>NC_137278.1:165362500-175362500 GCF_054371585.1 Giraffa tippelskirchi
TGTAATTGATTGTCTTCTTGTAATCAAAGGCAAGGCTGCTGACTTTGTTAGTTTCTCTGCTTTGCAACTGCTGGAGGAAGACTTTGTGGGGAAGGGAACCCAGGTTGTTGAGGTGGTTTTCGCTGCATGTATCTGTTTGCATGTTGTGTCTCTGAGGTATTGAGAGAAGGATAAGGTCCATTACATTCAGATTCAATAAGTATCAAATGCTTGCTACATGAGAGGCAGTCAAAGACCCATTATCTTATTTTATTATTAATTGCATTCATAGTAGTAAAGCTTTGATGAAAAAAGTGAAAGCGTTAGTTGTGTCTGACTCTTTGCCACCCTGTAGACTGTAGCCTGCCAGGCTCCTCTGTCTATGGGATTCTCTAGGCAAGAATACCAGAGTGGGTAGCCATTCCCTTTTCCAGGGGATCTTCCAGAGTCAGGGATCAAAGGCAGATTCTTTACCTACTGCACCACCAGGGAAGCCTAAAGATTTGATAATGTGTGCAAAACTTAGTCTTTACAATAACTTTTTTCCTGGTATATGTTATTGTTAGAATTTAAATAATCCTTTAACTTTTAAAAACAGGCTGTAAATTTATAAGGAAAATAAAAGGCTTTAACAGTCTTCTCTCTTTGCTTAGGGAATTCCCAAAAGGCAGAATAACAAGATCTTCCATTCTAGATAGTTAGATGAGCCGACTACAGTAACCGATTTTCTCCAGCTAGTACTAGGTAGGTGACACAGTGACCCCTGCACTGTTTACCTGCATCCACCTTGACCGCTAAACAACCTAAACGCACGGAATTGGAATTTTAAAATCACTTCACACAACACAAGAAAGCAACGCCATCTTTCCATTTACCTGCCAGTGCTAAGGAGGGCTGGTTTTTTCCCAGCAGTTAGTTGTCCTGGGAGGAGTGACTCCGTGGGGGCATCCTCTCCCATACACCCCGCTAAGACTCGCACTTTGAGTATGTGGACGGAGCTCTGTCCTTTGGAAAATCAGACTTCGAAAATACACAAAACCTCCTTTGCCCAGATTGGGGGTGTGTGTGTGTGTGTGTGTGTGTGGTGTGTGTGTGTGTGTGTGTGTGTGTGTGTGTGTGTGTGTGTGTGTGTGTGTGTGTGTGTGTGTGTGTGTGTGTGTCACACACACAGAGACAGACAGAGAGAGAGAGAGAGAGACTGCATAAACCCCCGGGAAAGCTCAGCTGTCGCCTGACCCCTGCGAGTTATGCAGTTTTCCTAACCTTGACCTGAAGTCAGACGTCTTTAACCCCTTTCCAAAACGTCGCTCGCGCTGGGCTGCCGTTGGAAAGGAAAAAAAAAAGGGAAAAAGAAAAACGGAACCTCCCTATTCCGAGACTCGGGTAAAGAGCACTCGCTCCCAGGGGGCCTGGGACAACTTGCCGGCTACCCTGCCCAGGGCTTTGAAATCAGCACAAACCGCCGGACCCCTTCGCGCTTCGCGTGCCCGACCCGCATCCCGCCACTTCCCTCTTCACACGCCGGCAGGAGCGGGTGGCGGCACCGAGGCGATTTTATTCGTATGTTTTTCCTCCGGGTTTTGTCATGGAAACGCTGACACACAAGCTCCAGACGGCGGCCGGCCGAGCCGGTGACTGAGGGCCTTTGGGACCCTGCGGAGCGCGGCGCGCACTCCCCGGGAAACAGCTGGACGCGACCAAATCCCGGGTAGGGGCGGGGGGAGCGAGACGCTCCGCCCCGGCGCTCCGGTCCCGCCCTCCGCCCGGCTCTCCGCAGGCGCCCTCCCCTCGCCGGGGGCTGCGAGTTGCATTTGGTAAAACCCAGCCCCGGAATATATAGATCATTGGAGCGCAATGAAGTAGCCTTTGGCGAAGAGGGAGGGGGCCGGTCCGACAGCCACAGAGGCCAGCGCGGCGGCAGCGGCGGCTGCACCACCATCAGCATCACCGCTCGCACCCCAGTCGCCCGGCCCGCGAGGAGGCAGCGGCGGCCGCCGGCGGGAGCGGAGGCGGAGGCGGCGGAGAGGCGAGGAGGAGCCGCGGGAGGAGCAAGAGCGCGCAGCCGGCGGGTCCACGCATCTCCGCACTTCCAGAGCAACTCCGGCGCCTTCCACACCCCTGCCCGGGGCTGGGGGCTCTGAGAGCAGCCGCGAAGCCAGCCCCTATCCTCCCAGCGATCCTTGCCCAGCCCTGTCCTGCGCCTCCCGGGCTCCGCTCCGCCCCGCGGGGTCCCGGCTCCTTCGCTCCGGGAGCGCCTCCCGGACACCCGGGTTCCCGCAGCCAGGACAAAGCCATGAAGCCGGCGCTGCTGGAAGTGATGAGGATGAACAGAATTTGCCGGATGGTGCTGGCCACTTGCTTGGGATCCTTTATCCTGGTCATCTTCTATTTCCAAAGTATGTTGCACCCAGGTAGGGGGCGCGTTAGCGTGGTTTTGTTGGATATTTTCTTCTTTCTCGTGCTCTCGCTCCCTCGCTCACCGTGGCTGGTTTCTGACTCTTCCACCCTTACCTCTGCTCTCTGGGCCACCTCGGGGTTCCTTGCTGACCGGGTCTGCCCGGATCCCCGAGTCGAGATGGGGAGAAAAGATATACTCCTTCCTCTTCTTCCTCCCAACTCCAGGCTGGAGGATGGGACCAGAGGGGCGGTAGATTTTTTTTTCTTCTTTGTGTCTCTTGTCTGTCTACGAGGTAGCAGAGCAAGGTAGAGGTTGTGGGAAGCTCCTGGGGGTGGAGGATCAGTTTGAAGAGAACGAAACTCCCTCTCCGCTTCTGCCGAGGTCCGAGGATGAAAGAGGCGCCAGTCACCCCGCTCCCCAGAGAGCTGCCTCTTCCTGGTGGGGGGGCCGGGGACGAAGGGTGAGCGCCGGGCGAGGTTGCCCGTCTGGCCGCGAGCTTGAGAGCCTGAGGCTAGGCTCCCACGTGTGCGGGTTTCGGCGCCGCGCCGAGCAGGTGGAGGGAGAAATTGGGGGTGTCCGACACTGCCCCCCCCACCAGCTGGGGTTGGGTCTCGGCGCCGGCTGCTTGCCCCCGGGGTTCGGCTCCGCATTGACCTTGAGGCTGGTGCCACGGGGCCTGCTCCCACTCGCCCAGTCCGGCTCGCGACCCTGTACTGGGGGTTACTCAGAGCCCCGGGATCGCGCCGCTTTAGTTTGGGAGGAAACTTTGGTCGGTTCTGGGCTGACCGTCAGTTGCACCCCACCCCCACCCCGCCCCCAACTCCTGGGTTCTGAGCATCCGGAATCCCCCGGCGCCCGCCCGGCCGTGTGGGAAGGAAACCCGCCCCCACCCCCACCCCGCGCCTCCCCGCAGTCCCGGGTGGCTTAGACAAGTTCCACACCTGAAATCTGGACTCGGAGAGGGACGAGGCTGCCCCTTCCGAGGAGCGGGAAGGAAAGTTTGGGAGGGACTGGCGGCCTTGAGCACGGTGGCCCCGGGATCGCAGCTCCACTCCGAAGCCCAACAGGTAAAACCTTCCCGAGAAGCTTCCGGGGAAACGGGCATCTCGCGGTGGAGTCGTGGTCTTCCAAGCCCTGGCCCCCAGCAGGCCCTCTGTGGACCACATGGGCTCCCAAATCCACCAATCACGCCTCCCTGTTGCCTTTCTCAGTGTAGTCAGGGCAATAATTTGCTTTTATAATTGCAAGGAGGGAGCTGGAAGCCCATTTCCTTCCAGGGCTATAGGGTTGTGTTCTGCTTTCAGTGTGTATCTGACACAGAGGCAGCACTGAATTCATCTAACCTGCATTGGGTGGTGGCAGAGGACCAAAGCTGTTCTTTCCATCAAACTTTGGGATTCCTTGACAGCTGGGACAGAACGGCCCCTCTGCCAAACTGGGCCTGGAGGAGTTGTTAAGCTGGCCCCTTGGCCAAGAATAAAGTCTCAGTCTGTTGTGGCCTGACACTACCACATGTAACCTCAGGACGTCGGAGCCAGCCTGGTAAAGGGTGGCTTTTGTTTGCAGCTGGGTATTTTTAGTTTCATGTCAGCAAACTGCAGCGGTGTTTGTCTCCTCACCCAAACCAGTGGTTGTGAAACTTCTTAGGGAATTTAAAAATGGACCTGGCTTGCCTGCCGGCAGCCAGTCAGTGGTTGCAATGGGCAGGACCAGACAGACTGCTGTGTCCTAGGCCAGGCTCCGCCCGGAGGCCTGGGGGACTGGGTGGCGTGCAAATACACTGGGGGCCCAACAGCTCAAACAAAGAGCTGAATGATTTGGTCTAGACACTACAGATGTGTTTAGGCCACTTAGGTTTTGCCTGGACCAAATGTGCCGGGTAGTTCTTTGAGGAAATGCCTGGAACAGTGAGGTGTATTAGTTTCCAGCAGGAATGTGCTATAACTTTTCTGTACCTGTTAGTTGTCCAGGGAGATACTAACTAGTAAGACTATCGCTGCCTGTGATTTTTAAGCATCCTGTGTTTCTCTCACCCTTTGTGAGAATTAGGAAATAACTTCCCAGCCAGGGATACCAGGAAGAAATTTCCAACTTGTAACTGACACTTTGTGAAAATTTCCAGCCTTAGTTGGAATATTAAGTTGGCTTGAAAGTGGTGTTAGCTGCTTTCAGTCTGGCTTTTCGGTACCAGGGACAGAAGCTTTGCCAAGGCTTTCCAGATAAGGATTTGCCATCCTTGACCCTCTGCTCTCAACCTTGGCTTCCCTTCTTGGTCCCACTTCCAATCCCCAAATGGCATTTGTGGATTATTTGCTTATATGAGTATGCTTGTCTGTTATTTTCCTCCAGTCTATAGCAAAGACTACTTTCAATACGTTCTATTGAATGTAGAACTGTATTGGTCAACATTCAACTGAAAGGTCTTCCTTATTTTGAATTATATATAGTTCCATGAAAACTCCATGCCAATAGTTTATTATGATATGGGACATAAAAATATACTTTGAAATTAATATTAAGCATTTGCACTCCCCCAGCCCCCCACCCCCATTTTATTAAACTATGCTCTTGATGACAACCGATGCTATCTCTTTTTCCTACTGCTTGGAATTTCCTTAAAAGTTAGCTGCTCTTTGCTTCTCTGAAGGATTTCGGGTTGTGACAGCTGATCTTTTAGCCTGGCACTGCAGTTTCCATTTCTCCAGATCACCCTGGGAGAGGCAGAAGGGACCACAGCATGGCACAGATTGTGTTGCTAAAAATTAGGAGCCCTCTGGCAGAGAGGCTATTTCTATTCCTATCTGAAATAGAAATGTAGTATTCCAAAAAGAAATGGATCCCTGGCTTCATTGATGGCTAGAGAATACCTGGAGTGTGTGAGGAGGAAGGCAACAGAGACAAGCTGGCGAGGGGCTGGCTGGCTGTTCCGCTGATTCTAATCTGGGATTCATTGTCTTTTGTACTTTTCTAATACAGCAGCTTGAGTAATTGATCTTTAATTTGGTTGTTGGGTTCAGCAGAAGTGGGCTCCTTGTCAGTACAGGCAGTTTTCTTTAGTTCTTTGACACTCTAAGTTAATAGTCTTAGGGCAGGGTCTGGGCTTTAGGCCCTATTCTAATCCCAGTGTTCGGCACAGTGCCCGGCCCATAGTAGTTTCTCAATAAAGTATTTGCTGGATGAATGACTGAAGTGGCTAGATTCTAGGAGACCTGCTTCTCCAACTTTTGGGAAGTTGTATCAAACCTTGCCAAGAATGCCTCGTCAGTAAGTCTGGCTCTCTTGACAGGGGTGTGGGACACTGGAGACAAGGTCTGGACGCTTCTCTATCCTCCTGGTCTCTGAGACCCCTCAAGTCATAAGTCAAGTTTAAGCTCATCACACCCCAGACAGAACACTCCCCTTGCCCTAGAGTTGCTGCCCTGAAGTGTGAGACAGTGAGGCTGCTGGGTGTCTTAGGTACGGGGAAGCTTGGTCTCTTTTAACCACTGACCTGTAGAAACCGATCTGCAGGAGAGACACCCTCTGTGGGCGTGAACTGCTCCTGATCTCAGTGAGAATGGAGCACCATGCCTGTGCTTTCTGCACAGGTTTGCGTCCATCAGCGATCGCCTCCTGAACATTGATTTGTCTTGGGTACCTGCCCCAGACAGCCGGCCTTTGATGGAGCTGTGTCTTGGGGCGGGCTAGGCAGAGCTGAAAGGCCCCCAGGCTGCATTTGTGCTGAGTGTGTGAAGGTGGCTCCCCTGAACCTTCCTTTCGTGTTACTCCGTAGGGTTGTGGTTTTGTTTGAAACCTCCTGTTCATAGGAGAGAAGCCTGGGGAGAAAGCCTTTCTTCTCTCTTTCTCTTCCTCTGGTTTTTTTTTTTTTTTTTTATGTTTACTTTCACTGTCGCCTGGGATTTCTTTGCCTTGGTCGAATGTATTGAAAAATTATACCCTTTATTTAAAGGCTTCCTGGGTTACCCCTTTGTAGTTCACTTGATTAGATTGGATGTAAAACACTTGCATTATAATTTTAGCCTAATTATAAAAGTAATATATGTTCATTTTAGAAAATTTAGGAGGTACAGAAGACAAGCAATCATCCATTAATCTACCACCCAGAGGCAAGGGGTCCTTTTTTCCTGTCTATTATAGAATATATATATTAAAAAAATAAATGAGATCCTATCCTGGATTTTGTACCTTGTTTGATAGATAATATGTATTTTAGACAAATACATCATTATGGTCATTATGGTGACCAGTAATTAAGTTGAAAAACAGAAAACTTAGTCACAAACTTTTAAATTTATAGGGTTGCCTATACCTCTAACCTCCCATCCCCACTACTTTGCAGAGTGCCAATCTGGTATTGTGTTTTTTTTTTTCTTTCTGCATGTATTTAATTTTAAAGAATCTTTTTTGCTGATACATGAAATGAATTTGGAGTTAGACCAGGTTGTAGGGGCTGTTCTCTTATATATATGAAACTTCTTTTGAAAAGAAGTCAGGAAGTTCTCAAATATGACAATGTTATAAATCCTGGAAGCTGCATCAAATAGCTGAAAGATAAGATGTTTCCAGCATCTGGCCTCCCCTTGGCGGTTTAAATGTTTGCACCTCCATGGGGAGTTTCATAGCTGCTCAAAGATGAGACAGATACACTTAGGCACTTTCCTTCGACAGTTAGATCTGCTGTCCAGGAGTCCTCAATTTGTTGCCTCTGAAATAAAAGTGGTGATCGAGCACCAGAGGAAGAGTGGTTGGGGGATTTCTGATGGACGAGGAGTGGGAGAATCAACCCGCCAGCAGAACGGGCTGTTTATATTTATCTGGATGAAAAGTAATTTTGCTTATGAGCTGTATTGGCCACAACCATTTAAAAACAGGAAATCAAAGGCTTACAAGTGGGCACCGCCCTTTCCCTTCTTCAATCTACCAAGAGGACAAAGCTCTTCTTAATCTGGGGACAGTGAATGGAAAGACTTTCATGAAAGTCACAGCCACTGGTAAGGGCAGATTCTGAAAAAAACCAGTAGTTTTACGTATTCATTTTCTCTTTTTTGTTTTTCTTCTCTTGAATTTTGAGACCTCCATCTTTATCACAAATGAGGAGTGAGGCAGTCCCTCCCCTGAGATCATTGAATAGTCTGATCTGTCCATTAAAAATTCCTAGAACTTGTAATTTGATGCATCTTATATCAGATGTGATTCATCAGAATTTGAGATCAGAGCTGCTCTTTCTCTCTCTGTCTCTTTCTCTCCTCTACTCTGTGCCAGGCATTGTTCTCGGCACTGGGGATACCATAAAACATTATTTCTGCCCTCACAGAACTTACCTTCTAGTGAGGTATAGGCAGACTTTAAGGAAGTGCAGAAGTCACATACATAAGTCATGTGTCAGATGGTGTGAAGAGAGAAGAACAAAGCAAGAGATATGAATGAGCGATGTGAGAGGCCAGGGTTGCAGTTTAATGCAGAGGTCATTACAGGATGTCGCTGACAAGTTGACATTGGAGAACAGAGACGGGAAGAAGTGGAGCAGCTGGCCACATGTCAACCCAGTCCCAGATAGGATATTCCAGGTTCAGAGCAGCACAAGTCTGTTCCCTGAGGCAGGACCTCGTATGGCAGGCAGCTCTGAGTGTCTGGAGCAGAGGGAGGAAGCAGCTAAGACCAGGAGGTGCAGAGAGATTGTGTGGATCTTGGCCTTGACTGGCGACAGGATGGGAAGCTCTGAAAGAGTTTGGGCTGAGGACTCTTGGGGGAGGGGTTGTGGAATGGGTGGACAAGCCCGAAGCCTCTTACTTGCACTTTTGTGTTCATCTTTGAGCAGCCACAGTGCAGCTGGGTGAAGTGTTTACCGTGTAAATCCCACTTCTCCTCCATCAACCTCTGCCTCCCCCTCACCTCCAAACTAGACCACCCCACTTTTTCAGTTTTTTAAAGCAGTAATGTATAAATCAAAACAAAACAAAAAAACCCAATTTGACAGGAATTTTAACTGAGTTTGTGTTGGGAAATTCTTGAAATGTCTAAGGCGAGATCCACAGCATTCATAGATGGAAACCTACCATCAACAGCCTCTGACTTCTGGAGGCACTCAAGAAAAATAGAGAAGGAATGGATCGATGATTTGGGAGTGAAAGACCTGGATCCTAGTTGGACATACCCCCTCTGCCTGCTCCTGTGAATTACTATATTTTATCAATTCTAAGACACTCATTCTTTTCACCCTCCTGACATTTAACTTGTTGTAACTGATGGTTTCTTAGTGCTGTGCTGACCTTTAACGCATAGCCTTTATTTTCTTAGTGGAACATAAAGTACCAGTGATTCTTATAGTTGATGCCCTTGGACCCACCTCTGTAAATTGTGAAAGTTACTTTCTGTACACCATGGCATACCTCAGAATCTCAGTAAGGTGATAAAAATGGCACTCAGGCTCCAGCTGAGGGCCCGGGGGGTACCTGATTAATCTTGATCACCTGCTTCATAAAGGCTTTGCTGGTCGGCAGGGCTTTCAGTCTTTTCTGCTGTATCTGGGAAATTTGCACCTATTTTCAGAGCCACAGGGCTTGTATCTCTTTCTGATTAACTGATGAGGTTGGTAAGAGTCAGAATAGGAATGTGGGAAAGTGAGTTATTTAATATGGGGCTCAACTCTGGAAGATCACAGAGAAATAGACTTTGTGATGTTGTTTGGGGAAAATGCCACCAGTGTGGATTTTGCTTTCTTTCAAGGCTGCTGAACTCCCATGGCCTTGGTCATTTACCTTTTCTGTTGTTGTTCAGTCGCTCAGTCATATCCGACTCTTCGTGACCCCATGGACTGCAGCACACCAGGCTTCCCTGTCTTTCACTATCTCCCGGAGTTTACTCAAACTCATGTCCATTGAGTCAGTGATGCCATCCAGCCATCTCATCCTCTGTCATCCCCTTCTCCTCCTGCCCTCAGTCTTTTCCAGCATCAGGGTCTTCTTCAACTAGCTGGCTTTTCGCCTCAGGTGGCCAAAATATTGGAGCTTCAGCTTCAACATCAGTCCTTCCAGTGAATATTCAGGGTTGATTTCCTTTAGGATTGACTAGTTTGACTTCCTTGCTGTCCAGAGGACTCTCAAGAATCTTCTTCAGAAATGCGTGGTAGTTGTTTGTTTACTTATATTCAGTACATGTTCCTCTTTTGAGGAACCTCTGCCAAGTTCCTCTTTATAGCCTCTAAGCTTGGCCCAGAGGTACTTAGGAAACATTTAAAGAGTAAATAAGTGACTGGCAAAGATGCCTTTTCTGCCTCCATGCCCACCTCACCAATATGCATAAGCCCAGAGGGAAGAGCAGGTTGGCTTGCTGTGACAAATAGCTTCTGGTATGGTCTGCTTTGTTTCTCAGACCTCTTTGCTTCTGGCTTGCTGGGATTCAGCCAGGCTTCAGGGTGTGAACTGGGGAGGGGTCTAGGTATTTTAAACAGAAAGGTATTTAATGAAGGGGATCTGGTCCTTAAAAAAGTTGGGAATGCTGGTGGTCAAGAACCCGCTTGCCAATGCAGGAGACGCAGGACATTCAGGTTTGATCCCTGGGTTGGGAAGATCCCCTGGAGGAGGAAATGGCAACCCACTCCAATATTCTTAACTGAAAAAATCCCATGGACAGAGGAGCCTGGTGGGCTACAGTTCATGGGATTGCTCAGTCATGTCTGAGCATGCACACACATAGAAGCATAGGGCTCTCAGCTGGGCCTCCAGGAATTAGCCTCAGGTAATAGTAGTAGCATATGTGACAACATGTACAGCCCTGGCTACTAAAAACAACTGACCCACTCAGTGTGCTGCTACCTCTGAGACTATGTTTGGAACTACCAAATCCAAGAACAAACTAATGACGCTGGGACCCTGGGATCAGAAATCCTGATTCCAGAATTGGGATGCTCCTGCAGCCATCTCTCAACACCCAGCAAGCCAGAGAGTGGTCCCGAAGAGTGTTGCCCAAACCCCTCATCACTCTCACATCATCAGGAGGCTGAAGAAAACCTGGAAGGCGGGGAGGTGGCCTCTCACCTGTGGTCTCTTTCTAAATCTGAAGTCACTGTTTCTGTCTAGGGGAGCCAAACTCACATTCAGAACCTTAGCTTCAGAACCAGGAGGGCTGGGAAACATAGCTTTTAAATCAATAGCCCTTACTGTATAGAAAGGCTTTCTAGAAGGGAGTAGAATGGGTGATGAGCAGACATCCAGAGTGCTCACCACTCCCTATTGGTAAAACATATGTGAGGAGCCATCTCCCATCTATTTTGCTTATAGTAAGTGTATTCATATTATTCCCATTATCTAAATATGTAGGATAAGGATGTTTCTGTTTCTAACAATAGTGATTGTAAACCCACATGTTCATTACCATCTGGGAAATTCTGTTAGCGAACTCCCGGTCAGCTTCGATTCTCTTGCCCTTTTTACCTTGTCATGTGGCATACAAGGGGCTTCACAGGTGGCGCTAGTGGTGCCCAGGTTCCCACCTGCTAATGCAGGAGACGTAAGAGACACAGGTTCGATCCCCGGGTCAGAAAGATCCCCTGGAGGGGGGCATGCCACCCCACTCCAGTACTCCTGCCTAGAGGATCTCATGGACAGAGGAGCTTGGAGGGTTGCAGTCCATAGGGTCACAAAGAGTCGGACACAACCGAAGTGACTTAGCACACAGCGCATGGCATACAAGACTCAGGGAGAGAGAGGAATTTTCCTCTGTGCATTTTTTTGTGCACATAATATGTGCATGCATTGTGAGTATTATCTCCAAGCTGCAGTGTTTTTTATTTTTAATTTTTGCAGCTTTCGGGGTCTTAGTTCCTCTGTGTGTGTGTGCTTAGTCGCTCAGTCATGTCTGACTCTTTGCAACCCTATGGACTGTAGCCTGCCAGACTCCTCTGTCCATGGGGATTCTCCAGGCAAGAATACTGGAGTGGGTTGCCGTGCCCTCCTCCAGGTGATCTTCCCAATCCAGGCATAGAGCCCAGGTCTGCCGCATTGCAGGCAGATTTCTTTACCACCTGAACCACCAGGGAAGCCCAACTGAGGCTTCAGCAGTGAAAGGGCTGAGACCTACCCATTGGACCACCTGGGAATTCCCTCCAAGCTGTAATTTCTTGACTGGAATCTCTTTAAGCCTCTATTCCACTTTGTGAGGACTAGTTTAGGTGAAAGTAGATGATGTAATCTGTAAATCTACCTGGGATTCAGTTGTAAACGGTGATCTGAGAGCAGTGGGTTGACTGAGTTCCTTGGTCCCTCTCTGTCTCCCTCCTCAGGACGCCTGAATTTCATAAATGCGTGTAACTTGGTACAACGGATTAGGTGAGGGTGTTTGTTCCAATTCGTATTTTACATTAATTCATATTTTTAACATTAAATTTCTTTTTCTAAATTCATTGAAAGTGGAAGTCCTGATGTTTCCTTTCCAGGCCCCTTTGTGATAGTTGGAGTGTGTCAGCTAAACTTTGGAACCCGAGGTAGAGACTGGTCTTGAATGTAGTTGGTGATTGTCAGACCCACCACAGTCAAGTTTGGGTAAAAGTATAGTTTGCCACCCAGGTGGCTCAGTGATAAAGAATCCACCTGCCCATGCAGGAGACACAGGAGACATGGGTTTGATTCTTGGGTCGGGAAGATCCCCTGGAGTAGGAAATGACAACCTGCTCCGATATCCTTGCCTGGAGAATCCCATGAATAGAAGAGCCTGGCTGACTGTAGTCCATGGGGTCACAAAGAGTCAAACATAACTGAGTGACTAAGCACGTACACACAGTTAGTGCTACTTCGTACTAAAGATAGTTCTGACAGTGGTGAGTCAGAGTTTGGCATTAGATATGTGGTGTGGGTAGGACTGATATTTCCAGTATCACTGGAGTTCAGGTCTCGCTCAGATAGGGATGGATAGAAATAAAGAGGGCTTTCCTGGTAGCTCAGATGGTAAAGAATCCACCTACAGTGCAGGAGACCCAGGTTCAATCCCTGAGTCGGGAAGATCCCCTGGAGGAGGAAATGGCAACCCACTCCAGTATTCTTACCTGGAGAATTCCATGGACAGGAGCCTGGCAGGCTATAGTCCATGAGGTTGCAAAGAGCTGGACATGACTGAGTGACTGTTTCAAGCCCAGCAATGTAAGTGTTGAAATCCATATCAATCTCCGGCTTAACTGGTTATCTTAAAGGCCTTGTGAAAAAAACCCACAAAGGCAACGCCAATTCAACAGGCTGGTAGTTGGGTTTCTGTTAGAAACTGCTCATTTCAAAGAATCCCAGAAGAGGGAAAACACAAAGGCCCCTCTAAGGTAGTGTTGTAACACTTTACATTTCTTAACGGTTGACATATCTTACCTTCAGTGCCGTTGTTCCTGGTCATTCACTATGGTGAAAAAAAAAGCACAGAATTTGCAGCCCAGTATCAGTGTTCAGGCTCTGACTGTCTACTGTCAGAGCCATTCGACATCACTCAGGATGGTTTGGTTGAATGCTGTTGAGAGTTAGACTCTGTGCTGGGTGCTGGAGATACAGCAGGGACCCAAGTGGATAAGAGTTGACGGGGGGAGACATAATATAAACAAATGCATGTTTGAACCACTGAGTCTGTTGGATGGTGACAAGTGCTGCAGAGAAAGAAAAATAAAGCCAGGAAGTAAGATGTGAAATGGAAGCAGTAAGTGATCACTTCTAAATAGAGTGATCAGGAAAGGCTCCCTGAGAAGAGGGCTTTAGGATCAAAGGAGGTGAGGGTTCAAGGGGGTGCATTGACAAAGAAATACAGCTATTTGTTGGGTATTATTTCCTGGAGGCTGACATAGGTCAGGTGTTTAATATGTATTACATATTCCTTATAGGGATCTTACAGGGTTCATCTCTTGTAATCACCATTTTACAAGGAGGGTAGGAGACTAGGGTGGACTTGCCAGGTGGCACTAGTGGTAAAGAACCCGCCTGCCAACGAGGGAGACACAAGAGATGCGGATTCGATCCCTGTGTCGGGAAGATCCCCTGGAGGAGGACATGGCAATCCAGTCCAGTATTCTTGCCTGGAGAATCTCACAGATAGAGGAACCTGGCTGGATATAGTCCTAGGCTTGCAGAGAGTCAGACATGACTGAAGTGATCTAACACAGAAGCACACAGGAGACTAGGGCATAAAGAATGTGACTTGTCTGAGGTCACACAAGAACTGATGACTCCAGAATTAAATCATGGCTGTCTGACTCTTTCTCTGAATGTCTAGTTGGGGCTCTCAGTTGAGGGGCTCTCCCTGGCCCCCACATTTGGAAATGTGTCATGACGTGCTTGTTTGTCCCAAAGAATGAGGACATCAGTTTATTGGGCAGAGCCAAGGATGCTAGACATCCCGCACAGGGTGGGATCTTTCTCCCATCAGATCATCATCTTAGCCATGGGCCAACGACTCTTCTTTTGGAGAAATCCCTCAAGACTCTCCATGCTTCAGTGGTGTCTGGCATAGTACCTGGCCACACTCAATGACTTGGGAATGTGCCCGGCACATTGTAGGGGCTTAATAATTGATTGATTACAAGTCACCAACTCAGATTTGGTCTCCTCATTTGCCAAGGGAAGGTAGTAATATTACTTCTTTTCCTTGGTAGTGGGAAAGATTAAATGAGAAATGAGATGTGAAAATACATTGAAGATGGGTGCAAAAACAGTATACATATATTTTTAAAATAGGTACACTGTGGTTCCTCGTTCTAAGATTTTACTCTTCATGTTGACGACAGTGCTGTTATATTGCATCCTGCTGGAATCCTGAGCAAATGTTTATCTGTTTCGTAGGTGTGACTTACCCTGTAAGGTTTGCCACAAGAGTCCTGCTTTTTGGCCTCAGTGACACCATCTTTCTGGGTGTCCTGACCATCCATCTGCTATGCTGTCACACCTCCCCTGCCAAGGCCAACACTTAGCACTGCCTCTGTGGAGCTTGGAGTGTTTTGCAAAAGCTGAGTTTATCTGGTGAAAAATCAGCTTTGTGGTTTCACACCAAATGCAGGAACCATAGCTTCCTCCTCCCCAATTATGCACACAATTACCTCCCGGGTTCCCACAAACTTTAAAAAAGTGGTTCTTGAAAAATACAGCACAGGCCACCTGTCAGTGCCGTTTCTGCAGCTGAACTCTGAGGAGGATGGAAGTCATTTCGGAAGAGGAGACGTTGTGGGATGTCAGGGCGCATCACACGGGACAGAACTGATCATCCTTGGTCTCCACGTTCAAGCCCCAGGTGTGCACAGGAGGACTTTCTGGGTTCTTCTCACACAGGGGCCTGTCCTCCCAACTCTTATCTGCAGGGTGGAGCCTCCTTGGCAGGCTGGCACTCAGAGCACGGGCAGAGGTGCATTTCTGCCCACTGTCACCACAGCAGGTACTGAGATGCAGTCGAAAGACTGTGATTCTGAGTTGGGCGAGGCCCTGGGTTCTTCAGGATTCCTGGGTGGCTCAGTGGTAAAGAATCCACCTGCCAATGCAGGAGACTCGGGTTCAATCCCTGGGTCAGGAAGATCCCCTGGAGAGAGAAATGGCAACCTACTCCAGTATTCTTCCTTGGAAAATCCCATGGACAGAGGAGCCTGTCAAGGTATGGTCCATGAGGTCGCAAAGAGTCGATGCATGCACACACACACCGGGCTCTTCAGCCTGGCACCAAGGACCTATCTGATGCTCTTCTGCTCCACCTCTGGCCCCTCAGACAGTCCCTGCTGGGCTTGATACTTAACAGAGGATGGAAAAGTCTGTCAATGCTCGCAGTTCTTTTTGTTTTTTCAGTTCATTTCAGTTGCTCAGTCGTGTCCGACTCTTTGCGACCCCATGAACTGCAGCACGCCAGGCCTCCCTGTCCAACACCAACTCCCAGAGTCCACCCAAACCCATGTCCATTGAGTCGGTGATGCCATCCCACCATCTCATCCTCTGTCGTCTTCTTCTCCTCCTTCCCTCAATCCTTCCCAGCATCAGGGTCTTTTCCAATGAGTCAGCTCTTCACATCAGGTGGCCAAAGTATTGGAGTTTCAGCTTCAACATCAGTCCTACCAATGAACACCCAGGACTGATCTCCTTTAGGATGGACTGGTTGGATCTCCTTGCAGTCCAAGGGACTCTCAAGAGTCTTCTCCAACACCACAGTTCAAAAGCATCAATTCTTCAGTGCTCAGCTTTCTTCACCGTCCAACTCTCACATCCATACATGACCACTGGAAAAACCATAGCCTTGACTGCTGCTGCTGCTGCTAAGTCGCTTCAGTCTGGACCAGATGGACCTTTTTTGACAAAGTAATGTCTCTGCTTTTTAATATGCAATCTAAGTTGGTCATAACTTTCCTTCCAAGGAGTAAGCGTCTTTTAATTTCATGGCTGCAGTCACCCCCCAAAATAAAATCAGCCACTGTTTCTACTGTTTCCCCATCTATTTGCCATGAAGTGATGGGGCTGGATGCCATGATCTTAGTTTTCTGAATGTTGAGCTTTAAGCCAACTTTTTCACTCTCCTCTTCCACTTTCATCAAGAGGCTCTTTACTTCTTCTTCACTTTCTACCATAAGGGTGGTGTCATCTGCATATCTGAGGTTATTGATATTTCTCCCGGCAATCTTGATTCCAGCTTGTGCTTCCTCCAGCCCAGCGTTTCTCATGATGTACTCTGCATAGAAGTTAAATAAGCAGGGTGACAATATACAGCCTTGACGTACTCCTTTTCCTATTTGGAACCAGTCTGTTGTTCCATGTCCAGTTCTAACTGTTGCTTCCTGACCTGCATACAGGTTTCTCAAGAGGCAGGTCAGGTGGTCTGGTATTCCCATCTCTTTCAGAATTTTCCACAGTTTATTGTGATCCACACAGTCAAAGGCTTTGGCATAGTCAATAAAGCAGAAATAAATGTTTTTCTGGAACTCTCTTGCTTTTTCGATGATCCAGCAGATGTTGGCTATTTGATCTCTGGTTCTTCTGCCTTTTCTAAAACCAGCTTGAACTATCTGGAAGTTCACGGTTCACGTATTGTTGAAGCCTGGCTTGGAGAATTTTAAGCATTACTTTACTAGCGTGTGAGATGAGTGCAATTGTGCGGTAGTTTGAGCATTCTTTGGCATTGCCTTTCTTTGGGATTGGAATGAAAACTGACCTTTTCCAGTCCCGTGGCCACTGCTGAGTTTTCCAGATTTGCTGGCATATTGAGTGCAGCACTTTCACAGCATCATCTTTGAGGATTTGAAATAGCTCAGCTGGAATTCCATCACCTCCACTAGCTTTGTTCATAGTGATGCTTCCTAAGGCCCACTTAACTTCGCATTCCAAGATGTATGGCTCTAGGTGAGTGATCACACCATCGTGATTATCTATGTTGTGAAGATCTTTTTTGTACAGTTCTTCTGTGTATTCTTGCCACCTCTTCTTAATATCTTCTGGTTCTATTAGGTCCCTGCCGTTTCCGTCCTTTATTGAGCCCATCTTTGCATGAAATGTTCCCTTGGTATCTCTAATTTTCTTGAAGAGACCTCTAGTTTTTCCCTTTCTTTTGTTTTCCTCTATTTCTTTGCATTGATCGCTGAGGAAGGCTTTCTTATCTCGCCTTGCTATTCTTTGAAACTCTGCATTCAAACAGGTGTCTCTTTCCATTTCTCCTTTGCTTTTCTCTTCCCTTCTTTTCCCAGCTATTTGTAAGGCCTCCTCAGACAGCCATTTTGCTTTTTTGCATTTCTTTTCAAGCTGTTTCTCATTTCTTTTTTCTTGATTCCTGTCTCCTGTACAATGTCACGAACCTCCGTCCATAGTTCATCAGGCACACTGTCTATCAGATCTAGCCCCTTAAATCTACTGCTCACTTCTACTGTATAGTCATAAGGGATTTAATTTAGGTCATACCTGAATGGTCTAGTGGTTTTCTCCACTTTCTTCAATTTTTTTTTTTCAGGCAAGGCTTTATTGGTGCCCCTGTTACAGCAAGTGGGGACCAGGAGCAAACAACAAGTCCCCTTGCTTGCTTGCTCCCCAAGGTGGGGGCAAGCTTATTCCTTATATGGGGTGAAGGTAAGGGTACAAGTTGAAAAAGTATTTTTAAGCACGTGGTCCTCTGGATGAACTTTCTGCCTCATCTAATTGATTTAGAGCAGGGGTTCTCAATGGGGGACAGTTTTGCTCCCTTCTTTCCCACCTGGCAGGGGACTTTTGTCAGTGTCTGGAGACAGTTTCGTTGGCACAGCTGGGGAGGTGGGTCCTACTGGCTTCTAACGAGCAGAGGTCAGGGATGCTGGTCAGCATCCTACAATACATGGGACAGCCTCCTACAGTGAAGAATACTCCAGCCCAGAACATCAGTAGCTGGGAAATCCTTACTTAGATTCCCTATTTTTCTGGTACTTTACTGAAAATAACAGTAATGAGATGATCAGTTAGTGATACTATGTATCAGACAGCATGCCAGCTGCTGTACTTAGATAATCACATTGACTCTTCACCACAGCCTGGTGAGGTGGGCATTTACCAATCCCATTGTACAGATGAGGAAACTGAGGCTTCGGGAGGCCGAGGAGCTTGCCTGAGGTCACAGAGCTGAAAAGTTGCAACAGGATTCCTGCTCAGGTCTGACACCAGAGACTGTATTCTTCATCTCACCGGTGTATTCCACCTACGTGTGCTTGGTTTTAGCTAATTAGGTCAAGAGGTAATTATTTTATAAGAGCCTTCAACGCAGCTGTGGGCTTTGTGTGGGGCATGAGTGGTAGTGCCTTCTCTTCTTACCCTACACTGTAGCCTGGGTGAGCTCATCCCGTCTTGGGGCCCATGGTATCACCTATGTTCAGATGACACGCGCCTCTCTTCAGCTTGGATGTGTCTTAAGGTAAAAGTCCAGTTTATATGTTACCTCCTGTGCAAAACCAAGATCATCTCCTTTTGGTCAGCAGAAGGGGACATGTCCCACGGTACTCTGCGTGTGCACAGTTCTGTTATTGTGTGTGCTGGTGCACTGGCTCGTCAGGAGCAGGCCAGTTCTGGTGATAGCAGCAGCTTACCGTGTTCGAGGGGCTGCAACAAAACCCCACTGACTGGGTGGATTATAAAGGACAGATGTTTGACTTCTCATTGTATCTCCACAGGGTAGAAAGGCTGAGGGACCTCTCTGTGGGCTCTTTTTTAAGGGCCCTCGTCCCATTCATGAGAGCTCTGCCTTCACGCCTGACCACCTCCTGATGGCCCTGCCTCCTGATATTACCACTTTGGGCATTAGGTTTTCAGCATATGAATTTTAGGGGGGGACACAAATGTATAGACCATGGCAGCAGTCAGGAAATATTGAGTGAAAGAATGAGTACATTAGGACTTTCCTGGTGGTCTGGTGGCTAAGACTCTGATCTCCCAATGCAGGGGGCCTGGGTTCCATCCTTGGTCAGGGAACTAGATCCCACATGTCACAACTAAGAGTTAGTATGCTGCAACTAAGGATCCTGCATGCCGAAACGAAGCTCGAAGATCCCACATGCCACAACTAAGACTTGGTGTACCCAAATAAATAAAGAATAAATTTGTTTTTTTTAAAGGAAAGAATGAGTACATTCTTCCCTGGGCTTCCTTGGTGGCTCAGGTGGTAAAGAACGATTCTGCGGTGAGCTGAATGTAAGAGAGCAAAGAGCAACTCATTTAACCCCATGGCTAGATGCAGACGCAGCAAAAAAAGTGAACATCTCTCAAAGACAGCGTTGTATAGTGCTGTAACTAGTGTGTGTCAGGAAGGGGTCTGCAGACCCAGCTCTGGGTGCCCTGCTAGGGCAGTGCTGTCAACAGTGCATTTGTGCTAAGTGGCTTTAGTTGTGTCTGACTCTTTGCGACCCTATGGACTGTAGCCTGCCAGGCTCCTCTGTCCATGGGATTCTCCAGGCGTGAATACTGGAGTGGGTTGCCGTACCCTCCTCCAGGGAATCTTCCTGACCCAGGGATCAAACCTGCGTTTCCTGCGACTACTGCATTGCAGGCGGATTCTTTACTGCTGAGCCACCAGGGAAGCCCCAGCTGCACATGGCACTCTAAACTTTCTAGTAGCCACATTAAAAAGGTATAAACCAACAGGTGAAATTAATATCTACAGTAGTATCATTTTAAGAGGCGGTACTTTTTTTTTTGGCCATGTCACAGGGCATGTGGGATCTTAGTTTCCCCCACCAGGGATCAAACCCTCGCCCCCTGTGTTGGAAGTGTTGGATTGCCAGGGAAGTCCCCAAGAGGCAATAGATATGAACAGTTATTGAGATATTTTTAATTTTTTTTTTACTAAGTCTTCAGAAATTCAGTGTATAGTTTACATTTAAGCACATCTTAATTCAGACTTGCCACATTTCAAGTGCCCCGTAACTGCATGTGGCTCAGGGCTACCTTGCTGGAGAATACAGCTCAGAAGTGTTAGAGAACTTTCTGTGCAATGGATTATAGTTTTTTTGTTTACTTTTCAATCTCTCTCTCTTTTTTTCCCCTTCCCCCCTTTTCAGTTCAGTTCAGTTGCTCAGTCATGTCTGACTCTTTGTGACCCCATGGAATGCAGCACGCCAGGCTTCCCTGTCTATTACCAACTCTCAGAGCTTGGTCAAATTCATGTCTGTCGAGTTGGTGATGCCATCCAACCATCTCATCCTTTGTCGTCCCCTTCTCCTTTTTAAGGGGACGTTTTCCTTCCTGGCTTTAAGCTATCCCCTTTGGAAAGACTGTTGACTCTCTTAGGACTCTAGGTATTAAATAACAGGTATTGGTAGTGGAATCACATATGTGTAGCCAAAGTAATGTCAGTCCTCTGAGGCATCCTCACGGTCTTCTGGCGAATCAAGGCCATGTGAAACTTAACTCTTTTTGTTGTTGGTCAGTCGCTCAGTCGTGTCTGACCCTTTGGGACCCCATGGACTGAAGCACACCAGGATTCCCTATCCTTCACTATCTCCCTGAGTTTGCTCAAACTCATGTCCACTGAGTCAGTGAGATCAAACCATCTCATCCTCTGTCACCCCTTCTCCTCCTGCCCTCAGTCTTTCCCAGCATCAGGTGACCCTCCTAATTCTCATACAGCCTAACAAACTCTGCAATGTAGAGAGAGACTTATCAACTTCATTCTACAGACGAGGCAGTGGAAACTCAAAGAGGCTCGGGGAACTGCTTAAATTTGGTTTAAAGTGGGTTCTAGGTACTTCCCTGGTGGTTCATACTCTCAATTTATGGGACCTGGGTGCAAGTAAGAGCTGGCATGGCCAAATTTTAAAAAAGGGGGTTCTAAAGTAAACGTTTACATGCAAACACTGGTCCAATGAAGATTTGTTCTATCACAGTGGACAGAAGCACACATGACTAAACTGTCTGTGGGGCAAGTGTGATTAGGGTTACAAAGGGAGCAAAAGAGCTTAGGAAGGGGGGGTGATTGATTCAGAGAGGAGTGTTGAGGAAGACTTCACAGGAGAGGTGGTGTTTGCACTGGGTCCTGAATGATGAGTAGAGATTTGCTGGGGGGATTTAGAAGGAGAGGACAGGCACTCCAGGTGAGGGTACCTGCCAGGATCAGGATGAGGCAGGAAGGAGAGTGATGTCTGGGGGCACAAGAAGTTCCAGGGCAGAGAAGTGGATCAGCCACCAACCTGGAGAGCTCAGAAGGCTATGAAGTTTGAATTTTATTCTGGGGGCCCACGAGCCATGGAAGGTTTAGGGTAGGGTCTTCTGTTTTTCAGATGATGAAATGTAAGTTCAGTTGAATGAAACACTTGTGTTTCATTAGAAGGGTAAAGGTTTTCAACTCACTTTCTTCAAAATGAACTTGGAGTCATTTTGAAATACTTTCTATTATGATCATTTAATGGTGGGGGAAGAAGGTTATTCATGAATGTCTAAAGTGCAAACTGAGAAACAGCTTGAAAGCACTCTGGGATGGGATTGAAAAACTCTGCTGTTTGCATTGCTCCTGCCAACATCAGAGGCCATGCATGAGGTCGCCTTTCAGGCTCTCAGTTGCTAATGGTGCCCTCGATTCACCCTGGGAGGGCCCTGGGAGAAGTGACAGGAGAAAGGGAAAGTATGTAAATAGTTGCCTGGTGGAGAATTTCTTGCTTCAGTGTAAACTCTTGGGTCTGTCTGGGGTCAGGTTGCGGCTGTGGACTGCCCTGGAGATGAGCAGTGCAGGCTGGACGAAAAGTGAGCCTTTTCCTCCTGGGAACTGAGACCCCAGGCTTTCATTCCACTCCCCTTGCCCCCCAACTCACCCCACTCACCCTGTGTACTGTGTGTGGGGTCTGATCTCATTGTTCCCCTGAAAGATGCTGCCCTGTGTAATCTTCATATCAAAAGGCTGCTTCTTTGGAGTCCCGACTCCTGGGCTGTGGGAGAGAGGATGGGTTAATTGTAGAGCTCTTACGCTATAGAGAAAGCCATCTCTGGCTTTCAGAATCACTTCTGGGGGGCATTGGGCTTGATACAAAACTGAGAGCCCCCTTCATTTTCTCCAGTGGCCTGTGGCACTTGACATTCACTGATAAATGAATATCATCTGGAGCTGCTTTCCTCATGGGATATCTCACCACCCTTGATCTCTTTTTTTTTCCTCATTAAAATAACAATACACAAGGAGAACTCTCTCAAAGGCTTAACTTAAAAAAAAAAAGAGAAAGTAATGTCATCACAGATTTGCAGCATTTTTTCAGGGGGTGTGTGGCTGTGCAGGCTACAGTAGTTTTGGGATTTACACTTGCCAACTTGTATGGATCTAGGGATTAGAGATTGAAAGGTCTAATTAAGACAATGCTTGTTATTGGGAGTCTGTGCCAAAGTATTGGAATAGAGATTGTTCTGAAAATGCAAAAGTTAGGTCATGAATCCTTTAGGAGCCAGTTTTTTATGGTAGGTAGGGCTCTCTGTATAATTTTGCTATTCAAAAATGGAAGTACAGGTTTGAAATCAGAAACTGAACGGGCAATTTTTTAGTCACTTGTAATAAAACAACTTTTATTGGGAGAGAGCGAGCCATTCTGTGAAAGACAATTATGTGCTTAAAAATATTAACTTGTAACAGTAGCTTTGCTCCTTTTAGGATAATCCATTTAATTCACTAGGGGAGTGGCTCAGGGCTTTTTCCTGTAGGATTCCGCAGAGAATTCTTTTGAGGCTTGTGCAGACTTTGTTTCCTGTGTCTGTAAAAGCAAATTGAGAATTTAAAAATAAATATAGGTCTGATAGCAAGTACCTTTCTGCAAATGGGATTCAAGCGATGTGAAGGATGTTGTCATTGGAAAGTCACAGTGACATTCCTCCTTTATTTTCATAGGAAATAAAAGAGCCATGGATTCAGAGCAATGAGTTCTCAGCCTTGTAAACCTTGGCTGCCAGAACTGAGTGTTTGGTTTGTTCTAAAACATGGGTAACCCCTACCGGAAGAGGAGGTACAGTTAAGTAGAAAGGGCATTGGGTGGGGAGGTCAGGAAATGAGTGTTCTGGTCCTGATTCTTTTGCTGCCTTTTGGAAACCCTCTCACATGGTTCAGATGGTAAAGAATCTACCTGCAGTGCAGGAGACCCAGGTTCGATCCCCAAGTCGGGAAGATCCCCTGGAGAAGGGAATGGCAACCCACTCTAGTATTCTTGCCTGGAGAATTCCATGGACAGAGGAGCCTGGTGGACTACAGTCCATGGGGTTGCAAAGAGTGTGGCAGGATATAGTTCATGGGGTCCCAAAAAGCTGGACACAACTGAGCAACTAACACTTTCACTTTTCACTTCACCTGTTACTAATGAATGTCAATGTTTGTTGGCAGTTTTCAAACTGTTCTTCCAATCCTAAAGGGTCCAGAGCAGATAACTTAATGTCAAGGAGGGTTCTGGCACCCCAGCCTCCTCAGAGTGGCTCTGTGCCTATTTTATATTTTCGGGTTCTGAGGAAAATTTTGTTAGGAGAAAGTGTCTCAGGGCTAAAACTATGAACAACTTTGTAGTTAGTTGACTGCTGAGACTATTTATAAAACTTTTACCCAACTCAGGTCATATTCTGTTAGCAGCTCGCAAAATTGATGCACATTTACAGTTAGGGTTAAATCTCAGTTGAAGTGAATAATTACTGTGAACCCAGTGTGAACAGGCTGACATCTCTCCACCTCTCCATCCATCACTCAAACGTTTATTGACCAAACATTCATCTGACTACAGAGACAAATCTAAATAAGACTTAGTTCCTGCATTCAAATAAGTTGCAATTTAGCGAGTGGCAGCAGACCCATAATTGTAAGCTGTAAAGCTTTGTAATAACGGCTCTGGGTAATTAGTTTAGGGGAGGTCAAGGAACTTCACAGAGAGGAAGAACATTTGAGCTGGACTGCAGTCATTTATTCAGTTACTCAACATGCATTTACTGAATACCTTCTGTGTGTGCCAGGACCCTTCCGAGAGCTAAGGAAACAGCAGGGGACAAAACAGACAAGATCTTTGTCTCAATGGAGCTGACATTTCTTAGCATATGATTTATCAAATGGCAAGGGTGGTGACACCTCCTGGCCTTGTTCCACCATTGCCCCATCACCTGCCCTTCAGTATCAAAGTAAAGCAATGGTTTGTGTATATATGTATATTTTTTTCCTTTTTTTAAGATTATAAACTTAATTCAGGCATGTTACAGAGAATTTTGAAAGAATGAAACCCACTTCCAAAAATGTGACCCCTTATCCTACCATCCAGGAGGAATCTCTGTTAACCTCTAGTCTGTTTTTCTATGCATCTATCATATATATGGGCTTCCCAGGTGGCTTGGTGGTAAAGAATCCACCTGCTAATGCAGGAGACTCGGGTTTGATGCCTGGGTTGAGAAGATTCCCTGGAAAAGGAAATGGCTACCCACTCCAGTATTCCTGTCTGGAAAATCCCATGGACAGAGGAGCCTTGCTGGCCATAGTTCGTGGGGTCACAAAAGAGTTGGACATGACTTAGTGACTAAAAATAAAAATCCCATGTATATTATATATTTTTTACAAAGGTGAAATTATCATTCATATTATTATAGTGTGTCCTGCTTCCTCTGCTTTATACTGAACCATAGGCATTTTTCTCATGTCATCCAATTTTCTTTGAAAACACCATAATATTCAGTCATATGGATGTCATAATATTCCATCATATGGGTATGTCATCATGTGAGTGTAATTTAGTCAAGCTCTTTTGCAGAACATTTTTGAAAATGAGTTTTCCTTTAAAAAATGCCACAATACACCTTTCTGTACATAAACCATTGTGTTTTAATGTCTCTCTGAAACAAATTTTCAGAAGGGGAATGCACAGGTCATAAACTATTGAAGGCTCTTGATAGGTGTGGCCAGAGCATTTTCTAGAATGTTGCGTCTATTTATGCTCCAGCTGCAGCCTGTGAGAGTGTTGGTTGTACCCAAAGCAGCCAGTTTGATCTTGCTGCTGCCCAGATGCCTAACGGAGCCTTTCTCAGACTCAGCGTGGATGCTCTTGTTTAGTTTCCAGGCCACACTAGATAACAGGCTTCTGGAGAGCACAGAGTAAGTCCCCAGTGCCTGCCCTATCACAGACTTGCAATAAAATGCAGGTTTGTTGAATACGTGCTTGTGTGTCTGAATGCGTGAGCCACAGAGGGTAGGAGAAAAGTCTCCCTTGACAACTGGGAAGAGAGTAGAACTCCTGTCAGTGTCCCAAAGCACCTTATCAATGTACTTTCAGGAAGAGGGAAACCCAGCAATACACAAGTGCTTGTCTGAAAGCCGGCTCCACAGTCTCCATGTGAGCCTAAGAGGCTTGTAGATCATCCACAGGGTTGAAATTCACTTAAAACATAAGTCTTGGCTACTGACTCCCTGGCGACCTTTATCTGTGTTCTCAACAGCCTGGCGAAGGAGGCACTCATTTTTAGGTGGGACTCAGAGAAGTTCTATAATTAATTTTTTTAAAAATTTGTTTATTTTTTGTCTGTGCTGGGTCTTCATTGCTGTGCGGGCTTTTTCTCTAGTTGTGGTGAGCAGGGGACTTATCATTGCTGTGGCTTTTCTTGTTTCAGAGCACGGACTTAAGGGTGTACCTTCAGTAACTGGAGCTTCCGGGCTCTGGAGCACAGGCTCAGTAGTTGTGGCGCATGGGTTTAGTTGCCCTGCAGCATGTGGGTTCTTCCTGGACCAGGGATTGAACCTATGACTCTTGCATTGGCAAGTGGGTTCTTTACTACTGAGCCACCAGGGAAGTCCTGTAACTAACGTAAGGTAACAGAGCAGTATGATCTAAATACTTGTGTCCTCTCAAAATTCGTGTGTTGAAATCCTAACTTTCAAAGATGATGGTATCAGGAAGAGAGAATTTGGGAGGTGCTTTGGTCTTGAGGATGTAGCCCTCATGAATGGGATTAGTGCCCTTATAAATGAGAGTCCAGAGAGCTCCCAGCCCCTTCTACCATGGGAGGGCACAGAGGGAAAGTGCCAGCTATGAGGCAGGAAAGACCATGCTGACACCCTGATCTTGGGTTCCCAGGCTTCAGAACTGGGAGACACTGATTTCTGCCATTTATAAGCCACCCACCCTGTGGGGTTTTGTTGTAGGAGCCTGAAGACACACAGCTGGCTAGTGTTAGAGCTGGGATTCCTACTAAGGACCTAACTTCTGGGTGCAAAGCAGGGGTTAGTGTCTGTATGAAAACCTCCTTTCTGTGACTGAGGAGAAGAAATGGATAGCAGGGTGATTCCTGAACTGGAAGGAAAATGGACAGCTGCTCAACATTGATAAGACATAATATATAGCTCTGGGAGGCACTGTGCACTCGGTGGTCCTAACCAATGTGAGGAGGGAATTCAGATATGAGGGAGTTTGGGTAGCGACCAGGCCTGAGATACTGTGGCACCGTGGAGTGATTCTCCACACACCTGCACCACTCCCAGGAGGGAGATGGTTTGCAGCACCTACAGAGGGAAGCCTTTTCCTGGGAAGCTGTGCCTTGATCATGCTCTCAGGGTTGTGGGAACAGGCCCCCCCCAAACAGGAAGCAGGAGTGGAGGGGGTGGGGAGAGAAAACCAAAACCAAACCCGACTCATGACTATGTCTTTCCTTTTGCAAAAATGAAAGACACTGCTGTTGGACACATACACACAGCCACACATACCCCTCACCCCGCCCCCTACCCCCTTCCCCCAGATGGGGGTTTCCTGTGTGTTCTCTGCATTGCCTCTGCCTTCAAAGGGGAGGCCTGGATGTATTTAATCACTCTTTTCTTGGATATTTTACGATGAGATTTTCCATTTTAAGAAAAGCCATGGTAAACATTTTTATACATGTATCTTTGAGCTTTATATTCTTCCTTTGAAACAAGAATGGAAAGTAAGTTATTCTTGATATTAGAGTGAAACTGGGTATAAGCCACTCTACTGGCAGCACTAACAGGTGTCCTGGGGCAAGCTGTAGCCCCATCATAATTTCCACTAGTCTGTACTGGATCAACCCAAAATACATGTGAAGGAAAAATGCAACATCTGCTATGCAGATGTGATACTTAGCACCTCTCTCCTTCCAGATAGTCTCCTCAAAGCCTTTTCATCTCTGAACTCTGGAGTTGTCACTGTCCCCCTCCCCATATTTTTGTAATACACACTCTGACTTTCCATCAACGTAGTGTTGTGGTAGAAGTGGACGAGGGGGAAGTGAGATGAATCTAAAATAGCTGGCTATTGCATTTCCTGTTAAATAGGATGTGGTCAATTAATTTCGGTTATCTGTGGGCCTCTTGCAACAGTGGGTGTGCAGAGGACCCCAGAGCGTGGTGGTCTCTGCCTGGGCTGAAAGCAATTTAAGAAGCACGGGGACCCAGCAGCCACCTTGAGAAAAGCCAGTGTGATTTAGCTCTTTGGGAAATAAAGGTGATGTTTCCTGTAGCCCTCAGTGGTGGCAGGCAATCTCAAGAGCTCCAGGTCCAGGCAGTGGCTGGAATCATCTAGTCTCTGGTTGTTTGTGGGCTAATGCACAGTGGTTTGGTTCCTAATGCACAGTGGGAGCAGCCATGACCTGGTCCCTCATTTCCAGGATTTTATTGGAGAGAGGTTGGCTTCCCTGGTGGCTCAGAGGGTAAAGCTTCTGCCTGCAATGAGGGAATCCCGAGTTCAATCCCTGGGTCAGGAAGAGCCCCCGGAGAAGGAAATGGCAACCCACTCCGGTACTCTTGCCTGGAAAATCCCATGGATGGAGCAGCCTGGTAGGCTTCATTCATGGGGTCGCAAAGAGTCAGACACGACTGAGCAACTTCACTTTTCACTTTCTTTTCAAACTAGAAATGACAACATGGAAAGTGGAGGGTGAGTGCCTGGGGGTGAGGAAATGTTCAAGGGCCAGTTTCAGAAAAGTTACCTGTCTTTGCAGCATTTCCAGATGTGCCTTGGGTATCTGAGGAAGTCTTAAGGTATTGGTCAGATATTTTTTTGACCATGTTACATGGCTCGCAGGATCTTAGTTCCCTAATCAGAGATTGAACCTGTCCCTGAGTGAAAGCGCTGAGTCTTAACCATTGGACTGCCAGAGAATTCTCAGGAGTCTTTTTTTTTTTTAACTATATTGAAATATAATTGATTTGCAGTGTTGTGTTACTCTAAGTGTATAGCAAAGTGATTCAGTTATGTATTATATGTGGTCAGTCACTCAGTCATGTTCTACTCTTTGTGGTTCCATGGACTGTAGCTCCCCAGGCTCCTCTGTGCATGGAATTTTCCAGCCAAGAATACTGGAGTGGGTTGTCACTTCCTCTTCCAGGGGATCTTCCCCACTCAGGGATTGAACCCACATCTTTTGCATCTCCTGCATTGGCAGGTGGATTCTTTACCACTGTGCCACCTGGGAAGCCCCATATATGTGTGTGTGTGTGTGTGTGTGTGTGTGTATGTGTGTATATATATATATATATGTATGTATATATATATATTCTTTTTAGATTCTTTTCTTGTTTTAGGTTATTGTGAGATAATTGCAAGGACGGCTGGGCAAGGTAGTCTTGATTCTGTGTGGTCATGTGCTCAGCTAAAATGTTGACCTTTTAGCTTTAAAGAGTAGAGAGAGAGAGAGGAAGAGAGAGGGAGGGAGGGAGAGAGAGGGAGTGAGGGAGGGAGACAGACAGAGAGAAAGTATACTGAGGGATAACCAGCAGATCAGCTACATTAAGGTTCTACACTTCAGATTGTTAAGTGCTCAACCTTTGTTAAAGGCAAGTATATTTCATAACCTTCTGCTTGGTCAGTGTGCTGCGCTGGATGGTGCCCCTCCAAAATTCATGTCCTTCCTTGAACTTAGATTGTGACTGGATTTGGGAATAGAGTTGTTGCAGATGTTATTAGTTAAGAGGTCATACCGGAATAAGTGGGGTGGGGTGGGGTGGTGTGGGGCGGGGAGGCGGGGTCCCTAATCCAGTATGACTGGTGAACTTAGAAGAGATGCAGAGACACAGGAGTACTTCACACAGGAGTGAAGATTGGAGTGATGCTGCCACAGGCCAAGGAATGCGAAGAGCCACCAGAAGCTGGAAGGACAAGGAAGGATCTTCCCTTAGAGGCCTTGGAGGGTGCATAGCCTTGCCAGCACCCCAATTTTGGACATCTAACCTCCAAAACTATGAGGGGATAAATTTCTGTTGTTTCGAACTATGGAGCTTGTGTACTTTGTTACAGGAGCCTGAGGAATTGAATACAGTCAGGAAGAATGCATTTCTGGCCTTGACCCAGTGGGAACTGTTTCCAACTGGAGTCAGTGGTGGCTTCTCAGTTTTGCCCTGTGTCCAGCTGTGACTCAACTGAGGTCACAGTCCAGGGACATTGTATGTTGTCAACGATATATAGCTATGATAATTGTCAATCTGATGGAAGATCAGACATTAAACAGATACTTGAAAAGGTGAAGGTGTTAGTTGCTTTGCAACCCCATGGACTGTAGCCCGCCAGGTTCCTCTGTCCACGGAATTCTCCTGGCAAGAATCCTGGAGTTGGTAGCCATTTCCTCCTGCAGGGGTTCTTCCTGCCCCAGGGATGGAACCCAGGTCTCCTGCATTGCAGGCAAGATCCTTTACTGTCTTAGCCACCAGGGGTATATTTAATAGCAATTAATTGTCATACAAAAGAAAAGGATATCTCTTTTGTTATACAGAAGGAAAGGGTATCAAGAAAGGCCATAGCAAGGAAACCTAGTCTTGTGTTGGCTGATGGGGTCGGGGGCAGTGGTGGTGGTCACTGAAGGTTTTCTCTCCTAAGAAAGCCGCACTGGAGCTAAGACATGGGTGAGTGAGAGTTAGGGCAAAGATGGGAAGGGAGCGGGGAGCACTTTCTTTGGGAAACATGGATGTCAAGAGCTCACAAACATGGGCGCTCTCTGGGGAGTTGCATTTCCAGGCCCCACCCCAGACCTTTTCTGTTGGGCTTTGGGGAGGGCGCTCTCTGAGAGCATGTGTGTGTCTTTTAACTTGCCCCCGGACATTGTTGGGGCAGAGATTGTTGCACTGGGGCAGTGGTCTCAAACATTCATGTGCTTCTGCATCACCTGCAGAGCTTGCTCAAAATGCAGACTTGGGGTTGGATTCAGTAGATTTGAGGTGAAATTTAGGAATCTGGGCTTCCCTGGTGGCTTAGAGGGTAAAGAATCTGCTTGGAATGCAGGAGACCCGGGTTCAATCCCTGGGTCAGGAAGATCCCCTGGAGAAGGGAATGGCAACCCACTCCAGAATTCTTGCCTGGAGAATTCAAAAGACAGAGGAGCCTGGTGAGCTACAGTCCTTGGGGTAGCAGAGAGTCGGACATGACTGAGTAACTAACACTTTCACTTTCTGTTAGGAATCTATTTACCAAACAAACCCTCCCACCCCGCTTCCCCTGGTGGTTCTAATGTAGGAGTTCCCTGACCTCATTTTGAGAAACACATCCCTGGAAGGTTGGGTGACTCTGAAAAATCTGCAGTTGATCTTTGCAACAGCAAATGATTCCAGTGGAGAATAAAAGGGGTCACCGCAGGAACGCCTGTGTTTGATGTTAGAAAGCTGGGACGGGGCGGGTCAGACATGCAGCAGCAAGGGGGGGGGGCTGGGATGGCAGGTCTCAAGAAGGGTCCATGGCCACTGGGAACTGTTCCAGGCCTTCATCTCACCCAAGAGGGTGAACGCAGCACCTCTGACACCCAGTCCTGACTCGGGGCCGATTGGCTCCTGTCCAGGTGTGACAGCAGTAAAATACTGTCCGTTGTCAGTCTTGGGAGCCGGGTCATGGGGAGCCTTAAATTCAGATTCATAGCTTGGTCTTGTTCACAGCGCTTTTCTGATCAGTGGGGCTCATCGTAGCACTTGAGCTGAAAATGGAAGCAGTGGGAAAATGAAAAGGCCTCTGACCACAGACTTCCTGCTGACTCGCCTTCCTGCTGGCCCGCCTTCCTCCTCCACTCAGGGTACACCTCTGGTTGTAATTACCTACATGCCATTTTTAGGTGGCAGGGCGATCTAAGGGGATTTGGGGCTTTGCACAGCTTGGCTTGGTTTGAAGATGGAGCATAAATCATGACACAGCTCCGTGTGTGTGTGTGTGTGTGTGTGTGTGTGTGTGTGTGTGTGTCCGTGTTTGTCCGTGTCTCTGTGTGTGTCCCTGTGTATCTGTGGGTCTCCCCTTACCCCTCACCTCCTTTTCTTCTCTGCTGGGGATTCAGTGCTTCCTGCCCCGTGAGCCTCACTTTGCTGGATGGCTTCCATCCTTTGAGACTGCAGCTAGTCATTCCTGCTTGACCTTTAGATTTTTCTCTTTAGGGAAAATATGATCGTTAGTCTGTATTCTTGAGCAGATATATTTGACTCACAGGCCACCTTCCCACCTCACTTCACATCCATGGAAGAAAAGGGTTTTTAAAATCCATGTACATATCTTCTTAATTTTTATTTTATATTGGAATATTGTTGATTAATAATGTTGTGTTTCAACTGTACAGCAAAGGGATTTAGTTATACAGATACATGTATCTATTCTTTTTCAAATTCTTTTCCCATTTAGGTTATTACAGAATACTGAGCAGAGTTACAGAAATGAATATTAGGTGAGAGGACCAGCTGTATGGCCATCGGCTGTTCAGGTGGGCGTCCTTGCTTTTGGAAATGATGACTTCAGCTTCTAGCGGTCTGACTTTTTAGCCTGTGGGCCATATGTTGTGGCTGGACAGTGGGGTGGATTAGCCAGAGTCTGATCCAGGGCCTCGCAGACATACGTACTGGGGAATTGGAGAGAGTGAGGCCGAGTTTTTGGGCTGCCTGTTCCGCTTCATTCCTCTGGATGGTGAGATTGTCTCGAGGGTGTGTTCCTGGAACTTTTCAGTCAGGCTTCACCGTGGTGTATATTTAATGACCACACACGAAAGGCTTGACTGCCAGGGCTGCTTCCTAGGACAACCATAATCAGGGAATATCAGAGCTGGAAAGAGCCCCCTGGGCAAATCTGAGGGAGGAGACCTTCCCTGGGATGAGGGAGACCCCCAACTTGGGGCTCCAGTTCCAAAACCAGGACTTTTGATGGAGAAGCCTGTTTAAAAGCACTGGAGGACTTGCCAGCTTTCCACTTTTGTTATACAAATTAATAATGGTCCAGTGTAGCAGTCTGGGAGAGCTAGGTTTTTATAATGAGACAGACCCAGATAAGAGTTAAGACTAAACAGCCAACCACATTTCCGGTCTGAGCTATTTTTAAGTCTCACCTTGTTTTTGGTGCATCCATTGGTGGATGCTGGGTAAACGAACCCAGCCTTGGGTGATTTTCATTTCTTTTTGCCTAAAAATAGCCTTCTTCCCCTCCCATGACTGTCAAAAATTCTTGCGTGTAATGACCCATTGTTCCCAAGAATTGCTATAGACTCACAGTGGCACCTCTTCTTGCGTGCCTACTACCTGCACTGCCCAGTGTACTTTAGACGCAATGCCTTGTTTTATATTAATTCAACTTTAGAGGGGTTCTCATTGTCCTTATTTTATAGATGAGGAAGTTGGGCATGGAGAGGCAGGGAAATTTCTTTCAAGATCACTAATGGAACTTAATTCACTAGTTCGTTTTGCATTGAGAAACCTGTTAAAAAGGCACTTGGAACAGTATGTATCTGTTTTTGTTAAAAAAAAAAAAAGTGAATCTTCCTGGGTTGGAGGTAGGGGTATGGGCCATTTTATTGTTGCTATTTCCTTGTATATATTCTTTGCATACTGGTAAACTTTTCAGAGAGATATTATCTGACAGCTAAACTTTTGATGTGGATGGGGACTTTTTTCTTTTGTGTTAGATTAGCTGGTGAGGGGCCACTTCTGGGAGTCAGGCTGTGCACGTGGGACTAGCGTTTGAGAGGAGGAGGAAAAAGAGACTCCTCTGTCCCAAGAGGGAAGCTCAGGTCAAGGCACCAGGGAGACAGGATTTGCTACATCAGCTAGAGCAGCCTCATAGTGGAGCAGTGTGTGTGTGTGTATACACTTAAGCCTGCTTGGTTTTCACTGTCGTATCTGCTTGGGCTTTCACTAAAATAAACAACCTCAGACCAGGTGGTTTCAACAACAGAAGTTTTCTCACTGTTCTAGAGGCTGGAAGCCCAAGATCAAGGTGTGGGCAGGTTTGGTTTCCTCAAGGCCTCTCTCCTTGGTGTGTGTAGGTGGCTGTCTTCTCCTTGTATTTTTATATCATCTTTCCTTTTTGTGCACGCATCCCTGGAACCTCTTTTTGTGTCAAGGTTTCCTTTTCTCATAGTGACACCAGTCAGATTGGATTAGTACCCACCCTGAGTATGTGCTTAGTCATTCAGTCATGTCCAACTCTTTGCAACCCCATGGACTGTATGTAGCTCACCAGGCTCCTCTGTCCATGGAGTGGGTTGCCATGCACTCCTCCGGGGGATCTTCCTGACCCAGGGATTGAACCCGGGTCTCCTGCATTGCAGGCGGATGCTTTACCGTCTGAGCCACCAGGGAAGCCTAGTACCCACCCTAATGACCTTCTTAAAACTTCAGTTACCTCTTGGAAGAACCAGTCTCTAAATACAGTTACATTATAAGGTCCTGAGGGTTAGGACTTTAGCATCGGAATTTTGGAGAGATGCAGTTCAGTCCTTCACAACCATCATTGGCTTATCTGGGTTAGAGACCTGTGCCTCCAGCATGTCAAGGGAGCCAAGGGCCATTGGGCCTCCCATGTAGTCTATCTCAGGAGTGTGAGGGTGAAAGCAAGTCTTTGACCAGGTTCTGCCTCATGTACATTTCCAGAAGGCAGCCACATAAAATGTTCCTGTGCAGCTCGTCCTTGGAATCTGGCCAAGTGCAGTTGTCTATACTTTCAGGCTCTCTGACTGCATCTTGCCTGGAGATTTCCCTCCCAGTAGAAGAGAAAGTTCTGGAGCCAATTCAGCTCACTTTTTAATTGAAGCAGGCATCAGCATCCTCTGCAGACATTGGCTCACAGAGGAAGCAGTGCTCTGGGTCAGAGTGTGCTCCGAAAAATGAGGGTCTTGGCCTACAGTTTGTTGAGGAAAGGTGGAGAAGTTTAGCCTAGCCATCTTGAACACCGCTCACTTCATGGATGCAAGATTATTTCTAACATTCCCTAAGCTAAATTTCCCAGCTTCTGGTCCCTGTGGGAGATAAGGATTGTGAATGCGCTATTAGATGGGCCAATGGGGAGTGGGCTTCTGATGGTCCTCTCTCAAATACTGACCACCCCCAGCAGTGTGCGTTTCCTGTTTAGGGACCTTCGAGGTTACCTGACTGCCCCTAGCTTAGGATAGATGTACAGTGTATCACGCAGCTGGTGCCAAAGTGTCAATTGCAGACAACATAAGAATTTGTCAGAAAACTTCACCATATCAACATTGTGTCTTGAGGCCTGCACTGTTCCCAGATCAAGATAGAAGCACAGTGATTTATTTCTTTTTTTGAAAAGTTCAACAAAAATCAAGAGGGAGATTGGATTTGAAGCTGCATTTTTATTATATGTTAGGTCTTGAAAATGTTTTTGCCGAACATTGGTTAGGGGAATTGACAAGTAGAAAGGGGCCTTCTTTCAGCTTTTGAAAAGAGAGAATAGATTCATCTCAAGAACTGACATCTCAAAAAAAAAAAAAAAAAGCTTTAGTGTGTGTGATGTGTCTGAAGAGATAACAGTTGCATCTCAGGAGTGCCTATTTTTGAACTGTTTCCAAAATTCTAGAACCAGATTTGAGAAATAATAAAATATTGACCATCATTCAAAGAGAAACATACAGGGTGATCTTTGGCAAAGCTTGTCATTTTGCTTACATTTTACTCAGTTCTCTGACTTGTTAGGAGTCCCTGCTGTGGACCAGGTCCTCTGCTGCATGCCAGGGGTAGTCTCTGACTTTTTTTGATCTCTGTCTTCGCATCAAGTTTAGTGGAAAACGGTATATTGAATCATTTATCCAACAAGCATTTCTGAGAGCCTAGTGTGTTCAGACATGGTTCCAAGCTTTCAAGTATTCTATCATTGGGTACATAGCAAACGCACATCCTGTTAGATTTTTCTCCAGATATCTCCTTTCATGACCATTGGAGAGAATCCTGTCATTGCCAGTCCCATCGACTATACCCACTTCATTTGATCCAGACTTTTCTGAGAGTGATCTGGGGTAGGACGGACAGGAGAGTTTAGCCAGAGCATCTAAGTAAAATCCACAGGGACTTCCCTGGCAGTCCAGTGGTTAAGACTTTGCCTTCCAATGCAGGGATCATGGGTTCGATCCCTGCTTGGGGAGCCAAGATCCCACCTGCCTTGCGGCCAAAAAACCAAAACATAAAACAGAAGAAGTATTGTTAATAAATTCAATAAAAACTTTAAAAATGCTCCACGTAAAAAAAATCTTTAAAATAGATATTAAAAAAAAAAAATCACACACAAAAAAACCCCAACTAAAACACGACATCCATGTACCTACCATCTGACTAGAGAAATATAACATTACAGATATAATTGAAGCCCAGTATATGCTACCTGTGTCCTCCAGAAAGATATGCCTAAGTCCATGTCCCTGTCCCCTATAAACGTGACCTTATTTGGAAATAGGGTCTTCATCATTGCAGTTACCTTAGGGTCTAATTTAATGGAATCACCCTGGATTTGGGAGGGCCCTAAATGGACTGAGAGTTGTCCTTATCAGAGAAAGAGGAGTGAAGTTTGAGACACAGACACAGGGAAGAAGGTCATGTGAAAACAGAGGCAGAGACTGGAATCCTTGTGCCACAAGCCAAGGAGGGCCAGGGGCCACTGGAAATTGGAGGTGGCAAGGAGAGTTCTCCCATAGAGCAGCTTGCTTTCAGACTTCTGGCCCCTAGAACTGTGACAGAGTAACTTTTATGTTATTTTTTTAAACAACAAAACATAAACAATTTTATGCTGTATTAAGTCCAAATAAATAAACAGGTGAACAGAATCCACATTATGAAGAGTTGCCACTCATCCCCATGATCTGTTCTTTATGCATAGTTTGAAAGAGATTTTTAAAGACAAAAATCCAGAGATTCCCACTGTGCTTAGGATGGATTTCTTTCTGACTATTACTTCCTAGGATCTATGAGATGCTTCAAAACCAGACCCTTGCTCACCTTTCTGATTGTTTCCTGTTGCCCTTGGCCTCACTGGCTGTGCTTCAGTCACGTGGATCTTCTTTCTGTCTCAAAAATGGCCTCAGGGACTTTGCACCTGCTAGTCTCTTTATGGAAAATGCTGTTGTTCCTAAAGGCTGCCTGATGTCCATGAATTAGTCTCTGCTTACATGTTACCCCCACTTGGAGACACCATCCCTGACCATCTGTTCTAAAGAATTCCCTCTTATTACATCACCCTCTTTTATTTTCTTCAAAGCACATATCACTCTTTGAAATTCATTTCTTCTTTTTTCTTTTTACCTCCCCCCCACCCCAATCAACATAGAGGCTGCCTGTGGGCAGAACCTTTGTCTGTTCATCCCTCCCTGGGTATCCCTGGCATGTACCTGACTGCCAGCTCCAAAGTAGGAACTCAATAAATATTATTGTTGACTCACCTAATGAATAAATTCCTGTTAATGCACTTTGGAAGTTATGAATAAAGAATGGAATTCCTGTTTGAAATTATACTTTCGGCTGTTGAATGGTCCTTCTGGAACAAGATTCAGCTTGGGGATACCACCATGGGGTATGACATCAGTTGTGCTGATGAAGGTTTTATTAACAAGCATCTAGGATGTAGCTGAGAAAATTTTGGGGTCGAAATCCTGTGCCACACTTCCCTATCACTCTTTCTTGTTTTCAGCCGAGTTGGATTTTCTTGAGCAGAAAGAAAAAGCTCAGAAAGTGAAACAAGACAGTAATCTAACGGTGTGTTACAGCTCAGCAGTTTACTGGCAGCAGGGTAGCCTCACTTACTCACAGGCACAGGGGAACCTCTGATCTGTGTGTACTTGGGAACTGGTGTCTATCGACAGCACAAGGTCTTTATTCCATTCTCATTAGATGATAGATGTGGAAAAGAACATTTTTACCTGGGACCAGTTAGGCTTCCTTAGGACATTTAGTTGACTCTATTTTAATAGATGAAGAAGGCACTGGCAACCCACTGCAGCACTCTAGCCTGGAAAATCCCATGGACGGAGGAGCCTGGTAGGCTGCAGTCCATGGGGTCGCTAAGAGTCGGACACGACTGAGCGACTTCACTTTCACTTTTCACTTTCATGCATCGGAGAAGGAAATGGCAACCCACTCCAGTGTTCTTGCCTGGAGAATCCCAGGAACGGGGGAGCCTGGTGGGCTGCTGTCTCTGGGGTCGCACAGAGTTGGACATGACTGAAGTGACTTAGCAGCAGCAGCAGCATTTTAATAAACACAGGTGTTTTCAGAGGGACCTGGGTATTCCCTCAACAGATACTGAGTACCTCCTTTCAGGTGTGAGGGGCTGTGTGTACACTGCTAAGTAATCTAGACATGCCGGTTTGTAAAGCTAGTGGATTGGACCTGTCCTGGGTGTGTGCTAGTCGCTCAGTCGTGTCCAGCTCTTTGCAACCCCAAGGACTGTAGCCGCCAGACTCCTCTGTCCATGGGATTCTCCAGGCAAGAATACTGGAGTGGGTAGCCATTTCCTTCTCCAGGGGATCTCCTTACCCAGGGATCGAACCCAGGTCTCCTGCTTTGTAGGCAGCTTCCTTACCTTCTGAGCCACCAGGGAAGCCCCTGGCCCGTGTGAGAGAGATGGAAATAATACATGCAAATATGTCAAATGTTTCATAAATGGCAACGGCATTTCTTACATATACGGGAGGTGTGCTGGGGAAGTGAACTTCAGGTTGGCAGTGGAGGGGACCCTTTGAAGGCCTGAGGATGAAAGCAGCCAGCAAAGCTTCCCTCCCTCCATCCTTTTCCCTACCCCAACTCTGGCTCAGACTCATGCTGGCAGTGACTCACCCTGAGAGCAAGGGAAGGAGGAGAGGAACTTGTATATAAGAACACAGGTTTAAGGTCTGTGGAGGGCAGTCCCTTCTGAAGCATCTCATCACTTGGTGTGATGCTCCCTGGGGTCTGACATGCACAGAAATGTGCTTTTCGTTATCTGTGACCCAGTTGCTCTGTAAGGACTGGAGTCCAGGGGCTGATGGATAGAACTGGGCTCATTCCCCCAACACTCCACAGGATCCCCTCTGAAGGGATGCCCTGGAGGTGAAAGATAGAGCCTGTACCTCTCAGCAGAGCTCAGGACTTGGCAGCTTGCTGGGGGACCCCTCTGGCTTCACTGGTATCTCTAAGCCCTGATTGCCTTGGAGCCATCGCATCACATGTTAAATGTTCCTTATCAAGGCTCTTATTTGAATAGCTCAGTGATAACATCTCTGAAATGAAAAGTAGGGTCTCCACTTCTGAGGATGTGATGAGTGAGTTGGAGGCAGTTTCCCAGGGGAAGGATTTTGTCTCCAAGCTCTGAAATAGAATCCATTCTCAGTCAGAAGGTTTCTTTTAATTTCCTCAAAACCCCTCCAGTCCTGATCCTCGCCCTAAGTGGAGGACTTCTGGTGGTGAGCTCCACAACTTCTCGAGCAATCTTGTAGGCAAACACAGTGTGTGTGTTAGTCGCTTCAGTTGTATCTGGCTCTTTGCAACCCCATGGTATAGCCCACCAGGCTCCTCTGTCCAAAGAATTCTCCAGGCAAGAATACTAGAGTGGGTGGCTATTTGCTTCTCCAGGGGATAAAAAATCCCCAAATTTACCATTTTAAACATTTTTAAGTGTACAGTTCAGTAATGTTAGGTATATTCCCATCATTGTGCAACACATCTCCAGGACTCTTTGCTTGCTTGCAAAACTGTATCCACTAAACAATTCCCCATTGCCCCCTACTCCCAACCTCTGGCAAACACCATTCTACTTCTTGTTTCTTTGAATTTTGGCTCTTGGTATGTGTCTTGTGACTGACTTATTTCACTTAGCACAATGTCCTCAAGGTTCATCCATGTTGTGGCATGTGTCAGAATTTCCTTCCCTTTTAAAGGCTGAATAATATTCCATTGCATATATGTACCACATTTGCTTTATCCATTTATCCATCAGTGGATGTGTGGATTGCTTCCACCTCTTGGCTATTGTGAACAGTGGTGTTGTGAACATGGGTTTGCAAATATCTGTTTGAGATCCTACTTTCACTTCTTTCAGACATATGTCCAGAAGTGGGATTGCTGTGTCATATAATAATTCTGTCTTTAATTTTTTGAGAAAACTTTGTACTGTTTTCTGTTGCAGCTACACCATTTTATAGTCTTACAAACAGTGTATGAGGGTTTTGATTTCATTACGTCCTCACTGGCACTTGTTATTTTATGTTTTCTTGATAGTAGCCATCTTTGTGGGTATGAAGCAGTATCTCGTTATGATTAAACAATGCAGTTTTATTACTTTATACTTTATATTGTAATCAATATAGGTACTAATCCAAACTAATGGGCTTCCCAGGTGGCTCTGTGGTAAAGGACCTGCCTGTCAATGCAGGAGATACAAGAGATGCAGGTTGGATCCCTGGGTCGGGAAGATCCCCTGCAGCAGGAAATAGCAACCCACTCCAGTATTCTTGCTTGGAGAGTCCCCATGGACAGAGGAGCCTCGTGGGCTACAGTCCCCGGGGTTGCAAAGAGTCAGACATGACTGAGCGACTGAGCACGCAATCCAAACTAACAGCAGCTGTTTACTGAGTGTTCACTAAATCTTCCAAATACCTTGTGTGACTTAATTCTCACTATGACTCTATGAGGAAGGTTCCAATTTTTACTCCATTTTACAGATGAAGAAATTGAGGTTCAGAGACTTTGAGTAACTTACCCAAGATCATACAACTAGTAAAAGCTTACGTCTGGATTTGAACCTGGCTGTCTGGCTTCCAGAGAATTCTCTGCCTCTTTCTTACTAACTAAGCTGTTTAAAATTCATATCCCGAGCTGACCTATATCACAGAAGGTTTATTGGACACTGAGATCCTTTCTCGAGAACAGACTTCCTTCGTGGGCTCAGGAGTGGAAGATTCCAGAATAAGGCCCATGCCACAGTTGTCATGGAAGCGTCCTATAGCACATGGACTCCACAAACAGTGACCAAGTCGCTTAAGCCCTTGGCTTGTAAAAGACTGTTTTTTTTGGCCTGAGTTCCCCTAAGTCTTGAGTAAATAATAGAAAAAAGTGAGGAAAGAGACAACATAATTTTGAGGGACTTCCCTTGCAGTTCAGTGGTTAAGGCTCTGGGCTTCCACTGTAGGGGGCCTGAGTTCAATCCCTTATCCAGGAACAAAGATCCCACATGCTGTGCAGTACGGCCAATAAATAAATAAATAAAATTAATTAAAAAAACAAACAAACATAATTTTGAATATTTTCTTCTTGGCACTACTCAGCTCCTGAATTTGGTTTGTATTCTATATGTGTATGTGTTGGGGGTGGGGGATGTTGCATTAATGAGTTATTATTGCATTAGAAGGTTTATTTCTTGGAGTCCTTGGATTTTCTAGAAAGTCATGGGAGCACTGAAATGCCTGCCAGTTTAAAAATAGCTGTCAAATACAGCTTTCCCTTGATATGCTCAGGGGCTTGGTTCTAGGATCTCCTGAAGACACCAGAATCCTTGGGTGCTCTAGTTCCTTATATAAAATAGTGTAGTCTTTGCATAAAATCTATGCCTATCCTCCTCTGCACTTTAAAATCACCTCTAGCTTACTTGCGATACCTAATACAATGTAGATCATGTGTAAATAGTAGATACAGTGTGCATGCTGTGCCCGCGCATGTTAAATTCAAGTTTTGGTTATGGAACTTTCTGGAAATTTTTTTTTAAGTGGAAGCAAGTTTATTCTAATAGAAAGAATGTTGTCCCTCTCAGAAGGTGAGAACCTAGAAAATTAAAAAAGTATATTTTTGTTCCTTGTTTGGTTGAATCCACGGATGTGGAACCTGCAGATACAGAGGGCTGACTATATTTGGTTTATTTTTTGTTAATCTTTATTTTATCTGATTGTGTTTTTTTTTTTTTTTAAATAACACTTTAAAAATATTTTGTGTGCTTCACACGTCATGTGCAATCTTAGCTCCCAGACCAGGGATTGAACCCACACATGCTACGGTGGAAGCAGGGAGTGTTAACCAGTGGACCACAGGGAAGCTTCCTAATTGTTTTTGATTAGGCCTAATATTAGTCAAGTTTCCTTTAGGATGTTACCAAAGTGACTGCTGGCCGCAGCAGTTCCCCGTATCACTTCTAAAGTTTGTGTTGGATTATTGTATTAACCTGGAGAAGGAAATGGCAACCCACTCCAGTATTCTTGCCTGGAGAATCCCAAGGACGGGGGAGCCTGGTGGGCTGCCGTCTGTGGGGTCGCACCGAGTCGGACACGACTGAAGCAGCAGCATTGTATTAACAGACTCTTCAAATTACGCTAGGAAAAATACATTGCATTATTTCAAGCCAGGGGAGCAATTCCACACTCACATCTGCTAATCCTATTAGTAAATAATGGCCCAGAGCCCATGAAATCCGCAGGCCCCCTCCTCACTCTTGGAGATGCCCTGTTTATAGTTGTCTTGTTTTGACACTGTAAAATCAAATCTCCATTAAGAACTCAACTCACAGACTAATCCCCTGAAACTGTTTTTTTTTAAACAAGATCAGAAAATCCCCATGATGTGTCATTTCCTGTCACAACATCCTGGACAGAGTTTGAAGGATGAGTTTTCTGTTGTTCTGAGGATCATTGAACTGGGGAGTCTGAAATAATTTGCCATCTAGAAACAGTCTTTCCACTGGAGCTGGGGAAAGGAGGCCTTGCTTTTCCGCATCCTGGGCTCAGACCTACCTCTATTCTTAAGCTTATGGGTTATTTAGCCACCTTCTAACTGTGTGACTTGTAAAGGAGAATATCTGCCTCATGGGAACTCTGCAGAGATTTAACAAACAGGTGCATCAAGCACCTGGCATAATCTGATTATCAGATGCCTTAAGTGCAGTGATTCCCAACCTTTTTGGTACCTGGAACTGGTTTTGCAGAAGACAATTTTTCCACAGACCAGGGAATGGTGGGGATGGTTTCAGGGTGATACAAGGACATTATATTTGTTGTGCCCTTTATTTCTATTATTATTACATCAGCTCCACCTCAGATCATCAGGCATTGGATCCCGGAGGTTGGAGAGCCCTGCTTTAAAGGACAGTTACTGTCATTGTCATTTGTTTTGGGCTGAATTGCTTCCCCTCCTACTTTCATACATCGAAGTCTTAACCTCTGTGACCTCAGAATGTGACTGGAGACAGGGTCATTAAAGACGTGACTGAGTTAAAATGAAGTCACACGGGTGGACCCTAATCCAGTCTGACTAGTGTCTTTGTAAGAGGAAATTTGGACATACAAAGGGTCGGCAGAGGTCCACGCTCACAGAGGAAAAACCGTGTGTGGACACGGGGAGAAGGTGGCCGTCTGCAAGCTGAAGAGAGAGCCCTCAGAAGAAATCAGCCCTTCCCTGCCTCCTTGATCTTGGACTTCTAGCCTCCAGAACAGTGAGACAGTAAATGACTATTTCTTCAGCCCCCCAGTCGGTGGTATTTTTTATGGCAGTCCTAGCAAACTCATACATGATTTCATTCCTCTGATGCTGTCACAACTTCTTGAGTACCTTGTGAATAAAAAAAAAAAATTTAATATTCTGTTTTCTCTAAAAATAGTTTCCTTGGAGTTTTCTTCTTTAGCTGTTTTCTGGGAGGGGCCGAAGTTTTTGGCCCCCCCCCGACCTCTCTCCTGTATGTTGATTTCTGTATGTCTTCTTTGTCCCATCCTTTCTGAGGTCCTGGGTCAGTGATGGGGGTGAGAGATTGGATGGAGAGGAGGAGGGCCATGTGACAGCAAGCCTGCTGAAGGCACCTATTCCTTGACAAGGCCACTCTGCCCTGCAAGAGCTGCTGGTGGGCATTTCCTAAGTATTTCTTTCTGCCCCCTACTTTGTTCCATCCTCTGGTTTCAGGGATGTTGGACATCACGTTTCACCTTAATAATGTCACCATCTTTGAGGGAGCTCTTCTCTCCCTCCTGGGCTGTGCATGGGTCAGATATAAGATGCTTCCCGAAGCAGATGAGTCCATTTTATTTCAAAGGCTTTACTGCCAGCCATTACTGGGAGTTGGGCAGATAGAATAAGGAGTGACTAGATTTTAGAGGAATCTTCAGCTGCCAGGATGAGCTTCACTTCAACCCACTAAAAAGCCAGAACAAAGGGATGTGCACACGAAGAATAGGGATAGTGTTAATGTCTCGTGACCGCAGTAATCCACCGTGCAGTTCACAGGAGGGTCAGGCCTTCAAAGATGCTTTTGTTGGAAACTGCCCTTAGAGATTCTTTTCATTGAAGATTTTAGCAAGTTTCACTTCTGGGTTATCTGACTTGTCGGGAAGGGGTCTTGGTTATTTGTGCAGCTCTTAATGATTTCCGAGAGCCCATTCAAGTGGAAGTGGGGAGGATTCAGTTCAAAGAGCTGGGATGCTTGAGTTAGCTATTGATTTCAATAGTCTTTTGCAGCTGATAACATTGTGCATGCAAGGTTTCTTTGAGAAAACTTCTTTTTTTTTTTTTTTGTTAGTTTTTAGATAGCCGGAGGAAGGAATTATTTCTGTTAATGTTCTTTTCCAGCAGTAAGAAGGGAGAAAGAAGTGATTTGGTTGTGAGTTTCTTCTCATTGTGTCTTTGTCTTTTTAACTCTTTTTCAGCAGGGCCACCACCCTATTGCTCCACAGCCTTCAATGACTCATTATGGCCAGTCCTCATCCTCTTTTTCTCCTCAGGATTAGTTTCATTTAGGTCTCTCTGTCTGGTCCATGGTTCTTGTTTTTCAATTCACATGGATTCCGAAAAATAGAGCAGTCACTTAGCAAATATTTATTGGTGAATCTTTTTTAGGGGGAAGGAAGTGTTTGGTTTTTCATCCTTTTCTTAAAGCCTGTTAGAGAAGCAAGTTTTTTCCTCATGCTTTTTTTTTTAAATTAAAGTGCAGTTGATTTACTATATTGTGTTAGTTTCAGATGTACAGCGAAGTGGTTTTGTTATATATATTTTTTCAGATTATTTTTCATTATGAGTTATTGCAGGATGTTTAATATAATTCCCTGTGCTACAGTAAGTCCTTCTTGCTTATCTATTTTTTGTATGTGGATGAAACCATGAAGTCTTTGCTTATCTATTCCATGTACAGTAGTCTTTACTAATTTTTCCCAAACTCTTAATTTATCCTTCCCCACTTCTTTCCTCTTTTGGTAACCATAAGTTTGTTTCCTATGGAGAAGTAGACAGTTTTGATTTATTTCTCTGTACCTGGGCTTTCTGTAGAGGCCATTAGGGGTGGGAATGAGGGTGATGGGTAGGGCGGGTATCTTTGAGCCTGGATTGAAATTGGGGTGAGGTCTGTAACCAGCAGTTGAGGTAGAAATACCTGTAGCCTCCTTCTGGTTTTTCACCTGGATGTGAGGGGAAGGAAGGACTTGGGGGACCCCCATGTCCAAGTGGCTAGACTGCCCTTTGACCTTCCCACCCAAGCCTGGAACAGCAGTTGGTTACTGGGTCATTAATTTTATGCTGTTCTGGGGCCAGACTCTGCATTCTTTAGCCTTGGCCTCAGCGAGAAAACATCAAGAGCGAAGACTTGGAGAAAATGTGCCCTGAGCCATGCTAGTGGGTCATGAGAGCTTTGTGAGTATAAAGTAGTCATTATTATATAAATCAAAAGACACTTAAGTCTGGACAGCAAGTAGCTCAAGACTGAACAGTTCAGGAACCTCCCCCCGCCCCCAAAAACAGGAGGCCTCAGACTGCCTCCTGCCATGGTCTAGTTCCTCAGGGGCCCCCTCCTATTCTGACTCACCTTTCTCTTGTTGTCCTCCTCTAGGCATCCCAGCTGGCCACGAGACTGCCACAGTAGAGTCTAGGGCATTCTCTGAGCCCCACGTGTCTGGTACAGGCAGCCCGTGCTCCATGAACATTTTTTGGAACTTTTTTTTTTTAGTTTTTTTTTTTTTTTTGATGTGGACCATTTTAAAGTCTCTATTGGATATTTTTATGTTTTGGTGTTTTGGCTGCAAGGCATGTGGGAGCTTAGCTCCCTGATCAGGGATTGAACCTGTATCCCTGTGTTGGAAGGTGAAGTTTTTTTTTTAATGTAATTTTATTTATTTGTATTTGGGATCTTTCTCAGACCAGGGATCGAACCCATGTCTCCTGCATTGGCAGGAAGATTGTTTACCACTGAGCCACCAGGGAAGCCCTGGAAAGTGAAGTCTTAACCACTGGACCGCTAGGGAAGCCTCACCATTAGTATCTTTCAGTAGAACTAAATAAGATTCATATGGCATTGCAGGATTTGATTGTGGATTTTTAATCCAGCACCCCTGGTAACCCTTATGCTCTGTCTGTTTTTCCCAGGAGCTGTCTTCTGAGATACACTTGCCAGGCCTTGTTAATAGTTCTTTTTTTTTTGCTTTGATTTATTAGATTAGAAGCTCTGTCCTTGGCCTCCCCTGCCCTTGGGAGAAGTTCTTGCTTTGTCTCCATAAAACGTTGCTATTGGGCCTTTCCCTGTTTATTACTTTGCATTAATACCTGGCAGTTTATATTTCAGCTCTCCTCTTATTTCCTTCTCATATAACATTGCCTCTCTTTCAGAGGGCCTGGTGCTTGCTAAGAGTTTGTCGGCCTCTCATTTTTTATGTTGGTAGGTAAGGATTTGCCTTGATCAGTCCCAGCTTAGTGATAAGCAGCACAGAGAATTTGAAATGTTGGTTTTAAGCCACATGGTTAGCAGGGGCAAAATGAAACGAGGGTCCAGAAATGGAAGAAAAAGGGAGAAGGCGAATGACCTTGTGGTGTCTTCGGCCCTTTGGTGTCTTACAGATATAAAACTGATTTGTGTTTGACTCGGTGTTTCTCTGTGAAGCAGTAGAAAGGATTATGTGAGCTGAGAGAGGAACATTCAACAGGAAAGGGGTAGAGGAATAAAATGCCATGGTGATTATGGTGCTGGATCTATTGAAGTTAGAGATACACTTTCCCCCACAAAACCTATTTTGGTAGAAGAATTATAGATCCTTTGCATTGCCAGGTTTCGGTTGGGTGACAAAGCTGAATAGTCATTTTTTTTGTGCTGGGTTGGTGGGGGACTCATTCATCTAAAGGGTTTTAGCTTTCAGTGCATCTGATTCCCTGTGGTAAGGAAGGAGAGGAACTGCACTGTTGCAGCAGGCTGGCCAGTCAGCCTAGGATGTTAGGGAATGAAATTGGGGGGAGAGTGAATTCCCTGGTGGTTCAGTGGCTAAGACTCCGAGCTCCCAATTCAGGGAGCCTGGATTTGATCCCTGGTCAGGGAACTAGATCCTGTATGCTGCAACTGAGTGTCTGCATGCTGCAACTAAAGATTCTGCATGCTGCAACCTGGCACAGCCAAATAAGTAAATCTAAAAATTAAAAAATGTGGGGAGGCTCCTCAGGTTCTGATCTCTGGAGGGTCCCAGGTGAGAAGGTAGGTTTGATTGAGGGGTTGAATAGAGTCCTTTGAGTCTATCCCTAGCACAGGGCTGACATTCAGTGTAAACAGGGCCTGTTGATTAGGATGCTTCATTCCTCTCTGAGGCCTTGAGGATCAGAAAGGCTCTGAGCTTCTCAGCCTTAGGGAGAGAGGGGCAGAAAAGTGGAGCAGCTTTTCAGAGCACTCTGGAAGAACAGATGAGACTATGGTCTGGAAATGGAGTAGAAAGATGCTCGAGATAGTACCCTCCCTTCTTGCCTTCATAGCTGGACCGTGAGTCCATCTGTCTTCTGCAGGTTTCCTGCCCTTGATTGTAAAGCCAGCACCTAGGAGTTACCAGGGAAGGACAGGTGTTAGTGTGCACCTTGGGTGGATACATAGTGGGGCCTGGGATCTAGGAAGTAGCAGGAGGGCACTTCCAAGTCCCTGGAGGCAATAACTCTGCTGGGTGGTCTTGTGGAGGCACCGAGCGGAAGGTACTGGACTCAAGTGCTTTTCTCCTTCTTGGGGAATGTGGTTGAGTGTTGGATGGTCACATCCTCAGTTCCAGTCTTCGCCTGACCACAACTAGATTCTTGACACTGAGTGAGTCACTTAAGTGTGCAGATACTCAGCTGACCTGTAAAATGGGCTCAGATTGGGATAGGAAGTGCCCTCTTGGGTATTTGTGAGAATTAAAATCCTCTCAGACAGGAAAAGTGCTCAGTCCTAGGACTGGCCGGTCACGCTGACCTGGAGGGAGTGCGCTTGTATTTATAGTCTGCACTTGTTGAGCTCCTTCAGCTGCCCCCAGATGCGGGAGGAAGGAGCCAGCCTCCCCCTCAGAACACAGGCCGAGTCTTAAGTGCCTTCTACCAAACCCTGGATTGGGAAGATCCCCTGGAGAAGAAAATGGCAATCCAGTCCAGTTTTCTTGCCTGGGAAACCCCATGGACAGAGGAACCTGGTGGGCTACAGTCCATGGAGTCACAGAGAGTCAGACACGACTTAGAGACTGAGCAACAACAACAAACCAAACTTTGGTGGCAGTCACTGGGGAAAAGTTAATCAGACCCTCTACTCCTGCCAAACACCTGACCTTCCCCTCTTCCCCTGATGACACTTCTAGGACCTTAGCTTCTCTTTCCTCTTCCAAGTGCATAGTTTTTACAATACACTGGAATGACCAGATGACTCAATTGATGGAGAAACACTTGTCGGAGTACCTGTCAGTTGCTATGGGGCAAAAATACCCCCCAAAAAGAACTCATGTCTTCTCCCCAGATTGCTGTCATTCAGTTGGATGGAGATCATTTGATTAGTGAGTGATAATTTCCATCTGCCCTGCAATCAGTCTTTGAACTTTTGAGCCCCACCCTCTGCATGTGTGAGACAGTGAACATGGGAGTTCCCTGGGAGGCAGCCTGGTGCTAAATCAGGCAGCTGACAGACTGTGCAGTTCAGACTTTCATGTACCTGTGAGATGAAATGGAGAAAGGAGAGACCAAGGTTGCTCATCAGGAAAGAGTTCATGAAGGGAGTACAACACTGGAAATAGAAAAATCTTGTGTTAGACTCCCCAACCTCCTGAAGACCAGACCCCAGGAGGGGGGAGCTGGCAGGCAGCTCCTTATATTGAATCAGGAAAGTAAGGATCTTATCAGCGCTTCTTAAACTGGATGCAAGAGGTTGGGGCAGGACCGAGGATTCTGTATTTCTGACAAGCTCCCTGGTGATGCTCCTGGTCCGAGGACCACGCTTGGTGTAGTCAGGTCTTAGATCAGCCTCCAGGATCTGATGCCTGATGCCTGATGATCTGAGGTGGAGCTAATGTAATAATAATAGAAATAGAGTGCACAGTAAAGGTAATGTGCTCGAATCATCCTGAAACGATCCCCCCCAATCCTGGCCCGTGGAAAAATTGTCTTCCACAGCCAGTCCCTCGTGCCAAAAAGGTTGGGGACCACTGTCTTAGATGGTAGATTAGGCATTACCTACAGGTCTGTATCATGTGATTAGAGGTATTAGGTACATAAGGGAGAAGGAACCATTGGCACATGAGACTAATACAAATGTTTGCCAAACACACCCCGCGGTGGTGAGAAGCATTGCACAGGCTCTGTTCAGACTCCACCTCTGTCACTTCCTAGGTGTGGAACTTTGGTGTCTTAGTCTGTTCCTGCTGCTCTCACAAAACACCGCAAACTGGGTAGCTTATACACAACCAATGGATCTCTCCCAGTTCTGGAGTCTGGAAGTCTGAGATCAGGGTATCAGCATGGTCAGGTGAGGGCCGTCTCCTTGGTTCATAGCTGGTGCCTCCTAGCTGTGTCCTCCTCTGGCAGAAGGGACTGGGGATCTTTCTGGAGCCTCCTTTATGAGGACACTAATCTTATTCCTAAGAATTCCACCATTATGATCAAAGCATCTCTTCAAGGCCCTGCCTCCTAATACCATTATCTGTAGGAGTTACAATTTAAACCTGTGAATTTTGGAGGGACACAGACCTTCAGACCGTACAGCTTGGACAAGTCTTTAACCCTCTCAGAACCTCATTGTTGTTGTTGTTCAGTCACTAAGTCGTGTCAGACTCTCTTGCAACCCCACAGACTGTAGCCCGCCAGGCTCCTCTGTCCATGGGATTCTTCAGGTAAGAATACTGAAATAGGTTGTCATTTCCTTTTCCAGGGGATCTTCTCAACCCAGGGATCGAACCTGTGTCTCCTGCATTGGCAGGCAGATTCTTTACAGCTAAGCCACCAGGAAAGCCTTCAGAGTCTCATTCATTGCCCACCTGCAAATTGGGGGTATTAATTAATACCCACCCTTAGAAGTGTGCATGGGTTTAGGAGTAAAAAGACAAATCTGTGTAAATGCTTACAACAGCTCCTGGCCCACATGAAGCAGCCAACTAGGTTCTTCCCATCGTCTCATCTGGGAGCGCCTCTACTTAATCACACTTGACCAGGGAGACTCTTCCTGTGGCCCTCTGTCCCCAGCATGAACTCCAGGACTTCGAAGCTGGTCTCCTCTCACCTGGTTCATGGCAGGGCTGCCTTGATCCTCCCCTGGAACTCTGGCACCTGGGACCCACTTAGACCTCTAACTCCTTTCTCTGTTTCAGGAACTCGTAGGAAAAGTCAAAAAGAAGGGCAGTGACTGAATGGATGAGGAGTTATGGGAAGAAAAAGAAAATCTTTGTAAAGAAAGAAAACACAGTTGGGTGGATTCATGAATTAAAAATGGTAAAACACTTTTGGGCTCAACCTACTGTTTTTGAGCTCAGAAAGCCCACGAGTTGCTTTTCTGTAGGACAGAGTCTGCATCCACTAACTTGGTGTTTAACTCTAGGAAACTGCAGGTCTGTTTCTGGGACCAGGTGGCATGGTGATCCTGGCTTCTGCTTACACCCTTGGGGGTGTTGGCTGAATATTAAAGTTGGTTCATGAAGGTTCCCTTCAGATGGCTGTTGTTATTTAGTTGCTAAGTCGTGTCCAACTCTTTCCACCCCATGGACTATAGCCTGCCAGACTCCTCTGTCCATGGGATTTTCCAAGTAAAAATACTGGAGTGGGTTGACATTTCCTTCTCCAGGTGATCTTCCCGACCCAGGGATTGAAGCCAAGTCTCCTTCATTGGCAGGTGGATTCTTTACTGCCGAGACACCTGGGAAGGCCTCCCTTCAGATCCAGGAAATAAAAAAGTAACAAGATGGGGCCTCTAGGCTTTTTAGAAATGAACCCAGTGCCCTTTTCTCCATAAGTGCTGAGTGTCCAGGGCTCTGAACCCCAGTTCCCTACCTGTAAGATAGAGGTGCTCAGGCTGCCTTGGAGCCTGGCTGAGCTGGGGTGAAGGAGACGGTGCACGTGTGTTGGATGCCCTCCGTAAACATCAGCTGTGTCTTTTTGACTCTGCCGAGAATCTTTGACTGGGCCTGCTCTTGTTTAGGATGTGTTTCTGGCTCTCTGGCATCTTCCCTGGGCTGCCCCATATACCCAGGGGCAGCATCGCCTGCAATCAGCATCTCCCTGCCTGGATAATCTTTCCTGTCCTGTGCAGTGTAAGATGTCAGCACCTAGGAAGAGTTAGTGGAGAGAAGTTACTAGGGAGAGTCAGTAACTAGGAAGGACCCACTCCTGCGGGCCTGTGTTAGCACCGAGTGCAGCGCTGGGAAATAGTCTCACATGTGTGTCTGCTTTCCCAAGATTGCCCCGCCTCACCTGACTCCCTCTGACTGTGTTAATAGAATTAGCCGCAGGTTCCACCACGCTCAAGATAGTCCAGCCCCGCAGGCTGTCTTCAGTCCTGCCAAGCGCCCTGCAGGAGGTGGGAGGCTGCCGAGGTGCGCCCACAGCGCCTGCTGGGGCCCGGAACGTGGTTCCTGCTGGTCGGATCTCAGGTGGGGCAACCTGAGGATTCCTGGACTCCAGGTAGGTAACATGGGTGGGTGGGGAGGAGGCCTGAGTCATTGACCATGAAGGTAAAATCTTAGAATTCAGGGCCTCTTGAAATGTTCTGATCTAGTGCTTCCTAACGGAGAAGGCAATGGCACCCCACTCCAGTACTCTTGCCTGGAGAATCCCAGGGACGGCGGAGCCTGGTGGGCTGCCGTCTATGGGGTCGCACAGAGTCGGACACGACTGAAGCGACTTAGCAGCAGCAGCAGCAGTGCTTCCTAAAACCCAGTTCAGGGATGGGGTGCCTTTGAGCATCTTGAGGAACTTGTTAGAGAAGCAAACCCCATGGGGTGGGGTGGGGAGGGCATCCCTTAATCTGCATTTTAAAAAATATTTATTTGGCTCTGCCAGGTGTTAGTTGTGGCATGTTGGATTTTTAATTATGGCATGTGAGATCCAGTTCCCTGACTAGGGATTGAACCCAGGCCCCCTACATTGGAAGCTCGAGGTCTTAGCCACTGGACCACTAGGGAAGTCCTGTAATCTGTATTTTTAAAAAACAACTCCTGGGTGATTCTGGTATGCAGTGAGGTTTGGAGGAACTCTGCCCTAGGAACCCTGCTTTATTGGTGGTGAGGCTGGATTCAGGGGCACAGACCTGATTCTGTCACTCCCAGCTCCACCAGCCAGGCAGTGACAGACCTGGAACCCAGTCCCCAAAACTCAGAAGTTCTTTTTTGGCTAACACATCCCCGGGACACAGGCCTCCACTTTGTGCACACAAACCTCTGCTCCGTGCCAGAAATTCAGCCCAGCAGAAAAGCACTCTTATCTAGCCAGTGGATCTCAGCTGGGGGCTATTTTACTCTGGGAGGGAACATTGGATACAGCCGTAGATCTTTTCAGTCATCATGACTTGGGGTGGGGAAAGGGGAGTTACTACTGGCATCTAGTAGGTATACTGGGGTGGGAGGTGCTGCTAAACACCTTACACTGCACAGGACTGCAAAGAATTATCCAGCCTCAAACGTCGGTAGTGCTTGGGCTGAGAAACCTTGGTTTAGACGAATGCTTCTCAGACTTAACTGTGCACTTGGTCCTGATTTCATAGATCTTGGGTGAGAGTAAGAGTACTGGAATGGGGTGCCATTGCCTTCTCAGAAGCCTTCCTTAGATAGTCTAATTCATTAGGGCCAGGCTCAGGAACCTGCATGGCAAAGCAGCAGCCCAGGGGATTCTGTACTGTGTGCCACTTTGAGAAACGCAGTCCTAGTGCAGAAGTTAGTGGTCACATTGAGTACCATGGTGTCCAGTAGAGATGGAAAACACACAGGAAACCTGGCCAGGCAGAGGGGTAAGAGGACACGGTAACTCCCGAGAGCTGTTCTGACAGACCTTTTGTTTTGGCAGAGGCTTCCGCTTTCTTTGCCAAGCCATCATTCATTACTTGAAAAGAGGAGGGAGAATGGGGAGGGGAGAGGGGACAAACACAGCTGGCTGTCAGAACAGTTGACCTCCAAATGGGATAACCTTGAAGTCAGGCTCGAGCAATCTGGAAGCAAGAAGTGGAGGTGAGGGAGGTGAGAGCAGAGACGTGCTGGAGGCATTTCTGCATTTCTGCAGATTGCCCGGTAAATGTGGGTAGATGACGGAAAGCTTGGCAGTGGGTGAGCCTGGGTGGAGGGTGGGTGGACAGGAAGCCCCTCTTGGCTCCAGGTGCAGCTGTTACCAACCCAAACTCTAGTCTCCTTGCCTGACACACAGCAAAGCCAATCTACTGATGCCTGTGGTGGTGAAGGAGTACACCGTGTGTATGGCAGGGCTGGTGCCAAGCAAGGAGGACGGGCAGCTCGTGCTCTGAAGACTCGAATTCTCCAATGGCTTTCAGAGAAGGGTTTTTCAAGGCAACATTTAAGCTGAGGACTGTGGCTCCTGGATTTTCTTTTGACTGATTGGTGGTGTGGTAACAGGATGGTGTTTTTTTGGAATCTCCATCATCAACCTTCTGGTTCCAGCCTATTTGGGATCTCGTGCTTGTGGTCAGCATGTAGTCATCATCTTCCACTGGGTTGTGGGGGAGGTCTTAGTTTCTGCAGAACTCAAAGATATGCATCAGTTATTATCTGTAGCCCTTCAGGTGAAACTAGGAGTCCCGGGACTCTGATAACTGCTTGTCTGCTTTTTGGAACTCAGGCCAGAACAAAGAGGAGGGGACATGGAGGGACTTTTGTACCCAGGAAGGCGAAGGCCCAGCAGGGTCTTGCTTGGTTTCATCTCCACCTTTTCTTTAATCCTCCTTAATCCAGCAGGTAACAGGGATGGAAAGGAAAGGGAATAAAGTTTTGGATAGAGGGGTTAATCATAAACTCAGCAGGGGAACTCGGTTTTAGGGGGACTTGGTTTCACTGGCTCCGAGGAGGCTTCTTTGGAGGACCAGGATGTGAGCTGTGACAGGGCAGTGCAGGGAGAGGCAGGGAGAGCTCAGGTGGAGAGCAGGTAGTCCCCATCACTGCCAGCACTAAATCAATGACTAGAGGAAGGTGAATGGCGCCAGTTAGCAGGATACCCAGGATCCCTTCTCCCAGCCTGGAGGCCCCACCTGGAGCCCAGGCAGAACACTGCCTCTTTAGATAGAGAGTCAACTCTTATGCTTTATAGCAAGAAGTTACGATGAACGGAATGGATAGTAGCAGAGACTATAGTCACTGCCTGCTTTCAAATTCCAGCTTTGCCACGTATAAGCTGTGAAATCTTTTTTTTTTTTTAGTTTATTTTTGGCTGCACTGGGTCTTTGTTGCTGTGCATGGGTTTTTAGTTTTGGGCTTCAGTGGTTGTGGCACATACTAAGAGTAGCATTCACAGCTGACACAGGACAATGGGTTCCAGGGATAGGCACATTTGAGGAAGCCCCACAAACAGTAGGGGCTCTTAGAGGTTTATAAATGAATTCTTCATGACTTACTGTATTACATAAGGTAACCCTAGCTTCTGTAACAGAAATCTCCATATAACAGTAAATGAATGCAAGAAAATCTTCTTACTTATGCACCAGTTTGGAAGAGGAGTTCCTTCTGGGGCAGCTCTCTTCTATTTGGTGTTTCAGAGACCCAGGCTCCTTTCATCTTGTTGACTGGCCATTTTTCAACACAAGGCACCCAAGGTCACTCTGAAGGTCATCTCCTTTTTTTTGAAGACAGCCAGCCTGAGAATAAGAACATTGAGTTGACTGAACCGGGCCTGGAATTGGCTCCCATCACTTCTTCTCCCATTCTGCCGGCCAGAGCTTAGTCTCCATGGGGGCAGAGAAATGTAGTTAGCTCTATGTTCATCGTCTATTTAGCAAAACCTCCCATGATAGTGTTTATGCAGCATCTTTTTTTTTGTTTGTTTTTTAATACCTCTATCTGATTTTCTGCTGTGAAGCCAATCTTAACCAAATCCTACTTCCATTTCATGCAACACTGGGTCTTGATCTGCAAGCTCTGTGACAAAATGAGCATCATGGACCAGGAAGGACGGGTTGGAGAATGTGAGCTGCTGTTTATGATTTTTGCTTTTCACTCTACTCTTTCCTGGAACACAGTGAATTTTTAGGGTACATGTTTGCATTTGTGGTGTTGCTGGCTGGCAGCTACAGGGACCCAGTGCTCATTTTGCTTGGTTTAAAGCCTTTGAGATCAAGGATGGTGAAGTGTGCTTTTGGGAGCAGATTTTAACCTGCAGGGAGCTGGTGACTACTGGATTTAGTGACTGCAGCAAAACTTTGTTTCTTTCTCCTCATCGTGGAAACATTGTACAGCGTGTCTTCCGCAATCAATACAAGTGAGGCATTAATGAAGAGACTCTTGTTCCGCAAACAAAACTTTCTCTCTGTTGGGATTGAGACGCTCAGCTTATTTCCTGGGAGTGTTTATGAGAAGGCAGTTTGTGATTCCTGCAAGTGTATATGTAAGGTTCCTGAATTTTTTTTTTTTTTTAATGGAGAAGTCAACAACCCATTGAGTTCGTGGGAAGTATTTTGGAAGCTTGTCATTTGAGAAATGTGCCCACGAGAGTCCCTAGTTTTATGGTTTTGGGAAATTTGTACATTAAAATAGGTGGGGTGGAGGCTGGACATTAAACCCAAGCATCTCACTTTAAAGAAAACCTTTTCTGTTAGATGTGCTGCTGCCATCAATCAAAGCATTATGGGATATGGATTTTCCAGGCTTTATGTATGGAATTTCATGGCCAAGAAATGGGACAGGAACTTCCCTGGTGGTCCAGTGGTTAAGAAACCTGCCTGCAATGCAGGGGATGTGGGTTCAATCCTTGGTCAGAGAGCTAAGTTCCTACATGTCACGGAAGAGTTAAACCTAGGTGCTGCAACTGCTGAGTCCTGGCGCTCTTGAGCATGTGTGCCACAACTAGAGTCTGTGCACTGCAAGGAAAGATCCTGCGTGCTTCAACTAAGAACTAAGACCGGATGCAGCCAAATAAATACATGAATAAATATTAAAAAATTAAAAAAAAAAAGTTGGACCAAGTGCCAGAGAACCCTTGAATCAGTCATTCTCTACTCTCATGGAGTTTGCAGCTTAAATTCCCTTCTCTCCAAAAAACCAATTTTCGCTGGTTCTGTTTAGGAATAGAATCTCTTTCCCCTTCTCCCACTGTTTGCCTCACTTCCCTTCTAAAAAGCAGGTGCTCACTTCTTTTCATCGATTAAGAAATTCTGTTTGTGAGTTCCATCTGGTCAGGAAAGCTTATTTGGTACTTAGACATCAAGATGCCAGTTTCTGCTTCAGGCTTGCTTTTCTGCCAGTTTTTGCTTTTTCTCAAAGAAGGGGCTGTGCTGTATGTTATCATAGGGTTTTGCCAGTGTTCTTCCAGGTCTCCTCTTTTTCAGTTAGTCTGAATCCACATCATGTTAGAATTAGTATCAATACAGTAGACAGTCAGTGGTATAGTTGGACCATGCATTGTCAATTTCATGACTTTGTATAGATCGTGGAATGTATGCTACCTTGTCTCAATGGTAACGTGGTTTTGAAAAATAACACCGTGGAACCGAGATATTAAGGTTGGTAAGTTTCCTAGTCAATGGAAGGGAATGAACTTGGCCAGAGTCTGTGATCTCATGGGGATTATTTATCCTTGCTGAGCTTCTGTTTCTTCACTTGGAGACTTAAGTCTACACATACATTCCTTGTCGGGGTTGTTGGGAGAATGTATCTAAGGTTCCTCAACTGTGATTAATATTCACAGGATTCAGTAAGTGATAACTATTTATTATGATTAATACAAAATCACAATCAGTGAGAGATTAAAAAGTAGCCATGGTGGAAATAAAATGAAATAGAATATCAGAAGCAGGGATTTTTCTGGTATGATTATATTTGATAATGATCTACAGCATCCTTTATGGAGACAAATCTGTAGTAACTGGTACTTGTGGTACCATTTTAAAGTGCCTATTGTTTCAATTCCACAAATGTTTACTTGAGCACCTATGGTGTTTCAATGCTCTGTGGAAGCTGTTTGGTTGAAAAGGTGGGACGGAGTTAACAAGGTAAGACAAGTGCTCTCCCTCTAAGACCTTATTGGAGTGACCTGTGCCCCAGTTTGGGATAGTCCTAGTTTATTGTGGTTGTTCAGGCATAACGTTTTATAGTGCCCCTTTCATTTGAAAAGTGTCCTGTTTGGGGAAACCAATTATATGGTCACTAATGACAAACCTAGACAGCATATTAAAAAGCAGATACATTACTTTGAAAGAGGAGAATGAAAAAGTTGGTTTAAAACTCAACATTCAGAAAACTAAGATCATGGCATACAGACCTATCACTTCATGGCAAATAGATAGGGAAACAATGGAAACAGTGACAGACTTTATTGTGGGGGGCTCCAAAATCACTGCAAATGGTGACTACAGCCATGAAATTAAAAGACGCTTGCTCCTTGGAAGTAAAGTTATGACCAACCTAGACAGCATATTAAAAAGCAGAGGCATTACTTTGCCAACAAAGGTCGTCTAGTCAGGGCTATGGTTTTTCCAGTGGTCATGTATGAATGTGAGAGTTGGACCATAAAGAAAGCTGAGCACCGAAGAATTGATGCTTTTGAACTGTGGTGTTGGAGAAGACTCTTGAGAGTCCCTTGGACTGCAAGGAGATCCAACCAGTCCATCCTAAAGGAAATCAGTCCTGAATATTCACTGGAAGGACTGATGCTGAAACTCCAATACTTTGGCCACCTGATGCGAAGAGCTGACTCATTTGAAAAGACCCTGATGCTGGGAAAGATTGAGGGCAGGAAGAGAAGGGGATGACAGAAGATGAGATGGTAGGATGGCATTACTGACTCGATGGACATGAGTTCTAGCAAGCCCCATGGTTGGTGATGGACAGGGAGACCTGGTGTGCTGCAGTCCATGAGGTCACAAGGAGTTGGACATGACTGAGCAACTGAACTAACTAATAATCTGTTGTTGAGACAGAGGGAGTTCATAGAGAGGAGGACTGTTGAAGCAATGACTGAACAGGAAGGAGCAAGATGAAAGCTATTCTTTAGTGAGTTGAGTCCAGGCTAGAGTTAGGACCACAGGGAGGAGGTAGAGGGGAAGACATTTTGGAGCCAGAATAAGTGCTTCCATGGGATTGATAGAAACCCAATCTGAAATGCCATGTTGAATTCCAGATTGTGAAGAACCAGACTCAGGTGCCCAGGCTTTTTTTGTTTAGGTTTCATCCATCAGTTGGTCCCCACGTTTTTGTGGAGGCCCTAACCATTAGGCTTTAGCTTTTGCCTAAAGAATTCCCTAGCAAAATGAGGGAAGCACGCCTACTGCCTGCATGCTGAGTTATTGCCCTGGTTTTTATGGCCATTTCCCTTTTCCTTCCTTTTTCCTTTTTCCTTTTTAACTCGGGGTGCTCAGGTCCTCAGGGGTGAAGCTCAGGGTTACTTTTGCATTTCCACCAGGGGTTCAAAATGACCTGATTCCTGAGTGGAGGTGGAGCAGGGTAGTTAATTCTTCCTTGACAGAGTGTTTGAAATTGGAGGGCTTTTTTTTGTGTGTGTGTGTGCCATGTCTCACATACATCGAGAGAACATTGGTTGCAGTAGATTTGAGAAGTATTATAAAATGATATGTCCAGGTGTCCAGAGGTAATAACCTTAGAAATAATGCAGAATGCAGTTCAGACTTTTTAGATGTGAATTTTTTTTCCCCCCGAGTGTTTGCCTTTGGTTTGAGTGTCTTAATTACCATTCAGGGAACCTTTTTAAGGTGGAAAAAGTCACGCCTGGCTTAGGTATTAAAATATAATACTAAGTGTTTATTGTGGAGGCTTCACTTTTAGAATTCCTATTTGCAGTCCTGGGCAGGACAACCAATTTTCTGTGTCGTTAACTTTTTCCTGTAACACCAAAGGGCAGGCAGGAGGCTGCTGGTATCCACATTTTCTTTCTCCGAGGCAAGTTAAACAACCATCTGTGTTGTGAAATGGATGATGTAGAGTTGCCCTCTTGATTTGGCATTTGTGTGGGTTTTTTTTTTTTTTTTGGCTGCACTACAGGGCATGTGGGATCTTAGTTTCCCAATCAGGGATTGAACCTGTGCCCACTGCAGTGGAATCGCAGAGTCTTAACTACTGGACAGCCAGGGAAGTCCCTGGTATGTGTTTTAATATGCAAATCTTTGCTGATGCTCACTTCACCAGAATGTTCCTTGCTAATTCTCTGAAACCAAAAATGGCAGCCACTATGGAAAACAGTATGGAGATTCCTTAAAAACTAAAAATAGGGTGACCATGTGAGCCAGCAATCCCATTACTAGGTATATACCTGGAAAAGATGAAAACTATAATTCAAAAAGATATACGCACACCAATGTTCATAGCAATACAACTTACAATAGTCAAAACATGGAAGCAACGTAAATGTCCATTGACAGATGAATGGACAAAGATGTGGTATATATACATACTTTGGAATAGTACTCAGGCATAAAGGAGAATGAAATAATGCCAGAAACAGACTTACAGACATAGAACAAACTTATGGTTACCAAAGGGGAAAGGGAGGGGAGGGAAGGATAAATTAGGAGTTTGAAATTAACAGATACTATATGTAAAATAAATAAACATCAAGGACCTACTGTATAGCACAGGGAACTATATTCAATATCTTTAATAACCTGTAATGGAAAAGGATCTGAAAAAGAATATCTCTTATAGTGTATAACAGAATCACTTTGCTGTGCACCTGAAACTAACACAACATTGTAAATCAACCTATATGTCAGTTTTTAAAAATGAAAACCAATAATTGATTAATCGAGGTCTTTGTATCCATACTGGCAAAGATTTGTGACAGTCTGTTAAGTGCAGAAAGAATTCTGGCAGTGGAGTGGTAAGGGCAAGCTCAGTGACTTCAGATACATCATGCCAGGCCTCAGTGTGCTCAGAGGTAACCTGAGATAGAGAAAGAGTGAAGAACCCCCTTCCAGCGTTGTCCCGAGGATGAATGAGATGACGATTGTGAAGGGACTCTGGGCCACCCCCAGGGTGTGGTTTTTTTTTTTTTTTTAAAATAAATCACCCAAATTCACAAAAATCTAGAACAAGGAAGAGCAAACAATGGCCCATGTGCCACATCTAGCCCATCTCCTCTTTTCTCTTGGCCTCTTGAGCCAAGAATCATTTCACATTTTAAAAAATAGTTGGGGGAAAAATCATAGAAGAATAATATTTCCTGACGCATAAAAATTCCATGCAATTCAAATTACCAATGTTCTTAAAGTATCGTTGGAACCTAGCCCTGCGCGTTCATGTATGGATCTTCTATGGCTGGTTTTGTGTGACTGTGGCCGAGTCGAATCGTTGATCCAGAGACAGCAGGGCTGAAAATGTTACCCTGGCCCTTTACAGGAAGAGGTGCGACAGCCCCAGTCTAGAGCAGTGATTGTTGCAGCAAGATGAAGCAGGTTCTGCACAGAGGGGACTGTGCAGGTTCTGCACATTTGTCCTAATGCGGCTACATTTTAGGGAAAGCTGAAACCCTCAGCTTCCTCAGGAAGAACCCTAAGCTAGTTTAATTGTTCGTTTGTTCATTCTTTCACCAGATATCTTGAGTTCCGGCCATGTACCAGACACACCCATGGGTGGTGCGGAGAAAACAGTTAAGTGACACAGAAAAAAGATCCTTGCCCTCAGGGAGCTTCCAATCTGATGGGAGAAATTAGTTAAATACTACACAGGTCAAGGCACTTGTCATGTCAGGGCGTGAGCAACGCTCTGAGGAGAGGGTGGGGGTGGTTAGGAAATGTGGAGGAGGTGATCTGTGAGCCCTGAGCACACACAATGGGTTGGAGGCAATGAGGGAGTACTGCCCAGCAGAGAGAAAAGCAAGTTGCAAAACCTTGGGGGGAAAGCATTGGAGAAAGTGAAACTAAGCAAGGTGTGCACAGTGGGGGTTATTTATTTTCAGCACTGGTCACAGAGCTTGGTCATCTGATTTACGGTTATGTTCAAATAGTATCTATTGTCCTCTTCGGGTACATTAGAAAACAAGAAGGGGGCTGATATAGTGCAGTGGATAAAAGAAGAAGTTCCAGAGTGGGACTTTTCAACGTCTGTGCTATTGACATTGAGGTCTGCACAATTCTTTGCTGTCCTGTGCAGTGTGGGATGGTTGGGTGGTATTCCAGACCTCTCCCCACCGGATCCCAGTAGTAATGCCCCAGTTGTGGCAACCAAAAGTGTCTCACAACAGTGTTACACATCCACTGGGGGCAAAATCACCCCCGCTGAGAACCACTGTTTTGGGGTTAGGTTGCTTGCTGGCTGTGTGACTTTCAACAAGTTACTTACCCTCTCTGGGCCTCCGTTGTATTATCTGTAGAGTGACAGCATTACCTCCACCTGCCATCCCAGGGCTGTTGAGAAGTTTAAAGGGAGAGTGCACCCAGTGGAGCTGGTGCTTGGTGTGGCCCAGGCCCTTGCCAGGCATTATCTGGGGGAGCAGAGACCTCGGCTCTCATTTTCCTCTCATTTACCTTATTCTGCAACTGAGAGCACAGAGTCTGTTCTTGTCTTGATGAGGGAACTGTGTTTATGTGATTGGCTCAGATCCTTTTGTTAAAGTACAAGCCACCAAAATGTCATTTTTTGGTTTTATTTTCCCATTTGATGGTCACCATCCTTCATGTGTGGCTGCTGTTTGACAGCTTCCAAATTGACCTGCGATGTGCAGAGGTGGACATCATTTCTTCCACTTTCAGGGGTGGTGGGAAATGCAGGGCCTCTGAGCTAGGGAACATGCCTGAGGTCTCCCTGAGTTGAAGGGTGGAGGTTCTAGCTCCTGGTGGTTGGCTCTGGGCAGCCTGGCTGATGGGGTGTGAAAGGGGAGGAGGGCTGTACTGTTAGGAAGAGGCAGAAGTCTTTGTACGTTTCCTCTGTGGCTCTGCTGGTAACACATTTGTTTAAAACCGACTTTAGTGATACAAGTGAACTTATTTACAAAGCAAAAATGGACTCATTGACTTAGACAATGAACTTGTGGTTGGGTTGGGGGAAGAATGAGGCAAGGGATAGTTAGGGAGTTTGGGATGGACATGTACGCACTGCTGTATTTAAAATGGGTAACCAGCAAGGTACTTCTGTGTAGCACATGCCGCTCTGCTCAATACTATGGGGCAGCTCAAATGGGAGAGGAGTTTGGGGGAGAATGGATACAGGTATATGTATGGCTGAGTCTCTCTGCTGTCCACCTGAAACTGTCACTACATTGTTAATCAGCTGTACTCCGATATAAAATAAAAGGTTTAAAAAAATAAAAATAAAAGCACTTCTTTGCCCCAGGGAGCCCCCAGGACACCCTGGCTGACTAATGTCACCCCTGGCCCTGTAGAATGAAAGGGACGCCTGCTGTAAAGAGGAACGGCAACCGGAAGGAATTGCAGACACTTGGCAAGCTAGCGTTTCCATCTTCCAGTCCGCTCAGGGCCTTGGAGGGAGCACATGGGGAGAGCCTGCAGGAAGTACCTCTGTGGATCTGTGTCGTGGTGGACTCATTTGGACTCATTTCCTCCCCTGTACCCCCTCACCTGTGCCTAAACTGGTTGCGGGACAGAGTTCCTATCGGCGCTTCCTTCTAAACTGTTGGATGGCCAGGTTTCGAGCCCTTAGGATGCCCTGGAAAGCACTCTCTCTGTGTCATCTTCTTTCACCCTCTTCCTTCTCCACGTCAGGGCTGTTATCTCCACTCAAAGACTAGAAAGAGAGTTCCAGAAGGTTAAGTAACTTTCCTAGGCTGAGCAGTTAAGTAATTTGGAGAAAGTGGAATTTGATCCTTACGGTTTTTTCCTTTCATAAAATCTTGGATGCAGCAGAAGAGGAGGCTGATGACTCTCCAAAGAAGTTAAAATTGTACCCCAAAGCTCAGTGCCTGATGGGATTCCTGGGCTCGACCCTCAAGGCTTTTCATCTGTCACTGAGTCCAGTTTTCAGTATGAATGTGGATGAGTCCCTTGAAGTCTGTCTCAGTGATGGACCCACAATGGATTGACATCTTTCTGGGGGATTATTTTTAATAGTCTTATAGTGTCTTCTTCCTTCTGCCCATCCTCTTCTGAAGCTTGTCAGATTTAGGGTTATTTCAGAGAACGAGGGCATATGAGGGAGCCCTCCTGACTCCCGTCCCTACAGTCATTCTTTATAGAGCGTACCCTGAAGTGGGGAACCCCCCGCAATGAGCGTGCTTATGCATGCTCAGTTGTATCTGACTCTTTGTGATCCCATGGACTGTAGCCCGCCAGGCTCTTCTGTCGTTGGTATTTTCTAGACAAGTATACTGGAGTGGGTTGCCATTTCTTCCTCCAGAGGATCTTCCTCACCGAGGGATCAAACCTTTGGTTCCTGCATTGGCAGGTGGATTCTTTACCACTGAGCCACTGGGAAGCCGCCCCTCCGCCCCCAACCCCCTAACCCCACAACCCCACAACCCCCTGGATCTGGTTTAAAAACAGATTGTGATTCCTCTGTAGATCTGGCCTGGGCCTTGAGTCTGCATTTCGGAAAAGCTCCAGGGTGATGCTGAGGCTGCTGTCCACTGATCACACTGGGTAGGAGATATATCAATAGCTGATGATTCTCTTGCCCTCACTTCATAGGCTGAACCAAATTCTTAGGTTCCAGGAAGAATTCTATCTTTTAGCAGCACATGGAGTCACGGTGAGTGGTGTTACCTAAACTGACTACTGATGAGCCTGGTGAACTTAAGCCAGATATTTTATAATTGGTCCCTTCTCTTAAGAGTAGCTAGCATTTTCAGCATACCTACTGTGTGCATTTACATTTTCCCACTGAGTAGCAGCACACTGGATCACTTTGGATCTAAGGTCACTCCGGCAGTGAGAAATGCAATTCATTTCTAATAAGCTCCAGTTTTGAGTCAGCAAGCCTGCCATCAATTTGCATGCCAGGAGCCCGTGGATAAGAGGTAAGAGCCAGATTTTACACACATTTTCATGCTGTATTTCCTTTATTAGTTATATGGGTTCTGAGGCAGCCAGCTTCTTGGAGGCCTGGTAAGGGATATTAGGGAGTTTTGTCAATTGCCTCTGTACCAGGTTTACTTAGACTCTCTCGTAAAGCCCCTGGAAAGGCCTTCACTCTCAGACCCTGGAACGTCTGTGCCTGGTGACCTGGACAGCACTCAGCAGGGCCTGGGCAGGCACACTGTCACAGTCACCTTGCCCCAGGCTTTCCCCTCACTCTGTGTATGGTGGCTTATGTGAAGGAGAGGTTGACTAGAAAATCATTCGTGTCACTTGCAGGAAAACACTTCCGGTAATGAGACAGGATTTGAGGACTTGAGGATCTGAGTGGGCAGGTGATTATAACCAACCCTTCATTCCTTCTCTCCAAAACATTCAACATGCCATCTCCTGAGCTGCGTCATGAATGTAACATCCAGCTAGGGATGTTGGGGGGGTTTATATATATTTTTAATCCGTGACCTGTTATTAATTTGCCTTAAACAAAAGAAGTAATTTACAGCGTACTTCTGAGGCTTATGTTGTTTCTCCGAAGTCCTTTTATCTTGTAAAAGGTGGTATTATGCATTTTAATAGAAACTATTGTTTTCTTAGAGAGTCTTTTTTTTAAAAAATGCTTTCTTCTCTCGTCAATCAAATTATAGAGCTAATACTGTAGAGCAGTGGTCCCCAGCCTTTTTGGCACCATGGGCTGGTTTCATGGAAGACTGTTTTTCCATGGACTGGGGGAAGAGGGTGATTTCAGGATGATTTAAACACATTACATTTACTGTGCACTTATTTCTATTATTATCGCATCGGCTCTGCCTCAGAGAATCAGGCATTAGATCCTAGAGGCTGGGGACCCCTACTGTATAGAGAGCTTTGAGACTCAGAACTGCAAATCTGTTCTTCATAACAGTACCAGCCATACATAGAAGTATGGTATACTTTTGTGGACAAAAGTGCTGTTTCTCTATCAGGGGATCTGAGCCTTCACAGTTGTACCCAGTGTGGATTGTCATGCCTGTGTATGACGTATAGCCAGTCTATCAATTACAGACTTCCTTTAAGGAGTTTTCAGGAAACCTTCTTACCATGAAGTTACAAATTGATGTTTTTCTAGTTTAATTACAGCAGTTTGGAGAGGAAGCACCTTTCACACAACTATCTAAAGCCAGCTTCCTCTAAAATTAGAGGAGGGCACAGCATAATATAGATGGAAATCTGCCCTGGCATGCTCAAAAGCACGTGTGCCTTGGGGCACTTATGTGATGCATTTTTGACATTGGAGGAGAGGTTTGTGTTTTGGAGATCTGGCTGGAGATATCTGTGGAACAGCGAGGGGATTGCCTTACTCTTAAGGTGGTCATCATACTTGTCCAATTCCTACTCTCTCTTTAGTGACCATCCCCCTGCCCTCCAGTGAGGTGACCCCCAAGGAGCCCATTATTACAGTCCTGACTTGATGGATAATCGCTGGTTATGAGGTCTGAGTTGACACCAGCACTTTGTGTGATAGCGTGTTGGACTTGCCTGGCTCAAGTTGATATTTCCATTCATGTGAGGCTGCACCGTGGAACCATGCTTGCAGTGGGATTTGCCAAAATGTGAAGATTTTCTTTGTGGTAGCTGGACCAGGACAGCTGTCCTGAGAACTGTTTCAGCAAAACTTTCCCAGTTGGTTCTGTGAAGGTTCTTCTGAGGGTGTGGGGTTGAACTCTGGAGGATGATAGCCTGGTTTTCCTGGGAGACTGCTGGCAGCATGTGTACACATGTGTGTGTATGCGTGTGTGCATGTACGTGTGTGTGTGTGTGTACACATGTGTGTGTGTCTAGTGTAAGAGGCCCAGCTGTAGAAGAGAAGGAGACTGTGTTGGAGCATAGGAGCCCTTTCTGCTGGCCTTTCTACCTGTTGGCATCAGCACAGGACAAGGGTACAGAGCTGTCATCAGAGTCACTTGTCTTTCTTCACAGCCGTGCTACAGGCAGTGAGCAGGATGCAGTAGTTAAAATTACAACAACAAAAGCTTACTGCGTTATCAGCTGTAAGCCCTTAAAGGAGTTTCTGAAACTGCTTAGCATCAATTTTTTAAATCTGTTAAATGGGTCTAATAATATGTGCCCTGCTTATCTCACATAGTCTTAAATATACTATAAGATGGGCTTCGCTGATAGCTTAGCAGGTAAAGAATCTGCCTGCAATGCAGGAGACACAGGAGATGCCGGGTTGATCCCTGAGTTGGGAGGAGCCCCTGGAGAAGGGAGGTGGTAACCCACTCTGGTATTCTTGCCGGAAAAATCTCATAGATGGAGGAGCCTGGCGGGCTACAATCCAAAGAGCTGGACATGACTGAATGACTAAACACAGACACATGCTGTAAGATCCCACAAGTAAATGCTTTATAAACCAAAAAGGAATAGATGTGGGTCTGTTCAGTGAGAGGCAGTATGGCCTCATAGTTAGTAGTGATAAGCCAGCAGAGTGGTTATAGCAGTCATTAGCAGTAAGAAGAGCTAGTTAGATCATGGGTAGTGGTTAGGAGGAGTACAACCACTGCTACTACTGAGCCGGTTGTTGGGCTTGCTTTTTCTTTTTCCAAAGCACTTGTTGAAGGGGATTCTTAGGGTGTAAGTTTTGTTATGAGATAGGATCTCTTACCTGGGGTATGGCCCTGGCAGTGGACAGGACAGACTCTGAACTGAACCAGTGAAATGTCTTCTGCCACTTAAACTGAGTCTGTTCTGAGCATCGGAGGGGGAGCTTTTGAATTCCCTTGAGAGCCCATGACCTTGGCATGACTCTGCTCAGGAAGTCAGACAATCTACCACCCCGATGCCTGCATCTCCCCATGTGTTTTGTGGCCTTGGAGGCTGTGGGCCTTTTGTTCTGAAGTCAACTGTCTGATATTCCTTTGGAATATATGAGTCAGGGGGGGAAGGAATTGGACGTGTTCCCAGCCTTACTCGTGAACTTTTTTCATCTATTAAAGGAATCTCAGTATCACTTAATTAGATGTCTTTTTTTCTTCAGTTGATTTGATTAAATATTAGTAATAATAATAATACTGATGATAGTTGATCTCAGTGTCCCCCCACCCCCAGTGCTGTTGCGTGTGTGTGTTAGGCACTCAGTGGTGTCCAACTCTTTGTGACCCTATGGACCGTAGCCTGCCAGGCTCCTCTATCCCAGACAAGAATACTGGAGTGGGTTGTCATTCCCTTCTCCAGGAGATCTTCCCAACTCAGGGATCAAACCCAGGTCTCCTACGTTGTAGGTGAATTCTTGACCATCTGAGCCACCAGGGAAGCCCTCCAGTGCAACTAGTTGCTCATGTATATTTACTCAGTGAGTAGTTGGATTTGGAGAGCTACAGAGGAAGATTTAGAGATTTACCATTAGCTTCAAGTCTAGGGAATATTAAGGCAAACATTTCTTTTTTAATTGAAGTATAGTTGATTTACAGTGGTGTGTTAATTTCTGCTGTACAGCAAAGTGATTCATATATGTATATATATACATATGTATACATATGTGTACATTCTTTTTTAAAATCCTTTTCCATTATGGTTTATTACAGGATATTGAATATAGTTTCCTGTGCTATACAGCAGGACTTTGTTGTTTATCCATTCTAAACATAATAGTTTGCATCTGCTAATCCGAAACTCCCAATCCATCCCTCCCCCACCTTCCTCCCACTTGGCAACCACAAGTCTGTTCTCTATATCCTTGAGTCTGTTTCTGTTTTGTAGATAGGTTCATTTGTGTCATATTTTAGATTCCCCATGAAAGTAAGTATCATATGATATTTGTCTTTTTCTGACATACTTCACTTAGTATGATAATCTCTAGGTCTGTTCATGTTGATGCAAGTGGCATTATGTCATTCTTTTTTTATGGCCAAGTAATATTCCATTGTATATATATATTTTATACACACACCACATCTTCTTTATCCATTTATCTGTCGATGGAAGTCTAGGTTGTTTCCATGTCTTGGCTATTGTGAATAGTGCTGCTATGAACATAGAGGTGTATGTATCTTTTTGAATTTTAGCTTTGCTGGATATATGCTTAAGAGTGGGATTACTGGATCATATGGTAGTTCTAGTCTTAGTTTTTTGAGGAACCTCCATACTGTTTTCTGCAGTGGCTGTACCAACTTACATTCCCACCAGCAGTGTAGGAGGGTTCCTTTTTCTCCCCATCCTTTCCAGCTGTTATTTGTAGACTTTTTAATGATGACCATTCTGAGCAGTGTCAGATGGTACTTCATTGTAGTTTTGATTTCAGTGTTTTTTTCATGTTTTGGCCATCTGTAAGACAAATTTGAGGGTAGGAGAAGGGGGAACAGAGGATGAGATGGTTGGATGGTATCACCGACTCAATGGACATGAGTTTGAGCAGACTCCAGAAGATGGTGAAGGACAGGGAAGCCTAGTGTGCTGCAGTCCATGGGGTTGCAAAGGGTCAGACATGACTGAACAACTGAATAACCACAACTCATAGTCTTTTTCTCTGAGTCCCAACCCTTTACTTCTCCTGTGTAACCACTTTCTTCTTATCTGCCTATATATGGCAGTGTGTGTGTCCCATAGATGAGTCTCCTTTACAATTACAGGCAGGGTGATTTTCTCACTCCTACAGCTTCTCCCCCACACCCTGCCACTGCATAGACTATCCTGCCAGCCCAGTGGCTACTGTAGTCTGGGTTTCATGTGTTGTCAGAGCTGGTGGGAAATTCAAAGAGGGTCTCGTACTACCTTTGCATTTTGGAAGTGCAGGCCCAAGGGCAGCTGACTTGGCCAAGAACACACTGAGTTAGTGGAGTGGCCAGATAGGAACCTTGCACTCCTGGCTCCTCCTAGCCCTGACCCAATTCCCAGAGAGCAGACCGTACTTCAGCCTGAAGAGTCCAGCAGAGAAGATATCCTGGAGGAAGGTGTCCTGCATGGGGGTGTTCAGGGTACCCCACTCTGCCAGTGGGTGACTGATTCTTTAGACACTAAGGAGAGATGGGCTTGGGTCTTCTCTACTGTCTGAAGATGGGACTGTGCCTCCCCCAGCCTGGGGAATGATATCCTTTTCCCTGCCAGTGGGCGTTTTCTGCCTTTATCCCTTTCCTGGCTGCCGAGTGCCGTGCCCAGGCTGTGGCCGTCAGAGCTGCCCTGCAGGTGAATGGACTTGGACTTGTTAGGTCCAGTTCTGCTTGCTGGTGAAATCCCAACAGGATCCTCACACCTTACCCACACCCAGGAAATTCTGGAGTCTGCTGGAGCTGATAAAATTGGGATGTCTGTCTCCTCTGGTATTGCTTTCTCAGTTTTATTAATCAATAATAGGAAATGAAATCAAGACATTCTTGAATCTGTGCCGGCCTCTTCAGTACTTTTATGGTCTCTGTGTCCTAATAGTCGCTCTCTTTTTCTTAGAAGGTTTTTCCCTGCATTGTAGGAGCACAGGACTGGCTTTCTTGGGGAAGCCTGGGAATTCATACGTGCTGTACAAATCAGTATATATTGATGGATTCAGGATCGAGTCTGCAAGTGGGTGAATTCACAGCCCTGTGGATAAATAGGGCCGACTCTAAGGCTGTCAAACGCTGGGGACTTTGATATCTACCGGTGTGGGAGAGGTGCTCTGGAGCCAATTTCCCATGGAAACTGAGGGATGACTGTGTTATACTGAGGCCCAGTTTTCCTCTCTGTTGTTGTTATTTTAGTTGCTAAGTTGTGTCCGACTCTTTAGCTACCCCATGAACTGCAGCCTACCAGGCCCCTCTGTCTATGGGATTTTCCAGGCAAGAATACTGGAGTGGGTTCCCATTTCCTACCCCAGGGGATCTTCCCCTAAATGGGTGTAATTGTGCCAGTCTTGAAGATGTTGTAAAGATGGCTTGACGTTATACTTTGTGTGGAATAGTCTCCCTCATTACTTGGTGGATCTCTACATTAAGGTGTGTGCTGTCCAGACAGCCTTCCTTCAGAGTGATCTGTGTAGGTGCATTTTTGCAGGGGTTTTCCAGCAGGCTGGTCATCAGAATTTTCTGGGTGCTTTCCAACACTAGCACCCCCTGCACTAGATGTCTGAGCCCTTCTAGATCACCCACTCTTTCAAATCTCCAGAGGTGGACCCAGCATTCCGTCACATAAAAAGACTCCCTAGGCAATTCCCTGGCAGTCCAGTGGTTAGGACTCCACTTCTGTTGCCGAGGGCCCCTGTTTGATCCTTGGTCAGGAAACTAAGATCTCACAAGCCGCGTGGTGCTTCCAAAATAATGATGATAGTAATAATAATAAAATGAAGAGGTTTCCTGGTGCTTCTTTTGATCCCCAGCCATGTTTGGGAACCTCTGCAGGGTAGGTTTTATTCTAATCCTCTTTGATCAAGGCAATATGGTGGTATGGTATAAATGATTTGAGGGTTTAAATATTCTGGCTATGTAGTGGTGTTAGATTTGAGCTCTATTTTTCATAGCACATTATTTTCATTGTATTGGGATGGGTTGGGTGAGAAATAAGAAAATTATAAGAAATTGCCTAGTAAGAGAAGATGTGATGCTTGACTAATTAGAAATGGATAATTGGCTCCTTAAAAGGCCTTTTTCATAGCATGAAAGTCCAATTGGATTGTCTCTATTCAGGTGCCCCTGTGTTCATTTCCTAGACACAGGTTTGTCTGTGAGATGAAAGCTTTAAGATGGAGTCAGTCAGCCTGCAGTTTCCTCTCTGTGTTCAGATGTGTGGGTTGAGTTTCTTCTGTCTCCCACACCCCCGACTCCGTCCCTCGCTTCTCCTCTGGCTGGCTTGGTGCTGCGAGAACTCTTTATCACCTCATGCAGGACTTAGTGCTTGTGGAGTCAGGGAAGCCAGTTTAAATTTTGGCTCTAACTGTTGGATGTCTGGAAACCTCATAAAGATGGGAACTGTTCCCAGCTTGGAACTTACCTGAGTATGGCCTGGCACTCACCATGAAGCCTTGAAGTGTTTCTGTTGAGCAAATAGAAATATATCAGAGTGGGATGTAAAACGTGCTTCTTTCCCTTTCCTGGTTCTATGACCTGAGACAAGAAATTGATCTCATCAAGTGAGCTGTGTTTCCCTTCCTGGTTAAATGGAGTGTTCACATCCCTCTCCTTAGCTTTCCCAAATGAAATATTAAGATGCTTTGTAATACCAGAGAACAGTGTCAGGTTCTTATATGAGGAATGTTTCATTGCTTGTTAGAACACTGGCATTTGCTCAGAATTCTTTCTGACTTGTTTGCCTGTTATTTCTGCATTATGGGGCTTCCCAGGGGGCACAGTGCTAAAGAATCTGCCTACCAATGCAGAAGATACAGGAGAGACAGGTTCGATCCCTGGGTTGGGAGGATCCCCTGGAGTAGGAAATGGCAACCCACTTTAGCATTCTTGCCTGGAAAATTCCATGGACAGAGGACCCTGGTGGGCTATAGTCTATGGGGTTGCAGAGAGTCAGACACGACTGAGCATGCACGCACACCACACTACAACGGGGCAAATGATTTGTAAGTTTCTTTTTTTGCTTTCTAATGCCTTGGGTGCTGAAGAATTGATGCTTTTGAACTCTGGTGCTAGAGAAGACTCTTGAGAGTCCCTTGGACTGCAAGGAGATCCAACCAGTCCATCTTAAAGGAAAATCAGGCCTGAATATTCATTGGAAGGATTGATGCTGAAGCTGAAACTCCAGTACTTTGGCCACCTTATGGGAAGAACTGACTCCTTGGAAAAGACCCTGATGCTGGGAAAGATTGAAGGAGGGAAGAGAAGGGGACAACAGAGGATGAGGTGGTTGGATGGCATCACTGATGCAGTGAACATGAGTTTGAGTAGGCTCCGGAAATTGGTGATGGACAGGGAGACCTGGCGTGCTGCAGTCCGTGGGGTCTCAAAGAGTCAGACACGACTGAGTGACTGAACTGAACTGAATGCCTTGGGAACCCTGCTGCACACGGACACTTTGAAGAAGGGTGTTCTGGGAATCTCACGTGGATTTCCCATACCCCACCTCTGAGTTTATCTTGAAAAGTCCATCTCATGCGCTGTGTTGCTGGGGAGAGGAGATAGATGCATGTGAGTTGTGGCTCTGACCAGCGGCCTTGGAGCTGCAGTGCTCACAGAAGCCAGAGAAGTGTTTTTTTCTCTTTGCTCCTCATTGGAATAGAGTGGCACTGCAGGACTTGTTTCTAGAGTGGTCACTAACTCAAAGTGACTAATTATTGCTTCCCACTATGGTGACTGTCGAATGGGAAGGACACGGGGAGAAGGTGACAAACATGCTTTGGTGCCGACAAATGGGGCTGCCTTTTGGAAAAGTTATTTGCGTTCAGTATGTGTTTAGTAAATGGGCAGTTATAGAGTGCAGTTGCTGGCATCCATCTGCCTGTCCTTGGGGGAAGGTCATGGATCGGAAGCAGCTAACATTTGGCCCTGCTGTCATTCCGTTAGTGGGCTCTGAAGCTGGGTCATTTGTTTATCTGAGTCCAGGATGGACTGTTGAAAATTACATATCTGGCCAGAAGACAATCTTAAACATAGAAATAGAGCAAGAACAAGTTCCTTAGAGATAACTTTAGTATTTAAGCATTGATTTAAGCATCTCTTCACCCATCCATCTATGTAGCCATCCATCCACCCTCCATTTTGGGAAACAGTTATTAAGCATCTTTGGTTTAGTCGCTCAGTTGTGTCTGACTCTCTGTGACCCCGTGGATTGCAGCATGCCGGGATTCCCTGTCCTTCATTGTCTCCCCTAGTTTGCTCAAACTCATGTCTATTAAGCATCTACTGTGTGCCAGTTCGTGCTAGGCTCTGGGGATAAAAAAAGTAACATAAGACATGATTGCTGTCCTCAAGGAAACAGCAGTCTAGGGTGGAAGATGTTTGCCTAAATTTCAAGTCAAATTCTTACTTGACACATACCTATTTTTGTTTTGGGTCTCCTCTCTTTTGAACACAGCACAGCATGTAACCGTTGTGACATTTTCACTTGTTTTTATAAACTCAAGTTGTGGAGTTGGATTTCGTGTTTTGCATAACTCTAAGCACAGTGTAAGTGCTTGTATTATTAAACAGAAGAAGAGGGAAGAAATCGTAATCCAGAAAAAAAGACCAAATCGTAGAACAGCAAAAAAGTCTTAAGGTACCCAATGGAACTCTAAAAAGCTTTTTTAAAAACCTTATTGTGTGTAATAGTCAAAATTGCTTTTTGAGCCATGGGTAAATTTAAGTGCAAAACGTCTTCTAAATGTATTAAACTAGAAGGCCAGTTGGAAGGCAGAGAGTTCGTCTTAGCACAGGGAAGTGCCATTAAAATGAGTGATTCAGAGCATAGGTTTGAGACTGGACCAACTGGGATTTGGTCTTCCGTTTTACTGCTCTTTACCTGTGTGACCTTGGGCAAATTTATTAACCTCTCTGAACCTCAGTTTCCCTTCTTGTAAGATGGGTGTAGCAACGGTAGTATTCACTTGAGAGAATTATTATGAGGCTGAAGTGAGGGCAAAGATTTGCCAAGTGCTTGACACAGACCTGATTTGTGGTAAGTGCTCTGGAAAATCTAGCTATTTTGATGATTATTAGGAGAAAAGGGATTGGGGTTATTCCAAATATGTGTATATGTGAATCTGGGTGACTAGAGGTTTTTAGTGGTGGAAATGAGACACATGATGCCTTTTGGCTTTACACAACTAACAATCCCTTGAGAAATACTCATTCAATGTTTCTCTTCCCTGGTAGCTCAGACAACAAAGAATCTACCTGCAATGCAGGAGGCCTGGGTTTGATCCCTGAATTGGGAAGATCCCCTGGAGGAGGGCATGGCAACCCATTCCAGTATACTTGCTTGGAGAATCCCAATGGACAGAGGAGCCTGGCAAGCTACAGTCCATGGGGTCGCAAAGCATCGAAAATGACTAAGCGACTAAGCACACAGTGCTTCTCCTGTACCCCTTTTCTGCATCTTTGCTGTGCTGGGCATGAGTGATGAACTAGCTCTTTCTGCAACTAAAGGATTGGTGTTTGTGTGTGTGTAGAGAGCGGGGAGAAGAAAAACTGCCTTAAGCCTCTGAGCAGTGTCATAGATTTTCAGCTAACAGGCCTGAGCTGTTAGCGTATCATTCAGGGGGGTCACCTACTCAGGAGAAAATCCGATTCTGAAATTAATTTCAACAAATCAAAAGGCAATTGGTAATTGTAGCTGACATTATATTTTTTTAAAGGGCCGACTCGCAAGTTGGATTTTTCAGTAACACTTGAAGCAATGGGTTTGGTGCAGTGGAAATTTCACAAAAGGATCGTTTTCTTAAAAAGAGAGAGAGGAGGGGGGTTTCTCTTGATGTTTTTTTTTCCATGGAAGGTAGTTCTATATACTGTTTATAGAAGCCTTGATCCTTTTTAAACTTTAAGGAGCACAGTTGGCCTCTGTGGTAATAAATCGAGAGGCATATGGGGGCTCAGGGACCCTTAATTTATGTGCTCAACTCCTTCCCCCAATTCAGCCGGCTACTTCCTGGGATGGTGTACTTGATTGATGAGTTTCTGGTGTTCTGTGCTGCTGGGATGTCTTTTGAAGTTTCTCCTACAAGGCTTGAGGTTTGCCCCTGTGAGGTGTTAATGGGCTTCCTGCTGGGGCGTTATTTGTAAGGGGCGCTTGTTAGAGGGGCCTCAAAGGGCAGCTGGGGACACCGGAGTTCTTGTTCTTCTGAAGGGTTGACTCTCGGGCCTTGGGTCCCCAGGCTCCCAACTCATGTTTGGAAGACACTGCAGTGTTGTTTTTATTCCTGTTTCTCAGGCCGCTATTTGTTTAGATTTAGGGGGCCCCTAGACCATGGCAGGTATTGGTGGTAAGGGATCAGACCAGCCTGGGAACAGGCAGGAACAGTGAGTCCGAGAAGAGACTCAAATCCACATGGACGGGAAGACTCCTATCTGAGGACCCTGGGTAACAAGAGATTGTGTCTTGAGCCAAACAGCCAAGTTCCAACTAAACACACACCCAAGGTTGGCCCCTCTGTTGTCTCCTCCGTGGCCTGCCTGCCTCTAGGTTCTCCCTTGCCCAATTCCGTTCTCATCACCACCAGAGTGCTCTTCATAAAGTGAAAACTTGTTTATGTCACTCTCCTCTTGCAGCTGTGTTCATGATGTGTGTGCATGCTAAGTCCCTCAGTCACGTCCGACTCTCTGCTACCCCGTGGGCTGCAGCCTGCCAGGCTCCTCTGCCCATGGAATTCTCCAGACAAGAATATTGGAGTGGGTAGCCATTCCCTTTTCCAGGGGATCTTCTTGACCCAGGGATCAAACCCAGGTTTCCTGCATTGTAGGCAGATTCTTTACCATCTGATCCACGGCTAAATTCAAGGGCCATTTGCCCCGCGAGGCCCTCCTCGCCCACCCCTCCTTGTCCCCATCAGCTTGGATCTTCTCACTGATACGCCTGCAGCACCAGCACTGACCTCAGCCACAGCTTTATCAGTCGTTCTGTACTTGTGTGTTCTTTTGTCTCTTTCCTACATTAGATTCTGAGAATGTTGAGGCTAAGGATTTTGTTTATCTTTTCTCCCTAACATGCAGCTCTGAGTCTGGTAATTAATCAACATTTACTGAATCAGTGAAGGCACACCATTTACTGTTCTGTTGCCTTAGAATGCCCTTGTTCCCCCATTTTGTACTGTATTAGAAGAGTTGATCAACCTTGATTCTCTGTGGGGTGTTGCTAGCTCCCCACAGATGTGTCCCCAGGCGACAGTGATACAACCAGTAATTTTAGCTGGTGTTGATCGAGCACATTCTATATGTCAAGTGAGCATATACCTCATCTAACCATTACAACACTCTTTCAAGGAAGGTTATCTTTGGATAAGCTTGAGCCAACTTTCCCTAGAGGGTGGTATGTCCTTAGGTGAGAGCAAGAAGATCTGAATGTTAAAGGCTTCCAGGTCCTTTCTGGCAGGTCTTGATACCCAAAGCAGAATCTTCTGAAGATATTCAGTAGCATTCAAATTTCAGCAAAACTGGCGAGAAAAATGAAACCTCCTTTAACTCACTCTTCATTTTAAAACATAGAGGGGAACTGCTTTCAGTGACAGCTCTATTCACTAGAACTGTTGTGAATTCCCTGGGCGCCCTGCTACTAGAGAGCGGGGTCACTAGTGGCTCTTCTTTCCACTGCTTTGGGAAATTTCTGAGACTTTGTCAGGTCCTAAGATAAGTTAGTGAGTGAACCAGCCTCTATGCTGCTTTTTCTTTGGTGTCCAGACAGAGAGAATTTTAAATTCACTCCTCACTCTCGGTGCTCTTGGGACTTTTTAGTTGTACTTGACTTTGAAAACTTGCGAAAGAAGAATGACAACTTGGCTGTTTTTCGAGTCAATGCACTTGACAGCATTTCCGTGTGCTGCTGTGTCCCCAGGACTGACTTTGCAATTCTTTATGAATTGTACCATGCATGAAGGGGGGACCATACTTTTCGGAAGGGAAGTGAGAAGATTAAAAAAGTGTAGAAATGCAATAAGCCCCTCACCAGACTTAGAAGATTTCAGTCTAGTGTTGAGAGACCCAACTGATGTCAAGAAACAGCTGTATCTGCAGGCTTCAGCAACATGCCCATTTCACCATAATGCTCAGATCTCCCCTGCGGAGGACATGAGATTTAGATGGAGAAGTGGCAGAGTGTCTAGCTGAGCTTCCCTGAATCTGAGAGAAAGGAGATGAAGGGCAAGCTAATCCCCCAGAGACTTGAATGGCCAAGGGCAGCCAAGTAGTTGTGCCCACTCACCTTTGGCTAGAGAGATTGTTAAGCCTAGCCTCAATCTTTGGAAATTGGTGAGATTCCTTCCTTGGTTCAGGTTGATTGTGTGGTGGAGAGGTGCTATATACACGTATACACACACACACACACGTGGTGGGAAGGTGCTATATACATATATATACACATGATATATATATTTTATATATAAAATGAGTATATATATATACACATGATTTACCATGTTGTGTTAGTTTCAGGTGTATAGCAAAGTGATTCAGTTATATATATATTCTTTTTCAAATTCTTTTCCTTTATAGGTTATTATAGCAATAAGCTATTGAAGATAGTTACATGGACATGTCATAGTCTTTAACCCCCAGAATCGAGCTCTGGGGCCCTCAACCACGCCCTACTGTTTGCTTAACAAATGACTTGCCTTGCTGGGCCCCAGTATCCTCCATGGTAAAATGAAGATAACCACGGTACCTACTTTGGATACCGTAGGTAGAGGGCCCAGGAAGCTTGAAAGTCCCACAGTGATTAGGGACTCAGCTTCTTTTACTTTGTATCATTACTATCCTTAATATGTGCCTTCTATCTCATGGTCCAAGATGGCCTCCTTAGTTCCTGCCATCATTTCTACATCCCAGCTGGGAAGGGAAAAAGGGAAATGGAGGGTGTGGCCTGAAAGTTGCCCACTGCCTCATCCCATTGGTGAGGGCTTAGCCATATGACCATGTTATTCAAAAGTAAGTCAGGGAAATTTTAATCTTTAACTGACACCCAACTAAAAATTCTATTATTATGTAAAAAAGAGAGTTTGGCTATTAGGGAACAACTGGTGGTTTCTGTTCAAGTGTTAGGGGTTCAATAAACATTATTACCACCACCACTGTCATTACCACAATCAACGATCATCATCATTTCTGATCTTAGCCTATAAGATCATCCTCCATGAACTTGCTTCCTAACTTGCCCCTTATTTTCCATTTTAGAGCATCTTAGCTTGCACTTTTTTCCATTGCACAATTTGTTCAATATCCATGTACCTCTGACACCTTTTTGTAGCTTTAAGTTGTCAACATAACCATACCCCTCAATGTCCCATGTGACAGAAATGGATATTAAAGCTGGTGGGATATTGACAACTTAGAAATAGGGGAGACTAGAGCATGAAGTCTTAATAACCCATTTAGCAGCTTAATTCAAATACTGCAGGAAAAGTTGATGAAAAGAAGAAAAAAGCCTAACTATCTTTAAATGTAGGTTAAGATTTTGTCTTATTTTTAACCCCTTCCACTTGCATGTTTATGCGCCTGTGTTGAAGATGCCTGAATCTCCACAGAATTCTTCTCAATGCATTAGTCTGGCTGTCCAGCCTCCTGACAGTCCTTTGAGGTTTTCAAAATACTTGTCCCTGGAAGGATGTGAAAACCAAGTTTCTTCTAATTCCAAAGCAGTTGAAATAAATGAAGAGATTTGTTCTGTGGATCTTTATTCATGATTTAAATGCTCTGCAGGAGCCTTTTCTGGTAGAGATGGTTCATTGAGAAATCACGTGGACTTTGGACTCATTAAAACCTTGAGGAAGACAAATGCCATTTTTCTGCTACAAATCCCACTGAGGCTAATTTAATGGAGTTCTGGCTAGCCTTTACAGTTTCCATCAGCCACATCTCACCTCCATTATTTGTCTCCTCCTTCTTTTAAAAATACTGTGTCAGAAAGTGACATTTTTCTCCTAGAAGAATTGTGCCACGTTTATAACCTTGCTTCTTTCTACCAAGTCACTTATCTTTAAAGATGAAGCCATGGAGACAAAGAACTGGGAAATCCCTGGACAGAAGCATTGGAGTCATCGTCATTTTTTCCCTCTTTTTCATCCTTTTCTCCTCCTAGCCCCCGTTGATGCTCTCTGAGAAATTTCTTGGCAGTTCCTCTTCCTTCTGTTCCTTTTATTACTGTTCTAGCCAGGCCCTCAGCATTCCTTGCTAGGACTGTTGCAGTAGTCTCCTGGTTTTCCTGCCTTTGGTGTCTCCCCCGTCCAATGCACATTCTCTCAGCACAGATCTGGCTGGGACACATTTTTGGTTACAGATAGTCACTTCTTTCTGTTGCAGTCAGTGTTATGGAGTCAGCTTTCCTTGACATGAGGTCTGAGGCCAGACCATTACTATGGTTGCCTGCTAACACATCAGTAACAGGCAGAATAGCTAGCATGGTAGTAGGTATCACTTACAATCTGCTTTTATGGCTGAAGAAATGAAGGCTGGGAGATTAAGTAGCCTACCTCATGACACCTGCTAAAAAGTAGTGAGATCAGAATTGATCTTTGAACTATCACTCAAGTGTCACATCATATGTTAGGCTCATTTCTTTCTGGCCTTTCTCTGGCCATCTTCCCTTGTGCCCTGGCTTCTAGCCCTACTGATTGCCTTTCATGCCTTATTGTCTTGAACGTCAAGACCTGGACACTGCCCATGTCACTGTATGTGCCTTTGCAGTTCCTTCTGCCAAGAGTGCCTTCCTTTGCCTTTTTGACTTTGCACTTCCTTTGCACTCCTTCAGGGTCTAGTTCCCAGCCGCCTCTATGAAGATCGCCCCTGTCCCTTGTGTTACATAAATGAGCCAAAGATGGCCACTGTGTCTTGGCTGCAAGGTATGTATTTCTGCACTGCAGCCTGAGTGAGACCCACAAGCTCAAAGACCCAGTGGCACCAAATGCAAATTTTTACACATGCAATTGCTTTAAAAATAGCCCAAACAAGTAGATTTTTAGCCGTTTAGGATCTGTCTGCTTTGCATACCCTGTGAAATAGCACCCAGCATCTGTTGGTCATTGATAAGGTGGAGAGCCTTGTGGTTCTAAACCCCAAGCTGCTACTGTCCTTGGAGCTCTGTGACTCAAAGTCCCCACCTCCCTCCCCGCCGCTGAGTGACAGCAGTTAAGACAAGTAAGTCTCCTCTCTGGTTCCCCTTCCCCAGGAGTTCCCTGATCCTTCTCCCCTTCTGAATGGTGAACCTTGAGCCAAGCCTCTGGGTGGTCTCTTGCTACAAAGGACGTCCCTTCCCAATAAAGCTTTCCTTGGGCCTCTCATGCTCATATCTTTTCCCTTGACTGGCCCCCAAGTCATTTGAACCCCTACACGCCCAACAGATTGGATCACTGTTCTATGAGTTTCCATCATGTTTCTTGAACCTGCGTCCTTTACTGTACTCATTGCATCATTGCATTACCCCAGTTGGCCGTGCATCACAGACCACGAATCGAGGAAGCCAGGGAGCCCTGGGTTCAGCACTGGAAGAAGTTTCACCTGTGAGCGTAATCGCGTTTTCCCATCGTTATGGATCCATTTATTGTTTTGCAGTTAATTGCACTTTACCTTGGCATCCAGTATAAAACTGTTGGTATTTTGTGAAATACTCAGAGTTGGTCTCATGAGTTTAATTTCCCCTGATTTAGGAAAAAAAATAACCACTGGAGATACATTGGGTAGGAGGATGGCTAAAATTTAGAGCACTTCTCATCAAGTCTTATTTTGATAGTTGTGCCTGTCCCGGCCTCTCCTTTATCTGGTTTGCCAACAAAAACAGAATAAATAGAATAAATAAATGAGGGGAGGGTTACTGGCATTATGAAAGGATTCTGTTCAACATGGTTCTTTCCCAGCTGTGCTCCCCTAAGACGGTGGTGGTTTGTGGATTGGTAAGGCTTGGTGGGGAGAATGGAAACATAGGAGCTGGCAGCAAATGCTGATCAATATGCTGTGAAAAGGAAGTGCTCTGAAATGGCCTGCGAGTCATGTGCAGCTTTTCTAGAATAAGCCTTTTTAGGGTCTTGTTTGCGCCCTGTTTATATAAGCCTCCTGGGTTGCCCTAAGGCTAGCAATATGAAGACATTTCTTTTTACTTTCTTTCTTCTTTTTTTTATTTTTAAAATTTTAATTATGCAGCAGTTTTTCCCCTGGTTTTATTGAGAGATCACTGATATCCATTACTGTTACATGTTTAAAGTGTCCAGCAGGATGGTTTCATTTACAAATATTGTGAGATGATTGCCACAACAGGTTTAGTTCATATCCATCATTTCATAGAGACACAGGAAAAGAAAAAGAAACTCTGCTTGTGATGAGCACTCTTAGGATTTATTCTCTTAACGCCTTTCCTATATATCCTACAGCAGTGTTAACCACAGATATCGTATCAGCCCCTAGTACTTAAAACTGCAAGTTTGTACCTTTTGACTACCTTCCTCTAATCTCCCTCCAAGACATTTCTTTCATTTCTTTAGAATGAAACTAAGATGTTTGCTCCCCCCAGTTCTTTAAATGAGGTTAAAGTTACCCCATACTAAAAGGAATGTCCTGAGTTAATAGAGATGCTTTTTAAAAAAACAAAACAAACCACCCGCCTCCACCCCTAAAATATGGGTTTCTTGGCATTTGGCAGGGTTCAGCTTGAAGTAACAGAGTCCTTTTTTTCCTTCAAAATGATTGTCAGAGTGATGTAATATGTTAAGGGCAAATAAACTTATTGAGCCAACCGACTGACTTAAAATGCCTGTGACCTGTTTGGTTTTTCAGTTGAGACTATTAAGGAGGCAGAGCAGGAGAACGCGTGTCAGGGCTGTCCCTTTGGTCCCCGTGTTCTTTGGTAACAGACACCACACACGAAGACATTGGCCCTGAAACAGTCTGTGGTTTCCCTAGCGAGTCTCAAGATTGAGCTTCTTAACTCTTCTCCCCTCAAAGCCAGCGAAATCCAGCAGGAACACAATTTCCGACAATATTTTTCCAAGCGGCAGTTAGTCACTTGCTGCTCACGGCTCCTCTTCAGCAATTTCCACTTCGCTGAACTTTTTGCTGAGCGTAGAGTGACTTTTAAATTTGTTTTGACCCCATTAGAAACACATGTCTGAGGGTTGCCGGGTGGATGGATTTCAGCTGATCATGTGGAGGACAGGAGAGAAACTGTTATCATTTTTGTGTCTCCTTTCAGGAAGGAAGGAAGCTCGGAGGGAGGAGGTAATCCTGTATTGGCTCTGGGTGGTTTATGCCGAGCTCATCTCCGATCTGCCAGATTAAAGAACAGAATGAATGTGTCGATTGATTTCCTGGGAGCTTTCATTTTGATTATTTGTGTACTAGTTTATTAAGCGGCAGCACAGAAGGGCTAAGATTTTTTTAAAATTTTTATTATATCAGGAGCTCAATTATTCTTTGTTCGCAGAAGCCAAGTTTGTGATGAAGCTGTACCTCCCCATCTTCATTAGGCAATTTAAGATGTGAATTATACATTTTTTAGAAAGTAGCTAATTAGGATACAACCTGACACATTTGCATTTCCGTGAAACATCTTTCTGCAGCAAAGATTCTGGCGAGAAGACTACACCATACTGAGTTGTAAAATCTCTCCTGGTGGGAGCTATTTCTTCTTGTAAGGAAACTGGTAAATGTGGAAAGATAGCACGTTATGCCTTCTGAGCCCCTTTTCAGAGGCTTCACCACCCTTTGGAGTCTGTGGGGTGTTACAGTCCAGGTGCTCTGTCCTTGACATCCCTGTGGAGATGCCCTTATCCTTCTGGGCTTCTGGGTGGCGGCGGGGGGTGGGGGGGGTTGTGATGACAGAGGAGTCCAGAGACGGCAGAGTCTGACACTGTCTCCTGTTGAGCGTCAGCTTTTCTTTGGGTGTGTCTGTCCTTGGTGCTCCACAGGGCACCATGCACCAGGTCTGAACTGCACACTGTCTTAGCACCATGGGGTCTCCATGTCTGGGTATTCTGATCTGCCCATCTGGGCGAGGTTTGTGTGTCCTTAAACCTCAGGGCCAGATTTCACACTGCCTCTGACCGTGCTGCATTCCAGAAGCTGTGTGGAATGTTGCTTACCTCGAGGAACATAAACCTTACATTGTAGGGCAAAGGCATTTGAAAATATCTTCTCCTCTCCTATTGCCAAGGTGGCTCAATGTGCACTAAAATTAAATCCATATGTGTGCACTGAGCAGATGGGGAGCTTTGGCGGGGGTTGGAAAGTACACTGCCTTATGTGACTGTGATGACACTCACCCGGAGGGAACCTCAGAGTTATAAACCAGGGCAGTATTGCATAAACAGGATCATGTCCTCATTTATGGTGCTCTAGAAAATTTCATGTATTCCTATGAAAAAGATCCTAGCTCTGGACTCACTGTTAACAATCAGATTCATCCTTGAATTCCACATACAGTTAGATGGTGAAGGACAATTCTTTTTATTTTATTACATTAACTTTCCTTTACAACATCTAATAGTTCAGCTATTTTCAGGGGCAGGTCAGCAATATTTAGAGGGGTTGTGCATTAGAAATGGGCGAGACTGTAATTTGATAAAGCATATCAATTCAATTATTTATGTGTGTGTGTGTGTGTGCGTATGTGTGTATACACACACATGGGTTTCCCTGGTGGCTCAGACAGGAAAGAATCTGCCTACAATGCAGGAGATCTGGGTTTGATCCCCAGGTGGGGAAGATACCCTGGAGAAGGAAATGGTTACCCACTCCAGTATTCTTGCTTGGAGAATCCCATAGACAGAGGAGCCTGGTGGACTACAGCCCTAGGGTTGCATAGAGTCAGACATGACTCAGCAACTAACACTTTCACTTCACTTTACAGACACACACACAGTAAAGCTGTCCAGTAAAGCTGGACAGTCTTCTGGTCTAGTAAGGACCAGATGGACTGAGAAGGCATCTTAGGGACATAGGTTCCAAAGGCTGAGAAATGATTCCTTGGGGCTCATGAGAAATGATACTGGGTATTTTCTCACATCCTTTTGAGCCAGGGTAAGACCATTTACTCTAAGTCTGGTGTTGGTGTCCATAAACCCAAGCTGTAAGTCTAACGAGGCCAGCCTCCTTCATATAGAACGGTCTGTGAGTTTGTGGCCTTCGTTGCTTGGTGAGGGCTCATAGTCAGACGTGTGGTCTGAGGACCCTCAGCACCAGCATCACTCTTGTCAGATGTTAGGACCTCCAGCCTTGCCTGCCCGTGTATGTCCTTATAAAAACTGCCTGCACCTTTGCTTCACTGTCCTTCCCTGTTATCCACAATATCCCGTGACACTGTGTATCACCTTCTTTCTTGGATGGCAAGGAGTCCAGATTTTGGATTGTGCCAACAGCTCTGCTCTTGGTTTTGCTGCTCAAAGGTTGTGTGTGTCTCTGCCTCATTTTCCTCATCTATGAAGTAGAGAGAACAGCAATACCCTCATAGGGATTTTTCAAGCATGAAGAAGAGAATATTTGTAAAATACTCTTCCAGGAGCCAGGCAATAGTACACAGTGGTTATTAGTGCAGCAATGGTGATACTGATGTCATATTTCTCCTACTGATAGGACCTGCCTTTGAAAAAGGGTTCCCGCCTGCTTCATCTTTGTTTTCTTCCAGGCCCCTTCTCTGTGTCTGGAGCTTTTTTGATGGGTGATGGGGTTGTTGTTAAGCACTAGCACTAGAATCCTTGGTCTTAGGAAAACTTGATTTGAGTCAGAGATAGCAGTCCTGATAACTTTAGCTCTATGGGGAGCATTCTAGAAGCCTGTTACTGGACAGCTGATTTGCTAGCAGGTTCAGACAAGTCCACAACTGCTGTTTGGGGTGTACCACATTGCACACAGGTATGTGGAACGAGAAGGCGTAGTTGCTGAGAAAAGATCAGCTCACAGTTTCCATCATCATGTCACTTTGGCATGAGATGGAAAATGAAGAGCCTGAAAAAATTTTCAGTTGTCTTAAATTGCCCATCAGCTTGGGCAGATGTCATCTTGGATGGGGGGTGGTTGCAAGACACAGAAGCTCGAAAACAACAAATCCTAGGGCAGTGGGCTGGGGTTGACCATGGACACAGCCAGTTAGGTGGGACATGTAATCACAGGCCTCCTGAACGGCCAGCATTGAATTAGCACTGCTCTTGCAATAGTCATAAGGGCTTTCTGTCATATTAGGGGGTAATGAGGTCACGTATTAACTAGGTTGGCCCTAAGGTCTGATGACCCAGGTTAAAATCTTAACCCTGTTTTCTAGCAGCCAGATCACTTTCTATATCCTGTGTGTGCTAAGTTGCTTTAGTCATGTCTGACTGTTTGCAACCCTATGGACTGTAGCCCACCAGGCTCCTCTGTCCATGGAATGCTATAGGCAAGAATACTGGAGTGGGTTACCATTTCCTTCTCCAGGGGATCTTCTTGACTCGGGGATTGAACCCTCATCTCCTGTGTTGCAGGCGAATTCTTTAAAATCCATCCTTTTTCTTTCCACCATTAGATCATAATTTCTTTTATGGAAAGAACCATGGCTTATTTGTATAAACATTATACATCATTTGGTCAAATTACTTGACATTTGGGATCAGCTACCGGATTTCCAATCCATACCCCGGCTCAGCATTATAGTGTCCATCAGTGGGAAACATTACTGTCTGTATTTTGGGATGTGCTGAGTTTTGAGTAGTTGAGGCCTACAAAGTTCACAGTATTAACAATGGAAGTTCACACCCACAGACTCTTCTTGTGTGCTGGACACAGTGTTAGCCTTTAACATTTGTTAACTTTTTTTAACACTGTAAGGTAGCTACTGTCATTATCATTTTACAGATGAAGAAACTGAGGCACGGAGAATTGTAGTGCTCAGAGAAATATTGCCCAAGGTTGTACAGCTTGTAAACTGCAGAGCCTGGGCAGTGGGATTTGGGAAGCAAAAAAGGTTATCTGTGTGTTTGCTCACTCTTTTTCCCTGCTACCCAAACTAGCCGATAACTCCAGTATTCTTTTCCTTCTGTGAGAGCACAGAGTCCAGGCTTTGGAGCAGGACAGCCCTGCATTTATTCCGAGCTTCAGCATCTACCTGCATGTCACCTTGGGCAGTGTGAGACCTTGGACAAGTTACTTCCCTTCTCTCTGTATCCATAAGATGCAGATAATAATAATATAGGTACCTTCCTGAGAGGCTTTGATAAGATAATCCAAGTAAAGCACCAAACCTAGCATATATTACAAATACAGTGGCCATGTTTTCTGAATTAAAAGTAGGGAGACAGAGATGAAAAACGGTCAGTTTAGGGATAATAAAATGGACTATCTATTTATTTATTTAGGATTAGGACTTCCCTGGTGGCTCAGACGCTAAAGCGTCTGCCTGTGATGCAGGAGATCTGAGTTCGATCCCTGGGTTGGGAAGATCCCCTGGAGAAGGAAATGGCAACCTACTGTAGTACTCTTACCTGGAAAATCCCATGGACAGAGGGGCCTGGTAGGCTATAGTCCATGGGGTCGCAAATAGTCAGATGTGACTGAGCGACTTCACTTTTACTTTCAGTCCTTTCAGTCGCTCAGTTGTGTCCGACTCTTTGCAACCCCATGGACTGCAGCACGCCAGGCTTCCCTGTCCGTCATCAACTCCCACAGCTTACTCAAACTCATGTTCATTGAGTAGGTGATGCCATCCAACCATCTCATCCTCTGTTGTCCCCTTTTCCTCCCGCCTTCAATCTTTTCCATCATGAGGGTCTTTTCAAATGAGTCAGCTCTTCGCATCAGGTGGCCAAAGTATTGGAGTTTCAGCTTCAGCATCAGTCCTTCCAATGAATATTCAGGACTGATTTCCTTTAGGATAGACTGGTTGGATCTCCTTGCAGTCCAAGGGACTCTCAAGAGTCTTCTCCAACACCACAGTTCAAAAGCATCAATTCTTCTCCGCTCAGTTTTCTTTATAGTCCAACTCTCACATCCATACATCAGTTCAGTTCAGTTGCTCAGTCATGTCCGACTCTTTGCGACCCCATGAATTGCAGCACGCCAGGCCTCTCTGTCCATCACCAACTCCTGGAGTCTACCCAAACCCATGTCCATTGAGTCGGTGATGCCATCCAACCATCTCATCCTCTGTCGTCCCCTTCTCCTCCTGCCCCCAATCCTTCCCAGCATTAGGGTCTTTTGCAATCAGTCAACTCTTTGCATGAGGTGGCCAAAGTATTGGAGTTTCAGCTTCAACATCAGTCCTTCAAATGAACACCCAGAATTGATATCTTAAAACCATAGCCTTGACTAGATGGACCTTTGTTGGCAAAGTAATGTCTCTGCTTTTTAATATGCTGTCTAGCTTTTCTTTCAAGGAGCAAGCTTCTTTTAATTTCATGGCTGCAGTCACCATCTGCAGTGATTTTGGAGCCCAAGAAAATAAAGTCTGTCACTGTTTCCATTGTTTCCCTATCTATTTGCCATGAAGTGATAGGTCTGTATGCCATGATTTTAGTTTTCTGAATGTTGAGTTTTAAACAAACTTTTTCATTCTCCTCTTTCACTTTCATCAAGAGGCTCTTTATTTCTTCGCTTTCTGCCATAAGGGTGATGTCATCTGCATATCTGAGGTTATTGATATTTCTCCTGGCAATCTTGATTCCAGCTTGTGCTTCATCCAGTTATTTAGGATAACATCTCTTTATTTTCTTTATTTTGGCTGTGCCATTTGGCATGTGAGATCTTAGTTCCCTGACCAGGGATTGTACTGGTGCCCCCTGCATTGGGAGTATGGAATCCTAACCACTGGATCTCCAGGGAAGTCCCAGATGAGCTATTTTAACTAGGGATCATCTCCTAAAAGTAGGACAGCTGCCCAGAAGAATTATAAGATGCTCACAAAGAAGGTGGAGGAGCTCAATGGTGGAACAGACTGAGAGGCCGGGGCCAGTCAGGACCCATGTTGTTTGGGAGGGGCGTATCTCAGGACATTCTCATATACCCTCAAATCATCAGCCATAATAGCATAATATCTAATAAAACATAAACTGAAAATTTTCACTTATCTTTTCAGACTGTTAGTAGTTATCTTAATGTAGGAGTAAAGGTTAAATATTAATAAGGAAAGCTTGCTACTAAAGCCACCTCTGTCTTAAAATTGTTACTGCAATTTAAAATCCATGAGAGGAATATAGGTAGCATGTCAGATTTAGGGGAAGTCACCATCTTTAAGACCCTGATGCTGGGAAAGATTGAGGGCATGAAGAGAAGGGCATGACAGAGGATGAGATGATTGGATGGCATTGTTGGCTAAATGGACATGAGTTTGAGCAAGCTCCGGGAGATAGAGAAGGACAGGGGAGCCTAGTGGACTACAGTCCATGGGGTTGCAAAGAGTAGGACACGACCAAGTGGCTGAATAACAATAACCATATTTAAGAACCATCAGTTCCTAGACTTTTAAATTTCAACTTTGCCTCTATCAGTAGTTCTGGCAAACAGCTTTTTGGGGAGAGCTGTACTTTTGCAAAGAAAGAATGAAAGGGAAAGAAAGTGTGTAAGAGATGAGAAGCCCCATGCCACTGGGCCATAAGAGCAGATCTCTGATGACCCAAGGCCAGGCTGCTGGCCTTTTCCACTGTCACCTGGATGCTCTTGACTCAGATTCATGCCTCAGCAAAGTTGGAAACAATTGACCACACATCAGCATGTCAGGTTGGGGAAAGTTGCAGATGGGTAAAACCACACTGTTTGGTCTGGGAATGCCAAGGCTCCGTCCTATCTGATTACAAAGCTAATGAGGACGAGAGGCAGGGCTGCAGATGGCCTCTATGAGCCAGGAAGAATTTTGATGCCCTAAAATGGCACATATTTTTATCCTGGAAACATGGTCTTATCTAATCTTGAGCGTGTTGGATTGAAGCAGTGGAAAGGCAATTGAACTTTGCTTCTAAGATTTTGCTTCCTGAATTAAGGTTGAAGTCGGGTCAGAAAAATACTGCTTCATCTGCCGTGTTTTGAGAGCAAAAGCAAAGAGCCAGTGGCAGAGCTTCTGAACAATTTTTAAAAGATGACCCAGCATCCCTGAAGTATCCAACAGACCAGCTTGTAAGATCAAGGATCAAAGTGAGATTTCTGTTCCCCAGAATGTTTTCAAAGTAAGAAAAGTCTCTGGGATCACACTCAGCAGCCCTGTTTGGTTTGGTTTTGTTTTAAACACACACACACCGAGTTAAAAACGTTTTCATCTGCCCTGGTCATGCTGTCCTCTTTTGATGATTAATTGGCAGTCTTGGCTTTGCCCTATAGATGCCAGAGCCCTTGAAGGGGACCTCCATGGAGTGGTGTCAGCCTACAGAGTGACTTATCACAAGGTTGAAAAGTTAACATCTTAAATGACAATATGCCTTAACATCCCTTTTAGGGGTTTCTTCTCAGTGTCCACAAGACCCTTTCCATTCAAAGTGGCTCTTTGTCAGCTTGCATGTGAACTCTGTGCAGTCACTTCTTTTCACTGAAGCAAAAATAATAGTAATGTTCTCTTTTTCTTAAACCTCCTTGCCTGATGTTTATGAAGCGATTCTCTTCAACATTTCTTTTTTTTTTTTTTTGGCTGAACTGGGTCTTTGTTGTAGCATGTGGGCTTCTCTCTAGTTGCCCCGCAGCATGTGGGGGCATGACTAGTTCCCCAACCAGGGATTGAACCCATGCTGCCTACACTGGAAGGCAAATTCTTAACCACTGGATCACTAGGGAAGTCCCTGTTTAACGTTTTTAAAATTGCCACGGTGGTCCAGTGGATGTTTTTGAAATAGAATTTTGGCCATTGCCTCTTCCTTTCCAATCCCTCTGTTGAGGGTGGGACGTTTACTCAGAATGCATGTGCTCGACATTTTAGAGACAACCTTACCCTTTGCTCCTTTTCCTGGGGTAACTGGGAAAACAGCTGAGAAAAGGGCAGTGAAATTTCTTTCAGGACAGCTAATCTGAAGGGAATGACGTATCTTAGGAGTAAGGACCGTTAGACAACCTGTTGTTAGACCACAAGTAATCATTGGATAATAATACCATTGCATTTTCATTTCTAACAATTCTCATGTCTGTTATTCGAGATCTTGTATGTGAGGGATCAAGTTGGGATTAATAAGTAATTTCACTTTTCCTTAACTGGGAAAAGTGGAGAATGCATTTTAAAATGTAGTATAGAACATTATGGAGCATATGCTAGCGTTTGTCTTAGAAATAACACACAGGCAGCCATAAAAAGGAAATGAAGAAGGATCAGTTGTAGAGATATGGATGGATCTAGAGTCTGTCATACAGAATGAAGTAAGTCAGAAAGAGAAAAACAAATATTGTGTATTAATGTATATATGTGGAATCTAGAAAAATCATACAGATGAACCTATTTGCAGGGCAGGAATAGAGGTGCAGACACAGAATGGACATGTGGATACATGGGGGAAAGGGGAGGATGGGACAAATTAGAGAGTAACATTGACATATGTATACTGCTGCTGCCGCTGCTAAGTCACTTCAGTCGTGTCCGACTCTGTGTGACCCCATAGACAGCAGCCCACCAGCCTCCCCCATCCCTGGGATTCTCCAGGCAAGAACACTGGAGTGGGTTGCCATTTCCTTCTCCAATGCATGAAAGTGAAAAGTGAAAGTGAAGTCAAGTTGCTCAGTCATGTCCAACTCTTAGCGACCCCATGGGCGGAAAATCCTCCGCCGATGGGATTTTCCAGGCAAGAGCACCGGAGTGGGGTGCCATACCAAGTGTAAAACAGATAGCCGGTGGGAACCTGCTATGTACCATAGGGAGCTCAGCTTGTTGCTCTCTGATGACTTAGATGGGTGGGGTGGAGGGGATGGGAGAGGGGTCTAAGAGATAGGGGATATATGTGCATATAGCTTATTCACTTTGTTGTGCAGCAGAAACTAACACAACATTGTAATTATATCCCAATTAAAAAAAATAATCCGCATGTGGTTGTGAAGAAAAATAGTATGGCAGAGCCTGAAACCTTTGATGTAGAACTATCAATGGAATTCACTTCTGGGTGTATGCTCAAAAGAATTGAAAGCAGAGACTCGAACAGATATTTGTACACCAACACTTATAACAGCATTATATATAACAGCCAAATCTTGAGAACAACTCAACTGTCCATTGACAAATGAATGGATAAGCAAAATGTGGTGTATCTTTGTGTAATGGAATAGCATTTACCCCTTAAGAGGAAGGAAATTCTGGCACATGCTAAGCATGGATGAATCTTGAAGGCATTATGATAAATGAAATGTCGGTTACAAAAGGATAGATACTGTTTAATTCCCCTGATATGAAGTACTTGGAGTAGTCAGATTCGTACAGACAGTACATAGAGTGTTGGTTGCCAGGGGCTGGTGGAGGGGAAGAGGAGGAAATGGGGAGTTAGTGTCTAATAGACTTCCCAAGTTTCAGCTTGGGAAGGTGAGAAAATTCTGCAGATGGATCATGGTGAAGGTTGCACAACAATGTGGATGTGCTTAGATGCCCTGGACTGTGTTCTTAAAACAAAGCTTGCTCAGTATGAACCACCTCAGGAGGAGAAACGTGCTGAATAGGATTCTGAAAAGACACTGAAAAAAATGGTTTTGTATGACTCGAATAGTTTGTACAGTATATAATCTTTTCCGAACAGATGCTATAGCACTCTTTTAAATATGTTAAATTCACCTATCACACGTTAACTGTTATAAACACATATACTTAGAATCACCAATAAAAACTCAGTATAACTTTAAAAAAAAAATGATTAAAATGGTAAATTTTATATTAAGTCTTCTTTACCAGAATAGGAGGAAATGGCAACCCTCTCCAGTATTCTTGCCTGGAAAGTCCCATGGACAGAGGAGCCTGGCAGACTACAGTCCGTGGGGTGGCAAAAGAGGTATGACTTAGCGACTAAACACAACAACTTCATCAGAATATTAAAACGAAAACAAAAACCCACACATACTAGCACATGGACCCACCCGCCGATGTAAGCACAGATCTTTTGGAGGAAGATGCACAGAAAACTGGTACCAGTAATTATATAAAATTATATACAGCAGTCCAGGGCCCGGAAGCACAGTGTTCCAGCACACGGGGTGTGTTCTCTGAATACTTTTGAACAGCCTAGGGTGGGCGGAAGGGAGGAGGGAGGACGTACTTCCATCCTCGGTAGCCTTTCACGCCTTTTGGGATTTTCAGGTACCGTGTGGCTTTGTTACTTATACAAAAAATAAATTCACTCCTCAGATCCAATGGCAGTGAAAATGGTCTGGGGCAATGTAAGCTCCCCTGAAAACGTTTTGGGGTTGCGGAAGGGTCGTTGCCTTATAGAACAGTTGACCAGGGCCCCCAGCCTCTGAGGTAGCCCCTCAGAGACAAAGGTGGGGGCGGCAGTGTTTCCAGGCTTTACATGAGCCAGACAGGTGTTCTTGTCGATACATCATACTTCATGTATTTTCCTTTGTTCCTGGATGGGGGCAGGGGCATGCTGCTCTCTTCTCCCCTTCAAGGGCTTTACAATTTTTCTGTAGCAGAATGTGGTTTTCGCCCCCACCCCCACCCCCCGCCTCCTCCCTACCTTGGAATTGGTCTAGTCTTGCAGGAGTCCCAAAGTGTAAATTGAGGGAAATTTAATGCATCTGGTTGAATCCTGCATGATGCCCTTTCTGTCTGTGGCCTCATGAAACACACAGTGACCGTCACTGAAGTCACCTGATAACTTTCCTCGCTCCCCCGACCCCCTAGTGACCATCATATTCCACTCACCTGGGCCGATAATTGATCATCTTCTTGCTTAACTGTGGGAGCCAGTTGAGAGGTGTGATAAGAACCTATTCATGTCCGTGTGTAGGATTTCTAAAGAGAACCCTCCTGACGCTGAAGAAGGTCCTGGCCAGCTAGCCTCTCTGGGCTAGTTTCTCAGACGGTAGTGAGCAGAGTTAAAGATATTGGAGGGAAGTGTAAACTGTTGGGGATGTGCCCTGTGTCAGCATAGAGAAATGGACAGTTTGGGGTGGGGGAGAGAAAATTTGTTCTGCTGTTGTAGAAATCAGGAGTCTGAGCTGAAGTGATGGACTGTGGTGGTCAGAGCCCTTCCCTGGAGATAACAAATGAGGTGCTTCCTTTTGGTTTCTCAAAATAATAATACAGGCCTTTGCAACCCTATCTGAATCATCACAGTAAGTTCATACGGGGTAGATGCTGGCCTTTTCACAGCAGCCAGGCCATATAGAAGTGCGCCATCATTTTGCCTTGTGGCTGGAGGCGGGGGAAGTGCCGTTTTTTAGATCCGGACGAAGAGTCCTTGTTTTGAGAAGTGGGAGTGGGTGGCAGTGGTACATAGTCCTTCTTGTGTGGATGGTCTCTGGGGAAATTGGGACTCCCTGGCGCAGGACACAAATCCTGGCTGAGCATCCTTGCTGTTACCCTGCAGAGTGAAAGGGGAAAAGGACCGAGGTGAGTTTTGTTACAGACTGGACGAAGAACTCATCTTATTGCCACCTTAACTTCTCTGCCATGTTGTGCATGAGAGGTTTACCGACTGTGAGCCACTGGCCCCTTGAGGGAAGGGGGCCGTCTTCCAAATCTGCAGAGCTCTGGTGTTGTGACCTTTGAAACAGATCCATCATCTCAGCATTCCTTTGCGGAGCTGGTCCAGGTTTCCCTTGCTGAATGAATGTGGACTGTGTTCTGATGAAGGCTGGAGGAAGAAAAACCACCTTGAGTCAGGGTTTGGAGAATAGCAGTCCTTGTCTCTCTGCTGGGCACACGCTTGGTTGATTGATTGAAAATCTAGAAACCTGTGCTTAAATATAGAACAAATAGATATTAATATACTCTTTTTGGGGGAGAAGAGGGAAACTACTATTTATTGAAGGGAAACTCTGTGTTCTATGTAGAATTTTTTCCATAGTTCTCCCAAGAATCTAGGGAGGCAGATAATAATGAGTAACCTTAATTACGAACAAAACTATATGTCAGATCTCTTGTGAATAGTTTGTGCGTAAAATTTACAGATTTACTCCTTTCAAGAGTGTTCTGAGGGTAGATGCAAGAACTCAAGATGGTGAAACCCAGAAAGGTTAAGTAACTAGTTCAGGATTATATTTGGTAAGTGACAGAGCCAGGATTCGAACCCAGATATTCTGGTTCCAGAGCCCAAGCCTGCACTTACCCATTTTCTTCATTATAAGAAGCCACATGTGATTTGCCCAAGGTCATGGGACTGTATGTGATCAGTTTTATTTTCTTATTAGTTGCGATTGATCAAGGGTAGTGAAAAGTTTAGCCTTCCTTCCCAAGGTCTTCTTGGCTAGAATAATGGAGATACTCTGAGCCACCCAGGGTGCCCATTTAGAAAGCTCGGGTTTTGCTTCAGTGCATATTGAAAAAAGCTATTGAAAGTTCACCATAGAAAAAGGTGGGTACGGCACGTGGAGACCTTTCGTTCCAGGATGGGGAACAGTTCCATCGTGTTAAGTCCTTGCAGCTGCTTCAGTCTAACCGCTTCTTTTCTCTCCTGAAAAAAAACCAAAACAAAGCAAAACAAAAAGTCCAGAGAGGAGTGGTGGTCGGATCAGCTATGTTCCCTTTGGGTAGTTGGCACTTGCTCCAGCATTGAGGCCAAACTTGCCATGACAAATACAGCCCCAGGTGGTACCTTTTCTACGAGCATCATCCTCTAAAGCGCTAGGTAATTGGTGCTTTGATTTCCAAACCAGATAGAGGCCTTTCTCTGCAGATCGGGATTTCCGAAGCTGGCATATATGTCATAAAGACACCAGAGCAACCAAGTAGAGAACTTACTTTTTCTACTGAAAACTTTGTTACTAATGAAGGACTGAAGTCTTCTGTCCACTGTAGCACAAATACTGATCTTTTTTTTTCTCCTGCTGCATCTAAGGAGGATAGTTTGTGGTGGGGATACCATTGGGGTTGGGATTTTCTGTGATGGGGAATAAATTGAAACAGTACAAACTGTAAAATCTTCCCAAGTGGTGGATACAGTGAAAAAAAATGCGGCCCCAGCAAAGAGGGTGTGCAGTTACAGGCAGATGGGCCAGGGAGATGGTCTGATTGCCAAGTGGATGGGAGCCTGAGTCTTCAGGTTTTCAAGTAGGTAATTAGCACAGGAAGGAGCCAAACACAGGCCTGCTGGCGCCTGGAACAGCTAGTTTTTCCGTTCAGGTTGGATAGTGTTAGAGCTGAGATGGGTGCATATCAGTTAACAAATGGAAGCACCTGATATTATGCCTATGATTGGAGATGGGGGTCATAGAAGAATGAGCAAACAGGATTTCCATTCCTGAGCAACAGAAAAATATTGGACTGAAAGAGAAATGCAGGCAGCAGTGGAGAACCATCCAAAGCAGATCATTAAGCAGTAGATCGTGTGCTTTTGCTCCCAACTGCTGGCTTCTCTAGTTAGTGGTATATGTGAATGCATACCAGGAGTCAGAATGTTTGGGTTTATATTCTGGCTGCTCAGTCTGTGTGGCTTTGAGCAAGTTAATTCATCTTTAGGGGCTTCAGTTTGCCTATCTATAAAGTGAGATTAGTCTAGTAGCTACCTCATGAAGTTGTTTTAAGGATTAAATGATTATGTTCCTGGATAAAAAGAAAAAAGCCATTTGTCTCTGTTTCTTGCTTTTGAACACAGGCTTGATACCTGAAACTGCAGCAGCTCTCTTGTACACATGAGACAATGAACATGAGGGGGAAAGCTGATAATGTTGGGATCATTAATGACCCTGCTGGTCAGCCAGACCAGTGTGTACCCGCAGACTCTAGACTCCCTCCATTTAAGAATGAACCATTGCCGGTTGAGATTTCTGCTATGTGTAGCCAAATGTATCTTAATTCATACAAATTTATTGTATAATTTTAAATTCATTGAAAGCAGGGCAATGATGTAATTACCTTTGCATTCTCAAGGAGAACCTGACATAATGCCCTGCATACAGCAGGTACCCACTGGTTTATGAGCAAGTACATTGTTGGAAAGAGGAGGAAAAGGAGGCTGGTTCAAGTGGTATGCTGGTAAATGTTTAACTGTTAGCTCTCTGGGGGAAAAAGGTCCTGATTTGTAGCATGTGTCAATTTCCACATTGTAAATATTCCCAACGTGGCCAATTTCAAGCTACATTGTAGCTTGAACTCAGTGATGGGCAGAGACACACATGATCAGCTCTTGTGATCTGGTACAAACCAGCCCCAGCTCACTACTGGAGGGACGGAGGGAAAAAGGAGAGAGAAAGGGAAGGAAAGGTTTTCTTAAAGTTAATAATAGTAATAATGATGAAAATAATAACCCCTAAAGTTGATCGAGGATTTACGGTATCAGGTTCTGCTCTGAGTGCCTCCCAGGGGTCTTCTCTCTCCTCCTTGTCCTGAATGGGGTCACATGGTTTTTTCCAGCCACAGGAGAGGCAGACAAGAGAGAACATAGGGGAGTGGGCATGCTGTAAATGACCATTTTTGTGTCATTCCCTAGAGCCAGGCCCCGTGCCTCTCTGAACACAGGTAGCTATCTGTCAGTGATAAGGGATAGCTCTTGGATGGCCAGCCAGGAGTATCCAAAAGGGCAAGACTTTCCAAGCAGAACGAGTTATTCTCAAACTTCAGAGCTGCCTTTTCAGCAAAGTGAACTAGTCCCTTTATCATCAAATTATAAAGTTCTACCCTGCCTTCTTCCATCTCTGGATACCACTCCAGACATCATAAACTGACCTTGTCCTTCACAGTAGAACAGTTGGTTTTCTCGACCAAACAGATCTCAACCCGAGTGATAAATGAGGTGGGAAGAAAGGAGATATGTGCAGATCGTCAAAACACAACTGTAATAAAACATATCCAGAAGAAAAAACAAGTGCTTCTACGGCACTCAGTTTGGACTGTGAAGTCCTGCATGGGTTTGGGGTGGGGACCAGCTGTGGCTGGAGTGAAGTGGAGAGAATGAGGTGATGGGGTGCCTGTGGGCAGATTCCTTCCATAGGGGATCAGCTTCCTCCTTTACATATTCTCACAGCGGATTGCTCCCATCAGAGTCCAGAGTCATCACGGTCCTCTGACAGGTAGAAAATATAAAGGAAAATGCCAACATTGGAGTTACTCTTGCAGGGGGGGTGGGGGGTGGCAGAGAAAGGCAGGAACTAAGGCATATTCCTGTATCATCTTTAGGATTTTTGCAGATTTTATATCCAGGTGTCAGTTCCTTTAAAAAACAAAAGATTACAAGTGATTTATTGGTTCTAACTCATTAGAAGCCCCAAGAGGATAAGCAAAGTCAGGGAGGGAAGAGACAGGAGGAGGTGAATGAGTCTGCTCAAGAGGACTACTCATGAGCCTGGGCTCTGCTGTGTATCCACTGAACATGAGAATGCTGAAGGGCTGGAAGACCAGGCCGTGCTTTGCAATGAAGACTCATTTTAACTGGAAGAAATGTCTAGAAGAACGGAGGTTCATAGAGGCTGTGATTTCTCAGCAGATTGCAAAGTTGATTGGGAGTCAGAGTCGATCCCTACTTTACCTCTTTGTTCCAGGCCGACATTGGTGGAGCTATCAGCCTTTTGGGTCTTTTCAGGGTAGAACCTATAACCACAGTCAAGGAACAGTATTGAGTCTTTGTTATTTATGGTGTTTTTCCTGGGTTGGCTGGCATCCTCTCAGTAGGTCCATCCTGTTGTTATAAAGGCAGAATTCCTTTAAGTTAGGGATCAGCATCTGGGGAATCTGTCATCAGCCAACTATTTTGACCTTTCTTTAAGAAGAATGGAAAATACCTTGTCCTTTCACTCTGCTGTGAGCATTGCCTAATTCTTCTAAAGCAGGATCTGGCACACTTCTTAAAGGGTCAGGTAGTAAACATCTTCTTAGGCTTTGTAAGCCATTTGTTGTCTGACACAGCTTCTCAGCTGTGCAGTTATAGAGTGAAATCATCCATGGCTGATAAGTCAATGAATGGGAATGGCTGTCATCCAATAAAACCACATATTTACCAAAGCAGGCAGCAGGAAGGGTTTGGTCTGTGGGCCATTGTTTGCTGATCCTTGTTCTATCGGAGTCTTGGATGGAATGGCCTCTCTCTTGCCAGTGTGGATGATAGTACATTGCAAACATCAGTGCGTTGCTATGGTCGAAGACTCTTCCCCACTTGAGTTCAGAGTGGGGAACAAAAATGGGATAGCAGACCCCTTCTTGTCCTGGTGCTGGTGATGTGGCTAGTCACAGGGTGGGGCTGGCAGAGAGCTCAGGCTTCTTAAATAATGTCACTGCCCTCATCTGGGTGATGAGCCACTGCAAATCCCACGAGATGGTGTTAGTGTGTTTCGTGTTGGCTGGCCGGCCACCATTTAACTTTCTGCCTAGGACTTTTCTAAGGCCTTCTCTTACTTCCTTCATCCTTCTAATAGTCAGGATAAAGAGGAAAATAAGGTGAGTGCTGCCAATTCCCATTTGACACACATGGTAGCTTATACCTCAGCAATTTTCAGGCTCTTATCTTATTTCAAAGGCGACCTACTCTACCATCTTGAAGTGAGGATTGGGATTCACTAGCTTTCCCTTCCAGATGGAGGATGACTCTATGAAGTGAGGAAAGCAGTTTCCAGTTTTACAAACGTGATTTCCCTGATAGGCTTTCATCAGGAAAAACTAACACACAATTGCATGCTACACAAATCTATTTTCACTTAAGACCCAGAGGAGGTGTGCTGGGATTAGGCTGACACCTCATAGACCCGCACATTTGGTATTAAAATGTTCAGATGCTGACAGCACAATTCCATAGGGTGGGGTGCAAGGAGGTTGGCTGGTCTTATATGTTGTATCTACTTGCTTTTGTACACCTACACTGGTTATAGATTGTTAGGAATAGTTCAGCTTCTTCACTTGTCGAAAGCCTGGCTCATGTTGCTGGAACCATCCAATTTCAATCACTTTGAGGTCTTGCAAGAAGAAATGACATAACCTCACCCCCTCTTTTCTGGCTTGCACTGTGCCATCTTAACTTAGATGGGCACCCTCTCTGCGAAAAGGCTGGGTTTACATATTTTACTCATTATAGCTGTCAAATTCCTCGAGGTGATTTAATGGTGGGGAGGCTTAACAAGTGTGAAGAGTATTTTTAACCCTGCTGTGTGGGTTTGATAGCCATTTGCAGACTAGTAATGGAATCTATAGCTTCATGTGAGGCTGTGGGGAAGAAAGGGGGAGGTGGAGGAGGACTAAGGCTGTTGAAGACTTGGGTGTGGACAGCAGTTGGGTGTTTTGATTCTCAAGTGGGCTGGTGGTCTCCTTACATGCTCTGCTGATAGTTGTCAGTTGGTGGCTTGCTTTATAGCGTATGAAACTGACACTCTCGCTGCTGTCCGGGGTAGGGAGGCTGTCTGGGTGCTGTGAGGGGTACAGGGGGAGCTGGAAACTTGATCAGCTGGACATTCATTCAGCAGTCATTTTTGAATGTCTTGCAGATACAGCACCCAGACAGCCTCCCCATGCTAGACACCAGGGAGGGACCATGTCTGTTGAGGAAGTGCCTGTCTTGGTGGACGTGGCTCGCCAGTGGTGGGTGGAGTGACTGGGGATGAGAATGGACTGTGAGCAAGGATGCGTGGACTCTGGTGTTGGCACCATTGCTTCCGGCAATGACTGAGGGTGTGTCCCCTGCTGTAGCCTTCCATTCCGTCTGCAGCATGAGACGGGATGAGACATTTCCATGTGGGTGTCAGGGAAGCTGGACTCCACAGAGTCATCTCAGGGGCTGAGAAGGGTAGAGGAGGGGGAGGTGAGCAGTTCCTCCTTATCACAGCAGCTTGGCTTTAATCTGTGTTTGACACTGGCTCTTCTGGCCAAGGTTTTCTTTGAAGAGAGACTTCCATGACTTACAGTCCAGTTGGAACCAGCTGCCATTGGAGGACCCTCCTCTACTGGCCCCACAGAGTTCTCTCTTGGAGTTCGCAGGGGCTTGAGCCGAGACCCGACCAGTAGACCCTGAGCCAGTTAATTACACTGGCGTTGTTTTCTCATCCAGAATTAGGAGAAAAAGGGACCTGAGACTGCACAGGTTGGATGAGGAGGTGGGTTACTGAGTTATTGGAAAACCAGTTTCTAAGCTTGTGATCAGAACTGTTTACTTCATTCATTGGCCCCTGTCAGTCATCAGTTCCTTTGTTCATTCAACACTGTGTTAGGCATATGTGTTCAGTGTCACCATGGGGCCTTCTCAGGTTCACCCCCAGTGTATTTTGTTAATGCCAACCACATGGCATAGGAGACTCCAGTCCCAGCCATGATGGGGAGGTGGGTAATAACCGAGGTTCTGCTCACCTTGTGGTTTGCTCCATGGGGGAGGCCAGGAGACCCTGTTCCTTTGATCTCACTATGTCAGGATCATCACCCCTCCCTTTTCTTTGGACCCCATGAAAGGAGTAAGTGTGGGAAGAATGGGCAGTGCAGATTAGTGGGGTAAGGTGGACTGGACCCCTAGGAGTGGGAAATACATTTTAATAATAGGGTTTTCACTGTTTAGACTCATGGGTTAAATTCCACGAGTAGAATAACCCAGGGAGAAGTTGCACTGGTTTTCTAACCTAAAGGCACACACACCTTTCCCCTTTCCTCTTTCCCCCTCACTTCCTGTCTTCCTTTGCATATTTTTAAACTTTTATAAAAGACTCTGCTTAGAGACTCAGGACTGAGAGCCACAGCGGGTGCTGGTTTAGGGACTTCCTGCTACTAACCAGCCATGGGACCTAAGACCAGCCTCCCAGCCACCCCGTGCTCAGGTGACAAGGTGGGGGTTGGGCCACAAGATTTTGAAGCCCCTCCTGGCCTTGCCTGGAAGGCAGGCTTCTGTCTGATTGCTGTGTCCGGAAATATTAAAATTCATTGTCTTCCCAGGAGACAACTCTCGCTCCATTAAACAGATTGTCCCGGAGGCAGACGGAGTTGGCAAGGGGCCTGTCCTTAAAAGCAACAGGTTGGGTGCTGGCAGGCTCACAAAGGAAGTCTCCCGGGAGGTCTAGCCTCCCTGCTGCTCTTGGGGGAGTGGAGAGGGCTCTGGACCCTCTCTCAGCCCATGGGGTGGGAGAGAAGCCCTGTCCTCTGGAAGAAGGGGTTACTGAGTCTGGGGATGAGGGAAGCGCTCCCAGAGGCAGACCCTGAAACACTTGCTAGGGGTGGAGAATGATCCTGGGATGAGCTCTGGACGGACAGGAATGAACTCCCAGAAACAGGAGTTGTAGTAATATCAGCCCATCGCTTTTCTGTTTCTTCTGTCTATGCAAGCTAGTTATGTATGTTATCAATAATACCAGGGATGACACGGTGCCCCATTTTACAGAAGGGAAATGGAGGCTCCGAGAGTTCAATGGACCTGGCCCAAGTGACTCAGCTGGGAAGTGATGGAGCCAAGATTGGAAGCCAGGTTTGGCCTCAAAGCCCCCATCTTTCCGTTGCCCCCAGTGAAGAGACTATAAGAGGAATGGAAGACGGGGCTCTGAGTGGTCCTGGAGTTCAGATGGCTTAGTTTCCAAGACCTGCTGTAACAAATTACTTACTACAAACGAGGTGGCTTAATGTGAATTTGCTGTATGACTCAGAGAACTCAAATTGGGGCTCTGTAACAACCTAGAGGGGTGGCATGGGGAGGGAGGTTTAAGAGGGAGGAGACATAGGTATACCTATGGCTGATTCACATTGATGTTTGGCAGAAACCAACACGATACTGTAAAGCAATTATCCTTCAATTAAAAATAAATAAATTAGCAGATTTCAAAAAAAAACCCAAACCAAAACAAAAAAACAAGGTGGCTTAACATAACTGCAGTTTATTCTCCCACAGTTCTGGAGGCTGAAAGTCTGAAATTCTGGAGGTTCTAAAGGAGAATCTTCTCCTGGCCTCTTTCCTGGCTTCTTTCTTCTGGGCGCTGCAGTTGTTGGTGTCCTCGGCTTGTAGACGCATCTCTTTGTCTCTGCCTCTGTCGTCACAAGAGCTCACCCTATGTGTTCTATCTTCCCATCATCTCCCTCTCTTCATGTCCCTGTGTCCAGATTTCCCTTTTCTTTTATGGACACCAGCCATCTGAGTAGGTGGGACCTGGGCTGTAATCTCCAAACTTCCTTCCGCCTCTAACATTCCTAGGTGTTTATGATTCTGAATCTGCACAGGCTGTGGCAATCAGAGGAGGCTTCCTGGGGGAGACGGTCTTGACGGGGCCCAGGGCTGAGCTGAGTGCTTTGATGCACCCGGAGAACCTTTTCCTGCAGCAGCAGGGCCTGTCCTCCTGTCTCAGGACGTGCAATTACTGTCCCTTATTAATATTTCAGTCTCCAACTTCAAAGGCGCCTCCCTCTGCTTCTCGCCTTTGTCAGCAGCCTCTGTAAATAAAGGGAAGAAGTGCTGCCGGCCCAGCTGGTGGGCCTGACGGAGGGGCTTCCCGGGCCCTTTGAAGCCTTTGCTTCTGTTTGTGACTGGAGACAAATGCGACTTCTGGAAATGGAGCCCCAAGTCCCTTCACCTGCAAAGTGGGGCTGTCATGCCTGTCCCCTCTCCTCCCCAGCTCCCCTCCCCAAGTGCGCACAGTTAGTTCTGTTGTGCTGTCATCCTTCTCTCCCTTCACACAGACACTTCCTCCCAAGTGCTCAGGGACCAGTAGTGTCTCTCATGGAGACTTTTCAGAAATGGTCGTAACTAGTTGTCAGAGGAGGGGGTGGGAGGCGGGCAGAATGCGTGAAGCGGGGGCCAAAGCTGCAGCCTTCTAGTTAGAAAACAAGTCATGGGAGTGTCACGTACAGCACGGTAACAATAGTTAACAACACTGTGGTGCGTAACTGACAGTTGCCAAGAGTCGACTTTCAAAGACCTCATCAAGGAAACAAATATCTGTACCTGTGTGTGGTGATGGATGTTGACTTATTGGGGTGATCATTTTGCGATACAGAAAAATAGCGAATCCTTAATGTTGTACACCTGAAACTAATGTTATATCTCAGTTTCAAATATAGGAACCTAATGCCAAGGGAGTGGTTGAAAAAGAAAAAAAAAAAAAATTAAAAAAAAAAAATATAGGAACCTGGGGCTTCCCTGGTGGTCTAGTGGTTAAGACTCTGTACTTCCAACGCAGGGGGCGCAGGTTCAATTTCTGGACTGGGAACTAAGATCCCGCATGCCATGTGGTATGGCATAAATAAATAAATAAACTATTTATGTGTCCATTTAAAAAAGTGGAGAAAATTTAAAAATAGTTTTAAGCTTCTGTGTAGGTGACTACATTTAAAGCAGAACTCTCGCCTACCCAGCATGAAGAAACAGTGTGGTTAGAGTCTCCACGTGGGGTCGGTGTGGAACCCTTCTCTCCTATAAGTGGACAAGGCTATGCATCTGAAGGCAGAGCTTATGTCATATAGGTTTGGGTCCCCCACAGGGAGTCAGGGGCTTGTGGTTCTTTAGTATCACGCAGTGGGGGTGGGGGTGGGGGTGCTCCGGGAACATGGTGGGCACACTTTCCTCTAGCACTGACTGTCCGAGACACCTCCCTCTAGGCACCTCCCTCTCTCAGCTGTGAGTACAGGGATAGGAACATTGCGTTGTTTGTTTTAAAATCTCTGTATCCTTAGAGCCTCATGCAGTACATAGTAAATGTTGGAGGAGAGTAAATGTTCAACAGATGAATGGATCCACTCATTTTGCGCTTACTTACTGAGCACCTGCCGTGTGCCAGGCTCCCCTCCTGGCTCTGGAGGTAGAGCAGTGAACCAAGTAGGGATAGTCTGCCCTCACAGAGCTTCCATTCCAGTGGGGGAGACAGACTGTCCATAAATGAACACATATCTGGTAAATAACATGATTTGGGGTAATGAATGCCATTTAAGCAGGGATCGGAAACAGAATGAGAAAGCTATCTGGGGAGGGATGGTTGAGGAAGGCCTCTCTGAAGAGGGGACTTTGGAGCAGATACTTACGGGATATGAATGGGTGAGACAGATGAAATATTAAGGAGGAGTGTTTGTGTCACAGGGAACACCAAGGATGAAGGCCCAGATGTGGGGATGAACTTAGAAGATTAGGGGAATGGTGGCTGGAATGGAGTGGAGAGGTAGGCAAGGGCTAGATCATGCAGGGTCTCACAGGTCAAGGTTGGCCTCATTTCCAGGAAGTGTGTTGGTGCAGAGGATGACCCTGGGGATTTCCTGGAAGTCTTCCATGTTGTCTACACGGAATAGAATCCATTGGTAGAAACGGCTTTGTGGGTTGGCCCCTTGGGTGCAGTATGTTTTCAGAACAGTTATTTGAGATCCTACTATGTGGAGACACTGAGGCGGCATCAGGGTCAAGGCCAATTCGGAGGAAGGAGTCTCTGCCCTCCAGAAACTCTCTGCAGCAAGACTCAGGCTCCCTCCAGCCTCCCCTCGTCCCTACAGCTCCAATGACTGGCACACCTCAAGGTGGATTGAGGCCTGGGTTTCCCCTGGTAGGCCTCCTGCGTGAGTCTGCATGGTTCAGCATCACAGGGCTCCCTTTTGCGGACTGGTCCATCTGGGTATTCCATCTAGCATCCAGATGCTGAAACTCGCATCCCAGCCCAACCACTCTGTGGCTCCCAGTTTGGTTCAGTGCCTAGAGCCATGTGTGAAACACATATATGCCGAAGGAATGACTAACCAGCATGTTGCCTTAGGCAAGTCACTGAATCTCTGGGTGTCTCAGTTTCTTACCTATAAAGCAGGGATGATGGAGGATTAAATGAGAGAGTGCTTCTGATAGTAGTCCGAGTGGCTGTGCTCAGTGTGTAGCAGGTACGCAGAGAACATAACTGCTGTTTTTATGACGTTGTTCTGGTCGCACCTGACTGCTCAAGGCTTTTAAAGCCTAGTTTCCTTTCCACATTCACTCCCCATCAAATCTCTTCCTTTTCCCCCCAGGTCTGTCCAAGATGGGAACCAATGATCATTTGGCAATGTATTATTTTCCCCCTAGTAAGACATTTGTCTTTTACTTTCAGGGGTCCCCGATGGTGCCACTTGAGGCTGTCTGTTTGCGCATGGTGGTGAGAGTCAGAACCAGTGCCTCTCAACTGCCAAGCTGGAATAGTCTCTGGAGACCACCTTGTGCAGCCCTCATTTTTTTAGGACGTCAGTAATTGCTTCCTGTATATTGGCCAGTGGCTCAGAATGCCCCCAGGCCACAAGACTTTCTGCCATGGGTATTCCAGGAGTCTGCAGGCAGCGGGCTCGGGGTGGGGAGCTGTTAGTGCATGAGGATGCCAGTGCCCAGGGGAGGAGCTCTGTGGTCCTGATGTCACCCCCCCACCTGGGGGTTAGAAGCCTGGCTAACGAGGGCATCCTGCGCTTGGTGATTTCTTGTTCTTCTCGGCGGTCCCTTGAGATTATGCTGGTCCCCAGTGGTATTCTCTCTTTAGCAGCTGTAGCGTCTCCCCTCGGCTGGGCAGGCTGGAGGGAAGTGGAAATGGAGACCGAGACGTTGGGGTGGAAACACCCAGACAGTGTGTGCTGAGTTTCTCTGAGCCAACATACAGGCTGTGTTTAAACTGTGTTCTTCCTTTGCGCATCCTCTTCTGCCTACACTTTCTAGGGCCTGTTGATGTTCCACGTCCTCCAGCCCTGCCCCCACTGCAGCCCAGAGGTGTGTCTAGGCGGTGTTCCTATAGAGAGGAAAGGTCAAGGCTTAGAAGCCAGTCACGGTGTGATCTTCCCATGGAGTTAATGTCATGACCCTGGGCCTTGGTGTCACCACGGTATGGGAATCTAGAATGTCAGGTCAGGTCATGAGGCTTCAGTCTTTGTGAATCAGTGGTCCCCAACCTTTCTGGGACAAATTCCATGGAAGACGGTTTTTCCATGGATGGGGATGGGAGTGTGGGTGGGGGGAATGATTTCAGGGTGATTCAAGCGCTTTACATTTGCCATGCACTTTATTTCCATTATTATGACATCAGCTCCACCTCAGGTCATCAGGCATTAGATCCCAGAGGTTGGGGACCCCTCTACTCCCTCTCTTCAGTTCTATCTCAAAATCCATAGAAATTCTCCTTTCTCTTTTTTCCTTAGTTGCATTGAGGGGAGGGGGACTAGGGATCTTTATATATAAAGTAAGAACTGCTCATAATGGAAAGATCACTTTGGACCCTTATGGAAGGGTCCTTATTGGACAAAAATAACTTTATTGTTATTGCGACTCAACCGCTGTGCAGAAATGCTGGCAAACCATTCCCTTGTACCACTAGGTCCTGGAGGAGGAGAGACTCGACTGTACCTTGGGGGCCTCTGCTCACAGGGAGCTGGTAGGAGTGGGTTTAAGAGGAATCTCCTAACGCAAACAGCATTTTTTTCTCTGTTTGCAGCTCAATGATAGCTTTGAACCCATGAATGTGGCTTTTATCATTCAATGCTCAGAGTGTTTGATCTAATCGGCCTTAGGAGATTCTTCTAGAATCTCCTCTGTTTAGGATTCAGATGATTATTCAGAATTCTAGGTCTATCTGGAGGATTCTTTGAGCTGATTCAGGTACCAGCAAACACACCTCTCTGCTCTCCTGAGTGTGACCAGGGCAGACATCACTAGTGGATTGCAGTACCTTTCTCCATGTAGAACCAGAGTGGAGCCCTGGGATCCTTGCCCCACAATGTCCAAGACTGAGAAACTGTATGCCTTTGTGTGTGTGTGTGTGTATGCTTAGTAGCTCCTTCATGTCTGACTCTTCATTCCATTCTGATTGCCTGTCCACCTGCTGGGCTCACTGCTCTGAAGTGTTAGTCACTCAGTGTGTCTTGACTCTCTGTGACCCCATGGACTGCAGCCTGCCAGGCTCCTCTGTCCATGGGATTCTCCAGGCAAGAATACTGGAGTGGATTGCCATGCCCTCCTATAGGGGATCTTCCTGACCCAGGGATCAAACCCGTGTCTCTTATGTCTCCTGAATTGGCAGGTGGGTTCTTTACCACTGACTCCACCCGGGAAGCCCCCCTTGTGTCTTTGCAGTTATAGAAATGGAGCCTGGGAGCCTTATGTGTCCAGCTCAAGGCAGATCTTGTTAGGTGGGCTAAAACACACATTCATACATACATAAAGTTTATACACATATGAAGTTTGTATAAGTAGCTTTCATAATGTATAAATACACTTGTGTGTATATATATGATAATATATATATATAAATTTCTCCCCCTATTCCTTTAAATCTGAGATTCTCCATCAGGACCAATCCACCAAAGGCAAAATTTGCTGATGTCTCTAAAGAATGAAATGTCACTCCTGATAAAATATCATAGCCACTTAAGCTAGCCACATTAGAGCTGCAAGTATCTTTTGGAAATTGAGCCTCGTGGGTCAGACGGACCACATCTTGTGGAACAGGCAAGATGCATCTGATATCGAGGATGGCTGACAAGTTGGGACGTCTTTAGATCGGCAGGGGAGTGCAGCTACAAAATATCTTCAAGCTGCAATCAGATCTGGCAGAAAATTCAGTACCTCCTTAGGAGGCAGAAGAAGGTTTGTTTTAAATGGGGGGTTTCTCTTTGCATAGACAGTGTCCCTGGGTGCGTGGGGCTGTTTCACTGCCCTTTTTTCCCTGCCTCCTCTTCCCTTTCCTCATGTCTCTTAGGATCCAGCTCCCTCCTCCGGGAAGCTTCCCCTCTGCTGAGAGCCTGCAACCCTTCTTGTTAAGTTCCTGTTGAAACACACTTGTGTCTTGTGTTGTTCTTTTCCCAGTGAGACATTCTCAAGCTCCAGTTGGGCACATGCTGTCTTGTGGATCTCCTGCCTCCCTCTTTGAGACACAGAGCGGGATTCCACACCTTGAGCTATGTGGAAGGTATAGAGGCGAAGCTGGTCCGTGCACCTGTGGCTTCCCAGGGCAGGTCACTGGTGGGGAAAGACCAGTGTGTCTGTTCCTTTCCACACCAGGATTCGGGGGCTTAGGCTGCACCCTGTCACCAGGGCTGCTGTATGGGGCTTCTTTGCCTTTCAGCCTCATGGATGCTCTGATGCTTGTTGCGTGGAGAAGCCAGGTTCTCTTCTCTTGTTGCAGTCTGTTGCTGCTCTGCTGTCTTGGCAGCTCTCGTTGCCATGCAACAGTCAAAGGTACCGCGCCAGTGGGCCCCTTCCACTGTTTGTGCATCAGCCCTGCTGTCTGTCTCCCTTAGCTCTTAGCCCTGCTGCAGGATGGGGACGGAAGGGACTGGAGCAGCAGGCTGGACCAGTTTTAATTGAATTCTGCCTGCTACACCTTCACTAAGGATCTGTATGTTAGCAACTTTGAACAGAAGCTAAGATGGAACAAGAGTGACTCATGACTGGTTTACCTAGTTGCTTCCTGGGTCTTTGAATGTCATCTTGAGATTTTACAGATGTGATCCTGTTTGTTGCTGATGTGACCTCCCCTGGAAATACAGTGACAATGGCAAACTGTCTTGCTTTGTTACTACTTACTGTGTGCTTGTGGGCTTGCCTGGTGGCTCAGTGGTAGAGAATCTGCCTGCAATGTGGGAGATGTGGATTTGATCAATGTGGGAGATGCAGGTTTGATCCCTGGGTTGGGAAGATTCCCCTGAAGGAGGAAATGGCAACCCACTCCAGCATTCCTGACTGGAAAATCCCATGTTCAGAGGAGCCTGGGGGACTACAGTCCATGAGGTTGCAAAGAGTCCTACATGACTTACACACACACACACACACACACACACACTATGTTTGTACTCACATAATTGTGAAGGCAGTGTTATTTCCATTTTGCAGAAACTAAATCTCAGAGAGGTTCAGTAAGTTGGCCAAGTAAAAGTAACACAACAAGTAAGACAGAACTGGGATTCAATGCTAGGCAATGTGGTTTTATAGTTTGTGTTCTTAGCCAGTATTAAATACTTCCTTTCTGCTTATAAAAGTTGAAACTTACCCTGCTGCTGCTGCTAAGTCGCTTCGGTTGTGTCTGTCTTTGCAACCTTATGGACCAGGGTCATGGGTTCGTGGAGATTTTCCAGGCAAGAATACTAGAGTGAGTTGCAATACTCACTCCAGGGTATACTGGAGATACTGAAGATACTCCTCCAGGGTATCTTTCCAACCCAGGGATTGAACCTGCATCTCTTAGTTCTCCTGCACTGGCAGTCAGGTTCTTTACCACTAGTGCCACCTGGGAAGCCTGAAACTTACTCTGCTGCTGCTAAGTCGCTTCAGTCGTGTCCGACTCTGTGCGACCCCATAGACAGCAGCCCACCAGGCTCCCCCGTCCCTGGGATTCTCCAGGCAAGAATACTGGAGTGGGTTGCCATTTCCTTCTCCAGTGCATGAAAGGGAAAAGTGAAAGTGAGGTTGCTCAGTCGTGTCTGGCTCTTTGCGACCCCATGGACTGCAGCCTACCAGGCTCCTCTGTCCATGGGATTTTCCAGGCAAGAGTGCTGGAGTGGGTTGCCATTGCCTTCTCCAGAAACGTACTCTAGGAGAGTTTAAAAAGCTGATGACCTTTTCAAGGTAGTGCTGCCTTATGTATATAGCTACATTTATTAAGTACTTACTTAATAAAGGAAATACTTAAAAGTATGTTAGTCACTCTTCTAAGTGCTTTTATAATAGCTCATTAATCCCCACAGCAGTCCTGAGAACTGTAAACGATTTTCCCATTTTAGAGATGAGAAAACTGAGGCAGGTAGCGATTCAGTAACCAGTCCAAGGTCATAGAGCCAGGATGTGACAGAGCTGAAATTGGAACCCAGTGGTTTGATTCCATTTTCCACATACATAAGTAAAACTACTAGTTTATAAAATAAAACAAAACAAGACATACTTCTCAATTTGGTTATTCTGAAGGAAGAAATTCCAGGGACAGAAAACCTGGAGTTACCATATTAGTTACCAGAGCTCAGCCTATGAGTCTCCTCATTTTTCAGACTGTTTTATATTCTGAATAAAAAAAAAAGCTCATGACAAATGCAACCTGTCAGATTTACTTAAAGAAACAATCATTAGGGTTTGTGGGCAGTTTACCTAAGAACTAGTTTCCCTTATGTTCTCAATACTCTGAGTATTTGCCTTTAAAATCTAGAGAAGAGCTCTGAAGATATCTGACTGCATTTTGTAATCTTCCTAACATGTAGCCTCACAGCTCAGGACATCATAGGCACTTGGGAGCACAGTATAAATATGCTACGTTGATTGAAAATTGAAGTGTTATATGTGGGAGAAGAAGATACTGAAGTGGGGAGAGTCCAGGGTAGGTATTTAGGGACTACATTTTTTGGGGGTATCTCCAGGTTACACATTATCCATCTCTTCCCCACTCGTGGATCCCTGGGAAACAAACCACAGCCTTGTCGGCGACAGTGGTACGGGTAGGGTGGTCCATTGACCACGTGGTGCCAAGAGCCCCTCGTGTCTGGCTCTCTCTCCTGAAGGCCGACACTCCACGTGGCCCTCTAGATTCTGCTTCATAATCTTAGTTTCTGGTTGGCGGAAGAGGACAGGATTGCGAAAGAAACTCTTTGCAGTCACAACGCTTGGCCATCTGAACAGCTCTGGTCCACTTTCTGCCAAATTGCTAAACTCAGAAACAGTTAATGGTCAGTCTTGATGTATCCGACCACCTACAAAACCGACATGCCCTGGCTTTGATCTTTCCATTTGTGGTCAGAGGAGCATGAAATGAGTATGTGAGCCAGGCTGCGTCACAGCTCCTAGGGGAGGATCGAAATGTGATCGGGGGCTCCCCTCTCCTCCCCCCACTAGACTGCCTTCCAGTCTCCTGTGCCCCCGCCCGCCTCTTCCTCCTAAAGGGTTAAGTTGCATCAAAGCTGAGCCCAGGTGCCTGTTCTCTCCTCCCCCATGTTTGTGTGTTTATCTCCCCATCACCCTCTTCCCCCCCGGTTGATCTTGTTGTCTAAGAGAAAGTTGACTCATTTGTAACATTTAACCAGCCTACCCCTCCCAGTAGTAGGTGTATAACCAGCTGGGGACTTGCCCATCTGTGAACCCTCCACACTTCTAGCAAATTCTCTTCCTACCTTTGTGGCAACATCCACCAGCTCCATGCCTTCTCTGTGCCCCATCTGCCCTCTGTCTCATACCAGGAATCAAGCTGGGGGTGGGGATGGGCATGGGATGACCTGAAAAAAAAAATACCCACTCATTTCCTTCCTTCTAGAAAAGTGGGCTCGGCATCTAGTGTTAGGGATAGAGAAGTAAGTACACAGGATTCCTGCCCTGAAGGAGCTCATGCTTTTAGGAGAAAAGGCAACATCATAGTATTACTAGTTGCTACAGGTTAGTAAGTACTTAGTAACTGATTGCATTTTGAAGAACAAAACTGGGAAACATACAGAACTGGGATTCAATGCTAGGCAATGTGGTTTTATAGTTTGTGTTCTTAGCCAGTATTAAATACTTCCTTTCTGCTTATAAAAGTTGAAACTTACCCTGCTGCTGCTGCTAAGTCGCTTCCGTTGTGTCTGTCTTTGCAACCTTATGGACCAGGGTCATGGGTTCGTGGAGATTTTCCAGGCAAGAATACTAGAGTGAGTTGCAATACTCACTCCAGGGTATACTGGAGATACTGAAGATACTCCTCCAGGGTATCTTCCCAACCCAGGGATTGAACCTGCATCTCTTAGTTCTCCTGCACTGGCAGTCAGGTTCTTTACCACTAGTGCCACCTGGGAAGAGGCACCCTGCTTTACCCAGATGATCTCATCTGAACCTCACAGCAACCTTGTGAGCTCAGGAAGTCTTCTCCTCATTTTAGAGACGAGTAATGGCAAGGATGGTAGGTCAGTTGGCCAAGGTCACATGGCTAGTAGGTGGAGGGCTCGGTCATCTGTCTTCAGAGGAGAAACGATGCTATTGTTATTCATAATAACATTTATTAAAGGTCCACCATGAGCTGTGTATCAAGTACCTACATGCATGCTGACTTTCAGTCTCTCTGAAATACTCTGAGGATGTTTTTTTCAAGACAGTCGTGATTTGCTGAGGACCACACGGTAGGAAGTCGCATCTTGGGATTGACACCAAAGTTGGTCTGATTCTAGAACTTCCAGGCTCCTAACCCCTGGGCTGTATCACCTCTCATTAGAGCTGTTCAAGATTTACCACTGAACCAGCCACTTGTTAGAGTGAGAGGAAGAGCTATTAAATGTGATTCGCAGACCACAGTTATGAATGGGACCCATCTCAGGATACCTGGGTTCCATGTTCACCCTGGAAGGATGTATGATTCAGGCATCAAGTATTTTCTGATGTGCCAGGCACTGTTGTCATGGTGAGCAGGGCAGGGGGGCCACTTAGAGCTAGACATTCAAGGGGGAGGTGGCTGTGATATGAGGTTCCTTCAGGTGGGAGGGGAGGTCAGTGCTCTAAGGAAGACACACAAGATAATGAGATAAAAAGGGGTGTGGGAGAAGCCCTGCCTTAGGTGGGGCAACTGAGCTGCAGCCTGAGGGACTGTCTGGATGAAGAGGGCCTTGGCTGAGCACAGAAAGTTCTGGAAGCAGGAATAACTTGACCATAGGAGGGAACAGAAATTTCTGGGTGTGTTCTGAGACCTGTGAGTAGTTCTGTGTGTCTGGAAGTTGACTTCAGTGGGTGAGGTGAAATGCAGTCTCCAGACTGTCCTGCCTGAGACATGGAGCTCCCATGTGGCCCCCTTCTGAGGGAGGTGGTTCTGGGAGCAGTAGGGTTGGCAGCCTTCTGGTAGAGGAGGCCTCTTGCCTGGAGAGAGGAGAAACTCATGTTTGAGATAGAAGGTTTGGCTTCTCAAAGTCATGTTTGTCACCTCTAAGCCCAAGGGCCATGATTTGTAATCACAGGGTGGATGGCTCACACAAGCTTTAGTCTTTTCTTAAATAATAAAAGTGTGAACACTGTCATCACATTTGTTCCCTACCAACCACCTCCATGTGTAGTGTATGAATAAACATGATAACAGTTAACATTCCTGGAGTGTTCCTTGTCTGTGTCCCAGTGGGTTGAGAGCTTTTCTTGCATTCGTCCATTTGGTCTTTATGAGAGCTCTGTGAGCTTAAAACTCTTGTTACAACCAATTTAGTGATGCAGAAGCTGAGGTCTAGAGAGGTGAAGTGTAAAGAGCCCAAGGCCACACAGTTAGGAGAACAGGCCTGAAATTCCTGATACAACAGGCCAGGGAGGCAGCCGGGGCAAGTGCTGTCAGGCCCATTTGACAGAGGGAGAAGACTGAGGCATGGTTGTGAAAAGGGTATGGAAGAGAGTTGGGCCTGGCTGCGGTTTTTCCAGCCCTGCCTGTAACTCAGTGATAAGTTTATTCTGGGAATGGTGTAAGCATGCCTAATTGGCCTCACCCCTAAGCCATATCAGTAATAAAGCTGAGCATTGGGTCTCTAAGAGAAAAAAAATGCATTGGACCTGGAATCCAGGTGTTCTGGTTCTGGTGGCCGGTCCACTAGCCATAGGGAGGGTGGCGGAACCTCACACTGTGTGCTTTGCCCTGACTTGTTCAAAGCCAAGGGCCTCCTTGAAGTTGGGAGAACGCCCTGGGCGGCCTTCGCCAGAAGTCAGAGTTGGCGGCAGTCCCATGGCCACACCCCTTTGGCCGACTCTAGAGCCCTTATAAGGGCTGCATCTGGTCCATCTACCCCCCTGCTCGACTCTTTAATACACTCCAGATTTCCCCACATCACCTGGGACACGAAGCCCAGAGAGAGGCCTGCTGAATCAGGACCTTGATCATGGGGTGCTGGAATCTGCATTGACCTGCCCCCAGGCGGTGAGGGGTGTTTAGGTTGGAGAACCCACTTGTCTAGGTTCTCGGCACTGAGCACCCTGGGAGAGGTGGAAATGGCCATGGATTTCCTCTGAGGCTCTAGGCATGATGTTTAAACAAATTCCGTGGTTGCTTTGGCCAGGGCAGAGGCTATTATCATCGGCCCTAGACGTTTTGGGGACGCGCTGGAAATAGCTCGCTGGCAGGGTGTTTCTATTTTGCATCAGTATGATTAGATGTGTCTGCAGTCTGCTGTTTTTGTTTTTTTTTTTTGGTATCTTTGAAAAAATTGTGGTAAAATATACATATCATAAAAGCAACCATTTTAACCATTTTAGGTGTACAGTTCAGTGGCATGAAGGATATTCACATTGTCAGGCACACAGCCCAGTCCAGGGGGCTCCTTTTGGAACCGTCTGGGAGGGAAGGGCTATGGACACTTTAGGTGCTTAATAATTGCTTTCAGATGACAGTGGACTATAGCCTGCCGGTCTCCTCTACCCATGGGATTCTCCAGGCAAGAATACTGGAGTGGGTTGCCATACCCTGCTCCAGGGCATCTTCCCAACCCAGGGATCAACCCGTATCTCCGGAATCTTCTGCATTGCAGGCAGATTCTTTACCACTGAGCCACCTACTGGAAGATGACAGTGGAGCAGCAGGGGTTATTGGGGTGCTGGAGTGAATTCTTATGCATTAAGTTAGCATCCCCACTTCTGACTTTCTTAAGAGCAACTTAACCTCAGTCTGAGAGGCTGGCGGAGGAGACGCTGGTGAGCTATGTTTAATGCTCAATTTCTATTTCTGGGCCAGGCAGGAGGATGAGTTCATTGTCTGGTTAATGCCAAAGGCTGGTCAATGCCAAAGGCAACTTCCCCGGCCTCCCCCAGCCCCCCAGCAGAATAGAAGCTATCTCTGTAGAGAACCTGTCTCCCCCATGTGTATGCATGCTGCTAAGAGGCAACCCACGGTCATGACTGTGACTAGGGTTTCAAACGCTGCCGACGCAAGACCGATCGAGTTGAGAACTGAACAAATGGGTCTTTTTATATGTAAGAGGAGATTATTTTGCCCCATATCAACAAAAGATCTGTAGACAGTGTTGTTCTACATTTCACACTGCTGACTTCATACGTGCGAGAGGGCTCATGACCCATTTACATTTTTTGGTGCATTTGGGTTCATTTCTGTGGTTACCACTCTGAGGACGCCTACAAAAGCTGGCCTGTTCCGTGCTGGAGTGTGTTGTCAGTGGAATTTGGTGAGCCTCACCACGGTGCAGGGGAGGGCCTTGAATCAGCAAGTGGACTGAGTTACAGCAGGACTGAATATTGCAGCTGAAAGGGATCTCAAATAGAGTAACCCCCTTATTTAAAGATGAGGAAATTGAGACCAAGAAAACCAGGTGTGGGTCCTTACCTAAGGTCACCCTGCTAGCTAGGAACCCAGCCCAACATTGGCTTCCTGGTCCCTAGCCCACTGACTTTCCACTGCATCAGACCTTCCTAGTCCTTGAACTCCGGCTCCCATTGACCAGATTGCTTCCAATAGGAAAAAATCTGAAGATGAGTTTTCCTGAATCGAGAAAGTGTAGTGTTAGTCGCTCAGTCATGTCTGACTCTTTGGGACCCCGTGGACTGTAGCCCATCAGGCTCCTCAGTCCATGGGATTCTCTAGGCAAGAATACTGGAGTGAGTAGCCATTCCCTTCTCCAGGGGATCTTCCCAATGCAGGGATTGAACCTGGGTCTCCTGCATTGCAGGCAGATTCTTTACCATCTGAGCCACCAGGGACGGCCCAAATCATTTATATATTTTGTGCCATCTCCATTTGCCTGATTCTGCTGCTGGGCTCACAAGATGCAAGGTAGTTTGAGTACTTTTTGAGGCCAGATATATCTGGAGATACGAGCTAAATGTCCAAGAAGCCTGTTTAGCAGTCCCAGCTGACCAGAAGCGATATTTTAGCTGCTTGTGAGATGCCAGTCACACCTTTACCAGCACTGATAATTGAGAGACATATGGAATGGCTATTTGTAATTGAAGACCACAGATAATGGTCACATAAGGTCAACCCTAAGTTATCAGTCCCTTTTATTTCTGATAGACATTTGAAGAAAAGGGCCTGAACTTTGAAGAACACTATTCTCCCTTTTGCTTTCACGGCCCTTCAGTTATTTCATTAGGACACTGAAGCCAGAAATCATCTATGACTTATCCCCCATACGATATAAATTGGGGGGATAAAATATCTTTGGGGATTTATTTAAATGAGAAGGAAGAGTCTAGGCTTAAGCAAGAGTATAAAAGAAAATTGAAACTAAAAATTGATTTCTCGATTTGGCTAGAGTTTTCAGTACAGTTCAGCCACAGAGAAGCCAGCTTTGACTACTACATGCATGGGCTAGTAAAGGTCAGGTTGTTAAAACAAAAAGGTTTAATTATGTCAATTAGGTTTGATGTTAGGCTGCAGGTTTCCAGATACCCTCAGGCTCAATTATGCTCATTGTGAAAAGCAAGCGTTGACATTTATTGCTATCAGAAAGAAGTGAAAGGCCAAAGTGCTTTTCCTCTGTCTCTGTGGCCCTGCTCCTTCTGTCCTGATTTCTTTCTTGGTGAAGTCACTCACCCTTGACCTTGGACATCCAGGAGCTTACTTCTCCCATCAGAACCTCTTAGAAGCAGGTGCATCCTGCTTGTGGACTGACTTATGAGCCTTACTCTTATGGTCTTTGGTCCTGCTTCCAGGATTCTGACCTCTTTGACCTTCTGCAGGAGGGAAAACCTCAGACTTGGTCAGATGGAGAATCACTGGGAAGTCACCATGATCTAGTAATGTTTTCGTGGTATTAGTATTATATCCATATACGTATATATCTGTTCACATATATGTCGAGCATAATGATGTCAACTGTTTAACAAAGTTTATGGGAGAAAAGCTTGATAATTGAGAAAATTCAACCCCTATTTGCTGGTTGTTTATTTTAAGTTGGAGTATAGTTACTTTAAAATGTTGTGTTAGTTTCTGCTGTACAACAAAGTAATTCAGCTATATTTATACATATATCCTGTCCCCCCTCATGAGCCTCCCTCCCACCCCACTATTTGTTTGTTTTTGATGTTGTAGTTTTTCAAACTTTTAGAAAGCTGGTTGTTAATTTGATTTAGTGGTGAAACATTGGCAACGCTGTCTGGGATTTCTGGCCTTAGGAATTCTATCACCCGTAGGACGAACATCTTTAGCCACTTTGTTTTACCTGCCGATATTGAAGTCTGGGCAGTTATTTGGAGGATGGTTGGGTCTTACGTTAATAACAGAGGATCTTTCTTGATAATGCTGAAGACCCACTTCCCCTCTCTGCTTTGACATTCACAGGGTGTAGTGGCTTCCAGTAGCGTTCAAGACACTGGGGGCAGGGGCCTTGGCATGGTGATGAATGGCTTGGGCACTGGGCTGTCTCAAGGGGCTGGTTATCCTGAAGCTCCCTGCCTGTACCTGAGCAAACTCTCTCTTTGGGGTCACCCTCAGAGGGTACAGGACATTTTGATGCCACAGCACTGTGTCGTTTGGACTTGAGGATATTTGTCTTGGGTTGGAAAAGAAAGCATTAAGTTTGCAGCCAAGGGAGAGAGAGGAGGAGGGGTAAAGGGCAGAGGACACATTCTTTCCAGGGATTTGGACTTTAAGTTGAGGCATGGAGATAAGGAAGTGGGGAGGCCCGCAGATCTGTGGAGGGAGTCAGGGATCACCACCACCATCATCATCATCATCGTATCCTATCCTGTTTTATTCAATCTAAAAAGACTCCAATTGTAAGATGCATCTCAGTTTCAAAGATGTTTAAAAAAAAAATGAAAATGACATGAATCATGACCAGCAATGTATTCGATGCTTTCATCTCATGTAATCCTCTTAATAACCTTGAAAGGCAAGTTCTCTCATTCCCATCTTCTTGGGAATAAAACTAGGACACAGAGGGGTCAAGAACTTGCAGATCACTCAGCTGGCTAGTGGAGGAGCTGGGATTGAAGCAGGAATTCTACCATTGTTAGGGCTAATATCTTTAGCCACTTTGCTCTGCCCTTTGACAATGAAGTCCGTGATGTTTGAACACTTTGATGTCAGCATTTTGACCCAGCTGTGTCACACAGATATGTTAACTCCACGCCAGTACTTTGAGCAAGCAGTTTAAATATCATTGACATATTTTCACGGTATTATTCTTGATAAAGGTGGGACTCAGGGTTGTAAAATGCTGCTTTGGTGTATTTCATGTCTTTCACATTAGGTAGATCTCTATTGACAACACTCAGAGATACTAAACACTTACCTGCTCTATTAGTAGAGAATCTATTACTGGCTGTGTGTGTGTGTGTGTGTGTACATGTGCACGCGTGTGTGCTCATTTGTGACCGACTCTTTGCAACTCCATGGACTCTAGCCCACTAGGCTCCTCTGTCCATGGGATTTTCCAGGCAAGAATACTGGAGTGGGTTGCCATTTTTTTTCTTCAGGAAATCTTCCAGACCCAGGGATCGAACCTGCATCTCTTACGTCTCCTGCATTGGCAGGCAGATTTCTTTAGCACTAGTGCCATCTGGGAAGCCCTGTTAGTAGGGAATCTGTTAGTTATTGGCTGTGTGACTTTCCAGATGCTGCTCTGTCCTTGTTTCCTCATCTGTAAATTGGGAATGATAACACGTTTCAGAATGGTATCGAGGAAAGGAAGGTTAAATTACATTTACTAAAGTGCCTGGCATTTGGCACGGTTTATAATAGGAACTCAAAATATGTCCTGCTTGTTCCTGTCCCCCTTCTCCCTGGGTCACCAGGTAGCAGGTGGCCACAAGTCCTGAATCAGAACAGCTTCTAATACACCTGGCTGCGTCTCATATGGAAAGCATGTGGCTCTCGTATCTTCTTGCAGCTGGGACCATTTGCAAACACTGTCTTATTGTTTTACAGCTTTTTAATTTGCCTGCACAAATAGAGCCTGCCTGGCTGACTTTGAAGGAATTTTAATATCTAAACCCCGTCTGGACACGCGTGCTGCACCAAGAGACCATGCCTTCCTGCTGATCATGGCAGCGAGAATATTGTGCCACGGCTTCCTTCCTTTTTGGAGAAAGAGAGCTCTGTCCCTCTGTATTGTCACAAAGCTTGCTTTTTTTTTTTTTTTTTTTTTTGGAAAAGAAAAGCCTCAAGATGGGAAACATTTTTCTGAGGAAGATCACTAAGGTAGCTCAAGTCCTTTGTTGCGCCTCCTGGGGTTCATTCCCATCCCACTGCATGTCTTCAGAGGAACTGTGGTGTGAGGTTCAGCCTGCATCTTGGATATTCCCTAAGAGGGAGGGAGGGAGGGAGAGGCGAGAGCATGGGCACTTGTAATAGGATGAAGCTACAGTGGTCTTTTCCCTCTGACCATATTTCAAGAAGAATAACATTTGAAGCGTAGCCTAGCTTCCCCTCAAACCCTGGGGTGCCTTCTCTGCACCCATCCTGAGCCTCCCCCTCACTCATTTTTGGATCATCTCCAGCACCTGCCTCATCCCTATACCACTTGATGGTGGCAACGTAAGTTACACTTCAGTGACTTAGGGTCCTGAGACAGGCAAAAATGAAGTGATCTCATTTTTCAAAGATCTGTTGGATCTATTGAAGAATATCCACATCAGGGGCTGCAGATAATTTTGGTGTCTTCCTCGGGAAAATTCCCGCTTTTTGTTTAGAACTTCTCTGGGCTTTCCAGTAGCACCTTTAGCACTGAGAGTTGATTTGTATCTAGTATTATGTTGAAGCCGTCATTTTTAAAATGGGAAAAATGATATATAGAAGGTGAGAGGCTCTCTGACAATCAGTTTCATTTTTATGTCTGTGTACTTACCTAGCCAAGATCCTGATCCTCATGATATTATGAATTCTGCTGCTTTTACTTAAATCCCTTTTCCATGTCTCCACATTATTACTTTTAATAACAGTATCATTTTTTTGAGTTGTGAATGTACTGCAATTTGTTCACGACATACCTAAGTGAACTGTGATTTACGAAATTATTCCTCTGATCTTGGACATCTTAGAGTGTTTACAGTGTTTGGCCATGGAAAGGGAAATATTATAGTAAACATCTTTGTGCATAAATCTTTCGACTTCTGTTGAATTATTCCCTTGGTGTAATTTCCCAAGGGTGATTGTTGGCGTTGAAGGCAGTAAACATCTTCACAGTTCTAGTGGTGCAGTGTATATATAGGGATATTTTTTTAAAATCAGCGTTCTCTCCACTAGCGTCTTGTGCCAGAAACATGTCAGGAGAAAATAATACAAATGAACAATTAAAAAAAAGATAATTTCCATCTTTAACTCATCTAGACGTAAGGAAATGAAAATGTGGGTTTGTGTAGATGGGTGACTGGCTGCCTTGGAAGCCTCCAGCTCTTTATTACTGGGAGTAAATCTTTCATTGTGGGAAACAGTCTCTAGCTAGCTCTTGCTTTTGGGGAAAAGGTGCGTACGCTGTCTGATCATCATCTCTGCTTCAGCATCAGCCTCCTGCCTCATGCTCATCTTGAGCAGAATGGTTAGACCTCCATCATACATCACCACCTGTGACGAGACTTCCTCTCCCATTCATGAAATAACCTAGTGTCCACAGATTGTGTGTATATTGCGTGCACAGCCATGAGATTTGGGGTTGGAACAGAAGAGGATTTTGAGATGCTCTTTGGGAAGATAGAGGAAAGAACATACTGGATATCAGGAATTCTAGTGTGCTATGCATTTACCTTGGACCAGGTGCTGTTCTAAACACTTGACATAGATGAATTTATTTAGTCCTCACAACATCCCTAACTTAGTAGGCATATCACTATCCCCATTTTACAGATGGGGTAACTGAGGCTGAGAGATTGACTCTCTTGTCAGGGTCACATAGGATGTGAACCCGTGTGTATTCATTTCCTAGACCTGCCATAACAAAGTACCCATGTGTGTGCGGGTGTGTATGTGTCTGTGTCTCTGTCCTCTCCTCGTCTCATAAGGACACCAGTCATTGAATTTAGAACCTGCTCTAATCCTGGACTACATCTCTTAATAACATCTGCCAAGACCCGATTTTCAAATAAGGTTGCATCCTGAGATTCTGAGAGGACATGAATTGAGGGTGGAGAAATGGGAAAGAAACCAGCAGCGGAGGCAGGAGCAAGTTTTAACCTGATGGTCTTTAGAGAAGATGGCTGATAATCCCCTGGGTCCTTCGAAGAGGTTGTGTGGCGAGGAGTGAGTGGAGGAACCCTGGGAAAGAGATGGGGGTACCCGGTGCAGCTTGACTGCGTCGGCGTGAAATGACCCAGCCCGGAGCCAGCTAGCTTTGTGTACTTGACGGGAGAGAATAGGTCTGGGGTTAATGCCCTGCCATGCTTGAGTAGCTTAAGGAAAGGTACCTAGAATATTTCCTTTCTCAAGCAGCCCCGTTATTCCTTATACTGTGAGTCTGAAGCTGTGGGGGAACCCCAGAGGCAGACATAAACGTCTCCAGGTCGTAAAATCAGACTTGGAGCACCAGCCACAGGGAAGAAAGTATTTTGGCATATTATCTGCATCACTGCGAAATAGATTTATAAAACATGCCAAGGAAACTGCAGGGGAGAGTGTAGAAATTCTCCAGCAGGCAACAAAAGGTAAATGAAAATTAACTGTACCGTGCCCATAATTACTCCTTCAAGGTGTGCAGAATGTAATTAATATGATCTGGACTGCCGTGCTGTCTCTCTTGTTTTACTTAAGTGAACATAAAAGGTAATTTATAAGGGTTTTCCTAGGTTAACTGCCAGTTTAATTCCTTGAACTATGTTTTTCCACAGGCTCTTAGGTTTCTCAACAATAAAAGGCATCCACCGCTTAGGGGCTTTCAGGAATTTGTGCTGAGGTCTAGGGGTGGGGGCCCCTTCGCCTTCATCTGAGATGCTCAGCCTCTCCACCCTTGGCCTAACCCAAAGGTGTCAATGCCTGTTAATTCTCTGTTAATGTGAGCGTTCTCATGTCACTGAGTGTGACAGTTGTGTACAAAAGAAGCTTTTAAAAAAACTTTTAAGTTGTAAATCTAGCAAGCTATCATTTAAGTTAAGAATTTTACTCTTCAACTCATAAATCTAGTAAATTTTTAACAGTTACATTTAGGGTAGCCTTTGATTAATAATTGACCCTTGAAGAAACTTCACCTTCCTTTAACATTTTAAATTGCCCTTAAATTTCATATATTTAATGTCCCTTTAAAGCACTTCAGACGTCTGATTAACAAACATACTTAAATGATGTAAATCCAATACCTCAATGACAGACATTAAGTTTCTTAAGTGTTCTAATATTATATGTAAACTTAGAAGGTTTGCAACCCCATGTACTATAGCACACGTGGCAAGGTAAATCCTCCTACTGGAGTAGGTCAATATCTTAAAAATATGAATCTTAATGGGTTTTCTTCTTGAACATCTCTGTCCATATTTTAAAAAATAGCCTTATCGAGATATCATTTACATAAAAATTCACTTATTTTAAGTGTAGAAGTCAATGAATTTTAGTGTGTTTGCAGAGTTACACAACCATCACCACAATCTGATTTTAGTACATTTCCATCACAGTAAAAAAGAATTTTGTGTCTATTTACTATCCCTCTCCTCTGTCCCCATCCTTGGCCTTAGGCAACCACTAGCTGACTTTCTGTGTCTTTGTACTTGCCAATTTTGGACTTTTTTGGGTGCTTACTTTGAGATCATGCTGGGTTCTTAAGGAAGCAATTTTGACATCTCAAACAATTTTGGGGTCGCCTTCTCCAGCAGTTTTTGGGGTTACTGCCTCTGTGGCTGGAAGTGTCTTTGTGAGCTGACCTCTGGCTGAGGAGCTGCGCTCTGCCTCTAAATGGGGGCTCTTATAGCCCATGACCCAGACTCAAGACACTTACTATTGAATTCAAATGTCTTCCCATGGAAGACCAAACCCCACCTGGTGGCTTCATTCCATTCTGATTGCCTGTCCACCTGCTGGGCTCACTGCTCTGAAGTGTTAGTCGCTCAGTGTGTCTGACTCTCTGTGACCCCATGGACTGTAGCCTGCCAGGCTTCTCTGTCCATGGGATTTCCCAGGCAAGAATACTGGAGTGGGTTGCCATTTTCTTCTCCAGGGGTTCTTCACCACCTCGAGATTGAACCCACATCTCCTGCTTGGCAAGCAGATTCTTTACCACTGAGCCAAGAGGCCAAGCTGGCAGCAGAGAGACCGGTTAAGAGGATTTGGTCCTAGCCCCAGAGGAGGTGATGATGGCTCGGGCCAGGTGTGAGGGGCCAAGGTGAGCTGATGGAGAAGGAGGGTGATGGTGAGTGAGGGAGGGGGATTAAGAATGACTCCTGGCTGTTATGTCTGCCCAGACAGGTGCACAGTGGTGGTGTTTACTACAGTGGGGGCCACTAGGAAGGGACATTTCAGGGGTGGAAGTCGAGAGTCCTCCTCATCAGTATTTACTGTGTTCAGCAAGCTCAGGTTGAACCTCAGTGAGCCCTCTTGACCTGACTCTTCTAAGATATCTAAGTCGGGGAGTTTTGAACAATGTGTCATGACCCATCAGTTGGTTGTAAAATCAATTCAATTAGTTGGACTAGTATTAAATAAAACAGAGCAGGGAAATAGTGCATCACATGTAGTAAAAGTGAAAGTCGCTCAGTCATGTCCAACTCTTTGCGACCCCATAGATTATAGAGTCCCTGGAATTCTCCAGGCCAAAACTGGAGTGGGAAGCCTTTCCCTTCTCCAGAGGATCTTCCCAAACCAGGAATTGAACCCAGGTCTCCCGCATTGCAGGTGGATTCTTCAGCTGAGCCACAAGGGAAGCCCAAGAAAACATGTAAACTGGGTACAAAAGGAGAAAGGGATGAGAGCAGGAGTCAGGAGCCCCTTTTTCTATCACAGCTGTGGCTCTGACAATCCGTGGGCCTCGAGCGAGTCCCTTATGCGCCTGTGTCCATGGCCCACCCTGTAAAATGGGGCAGGGGGCAAGGAAGGCTCCGCTGGGTTCACCCCATCCTCCTCCTTTTCTTGCCTTCACCTCTTCCACACTGTCTCAGTGGGCAGACAGCAAACATTACCAGTCAGGAAGGTCATTACTGAGCTTTGCATCCTGCCATTTCTCTTGTTCAGTCAAAACCAATTCAGAAGGTGCTTTTCCCCAGCTGTGCACACCCAGTCCCTTTGTTGGTCCCTAAAGGCCCTTCTTGTGGTCACTGTGCCTCTGCCAGCACTAACTAACCTATCTGACTGACAGCTGGTTTGCACTTGGACAGGGATCTTGGACTTCTTGAAAGTCAGCACAACCCTCTACTCTGGGCACGTTTTCGCAGATGGTCCAGGATCATCTAAAAGACGGAATGCTTTGATTGCCATTGGTTTTGGTGAGCATTTGATAGCTGAGTTCATCTCCTGACAGGTAAATGTATTGTATACAAGTATATTCTTCAAAGCTGAGAATCAGAGTCCTTTAGTGGAAGGTTTCTATGCAGTAAATCTCCTGGCTCTTAGATGAAGCCATGTTCTTTCTCTTCTTGAGTTACACCAAGCGCATCTATCTAATTCTTATATTTATACCCTTGACCTTCATCTGCCAAAAGTTTAATTCATTTTAGTTCTGCAGCCACGGGCTAGGCATCAGGAGCTTTGAGGAGCTTACAGTAGGAGGGGAGATTGACATGGGAAGTAGCTACAGTAAGGGTTCAGATTAGCCCCAAATCAGAACCCCAGGTGCCTCAATATTCTGGCTGGTTATAGGGTCTCCACTAAGGAGAAGTGGATCTAGAGATGGTTTTGAATGGCTCTGGGCTGTCCCTGTTGAAGGGACTGTGAGAAGGAAGGAATAGAAAGTTGGAAAATTGAAGTTTGTTAATGAAATATTAGCAACAACCTAGGCTGAACCCAGCTCCTACTTCAGTGTTTGGGGTTCCTGAAAAGTCCCCTGTGAAGACAAGTGTGCTGAGTGTCTGTAAGCTGAAGGCTCTGGTTGGCTGGAGAACACTGCCTCAGTATTCAGTACTGCCTATTATTATTATTATTTTTTGCCTGGCCTTATCCAGTTTTGAGGGTCCATGACCTGTAATGTCATGGACCTGTAATGTGTCTCATTTCAGAGGATCAGGGGGAGTATGCAGGGTTTGGACTCCAGCCCTGCCACTCACTAGCTATGTCAGTGGGTAAATTCCTCAACTTCTCTGAACCTCAGTTTCCTGGTCTTTAAAATGGACGCGAGTCCGCCTGCCTCCGGGGTGCTCATGAGGAGTAGAGGAGAGACAGTATGGCAGGCTAATATTTGCGGAGTGCTTGTCAGACTCATCGTAGGCACCTCCCAGATCCACGAGAACATATCATTACTTTGCTTTTTGTTTGTTTAATTCCTTTGACTAAGAAAGCCAATAAAAGAATTTTGAGGAAGTTTGCTAGGAAAGAACATGTTAACTTCTCTTCTTTGCTGTTAGTAAGTGGTTTGGCCTGATACCTTTTAGCTGAAAAAATATCTTTGAAACTCCCAGATGACCTGTTGTTTTAGTTTCATTCATTTGACATAAATCTGTGAGTATCTACTATGCACAAAGCACTCCCTTAGAGGGCAGGAGACCAGGCAGATGAGACCTGCGTGGGGCTTGGCTGCCAAGGCCTGGAGTTGGGGAGGACCAGTTAGCCTGGGGAGGTGGGGTAGGCCTGGTCCTGCTTTCCCAGCCCTGCCATGGGGATTTTGGCCATTCTGTGCCCTCCTGGGGCCTGTTTTCTTCTCTGAAAATGGGCTTTCGAACTGTGGTGCTGAAGAAGACTCTTGAGAGTCCCTTGGACAGTAAGGAGATCAATCAATCCAAAAAGAAACCAACCCTGAATATTCATTGGAAGGACTGATGGTAAAGCTGAAATCCCAATACTTTGGCCACCTGATGTGAAGAGCTGACTTATTTGAAAAGACCCTGATGCTGGGAAAGACTAAAGGCAAAAGAAGAGGGTGGCAGAGGATAAGATGGTTAGATAGCATCACCGACTCAATGAACATGAGTTTGAACAAACTCCAGGAGATAGTGGGGGTCAGGGAAGCCTGGCATGCTGCAGTCCATGGGGCTGCAAGGAGTCAAATACGACTTAGGAACTGAACAACAGCAACCATATTCAATAAACTACATGAGATATTCAACACTTGATTATAAAATAGGCTTTGCGTTAGATAACTTTGCCCAACTGTAGGCTAATTGAAATGTTCTGAGCATGTTTTAGGTAGGCTAGGTTTAAGCCATGGTGTTTGGGAGGTTAGATGTATTAAATGCATTTTTAAGCTTATATTTTCAACTTAGGATGAGATTATGTCCTGATAAACCCATCATAAGTCAAGGCAGATCTGTAAACACAACTTTTCTGGGTCCAAGAAATCATACTGTGAATTGAACCAGTTAGATTCTTACAAAACGGTCTTGCATTTCGTTCGTGTTTAGAAAGGAGAAAACAAATCCTGTAGCTAAAGAAAACTCGGGTGGGTGGGCAGCGGAAGGCCACCGTTAAATGTCCTCAGGGATTCCTTTCTTAGAGCTTTTGATCATCAGACCTTTCATTTTCAAAGGAAAAAAATAACAGCAGCCTGTTGCCACTGGCAGTTTCCTTTTTACATAGCAGGAAACATGTCTGATGGGTGTAAAGGAAGCCTTGAATCCTACATCATTCATGAACCTCTTTGAGTGCCTACTGTGCGCCAAGCATCAGAGAAACAAAATGAATATGATGGAGGGGGTCTCTGCCCCCCTTACCTGATGTCTGGCGTATCCAAGGTACTTAATAAAAATTTGTTGATTAAGAAAATGAATACAGATAATAACTGTTAATAGTTATTCTGTCCCGTCACATCATTTTGATGACTCCTGTAACACTCGGTTACATTTTAAATCACCTGTCCTAGAGGTGGCCAGCCAACCTGGTCTGGGGCCAGCAGGAACTGTTGAGATGCTTTGTGGACTTGACACTTGATGTTGGTCCAGCATGGCAGTTGAGAGCATGGGTTGCCTGTGTTGGAATCCTTTCTTCGCCTCTTCCTAGTCCTGAGACCTGGGCGGGTTCCCTGACCTTGCTGTGCCTCAGTGTTCCCATCTGTAAAGTGAGAACAGTAGTGGTGCCCACCCCATAGGGTTGTGGTGTGGCCTACACATGTGCGGTGCTTGGCGCACTTTGCCCTGTAAATGTTAGCTGCTACCCTCTGAGTATGTTGTTCCCTTGACCTCCTCTGATGTATTAGATCCACAGGATATCATTTAGGTATGAAGGAGCCCAGTAATAGTAATGAGGTTTGAGTCTCAGCTTGGTAGCTCTCTCCCCACATGGCCTCCGCCTTGGTCAAATTCCTGAGGTTAAGGGAGGCTCAGAGAGGTTACCTGGGAAAGGCAGGTCCTTCCTTCACTGTGTGAAGGATTACATGGAGCCCAAGTGCCCAGCACACGAGGCACCCTCCATAAATGGCAGGATTGTTGTCAGCCCCATAAAAAGCACACCAGGCCCCTCGGCTTTTGTGGCCTGGGGTGCCATAACTGGTTCATGGGGCGCCCAGGGAAGTCGTGGGCAGGCCTGGAGGAGGCCCTGAGGGCAGCCGGCCTTGGGAAAGGGCCCACGTCGCAGGCCCCACACGGTCAAAGCATTTTAAAGGCCTTGTATTAGAAAAATAAACCAATTAAATAATACTGCCCCCCATAAAAGCTGACTTTTAATGGGTTCCACAGTGGGGTTTTTCTCTGTGGCGGTCTCGTAGCCATCGGTCTTGGGGCGACTGTCTGCCGCCACGGGGAGAGTTTAATCTTGCATGGGGTGGGCAGAATTTTACAAGTTTTACAGCTGTTTTCCCTCCTCCGAAGTGTTGCTATGTCATTGTGCGCTGAGGGCAACCTGCATGCATTTAACAGTTTACCTCGTTTGGGATGGAAATGAAAAATGAAGTAATAAATTAAAGAAAACACAACGTGGATTTTTCCCCTCTTCTTGAGGCAACCGTGGAAGAACAAAGAACCAGTGTTTCCCCAGACTGCTTAATCAAATTCTAATGGCTTTTATGTATGGACCCTTGCCCACGGAACCCACCTCCTCCCCAGAGAGAGCTCCAGGGCACAGGGGGTGTGTTTGGGGCTTGTCCTGCCGACCCCAGGGTAGAGGGTCAGCAAATGGCAGCCCAGGGGCCACATCCGACCCACTGCCTGTTTTTGTGAAATAATTGGGGAAAAAAATCAAAAGAAGATTTCCTGACACATAAGAATTACATGGACTTGAGGTTTCAGCATCTAGATGGAGCTGTATTGGCACATGACCCCACCCGTTCATTGTTGTGGTCTCTGGGGCTGTTGCTCTACCCCTTGCCGTAAGGTGCAAAGCCAAATAGTCTCTTGTCCTTTATGGAAAAGGTTGGCTGACCCTGCTCTGGGAGGTAAAGGAGGTGAGGGAAAGCAGCTTTGAGTTTCTTAGAATTGATGATTTATTCCACGGGCTCAAAGTGACAAGCAGAGGAGGATTGAAGGAGAGTAGATGATTCTCTTGGGAGACCTTCCAGAAGGAATCAGCTGCTGGCAGAGATGACTCTCCTCCCTTTTCTGACCTCAGGTTGGCTTTGGAGCAGAGGGGCCTGAGTTATCTCCCTCCAGCCAGGCCTCCCCATCTGTAGGTTTTCCCATCAGAGAATCCTGAAGCCTGGCGTGAGGTCTGGTTAGCTTCTCATCAGCTCTCTTGATGGCTGGAGTATAGAGAAGTTCCCATCTTACCTCCCAGGAGGCAAGCACTTTTTGTCACAAACTATGCAAACCTAAGTTGATGATCTCCAATAGCTTTGGAAATTTGTACTCTTTGGCCATCTCCCGCCTTAAGCATTCTGCATATAGTAATGACTCACTTAATCCTTATAGTCAACCCTGGGAGTGAGGTCCTCTTTTCACCCCCATTTTGCAGATGAAGAAACACAGGCACAGAAAGGTTAGGTATCTTGCTGAAGGTCACACAGCAGGTGTGAGGTAGGACCAGAATTCAAACCTGGGGTGCTCCAGGGCTGTCCTATTGGCCACCTGCTGTCACTACACAGGGCTGCCACTTCTTTAGGCCTGTGAGAGGGTCTGCTTTCCTTGTTCCCTCCTGTCCCTATCATGTCATTTCATAGGCACACAGCCTCCTATGTGAGAAGGAGCATTTGTTGCTTCCTAAATTCATCCTGCCCTCCTCCATCCCTCCCTCCCTCCAACAAATAATTATCAAATGGGTGACTATGTATTAAATTCTGTGTGAGGGCATGAATGAGTGAGGATGTTTTGTGAACCCAAAGAATGAAAAAAATAATCTTTTTCCTTTGAGAAGTAGTTTTTGGTATCCTCAACGCTGTTGGGTTTTTTAGAAGTTTCCTTAACATCCCTCTTTTATTCACTCTAAGGGCTACCTCTGTCTGTCTAGAACCATAAACCCTCATCATTTCTGATATTTGTGTTAACCATAACCTCACATACTAGAGACTTTGGGGAGGCAGGGCCTCTGACTTACCCAGTGGGAAGAGCCTGCTTAGGGAAGGCCCTGAGCACCCTAAAAGAAGGCTTCCACAGGAATGAGCTTACCATGCAGCTTGGGGGCCAGGAATAAAAGGTCATAACTGATTATGGAGGGAGAAGGCTACGAATTTTTAAAATATCACCAAGTCTGGTGTTGGTAGAATTTACTCTCTTGGGATAAATGTTACGCTCTCTTCTGTAAAAGTTCAGGATTTTATCAGAGATGCCTGTTTTGTTTCCTGATGGATTTACCAGGCAGAATTTTTAGCATTATTTGTGTCTTTCTGGGTGTGGACATGCCTGCAAGCTGGGGAAGACCCATGTGGCCCCATGGCACTGGGCAAAGGACTGGCTCAGCCAGAAGCTGGTTCTCTCTCTTCCGTTCCCACCTGTTTCTTCTCCCCTCCTCTGTGCCTTTTTCTTCGTCAGACAGCAAATGTTTGTTGCCTATTTCTGATGAGCCTTCGCTTTCTCTCCTCAGTCATGCGGAGGAACCCCTTTGGTGTGGACATCTGCTGCCGGAAGGGGTCCCGAAGCCCCCTGCAGGAGCTCTACAACCCTACCCAGGTAAGCCCTGGAAACTTCTTTGCTTCTCCACTCAGAGTCCATGTGTCAGTGTTTTGGGGAGGCAGGGGGATTGAAAAACTCCAAAATTCTGGTCTTTGGGGATTTGAAATTTCTTTCCAGTGCCTGGGTTCTTTACCTTCAACTGGTTGCTTTCTCGGTCACCCTTTCTCTATAGAGTGGCTCTGCAATTCTAGCAAGAGGTATTTAGAATGAGAGGAACGGCTTGGTGGAGTGCTGGACTGAGCTTTGAACCTGCTCAGGTTTTGGGTCCCTGAGAACCACATAGCTGCAGGTGCCAGCGAGGGGACTCTGAAATTGCAGAGCCTGCCAGGCTGTGCAGTCTCCCCCTTGATGTCCCCAAAGAAGGCTCACATGGGGGATGAACTCACCACCCAGATCTCACATCTGATTATTAGAGCCCAGCGATGCCCCCAAGAGGTGCGTCTCACTGCGCCAGTCTGACAAGACCCTTGTGTGGGGAGACTTTTTGCCAAGTGACTGTCATGGTAAGTTGAACTTGATTATGAAGAGTTCCTCTCTGAGCAAAATAAGCTCCAGCCAAGGCACAGTGCCCTCCATGGAAAGCTAGGAGCAAAGGGAGGTGGCCTCGTTGCCATGGTGATGGCATCATTGGTGTGTGTGTGTCTTGATGAGAAGACTCCAAGGCTGGCCCTTTTGGGAGAACATTAATTAGCTTGTGATGCCAAGAACTGGTGAATGAACAACTAGTGACCCATTAGCTGACCTTTGATAGCTGGTGGGAAAGGGGGGGAAATGTACTGCTTTGGCTATAATCTCTGAGATTGATTTTGTATCAAATTCTTAAGTTAGTATTTCTGTGGGCCAACGTACTTGCAGAGGAAGAAACTCTTTGCTTCCCCACAAGTGCTGAATTCCTGGAAGTCTTGCCAAGGGATGAATCTGAGGACTTTCTGATTCCACATCTCTTGTCTTTCACCCTTTGGAAAAGTGGTCTCTTGAGTTTGTGCAAAATAGGTGCCCTAACCATGTTAATTCACTTCCCTCTTTCAGCCCCATCACTTTGGAACTCAGTGTGGTGGGGCCAGATTAACCAGGTCATTGCAAATTCAGATTGCCTGATGTCTCCTTTACTGGGCTTTCTGGTAACTCAGCAGGGAATTGGCCTTTTTTAAAAATGGTTATTGAAGTATAGTTAATTTACAATGTTGTGTTAGTTTCAGGTGTACAGCAAAGTGAATCAGTTTTATATATATATATATATATATATATGTATGAATACTTTTTAAAAAATGCTCCCTTCCACTATAGGTTATTACAAGATACTGAGTATAGTTCCTTATGCCATACAGTAGGTCCTTGTTGGTTATCTTGATTTGGGTTTTTGTTTGGTGTCCCAATAATCTGATTACTGTAGGCCAGTCTCCGCCTGTTCACAGATTGGTCCTAGGAAGAGACTTCAATAGAAAGGATTTCTGGTTAGTGAAAGTGGCAGTGTTAGTCGCTCAGTTGTGTCCAACTCTCTGCGATCCCAAGGACCATAGCCCACCAGGCTCCTCTGTCCATGGATTTCTCCAGGCAAGAATACTGGAGTGCGTTACCATTCCCTTCTCCAAAGGAACTTTCTGACCCAGGGATCAAACCTGGGTCTCCGGCATTGCAGGCAGCTTCCTTACCTTCTGAGCCACCAGGGAAACCCCTCTTCCAGTAAGCCATGTTGAAAACAACACGTGCTACCAAGATGCAAACCATACCTGTCTCTTTCAGTTAACCTCCTCTGTTCTCAGATTATTTTCTCTTTTGAAACAAGACTGCTGAAGGGCTCCTGCTTTCCTGAGCAAATTTTATGAGCAGCAGATGGTGTCATGTGAAAAGCTATTTCTGAAGTAGATGTTTCTCTGGACAGGTAGTCTGTGGACTGTGTCTGCACCGGTCATTGTTGTGTCCCCAGCCCTGGCCTATAGTGGGTGCCCCCCGAGTGTCTGTGATTGAAAGAGTGAAAGTCCAGGTTTAAATTCCTCCTTCACTCCCAGTGGGTTGTGCAACCTTGAACACATGATGAGTTCTCTTTAGGGTCAGCTTTCCCATCTCTCCGGAGTGTTGGGAGGATAAAATAATTCTGATGTGTCAGGGGCAGGGTAAACATGATTCATCATTATCATGATTGTGAGAATGGCTTCACTACTGGAAGCCTTGACTCGAGGGTCAGACCTGGGTTCAAAGTTGGTTTTCTTCATGTACCAGCTATGTGAGAGTGGGCAAGACACTTAACCCATCTGAGATTGCCTCCCTCCTTTATAACATGGTGCTAACAATTCCTGCCTTGCAGGTTTCCGTGAAAAGATGTGCCTTGCTCAATGCCTCCTATGGAGTTTGCTCCTTCCCAGATTCATTCATTCATTTACTCATTCCTTTCTTCATCCACTGTTGTGAACGCCCACTATATGTAGTACAGTGCCAGGCACTGGGCACAAAAGGCTGAGCAGGGCTCGTGTGGTTAGCCTTGTGTGTCTGCTTCTCCTTGTTATTCCAAGGTTGACTTGAGTGGGTTACCTGGTGAGGGAGACCCTGCTTGGTCTATTTGTTAACCAATCAAAGAAGAGAGAACGTTCCTGGGTAGAACGTTCCATCTCTTCCATCTGGCAGTGTTGGACGAGATGCTCACTTAGAAGCCTAGGGCCTGAGAGGGAAGATGGGGCCGGGGAAGAGTCTCTGGGACCTGTTTGTGAGGGAGTAGTTGGGTGAGTCACCAGCCTCCATCAAGAATGTTGTGGGCAAGCTGTCTGTCCCCTTTTGCTGGTAACCAGGAAAATGTCCCTGCAGGAAGATCTCTGTGTTTCCTCGGGATGTTGTCCCGGAATGTTTTTTTCTTAGTCTGGTTTCCTTTACAAGCTGCAGTTATGTTCTCTTCCCACGCACGTTCCGTCGGTGGCGCTTCTCCGAGAAACCATCTTCGTGATCTTTGGGATGGCCGTGGGCTGGGGAATTCAGAGGAGAGAAGGGAGCAGGAGCTCCTGTGGAGCCAAGTCTGGTTTTGTGTCCACAAGACATTCACAAACGCTGCACCCAGTGGGGCTTGGTTGTGGTTTCTCGTGTTCCCCTGCCAGCTGAGCTCTGGAAGCTGCTAAGTCTGGACCAATGTTATCACGGGGCAGATGACAAACACGGTAATTGCTAGAAACCAAACTGCTCCCGGAGCTGCCATTTCCCCTTTTTATGCTGACTGGTTATTTGGGTTTGATATTTGATGGTGAAAACAGGAACTGTGTATTTTAGACAATAAGGAAACCAACATTATGGCAAGTAGAGCCATCTTAGTTACCAGGTACTGGGATGGTAGGCCAAATGCTTTCTGTGTGCATGCGTGCTAAGTCACTTCAGTCCTGTCTGACTCTCTGCAACCCTGTGGACTGTAGCCCACCAGGCTCCTCTGTCCATGGGATTCTCCAGGCAAGAGTACTGGAGTGGGTTGCTGTGGCCTCCTTCAGGGGATCTTCCTGACCCAGGGATGCTCATAAACTTCTCATGGAATGCTTGTGTCAAGCCCTAAAGTAGGTAGTACACCCGCATTTTACATACGGGACAACTGAGGCCAAGGAAGTTGTCACACAGCTTGTAAGAAGCAGAGTAAAAATTCAAATCCAGGACAAGCTACAAATCCATTTATCTCTGTGCTGTATTCACTGTCGTCAGCAAAGTTCTCTTGGCAGGAATTACCCCATCCAAAAGAGAGAGAAAAAAAAATTCACATCCAGATTTTCACTGGACAAAAATCTTAAAAGCTCCCTTGGGAAATTTGGCTATAATCTGCTTTTAGTGTCCAAGGTTTTCTTATTTTAGTGCCTCGCACACCCCTAACCATTAAAACAACAGTGGGTGGAAAAAAAGTTTGTAGGTGATATTCTTAGAAAAACTGTACTCTGATGTCTTATAATTTTCCTGGTTCTCCGCTGTCTTCCTGGCCCCAAAATAAAGCGTAATTGCTGATCATATCAGCTGGCGTCAAGTCACCGAAAGTTCAAGAGTTGCCAACTGCATATTTGCAGGCCAAGCACATGTGCGGGCCGCCCCGCTCAGCCCAGACAGCAGGGCAGAGCTCTGCTGTCAGCCATTAATAGGGCATAATTGCCCCAAAAATGCCAGCGAGGGGTGGGACAGCCTGTCTTGCCTCACCCACCTCCCGGTCTTCTCGTGGGTTCCCTGAAGTCTTCCCGGCATCACTGATGTGGTTCAGCCCTGCCCTGCCTGCTTCTTTCTTTAGCGTTTGCACTTGCTCTGTGATTACTATGTTCCGAGAAGACAGATGCTCAGTCCAGGGGCTGACCAGGAACTTCTAAGTCCAGGAGGTCTCCATGCATGTACCAGTGGCCTGCAGACCTTCCTAGGGGCCCCTGGGGACCAGAAAATACAATATTTTGACCAGTCAATGTTTTATTGTAATAATAACTTAAAAAATTGGACCTTTATTGGTGCAGTCTTCTGTGCGTTAAAGTATATTTACTTCTCCGTAAGATGGGCTCCAAAAAGAAGGATGGAGAGAGAGAGAGAAGGGAAGGAGAAAGGAAAGGAATAAGAAAGTTATTGTTCATTGAGTGTCAGTGACTTTCCACATGTATCTCATGGAATCTTCACAACAGTCCTAGAAGGAAGTTATCTATAACTCCATCCTTCAGATAAGTTAACTGAGGCTCAGAAGGGCTAAGTAATTTGCCAAGATCCCATAGCTCCTTAATGGTTGTGCTGGGTCCATCTGACCTGCAGAGAAAGTGGGAGGAAGAACTTCTATCCTATTATCTTTCCTGGGTGGAAAAATGCTTTCTTGAGGTTCTGTTTCATGGTGACTGAAGCTGAGCTCAGGATAGTTGCAGAATTCCTGAAGGCAGGGGCCAAGGTTCATGGTAGATGTCCAATAAACAATCGCAGATTTGTTTTTTCTCATGGAACATGATATTTGGAGCAGTCTTTCTTTCCTGGCTGAAGCCAGGCTGAGCGGGAGTCCCTTCCTTCCCCTTCCCCAAGAACTCTGCTATAGGTTAGTACAGCTTGGTGACGTTTGGAAGTCGGGGTCTTTGATTAAGTTTTAGATTGAAAAAAGCTTGAGTTGTCCAAGGGAAGGGTGGGAAACTCTTCCAGTTCCAACCTAAATAGTTTTCTGAGCAAGGCTTGCCAAGGTTTATTTCGTCTACAGATGTTTATCAGATAAACAGAGGGAAAAGACATGGGGAAGAGAGGCATGTAGGTAACAGAACATGATAAGTGCTGTGTGATGAAACCGGAAGTGTCTTGAAAGTTTATAGGAGGATCAGAAGTGAGCAGTTAACCCTCTGAGGGGTAGGGCACAATGGGAAGCTTTCTAGAGGAGGCAGCATTTGAGCCAGGCTTCTGAAGACATACCAGTCTTCATCGGACAGAGCAGAGGGAATGGCATTACAGAGGGATGAAACAGCAGGAGTGAGGCGTACAGGTGGGACAGTTCATGGCGCGTTCAGAGAATGGTGAGGGGTTTGTAGCAGGAGTGAAAGAGCATGTTGGAAGCTGACTGGAGAGGATACAGAAGAGGGGCAGGTTGGTACCAGCTTCATAAGGCTTGTTCACCCTTCCAGAGGGGTTAGTGGTCCCTAGAGACCCCCAGAGATGGTGTGCAACTTACAAAGCAGCTTTTGCTTCTGGCTCGGCTGCTTGTTAACTTCTCTTAGGAGGTCTGGCCCCTCCTGACTGCAGTCTCCTCCTCTGTAGCACAAAGGGGTTGAATTGTACCCATGCTTCCCCACACCTTGTGTACTCATGAGCTTTGAAAAATCACCAGTGCCCAGATCCCCAGGGATTCTGATTTTTTTTTTTTTGGTTGGTCTGGGATAGGGCTGGGGTGGAACCAACGTTCCCTAGTTGGTTCTGGTGGGCAGCCTGAGTTCTGAAGCACTGGGTTGGAGATTCTGGAAGGACCCCTCCAGTTTTCAAACCTTCAAGGGGATGTCACTGGCAGTCCAAGGCAGGGGTGTGGGTTTGATTCCTGGTCGGGGAACTAAGATCCCACATGCTGTGCAGCATGGATAAAAAATAAAACAAAAAATTAAAAATAAAATCTTCGATTCTTTGGTTCTCACATCACCTGTTACATGAAAAGGAGCTTAGAGCATGTGCACTGAAGTGAAATAAAGTGAAAGTAGCTCAGTTGTGTCCAGCTCTTTGTGACCCCATGGGCTATACAGTCCATGGAATTCTCCAGGCCAGAATACTGGAAGGGGTAGCATTTCCTTTCTACAGGGGATCTTCCCGACCCAGGAATCAAACCCAGGTCTCCCCCCTTGCAGGCAGATTCTTTACCATCTGAGCCACAAGGGAAGCCCATGTGCACTGAGGTTGCTTCCTATCTTTTCTATGGTCTTTATATATGAAGGACCGTGTTACCTATTTGCACTCAGCCTCATTCACCAATATGCAGTGACCACATTCCTTCCTGTGCTCCATGGAAGGTTGGTTGATGCTCTGAGCTTTGGAGACTCATTATGTGAACAAACCTAAGAAGTCGAGCCCTTGGGCAGTGAATTGGGCAGAGCCCCATGTAAAGGACACTTGAGCCACTTGGCTCTTGATCCCATAAAAAGGAGAACCCCAGACTGGTTCCAAGCCAGACATCAGGTAGGTGCTTCTGAAGGATCAGCTTCAGTCTCACAGATGAGCATGAAAGGGCTCTCTTCCTTGAAAATCATTCTTCGGGAAGAAAGATAACTGAATGGCCGTATCCACTGGGAAAGGCAAGAGAGCAGACATTGGACAGTCCCCAACTCTGGTCAATTAATCCCTTCATTACCAACCACCTGGTAAATGATGAGTCCATCTAATTATCTTGCTTTGACCCAACAGCTGTCTACTTAATTGATTTAGTTGTGGATCGGCTCCTTATGCAAAGATATTACTTACTGTCAGCCCAGCAGAATGGCAGCTGGCCGGCAAAGATGAAATATTACATCAACTTGATCTTACACACAGAACTTGGGAGCATGCTTCATTATTCATTGCAAATCACAATGGATGAGCAGAGCCCATTGCAGAAACCGGGGGCAGCAGGTTGCCTTTTTCACTGTGACCAGCGGCTTCTTTATTCTTGAACCAGAGAAGCTGTCCCTGGTCAGATTTCCAATCCAGCCGGGACAGCTGGGGGATCTGGAGTCAGACACAATTTGGGTTGGAGGAGATGGCTGGATGCTGGAAGAAAGAGGAGGATCCCAGCCCAGGTGTATGACCTGGGGCAATTACTTAACCTCGTCAAGCCTTGATTTCCTTATCTGTAAAATAGGAGTGTGATACCAGAGTTGCAGGTTTGTGAGGTTTGTCAATAACATCCTGTATAAAAAGCACCTAGGACATGCCCAGAGCAGAGTGGGTGATAGTCACTAGCCATTAGTTATCTAAGTTGAGTTAGGTAACCTGGGACTTTTCTTAGGGGGTCTGGGATCATGCTTCGTCCCTGTCCTGTAGGCTCAGATGTTTGGCAGATGCACACTTGGACTTGTGTTGAATAATAATAAGATAGATGATTTCCTCTTGCCTGAAAGCTACTAGCTATTCATTATGAGCACTACCTAAAAATTTTGATTGATGTTATGTGTCTGGTAGAATCAGTTGTTGATAAGCTTGCTGTGCTGATTTTTAAGGCCATAAGTACCTCTGGATGGAGTGTGTGTGTGTGCATGTGTACATGCAACCCACATCCTGGAAAATGGACAAATTCAGCTGTTAAGTTTTAAAGGTCTCCTGTGGTTGCTTGTGTCTATTTTACCTCCATCACGTAGGTAAGTGTGTCAGGAATAGTTGTGATAAAGTAAGACCATCTCTAGCCCATGTTAATGCGAGGCCATTGATTTCATGAATTGGTTCACATTTCACTCAGGCTGTTTCTACAGGCAGTTGTTCTGTTTCTGGAAGCCTAATTTGACCCAATATATTCAAATCTGGGTAGCTGAGCTCTCTAAAGGGGTTCTCCTGTGTCAGGCTGTGTGGATATAATCCGGTAGATTTCAACGAGAGGAAGGCATTCAAGTGACAAAACGACCTCAGCAATTTCCAAATGGTAACACAATGTAAAAGCTGCCATTTTTGGAAAGTTATTTCCTAAATTGCTCTCAATTATAAGAGGCCTCTACATAATTTGATTTTTCTGTAAATTATACAACTCAAGGAGCCTCACAGCCAACTGGATTTCAACCTTGTTGAGATGGATAGAACTGAATCAAAGCCCTGGCTTGTTCTTAAATTCTCCATAAGACAGACATGGGAGGGGGATGGGGGTGGGGTGGGCGTCAGCCTCCTTCCCATCCTGCTTCCCTCTTGATGGCCAAGTTGGCCTGTGGGTCTTGTGCAGAGCAGAGTTTACACCCTGCCTCCAGCACTAATTACTGTGAATTCTGGGACAAATAGCTAAACTTTTTTTTTTTTTTTTGTAAATTTATTTATTTTAGTTGGGGGCTAATTACTTTACAATATTGTAATAGTTTTTGCCATACATTGACATGAATCAGCCATGGGTTTACATGTGTTCCCCTTCCTGGACCACCCCCACCTCCCTCCCCATCCCATCTCTCTGGGTCATCCCATTGCCCCAGCCCTGAGCATTTGTCTCATGCATCGAACATGGAATGGTGTTCTGTTTCACATATGATAATATACATGTTTCAATGCTATTCTCCCAGAACGTCCCACCCTCACCTTCTCCCTCAGAGTCCATAAGACTGTTCTATGCATCTGTGTCTCTTATTCTGTCTCGCATATAGGGTTACCGTTACCATCTTTCAAATTCCATATATATGCATTAGAATACTGTATTGGTGTTTTTCTTTCTGGCTTACTTCACTCTGTATAATGGGCTCCAGTTTCATCCATCTCAATAGAACCGATTCAAATGTATTTTTTTTAATGGCTGAGTAATATTCCATTGTGTATGTGTACCACAGCTTCTTTATCCATTCGTCTGCTGATGGACATCTAGGTTGCTTCCATGTCCTGGCTATTGTAAACAGTGCTGCGATGAACATTGGGGTATAGCTAAACTTTTTCAAGCCCTGGAGACCTTGTTTATAAAGTAGGAGTAAAATACCAACTATTCAGTTATTAAGAATTAAATTAGGATTTATATTGCAAGTTCTGGGCACATGGCAAGCTGCTCAATCAGTGCTGTCTTTTAAACATTTATATTAGCTCAGATGAAGCCTTCTCCAGGAAGCTCTCCCTGATTTTTCTCCGTTCAAACTCAGGCTAAATGTCCTAGAATGGTACTGCCTGCTTACAACATAATATGATTTGTATGTGTTATTTGAAATTTTCTAGCAGTCACATTTTGAAAAGTAGAATGAAAAACAGGTTAAATTCATTTTAATAACATATTTTATTTAATCCAGTATAACCAAAATATGATCATTGCTACCTTCAATCAATAAAAATATTAAGATATTTTACACTGTTGTTTTTGTATGGAGTTTTTGAAGTCTCATGTGTATTTGACACAGCACATCTCACTTTGGGTTGGCCCTGCATCACATGCTTAGTGGCTATATCTGGCTGGTGACTGCCATACTGGACAATGCAGGTCTGTGAAATGCCGCACTCTCCTCACCCCTGTCCCATGTTTCCCTCATTCGTGACACTTACCTTATGTGTTTGAAATGATCTCACTAAACTTTGAGCCTCCTGAGAGCAGGGGCTGATCATTCATCTTGGTACCTGGAGGCTACTCCAGCCAGCTACAGAAAAGCAGTTCAGTAGGTGCTTGGCACTGAGTGAATTGCCTGTCCTGGGCTGTGAGCAAGCCCAGTGTGTGGAGATCACGCTGAGGAGGTGACCAGGGCTTTGTGCCCCCGGAGGCACTGATGCAGCTGACCATTAAGGCCGAAGATTTGCTGGGGCCCAGTAGGTCCATGGTCTGAAGAGGGCATCTCCACTCCAGGCTGATGCCTGTTGTTGTTGTTTGTCCCTCAGTCATATCCAACTCTTCGAGACCCCATGGACTGCGCAGCACGCCAGGTTTCCCTGCCCTTCACTATCTCCTGGAGTTTGCTCAAACTCGTGTCCATTGAGTCGATAATGCCATCCAACCATCTCATCCTCTGTTACCCCCTTCTCCTCCTGTCCTCAATCTTTCCCAGCATCAGGGTCTTTTCCAGTAAGTTGGCTCTTTGCATTAGGAGGCCAAAGTATTGGAGCTTCAGCTTCAGCATCAGTCCTTTCAGTGAATATTCAAGGTTGGCTTCTTTTCGGATTGACTGGTTGGATCTCCTTGGTGTCCAAGGGACTCTCAAGAGTCTTCTCTAGCACCATAGTTCAAAAGCATCAATTCTTTGGCACTCAGCCTTCTTTATGGCCCAGCTCTCACATTCGTACATGAGTACTGGAACAACCATAGCTTTGACTTTGTGGACCTTTGTCGGCATGGAAATTTATTGCCTCCCAGTTCTGGAGGCTGCAAGTCCAAGATTGAGGTGTTGGCTGAGTTGGTTCCTCTAAAAGCCTGGGGAGGAATCTGGTCCATGCTCCTGACCTGACTTCTAGCAGGTTCCTGCTGATCCCTGGCTTTTCTTTATAGAAGCATCACCCCAGTCTCTGCCTTCATTTTTATACAATGTTCTCCCTGTGTGTGTGCCTGCGTCCAAACCTCTCTTTTTTAATAAGGACTCCAAATGTATTGGATGGGGACCCGCCTACTCTACTAGGACTTTGTCCTACCTAATTACATCTACAGTGACCTGCTTTCCAAATAAGGTCACATTCTGAGGTATCTCAACACATGGATGGGGGTAGGGGTGGGTGCAGTGCAATCCATAACACCTGCTGTGTGCATAGCCCTGTGCTAGATGCTTGGGCATTTAAGAAAAGGAAGCCCTTGCCCTTGATTAGTTCATACTCTAGTGGGTGAGTCAGGCCAGTAAACGGACCATCACAAAAAGAAGTTCTATGTGAGTTCAGTATAAAGCTGGAGGAGCTTAGAGAGGGACCAGAAAGTTAGAGGAGGCCCATGCACATGTGAGTGTGTGCAGTCCTGTGTGCGTGTGTATATGCGTAGCCTTTGTCACCCTGATTGAGCAAAGGCACAGACATGGTGACAGAGGATGTGTGGTTCCAGCCTCCCCTGAACAAACACTAGCCGTGGAGAGGGGACGCCCTGACACGCAAGTGACTGGAGCTCTGTCTTTCCTGGGGTGCACCCCATCGACACCCCTCCGGTGAGGACCAGCAGCCCAGGGATGTGAGAAAACCAATTTCACTGTAATTCCTGACTTGTAGAAAAGTCTGCAGCTCCAGTGTCTCCAGCTGATACTCTGCTATTCGGTATCTACATGACCACGCCGGGGGACGCTGCCAGGTTGGCCCTGCCCCAGCCTTGGCAGGTGCAGAGACGCTCTGGAAGGAAGCTGGTCTTTCTGGAACGTGCCCCAGGGGTGGGACGCCCAGGCAGACTCTGCTGCTGCCTAAAACGGCCTAGTGCAACGTTTCCTTCCCTTTGTCTTCCGTCAGGGGTTTAAAGCCACAAAATGGCCAGCATAGAGTTCTGGCCGTCGTTTGGACTGTTGGAAAAACCACTCCGACTGTGTGTTCCTCTCCAGCCTGTGCCCTATGGGGTACCCGCAGATATGTCCACAGCTGTAGCGGCATCTTGCCAGGGCAGGGCTTGGCTGCGGAGGGCCTGCCAGCTCACTGCTTGCTTGGATCCAGGTCTCACATCCTGTCCCAGGGTTTGGGGAAAAGTTCTGAGAAAAAAGGGGGAAGGTCTGAGACCTTAGCAGTGGTTAAGAGCACACGCCTTAGAAGCAGCTGGGACTCCAGAGCCACCCTGTGCCAGCTGAGTGGCTTGGGGCGGCTTCTTACTGTCTCGGTCCTCAGTTTCCTCACCTGTAAAATGAAGATGATCATACTAGCCCTGACCTCGTGGAGTTCTTCTGAGGATTGTGTGAACCCACAGAATGAGGCCGGCAGAGGTGTTTGCTGTTTGCTATTTGCTGTGACTATCATTCAGGCACAAAGGCCAGGAAGGAGGAAATGATCCTGGGGACAGATGAGAAAGTTGAAGTCTAGATCACTGGGAAGGCAGGGCTCCATGTAGCCAGCTCATCTTCACTTGTTTAAAGGGAACTCCATCTTCCAGACCAAGAAGGTCTCTGTTTTGGCTGCCCTTTAGAATCAAAAAAGGAAATTTAAAACACCCTCACTTTCAACCCCTAAATCAGAATTCTGGGGATGCTGGTACTTTTTTCAAAGCTCCCAGTTGATCCCAGGGTGCAGCCGCAGTTTGAGCACCACTTGCTCTGGGTTTTTCCTAACTCAGAGACAGTTCCGGAGATCAGCAGCCTGGGAATCACCTGGGAGCTTGTTAGAAATGCAGAACTTGGCCTCAACCCCAGTCTGCAGAATGGAAACCTGCATCCTTCCAGGGTCCCAGGTGGTCTGCACCGGTGATAACTGGAGAGGGCTCCTGAGACAACAGCTTGCTCTCTGAGGGCTCCCAGAAGGAGCAGCTGTCCCTGCATTTGATGACCAAGGACAGGTGGCACAGAGTTTGCATAGGTTTTGGAGATGGAGACCAAGAAAGGGTCCTTACCTTTCTTGGAGCCTGGCTTTCTCTGCTTTTCTGAAAACTTAGAAAGTGGATGCTGCATGGGGTTCTTGTCAGAGGCAGGGAGCTGGTGTCCCATGGCAGGTTAGATGGATGGGCAGCTTCTCGGATCCTTTGGATATATTAAATGTTTATTAATTGTCTCAACTCAGGGAGAAAGAGGGCTTCCTTGGTGGCTCAGCTGGTAAAGCATCCGCCTGCAATGCAGGAGACCTGGGTTCGATCTCTGGGTTGGGAAGATCCCTTGGAGGAGGGTATGGCAACCCATTCCAGTATTCTTGCCTGGAGAATCCCCATGAACAGAGGAGCCTGGTAGGCTATAGTCCATGGGGTCGCAAAGTCACTGAGTGACTAAGCACAGGGAGAAAGAAGTGTGGCTTTGAATAGGGACCAGGGAAGCAAAGGCCACGTGATGCCTTTGAAAGATAGCTTCATCCTTCATGGGTGCTGTGTCCCTGGGGTAAAGGGGATTAGCAGGGTGAGGAACTGAGCTGGGCTCCCTTGGGTGGCCGCAGTCTGAGTTTATTCTCTTCATGGTTTGGGCTGTTCCTGACCTCACTTTGTCAGGAAATAGGAAGGAGGTACCCAACAGTTGGAAGATTGCTTGCTTTGAGTCCTGCCCTGCTTAGGCACGGTGACAGCCTGTAATTGTCCCCTCAGTTCATTCTTCTCAGGAGGGGCCTATTTTCATTAGTCCCCCTGGATCTGTGCTATGCCCTGGATCTGTGCTATGAACTTGCTGGAGACACTGCTTGGTCGCCATCTTTTCTTCTCTTGCCAGAACCTCAACCAAAAATCTGTGTTCAAACAGCAATCAGGATGATTCCAGGTCTCTTTCCTAATTAGCAGGAAGCACAGAGCCAGTGAAGGCAACCAGGCAGCTTGGTAAGGCCAGGGTAGGGGCTGCCCATGCTGGGGAAGGGTTTACCATACCAAGTGGTAAATCCACTGGGCTTCTGTTGGGTCAGTGTTGGTTCCACAGTCTGGCATGGACCACAGCAATAGCTGGCAGAGGAGAGTATAGGAAAGGGGTCACTAACCCCAAAACCCCCTGATCACTAAGAGTAAAGAATTAAATATGCCCTTGGTTTTCACAACCCAGACGAAACATTCTAAGTTCTACTTTTTTTCAGGGACAACCTGGAAACCCATTATCAGGGGGTACTTATCATCTTTCAGAGGGCACATTTGAATCAGATGAAGCCAGTCCCTTAGCTCATCCTCAGCTTGCCCGTCCCCTCAGCACAGCTGCTGTGTAATTCTGTAACTGTTATTCCTGAAGACCCTTCATTCTAGAACTGCTGGAGCCTCTTGAAAATTTCATCTCCTTTTATAGGGAAGTTGCATGCTAGCTTGACCTTGAGAAATGAGGCTGTCTTGGGACCTGTCCCTCCATGGTATTTTGTCACCACATAGACTGGCTCACAAATGGTACCCCCACTTCTTCCCACATGCTGCCTTGGGTCCCTCTCATTCACGATGGTTCATCTCAGCTGAGGGCCTTGGCTCTCGGTAGGTTTTCTTCACTTTACAGGATAGATGAGCTGGTGCCTGAAAAGAAATGTAACTTTTGAAAGGAATTGGCAGACACCAGGGAAGTTCAGAGGCGGTTGATAATCCAGTTATTCGCGGTCATGAGGGAAAGAGTTGAATGAGAAACAGAAATGCACATGTAATCTCCAGGCCTCATGTTAATCAATCGCCTTCTCTTCCAAGATGGGTTTAACCAAGGCCAACAAACAGGTTGATGCATCAGTTTCTTCAGAACTGACCTGAGTGTTCCAGTACAAAAGAGATAATTTGCCAAGCCCTTTTTTAATGAGTATCTAGAAGAACTGCAGTTTTTAAGTGTATTATTATTGCTGTTTTTGTTATTCGTGCAGAGTAAAGTGTCATTTTCCTTGAGAAAGTGACAAAATGAGCTGCTTCTGCGGGTTGGTTTGTTCACTGTTGTTTTATCAGAGAACAACATATAACATGGTGATTTTCTTATTTTGGGGGGAAAATGAAAAAAGAAAACCATTGAGATTCAGACTTAGATCATGTTGAAATAAGGATCAGGAGCCTGGAGAGGGAGGGTTGATTATAATTGACCTTCCCCCCGGATTTTGGGGTGTAACTCAATCAGAGGGGAAGGAGTGATTAGCATCTTAAAGAGATAAAGCCTGGTCAAAAGCAGCCCATGACAAATTGCTGCCTTTGGCTATCTGATTAATGTCCAAGGTACAGTCTTTCTTGAGCCCAAGAACCCCCTGCTTATCTTATCAGTTGCTCAAATTGAACTTGATAAATAGCAATGCCCAAATCCAGTGCAAACTTTGGGAGATGGTGGTGCTTCTGACCTCAAGTTTTATGCAGTGGGGTCCTGGGGAGCCCTGCAGACCACTGCCACCAGTTGAGGGGCATCTTAAGCAAGCAAACAAGTAAGCAAGCTCAGTCGCTTCAGTCGTGTCCAACTCTCTGCAACCCTATGGACTGTGGCCCGCCAGGCTCCTCTGGCCATGGGATTCTCCAGGGAAAGGATCTGTTTGGGGAATAAAAGCCAAGCTGGACTCAGAGGTGAAGTGTGTGGCTCTCTAACTCTGTGTGAGTGCTCATTTGTGCCCAACTCTTTGGGAGCCCATGGATGGTAGCCTACCTGGCTCCTCGGTCCGTGGAATTTTCCAGGCAAGAATACTGGGGCGGGTTGACATTTCCTTCTCTAGGGGATTTTCCAGACCCAGGGATCGAACTGTGACTCCTGTGTATCCTACACTGGCAGGTAGATTCTTTACCGCTGAGCCACGAGGAAAGCCCACTGATGCCTTAAGTTGGTGTCTTAAGCTCTAGACCAGAGGTCCACAAGCATTTTCTACAGACAGAACTTGAGATGTCTGTTACACTGACTCAGAGGAGGGCATGGCAACCCACTCCAGTATTCTTGCCTGGAGAATCCCATAGACAGAGGAGCCTGGTGGGCTACAGTCCACGGGCTTGCAGAGTCCACCATGACTGAAGCGACTTAGCACAACACAGCACAATGACTCAACTCTGCCTCTGTAGTCTGAAAGCAGCTGTCAACAGTATATATAAATGAGTGGACACGGCTAGATTTGGTCGACAGGCAACTTCTGCTTTAGACAGTGCTGAGAGCCAGAAGCCTCAAGTTCAAGTCCCAGCCTCTCTACCCTACAAGGGCATTCTTGGGCAAGACATGCAGACTCCCGGGACTCAGGTCCTTTACTTCTAAAAATAGGAATCACAGTGCTTCTCTCAAGAGATGGTGAGATGGTGAGAGCATTTGTAAACTGTAGAGAACTGAACCTAATTTGGTTATTAGCATTTTGTTGCTGATGTGCAGTCGTGGTCCAGGCCACCAGTGGTGAAGCATGCATGTATATTTGGTAGAAAACGTTAGGTGCTGGCCAACCAGCTCTCCTGTCTGTACTTGCATGATGAAATCAGGAAAATGCTATTTAATTTAAATTACATTCATTTTCTTTGGGGGTATGAGAGGAGTACCAGCCTCTCAAAGCTTCCCTTTCCCGCGATGAGAAATTCCTCAAGCAGCAATGCTTTCAGTCTAACCTGAATTGATCTCCATTCTGGAAATTGCAAATGAGCGAAATGACCGTGATGAATGGGGGCTCTGGAGAAACACAATGCTTGGGCTTAATGTCTCAGACTGGAGAAGGAAAACCTGGAGCCTTTATCGGGGAAGATGGGTGGTAAATGAATTGCCAAGCGGGGATTGGAGGATGGTTAGTGAATAAACCCATTGTGCTGAGCAATTATGCATCTCATTAAGATGCACTTGGTTTTGGCCTTGATACTATGAGAATTGTCAGAGCAAATATGTGCAGACCTCAATTTTGAGGTTTGAAAAGGGGTCAGTGCATAATTGGCAGGAGAAGAAAAAGAAGGGAGATGGTTTGAACAATAGGTATTAAATGGCTATTGCAGCAAAGAAGACAGAAATGTAAAGAGTCAGACACCCTGATCACTCAAGACACAATGCGTGTGGTCTTAGAATCACATTCGGGCCACGTGGACAGTGCCTTTGGTGCTCTTAATAAGCCTTCTTGGGATCAAAGCAGTTTGCTCTATAGAAAGTTTCAAGAATGCTTGGGATGTGATTGTTGAATGAATGAATGACTGGTGCTGGCCCCATGGTTGTCAAATAAGTGAATGAAGGCGGGAGGGAATGAATGAACAAATTAATAAACCAACAATTCCTGTAAAATGAAGATGATAATAGTACCTACCAGTATTGTAGGGTGGGAGGATTAAATGGTAGAATGCATCTAAACCCCCAGCACAATGCCTGACAGTAGCAGGCACTCAATTTCAGTTGGTACTGTTACTGCTTTCACCAGGTGTGTTGGTCTGCTTGGACAGCCATAACAAGATACCTCAGACTTGGTGACTTAAACAACAGATACTTATTTCTCAGTTCTGGAGGCTAGAAGTCCAAGGTTAAGGTGCAGGCAACTTTGGTGTCCGGTGAGGTCTCTCTTCCTGCCATACAGATAGCTACCTACTTGCTATATATGGTCTTTTCAGATCTCTGGTGTGTCTTCTTCTAAGTCATCAGTCCTGTTGGATTAGGGCCTCACCCTTACCTGATTTAAACTAATTATGTCCTTAAAACTGGAATAGGAAATGGCAACCCACTCCAGTATTCTTGCCTGGAGAATCCTGTGAACAGAGGAGCCTGGCGGGCTACAGTCCATGGGGACGCAGAGAGTTAGATCCGACTGAGCACATTTCCTTAAAAGCCCTGTCTCCGATTACAGTCACATTGGGGAAATGGATCGTTAGGCCTTCAATATATGAATTTGGGGAGGACACGATTCCATATATTACATTCAGTAAAGAATCAAACCTTGCTTTTGCATTTAGAAGGCCTAACTTTGTCACTGAGCAGCTACACTGGAATAATCTTTTCCTGGGAAGAGAAGTTGGAGATGCCCCAATGTTCTGGAAAATTGGGTGAATTTCCGACAGCATATGTCCTTCCTTCCCCATGGAGGTGTCTGTCTTGCGTTCTTTGAAGACCTTAGCAGTCAGCTATTTACTTTCCATTGTTAGACAACGGGTAACTCACTCAAGCTTTTCTTCTTAAAAAAAAAAAAAAAGCCAAATACCTGAACTCGGTCTCTAAGGCTTCCGTAAAACAGATGCCCTAGGAGAGGAGATCAGCCTCATTGAAGCTGCTATTCTGTGTTAGCACGAGCACTAATAGGATCTCATTTCTTTCTCTATTTTCATTTTCATCTCCAAATCTGCCTGGAAGACAGTGCGAGCTCATTAATTTGAACTTGCTCGTTTGAAATGTGTAACATTTCCGGCAAGTTCCCCATGAAGTGGGATTCATGAAGCACATTAATTGTGTGAACATAATTAGCAAAGACGAGTGGTGCAGAGCAGGGAGGTACCTGGAGGTGATCCAGTCCTTTCCCTTGGTGACTTTTTCTTTTCAAATGTAGGAATGGAGACCCAGTGCATGGACCTGGCCCCTCCAAGCTCACCCAGTGATACCATTCCCCTTTTCTTCAGGACCCCAGCCTAATTCAAGGAGTCTTATTTGTTTGTGAAAGACACAGGCACTTTACTATTGTGGGTTCCTTTTACTATGTGGACTTCATGTATTAAAAGTACATTTAAAAAAAAAATATTCTGCATTTCAGGCTTTTCCACTAATTATGACTGGCCTTCTCCCAAGCTAGTTCGAGCTATTTTGGTGAGGTTTTATAGTTATTTAATAAGAAAAAGTTTTTTCAAAACCTCATAAAACCTTCTGTACAATTCATTCTAACCAACACTCCCTCTTACAATTATGTCACTAACAACTTCTCTTTAAAAGGCCAGAACTTTTGTCTATTCATGTTCACCTTAAAAGCAGCATTCACCGAACCCCTGAGAAACAAGAAGTGTATACTTTATAGGATTGGGGCAGAGAGAATGAAATAATGCACGTGAAAGGGTTCTGTACATTAGGGAAGCACAGTCAAATGCTTTATGTTTTCCTTAATTGCTATTTCTGCACTGGGCAGCCCCCCAAAGAGTGGTCAAAATGTGTCGATGGATGTAAAGGCAGTGTTTCTGTGGGGATTCCCCAAGGAATGGGCTGTTTTTTCATGGGATTTGAAAAAAATAAATGAGACGCCTATTTATTCATCCACATCAAACTATAACTGCCAGCACATCACCATGTCCTCTCTCTGGAGTCAGACCGATTAAGGCACCAGACAGCAATCAACAGATTATTCCGTGAACCCAGGTTCAGAGCACTGGTGAGGTGGACAGAAATGCATTCCTTAGCCTTGGGACTTGAAATTTTGGCATGGCCATGGCCAACAAGAGTGGAACACTCCCAGTATTTGGGTGGGGGGACTTCTGAATCTCTCCTTCTTGGATATTTAAGGTTTCTTTAACTCCATTTTGGGATTGTGGAAGATGAAGGGTTATTCCCTTATTCATAACACCAGCTCTATACTTGGTAGGATGCTACGGATGATGGTGATGGTGCTGATGGTATAGCAGTGGTGGTGGTAATAACAGTATTAGTAGTTATTAATGTTCCTTGCACATTCACTGTGTACTAGGCACTCCACACACATTATTTGAATCATCTCAACCCTATAGTGTAGAAACTCCATTTGACAGATGATGATGCCAAGGCTCAGAGAGGTTAACAAATTCACCTTAGGTCACACAGCTGGCAAGTGACAGCCATGAGAAATTAACCCTGGCCGTCTGGTGCACTTTCACTGCTGCCTGGCACACTGCTCTGTCTCCATCTGCCAAGGCTCTTACAAGTCCCAAGACATATGCCACTCCCATTATGATGACTCAGAGGATTGGGAGCCGTGTGTATCAGGGCCCCAACATTAAGCCTGAAGTCAGGAGAGAGGAGACGGTCTTTATCTTGCTTAATCGCAAATGTCCCATTTCTCCTGCATTTCCTTTGGGGGCCTTACCTTCAGTTGACAAGTGCTGACAGGTGGCCCCTCACCTCACAGAGCCCACTGACCACATGTGCCCAGACTGTCTTTTTAGGGTTCAGTTTTTTTGCATTCAAGAAAAGACAAAGGGGAAAAGATTTGTGTGCAGCTGCCAGGGTCACAATGTGAGCCTCTCCAAGCTTGCTGAGTTTGGAAGCATTTCCGGTTTCCTTCTCAGAGAGCAGTAATTTGACTTTGGGCCGCTGGTGCTCAGTGAAGTGAGTTTCTGTTATTGAGGGTAACGTGGTATCAAATTCCTCTGATGGAAGAGAATCAGTACCAGCTGTTGTGAGTAGCATCGTTTCAGTTGACCTGGCCCCTCTCTCCCTCTTCAGTCTTGTGCCTGGCCCTTCTTTCCCTTCCCGCCCTGTAGGACCTGGTTCAGTTCCTCGGCTGTATGTGCTTTTTTTCCTACCACTGGGCCTTTGCACATGCTGTCCCCATTGCCTAGATAGCTTTCTGCTCTCCTCACCACTACTTGTTTGACTCCTGGTCAGCCTAGGACCTGTTATATGTGCCCTTAGCTCCTTTACTTCTCCCTTCTCCTTTTAAGCCCTTTATCTATTGTGTGTGTGTTAGTCACTCAGTTGTGTCCAACTCTTTGCAACCCCATGGCCTGTAGCCCACCAGGCTCCTCTGTCCATGGAATTCTCCAGGCAAGAATACTGGAGTGGGTTGCCATTCCCTTCTCCAGGGGATCTTCCTCAACCAGGGATCGAACCCAGGTCTCCTACATTGCAGGCAGTTTCTTTACCATCTGAGCCACCTTTGTAATTAGTTTATTTTACTTTTGTTTTTTATGTGCCATCTTCCCTGTTGGATGCTAAGGTCCGTGGTGGCTGCCTCTGTACCTGCTTTCTGGCTAGTGTAGTTCCTGAAACATGGCGGGTACTGGGTAGATGCGGTGAGGATGGGGCACCCTAAGCTTCATAAGACCTGGGTCTTCCAATCAGTCTACCCAGTAACCCTTTTTCTATCCACCCCAAATCCCAGATCTGGAGTGGCACAAGGATAAGTGACTAAGGTGAGAACTCTAGACTTAGGCTGTCCCGGTTTGTATCTGAGCCTTGCCTCTTGCTAGCTGTATTTTTCTGTTGCTGTGTGACAGATTACCACAAAGGTAGTGGTTTACAGCACATACATTTATTATCCCAGTTTCCATGGTTCAGGAGTCTGGGCAGCATTGGCTGGGTCTTCTGTGCCCAGGGTCTTACCAGGTTGCAGCCTAATGTGGGCAAGGGCAATGGGCCATGGGAGGCTTGGATCCCTGTCCAAACTCTCGTGGTTATTGACAGAATCCAGTTTCTCTTAGCTGTGGAAGTCACAGCAGCGTGGGTTTTCCAGACCAGCAGAAGAGTCTTGCTGAGCTTAGACAGAAATCTAAACCCTCTTTAGAATGCTTCCCTGATAAGGTCAGGCCCATCCAGGATCACTTCCTTTTAGATTTGCACACCTGAACATCTGCAAAATCCCTTTACCTTATAATGTAACATAATCACAGAGCCAGCTGTGAATATGATATCATATTCCCAGGTCCTTTCTGTGGTCAAGGGGAGAGGATTATACAGGGCAGGTATATCGGGGTGGCAGAAATCACAGGGACCACATTAGAATTCTGACTACTGCTCTAGCTGTGTGGCCTTGAGTAAGTTGCTTAACCTCTCTGTGCCACTGTTGCCTTATCTATGAAGAATAATAGCAGTACTCACTTCACAGGGCTTGTTGTGAAGATTAAATGAGCTAATTTATGTTAAATGCTTAAAACAATTCCTGGCAGGTGGTGAGTATTCAGTAAATGTTAGCTGTTACAACCATAAAGAGGATGCTAATCCTCAACCAAGCCTGTGGGATCTGAGTTTAGAAACACAACCCACCAACTGGCTGGAAAATGAAACCTGAGAAGCCAGTCTGGGAGGGGGAGGAAGGAAGAGCCTGGAGACTGTCAACAAGCTCGGTCAGTTGGCCATGTTGAAAGGAAAGTTGACAGCTTCCACCCCACAGGGCAGACACGGGTGAAGCAGATGGAAAGCTTTATCAAGTTACTGAAGCAAATTGGATATACGTGGGTACATGCATCCCCCACTTTAGTTCCTTTTATTAAAACATCTCCTCTCAAGGCAAAGAGGAATGCTGTCTCTCCAGAAAGCTTAAAATCCCTCACATCAGGAATTTTAGTTAAGACCGACATCCCAAATATGAAGAAATGAACATCACTGGATGTTTGGGCAACTTTTGTAAGCAGCTGCACTCCCAAATTTAGGTCTGACCTAAAGGAAGGCTTTCTCCTAAAATAGGATCCCACTTGATTCAGTTTAAACATCAGGGTCCCCCATCACCCGGTGAGACTCTCCGTTACATGAAGTGGTATTGTGCGATGTGGCTGGCAGGAGGCTGGCGTGGAAACCTGCTTCGTGATGCATGCATTTTGCTGGGTAGTGTTAAGCATTGATTTGTTGCTCCGTCTGGGATGCTGTTAACCAAATGTGGGCAGACGCAGCGAGGTGAGTCGATGAAGCAAGTTCACGGTGGCATATTTATGCACAGCGGCTGGCAAGGGGAGAAAGATGACGCAGCTCCTGTCTTCGGAAGGAAGTCGCTTCATTGACATCCCTTTCAGTCAGGTCACCCAGGGCAAGTCACTCACTCTTCTTTAGATCGTGTGCTTTATATCTGATAATTCAACTCAAGTACTATTGATGGTGGTGGACACTGTTGGCTCTCTGCCCAGACCCCCTCGCATCCCCTTATGGTTTCCGGGCACCCATCCTCCAGCTTCTACGTGCTTTGTTTCTAATGGCTGCACCTGCGACTTGCTTCTAAGGCTGCATGTGGGCTCCTGGAGTTGCTTCCTCCCATGCACAGAGATGGAGAAGAGTCCAGAATCAGCCTCTTCCTGGGCAGCCCTTAGCCTGGCTCCATCACCTCACGTTGGGACAAAATCAGAAAAGTGAAGTAACATGCCCAAGCTTTCCATGAGATCCAGGTTAAGACTGGCATTAAGCCTGAAATTACATCCTTGCTGGGCTTCTTCGACAGAGGATGAGATGGTTGGATAGCATCACCGATTCACTGGGCATGAACTTGGGCAAACTCCAGGAGATGGTGAGGGACAGAGAGGCCTGTTGTGCTGCAGTCCATGGGGTTGCAAAGAGTCAGACACAACTTAGCGACTGAACAGCAATGAACATCCTACTCCCAGGACCAGTGACATAATTTGCAAGGCCCCTTGTTAAAATATTATTAAAAATTTAGGATCTCAAGATGGTGATAGCAGAGCGATACATCTAGCATGAGACCCTTGTGATGGGCAGGTCCTGTGTGACTTCACAGGTAACATACCTGCAAAGCTAGCCCCTCCTGTTCCCTCTACTTTCCTAGGAGCATCCCTTATTAAGTCACTTGCATGTGAATTCTTGTCTTATGCTCTGCTCAGGATGGATTCTAAGATGAATCCAGCACCAAGCCTTCCCTTGAGGAGCCTAGGGAAGACAGATCATTGTATCACATATCAGACCATGAGGCAAAGCCTGATTCTGGAGGTACCCACAGTGAGCAGTGTGGGGAGGGAAATGCTGTCTGTGAGCTAATGAGGACTCCTGGGTCCAGGCCAGGATTCTTTCATTTGTCCCAGGAACATACTGTGTGCCTGAAACGCTGAACAGACAGATTTGGGGTTGATGGTCTGAGAGAGGGAGGGCAGATGACTTTAGAAAGGAGGCACAGCATGAGCAAAGGTGTAGAAGTGGGCCCTCTGTTTATTTAGCAGGTACCTACTGTTGTCTGTGTGCTCAGTGTAGAAGGTTTGAATTTTAAACAACCCAGTCCCTATCCCCAAGTTGCTCCTGAGAACTGCTTACAACCAGCTCAGACTGAATTCTGTGCAAGGGAAATGCTAAGCTGAAGTGGGCAAGAAGTACTAGATTTGAGAAGGAGTCTGGTCTAAGAAATTACCATTGGGCAATATGAGTCCTAGAGATTCACATCAAAGAAAATATTTTCTTCACTGTGGAACTTCAGAAATTGACAGGCTGTCGGGATTCCTTTCAGGGCAGGAAAGGGGAGATTTCTGGATACCACTCCAGGTGGTTGGTTCTCTAGTCTGTTAATCTGGTTCCCTCGGGCTGACTCATCATTTGGGTCAGGTGTCAGCGTTAAATCCTTTTCAAGTTTGTTGGATTCTTATTTGAAACGACTCTAGGTCCCTCAGTTGCCCTCACCTGCATCCCAACCTGGGCTGGTGATGGTGCTCTGCAGACAACACCAGGGAGCCTACAAACACCCCCTGGTTTCCCAGAACACTGAAGCCACTGTGGACATTAAGGAGATCCCCACCCCCACCCCCGCCACCTCCGCCCCCTCAAAGCCGGGAAATGCAGGCCCTGGCTGTGGTCCTCCCAGGGAGGGCGAGAAGGGGAGGTGGTGTTGAAATGCCCGCAGTTCTGGGGGGCCCTGGGAAGCGCTTCTTTATCATTGACTTTGTCAGGCGGAGGCCATCCCTCATTTTTCACAGCATGCCTATGGGCAGGCAGATGATAGCTCTTCCATTGGGAAAACGGGCATAAATGCCATAGAAGCTGCTGGGCTTTGCCAGGAAGCAGGAGGAGGGAACCGTCTTCCGCTTTATGTTGTGCTGTCTTTCTGATGCTTGAAATATTTAGCTGTTCCGATGTGAACACCCAGTGATCAAGGCTCATAATTCTTCCTTGGCAGTTGTCCCATTTGGGACAGTAATTCACAATTTCTTCACTGCCTTCTCTTAAGCAATTAAAAGAAGGCAGACATTATTCTTATGGATACATATAATCAAATGATTTTTAATTACTTAGTGTGTTGGAAGAGGGAGAGAACAGTGAGGGGAAGAACCTTATGGTTTCCTCTCTTCCTCTGCTGTCTTAGATTTTTTTCTCCCCCTGAGTCTTCAAAAGCATGCTTTAACAGGGCTCTGCACGACAGGGCCCCTGCCAGTGTCAGGCCATATCTCAGGGTCCTATTTCTCAGGAGGTTTCTTCTAGCCCTTTCACACTCCAGCTCCTCCACACACCTGACTGTTCCTCCTGCCTGTAGCATCCTCCACAGTCTCAGATCCGCCATTAACATGGCTTCCTCAGAAAAGCCTTCTCTGGTTCCCTTATCATTGGCTCTCTCTCTGTGCCTTTTGCTTTTCTTGTTAGCACTTCATTCATTCAACAGATTTTTACTGAACACTTACTGTGTGGCCAGGCTCTGTTCTAGGCACTGGTGACAGATCAGTGAACAAAACAGACACAAACCCCTGTCCTCATGGAGCTTGTATATTCTAAATTCATTGTGGTTGTGATGACCAAGAGTTATTCAGCAGTTGGTTTATTGATGTGCCTTCCCCATTAACCTGGAAATTCCATGAGGACAGAGCTACAGCTGTCTTGCCCAAAGTCTCCGTCCCACCAAGTGCCGTGGATCTCATGGAACGCGGGGCAGCTTGTGGTCGGAGGCTGCCAGTCAATCATCTCGGCTCCCCAAGGTGGTGATGTCTTCCTTTGGATTCCAGGCATCTTGGTGTGAAATTAGCTTCTCAGGACCAGGTTACAGACCATGAGAGGGAATGGTGAGGGAGGAGGAGTTAGCTTAGTCAGTCTTCCAGAACTCTGGGGGGTCTCTTCTGTCCTTTCTCTGTGATGCGCCCCACAAATCTTGTACCATTTCAAAATCTCTCCTCTGTTCAGCTTCTGTGTAGTTTTACAACTTCTTGGGGTCATTTTGTTTTATTTTAAATTTTATTTATGTACTTATTTTTGGCTTCATTGGGTCTTTGTTGCTGCGCAGGCTTTTCTCTACTTGCGGAGAACAGGGCTAGTCTTTATTGCGGTGCGTGGATTTCTCATGGCCGTGGCTTCTCTGGTTGTGGAGCACAGGCTCTCGGGTGCATGGGCTTCAGTAGTTGCAGTTCTCAGACTCTGAGCACAGGCTCAACAGTTGCGGCTCATGGATTAGTGGCTCTGTGGAATGTGGGATCTTTCTGGATCAAGGGTCGAATCTGTGTCTCCTGCATTGGCTGGTGGATTCTTTCCCACTGAGCCACTAGGGAAGCCCCAGGTCATTTTATTTTATGGTAGATCTTTATTTGCTGGGTGATTGTGGTGGTGGTGGTGATTTAGTCACTAAGTCGTGTCCTACTCTTTTGCACCCCACGGACTGTAGCCTGCCAGGCTCCTCTGTCCATGGGATTCTCCAGGCCACAATACTGGAGTGGGTAGCTGTTCCCTTCTCCAGGGCATCTTCCCAACCTAGGAATCGAACCCAGGTCTCCTGCATTGCAGGCAGATTTTTTACCAACTAAGCTATGAAGGAAGCCCTGGGTGATTGTGAGAGACCCTTTACTTGCCCTGAGGCCACCTCATTCAGGTGTCACGAGGGATCGCCTTGTTTTTTAGAGTTGGTTGGCAATGACTATTTTAGCACCTTAATTTGGAAATGCCCATCCGCTTCCTTCTGATCTGTCTTCAGTTCAGGCCTTAACCATTTAAAAGCCCTCCTGGAAATTTCAGTTGAAAAAATGGATCATTACCTTCCTCAACAAGATGTATTTGCTCCATTTATCTCACAGGGTGATTCATGTGACCACTTGTCCATTATGCAGTCATTCATAAAGTGAGGGAAGAACGGAGGAAGGGAGGGAGCAGGGCCAAGACTGGCCGGAGACAGGCAAGGCTCTCAGATTGTGAAGGGAAGGCAGCACTGACTGTCAGGGCTGGGCAAGGGCAGAGCAAGTGCCAGTGGGCAGATCTGGCCCTGGGAGGGGGAAAAGGAGGGTATGTAGGTGTATGTGAATGAAGCCGTGAAGGCCCTTCTCTGGGAAGCAGCTGCTGCTACTGCTGCTGCTAAGTCGCTTTAGTCGTGTCCGACTCTGTGCGACCCCATAGATGGCAGCCCACCAGGCTCCGCCATCCCTGGGATTCTCCAGGCAAGAATACTGGAGTGGGTTGCCATTTCCTTCTCCAGTGCATGAAAGGGAAAAGTGGAAGTGAAGTCGCTCAGTCGTGTCCAACTCTTAGCGACCCCATGGACTGGAGCCTACCAGGCTCCTCCGTCCATGGGATTTTCCAGGCAAGAGTACTGGAGTGGGGTGCCATTGCCTTCTCTGCAGTAGATGTGAAATTCTGCCCTGTCTCTATCGCCAGCTCCACCCCCTTGTAAATTTCACTGATCACAAAAGCCTCTCATTAGGTGATCCCTACGCCAGATGTGAGCCCAGGGTAACATGTTGAGGGGCCTTAACACAGCCTTCCCTGATCCCCTCACTATGTCTGTATTTTGTATGTAGCCAAAGCCTGCAAAAGACAAGGTGGAGAGGGGAGAGGGCCAGAATCTCCTCTTTTTCAGAAATAAAAAGTATAATACATATTTCCATTTAAATGATCATTTCCAGATTGCAAATGCTACCTGGTCATCTAGTGGCACATGTCCAAGGCTTCTAATCTTTTAATATATGCCCAGCCTCTTAGAAGGACCATAATTGCCAGTTGTCTTACAAGCAATCATCTCATCACAGAGGGGACTGGGAAGAGAGTTCAGGAGCCAAACATCAGCACGAATACCTGGCAAATCCAATTCAGCTGGATAATGTCTTCGAACCAGACAAAAAATGACCTTGTGGACAGCTCTGCGTTCCCAGACGTTTGGTGGGTTGGTAGTCGTAGGACACGTCTGCGGCCACATCTGCTGTCACAGCCCTCATCTGAGTGTTGTGAATCCCCATTTCTCACATCTAATCAGGGAAGAGTGCATCAGCGCTGATTTCATCTGAAGAAGTGAATTAGGGAGCCCAGTGGTTGCAGATGTGGGGCATGGCTTGGGAATCACTAGTGGAGAAGCAGCTGCTGCTGATCATGTCCTCTGTGTTCATCAGCTCCCTGGCCAACACATGTCACAGCCTGGGTGACCATCATTCCCATTTGGCCCTGTGGTGGCTTTCATTCCAGGCAGGATGGGCTGGACCAAGCACAGTTTCATAACAGTAATAATAATAATACAGCTGACGCTTACTGTGGATTATGTGCTAAGAGCTTTCTGTCAAGTTCTATTATGGGTTGTAACCATGATCACTCTCATTTTACAGATGTAGTCACTGAGGTCAAGGGAGCTTTGTGACTGATCCAGGGTTGTAGTATAGATTTATCAGCATCCAAATCCAGGTCGTTGGCCCTCCTATATCCTCATTTTTGTGTTGTTCAATGTTCTCAATGTTGACTTCTTCACCCAATCCTGCCACCTTGCACTTTGGCCAGACTGAGTTAATCTCTGACTCCCAGAAACATCACGGGCCACCTGTTCCTTTCCAGAGGACAATGGAGGTCTGGAGAGGGGAGACTGAACCAGCGGAACATCCTGGTCTCAGCCCTTTGCACAATTCTGTACTTTTGTTCTCTGTGTTTTCTCTGCCACCTTAAGATGCTTCTCTAAAAGTCCTTGGCCCCTTGAGCATGCTCCAGAATTCTTCATCTCTGTGGTATCTTTTATGGCCAAGTCAGTTAAAGAGACAAGAAGGAACATCCTCTTTCCTTCCCTAATACTTGTTCTTTATGTGCTATCTATTTATTAGTGGCATTGTATAGTGCAGAAGAATCTTATGAATCTTGGCTCTGCCATTTACCAACTGTGTGACCTTGAGCAAGTCGCTTAACCTCTCTGTGCTTCAGTTTCTTCATCTGTAAAATGATAGTGATGTTAGCAACAGATGAGGAATGAGGGTCAACTGTATGCCTGGATTTGAACTACCATGCTGCCTAATAAAAGTGGGATGGGAAAGGATGATCAGCACCCAATTGCTGCTCAAATTACCAGCACCTACCATGCTCACAATAATGGGAACTCTCTGGGCACAGGGTGGTTGAAATGAGGTGGAGCGTAGGCAAAGGTAGGGTTGTGGTAACACAGAAAACCAGCTGACATGTCTGCCAGAAATCACCTTCTATCGACCTGGTCAGGGAAAGAGCAGTGGGAATTTCTCTCCAGTGCCTCTTCCTGTGTCTCTTCGGTGAAAATCTCCAGTGAATATGTGAGAGAAGAGTTTCTTTATCTGCACAGGTCCAGGTCATACAATTCTTCTTGTTCTCTGTAACATTATTTTCTTTAAGTTTCATCTTTTTTCCTCCCTTCTTTCTAAAACCAGAAAGATATCAGCAGCAGTCTTCAAAGAGTGGTGACTTTGAGTTTAGCAAATCCCAAATATCAACGGCAGGCACAGATCCAAAGAGCTGTGCACAAGCCTTTTCTCCTGGCACTCAAGCTGAGCGTGTCTTTTCTAGAAATGTCAGTCTAGGAGTGGAAAGCTTGAAATGTCAGTGTAAAGTGCATTTCCTGGTCTTGTTACTCTAGATTCACCTTGCTTTGTGACTTTTAGGGACTGGGGTTTGCAGAGTTACATTTGGCTTCCCATGATCTTTGTTAGAATTTTATGCCATCCTGGGACCACTGGGACATGTGACAGTAACTTCTGATTAATGCGCTTTGAGATACAGGTTTGGAGTCTCATATCCCATATTGCCATTTTTGGTATCAGTTGACATGGTTTGAACTATAATCGGACATACTTGTATATTACAGGTTGAAAATTAATATGAGACTATTTTAAAGCAGTTGGTCATAGCATAGAGATTGTCTGTGAATGTTCACAGCATTATTGATAAAGTCTATAGACTGGACACAACATGAATGTCCACAGACTTGTTTACGGATATATAAGATATGGTATATCCATGCCATGGAGTATGACTCTGCAATGTGAAAGGAGAAGCTACTGATACATGCAATAACAAGGATGAATCTCAATAACATGCCAAGGGAAGGAAGCCAGACTCAAAAGATTGCGAACTAATTCCATTTCTGTGAAATTTTAGAAGAAGGAAAGCAATGGTGATAACAGATCAGTTATTGCCTAGAGCTGAGGTGGGGCAATGATTGACTGCAAGGAGCAGGAGGGGAACTTTTGGGGATTGATGGGATGATTTTAAAATTTGGATATGCAGTTTAAAATTTGTAGTTGCAGTTATTAATGTACTTTACATTCACTGAAACATCAATCTGTATACTTTAAATGAGCAAAATTTAAAGTATGTATGTGTAAATTACAGTTCAATAAATTGGTCAAGATTTTTAAATGGCAAAACAGTATAGTTGAAATAAGCAACATGACCTAAAAATTAACAGAGGACACACAGTACACAAAAAGTGAGCCCTAATGTGAACTAAATATTAGTTAATAATAATGTGTCAATACTAGCTTTTTAATCATAACACATGTACCATACCCATGAAAGATGTTGATAATAGGAGAAGCTAGGGGTGTAGAGAGAAGGGGTAATTGAGAACTTTCTGTACTTTGTATTCCGCTTTTTTCTACAAATCCATAATGGCTCAAAACCTCCCCATCTATTAATTTAATGAAACAAAACAACAACAACAACAACAGTGGGTTGACCCTACTCACCTTCACACTGGCAAAAATGAAAAGATGGATGCATTCTCTTTGGGGCTGGCCAGGGCATTCAACTGCTGGAGGGCATGTTAGCGATAGTTGACAAAATGAAAAGTATGTAATCCCCTAAGGTGGCACCCCACTCCAGTATTCTTGCCTGGAGAATCCCAGGGACGGCGGAGCCTGGTGGGCTGCCGTCTGTGGGGTCGCACAGAGTCAGACATGACTGTAGCGACTTAGCAGCAGCAGCAAGCTGGCTTATTCTGATTCTAGAAGTTTGTCTTAAAGCAGTAGTTCTCAGCTGCCTAATGTCTGGACATATTTTTGGTTGTCACTGGGGAGATGCCACTGGCATCTAACAAGTAGAGGAACCTAAAAGGTACAGGTGGTTGCTGCTAAACATCCTGCCCTGTACAGAACAGCCCCTCACAACAGAGGGTTATCTAGTCCCAGATATCATTAGTGCTACTGCTGAGAAACTCAGTTGGAAAAGTGAACAGGGGCATAGGTACTGATCTCAGTGGTGTTCATAGTAGTGAAAAATTAGAAATAACCAAAGCATCACTTGGCAGAGGTTAGTTAAATAAAAGATAATGTATTCATACTGTGGAAATCTGTGTAGCCTTAAGAACAACAATGTGGACCTATGATTTTAATATGACAAAAGTGTTCATGAGACATTGTAAATGAGAAAAGATTACAAAGCAACATACAGAGAATAATTCTGTTATTGTTAAGATGGGGAATGTATCTGTGCTTTTCTTAAGACATCTGGAAAGATACCTACCAAAATCTCAAACCTGTGTCTGGGTGGTTGGAATATAGGTGCTTTTGACCTTTGGAAATTATTTTTGATATTTAGAATTTTTTAAAAAAAATGAACAGTAGATTATTTTTGTAATTAAAACAATAAAGCAAAAGTACATTTTTTAATTAAAAAATTATGCAACTGGAAATGTAGTCAAGTAAATTTTCAGTGTTATTGGAGCAAATGTCATTGCTCCTCAGCCCTGTTGTAGATATAAGGAAGCAAGAGGGTTACCTGAGTCAGTAGTGGAGATGAGGTTATGTCCTATGGTTTCCAAATCCAAGTCCTTCTCCTGCTCGACCATAGTAGGGTCTCGGCCACAGTGCATGGTAATGTAGGATTATCAGTAATACATTAGATTTTCTTCATTATGTCTTTTAAAGAACCCTAACACATGTAGGTGATTTCCATTTTGAGAATTTAGAGAACATTCTGAGAATTTCTGTTGATACACACAAAGAAGTTTTCAGTATTTGCTAATGATACTTGGAGAGTTTTTTCTTATTTGGAAAATTCTTTTGTCTGGAATAGTCCATTCTAGGTCAGGGATGGCATTGTGAGTTGTGCTGAAGAGTCAGGTTTGAGTCTCTTAAATGTGTTTACTGGCTCCCAAGAAGCAAAGCCTTTGCTGTTCCAACCTGGGACAAGCAAGGAGCACATCACAACATTTCCTGGCTGTCATCTTACAATCTGATAGTCATACCTTTTTCCTCTGGTACCAAAGGGAAGCAGTTTGGGTTTCCTTATTTCCCCTGGAGTTTGTGAGTGCAATTAGCAAGGAAGGGGACCCCTTAGGTGTCCTCAACTTTGCCACCTGCTAGTAGACTAGTAGAATCTAGAGGGTTTCTGCATGGGGACTGTCTGGTGTAGTTTGGAATGACCCACAGGGTGGAGAACTGCTTTGTCTCCCTAATCACAGCCCTTACGATGCTGGGAGGCTGGTGGGAAATGAATCCTGCAGCTTCCAGCTGACACTCACCAGAACAAATACTTCTGAATATCTGTTCAGAGAAGTTTCCAGACATCCCCAGCATGGTACACACACACACACACACACACACACACACACACACACACACACACACACACACACACACACACACACACACACACACACACACACACACACACACACACACACACACACACACACACACACACACCCTCTAACACACCTGGGCACTTCCTGCATCCTCCTGCTGCATTTCATCTCAGACTGACTTTTTTTTTTAAATAAATTTATTTATTTTAGTTGGGGGCTAATTAATTTACAATATTGTAGTAGTTTTTGCCATACATTGCCATGAATCAGCCATGGGTTTACATGTGTTCCCCTTCCTGGACCCCCCTCCCACCTCCCTCCCCATCCCATCCCTCTGGGTCATCCCATTGCCCCGGCCCTGAGCATTTGTCTCATGCATCGAACATGGAATGGTGTTCTGTTTCACATATGATAATATACATGTTTCAATGCTATTCTCCCAGAACGTCCCACCCTCACCTTCTCCCTCAGAGTCCATAAGACTGTTCTATGCATCTGTGTCTCTTATTCTGTCTCGCATATAGGGTTATCGTTACCATCTTTCAAATTCCATATATATGCATTAGAATACTGTATTGGTGTTTTTCCTTCTGGCTTACTTCACTCTGTATAATGGGCTCCAGTTTCATCCATCTCAATAGAACCGATTCAAATGTATTTTTTAATGGCTGAGTAATATTCCATTGTGTATATGTACCACAGCTTCCTTATCCATTCGTCTGCTGATGGACATCTAGGTTGCTTCCATGTCCTGGCTATGGTAAACAGTGCTGCAGTGAACATTGGGGTGCACACGTCTCTTTCAATTCTGGTTTCCTTGGTGTGTATGCCCAGCAATGGGATTGCTGGGTCATATGGTAGTTCTATTTCCAGTTTTTTAAGGAATCTCCACACTGTTCTCCATAGTGGCTGTACTAGTTTGCATTCCCACCAACAGTGTAAGAGGGTTCCCTTTTCTCCACACCCTCTCCAGCATTTATTGCTTGTAGACTTTTGGATAGCAGCCATTCTGACTGGTGTGAAATGGTACCTCATTGTGGTTTTGATTTGCATTTCTCTAATAATGAGTGATGTTGAGCATCTTTTCATGTGTTTGTTAGCCATCTGTATGTCTTCTTTGGAGAAATGTCTGTTTAGTTCTTTGGCCCATTTTTTGATTGGGTCATTTATTTTTCTGGAATTCAGCTGCAGGAGTTGCTTGTATATTTTTGAGATTAATTGTTTGTTGCTTCGTTTGCTATTATTTTCTCCCATTCTGAAGGCTGTCTTTTCACCTTGCTTATAGTTTCCTTTGTTGTGCAAAAGCTTTTAATTTTAATTAGGTCCCATTTGTTTATTTTTGCTTTTATTTCCATTATTCTGGGAGGTGGGTCATGGAGGATCCTGCTGTGATTTATGTCGGAGAATGTTTTGCCTATGTTTTCCTCTAGGAGTTTTATAGTTTCTGGTCTTACGTTTAGATGTTTAATCCATTTTGAGTTTATTTTTGTGTATGGTGTTAGGAAGTGTTCTAGTTTCATTCTTTTACAAGTGGTTGACCAGTTTTCCCAGCACCACTTGTTAAAGAGATTGTCTTTTCTCCATCGTATATTCTTGCCTCCTTTGTCGAAGATAAGGTGTCCATAGGTGCGTGGGTTTATCTCTGGGCTTTCTATTTTGTTCCATTGATCTATATTTCTATCTTTGTGCCAGTACCATACTGTCAGACTGACTTTTGACTCTTCACCTCTTAAAATTACATGGTATAGCATCCCCAAATATCACCCTACCCAAATATCACCCTCCCACTGAATCTTTCCTCCATTACCTTTTAAATGCTTTTTTCTTGGTTCCATCCTTCATCAAGGGCAGATTCTATTTCCTGCCTCCAATGTCTAACGGGTGGCCACTCATCTCCCTTCAAAGGCAGAGCGACTTCACGTACCTGCCAAAAAGGCACACCTGTATCCCAGCTAGCGCCTGGGCATCTGGCAAGTCAGTCTGCCTTGCTTCTGGAGGAGTGTTCCTGCTTCCTATTTTAAAAACCCCTGGAGCAGCTTTGGGGAACAGAGGGAAGGGCCCCAGGGTTGGGGTCTGGGTTCAAGTTCTGGTTCACGTCTGGCAGCAAGCAACTTAACCTTGCTCTTGTCACTGTGGTACCCCAACAGGGTGATTCTGTCTCCGGGGGAGGCTGCAGGACTGGCCAGTTTGGGTAGGGGAAAAACATCAGGGATCCCTAACTCAGGACCTTGCCTTGAAAGTGGGATTCAGGCTAGACCCCCTGGGCACCTGAGTCAGGGAGACAGTCAGGGGTCAGAGCTGGGAGGAGTTTATGGGAGAGACTGGGCTGGGTACTGGAGTAGCCCTTGGCTTATGTGCGTGAATAACAGGGGACCGATCCACTGACGGCAGGTTTATCATATTCAGTACTTTTCAGTGAATAACAGTAGTTAACTGTGGTTTGAGTGCACTCGCTGTGTGTCTGGTATTTGCCACAATCCCTCTGAGACAGCTGCTCTGATAATCATCCCCATCACACAGGTGGGGGAAACTGAGGCTCAGAGAAGTGAAAGAACTTGCCCAGCACAGAGCCAGGGGCCAGGCCAGGACTCGAGCTCAGGGCCTGCTGGGCTTCTGCTTTGGGAGAGGTGTTAGTGTTGGAAACTCGGCCCAAGTTGGCAGAGGAGTGACCACAGGTGGGGGTGGGCACCACGCTTGTCTTTGCTTTGGCCTCCCCTGAGTTTGCTGTCTGTCTGCCTGACTTCTGGAGGGCACCCCAAACCCCGCTCTCCCCCAACTGGGCCTGACCACCAAGGTCCCCCAGCCCTCCACTCTCTCCTCCTCTGGGCTTCGCTGAGGACTAGTCCCTCATCCCATTAGATGAGCCAAGACAAGATTAGGGCTTTATTAAAAGGAAATTAAACTAGGAAATGAAAGGATAAACAAATCCCCAAGCAGAAAGAGCCACAGCAGAGCAAATGAGTCTCCAGGCCCGGTTCTTTATCCTCAGGGGTGGACACCTACACACACACACAGGTGTGGCTTCCGTCAGGCGTTGTCCACCTCCTGTCTCCCCGGTCCTTGCCAACTCTGCAGGTCGGCCGTGGTCAAGCTGGTTGTGGCGCTTTCAGCAGACGTGATTCTCCATGGACCTCAGCCGTGGGGCCATGGTCTCCAGCACCTTGCTCACAGGGATATCTCCTTTTGGCCTGTTCCGGAGTCTCGTGTAGAAAGCTGCCAGGTCAGCCAGCTGCTCCCTGGGGAATGGTCCCAACGGATGGCTTCTGTATGTCTTATGCCCTTTGTGGGGAGAAGCTGCATTTCATACTCCTTTATGCCGCTTCCCAGGGCCTTCGGTGGCCCACTCTGCCCATCTCTTTAGCATCACTGCCCTTCCTCTCTTTTGCCCCAATGTAGTTTCTCTGTTGGCCCACCTTCTAAAGGCCCCCAATGTGCTCTCCTCTGCCAGCCTCTTTCCTCTTACCCCCTCTTTTCTTGGCTGGTGTGTGAGTGCTCAGTCGTGTCTGACTCTTTGAGACCCCATGGACTGCAGCCCACCAGGCTCCTCTGTCCATGGAGTTTTTCAGGCAAGATGACTAGAGTGGGTTGCCATTACTTTTTCTTTAGACCTGGTCTTAAATGTCTGTCTCTCAAGAAGGCTTTCTTCCCTGACCTCCCTGAGCTAGTTTCCCTATGACCCCTTGAGATCCTCCTTCATTACATTCATCATAGTGCCAATTAGGGATTTCTTTAATGCTTGTCTCTTCTCCAGAGCTCCTTGAAGGCCAAGGCTGGATGAGTCCTACTCCCATCCACTGAATCCCTGAGTCTTAAGTTCCTGGCAAATACTATTTAGCCATTCATCTATTTGCCACTTCTTGAATATATTTCTTGAGTATCTACTGTGTGCTGGTTACCATGCCAGGGGCAAGAATATAGCAATGAACATGGCAAAATGCCCGCTGTCATATGGAGCGCTGCTTATGTTTAGAAACCTCTGTTTATTTTCACTGAGACTTTTCGAACAAGGAGAGTTCAGCTAGTGGACCAGCTGTCTCAGGTAGAGGTGAGCTCCCCATCACAGGAAGCATTTAAGGAGAACCTGCGAGACCCTTTGTCACGCTGCTGCAAGTAGAGCTTCTTGAAGGTCCCTTTCACCTCCAAACTTCTTTGAAGGTCACTGCAGGCTGGCTGCTGTTGGGTAGATGTCAAACCACAGCCAGGCTAGACCTACAGGGGGAAGAAAAATGAAATCAGGAAAAATGCCCCAGGCAGTCTGTAAGGTACACATTGTCTTTGTGTTTTCCTGGTGGCAGTAAAGAGACTCCTCTTGAAAGCTGGAGCCATTCACTTTCACTTTATGTAAAATAAATTTCCATTAAAAAAAATATACTGGGAAAGCTGTATTTTGCAAGTACACTTTTTAAAAAGCAGATTATCAAAAGCGATCATTTCAGAAAACACAGAAAAACTTGAAGAAAATTGAAAGGACTCTTAATTCATCTACCCAAAGATAGTAGACATTTACATTTACATTATCTTCTTCCAGTCTTTTTTGATGAATATATAAACATATATATTTTTAAAAATGGGATTACAACATATGTCTTGTTTTCATTTAGTAGATTGTGAGCATTTTTTACTTCACTAAATGTTGTTCCAAAATAAGATTTTTACCTAATATAGGATGTTTCCATTGATGTGTTATCTATTGAAATCACCCCCAAAGCTTAGCAGCTTAAAAAAACAATAATAAGCATTATCTCTTACAGTTTCTGTGGCTCAGAGATTTGAGAGTGGCTTGGCTGGGGAGTTCTGGTTTGGGGTCTCTGGTTTGGTTGCAGTCAGGCGTTGGTTGGACCGGCAGTTATCTGAAGGCTGGACTGGAGCACCTGCTGCCAAGGTGGTTCGCTCTCATGCTGGCAGGTGTGGTTTTCTCATGGCCTTTCCACTGGGCTGCTTGTTGCTGTTCAGTCACTCAGTCATGTCTGACTCTCTGTGACCGTATGGACTTCAGCATGCCAGGCTTCCCTGTCCTTCATTATCTCCTGGAGTTTGCTCAAACTCGTGTCCATTGAATTGGTGATGCCATCCAACCATCTCATCCTCAGTGGCCCCCCTTCTCCTCCTGCCTTCAGTCTTTCCTAGCATCGGGGTCCTCTCCAATGAGTCAGCTCTTCTCATCAGGTGGCCAAAGTATTGGAGCTTCAGCTTCAGCATTAGTCCTTCCAATGAATATTCAGGGTTGATTTCCTTTAGGATTGGCTGGTTTGATCTCCTTTCAGTCCAAGGGACCCTCAAGGGTCTTTTCCAGCATCACAGTTCGAAAGCATCAGTTCTTCAGCTCTCAGACTTCTTTATGGTTCAACTCTCACATCTGTACATGGGTACTGGAAAAACCATAGCTTTGAATATACGGATTTTTGTCAGCAAAGTGATGTCTCTGCTTTTTAATATGCTGTCTAGCTTTGTCATAGCTTTTCTTCCAAGGAGCAAGCTTCTTTTAATTTCACCGTCCCGCAGTGATTTTGGAGCCCAAGAAAATAAAGTCTGTCAATATTTCCATTTTTCCCCATCTATTTGTCGTGAAGTGATTGGGTGTCCTCAAAGCATGGCACCTGCCTTTCCCCAGAGTGAGAATGAGCCAGGCAGAAGCTGTGTCTTTTCTGTGACCAATCTTGGAGGTCACACAGTGTCATTTGGGCAGTATTCCCTTTGTCATACAGGTCAGCCTTGTTGTGTTGGAGAATCTTTGGGGACACCGTTAGGCTGACTACCGCATCATCCTATTTCTCTACCCTCCACTTACTTAACTAGTCCCCTATTGTTGGACATCTACATTGTTTCCACTCTTTTTTTTGCTATTGTATGGAACAAGCTTCAGGCACCTGCTGTTATACAAGTGTCTCATCTGTATTTGGTTTCACTTTATCCTGTCAGGATCTCAAAGTCATTGGGAGCCATACTCAAAGTTGGGCCCCCTTTGGACCACTCCCTTTAAGCATTGACAAGATGATGGTCCTCTGAGGGGATTGCCAGGGTAATTCAGTGAATTATCAGGGTCTGGCAGGAAACAGAATTCAGCTCAGACTCTAATGAAGAAAGTACTTCTAGAGATGTGAGATGGGGAGGAAGCTAATAAGATTTGAGGCACCCTGAGACAGGCCACTAGAGATAAGCCACTGTCACCCTGAGCCCTGAAGGGACGGGGCCACACAACTGCTGGAACTGCAGGGCAAGCAGGGAGAATGTACCCTAATTTCTCCTCTCTGTCCACTCTCCAGTCTCGATCTGTCCCTCTTTGTCTCTCTCTTTCTCATTCTGCTGGTTCCTCCTATTGGCCGAACGGAAACAGAGGTCAACCAATAGCCAGTATGGAGCCCGGTTGATGCGGTCCATGGGGTCAGCCTCTGGTGAGGAGAGAAGCGTGGGGAATGGATGGGAGGGTGGAGAGAACAGGGAACAAAGAATAACCAACACTGTTAGTATTTTTGAAACATCGATGAGTACAGAACCGTGTATCAGAACAGAGGTAACTAACCCTGCCATAGTGTAGATGTGGGGTAATTTTATTATTATTCATAATCATAACAGCAGTTTAGCCATAATGTGTTAAGTATTTTCCATGTCCAGGGCAGTGTGTTACATTACAGGGCATTTTACACATACTATTTCTAATCTTTATAGCCAATCTGCTGGGCACATGTTATTATGAGCCTTTTTAAGGCAAGAAAAAATGGGCTTGGAAAGGCTCAAGATCCTGCCTGAGGTTGCAAAATTAGTAACAGAGCTAGGATTGGGCTCCAGTCTGTTTTATTCTAAACTCCAAATGCCTTCTTCTAAGGCAGCCTACACCAGCCTCATGGGGTGGACCGATGTGGTTTCTGCAAAAAGCCTTCAGTGGCTTCTTCTAGAACAGAGCGATACTTTTTTTTTTTTTTTTAAAGAGTAAATCTTTTAACACACCATCTCATCTGGATGGCTGCCCAGGAGTTAGAGAGTATCGTGTGTTTGTCAAATTATGAGTTTTGTGCCAGCGCATATAAAGCAGTCAGGAAGGAGAAAAGCAAAGATCCCCCTTGGAATAATGGAATGAGGAACACAGTGCTCAGTGTGGGGAGCTGACATTCTGGAGGTCACCTTCTAGATCTTAGTAAATTATTGTACTCAGTCTGCTGCGCATGGGCCAGGCATGCCAGCATCCCCTGAAAACAGTGTCCTGGCAGCCCTGGGCACCCAGGAGGCACTTGGTCAATTACTTGGTTCTAGAAGGAAATTTCCCTAATGCTTCAGATGGATGGGCGTGAAGAGGGTTGGAAGGAAGAGGAGTGGAGGTAGGGGAAGAGAGATACAATGTCAAGGCATTGATTTTGCAATGAAAATTCCCCACTCTGTTTTCTGGATATGTGATAAAAAAAATTCTGTACTGGACATGTGATCCAAAAAATTCAGGAACTTCTTGGTATGTTTTCGTCTATGTCCTTTGGATTCTTCCCACGAGGGGAGGATGGCTGTGGTGACGTGGTGATGGGGAGGTCACCTAGGTGAAAGTGCTATCCAGCATCACATCATCAGATGCATTTCTAAATTAACTTAAAGCTTTGTGCCCGTTGCTTATTTGCATTAAAAAATTAATATGAATATAAGAGCCCTGGTTTACAACTTGGTGTCCATTCATGGGAAATGATCTGTGAGTTCACGTTGAAAAAGTTCAACATGAGCCAAGAATGTGACACCCTGGTTAGTTTGGTTTGAACTGGAGGATGTTCGGGTGCATATAATTTAATTAACATTGATTGAACATTTCCTCTGTTCAAGGCGCTGTGCTTTTCATCATCACATAGCTCAACAGTGCCACCTCCCACCCCCACCAGTGTTTTTGAGAAGGGAAACACTTTCAACAAAAATTTGAACTTGGAATCTCAGATAAAGAGAATGGATGGTTCCAGTTTGGGATGGAATGGGAGAAGCCTGGGCCCCTCACCCTCACCCCAGCCTTTTTCCTGCAAACCAGTCCTGTGCAGGCTTCCCTGGCCTCGCCCCCACCCCCCACCCCGCCACCCCCAGTCCCTGCTTTGTGTAGGTGGGGGAACTGACCAGAAGTCCCCAACCCAAAGCCCTTCTGGGGGGTTTTAATGAGATAAATCCAGAGCCCATGACTCCCAGCCCAGTGGTCTTAGGTCTTTTATTGTTCTCTGCTCCGTATTTAAAAAACAAAAACAAAACTTGCTCTATTGCCTTTGACTCCTCCCAATTCCAGTTCTTACTAACTTGACCTAGTTTCTTAGGCATTGGTTTCTTGCTTCCAGAATAGTTGCTTTGGGGGTTGGGGTGGGGGTGGTATTTCCACTCTTCCTTTATCTAATACAAAACTGATCTCTGTCTTTCTCTTTCTCTGTCTCCCCACCCTGCATCCTTCATCCCTCTGTCTTACAACCCCTGTTTTCTGGGTTTAATGATTAGATGACCTAAGACAAGGGTGCTAATTTCCCTAAGCCTCCATTTCTTTTTAAAATTTTTGTTGGAGTTTAGTTGCTTTATAATGTTATGTTAGTTTCTACTGTACAGCAAAGTGAATCAGTGTAGGGATAAGCATGCCCACTTAGCAAGGCTGTGAGGCATAAAGGAAGTGTGGCTGAGCCCAGCACAATGTCGGGTCCCCTCCTTCCTACTTGTCCAACTCTGAGAGATTCATGAAAAATGCAGAGGTTGGTGTGTTTTGGGATTTGTGTGTGTGTATGTTTTTTAAACAGTTGTTTACATTTTTGGTGCAATCAAACTTGCAGTTTGATTGACAGGAGAAGAATAACCTAAATCAACTCAAACTGGCACAGGGCAATGACAGTGATTGTCGACAGCAGGATAATTGATCTAATTAAATAAATGAAACAGCCTGCTGGGGAGCCATGCCTGTCTGCCCCTGCAGGCAGCAGCTGATGCTGGGTCCCATGTCCCAGGTGACTGCAAGAGGACTAGTAGGTTCAGACAGGTGAGGGGACTGCAAGGAGGGTAGCAGGCCTGACTACAGTGGGAAACAGTGCCATGCAGCCAGCAAACCATCACTTCTGTGTATCCTGCTGTGTTGTCTCCGGAGAACAGAGCGAGCATTCAGGTAATTTAGAACATACTTTACCACTGCCGCGTTTACTGTTAACTTGCTCAGTCCTGGTGAGGAAACTGTTAAATTCCTGAGACCTGAGACAGAGACATCATTTATAAACCCAGTCTGGGAAGAGCCACCCTCTCCATCTTGGGAGCCTTGATATGGCTCCCAGGTGAAAGTAAGGCTGCAAGTTGGTGAGTCTTGTTGGTTTTGATCCCAAACTGTATTCCTCTCCAGAAGCAGGTACAGAGGGCTGGGGGTTGCTCCTTTGTACTGGGGGACACAAAGGTGAGCTAGAAGACAAAGTTTCTGGCTTTGTGCAGGGAGTTTTTTAAAGACCATGGCCAGAAATGTAAAGGGAGGATGCTCTCTGGCTGCCCGCCGCACCGGACAAATTATTGGACAAATAACCACCCTCGGAATACTCCAGGCTTATCCTAGCACTTGGTGGGACCCAAACACTTTTCCTCTAGCTCCTCCCTGAAGAGAGGAGTGTGAGAGAAGCTGCTTGGTCGTCAGAACAGGGTGGTGAGACTAACAGCAAGGTGCCCGTAGGCTCAGTGGGAAATGGCCCAGGACACGTTGCTGAAGCTGAGTGGGTGACACAGGGTCCCTTCTAGAATGCTGGTGAACTTGATAACCATACAGCCCCTCCATCCCTGCTTTCTGTTCATCTCCACTGCCAACTTCCCCCGGATATGGACCTCATCATAAGATCACCAGGCCCTCCTTCCCAGTGGAGATGGTCATAGCACGTTCCTCTACCCCACCCCCGCCCCGCCATGAGGACTGAGGGAAATCTGTGTCTATTTCGCACAGTGGCAAATAAGGAACATGCCGTTAGCTGTCATTTCTCTCTTGGCATTTGCCTACTAGCGTGTGTGTTTTGGGTGTTTCTCTCTTAGTCCTTCATGAAATTCTGGGAAGTGCTCAGAAATTGAGGCGAGAGGGCTGCATTCATGCCCAGTAACAGTTGATGGACATGGCTGGGGGCTTTGTGGAGTCGACAGGGAAGGTTTCTGCCTGCAACTTTGGGTGATGGAGGGGTGAGTGTCTTTGTACAGCTCAGAGCAGACTTCCAGCTGCTCAACACAAATCCCCCCAACCTTGGAGCTGACAGCAAGCAGGTATTGCCAATTGGTAGCAAGTTAGTACAGAAATTTCAGTGTTTCCATGTAAACCCATGGCTGATTCATGTCAATGTATGGCAAAAACCACTACAATATTGTAAAGTAATTAGCCCCCAACTAAAATAAATAAATTTATTAAAAAAAATTTCAGTGTTTCTGATACATGAGAATTCTTTGCAAAAAGACCACATACTGGGAAAGACCCATAGGTATTGCCTGATTGAATTTAATCTTTTTTTTTCTTAATTGATGAAGAAAGGAAGCAAGTATGGTTCAGGAAAGTTAAATGAGTTTACGTAGGGCCACAAAGCTTGTAAAGCAGCGGTCCCTAACCTTTTTGGCACCAGGGACTGGTTTCGTGGAAGATAATTTTTCCATGGCCTGGGGTTGCGGGGGGGGGGGTTACTTTCAGGATGATTCGAGCACATCACATTTATTAGACATTTTATTTCAATTATTATTACATCAGCTCCACCTCAGATCATCAGGCATTAGATCCCAAAGGTTGGGGACCCCTGTTGTAACACTTATGGAGCCCAGTCTCAGCTCTGGGTCTCTGCTCAGTCACTCAGGCCCTGAGCTACCTCGCTGATTTGTTTTGCCAGTTACACAACCGTCTAGTGGGATCACATTCCCTGTGCTAGGAGGCATCCATAATTCACAATGTGGAAGTCTTTCTCATCTCTGGGAGAAAAAACAAGAAGAATAAACTTTGAAGGTTTCACATCCTTCACCTTCCATGACCGTTTGTCTGCATTTTATGCTATATGTTCAGTTATCTGCATTTTCTAACAAGGCTCACTATGTTTAGCTAAGTCTCGCGGGTGAAAGGTGTGATTGATTAGGAACTAAGAGGCTGTTCACAGAGAGAAACGTGAGGTCTTGCAGCAACACGCCTCTGAAGCAGCAGTTTTCAGGGTGGAGAATTGATCTGGGAGTCATGGAGCCGCCTTTCTTCCGTGGCAGATGAGAAAACCCCCTCGAAATCATCTACAGTCCATTCCTGCCCTCCCCCATGTTCTGTCTGCGAGCAGCATGTGAGAAATAATACATGTCACATTTCACAGCTTGGAAAATTAGCAATAATTGTCTCAAGTGGCTGGGCTTGGGGAAGGAAAAGAAGATAAAATTCCAAATGCCCAGTGTGTCTGAATGAACAGGACATCATGGAGCTGGCTGCTTGAGTAGCTTCTGCCACCTTCCTCCTCGGTCACTGCAGCCTCAGGTCTTGGAAGAATGTCTGTGCATTTTTGAGGGTCCAAGGGCCCCGGTGGCGTGTGCTGGGAACATGCGGAGGGAGAACCTTGCTCAATGGGCCACTGTGTCTGCCTTGGCTCAGGCTGGAGCGTGGTGTCCAAGGGAGCTTGGGCCCGAATAAAGACACGCTTTATTTCCCTCTCCGTTGACAGAGGGGGATTTTGAAGGTAGCAGGGGAAACAGAGTGAGCAGTGTTCAGGGACGCAGCCCACCTTCCTGGGTAGTTTTCCGCTGCGACAGCCCCACCGAAGTAAGCTGGCCAAGGAGACGGAGGTTTTACAAGTGAGCTGTGTGGACTGGGGCCGCGTGCCGACCTGGAGGCCTTCTGGCAGGACCCCATTGGCAGCGTTACTTGGTCAAGGGGGATGTGGAAGGTGCATGTCCGTGTGTGTGTGTGTGTGTTTCCTACAGCTGTCGTGACAAAGTTCCAGAGCAGGGTACTGGAACTCCCAGTACCGGGGGACACTAAAGTGAAGTGAGAGCCGCTCAGTCGTGTCTGACTCTTTGCGACCCCATGGACTATACAATCCATGGAATTCTCCAGGCCAGAATAATGGAGTGGGCAGCCGTTCCCTTCTCCAGGGGATCTTCCCAACCCAGGGATCGAACCCAGGTCTCCCACATTGCAGGCGGATGCTTTACTGTCTGAGCCACCAGAGAAGCCTGAAAATACTGGAGTGGGTAGCCTATCCCTTCTCCAGTGGATCTTCCCAATCCAGGAATCGAACCTGGGTCTCCTGCATTGCAGGTGGATTTCTTTTACCAGCTGAGCTAGCAGGGAGGCCCGGTAGGACACTGTCATCTCCCAGTTCTGGAGGCCAAAAGTCCAAGTCCAAGACGTGAGTAGGGCTGGTTCCTTGTCAGGGCTGTAAGAGCAGGCACTGTCCCAGGCTCTCTCCTTGGCTGGTAGAGGGCCTTCTTCATGTTCATATGGCCTTCTCCCTGTGCAGATGTCTGTGTGCAGATTTCCTCTTCTCATGCAGACACCCACTGTATTGGATTAGGGCCCTTCCTAATGACCTCAGTCTAACTTAATTGTTTGTATAGAGACCCTATCTCCAAATAAGATTACTTTCCAAGATTACTGAGGAGTAGGACTCCAAACTATGAATTTTGGAAATACACACACAGTTGAACCCACAGGAGCATGTGCCTTATATTCCGTCTTGTTTATCTGGAGATTGACAACGCAGCTGTGGAGCCCATAACTCTGCCACTTCATAGTGGACTGATGATTGGCCCTTTTTCTCTGCCTTTTTCTTCCATCTTCCCCCTTCCAGACATACCTTTCAGAAATCCCCAGTATCTGAACTGTGTTTATACTGTAATAGTTAGAGCTACTCCTTACTGATTGCTTCTTAAAGTACCAAGCAAGGTGCTGGGTACTTGATTTGTATTCATTTGTGTAATCCTCATGATGGCCCCTGAGGTAGGCTCTATTATTCCCATTATACATATAAAGGAACTGAAGTGTAGGAAGGCCAAGTAACTTGCCCCAGGTCACACAGCTAACTCAGTGGTAGAACCAAGATTTGAACCCAGGCCACTTAGTCAAAACAGGTACATTATAAACTACATCCACTTTACTTAATAGACTCAATATTTAACAAGTAGCCCTCTATGGCTTCCGTGTGCAAAAATTGGAGTGGTACGATGAGTCAGAGCACAGGTTCTGGGTTCTGCATCTATTTGTCATGGTTTACCAGTAATGTGACTTTTGCAAGTGATGGACTCTCTCTGTACCTTACTTTTGTCATCTGTAAAGTGAGGATGACATTCTCTTAGGTCTTCCCTGTAGCTCAAGTGGTAAAGAGTTTGCCTGCAGTGCAGGAGACCCAGGTTCGACCCCTGGGTCAGGAAGATCCTCTGGAGAAGGTAATGGGAATCCACTCCAGTATTCTTGCCTGGAGAATCCCATGGACAGAGGAGCCTGGTGGGCTACAAAGGGGTTGCAAAGAGTCATACATGACTGAGCTACTAACACTACTAAAGTGGGGATGACATTCTCTTAGAGATGTTTGGGGATGATCAGGTGAATGACTGGCACATGGTAACTGATTAATAAATATTATTAATGATAACATTTTCCCACCTCATTCTCTATTTTTACTGTGTCCAGTGTGGTAGCTGCAAGCCCCAGGTGGTTATTGAGCCCCTGAAATATGGGTAATGGGAATCAAGATGTGCTGTAAGCATTAAATATGCCACATTATTTGAAGGTTTAGCATCTCCCCCACCAAATGTAAGCTATCTCATTAATAATTCTATATTGATTATACATTGAAGTCATGTTTTAGATATATTGGGTTAACTAAAATTATTAAAAATAATTTGTTTTATTTTACTTTTTAAAAAGCATGACTACTAGAAAATCTAAAATGCCATATGTCCCTCACTTGATACTTCTGTTGGACAGTATTTGTCTAGACTTGGGTCAGATGCTCAGTCACATCTGACTCTTTGCGACCCCATGGACTGTAGCCTGCTAGGCTACAGAATCTCTATCCATGAGATTCTTCAGGCAAGAATGCTGAAGTGGGTTGCCATTACCACCTCCAGGGGATTTTTCCCGACCCAGGGATTGAATCCATATCTATTACATCTCTTGCACTAGCACGTGGATTCTTTACCATTAGTGCTACCTGGGACGCCTCATTGGTCTAGACTGTAGACTCTAATCTCCAGAGGCCACATTTGTTGTATTTACTCTTGTATCCTAGCATTTTGTTCAGATCCTAGCCTTATAAGAGATGCTCAAAAATATGGTTATTGGGACTTCCCTGGTGGTCCAGTGGTTGAGACTTCACACTCCCACTGCAAGTTCGATCCCTGGTCAAGGAACTAAGATCCTGCATGCTGTGCAGCATGACACCCCCCCCCCCAAATGCAGTTCTGATTATACAAATGCTCTGTTCTTAGCCCAAGATAAGTCTCTAGGATACAGACTCAAGAAGGGGGAAGCCTTCAGTTCCCCAAACTTGGGGAAGCCCTGCAGACTGAAGTTTCTAGCTCACCCTTGAACCTGGCCCAGGCCAGCCTCCCACTGAATGGCTGGGTTTGATGGCCAGGCCTCCACCTCTCTTGAGGTAGCCTTGCTGTTCAGCCCTGGGGAAAACACGGCTGTGGAGGTGTCTTCTGTTTTCAGAGAAAGCAGTTTTGCACAGAGGATGTGAAAGCTCACTTCATCAGCCAAAGGAAGACCATGAAAGAGATCACTATATGCAGCGAATGGGAGGGAAGGGCCTGGAGGAAATTTCCACCAGGTTTGAGGTCCTCGTCTATACTTCGTGTCTCAGATTGAGCTTTATAAAGATAGAAGATTGAATCTTTCTGCCTCTGTCCCTCCACCACATCCCCTTCTTCCCAAAGAGAACCCCAAAGCCAGCCCTTGTCAGGGGGCATGGATCTGACATTCCCATCAGACCTCACATCTGTGGAAACTGAGGCCATCTCCACCCACAGTCCTGACAGATCCCAAGATTTGCGATCACTCATTGAAATGAGGGATTTCAAAGAATGCCACAGCTGGATGGGAGGTCTGAGGAACTGGTCTGGTTTCTTCTGTGGTTGGATTTCTGTGTTTCTCATCCTTCCAGTGACATCTCTGCTGCTGGGGAGGGCTTGGCATGCAGGAGACATGAACCCAGATGACCTCATCTAGAGTGTAAACTGGTCCACTTTCTCCCTGTGCCCTGAGCCTGGGCTTTTCTCAGTCACTCTTCTGAGGGCGATGTCACTGAGTTTCTATGCATGTTAGTTCACCTGTCCCCAAATCCTGATGTAGTTTTGCTTGAGTCACGTGTCTTAGAGCATCTGGCAGCTTCTCTGAGACTCAGTTTCTTCTATTCACATGGAAATAGTAGCACCTGCCCAACTTGTCCGGAGAAGGCAATGGCACCCCACTCCAGTACTCTTGCCTGGAGAATCCCATGGATGCAGGAGCCTGATAGGCTGCAGTCCATGGGGTCGCTAGGAGTTGACACGACTGAGCGACTTCACTTTCACTTTTCACTTTCATGCATTGGAGAAGGAAATGGCAACCCACTCCAGTATTCTTGCCTGGAGAATCCCAGGAACAGGGGAGCCTGGTGGGCTGCCGTGTATGGGGTTAAATGAGATAATACATCAACAGCGGCAGGCAATGCCCTGCATGTTCTACCATGCAGAACATGGTAGACACTTCAGAAGCATGAGTAACCCTCCTCTACTGGTTCTTAAGGATTTTCTTCTCCATCTCGCCCTGCTCTGCCTCCCAGTTCATGGCAGCTTCCTCTAACTAAGGCAGGTGAGAGCAGGTGAGGGCTGGTTTCTATTGCATGCTGCATTTTCACCCCAATTTAATGGCCCCCAATTTAGAGTTCTCTTCCATGGCACAGAGGAAATTTGTAGAAGTATCCTTGACATTGAAGATCACTAGTATTCCTACCTCCTTGCTTTTCAGAGGCCACCTGTTCTTTCTATTTGTGTCAGGATTAGAACGAGGAATCTTGGCAAAGAGGAGATGTTACTTTTGATTAAACATCTTGAGCCTCATTTCCCACTTTGGGGATGACTCAGCTCCATCTGGGTGAAGGAGAAGGGGAGCGGGAAGTCATTTTTACATGAAATATAAATTCATATGGTCCTAGAGGTTATTAACTAAAGTGAAGTCTTCACATTGCTTGGATGGCACCTGGCACCTAGTTAGGATCTCAGTGTGTGTGTTGATTTCTTGTCTTTGGTGTGGCACCTGAAGCAAGTCATAGAGGAAAGGAGAAAGACTGGAGTCCTTGACCTGAGTTCAGGTGGCAGCACAGACTCTCATTAGCTGTGTACCCTCAAGCAAGCTGCTTTTCATATCTTGAGCCCCAGAAATTTTCACCTTCAAAACTGGAATAACCACAACTTGGCCTACTTCATGCAGTGGCTATGGAGATTGGATAACTAAATGAAAGTATGCTGTAATGGCAAAACATTCAGTATTAGTTTCCCATCCTTAATTATCATGGGTAATGATAATACCCACAATAATATCCACTCAAAGAGGTACAAATATCTCTTTGATTTGTCAGTTCCCAGTTGTGACTCAGATTTTTTTCCAAATAATATGGTTTTTAGACCATTTTCCAACCAATTATCAATCACGTTTGCTTTGAGGAGGCAGAAACTTAGATGTCTTTCATCTTTTATTCTTTATTCCCTGATCCATAAGCAATCCCCCACTCACCAAGGTACCAAATGGGAGATTAGGAGCACTTTTGAAAAGAAAGAAAAAGCTCTTGGAAAAAAGTGCTGATATAGGATATTTAACTTCAGAGAAGGAGGTGGCTGTTTTTGTTTTTTAGGTGTGATGCAAGTAGAGTTTATTGCTACTTGAGCTTTTAATTGGTTTACTAATATTTTTTATAGCTTCTTATTTTAATGTTTGCAGGTCCCCAGATGCTGAGGTTTACTGACATCCATGAAAGGATTGATAAATGATTTAGTTGAAATAGCAAAACTGGAGGCATTGTATGAATTAGAAATTGTGCTACAGAACCCACTCCGGAGTCACTAATTTGTTTAACGTGATCTGTGTTCTGCATCTGTTCCTCACCAAGTCACAGGAAAAACAAATGTCCACTGTTCCCCCAGCCAAACAGGGGTTGGAGGACACCCAAGGGATTGGGGCAAGGCCTCTCAAGAGTGTCAGATGGGGGCTGGCAGGTTTAACTGGCTTAGGTCAGCAGGACTGGGCTTCCCTCTCTGGGTCCACTCTGCCATCACTTCCCTGTGAGTCTGACGAGGTTTGTCCATGTAGACGGAGGGGAGGATGGGCACATGGTTCGTATATCACTGCAGAGCAGCCCTGAGGTTTCCACAGACAGAGTGACCCCCCTCCGTCAGCTGGGGTAGGACCCTTCTCATTTCCTCCTACCTCACAATTCTCTGTGGAATCGGTGATTTTGCTGAAACTGATTTCTGTGGCTTTGTTTTGCTGTTAACTTCTTCTATGGCACAATTGGAGATTTCTTGTAATTTTAAGTGATTTTTTTTATGATATGAAAGGAATATTTATAACAAAATTTAGAAAATACATACAAGTCAGAATGAATAAACCAGAAATTGCCAGGATATCCATCATCTGGAGATAATCATTGTTTTCTCCCCTTCCAGTTATACATGAACATGTATCCATTCTTTCTAAAATTCTTTTCCCAGTTAGGTTGTTACATAATATTGATCAGAGTTCACTGTACCATACAGTAGGTCCCTATTGGTTATCCATTTTGAATATAGCAGTGTGTACATGTAAATCCCAAACTCTCTATTTATCCCTTCCCTCCCATTCTCCTCAGTAACTATCAGTTTGTTAGAAATAATCAGTTTATCAATAAATAACTATCCTTCCACACTTTTCTCTGACATACATCTTTGTGTGTGTTTTTTTTAAATAGACACATGTAGACTGTATTACTTGGTAACCTGTTTTATTCACTGGTCTTTTTTGAGCAGTTTTTCTCCGTAATAGTGAACAGCCTCTCTTAGACTGCTGTTCAAAGGGGCTTATTCAGACTGACCCTAATAAACAAATATCTGGCTGGGACTGGTGTGCCCAGTACACTCTGCCCTTGCAGAAATATGAGATTGGCTACAGCTATGCATTTCTGTTTGGGTTGCTTCAGTGTCATATGCGCTTCTGACATATAATACAGAAGCCCATTCCCCTTTCACTAGCCTATTTAAGGTACCATTCTTAACAGGTTCATAAGGGTGACTTACTTTGTTCCTTTTCTTTCTTCTGTCCATCCATCCATCCACCCATCCTGCCAGCCATCTGTCTGTCCTTCTTTCCCTTCCATCCATCCATCCATGCATCCATCCATCCAAAGTATTGAGCACCTAGACTGTGCCAGGCATTGTGTTTGGTAGGAAGGAAGCAGAGATACATGCTGTCGAGATACATGCCCACAAGGAGGTACCAGTATCGCCCCGGAACTAATGTCTGCCCTGTACGTGAGAGGGCAGTCCTCATCTGATTTCTCCATCGTGAAACTGATCAATTCTAGTAGCTATCAGGCAGATGACTAGGGATAAAATGGTTAATTCCTGCTTTACAGTGGAGGCATCTTAAAGGTAGAAGCTCTGTATTGCTTCTTTTCTGTAAACCCCTAGATGCCAACTAGGCCTCTAGCCCCATACACGGTGAGACCACAAGATGAATTGAATAACTAGAGCAGACTAACGTGGCAGCAACATTTTTAGAAAGCTGTTTCTCACCGCATCTAGTATGTATCTCATAAATCAAAGAAGAAAGGATTTTGATTCTTCTTTTTTAAAAAAAAAAAAAAGTGTCCTTCTTAAGTCTTGGAGAGACAGCGAGTCTATTCTATTTAGCTTTAAACGATATTCCCCTCCTTCATGGTGTGTTCCAGAGAAGCATGGCTTTGTGTAAAAAGGTAAGATTTATTTTTGCCAGTAAAATATAACTCAGAGCACAGCCCAGCAACGGCATACAGCAGGAGGAAGTACCTCACTGGATGCCAGCGGCAGTTACAGTAAAATGTTACAAGTGTGAACAGCCCCCGCCTCCCCGCCCCCCGTCAGACAGAGTAGGCTGCATTTTTTTTCCCCAGAGAAGTGGGTTTTTGTTTTTTTTTTTTTTATGGTGCTATTTTGACTTCCTAAGGCTGCCATAGATTTATAAGGAAATAATTCTTCCAGTGGGCCTTAGTGACATCCTAAAGTTTTACATGTGCCATTTATGAAATTGCTAAAACTGTTCCATGTAAACATTTCCTTGTCACCAACTTAGGCCCATTTATTGCATTTATGCAACTATGCTATATGTGGTTTTTTTTAAAGATACCAAAATATTTTTAATAACCCCAACCCTGAGGCAAACCTCAGAGGTTAACTGTAATAACGAACGTAGTCCTTACCCTTGCTGTCCAGAAAGAAACAGACCATGGCTCCTGGCTGTGTCAGAGTGCTACAGACACCTCTTCCGTTAGCATAGAACAGGGGGTTCCTCCACGAGCCCTCTCATCTTCATCTTCCCCTCCCTGCTGTCATCTCTCTCTGTGGTCTGGCCACTCTGTTAATTACAGATGTATGGGAGCAGCCTGAATCTGGGGTCTGGCTCTATCTACCCAATTTATTGTTAGCTCCGTGGCTTTGACTAATTTACTCTCCTCCTCTTGACTTATTTTTATACCTGTGAAAGGCTGTAATAATAACACTCATCTCAGGATATGGGGGAAAATAGAGCTTTGGAAGGGGAGCAAGAGGCAACACAGGAAGAAAAGTGCAAGTGTTAGTCGCTCAGTCGTGTCCAATTCTTTGCAACCCGATGGACTGTAGCGCACGCCAGGCTCCTCTCTCCATGGGATTCTCCAGGCAAGAATACTGAAGTGGGTAGCCATTCCCTTCTCCAGGGGAATCTTCCTGACCTAAGGATCATTCTGTACCCTCTGAGCCACCAGGGTCTTTCACTTTTACTTTCATTGTGTGGTGGTGGTCGGGGGCGAGTCTCATTTCGAACTGTGCTGTCTATGTGGAGGTAGTTGCACGTAGAGGTTACAAGAGCAGGTTCTGAGGTCACATTGCCTGAGTGTTGGGCAAGTGTATTAGTGTGTGCTTTGGGCAAGCTATGCATCCTCTCTGTGCCTCCATCTCCTGTCTGTAAATTTGGGATAATAATAGTAACTACTTGTGGGGTTGTTCTGACCATTGGCTTAGGTAATCAGTCTGCAGTGCTGTGCATAGTGTTTGGCACATATATGTTCAATAAACGTAAGTAGTAGCATTCCTAATTTTTAACTTTTTTCTGTCTATTGAAACTCCATATGTAAATCTGATACAAATTTATAATTTTTCTCTGGATACAGACAGAGCTAATACCCACTTTATGTGTTTTTCCCCATCTTTCTTTCCTTCCATCCTTCCTTCTTCCCTTCTTTTTTAGCATATTTATTGTTGTTTAGTTGCTCAGTTGTGTCTGACTCTATTTGTGACCCCATGGACTCTAGGCCACCAAACTCCTCTGTCCATGGGGTTTTCCAGGCAAGAATATTGGAGGGAGTTGCCATTTCCTTCTCCAGGGGATCTTCCCAACCCAGGGATCAAATCCACATCTCCTGAATTGGCAGACAGATTCTTTACCATGGAGCTACCAGGGAAGAAGCCCTAGCATGATTAGATCAACATATATAGAATTGACATTGGGTTACTTTATTTAAATAACTACCAGTTTCAAGTTCTATTTAAGTTAAAATTTTATTTCACATTATGAAATTGTGGCAAGTGTACCTTCTGTCTCACTGAAAAACACCTGAACTATTTTCCTCAAACTTCCCAAAACAAAGAACTTGGAGGCAAGAATAGAGAGATTTAATAAAGGAAGTTTCTTTTTCCAAATACAATACAGAAGACCAGGGGCTATTGTGAAACATGGGCAGCCTCCTGCAGCCCCCTCTGCCTTGAATTCCACCTTACCAAAGCATGATTTTATTAAGATGAGGCCATCCAATTTCCTTCTGTTGTTCTTGGGACTCTGCATTTTTGGTAGCCCATTTGCATCTGTCTGCATGTTGAATTCTAGAGGGTGTGATTACTGACAAATAAAATGGGATGAAGTAATCTGGGTATTCTTCCTACATTGATATTCAAATTCAGTATTCAAGGCTCAACATGCCTGAAATACAGATTTTCCTCTGAAATACAATGGCTGGCCAACAAATGTTTCTTGATTAAACAAAGAAGGAGAGAAAGGAAAAGGAGGAGGAGAGGGGAGAGAGAGGAGAGGCAGATAGGGGCATCCAATGTGTAGAGGTAGGTTGGGATCAGAGAGGTGGGGAGCAGTGTGATAACCCCTGTGTCCATGGTTCAGCAGCACTGTGTGTGTGGATCTGATGAGAGCCAGAATGACAAGTCACTGCTCCATCCTGTTTTCCAGAACTTTGCCAAGGATAGCTCACAAGGACTCTTGGTTATATTCCTCTTGCTTGGCAAATAGTAGATGCCTTGAAAATACTTGCTGAATGAAACATTCCATTAACCTAACTTAATGAATATAGCCATTTCCATCTACAGTGAGTGAAGTGAAAGTTTCTCAGTTGTGTCTGACTCTCTGCGACCCCATGGACTATACAGTTCATGGAATTCTCTAGGCCAGAATACTGGAGGGGATAGCCGTTCCCTTCTCCAGGGATTTTCCCAACCTCCAGGATTGAACCCAGGTCTCCTACATTGCAGGTGGATTCTTGACCAGCTGAGCCACTAGGGAAGCCCAATGATGTAACCATAAATGCACTAAATGATGTAACTGTTTTGAGATGTAAGTGGCCCTGACTAGTTGGGAAGAAAAAGTTTGGTGAATTTGGTTCAGTGGAGACTCTGGTTCTTAATAGCCATTTGACTTGAACTGTTGGCTGCAAACAATAAGGTTCTTTTAGCCTCTCTCATAAGATGGGTAGCATCTTGGTGCCATGGAGGTCTGCAGGTGTCCCCCTTCCTGGCCGCTGTTTTTGAAATAAGATGTGAAAGTCATGCAGTCTCCACTCCTGTGACTGGATGCTCTGTCTCCTATGGGTCTTCCAGCTCTCAGATTGCACAGAAAGGTTGTGTCTTCCATGGGGTTTGCAAGAACGTGGGTCTGGCTCTAGATAAATGCTTTATGGAAATAGAACATATGCTTTCAAAAACTCTGGCCCTTGGAGTTTTGTGCCAGTCCTTCCCTTGCATCTCAGTCAGTGACAGAACTTTGCCCTTTGTTTGGGAAGGGGCCTAGTGGAAACAGAGGGGCCCTGACCTCTTCATCCATGTCATCATACAGACAGGATGTTAAAGCTGGAAGGGTCTCCAGCATTCATCCAGGCTCTGCTTCCTACTCATTTATGACCGTGGGTGTCCATGAACTCCCCTGGGCTTCAGCTTCCTCATCTGTAAAGCAGGGATAGTAATCGTCGTATCCTTAAAGGCTGTGAGGATTGAAGGAGGTTAGTCAGTTTCTTAGCACTGCCTGATGGCCCAGGTGATATTGGTTATTGTTGTCACACATCACATCACCTGGAGGGCCTTTCCATGACCTGAGATGCCCAGACCTACTGAATCAGAATCTCTAGAGCTGAGGGCCCAGTAGTTCATGTTTTTTAAAATCCCCAGAGATAATTTTCATGTTTAGCCAGGAGTGAAAGTACTGATTCTAAAAGAACTGGATTCATGGGGTCTTCTCTTTGGAGTCAGTGTAGCCATTATTTGTTGTTGTTGTTCAGTTGCTAAGCCATATCTGACTGTGACCTCATGGACTGTAGCATGCCTGGCTCCCCTGTCCTCCACTATCTCCCAGGGTTTGCTCAAATTCATGTCCGTTGAGTCAGTGGACCTATATAACCATCTCATCCTCTGCTGCCACCTTTTCCTTTTGCCTTCATTGTTTCCCAGCATCAGAGTCTTTTCCAATGAATTGGCTCTTGACATCACTGGCCAAAGTATTGGAGCTTCAGAGTCAGCCCTTCCAATGAATATTCAGGGTTGATTTCCTTTCAGATTGACTAGTTTGATCTCCTAGCCACTATAGAAGCCGGAGTCAGAATATTTGTGTTGCAAGCATAGCACACCTCCTCCTGCCCCCACCCCAAGCCATTTGCCCTTGACCTTGAGTCACGGACTTAACATCACTGAAAGTCAATTGATGCAACAAGAAAATGAGGACAATATTAGTATCCCTCATAGGGTCATATAGGGATTAAATGAGAGAATATATGTCAGTCTTATAAGTACCCCATTAAATAATAAGCACTTTATACATACTAGCTCATTTAATCTTCATAACAACCCTATGTGGTAGGTACTATTAAATACCCACATTTTACATATGTGGAGACAAAGATATGTGCTTGTGTGCATGCGTGCTCAGTCATTCAGTCATGTCCAACTCTTTGTGACTCTATGGACTATAGCCCACCAGGCTCCTCTGTCCCTGGCATTTTCCAGGCAAGAATAGTGGAGCGGGTTGCCATTCCATGGGGTTATTTATATAACTGCTCTAAGGTGACAGGTGTTGGAACCTGCTTCTGAAAGGCTGTGCGCATGACACAGCACAGAACAAGCCATGATGAGCTATTAAGCGAGCCAGTGGGTTCTACTAAGTGGCCTGTGATTGCCTGGTCCAGGAGCAGTTGCTGACCACAAAAGTAGGCACAGGAAACATTCTCCATAATGATGTTTATCTTATCTGGAGCTTGAGATCAGCTGTGTGTTGCAGAAGGGAAGAGGTTTTCCAAGTCCTTCTAGCCGTCTTGCCTGTGAACATTTACTGTGCGCCAGGGGTGGACAGCAGTAATTCATACCAGTCTGATGGCAGCAGCCCCTGGAAATGTTGGGGTCACAGCAGAGGAGGGAGATGCATACCTCAAACCTGTGCTTTTTGGTGGGAGTCGGATTCTGGGAGTTTCTAGCCGTCCATAAACTGTCCTCCTTTTTGGAATCAATACAGTTGTCTTCCTGTAAGAACAGAAAGGCCCCAGGCAACGCTGGGTACCAGCGATGAAGGTGTCCTCAAGCAGCCATGGCTGCCCTACTGTTTCTCTCTCCCATTTTCCTGAGCAAGGAAGACTGCCTCCAGGAACCAGGGGGGTCCCCAGCGTACCTTAGGCACACAGCCCTCTGAGAGCAACAAACTCGCACAATTGCCGGCTGTCTCCTGCCAGCCAGCTGGGCTGAGCGTTCCTGGGTACCCGAGCCTTTTACTCCTCTCTCTTCCTCCCCGCTTCTCCTGCCCCCTGGCTCCACACCCTCCTGAATGTTCCTTTCTGAACAGCCACAATCAGGAGCCTGTTCCTGTGCTGGGAAAAAAGAGCAGCATGAAGGCTTTTAAACTTGCTGGGTAATTTAAGGTATTTATCGCTATTTGGAGAGCTTTGCTTGTTTTGAATCCTTTCACCCTCCAGCTTTCAAAAATGGTGCAATTGATTTTTTTTTTTCTGTAAAGGATGCTTCTGGGTCCTTCCGCTGCCCCCTGAGGCTGGAGTCTGAATGCAACCTCCAGACCTGGGTCCATTAGCTGAGACTTTGTTCATTCTTCAAACAGGCTGGCCATAAACATTCATTAGGCGCCTCCCTGGCCCAGGCCAGGCTCCTGTTTGTAGACTGCTCTCTGTTTCCATGCAAGATGGTGAGTGTTTACAATACCTGCAGCAGCAGCCTTGGAGGTCGGGAGCCTGCGTGGTCTTTATGTCCAGGTCAAGCCATGTTTTGCCAAAGGGCTATGTGACCCTGGGCACAGTTCTCAGCTTCTCAGGAACTTTAATTTTCATATGTAAAATGAGTATGATAACAGCTCCTACCTTATTGCTTTAGAAGTCGGTTGACCTTGGTTCAAATCCCAGCTCTGCCACCTCCTCATGATGTGGTCTTAGCTTCTCTATTATCTGAGTTAACTTACCTTTAAGTCCTAATAACAGGAAGTCCTTAAAAGGGAGTGAGAACTGAGCTAATGCACATGAAGATCTAGTGCCTGGCACTTAGAAAGGGCTTGATGAAACCATGGGTGGTTGAGAGAAAAAGAGAGAAAAACACACACATACACGCACACGCACATGCACACGCGCACACACACACACACCCTTCCATGGCAAGAGGCACCTGATAAATCTAACTTACTCCCCCTCCCTCCTTACCTCAAACCTGAGCAAGCCAATAGCTGGACAGCAGCAGAAGCTTGGCAAGAAAGTGGCAGAGTGTGGACTTTCCACTTGGCTTCCTGAAGGTCTTACTGACCTGCTAAGAAAAGGAAGGAGAAGGGTGCCTTCCCCGGGGTACTCTGGTCAGAACAGTGCACTGAAGGTCCTGTGGTCTGCTGACTCCCTTCTGTCTTTGAGATGCTAAGGGAGGTCCTCTCTAGGGGACCCGCAGCAGAGACAAGGGTCAGAATTAATAAGCAACATCAGTTCTCCGAGACAGAGTGGTCCTTCCTCCTTCCTCCCTTTTCCAGTCATGTCCCTCCACAAACTGTTTCTACCCCCTTGGTGTCCCCAAGTCAGCCCTCTTCATCACACACTCTCTCTCTCTCCCCGCCCCCCCCCCCAGCTTAATGTTTCTGCTTCTGCTTTGCCAGTTGCTTCGATTTTCCATGTGAAAAACAAAACTGGTTTTCCTGCCCTGCCTTCTGAAAATGATGGGCTAATCAGAAGGCCCCAAGACCATGTATGGAGATGAAAAGATGATTACCAGATTGGAAGATTTGAATTAAAACAGAGGCAAATGGCAAGTCTTATATTTTCTTCCTAACACAGGATGAAGTAGGTGATCTTTCCTCTTTAGCTTCATTACATCTGATCTATTGTTCCGTGTCCCCTCCTTCTGGAAGCCTCCTGTGATCTCCACTCCTACAGGATTACTAGTTTTGTGCTGCCAGGACCCAAACCAAGGGATGGGGATGTGGGAGGAACCAGTCAAAGCCAGGCTGCTTGATTGAAAATCTTGACCCTGCAAGTGATTTGCTGTGCCTTGGTTCCCTCCTTTGCAGAATGGAGCCCTTATTTAACCCCTGTTTCATAGGCTGTTCAGAATATTTAGTGAGATGATCCATATAAAGTACTTAGAATGTCTGGCCACCTCTCATTACTGTTACTAGTATCATCACGATGTTCATCACAGAAGCACTTATTGGACTGTAATCAATGATTCACTTGTCTCCTTCCTTACCCCAAGGGTCTAGAAGCAAATTAAGAGCCAGAACAGTATCCTATTTAACTCCGGGGAACAATGGTGATGCAGAAAAGGCCACTGTTACAAGCAAGGTGATAATTTATTTCCAGAAGACTCCTTTACTTCCAGAAAGGCTGCCTTTAACTTATGATTTGATACTTAGATATTTCACACAAACAGTTTTTTTTTCTCTTCTCACTTTCTTCCATATTACATAAAGTAAGCAAAGTCATTTCGACAGCACAGAGGAAGCCCCCTGTGCCCTTTATAGGAGTGTGGCAGCAGAAACACTGAAGCTGGCCAACTGGGCAGTGACTCAGCAATTTTCTCCCCGTAACTGGGGTTACTGCCAGCATCTTTTCTGACGGGGACATGTCATACAATAGTATTTTAATTGTCAACAATGGAGGAAATATGCTAAGGTTTATGCTCTGATTTGAGATATTTTGATATGATTCAGAGTTTTTGAGCCTTGATGATGAGAATTCCTGAGAATGCCAGGGGTGGTACAAGGGCAATTGTTTCCAGAAGCATGATGAACAAGGAATATGCATGGTGCCTATGAGTTCACCGAGGTCCATTTGGTCTACACAGTGGAATAGAAGCTGCAGGAATAAGGGGGCCATGGGACAGTTTCCAAGGTTGGCTCTAGCACACGAAATGACAGCTTGTAGGAGTGACATGTTCCACTCTGCCCCGAGTTGTCCGGCTATCTTATTACAGGTGTCCATGTGGAGAAAGGCAGGAGGAGCAGCCAGCTCCAGAAATGGAGAGTAAAGAAGTTGATGCTTTCTGTTTCCTGGCACACTGTACTGAAGCACTATAATGAATGAAAAACTTGAAAATTGCTTTTATGAGATATCACGTGACTTGTGTCCATGATGGATTTTGTGAACAAGTGTTCCTTTCTGGTCCTAGCTTCCTTCAGCAGGAGAAGTTGGCTTCAGATCCTAGTCCCAGCTCCAAAAAGACCTGGGAAGGAATAACCTCCCAGTCAAGCAAGACATCCCCTGGGATGGGCAGCTCCATACACGACAGGTAGTGCACACACTGCCGGCAGCTCTTCTGGCTGGAAAAGGGCTTTCTATTGATTTCGAGTCTTCCTCCTGCAGCGACCAGACAGTGAGCCTCCCCCGGGGCTGCCATACCACTCAGGCGACACCCTGTCCTCCCATTCTGTCCGCCCAGATACACAGACCTGAATATGAGTCTCAACTGCTGATGCCAGCTCTTACCTTTCCTGTTGCTTGCCTCAGTCTGCCTTGACAAACCACCACAGACCAGCTAGTTTAAAACAACAGAGATGTATTCTGTCCCAGTTCTAGGGGCCAGAAAGGCATTCCTTCAGGAGGCTCTCAGGGAGAATTCGTTCTTGGCCTCTCCCAACTGCTGGTGGTTCCTGGCTTCCAGGGCCTAGGGCTTCATCTCTGTTCAGACTCCTCTTCTGTCTCTTACAAAGACACTTATTGGATTTAGGGTCCACCCTGGTGATCGCCTAATTCCCGGGTGGCTCAGACAGTAAAGAATCCGCCTACAATGCAGGAGACCTGGTTTCTATCCCAGGGTTGGGAAGATCCCCTGGAGAAGGGCATGGCGACCCACTCCAGTGTTCTTGCCCGGAGAATCTCACGGATAGAGACTGGTGGGCTACAGCCCATGGGATTGCAGAGTCGGACACGACTGAGCGACCTAGTAGAACATAGAACTGGTGATCGTGGTTGGTCTCATTTCAAGAGCCTTAACTTAATTTCATCACAAAGACCCTTTTTCCAAATAAAGTATCATTCAGAGGTTCCAGGGATTCAAATGTGGGTATATTAGGGAGGAGGGCACATTCAACCCAGGTCACCTCTTAATGGAAAGTTGCTTATGTGGATTAACACTGACTTGAGGTTTTCTATGGTGAGCCTAAAGCATTTTCCCAAGAGCGAACGTCTGGTGATGCCTCTTTCCAGCTGTTTGTTTGACAGATTACTTAACCTCTTTGGACCTGTATCTTCACCTGCAATATGGGAATAGTAATCATGTGTTGTTGTTCACTCACTAAGTCATGTCTGACTTTTTGCAGCCCCATGGATTGCAGCACGCCAGGCTTACCTTTCCTTCACCATCTCCTGGAGTTTGATCAAACTCATGTTCACTGAGTCAGTGATGCCGCCCGACCATCTCATCCTCTGTCATCCCCTTCTCCTCCTGCCTTCAATCTTTCCCAGCATCAGGGTCTTTTCTAAGGAGTTGGCTCTTCACATCAGGTGGCCAAAGTACTGAAGCTTCAGCTTAAGCTTCAGCATCAGTCCTTCCAATGAATATTCAGGGTTTATTTCCTTTAGGATTGACTCGTTTGATCTCCTTGCTGTCCAAGGGACTCTCAAGAGCCTTCTCAAGCACCACAGTTCAAAAGCATCATAGTCCCTATGCATAGGCTTGTTGTGAGGATTAAATGAATTCACACAAGTACAATGCTTCAAGTGCCACGTGGCACATAGCAAGCACTGTCTAAATATTAGCCATCTGTATGGTGATTATACTCCTGGCATTGTAATCACCCTCAGAACCTACCTCACATACTGAGACTTTCCTAGATGGCTCATTTTACATTGTGTTCTTCTAATGTGCTGGCCTCTTATGTCTCAACTTGCTTGGAACTTGCCATGTGACTTTGGACAAGTTCCTTAATCTCTCTGAGTCTGGTAGAATTTTCCCCTTGTCAAAGCTGCTAAGAGATTAGAAGCGGGTCAGTCGTGTGACACGTGGTTTATGTCAGTCCATGTTGGCTAGACAGCGAGAAGACAGCTGTGTACAGTTTGTGGCCACACCGTAAACATGGGTGGCATCTCCCCTGCCTGTGTCTTCACTGCTGTTTGGAAGTGAGACCCTGCAGTCAGGTCTCCCCAGCCTGTAGTAACGACTTGCAGTTAGGTTTAGTGAGTTTCCTTCTCTGAGCCTAATTTTTCTGCAGTTTCCAGCACAGGTGAGGCCCTGGGATTGAACCAGGGCCCCCTGCTTTAGGAGCATGGAGTCTTAGCCACTGGACCACCAGGCGAGGCCCAGGAGCTAATGTTTCTGTAATATTACTCTTCCTTTACCCTGACTCTGCCAGGCACTGTCCTGATTACTCTGCATACCATCTTCCCATCCTAGTGGGGAGGGTCCTGTTACAATCCCCATTTTACAAATGAGGAAAGAAATGAGGCCCAGAGTTTCATTAACTTCAGTAAATTCTGGACTTCAGTCCAGGCACTTGAGCAACTGGATTTGATCCCCTCATTTAACGTCTGCAACAATTTCTAGGAGGCCCAGAGTTCCATAAGTGTTTTACAGAATTGAATATTGAACGATTTTTCTTATTAACTGAGGAGCCTTTGTCTTTGCTAGCAAACTAGAACATTTGCTTTGCCCCCCAAGCTTGAGAGTAGTGCAGATTTTTCTCTTATTGGTTTTCCAATTGGTTGGAAATTTGTTCCCGTATGACCTTGGATAAATTCCTTAACCTCTCAGAGTCTAGTAGAACTTCACCCTTCCCTCGCCCCAGGAAAGCTGCTAAAAGATTAAAAGCAATCCGTCCTGTGACACATGGTTTACATCAATTCGTATGAGCTGAACAGTGAGAATGGATGGTTCTTTAATCCCAAATGTTGTGTGACCTGCACAAGCCACATTACCTCTCTGAGCCTTCATTTTCTGAGGTTAATAGCATTTAACACATTAAATATGCTAATGTGTAGAAAGTACCAGGCACAATAACGAATCTCAATATACAGTAACTTGAAAAGTAAAATAAAAAATACTTTGCATTTTTCTCAAGAAAAGTGTATTTTTAACTATATTTTGCTTAGATAAATTTCATACAGATATCTCTTGTAATAGCATGTGCTTTTAGTGGAGATCATGTCATGTATATTGAGCTATTCTGGCCAAATGAAAAGTTTGCAAAGAAATACTTTTAAAATTGAATGAGAAATGAATGGCGATAATCATCATTATGTATGAAACAGAATCATTTACCATTGAGAGGGATCTAATTAAGAAACGATAATAGACATTAATTACTTCAGCTTCTTGATGAGAGTTGTGAACATTCCCGGGCTTCTTCTGTAACCATGAAGCGTGGTCTCAAATTGCCCCGCATGGAGCCTGGCCCTTTTCCATCTGGATAATAAGGGGTTTTGGTTCTCCAATCTTTGTTTTTCTTCTCTTTTTCTGTAAGCTATGTAGTGTCAGTAGGATGCATTACCAACTTCAGGGTCCAAAAATTTGACTGGGAGTTATAATAGTAATCATAATAAATAATATTATTAATAAAAATAATAAATAAGTTCTTTCGGGTTTTTCTGTAACATCTCACTGAAAAACCCAAACGAACTTTTTAACTACCCCAGTACAAATAATAATTGCTATTCTGTGCTGAGCACATACTCAGTGCCAGACATCCATGTTAGCGATTGAAAAACCACCAACTCTAACGTCAGATTCCTTGTCCTAAGCCCCGTAGTTGACTGAGCAAGCTACTGCTCTGTGCCTCGGCTTCCTTTGCTATGGAATGGCATTCATACATTATGCTTCTTATAGGGTTGTTTTGAGGTTGAAATGAAATAGAATGTGTTTAGTAGGTAGCATGCTCTCTGGCAAGCTGTAAGCACTTGGTCATATTAATTGCTGTTAATATCTTGAAGAACTTTCTGGTGGAGGTAGATGAGGAACTCAGGCTCAGTGAGGCTTGGGGGCTGGCTCAGGGTCACATGTGCTTTAGTGGGGGCGGGTGGAGGACATGGGCTCAAACCTAGCTCTGACTCCAGAGGTGGGGCTCACACCCTAACCCTTGCACCTGTCAACATTGTCATCATGTGTAGTGTTGTCTTCACAAGAGGGAAGCTGCTCAGTGATTGCCTTTTTCGTATCAGTTTGATTCTGGAGCCATTATCTCATTTGGGCAAGAGAGCGGCTTTCACTTTATGAATGATGTATTAGTTTCCTGTTGTTACTGTACCAAATTATCGCAAACTAGGAACTTAATACAAATATATTATTGGATTAGCTAAAAAGTTCATTCGAGGTGTTCTGTAACCCAAACAAACTTTTTGGCCAACTCAATATTTTTACATTCTGAAGGTCGGACATCTGAAATGAGTCTTATGAGGCTAAAATCTAGTTGTCAGCAAGTCTGAGTTCCTCCTGGAGAATCTGAAGGAGCACCTGTCTCTTGCCTTTTCCAGCTTCTCAAGACTGCCTGCATCCCTTGGCTGGTGGCCCCTCATTCGAGCCTCTGCTTCCACTGTCACATCTCCTCTGACGCTAACCCTTCTGTCTCTCTCTTATAAGCACCCATATGATTATCACCTGAATAATTCAGGATATCTTTTCATCTCCAGATCCTTAATCACAGTGGCAGTCTCTTTTGGCCACATGAGGTTACACATTCACAGGTCCCAAGATGAAGACATGACCTCTCTGGGGGCCATCCTGTTGCCTACCATGGACGGTCCTCCTCATCTTGCCTCGAAGCTGACCCTGTTCTCCTTTCTTGATCTGCTTTATGGTGTTGGCTTCAGGGCATTGCAGATTTAGTCCTAATCCCCAGCCCCTCTCTTCGCTGACATGCGAGCCCAGGCAAGAGTTTCATTTCTTTGTGCCCCGTTTTCTCCCTTCTTCATCTGAAAAAATAAAGGCTTCACCCATTTTTCAAGGCCAGTAAGAGCACAAAATGAAGTAATGTGTATAAAATGCCTGGTCCTAATTGGTTCTCAAAAATAGGAGCCTTTATTCTCACGATGATTACTTTCAAATCATTTTTAATGCTCCTGTAACAACAATCAGGGCCCAGTGTCTTGGTTTAAAAAATGAACAAGGGTTTTAGCATGTAGGTCAAGGGGTCCCTGATCATGGCCTGCAGAAAAGCAGGAAAAGAAAACCCCAGCATGGTTCTAACTTACCAGTACTGGATTCGGTTGGGAACAAAAGGGTTATTCAGCTGACCAGATGATGGGTGTGAACCAGAAGGGGACAGGGGATGGGGAGTGGGATTAGCTTGGCCAACAGTATTTGACTGTGAAGACTGCGGATCAAGGCAGTCTTCTGTAACCACGTTTATATTAAAAGAGGCACAAGATATTTTATGACTCCTATCGAGGTCCAAAGACTAAATAGCAACCCTGTTTGATCAGCCTTTCATGGGTTATATTATGTTTCCAGGAGGAATTGGGTATAAATCTCTCAAGGTGTCTATTTGAAAGTGGAAAGAACCACTGGGAATTTGAGGGGAGTAGAACAGAGAAGACGAAATGCAAGTCCAGCCCCTCTGAGCTGTCACAGAATTTCAGACACAGGACGCAGTCTGCCTTGGGCACCATGTTGCCAAGATGGGTAATTGGAGCCTGCACAGCAAGGGAAAAGTGAATCTTTGTCTTCTGAGGAAACTTCTGTCTCTACCAACCTCATCTCATGTCACTCTGCCAGCTAACCACATCCTTCAAACTTATTCCCACTGTGAGACTTGGGTGGTGGTCATTCCTCCCTGGGAGCCCACATTCCTATAGATGTCCACATGGTTAGCTCCTTCTTGTCAAGTCTCAGATGAAATATCACCTCTTCCAGGAGACCTTCCTTGCTGCAGTCACTCCTGGTTGCATCGCCATGTTGTATTGTCTTCACCATCAGCAGTGATTTGCTCATTTGTTTGTTTGTCTGGTGCCTCTCTCACCACCTCTGAAATATAATCTCTATGGGAACAGGGGCCTTGACTGTTACCTACCATTGTCACCCAGCACTGGGACATTGCCTCACACACAGAGGATATTTATGATAATTGCTAACACTTATTTTGTGCTGCATCCCTTTCTAAACTAATTCCTTTAATTTCTCTCATCTGTTTCACAGGTGAGGAAACTTGAGATACAGTTTCATAAATTTTGTTGTTCATTGTTCAGTTGCTCAGTTGTGTCTTACTCTTTGCAACCCCATGGACTGCAGCACATCAGGCTCCCTTCACCATCTCCCGGAGCTTGCTCAACCTCGTGTGCATTGAGTCAGTGATGCCATCCAACCATCTTGTCCACTGTTGTCCCCTTCTCCTCCTGCCTTCAATCTTTCCTAGCATCAGGGTCTTTTCTAATGAGTTGTTTCTCTGTGTCAGGTAGCCAAAGAACTGGAGCTTCAGCTTCAGCATCAGTCATTCTAAAGAATATTCAGGATTGATCTCCAGTAGCATTGACTGGTTTGATCTCCTTGCAGTCCAAGGGACTCTCAAGAGTCTTCTCCAACACCACAATTCAAAAGCATCAACTCTTCAGTGTTCAGCCTTCTTTATGGTCCAACTCTCACCTCCAAACATGACTACTGGAAAAACCATAGCTTTGACTATATGGACCTTTGTTGGCAAAGAAATCTCTCTGCCTTTTAATATGCTGTCTAAGCTTGTCCTAGCTTTTCTTCCAAGGATCAAGCATCTTTTAATTTCATGGCTGCAGTCACCATCTGCAGTGATTTTGGAGCCCAAGAAAATAAAGTCTGTCGATGTTTCCATTGTTTCCCCGTCTATTTGCCATGAAGTGATGGGACCGGACGTCACGATCTTAGTTTTTTGAATGTTGAGTTTTAAGCCAGCTTTTTCACTCGCCTCTTTAATCTTCATCAAGAGGCTCTTTAGTTCCTCTTCTCATTCTGCCGTAAGGGTGGTGTCATCTGCATATCTGAGGTTATTGATATTTCTCCTGGCAGTCTTGATTCCGGCTTGTGTTTCATCCAGCCCGGCATTTTGCATTATGTACTCTGCATATAAGTTAAATAAGCAGGGTGACAATATACAACCCTGACGTACTCCTTTTCCAATTTTGAACCAATTCATTGTTCCATGTCTGGTTTTAACTGTTGCTTCTTGATCCTCATAGGATTTCACAGGAGGCAGGTCAGGTGGTCTGGTATTCCCATCTCTTTAAGAATTTTCCACAGTTTGTTGTGATCCATACAGTCTAAGGCTTTAGTGTAGTCAATTAAGCAGAAGTAGATGTTCTTCTGGAATTCTCTTGCTTTTTCTATGATCCAACAGATTTTGGCAATTTGATCTCTGGTTCCTCTGCCTTTTCGTAAGTCAAATTAGTAGACTACTGAGCCATATTCCACATATGACTGAATTAACTTATTATCAGTTATTGCTATCATCATTCCTTGTAACAAAGCACCCTGTTTCTTTATGATAATTGTCAAGGGCTTCAAAAAGAACAAGGTTCCTTTTGTTTTTCTACTGGGTGGGAAGTAGATTGCATTTTATAGTTTCAGCGAGTTGCTGCACACATTAATTGAGCATCTACCTGGTGTCAGGCATTCTGCAACATTTTATTTTATTTATTCACTGGGATTCAGTCTCCATTGTTGGGTGCACTTTATTTTTAAATACACGCAGCAGCCCTGAGAAGTACAGCATTGCCCTGTTTTGTCCAGTTTGGAAAACAGAGACCAAGAGAGGTAGAAAACCTCACGCCCACATAGTAGTTTCTATTCTGCCTTTATTTCTCCCGAGGTTCTCCAGATAAATGCTCTAGCCCAGACCAGAGCTCCTTGGTCATGGTAGATACTCTGTAAACGTTGGCTGAGTGAGTGGAGTGGGGACAGGACATCAGCCGACCTGTGAGGGCATGCTTATTATCTTCTTCCTCCAGAGGAGGATTCAGGTCAAGGTCACCCAGCTAGTCAATGAGTCAAGAATCCATCCCAGGCATTTGCAACTCCTCCAACCAGTAGAGTTCAGGACCCACAACATCTCCTCTGCAGTATAGAGGCAAGGGGGATGAGGGTATACACAAAGCTTGTGACCCCCGGGCAGCTGCCTACTCAGGACCAAAATTACCCATAAGCACTGCAGGGTGCCTTTGAGTAGCACTCTGGGGTCTGTGTTCTGCATTGGCCTCTGCCTGGGATGGGACTCAAGGAGGAGGGATTGGGAATAGAGAGAACCCTCAAAACAAAGCCATTCTGCCTGGAGGTTTTCCATGGTTGATGAGACCAGGCCTGTGTGGACTATGAGCAGGATTCAGGGCTTGGCCAGAGTGTGGCAGACAGCCAGCACTGATACCTGCGAGGTAGGAGTGGGCGGCTTTCAGCTCCGGAGGCCGCCCTTGCATCATTCACCACAGAGCGAGGGAAAAGGTGAAACAGAGCTCTGCCCTGTGGAAAATCTTAGCTTCTAGAAGTGCTGCCAGTAAAGCGGCTTTAAAAAAGGTGTAGTTTTATGACTTTCAGGCATAGCGCAGAGCCTAAAAATAAGACCTGTTAAGTGTTAATACAAAAATTATCTGAGAAGATTACCATTTACGGTTTGCCTCTGTTAGGTTGTTAGTAGAAGCTCATAGGTTCCTGCCTCATAGGTTGTTAGTAGAAGCTTGGTAGCTATTGGCTGGATGAGTGAATGAAGTAATGAGGGAATGAATGAATGTGTGATGAACACATGCATTGATATCTATGGGACAATTCATTCCTATAGGATATTCACCCCGGGACTCAGTTCCATCATGCTGGTGTTTCTTAGCCATAGAACCCAAGCTGGAGAGGCAGCCTGGAGAGACCTGGAGTCCTACCAACCTGGTGGATGAGCAGAAGGGCAGAGAGGAGAAAGAATGTTCCCATAATTTTTGGCACTTGACTGTAAGTGCACACTGCTGGCAGAAGACCAGTCAGCAGTGGAAATGAAGGAGAAGCCAGGAGACACAGCAGAAACAGGGGGAGGGCAGGGCTGCCGAACCCTAAGCTGATGGCAGTGTTGGCAAGAAAAGACTCTTTCTGCAAAACTGTGTCCAGACACATGGGTGTGCCTCCTTTCCAAAGGAGCCCTTTTCTTCCTTTCTTTCTTGAAGGATTACAGGATAAATAGGAATTGATAAGAAATACAAATGGACAGGTGGATGGATGGGTGGATAGATGGATTGGTGGGGATCAACATGGGGTTTATAAAGAGTGTTGGTGTTGAGCAGCAAAGCTAACAGCCCAAGTCTGTCATCTGTAAAAAGAACAATCCACCCTGGTCCTCCCTAGCTCCAAGGGCCATCAGAAAGCTCAAAATAAAAGCCAGACACCTTTGTTCAGTCCTGGTGCTCTGCAGCTGTAAGGAATTATTATCTGGGTCACCTCTTCCCCTCCAGAGACTGTCTATTGTCCCCTACATTGCAAGTATATTATGATTAAAATGCAAAACATAAGTCAGAATCTTAGTAAACTCTGTGATCATATTGGAATTCCTCCAACAGACTCTACATGGATTTTTCTTTCCTCCTCTCAGCTCCCAAGCCATTTTGCTTATGTTGGAGGTTGCCAAGATTTTATGGCTATTTGGTTATCTTACCCATGCATATGGTTAACATTAATTTATGCTGAAATAAATCTGTAAACCTTCATCTGTCTTATTGCTCTAGAAGCATTAGTTGTAAGGCTAAAAAAAATCTTACTATATGATCTCTGAAAGAGCTGAGGTGCAATCTGCCTGCTTGTTATTCCATTTAGCTTGAAATTGCTCTTTTCTACCCTTTGATATTTATATATAAGCAAATTAGGTTGTTTGGTATTTAAAAAAAGAAACCAACTTATGCCCCTTAATACGTATGCTTGTCTCAAGTTACTTAGAGTTGCTTTGTAATGAGAAAAATTAAGCTGTGATTTATCATCCAGTGATAAATTCTGAATGCCCCCTTTTCCATTGTTAAACATTTCTCCTTAAGGCATGATACACTGAATCAGTGACCAGGGATTCAAATACTAATTAACTGTGTGATCTCAGACAAGTCTCTTAGTTTAGCTGAGCTCCATTTCACCTGTAGATAACCAGCTTGGAGGACTGCTGTGAAGATTAAATATAAAAATGTATGTGGAGTGCTTGGCATATAATAGTACTTAGTATCAATAGATGCTGTGAGGTCATACGACTGTTGTGGTTGTGCTGATGAAGGATTTGGGGTGAGAGGTTGGACTCGGACTTTCGTTTACAGCAAGTCAGATAGAAATAACAGCGCCTGGCACTGCCGGCGTTCAGCCCTTGCTCTCTGTCTGTGTGTTCATTCCCTGATACCTGAGTTGATTTGCACCCTTACTCTCGTGTTGGGAATTTCTCAGGCTTATGCTCTGATGTTTTCTGATGGCTGCAGAAATTCATTCAGAGCATTTCTATATATTATTCTGTGACTCTTCCTAAGAAAAGTCCAGTGAACACCAGTTCGACCTGTCTTACCATGCTCCAGGGTTAGGCTGACTTGTCTCGCCCGGCCAGGTGCTAACCTCAGAGGAGAGCCATTCTATAAGAGACAGTCCTCTGCATTTCCCAGCTCAACCAGGTGCAGAAGACCCTACTGACCAGGTAACTGGCAGATAATTGTGGTCATAAGTAATAGGATACTTGATTCTGGTACATACTAGGCGCACACAAATTCAGTTCCTGTGTGCTACTCTCTATGGGCTCCTCTTTAAAAATTTATTTTTATTGGAGTATAGTTGATATTCATTGTTGTGTTTATGCCATACAGCAAAATGAATCAGCTGTACATATAGCCACTCTTTTCCCATATAGGTCATTACAGAGTATTGAGTAGAGTTTCCTGTGCTATGCAGTAGATTCTTATTGACTATTTTATATATAGTAGTATGTATATGTCAATCCCAGTCTTCCAATTTATCCCTCCTCCATTTCCCATGAGTTTGCTTTCTATATCTGTGTAAGCATAAGTTTGTTTTCTATATTTGTGTCTCTGTTTTGTAAATAATTTCATTTGTGCCTTTTTTTTCTTAGATTCCACATATAAGCATCAGCATATATTTGTCTTTCTCTGTCTGACTCTATGGGCTCTTGATTTAGAATTTTGGGTTCTGGACAAGTCTTGAAGTTGTGGAAACTATTTTAAGACTTTCTGTTGTGAATTGGTTTCCTTATGTCTGTCTGTAGGGGTTGGTTTGAGACTTGTTTGTGTGGGTCCCATCTTACAAGACACATGGTCCTTCTCGTGTATGGATGCCACAAATCCACAGTGCATGCAGCACTCTCTGGACGTTGCCAGGTACCAGGAGGGGTTGTGATGGAGCCCAGGGTTCCCTGCATTGGGAAGCCAGCAGGGTGCAGGCCAGTCATCAGCACTTCTGGATCATCATTTTCATACCGAGTGCTTTATGACTTGTTATCTTCTCACTTGAGTGTTCAAGCCAATAGTTGTTTACTGAATTCTCAAAAGCACCTTGCACATTAGAGGTACTAAGTAAAAGTATATAAATCCTGGCTAGCACAGCAGTAATCATGACTTATAATAATGACTTGTATTTCTTGGGCACTTCCTGTGTACCACCCACCATTCCAGGTGCTTTACTTGGATTATCTCATTTCACCCTCCCACCACCCTATTAAGTAGATGCTCTGAGATCTCCATTTTAACAGATGAAGCCGAGGCTAAAGAACTTACAGTCTCACCCACAGTCACAGCTGGAAAGCAGGGGCAAGGACTGGATCCTAGGGTGGTCTTTAGAAACTTCTAGAAGTAGACAGATGTTATGAGGTAAGATGGGAGAATGGAGGCCAAGATCAATTTCACTCAAAAATTTTTTTTCGAGGAAATGAACTTTTCCACCCAGAACTGTCATATTCCAGATGTCACCCAGGAAAAGTTTTCTTTCGTAACTTTAGGTTTTAGTTTGAGAAATAACCTAGATTCAGTCTTCTGGTCCACGAGCCACGAGTCATCACATGACAAGCACATTTCCTCTTGTTTTAATGCAGGAGGGTGGGGGGTTATCATTCTGTATTTCCTGCCTGCGGCCAGTGTGTGGAGGGGTGGGAGTTCACACATAAATTTGGCAACAGTGTGGTCATGGTTGCTGTATGTCACTTCCCAGCACAGCATCCGATGGGCCTTAAATTCTCAGAAAACACAAAGGCGTGTGGTTATCTCTGTGTCGGTAAGCTGGGGACCCCGCATGTGCTCTAAGCCTGTCACAGCGGAGGAGAACCTTGGAGACCAGTGGCTCCCATCCTTCCATTTTGCAAATGAGATGCAAGCCTTCAGGTGACTCATCCTGCTGAGTTTTAACTGTGGATGAAACATGTGCTGTTAGAAAAATGGGTTCAGAGAAATTGCTGAAGCTCTCATCCTGGTCCATGATTTGGCCTCAGCCAAACTTCCTTCCTCCCCAACCTGCTGCCTTGGGACCATCAATCAGCGGTTGCTTCCTACAGCAAATACGCTTCCTTCTGCTCGAACCACATTGGAAGCTTTGTCTGCTTCCAAGGGTGGGGCCAGTGAGTGCCTTAAGGAGCCTCATTTGTCTGTTGTGTTCTGGTTAAGATTGGGGCAGGACTCACCCCCTACCATCCAGGAAGCTAAGTGAGCCCAGTCCGTTCATGAGTCATTTAACAACCTTTTCTAGAGCACTCGCTATAATTATATGATGAATAATAGTAACTATATTTATATGATGCTTCTCTGTACTTGGCTCTGTGATAAGTGCTGTCTTACATCAGCACCCAAGACTTGATCCCAAGGCTGGAGTGGGCAGGAGAGGCACCTGGCCTTTAACATGGGTGAGGGGTTGGGGCCGCCCTGCGGGGAGGGAAAGCCCCAGGAAGACCATCACTGGGAAGACACAGGCCAGAACAGGCACCATCTGTGGCCACTGTGTCCCTGCCCCCAGCTCTGCCACCTGCACAGGCTTTCCTAGCCCCGTCTTGCAAGAAGATCCCTCTCCACCTCTCTTTACTGCCCCTGCCCACCCCTCATCCATACCACTTTCACAAAACTCTTCCATATATTGTTTTTTTGTTGTTGTTTCTAAATTTATTTTTTTAATTGAAGGATAATTGCTTTACAGAATTGTGTTGTTTTCTGCCAAACATCAACATGATTTAGCCAGCCCCATCCCACCCCTCCAGGTTGTTACAGAGCCCCAGTTTGAGTTCCCTGAGTCATACAGCAAATTCCCATTGGCTATCTATTTTATATATGGTAATATCTACTATGTAATTTTGATTTTTGGAGAAGGAAACGGCAACCCACTCCAGTGTTCTTGCCTGGAGAATCTCACAGACAGTAGAGCCTGGTGGGCTGCGGTTTATTTTAAATTTTGATTTAATACCAATGTGTAGAAATCACAATTTAGGTCACAACTAGGTTGATTCCATGTGGGAAGCTAATGAGACTGCTGGACGTTCTCAAGAGTCTTTTTGTCTAAGAGCAATTATCTCCCCATTCAGGTGGCCTGATACTCTTGGGACTCTGGATGAAGATTTAAATATAAATGATTCCCATGTAGTCACAGGAACTCGATTGAGCAGAGAAAGGTTTGGAAAGAAAGAGCAAGAGCGAGCAAGATTTAGTTTTCATTAAAATAATATGATGCCTATAAATAAGGTGAGACTCAGTTAATAGCTTTCTATTCAAGGGGACTTGGCACTCTGGAGACTATGTATGGGGGTCCTTGAAAATTGAGACATTCCTTTCTAGTCACAGCTTTTGTTCATTCTGAGGGTTGAATTAATTCATTTGTAGTTTTCAATTAGCTAAAACTATTGTTACTTTTTTAAAAAGTTATCTTCACTATTGTTTCCTCTTGGGTAAGAATAAAAGTTGACTTCTGACTTGTGAAAAATGGAAGCATTAAAACCAACATCCAAGGTCGTCTTCTGGCCGGTCATGGCCAAACAATGTGAAACAGCCTGCTTTCATAGAGAGAGGAATATCTTGGAAAATTTCCCCGAGCATAGAGAGGTCCCTCAAAGATATTCATTGTGGCACTGTTTATAATAGAGGATTGTTCAGAGAGTCAAATAAACTATGTTCGTCAAACTATGAACTATGATGTTCTAATTAGGAAGAACAAGGTAGATCTAAATCTAATAAAATAAAGTTATAGTCTACTGTTGAAGGAAAAAAGCTAAAAAATACTTTCAGTCCAATACCATATATCATAAGACAATTGCCATATATTTTCTGTGGATGCATTTATAATAGAAGCATATGAATGTACAGAAAATAGTCTGGGAGGACTTTAATCAAACCGAAAGCAGTACCTATAACTAAACAGGTAAGAGGGGACCAGGAATGACCCAGGGAGTTCCACCCTTCTTGGTCCTTAGAGTGGGAAGCCAGAGGATGAAGCTGTTGGCCTGAATACTCACTGACCAGCTATGTGAAGCTGATCATTGGAATTGGCTCTGCCTACCCCTGAGGTCGGCATCATTCATCCAGGCAGTGTGTGTGCCAGTCTAACAGAACACAACATTGTAATAACCGTCGGGGATCCGCAGGTTACTGCACCTGCAGTTTGTCAAGTAGCATTCTAAGTGTTTTATGTATGTTAACTCATTGAGTCCTCACAACCAACCTATGATATTAACACTATTATTATTTCCATTTTACAGAGGAGGAAATTGAGACACAGAGAAGTTAAGTCATTTATCCATTGTCACACCGCTAGAAAATGGAAGGACTAAGTCAGAGCTATACACTTAAGCTGCTGTTCAGACATAGGATGGTAATATGTACTGAATAGCAGCTTATATCCGGGGACCCTTTTGAGAATGAAGTTGTTATTGTTTAGTCGCTAAGTCATTTCTGCCTCTTTGCGACCCCTTGGACTGTAGCCTTCCAGGCTCCTCTGTCCATGGGATTTTCCAGGCAAGTATACTGGAGTGGGTTGCCATGTCCTTCTTTAACGGATCTTCCCAACCCAGGGATCAAACCCACATCTCCTGTTTGGCAGGAGGATTTTTTTTTAACCACTGAGTCACCAGGGAAGTCCTTTTGAGGACGAAGGGGGCCATCGTTAATACTTACACAGGTCACTAGGCCTGAGCTGAAGCCATTCTGGTCACACCAGGATGTGTGGTCACTAAATTGTTTCTCGCCCCTGACAGAATGTCACCTGCCTTTGTAGAGTTGGCTGCTCAGGGGATGGGAGATGAGTAAGTGGCAACACTAACACAGTGTGCCGTGTGCCAGCATGTGGGGATCACAGTGGCTGGGAGAAAAACAGCAGCACAAGGAAGGGCCCCTGATTTTGTCTCTGGGAATCAGAGAGGGCTTCCTGGAGGAAGGGACAACTAAGTTGACATTCCTGGATGAGTAGGAGTTAGGCAGGCAGAGCCAAGTATGTTGTGGCCAGAGCTGACCTTGGAGGGACACCAAGGCTTGGGTCTAGAGAGGATATCTCTGGCCTCGGGCACACCCCTCCCCTCTGGAATCTCAAGTCAAATAAGATAGGGTTTATATCAGGGGTCTGCAAACATTTTCTTAGGACTAGATGGTAAACATTGTAGGCTTTGTGGATCAAGAGGCAAAATTGAGGTCCACTTACATAACTGTGTCAATGTAATCATTTGAAGTATAAGAATCCCTCTTAGCCCTAGGACCCCAAACAGGGCAGCTGATTGGATTTGTCCCTGGATGGTTATGCCACATTTACCTTCTTGCCCAGGTTTAACTGGCGTATCTATTCGTCAAGAAGCTTTGCCGAGTATTATATAGACGATGGTGTAGTGTCAGGTACATGACATGGTTAAAAACCCAAAGGCCTGGCAGCCCCGAGTTCAAAATCATCTTTGCCGCTCACCAGCCGGGGGGCTCCCACACGCCTTGAAACCTCCCAGAATCTTGGCTTCTTCAACTTGTAAGATGCAGATGACACCCCCCTACTTCCCGGGGCTGCTGGATGACCCAGTGAGCATCTGCTGGTTATGTCCCCTTTCCTCTTGTTCAACATCCATCACACACTTATTCTGTGCCAGGCACTGCACCAGGCTCTGAGAGGTCAGAGCTATACCTGGCAGCCAGGACACCATTCACAGTTTCTTTAAAACGTGTTTTTGGTGGTCATTTCTGTGCAAAACTTGGGCCCATGGTCAGGCACACAAGCCCTTGTTCCCCCACTGCCCTGGTGGAAGGAATGAGTGTGACGTAGGCTGTGCCTTCCCCTGGGTCTCTGGCCAGGATTCTACCTGGGATTGTGTTTACTTCAGTAAAATGAAGCCTGAATGTGGCAGAATGGGTATGAGGTTCTTTGAACTCCTGGGATAAAAAAAACAAGATGTCACCAAAGCCTTCATCTCTGGCATGAGTCCTAGGGGTGAGCAAAGAGTGATTAAAGCCCCTTTGTATCTTCCTTTTGCCTCAGAACTTTCTGCCCTCCCTGTGTGCTTAGTCAGAGTGTTTCAGTTCTCATCTTTGATGTGAGAATGAGAGTTCCTCTGACCTAAGTCAGATTCCCCGCCCCCACACTGCAGAAGTTGGGAGCTTCCACTTGGCTGAGAGTGGAACCTTTGCTGGCCAGAGAAGATTCTGGAAGTTGTTGGTCTGTGAATCAGCTCTCGGGATGTTGCAACAGCTAGGGGCCTGAGGAGTTCTTTAAAGATAGATGAATTGCCCTCAAATCCTGGCATTGTCATTTACCAGTAAATTGTGTGACCTTGAGCACGTCACAGGACCTCTGTGAACCTCAGCTTTGCCCATCTATAAAATGGACATAGTATAGCCCATTCACTTGGTTTGCCATGAGGACCAACTAGTGACCATTCTTAGCAGTTAATGAGTACTTCCTGTGTGCCAGCTACTATGCTGAGAGCTCGGCTCTTGAAGATGCTATGAGGTGAAGGTACTGATCATAGAGAGGTTCCATGTCTGTTCCAAGAACTTAGGCAGTTTGGTTCCAAAATCAAACATCCTTAATCATTAGTTGGCATTGCCCCATCAAGAGAGAGATAACTCAAAAACAGAAACATAGTCCTCAAAAATGTGTGTGTGTGGCAGAGGGGAGGTCATGTAGTTCTACTTCACAAGCAAGCATTTCTTCAACACCCACTCTGCAAAGCCCTGGACACATAAAGACACTGAGGCACTGTTCCTGGCAACAAGGAGGGAGCTCCAGGCAGATACTTCTATCTTGTTTTATAACTAGTGATAAGAATGCTTCCTTGTACTCCGTTCTACCCTCCCTGTGCTTTAACTTACTGTTAAATCGTTTTGAAAATTCTGCATCCCAGAGTGTTTGGCCAGAGGTGGGGGAGGCATCCTTGTGCAGCAGCAGCCCTCATGTGCCCTGTCACACTTCTTTCTTGGGCATGTCCAGTCCTTGCCACATACAGGCGTCAGTTGGATGTGAGATGGCTGTGCAGTCACGTTCTAGAGTGCCGGGAACAGTGGGACAGCCTGGGAGGAGTAACACTGGTGGAAGTGAACATGTATAGAGGACTTTGTGTAAATTAATGATGTGACCCCCCACCCCCATTTGGCAGCAGTGCTGGGCTGGGATGCACAGGAAAGGAGTTTATTTTGCCCTCACCAGAGCAGTCATTCCGAGTGTATAGAATATGGTGTTGGACCCCAGGGGGACCCCTAGGTATGTTAAATCACCATCTGCACCCCCTTTGCTGTGTGAAACTCTCAGTTGTTAGGGGGCTTGGTGAACAGTTTCTAAGCCGTCTGTTTCATTCCCACCCACTCTGTTTCTTTGTCTTTCTCCTCCCACCTCCTCCCCGCCTTCTTCTCCTCCCCCCTCCTCCTCCCTTTCCCTTCCCCTTCTCCCCCCTCCCCTCCCCACATCCCCCCTCCCATCCTCCCCACTTCCTCCCTTCCTTTCTCAATTTGGGAAATTTCTGAAGATAAAGGGAAGCCTGCAACTAGGTTGCTAAGTCATGTCTGACTCTTTGTGACCCCCTGGACTGTCTGTCATCCGCCAGGCTCCTCTGCCCATGGAATTCTCCAGGCAAGAATATTGGAGTGGGTTGCCATTTCATTCTCCAGGGGATCTTCCCAACCCAGGGATCGAACCGCCGTCTCCTGCGTCTCCTGCATTGGCAGCAGACTCTTCACCACTGAGCCACCTGGGAAGCCCAAAGGGAAACAGCAAATGATATATTGATAATAAGCACTCTTTTATTCATCATCCGACGTTAACGAATATAACATCTTGGCATCTTTGCTTCAGTTCTTTTATAGGTCTGCCGTATAATAGAAATAAATTGTCATCAACGTAGAAATCCCTTTTGAACCTCTTCTTTGTCCTCCTCTCAACTTTGTATTATGAATTTACTACGAATCTCAGTCTATGTTTTTACACTTTAACTTCCACTATGTGTAGTCATATATAATATATAGTTCAGGTGTGTGTGTCCACAATTCATATAGATGCCATCATCCTGAATATGTTATTCTTCAATTTTCCTGTTCCACTCCACCTTGTGTTTTGAGGGTCAGCCCCATGGATCTCTTGGTTTAATTGCTGTATTGTCTTCCTTCATATGACCATACCACATTTTATTTATCCATCTCTCTATAGATGGAAACATAGGTTGCTTCCAACTTTGCATCATTAGAAACAGCACTGATTTGAACATTCTGGTGCATGTCCACCTCCAAATACAAGAGTTTCTCTACAATCTGTGTATCAAGACACCCACCAGCAGTGGGCAAGGGCTTCTATTTCCCTGTATCCTCCCAGCCACTTGATTTGGCAGATGTTTTGCACTTCTTATGACCTCTCTATTGAAAAAATTGTAAACTAAGGAAAAAATGAGGAGCTGGTACAGAAATGTCATCAGCCCACAGAAAGGAATACCTTGTAAATCCCAAGGTTCAGCATCCTCCTTCCACAGGCTCTTAAGAGATCCTGGCTTCATGAGCCTCTTCCCTTTTTCCTGGAACTTTTCAGCCTTTAGCACAACAGCATTGCTTACTGGCTTTAGCCAAGTGAAGGGTGACTCCCTACAGCAATTTCAAGTCTTGACTTTCTTCCTCTAGGTCGTTTGAAAACCATCTGTGCTTCATCTCCCATCTGCTGTCAGCACTTGGTCCAAGTCTCATTACCTACCTCTCACCAGCTGACCCTCAGCCTTACTGGCCTCCTGGCTTCAATTTCCCCTCCCCCACTTTAAGACTTCCATTCATTTCATATAACCATTTATCAACCAATTTATCCATCCATCATTGACCAAAGCTGTGCTATGTGCATCTGTGTAACTACAGCTGTGGCCCCCGTTACCTGCTGGACTGAATCCACATGCCTTAGTCTGGCCTTCAAGGCATTTCACCATCCCAACTCCAGCCCCTTCCCACAGCAAGCTCTCCGCCTTCTCCACCCCAGGCATCCAAACTCCTTGCCCACAGTGCTCCAAACACTCAAAACACTGTCCTCACTCCCTCTGCCAAAGTTCCTGGTCTCTACCTATTAAACACTTTGTAGAGGCTGGAGGCTCAGCTCAGTTCCTATCAGAGGGGCTTCTCCTGTGCTCCAAGGCAGACCTGACTTTTTCCTTCCTGTGTTCCCATAGGGCTTTGTACATTGTTACCCATCTTGGCAGCAACTGTGCAAACTCGTCAAGAGCATGACGCATCCTCATTCACCTCTGTAACCTCAGAGCTGAGGGGTGTGTCTGGCATAGGGAAGGTGCTTAATTAAAGCATAGGTATCACTGCCACCCAACTGTCCATTGTTTGTTAAGGAAGTTTACTGTTGAGCAAATTAGTGCTGGAGGCATGTCAGAAGGTTTGTTTGTTTAATCTTAAGATAATTGATTAGTTCTTAAAGAGTTTAATGTAATGTGTGCCAGTGACTCTTTTTAATCAGGAAATCTTATCTAAAGCAAGCACTCTCTACTCGAAAACTCTTTTTCAAAGTAATTCTACTAAATGTTATCAGATGTTGTCTTGAATTCAGATTAAACTTTCCCTAGTCCGTAGGAATTTGAGAAGGGACCTTACTGGCTATCTGGTTGATATTTATTAGGCTGCATTTTAGGATCTCACTGGTTCCATAATGATGAGCTACATCAGAATCCCCTGGAATACTGGTTAAACTACAGAGTCCCAGGCCTCACCCCAGATCTACTGAACTGAATCTCTGAGTAGGACCTAGAAATCAGTATTTTTAACAAATTCTGCATGTGATCCCAATACACAGTGAGATGGAGAACCATGGTTCCAGATCTCTGCTGTCCAGTATGGTAGCCACTGGTCATATGTGGCCATTGAGCCCTTGGAATGTAGTCAGTTCAACGTGAGATGTGCTATTAGTGTTAAATACACACTGAATTTCAAAGACTTCAGTTCAGTTCAGTTCAGTCGCTCAGTCGTGTCCGACTCTCTGCGACCCCATGAATTGCAGCACGCCAGGCCTCCCTGTCCATCACCAACTCCCGGAGTCTACCCAAACCCATGTTCATCGAGTCGGTGATGCCATCCAACCATCTCATCCTCTGTCGTCCCCTTCTCCTCCCGCCCCCAATCCTACCCAGCATTAGGGTCTTTTCCAATGACTCAACCCCCCGCATGAGGTGGCCAAAGTATTGGAGCTTCAGCTTCAACATCAGACCTTCCAATGAACACCCAGGATTGATCTCTTTTAGGATGGATTGATTGGATCTCCTTGCAGTCCAAGGGACTCTCAAGAGTCTTCTCCAACACCACAGTTCAAAAGCATCGATTCTGCGGCGCTCAGCTTTCTTCACTGTCCAACTCTCACATCCATACATGACCACTGGAAAAACCATAGTCTTGACTAGACGGACTTTTGTTGACAAAGTAATGTCTCTGCTTTTAAACATGCTATCTAGGTTGGCCATAACCTTCCTTCCAAGGAGTAAGCGTCTTTTAATTTCATGGCTGCAGTCACCATCAGCAGTGATTCTGGAGCCCAAAAAAGTAAAGTCTGACACTGTTTCCACTGTTTCCCCATCTATTTCCCATGGAGTGATGGGACCAGATGCCATGATCTTAGTTTTATGAACGTTGAGCTTTAAGCCAACTTTTTCACTCTCCTCCTTCACCTTCATCAAGAGGCTCTTTAGTTCTTCTTCACTTTCTGCCATAAGGGTGGTGTCATCCGCATATCTGAGGTTATTGATATTTCTCCCAGCAATCTTGATTCCAGCTTGTGTTTCTTCCAGCCCAGCGTTTCTCATGATGTACTCTGCATATAAGTTAAATAAGCAGGGTGACAATATACAGCCTTGACGTACTCCTTTTCCTGTTTGGAACCAGTCTGTTGTTCCATGTCCAGTTCTAACTGTTGCTTCCTGACCTGCATACAGGTTTCTCAAGAGACAGGTCAGATGATCTGGTATTCCCATCTCTTTCAGAATTTTCCACAGTTTATTGTGATCCACACAGTCAAAGGCTTTGGCATAGTCAATAAAGCAGAAATAGATGTTTTTCTGGAACTCTCTTGCTTTTTCGATGATCCAGCGGATATTGGCAATTTGATCTCTGGTTCCTCTGCCTTTTCTAAAACCAGCTTGAACATCTGGAAGTTCACGGTTCATGTATTGCTGAAGCCTGGCTTGGAGAATTTTGAGCATTACTTTACTAGCATGTGAGATGAGTGCAATTGTGCGGTAGTTTGAGCGTTCTTTGGCATTGCCTTTCTTTGGGATTGGAACGAAGACTGACCTCTTCCAGTCCTGTGGCCACTGCTGAGTTTTCCAAATTTGCTGGCATATCGAATGCAGCACTTTCACAGTATCATCTTTTAGGATTTGAAATAGCTCAACTGGAATTCCATCACCTCCACTAGCTTTGTTCGTAGTGATGCTTTCTAAGGCCCACTTGACTTCACATTCCAGGATGTCTGGCTCTAGGTGAGTGATCACACCATCGTGATTATCTGTGTCGTGAAGATCTTTTTTGTACAGTTCTTCTGTGTATTCTTGCCACCTTTTCTTAATATCTTCTGCTTCTGTTAGGTCCATACCTAAGTTCATACCTAAGTTGCATACCTAAGGTCCATACCTAAGTTCTAATGTCCATACCTAAGTTCAAAGACTTAGTACCCTCACAAAAGAGAATACATCATTAATATTTGTTAAATATTGATGACATATTAAAACAGTAATATTTTGGATCTTTTGAGATAAGTTATTGATATCACCCATTTCTTTTTACTCTTTGAATGTGGCTGCTAGAACACTCTAAAGTACCACTGTGGCCTGCATTGCATCTCTATGGGAAGGCTCTGGTCTGGATTGTCACTGGGAACATGGTCCTTACCTTGTGGTAAATTTCAGACAGTAAATTTGATCACATGTCTGTTAGATGAATGAATGAATGAAGTTGATCAGTAACACATGGCTTCCTCTTACCTACTGTGGGACCTCAGACAAGCTGTTTCACTTCCCTGGGCCTCCATTTTCTCATCTGTAAAAATAGCAGAGTAACCAGAGCCCCCATTTTCTGCCTTCAGATAGATCTCTTCAGTGATTTAGAGAAGGGATTTTAGTCTTCCGCTTCCAGGGACTGCAAAATATTGCTCATTGGGGGCAGGGAATAATGGCGTCCCCAGCTTACTGAGTGGTAAGGTCAGAGCCTCACTGGAACCCTCTATGATTTCATATTCCATTGCAGCCCTTCCCAGATCACCTCTGGGTTTCACTTAGAATCGAGAATAGTCTTGCTGCAGTGCCCATCTTTCTTACAGCTGTCCCCACATAATTTCTGGAATTTATTATTCATTTTTATCCCCTCACACATAATTTATGACTCAGCTCTAGAAATATCAGGTTACACATCAGTATTTTTTTTCCCCTCCTACATTTTCTTTGAAAATTATTTATTCATGAGGCTCTGTGGTGGTCAAATGAACAATTTCCAAAATCAGATCATCTGGGTTCAAGTTCCACCACCCCCCCCCACATCTTACTATTAGAGTTATATGACTTTGGGCAAGTTACCTCAGTGCCTCATTTTCCTCATCTGTAAAGTGGAGAAAAAATGCTAATAATTAATTCATGTAAGATAGAGAGGGTTACATGAACATAATATATGGAAAGCAATTAGCATGGTTCCTGGGACCTGGTAATATATTATTGTATATATCATCATATATATGTGCTGTACTGGGCTAAGTTGCTTCAGTCGTGTCCGACTCTTTGCCACCCTGTGGAGCTGTAGCCTGCCAGGCTCCTCTGTCCATGGGACTTTTCAGGCAAGAATACTAGAGTGGGTTTGCCATGCCCTCCTCCTAGGGGGATCTTCCTAACCTAGGGATTGAATCCACAGCTCTTGGTCTCCTGCATTGGCAGGTGAGCTCTTTACCACTAGTGCCACCTGAGAAGCCCAATTCATATATATATATATATATATATACACACACACACACATATATAGGATTATGCTGTGCTTAGTCGCTAAGTTGTGTCCGACTCTTGGTGACCCCAGGCTCCTCTGTCCGTGGGAATTCTCCAGGCAAGAATACTAGAGTGGGTTGCCGTGCCCTCCTCCAAGGGATCTTCCCAACCCAGAGATCAAACCCAGGTCTCCCACATTGTGAGTGGATTCTTTACCATCTGAGCCACCAGGGAAGCCCATATATGATTATGGTATTGATTATATTTTCAAAACATGTATTCCGTACCCACTCTATGCCAGACATTATTGGGATATCGCCCAGTATTCAAGACAGAGAAAGTTTTACCCCCATTATAGTAGCTTTTGGGGGAAATGGCATCGCAAAAAGATCAAGGGTGTGAGCAGCCATAAGATTCACAAAGGAAAAGTCAGGAGCTAGCCAGGCAAAAAATGTAACAAGAACAAAAATAATAATAGTAATAATGCTAAATGCCTGCCATAGTCTAGTCTGATTACACTTTGGCTACATACATACTCTCATTTCATCTTTATAATTGTTCCATTTGACACATGAGAAAGCTGAGTTTCAAAGGCTGAGCCCAAGGTTGACTTATTACTAAGTGGCGGAGCTGAATCTAAACTCAAGGCTCCACCCACAAGTCCACTGTTCTTTCTCTCACTTTTAGTTCTCTCCATTCAAGTGATGGGATCATTTCTTCTGATGCGTCTGAAAATTTTCTTTTCCTATAATAAGACACTTTCCTCCCCAACATTATTGAAGACCAGGTGAAAACAAATCACTGAGGTTAAAATCAGTAGCCCCCACTTTCTGTGAAGTGTACCCCTCAGGCACATTGTGGGTAGGCTGTTCTTTTAGTATCAGGGGTCTGGTGAAAGTTAAAGCTGGGCTGCCTGGGTAGGTGGAGTGCCCTGTCATGCACAAGGCTAGGAGAGGCTAAAGGTGCAGCATTCAGAAACAGTCCCCATTTTGAGAGTCTGGTGAGGTCCCTCCAGGGGAGACTTTAGAATGAAAAGTCAGAGATGGAGCTGGAAATCAGACAGGAAGCTGGAACCTAGGCTGCTCAAAGTCCAGTTAGCATGTTCGGTTCTGGTCAGACGGGGCAGGGAAGACGGAGCCTGATGTCCACTTGGGGGCTGGGACATGACAGGGGCACAGGGTGACCCTGGCCACAGACCATCCTGTGTTTCCCTCCCCCAGTCCTGGGCTCCACTGTTTCTCTGAGCCGACCTCTCCTGGGGTTGGGGTCGGGGTGGGCTCAGCAGGCAGTTGCTCCTGATAGCCAGGCTGGCCTAGAGCGGGCAGGACTCACAGATCCGCGTGCTATTCAAGCATGTGGTCGTCAAGCTCACCTTGGATTCTGAAAGTCCATCTTTTATTCGTTCAACAAGCAGCCTGAGAAATTCTTCTCTCTTCCGTTTTCAGAGATCCCTAGAGAGAGTTTCTCCACCTTGGGTAAGTCACAGTAGTGTCTCCACCTTGCTGTTTACAAGTTGTCTATGGCCCACTTCAAAGACAACCTAATGCCAACATATTCCAGGCGCTCAGTAGACAATAAATGCTAACAGTTACACAGTGCTTACTGCGTGACAGATAGCATTTTAGGTCATGCTCTACTATTTCATTGAATCCTCTCAGCAATTCTGTAAGAGTTTACAGTAGCCCTAATTTAGAGATAATGGAAATGGCACAGAGAGGTTGAGTCCTTTGCCCAAAGTCCCACAGCCAGTGAGGTCAGAAATCCTGGTGGTCCCAAACCTGAGCTCTGAACGTGGCCGTGAAGATGCAGACCTCTGGGATGGATATTGGAGGACTGAGCCCAGGTAATGCCTCAGGGTCGTCAGGAAGCTTCGAGAAGCTGAGGCAGCCCTTCTTCCCAGGAGATTGAATTACCTCCAGTCTGCTGCAGTGGATCCTCTCTCTCCCCTGCTCCCTCAGCTCCTGCCCAGATCCCTCCCTGCCCCCAGCAGTGTCTGAAAGCAAGGTGGAGACATTAACTGGTCCCCTGTTATTCGTCTTAGCTGGTGTTGGCTCAGGCAGTGCAGTTTAGACATGTTTCCAGGGGCAGACCGCGGGTCAGTGAGAGTCGATAATGGATTCCAGCAGATTGGACGCCGTTCAGGTTGGATGCAAGCCTGGCGTCCAAGTCCTCCTCATGCACTAGCAGATGCTGGGTGCTGCCCCCAGGGAGGGGCCTGGGCCCCGGGGTGCCTGGGGGCTCAACAGGTGGGTGGTCAGGGCTGATCCCGGGTCTCTGATATCCAGGTTCTCCCTGGTCTTCCCTTGTCATCATGCCCTCCCGTGCCTGCTGGCTCTCACAAAGCCGAGACTTTTTGTTTCTGGCTACATTTGCTGCAGCTGTGTCCGCTCATAGTAGGCACACAATCAGGTATTTGTTGAATGAAGCACCAGCAGTTCCTGTTCAGAGTATTATTTGGCTGACACAGGGGCCCCCTGGACTTCAGTCTTCTCTTCCATCTGCTTCTTCGATGTCTTCATTGGACACTGCACGTTTAACATGCCAGAAACTGCAGAAGGCTGTTCAGCGCGCATCTCCCACCTCAGCTCATGGCAGCCCCCTCCTTCCAGCTGCTCCAGGCAGAATCCTCAGAGCCCACGTGGACACTTCCCTTTTCATGCCACATGTTCACCCCGTATGCAGTTCCTCTCAGCTCTGTCTTCAGTATAGTCCAGGAATGCAATGGCTTGTTCCCCCACCCCACCCCACCGTTGTCTCTTTCCTCCAGTCTCACCTGGACGCTCCTAGCTTCCAGCCTTTTCCACCAAAGAACATTCAACTGCTTTGGCCAGAGCTGTTCTAGAATGTAAGTGGGATACTGTCATTCTTGCACTCACATCTCCACCTCGCTGTGAAGGCCTGGGTCTTCCCCACAGCCTGGGATACCTGGCATTCACTACCCCATTGCAGGCTCACTGTGGTTCTTTGAACATCCCAGGCACATACCCAACCGGCCTTGGTTTTGCTTCCCCAGATATACTCCTAGTTAGCTTTCTCACTTTCTTCAGGCCTCTGCTGAGGAATCACTTGTGATGCTGTGAGGATTAATGAGTTAACATGGGGAAAGCATTCAGGATAGTTCCTGGCTCATTAGCTGTTAGTTACTGTGCCATTCTTATAATGGATCCTTAGGGCCTCATTCATAGCAGACACTCAGGTTGGTCACTGGGCTGCACATCCAGGGCCTGCCCCAATTGGCCTGTCTCCGAATGGGAACTCACACATTTGTTGAACTGAAAATATAGAGATGAACAGAGTGAAGCAGTGTGTACCCTGCCTGGCACAGACTATGAGAACTTAACAGTTTGAGGAAAAGTTGGAAACCCATTGTTTCTGTGTCCTCCGGAGGCAAAATTTTGTGCCTGTCCCCACTGCCCCAACAGCCTGGGGAACTACCTTGGCTTGGGTCTTCCCCAGGGCCTCACCCTTACTTCCTGGCTCCAGCTCAAAGACAACCGGAAAGTCTTTGATGTCTCAAAGACTCCCATCAAAGGTGAGGAGTGCTGGCAGGGACTGAACCCCTGAACAGGCTTGTGGGGTGGCTGAGGCTGTGGGGAGAGGGAGCGGATGATGGGATGGAGACAGCTCTCCCTGCAGAGGTGACCCCTTGTGCTGGGCCTGACCCTCCTCATCTCGCACACTTCCGGTTCTGGGAATTGTTGCTGGTCAGGTAGGGTTTGAGAGTTGGGACCTTCTGCCTCAACTGTCGCCACTTCTGGCCTTTCTTTTCTTGGCCCCTCCCCTGGAAGCTTTTGCCCTAAAGAGTCCAAAGATCAAAACTGTGGCTCGAGTCCCTTGGTCTCTTTCCAGGGCAGAAAAACCTCGTGAATCTGCTCTCTGTTTAGAGTAGCTTCTAATTTGAAGCAGCTGCTGTCCCCAAGCAAAACCACTCTGTAGGTGTCCCAGAACCCCAGCCCTCAGAGGTCTGCCCCGGTTAATTTGACCTCGGCTGTTTGTCCCTGAGGTATAGAGGGAAGTGGGAGGTTGTTATGTCCCCTCCCTGGGCCCCTTTGACCCCTCAGACCGCCCCCAGTGGCATGCAAAGCTGCACACCCAGCTTTCTCTGCAGGGCACCCAATAGGGGGTACTCAGTGCATGGTTTCTGCCCGTTTATGTTCCATGTGCCCCAGTGTGTTGGAAAACAAAATGCATGGAAACTGCTTATGAATAAAACTACACCATGAAACTGCCCTCCTACTCAGAGGGAGTGATCTGGTTGTTTGTCATAGAAGCATCTTTGATGCTGTTAGCAACACCCCCCTTTTAGGCAAAACGAAGAGCAGTGCTCTGTGCCCACGGAGCTTGCTCTTGGATGGACCTTGGTTTGGGTCATCTGCTTTATGCAACAATTAATTTTTTTTAAAATTCTGTTGAAGTGTAGTTGATTTGCAATGTTGTATTAATTTCTGCTGTACAGCCAGGTGATTCAGTTATATGTATGTATATTATTTTTCATTATGGTTTATCACAAGATACTGACTAGAGTTCTCTGTGCTATACAGTAGGACCTTGGTGTCTGTCCATCCTATAGATGAGAGTTTGCCTCTGTTAATCCCTCCTCCATCTACTTCTCCCTTAGCAACCACATATCTGTTCTCTACATCTGTAAGTCTGTTTTTGTTTCATAGATATCTTCATTTTCAGATTGCACGTATAAGTGATATCATATGGTGTTTTTCTGTTTCTGAGTTACTACACTTAGTGTGCAACATTCCTGTTTTGTGGGTAGAAGCATCAGGCCTTGTGGGTTTGGAGTCAGGGAGACCCAGATTTCAGCCCCAAATCCATCACTTATTCACTGTGTTTGTTTCGCTTCTCTGAGCCTTTATCTTACCATCTCTAAAATGGGAATCATAGTACACACCTGGCAGGATTTCTGTTGAGACCATGTTGGTACAGAGCCCAGTACCTAGTAGGTGCTCCAGGAAATAGGAACGTTATTCATTGACTCTTGCAACAGCCATGTATTGAGCACTAGCTGGGGAATGACAGTGACAAAAATCCCTGTCCTTGTGGAGTTAATGTTCTAGACGGGGAGTTGGATAACCAGATAAAGAGGTCTAATAGGTAAGTCAGGAGGAAGGGCTGCAGTTTAACTAGTGTGGGCAGCGGAGACTTGCTGAATAGATGATATATAAGCAAGAACCTAAGGCAGAGAGGGAGCTGGCCATACAAATGCCCTGGAGAAGCAGTGCCAGCCTTGAGCAGGAGGCTTGCCCACCATCTCTGGCGCTTTTGACCTGAGCTTTCCTACATGTGGTCTCTGAACCCCATTGCCTGGTCTCTGCCCCTTCATTTCTAAGCCTTATTGACCAGTCGAATCACCCTCCACAAGATTGACTATGTCTTCCAGGAGTTTGTCCTAATAACAGAATTAATCAGACCAAATGTTATTTTGACATGTTCCAGGGAAAGAATGAATATGTGCCCATGTAGGGCTGCCAAATTTTGATGTGAAGTACTTGGACAACATGTAGCTGAAAGGAGAGAAGGGAGCGAGGCCAGAGAAAGATGGATAGAATCATGGCCAGTATCTGAGTCAAGGTTCATTTCTAAACTTTGACAGCAGAGACTGCAGAGAAAATACTGGACAGCCCTTCTCCCCTGCCTCTTGCCATGGCCAGCTCCATCTCATCATTTGGGTCACCTCCTCCAGGAAGTCCTCCCTGACCAACCATTGAATTACCTTCAGAGATTCTGTCACTGCATAAAATTATCTTCAGTGTTTTGGGGTTTGTGATTTATTTTCTCCTTTAGAATGAAAGTGCCAGGAGCACAGGAAACTTGTTTCCCAAGAACCTAGACAAGTAGTTGGCACATAGTAACCGCTTTATGTTTACTTGGTAAATGGATGGATGAAGTCACTTTATAGAGAGCTGGGGGAAGAGTCACTATAGACCAGTGTTTTTCAAACTGCAAGTTATATCCCATTAGTGAGTTGTGACATCAGTTTAGCTGGCATTTGAAAAAATGAAATAGGAAAGAATTTAATATCAGAGTGCATGACACATGGTAAGGATAAGTATTGTTTTAAGAAAAATATATACATGTACATACATATATGCTGTACGTATATATGCAACGACATACTTTATTTCCCACTGTGGAGTAGTCAGAGAAGTTTGAAACAGCAGTGAATTCTTAGTTTTCTCAGACTTGATCTTCAGAAGGCACATTCTTCCCTCAGAGACTGTAAACTTAGTCACATAAAGTTTACATTCTGGGGCCCCAAAGTAGAACTTTAAGAAAAGATTCCTTTGTTTCATATTAACTGAAAGAAATGAATAACTTTCTACCACAGAGGCGACCTAGTCTTCTAGGGCTTGCTGACATGCAAGGGCTTGTTTACACACTCGCCAATACACACTCACCATCATACAAGCACACACCAACACATATACGTGGGCACCCAGACACATCCACACTCCATACACACATAAGCACACACGTATGTACTCACAGACAGGAACACACAGACACACAGTAATACAAACATTTATCTATAAATACAAGCACACATGTATACAGTGGCACGTTGGCAGTTACAGACACAAACATTCATGTATACACAGACACAGAAACAACACACAGTTATGGACAGGCACATGGGTACACACACACACTTATATCCACACAGGAACATTCTTTACTTCTTCCATTTTGGGCATGTCTCACCCCCTCTACCTTGGAGACTCCCAGGCCATTTTCAGGTGGTCACCCAGGAAGGGGCACCCAGGCAGGGGCGCCCGCAGAGCCCAGGCTGCCCCTGACCAGTGTCTGTGGCTGTTCGGTCTAGGAGAGTCCACAGCCTTTGCAGATGGGCAGACTTGCATTTGAACTCCCCCTGACTGGCTGAGTGACCTGGGTCAGGTTACTCCATCTCATGGAGCCTGATCCCTCACCTGGGAACTGGGGTGGGTAACACCTACTTCACTGGGCTCAAGAGGCAGTGGGACACGCTGAGAAAGGGCATGGCCCACTCGCCAGCTGCCCCCACAGGAGCATCAAGACTCACTGCGCCACTCTCCCTGCGTGAGGTTGGACCAGCTCCCTGGTCCTCCATGCTTCTATTGTAACAAGAGGATCCTCTGGCAGGATCCTGAGAGAAGAACTAAGATCTGCAGGAGGATGTGGGCACAGTGGCTGGTGACGCTTGTCACACACTCCATATCCCAAGGCTGCAGTTCCCCCGTGGGCCCCCGCCCAGCCCACACAACCCCATGCTGTCCTTTGGGGCCGTTTCTCTCAATTTATGGAGTAATGCCAATCTGAATTCTTGAGGAGCTAGCCAGGCTCTCCCTAGAAAACCACCGTCTCTGCCACTGAAAGGTCTCCCTTTGAAATGACACCTGTGAGTTCTTGGATGGATCCACTCTCCCTCAGGCTTTAGAAGCAGCTTCACCGTGTCCAGAAGGCTGTGGTGTGGGGATCCCATGTTATCTGCATTGAGGTCCCCTGAGGTCTCCCCGGGGTTCACTGATGCACATTAGTTGCAAAGATTGTGTCAGTTTCACCTTCAGCAAGGAGATAACAAGAGTCATGAATGTAGGGATAGAGAAGGGGTCACCAGGATGGAGTGGGGTGGTGGTCGCGGTCCTGATCCAAAGACATGGCACATCCAAACAGAGCAGCTGAGATAGGGAGAAACGGTGTATCCCTTGAATATTTTCTGTTTTACATTTTGCCTCCAGAACAATGCAGAGCAGCAGATGTCAGTGACAAAGAAACTGAAAAACAAAGAAACGCATAAAACGTAACCAGAGAGCAGCAGAGTTTGTCTGCCATCTGGCGCTGCCCCCTGGCCATCCCGAGCCTGCATACATCCACACGTGGAGAACCTGTGAGCTGCCCACAGACCTGCCATAGCCCCTCCGTGGGCACGGCCTCCCCTCTCCTCTCTGCTTCCTGCCTGTCATCAGCCAGCAATGAATGTTTATCGACCCTCTGATATTTCCCTGGCTAGTGCCAGGTGCCCTTGGGGACGAGAAAGTGGAGGAGACTGACAAAGAGGTTTTCCTCAGATGGAAGGACAGACATTACTTGAATCCTGACAGCCCTGCCGCTGGGCGTGCTGGGAGATTTGTTTCTCTACCAGTTCAGGGCAGAGCCAGGGAAGCTGAGTGAATTGGTTCAAACGAAGTGGTTAACTGGGGACATCTCCTTTTGTCCTGACCACTTCCCTTTGAGGGAGGGACTCTAGTGGCCCACCGAAAGAGCCCAGAAAGTTGCAGGCCTGGGGTGTCAGGTCAGCACATATAGTTCTTTCATTTAGAAGCCAGTCACAGAGAACCACATTCTATATGATTCCATAGGCAAATCCATAGACACAGACCATAGATTAATGATTGCTCAGGGCTGAGGGGACCAGGGGCTGGGAGGTGATAGCTACGGAGAGCCTGAGAGGAACAGGGTTTCTTTTCAAGTAATGAAAATGTCCTGAAATAAATTGTGATGATGGATGTCCAACTCGGTGACTATTGAAACCCGTTGAACGGGCACTTCAAATGGGCGAATTGTAAGGCATGTGGATTTTATCTCAAAAACACGGGTTTTCGATTTCACATTTAAAGTCGAGCCCCCTTCCACACATACTCCCCCCTCCCTCATACCGCCCCCCGCCCCCGCCCCTGCCCCACTCAGCAGGCCTCTCCTGCAGCTGGAGCAGGTTCTTCCTTGTGCTTTTAAGTGGTGGTGGGGGGTGGAGGAGGGGCAGGAGAAGTGGAAAAGATGCAGGGAGGTTCTTGCATGAGTGACGCAGTCTTGAGTCGGTCTTGGCTCCCTCTAGACCCGGCAGGCTTTCCCTTTCGTGGGTTGTTGGGAGACTTCCCAGTCCCCGAGGATCTCTCACCTTCATTTTCCGTCATGAGGCTCTTTTTCTGCTTGTTGCTGCCTCTTCGTTCCTCAGGACTGAGAATTCCATAGTTACTCTGTGGGCGGCCCAGGAATGAGCCTTGCGGGCTCTCCTTGAGCTGGTGGGGATGGGTATCTGGTCCTGAGGAAGCCGCATTCAACCCTTCCTAATGAAGCTGAGCGGGCTGGCTGATCTTCAATTCAGCACGTGTTCTTAGTTGTTGTCAAAGCTGCTCGGAAATCACAGATTTGAGCCTCTGACTCCAGATAGATGTTGCCTCTCACATGGTGTGGTCAGGGGCACATATATTAAATTCTTCAGTGATTTCAAAGGCCCCTTCCCTCAATTTAAGACAAAGAGCAAAGCCTCCCAGCCTCTCAGCTGGGGTGTGTTTGCAGGTGGGATTTTGGCTCTTCAATACCTCTCTCCAGTAAACCACTCTAAAACCTCTTTCCCATCTCCTAAAACTCAACCCTTTCGTGTGGATGTGGGCCAGGCTGGGTGGGACTGTGGGTCTGGGTGAAGAGTTGGGCCACTCAGCTCTTCGTGTCTCCTTTGTAAAGTCTGCCGATAGTCTAGTACCTGCATTGTAGTGAGCTGTTTCATGTATAATGTAGCTTCGTGCTTCATCGAAAACTTTCGTTTCAATATCCTGACACAATTATAAAATATTTGCAGCAGACGGAGATTGTATTCTCACATCTTCCCTGGAGCAGCTGTGTCGTGTTCAGTAAAATCATATTCATGCCAAGATGGGCTTGTCCACTGCATACATTTCCTGAGATGCCCCACAAATGCTTTCTAAACGTTTCCCTTGTCAAACAGTGCCTGAACTTTCCAGAGGATTTGATTTTTTTCACTCGCTTATGGATGAGCTTTCTTTCGTAGGAGGTCACAGTATTTTCTTGCCCAGCTGAAACACCATTTGAATAGGTTATATAGATCCAAATAAATAACAAACACTTTTTAAAAAACTAAGAAAGTTGACATTGCAGAATTACCCTGGCGGTTTGATCTGTTTGCTGGCATATTTATCCTGAAGCCTCTAGCGAAGATGTCACAAGAAGAGGCTAGAAAATAGCATTAGAAACTATCCCCCCTTTCCTTCCTCCATGAATAAACAGCCAGGCTCATTCTTTTTAATGCCCTTAGTGTTGACTTTACAATTATTCTTAGGAAGGACCAAAGGACAACATCAGCCAGTTTATAATTGAATCCAAGTTTGTGGGGGAGGGGTGGAGGCAGAAGTAGGAGGAGAGAAGTTTATTCTCTTCTCAGCCATGTGCAGTGTCATTTTTAAAGCAGTGCCTTCAAGGGTGAATGTAAAGGGACTTCAAAGGGCAAAGTCGAGTTGCCAGCCAGATTCTTTGAAGATGAAGGATGCTTTTAGAAAGAGCTTTGAAAGGAAACAACTAAGACCTTGATGAAAACCTTGCATCGCTTGGTTCTGAGTTCACCTTTGGCTCAGGTTCTGACCCGTTTACCCCGTCTCTCTCCAACAAGGAAAAATGAGAAGCCACCATAGATGGGAAAATCTTCCTTGACACTTCAGTGTGGTACATCTGATGCTTTCTCTGACCCCAAAGAGTTAACTTTATGGGAAGGACAGAATAATGGACACCAGACATAGTTTAGGAAAGCAGAGTCATGTTAGAAATGTGTTGATTGGTGCATGCATGCTAAGTCGCTTCAGTCATGTCCGACTCTTTGCGACCCTATGGACTATAGCCTGCCAGGCTCCTCTGTCCATGGGATTCTCCAGGCAAGAATAGTGGTGTGGATTGCCATGCAGAGTCGGACACGACTGAAGCGACTTAGCAGCAGCAGCAGCAGCCTCCAGGGAATCTTTTGGGTGTGAGGGTAAATGAAGGTTGGGCTGAGTGGGGTCAGGAATGAGTTGTTAGGATGAAAAGTCACACTGAGAGCTCCCTTTTTTTAAGTGCTTGTTCTGTACAAGGCACTGCGTGAGCATTATTTATGCTTTTTAACTTCTTTGAATATTTACTTGTTTATTTGACTGTACCAGGTCTTAGTCACGGGCTCTCTAATGGTGGTGGTCAGTCTTAGTTGCACTGTGGCATGTGGGATCTTAGTTTCCCGACCAGGGATCAAACCCACATTCCCTGCATTGGAAGACAGATTCTTCACCACTGGACTGCCAGGGAGTCCCCAGGTACTTTATACAAATGGTGTCCTTTGATTTCTATGAAGTCAGTGCTGTTATTATTACTCTCATTTTACACCTGAGGAACCTGAGACACAGAGGAGCCCAGCTTTCCCCAAGGTCCACACCAGCTGAGAGATAAAACCAGGATTGGGGTCTGCCTTCAGAGCCCCTCTTTTATTTACTCATCTTCCCTGGTGAGGGAAGAGGCAAAAGGAACAGATGATACCTTTTGCTTGTATATTGATTGTGTGCCCAGTATAAAGCCCACAGCAACCTCACCTCTTATCTCTACCTTCTCTTCACAGATGAGGGAATTAGGACCCAGAGAAGTTAGGTAACATGTCCAAGGTCACACAGCTAGATGGCCGTGGAGCTGAGATTAAAATCCAGGCCTGTTTGGTTCCAAAGCCAGACAGCCACCTCCTGGAAGCTGTGAATTCCTGAGGCCTGGGGAAAAGTTTTTGGTCTGAGGACAGCTGGGCAAGTCTACATTGATCCTCTGTTAGCTCTCAGAACTAGCGGCCCAGAAGAATCCTGGTTAGCCACAGCCTGGCTCCTCCACAGTCCCTCTGATACGTATGTACTTTCTTCAGGCTGGTGTCGTCACTTTTTAAACCTGCCTTCTCTCCTTACCAGCCCAAGTGCCATTTGCTCCTGGGCTGAATGGATGGGGGCTGTTTTTCCCAGTTTATGGGGTGATGCCAGTCTGAGGTCTGAGCAGCTGTGGCTGGGTGATTCTTGTCGGCCCTGGGGACAGGAACTTGTTATTTTAGGGGACAGTCTTCTACTGTTTTGTGGAAGTACCCCCCTGACCACCATCCTGCCTCCCCCTTCTAAGACCCCAAGGCAGATAAGAAAGTGTACTCGATAAAGGACCCCAGCCCTTCCTTCCTACAGCCAGGCTGTGAGGACCCAGAGAGAATGCATTCGTAGGTTCTCCTGGGAGCCACAGAGTTCAAATCGCGCCTTGTCAACCAGCCTGACCAAGCTGCTCTGGGAGCTCAGTGTCTGTTTGAAGACACTGTTACACAGCCCGGGTTCTGGTTACTTCCACGCCAGGCTCCATCAATTCCAGCAGGCATTTGTGGACATGGCTGCTGCTGCTGTTGTTCAGTTGGCTCAGTTGTGTCCGGCTCTTTGTGACCCCATGGACTACAGCACACCAGGCTCCCCTGTCCTCCACTGTCTTCCCAGAGTTTGCTCAGATTCATGTTCATTGAGTCAGTGATGCTGTCTAACCATCTCATCCTCTGCCGTCCCCTTCTCCTTTTGCCTTCAGTCTTTCCTAGCATCAGGCTCTTTTCCAATGAGTTGGCTCTTCACAACAGGTGGCCAAAGTTTTGGAGCTTCACTGTCAGTCCTTACAGTGAATATTCAGTCCTTCCAGTTGATTTCTTGTAGGATTGGCTGGATTGATCTCCTTGCAGTCCATGGGACTCTTGAAGAGTCTTCTCCAGCACTACAATTCGAAAGCATCTATTCTTCGGTGCTCAGCCTTCCTTATGGTCTGTCTCAGTTATTCATATACATTCTTTTTCATGTTCTATTCCATTACAGTTTATCATGGATATTAAATATTATCCCTTGTGCTATACAGTAGGACCTTGTGGTTTATCCATGCTATATATTAATAGTTTGCATCTAATAGCCCCAAATTCCCAATCCTTCCCTCGCTACCCCTCTCCCCCTTGGCAGCCACAAGTCTATTCTCTATGACTGAGAGTCTGTTTCTGTTTCATAGATAGATTCATTTGTGTCACATTTTAGATTCCATGTATAAGTGATACCATATGGTATCTGTCTTTCTTTCTGACTGACTTAGTATGATCATCTCTGGGTTCTCGGGAGAGTCCAGTTGGAGCTGGACAGTAGACACATTGGGTGCATTTTTGCCAGCCCACCCTGAGCAGGCCCTTTGTGGTACTTCCAGGAGCAGGATCTCCTTGGAGGTCAGGACATTGTGCTTTTTGAGGAAACTGGGCAGAAAGACCTGCTTCCAAGTCTCCTTGACCTGACATGTGCCATCAAGATGCCTAATGGACAGCACCATGGCCCCCTGCGTCCCCCAAGGATGTCTTGGAACTTTGCAATTTGGTCGTCTCAAGTGCAGTATCTCAGGGCTGTGCGCATGCACTGATGTTTATATACATTCTGAAAGGTCAGACCAAGCACACGATGAAGGAGCACCAAGAGGGACTCCTCAGGACTCCGTGTGAGCAAACTGACCCCAGTCCCCATCATGAGGCAGTCCCCTGTTTAGAGGGGCTTCCTCTTGCCTCTCCCACAAATGCCAGAGGATGAGCGGATTGGGGTGCCAGGAAAAAGGCCCCAGCGTGGGCGGTGACAGAGCTGAGTACAAAGCCCCATCTGCTCCCTGATGACTCAGGGCTTGGCCAGTTTTACCTTCTGCACACTGTGTGCCTTCTCTCTCTGTCCAGGCTGGACTGAGGTCTGAGGGGCCGAGGGGTGGATGGGGAAGGGCATGAAGATATAAAAAGGTGCTCAGTAAACGTTAGGAATCTAATTTGCCTTGATGATGCTGCTGATAATGCTGCTCATGGCGACAACTGTCCTGAGCTCTGCCAGACATAGCACTGTTTGACATTTGACTTGGCTCAGCCTCGGAAAGTTTCTCTCCAGAGTGAGCTTCGATGGTGGTGAGGAGCCCTCCGTAGTACATGGTCTGTGTGATAGGGGAGCATACAGTTTACATACAGCCTAGTAGGTGACAAGGAGGCTGCCTGGATTCCACATCTGACTCCACTGCCACCCAGCTCTGTGACCTTAGCTGCATCACTCAGATTCTTTGTGCCTGAGTTTCTTTATCTGTAAAATGGGCGTGATGGCAGTGCCTCCCTCATAGAGTTTTTGGTTTCAAAGACCGTGGGCTCAAACTGGAGATGTGGTGTTCAAATCCAGACCATGTATAAACAGTGTGTCTGAGCTAGAGGCAGAGCTATGGGAGGAACCCAGTCTTGAGTCCTGGGTGCAAATCCTGCCTGGGCCCTTGACTTGCTAGGAGTCCACAGGTAAGTTCTGGCCCGTCTGGGCACCTTAGGGTCCTCATCTGTAAAATACAGACAGTACCAGTGGTCTCTTCTCTCTGAGCCATGGTGAGGGATTAAATAAGACTGCGTGACATAAACATAGCTCACGCTGAGTCTGTGGTCATTAGGTGCCAGCCGCCCAGCAAAACACTTCACATTGTCTCACTTAAGCCTCCCTGACCCCTTCAGGCAGGTAAGATGTTTTTTGAATCCACAAAACATGTTTTTATTCTTATTTCATATTTTTATTGGAGTATAGTTGATTTACAGTGTGTTATTTTCTGCTGTACAGCAGAGTGAATCAGTTACACATATACGTGTACCTACTCTTTTTTTAGGTTCTTTTCCCCTATAAGTCATTACAGAGTATTGGGTCGAGTTCCCTGTGCTATACAGTAGGTCCTTTTTAGTTATCTATTTTCTATATAGTAGTGTGTGTCAATCCCAGTCTCCCAATTTATCCCCCACCACCCCTGCGGCAGGTGCTATTATTGTTCCTTACTTTATGGATGTGGAAACTCAGGTCCCGAGAGGTAAAGGGGCAGCGTGTTGGGGGAGCAGATTGAAGGATGCTGGCTCTCCACGAGGCTCCCAGGGCAGCCTCCACATGCTGCAGCCCCCTCCTCCCTGCTCTCACACATCAGCTGCTGTGGCTCCCCTCCCCCTCCCCCAGTGGGAAGCCTTTCTATCTCCCTGCCCCCACCCCCCTCAGAGAATATTGCTCTGGAATGAATGGGTCTGGGATTGCAGGCTGTGGCTGGGATAAATGAGCTCATGTATGTCGTGCCTGTCTCTTGTTGAGTGAGCATCAGCCTAGGAATTCTCGATGAGCTTACCCAACGGACAGCCATATTGGATCATTGTTTAAATGGACAGCCTTGTGCTCGCAGAGAATGAACAGTCAATAGAGGCCTGTTGACTGCCGGCTGGCTTATCCTGCTCGGGCTCAGGCGTGGGGTCTCTGCCAAGACGGGAGAAAGGTGCAGCCCCCGGCTCCTGGGGATCTGGTGGTGCTTATTTTTGCACAGGGAGGGCCAAGGGCTCTGGGAACCTATTTAGCATTCACTTTCACACCCACCTGCTCAAAATCACAGACACTTGCTCTAAATGGGGGCTTGTCATTCTCTAGGCCAGAGGGACATCTTGGGGGCCACAGTCATGACTACATCTTCTCTGGGACCATCCCTGTTACCTGTCATTTTAGATGCAACTCAGCAGAGTATACAAAAGTGCCTGGATTCCGAATCTGGTCCACCACCATCCAGCTCCGTGTCTCAGTTCCCTCATCTGTGCCTCGATACTTCCCTTGTGAGGGCTTGTGAGGATTGGACGAGTTAATATATGGCACAGTGCCATGCATGTAGTAGGCTCCATAAAAGGGTTCCTAAGATCGTCTCTTGTAAATATCGGTTCAAGGTCAGTGTCCACGCTTGTCTCTGAGCTCCACAAGAGCAGGGGGCCTGTCTGTCCTGTTCACTGCTGGGTCCCGAGGACCTAGTGCCGGGTCTGACATGTGGCAGGTTCTCAGAAAGTATCTGCTAAAAGGATGAGTGAGTACATGTAAATAATACTGCTCCAAATATGGGATGGAAGAGTGGTCTCTGGGTGCTCCTGAGCTCCTTAGGGGTTCACAGGCCAGGAAGGAAACATCGGGGACTGTATTAATTTCCTATGGCTGCTATAACAAATTACTCCTAATTTAGTGGTTTCAAACAACACAGATATGCATCTTACAGTTCAGGAGGTCAAAAGTCTGATGTGGGTCTCACTTGGCTAAAATGAGGGGCTTTTAGCTTCTAAGGGGCCCCTGCCATCTTCAGAGCCAGCAACAGCCTTTCTCATATTGCATAACACTGCTGTTGACTCTTAACTCTTCCCCATTTAAAGAACCCTTGTGATTATATTGGGCCTACATATATAATCCAGGATACTCGCCTTAAAATCAGATGATTAGCAACTTGAATTCTATCAGTTACCCTAATTCCTTCCCCCTTTGCCAGGTAACAAAACATATTCATAGGATCCAGGGATTAGGGAGTGGACATTTAGGGGACCACTCTTCTACCTACCATAGCAACTTTCACTTATTCAGGAAGATGGGAAAGCTACGGCAGAGACTCTCTAACTTCCCCAAACCATATATGGAGGATTAAGGTCTTAGAATCAGCACCTCTTCTACAGTAGCTCTTCCTGAAATGCTCAACTCCAGCCTGTGCTATGGTGATTCTCTGCAGCTGGTGGTAGGTGCCAGTAAAACCAGCCTTAATAAAGGATAATAGCCCAGAATCACAATCAGGAAATGTTTAGGGAGCCCCTCCCATGTGCCCCTGCGTTAGCTGCACTCAGCAGCATTCCTGCTATTCCAAGTCAGTCTTTTTGAGCACTCACTATGGGAAAGGCACTCACTGAATTCTCATGTTGGCCCCTTAAGGTAGGTTCAGTTGTCACCCCCACTTGACAGATGAGGAAACCGTGGCACAGGGAGGTTTAGTGACTTGCCCAAGGTCACACAGCCCATCAGTGGCAGAACTAGGATTTGAACCCAGGGAGTTGGACTCTAGACCACCGCTGTCCCCTCATTTGTTCTCCTGCTTGTTTACTGTTCATGCACTTTATCTCATTTCAGGTGCACATCTACCCTGTGAGAGTAGGGTTTCTTTTTAATAGGTAGGCTACAGTCCGTGGGGTCGCTGAGAGTTGGACACGACTGAGCGACTTCACTTTCACTTTTCGCTTTCATGCATTGGAGAAGGAAATGGCAACCCACTCCAGTATTCTTGCCTGGAGAACCTCGGGGATGGGGGAGCCTGGTGGGCTGCCATCTATGGGGTCGCACAGAGTCAGACACGACTGAAGCGACTTAGCAGCAGCAGCAGCAGCAGCTCAGATTAGGAAACTGAGGCCAGGAATGATTACATGGCAAACCCAGCCTTACCCGGCTGGCAAGTGCCCTGCTTAGGCTGTTTCTCTGCATCAAACTGCCTCACTATGTGTTCCTGGTGAAGAATTAATTTAGAAAGATGAACGTTTTCACAACATACCTGGCCCCCCAGACCCTTTCAGGAGTGTTGGCTGTTTTCAGTCCTACCGCTGCTCCTTACAGGTAAATAATCACTTATTTAGAAGGAGAATTGGATGGCATTTCTCGCCTGCCACCCAAGACTTTCATTTAGGGCCAGCCTGAAGACTGCAACAGGCAGGCAGGTGTGACGCTTGAAAGAGTATACACGGCTGGTCTCCCAGATCTCCTTAATGAAAAATTTCAATCTTATGGACGAGAGTGGAGCAGACATAGCCCTCATTACTACCTGTGTCTAAATTAAATAAGACAAGGGAGGCTCTTGAGAAAAAAGGCAGAAGTTACTACAAGCTGAAAAGACAAGAGGCAGGAGAAATACTCCTGTCAGCAAAGGTTCTCTGAGTTTCTAGGGTGTATTGAACCCCAACGTATTTCTCCTTTGGAGCATCAACATCCACCAAGGTCAAGGGTATAGAACAGACACAGCTATGACTCTGGCCTCCTGTTCTTGTCCTCAGGCTCAGCCAGGCCTGGGCTGCAGGCCTGCACCCAGGACTCTTGACCTGACTACCATGGTTCCAGAATGGGGGGACCCCGGTGCCAAAATACACCCCTGATGCCCTGTTTTCTAGATGACAACCCTGAATGGTCCTCCAGATGACAACCTGAGATCCAAAGTGGCCCAGTGCATTTGTTCTAGAAGTCACCATGCCAGCTTCATTTTTACTCATTCAGCCAATCCACTGTCCCCTTGCCATTCATTCATTCTCTCTCTCTCTCTCTCTCTCTCTCTCTCTCTCTCTCTCACACACACACACACGCGCGCGCGCACACACACAATCCTGGCTGTAGTCCAGCAGGAATATAGGCTTCCTGCCATTAATTGGAAGCTCCTGACTGCAGACACAGCATAACGATCTATTCACAGTCCTTTTTTAATTCCAAGAAATGCTGCTGTAGCTAATACCTACTCCAGGGCAAATGACTGGTTGGCATATCAGCACTTTTCAAGTTATAAGTACCCCCTTTTAGCTGGGACTCTTCGTTTCTTTTAAGTGTTCTTCAGAATGAAGAGTTACTGAGAGGTCAGCAGGCCTGGGGAGGTGGTACAGAAGATGAGCTGCCCAGAGAAGTGGCCCATGATGCTCAGGGAGGTGGGTGACCAAGTGACCCATGGGTTGCACTTCCTTCAGAAGCTGCAGGAACCAGGGGGCCCAAGCCACTTCCTACACGGCAATCCTGGTCACAGCTTTCTTTGCTGGGCACCCATTTCTGGAGGAAAAGTACAAATCCTTTAGGAATTGATCCCTGCCCCATATCCACTCAAAAGCAGTCCCTCTCTCCAGACCTTCTCTGCCTCCCAGGCTCCTCTACACTTTGGGGTCTGAAGCTGTTGTGGTTTTTTTATAAACATGTTGCTTTTCGTAAGTTGAGTGAGTGGACTTTTCTGGTTTCGTAAATGGGCTGGAGGCATCTGGGGCCCCAGGAAACATGTTTCCCTCTGAAACACACCTCCAGAGCAGGCAGATGGTGCCCAGAATATTGTACCAGCTCTCATTTCTTGAGGACCTACGGTGCGCCACACATTTTACCCATACAATCTGTTTCTCTCCTATGTGGCAGATAACCTGACTCGCCCCTTTTCATGGCCAAGAAAGATGGAACCGAGGGAGGGGCGATAAACTCATTCACAGCTTCAGGATCGTGAGAGGCAGGGCCAGGATTGATGATGTCAGACTAGGACAAGCACGTGACCTGAGTTTCTGAGGACTTGGGCACTCATCACTGTCCTGTTTTTGAGATGTTTGTCTTCGGTTCTGTGCCCATCGCCCCCTGAGGGCTGTGACTCAGCCTCCCCATCCAGACTCTGGTCCTGCAGGCCTCTTGCCAGACATACTTGCCCTTTATGTCCCCCATTCAGCAAGATGCGGGGAACCCGGGACTGGGCTGCAGCCACTCTCACCCCATTAGCTGGGTGAGTCTGCCCCTGGTCTCCCCAGGACCCGTTTCCCCTGAAGATGAATTGTTGCAGCTAGTAATTTTGAACAGTAAGAAACGCCGAGGTCAGTGCCAAGACTGAACAAAGCCAACAGATGCTTGGCCTTTGATGGAGGAGAACACTGCGAGCTCTCCTTCGCCTTCCTTTTGATTTGCTATTCAATTAAGAAAGAAGAAACATTGGAGAGGATCAGTGAGTAGAAATCTAATTGGAAAAAAAACAGAACCAGTTCACACAAACAGGAAGTGTGGTGTGCCGTGAGCTGGTCGGGTGCTGCTTCATGGCTTTTTAAAACGACAGTGCATGTTCTAGACCCAGTGTGCATCTCCTCTTGCCTCCGTTCTTAAGCCTGGGTTCTTAGGCTTAGCTTCCCGAGGGTCAGAAGAACAGAGCTGAGCATAAAGGATGCAGGGATAACATCTGCATTCTTTGCTTTTCTGACCTCTTTCATATCATGTCTTCCTTGGGAAACGTTTGCTTGCAAAGGATAAAAATCCACCCAGAGGTGCTAAAACAAAAGGGAAACTTATTAGAGCAGCAAATTCCAGGGCAGGAAGGGCATTTAGGTTTGTGTCTGGCCCCCACCCCATCAGCATCACGGGATCAAGGATTCAGTTGTGACTCTCCAGCATTCTCTCTGGCCCTTGAGTCTCTGCCACTGATGATTTCTTCTGGTCTCTCTCCGCCACCTCCCTCCCTCTTCTGTTCCCTCCTTCCTTCCCTCTCTCCTTCTGTGTCTTGTATACATAACATGTAGCCACCTTGAAACAATACCTTCAGCCTAGAGCCTTCATTTCCATATGGTCTACTGCCCACCACCAGCTCATCCTACCTCTCAGATCTTCAGTGCCACATTCGTGGGAACGAGCATAGGATTGGTCTAGTCTCTCCCTCCGTTTCTGTAAAGATAGTGACACTAATAGTACCCTTGTCTAGAATTTCTGTGAAGACTGAAATCAGTTAGTGTTGCTTAACTCAAACAACTCTCTGCCTGTACAAAATTAGTGCTCAAAACTTCTGGTTATTACCACTGTCCTTTTTATTATTCAGTGGTCCTTGTACAAAGAGTCGTGTGATCAGATATTTTCCAGACTACCTCAAAGAGAAAGCAACAGGCATAGAAAAGCTTTTTTTTTTTTCTCTTGAAGAACTAATATGAGTACTTGATAAGTAAGATCTTTGTAAGATATTTTGTAATGTTCAAAGTATTGCCACACACACATTTCATTTGATTCCCCTAATATCCTGCAGTATTGTTAAGACTGTTCAATAAGGGTTCAAAACTGAGGTCTTGAGAGGTTAAATATTGCCTGTGGGTACGTACTCTGCAAGTGATGGAGCCTAAATTCACATCTGGTCTCAAGTCTAAATCCTGTATGTTTTCAACTTCATCAGAGGTGTAAGGTTTCATAATCTATTGTTTCCCATTACACCTTGGCCGCTAGGAAGCTCAAGCTAAGTATGAGGCCCACATTGAGCACTCTCCTAACTGTGGTTATTAGTATGTTTCTTATATCCCATGGATGGAGGAGCCTGGTAGGCTACAGTCCATGGGGTCGCAGAGTCGGACATGACTGAGCGACTTCACTTCACTTCACTTATATCATCATTAAATGCAGTACTTAGATATGGTAGATTTACTTTTGCATAGGTGCCTCTATTCCAAGTAGGTGAATCATGCCCTCCCAATGCATTCAGAAGTGTTGAGGGTGAGTTTGGCTTGTAGAACATAGTGGTTTCTGTTTGTAGGAGACGGCAGGCTCTGGTGGATGCAGCCGGGACTGTCTGCCTTTCTGCAACCTGGCTTTCCTTTCCAGACTCCATGTCAGGGGTCTCTGCCCATCTCTTTCCAAAGAGAAGAGGTTCCCTCCTTCCTCCCTAGGCTCTCTCTGCTTCCCTCTGATAGCCTGTGGTGAGGGGGGAGGCTTTTCTCAAAGACCCTGGCAGTGACACATTATCAAAGAAAAGTTAGCTGAGACCTTTCTGAGGCTGAGATGAGGGGACAGCATCTTTCCAGAACTCTTATTCAGGCTCAACCCTTTGAAGGTTTTAAACTTGCCACCAACAAACTGAAGCATATTACAGAAAGGGCTGATATGTGTCTGGGTGGAGTTTGATGATTTTCTTGGTTTTTGTCCCCCAGTTCTCAGCAGGGGTGTTGCTCGGGGTACCCAATCAAACATCTTACATAAGATTCTAGATTCTTCCAGAGTTCCCCTTTCCTTAGACAAGAGGCAGACATACCTGGCCTGAGTCCTGACTCCAGCCCTCTGCATGGCGCCCCCTCCGAGCCTCTGTTTGCTGATCTGTGACCTGGAGGTAGTGTCACCTCCCACAGGAACTGTGATTAACAGCCGGCAGTACTAATAACACTGATAACAAGGACAGTGACACTTGGAAAAGACTCTTCTTGGGGTGTGAGAATACAAGCTAATGCTTCTTGACTGCTTACCATATCTCAAATGCAGTGGTTAATACTTGATGTGTTTTATTTAACTCACAAATGTCTCACAACAGCAGATGAGAAAACAGAGAGGGTTAACAATTTGCCCAGAGTCACACAGCAAGTATGTGGCAGAGGCAGGACCCAAAGGTGAGTGGAAGGCACTAGCTCAGACCATGGCGTGCAGTGGGTCTCTCTGCCCTTCCCCAGGGACCTTGCGGCCAGCAGCCTGTCTTCTTTGTGGGCTAACGCTTGTCGGCAGGGCGGCCAGCGCCTCCCCTTCTTCCTCTTTCTCTGACCCTCTTCTACTCATTGCTCTTTTTTTTTGTTTTCCCTTCAGTAAAAACCCAGCCTTGACCTTCACAGGCTGCGTGAGGGGCTGGTGATCACTTCTCCTCCCTCCAGGGGGCTGGTGTTTCTGAGGGAGCCGGTTTACAGATGGTTGAGACACAGACGCTCTGTTTACAAAACCCAAAGTTGTTAGCAGATGAAATGCTCATCCCTCCACCAGAAAGGTGGTGCGGTGTTCAGACCCTTTGAGCCTGGGGGCAGTTTCCACCTTAGAGCACCTGCTCGGGCCCCGGTCCCCCTCCCCCCAGGGATGGGGACACCCCACTGGCTCAGCAGGTGGCCTGAGGGCAACTGACCAGAGAAAGCAAAGGTGCTTGTCTGGCTCTCGCTTTCCATTTCCTTTAGTTTTGCCAGATCAGTCCTGTTTGTAATCGAGACGAATTCTATCCCCCAAGCCCCACTGACAGACTTCCGACACACCCATCCAGTGGGGCTGTCTCCTGAGCGCTGCCTCAGTACCCCACCTTCTGGAAAGCAGCCGCCCCTCCTGAGTGCCTGCCTATATCAGGCACTGCTGCACGGTTGACCGAGCCTCACCATCAACCTGGGGAACCACCCCATCAGCCCTGTTACAGACAATGCGGTCTGTGACCTCCCCGCTGAGGGGCCTGTGGGTCCCCTCTGGGACTCTGTGAGCCCCGCTGATGCCAAGAGGCTCGCTCAGCCTGTGGCCTGCAGCCAAATGGGAATTGACTCTTCTCCCTCCCCTGATGCTCACCCTCGATAAATCACTCCCTGTTTTAGTGGTATTGTTAGAGCCAAAATAAAGCCTCCTTGGAGGGCCCCATATATCTGCCTTTGGCTTATTGCTGGGACCTCTGGTATGGAGAGAAGTGCCTGCAGGAGGTGGTGAATCCTATAAAATTGTGGGGGGTCCAAATTAGGCTCTGGGGAGAGGACAAGCTGTCTCAGCTTCTCTGCCCCCCCCCCCCCAGTGTCCCCAGCTGCAGTGACCTCAGCCAGCCCTCCTTGGAAAAGGACTCCCTCCTGTCCCATTAGAGCCCAGAATACTGAGTGAGTGTATCTGGGTGGTTTTCTGCATCTTTCCAGAGAGAAAATGTTATATGAAGTGAACTCTGTTCAGTCTTAGAAAGAAAGGAAGTGCTACACGCTCCATGCTACAAAGTGGATGAACCTCAGTGTGCTACGTGCAATAAGTAGATGCAAATACTGCATGATTCCACCATATGCTGGACCTAGAGGGGTCAGATTCATAGAGACAGACAGCAACATGGTGGTTGCCAGGGGCTGGAAGAGGGGATGAGGAGTTCGTGTTTAATGGGGACAGAGTTTCAGTTCGAGATGATGAAAAATGTCTGGAAATGGGTGGTGGGGATATGACTGTCCCTAATGCCACTGACCTGTACACTTAAAAGTGATTAAAATGATCAATTTTGTGTATATTGCACTACAGTTTAAAAAAAAAAAACAACCCAAGTGGTTTTCCACCTGTGTCACTTCCCAGGGAACTTGGGCCATGTGAAGGCGTTTGTTCTGCAGAGGGAGGGGTTTAGGAGCCATCGAGGGACCTCCTCGGGCCTCCTTCCTGCACCTTCAGGGCCTCGTGTCAATCTCCCAGGCTGGTCTTTGCTCAGAACCATCACCAGAGAGCTCGCCCGGTCGTTCTCTCCTCCAGTGGAGCTGAGGTACAGAGCCTTAGAGTGAGCAGCTATGGTCAGTCCTGTCATTTTCACAGATTTCTGGAGACCCAGAGAAGCTTGCCTGCATCAACACAGAATGTCAGGGAGGAGCTGACAATGAAATCCAGAATGCCCAGTTAGCGTTGAGTTTCATAAACAATGAATAATGTCTTAGTATAAGTATGTCCCATGCAGTATTGAGGACACACACTAATTATCTGAAATTCCAGCTTCACTAACTCTGTGTATTTTCTTTGCTAAATCTGGCAAACTGACCTGAGAGGCAACCCAGATCTCATTCTCCCCAAATCAGAGCTTCATGACTGGCAGCTGGGGGCATGCGGAGGGGGAGGGCATGGGGAACATAGGCTTGTGTCAGACTCCCCTGATAACCTGTGTGACCTTGAGCGATATACTCAGCTCTTGAGCCTCAGTTCCATGTCTTAAAAGGTGGATAATAACAGCAGCCTCCTTATGAAATGGGAAAGGATTAGATGATCATACCTATGAAGCCCTTAGCACAGTCAGCATTCAATTAGTGGTAATGCTTCAGTTATTCTTGATATTTTCCTTCCTCTGTGAATGAAAGATAACCATTTACTCGATGAGCATTCGTCTGTGGAGCCGAAACTGGGAAACACTGGTGTGAAGATCCGGCCCCTGTCCCAGCCTTGCTGTCATACGCCAGTGATGGGCATATGCCCATATGATATCATATGCCCAGTGATGGGCAAATCAGTGAACCTCTCTGGGTCTCAGTTTCCTCAGCTCTAGATTGGATTAGATAGTTCTAAGGTGACTTTCAAATTTAGAAGTGTAAATTATACCTCAGCAAAGCTATTAATAATCAGTTCAGTTCAGTCGCTCAGTCGTGTCTGACTCTTTGCAACCCCATGAACCGCAGCACACCAGGCCTCCCTGTTAATAATAATCTCCTAAAATTCCAAAGTGCTCCTCCCTTGTGTCTGCACAGGGCACACATCAGGTTTTCTCACATAATGCTTGAAACCGGGTGCAATAGGGGGTTCTTTTCCCTACATGGCTAATGAGTCTCAGGACTCAGAAAAGCTAAGTAACTTGCTCAGCGTCACACAGCTATTCTGTGACAGAGCCTGGCTTCCAGCCTTGCCTTCCTCGTGCTCCCATTCTTACCATCCTGATCCCTTACCCTCAGGGGTCAACTTCTTTGGAGGCAGTGGAGAGCAGGCAGGGTCCCAGAGCTGCAGTTTCAGGTCATGTCTCCCTGGATGGATTAATCTTGGGCAGGTTCACCACTGACCAGACTGCAGCAGATTTGGTTGGGTAAGTCTGTATGGCGCCCATGGGACCATAGAACTGGTGTATGGATTATCTTCCCTATTGCTTTGCTGTTGCCATCTTGAATAATTAGAATGGAACTGGAAAACAGAGATCTCTTAGCCTTTAAGTCACTGATGCCTTTTTTATCTATCCTTTAAGCCAGTGAAGTAGGAGTGGCAAAAACAATGCCTACGATAAAGGCATTGCTCAGCAAGGGCTCTGTCAACCAGAGGACAGGACAGAAAACAAATATGCCCCTTTCCCGCATGGCATTGCAAGTAATTGCATACTTCATAAGGGGTTCTTAGTGTCTCATCTCGAATCCTTAGCAAAATATGTAACCAGACACTGTTTAATCCTTTGCTTTAGGTCCAGCTGCAAAGTTCAAAGGAGTTTTTGTCCTTTTCATTATCTAGACAGACCATTCAGAAGTTGGGTTTTGGGTGGTCTCTGCTGACCCACAAAGACCATACTGTACATCCCTTTGGGTGCAGAGTCCAAGGTTAAAGTAGACATAGGACCTGCCCCTCTGAGTGTTCTAAAACCAGGGCAGCTGGATTAAAATGGAAACCTAAGGGGCTTTTAATTAAAAGTCTGTGGTATAGACCAGAGGCCAGGGAGGTACCTGCTATGAAACTAAAAATGGACCCTTTCCACAAAGCAAAAGGAAGAATCCCAGATGATGGGCCACTAGGGGCTGGAAAACAAGAGAGACCACATCCGTCTGCCTTCCGTCTCCACATGCCACACACTGACCTCCAGACAAAGGAGTTCAGTGGCCCTGCTCCAGAAAGGGTTTTTCTGGAAAGGGCAGTCGAGGTATACTGGTGTCATAGGCTAGGATGCGTGGGGTGTACTAGGGTTTGAGAGGCCTCAAAGTTTGCTGTAAACCTGCCATAGGGCTCAGACATTAGAGTGTAATTTCTCAAGATGTTTCCAGATACATGTGTTTTAAGTGGATTTAGATATGTATGATCTGAATCCACTGCCTAATGAACCCCTGAGCCAGGTTTAAGATTTCTGAAGATATCTTAGCCTTAGATATCTGAGCCTTGAAGAAAGCAGCTGCTGTCAGTCCTGTCATTTTCACAGGAGATTTCTGGAGACCTAGAGAAGAACCAGGTCTAGCAGAACTGAGGGCCCTGAAAGACTAGGATGTGGGGGCAGATAAATTTGGATAATGGATTAAAGAAGATATTAGGGACAAGTCTAGAATATGTCAAATAGTTTAATTAGGAAGGATAGTTTTGTCCACTTGGCAGTTTTGTTTGGTTCACCAAGCTGCCTTAGGTCACCAGTGTTACTTTGAACTCATAGGTCTCTAGGGATCTAGAAGGAAACAGGTATTTATTTGGCCTCCCCCCAAGGGATGATGTAGTCATGGCAATGACAAATTACATTTTTAGAACCTTCTAGAAGGGGTGGTACCTACTCCCTATCACTGGGGGTTCCTAAGATCTTGATGGATGAAATTTTGTGTTATACCTCTCAGGGTCTGACATTCCAGACCCTTTAAGGTCAATCTTGTTCCTGGCTCATCCCATTCAACCTTTTGAGGAGCAATAGATGGGTTAATCTAGCTGGGAGCTGACATCAAGGCTGGGGAAGTGGTCTTTCTGCCCAGGTGACTAAAATGTATTCCTCCAAGCCCAACAATGCAGGGCTATGGAGCCCACAAGAGGGTCAATGGGAGTGTGTGGGGGCCAGAACCTCAGGGCTCTCAGGAAGCCAGTTGCCCACACCTTGGCGTGGTGTCTTAGATGGTGGTGGAGTGGAGGTGATGAGACTGGACCAGTCAGCCCCACGTCTCAACATGCTGCCGATGTTCCTCGATGCTGGTTTTTCTTTTTTTCAGTTTTATGTATTTAGTTTTGGCTGTGCTGGGTCTTCGTTGCTGCACGGACTCTTCTCTAGTTGCAGAGAGTGGGGCTGCTCTCCAGTTGCAGAGTGTAGGCTTCTCATTGTGGTGTGACTTCTCTTGTGGAGCACGGGCTCTAGGGTGCTCAGGCTTCAGTAGTTGTAGTGAGTGGTTGCAGTTCCCAGGCTCTAGAGCACAGGCTTAGTAGTTGTGGCACATGGGTTTAGTTGCTCCTCAGCATGTGGACCAGGGATCAAATCTGTGTCTCCTGCATCAGCAGGCGGATTCTTTACCACTGAGCCACCAGGGAAACCCCTCATTGCTTGTTGAATGAATGAAGAAGTCAATGTACTTTCATAATCATGTTTAGACAGAAATCTAGACTCAGGACCCAAGGAGGAAATCTTGTCCTCCAGTCTTATTCATTCAGTTGGCATTTATTGAGCATCTATTACGTGCCAGGCAGGGTTATAGGTATAGCAGTGAACACGCAAACAAGCTCTTGGACCGCACGGAGCTTGTGGAGGACGAGCCACAGAATCATGACAAGTGCTGGGATGGAGGAGGAGCACAGGGGGCCCTAACCTGCTCAGGAAAGCTGTCCCGGGAAGCAGCATCTTAGCCTCTGCCTGACAGGTGAGTTAGGGGTGGGCAGGCAAAGAGGGGAGAGAGGAGTAGATCCAGGCAGAAAGCCGAGCCTTCTGGCAGGTGTTGGGGTAAAATCTAGTATTAAAAGAGCTGATGGCCTGTAGACATAGCATGATTTTAGAAAACCACGACAACAATAATAATGGCTGCAGTTTCTCACTGCTCTCTGTCAAGAGCATCTCCACCACCCTTTCACAGGCTGTGGGTTTAATTGGTCAGGTGTTTCCTTTAGAAACACAGACTGTCATCAGTCACTGTTCTGAAGGAGATCTTCGCAGGAACTCATTTGCAAGTCTCTTCAGACTTGGCCTTAAAACTTTCCCAGAGCTGTGAGGACGTGTCTGTCAAAGCCCCCGAGGAACTGTACTGGATTTCAGACTGAATGATAACAGGAAGTCAGACATGCCTGCAGTCAGCAGACACACCAGCTCATAGCACTTCTCAGTCTCTGTTCAGAATCTGGAATGATCAAATGGTCTTCAACTCCAAACTCCTTAAAAAAAAAAGAAGAAAAGAAAAGGAAGAGTCCTGAGATTGGTTTGCATCAGCTCTGAGTTTGTTGTCTTTTAGAAGCAAGGGATTGGAATAGGAATCTCAGACACAAGCCACCCATCCCTCTGAGGTTAGCGTGATTTAGTGTCCCTGGACTTGTGTTTTAAAACTGGTCCTTCATAGTGCTCTGCGTTTTGCAGTGTCCCATGGAAAGTGCTAGCTACAGTGTGCTATTGTCGCCCTGGTTCAATTCAACATTGGTGGTGGTGATTTAGTCACTAAGTCCTGTCCGACTCTTTGTGACCCCATGGACTATAGCTCATCAGGCTCCTCTGTCCATGGGATTCTCCAGGTGAAATACTGGTTTGGGTTACCATTTCCTTCTCCAAGGAATCTTTCCAACCCAGGGATTGAACCAGTGTCTTCTGCTTGGCAGGCAGATTCTTTACCACTGAGCTACCCTCAACTCTACATTAGAGACCCCTGAAGTCCTGTCCCCAATGACTTGAACATCCAGAGGTCCCATCCCTGCCCACAAAAGCTTGCTCCCCTCTCTCTCCTCCTGTGTCGGGGCGGGGTGGGGGGGGCGGTGATCACTCTTACACTTGCTGGAGGGGATGAGGAAGAGGATGATGGGACGATGGCCATTAAGGAAGGCAGTGGACAGAAAAGGACAAGGTAGACAGCCAGCATCTTTCTCCCTCCTCAAGGTCCAGTTAAAGCAATACCATCCTTGCTTTTGGGTAACTGTTGGAAGAGAAAATGTGGCTTAAAAAACAGTGGAATCACAATTAAAACATAAGAATAAAGCTGGAAAAATACACCAAACGTGAATAATACACCAAAACATGAATAATTATCATCTCTGGTAAATGGAAGTTTGGGGGATTTTTGTTTTCCTCTTATTGTTGACCTCTAATTCTTATTTTAGTTTTTAGAATTGTTTTAAATATTACAGCAAGATAGAAAAAAAGACTAAAACAGAGTCATAGAGGCTGGGATAAGGTGGCAGAGGCACCAGACACATGGCTGAAATGACCACTAGACCAGGGCAGTCTAAACTTTCCTCCTTTTCAAATTGCTGTCACCTTGAGCTAACGACTCTTTGAGCTTCAGCTTTTTCTTCTGTGCAGTCATGCTTGTGACTTCTGTCGGACTATCTTATCAGTTGTTGTGATGCTCAAGGGTTAGTAGGGGGACCTGGTAAATTATGAGACTGTATATATGAAAAGGATCATTTTGATCCAGTAATTAGGTACTGAGGATTTAAACAGTGTTTCTTCAGTGATTTCCTGGAATCATTTGTTAAGAATGCAGATTGCTGGGCACAGAGTGGATCTCTGGCACAGACTGAATCTCTGGGAGAATGACCCTGGCATGTGCATTTTAACAATCACGTACATGCCCCCTTCCCCTGCCCTGTGGATTTTGTGTTCATTAAAGTTTGGATTTTAAGGAATTCTGGCCTTTTAAAGGAAACAGCGTCATGGCAGGAACATGAGAAATGGAGATGCAAAACCATATGGTCTACACGATAAAATAACACATGCATTTGTGTGTCCAGATAACACTCATAAAGCTGGGGAAGGGAAATCTACAAAGGGTAGATCGGATGTAGAAAGACTAAGAGGACAAGAGCCGTGGGGAATCTGGCTGTGGGTTACTGGGGGGAGCAGGGGCCCAGAGGTGGGGGGATGTCCTCCCCTCTCCTGGCCTTCCTCTCTGGCTATGTGTATCACGCTGCTGGGGTGATTTTTCACTCTCTGGTCCCTGATTTCCATGGCTGGGTGCTCTAGGTAGCACTAGGCTGGCAGTACAAAGTGGCACCTGGTTCCCTAACCTGCTGGGCTGGCTGTTGTCAGATAACAGCAGAGCCACTCCAGAAACAAAGGCAGCACCAAGGCCTGCCTTGTGGGCCTTGGACACACTGGTCTGCTCCCAGTAGACTCTGAAAGCTCCTCTGCTTCCCCACTTTCTTCACTCATTCATTTGGGAGGCAGCATGGCACCATGGGCAGCGCACTCAGGAGCCACCTTCCTGGGTTGGGATCCTGACTCTGCCACTCACTTGCTCACTTTGTGACCCGAGACCAGCTCTGTCCATGTGGCCTCTTGTCACAGAGGGTTGTCATAAGGATTTTCACTGAGATAACCCCACAAAAGCCTTGTCACAGGGCTTGGCACATAGGGAGGGCTCTGTGACTGTTGTTCAGTCGCTCAGTCGTGTCCAGCTCTTTGCGACCCCGTGGACTGCAGCATGCCAGGCTTCACTGTCTGGCACTGTCTCCCAGAGTTTGCTCAAACTCATGTCCATTGAGTTGGTGCCATCCAACCGTTTCATCCTGTTAGCTGCTGATAACAGTCATCAGCTGTTCCTCCAATGACCATTTATGGAATAGCTACCACACTAGGTATGGAGGAGGGGCTAGAAACATGACACAATTGAGCACATACACACACCAGAAGCATGAGGAGCTCGTGGTCTGGGGACTGAACAGGTGTGAAACAACTTCCTGTGACATGGTGTGATGTAGTGTGTCAGGACACAGGTAGCACAAAGCGTGGAGCAGCTGCCTCATCAATAGGTCCAGAGCAGGAGACCCTTGGGTTGGGCCTTGAAACAGGTGGGGGCAGAATGGTGTGTGTTGAGGGGGGCATGCATCCCAAGCAGAGGGAGGAGCTGTGAAAAACCCATCTAGGGTGTGACATCCTCACTCGTTGTCTGCTCTGCTTGCAAAGAAATGGGATAGGAGGGCCTCTTTTGGGGGGGAGGCTGCATTGGATTTTAGTTGCAGCATGCAGGATCTTTGTTGCATTGTGCAGATCTGTTGTGACACACACGCTCCAGAGTGTGAGGGCTCAGTAGTTGGGGTGCTTGGGCTTAGTTGCTCCAAGGCATGTGGGATTTTAGTGCCCCGAACAGGGATCGAACCGGCATCCCCTGCATAGCAAGGTGGATTCTCAACCGCTGGACCACCAGGGAAGTCCCAGGACAGGAGAGCCTCTTGATCGCTCATTTTCTGTCTCACTGGAGGCCACCAGTTGAATCCAAGGCTACCTTGGAGCAGACGGAGGATGGACTGGAAGGACTCTCCTGGCTCCGGGGTTACAGCTGCCAGCGGAGTCCCAGCCTGCAGGCACCCTGTCCCAGGTGTGGGATAGTCAGCCTTGCAGAAGCACCTTGGCAGCCCCAATGTCTGCCAGTACAGGGTTGAGCATCTTCTCTCTGACCCACAGCTGTTGAGCATCCTTCTGTGTATTGCCCCCTGCTCTCCACTTACAAGCTGTCTTCCTGGGGCCAGTCTTTGCTGCCTCTCTCCCCAACCCCTTCATCCTGTTTGTACTGTGACTCTGATTGTCTCCTCCAGCATTCCAAGCCAAAGAGCACAAACTAACCAGAACCTTCTTTGGAGGGTTGGTTTGCTGCTTTGGAGAAGTGGAGGGCGGACATACCCATCACCCAGACTTGGCCGACCTCTGCCTTGAAGACAGGTACAGCCCAGTTACTCCCCCCGCCAGCAAACCAAACAGGAAGTTCAATCCATAAGCAAACCAAAGCCAAAAGGAATGTGCCAAAGAGATTTCATTATTTCCCAGGGTGTGTGGGCCAGTGGCGCTCTTATACACTTCGACTTTAGAAGGGGGAGGCCCTGCTTGGGTGGGAAGTGTTGAAAAGACAGACCTTAAAGAGAGGGTTTTCCAAGTTTTGTTTGGGGGGAATGAGAAGGGAGGAATCTGGTACCTCCTGTCCAGTACATGGGGGTTCAAACTATCACTCAGAAGGCCCATTTTATTATAGAAGAGTGAGCAAGCTGGTGTGAACCCCTGCACCCCCTCCCTGCCAGCCCTGAGACTCGAGCCAGAACTGGATTCTGTCAGTGTTCTCGTCTGTCAATCAGAGATGAACTTACCCACCTCTCAGGGTTGAAGAAGGGACGGGGAAATGCACCAGGTTTCTAGCCCTAAGAAAAGGTTTCCAAATGTTGGTTCACTCCCTACCCTTCACCGGGGTGATGTCTCGGCCCAGTGTAATGATTCCAGAATGTGGTTTTGAATGAAACAGTGGCTTTCCCCCATGGAGTGTTCATTCACCAAATAGCTTAGAGTGAAGCCTGCCCATGGAGGGTTCAGTTGTGGAGACAGCTGTGGAGCCTGCCCCTGGGGTCTGGCAGCCGGGCCATGACTCCAACCTTTGCTGGACTGTTTGGTGATGGCAGATCTGTCCCCATTTGACTCTGGCCTAGGGCGGGAGAAAAGAGAGCCAGCTCCCCGGCTCTGCTCCGTTCCTCTATGGAGATAATGGACCCACTGGTGGCCAGAAGTTCTCTTCTGGTGGCACCTCCTGTATCAGGGGTCAGGGAGTGTTGGGTCATGTCCATGCTATGTAAGGCCTCCCAGGGTCAGTGACTTCCTGGCTGTGCTCATAGAATGCTCTGTATTGGCCCACATGCTAGAAGCCAGCAGGGCTTTTCCTGCACATTTGCAAACCATGGAAAGATGAAAGTGATGATACCTGTTACCTTAAGGACCTTCCAGCCCTGGACTGGGTCCCGGCAGGAGATCTAGACTATGGCATGCTTTCACAGCTGTTTAAACCCCAGGAGCATCTGTATGTGGCCTGACAACCAAATCACTGGACTTTTGCTTACTTTTAAAAAATTCATCTTTCTCACTTGAAAGCAACCTTCTTCCCCCCATCTCTTTTCCCTTCTCCAAACCCATCCTCCAAGGGGTCAGGGATGGGAGAGACACCAGGATGGGGGCTGGGCAAGAATATCTGTCACCTGCGTTACTAGATAATAAAACACCCTTGCTGTTTCACCTGCTGAAATCACCTGGTCCCACTGTGCCTCAAGTCAAAGCGTTGGGATCAATCCTGACCCCTTTGTTATCAGTCTCACGGCATCCCTGGGGCATTTGCTGAATCCGGGCAGTTGACGTCATCTATCAGTAAATACCCTCTGTCTCTAGCATCTCTTTGGCTTCCTCCATCCTCACTTGCTAATCACTTACAAGACCAGATGGCAAAACAAATGGTGATTTGTTTTGCAGGGACATGAAGAATTGGAAGCTAATTTTCTTTCTAGAATTAAGTATTTATTAAGCATTTTTAAAGCCCTTATTTCCAGACACATTATCCATAGAAAAGGTATTAGCCCTGTACTCTGACCTTGACATGTACTGTCTCGTTTAATCCTCTCTGTGTACTCTTGTGTGGCAGGTGTTACCAGCCCCATGAGAGGTGGGGAAACTGAGGCCCAGACCAGTTAAGTGACTTGTCCCAGGTCACATGACTGGGATATCCCCCACCCCCTGCCAACCCACCCCTCGATTCTAAAGTGTGTGCCCCTTCCAAAATGCTGTGCTGCCCTCAGGCTCTTTAACTAGGTGATGTAGGTGAGAAGTATCTTGCACATAAGTATAGAGGGCACAAGGCCAGACTTTGATTTTTGCTTGATGTAAGCTGTCCAGATCACACAGGGAAACAATCTCCAAATCGATTCAAGATTGTCAAGTGGAAGAGAAGAAAGAGAAAGGGGGCTGTCTATAAAGGCCTTTGTGGGAGGGAGTAACACAGACTGTGGATGTCAAGAAAGGGCCTTGCCTGCTGTGGGGGCACCTTCGAATTCAAAAGGTGCCTGCCCCTCCTGCACCCCGAGCCTTCCCACCTAGCAGGATTGAGCCCGCGCCTGGGTCACTTGGCAGTAACAGCAGCTAACGCTTTAGCACATGCTGGGTTTCAGGCATTCTTCTGAGCGCTTTACCTATTCTGTGAGGTTGGTTCGACTGACTGCTATTCCCACATAACAGATGAGGAAATTAGGCTTAGAGAGGTCAAGTATCTTGCCCACAGTCACACAGCTAGCCAAGTGACAAAGTTGGCACTAAAACCCTGAGAGATTGGCTCTTATCTCCACTGGCTCTGAGAGGAAGAACTCTGCATTTGAGACTTGAAGTTAGGAAAGATGGGCTTAGCGGTGGAATGGGGACAGGATTTCTTTGCAAAGCCAGCTGGAGGTGATTTGAGCTGGAGATGCTGCGATGTCTGCTTTCCAGGGCCACCCCTGGTGAGGGTGAAGGCCTCAGTAAGTGTTCGTGGGGCTGCCCGGGATGCCCGTCCCTGCCTCTCCAGCTCTTTCTGCAGCCTTGGCTGGGCCCAAGCAGGGCTTCCAGTGCATGCACCGACAGCTCGCAAGACAAAGGGAGCAGAGGGCTGGGAGGGCCTGCTTGCAGAGTGGCACCTGGCTAGTGCTGCTGCCAGGAGGAGCCCAGGGCATGCTTGTTCAGACCCGGCTTGCAGAGGGGCCAATGACTTCTCACACCTGTCTATAGAAGTAGACATGCCTTTTCTGTTAATTTTATTAATTTTTTTAGTTTCAAAGCAGTTGGAAATACTTAACCGCTGGAGGAAAACTCAACCCCCCAAACCAGAACCAGGTCAGTTGGTCTCAGGATCTGGTGTTGGGTCCGCTCTGCCCAGGAGAGAGGTCCCTCCTGAGGAGCCAGTAATTCCAGGCCCTATGTAGGCAAGGGATGGATGGTGTCCATTTACCTCTCAACCCCAGGCCCATTTTACATAAATAAACTAGGCTGGGCTGTGGGCAGTGGATGTCCCGGAGTCTGGTGGACCCTGGGCACACCGCAGTGCCGTTCCCAAAGGCGAGGACATGGAAGAGGTGGGTGACAACTCACCTTCAGATATTTGGAGGTTGAGGTTCCTGCAGGACGTTCCAGGGGCAGTGACCAGTGGGAAGGTGAGAACATGCTTCCTGCTTCCCATGAATCCCACCCTCTCCAAAGGACTCCCTACAACATGACCACCCAGGTGGCCCTGAAAGCCCGCATGGAAGGAGCTTTCCATGCGGAAAGAACAGGAAGTTCAGCCCCCCTGAGATGAGTTCAGAGGAAGGAGGAAGGAAGAGGGGTGAATGATGGAGGACAGGCAGGAGGAAGCGAGGCAGGCAGGAGGGAAGCCATCTTGCAAAGGAGGATGCTGGGAAAAGAGGCTGGAGACTCGCAAGTTCGCTCAGTGAAAGCCGGGCCTGGCAGAGCCGGAGCTGCGCCCTGAAGGCGTCCAGCTTAGCCCCTTGTATTTCCAGATGTTTCTGGTTAGACGTTCCTATAAAACTCGGAGAAAATGCCCCACCCTTCTGGATTCTGGCCTGTTCGAAGAGCACCCAGACTGACTGTGATGTAGCAGAGGCCAGAGCGGCAGCGGGGTTGGCAGGGGGCTGGGCCCCCTCATCGGGGGCGTCCCTGGAAGCCGCGTGGACGGCTGTGCGCCTGCGCGAGGCCCCGGCACCGTGGCCGTGACCGCTCGCCCTGAGCTGGCCGCGGGGGTGCGCTTTGTAGAGACTGGCTCTGCTCTGATCCTCTCCTCATGTGACTACTCGTGGAAGCCGGGGTCTCCCTAAGCTCCCCGAACAGAGCTGTAGATATGGTAGAAGTCGTGTGTAAACCACCCTGAAAATCTCGTTTACGAACTCCAAGGAGAAAGGCGGCCATCCCCGTGCTGTGCGAGGCTTCCGGATTGCCCCACTTGATTGAAACAAAATGTGGCTTCAGGGGACAAGGCACAAACCACACCCTGTGGCCTCCAGAACTGAAACTGGTATTGTCCTTGGGAAGAAAATCTGATTTCTCACACCATTTATAGATGATCTTTATTGAACATGCTGACTAGAGGATAAATTATGAGAATTGTTGAAACTGCTTAGTAACTTGAGGAAGAGAATTTCATCAGCGCTTCTTTCCTTAGAGCTTGGTTCATTAATTGTTGCCCTGGTGTTTTCCATGCACCCAGAGGTCATGCCAGCCCCTCCGAGGTAGACCTGGGCTGTGGGTCAGCCTGTGTGCTTCAGGTTCTTCCTGATGGGAATGGCTTAGGGTCATAAATAAAGTGAACCAGCCACAGGTCAGCATGGGGGTGACTAGCTCAAGGCTGAAGACTCTGCTCCAGGACTGGGCCAGCAGGGTTGAATCACAAAGTGTGGACCTTGAGATACGTGTTGGAGCACCCTGAGCCTAAGTGTACTCATCAGTAAAGTGGGGATGACACTTCTAGGTTGTCCTGAGGATTCAGTGAGATGGTGGCTGTCCAGTGCTTAGCAGGATACCTGGCACATGGAAGGTGCCTGGCCTTCCTGTCCCATTACTGGTCAGGTACTGGTGCTCTATCCATGTGGCACCTAGGCACATTTTCCACAGAGCAGACCATGCTCCAGACACAAAGGTCCAGGTCACAGTGGAGAGGGCTTATCTGTGTCAAAAAAAGCAAAGACAGACTGACAACCTTGGAAAATTGCTTAACTTTCTGAGCCTCAGTTTCCTTATCTGTCAAACGGAGGTGTTAGTTTGCATCTCACAGAGTTATGAGAATCAGAGGTAAAATTAGGTAGAGCCCCAGCATAGTGGGTCTGGGTCTGCCTTTGTTATCAATGGTGACTCCATATTTGACAAACGGGCCTCCTACTGTCAGTCTGGTTCTGGTAATCCATGACCTCGTTAATGGATGCAGAGGTTCCCATGGTCGTTTCCATTTATGTCTCAGTACTGTGGGTGCCAGGCAAGGGTCCATCACCACAAAGAGCCTGGATCCCTGTCTGTGGTCTTCCTGGTCTACCCCTGTCCACATATCTGATCCCCCGACTGGACCCAGCTCCTCTCCTACCCCATGACAAGTACGCACTAACTGTTGACCTCAGTAAATGCAACATCTGGTTTTCTTCCTTTTCCACCTGAGCCTGCAGGTGAATTTGTAGTTTTCTGTTTGGGGTCATGGACTTGTTAACAAATGGTCAGTTGACCTAGAATTGTCTAGCTCATTCTGTTTCACTCCAGACCTCATCTGGACCTTTTGCCCAGCACCTTCCTCGGGGCAGTCCAGGAGACGGAGTGGAGGTAGTCCTGTCTCTCTTAAGTCACTGTAGTTTTTATGGTTTTTCAAAAGAAAACAGAAATAGGGGAGGAAGAATCCTCCTCGCAGGTGGTTTTGCACCCCAGGCCCGGCCTAGAGAGTGTGCAGAGCAGGTGGAAGTGAAAGGTGAGGCCTGGGGGAGGGCAGTACCAAGGCTCTGTCCCCTGGGGAGGCTGTGGTGGCCTGTCCCTGGCTGTCATCAGGTGCCTTTGGTCCCTGGCGCTCAAGGGCCTCCCCTGAAGGCTTCAGTCACCACGGGAAGGAGATTCATTCATGAAAATCAGTCCCCCCCAGGCCCTGATCCCACTTGCTTTTCTGAACCTCTCTGTTGCTTTGGCCCAGAGAATGCCACTTAGTGTATAAAAAAAGATTCCCAGAAGGCTGCCTCTCTCCCCCAGTGTAATTATGTCTGTGAAGCTTCCTTTCTGGAAGGCAGAGGGGCTGGGTGCTTAGCCTCCCCTGGGCTCCGTAGGCTCATTTAGCTTGGGCAGATCACCCTGGCCCTGTCACTGGGGGCTCACAGCCTGTGCAGGGACAGCCCTGCTCCCTGCTCCTGCTGAGTCTCTCTACTTCCAATTCCCACTCCTCCTCCAGTTCACATGTCCTTTTAGCCCAACTCACAACTTCTCTCTCCAGCTTCCCAGGAACACTCCTTTCTCGGGGAAATCATTTCCTCCCAAAGAAAGGGCATTGCCTGTGCTATCCTGTCCTCCTTCATCCTCACGCTGACCTTGTGAAGTTATGAGCTCTCAAGTATTGGGTCATATGTCAGGGCATACGTCATTTTTCTCAGCTGATCTTTTCCACCACCTTTGAGAGAGGGGCTATTGCTTTGCCCATTTTACAGTTGGGGAAATAAAGGCTCAGAGAGGCTGAGAGAGCCCCATGCCTCTAAGCTGGTAGGTGATGGGTCTAGGAGTCTGATCCCGGCACACTCCTAACCCCTGGGTGAGCGCTTGTCAGCTGCCACACTGCATTACCATGTTTTCCTTTGCCCTTCTGTGTCCATCATTAGACTGTGAGATTTCTCCCTGAAGACAAACCTTATCTGGCTCTGCAGCGGCCACCCGCCAGCGCCTGAGCCTTGGTTGCTTAGCCTGCGCCAGCTGAGGGATTGAGATGGAGTATGAAGCATCTGCCAGGTGTTATGTGTCCCTCCTGGGCATGGAGAACACAGCCGGGAGGTCAGTGATCTGCTGGGCAGGGGGAGAGGGGTGAGCTGACCGATCTGAAGCCCTCTGAGGGATAAAGTGGGACCTCCAGGTGATAGGCTAGGTCAGCTGAGAGGCTCGGGTACCATTGTGTTTTGTGTCTGCCAGAGGTCAGGGGTCAGCACCTTCTCCACCCACTCAGGAGTGCAGGCGTATGTGGCTCAAGCTTTCTCTCCCACTTCTCTCTGGACTCGCCACTATTTGGCCTCCACCCAAGAGAGACAGGGGAAGTGAAAGGACAAATGACATCAGCCACTCTCCTCCTTGTCAGCACTTTATGGCAGAGGTTTATGGGGAAAGTAATGTGGGAACTTCCTCATTTCTTCATTATCACACTGGTCTTAATAGAAGACAAGTGATGCCTCCAGGACAGTCTGCTGTGCACCCCTAGTGTTTTGGGCATACAGCGAGCTATTATCACCACCATGTAGAACCTTAGATGGTCAGTAGTGTTCTCAGCCCCATTTTACAGGTGAAAATATTGAGCCGCATGTCAAGTAACTTGTCCAATCTCCATAGCCAGTAAGTGGTGGAGCCAAATTTTAACCCCCGGCTGTCTAGCTGCAGTGTCTGTGTTCTGCTTCTTGATGGAAACAGCTAGAAAATAAAGACCTCTTTTTCCCCACCATGGGAAAGAATTTTTAACTCTGAATAATACTTGCATGTTCATTAAGAGCAGCTATGGGCCGGGTGATATGCTAGTTCTTTGCAGATATTACCCCTACAAACCTCACGACAGCCTGTAAAGTATGTGTTGATATCAGCTTCCACTTTACAGATACAGAAACTGAGGCTGGGAGGGTGGAAATGACAATCCTGGGTCATGTGGCTCTTCAGGGGCATTGCCCGGATTCAGGTCCAGATGTGTCTGCCTGACTTCAGAGTCTGACCTCTGATCCCTGTGTCAGGCTGGCTGAGCAGCATCCTAGGCTTCTTAGGCAGGGTAAGAAGCCAAATACTCTCAATATTTGTTGAGTATTCATTTTATGAGATCAGGGAGACACTGATTTTCTGTAAAAATTCTATCCTGAAATTGAGTTACTTATTTTCTTCTTCCACTGGCCCAGTCACTGTTCTTTTTTTTTTTTTTTTTAGTTTTCTGCATTCTTAAATTTTTAAAAATTTTTTAAATTTTTATTTGATATTAGGGTATGGTTGATTTACAAGGTTGTATTTTCAGGTATACAGCAAAGTGATTCAATTATATTTATACATATATATACATTCTTACTCAGATTCTTTCCCCATATACATTATTACAGAATATTGAATACTGTGCTATGCAGTAGGTCCTTGTTGATTATCTGTTTTACATATAGCAGTGTGTATCTGTTAAGTGCAAACTCCTAATTTATCTCCGCCCCCACTGCCTTTCCCCTTTGGTAACCATAAATTTGTTTACAAAGTCTGTGAGTCTTTTTCTGTTTTGTAAATAAGTTCATTTGTATCTTATTAGATTCCACATATAATTGATTTATGATTTTTGTCTTTGACTTAGTTCACTTAGTATGATCATCTCTAGCTTCATCCATGTTGCTGCAAATAACTTCCATTGTATATATGTACCAATTCTTCTTTATCCATCCATCCGCCAATGGATATTTAGGTTGCATTGTAAATTGTGCTGCAGTTAACTTTAGGGTGCATGTATCTGTTCAAATTATGGTTTTCTCCTGATACATGCCCAGGAGTGGGATTGCTAGATTGTATGATATTTCTATTTTTAGTTATTAAGGAACCTCCATACAGTCCTCCATAGTGGCTGTACCACCTCACATTCCCACTAACAGGGTAGGAGCGTTCCCTTTTCTCCACACCCTCTCCAGCACTTGCTATTTGTTGACTTTTTGATGATGACCATTCTGACGGGTGTGAGGTGATACCTCATTGTAGTTTTGATTTGCCTTTCTCTAATACTTAGTGATGATCAGCATCTTTTCATGTGCTTTTTGGACATCTGTACATCTTTGGAGAAATGTCTACTTAGGTCTGTCTTCTCAGTTTTTGATTGGGTTTTTTTTTTTTATATTGAGCTATATGAGCTGTTTATATAATTTAGAGATTAATCCTCATCAGTGATATAGATTGCAAATATTTTCTCTCAGGCTGTAGGTTGTCTTTATATTTTGTTTATAGTTTGCTGTGCAAAAGCTTTTAAGTTTAATTAGGTCTCATTTGTTTATTTTTGTGTTTATTTTCATTAGTCTAGGAGGTGAATTCAAAAAGATATTACTGTGATTTATGTCAGAGAGTGTTCTGCCTATGTTTTCCTTGAAGAGTTTCATAGTATCCGGTCTTACATTTAGGTCATTAATCCATTTCAAGTTTACTTTTGTGTATGATGTTAGAGACTGTTTTAGTTTCATTCTTTTACATGCAGCTGTCCAGTTTTTCTTCCTAGAATTTCTTTGCCTATTTGGAGCCTTCTGTGTTTCCATACAAATTGTAAAACTTTTTGTTCTAGTCTCTGCAAAAACATGCCATTGGTAATTTAATAGGGATTAAATTGATTGAATCTGTAGGTTGCCTTGGATGGTACAGTCATTTTGATGATAATGATTCTTCCAATCCAAGAACATGGTGTATCTTTCCATGTTTGTGTCCTCTTCAATTTCTTTCATCAATGTCTTATAGTTGTCAGAATACAAGTCTTTTGCTTCCCTAAGTAGGTTTATTCCTAGGTATTTTCTTTTTGATGTGAGAGTAAATGGGATTGTTTCTTTAATTTCTCTTTCTGATTTTTTGTTGTTAATGCATAAAAATGCAAGAGATTTCTGTGTGGTAATTTTGTATCCTGAAACTTTACCAAATTCATTGATGAGTTCTAGTAGTTTTCTAGTTGCCTCATTACGATTTTGTGTAATATCACGTCATCTGCAAACAGCAGTTACTGTTCTTAAAAAAAAAAAAAATCAGACTTTTCCTAGTTCTTACTTCAGTTTTCTTTAATGGGTTCTTCAATCAAGCCAGCCCAGGGGAATCTATGCCATGGTCCCTATTTGTTGTTTAGTCACTCAGTGGTGTCCGACTCTTTGCAACTCTATGGACTATAGATTGCCAGGCTTGTCTGTCCATGGGATTTTCCAGGCAAGGATACTGGAGTGAAATGCCATTTCCTACTCCAGGGAATCTTCCTGACCTAAGAATTGAACGCGTGTCTCCTGCAAATATCCTGCATTGCAGGCAGATTCTTTACTGCTGAGCCACTTGCGAAGCCCCATGGTCCGTATAGTGTATAGTAAAATAGGTGGGCTCCTGTTCAGCTTCAGGAATTCCACTGACCATGACTCTACATGTGTTACCAAAAGACTTCCTAAGTTGGTGGAAGCAGGATTGTTTTCTAACCTCACATAGATGTTTTAGCACCATGGAGATGACACTTGGGCTGACTGTCCCTTCACTGTGTTCCTGGATCCATCCCTGTGCCATGAACACACGCTGCTGGGAGGATGGGATGAGAAAGTTCCTCTTTTAGCCGTACAGTCCAGCAGCAAAAAGGGGCAGCAGATTCAGGTTCCAGCCCCAGCTTCCCCACTTCCTGGGAGTGAGTGGGGGGATTAGCATCTTTGGGCCTCAGTTTTTCCACCTGAAAATCGGCATGTGATCTCAGGTGATCGCAAAGTAAAGTATTCTCTGACTCTAAAGCTGTGTTTCAAGGGCTCTGTTGTTTGTTTAGTCCCTCAGTCATATATGGCTCTTTGCGACCCTATAGACTGTAGCCTGCCAGACTCCTCTGTCCATGGGATTCTCCAGGCAAGAATACTAGGTTGCCATTCCTTTCTCCATCCAAGGTCTAGGGATGGGAAAGTACACTGAAGATCTACAGAAAGAAGGCCATGCCCACCCTTAATGCCATTAACTTGAGGATCTTATTCATCCATGAGCCCCTAGTTGAACTTCATGACATCATGTACAGCTGTGTTATGGGTATGTCCCCAGAAGTGACCTGAGAATCAGCCCTCGTTCTTAAGTTTCTCCATAAGCAACTGGTAAATGGTCTTTCTGTGGCACTTTCGTTAGCATCCCAAATGGACCATCCTTGAGGGAGGGAAAAGGCTTAGTACTGGAAAGGCATTAATATGTTGTTCAGTTCAGTTGCAGTCATGTCCAACTCTTTGCAACCCCATGAACCGCAGCATGCCAGGCCTCCCTGTCCATCACCAACTCCCGGAGTCCACCCAAACCCATGTCCATTGAGTCGGTGATGCCATCCAACCATCTCATCCTCTCTCGTCCCCTTCTCCCCCTAATTACTCTTTTCTAAGTCCTGCAAGTATTGGGCATTGAGCACTTGACAAAAGCTACACCCAGGTCCTGTCCTAAAAGCCTTGGAGAAGGGAAGTCAGTTGAACCTACATCATTCACGGTGCTCTAATTATGATCGGGATAGAGGAGCTTGACACACAAGAGCCTGGGTGAAGGTGGTGGAAATAGCTCCTCTGGGGCCCCATCTCAGAGCTGCCTCTACCTCTCCTCCTAAGTGAAAGACTAGCCTTGCCCTCACCAGGAAACACACAACATGCAGACATGAAAACTCAAGAACATACCCTTTGAACAATAGAGAAATGGGATCCTGTTGAAACATGCTTGTCTCTCAATCCACAGTTCACTGACTCTGAAATTCCATGCATACTGTACAGTCTGTTAATGCATATTAATAGCTAATCTTTCTATAGCTAGAAAATCGCTCTTCAGATCTCCAATATGCTTAACAGCTGCCAATCCAAGTTGCCTCCAATTTTTTTCCATCCGTCACCAATGTCAGTGAGATATTCAATCGCCCCGAGCCAGGCATTTTGCAGATGAAAAATGTGTTGGATGTTCACTGCAGATTCTGTTCATGTAAAAGTAATGTCTGATCAGCAGTTTTCAAATGGGACACAGGCCCACCAACCTTGGAACTGACATGGTAGAATCATCCTGGGGTAGCCATCCAGAGCAGGCAGGCAGCCAGCCAGACCCACTGAGTCAGAGTTTCTTCTTGTGGTGTCTAGGAATCCACATTTCACCAAAGATGCACTGTGCTTGTGACATACACTGCTGATTGAGAAGTGCCATTAGGCTGAGGAAGGCAGGGTGATATGCTCACAGTGCTGCCAGCCACCTCTGTAATATTTAAAATGATAAAGAGAGATACTGTTTACTGTGTACACAGTGCTAAGTGCTTTCCTGGTAGGCTTTCACTGAATTCTCTAAACAACCTCCAGAAGGAGATACTATTGTTAATATTGTCTCCATTTTACAGATGGGACAACTAAGACCTGAGGGGGTCAAGTGATTTGGGCAAAATATGAGTAGAACATCCTGGGGAGTCTAGGAAGAGAACTGATGAAGCCAGTTTGTCCCAAGGAGGGAGAGACCAGAAGGAGAAACTGGGGGCGGGGGTCACTACCCTCTGTCTCAGAAGAGTGTTGGGAGGCCTGGGAGGCCTATCTGGATGGGGTGCTGTCAGCCCCCAGAAATCACTTTTGGCTGGGGGGTGGGGTGAGCCCTTCCAGCCAACAGTGATTTCTGAGGGTCCCAAAGTGCCGGTCAGCAGGTGCACATTCTTCCCGCCCTCGGACTTCTGCTTTCCCAGGAAACCCAACCCCCCCCCTCCCCGGCAGTGTGGGAGCCACATCCCTTCCCTACCATTGTCCCAGTTCTGGGCCCCCATTCATCGGACGCCTTTCCAGCTTGGCAAGAGCCACATCCTCAACCCTCTGCCCCTCCTGCACCCTGCCCAGTCCTCCGGAAGCCTGAACAGCTGATGTGAGATGGAAATAAGCCCCCTCCAGCCACATCTGGTCAGGCTGAAAGGGGGCCCTTGGCACTGGCACCCTCTTGAGTAATTCTGCCGCACCTCCTGCTTCCTGGCCTCACCATTCAGGTGGAAAGTGCCAGATTCCCTCCCCCCCTCACCCCTGCATCAAAAGCCACTGCAGGCACCCTGAGCCCATTTCCACCCAGCGCCGAGCACCCCAGCTGCCGGTCTCTTGGCCTCAGGGCTGATACTAAGCTCTTGTGTTGCAGCTGCAGGATCTTTGTCAGAAATCCTCCGTGGGAAGATGGGCTGGGCTGCAGGTTGAGGCACCAGGAGGCCCATGCAGCCTCAGCAGCCACTTTGTGGCCTTTAAAATCCCTGTCACCCCCAAGTCATTCATTCATTCATGCATCTGTTTGTTCCTTCAACAGAACTCTGAGTGTCTACCATGTGCCAGGGATCGAGGATACAAGAAAGAACAAAAAGTGAGAAGTACCTGCTCTCCTGGAGTTTACATTCTAGAAGGGAGTAGGACACACAAAATAGTGATCAGAAAGTTAGAAGGAGGTGTTACAAAGAAAAGTGGGGTGGGGAGCGCTGAGGTTCCAGGGGCGTCTCTTAATAACCACTGATCCTGAGCTTTCCTAATTGCATTCTGGAACTTGTGCAGTCTGGCTCATTCCACGTGAGGTTTTTTGCACCCCCACCCCCAGTTGCTCTCAGTACCTAAGCTGAGCAGGGCAGCTGGACAGGAGGCACCTTTCGAAGAGGGCTCTTCCTTACTAGCCTCACTGTCCTCAAAAGCCTGGGTGAGGGCGCCGACTGCTGGCCCTCAGGCAAACCCAGCCCAAACAAGTTAAAAAATCTTTTTAAACACCATTAAAAAAGTGTTTTTTTAATAAGCTATAGCCAACATTTGAGAATGCGTATTACGCATAAAATTGGGCTTTCTGACCTTTCTTGAGAATTTGAAACATCCCAAAAGGCTAGGTCCCCATTCCCTCATGACTATGTGACCAAGATTTAAGTGGTATCTCCCACCTTCAGTGGGCCAGGGACTCCCTGCTGGCTTGGGAGGGCATTTGAGTAGGCACTGACCCTAATCCCGGTCACCAAATTTAAACCCAGCATAGAAGAGACAGACGTACCTTAACCATTAGCCTGAAAAAAAAAAAAAAACAACTCTGCTTGCTTGTTTCTGCCCTCAAAGTGCCCAAGGTTAAAATGCAGCTCAGCGCCTTAGCTCACCTGTGGCTCAGCTGAGCCTGCCTGGGAGGCTGCATCCAGAGGCCCTCAATCACCCAGGGTCGCCTGCACCCCTGCCTCACCCTTTCCAGGGCTCAAAAGCCTTCCCATCCATTGCATGTTTTCCTTCTTTTTGCTTTGGAAAGGTAGGGTGAGCTCCTGTAGCGATTCAGTCCTTATAATTAAACAAGTGACAAGTTGAAATCCTAAGAAACCAATTTCCTGAGGCAAGAGTAGACAATAGGAAAAACACAGTCTCTTTAGCAAGTGGTGTGGAGAAAGTCAGACAGCCACATGTAAATCATGTTAGAACACACCCTCTTAGCATACACAAAAATAAACTCAAACTGACTTAAAGACTTAAACATAAGACATGACACCATAAAACTCCAGAAGAGAACATAGGCAAAACATTCTGACATAAATTGTACCAATGTTTTCTTAGGTAAGTCTCCCAAGGCAAAAGAAATAAAAGTAAAAATAAACAAATGGGACCTAAACAAACTTACAATCTTTTTCACAGCAAAGGAAACCGTAAACAAAAAACAACATACGAATGGAAGAAAATATTTGCAAACGATACAACTGACAAGGGCTTAATTTCCAAAAATATACAAACAGCTCATACAACAACAGAAAACAAACCAATCCAAAATGGGAAGAAGACCTAAATAGAGATTTCTCCAAAAAAAAAATACAGATGGCCAATAGGCACGTGAAAAGATGCTCAACACTGCTAATTATAAGAGAAAAGCAAATAAAAACTACAATTAGGTACCACCTCACACCAGTCAGAAAGGCCATCATTAAAAAGTCTACAAATAACAAATGCTGGAGAGGGTGTGAGGAAAAGGAACCCTCCTACACTGTTGATGGAAATGTAAGTTTGATACAGCCACTGTGGAAAACAGTATGGAGGTTCCTCAGAAAACTAAAAATAGAACTACCCTATGATCCTGCAATCCCACTCCTGGGCATATACCCAGAAAAAACTATAATTCAAAAAGATACACGAACCTTTATGTTCAGAGCAGCAGTATTCACAACAGCTAGGACATGGAAACAACCTAAATGTCCATCAACAGCTGAATGGATAAAGAAAATGTGGTGTACGTAGTGGAATATTCAGCTCAGTTGCTCAGTCGTGTCCAACTCCTTATGACCCTATGGGCTGCAGCACGCCAGGCTTCCCGGTCCATCACCAACTCCTGGAGCTTACTCAAGCTCATGTCCATTGAGTCAGTGATGCCATCCAACCATCTCATCCTCTAGTCATCCCCTTCTCCTCCTGCCCTCAATCTTTCCCAGCATCAGGGTCTTTTCCAATGAGTCGCCTCTTCGCATGGGGTGGCCAAAGTATTGGAGCTTCAGCATCAGCCCTTCCAATGAATACTCAGGACTGATTTCCTTTAGGACTGACTGGTTGATCTCCTTGCAGTCCAAGGGACTCTCGAGAGTCTTCTCCAACACCACAGTTCAAAAGCATCAATTCTTTGGCGCTCAGCTTTCTTTATAGTCCAACTCTCACATTCATACTTGACTACTGGAAAAACCATAGCTTTGACTAGACAGACCTTTGTTGGCAAAGTAATGTCTCTGCTTTTTAATATGCTGTCTAGTGGAGTACTACTTAGTCATAGAAGAGAACAAAACAATGCCATTTGCAGCAGCATGGACACAGCTGGAGATTATCATACTAAGTGAAGTAAGTCACAAAGAGAAAGACAAATACTATCTGATATCACTTATATGTGGAATCTAAAATATGAAACAAATCAACCTATCTATGAAACAGAAACAGTGAACCTAGAGAACAGGCTGGTGGTTGCCAAGGCGGAGGGGGCTAAAGGAGGGATGGAGTGGGAGACTGGGGTTAACAGATGTAAACTTTTATATATAGAATGAGTAAACAACAAGGTCCCCCTGTCTAGCACAGAGAACTATATTCAATATCCTATGATAAATCATAATGGAAAAGAATATTTTAAAAGGATGTATATATGGATAATGAATCACTTTGCTGTATGTGCTGTGCGTAATCACTCAGTCATGTCCAACTCTTGGTGACCCCATGGACTGTAGCCTGCCTGGCTTCTCTTGCCTGGGGATTCTCCAGGCAAGAATACTGGAGTGGGTTGCCATGCCCTCTTCCAGGGGATCTTCCCAACCCAGGGATGGAATGCACGTCTCCCGCATTGCAGGCAGATTTCTTTACCATCTGAGCCACCAGGGAAGCCCGATTAATACAACATTATAAATCAGCTATAATTAAACTTCTCTAGTAATGTTAATGTCTGTTAATGTGAAATCACTGCTTTCATAAACCCTTTAAGTTTTGCAACAGGTTCAGACTAGATTCTTTCTTTAAAGGCTCAAAGGCTTTTTCTTCTTTCTTTTCTAAACATAAAAGTTTTTAAGCATTATAGAACTCCTAGCAGTTCTCTAAGGATATAGCCAAAGACGTCAGAATTATGGCCTTCTAGACCTTTGATCTCTGGCCCTACGGGACGGAAAGCCCCCAGTTTCAAATCTGAAGACTAGGAAGGTGAAACTTGCCCAAGATCACACACAGATCATCGCTCAAGTCCACCCTGTGCTTTAGTTAACAGCTGCCAGCACTGGAGCCTCTAAGACAGTGACCCCAACCTGGGCAGCTTTTGAATCCCCAGGGAGCTGGCCACACCCAAAGCAATGGCGTCAGATCTCTAGGGTGGGGCCCTCAAGCTTCAGTGGTATTTAAGTCTCCCCTGTGAGCTGCCAGCACAGAGACTCATGGCTCCAGCAGCTGCCCTGGAGATGGTAACTTCTCCGGAGGGCTGCAGGTCCTGGGAGGCTGCACAGTGCAAGGGCTCAGAGTATAGGTAGGCTACATGGATTCGAGCCCCAGCTCCTAGTTCCCTGATCTTCAGTAAGTTACCTGTTCTCCCTTTGCCTCAGTTTTCTCATCCATAAATTGGGAATACTAACAATACCTGTCCCCTAGAGTGTGAGGATTAACAGTGGCTCAAAAAGTGGTAGCCAGTATAAACTCGGGCCTCTTTTTTGCTATGGATGTGGTTTCTTCGCGGATTCCTCGTGACTAGCCTTTTAGGTGAGAGTATAGGAATTTCTGTAATGAAGGAAAGAGAATAGAATCACAGCAAATCAGATCACTGGATTTTCCTCTCATTCCGCACAATTCCAAAATTCAACAGAGGAACTTCCCTGGTGGTCAGCTGGCTGAGACTCTGTGCTGTCAATGCAGAGGGACCAGGTTCGATCCCTGTTCGGGGAACTAGATCCCACATGCCGAAACTAAGAGCTCACATGCTGTAATGAAAAGATCCTGCAAACCACAGTTAAGGATCCCCCATGTTGCCATGAAGATCAAATATCCCACGTGCCCCAGCTAACACCCGGCACAGCCAAATAAATATTTTAAAAAAATAAAATCAACAGGATGATGGCAGTGCCATCAAGATGCTAAAAGGGATCTTGTATTAGGATTTTGAAGTGGATAATCTGAGGCTGGGTCCAAGCAGACAGTTGTTAATGACAGGTTCTGCCGATCTGCACTCTCTGGATGCCTTTAAATTTACCTTTTTCTCTGGGTTTCCACTCCTCTGCATCTCCTCCACTCAAGGCAGTAAAATGGACCAGCTGCTCCTCCTTCCATTTGGGTTCTTGTGTCTGAAAGAAATTGTAAACACCATAAAAGATGTTTTAATTTAAGGGAAACCAGCCTCCCTTCCTTTTAAAGATGAAACATAGTAAAGTTTTAAAGACTTTTTTCAAATAGTCCCTAAATTTGGTACTTCAACTAATTATACTTGCCTTTTTTAAATGTCCAAATTAAAAATAGACAGCTAAATGAGAACGGCAAGATACAGCTCAGAGCCTGTAGTCATGTCCATGGTTTCCTAGAATCAGCCTTTCTCTGACCTAATTGATACTTTTGGGAGATCAAAGGGAGGTGAGGGGAGTGGAGGCTGGAGCTGGAGGTAGACCTAGGAGTTGCTTGGCAGCAGATGACAAACTTGATTCAGGGTTCTATAATTAAGGCTAGCTCTGGCACAACATTATAAAGTAATTTTCCTCCAATTACAAAAAAAAAAAAAAAGACTAGCTATGAATTGGTGAAAGATGTTAGATTACAGTCCTTTCCTCATAGTATAAAGATGTGGTTCTCAAAGTGTGGTTCTCAGACCATCAGCATCACCTGGTGTAATGGGCTGAATTGTGCCCACCCCCAATATTGATATGTGGAAGTCCCAACCTCCCAGTACCTCAGAATGTAACCCTGTTTGGAGATAGTCTTTAAAGAGGAGTGTGTGTGTGTGTGTGTGTGTATGAGCTCAGTTGTGTCTGATTCTTTGTGACACCATGGACTGCAGCCCATCAGGCTCTTCTGTCCATGGGATTTTACAGGCAAGAATACTGGAGTGGGTTGTCATTTCCTCCCCCAGGGGATCTTCCCAACCCAGGGATCAAGCCCGCATCTCCTGCACTGGCAGGCAAATTCTTTACCACTGAGCCACCTGGAAAGCCCTTTAAAGAGAGAACTGAATTCAATAGAGACCATTAGGGTGGGCCCTAACCCAGTAGGACTAGTGTCCTTATAAGAAGAGGAAGAGATAGCAAAGGGTAATGCACAAAGGGACGAGCAGGTGAAAAGGCGGCAAGAAGGCAGACACACACAAGCCAAGGAGAGAGGCCTAGACGAAACCAGCCCTGCTTGTACCTCCAGGACTCAGAAAATCCATTTCTGCTGCTTAAGCAGAAATGGTATTTTGTTACAGCAGCCCCAGCAAACTGACAACCTGGGAACTTTAATGCAAATTCTCAGGCCCAGTCCCAGACCTACTGACTTGGCAACTCAGGGTGCAAACCAGCAAACTGTGTTTCAACAAGCCCTCTGGCTGACTACCATGCATACTCGAGGTTGAGAACCATTCATGTGAAGTATTGTTAATACCTGGCAGGAGCCAGCCCAGAAAAAGATGATACGTGGCTGGAAGCTTGGGCTGGTCTGCTAAATATAAACTTCCTTTTAATAGGCTCTGGAAGAGTCCCAGTGGGACCTTTAAGTGGGACAGTGTGTGAACATGCTCTGTGAATGCTAAAACACCCTGTAGACACAGGTGGTAGTGAGGCATGATACTAGTATCCAGTGAAGAAAGTGACCCTCTGAATATGCCAACATGGGCAGACTGAATCCAATAATCTCCCTCCTTGACTCAAATTTCTGAGTCCCTTAAGATCGAGTACATTTTCTGGGTCCTCCCTGGTGGTCTTGTGCAGGACTTCAATCTGCCAATGCAAGGGGCCCAGGTTCCATCCCTGGTCAAGGAACTAGATCTTGCATGCTGATTGTGGACTTCCCTGGTGGCTCAGTGGTAAAGAGTCTGCCAGCCAGTGCAGGAGGCGCAGGTTCAATCCCTGGTTGAGGAAGATCCCACATGCTGCAGAGAACTAAACCCATGAGCCACAACCATTAAGCTTGTGCTCTAGAGCCCAGGAGCTTCAACTGCTGAGCCCATGTGCTACAACTACTGAAGCCTTTGTGCCCTAGAGCCCATACTCCACAAGAGAGGCCACTGCAATAGAAGCCCATGCACCACAGCTAAAGAGTAGCCCCCGCTCCTTGCAACTAGAGAAAAGCCCGAGCAGCAATGAAGACCCAGCATAGCCAAAAACAAAGATTGAGAACATCTTCTGCACTAAATAATTGGAATGGTTCTCCTTTCTGAGAATAAAAGCAATGATTCTCCTTTCTGAGAATAAAAGCAATGAGATTTAATCACATTTCCCATTTTGTCCCTGCTACTAGGAAGCCCACCACCAAAGGAGATCCTTAATCACAGTCCTCTGTTTTTCCTATTTCAATTTTATACTATACATTTGTCCTTTGTTATGGTCTCTACAAATACTTTTGAGAAAAGTAAAACAAAGAGGGGAGATAAAGGGAGTTAAAGAGTGAGAGATTGATCTTGCAGCTCAGATAATTATCAGCACAACAAACCCTCTTTTTAAAATTGATAAAACATGGTCGGAGAAGACACATGTTTTCTGTCTGTGACAAGGGAGTGAACTGTTCCCCCAAAGATTGCTCTTTACTCCCTCGTTTTCCTGATGTCCCAGAGCCGTAGGTCCCTTGACTAGATCCCAAACTGATACTCAGAGAATGTTATTAGTTGCTGAAGAGTTGGGACCATTACAAAAGCTCCTGTGAAACTGCTTAGGGACAAGTGTGGAAGTGACATAACCAGATCTGCATTTTCTTTAAGGTTAGAAACAGTGGTTTATCTGATTACAACTTCTAACCTGCTGTTGGTCTTGCTAACAAGTGTGGAGATAACTGCAACAGCCCAGGCCACCATCCGAAATCTCTCCTGCTCCATCCTGGCTATGATGGCAAAGCATTCCTCTCCTCCCCCTGACCCGTCCAGGGCTCCCCTTAATCCAGGTTTCTTAAACGAAGGTTCAAGGGGTCCACAGATAGAGCTCCCAGGGATCCAAGTTCTAAGAATTAATTTAAATTTTTATTTTGTACTCTTATTTGTATTTTTGAAAAAGTTAAAGCATTTCTGGATTATCCCTGGGCCACCCCCATTTACCTAGACCATGTGAAATTATGGCATGTGTGTTCATTGATGGCCTTGGTGGTACTATGTAGCTCCATTTTTATTGTCTTGGGCTCATTAGAAATGGGCAGAGACAGAAAATAAATAAATGGTGTATTTGGACCAAGTAAAGGACAAGTGATATTACAGGGTGCTGGAATTTATAGTAACTAGAAATGAGGAAATGGCGGGAGAATTGAGTGGCATAGAGGAGGAATGCCACTCTGCAAAGATTCTGTCCCAGCACAGACAACAGGTACCTTGTATGTTTCAAGCAGGGCTTTGGTTCCAGTAAAACATCATCATCCGTCAGGTTAATGTTGTTCACTGGAACGTTTGGTCTCGTCTACCTACTTTTATATTTGTGCATGCTTTAGTACCATTATACATCTAATAATTATACATTATACTCTTAATAATTCTACACTAGCCTGAAATCATTTTCAAATAAGAAGTTAAGAACCTCTCTGGTGGTCCAGTGGTTGAGAATCTGCCACCAATGCAGGGGACACAGGTTTGATCCCTGGTCCGGGAAGATCCCACATGCCACAGGGCGACTAAGCCTGTGTGCCACAACTACTGGGTCTGTGCTCTGCAACAAGAGAAACCACTGCAGTGACACGCCTGGACACCACAGCTACAGAGTAGCCCCCATCACAACTAGTGAAGACCCGAGCGCAGCAACAACGACCAAGCACAGCCATACATTTTTAAAAGTTTAAATAAAAACAAAACATGTTATTTTAAAAATTCAACACTAAAGGCCTGGCTGAGTTTTTTCCTCTGAGAAGCAATTGTGAATGTGTCTCAGGATTGAGAGTCTACTTATTCTCTTGATCTGGGCCCCCAAGTCCTCCTGGGAGGGAACTGGGCTGCCTCATTGCAGCAGGTGCGCCATTTGCCACCTAGACTGCCGTGAAGGAGGAGGAAATGGAAAAGAAAGAAACCGCAAAGACCACATTTCAAAGCCCCTTTGAGTTATTTTCTGTCTCTGCAATTGGACGTAAAACGACGCCATGGTATAGTTTCCATTTTTCATGGCTTTGTGGTCCTGAGTGCAGTATTAACTGACACCCTGCCTCCCTGGGGAGTCAGACGGCCACAAAATTGTCTCCAACTGAAAACAACTGAGGGGAAAGTAGAAGTGCCCCCGTTTCTCTGCTCATTTGGCCGTTCATTGCCTTCAAACCTGTCCAGTAGTGATTTAAATGGACAAAATTGATGCACCCTTTTCCCCTCCTTTTCCTTCTATTTCTTTTAGAACAGTTTTATTTGTTTTTTTAAGTGGCATGAATGCTCTTCTTAAGGTGATGAATACATCTGCTCAGAAGTCAGGATGTGCAAAAGTCAGAGTTTTACTGTTCAAAATAAATATGAATTGAACTTCATGACCTAGGGTTGACCTGCAACAAAAATCATAGAGCTGGTGAAATTTGTATTTGAAATTTCTGGCCTGGTTTTTTAAATTTTTTTCTTCTTTCATAAAGAATGAATTGCCCCTGGGTACCCTACCTTGTACCTGAACTAGACCTGATCTTATTTTCTAAATGCTGAACCATACTTTGTTTAATCATCGCTCCTGCAGGGTAGGTGGCACTGTTCCGATTTTGCAAATAATAGAGCTGAGGCTTAAAAAGTTAAGGGTCTTGCATAGGTCTTCTGATTTTAGATCTCACCCACTTTCTATTCAGTGCTCTGATACTCTTTTCTTACTCTTCTATGTAAAAATATGATCATGTATAACATTACCCACTCTTATACACTTATATTTTATATCAATTTGCTCAAAGTCATAGGCTGAAGGCTTGGCTCCTGTATTAATTCCCTAAGACTGCCATAACAAAGTAGCACAAATTTGCTGGCTTAAAGTAACAGGAATTTATTCTGTTACAGCTCTGGAGGCTAGAAGTTTAAAATCAAGGTGTCAGCAGGGCCGTCCTCTCTCTGGTAGCTCTAGGGTATACCCTTCCTTTCCCTCCCCCACTTCTGGTTGTGGCTGCCAATCCTGAGCATCTCTCAGCTAGTAGACGCATCACTCCAGCCTCTGCCTCTGCCATCACAATGGCCTTCTCTCTGTGTCTTTGAGTCTCTGCATTCTCTCCTTGTAAGGACACTAGTCATTGGACTAGAAACCACCTTAACTCAGTATGACTTCAGTTGAATTGCATCTAAGAAAAAAACGACCTATTTCCAGGAACTCCCCTGGTGATCCAGTGGTTAAGACTACACACTCCCAATGCAGGGGCCTCAGGTTCAATCCCCAGTCAGGGAACTAGATCCCACATGCTGCAACTAAGAGTTTTTATGCCACAACTGGGCTTCCCAGGTGGTGCTAGTGGTAAAGAACCCTCCTGCCTATGCAGGAGACATAAGAGACGTGGATTCAATCCCTGGGTTGGGAAGATCCCCTGGAGAAGGGAATGGCAACCCACCCCAGCATTCTTGCCGGAAGAATCCCATGGACAGAGGAGCCTGGTGGGCTACAGTCCATAGGGTGGCAAAGAGTCAGACATGACTGAAGTGACTTAGCACACACGCACGCCACAACCCAAAAAAGATGTCCTTTTCAGATGTCCTTTTCATTATAGGGGACTGGAATGCAAAAGTAGGAAGTCAAGAAACACCTGGAATAACAGGCAAATTTGGCCTTGGAGTACAGAATGAAGCAGGGCAAAGGCTAATAGAGTTCTGCCAAGAGAACGCACTAGTCATAGCAAACACCCTCTTCCAACAACACAAGAGAAGACTCTACACATGGACATCACCAGATGGTCAACACCAAAATTAGACTGATTATATTCTTTGCAGCCAAAGATGGAGAAGCTCTATATAGTCAGCAAAAACAAGACTGGGAGCTGACTGCACATGAACTCCTTATTGCCAAATTCAGACTGAAATTGAAGAAAGTGGAGAAAACCACTAGACCATTCAGGTATGACATAGATCAAATCCCTTATGACTATACAGTGGAAGTGAGAAATAGATTTAAAGGACTAGATCTGATAGACAGAATACCTGATGAACTATGAATGGAGTTTCATGATATTGTACAGGAGACAGGAATCAAAACCATCTCCAAGAAAAAGAAATGCAAAAAAGCAAAATGGCTCTCTGAGGAGGTCTTACAAATAGCTGTGAAAAGACGGAAGCGAAAAGCAAAGGAGAAAAGGAAAGATATACCCATTTGAATGCAGAGTTCCAAAGAATAGCAAGGAGAGATAAGAAAGCCTTCCTCAGCGATCAGTGCAAAGAAATAGAGGAAAACAATAGAATGGGAAAGACTAGAGATCTTTTCAAGCAAATTAGAGATACCAAGGGAACATTTTATGCAAAGACGGGCTCAATAAAGGACAGTAATGGTAGGGACCTAACAGAAGCAGAAGATATTAAGAAGAGGTGGCAAGAATACACAGAAGAATTGTACAAAAAAGTTCTTCACAACCCAGACAATCACGATGGTGTGATCACTCACCTAGAGCCAGACATCCTGGAATGTAAAGTCAAATGGGCCTTAGGAAGCATCACTACGAACAAAGCTAGTGGAGATGATGGAATTCCAGTTGAGCTATTTCAGATCCTGAAAGATGACGCTGTGAAAGTGCTGCACTCAATATGCCAGCAAATATGGAAAACTCAGCAGTGGCCACAGGACTGGAAAGGGTCAGTTTTCATTCCAATCCCAAAGAAAGGCAATGCCAAAGAATGCTCAAACTACCACACAATTGCATTCATCTCACACTCTAGTAAAGTAATGCTTAAAATTCTCCAAGCCAGGCTTCAGCAATACATGAACAGTGAACTTCCAGGTGTTCAAGCTGATTTTAGAAAAGGCAGAGGAACCAGAGATTGAATTGCCAACATCTGGTGGATCATCGAAAAAGCAAGAGAGTTCCAGAAAAACATCTATTTCTGCTTTATTGACTATGCCAAAGCCTTTGACTGTGTGCATTACAATAAACTGTGGAAAATCCTGAGAGAGATGGGAATACCAGACCACCTGACCTGCCTCTTGAGAAACCTGTATGCAGGTCAGGAAGCAACAGTTAGAAGTGGACATGGAACAACAGACTGGTTCCAAATAGGAGAAGGAGTACGTCAAGGCTGTATATTGTCACCCTGCTCATTTAACTTATATGCAGAGTACATCATGAGAAATGCTGGGCTGGAGGAAGCACAAGCTGGAATCAAGATTGCTGGGAGAAATATCAATAACCTCAGATATGCAGATGACACCACCCTTATGGCAGAAAGTGAAGAAGAACTAAAGAGCCTCTTGATGAAAGTGAAAGAGGAGAATGAAAAAGTTGGCTTAAAGCTCAACATTCAGAAAACGAAGATCATGGCATCTGGTCCCATCACATCATGGCAAATAGATGGGGAAACAGTGGCTGACTTTATTTTTCTGGGCTCCAGAATCACTGCAGATGGTGACTGTAGCCATGAAATTAAAAGACGCTTACTCGTTGGAAGGAAAGTTATGACCAACCTAGATAGCATATTAAAAAGCAGAGACATTACTTTGCCAACAAAGGTCCGTCTAGTCAAGGCTGTGGTTTTTTCCAGTGGTCATGTATGGATATGAGAGTTGGACTATAAAGAAAGCTGAGCGCCAAAGAATTGATGCTTTTGAACTGTAGTGTTGGAGAAGACTCTTGAGAGTCCCTTGGACTGCAAGGAGATCCAACCAGTCCATCCTAAAGGAGATCAGTCCTGGGTGTTCATTGGAAGGACTGATGTTGAAGCTGAAACTCCAATACTTTGGCCACCTGATGCGAAGAGCTGACTCATTGGAAAAGACCTTGATGCTGGGAAAGATTGAGGGCAGGAGGAGAAGGGGATGACAGAGGATGAGATGGCTGGATGGCATCATCAACTCGATGGACATGGGTTTGGGTGGACTCAGAGTTGGTGATGGACAGGGAGGCCTGGTGTGCTGCGGTTCATGGGGTCGCAAAGAGTCAGACACGACTGAGTGACTGAATTGAACTGATGCCACAGCTAAGACCTGACACAGCCAAATAAGTATTTTTTAAAAAACTTATTTCCAAATAAGGTCACATTCTGAGGTCCCTAATTTAAGCCCTTCCCAGTTGTTCCATGCATGTTCTAAAATGAATCGTACAGACTGTGGTTCAGAGTTGGAAATGCAAGGTCAGCTTCCTGTATGCCACTCAGGCCCTTGGCTCTACTGATTCGTTTAGAGGAGGGAGTTCCTTGATCCCTCTGCATTCCCAACTCTAGACCAACCCCACTCCAGCCTGGAGGGAGGCAGACCTCTCAACATACATTTGAGTGGATGCATCGGTGGCTCAGTAGATGAATGTGGCAGAGAGGAAAAGATCAAAGGTATAACATGTAAATACCCACATATTTTGCTTCCAAATGATATAACCCAGGCAGACTGCCTTGTGCACCAAAGCAAATATACTGACTAATGTAACCCAAAAGCCCAGAATTTGGGGGTCTGGTTTCAACAGCATATGGACCTGGGTATTCAGATGATGTCACTGGAAATACATCCCCCTGTCTTCCTGCCCATCTTTCCTCAGTTCCTTTCATTTCCAGTCTAGTGCTCCCTGCATGGTAGCCCTCCTCTCTGTCCCCAAGCTCCAGGCTGCATTCTCTCAGCTCACCAGCTTGAGAGGGCAGGGAGCAGAGAATGAAGGAAAACACGTTACCAGAGGAGAATCAAGGCACTGGTACTGAGGAAGCAAAAAGCTACAGGTGTGCACAGTGATAGGCTTGTAGAAAAATTGGATCCCTTTGCTTTGAGATAGATCAATCCAATTCCAGAACTGTAGGCTTCTGTCCTGCTTTAGTCAAGAATATGGGAGGACTGGACATCAGATTAGAGGAGGAAGTGGGTAGCTTTGGTTGCCAGGCAGACCTGAGTTTGAATACTAACTCTCTTACTGTGTGGTCTCAAGCTAAGTAACAACCTCTTTGAATCTCAGTTTCCTTTCCAGCTGGACTTTCAGCTCCATAAGGGCAGTTACCTTGTTGTGCTTTTTCATTACTACAACCCTGGTAACTAGCAGCATGTTACCTGGCATGGTGGCAAGCTATTTGATGTTGTTCAATAAATCAATAATGGTTCAAGCTTTTCAAGAAAAGAAAAACTCTATATATGGAGCTCTGGTACAATGCCTGGGATGTAGAGGGTGGTGGGCAAGTTATAGAGTTGATCATTATTATTATTCTCCAGAGAAGTACAGTGGAAGGAGAACCAGAACAGTCCTGACAGCTGATAGAGAACTGGAAATGGAGACAGGCCATCTAGCTTGGCGGTGGCAGCCTTGGTGGCCCGCGTTGGCCATCGTGGTTGTGGACGGTGGTCCTGTATCAACATCCCACACTAAGTACTGATTTCTTATCCCTCTTTTGTCTCCCCTGCAGTTGGAGCTCTCCAACACGGTGGTCCTGCATCAGATGCGGCGGGACCAAGTCACCGACACCTGCCGAGCCAACAGCGCCGTGAGCCGCAAGCGGCGGGTGCTGACCCCCAACGACCTGAAGCACCTGGTGGTGGATGAGGACCACGAGCTCATCTACTGCTACGTACCCAAGGTGGCATGCACCAACTGGAAGCGGCTCATGATGGTCCTGACCGGCCGGGGTAAGTATAGCGACCCCATGGAGATCCCGGCCAACGAGGCGCACGTCTCGGCCAACCTGAAGACCCTCAACCAGTACAGCATCCCGGAGATCAACCACCGCTTGAAAAGCTACATGAAGTTCCTGTTCGTGCGGGACCCCTTCGAGAGGCTGGTGTCCGCCTACCGGAACAAGTTCACGCAGAAGTACAACACCTCCTTCCACAAGCGCTACGGCACCAAGATCATCAAGCGGCAGCGCAAGAACGCTACGCAGGAGGCCCTGCGCAAGGGTGACGACGTGAAGTTCGAGGAGTTCGTGGCGTATCTCATCGACCCTCACACCCAGCGCGAGGAGCCCTTCAACGAACACTGGCAGACCGTCTACTCCCTGTGCCACCCATGCCACATCCACTACGACCTCGTGGGCAAGTACGAGACGCTGGAGGAGGATTCCAATTACGTCCTGCAGCTGGCGGGCGTGGGCAGCTACCTGAAGTTCCCCACCTACGCCAAGTCCACGAGAACTACTGATGAAATGACCACAGAGTTCTTCCAGAACATCAGCTCGGAGCACCAGACGCAGCTGTACGAAGTCTACAAACTCGATTTTTTAATGTTCAATTACTCAGTGCCAAGCTACCTGAAATTGGAATGAAGGTGGGGGGAGGGTGTGGGCGGGGAGAGGGGAGAGAGAATCGTGCTTTTTTTTTAATTTAAGATTTTTATTTGTCAAAAAGAATTATATGGATATTGGGTTATTTTGTAAATTAATATTTCTTTGGGGATTGATGCTGCGAGCAGCATGGTGAGAATTATTTAAAATCCTTACTAGGGAAGGACGGCTGTCTTGGCAGGGGACTAGGATGGGTGTCCTTGTTTTTTTTAGACGTGAATCCCACAACACTGTCTCAGAGGTTTCTTTGTATTCTGGTGAATTCCATGAATTGTGCATTCCATAAATGCTAATTAAGTTATTTATAGTTATTTAAACATGGTCTCTGTATAGATTTCTTTGTGGGGGGGCAACAAGATTTTAATGTCTTTTCTGAAGAAATCTATGTTTTCATTCTGTGCTTACAAACAGCTCCTGCAGGGGTGTGAATGTTCTCCTTACTAACCGCTCAGAGTCACTGATAACCATTGTGCTGTCCATTGATGCCACCATTCTTAAAATTCTGCTGGAAATAAATAGAGGCACCTTTGCAAGGGACTGATTCCAAAACTGATTTCAGTCATGTCATACTAAAGAAAAGTTGTTTGTTTTTTTTTTTATCCCAAGGAGAGAGCTGATTGTGGCTTTTTCCCCCCACCAAAATTAGCAATCTGGTAGAACAGGCTTTTGTACAGAAATTTTTAACTGGCAGTGCCAGTTGTGATGAAGGTGAAGTGGCTATTGCTTTACATTCAACAAGTATTTATTGATCAACTACTATGTGCTAGGCCTAATTCTAGACCCTGTGGGTAGAGCATTGAACAAAACCAATAGTCTCAGCCCTCAAGAAGCTTTACATAGACACAGAGTATCCAGCTCAACAATTAGCAAACCCCTGGTATCCGTGGACTTAATGTGAGGTTTGGACTCTTCATGAACCCCAGGAGGATCAGATCCCTACAAATTCGCATTGTTTATGGTCCAATTTGAAAACCACATGCTTGAAGCAGGTCACTTAACTTGAGTAGTCCAAGCTCTTTGCCCAACACAATAGGTGACCAATTCCCTGTCATGTGCCCATTCCAATTTATTGGTAATATTTGCCTTTAAGCCCCAGAAGAGATTTGCCAGGCACAGCATGGAAGAATGCTGTGACTGATTAGTGATGTCTGCCTTGGTGAGGGAAAGGGAGATATTCGCCAACCACCTCCTCCTGTCATTTCCAGCTGAGCATTCAGGTCTCCGCCTAGAAGTGTTGTTTTCTACTCTTTGCCATGCAAAAAAGATTGAAATTTTGTGGCAGGACTCCGACATCGGAGGATTTGCAATGGCCTGGCATTTCTACTGTGAAGGTCAGAGGCAGACTGTTTGTACACACAGGCACAGGCATACCCTCTCCCATGTCCTCCAGGGGCCAAGAGACCATCAGCGCCTTCGAGACCACCAGCAGGGAGCAGCAAGGACTGCCTTCTGGGATAGTAATCCACGCCCCTTTCCTCTGGAAGGCTGGAAACATTCCATTTCCTGTTCCTGGCTAATTAACGCCTGCACACGCTTCTCATTTCCGAGGCCATGGTTGAAGTTTGAGCCACCTCCCTCTTAACAGCCAGTGAATGAGTTGGTAGCAGAGACTGTATATAATAATAATAGTTCTGATAATAGGGGGTGGGGTGGGGGTAAGTTTTGCTTTTTGTTTTTTTGATTCAGTGTATAGCACAGAGGTGAGAGTATTCTAAACAAACAAAAAATAATTAATTTATTCGCAGAAACTGTTAAAACTATATCAGCAAGCTCACAGCCAGCTCAGTGAACAACAGCTGCCATGTCTCACTGAGAAAATTATTTTATTGAATGTGAGTGAGGCATGCACTGGAGAGGGTGGCCGAAGCTATTTATAAAATGTTGTATACCTTCTTCCAAGCTCTCTCCCCTTTGCGAAGGGCACAGCAACCATAACCTTGATGGATAGAGATGTATGCAAGTAGAGTGACAGACTTTGGCTCTCTCTGGTATTATTATCCCTGGACCCTATGACCAGGCAGGGGAAACTGTCCTCCGAGACAAAGCTTCTACTAATGAAAGAGGTTTCTGGCATATCCTGCTAACGTGCTTCAGAGAACACAGGTTCTCCCCAGACACAAGTTGGTGTCATGCAAAATAAAGGTTTTGTGGTCAAGTGTCTTTGGGAAACAAAGCTAAGTCCATTTCCTTTCTGCAGGACTTTTCAGAGCCTTGATTGTGTGCTGTGTGTTGTGAATCCCCAGGAGCATCACTGATTGAGTCCATGGCATTTCCTGACCTTCCGTGAGCAGGATGCTCTATTTTACAGACTATCTCACAGAGCTAGCGTGGCACTGTGCAGGCTTTGGTTAGGTTGTTTTAGCATGTATGAGGTCTTCTAGGATAAAAACTGCTTCCCTCACCCCTCCCCTCCAAAAATATCCAAAACACAGCAACAATAAAACAACACCACTGTGCCCACCTCATTTATTATAGCAGTGAAGGTACTTTACCAAATGAATTCAATTTTTGCCTAAGTGCAATGGTTCTAATTCTGGATATTACATGGGCCACAGTTCCCTCCCTGCTGCAGGGAGCAGAGAAATCTTGGGTGGTGTGGACAGAAAGGGGGGAGGGGGCACAAAGCCTCAGCTAGACCCTCAGCACTCTAGCTTAAGATTGCTCAATGCAAGCTGACTGCTCAACCCCTAATGAGTGCTTCTTCAATTCTATAGTTTGGAATTGTTCACTATGTCCTTTTTGTTTTTTAAGTGGAAATTCACGTAGATTTCCCAAGCTTTGTGTTTCTGCATTTTGTCCATTTTTGATCAGGTATGATGCCTTCTTTCATCCGTCTTCTCCCTCTAGTGAGAAAGAGTGTCCTTCAGCACCATACGGCAGTGTGGTTCAACCACAAAGGGCTCTTTCTCCTTGTGTTTTGTGTTCATAGTTTATTTTCTGATGGCGTAAAAACTTTTTAAAAAATAGATTTAACCATTTTTGCAGAATGTGGAAAGAACTCTGTGTCCTTGGTTAAAAAGAATCCATAGGTGAAATTGTGCCTGTAAAATAAAAGTTCTTGGTTCTTTTGTTCCTTTTTTTTTAAAAGAAAACTGAACATGCTTTCTATTGTATGCTTAGCTGGAGAAAAGTACAGGTAGGTGTCCCATCTCCCAGCTGCTTTTCAAAGGTGCTGCCTTGTTTTCAAAACCAGGTACAGAGTAGCATTTACAAGGACTTGCCTGCTTAACCTGTCCCTTTGGCTGGACAACTCTATTAGCCACAGGATTTGAATTCCTGCAGCTGCTCCAGACCCTTCCCCATCTCTGCCTCCCCAGCTGGTCTGGGAAAAAGGATAGTCTGCTGACCTGTGGTGTCTCAGAGGGAAACCTTCCTTCCCACCTGTCCACCAGGTGAGTTTCACTGTCCTGCCTGTTCACAGGGATGGCATAGGATGGCAGTGGACAGTGGAAACTTCAGTCAGACCAGTGTCCTGGTGGCGAAGGTGTGGAAGCACCAGGGTCCAATCCCTGCTGGTAGAAAATTCCCAAAACAAATGCGAGTCCCCGGCTTCCTTAGCTGGTGGGGTCTGGACCAGTGCTGAGCTAGTGATTGCAAAAGTCCTGATTCTAAGCTAGCCAGATGCTGAGGGACTGTGTCCCTGGTGAGTGGGGCTCAGAGCAAATGTCTCACAGCCCGGCCCTCCCCTCCACATACACATACTGAGCTGTGATCTGAGCTGCCCTGTTCTGTGCGATCCTGGGGACCAGAGTCCCTTTCCCCTTCATGTCAGCAGGACTGACTTCATCACTCCTACAAAGTCCCCACAGCCAGTATTTCCTCCAGCCTTTTCCATCACAGCCAACTGGACCCTACAAACAGGCGGCAGGATCTTCTACAACCAGCTTGACCCTCGGCCGTTAACAGGCGTATTTCAGTCTGTTACACTTTGTCAGGCACAGAAGGGGCAGCCTGTACTGTTTTCTTATGAGCATGCTCAGTATGGCATATGGACCTATAATTTAACATCTTTGTGGAGTGTGATTTTTTTTTTTTTTTTTACATAGTTGTATGCAGTAGAGGGCTTGTAGAAAACTCTCCCTGTATCTTACTGTACTGTTCAAGAAAGCTGAATTCCACATTGCCAACAAAAGCGTGAAAATGTTCATGAACCTTCTTCCAGGAAAAGCCATTCAAGCCTGATTATTTTTCTAAGTAACTTCAATTAAATTGAAGAAAAAAAGAAGCTTCTCTCTGTGTATGGTTTGTTCATGGCTCATTGACATAAAACTATAGGGGTGGGGTGGGCTGTGTTCCTTAGCATGTGGGGGGCCCTGCCCGTGTGTATCAGAGGAAAGAGAGGGAGAGACGGAGACGCTGACCCGCCGGCAGCCTTGGCCATGGTAAAGACCTCCACAGACCCGAACCCTGTCTGTTTAGTGGATGAACAGAAGCTTCATTCCTGTAGAGGAAGGCACTAGAAGGCCCACCCTGATCACATAGACTACCACCCCCGTGAAAAATAAGGAAACAGGCCCTGGAGGGCTGAAGGGTGTTGATGGCAGAGCCAATATTCCAACGAGGGGTAACATGCCTTCAGAGTTGTGGTGCTTGGGACTTCCCTGGTGGTCCAGGGGCTATGACTCTGCACTTCCAATGCAGGGGTCCCCGGTTCAGTCCCTGGTTAGGAACTATATCCCACATGCTGCAACTAAACATCCCGCGTGGCCAAATAATAAAATTTTTTAAAGGAGTTGTGGCACTCAGTGACACAACTGTCCTCACTTCAGAAGTTGTAGACCCTCCCTTCAAAGCCCTATTTTCCGTTTCCAAATCTGCTGCTTTTCTGACATCCTACACAGCTTCTTTCAGTCCCGTTAATGGCTAGTTTTAGCTTTACTGATAAAAATTATTTATATGCTAAAGAAGAAATCATCTCAAAGTTACAACTTTAGTTTATTGTACCCTAATTTTTAAAAATGTATCATGTAAACATTTTAACATGAGAATATTGGATTAGAAAATATACCCCATCTTTTCAATCATGCCAGATATGGGGTCTACAATGTCCATTTACCAGTGGGTTGTGACCACCTGTGGCCCGGCTGCCTCCCATTCCTGGTGTCACTGCTGTCATTGCTCTGGTCACATCTGGTTGGGAAATGCCCCCGTAGAGCTTAGTTTTCTTAAACAAATGGGAAACGTGCTTTCTTTTTAATGTGGTCAGTGAATATGACTGTTTTGGCCTGTCCCTGTCTCATTTGGGGCAATGTAAATGTCAGTGGGAAGCAAGACTGAGTAAGGACACCCCCAGTCTTAGCTTATACCCCTTGGAGTAAGACTAAAATGCCCTCTAATCCTTATTTCTGATGATGCCACAGGAATCTTTTGGGTAATGAGGCAGAAGCTACAGAAACCAAGGAGCCTACGGCCCAGGACACTGCCAAGGCCAGAGGTTATTACCAATACCCCACCAAGTGAACAAAAATAACGTCAGGCACAATCATGAGTATCTGATGTCAAAGTGTCCTTTCTTGGCAAGAGCTCTTTCTCAAGTTACAACTTCCCTACAGTTTTTGGTATTTATATAACTTTCATAATGGTAGGTGTTAATTGACATTGTGCTTAGTCCCTCAGTTGTGTCCAACTCTTTGTAACCCCATGGACTGTAGCCCACCAGGCTCCTCTGTCCATAGGATTCTCAAGGCAAGAATACCAGAATGGGTTGCCATGCCCTCCTCCAGGGGATGTAATTGACATTAGAAAATACAGTTTCATTTCAGCACCCAACATCATTTCAAATATTTTCTCAGAAACTCCAAAAAGATGCGGAACCATTAGCCAAGAATGCAGGTGCGGGTGGGGGTAGAGGTGGGTAGAAACCCAAGAGAGTTGGATGGAAAACAGCCCTCGGGGGATCCTCCCAGAGGACAATTCTGACCTTTGTACAGCTGGCACCCAGACCCCTGCTGGCACACTGTGGGTCCTGGGGACCCTGGGATGACTTACAAGATGGTAAAGACTGATCTGGTCTACCTTTACCATAAGTTTATCACACATCTTGTTTCTGGGATGATGGACATTTCCAGTATAAAACTTTTTTTTTTAAAGCGACATTCTAGCAAGACTGACATGAGAAAAAAAAACAAACAACTAAACCAAACAAACAACCTTTCCCCTGGCCCACAGTCCTCTCCTAGTGGCAGCCTCATCCTCACATCTTAACAACCCATAGACAGAACAGTCAGAAGGGAAGAGCCTGCTGATTCCAAACACTTGGCTGGCTGCGAACTGTTCACAGACACAGTGCCTCAGTCTCTTAGCCTTTGAAAAGCAGCAACATCTGAATTATGCCAGAGTTGAGGTTAGCAAGAACCCCTCATGGAAACATATACATTACCATATGTAAAACAGATAGCCAGTGGGAATTCTCTCTATGACTCAGGGAACTCAAACTGATTCTCTGTAACAACCTAGAGGGGTGGGATGGGGTGAGAGGTGGGAGGGAGGTTCAAGAGGGAGGGGACATATGTATACCTATGGCTGATGCATGTTGATGTGTGGCAGAAACCAACACAATATTGTAAAGTGATTATCCTCCAATTAAAAACAAATTTAAAAAAAGAAACAAGAACCCCTGAGGTCACCAGCCCCAGTTCATCCACCAAGGAGTTTGCAATCTAGAGGTAATCACAGTCAGTTTGGACCTAAGTTTCCTTATTGGTAAAATTACAAAATTGAGCTCTGTGGTTTTTCAGTTTTAGGGGGAAAAAAATGAGCCTCAAAAATTTGTTGTGTGCTAACCACTCATGTAAAAATAGATGAAATGGAGATACTGTGAGGCCCAGCTGAGCCTCTTCTGTAAAATGCCTATGGACCTCCAGGGAACCCTAGGGTTCTAAGGAGCACAGTTTGAGACCCACTAAGTCAGATGACCTCATTCCTTCCAGTGTTGACATTCTCTAATGATCTACCCAAATCCTACTCTGTGACTCTTTGTGGCTTTACACCAGAGAGGTCAATTAGCAATTAGATGGTACCCTGGAAGTAAAAACTTTCAAAAAGGTAGTTAAGGCAACAGCATTAGAATGAGATTAAGATGGAAGACATAAGGGGGAAAAAAGGTAGAAGCAGCTGCAGGAAAGAAATAGCTCACACCCAGATTTAAGATTGGAGAACCAAAGTTTACCCTTCTCTTTTTCAATGGTCTACTAAGGAAACACAGGCTCCAAATTCCTACAAATCCCCAATAATTTGAAATACAAGAGACTGGAATGAAAAACCGTCTCTATATTAATCTGCTTTTTATTTTTCAATGTTTGTTTTTAAAAATAATAGAGCATCTCGTTACGGGAGACTAACAAGGGCTTTGAATTTCACATTGGTTTGGACAAGCCAGCAGCTAGAGAAGATTTTTTGTGGCTGCATCCAGCCTTGGACCTTTACCTGATCAAGCCAGAAACAACTTTGTGCTTGGAACCAAACTGGCAACAGGATGGAGGAAAAATGCCTAAAGAAGCAATGAAGGAAGCGGGGCCTCTGTCTACCAGAATGATACCTATACACTGAGCTTCTCTGTACAGTGAGCATAGATTCAACTGCAGGTGCCTTGAAATTGTTGGCTTTTCATGTCGTCTTTTCCAAAAATAATAAGCTTCATAAACAAAGTTGACCATAAAAGTGACTAACTTCTATTAATTTACACAGTTTACTATATGACTTGTAACGCATTAAATGTTTTCCATTTAATCCTCACAGCAACCAACAAGGTAGATACTTTAAGATAGGTTTTTTTCCCATTTTTAAAAAGTTGAAGTATGGTTGATTTGCAATGTTGTGTAAATTTCTGGTGTACACAGATAGGTACTTTCCCTCTTTTTATAGATAAGGAAGCAGATGGTTGGAATGTTTAGATAACTTGCCCCAAATTACTCATCTTATAAGTGACAGAGACAGGATTCAAATCCAGGTCTGGTCGACTCCCTAGCCCATTGGAATCAGTATCACTGATGGGCCAACAGGGCAGAGGGCCAGAAATGTGAATTCTGGGAATGATGATGTTAATGCAGAGACTTTAAAACTTTGGCTGAAGTGGCAAAAACTTGATTAAATACAAGCAAAGAGAGGATACAACAAAAGAGCTGGAAGACTAACAGGGTAAATTTCAGACTAAAATAGTCACAGAAAGCTAGATGATTCGTCCAAATAAATTAAAATTCTCCCTGTGCTGTTGTCATAGGAACAACTCAGTTCCCCTCCTGTTTCTCCTTCCCTCTCACACCACTAATCACTCTCTGACACCAGATGGGGGGAAGTTTTTCCCCACAGCAAGCAATCCTCTTTAACACCAGGTGAAAAACTGAAAGTCGCTTAGTCATATCCAACTCTTTGCAACCCCATGAACTATACAGTCCATGGAATTCTCCAGGTCATAATACTGGAGTGGGTAGCCATTCCCTTCTCCAGGCGATCTTCCGAACCCAGGTCTCCCACACTGCAGGCAGATTCTTTACCAGCTGAGCCACCTGGGAAGTCCACACGAGGGAAGACACCAGATGAGTGCCCTACAATTTAACTCAATTCTGACGCTATCTGCCTAGAGATAACATCAGATCCCACAGGTTAAGGGCTCAGTCCTACAAGACTACTCACCCCTCACCCCAAGTCTAGGTTGTCACTTGTGCTCCTGACCGATTGGCTATAAATCAAAGCTTCCCACCACCCCTTCCTCAGGTTCAATTAATTTGCAAAAGTGGCTCACAGAACTCAAGAAAACAGTTTCTTTATTGTTTATAAATTTCTTACGAAAGGATATGATAAAAGACACAGATGAACATCGAGACGGGAGAGATGCGTGGGCGAAGTGTGGAAAGGGGCTGAGAGCCTCCGTGCCCCCTCTTTGAGTGCCACCTCCATGGGTTCACCAACCCAGAAGCTCTCTACATCCCACACTGCAGGAATTTTTAAGGAAGCTCCATCTCATAGGCAGTGATCAATCATTAGTTCCATTTCCAGCTCCTTTCCCCTTTCTGGAGAACAAAGGATGGGGCTGAAAATTCCAACCCTCTAATCATGACCTGGTCTTTCTGGTGAGCAGAGCCTCCACCAAGAGTCACCTCATTAGAACAAAAAAGACACTGCTATTACCCAGGAAATTCCAAGGGATTGAGGAGCTCTGCGTCAGAACTGGGGTCAAAGACTACTAAAATAAAAGATGTTCTGACTACTTAGAAAATTACAACAGTTTCAGGACTTCTGCATCAGAAACTGGGTCAGAGACCAACACTTATATTCTCCATCATCTCACAGTTGTCTATTTCAGTGTCTTACCCAAACAGCTGTGGATAAATTATTCAGAAAGGCTGGACTTCAACTAAAAGCCAAATGGCAAAACTGAAATTCAAATTGGGATCTCAGAGGAGCCTGTGAGTCTAACGAATGGAACACATAAGCCATAAGTACTCTGATGGTCTGGACAGACAAGTTAACCTGGGCTTCAATGATAAGCCCCAAATCCAGCATCAAGGGTAGCCATTAAGGACAAAGATGTTGTATTCAAACAGCTCTTCACACAGCATTGCTGCATGGTGCACCCTGGGTGAGCAGTAGTAAGGTGAATGACCTTTCTGAGCAGTGTAAAGAGACCAGACAAAACGGGTCAAGACAAAGGCTGAAGGGCAGGTGGGAGTGTCTGGGAGCAGAAACAGCTTTGGATGTCTGCGACGTCAGGCTCCTGGCAGACTTGGCAGGGTGTTACTTTAGCCCTGGGCAGATCTCCTGCAAGCTGAGTTCTGAGCATGCTCACCCTTCTAAGGAGGCTGCAGCTGTCAGGGGATACTTTCATTCATTCATTCACTTATTTAAATGTGTTAAGCATCGATCTGTGTTAGACCTGGAGCAGGATACTAAGAATATGGGGATTCTTAGAACTTATAACCAAGTGAGAACACAGGAGTGTTAGTAGTTACAACATAGTCAAAACACACATGATAATGAAACATCAAACCATCCCTGGGAAAGAAGGGATCCAAGTCCATTGCTAGAGAAAGGAAGGTGAGGGATTGGAACATTGGTAATTTTGCCCTCCACTGGACAAACATCCACAACAAAGAATTGTGTGGCTAAAAAACGCCAAAGTTGGGATACCTTGAATGGGAGAAATATTAAGGGGTGGGGAGAGGATACAATCTGTGGTTTTTAGTAGCTAAATGAATGTGTAGTGAGAAAGAGAAAAATGAGGCGAGAAGAGTGGCATGTTAGCAGCTTGGAATACAGTCCCTGGAGACTGGAGCCGTTAATGGAGATCACATAATGAGGAGCAGGTTTCTGGGAAAGCTGAATATTACTTGTGAACTTGCTAGAAACAGTTTCAGGCCCCAAACCGGCCCTTCTATATTTTAAGAGGCCATGTGATTCATTAGCACGTTCACATTTGAGAAGCAATGGTCTAGAGAACAGTCTGAGACAGAGCCATAGCTCTGGGGGAGGGGGTCTTCTTACTTTACTGTGTATTCTTCCAGCAACTTTGAGGCAGGAGTATAATCAGAGCTGCTAATGTCTGGTTGCACAGGTTGTGCACTGCACAAAGGTGCCTGGCTCAGGATGGAGCTGACATTTGACATTTACCCTTCCCAGGTGGTGCTAGTGGTAAAGAATCCACCTGCCAAAAGAGACATGGGTTCAATTGCTGGGTCAGGAAGATCCTCTGGAGAAGGAAATGGCAACCTGATCCTGTATTCTTGCTTGGGAAATTCCATGGGCAGAGGAGCCTGGCGGGCTACAGTCCACAGGGCCCCAAAGAACTGGACATGACTGAGCACATACATTCTGAAAAAGAGATGCATTTTTTTCACGACGATTGCTGAGTTATCTGCACAGGGGCTGTGACCACCCAGAAGGTGTATTGTTCTAACTTGCACAAAAGCCCTATGGCTGAGCAGTGACCCTAGAGATAGTACAGATCCACATCGCCTTTTCTGCAGTTTTTAAATCTACAAAATCCTGAAAGTCAAAAGGTTTTTTAATAGATTTGCAGCAAGCTCACTTGGCAGCAAAACCTGACCTTAACTAACATGAAACTAATTATAGTCTCTATTTTTCTCACTTACTGTGAGTATTTCTACATTTTCCTGCAGAAATATTAATGTAAATATTAATGAATTTTCTGTGCAGTACAGCTCCACACACAGCCAGCACATGAGGTAGTACTCAGAATGCACAGCATTATTTTTCTAAACTCTGAAAAAATTTGGAATTCTGAAGTACATATGATGGACAGGGAAGCCTGGTGTGTTGCAGTCCATAGGGTCGCAAAGAGTTGAACATGACTGAGTGACTGAACTGAACTGAACTGAACTGATGCATTTTAGACAAGATATTGTACTAACCCAGTTTTACAGATGGGGAAACGGAGACACAGAGAGGTCAAGTACCTAATGGATTCAAGGTTCAAACCCTACCTCTCTGTGCATCATACTAGTTACAAGAAGCTTATTGAGTAAGATGCCAGTCTGTGTATAGTCCGGGCCCCTCCCTCACAGGCACTCACGGTATATTTTCAGACACATAAAAGGGGTAAGGGGCACCAGAATCTGCCTTTTGTGTGGGTCTCCTGTAACAGAATGCCAGTCCCCATGCTTGAGCAGCATGTTTCCAAACCAACCTCTGGATGTTCTGACAACACTTAGCCCAAAGCTAGGCACCCCAGAGTCATCCATCAACCTCAGGCTTGCTAGCAGACACAGAGAACCCCAGGAAGACTGAAAAAGGATGAAAGCAAGTGAATTTTCATTGGATCTGTGATTAAGACAATGCAGACCAGAGCCAAACAGCATGGGATGGTCTTCTGTTGTGTTATTCTTATTTCGCAGATAGAGGTCTCCAACAGCTGCAGTGAGATCCAAATGTCTGTTTCTTCTTGAAGAGACATGGGTGTGATGCGGAGAGCAAAGCACCTGTCATCTCCACAGAACCACGGGATGCTCTGCTCCTTCAACAAAGAATAGACTCTATTCTAACAGAAATCAGCCTGGAGCTGTAAGTTATCAGCTAGATAAGAGTCAGTGTACCATCTTCTCTGACATTCAGCAGATTCTAAAATTATATTCATGTGATGTAGCCACAGCTGTATTCTTCACCTTTGAGCTTATATATGACCAACCTAGACAGCTATTAAAAAGCAGAGACATTACTTTGCCAACAAAGGTCCTTCTAGTCAAGGCTATGGTTTTTCCAGTAGTCAAGTGTGGATTTTCTATACAGAAAGTTGAGAGCTGAAGAATTGATGCTTTTGAACTATGGTGTTGGAGAAGACTCTTGAGAGTCTCTTGGATCTCTGGAGATCAAACCAGTCAATCCTGAAGGAAATCAGTCCTGAATAGTCATTGGAAGGACTGATGCTGAAGCTGAAACTCCAATACTTTGGCCACCTGATGCGAAGAACTGACTCATTGGAAAAGACCCTGATGCTGGGAAAGATTGAGGGCAGGAGGAGAAGGGGACGACAGGATAAGATGGTTGGATGGCATCACTGACTTGACAGACATGAGTTTGAGTGAGCTCCGGGAGTTGGTGATGGACAGGGAAGCCTGGCGTGCTGCAGTCTATGGGGTCACAAAGAGTCAGACACAACTGAGCGACTGAACTGAACTGAGTTTAAATATTTGGGTGCTGCCACAAGGCTTGGAGGACACAAACACCTCGTATGTACCAGGACCCAGGGAAAGGAGCAGTGATGACCAAAAGAGACAGAGGCAGACCTCCCTGTGAGTGTTTGAGGGTCTCCTGCGGAAGTGTACATCAGAAGTGACCTGCCATGGGGATGGGGTCTCTGGAGCAGCAGTCCTAGGAGGTGCAGCATGTGGCACAAGTCCTCGTGGAGGAGGTTGCCATTAGCCCCACTATAGGGCTCCCAGAGTGGCTCAGATGGTAAAGAACCCGCTTGCAATGCAGGAGACCTGGGTTCAATCCCTGGTTTGGGAAGATCCCTGGAGGAGGGCATGACAATCCACTCCAGTATTCTTTCCCAAAGAATCCCCATGGACAAGAGGAGCCTGGCAGGCTACAGTCCATGTGATTGCAAAGTCAGACACGACTGAGCAACTAAGCACAGCACGGCACACAGAGCCACCAGGTGGGCGATCTACAAATTGGAGAACAATTACACCAAAGAACTTTTCACACTGCTGTGAACATTCTGGGCCCCACAATAGACTTCCCAACCCGGGGATCCAGCAAAGGGGCTGAGAATCACCAGGGAACCTGACGGTGAAGGTCAGAAGGATTTGATTACAGAACTTCCACAGGACTGGGGAAACAGAGACTCTTGGAGGGCACAAACAAATCCTTGCACAGATCAGGACCCAAGAGAAAGGAGCACTGACCCCACAAGAGAGTCAGCCAGACTTGGCGCTAAGTGTTTGGGAGTCTCCGGTGGAGGAGTCAACAGTGGCCTGCCATGGGGTCAGGGGCACTGACAACAGCAGTCCTGGGAGCCGTGGTGTGCTGGACTAAGTCCTTCTGGAGGAGGTCACCATTACCCTACCACAGCTTGGCCTCAGGCCAAACTACAGGGAGGCAACACAACCCCACCCATCAGCAGAAAATTGGATTAAAGATCTACTGAGCATTGCCTTGCCCACCAGAGCAAGACCCAGTTTTCCCCACAGCCAGTTCCTCTGAGCAGGAACCTTGCACAAGCCTCTTATCCTTATCCATCAGAGGGCAGACAGAATGAAAATCACCATCACAAAAAACTAACCAAACTGATCATATGGATTACAGCCTTGTTTATTAACTCAATGAAACTTTGACCCATGACATATAGAGCCACCCAAGATAGAGGGGTCATGGTGGAGAGTTCTGATGAAACTTGGTTCACTGGAGAAGCGAATGGCAAACCACTTCAGCATTCTTGCCTTGAGAACCCCATGAACAGTGTGAAAATGCAAAAAGATATGACACTGAAAGATGAACCGCCCCCCACACAGGTCAGTAGGTATCCGATATGCTACTGGGAAAGAGTGGAGAAATAGCTCCAGAAGGAATAAAGAGGCTGAGCCAAAGCAGAAAAGAGGCCCAGTTGTGGATGTGTCTAGTGGTGAAGTCCAACACCTTAAAGAACAATATTGCATAGGAACGTGGAATGTTAGGTCTATGAATCAAGGTAAATTGGAAGTGGTCAAATAGAAGAGGGCAAGAGTGAACACCAACAATTCAGGAATCAGTTATCTAAAATGGACAATAATGGGTGAATTTAATTCAGATGACCATTGTATCTACTACTGTGAGCAAGAATCCCTTAGAAGAAATGGAGTAGACCTCATAGTCAACAATAGAGTCTGAAATGCAGTTCAGTCGCTCAGTCATTTCCGGCTCTTTGCAACCCCATGGACTGCAGCATGCCAGGCCTCCCTGTCCATCACCAACTCCCAGAGTTTACCAAAACTCCTGTCCATTGAGTCAATGATGCCATCCAACCATCTCATCCTCTGTCGTCCCCTTCTCTTCCTGCCTTCAATATTTCCCAGCATCAAGGACTTTTCCAATGAGTCAACTCTCTGCATCAGGTGGCCGAAGCATTGGAGTTTCAGCTTCAACATCAGATCTTCCAATGAACACCCAGGACTGATCTCCTTTAGGGTGGACTGGTTGGATCTCCTTGCAGTCCAAGGGAATCTCAAGAGTCTTTTCCAACAAAAGCATCAATTCTTCAGCGTTCAGCTTTCTTTATAGCCCAACTCTCACATCCATACATGACTACTGGAAAAACTGTAGCTTTGACTAGATGGACCTTTGCTGGCAAAGTAATGTCTCTGCTTTCTAATAAGCTGTCTAGGTTGGTCATAACTTTTCTTCCAAGGAGTAAGTGTCTTTTAATTTCATGGCTGCAATCACCATCAGCAGTGATTTTGGAGCCCCCCCAAAATAAAGTCTCTCACTGTTTCCCCATCTACTTGCTATGAAGTGATGGGACCGGATGCCATGATATTAGTTTTCTGAATGTTGAGCTTTAAGCCAACTTTTCCACTCTCCTCTTTCACTTTCATCAAGAGGCTCTTTAGTTCTTCGTTTTCTGCCATAAGGGTGGTGTCATCTGCATATCTGAGGTTATTGATATTTCTCCCAGCAATCTTGATTCCAGCTTGTACTTCATCCAGCCCAGCATTTCTCATGATGTACTCTGCATATAAGTTAAATAAGCAGGGTGACAATACACAGCCTTGACGTACTCCTTTTCCTATTTGGAACCAGTCTGTTGTTCCATGTCCAGTTCTAACTGTTGCTTCCTGACCTGCATACAGGTTTCTCAAGAGGCAGGTCAGGTGGTCTGGTATTCCCATCTCTTTCAGAATTTTCCACAGTTTATTGTGATGCACATAGTCAAAGGCTTTAGCATAGTCAACAAAGCAGAAATAGATGTTTTTCTGGAACTCTCTTGCTTTTTCGATGATCCACCAGATGTTGGCAATTTGATCTCTGGTTCCTCTGCCTTTTCTAAAATCAGCTTGAACATCTGGAAGTTCACTGTTCACATATTGCTGAAGCCTGGCTTGAAGAATTTTGAGCATTACTTTACTAGCATGTGAGATGAGTGCAGAGCACATCATCAGAAACGCTGGGCTGGATGAAGCACAAGCTAGAATCAAGATTGCCGAGAGAAATGTCAATAACCTCGGATATGCAGATAACACTACCCTAGGCAGAAAACAAAGAGGAACTAAGGAGCCTCTTGATGAAGGTGAACGAGGAGAGTGAAAAAGCTGGCTTAAAACTCAACATTCACAAAACAAAGACCATGGCATCCAGTCCCATGACTTCATGGCAAATAGCTGAGTGAAAAATGGAAACAGTGACAGACTTTATTTTCTTGGGCTCCAAAATCACTGTGGACAGTGATTGTAGCCATGAAATTAAAAGATGCTTGTTCCTTGGAAGAAAAGCTATAACAAACCTAGACAGTGTATTAAAAAGCAGATACATCACTTTGCTGACAAAGGTCCATATAGTCAAAGCTATGATTTTCCCAGTAGTCATGTATGGATATGAGAGTTGGACCATAAAAATGGCTGAGCTGAACAACTGATGCTTTTGAATTGTGGTGCTGGAGAAGACCCTTGAGAGTCCCTTGGAAAGCAAGGAGGTCAAATCAGTCAATCCTGAAAGAAATCAATTCTGAATACACATTGGAAGGACTGTTGCTGAAGCTCCAATACTTGGGCCACCTGATGAGAAGAACTGACTCATTGGAAAAGATCCTGATGCTGAGAAGATTGAGAGCAGGAGGAGAAGACGGCAAAGGGGATGAGATGGGTGGATGGCATTATCGACTCAATGGACAAAGAATTTGAGCAAACTCCAGGAGACAGTGTAGGACCGGGAAGTTTTGCACGCTGCAGTCAATGGGATCACAGAGAGTCAGACATGACTGAGTGACTGAACACAATAACAACAGCAACAAGGTGATAATTGGAAACTTGGTATCCTGTCGCCAAAATCAATGATGATCCACTCTTTAAATGAACTTAAACTTTTATAAGAATATTTGATTTTTAAAAAACCTTTTAAAATATTTCAGTGAACATTGAATTCAAAATTGTTTTCTGATTCATTTCTAATTCTTTTGATTGTGCATATATCAGTTACACATGAATGTGTATTTATCACTTTATTATTTTATATACACATCTACATCCCTTCTGGGAGATGGTGAAGGACAGGGAAGCCTGGTGTGCCACAGTCCATGGGGTTGAAAAGACTTGGACACGACTGAGTGACTGAACAACAACAGAAATCCCGTCTCTGGAAAAGTGCTTATTCAACTCTTGTCCATTTAAAAATTGGTTTATTATTGAGTTGTATAGATTCTTTATAAATTTTACATCAAAGTCAATCAGAAATATGTTTTGCAAGTATTTTCTCCCAGTCTGTGGCTTGCCTTTTCATTCTTGAAAAGGTGTCTTTCAAAGAGAAAAAGTTTTAAATTTTGTTGAAGCCCTACTTACCAATTCTTATTTTTATGGCAGGTTATAGTTCAAGTAAGACATCTTCATTCAACCTAAAGTCTCCAAGATTTTCTCCACTGTTTTCTCATAGAGTTATTATAATTTTGGTGCTTATATTGAAATCTATATTTATTTAGATATAATTTTGTACATGATATGAGGTAAGGGTCATAGTTAAGATCATATGTATATCCCGTTTTTTGAGTGCTGTTTGTTTAAGGAACTATATTCTTCTCACCTTGGTACTTCTGTCAAAAATCAAGTGACCATATATGTATGGGTAACTTTCTGGCCTCTCTCTCTTCCTTTCCCCTGACCTATATGATTTCTTCATGCTGATACCACACCATTTAATTACTGTAGTTTTATAATAAGCCTTGAAATCATGTAAGTATAATTTCCTCCAGTTTTTTTGTTTTTTAATTGCCCTGGCTGTGACCTCCAATACAAGGTTTAATAGAAGTGGTTAGGAGGAAAGTGGGCTTCCCCGGTGGCTCAGCTGGTAAAGAATCTGCCTGCAATGTGGGAGACCTGAGTTTGGTCCCTGGGTTGGGAAGATCCCCTGGAGAAGGGAAAGGCAACCCATTCCAGTATTCTGGCCTGGAGAATTCCATGGACCATGGGATCGCAAAGAGTCAGACACGACTGAGCGACTTTCACTGTAGATATCACTGTAGGAGGAAAGTATTCTCTTTTGACTATAAAGTATGATGCCAGATGTAGGTGTTTTGTAGGTGTCCATTATCAGCAAATTGAGGTGGCCAGCTGGTTATTTTATTAGAGATTTTGCATTTACGGTCATGGGAAATACTGTTCTGTAGGTTTTTTTTTTCTCATAATGTCTTCATGTGCTTTGGTGTCAGGGTAATGCTGACCTCATAACATGACTTCTTTTATTTTCTGGAAGAATCTGTATATAAATTGTATTATTTCTTCCTCGAATGTTAAGTACCATTCACATGTGAAGCCATCTGAACCTTGATTTTTCATTGCAGGGAAGACCTTTAATTACAAATCCATTTTACTTAATAGATATGTGGATGGGCTTCCCAGGTAGCGCTGTTGGTAAAGAATCTGCGTGCCAAAACAGGAGACACAAGAGACAACGGTTCATTCCCTGGGTCAGGAAGATCCCCTGGAGAAGGAAATGGCAACTTGCTCCGGTATTCTTATCTAGAGAATTCCATAGACAGAGGAGCGTGGCAGGCCACAGTCCATGGGGCCACAAAGTGTCAGAGACGACTAACAGCACAAACACAACAGATATATGAATACTTAAAATATCTAATTTTTCTGGACTGAGTTTTGGGGGTTTGTATCCTTTAAGGAGTACATCCATTTCCTTTAAATTGCTGGATTTATTGGTGTGAAGTTGTTCATATTTTATTACTTCAGTGTTTGTTGGATGTCGTGAAATCTCTTATATGTTGGTGGTTGGTATCTTCTCTTTTTGCTTCACCAATCTATTGGTGAAATTTATCTGTCTCATTGATTCTTTCTAAAATAAGCTTTAGTTTCATCAATGTCTCTCTGCTTTTCTTCTGTTTTCAGTTTCATTGATTTATGCCTTCATCTTTTTAATTTTCTTCTTGCCTTGGGATTAATTTGTTCTTTTTCTAGTTTACACTGGAACCTAAAAATATTAGTTTGCATCCATTCTTCTTTACTAATATAAGCACTGAAAGCTATAATATTCCTTCTAGGTACTATTTCTAGCCACATTCCATATATTTTGGTAAGTTGTGTTTCCAATTTTATTCAATTCAAAGTACTTTCTAGTTTTCCTTCTTTGACTCATGGGTTACCTATGCATATGACGGGAATTTCTCATATATTTTTCAGTCTTTTATTTCTAGTTAATTCCACAGTGGCCAGAAAACATAATTGTATGATTTCCACTCTTTTAAATTTATTGAGACTTATTTTATGGCTCTAAATAGTGTCAATCCTGATATTTGTTCTCTGTGCAACTGAGAAGAATATGTATCCTGCTATTACTGGGTGGAACATTCTATAACCAACTAGGTCAGTTTGGCTGATAATGTTGTTCAAGTTTTATGTATCTTCAGTGTTTCATCAATTGAGAAAAATGGTGACATTGCCTATTATAATTGTAGGTTTATCTATTTCTCCTTGAGGTTCTATCAATTTTTGTATTGATGTATTTTAAGGCTTTCAAAATTAGGTACATGCACATTTAGTAATATTATGTTCTCTTGAGGAATTAACCTTTCACTATTATGAAAAGTCCTATTTGTCCCCATTAATGTGCCTTGTGCTGAAGTCTACTTTTTCTGATACTAATACAGCTACTCCATTTTTCTCTTTTCAGATTTTATATTGTATATCTTTTCCTGTTCTTTCACTTTTACCTGTGTCTTTGTGTTCTTTGTTGACTATGTATAAATGGATGCTTTTAATCTAACAATCCTTACCTTTTAATGATAGTATTTAATTTAATCTAATCTGACAACCCCTGCCTTTTATTTAGACAACTTACATTTAATCTAGATGGGGGGGGTGTTGAGGGGAGGATGGGATGAACTGGGAGAGTAGCACTGATATATATACACTGTGCTTAGTTGCTCAGTTGTGTCTAACTCTACAACCCCATGGATGACCCAATGGATTGTAGCCCACCAGGCTCCTCTGTCCATGGGGATTCTCCAGGCAAGAATACTGGAGTGGGTTGCCATGCCCTCCTCCAGAGGATCTTCCCAACCCAGGCATCGAACCCAGGTCTCCCACATTGCAGCCGGATTCTTTACCCTCTGAGCCACCAGGGAAGCCCAAAGAGATCACCCAATGTGGGGCTCGAACCCACGACCCTGAGATTAAGAGTCTCATGCTCTACTTACTAAGCCAGCCGGGCAGTATGTATAAAGTAACTAGTGGGAAGCTACTGTATAGCAAGCACAAGGAGCTCGACTCAGTGCTCTGTGATGACCTAGAGGGGTGGGAAGGAAGCTCAACAGGGAGGGGATATATGTATACTTACAGCTGATTCACCTATTGTACACCAGAAACTAACAACATTGTGAAGAAATTACACTCCAATTTTAAAAAAAAGAGTGGTGGTGGACTGAGTCTGGGATTTTTCTGTGGGCTACAGTATGAGGAGTACCTCCAAGCAGAAAACCTTGGCAATGGCAGACCTCACCTCATTGTTCTCTTTTCTCAAGCATCACAACTTGTTTCTGCCTGTTGTCCCCAACTTCCAAAACTAGTTGTTTCCTATATTTTGCCCATTTTACTATTTTTTTTTTTAAATCGTGGGAAGGTAATTCGGGACTGTGTTAACCCCTCATGGTCCTATGCAAATGTCTGCCCATTGTTTTAATTGTCATTCAGTTGCTCAGTCCTGTCCAATTCTTGCAACTCCGTGGACTGCAGCACACCAGGCCTCCCTGTCCTTCACCATCTCCCAGAGTTTGCTCAAACTCATGTCCATTGAGTCGGTGATGCCATCCAACCATCTCATCCTCTGTTGTCCTTTTGTTTCAATAGCTATAGCAAAATTTACACCCCCTGGCTTAGTCATTCCTTTAACACTGAGAATTTGGATTATTTCTTTAATTAAAAAAAAAAAGTGTCAATATGAACGTTGTTGTTTTTAAAAAAACTTGGATTTTCTTCAGAATATATTTTCTTCATACTTAGTTAAGTTAGCAGAACAAACGATGTGAACAATTTTACAGCTCTTGTTGCAAAATCCTAAGTGTTCCTAGAAAGATAAAATCTACTTACAGCGCTGCTAGGTGCTGTAATATGAATATATATTTCTCCTGATTGCCAGTGTTGGATTTTATCACTTTATTTTTGTGAATTGAAACCATGAGTAATGGCACCTAGAAGATGGTTTATTTTTTCTTATACTGCTATGAAAATTGTGCACTTCCCATCAAATAATTAAATGTCTGAGGTCTGTTGGGCAGAAACTGTTTATCAACCTTGACAACATATCAGGGAAAATTAAAGGATTTGTTCTGTAAGAACTCATCACATTGTGTATGATAGTAAGCTACACAGTTTAACCTTTTTTACTTTACATATAACTTTCACTTTTTAAGTGCCTCTCTTTAAGCCCATTGTTTACTTTTGTTCTTAATTCTGGCCATGGCTCTTTATCCAGATGATTCCATCTTTTTAACTTACATATAAATGATACATTTTTTTTTGAGAGAGAGAGAAGAAGAAAGTTTATTAGAGTGGGAGATGCTGTTAGAAGAGCAGGCTGGCTCAAGGCAGAGCCAAATACTTTCACAGGCTAATAGCCAATTTTCATAACCTCAAGACAGAGAAAATTCCTATAGGAATGGTGGTATTAGGTGATTGGTTAGGATGCTATAGGGTGGATGATAGGGTGAGTATTTTACATAATATGGGGTCAGGGAACTGGCTGGTTTAGGTCCACAAGCTCATGGCAACAGTTGCTGTGGAGCTTGGTCAGTTCCAGAGATGTTTTATCCTGTGACCTTGGTATAGGGCTCCACATTCCCCCCTCTTTTTATTTATGGGTCAAATCTTTGGCCCCTTAACAACCTGCTCATAACTAACTGTCTACCTATCCTTGTCTTGGGGCATGGGGACCAAGTCATTGGGGAAAGGGTCAACGACTGCTCTGGCTTCTTCAAGCTGGGCAGGGGCATCATGGGGTCCTGGGTTCCAATGTCCACTCTCTGTACAGGTGCATTTACAGAGGGAGGTGAGAGTCCATGGAATGATATGGCAGCTTGTTCCAGCACTGTCTGGGTTTTGGCTGGGGGATATTTCTTGTTGTACTATCTAAGTGATACATTTATATTAATATTTTTCACCACCTTCCATGTACATTTTTAATTGCTGCAATGGCTTGGTTTTTAATTACATAGCTGTCACAGTAAAATTTAATGGCTTGATTTCTCTTCATTCTGTACTCTCAATCTTGTTTAGTTGTTAAGTCATGTTAGACTCTTTTGCAACCCCCAGACTGTAGCCTGCCAGGCTCTTCTGTCCATCGGATTTCCCAGGCAAGAATACTGAAGTGGGTTGCCATTTCCTTCTCCAGGGGATCTTCTTGACCCAGGATTGACCCCATGTTCTGCACTGGCAGGCGGATTCTCTACCACTGAGCCACCAGGAAAACCCCACCCTCAAGCTATGAACTTTAAATTTCACAAACCATGTCTGTGCTCTTACCACCGTATATCTAATGTCTAGAATACTGGAATACTGATTTATTTAAAAACAATTATTGCAATCCTATAATGAAAGGTATGGAGACCAAGTGTGTGCGTTAACTCAGAAATCTGACATTTCTTTTTAAAGAATCAAGTTTGTATCTCATGCTTCTCATATCTTTTGGTCTGACAGACATGAACATTCCTTCATTAACCATGCATGCTGGGAAGGTACTAGGCAACTTCTCTTTCAGAAAAGCCTTTATCCAATTCAAAGCTGCAGGGCCCCTCATGAAAGTTCTTGCAGCTGTGGGATTTGTTTCAGAACCTCTTACAAACGCCCCTTTGGCTTCTCAAAAAAGGTCAACATTGTCTCTGCTGAAGGTCAAGGTAAAGGCCAACCTAGCCAACCCTGCGAGAATACTGACAACCCAATTTCTCTTAGTTTTGTGTAAAATTTTCCCAGAGCCTTCTCTTCTATTCTCTAAGGTTATAAAGGGTAAACTCCAAATTTGTTTTGTGTTTGTATCTCCCTGTATTTCTTTTATTCTTAAAGACTTAGAAGATCCTGTCTTTAAATATGACGTTTAAAGCCTTGACCAGCATCTGTCTTTCCTTGAGCTTTACTCCTATGTGGATCTCCATATTGTTTCCTCCCCATGACTGAACTGAGGTTGCCATTCAGGTCAGAATATTGATCTCGAATGATTTCCGTTCATCCTGGCCTTTCCTGTGGAACCCTAGACACTGCTGGGATCTGCTTTTTTTTTCAACTTAGTTTATCGAGTACTTGCCAGGATTTACAACGTCTGTCCCTTTTGCTTGCATTTTCCTGCCTGCCTTTGTGATTTGCTCTTGATTCAGATTGCCATATAGATACAACTTCCACTTTTCTGATTGGCTCTCTGTGCCAGTGCAGCAATGTTCATTAAACTTTGAATGAACTTCCAAACGATGGGTTCAAATGAAATCTTGGAGCCTGTTATACAGAGTGAAGTAAGTCAGAAAGAGAAACACAAATACTGTATATTAACACATATATATGGAATTCAGAAAGATGGTAACGATGATCCTATATGCAAGGCAACAAAAGAGACGCAGATGTAAAGAACAGACTTTTGGACTCTGGGAGAAGGCAAGGGTGGGATGATTTGAGAGACTAGCATTGAAACATGTATATTACCATATGTAAAAGAGATGACCAGTGCGGTTTGATGCATGAAGCAGGGCACTCAAAGCTGGTATTCTGGGACAACCCAGAGGGATAGGGTGGAGAGGGAAGTGGGAGAGGGGTTCAGGATGGCGGGACACATGTGTACCCATGACTGATCCATGTTGATGTATGGCAAAAACCAGCACAGTATTGTAAAGTAGTTATCCTCCAATTAAAATAAATTATTTTTTTAAAAAAAGAAGTCCAACCTTGTAATAGGGATGAACATATCTGACCCCATATTGGGTCTGTTTCTTTTACTTTAACCTTTGTATTTGATTGGGCTTCTCAGTTGGCGCTAGTGGTAAAGAACCCACCTGCCAATGCAGGAAATGTAAGAGATGCAGGTTCAATCCCTGGGTCAAGAAGATCCCCTAGAGAAGGGCATGGCAACCCACTCCAGTATTCTTGCCTGGAGAGTCCCATGGACAGAGAAGCCTCGTGGGCTACAGTCCATAGGGTCACACAGAGTCAGACACGACTGAATAGACTTAGCACACACGCACAAGTTAAGGTTGTTGCCTATAATCTGAAATATACAGGACAGTCCATTCTCAAGGCTCTGACCTTTAAGGGTGTACCACTTTTCCATTCGTACAGTGATTAAAAGCTGCAGAGAACATAGAATAACATTTGTCTTGTTGAGGTCCATAGGAATATTGTGACCAGACCTATGTGGATGGCTGTAAGAACAAAGGATTTGGCTTGCAGCAACCAACCCTAGCTCTGCCTCTTTAAATATAAAAGAAGCCTGAATTCCAACCTGGGTGAGGAGGTGTTTTGGGACACTAGTCCCCTATCTTCTCAGTCTGCCGACTTCTCTAATAAAGTTGCTATTCGTTGCCTCAACAACTGGTCTCTTGATCAGCCTGTTGTGTGGTGAACAGTATGAACTTGGACTCACTCAGTTGGAAAAATAGACACATGCAGAGCTGCTTTGGTCTTTGGTGGTGGTGGGAGAAGGAGATTGATGTCTGGAGCCTTCTCAGCTTCTTCATTTCCCAAGCGAACACTGAGAATTCAAGGGTTCCTCTTGAGGAGTTGAACTCAAGCCACTCTTGTTTGTCTTACCCCCACCCGCACCTCAGTTTCACTTCCTGGCCACATTCATGAGCCTTGGTTCTGTCTTTCATGCTCCACTCTCCTTTTTTAACAACCATCATTTCTCAATCTTTCACATTAACTCCTTTCTTATCCTTCATGATTCCTTGAGGGTCTTTGCGAATCTGGGCTGATTTGGTTAATTTTTTTAAAAATCTATTTACATTTAGGAATTGCAAGGAAGCCAGAAAAGAAGTGTTAGATTTTTAAAAAATACACATATGGGCTTCTTTTTATTTATTAACAGCTTTTATACATTTTCAATATTATTCCTTAAAGCAGCTGTTTCTTTGGGTTCTCTTTCACACCTGCCTGTCACTTGAAACTTCCATTTGTTAATTTACAAATCCAAACTGGAAGTGATAAAAGTAAAGCACAAGGTAATTTTACTAATTTAAAGTTTTACTTATATGTCTGAGAGTCATTTAGAATCTCTGTGTAAAGCCAGCTAGGATCACAGAAAGACCAGTGGCTTATTCTCCATCCCTTAAATATTATTTCTGAGGTGTTAGTACTACAACAACATTTGCCAAACTTGTATTAGTTATGTTTGTGTATTCTTCCTCCACTAGACTGTAAAACTCTGAAGGGAACATTTCTTCTCTTTATCCATTATTGTACTTGGTATGGTGCAAATGAATAATAGATGCTTCAGTGGGAAAAAAGTGAAGATGATAAAGAATCTGCCTGCACTGTAGGAGACCTGGATTTGATCCCTGGGTTGGGAAGAACCCATTGAGAAGAGAATGGCTACCCACTCCCGTATTCTTGCCTGAAGAATTTCACAGACAAGAGGAGCCTGGCAGGCTATACAGTACATGGGGTCACAAAGAGTCGGACATGACTGAGCAACTAACACTTTCACTTTCATGATGTGAATGAATAATAGATGCTTCAGTGGGAAAGACATCATCTCTTTATATTTCCAAAGGGTATTAAGAAGCCTATTAAAATTTTTAATTATCTTGATATTGGAGAAAATATGATAAACTGTCTTAAAAAGGGAAAAAAATAATAGGGATAATGTTCCTTTTCCTAGGTGGAAAATAATATAATGTTCACCATTGGTCTCAAAAAAGGCACATTTTCAGGTAAGTGGTTATTCAGGTTAGTGAGATGGCAAAACAACAGAGCTGATGCAATACTGATAGCACTTTAATGTGGAAAATACCAGATAGAAAAATATCCAAATCAAATACACACAAGGGATTGCAATAACAGTCATCCCTTGATAGCCCCAGGAAACTGGTTCCAAGAGCCCCTGCAGATACCAAAATATACAGATGCTCAAGTCCCATATATAAAATGGCATAGTCCAGCGGCCTTTGTATACCCGGTTTTGCATCTGCAAATTCAACCAACCAGGGATGGAAATTTCCATCTGCAGTTGGTTGAATCTGCAGACATAAAACCCAGAAATAGAAAAGGCTGACTGTTTATGGGAAAAAAACCCTCTATAAATGGACCCACACAATTCAAACACCGTGTTGTTCAAGAGCTAATTGTAGTTAGAAGCCATTATCTCCATGTTCAGTTTTGATAAAAAGGATCCAAGAATGAACTTGGCCTCATTGCTAAGCATAAGCAGCAACACAGCACAGCGGAGATGATGGCCATTCTGATGGGTGCTAAGCACCTGCAGACCCTTGTTTCCATACATTCAATCTGAGTTGCCTCACCTGGGGTGAATCACTAAGGGCCTGGGGTGGGGGTGGGGGACCTCTGACACAGCAGTTAGTTGGCCAACATTATTAGGTTGGTGTTATTTGAGTTTCTGGGCAAGGCTCTAAATAAATTTAGCTTATCCATTTATTCATTCCACAAGCATTTATTGAGACATTGAGGAATATCAAGATGAATAAATGACAGTCCTTGTCCTCAGCTGGCCACAAGTTATAGTACAATAATAAAATATGGTAAGGGCATAGTTCAGTGTGTTGCCGAGAAGTCATGTGTAGGCAATAATACTCTGGTACTCACGTCTGTCACTCTACGGTTGGCTATTATTCCTTGCCTTCCGATGTGGGAATAAGCCTTTTGCGACACACGTGTTAGTTGAGATTCTGGAGGAATGTCCTCCAAAGAAATGCCCAGTTGCCCTAATGATTCTAAAGTGAAATCCATGTCAGCAAATGAAACCATATGTGGTCTTACTCTTAACTATAAGCTGTTAGAATAATTAAACAAAGAGACTGTTTTCTTATGTAAACCCTACGGCATCAGTCACCAAAATCTAAGCCTGTAAATGCTTTAAGGTTTTGAAATGAACACAGTAAGGACAACCAATCACAAACAGCAAACTAGGCTTTAAACTATAGCCAATCAAATAATTTCCTTACTTTGCTTCCACATTTCTCTATATAAGTCTTTCCCTGGTTCCTGGGGCTACATTTCTAACCACTTTCCATTTGGCACTGCTTTGAAAGTACTTTTGCTCAAATGAACTCTTAAAAATTTTAACATGACTCAGTTTAATCCTTTAACAAAGCAAATAGCAAAGAACCTCCAAATATTTGGGAAAGCCATCCAAAACAAAAGAACACAAAGCAGAGAGAAAAAAATAAATCCAGAGGAAATAGAGAAGATGAAAACAAGCAAAACCCACCAAGTGGAGCTAGTATCTTCCAAGAGGCAGCAGAGGATATTGTATTCAGAAAACAAGAAATGCCAAGAACAAAGAACAGATAGAGAATAAAAAGAACTTTTGGAAATTAAAAATAGAAGAGCCAAAATAAATTCAACTGAAGGATAGGGAGATGAACCCTCACAGAAAGAAGATTTAAAAAAAAGAGAGATACAAAGATAAAAAACAGGAAAGATGAGAGAGTGGTTAGCCTACTCAGAAGGCACAATTTCCAACTTAGGAGTTCCAGAGAGAGAAGACAGTGAGCAGAAAATTATCTAAATGTAGTGAGAAAATTTTCCAGAAGTCAAGGAGAGACTCTGCTTACCACAATGAACAAAAAATATCCAAGAGGCATATCATTATAAAATTTCATAATACCAGGCACAAAGACTTCTGGTAAAAAGGTAACAAACGCAAGTAAAAAAATAAAGGCATTATCATATAGTGGGGACAATAAGAAATAAATAGGGTGTCTCCTGGTGGAAGATGACATATTAAGCAATTGAGTTTACCCCCTTTATCATTTCAATGAATTTCTGGGAACAAGAAGTCATCCAGGGTGGTAGTAGTGAAGATGAAAAAAGTCAGATTTTAGAAATATTTTGAAGATAGAGCTAGTAGGATTTGCTGATGCTTTGGCTATTTGTTGTGAGGGAAAAGGAGAAGTCAAGGATAATTCCAACTTTTTGGCCTCAGAAACTGAAAGGATAGAGTAGTCTTTTATTGAGATGGGGAAGAGTGGGAGGAGGAGCATGTTGGGGGCTTGGTTTCAGACAAGTTAAACCTGTGATGTATTTATTAGTGAGCTATTGCTGCATAACAAATTACCCTACAACGTAGTGGCTGAGAAACAAACATGTACTATCTCACAGATAATAATTTAGAAGTTAGGTGGTTTAGCTGGGTGCCTCTGGCTCAAGATGTCTCAAGAGGTTGCACTCAAGCTCAGTTGAGAGTCTGGGCTCTGCTTCCCAGCTCACTCATGTAATATGTCATGGGTCCTGCTCTCTGACCACATAGGCCTCTCTGCAGAGCTGCCTTATGACATGGCAGTTGGCTTTCCCTAGGGTGAATGACCCAAGAGAGAGCTAGAAAGACTGAGTGTCCAAGCTGGAAACCACAGTCATCTATTTACATAATCTTAGACTTGACATCCCAGCATGTCTGCCAGGTCAGACGACCATTATATCTACTACTGTAGGCAATAATCCCTTAGAAGAAATGTATTAGCCCTCACAGTCAACAAGAGTTGGAAATGCAGTACTTGGGTGCAATCTCACAGGCAACAAATGATCTTGGTTCATTTCCAAGGCAAACCATTCAACATCACAGAAATCCAAGTCTGTGCCACAACCACCAATGCCAAAGAAGCTGAAGTTGACTGGTTCTATGAAGACCTACAAGACCTTCTAGAACTAACACCAAAAAAAGATGTCCCTTTTATTATAGGGGACTGGAATGCAAAAGTAGGAAATAAAGAGATACCTGGAGTAACAGGCAAGTTTGGCCTTGGTGTACAAATTGAAGCAGGGTAAAGGCTAAGAGTTTTGCCAAGAGAATGCACTGGTCATAGCAAATACGTTCTTCCAACAACACAAGAGACGACTCTACACATGAACATCACCAGATGGTCAAACTGAAATCAGATTGATTATATTCTTTGCAGCTGAAGATGGAGAAGCTCTATACAGTCAGAAAAAACAAGATCTGGAGCCGTCTGTGGCTCAGATCATGAACTCCTATTGCAAAATTCAGGCCTAAATTGAAGAAAGTTGGAAAACCACTAGACCACTCAGATATAACCTAAATCAAATCCCTTACGATTATGCAGTAGAAGTGACAAATAGATTCAAGGGATTAGATCTGATAGAGTGCTTGAAGAACTATGGATGGAGGTTAGTAACCTTGTACAGGTGGCAGTGACCAAAACCATCCTCAAGAAGAAGAAATGCAAGAAGGCAAAATGGTTGTCTGAGTAGGCCTTACATATAGCTTAGAAAAGAAGATAAATGAATGGCAAAGGAGAAAAGGAAAGATATACCCATCTAAATGCAGATTTCCAGACAATAGCAAGGAGAGATAAGAAAGCCTTCTAGAGTGAACAATGCAAAGAAATAGAGGAAAACAATAGAATGGGAAAGAATAGAGATCTCTTCAAGAAAATTAGAGATACCAAGGGAACATTTCATGCAAAGATGGGCACGATAAAGGACAAAAACATCAAGAACCTAACAGAAACAGAAGAGATTAAGAATATACAGAAGAACTATGCAAGAAACGTCTTAATGACCCAGATAACCACGATGGTGTGGTCATTCACTGAGAGCCAGACATCCTGGAGTATGAAGTCAAGCAGGCCTTAGGAAGCATTACTACGAACAAAGCTAGTGGAGGTGATGGAATTCCAGCTGAAGTATTTCAAATCCTAAAAGATGATGTTGTGAAAGTGCTGTACTCAATATGCCAGCAGATTTGGAAAACTCAGCAGTGGCCACAGGACTGGAAAAGGTCAGTTTTCATTCCAGTTCCAAAAAAAGGCAATGCCAAAGAATCAAACTACTCTACAATTGCACTCATCTCACACAGACTGCAACGAGATCAAACCAGTCAATCCTGAAGGAAGTCAACCCTGAATATTCATTGGAAGGACTGATGCTGAAGCTGAAGCTGCAATATTTTGGTCACCTGATTCGAAGAACTGACTCACTGGAAAAGACCCTGATGCTGGGAAAGGTTGAAGGCAGGAAGAGAAGGGGACGACAGAGGATGAGATGGTTGGGTGGAATCACCTACTCAATGCACATGAATTTGAGCAAGCTCCGGGAGATGGTGAAGGACAGGGAGGCCTGGCATGCTGCCATCCATGGGGTTGCAAAGAGTTGGACACAACTGAGTGACTGAACAACAGAACATGCAAGCAAAAGTAATACTCAAAATCCTTCAAGCTAGGCTTCAACAATACATGATCTGAGAAATTCCAGATGTACAAGCTGGATTTAGAAAAGACAGAGGAACTAGAGATCAAATTGCCAAAAATCCACTGGATCATAGCAAAAGCAAGGAAATTCCAGAAAAAGATCTACTTCTGCTTCATTGACAACACAAAAGCTTTTGACTATGTGGATCACAACACACTGGAAAATTCTTAAAAAGATGGGAATACTAGACTGCCTTACCTGTCTCCTAAGAAACCTGTTTGTAGGACAGGACTACTGACAGTTAGAACTGGACATGGAACAAGGGACTGGTTCCAAATTGGGAAAGAAGTGCATCAAGGCTGTATATTATCACCCTGCTTATTTAACTTACAAGCAGAGTACGTCATGTGAAATGCCAGACTGGATGAACCACAAGCTGGAATCAAGATTGCTGGGAGAAACATCAACAACTTCAGATATGCAGATGACACCATCCTAATGGCAGAAAGCAAAGAGGAAACTAAAGAGCCTCTTGAAGGTGAAAAAGGAGAGTGGAAAAGCTGGCTTAAAACTCAACATTCAAAAAACGAAGATCATGGCATCCAGTTCCATCACGTCATGACAAATAGATGGCAAAAAAGTGGAAACAGTGACAGATTTTATTTTCTTGGACTCCAAAATCATTGTGGACAGTGATACTGGTCAGGAAATTAGATGATTGCTTCTTGGAAGAAAAGCTATGACAAACCTAGACAGCTATTAAAAAGCAGAGACATCACTCTACTGATGAAGGTCTGTATAATCAAAGCTATTGTTTTTCCAGTAGTCATGTATGCATGTGAGAGTTGGACCATAAAGTAGGCTGAGTGGGGAAAAATTGATGTTTTTTAACTGTGGTGCTGGAGAAGACCCTTGAGAGTCCCTTGGACTGCAAGGAGATCAAACATGTCAATCCTAAAGGAAATCAACCCTGAATATTCAATGGGAGGACTGATGCTGAAGCTCCAATACTTTGGCCACCTGATGCAAAGAGCTGACTCATTGGAAAAGACCCTTATGCTGGCAAAGATTGAGAGCAGGAGGAAAAGAGGGTGACAGGATGAGATGGTTGGATGGTATCACTGACCAAATGGACATGAGTTTGAGCAAGTTCTGGGAGATGGTGAAGGACAGGGAAGCCTGGCATGCTGCAGTCCATGGGGTTGCAAAGAGTCAGACATGACTGAGTGACTGAACAACAAGAACACATTTGCCATATTCTATTCATTAGAAGTGAGGCAATATGCTCATCCTGTCCACACTCAAAGGCAGGATTACACCACGGCATGAATACCAGGAAGAGGGGCTCACTGAGTGTCCATGTGGCAAGGTTATGTGTGCAGTTTGAAAATATCTGGAATTTGGGGGATAAATTCAGCTAGAGTCATCATCAGGAAAGCATGGTATTGGGTATTTGGCATCTTAGACAATCTTGAAAGAATAGGAGGAATCAACCTGGAGTCTCCAGGAACATCTTCCAAACCATATCCCAAAACTAGTCTGGTGGAGGGTGATCTGTGGTCCCTGCTGCTACAGATCTCAGAGAAATTTTGCCTTTGCCTCCCCTCAGCACAAAATAGATGTTGTGTGTCCTAGCAATTCCCTCATACAACCAACTTTAGAATCAAAGTTCTCTTAGAAACATATTTTGGCTGACAGAACCAAAGTCTAGTTACTGGGAGTTGCAAATTTGATTTTTAAAATACATCTATTGTGGGTAGAAGAAACTAGTATCATAGAGAAGTATTAAAATATAGAGTATTCAAAAGATGAGAGGCCTCTATAAAGGACCATTGTCATCACATTCTGAAGGAGCGGAGATAATTCAGCAGAAACTGTAGATCATAAATCTAACTAAAGCCACAAAGAGATGTGGATAGGTATTAATTATGTCTATTAAAAACTCCAAAAAGGAGCAAAGAAAAATAAATTGTGATCAAGATATTGGTGCAGAAATTTTAAATGTAATATTTAAATTAGGTGGAAGAAATAGATGAGATCTTCCAGCACATAGAAAGAAATGGAAAATCTGATGAAGAAACACACAATCTCAGTCCAACACAGCCTACATTTAACTAAGATGCTCTAGAAAGAAGAGAGAAAATGGAAGCCATGAAAGTATTTTTTAAACTATTTTTTAGATTTCCAGAGTTTAAGGAAGATACTTGAAAGGGTGTTCTAAGCACCAAGTTTATTGATTGCAAAAGGACCTACAGAGCTTTAGTATCATGAAATTTCAAAATACCCAGGATAAGTGTAAAGATAATGATAAAATTGATTCCAAAAATAGAGCCAACATTTTTATAGGGCTGTCTATGAGTAGCTGTTTTAACTTGATATGTATTAGGTAATTCAATTCTCAAAATAGACCTATGAGTTAGCTGCCACTGCTACTACCACTACTGTTATTATTATTACCATTTTTTACACGAAAACTCGGAAGAATTTACCCATGGATATAAAACCAGCAGATAGCAAACTGGGATTCAAAGTGTAACTGAGTAGAACCCTATGGGGTCTTTCCAGGACAGCTGCCCACCCCACCCCCATGTTGTCTGCCTACCTCTTGTCTGTAGAAAAACTTTATCTAAAAAATAAATTTAGTCAGAGCAGTGAGAAAATGCAGCAAGAAAAACAGTCAAGCAAGACAAAACAATAATTGTTTAGCCATTAAACAAAGTCAAGGACTTCAGTTTCTCAAGGGCTATAGATCATACTTTGAACCATATCTTTGAGCTGTTTGGCAGATGCTGGAACTGCCACCAGGTGGAAGAAGTTAACCATATGCTACCCACAGCCCATAGATCCCAGATCATGTGGAACCAGAGGGACTAGCTGACCAGAGATCTGTGGCTCAGATAATATTCCAACCACAAGTGAGATACGACCACTATTTGGAATTGTGTGATTGAGACAATCATCTCTGAAAATTGTTTACCCCCTCCCCAGGATGTAGCCCTTTTCTCTTTTTCCCCAAAATCGCCAAACAAAACCTGGGGAGTTGGTTCTTTGAAACCTTGGATTCACGGAAATTTCTCCCCAGGATCACCAACGTCTTTAATAAACCTATTTTTCCTTTTACCCAACACTTGACTCTTACTATTGGATACTGAGCAACAAACAAACCTCAATTTGGTAACAAAAACCAGCAGTTTGGGGACTTCTCTGTTTGTCCAGTGGTTGGGAGTCTGCCTGCCAATGTATGGGGCACAGGTTCGGTCCCTGGTCCAGGAAGATCCCACATGCCGAGGAGCAACTAAGCCAGCACACTGCAACTACTGAGCCCACACCCTCTAGAGCCCGTGAACCATAACTAGAGCCACAACGCAAGAGCCACATAATGCAATGAAAAATCTGCGTGCCGCAACTAAGACCCAGCAGAGCCAAATAAACAAAAACTTAAAAAAACTAAACAAAACCCAGCAGTTTGGCTTAGTACTTTTAACCACTACTTTTCCATGACACTAAATTCTGGAAGGCAGTAGAGAAATACCTTCAAAGCGGTTCTGAATGAAAGTGCTTTTGATTGTAAAATTAACCAAGCCATTAATCAGATTATTACAGGCGTATAATACATATTCACATATGCAAAAATTCAGCTATCCCCAAACTCATTTTCAGACATGCAAAAACTCAGATAAGCAAAAACTTATTTTTAGCTATGCAAACACCTATGTTTTCTGGGAAAGGAACTTGAAGTTCTACTTTGGCAAAAGGAAAAATAAATCAAAGAAAGACAGTGACGTGAGCTATAAGAACAGTGAAACTCAAGAGTATAACAAAAAGTACTCACAAGATAAGGTCTACGCACATGGCCTAGAAAAAGCCAGTGCATATTCCTGGCTTCAAAATGTATCAAACAGCTGGAAGATATTAGTGATTAGGGGGTGGGTGGGAAATTATCTTATCAACAAGAAAGAACAAATTTTAAAACACCAAGGGTACAAAACAGTACAAAGTATTCGTTCCAAAAGCAAAACAAACTATACACGGCAGGACTGAAACTGTTTGATGGAATTTAGAGGACGAGAAATGGATTTGGCAGGACTGAAACTGTTTGATGGAATTTAGAGGACGAGAAATGGATTTGACTTTGACTCTTGGAATATCCCCACTGATATGAAATTAGATTTTCTATCTTGCATGGCCAGTCAACCTGCCCCACTTCTTCATTAAACAATATTTTAACACAACTTTTAAAACTGTTTTCCATTCAGATAAACAAAGTAACCAAACAGCTAACTGGACTTGGAAAGAAAAGAGAGGAGTAGAGGAATATGTAGGCATGTATATTCCTTTATCTTACACATTAGTAAGTAAAAGCATGGTATCTAAAGAGTATGAGCCAAGAAACAAGTCTAAGCACGTTACTTAAAACTATAAAAGTAACCAAAGTAAGAACCAGTCATTAAAAATACAACCAACAAAAATCAGGAAGAGGGTGTCAGAAAAGAAGATGGTACCAGGGAATTAAATTTCACATTTTTCACCTTGGAAATTCATTGACATTGCTTAAAACCAAGAAATCACGAAGCAGAAGTATAACCATACATTTTCGCATTGGAGGTAGCCATGATAAGACTTTGAAATAGTCAATAGGGCTTACCTGTGAGCAGTAGGGCTGGGCATGGGCAGGAAGACTTTATCTCCATATTATTGCAATTTCAATTTCCAGATGCATCTTGAAAGAAATTTCCAAAGGGTGATACTCCCCACCCAAAAAAACTGGGGGAAAGGGGAACTGCTGGCCCACAGCATTCAAAAGTACTGGCCATGCCACAGGTAAGAAACCCAGTTCCAGGTGGCATATTTTTCGGTCTGAGGCCAATTCATAGTTTTCCTCTTGGAACGAGACAGATATGATGTCTGTGTTCTGGCCAGTGTGCGGACTTGGGCCTGGAGAAGGGCTGCAGCTAGCATCCGACACCATGTCTGAAGAGACTCTGACTAATACAGCAGGAAGCAAGCAGGGCTGACCCCTCACTGAATGCATCTGAGGAGTAAAGGCATAACTGCCGCTGCTGCCTGGGCCACGCACAGCACAGGCTCTGGAAGGGCGCCCTGCTCTGGACTTCCAAGGTTCTGCAGCTTTGGGACCCCTGGGAGACTTGACAGGGAACACCTGGTGTGAGGGCAGGCACTCCCTCCCCAGGTGGTATCTTGAGCTTTTAGCACAAGCTAGGAGATACTGGGCTGAAGAACCTGAGAGAATTATTGTTGGAATGAACCGAGAGACCTTCCCCGCCCAGGACCACCTAGAAATCACTGGGTGAGACACAGAGAGGGAACTGGGGGTTCTGTGATGTACAAACTGAGTGCTAAGGAGACGTTTGAGTAAGTACCACAAACATATTGTAACCATGAGACCTTACCTGTACTCAGAGTGGTGAGGTCGGGGGAAACTTGAATTGTTTACCCAGCTTTCAAATTAGCATTACCATCATCATCCTATTTGGTTGAAACTCAGTATAACAGCAAGTGTGCTTTAGCTTGGGCTTCCCAGGTGGAGTTAATGCAGGAGACTGAAGAGATGCGGTTCATCCCTGGGTCGGGAAGATCCCCTGGAGGAGGCCATGGCAACCCAATCCAGTATTTTTGCCTGGAGAATCCCCATGAACAGAGGAGCCTGGAGGGCTACCGTCCATAGGGTCGCAGAGTCAGACACGATGGAAGCAACGTAGCACACACATGCTTTATTTCACTTTCTTTTTGGATGCAGTGTGTGTTGGTGCCCTATTCCAGCTTTGCCATTCTGAGCTTGCTCTCCACAGTGTAGTCCACAAACAAACACAGGCAGCACACCTGGGAATCTTTCACGAACGCAAACTAACGAGCCTCACCCTAAGCCCGCTGAACCAGGATCATCACTGTAACAAAAGCTCCCCCATCCCCACTCCCGTGACTGATAAAAACATAAACCATTAAAGTCTGTGGAGCCCTGCTCTGAAGGGGTAGTTCTTAATCTGGCTGCACTTCAGAATCATCTGGAACACTGAAAACCTTTGAAAGTCCAGGCCCCACCTCAAGCAATTAAATCAGAATCTCTGAGTGTGGAACCAGGTGGCCGTATTTTAGAACAGCTTCCCAGGTGATCCTAATGGTCAGCTAGTGTTGAAAACCTTTGCTCAAAGAATCAGTCTGCTTAGATTTCATGAAAGCTTTTACTATGACTGCCCCCTTACAGATTCAAATATGCATCCCTCTCCTTCTCTTTGCCATGGGTTTACCTACCTCTGGCTCCCTCTTTCTCCGGAAATGATTCCTTGTCCAGTGCTAGACAGGAGTCAGCCAGGGGGGAAAACAAAGAGAAGTAGCACGGGTGATGAAATGGGTGATGAGGAGGTCAGCCCCGACACCAGCAAAAGCTATGTCAAAGGGAAATGAGGCGGCTTCCCTGGTGGTCTAGTGGTTGGACGTCCACCAGCCAAGGCAGGGAACATGAGTTCGGTCCCTGGTTTGGGAGGATCCCACTTGCCTGGGAGTAACTAAGCCCATGTGGCGCAACCACTGAGCCCGTGTGCTCCGGCGTCGGTGCTCCACAACAAGAGAAGCCCACGCATCGCAATGAGGAGTAGCCCGCACTCACAGCAGTTAGAGAAAGCCCACGCGCAGCAATGAAGCCCAAGCATAGCCAAAATAAACAGTTTTTTAAAATGTGAGATGAGGGAGGGAGCACCATGAAGGACTTTGATGGTTGGGCAGAAAAGTCTATTTAATGTGGTGGAGGAAGACGAAGCCATTGACGATGGGAGAGAGGTGGGGAGGAAGGTTTGATGAGAATTTAGCTTGGTGAAGTGATAGTTGCTCAGCTGTGTCCTACTCTTTGTGACCCCATGGGACACTGAATCTATATCTGAAAATACATCTTTATCCACTTCAGACATTGAAATGATGCTCACTTAGGTATTTGTCTGAAAATATCTACCAAGGTGTTCCCCATACCAGTCTCCTCTGGAGCCCATAATGAAATCCAATAAACACTTGCTAATTACATTCCCTAATGAATTGTGAGACTGCCTAATCCACAGGTCAGGGCTTTGTAAATAAATGTGTTAAATAGCCTCAGTGACTTATGTATGATGTCTAACTTTGGTGTTATTTATACCCATGAGCCTACACAGAATAGTTCTAAATTCGTGCAGGATGGTTAATCCCCTGGAGTAGGAAATGGCAACTGACTTCAGTATTCTTGCCTGGAAAATTCCATGGACAGAGGAGCCTGGCAGGATACATTCCATGGAGTTGCAAAGAGTAGGACACAAGTGGGCACACACAAACAAACATGATTAATGTGCTGATTCCTCTGAGAACTTAACTACATTTTTCTTGTCCTGAATTTATTTGACCTTCTGGATTAAGTGACCAAAAAGTTGAAATCTCTTAATGTGAAATGCTTCAGAATCTTTGAATTAAAACTCAAAACCAACCCTACTGGTGTTTCCTGCTCACAAAGGTGACAGATGAAAGAAAAGTGACTAGACTTCTATCCTTCAGAACCTCTTGAAGAAGAACTTTTGTAAATTGAGTTAGCAGTTTTAGGAGTCAAGATCTTCTCCAGCTAATCAAATCATCTCTGTTTACCAAATTAAGTGGGCCCAAAATGTCCCTTTACTTTTGTGGATGTGATCCCTGATGCTGGGAAAGATAGAAGGCAGGAGGAAAAGGGAATGACAGAGGATGAGATGGGTGGATGGCATCACTGACCCAATGGATACGAGTTTGAGCAAACTCCAGGAGATGGTGAAGGACAGGGAAGCCTGGTGTGCTGCATGGGGTCACAAAGAGTTGGACACATCTGAGGGACTGAACAACAGTACATGCTAGCTGAGTAATGCTCAAAATCCTGAGCAACTGAACAACATTGTTAACAGACTTGAGGGCACCATCTTACTTCTGATGGCACATTTCAATGGATGTGGTTGAGATGATTGGATCCAAAGGACAGCTTACTCCGATAATCTGATCGAGAGCAGGGTGGAACAGGGTAACTAAAGTTTTAGTTAATATATTTTGTTGCACACTAGAGCTTAAGAAGAGACCGTGGTGTGTAATTCTTGATAGAACAAGTTATATTTTGCCCAATACATGTTTGATAGAGGTTTTGGAAGCCTAGGAAATGCAATTAAGAGCTCTTGTCCTGTATGACCCTGGCAACTGTACACAGAAGGCGTCTCTTGCTCACCTTAAAAGAATGCAGGGAGTCCTTAAACCACTATCCTGTGACAATGTCAATCAATTTAGTATTAACTGATAGTGACGACAGTAACCTGATGATGAGGACATTACAAATATATATGACACCCTCTGTCATAATCACTAGAGTCAAGTGAACACTCCAAAAGCAAATTTCACTTGAAAACCCCATTTAAAACATACTTTTGGAAGCCCAGGATTGCTTTTTTTGTAGGACATATAACTTTCTAAAAATACAGTAATAGTCATACATGTTCCCTATAGAAAATTTTAGAAATATAGAGAAGCACAAAGAGAAAAGAAAAGCATTGGAAATCTCATTATAACCAATCTTATTTTGATGTGTTTCTTCCCCGTTTTCTAAAAATGCATTAGGTACACATCACACATGGGTTTATCTTTCTCCCAGCCCTCCACCCCCACCCCCATCCTTTTGCTCAAAGTCACTGTGAGTCCTGTGGCAGGCCCCTACTCTTCCTGTCCCCAGAGCATGTCTGGTGAAAGCTGGGGCCTTCACTTGATGCCCCCCTGATATTCAGCAATCTACAGCAAGGGGGGTGTTGTGGCTCACACAAGGTAAGACAGGAGACCAGCCTCTCCAATGACCTTTTCCCTGAAGCAAGTCCTTTGATAACTGACTCAATAGCTGTGGCAAAGTCATACTCAATTTGGGAGAGAAGGAGTTGACTAGTTGCATACTGGTTTACTGGACTGGTACTGCCCCACTCTTGCCTTCTGTACCAGGGCTGTGAGGTGCCCAGGCCCCACAGCTGACTCAGTTTGTTAGGTAGAGGTATCCATGCTTTTTCAGGCACTCAAGTGACTCACATGCAGTAGTGAGAAACACTGGCTAGGCCTACAGGGCTGTGCCACACAGACCTCACTTACATCCGAATTCTCCCCATTTCTCACTTCTCCCAGTGGCCTCCCCAGCCTGTTCCTTTTCCCCCAGAGCACACTGCCTGTCACTCATCCCTGTAGAAACAACAAGCTCACTAAGACTTGCTCCTGTCTTGCAAATTTCACCTTCTAAGACCACCAGTGGCTGTACTCCCTGCAGTTTCTTTTGACTCCACCAGGGGCAGCAGTGAGCCTGGATCTCAGTGGCCAGTACTCCAGTTCACTGGGGTTGAGATGGAGACCCTAAGGATATGGATAAATGTGAGTACTGATGCTGTTTTCCTAAAACAAGCTCTGAAATGATAGACCTGATCTTTGTGAGAATTCATTTCCTTCCTGCAGTATTTATTCCTCCCTGCCTGGGCTGTGTTATAGTTTCCTTGCCTTAATTTACTAGGAAAATTGGTAAACCCAAGTTGCTTCTTTGTTTCTCCTTAATCTCTAGGTGAGGGTTGGTAGAAGACAATCCACAATAAGATCAAACTGCATATATCCTGAGTTTTCAATTTCCCCCATGTCATTAAATGTTTGGGGAAAATATGATCATACATGATGATGTATATTTTACATATATTTTGCAAACTGGATACCATAATTTTTAAACCATTCCTCTATTGTTGGACATCTAGTTTGTTTACAGTTTTTACTCTTATCAACAACTGCTGTGAATTTTCTTATATATACATCTTTGATCCCTTCAGAGATTATTTACTAAGAATGGCAAGTACCTTGTTTCATCTTGGAAATCTCCTCAGCACTAACAGCAGCAGTGGCTTAACATATGGTGTATAGTGAAAACTCATTAACTCCACTCTTGGTCTAGATCAGCTTGCATTGGAGCCCTATAGAAACTGTCTCTTTACTATTAAGTTACAAAATCACAAGGCTGTGCCAAATCCAATTAGCATCTATCATGAGCTAGGCATCTCACATTTTGTTATATTCAATTTCCAAAATGCTATTAGCAAAAACCATTAAGGCATTAGGGAATCAAAGCACAAGTAATAACTAAAAAAAAAAACACACACTTTCCAATGAATGTATATATCATGTATTATCTATTTATCTGCTACAGCAACAAAATCCCCTGTTCAAATGATGACCTTTTGAGAGGAACTATTTAACAAACCTTAGGTAATACTAGGGCTTTCCTGGTGGCTCAGATGGTAAAGAATCTTCTGCAGTGCAGGAGAACTGAGTTGGATCCCTGGTTTGGGAAGATTCCCTAGAGGAGGTCATGGCAACACACTCCAGTATTCTTGCCTGGAGAATTCCATGGACAAAGGAGCCTGATGGGCTACAGTCCACGGGATCGCAACGAGTTGGACACAACTGAGCCACTAACATTCACTTTAAGCAGTTTAAGCTCCTTTCTTGGTGCCTTATATGATGTATACCATCATATATGATGTATACCATCATATGCAAATCATAGTATCAAGTCCAGATTTGACAGTCAGTTACAAACACACACACACTCACATCAGTGCACACATTCACACTCTGTGTATGACACTAACACCCCAGCACTGATAGAACAATCAACTGTTGATTCACCAAGAGGAGGAGAAAGGCAAGACAGGAAATCTACATCCCAAAGCTACTTGACTACTGCCTTTGCGGAAAAACAGAATAACAAAAAGCAAAACACTTCTGGAAATCACCTTTCAAGCCTTTAGTTTTACCATCACCACAAAATAGTGCATGCAAACAAAGTTGCTTCAGTTGTGTCTGACTATTTGTGACCCTGTGGACTGTAGCCTGTAGTTGCCATTTCCTCCTCCAGGGAATCCTCCAGACCTAGGGATCAAAGCTGTGTCTCTTAAGTCTCTTGCGGTGGCAGACAGGTTCTTTACCGGTAGTGCCACCTAGGAAGCCCACCACGAAGGAGACTGAACTCAATGCTATTTTAATATCAGCACAGCCCTGGGCCCAGAGTTTCTCAGGGAATATAGGTTAACTTGACCAAGATTTAGACTGAATCCATTTACTTCTCATTCCTGCAGCTGTTTCCATTCTCTGTGGTTTTACCTGATAGAAACTTCTTTTGATATGAGGGGAAAAGAAATTTGCCGTATTCAATCTAAGAATATCCTGCTTCCTAGGGACAACTGGAGACTTGCCATTTAAAAAAAATCCAAGTGTTTTCTATGCATATTCTGTGTGTAGCAGGTTATTTTTAGGCTCTTAGATCTCTACGTTATATAACTTTACCTTGGAAATTTCACTTCTGAAAGTACCAAGTTATAGTAACACAAGTATAAGGAAAAGGTTGTTTCCTGATTTATTCTTAGCAGTTGATAACTTTTCAGGTCACCTTACCTGGGATGTGAAGGTTGGCTTGGTGTATACCCTAGAGATGCCAGTCCTCTCCTCTGCCCTCTCTCTAAGAGCGCTTATACAGGCAACCAATTACCTGTGACCCCTGACTTTATTGGCCTCAGCCGACTGGATGCCAGATCCAAGATGAGTCAATTAGGTCCTCTTCCCTGTGCTTCTGTGCTTAGTCATTCAGTCGAGTCTGACTCTTTGCGACCCCAGGGACTGCAGCCCTCCAAGCTCCTCTGTCCATGGGGATTCTCCAGGCAAGAACACTGGTGCCTGTTAACAATTCTGATACTGCAACACATGTGTTTTGAAACTGAACAATTAAGTAAATACATAGCAGATGGTGAGCCAGGCTTCTCATTGTTGGAATTTATGGATAAGCAAGAGGAAGAGGCTAGAATAATCCTCGCAATAACAGAGTTGGAGACCTCAGTATGAACTCATGTTTATCTTAATATATAGATGGCTACGTATAGAAATATTAACATGTATATGTAGATGCATAGGTTAGCATACACACACGTTTTCTTGCTCTCTTAGCTGAGAGGGCCTGGAAGCAACCACTTCCCAGTAGCAATGAATTCACCTAGTGCCTACGTAGTGGTTTCTAATACTATTTTCCAATGAAAGGAACGAGGGCTCCTTGGAGAAATCGCTAATTCTAAGACTGCGGCAGGAAATGAACAAGATGAGCCTTAAAAGTTCTAGTCATCAGGAAAAAAATTGTAACTAAGTGTGGGTACAGATAGTAACTAGACTTATTGGGGTGAACATTTTTATAATATATACATATATGGAATTATTGTGCTGCATAATAACCAAAAACTAATAGAATGTCATGTCAAATAGATCTCAATAAAAATTTTAAAATTTAGATTAAAAAATAAAATAGACAATTTCTCCAATATTTGCTAAGCTCATATCTCATAGAAAATTTATATATGAAGAACTTCTACTACTCAAAAGACAGCCCAATGAGTTGAAGATGTTTGTGTTATAGTACTCTTAGGAAACAAGATGTAGCCATGGGACTAGCAAGACATTCTAACATCTCTTATGACACACAAAATCAATGTGTTTATTCCATCACAGCAAAATGCTTCTTTGCTAAGACCAAGATGAAATAACATGAGGTTTCTTCTATGCCCACCTTCTGGTAAGTCTTTATCATAAATGGGTGTTGTATTTTGTCAAAAGCTTTTCCTCCATCTATTGAGATGATGATATGATTTCTATTCTTCAGTTTGTTAATGTGGTATATCACATTGATTTGCAGGTATTGAAGCATCCTTGCATCCCTGGGATGAATCCCACTTGATCATTGTGTGTGATCCTTTTAATGTATTGTTAGATTCAATCTGCTCTATTTCGTTGAAGATTTTTTCCGTCTATGTTCATCAGTGATATTGGCCTATTTTTTTTGTGTGTGGTATCTTTGTCTGATTTTGGTATCAGGGTGATGGTGGCCTCATTGAATGAGTTTGGGAGTGTTCCTTCCTCTGCAATTATTTGGAGAGGATAGGTATTTCAGAAGTTTCAGAAGAATAGGTGTTAATTCTTCTCTAAATGTTTGATTTAAAGAAGGCATCAAGTCCTAGACTTTTGTTGGTAGTTTTCAATTTCAGTTCTTCTGATTGATCTATTCATATTTTCTACTTCTTCCTGGTTCAGTCTTGAGAGATTGTATCTTTCTAAGTAAGTATTTGTCTATTTCTTCTAGGTTGTCCATTTTATTGGCATATAGTTGCTTGTAGTAGTTTCTCAGGATCCTTTGTATTTCTGTGGTATCCATGGTAACTTCTCCTTATTCATTTTTATTGAGTTCTTTCCTTTTTTTTCTTGATGAGTCTCTGCCTAAGGGTTTATCAATCTTGTTTATCTTTTCAAAGAACCAGCTTTTAGTTTCATTGATCATTTTCATTATTTTCTTCATCTCTATTTATTCTGCTCTGATCTTTATGATTTCCTTCCACTTTCAATTTTGTTTGTTCTTCTTTCTCTACTTTGCTTTGTATATGGTGAGGTGGTTTACTTGAGATTTTTCTTGTATCCTGAGGTAAGACTGTATTGCTATAAACTTTCCTCTTAGAGCTGCTTTTGCTACATCCAATAGGTTTTGGATTGTGATGTTTTCATTTTCATTTGTCTGTAGGCATTTTTAAAATTTCCTCTTTGATTTCTTCAGTCATCCTTTGGTAGTTTAGTATGGAAATATAAATGTGGAACTCAGGTGAGAGGTCAGGACTCAGAAATTTAGGAATAATAGGTACAGATGTCATTTGAAACAATCAGGCGAGGTCACCTTGGGATAAAAAATAGAGAAATGGTAATAAAAACTGAGCTGCAGGGCATTCCAAAGTTTAGAGGTTAAGAGGTGGAAGAACCACCAGCAAGGTGAAGACAAGGCTTCCAGTGATGCAGAAAGGAAAGCAAAGCAGATTTTTTTTTAATAAGTGAAGAAAGTATTTCAAGGAAGGAGGAGACTCTGTCCAATACCTTTAGAAACTAAGATGAGGATAAGAAAATCAACTCTGAATATTCACTGGAAGGACTGATGCTGAAGCTGAAGCTCCAATAATTTGGCCACCTGATATGAAGAGCCAACTCATTGGAAAAGACCCTGATGCTGGGAAAGATTGAAGGCAACAGGAGAAGGGGGTGGCAGAGGATGAGATGGTTAGATAGCATCACTGACACCACGGACGTGAGTTTCAGCAAGCTCTGGGAGATAGTGAAGGACAGGGGAGCCTGATGGGGTCAGTCTATGGGGTCACAAAGAGTCAGACACGACTTAACAACAGAACAACAACAAGATGAGGATTCTTACCAAGAACTAAGCACTAGATTTGCAACATGGAGATCATTGGTGACCTCAACAGGTATACTTTCAGGAGAGTGGTAGGGACAAACACCTGATCTCCCAAAGAGTGAAGTGATTAGAGAAATAGAGGAGGCTGCTGGGCTGTTGAGGGTTAGCTTGATGTCTGTGATTAAGAATGTAAAGATTTGTTGTATGTTCTTCATGAACCATGCTCAGCTGTTCAAGTGTAGGCAAAGCATTGGCAGAGAGCTGTATTTAACCAGAGCTGTCCAACAGGAATGAAGGAGATAGTTGAGGATGTACGAATTGATGGGCCAAGAAATGTGAACTGAATGAGAACAGTACTTAAGTGTGAAAAAGTGGTAAAGCAGTAAAGTGGAGGTCTAGGTATGGTCAGAGCCCAATTTATTATGCTCATAAACACAACATATATACATTCTCTTCTGAGTGAGTTCCACAAGGCTCAATGTTCATCTAGTTTATCAAGAAGTAAGTACAACAAGGCTGGGTAAGTATGTCTTAAATTTTATTATTTGAGTTTACAACAATTCAAAGATGGCAGATGCCCATTATAAATGGGTACGCTATACAAGAGCTGTATTATAAGGCAAGGAAGCCCAATTACTGAAAGATCCCTTAAAACGTACTTCATTTGGCTACATTATTGATAGTCTATGCCACAGAATTTTCAATATCTCCCAGAAGATACATGACTAACAGTTTCTATTTTATTTGGTTCTAAGAAACTTTATTTCTTAAAGAATAAAAAGCGATTGTTGGGCAAAAATAAAGTCTTTGAAAAGATTATCTGTGTTTAAATAAAGTGCCTGATAAATTAGTGAGAGGAGGAAGTTCAGAAAGTAAACTTAAGTGGTGTAAAAATAAACTGTTAATTCACTTTACATAGAACTGATAATAAATGCATTTTGTGGGTAGGCAAAGTTATCTTATTCATTCTATACTTATGTAAAGGCTTTCAAAAAAACAGTAAAAAAATTTTTTTAAAGAATTTAAACCTCTTTTATAAATTAATTCAGCTAATTGGTGACTGATTTTTCCAAGTCTTTATTTTTTTCCCCATTATATGTCTTTTAGACATTTTGTTGCTGTAACAAAGATTAGGTAGCAAAAAAGAAAGAGGACAGAACTCAAATCAGTCATTCTAGTTATTTGTTAGCATCTATGGAAAATGGCTAATTTGGGAAGGCAATTAAATATTCTATGAAATAAGGCATTGTTCTTTCTTCTAAAGTTTTCGTTTATCTTTGATTTCCTTGGTCTGAGGAACATGAATAATTTTAGAGTTAGCTATATTTACCAGTAAGATATATTAAATGAAGATTTCCCTGTCTGAAGTTGGAAAGATGTAGCAATACTCTATTCTATGTTAAAAAAAATCTTGTTTCTGTGGTTGATTTTCTCATAGTTGACAAGTTGTATACACTTGGTACATTTGGAGGGTCACAGAAAAAGAACTGGCTTAGGAGACTGATAATCTAGACTAAATCACAATTTGGGGCCCTTTGTAGCTGTGCAACATTAAAAATGTAACTTGGCTGATTTTCACTTCCTTCTGCTGTAAAATAGAGATAGGAATATCTATCTGACCTATTTCACACGTACTGTTGTGAGAACTAAATAACATGATGTATTTGAATGTGCTTTGGAATATGTAATGCACTAAAGTTGTTGGTAAACACTTTAAAAATGTGATTTGCTGTGCATTTTTTTAGGTAAAAAAATGAAAACAGAAATCGTTGGGAAATATAAATGCTTATGAATTATACAGCCCAAATACAAATAATTTACAAGTGCTTTATAACAAAATCAAAGAAATTATTTATGGATTTTTTTAAATAAAAAATTTTGCAGAATGTTCACTACATATTATAACTCTCCAAAGGAGAAATTCTATAATTAGTTCAGTTCTCTGCCTTACAACTTCATTATAAGGCAGAAGAATGGAATAATTAAAGTTTTAAAATAAGCAAAAATATATAACTCTAAACCACAGTCCCTTTATTTTAAAGAGCTTAATAAGAACACTTCCTTCAATATATATACAAACAACCTACTATTTATATAATGTTAACACTAACTCACAATTTAAACCATGATGATCAAAGTCAATGTGCGTTTCTTCTCCCCTTTATCAGTTAAATTATTAAATATCTGACAGTCTTGAGAGATTCCACTGTATTTTTCAAAATGCATGTAATATAAAAAATGCTTGCCTATTGAATAACTAAGGTGTTGGTCAAGTGTTTGGAATACAGGTCAGAGTTTTAGAAAAATATTTGAGAAACACAGCAGTGTACCTGACAGTGTCCCACGCAGACGTGAACCTGTGCAGAGACAATGAGCACAGGCAGGAACAATAACTGAAGTAACCCACCAACTCCTCCTTGAACGTAGTAAGCCTGCAAGTTTCAACAGACCTCTTAAGAAGAACAAATGAACCATTTGCTCATTCTAAATCTTAGGATATCTTGATTATATTAAATGGTACCTTTTTAAAAAAAAAATAAGAAGGAAGTATTAATTATAATGTAGCTAACAAATACAAAATTCTGGGCAAGAGAAAAATTTTCACACCACATGACAAAAGCATGTCAATAAAATGTGCTCAAGAATAACTACAGAATGTTAATATCCCACTATCAACAAGCCAAGATTCAGCACTCTATCAATAGCTTCTGTCTCTCTCTTTCACACACCACACACCCACCCACACACACACAATTTCTCACACCATCTTGTTCTACAAATGCAGCTCAGGTCATCTCATTTTGGACTAGTAACTCTTCCAAAAAAGATCCACCTTCTTTCAATAAATCAATCATCAAAAATGACCCACTGCTTTCATTAAAGGCAATTCTGTGTTTAAAGGGTAGCCTGCAGAGAACTTGCAGGGTTGAAATAAAATTAGCATTGGCACAGAGAAATTCATACAAGCAGATAAAAGTGAGTTTATCTCATAGTCAGCAGAACATACTGAGGTCAGGTTAGGAGCAAACAAATTGGTAAATGGATCCTCAGCTGGCAGGGAGCTGGGCATAATTAAAACAAGCTTGCTTGGGCCTCTTTCATTTTAAAGTCTGCTTTGCAGAACAAACATATCTGTGAGACAAGAAAGATGAAACCAGAACTCTTGGCATTATAAGTTAAACAGTAATACAGTACATTTCTGCTAAGTCTGTGGTTCTAAAATTATTCATTGTAAACATCCTATATTCCTTCCTAGTTAATCAATTTCAGAGCTTGAGGTTGTGTCTATGTCTATGTCAAATTATCATTTATTCTATGAAAAGCAGCACAAATACTGTTCATTCTCATTTCAACACAAATTCCTTAAAAAAAAAAAGTGTTAAGGCCATTTAATGGAATCAGGGCCAACTGAAGATTACCCTGGCAGAAGTCAAACTACTGAATTAAAAATTGTGAAAAAGAGTCATAAGTGGTTGTCTTGTGTTTTCCTTCTTGGTTACTTGAGAGTGGCTTGAAGGATTTGTTAGTCTCCAACATCTCCATCTCGATCTCCAATAAGCCAGAGAAAATGAAAACTTAAAGCCAACAAGGCTGTCCCGAGCAGATCACCCAGCGCCGTCAGATAGGGGATGGAAAAGCTATCCGGGTCCTTTCCTTTCCTCCAGAAATGATGCACCATCCAGTCAGCGATCCACAGCAAGGTAAACACCTAGAAAAGAACACCAAAGATTATTCCTGTCGCCTGGACAGTCCCAGCCTAATAAACACAGCCATTAGCCTAGGCCACGGCTCTCTGAAAGGAACAATATGTGTCTAGGAGAAAGAGTTAATTGATAAGAACGTTTTCTTTTCACCAGAAAAAAATACTATGTGTCTCTGCAATTAATGAAGTTTTTCGGGCTTCCTTGGTGGCTCAGTGGTAAAGAATCTGCCTACCAATGCAAGAGACATGGGTTCGATCCCTGGTACAGGAAGACCCCACATGCTGCAGAGCAAATAAGTCTGTGTACCACAACTATTGAGCCTGTGTTCTAGAGCCCAGAAGCCACCACTACTGAGCCCAGAAGGGGCAACTACTGAAGCCCACACACCTAGAGCCTGTGCTCTGCAACAAGAAAAGCCACTAATATGAGAAGCCCATGCACTGCGACTAGAGAAAAGCCCATGCAGCAAGGAGACCCAGAACAGCCAAAAAAACAAATAAATAAATTTGAGCTTTTCTTCAACTTGTCACATATATCTTCTCATTTTCTTCTAGCCTCCCCCAAACTACCATGAGCCTTAACTTTAGTAGTATTGTACATTTTGCCAAACCACTATTGTTTCAACTCACTGCATCACTGTTGTAAAGGTCAAAAATTGGAAATAACCTAAAATGTTTAATGACACAAGAATGGCTAAAAACACTTAGGTCATACAACCGAAGGGCTTCCCAGGTGGCACTAGTGGTAAAGAACCCGCCTGCCAATGCAGGAGACATAAGAAATGTGGGTTTGATCCCTGGGTCAGGAAGATCTCCAGGAGGAGGCCACAGCAACCCACTCCAGTATTCTTGCCTGGAGAATTGCATGGACAGAGGAGCCTGGCAGGCTACAGTCCATAGGGTTGCAAAGAGTCGGACATAACTGAAGCAACTTAGCATGCACGCACAGTTAACAGTGGGATTCCTTCAGATCTTCATTTTGTTCCAAGGGACAGGCAGGAGTCTAACTCCCCAGAGAGGAGATTAGATGTTCAGAATTGGAGGGCTCCCCATGAAATGGCCAACCACCCCTGCCCCAATCCTCCAATAGTAAAGTGCCCGGTCAACCACTCTCTCCCACCGCCAAGCTACTTAGCCTCTCCATGCCTCAGCTGCCTTCCTGTAAAATACAGAAAACAATCCCTCTCTCACAGAGATGATGATATAAGCATTAAATAATGCAGAGCACTTAGAACAGTGCTGGACACACAGAAAGAACATAACTATTTGCTATGATTTAAAAGAAACCAGGTCATATATGAAGAAACAAGAATCTGACTTTTCAACAACTGCAGTAGGAGAAAAGCTAGAGATACCTTCAAAATCCTGAGAGAATATTTCTGACTGTAAACCTGTGCCCAATTTATCAACTGCGGGTTGGGGATAAACTAGAGGCATCGTAAGACATGCCGGCACTCAGGAAAATTCTCCCCTGTTCTCTTTGGAACTTTCTTGAAAATGTGTTGATACAAAATGAGGGAGAGAACCAAGAAAGAGAAAGACCTGAGGGGCTTCCCTGGAGGTCCAGTGGCTGAGACTCCATGCTCCCAGTGCAGGGGGCCTGGGTTTGAGACCTGGTCAGGGAACCAGATCTCACATGGCACAACTAAAGATCCTGTATGCTGTGAATAAGACCTGGTGCAGCCAAATAAATAAATGTATTTTTTTTAATAGAAAAATCTGAGATCCAGAAAATAGAAGTGCCCACCTAAGAGAGAGTGAGGGAAAGCTCCATAGAGAGACAGACACAGTAGGCTGGGAACAGAGTCCAGACAGAGATGGATGCTGGAGTCCTCTGGAAGTGAAGTATCCAGGAAAAAGGTGAGCTGGTAAATTATCTGATACAGAGTTTGGGGGAAGGGACTAATTATAGGTGGGTGATAGACACGATGGAACATTTGGGAAAAAATTAAAGATAAGTACACAGAAAGCTGAGGAGGGCATAGCAACCCACTCTAGTATTCTTGCCTGGAGAATCCCTTGGACAGAAGAGCCTGGTGGGCTATGGTCCACAGGGTTGCACAGAGTTGTACACGACTGAAGCAACCGAGCAAACACACAGAAAGCTATGAAAGTGAAAAAACAGGGCAATTATCTCCAGAAAAAATTGAAAAGAGTTAAAAAGAAAGGAAATGTATTGTAATACACAATGTGGCTCTGTGATCAACGATATTTACAGCCATAGAGTATAAACAATATTTATTATATAAAAATTGGGCATTACTGCATTAGGAGGTTGGAAGTTGGGGAAATAAAGCATGGAGTTAGATAGCTAAATCCTCACTACCTTATATAAGTGTGGGTCCATAAATATTTTTTTAAATTGACAGAGCAAAATTAGCAATGCAAGTACAATACAGAAATAAATAACAGAAGAAACAGCTACATGAGCTCTGGAGGACTATCAGTATTGAGCCTTTTATCCCCCCAACACATAAAATATCTTTTGTTAATATACATAAAATATCCTGTTTCAACAGGTGATGCATGCATGGGCTATGAAGCAAATTTAATGTAACTGGTCTTAAAACAGTAAATAGAATAAAATGAATATAATGAAATAGAATAGAAAGTAACAACATGTAAAAAAAAAGTACTAGCATGTACAGCACACAGTAAGGATATTTCATAAAACTTTAATTTCAGTTATGAAATTATATGTTTAAAAAGCATATAAATATGTGTGTGTGCATGCGTGCTCAGTCGCTTCAGTCATGTCATGTCCAACTCATCGCGACACCATGTATCCTTTAGGCTCCTCTGCCCATGGGATTCTCCAGGCAAGAATACTGGAGTGGGTTGCCATGCCCTCTTCCAGGATAAATACGTGTGCATTTATTGAAATACAAACATATTTCTTACTGAGGTCAAAAACATTTGAAAACTACTGATCTAATATGTACATCTTGCTGTTACATTCCAGGGGTCTAATACGTAACTCCCCGGAAGGGGAAAACTACGTCTTATTTCTATTCGATCTCTTGGTTTCCAGCAAAACACTTGTACATGATAAGCCTGAAACCAATGGCTGGTGTTGAAGAGGCTCTACCACTGAGTAACTGTGTTGCTGTCAACAAGTGAAAAAGCCTCTAAGTATTAGTTTCCTCATCTCTAAAATGAGACTCACAGGCTAGTTGCAGAAATTAAGTGAGATGTAAAGGGTTAAGCAAATGTTTGGTACATAATAAGCACTCAATAAATATTAATGCCATCATCATTGATCGTGAATTGTTACACTGTCTCAGAATTTACCACCTTTATTTAAAAGGTAATTTGGAATAAAAGCATGACTTCTCACCTTTCTCAGCCTTAGTTTGGACTTATTTATTTTTTTATTTTTATTTTTTATAAATTTATTTATTTTAATTGGAGGCTAATTACTTTACAATATTGTAGTGGTTTGCAATACATTGACATGAATCCGCCACAGGTGTACATGTGTTCCCCATTCTGAACTCCTCTTCCACTTCCCTCCCCATCCCATCCCTCTGGGTCATCCCAGTGCACCAGCCTCTTTAAAATGAGTGAATTGATGTCTCCATAGTCTGTTTTAGTTCTAAAGTACAAAGGTAAGAAATCTGTGGTCATAAACCACATCGTGATCGCTCTCCTTACCTTAGCATTTCTTCTTCCACCTCTCCCACATTCTTAGTCTCACAATTGAATTTAAGTTCTCTTCCCATGTAATTTCTTTTTTTTTTCAATGCATAAGTTGTTTGATATTTATTTATTGGTTTGTTTGTTCAAAAAATATTTATTGAGCATCTACTATGGGAAAGGTACTACATACAAATAAACAAATAATCTTGCCCTTTCACAGCTAACATTTCAGTGGGGAGAAACAAATAAAAAATTTTAAAACACAAATAAATAACACAGTATATTAAAAGATTATAGATACCATGGGAAAAATAGAGCACGGTAACAGGAGACGACAATGGAGAGAAGGAATGAAATTTTAAATTTTCTTTGTTTAACTAAAAGTTATTACAAATGAAGCTGAAGTCTCTGTTTAAAAAAGAAAAAAAAGTATTGTTTCACATTAAGTTCCTTTCTCTGGGAATGTACTCTCTACCATGCCTAATTTTATTAATGCTCTGCTGAAGCTGGAGACAAATTTCCTTCTAAAGCAAATAAATAATTAATAATTAAGGTAAATAAAAATAAATACCACATAATTAAATACCAAAAGAAACTATTATTAAATAATGGTAACAATGCTCCATAAACTTTCTTTTAAAGTACTGTGATGACTTAAAAGTTCAAGCAGGTTTAAACTTATTGTTTTTGGCAAATTAACAAAGGATATCAGTGTTTCTTGGAACACTGTGTATAAATGAATCATTAAAATCACAGTAAGTATCAGATACTTCTTAATGCAACATGTTTTATTTTCAAACTAAATGATAAGGAATGTATGCTTTTTTACTGGGAAAACACATCAAAACCTAACCAAGCATTGACTGTATTTTTACACGGTCTGTTTGTTTTTTATGAAATATGCATAACTTCTTTGGGTAAATACACCTCCTGAAAAGGCAATTCTGTAGCCCCAGCTAGTTATGCGTGTTCTAGGTATATTATTTGGAATCTAAATAAATATATAAAGCACAAGAATATATATTTGCTTTGGACAATTGATTTCCTTGGCCAGTTCCTTTTCTGAGCTAGAATCAACATTCTCATCCATGAGCATCCCCTCAATGCGCCATTGCCAGTAACAGCCTTGTGTATTATGTGAAGAAAGATGATTTCTTTGGGAGAGGAATGCTTAGAAATATGATACAAATAAACATAAGGAATAGCAAATTAGTACATTTCTTCCTAAGCCTTAACTTACAAAGGCAGAATTCATTTTCCCTATAAAAATGTGCTTCCTTAATCCAGTTCCAGACTGGAAATGCTACTCATTAAAATATAATATTTAAATGTCTGCTAAGAATAATTTGAGATTATTAATCAACAGGAACTCAATCTGCTGCTGCTGCTGCTAAGTCGCTCTACTCCTGATATACAGATAAAAGCATCTTTTCTTTGGCCTAAATTATTTTTGTGAGATGGGAGGTGAGGGAAGGTAGGAAATGAAGGAAACTTATTTTGAGAAGGAGCCCATAATAGTCACCAAACTTCTCAAGAAGTCCATGGCACAAAAATGGTTAAGACCTTCTTAGAATAGAAGGACCTTTCTTCTATCCAAAAGAAACCCTTAGAATGTGTTCAGGAGACAAGATAACAACATTCACAGCCTTGATTTTTAATAGCAAAAAATTACAATCTAAGGCTTCCCAGGTGGCTCAGCAGTAAAGAATCTGCTTGCTAATGCAAGAGGCGCAAGAGACGTGGGTTGGATCCAACTAAAATAGATGAATAATAGGTACACATATGAATGAATTTCAAATACAATGCTGAGGAAAAGATGAAAGTCATTTAGCACAAATTCACTATGATTCTATTTTTTACAAGTTTCAAAACCATGTAAAACTAAAAACATATATTTTTAGGTATTCAAATAAATGCATTAAATCATAGGGAAGAGCAAACACTCATTAGTATACAATTCTGAATGAATAGTTTGCTTTGAGGAGGAGGAAGGAACACAGAGGTAGCTTTAAAAGGTGTAGGTACTAGGTTACTGGTAGTTTCTAATTAAGCTGACGAGTGAGTGTCCTGGTGGTCACTGTATTATTATTTTTTATATCATGTGCATGTTGTTGTTCATATATTCAATATTTAATACACAGTTGAACCTTTTTTTTAAATACAGTAATTTTTGCCGAAGCATCATTAACCCTGGGCTTCCCTGGTGACTCAGACAGTAAAGAATTCGCCTGCAATGCGGAAACCTGGGCTCGATCCCTGAGTTGGGGAGATCCCCTGGAGGAGGGCATGGTAACCCACTCCAGTATTCTTGTCTGGAGAATCCCCATGAACAGAGGAGGGCTGTTCCTCCTCTGGTGGGCTACAGTCCATGGGACTGCAAAGAGTCGGACACAACTGAGTGACTAAGCACAGCACACAGTACACTAACCCTAGCCCAGTGATTCTTGCCACTGGTCATATAACTATGTTATTCTGTTCCAATCATGCAAATACCAATGATAGGTAAGGTCACAATATTATGAAATGATAACCTGAAAATCCAGCAGAAATTCCAACTAAATAAGATGTTTCTTAGTTTAATAATAATAATAATAAAAGACAGAAATAAAGCATACAAACTGCTAGAGGAAATTAACAGTTATTGACTGCCTACTACATGCTTCCTCCTGAGAAACCTGTATGCAGGTCAAGAAGCAACAGTTAGAATTGGACATGGAACAATGGATGAGTTCCAAATTGGGAAAAGAGTATGTCAAGGCTGTATATTGTCACCCTGCTTATTTAACTTCTATACAGAGTATATCATGTGAAATGCCGGGCTGGATGAATTGCAAGCTGGAATCAAGATTGCCAGGAAAAATATCAACAACCTCAGATATGCACATGATGCCACCATTCTAACGGCAGAAAGCAAAGAGATACTAAACAGCCTCTTGATAAGGGTAAGAGAGGAGAGTGAAAAAGTTGACTTAAAACTCAACATTCAAAAATCGAAGATCATGGCATCCAGTCCCATCACTTCATGGCAAATAGATGGGGAAACAATGAAAACTGATAGACTTTATTTTCTTGGACTCCAAAATCACTGTAGACAGTGACTACAGCCACAAAATTAAAAGACGTTTGCTCCTTGGAAGAAAAGCAATAACAAACCTAGACAGCACATTAAAAAGCAGAGACATCACTTTTCCAACAAAGGTCTGTATAGTCAAAGCTATGGTTTTTCTAGTAGTCATGTACGGATGTAAGAGTTGGACCATAAAGAAGTCTAAGTGCTGAAGAATTGATACTTTTGAACTGTGGTGCTGGAGAAGACTCTTTGAGAGTCCCTTGGACAGCAAGGAGATCAAACCAGTCAATCCTAAAGGAAATCAACCTAGAATATTCATTGGAAGGACTGACACTGAAGCTCCAATACTTTGGCCACCTGATGCAAAGAGCTGACTCATTGGAAAAGATGCTGATGCCAGGAAAAATTGAAGGCAGGAAGAGATGGGGACGACAGAGGATGAGATGGTTGGATGGCATCATCGGCTCAATGGACACGAACTTGAGCAAACTCTGGGAGATGGTGAGGGAGAGGGAAGCCTGGAGTGCTGCAGTCCATGAGGTCACAGACTCAGACACAACTCAGCGACTGAACTGAACTGAACTACATGCTAAATAAAATTATTTTAAAGATGCTAATATCCATAGAATATTAGAAAAATATGCAATCAGTAGAGATCAAATCCTGAACACCTCAAGTGTTTCTTCCTCACCCTCTGCCTGTAGCCTGAAGATGGCTCTGCTTCTATACCTTCCCTTTTCAAATAGGAAGACTTTGTTGCCCAGAGGAACATTTCAGTGGAAAAAACAATATTCAATCACTTAAAACTATTAATATTTATTGAATATCTTTCTAATACATTACTCAAGTCTGAGAAATAATTCTTTAAAATAGCATACCAAAATATTTATGGTGGTGATCTAAGAGTATGGGGATTTTGGACTGTCAGGCTCCCTGACTCCAAACTATACTACAAAGACACAGTAATCAAAACATTATGGTACTGGCACAAAAACAGACATTTAGATCAATGAAACAGGACAGAGAGCCCAGAAACAAGCCTATGTACCTATGCTTGCTTAATCTACAACACAGAAGGCAAGAATATACAATGGAGACAAGACAGTCTCTCCAATAAAGTGGTGCTGTGAAAAGTGGACAGCTACATGTAAAAGAATGAACAGTCTGCCACACCATACACAAAGATAAACTGAAAATGGATTAAAGACCTAAATGTAAGACCAAATACTATAAATCTCCTAGAGGAAAACACAGGCAGAACACTCTTTGATATGAATTGCAGCAATATTTTTTGTATCTGTCTCCTACAGTAATGGAAATAAAAACAAAAATAAACAAATGGGACCTAATTAAACGTTTTTGCACAGCAAAGGAAACCAAAAACAAAATGAGAAGACAACCCATGGAATGGAAGAAAATACTTGCAAATGATGCAACTGACAAGGGGTTAATCTCCAAAATATAAAAACAGCTTATATAGCTCAAAAAAAAGCAGAAGATCTAAATAGACATTTCTCCAAAGAAGACATACAGATGACCAAGAAGCACATGAAAGATGCTCAACACTGCTAATTATTAGAGAAATGCAAATCAAAACTACAATGAGGTTTCACCTTACACCAGTCAGAATGGTCATCATCAAAAAATATAGAAACAATAAATGCTGGAGAGGATCTGTGAAAAGGAAACCCTCCCACACTGTTGGTGGGAATGTCAGTTGGTAAAACCACTATGGAGAAGACTATGGAGATTCCTTAAAAACAAAAAAACAGCTACTATATGGCCTTGCAATCCCATTCCTGGACATGTATCTGTAGAAAACCATAAGTGAACAGATTACATGCACCCCAATATTCACATTAGCACTATTTACAATAGCCAAGACATGAAAGCAACCTAAATGTCCACTGACAGATGAACAGATAAAGAAGATGTAGTACCTATAAACAATGGATACTACTCAGCCATAAAAATAATGAAATAATGCCATTTGCAGCAACATGGATGCAACTAGAGATTATCATACTAAGTGAAGTAAGTCAGAGAAAGACAAATATATCACTTCTATGTGGAATCAAAAAGATGATGCAAATGAACTTATTTACAAAACAGAAACAGACTCACAGAATTAGAAAACAAACATCATACCAAAGGGGAAGAGGGGGAAGGGGATAAATTGGGAGGTTGGGATTAACATATACACACTACTATATATAAAAAAGATAACCAACAGGGACCTATTGTATAGCACAGCAAACTCAACTCAATACTCCAATAACCTTTATGAGAAAAGAATCTGAATAGGAATAGATACATGTATAACTGAATCACTTTGCTATACACCAGAAACTAACATAATATCGTAAATCAACTATACTCCAATATAAAATAAAATTTAAAAATCCATTAAAAGCAATAAAGTTTAGCATTCTATTTAAGTGGTTAAGATGTTTCCAAAAAACTTAGTTATAACACTTTTGTAGTCAATTACAGAATATTTTATTTGTATTTGTTAAACATTTAATATTTCTTTAAAAAAAAGCATCATCTTCAAATAATTTTATGTATATATATCACATCTCCAACGGATTTATTCTCTCTTTTAGATGAAGAATCTCGTCAAGTGTTTGCCTTATTACCCGAACAAAGTACACTCAATATATCCTGAACCCAATTTAACAAATATTTATCCATATCTAACACAGAAAACACTGTGATGAGCTTTCTGGAGCAGCAAGAGAAGAATAAGACATGGTTATTGCTTTCAGTGAGATCAGACTCTAAATGAAGAAACATAACTGAAATGCCAAAAATAATCCAAGAATAATATAAAGCTGAATATTCATTTTATAAATATTTACTGTACTAGGCAGGGACTGGATGCTGAGTCTGTGATGATGAATAATACATAATCTCTGAATGAGCCTGAACTAGCAACATACTCTTGTTCTATGGGGTTAAAAAATGGAACAGACCTTTAAGCAGAGCTGGAAAGTAACACCATAGGGAACCTCAACTGAAGTTCTCCAGAGCACTTCCTGAAGCAGTCACGGAGGCTGATTATTAACTCAAGATTCTTGGAGCAAAGAGATGAGCACACAGAGTAAACAGTTTCCACCCAAGTCCAGCAAAGCAACAGCTATTGTTACAGATAAAAGAATGGTGTTGGGCTTTCTTTTGGCCAACCAGAATGATTGCTGACACTTCATATTATACCCAAATTAATGTTACAGGTGAATCAAACAGTCTGTATCTAAGCTAAAAGAAAAGGCAGTCTGGATAACAAGGGAATCATTGGGACGTGTTTTCTTGGTCAGGTCTGAAAAAATCTCAGGTTATGGTAGTGAAATACATTCTAGTTCCTTCTTGTTGTTGTGCAGTTGCTAAGTCAAGTCCAACTCTTTTGTGACCCCATGGATTATAACCTGCCAGGCTCTTCTGTCCACAGAATTTTCCAGGCAAGAATATTGCAGCAGCTTGCCATTTCCTTCTCCAGGGGATCTTTCCAACTCAGGGACCGAACCCATGTCTCCTGCGTCTCCTACACTGGCAGGTAGATTCTTTACCACTGATTCACCAGGGAAGTTCCTTCTTACAATTAGTTTATCTCATATTTAATGTTTATTGTCCAATGTCTGAAATGTTTCAATCCAGGCACTGTCCCATCAGATGTTTCAATAAATAATTCAAAGACCCCTCCTCCCATACTGATGGACCCAAATTGAAAATCAGATATGCTACTTTCAGGAAGAACTGACAACAAAAGTGCAACTCTGGATAATCCTTAATGATACCCTGCAGCTTTGACTGAGTGAGGAGCAAAGTGGAGAGTGAGAAAGTAAAAAGTTCCCACACTCCCAGGAAAAGACTGATCTTTGGCTATGGTAACAAGAAGCCACCAGAACTGGTTTTATGTTCATTCAATCAATAAACAACCTGCCTTATTGAAAGCATTTAGAAGGAAGTCAATCAATGATAGTCCTTGCTCCTGAAGTAGGCAATTAGGAACACACTGGGTCCAATAAATACACCTCTGAGGACCAACTAACAATAGTAGTCACACCCAAGTATCCAGACCTCAACAGAGGACATCCATCTACTCAAGCTTCTAGACATCTGCCCACCCCTGAACTCCATGCATCCCTGAAGCCCTATAAATGATCAGTAGTTGCTCTGCTTGCAGAAGTTTTGCCTGCTCCCAGCTTAGCTTCTTTACAATGATGAGCAATAAAATCAATTTTGTCTTTTTACTTCAAATACTGACTGATAATCTCATCATTTTTTGGAAGGAAAGTTATGACCAACCTAGATAGCATATTAAAAAGCAGAGACATTATTACTTTGCCGACAAAGGTCCGTCTAGTCAAGGCTATGGTTTTTCCAGTGGTCATGTACGGATGTGAGAGTTGGACAGTGAAGAAAGCTGAGTGCCAAAGAATTGATGCTTTTGAACTGTGGTGTTGCAGAAGACTCTTGAGAGCCCCTTGGACTGCAAGGAGATCCAACCAGTCCATCCTAAAGGAGATCAGTCCCGGGTGTTCATTGGAAGGACTGATGTTGAAGCTGAATTCCAATACTCTGGCTACCTCATGTGAAGAGTTGACTCATTGGAAAAGACCCTAATGCTAGGAAGGATCAGGGGCAGGAGGAGAAGGGAACGACAGAGGATGAGATGGCTGGATGGCATCACCGACTCGATGGACATGAGTTTGGGTAAACTCCAGGAGTTGGTGATGGCCAGGGAGGCCTGGTGTGCTGCGATTCATGGGGTTACAAAGAGTCGGACACGACTGAGTGACTGAACTGAACTGAAACACCCCTTTTAAAAAATGCAAAAATCTTTACTATCTGCTTTTACATATTTCCCTATATGGTACAAAAATCACAAGTTTGATTAGCTTTGTTATGCAGAACTAACACAGACACTTATTTTTAAGATAAAAAAGAAGAATGGTGCTAAACATCTATTTTTTTAAATAGGAAAAAAATTTAATGATTAAATCACTCAGGTCAATATTGTCTGGCTGAATATCCCAGGGTCACAACCAACCAAGATTTTATTCTTACAAATTTCTTGAAAGATAGTTTTTATGCTTTTCAAGTCAGTGCTTTCACATAGCTGTGATATAAGATTTTTTTTTTTAAGCAGATGTTCTGAAAATTCCTCTAAGTCCTGTCTACAATTGCAGCAGAACTCAGAACACAGGAGTAACATCCTTAACCAGAACACTAGAAAAAGAAGGCTCGGCTTCTCTGGTCCTAACAGCCTCAGGCTTGACAGGATGGAAAAGAGCTCTCTTTCTGAATGTCTTGCTCCACGGGGCTCTGGCATGCCATGCCTCTAATGAGGCAGGCAGTTGTTTCACCTTGTTTACTGGCCTGGAGCCCAATTATACCTCTCCAGAGAATGAATCATAAATATGGATTTAGGAAAGTGTCTCAATTTTAATAATATAGTATTGTATCACAAAAAAGGTTATCCCAGGGCTAAAGTCCCAGGTTTGATCCCTGGGTCAGGAAGATCCCCTGGAGAAGGGATAGGCTACCCACTCCAGTATTCTTGGGCTTCCCTTTTGTGGCTCAGCCGATAAAGAATCTGCCTGCAACGCAGGAGATCTGGGTTCAACCGTGGGGTTGGGAAAATCCCCTGGAAAAGGGAAAGGCTACCCATTCCAGTATTCTGGCCTAGAGAATTCCAAGGACTATACACTACATGGGGTTGCAGCGAGTTGGACACAACTGAGCGACTTTCACTTTCATAATTAAAAAAAGACATAACCACACCATATAATAGGGGCCTACTATGTGCCAGGTATTTAAACATTATAACTACTGTGAAAAGAAGAAACATTATCCTCATTTTACAGGCAAGAACAATAAGACTCCCCCAAGGAATTAAGTAACTTGCTCAAGGCTAAGTCAATTAACTTGCTCAGCTATTGGGTGGTTATCCTGGGATTCCAATTATGGCCAAGTTGCCACCATATGGCTACACTGTCCTTACTTAGAAGAATGAATGCAAGGAATGAGTTAGGTATTAGAATCATGGAAGAGATTTAGCACTAGATTCCACCAGGTTCTGATCCTCTCATTGATAACCCGATACTTACTGCCCCAGTAGTCCACAGCCACTAGAGATGATGATATTATAATAATAAGACACCACTGGGGACAGGGAAGGGTAGAGGTCTATCCTTAGCCTCTTTTTACAGATGAGAAAACAGATGAGAAATTACCTTGATCAACCTGACACAGGCAGTGAGTGAGGAAACCAAAACTCAAGCCCTTCCACATTATATGATGCTGCATCTGAGGAATGTATCAGATCTCTCAAGTTTGTTGGGAATGGGAAAAATGTTGAAAATCTTCATTCTGTAGAATAAACTGAACTCTTCAGTCTCGACTTCAAGACCCTTTTATGATCTTATCATAATCTGAAATTTTCAACCTTATTTTCCATTATTCCTATCCATAAACTCTTTGCTCCAGAAACGTTCTTACTATTTCTGCAAATTTTCTTACTATTTCTGACAACTATTACTATCGCCTTATGCTGAGTTTTCTCATTTATTCAGTGAAGGACAGGGAAGCCTGGCATACTGCAGTCCACACAGTTGTAGAGTTGGATACAATTTAGCAACTGAACAATAACAACTCCCTTTTGCTGAAATGGCATTTTCTGTGGATTGCAAGAAACAAAATTTTATCCATTATAAAACTTCCTGGAACCTCCATAGCGGTCCAGCGGTTAACACTTGGAGTTTCCAACACAGGTGGCATGGGTTTGATCTCTGGTTGGGGAACTAAGACCACATACGCCTCGTGGCGTGGCCAAAAAAAAAAAAATTAAAAATAAAATAAAGCTTCCCTCCCCACCTAGAAAAATACCCTCCCACTACTGAAATTCCATAGCACTGAGTCCTTCTCTTGGGACATATTCATGTCCTTGCCTGGATTCCTACTTAACTTCAGTAGGCACAGATCCTAAGTAAACTCTGTGGAATGAATGCCCTTTAGAGGCAGAACACCGGACTGAAAGAAGTATGAAGAGCTAACGAAACCAGAGAGAAGAGGCAGCTGTAAATCTTCAAAAACTACATCCTAAATACTATGGCCCTCATTAAGAGCAAAACAGTGTCAAACGTATTCTTCTAAAATACAGTGGTTAGCAGTGTTCACTGGATCCAGACTCCATCTTGCTTTGTGGACTTGGACCAGTCGCTCATCTTCTCCACATCAAATGCCTCATCTGTAAATGGAAACTAGTTATAACTTACCTCACTTGGTTGTGGTGAGTATTCAGTGAGCTCATGTACATGGAGTACATGGCTCAGAATATATGCTATATAAGTATTTGCTATTATCATTTTGTAAACTCATATATATATATATATATATATATATATATATAAAGTAGCTAGAGCACCAAACCTCACAAAGGGAATTGTCAGAGAAGGAAAATTTTCAGAATGAACAACTTAGGTGATAAAGAGATACACTGGCTTATATACAAGAGAATCGGTACTCTTTTTCTCTCAAAAGTCACAGATCAGGAGGAGATAAAGCTGAGCACTGTAAAATAACAAGTCACACTGCGGCAGAAATAGGTAAATACAGACTTTTAGGTAAAATACAGAGATATTAGAACACAGAATGCACCTGGGAACCTGAAGGAGATTGTTTTAGGCTGAACAAATGCAAAAACAGATACTTTCTAACATAAAAACAGACTAATTCAAAATTATCCATTTGGACTTAGAACACAATTTTTTAGGAAAATAACACTTTATGTGTTGCCTGGGTTTTCTGGCTAACCCATAAAAGCCAACTGAACTCAATATTACCTCCATAGCAATTATGGACTTTAATACCAAATATTGTCTTAGGTGCCAGATAATTTTAATATTAGCATATACATTACTAACTATGTACAACAATGCTTTGTAACAAACCATCTTTACTGGGTAAGTGGGAATTCACAAAAGGAACTACTGGAAATGCAGGAAGCGATCTGAGTGATCACTGCAGTCACTCTACTTCTGCTTTGCCCGAGACAGTCAGGGTTTATGCTTGTCTCTCTAATCATAATTTGGAGTAGGAATGGCAACCTGCTCCGGTGCCTTGCCTGGAAAATTCTATGGACAGAGGAGCCTGGTGGGCTACAATCTACAGGGCTGCAAAGAGTCGGACACGACGGAACACGCACTAATTCTACCAAGCACTTTATACATTAGCTTAGTCCTCCTTACTATCCTCTGAGGGAGGGAAAAAAACTAGGCCAGAGATGTTACGAAACTTGACTAAAGTCACGAAATAAACAGCAGAGCAGAAGTTCAGACTCCGCCTCTGAGGAGCTCTGTGATGTGTCTACAGTGTTCTGCACACTGATCTTATCTTCCCTTTTCTTCCTTTGTCCTTTGTATGTGACATATGTGCTGATTTAAAAGGTTTATAAATACTTTCCTTCTGTGAAAACATTTATTCGTTTATCTTTGTAGTGAAAATAATGACACTGAATCATGTGAATCATGTGAATGTGACTTCAGAACTAAGACATTGCCAATTAAGATGTTGTTTCTGTTTGGAAGTACATGGACCAGATTTCTGCCCCAAGCATGTTCTACTGGATGAAAAATGGAAGCTGTTTACTCTTAATCTGCCTTTGTGCTGTGACCGTGTTCACGTTGCCAACACAGATCTCAAAACAAATGAACTATTATTCATGAAACAGAAACACTTCTTAGGAAATTCATTATTCAATATTCAGATTATTAATTTTGTTATGAGAGTCCTTCATTTGCTCATTTAAGTTGGGCTTGGGCTTTGCTGAGAATATTTTGTCTTGAGAAAACATGAACATCCTTGGAAATGTAAGATGGTACAATTGGCATGTAAGTATAAAATGGCTTCCCTGGTGGACTCTGCCTTCAATGTGGGAGACCCAGGTTTGATCCCTGGGTTGGGAAGACTCCATGGGGAAGGGAATGGCTACCCACTCCAGTATTCTTGCCTGGAGAATTCCATGGACAAAGGAGCCTGGCAGACCACGGTCCATGGGGTCACAAAGAGTTGGACACTACTGAGTGACTTTCACTTTTCACTTTCATAAAATGAAAAAACAAAACAAAACACTGCCTACTGAAAAGGCAGCAATAAAAACTAAAGAGACTTTTGCTTTTAAAATTATATTAATAAGAAGTATATGGGACTTCCCTGGTGGTCCAGGGGCTGACACTCTGTGCTCCCAATGCAGGGGGGGACCTGGGTTCAATCCCTGGTCAGGGAACTAGATCCCAAATGCCGCAACTAAGACCTAGTGCAGCCAAATAAATAAATATTTTTAAAGAAAAAAATGTAAGTATTACTGCTTTGCTAAGGGAAGTTTCATATTTACTGATATTAACTCAAGCTTCTCATCAGATATAATGTATACTCTGATCTTCCCTTTTAAACCACCCCCTACTCCAAACCTACTAAAGCACTTGTAAAGAATGAAATCCATGCATAAGTGCAAAGTTTGATTCTGAATGTACACGGGAAGATGCTTATAACTTACTGTTATAAGGAGGTTAAGTCTTCAGCTCCTCTCTAATTATTTCATGCATTTAAATCTCATTTCCCACAGCTGAGAGAAGCCTATGCAGGGCAGGGACAATATCTTCTATTTCTTTTGTACAGTGACTAGCACCATGCTTGGAAGATTATGAGCATCATATAGTGGGTAAAACCCTGATATTTATATTTTCACCTTTATGAGCTGAGAATTCATCATTCCACCACTGAAGGGAAACATTTTGCCTCTCCCACATTAAAGAACAGACACAGTCAGGTTTTCCACAAATGCTCACAAGAATCTCCCATGGTATTTGGTACTGCTAGGAGTTTAGAAAAGTTCTTAGCAAACTAACTTTCAATACAAAACAATCAGTGCCTAAAAGAGGGAATCAAATTTTTCACTTAGAAATGGTTTTGCTTCATTCTTTCTGAATTATATTAACAAACACTTTGTTGGAATTTAATAGGCCTCTTGAGCTAGAAAAGTCTCATTTTTCTTTCCCACTGAAATATTTTATAGCTGAACAAATATTAATATACTCCATATGAGCCTATCTTTTTGCCTTTTGTAGGTTATGTCATCCAAAGTTTAAGCTTTTTATCTCTTCACAGACAAAGGAAGCATATTTAGGATTTCAAACACTAAAGTGAACTAGTAGAGGTTTTAAATTAAATAGGGAAATGAACTACAATGAATGCTGTTCTTTCTTTGATGAAGAGATCATCAGTCTGCTTATTTGATTGTTAGCTATCTTTGTACCTTCTCAGGTTTATTGTGCTGTCCAGGTACTACATCCTTGAAAAAGACTGCAGGGAATGAGGCAAATAAATGAACTAGAAAATCCTGAGGAGATATCAAAATTCCCTTTTGCACATCTTAGAAGGAAGGCCAACAAGGTCCGTCATAGCCTAGAATACTGTATTATGCCTTTGATTTCACAAATTAACAGGTTCTGAGCAGTCAATGGAGCATTTGAATAAATAAGATGTGAAGGCAGAGGAAATGACTGCTTGGCGAGAAAGAATCCAATCATGTCTAAGTCTGCAGAAGGAAGTATACACTCTGGTTCTACAAAATCGAAGTTGTAGGTTCCATGAGCTAATTTGATACAGATGAAAAATTCTCGTTTAAAGCCCAGCAACTGTACCCTTAGCCATAGCCAGCAGTCTCAGAAATGCTGACTGACAACATAAAAGGTAGAATGGGTGATCAGCATGGTCAGCTTGGTGCCGACCCACTCTTAATGTTGAGAAAACAAAAAAACCCTCAAAATGCAGTGTTGCTGGTGGTGAACTAAACTGAATGCCTTCGGCACATTACTCCAGCCTTGACATATTCCAATTACTCTGGCTGCTCCTGGGCTCCGGGCGGGAACAAGAGTAAGAGCACAATCCATCACACCTACTGACTTTATGCGGACCTAACATCACATCACAAAAGCAGATTCATTAGGGTCCTTCTAATTTCAAGACACAAGATAAATACGTAAACAAGGAAATTTGTGACGAGTATGTAGATTTTTAAATTTAAAAACACTTTCAAAAAATGGAGTCAATGTGCACCTGGGGCAAAAAAAGACACGAACTCAACCATTCTAAGTCCCAAACAATTTCAAACTCAAGTTTACTTTTTACTTTAAGTATGAAATCATCAGCTATAGGACCAAAATTACTAAGTCAATATGCTCTGAAAAGCCTTAATTTTAAAAACTCCTTACTGGACTTCCTGGGATCCAGTGGCTAAGAATCCATCAAGAGACGCAGGTTCGATCCCTGGTCTGGGAAGATCCCATATGCTGAGTGGCAACTAAGCCCGTGAACCTTAAGTACTAAAGCCTCAGCACCCTAGAGCTTGTGCTCTGCAACAAGAGAAGCCACCGCGATGAGAAGCCCGCGCACCACAACTAGGGAAAGCCTGCAAGCAGTAATGAAGACCCAGCACAGCCAAAAACAAGCAAATACATAACATTTTAAAATTCCTTACTATGTAAAAATTCAAACATACACAAAAGTAGAATACAAACTGTCCCCACACCACTTTCATGTCCTGTTCCCTCAGTTGCATCCATTTTCAACTCATTTCCACTGCTTTATCTGAAGTCAACCTTGCACATTCCCTTAAAGTGAAAGTGCACTGTATTTCATCTCTAAGCATTTAAGTTATTTCATCTCTAAACATTTCAGTAAATCCTTACAATTCTAACTGAATGCCAACAGAATTTGTGGTATTTTGTGTTTTATTTTTCATTGCCTTTTATTTTAAATACCTAGGTCACCGAAAGAGGAAATATGGAGCAAGGAGAAAATTCAGATTTCTCAGTTTTTCTGGAATTTCTAGTACGTAAATATAGTTGTAAACTTCTCTCTTCCCGAAGAGGGAAACAGAGCTAGCAAGATATAGTCATGTAGTTTAACAAACACTAATTGAGCACTAGAGATGGGGCAAGGGGCCAGAGATAAAAAAAAAGAGTAAAACAAAGACCCTTTCTGTAGAATGGGTAAGACAGACACACGAACAGATAATGTCAATACAATGTGGAAAAGCTAGGGTAATGGTATTCACAGGGTACCATGGGAACAGAGAATAAAGGCACTTAGACCAAATTAGGTATTCAAGAAAGACTTCCAGGAAGATGACATCTGAGTAAGTGCAAAAATACTGCAAAGAGTTGTCACTATGTCATTATACTAAGTTCAATATCAAGTTCTTTCAAGTGGATTTACTTCCTTTTGTTGGGTGAGGAATTAGGGGATGGGGGGAAGTTTCCTTAAAAGAATATTAGTCTGAGAGGAGAGTGAAATATCAAGAACTGAACTGAGAGAGTAACAGTGACATATATACACTACCATGCGCAAAACAAATAGCTAGTGGGAAACTGTTCTATAGCACAGGGAGCTCAGCTTGGTGCTCTGTGGTGACCTGGAGGGGTGGGGTGGTGGGGGGTGGGAGGGAGGCCCCAAAAGGGTGAGGATATATGTTATAGCTCATTCACTTTGCTGTACAGCAGAAACTAACACAACACTGTAAAGCAATTATACCCCATTGAAAAAACAAAACAAAACAAAACCATTCTATCATGTTTTGTGGAGAATACCAAAAGGCTTGGTCTCTACCCTCAAGGAGGTAGGAATCTAGAGAAAAATTAAACATGCATTAGCAAATTTTACTATGGAATAGCTAATCAAAATTTAGATTTTAGTGATGGGAAGACAGGTGTAGACTGAAATATTTAAGTAAGAGCTGGGACTTCAACCAAGATTTTGAATATAAGTTTAAACCTAGATCAAAAAAGGAAGCCAGCTGAGTAAAGAATATTAAAATATATGTCTTAAGTGGTAAAGAAGTCTTCATCTTTAAAAAGGTTTTATTTATTCTTCCATATTTGGATTGAGTGAAGTAGGCAGGGAAAGGTCAAGATTTTTAATCTAAACCTCAAGCCTCCACAGAGATACATCAATGTGTGTGCTCCTGTATGTGTTAGATACGTTAGTGCTGGAGCATGAAGATTTGAATTGAGAATTTACAAGCAGATTCTAAACTATTCCATTGGAATAATACAATGTCAGGTACAGAAACAAAGATCTTCTCTGGCAGGTATCTAATTCTTGAGGAGAAACAAAAACACATACTGATAAAGATGAAAGTTGTAAAAAACACATAAGAAAATTCAATCAATATTACAAGATTTAAAAAAATTCCAATTGTCACTCAGGGATTAATGACTCACCATTTATAATTCTATGTTTAATAACAGTAACAATAACAACAGCATCAGCCAACACTCATATAGCATGTACTATGAAGCCAAGTAATTAAATCATTTAATCCTCCAAAGTGCCTATGAGGCAGGTACTACTACAATCTTCCTTGCCTTATGATGAGGTTACATCCAAAAAAACCATGGTAAGTTGAAAACACTGTAAATGCATTTAATACAACTACCCTACTGAACATCATAGCTTAGCCTAGCCTGCCTTAAATGTGCTCAGAACACTAACATTATTCTACAGCTGGGCAAAAACATCTAACACAAAGCCTATTTTACAATAAAGTACTGAATAGCTGATATAATTCATTGACTACTGTACTGAAAGTGAAAAACAGAATGGTTGTCTGGGTACAGAATGGCCTTAAGTGGATCGGTTTATTGGTTGGTTGCCCTCATGATCATACAGCCGACTGGGAACTGTGGCTCACTGTCACTGCCAGCATCTTAAGACAGGATTATACTGAATATCACTAGCCTGGGAAATGATCAAAAATCAAAAACTGAAGTATGGTTTCCACTGAATGCATTATTGCTTTTGCACATCATAAAATTGAAAAATCATTTAAGTTGGACTGTCTATATCCCTCCCACTTTACAGAGGTTTGGAGACACAGTGAGATTAGCAATTACTCTTTCCTTAACTCTAGTTTTTCAAACTTTATTAATCAGAATTTGGGCTTTCCAGGTGGCTCAGTGGTAAAAAACCCATCTGCCAATGCCGGAGATAGGGGTTCGATCCCTCAGTCAGGAAAATTCCCAGGAGAAGGAAATGGCAACCCACTCCAGTATTCAAGCCTGGAGAATTCCATGGACAGAGGAGCCTGGAGGGCCCCAGTTCCTGGGATCACAGAGTCAGACATGACTGAGCATGTACCCACAATCAGAATTTACATCAGAGGCTAACAAAAGACATATAGGTATACTGTGAGTATAAGGTTGAAATCTAGTATTTGTATAAATTCAGATAAATGTCTTATATCCTTCATTAACTTAAGTGAAATGGTGCATGACACTATCTTGGCAAAGAACCATAAAGATAAACGTCAAATCCATCCATGAGGTAAAGAGGTAAAGTTACAAATAGGAACTTACTTTAAAAATGGTGTGTTTAATAGACCAAAGAATGGTCTCTTAAATATTTCCCATCAGATTGAGGAAAGCATCTTTTTCATAATACTTACATACATGGAGAAAATAAATTATAATAAATGACCACAGCATACACAGCAATGAAGATAGCCAGTAGTAAAAACGCATTTGAAATAACTTCTGTCCCTACTGAACAGCAGAAAAATATTACTCCCCAGATAGGAATAGTTGCTTTTTTTTTTCCAACCTCTGACATCAAATTATGCATAGCTATTTCCAGCATTTATTTATATTACATGACATTATAATACAGTTATTTATTCAGTAGTCTTCTCTTCAGGCTGTGAGTCTTTGAGTATAGGGCCTGAATTTACGCAACCTGGGATTTAAAGCCCATACCTGCATCTAGTATCATGAATAGAATTATGGCTTACTGAAGGAATAAATGAGTGAATGATTTGATAGGTGACATCTAATAAAATCTTGAGCACTATAAATCATTACAGAAAAGTTAGAACATCAGTAAGGTCACAAGGGTTTTGTTACTTTATGAGTAGATTCTTGTCTCCCTTGTTGACCATTTAAGGCCTTTTTACATTGGTCCTAATCTACCCTTTTAACCTTTTCTCATCTTCTCTTCTTTTAGTTAGATCCGCTGTATGAATTACTTTCATTTTCTGGCTTAAGTTCTGTGCTCTATCATCTCTATGCTTTTATTCAGTTCAATTCAATTCAGTCGCTCAGTCGTGTCCAACTCTTTGCGACCCCATGAATCGCAGCACGCCAGGCCTCCCTGTCCATCACCAACTCCCGGAGTTTACCCAAACCCATGTCCATCGAGTCAGTGATGCCATCCAACCATCTCATCCTCTGTCGTCCCCTTCTTTTCCTGGCCCCAATCGTTCCCAGCATTAGGGAACCAGCATTAGGGTCTTTTCCAATGAGTCAACTCTTTGCATGAGGTGACCAAAGTATTGGAGTTTCAGCTTCAACATCAGTCCTTCCAATGAACACCCAGGACTGATCTCCTTTAGGATGGGCTGGTTGGATCACCTTGCAGTCCAAGGGACTCTGAAGAGTCTTCTCCAACACCACAGTTCAAAAGCATCAATTCTTCGGCGCTCAGCTTTCTTCACCATCCAACTCTCACATCCATACATGACCACTGGAAAAACCATAGCCTTGACTAGACGGACCTTTGTTGGCCAAGTAATGTCTCTGCTTTTAAATATGCTATCTAGGTTTACTCAGTAATCTCCAAAAGTTTTAGCTTATGCAGTCCTTCAGTATAAATAAGTATACTTTACTTAACACTGTGATAGTATGCTTATTGTAAAGCAATCATAAAAACAGAAGAAATATTTTAAACAAATGAGGTAGACGTACATAAACAAGTTTTAATCTTTCCTTTATGTATACAATGCATTGTTTCGCATGTATTTCACTTTTAAAATCACTGATTTATATCAGAGGAACAAATCTCATACAGTACTTGTGAGAATAAAATCAATTTCTACATGTAAAGCACTTAGAACAACACTGGTCATATAGGTAACACAGTAGATGTCAGTTAATTTGGTTAACATTATTACTGTCAATGCAGTTTCTTTAGACTGGAATATTAATAATTCCACATACTTATCCTCTAGTCCCACTCCTGCAAACCCCTCAAAGGTCAAATTCATATGATACCTTTTCAAAGAATTGTTTGAATGCATCTCTTAAGTCAGGATTTCTCCAAGTAGGAGGTACTAAATCCTACAGAGCTTAGCAAGAAGCCATGGCTAAAAAGCCAAAATAAAGATGGAAGAGTTGGAAAAAATTAAGGATGGGTTTCTAGAAAATGAGGCAAATGAAAAAAGAAGTGATTATTAACCCTAAGAAAAATAAAATACACAAAAAAGAAATATAGTACATTATCTGGCTCTGCAGTAAACAACACTTGTGTGTGTTAGTCGCTTGGTCGTGTCCGACCCTTTGCAACCTCATGGACTGTAGCTCGCCAGGCTCCTCAATCCATGGGGATTCTCCAGGCAAGAACACTGGGGAACACTATAGGGTTGCCATGCCTTTGTCCAGAGGATCTTTCCAACTCAGGAATCTCCCAGGTCTTCTGCACTGCAGGCAGATTCTTTACCATCTGAGCCACCAAGGAAGCCCAAACAATGTTTAGATAGACCCAGTGACAGAAATACTGACTACTAATTTAACCCAAAACTGTGATATAACCATATGGGAAAGATACAGCATTATACCAGCCCCCAAATCCTCAACTTTTGTTAGCAAAAGTCTAAAGGAATTAAACATGAACTAGAAACTTAGGTATATTACTTTAAAACTCATAGATAAGTACCAGAAGAAATTTTAAAACAACAGAGAAAAGGAAAAGATTTTCCTTTTAGAAACTTCGAGAAAGCTAAAAGTAGTTTTGTACCATGAGATCAGCAGTGAGAATGGCATCTGTTCTTCTTTTCAATAGTAACAGGAGAAGTTAAAAAGCAAGGAAGCTTTCTCCTTGCTTTCATAATTTTAAAAGAAAATTTAAAAGAAACTGAATTTTATATCCTGTCAACCTATTCAAAGCATTTTACAACACGCAAAGACTCAAAAAAAATTTTTTTCTCCTATGCAGCACTCTTTCTCAGGAATTTATCTGCCAAGACACATTCATACTCAAGAAGAGAATAAAAATAAAAGAGACGACACAGAATCCAGAAAGTAGGAAATCCAACAGGTCTATTGGTCAAATCGTATTAAAAGTTATTGGTTTTAAGAAGATCAATATAAAGGCATTCAGCTGATTTTTGAAATGTTAAAATATTTCTTGTGCTTTTAGACTTAGTTATACTTTAACATTAATCTGAACATAAAAGAAATTACAAGAGGTTTTCTCTCTTACCTGTAACACAGCAGCAAATAAGTATACTACTACAAAGATCACAGTTAAAGACGTGTGACCACTTTTCATCAAATGAATAGTGTAGAGGAAAATTAAATGTCCAGGTATCACTAAAAGCAGTAGAACTTGAGCAGACTTATTATTTACCCCTGTAATATAACATATAAAAGTTGTTAAAACAAAATCATGTATTGGTGAATAATAGATCATAGTTATTAAAATTTGAGGATTACTTCTAGTTATTACTACTATAGTGCATAGAACCACATAAAATTCAATTGCTTAAAATAAATTTTAGCTATTTATAATTCGCTTAATTTTTAGAAATTTTCCCTATATGTTATATACTAATTAAATGAAAGGCTGCTGATGAAAGCTTGCTGTGAAGAACACAGATCAAACTATAACATTATAAAAATGGAGGGAAGACAAAAGAAAAAATATGAAGTTCTTAAAGTACTGGAACGTATTTTTTTCCTACATCATTTAATTCCTTATTATTGATCATTTTAATAACTAAATGATACCTAATCATCTTCTAATAGAGGTTTTTTGGTCATTAAATGTTTTAATTTTATTTTTCCTTTAGCAGTCTTTCACTGCTATTAAAAGACTGGGTATTTCTGAACCTCATTCAAAAGTTACACTTATTACAATACATTTATTTTCATTAGGAAAAAAAAGTTGTCAAGAATTGTGAGGTTTAAAATTGTGGTTTACAGGTTTCCCTGGTGGTCCAGTGGTTAAGACTCTGAGCTTCCACAGCAGGGAGCATAGGTTTGATTCCTGGTTGTATAAGTTCTGCATGCCTGCCACATAGTACAGCCAAAAATAAACAAAATAAAATTGTGGTTTAGTTTTTTGGATATCACGTGCCTGGGACATAACAATGTCGTTGTAACTGAGGTTATCCCCTCTCATTCTGCTTGTTGGGGATCAAATGCCTACATTTAGAAAGGTCAAAAAGATTAATGTATGAAAGAGTGTGTGCTATGTGGTTAGTTGCTCAGTTGTGTCCGACTTTTTGTAACCCCAAGGACTCTAGCCCGCCAGGCATCTCTGTCCATGGGAACTGTCCAGGCAACAATACTGGAGTGGGTTGCCATGCCCTTCTCCAGGGGATCTTCCCAACCCAGGGATCGAACCCAGGTCTCCTGCATTGCAGGCGGATTCTTTACCAGCTGAGCCACTGGGGAAGCCCATGAAAGAGTATGTTTCCCTAAATAAATCACCAACAATGTTTTCTTATATGCACAAGGTTCTTCTTTCCTAACTTATAAACAAGATATCCAAGAGAAAGATAAAAAAGAAAAACTATACAAAGTTCTTTAACAATTGCAGAATTGATCCACAGTCTTTTGTTGTTGCTGTTCACTGAGATTTAGTGAACAAAATCTACTCTGTTTAAAATCTATCTGGCTCTCAGAAACAGAAAATTGGGCAACATTCATAAACAAAATATGTATTCAACAAATGTTGTCTGCCTGTACTCACAGAGAGGAAGAGTTCCAGGAATAAAATATGCAAAAATCCACAAGCACCTACCTGGACCAAAAAAAGTTCTAAAAGGGTAGTAACAACCTTTGGGTTCATCAGGCAATTCTCCTGGAATGCTGTGTAAGTGAAGATAGGTAGAAACCCTACTGGCCTGAATGGCCACCAAATTACCACCAATGCCTAAAACAGAAGAAAAAGCAATTAAGATAGTTAGCTTTGTATTTTCAATAATGTGCACAAATTCAACTGAATTTATATCTCTACGTCACCCCCTGGGCCAATAAAACAGGACAAAGAGTTCTTCTGAAATGTTGAGTTATTTGATGTTGATGTAGACATTCCAAAGGCATAAAATTCCTGCTATGAAAGACTCATTCATTGTTTTTTCAAATCTAACTCACTGTTTGGTCTGAAAGCAGAGTAATTTTTAAAAATTACTATCACAATCAAGATGTAAAACTAGGTAACAATACGTTTCACATTTATCATCTTTATAAATTTATTCAAATAGATAAGGCCTGATACATGTCTTCTCAGATTACTGAAGAAATTGCTATAAGACACTGAAAAAAATACTCAAGAAAGTGATCTTTTAACCTAGATTATCCTCTCATGTACTCTTAGGAAGAGGAGCTAATGCCAAGAAGCAAAATGAATTCCAAAGGGTGGTAAGTATCCCCAGGGTGAATTAGGACACCCAAACTCTTCCTACTTTGACGGATTATGAGAGAAAGAGATAGTAGCCATAAAAACAAGCAGGAAGAAAACAACTAAAAATTTCAAATTGCTGAATGCTAAGAATGAGCTAAAATAATCATTAAGAATACCTGTGAACCTTGGACACAAGGAGAGTCTACACCCACTGTCAACTATTTCTGCAAGCATCCCATGAGTGCTTGTGAGATAGACTCAGGCAGGACAGAATGCTCGAGAGAGCCAACCTTGGTGGCACACAGCAAGGAATCACATCCAGGACTTCCCTGGTGGTCCAGTGGTTAAGAATCTGCCTGCCAATGCAGGGAGCACAGGTTCCATTCCTGGTCCGAGAAGATCCCACATGCCACAGAGCAACTAAAGCCTGTGAGCCGCAACTACTGAGCCCTCATGCTTTAGAGCCCATGCTCTACAAGAGAAGCCACTACAACTGGAAGCCTGCATACTGCAGTTAGAGAGTAGCTTCCGCTCGCCACAACTAGAGAAAGCCTGCACCCAGCAGTGAAGACCCAGCACAGCCAAAAATTAAATGCATTAATAAATAAGATTTTAAAAAAGAGAAAGAAACTGCATCCATTTCTGACTCCCTCTCTCATATGAGGGCTTCCCTGGTGGCTCAGATGGTAAAGAATCCGCCTGTGATGCTGGGGACCTGGGTTGGGAAGATCCCCTGGAGAAAGAAATGGCAACCCACCCCAGTATTCTTGCCTGAATCCTCATGGACAGAGGAGCCTGGCAGGCTGTAGTCCATGGGGTTGCAGAGTCGGACATGACAGAGCAACTGAATAACAACAACAGAATTGGGACCATCTAAACTGAGTCCAGCTGGCTGATTCTAAATACAAAACTTTTCACTATAAAAAAACAAAAGTCTGTGAATGGAGTAAGCAGATGTCTGCAATCTCTCATCATTCTTACAACTGTTCTGCTCAAGTGGGAGAATAAAGGAATGTTTTCTGTAGAAACTGAACAAGAGAGACTCAGGCCTCAAGGATACCAGACACTATGTGGTACTGATGCAAAATAAGGATGAACTGGAAGTCTGCATCATTAACAGTGGGATTCCTTCAGACCTTCATTTTGCGCCAAAGGGCAGGCAGGAGTCTAACATCCCAGAGCGGAGGTTCGATGTTCAAACTCAGAGGGCTCCCCATGACATGGCCAACCAACCCCACCCCAATCTCCCAATAGTAAAGTGCCCAGTCAACCACCCTCTCCCACCTCCAAGGTACTTAGCTTCTCCATGCCTCAGCTGCCTTCCTGTAAAACAGAGAAAACAATCCCTCTCTCATAGAGATGATGACATGAGCAAGTTTGTGTTTATACTTGGAGACTTTACCACTCTATTCCCATCAACTGATACACCATACTGATACAAAATCAAAACTACATAGAAGTTTTTTAACAATATTATCTATCAACTTGATCTAAAGGACATTTATAGAACACACCACCCAACAGCAGCAGAATACATAATTTTTACAAGTATACACATGAGAACATTCACACAGATGGACCACACTGTGAGCCATAAAACAAGTTTCAATAAATTTGAAATAATTGCAACATATAAAGTATGTTTTCTGGCCACAACAGAAAAGATAGATATCTGAGAATTCCCCCAAATGCTGGAAACTAAACAACATACTTCCAAATAACCCACAAATTAAAGAAAAAAATCACAAAGGAAATTTTAAAATATTCTGGATTTAATGAAAATGAAAGATAATGCTGTGAAAGTGCTGCACTCAATATGTCAGCAACTTTGGAAAACTCAGCAGTGGCCACAGGACTGGAAAAGGTCAGTTTTCATTCCAATCCCAAAGAAACGCAATGCCAAAGAATGCTCAAACTACCGCACAATTGCACTCATCTCACACGCTAGTAAAGTAATGCTTAAAATTCTTCAAACCAGGTTTCAGCAATATGTGAACCGTGAACTTCCAGATGTTCAAGCTGGTTTTAGAAAAGGCAGAGGAACCAGAGATCAAATTGCCAACATCCGATGGATCATCGAAAAAGCAAGAGAGTTCCAGAAAAACATATATTTCTGCTTTATTGACTATGCCAAAGCCTTTGACTGTGTGGATCACAATAAACTGTGGAAAATTCTGAAAGAGATGGGAATACCAGACCACCTGACCTGCCTCTTGAGAAACCTGTATACAGGTCAGGAGGCAACAGTTAGAACTGGACATGGAACAACAGACTGGTTCCAAATAGGAAAAGGAATACATAAAGGCTGTATATTGTCACCCTGCTTATTTAACTTATATACAGAGTACATCATGAGAAAAGCTGGGCTGGAGGAAGCACAAGCTGGAATCAAGATTGCTGGGAGAAATATCAATAACCTCAGATATGCATAGGACACCACCCTTATGGTAGAAAGTGAAGAAGAACTAAAGGGCCTCTTGATGAAAGTGAAAGAGGAGAGTGAAAAAGTTGGCTTAAAGCTCAACATTCAGAAAACTAAGATCATGGCATCTGGTCCCATCACTTCATGGGAAATAGATGGGGAAACAGTGGAAACAGTGGCTGACTTTATTTCTGGGGGCTCCAAAATCACTGCAGATGGTAATTGCAGCCATGAAATTAAAAGACGCTTACTCGTTGGAAGGAAAGTTATGACCAACCTAGACAGCCTATTAAAAAGCAGAGACATTACTTTGTCAACAAAGGTCCATCTAGTCAAGGCTATGGTTTTTCCAGTGGTCATGTATGGATATGAGAGTTGAACTATAAAGAAAGCTGAACACTGAAGAATTGATGCTTTTGAACTGTGGTGTTGGAGAAGACTCTTGAGAGTCCCTTGGACTGCAAGGAGATCCAACCAGTCCATCCTAAAGGAGATCAGTCCTGGGTGTTCATTGGAAGGTCTGATGTTGAAGCTGAAACTACAATAGTTTGGCCACCTGATGCAAAGAGCTGACTCATTTGAAAAGACCCTGATGCTGGGAAAGATTGAGGGTGGGAGGAGAAGGAGACAACAGAGGATGAGATGGCTGGATGGCATCACCGACTCAATAGACATGGGTTTGGGTAGACTCCGGGAGTAGGTGATGGACAGGGTGGCCTGGTGTGCTGTGGTTCATGGGGTTGCAAAGAGTCGGACACGACTGAGCAACTGAACTGAACTGAACATGTTGAGATTTATGGGAGGTACACAGAGTAGTACTTAGAAATTCACAGCATTAAATCTTACATTAGAAAAGAAGAGTACTACTCTATATAAAATAACTAATAAGAACCTGCTGTATAGCACAGGGAATCCTACTCAGTACTCTGTAATGGCCTATTTGGGAAAAGACTCTAGAATCTTAAAAAAAAAGAGTGGGTATATGTATATGTATAACTGATTCACTTTGCTGTACACCTGAAACTAACACAACGTTGTAAATCAACTATACTCCAATAAAACTTTTTAAAAACTCCCATAATAAGACTAGCATCATTCTGAGTTCAAAATCCAACAATGACTATATGAAAAAGGAAAATTATAAGCCAATCTTGTGAATCAAAATAAATGTAAAAAGATATCAATCTGCTGGCAAACCAAATCCAGCAAAATGTTAAGTATGTAAAATACATCATCAAAAAATCAGATTTATCTTAGGAATATAAGACTGACTTAATAATTGAAAACAATATAATATTGCACATTAACAAATAAATGAAGGAAAAATATGATTATATGAATAAACAGAAAAATTGATAAAATTCAGCATTTTATCATTTATTATTAAAAATGCTTAGCAAACCAGGAATTGAGGGGGACTTCTTTAGACTGATAACCATACACACTCACCCCCCGACACACACATCCACACACATGAAATCTGTCATATACAAAAGAGGTACTGCAGATCAATAAAGACTGATATAGACTTTTCAATAAATAGTGTTTTTTGATTGCACATTTTTTAATTCAAAAATTAATATTAAATGGAAGTCTTTTAATTACTCTTTTGTAAAAGCCCTAAGTAAAGCAGTTCATCTTAACTCGGGTAAACGGTTTTCATGGCAGCCACAGCATTACACTTCACATATGTTGTTCTCCTGTCATGTAACATCCAACAGATAAGGTACCAAGAGCTCAGAACAGTTACTAATTGTTTGCTCTTTACATTCTGTAACATAAATAGCCACTATCTCAATCAAGCTATAGGCATCATGATAACAGAGGGAATTTGTCTTACTGCTAGCTGTACATAGCAGACAGACATTGATCTAATTTGTTGGATAGCTATTTCATATTTTAAAATACAATTTTATTTATTTATTATAATTGGAGGCTAATTACTTTACAATAATGTGGTGGTTTTTGCCATACATTGACATGAATCAGCCACAGGTGTACAAATAGTTATTAAACACCACAAAAATACCAGTGGAGGTGTAATGGAATTGTGAATTAGTAAAGGTGAATTGACCAGTCTTGGATGAAAGAGTCCACTCTTCTTCTGGGATACAAGTAGAAAAGGTTAAGAGTAGAGGTTAAGCACAGACACTCTTAGAGGTCAGAAGAGGGGTAAAGGAAGAGGAAGGAGAAGGAAGCTGGGAGGTACCGGCCTAAAGCCTCTGTCTTCTCTGCACCGCTGCCCTACAACAAACATTAAAGGAACTTCTGGCAGGTGGAAAACAACGCTAGATGGAAATCTGAATCTACAGAAAGGAAAGAAGAGTGCTGAAAATGTTAAATATATAGGGAAATATAAAAAGATACCAACCCCTCAGTTTTAATCTTTAAAAAAAATAACTGTGGAAAGCAAAAATGTTACAGGGTTTATAACAAAGTAAAATGTATGACAAAAGAGCTCATAAGAGAGCGTGAAATTGCAAAAGGATAAGACGTAGGTTCTTATACATAAAGGGTAAGAGATAAGGTTCTTATCCTTTATGTAAAGTGGTATATTGCTGCTTGAAAGAGACTGTGATAAAGATATAATAAGCCCTAGATTAGTAGTTCTCAAAGTATGGTCTGGAAAAAAGGTTAGAAGGAAGGTTAGATTCAGAAATTCTAACTCCTAGCCAACAGAAGTACCAGAAGGGGAGGTTCACATCATATATTAGCATGGAAAAAGCTTTACGAAATTCTGTGGAAAAGAAATCTTTTTAACCTAATGTTTCCCAAACTTAGCTGACCACAGAACTCACTTAAATAGTAGGATTAAACAGTACGCATAGAAGATCTAAAAGTCATCTGCCACATAGTAGGTATTTACTAAACAGCAAATGATGATGATGATGATATGATAAAGACTATGACAAAACAGGGATCTTTTAAATAGGACATGCCTTAGCACATTTAAAATGAAATTCAGTTCTCAGAAGTTCCACTTTTTCTGTGGAACGTGGAATGACTCTTCTCTATCAATGTTTTTAATGAATGGCATTAACACTAGAAAGAATTTACGGTGATACCCAACTAAGAGGTTTACTTACTGAGATAAAAAAAATGATTTACCACTATGCCATACCATACACAGACTTCCAAAGATAGCACTTCAGCAAATTGTTTCTTATAGAGGGTGAAATCACAGGGAAACTAAAACCTTACTACTAAAGGGGTTGTAATTTAAGTTAAATTTCTCATTGAAATGCTGGGCAACACGGTTCTAGCTGGGCAACAAAAACTTCTAATGGTCATTGTTGGATAATATTTATGCTAGTAAACTCATCAAATAATAGTCATTGAAGAGGATTTGGACAGGGGGAAAGAAAGTGGTAGCTATTACAGGCAGTGAAAATTACATCTCCGTATGGCCACAATACAAGAATCAAATCATGATGAAGGATACAGTTGTATGTATATAGGGAGAGCCCTGATAGCTAGGGAGAAAAATTCTAATTTGATTGGACAGGCAGGAGAAAATCACTGTTAAATTCCATTATCTTAAAACTAATGTAATAAAAACAATGCTTAAGGTAGACCAGTCTTCTAGTGACATTCAATTTGTATTGTATAGGGAGTGAGTCAGGAAGGCTACTTTATTACTTGACTGATGGCTGTACTGAGATATTAGTGGACTACAGTGGTAAGACATACTTGTTATATAAATAAATGAACAGATAAAATTATGTTAATGTACAAATAGACATGGTTTGGTCATTATCTATTTAAAGAGGATGAAGAGCCAGGTAAAATCAAATGGTTCTGTGATTTTATGGGCAGGGAGAATGGTGGTATCAGGAAAACTGGGAAGAGGCATCTCTAGGGCAAATTTATTCATTTACTGCAAAATTAAAATGTTAAGTAAAAATTTTAGATATGGGGACTTCTCTGGTGGTTGAGCAGTTAAGAATCCATCTTGCAATTCAGGAGACATGAGTTCCATCCCTGGTTGGGAAACTAAGATCCCACAAGACTCAGAGCAACTAAGAACCCATACACCACAACTAGAGAACTGGCGTGTGGCAATGGAGATCTCGTGTGCCACAACTAAGACTGGATGCAGGAAAATAGATAATTTTTTAAAAACATCTTAGATATGAAATTAGATTTTAGAGAATTTGCCTCTGCAGAACATATTTTCTTATCCATAAATATATAAAAAGTGATTTATATTAAATGTGTATATCCTCTGATATAGTTTCCTCCAGGTAGAATTATCTTAAATTATATTGGCTTAGGTTATCATGAAATCCAGTTTAATGACAGCCAGCCCTAACGCCCGTGGGACTGGATTAAAATTATCTTTTTAAAATGGAATTCATATAAAAATCCCTGTGAATTTAACTATTATAATTCCCATTTTATAGAGAAGAAAAAACATAAAGCAGATCTGAAAAGGATCAGCAGAGGAATGATAGATTTTAATGGGCTGAATTGACTTCAGCAATGCTTAAACCTAGCTAAATCTAATTTAGCCACAAAAATTGATGAGGGCAGCAACAAAACAATGTAAGATAGCATATAAGATAAGCCCAAAGTAAATTATAATAGACTATTGAAATATCCTATGTGGCTCAGATGGTAAAGAATCTGCTTGCAGTGCAGGAGACCCAGGTTCAATCCCTGAGTCGGGAGATCCCCCGGAGAAGGGAATGGCTACCAGCTCCAGTATTCTTGGCTAGAGAATTCCATAGAGAGAGGAGCTACAGTCCATGGGATCACAAAGAGTCAAACACAACTGAATGACTAACACTTTCTTTTTTCATTCTGCCACACTAACTTTAAAAATCAATTATGTCTGACTTCTTAAATTAATAATCTAGAGATAAGATGAAGTAAGAGTTTTTTTCAAAACTATGTTCTGTATACTGAGAACATGGAATGTAATTTCTACCACAAGCAACAACCTGGTACTGAAAATAAAATGGATAGAACATTTATTTATTTACTAAATGGATAGAAATAAAATGGAAGAGAGACCTCTGAATTCAAAGATTCCTGTTCATACCTAAGAATACAGAGAGATACCACATCATTATGAAACAGTAATTCTTACCATTAATAACTGGTGTGTAAACAACAATCCCAACCAAGTTTGGATCAGATACAGTTGTGTCCAGAATAAGGCCCCCAATGCTGAAAGATATAAAATCATGTAATTTAGGGAAGAGGAAAGGAAATGGACTAATTTGAAATTGCTTTTTATATATAAACACTCCTAGTTTTAAAAATAAATATTTAGCTATTTTAAAAATTGAATAAAAAGAAAAGATATTAACAGTAAAAATCAATGTCAAAAGTAAAATGTTGATAATAAAACATGGCATAAGCTGTAGCCCCACATTTCAGGGCTCTCCTTCTGGTCTATATATTTACATACCCTATTTGTAAAAAGGAAAAAACATATACTTTCAGTGCACTATAATGTCTGGAAGGACATATAAGAAATTACTAACAATGTCTATCCCTAGGGCTGAGACTGACAGGAGAGTCATGGTTACTTTATATCCTTCTTTGCTTATTCGTTCTTTTAAAATCATGTGCATTTTATTATCTTTATAATTTAAAAAAATTTTAAAGAGTATTTTTTTTACATTTGAAGTAAGCAAGCCATTAAGAGATGACTTTTATTCTGTTCACATTAAATACAGTACATGACAGTGTCTTATCATTGCTAAGTTAAAATAATGAGTTATAGCCACAGGAAGAGCTGACCTGGAGAACAGACGTCCGGAAAAGTAACATACTTTTTTCTTTTTATACAGTGGAAAGACATATACTATCAATATCTCAATGGAGCTTGGAGATTTTTTTTGTTGTTTCCAAGACCATTATCAATTGGTTAACTTCAGTCTGTTGGTCTACCTAGTATTATATAAAACAGTGTTGGTCCCAATATTTCATGGGATCCTGTTGTCTAAGTCCACATTACAGAAAAATGAACTATATGTGTCACAGAATAGGGTTGATGGCCAAAGTATCAGATCCAATGTACTTACCACTACCAGATAGTTAATACTAGGAAATTATTTTTAAAAATTTATTATTAAATCTTTATTATTTTAGTTCTTGAATAAATGAAAGGCTTAATATGCTTATTCTTCTAGGAGTTCCCATAAAAAGGTATACAATAAAGTCTAAAAATAGTTATCCTTAGAAATATTTTACTATTTTAAGCCCTAATTAAACAAAAATACAAACTTCCTAGAATAAAGTAGTTATGTGTCAAAGAATAAATCTCCCTGCCAAAACACATAGATAATGCTGTGCAGAAAACAGGAACACTTGCTAAAATACATTTTTAAATAGTTGTATTACCTGGGCAATGAAACTTATCACAGAAAAGATAGAAATTACAAACAAAAAGAAGAAAATAAAAATCAACCATAGTTACATCATTCAGAGTTATACTGTTACCATGTTGATATACAGACTTCCATTTTTAAACATGTATATTTTTTAAAAATAAAAACTCGTATTGTAAAAGTGCTTCACTTTTATTAAATTGTATTTTTATCAAACATATATGCGTCATTTAAAAGGTGAAAGTACCACAAAGCATATAAAATAGTCCCTAGCCCTAACCCCACATCCTGCTCTCCACTAGCAATTCTTTTTAACTTCTTTAACTGTTTCTTCTGACATTTACTCCTCTATTTCTAAACAGTATGTTTATACTGCTATTTCTTGATTTTTAATTTCAGACATTTACCTCATGACATCCAACAGTGGGGTGAGCATTTAGCCTCTCTTTCTCTTCCCTCCCCACTGAAGTCCCTTCATAATTCCCTTCCTTGCCCTCTCCTGCCAATCTGGTGATAGCATTCCAATTTTTGGTGAAATCTTTAGGTTTCACTTTATTAGAACAGTGAAATCATTATTCACAATTATTCTCCTTCTCTTTTTGTTATTAAAAATTCCACTGTGATGAATATTCTTACATTTCAATCATTTGCATATATCCATAAGTATATCTTTAAGTCCTGTCAGAGTCTTAGAAGTGGAGTAATCCAACAGTATGTACATTTCTAATATTTTCTGATATTTATCTGAGCAACTTACTGTTCAAAACAAGCAATATCCTTGTCAGGTTAAAACTCACACAAAGACAAAAACACCACTAGATTTTAATCATCAATCTCGTTAGGATTTGGTTGGGGAAAGGTATGAAACTAGTAGCACGTGAGGGTCTATGCATCTACTGATTTCAATAATCCTTGTCACTTATATCTCAATCACCTGGGATAATAAAGAGTTGGCTACATAAAATGACAGACCTGAAAAATAAAAATAGGCAATTGGTTTGCTTTAATATATATACAGATACATGCATATACAATAACCCACAAACACACACACTTCAATACTAACCTACTTATAACCATAGCAGTTATGACAGGCTCCCAGCCTGAGTGGAGAACCGTCCTTGTGGCTGGATGTTTGGCAGCTATTATAATCCAGATAGGAGTTAGAGCCAAGAAAACGACACCAACTAGCGGAGGAATGTAGTAATATGTCTCTAAAATTAAAAAATACAACATTTCAATCTCTCTTCTAACCATGTAGCACATGTAAATATTAAAAGTTTACCAGAAGATATATTATCAAACATACTCATGCTATATATATACTTTATATAAATTTCAAGCAAATTGAAAACTACAAAGTAAAAATGTTACATAATGTAACTGAAAACTAATATATTAATTCAACATTTTTTGAAATAGCTATGTGACCTAGAAGTGAACAACAACAATAAGAAAAACAACAGTTAAAGACTTACTTGGCTCCTACCATTTACCAAGTACTGTGCTAAAAGCTTTGTGTTCATTATCTCACTTAATTTGTCCTTAAACGTATGAGGTAGAAACTCTTTCCTATCTTATAAAGAAACTGAGGCTTAGGAGCTTAAGAGTACATGCGTGTGTGTGTGTGTTCAGTTGCTCAGTCATGTCCAACTCTTTGCAACTCCATGGACTGTAGCCCACCAAGCTCCTCTGTCCATGGAATTTCCCAGGCAAGAATACTGGAGTGGGTTACCATTCCCTTCTCTAGGGGATCTTCCTGACCCAGGGATTGAACCCTCATCTCCTATATTGGCAGGTGGATTCTTAACCAATGAGCCACCTGGGAAGCCCCAAGAAATAGCAAAGATTGGGAGAAAAGGACACCTGTTTGACACCAAAGTTACTGCTCTAATCTCCAAACTATACAGTCCTATAGGACATTGTTTTTACCAATCAGCTGCTGGTGCTGCTGCTAAGTCGCTTCAGTCGTGTCCAACTCTGTGCAACCCCATAGACAGCAGCCCACCAGGCTCCCCCGTCCCAGGGATTCTCCAGGCAAGAACACTGGAGTGGGTTGCCATTTCCTTCTCCAATGCATGAAAGTGAAAAGTGAAAGTGATGTTGCTCAGTTGTGTCCAACTCTTAGCAACCCCATGGACTGTAGCCTACCAGGCTCCTCCGTCCATGGGATTTTCTAGGCAAGAGTACTGGAGTGGGCTGCCATTGCCTTCTCCAAATCAGCAACTTATAGCATATGCATTCCATAGAACCCTGGCCAATCAACTAATAACAGATATCCTCTCCATCCTGAATAGTGTTCCAAGCTCCAAAATAAAAATGAAATACTAGGTCTAATAAAGATAAACAGATTTCTTCACTACGAAATTCCTTAGAACCTTCATTATGTCAAGACAGAATATAGTATACTGTATTAACCACAGTTTGGCCAGACTTCCTCATTTCATATCTAGATGTTACAACTTAACTTGGACAAAAAATTTAACTTCTATACACTTCTATTTCCTTATCTATAATATAGTAAAATTTATAATAACTATTTCATGAGATTATTATGAGTCTTAAGAGAATTAACACATGTAACTTAAGTACAATAGTGCCCTGGCACATAGTTAACATTTACTGAGCACTTACTATCATCATAATCATCATTGCCATTAACATACTTTTATTTGTGACATACTTAGGAAACAGACTACCATGATTTTTTTCATACTTCTCGTGGTAGACTGTCTTACTTGATCACAATTATCCTCTCCTCATTCTTGTTATGCTTTCCTATAGAGTGCAGCAAAGCTTATTGACTTTGGCCTGGCTTGTCTTGCTTCGTAGATGTGATATATGCTATCTCTGAACAAAACCTAAAATGTGTTTTCAGAAGTCACTATAAGATTTACACATATATAGATAGATAATAAGTTACTTTCAAGACACTGATGACTATTATTACAGTTCTGTGATCCCTGAGACAGGGAAAAGAAATGAGATAAGCCCTACGATAGCCTGAAGTACTGTACTGTGAAGTAGTGAACTGTCGCTCAGTCATGTCTGACTCTTTTGCGACCACATGGACTGTAGCCCACCAGGTTTCTCTGTTCACGGGATTTCCCAGGCAAGAATACTGGAGTGGGTTGCCATTTCCTTCTCCATGGGATCTTGCTGATCCAGAGATTGAACCTACATCTCATGCATTGCAGGTGGATTCTGTACTGCTGAGCCACTTTCTAACTAAAGGTACATTTCAGACCACAGCTCAGAAAGAGAGAATTCCAGCAGAGTGGGTCTAAGGCAGCAGGAATTCACAGGGCAGAATACTGGAGAAGAGGAAGCTCCTGGAGAAAGAGCTTGCAAACTGAACACCAAGCCATGCACACATAGGGCAAACTCCACAAGGCTAGACTAAGAATAATGGGAGAGTTGTAAACTGAAAAATTCCCCGAGTTTACAAAGGGGTAGAAGTCATTTGAGATCTAACCCCTAGAGAAGAGAGACTATTTGAACTCTGAAAACATTTAGTGAAGACCAGAGAAGGTCACTTCTTAGCAGTAGCACTAGTAGCACTAAAAAGTGAAGTCTCTCAGTCGTGTCCGACTCTTTGAGACCCCATGGACTATAGCCTACCAGGCTCCTCTGTCCATGGGATTTTCCAGGCAAGAATACTAGAGTGGGTTGCCATTTCCTTCTCCAGGGGATCTTCCCAACCCAGGGATCAAACCCAGGTCTCTCGCATTGCAGGCAGATGCTTTACCATCTGAGCCACCAGGGAAGCCCATTTGTTTATTTTTGTTTTTATTTCATTACACAATAGTGTAATGCCTATTATAAATCTATTCCAATGAAGCTTAAAGCCAAGCCTTGTAAGGCTCAAACTAATCCACAAATAGTTGCCTACAAGAACAAAGTCCATTAAGAATATAAGATGCTGATGAAAGAAATTGAAGGTAACACAAAAGAGATAGAAAGATATACTGTGTTCTTGGACTGAAAGAATAAATATTGTTAAAAGGACCATACTACCCAAGGCAATCTACAGATTCAAAGCAATCCCTATCAAATTACCAATAGCATTTTCCACAAAACTAGTTAACAAAAAAATTTTATTTGTATGGAAACACAAAAGACCTCGAATAGCCAAAGCAATCCTGATAGAACAAAGGTGGAAGAATCATACTCCCAGACTTCAGACTATACTACAATGTTACAGTAATCAAAAAAGTATGTTACTGGCACAAAAACAGACATATAGATCAATGGAACGGGACAGAAAGCCCAGAAATAAGCTCACACATTTACGGCAAATTAATTTACAAGAAAAGAGGCAAGAATATATAATGGAGAACAGTCTCTCCAATAAAGTAGTGCTTGGAAAACTGGACAGCTACATGTAAAGAATGAAATTAGAACATTCTCTAACATCACACACAAAAATAAACTCAAAATGGATAAAGACCTAAATGTAAGACTGGATACTATAAAACTAGAAGAAAACAGGCAGAACACTCTTTGACATATATTGCAGCAACATTTTTTTGGATCTGTCTCCCAGAGTAATGAAATAAAAACAAAAATAAACAAATGGGCCCTATTAAACTTAAAAGCTTTTGCACAACAAAGGAAATCATAAACAAAATGAAAAGACAACCCTCAGAATGAAAGAAAACATTTGAAAATGATGCAACTGACAAGGGATTAATTTCTAAAATATACAAACAGCTCATACAGCTTAATATCCAAAACACAAACAATGCAATCAAAAAATGGACAAAAGGCCTAATAGACATTTCTTCAAAGATGACATACAGATGACCACATGCTAATTATTAGAGAAATGCAAATCAAAACTGCAGTGAGGTATCACCTCATTCCAATCAGAATGGCCATTATCAAAAAAAATTATAAATAGTTAATGCTGGAGAAAAAGGAGCCTTTCTACACTGGTGGGAATGTTAAACTGGTACAGCCACTATGCAGAACTGTATGGTGGGTCCTTAAAAAAACTAGAAAGAGAACTACCATATGATTCTGCAATTCCACTCCCGAACATATACCCAGAGAAAATTCTGATTCAAAAAGATACATGCAACCCTGTGTTCACAGCAGCACTATTTACAACAGTGGAGACATGGAAGCAACCTAAATGTCCACCAACAGATGAACGGATAGAGAAGATGTGATACATATATACAATGGACTATTACTCAGCCATAAAAAGAATGAAATAGTGTCATTTGCAGCAACATGGATGGACCTAGAGATTATCATATTAAGTTGAGATACAGAAAGACAAATGTCACATGACATCACTTATATGTGGAATCTAAAGAAATGATACAAATGAACTTATTTACAGAAACAAACTGACAGACATATGAAACAAACATGTTTACCAAAGAGAGAGGATGGGGGATAGAGGAGAGAGATAAATTAGGAGTTTGATATTAATATACACACACTGCTGCTGCTGCTGCTAAATTGCTTCAGTTGTGTTTGACTCTGTGTGACCCTATGGACAGCAGCCCACCAGGCTCCTCTGTCCACGGGATTCTCTAGGCAAGAATACTGGAGTGGGTTGCCATTTCCTTCTCCCATACACACACTGCTGTGTATAAAACAGGAAAACAACCAAGACCTACTATATAGCACAGGGAACTATACTCAGTATCTTGTAATAACCTCTAATGGAGAAGAATCTGAAAAAGAACATCTGTGTATATATATATGTGTAACTGAATCACTTTGCTGTACACTTGAAACTAACATAACATTGTAAATTAACTACAGTTTTTTTAAAGCAAAAAAAACAAGAACAAAGTCTATCTAATACTTTGTAGGAAAAAAGTCAAGCACTTAACATTACATTAATAATGTCTAACATCCAACCAAAGATTATTTTTAAGAGTTTGAAATTATATTTGGTTGCATTTACAAACTTAGTTAAATACCCTGAGATATTCTACTTAGGCATTTCATTTATCTCACGAAAGATTCCTAGTACTTAAAGTAATCTTTCTAAATCTAACAAATGTACAAATATGCTGAGTCTTATATTTTCATAAATATTCACACAATATATATAAACTTGGTAAGATTTCTATTTGACAATTATAAGGATAAATTAATTACATAATTATAAATTTTAAAATGGAATCAAAAGACTGACATGTTACTGTAATGGCTTAAGAAACAAGTATATTTAAAAATAAGTACTGCTTTGTTAGCATAAAATCATTCATACCATAATTTTGATTCTCAAATATTTTTAAACTGAGTTCTAAATCTCCTTAGGGTTAAAAGTTGCCTACCCATTCTTGAAACAGTTACATCATCTCAAGACATTTTTGGTAATATCATTCTAGCTGATAAAGCTTTTATTATTATCAGAGATTTTAGCTAAGACATTCCTGGATTTTTCTCAAGGATTCTAATACTTATTTTGTCTAGTAGAGACTTCATAACTTACAGACAGAGTTGATCTCATGGTCTTTGTAGCCTACAAGCCTTTTTCTGACATTTCACAAAATTCTTCAACTGTTATTCATACCCTTATCTTGGATTATATCTTATATTTTATCATCTTCTTAAGATATTTAAAGATCTCCTCACCTATGATTAAGATGTTTGAATTAGAAATTCATTTTTTTCCAATCAGGTAGGAACAATTACTCTAAATATTAAAATAAAGCCCAAACAAATTTTATACCCATGGTTTTAGCTGGATTTGCCATCACATCTCCAAAATAATTATGCTAACAAAATTCATTAAATATTAAATACTTTCTTCCACTTGAAAGGATATGACTAATGCTACATATAGAGCAATTTTCTCCATAGTTTTTTTTTTTTTTTTTATAAATTTATTTATTTTAGTTGGGGGCTAATTACTTTACAATATTGTAATAGTTTTTGCCATACATTGACATGAATCAGCCATGGGTCCATAGTTTTTTAAAAGATGAAAAACCTTTATTGGATGCACTCCCAGTTCTCCTTGCTAAACCATTAGATAGAAATAAATAACATTCAAATTAAGAAGCATTCTTACCTCCTAAAACAACTAAGGTTGTCAACAATCTCTTTATAGACTTAAACAGAAAACTAAAAGCATTAAAACCCACTAACTACAAATGAAAAGAACTATTCTGCTAGGTCAGATCATCTTTGTATTTCATTTTCAGGTCAAGAGAGGAGCACCATGCCAGGCTTTCAATTTATTCTCAACAACAGATCTCTGGAAGGACATCTGAAGTTGAAAAAAACACTCACCATCCTAACCCCAGAATCACTGCCCTGAATTTTCAAAGAGGGGGAAGAATTTCTCAGGAAAGAAATAAAAAATGAGTGAGCAGTTCCTCAAAAAGTTAAAGACCTATCATATGACCTAGAAATTCCACTCCTAGGTATATATCAATAGAATGGCAAACATACGTTCACACAAAAATGTGTACAACAATGTTCAAAGCAGCATTATTCGTAATAGCTAAAAAGTGGATGCAACCCAAATGTCCATCTAATGGTAAATGGATAAACAAAATGTGATATATCCATACAATGGAGTATTATTCAGCCATATTACTAGTCCATATAATGAAATATTATCTAGTACTACTTGGTATTCAGTACTGCTTCATGATGAAGCATGAACCGTAGAAGCATACTAACAGAAGGAAATAGAATATAAAAGGTCACATATTGTATGATTCCATTTTTTGAAATGTCTAGAATAGGCAAATCCATGGAGACTGAAACTATATTAGCGGTTGCCAGTGCTGGGGGAGGGTGGGGTGGAATAGGAAGTGACTGCTAAAGGTATTTTTGGGGGGAGGGTGATGAAAATGTTCTGGAATGAGATAATAGGTTTCACAATCTTATAAATATGACAAAAACTACTGAATTGTGTACTTTTAAAGATGAATTGTATGATATGATTGAATTATATCTCAAGCTTTTAAAATTTCAACAATGAAAAAAAAAGGAGGTGAAGGCTATATTCTTTTAAAATGTCAATTTATAAAAGACAAAGAACATACACATATTCACAGAGGAAGATGGACAGAATAAAAGATAAAGTAAATGGGGTAAAATATTAATATTTGGTGAATATGGGTACAGGGTATACAGGGTTTTTGGTACTATCTTATTTTCATAACTATTCTAGAAGTTTAAAATTATCTCCAAATTAAAAATTTTAACCTTAAAAAAAATGGGAAAATCATGATAAAATAAAAGTATCTATCCAGGAAGGGGAACACATGTAAAAAAAAAAAAAAAAGTATCTAAAATGATTTACTGCAAATGTATTTTATTTCAATTTTCTGCAAATCTAACATGCCCATTCCCACCAAATTAAATCATAGGTTTAATTGTATAGGACCCGCTTACCTTTTCCCTGGCTAAATTTTAATCCAATAGTTAGGTGGAAATTACAAATATACAAAAAGGGATGGGTGCTAAAACATTCCTCTTTTTAGGATTTATTCGGTGTTTTACAGATGTTATAATATTAAAGAATTATTTTTAGAAAACCACTAATGACACAAGCAGCAAGAGAAACTGATTAAAAGCCAAACAGGAACTTCTGCATTAATATCAAAATCTAAAAGTGTCTAGCTTTCTAAATCAAATATATCTAAATGATCCTGCTCAAAAATAATATTTTGCCTTGATTTCTGGGTATATCATAAATGGGTACTGTGGTAGGCTGAATAATGATTGTGCTCAAAGACGCCACATCCTAATCTCTAGAAACAGTAAATGTTACCACATATGGAAAAGGGGGCTTTGCAGATGTGACTCAATCAAGCATTTTGAAATAGGGAGCCCTAATGTAATCACAGGTGTCCTTTAAGGCAGGAAATAGAGAGGAATTTGACTACAGAAGACACAATGTGACCACAGAAGCAGAGATCAGTAACGTGGCTGCAAGCCAAGGAATGCTAGTAGCTACCAGAAGATGGAACAGTTAAGGGACAGATTTCCCTTTGAAACTTTCAGAAGGAACAAGCCCTGCTGATGCCTTGATTTTAGCCCTGGAAAACAAGTATCTTGAACTTTGGCCTCCAGAGCGGTAAGAAAATTAATTTCTATTGTTTTAAGCCACAGGTTGCGGTAATTTGTTATAGCAACAATGGAACTGAACACAGGCCTATAGAAAAAATGTGAAATTTTAAGCCTAAAAAGTATCTGTATACATTAATATTGATTCCATGATAAACTACAGAAAGGTAATGATTAACATAGCTAAAGTAGTCCAAATTGCTATAATTCCACTTAACTATCACACATAACTGCCATCTTTTCTTTTCTGGCCATGTCACATGACATGTGGGATCTTAGTTCCCCAACCAGGGATCGAACCTGTGCCCCCTACAGTGGAAGCTCAGAGTCTTAACCATTGCACCACCAAAGAAGCCCCATAATTGCCATCTTTTTTATTCACAGCTTTCATCTTTTATTAGATTGTTGGTGGTGTTTGCCGGAAGAAATATCAATAAGCTCAGATATGCATAGGACACCACCCTTATGACAGAAAGTGAACAAGAAGAACTAAAGAGCCTCTTGATGAAAGTGAAAGAGGAGAGTGAAAAAGTTGGCTTAAAACTCAACATTCAGAAAACTAAGATCATGGCATCTGGTCCCATCACTTCATGGCAAATAGTTGGAGAAACAGTGGAAACAGTGACAGACTTTATTTTCTTGGGCTCCAAAATCACTGCAGATGGTGACTGCAGCCATGAAATTAAAAGATGCTTACTCCTTGGAAGAAAAGTTATGACCAACCTAGACAGCATATTAAAAGCAGAGACATTACTTTGCCAACAAAGATCCGTCTAGTCAAAGCTATGGTTTTTCTGGTAGTCATGTATGGATGTGAGAGTTGGATTATAAGGAAAACTGAGCACCAAAGAATTGATGCTTTTGAACTGTGGTGTTGGAGAAGCCTCTTGAGAGCCCCTTGGACTGCAAGGAGATCCAACCAGTCCATCCTAAAGGAGATCAGTCCTGAATATTCATTGGAAGGACTGATGCTGAAGCTGAAACTCCAATACACTGGCCACCTGATGCAAAGAATTGACTCATTTGAAAAGACCCTGATGCTGGGAAAGACTGAAGGCGTGAGGAGAAGGGGACGACAGAGGATGAGATGGTTGGATGGCATTACCGACTCAAGGGACATGAGTTTGAGTAAACTCCGGGAGTTGGTGATGGACAGGGACGCCTGGCGTGCTGCAGTCCATGGGGTCACAAAGAGTTGGACACGACTGAGTGACTGAACCGAACTGGTGGTGTTTTGCAACTATTATTACATAGTTTCATTAATGAAATGAAGTTAAAGTTACTCAGTCGTGTCCGACTCTTTGCAACCCCATGGACAATACAGTCCATGGAATTCACCAGGCCAGAATACTGGAGTGGGTAGCCTTTCCCTTCTCCAGGGGATCTTCCCAACCCAGGGATCGAACCCAGGTCTCTTGCATTGCAGGTGGATTCTTTACCAGCAGAACCACAAGAGAAGCCCAGTTTCATTAACAGGATTCCTTATTTTCACCCTAAATCCTTCCTAAATATGTAGCTGCTATGAGTGACATCTTATATTTATGTTGTGTGTGAACAACAAAGAAATGGGCATGGAAAGTTGGAAACAATTTTTAAAGTGCCCTTTATAATAATCATCAGAATTTTCTCACTAAACAGACCTTTCAGGAGTCAGTCTAAACTGGGGACATTCAGGACTAAAGAACTCTGTAGAAGAGTGACATGCATGACGATTTTAGATTCTACTCACATCATCACATCAAGGCAGTGATATTCTAGAATGTTTTGTAAATACATTACAGGTGGCTTCCCTGTTAGTCTCCATAGGACCCAAGTAACAACCTGAGGCTATCACTGTTCTTAGAGCTTATTTCTTCTTAAGCCATCTTTCTAAAGTTAACCTTGAAGAATGAGAAATGAATCAACATTTTGCTGCTCAGATCTTGCCTGAAAAGAGAAAAGCTGATAATTTTTCCAATCTGTATACACGGGGCATACAAGAATTATATAACCACATAGTTATAAATAATTGAAAAAAAGTGTTTAAAATCCTTTAAAAATTATTCAGTCAAGAAAAAGAAAAGGCAGCCATCATTGTGTACAGCTATTTCTGTTACTGGCCCAACTTAAGACCCTTTTAATAGCTTTTAAAAGGATGAAGGGACTTAGCACACAATAGCTTTTAAAGATTGCTACATATTTTTATACACACTGAAAGTGTTAGCTGCTCAGTCATGTGCAACTCTGTGACCCCATGGATTGTAGCCTGCCAGGCTCCTCTGTCCATGGGATTCTCCAGGCAAGAATACTGCAGCGGTTTGCCATCCCCTTCTCCAGGGGATCTTTCCAACCCAGGGATCAAACCCATGTCTCTTACATCTCCTGCACTGGCAGACAGGTTCTTTACACTAGCGCCACCTGGGAAACCCCTGATATATACACTACCATGTATAAAATAGATAGCGAGTGGGAAGCTGCTGTATAGCAGAGGGAGCTCAGCTCAGTGCTCTCTGATGACCTAGAGGAATGGGATGGGGGCTCAAGAGGTAGAGGATATACGTATGTTAGTTGCTCAGTCATGTCCGACTCTTTGCGACCCCATGGACTGTAGCCCGCCAGACTCCTCTGTCCATAGAATTCTCCAGGCAAAATACTGGTGTGCATAGCCATTATCTTCTCCAGGGGATCTTCCCAACCCAGGGATTGAACCCGTGTCTCCTGCATTGCAGGCAGATTCTTTACTGTCTGAGTTGGGAGGGAAGACCAGCTATACATATATACAGATACATATAGCTGATCCACTTTGTTGTACAGCAGAAACTAACACAACTTTGCAAAGCAATTATATTCCAATAAAAAAGGTTACTGTATGTTTAAACATCACTGTATGAATGAATAAATGCCTTTATATTTTCTGTGCAAGTCAGATCTAAACATATCATAATCTAGAGCTTCGATTACACTGTAAACTGACTTTCTATTTCCTCTTCTATTTTCATTTGAAATAGGTCTTTTCCAGCCACATGTTGCCCTTTTTATATTTCTATAGTGATACTAGATACTTTCTGCTAAGGCAGTATACCCTTCCAATAACTTCCTTATACTATGTCTTCTCTGAAAGGATCATTTTTTTTCATTACGATCTATTATGTTATTGGATAGGTACTGTGGCAAAGTCATTTGGAGGGATAGCTGTCCTCCATTTTCCATATATACACCACTTCCTTAATAATTTCTATACACATTAACTGGATAGCTTTCAAAAAGAATAAAGCATGTGATGAAGTGCTATTTATTTAACACTCATTACGCATACAGTATATGGAGTCTACAAAACAAATACATAAAATAAAGACAGTTTTGTCCTTCCTTTATACCTTTATAAGGGAAGATACATTTATTTTGAAAGCTATAATGACTGGCCAAATGTAAAGAATGCCTTAAGAGAAGGGTCAATAACATGCTATAGGAATTCAGGGGAGAAAAAGTTTACCCAAGATTAGGGAAATCTATGAATTTAGTACTGAAAAATGATGATTCTGATTGACCTTCAAGGGAGAGGAGGGGGATAACATAAGAAAGAAAAGACAAAAATCACCAGCACGTATGAGAATCAGTAGATGTTGGGGTTTGGCTAGAATATAAGAAAGGGAGGGGCGGCTGGGAGCTTGAGAAGGTTAAGTCTCCGAGAGGCCTGAACACCAGGCTTAAACTCTAACTCTGTTCACTAAGCAATAGAGGCTTCCTTAGGGGGACGACAAAATAAAGTCAGGAAGAGTAAACAAAGCTTAGTTTCTTTTGCCTTGTTTGTTTTGGAGGACTGGATAGGTGGGAAGGGGGGAAATTTCATATTTACTTCAGGCATCAGAAATCAGCACATTTTATCGGGAGTGAAAGAAAGGTAGCACATTGAATGACTGTGGAGTGAGCCTTGGTACACATGCCGAAGCCCACAGCACACCAGGGGAGCTATTCAAAGTCATTTCCGAATATCTACAACTCTTAAGTCGGGAGTTAAGTGAGACTTCTCGGTGTTCAGTTCTTTCAGAGCCACATAATTCATGGCCTCTATTTACAACCAAAGCCTATGGTTGCCATGAAATCCTCTTTTTATCTCTAAAGACTCCTAAGTGTTTCCAATATATAATAGTTCAGGAATTAAACCTTTGTTTCCTAGAGCTAGGCATCCCACTCAGCAGGATGAGGGGATCTTGGAATTTTTTTTCATTAATTAATTTATTTTAATTGGAGGCTAATTACTTTACAATATTGTGGTGGTTTTTGCCATACATTGACATGAATCAGCCACGGGTATACATGTGTCCCCACTGTCTGTGCCCATGTCTAACCTCTGTTCGGAACACCCTCAGGACTAGGATTCCAGCTGCTGGTGCTATGAGGCCCCCTAGTGCTCATAATGAAACAGTGACTTCAGAAACACCTTCAAATTAACTGTGGAATCAATCAGCAGCCCGTTAAAAAAATATCATTTTAAGGAAACAAAATGATACTGATTCTGTTTTAATGAATTCATCTTGAATTATGATGCGTCAACTTTCAGAACACAGGCCTAGAAAAGTCTAAGCAATATTTGATAATAAAACTATTTTTCAAAATTATGATCTATATTATGATCATTATATTTCACTTTTTATTTCCCGACTTAGTTAAACACTACTGTATAGTCTATAACACTCAAAATATTAAAATTTTTAGAGAATAACACATTTTGATTAAGTCTTTTGTAAGGAGAGTTTACCACTTGTATAATTTTTAGAAATAAATTTACAAAGTGAGATTTTCCTCAAAAACTGATTTATCATAATATTTAGTCTGTCTCACTATAACAACTGTCATATTTATAGTAACATTCTTCAATGGCTTTAACTGGGGAGACATCCTGGTATTTAGCAGGCAGCTGAGAAATGTGTTACAAATTACTTCACAGTAATTTGACTACTCAAGTGTGCAAATACTATACCTTTATTTATTATGGGAACAAGATCTTATATTTGGGTCCTTATCATTTATTGTCTTCTACCTTACAACACGTAGACATATCTTATCTTCTAAAAGAGAATTTTCCTTGAATATCTACATCATCTTAATGAGTATTGCTTTTTATCTCACTCATTAAATAATTTAAGGTAATTTTATATACTAAATGAAGCTTCACTTGATATCTCCAAAAGTAGCAGAAAATCACTGCCTTGGTTAGGTTAAAGCCCTTTCTTTAGTTCAAAAACATTTATCTGAAATTCTGACTTCTTCAAACCAAATGTACTTTTAGACTTATTCTCAAGTATACCATAAATCTGTCTAGAATCCATGAAAATATATGAGGATATGTGAATATACGTTTGCTTCTGGCTTGGCTGATAAACTACCTCTCTCTCTTTTTTTGTATTACTGTGGGTTTATATTTTCTTTTAAGTTTTAAAAAAATTTGGCATCTAAAAAAATGAAACTACAATCAACTTTTAGCACTAAATGTATATTCACAAATCATATACATTTACATTGACAATCGCTCCGGAGTATAAGTTTGCATTAAAACAATTCATCAGATTCTATAACTACCCAATAACTATTATCAGGAATTGCATATATAAGATAACTTCAAATTCCCACAACACTCAGGCTAATTTTCATGGTGATTTTTCAGTTGCTATTATTAATTGCCACACTGGTTTCTGATATGGGGGAAAATCACTAAATTTCAAGCATAACTTTATGCTCTGAGACAACACTGCAACATGTTTCAGAATCCTGTGGGTTGACGCCTCAGCGCTACATATTCAGAGCAGAGAATTCAAAGACTATGATAGACTTGCATTCAACCTTCCTACGAACAGTGGGTAACACACATAACCTCTATGACCCTCAGTTTTCTCATCTGAAATCAAAGATGACACTCCTTATCTTTTAGAGTGTTAGATTCTTTACGAAGAGAAGAAGTATGTGAGAACCACAACATATAGTAGGTGTACAGGAAGTAGCAGTGATTGTTCTAATCAGCCTCAACCACAGTTCCAACACCGATGAAGGCCACCATGAGTCATGATATTGCTGCAACAACATTTATTTAAAGAGACTCTGAATAATGCATTATATTTAATTTCAGGTCAACTTACCAAGACAGGAGTACAAACCCTGACTTATCCAAGCTAATATGGCAAGAGTTATAAGGTCACCAAAACTAGCAGCAATCGGTGTAGCAACATTATCAGGGTTTATACCAGTCTTCTTTGAGCCAACGATAACCCCAACCATTATTATTCCTAGGAAAAAAAAAAAAAAGTTCATTACTTTTTATGCTATGGTTTAAAGAAAATCCATTCCCCTAAATACTGAAGTACACACACTAGACAAACAGCGCATCAGTTCCCATTAGGCTGCTTAGATAAGCTCACTAAAACAAACAAAACATTTTACTTGAATGTTTTGGTAAAGTGTCTTTCAACAAATTCCAAGTAGGGATCACAAAAGATGTGAGCAGTTCAGTGTTGCATTTAGAGACCTGACAGACTACTGTAAAATAACATTCAAGTTTCCAATTTAGTAACATGCATGTCTTGGATGTAATGTATTCATGTGTACAGAGCCAAAGATTTTTATTTTAACCCTAAAATAAAGTATGAAAATGTCAAAGAAAGGTGAGCCATATTTACACATATAGCAACTGAGAAGGAGGCCAACAAAACCAGATATGTTTACATAGTGGTAGCCAGAAACGCTTGCCCCATTTTTATTAAAAAGTGTTGAAGTATTAGGAAGAGAAGAGTAATTAAATTTTGAACACTGGAGGTCAGAATACAAGAAGCAGTCTTTGTAAAGGGTACTGTTTAAGCCCAAAGTTTCTGTCTATAAACCCACAACAACAGAAGATGAAAATGTGACTGGGTTCTTGTACACTTAAATCCTCATATTCTTGAATATAGAAATGGGAGAAAAATGGTAACATCATATCCATACCATACTGGACAGATTTTCTCATGCCAACATGTTAAGAGGATGCAGTACTGAGAAAATTTAAGATTAGTTCATTTACATGCTAAGCATAAATTAAATCCTTGCTTAAGGTCACACAGCTTATAATAGTGTTTTTCCTACTACCCGTAAGGCCAAAATTATTAAAAGTATAAATTTTGTCTTGGTTCAATGCCTCACATCTTATATTCTGGAGGCTTTTTCAATCTATGGACTTACCTCTCCCATAATATCATTGTAAACAGAAAAAAAAAACATATCAAGAAAAATATTTAAATGTATATTACAATAATCATTCAAGATGTGATCATATAAAATTTTTTTCAAAATTAGTACATCTAAAGATCAATGTGGAAAGTTCTCCTATGACAGAATGCTATCTATAACTTTTCAGCTGAAAACAAGTTATTTTGCCATCATGGACCAGTGAAAAGGGTTGGGAGACAAGAAACAGGTTTTAATTCTGATTTTTCTGTTAATAAGCTGATGAAATTGTACAAGCCAACTTACCTAAGTCAGTTTTCTCACCTACAAAAGGTGGTTCAATAGCATCTGCTCTACATATATAAAGGTCAAGTTACTATAAAAGTGGAACACACATTATTCAAAATAAAAGTGTAGACATATTAAATCTGAATTTTAAAGTTTTAAAAATCCCAGGCAATACAGACACTTGTTAGTCTGAAATTTTTTAAACAATTCTTTCTAAATGAAACTAGAGAGAAAACAGAAGCAAATGAGACAAAAGTAATAGTGTTAATGCTTTAACACTTTTTCTTACCAGAAATCAATCTTCCAATAGCATAATTTCACTCTGCTTTACCTGTGTTAAAATCAGTCAATTCCAGTAATTCTATATAAAGACAAGGTACTACCCTTGGTATAATTTGAGTACTAAAACAAAATGCTTGAAAATATTTTTGTAGTCAGGTCTTAATTTTGATAAGAGCTTCTAAATTATTAGAAAAGAAAGAAAGTGAAGTCGCTCAGTCATGCCCAACTCTTTGCAACCCTGTGGACTGTAGCCTGCCAGGCTCCTCCACCCACAGTATTTTCTAGGCAAGAATACTGGAGTGGGTTGCCATTTCCTTCTCCAGGGGAATCTTCCCAACTCAGGGATTGAACCCAGGTCTTCTGCATTGCAGGCAGACTCTTTACAGTCTGAGCCACCAAATTATCAGAATCTAGCCCCCAAAGTTACCTTTACTGTATGAGATCACCTGATATAAGAATATTCCATTTTAACCTTGCTGGTGATATAAAATGAGAAGATGGCAATTATAAATAAAAATTAACAAGTCTTTATGATTATGATTCCATAATAAGCTAGTTCTCTAGTGTGAAGTTCATATAAATAAATCAATATAAAAATGGTATCCCAACTAAAAAACCTTCTGGCTCTTTAACCTTCTATAGCCTACAATATGCTATGTTAAGCATATGGTTATACTTCTACTGCCACAGAAACAGTAAAGGAATTTTTTTTGAAATCTGAAACTTCAAAAAAAATTTTAACGGAGGGACACCTTTTGAAATCTAGAATTCCTGGAATACTTGTTGCTCAAATGACAAGCTAGCAAATCTTCTGCATGATTTCCAGAAAGGAGCTTCTCAATTAATTTAACTTACAGAGACAAATAAAATCTCTAGGCTATTTTCCTGGTCTTGTTTGGGAGCTGTACCAGGGGACCTAAAGCCGGACACAACCTCAGAAAGCTTGCTCTGTATGTTAAGGTTTACATGTGATACATATAAATATATCTGAAATAAGCTATTTGAAAAGTTGTAGATAACTTCTCTCTGTTTTTTTTTTTTAAATAATGAAAAAATATCAGTTAAGTAAAAATAGCTAACTTGGAAAATGAATAATTAGAAAGTAGAGATTGCAGAGTAGACACTGACAAATTTACTTACCCTGCAGGAGCGATGCAATGAAGGCAGTTGCTACACTGCTAGAGCACAAAAGTATGGAATGATCAAGATAGTATTTTCCCTCTGGAATCCAGCCCAGTATAATTGCTGCCACAGCTGCTAGGAAGCCAACTACTGTTGCTTGAACCTTAAAAAAATATTTAATAAAATCCAACTGAATTATTCATTGAGAAAACACATTTTTTTATTTGATGATGTCAATAGGCATATAAGGAGTCAAAACAAAGTATTATATATGGTAACTGAGCTGCCTTACCTTTTGAAGAAGCTACTACATTTTAGTTTTATTATTCCCTAAGCTAGTGGGTTCTCAAAGTGCCCTGATCTGGTAGCAGTAGGTATTGAATGGGGTTTAGGAATGTATTTTTAACAAGCATCCTAAGTGACTTTGGTGGTGAAATCCATAGATCATCTAAGAAAATACCAACCTTAAGACTGAAAAGTACCCAATCCACGTAGCTTAAGTCTGACTCTTGAGGCAATATTGGCAGGAGACTGAATTCTATAATCAAATGGTAAGGGTTTCATTCCTAGCTATACCACTTAATCTTGTGGTAAGTTATTCAACAAGCATTAATTTAGGATCTACTATATACAAGGTGCTGTGCTTAGTGTTGGGCTACAAGAGTGGTCTTGGGGATAGGAGCAGGTAGTGGGAGAGAAAGAGATATTCCCCTGAGATTAGAAAGACCTGTAGATAATCTATATATAATTGATAATTTAATGTGCTCATTTGTATTAACACTGATAATATTAACAAATTAAGGAAAATTCAGCTTACACATTCTATCATATAAAAAAAGAGCAAAGTTTAATTAGAGGATTTACTTTAAAAAAGTCAAAGAAAAATAGCATCTAAGCAATGAAGTGCTACATATTTATTTGTACACATATTAACTCAAATTCTGGCTCTATTACACATGGGAGAAAATATTTTTTATATTTACTCTATATTTTGTATGTTATACATTTTCCATATTTAGAAAAATATGATGTTTCTAGAAAAAGAAAGCTTTCAGAAGGTATCCATTTATTCTATCATTTGTTCATAAATATATGTGTGTGTATACCCATATACATATCACTTACCTGTTTTAAAGCCAAGTTGCCAATTATTAGGTTCCACTTTTCAATGGGTGAATCCATCTTCCCAATGTTTACCTGTTAAAATGAATATTTTCATGTATCACTGAATAAGCTATATACCCTCTATTCTGCTTGAAGAGCATATTAAGTATTAAAGCCAAAAACAATCCTTTAGTATATCTGATGAGCTTATACCGCACATTAACTATAATTCTAAATTCACTACAAATCTTACATCTCACATTCAGCTTGCCTGAGATGTTTAGAAAAAAAATTTTTTAACTCAATTACTAGCTCAAAAGAACCAGTGGACTAGTTAGTACTGTCCACCTGCTCTCCGTTATCTTACAACTAACATCAAGTATCATCCTAATATGTTAAATTTTGTCTACTGAGGCCCAACATAAATAATTACATAATTGTGAGATGCTAGCATTTAATTCCACATTATGAAACTTATGCATTGACCAAAAAACTAAATGTAAATAAATAATTCATATTACATAATTTATATTTGAGTCATAATTGAGTCAAAATTATCAATAAAAAATTCATGTTGTTCACATATGAATATTGATAATGTATCTCACTATTAAAATGTATATATCTGTTGGCTAAATGGAAGAATATTCTCCAAAAATTAATATTTTATTCACACATTCAATTGCTCTGTAAGATAAATCATACTTTTCAACAACTTAGGATTCAAAAAACATATATCCAAATCTGACAGTTTTTCTAATGCAGTCATTTGGAAAGCAATAAGCAATCATTATTAAAAATTCACTGAGCCAAGTTTCAATTATTCATTATATGGTTGGTTATTGAAGACAGATGAATGGGTAAAGTAGCAGATACATAAGGGCAATTATTTATGGGTAGTTAACCATGGACAAACTAGAGTTTAGCTCACTGGTTCAAACCAACAGGTTAAGTGCCACATCAACATTTCCTGTTTCAATCTGGAAAACAGATTCTGTTCTCTAACTTCACTCTTGACTGCTTTCTCAAAGCATCGAGCAAACGCACGTATTACGATTTCTCAGTGTTTCAGAATAATTATTCTTGCTCTCTTTACTTGTATTATTTCCTTCCTAAGCCCAGAAGTCTAAATTATTCATAAAACTTGTGTTTGTAGCTCTGTGTCTCTGCTCTAGTGAATAAAGTATAACCCATGTTTAAAGAGTGGACCTATCTCAGGTTTAGTGTTCAAGAAACAGGTATAAGAGAAATTCGTGTTATTTGTAATAACTTTTAGAAAGATGTCTACAGGTAGAGGAACCAATCTAAAATGATTCCATGAAAAGTACAAGATGTCAAGACTTCAGAACCCCTTGATGCTCAATGGAGACACATTCATTACAGTCTAGGAAAACAAAATAAGTAAACAAGTACGAAAAACTGGTTTGAGAAGCTTCATTTGTATTCTTTGCTTCCCCTCAATGGGTCTTACAGATACTAACAAGAGTATTAGAATAATCAATGTTAACAAAAAACTTGTAAGGAAAGTCTAGCCATTACTTTCTACAAGGTAAATTTTAAAAGGAGTTAAGAAATATTTAGATGGTTATTTAAAATGGGAGAAATAAAATGGACATTTATGTGATGAAAACAAGATTTGATATTACTACACTGTGCTGTGCTGTGCTCAGTCCCTTCACTGAATAATGCATTATATATTAAAACATTATAATGTTGCTCTATCCGACACTTGGTGACCCTATGGACTGTAGCCCACCAGGCTCCTCTGTCCATGGGACTTTTCAGGCAAGAATACTGGAGTGGGTAGCCATGCTCTGCTCCAGGGGATCTTCCCAACCCAGGGACTGAACCCACGTCTTCCTGCATCTCCTACATTGCAGGTAAATTCTTTAATGCTGAGCCACTGCGGAAGCCCCTTACTATACTACCCTAAGGTTAAATGGGCCAAAAGGGACCCTCCCACTAGTCCCTAATATTAAAAGCCAAACAAGTCTTTGCTACTTACCCCAGTTTTAAAATATATATATTTAAGGGGCTAGAAAAATTTACCCTGAGATATATGACTAGCAATTATTTGGGGCAACAGTTAGGCCAAAGAGCATGACCTCCTCAGCTTAATCCCACTCTGGAGATTCCAGAACTCTTAAGTAGGTAAAATGGACAGGAAACAAAAGAAAAACTTTTAAACTCCTCCTCTAAGATCAAAGATTGTTGACTGGATCCCAATGAAAACTAAAGTTAAAGGTGGGCTTCCCAGGTGGCGATAGTGGTAAAGAATCCACCTGCCAATACAGGGGATGTAAGAGACACAAGTTTGATCCTTGGGTTGGGAAGATCCTCTGGAGTAGGAAATGGCACCCCGCTCCAGTATTCTTCCATAGACAGAGGAGCCTAGTGGGCTACAGTCCATGTAGCTGCAAAGAGTAAGACATGACTGAGCAACTGAGCACAGGAAAAGATCAGGAGGTGAGAGTTCTCACACTGGTCAGAATGGCCATCACTAAAAAGTCAACCAATAACAAATGCTGGAGAGGGTGTGGAGAAAAGGGAACCCTCTTACACAGTTGGTAAGAATGTAAATTGGTACAGTCACTATGGAGAATAGTATGGAGGTACCTCAAAAAACTAAATATAATTACCATATGATCTAGCAATCCCATTCCTGAGCATATATCCCAGCAAAATTATAATTTGAAAAGATACATGCACCATTATGTTTATAGCAGCATTATTCACAATAGCCAAGACAGGGAAACAACCTAAATACATGTCTATTGACAGATGAATGGATAAAGAAGATATAATAGAACACTACTCAGCCATGAAAAAGAATGAACTAATGCCATTTGCAGCAACATGGATGCAACTAGAGATTATCATACTAAGTGAAGTTAAGTCAGACAAAGATAAATACTATAATATCACTTTTATGTTGAATCTAAAATACAATACAAATGCACATATCTACAAAACAGAGACTCATAGACCTAGAGAACAGACTTGCGGTTGCCAAGGGGAAAGGACTATGGGGTGGGGGATGGATTTGGAGTTTGGAACTAACAGTTACAAACTATTACATATAGAATGGATAAACAACAAGAGAACTATATTCAATATCCTACAATAAACCATAATGGAAAAGAATATGACTAAACAATGAGAAAAATTATGATTCTATTTATACGAAATTCTAAAAAAGTAACTGAAAGAGCAGAGATTACTTGAGGCCAGAGGGATTACCTGGCAGCAGAATTAAAAGCAAAAGAGCATCAGGATGAGAAAAATGTTCTGTACCTTGTTGATGGTGGTAGATACACATTTAATATATTTGTCAAAACTCATCAAATTATATAGTTAATATGTACATATGTTATTAAATGTAAACTATACTTCAATAAATTAACTTTTATAAAGATAATTTCATACAACAGCAATTGCTTTTATGCTCTTCAATAACATTTATATTCCCACTACCTGGTTTGGTCAAGTATTAAAATTTTTACCATGTGTGGTATACTAATATATTACATATATGTTTAACAAAAAATATTTTAATGACTCAGATAACCATGATGGTGTGATCACTCACCTAGAGCCAGACATCCTGGAACGTGAAGTCGAGTGGGCATTAGGAAGCATCACTACGAACAAAGCTAGTAGAGGCGATGGAATTCCAGCTGAGTTATTTCAAATCCTAAAAGATGATGCTGTGAAAGTGCTGTGCTCAATATGCCAGGAAATTTGGAAAACTCAGCAGTGGCCACAGGACTGGAAAAGGTCAGTTTTCATTCCAATCCCAAAGAAAGGCAGTGCCAAAGAATGTTCAAACCACACAACTGCACTCATTTCACATGCTAGCAAGGTAATGCTCAAAATTCTCCAAGCTAGGTTTCAATAGTAGGTGAACCAAGAACTTCCAGATGTTCAAGCTGGATTTAGAAAAGGCAGAGGAACCAGAGATCAAATTGTCAACATCTGTTGGATCATAGAAAAAGCAAAAGAATGCCAGAAAAAACATCCACTTCTGCCTCATTGACTGCACTAAAGCCTTTGACTACGTGGAGCACAACAAACTGTGGAAAATTGTTAAAGGGACAGGAATACCAGACCATCTCACCTGCCTCCGGAGAAACCTGTATGCAGGTCAAGAAGGAACAATTAGAAATTGACATGAAACAATGAATGGACTGCTTCCAAACTGGGAAAGGAATACATCAAGGCTGTATATTTTCACCCTGCTTATTTAACTTAAATGCAGAATACATCATGTGGAATGTCAGGCTGGATGAAGCCCAAGCTGGAACCAAGATTGCTGGGAGAAATATCAATAACCTCAGATATGCAAAAGACACCACCCTAATGGCAGAAAGCAAAGAGGAACTAAAGAACCTCTTGATGAAGGTGAAAGAGAAGAGTGAAAAAGCTGGTTTAAAACTCAACATTCAAAAAAACGAAGATCATGGCATCTGGTCCCATCGCTCCATGGCAAATAGATGGGGAAACGATGAAAACAGTGACCGATTTTATTTTCTTGGGCTCCAAAATCACTGCAGATGGTGACTGCAGCCATGAAATTAAAAGATGCTTGTTCCTTGGAAGAAAAGCTATGACAAACCTAGACAGCGTATTAAAAAGCAAGGGCATTACTTTGCCAAGAAAGATCCATCTAGTCAAAGCTATGGTTTTCCCAGTAGTCATGTATGGATGTGAGTTGCATCATAAAGAAGGTTGAGTGCAAAAGAATTGATGATTTTGAACTGTGGTGTTAGAGAAGACTCTTGGGAATCCCGTGGACTGTAAGGAGATTAAACCAGTCAATCCTAAAGGAAATCAACCTTGAATATTCATTGGAAGGACTGATGCTGAAGCTGAAGCTCCAATACTTTGGCCACCTGATGCAAAGAACTGACTCATTAGAAAAGACCCTGATGCTGGGAAAGATTGAAGGCAGGAGGAGAAGGGAACAACAGAGGATGAGATGGTTGGATGGCCTCACTGACTTAAGGGACATGAGTTTGAGCAAGCTCTGGGAGACGGTGAAGGACAGGGAAGCCTGGCATGCTTCAGTTCATGGGGTCACAAAGAGTCAGATGTGACTGAGCAACTGAACAACAACGACGACAACAACGTTTAACATCATTATATAGTCAGATATCCAAGACTCAATCCAAGACTTCAACCTTTTTCCTCTTATTTTTTCTTATTGAATAATTTCTACTGATTTATCTTCAAGTTCATGAATTCTTTCTTCTGCTCTCACTAATCTGATACATTCACTCATTAAGACACATTTGTTTAATTCTTTGAACATTTTTTTCTTTAGTTCTTTGAACACATTTATATTAGCTGCTTTGGAAGATTTTGTTAAATCCAACATCTGGGCCCACTTTTAGTCACTTCCTGTTGACTGAATATGAATCACACTTTTGGGTTTGGTTTCTTTCCACTAGTGATTTCAGTCAAAAACTAGACAGTATAATAATGTGTTATAATAACTCTGGATAATGTTATGTTCTGCTGAGGATAACTGGATTTTCCTTCTAATAGGCAGTTAATTGGTCTAGACTTAAACTGCAAACCACTGTATCTCCCACAAGGTGCAGCAGTTCATATCTCTGCTTGGTTCTTTCAGCTACCAACTACTGCTTTCCAGCTCAGCTGTTGCGGAGGGTCTCTCCTGCACCTATGTAGTTTAATGGTCAGCCAAAGACTTAGAATTAGTGCTTAGATTTTGGGGCTCATCCTCTTTGCAGTTCTCTTGCTGCTGGGGTTTCTCCATAAATTTCCACCTGCTCTGTCAGCTTCAAGCTCTGTTATCTGATAATTCATGCCATCAAAACTTCAATTTTCTGCCACGATGGGTATGCATAGTAACAGAAGGCACTTAGTCAAAAAATGCAAAACCTCAAATTTCAGCCAGTGTATTTGTCTTTAAAGTATAGGATGTTCCACATTTTTGCCTACTTTTCTTCTTTGTTTTCTTTTGCCAGACTCCCTGAACTTTGCCACCTCAAGTTGGGAAGACTATGGGTTTTCCACCACATGAGATTGGGGAATTCCATCAAGAAAAAGAAGCCACAAATTTTGCCATTCTTACCCATTGCAGTTATGGTCTCTTAAGGGTGAACTCTAGTTTCTATTTGGTTTTGTAGGATTTTAATAATGTACAAATAATCTATTATCCAGATTTTATAACTGTTATTCTCTGAGAAGTTTCACTCAACCACTTTATTCCATCATTAACTGAATTGGGAACACTATTAGAATGTTACATGCTTGAGATATTTGATAATAAAACTTAATATGTTAAAACACACACACACCCTAATATCTTTCTGAATATACAGGGGTGAAGCATGTGCTTACAATCTTGATTGTGAAGATGGTTTCACAGGTACATACTATGTACTGAAACTCATCAAAATGAAGACTGAATTTGTCTGGTTTCTTGTATGTTAATTATACCTCAAAAAAGCTATAAAGAAGAGGAGAGAGCTTAATAATCTAGTTGATTAAAGCAGTTCTTGATTAAACTTAAGCAGTTCCACTCCACAAAATCATGACTATGGGTTAGTAGTTATAATTTAAGAAATATATCTTAAAATTAAGAACTATTAATGATAGGAATATGCACTCTTACTTGTATCTAACAGTGAGGGTATGACAATAACATGTAAAATTTAAAATTATGCCAAATTTAGGAAAAAATACTGAGACTGTAACCGTACCTACATCATGTCAGAGTTATTAATGTCGTTATTGGGGACTTTATTTTTTTTCTTTAATTTAGAAGTTTTACAGTTTGAATGGAAAGTCTAATGTAAAATTATTATGGAAAGAGGTTTTTTCCAACTTCATATGCCTCCACTGGAATGTAAGCTCAAAGAAGGCAGGAACATTTTCCAGTTTGTTTATTACAGATTCCCTAGCACACGGAGCACTGCTTGGCATATAGAAAAGGCTCAAAAATATTTTTTCAATTAAAGAATTTAAAAGGTAGAATGTTTCAACATAACTTCAGAGAACCAAGGTTTGAGACAACAGAAATAGAAATTTTCTCTCAGAAAACAGTTTTTAAAGTTTAAAAAAAAAAAACCTACTATCATTAGGACAGTGAATATCATTCCTGACTCTTTAGCATTCAGAAGCAGAAAATTTTAGACCTCAGATAACAGAACTTAAACTCAGCAATTTATAGAATCACTGTATTTGGTTTATTTTTCAATTATAGATTACTGTTATATATTTATAAGAATATCTACTATAACATATATCTACTGTTGAAAAGATAAAAATCTAGGAAAAATTATTCAAGTTAATCATTATATCTTTAGAGATAAATTTTGACTAAAGTAAGGAGGGCGAGATAAAGACGATTTGGATTCACTGTTAAGAAATCTCCCTTGTTGAAACAGGAAATCTATTTTATTGGAAATCTCTTTTATCTGTGAACATTTAATCTTTAGCTTTATAAAATAACAAATTTTAAATACAACTGACCTTCAACAGATTGGGTGAGCAGGCTGTATCTGATATTTTGTGTTTTAAATTCTCTATCTTTATAGGTCTTTCTTAAAATCCTGTAAGTTCATTTAACCTACTTCTACTGCAGACAATCATGAAAATGAGAAAAGATTTTTTCATGGAGCAAAAGATCAAAGTAATCGTGGACTAGCCTTCTACACTTATAATGATTTTTACTCCTAGTTTCACAAATGAAAATAAATAGAACATACAAAAATTGAAAAATGTATAGAATTATATTTTGACCATAGATGGAAGAGGTGACTTTCAAATAGTGCTTAAATCAAAAAAAAAATTATACTCGTCCAACCTTCTTCCTGGAACCAGTGAGTACAGTCAGCAGTCTGCTACAGCATCCCAATTATAGACAATAGGCAGGCAAATTAAGGTGGTGGCAGGTGGGGCATAAGAGAAAATGAAGAGGATTTCATAGGTGGAACTGACAGACTAATCAATAACTAGACAGAAAGCTGTCTGTCTTACTTGTTAGAGTAAGAGAAGACGATGAATTTAGTTTTGAAATTAAACTGCAGTGAGTGGTGCAGATAATTGAAAATTTCAGCTCAGGAGTCAGCAAATAGACTGGAGATACAAATCTGAGAATCAGTAATGTTAGCAGTGGTGGACTACAATTATTGATGGAGAACATGGAAGACAAGGTACTGAAACTTCAAGAAAACCTCACATCCAGAAAATGAGCAAATAAGAAGTAAGAAGAAGCGGTGAAAGAGGTGAGAGGGTAGCACAGTGTAAGGTCTCAAAGTCAAGAGCAATAAAAATTTCAGGCAGGCTGTTTCAGAACAGTCAGTGAAGAGTCTCTAGAAGGTGATGCTTTGGAGGTTTTGTTGTTAAGAAGTCATTAATTTAGAATTGCTTTAACAGCAAATAGGGCTTCCCTGGTGGTAAAGAATCTGTCTGCGATGCAGGAGATTCAGGTTCAATCCCTGGGTTGGGAAGATCCCCTGGAGAAGGGTGTGGCAACCCACTCCACTATTCTTGCCTGAAGAATTCCATGGACAGAGGAGCCTGGTGGGTTATAGTCCATGGGGTCACAAAGAGTCAGACACAACTGAGAACTAACACACACATACAGAGCATCAGAGCTGGACTACAGGCTGATAAAGATCCTCCAGAACTCTACCAGAATGGCAGTGTTCTACCTAGGAAACTTGAAGTCAGATTCTCTAAGCAATTAAAATATCACAAGCTAGATGACTATCATCTAGTCATGTCATCCATGTCATCTAAGCTTGATGCCACAAGTGACTACTTTTCTATCTTCTAATTTGGCTACTTTTACCCCTCTCAAATTTAGAGAATATTTCAAGTCTTTAATTCAGCTAATCCATCAGCCAATTCTGTCAACTCCCCCTAGAAAATGAGTTTTGGACTCCAACTATGTCTCACTACATCCTCTGCTAGCACCCACCCTGATCCAAGCCAACCTCAGTGCTAGTTTGCAGTATTATTGCAACGGATTCTCAACTTGTTTCCCTGCTTTAATTCTTGGCCTTCTACTGCTCTGTCACAACAGAACAGTCAAAATAATCTGTTAAAAATATCTATTGGATCACATTACTCAACTGCTCAAAATCTTCCAAAGGCTTCCCATTCACACAATAGCCAAAGTCCTCACAATGACCCACCAGCTGATCTCGCATCCTGTGATTTCCCCCTTCTCTCCCTTGGTCCCAACCCTACTGGCCTCCAGGCCATTCATTTAACATAGTGGTTCTCAAACTCTGATGTGTATCAGAATTATCTGGAAAGACTGTTCAAATACAGATGGTAAGCCACACCCCCGAGTTTCTGACTCAGTAGCTTTGGAGTGGGGCTGAGAATTTGCTATTCTAACAGATGCTAACACTGATGTTCAAAAGATCACATTTTGAGAACTACTGATCTAACAGTGGCCCTGCCTCAGGCCCTGGCAATACCTGGGACATGTTATCTTACCTCTAATAGACTCAAAAAATAAAACTAAACAAATTAGTAGATGGAAAAGTAGTAACTCATGACATTAAGCTATAATAACATGGTTTATTCATCTCTTTATGGTATTTTAATTGCTTAGAGAACTGAATAATTCCTTTAATTTATGACTCAGATATCTTATAATCAGTGACACAATTCTTGACCTATAGAAGACAGCAACTCCACCCCAATCTTCCCAATGAAAGGCCCAGCTAAACGACCCTGCAGTAAAGACCGTATGCTGAGCTTCTATTCAGCTTTGGAGTTCTCCTGTCTGAAATATGAACAGAAAAGTAAATATAACTAGACATATGATAAAAAGTTCTAATATAAAATACAGTCACAACAAATAAAGTTCAAATAAAAAGATGAAATTCAGCTTTAATGGTAACGGGTGCACATGTGCTAAGTCGCTTCACTTAGTCGTGTCCGACTCTTTACGACCCTATGGACTGCAGCCCGCCAGGCTCCTCTGTCCATGGGATCCTGCAGGCAAGAATACTGGAGTGGGTTGCCATGCCCTCCTCCAGGGGATCTTCCCCACCCAGGGATCAAACCCGCGTCTCTTACGTCTCGTACGTTGGCAGGTGGGTTCTTTACCACTAGCACCATCTGGGAAGCCTTCTGGTGGTAATACATGGTCAAATTAAACAATTTAACTTGCAGCATATTCTGCTTTAATCAGATTCCCTACAGCATGGCCTATTTTAAAATGGATTGGCATGTTTAATCTATTATTTGAATCTAAACAAATGCTGGATAATGCTCAATAATGTCACTTTTAGAAATATTTTCTTTGAGGTAAGTCAGTCAAAATTTCAGTTTTCCTGGCAAAGTTAATAAGCTGCTTAAATGTTTGTATGCTTAACTATATTTATCAGAACAAAGTTCATTTTCTAGCAAAATGAAACTAAAGCCACCTTTTAACTCTCATTCTAATAACTTTCTTTTCCCTTAAATGTTGTCACTCTTGTTTTTCAAGACCTCTTCTTTATTCACATCTCCTGCCAAAAAGCCTTTTGAAATGAGTTCTATCTAGGTAACCTACCAGCTCTTAAAACAGATACAAGTATGGATCATTGGGAAAAGACAGCAGATTAAACACATGTAATTTCACTAACTAGGAAAACGACATCAACTAGTAAAACTACATAACTAGTAAAACCACATAAACATACTGTTGTTTTTTAAGACAAAAGTTCAAGATATAGTAGCTTTTACACACATTCCACACATTCCAGTTGGATGCCAAATGTTAAAAGCAATATTCAGCTGACAGCAATCCTTTATAAGGATCAGTATAAGACAACAGCAATGTCACCATTACTTTATGAACTTCTGGAATATTAGAACAAATGTGAAATTTAATCAAATTTTAAAAATCTTATTGCTGTTGTTGTTGTTTAGTCACTCAGCTGTGTCCTACTCTTTTGCACCCCATGGACTGTAGCCCATCAGACTCCTCTGTCCATGGGATTTTTTCAGGTAAGAATACTGGAGTGGGTTGCCATTTCCTTCTCCAGAGGATTTTCCCAACCCAGAGACTGAACCTGTGTCTCCTGCACTGCAGGCAGATTCTTTACCACCGAGCCACCAACTGGGAAGCCCAAAATCTTATTACCATTTTATTTCTAAATTTTTTAGAAATAATTTCTTAGCACTGAGGCCTGCTAGACCGATCTTGTGGCCATTATTCTTCATAGCTGTAATACTATGCAGATGCCCATTTTCAAATGAAGTCATTAGAGAATCAAGATTGTTTTTGGCTAGTTTTGCCAGTCTAGATACTACTGAGAATGATGGTGTTATCAAACTATTAGGCTGTCTCTCCTAAAAAGGAAAGAAACATAATTGATAAAGGACTTCTATACTCTTTAATTTCCAGGTTTGATGTTTTGGTTAATAGTAATCATGCATTTTCATTGAAATAATTCCATAAACTGAAATTTTGTATATTGCTTGATGATGATGCTTTCTAAATATTTTCAGAGTCAAAGGAATGTTGCCTTAACACATTTTTTAATTTTAATATTTTACACATACTTACTGCTTCACATGATCACTTGAGAAAAATTTGCATTTAAGTTTTGGATCTTTTCAAAGTGTAACAATGGAGTGATGTGTCTGGCTTCCAAGACATCAAAAAAGTAACAAAATTTCATTGGTATCTCAGCTTTTATTGCATTCATGACAATTTTAATACCTTCTCAAGAGTAGCATAACAGGATAGAGATTATGTAAGAATAATTTGTATACTCAAGGTGCATCCATTTGGGTACTTAAGATGTTTCCAATAAAAGAACTGCTTTTCTGTAAGCAATATTGATTGTTAGTAAGTCCTGTGACTGTTACCTTCAGCATGTACTAGTAAGGCTATTTTATCCAAGCAATCCTTCTTAATATATAACATTTCCCCCTTGTTTTTGTATCTTACTGAAGTACATCACAAGGCAGCTTTGAAATCCCTTCTATGTCATGTAATTTTCCTTAGGCCAGAAGAAGTTTTGAATCTGTAAGAGGGACTCCAGCTTTGAGAACCATAGCTTAGAAGGCCCCACTTTGGTCCTCCATTAGCCGTGCCCCTTTAACAGGGTGAAAAGTGCATGGGACCCAAGCAGTGTGCCCACTCAACACCTGCGCCTCATCCCCTTCTAGGCCACACTTCAGATACCTAGGACCATAGAAGTCCATGACCAAATGGCCTTGAGTCCAATTCCAGGGCCTCTTCCTGAAGCCAATCCTCCTGAAGATAGGCCACGCCACCTCTGCTGCATGCCCAAACTCAGGAGTGCTCAGAGGCTGGCTGGCTGGCTGTTGGGGGTGTCGCAAAGAGTCGGACACGTCTGAGCGACTTTCACTTTCCATTTTCCAGCTTACACACCACCTCAGAGAAGTTGTCCCTAACCACCTAATATAAAACAGCTCTCATGAATCACATTTCATCACATTACCCTGTCTGAGGGATGTGTGAGGTATCCCACAGAGCAGACAGACCATAGAGCCAAGGGTGGGGAATGAAGTGGGGCTGGGCTCAGACCAGGAACTGGCTCTCTCCACAACACTGTGTTCCAAAACAGAACCCAAGGAGTCCAAGAATTATAAATTTGATCTTGGACTTTCATATCATCAGAGGAAATATTTGCAAAGCTGGAAAGATGGAGATTTTTTTTTCAATGTGTCAGCTGCTTGTATAATTTTAAACTAAGTACACGTATGGCTACATGGGCCTCTGTTTTTATTCCTGCCCCAGGCTCAACTGTGAAAGTGAATCTGTACAGAACGCTTTTAAATATCTGATACTATTACACTGACATCATTATACTGATAAGATACAATAGTAACCTGGAATGGTCTTTTCCCAGATTTTGATATGCCTGACTCACTTTTATTATTCAGGTTCCTTGGTAGCTCAGCTGGTAAAGAATCTGCTTGCAATGCAGGAGACCTCGGTTCGATTCCTGAGTCAGGAAGATCCCTGGAGAAGTGATAGACTACCCACTCCAGTATTCTTGGGCTTCCCTCGTGGCTCAACTGGTAAAAAATCCGCCCGCAATGTGTGAGACCTACATTTGATCCCTAGATTCCCTGGAGAAGGGAAAGGCTACCCACTTCAGTATTCTGGCCTGGAGAATTCCATGGACTGTATAGTCCATTGGGTTGCAAAGAGTCGGACACAACTGAGCGACTTTCACTTTCCATTTTCCAGCCTACACACCACCTCAGAGAAGTCGTCCCTAACCACCTAATATAAAAGAGCTCTCATGAATTACCCTTCATCACATTACCCTGTTTTACGTTCTTTACTGCCTCTACCAATATGTGAAATTATTTATGTAAATTCTACCACAGCAGAGATCATGCCTGCCTTGTTATTCATCTGCAAGCTCATGGATTCTTATCTAGTGCTATGAGTTAAAATTTGTAAATATCATTATTTATTTTGTGGCTTGAATTTTCCCAGATCTGGTTTGTATGTTACCCTTTCATCGTGTACTTATCATTCTTTGTTTGTTTATTCTAGCATTTCTTTACTTTATGGCATGAGATGTTCCAGGGCCATTTTGGACTTTTATGTTCCAGCCTAAGGAACTCCAGCTTCTATTATTCTCCAGTTCTTTTAATACTCAATAATGTAAAATTATAGACTAAAGTGAATTTACAAAGTAATTCTGTGTGGTTGGTTCCAACTGATACCCCTGGATATTAACTCCAACTAACTACAGAGATAAGCCACAGGGTTACATTTACAAATAATACATTTTTTTAATATCAAAAGTTAAGTTTTAAAAAATACATACCCCAGAAATAGTATAGTGGTACTAAGACCAAGACTATAGGAGAGCATTTTTACAATGTAGAGGAGGAGATTATTCAGTTCATTTCAGTTCAGTTGCTCAATTGTGTCCAACTCTTTGCAACCCCATGAACCGCAGCATGCCAGGCCCCTCTGTCCACCACCAACTCCCGGAGTCCACCCAAACCCATGTCCATTGAGTCAGTGATACCATCCAACCATCTCATCCTCTGTCATCCCCTTCTCCTCCTGCCCTCAACCTTTCCCAGCATCAGGGTCTTTTCAAATGAGTCAGCTCTTCGCATCAGGTGGCCAAAGTATTGGAGTTTCAGCTTCAACATCAGTCCTTCCAATGAACATCCAGGATTGATCTCCTTTAAGATGGACTGGATGGATCTCCTTGCAGTCCAAGGGACTCTCAAGAGTCTTCTCCAACACCACAGTTCAAAAGCATCAATTCTTCAGCACTCAGCTTTCTTTATAGTCCAACTCTCATATCCATACATGACCACTGGAAAAACCATAGCTTTGACTAGATGGACCTTTGTTGGTAAAGTAATGTCTCTGCTTTTTAAGAGGCTGTCTAGGTTGGTCATAACTTTCCTTCCAAGGAGCAAGCGTCTTTTAATTTCATGGCTACAATCACCATCTGCAGTGATTTTGAAGCCCAGAAAAATAAAGTCAGCCACTGTTTCCACTGTTTCCCCATCTATTTGCCATGAAGTGATGGGACCTGATGCCATGATCTTAGTTTTCTGAATGTGGAGCTTTAAGCCAACTTTTTCACTCTCCTCTTTCACTTTCATCAAGAGGCTCTTCAGTTCCTCCTAACTTTCTGCCATAAGGGTGGTGTCATCTGCATATCTGAGGTTATTGATATTTCTCCCAGCAATCTTGATTCCAGCTTGCAATTCTTCCAGCCCAGTGTTTCTCATGATGTACTCTGCATATAAGTTAAATAAGCAGGGTGACAATATACAGCCTTGACATACTCTTTTTCCTATTTGGAACCAGTTTGTTGTTCCATGTCCAGTTCTAACTGTTGCTTTCTGACCTGCATACAGGTTTCTCAGGAGGCAGATCAGGTGGCCTGGTATTCCCATCTCTTTCAGAATTTTCCACAGTTTATCGTGATCCACACAGTCAAAGGCTTTGGCATAGTCAATAAAGCAGAAATAGATGTTTTTCTGGCCGAGAGGAGCTACCCCATGTCCAAGGTAAGGAGCAGCGGCTGAGCTTTGCTGGAGCAGCCGTGAAGAGATACCTCACATCCAAAGTAAGAGAAACCCAAGTAAGATGGTAGGCACTGATAGAGGGTATCAGAGGGGAGACAGACTGAAACCACAATCACAGACAACAAGCCAATCTGATCACATGGACCACAGCCTTGTCTGTTTGTTTTATTGAGTTATGAAACTAAGCCATGCCATGTGGGGCCACCGAAGACGGACGTGTCATGGTGGAGAAGTCTGACAGAACGTGGTCCACTGGAAAAGGAGATTATTAGGGTTTTGCTATTGTGTTTATTTATTGGTTTTATAAACTCAGACACAGTTATCCTATACAAGTAAAAGGAAAAGTTCTGGAATATGACTTATTTCACCGCATACTACCTCTGTGTCTTCGGGAAAGTTACTCAACTGTTCAAAGCCTCAGTTCCTCCTCTGTAAAACAGGAATAGTGTTTATCTCATAGGGTTTGTTATAAGACATCCTAAAGCAGTTAGCACAGTGCTGGCACATTATGCATATGTGTTAAGTCCCTTTAGTCATGCCGACTCTTTCCAACTCTATGAACTGTAAGCCTGCCAGGCTCCTCAGTCCATGGGATTCTCCAGGCAAGAATACTGGACTGGGTTGCCACTCCCTTCTCCAGGGGATCTTCCTGACCCCGGGATTGAACTCCATCTCCTGTCTCCTGCATTGTCAGGTGGGTTCTTTACCCTAGTGCCACCTGGGAAGCCCGGCACATTATGAGAACTCACTAATCCCCAATACTTCATTATTGCCTGGACGGAGTATGGCTATATGACCTTTTATATATAAGCAAACGGCTTAGAAGTTTCCATAGGGTATATGTAGCAGTTCTTGAAAAAGCAAATAATAGTGTTAATAAAACATTATTTAATGTATTTCCTTTCCAAGCATCTGTTTCACTCAAGAAAACTTAGGGACCTCACAGCTGCCTGGAGAAAAATGAAGAGAGGGGAGAAGGAGGAAAAGGGGGCTCCTAGCAAAACACAGCTGTTCAGCTTCTACATCTTCATTACCTTTAGATACACAAATGTTTTTTCCTAGTTCACAGACAGATTCATAGGTCGCATCTTCTTTAAAGGAAAAAATAAACCTCATATACTAACAGCACTGCAATCAGTAATGACAGCTTTGTTAATCTGGGGCTAGCATTCAATGTGGTACTGGGAAAGACTCTTGAGAGTCCCTTGGACAGCATGGAGATCAAACCAGTCAATCCTGAAGGAAATCAACCCTGAATATTCGTTGGAAGGACTTATGCTGAAGCTGAAGCTCCAATACTCTGGCTATCTGATGCAAAGAGCTGATTCACTGGAAAAGACCTTGATGCTGGGGAAGGACTGAAGGCAAAGGAGAAGAGGGTGGCAGAGGATGAGATGGTTAGACAGCATCACCGACTCAATGGACATGTATTTTAGCAAACTCCATGATACGGGGAGGACAGAGGAGCCTGGGGTGCTACAGTCTACGGGGTCACAAAGAGTTAGACATGACTTAGCAACTGAACAATAACAACAATAACATCCAATGGGCTGATGGTTCATTGAAGTGAGCCTCACTAGCTACATGGATTTAATCATAATTTGGTTCCACGATGGTGGAACCACCAAAGAATATCATAGTGAGAAAACAAAATCCTTTTCGTCTACTAAAAAAACCTCAGAACCCTGCTAGTGGCAGTATTTTTAAAAGTGTTTAATGTTTCTGGATGACTGTTTTCCAGTATGTGGCTAAAGCCGTAAAAGTATGCTTTTTTTATCCCCTGAACAATAATTTCATCTTACAATTTGCCCAAAAGAAATTAGAGTATAAAACTGTATATACAAGAATATTCATAACAGCAAAGCAGTAAAAAGAACCTACATATTCAATAATAGATTAAATCACAGTAGAGCTATACAACAGAAAAACACACAGCCAATAAAAACAGTGGCATAGGTCCACATTTCTTGATATGGAAAGATGATCATGATGTCTCTTCAAATGGATATCATAGATTATAAATGAGAATATATACGATTTCAGTTCTTTTTTTTAAGAATATAGAGTGTATATATATATCACATTATGCTAGACCTACGCGTAAGTACAGTTATCCAAGTATAGAAGGATCTATAACAAAATGGTAATAGAGATTATGTCTAGGTAAAGAATTGGGGGTAGTTTTACATTTTCTTCTTTATATATTTGCCTTTCCTTCAGTTTTTACAATAAGCATGTATTACTTTTACAATCACAGAAAGTCTAAAAGCCAATCAACCAACCATCGAACCATAAAGAATCTGTGTCTGACTTGCCCATGTCTTAAGCACTGATGATGATTGCCCGAATACCCTGAAATGAAAGGAGGCAAGAATGCTACTTCTTCTCAGGGTAAAGGAGGACCTGTAATTCCCAGATCAGACAGCCCAGGGAACTTTCAGGACATGATAACAGGTATAACTACTTAGCATATCCCTGAGGTTCAGAAACTTATCAGTAGACAGAGGAGAAAATTTTTTTCCTCATAAAAGTTCTCCTTAACAGAGAAGAACAGCACATGTGATATATATACACACAAAGAGACACACCCACATACACACACACACACATATATATCCATGTGTGTGTGCACATGTGTAGAAAATATACATACTTAGAGGCAGGAATAAACTTACTGCAGTGGATAATCTGGATGCCAATGTCATTTCCAAGTTCCCTTTGAGACCAAGAAGCGCAGGAACTAAAATGAAAACTTCTGTTACTTTTTTGAACACTTCCCAGTGCTGTAAGGAAAAAAAAAAAAAGAATTTTCAACACTCTTTAAAAACATTTTAGAATAAAGATTTCCAAAAATTTCAGCTTTTTTTCCCCAATGTTGCATCTACATTTTAAGTAACTGCATAGGTCATTTAATCATTGGTCATTCAGTTTAACCCATTCCCATAGATGGGGGAAAAGTGGAAACAGTGACAGATTTTGCTTTCTCGGGCTCCAAAATCACTACGAATGGTGACTGCAGCCATGAAATGAAAAGACGCTTGCTCCTTGGAAGAAAAGCTATGAAAAACATGGATGGCATATTAAAAAGCAGATATTACTTTGATGACAAAGACCTATATAGTCAAAACTATGGTTTTTCCAGTAGTTATGTATGGATGTGAGAGTTGGATCATAAAGAAGGCTGAGTGCCAAAGAACTGATGCTTTCAAACTGTGGTACTAGAGAAGACTCTTGAGAGTCCATTGGACAGCAAGGAGATCAAGCCAGTCAATCCTAAGAGAAGTCAATCCTGAATATTCACTGGAAGGACTGATGCTAAAGCTGAAGCTCCAATACTTTGGCCACCTGATGCAAAGAGCAGACTCATTGGAAAAGACCCTGATGCTGGGAAAGATTGAGTGCAGGAAAAGAAGAGGGCAACAGAGGACGAGATGGCTGGATGGCATCATCGACTCAGGACATGAGTTTGAGCAAACTCCAGGAGATGGGGAAGGACAGGGAAGCTTGGTGTGCTGCAGTCCATGGGGTCGCAAAGAGTTGGACACAACTTAGCTACTGAACAACAACAATTCTCCAGAGTTCTGAAGCCTTGAGTTACTTTAGAAGACTCAGTTAGAGTTGGGAGTAATAGCTGATAAAGTCATTATATCTCGTAGTATATCTAGGTTGCTACACAACCTTTTTTTTTTTTGGCTGCCCTGGGTCTTCATTGCGGCACACAAGACTTTTTCTAGCTGTGGTATGTGAGCTTAACTGCCCAGCATCATGTGGGATGTTAGTTCCTGGATCAGGGATCAAATTCTTCATTCCTGTAAAGCAGATTCTTAACCATTGGACCAGCAAGTTAAGTCCAACTCTGTTTCTCTTAAAGTCTACTTTATCTCTTAATGATGCCAAGTCACTGTAACTAGAGATTAGGAGCACAGATTCAAGAACCAGATAAACTGTATTTGAATCTTGGTTCCAACACTGATTATAACCAACCTACAGAAAAATTACAGTAATATTATTAGCTAGTTTCACAAATGAGATTCAGATAAAGTGATTTTCCCAAGACCAAGACGGGAACTAAAATTGACCCCAGGAGTTCTGAGTTGTCCCATGTTCTGCTCCCCATTTTAGGATGTGAGGCAAGAGGCTGCAGAGCAGAGGATCATAAAGAGCACAAAACTGGAAATCAGCAAATCTGTTATCAAGGCATGGATCTGTCACAAACTGGCTGTGTAATCTTTGATGAGTTATGTACTTTTCTAATTTCAACTTCTTCAACCATGAAATGAAGATACTATCTGTCCTGTCGAGCCTATGGAGAAATACCATAATAATGAAAACAACAGATATTAGAGCACTTTATAAACTGGAAATGCCATACAAATGACTAACACAAAATGCTACTTCACAAGTGCTATTAAGAGGTGATTGTCCCAGTATGAGACTTTAAGCATCTTAATTTATGCCAAAACATATCAAGAATACAGTCCTGTCACTAACACCAATACAGCTGAGAAAAGACTTAAATCTATCAGATAAGTGAAAGGAAATTTTAATTTGTCTCCAAAGTTTCCCTAGAGGCTGTTCCAAATAGATGTAGAACTAGGGACTAAAGAGAGTTCAGGAAATATTTGTCAGACCAGTCTCTGGTAAAAACCTGGTTCGAAGGATTCACAAGTGAATCCATCCAGGGATTCAATTAAGGATGGAGCTAAAAGAAGTCAATTAAGGATGGAGCTAAAAGAAGTCAATTAAGGATGGAGCTAAAAGAGGCACTGGGGGTCCAGTAACCTCTCAGATTCCTTAACCTATCGAAGAAACTACCAAACAATTTAGCCTGTGTTTTATGTTGGGTAAGAATTCTGCCGTCCTAGTGGGATATGCATCCTTCCGAGATGATGGTGATGATGATGACGAATAACAACAGACAATAATAATAAAAAATACTAACAGCAGTCAACATTCACTGATTGCTTGTTATGTGCCAGTCACTGTTCTAGCCTTCATCATTTAATTTTCACAACAAACTTATGAGATAGCATTTTTATCAGATTAGACATAATTCAGGAATATGTTTTACCTAGGTCATAATTTTAAGACACCTACCTATACGATGATTTTAAATTTATCTATCAGTCACGTGCAATCCCACTGTGGATCTGCTGGGATGCGTTCCATTGGGTTACTAACATCCTTTCCAAGTTTAATTAAAATCAAAGGCTCCTGTGAGAATTCCTATGAAAACACTTACACCTTTGCACTGATATAACAATAAGAACTATCACATACTGCTTTCCTATCTCATGCCCAATAAATTCTGTGTTCTTCTCTCTATAACCTGCATACGTGTGCTTATTGAAGTTCTCAAACTTTCTCAGCTCACAGCACCCGTAGCATCTCAGAAATGTTTTCATGGCTTCCTTAGGTCAAAGGAAATACCTAACAGTCCGGCCAAGCAGCTAGGTATTTAATAGGTATTTATTCCCTAACAATTTTATAGCCTTCTAAAGAAATAACACAAACATTGGAAGGAAAATATTGTATTTTTATGTCCTCGAACCACATTAATTCCTAATGGGATGTGTGCATCTGTTGGGCACTGCATAATTTCTCAAACCTTGTAACCGGAAACTACTGCTTTCATTTCTTGTTCTATATTGACCTTTGTGTGACACTTGCTTTTTTTCCCAGCACTGTTGAAAATCTAGCTTTGCAGAGGTATGTCATCAAGAGAAATGCAGTATGATCTAATGCTGAATGCTGAACCACCTTGAGCCAGTGGTCTGCAGAGATGTCCAAGAGATGTCACTGTGTTTCCCTCAAAAATTTAATATATACCACAGCGCCTCTACGGTCCAGCCACATAGTTTGGGAAATGCGAGAACAGTGAGAAACTGTATGGTACAGTAGTCAAAGGGAGGGATTCTGGAATCAGATTATCTGAGTTGAAATTCTGATACTAATGAGAGGGTAATAGGCAGGAAGGCCAGGGGTCTCCTACCAGAGGAAATAGGCTGCAAGTGTCAGACATTCTTTCTCTCTCTCTTTAGCGGCGAGAGGAAACAAACCACTAGTGTCATATTTTTTCCCCTTCTCTGTACAAATTTAAAAAGAGGTTTCTTTTAAAATTCTGTGTTGCCATGACAATACCTGGTTCCACCTGAACTTAGTTAGTGATTTCAGTCGCTCAGTCGTGTCTGACTCTTTGCAACCCCATCTGCAGCACACCAGGCCTCCCTGTCCATCATCAACTCCCGGAGTTTACTCAAACTCATCTCCATTGAGTCGGTGATGCCATCCAACAATCTCATCTTCTGTCGTCCCCTTCTCCTCCTGCCTTCAATCTTTCCCAGCATCAGGGTCTTTTCCAATGAGTCAGTTCTTCGCATAAGGTGGCCAAAGTACTGGAGTTTCAGCTTCAACATCAGTCCTTCCAGTGAATATTCAGGACTGATTTCCTTTAGGATGGACTGGTTGGATCTCCTTGCAGTCCAAGGGACTCTCAAGAGGCTTCTCCAACACCACAGTTCAAAAGCATCAATTCTTTGGGGCTCAGCTTTCTTTTTAGTCCAACTCTCACATCCATACATGACTACTGGAAAAACCATAGGTTTGACTAGATGGACCTTTGTTGGCAAAGTAATACCTCTGCTTTTTAATAAACTGTCTAGGTTGGTCATAACTTTTCCTCCAAGGAGTAAGCATCTTTTAATTTCATGGCTGCAGTCACCATCTGCAGTGATTTTGGAGCCCAAGAAAATAAAGTCTGTCACTGTTTCCACCGTTTCCCCATCTATTTGCCGTGAAGTGATGGGACCAGATGCCATGATCTTCATTTTTTGAATGTTGAGTTTGAAGCCAGCTTTTCCACTCTCTTTCACTTTCATAAAGAGGCTCTTTAGTTGTTCTTCTTCACTTACTGCATAAGGGTGGTGTCATTTGCATATCTGAAGTTATTGATATTTCTCCTGGCAATCTTGATTCCAGCCTGTGCTTCATCCAGCCCAGCATTTTGCATGATGCATTGGAGAAGGAAATGGCAACCCACTCCAGTGTTCTTGCCTGGAGAATCCCAGGGACGAGGGAGCCTGGTGGGCTGCCATCTATGGGGTCGCACAGAGTCAGACACGACTGAAGCAACTTAGCAGCAGCAGCAGCTCTGCACAGAAGTTAAATAAGCAGGGTGACAATATACAGCCTTGACGTACTCCTATCCCAGTTTGGAAGCAGTCCGTTGTTCCACGTCCAGTTCTGACTGTTGCTTCCTGACCTGTATACAGATTTCTCAAGAGGCAGGTCAGGTGGTCTGGTATTCCCATTTCTGCATGAATTTTCCACAGTTTGTTGTGATCCACACAGTCAAAGGCTTTGGCGTAGTCAATAAAGCAGAAATAGCTGTTTTTCTGGAACTCGCTCGCTTTTTCGATGATCCAACAGATGATGGCAATTTGATCTCTGGTTCCTTTGCCTTTTCTAAATCCAGCTTGAACATCTGGAAGTTCCCGGTTCACATACTGTTGAAGCCTGGCTTGGAGAATTTTGAGCAGTACTTTACTAGCGTGTGAGATGAGTGCAACTGTGCAGTTGTTTGAGCATTCTTTGACATTGCCCACCTGATCTTAACTTGTCTCAAACCTTAAGTTAACCAATGCCGTTTTTCTTATGGAAATGTTTGTCTTAAGCTATGTTAATGAACTATATATTTACCCTAGACTCCTTCTTCAAGTCGGTTCTGCCTAAGACTCAGAACTGACTTGACAAACCAGTACATTTTACTCAAGCAAATGTTCTCTTAAGCTATGTTAATGAGACTGTATTTGCTTGGAAACCTGCCTTTCTTGTCATGTCAATCATTTTATGGCCAGGGACAACTCACTTTGTGCCAATTTTATCTCAAAATGCATGCTGTGGCTGAGGGGCCTGGTGCCAGTTTTGAGACATTTCCTTTCCTCTACTTAGCAGACTGCTAGTAGCTATATAACATCCAGCTAAAGACTATCAGGGGGGCACTCTTTCTGCTCTCTTCTGATGACTATGTCAGAAGCTTTCTCTATCTCTTTTATACTTTAATAAAACTTTATTACACAAAAGCTCTGAGCGATCAAGCCTCGTCACTGGCCCCAGATTGAATTCTTCTCTGGAGGCCAAGAATCCTGGTGTCTTTAGTGGCTCAGCAACAACCTTTCACTATTTTTACTGTATGCCTTGAGTATGCTAGGTAAAACTATGCTTTACTTTATTCACCTAAAATCGGGTCATAATTGTACCTACCTCATACAATTGTGTTCAGGACCATTTCTGTACATTGTAATAAATAACAATATTGAAAGTTTATTAGTTCTAACACCAAAACATATTATCAGTTAATCTTCTTGTAAGGAGGAAGTAATGGAAAAAAAAAAAAATCCAGAAAGGGAATGCTGATACAGCTAGTGCCCCTGTTAGGGGAAGCACACAGACTGAAACCGCCCACCCTGGCCAGGCATCATAGTAACTATTTGCATGAGTTGTTTTACGACAGGAGGTCCTGGTAAGGAACACAGAATAAGCCACCACCAACCGGAAGAGTTCAGGAAAGGTCAAAAGGAGACACCACATGTCCGACCACCTCCCAGAATCCTTCTCTCTGGCATCTATCTTGGCTGAACAAGGCGTGCACCACCAGGAAGGACTCTGAGTCAGATGATTGGCTAAAGACAACCTGGAAACTAATCCCATCACCATAAAACTGGAGACTGCAAGCCATGTAACAGAGCTGTTCTCCTGGGTTCCCTTACCCTACTACTCTCCACCCAGGTGCCCTTTCCCAATAAAATCTCTTGCTTTGTCAGCACATATGTCTCCTTGGACAATTTGTTTCTGAGTGTCAGACAAGAGCCCAGTTTCGGGCCCTGGAAGGGGTCCCCCTTCCTGGAACACCCCCAGTAAATTTCACCTACTTACAAATTTTGCCATGATACAGACATGTTCTCCAAGGCAGATTATTATGCAGTGCTAAGCTTCCACAAAAATCTGTCCTACAGGAAATCGATTTCTGCTGCTGCTGCTGCTGCTAAGTCGCTTCAGTCGTGTCCGACTCTGTGCGACCCCATAGACGGCAGCCCATCAGGCTCCACCATCCCTGGGATTCTCCAGGCAAGAACACTGGAGTGGGTTGCCATTTCCTTCTCCAATGCTTGAAAGTGAAAAGTGGAAGTGAAGTCGCTCAGTCGTGTCTGACTCTTAGCGACCCCATGGACTGCAGCCTACCAGGCTCCTCCGTCCATGGGATTTTCCAGACAAGAGTACTGGAGTGGGGTGCCATTGCCTTCTCCCAATCAATTTCTAATCTTACCTAATTTTGGACACCTGTCAATAACCAGAATCTTGGGCAAGAACCCACTCCTCAAAAGTAATGTCGGATTGCTTACAAATGTACTACATTTGAAACCTAAAACTCCATTAGTGCCCAAAAGGACAAACAAACATGAAACTTCAGAAAAAAAAGAATAACATAAGCTGAGGAATACATAAATAGAGTCTTAAAAATAAATAGAAAAAGTTAAAAAATATCTGATTGGTAAAAGATGCTTATGTAATTTAAAAACATATAACAGAGAAGAATTGTTTCTCATTTTACTTAGTTTTTAAAAGTTAAACCCATTCACTTTTAAACATACGACTCAATGACCAACCTCATTCATAATTATAAAATGCAAATTAAAAGATGATCAACTTTCTTCTATGAGACTGGTACCGGTCAAAAAGTTGGATAAAGTTTGGGAGTTTGGAATCGACATGTACGCACTGCTGTATTTAAAATGGATAACCAACAAGGACCTACTGTATAGCACATGAAACTCTACTCAATGCTATGTGGCAGCCTGGATAACAGGGGAGTCTGGGAGAGAATGGATACATGTATATGTATGGCTAAGTCCCTCAGCTGTCCACCTGAAACTATTACAACACTGTTAATCAGCTATATTCCAATACAAAATAAAAAGTTTAAAAAAAAAATTTAAATTTTTAACAACTTGGATAATACTCTGTTGGTAAGAGTATTAATATAAGGAAATAGGCATTCTATTATATATTTGGTGAGAACATAAATGTAAAGGTTTAACTTTTGGGGGGAATTCAGCAATATGTATCAAATGTAAAATGCACATAACTGCCAACTAAAAACTGTACTTCAAGGAAAGTTACCTTACAAATAAGCTTGAACATGAGTTCAAACACATACATATAATGAGTCAACTTCATCATTGTTCATAATCACAAAAGATCTGAGGCACTTTTGTGTGTGTGTGTGTGATTTTTTTTTTAATTAATTTATTTATTTTAGTTGGGGGCTAATTACTTTACAATATTGTAGTAGTTTTTGCCATACACTGACATGAATCAGCCATGGGTTTACATGTGTTCCCCATCCTGAACCCCCCTCCCACCTCCCTCCCCATCCCATCCCTCTGGGTCATTCCATTGCCCCAGCCCTGAGCACTTGTCTCATGCATCGAACATGGAATGGTGTTCTGTTTCACATATGATAATATACATGTTTCCATGCTATTGTCCCAGAACGTCCCACCCTCACCTTCTCCCTCAGAGTCCATAAGACTGTTCTATGCATCTGTGTCTCTTATTCTGTCTCGCATATAGGGTTATCGTTACCATCTTTCAAATTCCATATATATGCATTAGAATACTGTATTGGTGTTTTTCTTTCTGGCTTACTTCACTCTGTATAATGGGCTCCAGTTTCATCCATCTCAATAGAACCGATTCAAATGTATTTTTTTTAATGGCTGAGTAATATTCCATTGTGTATATGTACCACAGCTTCCTTATCCATTCATCTGCTGATGGACATCTAGGTTGCTTCCATGTCCTGGCTATTGTAAACAGTGCTGCGATGAACATTGGGGTACACGCGTCTCTTTCAATTCTGGTTTCCTCAGTGTGTATGCCCAGCAGTGGGATTGCTGGGTCATATGGCAGTTCTATTTCCAGTTTTTTAAGGAATCTCCACACTGTTCTCCATAGTGGCTGTACTAGTTTGCATTCCCACCAACAGTGTAAGAGGGTTCCCTTTTCTCCACACCCTCTCCAGCATTTATTGCTTGTAGACTTTTGGATAGCAGCCATTCTGACTGGTGTGAAATGGTACCTCATTGTGGTTTTGATTTGCATTTCTCTAATAATGAGTGATGTTGAGCATCTTTTCATGTGTTTGTTAGCCATCTGTATGTCTTCTTTGGAGAAATGTCTGTTTAGTTCTTTGGCCCATTTTTTGATTGGGTCGTTTATTTTTCTGGAATTCAGCTGCAGGAGTTGCTTGTATATTTTTGAGATTAATTGTTTGTCTGTTGCTTCGTTTGCTATTATTTTCTCCCATTCTGAAGGCTGTCTTTACACCTTGCTTATAGTTTCCTTTGTTGTGCAAAAGCTTTTAATTTTAATTAGGTCCTATTTGTTTATTTTTGCTTTTATTTCCAATATTCTTGGAGGTGGGTCATGGAGGATCCTGCTGTGATTTATGTCAGAGAATGTTTTGCCTATGTTTTCCTCTAGGAGTTTTATAGTTTCTGGTCTTACGTTTAGATCTTTAATCCATTTTGAGTTTATTTTTGTGTATGGTGTTAGGAAGTGTTCTAGTTTCATTTTTTTACAAGTGGTAGACCAGTTTTCCCAGCACCACTTGTTAAAGAGATTGTCTTTTCTCCATTGTATATTCTTGCCAGATCTGAGGCACTTTAAATCTTGGTACCTTCTACCAAGGTAACTTGGTAGAAAAACAATGATACATCTCTGCATAGCTGGAGAAGAATCTGGTAAATCTGTGTGTATCTATAAGGAAGCTCCAAGATAAATTAAGAAGAGCAAGGTGAAGGGCAGCATTATAGGGTGTTTTTTGCCTGTGTCTTTTAGTAAATATATACACATATTAACATGTATGTATGTATCTTCATGCATTTAACTTCAGTTGAAGAAGACAAAAAAAATTATACTACTAAATTCTAAAGAAGAGAATAGGGTAAGGGCACGCAGAAGGCTCTTTTCTCCATTACATATTCTTTCATACAGCTTAGATATGCTCAACCAGATACATGTTTTTCGTTAAACTTTTTGAAATAACTATAGATTCACATGCAATTATAAAAAATAATACAGAGAAATTCCCATGTACCCTGTATCAAATTTACCCCAACGTTAATATCTCTCAAAACTCTAGGACAATCTCACAACCAGGATAATGACATTGATAGTCAAGATATAGCACATTTCTATCACCACAAGGATTCCCTATTGCCCTTTTATAGCCATGTCCACTTTTCTTCACTTCCAGTCCCTTCTTAGTCCCTGGCAAACACTAATCAGCTCTTCACGTCTATAAAATATCAACTCAAGAATTTTTATAAATGAATATAGTATGTGTAACCTTTTGAGATTTGCTTTTTCTGCTCAGCATAATTCTCTGGAGATTCATCTAGATTGCTGCATGTGTCAATAGTTCATTCCTTTTTGTTGCTGAGTAGTATTCTAGCATATGGATTTACCAAAGTTTAACCATTCAGTTATTGAAGGACATCTGGGGTGTATCCAGTTCTTGGCTATTATGAGTAAAGCAGCTCTAAACATTCACATACAGGAGTTGTATAAGCATAAGTCCTCATTCTCGGCAATAAATGCCCAGGAATGCAATATCTAGGTTACAAGACAGTTAATGTCTAGGTTTTTTATTTGTTTTTAAAGAAACTGTTAAAGTGTTTTCCAGAGTGACTGTATCATATTAAATTCCCACCAGCAATATATGAGTGATACCATTTCTCTGCATTCTCAATGGCATTTGATACTAGCACTGGTTTTTATTATAACCATTCTGATAGGTACATAGTGATAGCTCATTGTGGTTTTCATTTGCATTCTCTAATGGCAAAAGATACTGAATATCTTTTGAAGCTTATTTACAATCCGTACACATTCTTCAGTGAAATGCCTTTATGTTTTTTTGCCAATTTTCTAACTGGGCTGTTTTTCTTTTTATTGTTGAGTTTTTGAGAGTTCTTTATTCTAGTCTTTTGTCAGATGTGTGGTTTGCAAATATTTTCTTCCACTTGGTAGCTTGTGTTTTCCTCCCTTCAATGGAGTCATTCACAGAACAAAATTTTTACTTGATGAAGTCCAATTTATCCATTTTTCCTTTTGTGGATCATCCTCTTAGTGTCAAGTCTAGGCATGTTCACCCCTCCACCAATACCACAGTCTTGATTACTGTGGTCATTTTAACAAACTTGGTATCAAGGAGACAGATCCGTTCCACTTTATTTTTATTTTCAAAAAAGAAAATTCTACATTCTGCCCCTTTGCGTGTACATTTTAGAATATTATTTATTCTATAAAGAAATCTTATGGAGATTTTAAAAGTTCTGTTATACACTACATCAGTTTGGGGAGAACTGACATCTTTACTATGTCAAATCTTCTCAGCCATGAATACAAGTCTCTCCATTTATTTAGATGTTCCTTGATTCTTTCACTGGTGTTTTGTAGCTTTCAGCATCTAAGTCCTGTACACGTTTCATAAGATTTACATCCAGGTATTTATTTTTTGAGTAAATGTTATTGTCATCAACCACAAACTGGAACTTGCCATGGGTACTTGCCATCTATAAGGATTAAATTAGATGCTGCTGCAGCCCTTGACCTCCAACACCCTCTGAAGGACTTCAGTGTGGAGAGCAGAAATGAGGTACTCTGTGCTCTGGGAAAACTGGCAGGACAGGTCTTCAGATAGTCAGATATTCTCAGGAGCTGATTTTATGAGCCCAATTCTTCTATCTCCTCCTATCTAGAAAAACACTAAAATCCTTCATGGTGACGACTGTTTCTCATGATGGGCAGAAGCTTCACGAGACCAGCAGAAACTTTCTACAAAAAAATATATGCTTGATTGCATGTGCACCCCCTTTACCAAAATGACATATATACTGTCCTTTCCCCCTGCTTCTCCCTCAGTCTCTCAAAGCTATCTAAGGTGCTGTCTCCCAGGCTGTTCATATTGCCTCAAATAAAACTTAACTCACAGCTCTCACATTATGCATTTTTTTCAGTTGACAGTTAATTTTTTAATTTCAACGTACTCATTGCTAGAATCTCAATTTCTTTTTTGCACATATTGGGTATCCATGGCCTTACTGAGCTCATTTATCAGTTCTCAGAGTTTTTGTTTTGATTTTGGTAGATTCTTTGGAATTTTCTAAGTAGACCATCATGTCATCTGCAAATAAGAAGTTTTATTTCCTCCTTTCCAACCTGCATGTCTTTTATTTCCTTTTCTTAAATTATTGCATTATGCTGAATAAAGGTAATGAATGTGGACATCCTTGCTTTGAACCTGTCCTTAGGGGAAAAGCATTCAGAATTTCATCATTAAGTACAAGGTTGAGGAAGTTCTACTCTATTCCTATTTAAGTTTGTTGTTGTGGGTTTGTTTTTTTTTTTTTATTATGAATGCACATTGAATTTTGTCAACTGCTTTTTCTGTATCAGTTGATACAGTCATGTGATTTTCTTCTTTAGCCCATTTATACGGTGAATTACAGTGATTTTCAAATCGTGAACAAGACTTTCATCCCTGGAATAAATCTCATTTTCCATGGTGTATAATTCATTTTATATGTTGCTAAATTCTATTTGCCAATGTTTTGTTAAGGATTTTTTTGTCTACATTTAGGAGAACTATATTGGTCTGTGGGTTTTGGGAGACGGGGTTGGGTTTGTTTGTTTGTGTTTTGCATTGTCTTTGGTTTGGTATCTGGGTAATACTAGCTTCTTAAAGTGAACTGGTAAGTGCTCCTTGCTTATCAATTTTCCAGAAAAGCTTGTGTAGAATTAGTGTTAATTCTGCTTTAAACATTTGGTAGAATTTTCGGATGAAACTATCTGTGTCTGAAGATTTCTTTTTGGGGAGTTTCTAAAAGTATGAATTCAAATTCCTTAGTGAGTAAGAGCTATTCAAAATACCCACTTCATTTTGGGTGAAATGCGGTAACTGCGTTTACACTTTAAGTTGTAAAATTTATGTGTGCAGAGTCACTTATAGCATTTCTTTACTACCCTTTTGATGTCTGCAGAATCGGTAGTGATATCCCCTATGTTGTTCTGATACTGGTAACATCTTCTCTTTTTTTCATTGTCAGTCTGCTACAAATTGTCAGTTTTACTGATCTTTTCAAAGAATCAAATGCTTGTTTCACTGATTTTTTTTCTATTGTCTTCCTGTTTTCAATGTCATTGAGTTTTGCTTTTATATTTATTATTTCCTTTCTTCTGCTTGCTTTTGGTATATTCTATTCATTTTTTCTAAGTCTGAGATGGGAGCTTAGATTATTGATTTGAGATTTTTTTCATTCTGAGCTATGCATTCAGTTCTATAAATTTCCATCTCTGGACCACTGCACCTGTGACTCACAAATTCTGATGTTGTACTTTCATTTTCACCCAGTTCAATGTTTTATTTTGTTTTTTATTTTTCTTGAGATTTCCTCTTTCACCAACGGATTATTTGAAAGTATGCTATTTCATCTCTGTTTGAAGATTTCTGCAGTTACTGCTTTCAAGTTTGATGACACTGTAGTCGAAGAACATACTCTGATTTCAATATTTTGAATTTGTTGAGGTTTCTGTGATGGCTCAGGATATGGACTATCTCTAAAGATGATCAGTAAGAGCTTGAACAGAATGGCATTCTGCTGTGTTTTGGGTGGGTGGGGTGTTCTATAAATGTCAGTTAGATCTTGTTGATTGGAGCTGTTGTCAAATTCTTCTATATCCCTACTGATCTACTATCTAGTTGTTCTATCAATTACTGAGAGAAGAGTGTCTGAAGTCTCCAACTGTGAATTTTTTTATTTCTCCTTCCAGGTCTCTTGGGGGCCTCTCATTACCAGCTGACAAGATGAAATTCCCAGCACTCTACTTGCCCTCCCCTGATACCATCTTGGCTAAAGTACTATAGCACCTCATTACAGCCTCCTTCACCGCACCCTGGCCCCCAGCTTTACTGAGGTATAACTGACAAACAGTACTGTAATATATTAAAGGGTACAGTAGGATGACTTAAAATACATGCACATTATGAAAGGAATTCCACCAAAAAGTTAATTAATATGTTCATCACCTCACAGTTACTTTTTCTTTTTTCAGTGAGAATGCTTAAGACCTATTCTCTTAGCAAATATCAAGTATACAATACAGTATTATCAACTACAGTCACCATGCTGTACATTAGATCCTCAGAACATACTTAGCTTATAAGTGAAAGTCTGCACCCTTTTACCAATTTCTTCCAGTTTCCTTCACCCCCTCAGGCCCTGGCGATTAACATTCTACTCTCAGTTTTTATGACTTTGACCTTTCTTTGATAAGAGATACCATGCAGTATTTGTCTTTCTCTGTCTCGCTTCTTTTACTTAGCAGAATGCCCTCCAGGCGCCCCACTGGGGCTCTGCTGAGGTGGCTGTGGGTGGGGCCACAGTTTTCTCGTAGTGTTTGGCTAGAGGAGAGCAGTTATTGTCTAAAACTTTTCTGTCTTGTTAGGGCGTTCCTCTCCTAGCCCTTCAGCTACAAAGACCAGATTTATGTTGGTTTGGCTTTGTCTGCCCTTGTTAGCATTTCTCTGTTGCCGGCTTCTTTAGCTTCAAATCTGGGATATATGTGGGCTTCCCTGGTGGCTCAGATAGTAAAGCATCTGCCTGCATTGCAGATGACCCAGGTTTGATCCCTGGGTTGGGAAGCTCCCCTTGAGAACGGAATGGCTACCCACTTCAGTATTCTTGCCTGGAGAATTCCATGGACAGAGGAGCCTGGAGGCCATCATCCGTGAGGTCACAAAAAGTCAAACGTGACTTGAGCGACTAACACTTTCACTTTCTGGGATATATGAAGCAAAAGAAAACCTCGGGAACTCATCAATGTTTTGCTCCTTGAGCCTTAAGGGGCCTAGCCAGCCTCTTTCTTCTTTCTGCCTTTCAGAGTCTTCTTATGTGTGTTTTATATAAAGTTCCTGGGGTTTGGGGGTACTTAATGGGAAGGAAAAGTGAAAGTATATTTACTGCAGCTTCCCAGAAATAGAATTACATTTATTATTTTTGAAATAAAAACCAGAACCATTACATCAGAGTGCTAGTGCCTTCCTCAGGTCACGGTTATGTTAAAAGAGGAATTTTATCTTTAACAAACTCTTAAAACTATAGCTGTACCTTGTAAGGGGGGACAAACGTGATGTCCCTCGCTTTGCGAAATGAGAAACTGATGACAAAAAATTAATCTAACACTGATACTGTCCTCTTACCTTCTCTTTGCACTTTTAAAGACACACTGGTATTTAATCCACAAAACTTCAACACACCATCCCTTTCCTCTCTGATCTCTCTACTTTATACATCAGAAAAACAGTGTTACTCAGAGTTCCAGGGTCAGTGCCTCATTCCATCTGAATTCTGAAACATACACAAACTGCCTCAGCAGCATAGTAATTAAGGAATACTTGAGAGTCATACTGTGGTTGATTTCAAAGGAAGATTTTTCAGCATTCCAATAATATCATCTTTATAAAATAGAAGAAGATCTTGGGGTTTTGTAGCCATCAGCTTCCAATAATATTCTAAGTATAAATTTACCTAGGAACTACTAGAAAGTCCAAAGGTACTGAAGAAGGAATTCATAGGACCTGGACTCCATCTTAGGCCTGTTTATGCTGATCATGCTTGGCCACCTCTCTAATGGACTCTAAACTCTGTGCTTAGTGCCTGTGGAAATGACAATAGAAGGATAAGACCCCCTCCGGACAGGTCATAAATTCTTATCTGTAACCTCAGGCTTATTGATTATTGACTGTTTGGAATGTAACCTCAGGCTTATTGATTATTGACTGTTTGAACACATAACACATGAATGATGGAGTTATTGTGATTGTATTTACCTTTCCTTTGTTTATGTAAGTCACAAAGAAGTTGGGTGGTGGGTTCAGACACGTATACATGGGGTATAAAAGATTTTCACAAATGCTGGTCGGGGCCCTTGGCTAAGAGAAGACTCTGTCTTGGGCCCGCCGGTGTAATAAACTGCACTCCACTACCTGCATTGTCCTTCTGAGTGAGTTTGTTTCCCAAAACGCGTGGCTATAACAGTACTAGCTAAGTTCACTTGTATTTCTTTTAGATGGATGGGTGGCTATCACTAATCCTACGTGATAGATTAAGTCTATAGACAATCTGAGATACATATATAGTATGTTATACAGGGAACAGGATTTATCCACATACAGGGCTCTGTCATTTACTAGTTGTATATTCGTATATTCTTGGGTAAATCACTTACAACTCTGTTCATTTTTATTACGGGAAGAAAAGACAAGCAGCTTGGATCCGGTGATTTCTAAGGATTTCCAAATTTGACATTCTATGACTTAAAACTCTTAAATTTGATTATCAAAATTCAGGGATCTTTATAACAGAGGTAGAGTTTAATTTTATTTCATTCATTATATTGTCAAGGAATCACCGAACATCTGCTCTGTGTAAGGCATTAGGCTGGTTTTTCGGTCTAGGCCCGACTTAAATGGGACCAAAAACTATGTGGCCTAACTATTCTACCTGATCCCATTTACTAGCAAGAAAGGAACTTGGATTAGTTTAGATGATTAGTTCTCAAACTGTTACCCATATGACTCTTTGCGACCCCATGGACTGTATAGTCCATGGGATTCTCTAGGCCAGAATACTGGAGTGAGTAGCCTTTCCCTTCTCCAGGGGATCTTCCCAACTCAGGGATTGAACCCAGGTCTCCCGCATCGCAGATGAATTCTTCACCAGCTGAGCCACAGGGGAAGCCCATCAAGACACCAGGAATGCTTATATAGATTGCTGGGCCCCACCCTGATGGTTTCTGATTCAGAGGAACTGGAATGGAGCTTGAGAATTTGTGTATCTAACAAGCTCCCAGATGCTGCTGGTTCAAGGAGCACACCTGGAGAACCCCTGATTCAGATAAAGTCCCATGTGTCAGGGGTCTCTGCTGTAAAGCTGGTGCTCTTGCCTCTTCACACTCTTTCATCTCCATTTTCCTTGCAACAATATTCATTCCCTCTCTATTGAGAAGCAGTTACATTCCTTTTTCTGTGTGTAGTTCTGGTAAAATTACTGATCTGAATGCCCCTCTGTTCCAGGGATAGAAATGTAAATTTAACTGAGCTAATCGTCTCCCACTGATCCTGGGGGTAAGCATGTGACCAAAGACAAGCCAACTACTGAGCTTTGCCCTAGAATTTGCCAACTTACAGAAGGCTAGCTCACTCTTTCCTTCTGTAAAACAAACTAAAAGGATATGACCTCAAGGGCCACAAACAAAAGTTGAAGTGAAAGACAGAGAGAAGGTAATCATGAATTTAATCATAAATGTAAGCCCCAGATCTACTTATATCTGAGGTAGATATATATATATATATATCTGAACAGACTCACTGGAAAAGACCCTGATGCTGGGCAAGATTAAAGGCAGGAGGAGAAGGGGACGACAGAGAATGAGATGGCTGGATGGCAGCACCAACTCAATGGACATGAGTTTGAGCAAGCTCCAGGAGTTGGTGATGGACAGGGAAGCCTGGTGTGCTGCAGTCCATGGGGTCGCAAAGAGTCGGACACGACTGAGCGAATGAACTGAACTGAACTGATCCCAAGATAAGCTATGCTTCCTATAAATAAGGAGACGGTATAGTAGTTGAAAGCATGAGTTTCAGAGTAACAAACTTGGATCTAATCCATCCACTTACCACTTGCATGACCTTAGGCAAATCTCTAAGCTTCACAAAATAAGAATAACATCACCTACCTCAGAGTCTTCCTTATAGGCATCAAATGAGATAACTCATGCCGAGTCCTGACAGGGAACATTCATGCAAAGAATGATACTTGTTAATATTACACCACTTATGCAACGTTTATCTCCCAGGTACTATAACTGGTGCTTTATGTGCTCTTTTACTAATCTGGGACCAAAAATGAATATAAAGGATGTTCAAGGCATAAGTACAAAGAGGTAGTTTAGACTGGCACAAAAGCTTACTCCTTTGGAAAATCTTGAATATGTAAAAGCAGACATTCTATACTCCTACAGGTCTTTTTGTTACCTCTACAGAATTCCTATAGCACTCACTTTTTACCTCTATAGATACATGAACATACCTGCAACAAGTAGAAAATAATTTTTTTAGAACTGTGTCACTTAGAACAGTATTGTGCTGTGTGATTAGTCGCTTAGTCATGTCCAGCTCTTTGCGACGCCATGGACTGTAGCCCACCAGGTTCCTCTGTCCATGGAATTCTCCAGGCAAGAATACTGGCCTAGGCTGCCATTTCTTCCTCCAGGGGCTCTTCCCCACCCAGAGATCAAATCTGTGTCTCCTCTGTCTCCTCCATTAGCAGGCGGATTCTTTATCCACTGAGCCATCCAGGAAACCCTTACAATAGCATTAAAAAGTACCAAATAACTAGAAATGAACCTAACTAAAAATGTAAAAGACTTTTGTTCAGAAATTGTAAAACATCAGTGAGGGGAATCAAAGATGACCTAAACAAATGGAGGACTATTATTCCACATACATGGAACAACAGAGTCAGTTCTCCCCCTAATTATCTCTGAATCACAACTGCAACAACTTTTTCTGAAAACTGACATGTTTTTACACTAAAACACACATGGAAATGCAAAGGGAAAGAATAACTAAAGCACTGTCCTGGAAGATGAAGGAGAGAAAATTCTCTACTACACAGCAAGATTTATAGAGTAATGATGACACTGTGGCTTTCATGACAAGAGACATAAATACACCGAAGGAACAGAATTGAGAGCCCAGAAGTAGCCCTACTCACAAATGGGCACTTGACTTAGAGCAAATATTTTAGTTATATGATAGTGAGGACACAAATGAAAATCCATGTGGAAAGGAAAAAATAGAACCCCTACCTCACACTCTAAACAGAATGGATTCCAGGGAGGGAAAGATCAAATTGTAAAAGACAAAACAATGACACTTTGAGGAAGTATTATATGAGAATATCTTAATTCACAGGGTGTAGAAAGATTTCTTAAACAGCAGACAAAAAGCACAGACCATAGAAAAGTAGGGAAAAGAGGACTGTATAAAAATTAAGAACTTCTGCTATTCAAATCATACCACTGAGAGAGTAAAAAAGCAAGCCACAGGGGCGGGGGGGTGGAATATTTGTATTACATATAACTAAAGGGCTTGGGGCTTCCCTGGTGGCTAGACGGTAAAGAATCTGCCTGCAATGTAGGAGATCTGGGTTTGATCCCTGGGTTGGGAAGATCCCCTGAAGAAGGGGATGGCTACCCACTCCAGTATTCTTGCCTAGAGAATCCCCAGGGACAGAGGAGCCTGGCGGGCTACAGTCCATGGAGTCACAAAGGGTCAGACGTGACTGAGCGACTAACACTTCCACTTTTCACTTTCACTAAAGGACTTATATCTATAATACAAAAATAACTCCTATAAATCAATTAAAAAAAAAGACAAACAACTATATACGAAAATGGGTAAAGAAACTTCACCAATGATATATAAATGATCAACAAACATCATCATAGGAAAATCCCACTTAAAACCTCAAAGAGATACCACCCCACATATGCCAGAATTTCTAAAATTAAAATGACTGCTAGGGCATCCCTGATGGCTCAGTGGTAAAGAATCCACCTGACAATGAGGGAGACGTGGGTTCAATCCCTGATTTGGGAAGATGTCACATGCCACGGAGCAACAAAGAGTGTGCATCACAACTACTGAGCCTGTGCTCTAGAGCTCGTTGAGCCTCAGCTACTCAGCCCACGTGCTGCAGCTACTGAAGCCTGCGCACCCTAGAGTCTGTGCACCGCAACAAGAGAAGCCACTGCAATGAGAAGCCCACATACCACAACTAGAGAGAAGCCCCTACTCACTGCAACTAGAGCAAAAGCCAGCCCAGCAACAAAGACCAAGAACAGCCAAAAATAAATACATAAGTAAATTAAAATCAATTTGGGCTTCCCTTGTAGCTCAGTTGGTAAAGAATATGCCTGCAACGCAGGAGACCCGGGTTCAATTCCTGGGTCGGGAAGATCCCCTGGAGAAGGAAATGGCAACCCACTCCAGTATTCTTGCCTGGAGAATCTCATGGACAGAGGAACCTGGCTGGCTACAGGCCATGGCATTGCAAGAGTTGGACATGACTTAGAGACTACACCACAAAATCATTTTAAAAAAGACTGCTGATACCTTGTATAAATAATAATATACGACAGTGGAACTGCTCATATATGGCTGCATTTGTCTGTAAATTGGTACAACCACTTTGGAAAATTATTTGACAAACACTACATTTAAATACCTGCATAATCTAAGACCTAGAGATTCCATTTCTACCTATATGCACAAGAGAAATGCATGCATATGTACACCAAGAGCCTGGAAACACCATTCAGCCCAAAGTCCATCAACAGTAGAATGCACTGAAGAAAAGAGTAGAATGGATAAATTGTGATGTATTTATACAATGGATTAGAACACAGCAATAAAAATAAATGACCAACAGTTTTCTAAAATTTACATAATGTTGACCCAAAAAACCCAAACATAAAGGTATACTCCATACTTCCATTGCATAAATTTTAAAAAGAATTAAGTAAACCCAAGCAATGGTGTTTAATAACACACACTTATAAAGACAAAAAAGTACTGAAAAATATCAGGTTACTGATTATCTTTAGTGATAGAGAAAAAAGAAAAGCTTTTGGAAGGGAGCACCAATGAAGACTAATGAAATACAGGTAAGATTCTATTTGTTGACCCAAGTGACCGTTATATGGTTATTTGTGTCATGAAAGTTCACTGAGCTGTATATTTCTGTTTCTTACACTCTATATATTTTAAACTTCACAATCTAGTAAGTTTTGAAAACCTCATCAAATTAAATCTTTCAAAACATTTACATTATACCTTCATGGTTTTTAACACCAAAGTTTAACACTATAAAGTTCTTAGGGCTAGCAGTGTTAAAGTTCATCAAATCATAAAAGCGAGAGCTTCCATGGTGGCTCGGTGGTGAAGAGTCCGCCTGCCAATGCAGGAGACATGAGTTTGATTTCCGACCCGGGAAGATCTCACATGCTGTGGAGCAACTAAGCCTGTGCACCACAACTACTGAGCACGTGCTCTGGACAACCCAGGACCCGAAATGACTGAAGCCCTTGCACCCTGGAGTCCATGCTCTGCAACAAGAGAAACTACTGCAATGAGAAGCCCATGCACTGCAACTAGAGAGGAGCCCCTGCTCTCTGCAACCACAGAAAAGCCCATATGCAGCAATGAAGACCCAGCACAAGCCAAAAATAAACAAATAAGGAAAAAATGTTTATAAGTCACAAAAGCAACTTTTCCCAATTACACACATGCTCTTCTCTCAAACATCAAGAAATCAGTGAGCATATATCAGAGGAAGGGACATAATAAGTTATGTAACTATTCTACCTAACAATCTATACACACTAACATATTTTCCCTACAGATGTTATCATACTATATATAGCTAACTGTTGAGTGTTTCTTCAGAATAACTGTCACCAAAAAGTCAGAAAATAAAGTCAACCCAAAACATTATATTCATTTTAGCAGTTATGATGCCATGGTAATAATTTAAAACAATCATATTTCAAGTGGACACATAGGTTTGGTCCCTCTTTAGTATTATAGTCTATTCAAAAATTCAATATACTTAACAGTTCTTTTCATATCTTTTTTCCACCTGATGGTATAAAAATTATGTTTCTATTTAGACAAAGTGTACATTTTCCATTTAGATAAAAATGTTATGTGTTTAAAAGTGTCTTAGATTCATAAATGACCTGAGATTTCCTTTAGAGAGCAAACAATGGAAGAGAAAGGCAGATTACGATAATGTATCTAACACTTTCCTAGAGACAATCTTTTTCTGACTGATGAATGAAAACTGATAGTAACAGAATGTTACCTTTTTACAATGTACTATGTTAGAAAGATAATTATATAACAGGTAATTTTGTAACTTTATATAATACTACATTAAGAACTCCTACAAGTAAATAAGTAATGTACACATTTTAAAATGGATAAAAGAAAGAACAAGATGGAGGAGGAGGAGGTGGATGTGGAGTATATCTCTCTCCACAGATGCATCAGGAATACACCTTCAGACACAGAAGTTCATGCAGAACACCAGATGAGAGCAGACAGGACTACCTGACCAGCGTTAAAGAATATATAGAACCACGCAAAACTTGGTAGGACGAAGGAACTAGGGGGAAAACGGGAGTGTTAGTAGGACTGGACCTGCCCTCATTGGGTGGGGGAACTGAAGCAGGAGTCCGATCCCCACATCAGGGCAATTGTCTGAGTCAGAGGAGAAACATTTAAGGCTGTGAGTGAAACAGCTGATCTGTGGCAGCCTAAATGGAATGAGAATCAGACAGTCCTTGCCGCAGCCATACTTACCCCGGACAGGGATGTAGATTCCCTGGAAGGCGCAGTGGCTGGGAGCTGGAGTTTAGAGATTGTGGAGCAATTCCAGGGCAAGGGCTGCTGTTGAGTATGGAGAGACAGATCGAGGGGATGTGAGGGAGGAGACTGTGGTGGGAAATGCTTGTGGAGGGGAGCCAGGCAGCCATGGAAGCAAGGCGACACTGTTGAGTCATGCGTAAGGGATGGAGCCATCACCACAGCCTCTCTCTCCCCACATGCCAGCATCGGCAGCTGAACAATAGAGGCTGGCCCAACAAACGCCTGCCTGATGCACTGAACTACAGAATAGGATCCTGCCCAGGGTGCCCCTTTAAGTGCCTGACCGCGCAGATCTACAGAGTAGGACCTCAGTCACGGGGGTGCCCTCTATGTGCCTGATGAACTGAACAACAGAAAAAGACCCCAGGCAAGGGAGCCCCTCTAAGTGCATGAACAGGTGGAGCTACGGAGAAAGACTGGCCAAAGAGGCCTTCTGAGCACCAGCTACAAGAGGCTCAAAAAAAGACTAATAGGGCCGTAACTCCTGTGGCTGAGGCAGTCTGTGTCCCTGCACACTTGGCGCCACCAGGGTCCCTGCAAGCCAAGAAGCCATGCCACCTTCACGCTCAACTCTCACTGGGGCTGAGCTGCCACAGGCAAAAAAAGTCTTGCATCTATGTGCGCAAAGTCACTTCGGTAGTGTCTGACTCTTTGCGACCCTGTAGACTGTGGCCTGCCAGGCTTCTCCGTCAGAGAGGGCGGTTCTCCAGGCAAGAACACTGGAGCATATTGGCCAATACTGGTTGCCATACCCTTCTAGAGCACTATATTTCCTGCTGCCCTAGCCGCCAACTCTCCTGAGTATCTGGTACTGCCAGAACCCCTGCAACCCAAGCAGCTGCACCACCTCCACACCTGGCCCTCACAGGGGCAAACCCAAGTCGTCCAGGGCAGCCTCAGGAGCAAACCCCAGGGGATGACCCACATGCAGAGGTGGAAATAAAACCATAATTGAAACACAGGGGCAGTGAGACTAAGGAAGAAGACCCCAAACCTTCCCACCAGCTGTACAAGCTACAGATTAAATCCAGACAATCAACTAGGCAGACTCCGTGTCTATGGAATATACAAAAGGTCATTGAGAGCTCCCACAAAAGAAAACGCACTAATTCTGATAGCTGTGGATACTGGAGGCAAGAACACAGAGTAGGACCAGAATAGAATCTGAGCTGCCCCCACAACAGGTCCAGAAATCAGCATAGTGTTGGAGGGCATCCTAGGGTGGTGAGGTGGACTGTGACTCCCAGCGAGGGAAAGGACTCTGACAGCAGTGACTCAAGAAAAACATTCATTAAATTCTTATGTTTTGACTTGTTCTGTAGATTCTTTTGGATTTTTTTTTCCTTTCCCCCCCCTCTGTTGTAGCTGTCGATTTTATTGGCACTATGAAATCTAATTAAGCTTTTGAGCTTTTTTTTTTTCTCAGTCATATTTTTTATTGTTGTTATAAACCTCTGCCTCTACGTTGGGCTTTTGCAGTTCTGGGAAGTTTTCCTTTTTTTCCTTTTCTCTTTTTTATTTTTAACTTTTAAATCTATTATTATTTTTCTACATGTATTCCTTTGTTTGCATTTCCTACTGTTCTTTTCCCCTTGCAGCTAATCTTTAATGTATATAAATCTTCTTTATCTACCTCTATTAAACTTTACCTATCTATTCTTTCTTTCCTTTCCTCTCAACATATGTTAGTTTTATTTTCATTGCTTTATTCCCCAATTGGCATCTTGCTTTAGTTTTGTTTTCCAGTTTCTGCTTTAGTTAGTTTTATTCTGGTAGACACAATTTTTGGTTTCCTTTGTTTGCTGGGTCAATCTACTGTGCTTTATTTTTGTTGGACTGTTTTGAATTTGCTCATGGGTGTATATGTATATGTGTATATTCCATTATTTTAGTTGTTATTTGCCTGATTTTGTAACTGCCAGTTGTCTGGGGTTCATCTTTGGTTTCATGGTTTTGGATATTTATTTTAATCTCACTTAATGCCATAAGAAACCACTTGTGGAATCTTCATTCCTGATCAAAGATCAAGCCCTGAGCCATTGCAGTGGGAGCACTGAATCCAAGACCCTAGACCCTAGGGAGTATCAAATAGTGAGAGCTCACACAAAGGAAACCACTTGAATACAAGACCTGGCATCACCCAAACACCAGTAACACCCTGTGCAGGATGCCTCATCTAAATGACAAACAAGACAAAAATACAAATCCAATCATCGTCGGACAGGATTACCATCTGACTCAGCCTTGCCCATCAGAGGAAAAACAAAACAAAACAAACAAAAAACTCAGCACAAATCTCACCCTATATGAAGCTAACACAAACCACTGGAGCAAACTTAGGAGGGCAGAAACCAAAAGGAAGAAAGAATTCAACCTTGAAGCCTGGGAAAAGGAGACCTCAAACACAATAAGTTTTAAAAAAAATAGTGAAAAGGCAGAGAAATACTACATAAATGAAGGAACAAACTAGAAACACAGAAGTCCAAATCAATGAAGAAGAAATAGGCAAACTACCTGAAAAAGAATTTGGAATAATGATAGTAAAGATGATCAGAAATCTTGAAAACAAAATGGAGACAATGCAAGAATCAATTAACAAAGACCTAGAAGAATTAAAGAATAAACATGTAGAGGCAACACAATTGCTGAAATTAAAAATACTCTAGAAGGAATCAATAGCAGAATATCTGAAGCAGAAGAATGAATCAGTGAGCTGGAAGATAAAATGGTGGAAATAACATCTGAAGAGCAGAATAAAGTAAAAAGAATGGAAAGAACTGAGGATAGTCTCAGAGACCTCTGGGACAATATCAAATGCACCAACATTTGAATTATAAGGGTCCCAGAAGAAGAAGAAGAGAAAAAGAAAGGGTATGAGAAAATTTTTGAAGAGATTATAGTTGAAAATTTCCCCAACATGTAAAAGGAAATAGTCAATCAAGTCCAAGAGGTACAAAGAGTCCCATACAGGATAAACCCAAGGAGAAACACGCTAGTTCAGTTCAGTTCAGTTCAGTCGCTCAGTCGTGTCCGACTCTTTGTGACCCCGTGAATCGCAGCATGCCAGGCCTCCCTGTCCATCACCAACTCCCGGAGTCTACCCAAACCCATGTCCATCGAGTCAGTGATGCCATCCAGCCATCTCATCCTCTGTCGTCCCCTTCTCCTCCTGCCTACAATCCTTCCCAGCATTAGGGTCTTTTCCAATGAGTCAACCCTTCGCATGAGGTGCCCAAAGTATTGGAGTTTCAGCTTCAACATCAGTCCTTCCAATGAACACCCAGGACTGATCTCCTTTAGGATAGACTGGTTGGATCTCCTTGCAGTCCAAGGGACTCTCAAGAGTCTTCTCCAACACCACAGTTCAAAAGCATCAATTCTTCAGTGCTCAGCTTTCTTTACTGTCCAACTCTCTCACATCCACACATGACTACTGGAAAAACCAAAGCCTTGACTAGATGGACCACATGCTAATCAAACTAACAAAGACTAAACACAAAGAAAGAATATTAAAAGCAGCAAGGGAAAAACAACAAGTAACATACAAGGGAAACCCCATATGCTTAATAGCTGATCTTTCAGCAGAAACTCTGCAGGCCAGAAGGGAATGGCAGTATATATTTAAAGTACTGAAAGGGAAAAATCTACAACCAAGATTACTGTATCTGGCAAGAATCTCATTCAAAATTGATGGAGAAATAAAAAGCTTTTCAGACAAGCAAAAGTTAAGAGAATTCAGTACCACCAAACCAGCTTTACAACAAATGTTAAAGAGACTTGTACAGTCAAGAAATACAAGAGAAGAAAAAGGATCTACAAAATCAACCCCAAACAATTAAGAAAATGACAATAGGAACATATGTATCAATAATTACTTAGAATGTAAACGGGTTAAATGCTCCAACCAAAAGACACAGACAGGCTGAATGAATACAAAAACAAGACCCATATATATGCTGTCTACAAGACACCCACTTCAGACCTAAAGACACATATAGACTGAAAGTGAGAGGATGGAAAAATATATTCCATGTAAATGGGAAGTAAAAGAAAGCTGGAGTAGCAATCCTCATATCAGACAAAATAAACCTTAAAATAAAGTAGATTATAAGAGATAAAGAAGGACACCACATAATGATCAAGGGATCAATCCAAGAGGAAGACATAAGTGTAAATATCCATGCACCCAACATAGGAGCACCTCAATACATAAGACAAACACTAACAGACATAAAAGGAGAAATTGACAGTAATACAATAATAGTAGGAGACTTTAACACCCCACTCACAACATTGGACAGATCATCAAAACGTAAAATTAATAAGGAAACACAAGTCTTAAATGATACATAAGATGAGATGATCTCATTGATATCTTCAGTAGAGTCCATCTAAATACAGAAGAATCCACCTTCTTCTCAAGTGCACATGGAACATTTTTCAGGATAGACCACATCTTGGGTCACAAATCAAACCTCAGTAAATTTAAGAAAACTGAAATCATATCAAGCATCTTCTCTGACCACAACGCTATGAGACTAGATATTAATTACAAGAAAAAAAACTGTAAGAAACACAAATACATGGAGATTAAACAACACATTTCTAAATAACCAAAAGGTTACTGAAGAAATCAAATCAGAAGTAAAAAAATTTCTAGAAACAAATGACAATGAAAACATGACAACTCAAAACCTATGGGATGCAGCAAAAGCAGTTCTAAGCAGGAAGTTTATAACAATACAATCCTACTTCAAGAAACAAGAAGAACATCGAATAGACAACCTAACTTTACACCCAAAATAACTGGAATAAGAAGAACAAAAGAACCCCAAAATGAGTAGAATGAAAGAAATCATAAAGATCTGAGCAGAAATAAATGAAAAAGAAATGAAAGAAACAATAGTAAAGATTAATAAAACTAAAAGCTGGTTATTTGAGAAGATAAACAAATTGACAAACCTTTAGCCAGACTCATCAAGGAAAAAAGAGAGAAGAATCAAATCATCAAAATTAGAAATGAAAAAGAAGAGGTTACAACAGGCAATGCAGAAATGCAAAGGATTATAACAGACTATTATGAACAACTATATGGCAATAAAATGGATAACCTGGAAGAAATGGGCAGATTCTTAGAAAAGTTCCATCTCCCAAGACTGAACCAGAAAGAAATAGAAATTATGAACAACCCAATTACAAGGACTGAAATTGAGGCTGTGATCAAAAATCTCCCCCCCCCAAAAAAGCCCAGGACCAGATAGCTTCACAGGACAATTCTGTCAAACATTTAGAGAGGAGCTAATAGCTATCCCTCTAAAACTCTTTCAAAAAATTGCAGAGGAAGGAACACTTCCAAACTCATTCTATGAGACCACCATCACCCTGATACCAAAACCAGACAAAGACAACACAAAAAAAGAAAACTACAGGCCAATATCACTGACGAACATAGATGCAAAAATTCTCAACAAAATTTTAGCAAACAGAATTCAGCAACACATCAAAAAGCTCATACATCATGATCAAGTTGGGTTTATTCCAGGAATGCAAGGATTCTTCAATACATGCAAATCAATCAATGTGATACACCATATTAACAAATTGAAAGATAAAAACCATATGATCATCTCAATAGATGCAGAAAAAGCCTTTGACAAAATTCAGCACTCATTTATGATTAAAACTCATCAAAAAATGGGCATAGAAGGAACCTATCTCAACATAGTAAAGGCCCTATATGATAAGCCTATAGCAAACATTATTCTCAATGGTGAAAAACTGAAAGCATTGCCCCTAAGATCAGTAACAAGACAAGGGTGTTCACTTTCATCACTATTATTCAACCTAGTCCTGGAAGTCCTAGCTATAGCAATCAGAGAAAAAAAAGAAATAAAAGGAATCCAGATCAGAAAAGAAGTAAAGCTCTCACTGTTTGCAGATGACATGATACTGTACATAAAAAACCCTAAAGATAGTATCAGAAAATTACTAGAGCTCATCAGTGAATTTAGCAGAGTTGCAGGATACAAAATCAGTACACAGAAATCACTTGCATTTCTATATACTAACAATGAAAAATCAGAAAGAGAAATTAAGGAATCAATCCCATTCACCATTGCAACAAAATGAATTAAATATATAGGAATAAACTTACCTAAGGAGACAAAAGAACTGTATACAGAAAATTATAAGACACTGATGAAAGAAATCAAAGATGACATAAACAGATGGAGAGATATTCCATGTTCCTGGGTAGGAAGAATCAATATTGTGAAAATGACTACACTACCAAATGCAATCTACAGAGTCAATGCGATCCCTATCAAATTACCAATGGCATTTTTCACAGAACTAGAACAAAAAATTTCACAATTCATATGGAAACACAAAAGACCCTGAATAGCCAAAGCAGTCTTGAGAAAGAAGAATGAAGCTGGAGGAATCAACCTTCCTGACTTCAGATTATACTACAAAGCTACAGTCATCAGGACAGAATGGTACTGGCACAAAAACAGAAATATAGACCAATGGAACAAGATAGAAGGCCCAGAAATAAACCCATGCACCTATGGGTACCTTATTTTTGACAAAGGAGGCAAGAATGTACAATGGGACAAAGACAGCCTCTTTAATAAATGGTGCTTGGAAAACTGGACAGCTACAAGTAAAAGAATGAAATTAGAACACTTCCTAACACCATACACAAAGATGAACTCAAAATGGATTAAAGACCTAAATATAAGGCCAGAAACTACAAAACTCTTAGAGGAAAACATAGGCAGAACAGTCGATGACATAAATCAAAGCAAGATCCTCTATGATCCACCTCCTAGAGTAACGGAAATAAAAACAAAAGTAAACAACTGGGGCCTGATTAACTTAAAAGCTTTTTCACAGCAAAGGAAACTATAAGCAAGGTGAAAAGACAACTCTTAGAATGGGAGAAAATAATAGCAGATGAAACAACTGATAAAGGATTAATTTCCAAAATATACAAGCAGCTCATACAACTCAATGCCAAAAAAACAAACAACCCAATCAAAAAATGGGAAAAAGATCTAAACAAACATTTCTCCAAAGAAGACATACAGATGGCTAACAAACACATGAAAAGATGCTCAACATCACTCATTATTAGAGAAATGCAAATCAAAACCACAATGAGATATCACCTCACACGGGTCAGAATGGCCATCATCAAAAAGTCTACAAACAATAAATGCTGGACAGGGTGTGGAGAAAAGGGAATGCTCTTGTACTATTGGTGGGAATACAAACTGATACAGCCACTATAGAAGATGGTATGAAAATTCCTTAAAAAACTAGGAATAAAACCACCACATGACCCAGCAATCTCACTCCTAGGCATATACCCTGAGGAGACCAAAACTGAAAAAGACACATGTATCCCACTGTTCACTGCAGCACTATTTACAATAGCTAGAACATGGAAGCAACCTAGATGTCCATCAACAGATGAATGGATAAAGAAGTTGTGGTACATATCCACAATGGAATACTACTCAGCCATAAAAAGGTATGCATTTGAGTCAGTTCTGATGAGGTGAATGAACCTAGAACCTATTATACACAGTGAAGTGAGTCAGAAAGAGAAAGATAAATATCGTATTCTAACGCACATATATGGAATCTAGAAAAATGAAGAATTTATTTACAGGGTAGCAATGGAGAAACAGACATAGAGAAAAGACTTATGGACATGGGGAGAGAGGAAGAAAGGGTGAAATGTATGGAAAGAGTAACATGGAAACTTACATTACCATATGTAAAATAGATAGCCAACGGGAACTTCCTGTATGGCTCAAGAAACTCAAACAGGGGCTCTGTATCAACCTAGAAGGGTGGGATGGGGAGGGAGACAGGAGGGAGGTTCAAAAGGGAGGGGATATATGTATACCTATGGCTGATTCATGTTGAGGTTTGACAGAAGACAACAAAATTCTGCAAAGCAATTATCCTTCAATAAAATATAAATTAAAAAGAAAAAAAACCTTCAAAAAAATAGGTAAGATACAAAAAAGTAATTCATATAAGAAACATTCACAGAAAAGGTAAGAATGGCCAATAAACTTATGAAAAGAGGCTAAAACATTAATAGTAATTAATGTTAATTAAAATAGGACAACATTTTCCTATCTGGCAAAAATGAAAAAGATCAAGAACATCAAATGTTGATAAGGATATGGAAAAATGAAAGTATTTACATATTTCTGGAAGGACTACAAATTGGTACAAACTTTTTGAAAGGCAATTTGACAATACCTATAAAATTTTAAACACACACACCTGCTCTAATACCCAACAATCTCATTTTTAAAATCTATCTTATAAAAAAATTAGTATGAGTGTATAAAAGATAAATTTGTAAGGATATTTGTTATAGCACCAGCATAGGAGAATGAATAAGTAAATTTTGGTGTGTGTATGTATATATATATATATATATATATATATATATATATATACACACAATGAAAATATCAAGTACTCTTTTTAAAATGCTAAATATCCTTTTTACTAATTTAGAAACATGTCCAAGATACATTAATAAGCAGTGAAAATAAACTGAGAAAAATACATACGGCATTTAATTTTTATTAAAAAAACAAACTTCTGCACATATGCTTGTATATAAGCCCAGAAAAATCGTCTGCAAGTATATACAGCAAACTCTTAACAATGGTAACCTCCAGAGGGGAAGAGAGTTTTGATTTGGAGATGAGGAACAGGATTTTTTATCGTTTACTTAATACTCTGCACTGTTCGAGTTCATTTTAATAAGCACATATTATTTTTTATTTTTAAAACAGGGACATATTTAAATATATTGAGTTATTCATTTAGCTGATTTACCCTATTTGGGATTACTTGATATTTAATATTTTATGAAGAATTACTTTAGGGTCAGAATCAGACAATTCTCTTAGAATTTCTAAAGGAAAACAAACAAAAGATATCTAGAAAGAGCAGATTATCCACCAGAGTCTGCATGAGTTCATTTTAACTAAGGGATAAATTAAAACTAAAAATAATGTCTGAGATTAGTAACTGACACAAAGCACTTTAAACAACAAAGCCAGTGAAGTTAAACAAAGATGAAAACTCACCTGGACTATATCCAAAACCATGCCAGCTGAGACTGTTCCAAAGCCAGCTAACAAAAATGGCACAAGTATTTGCAGTGCCATGACACCACTGGATTCCTTTGGTAATTTCTGGCTTGTTTCCACAATGACATCTTCATCACCATCACTAGATACATCATCATTTTGTAACATGGCTGTAGTTTCTGAAGCCTCCCTCCCATCACAGTAATTGTAGTTGGCATAGTCATCATACTTTTGGCTACAGCTTGATGGCATGTGCCCACTGTTGCCATGAAAAGACTGCTCCGAGAAATTGTGATATTCCATGTGCTGTTCGGATCTATTACTGAAAGTCTGTGCTGCAGCTGATAACCCATCTTGCCAAATGCTATTTCCTTTTTTGTGCCTGTCTTCCTGGTTTTTCTGGTATATTACTGGAACCATACTCAGCAATAAGTTTAAAAACTTATCAGACTGAATTGTATTTAAACTTAAAGTCCAGTCCACAAAACCTCCTCCACTGCTTCGACCACCACTTGATTTATTAATAATAGATCTTCCTTTACTATTAGTCATATTGTCATTGCAAAAGACCCTGTTTGCCTTAGATCTCAAGCTTTGTGAACCAGAGCAGATGAATCAGAACCACACGAACGCTGGTGTAAATTAAGATGTTGACTTCATTGTGCAGAAAACACCGCTTCCACTAATAGAAGATGTTTAGAAGTTCCACAGAGGGACTGGATCTGGAAAAATAATTTTTAAAAGTCAGAATAACTATCTTGATACCTCATAGTTAAAGCTGTAAAATACACATGTTCTTAAATGAACCCCAAGGTACTGACATTATACTCTGTGGGCTTAACACATAACTGGTTTGTGCCATGCAACTGCTTTGGACGCACAAATGTAGCATACAGCTTTTTTTGATGGCCATGGCCTATTTTGGTTAAAAGTATTTATTTTTGCATACTTTATGTAATTAGTACCCATGTAATGTCTTCAAAGTGAAAGTTATTCAGTCATGTCCAACTCTTTGCGACTCCACGGACTGTATAGTTCATGGAATTCTCCAGGCCAGAATACTGGAGTGAGTAGCCTTTCTATTCTTCAGGAGATCTTCCCAACCCAGGGATCGAACCCAGGTCTCCCACATTGCAGGAGGATTCTTTACCAGCTGAGCCACAAGGGAAGCCCAAGAATACTGGAGGGGGTAGTCTATCCCTTCTCCAGCGAATCTTCCCAACCAGGAATCGAACTAGGGTCTCCTGCACTGCAGGCGGATTCTTTACCAACTGAACTATCAGGCTGCTGCTGCTGCTGCTAAGTCGCATCAGTCGTATCCGACTCTGTGTAACCCCATAGATGGCAGCCCACCAGGCTCCCCCATCCCTGGGATTCTCCAGGCAAGAACACTGGAGTCAGTTGCCATTTCCTTCTCCAATGCATGAAAGTGAAAAGTGAAAGTGAAGTCGCTCAGTCGTGACAGACTCCTTGCGACCCCATGGACTGTAGCCCACCAGGCTCCTCCATCCATGGGATTTCCCAGGCAAGAGTATTGGAGTGGGTTGCCATTGCCTTCTCCTGAACTATCAGGGAAGCCCTTCAAATGTCTTCAATGTCTCTGCAATTCTACAAAAGACAAATTTATTAAAGTAATGGCTTCCATTACTTATACTGAAGTCTCAGAATTAAACTGCTACCACCTGTTACATATGTCAGCACAACAAAGGTAAAGTATATGACATTACATTTTAAATATATTAAATAATATCTGTTACTTTATCTCCAACTTAACACAGTATACATTTTGCTATTAAAATATGAAGAAACAATGATAATGTTTGCCATGAAATTACTTGATAAATATCCTAAATAGTGTACATGGTATTTATTTCACAGGTAAAACTAGGTTGATGTCATATTTGTAGTTCTAACAAAAAAAAATCATTATAGTTCATTTAGGGATATTATAATGTTACCTAAGAAATAACCAAAATGAAAAGGGATTACAAAAAATCGCTTAATCCTATTTTACAAGCCAACCAAAAGAAAGTTTTTAATGCCCTTCTCAAAGTTAGCTCTGACCTTCAATCTCAGAGTAGGCTCCTGATTGGCTAGTCAGTGATAAGATTCTCTCTCTAAAGATCTTAAACTACAGACACATAGTGTAAGGTTTCAATCCTAAAGGAAATCAGTCCTGAATATTCATTGGAAGGACTGATGCTAAAGCTGAAACTCCAGTACTTTGGCCACTGATTCAAAGAACTGACTCATTGGAAAAGACCCTGATGCTGAGAAAGACTGAAAGCAGGAGGAGAAGGGGATGATAGAGCATGAGATGGTTGGATGGCATCAGCGACTCGATGGACATGAGTTTAAGCAAGCTCAGGGAGTTGGTGATGGACAGCGAAGCCTGGTGTGCTGCAGTCCATGGGGTCACAAAGAGTCGGATGCTGTTGAACAACTGAACTGAACTAAAGTGTAAGCTAGTTTGAGAGTGACAGACACTGAAGTTGTGAGGTCATATATCACCTGCCCAGGTAGAGAATCTGACTCTTTGGGCAGCTGCCACCAAGGTACAGAGGTTTTCAAAGTTATTAGAGTGGGCCTAAGGCTGCAGGTGTTTCTCAGGAACACCTATCTTACACTTCCAAGAGCATTCAAGATCAACTAATTGGCCCTGATTTGATAAGGGACAGATAGCCCCACTGCCTAACTGGACTGTTCACCCACCAAACTAGACTAAGAACTGTTGCTGCTATACTGCTGCTTTTAATGAAAACCATTCTGTTCTTCAATATTTGTTTTCAACTTCTTAGAATGCCAATCTCCTCTCTTTGGATAGAAAGATCAATGGCAACAAATGGCAAAGGGAAAAAAGAGAAGGGGCTATGTCATGTGAAAGTGGATGCTAGGGCCTGGTTCATCTACTTCATCATTCACTCACTTGCTTTCTCTTGTGATTACAGACGGGTCTGGGAATTCCTGCAAGGGAAAAGGCTCAACATGTAGATCCTAGGACTCCAGACCTACTGGCTCAGAATATGTTTGAGTCATAGAAATCTTTTTCTTTTTACACTCCCTAAGTGATCACAGTACAGACATTCTGTGGACTTGCAGAGAATCCAATGAGATGAAGTACTAGTTGCCATTTTTGCCACCGGCAGGTGGATCAGTATACAAAGTCAGTGTTTGAAGAAAATCAAATGAATGGAAACAATGTCCAGAATGAAGCAAAGAAGAAACCAAGCAATCCAGAGAGGAGGACAGAATGGCTCCTTGAGGACCTTCCATGTAAGAAGAGGCTCAGCTGTATGTACGAAACTTAGGAGATTGCCAGCAGCCTTACATGAGCCAGATTGAGTGCGTTTCTGTTCCTTAAACCAATTTGCCTCCTTTTAAATAGTGAGCATTTCACTGCCCCAAAGAGATCTCTAATCAAACAAAAAACGGAACAAACTTTTAAGACAGTCTATTCCACTAAAGGGCCAGTGATAGACATAGGCAATTTCTTCTTCCTCTTGAAGCAGAATTATAAAGTAATCAAACTGGAAATGCAGAGAAATGTAGATGACAGTATGTATATTACCATTCAGTCAGCATTCACCTCAAAATGCATGGTCAACTAACCCTAAATAGAAAAATGGAGGGAAGAGAAAAGGGTGGGGGGAGGAATTTTCCAGAAAGTTATCTCTCTTAGAATACCTGTAGGGCATGGCTAAGCACAGAGTCTACACTGAGTTGGCCAGCGGGATCCAGATGCATCCAGCTCACACACTTTTGCCCCTGGTATTCTTTCTCCAGGGAAGCTATGAAGAAGGTGAGATGGAGACACAGATATGCAACCGGGCCCAGTGGGCACAGACCAGACAGAACTTTGGGGTAAACTTAAAACAATGCCTCCTGGAAAAAGGAAGCCACAGATGTGGAGTCTCGTGCTAGATTTCAACCCCACTCCCTCCCCTCAGCCAAGCACCCTCATGCACTGTAGAACCTGCACAACTTTACACAACACACTGGGCAGTTGAGTGAAACAGAAAACCACGCTTAAAGGGCATAAAAAACACGTGCTTTTGCTGTTGTTTCCTCAGCATCTTTTCCCAATTTTTCAGCTTATAGTAGCTCCATTTCCCATGTGAAATCACACTTGCCTTGTCTATGAGGCTCTGGTATGCCCAGTAATCAAACTTCCCTGCCCTCCAGACCACATAATAACAACTGCCTGGGGCAGGCCTGATTCCTACCCTGGAATTTCACATACCTGTTGCCTTACTATTTCCTGAATGGCTGACAGATGCCAACAAAAGAGGCACTACTCCTTCTTCAAGGACTTTACCTTGTGGTGGAGAGGAAAAACAATCAGGTGACCAAATAAGTAAAGGAGATAATTTGTGATAAAGGCAATGAAGGAAAGAGTTGATGGAGCAAAGAGTGAATGACTTACAGGGCTACTTCAGAGGGGCAGGCCTCTGGAAGAGTGTTTTCTCAGGACTTCCCTGGTGGTCCAGTGGCTAAAACTCTGCATCTTCAATGCAGGGGCCTGGGTTCGATCCCTGGTCAGGGAACTAGATCCCACATGCTGCAACCAAAGATCCTGCATGCCGAAACTAAGACCCAGTGCAGCCAAATGAATAAATTAATTCTTTTAAAAAAGAGTGTTTTCTCACTTCCCCTTTGAATGAGATAATCCTGAGGTTTGTCACTATATTTTCATCCTCCAAAAGCCCCTTCCACCACCACCACCACCATTTACACTTGGAGGAAAGCTCATCCATCCACAGAAACAGAGAATCACAGCCAGGAGATGTTGAGAGGGTTCTGATAACACTACACAATTAGGATATCTCATTTATTTAAAGCCCATTCCATCCCAGTTCTTCCCAATTTTATGGGCCAATAAATCTCCATTGCTTAAGCTAGGCTAAATGGTGCTTCTGTCTTAACATCTGTTTGTAAAATAATGCAATTTGGAAGTACTAAGAATTATCTTGCTGCAAGTGCATACCATAGATCACATACCACAATCTTGCACTGAGGAAAATGTGCTCATTTTTATTTATCCTTCATTTTAGCCAGCGAATGAGTGATCAGTTAGTCTAATGCTTGCATACTGACAAGGTCTATAAAGGTCTATTACTTCCCTTAAAGACTTCTTGAATTTTCTTCCTTTAAAGAAGTCACTTAGAAACTCGTTGAATAATGACTACAATCAAATTACTTTGAAGCTGATTTAAAATGGGTAATGTACACATATGGCACTAAATAAAAAATCAGTTGGGTTGCTCTATATTGCTCTTCATCTATAAATTAATAAAAATTACTAAAAAATAAGTAAATAGAATTGGGCAAAGTTTCTCTAGTTTTAGGTGCTGTAAGTGAAAGAATATCAGTGGAGATATTTATGGGTCACAGGTTCAATCCCTGGGTTGGAAAGATCCCCTGAAGTAGGAAATGGCAACCCACTTCAGGATTCTTGCCCAGAAAACCCTATGAACAAAGGAGCCTGTGGGACCGTAGTCCCCCAGCCCCCCATCACTCTTTGTGATGGAATCACAAAGAGTCGGACACGACTGAGCAACTGAGCACAGGACACAGCTGCATCGGCATCACCTGGATTGTTATTAGAAATGCAGGATCTCAGTTCCCAAGCATAACCCAACCTACTGAATCACAACCTGTGCTTACAGTATTAATACCATCTCCACGTGCTTTGCTTCCCTGGCAGCTCAGTCAGTCAAGAATCTGCCAACAATTTGGAAGACCTGGGTTCAATTCTTGGGTTGGGAAGATCCCCTGGAGAAGGGCATGGCAACCCACTCACTCCAGTATTCTTGCCTAGAGAATTGCATGGACAGAGGAACCTGGCAGGCTACAGTCCATGGGTTCTCAAAGAGTCAGACACGACTGAACGACTAAAACACATACCATGTGCTTTATGTAAACATGGAAGCTTAAGAAGCACCTCCCTGAACATCCAAAAGAATTTGATTTATACACATTAGACTACAAATTAGATGTTGTCAGACTTTCAGATGTGAACGAAGACCTGAGTACTGGTAATACATACACCACCACTATTGGGAGTGGAAACTGTACAACCACTTTGGAAAACAATGTGGTCTGATCTATTAAAATTGAAGACACATACGTGCCACATTCCAACAATTCACACCAAAGTCCATACCCTGAAGCAACTCTTGCTTTGTACACAGAAGACACATAAAAGAATATCCTTACCAACATTTTCACATTAGCAAAAAAAGAGAAGAAAAAACTAGAATTAACACAACAAAAGATAAATTGTGGGATTTCACACAATGGAATCTATGAAGGAGGGGATTATAAGCAAGCACAAATTTCAAGAGAATGGTTACATTTGTAGAAGTAGTACAAAAACCACACAGGGAGCTCCAAAGGTAGTGGTTATATTTTTTAAGCTAGGTAGTAGATACCTGAATGTTTATTATTGTTCTTTACTTCAGTTCAGTTGCTCAGTTGTATCTGACTCTTTGCGACCCATGGACTGCAGCACACCAGGCTTCCCTGTCTATCACCAACTCCTGGAGCTTGCTCAAACTCATGTCCATCGAGTCGCTGATGGTATCCAACGATCTCATCCTCTATGGATCCCTTCTCCTGCCTTCAATCTTTCCCAGCATCAGGGGCTTTTCCAATGAGTCAGTTCTTAGAACCAGGTGGCCAAAGTACTGGAGTTTCAGCTTTAGCATCAGTCCTTCCAATGAATATTCAGGACTGATTTCCTTTAGGATGGACTGGGTGGATCTCCCTGCCGTCCAAGGAACTCTCAAGAGTCTTCTCCAACAACACAGTTCAAAAGCATCAATTCTTTGGCGCTCAGTTTTCTTTATAGTCCAACTCTCACATCCATTCATGACTAATGGAAAAACCATAGCTATGACGAGAAAGACCTTTGTTGGCAAGTAATGTCTCTACTTTTTAATATGCTGTCTAGGTTGGTCATAGTTTTTCTTCCAAGGAGCAAGCGTCTTTTAATTTCATGGCTACAGTCACCATCTGCAGTGATTTTGCAGCCACACAAAATAAAGTCTCACTGTTTCCACTGTTCCCCCATCTATTTGCGATTAAGTGATGGGACCGGATGCCATGATCTTAGTTTTCTGAATGTTGAGTTTTAAGCCAACTTTTTCACTTTCAACAAGAGGCTCTTTAGTTCATCTTCACTTTCTGCCATAAGGGTGGTGTCATGTGCATATCTGAGGTTATTGATATTTCTCCCAGCAATCTTGATTCCAGCTTGTGCTTCACCCAGCCTGGCATTTCTCATGATGTACTCTGCATATAAGTTAAATAAGCAAGGTGACAATATACAGCCTTGAGTCCTCCCTTCCCGATTTTGAACCAGTCTGTTGTTCCACGTCTGGTTCTAACTGTTGCTTCTTGACCTGCACACAGATTTCTCATCTCTTTCACAATTTTCCACAGTTTGTTGTGATCCACACAAAGGCTTTGGCATAGTCAGTAAAGCAGAAGTAGATGTTTTTCTGGAACTCTCTTGCTTTTTCAATGACCCAATAGATGTTGGCAATTTGATCTCTGGTTCCTCTGCCTTTTCTAAATCCAGCTTGAACATCTGGAAGTTCACGGTTCACACACTGTTGAAGCCTGGCTTGGAGAATTTTGAGCATTACTTTGCTAACATGTGATATGGGTGCAATAGTGCAGTACTTTGAACATTCTTTGGCATTGCCCTTCTTTGGGATTGGAAAGAAAACTGACCTTTTCCAGTCCTGTGGCCACTGCTGAGTTTTCCAAATTTGCTGACATATTGAGTGCAGCACTTTCACAGCATCATCTTTTAGGATTTGAAATAGTTCAACTGGAATTCTATCACCTCCACTAGCTTTGTTCATAGTGATGCTTCTTAAGGCCCACATGACTTCACATTCCAGGATGTCTGGCTCTAGGTGGATGATCACACCATCATAGTTATCTGGGTCATGAAGATCTTTTTTGTATAGTTCTTCTGTGTATTCTTGCACCTCTTCTCAATATCTTCTGCTTCTGTCAGGTCCATACCATTTCTGTCCTTTATTGTGCCCATCTTTGCATGAAATGTTCCCTTGGTATCTCTAATTTTCTTCAAGAGGCCTCTAGTCTTTCCCATTCTATTGTTTTCCTCTATTTCTTTGCATTGATCACTGAGGAAGGCTTTCTTATTTCTCCTTGCTATTCTTTGGAACTCTGCATTCAAATGGAACATTTTCATTATTCGGCATGCGTGCTTCAGTCTGAATGATACTGTGACAGATTTTATTACTCCCCATTATTGCTTCCCTCCTGTAAGAGGACTGTCATCTCTGCCTGTTGCCAAGTTACATGCAGGGAGTATGTGAAGATTACACTGCCTCATCTCTACTGACATCAGGTCTGGGCAGATGACTCAGGAAGCAACAACATCTACAAACAGAAGCAATTCAACTCTGCCCTCTTTTCCCTCTGAAATGGGAACGACATATCCTAGGTTCAGACTAGGTCCTGGGACAAAGGTAACACCCAGAGCTGCAGGTACTGAAGCTCATCTGAAGCAACCTACAGGCAACATGTAGGAGGAGAGAAAGAAAGTTTTGCTGCTGAAAGCCACCGAGGGTTCAGGATTGTTTACTACCACAGCAAGATTTAATGAAAACTAAACTCAAAAGCAGGCATCTTAAAAAAGAACCTAACCCACATATTCCCATCTATTTTAGCTTAATAGAGTCTCTCTGATATACTGAGCATGTAAGGATTCCATCTTTGGTTAAAGAGCTTTAAAACAGTGTTTTCCAAACATTTAGATCTCGTTAACCACATTTCCCCCCAAATTTTATCAAGTTAACAATGATTTTTCCTTTAAAATATAAGTGTACATTTTAACACCAAACAAGTAGAAAGGACAAACTCTTAGACTAAAAGCCTTTCCATTGAATACATTCAGATTTATTAAGAACTCACTCCTTGCTTCCTGTGGAAGCTCTGTCATGGGCCAACATTAATCAGGGAGTTGTGTTAGGGAACCACTGACTTAAAGGAAAACAAACTAATATCAGACAGTCCTGATTAATTCAACTACAGTTACAAAAAAACATAAATAAATAATGTTAAAATTGCTTGTTTTTAAAAGTTAAGAAAAAGAATTGTATGTGTGTTGATTTACTTAATCAGTATCTTGGAGAAAATCTGCCTATTGTGCTGGAGGAGGCAATCTGTTCCTTTGCAAAGGTTAAATAATACACTTAAAAAATTAGTCAGAGCAGTTGAGTTAGCAGACTTTTGTCACGCCTCATTACTAAGAAAGGCAATAAATGGAAGTGTAATACTTTATTTTCCCATTAGAACAACAAAACGATGAAAGCATTTAGTCAAAAATCTCAAAACTTGTCACAGCACTGTCACACACATATATTCACACACTAAATGACCTAGAAGTCAAGGCAGATTACGGTTATTATGTATTCTTAGTTTTGCCACTCTCCAAGTGTGCATTCTGCTTTTACTTCCTCTGAATATATGTATTCTACATCTCTGTTTGTTAGAAGATGCAGATATGCACCAAACAGGATGTATTTTGAGGTCAGTTAAGTCAGATTTCAGAAAGGTCATGCCAGACAAAATGAGACCTTAGCTGATGTTGTACAAATTTATTTTCTTATTTTATAAAAGTTTTTGGCACATTCTTTTCAATGATACCCAGTAAGTACTGACTTGTTTCACTGGATAGCAGGTTCACAAAGAAGGATTATGTCTATTTATAATAATTTGCTTTTTTGCAGCACCCAAACAGCAGGCTGCCGTTATGGCTGATCCGTTTTCGTCCACTATTTCCATTTAAAGAATAAAACCTATGTAAACATAAATCCTCATTAATTTCAATGATTACTATTTCCACTTAAGCAAAAACTATTTTTAAAAGTCTCAATAGTCTTTTTGATACCCAGTTTGGTCACTTGAATTCCTTAGCTTCTCCATTTCTTATTCCCAAACTCTGTTTTCCTGAAGAATCACTTTTCTCAGCATCAAATCACTTTTCTCAGCACATATCTCGCACAGCTCTTAACCAATCCCCACTTTGGTTTTCTCATGTTCACTCTGACTCCAGCTTTCTGCTGTCCTGCCAAACCCTTCTTCCTGGAAAACACATCAGAACCCACAAGGTCACCCTAGTCCCAAGCATGGAGATCACAGCCTTGACTACTAAATCACACTGAAGAGCTCTATTCCCCATTTAAGCTAGTCCAACAGCTACCACTAAAATCATATCTCATTAAAAATTTTTTTTTTCTTTTGGCAGTGCTAGCAGCTTGCAGGATCTTGTTTATGGACTAGGGATCAAATCCAGGCCCCCTGCATTAGGGGTGTGGAGTCTTAACCACTGGACTGCCAGGAAAGACCCATCATTTCTCATTTTAAACTCTTTGACTTCACTATTTGCATCCACAGGGCTCCCTACATGCTGATTTTGGGTTCCTAATTGTTTCAAACTGACTCACTGTTTTCTACTCAATTTCTTAAATCAGCTAAATTATTATCTCTTATTCTTCTTTAAGCTTCCTCTATTCAACCAAATTTATTTTATTCAGTTGTCCCTATACTTTCTACCAACTGTTCCTAATGTTCTGGAACTTTGGCCTCATTCAAAAGGTCACCATAAAAATTGACCACCTCAGAGAAATCTACCTAAATTAATGTAGAGTTCAGGGTACAGAGAGGAAAAAAACATAGTCAAAATTAAATGCCCAAAACAGTGAGCAATCGTCCTATCATGTACCGTTTTAAAAGAATTTTTAAAAAATAAAAGGTGTCCATTTGGTCTCCCATTGCCAATTCCTACAGGGCAAAGAGAATATCTTCTTTTTCTGATGATACTTGCTATATCACTTGACCCTCAAAACTTAAAAATCAATATGGCAATGAAAAAGAAATCTCCACAACTCCAAATGTACCAATATTACAGAGGTATATATAATTCATAGTATCCAGTTGGTTTTTCCAGTAGTCACGTATGGATGTGAGAGTTGGACAATAAAAGAAGGCTGAGCACCAAAGAATCGATGCTTTCAAATTGTGGTGTTGGAGAAAATTCTTGAGATTCCCTTGGACAGCAAGGAGATCAAACCAGGCAGTCCTAAAGGAAATGAACCCTGAATATTCACTGGAAGGACTGATGCTGAAGCTGAAGCTTCAATACTTTGGCCACCTGATGCAAAGAACTGACTCACTGGAAAAGACCCAGATGTTGGGAAAGACTGAAGGCGGAAGGAGAAGGGGATGACAGAGGATGAAATGGTTGGATGGCGTCACTGACTCAATGGACAGAGTTGGAGCAAACTCTGGGAGACAGTGAAGGACATCGAAGCCTGGCGTGCTCCAGTCCATGGTGCTGCAAAAAGTCAGGCACAACCTATGCAGGGAACCACACAACTAGGAAAAAAAAAGTATGGATTTTTTTTTTTGCCCATTTCCTGTAGTTAACCAAGGAAAAGGAACACCCCCAAGGCAATGATTATAAACAACAAAGGTGCATCCAGTCAGTAACCATCCCACAAACTCCATGTGGTTTAAGTCTCAAACTGGTCCAAACAACAGCAATCCACGTTATCTTATCTCACAATTTCTATCAATGTTCAGGGCATTTAAAGTACTTGGAAATTGAAATATAAAACATTCTACCTCACAAATACTGTCCTCCCTGATGAAAAGGCTCACCTCTAAAGTAGAATGAAGTATCTCTCCCCAACTCCTTTTTTGTTTTGGCTCAAATGCACATAGTTAGCTCCTAAAAAAAAAAAAAAGATTTTTTGGATTTAAACTGGAAACTGTCTACTTAAAGTGAATTCAAGCATTCACACAGGTTTCATTTATGTAATAGGTAGTGATGTCAAACTTTATTGATCTGGCGGTCCTGATAGTCTGTAACAAACACAAAAGCTTGAGAAATCATGGGAATGATTCAGCTCCTGCTATCCAAAAGCTAGCTGATTCCATAAAACAATCAGTCATTCTAAGGCTACCCACAGATAGAAAAAAGTAACAGTCTAAGTTTCTACAGGCCTAAAAGACAGCTAAACATTTGTAAAGAATTTGAGTCCAGAGAAACAATCAGTGGGTATAATAAATCCTCAATACACCTCAAATAATTTTTCGAAGGAAACGAGACCCAGACAACCGATTTTGTTTTCAGAATCACAACCCTCAATCCCACTTTTAAAAAAAGTCACTTTTAAAAGAATGCTTTATTTGGAAGAAGGATACATCAAAGACAAGCCAATGAATCAACTAAAACAAAATCCACAGTTGAACCATTTCTGCTTATTGAGAAAATGTTGACAGAATAAATAGAGTGTGCATCCAAAGAACAAAGTGTATTGCATAAACAAAAGAGTCTATTCTACCAAGTGCCAAGAGTTAGATTATATTTAGGCCCTACCTAACCAACTGAAAAGTGAAAAACAAATCATTTTACTAGATATTTTGGTTAGATTAATAACAATACATAAATATTTTTATAATATGGTGACTGCAGCCATGAAAGACACTTGCTCCTTGGAAGAAAAGCTATGACAAACCTAGACAGTGTTTTAAAAAGCAGAAACATCACTTTGCCAACAAACATCCGTATAGTCAAAGCTATGGTTTCTCATTAGTCATGTATTGACGTGAGAGCTGGACCATAAACAAGGCTGAGCACCAAAGAATTGATGCTTTTGAGTTGTGGTGCTGGAAAAGACTCTTGAGAGTCCCTTGGACAGCACAGAGATCAAACCAGTCAATCCTAAAGGAAATCAATGCTGAATATTCACTGGAAGAACTGATGCTGAAGCTGAAGCTCTAATTTGAAGAGCCAACTCAATGGAAAAGACCCTGATTCTGGAAAAGATTGAGGGGAGGACAAGAAGGGGGCAGCAGAGGATGAGATGGTTGGATGGCATCACTGACTCAATGGACAAGAGTTTGAGCAAACTCTGAGAGATAGTGAAGGACAGGGAAGCCTGGCATGCTGTAGTCCACAGGGGGGTCTCAAAGAGTCGGACTTAACAACAACAATACAGGTAGTAGACAATAATCAGAAATATCAGTACTACTGTTTGAAATACTTCAGTTAATGGTCAAATAACAAAGGAGTTACAGCACAGAAATCTGTTTTGAAGTGGAGAAACTGCTTTTAAACAACAAAAAAAGGATATTTCTCCCACTTTAAAACATTTCTTACATGTATCTTATTTAAAAAACAAACTACCAATTAATGACGCTCTTGCAATTAACTCGCAATTGACATTCATTAATTTCCTGCAAACTGTTGCTAAGATCAGGCTTGGAAGGTAGCTCAGTGGTAAACAATCCGCCTGCCAAAGCAGGCAATGCAGGTTCAGTCCCTGGGTAGGAAGATCAACTACAGTAGGAAATGACAACTCGCTCCAGTATTCTTGCCTGGAACATCCCATGGACAGAGGAGCTTGGTAGGCTACAGTTATGGGGTCGCAAAGAATCGGACATGACTGAGTAACTGAGCACACATTGCTAAGAGCATCACCTTATCAATTACCCTAGAGAAAATCACATAAAACTTTACTTAAAAATTACACTACAGAAAGTCTTGCTACAGAAAACTGGCATTTTTCTTTTTCTTTAATAAAGACAGCCACCCTTGAGACTTCCGTGGTGATCCAGTGGTTAGGACTCCCAGCTTCCACTGCAGGGTGCCAGGTTCAATCCCTGGTCTCCTGGTTGAAGAACTAGGATCCCACAAGCCACATGGCCAAAAAGCAAAACAAAACAAAGATTGAGCCACCCTTTTCCTTTACTTCAGCAACAAGAAACTTACAGCCACATCTGAAACTCAAATTTATGATCAATTTATTCACCTTAATGTTACATTCTTGAAGCTTTATTTTCTCTTGTACTGGCTTCATAACTTTTTTTTAAAAACCAATACTTCTTGTAGCTGTTTTATAAAGTGACTCAACACCTTTGTGTAAAAGGTAGTGTACATGAAAATAAAACATAAATAATACATTTCCTTACTGGTTTTCTCTGGTATTTATAAATCTGAAATATTTAAATATAGATACTAGGCAACATAATAGGATAAGATGAACTCCAGCATTTCAAATGAGGAGAAATTATTATTCAGAACTCTCTAGAGTATACTTCCATATTTTAGCCTTATAACATCCTTATACTCTTAAAGAGAATTCAGTTTGAAAAATCCAGACACACTTCTGCAGACAACTTAAAAGATACACTTTATTCTTTGCATAATTAAACTGAAAGCTGAATATAAAAGCTTCCAGAATTGTAACGTACAGAAAAGATAATCATGTGTCAAAGCAAAAATCTTCTAAGAAAAGGCAAAGGGAAACATGATATGCCACGGCAAGGTTAACATTTTTCTTTCTTTGAAGACCAAGAGTGCCCCATCATTTTCATGGTGATTGCATTCCCAGTATTTACTCAGAGCCCTTCCATTCCTCTAGGGACCCTGGTTCCCTCCCCTATCCCAGAGGTGAGGTGGCACACTACATCTGGACGAGCAGGCCACACTAAATTACTCCGCCTTCCACTAGGTGATGAGACAGGACAGCCCCCACATGGAGCCAGGTCTTCCTCACCTTCCCTCACTGGGACACGTTCACCATGGCATCACCCAAGAAGATGAAGCCAATCTTCAACGTTCCCAAACTGGACTTTCCCTCAATATTGCTCCCTGGTACATGGTGCTGTGAAGTCCACTCAAGCACACAAACTCATGGCAAGAGACTACGCGGAAAAGGTGAACCACAGGTACACGGTGTTACATTAGTCAACTATTTTGGCATCAACCTCAAAGAATGATCTAACTCTTTCAGTATCTTTACTCTCTGAAACCATGTCTCTACCCTTTGGTCAGGGCTGCATACTTTCTTGTTCAAATACCACTTACAAAAAAAAAAAGGAGCCCAAAGGCTTTAAGTCCAACTTGAAGTTCAAACTAAAACTATCCTCAGGTAGTTAAAATAACCTGACTACCTTTCCTTCTCAGCTCATTTGAAATGGTGTTTCTGATGTCCACTGGCACAGAGCTCTCTTTTACTATTCTCTTTTTCACAGAATATGTGTTAAATTCTAAAAAAAAAAGGGGAGGGGTGTAGAAGTAGCCCAAAGGACAAACAAGAATTGTTTATTTTAGAAACCCACCATCCAGAGATAATCACTGATGATGTAATAGTATATATGATAACTTTGCTATATTTTTTCTATATATACATATATGTTTAAATCAAAAATACACGCATATTATACACACTGTTTGGCATCCTGCTTTTGCATTTTGTAAAATATCAAAAGACTTTCTTATCAGTATTCTACAAAGTTATTTTTAACAGCTACTTATAATTTCCTCTTCTAAAACTCCCAGGGGCTCTAAAATTTATTTTTCCTACTTTATCCCCCTCCACAGTTTCCCAACAGGAACACGACTAAAAGGCAACAGTCTTCATTCATTAATACATCCTAAACAGCTTCCAGAAAACTAATATTCTCCTGTATTCATAGAAGTGATTTCATTTATATTTTATATTGTTAGATGATCGTCAATACATAACTGCATCTACCCCACCAAGCTCCAAGGCAAGGCCAGGGTGGCACCAAGTCCATGGTGTGTCTCTCCCATGATCCATCACATATAATTCAAAATGGACATTCTCTCAATAATTCAAAATGATAATAACTCCAAACAAAGTAAGAGTCATAACAAGGTTGACTTTTCCTAGAAAGACCATCTCATTGTTTCTTTAAAGACTACAAAACATTAACAGATGGCCAACAGGCAACAACATATTAGAGAGATGCAAATCAAAACCACGATGAAGTATTTCATCCTGGTCAGAATGGCCACCATCAAAAAGTCCAAAAATAATAAATGCTGAAGAGGGTGTGCAGAAAAGCGAACCCTCCTACAGTGTTTTGTTGTTTTTTGGGGGAATGTAAATTGGTGCAGTCACTATGGAAAATAATATGGAGGTTCATTGAAAAGAACTAAAAATAGAGTTACCATATGATCTAGCAATCTCACTCCTGGGCATAATATCCAGAAAATATGACAATTCTAACTCAGCTCAGTGTTCATAGCAGCACTATTTACAATAGCCAAGACATAGAAGCAACCTAAATGTTCTCTGACAGATTAATGGGTATTATTCAATGATGAATGTAATAAAAAGAAAGAAATAATGCCATTTGCAGCAACATGGATGGACCTAGAGATTATTATCCTGAGTGAAGTAAGTCAGAGAAAAGCAAACATATGATATCACTATAGGCGGAATCTTAAAAAATAATACAAATGAATCTATAAACAAAACAGAAACAGACTCACAATCATAGAAGACAAGCACATGGTTACCAAAGGGGGAGGGGGGGAGGGGAAGTGATAAATTAGAAGCATGAGATTAACAGATACAAACCATACATAACACAGATAAGCCACAAGGATCTACTATTTAGCACAGGAAACTAGATTCAATATCTTGTAATAACCTATAATGGAAAATAATCTGAGATATATATATTTACACACATAAAACTGAAAAAATCACAAGACATTATTTAAATGTTTTGGTGTCTTTTGGTACCCCCTCACTAATGCTCAAACACACGCTCGTGTGTGTGCTTAGTTGCTCAGTTGTGTCTGACTCTTTGCGACCCCATGGACTGTAGCCTGCCAGGCTCCTCTGTCCACGGGGATTCTCCAGGCAAGAATACCAGAGTGGCTTGCCATGTCCTTCTCCAGAGGATCTTCCTGACCCAGGAATCAAACCCAGGTCTCCTGCATTGCAGGCACATCCTTCACCATCTGAGTCACCAGGGAAGCAAGACTGTCTATTAAGCACTGCCCCCAGAGATTGAGGAAAGAATAGGCTTTTTTCCAAGGAACAATATAAGTTCAAACTCAGATGATAAAATCTATGCATAATCAAAATCTCAGACTTGAGTACACAGATTTCAGTCTAACACATTTTGAAAGGGAGAATATTAACTGCTTGTTCAAAGCTGTATTATTCACGTGGAATCACTGGAAAATGCTTTATGCCATGTTTGAAACTGTACAAAGCTTCCTATCTGCCATGCTTTCATTAGATGAATAAACTGATAACATGATTTGCATTGAGTGTTTTTATGGGGAAATTTCAAGTGACTTATTCAGCAAATCTTCACACTTCAATTAAGAGAGATAATTTGCTTGCAAAAAATTAAATGTGAAGAAGTGTCAACACACTAAGGATACTGACAGGAGCTAAGAGGTTGGCCTCCAAAGTCAAACGTTGTTGTTGTTGTTTAGTCGATAAGTGGTGTCTCTTTTTCGACCCCCTGGACTGTAGCCCACTAGGCTTCTCTGTCCATGGGATTTCCCAGGCAAGAATACTGAAGTGGGTTGCCATTTCTTCCTCCAGGGGATCTTCCCCACCCAGGCAGGCATTGAACCCACATGTCCTGCATTGCAGGAGGATTCTTTACCACTGAGCCACCAGGGAAACCCCGGTTTGGCTTAAATTCTGACCTTCACTAGCTATGGGACTTATGCCTCTGTTCCTCAGTTTCTTCAAGAAAAAAATATCTCCTCCACAGGTTACTGTGAAGATTAAGTAACTTACTACATGTAACATGCTTAGAACAGTGTATTGAGTCTTCAATAAATATTAGCTAGTTATCATCATCATTACTCATCATTATTACTCTACACTTCTTAAAAAGGGCTCATAACCTAACTTTCTACCTCTTTCTCCCCATAATAAGGAATATACTAGTTACACATTGCTATATTAAACCCCTGCCTTGTAATTTTCAGATCAACTGTTTTGTTCCAACTTTCTCTAAAAAGTCAACTGAAGTTTAATATTTACATTTTTTACACTGTCCTCATCCTACTTTTCATTAAACTGCCAGCATGCTACAAAATATTATATATCTATAATGATTAGCATATACAGAGACCAAATGGTACATATTATAGATATTGAACAACACAGGTCTTCGGGAAACCACAATCTCCTAAAAGAAAAAAAGAAAATGAAACTTGGAATAGGAAGTAGCTCGAATACTGTTGTTAAATTTAAATATCACATCTGATGTACTTTTTTACTTCTAAAAAGATATCTAAGTAACATTTTTATAATTTACAAATAAAACAAACAACCTTAAGCCATCACTGTAAGGTTTATTCTAGATTAGAGAACTAAGTCTGCTCAACCAGAGCAAGAAATATTACAAAGAATCCATCATGAGTTTGCCTGCGGTTATTCTGAAACCCACAATCCAGAAATAACAGACAAGAATTTTCCGACTTTTCTTTTTCCAAGAGTACTAGAATGTTACCATAAAAATTCTTTGTTTGTTATGTAAAAGACAGAGGAAAGCAGCACATAGAATGAAGCAAGTAAAACAAACAAACAAACAAACAAAAAAGAATGAAGCAAGTAGGCCAGGCTTTGGACTCTGGTACTACCTGTTAATTTTGCTTTCTTGATCATAGATACGACAGTCTGCTTAAAATCCCAGGAGAATACACTGGCTAATAATGAAAAAGATTTATTTGTCCACTAAATGTTGGGCTTATTACCTTCCTATATTGTTTATTTGTACCTTACCAGGAATATGAACAGCTTATCAAAAAACCACTCTTGAACTAGTCAGGGACTTCCCTGGCGGTTCAGTGGTTAGAACTTCATGCTTCCAGTGCAAGGGGCACAGGTTCAATCCCTGGTCCGGGAACTAAGATCCTGAAAGACATATGGAATGGCCAGGAAAAAAAAAAAAGAACTAAAGTCTAATCCATATGTCCTACAAAATATTTAAAAACTTAAACCCCAAAGAAAGGACAACAATCACTCATTCTTTAGAACAGGGGTCCCCAACCTCTGGGATCTAATACCTGATAATCTGAGTGGAGCTGATCTAGTAATAATAGAAATAAAACGCACAATAAATGTAATGCACTTGAATCATCCCGAAAATACCCCCACTCCTCCCCGATCCGTGGAAAAACTGTCTTCCACAAAACCAGTCCCTGGTGCCAAAAAGGTTGGGGACCTTCTGCTAAGACAACAAAACCACTGAAAGCAAAAAGAAGAGACTTCGTTGGTATGTACTTGTGTAATCTTTCCTGAAAACCTAGGAGATAGACATGTTCATACACTATAGCTCAGGAAACTGAGTCTCAGAGAGGTTAAGTAATATGCCCAAGTTATAAAGTAAAGTAAAGACACAGTAGGCTTCCCTGGTGGCTCAGTGCTAAAGACTCCACCTGCCAATGCAGGAGACATGGGTTCAATCCCTGATTCGGGAAGATTCCACATGCTGAGAAGCAATTAAGCCCATGGGCGACAACTACTGAGCCTGTGCTCTGCAGCCCACATGACGCAACTATTGAAACCTGTGCACCAAGAGCCTGTGCTCTGCAACAAGAGAGTATCCTCCTCTCTCTGCAACTAGAGAAAGCCTGCACAGCAATGAAGCCCCAGCATAGCCAACAATAAATAAATACATAAATATTTAAAAAAATAAATAAAGACACAGGACTCAAATTCACAACTTTCAAACCAGCTAACGATAATGAAGAAATGACAGGCACCCCCCGCACAGCAGTGGGAGTGGTCGGAGATGAGGAATACAGAACCAAGGCCTCCAATGCCCCCTCCCAAGTCCACTCATGTCCAGCACTGGATGGATTAAACTGGATTCAAGCTCTCTCTGAACACAACTGATGGCTCAGGAATGGAAACAGCTCCTTCCCATGTCTCACTCCCTAATTCACAAGTACATTATCTTGTCTTAATAAACGAGCAGTTACTTACTGAAGATCCAGAAATGTAATCATACCATAAATTGACCATTTTATAAGTGTCACTGGAGAAGGAAATGGCAACCCACTCAAGTGTTCTTGCCTGGAGAATTCCATGGACAGAGGAATCTGGTTGGCTATAGTCCATAGGGTCGCAAAGAGTCAGACACCTAAAAGTGCCATATAAGATAGTGTAAAAGAGACTATTCATATCTTTAATATCTGCCCCTCAAATGCTCTTGCTTTACAGGAATTTCACTCACTTATATGAAGTTCAGTTGCCTTTTACTAGTCTGTGAGCTCTTGATACGAAATTCTGTATATTCCCCACTCGTTGTTGTTTAGTCACCAAGTCATGTCTGACTCTTCTGCAACACCATGGACTGTAGCCCGCCAGGCTCTACTGTCCATGGGATTTTTCAGGCAAGAATTACTGGAGTGGGTGGCCATTTCCTCCTCCAGGGGATCTTCCCCGACTCAGGGATCAACCTGTGTCGCCTGCATTGGCAGGCAGATTCTCTATCACTGAGCCACCAGGGAAGCCCCATTCAGTATTATGTAGGTGGTGTCCACTAAAAATGTTAAAAGGAACGAATGAAACAATGATGGGTTGAACCCTAAATAACAAGTAAGAGTTAGAGAGATGGGAAAAAAGAGGGGAAAGTGCATTCTAACAAGGTGACTGGTAACCTGACAGACAACTCCTGGGGAAATGAACAGGCAGGTCAGAGCAGAGGATCCACATCACCAAGCAGCAAAAACGGTAAACTGGAGAAGACGTGGAATTTCTTTCCGGGGGTTAGGATTTCCTTTTCTGAATTAGGCCAATTTGTTTTTAAACATTTATTTTAATGCAGGAGAATTCTGTGTTTAAATTAAACCCGACGTGAAACCCCACTATATTGATAGAAAACAGGTACTCTGAAGCCCTACCCAGTCCCCACCTTATCTGACTTGAGAAGACTCCAAAGGCCCTCCTTGGACCACAATCTGAAAAAACCTCGGTTAGAAAAATATCTGGAAGCACAGATGCCAAAGGGCTCAGAGCACTGACCTCTGGGTTGGCCTAGGTTGGGGGAACATGATAAGGAGGGACTTGAAGTATTATTTTCACTTTTTAAATCTTGCATATTTTTATACTATTTGAACTGTTGTTTATATTGAGCACTTTTTACTTTTTAGACTTTAAAAATAAATAAGACACCATTGCTCTAAAAAAAGCATTTTTTTAATGGCTCAATTTCTTCAAGTGGATTGCTACATTTTAATGAATCACCTCCTTATAATTGCAGGATATTTTTTTAACTAAATTACATCGCAATGAAAATGAACATCTCTGTGCATAAGACTTTCCCATATTTAGAATGATTTGCTCAGGATAAATTTATACAAGTTAATGGTTTCCATCTAAGTTCTACAATACATGGCTTAAAATAAGACTCTCTAGAACATAAAAAAATATAAAATTCAAAGGGTATTTTTTAAAAGCCATTCTACAGTAGCAAGATTTTGATTCTAGCATTCATGTTTAAGATAGATAAAATCTAATTTATCAAACTAATCAGCAAAGTTTCCACATCTCGAAAAATGTATTAAAGAGAAATCTGAAATAGAACTTGAAAGCGCTCTACCTTTCATGAATTTTTCATAACTTCTGTTGCCACTTATCAAAACCACACACTGAAAGAATCTTTCTTCACAGTTGGGTTTCACAATCTAATTCTGTGAAGTCACAGTACTGTGACAGTACAATCATTCTCTGGCAACAAACTAACATCATTAAATTCTTATTTGGAAGTTCTATGGGGTATAAGGATGTTCTATTTTTACTTCTAAGATCAAAATCTATTTTGTGTTGCCTCTCCATTAAGCTCCTATGATTGATACATCTTGACCTAATTTATTCTCTTGTTCCCAGCCATCTTTATAAAACTACCTTTTGGTGAGGGCTCAGAGAACGCCTGTCTGTTCAAACAAAATATAAATGGTTGCTGGATTGCCTCTGCCTGTGAACAACTGGTTAATGCTCTGTACTCCTTGCAAGGTGAAACCCCAAAGTCAGAAAGTGTGTTGTTCTTTTTCTTATCTCTATTACTGTTTTAATATAACATAAGAGTACTTTTTGCTAAATCATCTTTTAAATAAGTGAATGGGGTTCTATCACTAAGGTTTCCAACTGGGCAAAAAGAATTTCTAATAAACCCTTTTTCTTTTTTCCAAAAGCAAGTATTGCTACACATCAAGGTCATTCCTACTAATATATAAAAGTTCCAAAAGCAAGGATGGTTAGAAATATCAAGGTCATTTCTACTACTATGTGACAGCTCTAATATAAGGGTATTCAGACTCTACCAGCAAAGATTTGCTTAGTCCCTGCTGGGCACAGGGCACTAGGCTTCTGTGTGAACAAAACAGAAGAAAGATCTGCTCTCATGGGTCTCTCTTTCTTGGTGCAAAGGCATGTTTGTAAACCACAAATCTTTATGAAATGAGAAGTTCCAATATCAAAAACAGAAATATGCTTTAGAAGAAAGAGACTGGAACCAGATTTTGGAATACCTGTCAAGGCCAAGGAAGGTGGAGTTTATGTTTGAATAAAGGAAACCTAGGTATTCAAAGGGATCCTTAGAAAATATTAATCTATTCAGGCGCTGACTAAAACTTTTGGATGGCTTCTCATTACCTGTAAGAGAAATTCAAAATCTTGAAAAGAAAATCTTGAAAAGGGTAACTAAATCTTGCATCATCATCCCCACCTACCCAAGATCTTGGGTTGTGGTCACACTGCACTTGTTTCCTCTATTGCAGGGATTTTCAAACTTTTATACACTGTCATTTAGTAAAGTATCAATATATGACACATTTATTTTTTATTTTATTTCTTTTTAAAAACATGCAGGTCACAACCACTAAACTGATTTTATAATCTCCTGGTCAGCGCTTAGGTACCAAAGTTTGAAAAATACTACTTTAGCATATACCACACTCTCTCTCAAGCTTCCCAGGTGGCACTAGTGGTAAAGAACCCACCTGCCAATGTAGGAAATGCAGGAGACGTGGGTTCGATCCCTGGGCCAGGAAGATCCCCTGGAGGAGGGCATGGCAACCCACTCCAGTATTCTTGCCTGGAGAATCCCATGGACAGAGTAGCCTCGTGGGGTTTTATAGTCCACGGGGTCGCAAAGACTCAGACACAACTGAAGCAACTTAGCACGCATGCACACTCTCTCTCTCTCTTCTAGGCCTTTCCATGCATTCTTTCTGCCTGAAACATTCTTGCTCATCCTCATTCTTTCCTTTTTTCTGGCAACTTCCTATTCTACTTTGTGACCTGAGCTCGTAAACATCACTTCCCTGACCCTCTTAGATTAGTTCTCTGTCTTCTGTGTTCCTAATACTCTATGCTTTCTATTGTTCATTAAGCTTTACTGTAATTGTACATGGCCTGTCTTTCTAAGATGTAAATCCCATGAGCATCAGGATCCATTCTAGTTCATTGCTGAATCCTGAGAGCCATACCCAGTGCCTGCTACAGATTAGGCCCTCAATCAATGTTTGAGGAGTAAAACAAGTGAGGAAATGGACTTGAATAATCTATATATTAATATTTAACCACATGATGAAATGAACACCCACTTAAAAACTGTTATGAGGTTTAGCTAGTTCCAAGGAAAACATATGTTCAGTTCCAATTGTATAAATGGTGATTAGGCTCCTAAGCTAGCCTGCAAAATACTATTACCCACACACACACTTAACTGATGAGAGGACAGCTGCTTATTTCCCTCTCTGCCAGGACAATAGAACTTTCACTTCTCTAAGTAGGAGAAAACAGGATTAAAGGGACACTTTGCTTTCTCCCTACTTTATCAGTTAGTTCCTCCTAGAGCAAAGTGGACTTTCCTGGTGGCTCATCCGGTAAAGAGCCTGCCTACAATGTGGTAGACCCAGGTTTAATCCCTGGGTCGGGAAGATCCTCTGGAGAAGGAAATGGCTACCCACTCCAGTACTCTTGCCTGGAAAATCCCATGGACGGAGGAGCATGATAGGCTACAGTCCATGGGGTCACAAAGTCACAAAGAGTCGGACATGACTGAGCGACTTCACTTCATTCTTTAGAGCAAAGTGACTTAGCTAATGGCTGAGATGAGATTAGATAGCTAGTGGGAAGCTGCTGTATAGCACAGGGAGCTCAGATCTGTGATAACCTAGAGGGTTGGGATGGGGATGGGGGAGGAAGATTCAAGAGGGAGGCGATATATGTATTCGTATAGCTGATTCACTTTGTTGTACAGCAGAAACTAATACAACATTGTAAAGCAATTATACTCCAATAAAAAAATAATAAATGAAAAAAAAAAAAGAATAAAGGTCAATATTCCAGTCAGGCCCCACCCCTGAGCTCTGACTGGTTCTTCAAGAAGAGAAAGTTTTCCTTTCCCTTCCAATTCCTATGAGGAAATCTTTCTGAGACAGAGCTTTCTGTACCTGCAGGGGAGACCCACAGTTTTTTAGGTGTTAGACAATCATCTGGGCAGATAAAGCAAGAAGGAACAGAGTAAATATGAGTCTAAGCTAAACTCTCCAAACCAGCTTTACCAGAAATGAAAAATTAAACTGTATTTTAATAGTACTATAATTCTTATCTGGCTTCATGAATCTGATCTCAATCTGCACAATCTGGAGACAGAAGAGATGTAATCAGGAATAGTAACAACAGTCATCCAGTCTGATTTCTGGGTCCCAGGAGAACAGTAACACACAGGAGCAAGGTGGGATGGAAGGGAAGGGAATGGCATGAAAGTTAAGGTTTCTCCCACTTCTCCTTTCGAATTTTTCTTGGGCAAAAATGTCTAAACAAGTTGAATCTATCTTTGTATACTACAACTTTCGCTTCAAAATTCTCATTCTTGCTTCTCTTTTCTCATCTTCCAAATCACCTTATGCTGCCCGAAGATCTTCATTTTCAACACACACACTTCTAGAAATAAGCAAATGTTTCTCAAACCTCCAAAATGTTCCTTGAGCCCATACCACTAACCTCTCCTCTCCCTCTTCACACCAAAACTCCCACTTTCTCAGTTCAGCTGATCAGCAGGAAAGCAATCTGACTAAATCCATTCACATTAAGATAAAATAACTGACAGCCCTAGCTTTTAAACCCTCCTAGAAATACATCTGGGCTTCTCTGGTGGCTTAGCAGTAAAGAATCTGCCTGCAATGAAGGTTCAATCCCTGGGTCGGGAAGATTTCCTGGAGAAGGCAATGGCAACCCACTCCAGTATTCTTGCCTGGGAAATCCCATGGACAGAGGAGCCTGGCAGGCTACAGTCCATGGTGTCACAAGAGTTGGACATGACTTAGTGACTAAACCACCACCACCAGAGATACATATATGTTTTATTTTATACACACATACATTTTTAAGCTATAGAAATCTAACCACAGTAATTTCAGAGAAAAGATGAGCAGTGCCTAAAAATTTCCCCTAAAGGAGTCAGGTCTGCTCTGACCAGCTTTCCCAAAGATCATGTCCCCAAAGTTGCTCCCACATTTTCCCCAACTTTCAGTCCTTAAGTGACACTAAAAACCCAAGAGGACAGAGAAAGCCAACTTGGGAAAGCATCTATAGCTACAGGATACTTACTCATTGATTGGATAAGTCAATGACAATCAACATTAGATTGGATAGGTTACACTTTAAGTATATTTTATAATCATTCCTTTAGGTAAAACAAAAACATTCACTCAGGTTATATATTGCAATTATTGCCTCACTCTACTAATGAGGTCAACGAGGCATAACGGGGTTAAATAACATTTCCATTGTTTAAAGTTCAGTAGTTGAAGAACAGGATGGATGGCTCTTCACACACTTTGAATAGGTTGTTTACCCATTAATTCCACTTGAAAATCTTTAATTTTATTTTCCATAATGTTTCTGAAATTTGGTAGTATACTTTAGAACAGAGTAAAAGAATATGACTTTTTATTAGAGTAAAAGAATATGACTTGAATTCCTGGGAGGCAAAATCATATCTTTTTCAGGGGTTTTTGTAAGAAAGATCTAAGCCTGAGATTGAATTTGTGTGCACTCAGAAAAAACCACAAAAATAGGCAAAGTAGCGTTCATTCAGCTCCAAGTGGTTCTTAACTTCAGCACCATGAAAAATGTTTATTTGCCACCCAAATAAGAATAGAGCTATGATAAAGATTAGACAAACTTAGGATAATAAGATCTTCCACTTTGCCTGAGAGATATATGAAATTTTAATTGAGGAATTAGTGTTTGCTATTTTTTATTAGTTTGTTTAGCTAGCCACCAAAATAAATTACTTGAAATTAAAGTGATATCAGGAACTTTTCAAGCGGAGCATAGAATATATGAAAATGCTAACTGGGTGTGGTCTCCTTTGCCTTTGGTCATGAACACACTTTTTGTGGCTTTTCTCAAAATTCCAGAAAGGGTAAAGGGTCAGTAAGATTCCCAAGAAATGACAGGGTATTCAGAAAGCCTTACATAGCATTTATTCACCTCCCCCAAGTACAAGCATTATGTTGCTTGGTATTGAGTTTGGTTTTTCAGGCAGTGCTAGCCCCCAAACCTAGAATTTTTAACATATAATTCAACAATAAAAAGACAAATAACCCAATTAAGATATGGGCAAAAGATATGAACAGACATTTCTCCAAAGCAGATATGTAAGTGGCCAACAAGCAAATGAAAAGACACACAACATATTTAGCCATAAAAAATGCAAATTAACACTACTTTATTCCCACTAGAATGTCTATAATAAAAACTAGTAAATAGTCAATAACAAGTGGTGAGAATGTGGAGAAATTGGAACCCTCATACACTGATGAGAATGTAAAATGGTGCAGATACTCTGGAAAAGTTTCACAGTTTCTTAAAAGTTAAATATATAGACCCAAAACAATGGAAGTCATATGTCCACCTAAAAACTTGTACACAAATGTTTATAGCAGCATTATTTACAATGACCAAAAACTAGAAACATCCTTAATGTCCATTAGCTGAAAACCAGTAAACTGTGATAATGTGGTATACTCATACAACGAACTATTATCCAGCCATAAAAAAGAGTTAAGCATCGATGCATTCCACACGTGGATAAACCTTGAAAACATTATGCTATGTGAAGGAAGCCAGACACTAAAAGTCACATAAAGTCCATTTATACGAAATTTCCACAACAGTCAAATCCTCAGAGACAGAAAGATTAGTGGTTGCCAGGGGGTGGGATAAGAGGGAATGAGTGACTGATAATGGTACAGGGTTTCATTCTGGGGTGATGAAAATGTTCTGTGCAGTGGTGATAGCTGCAAAACTTGGTGAAAATACTAGACCGTGCTTGAAAAGGATGAATTTTACGGTGTGTGAAGTATATCTCAATTTTTTTAAAAAAATTGTTCATTTACGGAAAGAAATTACTACACATGTAAAGTACCTACAAGTGTATTACATGCATATACGTAATCTCTTTCTAAAAATCAACGTTTGGGGTTTTTTTAATTGAGCTATATTTCACATATATAAAGAGAGAAATGAAAGAACACGGAGCAACTGGGAGCCCTGAAGCCGTGGATCTGGGGTGTGCCCCAGTCCGCCTCGCAGAGTCCCCATCCTGCTCGCCTTCACCCATCACTCAGCCCCCACCCGCCGTCTGGTCCAGTGTCAGGGCCGGGGACGACCCACCGCGGCTGCCCGGCTCCGCGGCGGGCGCCCAGGGCCGGCCAGCCCTCCCGCCCAAGGCGGGGCAGCCGCGGCGGGCCGGGCTCGGGCGCTGCCCGCGGGCCCGGAGGGGATACGGAGGTTCAGGCCGGCCCCGCCGCTCTCCCTGCCCCGGGCCTCCCCGCCTCCTGGCCGCGGGTCTCGAGCCCGTCGCCGCCGCACCTCCCTCCAGTACCTGGGATGCGCCCGAACCCCGCGCCGTGGCCAAAGCCGAGACTTTCCCTCCATATCACCTGTTCGGGAGCGCGGTGCAAGCAGAGGGACCTCGCCTCCTCAGACGCGACCGAGGCACCGGCACCAGAGGAACGGAAGGGGAATTAACCGAGTCCCCCTGGGCGGCGGCTGAGGCGGCTGCCCACCGCCCGCGGCTCCTTCCTCTCGCGCGCCTCCTCGCGCCGTCCCGGCCCGGAGCTGACAGCCCCGGAGCCGGCGCCCGCGGCCCGCTGGCTACCGGCCGCCCACCCCGCCCCCGCGCGGCCGCCTCGCGCACGCGCAGCGGCGCCTGAGCCCGAGGGGAAGCGAGAACCTGATGATGTGGCCGCGGGGGTGGCGACCTGCAACGCCAGCGCCGCCCAGTCCTGGACCCTTGGCTGCACCCTGACCGACGCGCTCCGGGAACCTGATCGAGCAGAGCAAAAGGGGAATTTTCATGGGAGCCTACTCAGCAGAGAAGGGCTGTGGCCTTCCTTGTTCGCCAGCCCACTCCATCCCCATCACCCTACTGCCCCCACCGCCCCACATCCACATCTCTGGCTGCTCCTTGGTCCTAACGCTCAAATTTATGACTCATGACTTCTATTCTCAAGCCGGGAGCCTCCTAGTTGGCTGGCTTCGTGTTTTCTTCTCTCGCGCAGACTGGGATTTAAACTGCGCAGAATGGTCCAAGTTTGACCCTAGGTAGGAGAGAAGGGGATTGGCCCCCAAATGGGATGATGAGATTTTAGGGCAGGTCCCAGCAGTGGGAGAGTGGTGTTCAAAACAAAGTGCATGGGCCTAGTGGAGGTGGCTGGAATGCCAGACTTTTCAAACTTGCTCATGCTTGTTTTTAAATCTATGTAAAAAAGTAAGCTAGAGTTTGCAAAGTAAAGCCAAGAATTCATTTACTTTATTTAACAACTATCATTCGAGCATCTTTTGCAGGTAATGGGTGAAGCCCTGGAGGTATTCCAGTGACCAGAACAAAGGTTTCTGGCCTCAGGCTCTTCTAAGAGAGAGACTGCCCTTTTAAAAATTATCCAGCAAATGACACTTCCTCAAGTCAAAGCTTCCACCAAATCTTAAGCCACTCCAATGATTTAGTAGCAGATTTTCAGGTGCCAAGAGAGATCAGAGAGTATATTTATCCACTTATTTTTTTCTTGAGGCACGCTCCATCTTTTTTTTTTTAGTTGCAGCATGTAAACTCTTAGTTGCAGTATGTAGGATCTAGCTTACTGACCACGGATCAAACCTGGGCCCCCTGCATTGGGAGTGTGGAATCTTAGCCACTGGACCACCAGGGAAGTCTCTGCCATGAGAGTTTTGACCTTCACCTTCAGGATGAAGGGTACTTCAGTATCAGTCTTGGTCATCTGAGGTAATGCTTTTCATAAAGGCCCATGCAAGTTTAAGGACAGGGAAGCCTGGGGTGCTGCAGTCCATGGGGTCGCAAAGAGTCAGATACAACTGAGCGACTGAACTGAACATGCAAGTGTTCTTCACCCCTAAACATCTGTTAGGAGTGAAAGTATAATTGCAAGGAAGTGGAAAAACAGTGTTTCCACTGCATTTTCAAATGGTTTTTGTTCTCAAGGTTTTGAATTGCATATCACCCCGAGGTAATGAACTGCTCTTGAAAGCTTTTGTCATTGTTGTTGTTGAAAGCTTGCTAGAAGTAAAAGTTCCAAAAAGATACATACCTCCTCTGGGTCCTGTAGTCTCAAGATTTCTGCACAAAGCATACATAGGATATACCACCCTCTGCCGGTTTAGAAAATTCTACCAACGTTTTTTTCCTGGGAGCTAATAGTTTCCATTGCCCTCAATTTCACTAGTCAGCATGTAGCAACTTTCTCCTCATGCAGTGCCTCTCATTCTGTATGCCACAACATGGAGTATATATATATATATACATATATATACATATATGTATATGTATACATATATGTATATATATATATTTAGTTATTTTAGTTTATTTTAGTTTATATATATATTTAGTTATTTTAAGCTTCAAGTTGGAATCCAAATTTAAATCTCAACCCTGAAAATAGCTCAAGGTGGAAGCTGGTGAAGGGATACCCCTTTCTAAAAAGTTAGGTCCCAATGCAGGCAACAACATTATATTACAACTTCATCTTCTACCTGATGGCTGGCAACTCTAAATATGAAGCAAGTGACTTAGAATTGAGGATATGTAGTAATCACGGCTGTGATGATCGCTAGAAAAAAGCCTGGGAGTTATGAAAGCGTGTAACAAAGGGACCCGTCTGTTCTAGAGGCTAAGAAAGAGCCCTTTGAAGAAGTGACATCTAATCTGAGCCTTGAAGAATAAGGAGTAGGAGGCCTGGCAACAAAGGGAAGGGGGTGGGGTGGGGAGTGGAGTCTGGAAACTGCAGGTTTGAAGGCCCTTTGGTAGGAAGGGGTTCCACCTGTGGAGGTCTTGAGGAGGGACCACTGTGGCTGGAGTGAGATGGCTAATACTGCAGGAGAGGACAGCAGGAGCCTTGAGTGCCACGATGAGGACTTTATTTATTCCAAAAGACAAAAGGAAGCCACTGAAGAGTTGGAAAGAATCCATCTGGACATGATCAAATTTGTATTTATGGAAGACATTTCTGGCTGCAGTGTGGAGCACGAATAAGAAAGCAGCCACAGAGGAGGTGTGAAGACCAGTTTGTAGGCAATGGGAACTAGGAGGCAGTGGATCAAAGAAATAAATGAGGGTTAGAACTGCAATGGCTTGATTTTTGACTGTGTGTGAAAGGTGAAGGAGAGAAAAGTATCCAAAAATCACTCCCCATTTTCTGGCTTGAGCTTATCCTTCTCCCTGAGAGGGGGAACCTGAAGGAGGAAGTCTAAAGGAGATCATTTTGAATTGCTTTGGCTATGATGGGTTTTCTGACTCTATGAGATATCCAAGTGAAGATGCTAAGAATATATTTGAAAAATAAATCTGGAACTCAGAGATCTGGACTGGAGATAAACTCAAAGCTAAACTTTAAGATAACACGGAATATGATTTGTTTGTAAGAATTGAACCTCTAAACTGTAGAGAAAATAAGAGAAGCAAACAGAACCTAAATTGACTAATTGTGAGACACTTCACAGAGGTTATCTTAGTTAATCCTCACCAGTGAGGGATTATAGTTATAATCCTGTTTTTCATATGAGGAAACTAAGGGTTCACTCAAAATTAAATTCCCAGTTAGATAAGAATCTCTGCGGGTAGCTTTGATGATCACTGAGGTTCAAGAACTATCCTGCGGACTGCTTGAAAGTGGTCCTGCAGGGACTTCCCTGGTGGTCTAGAGCCTAAGACTCTGCATCCCCAGTGAGGGAGCCCAGGTTTCAATCTCTGATCAGGGAACTTGATCCCACGTTGCCGCAACTAAGAGGTCCTGCATGCTGCAACTAAGACCTGGAAAAGCCGAATTAATAAATACTTTTTTAAAGTGGTCCTGCAAACCATATAAAATACTCATAAAGAAAAACGATTAGAGAAAACCATGGCTCAGAAGACATGCAGCCCATGCAGTACATGTTTCCAGGCATATGTTCCAGCTTCTTCATCCCCATTCCCTGTTATCAACACCCTTCTTGGGAATTTCTAGAACATTCACTTGTTCATTCAGCAAGTATTTATAGTGGACCTAGTAGTGTTAGTCACTCAGCTGTGTCTGACTCTGTGTGAGCCCATGGGCTGCAGCCTGCCAGGCTCTTCTGTCCATGGGATTCTCCCAGCAAGAATACTGGAGTGGGCTGCCATTTCCTTCTCCAGGGATATATACACCACCATGTGTAAAATGGATAACTAGTGGGAACCTGCTGTGTAGCACAGGGAACTCAGCTCAGTGCTCTTTGGTGACCTAAAGGAGTGGGAAGTGGGTGCGGAGTGGGAGGAAGGTCCAAAAGGGAAGGGATATTTGTATACATAGTTGATTAACTTCGTTGTACAGCAGAAACTAACACATCATTATAAAGCAACTATATCTCCAATTAAAATAAACGTTTTAATCAGTTCAGTTCAGTCGCTCAGTCATGTCTGACTCTTTGTGATCCTATGGACTCTAGCATGCCAGGCTTCCCTGTCTATCACCAACTCCTGGAACTAAAGTTATAATAAATAAAAATAAATTAAAAAAAAAAAAGAGCCATGTCCTGTGTGACTGGAGTGACCTGATCAAGGGGACAGTGGTCATAGATGTGGTCAGGACAGTGGGTAGAGGCAGGTCATGGGATCATAGGTCACAGTAAAGTCTTTGGCTTTCACTCTGGGTGACACAGGAGCCACAGAAAGTATCTGAGCAGAGAAATGGTTTAGGGAACAATGTTGTCACCATGGAGGACTGAGTGAAGGGAGGGCGAAAGCAGGAGGACCAGCAAGGAGGCTTTCACAATAACCCAGGTGAGAACACTGCGGGGACAGGCCAGGGTGGTTGCAGAGAATGTGGTGAGAAGGGCCTGGACTCAGAATATATTTGTCTGACAATGGAGCTGAGAGATAGGATTTGCTAATGGATTAAGTGAGGAGTATGCGAGAAAAAGGGGCTTCCCAGGTGGCACTAGTGGTAAAGAACTTCCCTGCCAATGCAGGAGACATAAGAGATATGGGTTTGATCCCTGGGTTGGGAGGATCCCCTGGAGAAGGGCATGGCAACCCACTCCAGTATTCTTACCTGGAGAATCCCCATGGAGAGAGGAGCCTGGCGGGCTACAGTCCATGATGTTGCAAAGAGTCAGGACGTGACTGAAGTGACTTAGCATGCACGCATACAGGAGAAAAAGAGAGGTGTTCAGGAGGCCTTCAGTGTTTTGGGGTCAATTCATGGAAGAATGGAATTTTCTGAAAAGGGAAAGACTGCAAGAAGAAACTCAGGAGACAGGTGTGAGGTCACCTGGTGAGGGCTCGCTGTTCTAAACGCCCCATCTAGGTGAACTCATCCAGTCTTCATGACAACTCTCTACAGTAAATACTACTGTTATTACCATTTTATGGGTGAGGAACTGAGCCCTGACTGTGCCTCAGATGCCACAGCTGTAAAATGCAGAGACAACTCCTGAGTTTACCACTGCACTGTCTGCAAGGGAAGACAGACCACTCAATAGACAACCATAGCCATATCTGGAGCTGTGGGAGAGGGAGTCTGAGGGGCTGCAGTTGTACAGAGTGAGAGCATCTCCTAAAGTTTCCAGGGAGGGAAGACAGGCAGAAGTCAGAGAAGCCTTACAAGAAGAAGTGATCGTGGGCTGAAGTGTAAATGATCAGTGGCTAAACTAAAAAGCATTTTAAGAGGTAGGATTGGAAAGGAAGGAGAGAGTCTTCCAGGAAGAGGGAACTACTTGTGCAAAAAGGAGGGGGGATGGGGATTTTAAGGAATAAAGAATTTCAGAGTGGTGCTTCTGCCTCTTTTAGAGCACCTTGTTGATTGGTCCCTATAGAGAGTTTTCCTCCACAAACTCACGGTAACATTTCAAAGGTTCCCTTTCCTGCTGTCTTTAGACTGTATTGCTGAGAAAGCAGAGGTCAGCTGTCTTTGATCACTTATCAGGGGCCTGTTGTTCCTCAACTGTGCTCAATGGTTCCAGCCTCCCAGCTTCAGGGCTTGCTGTTCTCATTAACTAGGACACTCCATTCTCCCGCAAGCCTTCCCAGGTCTGCACCCACCAGGTGAACTCAGAGTCTTCCCTCTTGGTTTCCATGACAGCCAGTAAAGGGCATGATCATAGCACTTAAAAATACCACGTTGTAATGTGTTTTTTTCTGTCCATCTTTCCTTTTTTTGTTTTTTGAATCACCCACAGGTGCTTGTTTTAATTACAGACCTCCTGAATTCAAACTTTCCAGGAGAAAGTCCTTGGAATCTTTTTACTAGCACCTAGGTGATTTTTTTTGATCTCTGGTTCCTCTGCCTTTTCTCAAACCAGCTTGAACATCTGAAAGGTCACAGTTCATGTATTGCTGAAGCCTGGCTTGGAGAATTTTGAGCATTACTTTACTAGTGTGTGAGATGAGTGCAATTGTGCGGTAGTTTGAGCATTCTTTGGCATTGCCTTTCTTTGGGATTGGGATGAACACTGACCTTTTCCAGTCCTTTGGCCACTGCTGAGTTTTCCAGATTTGCTGGCATATTGAGTGCAGCACTTTCACAGCATCATCTTTCAAGATTTGAAATAGCTCAACTGTAATTCCATCACCTCCACTAGCTTTGTTCATAGTGATGCTTCCTAAGGCCCACTTGCTTCACATTCCAGGATGTCTGGCTCTAGGTGAGTGATCACACCATCGTGATTATCTGGGTCATGAAGATCTTCTTTTACAGTTCTTCTGTGTATTCTTGCCACCTCTTCTTAATATCTTCTGCTTCTGGTAGGTCCATACCATTTCTGTCCTTTATCGAGCCCATCTTCGCATGAAATGTTCCCTTGGTATCTCTAATTTTCTTGAAGAGATCTCTAGTCTTTCCCATTCTGTTGTTTTCCTCTATTTATTGCATTGATCGCCGAGGAAGGCTCTCTTATCTCTCCTTGCTATTCTTTGGAACTCTGCATTCAAATGGGAACATCTTTCCTTTTCTCCTTTGCTTTTCACTTCTCTTCTTTTCACAGCTATTTGTAAGGCCTCCCCAGACAGCCATTTTGCTTTTTTGCATTTCTTTTCCATGGGGATGGTCTTGATCCCTGTCTCCTGTACAATGTCACGAACCTCTGTTCATAGTTCATCAGGCACTCTGTCTATCAGATCTAGTCCCTTTAATCTATTTGCCACTTCCACTGTATAATCATAAGGGATTTGATTTAGGTCATACCAGAGATCAAATTGTCAACATCTGTTGGATCACTGAAAAAGCAAGAGAGTTCCAGAAAAACATCTATTTCTGCTTTATTGCCTATGCCAAAGCCTTTGACTATGTGGATCACAATAAACTGTAGAAAATTCTAAAAGAGATGGGAATACCAGACCACCTGACCTGCCTCTTGAGAAACCTGTATGCAGGTCAGGAAGCAACAGTTAGAACTGGACATGGAACAACAGACTGGTTCCAAATAGGAAAAGGAGTACGTCAAGGCTGTATATTGTCACCCTGCTTATTTAACTTATATTCAGAGTACATCATGTGAAATGCTGGGCTGGAAGAAATACAAGCTGGCATCAAGATTGCCAGGAGAAATATCAATAACCTCAGATATGCAGATGATACCACCCTTATGGCAGAAAGTGAAGAGGAATTAAAAAGCCTCTTGATGAAAGTGAGAGAGGAGAGTGAAAAAGTTGGCCTAAAGATCAACATTCAGAAAACCAAGATCATGGCATCTGGTCCCATCACTTCATGGCAAATAGATGGGGAAACAGTGGAAACAGTGTCAGACTTTATTTTTTTGGGCTCCAGAATCACTGAAGATGGTGATTGCAGCCATGAAATTAAAAGACGCTTACTCCTTGGAAGGAAAGTTATGACCAACCTAGATAGCATATTAAAAAGCAAAGACATTACTTTGTCAACAAAGGTCCGTCTAGTCAAGGCTATGGTTTTTCCAGTAGTCGTGTATGGATGTGAGAATTGGACGGTGAAGAAAGCTGAGCGCTGAAGAACTGATGCTTTTGAACTGTGGTGTTGGAGAAGACTCTTGAGAGTCCCTTGGACTGCAAGGAGATCCAACCAGTCCATCCTAAAGGAGATCAGTCCTGGGTGTTCATTGGAAGGACTGATATTGAAGCTGAAACTACAATACTTCTGCCACCTCATGCGAAGAGTTGGCTCATTGGAAAAGACCCTGATGCTGGGAAGGATTAGGGGCAGGAGGAGAAGGGGACGACAGAGGATGAGATAGCTGGATGGCATCACCGACTTGATGGACATGAGTTTGAGTAAACTCCGGGAGTTAGTGATGGACAGGGAGGCCTGGCGTGCCGCAATTCATGGCGTCGCAGAGTTGGACACGGCTGAGCGACTGAACTGAACTGAGGTGATTTTTTTAAACTTTTTTGACTGCACCTCACAGCATGTGCGATGTTAATCCTCCAACCGGGGATCGAACCTGTGCCTCTTGCACTGGAATGCAGAGTTCTAACCACAAGACCACCAGGGAAGTCCCCTGTCTGTCCATCTTTCTACTAGGCTGTCAACAGGGCCTTTTTATCTCAGATTAGTACACCATTTTTAGCCTTAAATGGATACTCAATAATTTTTACCCTGAAATGAATGAATAAATAGATTTTAATTGAACTTCCTTTGCATTTAGTGGTGCTGCTACTGGCATTTTGTTCTGTTGTAGTTCCAATTATTTATAGATTTTAAAATGTAATTACATATGGCATTGTTCTTGCTCCTTGAACCTGACTTTTTGGATGTTGTTGGGAGACAGGCTTTCTCTAACACTGGGATGCTGGTGGCTATTTCTCCAGCCTTTTCCAGCTTCTAGAGGTGGACCACATTCCTTGGCTTGTGGCCCCCTTTCTCTGTCTTCAAAGACAGCAGTGTACACAGCATCTGTGACCCTCTTTCATCCTCATAACTCTCTGATTCTTTTTTTCTGCCTCCCTCTTCCACTTTTAAAGGCCCTTGTGAATACATTGGGCCTACCCAGACAATCCAGAATAATCTATTTTAAAGTTAGCTGATTAGCAACCTTAATTCCCTTTTACCACGTAATGTATGATGAATAAATATATTGAGAATAATGAAAGGCAGAATTCCAGTGGTACTCTGCTAAACTGGTTCTCTAGGGGAGGAGGAGGGAAGGGTAATAAGAAAACTTGATTTGCAGCATTTGCCAATCACAATGGTATATAAATGGTCCCATGACTGATTTTCAGGCAACAACCAGCTCAAAAAATTACAAATAGCTAGTAATCAGCTTTCTTGAGCTGGTTCATACTGGTTCCAGCACACTGTGGCAAGCTTCTCATTCTTGACGTTTTTAAATACAGATAAATATAGAAATAACTATAGATATATTGTGGGTAAGGGTGTGTATGTGTGTGTGTTTCCTTGCCCTCTACAATGGAACAGCCTAAGAGCTGGGACACATCAGTAGCAATTAGCGTGTGTTAGTGCTCACTCACTCAGTCGTATCCGACTCTTTGTGACTCCATCGACTGTAGACTGCCAGGCTCCTCTGTCCATGGGCTTTTTCAGTAGGAATACTGGAGTGGGTTACCATTTCCTCCTCCAGGGGATCTTGCCAATCCAAGGATTGAACCTGCGTCTCCTACATTAGGAGGCAAACTCTTTAACCAAGGAGCTGCAATTAGCACACCTAACTAACTAACACATTTAGATCTTACTTTCCAAATACCACTCTCAACATTAAAAGGAAACAGTGCTCGTTGGAGGAAAGGTTAATTCCAGGGCTGGGGATGGGAAAGTACAAAATGAGCCTGCAACAACTTGTACCAGAAATTAATGAAGTGCTCAAAGAAAGATGAGGATACATGAAAAGGAGAGATTTGCAAAAAGAAAGAGCTCCCTCTGGGACAATTTTAGTATCAAAATAAATTATAATTGTAATGGCTTAAAGCCCATTAAATAGAATAAAAATCCATGAGTTAAAGAGACATAAATAAGTGAGTAAATAAGTAAATGGAAGGACAAAAAGCTTTCTCACAATAGAATACCAACTAATACATAGAACATCCGCCTGCAGTGCAGGAGATTCCTAGGTCGATTCCCCAGTTTGATTCCTAGGTTGGGAAGATCTGCTGCAGAAGGGATAGGCTACCCACTCCAGTCTTCTTGGGCTTTCCTTGTGGCTCAGCTGGTAAAGAATCTGCCTGCAATGCAGGAGACCTGGGTTCGATCCCCGGGTTGGGAAGATCCCCTGGAGAAGGGAAAGGCTACCCACACTCCAATATTCTGGCCTGGAGAATTCCATGGATTATATACTCCATGGGGTTGCAAAGAGTCAGACACAACTGAGAGACTTTCACTTTCACATAGAAAATCATCAGTAGATGAAAAATTGAGTGAAATTTTAATGAGACAATATGATTACATCTCTCCCCACAAATACTTGTTAATTGAAAAGAAATAACTAGTAATTTGACAGAGCAGAAATTTCACAAATACAACCTTAACAGAGTGATCAAAGTTAATATCACCAGTAGTGAGACAAATCTACTTCATGTACATACATGATGGACTGAAAGGACCTAATATCAGCTCTGTGATTAATTTGCCAGAATATATGATTTGAGTCTAACCACAAGGAAACAGGAGAGAGACCCAAATTGAGGGATATTCTACAAAATCTCGTTTATCCTCTTTAAAAATGTCAGTCATAAATGACAAAAGATGACGGATGACTGAGAAACTATCACAGATTGATAAAAAGGCTTGAACGCAGTGCATGACCTTGTGTTGGATACTGGCCTGGCAAAAAAAAAAAAAGTCATAAATGACAGTATTAAGACAAAGTTTGAATACAAATAGTGGGTTCCATAGTGGAAATAAATTCATGGTAAACTGTCTGATTTTGTTTATTGTACTCTGGTTATGTAAGAAAATATCCTTATCTTATACTTAGGATTTATAAACTGAAGTACAAACTAGGAAGTTTACAATTCACTCTCGAATTATTCAAAGAAAGGATTGTGTTGTATGGTGTGGGGAGAGAGAGAGAAATATGACAAAGGGTGGCTCAGTGGTAAACAATCTACCTGACAATGCAGGAAACATGGGTTCAATCCCTGGTCTGGAAAAATCCCATGTGCCATGGTATGCCCGTGTGCCACAACTGTTGAGCCACAACTATGGAGCCCGTGGTCTAGAGCCGGTGGACCACAACTCCTGAGCCTGTGAGCTTCAACTATCAAAGCCTATGTAGAGCCTGTGCTCCACAACAAGAGAAGCCACCACAGTGAAAAGCCCAGGCACTGCAACTGGAGAGTAGCCCCTACTCTCTACAACTAGAGACAGGACTGTGCAGCATGGAAGATCCAGCACAGTCAAAAATAAACAAATAAATAAATAAACAAATGGGGCAAAATATATCCATTTTTGAATCTCGGTAAAAGGTTTACAGGGGTTATACTGTTGTTGCAACTTGTCTATAAATCAGAAGTTATATCCCCCCAAAATGTGACAAAAAATTGCGATGGGGGAAGTGTGTGTGTTACTCGCTCAGTCGTATCCGACTCCTTGTGACTCCATGGACTTTAGTCCGTCAGGCTCCTCTGTCCATGGAATTCTCCAGGCAAGAATACTAGAGTGGGTTGCCAGAGATGGTGGAAGAGGAACATAAAAAGTTATTTTGGTAACATTCCACCAGTGCAGAGGGAAAAGACATACAAAACCATGATGGTTGTATCTGCTCCTGCTCTCTGTAGCCACCTCTCTGTTGATACTGTCTGTATTCTTGGCTAAAAGAAAACAAAACCGGAACTTCTAACCAGTGTGTAGGTGGTCTGTTTGGGCAGCTTCAAAGACAGCTTTTGTGAAAATGAAAGTATTCATTTTAAAATCATAGAGATCTCTCTGTCCTGCATAGCAATTTGGGAGCCCTGTCATAGTTTGTAATCAGAATGTCTAATCTTGCAAAATATACTTTTATTCTTTCCTAAGTCAATTTCTTTTTTTCTAATTTTTAAAATATTTATTTTTAATTCATTGATGATTGCTTTACAGTCTTGGTTTGATTTCTGTCATACATCAACATCAAGTAACCATAGGTATATATATGTCCCCTCCCTCTTGAATCTCCTTCCCATCTCCTGCCCATTCCCACTTCTCTAGGTTATTACAGAGCCCCAGTTTTGAGTTCTCTGAGTCCAACAGTTAATTCCCGTTGACTGTCTACTTACATATGTTAGTGCATATGCTTCCATGCTCTCTTCACTTATCTCACCCTCTCCATCTTCTCCCCTACCCTTGCCCATAAGTCTGTTCTCTGTATCTGTCTCTCCATTGATGCTCTGCAAACAGACTCATCAGTACCATCCTTCTAGATTCCATATATATGCAATAATATACAATATTTGTTTCTCCCTTTCTGACTTACTTCAGTCTGCATAATAGGCTCTAGGTTCATCTACCTCATTAGAACTGACTCAAATGCTTCAATTCTTGCAAAATCTCTTAACATAAGATAAATGAAAGAGGTAGTATGTAGGATCAGAAAAAAGGAACAGTAAAACCATATGCAATTTACAGATGTTTTTAATAAAAATGTATTTCCTTCCAGTTCTCTCTTGGGATTTAACTCATGGGTATTATTGCTTCTGGTTCATTAATATTTAGCATAATTTAACACATATCTCATTTGTTCCATTTGATGAAGAAATGATGCCTTGTTCTATATACAAAATTCAACTCTTAAAAAAATAACTTAAAAATTCCAGCACATGAGGCAGAGAATCAAGGTTTAAGCTAGTTTAGCTAAGGTGGCTACTCTTCAGGATAAAAAATAAAATCCTGTTCTCCATGCCTTCCTACTTCCTCCCCCGGGTGAACATTTTATGTTGCTAGAAAATAAAGCATTTGTTTGACACAAATGTTTGATTTGATCCCTAGTGTTAAATAGATGAATTGAGAGGCTAACAAAAATCAATCATTTGCAATATAATTATACCATAATTTTTAGCATTTAAGTATCTGTATCTCTAGAGATAAAATAGTTTTGACTTGCAAAACTGGATAATTAAATTAAGCACATAATTGTCCCCATAGGCCTGAGAGCCAGGTAATAGCAACTTGATAAGTTAGCAATATAAACGATCAGTTTGGTTAGTCTGCTGAAAATAAAAAAATGAGAAATTTACCCTCGAGGAGAAAACCTCAAAACAATAATCCCAAATATTATTGACTACAGTAGACATGTGAATGCTTCCCTAGTTTCCTTTGCACTCTCACCCTATCACAGCAGCTCTGCCTTCTGGGTGATATTGACCCATCCACCCCCAGCTGGAGGGGTAAGCCCTGATTGGCCTAAACCAATTAGGATCGTCCTAATTGTCTCAGCTAGTTCAATAGCAGGCCATGACCCAAGTTGGTTAGTTTTACGTTTTAATTTCTGGAGGGCACTCTTTTTTTTGCCATACCACACAGCACGTGGAATCTCAGTTCCTTTGACCAGGGATCAAACTCACATCTCCTGCATTGGAAGGGCAGTGTTTAATCATTGGACTACCAGGGAAGTCCCTGGATAACAATCTTAATTCCAATTTCTTGGGAAAGTTTTATGGTAATACCCAATCAGCAACCAGGACCTGCCTCCCTCCTCCCATGATCAGAGCTTGCCCATGATCAAAACTGTATACAGTGGAAGTGACGAATCGATTCAAGGGATTAGACAGAGTGCCTGAAACACTATGGACAGAAGTTTGCAACATTGTACAGGAGGCAATGATCAAGACTATCCCCAAGAAAAAGAAATGCAAACAGCCCAAATGGTGTCTGAGGAGGCCTTACAAATAGGTGAGAAATGAAGAGAAGTGAAAGGCAAGGGAGAAAAGGAAAGATATACCCATCTGAATGCAGAGTTCCAGAGAATAGCAAGGAGAGATAAGAAAGCCTTCCTCAGTGATCAGTGCAAAGAAATAGAGGAAAACAATAGAATGGGAAAGACTAGAGGTCTCTTCAAGAAAATTAGAGATACCAAGAGAACATTTCATCCAAAGATGGGCTCAATAAAGGACAGAAATGGTAGGGACCTAACAGAAGCAGAAGATGTTAAGAAGAGGTGGAAAGAACACACAGAAGAACTATACAGAAGAGATCTTCATGACCCAGATAATCACAATGGTGTGATCACTCACCTAGAGCCAGACATCCTGGAATGTGAAGTCAAGTGGGCCTTAGGAAGCATCACTATGAACAAAGCTAGTGGAGGTGATGGAATTCCAGTTGAACTATTTCAAATCCTAAAAGATGATGTTGTGAAAGTGCTGCACTCAATATGTCAGCAAATTTGGAAAATTCAGCAGTGGCCACAGGACTGGAAAAGGTCAGTTTTCATTCCAATCCCAAAGAAAGGCAATGCCAAAGAATGTTCAAACTACCACACAATTGTACTCATCTCACACGTTAGCAAAGTAATGGTAAAAATTCTCTAGGCCAGGCTTCAACAGTACGTGAACCGGGAACTTCCAGATGTTCAAGCTGGATTTAAAAAAGGCAGAGGAACCAGAGATCAAATTGCCAAAATCTATTGGATCATTGAAAAAGCAAGAGAGTTCCAGAAAAAACATCTATTTCTGCTTTATTGACTATGCCAAAGCCTTTGACTGTGTGGATCACAACAAACTGTGGAAAATTCTAAGAGAGGTGGGGATACCAGACTACCTGACCTGCCTCCTGAGAAATCTGTATGCAGATCAAGAAGTAACAGTTAGAATTGAACATGGAACAATAGACTGGTTCCAAATCAGGAAAGGAGGACATCAAGGCTGTATATTGTCACCCTGCTTATTTAACTTATATGTAGAGTACATCATGTGAAATGCCGGGCTGGAGGAAGCTCAAGCTGGAATCAAAATTGCTGGAGAAATATCAATAACCTCAGATATGCAGATGACACCACCCTTATGGCAGAAAGCAAAGAAGAACTAAAGAGCCTCTTGATGAAAGTGAAAGAGGAGAGTGAAAAAGTTGGCTTCAAACTCAACATTCAGAAAACTAAGATCATGGCACCTGGTCCCATCACTTCATGGCAAATAGACGGGGAAATAATGGAAACAGTGACAGACTTTACTTTGTGTGGCTCCAAAATCACTGCAGATGGTGACTGCAGCCATGAAATTAAAAGATGCTTGCTCCTTGGAAGAAAAGCTATGACCAACCTAGACAGTGTATTAAAAAGCAGAGACATTACTTGCCAACAAAGGTCCATCTAGTCGAGGCTATGGTTTTTCCAGTAGTCATGTATGGATGTGAGAGTTGGACCACAAAGAAAGCTGAGCACCAAAGAATTGATGCTTTTGAACTGTGGTGTTGGAGAAGACTCTTGTGAGTCCCTTGGACTGCAAGGAAATCAAACCAGTCAGTCCTAAAGGAGATCAGTCCTGAATATTCATTGGAAGGACTGATGCTGAAGCTGAAACTCCAATACTTTGGCCACCTGATGCGAAGAACTAATTCATTGGAAAAGACCCTGATGCTGGGAAAAATTGAGGACAGGAACAGAGGATGACAGAGGATGAGATGGTTGGATGGCATCACTAACTCAATGGACATGAGTTTGAGTAAGCTCCGGGAGTTGGTGATGGACAGGGAAGCCGGGTGTGCTGCAGTCCATGGGGTTGAAAAGAGTTGGACGTGACTGAGAGGCTGAACTGAACTGATTATCATAACTGTAACTTATAATACATGCAGGTCAACCAACAAGCTTCTTATATGCCTTTTAAGTATCTTAACGTTAAAATAGTTTATCTTCCTTTTCCATGATTTTCCTTTGAATAACACAGAAATTTATCCTGCAGAATTTCCCATATTCTAGATTTGATTGGTTGATTTCTTGAGTGGTTTCGCTAATCCATGTTTCTCATTTTTCCTATAAAATAGTAGTTTGTACTAGGGGCTTGATTTAGAAATGTCATTGTTTTACAAAATCTAGTAGGTGGCACTGCGCGCTTGCTAATGCATTAATGTCAGAAGCACACAAACTCGAGTTGGCTGTAGTTTTAGTGATGTCAGAATGGTTGGCAGAGTCAGATTTAGTTCATTTGGGCTAGTGGGAATTTCTGGAGTTAGTTCCAGATTCCTTTTGACATGACCCCAGTAGTATTTGAGAGCCTCCTTGCTTTCTGGCTCCCCCAGTATCCCAGGTTTATATTTCCTGACCCAGACATGAAATCAGCCATATGCCTAAGAGGCTCTGTTCCTTTTCTTAATAGTAGGGAAAGTTGTTTAGTGGGCACCACCTGGGCTCAGGAATACTTGTAACAGTGGGCTGTTATTGTTTCTAGACCTGCCAGTGGGTCAAGCTAGGGAATAAGTAGTTTTTCAGAAAAAGAAAAGGAAATCATGAATTTGTACAGATATTGCCAATTCAAAAGAAGATTATAGGAAAGCTTTATTTCTTTTCTTTTTTTTTTAGAGCTTTATTTCTTATCTTTTAAAAAATTTGAGCTGCAAATGGTGTTTATATAACTTTATTTGCTTTATCTAAGGATATTTAAGAATCTTCAGTATTTAAAAACCAAGAATCTTAGCAAACTCCAGGAGATAGTTTACAGACAGGGAAGCCTGGCGTGCTGCAGTCTATGGGGTTGCAAAGAGTCAAACATGACTTAGCAACTAAACAATAACAACAAGAATAATTATATAAGCAGTTTCAAAATAACCATATCAATAGGAGTGCTAAAAATTAAGATGATAGAATGCATTTTAAGATTTGTTCAGGGTGTGTGGCTATTGTCTTTGTCCTTAAGATATATCTTATTAAGGATGTACTGTCCAAATATTAAGTTTTGGAGTTATCTAAAATAATTCTTTTCTGTGTTGCTGTACCACAAACTTGATACATAGTTAAATTCAATTACTTTGGTCCATTTTTAGTTTTGGGGAGAAGGTTCTTTCTTTTTGTATTTAATTTTTTAAAGTATAAGTTATTTACAGGATTCCAAAATCAAAATGGTTAAACAGAACACATTCAGAAAAGTCTAATACCCTTCCTTGTTCCTTTCTTTCCCCTCTGTTAATGTTATGAAATGAAATACATTTTTATATGAAATGAGTAACTATTTTATTCATTTTTGGCTTATCCTCCATTGCTTCTTTTTGAAAATATACATGCATATGTATCTGTGTGTGTATATATAAACCTATATAGGTATTTTCCTCATTTTATTAAACAAATTTGCTTTATTTGCTTATAAATATATCCAGAAGATCCTCCATAGCAGGATATACATATTTACCTCATCTTGTTACCATGCACAGTATTCCATTTTGTGTTTATTCAAATAGATCCCCATTGATAGACATCTAGGTTATTTTAATTTTTACCATTACAAATAGTGCCACAGTGCCTACGTTATCTTGAATTTTTTCCCAGAATATTGATAGGAATTTCTGGGTATAAAGGTAAATGAATATATGTAACTTACTGGATAACGTCAATTCCTTTCCATAACAACTCTATTATTTTTCATTCCCAACTTTAATGTACGACACTGCCTGCTTCCCCACTACATTGCCAATGGGTATGTTTTAATTTTTCATTCTTGCCATTCTGATAGATGAGAAATAGCTCCCCAATGTCATTTTCTTTTATGTGTGTGTGTGTTTTAATATGAGTGTGTTTCAGCATTTTTTAAAAAAATATGAGCGTGTTTGAGCAACTTCTGTATTTCTGTTTCTGTGAATTGTTGGATCATTTTTCTGACCCGTTTTTCTGTGGAGTTATTGGTCCTTTTCTTCCCAGGTTTTAGGAGCTTTTAGCGTTACGGGTATTAACTCCAGTGAGATAAGCTGGAAGCCTTGTTTTCACATGTGTCATTGGTCTTCTTACATCACTTATGCTGATTTTTCTTCTGTAAAAATTATTTTTTAATTTTTATATAGTCAAACTCATGAATCTCTTCTCTTCCTAGCTCTCTTTTATTACTTTTAAAGTTTCATTTTTTAAGTTTGACTCTCTAATACATTTGGAATTTGTCTGGATGCATAGTGTGTGGAATGGACCCAAATTTACCTTTTTTTTTTTCTCAAATGGCTATTCTTTTGTTCCAATACCATGTTTGTTTTGTTTTGGGCCATACCACATTACCTGTGGGATCTTAATTCCCCAACCAGGGATCAAACCCAGGACCCCAGAATTTAAAGCATGGAATCTTAACCACTGGACCACCAGGGCAGTCCCCTAGTACAACTTATTTAAAAGTGCATCTCTTCCTTACTGATTTGAGATGCTCCCTTTATCTACACTAAAATTCCCAAAGCGTGGGGATCTACTTCTAAATTTTATTTTTTGTCCTCTGTTTAGTTTGTGCATCAGTACCGTTTTTAATTATTAGGCAGACTACAGTATATTTTAATATCTAATAGCAGAAACACCCCCCCTCATTGTAGCTCCTCTTTTTCAGTCTCCTTGCTGCTACTGTCATTGTGTATGAACTTTTTCATCATTCAAAGGGAAAAGATTACCTGATGGCATTTTTATTAGGATTATGGAAATTTCATGGTGTACTTTAGGAGACTGACAGTATTTTTGATATTGAGTCTTTCTATCCAAGGCAATGGATATATCTGTTACATCTTTCCTTTTATTCAAATCTATTTTTTATCTTTCAAGAACATTTGATGGTTTTCTTTATATACTTTTTGAAGATTTCTTGTTAAGCTTATGCCTAGGTGTTTTAGTTTATCTTAATCCTCTTATAAATAGGTTTTCCCTGACACTATATTTTCAAACTGGGTGGCGTTTCTCTACATTTATTTCCTACTATTTTACAAAATTCTCATTTGTAGCAGTTTTTCTGATTCTTTCCCCACCCCCATTCTCAGATATACTATTGTAACATTTGTATATAGAAATAGTCTTACCTCACACTTTCCAAGTCTTATGTTTCTATTTCCTCTTGTGTAAATGTTTTGGCTAATATTGCCAATTCAATGCTTAGGTAATAGTGAAGACTGTGAACATCCTTGCATTTCCTCTAGAGGCTTTAGGAAGAAAGTTTTGCATTTACCCATTAAGTAAAATGCTGATTTGGGGGCAGAAGTATATATATTTTATTATGCATAATGGGTATCAATTTTCATCTTATTGAATGCTCATCTGTAGAGATGATTATATGATTTTTCTGTATAACTGTTAAACTGATATGTTAATGACAATACTACTATTAATATACTAAAGACTATACTAATTCCTCTTAGAATAAGCACCTCTTGTATGGCATCTAGTTTTTAATGTACTCTTGAATTCTCTTGCTAGTATTTAATTTGTTGCATCTTAAAGAGATGGGAATACCAGACCAACCTATCTGCCTCCTGAGAAACCTGTGTGCAGGTCAAGAAGCAACAGTTAGAACTAAACATGGAACAACAGACTGGTTCCAAACTGGGAAAGGAGTACATCAAGGCTGTTAATTGTCACCTTGCTTATTTAACTTATATGCAGAGTACATCATGAAAAATGCTGGGCTGGATGAGGCACAAGCTGGAATTAAGATTGCTGGGAAAAATATCAATAACCTCAGATATGCAGATGACACTACCCTCATGGCAGAAAGCAAAGAAAAACTGAAGAGCCTCTTGATGAAAGTGAAAGAGGAGAGTGGAAAAACTGGCTTCAAACTCAACATTCAAAAAATGAAGATCATGGCATCCAGTCCCATCACTTCATGGCAAATAGATGGAGAAACAATAGAAAACAGTGAGAGACTTATTTTGGGGGGCTCCAAAATCACTGCAGATGGTGACAACAGCCGTGAAATTAAAAGACACTTGCTCCTTGGAAAAAAAACTATGACAAACCTAGACAGTGTATTAAAAAGCAGAGACAATACTTTGCCAAGAAAGTTCCATCTAGTCAAAGCTTATGGTTTTTCCAGTAGTCATGTATGGATATGAGAGTTGGACCATAAAGAAGGCCAAGTGCTGAAGAACTGATGCTTTTGAACTGTGGTGTTGGAGAAGACTCTTGAGAGTCCCGTGGACTGAAAGGAGATCCAACCAGTCAATCCTAAAGGAAAACAGTCCTGAATATTCATTGGAAGGACTGATGCTGAAGCGCTAATACCTTGGCCACCTGATGCTAAGAGCCGACTCATTAGAAAAGAACTTGGATGCTGGGAAAGATTGAGGACAGGAGCAGAGGATGACAGAGGATGAGATAGTTGGATGGCATCACCAACTAAATAGACATGAGTTTGAGCAAGCTCCGGGAGATGGTGAAGGACACAGAAGCCTGGCGTGCTACTCTATGGGGTCGCAAAAAGTTGGACACGACTGAGCAACTGAACAACTACAAATCTCTTGCATCCATATTCATAATTAAGACTGGTCTTGTTGTAAAGGTTGTCAGTGCCTCACACATTTCCCATTGGCACTTACCATTTATATACACTTCTGCCCAATTTTCTTTTGTCAAAAAATTGTTTTAATTAATTAATTAAATTTAATTTTTAGCTGTGCTGGGTCTTCATTGTTGCCATGAGCAGGGGCTACTCTCCAGTTGCCAAGCGTGGGTTTCTCATTCCAGTGGCGTCTCTTGTTGCACAGCATGGGCTAGAGCCCATGGGCTCAGTAGTTGCAGCAAGTGGGCTTCAGCAGTTGTAGCCCACGGACTTAATTGTCCTGAGATATGTGGAATATACCTCAGATCAGGGATTGAATCTGTGTCCCCTGCTTTGGCAGGAGGCTTCTTAACCACTGGACCACCAGGAAAGCCCCTGCCCAATTTTCAATGACCAGCAATTGTAACTCGCCTGAAGATTTTCTCTTGCCACTGGAGCCCACTTAACTAGAAAGCAAAGAACAGGCCGGAAATGCCGGGCAACTTGCACCGCGTAGGAGCAGCCCTCAACCAATGACTGACGTGAGCTAGTACACAAATAGCTAGGCTCACTCAGGATAACCGAGAATTCCCCAGCAGAATTAAGTTCCAGTTGCCCTTAGCCACAATTTCCTTGATAGTAACACATTATTGGGGATTCTCAGGTGGCGCTAGTGGTCAAAGAATCCGCCTGCCAATACAAGAGACTTCAGAGAAGCCGATTTGATTCCCGGAGTTGGGAAGATACCCTTACCCTGTTTGCCTGGGAAATTCCGTGGACAGAGGAGCATGGACAGTCCATGGGGCCACAAAGAGTCGGACACAACTGAGCACACGACACAGTATTGGTTCCCTTCCTTCTTTCTCTTCCCCCCTCTGGCTCCAAAGCTACTTGTACTTGAACCTCATCTCTAGGCTGGCTTCTAGGGAAACCAATTAAGCCAGTTCTATGATTTTCTTTTTTGTACAATCTTTCTGAAGTTTGGGTATCGATGCTATATTCATTTCTTAGAACTTGGGAATTTTACTTTTATTTCCCATGCTCTGAAATAGTTTAAGTAGCATTAGATTTATCTGATCTTTGAAAGTTTGATAGAAATCCCCTTGTTAAACCAACTGGGCATGGTGTTTTTATGTGAGAGCTCTGACAACCCTCTCTGTAACGTCTACAAAAATTGCTCTATTTAGACTTTCTATTGAATTCTGGGGAAATTTTGTAAATTATATATTTCTGGAACATTAACCATTTCAAATGGTTTCATTTAGGCTTTCAATTTTCTTTGCATAGAGTTGTGTAAAGTAGTGTTTATACGTTTTTATATATTTCCTCTGATTTTATGGTTATTGTTTCATTACGTTTTATTTCATATATTTGTACTTCAAATCTTCCTTCACCCCTGTATTTTGACTTACATTAAGCTAGTGGTTCGTCATTTTCTTGACTTTTTCAAAATAGCTTTTTAAGGACAAAGTTTCATTTCATTATTTCCTTTTAATACAAGGATTGATTAGCAGTGTGTTTTTACATTTTTAGGTGGAAGAGATTTTTTAAATGTCATTATTTGCTAGTTACATAGAATTGTGATCACAGAAGGCCACTTATATCATTTATATTTTTGGAATGTATTGAAATTTTGTGGACTATAATATGGCAATTTTATGACTTTTTCATGTGACTTAGAAGAAGGTTTAATCTCTGTTATCAGGATTCAGTGTTTACATTTATTAATAGATGTGTGTGTGTGCTCAATTGAATCTAACTCTTTGCAACCCCATGGACTGTAGCCTACCAAGCTCCTCTGTACGTGGAATCTTCCAGGCCAGAATACTGGAGCAGCGTGGCATTTCCTACTTCAGGGTATCTTCCTGACCCAGGGATCAAACCTGCGTCTCTTGCGTCTCCTGCATTGGTAAGGTGGATTCTTTACCTCTACTTTATTTATAATTTTGTTTAGGTCTTCTGTAACCACATAATTTTTTGTCCAGTTAGATATAGTCTGTTGTGAAATGGTGTTAAAATTTCCAATTATTAGAGTTTTCGCTTAATTTTCTTTGCATTTCTTTTTAGTTTATGTTTTATAATACTTGTTGCTGTTTTATTAGGCATGTGGATATTAATGATAATTTCCTCATTGCAGATTCTAGTATTTAGCATTATATTTATATTTAGCATTATAAAGTATCTTTTTGTTTCCTTTTAGGGGAAAGAGCCTGAATTCTTTTATCTACCTTATGAATTTTTATATTTATGAATATTTTTATTTTGTTCTAATAACTGTACTCAATACCATTCAGTCCCCTTTTATTTTGATATTGTCTTCTTACCATGAACAACATTGTAACTTACAAGTAACCTCCTTTTTCTTCTCTCCGTTACCAACATCTAACTTAAAATATTATCCTTTTATTCCAAGTTTTTAAAAAGTCAGATTTCCTCTTACTATATAGTCTCTGCTTTCTCCCCCTTTTTCATCTTATACCCACGCTATCAAAACCTATAAAAATTAGAGACTATTCTTTCAACCTTATTCTTACTGTTTTCCCCCAATTCTACTGTAAAATCAGTTCAGTTCAGTTCAGTTCAGTTCAGTCGCTTAGTCGTGTCCAACTCTTTGCAACCCCGTGAATCGCAGCACGCCAGGCCTCCCTGTCCATCACCAACTCCCGGAGTTTAGTCAAACTCATGTCCATTGAGTCGGTAATGCCATCCAGCCATCTCATCCTCTGTTGTCCCCTTTTCCTCCTGCCCCCAGTTCTTCCCAGCATCAGGGGCTTTTCCAATTAGTCAACGCTTTGCATGAGGTGACCAAAGTATTGAAGTTTCAGCTTCAACATCAGTCCTTCCAATGAACAACCAGGACTGATCTCCTTTAGGATGGACTGGTTGGATCTCCTTGCAGTCCAAGGGACTCTCAAGAGTCTTCTCCAACACCACAGTTCAAAAGCATCAATTCTTCAGCGTTCAGCTTTCTTTATATTCCAACTTGCACATCCATACATGACTACTGGAAAAACCATAGCTTTGACTAGACAGACCTTTGTTGACAAAGTAATGTCTCTGCTTTTTAATATGCTGTCTAGGTTGGTCATAACTTTCCTTCCAAGGAGTAAGCGTCTTTTAATTTCATGGCTGCAGTCACCATCTGCAGTGATTTTGGAGCCCCCAAAAATAAAGTCTGACACTGTTTCCACTGTTTCCCCATCTATTTGCCATGAAGTGATGGGACCAGATGCCATGATCTTGGTTTTCTGAATGTTGAGCTTTAAGCCAACTTTTTCACTCTCCTCTTTCACTTTCATCAAGAGGCTCTTTAGTTCCTCTTCACTTTCTGCCATAAGGGTGGTGTCATCTGCATATCTGAGGTTATTGATATTTCTCCCAGCAGTCTTGACTCCAGCTTGTGCTTCTTCCAGTCCAGCGTTTCTCATGAGATACTCTGCATATAAGTTAAATAAGCAGGGTGACAATATACAGCCTTGATGTACTCCTTTTCCTATTTGGAACCAGTCTGTTGTTCCATGTCCAGTTCTAACTGTTGCTTCCTGACCTGCATACAGGTTTCTTAAGAGGCAGGTCAGGTGGTCTGGTATTCCCACCTCTTTCAGAATTTTCCAGTTTATTGTGATCCACACAGTCAAAGGCTTTGGCATAGTCAATAAAGCAGAAATAGATGTTTTTCTGGAATTCTCTTGCTTTTTCAATGATCCAGGGGATGTTGGCAATTTGATCTCTGGTTCCTCTGCTTTTTCTAAATTCAGCTTGAACATCTGGAAGTTCACAGTTCACGTATTGCTGAAGCCTGGCTTGGAGAATTTTGAGCATTATTTTACTAGCATGTGAGATGAGTGCAATTGTGTGATAGTTTGAACATTCTTTGGCATTGCCTTTCTTTGGGATTGGAATGAAAACTGACCTTTTCCAGTCCTGTGGCCACTGGTGAGTAAAATGCTCACTACCAAAACTTAAGTTGCATTTCTCTGATTATTTTCTGAATCATATTTTCTAGGAAATTCCTCAGGGAGGGTTTGGGAGCAATATTTCCTGAGTTCTTGTATGTTCATAATGGCCTATGTCTCTAAAATATTATCATATATCTGATAAGAAAATATAAATAGCTCGTACACTTCAACATCAACAAAGCAACTGAATTAAAACAGGCAGTGGATGTGAATACACATTTCTGCAAAGTAGATACACAAATGACCAATGAACACATGAAAACATGCTCAATGTCACTAATTGTTAGAGAAATGCAAATCTAAACTACAGTGAGTTATCACCTCACACCAACTAGTATGCTGCTGCTAAGTCGCTTCAGTCGTGTCCGACTCTGTGCAACCCCATAGACGACAGCCCACCAGGCTCCCCCGTCCCTGGGATTCTCCAGGCAAGAACACTGGAGTGGGTTGCCATTTCCTTCTCCAATGCATGAAAGTGAAAAGTGACAGTGAAGTCTCTCAGTCGTGTCCGACTCCTAGCGACCCCATGGAATGCAGCCTACCAGGCTCCTCTGTCCATGGGATTTTCCAGGCAAGAGTACTGGAGTGGGTTGCCATTGCCTTCTCCACATGGCCGCTATTTAAAAAAAAAGAAAGAAAGAAAGAAAAAGCAAATTAACTTTGATGAGGATGTGGAGAAATTGGAGCCCTTATGCCCTAGTGGTAGGAATAAGATAGTGCAATCACTATGGAAGGTTCTTAAAATGTTAAAAATAGAATTACCATATAGTCAGTAATCACACTTCTGGATATAAGGTATCCAAACAAATTGAAAGCAGGGACTTCCCTGGTGGTCCAGTGGCTAAGATTCCATGCTTCCAATGCAGGGGGCCCATGTTTGATCCCTAGTCAGGGAACTGGATCTGCAATGAAGATGGAAGATCCTGCATGCCACAACTAGGACCTGGCACAGCCAAATAGATAAATATTAAACAAAAGAGAATTGAAAGCAATATCTGGAAGATATATTTGCATATCTATGTTCACTGCCTCATTGTTCAGTATATCCAGGAGGAAGCAACCCAAAAGCCTACCAAGGGATGAAATGGGTAAAGAAAGTGTGGTATATGCATGAAATGGAATACTATTCAGTCTTTAAAAAGATGGGAATCCTATTAATTGCTACAACATGGATAAACTTTGAGAACATTATACTAAGTGAAATTTGCCAGTCAAGAAAAGACAAATTTTGTATGATTTCGCTTATATGATATATCTGAAGAGTAGTTAAACTCACAGAAACAGAAATTAGAATGGTGGAGGAAGGAAGAAATGGGGGGGGGCGTTGCTCAATGAATATAGAGTTTCAGTTTTGCAAAAATTCTACAGATCTGTTACATAACAATGTAAATAGTTAACACTTCTGAACTATACCCATAAAAACAGTTAGGATTATATGTTCTTTTTTTTTAAGATTTCTTTTTGATGTGGATCATTTTTAAAGTCTTTATTGAAATTGTTATAATATTGCTTCTGTTTTATATTTTGTTTTTTGTGGCTACGAGGCATGTGAGATCTTAGCTCCCAGACCGGAATCCAACCTATACCCCCTGAACTGGAAGTCCAAGTCTTAACCACTGGACCGCCAAAGTGTGTTCTATGTCACAGAGGTTTGAAGAGGAGGGCAGCCCCCATAGTGCGCTCTTCACTTTTAAATCCAGCCTTACTAGCTCTTTCATCCAATCACAGGATCTCTAGAGCCTCCACCTACCTTTTCTCCGGATAGGAACGGCCTCCTCACTCCGCTAGGTGCCGCCCTCGCCGCGGGCCTCCCTCGCCCTGCCCCTCGCCACGCTCCTACGAGTTTCCTCCAATCGCAGTCCTGGCCCCGCCTTCTACCCCTTTTCCTGCATCCGGGCCTGGAGTGGCCGCTCTGAAGGCCAGCGAGCAGCATGGAGGTCCGCGGCGAATCCCAGTCCGGCCCGAGCTGTTCGTCGTCCTCCCGGGATGGCTCCGGGGTCTCGGTCTCCGAGGAGTTGCTGTTGGCGGGGAGCGGCAGCCGCGGAGGTGACGGACGGGTGCGCGGCAGCGGCGTGGGGCGCGCACGTGCAGCTGGGGCCGGTGCTGCTGGAGCCGCGGGTCGGGGTCCCCCTGCCTAGCCCCTGCACCGGCGAGGGACCCGGACATGCCCCCGGCTGCGGGGTTGGGGGACTGGCGGGCCTGGGTGTGGACATCCGGCCTCGAGCCCGAGGGTGGTTCGTGTTTTCAGGTTTTAGGCACAGTGCTGAGCGCCGCAGCACGACCTTCCCCCGCCCAAGGGGACGGCCTTAGAATCAGGTCTGGGTTCCAGCAGTTGGCTGGTGAGGGGAGCAGGTGAATATTATGGATTGAGTACCCTCTCTCTGCAGATGCTCACAGAGCCACCCTTAGTGCGCGCCTCTGGTAGAGGGAGACGCGTCCAGGAAACCCTCATAGGTTTTTAGACCTCATAATAGCTAAAAAAAAAAAGCAAACAAACTAGGGTTCAAATCCCAACCCCACGAGTAATTAGCTGTCGAACTTTTTTTTGGGGGGGGGCGGTGTTTGAGGAGAATAAAGTTCATTCGAGTGGGAGACGCTGTTAGAACAGATGGCTGGCCCAAGGAAGAGCCTAACCAGCTGTGGCACTTTTCTGTGGCTCAGTGTCCGACGCTTTGCGACCCCGTGGACTGCAGCATTCCAGGCTTCCCTGTCCTTCACTGTCTCCCACCGTTTCCTCATACTCACGTCCGTTGAGTCGATGATGCCATCCAACCATCTCATCCTCTGTCGCCCTCTTCTCCTCCTGCCCCTCAGTCTTTCCCAGCATCAGGGTCTTTTCCAGTGAGTCCGGCTCTTCACATCAGGTGGCCAAAATATTGGAGCTTCAACTTCAGCGTTAGTGCTTCCAATGAATATTTCAGTGTTGATTTCCTTTAGGATTGACTGATTTGATCTTCTTGCAGTCCAAGGGACTCTCAAGAGTCTTTTCCTGCACCATAGTACGAGAGTTGTTTACATCCCCAATGCCTCAGTTTTTACATTTGTACCTGTAGTTTTGTGTTGTTTTTTTTTTCTGAGAAGAATGAGTGTAATGTCTTGGGCATATCCTCATTAAATATTAACTTGAAAGATTCTGTGAGAATCCAGAGCATCCGAAGACTATTTATAATAATAGCTGAAGCTTCTTAGTGCCTACTCTGCCCCAGGAATTAATTCGCTAAATTTAATCCTCACAACTTCCCTGTGTGGAGTTGGTTCTGTTATGGCAGTTGTATAGATGAGGAAACTGAGACCTGGTGTATCACACAGGTAAGTAACTTGTTGGAGATCATGTGGCTGGAAAGTGGCAAAACTGGGATTTGAATCCAATCGGTGTGGCCCCAGAGTCCATGCTCTTTTCAATAATCCAATTATTAGGTATAAGCTATTGCTAGTAGGCTAGGAGTGTTGAGCTGCTGCTTTGAGTGAGGGTGAACAGGATTTTTATACCAGAGAGAAGAGATTTTCCAGGTGTGGGAACCAGGGTGCACAAAGCCTTTTTGAAAGTCCTGTTCTCTGTGCTCTGATGGGCTGGAGAGTTGGGTTGATTTGAGGAGCTGTGAAAAGGCTAAAGGGGTTCTCTTTAAAGGGCTGTTTTGTCTACATCAGACATCTTGACTGAAAGGGAACTTACCAGGCAGAGATGTTTTATAAATGAAGAAATTAATACTCAAAAAGTGTAGGTGATTTGCCCAGTATAATGTAGCTGGTAAACCATTTCTGGCTTTACTTAACCCTTATGTACTCTGTATGCTTCCTACATTCTGTCATTGCCGACCTACATTTGTTGCTGGTAGATTTCTGGCCCAGAAAGGTGCAGTTTAGTGGGCATTTATTACCTGGCGTTGGTGAGGCAGAGATATAAGAGACAGGTTTAAAGGGGGGAGATCTGCAGAAAGAACTAAAATGTTGTAATGGAACTTAGAGTGCTCCTTTTTTTTTTAATGTGTTAGAAAGTGAGGAAGGAACAGTCAAGACTTGAGGGTGGATGGTGGTCTCGGAAAGTTTGCTCTTGGGCTCCTATTTCTTTGTGCTGTAATAAAGGAAGTGTGTGTATGTGTTTTCAGGTATATGGGACAGGTTGCTCATCAACTCCAAGCCTAATTCCAGAAAGAATTCTACTCTTCAAACAGTTCGGATAGAGAGGAGTCCCTGTAAGTACCTTTGCCTCTCTTCTGTTTCTCTCTCTCTCAAGAACCCTCTCTGATGTGAAATTCTGCCTAATTAATCACTCATTTGTTGGGACAGTGTCTGCTTTTGTTGTCAGAGAGTCCAGTCTAGCAAGTCTTACTTGGAAATTACATCGTGAATTCAGTGCACAGGGATAAAATTTCATGTATTATTCCTCTGCTTTAAGAGGGTGGGGCTTACCTGGTGGCTCAGACCAGGCAGGAGACTCCGGTTCGATTCCTGGGTTGGGAAGATCCCCTGGAGACGGGAGTGGCAACCCTCTCCAGGATTCTTGCCTGGAGAATCTCATGGACAGAAGAGCCTGGCAGGCTACAGTCCTTGGGGTCACAAAGAGTCGGACACGACTGAGTGACTAACACTTAAGAGGGTAACCTTGCACAGAAAAACTTGTGGGATGGATTTTTGGAAATCAAAATCAATTATTGTTAAACTCCATGGGAAATTTTTCCAGAGGTTACTGAGTCCCAAATTTCACACACAGATGTGGTAAAACACCACCAGATTTGATTAAATTGGACACAGTTACTTAAATGGTAAATGTTACTCATAACAGGGCCAGTTCTCTTTATTAATTACTCTGTGATATTGCTGTACTGCATACTCTAAATATAGGTGAGTCAGACTTTGTTCAGATAGCATCATGTAATACTTAGCATCTGTGTGCTGCTGCTGCTGCTAAGTCGCTTCAGTCGTGTCTGACTCGGCGACCCCATAGACGGCAGCCCACCAGGCTCCCCCATCCCTGGGATTCTCCAGGCAAGAACACTGGAGTGGGTTGCCATTTCCTTCTCCAGTGCATGAAAGGAAAAAGTGAAAGTGAAGTCGCTCAGTCGTGTCAGACTCTTAGCGACCCCATGGACCGCAGCCTACCAGGCTCCTCTGTCCATGGGATTTTCCAGGCAAGAGTACTGGAGTGGGGTGCCATTGCCTTCTCCTAGCATCTGTGTAATTCACTCTTAATGTTTAAAAAAAAATAAAGACAAGAATTAGTGAAAGTGATGTAAATGATACATGAGGTTATCATGTCTATAAACTGCAAAATCATGAGTAGTCGAGGGGAAGTTAACCATGATATGCACTAAATGTACAACAGCTGAAGTGATTGCATGGTGGCTCCCCATGCAAATAAAAGCTTTTGTGTGGACATAGGTTTATATTTTTGGAGGGTACATATCTCTGAGTGGAATTTTATTTTTATTTTTTAGTATTTTGGCCGTGCTACCCATCATGTGGGATCTCACCCCCCTGCATTGGAAGCATGGTGTCTTAACCACTGGACCCCAAGGGAAGTCCCCAGAGTGTATTTTTTAATAGAGAAAAGATTGCCAAATTCTTTTCCAAGTTGGGTATACCATCTGGAATCCTTCTAGCAGTCATGTTTCACAATTCAAGGCCATTTCTTGACCTTCACCTCTGTTTTCTTCTGCCATGCTCTGAACATTTCAGTCAACTGTTACATGACTGTATCAGTGACTTAACAAGTTCTGAGAGCTCATGATGTGCATGGTTATATGCTGAGCCTCTCTTGAGAGCTAACTCAATAAATGACATATCCCTGTTGTTTGTCTCCCCTGTGCTTAGCATGGTACCTGATAGTTACTACCCCTATTTTACAGATGAGTAAACTGAGGTTTTGATTGGTTAAATTCATTGTATTAGATTCCTGTGGTTGCACATGATTGAAACCCAGCTCCAGTTGCCTTTAGCCAACTAATGTTGGCTCATTTTTTGGGGAAAAATACCCCCAGTGATTTCAGGTACATCTGCATCCAGGTGCTCAGCGTCATCTGGGATCTGCCACTCTATATCTCTTAGTTCTTCTTTCCTAGGTGTTGACTTTATCTAGAACCAGCTCTTCCCTGATGATGGGTGGTAGGTGGGCCAGTTTATCAACAGCTCACCTAGTCATTGACTTTGAAAGAATAGACATCTTTCTCAACAGTCCAAAACAGAGTCCCAGGGTGATCTCTGATTGGCTTGCCAGATCACAATGTCGTGAGACCAAATCACAGTGACCAAGGTTGTGGAATACATAGGCATGAACTGGGTAGGGACAAGAGTGACTAAGAGTGACAAAGCTTAAGAAAAGTCATCATTATCGGAAGAAAGGGAAACAGATGTGGGGCTTCATTAACCTGCCCCAGGTAATGAAGATAGGAAGACGTGGAACCGGGGTTCTGTGAAGAGCCTCATCAGCCTGACCCCAAAGCCTTGGAGCCTCATGCATTTAACTATTAAGCCCTACTGCCTACTCATTCAATTGCTGTCTGTTGAATGCCATTCTAGGAATTTTCAGTTCTGGGCATATATGAAAAACACAAAGCATTGAGAATTAATTGCTGAATTGTACAGTCATACTGTTTTACATGGACAGAGGAATTCCCCAGATGAGAATACTGGCGTGGGTAACCATTCCCTTCTCCAGGAGATCTTCCTGACCCAGGGATCGAACCCAGGTCTCCTGCATTGCAGGCAGATTCTTTCCTGTCTGAGCCACCAGGGAAACCCACGATTTTAAGAATTCAGAAGAGAATGGAAGGTTTTAAAATAGAAGGAATTTGAATGCTTTTTTATTGAATTGTTACTATTCCTGTCAAATTGAGAAGTGTTTTTATAGAAATTCTGGATTTTAATAGTTTGGCCAAAGACTAACATAAATATTGGTAAATGATATTTTCCCTCCTTAGTATTGGACCAGGTACAGACCTTTCTCCCACAGATGGCTCAGGCAAACGAAAAGCTAAGAAAAGAAATGGCAGCTGCACCACCTGGTCATTTCAATATTGAAAATACTGATGAAACTCTTGGACAAGTTATTCAAATGGTAACTATGCCTTGTTTTCATTTCAGAGTATAAAATAAACAATATGTTTCATCACCTAAAAAAGAAAGAGAACTTTTAAATTTTAATTCCAAGTGTTATTTTCCTTCTTGCAAAGTCAGCTCGTGTTTCCAGTACTGCACAGGTACTCAGTCATTTGATGATTAAATGACTGAGTTATTTAATCCTAATAACCTCATAAGTCGGCAAGCTTCCCTGGGTGAAGTCTAGGAATTTAGTCATTCACAATCATAGAAAGGCTTTTTCAACTCCAATAACACATATGTTATCTAGAAGCATTTATATACTAAGTGTCCTGAGTTTTTAAAAATTTTCCCATTCAAGGCCCAAAGGAAGTAATCAGAGTCTGATTCATTGAGAATGCAAAAATAAACAATGTGTATAACAGAAAAACTGATTATATAACTCAGGTGTGAAAATTGTCTCACTTTGGGCTCCTCTTATTTCTGCACTGAAATCCCCTTTATAACACTCGTGTCTGGACAGAGCTGACAGCGTTTTTAATAATCATATACCTGATTCATCAGCAGATATGGCAGCTCTGCATCTAGAGTACATCCCGAATCAAGCCACTCCTGCTTGGCACCCACAACCCTCACTCTAAGTGATGACAGTCTCCCCTCTTGATTATCCCAGCAATTTCCCAGCCAGGCTGTCTGCTTCCACTTTTTTTTCCCCCAGAGTTTGTTCTTGACACATTGCATGTGGCCCCCAGTTTGGGAACCAGGGGGCTTCCCTTCACATTTCTAATTAATTCAGAGTCCTTCATGGGCCAGTGTGATCCTGCGTCCATCTCTCTATTGACCTTTTCTCCCACCAAGGACCCTCACTGATTGTACTCCAGCCTTTGTCTCCTTGCTCTGGGCCTTTTCCCTCTTTGTAAAATCCCATCCCCAAATTCCTCCATCTTTCATCCCTTGTCACCTCAATGGCTTGCTTTCTTCTTTTTTTATTTTTTAACTTTTCACTGCCCTACACTGTGCTTTCTGAGTAATTGTTTATTGCCTTTAAAAAAAAAAAATACATTTATTTATTTGGCTGCACCGGCTCTTAGGCTTTTAGTTGCAGCACGTGGGATTTAGTTCCCCAACCAGGGATCAAATTCAGGCCCCCTGCATTGGGAGCGCGGGCCCGCTGGACCACCAGAAAACCTGTTTCTTAACTAGAACAGAGGTCAGCAGCCATTATCTGTAGGGGGCCAGATAGTAAATAACGTTAGGCTTTGTGGACCACACTGTCTCCATCGTGACTGTTTATTTCTGCCATTTCCATGTGAAGACAGCTGTGTGTGTGTGTGTGCTCGCTAAATCGCTTCAGTTGTGTCCAACTCTTTGCGACCCTATGGACTATAGCCTGCCAGGCTCCTCTGTCCATGGGATTCTCCAGGCAAGAATACTAAAGTGGGTTGCCATGCCCTCCTCCAGGGGATCTTCCCGACCGGGGGGTTGAACCCACGTCTCTTATGTTGCCTGCATTGGCAGGCAGGTTCTTTACCACTAGTGCTACCTGTGAAGCCCCAAAGACAGCTGTAGATGATACGTAATGAGGAGGCACATTTTATAAACTTTTTATGGAATCCAAAATTTGAATTTCATACAATTTTTGCATTTCATGAAATAATATTCTTTTGGGTTTTTTCCTACCACTCAAAATGTAAAAGCATTCTTAGTTCATGAGCTGCATGAAAACAGGCAGGGGGCTGGGTTTGCCCTGCAGGCCATGGTTTGCCAACTCCTGCTCAAAAACATAAGTTCCACAAAGGCAAGGATTTTGTTGTTGTTGTTGTTGAGATTCTAATGTGGTGCCCAGTTATTGTTGGTATTTGTTGAGTGAGTTTTGTTGAATAGATTCAGCTATATAGAATTCAGTTGTGAGGAACTTTCTAGACTTGTAATAAAAGTAAATCCTGAGGCTGGACTCTGGCAACTGAAAGAATAACAGTGCCGTATTGTATTAAAAACATTTCCGTCTTCTGTGCTTCAGTATTTATGCTAAGTGTTGGTCGTTCCCAAAGTTGTTTTTATAACTTTTTAGGGAACTGCCCCAAAATAAATCTCCCACATGGTGTGTTTTTTTTTTTTTCTTTCAGGACGTGGCCTTATTTGAGATGAATCAGTCTCACTTGAAAGAAGAGGACAGTTCGGAAGAGAATTCACAAGACAGTTCAGAATCTGAGGATGAAGATGACAGCACCTCTTCCGAAGGTGAAGTCACCGTAGATAATATTAAGCTTCCTCATTCAGAAGACGGAAAAGGCAAGATAGAGGTTCTGGACAGTCCTGCTAGTGAAGACAAAGGAAAACAGGGAAATAAGTGAACTGAGAAACAGGTGCTAGATGCCTGCTAATTCTATAGAAAAGAGTGTGACTCGCTAGTTGTTTTGCATTTCAGATACCTATGGTGCTTTTTTGCAATATTGAATGTACTTTGTTTCTTGGAGAAACAGAAGCTGGCTTTTAAAGAGCTGGAAGAGATAGCATTTGGGGATCCTCTAAGAGCACACTGTATTTGATTTCATGCTAAAGAGATTGTTAGAAAGCTTAATTTTATGTATGGTAATGAGTGAGTTTGTTGGCATCCTTCTTCATAGCATAGACTTTGGAAATCTCAAACTTATTTTAAGGTAAAAATACACATCACCTGTTTGTTTTTACTTTAAATTGTCCACTTGCATAAAACAACCTAGGTTGGTTTTTATTTTTTAAGTTATTATAAAGTCAGATTTATTTATTACCATCAAAATGGGGTCAATGAGGGAGAAATCTTTTAAAGAAGTTTTTTACAAAGAAAATAATTACTTACATTTAGCCACCCTCAGACATACCTACTTTCATTAAAAAAAAAAAAATTCCAGTTTGAGCTGGAAAACTGGTGTTCTGTGGTTTAATCACTGTCGATGACTCTGCAGCCCTTTATTACATACTAGTATGTAGAATTTTTATATTTCTCCCTTGCCATGGCTGTCTCATATAATACAACTAGGTGTTCTATACAGTTAAAGAAGTCATTTAAGTTCAGTTCTCTGAATTGTATATAGCATTTACTTTTTTGGTTTTGTTTTTTCTTTTTCTCATAAAGCAATGTTTTTGTTTGTTTCAACTATTGAAATTATTCCTCACAGTTGCCCAGTTTTGAAATCTGTTCATTGTAGAGAATAGGGACACCCCAGGAAAAATAGGGCACAGTACATAAAAAGATAGTAATTGGTTTTCCCTTTCAAAAGGCAAAATGATCCTACTTTGGAGTCTCCTTTCTGCCTTATTCTTGACCTTATTAAACTTGTTTGGGATCTTATTTGCCATGGAACTGGCTTTGCTCAGGATGTAAGCTAGAGAATTTAAAGGAATGTCTCCAAGTGCATTGAGCTGATGGAACTCTGTTCCCTAATGTTTTAGGGTGTTTTTTTTAACTGTTTTTTTCCTACCTTATCCTTGTGAATACTCTGAAGATAACTCTCAAGGTTCTTTCTGGTATTTCCCATTGGAAATTGGAACCCGGACTGTGCCTTAAAAGTGTTCAGAGTGAACAGATCTGGAAACCAGATTTCTCAGCTAGAAAAGATACTGTGTTGTACCTTGTAGCACCAAACACAGCTGTGATGAATTATTGGTGTAAATATTTATTTAAATAAATTAACAAATACTTAAATTATGTCTTCTACCAGTTAATATTTATGCCACATTGTGGGAAGAATTGCATTTGTCTGGTTCACTCCTTAACATGGTGCATGGTACACAGTAGGCACTGAATGATACAGATAAGTGAATCAACAGGTATATGGGGATGTACAGGACATTTTGAGCCATGGTATCCATGGGGATATGAAGGTGTAAGTTCACCAGAAATGCATACCTAAGTAGAAATAGACTGGTCAGTGAAAGAGACTAGTTAGTGTAGAATTACATACTGGTATGTAGAATTTTAATATTTCTCTCCTTCCATGGCTATCTCATATAATACAACTAAGTATTCTATACAGTTAAAAAAGTCACCTAAATTCAGTTCTCTGAACATTCTTATGACATTAGAGGGAAAAAAAAAAGTCTAATATGTGATAGGGTTGTCCTTTTAAGTAAGTGTAAATTGGATCCATTATTTAATACACAGTGTCAGGGATGGCTGTTTTTAAATAAAGTTAGAATCTAGGCTCATACCATGTACTAAAGTCAAGGGACAAATTGGGAAAAATATTTGCAATAAAAGGCAAAGAATGAGTGTTACTAGTATAAAATGGGCTCTTACAAATTAGTAAAAAAAAAAAAAAAGTCTAATAATCTCAATAGTGAGATGTGAGCAGATAATTCACAGGGAAAAATCGTTCAGTCCCATTTCTCTAAGAAATGCAAATAAAACTAAGGTTGTATTTTTTTTACCTGTTGAAGTGGCAGATGAGACAACAGCTAGTACTTAACTAGTACTTAACCTTTTTGTGTGCCTGCCACTATTCTGAGTGTTTTATGAGTTACCACCACTCTCACACATAGAAAAATTTATCGAGTTACACATTTAACAGCTGTGTACTTTATGTATGTTATACCTTAATGAAAAGCTGTTTTGTTTGTAAGCAGCTTGCTCTACAGTCTCTTGAAAACTGAGTCACTGTCATGCTTTGGTTGGTCTGACCCTGTGCATTCTCTGCCTGATTCTTAGGTGTAAGGTGACGGCAGCCATTTGAACAGTCTTGTTCTTGCTAAGGCTGCTGAAATGTTCTCTTTAACCTTGTGTGTTATCTTTTTATGGCCCTTTGACAGTCATAAACTGGGTAATTAGGTGTAATGGTCTTGGAAGCAAAAATATTCTTAATGAATCTCCTCTATCCTCATAATACTTTGTGCATCAAATGTGGTATTTATAAAAAAAAACAAAACTGCCTTACCAAGTAGCTTGTATTCCTGTGCTTGAGTCCACTACTGTGGCAGAAAAGATAAGAGAGATTGAGTCTTTCATTTGTATGTCCCTCAGTGCCTGGCATGGTGCCTTTCACTCAGAATGTACAATAAATGTTCATGAAAAAAAATTATTTTTTCCTCTTGATGCCAATAAAGTAATACATCTTAAACATCAGTGGTTGCCAGTCCTGAAGAAAGACAGATTTACTACTATCTTTTGTCTTACTGATTAGTAGACTTTTCCCCAGAGTTTAATGTTGGAGTCTTTGTGGGTGACTCCCCACCATATGGGCTTTCCTGGTGGCCCAGACAGTAAAGAATCTGTTTGCAATGCAGGAGACCCAGGTTTGATCTCTGGGTTGGAAAGATCCCCTGGAGAAAGGAATGGCAACCCACGCCAGGATTCTTGCCTGGAGGATTCCATGGGCAGAGGAACCTGGCAGGCTACTGTCCATGGGGTCACAACGAGTTGGATACGACTGAGTGACTAACACTTTCACTTTCTCCACCATTTGTTCATGGAAAATCCTTGCAGTGATTGGTTTGGGAATGGGTATGTGACAACCTTCACAAAGAGGCACAAGCCAAGTCTTGTTAATAGACTTTCTGGAAAGAAAAGGATTTCTTACTCCTAAGAAGGAGGCACATGAAAAAATGGCTCCTTCTTTGGAACCATGGATATCTTGTGGTTGATACGGCTCTTGCCACTCTAGTGGGCATACCTGGAGCCACAGTCAGCGTGCCAAGGAGAGCACAGAGAAGCAAGGAACATCACTGAATTACTGCATCAAATAACTTGACAAAGCTATCACTGGATTTCTAGTTTTGTGACAGTGAATTTCTTTTTTGTTTAAAAAAAAAATGCCACTACCTTATGAGATACTCTTATACCTACTTCACAGATTTAAAGAAAAAGTGGCAGGGAGACACTAAGCAAAAATTTTAAAGCCTCCCAATAGGTAAGTGATGTAGAGACTGCTCTGGTGGTCCAATGGGTAACTCTCCTTCCAGTGCAGGGGGCCTGGGTTCAATCCCTGGTCCAGGAATTAGATTGCACATGCCGCAACTAAGACCCCGTGCAACTTAAGTGGTGGAACCACATTTTCAGCTCAGTCAGCCGCACGCTGCCATTATGGATCTGCCAGTCACAAAGCCACAAGCATAGGCTCTGAAGCAGGATTGATCCCAGCCCAGCCACTTATCTTAGTTTTTCCATTTGTAAAATGGGAATAATAGTATCTCCCTTATGAGGTTTTAGTACTAATAAGAAATGCATGACTTAATACCTATCATGGGCTTAGAACAGTGTTTGGTAAGTGTGAAGTGTTAATGCTATAAGAAAAATACAGTGGTGGCAAAAATGTGGAGAAACTGTTGGTAAGATTGCTATATCCTTTTAATCAGAGATTACACCTCTAGGAATTTATTCTAATTAAGCAAATACAGTTTTGTTCACAAATTTACATATAAGATTGATTGCAGGGACCTCCCTGGTGGTCCAGTGGTTAAGAATCTGCCTTGCAGTGCAGGGGATTGGGGTTCAATCCCTGGTCAGGGAACTAAGATTCCACATGCCTCGGAACAACTAAACCCGTGTGCTGCACCTACTGAGCCCACATACTGCAACTAGAGAGTCCATGTGCTGAAACAAAATATCCTGCATGCTGGGATCAACTAAGATCCAGTGCAGCCAAATAAATATTTTTTGGAAAAAATAAAGATTGATTGCAGTGTTTAAAACAGTCAAAAAGCAAATATAAATGTCCAACAATAAGAGAACAAGTTGAGTTAAAGCCAATGAACATATGTAGAGGTATGTTTATTGACATAGAAAGATGGTTACATATTTTTAATTGAAAAAAGCAGGTAAAGTTATGTACAGTATATACTAGTTCTAAAAAAAAGTATATTCATAGAAACAAATCTGGAACAATCTCAGATATCATCTAGTTATTTGTGGAGAGTGGTTGAATCTTACCTTCTCATTTTATTATTTTTACAAAATAAGGTGTGACTTAATCATTGAAAATCCACTTAAGTATTATTTGCATAATAGTAATAATAGTAATTCATCCTTTCAGTCATGTTCATGTCTGATAACCTACGTCTAGACCAGGTTCCCTTGAGAGCTTCTGTTTTCTTAAAAAGGCAGGTATAGGGAAACCAATTTGTTTCCTCGCCCTGTCTCTTGACCTTTCCACAAAAACGCTCACAGTTCATGTTCCACTCAGTTTGGCTTTGAATTTGACAAATATTTAACACATGCCTACTATTTATTACCCAGGGTCTGATCTGGTTGTGGGCAACAACGGGATCTTAGCTTGGTTAAAAGACTTTCAGCTTCATTGCTTGAGCACCTGATCTGCCGCCGAATAGCTGTTTGATCTGGGCAGGTTACTTAACCTCCTTCATTTGAAAACAAATATTTATTGAACTCCTCCTATGTGTTAGACACTGGAGATGCAGCATTCAACAAAAGCCTGTGTTCACAAAGCTTAAGTTCTAATGGGAAGAGATCGATGATTAGTAACTATATGCCAGGTGTTGATAAGTGCTGCAAAAACAATGCAGGAGAAGGCAAATAACAAAATGAGAGGACAAATGAGGTGTGGATGTGGGAATCTTAAGTGCTATTTTAGGAAAAGTGATCAGCGAATGGACCTCTACTGAGATGATGTTTGAGCAGAGACCTGGAGAATGTGAGGCAGCCAGTTGGGAGGTGGTGTGTGGGGCAAGTTTCAAAAAGAGGCAGTGGTGTACTGGCTCTGGCCCACACTTGTTCTAATCACACGCATCTCTTCCCAGTTCTATGTTCAGTGAAGTTTGTAGCTTGAAAGCAGGCAGTATGAGAGCATTAATACACAGAAATCAGAAAATGCTACAAGTCAGAATTTTGTTCTTGTTTTTTTCCCCAGAGAGCCACTTGTTAAATATTTACCAGCACACTACTGGGAAGAAGGAGCAGTAAGTGCAAAGGCCCTGCACTTAGGAGTTAGGAATGTGCTTGATCAGTTTGAGGAACATCAAGGCAGCCAGGGTGGCTAAACAGAATGAGAGGGTGGATGACAGGAGATGAGGTTAGAGGTAGCCAGGAACAAAGTTGATAGGACTTTGCAGGCATGGTAAGTGGTAGACTTTATTGTAAGCGAAATGGAGCCCATTAGGAGGTTTTGAGCAGAGGAGTGACACATTCTGACTTAGGCTTTGAATAGAACCACACAGGGAGGGATCAGGAAAGCCAGTCAGGAGACTGGCAATAACCTCTTGGTGGTGGTGGAGCCAGTAAAAAGAGCACCTCGATTTATTCATCTTTTCAGATATGAAGATTAAGTAAGTTGGCTTAGCATAGTGACTAGCATACGGCAGGCCCCTACATAAGTGATAGCTGTTTTTATTGACTGATGCCAATCCTGGGGGGTGGGGAAGGGATTCTCATCTAATTAGGAAGAACAATCATTCCAGCACCACGTGGTAAGAACTGTGTTCCAGACTAAGTATAGAGGAGAGATCTTAAAACCAAGTTGGGAACAGGAAAGGCCAGGAAGGGTGTTTGAACAAAATGACAGCACTGGGAAATGGAATTGGAAGGAAAATAGAACTTTTAGAAGTGTCCACACCTCCTCAGCTCCTCAGTTAAGGGAACAAATCACAGCTTTATCCTTTAGCAAAATAATCAGTGATGTGAAGAAATGGTGATAAATTACTCAGTATGTTAATTAAATTACCTAGTAGGCGATGGATCATTATATCCTCATTCAAATTCACTTGTCATTTTATAAATTCCATGTAGCCTTTGATTCTGGTCAGCAATCGGATATAAAAACTCAGGCCGCTAAGAACTTCAAAACTCACTGTGGAAAAACAAGTGCTTAATCTGGAGCTCAAGCATGGGTTTTAGGAGGTCTGTGAATTTCTTGAAGATATTTGCAGAATTAGGTGTGCAGGTGTGACTTTTGGACAGGGATCCATAGCTTTTATCAGATTCTCAAAAGAGGTTTATGCCCCCCCCAAAAGATTAAAAGCACTGCTATTGAGATTAATATTAGAAGGTAAAAGGCAGTCTAAAAGAAATGGGCATGTTTTTGTTTGCCATTTCATCTATCAGTAAAATCTTTGGTAAAGCGATATTTTAAATCACATGAAATCAGTAAAAACACTGCATTTAAAAAGTGATTCCTTTATAATAAGAACTTTGTCCTTTTATTCAAATATGAACTGTCAGTTTGGATCCTGTTGGGTCCAAATTTAGAATTTTACCTGTGCCAACTTGCTTACAGGCAAAATTTGCTCTATTGATCATGCCAGGATCATACCTGATATTCTTCCTTTTGAATGTTTTCTGCCCTGACTTCGTTATTATTGTTTATTGATTAACGATTCCCTACACTCTTCTTGGTTAAACTGCTGAGTTTCCAAAGTAGAAAGTAATCCCTAAGGGCTTCTTCAAAGCCAGAGAAATAGGAATGTTTACTGAAATTTTACTTTTAAAAGAGAATTAATGGAAATTAATTGCTCTGACAAACTTCTAGAGACTCTTCAAGTCAGGATCTCACTTTCTTCTAGTCATACCTGGACTATTTACTCACCTACTTTTGTCTGACAACAGGCAATTATGAAGTGCTTCATAGGTTGTAATAATTCCTCTTTCTTGAGCACAGAGAATGATCTAGACACCTTGTTGAGTGCATTATGTATATTATCCCATTGAGTCCTTACAATACCTACTGAGATAGGAACTTTATCCCTATTTTATAGATTCCACATCTCAGCTTTATACTGATATATTAGGTAACCAATCTGCCCTTTATTGAGTATTTACCATGAACAAAACCCAGTGCAAGGTGCTTTACTAAGATTATTGCATTGAATCCTCACCTCATCATAAGGTTCCTAAGGGAGGCATTACTGTCCCCATTTTACCTACAAGGAAACTGAGGCTTGGAGAAATTGCATTGGTTTCCCCAAGTCACATAGATAGTAAGATGGTATGATATGAACCAAAATCAGCCTCCAAAAGCTATTTATTTTATAATATATCATACTGTAAAATTCACTTTAAAAGCTATTGACTAGAATTTCAACTATTTGGGGTCAAAGATCATGTCATTAAATTTTGTGTACACCTCAGGAAATAATATAGCACCTCATACTTAGTAGGTACTCAAGAACTGTTTATGAGCTGGTCACTTATCACAGTGGGTTGAAAAATAGAACATCAAAGGCTTAAAGATGTATCTTATTTCCAAAAGAAAATAAAAAAACTTCCTTCACTTTCCTTGGGGGATATACTATTTCTTGAGAGCAAAATTATAGGGGAAGAAAGAATGGGGCAAATGGAAAAAGTAGTATTGATATGTATATGCTACCATGTGTGAAATAGATAGCTGGTGAGAAGTTGGTATATAGAACAGGAGCCCAGCTTGGTGCTCTGTGATGACCTAAATGGGTGGGATGAGGGAAGGGGAAGGAGGCTCAAGAGGGAAGTGATATACGTATAATTATGGCTGATTTGCCTTGTCCTATGGCAGAAACCAACACTATATTGTACAGCAATTATCCTCCAATCAAAAATATATTTTAAAAATTACATAAAATCTTTTTAATAACCCCCACATGCCTGGTTCAGAGGTTAAAACCTTACCTATTATACAAGGGTTCCCAACTTTCTGTACTATAACTGCATCATATTGATGTTTGCAAAATGAACAACCATGATTAGGATTAGTCTTGGTGGGGAAAAAAAGGCAGCTTAATATTTTAGAAATACATGTGGTATACAACATAGTCAAAACCCAACAACTATAAATCATTTTAAGGTATAAAAAGGGTATTAGAAAATACTCAGGCACAGGTGTAGATGCTTAGACACGTGGCCCCACCCACTTCACGGTCCATGCGCGTGTTTTTCAGCTGGCAGCTGACACCTCTGTCCTCGGCACAGCCCGGCTTCTTCAGTGTGGAGAGCTAAAGAGTGGTGGGCCTGCGAGGAGTTCCTGAGGATGGCGCTGCTCTAGTATTCCAAAGTCACAGACTTGGTTTTGAGGTATTCGTTTAGAGCTTCCTCGCCTAGGAAAGAGAAAAGCAGTTGATGGATCATGTTCACGGGTGGACGTGATGGTGCCAGGTGTGGGTGTATCAGTCACTGAGCAATAGAGTGGGGCTGAGACAGTGCTTCTCAAACTTTCAATTTCATGTGAATCACCTGATCTCATGACACTGTAGAGTCTGATTGGATTAAGTCCAGCAGAGGTCCCAAGGCTGTAAGTGAAAGTTGCTCAGTCTGTCTGACTCTGCAACCCCATGGACCATAGCCCACCAGGCTCCTCTGTCCCTGGGGATTCTCCAGGCAAGAATACTGGAGTGGGTTGCCATGCCATCCTCCAGGGGATCTTCCCAGCCCAGGAATAAAACCTGCATCTCTTCCATTGCAGGCAGATTCATTACTGTCTGAGCCACCAGGGAATCCCTATATGCTTCTAACCATTCCCCAAATGCTGATGCTCATGGTCTCTACTTTGAGGATAAGGACTTAGACCAGCTACTAGGCCTTCTAAGGACCACACTGTTGGCTTATCAACCTCTACCCAAAACCCTTCTCCTTTATTTCTTGGCTTGATGACAAATCTACATCTCTCTTCCTCGCCATTTAAGCTGAACAAAGTGATCAGGATACTGTCCTTCCAATTACATTAAATGTAATTATAGTAAATGCAGTTAAAAGCATTAAATCCAATTACAATAAATGCAGAATAGAGTGAAGTTTGAGATCATTTTGTTTCACCTTATGTTAGAGAAAAGAGAAATGTAGTTTTCCTGACTTACATAGTATGTTAAAGACAAAGAAGGCATGCATGCGTGCGTGTAGTTACTACAGTCGTGTCTGACTCCTAGCAACCCTATGGACTGTAGCCCTCCAGGCTCCTCTGTCCATGGGATTCTCCAGGCAAGAATACTGGAGTGGGTTGCCATGCCCTCCTCCAGGGCATCTTCCCGACCCAGGGACTGAACCTGGGCCACTTGTGTCTCCTGCATTGTAGGCGGTTTCTTTACCCACTGAGCCACCTGGAAAATCCACAGAAGGCATATCCAGGCAAAAAATAGGTCTGCCATTTTGTTTCTGCTCTGTTGCTGTTTTGAGCTTCTGCAATCAGCAGTTAAGGGGCATGAATACCATGAGTGAAACTAATGAGTATATGATTCTGGAGTTAAGCTTAAACTCGGGGCTCTTACTGTTAAATTAGAATCACTTTAGGAAGCTTTTAAAATTCCTGATCCAAGGTCACACCTCAGACCAGTTAAATCAGCATTTTTGCATTTTTTTTTAAAGCTCCCAGGTGATTCTCTAATCCAGTGTGCAGCTGGGAACCATTGAGCTGAGGGAGGTCCAAATTCAGAGAGGAAGAAACTGTTAAGACAAAGTCTACTGTGTTATAATAAAACAGACAAATCGATCATTCTCTATCAAAAGACAAATGGAACACTATTGCCTTCCTGATAATGCTAACACTATTGCTTCCTGATAATAATTTCCCTAAGAAGATCTCCCCCTGTATTTTAGATCCAGGGATGAAAGCCAGATTGAAGACATGAAAAAAATATATGAATTTACCTTCAACTCAATGGAATTTAAAACGGGAGTCATTCTTATTGTTGCAAATAAATTGTCACATGTCATCAGGAAAGAGAAGATGTAAAAATACCCCAAATTAACCAGCAGACTGTACTTATGGTAAATCACAAACATTTCAACTTTTGAAACAACATGCCAGACTGACTGTGAGGGGTGAGGACATGGGCTACACAGCCGGAAGACCTCACTTTGCAGTCTTTTTGTCCATGGCTGGCTGACTGACTTTGGGCAAGTTACCCAATCTCTCTGAGTGCCATTTTCCTCATCTATAAAAGAAAGATAATAATAGCACCTGGGCTCCTATGGCTGGGACTTCCCTGGTGGCTCAGTGGTAAAGAATCCACCTGCCAATGAAGGAGATTCAGGTTCGATCCCTTGGTCAGAAAGATCCCTTGGAGAAGAAAATGGCAACCACTCCAATATCCTTGCCTGTGAAATCCCATGGGCAAAGGAGCCTGGCGTGGGGCCAGTTCATGGAGCCAGTCCATGGGGTCACAAGGAGTTGAACACAATTTAGCAACTGGACAACAATGCTCCCATGGCTATTGTAAGGGCTGCTCATATGCTCTTACAGACCTGGTATGTATTTAGTTTTCAAAATAAGCTATTACTGGAAATGTGATAGTGTTGCTGCCCATTGTGAATTACATTTTTGGGGGCTTTCTGCAAACTCTACATCTGAGCTCCCAGATGCCCAGAAAACTCTGACAGTTTCAGTGTTGACTCTGAAAGACTGCCAAGTGGTTCAGAGACAGAATATATTCTTGGAGCTAGATGGTTATTGCCTTCTACCCATTTTCCTTTCTTGGTTCCACTGGGTCCCATGACATCTAAACCAAGTTCATGCTGAATGTCATGTTAAAAGAAACAACCAAACATATTTTAGCTAAATTGTCAGTGTTTTCTTTTCAACAGGAATCTTCCTTTTTAAAAGGAAACCCTTTCCCATACAATTTGTGTTCTTTTCTATGTGTACGTTATGTTCAATAAAATGTTGAACCATTGATATGTGACAGCCTGGGATGGGAGGGGAGTTTGGGGGAGAATGGATATGTGTATATGTGTGGCTGAGTCCCTTTGCTGTCCACATGAAATTATCACAATATTGTTAATCAGCTATACTCCAAATAAAATAAAAATTAAAAAAAAAAGTTTAACATTGAAAGAAAAATTAATACCCTTGAAACCCCAGATGCAACTAGCATGTAGGAAATGCCCTTCAAAGCAATATACGAGTGTTGGACAAAGCATGAAGCACGCTTTTTGTGATGTGCATTAGAAAGATAAGGCATATTCATACCTAAGTCTTTTCCAAACCCAGACTGCTTAAATCCACCAAAAGGAGCAGCCACATCCGTCTTGTTGTAGGTGTTAATAAAAACAGTTCCTGCTTCTAGTTTTTCACTCACATACATGGCTTTATTTATGTCTCTTGTAAAAACTCCTGAGGCCAAGCCATATTCTGTATTGTTTGCTCGCTGCAACACTCCATCGATGTCCCTATAAGATGTTTTTAGGAAGACATAGAACCTCATTAAACATAAAAGCAAAACACTTTCATTTTATGTTCTAATATTTTTCCCCTCTGTGCTAGAAACAGGAAAACATTACTGCCAGTGTGCTTACATTTTTATAAATGAAATATTCTAGGCTTACACCAAAAGAAATGCCCAATGAGATATTACAACCCTAGTACTGTATTTTTTCACATATATCATGTGACACCCTTTAAAATCTGGGCTGAAGTCATCTTTTCAATCTTCTTCATTGGTTTTCCTTCATGACTACCCCATTTGTCTTTCTCTCCCCTGAGTTCCATATATAGATATTATATATTCTCAGAGCACCCTCTCAGCCCCTCCATCTATTCAGATTTTACATGCACAGTTCAAGGGCTCATTCCAAGCCTCACCCTGAAGCCTTCCCAGATCCCATCAGTGCCACTGCTTAGGCGGTAGAGTGGAGTGGCCCAGTGAGAAGGCTCAGCAGCCGGATTGCCTGGGTGACCTTTGGGCAAATCACCCCATCTCCTCCAGCTTTTCTGTATTCTTGTGAAAAAATGGAAATAGTAATAATAGCACATGTCTGTTGTCATAAGGATTAAATGAGCCAAAAGTGTCTTGAACAAAGGAAATGCTCAGTGAAAGTCAGCTATAATCAGGTAGCCCATGTTCTTTCAACTCAGTCACCTTCCAACTAGACAGGAAGTTCCCGGAGGATAGAAAGAACATTTTATTTTTCTTTATACTAGGATGTTGCAACATCAAATGTGAACTCAATCAATAGGCTAATCCAATAAAAGGGTAGTAAAATCATTCCTTTAATGGGTCTGGTGACTTCCCGGCCTTTTGTCTCAGTATGTGTGCATGGCCAAGTCAGTGCAGATGTGAACCCACTCATGTCTCAGCTGGTTCCAGTTCCCATGTGCCTGCCATACTGTGAGTATCTCATTTTTACGAGTGTCATCCTAATGCTAAAAAAAATAAAAGCATGAAATTTCTACAAAATGGCCAGTAAATGCAAGCCAAGATTTCACCTGGGGATCCGGCAAGGAAGTGGGATTTCTGTTCCAAAGATGGAAGAAAAATTAGTTGTGCTGAATTCTTTGAGAGATAACAAAGACTTGAATGTGTTGCCTCTCCTAGGGATTTTTAAAGGTAATCTTGTCTCTATCCAGTTTTCAACTCTCATGAGAAATGTGGAATCTCACTTGGAGTGGACTGCTGCTGCTAAGTCACTTCAGTCGTGTCCGACTCTGTGCGACCCCGTAGACGGCAGCCCACCAGGCTCCCCCATCCCTGGGACTCTCCAGGCAAGAACACTACAGTGGGTTGCCATTTCCTTCTCCAATGCATGAAAGTGAAAAGTTGAAGTGAAGTCTCTCAGTCGTGGCTGACTCTTAGCAACCCCATGGACTGCAGCCTACCAGGCTCCTCTGTCCATTGGATTTTCCAGGCAAGAGTACTGGAGTGGGTTACCACTGCCTTCTCTGTGGAGTGGAGTAGGCTCTGCTACAACTCTCAAACTTGATGCACTGCACTTGATTGCACTGCAGATATTCATAGATTGGACTAAGGCTGAAAGATGGCTGGATGCCATTGCCCACTGAGGACCACTGAGATCACACAGCTTCATAGCACACCTTATCCGCTTTTAGAATAATAACAATGATTGCAACTGCACCAACAGCAAACACATTTAAATCTTCAGTTCAGTTCAGTTGCTCAGTCGTGTCTGACTCTTTGTGACCCCATGGACTGCAGCTCGCCAGGCTTCCCTGTCTATCACCAACAATGACCCCAAAACGCAGATACTATTAATAACTAATCCAACTTCACAAATAGATAAACTTTACAAATAGAGAAACTTAATAGAGGAATTACGTGAGTAACCCAAGCCCACAGGGGTGGTCAGTGCAGACTCCACCCACTGCATCTCCCACCAACACCCTCTTGGGTTAACTGCCTGCCTCTTTGTCTGTTTCCCTTATTAGATGGTGACCTCCTTGAGGATAGGATCTGTGATTTATGTAGGCTTACATTCTCTAAACCTGGCTTCTAATATCTGCATGTTTAACAAAAAGACTATCATACAGGGGAATTTATAATTAGGAAAAGAGGGTTAAAAGGGCATCTTGAGATCAGTATGTCAAAATGTTACTACAATTTAGTGTCTCCAAAGTTCTCTTACAATCTATCAAAGACCAAGAAGCCCTTCTGAACTGGTTATTCTGTTTTTTTTTACCACCTTCTCATTGGTTAAAGGAAAACTAAAGCCAAAATTCTAAAGAACTGTGTGCACTATACCAAGAGTCTATTATATTAAATATTCTGATAGGAACTCAGTTACCATATGGACTTCTTTGATATGCTAAACACTTTGGAAGGTTTCAGGCACCCTGACAAACCAGTACGTCATTTACAGTTGATTATAAGGTGACTGTGAACTTTCTACAAAGAGTTGAGTTTTAGGTTTTTGGAGGCATGATCCCCTGAGAAAACACTCGACTCTTTCTTTGGGAAAATCAGATTTCATAGATGCTGCCTTCTCTAGAAATGTAAATGCAAAAACTACTTCTGTTAAGTTTCAGTTACTGACCTTATTCCAGAGATGTTTCAAATGCCAACTGTACAAAAAGTCTGTACAAAAACTGTACAAAACTAGCAAATGTCATATAATGTCAGCCATTAATTTAAGCTATGGAGCAAAAATTTATTACAACTTACATTGGTTAACATTCTCTTCTAATTATTTGTCAATTATTCTTATGGTAGAAATTGTATGTTAATTAATTTTATGCTCTGTATATAGCACAGTGGTAGGGGGAAAAAAAAACTGTATCTAGTCAACCCGGTTAAATTATGCCTAGGAACATACCCGTTTTGGAATTTAGAAATGACCATAATAGGCCCAAAGGATTCCTCTTTGGCAAGATACATGTGGTCTTCCACATCTGTGAAGACAGTAGGTTCCATAAAAAAGCCTATTTGAAAACCAGAAGAAAATAACATCAATTATAGTGTGATTTTCAATTAGTTGTTCTCTCATTTAATTACATTATAACTTTTTTTCTTCCCTTCTGGGTCAGTAAAACCAAGAAGACTTTCATTTTCCTATTTGATGTTAACAATCCTAGGTTCTTATATTTTTAATGTCCTTATTACAAAAATTTCAAACATAGGTAAAGGTAGAGAAAAGAGTATAATAAATAGTAAAATAAATCTTTATGCATATACTTTGCTATATTTGATTCATTGTTTTCCTTGCTGATATAGTTTAAAGCAAATTCCAGAGATCATAGATTTGTACTGGAGTACTTGGAGTATAAATTGTAATGTACATTATCATACCTAACAAAATTAATGCTAATCCCTTATTCATAGTTTGTTTTAATTTAACTTCTAATTTTTTAATTGAGATGTAATTGACATATAACATTAATTTCAGGTGTACAACATAATGATTTGGTATTTGTAGCAAATGATTTCTAGAAAATATCTGTTTGTAGTTGATTTGTTTGATTCAGGGATTCAAATAAGCTGCACTTTGCATTTGGTTTTTCAGTTCAGTTCAGTTGCTCAGTCGTGTGTCACTCTTTGTGACCCCATGAACCACAGCACACCAGGCCTCCCTGTCCATCACCAACTCCCGGAGACCACCCAAACCCATGTCCATTGAGTCGGTGATGCCATCCAACCATCTCATCCTTTGCCGTCCCCTTCTCCTCCTGCCCTCAATCTTTCCCAGCATCAGGGTCTTTTCAAATGATTCAGCTCTTCGCATCAGGTGGCCAAAGTATTGGAGTTTCAGCTTCAACATCAGTCCTTCCAATGAACACCCAGGACTAATCTCCTTTAGGATGGACTGGTTTGAGCTCCTTGCAGTCCAAGGGACTCTCAAGAGTCTTCTCCAACACCACAGTTCAAAAGCATCAATTCTTCTGTGCTCAGCTTTCTTTATAGTCCGACTCTCACATCCATACATGACCACTGGAAAAACCATAGCCTTGACTAAACGGACCTTTGTTGGCAAAGTAATGTCTCTGCCTTTTAATATGCTGTCTAGGTTGGTCATAACTTTCCTTCCAAGGAGTAAGCATCTTTTAATTTCATGGCTGCAATCACCATCTGCAGTGATTTTGGAGCCCAGAAAAATAAAATCAGCCACCGTTTCCATTTTTAGATAGCTTTAATCTGAAACATTTCCTCCCTTATCCCTGCTCCTTGATTTTCATGCCACTGACTTGTTAAACAGGTGAATTCCCGGGTGGCGCTAGTGGGAAAGAATCTGCTTGCTAATGCAGAAGATACAAGAGAAACAGGTTTGATCCCCGGGGTGGGAAAATTCCCCTGGAGTAGGAAATCGTAACCCACTCTGGTATTCTTGCCTGAAAAATCCCGTGGACAGAGGAGCCTGGCAGGTTACAGCCCATAGGGTCACAAAGAGTCAGACATGACTGAAGTGTCTTAGCACACATGCATGACTTTGTTAAACAGACTGATTCAGTTGTCCAGCAGAATATCTTAGGCATTTCAGATTTGTCATTGCTTCTTTGGGATGATATTTGATTTGTTTCCCTATCCCCTGTGCTTCTTGTAAATAGAAAATCTGACGTAAAGGCATGGTTAGATTCATGGTTAAATGTTTTTGGCAAGAATACTTCATAGGTGATGCTGTGTTACACACTGCATCCCATAGGAGACACATCATATCCAGTCATACTGCTGGTACTCAGTCTACCTATCACAGTAAGACAGGAGGTTTTACAATTGTTGTTTGTTCGTTTTTCTCTCCTTTTGGGTATCATGACATGGAGCCATCCACATACTTCTGTAACAAGTACTGGGTTCAGTTCAGTCGCTCAGTCATGTCCGACTCTTTGCAACCCCATGGACTGCAGCACGCCAGGCTTCCCTGTCCTTCAGCAACTCACGGAGCTTGCTCAAACTCATGTCCATTGAGTCGGTAATGCCATCCAACCATTTCATCCTCTGTCATCCCCTTCTCCTCCTGCCTTCAATCTTTCCCAGCATCAGAGTCTTTTCTAATGGTCAGTTCTTCATTAACAGTTACACAACAGGAATGAATCCTTCCCAGGCTAAACTGGCTAAGATTAAGCCTCACATTGCCAGAAATGAAACCCGCCAGCGCCTGAACAACACTTATCCATTACACTTGTTTACTGCACAGCTAAGAGCCTGTCACATCATTTTATTTGATTTTCACAGCCTCATAAAGCAGGATGTGCACATTTCATTGCATTTTACAACTGGGGCTCAACAAAACCATTGTCAAAGGTGTCACAGCTTAAAAGTGGCCAAGCAGGATCTAGAAAGTATTTCTTCTGATCATAACATAAATGCCACTGTTTACTTCTGAGGCAAGATGGTGCTGTAAAGAAACCTGTTACCAATTATTCCAGCTTAAGAAGCCAGGCCCCCAGCATCCCTTCCCCGGAGGTGATCATACCTGGCCTTTGGACTTGTCTTCCTCCGTACACCAGGGTGGCCCCCTCTTTCACTCCAGCTTCACAGTACTGTAGAAGTTTTTCCAGATGGGCCTTATGATTTTGGGGCCCATGATCGGTAGATCTGTCAAGTGGATCACCAATTTTCATCTTTTTAATTTCTTCCACCTGTATGTCGCCCAGTTCACAGAACACAATTGACTGTTAATAATAATAATGATACCCTTCACCGAGCTTCTGCTGGGTGATGGGTGTTGTACTCAGCTCTTCACAGATGTGTCCTCACTTAGTCTTCATGGTAGCATTGGAGATAGATATTTACTTCCATCTTACATATGAGGAAACTGAGGATCAGAGGGGCTAAGTGACTAGCCCAAGAGCACACAACCACTAAATACTGTGGAGTTTTCTTGATGTGAAAGCCCAAGCTTTTAACCACTGAGTTTTAACAGAACACAAGCCACATGCATTATATTAAAATTATCCTGAATGTTAATCCATTAAAATAGCAAACCTGATGTTCTGGAATTTTTGTCAATACAGCATACTCTTCATGGCCAAGTAATTTCTAAAATGGCCACATTGTTGTCTTTTTCCTCTCCCTAAATGTGGCAGACTGCCCTCGTGAAAATCTCACGGTATAGCCACACCGGAGGATATACTAGAATGTTCTGATGAAAAACCATCTTTATACGGAACATTCATCACTGACACATGCTCCTTGGTTATCTTTTTTTTTTTAACTTTTTATTTTGGAGTAGAGCCAATTTACAATGTCGTGATAGTTTCAGGTAGACAGCAAGGAGACTCAGTCACACATATACACGTATCTATCTATTCTTTCCCAAACCCCCCTCCCACTGAGGCTGCCACATAACACTGAGCAGAATTCTCTGTGCTATACAGCAGGACCTTGTTATCCATTTTAAATACAGCGGTGTGTACATGTCCATCCCAAACTATCCTGTCCCCCCATCCTTCCTGCCCTGGTAAGCATAAGTTTGTTCTCCAAATCTGTGTCTGTTTGTCTTGTAAATAGGTTCATTTTGTATCATTTCCTTTTAGATTCCAATATAAGGGAAGTCACACGATATTTCTCCTTCTCTGTCTGACTTACTTCACTCAGAATGACAATCTCTAGGGCTCCTTAGTTATCTTAATATGTTTCTGAATTTCTTGATGTTAAGACCAATTCTAATAAGGAGAAAGAATGGGAGTTACCATAACCCCACAGGGCCATGAATTTGGAATTTAGGTCTGGCTAAAATCCCTCAGTAAGTGCTCAAAAAATAGCTGCTGAATAAAGAAATTAATTCTGTTCCTGTGTGTGCAAAACATGTTATTGATGGACTGATAGCAGCAAATCCTTGACATTTCTGGTCTCAGCATTTGAAATTTCAACAAGTTGTAGCTGTGAAAGCCCATGATGTGTCATGCTGAGCCTTGTATTTTACTAAGGCACAAAAGTGAATTTCCCGGGTGCTCATGAGCCAGACACTGCCTGCCGTCAAGGGCACTTCTGTATGACTTCCTTGTTTCCTACTCTCATGAGGAAAGATGCCTTCACTTCTTGGAGGTGGAATTGAGGAATTGGCTCTGAAGGAAAACAAAAGCTGGGTGCTGGTTTTTCAATTAGAAACAAATTTGTGATTACTACGACCATAATGATGATACACTGTAGTGTGTTTAGAGTTCATTTTTACCACAGAATTCATCTTAATAGTTCTATAAATGCTTCTAGTCTCATATTTATGGAATCATGTACAACATCAGGGAGCATGTAAGTATGTATCTATCTTAGTGGAGGAAATATATATGCTGTCATTTTACTGTAAATTCAGGATTTGTAAGAATCTAGTGGTATATCTCTCATAGGCAATTTAGGGATTTATAATAACCTAGGGGTATATATTCCATAAATATCAAGGATCTAATATACTATAAATACAGAGCAAGATAAAGGTAATAATAGTTCTTCAGTATACTTTATCAGGTTTTTTAATATAAACCTATAACTTTTTACTGTGAAAAATCACAAAATTACATATAAAAGTAGGCAAATAATATAATGAAACTCCACGCACCCATCAATCAGCTTCAACCACTGCCAACCCATGATCAATTTATTCCCTGACTTACTTCCTCCCCTTCTGCATTATTTTGGAGCAAAGTCTAGATATCATAATCTAATCTGTAAATATGTCAGAAAGTACTTCTAAAAAATAAGGATTGTGTTGTTTTTAAAAAATATAGTATCATCACTAATAATCCCAGAAATATTTTGAAAGTAAAGACAATTTCTATCCAACTCACAGAGCAAATCTGAAGATGCTTACCACTCTTGTCACAAATTCATCATGGATGGATTCTTCCACAAACAGCCGACCAGCTGCAATACAGTTTTCTCCTTTGTTGAAAAACACTGCCCCCATGCCCTTTGGCAGCAACAGACAAAATACTGTTGTTATTTGGGAAGTCAAGGTTGTCATAAAATCGCACACACTAAGAATTGTCTTATCATAAAATAGCAGGCAACACAGAGAAGTCAGAGAAAAAACACAAGCCCTTGGTCTAGTTAGTGATGCTTCGAGATTCTTGGTTTTGATATTTTTAGAAATTTCATTTCTCCTTTCCCCTTTTCTATACATGAGTACTTTACAAGAGATGTACCTATCAAGGATGACATACCGATAAAAAGATTTTGTGTTATAAGAAAATGTAGACTACTCTATACATTTAAATGTAATATTTGTATGCCAAATTTTGCTATTAGAATCTCTACATCAGTTTATATAAACCATGAATGTTTATAAATCTCTTCATCTGTTTGTAAAAAGCTGGAGTCCAAGTTTTAAAAACACTTTTAATTATAATGACATTAGTTTTTAAATTAAGTGCCCTGAGCAATCCCAAATCTAAGCATAAAGAGAACGGTTTCTGTTTATGGTCAGATAAAACCAGACCTCATTTTAAGGCTCCTGATAAACAAGAAGCTGAAACGTGTTTCAGAAGTAGGCACTTATTTCACTGGACTTGACCTACTCTTACCATTCGCACAGCCTTGTCAAGTTCACAGTCACTGAATATTATAAGTGGGGATTTTCCACCAAGTTCAAGGGAAACTTTCTTCAAGTTGCTCACAGCACAGCTGGAGAGAAATAAATGGAATATGAGCATTTACTCTCTCAGTTTCTTTCTCTTATTTCTTGGACCATAATTACTACTTAGCATGGAAAATATAATTGAGCCTCAGAAATATTAAGAAACTTATTCAAAGACAAAACATGAATGGTAGAATGGTGATGACAGCTGAAGCTGGGTGATGAGCACATACATGGAGGTTCCTTACACTATTCTGTGAGCTTTGTGACTATTAGAAATCTTCTGTAATAAAAACTGCTTCCTTTTAAAATTCTGTGGTCAAATAATTAGAGATTCTCATGGGTAAATACAGATTCTTTAAGTGTATGAATTTTGATTACATTAAGGCCTGGCAAAGAATTTAACATTTTACTAGATTACTGTCACATTGGAGGAAAATATCCATTTTTAGAAGTTATTAAAAATTCTGTTTATTACTTCCATTTGCAAAAATTTTGTTATTTAAAGCATATAAAAATACTTTTAAAAATTCAGAAAGAAGGGGAAAAAAATCACAGAATTCCATTCCATGGCTCTATGATGACTATTTTCTTTTTTTAACCATTTTGATATACTTATTTCTGGTCTGTTTCCAAACACAGCCTTTGCCTTAGTTAACATAGTTAGGATTACTCAATATATACAATTTTATACCTTATTTTTCTTTCCATTCACCATTTAATAACAGTCTAGTGTTATTAAAAATTCTCCCTGACCGCACAGTATTCCATTATGTTAACAAACTTTAACCGTTGCCTTATTTTAGACATTTAGATGGTTTGCATTTTTTTGAACTAATGTTACTGTTTTTCAGGAATGCATTTTATAAATAATCCAGATTTGTCTCTTATATGTCTTTTCAGTTTCTTACTTAGGCTTCCAAAACCAATTTGGGCCACAGTTTTAGTATCAAAAATGTTTTGTGCCAGATTGTTAAAGCTACCAGAAGCCTGCAGACTTTCAATACATTTCTGGTTTTACTGACTTTGGGTTTTACACTTTGGAAAGTATTTTACTGTATTCAAACATTTCATTACCCTGCTGTGATAAGATTTCTCTTCTACATTCGATGTTATTTTTCTCCCTCCAAAAGCACCTTATTTAAAAAAGTAAAAACAAAGCCAAAGACCTGGTTTAACAGGATCCTTAGCAAATCAGCACACTAAACCCAATACCTCTTCATGATCTGTTTGCCAATCAGAGTGGAACCAGTGAAACCAAGTTTGCGGATATCAGGGTGCTCCGAAAGGCGCTGTCCCGCTATGCCGCCTGTGCAATTAATGGAATAAAACACGAATTAAAACATTATCAAGGTCTTAGGGTAAAGGTGTCTTTGAATTCACTGAAGCAGTTTTCCAAGTTCTCATTTAAATCTTAGTTTTACATTTTCTATAATAATAACAGCGTGACAAAAATCTGAATAATGTCCTCCATGCAATTGTCAGTACCCCTAAGATGGATTATGTCTTGATTTTTTTAATCTTCTAAAGTAATTTAAAAAAATTGAAATGAGACACCATAGGGTAGTTTTACAACTACTCTACTATAGTTGTAGGGTACAACTTCCACCCCTCCCACCCGACTCACCTGCCACTGTATTTCCACTTTAAGATATTAGCACATGGTGAGTATGTTTATACTGTACTGTTTGCTAAACTGTATTTAGTTTTAATATTTTGGGTTGGCCAGAATGTTCATTCAGGTTTTTCCATAGGATGTCATGGAAAAGCCCGAACGAACTTTTTGGCTGATCCAACAGCTATGTCAGGACAAGACTCCAGTGGGAAAACTCAATTACCCTTGACTGTTCATTAGTTACAGCAAAGTGGGTTCTTGTTGGCTTACCTGAGCCTGGAATGATGTTGATTACCCCCTTCGGAAAGCCTGCGTTAACAGAGAGCTCAGCAAACTTCAAAGCAGTCAAGGGTGTGACCTGAGCAGAAGTAGACAGCAATTGCCTTCTTCAGACTCTGTCCTGTCCTGTAGATCAGTACCTAATTTTCCTTTTATGGCCACACTAGTGTTGATTTTTTTTTTTTACTAGAGTTGATTTTATTTTTTCTCTTACTTTCACGTAATTTCTGACTTACAGCAAAGTTGCAAAAAACAGTACAAAGAATTCCTATGTATCTGTCACCCAGATTCCTCAAATGTTAATATTTTACTGTTTGCTTTATCCTCTTCCTCTCTCTGTGTGTTTTTGAACTGTTTAAGGAGGATGATATAATCCCAACATCCACAATATATTTTACTTATTTGCTTAGTCCGAAAATATACAGAAAGTATTTTGAAAATTACTAAGCCACGTCCCTATGAAAAAGAAGCCTCCTAACGTCAACACTTATTTATAGTGTTTTTGCCTCCAGTCTGAGGCCATATAGTCCAAATGTCAGTCAAAAGTTTCTTTGGTTAGTGCTTCCTCATTGCCTTTAGTGTGATGCTGTTATTAATTTGAAATCTGGCTTAATTAATTTTTTTTTGTATTCAATGTTGGCCTCATCTATGTTGATTATATTTCTTTTCTTTATTTGTTCATTTGCTGTTTTGTAGAGTATGGGAAACATGCTTCCAAAAGTGAGGATTATACAACAGTACATTCAGAGACGTGTTGTTCTCCTGTATACCCATTTCCCCATCCTTTCTAGGTCATCCTCCCAAGTAGTTAATCAATCTCTTTAGTCTCTGGTTTATCCTTACTATGTTTCTTTTTGCTCAAACGAACACATAATATTTTACCTTTCTTTTTACCAAAAAAAGTGGTATAGTTATGGATCTCATCTTAAAGATCGATTACAGCAATGCATATCTCAGAAGCAAAATGAGAGTAATATGTTTACACTCTGAAAAACCAATGCTGATTAAGTCTTGTATTAGTATTCTGTTAGCTTGGTCTCAAAAAATGGAATGGACAAAAATTGAGTTGTGAATAGAAAAATAGTAGAGCTTCTATTTACGTATTTTAACAGAGAAAGATAGGAAACAAATCAAACACAGCTAACAGTTATTATGGGGCTGAATAACGGTACTCTCACTCTGTCTGAATGAAGGTCAGATGACCACTGATCACAGGTATGTGTGGTGTCCTAGGAAAGAACAGAAGCTCACAAGGCCAAGGGACAGACTGTGGCTTCCTCACTTGCTCATATGCTTTCAAAATATTGCCATGTGTTGGAGTTTACAGGCCTGCTTGCATATTCATAGACTATATTGTTGTTTTAGCTCATAAAATGGTCAAGTGACTGAAAAGGAATCTATATAGAAACTGCATAATAAATAGTAGTATTAATAGGACAAATACAAGCAACAACAATAAAAAAGCAGGGTTAACATTTTTCCTCCTTCTAGTAACAGGTCCATGGCAATAACATTATGACATTTAAAAAAATGGCAATCTAGTTATACTTGACGAGAAATTTTTCAAATGCTCAAATATTTAAAATTGGCAAGAAGATATTTCAAATAGTGGCTTTATATCTACTATAGTTAAAGAAAATCCTAGCCCAAAGTGTATATTTTTATGCCTTAGTATGAAGTCATCATGATTAGAAAGACTTTTAAAAAACTATCCTGAATTAGTAATTTCCATGGGACAGAAATTTTATGTCTTTGTCACTGATAATATGCCTGACAATTAGTGTGCACTCAATACATGTTTGTAATTTTTGAATATTCTGTGTAGTCACTGGAGTTTTCCAATGCTTAGCACTCTCTTTGGATACCACCATCTAGTGGTTCTCAGCTCTGGCTGTACCTTAGAAACTGATGTGAAGAAGTTAAGTAATACCAAGGTCTGGCCTCTGACCCAGGCCAATTAAATCAGAATCTCTGCCAGTGGGGCCGAGATATTAGTCTTTTTAAAAGAAAATTCTAAAATTTAGAATTTTAAATTCTAAAGAGAATTTAAAAAACGATTCTAATGCGCAGCCAGGATTGAGCACTGCTGGGCTAGGCTATCGCCTCCTCTCTTCATTTTACTAGCTTTTTGCTGGTTACTGAGTGCTGCAGATTGGGAGAAACAGCACTCATACAGGATGCTGGTGAATCACTCAATGCTTGTGAAAGGATGAGCCAATATCTATCACACAAAACATGGATCTATTAACTAAAGGATTCTGCTATTAGGAACATATCCTATAAAGACAGTTACACATGTGCATGAAGGTATATATTTTTTTAATTAAAAAATTTTTTTAGCTGCGCAGCATGTGGGATCTTAGTTCCCTGACCAGGGATCAAACCCACGTACCTTACACTGGAAGCTCAGAGTCTTAGTAACTGAATTGCCAGGGAAGTCCCATGATGCTGTATTTAAAAGGTAATTAATTGTAACATGGTTTATAACAGCAAAAAGATGAAAAAAATCTCAATATCCATTAATTAGGTATAGGTTAAATGAAATACTGTTTATTTTTTTACACTGGGCTTCCCTTGTGGCTCAGATAGTAAAGAATCTGCCTCCAATGAAGGAGACCAGGGTTCTATCCCTGGGTTGGGAAAATTCCCTGGAGAAGGAAATGGCAACCCACTCCAGTATTCTTGCCTGGAGAATTCCATGGATAGAGGAGCCTGGCAGACTATAGTCCATGGGGTCGAAAAGACTTGGACACAACTGAGTGACTAACACATTTTTTACACTGAAAACTTTTTTTTGAGTTTTTTCCCCTTTTGGTAAGTATGTATAGAGTGCTCCTATTTTACTTCATTTTATTTTTATATTGTATTGTATTGTGCTAAGAACACTTAACATGACATCTACCCTCTTAACAATTTGTTTAGTGTACAATACAACATTATGGCTGTTCAACTGCTAAGTCATGTCTGACTCTTTGTGACCCCATGGACTTCCCAGCATGCCAGGTTTCCCTGTTCTCCACTATTTCCTGGAGTTTGTGCAAATTCATGTCCAATAATATGATGTATAACAGACTTCTAGAACTTACTCATCTTGCATAATTGAAATTTTATGCCTCTTGAATAGCAATTTCCTGTTTCCCCTTCTCCTCCTGTGTGGTTTTCAGTTGGTTAAAAAATATTAAAAAAAAAAAATCTACTTATTTATTTAATTTAAAAAATATGCTTGTATACACAGAGAATATATCTGGAATACCTCAGAAACTAATAAATAACAAAAACATTGGTTGCCTCAGGGAGGTAAATTTGTTAGCCAGGAGAATAAGAGGGAGACTTTTCATCATCTATCTCTTTGTATTTTTTTAATTTAAAAAATTTTGAATGTATATCTTTTTTTTTTTAATGAGGAAAACAAGATGGCTGTGGTCACATGACTATGTAGTTGTTCCAAATGAAAAAATATTTTTTTAATCCTAAAAGAAGAAATAAAAAAATAATTAATAGGTAACAAACTATAGACTCTTCTTGAATAGAGACCAAGTTTTCTCCACCATCTTGGGTTCCTCAGAGTGTCCACTCCTGTGCACTGTCTGGAGGAAATGCGTAGCTGGGTGTTAAGTTGGCTACCACATTTTTTTTTTCTTGAAAAGCTACTCTATCACTAAAGAGATGTTTTTGAGAACTCTATCATTTGAATTATTTTTAAACTAACTTCCTGTTTTCCACATATATATATATTTTTCATACAGCTACAATTATGTACATTATTTGCATGCTTTTCCCACATCTTCCATAACTTTACGATATTTTTGATAATTAAAATTTGAATGCCTGCATAAAACTTCTTTTGATATTTCATAACTACTCTAAATAACTCGTTCAGTTCAGGGCATGTGGCATTTTGCAAGCATTGAATTGGTTTGTAGAAATTCAGGGGATTTCATTGACATACACTATGCCTGCTTCCATTGTCATGGACGTTCTAAAGTTTAGAATCCCCATTTTGGGTAGCTATTAAAAATGAATATTTACTAATATGAAAAGATGCCCAGGATATATGAAAAGATGGTGTAATATATGATCCCATTTTTTTCAAGAAATAATATTTGTCAACGTACATCTGTGGGAGGGGGTAGATGCTGCACCTGGCCTCGCGTGTCTTACCTGCGCCGGCTTGAGCACTAAGGTGTTGCCTGCTGCCAGACACGCGGCACTCTTCCATGCCAGCATCATCAGCGGGTAATTCCAGGGGATGATAATGGCACAGACTCTGCAAGGGGAGAAAGAGACAGCCTCAGTCCCCTTGAACTAACTTAACACACGTCACTCAGAGGCACTGTCTTTGTCTTACCCAAGTGGCTCCTTCTTGGTAAAGGTCAGATTGCGATTTGGACGGGCCTGGTTGATGGGAATTGTAGAACCCTAAAGAATAAAAAAAGGTTGATACTACTTTACTAATTTCATTTTTTTTTTTCTTTGCCATACAGCATGTGGGATCTCAGTTCCCCGACCAGGGATCAAACTTGCTCCCACTGCACTGGAAGCATGGAGTCTTAACCACTAGACTGCCAGGGAAGTTCCTACTTGATTAATTTAAATGAGTACATTTAATCTCAATGAATCCATTTTCTGTCTGCCTCTCTTACTTTCTCTTAGCTGATATTAAAAAAAGCAGTGTTCACATAGAATTCTATTCAATGTTATGTGTCAGCATGGATGGGAGGGGAATTTGGGGGAGAATGGATACATGTATATGGCTGAGTCCCTTAGCTGTTCACCTGAAACTACCACAACACTGGTAATCAGTTATATCCCAATACAAAATAAACAGTTTGAAAAAAAAAAAAAGCCGTGTTCAATTTATAAGAAACATAGCCACACCTAAAAAGGAACTGCTATGTCTTTCTCAAAAGAACTAAGACATAGGAGAAAAAAACACAGAATTCTAATTTGATCATCTTCATTCCCAATTTCTGGGCATGGCAGAGAATGTTAATTGCCTGCCCAATATGTATTCTCCCCTCTGTTCTTAGTAACAGAAATTCTTGATTAATAATGGGTGTGGCAATGTGCCAGGTAAAGCACTGTGTTTCCAGTTTCCCTAGCAAATAGTGATGATTAATGGAAGATGTAAGTACAATGCACTGGAAGGGGAACACTCTTTAAAGCAGGCTGACTCAGCTAAAACAAGTGCTGTTTTACCCATTCCCTCACTCTCACTTTTTCCTTCTTCCTGCTCAGAATGTTGCTAAAAAGGCTGGTGCTGCAGTGGCTATCATGACACCAAGAGGCAGCCGTGAAGATAGTAATCACACGGTACTAAGTATGGCCTGGCAAAGAGAGAGAAGGAATCTTCCTCTCTCAGACTAGTCTTGATTGCCTGCTTTTGGACTCCTTGAAAGTGAGATAAAAACAGACTCCTTGGTTGGGTTTTCTATTACATGCAGCTAAATTTGATCCCAGGTGATTTTTGGCAGTAGTCTTTAACTGAAACTATCCATCTGTTTTGCTACATAAAATATTATTGCTGTTACTAATACAAGTGTATAATCTCTCATCTGAAACCCTAGGATCAGTTGTGCTTTGGGATTCAGAATTTGACTTTAGAAACATAATATAATGCATAAACAATACCTTATATAATGTTATAATATCTATAACCCCCATTAATGTCTGGGGTAGCCTCCTATAATCAAGCATAGTAATATTTATCCAGGGCTTTCCTGGTAGCTCAGCTGGTAAAGAATCCACCTGCAATGCAGGAGACACTGGTTTGATTCCTTGGTCAGGAAGATCCTCTGGAGAAGGAATAGGCTACCCACTCCAGTCATCTTGGGCTTCCCCGGTGATTCAGATAATAAAGACTCCGCCTGCAATGCAGGAGACCTGGGTTCGATCCCTGGGTTAGGAAGATCCCCTGGAGAAGGCAAAGGCAACCCACTGAATACTTATTCAGTGAACTATGAGTATTCACTCTAAGTGAGATGAATAAAACTTATAGACTCATGCTGGTCTGGGTAAGATTTTGGTACTAACTGAGTTTGAGCCAATCAAACAAATCAATTTTCAGGTTTCAGAACTATTTGGATTTCATAATTGAGAATAAAGGGTGGACTTAAACTGCTCTTACTAAATGCTGCTAAGTTGCTTCAGTCGTGCCCGACTCTGTGCGACCCCATAGACGGCAGCCCACTAGGCTCCCTCATCCCTGGGATTCTCCAGGCAAGAACACTGGAGTGGGTTGCCATTTCCTTCTCCAGTGCATGAATGGGAAAACTGAAAGTGACATCGCTCAGTCGTGTCCAACTCTTAGCGACCCCATGGACTGTAGCCTACCAGGCTCCTCCGTCCATGGGATTTTCCAGGCAAGAGTACTGGAGTGGGGTGCCATTGCCTTATGACTAAATTACTTATGACTTTGTGGCTGAACAATAATAAAAACTACACTTATGTGCAAGACCTACTATAGTACAGGCTTTAATTCTGTATATATAAACACTTGTAGTATATAAACACTCATTTCTAATTGTCATAACGTAATTTGCAAGGTCTGGATTATCATGACCATTTTACAGATGAGGAAAGTAAGGCTGAGAGAGGTAAATGACAACAACTGCTAGTAAGTGGCAAAGATGAGGCCTGGAACCAGGTCATCACTCTGATTCTATAAAAATGGTGGTACAGCAATGTAACCAGAAAACAAGTTTCCCAGTATCCTTAGCAGGTAGAGACAGCCAATGGGAGATATAAGCACAAGGTGTAGGGAGGGTGGGAAAGCTTTCTAAAGTCCTTTTGCCTTTCTCCCTCTTCCCCACTTACTCCTGGCTCCTGGGAAGGTGGCCGTGATGGCTGGCGCTTCGGTGGTTACCATGAGACTAGCAGTGGCGCACATTCTGCTGCTTGCTGCAAGCCCTATTTCCCTTGTATCTCTCAATACCAAAGCCAAGTGCAGTTGCCATTTATCATCACACATGTGCTATTTATTTTCTTGTAAAAAGAAGGCAATTGACATTTTTATCGCACTTATGTTTTTAAGAAATTTTTCTTATAACCAGTCTGCATAGCCCACCTATGTTAGCTCTCTGACCTCCACAAGTATTTGAGTCTTCAATTCCTCCATGATATCAGGCTTCTCTCTATATGCCAACAAGACTATTAGATGCTCTCAAGAGATATTATATAGTATAAAACAAAGAACATTAGATTGTAAGCTCAGAAAATCTTGAGTTTAAATCCTAGCTCCACTTACTATGTGACCATAGGTAAGTCATTCATTGTCCTCAAGCCTCAGTTTCTTCACCTGTAATAAGAGGTAACAACTATTCACCTACCTCAGATAACTGTTATGAGGATCAGATGAGAAAACCTACGGAAGTGGTGACTCTGACAAAGGGTCTTTACAAACTAATAAACATTCGTCCATTTTCCTCTAGGAATGATCTCCATGGAAACAAACAACATTTTGCACTTACCTGAATTTTGTCACACCAGCCAGCAAAATATCTGAATGTTTGCACAGACATTCCAATGTGAGTCTTCAGAGCCAAGGTGTAGACAGCCCCTGAATCGAGGGCTTCAATGGTTGCCAGTTCTTCTTTTTTCTCTTCCATTAGGTCTGCAAGTCTGTTGGCCGGTGAAAGAAATCCATTCAACAAATATTGAGTCTCTACCGTGTAAAAGGCGCCCTCCTAAGGGCTGAGAATTCAAAGGTGAACACAAATGGACCAGGTCTCTGTCCTCATGGAGAACGTGGTCTCATAGGGAAAACAGGCATTAAACTAATAATGGCATGAATAATTTGTTTTAAGAGTTATAGTGAAGAGGCAGAGGGTGTTGGAAGTCTATCATTTGCATTATAGACGCATAAAAAGTAAAAGATGATCGAGTCACAGTCAGCCAAGGAGATCAATGACAGAACACAGTGGGAATGTGGATAGCTCATGAATACACTGGGAGATGTTAGAGGGCGACCCACATCCCTGGATAACCCATGAACACCTGAGGATTTCTGGTTGGTGTAGAAATATTTCCAACACTGGCTGAAAAGGACAAGACAGAAATACATGGGATGAACTATAAACACCACAACAGGCTTCTGTTGGTGTCTGGTTTCTGTGGAAAGATGACTAGAAACTGTCTAATGACTATGAAATAGTCAAAATTCATCTCTTGTGTTCACCTCTTGCGTTTGTTTCCCCCTCTTCCATTTGTTTTCCTTCCTTCCTTCCTTTCATGGTTCTGACGCATTTCTTTCAGACCATTCCAGGTCAGGCTTGAAATCTTCCTCCCTAATATTTCTTCCAGATCCTGCTCTATGAGATCTTTTGAGCAAGGTCAGCTATTTGTCATTTAGTAAGCAGAAAACTGAATCTGGGATTGAATCTAATTACTCTTGGCATACTCAGCTACCAATTTATAACACCCTTTCCAGGCCTTAGTGTTTTTCCTCCTTGTTTCTACTCCTCACACATCAAGTAGATTTAAATTTTCTCTTTGGAAACAGCAGGGTGCTGGATGTTCTCCATGTGCTGCTTGTAATCCAGTCTCCACCCGGCTCTGTGACCCCTGGAGGATGACTTTTATAGATTACATCATAGGCTTCTGGGAAAGATTACTGGACTTGGCTAATGACAGGCCAGTGGGAGGCAGCCCCAGGAGACTGGCAAACTGGAGGATAAAGTGGTCTGGGGATGGCTGACTGGTGGGCTGTGGATCGGCAGTGGCAGCTGCTGTGTCCTTTCACCGAAACCCACAGTAGTGCGGTCTCCTCCTGTAGCCGCAGATCTTGCCAGATTCTAGTAACAGCTCCTTCCTCTGTCCCTTTAGGCCTTGCAGTAAGAGCAGTTTCCCTGTTCTACCCCCCAGCCTGAGTGCTTCATTATCCTTTGCTGGATTCCCTTGACCTTGCTTACATCTTTACAAATAAGTATTCCTTTACTAAACTGCTCATACAGGGACGGTGACTGCAACAAGCAAAAATACAAAAATCAGGAACTCCCATATATGGGAGTTTATATGATGGAAGTAACAAAAGACATGCTATCTAATAGGTGCATAATAGAAAGTCTTGAAAAAATTTTTTAAATCTTGGCAATGTTAGTCAGTATCCAAAGGCCACAGACTTGTGCTCTCTTTTTTTTTTTCAATATTTATTTATTTGGCTGCACCAGGTCTTAGCTGCAGCATGCAGGATCTTCAGTTGCAGCATATGGGATCTAGTTCCCTGACCAGGGATCAAACCTGGGCCCTCTGCATTGGGAGTGTGGAATCTTAGCCACTGGACCACCAGGGAAATCCTCAGACTTATGCTCTTAAAAAATCATACCGATACATCAGTCTTCCTCTGTCTCGTGCATTCATTCTTCCCCATTCACCGTTTTCAAAAGCATCTTTTGCTGCTGCTACTGCTTTATCAACATCCACCAAAGAGGCATAGGATACTTTGCATATCGTCTATTTCAAGGTAAGAAAACATAGGTTATAGACTACTTATATAGAGAGATATACAATTTTTTCTTGGGATTAATATTATACTATAAAATTCAAAGTGTTTCTATGATGGAAAACCAATACTTCTGGTAAACTTCTGGTAATATAATAAAGAAAAAGAAACCATTTTAACATGAAAATTGTGAGCCTAAAATTCAGTACTTCTCATTCACACTACACTATGAGAAGACACATGTAGGAAACTGTAACCATTTCTTCTCCTGCCTTAGGAAAGCTGAATTTCTCACCGTGAGCTTGCAAATTCTGAGATTTTTCTCACATATACAGCTCCATGTGGAATTGTGCCCCTGATGTATATAGGTATAGCGACCCATCTAAATTCATCATAAATATTCATTCTTAAAAGTAGGTTATAGTAGATAACAGCAGCCAGAACCAGAGCTGAATAGTTTAAAAAAATACATGAAGTACATTAACATTAAGTGCTCAGAGTAACAGAATACTAGAGAGACAGAGTAATAGAATAAGTAATTCTTAAGACTGTTTTATAACGGTGTAATGAAAAAAAATCCATAATCAGTGTTTATTGCACACACTAAGTCACTACTCACAGATCCATCTGTTGGGTTGATAGTATCGTAAGTCTTTCCATCTTCAGCATCTGTGAACTGTCCATTTATGAAACACTGATATGGCATTTTTACTGTCATGTCATTGATCTCCTTTGAAACCTAAGACAGAGAATTACATTAATAAAGTCAACAGATTTCTGTACTTACGCAAAAAAGAAGCTTATTCACTAATGCAGACAGAGAAGTTGTCAGTGGGACTCTAGTGCTTACTGTCCAGAAGAGACAAGCAGATGTAATAGTTAGGCCTCATGATGCTTAGAGTGGCCATTGCGACAGGAGGTCAGCTTCTGTGACGACCAAAGTGGTCTGAGCCGGGCGTTATAAAGACCATTGAGATGATCTTTTTCCTCCTTGAGATGAACGATGACTCAGAAGACCTCCAGATAATGAAAACACCGCCATCTAGTGGCACCACTTGTGGAGTTCAGCCTTCGCTGCCATGCAAATTTTTGAAATTGCCCATCAACACTGTTTCCTTTTATACTGGTGCCATTTTAAGTTTTCTTTCCAGTGTCCTTCCCCATATTCACTGTTCGCCTCTTACATATGTGCTGCTTAAATTGTAGTCTGTACTATTAGCTGGCAAGTGAATTTATATTTGTCCATTAACCTCTATAAATCTCCATTTGTTTCAACAATAAAATGATAATATACCTGCCTCATACAGTCATTAAGAGACATAATTAAAATAATATATGTGAAAGAGCACTATTGGCATAAAATCCCACTTCAATGAAGGGTATTAAAGAGAAAACTTAATGATTTAAGAAATTACTTTATATAGAGAAATTGAGGATGCTTAGAAAAGAAACAAAAAATAGCAAAAGCGTAGCTTGCGGCTCATCATCACTAATTATTAGAGAAAATGCAAATCAAAACTACAGTGAGGTACCACCTCACACTGGTCAGAATGGCCATCATTAAAAAGTCTACAAATAACAAATGTTGGAGAGGGTATGGAGAAAAGGCAACCCTCTTACATTGTTGGTGGGAATGTAAATTGGGGTAGCCACTACAGAAAATGGTATGGAGGTTCCTTAAAAAACTAAAAGTAGTATTGTTAGGGGAAGCACACAGACTGAAACCATCCACTCTGGCCAGGCACCTTAGTAACCATTTGCATGAGTTGTTTTAGGACAGGAGGTCCCGGTAAGGAACACAGAACTAATAAGCCTCCATCAACCAGAAGAATTCGGGAAAGGTCAAAAGGAGACACCACATGTCCGACCACCTCCCAGAATCCTTTTCTCTGGCATCCATTTGGCTGAACAAGGCGGGCATCACCAGGAAGGACTCTGAGTCAGATGATTGGCTAAAGACAACCCGGAAACTAATCTCATCACCATAAAACTGAGACTGCAAGCCATGTGACAGAGCAGTCCTCCTGGGTTCCCTTACCCTACTGTTCTTCACCTGGGCACCCTTTCCCAATAAAATCTCTTGCTTTGTCAGCACATGTGTCTCCTCAGACAATTCATTTCTGAGTGTTCGACAAGAGCCCAGTTTCGGGCCCTGGAAAGGGTCCCCCATCCTGCAATAGTATCATATCATCCAGCAATCCTAGTCCTAGGCATATATCCAGACAAAACTCTAATTATGAAAAGATACATACACTACAATGTTCATAGCAGCACGATTTACAATAGCCAAGACAAGGAAACAGCCTAAATGTCCATCAACATATGAATGAAGATATGATATACATATATATATTTATATAATATTTTACTATACAAAAAATATATATATGTGAAACCTACAATGGAATACTACTTAGCCATAAAAAAGCAATGAGCAATAACTGACATTTTAAAAGTCATTAGAGGGGTTCAACAGGAGATTCAAGCAGGCAGAAGAAAGAAATAGAAAACCAAACAATGGGTCAATAGAGACATCCAGTCTGAAAATAGGAAAGAAAAATAATTTTAAAAATGAATAGAGCCTTAGAAGCCTGCAGGACACTATCAAATGTACTAACATGTGCATAAAGAGAGTCCCAGAATGAAGGGAGAGGGATGAAGGGGTAGAAAGACTATTTTAAGAAATAATGGCAGAAAATATCCCAAATTTTATTTAAAAAAATTAATCTGCACATCCAAGAAGCTCAATAAACTCAAAGTAGACAAATCTCAAAGAGATCCATCCTAAACACATCATAGTAAAATGGTCAAAAGACAAAGACAAAAAGGGAATCTTGAAAGCAGCAAGGGAGAAGAAGCAACTCATCACGTGAAAGTGATCCTCAATAAAATTAACAGATGACTTATCCTTAGAAACTACAGAGGCCAGAAAGCAATAAGATTATATATTAAAAGTGCTGAAAGAAAGAGAATGTCAACCAAAAATTCCATATACAGCAAGAATATCCTTCAAGAACAAAGGAAAAATTAAGTCATTCTCAAATGAACAAAAACTAAGATACTTCATTTCCAGCACATTGCCTTTCAAAAATGACTAAAAGGTGTCCTTCTGACAGAAATGAAAGAATACAAGACAGTGACTTAAATCTACCTGAAAAAATAAAGAACACTGACAAAGGTAAATATAAGTCAGTATAAATGTAATTTTTATTTTAAACTCCTTTCTTCTCCTATCTGATTTAAAAGAAAACTGCATAAAGTGATAATTATAAAACTATGTTGATGGGCTTATACTGTATAAAGATGTATTTGTATGACAGTAATAGCAAAGGTAAGGGGGTAGGGAGCAGAGGTATATTGTAACAAATTTTTTCTACACTATTGGTATTAAACTGGTATTAATCTGGGCTAGAATGTTTTAAGAAAAATGTCTCTTGGAATCCTCAACCGCTAAGGAGATAACTAAAAGTATATAGCAAAAGAAACAATAAGAGATTAAAAGGGTGTACTAGACAATATCCATTTAACAAAAAAGAGAGCAGTAAGGAGGAAGAGAGGAGAGAAAAAGGCATAAATCAAGACTTACAGAAGCACAAGTGGCCAAAGGACAGATTAATCAAACTTAATCACATTTTAAAACTTTTTTGTGTTAAAGGATACTATCAAAACAGTGAAAAGAAAACCCACAGAATGGGAGAAAATATTTACAAATAACGTATCTGATTAGGGTCTACTATTTAAAATATACTAAGGTCATTTACAACTAAAAAACTAAAAAGACAAATATTCCAATTAAAAAAATAGGTGAAGGGTTTGAGGGACTTCCCTGGTGGTCCAGTGGTTAGGACTAGGTATTCTCACTGCCAGGGGCTCGGGTTCCATCCCTGGTTAGGAAACTAAGATCCTACAAGCCACCTGGTACAGCCAAAAAACAAAGGAGGTACAGATATTTCTCCAAAGAATATATACAAATAGCCAATAAGCACATGAAAAGATGTGTATCACTAGTCATTAGCAAAATGTAAATCAAAACCGCAATGAGATACTACTTCACATCCACTAGGACAGCTGAAATAGAAAAAAACAGACCACAGCATATGCTGGCGAGGACGTGAAGAAATTAGAAGCTTCCTACATTGCTAGTGGCAACGTGACATGATGCAGTCGCTTTGGAAAGCAGATTGGTAGTTCCTCGAAAAGTTAAACACAAGAGCTCCCATATGACTCACCAATTCCACTTCTAGATATTTACCCAAGAGAATTGAGAACATATGTTCACACAAAAACGTATATTGGGTTGGCCAAAAAGCCCGTTCAGGTTTTTCTGTTGCATCTTTCCAAAAACACAAAAGAACTTTCTGGCCAACCCTACGTGAATTTTCATAGCAGCGTAATTTATAATAGCCAAAAAGCAGAAACAACTCAAATGTACACCAACCAAGGAAAGGATAAATAAAACATAGTTATCCACACGAAGGACTATTGCTTGGCCAGGAAAAGGAATAAAGTGATAATCTACCCTAGGATGTCGATGAACCTTGAACACATTATGCTGAGTGAAAGAAACCAGCTGCAAAAGGCCACTTACTGCCTAATTCCACATGCATGAAATGTCTCAAATAGGCAAAGCCATAGAAACAGAAAGTAAATTGGTGGTTTCCCGGTGCCAGTGAAGAAGGAATTCATAGGGCCTGGACTCCATCTTAGGCCTGTTCATGCTGATCATGCTCGGCCACCTCTCTAATGGACTCTAAACTCCTGTGCTTAGTGCCTGTGGAAATGACAATAAAAAGATAAGACCCCCTCCGGACAGGGGAACCTTGAAGATCGTATCCAGGTTACTCATCGCCTAAGAGAAAATATACACTAATTACCCCTGTCTATCAGAGTGTAACCTCAGGCTTATTGATTATTGGCCAATTGTTTAACTGTTTGAACACATAACACATAGATGATGGGATTATTGTGATTGTATTTACCCTTCCTTCGTTTGTTAGTCTCAAGGAATTTAGGGTAGTGAGTTCGGACACATGGGGTATAAAAGATTTTCACAAATGCTGGTCGGGGTCCTTGGCTAAGAGAAGACTCTGCCTTGGGCCTGCCAGTGTAATTAACTGCACTCCACTACCTACATTGTCCTTCTGAGTGAGTTTGTTTCCCAGAACGTGTGCGTACAACACCGGGACCCAGGAGAGGAGAGCAGAGAATGAATGCCAGTGGATATGGAGTTTCTTTGGGGGAGGTAAAAAAAAATGTTCCATAATCAGATCGTGGTCATGGTTGCACAACTCAGTGAATATACTAAAAAACAATGAACGGTACATTTTTTGAAAGGTGAAAAATACGGTATCTGAATTATAATCTCAATAAAACTGTCATCTAAAAAAAGTTGTAAATGTAAAAGCAAATGGGTGAGAGGCACAGCATTCTTCTATAGCATGAAGACCATGTATAGCATGTTAACCATGTAGATTTTCAACACCACGGGCAGGCTTACGTAATCCACCACTAGCTCTGCTTCCTGATCCTCTCCTCTCAGTTTCCTCACGACTTTTTGGATGAAGTCTTCAAATTTGGTGGCCATATAAACATCCTCATTCTGTAACTGAAGCCCTCCACACTTCTGTCTTATCTCTTCAACCAGTCTGAAAAGAAGAACCAGCTCATGTTATTTACATTTTTTTAAAGAGTTTAGAGGACTGTATGATTACATTTAGGTTGCTTTGAAGTAGGACGTATGTCACATACTTATTTATAGTCCATGAGATCGTCTATATTAGTTAGAGAAATTAATGAGATCGGGAGAAAAAAAATGTTAAAACTTTCTCAAAAGACAGTGGCAATTTTTTTTAAATTTTTTTTTTTAATACAAGAAACTGAAGCAAAGATATTTAATTACTTTCAAGAGGAGAGTTGGACACAACTGAGCGACTAAGCACAGCACACAAGCAAGGTGATAAAAGGCACATAAAATCAGTTTCTAGCCTTTCAAAAGTACTCAAGGAATAAGAAATAAAGAAAATTTCTGAACTGTGATAATTATGAGAGACCAAAGTCACATCATAGACTATTTTCTCTGGATCCGGTGTAAGAATAAAACAAACATTTGTTTGTATTACATGGCTAAGTGAAAGTTTTAGTTGCTCAGTCGTGTTCAACTCTTTGGGACCCCATGGAGCCTGCCAGGCTCCTCCATCCATGGAATTCCCCAGGCAAGAATACTGGAGTGGGTAGCCATTCCCTTCTTCAGGGGATCTTCCCAACCCAGGGATCGAACCCTCATCTCCTACACTGCAGGCGGATTCTGTACCCTCCGAGCCACCAGGGAAGCCCACGTGGCTAAGGTGGGTACTACACAGAACCTTCCCAGGTAGTGCAGTTAGTAAAGAACCTGCCTGCCAAGGCAGGAGATGCAGGAGACATGGGTTGTCCCTGGGTCAGGAAGATCCCCTGAGGTACAAAATGGCAGCCCACTCCAGTATTCTTGCCTGGAAAATTCCATGGACAGAGGAGCCTGGTGGGCTACCGTCTATGGGGTCACAAAGAGTTGGACACAACTGAGTGTGTGCACACACACATGTATATAAGATAGATAACTAATAAGAAGAACCTACTGTGTAGCACAAGGAACTCGACCCAATGCTCTGTAGTGACCTATATGAGTATAGAATCTAAACAAGAGTGAATATATGTGTGTGTGTGAAATGAAAATATCTCCTGCCGTTTCAATAAACAAAAAATGTCATAGCCAGCAGCGATTTCTGGCCTCCAAATGTGAATAAGGGCTCCCAAAACTGAGATCCAGCGGATGCTGCCAACCCCCATGGTGATTACTGAGGAACTGGGAGAATGCAAGAAGCAAGGTGAACAAGGAAACAGGATTGCCCCCAGATAGCTGAGGTGCATATGAAAGGAATGAATTCAATGAGCCCAGAGGCTTGCATCTTCTCATACACAGAATGCTAAATTCCTTAGCTCGGATATGATTTTTGATGCTCAGACTGCCTGCTCCCTTTGTTGCAAACTTGTATATAGCCAGACTTCCCCTCCTGCCTCCTTGGAGCAGTTTTCTCAGAGCTACTGAGGTGCTGTCTCCTGGGCTCAGAGTCCTAAACATTCCCACCAAATAAAATAACTCTCTACTTTCAAGTTGCGACTATATTTTTTAGTCAACAATGTGTAACTGATTCACTTTGCTATATAGCAGAAAATAACACAGCACTGAAAGTTAACTATACTCCAATAAAAATTATTTTTAAAAAATACATGAATGAATAAATGAACAGAATATTCATCACGAACACTTGCTTTGTCAACATGAAGACTTTTACCTTGTTTATTTAGTAAATAGCCATATGGTGGCCCTCAAAGGAAAAGCACCTCTACAAGACTCTCCACTATTAGGATCCTGGTCTGCTCTTCATGCCATAGAGGGCGGCTTTCTAGTCCTCTAGCCCTTTCTACCTATTGCAAACTTCTGCAGAAAAATTCTGACTATAGAGTAACTACCCTTACTCTTTCAAGAAGTCTGATAATCTTCATTCTAGATATACCATACTGGGTAACTTGGGGAGTTAGGAAAAAAGATTTGGGGTAAGCATAATCAATGTTAAGTATCCTTTTAGATGCAATTATATAGGAAAATTCCGATTAACATTCTCACTCAGAGCCTCCCAATTCCAACTGGAGGAGAATCAGCTAAGAAATATGAAGACATATTTTTAAGTGAAATAAACAATTAGTAGGGTGGTTTTCTAGGTGTATAGTCCATATGAAAACACTCCTAGTTAGCAACAAAGAAAAGAGAACAAATACATGTATTTGACCATGGAAACAAGCAAAGAAAGATGAAGGAAAGAGAAATATAATAGATGGGTATGATACAGTGATGACATTTAGTACAAAGGATTTAGATTCGATTTTCAAGGTCAAAGTGAAAATCCCTGGTGCAGGGGTGTGAGTCACTAAGGTGGTGATTTTACCTGGCAACATCCATTGAGCTTGCTCCAGATTTAAAGAAGTCTGTTGAATCTTCAATAGCAGGGACATTGCTTAAAATTCCAGCCCAGATGACCTACACGACACAAGGGAAACTTTTATGAGGGAGTTGCCATGTAGAACATTGGCAGAGACTAGCTAGCTTCTCACCAAACCTACTTCTTTACATGTCTCAGCATCTCTTCAATTAGAGGGGGCTGTTTGACCAACTTCTACCCAGTGAATATGAATGTAAGTGACCTGTACTGTGAATCTTGCTTCCCTAGAGGCTCAGTGGTAAAAAGATCCACCTGCCAATGCAGGAGATGTGGGTTGGATCCCTGGGTTGGGAAGATCCCCTGGAGAAGGAAACGGCAACCCACTCCAGCATTCTTGCCTCGGAAATCCCATGGACAGAGGAGCCTGGTGGGCTACAGTCCATGGGGTCGCAAAAGAGTCAGACATGACTTAGCGACTAAACAACAATAACACTCTCAATCGTGGCCCATGAAAAACCTTTGTCACACGATTTTCTGTGCTCTTGTGCTCTTCTTGGCTGTCTGGGATGGAGATAACGCCCAGCGGGTCCTTGAAGATACCAGAGCCTGGGTTCCTGCTTGACTTCACCCCTAACCCTCATATTCCCACTTTACCCCCATGCAAACCTAGAACCGCCTTGGATTACTTATGTGAATGAGAAATAAATGTGCATATAAATTTTGGCATTGATTTCCTTTTGCAGCTAATACAAAAAAGAGGAAATAAAAGTTCCATCCCAACTCCTTTGAGGATTAATGGTACTAGTTACAAAAATGGTTACAAGAATTGTTCCAAGACAAGAAACATTAAAAACTTCATGTGTTCACCTTGATGGTCTCCGCCACCTTCAGCTCTTCGGCTGTGAGTTCCACCACTGACATCTCTCCCGATGAAAAGTACTGAGAGGCAGGAATCATTTTTCCGTCTTCAAACTGCAGATTTCTCACCATCAGCTATAAAATAACGACAAAACAAGCAGAAGAATTGAGAATTAGGACAATTCAAAAGTGAGACTGGTGTGACAAAGAGTCTTATTTGAGTATAAGGACCAGCTTATTTGGCAAATTCGAAAATATGGATTAAAAGCACTACCTACTATGTGTAAAAGGGCTGAAATGGTATTTCAATTATGGCAGCAGAGAGGAGGAAGTTAAGTCCAGGGGTAGATATATCTCAAAATGGATGATAAACACCCCTAAAATTGACACTTGGATATAGGTATTGGGTCTAAAGCTGACAATGACTACCACTTCTACTAATAGTACTATTACTGCCTCTACTGTCATCTTCTGAACTCTTATTCTGCAGCTTGCACAGTGCTAAGTACTTATATGCTGAGTATCTTATTCAGTTTCCTAAATCCTGATAGATCCAGGTGTCCTTATTATCCCCATTTTACTGATGAGCAAATAAAGGCTCAGTGAGGTTTAGTAATTTGCCCAGTGCCTCACAGCAAGTAACAGAGCTGAGGTTACAACCCAGGACTAGCTGGACTCTGACTCCTACAATCTTAATAACTGATGTATCCTGTGAGCCAGGAGAAGGTATCTGTGAGCTGCAAATTCCCTTTTGTTTTACTCATTGGGCACCTGCCCAAGAGCCCACTGAGGGACAGAGATCATGCTCCCAAGCGCAGGCAGTGCAGATGGGCATCTCCTTGTTGGCAAAGGGAGGACCATCTGAGGAGGCTCACACCACCTGATCCTCCCAGACCAGATCACGCTCTCTGTTCTGTAGACAGAGAAACGGAGCCTTAGAGTGGAGAGGCGTCCTGCTTACGACCAGTGAGTGACAGAGCAGGGATTCACACTCTGGCTCCTGACCAAACGCTAAGCTCTTTCTACTGTATCACAGAGCAGGCTGTGTAGGTCCTGTAGGTCCATCCTGAGATGCCTGGTTCTCAATCAAGGCACATAAAGCCAGCTCATCCCCAGAGAGAAATGGGCCGCAAACATCTTAAACCTCCCATACCCCACTGCACAGCCAGACTGTCCTGGGAGTCTGCCCTGCCAGACTCCCTCAAGAGCTTGGGTAATTGAAGGAAACCACCAAAGTGATTTTATAGGTAACCCTATTGAATACTCACTGCTTTTCCATCGTTACCGAAAAGAACAAGTCCATTTTTGGTAACAAGACCAGGCTTCTCAGCACCTTTAATTTCCAGTGGTTCTCCAGGAGGGATAGAGCTATTCAGCAATGATGAGCCATAGAAAGTGACCACCTAGTAAAGAGACCAAACCCAAGTTGTGAAAGGAGGAAATGAAGGCTGTTTATAAGGGTGTATGAAAGCAGCACGCCCTGCAGAACAAGCAGTTGGCATTCTCATTTATGCCAAAATGAGGGACCTCCCACTGCCAGTGTAAGAGACTATATCAAGCACCTATCGGAATGACACAAAGCAAGAGAGTCTGTGAGGGTATGATTGCAGAGTTGAAAAATGCCCCACATCCAGGGGATGCAAGTATACGTGTATCATTTATTCGCATTGACACAAAGGTAAATGACATGAAAGCTCTCACAGACTTTACAGCCTGAAGGTTGCAAAGAGTTTTTGCGGGAAGTAGAGGTATCGGTGGGGGCTCAGGGAGGCAGGTGCAGAGTAGTAAACAGACTGTTGCATTGCAGTGGAATGTGTGATGGGAGGTACAGGAAGCTTTGTGGGTCAGCTCATGGAAACAAGATTGGATCCAGACTGTAACTAGGAGAACTGGCTATTAATTGATTTGTTATTGTTATTATAATAATTACTATAATTCTATGCTTGTGTGTGTGCTCAGTCATTCAGTCATGTCTGACTCTCTGTGACCTCATGGACTGTAGCCTGCCAGGCTCCTTTGTCCATGTGATTTCCCAGGCAAGAACACAGGAGTGAGTTGCCTTTTCGCCTCCAGGGGATCTTACCAACCCAAGGATTGAACTAGTGTCTCTTACATCTTCTGCATTGGTAGGCGGATTCTTTACCACTAAGCTGCCTCTTATAATTCTGTGGTCATTAGCTACCATTTATTGACAACTCTATTATTTAATATTTATCAAACATTTATTCTATGTCAGGGACTGAGTATTTAGATGAATTAATATGTATTAACTCACTGCATCTTCACAACAACCCCAAACCAATGAAGGAGGCACTATTATTAGTCTCATTCTGCAACAAGGAAACCAAAGTACTCAATGGTTAAGTAACCTGCCCATGTTCAGTTCAGTTCAGTTCAGTCGCTCAGTTGTGTCTGACTCTGTGACCCCATGAATCACAGCACGCCAGGCCTCCCTGTCCATCACCAACTCCCAGAGTCTACCCAAACTCATGTCCATCGAGTCGGTGATGCCATCCAGCCATCTCAACCTCTGTCGGCCCCTTCTCCTCCTGCCCCCAATCCTTCCCAGCATCAGGATATTTTCCGATGAGTCAACTCTTCGCATGAGGTGGCCAAAGTATTGGAGTTTCAGCTTCAGCATCAGTCCTTCCAATAAACACCCAGTACTGATCTCCTTTAGGATGGAATGGTTGGATCTCCTTGCAGTCCAAGGGACTCTCAAGAGTCTTCTCCAACGCCACAGTTCAAAAGCATCAATTCTTCAGTGCTCAGCTTTCTTCACCGTCCAACTCTCACATCCCTACATGATTACTGGAAAAACCATAGCCTTGACTAGACATAACTTTGTTGGCAAAGTAATGTCTCTGCTTTTTAATATGCTGTCTAGGTTGGTCATAACTTTCCTTCCAAGGAGTAAGCGTCTTTCAATTTCATGGCTGCAATCACCATCCGCAGTGATTTTGGAGCCCCCCAAAAATAAAGCCTGACACTGTTTCCACTGTTTCCCCATCCATTTCACGTGAAGTGATGGGACCAGATGCCATGATCTTAGTTTTCTGAATGTTGAGCCCTAAGCCAACTTTTTCACTCTCCTTTTTCATTTTCATCAAGAGGCTTTTCTTTCTGCCATAAGGGTGGTATCATCTGCATATCTGAGGTTATTGATATTTCTCCCAGCAATCTTGATTCCAGCTTGTGCTTCTTCCAGTCCAGCCTTTCTTATGATGTACTCTGCATATAAGTTAAATAAGCAGGGTGACAATATACAGCCTTGACGTACTCCTTTTCCTGTTTGGAACCAGTCTGTTGTTCCATGTCCAGTTCTAACTGTTGCTTCCTGATCTGCATACAGGTTTCTCAAGAGAAAGTTCAGGTGGTCTGGTATTCCCATCTCTTTCAGAATTTTCCACAGTTTATTGTGATCCACACACTCAAAGGCTTTGGCATAGTCAATAAAGCAGAAATAGATGTTTTTCTGGAACTCCCTTGCTTTTTTGATGATCCGTCGGATGTTGGCAATTTGATCTCTGGATCCTCTGCCTTTTCTCAAACCAGCTTGAACATCTGGAAGTTCACGGTTCACATATTGCTGAAGCATGGTTTGGAGAATTTTGAGCATTACTTTACTAGTGTGTGAGATGAATACAATTGTGCGGTAGTTTGAGCATTCTTTGGCATTGCCTTTCTTTGGGATTGGAATGAAAACTGATTTTTTCCAGTCCTGTGGCCACTGCTGAGTTTTCCAAATGTGCTGGCATATTGAGTGCAGCACTTTCACAGCATCATCTTTGAGGATTTGAAATAGCTCAACTGGAATTCCATCACTTCCACTAGCTTTGTTGGTAGTGATGCTTCCTAAGGCCCGCTTGACTTCACATTCCAGGATGTCTGGCTCTAGGTGAGTGATCACACCATCATGATCATCTGGGTCGTGAAGATCTTTTTTGTATAGTTCTTCTGTGTATTCTTGCCACCTCTTCTTAATATCTTCAGCTTCTGTTAGGTCCATATCATTTCTGTCCTTTATCGAGCCTATCTTTGCATGAAATGTTCCCTTGGTATCTCTAATTTTCTTGAAGAGACCTCTAGTCTTTCTCATTCTGTTGTTTTCCTCTATTTCTTTGCATTGATCGCTGAGGAAGGCTTTCTTATCTCTCCTTGCTATTCTTTGGAACTCTGCATTCAAATGGGAACATCTTTCCTTTTTTCCTTTGCTTTTTGCTTCTCTTCTTTTCACAACTATTTGTAAGGCCTATTCAGACAGCCACATGGTTATACAGCAAATAGTGGCCATGCCAGAATTTTACTGGAAACATTCTGGCTTCAGATCCCACGCTTTTGGTGTGTCTGTGAGTATAACTACTTTGAAAAACAAGGCATTATCAATTGTGATAAAATATATTCATATGCTATATGATGTTACTGTAGTCCAAGATGTATACCCAGTATTCCTCATGTAATCAAGAGTACATTTGTATAAGGATGTCCATGATAAAAGGATTTATTGAAGTATAGTTGATGTACAATATTATATAAGTTACAGGTGTACAATACAGATTTCACAATTTTTAAAGGTTATACTTCACAAAAGAGTTCCAGAAAAACATCTATTTCTGCTTTATTGACTATGCCAAAGTCTTTGACTGTGTGGATCACAATAAACTGTGGAAAATTCTGAAAGAGATGGGAATACCAGACCATTTGACCTGTCTCTTGAGAAACCTGTATGCAGGTCAGGAAGCAACAGTTAGAAGTGGACATGAAACAACAGACTGGTTCCAAATAGGAAAAGGAGTACGTCAAGGCTGTATATTGTCACCCTGCTTATTTAACTTATATACAGAGTACATCATGAGAAACGCTGGGCTGGAAGAAACACAAGCTGGAATCAAGATTGCCAGGAGAAATATCAATAACCTCAGATATGCGGATGACACCACCCTTATGGCAGAGAGTGAAGAAGAACTAAAGAGCCTCTTGATGAAGGTGAAAGAGGAGAGTGAAAAAGTTGGCTTAAAGCTCAACGTTCAGAAAACTAAGATCATGGCATCTGGTCCCATCACTTCATGGCAAATAGATGGGGAAACAGTAGAAACAGTGTCAGACTTTATTTTTTTGGGCTCCAGAATCACTGCTGATGGTGATTGCAGCCATGAAATTAAAAGACGCTTACTCCTTGGAAGGAAGGTTATGGCCAACCTAGATAGCATATTTAAAAGCAGAGACATTACTTTGCCAACAAAAGTCCGTCTAGTCAAGGCTATGGTTTTTCCAGTGGTCATGTATGGATGTGAGAGTTGAACGGTGAAGAAAGCTGAGCACCGAAGAATTGATGCTTTTGAACTGTGGTGTTGGAGAAGACTCTTGAGAGTCCCTTGGACTACAAGGAGACCCAATGAATCCATCCTAAAAGAGATCAATCCTGGGTGTTCATTGGAAGGACTGATGCTGAAGCTGAAACTCCAATACTTTGGCCACCTCATGCGAAGGGTTGACTCATTGGAAAAGACCCTAATGCTGGGTAGGATTGGGGGCGGGAGAAGAAGGGGATGACAGAGGATGAGATGGTTGGATGGCATAACCAACTCGATGGACATGGGTTTGGGTAGACTCTGGGAGTTGGTGATGGACAGGGAGACCTGGCGTGCTGCAATTCATGGGGTCGCAAAGAGTCAGACACGACTGAGCGACTGAATGGAACTGAACTGATAGTTATTATAAAATATTGGCTATAATCTCTATGTTGTACAATATATCCTGGTAGGTTAATTTACATGTAATTATTTTTACCTCTCAATTCCCTACTCCTATCTTGTTCCTCCCCACTTCCCTCTCCCACTGGTAATCACTAGTTTGTTCTCTATATTTGGAGTCTGTTTCTTTCTTGTTATATTCACTGCTTTGTTGTATTTTTTAGATTCCACATATAAGTGATATCTTATGGCATCTGTCTTTCTCTGTCTGATTTATTTCACTGAACGTAGTACCCTCCAATTCCATACTCTTAACCACTGCACTGGACTTCCACCTTTCGTTCTTCACTGATCCCATATAGTTTTACTGATATCTAATATGCACTGAGGACCCAGCTGAAGGGCTGAGACTATCAAGACAACAGCATGATGCCCTTGCCCTTGAGGGGCCCCCAGTATATGGTGGGTAGAGGGATAGATACATAAAGAAATGCTTACAATAGACAATATGCTGAGTCAGAGCTAGGCAGGGCATTACTGGAAAGGAGAAAAGGGATGCTCAGTCCCGCCAGGCTGGGAGTATGAGGTCAGGAGACTTCCTAGAGGAGGTGAAGCTTGAGAAACTCAGTTGAGTGGAGCTTCCCCAGGTATCAGAAGGCTTTTCCTGCCCCTGCCCACTGCCGCTGCCCACCAACCCTGCCCCTGCCCCTGCCCCTGCCTACCGCCCCTGCCACATCTCTTCCCCGTCCTCTCACTCCCACTCTTCACATCTGAGACCCCAGCTTCTCTGAACTCTACTGCAAGTTCCTGTCCAGGTAACATGCTCTCCTACCTCTGGGTCTTTAACTCTGGGTCTCGTTCTCTACTTGTTGCCCTCTTCTCGAAGTGCAAGCCAAACAACTTTTCTAGGAAGCCTTTCCTAAGATACCTGAGTCTGGGCCTCAGTTACAGCATTCGTCTTACTGCCTTGTGAGTGCTTATTAATTTCCCTGCTTTCTCCATAAAACTGCAGTCTCCCTGAGAGCAGAGGCTGTGCCTAGTGTCTGCCTCACATCAAATGCTCCATATGTGCAAAAAAATGGACCACATGACCATGGATACCTAAGCTCTTTTAGCTGGCCACGTGTACCTAAACTCCTTTAGTTGGTCACGTGTACCTAGAATACAAACTCTCCTCACAAGCAAAGGAAGAACCAGGGGAAGCCTAGACTCATGAGTAATGCCTCTTACAAAGGTCACATGCTGAAAGAAAACATTGGGCCCCTAGAACATACCTGTCCATTTATCTCTGCCCAAGCTCCAGGGACTTTATCATGACCTCGGATCCAGTTATGTAAAGCTTCAGCAGACTGATCCCAAGAGATCTAGGAATGCGCAAAGCACAGGTTGAACTTCTCAAGTCTCAAAGGCAATAGAAACATGTCTCTCCATCTCCATCAGTGGCAGATATGGGTAGGGATGGGGCAGGTGGCTTGGAGATCTTGCTTTCACTGAGGAAATGGTACACTGAGAACTGCTCAAAGGTGGGGGACAGTGAATTCTGAGATGCGTAATTGAGTTGATATAAATACCTCAGCATTTTCCTTTCTCTGGATACCTTCATATGTTGCTCCTTCTTCTGACTGGGGAACATGAGGAGCTTTACCATCAGCTATGAGTTGGACAGCTTCCACCTAAAGCCAAACATGTTACTGGTGTTAAAGTCCAGTGGTCAACAATGGCATGGTCTGTTTAATTGAAGTTTCTGTTTAACAGAATTACTATATATAAATCTGTCCAGAGAGTCAGACTTTGATAAAATAACTACCATTTCTTTGAATCCATAATTCTACCAGGCAGTGTGTTAGATGGGGCTTCCCAGGTGAGAGAGTCAATTTCTAGGCAGGTTGATAAGAAGTCCGGGGGTCCCCAAAGAGAAAGGGAGGGGTCTGGGGTTCTCAAGGAGGAGATAGGGGTCTGGAATTGTTAGCCCCCATCTGTAAGAGAGAAAGAAGCAACCAGCATCATCTTTCTACCAAAGACGTCCCTCCCTGTTCTAGATGGGGGTGTAGACAGACTTTACACCAAAGCTTTCCTTCCTTGGTCAGACTTAGTCTGTCCCTTACCGACACAGGTGCTGTACTCGTCCCTTCTGGTTCTACCTCCGAGGCGGGGCGGAGATGCACCAGGGGTAGACCTGATGGCATCCCAGACTGATGTCCAGTTCGTTACCATTAAAACTTTGCTTGGCTCTGATGCCACCCGAGGTGCAATCAGTAACCTTCTGGAATGCCTCCCAAGCTAAGACTGCTGAGGGAAACCTTCATCACCTAAGTGCCTGTGCACGACCCTGAGTATATTCCTGACCACAATAAGACTGGTACAAACATAAAACTGAGATGTTCCTTCCAAGCGTCACCACACCAGTATAAGCAATACCAAAGAGATAGTGAAGGGCTGGCAAGTGAGGAAAAATTGATTTTTGTCCTCAAGTTATTAGGGCCAGTCCTTCCATTTCATTCCCACAGATTCCACAGCAAGAATATCTAAGGAGTTGGGACAAAAGCCACTGGAAAGCCTCCTCTGGTCCACTAAGAGCTAGCGTTACCAAGGTAAGGAACCCATTGCACTTCCAATCCGAGTAACCTTTAACCTCAGAGATGTTCTTGGAGCTAGAGCTCCATCTAGCTTCTGATCGACTCCTAGCAAGGCTAGGCACTTCCTGACTACCAATCCAAGTTGGAGACCTAAGTAACAGTACACAGTAACAGCATAGATCACAAGTCCCTTGAAAGACTACGATCTGACAGATAGGTTAGTAGTTCTAATTCCCAAGAAGTTATGAAATGGTCAAAGAAACTGGAAAGTTTGACCAAGAAAGGAGAGTTCAGTCCACTTGCTTTGCCCATTTCTGGTCAGTCCCTGAAGGAGACATTGGGTGCCTCTTGGCATTGGCAGGTCAGTATAAACCCTCGACACGTTTCTGCCATAAGCCGTATGAGGTCACCACGGAACTGCAGAGCAGGGCTCCTTCTCACTTGCTTTGTGCAGGGGGTGTAATTTATTCACACAGCATACTGTAGAGTTAGTAAAGTACAGCAGAAAACGTGTTCGCTAGGAGAACAAAGAACTAGAGCTCCAAGCATCCTTACCTTGTCCTGAAGAATCCCGGACGATCCCCCAAGATGAAAGGTTGTTACTGAACCACTAAAGACGCCGGGATTCTTGACCTCCAGAGGAGAAGAATTCAATCCGGGGCCAGAGATGAGGCTTGATTGCTCAAATCTTTTGTGTAATAAAGTCTTATTAAAGTATAAAAGAGATAGAGAAAGCTTCTGACGTAGACATCAGAAGGGGGCAGAAAGAGTGCCCCCTTGCTAGTGTTAGCAATGGAGTTATATACTTTTTAATTAGTTATTACAGTGAATCAAAAGAATGTCTGGAGGTTGTAAAGACCTTACTAGACCCACTCCCATAATTTACATTTTAAGATAACAGGATTAGCCAGAAGGTTTTTTCCAGAAACTGTCCTCAAGCAGGATACATTACTGTTATATAATCCTAAGGATGTAGAGGGAAAAAAAGTTTGTCCTTTCCTCCTCCTTGAGAATTCCAGACCCTTATCTCCTCCTCGAGAACCCCAGACCCCTCTCTCCTTGGAGACCCCTGGACTTATCAACCTGCCTAGGAATTGACTCTCACAGGTGGCGTTAATGGTAAAAAATCTGCCTGCTTGCCAATGCAAGAGGCATAAGAGACTCGGGTCCAATCTCCGGGTAGGGAAGAGCCCCTGGAATAGGATATGGCAATCCACTCCAGTATATTTGCCTGGCAAATCCCATGGACAGAGGAGTCTGGTGGGCTGCAGTCCAAAGGATCACAAAGAATCGTACACAACTGAAGCAACTTAACACATACACACACACACATATGGGTTAGCTTCTTTATGTAAAATATCCCTTGGTGGCTCAGGGAGTAAAGAATCTGCCTGCAATGCAGGAGACCTGGGTTTGATCCTAGGAGAAGAAATGGCAATCTACTCCAGTATTCTTGCCTGGAGAATTCCATGGACAGAGGAGCCTGGTCAGCTACAATCCATGGGGTCACAAAGAGTCAGACATGACTGAGTGACTAACTAACTAACTAACATCACACAAGTCCTACAAGGTGGATATTATCAGTCTTGTTTTACATATGAGGAAATTGAGGGTTGCAAAAAGCCTCAAGCAACTAGCTTGAGAAAAAGCAACTAGCTCAAGATCACAGAGATAGCTGGTAGGTCTCAGAGAAGGGTCTGTATCCAGGTCTATCTACTGCCAATATCAAGCCCGCACTTTTAAACATGACTCCTTTATTTGAACACATTTCAATCTTCTCTTGCTTTTTCAATGGAAATTTTAGGAAGATAATTGTAAAATAATTCATTGGGGGTTATTTCTGCTCATCATGATGATTCTAGAAAATAATACATTGTTATGTTTAAGGAATTCACCTGGCTTTATAGTTTAGGACACCTGGAATAAAAAAAAATTAAAGTCTGTCCATGAGTCTGATTGCCTTTGGGATGTGTCCTGTGTCCCCTTCTGTGCACCATTTATTTTTACCTTGAGTTGAGAGCCTCTGTCCTTCACTGGGAGACCTATGTGAGCTCATGTTCTCAGTTTTCTCTCTAAGTACTCACAGCTAAGTACTCCAACCTCTACAAGAGCATGTGGAGGGAGCCACCTGGGACAGGTTCAAGTTTAGTTCATTCATTCCACACATTTATGGCTATAATCCAGGTTTGCACAAATGCTACTGAACACACAGAATACTACTTTGATTATAATGATCATTTTGAGCACCTACTGTGTTCCAGATGCTTTATACAAATGTCATTTAATTTTCACAACAACAGCCTTGTAAGTCAGGCAGTAGTGTCCACATTTTATAGATGAGGAAACCAAGGCTAAAGAGGCTAAATGACTTGCCTACTATACAACAAACAAATGGTAGAACAAGAACTACTGTCTTAATCATTGTGTCAGTCGCTCAGTCGTGTCCAGCTCTTTGTGACCCCATGGATTGTAGCCAGCCAGGCTCCTCTGTCCATGGGATTCTCCAGGCAAGAATATTGGAGTGGGTTGCCATTTCCTTCTCCAGGGGATCTTCCCGACCCAGGGATCAAACCCGGGTCTCTTGCATTGCAGGCAGATGCTTTACCATCTGAGCTACTAGGGAAGCCCCCCCCCCAATCAAACAAAATACTGCTCTGCTCTCTCCTAAATCAATGGCTGCTGTTTTATATCATCTTATTGCCCACCTCTGTGCTGTACTTCTACCATATCAAACACTAGAAGACAGTGAATGATACTGAAATTATCTTTCAATGTTTTTACAGGTTAATATATCATTTCTTTGTGATGTGCATGTTTTGAGTTTTTACTTCAGAGCATACCTGAACAGATAAAGCAGTGTCAAATTTCGCCCTATTACATAGACTGATTTTAAATGTTTTTGAAGGAAGTCCAAATTACATAGCAAAATTTCTTCAGATTTTGCCACTTCTTTACAATTAGTCATTATAAACAGGATGGAGATCCAAATAGGGGGTAAAATAAATGAAGTTTGATGACTACTTTATCCCATTGATCACTGTCCTCAGAAGAATAAGTCAGCTTCACAGAATAAGAAATTCTGAAGTTCAGATTTCCTCCCTCAATATACCATCCTATTAGTAAATATAATAAAATCTAATTTTGTTTTTTAGACTTTTATTTTTAGTAAAAATTCATAGGAGAAAATTCTCAATAAAAGAGAAACATTGCCAAAACTTTAAAGGTTTACTAGATTCTCCTTGATGGCATAATTGTACTGACCATGGCCTTGATTCCTTCTGGAAAAAGAAATCGATTATAAAGCGCATCTACTGTATCATTGGGCTCCACATCACACGACCTCTGGAGAAGGATGGGTCCTGTGTCTAAACCATCATCAGCCCAGAAAACAGAAAACCCAGCTTTCTTATCTCCCATGATTAGAGTCCTGTGAAAAGAAGAGTTGGAACGTAACACATTGGTTAACTATATCATAAGGTGAATTAGTAACATGAAAGTACAATATGGTTACAGTGGAAAATAGACAGTGAATGAAGCTACTGTGCAAATTAGAGCAGGTCCGGGAGAGATCAGCATTCATAAAAAGTAGAACTTAATGGCTCTGTGATTTTATACATCCCCATCTCCGTAATCTTTCTTATTAACACATAGTAATGAAAAGGCATCAGACACCATCAGCACTACTTCTCACTGACTCCCAGGTGTCGGCTTTCTATTGTAACATCAAGTAATTTTGCCCACCAGGGTCCAGTTCCCACATTGCACCTGACCCTGTATTAGGCAGAATAAGATCATGGAAGATAAAACAGAGGATAGTCTGCAGTGTTGAAAGGAGAACTGATGTTTAATTTAGGTTGTATAATTCAGGTATAGGCATCACTTAGAGCTGGAATTAGATTGTCTATAAATAAATAATAGTAAAAGAGGGTAGATTAATTCAACTACTTGTATTATGTGTTCTATAAATTTAGCCTAAGAGGAACTACTGACCCTACAGACCTTATGGCTTCCCAGGTGGCGCTAATGGTAAAGAACCTGCCTGCCAGTGCAGGAGACATGAGAGACTCAGGCTCAATCCCTGGGTCTGGAAGATTCCCTGGAGAGAGGCAAGGCAACCCACTCTAGTATTCTTGCCTTGAGAATCCCATGGACAGAGGAGCCTGGAGAGCTACAGTCCATAGAGTCACAAAGAATCAGACACGACTGAAGCAACTTAGCACGGACACACACAGGCCTTATAATATATACAATAAACCAGATAGATGGGAATACATATATAAAAGCATATCAGAGCACAAGCTAATACAGACAGAGTATGAAGTGATAGGTCACCCATACTCTTCACTGAAATCATTGTTACCTCTCTGAGCTACTAGCCAAGAAGACCAACTCAATCAACCAACCAATCAATCAACTACTCATTTCAGAAATCTTGACGAACTAATTGGCACTGTGTTATCAAGAGCCTTGAAAATATTCATATACTTTGAGTCAATGATTCTGCACATGGAAGCAATGTGAAATGAGAAAAAAAAAATACATGTTTAAATACAAACATATTAACTATAGTACTATTTACAAGAGCCAAAAAGAAATCAATTCATGTAATCAGTATTGAAACATTGGGTTGGCCAAAAGGTTCATATGGGTTTTTCCATAGTATGCTATAGAAAAATCTGAATGACATTTTTGGCCAGCCCAATACAATTACACGTTTTTCGCCACATTTAAACCAATGGTAGATTTTCTGCCTATATGATAACTTGACCCTGAGAGAGAGCTGGGGGTTATGCAGGTAAAGGAGAGATGGTAGAGACAGTGAGAGAGGCCCACCTTGACCCACAGTATAGTGTACCTATGATACTGGGCAGTAGCAGGCAGTGTTCTTGAACCTGGGCCTTATGGCAGTAAAAACGTTAGACCATAGTCCTTTGTCCCCTCAAGAAACTTAACCTTGAATGGGGGAAGAGAGACCACGAGAAAGATAATTTCAGGTAATTCAGCATTTCCTGAAATGTACCTGAGATACTGTACACAAAAAAAGTTCTATGGCCAGATAAATTGAGGAACACTTTGTACTTACATTCCCCCTTGGAGATTAGGATGCTCACATGAAAGCACATATTAAATTCTCTAAGTTCTGAGAAACAGAAATCCAGCATAAACCAGACTTGTCTGAACACAGGATGTTTGCTTGCTCAATACCTAGTACATCCAGTGGAGCCAATAGGTCATAGAAGATTCTTGGGAATGCTGTTCTGGCTTATGCAGTACCTCAAGAGCTCAGGGAGTTCATGCAATCAGGACCTCACAATTGTTCAAGCATACCTAGATCCTTGATCACCTAGGTTAAAAACAGAAAGATTACAGGCAATAGAAATGGGCCCATCTTGGTTATTTAAAGAAAAATCTCACCAGTTGATAGCAGAAGCTCCTCTGTGCCTGGGAAGGATAGACGGGTGATAAACGATGGAACCATGCTTTGGGCCGTCAATTACGTCCATTGGGATGAATTGTGTGCAGAAGGGAAGCACGTTGAGCTCAGCACCCACAGATCTGTAGGCCTCCGCCACCTCCTTTATGGTCTTGCCCTTGACTCTCCATCTAGGGAACTTGAACACAGGGGTCCCATTTTTCTCTGCAGCCAATGCTGAGCATGAAAGAGAAGATTATTTTCATCAAAAAAGTTTAGGCCATAATTTTGTATTACTAGGAGTTCACACATTGTAATTTCATGAAACATCTACAAATAAAACATGATGAAGAACAATTTAGATTCTGACCATCTCATGGTCCAAGGTAGCTGCTTTAATCCCCACTGTATAAGTTTAAGGTGTACAGCATAATGATTTGACTGACATACATCATGAAAGTGATTATCACAGTAAGCTTAGTAAACATTCTTCATCTCATATACATACAAAATAAAGAAAGTAGAAAAAACTTTTTATTATGATGATAATGCTTTGGATTTACCCTCTTAACAACTTTCATATGTAACATACAGCAGTGTTCATTATATTTATCAGGTTGTACATTATATCCCTACTCCTTACTTATGTTATAATTGGGAGTTTGTACTTTCCGACTGCCTTTATCCAATTCTCCCAGTAACAGGAACTAGAATAAACACCAGAGCTGCTTCTTTCAAGAAAAAAAAAAAAATTTAGAGTTATCATAGATATTATTTCCCAACCAATATATTGCATCATACCAGTGATTTATAAAGATTCAAGTCACAAGCCAAGATTTCTAGATGCTAGTTCTTATTCTCTACCTGTAGACTGTTTCTATTGGATTGACCAAAAAGCTCATTCGGGTTTTCTGTACCATCTTACCAAAAAAATGAACCAACTTTTTGGCTAACCTAATATCTGTTTCTTGCCTTTTTTTCAACATAACTAAAGTGAGCAAATCAGAATCACCCTATAGCTTTGCTCTGAGGATGGCTATTTTCTTTACCTACTGTTAAGAGTCAAGCAGCTATCGGCTATAATTTGTTCTGAGATAAATGTGTTCTTTATAAGCCCACATCAATTGCTATTATTGGATGTGGGCTTCCTTGCATTTGTATTGGCACCTCTGCATCAGACATTATTCTACATGTCTCATAGAACCTTTGGAAAGTCACAAGTGTAACTCAGGAAAAACATATGCTTGGAAATTCCTCTTATGGACCTGATGATTACCACACTAGTAAGTGAAGAAACTCAGTACAACAGGGGCCTGCATCTTTGTCTTGAGGCCCACAAGAGAAGGGAGAATGTTTGAGTCTGTATCCACCATACAAATAGACTTGGCCTGAGAAGGCCAAGTGCAGAGTCCATGATCCAGTTGCTCTAAGATATACTCACCAAGTGGGTCAGCTTTTCCATCTCTGTCTGGAACTGTGAACACTCCCACGACTTTGTGGCCTTCTTTGCAGAGATGACTGTAGACCTCCTGTCCAAAGAGGCTCTGACCAATAAGTGCCACTTTCAGCTTGTTTTTGAAACGAACCTGTGAAACAATTCAGTAGTGACAGGTATTAGTATGGATGGGTTTCCCTGGTGGCTCCATGGTAAAGAATCCGCCTGAAGTGCAGGAGACACACGTCTGATCCCTGGGTGGAGAAGATCCCCTGGAGAAGGAAATGGCAACCTACTCCAGAATTCTTGCCTGGGAAATCCCATGGACAGAGGAGCCTGGCAGGTTACAGTCCATGGGGTCACAAAAGCCAGACATGATTTAGTGACTAAATAACAACATTAGTATGGATAGAAGATACATGGATAATAAATAACCTTTTCTCAATAATACCAGATGGTAAGGACTACAAAAGGCTTAAAGATCTACAAAGTAAAATATTTTTTGACATACACTGAACTCAGACTACATGCTACATACTGCAAGTAATTTCACACCTAAGTATTCCTCATTTTCCCTTTGCTTTCACTCACATGATTATTCATTATAATCATTGAGATTGCGTATGTTTTTACAAGGTATTTCAACTCCTTGATAAAATGAGACCAGATGTTAACAAATAAGCCCAAGTTTCATAGTTAAAAAGAGTGTAATCATCAGCAAGATCTACCCCAATAAAACAATGTTTTTATGCCCCACAATTTAGAAATAAGAGCTGAATCATCTCTCATCTCCAAAAAAATGCCAAGAATTAATATCTAGTAAAATATAGGGGTCAAAACCTAGTGCCACCCATTCCTTATTAGTTGTGTGACCTCAAGCAAGTAACTAATTTTTATTTGCCTTTTTTTCTCATCTATAAAATGCAAATAACACCAACTCACACAATTCTGATTGAAGTAGATGACAATATGTATTAGGCTTAAAGCAGTGTCTGACGCACAGCACTGTTTAAGTAAAAGCTTTAATAATGTTTTAAAGGTTTTGCTACATAGTAGACAATTCTATGTTTTTTCACACAGTCCAGAATTCCAAAATTCTTGGTAAGCAGCCATGAAATGAAAAGACGCTTACTCCTTGAAAGGAAAGTCATGACCAACCTAGATAGCATATTAAAAAACAGAGACATTACTTTGCCAACAAAGGTCCATCTAGTCAAGGCTATGGTTTTTCCAGTAGTCATGTATGGATGTGAGAGTTGGACTGTGAAGAAAGCTGAGCGCCGAAGAATTGATGCTTTTGAACTGTGGTGTTGGAGAAGACTCTTGAGAGTCCCTTGGATTGCAAGGAGATCCAACCAATCCATCCTAAAGGAGATCAGCCCTGGTTGTTCATTGGCAGGACTGATGTTGAAGCTGAAGCTCCAATACTTTGGCCACCTCATGCGAAGAGTTGACTCATTGGAAAAGACCCTGATGCTGGGAAGGATTGGGGGCAGGAGGAGAAGGGGATGACAGAGGATGAGATGGCTGGATGGCATCACCAACTCGATGGACATGAGTTTGGGTAAACTCCAGGAGTTGGTGATGGACAGGGAGGCCTGGCGTGCTGCGATTCATGGGGTCACAAAGAGTCACACACGACTGAGTGACTGAACTGAAATGAATCTTTACTCATTTGGTCTCAAGATCTGGATTGATCTAATGAAATGTTTTTTTATAGTCTTTGAAGGTGTCTTATAAATTAACACAAAATCATTTGGCTTCAAACTTGACTGAACTGACAACACTATTTATAGTCTTTAATATAGTATGTTTTGCTGCAGAAAAAATCAATCGCTGTGCTTAGTTACAAATACTATCCCAGACCCTGCTATAAAGTGCACGTAAGTTTCTATGTACCATACTAACTCTATTAAGTGTGAATAACTCTGAACCCCAAACACATTTGGCCCCACAGGTTTCTGAGAAGGAACTGAGGTCTGCCCATTATTTCATTAATTTAATCTTCACAACTATCCTGTTTTCTTATCCCTCATTTTGTATCATTCTATGAATGAAGAAACCAAGGCTTAGAAAAATCTAGTTTATCACCAAAGTCATACTGGCAAAACAAGGCAGAGGTGAGACTTGAATCCTGAGCTGTCAAACTCCAAAGCCCACGTATGTACTTAAAAATAAAATGAGCCAGTGCTGCCCATCTCTTCCAATTTCTTTTTTTTTATGTAAAAAAAAATTGAAGTATAATTGCTTTACAATGTTGTGTTAATTTCTGCTACACAGCAATGTGAATCAGCTATACATATATTTTAAATTAGAATATAATTGCTTTACAATGTTGTGTTAGTCTACCTTCTTTTTAGAACACTACACTGACGCACAAAAATACACTGACTGTCAATAAATATAAACATCATATAGATAAGAATGGCACTAAAAGAGTTAAAGTTTTTAAGGACTGTCTTTAAGCAATTATACCTTCTGTAAATTCTCCCAAGAGGAAGCCTTTTCACAAAGCTTAAGATAACATGTTGACGTGATGATTGTTAAGATGGTGAGGAGAGTCACCAGGTGAAGCGGGCTGGATGCAGGATTGTGCACGTAGGGATGGTAATCAGAGAGTCATGATCTCCTATGTGAGTCCCGTTTTGGCAGAGAACCAACCCCAGCTCCCCAGAGTTCTTCCCATCTTTCATCCCACCACGTTAAAATTCAGCTCCACAAGATTTGGACACAGAACGTTTTTCGTTCGGTTTGAATGGGATTCATTAATGTTCCAGAAAGTCATTCTAAATTAGCTAAGCCTCACTGTTAAAATCTGACTATGAGAAACTTAATTTTCCCTTATTTCCTATTTTATTTATTTATTGGTTTAATTTTTTTTGATTTAAAAAAATTTTTAAACTTTTTATTTTATATTGGAATAAAACCAATTAACAGGGTTGTGATAGTTTCAGGTGGACAGAAAAGGGACTCAGCCATACATATACATCTATCCATTCTCCCCCAAACTCCCCTCCCATGCAGGCTGCCACGATGAGCAGAGTTCCCTGTGCTACACAGTAGGATTTCGTTGGTTATTCATTTAAAATATAGCAGTATGTATATGTAGATCCCAAACTCCCTAACTATCCTGTCTGTTTCTGTTTTATAAATACATTAATTTGTATCATTTCTTTTTAGATTCTGTAGAAATATCATATGACATCCCTTATATGGGGAATTCACTTTACTAAGGTCTTAAATGGCGTCCCCTTTTAGGCATGAACTTAAAAGCATGCAGGTTCACACCTTCCCTGTGAGCTCATAATTAATCAATTAGGGTTTGGGTTTAAAAATTCCTTTCCAGGGCCAGCCAAAGCTTCTATCCCCAAAGAGCCTAAAGCCTCAACATCTAACAGATTCTTACAAATGGATAGATTAACTCTGTAAGAACAGCTCAATTTGCCTACAGATAACACACAACTATTTCATTTCCTCTCATTCAAAAACTCAAAATGTTCGGTAAATACTCTATTTTCAGATCCTATAATTAATGCTGTTGCTTGATACAGAACCCATGAGCTTGCTAGCTTACAAAATTTGGCTTTTACCTCACACCATTACCGATGCCAAATATTTTAAGACTTCCTAAATGTTAGTCGTAAAACATACAAGGGCCATGAGGATGAGCTGACTCAAATGTAGTGTGCCCCCGGCTATCATCTTGTTATTGGAAGTTCAATTCCTAAATCAACAGTCTCCCAGAAAGTGTTTAAAGAAACCATGTCAGTATCTCTGGAAATTCTACATTCACTGAAACACTTTCTGAGCTTAGTGGTAAAACTGAAACTATAAAGGCAAGTTTCTAACAGTGAGAAAATTTCAGAGTTTATGATTTTAAGTGTTTATAGTGAGTTAGTATAATTCTAAAGAACTGAACTGGGATGTTTTACTTTAGTCGTATTTCTCCAAGTATGATCTGAGGACTGACGGTCCGTGTTGGCAGAATCAGCTGGGAGGAAATGTTAAAAATGTGGTTTCCTGGGTCCCACCCCTGATCTACTGAGTCATACCCTCAGGAAGCTGGCATTAACTCAAAAGCATATGAGGAAATTTGGACCCTGTCTCTGCACCATATTACCCAGGAAGCTGCATTTTAACAAGCTCTCCATTGACTGACGGGCACATGAAAATCAGCAAATCTCTGGTGTTTAGAATATGTGCCCATCCCTCCAAAATGCATCTGCCCTGGGGAGTCTGGGTCAGAAAGAAGCGATGGAAGTAACAGCAAACATTCTAATGAGACCCTGGGGTGTGCCAGGTATTTAATATATGTTATCTCATTTTGATTGCCCAATGACTCTCAGAGACAGGCACTAATAAGTTGTTTTACAGATGAAGTGGAGAAGGGAATGGCAACCAACTCCAGTGTTCTTGCCTGGAGAATCCCATGGGCAGAGGAGCCTGGCAGGCAACAGTCACCAAGAGTCAGACATGACTGAAGCAACTTAGCACAGATGAAGAAATTAAAACAGAGAGATTAAGATACAGCCTGGAGTCCAATCACTGCTAAGTGGTAGCTATGAGATTCTAATCCAGTTATCACATCAGTGCCATTGTTTTTCTATAACACCAGCTGTCTGGTATCAATTAAAATCTGAATAATAATAGTACTTATCCTTTAAGTTACTATTATTATTGTCATAAGGATTTAGTGGGATAAAGCCTGTAATGCGGCAATGCACAGTGTGTGGCAATAGTAAATGCTCAAAAAATGTAAGCTATACAGAAGAACTGTACAAAAAAGATCTTTATGACTCAGATAACCACGATGGTATGATCACTCACCTAGAGCCAGACATCCTGGAGTCCCAAGTCAAGTGGGCCTTAGGAAGCATCACTATGAACAAAGCTAGTGGAGGTGATGGAATTCCAGTTGAGCTATTTCAAATCCTGAAAGATGACGCTGGGAAAGTGCTGTACTCAACATGCCAGCAAATTTGGAAAACTCAGCAGTGGCCACGGGACTGGAAAAGGTCAGTTTTCATCCCAACCCCAAAGAAAGGCAATGCCAAAGAATGCTCAAACTACCGCACAATTGTACTCATCTCACACACTAGCAAAGTAATGCTCAAAATTCTCCAAGCCAGGATTCAACAGTATGTGAACCATGAACTTCCAGATGTTCAAGCTGGATTTAGAAAAGGCAGAGGAACCAGAGATCAAATTGCCAACATCTACTGAATCATCAAAAAAGCAAGAGAGTTCCAGAAAAACATCTACTTCTGCCTTATTGTTTACACCAAAGCTTTTGACTGTGTGGATCACAATAAACTGTGGAAAATTCTGAAAGAGATGGGAATACCGGACCACCTGATCTGCCTCCTGAGAAATCCATACGCAGGTCAAGAAGCAAGTTAGAACTGGACATGGAACAACAGACTGGTTCCAAATTGGGAAAGGAGGACGTCAAGGCTGTATATTGTCACCCTGCTTACTTAACTTAAATGCAGAGTACATCATGTGAAATGCCAGGCTGGATGAAACACAAGCTGGAATCAAGATTGCCGGGAGAAATATCAATAACCTCAGATATGCAGATGACACCACCCTTATGGAAGAAAGTGAAGAAGAACTAAAGAGCCTCTTGATGAAAGTGAAAGAGGAGAGTGAAAAAGCTGGCTTCAAACTCAACATTCAAAAAATGAAGATCATGGCATCTGGTCCCATCACTTCATGGCAAATAGATGGGGAAACAATGGAAACAGTGAGAGACTTCATTTTCTTGGGCTCCAAAATCACTGCAGATGGTGACTGTAGCCATGAAATCAAAAGACAACTGTTCCTTGGAAGAAAAGCTATGACCAACCTAGACAGCATATTAAAAAGCTGAGACATTACTTCGTCGACATAGGTCCATCTAATCAAAGCTATGGTTTTTCTAGCAGTCATGTAGGGATGTGAGAGCTGGACTGTAAAGAAAGCTGAGCACCAAAGAATTGATGCTTTTGAACTGTAGTGTTGGAGAAGACTCTTGAGAGTCCCTTGGACTGCAAGGAGATCAAACCAGTCAATCCTAAAGGAAATTAGTCCTAAGTATTCATTGGAAGGACTGATACTGAAGCTGAAGCTCCAATACTTTGGCCACCTGATACGAAGAACTGACTCCTTGGAAAAGACTCTGATGCTGGGAAAGACTAAAGGCAGGAGGAGAATGGGCGACAGAGGATCAGATGGTTGGGTGGCATCACCAACTTGATGGACATGAGTTTGAGTAAACTCCTGGAGTTGATGATGGACAGGGAGTGCTGCAGTCCATGGGGTTGCAAAGAGTCGGACACGACTGAGCGACTGAAATGAACTGAACTGAACTGAAATGTCAGCTAGTATTATTATTATACTATAAGTAATACCCAGGTAAATAAAAACGATGATAATGAACCTTTCCTACTGAGAGTGTACCATGAGGCAGGCACTGTATTGAACCCCTTTCACTAATTAAAAAATGTATCAAATCCTTATCATACATCGTTAAGACTCACTGTGATCCATTTTACAAATGAGAAAACAGGGCTCAGAGAAGTTAAGTAACCTGGCCACAGATAATAATAATAATAAGGGGTAAAGGCAGGATTCAAACTCAGATCTATTTCACTTCAGCAGATGTACTTCTATTGCTTTCCTGTGTTGATGGTCTTCCTCCTCCCATCTTTTCCTTTTTTTTTTAAAGAAAAATTTGGCAATAGTTTGACAGGTCAATTATGGGATACAGTTTCATCAGACTTTCTAATGGATTACCATGGTGGTCCTGATATGGGAGACAGTTATCATTTGTTAAAGGGCAAAGGCTGGTAACCAGAGGACATTCTTTAAGATACTATCAGTGCTTGTTTTGTTTGTTTGTCATAGATGGAATTTATTAGGATTTACAGAAGCATGAGAGGATGTACCGCAAAAGTTTGACTTTACAACAAGGGAAGTACGGTATCAATGTACAGTGTTAGGGATACACAGCAGAGGTTCACATTTTTTAAAGGCAATGGATGACATCTACTCTTAAATACAATAAAACCCTTAAAATAAAAATAGGGAGACCAGCAGAATCTCTACATTGGTGAGAAAGGAGAAGGGGGCATAAAATGATTCACAGTCTTTCTAAATCTGGGTGATAAGTGCTATTATCCTGGAATTCCCTTGAGATAATCTTCTGCATTAGAAGAGCCTTTTGCAGGGTATAGGGCTTTTGCTTCTTAAACTATTAATATCAAATATTGCATTCCCGTTGTTATCCACATCCTAGTGAAACTCTCTTGGGAAGCAAGTTAATATGAACTCATTATGCTCCAATGGTTGAAAAAAAAACACAGTCTTCTACAGAAAACTTAAAGGCACAGTGCTAAGAGTCTGAGCTAACCCAAAGCCCTTCTTAATAAAACCATTTGAGCAGGGTGTAAAATAAGGTCAAAGCTGCCTATGTTAGAAATTGTGAGAACTGGCAGGTTTTCCAATGATAATGGGAAAGGACCTTTTTCACAAAAGAATAAAACAAAATAAATTTTTCTGAGACAGTGAGATACCTAACTCTTAAGGAATTATCTGGCACGTGGTTTCCCAAATCATGCCTGACAGTGTGCAAGATCTGTTCAACATGCATGTTTTGGGCATTTGCCATGCTCTGGGCACAGTGCATAGTTGTTGTTGTTCAGTTGCTCAGTCATGTCCAACCCTTTGGGACCCCAAGGACTGCAGCACACCAGGCTTCCCTGTCCTTCACTATTTTATGGAATTTGGTCAAACTCATGTCCATTGAATCGGTGATGCCATCCAACCGTCTCATCCTCTGTTGTCTCCTTCTCCTCCTGCCCTCAATCTTTCCCAGCACCAGAGTCTTTTCCAAAGAGTCGGCTCTTGGCATCAAGTGGCCAAAGTATTAGAGCTTCAGCAACAATCCTTCCAATGAATATTCAGGGTTGATTTCCTTTAGGATTGACTGAATTAATCTTACTGTCCAAAGGACTCTTGAGAGTCTTCTCAAGCATCATAGTTCAAAATCATCAATTCTTGGGCACTCAGCCTTCTTCATTATCCAGCTCTCACATCTGTACTATTGCGTGGTGAAGTGAAGTGAAATGAAAGTCGCTCAGTCATGCCCATCTCTTTGCGACCCCATGGATTATACGGTCCATGGAATTCTCCAGGCCAGAATACTGGAGTGGGTAGCCTTTCCCTTCTCCAGGGGATCTTCCCAACCCAGAGATAGAAACCAGGTCTCCCACATTGCATGCAGATTCTTTACCAGCTGAGCCACAAGGGAAGCCCAAGAATACTGGAGTGGATAGCCTATCCCTTCTCCAGTGGATCTTCCTGACCCAGGAATTGAACTGGGGTCTCCTGCATTGCAGGATTCTTTAACAACTGAAATATCAGGGAAGCCCCCTGTTGCGTGGTAGGGGCTGCAAATCAGTGACCTCACAAGAGGATTATATTTGGCCCACAGAGCATTTGTAAAAGAACTGTGATAAGATTTTTGGGAGGTTTTGCATTAGCAGACTGAATTTCTGACTTCTCTTTAAAAATCAGGAGGTTTGTCAACCATGATCAACATCCCCATGTGGCAATGGTCAGCTGGAGCTGACCAGGGGATGCCGTCCTTCAACTCTGAATGTGGTTTACTCAGTCCAGCCCAAATGCTTCATTCGTCTTACCTGTGTGGCCTCTGTGGGCATTTTTGTTTGGGATTCCTATGCTAAAGGCAACCAGAAGAGTCCCTGTCCTAGTTTGGCTGAATGCCTTTTCATATTTTATTCCCCATTTGTATTTTCATTCCGTTATTATTCTTTACCTAAAGGCAAGTTTAATCATTTGCCCTAGTTATCTACGAACTCCTTGAAAGCAGGGACTATTTATCTCTTCTCTTTTTTTTTCTTCCTTTTTGGCTGTGAGACTCTGAAAAAGTTTTTTAACTTCTCTGCGTCTCAGTTTCCTGCTTTATAAAATGGGCATGTTAATATTACTTACCTCACTGAGATGTTTTGAAGACTAAATGAGTATATGCAAAGCATTTATAATAGTGCCTGGTGCATATAAAGTCCTAGACCAATGGTATTTATTATTATTTCTTCAGGATTCAGACCAACTGCTCAGTATATAATATATAATTTAATGTGGATTCAGACCAAGTGCTCAGTATATAATATATAATTTAATGTGGTTTGAAGTTGAATTTGAGGGTCCTAAATTAAACTAGACACCAAAGCAGAGGGTCATGCAATAAGGAAACAAGTTAAAGATCTAGTTGCTAGAACTAGGATGTAAAGTCAGTACTTGGTTCCAAGAAGCAGGGAAGGGTCCTCTTGAAATGGATCATAAAGTAACCCCAAGTCCTAAACCCAGAGCACCAGCCAGGCTTGTCTCAGACACTGGCAGAGGAGCTAAGTAACAGACTGCCAAATAAATATAAGGCCTAAATAGCCCCCGCCATTGAGAGAAATTAAGAAGCAGTCAGCCAGGCAAGATACTGGAGGTGGACAATAATAGCTCATTGACAAGGGTTTTATTGCTAGATATAGTTGCACTATTTAAAAAGATCCAGCCATATCATTAAGCTGAGATCATTAAATAACTGTAAGTCCATTTCTTTAAGACAGAGAATTAATTATGCCATGAAGTGTTTTAAGTAAATTTTCTCCTTGGATTTTATTAAATTCTGAGAGGTTTTTTTTTTCATTCTGGTTTAATACAAACTCAAAAGCACTGTGTGATTTAAAATTTTTTTTAAGATGAAGGTACAATGTATATACAATAAAACACCATTTTCAGTGTAAAATTCTGTGAGTTTGGACAGACACACAGTCATGTAACCCCTGCTACAATCAAGATATAGAACAATTTCATCATCTCACCAAATTCCCTTCTGTCCCTTTACAGTCACTCCCTGCCCCTACCTCCAACCCCTGATAATCACTGGTCTTTTTTTCTATCACTATAGTTCACTCTCTCCAAAGTGTCAGATGAATGTGATATGATATGCGCTCAGTTGCTCATTCGTGTCGAACTCTTTGCAACACCACGGATTCTAGCCTGCTAGGCTCCTCTGTCCATGGGATTTTCCAGGCAAGAATACTGCAGTGGGTTGCCTGAGAGGATCTTCCTGATCCAGGGATTGAACCCACGTCTCCTGTACTGGTAGGTGGATTCTTTACCACTGAGCCACCTGGGGACCCGTATAAATACGAAACACTTTGGATTTGTCTTCTCACATTTAGCATACATATCTGAGCTTCATCCCTATTGTTTTTATCAACAGTTCATTACGTTTTCTTTTTTTTCTGAGTAAGAGTCTACCATATGGATAGATATACCACAGTTTGTTTATCCTGACACCAATTGAAAGACATTTAAATTGGTAATTATGAAGAAAGCCTCTGTAAACATCCAGGACAGGACTGGGAAGCCTGGAGTGCTGCACTCCATGGGGTCGCAGGGAGTCCGACATGACTGAGTGATTGAACAACAACAACAACTAACATCCATAAATAGATATTCCTATGAACATAAGATTTCATTTCTCTTGGGTAAATACCTCTGAGGGCAGTTGCTGGGTCATAGCATGGATGTATGTTTAACTTTATAAAAATAGGTCAGTTGTCCAAAGTGACTGTACCATTTTGCCCTCCAACCAGCCATGTTTGATTTCAAACAATTCTTATAGAATACAGTCTAAAGGATGACCCTCCATTTTCTATAGAGTAAAACATCCCAAATGCATCACCTAATATTCCATGTTCTCCTTTTGGCCACTGAAGAACTTGCCTTCTCCCCAGCCATATGGCAGAGCTCTCCCCCATGTATTCCCAGAGACAGACTCAGACACCTGACCTTGGACCATGCCTGGTGCCTCCCCACTTGGGTGTTTTTGTTTATGCCATTTGCTAACTGGGATGTTCATCTTTTATTACTGAAAGCTTATGTAATCCCACTATTGACATCTTTTCATCCTTAAAGAATCCTGTCTGCTCTCCAAAAAAGACAATTAAAGGTATTGACAGAGGAGGCCAATGAAATAGGCAAACACAAGCCCCTTGCTCTCTGTGCCATTCAACACAGATTCCCATGCACCACGTAGCAAGAGAGGGCTAAGGAGGAGTCTAGAGCACTGCAGAAGAAAAACAGCAAAGTCTTTGCCACAGCAGGTCTCTTTCCCCTTATTACAAAAATAACTAGAACTGGCAGCATGGAATAAAGTGAATTTTCATTACTTGTGGCTGTCTGGGAGACCAAAGCTTTTCCATTTATGCAACTTTTGGCCGGGTTCTGGATGCGACTCAAGACCTCTCTGCTCCAAGTTTTTTTTATCTCTGGATTGGTACACATGCACATATGACTCTAGCAGAGAAGAGGAATCAAAATGCCAATTCTTTTATAACACAGCAAATATACACTTCCTATAAAAGAGATGAGATAGATGGGATGGATCTGTTTTCTTCCCTAAACAGCTTGGACTCTGCCTAGATGCATAGATGCATCTCTTCCCAGGCCCTCCGAAGTGCTGAAGTCAGCGCCACATGCAACGTGTCCTCCTTCGTTTCATCGCTGGAGAAGCTGATGCAATTTCAAGGCGCCAGGCCGGGCCAGGGCTCGGTTCTTGCACAATTGTTTACCAGTATTCCACGGTGGCTGCTTCCGCAGCGCCTGGTAATCGTAGAAAGCTTGCCATCTGCAGCTCCGGAATAATGAGCTGGCAGTCACCGGCTGGGACTGCCATTGTGTGAATGAGCCCTGCATGCCCATCGGGAGCGCTGACACCTGTCGGGCTGCGGAGGAGGACCCGGTCGACTTGATGCCACTCTCCTCCAAGAGGTGGACTCGGTCCTGGACCTCCGCTCCATCTCGTAACCAGGCAGGGGTCTCAGCATTGAAACGAAAACTGAAAGGAAGCCGATTCTTTGCCCCTGGCCGAGTAACTGTCTCCACCCTGTCAATCCCAGCCAGACATCCTCAGCCCGTCCTGCTAGAGGACAATGGCTCGTTCAACAAGCCCATTCGGGACCCTCCCAGGACCTTTACCTCCACTCTCCCGGTTAAAAAAACACAAAAAACAAAAAACGTTGTCTTGCAAAGTAAACAGCTGCCCACCCTAGCCCCTCCGCCCGGCCCGCCCGGGATCTGGAAAGAAGCTCTGGGATGAGAGCCGGGACCCTCGCCCGGGCGAACTCACCCTGCTGGTGGAGAAGCGCCGGAGAGCCTGGCCGCCCCGCCACAACATGCTGGAAAGGAGCGCTCGCGCGGGCGGCCCGGGGACAGCTCAGCCCAGACTCGGCCTGCAGCCTCCGGGTCCCCGGGGAGTCCCGGGACCCCGCTTACGGCCCCGCCCCTTCGCCTGGCCGGGCTCCCGGGGCCAATCCCGTGCGACGGGGCGGGGCGTGCGCTGGTCACCCGGAGCTGCGCTGGTGTCCAGCCAGAGGGACGGCTTCTGGCGGCTGCCTCGGTTCCACCCTCACTAGCTGTGGGATCTTCTACCAGTTACTCACGCTTCTGAGGTATATAAGGATCTGCCTTAAAGGCCAATCTGACACCCCAACTCATGTCCTTAACACAGTCCTGAAAAGACAACGTGGAGCCACGGAAAATAAAGGTTGGGGGCACCTTCGCCACGTAAGGGTCCCGATTCCTACCTCGTAGTCTGATAAGAACATTTAATGAGATTGTGTATAAAGCACTTGACAAAGGGCCTGGCACAGAGCTGGTCCCTGATAGATAATAGATAGATGGGTCCTTTCCCCTCACCTTCCTGAAGAAACGCTCAAGGCATGCTTTAGTTGAACACCTGTATTAAACACAGCTCCTTAGCCTGGCATTCAAGGCGTCTGTAGTTTGGCATTTACTCATTTCTTGCAACTCCTTTGCACCTGTAATTCAGTCTGAATGTAGTACTTTTCTATGATTTCTTGGACAATACCTCCCAGGAAAATTTGCCTCCTGTCGCCTGTCGCTTATCGCCAACTAAGAATGACCAAATTCCTTCTCTGCTTAAAGGTATAGCTCAAAAGTTGCCTCCTGGAGAAAACAAATGTTTTCCTGATTATTTTTCCTCCCCCACCTCCTGACATCTGCAAAGTAATCTTTCACTCCTCTGAAGTGGGAAAGATTTTTCTCTATGCATCTCTTCAGTTCAGTTAAGTTCAGTCCCTCAGTCGTGTCTGACTCTGCAACACCACGAACTGCAGCACACCAGGCCTCCTGATCCACCACCAACTCCCGGAGTTTACCCAAACTCATGTCCATTGAGTCAGTGATGCCATCCAACCATCTCATCCTCTGTCATCCCCTTCTCCTCCTGCCCTCAAACTTTCCCAGCATCAGTGTCTTTTCAAATGAGTCAGCTCTTCGCATCAGGAGGCCAAAGGATTGGAGTTTTAGCTTCAACATCAGTCCTTCCAATGAACACCCAGGACTAATCTCATTTAGGATAGACTGGATGAATCTCCTTGGAGTCCAAGGGACTCTCAAGAGTCTTCTCCAACACCACAGTTCAAAAGCATCAATTCCTCAGCGCTCAGCATTCTTTAGAGTCCAACTCTCACATCCATACATGACTACTGAAAAAACCATAGCCTTGACTAGACGGACCTTTGTTGGGGAAGTAATGTTTCTGCTTTTTAATATGCTGTCTAGGTTGGTCATAACTTTCCTTCAAAGGAGTAAACGTCTTTTAATTTCATGGTTGCAATCACCATCTGCAGTGATTTTGGAGCCCAGAAAAATAAAGTCAGCCACTGTTTCCACTGTTTCCCCATCTATTTGCCATGAGTGATGGGACCAGATGCCATGATCTTAGTTTTCTGAATGTTGAGCTTTAAGCCAACTTTTTCACTCTCCTCTTTCACCTTCATCAAGAGGCTCTTTAGTTCCTCTTCACTTTCTGCCATGAAGGTGTTGTCATCTGCATATCTGAGGTTATTGATTTTTCTCCTGGCAATCTTGATTCCAGCTTGTGCTTCTTCCAGCCCAGACTTTCTCATGATGTACTCTGTGTAAAAGTTAAATAAGCAGGGTGACAATATACAGCCTTGACGTACTCCTTTTCCTATTTGGAACCAGTCTGTTGTTCCATGTCCAGTTCTAAGTTGCTTCCTGACCTGCATACAGGTTTCTTAAGAGGCAGGTCAGGAGGTCTGGTATTCCCACCTCTTGAAGAATTTTCCACAATTTATTGTGATCTACACAGTCAAAGGCTTTGGCATAGTCTATAAAGCAGAAATAGATGTTTTTCTGGAACTCTCTTGCTTTTTCAATGATCCAGGGGATGTTGGCAATTTGATCTCTGGATCCTCTGCCTTTTCTCAAACCAGCTTGAACATCTGGAAGTTCACGGTTCACGTATTGCTGAAGCGTGGTTTGGAGAATTTTGAGCTTTACTTTACTAGTGTGTGAGATGAATACAATTGTGCGGTAGTTTGAGCATTCTTTGGCATTGCCTTTCTTTGGGATTGGAATGAAAACTGACCTTTTCCAGTCCTGTGGCCACTGCTGAGTTTTCCAGATTTGCTGGCATATTGAGTGCAGCACTTTCACAGCATCATCTTTGAGGATTTGAAATAGCTCAACTGGAATTCCATCACCTCCACTAGCTTTGTTGGTAGTGGTGCTTCCTAAGGCCCACTTGACTTCACATTCCAGGATGTCTGGCTCTAGGTGAGTGATCACACCATCGTGATTATCTGGGTCATGAAGATCTTTTTTGTACAGTTCTTGTGTGTATTCTTGCCACCTCTTCTTAATATCTTCTACTTCTGTTAGGTCCAAACTATTTCTGTCCTTTAATGTGCCCATCTTTGCATGAAATATTTCCTTGGTATCTCTAATTTTCTTGAAGAGACCTCTAGTCTTTCCCATTCTATTGTTTTCCTCTATTTCTTTGCATTGATCGCTGAGGAAGGCTTTTTTATCTCTCCTTGCTATTCTTTGGAACTCTGCATAATCTTTCCTTTTCTCCTTTGCCTTAAGCTTCTCTTCTTTTCACAGCTATTTGTAAGGCCTCCTCAGACAGCCATTTTGCTTTTTTGCATTTCTTTTTCTTGGGGATGGTCTTGATCCCTGTTTCCTGTACAATGTCGTGAACCTTCGTCCATAGTTCATCAGGCACTCTTTCAGATCTAGCCCCTTAAATCTATTTCTCACTTCCACTGTATAACCATAAGGGATTTGATTTAGGTCATGTTAGGACGCCTCAGTCAGTTACAGGTATTTATGTACCTGTCATCTTCTCTACTGGAAGCTCTTTGAAGACTGAATCCATGCCTTATTTATCAGGATTTATAGTACTTAGCAGTAAGCAGAGCTCAGAAAATACTTGTTGAAAAAGAGCAAATCAATGAATGAATGTGTTTAAGAAAGTAAGAAGGAAAGAAAAAGAACCGTTTTTTTAAAAAATTATTGAAGTATAGTTGATATACAATGTAGTGTTAATTTCTTATGTACAGCAAAACCACTCAGTTATACAGATATGTATACATATATACTAGAAAAAGAACCATTCTTAAAGCCTGGAGAATTGCAGCAAACATCCAGGGTTTTGCTTAGAGGCTGTCTGTCGCTTGACAATTTAACCCATTTCCCTGACTGTATTTTGTGACTTCTTGCTTCTCTTAAACTTCCAAATATTGATACTCATTTTGAATTGTTCTGAACCAAGGAGGGCAAGCAAAGAGCGTGGTTTTTCCTGAGTGAAGATTCCATAGTTATATACTTCAGCTCCCAACTTTGGAAAATGAGTTTGTGTTTACCCAAATATAACAAAACATACCTGATGCCTAAAATTTTCTATAAGGACTAGAAATGTAGCTCTTTTTATAATTGGAAGTTAAGCTAAATGCAACTAGAGAGGCTAACAAACGAAAACTAAAAACACCTGCCAATCTAGACTTCTGCATGCGTGCTCAGTTGCTCAGTCGTGTCTGACTCTTTGTGATCCCACGGACCGTAGCCTACCAGGCTCCTCTATCCATGGGATGTTCCAGGCAAGAATACTGGAGTGGGTTGCCATTTCCTTCTCCAGGGGGACCCTAACCAAAGGCTCGAACCCTATTGCTGGCAAAAATGGAGATGAAATAAAGCAAACTTTAAAATAAAAAACTTGAGAGACTTTGTTATCAGTTCAGTTCAGTCGCTTAGTTGTGTCCGACTCTTTGCGACCCCATAAATCACAGCACGCCAGGCCTCCCTGTCCATCACCAACTCCCGGAGTTTACCCAAACTCATGTCCATTGAGTCAATGATGCCATCCAGCTATCCCATCCTCTGTCGTCCCCTTCTCTTCCTGCCCCCAATCCTTCCCAGCATTAGGGTCTTTTCCAATGAGTCAACTCTTCGCATGAGGTGGCCAAAGTATTGGAGTTTCAGCTTCAACATCAGTCCTTCCAATGAACACCCAGGACTGATCTCCTTTAGGATGGACTGGTTGGATCTCCTTGCAGTCCAAGGGACTCTCAAGAGTCTTCTCCAACACCACAGTTCAAAAGCATCAATTCTTCGGCACTCAGGTTTCCTCACAGTCCAACTCTCACATCCATACATGACTACTGGAAAAACCATATGTTATCAGTAGACATACAAAAAAGAAATATTAGAGTAGCCTTCAAGCAGGAGAAAAATTACCCACTTGCAAGCCCAGACTGACAAAAAAGGCAAATACATGAGTGAATTTCAGTAAACAGTGACCATATGAACAAAACTAATAATAAAATCTTGGCGATATATATATATATATATGTATATGTATATCTCAACAAGATATCGGAGAAGGCAATGGCACCCCACTCCAGTACTCTTGCCTGGAAAATCCCATGGACGGAGGAGCCTTGTGGGCTACAGCCCATGGGGTCACTAAGACTCGGACACGACTGAGCAACTTCACTTTCACTTTTCCCTTTCATGCACTGGAGAAGGAAATGGCAACCCACTTCAGTATTCTTGCCTGAAGAATCCCAGGGACGGGGGAGCCTGATGGGCTGCCGTCTATGGGGTCACACAGAGTCGGACACGACTGAAGCGACTTAGTAGCAGCAGCAGCAGCAGCAACAAGATATATACATGAAAATATAAAAGCAATAATAAAAAATTGTTGGATAAGTTGGAAAGGCTGGGAGGAATGGAATATTCTTCAGGCAGAAAGAAAATTAATACTAGATGGAAGCTCAGAAATGGAGTGAAGAGCACTAGAGAGGGTAAATATGAGGGTAAATTTAAATTAGTATTGTATAGAATGGTTCTAATATTGGTGATCTCATATAGTCTCTATCGTGTTGCTTTCTTCTGTCTTTTTCTTTTTGGATTTTGTAAAACAAAAGTTTAAGATCACAGATTAGAAGATGTCACACATTTCAAAGAAATGTGAAAGACTTGTGTCTCTATAGTTGAACTTGATTTCCCTTAAACTTGTTTCATTTTTAAAAATAGAATTTTTTTCTTGGGCAATGTTTCCCCATTCCTGTATAACTTTGTGTGACACTGATGCTTACTCAAGAGAGCCCACGGTACCCAGTGTTTTTCACTTCTCTAGTGTTAGAATATCTTTTTGTTTTTGTTGACGATGCAAATTAAGCATGTACCTGCATAACCTGTTGAATTCACTTTTGTGCCATTTTTGTGAATAGAGTAATTGGTACAACTTTTTGCAAATGTCGGAATTGATTTTACACATCAGGTGATAAAGGATGTGCCAAATGGAAACCCAAGAGATTCCACACAAAGCTCTGTGTGTAGAGCTATGTATAGGAAGTGTGGTTTATGGTCTTGGGCTTCTAGAATATCACACTGAAATCTATTCAGTTTGCCATCAGTAAGTGTCTACTTTTGTGACTGACATCTGTGACTTTCAGGGGCCTTGTTCAATTATGATATGTTGCCCAGCAATCTATTTAATGTTAAATTGTAGGTAGAACATTCATTGATAATTTTATGAAACTGCAAGTCATATAATCTATAAATTTTTTAAACATATAAAAATTTTACTTTCACAGTCAACTTCAGGATTTTAGAATAAAATTCTGTGAGGTTTCACACTCTCCTTTTATTTTACTGTTTTTTTGACTCAAACTGATGTGTAGCCATTTTTACTGTTTGGAAACATAGCCGTCTGTGTTTATCCTTAATTTGTTCTGCTGAATACTCTGTTATTCATTTTTAGAATGGTGTTTTGACTATAAATTCTTATTTTAATTAACCCACTTTTGAAAACCGGTATTATTAGTAATGCTTGATTATTATTCAAGTGAAATTAGTTTCATGATAAAAGAAATACTTGAGAGCACCAACCCAGGAATCTACAACAGGAAGAACTGGAGAAGAGGTCAAAAGGCAAAAAGTAGAGGTCAAAAGGCAGAGAAACCAGCAGATTTCAGCAATTTCATGGGGGCAGAGAGAACAACTGGAGTTTGAGCAGCCAGGCTGTGAGGAGCCAAGATCTCAGCAGTAAGGGAGATACAGAAATGCACTTAGCTCTTGACACTTGTTTTCAGTTTCAGATATTTGCTGATTCTTCAGATACATGGATTACAGGCTATATAACTAAGCAGAAAATGTCTAAAATGGAAAACAGTTTTTTCAGTACCCAGAAACTGGAGCTGAACATCTGCCAAGAAGGAGGGAGTCTAGGAAACATCTCAGCCCTCTCAACTGATACTCATGGAAGACATCTCCCTAGAAAGAGTGCAATCTAGAGGTAGAGTTATTAGGAGAAACACTGACTGAAACTGCCTATCCTGGCCAGGCACCATAGTAACCATTTGCATGAGTTATTTTAGGATAGGTGGTTCTGGTAAGGAACACAGAACTAACAAGTCATCACCAACCAGAAGAATTCAGGAAATGTGAGAAGGAGATGCCACATATCCTGCCAACCTCCCAGAATCCTTCTTGCTGAAATCCATCTTGGCTGAGCAATGCATGCACTCAGGAAGGACCCTGAGTCAGAATGATTGGCCAGAGACAACCCAAAAGCTAATCCCATCACCATAAAACTTGAGACTGCAAGCCACATGGCACAGCAGTTCTCCTGGATTCCTTTACCCTGTTCTCTGCCCAGGTGCCCCTTCCTAATAAAGTCTCTTGATTTGTCAGCATGTGTGTCTCCTCAGAGAATTTATTTCTGAGTGTTAGGAGCCCACTCTTGGACCCCAGAAGGGGTCCCCCTTCCTGCAGCAGAGCAACCGTAGCCCAACTCACATGAGCTCTGCCCTCACTGTAATGAACTGATCTGCCCTACTTCAGCTGCCTGCCAAAAAATAAGGTCAATGTTTTCTGTAGAAAGATAACATTATCCAGAACCTTTGCAATTGTTCATTTTTTCTTCCACATTCAATCAAAAAATGCCAGGGACATCAAGAGAAATGGCCCAAAGAAGCAAACAGTATCATATGAGAACTGCTTAGGGTAGAAATGACTGCTACCACTTTCATATTCCCACCAGTCATCTCTGTGCAATAAATAAATAATATACTGCTTTATCATGTCCGCCCCTACCAAACTGTGTCCCATTTAAGCGCAAGTGTTCAATAAATAATGTCTGAGCACCTACCATGTTCTAGGCACTGTGGTAGATGCTGGGCATGGAGAAATGAGAAGACAGATGATTCACTTCCCTCATGCTGCTTATAGTCCAGCAGGGGATGGCGAATAAGCAAAGTGTGATCAGTGCTATAAAAGATGAAACAGGGTTTCATGGAAACATGAAGCAGGAAGATCTAACTCAAGTATAGTGAGTGTGCTGATCACCTTGCATGCCAGTATTCAGCATAATTCTTTTTTTAAAATTTTATTTATTTATTTTATTTTTGGCTGCACTGGGTCTTCATTGCTGTGTGCGGAATTTCTTCAATTGCAGTGAGCAGAGGCTACTCTCTAGTTGTGGTGCTCAGGCTTCCACTGCAGTGGCTTCTCTTGTTGCAGAGCATGAGCTTTAGGCATGCAGGTTTCAGTAGCTGCAGCACACAAACTCAGTAACCGTGGCTTGCAGTCTTTAGAGTGAAGGCTCAGTTGTTGTAGTGGATGGGTTTAGTTGCTCCAAGGCATGTGAAATCTAATTCTTGACACATGGAATACATATTCATGGAACACAGAAGTAAGTGAATGTGGTGACTGGATAGAGGCTCAGGAACAGAGAGGAAGCAGTGACTAGCTCAGTTTCACATCATAAGGGAGGATTTTCACAGAATATTTAACACTCTGCTCACTTTGACCTCCCACTCTAAAAGATAAGTTTTGAAGGGAAAGAGTCTACCTAAAGGTGGAAAGAGCATCAGTGGTACAAGAAACAGCAAGTAAAAGTTATGAAGGACAGAAAGAGCTCTGGGCAAGATCAGAAAACACTTTCTTAAGGCTAGTTGAGATAATGACTGTTAAACTTTTATTTAGAGGCAAAATGTATTCTTTAAAGGAAATATTATGAAGAAGCCTAATATATTAAAAAATAAATGGCAGAGGCAACGGTTTCCTCCGAGTGAAGGAAAGCCCTCAATCCCCTGCTGTGACCTCCAAGGTACTTCCAGGAAGAGATTTTGTTAACCTCATTTTGTAAGCCAGTGGGCTACAGGATATTCATGGGAGTCAGGGGGAGGAGGCAAAGCCAGGGAGGCCGCGTGCGGTCTTGTAGGGCTTGTATACCATGCTAAGTAAGCGACCAAAAGGACTAAATATTTTTCTTCCACTCAGTATTGAATATTGTAAAATGCCAAAATATATAAAGAGCAAAAACATCAAATTACCAATCCTGTGATTTAACATTTGGGTCTTTTTCCTCACTGAAGCACAGTTAAGCAATGCAGAGGGTGGGGGCAATTCCACTGCATTGTAAGAAAATGCTTTTGTTTGCAGTATGGAAGATTGTAAGTGATGCCAGAGGCTGTTTAGGAAAAACTGCAATAGGTCAAACAAGTCATCCCTGTTACAGTGGGAAGAAAAAAGAAGGAACTGATTTGAAAGACATCATTAAAGTTAACTAAACCCTGTGACTGATGGATGGATGAGAATGAGAGATAGAAGGTATATCCATGGTGGGCTTCTGTAGGAAATCAACCCACTTACTAAGATACGGATTGCATACAGAATGAGAGGCAGGTTTTGGAATGGAAGATCATGAGTTCACTAGTGGACGAGTTAAATTTGATAAGATGCCTATGGTTCCTGTGGAGCTGTCTAGTTGGCCACAGAAAAATCATGAGGGATACACCTAAAACCATTGTGAATCTCAAAATTTGGTGACAGGGGAATCTTTCGTTCAGATTCCTGGGATTCTCCAAACCGTATTCCCGCTAAGAGAATTTCTTGCGTAAATTATCATCCTTCAAAATGATCACCTTTCAACTTTCCACCCCCCACCAATTTAAGCTCTCTTTTGATGATCATTTTTATTAGAGACAACAATTCATTGCACAATTTCCTTTGAGAATCTGTAATAAATGATTGGGGCTTCCCAGATGGCACAGTAGTAAAGAATCCATCTGCTCTTTATCTCTCTTAGGCTAGATTTGACATTATATTGATATGAGACCAAAGTTGCCAAGGACTAGCATATGCAACTTAAAGAAGGTAGCAAAAACTGTTCAAGAGATGGAAAAGAAATGGTGAAAAGTCAAGACCTGACACCATAAGGGCCCCAGTCCCACCACTATGCTGACATAAAGTAAAAACTGACTTTGTTTTTGGTATACACTTCTGTAAGTTTTAACGTATGTATAGATTTTGTATAAGGAACACCACAGCCAGAATACAGAACAGTTCCATTCCTCCCATACACAAAACATTCCCCTATACACAAAAACATCCTTCTCCTATCCCTTTGTAGTCATGTCTACCAACCACCCCGACCACTGATAACCACCGATACATTGTGTCCTTGTAGTTTTATCTTTTCAAGAATGTCAAATAAATGGACTCATGTAGTATGTATTAAGAAGCTATTAGAGAGACTTCCCTGGTGGTCCAGTGGTTAAGAATCCACCTTCCAATACAGGGGATGTGGGCTTGATCCTTGGTCAGGGAACTAATATCCCACATGCTGTGGGATAACTAAGCCTGCATGCTACAATTAGAGAGCCTGCGTGCTGCAACTGTACAGCTCATGCTCTGGAGCTTGGGTGTCACAACTAGAGAGAAGCCCACAGGGCAATGAAGATCCCATGCTGCAAATAAAACTTGATGTGGTCAAAAATAAATAAATATTTTAAAAAGTTATTAGACTGATTGTCTTCATTCAGCATAATGCCCTTGAGATTCATGCTAATATTTAGAAGTTTTCCAGGGATTTTGAGATTCTTCTGTTATTGATTTTAATATAATTCCACTGTGGTCAGAGAATGTCACTGTAACATTTCAATCCGTTTAAATGTATTGAGGCTTGTTTTATGGCCTAGCATATGTCCTGTCTTGCTGGGTATTCCTTGTATACTTGGGAAAAAATGTTTGTTTTTCTGTTTGGTGATAAAATGTTTTATAAACATCAATTAAGACAAGTTAGTTGAGAGTATCATTCAAATATATATTCTGCCTGTGCTTAGTCACTCAGTCGTGTCCAACTCTTTGTGACCCCATGGGCTGTTGCCTGCCAGATTCCTCTGTCTATGGGGATTCTCCAGGCAAGGATACTGGAGTGAGTTGCCATGCCTTCCTCCAGGGGATCTTCTGAATCCAGGAATCGAACCCAGATCTCCCACATTGCAGACAGATTCTTTACTGTCTGAGCCACCAGGGAAGCCCGTATTCTGTCTGCTTTATATCAAATACCAAGAGAGGTGTTAAAATTTCCAACTATAATTATAATTTTATTTATATCTTCAAGTTCTGTCAGATTTTAACCAACTAAATTTCATCATTGTAAAAAAAGACAAATTCACTGGCATTCTGGATTCTGTCATGTTCTTCAGAAAATTATTAGGGTTTTGATTTTGAAAGAAGTAAATTTGCTTGGATTCAAACTCTGTAGCATGTAGTGGCTTATATTTCTGCCTAGGTCTTCACTGAAAGATTTGGCCAGTGTTTTGGCTCAGATGATGGGGTTCACCCTCTTTGCTGTTCCCCCGATGATCAGTTTTCCTTTCTAAATGTCAACTGCTCTGCCAGCCCAGTCTCTGTTCTCTGCTATGTTAAACCCACAGGGCTTAGCTCTTGCTACCTGAAGTGCACGCGTACTGGGGCATATATATTGTCAGAGGACGGCAAACACACCTCTGACCCAGCACTGTTGTTTCTCAAGGACTCCTGACCAGCTCTTTCAGCAGGGCCTGGGCGTGTAGTTCGGAGGTCAGCCAGGTATTTTTGATCTCACCCCTTCTGTGGGCCCTTTGTTTCAGGATTCCCTCCCAAGTTTCCAGGTTCTCTTCCAACAAACATGCACTTAGTTTGCTACCACCTTGAGCCAGTAAGACTGCAGTGTTTCACTCCCAGATTTGAAGGGGTGAGGACACTGTCAGCTAAGAAGCCACAGACTCATAATTATTACCAGCTGCTCAGGAAATTCTCCTATGGTTTCTGCCTAAATTTATGCTCTTTCAGATTTTTCAAAAGTTATCTTTATTTTGTCTACTTTTTTTGTTATTAGCAGCAGGCGGCAACCCACTTGCTTTAGGCTGCTTCCAGTACCTCTTGAGAAGGACACGGAAGTATCTTTGTGGATTGCTTTAATATGTTAATTATAAGATTTTTCTAATAGTTATGTCTTTGGTTTTTTAATTAGGATATGATTGTTTTATGATGTTGTGTTAGTTTTTGCTGTAAATTAGGTTATTGCAACCCATTTTGTAGACTAAAACTCACATGGGGCTTCCCTTGTGGCTCAACTGGTAAAGAATCTGCATGCAATGTGGGAGACCTGGGTTTGATCCCTGGGTTGGGAAGATCACCTGGAGAAGGGAAAGGCTACTCACTCCTGTATTCTGGCCTGGAGAATTCCATGGACTGTAGAGTCCATGGGGTCGCAAAGAGTCAGACACGACTGAGCAACTTTCACTTTCATATATATGTATGTATATATACTATATATATATATATATATAGTTCATTTTGATCTTTTGGAATTAAAACAAAGGTTGGCAAGCTTTTTCTTAAAGGGCCAGATAGTAGAGATATTTTGGGCTTGTGAGCCTAAAATGGTCACCGTTGCAACCACTCAACTCTGCCCATTGTATTAGGAAGCAGTCATGGACAAAATGCAAATAAATGGGCATGATTGTGTTCTAAAAAACTTTAGTTACAAAAGCAGACGGTGGATCTGCTTACTCTGTTGATCCCTAAGTTAAAATGTCTTAATAATTTATCTTACCAGACAACTGGGCTCTTTGAAAGATTTTAGTCAATATGATGTACCGAACAGAGAAGATCCTGATTAAATACTGGTGGAAGAAATGACCAATTTAAAAAGCCACTTTATTAGTTTTGACACTTACACATTCTTTAACCAACAGTGCCACCTACTGACAAACTAAGAGTAAATAATGTTCTTGTAAAATGAATATTATGGGTGTGTGTTCAGTTGCTAAATCAAGTCCAATTCTTTGCAACCCATGGGCTGTAGCCTGCCAGGGTCCTTTGTCCTTGGGATTTCTCAGGTAAGAATACTGGAGTGATTTGCCATTTCCTTCTTCAGGGGATCTTCCCAACCCAGGGATAGAACCTGTGTCTTCTGCATCATTAGCAGGTAGGTTCTTTATCACTGAGGCACCAGGGACGTCCCCCAAAATGAATATTATAGAGAAATTGAAAAAATAAGTATTATTTATTCTTTCAACAAATATATACATATGTATGGGTATATATATATATATATATATATATATATATATATATATATATATATATATATATATAAAATCTGTGTACCAAGCACTGTACTTGGCATTAAACTGTATCAAAGATACATGGTATGGATGTTTAGAATCTAGTGGGAGGGATAGAGATTAAGCAAGTAACCCTCCAGATTTATGGTTAAAAATTTTGGTAAGAGTTACAAAGGAAAGAAACATAGTGAATTTCATATAATAGGAGTACATATCTGGGCTTGTGTCATCAAGCATGTCCTTATTAAGAAAGAGATATTTAATCAGAGATGTGAAAGATAACTGGAATGTAGCCAGTTGAGGGGGGAGTAGAACTTTCCAGGCCAAAAGAGGACACAGTATGTGTGGAAGCCTTCATGTGGGAAAAGGAGCTTGGTTTTTTGGAGGAACTGAACCACCAATGTGGCTGGATCATAAGGAGTGAAAAGAAAAGGGGCTGAAGATGATGCTGGTGAGGCAGACAGGATTTTGCTATAGATGCTGTGTTTTATTGTAAGCACAACTGGAAGCCACTGACAGTTTTTTTAAACAAAGGAATAGAATACTGATTATATTTTAAAAATCGAACTCTGACTACTAAGTCAAGAATTAGAGTGGGGGAAAGAATGGAAACAGGGAAGTAAGCAACTATACATATTATTAAAAACAAAAATAGAAACACCTTCAGGGCTTCTGACTGTGACTGCCTAGCTTCTGTCAGAACAACTCTCCTGCTGACAATAACTAGAAGAGCTGGTAAAATACATTTTAAAATCTTTTTGGGAGGAGAATGTTTAATTGTAGTAAAAAACACATAATAATGAAATTTACCTTCTTACATGTACATTTTAGCAGTGTTAACTATATTCACATTGTTGTGTAGTTTAGACATGACTAAACTACATTTAGTCATGACTCTAGAATTTTTTTCACCTTGCAAAGCTGAATCTCTATACTCCACAGCACAATTCCCCATTTCCCCTCCCCTCAACCCCTGGCAACCACCATTCTACTTTTCCACAATTCTGGCTACTTTAGATATCTTATGCAAGTGGAACAGAAGTATTTGTCCTTTGTTATTGGCTAATTTCACTCAGCAAAATGTCTTCAAGGCTCATCCAGTATTACAGCATGTGGCAAAATTTCCTTCTTTTTAAAAGTTGAATAGTATTCCATTGTATGTGTATACCACAGTTTCTTTATTCATTTATCTGCAGATAGACATTTGAGCTGCATCTTCTCTTGACTATTGTGAATAATGTACACTGAACACAGGTGTGCTAATGTCTCTTCAAAATCTTGCTTTCAAGATGGATAAAGAAGTTCTCAAAACTATGGTCTTCCCAATAGTTATGTATGGATGTGAGAGTTGGATCATAAAAAAGCTGAGTGCCGAAGAATTGTTGCGTTTGAACTGCAGTGTTGGAGAGGACTCTTGGGAGTCCTTTGGACTACAAGGAGATCAAACCAGTCAATTCTGAAGGAAATCAACCCTGGATATTTACTGGGAGGACTGTTGCTGAAGCTGAAGCTCCAATACTTTGGCCATCTAATTTGAAGAGCTGACTCATCGGAAAAGACCCTGATGCTGGGAAAGATTGAGATCGGAAAGAGATGGTTGGATGGCATCACCGACTCAATGGACATGAGTTTGAGCAGGCTCTGGGAGATGGTGAAGGACAGGGAAGCCTGGCATGCTTCAGTCCATGGGGTTGCAAAGAGTGGATATGACTGAGTGACTTAACAACAACAACAACAAAAGAAAGAAGTTGTGGTATAGATAGACAATGGAATATTACTCAGCCATAAAAAGGAACAAGTTTGAGTCAGTTCTAATGAGGTGGATGAAACTCGAGTCTATTATACAGAGTGAAGTAAGTCAGAAAGAGAAAAATAAATATCATATGTTAACGCACATATATGGAATCTAGAAAGATGGTACCAGTGAACCCATTTGTAAAGCAGCAATGGAGATGCAGACATAGAGAACAGACTTGTGAACACAGTGGGGGAAAGAGAGGGAGGGAAAAACTAAAAGAGTAACATTGAAACATATACATTACCCTATGTAAGATAGATAGACAGTGGGAATTTGCTGTATGACAGGGAGCTCAAACCCCATACTCTGTGACAACCTAGATGGGTGGGATGGGGTGGGAGGTGGCAGGGAGGCTCAAGAGGGAGGGGACATATATATACGTATCTATGGTTGATTCATGTGGATGTATGGCAGAAACTAACACAATATTGTAAAGCAATCATCCTCCAACTAAAAAACATTTTGATATATACCCAGAAATGGACTACATGATAATTCTAATTTTACTTTTTTAAGGAACCTCCATAATGTTTTCCATAGAGGCTGAACCATCCTCCAGCTGTGCATAAGGTTTCCAATTTCCCCACCATCAACACTTCTTTTTTTGTGTGTGTTTATTTACATTTGTTAATAGTTGCCATCCTAATTAGTGTGAAGTGATATCTAATTGTGGTTTTCATTTACACTGTCCATTGATTAGGCTTCCCTGGTGGCTCATACAGTAAGGAATCCACCTATAATGTAGGAGACCGGGGCTAGATCCCTGAGTTGGGAAGATCCCCTGGAGAAGGAAATGGCTACCCACTTCAATTTTGTGGCCTGGAGAATTCCATGGACTGCATAGTCCATGAGGTCGCAAAGAGTCAGACACAACTGAGAGACTTTCACAGACAGACTCATTGATTAGTGATGTTTAGCATATTTTCATATGCTTGTTGACCATTTGTATATATTTTGGTGAAATGTCTATGCAGGTTTTTTGCTCATTTTTAATTGGGTTACTTTTTTAATGCTTGCATTGTAGGAGCTCTTTGAACATACTGGATATTCACCCCTTATCAGATACATGATTTGCATTTTCTTCCATCCCATAGGTTGAGTTTTCACTCTTGATTGTTTCCTTTAATGTGCAGAGGTTTTGAAGTTTGGTATAGTCTCATTTATCCATGTTTGCTTTTGTTGCTAAAAATCTTTCTGAAGGTATTGGAGTCCTAGGACAGTAAGGATCTGAGGAACCGAGATTCAGCAGAGAAGGTCTAGAGAGGTGAACCTCAAAGCATTTACTGATTTGCATGTGGTAGCTGAGGTTCTAAGAGGCTGAGAGGCAGAAAGCAGAAGCTGTGAGGTTGAAAAACTGAGCAGAGGTTTGACAGGACTTGTCAAGCACACCTGCAGAGCTGTATCTGAGGATTAAGATGATGCAGAAATAGATCAGCTTCACAAAGACAGAAACCCATCTTGGAATTGTGCTACTCCTAGACAGGGTGAAAGTAATCTGCCTCTACTCTCATAACTTCCCAGAAGAGGTATTAATAGTAATCCTCTCTGGAGGAAGATAACATCATTCAGGCCCTCAACTTATCTCTATAATTTTTCACACTTAAAGACCAGGATGCACTAAAAAATGATCAGATTTATCAGGAAATAAGACCAAATGGTAGAAAACCAAGAGGGAAAAGAGACCACCCACATACCAAACAACAGAATAGAGACATACAGATAAATCCAGATATTGGAATTATCAGAAAAGATGTCCTATATATACCGAGCTGAATAATAGATGCCCAAATATGTCTGTCTTAATCCCCAAACCTGTGATTATGCTGTCTTATCTGTTTAAAGGGACTCTGTGGATGTGATTAAGTTAAGGCTCTTGAAAAAGGGAGATTAACCGGGATTAACCAGGATTATCTGCATGAAAGCGAAGTCACTCAGTCGTGTCCAACTCATTGTGACTCTGTGGACTGTAGCCCACCAGGCTCCTCTGTCCATGGGATTTTCCAGGCAAGAATACTGGAGTGGGTTGCCATTTCCTTCTCCAGGGGATCTTCCCAACCCAGGGATCGAACCCAGGTCTCCCTCATTGCAGGCAGACGCTTTAACCTCTGAGCCACCAGGGAAGCCCTTATCTGCATGGACCCGGTGTAATTATAAGGTCCTTAGAAGAGGACCTTCTTCTCTGGTGGAAGACCTCTTCCCTGGTGGCTCAGATGGTAAAGCGTCTGCCTATAATGCAGGTAGACCCAGGTTCAATCCCTGGGTTGGACAGATCCCCTGGAGAAGAAATGGCAACCCACTCCAGTACTGTTGCCTGGAAAATCCCATGGATGGAGGAGCCAAGCAGGCTACAGTCCATGGGGTTGCAAAGAGTCGGACATGACTGAGCGACTTCACTTAGAAGAGGAAGACAGGAGAATCGATGTCTGTGGTCGATGTGATGGCAGAAGCTAGAGATTGGAATAATGCATGGAAGCCATAAAAGGCAGGAAAGTAGATTCTCCCTCAGTGTCTCTAGGAGGACTCAGCCCTGCCAACACCTTGATTTTAGCCCAGTGAGGTTCATCTTGGACTTCTGATCTCCCTAACTGTAAGATAATAAATCTGTGCTGTTTTAAGCCACTGAGTTTGTGGCAATCTATCATAGCAATAGGAAACCAGCAGATAGCCTAATAGGGGATACAATTATATCAACATACAATTTCCAAGAAGTAAATACTATGGAAGCACAGGGCTCGCCTGTTCAGTCCAATCTGGGATTCACAGAATGAGGAATATTCACACATATGATAATAACTCACATGATCCCATAATCATTGGTCACCTGTGAGTATAGGAATACAAGGATGCTGAATGGCAGATTTTTGGAATAACTAGGAGGCTGAAACAAAATTTTGTTTTATCTCTAATTAACAAGTTGGATTTAATGAACATAGTACTCTGCAATCAGTACTTAAAGAACATATTTTTTTTTTCCAGGCTCATATGCTTTTTCTCATTTCATCACTTATTAGGCTACAAATTAGAATACAAATGAAGTCTCATAGTATTTGAAAGAATTGATATCCTGCAGACCATCATCTCTGACCACATGCAGTTAAATTAGATTTCAATCTTGAATGATAAATCAAAAATCCCCCTGCATTTGGAAACTTAAAAACACATTCAAGGGAATTCCCTGGTGGTCCGGTGGTTAAAACTTCATGCTTCCTATGCAGCGGGATTGAGTTGGATCCCTGCTCTGGGAACTAAGATATAAGAGCCCACATGTCAAGCAGTACAAAAAAACACAAGATAGTTACATTGTCATCTCCCATAGTGAGGGAAGACAATATATAATTCCCAAAGTCAAAAATTAAAGAGGTAATACTGTAATTATGCTATTTAGAGAAATGGAAGTAAATACTAAAATAATCAGCTAAAAAGGTAAAATGATTGCCTTTGGGGACAGGAAAATGGGAGGGCAGTCAGTGAGACTTTGCTATTTTTCACAACAAACTTTGTATAACTGCTATTCTAGACCAGGGGTTGGCAAATCTTTTCTATAAAGGGCTAGGCAGTTAACATTCTAAGCTTTGCAGGCCATATGGTAGACTTGTTGCAACTACTTAACTATGGCTGAACAAAAGCAGCTAGAGATCATTCATAAACAAATGTATATAGCTGTATTACAATAAAGCTTTATTATAGACACAGAAATTTGAATTTCATGTCATTTCAGGTGTCATAAAATATTTTTTCTTTTGAGTTTTTCAACCATTTAAAAATCGTAGTTTTGGAGCTGTATAAAAATAGATTGGATTTGGACTGAGCTGTTCTTTGCTGATAACTGCTCTAAATGATGTGTCTTTATAACTATTAAAATAAACAAATAAAACCCAACACACCTCTTGCAAAGAAAGCTAAGACTAGCAGGAGACTTCATTTTTATCTTGATGAAGTGTACATTTTAAAACACTATAGTAAACAGCTTTCTTTTCATAGTCAAAACTTGTACGTATGTACTTCCAGAAAATCAGGAGTGAGACAAAGATGTCTGTTATCACCACTTCTATTCAGCAGTGTACAAGGCTCTAGAGAATGCAGTAAGACCATGAGAAAAAAAATATAAGGATTAAAAAGGAAAACCAAAAATATCCTTATGCACAGACAAAATAACTGTTTAGGAAAAGATGCAAAAGAATCTGCAATTTGTTACAGTTTTAACTGGAGAATCTGACTGAATGTAAGTTCCATATATAAAAATCTATTACTTTGATACACCTGCAATAAACTGTTAGAAAACATTAAAAATTATATGGTTTATAATCGCAACCATTGAAAGCAAATTTACTTTAAGAATAAATCTATGTGACATGGACTTCTCTGGTGCTTCAGTGGATAAGAGTCCGCCTGTCAATGGAGGGGACACGGGTTCGATACCTGGCCTGGGAAGATTCTACATGCTGCAGAGCAACTAAGCCTGTGTGCCACAACTACTGAGACCATGTGCTGCAACTATTGAAGCCCTCCGGCCCTGGAACCTGTGTTCCTTAACAAGAGAAGCCACGGCAATGAGAAGCCGGAGAATCCCAATGAAGAGTAGCCCCCATTCACCGCAACTAGAGAAAGCCTGTGTGCAGCAATAAAGACACAGCACAGCCAAAAATAAATTCATTAATAAAAGAATAAGTCTATGTGCCTCAACTAAGACCCGGCACAGCCAAATAAATAAAAATATTTACAAAAAAGAATAAGTCTGACAAAAGATGTGCAAGAAGTTTATGAAAAGAAACCTCTGAAGTTTAGAAAGAAAAGAAAATTATACACTTGCTGAAAGACTTTAAGGAAAACCCAAATAAATGATACTGTTAGGAAGACTCAATACCAATAGAAGAGAGATCTATTCCCGCCAAATTGATTTAGTGCCATCTCAATGAGAATTCCAACACGGTTTCCCATGGAACTCCACAAACTGACTAAAATGTATTTGGAAAATCAAAGGGTCAAAAATAAAAATACCCCTGAGGAGAAAACAGGTATGGGGCTTGTCTAACTAGACAGCAACATTTAAAAATTTATTATAGTTAAGACTGGAGTTTTTGGCATAGGGATGCATGTCTGACTCTTTGTGACCCCATGGACCATAGCCCTTCAGGCTCCTCTGTCCATGGAATTCTCCAGGCAAGAATACTGGAGTGGGGTGCCATTTCCTTCTGCAGGGGGATCATCCCATCCCAACCCAGGGATGGAACCTGGGTCTCTTGCATTGCAGTCAGATTCTTTACCATCTGAGCCATGAGGGAAATATATGAATTAACATTGTTGTTCAGTCAGTGAGTCGTGTCCACCTCTTTAGTACCCAATGGACTGCAGCACTCCAGGATTCCCCGTCCTCCACTATCTCCTGGAGTTTGCTCAAACTCATGTCCATTGAGTCGATGATGCCACCAACCATCTTGTCCTCTGCCGCCCTCTTCTCCTTTTACCTTTGATCTTTCCCAGCATCAGGGTCTTTCCCAGTGAGTTGGCTCTTCCAATCAGGTGGCCAAAGTATTGGAGCTTCAGCTTTGGCGTTAGTTCTTCCAATGAATATTCATGATTGATTTCCTTTAGAATTGACTGGTTTGATTTCCTTGCAATCCAAGTGATCCTCAAGAATCTTCTCCAGCTCCACAATTTGAAGGCATCAATTCTTCAGTGCTCAGCCTTTTTTATGGTCCAATTCTCACATCCATACATGACTACTGGAAAAATCATAGCTTTTACTGTATGGACCTTTGTTGGTAAAGTGATGTCTCTGCTTTTTAATACACTTTCTGGGTTTGTCATAGCTTCCCTTGCGAGAAGCAAGAGTATTAACATATTAGGAATCTTTTTGACAGATACACACAGGACTCTGACAAATTACTAACAGAAATGTATTTAGTGAGTTATTACCATAAATTTTCTATTGTAAGAAACATATTTTAAATATATATTAGAAACTAGTTCATCAAGACCCTAGCACTATTATCTATCTATACTATGTTGCAGTATGAAATAAACTTGTAGTTAAGTTTAAGTTGTGGGTAGAAGAGTTAAGTGAAAGGATTGCTCGTGGGTAGGTACATTCTGAGGGCAATTGTTTTAAAGTTTTTTGAAGCTGTCAAAATAGCATGATACTGTCCACATAAAATATTGCCCCTTCTAGTTCCAAGCTTATCTTTCAGAAAGTACTGTTAAGAGTGATGAAAAGTAGAAAGAAGTGTATTTAATTTTTCAAAATGATTATTTGCCTTTGATAACCTATGCCTAAGAAATACAGAAAATCTGTTGTAATAAATAACTTTCAGATAGCACATTTCAGTTAATAGTTAATGTGCTTTAGATTTAGTCTCTGACTTGTAATTCTCTAATAAAATTTGAAATTCTAGGCATGGAATTTGATTTAAAGATACGCAAGCTCAAGACAGGCAATCCCTGTGATTTCTTTTCAAATTAGGTTATAATGATTCAAAACAGCAAGCATTTCTATAGCATGTAGTTGTCATTGCTCAATACTTCTTACATGTATGAACTAATGAATTAGTCCTCATAACAATCCTATGAAGATTTTCCTATTATTAGTCCCACTTTATAAATGAGGAAATTGAGGCAGAGGTTAAATTACTTGGCCCCAAACCCCATGGCTAGTATGTGGCAGAGATATGATTCAGACCTACACAGTTTGACTGTAGAAACTGTGCTTTTAATTATTAAATGAAACTGCCTCTTGCACTGATTTAATAGATTAGTGAATATGCAGATTCAAATTGCTCTGACCTTTAATTTCAATGTATCATAATGAGCTACTAGGGAATTAATTACAGTGATTAGCACAAACATGAAGAATATAGCACAGTCAAATTCATGATCACACAGAAGTAAAAGAAAAAAATTTGTTAACCATTCAGCACTGATGTTTCCTGTTATTTTCAAAATTTTTCTTTTTTTCCTTCCTAAAATGCCCGCCAAGACTGCAAGTACCACAGGGGTGAGATCCACCTTTCTTGTCTGTTTTTTCCATAACAATCTCTACATCTAGCATGGTGCCTGGTACCTAGTGGGTCCTCAAATATTTGACCAACTGCAGATTCAGGGGCCTCAAGGAATGTTCCTCAAGAGGCTGTTTACTTGCTTTGTTATTTTTGGTCCTTTTTAAGATTACAGAAGACCTTCACAAATTCTCATTGCTAAAGATCAAAAAACATGTAAGTAGACACAACAAAACTTGAAAATTCACTTTCTAAGCACCAACACATACTCTTTTCCAGTTGATCACTGTCCTGTTTAGTGATTTCTCTTTATATGCATTTACATGCACATATGCCAGTACAGGTTTATATGAAAACACAAATGTAATCACAAATACACATTTTTCTGCAACTACCTCCTGTTAGTTTCTCATGTCTCTATAAATCTTCTCCATTTCTTTGAACAGTTATCTAGTATTTCACAGTACAGACACGTTAAACTTTATGTAATTACTCCCCATGGATGGACATGCACAGGGTTTCTTACTAGTATCTACTGAAAACCATACAGCAATGAACACTGCTGTGCAAATACATGTAGACATGTAGCATTACTGAGTAACACAAATCCCTGCTCACTGAAAAGCCTGTTAGCAGGTAGGCACAGATAGCTCCTTGGACAGCAAGGAGATCAAACCAGTCAATCTTAAGGGAAATCAACCCTGAATACTGGTTGGAAGGACTGATGCTGAAGCTGAAACTCTAGTATTTTGGTCAACTGATGCCAACCGCTGACTCACTGGATAAGTCCCCGAAGCTGGGAAAGACCGAGGGCAGAAGAGGGCTCAGAGAATGAGATGGCTGGATGGCCTCACTGGTGCAACGGACATGAACATGGGCAAACTTCAGTAGAGGGTGAGGGCCAGAGAGGCCCGGCGGGCTGCAGTCCATGGGGTCTCAAAGAGTTGGACATGACTGCCCAACTGAACAACAACAACAACAGGTAGCCACTTCAACTGCGCTTCTTCCCCTCTGGCTTTTTAAGAAGAGGTATGAATAGAGCCAGTACTCTTGCCTGGAAAATCCCATGGACGGAGGAGCCTGGTAGGCTACAGTCCATGGGGTCGCTGAGTCAGACACGACTGAGCGACTTCACTTTCACTTTTCCCTTTCATGCACTGGAGAAGGAAATGGCAACCCACTCCAGTATTCTTGCCTGGAGAATCTCAGGGACGGAGGAGCCTGGTGGGCTGCCGTCTATGGGGTTGCAGAGTCGGACACGACTGAAGCGACTTAGCAGCAGCATGAATAGAGCCTGGGTCAGGAAGATCCCCTGGTGGGCTATGGTCCATAGGGTCGAAGAGAGTCGGACATGACTGAGCACGAAGCACGAAAGATGAAGAGAGCTGATGAGTGCAAGATAAGCCGAGTAGTAAAATTCCTCGCTTAAATGTGTTCATAAAGTAACTCCTCTTGCACACCGTTTTTGGTTTTTTTTTTCCCCTCAAGCGCAACCCGCATAGGGAGTGTAGGACAAGAGCGGCAAGAGCTCGGACGTTGGCGACCGGGAAGTCGTTAGCTAAACGAGCTTCTGGTATGAAGTTGCCTGGCGATGTCCTAGTGGACCACGCCTTCCTATTAAGCCCTCACCCCATCAATTTTGTCCTCTTTAGGCTAGAATGAGGCAGCAACTCTTCTCGTATTAAAAAGTTCCTGGAGACTGCAGGGCTAAACCGAAGGTATAGAGATGTGGCGTGAGAAATGAATTGGATGGTTGCGACGCCCAAGGAGGAACCAGGGTTCATCTAAAGGACCACCGCCACGGCTGTGGCAGTCTCCGCCGGCCCCCGCGGAGGACTCGGTTTCCCAGCGGCCCCCGCGGCCCGCAGGGGCGTCTAGCCCGGCCGGCCCTCGCGAGCGGGGGCGGGGCCGAAGCCGGAAGTCACGTGCTGCTACAGCGGCCGGGGTGAGGCCGCCGTCTTAGCCAAGGGTGGTTTGGGCTGTGACTGTGGGAGGTGCCAGGGTGATGGCGGTGGAGACTCTGTCCCCGGACTGGGAGTTCGACCGCGTAGACGACGGCTCACAGAGTAAGGGAGCGGCAGGGTGAGGGCTGCGGGTGGACGCTCATCGGCCCGCCGTCGTCCGGGCAGCGCTCCTGCGGGAGTGCTTTGCGTTGCGGTGGGCGCGCAGCTTTCTGCGCCTTGGGGTGTGAGAGGGGCGCGCTCGCGAGCCTAACTTTCGGGGTCCGGAGCCCCAGCGATGGTGGGTCAGGCAGGTCGGGCCAGGGCTTGGCGTATGGGGCTGTGACTGTCCAGCGGAGCGCGCCGTGGCCCGGGGGGCGCGGCGTGTCCACTTGGTGCAGCCGAGGCCCCGAGCGGGGCGCCCCCGGGGAGGTCCGCATCCTGGGGAGCGGCCTGGTCCCTGATCTCCTAGGACTTTAGCCAGATCCTCCGAGCGTGCAGTTTTAGGTGAGGTTGAGGTCCAGGTTCCTGTTTCGGTTTCCTGTTTTTCTTCTTTCTCCTCCCAAATCAACTTTGGGAAGTTCTGAGTGTTTTTGCCTTCATATTCTTAGAACTGTAGAAGATAGCGAAAAAGAATTCACGCGTGAAAAATAAACAAGTGAATGTCAGTTTATTACATTCCATGTATTTTATTTACGTTTAGTGGTATTTTTCAAAAGTGATGCCCTGTGGTTTCCAGCGCACCTAGAAAGGTTTCGGAAATTAACAGCATATCTCCTGCAGATTTTACTTCATAAAATCGGATTGTCTCATTTTAATTTAGAAATACAACCCCCCAAACCTAACAAATTCAGTTCCACGTAGCAAAATTTAGAGGTCAAGCTATTTTCATTGAAACTACTTAAGATGAATACAAATTAGCAATCTGTTTCTTATCTTTGGTAAGATAAATGAATCTGTATAGGTGATTTAAATAAGAGATATTAGGCCTTAACTGCTTTGTGAATTTGTTTTTTTATGTAGTTTTCTCAAAAGGTGTAGTTTTTAAAAATTACGTGTAAATTTTGCTTAATTTCTACAAAGACAGACACATTAGATGTAACTAGGTTTTATTAGCCTGTCAGAAGGGTGAGTTTAATTCAGGATGGTTAGCATTTTCTCACAAAACTTTCCATAAGTTACTAGCTCTTACACAGCATGAAAAAACAATCCTGATGGTAGTGACAAGATCTTTCAACTCGTTTGTGGAGAGGATTCTGTCTTTGTTAAAGTGAACTGCACCTTGTCATATATGAAGTTTTATGGATAGAAGTTCCTTACTCTGTATCTGTGAAATATTGGATTGAAGATATGTTTGGGGTTTGAAAATGGTTCAGTCGGATTGAATCAGTTCAATCTGATTCACTCAAAGATATTTTCCACACAGATAAAAAAGGAATTCAGTCTCTTGGAAGCGATAAGCATGTTAATAGGTTTTTGGAATTTAACTCTTGAAGAATCACTATAGAGTTCTTATTTCAGATCTTATTTTAACTTTTAACAACTTATCAGCAAGGAACTTTAATGTTATTACAGATTTTCTCTTGCCTGCTACTTTAATTTCCAAACAGATTAAATGAATAGTTCATTGGCATGTTTTTCTAGCGTTGTCATTAAGAAGTCATTTGCTGGTTAAATGCAGCTTTGGTCATTTCCCTTGTAACTGAAAATTAGACAGGTACTTGGGATTTTGAGAATCTTACCCAGTTTTTAAAATTTAAGCTATAAGGAAGGGAAGAGCTCTCTTCTCTGCGCCTGGTTTTCATTAATTTTTGGAATACGAATCATTTATATTGTTTTCCAGAATTGCCTAGATTAATGCTATAATGAAGCAGGAACCTTAATTAAATGGATCCACCTGATTCCAGATATTAAGTTAACTAAATGAATCCACCTGATTCCGAACATTAGTTGCAAAATAGGGGAGAATGTGAAGCTAGGTGTTCGGTGAGTTAGAACATACTTATAGTTGCTTTGCATTGCTAATCTGAGGAGAGAAACGTTTTACTTTTTTAAGAAGTCAGCGATTGAATAAAGTAATTCACATCAGTAAGAGAATCTGAGTTGGAGTTGAATTTGCTCCCTTTGGAATAAATAATGATATAATGTATGGTGCTGACTCACTTCAGTGGGACTTCCTGTCCCACTCTTTGCAACCCTATGAACTGTAGCCCACCAGGCTCCTCTGTCCATGGGATTCTCCAGGCAAGGATACTGAAGTGGTTTGCTATGCCCTCCTCCAGGGGATCTTTCCAACCCAACATCTCTTTCATCTCCTGCATTGACAAGCAGGTTCTTTACCAATAATTTTGATGAGTAGGGAAACTTTTTTGTCCAGTTTATTCCAATGACTTCTAGAGTCCTCTATTAATGTGTAAAGTCTGTAAATATCAACACAATATTCTGTACTCAGTGTCCTTTACTGGCTCTTCTAATCCTATTATGATAATTAAAACAATATATCTTGGGGCATTATAAATATAAAATTAGCAATATAAATTTGGGACATTACAGAAATAATATGATGATGAAGCAGATCTAAAATCATTTCAAAAACAATGTTTAGGTGTATTTTTAGGTGTAGCTTACTGTGTAATTAAGCATTACAGTTAAAAATTTTGCTTCTGTGACAGCTCAGATTTTTGCATCTAAATCAGGTTTTTTGCACAAAATAGTTGGTTATGATTAAAATATAGAATTAGAACATCGAGTTGTCTAAGGCGTTTTCAGATTATGTAGACTATGGGGTAAACGGTACAGTGACTTTTTCATAGTACTTTAAAGTTATGATTTTAAGATGATTTCTTAAAGTACCATCTACTCTATGTACAGTTATTATTCTACTTGGAAAAGATGGGAAGTTCAGTTACTGTTTAACTTTAGAACTTTATTTTCAAGAAGTCCAGACATTCCAAAGTGATACATTAACAATGCTTAGTATCTACTTTTCTGTGCCTTTTGAGATTATTTGAAGTAAATGTCTTGTAATTCGTTACTTCTCACAAACTTTTCAAATTTATATTTAGAAATTCATGCTGAAGTCCAGCTTAAGAATTATGGGAAATTTCTTGAGGAGTATACCTCTCAATTGAGAAGAATTGAGGATGCACTGGACGACTCAATTGGAGATGTTTGGGATTTCAATCTTGATCCTATAGCATTAAAGGTTGGAATTTGTTTTTTTTTAATTTATATATACATTTTCAGAACATATATGCCTTGAAAACAGTGTTCACAAATGGGATGTATGTTTTTATTTGGAATCTAGAGAGCTAAAAGAAACTTGGAGAAACATGGTTAATTTCCTTTTCTCTAAGCCATGCATGTGTGTGTGTGTGTGTTTTTTTTAAAGAATGATGTGAACTCCAGTCTTTGAGCTGACTTTTGTTTTTCATTATCAAGAAAACGAAGAGAGTTGGAATAGCATATTCAGGCTTTGTTTTCTTATTGAGACTATTCTACATAAAGAAAAGTGCATAGATTTAAAATATACTGTTCAGTGAATTTTACCAAACAGCTGTCACCTTGTAACTCATATCCCAGTCAAGGTAAAGAATGTTTCCATGATTTTTCAAAAGCTCCTTTATGCTATTTAGGGGCTCTTAATATGGGAGTGTGGTGTTTTTTTTTTTAATATATAAAATGCTCTGTTCCATTTTGAGGTTGTACTATTTTGTTTCATCTTTGAAACTGTAGCCTCTTACTACTTAAATAATAACATTTTTTGAGCATTTATTGTGTGCTAGACAACTGTCCTAAGGCACCAGTGTTGACTCTTTTAATAGCAGCTTTCCTGAGATGTAATTCGTGTATCATACAGCTTCTTTGTAGTGTATCCATAGACTTGTGCCACAGTGAATTTTAGAACATTTTTCACCACTCCAGAAAGAAATCCTGTACCTGTTAGCAGTCCCTATCTGCTGTGGAACAGGTGCTGAGTACAGGGTCTAACACAACTTTCAGTAAAATAGAGCTAGTCTCAATTTGTGTATTTAGAATTTTAATGATTTTTTTTAAATTAGAAAGGAATTTATTTTCCTTTGTTTCTGTAGCTTTTGCCTTATGAACAGTCTTCCCTTTTGGAACTCATCAAGACTGAAAACAAGGTACAGATTCCTAAACCTAAAAATCTATTTTTTAAAATGCTTTGATTATCTTCTATAATTTACTTCTTTGCTTCTGTATTTTTCCTCATGAAACTAGGTCCTAAACAAAGTCATCACTGTTTATGCTGCACTTTGTTGTGAAATCAAGAAATTAAAATATGAGGTAATTATTTGTACTCTTTAAGACATTAAAAACATGATTTAAAGCAAATATGAAAAAGAAAGCAAATATGTGCTTATATGTGTAAGTGTGCACAATATTTTGTGAATATTGGATTAGCTATATATTTATTTTAGCAATAATAATGAGACCATTCACTAAGTACTATTTACCAAACACCATGCTAACCCTCTTAACAGTAATAACCACTCAGGGAGGTACATGAGGAATAGATGATAAAATTGAAGCTTAAAGAGGGTGTCTCTCATCTGACATTTTATTGGTAGTAATGGTTTGAGTCTGGGCCTGCATTCCTTCTGTATTACTTGTCATATATACTGGGTCTTCTGGATATAACTGATTTTTTTTAAAAAGGTTTGAATTTTTAATGTTTTGCATTTCCTCACCCATGAGCCATTAAAACTGGTAGATGATAATAAAAAAGGTTTGAATTTATAATATTTTGCGTTTCCTCACCCATGAGCCTTTGAAACTGGTAGATGGTAAACTTCATCTTTTCTTCTTTACATTTTTTTTTTCTTTTTTACGTTTTTGATACTACATGGTTGCTTTCTGTCATGAACTTGTGAGAGGATGTTGGACAGAGTGGTCAGATAAAACAAAGGCTAAAGAAATCAAGAAATAACTTTGAATATCAGCAATATCTTTGGTATTCTAAAGATAGATTGAATTTACCTACGTTGTAAGCAGTTTTTGAGGTTAAGTAAATATGTATATATGATGTAGTCATCTGTGTACTATTAAATAGGGATAATGAAGAGAGCCTAGGAATTTAAAAACAAAATAGCAACCTTTAAAATTATTTTAATTTTTTTAAACAGGCTGAAACTAAATTTTATAATGGTCTCTTGTTTTATGGAGAAGGAGGTAAGTTTTAAAATTTCACATTGTAATGTTGTGCCTTTTTTGAGATTGAAATAAACAGAAAGTTAACTGACAATTCTAGGGCTGTTATGATCATGTAAAGTGTTAGTTTGAGCAGTGAATAGTCACATTTTTTGTTGGTTTATGTTTTTGTTTAGTAAACGTGAAAATTTCAGTGAACAAGTGGCAGCAAATTCTGTATAAAATTGATTTGTGAATATTTTTATAAATTACAAAGCACAGCTGGATGAGGATTTTCCTTGAATTCATTAAATAGTGGGACATATGGTTGCTTTTAATTGTGTGATTAATGATTGTTTCATTTTTCTCTTAAGTGTAAAATTCTGTTTTTCATACTATGCAGATTAGAAGATGTCCTAATGAATAAAAATCATTTTCCTTTTTTGATGTTGATTCAGTTTAAGATAAAAACTTGAAATATTCTTCATGTTGCCTTTTAAAGCTACAGATTCCAGCATGGTGGAAGGTGATTGTCAAATTCAAATGGGGAGATTTATTTCATTCTTACAGGTTAGTGGTTTTTACTTTTTATTGAGTTTGGTTTTTGTTTTTCTCAAAAAGTTTGAGTAAATCACATAATCAGAAAAGAGTTCTGAAATGTCAAGTGCTAAGAAATTGTACTCTGAGGGTAAGGCACTTTGTTGGCATTGGATTATATTTAAGGAGATTGTAATTCCTGAAAGATTTTCATAGCATTTTTAGTGACATAAGCTATCAAAACAAGTTTCTTTGTATAATTTCATTTATGGACAGTTTATCACCATGCCTCTTAAAACAATTTAAACTTTGTATCTGGTAGGAAAAGATAATTTATGTTAGAAAAAGTGGTTAATGGAGATCATTAAGCTGTTATATGGACATGGATGAAGTTTTAAAAGCAGCAGCATATGATGCTTTAACCAGATGTTTCAATTTAGATATAGTTTTCATTACTGTGAAGTTTTATTTTACAGTGTAAAGTTATTCTAGGTCTTTTGGTTTATCAAAAGAATGAAATAAGTTCTGTTTCTCCCCTCCCCGTTGTAAAAGCAGTGCTTATATGACAGAAGCAAAAACTGGAAATCAGGAAACAGTAGCCATAATCCCACTTACCTTCTGACTGTTGGATATAAGATTTGATATATTTCGTTGAATCAAGCATGCTAATATGTTCATATCTTTTATATCTTTACTACTTTGTTTTGGTCTTCTCACCTAATTGAGAGCATTTTGTTGCAGTTGTCCTCTATGATGGTATGTGTTAGTCATGGTTCAATCCAAAAGCAAGTATCACACAGGATATTTCAAAAGGGGAGATTTAAAAGAGCTACCATTTGGTCCAGCAATGCCATTCTTGGGCATATATTCTGAAAAGATGAAAACTCTTAATTTGAAAAGTTAGCGTGCACCCCAATAATACAAAACTGTTTACAGTAGCTGAGACATGGAAGCAACCTAAGTGCCTGTCAACAGATGAATGGATAAAGAAGATGTGGTATATACATACACAATGGAATGTTACTCAGCCACAGAAAAGAATAATGTCATTTGTAGCAACATGGCTGGACCTAGAGGTTATCATACTATAAGTGAAGGTAGAGAAAGACAAATATATCGCTTATGTGTGGGATCTAAAAAATAATACAAATAACTTGTTTACAAAACTGAAACAGACTCATGGACATAGGAAACAAGCTTACAGTCACCATAGGGGAAAGGTGGGGAGAGGGATAAATTAGGAGTATGGGATTAACAGGTACACACTGCTATACGCAAAATAGGTAAACAGCAGTGATTTACTGCATAGCACAGGGAACTGTACTCAATTTTTTTTTATTAACCTATAATGGAAACGAATCTGAAAAAAAAATATAGTTGAATCACTTTGCTGTACACCTGAAACTAATACAATATTGAAAATCAACTGTACTTCAATTAAAGAAAGAATGTATATTAAATCTAGAGAATTGGTTACATAAGAATTGGAGGGCTGAAAGAAAAAACAGGGAGGTAACCCAGAGGACGCAAGTATCACTTCTACATCTAGGGTAAAAAAGGAAAAAGGTTCAGGTTGTTAGAATCTGAGAGCTAGGAGGAGGAGCCCTAGGGAATTAGTATTAATATCATAGCTCTGAGGAATCAGTGCTGCCTGGCTGCTGCTGGTAGAGTTTAAAATTGAATATTGCTTCTGTAGTGCTGAAAGAAGCTGGAGCCTGGGGCAAGTTGTCATTGCTGGGTTGAACTGCTCCTGCCTGGATTATGTTGATAAAAGCAGCAAGAAACAGAAAGGATGTCCCTTTCCTGCCTTTAAGCCTCCTTTTAGTGCCACCTGTTGACAAAACCTAACAGGAAGCCTGCTGGGCTGGGGTCTTAGAAATGTTGATTTGCAAGGCTGAAGTGAAGGTGTCAGTTTCTCCTTCTGGTTTTGTCAAATTTTGCATTTCTTATTTTGAGGACGTTTTATTAGATGGAGAAGGAAATGGCAACCCACTCCAGTATTCTTGCCTGGAGAATCCCATGGACGGAGGAGCCTGGTAGGCTACAGTCCATGGGGTCGCAAAGAGTCGGACACGACTGAGCGACTTCACTTCTATGAGTTTAGAATTGTTAATAATTCCCAGTAAATTGAATTGTTTATTGTGTGATGACCTTCTTAACCTGTGATAATAATTATGTATATAATATATAATTATATATATATTAATTAGCTATACTAATGCTAATAAAGGGACTGCCCTGGTATCATAGACGGTAAAGCATCTGCCTACAATGTGGAACACCCAGGTTCAATCCCTGGGTTGGGAAGATCTTCTGGAGAAGGAAATGGCAACCGACTCCAGTACTCTTGCCTGGAAAATCCCATGGACGGAGGAGCCTGGTAGGCTACAGTCCAAGGGGTCGGTCGCAAAGAGTCAGACACGACTGAGCGATGTCACTTTCACTTTCTAATGCTAATAAAAATCTATTTGATATTACTATCACTGCCCCAGCTCTACTTTAGTTAGCATTTTCTTTTTTTAAAATTCTTTTTTATTCTTTCAGCCTTTCAATGTCATTATGTTTCAGTTGTGTTTCTCTAAAACTGGGTCTATTTGGATTTTGCTTTTTTATATAATCTGAAAATTTCTGTGTTTTAATTGGTTCTTTTTCTATCTTTTATAGATAGTCTATTATGTATCAGGACTCGTTTCAGCCTTTTGCTTTGTGCTTTCTGTTTGTCCTGCATTTTCTAGTCTTTGCTTTGCTTTTATTAGATTTATAGAAGTTTAATAAGAGATACATAACTGGAGCTGTTTAAATAAAATTGAAATGCATTATTTTCACTTTTAAAACATTTAAATTGTGGATCTCACAGCTGCATATAATTTCATTTTATACATTCAACAAATGTTTTGGGAGCCTAGCATATGTTAGAAACTGTTATTGGTGCTTGGGATACAGCAGTGCATAAAAGCAACAAATTTCTGCCCACAAAGAGCTTATTTTTAGAACAGCCATAAATTTAATTAGATTCTAAATACTTTAGGATAGGTGTGAGTTAACTAATGACAAACATATTCCTGGGAAAATCTATATTTCACTTAATGTGTGCCAAGCCTGTTAATAGGTAGGGTTAAAGGTTATAAACATTTGAAGTTATTTCAGAGTGATTTCTGAAGACCCTTTCCCTTCCATATCACACTTTCTAAACTGGCAGCTTTTGAGCTTCATTCATTCAGATGTTCATTTAATAGGCAGAAATTGAGAAGCAGTTGAAGATTAGCCATCATACTGGGCAGTGGCTATTCAAAGAAGGAGTAAGACAGTCTCTGTCACTTAGGAATTATATGAGTAGTGAAAGCAAGACTTAAAATAAAAGGATGAATGAAATGCTGTCGAGGCAAAGAAGTAGAAATGACCGTGGGAAGTGAGTGAAGAACTGATTGCTTGAAGGATGCTTGAAGTTGTCTTATTGCAGATTAAGATTATTGCAGATTAACTGGAGATTTTTACTGGAAAACAGTTTTGTTTATGTTTAGCATTGTTAACATAAAACTCAGTCAGAAATGATGACATTTACTCAACTTGTAACATATACTCAACTTGTCATTTCAGGAACTGTCTTGTTTTGTTACGAGGTGCTATGAAGTGGTGATGAATGTAGTCCATCAGTTGGCTGCCCTCTATATCAGTAACAAGTAATGGATTTTAAAAATCATTTTGCATTTTTAATAGAGATGTGGGGAATGTTTTTTCTTAAACTAGCTAAATATCTAAAAGTTTTTCATGTGTTTACTCACTCACTCATTTCTTCATTCACTTGTTCAGCGTTCTTTGAACACTCATAATGTTTTAAACACTCCTTGATGTGTATAATGCAGAGGTTAGTAAGATAGTTTATACCATGGTGCAGGAACCCATTATCAGTCTGAATGAGAATGTTGACAGAATAATCTTAAATTTAATTGTAGAGAAAAGGGCTGATGTAGAATGTACTGAGTTCTCTTTACTTATTGCTTTCCTTTACATTGACATATTCTTGGCTCATTAGAATTATGTGACACTTAAACTGTTGAATCTTAGAGAGAGGGGACTAGATAATCTATATTTCTAATGATCTTCCAAGTTTGGATATCACTGCCCTAAATCAAGAAAAATGATCAAATTGTCATAGTTAGTATGCCTAACCACTACAGAGTAATATCTTGCATTTGATTAAAACTTTATACTTAATTTTTCCCACTCACGTATAATCTTAAAATAACTTTGTTTAGGTATATAATTAGGGGTTCTCAGTTGTGAGATAACTGAGGCCCAGAGGAAGTATTTGCCAAGATTCCATAGCAATTTCAGTCTGGTTCTTTTGGTCACCAGTCCATTCATGTTGTTCTTCCTATACCATGCTGTGTCTTAACCCTCTTTATAAAGTGGAAGAGTGTGTTGTTTCTCATTCTCATGTTTTTCTGCTCTGTCAGATACTTATTTTGTGTTCTGTGTTTCCACTAAAGTTCTCCTCATGGCATAGCTACCCCAACCCCCATAGAACCTGGTGTGTGATTCAAAGAGACCCCTCTCTACCACACCCCTGTCCTAGAAAGACGAAATTTATTTGAATTTTGTGTTTAATTTTTAAAGTATTCTATCTTGTGGGATATTTATATGTGCTTTAGTATATAAGTATTAATTTATTTACTGTTGAGTAGATTGACTCTCTGGGAAGTAAAATTGAATTATCTTGGGGCTTTGACTTTGGTGTAATCCCATTTGTATGCATTGTTTTCTCAGTAGGAATGAAAACTCTAGAAATCAATCCAACTGAAGAGAGGACTAGTTTCCAAATGCCAGTTTGGGTAGGATAGCAAAGATTCTAGTTGAAAATTGAGAAATTTTAATAGTTTAGAAATAAATGAGTATCAGTTTCGTTATTTCTCTGCTTCATCCCAAGCTAGATGGGCCACATATTGACGTATACCTACCTACTGAGTTGGGTATAGGCAAGGAGACGTTAGTTCTCTTCTTGGGAGTGGACTATGATAGTAAACTTGTGTTGTGTAAATTTTAGTGACTAAAGCCTAAATAAAAGTAAATACATTTTTAAATTCCAAGAGGCTTTTTCCTTAAAATAAACATGAACTGTGACCAAAAAACAGGGTTTTCTTTTAAACTTGGATGTTATTTCATTACAGGATTGCACCCAAAATTATAGAAACAACTGGAGTTCATTTTCAGGTAAAAGTAATTTAACTTGTAAAACAATAATTTTTAGTATATTTTACTTTGGCATTTATATGACTGGGGAGTACTACCCTTATTGCAAGGCTCTTAAAGGAGTTCTTTCTTTCTTTTGCGTTTGTTCTCTCACTTGTGAACTTGATGAGGCGTTATTGACCCACTGTCAGTGTGACTCTTCCTAGTACTGGCCCGGTGCAGACTCGCGAAGTCAGTGGTCCCCAACCTTTTTGGCACTAGGGACCGCTTTCTTGGAAGGCAGTTTTCCACAGACCACAGGAGTGGGGGAAGAGGGGAAAGGGGATGGTTTGGGGATGATCCAAGCACATTTACTGTGCGCTTTATTATCATTACATCAGCTCCATCTCTGATCATCAGGCATTAGATCCTGAAGGTTGGGGACCCCTGCTGTAAGTGGTCTGAGAGAATCTACAGTATCGTGATTAAGGATGAAATTTGGGTGAAGGGTTTTCCAATTTTAGGCTGACTGTTCCATTTTGAGGATTAGTAGTTTCATCTGTAGCTTAACTTACCCACTGCTTTAAGTTAGTACTTATCCCAAGTGTGTTTAACTTTAAAATCCACATGAAGCTTAACTTCTAACTAGTGATTAAATGATAATCATTAAAGGTTTTTTGACAGACTATGTATGAGCACTTGGGAGAGCTGCTAACAGTTTTGCTTACTCTGGATGAAATTATTGATAATCACATCACATTAAAAGACCACTGGACTATGTACAAAAGGTGAGCCAATTAAAATGTTTAAAATAAAAAAAATAAAAATAAAAAATAAAATGTTTAAAATACTCTCTTTGACAGTTAATGTATTACTATGCTATGCTATGCTATGCTAAGTCGCTTCAGTCGTGTCCGACTCTGTGGGACCCCATAGACGGCAGCCCACCAGGCTCCACCATCCCTGGGATTCTCCAGGCAAGAATACTGGAGTGGGTTGCCATTTCCTTCTCCAGTGCATGAAAGGGAAAAGTGAAAGTGAAGTCGCTCAGTCGTGTCCGACTCTTAGCGACCCCATGGACTGTAGCCTACCAGGCTCCTCCGTCCATGGGATCTTCCAGGCAAGAGTACTGGAGTGGGGTGCCATTGCCTTCTCCGAATGTATTACTAAAAAATAAATATAAATAGTACAGATCCTTTGAGAGACCTGAAGATATAAATTTAGAAGGATCTTATTTCAGATTTTCTTTGAAGACAGTAACCATTCTTTTAATTGAAGATGGGCTTTTTGAGAGTATGATATACTTGTATAAAGCATCCTAATTAAAGTGTAGTGAATGTTAATTTGACTATTTTAGGACCCAGGTTTATTTTCCTTGTTCTATACAAGTAACAGTTATTTATTCTCAGCTTGGTTTTATTTTGTTTTCTACTCCAAACTTTTTAAAGTGAAGGCATTTTATTTTATTCAATCTATTAAGTATTCGGGAGAAGGCAATGGCACCCCACTCCAGTACTCTTGCCTGGAAAATCCCATGGATGGAGGAGCCTGGTGGGCTACAGTCCATGGGGTCGCTGAGAGTCAGACACGACTGAGCGACTTCACTTTCACTTTTCCTTTTCATGCACTGGAGAAGGAAATGGCAACCCACTCCAGTATTCTTGCCTGGAGAACTCCAGGGACAGGGGACCTGGTGGGCTGCCGTCTATGGGGTCGCACAGAGTCGGACACGACTGAAGCGACTTAGCAGCAGCAACAGCATTAAGTATTCACTAAATTTTATCTAGAGAGTACCAGGTATCTGAATTGAAGATGATATAAAAAGGTATGTGATTAGAAATTTAAATATATTAGGATTGTTTTTGTTCAAATTTTCAGATGTGTAGAGCCAAATAAATAATGACAAATATAGAGCTTTGATTTTGGGGGATACTTTTAATATAAGAATTTATTGGCAAATTGAAGGTCTTTCTCCTACTTTGCTACAAGGTTACTGAAATCTGTCCATCACAATCCTTCAAAGTTTGGGATTCAGGAAGAAAAGCTAAAGCCGTTTGAAAAGTTCTTGCTGAAGCTAGAAGGACAGTTACTTGATGGAATGATATTTCAGGTATGAGAGCTGTATCAGACTGTAATAAATGAGCTTCTGTTAGTAGACCCAGCTCAGAATTGTAGTGGGGCACTTTTATAACATATTGTTGTGACTGTATTTTTCTTTAAAAGTGCTTAAGCTTGAAACATTGATTATGTTGTAAAATATAATTATGTCAGTATCTAGTAGCTAATGAAATTAATAGTATACTGGTTGTATTTGGGATAAAGTTTTTTTTTTAATTATGTAAAAGGATAGAACTGTTAGAGGATTAGTATATAAACAGTTGTGTCAAGCATTTTTTTGTTGATAATCTCTAGATTTTAGGTTTGTGAAACAGCCTCTTAAAAGTCTGTTTTCTTTCTTTCTACCCAGGGAATATAATTTGGATCTATACAATTCAGGTAGCTTCTAACCTCATGAGGCTATTTAAATTAAAATAAATCACCCTCTGCCATACTAGCAACATTTCAAATGCTTAATAGCCACATGTAATATAATTATCACACTTGTGTGTGTGCTCAGTCATGTCTGACTCTTTGCAACCCCATGGACTGTAGCCCACCAGGCTCCACCATCCCTGGGATTCTCCAGGCAAGAATATTGGAGTGGGTTGCCATTTCCTTTTCCAGGGGATCTTCCTGACTCAGGGATCAAACTCACATCTCCTACATCGGCAGGCAGATTCTTTGCTGCTGAGCCACAGGGAAGCCCTCGCACCATGAACTTAACGTATGTTACATGCCGGTGGTATCTCAGTAAAACGGGAGGAAAAGTCAGCTGTGGCTAAGAGTCATACCAGTCAGCACATATATAAAACATTCCCATCATCACAGGAAGTTCTGTTAGATGGCACTTCTTTGGTAGTGTTTACCAGAAGTTGCATTACAGTACACCCTTGAACAGCATGGGTTTGAACTGCACTGGTCCACTTATATATGGATAGTTTTCAGTAGTAAACGCTATAGTATTACACAGTCCATAGTTGGTTGAATCCAAGTATGGAGAGGAGCTGTGGATACAGAGCGCTAGCAATAAATTATATGTGATTTAACCCTCACTTGTTCAAGGGTCAACTGTATATTCCATTTAAAATCTGTTTCAAGGTTACCTTTATTTCTATTTTAGATGGTCACAATTTTTACAGAATGATCACAGCTCTTGTTTATACCAATTTGACTACTAATCCATTAATTTTAGAAGAATTTTTTTTGGTTGATTCTTTTTCCAGGAGCCATTTCTACACATGAATGTAATAAAGTTCTAGGAGAGTAATTGTAACCAGAAAAAATAAAGTCTCTTCTTAAAAGTGTAAATTAAAATAATAAAACGTGCTTTCCCATGCTTCATGAGATATACCTTCTGTACATCACCAAGCACCACTGTGTCCCTTCATGTAGGATTATAGATTTTCAGTTCAGTTTTATTACTTTCACATAACTGATGCTCAAATATATAAGTATATATACATTTCCCATTCAGAAAGATTTAGATATTGGATTAGATTAAAAACTTGAGCCTCAGTGTTTGTAAAATTAAAATGGTGAATTTAGGATTTTATCACTCTATATTTAATTCAGTTTCATAGCATATTAAGTCATAATAACTTACAAGAGTCTAAATTTCTCTAAATGTTTTCTGTGTAGGCTTGTATAGAACAGCAGTTTGATTCTCTCAATGGAGGAGTATCTGTGTCAAAAAATAGCACTTTTGCTGAAGAATTTGCACATAGTATTCGCTCAATTTTTGCAAATGTAGAAGCCAGACTTGGTAATGTAAAATGCATTTTTTGGTTTTTGTTTGTAAAGTTTTCATTTCCTTTAAAGCAAAACTTTTAAGTACACTCTGTTTTTCTCTTATGTTGTTTTATAAGGTGAACCTTCTGAAATTGATCAGAGAGACAAGTATGTGGGAGTTTGTGGACTCTTTGTATTGCACTTTCAAATTTTTCGAACCGTTGATAAAAAGTTTTACAAGTCTTTATTGGACATTTGTAAGAAGGTAAGAATTTGTAACTTCCCTTTTTTTCAATTTGAATAGATGGAAAAGATTTTGGATAAAACTAGGTATTTTAAAATGCGTTTTATTCCTGCTTACAAAAAATGATAATTTTGTAATAATAGTTACAAAACTAATAGCATGATATTCATTTAAAAAACTAAGCTGTCCAGAAATAAGTAACATTGTACATGAAAATACCCCATAATTCCACATCATATAAACACAGATTAGTAGGTGCTTTTCCGGATCTTTCCCTATGCATTAACTTCCTATTACCGTCACTACTTTTTCTTTTCTCTTTCTTTTCCTTCTTTTTGTCATTCATTCCCATTATTGAAGTAGGAAAAATATGAAATAATTTTTTTTTTTCTGTCTTTGCTGTTTCTGTGGTGTGGTGCCTGATTTCAAAGTTGAAAATACAAATATTGTGTAGAGTCAAGTATAGTGACCATGAGAACCCAGCCATCTTGGATATGTATTTTTCATTTTTTTCACTAATATAAAGTGAAAGTAAAGGTTGTAACGATTCAAGTTTCTGTTTAATTTTTACATATTTTTGTTCATCTGAAAATCCATGAGTGTGTTTAAGTATGTGTGCACATGCATGTGTATGTTGTTTAATATTTAGGCAGAATAAAATTAATGTCATGCTCCACACCAGATACAGGAATGCCTTGCTATGAATTCAGTGCCATGTTAACATAATTTTTCATATTAATGATTATCTTTTTATCATTATTTTTCTTGAAATAAGTTGTCTTCCATTGCCTGTTGTCGGACTATTAAACAGTTCATTATTTAGCCTGCATTTAATGATTTCCCCCTTTGTTATATTTCCTGTTTCAGGTACCAGCCGTCACTCTAACTGCTAATATTATTTGGTTTCCTGATAATTTTTTGATCCAGAAAATACCAGCAGCTGCCAAACTTCTGGACAAAAAAAGTCTTCAGGCCATTAAAATACACAGAGATACTTTCCTACAGCAGAAAGCGCAGTCACTTACCAAGTAGGTTTTATAAGTACCCATAATAAAAATATTTAGATGTTTTATATTTCAACTCTTACACTGATTCTGAATATATGGAAAGCATTTGAATTATAAGATCAAACATAGTTACTCATTATCAGAGAAAAGGCTAGACAGTCTCTTGGAGATTTATTTTCTAGGATTGTGTTCTTGTTTTAAATGTTTTAGGCTTAAATCTCAGCTTAAGATTGGACAAACTAAGCTTTATGGAAATACATATACATATGTGTACACTAATATATACATACACATACTTTTTTATCAGGTGCATTACATATTTTTTGTGTGTGAAGTGAAGTCACTGCAGTAGATGCCATTTGATGACATTGACAACATTGTGTGTACATGCTTCAGTGTTGATTTTTGCAAGATTGACTTTGATGCCATCCTTTTTTTATTTTTATGAAAGTAATGTATGCATGTATTTAAGAAGTTAAAAAGTACTAAAGGTTCAAAGGGAAAAATAATTGTCCTCTGCTGAGGACAATTCCTATTCCCTAAACAGGACAAGTCCTGTTCCCTAAAAGAACACTTTTAATTCTTAGTTTCTTCTAATATTTACATCTTTTAGCTTCTCTTCCTATGTAAAATTCCAAATATGCTCAAAATAGAGAAATCATATAATGAACTCCCATGTTCTCATCATCTGGCTCAAAGTTTAGTGCTAAAATTTTATGTTGACCTAGATGAAGATTTTAAGTGAAGTGTCATGGGACTTTGCCACTGGCCCTGTGCTGATCATAGTTTTTATCTGTAATGTGGTTATATGATAATATGGAAAACTACCCACTTTCTGTTGATCTTCACTATTGAGGGGGAAGTTGCGTCACTCCTGTACAGTGGAAAGGAGGAGTATGTGTGGAATGTATGAGATCCCCTAAAGCATCTTTTAGTACTCCCAAGTCCTGTGATTAAAGTCATGGAGAGGGATAGCAACTCAATTCAGGCAGGACTACTCAGGGCAGAGATTTCAGGGCTCTCCAATACATGCTAAGACAGAGTTGAGAGATGAAGACATAAGTTTGGGTTTAGATTAAAGAGACGAATTCAGTAGGATGGAGAGACAGGAATCAGATTTATTAGCAGTAATCTTAAAAAAGATTTGGATATTTTTGTTATCAGAGGCTAAACATTCTTTAACAATGCAATACAGTTGCTAAAAATGTCAGTTTGTATCTAGATTACATTCATAATTATACCCAAATTTTGGAAATTAGTTGCCGTGTGTAGGCTAGGGGAATTGGTAGTTGCATTGAATTCTTACCGGTCACATAATTAGTGTTTGGTGGTGCCACGTTTTAAGAGGGCCGCAAAGTGCAGCATCCGTGGATGAAGCTGATCAGGATGTTAGATCTGAGAACCATGACCTTTGAAGACTCAGTGGAAAAGTCTCTATATGGTTTGACCTTTAAAAGAGAAATCTGAAGAATGATGTGTTTTCTTTAAATATTTGGAGGGCATTCAGGTTGAAGAGGGAACAGATTTAATTCCTGTGGCTCTAGAAGCTCAATCAGAACCAAAAGATGAACATGACAGATATTAATAGTAATTGCCAATGTTTTTAAGCTTGTCCTAGGCCTTCTGCTAAAGGCTTTAAACACAGTCTTACGAAAACCCTGTAACAATCTTCTCATGTGGGAAATAGTAAACTCACAACTAATATTTACCCTGTATTGTCAATAAGCCAGTATATTCCAGGAACTTCATGCGTGTCATCTTCTTTAATCATCACAAAATCCTATGAGGTAGATACTATTGTTATGGCCATTTTATAAGGGAGAAAATTGAGATACAGAGAGATTGAACTTAAATTTAAACAACTAATGTGTGACAGAGTTGGGAGTTCACTTCTAGAGCACAAGCCCTTAACACTACTCTAAAGTACTATTTTCATCCCATTTTCAGGTAAGGAAAATGAGGCTTCAAGAAATGAATGTTACCAGGGCACACAGCTAGGTACATGTCAGAGAGGCCAGGCAGACCCGTGCCCAGCCTGCTCTTGAGCCTTTGCAGCAGAGTTGTGTAAGCTGCCCTGAGGAGTAATGACCCTTACACCAGAGCTGCATAGGCAGAACATAGAGGACTGTCAGTCCAAGGTGCTATAGGAACTGAGTCTTCTTAAGTAAAAAATTGAATAAGTTGACTTTCAAAGATTCCTTCCCCCCACATGATAACATTTTAATGTTTCTAAATTCTTTTATTTCAAAAATATACCTACACAGTCACTGCAGAGCTTCTTTGAGCTGAAGGAGGCAGTGTCTTTTTTCATTCTCATAACTCTGCCAAAGAAACCTCAAATTCACAACACTGAAGTAAAGCCCAGGAGAGAGGAGTCCTGCTTGAGTCCTGATCACATTCATCTCCTCTAAGTGGAGGCGTTTCCCTAGGATTCTGCCCTTTATCTGTGTTCCAGACTTTTAAATCAAATCATCCACAAGTCAAATAATAAATTTTAGCACCATTTGAGGCAGAGTGCAACTGTTGGTGGTGTTTGTTTAATGGAACCTGGCTCAGCAGAAATAATTTTTCTCAGATTTGATGGTGAGGTTTCACCTCCTTAAAACGCATTGAGTTAATTGAAATTAATTTATTGTTTTTAAAATAAAAGAGGAGTATACCTTAAATACTTGTGCCCTGTAAGTTCTCATCTTGAGTGATTTGATATGCCTTGATAGAGTGATACGGTGTTAATAAGCAACCTGCTTAGTAGAATTTTATTACTGATTCAGCTTTTCCAGGTTGGGACAGTTTCCTAGATTTGGGCTTAAGTCCTGGCTCAGCTGAGTACTATATGATGATGGACCCATTACTTAATTTCCCTGTGTGTCAATTTCCTGTTCTGTAAGATGGAGATCATAATATGTTAGTTACCTCATAAGGTTAATGTGAGGATGGAATGAGTTAATTTGTGTAAAGTGTTTATAACAGTGATTGGGCATTTAGTAAGCATTCAGTAAATGTTAGCTTTTATTTTCAGATTCTAAATACTTCCATTCTGGTTCAGGCTGTCATCTCCTTTCCTCTGCATTATCACAGGAACTTCCTAAGTGGTTTTCCTGCTTTTACCATTGTCCCCTATATAGTTTATTTTCAGTATGCCAACCAAAGTGATACTGATCCTCCTCAGAGTTAGAGTAGGTCAGTCTGCTCAAATACCGCTAGCAGGCATCCCCAACCTTCAGGATCTAATGCCTTGATGACCTGAGGTGGAGCTGATATAATAATAGAAATAAAGGGCACAATAAATGCAGTGTGCTTGCATCATCCTATAACCATTTCACCTCAGCTCCCCCAGCCTGTGGGAAAATCATCTTCCATAAAACCGGTCCCTGGTGCCAAAAAGGTTGAGTCTAGAGGGGGGCTTCCCTGGTGGTTCAGAGGGTAAAACGTCTGCCTGCATTGTGAGAGACTCAGGTTCGATCCCTGGGTCAGGAAGATCCCTTGGAGAAGGAAATGGCAACCCACTACAGTACTCTTGCCTGGAAAATTCCATGGACGGAGGAGACTGGTAAGCTACAGTCCATGGGATTGCAAAGAGTTGCATTGAGCAACTTCACTTCAGAGGCTTTCCACTGAAGTCCTTACCAGGCCTTATACAAATCCCTTTCTACTCTCCACTTTGCCTGTTCCTCCAACCTACTCACCCCTGTGTAGCTCTGATCTCCTTTTCTGTTCTCACCCCTCCTCTCTGCTCTCCAGTCATCCTGACTTCTTTTAGTACTTGAGCATGGCACACACTCTTCTGTTTTGAGATGATTGCATTTGTTGTTTACTTTCCTAAAATTCTCATCTGCTGTATATTTGCATGGATTACTTATTTATCCCCTTCAAATCTTGGCTTACGATAACTTTTTCAATAAGGCTACTTTGATCACTGTGTTTAAAATAGTATTTGCTGCCCCAGTCACTTTTCCTTGCTGTATTTTTTCCATAGCACATATCTGACATCTCAGAGTTCAGTTACTGATTGCTTTATTGCACAACTCTTCTCTCTAGAATGTAAGCTTCATGGGAGCAGAGATTTTTGTCTGTTTTGTTTACTGCTGTTTTTTGTTTTTAGTACTGAAAAACACTGCCTGGCCTGTGTAGACATTCAGTGAATATTTGTTGCTTAAGTAAATTATGTGTCTATGTATAACATGTATATTTTGAAAACCTGAAAGATGAATTGGCTGCTGCAAGGAAATATTTATTCTAGCCAGTATGAAGAAATGGAAGTAAATTCTCTTTCCTGTGGTGAATAACCTCAATATTTTCCTTTGTCAGAGATGTACAGTCTTACTACGTCTTTGTGAGCTCATGGATGATGAAAATGGAATCTATTTTATCTAAAGAGCAGAGAATGGATAAATTTGCTGAAGACCTCACCAGTAGATGTAATGTTTTTATACAGGTAGCTGCATCTTCTTTCTTAGAATGTTGGATCTAATGGTGGATCATTTATTTGTTAATCCAGAGTACAGAAGGTACACTTTGAAAGAACTGTAAAGGGTAGGATATGTTTTTGTGTTTAAAACTGAAATTGATTTGGTTATGTATGTTTGGATCTGGATCTGTGTGACGTGTTTAGATTTTCTAATATATACATTTAATATATGCATCTAATATATGCAAATCTACACTCCATCCAAGTCCTGACTTCTTAGCTGTATCCCATAAGTTTTGATGTGTTGTATCTGTATTATTCTTTACTTCAAAATACTTTAAAGAATTCATTGTGATTTCTACTTTGCTCTCTTGACTGTTTTGAAATAGAATTCTTCATTTCTAAATGCTGAGATTTCCTAGTTATCGTTTTACCATTGATTTCTCTCAGTATGAAATACTTTCAGTATTGAAGTTTGTTGAGATTTGCATTGTGGATTGGGCCATGGACAACTTTGGCAAACATTTTATGTAAATGTTTATGCTTAAAAAGAATGTAGTTTGCTTTTTGTTGGTCGTGGTATTTTATATATATCAAGTAGGGTCATATTTGTTAATGATTTTGTCTGAATATTCTGTCAGTTACTGAGATAATTGGGTCAGAATCTCCCACTGTTATAGATTTGTCTTATTTATCCTTTGTAGCTTCATCAACTTTCGTTTTATGTATTTTGAGACTAAACAGGCACATAACTGGAGAAGGAAATGGCAACCTCTTGCCTGGAAAATCCCATGGACGGAGGAGCCTGGTAGGCTATAGTCCATGGGGTTACGAAGAGTCGGACATGACTGAGTGACTTCACTTTCACTTTTCACTGTCATGCATTGGAGAAGGCAATGGCAACCCACTCCAGTGTTCTTGCCTGGAGAATCCCAGGGACAGGGGACCTGGTGGGCTGCCGTCTATGGGGTTGCACAGAGTCGGACACGACTGAAGCGACTTAGCAGCAGCAGCAGGCACATAACATTTAGAATTGTTATAGCTTAGTGGTGAGTCAAACCTTTTATCGTGTCTGGTAATGCTTTTTGTCATAGGTCTCTTTTGTGTCATAGTAATGTAGCTGTACCAGTTTTCTTTTAATAAGGTCTGTAAGGTCCATCTGTTACCATCCTTTTATTTGCAACCTGTTTGGCTCCTTTATTTAATGTGTGTCTCCTATAAGTAGCATGTATTTCACCCCAATGAAACACTTTCTGTATGTCAATACTGATATTCATATTTAATTAGCACCTAATTAGTTGCTTTCTATTTATTTGTCTCACTTGTTCTGTGTCTGTATTCTTTTCCTCTCTGGCTCTCTTTTTGAATTATTTTTATTTTATTTTTCCTTCTGTTACTTTTATTCAGTATTTTACTGTTCTTTTAGTGGTTACTGTGGAGATTTTAAGATGCATTATTGAACATTCATCTCCAATATAAACGAGTAATTTTACCACTTTCCAGACAGTATAAGGCTCTTAAGCCCTTTAAATTCTGTTTACCCCTTCTCACCTGTGCTGCTGTTGTGTGTTTTGATTCTTTGTATATTTTAAACCATATAAGACATTGTTGCTGCTGTTTTTAATAGTATTCATTTAGATTTATGCATATATTTACCCATTCTGTTGCCTTTTATCCTTCTTGCATCCCCTTATCTTTCTATTTGTGGAATACCTGTTAGAATTTCACTTAATTTTTTATTGTTTTCTGGCTTCCTTTGTTTTTGTTAAGAAGGCAGCTGTCAAGTTTTGCTGTTTTTTTCAATATATGTCTTCGTTGGATTGCTTACAAAATTTCCTTTTTGGTTTTTAAGCAGTATTACTTTGATGCACCTAGATGAGGTTTTCTTTGTGTTTTTGCTACTTGGGATTTGTAAAGCTTTTGGAGTTTGTGGAAAATTCTGTCATCAACTCCTTAAGTACTATTCCTGTTCTAGTCTCTGTTTCTTCATCTAACCTACTGTTAAACCCATCTACTGACTTTTTAAATTTTTTCTTAGGTCTTAATTTTAATTACTTTTCAGTTTGTTTCTTTTTTATAGTTTCCAATTTTCTGAAGTAATTTTGTGTTTTATTTCCTTCTACATACTCATCGTAATTATTTTGAAGCCCAGGTCCAATCATTGCATTATCTAGCTATTTCTATTATCTATTTTTTTTGTTGTTTGTTTTTTGGATATATCTTATCTCTTTGTATGCCTGGTGATTTTTAATAGCACAAATTGTATATAGAACTACAGACATAATTTGAAGATTTGGGTATTGTTTTTCTTCCTCCAGAGAGGATTTAATATTTGCTTCCAATAAATGCTAGTCTAGGACAACTAGTAACCAAGATTACCTCAGCCCAGTCATGGGTTTAGATGATCTAAATTGGGACCTAAATTGTATGATGGATGTTTTTTCTAGTTCACCCTTACTTTCTAGGGGGTATTTTAAGAATCCCAACTCAAGAGCCTGGTTGATTTAGAGGATTTCCTCCTCTCCTTGATGGGCCATGAGCTCCTATTTTTATCCTCAGGGATCCTGAAAGACATGTCTGGCTTCTGTCTTTGTTACCCTCTTTTGGAATGGGCAGATGCCTCTATGGGAAAGCAGCCTCAAAAGCTGGGCTCATGTTTCTGTCATCTCCCATATCATGGCCTTGTGGTTTCTTATTTTCTTGATAGCTCTTTGATACCTTCCAAGAGTTTTAAAAAGTGTTTTGTCCAGATTTTCTGGTTGTTTCATATGGGAAGGTTGGTCCAACTTATCTATTCTGCCATTAACAGAAACAGACCCCAGACCTTCCCCCACCCCATTTAGATGTTTAAAATACATCCTTCATGTATATCCTTCACAAATTAATGACCATCTGGGAATGAGGTGATAGTGTCTTGTGACCTCTGTGCCTCCTCCCTCTTCTCCCCCTGAAAAAAACCTCTTTTTCTGCCTGCCTTAGAGTTACACTTTCCCTGTTCCTTGTCTCTGCTTTTCCTAGTGCTGCAGTAGGTTCAGGGTCTGGGGTAATAGTCCTGTAGTTGACAAGGTAACACTTGCAGCTCTTTCCTGCATGTATACCCCAAGCTCTGATCTTACTGTCAGCTCTTAGGAATCTACCTACTCTCTCATTTCTTAGTCCTTTTAATTGTATCACATCTCTTCACCATAGAGCTGTTATTGGTTCACAGAAATTTCCCCCTCCCTGCATTGTGTCATTCCTTTAGTCAGCCACTGTTACTCATGGTGGAGCTGGAGAAAAAGGTCAGCATCACTGGCATATAGCTGCTGCCCTGGTTCCTTGTATATATTCACAATAATATAGTTCAGGTTCATCTCTAAACTGTACATGTGTCTCTTTTTGGTCCTTCTCTATAAACCCAAAGAATCTCCATTATTCTGTTTCTGTGTGGCCTTTTTGGATCTAAATGAAAATATATTTGAGAGGTAATACCCTTTTTCTTATTTTGTATTCTATACTGTTTCCTTGGGTTCATTAGCACTAAAATTTTTTTAATCCTCACAGGACTTGTGGCTTCCTTTATAAGTAGAAGGGTAAGAGAACCTGTTCTTGGGGCTGGAAAGAGAGAAAGTCTGATTAGCAGCAGCAAGCAGAGGACATGGTAGCAGATGGATGGTAGGGATTGGTCTGGGTGAAAAAGAAAGGGGAAATTGGTTTGGAACTGAAAAATACTCTTGAATGTCTGTACTGGCCAGAGAGCAGCTCTCTATCTCCTCATTTTTCAGTTCCTACTTCCTTAGAGCCTTCAGCTCTTGTTTTAAGCTGCAGTAAATAGGAGTCTTTAATCCTCTTTGTCTGGCAGGTAACATAAGGATGAATAGATACCTTCCTGACATCCCAGTCATTTCTCTGAAAGTTTTGTCTTTTTAATGGAAATATTCTTTAATTGCAGTTATATACTGTAATGTCAATAGCACTAACCTTCTAGTATGTGATAGGTTACATAACTTTTAAGGGGTGCTTTGAAACTTCACCAAGATGTATAATACTGCATGTAAAGAGTATTTCAAAATCTTAAGAACTGACTTTAAAATGCACTCTAGAAACACTGGATATTGGCGAGTTGAAGAATTAATATTACATAAAGAACAAAATCTTGAAGAAATGAAACCTTTTATTGTGATTTTAATTGATGTTTTATGTTGTTTTTTATAGGGCTTTTTATATGCATATAGTATTAGTACCATTATTAAAACCACAATGAACCTGTACATGTCCATGCAAAAGCCAATGACCAAAACGTCAGTTAAGGCATTATGCAGGCTTGTTGAACTTCTCAAGGTAAGTTTTGGATTATTTTACTTTGCCATTATAATTGAGAAATGATCCGAGCATAAAGTAGGATTTTGGGGGGTAAGGTTTGACTTCTTGATTATGAGTATAAAAAATTATGGGAACGTGTATTTGTCTCTTAGTTAGATAAAGGAACTAGCCAGTGACAGAAATTTCTGAATAATTTTCTGTGAATGGCCAATATACTTAAACTTTATTAAAAGTTAACATGTAGTGAAAGAGAAAAGAAGGAAAATGAAAAGATTAGTCAAAATATTAGTAGTTTTACTCATGGAAGTTCTAAGTGTGTTGCATGAGTTTTAAAAACTACACATGAAATGTTACATTTTATAATATTAAAATGCATATGAGGCTAGTCAGCATGAGGTTGTTTGTTTTGTAATTTAGAGGAAGTGTTGTAATCTTGGGATTTGAATGCTTTTGAAAATGGTAAAATGTTTCTTAGCATACTCTTAAGTAAAAAAATAAAACTCAGGCAGGAGAGCCTACTTGTAGCTTTTTGTAAAACCTGAGCTAAAGATTTGCTAGTGAATTTTTGTTAATAGTGGCTTTAGATTTGCTTAGGAAATAAAGATAGTTTGGAGACCTTGTCTTTAGATTTTTAGCAGTTTTTTCTTTAAGGTATTATTAGTTATATTTATTTTTAATGAAATGCAAATACAGAAGTGTGTATATGTATAAATGCATTATATCTTATATTTAATATGTAAGCATACTTTAAAAATAATAAACACTTAAAAACCTATCATCCCATTTAGGAAAGCAAATGTTACTAGTATTTTCAAAGCCCCCTGTCTTGTCCTTCCCGGATTGCGTCTTAACCTGTCCTCTTGGAGGACCCGCTGTCCTGAACTTTATCATTCCCTTGTTTCTTTTTAGTTTGTGGCATATGACTAAACTTATCAACCACTCATTGTTTAGTTATAAATGTTTTTGAAGTTTGTATTAATGGAGTAATGTCTCATGTATTCTTTGGCTTGGTTTCTTTTTACTCAGAATTTTTTATTTGGTCTTACCCATGTTGGAATGAGTAGCTGTAGTTCATTAATTTTCATTACTGTGTAGTCTTCCTGGGGTTGGACTTTTGGGTTGTTTTCAGTTTTTGCTATTTTATATCATGTTGCCATTCTTGTATTAATTTATGTTTCTTGGTATAATTGTGCAAAAGTTTTTATGAGGTGTTGTAAACCTATGGGTGGATTGCTGGGTTTTATGCTATGTATATAATCAGCTTTTTAAGATGATGCCAGATTATTTTTCAAAGTAGTTAACATCAGTTTACATACCTCCGTCAATATATTAGATTTCCGTCAATATATTAGATTTCTGTTGTTCCCTACCTGGCCAACATTGGTATTATCAGCCTTAACATTTCCTTCACATACTAAACATTTCCCTGATGATTAATGATAATATCTTTTCAAATATTATTAACTGTTTCTTTTGTGAAAAATATTTTCACCTCTTTTGTTCAGTTATTTGTTGAATTGTTTACCTTTTTAAAAAAGTGTTTAATTCGTTTGGTGTCTACATATTCTGAATACTGATCCCTTGTGTGTGGCAGGTATTTTCTCATACATTGGTTTATCTTTTAATTTTGTTCATAGTGGCTTTTGATACACAGAAATTTGTAATTTTAATATAGTTGAATTGACCAGTCTTACCCTTTATAGTAGTGCTTTTTTCATCTCATTTATAAATTTCTTACCGGGCCCAAAGTCATAAAGATATTCTAGAATTGTGCCTAAATATTTTAAGTTTAAAGTTGATTCTCACATTATCACTTCTGATTCTTTTTAGGCGATAGAGCATATGTTCTACAGGAGAAGCATGGTTGTGGCTGATTCAGTCTCACATATAACACAGCACCTTCAGCATCAGGCTCTTAATTCTATTTCTGTGGCCAAGGTATAAAAGCATAATTATATTATCTTCCTAGTTTTCCCTTCTATTGTTTTGTGTTTTTTAGTTAAGCCTGTTTATCCACAATATTCTTGGTTATAATATCCAAAGTATTCCATGATTTTACTGAGAGTGATCAGGATTGTCTTTAGCCTGAATTTCCAGCATTAACACAGTTCTACTAAAAAAGGACATACTGGGCATTTTTAAAATAATGTGTCTTTCTTAAATTATTTCCTTGTTAAATTGATGAGGTACGCCTAGTAATTTGCTGTCCCTGACGGTGCTCAGCAAGAATGTTATGGAAATAAAGCATCTGACATTATCATAAGAAGTCAACAGGGAAAGTATTTGTCTTAAGTGCTGTTAAGTTGAATCATGGAAAAGATAACTGAAAAAAATTTTCCTCATGAGTCTTTTGTTACTGCCTCACATTTAAAGCTGCTATGTCCTGTTTCCTTTTATCTTTAAGAAAAGAGTAATTTCTGACAAAAAATACAGTGAACAGCGTCTTGATGTGCTCTCTGCTCTAGTTTTGGCTGAAAACACTCTAAATGGACCAAGCACAAAGCAGCGACGACTTATTGTTTCTTTGGCACTGAGTGTGGGCACACAAATGGTAAGTGTATTGCTGTTACTTACAGAGTAAAAATGAGACCTGAGGTTTCACACTTCCCTTTTTACTGACTTAAGAAACCTGTCTTTCAAGTGCAACTTCTCTGTGCTTTTCCCTTCCCTAATAGAAAACGTTTAAAGATGAAGAACTCTTTCCACTTCAAGTAGTAATGAAAAAGCTGGATCTTATCAGTGAACTTCGAGAAAGGTAAGTAGGGATATGTAATGGTAACAAAAGATACGGGTGATGGAAACATCAGGACTTTTTTTTTTTTTTTAATAGGCTAGCAATAGAAGGAGTATAATCTAGGTAGACCTTTGGTTCCTCCTTATAACCTCTGAGGCACGACTAGAATGAGACTCTGACAAGGGTTTGTATTTCTTTGACTTGTCTTCTGTAGTAAGGATGTAGCTTTTGGAAGAACTCACTTGAAAAATGTTATATAGCCCTTAGAGCATCTGGCAGACTCTGGAACTATTGTGCTTATTGTGATGGGTATCTCTAATGGACTCAGAATTGCTGCTTTGTAACAAGGCTTCATCTACTTGGGAGAGACTTAGAGCCATCTCACATAGTCTTCCATAATTTTATTTGGGACAGAATTTGAGTTACATTGTTGGTTAGACAGTCACCAAGATGGATTCATTTTTGAAAGGCTTATTTGTGTAACTCCTGTGGCTTTATTGTTTTCTTTTCATCAAATAAGCATTGAGTTTCTTAGGAAAATGGGTTTTCTGAGTTTTGATTTCCAGCTGAACTAAGGTTACAGCACAATTCTCATATAATGCTCATATTTGTAGCATAATGTTTTTGTTATTCTGAGGAGCTCAGATTTTTGTAGTTAGTGGCAATTCACTCTACCCATGGAAGAAATACTGAACTTTTCTTCACTATAAGATATTTATGATCAAGTTGTTGCCCTATAAAGCGTGAAGTAGTCACTTGGCAAAGATAATAGGTTGAGTGCCACTGGTTTTTGTTGTTGCTGTTTTGGTCAGTTTTTTGAAAGTTCTTTTCAACTTTGAGACAGGTAAAATGGTGCATGTGATGCAGGTCTTGTAAGTCTAGTCATATCAAATAATACTGAAAATTTAAACTATCTTAAAGTTATTTTTTTTTTAAGTATGCTTTAAAATGCATTTATAAAATTCTAACAATGTCAAATATTGGACTGTTTTGTTACCATTATTTGAAAAATATTTATTTTGTGACTTTTCTATGCTAATTTTGGGTTAAATGATATAGGGGATACAAGGTATGAATAGACAGCTCTTACCTTTACAGTATATAATGTCATTCTTTGCATTATTTTGGGGGGTTACTTCACTTTTGGTACCACTAATCACTACTTTACATTGTAGAGTCCAGACACAATGTGACTGTTGTTTTCTATACTGGCATCGAGCTGTCTTCCCAATTTATTTAGATGACGTATATGAAAATGCTGTTGATGCAGCCAGACTACATGTAAGTAAAAGAATAATGTAAAGAACAAATCCATCATTTTTTCAATTCACTGTACAACCATTTTAATTAATTTTAAAATAGATCATTTAAAAACTGCTGGTGCTGTTTTTTAACAGTGCTATGCATTTAAATTTTATATTAATACAAATGAATTAATTTGAATATATATTTAACTATTCTCATATTCCTAATCATTCTCATTTCACTGGGTTTTAGTTTGTGTCAAAATAATTGACTTATTTGTCAGCAAGGTATTCAGATCTTTCCATATCCTTATGGAAATGAATGTATTTGAATGCTCAAAATAAAAAGGATTAGTTAATGTGATTTTTTTAATTAGTTTATTTTCTATTTTTTAACTTTACAATATTGTATTTGTTTTGCCATACATTGACATGAATCCACCATGGGTGTACATGTTTTCCCCTTCCAGAACACCCCTTCCACCTCCCTCCCCATCCCATCCCTCCGGGTCATCCCGGTGCACCAGCCCCGAGCACTCTGTATCATGCATTGAACCTGGACTGGTGATTCGTTTCACATAAGATAATTTACATGCTTCAACGCCATTCTCCCATATCATCCTGCCCTCACCCTCTCCCATAGAGTCCATAATACTGTTCTATTTATCTGTGTCTCTTTTGATGTTTTGCATACAGGGTTATCTTTACCGATTGACTAAGTACCATATATGTGTGTTAGTATACTGTATTGGTGTTTTTCTTTCTGGCTTACTTCACTCTGTGTAATAGGCTCCAGTTTCATCCACCTCATTAGAACTGATTCAAATGTATTCTTTTTAATGGCTGAGTTGATTTTTTTTTTTTTGTATTAGTATATACTTTAGAGAATAAAATTCAACTCTTAGGAAAGCAAGATAGTCATGTGTAGAAAAACAGCCTTCAGATTGAGGCTTTGTCTTTTAAGATAGGGAGCTTCTGTAATATAATTTAGAGATGTAGTTTTTCTAAATTCATGTACATTCTAATTTTCTTCTTTAGTACATGTTCAGTGCTTTACGTGACTGTGTACCTGCCATGATGCATGCAAGGCATTTGGAGTCCTATGAAATACTTCTGGATTGCTATGACAAGGAAATTATGGAAATTTTAAATGAGGTAACATTTGAGATTGAAAAGCTTAAGATGTGTTTGGAAAAACTTTTTGGGTTGAAGCAGACTTGCACAAATTTATGATTCTTACTTACAAATCACTGGAACAAAGAAACTGTCACTGTTGTGTTAAATTGGTCTTTAATTCCTAATTTTTTGTATAGGAATCCAGATTAGGAATTTGGAATTTTTTTTTTCCTTTTACTTTAGTAAGTAGTATATTTGAATTTAAAGTCCTATTCATTAGAAGACTGCAAATGCAAAATTGGTTTGAATATTGTCTGCTCCTCATGGTAATACAGTTAAGACGACTGTCAATGTTGAATTTCATTTGGAGGGCTAATGACTGAAATCCTTTATGTTTAAAAATAAACCCTGTTAAATTTAACTCTGTTAAATTTAACAATTTAAATGCATCTCTACTTGTTCTAATGAAGTGTGTGTTGTAAACACTGCTACCTTTAAAACTGTATTTTCAGCTAGCAGTATTTTTATATGGAGGGAGGAATTAAAAATGAGTGAGCTTTACAATATAAACCTAATTCAGGCTTGTTGAAAATGTGAGATTTTTAATATTTCTCATGTGAATATTCATATTTAGAAAATAAGGTATATGTCTTGGTCAGTATTTAGAACCCCATGTTACACCAGAAAAGATGATTAATTTCATTGCTGTTAGCTCAGTGAGTTTTGTGATTTTTTTAATAATTATTACATGGAAGTGTTTAAAATTTTTTCTCTTGCATATTCTCAGGATCTTTCTTCCTTTGTTCTGGTTTATATAAATTTTATGCTTCATGTTGTATATTCATGTTCCTTGTGGTGAAACTACCAGACATTAGCTTTTGATTTCTTTGTAAGGGTATTATACTTAAAATACTAATGAACTCAATAGAACTCATCTGACTGCTTCCTGGTCAAAAAAAAGTCATTGATTTAAAATGGATAGCAAAATAATCTCACTTTCCCAGTGAAACAATATTTTACCAAGGAGTATTTAGTTTGACAGTTTGACAAATTTTTTCTTCATTGTACTGAGTATAAAGCTTTTCACATTGAGAACATGGACATCTGGAAGAATCATACAATTGGAATATCATTTTGAAAATTTAAGATATCAATTCTTTTCTGAATAGCATTTGCTGGACAAGTTGTGCAAAGAAATAGAGAAGGACCTGCGACTTTCTGTGCATACTCATTTAAAGCTGGATGACAGAAACCCTTTCAAAGTTGGCATGAAAGACCTGGCCCTTTTTTTCTCTCTGAATCCAATTCGGTTTTTCAATCGTTTCATTGACATTCGAGGTGAGTGTTCTGGTTTTCTTCTTAGGGTTGTATTCTATATGAGTTTGCTCTGTTAAAGGACAAATAACAAAAACGAAACCTTGAGAAAAATCTTTCTTTGTATTGATCCATTTATTCTTGAATTCCTTTTTGTTTCTTCATTTTTGTTTTCCTAACAGCTTATTTTATTATTTAGAGAACATTTTTAGCTCTCAGTCTTTTCTTTTTAACTTAATTCATTTTTTATTATTATTTTTGGTTGCACTGGGTCTTTGTTGCTGTGTATGGGCTTTCTGTAATTGCAACAAGTAGGGATTTCTTGCAGTGCGTGGGCTGCTCGGTGTGGTGGCTTCTTTTGTGGAGCACAGGCTCTCAGTGTGCAGGCTTCAGTAGTTGTAGCACATGGCTCAGTAGCTGCAGCCTGTGGACTCGAGAGCACAGCCTCATTAGTTGTGGTGCACGGGCGTAGTTGCTCCGTGGCATGTGAAATCTTCCCAGACCAGGGATCGAACCTGTGTCCCCTGTGTTCGCAGGCAAATTCTCATTGCACCACCAGGGAAGTCCCATTCCTAGCACCTTATTTTAAAGGAAGAAATTTAATGTTCAAAGACAAGTTGTTTCCTTTTTAGTGTCATTTCTCCTCCTTTCCTACTGTTATCATGAATCAAAAAGTTTTGATTTTTTTGTTTGTTTTGAAGCTTATGTAACTCACTACCTAGACAAGACTTTCTACAATCTAACAACAGTAGCTCTTCATGATTGGGCTACTTACAGTGAAATGAGAAATTTAGCTACTCAGCGTTATGGATTGGTTATGACAGAGGCCCATCTTCCTAGTCAGACTTTGGAACAGGTATAGTATAAAGTCTTAGTATAGTCTGATGGTAGCTTAATAATATATCTCTAAGAAAATTTTTTAAAAACTTTTATTTAATACGTGTTTATATTTCAAAGTTGAAAGTGAAAAGAAAATATTTGCTATATAAAAAAACCTCATAGTTGAGAAGAATAAAAAATTAGTGCTGATTTGCTTTATGAAAGAATTTATCACATGCTTCCAAATGTTTATACTTTACCTTTTGTTGAAATTTTGGTACGTAAATTTACATACAGCTTTTCAGAAACAAATTAGGATAGTGAAGTGACTTCTGCTGAACTTTTACAAGTTTAGTTAAGGTCACAGTTAAGAATTTTAAACTAGATATAATATATGTGCTTTAATATCTTAGAAAAATGGTTAAATTTATAAAATTGTATTTGTTTTTAAAATGAGTGCAAAGTATTTAGCTTTATTAATTCAGTAAGCTAATTTACAATATAGTTGTATCTCAGGAGTGCAAAGGTTTGTTTTCAGTTAATTTGCATGTAATTCTTTCTAAGATAATCCAGATATAATATTTACTAAAATTCGTTAATTCAGTTCCAAAATTTGAAGATCATAATTTTTCGTTCATCTTACTGCATGTATAGGGACCAGTTCCAGGATCAGTTTGTATATCCTTTCATTCACTTATTTATAAAATTAATATTTATCAAAAATTTGCTAGACACTGCACTGTATTACTGGAGAGGATTGCCATTTCATTCTCCAGGGATTTTCCCGACCCAGGGATTGAATCCATTGACTGCTTTGCAGTCAGATTCTTTACCGCTGAGTCTCCTGTGAAGCCCTCAGTATGTTTAGGGATACAAAAATAAACAGAAACAGTCTTAGCTCATGTACCTGTAGCCTAGTGGGAGAAAAATGAGTAAATAAATTTTTAGATTAAAATGTGAGAAAATCTATTATAAAAACTTAATCAAAGGGGTGTTTTAATATTACTTTGAGCTCCAATTAGAAAAGCTATGGAACAGTTTACATGATACCATTTATTAGATATTAGAGTAATCACTGAAGAATGAAGGATTCTTATTAGGTAACTTGTATCTTAAAGGTACATATGGGTGAGCTCAGTCGTGTCCTACTCTTTACAAACCCGTGGGCTGTAGCCCACCAGGCTCCCCGTCCGTGGAATTTTCCAGGCAAGAATATTGGAGTGGGTTGCAGTTTCATTCTCCAGGGGATCTTCCTGACCCTGGAATCAGATCTACATCTCCTGTGTTGGCAGGAGGATTCTTTACCACTGAGTCATCTGAGAAGTCCTTATATTAAAGGTGGTCTAGTATAATTAAAAGAAGCATAAAAATTTGGAATTAGACTTTCTAAAACCCCTGGGTTCTGCCTCTTCCTAGCTCTTTGACTTTGCAGAACTCTCTTAGTTTCATTTTCTTCTGCTGTGGAATTTTTTTTTTCCTCCTTTTTTATTTTTCAAATTATGAAAGTATAGTAACACATTTATAGGAAACTTAGAAAATACAGAACAAAGTTACATATAGTCCACTATACATTACAATTATTTTTTTAAGTAGATAAATTAAGACTTTTAGTTGGAGTTTCCTTATCAGACTCTCAAAAATTAATAAAATGAATAGAAGGATATAGTAGACCTGAAAAACACTATGAATCAATTCAACACAATTAAGATTTATACAATTTTCACACAATAGCAGGATACAAATTCTATTCAAGTTCCCATAGACTATAAACCAGGAGACACTGGAACATATCCAGGGACATAAAACAAGGTGTAAAAATTTCATGGTCTAAAGGTAGCTGAAGTCATACAGTGTCTGTTCTCTTATCGCTGTGGAATTACATTAGAAATCAGTATCAAAAGGTACTTGAAAATAGTCCACATATTTTCAAGTGCAATGTGTCATTTACCAATGGCTTTAACTTAGCCATTGACAGTCTCAGTAAAGATAAAAGACTGAAAAAACAGAGGGTGATCAGCTGTGGAATTTAGAAGAATAATATCTTTTTGAGAATTTCATATAAGGAACCTTGCACAGTGCCTGAAAAATAGTATATACTTTAGAGATCACCACATATTCTGGCTGCCTTTTAGAATCTGGCTGTTAATTTACTTTCTAAAAAATAGAAAAAAATCCTTGTGAAGACAGATATTCTCAGAAGTGTTAGAGAAATGGTTGTGAGTCATGGATCTTTGAAGTTTTAACTTTTCCTGTCTACACAAAAGGTGTAACAGTCAGATTTCCCCAAGCAGTTAGTCCTGATTGTGTGTGTCAGAAGCCTATTCTAACCTTTGGTTATGTTTTCTGTAGTTCTTTAAAATAGTTTAAAAATATTGGGTGACTTAATATAAGCAGTAAGTTACTATATTGATAAGTTTGATTATTTTAAACTAATAATAATAGAACTTATATATGGATTGTTTTGTAGGGCCTGGATGTCTTGGAAATTATGAGAAACATTCATATATTTGTATCTCGATACCTCTATAATCTCAATAATCAAGTGAGTAAATTAAAAAAAAAATTTTAACGTGGGTGGGTATATAGTAGAAAGACTGAGGGGCAAAGAATTGATTCTTAGCAGTGAAAGTAAAATAAAGGAAACAATGATTGTTTAGAGATCTTGTTTATTTCTTTGCTTTGACTGTATTATCTTCTTGAATGACTTTCCAATTATTTCTAATAAAATAGAGTTCTAAAATTCTTAGATTAACTGACCAGTGTTTGCTATGAATTGTGTTTGTTTTATTACAGATTTTTATTGAACGAACAAGTAATAACAAACATTTGAACACTATTAATATTCGGCATATTGCTAATTCAATTCGAACACATGGCACAGGAATCATGAATACAACAGTAAGAACCTTCTGGGAGGGGGGGTTGTACAGATGTTTGATGCTGTTTAATTTGGAAGTTTAAAAATAGTTTTTTCATTGAGTATTCTGATAAATACACATTATTACCTGTTCATATTATACCTGAATTTCCATTTTTCTGTTTGGTGTAATTGAAATATCTGGCACTGAAGTTGTATTAGATGTAAATGTAAGCTTTGTGATTCAAAAGGCACTTTAGAATGTCTTACCATCTCAAGATCATCATTATAAATAACATTGGAGATTTGAAGACATCAGCATAAATATATATCTATGTGGATTGTCTGATAGTCTCTGAAAAAAGCAAATCATTGATAGTTTGTTTAACATTAGTCCCTTGTGGCTCTGCCACCAGGCAAAGAATCTGCCCGTAATGCAGAAGACCCAGGTTTGATCCCTGGGTTGGGAAGATCCTCTGGAGAAGGGAATGACAGCCCACTCCAGTATTCTTACCTGGAGAATTCCATGGACAGAGAAGCCTGGAGGGCTACAGTCCATAGGGTCGCAAACAGACACGACTGAGCGACTAACACTTACACTTAATGCTCTTTTTCGTAGTTATTTGATACCCTTAAAAATAGCAATTTGCTGAAAATATCTTGAATCTTCCTAAAAATGGGCAGTCACGTGAGAGGAATGAATCATTTGAGCTTATATGCTGTTTTTTCTCTGTTGGAAAAAGAGAAATCTTTAAATTTACCTGCTTTTTTGGTCACAGTTTCTCCTTGAGGAAAGAATAATGCGAATGTTTAAATAGTACAATATTATTAAGCATATTTGGGAGTAAGGGGATAAGGAAAAGTTACATGACTGGAAGGTTACAAAGGGACCATTTTAGTGTAGTGGACAAGCTGTATTTGAGCTGATAAGTAACATGGTTGGAGCTCTTTGTTAGTGGTTACCAGTAGAAAAATGAGACATGGATGGAGTTTCAGATTTCAAGTCAGGAGTCATCTGCATAGAGATTTCTGAACCTTTCAGGATCAAACTCTTCTTTGACCTCATCTATCAAGCATTCATGTAACAGATGTAATTATGCTTGTATTTTATGTGTCTCAGGCACTGTGCTGAGTGCTGAGATGAGAAAAACAGACATTTCTTGCTCTCATAGTAATTATACTCTGGCAGGAGAAACAGCTGTTAATCAGTTAACCACACTATTAAATGTAAGTTCCTGATGTCTGGTGATGATGAGCTGAGCACAGAAAAAATAAGATCAGAGACTGGCAGATTTACCCATTATTAAGATGGGTAATAATAATCTTCTAAGAACTACTACAACTGAGCAGATCAAGAAAAAGCAATGTTTTAAGCTGCAAGAAAAGATCTGAGAAAGCACCCATTTCTATAACTGGGTGATGAAGACTGTTAACAAGGGCATACGTATGCCAAAATAATTGGTAATATTTGAAGGTGGTGGGGATGGAAGTTAATGCAAGGCTTTCATCTGTGGGTCAGAATTAATCTTGTTTTGACTTTAATCACAGCTTAAATCCTACTATTTCAATGTTTTCTAAGTCTAGATCAGGGCCTTTTAATCCATTCTCAAAACACCTACACTTCTCATTTTATAGGTTATTGCAGTTGAGATTTCCTAGTTTATTTAACATGTATTATACTTGTCTTAAAATGCCTGTCACTCCCACTAGAATACACTTGATGATGACAAGGGCAGTGTCTAGCATGAGAGCAGGTGCATTGTCTTGCACATAAGAGGTGCTCAAAATATTTATGGGTAAATAATTGAAATGTTTACTATCTTCCTTTAGGAAAGGTCAAAGAGCACCATGTTTTTCACTTTAGTATCATTTCATTCATGTAGATTGGTAATAATCTCCTGAGTGTGGTTTATGACATAAAACCTAGTGTGTTGGCAAATCTGGTTTATGATTCTCACTATAGCTCTTAGTCTTATTATGTGAATATTTTTTCCATTTTTTAATTCTTTTTTGTGTCATAAAAATATTTAAGAGGAGCTTTTGGAAAGGTCTATAAACTTTGGCAATAAAAACTTCATTTATTTAAGTATTTCAGGTCCAAAATTAATTAGACTTTATAAATGGATTATTTTATTTAGTACAACTGATTTGAAGTTAATTTTTACATTTAATTTTTCCAATTTTAATTTTATAGGTCAATTTCACCTACCAGTTTTTGAAAAAGAAGTTCTATATATTTAGCCAATTTATGTATGATGAACATATCAAATCCCGATTGATTAAAGATATTCGGTTTTTCAGAGAAATCAAGGACCAAAATGACCATAAGGTATTTTTACATATTCTTTTGAAAAGGTAGTTTGATTCAACTATTGAATATATTGGCATACCTTACATTGCTGTGCTTTACTTCATTGTGCTTCGCAGGTACTGTATTTTTTAACAAAGTGAAGGTTTGTGGCAAACCTGCATTTTCAGATGATGGTTACCTTTTTTAAGCAGCAAAGTGTTTTTAAATTAAGGCATGTACATTATTTTTTTATATGTAATGCTGTTGAATACTTAATAGACTACAGTACAGTGAAAACATAACTGTTGTGTTACACTGGAAAACCAAAAAATTAATGTGACTCACTTTATTGCAGTATTTGCATTGTTGCAGGGTCTTGAACCAAACCTTCAATATCTTCAGCGTTTGCCTATATAGCGAATGTTTATGCTGAAATTCATTATGAGTTACTCTACTAGGGATTTTGTTTTCTTTTTTATTTTTCACATAACTGCCTGGTTTGACTTCAAGTTTTCTGTATTTTCCCTTGTAATTTCTTTTTTTTTTTTCCTCTTGTAATTTCTTACCCTTTGCATTCTCTGTAAGTGAAAGTGTAAGGAAAAAGATGAATGTAACCAGGTGTTACTTTTCTTCATTTTAAAATAATGCAAAAGCAGAAGTGCTCATTTTGAAACATTTAAACAATGTATTGTTTAACGTTTAAACTAAATGTTCTTCATTTCTGTTTTCTCCCATTTCCATTTTCTGGGGGCAGTTGCTATTAACAGTGTCATGTGACGTCTTCCAGATGTCTGTATGATAAAGACGTATTTGTGCATTACAAATACTGCTTTTTTCCTTAACAAAAATGGACTAATACTAAAAATACTGTTTTGCAGTGCCTTTATCACATGTCAGTACCTGTAGATCTACCTCATTCTTTTGCAGAGTTGAAGGGAACTCTGTAATTCCTTTAATGTCCTATTGAGAAATAGTTATTCAGTAGCTTCTACAAACAGTGCTACAGATAACATCTTTGCATATTTATCTCTGTGTGTTAGGGACTGTTTTTGAAAGGCAGATTCCTTGAAGAGGAAAAGGGCAAAGAATATGATTATTTAAAATTTTGATACATGTTGCCAAGAACTCTAAAAATACTGCACCAGTTGACAATCCCACCAATAATTTGTAAGAATGCTATTTTACTTTCACCCTCTGGACTGAATTTTCCCGTAGTGAAGAATTAAGTGTTGACAGTACAGAGGCGGCGTATAGCCATGTGGATAGAGAAACCAGCAGGCTTGGATGGATTTTATGTTTGATTTGCCTCATCCAGACCTGTTCTTATTACTCTTCTTAAGCATCACCTAGTTCTAGCCCTCTTATATATTAGTTGTTCATTCTTTTCAGTGTCAGAGCAGCAAAATAATTAATAAAATTACAGATTAGTTATCAGGAAATTACATTAACTGATTTCTATTGACTCAGAAATTAATGTTCAGAGAAATAAAAGGTGCTGTTGTATAAGAATTGTTTCCATTTGTTACTTACATAAAATGAATGATTTAAAAAAATTTTTAACTAAGACTTGAAAAACCATTTTTTATTGGTGATGGCAGCTAGAAATTTTAGTTCAGCTGATGTGTGTTATTTGGGAAGGAGTGTGTTTTTATGTAAGCCCTTAATACTTTTCAGCCCGTGGAAACTTACCACAAATCTCTGAACAGATGTTTCTAGGAAGAATTGATTTCTTTTATCTATCTGATAGAGCAGTTGGAAGACTAATATTGGTAATGGGAAACCTAAGTTTGGCAGCATTCATAATTACTCCCTTTAATATAAAAATATTTAATTTATATTGACCTTAAATATTGGTAGTTTTTGTGCTATATATAAATTTTTTGTCATTAAATTCAGTAATTGTTTTTTTGAACACAATGGAAATGCAAAATTAGAACAGTGATATTGGTATGATTGATTTGGTAGGTATTTTATGTTTTAGGAGTCTTTATTAACAATGGCAGTCTTCAAATTTTCTCTCTAGTATCCTTTTGAAAGAGCAGAAAAATTCAATCGAGGCATTAGAAAACTTGGAATAACCCCAGAGGGACAAAGCTACCTTGATCAGTTCAGGCAGCTCATCAGCCAAATTGGTAAGTTATTGTAAACATGTTGGAAAGTAAAGTACAAATGCCAAGAATCTGTCTGATATATTGTAAATATCTCATAGGAATAAACTTAATATGTATGTGCCTGAGTTTAGCTTTATTCCACCAGTAATTTCCTTTCCTTACCAAAAGTTTTTCAAGTATGATTAGACGGCTGGTGCACAAATAATTGATAGATAAATAAAATATTTATAAATAAAATATTTATAAATAAAATACTGTAAATAAATATTTTGTGGATAAAAGCTATTCAATTAAATTAAAAATATAACAAACTCATCTCAAAGGCCATACTCATAGTAAATAGTCAACTGGTAATTATTTATTGGGTGCCTATTCTTTTCAAGGTCCTATTTCAGATTTTTAAAAGAGGTTCCCTCAAGTTAAACCTAAATGCAAAGATGTGCAGTGTTTATGTAAAAAGTTATTTAATAATTTTTCTGTGTTCCATCATTTTATATTTAATTTCTTGAGTTGTCCTTCTGCCTTACAAGTAGAACTTGTTTTCTGAAACGTGTAACGCTATTTAAAAGGAAGAACTTAAAAATAATCCAAGATTTTAAAAACTGTATACTTATTTGAGCTTTTCATATGCATTACCTCTATTAATGTCCTCACAGTAACCCTTGAGATAAGCATGTAATCATCTTTTTAAAGATGAAAAAAGAGAAACTCAGAAATAAGTGGTGTTGCTGGGATTTTAACCAGGGTTTTTCGGCTCCAAGTCCAAAGATGTTTTGTATTCTTCACAGTTGCAGACCGCAGCAGTTCAGTAAATTCTTATTGACTCTGAAACTGAAACTGTTAGTTGCTCAGTTGTGTCTGACTCTTTGTGACCCCATGGACGGTAGCCCACCAGTATCCTCTGTCCTTGGGATTCTCCAGACAAGAATACTGGAGTGGGTTGCTATTTTCTTTTCCAGGGGCTCTTTCCGACCCAGGACTGAAACCTGGGTCTTACGCATTGCAGGCAATTTCTTTACTGCCTGACCCACTGGGGAAGCCCCTTATTGACTCTTAATTTGGTAAAATTTGGCCTCCTGAGATTCATTTATCAAACATTCATAAAGGCTTTGTTATACCAAATATTTTTCTCGATGCTGAGAATGCACTAGCTAAAGTTGTATAAATTAATTGGTTTACACATTAAAACTTTCTATTTTGTATTAGTACAAGAACTTAGAGAATTTTACCTTTGTAAATTTTTAATTTTAAACAATTTAATAGTGAGATACTGTCTAGTATTGTTTTAGTCATAGTGATATTTAATGTTATATTAGATTGTAAATTTATGGAGCAATAGTTTTTAACCCTTGTTGAGAATCTGATGAAAATACTGAATTGATTTTCCTCAGAAGAATGCCTCTATTCATGTTCACATACAGTTTTGCATATAATATACCAGAGGACAGATGCCCAAAGCTAGAGTCCATGGTACTCAAATTAAGAGCTATTTCTTCTGAGCAGTGTTGCTTAAAACTTTTAAATTCACACACCAATAAGTTTTTTCCCTTTGTAAATACTGCTTGTGGTAGTACATATTTCATGTTTTTATATTTTCTAAAAGTACAGTTTTGTACTATGAAATAATCATTAATTCATGAGCTTAGGACGCTAGTCATTTTTCCCCCAATATACATCAAAATACACATTTTTTCCCCAGTACACAAAAAATCATGTCACCTCTGCCCCTGACATGTATTGCACAGTTGGTGAATAGTATCCTTTTCACTTTGTTCCAGTATTTTACTCTTTATTCTTTTCTTAGGAAATATAAGTTCTTTACCTCTGCCCGTAAAAATTGTAATGTGCTTTTGAGTCTGTTAACTCTGTTGAGAAAAGGAGTAAGGAATCTAGAGCTGGGACCAAAATGAGAAGTCTTTTTGTCTAATAACCTGCCTGCTGAATGAATAACCACCACTGTTAACATTTATTGAGCATTCATAATGTGCCAAAGTTATTCTGAGTGCTTTATATGTTCTAACACATGTCAAACTCAATGCTATGAAGTAAGTATTATATTCATTCATTCCACATATTTATTGAGGGCAGTACAGTATTTCTACTGTAGTGGTTTTAGAAAAGGCGGAGGAACCAGAGATCAAATTGCCAATATCTGCTGGATCATCGAAAAAGCAAGAGAGTTCCATAATAACATCTACCTCTGCTTTATTGACTATGCCAAAGCCTTTGACTGTGTGGATCACAATAAACTGTGGAGAATTTGAAAGAGATGGGCATACCAGACCACCTGACCTGCCTCTTGAGAAACCTGTATGCAGGTCAGGAAGCAACAGTTAGAACTGGACATGGAACAACAGACTGGTTCCAAATAGGAAAAGGAGTACATCAAGGCTGTATATTGTCACCCTGCTTATTTAACTTATATGCAGAGTACATCATGAGAAATGCTGGGCTGGAAGAAACACAAGCTGGAATCAAGACTGCTGGGAGAAATATCAATAACCTCAGATATGCAGATGACACCACCTTTATAGCAGAAAGTGAAGAAGAACTAAAGAGCCTCTTGATGAAAGTGAAAGAGGAGAGGGAAAAAGTTGGCTTAAGGCTTCAACATTCAGAAAACTAAGATTATGGCATCCGGTCCCATCACTTCATGGCAGATAGATGGGCAAACAGTGGAAACTGGCTGACTTTATTTTTGGGGGCTCCAAAATCACGGCAGATGGTGATTGCAGCCATGAAATTAAAAGACGCTTACTCCTTGAAAGGAAAGTTATGACCAACCTAGACAACATATTAAAAAGCAGAGACATTACTTCCCCAACAAAGGTCCGTCAAGGCTATGGTTTTTCCAGTAGTCATGTATGGATGTGAGAGTTGGACTCTAAAGAAAGAATTGATGCTTTTGAACTGTGGTGTTGGAGAAGACTCTTGAGAGTCCCTTGGACTACAAGGAGATCCAACCAATCCATCCTAAAGGAGATCGATCCTGGTTGTTCATTGGAAGGACTGATGTTCAAGCTGAAACTCCAATACTTTGGAGTTGATCCAAAGAGCTGACTCATTTGAAAAGACCCTGATGCTGGGAAAGATTGAGGGCAGGAGGAGAAGGGGATGACAGAGGATGAGATGGTTGTATGGCATCATCGACTCAATGGACATGGGTTTGGGTGGACTCTGGGAGTTGGTGATGGACAGGGAGGCCTGGTGTGCTGCGGTTCATAGGGTCGCAAAGAGTCGGACATGACTGAGCAACTGAACTGAACAGTATTTCTAGGTGTTGGTAATATCTAAGACAGTAAACACAGTATTTAACCCTTTATAGCTTAATTGAACAAATGAAGAGACTAAGATACAAAGTTTATAACTTGACCTAGGTTTTGTAGCTAAAAAGCACAGAGTTCAGATTTGAACCGAGTAGTCTAGCTTCACAGATTTACTCTTTACTGCTGCTCCCTATTTGCTTCTCACTAGCATATTTTGATCAGCCAATTTGGAGGAAAACAATTTGACCAATTTGACAATTTGAAGGAAAACAAACTAGATACTTCATTTTTCTAAGATGCATATTAAAGAAGCATTTTAACATCATTTCTTATATCGGGATAAGCCTTGGATTCAGTGATACCTACTTGAAGGTTTTTAAAGATAATCAGAAGAGATAATGTCTGTTAAGTGCATAATTATATTGTTGTAATATATCAAGTGTTGACTGCTTCTTACTTTTTTGTCTGTTCTTACTCAAAGTATTTTCATTTCATTTGAGTAAGAAATGTTGGCTTTAGGGGTGGAGCAGTGAAGAAAACAAAAGCTATATCATAGATTTTGCATTCTAGTGGAGGGAGATACAAAAAGATATGTATCAGTAATAGGTGCTGAGTAAGGTGGCATATCATTAAACACTTAATGATTTTAAATGATTTAAATGATATTCAGGGAATGATATAGTTTAATGATATTTAGGGAAAGCTCTAAGTAGGTGACACGTGAGCAGGAACCTAAGTAACATGAAGGAATAAGCCGTGTGCATGCATAGCTAAGGAAAGAGTTTACCAGGAAGAGGTGGCGATAAATGCATAAGTCGCGAGTCTGCTTAGCAGTCGCGAGTCTGCTTAGCATTTTTGGAAACCAGTCAGGGGTTGGAATAGAGTTAGTGAACACCCGGATAGTAGGGTGTGGTATCAGAGCAGTTGCAAGGGGCAGGATAAAAGAACCATTAACTGCTGTGTAGAGGAAACATTGTGTGTGGGGGATGGCATACTGAAGGTGGAAGTAGATCAGGAAATCATTGCATAGTGTGGTATTCTAGGCAAGAACTGGTGGTGGTTTGGAATAGGATGAGAGCTGTGAAGGTCAGGAAAACTGGTTGAATTCTGGCAACATTTTGAAGGTAGAGCCATTGTAATTTGCCATGGATTAAAGCATGAGGGAAAGGAGGGCTTCCCTGGTGGTCAGTGGTAAGGAATCCTCCTGCCGATGCAGGAGACGCAGGTTTGATCCACAGGGAGGATCCCCCGGAGAAGGAGATGGCAGCCCACTCCAGTATCCTTGCCTGGGGAATCCCATGGACAGAGGAGCCTGGCGAGCTACAGTCCATGGGATCGCAGAGAGTTGGACACGACTGACTAAACGACATTGAGGGTAAGGAAGGAGGCAGAGATGACTTCACTGGGTTTGGCCTGAGCTACTGGAAGGATAGACTTGTCAGTTTCTGAGGAAGAAAATATAACTGGGGGTGAAGATCTTGAGTTGGGGTTAAACTTCTTAAATTAAAAATTCTTCTTAGACATGAAGATGTAGGCATTGGATAAAAAAAGCCTAGGGGAATAGTCTCCGTTGGAGATACTAGTTTGGGAGGAATCAAATAAGGATTTCTTGATACCACTTGCAGCTCTGTGTGTGTGTGTGTGTGAGAGAGAGAGGAAGAGAGAGACAGACATATTATTTAATGTGAGTGAAGAAGCTATTGATAACAGTAATTTTTAAATGTTTGATTTTTTAAAATGTGCTCAATTTAACGCATTTATCAATTGAAACACTTATTTTTAAAATATTTAATAAATGGTGTAGGTGTATGTACATTTGTATTCAAAGAGTTGGACACTAGTGACTGAGCAACAATATTTTAAGTGCACAAATATGTAAGTTTTATTTTTGTGGAGCAAAACTGAAGTAAAATACAGCAAAATCCCTTGGTACTTATGAGTTGAAACCTTGTAATTGACTGCTATATATAACTGTATTCCTGATTATTAGAACTTAGAGTTATTTGTATAAACATCTGATTTTTTTGTGTGTATGTGGTTTTTAAGGTAATGCTATGGGCTATGTACGAATGATAAGATCTGGTGGCCTTCATTGTAGCAGCAATGCCATTAGGTATGGATGCAAACATATTTTTGCCTTATTTATGCCATTTAGAAATTTTATGTCATTTAAATATGTATTTATTGTAAGTAATATAGTAGAAGGGGTTTTTTCTTTTCCTGTTGGTATATTTTGAGATCAAATATGGAAGAAAACCATTAATCCTACTACTTAAGTATTTTTCTCAAATTTTAAGACTATAGCAGACTTGAAAATCTGTGTTTTTTGAAGTTAATTTCTTTTATCAGTGCAGTTTGAAATGTTCTATAGATTACATAATTTTTAAAGATTATAATTTGATGATTATATGCAAATAATTAAAAATACTGAAATTGAGTTTTGGAGCTCAGTTGTTCCAAATATAAAGTGGTGATATTAATAATATAAACTGAAATGCAAAGTTCTTTCCAAAGATATTGTTGAAAAATTTAGTCTTACAGTACTGCTTTTATGTCTGTCAATTATATATATTTAACTTGCTTTAATAAATGCCTTCTAAAATTCTTACGTAGATTTGTACCGGATCTTGAAGATATTGTAAATTTTGAAGAACTAGTCAAAGAAGAAGGTCTTGCAGAAGAAACATTAAAAGCAGCAAGGTAATCTAATCTTGGAAAAATAAGTTAAATTTGGAGATTTAAAAAATCTATGTTCATTTAAACATTAAAGAGTAGAGGATAACATATAAACTGATATGTCATTGTTTTTATTATGCAAATAATCGTCTGTTTATGGAATATAGTTTTTTTTTAAGACTACAGTATTCTGAGATGTTTCCAATGTCATTAAAAGGGATCTTCTAGATGGTGCCCTCAAATACATATGACTGTTCAACACTTGACATGTAGTTAGTCCATATTGAAATGTGCTGAAGTATAAAGTTCATAACTAATTTTGAGGATTTTAGTGTTTAAAAAAGAATGCCAAATATCTCATTAACAAAATTGGGACTTCCCTAGTGGTACAGTGGCTAGGACTCCTTGCTCTCAATGCAGAGGACCTGGGGTCTATCCCTGGTCAGGAAACTAGATCCCACAAGCCCTGCAACTAAGAGTTCTTGTGCTCCAACTTAAGACTGGGTTCAGCCAAATAATTTTTAAAAAGAAGAAATTAAAAAAATAAAAATCTCATTAACAAAATTCATTTCACCTATTTAAAAAAAAATAATTTTATTTACTTAATTTATTTTTGGCTGTGCTGGGTCTTTGTTGCTACGTGGGCTTTTCTCTATCTGTGGCAAGTAAGGGCTACTCTCTAGTTGTGGTGCATGGACTTCTCATTGCTGTGGTTTCTTTGTTGCGGCTCCCAGGCTCTAGAACACAGGCCCAGTAGTTGTAGCGCATGGGCTTAGTTGCTCCACGGCATTCTTCCCGAATCAGACATCAAACCCATGTCTCCTGCATTGACAGGTGGATTCTTTACCACTGAGCCACCAGAGAAGCCCCTTACCTATTTCTTTTTACTCTTTTTTAATATTCCTCTTTGCCAGCATGGTTCTAGAATACTGGTCCATCCTTTTATGTAATCTGGAGCAGTAGTGTCCAGTACAGTGATCACTACCAAATGTAGCTGTTGAACACTGGAAATAGGGCTAATGGACTAGGGAATTGAAATAAAATTTTTATTTCATTTAAATAGCTAATGACAATCTTATTGAACAGTGCAAATGTATAGACTTTTAAGTAGTGATTTTGGAACACAATTGAAAACTTGAAAAGGCATGCAGAACTGTTAAGCAAGTATTTAGAAAACCGGGTTTTCTTATTAATAACTATAACAGTTATTGAGTCAGGCATGAAGGGGCACCCTTGGACAAAGTGGAAACAATTTGAATATCAAAAAGAATAATGGTAGAAATTGATTATGATACTGAATTTAAGAACAATGACAATAAAAGTTGGAGAGACAGAAAGTTCCTTTTTACAGTGCTTGCCAGCTAGTAAATATGAAAGGGATGAAAAAATCTAGGGAAAAAAAGTTTTGCAACTACCACTGGTAGTACTTGACATCAGACAAAAATCATCAATGAATTCTCAAACATTTTTGGAGAACAGAGTATTCACTATGAAAACATTGTCTCACAAATTGATTATTAATCATAAAGGGAAAAAAACACTTTCCCAATGGAGAGACTGATGTATCCACCTTACATGCTGACATAGGGCCCCCTGATGCAGTATAATGGCGAGTACCTGTGTTGTGTTCTTGCCTTGATGTTTACTCATCAAGTGAAACAAAGTTTATGGCAAGTGATGTCAGGGGGTTATGCTGCTGCTGCTGCTAAGTCGCTTCAGTCGTGTCTGATTCTGTGCGACCCCATAGACGGCAGCCCACTAGGCTCCCCGTCCCTGGGATTCTCCAGGCAAGAGTACTGGAGTGGGTTGCCATTTCCTTCTCCAGTGCATGAAAGGGAAAAGTGAAAGTGAAGTCTCTCAGTCGTGTCCAACTCTTAGTGACCCCATGGACTGTAGCCTACCAGGCTCCTCCGTCCATGGGATTTTCCAGGCAAGAGTACTGGAGTGGGGTGCCATTGCCTTCTCCGAGGGAGTTATGAGGTTATGATAATAAATTGATTCTCTAAATGGACATTAATGTCTTCTGGAGCAAGTATCATAGTTCAAGATAAATGAAGTGCAGTGGTTAAAACAGTTAATAGATGCCTGCTTTCAGGAGGGAATGGTTGGACAGTTGGACATAGTTGGGTCACATGAATCTCAAAGGAGAGATTTCTACCATTTATTGGTGGAGGAATAGTAATTTGAAAGTGATAATAGCCATATATAAGGATGTAGAAGCAACAGCTAATGTTTCTGAAGGTTGACTCAGCGACTCTTTGCGACCTCACGGACTATAGAGTCCATGAAATTGTCCAGACCGAATGCTGGAGTGGGTAGCCTTTCCCTTCTCCAGGGGATCTTCTCAATCCAGGGATCAAACCCAGGTCTTCCATGTTGCAGGCAGATTCTTTACCAGCTGAGCCACAAGGGAAGGCCAGGAATACTGGAGTGGATAGCCTGTCCCTTCTCCAGGGGATCTTCCTGAACCAGGGTCTCCTGCATTGCAGGCTGATTCTTTACCAACTGAGCTATGAGGGAAGCCTGAAGGTTGAGTGGGAAACTAGATTCTTGAAAAGGAGATCGGTTTCAGTTTTTAAGATGAAAAGGAATTTATTTACAATGAAATGGACTTCTGCAGGGTTCATTTTGAGAAAAAGAAATACAAAACTCTAAAATTTCAAGAGGCGCTACATATTCTGTTTTAGTGACTAAGTTAATTAAACAATGATAAGCTTCTGTCCATTTAAAAGAAAAAGTTCATCCTGTATTCCAAGGAAGTTTAGAGATGTCTTACAGTAATTCATATTTTTCAGTGCTCTCATCTAAACTAATGAGAGATGGATTTTAAAAGCTTCCTCTTCTTTTGAGAAAGGAACCAAATAAATACTTTTTTTCTTTTTTTTTTTGCATTTTAGGCATTTGGATTCAGTCCTTAGTGATCATACACGAAATTCTGCTGAAGGCACAGAATATTTCAAAATGCTTGTGGATGTTTTTGCTCCTGAATTTCGAAGGCCAAAGAATATACATCTCCGAAATTTCTATATCATTGTTCCCCCTCTGGTGAGTATTTTTAATACCGAAAATGAATTTTTTTAAGTATTAATAAATCCAAATTTTTTTTGCAGCAAGAAATGCACACAGACTGTATTGTTGACTTTTTGATTGTAGATAAAACTACATGTGGTCTCGGTGAATGTGGCCTAGAATTTTTACTTACTAGCTATGCAGAATGAGATTTCTTTATAGTTAAGATAGATTCTTATTAGTTTATAACTGCCAGAGGAATCCTAGTGTGATTTAAATTACCTGAGTATACTCCATTTTATATATATACCATGTAATTTTTGGACTGAATTATATAGTCATTTTAAGTGATTGATGTACACTGTTAAAATATGAAGTGTTTCTTAAAAGCATGCTATTGAAAGGGACTTCCTAGGTGGTGCTAGTGGTAAAGAACCACAGATGGAGCCTGGCAGGCTACAGACCATTGGTCGCAAAGAGTTGGACATGACTGAAGCAACTTAGCACAGCATAGCATATCTCTATTCAGTAGTAAATACTAACATCTAAACTAAATTTGTTTTTATCGTATATACTGTGTGCTGCTCTAATTCTGTAGTTGATGTTTTAAAAATAACCACAATTGCAGTATGATAACAGTTATTACAGTGAGGAAAATGGAGTTAAGAGATTAGAGAGGTATATATTAGCAAAATATATTAGCAAAAAGAGTTATTCTTCTCTAAAGGTTTCTTTAACGTAGCACTTTCTTAAAAAAAAGAGTTGTAAAACAATAGCTCTAAAGTCTAAATATCACTGAGCAGATGTAACTTCTGATTACATCTAACTTTGATCAAGAGTAATACCTTTTTTCACGTTGCTGCCTGAATTAACACATATATTCTAACATACTGTTGTTAGTTGCTCAGTCGTATTCAACTCTTTGCAGCCCGATGGACTGTAGCCCGCCAGGCTCCTCTGTCCATGGAATTGTCCAGGCAAGAATACTGGAGTGGGTAACCATTCCCTCCTCTAGGGAATCTTCCTGACCCAGGGATTGAACCCAGGGTCTCACACATTGCAGGCAGATTCTTTACAGTCTAACCCATCAGGGAAACCAGAAAGTGAAAGTGTTAGTCACTCAGTTATGTCCAACTCTTTGCGACCCCATGGACTATAGTCGGCCAACTTAGAACCATTATTATAAATTCAAAGTATCTGATGGCTATGGACAGCTTTTTTCTTCATGCATTTTCCTTTCTATTGTTTCTTTTTAAAATTGTTAATGAAAGTAAAAGTGAAGACATTCAGTCTGACTCTTTGCGATCCCATGGACTGCAGCCTACCAGGCTCCTCCATCTATGGGATTTTCCAGGCAAGAGTACTGGAGTGGGTTGCCATTGCCTTCTGCCAAATAATTGTTATACCATGTAGCAAAAATGTCCTTATTTATCTGATAAGCATTATCTTTTCATATTCAGATAGTTGTGAGACTGGAGGCAAGTCTATCTTAGTTATATTTCAGTAATAATGTAGTTAATTGACGGTGAGCTCTCACCATATTTCTTTAATTTGAAGCCATAGTAAACAGCAGTGAGGAACCATTTGTGGGTCTGAGGAAGAGTGGAGTTTTGCAGGGCAGCTGTCAAAATTCAGTTAGTGATGGAGAAAACAAGTGGGTTAAGAACACTACAAAGAAGAAAAGTATGGGACACTATTGTTTTCTTTGAGTTTTAATCTAATTTCAGAAAAAACCATGAAATATCTAAGGAAGAAATCTTTAACAAAGATTTTACAAAATGCAGTTAATTGCCAAGTAAGTTTTACAGGCAAAAAAAAAAAAAAGTGAAACTTGATAATCTTGTTTCTAGTGTAAGCTATTGTAGCACTTGTCATATTGTACCATAATTATTTTTAAACAGGCCTCTCTTTATTCCTGTGCTGTGCTATTGTAGCCCCAAGTGGCCACTTAAATTTAGTTAAAATTTTATAAAAAGTTCAGTTACTCAGTTTTACTAGCCACATCTCAAGTGCATAGTGGCCAGATGTGGCTGGTGGTTTACTGGATTGGACAGTGTAGATGCACTGCAATTCTCTCATTGCCAGGAATGTTGCCCTGTAGAGTGTTAGATGGTATTCATTTTTTTTACTGTAATTATTTCATTGGGCCTCCCTGGTGGCTCAGTGGATATTTACCTTCAGTGTATTAGATGCAGGAGGCATGGGTTTGATCCCTGGGTTGGGAAGATCCCCTGGAGAAGGGCATGGCAATCCACTCCAGTATTCTTGCCTGGAGAATCCCATGGACAGAGGCGCCTGACAGGCTACAGTCCAGAGGGTCATAGAGAGTCGGACACGACTAAAGCAACTGAGCACACATAGTAAGTTTCAGTAACTCTTCGTTGAATAAATGCTGTGGTTAGTTAAGGTGTTTTTCAGGAGCTAAATTTTTAGGGAAGTGCCTTTTGAGGGGAATTTGTTTATCGAAATGACCACTAAGCTTTTTAAGCCAAGAATATGGTAAGAAATACTATTATAGCATGAATTAGGTGGGCAGAACTAAGGATTGCTGTGTTTAAGAGCACGTCAGCTTTTAAGTAAAGCAGACCTGCTTTTCTGACTCAACTTTGCTTTAGATTATGGTTTAGGTTACTAAACCTCTCAAGCCTTATTCCCTTCATCTGTAAAATGTGCGTGATATTTTAGAATGAATCTTGTAACAGGGCACTGTGCTTGGGTTAAGTGGTAATTGAGGGAGTGCTGGTATTGAAAGGATTTGGAAAAGAGCCATTATGAGATACTTACACGTATTGTGACCTCACCAAAAGGCTTTTTATATGAGGCAAGTGTTTCATAGCAAAAAGGCAGGAACTTAGAAGAGATCCTGTTTATAATTTTTCAAATGTCTGTTTTAGGAGCTAAATTCAGATGACTCTTTTTAGCACAGTTGTTTCTCTGATATGTTGTTTTATCTTTTTAGACCCTCAACTTTGTAGAGCACTCCATTAGTTGCAAGGAGAAATTGAATAAAAAAAATAAAATTGGAGCTGCCTTCACTGATGATGGCTTTGCCATGGGTAAGCTTAATGAATTTGTTTCCCCATGAATTTTGTGTTTACCTTACAATGAATTTTTCAAAATGTTTGCTTGAGAATAGATCTATGTACTCTTTGTAGATTTGTTTTTCACAAACTGTGTTTATTTACTGTTTACTTTTTAGCTGGGTCATCTGGTTGTTAATAGTTTCCCATCATTTGTACTGTTCATGCTCCTTTGGTGTTGCTAATCACTTGGATGAATTATTTAGGCTTTGTTTTTGTTGTAGTTGTACAGTCTGACCATCTTTTATTTAGTTTCTCTGGTTTCCTTGTAGTTTCCTCAGTTGTTGTTTGTTTAGCAGTAGAACCACTCTTACAGCCCTATGTTATCTCCAGGTGATCTTCATATCTTCATAGCTATATTATTTCTTTTTATCTTCTCGATTGGCTTTTTTTAAAAAAATTTCTCTATAGGATCACATCTTTTTAAGGAGGAATTAAGCCATGTTGCCAAACTTTTCATTTGTGCTAAAAAGTGTAATTGGAAAGAGGATTAATTTTAAAATGGTTAGCTTAATTTTAAGAATTATTGGTAGAGTAGAATACAGTTTCTGTACATATTGTAATTTGATTTTGGTTTTGCTGGCTGATGACTCTAGGTGTGGCTTACATTCTGAAGCTTTTGGATCAGTACCAGGAATTTGACTCACTTCACTGGTTCCAGTCTGTTAGAGAGAAATACCTGAAGGAGATGAGAGCAGTTGCTAAGCAACAGAATGTACAGTCAACGAGTCAGGATGAAAAACTACTACAAACCATGAATCTCACTCAGAAACGACTGGATGTTTATCTACAGGTAGAAGAGAATAATAGTCAAATCTGGTTTGATTTTTTAATACCCATTACTTCTTGATCACTGAAAAAATGTCAGTCATATTGAAACTCCCATTTTAATAGGTGAGATGAATAATGGTCATAAAGAGTATATTTTTAAATGAATGATACTTGGAAGCCATTTGACTCATATCTTTAAAAATGGATGGATTGCTTAGTTCAGTTTCTGTATTTATGATTTGCACTCACTAGAGCATTTTAGAAAAATGAAGAGATATTAAATATGGTAATTTTGATATTTTGCTAAAATACGTAGTTTCAACTTTTATTCCTGATATTTTTATTTACTTAGGAATTTGAATTGCTGTATTTCTCACTGAGCAGTGCAAGAATTTTCTTCAGAGCTGACAAGACTGCGGCTGAAGAAAACCAAGAAAAGAAAGAGAAAGAAGGTTAGTGCGTAGCTTTTATTTGGAAAGACTAGTAAATCTTTCATCAATAATAGATATGAATACCCCATTTTATCTAGTCACTCTTTTCTTTTTGAAAAAATATATAAACCTAGAAATGACTTTTTTTTTTTTTTTAAAGTAAAGCCTAAGTGGATCATTTGTGAAACTGAAAAGAAATTTAACATGCATTTCATTCTGGGATAACACTTTATTCAGTTCATCTTCTCTTAATTTAAAATTTTACAAAGTTTGGGATTTTTCTTTTGTCCTTTAACTGTTAGCAGATGAGAAGGAACAGATCAGAGGAGACTAAATGTTGCTGAGGGCAGAACTGCTGATGACTAGACGTTGACTGAATGCCTGGGCCAGGTGACTCAGGAGGCATAAAACAGTCAAGACTGCTTCAGTGTCAGAATGAATAGCTGCCTGTGCTCCTCTATAGCCAGACCTTGGAGAATCAGAGCAGTACAGCCATAATAACTGATGGTCACTGAGGAGAGGATTCTGTCCGATATAGTCTATGTGGGTGTAAATTCTTCAGTATTTCATATTTAAGGGACCCTCATGATCATTTCTCTTAGATTTGAAACTTAGCACCAGTTGTTTTCTCTGAAAAATGGTTATTTCCTTTTTTCTGTTATGGAAGTTATGCCACTTAGGCTTCCTCTTTGGAAGCTCAAAACTAGGTACAGCAACTTGACAGGTTTCATGTTTGCTCTGTTTCCTTTTTTCTTACTTGTATTTATTTCACAAATCAAGAATAAAAGAACTTAGGAACTATGATATTTTTATTAATCTTATCAGTTAAATTTTTAAAATATATATTTCACACTGAAGAGAGGTGATTCATTTCTCTAGACTACTTACATCCATTACCCTATTCCCTATTGATAATGTTACATCAGTATTACTAGCATATGCAGGCATTTTTGGAATCTGTACTAAATAAGTATTGATAATTGTGTGCTTGAAAAATGATTTCAGGCTGTTGCCTGGAAGATACTCACTATTTATTAAATGAAAAAATATGTATTTACTACTTTAGGGTTCATTTAAAAGTAATATTTAGCAAAGTCATCTGGAAGAATATGAGTCAGTATAATCTAAACTGTGAGTAACTGAACTGTGAGTTTAGTTTAGATTAGAAGATAAGAGTTTAGATTCAGTAGTTCAGTTACTGCATAGGCTGTGCTCAGGCCTGTCATGATGCCAGAACCTTGTCTGCAGGTGGACTGGATATTTACTTCAACGCCTAGAGCATTAAGACAAAATGAACATTGCAGTCTCAGTAGAGCTCCTTGCTTTGGACTGCTGTTCTTCAGGAACTCTCTGGGGTTTGGGGTTAATGTATGTCACCCAGATATCTGCCTAATGCCTGGGTGGTGGCTCTGCTGTAGGGCTGTTTTAGCTAAAGGTTGCTTAGAGTTGTCAGAGTTGCTAAATGTATTAGCTAAATAGTTTTTCTCTGTTAATGAAGTATATACATATGACATTTTGCACAAAAATCCAGAAATTCATTTTATTATGTTCATAATAAAAAGCCACATTTAAAAATAAATTATGAACATAATTGGGAAGGTATCCATCCTGGACAGTTTTATATGTGAATTGCAGTCATGTTTTCACCAGTAACAGCACTACGCTTTCCTGGCCCAGGTCGGGGAATGTGCAGTGTGAAACCCTACTCCGGACACAGTTCTGATCTCTCAACAGTTCCACACCCCCATTACAAACTAGTCAGAACATCTCATTTGCAGTGTTTAGCCTAGACGTCTAAAACATGAAGGTAGATAAACTGCATATAATTTGTGGTATTAGAGAAATACTTGGTAGGTGCAACATTTTGTTTGCTTGAAATTTAGCAATATTGTCCTTCTTGATTTTAGTTTGTTTTTTTAAATGAACATAAATATGTCCATTATTTTCACTCATGCTTTCAGAAGAGACTAAAACAAGCAACGGAGACCTGTCTGACAGCACTGTGTCTGCAGATCCTGTTGTCAAATGATACTGATGGTATGTGTTGCCCCTGTGAGATCATCAGAATTGTACATGAAATGGATGTTGATAAGCTAATAACAGAGTTTCCTGGGCCACATCTCTGGGAAACATTTAGATGCTGCATCTCTCTAAGGCAGTGCTCTAAAGTGAAGTCCATTCTCCGTCTAAAAGCTGTACTTTTCAAAGGTTGAGAATGAGATTTTAAAATTAGATTTTTGCCTGGACTTTAGGCTTGATGTGCCTGCCTGGGAACCGGTATTTGAAATGGAAGTGTTAGAATGGTTAACCCACATTCCTAAACTGCCACCTCAGATCTGTTATAATCTACATGAATGTTTATAATTTGTATTTGCATAGGTCTTTGGTCCATATTTGTCTCAGTCATTGGAAATCCAGTGCATATACTATGTACAGCCAGTAAATATGTTTAAACAAAAGGAATTGAGCCTGAAATTCATGAAGCATACATACCAATATTCTTACAAAAGGGATATATGAAGATGGTATTGATACTAGAGGTGAGGCACTAGTGTATCCTTTATGTACAGTGTGAACTGGTTCATTGTTAATTTCATGTGACTCACAAGAGCTGCTGCTGTCTGGTGAGATATTCTATAACTCGTTTACATTGCTTTGAGAACTTATTTAACCTCCAACAACTGCTTTAAATTTAAGATTTACTTAATACTCAAGATGGAGGAAAATACAGATAAAGCCATATAGTCCTGCTTGACGCTTTACTTTTGGCTGAAGGCATATATGATACCAGAGAAAACTGAATGAATTCTTACTTCTACATCCAAACTCAGGTTTCTTCTACATGAGGTTCAGTTGAAGTCTTGGTGATGGTTTGGGCAGATTTTTTTCTTTAAACCAAGTATAATCTAAGAAATCAGATTTAGCACTGTGCAGGCTTTAAAAAAATTACCACTGTGAGAATGAAGTTCTAAATAACTAAATCATTTACTGAAAGATTTAGAGCAAATTTAGTTCCAGACAAGCTATTATTAGCTTTATTTTTGTAAAGATTATATCAGTTAATAGTAAAATGGTTAATCATGGCCTATAATATTTTAATATAATACAATGATACCTTTACAGTGAAAACAAAGTTTGAAACTTTACATGTAATACTAAACGTTATTTTATGAAATAACTTGATTTTTCCATTGCACTTGCCTATAAAGCATTTCTTTGGGTAAATTTTGCGAGTAATTCTAATGTTGTTTGATTTCCAGCTTTTGGAATGGGTGTACAATGCCCTCCCTGTCTGTTCTCATTGATCATAGTCAGAGTAACTTGCCCAGCTCAAGATAAACACTTTCACTGTTAAAATTCAGAAGAAACAGAATAGGTGGGAAATGGTTTTTATTCTGTCAGTATGACTTACAGAATTATGTACAATGGATGGATTAAAGGCATTTAATATTTGTAATTCACACTAACTGTAGAAATGGCCCTGAGGCATGCTGCATAATGAATAATTTATATTTTCATTATCGTAAATGTTTAATGATCTTGCATTTGACTCTATCAAATTGGTCACCATTTCATAGCAACAGTATTATTTTTTTGTTTTTCTTCTCTAACTTCCCTAAAATCATTTCCTTTAATAGAAATTCTAATTAGAAGAGAATCAAAGGTTTCTGTCATTTTCCCCACACATGTCAGTTATTTTATCCATACTAGATAGAGGTCACATGCTGACTCCTTGGATACCTATGATTACGAAAAATGTCATAGATCAATATTTTACCTTTAGTTCAAAATAATGTCACTGCAGACTGGATGAGGTATAATAAGTTTACTTATTTGAAATAAAATCTCTGAAAAAGATTAAGCATATTTAAATGCTGTTAAAGTGCAGAGCAACAGGGCTGAGTGTCTCACACCTAAGTTAATGTACATGTTTAGATGACGGTTTTCCTTGCCAATGTATTAATGTTAACATTTTCATTTTTTTCAGACATACGGCAGTTTAAAATTTGTGTGAGCATTTGTTGTAAATTCACAGAAAACTTAATGTTCAAATTCTCAGGAATTAAGGACTAACCATAACATTGTCAGTTCTAATTAGATTTTATAAAAGATGGCAAGTTTGTTATCTCCCTTAAGTGGGGGCTTTCCTCTTCCCCAGTTCTAAGAGAATACATTATGTATAATAGAACATTAATAAATGCAATTTCCAAAATTTACTTCCTTTGGATGTTTGTTCAGAATTGAATGTCTTAAACCAGTAGTTCTTACTCTGTGGAGTTCCCTTTAATCTAATAATATGTGGATGTCTTTAAACAAATACTTGCATGCACATAGGCAAGAACTTTCAAGTATAAAATTGGTATTGGCTCCTCTGTGTAGCCCAGGTGGACTTTTTCTTTCTTTTTTATATTTTTAATCTTTCTGTTGCTTGCTGTTTTCAAATAAAAGAACCCAAATGAATGTATAATTTTAAATCTTAACTCTTGGGAAGGGATCATTAATTTGTGGTGCTGTAGTGTCATTTGCAATCATGACTTGGACTGGAACAGTATAATAAAGGAGAGCCTTCTAAATACTATGCTGGAGAAAATGTTCTGCTTTTCTCTTCTGAGGTGGTAAATTTGTAAGGTTGTGGGAAAGGTGAGACAATACCATTACATACATTGTCCTCTTTTTTATGCTGGACTGGCCAAATATAAAAGGTGGACTTTAGCCAGTTTTAATAATTTTAGTTCTTTTTCCAGCTTAAGTTGCAGAAGTTTCAGACTGATGGTATTCCTTAAGAGATTTAATGCTACATTTTTTTGTTTGTCTTTAGATGTTAGGACAATTAAAAAGTTTATACTGTCACAGATTTCAGTTTTGAAAAAGGAGTCCAGAATAAGTGGGTCTGGAGCGATTAAGTGAAGTCATAGAACTGTGCGTTGAACTCAGAGATGGTGATGACAAATGGGAGTTTAGTTTATATAGGAATTTCTTATAGGAAAAGTTGATTTGGGCAAGTGTATGGATATTTTCCTCTATTGTAATAGTTTGGTTCTTCTTTATCACCTAGTTTACTTAATAGCGTTGGTTGTTCCCATGAGTGGAGAACATACTTGGGGAAAATAGGTGAAATTTCTCTCAATCCATGTAGATCTGATGTCGTAATTCTGGAGTCACCTTTAAAGGCTGTAGATTCTGTAATGTAAGATCTTTGTGTATTGAAACATTCTCTGGTAATGCCGTCATTATCATTAATGTGAGGGGCCAAAAAGTTAACACTTCTATACCCAGATTCTCCTATTTATATAAAGGTGGTAGTATTACAGTAAACATTTCAGAATCTGTACAAAAGGTAATAAGGCATTAAAGATGCACTTTTAAGTTGGTGTAATTGAATGTCAGAATCTTCAGCAGTGAATGCATTGAAACATTTGGAGGTTGCTTTGTCTCTGATTTTCTCTTGTGTGCTAACAATATAGCAGAAGCATTGATTCTGGAACCAGGAGTGATTTGAATCCTGAGTTACTGCTTACAAGTTTACTTAACCTTTCTGCACTTCATTTCCTCAGGCCTAAAATGGTGTAATAATATAGTTCGTAGATTGTTTGAGGATTTAGTTAATATGTATAAATCCACTTTATTAGGAAACGGCTATAAATACTATTATCATGATTGCTCCTATAGGCAGAAATGCACTTGGCATGTAATTATTAGCTGTTGAAAAGTTTGAAGATAAACAGTCTGTATTTGACTCTCTGTTGGTCTCATAAAATCTTCCTTTTTAAATAACTCAGTGGAGTGTTGACAGTGTGAGGCAGGTCTTGCTCCTCCCTGAAGGTGGTCTGACAGGTGGCTAAACAACGAAAGGTAGTGCTGGGAGATGCAGTTTGGTGAGGCTAGCTGGCTAATAAAAGGTCTCATTTTCCTCCCTCCCACCTTTCATTTACATGGCACTTGTGAATTTTTCAGAGGGCTTTCCTATGCATTAATGCACATTTCAGTTGAGAGAAAGGAAGTCACCCACTGTTTCTGAATTTTAAATTTTTATTTAAAAAAAACCGTATTAGTATGTAGGTACTGTTTAGTGATTGAAAAGAGAATACCTGTGTAGCCACCAGGTGGGTTATGAGCTTATTACCTTCGATGCTCCCATTATTCCTACTCTGCTCCCTTTTCTACTGCAGAGGAAACTACAGTGCACTGCGTTTTTCTTGAGGGTTACAATATGGTGATGTGTTATTTTTTAAAGTTAATATAAATGTATTCTGTGTGCTTATGACTTTAATTCAGTATCACTTTTGAAATTCATCCATGTTGATGTATATAGATCTAGTTCATTTAGCTTTTATTTCCCTCATCCTGGATTACATGAATACACAGATATTTAGTCTGCTGATAAGATCTGGGTTATTTTCAGATTTGGGGTACTGTGAATAGCGCTGCTTCAGTCGTCATTGTACTGTCCCTGGGTGCGTGTCACATGTGAACCTCCTCAGTGGTAGGGCCAGGTGTACCTGCAGGTTCATTGGAAGAGAATGCCAGGCTGTTGTCCCATCCCAGAAGTGGGTGAGGTTACTCCCATTCCCTGCCAGGAGCTGCATTTCTGCAGTCTGGTCAATATGGTATCTGTGTGGTTTTCATTTGCATTTCCTTGATTTTTATATGATTGAACATACTTCTATTTGAGCCTTTTTTTTTTCCTATGAAATGTCTTCATGACTTTTTTCATTGTTTTCTTACTAATTTTAGGAATTTTTATATATTCTGGATACTAATTTTTGTTCATGTGTGTTTGCTGAATTTGTTGTTCAGTCACTAAGTCATGTGACTTTGCAACACCATGGACTGCAGCATAGCAGGCTCCTGTGTCCTCCACTATCTCCTGGGAAGATGCTCAGTTAATTTTGTATTTTCATTCTATGTTTTCTGTGTCTCAGTCTGTTTTTCTGTTTTGTATATAGATTTATATTATTTTCTAGATTCCACATATAAGTAGCTCTTTCCACATAGCTCTTTGACTGACTTCACTGAGTATAAAACTGTCTAGGTCCATCCATGTTGCTACCAATGGCAATATTTTATTCTTCTTTATGGCTGAGTAATATGCCTGTGTGTGTTTGCCACATCTTTTTAAGCCAGTTGTCTGTTGTGTAAATAGTGCTGCACGTATCTTTTAAATTAGTTTTCATCTTTTCTGGATACATACCCAAGACTGATATGGCTGAATCATATGGTAGCTGTTTCATCTTTTAAGGAACTTCCATACTATTTTCCATAGGCTACACATTATTAAAATTTTTTAATTAAAAACATTGATTGTAGTTTTATTACATGGATATATTATTCTACACCCTGAACAGTTCTAAGCAAGAATTCAGGGGACTGTGGCTCTTGAAGCTTGTCAGAACTTACTGAGCTATGAGCTACTATGGTTATGCTATGATTTCATGGTGTATAATTTCATACTGTTTTGACCAGCTCACTGCGTTTCTAATGGTGCCTCTTTAATTTTGAGTTACGAAAGTTGTTTTATTAATCCACTTTAAAAGCAGCACCTTTTAAAAACTTGGCCTTGAAATCACATTATTCCATGCACATTGCATAGTACATACCCTCTGCTGTGATTTCATTATGTCCTGGGGTTTGGTTTTTGTTTTTTTTAAATTAGCTGTTAAAGCTACAGAAACAACTTGAGTTTTCTTTCATGGATGTTGTAGAAAATAACCACAAAAAGAAAAAGAAACAGAATGATAGTTTTTATTTGCTAGCATTTATTGCTAGGTTAATTTATTACAAAGACAGTGGTATTTCTGTTGAACTTGGTTATAATTAAATACACTATATCAACTAAAGATCATTGCGCTTATTTCCTAATGGGCTGGGATGTCTGGAACCATGTGTCAGGGTGGAAATAGGAACTTTTCTACCAAGCCCCATGGCCAGCTGTGCTTCAAGTGAGTTTAAAAATTCATTGGTCCCTTCTTTAAGGAGGGTCTGGCTCAGAAGAAATAGAAATTGGTAGAGCTGTACCCTGTCCATGGTGCTCCACCCCTGAAAACAGTATCTAAAGGCCCATACACTTCCAAATGCTGGTTCATTAAGGTTCCACTGTAAAATCAGACATCTTCTGTGGCATATATCTCCTTGTCTTTTTATTGCGTGATGTTTGAACAATTATTACCAAAACTAGAGCTGCATTTCTGCTAGTGCTCGGACTTCAAAGCACAGGGCTCATCACCTGACAGCACAAATTAATGCTGTTAGGTCGAAATGATGAGACAGACTTGATTATAAACAGACCAATTTCAGAATGACAGGCACTTACAGTTTCATTAAAATACAAAAATAGATTATATTAATAGGAAATATTTAGTGTCTATCAAATTATAAATCTAGACTTTTACCTTTTTTTTTTTTTTAAAGGATACTGGAAACTGAAAAGAGATGACATTGAAATAAAGTGAACAATGCATTTTTTTCATAGCTTTCATTCTGAGCACTGAACAATGCAATCTAAGAAAAGGACTTACCACAAAGCACCTAAAATAACATTTGTAGATGGGTATGTTGTCAACCATTTCTTATTGTTAACCTCCCAAGTCTCAGTATCAAGGCATCAAGAGTACATTCCACAAGCGACTGTCAGCATTCTGAAACCAGGTGGTGTGCCTGTATGTATCAGAGAAGTTGAAAACCCTTAAGGAGGTAGCTCTCCTTCCTGGGTGCTCTTCACCCAAAGGCGCAAGGAAGTTATGCTTCAGATTCTGCGCCTCTATTTTCACTTGGACTTCCATCATTGTCATCTGGTTGATCGTTTAATAGTACATATTTTCCATCACTGGTTAGTGGTATGGACAGCATTAATTGAGCCAGTGCTTCTGGATCCTGAAGTTACGGGAGTTTAAGAAGGAGAAAAGAAAACACTTAAAATGCACTTAAAACCCCTTTGGTTTGGCTGTCATTATATTCTGTAATCTAGCCTCATCTCTTTTGACTCTTGTCTTAGGTATGCCTTCTTGCATCTCTTAAAAAAAACATACACACACACACACACCTCAGTTGTATTACTTCTCCCAAAAACTAGGCCAAGGTTCTACCTGTCAGCCAAAATATCATTTACATAGCAAACTCAGAATCATCTTTATGGAAGGAGTCCAGAGAGGAATTTCTCTCACAACCCTGACTGCTGTCTTTAAACTCCTTTTTTTCCTTTTACTCTATACCAAGAATTGCCAACTATGGCCATTTGGCTCACCTCTTGTTTTTGATGAAGTTTATTGGAATATAGCCATGCCAATTCATTTACGTACTATGGCTGCTTTTGTGTTACAACAGCAGAGTTGAGTAGTTTGGCAGCAAAGATGGTGAGCCTGGAAAGGTTTATCATCCAGCCCTTTATAGGAAGTTTGCCAACTGATCTACACCATAAAATACAAACTTGCCGCGAGTGCTCTTTTTTTCATTATGTTGGTCCTAGTCCTTGACCTGCCTGCCCCTTCCTGATGGGTTAGAACTGCACAAGTGTGATACCCACTAGCTACACGTTACTATTTACATTAGTTAAAACAAAAAATTTCAAATCCAGTTCCTTAGTCACACTAGCCACATTCAATCTGCATATTAAATAGACGGTCTCCGTTACTACAGAAAGTTCTGCTGGGCAGTGCTGAACTAGAAGCCCCTGGGAGCAGGAACTGTGTCTCTGGCTCACTGCTATAACCGCAAGGATTTTTCTTACACAGAATTTGCTCTCAAAAATTAGTTGGGTAAATGAAAGATGATAAACTACTGAGAGAGAGGTCTGAGAGTCTTCACTTCCAGACACTTTCCAGGTAACATCTCAGTGTTGCTGGGCCTGTGACCACTCTGGGGAGTGAGGCCTTAGAGCACACGGCAAATACTGAGGTTGGTGTCCTTTAATCTGAAACAGAGGAAACCTAGCCAACCACCGCAGGAGCTGTAGCCGTGGTATTTGTTAGCAATGCCACATGTTTCCAGTGACAGAGGAACTATAATCAAAAATGCCTGGCACACAGAAGGCTTAAAAGGAAGTCCCAGACGTGGCCACCCTGCCTAGTAAGCATCATTTTTCTTTTTGAGAGAAAGCTAAGTGATAACTTTTGAGTTGTTCAGCCAGCACTAAAATGCACCTTACCTTCTGAACCTCAATGATTTCTTTTCCCAAATTAATAGCATAACATATCTGCAAAAAAACAAGAAAAGCAGTGTTTGGCAAAGGCAGAAAAGGGTAAGAACTTTAGAAGAAAATGTGATTCTGAAAGTACAGTGAGGTCACAGTCTGCTCACATCACCATGGAGGCAGAGGACCTGGCTGTAGGAAGTTCATTAGACGGGGCTTCTGTACACTAGCGTCCACCTGTACTGGTCTCCTGTTGCCATTTTATGTTAAGTGAAAACTGACGTTATTAAACAGTCTAAAATTCTTACCAGATACTTTTTTCCTTTCTCTCAACCATATCGAGCCACTGCATGTTCATACACACAGTGCTTAACAGATACTTCCTCAAAGAAGGGTTGAATCATTTTGATTAATTCTAAGTAGTGAAGGCAGCCATAAAGTTTCATACTAAAGAAAAGAACAGTTTAGATGTACTTTCCTGACATCTGCTTCCTTGGTTTCCTAAGAAAAGATTTTCTCCATTGTAACTTTTAAAAAAAAGAACAAATTTGAGGTGAACTGATTTTTAACATTTCCTGATCTCTCCTAAGCAATTATATTTCACCATTAAAGTTCTTCACTCTTTTGCTTGGTATGTACTTTCCATATGGAAATTTTACTCCAGTTTTCAGTGGGGCCTTCATAGGAGGTATTCTTAAAACTCCTCAGTGGGGACCTGAAGAATAGTTAACTAAATGTTGAAGAGGTTTGTGCAAAATAACCCTTTAAATATCTATGTTTGGGCTGAAATATTACGGCATCTTCAGTCTAATGCTCTCCCAACTGAGCCACTATTTCGGCCACCTTTGCGGCATCTTAAGATGAAGAAAATAACAAGACCTTTTCGCCTTCTGAGTTGCTTTCAAAAACATATGTGCTCAGAGACTCTCCACCTGTGGATTCAGGCAAGCGGACCACAAAGCCAACCAGTCTCTTGTTTTCTTGATGAGCAGCAAACTGGGTGACACTGGTGAGTTCAAACTAGAAAAAAACAGGAATAGACTGTTACTACGCAACAAACTGGAATTAGGGTCATTCTCCATGAAAACAGTGCACACTACTAGTGACATTTAATCTGGCAAGTAAATTTTTTTTAAGTGCACACTTTGTGTTTCACATGACTACAAAAGTGAATTAAAGAGTAATCACTACGTTTAGCATGCAGCAGGGTACTTACATTGGCCCTTGTTACTTGAGTCTGGGGATCTATCAACCTGAAATTTTAAGAGATTAATTATATCACAAATGTTGGATAAAATTATATTCTTAGATGAGTTTGTAGAACTTCAGAAGGAAACCACACAAAACTTTAAATATGAAAACATATTTTCATGTTTTTATCTGGTTGAGGGCAAGGTGAGAGCACCATGTGACCATCTAAAGGGAGTGAGTGCCTTGGTTTCTGCCTTGATTGAACCTGTGCAGTTAAACCTGAGGGCATCTTTAATAGAAGATGATGGCAAATAGTGGATTTCACAGTATTTTAGTGCTTATCCAAAGAGGCAGCATTATAATTCTCCAGAAAAATTAACATCGATGGATAATACTCTGTGCAGCCGCCTACTCAGAAATTCCTATCAGCCTGTTTACCTTAAAGTACCAGAAACAGATACTTATAAGTTTTAACAAGTTTTCTCAAAAACATGGGGTAGAGGTGAGATCAGTTAAGGGATTTAACAGAACTGTTCCCTAACAACTATTCCCAGATTTAACCAGACTGTCAGTTTGGGTGTAGGAGGAGTAACTTTAGGAAGGTATTCTAGGTACTCTCTTAACAGCATTTTAAGCATCATCCATGTCTGAGAAAATACCTTAGAGAGTTTACTGTTACTTTATGGATAATAATTTCTACTTTCTAAAACATAGTATTGTGTGTATAAATTATTATTGATGTGCTGTTTCATAAGTGAAAGCAAAATATCTATTCTCTTTGTTAAAAGATGGTTATAATTCTATTTATATGGAATGTCCAGAATAGGAAAATTTGTTAAGACGGATTAGTGGCTAGGACTGAACAGGTTGCAGGGGAAAGGGAGTGACTGCTAATGGGTGTGAGTTTTTTTTTGGGGGGGGGAATGATGAAAATGTTCTAAAACTGGGTGACAGTTGTACAAATATGTACATACTAAAAAACACTGCAAATAGGTAAATTATACAGTATGTTAAGTTATATTTCAATAAAGCTGTCCCCCACCCCATGGTAACAATTTGAAAAATATACACTTACATTTGTTAAAGCACAGTATTTATCATCAGAGGGCTCAAACTAAATTCCTAGATACTAACTTTATGATCTTATGCAAGTAACCCTGACTTCTCTCATCTGCTTTGTAAAACTGGGATGAGAAAGAACCTTCGTAAACTTGAAAGAGGTGGTTAACAAAATGTGCATGGAATTTTAAGCTACAAAGCTAAATAATTATTTATGTCTTCATTAGTGAGTATGAATTGAGTAATTTTTAAAATATACATCATAAGCAATTTCCCTCAAATTGGGATAACCAAAGTATTTCGTAAAAGTTTTCTATAAATGGAAATTTAAAACTTTTAGTTAGCTGTGTATATCAGGTAATCTGTATTTGCTTTTTAAGATCTGATTTTCTGTGTGACTTCTAAAAACATATGAATTCCCATACAAGGATGTGTGTGTATATAGTGGTAAAATACACCTAACATTAAATTCACCCTTCTTGATATTTAACACATCACATTATTGAACAAGCATCACCACTGTCTAGTTCTAGAACAGCTTCATCACCTCAGAGGGAAATTCCGTATTCATTAGAGCAGTCACTTGCCATCCTACTTTCTTCTCAGCTTTTGGCAATTCTCACTAATCATTGTCTCTGTATATTTGCCTATTCTGGATATTTCATATAAACGATCATATAATACGTGGCTTTTTTGTGTCTTTCAATTAGTATAATGTTTTTAAGGTTCATCTGTGTTGTAGTATATACCAGTACTTCATTCCTTTTGTAAAAATTTATTTTTAATTGAAGGATAATTGCTTACAATATTGTGTTGGTTTCTGCCACACATCAACATGAATCAGCCATAGGTATACATATGTCCCCTCCCTCTTGAACCTCTATTCCTTTTTAAGGCTGAGTAGTATCCCACTGTACATATATACCACATTTTGTTTATATATTCATCTTTTGATGGACATTTGGATCATTTCTCTACCTTTTGGCTACTGTGGATAGTACTCTTATATGAACACTTGTTTTAAATTCTTTTGGCTATCAACCCAGGAATGTAATTCTATGTTTAGGTTGCAAAGGAACTGCCAAATTACTTCCCACAGTGGCTGAACTATCTTACATGCCCACCAGCAATGGGTTCCAATTGCTTCACATCCTTGCTAACACCTGTTCTTTTCTTTTTTAAAAAAATCTATAGTCATCCTAGTGGGTATGAAGTGGTTCTGGATATGATTTACATGTTAGTTACTCTGGATATGATTTACATGTTAGTTACTCATGACATGAGCATATTTTCACGTGCTTGTTGGCCAATTACATATCTTTGGAGGAACAGGTAGTCCTTGGTCCGTTTTTATTGATTTGTCAGAGTTCTGTGTATTAGATAAAGGATTTGAAAATGTTTTCTCCCATTCTGTGTGTTGTCTTTGCACTTGTTTTTAGATAGTGTTCTTCGATGCACTGTGTTTTTCTCAGTGCTTTCACATATATTTAATCTTTTTGGTGGTGATTATAAGAGCAATGAGCCAATGCCTATGAAAGGTCCAGGACATACTTGGAAAAAAGCTTTAAATAAATGTAGTTTTTATTCATAAGAACCTCATTCTTGAAGCAGGGCACTCAAAGCCGGTGTTGTGGGACAACCCAGAGGGGTGGGGTGGGGGTGGGGGGTTCACGATGGGGGGACACATGTACACCCGTGGCTGATTCATGTCGATGTATGGCAAAAACCACCACAATATTGTAATTAGCCTCCAATTAAAATGAATGAATTAATTTAAAAAACCTCATTCTTAGTAGGTTTGTAACAAATGAAAAGGACTGATTTTAATAAATGGACGAAACATAGAAAGTGCTCAATAAATGGTAGTACTGGTTAACTTTTTGACACTACCATTTATTGAGCACTTTCTATGTGCCAGTCATGGCTGTAAATGTTTTACATGAATTAACTCATTTATTCCTCATGATAACACTATGTGGTGTGGATATGGTTTTCATTTTATAGCTGAAGAAACCGAGGCACAAAGGTTAAGTAAATTGCTCAAGTACAAACAACTAATAAATGCCAGAGTCAGGAATAAGACTCTAAAGCAGTACTGCTGTCCCACAGAAATTTAATGTAAGCCTTCTATGTAATTCAAAAATTTCTAGCAGCCACATCAAAAAAAAAAGTGAAAGCAGGTGAAATTAATACACTATAATAGATCAAAAATATTACCAGCTAGACATGTTACTAACATAACAATTACTTTGCTTTCTCTCTGAGGTGGGTATGGTACTATGAGAGCTTAAATATTGGTATGTGTTTACACTTCTCAGTTCAGATGAGTTAGGTTTCAGATACTACATGTAGCTGCAGTATGGACAGTGCAGGTCTTAATAAAACCCATGCCAACCACAGCTTGACCACTGTTTGCCATCATTCATACAGCTCTTATTACTTGAAGCCCCAAATCATGTAGTTGATACGGTTTGACTTCATCCCAACAAATATTAACCAGATTTTCCTTGTGGTGGTCTAGTTCTCTCAGGCAGGCTCATGTTCTGTTTTCAGTTTTTAAATTTTTATTAAACAATACTGTGAGGTGGAAGAGGAAAAACAAAACCTCTTTCATTTGCAAGCTCTGAGAGAGAGAGAGAGAAACACTCAAATGACAGCATCTTTATGCACAATGGGGTACAATTCACTCACCATTAAAAATAGCAGTTTCTAAAAAACCAGCTTTTGTCTTTAAGGGCACTTCTTCTAGCCAGTGTATCTTATGAAATAGAAATGTATTATAAAAAGCAAAGCAGAAACATGAATACTGTCTTCGCTTAATCCAATCAAACAAGTATTCTACTGTGAACATTTTAGACAGTTAGATGTGCCTTAACAGGGAATTAGTAGAAGCTGTAAGCAAGTCCGAAAATGAAACTGAACGTACCTCAGAGTCTGACTGGTGACCATCAGATGGGATTCTGTCATCCGGAAGATGTTATGAATAGCCCGAGCAGCCAATACTTGTCTCATTGCTTCGTAAATCACTTCCGTAGTGTTGTCTGTTTTGACTGCCATTGATCCCAAAAACCGAACTATAAACATCTGCTGCAAAAGAGAATCTGCAAGAGAGCATTTTCTGCTCAGGACCATGTTCACTTCCTGCCTGCCGACCCACGTACAAGAGAGACATGTGCTGGTCTGAGGACAGGCCAACTTCAGATTTTCCTTGCTTTCTGGAGGGCCTTCTGAAGCCAAAACTTCTCAATACTCTGATTATATAAACCACAAACTGCCAAAGCTCTGAATCTTCTATTGTCTATATCTTGTCTGTTTGGAACTATTCATTAGACTAGAAAAGCACCTCTTTTTCTTCATCTATAAAATGAAACCACATGAATGTCCTTCTGGCACTACAACTCTAGGTGACCACATGTAAGAGAAAGTGTTACCATCTTACCTTTTCTCTGAAAATGAGCTTTTCCAGATAATAGACCATTCATTCATTACTTTGGCCTGCTGATAAAGTCCTCTTATAGAAGAAAATTTATTTGAAGAAAGTAAGACCTGATGTTGGATCTCACTCAATTTATGCACATCATTTATTACTGAAGGGCAGTGATGACATTCCATAAACTCTGCGAGATCTCAAACTATTATTTGATGCTACATGAGCTTACAGTATTTGCTTCTTGATAATGACACATAACCTGACAAACTGAGGAACAGCAATCACAATTGGAAAATCATGAAGAAGGTTTGAAAGATCTTTTTTTTCCTGTAAGAACAATAGTTCTTTCTACCATTTGAAAGTAAGAAGCCTACATTTTCTTCACTTGTCTTCCCTATTAGTATCCTAGCCCCTAAAAAATAACTGAATGGTTAAAAAAACAAATTAGGAAAATATAACTGACATGTTATAAATGGTTACTCCCATATGAAGATAGTTTTTACAAGTTTGATGTTTTCTGTATAGACTGGTAACATAGTGTGGACTGTGTGAAAAGTCAGCTAGATACAAAGAGTCAGATCTGAGGCACAGCCTATTTAATAACATCATTTTTCCTTTTTCTGCCTAAAGCTGTGAGGAATGCCTCTTCACACGTCCTACGTTTAAATAAGTGGCATTTCATTCTAATGACATTCTGTGGCTTCAGTCAGGAAGCTGTGTTAAAACACAAGGCCTTGCTAGCACTTCTAAACTATCCTGGCTGGGAGCTACAGCTCTGGAGTAGCAGGTTATGGTTAGCTCTATTGGGTATGTTCTTATGTACCTTACAAGAATGTAAATCAGACAACAATCTGAATTATAATGAATTAAATACCTTTTATTTCCCTCCCCCATCTTTCATGTCATCTTTAAATTTAAGAATGAGTTGTTTTTGTGCTTTTGGTTTTCTAAAATGAAATAGCATATTTATGACTCATCCGGATTTTATCCTCTTGGAGTTTGTTTAGCAGTAATGTGATAGCAGATTTAGACGCAGCAACATTGCTCTGCAGGAGCTACAAAAAGGTTATGGATGTGGCTAAATGGTACGATACTTAGCAGAAAATCTGTCAACCACCCCTCAGTTTTTACACTAGACCTGTCCTAACTACGTTGTGTTCTAATGAGTTTTCACACAGAACATCTGTGGGTCATAATTTCAATTCATAGTTCAAGTCAAAGCTTTTTGGAACATGACTTCACATCTTACTTCAAGGGCCCTGATCATTCTGTGCTGGGAAAAGAAAAAGCACACAAAATGAGCCACTTACCTTCTGCTTCTGGAAATGTCGCATCCTCAGTTTCACCAAAGGGGTTGGTACGCCTAGGGGGACAGCCAGAGTCAAAACAATCCCGAGGGCTTCAGTTCAAAAAACACTTAACACCTGAACTCTGCACCAGAAGGGGACAGTCTCTTGGGGGCGGGGCGGGAAGAACGACATTCTCCCAGAGATAACCCCCCTTATTAGCCCATACCTGCCTCCTCTGTTCTGATCAAGGAATTCTGTAGCGGGAAGTACAATGTCAAACTGAATAGGTGTTCCAGGTGCAATTAGTTGTTCAACTTCAGGTATAATGACTGTTGCTTTCGGAACTATCTTGTCATTTTCCATCTCTGAACTTTTCACGTTCTGGCTGGAGTACAAAGTTAGAAAAAAAAAATTCTTTAATGCCTTTTAACCTTAAGTTCTTACAATCAAATGAATACATGTCGAATGCCTATGTGACTTTTACAGGTAGATAAAGGAGAAGATCTAACCTACCAATAAATCTTTTAAGATGTCATTCACGTCCGTGGTTAAAATTCCTCAGATCTTCCCATCACCTACAGCTGGCAGCACAACATTCCACATGATGCTAGACTGCTGTTTATATTACCTATTAATTTCCTGTATCTTTCTCTCTTTAAGACAGGTTTTTGAGGGCAGGAGCTGTAGCTAACGGAGAAGGAAATGGCAACCCACTCCAGTACTCTTGCCTGGAAACTCCCATGGACAGAGGAGCCTGGTAGGCTGCAGTCCCTGGGGTCGCTAAGGGTCGGACATGACTGAGCGACTTCACTTTCACTTTTCACTTGCATGCATTGGAGAAGGAAATGGCAACCCACTCCAGTGTTCTTACCTGGAGAATCCCAGGGACAGGGGAGCCTACTGGGCTACTGTCTATGGGGTCGCACAGAGTCGGACACAACTGAAGAGACTTAGCAGCTGTAGCTAAATCATATTTATCACTTGGTACACAGTAGGCACTCACAAATGTTTGCTGAATGAATAGTACATCTTGGCCTAGCAGTCAACCACCTGGCTCTCCTTCCTCCAGAGGGCCTCCCTCTCCCCTCCCTCAGTGCACCCTCCACTGTACTCCTCCTCAGTTGCCGACTCCTCAGTTCCACTGCTCGCCCACTCTCTCCTGCACTGCAAACATCAGCTCAGATCGCCCTGCATCCACCAGGCCTTTCGAGCCAGCCTGACCCTCAACCTCCTCTGTAGTCCTGTGGTTCTTCTCAGGAAGTCACGAGGACAGTCTTGGACCTCTGTGTGCCTCCGGGGCTTAGCACTGGACCCACACATGCTGTTTGGAGATTGTGGCCAGCACAGTAGAGCGCTGTCTGAACAGTGATTCACCCTGTCTGTTCTCTTCCAGTGTCAGCATGCTGTAATTTAACCTTTTGTATGTTTATAATCTTTTCTCCCCAGCTAGAGTGTAAATGCCTGTGAGGGGCAAAGAATGTAAAAGTATTTTGATTTCTTACATTGTTTGAACCAAAAGAAGACTCTCAGTATCTTTCCATTCATTTGATATTGTGTGTATCAGTATTTCAAATTTCTCAAGTATGTCAATAACTTAATATGTTGTAAGGAACTATTTTATAGTATCATCTGACTGATGAGCAAAGTGGACAGAGATACAATAGACAGAATAGTAGATGGTCACTACAAGGAGAGACACTTAGTTTAACCTCCACTGTTAACAGAAAAGGAATCCACGGCCTCTAGAGAAGCTGATGATCCTGAATGCACTCAGTTATCTGGTGGGTGAGCTAGATTAAGAACTGAGTCTTTCCCAAAGTGTCACACTGCCTTAGTAACCAGAATGACAGAATCACACCTGCTAGTCAATGCAGTCTTTAAGAGGGGAGTATGATACAAGTGATTCACTGGAGGAAGGTGTGAGTCTGACTTCCTTCACAATCTGTCCCTGTCTCCCTCCTTCCCAAGGTTATCTCCTCTCTGGCCTCCCTTGGCTGACCATCATCTAGTTACACTGATATCCTTTCAGTTCCCAAACGATACCAAGCTCTTCTCTGCCATTCAGCCTCCACAACTGATGTTGGGAATGCAGTATGTCTGGCTCTCTGCAGGAGAGGCTACTTCTCATCTCTTACTTCTCAGTTTAAATACTATCTCCCCAGAGAGGCCCTAAATCGGTCTCCTCTTTATTCTTTATGATAGCATTCTTATCTTTACCATAATAGTGCTTTCCTGTATTTTATTTACCTTTTGCATGTCTTTCCCTACAAGTCTGTAAGTATCATGCTCTAGCTCATTGCCTGGCCACATACTGGACATTTAACAAACGTGTTGAACAGGATAAATTAATTAGTATTAGATATAAGTAACTGCAGAATGAGTGAAGGCCACACGAGTTTTGCTTGCAAGTGAACGGCAATTTGTCCCTAAGAACACAGTTTCTCTGCTTCATTCCCTCACTGTCATCAAAACATTTCTTTATCCTTAATGAGTTGACCCTAAGAGAGTACCCCGCCCCTCCACTGCTCAGAGACCACCTGGCAGCCGTGTATCACCCTTCCAGTCTCTGGGCTGATTCAGCCAACTGGCTACAGTCATTTTTTTCTAGGGATTCTTCTATGGGGTCCTTTCTAAGAATGTGGTTTACATATTCTAGAACAGAAGAGAAAAATCAGTTACTGAATCTGAGCTGCAAACTTTTTTCAGAAAGCCAATCACATTCTAATGACTAACACTAACTGAACTTTGGCACCCCAGAAAGACAGCATTTTAAGAGCAGGAAGAGGGCTTGGAGGTGGTCTAATTCATTTCATGTCAGAGTCGGGACAGAGGCCTGGAGTGTTGATGACTCACTCAGGGACATCTATCTGTGTTCAGAGCAGAGCTGTTGGTAAGACCACGTCTCCTAACTCCAGTCTAGTGCATGTACTCCACTCTGTCCCCTCACACTTGTGTGGCTTTACAAGGGGAGGACAGACATTGACCCAATCCAAGGCTCAAGAGAGGAGCCCCACTGGCTGAATCTCCATTTCCATTTCCATTTCCATTCATAAAGTGCCTTCCTTAAAGCTGCACTTGATAAGCATGCTAATCGTGTGTAAACTGGTATCCTTAAATTAGGGCACTGGAGTGTTCTCAAGACTTGTTGCCTCTTCCTCCTTTTCCTTCCCTTGGCTCAGGTTCTCACAGGACATCCCATGGGGCCCTCTGCCCTTCTCTTCTCCCACCCCACCCACTCTCCCTAGGAAGGGCCACCAAGCAGTCTTCCCACGCTGTTCCAACTGCCTCCCCCATTCTCAAAGCCTGCAGTCCTGCTCCTCTGCCATTCTTTCACAGTTGGACTCAACCTGTCTTCTGTTTCATCGCGTGCTCTTCCTCCTCATGTCCCCGTGTTGGGTGTGTGAACACTGGCTCCACAGTGCACAGCACTGAGACCCTGGGAAGTTACTTAACCACTCTGAGCTTTCTGACAACTTTCTTCTGGAATCACTGGACAGTATCCGTAAAACACGTAACGAGGTTCTTCCTACCATGCCACTGAGGATGGGTGCCTGATACAATCATGATTTAACTCACCCTTTGATACCACGCTTTCATCAGCGTAACAGATAAATCAGCCTTCTGTTATTTAACCAATGGAAAATCCCATTTAGATAAAGGGTGGCATGCCTAGAATAAATCCTAATGCAGCATTCAAAACAAGAGGATAGCTGTCCATGTGAAAACGCTCACTATAAATGACAACAGCAAGTAAAGGAAGGGAAGACAACCAATGTATGAAACAGACAATAGTAATAATTGATGGAATAGTGTGGAGTTAAAGGAACAATTATGAAAAAAGTAAAAATATGAAAAATATGTATGTGAAACAAATGCACATATGAAAATACCACTGTATGTTCTGATAGGGCCTGCAGCTGTAACATGGACACACAAAGGGTGATTTTCTTCCTTACTTTAAAAAATTTTGTTTTGGTTCTATAACTGTTGACACTGATACAAATGTGGGGAGAACTCCTGACTAGCAGACATTCATTGCACATCCTGTTTGCTCAGGCTGCAGCCGCATGGACCTGGGGAAGGACGCTGATGTTGAAAGCAGACAGCTTTGAATCCTGGCTTGGCCCCCCACCTGTGGTGTGACACTGAGCAAAGTGTTTACCCTTTCCTGGTCAGAGTTACTGTTTCTGTAGAACAGCGCTGAAATGGGAGGTCTGGAAGGATGAAATTTCTAGTACATGTGAAATTCCTAATACACAGTTTGGCTCCACAAAAGCTACTTTTCTTTTGTCCTTTAGTTACCTGGGGCATGGACTTCCTTGTTTTTTTGCAAAGCTTGTAATTGGAGTCACTGCTTGGAGAGCCGTCTGATTCAACTTGATGGCGACTGCCTAAAAATCCACAGGAAGACACACTCAGGTCCAGGAAGTGGACGCTTACCTTTCACACAGAAAAGTGCTGAGATGCAGGTGGGGCAGCTGTGAATTACCTCTGGGTTGTCAGTCAGGTAGATCTGTCTGGAGATGTTGTTTATTGCACATATCCACTGCAGAGGACATTAAAAAAAACAACGCTGAATCCCAAAATCACCTACCATACTAGAACAGAATGAAACAAACGAAATCTTTACCTCTTCGTTTTCCTTTCTGCTTTCTGCCTGGAGGATTATTCCCCTGAAATAAAGTACATCTAAGTTAAGTGCTTCCCAGATCTCTGTGACTGGGGCATACTTCCCTCCCCTGGGCCTCAAGGTTTCCCATCTCCACAGTGAGCAAGCTGGACTCAGACCTGCTAGCCCAAGGTCATGATTCTGCAGTGTGGACCATCTCATGGCCCTGCGTAGATGATCCAAGGTGGCCAAAACTGTGGCCTCACCACTCCTCCAGCCACACCCAAAGAAGAACCAGCAGCCACACCACGCCTTCTAAGAACTGAATATCTGCGTGCTACGGGCTGGGAGTAAAACACAATACTGCCTACTTCCATAAAGGCATCGCTCCTAAAGGGACACCACACCTGCCAGTTTCTGTGTTCCTCATCTCACCTCTGGGAGCTGGGGAACATGGATTGTATCCCTATTTATTATCTCAGGGAAGTTAAGCCCAGAGGAGTTTTGTAACTGCCTGGGACTGTGACTAGAATCCAGAATCTTCATTCCCAAGTCATTTCCCAACACCCAAGGAGGAAGGATGATGTTTAAATATGCTCTGCCATTCTGGGAGAAGAGACGGTCTACACCATACAACACTGCCCCCTCCCCCTGAGAATCTCAGTTCAGAAGCCCAGTGGAGAAAGGAAATGTAAGCAGAGCAGCTGTGAGCACAGGGCCACTCCTCCCCACAAGCAAGTGAGGCCTGGAGCACTTCACGGGGCTCCAGGCTCCACGGAGCAGTTTCAGACCACTGCTCTAAGTGAGAGGGGATCCCGCTCGGACAGGGTCTACTGTGATGGTACGAGGCTGCCACTGTATAAGTGTGTGGTCTCTTTGGGGCCCAAGGTGCATGGCAGTGTGTGGGGATAGCATGTTAAGGAAACGACACTGCTGCAGCCGAACGTCCTGCTCACTTCAGCTGTGTCAGCTGGAGGAGTGGACTCCTCAGGCAGGCATCCACTTTCCCCTTCAGCTACACAGCCAACCCCCGTGATGTGGACACAAAGGCTTGTCTAGTAACAGAAGAGCCTGGCACCACCCCTCTCTCTGAGTCTCTACTGATCAACAGCTCCTTCCATTGCTCTCTACACATGTAGGTCACCCCTTCTCCACAGCCACAGACAAATCCTCCCTGGGACTTCTTGTTTTTGGCTGTGTGGCAGGCAGCATCTTAGTTCCCTGAACACAGACCCACCCTGCACCCCCAGCAGTGTAAGCATGGAGTCTCAACCACTGGACCTCCAGGAAAGTCTCCTCCCTGGGACTTCTTATATAAGGCAGGCTGGACTCCATATGGTCCTATGTCCTTGCTTAAATAAAGAGAACATAAAACCACCCTCTGGAAAAGGTCAACATCACCCAGAGCGGGTCCTCCCTCAAGGAGGGCCAGCATGCAGAGTGACCTCGGAGGCCCTCGCAGAGGTGGACTCACTGCCCATTCCTCCCACATAAACCCACGGGGCCTACGCTTTTCCATTGGGAGTGGTGATCTGGAAGCAGTATCGTCGGTCCTCACAGTCCACCGCCATCACCGAGCAGTTGTCCAGGTCCTGGATCAGTCCCCCGGCCACGGCGCCCCTGGGCTGGCACATGAGATTCCCGCCTTGGGTGAAGAAGTAGAGTCTCTCCCAGGTGGTGGAGACCAGCCCTGTTTTACTGTGAGAATTGAATTGTGAAAAGCCTGTGAGCACTAGGGAGCATGAACGGGACCTCAGAGTCTTGCTCCCTCTTTATGGGTATTGGTAGTGTTAGAAATGATGGGTTTTCTTGACGTTAAAGCAAAAGTGCTCTGAAAAGAATTCAAGTGCAAAGACTAGCAGAGGAGGGACCGTGCGGCCTGAATGAGTGGGGAGATGACAGGCTCTGCTGGTCCCAGGGCCAGCTCCAGGATGTGTGCGGGGCACCTACGCCACTGCAGCCAGACTTTGATTCTCAGCCCAGTGTCAGCCATCGGACACTGAAAACCTGGAAGACCACTTCTCTTAAGACTCAGAGCTGAACTCCTCGAAATCTAGTTATAGAGTTACCAAAGTCACCTCAGCCCACAGCACATACCCCAGAATCCTGGGCGCTTTTTATCAGACTGGGTTTTGTTCCAGCTTAGATGTTGTTATTGTTTTGTGGGCTGTTTACAAGAGAAAACTCCAGTTCCCGGCCAGCAACACCTGTACCTTGTGAAGTTTTCTGTACAGAACAAACGAGATATGTGGCTTGTGATCTTGACAAGCTTTACAGATTTTCAAAGAGCTCTACCCTGGAAGGAAAACAGCTGGCAATTCCTCTTCATACACCCTCCATTTGGGGGGCATCGAATATATTTACTTCATTCAGTGTGTACTGAGTGGGACTATGTATGGGGCACTAGGTCTCCTGCCTCAATAATTACAATTTCCAAAAATGGTAACAGCTAACACTGGAGTGCTTATACCTGCTAGGAATTACCTCAGTTAATCTTTGTAACAACTTTATGATATAGGTTCAATTTTCAGCTCTATTTGACAGATGAAGGGGGGGGGCCCAGCCAAGCCAGGGCGTCTGACCAGTGGGAGTTCACCACTGCACCTGCTCTGCTCTCAGACACAGGTAAACCTGAGTGTCTCTTTCATTTGAAACGGGCAATTGGAAGACCTGAAGGTTAAATATGAGATTCAGTCTATAGGAATCTGGATGACTCTGGCCTCGGTGCTGGGTCACTGGCACACTGCTCTCACCCACTGGGGGTCTGGGGAAGGGTCTCAGTGGTCTAGGATGATGACTGGTAAGAGCAGTCTACCTACAAATGGCTCTGGTGAGCAAGAAGGGGTGGCCTGTGGTGTCTTGGAGTCCACGCACTGGGTTCTTACTCACACGACTGTTCAAGCCCATCTCTCAGCGCAGTTTGGGACCTGGCCCAGGTCCTGTGTCCCAGGCAGGAGGGGCGCCTGGTGGGAGCTCTTCCCCACCCTCACACACCCCCACCCTTTGAGGGGGCACGTAACAGGTGCTCTTCAGCCACTGCTAGGGAACACAGATTTCAGAAGGAGGCAGGCAGAGCACTCTTACTTTCTGAGATTAAGGTAACCAGCCTTCTGGATGAGGTTCCTGTTGATCTGGGGCGCAGCCACATCGAAGTCTGGGGTGTAAACAGCTTCGTCGAGAGAAAGTAATTCTTGCTGGGATGCCCTCATCTTCTCTGCTTCCACTTCTAGTTCCACCTGGATGCTTGAGACAGAAGGTGTCAGGTCAGTCACTTGTCACAGCAGATGGCGGAGCCTCCCCATGGCTTCCTGCCTCACACAGGGTACACAGGCTCCACCGGAGACCCTGAAAGCTGAAGACCACAGGGACTCCAGTCTGTGTTACCCAAAGTGTTAACAGGACTGCTGTTTTCAAACAGCATAACTGAATAGTACTGGGCAAGGCCTGAATCCAGGTAAGCAGTTACTCTGCCGACACAGTGCTGTCCAGGCTCAGAACTACCAGTGCGAGTTTGAGAAGGCAAGCCCATCCTCGGGAGCCACAGGTGCTGGCAGCTGTGGAAGTGCCAGAGAGGCAAGGAGACGGCCGTCATTCATGCACCCGCCTACCCGCCATCTAGGAAGGAGTGGAGACGGCCACTGGAGACTGGAAAGCAACTAGAGCGCAAACACAAAGGCAAGGCCAATGCTTTTCCCTTGTGTGACAGCTACTTGACTGCCCAGAGACGGCACGGGCTGGCGGGCCATAGTTTGCCCATGGTCTGGCTTTCATTTCCTTGTGCCCTGAAGTGTGGAAAACCTGAAGCTTTACCTTGAAACAAGCAGCTGCCCTTTCTCCTCCATAAGGTGAAACCTCAACAGCTACCCCACCCATTGAGGACAGCCTGGGTTATAAAGTCTTAAACACAATCTGCCAGGATGGTCCCTCCACCCAAGAAAACAAACTCTGGAGGCATTGTTCCACTTCCCCACTGCAGTAAGGAGACAGGACTGAACTCCACTGTTGATTTCAGAAGGAAGCCTGAGGGCCAGTGAGTCCAGGGTTTTAGAGTGAACTCTTCAGCATTTCCTGCTGAGGAAAGGGTTCTGCAGGTGACTGAGCTTGGGCTTGGTCATTCCACATTCTCCTCTTAGAGGTTCGCAGTGTCTACTGCCTGGGTCTTGTTTAATGTTGCCCTCATAAAAGCACTCAGTCTGAGTTAATTTTGGCTATTTAGACATTTGAATGGAATGCCTGGGGCTCCACCAATGAACCTCATTAGTTTAACCTGCCTGTCACTGCCAAGGCTGAGAGAAAGAAATGAGAAAAAAAAAAAATTAAGCAGTAAGGATGTAGAAAGAGGAAGCCAAACATATACAGAACCTCGTAGGCTCATCAGCTTTTGTGAGAAGCCTCTGAAGATCTCATGAAAGGTAAGAATGCTGTTCCCCAGAAAAGCCCTCATGTGAACCAACACAATATGGTGCACACAACTGCAGGGAGTTTTTAGTAACTGCCCCCTCCCCTCGCCCACCCATGTGGACTCACGCTCAAAAACTCTGAGCTAACGCAGGAATTCAGAGAACAGGGTAGAAAAGTCACCATCTTCAAATGTTCCCTTCAAAGTTTTTTTTTTTTTTTTTACAAAATCATGTTTTATTTAATTAAAAAGTATGTGTGAGAAGGGAGAAGGCAATGGCACCCCACTCCAGTACTCTTGCCTGGGAAACCCCATGGACGGAGGAGCCTGGTAGGCTGCAGCCCATGGGGTCGTGAAGAGTCGGACACGACTGAGCGACTTCACTTTCACTTTTCACTTTCATGCACTGGAGAAGGAAATGGCAACCCACTCCAGTATTCTTGCCTGGAGAATCCCAGGGACGGAGGAGCCTGGTGGGCTGCCGTCTATGGGGTCGCACAGAGTCGGACACGACTGAAGCGACTTAGCAGTAGCAGCAGCACGTGTGAGAAGGAACCAATAAAAAAGGCTGAAGTGTTATCACTTGGAGTAGGGATTAAAAGCAAAGCCCCTTGGCACCAGGGGTGGTTTGAAATACTGCCCATTTGGGTTCAGGCTGAGTTCTGAATCCTCTCACACCTGGATGCGAGGCCAGGCGTCCACCTCCCGGGGAAGCACTGCAGAGCCCAGAGCCGCCACGAGGCACTGATCCCTCCGCCTCTCGGGTGGGCTGGCTGCTGCCATATAGCAGGGCAGCAGTAAGACCCCTCCCGGTGGGGTGGTGGGGCGGGGGCAGCAGTATGTATCTACTCACCAGAAGAAAACGTAGGGGATATGAAAATGAGAATTCTTAATGGAATGCTTTCACTGTTTGAACTAGGAGGTTCCGGGGCTCCCGGGTTCAGCTGGGAACCCCACCTGCTGCCTCTGTAGCAAAACGCCTCATCAGGCAGCAGAAGTGCAACTCACAAAAGTAGACCCAGCCCTTGGGAGCAGGCTGTGTGGCCAGGGCCCAGTCACAAGACTGTGGGAACAGCTGGTGCCCTGGTGATGGTTCAGAAAGATGCTGACAAGGAGAGGACGCGAGCACTGCAGGATGCCAGAAACGGGCACAAACGTCCTGCCATCCGCTAATATAAAAGTCTAGTCCACGAGAAAACCCTGAGGCACAAGTAGTTCTCGCAGAGACACAGAAAACCACGGGATTCTGAGAGTTAAGGCAGGATGAAAGAGAGGCAGCGAGAGATCAGGGAGAGAGCGTTTTGCAGTGACAAGTTAATGGGCTCCCTATTTTCACTTTCTCCTGACACTCCCAGGGGCTCACAATCAAATTACAAGGCAGGAAACTGAATTCAGATTTCACAAACTGCTTTCTAGCATAATTATAAATTTAACCTGCATCCAGCAATCGGGAAAAAAAAAAACACCAGCTCAGGGACTTTCACGAAGGAATATATGCTTTCCTAAACCACAACTCTCCCCATGTTGCCCAAATAAATTCTGCTACTTGGCCTTGTAAAGATACTTTGAAATGCAACATCCTGAAGAAAATGAACAACTTTCATTTTTCCACACAAAATAAAATCCTATACTTATATTTCTATTTTGTACACTGACTTATCAGTTATACATCTATATATATACAGAGAGACAACATTCTGTATTCCAGCAGTCATGAGGAGTGCTCTAGAAACCGCACGTTGGCACTGTTAACGAACTGGGCCTGGCGCTGTCGGGGCCTGGGCGCCTTCCATGAGCTCACTAGCTCGGACACTGATGACAGGAAGCAAGGAGACTCAGAGCAGCCGCAGCCTCAATTAAACGTGGGAAGGACGGTCTGCATTTGCAAGGCTGAACTGCAGTTTGTTAAGTGAATTTTAAAAAGGCTTAATGTCTTATTTATCTATTTGTCATTCACAAATGATGCTGAGTTTCCTGAAAAGCTGCAGCACTTCTGGCTGATAACCCCGTCAGTTCTCCCAGAAAAAAGCAAACATCTTTCTAAACTGGATTTGTTGGCTTATAACGTGAAACTTGAATATTAACAAAAGAAGATCTTAAGAAGAGGAACTTGGACTTAATGGGAAGGTACCCTTGTGGACGTTTTAATTTTTATTTAGAATTTGTGGTAGATAGGATTCTGGCTCCATACAAGTCAAGAACTGCAGAAATCATGACTTTCCAAGCACTACTACTCACAAAGAGCACAGTGAAGAGATGGGTGCCATCTCTGAGCATTTACGGAGTGGAGGCGGTGGGGGTGGGGGTCTCTGTGGGGCCCGCCCTCCACCTTGCAGAGAGACTGACCCAGAAAAGACAAAAGGCAAAGGAGACTCAAACCAGAGCACAGCATTACCTTTGAACCATGTCTGCGACGGAGGATAAGAAGCCGTCCATACTCTGGGAAAACATCTCTGCTCCCTTCTTAAAAAAGTTAATCTGAAAGATACAATTATGACATTCTGAAAACTATCTGGGAAAGGTGATTGATAAAACTCATGAAATGTGAGCTTGACAGCACCAAGGCAGTAGATACTAGCAGGCCCTCCTGCCTGCAACACTGGCTGCCTTCTAGCTGAGCCCCACCTCACCAGCCAAGAGTTACTCCCAAAGCCCCTCGGTGCGTCGGTAGAGGGAGGGGGGTGACGCCTGCTAACTCGCTGAAAGGCTGTGAAGACCAGAGGTAGTATAAGTGCTTGGTACATACTCCCCTCATCAATAACTACTACTGATAATTATTTAGATATTATCATCCGCCTTTTTCCTGTGTGAATTTAGAGAGTCATTTCTTCAGGGCCAGTATTAGGTCTTATTCATCTTTGAATCTCCAGCAGCTAACACGGTGACATGCACAGTACCAGCAAGAAGCAGTGTGCAGCTCTCAGTGAAGGGAAGGCCACCCTGACCGCCCCTTCTCACTGAGCCACGTGTGGCTCTGAACACAGGCTGGACAGATGGTTACCTGGCTGCCAGCTTGCAGAGGGAAAATGGGGCTGAAAATACTTAAAAGGCCCTTCCAGCTCTGATGTCAACTTAAAGGGGATCATGCATAAGGACACAGTAGGGCTGTGGCATTGCATAGGTGCTGGACACTGGGGGCGGGGCCCTCCTGCTCCCCTACATTCTGATCTAGAAGCAGGTCATGCCTGGGTGGTGGGCATGCAAATTGACCTCTCGAAGAGGCTAGGAGGTGTCACTGGCACAGTTCTGACATCCTTATGCCTGGCTCCCCAGACACCCTGGGGAGGTACATACACCAGTGTACTTAGTTCTCATGGTACAGAAACATGATGCTCAGGGTATTCCGAACGCAAGGAATACCTGCAGGGAGATGCCCTGGCTCCACGATCTTGGACCCATACAGAGATCAACACTGTAAATGCCACTCTGAGTCCCAGAAATGTTAAATATCAAAGTCTGTTAAATAAGCATTCCACATTTCTGAAGGCACAGCATGAAGGTGGTTTTTCCTCTGCTTCCCCTCCCTGAACTCCTTGGAATTGATACTCTGAAGTCCATACCTCAGCTCCTCTCCTATTCCGTAAATGCCGAGGGCAGAGGCTCATGCAATTCTTAAAAAAACCTGATGGAAAGAAGGCATTCGCCACTGGCTTCTACAACCACATGATGTACAACTCACCCTGTAAATACAACATTTTTTGTGTTCCCGTGTGCCTGTACACAGATTATAAAACCTCAGTCTGTAGGCAGGCATCAAGATTGAATCATGGCTTAATTGGAAACCTGTTTATTGAGGGCCAGAGAAGGAAAAAATGGAGTCAAACCACCTCCACTAAAGTGGGTGGTGCTCATTTGGTGCAACATCATCCGAAGACCTCAGTTCGTGGCCCTTTGTGAACAGCAGAAGTACTGTGGTCACATAACCATCTGCTATCAAAGCAGATGCTCCGTGGGCAGTGGGTACAGAGGGCTGATGAGGCAGGAGGACAGCAAATGCTTCAGAATCATCCAAAGATTCAGTGTCAGACAACAACCTCGTTTACAGGAAGGAACTATAGTTTTTATCAGAATTAAAAAGTCTGCAGGATGAGACTTTCCTCCAGCTTTCTGTCTTGAAATCTGCATACTTTCCATATCAAAAATGAAACATGCCATCCTCAGTCCTCGAAAACGATGCTGCCACCACCCAACAAGGATGGTGTGCTCTGCTCTGCCTTCCGAGGTGCAGGGGCTACACCAGTGCTACTGCACCCGATGTCTTGTCTTCCCCTCTGCGGCCAGGTTGGGAGACGTGCTGGAATCCTTGGCCGTGAAAGCCAGTGAAACCAGCCAGTATCAAACCCATCCTTCAAGCCTTGTGAGGACCCTCCTCTGACCAACCCAGCTCCCCAAGCACTGACCCATCAGGCATGGAGCTGTTCATCTTTCTGAGATGCTGAGTCCAGGTCCTTCCCTGACTTGGGGCCACTAACTGAGAAGGAATTACTGCTGCAAAGGCAAGAACTGCTAATCAATGAGGTCAGATGTAAGAAGAGGTATTAGTCAGAGAGAGCAAGGGAGTACTGGCATTCTCTAACAATGCCAGGACAAGGGCAGGGGCAGAGGGGCAGTATTTAGCATAAGAGGGGAGTGCAGCAGAGTGTGAGTGAGTATACACGAGTAGACACACGTGCCCCTTCCAAGGAAGCTGGGCAGCGCCCAAGGATTTGCTGAGGATTGGAGCCCACAGCTGGACAGCGCTAGTTTTTGGTTTAATCCAGCTTTACTCAGCTGACACACAGATTATATTGCTCTAGTTAAATATTACCTCCAAAGACATAAGCTAACCTTACTGTCCCCACCACTAAACAATGTAACAAACATATTGAGAAGATAGCTGAGCTTAAATGTTTGTGAAGGGTCCTTCTTATTCTCTTTTTGAATGAAACGGATATTTTATTTTTTGGAAATATATGTATTTTTTAAATGTATTTTAAAAATAATAGATGCTTATATGTGGGGTTTTTTTAAAGTTGCTTTTTTTCTTCTCAACGTTTTGCTTCCTCACATTCCCTTCTGTCCCTAGAAGGTTAACTGAGAAGATTACCAGGTGTGTTTCTCATGTGCCCAAGTGAGGTTTTGAAGCCAAGCTAAGTGGGGCAAACGCAGGGTAGGGGTGGAGGGTGAGGGCTAGTGTCCCAGGTCAAGGCCCCATCCTGAAACTCTAGCCTCCCTTCAGACAGTGTTCGGTAGCCCGTGAAATGGGAGGAAGAAGCTGGATCAGTATTCTACAGAGACTTCATCAGGCAGTGGCAACGTTTCCCCATGCCCCAGAAGCCAAGGTGCTGGCAATAACCTCAGCAAGGTTATCTTGTGAGAAGAGCTCTTCTCACATAGAATACAAAGGAACATGCCGAGTCCTGGGTTGCAGGCCCAGGTCCACCAATCTGGGAGTCAGAGGCTTCTCAGAAAATTGGACCAGGCCTGGCTTTCATTGGAATCAGACACAAAGGCCATGCCGGCTCCTCCCCACAGGACTCCTGGGAACGGGCCATTGTTTCCTGCACATACAGCCTAACAAGTCCAGCTACTGAGGACCCAGCCCCTCTGGAAGCTCTCCAAGGGCTGCATCTGGAAGCTTCCAGGAAGGCTGTACATCTGTGTTTCTTTCTCCGATGATGCTTCCATGTCTCCTAGGGGCTATGTCAGCAGAACACCATGCTGTTCTCCACGGCTAGTCAGGTCTGAGGCTCGGGGCAGGGGGACCGCCCTACCTGTCCATGGGCGAAGCCCAGCATGGGCTCCATCATGGCCACGCGCTTCCTGTACTGCAGTGCATTGAGGGCACAGTAATACTGAAGGGAGGAAAGGTGCTGTTTCCGCCGGGCTGCAGCCACCTCCTTCACAATTTCAGTCTTCACCTAGTTAAAAGGGGAAAGGAAAACCAATGGCAAGCTGTCCAAAGCGGCAGTTCTGTACGAGCTGGCAACTTCAAAACATGTTTGTTTACTCATTAGAGCAATATTTGTGACAAAAATCATAAGGTTCTCCCTCAAGTTTTTAAAAAGTCAAATTAAAAATACCAAGATTAATGGTATCTCAGTGTTTGTGAGGGTGAAGACAAGACTTTCTGCTGGCAGCACTACAAAGAACTACAATCCTTTAGGAAAACAATATGGCAGCATGCATTCAAAGCCATAAACATTCTGGTTCACTCATAAGACTGTATCCCAGGAAATCATGGAATGGAAGTAAAAGTTATATACCTGAAAATATTCGATATTCTCTATGTGTGTGTGTTAGTCATTTAGTTGTATCCAACTCTTTGTGACCCCATGGACTGTGGCCCGCCAGGCTCCTCTGTCCATGGGATTCTCCAGGCAAGAATACTGGAGTGGGTTGCCATTTCCTTCTCCAGGGGATCTTCTTGACCCAGGGATTGAACCCAGGTCTCCTGCAATGCAGGCAGATTCTCTACCATCTGAGCTATAGGGAAGTCCCCGATATTCTCTATAGCAGCTAAGAAGCTAGAAAACATGAGTTACAAGAATCAGAGTCCACATCCAGGGCAAGGAGATCAAGTGCCTGAGTATGTATGATTCAGATAATCATATGAGGTATCAAGCTTAAGTTAGAATCATTACATGATTATCATTTTATAATGGTTCCAAGTTCATGTTTAATAAACCAGTTTGAAAAGCTAGAACAGAGAAGCAGAAATCTACTTAAAGAGATTTGGAATAAATATTTTTAAAAATTCATGTGTAGAAAAAAAAAAAAGAATTCATCAGGATACCCGCAATGCCACAAATTCATAACAGGAAAACATAAAAGGAGCTTAAATAAATGAAGTGAAAAATAACACGGAAGGTAGGATTTCTTACCTTTTCATTCTCCTTTTTTTTAGGAAGCCTACTATATTTTGCCATTGAGAGGTCATGCTCTAAAAATAAACAGATATTTTAGCACCCAGATGGGTTGAAAGGCAAAAACATTCATTCAGCATCTCTACCCAATGACAAACTAAACCCTTATACCAAGACCAGAGAAGATGCTTACCGCTGCTGGCGAGTCCGAAAAGATCCTTTAAAGTGCTTACTTCTGAATAAGAGAAAAGAAACATCTTAAAGAAAAAGAAAGTATGCCAACCCAGAGCTCTGTGCTTTCCCAGGAAAATAAAGATATGTACATGGAAGGCGAAAGTCTTCACCAGCACTCCCAGGTCCTGGTGACTGGGGATGCTTGCTTTAATGAAAAAAATCTGAAGTGATCTAGTATACTGTACTTGCAGCAAGCCAACACCAATAAATATTATCCCATGTAGGTGCCACACACATCATGTATAAAGACGGCTTAGCAAGGTCTAAGACCAAAAAAACAAAGCCAATGTTAGAGAGCAATGACTGTCCAAGGTGAAAAACTTAAAAGCACAGAGATATTTAAAAGGAAGCGACACGTTCTACAATTCTAAAATAATCCATTTTTACTTTATCAACAAAGAAAAGCATTTTCACATTTTCTATGTTGTTTTTTGTCTCAAAACTGCCTCCAGCTTATAAATTTCTCTTCACATTTTGTTATTCTTCACACTTGTTATTCTTTCTAATATGGGGGCTACTTTCTGCCTTTCTATTCTTTAATTTTTCTTTCTTACTCATCTTTTACTTCCCACTGGAGTAGTTTTAGAGTTTTTTCCTTATCAATTTTAAATCACTTGCTTAAAAACTCTTATATTATCTTCATTCAGATTATGTACTTATACTGGTGGGTAAGCAGGCTTCCCAGATAGTTCAGTGGTAAGGAACCCCCCTGCCAATGCAGGAGACCCAGCTTCAATCCCTTGGTTGGGAAGATCCCCTGGAGGAGGAAATGGCAACCCACTCCAGTATTCTTGCCTGGGAAATCCCATGGACAGAGGAGCCTGGTGGGCTACAGTCCATGGGGTCACTATAAGAGTCAGTATGACCCAAGGCAAAACCTTCAAATCTCTGTCTTGGTGTCATCAGAAAAGGATAACAACTTTTTTCATGGCTATTAAGAGACTTCTCTTTTCACTACTACTGGATATTTTTATTCTCTTAAAAAAAAATTATCATCCTGGTAAATACTACTACTCCACAAGTTGAGCCCTCTGGACTAACAAAGGCCATGTCATAAGGCTGCAGGGCACTCTCAAGCTGAGGTTCCCATCAACAAACCTGAGAAACATCAGTCTGACCATACAAGTCGTCAGGGGGATTCTTCTGTCTCCAAAAGACTTAAGAGTTTGTTTTTTAAATGACACCCCTACATGTTTCTAATATTTTCATTTAGAGAAAATCTTTTTTTAAAACGCACTCAATGACGTTTTCAGTTACCACTGGATAAACAGCACACGACACGACTGTATTTAGGTCTGGGATTTACATGCGATTATAGATGAGCAACACTAAAAAACATAAAAAATTCTGCTCAATCGAGATTTCTCTTCATACAAGCTGACATACTGTGTATTATTTTTTATTTATCAAGTGTTACTGCTGCCAAACTGCCCTTGGGTAGAGTTTATGCCAGTTCTGCCGTTTCTCTGGTAGGCTTCAGGTGACATAATCACAGGGGATCTCAAAGTGAGGGGGAAGAAAGCTTCATATTTAAAATTCGGCCTTCCGTGAATGGCATCTTTTCTGCCTAAAAAGAAAACTTTAAGGTGTTGTATTTTTTAAGAGGAAGTACTATCCTGAGCAACAGATCTTTCAGTAGTCAGGTTCAGACTTTCTGTCCTGCAATTTTTTATATTGGTATTGTAGAAAATACAATTCTTTACTCTCTGAGCAATGAATATTTTCAATGAAATAAAAATGGACAAAAGGACTAGAAAATCCACTTCCCAAAAGTAGTTATCAACTAAGTTTTTTCAAGATTATGTTATATTTATTTTTTCACTACCTTCATTTCAGATGATATAAAATTATTCTAAAGTTTTATTTTAGTTGAAGAACCAAAATTAACCCCAAAGAGCAACTAGGCTCTCTGAACTAGTCACAGGTACTCCCTCCCACCAGATGTGAGCTCCACTGTTGTTCACAGCTATATCACAGAATCGACACGGATACCACATGGTCCCCACTTTGACCTTTCCTCCTGAAGCTTCCCACTTACATTCCAAAGTATTCATGGATCCACAAGAACAGCGTGCCTTTACAAATGCCCCTAACATGAGTTTGGGCAAACTCCGGGAGATAGTGAAGGACATGGAAGCCTGGCATGCTGCAGTCCATGGGGTCACGTTTGTGTTTGGACACGACTTAGCGACTGATCAACAACCACCTGTAATATCCTGTTATCTCTGTCTACTTGGTGAACATTTATTTATCAAAACCCAGCTCAGATATCATCTTCTTCTCCAGGAAGCCTTCCTTGGCACCCTGCCCTCAAAAGGGTAATCACGCCTTTCTGTGCTGTTTCTTTTTTCTGTACAGCTCTATCCTGCTGCTCTCGTCACATTACAATTGTTTCCAACTCTGTTTTCTTATTAGCCTTTGACTTCCTTTAGGTGAGCCAAGAACACTGTGAGGATTTAATAAAAGCTAAAAAAGAGGGTATTTCTCAATGAGCCACACACTTAAATAGTTGCAGAAAAAAATATTAAAAGAATTAATATTCTGAAAGTATATGGCACTAAACTCAGATACTTTACCTGTAAGATCCTTTTCTCGAAATTGTATAATTGGTAGAACCATTGTGTCTGCCAACTGTTTAGCCAGCTCTGTATGGAGAACATTAAGCTGAAAGAAAGAGAAATCTATTGAAGAAAATTATACCTACTATTTCTGACACTGTCTTATTTCACTGAGCGATCACACAGAACAGTTCCATGTGGTTAAAGAGTTCAGTTAAGACTTGTTAGCAAATAAATTACCCTTCATAAAGCAGTAAATGACATAGGCTGCTGCTGCTGCTGCTGCTAAGTCGCTTCAGTCGTGTCCGACTCTGTGCGACCCCCGAGACGGCCGCCCACCAGGCTCCCCCGTCCCTGGGATTCTCCAGGCAAGAACACTGGAGTGGGTTGCCATTTCCTTCTCCAAGGCGTGAAAGTGAAAAGTGAAAGTGAAGTCGCTCAGTTGTGTCCAACTCCGCGCGACCCCATGGACTGCAGCCCACCAGGCTCCTCCGTCCATGGGATTTTCCAGGCATGAGGACTGGAGTGGGGTGCCATTGCCTTCTCCTGACATAGGCTAAGAGGTGACATAGGCTAAGAGGTATTAAAAACTAAAGGCAAGGTTCTAACTGACCAGGACACCACTTAGGTTTGCTAAAGGAGTTTCTGAGCCCATATGGCTGTGGTTTGTTTACCGTGCAAATTCTGGCTCTGTGTTCTCGATGTGAGCCACAGGCACCCAGAGAAGGAGCGGGCTCTGCTGTGTGGGCAGCGAGGTTGGCGCTCTGCCAGGCCTGCGTGCGCGCTCAGACGGGGCTGAGGTCATACCTTACAGACTGGCCTGCTGGGAACCTACCTTCCCTGCAAGTGGAGGCACTGGGGACCTGGGAACTGCTCTGGAGAGAGAAAGCTCCATGCGGAGACAACCCAGCCATATTGCAGACCTTTCCAGGAGCAAGAAGGCTATATTCAGATATGCTCCTCCTCACCAGAGAATTTTAACAGCTCTTGATTCTTTCCTCTCTTCCATCTCACGGCCTTACTAAATCCTGTCTTTGTAAAAGGTCTAGGAGAAATAAAAATCATCACCACGAGCACTAACACTTTGGAGCACCTCATGCATCACTTTGGGTGCCAGCTTTCTGTGCTTTTATATCACTTAGTTCCCATCCACTCTGTCAGATGGGTATTATTTATTATCCTGTTTTATAGGTGGGCAAATAAATCTCTAAATCTAGAGAGCAAATAAGTGGAACAGCTAGGATGTTAATCCCTGGCTACTGGGATCTAAAGTTCACGCTCTTCTTGACACATTGTCTGGGATACAGAGTTTGTCTTCAGGCTCACAAAGTGGCCAAAACATTAAGCGTGTGGTAGTTGGTAATGAACACAGTGGAAGGCCCAGACTTCCAGATACTATGAGGATGCTCTGGGATTCCTGTTGGGTGTATCAGGAGAAACCACCCAGTGACTGTTTTTTTGGGTAAATGTTTGGCGACGTTTCTTTCAGCAGTGATCAAAGTCACATGCCCGCTGCCCCTTTTGTACACAGATCTCCCAACAGATCTGGTCCTTTAGGGTCGTGCTTGCATAGGCTGCTCTGAGAAGATTAAAAACTGGCCTAAGGTCAACCATCTGTCAGGCAAGGGAGCAGCTGGCCAAGCAGTCAATGTTCCCCTTATCTTTCAATCAAGCCAAAGAATGGCAGTTGTTCTTTTTTTCTCCCTGTGGGGGAGCACATGAAGACAGCCATGCCAAAAAATGCATTGGGACAGAATGTGTTAACTACTTTTCCTGAATAACTGCAATAAGAAATGTACCTTTTTTTCCTTACTAACAGTTAATTAGATGAATTCAATGAATTGGCTCTGCATCAAATGCTCTAATTATTTAATTTAATCTTTATAACAGCTTGGTTAAGTGGACTATCCTGCTTCTGTCATTTACAGATGAAAAAAACCAAAACACAGAGAGGTTAAATGGTTTTCTTTCCAAAGGTTATATACCTCAGGAATGGCAAATTTCCGAATTATTCATTTTCTTCCTAATTTCTTCTTAAGGATCAAGGGATCTGTGTCGCCAACTCTTTCCTTTGGGGCTTTGGGAGGTAAGGGATAATCACTTTCAAACACACCACCTCTGCTGAGAAGTGTGCAAAGAGCACAGACCACCTCTTGGCACTTTAGTATCATCACCCAGAAAATGGGCATCACAGCATGTTCCTTGCATGACTCTTCTGAGGATAAAACAACAACGTGAATAAGTAACACTCAGAGCAGACAGAGGGCCTGACACACACTGGGCAATGGAATCAATAATGTCAAATATTTCCTGTCTCAGATGCACTAAAAATAAGTAATCTAGAAACCTTGCTTTTGGTGAAATCATCAAGGATAAAAATCTCTATATGCCTATAACATCAAAGATCTGACTCCAACACATCCTATTAAATGTAAGTGACACAAATCTCTACTTTTAGTTGGATTTTTCAATTTCTGAGTCAAATTACTTCTTTTGAAAAATTGTCAACCTGATATAGACCCAGGTAGAGAAAACTACCTCAAAAGTTACTCTCCACTTCCCACCTGAGTTAACTGCTTTCACTGGCTTAACTCTTGACATCAAGAGGCTTGTGTGAAAACTCACAGTGCTAAGCTTCCAGGAGGCTATGATACTGCCTATAAAAATCACACTTCCAAGCTTCCAAAGTGGAATGATCACTCCCCACTGAAAGAATCATCACTGGCCAATAGGTTCATGAAAAGATGCTTAACATCACTAATTGTTAGAGAGATGCAAATGAAAACTATAATGAGGTATAATAAATGCTGGAGAGGGTGTGGAAAAAAGAGAAGACTCCTATACCGCTGGTAGGAATGTAAACTAGTGCAGCTACTATGGAAATCATATGGTATCACTTATACATGGAATTTAAAATATGATACAAATGAGCTTATTTACAAAACAGAAACAGACTCACAGACGTAGAAAGCAACCTTAAAGTTACCAAAGAGGAAAAGGTGTGGAGGAATAAGTTAGGAGTTTGAGATTAGCAGATATAAACTACTACATATAAAATAAACAACAAGGTCCTACTAAAGAAGCACAGGAAACTATATTCAATATTGTGTAAGAAACTATAATGGAAAGGGATATGAAAGAAAAAATATATATCTGGATCACTTTGCTGCATACCAGAAACTAACACTGAAAAATCAACTATGTTTCAATAAAAATCAATTCATTAAAAAAAAAAAGAATCATCATTCCTGCCCAGGACAATATAGCTATGAGTAAAGATCTTAAAGTAGAAATCCTAACTTAGGGTTTTGACAAATAACCACATTTCCTTAGCAACTCTCTTTTGGTCAAGAAAACATAACTTCAGTGAATGCAGACTATTGCTTCTCCCCCCAGGTTACTCATTTACTGTTAATTAAGAAAAATTCTTCTCACTTTCAACAAAATTACTTGTTGCTCTTCTCTAATTCCATTTTCCATTCATCTTCCTCCTCTTGTGGACTAGACATGCATCTATAACATTATACAAAGAGCCCCAGCAATGGAACAGAGGATAAAGCTCACTACCAACTGGACAGTCTGCATCTACATCCCTAGTGCCTCGAACTGCATCTGCTAAACAGCAGGTGGTCAGTATTTGTTGAATGAATATCAACTTGGTGAACTGAATGAACAAACAATTGGCACAAATTTATGTGAACGTTAGTTTCTCATTTTATAAACTGAAGCCAGTGTCACCTTCATTCAATGGTTGCAGTGAGATGGCACCTGTACACTGTCTTGTTTGCTTATTCTCTGAAGATTATTCTAAGTACTACAAACTCCTTGAAATATGAAGTCGTTTATGCTCATCTAATTTGGCAGAGGGTGCTGTCCAGCACCAGTAGCACCTGAGCTCTTAAGTGTTTTACAATTAGGATTTAGGCACTTTTCCTATACCATACCTGCTTTTCACAAATATTCCAAATATATTATACAACAGAGCCGTAAGAACAGTTGTCAGAATCTCTCTGTAGTGGGATGACTCACACTCCCTGCAAAGTTATGTCTATATCATGTGAATTTTAGGGAAAGGGATCTTTGCAGATACAATACAGGATCTCAGAATAAGATCACTCTGGGTTATCCAGGTGTGCCCTAAATCCACTGACAAGTTCTAATAAGAAGACAGACACGGACATGAAGAAAACACACGGTGGTAGGGTGGGGAGAGAAGGCCACATGAGGTCAGGGGTAGGGACTGGAGCGACGCTGCCACACGTCAAGGCACACCCAGAGTCACCGGAAGTTGGGAGAAGCAAGGACAGGTTCTCCCCTGGATGCTCCAGAGGGAACGTGACCCTGCCAACAACGTGATTTCATACTTGTGGCCTCCAGAACTGTGAGAGAATACATTTCCATTGTTTTCGGCCACCTATGTGTAACTTTATTACAGTATCCCCAAGACACTAATTCTTCCTCCTTAGTAAACTGAATTCTTAGAAGTCTTTCTTTCAGTCTACTGCTTATGTGTACCAAAGTCTCTCCCCTCAAGCCAAAATCAAACATAACCGCATACAACCTCATTTATGAAATGAGCCTTGGAAGATAAAGTTAAGATACCTTCTCAGATATTTAAGTAGATACCTAAAAATAAAAAGTAGGCTGAAATAAAGATGAAAGAAAGTTCAAAAAAAGAATCAAATAAAAATTTGCTGTGTATACCTATGACTGATTCATGTTGATGTTTGGCAGGAACCAACACAATTCTGTAAAACCTTTATCCTTCAATCAAAAAAAAATTTGCCATGTTGCCATCTTACCTCATCCACCACTTTAGAAAAATAGTGGAGTGTAGAAATGACCTCTTCATCGCCTTTGCCAAGAGCAAAATTCTAAGACCAAAGAAAAAAGTGCCAGGTGTTAGTTGAATGCCAGGGGATTCAGCACTATAGCATCATCCCACAACACACTGCCTTCCATATTGACTTCCTCTCCTCCCAAGAGCACGTGATGTCAGCGTGTCTGACTGCAGAGAACCAGAGCTCTCCCTTGTTCTGCCCCAGCCACACTGTCAGCTGCCCTTCCCGGGCTATCCCGTTGTTGGTCATCACCCTTCTGTCTAGATGTAACAGTATCTTTCAGTTTATCGTCTGGAATTCTTAGTGTTGATGCACTTGCAGTCCCTCAAAAAATATGAACCCTCAGAGCAGTTGATTACTTTTGTAAGCTAATTTTAAGAATACTTACATAAGAATATATCATAAAGACTTTGGGATAATCATCAGTTAGAATTTATCAGTGGATAGGAAAAGGCAAGAAAAAGAAAAAATGGAACTGGCCTATGGAAAAAAACAAAGGAAACAAGGAAGGTCTCTAAAGGATGCCCCTAGAAAATTCCTTTGTAAGAACTCCACGTAGGAGTCTCTTAAGACATATGCCACATATATATCAAGTTACCTGTTTTTCATATGCCAGAAGTTGCTTAGAAAGCTGTTGAGTAGCCAGGCACATTTCATTCTGTAGGGAAAAGAGAAAAGTAAGTAAGATTTTTCCAGTGCACATACAGTCACTGAAAATAATGCCACCTCAGAGAATCCCTTAAACATAATATGTATCTATAAAATAATAAAATACTTTGTTCAGAAATTATTTGAAAAACAAGACCAAAACAAAAAAATTTTTTTTTTTAAAAAAAGCTTTTCTCATACCCACCATTTATAAATCAGTGCTCCTTCTGGTCATTCAGTCAGTAAATAAATGTAGTAAACCACTAAAATGGGCCAAACATCCAACCAAGGTGTGGTGGTCCCTGCCCTTACAGGGTTTGTTGGGGAAGCAGACATTAAAAATTAGTTACAAGCATGATGAGACCCACAGAGAAAAGACTGGGTGCATTAGGAGGCTCTGACTGGAGGAGCTGGATGGTCTCTAATGAAGAGATGTTTACAGACCCCTGGAGAAAGACCAGGAACTGGCCACAGGGATGAGCTTTCCAGGAGGGATGGGCATGTAGAAAAGCACCCAGCATGTTTGAAAAGCTATAAAGCGGGGTGTAGCTGGAGCTTGGGGTACAGGGTATGGAAGTGAGACAAGCCTGGCAAGGCAGGCAGAGTGAGGGCATGCAGGACTCTGTGGCCCATCTGTAAACAGCTTTACGACATGACACATAGTCGGATTCTACCAAAAACACAGCACTAGGTCAGTGTTACCCATGTGTTATCACTGTGTTACCAATGACGGATGGTAATTCAGAAGCACAGCTACAATGCCTGAGAAGGTCCTTTTGGTACTGTTTTTCACTGGCAGACATGGTCCACTTTCATCCTTCTCCCTCTAATCTCTGGCTACACAGCAGCTGTCTATGACTATCCTCCCACCATCAACACATCCGGCCTAGAAAACATGTCTGACACTCTCCAACACTCTCCGACATAAACCACAGCAGGATTGTCTATGACCCACCTCCCAGAATATTGGAAATAAAAGCAAAAATAAACAAATGGGACCTAATTAAAATTAAAAGCTTTTGCACAACAAAGGAAACTATAAGCAAGGTGAAAAGACACCCTTCGGAATGGGAGAAAATAATAGCAAATGAAGCAACGGATAAAGACTTACTCTCAAAAATATACAGGCAACCCCTGCAGCTCAATTCCAGAAAAATAAACGACCCAATCAAAAAGTGGGCCAAAGAGCTAAACAGACACTTCTCCAAAGAAGACATACAGATGGCTAACAAACACATGAAAAGATGCTCAACATCACTCATTATCAGGGAAATGCAAATCAAAACCACAATGACCTACCATTTCATGCCCGTCAGAATGGCTGCTATCCAAAAGACTACAAGCAATAAATGCTGGAAAGGGTGTGGAGAAAAGGGAACCCTATTACACTGTTGGTGGGAATGCAAGAAACCAGACTTGAAAGAGACACGTGTACTCCAATGTTCATTGCAGCACTGTTTATAATAGCCAGGACATGGAAGCAACCTAGATGCCCATCAACAGACGAATGGATAAGGAAGCTGTGGTATATATATACAATGGAATATTACTCAGCCATTAAAAAGAATACATTCAAATCAGTTCTAATGAGGTGGACGAAACTGGAGCCTATTATACAGAGTGAAGTAAGCCAGAAAGAATAACACCAATACAGCACACTAGCACATGTATACGGTATTTAGTCAATCGGTAAAGATAACCCTGTATGCGAGACATCAAAAGAGACACAGATAAATAGAACAGTATTGCGGACTCTATGGGAGAGGGCGAGGGCGGGATGATACGGGAGAATGACATGGAAGCATGTAAATTATCATATGTGAAACGAATCGCCAGTCCAGGTTCAATGCATGATACAGGGTGCTCGGGGCTGGCGCACCAGGATGACCTGGAGGGATGGGATGGGGAGGGAGCTGGAAGCGGGGTTCTGGAGGGGGAAAACATGTACACCCATGGTGGATTCATGTCAATGTATGGCAAAACAAATACAATACTGTAAAGTTAAAAAACAGAAAATAAACTAATTAAAAAAAAAAGAAAACATGTCTTATATTTCTATAGCTCAGTTAAGGCTTCTCTTTAGGTTTGGGGTATACTACTAAGAGAGGAATGAGGGGAGATGCCAGATGAGGGGAGGGTACTGGCCAGCCTTGACCTCCACTGCTGTTCTAATTCTCCTGGGTTTGCTGTGCCTTAGGGGTGAAGGCCTGAGTTCTGCAGGGGCTTGTTTTATTTTTCATGAGCCTCCTTTGCAAGATCCATCAGAGCCCAATCCTATGGTTTTTTGGCCTTCTTTGCAGATAACTGGTCAACCTATTCCCCAATTTCCTTTATCTGTCCCAAGAAACAGCCATCAGTAGATCCTGAAACGTGGTATGCTCTCTTCTCCCCCAGAATAAAGTCAGGCAAACATAATGAAAATTCCTAGCTTTGGCATTCTACTGGGATGCCACCACTTTGAAAACAAACTAGAGCTGGCAGTCATGTAACCAAGAGGGAGGCAAAGGAACAAATCCAAAAGCACTGTGTCCCTGGATCTAGACAGGAGTGTGCAACTGTTCTTAGCACAGAGAAGCACTCCACAAGTGCTTGATGAATGGAGGAACAAACAGGGTTAGAAGATTCATCTAAATTTCAAGTTTTTAAACAATACCTGGGATCACAGCGTAAGGACAAAAATACTTCCTAATTGTATAAGGCAACATAACAAACAAGGGGGAATAGAATACAGAGTGGACAGGGATGATGCAGTCAGCCAGGAGATAGTCTGCTGACCATCTTCAGCAGTGCTGTTTTGACGATGAGGGTCCAGGGGAATGAGGGTCTTAGCCCATTCACTGAGCTGCTACTCTGCTGTATCAGAAAACCCCCTATTTCTCTTCTTTGAGTTCACGGCAGTGGGTCTGAGATGGATCTGTTCAAGTCACCCCAGGCAGCACAATGGAGACTATGATTTGCAGACCCACAGAATCATCCTAACCATAGCAGTGAACATTTACAGAGCACTTAATTCAAGCCAGATACCACACTAAGTGCATTCTTGGCATTGTGTCATTTCATTCTGACAACCCTGTAAGGCAGGTTCTAACTATTAACTTGACTTTACAGAAGAAATGGAGGCACAGAGACATTAGGCCATCTGCCCAAGGTCACACAGCTAGTTAGTAGCAGGGCTGGGATGTGAGTCCAGGTCTGTCTGTGTCTAAAACCCACGCTCTTAAACACTATTCTCTAAGTCCTAAGTCCTGCTAAGAGAAAAGACCTGAGAACCACTACTTTGGGCTAGAGATGACACACTTTTCCTGTAATAGGCCAATTAGCAATTATTTTTGACTTATTGGACAGATGGTCTCTGTCATGACACAAAAGCAGCCATAAATAATTCATGGGCAAATGAGTGTGGCTTTGTTCCAATAAAACTTTATTTACAAAAATAAGAGCCCAGTCCAAGGGCCATAAAGTCCTGGTCCTGTTTAGACAGTAAATGTCTCACAAGATTGTCTTCTGCCTCACCTCCCTCAGGAGCGTCTCCATGAAGCTACAACTCTGCAGAGTCAGGAACAGATTCTGCTCTTCTGGTCCATTCTTTTCTTTATTTTAGCTAAGTCTAAAATATTACTGCCCCATATCTGCCTCCTTAGAGACCAATCAACATGATAACCACACTCCCTGCTTTCATAACAAGCCTGGGGCGCAGGCTGCTTGAATCCTTCTCTACTTTAGAGGGTCCTGGCAAGCACCCTCACATGTAGTGGAGATACCTGACAGGGAGCTGCTGGCACCCGACTGTGCCCAGGCCTATGGGTGGGGGGGTGTTCATGGGGGGGAGGGTGCTCATGTCCCATGCGCACAACTCCACTGAGGCTCAGGGAGAAGGGGCAGAGCAAACAATACACACAACTGCTTCCAAAACTCCTGTGTACAGTGGCCTCTGCCAGGTCTCTACTAGAAACAGTTCCTGAAAATGCTGTGTATTTCAGATGTGTGTGATTCCAGGCACCAAGATTCTGTTCTACCAGCATGACTCCACCAAGGACAGAAACAATACATGTTACAAAATGGCCTGTCGCCTGCCCTGAGAAGAAATGAAACTCCCCTATACAGAGCACATCTTTTTAAACTAGACCAACTTTAATCTTAACTCATACTTAATCTATTGTACACAAAGGTTTCATGAAACGCTTTACCAACATCAATTAATTAATCCACACCCTGTGAGGTAAGCCTGCCTAATTATCTCTGCAATAAGACCTGTAAAACTGGAACTTGTGTGAAGAGTAAATATTAGTAGTAACAATAATAAAAGTAGCTGCTAATATTTACTGAGTCTTTTCTAGGTACCTGAATTGCTGTTAAGCATTGTTTATATATCATCACATTTAATCCTTATAAGGCACTTACAGTGTAGAGAATATTCTTCCTCTCACACAAATGAGGAGAAAGGTTCTTCTATAACTACACAATTAGTAACCGGAACAGCAACAACTTGACTCAGATCTGTCAGACTCAAAATCTAAAGTGCAAGTTCTTAACAATATACTGGGTTTGCCAAAAAGTTCATTTATAAAACCCAAATGAACTTTTTGGCCAATCCAATACTATTCCTATCCAAAGTCCAAAACTGTACTTAGTCGTACTCCGTGGGCAGGCCCCATAGAGCCTATAAATATCAGCATAAATTCTGTATTTTTCTAGCTGTAGTTCAGCAAAAGCAGTCGTCTAAAATGTAGATTCTATGAATAATGGAGTTCTGAGAGTAGAGTCCTTCAGCACTCTGGAATAGCTCTCGGGTTACTATCTACATTATCAGATGTGTCTTAAGAATCCTTAAGAGAGAGAACCTGACGAAGGGTTTACTGACAGAATGTTCTATTTTAAATAGTGCTTCGCAAGGCTGGTGCTGAGCAGAAAGACGAGTGGCTGACAAACCCAGAAGGAAAACTGAGGTTTGGACAAAGGACTGTTTACCTCCTGGTGGCATGGAGCACTCACCAACTGCAGCTGTCACCTGAAACCGCTTGAAGGCCCCTGGACAGGAAAGGAGAGGCCGGGAGCGGGGGCAGAGGAAATCCACTAGGGTCACCGTCACAGCGTAGGCACTGCTTTGATCTCCACCAAACATCTGGCCAGGAGTGTTGCCTCAAGTCAAGTGGCTGAGAGTCTCATCCATCACAGCACTACCCCCAAGCTGACGGGATCAGGAGCCCAGGCTGGGGGAGGCACACAGACGGAGGAGTGTGGAGCGCGGCAAGGATAGAGGTTAGAGAGCCCTGACTGGGGCAGGCCCTGAGGGGTACCTGCTGAGGACTCCGACAGTACTCTGCAGGTACCAGGGAAGCCCTGAGGAACCTGGGCAGGAGAAAAACAAGGTCAGATGTGAGCAGAATTTCGTAAGTGGCTGTGTGGCAAAAGAAACCTTGAAGGAAGAAAGAGGATGACATGAGGGTCAGGAGACCACCTGAAGTTGAGTGAGAGAGAGAAAAGGCTGAAGCCGAGCCAGAAAGTAGAGAAGGTAGCAGAGATCTGCCTGGTACTGTTGAGGCAAAAACATCAGGCTTGAGTGAATGAGGGAGGAGGAGGAGTCCAAGACGGCTGGACCCTAGACCGGATGACTCATGATGGCACTGCCCCAAGCTAAGGTGCTGATGGCAGGGCACAGATCTGGGAGGGACAATCAAGCACACAGTGGGGGTACGTGACATTCTGGTCAGTCCTTCATTTAACACCGAGTTGTCAAACAGTGAATGAGGCCAGGCAAGGTGCTGGGCACTGGAGACAAAGAAAACCTGCTCTCGGAGCTCACGGTGCACAGAGAGGCAAGAAAATTCCACACGTTGCCCCTCAGAGCTCTGACCAACAAGAGTGCAGGGTGTCTGCGTGCTCTGGTCAGGAGAGAAAACGAACAAAGGAAAGGCGTCAGATTCCTCGGATCTGAGGTCAGTCTTCAAAGTCATCTGCTGGGAAGGCCATTTTCCAGGACAAGGGGTCCATGAGATTCCTGGCAGCAGGAATGGCACAGCAAAGTCTCGAGATGTGTGGAGGGCCTGGCACACTGGACCAGCTGAAGACGAAACTAGAGGAGTAGGCTGAGACTCAGCTCACAAAGAGCTTTGCGTGCCCTACTGAGGGGTTTCATCTCTGCTGTGCGGTTACAGGGAGCCAAAGAAGCATCTGAAGACAGGGAGGGAGAGAGGGAAGGTTTGGATGTGGTAGCTTGAGGGTAAAGAATGGACAGAAGGGTGAAAGACAATCCCCCGACGAAAGGGAGACTGCTTAGGATGGTGCTGCAGTAGCCCAGGTAAGAGCGGAAAACTCACTCTCCACAGTGATAAGAGGCAAAAGTCGTTTGGAATAAGGACCTAGAGATGAGGGCTAGAAATAGATTCTGAAATGGCCAGGCTGTGTTGCAGTGACCTTGCCCAGCAAGCTAGTAGACTAACCAGAGAAGGGTTCCTGTGGAATTAGACTTAAGGGGTAGGCACCAAAGGGTGCCAGGACAAGAAAACAATCAAGAATGGTGGGCAGAGACTCTGGAGAGACGGTCACAGGGACCAAAGAAAGACAGTTGTGCAGGGGCCGCTGGTACTGCTGCCCGGGAGGGAGGGTGGACAGGGGCTGGGAAGCAGGCACTAAGCGGCCTGTGCAGCCAGCGGGGGACAGAGTCTAGAATGAGGAGCAAACATCAACGATGCAGTGAAGAGTTAGGAACACAGGGACACTGCTCCTTCAGGAAAGTCAAGATCAGAGGACCAAGTTCTATTTAACCCAACCAGCGGACCCAGGGTACAGTGCTATCGTAACTATGATTATTCTAAGGCTTAGAAGGTGGTTATGTTAACAGTGAGCACTTCCTGCCAAGGACTGATCTTACACTTTACAGGTATTAGCTCCATTAACCCTCACAACAACCTATGAGGTAGTTATTAATATGACCTCTGTTTAACTGATAAGGAAACTCAGGCAATCAAGTGACCTGCTCAAGGTCACCCAGCAAGTGGCCAAGACTGGAACTCAGAGCTGATACATCTAAGGTCACACACTTAACCTCGTACCTAAGGAATGAGCCTGGCCCAGAATAATCTTCTCTACCAATCTGAAAGCCTTCAACACTGGCATGAGGGAAAGCTGTAGATTCCACATGCAAACCCAGTGCAAAAACCCAGGTCTCTGAGGTTTCCAGGAACCACTCAAGGGCTCTCTGCTCCTGTACCTCAGCCTTGAGCTACACCTATTCCTCTGTCCCTGTCATATGAACCTCAATGTGACTGTTTTTGAGAGCTGTTAAAATGCACTGATTGAAACCATTATGAATAAAACCCAATTAAACAAGGGGAGTTTCCCTGGGACACAAAAAGGAGCTGGCTCCCACCTTTAACACACTACAAAGCTGCTAGGCTGCTAAGAAGGGTTGTTCTGTGATGACAAGAACAACTGTTGAAGACTCCCACTTCCTTAGCCTCGGCTGCCATTTCCAGAGACCAGTATGTCAACAGAGTACAGCACAGCAGTGCAGAGTGAGAGTGCACTAATGTTTTAGAGTCAAAGACCTGAGTTCAAATTCTGATCCTGCCTCTCATCAGCTGTGTGATCACAGGCAAGCTGCATAAGCTCTCTTAGTTTCCCTGCCTGTAAACACCTACTATAATAACACCTCTCCTTTATTGTGAAGCTAAATGAGATTATACACAAGAGGTGTCTCGCCAAGTATGTGGTACATTTATGTGTCTCATACTATTTTTATTATTAAAATACACAGTTCTGATCCTCTACGCCTCCCAAATCCTTCTCTCTCCCCCATTAAACTCACACTCCTGGATGCCTACCACTCTGTTTCCCAAGAGAAACACTGACTTATTTAGCTTGATATCTATCTATCTATATCTATATGTATATATCATCACTTATAAAGAAAAATATTTTCCTCTTTATAATAACAAATGTATGCATGTCTTGCAAAGTATTTTACTCCTATCCCCTCCCACTGTCTAAGCCCAATTTGAAAAGATATGATTCCCAACTCCAGTGTGGACTTTTACATTTTAGGATCAGGAGTTCTGCACTCCAAAACGTCTGTTTAAGAACAGCTGCAAAGGGATCTTCCTAGTGGTCCAGTGGTTAAGACTCTACTTTCCAATGCAAGGGGTATGGGTTTGATCCCTGTTCGGGGAATTAAGATCCCATATGCTGCAAGGTGTGTTTTAAACTTGTAAAAAAAATTTAAAGAAAAAAGTTAAATAAAAAAGGAACAGCTGCAGAGATGAGACCATGTTTAAGCAAGCCAGTTTTGCTGAAGGAAAGGGAAAGAGCCTGAACCATGGTTCTCACGTCAAAAAATTCCATCCAAAATGTAATTAAAAAACAAAACAAAACAAACAAAAAAATCCATCCAGACTGAAAGCACCAACTACAGAGGCTTGTCATCTGTTGGAGGAGAAAGACAGGTTCTAGGAGATGCCAGGTTTCACTAACACTCCTGGGAACATCATTTGATCTTCTCCCGTTTCCTCACTACAGTGTCTGAGAGGAGAAAGTATATTACCGAAGTAAACTTGCCAGATCCTAATAAATTCATTTTTTAAAGATTTTTAAAAATCTTACCCTTTCTAGGAAAGAAACAAAAGTATGGCAGATATACAAAATCAAAACAAATATATCAAATGTAAAACTTGGCCAGATTTTTCTGAAAATGTATACATGTGCATATATTTAAACACTACGTAAGTTTCAAACTTACTTAGTCAATGGTTTGAAAGACAGCAGAGATTTCTAAGTATGTAAACCATCTCTGCTTGCAGGAGACGAGTTCTTTCATTCAGATGACCCACAATGGAGTACTCAGCTCCTGCGTGTGCAAAGGCATGTCTGACACTTATGAAACCACATGCGATCCAGGGGCTGCTACAAAATGCTGAAAACAGCTTAGAGCCCATAGCTTCATTCTACTGCTTAAGACAAATAAAATTTAAAAATTTCCCCAAACCAGCCAATGTCAGCAAAACTGCTCACAGAACTTTCCTCTAGTTTTTTTTCACTCTTCCTCTTTCTAAAACTAAGGCCCAAATGGTCAAGTTCACTGTATCAGAATCCAGAAAATTACCATGTGGCTTAATTTAAAATATCTTTTAAGAACATTTATCATTTATTAACAGCATTAACCTGGTTAAAAAAATGTAATAATGAAAAACATCTTCCTAAGCACCTGTATTTTAAAATGAAATTATCAAACTCTATTAATATAATTTAACAGGTCTAGGTGTAAAATATTTAAGGAAGAATGTTAAATAAAACCAGGAAAACATAACCTAAGGGGGAACCGCTGAATGAAAATATTGGCAGCTCTTTCTCTTTCTCCCTCCCTCTCTTTCTCTCTTTCTTCCCAACCGCATACATGGAGATAAACAAATGGATCAAATAGGAGTTAGAAAAGTCTTCTTTTTAATTTAATTAAAAAGAAACATGTTCAAATAAACCTGAAAAACAACTAGCCCTGACCCAACTAGCCCTGACCTCAGCCAATCTGAGTGCCACTGGACACTGCCAGAATCCGTCATTGAGCTGGCATTAGCCAGACGTTCCTGCTAAGCTTCTGCCACAGGAAACGCGAGGCAGAAGGAAGGGTTTCTGCCAGCTCAAGAGCCCATGTGATGATCATGTGGTGTGAACTGAAAACTGGTTATAGTCTCTTGGAATGCAAGACCCACTTAATTTTGGCAAAATGCAGTTTTCTGGGCTCAAAAGAAAAGAAACACATAAGAAAACGTCTGGACATCTCCAAGTAAATGATTCTGACAGACATGGAGAGGCAGAGCAGAGACTCTTGGGAGTGGAGGAGTCACAGTCCCTTAAGTCTCGAGACTCTTAAACCTTAAACAGGAAACCAATCACTTGACAACAATATTCAAATTCCTGAAGAGCAAGAAAATTTCAGTACAAGCTCAGTAAAAAAATTTTCTATTCTCTTACATTTTGGATATTCAGGAAAAAAAAATACAAAAAATGTAATTGAAATAAACAGAGCTTTTAAAAAACTGACAAACTGGGTCTCCCAGTTTCTGAGTGCTTTACCTAAACAAGCAAAACCACAAATAAGCGTGTGATTCTTTTGGTCATTAAAATTAGTTCCAATGAATAAATAACACTTTTATAACACAGTAGTTTGCAAATCTCTATCTCCAGCCTGAACTCTGGATCTGAACTTTCAACATGATCTCTTCACCCCTTTGATGTCCCATGGACACCTCAGCCTTTCAAGAATTAAGACTGGCATCTCTGCCATTCCTGTCACTGTCACACACACACACACCCCCACGCACATCCTGCTCCTCTTCCTGTGTTCTCCCAACTATGCACCCTGTCGATCAAGTCAGAGACCCGGGCATCATTCTTGATTCATTCTTCACTGACCGGACCCCTTCACAGTCAGTCAGTCAGTCACCAATCTACCTCTTCCTATTGCCACTGGCCTAGCTCAGGTTACCACCCTCACGTTTAGTAGTTGAGAGTTTGGGCTTTGGCTTCAGGCTGACTTGCTCTACCATGTATTAACGGCGTGGACTTGGGAAGTCATTCATCATCAGAATCCTTAAATCTCCTGACCTAGAAAATGAAGAAAATAGTAACAACACTCACCTCACAGGGTTGTGAGTGAATTTAAGTGAAATGATTATAGGTAAAAGCCTCTGAAACTGGGCCCGGAACTTAAGAAGTCAATAAATCTCAACTGTCACAATTGTCTTCCTTTTGGGTGTCCAGCACAATTCCTCTGGGTTAGGTACCCTTTCTCTCCCAGCACCTCTACACTCTTTGGTAACTGTTTTGTCTCCCAACCTAGCTGTAAGCTCCCTAATGGCAAGGACAGAGTCTTTTTCCCATATATGATATGAATGAATGATTAATAAAATAATGATAATAAGTGATTATATATGAAGAGTAAGTATGGAATAATAAATGACTACACATAATTACTAATATATACTATTATACACTGAATGTGGTATTTATTTAGAGATCATAGGTGTAGGTGAGAAAAAGAAATAGTAACACAGACAGATTTAAGTCAGCAAGGAATTAATAATGAAACCGGTTGCCATAATATTTTGATATGTAACATAACAAATTTTATTTTTAAGTAACTCTCAAGTTTTATCCTAGAAAGTAACATACATAGGCAATTCTTGATCTTAAAAAGATTCACTTTTGCTACTCAGCAATTTATTTTCCATGGTTTTGCAAGACAAAGATACTTGTTCCTCAAAACAAAGAACCACGCAACTGTTCTAGAACTATGACTCAAGTCTTTTCAGAGGAAGCACTTGAAAAAACATCTCTATGTGCCTGCACTGATACCTAAGATTGACCATTTATGAGAAAGAAAAGAGCCATGCCTCAGAATACTCAACCCACTCATTCACAAGTAGGAAGAGGAGACTCAAATGTTTCCCTTCGGGACTGTTTTTTTTTTTTTCTTTTAATTAAAAAGCAGTGATGTGGCACCTTTCTACTGGTTCTCCTACTTACAGGAAAATTACCCTCTTTCTTAGGCTATGAAAACAAACTGTCCTTGGTTTTTTGAGGTGAAAAGAAGAGAAAAACAATCGTGACTTTATTTCAAAAATTTAAAGGGTGGTATTCTGACTCAAATCTCTCGACCTCCTGAGAGAAGTTCAAGGTGAGGGCAGAGGGCTCCTACTATATTCCTCTCCAGGTCAGTGGGCAGGAGGATACCTGGGCTCCATAGACGCGCTGCATTGCCTGGAGCAGCTGGTTGGTATAATCCGTGAGAGTGCCGGCATCTTCCTCAAATACACTCAGTAAAGAGCGAGTCTGCAACAAAAGAGGCCAATATTATTTCTAAGTGGAAAAGTTACAAAAGAAGTAAAACAAATACAAAGACACACAGAAACTGGGAGGGAACATGCCTGTTCTCTGGCTTTCTTTTTTTATTGCTAATACTGATACAAGTTGATTCCTGGAGCTTTAATTTAGAATTCCTTTTCTAATCCTTTAGACTACAGTGCAAGGGCAAACTGAATACAGTTCGAGTACTGGGAACAGAGAAGGAAAGCCAGTTTCTAAAGGGTTAAGACTCAAGGGCTATTATCTGTCTTGACTTTAGCCTCTACCTAAGCACCAGTAAAGTTCATCCAATAAAAGTGTTAAAAAGGGCAGCCTCTCCCTTCAAGCCCATAAATTGAACTCAGTGTCAGTCCTGTCTGTGTACCTGGGGTGTGGTCACCCAGCACTGCATCATCACAGCACTTAACCATCTGTCTGGTTTTCTGCAATCTTGAGTGTCTTGCAGGAGTGTGTCATTCCTTCCACTTAAGACACTACAGTCAATCTCCATGTCTTTCGTCACATTCTAGTCAACCAAGTTTTTAAACTCATGGCCAGGAAATTTCGTGTACTGTGGGCATGCCAGCAGAAGTTCTGGGCACAAAACTCAAATAGAAACTTAGGAACAGTAGCTCCGTTCCCCTGGGAAGACTACTCAGTGTTTCAAGAACAGCTGAGCAATGTCTTAGATGAAAGGTATTTCCTATCATTTTCATGCAGAGTGCCTGATCTGCTGAGCACTAAGAAAATATTTGTATATTGGAAGATGTCTAAAGAAGTATCACGGCATCACATAAGAGACCATGTCTGTTCAAGAGACTACTGTTAATGTGTCCAGCACAATGGGAAACGTTAGTGACAATGGGATCTCTATTTCAGAAAACAACCCACTAGACACAGAACAAAGAGTAAACTACAGAAATGACTTTAATAAGGTGATACCAGGGCAGCTTACAAAGAACAATCCATTAAGGTGCATAGTTTCCCTGCAAATGAATTTCAATTCTTCTTTCTTTTTCTAACTTATCTCAAGCAAGAGAACAATAACTGACCCAAAAGCATCCCCCAATAAACTAGAACAGAAATCCAGGCGTTTGAATCGTCCGACCTTTGATTTTGTTGACAAACTCTGGGGCACTTCACAGCAGTACATATTATCCTGGCTTTGCCTGAGGTCTTTATGGCTAAAAATACCTTCTCTGAAACCAATGAACTCTCTTCAGTACCAATTCCTATCAACAGAAGGATCAGAACAAATAAAACAAAAATCATGGCTGTGACCCACTGGATCTCTTAATCCATCACTGGATGTCAATGAGTAGGTGAAAAACATTGGTTTAGAATTCTTTATTACATCTCTTTAAAATATACTCTTTGAAAAAAAGACGATGCTAAAAGATGTTTTTAGAACCTACAGTGACTAGTCTATTACTCTGGAGTCATTCATTCACGTATACACTTCGGCCTTCATCCAATATTGGGTGAAACACTGTGATGGGAATTGAGATTCACTGGTGATCAGAACCAACTCTGTTCTCCAGAAGCTTACAGTCTATTGGGGCCTCTCAAAGGCTCTGAGATACCCTTGGGACTATGTCAGTCCTGGGTCCAAATTCAGGCCCTACCACTAATTTGCAGGTAGCACTAGAAGTAAAGAAAGTACTTAAGGTGACTACCAGTGTCTAATACATAGTGGTAGTAGAGGATAGTGATCATGAAGAAGCTAACGAATGTCGGCTGCTTATTACACATTGGCTTCACATGTATGATTTCATTTCAACACTACGGCAACAACATTATCTACACAGTTAGGAGAGAACCTTTCAGTATTCATAGTGTCAATAATGAAGGCATTCTTCAATGTTTATTATGATTCGGGTTCCTATCTTTGCTGTAACAGTATGTCCAAGAGAATGCAAAAGAGTGATACAACTGGATCGAGGCTATTTGATTTTTTAAAATACTACTGACGTGCATTTAGTTGACTCCTACTTACTGTTTTTAAAACTCTTAGGAACAAAACAGAATGGAAAATGAGCTGTAGGATGAAATGAGAGGGCTTGTATAAATATTCTCCACAAAAAGAGTAGAAAGAAAACTAAAAACTACCATTTACTCTGTACGTCCTATATACCAGACACTGTGTCGAGCATTAAATACTACTTCATCTAATCCTTCCACCAACTTTATTAGATACCACAGTTAAACTAACCCCATTTTACAGATGATAAAACTGAGGCTCATCAAGGTTAAGAAACCTCCCACAACTGGGAAGCAGCAGGGCTGCAATGTAAACCCAGGTCTGGCTGGCACCAATGGCCAATCTTTTTTCCACCACAGGAGTCTGCATCCATCACCCAGCAAAGGTGGGTCTCATCAGTGGGCATGCTCCTTGGCCCACAGCCCACCATCCCGTCTGGAGGCACGATGCAGCTGTCTGGAGCTGGCTTCTCTTTGGTCATCCTACTGTCATGCTCTCACCTGTGATACCAGCCAAAACTACATCACAAATCTTTTTTTCTTTATATCCTGAACATGTTTACCATGATACTCATTAAAACTGACAAAAACACTCCTATCTTCCCTTTGTAACTGAACGAGGCCATGATCATCCTTGAAAAAAAAAATACCCAGCTATCTCAGACACTGTTTTAATATCCACATTTATCAGCTCTATATCTGTTTAAACTTATACATGGAAAAACAGGAATGTTCTGAGATATGAAGAAGGAATAGGACCAGTCAAAGGTACACTAGTTGCTGGGAAGTTCTACCAAAAAATCCAGAGGACACTGTTGCATATAATTATAAGGACAATAACAGCAATCATTTATGGAGTTACTGTAACATGCAAGCATGAAGATATTGACACTTTACATATGTTACTTATTCTTCATAAGAATTAAGCAAGTATTCTGATTTTACACATGCTGAAACACAAGCTCAGAGAGGTTGAGTCACCTGCTGGATCAAGATTTAAATTCCATCCTTTATCTACTACTCTATACTCTCAAGAGTATGCCTGGATGGAAGAACAAAACCAAACACCTTAGCCTTAGCTCCACACTACCCTCTATTTTAGAATAAAGAAACCAAGTGTCATCTAATAAAATAGTCCTAAACATTTTTCATGCCTAAAAACAGCATCTAGTTATATAATGGCACAATTTTAATAGCTGTGATTATAAAATATACACACACGTATGTGTGTATTTTATATACACTTAAAATGTTTCAATATTTTATCACATATAATATATACAAGTATAAATATTACATATATATATTTAAGGTAAAAACAAAACTCTTATTCCCATATTACGGCAGAGGGTGAGAAATGTCTCGGTAGACCCAAGTCTACTGAAATAAATATGTATTATAAACAAAGAGTACAGCAGGACAAACGTCTTCCACAATGAAGACAAAACCACTAGGTAATGTTCTGATGCATCTTGCCTGCGTTAAAAAAGGCCTGGTTTCCCAGCTGGACCTCTCACTGCATAATCCCAGAACTTAATCTTTTTTTTTTTTTATTCAACCATTCACATAAGATGTATTTTATTAATAAGATAGCACAAATAATATTAAGTAATTATGCAAAGTAGTTTTTTTCATATGTGCACGAGAAGGGGCTGTCATTGCCTCAGGATAGATTCCCAGAAGCAGAATTACCAATTCAAAGAGTTGTTGTTGAGTTGCTTAGTCGTGTCCGACTCTTTGTGACCCACGGATTATAGCCCACCAGGCTCCTCTGTCTATGGGATTTCCCCGGCAAGAATACTGGAGTGGGTAGAACTTAATCTTTAAATTGTCTGTGCTTTGGTTGTGCCAACTGCAAAGGAAGCAAACATCGTAACAAAACAGCAAGCAACAGCGCTTCACTTTATCTCAAAAGCACACCACGTACAGGAAAAAGAATAGCCCCTGGAGAAGGGCGAGCTGCAGCAGCTCAAAGTTGCATTTGTGTTCCTATCACAGCAGTATTCACACAGTGCTGGAACTGCTGCTCTCCTTATCTGTCTCCCAGAACAGATTGTGAACCAGCAGAGGGCAGGCATTCTTATCTTATTTGTCATTACATTCCAGCATTTACTGGCACTTAGCCAGAAGCAGGGGGCTTCGCAGGTGGCTCTAGTGGTAAAGAACCCGCCTGCCAATGCAGGAGACAAAGGAGACACAAGTTCAATCCCTGGGTCAGGAAGAACCCCTGCAGAATGCAATGGCAACCCACTTCAGTATTCTTGCCTGGAGAATTCCATGGACAGAGGATCCTGGCGGGCTACAGTCCATAGGGTTGCAAAGAGTCAGACACGACTGAAGTGACTTAGTATAGCACAGCCTGGATCAGAGGCTCCCAAACAGCAACAGAGACAAGTATCTTAATCCCTAAAACATTCTGTCTCTCATATAGCAGAGATCAAATTGTGAACATCCGCTGGATCATTGAGAAAGCAAATGAGTTCCAGAAAAACATCTACTTCTGCTTTATTGACTAGGTCAAAGCCTTTGACTGTGTGGATCACAACAAACTGTGGAAAATTCTTGAAGAGATGGGAATACCAGACCACCCTACCTGCCTCCTCAGAAATCTGTATGCAGGTTCAAGAAGCAACGGTTACAACTGGACATGGAATAACAGACTGGTTCCAAATCGGGAAAGGAGGACTCAAGGCTGTATATCGTCACCCTGCTTATTTAACTTATATGCAGAGTACATCATCCGAAATGTTGGGCTGGATGAAGCACAGGTGGAATCAAGATTGCTGGGAGAAATATCAATAATCTCAGATATGCAGATGACACCACCCTTATGGCAGAAAACAAAGAACTAAAGAGCCTCTTGATGAAAGTGAAGGAGGAGAGTGAAAAAGTTGGCTTAAAACTCAACATTCAGAAAATGAAGATCATGGTATCTGATCCTATCACTTCATGGCAAATAGATGGGGAAACAATGGAAACAGAGAGATACTTTGTTTTTTGGGGCTCCAAAATCATTGCAGATGGTGACTGCAGCCGTGAAATTAAGACGCTTACTCCTTGGAAGGAAAGTTATGACCGACCTAGACAGCATATTAAAAAGCAGAGACATTACTTTGCCAACAAAGGTCTATCTAGTCAAAGCTATGGTTTTTCCAGTAGTCATGTACGGATGTGAGGGTTGGACTACAAAGAAAGCTGAGCACCGAAGAATTGATGCTTTTGAATTGTGGTGTTGGAGAAGACTCTTGAGAGTCCCTTGGACTGCAAGGAGATCAAACCAGTCAATCCTAAAGGAAATCAGTCCTGAATATTCACTGCAAGGACTGACGCTGAAGCTCCAATACTCTGGCCACCTGATGGGAAGAACTGACTCCTTAGAAAAGACCCTGATGCTGGGAAAGATTGAAGGCGGGAGGAGAAGGGAATGACAGAGGATGAGATGGTTGGATGGCATCACTGACTTGACGGACATGAGTTTGAATAACCTCTGGGAGTTGGTGATGGACAGGGAAGCCTGACATGCTGCAGTCCAAGGGGTCGCAAAGAGTCGGACATGACTGAGCAACTAAACTGAACCAGAAATAATACATGTACACTCGTCAACTAGTCTTATAATACGTTGTGCAGGGCTGTGAACTAGAAAGAAAAAAGGACGTGGATAGATGTATCTAAGGTCAGTGAACTGTTATTCAGCTCTTCTTGGGAGGAGCACATAAAACATAAAAGCTTCTGTGTTCATTAATGAATCCCGTGCAACCAGGTTACTGGAGTAACCCTCATAAACACTCCACATAAAACAAGAGGAAACAAACAATAGATGGTTTCTTAAGAACACTTCCTTTTAGTGAAATCTTTTAGGTCACCGATGACAGAAAAGCCAGGTGCTAGGTGGCTGGGCTAACTTGAACAACACAGGCACACTGCCTGAGTTCCAATCCCGGCTCTTCCACTCTATAATGTATAATCTTGGGGGCAAATTATTTAACTTCTCTGCTCCTTGGTAATTTTAATAGAGGACCTACTTCAAAAGATTGTTGGATTAGATGAGTTAATATATGTAAAGTATTAAGAACAGTGCCTGGCACATAAAATGCATGTATGATACAGGTGTTTGCTATAGTTTTTATTCTTTATAGATAAAACGAAGGAGCTGGATTAGATTCCTTCCAATTATAAGTCTATGAATCTCTTGGGAGGAAGGCTGCATTAGGCACAGGCCCCACACGAGAACACTATGCTTTGATGGTTATCAGAGACTGTCCTAGAAGTTAGCTTCCCTTCAAACCTCACCAAGAACCCTTGTAATTGACACTCACGTCTCAAAAGAAATGACAAATTCATCACATAAAAAGGGACACTAAAGACGAATGACAAGGCCTCCACACCTCTTCTTCCTCATGCATGATAAAACTTTAAGCCCCTTAAAGATCATCTGCTCCTCATTCTGCAGATGAGAAAAACCGAGCCAGTCACACGATTGGGCTCATGCTCAGTCGCTTGGTCATGCTCAACTCTTTGCAACTCCGTGGAGTGTAGCCCACTAGGCTCTTCTGTCCATGGGATTTCCTAGGCAAGAATACTGGAGCGGGTTGCCATTTCCTCCTTCAGGGGATCTTCCCGATTCGGAGCTGAACTGGGTCTCTTGTGTCTCCTGCACTGGCACGTGTGTTGTTTATCACTGTGCCACCTGGGAAGCCCCAGTCACAGGACAGGGATGAGGAATTCACCCAAATCAAATGATGAATTAACGTTACAGCCACAATTAAAACCCAGGTGTCCCGATTTGCTTGCCAGTCCTCTTTGGCCTGCTTCATAGCTGAGTACATCCCAAAAACCACTCAGAACTAGTGCATATTCACTAATGTGAGAGCCAAAAATTCCGAATGTTAACTCCTCACTGAGGGCAACACTAAGATTCAGTTAGTGCAGCCTTTCTAACCTGGCTCAGCCATCACCATGCTCCATTAGGAAAGAAATGTATCTTTGCATCTCAGTTTCTCCAACTACAAAGCAAGTGGAAATCCTTGTTCAAAATGATAGAACTCCTACTTTAATATCTTCAGATCCCACACAACAGGTTTGAGGATGGACAAAATGACTTCTACCAAGGGCTTTTGTCCCATCAAAATGCCAGAAGTGCAGAGACTTCAAAGCAGTCTTTGAAAAAGTCAATCAGACCAGAGGATGCCACTTAAAAACAAACAAACAAACAAAAAATCACAGCTTCCTTAAATTTCTTGACTATGTAAGGAAGATCACAAAGAAATGGGCACAAGTTTCCAAGCACAGAGTCCTTTGACTACTAAGTCTGAAGTGGAGAGATGTAGAGTGGGTAAGTTCATCAAAGGATCATCTCCAGGAGGCCCAATTCATTAAGAAGAAAATCGAAAGAAAGCAAAAAGGGAAGAGAAGTTGTGAGAGGAAAATAGTTTACCTCTTATAATCTTACTCTCATTTTTCAAGAGTTGAGATACTAGGGAATAAAGAGACTTACTTAAATAACCCAGGGATGCAGAGCCCTAGGGTAAATAAGAAGCTGGGGAAACCTTAATGAAGGTGAACAAAGGTTCCCTGGGGAAAGGTGCACTGATTTAGTAACTAAAGTCATTCTGCACTCACTATATTTACACACCAGCTTTCTGCAGAGCTCAAAGGACTTGAATCTCATCTCGGGAGTGCTAATGAAGTTTCCCTGTGCGATAAATGAGAGAGGTATTGTATTATTACAATTTCCTCTTCACAAATGGGAAAACAGGGCCAAGGGGAGGTCTGGCACCGCTGGGAAAAAAGGTCGAGGCTCTCTGCCTCTCACTCTGGCCCTAAATCCACCAGGTCCCAGCATATCAGCAGCAGTAATAGTAAGACTGACTTCTTATTCCGTGCCAGACATTACTCGCTAACAACTTTACAGGCATTTCTTTAATTCTAACAACTCTAAGAGGCAGGTACAATTATTATCCCTATCTTACAGATGACGAAACTGAGGCAGAAAAAGATTATCTGCCCGGGGCACTCGGCTAGTAAGCGGTGGAGCCCAGGTGTAGGCCAAGCAGCCCCGGTTTCAGCTGAGTTTGGAAAGGGGTCTGGACACAAAGACAGGGGGTTGCTTTCCCAAAGTCTCCAGCGTTGCCTCGGGGATGCCAGGTCCCGGAGCAACCCGGGTTCAGGACGCTGGGCCAGGACCCGCCCCCTCCTTGCCCCTAGGGTGTCCCGGCGTACTCCCCGCCTCCACCCCGGAGCTGGAAGGGCCTCCTCGGCCTCAAGCCCTCGGGCGAGGGGGACCTGGGCGGCGGGAGGTACCTGAGGGCTGTCCTGCAACGCCTCCTCTAGCAAGAGCTTGTCCACGGCAGGCATGGTGCCGCGCGGAGAGCCGAGGGCCGGATGGAACCACGGAGGGCGGGTGGCGCGGCAGCCGAGGGTGCTCCACGCTCAGGCGACGAGCGTATGCTCTGTGCCCTGGGTGGCCCCGAGCGCGCCCACGCCTGGCCAGTGGCCGGCCCCGTCTGCTCGCCGGCCCTCCTCTCAGCCCAGCCCTCAGCTGAGCATGATCAACAGGAAGTGTGGCGAGCACCCCACGCCGCCACCGGAAGTGTGGCGGCCCAGCTTCCGCCAGCGCCCTTCTCTCGCGGGAAACCGCATACCCCGCCGGCCTCTCAGGGAGCGAGTAGAGTGTGAGGGTAGGTGATTAAGCGGCCGGTGCTTAAGCTCGTCAATGCATCTAAAGCCCAGGAGGGGGAACTCAAGAGCGGAAGTGAGTGAAAGTCTCTCAGTCATGTCTGACTTTTTGCGACCCCATGGACTATTCAGTCTATGGAATTCTCCAGACCGGAACACTGGAGTGGGTAGCCTTTGTCTTCTTCAGGGGATCTTCTCAACCCAGGGATCAAACCCAGGTCTCTCGCGTTGCAGGCAGATTCTTTACCAGCTGAGCCACAAGAGCGGAAAGATAAGGTTTTATCTGCTTGTGGTACCCAGACTGTTTGAGTAAAGGAGATTAAGAGCAGATAGGTTTTGAAAATCTGTGAAATGCTGTGTGAAAATCTTAAGCTCCCCGCACCACTTTTTCTAGAAAAACTCAGTGCCCTCGGGACAGCTCTGAGAGCAGAGAGGTCAGCTAGTTCTAGGAAAAAATAGGTAACTGAATCATCTGTGGTATTTAGAAGTAACCTTTTGGGAAACCACAGCTATTTGGCCAATATGGTTAGGTCTCGCCCTCGTGAATTGCTATGTTTTATCATTTTGGAAAATGTCCTAATTAAGTTTTTAGGGTAGATGATCTAGTTCAGTGTTGTCATTTACAGATTTTTTTTTAAGGGACCCAAAGAATGATTTGGTCAGAGTCAGTTAATGGAAGCTAGAGGAAGAAGAGAAAGAGGGAAGAGAAGGTGACGGTGAAGACTGGCAAATGAAACTTGGTATCTTCTTATACCAAAGGTAAGGGTTTCAGAATCTCCTCCTTTAGGAATCTAAGATTTTTGTAATAGGGCATGTCACCAAAAACAAACAAAAACACCAAAACCAAACCAACAAACAAAAAAGGCAAGCAGAATATGATTTTTTAAAAAAATACAAATTCTGTGTTTTATAGAAACACTTAGGTATATTAAGACACAGTTTGAACTGCAAACACCTCTGAAAAGCCAGTGATGTTCTGCCTGATCATCTGGCTCTAGACAGCACTAACCTTTCCTAAGCCATGGTGTAGGCACCATGGGGAAATCATCAACCATTCTTTCCCCACCATATTCTTTCTTCTTGTTGGGTAGAATCACGCTCATACCATGCTTCTTCCTTTACCTGTATTTTCTATCAAGTATCATTCAGTGCTAGTGGTAAAGAACCCACCTGCCAATGCAGGAGGTGTAAGAGATGCTCATTGGATCCACGGGTCTGGAAGATCCCCTACAGGTAGAGCATGGCAACCCACTCCAGTGTTCTTTCCTGGAGAATCCTATGGATAGAGGAGCCTGGCTGCATGCAGTCCATAGGGTGGCAAAGAGTCTGACACGACTGAAGCGGCTTAGCATTCATGCACATCATTCAGTTAATTTCACCTCATACACTCTCCCAACTCTTTTGTGACTGAAATCCTTTTCTACAAGGTCAGACTCAAACACTTTCTTCTCCCTTCCTGGCACCAAAGATTGCTACCTCCTCTGAGCCTTGACCGTCATCCAATGTGACTTGATTGTCATCCAGCATGACTTACTCAGTAGGGCCTTTTCATTCTATATGCAGATCTTACTCTGTCTATAAATAGTGAGTCTCTCTGTATCACCTTCCCTCTATTCTGAATACTGAGACACATTAATAACAAGTACAAGTTTGCTGTTTATAACACACTCATTTCTTCCAACTTCTTTCAAATTAAGAGGAATTTCCCTCAACCTTCTGTCTTGCTTTGTTTCTACCCTTCCATTCAATTGGAAACACAACAATTGTTAACTGCCTACCAAACAAACAATAAAAGTCCTTCTGAAGATAGTATAAGATTGTACCAAGGGAGAGATATTGCATGCATTTTTATTTGAAATAGATGTAAAAAGGGGACAGAATATTTGAAAGGTTTCAGAAGTCCCATTGGGAATTACCGCAACATTTTTCATGCACGTCCTCATCTCCTGATTAAAGTTACTTTTCCTCAAACACCAGTATTCAAAATTGTTTAAACTGTGTTCTTACATGATGCCATTACTTTTCTGTATTTTATTGCTACATTATGGACTAAACAGCCTTAGTGGGATTTCTTGGCACTTAAGTACCATTTATAAAATTGTTTCTACAGGAAAATGCATCCCAAATTCAAAACAACTAAGTTATAAAACCAACCTGGGAATACAACACATTTGTAAATGGTTCATTAATTTCATTAATTTATCCAATTATTCATTCATTTAATAAATATAGGCTGCTCGATGTTAAGCACTGTGTCTCCCACTTATTTTACTGTCTTTTTTGTGATTCTCATTTAAATTCTGAAGCCAAGGAGTCTCCTCTTCAATATATAATCTGTACAAAACTATGTAAGAGGAGTTTTTATGTAAACAAGAGACATTTTTCATTATCATTATAAGTATCTGTTCCTATTAACCTCTTGTAAGGGTAGACTTCAAACATCCACCCAGCTGTATCTGAAATCCCTGGACAGCTGTGAGGTTGGTGACAGAAAGTAGAGAAATGGACAATTTAGAGTCGCCATGTCCTCTGGGGAGAGACAAGCTGAATTCTATGGAGCTACAATCTTTTTACCCATTGAAGACTAATGGGGAAAAGTACAAGTATTGTTTCCATAGGCAACTTCTATGTGTCCTGGATTAGTCAGGACTTTCTCAGTTGCAACTGACAGAAATCTAACTCCTGTTTGCTTAAAGAAAACATAAAGTTCTGGGAGAAACTGAGGGGTGAGAAGACTGTATTTCTTAGATTATTTGTACAGTGATGAGGATGAACCAGTGGAACAGGGGAAACGGAAGATACAGAAGGGTGGAGAGATAATTGCAGGAACACAATCCTTGAGCAGACAAAAAGGAGTGAGAACCTAGTCACACATGGGGGAATAGAAGCAGAGATAGAGAATTCAGGTTGATACATAAGACAGTAGGTTGGTAGATTAAATGGAGAAAGATAGGAGCTCTTTTCTGATAGCTTTTATTTCTCAGGCCTTACTTCACACATCTTTATTTCTTCAACATCAAGCTCAGGACTTGATTTATAATTGACTTTCAATGAAAATTTGCTCAGTGAGGTATCAGTTAGGGTTAAATATGGCTGTAACTAATAAGAAAAAGATTATGGTGTCCAACACCATAGAACTTTATTTCTCTTAAGTACTTAAGAAGTCTAGAGGTGGTGGCATGGCCTTCCACAGTATCATCACCGTTTCCTTCTATCCTGTCCTCTGGCTTCCCTTCCCAAAATCACTCCATGGCCCAAGATGTCTGCTGGTGTTCCAGTCATTAAGTCTACCTTCCCAACCAGCAGGTTGAATAAAGCAGCAGGGGACATGTTTCCACCAGAAAGTGCACATACCACTTCTTCTTACATTCCATCACCTAAGCCAGAACTTAGTCATATGGCCACACGTAGATAAGTGGGAAGCTAGAAAATTGACCTTTTCCCAGGCTTAGTATGCCCAGCTAAAACCAGAGACTCTCTTTATATACTGCTGGTGGGGATGTAAAATTGCATAGCACTGTGGAAATCACTGCTGATGGTGATTGCAGCCATGAAATTAAAAGACGCTTACTCCTTGGAAGGAAGGTTATGACCAACCTAGATAGCATATTTAAAAGCAGAGACGTTACTTTGCCAACAAAAGTCCGTCTAGTCAAGGCTATGGTTTTTCCAGTGGTCATGTATGGATGTGAGAGTTGGACGGTGAAGAAAGCTGAGCGCTGAAGAATTGATGCTTTTGAACTGTGGTGTTGGAGAAGACTCTTGAGAGTCCCTTGGACTGCAAGGAGATCCAACCAGTCCATCCTAAAGGACATCAATCCTGGGTGTTCATTGGAAGGACTGATGTTGAAGCTGAAACTCCAATACTTTGGCCACCTCCTGTGAAGAGCTGACTCATTGGAAAAGACCCTGATGCTGGGAAGGATTGGGTGCAGGAGGAGAAGGGGATGACAGAGGATGAGATGGTTGGATGACATCACTGACTCGATGGACATGGGTTTGGGTAAACTCCGGGAGTTGGTGATGGACAGGGAGGCCTGGCGTGCTGAGATTCATGGGGTCGCAAAGAGTTGGACACGACTGAGTGACTGAACTGAACTGTGGAAAATAGTTTGGCAGCTTTTCAAAATATTAAACATAAAGTTATCAAATTACCCAGCAACTCCTTCCTAGTGTAAACACAAGAGAATTGAAAAGATCTATCTGCACCAAAGCTTGTATGTGAATGTTCAGGGTGGCATTATTCATAATAGCCAAGAAGTGGGAAACAACCCAAATGTTTATCAACTATCGATAGATAGGGCTTCCCTGGAGGCTCAGTGGTAAATAATCCACCTGTCATTGCGGGAGACATGGGTTCAATCCCTGGTCCAGGAAGATCTCACATGCTGTTGAACAAATAAGTCCATGCTGCTGCTGCTGCTGCGTTGCTTCAGTCGTGTCCAACTCTGTGTAACCCCGTAGACAGCAGCCCACCAGGCTCCCCTGTCCCTGGGATTCTCCAGGCAAGAACGCTGGAGTGGGTTGCCATTCCCTTCTCCAATGTATGAAAGTAAAAAGGGAAAGTGAAGTCACTCAGTCATGTCCGAATCTTAGCAACCCCATGGACTGCAGCCTACTAGGCCTCTCCGTCCATGGGATTTTCCAGGCAAGAGTACTGGAGTGGGTTGCCATTGCCTTCTCCGAAATAAGTCCATACACCACAACTATTGAGCCTGTGCTCTAGAACCCAGGAGCCGCAACTACTGACGCCTGCACACCCTAGAGCCCATGCTCTGCAACGAGAGAAGTCACTGCAATTAAGAAGCCCACACATCACAACTATCGAGTAGCACCCCTCGCTGCAACTAGAGAAAAGCCCATGCAGCACAGCCAAAAATGTCAATTTTTAAAAATTTATTTAAAAAACTATTAATGGATAAATGAAATGTGGTATTATGGTATACTATTCTATCATTGAAAGAAAAGAAAGGTGAGTAATAATTTGGGGACAGTGATTTCCGCTATAGTTTCCTAGAATGAGTTAATTGATGATTCTCTTTGGGCTGCATTTAGGTTAATTTGAATAAAAGGGGAAAAAAATTCTATAAAGAGGAATATGTGCTACCTCACACCAGTCAGAATGGCCATCATCAAAAAGTCTACAAATAATACATGCTGGAGAGGGTGTGGAGAAAAGGGAACCCTCCTCCTATAGTGCTGGTGGGAATGTAACTTGGTGCCGCCACTAGGGAAAACACTGTGGCAATTTCTTTAAAAACTAAAAATAGAGTTGCCATATGATCCAGTAATCCCAATCCTGGGCATATACTTGGAAAAGACAAAAACTTTAGTTCAAAAAGATACATGCACCCCAATGTTCATAGCAGCACTATTTACAATAGCCAAGACATCAAGGCAACCTAAGTGTTCATCAACAGATAAACAGATAAAGAAGATGTGGTAATATATGCAATGGAATATTGAAAAGTAGTGAAAGAGTAGCTCAGTCGAGTCCAGCTCTTTGCAACCCCATGGACTGTAGCTCACCAGGCTCCTCTGTCATGGAATTCTCCAAGCAAGAATACTGGAGTGGGTAGTCATTCCCTTCTCCAAGTGATCTTCCCAACCCAGAGATTGAACCCTGGTCTCCCACACTGCAGTCTTTACCATCTGAGCCACCAGGGAAGCCCCAATGGAATATTCACTTCAGTTCAGTCACTCAGTGATGTCTGACTCTGCGACCCCTTGGACTACAGCACGCCAGGCTTCCTTGTCCATCACCAACCCCCGGAGCTTGCTCAAACTCATGTCCATTTAGTTGGTAATGCCATCCAACCATCTCCTCCTCTGTCATGCCCTTTTCCTCCTGCCTTCAATCTTTCCCAGCATCAGGGTCTTTTCCAATGAGTCAGTTCTTTGCATTAGGTGGCCAAAGCATTGGAGCTTCAGCTGCAACATCAATCCTTCCAATGAATATTCAGGACTGATTTCCTTTAGGAATGGAATATTACTCAGCCATAAAAAATGAAATGATGCCACTTACAGTGACATGGATGGACCTAGAGGTTATCATACTAGGTGAAGTATGTTTGACAAAGCAAACATATGATATATATGGAGTCTAAAAAATGATACAAATAAACTTATTTATAAAACAGAAATAGACTCACAAACAGAAAACAAACTTACGGTTACCAAAGGGAAAAAAGGAGGGATAAATTAAGAGTCTGAGATGAACAGATATACGCTGCTGCTGCTGCTAAGTGGCTTCAGTTGTGTCTGACTCTGTGCGACCCCATAGATGGCAGCCCACCAGGCTCCTCTGTCCCTGGGATTCTCCAGGCAAGAATACTGGAGTGGGTTGCTGCTTCCTTCTCCACAGATACACACTACTATATATAAAACAGATAAGCAAGGACCTACTGCTTACTCGATATCTTATATAACCCATATTAAAAAGAACCTGATTGTATGTATGTCTCCTGAATCACTTTTCTGTATACCTGAAACTAACGCAACAGTATAAATTAACTATACTTCAGTTTTTAAAAGAAGAAGAGTACGTGACATGAACAGAGAAGCAGGCTTGAGAAAACTCCCAGAGAGATATTCTCAAGTTCTAATGCCATGGGCTCAGTTTATCATCACCTCCTTGCTGAAGATTAAAGACTTGACTTTCCATTTGAACTCATAAAACAAAACAGTTTAGGAAAATAGTGTCTTGGTCATAAGGTCACTGACTTTAAACTTCTGCAAAATTAACAACTTGGCTCTCTGTTACCAGTGACTTTTAAATTGGAATAGTCAGAGCCTGGGCAATACTCCAGAGAAACCACTGTCTCGTCCTCATAGCATTTGGTTATCAAGCAAGAAACTTGGACGTTCAGTAGGAAAACCATCCCTAAAGTTGAAGCCCCATATTTATAGAAAATAATGCTAAGAATAATGAACAGATTATGAGGAAAGTGTGGCACTATAGAAAGATAACTGACTTTGCAGTTAGACCTGCATTCAAGTCCTGGCATCGTGGTTTGCTAGCTGTGAAACTTTCAGGCAAGTTATTCAAGTTTTCCTAACCTTCTGAGCCTCAGATCACTTCTCTACAGTATGGGAATGATAGAATCTATACAGCCTTTTTCCGTGGGCACCTGACCACCTTTATTGTTTTAAGTAGGACTCTTTCAGTCACACATGGCAGAACTCTAACTCTTATTAGCTTAAGGAAAATATAAACAGCTGGGAGAAAGTGGAGGGGCATGAGGGAAGGCTGGATTTCTGAGACTGTCTAACCAGGAAGGGCAGAAATGAAACTGGAAACTGTTGGAAGGAGAAACTCAAAATCCTTAGGGCTGGCTCTCCACAAGTCATCCTCTCCATGTGGGCTTCCTTCTCTCAGCCCTGAGACTCGGGCTCTAGAATCATGTCTGCTGGCAGCTGCAGGCTCACCTCTGGCACTGAAGAGCAAAAGGATGTCTCCTATCTTTAGTTAGTTAAGGACTCTGGCAATCCTGCTTTAGAACCGCTACCTATCCACTCCTTGGATCATTAACTGTGGCTGTGTGTGCACATGCTACCTCGAAACACAAGGGACTTGGCCCAGATCAGGACCACACCCTCGATGCCAGAGGAGATGGGGTTACCGGAAGACGACAGAGGAAGTACTGCATAAATTCAGGCTTAAGGAGTCTACCCCCTCTCCCAGACCAACCTCAGCCTTCAACCTATCCCTCCTCCCTCACCATCCCTACTCTCTCTTCTATTCCACGTCTTGGTGAATAATTTCACCCGGTAGCTGAAGCCAGGAGTCTGGAGTTGATCTATCTTCCCCTCCCCTAGTGGAATGACTCACCCAGCCCTAGAACTCTCCCTACAAGTTCCTCCCACATCTATCACTTTCTCTCCATCCCCCTGAACTGTCCTGGCACAGGACTTACTATCCATCGTCTGTGTGACAATAATAATGGGTCTTCTCTCTTTTTGTTGTACCTCCTTCTATATTAACTTCCCCACTCTGCTGAGAGTTATTTTTCTAAATAAAAAATAACTTGTCTTGTGTATTTCTTCCCTGTTCAAGATTTTTTAATGGCTCCCCATCAAGGCCAGCTACATAGCTTATGGGACCTGGTGCAAAATATTGAGAAAGCAAGGGGAAAGCTCCATTAAATTTACTAAAATATAAAGTTCTCCCCTTTTTGGTCATTTCTCTGTCAACATGTCATGGTATTTTTATTTGCCACTTAATGTTCTAAGAAAAGAAAAATTTGAATGAGAAATGGTTAGCATGAACTTTAGTGTTCATCTGCACATGCCAGTTTTAAATGGAAATATGAGTGTTTAAGTCATATGAGGAATCACTGAAGTGATATAATTTGTATTTATAGCCCACAGAACAAAACTACCCCGACTGTTTTATCTCACTTCTTAAAATGCACATGGTCTATCAACACTTAGGGGGAGCTGGTGCCTTTCATAATATTCTTACCTTGTTCTTGTGTTGAGGGGCTGACTTCCCAACAAAGTATGCCTACTTTAATTTTGTGCTCATGGAGCATAAATGAAGACTACATGTGAGTGAAGCAGCAAGATAATGCAGAAGTACACATGGCATATACCTCCTCTGCTTGTGTGTATACATCACTGTCTTATTGGACTTCACTTACAAACCACAAGTTCAGAGATAAAACTATTCCCATCAACAGGTGAATGGATAAAGAAGATGTGATATATATGAATATATACACAATATATACACAATATATACACAATGGAATACTACTCAGCCATAAAAAAACAATGGACTTTTGCCATTTGCAACAACATGGGTCAACTTAGAGGGTCTTATGCTAAGTGAAATAAGTCAGACAGAGAAAGACAAATACCATGATACCATATATATCACGTATATGTGGAATCTAAAAAATACAGCACACTAGCAAATATAACAGAAAAGAAGCAGACTGACAGAGAATAAACTAGCGGTTAGCAGTGGGGAGAGGGAAGGTAGAAGGGGCAACATAGGGGTGGGGAGGGTTGAGAGTTACAAATTACTATGTATAAAGTATGTTACAAGGAAAGTAATTGTCCTCCAATTAAAATAAATAAATTATTTTTTTTTGAAAAAGAAATTTAGAAAAAGTAGGTTACAACACAGGAAATATAACCAATATTTCATAATAACCATAACTTTAAAAAATTGTGAATCACTGTATAATACATGCTAGTGGTAAAGAGTCTGTCTGCCATTGCAGGAGATGAGGGTTCAGTCTCTGGGTTGGGAAGATCTCTGGAGTAGGAAATGGCAACCCACTCCAATATTCTTGTCTGGAAAATTCCATGGACAGAGGAGTCTGGTGGGCCACAGCCTATGGGATCACAAAGAGTTGGACACAACTAAACATGAGCATAATTTAAGTAATACTGTACATCAAAAACTGTACTTCAATTAAATAAATAAATAAGAAAAAAGATTGAATTATTGAGAATTTCAGAACAGCTGGCAGCAGAGCATTAAACCAAGCATGGGGCCCATCCAAGCATGAAGTCCCATGGGACTATACCAGCTACACACCCAAGAAGCCGAACTTGATTTCTATTTTCTGTAGGGTGAGTTCAAGCTGTTTTAAATGAAATACTGGACCTTTTATGCATAGCTGGAAGCCTCTTCTTTCCTTTCTCTATCCATTCTCCCACTTGTTTGCCACACAGAAGTTTTTTTTTCTCCTCCAAGGATGAGCTTCTTGTAGTAAACAAGTTTCTCTCACACCATCCTCATTGCCTGAAATATCTGAGATCCTTCACGCATTTTAAGTCTCAGTTCAAAGGCTGCCTCCTCTGTGGGGATTGCCTTGGTCTTCCAGGAAGATTTAAGACCTCTTCTGTGCTTGCCTGAGCTCTGATATACAGCCTGTGGTCATTAGATATTGCATCCCCATTGCCTGTAGGTCTATGTCCCCAAGACTGTAAGCTCTTTGAGGGCAAGAACTACCTCTTTTCTTGTTGGAATCCATGGTGTCCAGCAGAGTGCTTGGCAAATGTTAGGAGCTCACTCAGTAAAACATTTGTAAATTGAATGAAAGAATGACACAGTGCCTGGCATACAGTGGGTATTCACTTATTGATTCATTCCTTCAAAAATAGTTACTGGTTGCCACTGCTTGCTCTGTGCCATGTCTGTCCTTCCTTCAACAAATAGTGAATGTCTATTACATGTCAGGACCTATTCTGGGAACTGGAAACAAACTAGTGAACAAGACAGACCGGCTCCCTTCCTTCTAAAACCTCATATTCCAGTGAGCTCTCAAGAAATGTGATTTCACTTCCTCCCTCTTCCCCAAAGCCTCCTAAGAGGTAACCAAATCAGTCATACATATTTTAAGACTTTCTCTGTTTCCACCTTCTGCTCAGGATTCTCTTTCTCTGCTTCATTGTCAGGTACCAAGAGATGGATGCTTGATCTTTCCAGAGTTGTTTCGTTTTTTTCAACACTGCAGAGATCAATGTGAAATGAACATGAAATCAGCCTTTTGGCCCCTGCACCAGCTCAGGCCATCTCACTAAGTTATTCCAGAGATAATTCCCCCTAGTTCAAGAAGATCACTCACTGCTGACTACTGTTTTTAATCTTTTCCCCTCCCCTAATTGTTTCTATCTCACAAACTAGAGATATATGGGACTTCCTTGGTGGGCCAGTGGTTAAGAGTCTGTGCTTCCACTGCAGGGGGCATGGGTTCTATCCCTGTTCAGGGAGCCAAGATCCTGCATGCTGCACAGCCAAAATAAACAAATTAGAGGTGTTTCCTTGTAACACATATTGTTCTGGTAATCAAAACTGTGTGTGTCTCATTTGCTGTGCGATTGGCTCCAGAGCTGAGCTCAGGCTAATGAGCAAGAGAACAGAACTGTTTGGAGGCTTGAGTTCTGGGTGACACAGATCTATTTTCCATCTTCCTTTCACTTCTCTGTGACCTTCTGCCCTCATGTAATTTCTAAGTGTTCTTTAGGAAAGAGGAATGTCACAAAGCCTCTGTATTAAAGAACTTTGACCTATACAGAACTGATTTTTCCCTGATGTTCTCCCAGCTGAGATAAAATGTTTCACACTTAATCATGGCTAAAAAAACAAATATTTTGGGAAGTTGGACCCGTCTCACTTTCAGGAGTTATTTATGACTTATAGAATTATAGAAATGTTTAAGAGATGAAGTCTCATTTGGGGCATACTGTGGACCCAATTATGCACTCCCCCATTCATATGGGCTTCTAAGATGGCTCAGTGGTAAAGAATCTGCCTGCAATGCAGGAGACATGGGTTTGATCCCTGGGTCAGGAAGATCCCCTGGAGAAGAAAATGGCAACCTACTTCAATATTCTTGCCTGGAAAATCCCATGGACAGAAGAGCCTGGTGGGCTACAGTCTGTAGGGGGTCACAAAAAAAGTCAGACATGATTTAGCAAGTAAACTACAACAACTCATTTATATGTTGAAGCCCTGACCCTCAATGTGATGGTATTTGGAGATGGGGCCTTTGGGAGGTAATTAGACTTGGATCAGATGGGGTGGGGCCCTTGTGATGGGGTTAGTGGCTTTACAAGAAGAAGAAAGAGAGGTCATTTCCTCCCCACCATGTGAGGACACAGTGAGAAGACGATTGTCTGCAAGTTAGGAAGAGGGTTCTCACCAGGAATTGGCTAGCACTTTGATCTTGGACTTCTTAGTCTGCAGAGGTCATAATTTCCATACACATCTGTTAAATGCTAGTCACTGTCAAATAGTTTGGGTCCCTCCAGGGCCTGTTAGAGTCCAGACTGACCACATCAACTGCCTCAGTCTCTCGCTACACTTTTTGCATTTAAATGATGACCCTAGCTGAGCTCTGATACGTTGGAAGTGGCAGTGGGTTGACTCTTTGCAACCTTATGAATGGCAGCATGCCAGGCTTCTATATCCTTCACTATCTCTTGGAATTTGCTCAAATTCATGTCCATTGAGTCAGTGATGCCATCCAACGATCTCATCCTCTGTCAACCCCTTCTCTTCCTGCCTTCAATCTTTTCCAGCATCAGGGTCTTTTCCAATGAGTCAGTTCTTCCTATCAGGTGGCCAAAGTATTGGAGCTTCAGCCCTTCAGCATCAGTCCTTCCAATGAATATTCAGGGTTGATTTCAATTAGGATTGACTGATTTGATCTCTTTGTTGTCTAAGGGACTCTCAAGAGTCTTCTCTAGCACCACAGTTCGAAAACATCAATTTTTCAGCACTCAGCCTTCTTTATGGCTTTCTCTCACATCCATACATGACTACTGGAAAAACCATACCTTCGACTATATGGACCTTTGTAGGCAAAGTGATGTGTTTGCTTTTTAAAACACTGTCTAGGTTAATGTATGAATATAATAACAAAAACAAAGGTTAAAGTCATAGAAACAGATCTAGCGTGGAGTGAAAATTATCCTTTCCAGGTTACAGTGGTTTACTGCATTGTTCTTGGAGGAGAGGAGTTTGAAACCATCATGTTTTTCAAACACCATGGAAAGTGAAGGCAGGAGCTATGAATGATGGTCAACCAGAAAAATGTAAATTTGTTGCAGCATTTCATGAAGTTGATCACTTTAAGAACTACTCTCTGTCCTTACACCTTGGCTCCAGCCTTTCTAAGAAAGCACACTTTCTGGAAGGCAACAGGTTCTCTTGAGCCTTGGCACTTGCACCTCCCTTTCTCAGGAGTATTCGCCCCCTTTCTTGCCAGATGTCCCTCCTGCCCCATTGACTTGGACACTCACTGACCCGAAGATGGCTTCTGACTGTATCTACCTCCATAAAGGTGGATGGCACCCGGCGCTATAAAGATCTGTTTACAGCTGAGTCTCCTACCTGACGCCACCATCCTGGAGGGTTCTTCCTTTCCTGGTGTGACCCAGTCCCTGCTTAGCAAAGCCACTGCATGTTTAGTCCCTCAATACACATTTCTTGAATGAATGAGCGTTTATGCCTTAGATGATGAAGGGAACATGATCACTGTTGTCTGAAAAAAAAATATATAAAGCACAACATGAGAGTTGTGAGTTAAGCTCTTTTGGGGCAAAATGAGAACTATACCCCAGGGGGTGACAAATTCTCAGATAGCTCTGAGGAACTGCTTCAAAGAAGAGGAAGGAAGGTCAGTGTTACAGACGGTTTTAGTGGAGAGGGGGGTACGTGCAGTAAGACACACATTTTGGCAGAGGGTTGTTGCTAGTCATGAGGAGCAGATGTCACTGTTAATGATTTTAGTGCTTTTGTAGATATGACAAGATGCGAGAATTCGAGCTCATAAAACCTCCTCCTGAAAATATTTAACTCTGAAAGCCTGTTCTGCCAGTTTTTCCCAAAGCACAGGGTACTTTATTCCTAATCTCCACCCTGAACTCCTTTCAGCATGTTTGGGGCATTATCATTGTGGTCAGGGTAGCAAAACGTATAAATCACTTTTTTTTTTCCATGAATGCCTTTCTTGTGAATATGAGTTTCAGGTCCTTGATGCTCTAAATCTTTAGATATGAAGCTGATTTGGTAGCTTTGCGTGCCTGTGTCATTCTGACTTCAGATTTCATTTTCATAGCTCTGCTTGTGCTGTGAATCCCACACTCACCTCCCACTACCCCCACCAATTGACTCGCCAAAAGGTGAGTTCCTCTGGGCTCTGGCTTTCTCTAGAGAGGTCAGCAGAGGGATTCCTTTCTTAGTGTTTAGTTTTCTGGATCTCTCCCTGGAGGGTATCTGGTTACCTGGCCAATAGCAGAATTTCACTCCTGGAGTTCTTGGCATTTGCAGCATTGGCAGTCAATGGATTTGCAAGTAAAGCTCTCTGATGGGTAGACAGAGGAAGGGTCTCTCCTGAGACCCTCCTGTAGTAAGTGTCCATTGAATACATGGGCTTAGAGGGAAAACCCCCCTGCTTTGGTTACCAGCCAGCTGTTTACTTAGCTTCTTGATGTACAGCTTCCTCACTGATAAGGAGAAGATAATAAAAGTCCTGACATCATAAGCTTTTTTATAATAATTAAATAAAATCATGCACATAAAGTATAACATCAAATCTGGCCTACACTAACCAGTCAATAACAAAAGTTAATTGATGCCCCTAATGCATGTGTGTGTGTAATTGATGACATAATAAATTTAATTTTCTAGTCTAGAGAATCCAGATATGATTCATCTAAACCTCTGGGGGAAGGTTTTGGGATATGAAATATTACAAAATATACCAACAAGGAAGCAACAAAATGCAATACAATATCAAGATTAAGTTCAGCAGTAACAGAGACCTCAGATAACTGTGGTTTCTACAACACAGAAATTTCTCTCTTACATAAAAGCCCAGAATTGGCAGTCTAGGGTCAGGATGGCACTTTGTGAGGTCCTCAGAGATCTAGGCTGTCTCTGATCCCCTCCCACCTCTAGCTTTATTGAAGTATAATTGACAAAAGTATATATATTTAAAGTGTACAACTTGATGCTTTAATACATGTGTACATTGTGAAATGAGTACCACAATCAAGTCAATGAACACATTCATCATGTTACATGCTGCTGCTGCTAAGTCGCTTCAGTCGTGTCCAACTCTGTGTGACCCCATAGACGGCAGCCCACCAGGCTCCCTGGTTCCCGGGATTCTCCAGGCAAGAGTACTGGAGTGGGTTGCCATTTCCTTCTCCAATGCACGGAAGTGAAAAGTGAAAGTGAGGTCGCTCAGTCATGTCCGACTCTCAGTGACCCCATGGACAGCAGCCTACCAGGCTCCTCCATCCATGGGATTTTCCAGGCAAGAGTACTGGAGTGGGTTGCCATTTCATGTTACATAGTTACTTTTTTTTTTTATGAAAATGCTTGAGATCTATTTTCTTAGCCTATTTCAAGTACACAGTACATTATTATTAGCTATAGTCACCATGACGTACATGTTCCTCAGAACATATTTATCTTATGACTAAGTTTATACCCTTGGATCAACATCTCCCCATTTTCCAAATCATCAGCCCTTGACAACCACCTTTCAACTATGTTTTTATGGTTTGACTTTTTTTTTTTAATTCCACATATGAATGAAACATACCATATTTGTCCTTGTCTGGCTTATTTTACTTAATGTAAAGCCCTCCAGGTTCATCCATGTTGTCACAAATGGCAGGATTTCATTCTTTTTTAAGGGAATAATGTATATTTATCTATTTCTTTATCCATTCATCCATCCACAAACACTTCGGTTGTTCCTCTCTCTGTCTTGATGCTTCATTATACATCGACCGCTTGAGTCACTTCATGACCCAAGAGGGCTGCTCAACTCCATCCATCAAATTTAATTCAAGGCAGGAGGAAGTAAAAACAGGAAAGAACAGATGGTACAAACTTGCCTTCCTTTTAGGAGGATTCCTGAAAGCTGTCACATGACACTTCTGCTTAGAACCCTTTGGCCAGAACTGAGTCACATGGCCTTACCCAACAGCAAAGGAGGCTGAGAAATTCAACCTTTATTCTGTATTGCCATATGCCCAACCAAAAATCAGTGATTCTATTATAATGGAGGAAATGGAAAGTGAAGATTGTAAACAATCTCTGCCATAAAAACCCATCCTTCTCCTCATGATATTCATCATAATCAAGGATCTTAAGTGAGGTCCCTAAAACTTTACTGCATTTTTTCAATAAATTCAATACTAAGCCCTAGCATTATGCTTGGCACTGATATACATGCCATAAATCTAGGCACTGAGGGTACAAAGATAAATAAGGAACAGTTCCTCCCCAAATAAAAATAGTACAATGTTTTATGTGTACCAGCGGTGGTTACAAAGTGTTACTGGATATGGAGAAAGGAATGATTAAACTTTCTGGGGAAGAGGGTTATGGGGGATGGCCTGAGGAGGCCTCATGGAAAATAATTTTTGTTTGAGACCTTCATAGATAAAGAGAACTTTCTTAGAAATGAGCAGAATTGAGCCCAAAGCCTATTGCTGGGAACATTCTCCACTATAGGAGAGGGATGCTTGGCTTAAGTAAGTGGATTCAAGCAAAGAGTTAGAGAGAAATAGAATGGAGAGGGAGAAAAAAAGAATGTAAAGCAATGATCATGTTTTACTTTCAGTGATGAAACTTGGCTGGACCACTTATGGTCTTAACCTAATTTTTTTCCCTTGAAATATCGAGTACTTTTCACAAAGAGCTAATTTACCATACTGTATATGGGGCAGCGCAGAGGAACTAAAGAGCCTCTTGATGAAAGTGAAAGAGGAGAGTGAAAAAGCTGGCTTAAAACTCAACGTTCAAAAAACAAAGATCATGGCAACCGGTCCCATCACTTCATGGCAAATAGATGGGGAAACAATGGAAACAGTGACAGACTTTATTTCCTTGGGCTCCAAAATCACTGCAGATGGTGACTGCAGCCGTGAAATTAAAAGACACTTTCTCCTTGGAAGAAAGGCTATGACCAACGTAGACGGCATATTAAACAGCAGAGACATTACTTTAATGACAAAGGTCCATCTAGTCAGAACTATGGTTTTTCCAGTAGTCATGTATGGACGTGAGAGTTAGATTATAAAGAAAGCTGAGCGCCGAAGAATTGATGCTTTTGAACTCTGGTGTTGGAGAAGACTCTTGAGAGTCCCTTGGACAGCAAAGAGATCAAACCAGTCAATCCTAAAGAAATCAGTCCTGAATATTCATTGGAAGAACTGATGCTGAAGCTGAAACTTGAATACTTTGGCTACCTGATGTGAAGAACTGACTCCTTGGAAAAGACCCTCATACAGGGAAGGATTGAAGATAGGAGGAGAAGGGGTTGACAGAGGATGAGATGGACTTGATGGACATGAGTTTGAGCAAGCTCTGGGAGTTGGTGATGGACAGGGAAGCCTGGCATGCTGCAGGCCATGGGGTCGCAAAGAGTCGGACACGACTGAGCGACTGAACTGAACTGATACAGGGCAGAAAGATTCTTTTTAGAAACAGATTAACAGTACTAAATGTCAGACTTAGCTGAAGTTTATATGATATGAAATTTCTGCTAAAATATAGAAAATAATCTCATTGAGAAAGTAATCAAAGCTCTGGGGGAAAAGCTTCAGTGATGGCAATAAAATCAATCTCAGTTTATGATTACAAATGGAGAAATGAATTTATAAAGTTAACGAGCTTTCCCAAATCATGGGGCTTTATTATGGAAGAAACTCAGATTTTCTCATTCCTGGCAATGTCGGGTTCCCTCAGTTACTAAGCCTCTTTTGAATGTGGATGTGGAATTTTCTATATTGAATACAAGTGATGATAAATTGAAATAATAATGGAGTACAGTTCAGGCAAATAAACATGGAACTGGGTGTACATTGAGGATCTGGTCTCAGGCACATCTCTGTACCATCGAGAACTTGAACTTTCTGTGTACTGTACCAGACCCAAGGACATTGCCAGCCATATTCAGAACATCACTTGCCAGCTACAACCTTATGGTCTCAAGGTGTCTCCTTTTATCTATGCAACCATTTTGGATCACAACCAATCCTTACTTAACAACACCTTTACTTCTTGCCAGATCCAACTATTGTTCAGTTGCTCAACTGTGTCGGACTCTTTGCGACCCCATGGACTGCAGCACGCCAGGCTTCCCTGTCCGTCACTATCTCCCGGAGTTTGCTCAAACTCATATCCATTGAGTTAATGATGTCATCCAACCATCCAATCCTCGTGGTCTCCTTCTCCTCCTGCCTTCAATCTTTCCCAGCATAAGGGTCTTTTCTAATGAGTCGGTTCTTCCCATCAGGTGGCCAAAGTATCGGAGCTTCAGCTTCAGCATCATTCCTTCCAATGAATATTCAGGGTTGATTTCATTTAGGATTGACCAGTTTGATCTCCTTGCAGATCCAACTATAACTCTTGATAAATAACTCATGTAACCAATTGTAAGCTTGAGATTTTGCCTATATAGGTCTGCTCCATTTTTTAGTCTGGCAGAAAGCAATTCAAATGCCTCTTGAATCTGCATCTCGTGGGCTACAGTCCCAACAAACCCCACATAAACATCTTTTTATTTCAATCAGGTCTCTGTTTTTCAAATTCTGTTTAACACATGTAATGTTTCAAATTTCAATTTGTTTTCTGTTCTGTTCCCGCATGCATACATTCTAACATAAACTCACATGTACAATCTGAAAATACCTATAGTTGATTGTGAAAAATGTCTTGATAAAACTTTATCATGCATCTGGAAAAAAAAATTAAGCACTGTAGTCTGTGATGCTACAAAACTGTCACTGTAAACATAGAAGACATAACATGTCAAAACTGGTTTCAAGATAATCTGAAGAACTTCTTTCTAAAAGAGCACAGAAGGACTTCAGTTCATCAGAATCTGGGGAAGAAAAAGTACTCAGCCATCTGAGGCACTGCTAAGTGTGACATAAACCTTCCTGCAGTTGGGGTGGGAGACTTTGAGAAGTCTGGAGTCTATTCAAGAGAAAGATACAAAGTCTGTATGCAAAATATGCTGCTTTCAGCAGAAAAAAACCAAGGATGAAGCAAAATAAAAGTAGCAATTGTGTTAGACTCTTTTGTTTCATGATAGGGAGGGATTTTCAGTGCTAATCAACTTAAATGGCCCATTTTGAAATAATTTCACTATGTAATTTTGAGGAAATGCAATAAAAGTTTCCCAAACAATAAATATCACTATTAATTTATAAAACTTCTTGTTGCCAACTGGATTTGTATTCAAGATGGTCTTATTTTCTTTCTCTATGTTTTAAGTTACTTTTAATTAGCTTCTGGTTTTGCAGTTTTTCGAGAAGGATTACCATTTCCTAAGTCAGATACAATTTTGCTCTCATTTTTTTTTTTTTTACTTTCCTGTCTTGGGAACTTTCGTGATTTGTTTTCATTTTTGGCCACTCCGGATGGCATGTAGAATGTTAGTTCCCTGACCAGGGATCAAACTCATGCCCTCTGCTGTGGAAGTGCAGAGTCTTAATTACTGGACTGCCAGGGAAGTCCGAGGATTTTTGTTTTTGACTCTTAAGAACCCACTAACCTCTTGGCCAGGGTCTTCTTCTAGCTGAGCCACACCTAGGTTTCCAGCACAAGATGTTGCAAGGTGGTAGACTCAGTTAGCCAGAGGGACTCTGTGCTAGTAAGCATGCGAACCTTGAGTTTGAATACTAACCCTGCCACTTTCTAGCTGTATGACTTGAGACAGGTTGTTTAACCTCTCTGTGTCTCAGTTGCCTACATCATAAGTTGCTGCGAGGATTGAGTGCCCAGTGCATAATGAGTGCTCAAAGAAATGTTACTTAATATCATTATTGTGTTCCCAACAATATATTTATGTTTGAGGCAAATGCTTCTTTTTTTTAAAATTAATTTATTTATTTTGATTGGAGGCTAATTACTTTACAATATTGTAGTGGTTTTTGCCATACGTTGACATGAATCAGCCATGGGTGTACGTGTGTTCCCCATCCTGAACCCCTTTCCCATCTCCCTCCCCACCCCGTCCCTCAGGGTCATCCCAGTGCACCAGCCCTGAGCACCCTGTCTCATGCATCAAACCTGGACTGGCGATCTGTTTCACATATGATAATATACATGCTTCAGTGCTATTCTCTCAAATCATCCCATCCTTGCCTTCTCCCACAGAGTCCAAAAGACTGTTCTATACATCTGTATCTCTTTTGCTGTCTCTCATATAGGGTCATGATTACCATCTTTCTAAATTCCATATATATGCGTTGGTGATGGACAGGGAGGCCTGGCATGCTGCGATTCATGGGGTCGCAAAGAGTCGGACATGACTGAGTGACTGAACTGAACTGAACTGATACTGTATTGGTGTTCTTCTTTCTGACTTACTTCACTATGTATAATAGGCTCCAGTTTCATCCACCTCATTAAAACTGATTCAAATGCATTCTTTTTAATGGCTGAGTAATATTCCATTGTGTATATGTACCACAGCTTTCTTATCCATTCATCTGCTGATGGACATCTAGGTGAAGCAAATGCTTCTTTAACATTTTCTTTAATATAATGTGTCCTGAAGTGGAGAATCCAGTTATTGAAGTCAAAAGATCTTGGTTCAAAGCCCAACATTGCCATGTTCTAAATGTGTGACCTTGGCAAAGCATACAACTCTCATGGGCCTCAGTTTTCTCAACACAAAATGTAAAGAGAGATGGATACCCCTTGATGCAAAACTCCTATACATTCCAGCTCCTCCCTTCGCCTCTTCAGAGCAATTTCTCAGAGCTATCTGAAACATTGTCTCCCAGGCAGCAGTCCTCATTTTGCCCCAAATAAAGCTTAACTTGCAACTCTCACATTGTGCAAACTTTTTTCAATATGTATCTGCACAATATTATCCCAAGGTATTAATTTTTTCAGACAGAGTTATTTGTCAGGGATTCTCCCACACACACCACATATTTGTCATGCAGATGAGCAGTGAATTTAATGTTTCCAGGCTTCCCAGGTGGTGCTAGTGGTAAAGAACCTGCCTGCCAATGCAGAAGACATAAGAAATATGCATTTGATCTCTGGGTTGGGAAGATCCTCTGGAGGAGGGCATGGCAACCCACTCCAGTATTCTTGCCTGAAGAATCCCATGGACAGAGGAGCCTATGATCATGGGCTATGATCCATGGGGTCACAAAGATTAGGGTACAACTTAGCAGGCATGGCTTAGGGATCTCTTTGGGAAGCTAGAGGACGCCCAGGAGGCTCTCCACATACTGAGGTGCACACAGGCCAGACAGAGTTTGGGCACTACCTCAGGGGCTGGCTGATGATTTTGTAGCCTAATCATGGGCTGTAAGAGTAAGCCACAGACTGGGGAGTTGTACCACTAAGATTACCTCTGGTGGTGCAGTGGTAAAGAATCTACCTGTAGGAGATGCAAAAGACGCAGTTCGATCCCTGGGTGGGAAGATCCCCTGGAGTAGGAAGTGGCAACCCATTCCAGTATTCTTGCCTGGAAAATTCCATGGACAGAGGAGCCTGGTGGACTAAACAGTCCATGGCTTTGCAAAGAGTTAGATACTACTGAACATGCACACATGCAACAGAATTCCAGAAGTCAGGAAAGGAACTTAGTGGCAGCTACCTGTTTGAGAATCAACACTGGCAAAGATAAGTATCAATCACGTGGGAACTTTGCTTTCTACAAGCAGTGACATAGGGGAATGAAAAGCATTAAAAGTGTGAAGCAGATCATCTAACTCCCCAGTTCAAGCTCTCCAATGTTTCCTCATCAAATTACTGTAAAATCTAAAGTCTTTTCCATGGTTTGCGAGGTTCTACCTAATCTGGTCCCTGTCTACCTACGCTCCCTGACCCCCACCCCGACTTGCTTCACTCCAAGAATGCTGCCCTTTCATCTGTTTTCAAAGACATCAAGTTGGTTCTTTTATCTTCTGATTGGGGCTCTCTTACTCAGATGTTGTCATTAAGACTTTTCTTGTGACTCAGGTCTCAGCCCTGATGTCATTGCTGGCTGAATCTAAAATTGTCCCTTAGGCCCTCTCCATCATTTATGTTTATAACATCCTGGGAACTTATCACTGTCTCAGTTTTCTTATTTGTTATATGTCTATCGTCAATTTCAAGCCCAAAGGGTATAATTCCCCTGAAAGGGGAGGGATCTTTTCTGCCTTGTTTCCTGCTGTATCCTCAAGTAGGGAGCAGAGCACCTAGTACATAGTTGGTGCTCAATAAAGTTGTCAATTTAATATGGGGATAAGCAAATGAATGAGTGAGGATGGTAGCAGAGAAGCCTGCCCTCTTCTCCATTTTAATTTCATGTAATTAACAGAAGGACGGTTTTTGGGAATGGGGGAATTAACACAAAGAAAATCTGAGATGAGGTTCAACATCAAAGTGATGTAGTATATTGAGGACCACGGGATCTGGAGTCAGACTTGCCAAGTTCAGTTCCCACCCTTCTGCTCTGTGACTTGTGGTAGGTTCTCTAACTCTCTGAAAAAAAAAAAGAGTGTGATAGTAAAAATACTTCTTATTATTTGAGTATTAAATGAGATAATGCATATAAAGCTCTTTAAATAATGACAGGCCTGTAATAAATCATTGTGTTGTTGTTTGGTAAAACTTCAAGTCTCTGATTCCCTAGCCTCCTCCCTCCCCCACTTCATGTCAGCTTTCCCAAATGCTGAGCATTGCCTCATGTGACTGGAGCCTGCCCTCCCAGGAGTTCCCAGTCCTCCCCATGCCACTCCCATGTGCTAAGGAAATTTCCATCTCCAGGTCCCTGGGGTTTAACTTCAATTCCATTCCTTTCTTTCTTACTAGAGAAAGCACTTTGGAAAACAAAGTGAAAACCCAGTTATTAGAAGGATAACAGGAATCTTCTCAAATTTAAAAAGCCATAAGTGTAAATCATTAGAAAACTCCATCATCTCTCAAATGACACTAGATAAATGAGACTGGGAACCACTGGCCTTCATGGCATACTGAGCAAGAAAAGGATTGAAAATGAAATGGAGAAGAAAGCCTCCTTGAGCAGTAACTCCTGTGGTCCCAAATTATAGTTGATGATATTACCTACCATCAGGTCCCAGGGAAGAATCTTTCCTGAAATGCATCCAGGAAGTTACACCGTCTATCAAGAGTAATGGAATTGGATCCCTGCCCCTCCACAGGGGAGCAGTTGATTGAAAATGGTATGTAAGTTAATGCTTGAAAAAGTCCATTAGCAGAGATTACATCCTGCCAGAACTGTGCACATGGAACATCAGCAGAATAAACGCCTTCAGACTCCTACTTGGTAGTGGGTGATACTAAAGCCGTTAGGTGTTATAGGTGTCTGAAGAGCTCTGGCACCTTAATCCTTTATTTCTCAACACAGAAAGGAATTCAGCGAGAGGCAAAGTGATAGATAAGAAGTGATTTATTAGAATAAGATGCTTGTAAGGTTCACAAGCTGGCAGGGAAGCATTGTACTCGCTGCCCTGGGTACTCAGTGGGTTATGTTTTTATAATTAGAGAAAGAAGGGGGGGAGCTGATCTTCTTTGTCTTTCTTGAGTAGACATCATGTTTCCATCATCAGTTCCTCCCCCAGGTAGGGCAGGGAAGTTTACTTGTCCCTCCTTATACGGTCAGGCCAGGAATGTCATAATACTTTGGAGAAATATTTTTGGGTGTCAGTACAATGAGGTTCTTTCATTTTGAAAAGTCACCTTCCCATAAATGACTGTTTTGTGTGTGTGTGTGTGTGTGTGTGTGTGTGTGTGTGTGTGTGTGTGTGTGTGTGTGTGTGTGTGTGTGTGTATGCACAGAACCTGTTTCGGAAGTCATTAACTTGATGATTTCATTGGGTAGTTTGTAGGCCTTATTTTCTACTATTGTTTTATTGTTTGGGGGGGCATGGTACAAAGAACATGTCTCAGGGACCAAAGGACATGCTTTGCGGTTACTAATTCACTGAGCTCCCTAGGCAGGATGTAAGTTTCATGCCACCAATGTTCTATTGTTTTGGGGCATGTCTCCTATTTCTGTTGCATGGCTTTGTTGCTAAGCAAGTTAGCTTGATTTCATCATTAGGCAAGCCTGTCTGACTTTGATGCAAAATGACTTGTTTTGCTTTATCAGTCAAGCAAGCTCACATTATTTCAGAATTTTCCCATTATTTTCTTGAGTGATCATTAGTCTTACTGTGGTCTCCCAAATTCACCTAAAGTTCTCTCTCTATCAACAATTCTCTAAGGGTTTATAAGCTAAATATTTGATCATCCTGTCCTGTCCTTATCAATACCATTATTTTTAACTGAATAGTAAACTGCATGTAATTCTCCTTCTATATTGTGTTCCATTACACTCTTCATTTGTGGTCTTTGTAGAATCCTGAAAAGAAGTACTCCTAAGGACTAGTTATGGATCTGAAGACTAGTTATATATCTGAGCTGGGTTACATGACTGTCTTAGAGTTTCTTCCCAAACCAAACCATTAGGCAAGGATTTGAATGTTACGTTGCTTATTGGCAAGTACAAGGAACATTGTTAGGAGAGTGGACAAGTGCTACAGGGAAAGGATAAAGCCAGTAAAGAGGGTGTTATGAAACCAGTGGCCTCAGTGGGCAACTGAAATGTAATACCATAGGGAAATTCTGGGAAACAATGTGAAACACATATCTCAGAATAATCTTACCTGAGGGACAAGGGCTTGGGGTAGATTGAGCAGGAGGGTCATTGGAGTGAGGCAAAGCTGCAATAATTTCCTGGTGCTTCCAGCCTGCTGCAAACACATGTGATAGAAAGTGCCTTACAGGTTTCCAAAAAGAGCCCTTTAGGTCCCAAGATGCCCATGCTCAGAGCTCCATCAGCTGGAGCACGCTGAGTTGGTGAGGGCTATAAGGGGGATACTGGTAGTAGCTGCATCATTAAACACTGTAGTCAGTGTAATCTAATCTGAACATGACTAGCTGGAAGATCCCTGGCAAAATGTTAACCTTCTTTCGCCTCAGTATTTGAGCCTAAAGATTAATTCCAGCCTTATCAAGTCGCTGTGAGCATTAATACAGAAAAAGTATGTCAAGTAAATCCTGGCACACAGTAACTCTTCAACAAATTTTACATATATATGAAGTCCTTGGGTCCTGAGACCAGGCCAACTGCTCTCTTACTGAATGTAGCTTTAACAGGGCTTACTTTTTTTTTTTTTAACCATGCTTACTTTGATCTGGGAATGTAACATATTACCAACTACAGCAGGAGAGAAAAGGCCCATTTGTATGTCAGATAATCACTCCACTATTAAGTATATATTATACAAACAGGATCTAGATTGTTATGCCCAGAGGTTTAAACAATTTTTGAAGAAGTAACACAAGAGAACTTCTGGGGCGCAGTAGGTGGCTTCGTGGCTCTCTCTGCCCTCAGTCTGTGGTTTAGTCCCAAATGCAAGCCCCAGATCAACCCTTTTACCTAGTGGATATGTGACTCCCTCCCCTTGGCAGTAGACATGAGGAAACAGGGGGTGTTGTCAGTTTCCAAGGGAACCATTCATCTCAAGATGCCTAAGAGGCCTCCATGTTCTTTTCTCAGTTTGTGGCCATGGTCACTCCATTTGTAAATAATGAAATGTGCTCCTAAACATTATTTCTTTTATGGAAAGAAGAATGCTGTCAAAAGAGAAAAATCTTCTTGGTTTTGCAAAACTCTAAAAGGAGCCCAATAGAAACTGTTGATTTACCTGCATGCTTATTTTTCAAATTGGAGAAATAAATACCTTTTTAGAAATTACCTTTCATACAAAAGATACTTATTGACATTTTATGGGTTTAAAAAAATCTTTCTTTACTGTATCATTGACAGTCTGAGAAAAGACCTGTTGTATTTAAAGTTATTTTTGTATTAAAAAAGAACTGTAAATAGCTGCATTCAGTTGGTTCTTAAATATCAGGGTGTGAATTTGATTTGGATTTTAAAGCTATTAGTCTCCCAGTCAACGTAATTGAAGACCTTCTTTGCAAGAGTACAAATTGAAAGGAGGCAAAATATTTAATAAAAATAGATGGTTATCGAGTTTTCAAGAGAATGTCAATTTTAACAATCGTTCTTTTTAAATAATTTTTTTTTTGATGTGGATCATTTTTAAAGTCTATTGAATTTGCTATAGTATTGCTTCTGTTGTTTATGTTTTGGTTTTTTGGCCACAAGACACGGGATCCAACCCACACCCCCTGCATTGGGAGGTGAAGTCTTAACCACTGCACTGCCAGGGAAGTCCCCTAACAATTATTCTTGAGAAAAGATTTGCAGTACTTTCTGGGTATTTTTAAACAATGGATCAAGATTTGCTTTCTGGTTTTATGTAAAAGCAGTTTGAGCAAGAACCAAAAAAATGTAACTGATTCCATTTTCACCATCTCTTCTTATCTTTTTTCTTTTATGGCTTGACTGCAGAGAAGAACATCTTGGAAGATTACCAGTTCAATGCCTCTTCTTTTCGCATTCATTAGTAGTACCATTTTGTTCATAGACTGATTTCTTTCAAGGCTGGAATCAGAGTTGATGCTTTTTACATGCTAATTTCTGCTCATTTAGATTTCTTTTTTTTGGTTTCTCATAATAAATTTTCGCCTGTCTTTAATTTCAGCCTTTTTACTTAGCCACCCAATTACTCAAACTACATAATATATATAATGTCCAAAATTTCATATCCTATTCTCTTTAGAGAAATGACCAGAAACTCCAAAAGTTAATGGTTTTCACTTACAAACTCACTTAAGCCCTGCTAAAGTGGAACTGAGATTTCTTAATTGCTTCTCTGTTTGGCAGAGCTTTGATTTTTAATCCTTGTCTGTATGGTTCCAAAGTTCATGCATTTTATTTTATATCAAACACCTCTTTGTTTGGTGCAAAACTAAAAAAAGTACTTTTTATCTGTTTTGATACTCATACAATGAATGTTGCTGGCACATCAGGACCAAGGAATGGGAAATTCACAACAAACAGCCAGCAAGTAATTACCTCTAAAGTGCTTGAAACTGGTTGGGAGAAATGTTCATAATCTTAACAAAACTTTTCACTCACCTCCTTTACCTCATCTCGTCATTTTTGCGTTCCCCAAGACAGATATTTAAGATTTAAAAAACATTCTTCATTCATTGCGTTTACTTTTGTATTTACTTTCATTACCACCATTGAAACATCTTGTTCCTGCAATTTTTCCTGCAAATAGATAAAACTGAACAACATCAAGGCATAAATAAGCCTCTGGGGGTTGATCTGGGAGCCCTACCCTTTGGAAATTGTTTCTGTGAGAAAACAGGTACCAATTCTAAACAAACAAATTAGAACACAATCCCTTTGTACATTGGACATGCTGATTTGTACCAGGTTAAAAATGGATTGGAAGTAGGATGGATTGAATTCTAAACGTTGACTTTGCCTCTGCCTGGGTTTGTCATCTTGAGCAAATTCCAAACCTTTCTAAACCTCTATTTCCTTTTTTCTAATATGGGGGAAATAATAGTACCTACTACAAAGGGTTGCTATGAGATATAAGTGATATATGTAAAGCACCTTTTAAAAGCTAAACAAATTTAGCTATTATGATCATGTTCTTAAGGCACCCTTTAGACCCAGATTACAAAAATTGGAAGCTGGAAAGATCAGGGTTCAGGCCCAAGGTCCTTTCTAGTATGAAATCCAGTGGCTTATTACAGAGAGATTACTGTTACTAGTAAGGATTCCTAGTATAACCCTGGAAAATTTCACAATCTTTTGGGTCTGTAGTTTCTTCTTTAGGATAGATGTAAGTAATAGTAAAACCTACCTCTCCTTTTTTTCCTTTGGTTTTATTGGGCTATAATTGACATGTAACGTTGTGTAAGTTTAAGGTATAGGACTTGATCATTTGATATATGTATATATTATTAAATGACTGACATAATAAGGTTAGTTAACTCCTCCATCACCTCACATAGTTACCTTTTGTGTGTGTGAGTATGTGTGATGATTACATTTAAGATCTACTCTCTTAGGAACTTTCAAGTATATAATACAGTTTTGTTAGCTATCATCACCATGCTGAACATTAGATCCCCAGAACTTATTCATCTTTTAACTGGAGATTTTAACCCTTTCCCCAACATCTCCCCATTTCCCCCACCCTCAGCCCCTGGCAGCCACCATTCTACTGTCTATTTCTATTAGTTCAAAAATCTCCCTATCCTGGGTGTGAAGAAAAGGGAATTCTCTTAAACTCTTGGTGGAAATGTAGATTGATACAGCCACTATGGAGAACGTATGGAGGTTCCTTAAAAAACTAAAAATAGAGCTATCATATGATCCAGCAGTCTCACTACTGGGCATATACCAGGAGAAAACCATAATTCAAAAAGACACACATACCCCATTGTTCACTGCAGCACTGTTTATAGTAGCAGGACATGGAAGCAACCTAAATGTCCATCAACAGAGGAATAGATAAAGAAGATGTGGTACATATATACAATGGAATATTGCTCAGCCATAAAACAGAAAGAAATTGTGCCAGTTGCAGAGATGTGCATGAACCTAGAGTCTGTCCTGTAGAGTGAAGTAAGTCAGAAACAGAAAAACAAATACCAGATATTAATGCATATATGTGAAATATATAAAAAAGGTATAGAAGAACTTATTTGCAAAGCAGAAATAGAGACACAGACATAGAGAACAAATGTATGGATACCAAGGGGGGAAGATGAGGATGGGACTAATTGGGAGCTTGGGATTGACATACATATAGTACCATGAATAAAAGAGATAACTAATAAGAACCGAGTGTACAACATAGTGAAAAGCAAAGGAGAAAAGGAAAGATATTCCCTTCTGAATGCAGAGTTCCAAAGAATAGCAAGGAGAGATAAGAAAGCCTTCCTCAACAATCAGTGCAAAGAAATAGAGGAAAACAACAGATTGGGAAAGACTAGAGATCTCTTCAAGAAAATTAGAGATACCAAAGGAACATTTCATGCAAAGATGGGCTTGATAAAGGACAGAAATGGTATGGACCTAACAGAAGTAGAAGATATTAAGAAGAGGTGGCAAGAATACACAGAAGAACTGTACAAAAAAGATCTTCACGACCCAGATAATCATGATGGTGTGATCACTCACCTAGAGCCAGACATCCTGGAATGTGAAGTCAAGTGGGCCTTAGAAAGCATCACTACGAACAAAGCTAGTGGAGGTGATGGAATTCCAGTTGAGCTATTTCAAATCCTCAAAGGTGATGCTGTGAAAGTGCTGCACTCGATATGCCAGCAAGTCTGGAAAACTCAGCAGTGGCCACAGGACTGGAAGAGGTCAGTCTTCGTTCCAATCCCAAAGAAAGGCAATGCCAAAGAATGCTCAAACTACCGCACAATTGCACTCATCTCACATGCTAGTAAAGTAATGCTCAAAATTCTCCAAGCCAGGCTTCAGCAATACGTGAACCGTGAACTTGCAGATGTTCAAGCTGGTTTTAGAAAAGGCAGAGGAACCAGAGATCAAATTGCCAATATCCGCTGGATCATCGAAAAAGCAAGAGAGTTCCAGAAAAATATCTATTTCTGCTTTATTGACTATGCCAAAGCCTTTGACTGTGTGGATCACAATAAACTGTGGAAAATTCTTCAAGAGATGGGAATACCAGACCATCTGACCTGTCTCTTGAGAAACCTGTATGCAGGTCAGGAAGCAACAGTTAGAACTGGACATGGAACAACAGACTGGTTCCAAATAGGAAAAGGAGTACGTCAAGGCTGTATATTGTCACCCTGCTTATTTAACTTCTATGCAGAGTACATCATGAGAAACGCTGGGCTGGAAGAAACACAAGCTGGAATCAAGATTGCCGGGAGAAATATCAATAACTTCAGATATGCGGATGACACCACCCTTATGGCAGAAAGTGAAGAGGAACTAAAGAGCCTCTTGATGAAGGTGAAAGAGGAGAGTGAAAAACTTGGCTTAAAGCTCAACGTTCAGAAAACTAAGATCATGGCATCTGGTCCCATCACTTCATGGGAAATAGATGGGGAAACAGTGGAAACTGTGTCAGACTTTATTTTTTGGGGCTCCAAAATCACTGCTGATGGTGATTGCAGCCATGAAATTAAAAGACGCTTACTCCTTGGAAGGAAGGTTATGGCCAACCTAGATAGCATATTTAAAAGCAGAGACATTACTTTGCCAACAAAAGTCCATCTAGTCAAGGCTGTCGTTTTTCCAGTGTTCATGTATGGATGTGAGAGTTGGACGGTGAAGAAAGCTGAGCGCCGAAGAATTGATGCTTTTAAACTGTGGTGTTGGAGAAGACTCTTGAAAGTCCCTTGGACTGCAAGGAGATCCAATCAATCCACCCTAAAAGAGATCAATCCTGGGTGTTCATTGGAAGGTCTGATGTTGAAGCTGAAACTCCAATACTTTGGGCACCTCACGCGAAGGGTTGACTCATTGGAAAAGACCCTAATGCTGGGTAGGATTGAGGGCGGGAGGAGAAGGGGACGACAGAGGATGAGATGGTTGGATGGCATCACCGACTCGATGGACATGGGTTTGGGTAGACTCCGGGAGTTGGTGATGGACAGAGAGGCCTGGCGTGCTGCAATTCATGGGGTCGCAAAGAGTCGGACACAACTGAGCAACTGAACTGAACTGTACAACACAGGGGACTCAGTGTGCTGTGGTGACCTAAATGAGAAGAGAGTCCAAAAAAGAAGGTATAAATGTATGTGTATGGCTGATTCATTCTGCTGTACAGCAGAAAGTAACACAATATTGTAAAGCAACTATAATCCAGTAAAAAAGTTTGCCTCTCCTTAACTCGCAGAACTACTGAGAAAATGAAGGAGATGATCTTTGCTTTCAAGGTCTTTGAACTAAACAGTGCCAGGAATAAGGTGTCATAGACTCAGACTTATGCAGATTTAATGTATAGTCCTTATTCTTTGGTGAGTAGAAAGGGGAGAGACCAAAGTACGGGAGGGTGCTGAAGCCACCGGCTGTGGGTCTGTGCTGGGATATTTGAGCTCCTCACATTCCAATATTTTCTCACAACCTTCAGTTGCACTGAAGAACTTGGGAGACAGATTGACTTGAGATCTGATTCTAGCTCTGCCACTTACCAGCTATATGACTTTATGTCACTTGATTGCTTAGGGACAGTATCAGTATTTCCCCCAGTTCAGCTCAGCCACTCAGTCATGTCCAACTCTGTGCGACCTCTGGACTGCAGCATGCCAGGTTTTCCTGTCCATCACCAACTCCCAAAGCTTGCTCAAACTCATGTCCATCGAGTCGGTGATGCCATCCAACCATCTCATCCTCTGTCGTCCCCTTCTCTTCCTGCCTTTAATCTTTCCCAGCATTAGGGTCTTTTCAAATGAGCCAGTTCTTTGCATCAGGTGGCCAAAGTATTGGAGTTTCAGCTTCAGCATCAGTCCTTCCAATGAATATTCATGACTGATTTCCTTTAGGATTGACTGGTTGGATCTCCTTGGAGTCCAAGGGACTCTCAAGAGTCTTCTCCAACACCACAGTTCAAAAGCATCAATTCTTCAGCACTCAGTTTTCTTTATAGTCCAACTCTCACATCTATACACAACTGGAAAAACCATAGCAAAGCCAGTCAAAGAACCATAGCTTTGTCAACAAAGTAACATTTCTGCTTTTTAATATGCTGTGTAGGTTGCTCATAGCTTTTCTTCCAAGGAGCAAGTGTCTTTTAATTTCATGGCTGCTATCACCATCTGCAGTGATCTTGGAGCCCAAGAAAATAAAGTCTGTCACTGTTTCCATTGTTTCTCCATCTATTTGCCATGAAGTGATGGGATCAGATGCCACGATCTTCATTTTTTGAATGTTGAGTTTTAAGCCAGCTTTTTCACTCTCTTCTTTCACATTCATCAAGAGGCTCTTTATTTCCTCTTCACTTTCTGCCTTAATGGTGGTATCATCTGCATATCTGAGGTTATTGATATTTCTCCCGGCAATCTTGATTCCATCTTGTGCTTCATCCAGCTTGGCATTTCGCATGATTTTCTCAGCATATAAGTTAAATAAGCAGGGTGACAATATACAGCCTTGACGTACTCCTTTCCCGATTTGGAACCAGTCTGTTGTTACATGTCCAGTTCTAACTGTTGCTTCTTGACCTGCATACAGATTTCTCAGGAGGCAGGACAGGTGGTCTGGTATTCCCATCTCTTGAAGAATTTTCCACAGTTTGTTGTGGTTTACACAGTCAAGGCTTTGGTATAATCACTAAAGCAGAAGTGTATGTTTTTCTGGAATTCTCTTGCTTTTTCTATGATCCAGCGGATGTTGTCAATTTGATCTCTAGTTCTTCTGCCTTTTCTAAATCCAGCTCGAACATCTGGAAGTTCATGGTTCACGTACTGTTGAAGCCTGGCTTGGAGAATTTTGAGCATTACTTTGCTAGCATGTGAGATGAATGCAATTGTGTGGTAGTTGGAACATTCTTTGGCATTGCCCTTCTTTGGGATTGGAATGAAAGTTAACCTTTTCTAGTCCTGTGGCCATTGCTGAATTTTCCAAATTTGCTGGCATATAGAGTGCACTTTAACAGCATCATCTTTTAGGATTTGAATTCCATCACCTCCACTAGCTTTGTTTGTAGTGATGCTTCCTATGGCCCACTTGACTTCGCATTCCAGGATATCTGCCTCTAGGTGGGTGATCACACCATTGTGATTATCAGGGTCATGAAGATCTTTTTTGTATAGTTCTTCTGTGTATTCTTGCCACTTCTTCTTAATATCTTTGGCTTCTGTTAGGTCCATACCATTTCTGTCCTTTATTGTGCCCATCTTTGCCTATAAGATTCCCTTGGTATCTCTAATTTTCTTAAAGAGATCTCTAGTCTTTCCCATTCTATTGTTTTCCTCTATTTCTTTGCATTGATCACCGAGGAAGGCTTGCTTTTTTTTTTTTCAATTTTTATTTTTTATTTATTTATTTATTTTTTACTTTACAGTATTGTATTGGTTTTGGCATACATTGACATGAATCTGCCATGGGTGTACATGTGTTCCCCTTCCAGAACCCCCCTCCCACCTCCCTTCCCATCCCATCTCTCTGGGTCATCCCAGTGCACCAGCCCCGAGCACCCTATATCATGCATTGAACCCGGACTGGCGATTCGTTTCACATATGATAATTTACATGCTTCAATGCCATTCTCCCATATCATCCCACCCTCGCCCTCTCCCATAAAGTCCAAAAGACTGTTCTATACATCTGTGTCTCTTTTGCTGTCTCACATACAGGGTTATCTTTACCAACTTACTAAATTCCATATGTTAGTATACTGTATTGGTGTTTTTCTTTCGGGCTTACTTCACTCTGTATAATAGGCTCCAGTTTCATCCACCTCATTAGAACTGATTCGAGTGTATATTCTTTTTAATGGCTGAGTAATATTCCATTGTGTATATGTACCACAGCTTTGAGGAAGGCATTCTTATCTTTCCTTGCTATTCTTTGGGACTCTGCATTCAAATGGGTATACTTCCCTCAGAGGGCCATGCTAAAGATGAAACAAGATGTTACACACGGCACACTTTGCATAGTGTCCAATACAGGATCCGTTGTCAAAACACTAGAGATGGGAATGAAGATGGTGATAATGCTGGTGGTGGTTGTGTTGAGAGTAATCATGAGGAGGATGGTGAACGTGATGATACTGATGATGGTAATGAATGTGATAATGATCATGACGCTGGTGCTGGTGGTAATGATGATGATGATTTTGTTGATTTACTGCTTAAAATTGTTTTCTCTTTCATTTTTCGTTTCAGAGTTGCTGTTGTTTGCTGCAGCCACAGGCACTTAAAATACAGACTTGAACTCTCCAAAGATACTCCTTTCTCTATTTTCTAATATAATCTGTTTGAAACTGTTTCCCTGGTCAAATTACCTTGTTGGTTCCATTTCTAACTCCTGTTTTATAAACTACTTGTTAAAACAAAAAGAAATGATACAAGATAGCTATTTCTACATTTTCTTTTTTCATTTAATTTAATGAATTTTCTGCTTGTTTTAAAGAAATAATGATATTGGCAGAGTGCGCAGATTGTCATTTGGATGGATCTTTGTAGTGTTTGACAAGATTTGACAGAGCTTTCAAAAACTGTTAGGTTTATCAAAATTCTATTCGGTACTTTGTCAAGATCCACCATCATTTATTATAAATCAGGGACCTGTCAGATAAAAGTGTTGTCATAGCAGGGGTTGTCCGTCTGTGCTCCTCGGGTCATCTGTGCCTCATTCAAACCAAAGAGGTACAATTTTATATCCAGAAATTCCAGATGAGATTTCATTTGAAAAGATGTTGCACAGCTAAAATATTTGCGGTTTTGTACATGCATGTCTTTCTGTAGACTGAGACAGGAAACATATTTCCAGACAAGAAAAAATTATTAGTCATTTTCAGTAGATCAGAAAGGTAATGGAGGAATAATGAGAAGAGTAAGGAAAAAAGGGAGGTAAATAAAGACAGGCAGATACATAAAGACATACTTGATTAGATAAGTATATTTTAAATTTATTTTTTGTTTGATATAAGATTAACATATCCTTGGGATCTAAGTTCAACAAGCAGCTCCTTGAGGATAGGAACTGGAATTTACACTGAGTTTTGTACATCATTAGTCTCTGCTCTGGCAGAGTTCAGGTATGGCTGGATCCAGAAGCTTAAAAACTGATTGATTACTCACTGGTCTCTTTCTTTTCATCACTCTGCTTTCCTATGTTGATTTCATAATCAGACAGGATTTTGCCAACATCAGTGATGCCTGTTGCTTCCATGGTTCTTCACTAGTGATCCTGGGAGTGTAGAATTAAAGGGTGGAGAAGTATTCTACTTTTTCAGTATTACTAGAAATGGTCCTGAGCATGACCCTCATTAGCCTGACTTGAGTCATGTGTCCATATTTTAGCCAATCACTGTGGTTAGGGGAATGAAGTATTTTCATTGGCCATTTCTGGGTCACGTGTTTATTACTAGAGCTAGAGCCAGGAGGTAAATCCTATATGATGTATGTGGACCTAAGAGCAAGGAAGGAGTGTTAACTGAAAAGAAAATCAGGGTGCTCTTCCCAAGAGGCAAAACAACTGATATATGTTATATCTCTGAGGCTATGGGCTTCCCAGGTGGCTCAGGCATAAAGAAGAATCTGCCTGCTAGTCCAGGAGACGGAGGTTCAATCCCTGGGTCAAGAATATACCCTGGAGAAGGGAAATGGCAACCCATTCCAGTATTCTTGCTTGGGAAATACCATGGACAAAGGAAACTGGTGGGCTACAGTCCACGGGGTCACAAAAAAGTGGACACGACTTAGTGACTAAACAATAGGAACAGTATTCTTGAAGCTACCTCTGCCCTTTCTCCTCTGGTTTGCTCCTAAAACTCTCCAAAGGAAATATTCACTCTCCAAAGGAAACATTATGAAAAAAGAGTTAAAATACCAGCTTTTGAATAAGACATTCTGTGTTTAAATTTTGTTACTGCCACTTACTAACTTGGTATGTTGCTGGACAATGACCTAACCTCTTTGAACTTCATTAGTCGCTGAGATTAAATGAGATAAGACTAAAGCAACACTGAGATGTTTGGACCTAGTAAGAACTCAATCAATGTTATATTTCACAGAAACTCTGTTAACCTCATCCACCTGCTTAAACTTCTCTCTGTTCTCAAAACACACAGATAGACACCTAGAACACATCTACGGCTTGCTGATTATCTGGACACTTCTATTCCCACCTTTTCAGTTGCAATTGTTCCCAAACATGTATATCCCACTTGTGCTTCTTATTATAGTAACATAATTATTACTAAACCAATGTCCTAGAAGTGCAAAAAGAGAGGTACTTCTGTGAAATGTCTTTTGAATGCTTTATGAATTTTCTGGAAGGATTTGATAAAAGTGAATTACTAAAAAGAATTACTATGAAATTAAAGATGAGCAAAACTCGTGTAAAAGATTGGGGAAAGTAGTAAAGTTCAAGAAGGATTCTGCTCACCAAATAGTTTACAAGTGTGGTTTAGTGAAGAAACATGATATAGAACTCTAATCTCAGACCTTTACTCAAGTAAAAATTGTGGCTATAGTATATCAGTCGACTGGTGACTGTATACACAATTATGTGTTTTAAATTCAAATAATGCCCAAGGTATCCATGAACTATGTTTATGATTCCATGCTTTAGATATTTTCCTAACTGACTAAACAATAACCAGTCTTAATTGCTTTATATAGATAGAAAATGGTATCTCCTATGTTATTATTATTACTATTATCACTACAACTCATTGTCAACATTTTTAAACCTCCCATTCACTTCTCAACCATTTACAATCTGGCATCTACATCTGTCACTCTCCTTGATCTTTTATCTAAGAAATATGTGACCTCAATTCTTTGCTTATTCTTTAAATGTTGCAGTTTCTCAGAATTTTGCCTCCTCTGAAATATTCAGACTCCAGGGGACTATTTCCAAATGCCTCATGAAGCTGAAGAACTAGAAAATCTAATCAGTCTATTTGGGATCCACTTTTCAACATTATCAGTACCACCACTGACAGTCCACCTGGGTCACAGAGTCCTTATTGTAGGACACCTCTGTTGTCCAAAGTACCTGTACAGGCTTCTTTCATGGTCTCCAACATTCCAGGTCCCAGACTCACATCCACATACTCTGTCTCCATTCCTGCATCAGGACCACTATGACTGGGGGTTCTGGACCAAAGGACCACTTTGCCACATGCTGGGACCAACTTCCTAGACCTCGCTATTGAGTGTCTCCCCTTCCATCTAGAGAGTTCCTCCTTGGGCCTTTGCTGTCCTTCTCTCTCAATGGGATTCCAGCGGCACATTCTCAGTGTCCTAGAGAGTTTTGTAGAGAAAATTATCAAAGTCCTTAAGATGAACTCGAAGAGTACCATTTGTCTTCAGTGAAAAACGAGGTGTTTTCTGGCACATCATTCTGGATTATCTATTGGATGGGGCCCTATGCCTTTTGCTGTCTTAAAGGGATTTTATAACTATTGTTTTGAGACAGCTAATAGCAAAGTCAACACTTTTCCGTGGATAAAAGCAAATTCTCTTCACTATAAGGACAGTTGTTTCCCACTCTTCAACCAAAGAAACCAGTTTTGCACCTATTTCTAAATTTATTTTAGCACTCATGATTGACCTACGTAAGTGTGGCACTGTGGATTCTCCATTGAATTGATTGTAACTGCTTATGGCTACTTCATTAATTAATGAGTTAAACAAAGTCTTTGATAAGTGTTCAACTTGCATTTGTATAAGAGTCATGATTGGGCTTCCCAGGTGGTTCAATGATAAAGAATCACCTGCCCATTCTGAAGCAGAGGGGATCCCTAAATCAGGAAGATCCCCTGGAGAAGGAAATGGCAACCCAGCCCAGTATTCTTGCCTCAGAAATCCCATGGACAGAGGAGCCTTGCAGGCCCCAATCCATGGGGTCACAAATAGTTGGACACAGCTTAGTGACTGAGCATGCATGCACATATAAGAGTCATGATTCAGTTCAGTTCAGTCGTTCAGTCGTTCAGTCGTGTGCGACTCTTTGCGAACTGCAGCACGCCAGACCCCTCTGTCTATCACCAACTCCCGGAGTCTACCCAAACCCATGTCCATCGAGTTGGTGATGCCATCCAACCATCTCATCCTCTGTCGTCCCCTTCTCCTCCTGCCCCCAATCCTACCCAGCATTAGGGTCTTTTCCAATGAGTCAACTCTTCGCATGAGGTGGCCAAAGTATTGGAGTTTCAGCTTCAACATCAGTCCTTCCAATGAACACCCAGGATTGATTTCCTTTAGGGTGGATTGATTGGATCTCCTTGCAGTCCAAGGGACTTTCAAGAGTCTTCTTCAACACCACAGTTCAAAAGCATCAATTCTTTGGCGCTCAGCTTTCTTCACCGTCCAACTCTCACATCCATACATGAACACTGGAAAAACCATAGCCTTGACTAGACGGACTTTTGTTGGCAAAGTAATGTTTCTGCTTTTCAATATGCTATCTAGGTTGGCCATAACCTTCCTTCCAAGGAGTAAGCGTCTTTTAATTTCATGGCTGCAATCACCATCAGCAGTGATTTTGGAGCCCCCAAAAATAAAGTCTGACACTGTTTCCACTGTTTCCCCATCTATTTCCCATGAAGTGATGGGACCAGATGCCATGATCTTAGTTTTCTGAACATTGAGCTTTAAGCCAACTTTTTCACTCTCCTCTTCCACTTTCATCAAGAGGCTCTTTAGTTCCTCTTCACTTTCTGCCATAAGGGTGGTGTCATCTGCATATCTGAGGTTATTGATATTTCTCCCGGCAATCTTGATTCCAGCTTGTGTTTCTTCCAGCCCAGCATTTCTCATGATGTACTCTGCATATAAGTTAAATAAGCAGGGTGACAATATACAGCCTTGATGTACTCCTTTTCCTATTTGGAACCAGTCTGTTGTTCCATGTCCAGTTCTAACTATTGCTTCCTGACCTGCATACAGGTTTCTCAAGAGACAGGTCAGATGGTCTGATATTCCCATCTCTTGAAGAATTTTCCACAGTTTATTGTGATCCACACAGTCAAAGGCTTTGGCATAGTCAATAAAGCAGAAATAGATGTTTTTCTGGAACTCGCTTGCTTTTTCGATGATCCAGCGGATATTGGCAATTTGATCTCTGGTTCCTCTGCCTTTTCTAAAACCAGCTTGAACATCTGGAAGTTCACGGTTCACGTATTGCTTTGCTGAAGCCTGGCTTGGAGAATTTTGAGCATTACTTTACTAGCATGTGAGATGAGTGCAATTGTGCGGTAGTTTGAGCATTCTTTGGCATTGCCTTTCTTTGGGATTGGAAGAAAAACTGACCTTTTCCAGTCCTGTGGCCACTGCTAAGTTTTCCAAATTTGCTGGCATATCGAGTGCAGCACTTTCACAGCATCACCTTTGAGGATTTGAAATAGCTGAACTGGAATTCCATCACCTCCGCTAGCTTTGTTCATAGTGATGCTTTCTAAGGCCCACTTGACTTCACATTCCAGGATGTCTGGCTCTAGAAGCGAGGCGGCTGCGACGGCTCCGCGCAGAAGCGTCGCTGAAAAGAGCTAGGCCGGGCCGGGGGCTGGGGGCAGTGGCCAAGAGGGGCTAGGCCGGGCCGGGGGCCGGGGGCGGCGGTGAGGGGAGTAACCCAAGGCCCAAGAAGTAGGGGCTGCGTGGGCACAGGAGGGCGGAGAGAAGTTACTCCAAGGTAAGGAGCAACGGCTGCACTTTGCTGGAGCAGCCGTGAAGAAATACCCCATGTCCAAGGTAAGAGAAACCCAAGTAAGACGGTAAGTGTTGCGAGAGGGCATCAGAGGGCAGACACACTGAAACTAAAATTACAGAAAACTAGCTAATCTGATCGCACGGACCACAGCCTTGTCTATCTCAATGAAACTAAGCCATGCCGTGTGGGGCCACCCAAGACGGATGGGTCATGGTGGAGAGGTCTGACAGGAAGTGGTCCACTGGAGAAGGGCATGGCAAACCACTTCAGTATTCTTGCCTTGAGAACCCCATGAACAGTATGAAAAGGCGAAAAGATAGGAAACTGAAAGATGAACTCCCCAGGTCAGTAGGTGCCCAATATGCTAGTGGAGATCAGTGGAGAAATAACTCCAGAACGCGTGATGGGATGGAGCCAAAGCAAAAATGATACCCAGCTGTGGAGGTGACTGGTGATAGACGCAAAGTCCGATGCTGTAAAGAGTCATGATTACACCATCTTTAAAAAACTGTTCATTTTTTAACAGCTTTTAATATCCTAGATCCTCCCAAGGGTAGCCTTTCTCATATCAGAGTCCTGTTACATCCTCCTCCAACAGTAGGTAGCAACTTTCTGTACCTTCACACCACCAGGAGAAACCACCTACATGATTCTTCCCAGAGCAGAGAAACTCTGCACCAAGATGATTTACTATTTCCTTTTGGAAACCAGCTGGCAGCTCTTACATGGCAACTTCTCTCTCTCAAGTTCCTCCTAACCAGGTATCTCCCTACAGGAGGTCACAAACTCATTTTTCACATTCTACATGAACCTGTTCATCTGTATCCTTGTGTCATCTTCCTATCCACCCACTCTCTAGAGCTTTTGGAGTGAGGATATGTCTTATTCATCCTTATAGTCTCCGTGATGTCTAAAATTGTGCCTTGCATATTGTAGGTGTTCAGAAAATGTTTACTGAATTTATACCATATTATAGGATGGAAGTGGCTCAGTTGGTAAAGAATCTGCTTGGAATGCAGGAGACACAGGTTTGATCCCTGGGTTGGAAAGACCCCCCAGAGAAGGAAATGACAACCCATTCGAATGTTCCTGCCTGGGAAATGCATGGACAGAGGAGCCTGGTGGGCTACAGTCCATGGGGTTGCAAGAGTCAGACATGACTTAGTGACTCAACCACCAACCATAAGGTGGAGAAGAATAGAATGGCAGCCAGTTAGAGCAAGTATCTTAAAGTATAATATTAGGCTGATAGAATTTTAGAATTAAAAGGACTGAGCAAACTCTGGGAGGTGGTGAAGGATAGGAAAGCCTGGCGTGCTGCAGCCCATTGGGTCATAAAGAGTCAAACATAACTGAGTGATTGAACAACCATCTTCTAGTGGATTTGATAAAAGGAAAACTAAAGAGGGAGTGGTAGCCATCTATCAACAGTTGTTTCAGATGTCCCTTCATAATGCCAAGGTCACTGGCTCCCTCCCTAATCTAAGGGACTAACATGTCCCTACAGTCCTAAGAGGCTTTTACTGAATTTGGATCAAGAACAGGCCTTTGCACAAACAAGGTTAACACTTTGTATCGTTTCAAATCTGGGACACACTGAACTAACAAGGGCAGAGTGAATATGAGCCAAATAATAACCTGGCACTTGCTGTGCAGGGAATTCTAGATAAAGAGAAGATATTCTGTGATACCTTGAGATTCCTTTTTAGGCAGCACTCAGTGATCCCAGAAGAGATTAAAAATACCACCAAGGTGTTTTTTTTTTTTCATGAAACTAACCCACAATGCCATCAATTTAATAGAGAATACATGACTCTGGCCATTCTCCTGAAACTGACTTTTTACTACAGCAAAATCTAAGAACAGTGCTGTTCAGTTCAGTTCAGTCACTCGGTTGCGTCCGACTCTTTGTGACCCCACGGACTGCAGCACGCCAGGCCTCCCTGTCCATTACCAACTCCAGGAGCTTATTCAAACTCATGTCCATCGAGTTGGTGATGTCATCCAACCATCTCATCCTCTGTCATCCCCTTCTCCTCCCACCTTCAATCTTTCCCAGCAGTGCTATACATGAGCGTATCAACGAAGTTTATTCTTTGTATATTTGTAAATGGAGTAACTGGAATAAATGAATTAGTTCCATCTATCTTTGGTAGCGTCAAGTTCAGAATCACAGACTTTCAGAACCATGAAGCTAGGATTTTCCAGTCTAACCCCAGTGAGAAACATAATATTTACATTTTGCACATCAGAAGAGGAAAAGAAACCAACTCCCAAAGTAGTAACAGTCATTAATTGAGCACTGTAAGCATCCTTTAGCCAAAGGAGCTTGTTCAGTCCACCAGGAACACACCTGTGGTTGAACAGGCTGGGCTTATAGTTCAGTGTAGCCAGGACTGTGCACACCAGGGGAACTGTGGGTATTTCAGTAAAGGGTCGTAGAAAGAACCTATGATAGGATTTAGGTTTTGGTTGAGGAATCTTGGGGAGAGGCTAATGAAGCGAGGGCCTTATCAGGAAGCAGCAGCAATACCATGATTGGACATTTCAATAAATCTTATCTCTAGGGAGGGCAGCCCAGAGTCAGGGATGATGCAGTAATTGGTAAAGAAGTAGTAGTCACTCATTTTAACAGAGAGGGGCATGTTTGCTATTTTGTGGGCTACACACACCCTTCTTCTCTCTCGTGTTATCATGGTCTCAGAGTGGCCTTGTCTGATGTCAGTGTCCTGTGAGATGGTTTATGTCCAGCAGGAGAACCACATGGCCTGTCTGGGAACATCATACCAGCAGTGCAGGGAATGTCAAAGGCTGCTTTCTCAGCATTAACTATGCATTTTGTGCTTCATACACATTATTTCATTTAAACCCTACAATTCTATTGTTGTTCAGTCTCCAAGTCCAACTCTTTACCATCCCATGGACTATAGCACCCCAGCCTCCTCTGTCCTCCAATATTTCCCAGAGTTTGCTCAAATTCATGTCCATTAAGTTGGTAATGCTATCTAACCATCTCATCCTCTGTCGCCTCCTTCTCCTTGGGCCTCTCAATCTTTCCCAGAATCAGGGTTTTTCCAATGAGATGGCTCTTTGCATCAAGTTGCCAAAGTATTGGAGCTTCAGCATCTTTCCTTCCAATGAATATTCAGGGTTGAGTTCCTTTAGGACTGACTGGCTTGATCTCCTTGTAGTCCATTAGGTAGATATTATGAGTTCCATGTTACAAATGAGACAATAGAGATTTGAAGAAGCTAATGTTGTTGGTGGTGGTTTAGTCTCTAAGTCATGTCCAAATCTTGCAACCTCATGGACAGAGGAGCTTGACAGGCTACAAGAATACTGGAGTGGGTTGCCATTTCCTTCTCCAGGGGGAGCTAATGTTAGCAGTGAGGAAATGGCAAGTGGAGTCAGGACTGATAGAAGCTGGATAGATGTAGGTGCCAATAATAAAAGTTGTTAGGCTGAGGTGAATGTATTCCTCAACTCAACACCTGCCTAGGGCTCTTGGGAACCTCTGTAAACCAGAGAAACCCTTCCTTTCAGATGCGTGAAAGCACTTGCTCATTAACTAACATAGACTAACTTTACAAGAAACCCATGTAAGTGTCCAGACATTTACTCCTGGGTTTTAACCCACTCTAATATTCTTGCCTGGAGAATCCCATGGACAGAGGAGCCTGGTGATCTATGGTCCATAGGGTCACAAAGAGTTGGACACAACTGAAGCGATTTATCATGCATGCAGGTCTTTAAAATGTAAAAAGACAAAAACTAACTCTTAAATCTACTAGGCTGAACCACTTCTTCTGACTCCTTGAGATGTTGTTACTTATTTATTAAGAAATACTCTCTGCTGCCAGCAGCTTTCTTTAAATTTTCTTTAGAAAATAGCAACCAACATATGCTGCTTTCGGTCATTGGAATGAATTAATTTCAATTTATAGACTCAGTGATGGAAACTGTTCCAGGATGACCTACTGTAAACGATCTACTAAAGGTAGGTAAGAAATGAAAGGAAAGTTAATTTTTAAAAGTTCAGCCAGAAAAAGGAAACATTAGTCTCTACGATAATTTTTAATTTGAAAAATATGTTCATTACCCTCCCTCTCAATTCTTGAGATTACTGTCAATTTCAAAAGTATCTTCTACTTCTAAATACTATAGATTCCTTGCTTTTGAAACATACTAGTCTATCCCATGGAGAAGGGGATGGCTACCCACTCCAGTATTCTTGCCTGGAGAATTCCATGGACAGAGGAGCCTGGTGGGTTATAGTCCGTGGGGTCGAAAAGAGTCAGATACAACTGAATGACTAACACTTTCATGTTCAGTCTATGTAATAAAAGAGATGAATATGAATCTACTGTGCTTAAAAAGCCAGAAAACAATTTCACAACAGTCATCAAGGCGTACCCTGAACTAATGTAACAAAATCTAGAGAAAAAAAGTTAAACAATTCTCAGTATCCCTAGAAAGGAGAAAAATTTAGTTTTAGATCTTGCTGATGATATTGTGACCAACCTAGATGGCATATTTAAAAGCAGAGACATTACTTTGCCAACAAAGGTCCATCTAGTCAAGGCTATGGTTTTTCCAGTGGTCATGTATGGATGTGAGAGTTGGATGGTGAAGAAAGCTGAGCACCGCAGAATTGATGCTTTTGAACTGTGGTGTTGGAGAAGACTCTTGAGAGTCCCTTGGACTGCAAAAAGATCCAACCAGTCCATCCTAAAGGAGATCAGTCCTGGGTGTTCATTGGAAGGACTGATGTTGAAGCTGAAACTCCAATACTTTGGCCACCTCCTGCGAAGAGCTGACTCATTGGAAAAGACCCGGATGCTGGGAAGGATTGGGGGCAGGAGGAGAAGGGGACGACAGAGGATGAGATGGTTGGATTGCATCACCAACTCGATGGACATGGGTTTGGGTAAACTCTGGGAGCTGGTGATGAACAGGGAGGCCTGGAGTGCTGCGATTCACAGGGTCGCAAAGAGTTGGACATGACTGAGCGACTGAACTGAACTGAACTGATGATATTGACTGTAAATTTCTTTAACATTTATCTGGTTCTAGGTACTCCTTTTTACTCTGTTGTTAAAAAAACGCTGGTTTCAGCAAATAAGTTTAAAAGAAACAGCAGAGCAAACACTAGAGAAGGTAGGTGTTTCTTTTCTGAACTCTAAAGGGAAAAAGCACTGTTTTCATTGCTGGTAATCACATTCTGAAAAACCCAGGGCTGAAACTTTTCTTCGTTTGTGATATTTTACTTCTCTTCCTTCATTTTCACCATATATCTTCACTGCTCAAAACCTTATTTGAAAGGTGTATTTTAAAAAAATCTTTCTTTCTTTTATTTGTTGGCTGTGATGGGTCTTCATTGTTGATGCAGGCTTTCTCTAGTTGCAGCGAGCAGGGGCTACTCTCTAGTTGTGGTATGCAGGCTTTTCATTGCAGTGCTTCTCTTGTTGTGGAACACAAGCTCTAGAGCATGAGCTCAGAGTTTGGTGCATGGGCTTAGTTGTATCCGAGGCATGTGGAGTCTTCCCAGACCAGGGATTGAATCTGTGTTCCTTGCATTGCAAGGAAAGTTCTTAAACCAGTGGACCACCAGGGAAACCTGAAAGGTGTAGTTTTTGTATTTGAATGTCAAAGAACAAAAAGATAAACAGAGGAGTCTTCCTTTGTTCCCTAGAAATTTAATTCCCTTTCTCAGAGTCAATCTGTGTTTTCAGTTAGTTGTGTATCACTTTTATGCATTCACATATAAATATGTATCAATGCTTGTGTGTGTACATGTATCAACTTCTTCTTAAAAGTAACTTTATATTTTGAACTTATTTATGAATCCTAAAAAGCTGGAAAAAATGACACAGAGTTCCTTTGTACACTTTACCCAGCTTCCCCCAAACACCTAGCATCTCCATCCTTTCCTAAATAGAGGCAGTAAAAGCACAGCTCCATCTACACAGAATTGTTAATAGTTGTTACCTCTGGGCTACAGGATTGGGAATGGGAACAACTCGATCTTCTACTTTTATACATTTCCAAATCCATTTTCTACTTTTACACATTTCCAAAATGTCTGAATTTTTATAGAAAATTTATTATTTTGATATTGATAAGGTAAAATGTGGTTTGAAAACTAAAGGGAAGGGGAACTCATAGAGGCAGAAAGCAGAGTGGTGGTTGTCAGGGGCTTGAGAGGGGGAAATAGGGAGCTGTTGTCTGATGGGTATAGTTTTTATAAGATGAAAAAGTTCTGGAGATTGATTTCATAACAATGGGAATGTACTTAACACTACTCAGTGGTATGGGCTTCCCAGGTGGCTCAGTGGTAAAAGATCTGCCTGCAATTCAGGAGACACAGGTTTGATCCCTGGGTTGGGAAGATCCTCTGGAGAAGGAAATGGCAACCCACTTCAGTATTCTTTCCTGGGAAATCCCAAGGACAAAGAAGCCTGGCAGGCTGTAGTCCATGGGGTTGCAAACAGTCAGACGCAGCTTAGTGACTAAACAACAACGACAACTCAGCTGTACAATTAAAAATTGTTACGGTAGTACATTTTATGTGTGTTTTACCAAAATTTTTACAAAAGTAGAGTTTTTTTTTTTTTTTTTTTTAATATTCCAAGAAGCAGGGTATAATTCACCATTGGAATGTAGCCAAGATCCAGATAAAAGCCTTCCAAATATTTAATGACCGTATATGGTGAGGCCCTGAGAAATTATGATCATCCGAAAGATTTAAGCCTTACACCCCTCAGTGAGGGAAAATGACAGCCAGTGAAAATACCCATGGCCATTTTTCATGAAAATGCCTTTTGATACTGACCACAACTTTAGGAGAGGGAAGGAAAAGATCTAATATTTGTTTTGAACATTATTCTCCCTCAAAATCCTAAAATCCTTAAGTCAAAAAAACTCTGATGTGCGAAACTTTGTATCAGTTTATTGTTAAGGATTCGCTACCAATTAGATTTCTGAGCAAAGATTGTATTACCAGGATAGATTAAGTTAATTTTGTAATACTATAGAGGTGAATAAATCAAGAGGACATAATGATCTTTGATGTTTTTAAGGGTCATGTGCCTATATACCTGTTATTCTAGTTGGAAACCACTAACAAAGATACCTGGTTGGAAAGAGGGTAGAAGTTCTTGCAAAGCAGGAGACCTAAGTAGAAAAACACAATGGATGCCCATTACAAAGATGCTTGGTTAGACTAGTCCAGGAATATGGATGAGGTGTGGTACAAAATACTTGACATTAGAATGTTCTGAGAAGTCCAGGAGACGTTGTCAAGAAATCTATACAGCACCATTTCCTTCTTGTACTCAAGGGTATTTATTATTGGTATTTGTGGAATAAATGAAGACATTTGTGAAGCTGTCAATTTCAACTCTAAATTTGATATTTTAATTTTTTCAAGGACAAATGAAATTATTTTACAATGGGAGAGGTATGGCTGATAAGTGATGCAGTGCATTTGATACAGCCATTTAAAAAATATTTATTTAACAAAAGACCATATGCTTTCTACTGCTTCAGGAAAGTGACCTTTTGCAAAGTAAAGTTCTTGGATCCTTGATTATCTCACATTTCTGTTACTCTAAACCTATAGCTTCTAGATGTGGTTGCCTGACATGATAAAGGGAATACATGAATGTATAGTGAAACAGAGCGTGAAAAATTTTTCTTGGATTCTTTTTCCATTTTTATCTGATAGTAATTGCACAGCTTTATTTCTATATTAATTTCTCTGCCTTTTATTTGCTTTCAAATACTTTGTTTCTTGGTAATTTAATTCAAAAGGGTTTCTCTTGGTCCAGATTGAAGGAGGCACCGAATTTACATGGTGGGGACTCGGTGGAGGAAGCACCCATCTTTGCATTCCAATGCAACCACATTCTCATTGATGAGGGTACATAGTCAACACACGAACGAGGTATAATAAGGCAGGCATTCTCATCACCATTTTGGAATTCTAGCTTATAGGAATGATTTAAAATTGAGCTTCCTATTTACTTGAGGACTTAATGGGTGCCTGAGAAAACCAATAAAGAGACATTAGGAACTGATGGATGGACATGGAAATACTTACTTTCTTCTGCAAATACCTTCTGATTCTTTCTCTTTTTTATAAATAACCCTCCTTGTTCCGAAACAGATTACTTGCCCTTGAAAAAAATTTGTCTGCAAAACTTGATTTGCTAAAGCAAACATTTTATTTAAAAAATTTGTCTAGAAAATTGTTCCTGCCAGTGCAATTTCCATCCTATATTTTAATTTTTTCTTTTCTTTTTAAAATGATTTTTAAAAACCAAAGTATAGTTAATTTCGAATGTTGTGTACAGGTGTACAAAAAGTTATTTGGATATATGTATATGTTTATATATACATATATGTATTCTCTGTCTGAGTCTTTTCCATTATAGGTTATTACAAGCTATTGAGTATAGTTCTCTGTGGTATACAGTGGATCCCTCTTGTTTGCCTATTTTATATATGTGTGTGCTTACTTGTGTCCAACTCTTTGTGACCCCATGGACCAGCCACCAGGCTCCTCTGTCCATGGAATTTCCCAAGCAAAATTACTGGAGTGGGTTGCCATTTCCTACTCCAGGGGATCTTCTGACCTAAGGATCAAACCCAAGCCTGTCACTTTTCCTGCACTGGTGAATTCTTTACCACTACACCACCTGGGAAGTCCTCTACATTATATATGGTAGTGTGTATATGTTAATCCAAAACTCCTAATTTATCTCTCCCCACCAGCCTTCATATTCCCTTTGGTAACCATAAGTTTGTTTTCTGTGTGAGTCTGTTTCTGTTTTGTGAACAAGTTCATGTGTATCTTTCTTTAGATTCCACGTATAAGTGATATTATATACTATTTGTCTTTCTTTGTCTGACTTCATTTAATGTGATGATTTCCAGGTCGATTTATGTTGCTGCAATGGCATTATTTCATTCTTTTTTATGGCTGAGTAATATTCCATTATGTATATGTACTACATCCTCTTTATCCTTTTCTCTGTCAAAGGACCATTAGATTGCTGCCAAGTATTGGCTACTGTAAATAGTGCTGCAATGAACATAGGGGTGCTTGTATTTTTTCAAATTAAAGTTTTCTCCAGATACATGCCTAGGAGTGGGATTACAGGATCATATGTTAGTTCCATTGATTTTTAAGGAACCTTCATACTATTCTCCCTAGTGGTTGTACCAGTTTGTATTCGCACCAACAGGGTAGGAGGGTTCTCTCTTCTCCACACCCTCTCCAACATTCATTACATGTAGACCTCTAAATGATGGCCATTCTGACTGGTGTGATGTCATACCTCCTTGTTGTGCTGATTTGCATTTCTCTAATAATTAGCACCATTGAGCATCTTTTCATGTGACTGTTGGCCATCTGTATATCTTCTTAGGAGAAATGTCAAATTAGGCCTTTTGCCCAGTTTTTGATTGGGTTGTTTGCTTTTTTGGTACTAAGCTGTTTGAACCATTTGTGTATTTTGGAAATTAATCCCTTGTCGGTTGCATCACTTGCAAATATTTTCTCCTAGTCCGTAGGTTGTCTTTTTGTTTTGTTTATGGCTTCCTTTGCTGTGCAAATGCTTTTAAGTTTAATTAGGTCCCATTTGTTTATTTTTGTTTTTATTTCCATTACTCTAGGAGTTGGATTCCCAAAAGTATTGCTGCAATTTATGTCAAAGAGTGTTCTGCCTGTTTTCCTCTAGGAGTCTTATAGTATATGATCTTACATTTAGGCCTTTAGTCCATTCTCTCTAAATGATAATACATTTTTAGTAAAATCTCTCTCTTTTTTTATGCCACTTGATCACCTGCTATCTTCTCATAGCTGTTTCAGGTTTGTATATCTTTTAGCCTCTAACTCCAGGGAAGAAGGTGGATTTTATTTTCTTTGAATATCCTTCAGTGCTTTGCATATCATTCTGGCATATAATACATATGCAACCAGCATTTGCTTAATGAGTGAATAAACTGATGACTGCTAAAAGCTTAACAATTTAGAAGCTGTCTGTAAACATCTCTTTTCAATTTATGGTGAATTATGTTATTGCTGTTGTTCAGTCACTCAGTCATCTCCAACTCTTTGCAGCCCCATGGACTGCAGCACACCAGGCTTCCCTGTCTTTCACTGTATTTGTTTTATAGTAAAGCAACCTGTAAGTAGGCATCTCATATTCACATTTTAAAGATACTAGTGACTAAAAGACAGGACAAACTTCTTGGACTAGAGAGAGAAGCTTTCCAAAGTTAAGAATGTGAAAGTGTGGGTCTTCCTTGGAGGTCCCATTGTTGGGTCTCTGCACTTCAAATGCAGGCGGTATGGGCTTGATTCCTGGTTGGGGAACTAGGATCCCATAGTCACATGGTGTGGCCAAAAAACACGGTGTGAAACATGAAGAGTCTTTGGAAACAAGGTTGGGAAAAGAGAAAAGGAAGGTTTTTAGAGAAACTGATGATCAGCAGGCATGAGACTTAAATGAGGGTGAGGGATCAAACTGGGTTCTGAGACTCAATTTCCAGTGTATGGGTGGGGCTTTCCCTCATGGCACCAAGGAATTCTTCAGAAACCAGCTGGTGTCCTACAGTACAATTCAATTCTGGCACTATCCACCCAGAGAAAGCATCAGATGAAGTAAAGATTCAGTCCAACAAGACTGTCCATATCCCCTCCATCTTCAGGGTTGTTACCTTGACTTCTGACCAATTGGCTATAAATCAGAAATTCTCATGACTCCTATCTCCGGTTTGGTTAACTTGCTAGAGTGGCTCAGAGCACTTAGAAAAACATGTTAATCACTAAATCACTGGTTTATGGTAAAAGGATATAGTTCAGGAACAGCCAGATGAAGACATGTATAGAGCAAGGTGTGCATCCAGTTTCCATGCCCTCTCCAGGCATGTCCCTCTCTCAGCCCTTCCAACTTGGTAGTTCTCCAAAGAATTTTTATGCAGTTTCATTACCTGTGCATGGTTGATTAAATCATTGTTCGTTGGTCATTGATTCAACCTTGAGCTACTCTCCCCTCCCTGGAGGTTGGAGGGTAGGATTGAAAATCCCAACACTCTAATCACACAGTTGGCTCCAATGCCAACCAACCCCATTTTTGGGTGCTTTCCAAAAGTCACCTCTTTCACGTAGCAAAAGATGTCCTTATCACTTCCAATTCTCAGGAAGGTCCAAGTTTTGGAAACCGTGGAGGGAGACCAAATACTCGTGAGAATTGTATCTGTCACCTGAATGACCATATGTATATACACATTTTTCTTATAAATCATTATATCACAGGGTACCACATTGGCTTACTAAGAAATACATTCTATTGATTTCCACAAATAACAGAAACCTCTATTTGGTAGCTTAAGCACATCAGTTTATTTATCTCAAGTCTAGGGGAAAGCCATGCAAAGATGGTATGATGGCTCCAAATTGTTCCCATATGAGGAGCATAAAAATTGCTTGTTTACTAGCTAAAAGTCAGGTTTCTGGACCCAGTACCCAATTTACTGAATCAAAATTCTAGGTATGGCCACTGGGAATCTGAATTTTGAACTGGTACCACCTATTTTTATAATGGAGGGTACTGACCTAAAACAGTGTGCCAATTATTTTTCCGGCAGAAATTTTGGGGGTGGGATGGGGTTGGGCATCACCAAAGAATTGCAATACAGATCTGCATCCATGGTGAACCATATGCAAGTCCTCACATAACAAGAAGAGAAGAACTCTTTTAAAGAGGGGAAAAGGAAGTTGGGAGGGCTAGAGTAAACAAAGAATTGATTGGAGGAACTGATAGTTTGACGTATAGTGCTTTTCATTGGCTGAGTTATGACATTCTCTCAGTGGCTGAGCTATTTCCAAGAAAGAAGAGTCTTTCTACTTCCTGTTGGGCTCTACTACCTGGTGGGGCATAAGAGCTCCCCCTTCTGGCCTCCCAACTCTATTTTAATTGAGGTTTCTCAAAGTTTTACAAGGGCCTGAATTGACAATCACTTGTATTTTTCTAAATTCCTACCTGAAGGAATTTCTGTCCTGAGGTTTCTGCTGCAAGCTGGTAAAATGGCTTTGATCTCTAAATGGCTGTGGCAGAGTGTTAAGCCAAAAGTCCAGCATGGAAGAGGGAAAAGGAAACCAAAAGCACGTTAAAGCTAGTGTCTCAAATCTGTAAGCTAAAGAGGAGAAGATTCTTGTTCTTTGGTTAACAGCAGTGGAATTTTACCATTGAGGTATACTAAAAAATATTCCATTTGGGGTTGTCTCAACCTGTTTATTAGGACCTATCAAAATGATAAACGATTATACTTCTTAATAATAACACTCGATATGTTGGCTATTTCCCTGGTGGCTCAGATGGTAAAGAATCCTCCTGCAATGAGGGAGACCTGGCTTTGATCCTGGCTTGGGAAAATCCCCTGGAGGAGGGCATGGCAACCCAGTCCAGTATTCTTGCCTGGTGAATCCCCATGGACAGAGGAGCCTGGTGTGCTACAGTCCATGGGGTCACAAAGAGTTGGACATGACTGAGCAACTAAGTATAGCACATTTTGGCTGTTGAAAATCAGACTTTTCAGTAGGGAACTAAAATAGTAAAAATTTTAGCTTGATTTATGGATCTTTTCATTCAAGGAAGAGAGACAAAGCAGTTTTATGTATGTGGCATATAAGATGGTGGATGGGAATTTACTTTCCCATTCTCCATCCCTGTAGCAGTTTCAAGACTTTTTTTTTCTCCTTGGGCTATAATGTTTCCACTTCCAAATTTCAATGTAAGTTGTTTGTTTATTCCCTCATTATGTATCTTCTTTTATTATTTTCTGTGCACCCAGTGCTAGAAAGTGTCAACATTGCTTTGAGTCCTTGTACTTGTGGCATAATTAGGAGAACTTGCATCTTGAGAGAAAGTACAATTCCTTTAATTGAGAAATTATACTAATGGACTTTTATCTCATTTTCCTGGTGCAATGGTCCCTAAAAATGGTTGATGATTAGAAAGCCCTGGGAAACTTTTAGCATATTTTTCACTGCTAATTAATTAATTTCAAGTACAAATGTAGCATATACTTTTTAAAAAACATTTCAAAAAGTGCAGAAGGGTAAAAAGTGAAAAGTAAATCCCCTCTTCTCCACTTTGAACTTTTTAGAATACTCCTATTGGTAATATATTATTGTGTATTGCCTTTCAAAAACTTTGGTACTTAATGCAACCATGAAGAGTGAAAAAAAAGTGAAAGTGTTAGTCACTCAGTCGGGTACGACTCTTTGTGACCCCATGGTCTGTAGCTTCCAGGCTCCTTCATTGATGAAATTCTCTAGGCAAGAATACTGGAGTGGGTAGCCATTCCCTTCTCCAGGGTCTCTTCCCAACCCAGGGATCGAGCCCCAGTCTCCTGCATTGCAGGCAGATTCTTTACTGTCTGAGACACCAGGGAAGCCCTAAAACAACCATGGTGGTGGTGGTGGGTTAGTCGCTAAGTCATGTCTGACTCTTGCGACCCCATGGACTGTAGCCTGCCAGGCTCCTCTATCATGAGATTCTCTAGGCAAGAATACTGGAGTGGGTTGTCATTTCCTTCTCCAATACAATCATATGCATATTTATATCTTTTTTCCCCCCACAAATGTGGCCATTCTATATCTACCGTTCTGTAATTTGCTTTTCCCGTCCACTGTTTCCTGGACACCTTTTTTATGTAACATGTGTAGTTCCACTTCAGTCTCTTAAATGGATATGTTTTTCATTAAAATGATTCTGATTCATTCAATCAGGGGAAGGATTTGTGCTTCTCTGAGAAGCTGCTGTGTTATTTCTGATACAAACTAATCCATGAACTAGCATTTAGAAACCACTGTCTTAGCTCATGTGGCAAAACATGTTTTAAGATATGTCATCTCTACCTTTGGCTGAAACTTCTTTACATCAAGATTAGAAATGATGTTTTCCTTTCCACTTCCTGATAAGGACGAGAAATGCAATATACAACTGCCCCCTAAGAGATTTTTTTTAAAGACAAAAAATTCTCCTATATATACAAGGAAGAAAAGTTTCCTTGGCAGCTGATGGCAAGTATGGAAGATAATGTGTGGAATTTATTGTAAGAACAAGGCAACATTTCTACAGAGAGAATGTCAGACTAAAGTAGTCTAAACAAGGTACTTACAGGTCTGCATGCAGAGCCAGGAATAAACAACTGAGCTGCTGCTGCTGCTGCTAAGTCACTTCAGTCGTGGCCGATTCTGTGCGACCCCATAGATGGAAGCCCACTAGGCTCCCCTGTCCCTGGGATTCTCCAGGCAAGAACGCTGGAGTGGGTTGCCATTTCCTTCTCCAGTGCATGAAAGTGAAAAGTGAAAGGGAAGTTGCTCAGTCATGTCTGACTCTCAGCGACCCCATAGACTGCAGCCTACCAGGCTCCTCCATCCATGGGATTTTCCAGGCAAGAGTACTGGAGTGGGGTGCCATTGCCTTCTCCGAAACAACTGAGAGTTATACATAAATGGATGGAGTGGCCAAGAAGCTAAAATTAAACACTGCCCCTCGCCTTTTAAAGCTAAAAGTATTTTCCTTCTATCAAAATCACCTGTGCCTTGAACTTGGGTCCTGGTGAGTTGCCTTGACTAATGTTTCCTGCCGAGGGATAAAGACTTCATTTTTGAAAAATGCTATCCAAAGCTGTGGGTGGAGGTTTTGAATTGTCTTCTAGGAAACAACTAGAAGTCAAAAGGCCTGCCAAGGAACTTCTCTGGGGCTCCCTGCCTGAGTGGCTTGTCATCGAGCAGCAGGGAAATGTGCCGTTCTGCAGGGTGAATCTTGGCGGGTCAGATTCAGACTTGATAAGAACACTAATTAGAGTAATGGAAGTTAGAGTTCATTTATCCCTTAGGAAAGATTACGAATGGTGTAGGGGTGGGGACTTGAGAATATAGTGTCCATTAAGTTCCTTAGTTTAGAAGAAAGGACCTGCGCCTCCAAGCAGAACATCTCCCAGCTTGTGACAAGTGCTAGATGCGATGAGTTCCCAAGGCCTGAAGATCAAGGTTTATTTTAACCACATCACAGTTTCCAAAATGAAAAAATATTTTAAACAGAACTCAAAAGATCTTTTAAGCTCAATTTTTTCCCCCCAAACATCTATAGAGACAATTGGAATAGAAGCTGAGCACTTTCAAAACACATTCTTAGAGATTTCTGCTGCTGCTGCTGCTGCTAAGTCGCTTCAGTCGTGTCCGACTCTGTGCGACCCCATAGACGGCAGCCCACCAGGCTCCTCCATCCCTGGGGTTCTCCAGGCAAGAACACTGGAGTGGGTTGCCATTGCCTTCTCCAGTGCATGAAAGGGAAAAGTGAAAGTGGAGTCGCTTAGTCGTGTCCGACTCTTCACGACCCCGTGGACTGCAGCCCACCAGTCTCCTCTATCCATGGGATTTTCCAGGCAAGAGTACTGGAGTGGGTTGCCATTGCCTTCTCCACTTAGAGATTTCAGTTTGGTTTTAATCACCCATGGGACTCTCCCATTTTGGAAATTACCACTTTAAGAATTCAAACTGCATGAGACTGCATATAATAACTATGATAACTATGGAAAGTTGCATATTTGTATTTCTAGGTTGGTTTCTGAAGAAGTACTCATTGATTTAGGTATTTATTAGTAACTCTACATTGCTTTGGTTATAGTCAGAAACCAAGTTTGGTTGCTAAGTCACTTCAGTCGTGTCTGACTCTTTGCAACCCTATGGACTGTAACCTGCCAGGCTCTTCTGTCCATGGGGATTCTCCAGGCAAGAATACTGGAGTGGGTTGCCATGTTCTCCTCCAGAGGATCTTCTCAGCCCAAGGATCGAACACATGTCTCTTATGTCTCCTTAACTGGCAGGCAGGTTCTTTACCACTAGCGCTACCTGGGAAGCCAAGTTAGGTTAACTTAAAAAAATAGAATATATTAGAAGGAAATCACACTGCTTTAGAGAATCAAAGGAGGAATTTGTCATAGATAAATAATGGCAAAGTAGTTAAATTAAGTAAATGTTTTTAAAGCCAAGAGTATTTCCTTCTATCAACATCATAGTTACCTTGAATTTGGGTTCTGGCAAATTGCCTTAGCTATTTTAGTTAACAGCAGGCCTCGGGAAAAGGGATCCAGGGAAGAGATGGAGATTCCACAAACAGGCTCTTTGAGGGCATTGCCCTCAGGATGACTCAGCCCCAACTGCTTTCCATGCTGGTGTCACTGCTCAAGATTCAGATTCTGGTGGAAGGATTGGATTGGCCTAGGTTGGATCACAGCCCATTTCTTAACCAAGTCTTCTCCTTCATGAGATGTTGTGGCCTACAGTCCCATCAGAACCATGTTGAATGGGAGATGAAGAGTTACCCAATGGTTTCTTGTGGTAAGAAGGGAAAAGACATACTTGGTAGGTCAAAACTAGAACAACCCAGAGGGATAAATTGGGAGATTGGGATTGACATATGTGCTGTGTGCTTAGTTGCTCAGTCATGTCTGACTCTGTGTGATCCCATGGACTGTAGCCTTCCAGGCTCCTCTATCCGTGGGATTCTCCAGGCAAGAATACTGAGTGGGTTGTCATACCCTCCTCCGGGGGGATCTTCCCATCCTAGGGATGGAACCCAGGCCTTCCGCACTGAAGGCAGATTCTTTCCTGTCTGAGCCACCAGGGAAGCTCGGGATTGACATATATACTCTACTATACATAGACTCGGAGAAGGCAATGGCACTCCACTCCAGTACTCTTGCCTGGGAAACCCCATGGACGGAGGAGCCTGGTAGGCTGCAGCCCATGGGGTCGCGAAGAGTCTGAGACGACTGAGAGAATTCACTTTCACTTTTCACTTTTATGCACTGGAGGAGGAAATGGCAACCCACTCCAGTATTCTTGCCTGGAGAATCCCAGGGACGGAGGAGCCTGGTGGGCTGCCGTCTATGGGTTCGCACAGAGTCGGACACGACTGACGCGACTTAGCAGCAGCAGCAGCGTACAGACTAGATAACTAATAAGGACCTACTGTATAGCAAAGGGAATTCTTCTCAATACTCTGTAATAAACTATATGGGAAAGAATCTAAAAAAGAATGGATACTTTTGTATGTATAACTGATTCACTTTGCTGTACAGTAAAACAAACACAACACTGTAAATCAACTATACTCCCCCCCCCCAAAAAAACTAGAGCAGCCACTGCTGTCACCAAGTATATTAATTAAGATGATTTCAGTGGCAAGAAGGAATATCTAACAGTATTGTGAAAAGTACAAGTTTTATGGTCTCACCACTTTGGAAGAAGTCCAGAGGTCCCAGAAGATACTTGACAAATACTCATGATGAGTAGACAAGGGAGTTCTAGAAAGACAGGAGGTGTGCCATAAGTGAGGGAAGTTAGAAAGGGTAGTAGGGGGATTGAATCAAACAGCAGAATTTATTTCTACAACGGAGGGAGATATTTTCACTCTGAAAGTCAGAGAACAGGTAAAAACTGATGCTCTCTGTGTAAAAGAGGAACGTGGTAAGTGTGAGATGCCTTTTTTGATATAATGGGGGTGGAGTGCAAAGCACAGGTGGAAGGTGACCTACTTGCAGAAAAAGTACATAAGGGAGCTTCCTTCAAGTGTGGTAAGGGATGGATAATGCCCATCTTAATTTCTGATGTGTGTGACCACATACTACGACTACTCTAGCAGCCCAACTCTGATAACAAGGCAAATGAAAGAGAAAAAAGTCGCTGATTTTAAATGCCCTTATCCTGCTTTTGCTGCCATAGGCTTTCTCTTATTAGATATAGTTCATTCTCAGTGATGTTGGTGAAGCACTTTTCAGCACCCTTCACTTAGGGGACCTGAGGGTCAAGTCCCCATTTCTATTGGCAGAGCCTGAATCGGTCTCATATATGTCCTTGGCCAGCTATGGAGGATAAGAATTTCATTCTGTGCCAATAGGTGGGAATTATTTCCAATTTATTGCTCAGGGGAATTTAGGTCATGGTCTGTAATGGTTGATAAGAACTCACCGATAACACAAGGAACTCAAATTCCAGGACTGGATTTGATAGGATTTGGGACTCTGAAGGATAGTTTCTTCCAGTGACTTTTCTCTTACTCGATGTACATTTCAAAAGCAAGTGCTCCAGAGACTAAGGAGTGAGAAAGTAAGGAAAAGCAGCTTGATTTTTTTGCATGAAATTGCTGTGGACAATCCCTGATCGGGTTGAGTGGCTCCTTCTTTAACAAGTTCTCCTTGACTGACTCCATGACTTAGTGAATATTTGTCTAGTATCCATCAGAGAAATAATAGCTTAAGGTTACTGAGAGTTTGCCATGTGTTTAGCTACACTCTGAAAATGGAAAGTTGAATAGAATCTTGACCTTGTGGAATCTGTATTTTAGTGTTGGTTGGGGGGGGTAATCAAGACCTAATGATATAGTGTGGTAAGGAATGTGCCTGTGGTATAGTGAAAGTGAAAGTCGTTCAGTCATGTCTGACTCTTTGTGACCCCATGGACTGTAACCTGCCAGACTCCTCTGTCCATGGAATTATCCAGACAAGAACACTGAAGTGGGTAGCCATTCCATTCTCCAGAGGATCTTCCCAACCCAGGGATCGAACCCAGGTCTCCTGCATTGCAGGCGGATTCTTTACCCTCTGAGCCACCAGGGAACCCCATGGTATAGAGGGAGGAGGAATTATTTCCTCCTTGGAAAATAGGAGAAGACTTGCTGGGAAGATAACATTTGATGGGCCTTGAGGATTGAATATGAAGATGTCAGAGAATGGAGGAGAGGGAGGAAGGTTTGCTGGGCCAGGGCACCTGTGTGAGCAAAGGTGTGGTGGTGACAGCCTGTTTGGAGTGCTCAGAATACAGTGCTCAAGAAAAGGAGATGGAGCTACAAAAGTGGAAGAATCAGATGATACAAAGGCTCTAATTGTCACCTAGAGAGCTTGGCCTTTATCTTATTGACAGTGAGGAGCCAACATGGGATGTAAAGGAGGGGAATGATATGATCAAGTGTGTTTGGACAGAAGGAAGCCTTGGCAGCAGTATCGAGGGTGGCTGCTTTCTCTCCTGGAATGACCCCTTGTCTTCTTCATCTGGCTGGACCTTTCATATTTAAAGGTTCAGCTCAAGTGTCACCTCCTTCAGAGCCTTCTCTGATCTCCTCCATCTGGGACACCATGGAATCCTTTAAAATGTGTTTCATAGCACCCCAAACATCCAGTGGCACATTTCTTTCCTGGTTAACCCCAGGGTTGTGAGGATTGGCCTCCTATCCTTGCATCTCTGTGTGGTCAGCACCTGGCACAGTCTGCAGGATTTGCTAATTGTTCACTAAAAAGTTTATTGTTGAATGAATGAGCATAAGCATCCACTGTCTTTATATTTGCTGAAGCTGGATATACATAAAAAGTACTATCGACTGAATGTTTACCCTTTGTGAGATAATTGTGACCTCACTTAATTCTCACACAAAACTATTTGCAATAGTGAGAATAATGTTTCTTTTTCTTCTACTACTACTACTACTATTATTACTACTACTACTACTGAAATTTCTTACATGACTCTTAATGTGTGCCAGACACTGAAGTGATTCTCATGGCAACCTGCTGGTGTAGGTGCTATTCCCCACCCGACCCCCCCATCCTTTTTTTTTTTTTTTTTTAACAAATAAGGAAGCTGAGACAGAGTGTGATGAGGTAACTTGCTAGTCAGTGGTGAATTAGGATTTGGGCCCAAGCAGTCTGGCTCTAAGAATCTGTGTGCTTTCCTTTGTTTAGATTATGTCCGGACTTCCCTGGCAGTCCAGTGGTTAAGACTCCACACTTACACTGCAGGGGGCGTGGGTTCTATCCCTGGTTGGGGAACTAAGATCCCATGTGTCACGTCCATATGGTAGGTCTAAAGCAGTTAGGAGGGTTTAGATTATTCAGTTATAAATGTCAGGACAAAGAACTAACTCCGTGTCTATCTGGCTCCAAAGTCCTAAGACCTCAGATTCCTGCTCTGTTTTATATTAAACATAATATGAGTGTTCACCAGGGTTATCACTAGGACATTCAGAAAACTGAATTTCTGCAGAGTTAAACAAAGCATGATAGGGAGAAGTCTGATTCCTAGAGCGTTTAGAAATGGGGGAGGCTAGAGGAACTCAGGGTGGGTGGATTGAATGTCTATAAGAAACTGGAAGTCAGAATTGCTTCCGTCTAGGAAGTTTCTAGACTGAGACACTATATCTGAAATCAGATTTTAAGACCTTCAAGCTAGGAAACATCTAGTAGCTTAATAGACCTTTTGTGTGTGTGTGGGCAGGAGGGGGGGACGGTCATTTGTTGATGCACTTAAAATCAGAAAATGATGTACTCATAATCTCTCTGAATCCTGAAAGATTTTCTTAACTAAAGAAGCCTGAAATTGGAAATCATTTTCTTTAGAAATCCCTTTGTGTCCAAACACAGGAGTTCAGTTTTCATGTGCTTTAGCTAATGATTAAATATCTCCCCTTCACCGTTCAGTTCCTTCCCCCTTTTCCAAGCAATTTAATCTTAGCCATTCATATATATTGTTTAGTTAGTCATGGCAACCAGGTCCTTTGATAGGCCAGTTAGCAACTAAATTTAGACACAATATTGACAGTCTGGCTGTATTAGCCAAAATTTGCAAGACAAGTTTTGACTGATCTACATGGATAGCCAATACCCTTGGAAATGATGATGCTAAAACCAAATGGAAAAGTTTCTTTAGCAGGCTAGATTGGTATTGCTTTGGCTTTCAAATACATTTGTAAGGAAAACATAAGAGGTGACAATGAAGCTCATTTGGTTTCATTTAAGGTAGTCAGTGAAAAGATAATACAGAGGGGAGGACATTCCTATGGAAGAAAAAGACTTTTCAGGAGAAATGTGGATGTGAGGATTTCAGTATTAAGCCTCCTTTTATTTTCCTGTGCAGAGAAACAAGTACGTAACTGTTAAAATCGCATTTTCAAATATCAAACTTATAAATGACAGTCCATGGTAATGAAAACTTCATATACGTGCATCTAAACTGTCACTCTCAGTTTTCTCTAAGGTTTGATGGTGTTGTATAATTTAAAATATATGATCTTAACTGTAATTCAAGTGAAAGGATATTTACAAGTTTAACATTGTCAATGAATATATAACATTGGAAGAGTCTTACTGCATGGTTTTTAAGCCATCAGAGATTATTCAACCATGTTTCAAATCTTCAAAAATGGTATGTAAAAAAATTCATTAGAAAAATTCAGACAAATTACTTCCTGCTCTTGAATTCTAGCTTGATGTCTCATCAGTTCATCAGGGCAAGCTCCTCCACTCTCTACGGGTTAATAGCTGCTTTTACATCCTGAATGTTTAGCTGCCCAAGGAAAATGCTCACAGTTCCCTGTAGGAAATGAGAAAATGCTTCAGAGAAAAGGACATGACATTTTTTATTTTACATGTGCATTAAATTTTCATCATGCTGCCAATCAGGCCTCAAGAAGTAGGATTGCCACTTAGCTCCTGCAAATTTTCCCCAGTATCTTCTGATTGTTATAAAAAACTATTGACTCTATATAGAACATTTTATTCTAGATCTCACTTGGACCTATTTAGTCTGTAAATTCATTTAGTCTGTTGGGCACACCAAAAAATATACAAGCTTTAATAATGTAAAAATGCTATAGAATAACCCTAAATGTAAACTGTAATAACATCTCCATTTATATGAAGCGCTCGGAATAGGCAAATCCACAGAGATGGAAAGTAGAGGAGTGGTTGCCAGGGGCTGGGAATAAAGGTGGGGGATGGGGAGTAACCGCTTAATGGGTGCAAGATTTCCTTCTGAGATGATGAAAATTGTTTGGACTAGATAGTGGCGATGGCTGCATAGCACTGTGAAGATTAAATGCCACTAAACTGTATAGTTTAAAATGCTTTATTTATGTTATGTGAATTGTATGTCCATTTAAAAAATGTAGTAACATCAAATTGGGAGGACTGACAGTGATACTTGGTGAGGGAAAGGGGTACTTTACAAGGAGATTGAAGTCACATGCCTGTTTTTGGCCTCTGCCTCAGCCTCTTCTTTTAAAAACGGGCAAGTAATTAGGCATCAACCTGGAGAAAAGGAAGCACACACATCGTGTGAGCTATAAAATGGGGACACCACCCCTCCCCCGAGATACTTGATGGCAAAACATTGGACCATATTTCCTGGGATCCTGTCTTACTCTGAAATCCCAGGAAATTTGCTCAACACATTTTTCTCTCCACTAGTGGTGTCCCACCTGCTCCTTGATTCTAAGTCCGGAGTCTTGGAGTCCTGAGGTGGTCATAGCCAATTAAAACACAAAGCCAAGAAGCTTTAAAAGCCTCGCTCCTTCCTAGGCCAGAATACTGGAGTGGGTGGGCAACCTTTCCCTGGTTGTGGATGGACTCTTAACCAGCTGAGCCACAAGGGAAGCCCAAGAATACTGGAGTGGGTAGCCTATCCCTTCTCCAGGGGATCTTCTCAACCCAGGAACTGAACTGGAGTCGCCTGCATTGTAGGCAGATTCTTTCTTTCTTTTTTTTTTTTATTAATTTATTTATTTTAGTTGGAGGCTAATTATTTTACAATACTGTAGTGGTTTTTGCCATACATTGACATGAATCAGCCATGGGTTTACACGTGTTCCCCATCCTGAACCCCCCTCCCATCTCCTTCCCCATCCCATCCCTCTGGGTTATCCCATTGCCCCAGCCCTGAGCACTTGTCTCATGCATCAAACCTGGAATGGCGTTCTGTTTCACATATGATAATATACATGTTTCAGTGCTATTCTCTCAGATCGTCCCACCCTCACCTTCTCCCACAGAGTCCAAAAGACTGTTCTATGCATCTGTGTCTCTTTTTCTGTCTCGCATATAGGGTTATCGTTAACATCTTTCAAATTCCATATGTATGCGTTAGTATACTGTATTGGTGTTTTTCTTTCTGGCTTACTTCCCTCTGTATAATGGGCTCCAGTTTCATCCACCTCATTAGAACTGATTCAAATGTATTCTTTTTAATGGCTGAATAATATTCCATTGTGTATATGTACCACAGCTTCCTTATCTATTCATCTGCTGATGGACATCTAGGTTGCTTCCATGTCCTGACTATTATAAACAGTGCTGCAATGAACATTGGGGTACACGTGTCTCTTTCAGTTCTGGTATCCTCAGTGTGTATGCCCAGCAGTGGGATTGCTCGGTCATATGGCAGTTCTATTCCCAGTTTTTTAAGGAATCTCCACACTGTTCTCCATAGTGGCTGTACTAGTTTGCATTCCCACCAACAGTGTAAGAGGGTTCCCTTTTCTCCACACCCTCTCCAGCATTTATTGCTTGTAGACTTTTGGATAGCAGCCATTCTGACTGGCATGAAATGGTACCTCATTGTGGTTTTGATTTGCATTTCTCCAATAATGAGTGATATTGAGCATCTTTTCAAGTGCTTGTTAGCCATCTGTATGTATTCTTTGGAGAAATGTCTGTTTAGTTCTTTGGCCCACTTTTTGATTGGGTCATTTATTTTTCTGGAATTGAGCTGCAGGAGTTGCTTGTATATTTTTGAGATTAATTCTTTATCCGTTGCTTCATTTGCTATTATTTTCTCCCATTCCGAAGGCAGTCTTTTCACCTTGTTTACAGTTTCCTTTGTTGTGCAAAAGCTTTTAATTTTAATTAGGTCCCATTTGTTTATTTTTGCTTTTGTTTCCAATATTCTGGAAGGTGGGTCATAGAGGATCCTGCTGTGATTTATGTCTGAGAGTGTTTGCCTATGTTTTCCTCTAGGAGTTTTATAGTTTCTGGTCTTACGTTTAGATCTTTAATCCATTTTGAGTTTATTTTTGTGTGTGGTGTTAGAAAGTGTTCTAGTTTCATTCTTTTACAAGTGGTTGACCAGTTTTCCCAGCACCACTTGTTAAAGAGATTGTCTTTTCTCCATTGTATATTCTTGCCTCCTTTGTCGAAGATAAGGTGTCCATAGGTGCGTGGATTTATCTCTGGGCTTTCTATTTGGTTCCATTTGTCTATATTTCTGTCTTTGTGCCAGTACCTTACTGTCTTGATGACTGTGGCTTTGTAGTAGAGCCTGAATTCAGGCAGGTTGATTCCTCCAGTTCCATTCTTCTTTCTCAAGATTGCTTTGGCTATTAGAGGTTTTTTATATTTCCATACAAATTGTGAAATTGTTTGCTCTAGTTCTGTTCTAGTTGTTTGTTCAATCTGCACTTGAAGTTCTGTTGCCTTGGCTAAGACTTCCTCAGAGCTGCACCAGTCTGAGCTTCTTTCTGCCCAGTCCTCCTTAGAGACCTCTCTTCTTATTCTCCCCATGGATGACAGACCTGAGAATGCAGCCTGAAAGGCTTTCCCTGCCTACTTCTGATCCTTCTTCCCTGTATCTTTCAGGTGTTTCCTGCAATAAATCTCTTGCACTCCTAACTCCCAGGAGACCAGAATTCATAGAGCTCTAAGTCATATTTTGTATGACTTGGCCATATTTCATTGGCCAAAGCTAATCACATGTCTAATTTCATCTTTAAGGGTGTAGGGCATTTAATCCAGAAGACAACTAGATATTGTAGCACATTTGTAACATCTATGACAACTACTAATTAAGCAGCTATTAATTATCCCTCCCTTTTTTGCCAGCAGAGCCCCAACTTTGTTCAGGTGTCTATCCTGCACTTTCTGTCATAACTCAGGGGCAAACTGTAACTTACCAGAGCCAATGATTAATGTCCTATTAATCTTCCTAGGGGTTAGATCAGGAAAGGGGCGTGTGACTGATCCTGGCCAGTGAAATGGGAGTGAAAGTGCTCTGGATACCTCCTGGCTTTAAAAAGGGATGCAAAGAGGGTAAAGCTCTCTTTGCTGAGGGGGGGATTATGACAAAGCCCCCTCTTTGTGGCTGAGTATTTCTGTGTGTGGCTGAGCTACTCAGAGCTGAGGCAGCCATCTTGCAGTTGGTCAATAGGGAAAAAGAAAAAAAACAAAAATAAAGAAAACTCAGGTGTCAAACTCTTTATGGAAGACAAATCATGAAAACTGAGACTGACTGAGCTCTGTGTTCTCCTTGTTTTCTCTTTCTTGTCAGATCCATTTCAGTCACACACCTTTTCTCTCTTCTCACCACATCAGTTCTTGTTTAAAGAATGAAAACAACAGCTAAATGGTGTGATTTAAAACTGGCACAGAGAAAGAAGCTAAAATTGACCAGTCAGGAAATGAGGCATGCATTAATGATTTTCTTTTGACTCATTGCTTTTTGAAAACATCCAAATGTGGTTAGCCATTGTCCAGGAAATAAAATAAATTCCTAAAAAGGATAAAAGAGACACTAGACTTACTCTTTCACTTCATGGTAGGGAGAGGACTGACATTTATGGGGCACTTACTGTATGCCTGACATTTTATTAGGAAATTTTCATGTATTGTATCATCGAATGATTTTCCATTGCCCTTCGAATAAAATCATAACTTCTTCCTAAGCCCACCTACCCAGTGTGATATGGCCTACCTCTTCAGCTAACTATCTCCATCTCAGCTCTAGCTTAGCTGTCCTGGCCTTTGTTGTTGTTGTTTATGAAGCATACCAGCTTGTTCTTGCCTCAGGACTCTTGCACATCCCGTTCCCTCTGCCTGGAATGCTCTTTCCTTTATCTTCACACATCTGATTTCTTCTCATCAATCAGACCTCAGCTAAAATACCCTTTCTTCAGAGGCCTTTGGGCTTCCCTGGTAGCTCAGTGGTAAAGAATTCACCTGCCAATGCAGAAGATGTGGGTTCGATCCCTGGGTTGGTAAGATCCCCTAGAGAAGGAAATGGCAACCCAGCTCCAGTATTCCTGCCTGGGAAATCATTGACAGAGGAGCCTGGCAGGCTATAGTCCCTGGGGTTGGAAAAGAGTCAGATATGATTGAGCTACTAAATGACAACAACAACAACAGAGGGGCCTTCCTTGATCATCCAACCTAACACAGCCCTCCCCCTCAGGCATCTATTTCAGTTTCCTGCTTTATTTTTTCCCATTGCACTCAGAGTATCTGAAATTATTTTTTATTTGATTTTGATCTGTCTCGTTTAATTAGATTTTCCCTCTATATCTTGTTCACTGCTGTATCTCAAGCATTTAGAAGAGTGGCTGGCACTAATGAGACACTCAATAGTGTTTGTTGAAAGAATAGACAGCATACTCTATAACCTTATAAGACAGAGCACATATGATTAACAAGGGTCAATGTCCTCCAGCTAAAGACCACTAGGAACATTCTGGTAGTTGAACAAGTTGAGTTTATCATTCATCACAGTGACAGAGAATGCACATCATGGGGAACAGAGTGTTAGAAAAAGATTTAAAAGATCTGGGTTTAAGTTAGGTGATTTTGGTTGGGGTTTAAGAAAGCAGGATTTTTTTCCTGGATTGGATATTGTCAGGAAGCATGGACAATTCTATAATGGGATATTCTTAATGAATGTCACCTACAAGGCAGGAAGACTAGGATGGTGCTAAAACTATAACTGGTAATAATAATAAAAAAAAGTAACAGTCATTTGTATTAGTCAGGTTTGGGTGGTGTTTTTGTGGTTTGCCAGTGAGTTTGTTTTTGTTATATTTAGACAAGATTACTGAGTGGTCTTTTTGGTCTTACTTCCTCATAGTTAACTAGCAGCCATCACTGATATTGGTTTCTATGCAACTGTCTTTAAACAGAGAACGTGAAGACCTAGCTGTGAATGTCAGATCATTTACTGGATGTCAGGGTCTGTTTTCCTCTTTCTGATGAGTGTTCTAGGGCTCCAGTGTCATATGGTGAAGAAATAGGTAAGAGTGTTTCTTTTGGCTGTTTGATAATCCCCCACCTTTCTCCTTCATCAATTCTGTATTTGTATCGAAGTAACCGCTGAATCAAGATGGTGGAGGCCAAGGTAGAAAAGCAGTACTTCTAAATGCCAAACAGCTCAAAAACGCACCATTTGCTCAAGAGTTTATTATTATCTCAGCATGAGCCCAAGTATACCTAATTTTTAAAGGGGGCATGGTGTATCTTTTGTAACCTGAATCATAGGACTACCCAGTCTTCACTATTGTTCCAAAGATCATGTACAACCATCCACTAGGGCCTTGGTTCTAGTTCAAGGTTTCCTCAAAACACAACTGTATGGTTTTTAGGAAGGTCTTTTACCAGTATCCCAGCACCCTCTGGGTTTCCTGTATTCCTCTGTTAGCATCCCTGTTATTTTGTAATTATGTTGCTTATAATCTGTCTGCCTGGTTAAACTTTCTCCCATATGTTTGTAACCCTGAACCTTAATTTTAACAAGGGACTTGGCACAGGTTAGATTCTCTATAAATATTAAATGGATTTAAAATGGAGATTTAATTCCTGGCTTGAATGCACCTCACACAACATTTATCGAGTCTGTCTTGTAAGCCAGGAAGACATTTTGATAAATCAGATAGTCCTTACTTTCAGGGAATTAGCACTCACTTATAATAGATTTAAGAAAAAGAAGAGCTGTCATTTATTTAGGGTCAGGTACTATGTTAGGTGCTTTGCATGTGTCTGAATAATTATTGCCGTTTTACTGGTAAAACAACTGATAAGTTGTGGGTTAAAGTAATTTTGCTGAAGTCACACAGCTACTAAGTGGCAGAGCAACGATTTTAACTCAGATAGTCTGGTTTCTTTTGCCTTCAATCCTTGCCAGCATCAGAGTCTTTTCCAATAAGTCGGCTCTTGGCATCAGGTGGCCAAAGTATTGGAGCAAAAGGAGAAGAGGGCGACAGAGGATGAGATGGTTAGAACACGAATTTGAGCTAACTCTAGGAGATAGTGGTGGAGAAGGAAATGGCAACCTGCTCCAGTATTCTTGCCTAGAGAATCCTGTGGACAGAGGAGCCTGGTGGGCTGCTATCTATAGGGTTGCACAGAGTCGGACACGACTGAAGCGACTTAGCATGCTAGGAGATGGTGGAGGACAGAGGAGCCTGGTGTGCTGCAGTCCATGGGTTTGCAAAGAGTTGAATGTGACTTAGTGAGTGAACAGGAGAAGGAAATGGCAACCCACTTCAGTATTCTTGCCTGGAGAGTCCTGTGGACAGAGGAGCCTGGTTGGCTGCTGTCCATAGGGTTGCATAGAGTTGGACACGACTGAAGCGGCTTAGCATGCATGCATGCATTGGAGAAGGAAATGGCAACCTACTCCAGTATTCTTGCCTGGAGAATCCCAGGGACGGAGGAGCCTGCTGGGCTGCCATTTATGGGGTTGCACAGATTCGGACATGACTGATGCGATTTAGCAGCAGTAGTAGCAGCAGTAGTGAGTGAACAAAAGCCTGACTCCAGTAATACTTTCTCAACTATTAGGCTGAAAGATGCCATATAAATTCACAGTTCTGTCATTAAATCAGAGTTCAGGTTGATCTGGGGTGGCCTTGGCTTGTGATAGCTTGAAATAGGATCTCAGTTCTTTGACCAGAGATTGATCCCAGGTAGAGGCAGTGAGAGTGCAGAATCTTAGTCATGAGACCAAGAGGGCCAGTGGCTAGGTCCTGGTTCTTCTGCTTTGGAGAAACGAATTTCAACAAAGAGTTGAAAGTAGCAAAACAAGTGTTTTTTAGGAGGAAAAAAGTATATCGTGGATAGACATACACAGGTGGGCTCAGAGAGAGTCGTGCACCTTTGTGGGCACACTTAATCGCTCAGTCGTGTCCAGCCCTTTGTGACCCCATGAACTGTAGCCCACCAGGCTCCTCTGTCCATGGGATTCTCCAGGCAAGAATATTGGAGTGGGTTGCCATTCCTTTCTCCAGGGGATCTTCCTGACCCAGGGATTGAACCCAGGTCTCCTGCATTGCAGGCCAATTCTTTACAGCATGAGCTACCATGGGAGCCTTTGAGGCAGCTTCAGTCACTTATTTGGGGCAGTTCTTCTGAGTTTCCTCTGGTCAATCATCTCGCTTTGCCTGGTTCTGAATGCATATTTGTTATAATTTAGGGACCTGCCCGTCTTGTGGGAGAAGGCAATGGTAACCCACTCCAGTGTTCTTGCCTGGAGAATCCCAGGGACGGGGGAGCCTGGTGGGCTGCCCTCTATGGGGTCGCACAGAGTTGGACATGACTGAAGCGACTTAGCAGCAGCAGCAGCCCGTCTTGTATGCAAGCATCTTTTGGCCAAGATGGATTCCAGTGCAAGAGTTTCTGGGAAGTTGAAGGAGTATATTATAGTCCAGCAACTCCTCCCTTCTCTGACCTCTGAGGAACCTTTCTGTGTACGTGCAGTTTGGGGGATCTCCTTGATCTCAAGAATGAGAAATACGTATATAGTCTCTTTATCTTCTATCCAAGCAGGACTGGGCTCCTGTCATTATCTTCATCTTGGAGTATCTGCCCACAGGGGACAGATGTCAGCTGCTTAGCCTGAGGCCCGTTTATCTCTTGCATCAAGGTTCTGGATCCAGGTTTTCAAAATTGCAGCAGATATTTATTTTAAAGTCTAGTAGGTTAATATGACCAACATAGGGAAGACTTTATGTTCCTGTTACTGGCCGATGTGGATGGGGGAGCAGAGTTGTACTGGCTTTCTGTTAAAGCAGAAATGGATTTCCGTTTATAGAAATGTAATATATTTGAGCGCCCATTTGCTCAAAACAGGTGTTCCCCGCCACTTCCTCCACCGACCCCCTCCCGTCTCCCGCCCCACCCCCACCCCTAAAACACATCCTGAAGTAAGGAGGGGAAGTGGGGAAAGAGAAGAAAAGGCAAAGAGGATGTGAAGGGCCGCCAGGTGGGCATCCTCCACTGCTCTGCCTCACCCTCCAGCCCGCGCCAGCCACACCCCTCAGCCCCGCCCTCACCCCAAACCCACTTTAAACTCCCGCCCCCTCTTAACGACGACCAATGTCCGGCCGGGGAGCCCTCAGGAGGCTGAGGATTGGCCGGCGCCGCGGTTGCCGAGGTGACGGGTGGGTCTTGCGGGGTCCCAGAGCCGGGCGGGGCGGGGGCAAGGGTTGCCCGGCAGTTTCCGCCCCAGCCGGCCCAGGCCTGCAACGCCCAGGTTTGCTCTCCTGGGTAGCTAGAGAGGGTGGTCCCCGCGAGCCCCTCGGACCCGTAAGTACCCCGCCGGCCTCCGGCTCGGGGCGCGCCGCCCTCCGCCTTCGTCTCCGCCCCCAGGTTCTGCGGCTGCCAGCTCCCGAGCGTGGCTTCCCCGGCCGGCGGCACGATGGGCTGCGGGAACTCCACCGCCGCCAGCGCGGGCGCGGGCCAAGGTGAGCGCGGCGGGCGGCTGGGGGCGCGGGGACCGCGACTCCGGGGCGGTGGGGAGCTCTGCAGGGCTGACCGCCTCTGCGGGAGAGGCCCGGAGAGAGGCGGCGAGAAGGAAGGGTGCGGGGACCCGGGGCATGGAGGGCGTGCAGCACCCCCCTCCCTGTCCCCGATTTCGGGACAGGAGCCGACCGTCCAGTTTAGGACAGACTGAAAACAAGGCATTTCTCCTCCCTGTGCGGGGGCGGTCACGCCTGGATGAGGAGAACCTGCAGGGCGATCCTGCGGAGGGAGCGCGGGGAGCCCTGGTGGCGGGGCTCCCCGGCAGCGGGTAGACCCGGCACTCTCCTAGGAGAGGTTTCCTAGTCGTGGCCAGCGTCTGCTCTCTTCTTTCTCGCATTCGCTTCCGCAGGCCTTGGGCCCCAGCCCCTCGCAACCCAGAGTCTGCATCTGGAAAAGTGCAGCAGAAAGATTCAGGACTTTCTTTAGGGATAGGGAAGATGCTGATGGATTGAGAACTGCAAACTGGGCACTAAAAATTCATCTGAGTCTGTCTTGATGTTTAAGACCGGCTGGGCTGTTAAGATTACTCTGAGAAGCTGCAGTATCGAGGATGCTTTAGAATATGTGTGACAGAGCTTTAATATTAGCAGTGATCTGTTCATATATTTTTCATTAAAAAAAAAAATTGAAACTTCTTTTTACACTTCTTCATTGTGTTGGTTGGCCGGGGAAGTCGTCTAGATTCCCTCCAGTCAGCCAGGCGTTGTATCAAGTGACTTATTCCAAAACGCAACCGTTCTCTGACTCAGCTAGTGTCTACTGATTTAAGAGTCTGGGTCTGTTTTGAGTAATACAGTATCTGTTGACATATTTTGGTGTCTTTTGGGTAAAGAACTCATATCTCCTCCAATTGAGATCAATCAGATGCCGCATCCCATCCCAACCAGCAAATGGGAACAGCGCTCTGATGCTGCAGTGTTTCCAAGGCGGGAGTGAATGCCCAGTCAATGACTTTGTGACCTTGGGCCTGTCAGTTCCCTTGATCCAGACCTCCTGGAAGATGTAGTTTAAAATTCAAGCCTTTCCAGTTTATTTATTTTAAAGTTTATTTTGCTGTTCACCTATGGGATTAGATGTGGGAATCTGCTCATTTAATTGGCGAAGTTTGTTATTCCTCTCTGGCTGTCAGTGACCACACATACGGAATATTTTAGGAGAAGGCACTAAAATATGTGGGATTCTAGTCCCAAAGCTGTGAATGAAGCCAGGTAATGATTCATTGAAAAGTTTATCTCTTACAGGTCATCTTTACCATGTTGAATTCCCAATCTTGTGACAGGCAGAGAGCTCCTAGAGAACAAACCCTTTCAATTCTTGTAAGAGCATCAAAGGTAGTTAGCTTAGTTAGTGCCTTAGCATGAGGACAGGAGTCTCACTTGAGAGTGGCCAGAGAGCTCTGTGTGGAAACCTGGAACCATGTCAAGACCACATCCTGCACCAGGGATTACAGTTTATTCTTTAACAACTGAGGTTGAAGTGTGTAGGTCCGCTTATACGTGGCTTTTTTTCAATAGTAAATGCTGTAGTACTACATGCTCTTCAGTCGTTTGAATCCAGGGGTGTGGGACTGTGGATATGGAGGGCTGACCATGAATTATACTCAGATTTTCCACTCTGTGGAGGGTTGGCGCCCCTAACCCCCATGTTGTTCAAGGGTCAGATGTATATCTCTCAACCTAACAGGCACTGTGGCCCTATGCCTTCCACTGCATGTGCACCTTACTTTTAAAAAGGTTAAAAACCATTACCTTTGGTTTGGTACGTTTTCCATGTTATCATAAAAAGAAAGAAAAGAAATTATAGGAAGGATTTGTAACCCATTTGCTTTAAAGTAGAGCTAGCTTACTTCAGGGCGTGTTGCCTCCCTGTCAGGGAATCGAACCCTAGTCTCCAGCGTGAGAGGCAGGGATACCTACCACTATTCTAACAAGGACGGTTTCCCTGGTAGCTCAGTAGGTAAAGATTCTACTTGCAGTGCAGGAGATCCAGGTTCGATCCCTGGGTTGGGAAGATCCTCTGGAGAAGGAAATGACAACCCACTCCAGTATTCTTGCCTGGAAAATCCCATGGACAGAGGAGCGTGGCAGGCTACAGTCCATGGGGTCACAAGAGTCGGACGCGACTTAGTGACTAAACCACCACCACCACCAGCTTACTTCATTTATATTTTTGTTTATTAATGAACTGCTTGTCAGGTTTGGAGATAGAGGGAGGTTTTCCATTGCTAAATCAGGACAAAGATAAGTGAGCTCTGCAATGGTGATGTAAGAAATAGAAAAAACATGATTCTCTTTACAGATACTTGGTTGGCATTTATTCCCCCAATGAGCACATTCCTTTTTATGTAAAGGGAGATACAGTTATATTGAAAAAACCACTCCGAGTGCACGTCTTCTTGATGAGTAGCCTCACTTTTGTTCACGAAGGACAGCTCCTGTAAGAGCGTGCTGTTCTCTCCTCAAGCTCACTCTTTGCTAAAAATTACTGTATGTTCAGAGAAGAGGAAAATAGCGAGGGCAGACTGTAAAACACGAAGGAGAAGAAAACATTATGAGTTGGGAGTTATTGTATCACCTCTTTGATGACTCTGCCCTTGTCTCTGAGAAGTCATCACCGAAACATTTCTCTGCTGGTGAGTCCGGGTGCCTAGCCTCGGGCTTTGGTCATTGTTATTTCAAAATTTTCTGTCAGCTGGTGGTAGTACCTTAGGTTCAGAAAGGAAATGCATCAAGAGGAGAGATGGAAGGGTAAGAGAACTAAACCACAGTGCAAAGGTTTCTTTCAATTGTGAACTTTGGCATCAGCATTAAATACGCTATTGCCCAAGCTGCAAATGCATGTCACTGAACCCAAGTAAAATGAAATGCATTAAATTGGTGTTGTCTCCACCCTCCAGTAATTACAGTGCAAAACTTCTGAAATGTCCCAGGAGTCTTACACTTCAATAGTCATTTTTAAGCTTTTCAGCAAAAAAAAAAGAGAAAGATGGTGGGCAGGTGCTGAACTTAAATGTGGAGAGTGAGGCTCAAGCTTGACATTGGCACTGTGCTGGCTGCCACTGTGGGCATTTCACTTTACTTTTTTCAGCAACAGAATAGCACTCTACTGTAATTACTATATAGAAGTGGAGTAATACCATGTTGAAGGTGAAATGGTGTTCCCTGAATATTTTTCTGTAAGAACACAGCAAATCTGCTTTCAGAGGATACATAAGCACTTTATAATAAGGACCCTCAACCTGAAATCGCCATTGTAAGCCCTGTCTTACTCCCTAAGTAATTCAGGTAAAACCAGATAATTGTTTTTTTTCCCTGGGCTAGCTGGACAACAGCTTTTCTTGGCTTTCGTCTGTTGAAATTGGTTTATGTGACAAATTGATATTTAGTAGTGTACTTGAGTAAATTTGATTCTGTATGTCCAATACATGGAGAAACTGAAATGCGGTACAGTGATCAAACAGCCAGAAGGAATCAGCTCATACAGGCCCTAGATAATTTAGGTTAGATTTCCTTTACAGTAGATTTCTAAGTGTAAGCTAGTACACGGTCCACCTCTGTGTGCAAAGTTTCGTACTCTGTTAGGAAATTTTAGGGCAAGGGTAAGGGCAGCCAGCAAGGGATGATGGTAGAATGAAATCAAGCTTTCCCCCTCTTGAGAGACTGGTTGTTGAGGTAGGAAGATTCACCATTTGAGAACATCTGCAAAGCAAAGTGTAGTCAAATATACACTGAGCATCCAAACACCCAAGAGATGTGGAATAAATGATAGTTTATTCAGAGAAGTCTTCAGGGAGGAGTCAAAGTATCCATGCTCTCAGGGTAGAAGGGGTCATGAGAACCACTTTGATTATACGAGCGCGGTCCCCATTCTGATGTTTTAGGACCATCACTGCCTCCATGTAGGAAATTGATTTTTCCCAACCTAGAACTATACAGGACTTGTATTTTCCATTCAGTGACAATTCAGTACATTTTCCCTGCATAGTGTAGAGTCAAGACTCTAAACTTTAGAGGAACATCTGGGTTTAAGAGCTCATCTGTTAAAAATTGAAGTATTGTTGATTTACAGTGTAGTGTTAATTTCTGCTGTATAGCAAAGAGATTGTTATATATAGTTTTTAAAATATTCTTTTCCATTATGGTTTATCTTAGGATATTGAATATAGTTCCCTGTGCTATATAGTCAAATCTTGTTCTTTTTCCATCCTATGTATAATAGTTTGCATCTGCTAACCCCAGACTTGCAGTCCATCTCTCCCTCATCCCCTCTCCCTCTTAGCAACCACAAGTCTGTTCTCTATGTCTGTGAGTCTGTTTCTGTTTCGTAGATACGTTCATTTGTGTCATATTTTAGATTCTACAGTGATATTATATAGTATCTATCTTATAGATAAAGAGTCCATTTTGAAAGGGTTGCATTTGCTACAGGGCAGAGAACTGTTGCTTTCTCTGTGTTTTTCTTTGCTCTCCATCTCCACCACTCTCTCGGTCAGCAACCAGATTCTCCAGTCCCTTGTCTTTCCTTGAATATATTCGTTAATTAGGCATGAACACCCCCTGCATTTGAGCTGATGAACCATAGCAGGTCAGTCATTTCCTGTGTATAGTCATACATGTAGATTGTTGCCTGAGTCTGTAATGTAAACCAGGAAATCCTACTTTATGTGAACCAGAAAAATCCCTTCAAAGTTTGGATGGTTCCAAATGTGTACAAGAGCCTATTTCAGTGTAGACGATTTTGCAGGCTGTGAAAAATATTTGTAGCAGCAGAGTCATTTCAGAAGTATTCTGTTCCTGATAGTTGATTGAATTGGTGAGTTGCTTTTTCTACCAGAGATGTGTAAGTGGCAGCTATCTGACCATAGCTTAGTTTATTACTAGACTCTTTCTATAGTGGTTCTTCTGTTATTTATATACTAATAGTCTAAGGAGGCGGGGAAGAAGAATTTTATTCTACTTTATCATTGTACCCAGGGAGTTATTATAATTCTTTTGGGTCCAGTTACTTAGGTTAGTTATCACCTTATTCTCTTAGATACATAATCACATTCTCTTCCGTTGCTGTAGCTATGTAGTCCAGCCTTCATCTACATCTGTAGATGGTTTCAGTCAGCTCAGTTCAGTCACTCAGTCATGTCTGACTCTTTGTGACCCCATAAACTGCAGCACGCCAGGCTTCCCTGTCCATCACCAACTCCTGGAGTTTCAAACTTACGTCCATTGAGTTGGTGATACCATCCAACCATCTAATCCTCTGTCGTCCTTTTCTCTTCCTACCTTCAGTCTTTCCCAGCATCAGGGTCTTTTCCAGTGAATCAGTTCTTCACATCAAGTATTGGAGCTTCAGCTTCAGCATCAGTCCTTCCAATGAATATTCAGGACTGATTTCCTTTAGGATTGACTGGTTTGATCTCCTTGTAGTCCTAGGGACTCTCAAGAGTCTTCTCCAACACCGTAGTTCAAAAGCATCAATTCTTCGGTGCTCAGCTTTCTTTATAGTCCAACTCTCACATCCATACATCCATACATACCAAACCGGAATGGTTTGGCAGTTCTGAAATTCAGCCACTGTGCTCAGCATTAGTCCAGCCTGTGTAGTGGTAATAATATAAAATTTTGCTGATATCATCAAAGAAGTTATTAATATCTTATTGCTACTTTCCCCCAGCTTACTTAGGCCCCCCCACCAATCTGTCTTTCTATTCTTTACACATGCTCCACTCATTCTTGTTATCTATTTGAAATACTCTTTCCTGGAGAGCTGATATTTTATTTATTTATTGTCATTTTTGTTCCCCTTCCCCAAAGGTAAGCTTAATGAGAGTCTCATACATCTTGTTCACAGCTGGACACTCGGCCTCAAGACCAATATTCAGTCTTCCAGTGGAAATTTTTGGGTCTTAAAATTTTTTTTGTTGAATAGATAAATATATTGGGGAAACAAAAAAGATATAAAATTAAGTCCTAACTTATGTAGGCACTCTGTGACTGATATAACACTGCTGCTACTGCTAAGTCATGTCAGTCGTGTCCGACTCTGTGCGACCCCATAGGCAGCAGCCCACCAGGCTCCTCTGTCCCTGGGATTCTCCAGGCAAGAATACTGGAGTGGGGTGCCATTTCCTTCTCCAGTGCATGAAAGTGAAAAGTGAAAGTGAAGTTGCTCAGTCGTGTCCGACTCTTAGTGACCCCATGGACTGCAGCCCACCAGGCTCTTCCCTCCATGGGGTTTCCCAGGCAAGAGCACTGGAGTGGGGTGCCATTGCCTTCTCTGGATATAGCACTAGAGGAATGAAATAAAACCTTAAGCCACCAGGGAAGCCTGCTTGGAAGAGGTGGGACTTGATTTGACTTTGAAGAATAGGTAGGATTTGGATAAGCAGAGAATGGAAGGGAGGGCACTTTTAGAGCAGTACGAAACCATAGGGACAGAAACAGGCTCGGTGCATTTCAGGGCAGTGAGAAGTCTGTCCTGACTGGGTCAGTAGTTCACGTTGGTTGCAGAGCATTGGTAGTAAGAACCGTCAGGATGGGAGTTGGGGAGGACAGAGAGGCAAGAAGGCCTCAGAACTGAGAGGAGGCTCTGGAGCCAAAAAACTCCAGTTCAAATCCTGCTTTCATCATTTATCAGCTGCATAACCTGGACAACTTGCTGAAACTGTCTGTATCTTAGTTTGCTCAGCTGTAGAAGGGGAGAGTAGTTATAGAACCTACTCAAGATTAAATGAGTTAGTATATATAAAGTGCTTAGAGCAGTGCCTTATTGTCTAAGTACTCCATGTGCTATTATTAACACAGGGAAAGACTGTCATACCTGGTATAGAAGGAAGGAACCAGCAGTAGAGTGATGTAATTTAAGGCTGTCGTCAGGAGTCCGTGAAGTGAGAGGGCTGTTGGTGAATGGTGGAGGCATTGACATCAAGGCAGTTAGTCTGAGGACCGGCTACATGAGAGGGAGGTAGGAAGTGGAAGTGAAGTTGCTCAGTCGTGTCCGACTCTGTGACCCTTTGGGCTGTAGTCTGTTAGGCTCCTCCACCCATGGGGATTTTCCAGGCAGGAGTACTGGAGTGGGTTGCCATTTCCTTCTCCAGGGGATCTTCCCAACCCAGGGATCAAACCCAGGTCTCCCGCATTGCGGGCAGATGCTTTACCATTTGAGCCACCAGGGAAGCCTGAGGGAGGTAAGGGGAGGGAGAAATGAAAATGAACGCAAACTGTTAAAGCCAAGGAGACAGGTGGCGCTAGTGGGAAAGAATCTGCCTGCAATGCGGGAGACCTGGTTCGATTCCTGGATTGGGAAGATCCCCTATAACAGGGCATGGCAACCCATTCCAGTATTCTTGCCTGGAGAAGCCCATGGACAGAGGAGCCTGGTAGGCTCCAGTCCATGGGGTTGCAGAGTCAGACACAACTGAAGAGACTTAGCGCAGCAGCGGGAGACTGGAAGGAGCTGCTACTCCCTCTAAAGGGAAGTTAGGAGGATGCAGGTGACCCATTATCCTCTTGAATGGACCACACTTGATGTGATGTGAATGACAAGATGTGTGGAAACACCTCTGCACAGACAGTTATCCCTAGCGCGAAAGGATTAGGAGGTTCACTTGTTCCAGCCCCCCAGGATCGATGTTGCAACCATGTGGCTGGTTCGTGAAGGTGACCCAAGAGAGTTATTCAATTCTGCCATGAGCCACTTACAGCTCAATAGAAATTATAGCAGCTAAATGTCAATGCGTTGCCTTATGTCTGTACTTATATAGCTGTGTTTATTAATTTTTATCTACTGAAAGCGTAGTATTCAGCAAGGACAACCTGTAAGCAAAGAGATTTTCTCTTAAGAACACCCATGTTCATTAACATAATTTTGTTTGCGACAACATGAGTTGGACCTAGAGGATATTAAACTAAGTGAAATAAGTCAGACAGAAAAAGACAAATACTGTGTGTTTTCACTTATATGTGGAATCTAAAAAATGACACAAACAAATCACTATAACGAAACAAAAACAGACTCACAGGTACAGAGAGCAAACTAGTGGTTGCCAGGTAGTGAGGGGGGCTTATGTATGAAATAGGTGAAGGTATTAAGAGGTGTGTGTATGCCAAGTTGCTTCAGTCATGTCCAACTCTTTGGGACCCTATAGACTATATAGCCTGCCAGGCTCCTCTGTCCATGGAATTCTTCAGGCAAGAATACTGGAGTGGTTTGCCATGTTCTCCTCCGGGGGATCTTCCTGACCCAGGGATCACACCCGTGTCTCCTACGGCTTTTGCATTGCAGGCAGATTCTTTATCGCTGAGCCACAGGGAAAGCCCCATTAATAAGAGGTATAAGCTACCAATTATACAATAAGTAAGTCTTATGGACGTAAGTCAGCACAGAGAAAATAGTCAATAATGTTTTAATAACTTTGGTGCATAATCTATAAAAATGTTGAATCTTATGTTGTACCTGAAATTAATGTAATATTGTAAGTCAACTATACTTTAAAAAATTTACATTTTTAAGATACACTGATCTGAATTTTTTTCTCCACTATTGAAGAAATGACTTACGATTCTGTGTCTCTTATTGGCTTATTGAAAAATAGACGTTGCTGTAGATGAACTAAAGAGCTGTTGTTCTACTTCTTTTGGCCAAATTGAGCCGATGACATAGTTTTAGAACTATTGTGGGTCAGAGGAGACATAGCAAGCTGTCAAAATTAAAGGGAGCTTTGTTTTTTTTTCTACGGTTATGTTTATACAATTCTCAGAGAGACGTTTTTCTTTCATAAAACAATTAAAAAGTAAAATGTTCCTGTGTATTTTTATTATTTCCCATAAGAGCCATAATCATTTATATTTCTGATTAAAAGAAGAGTGATTTGTACAATCTTTAGTGCCTTTTAGAAATTCTTCATGTGCATCATTTTATTTTCTGGTGTATGTGTTAAGTTATCACTACTCAGTCTGAACAAAGAGATACGATTTACTATGTAATTTAGCGATTCAGTTGTTTGTGAACAGTTCCAGTATATTACATTAGTGCTATGAAGTACATAGAGAACAGGGATGAAAAAGGCATTAATAGAGGTTTTTTCAAATGTACATATGTATGTGACCTTTCTTTTAAAAGAGATAAATATTTTCTTTTTGTTAAAATTTGGCATGTGTAAGGAAACTCATAAAAATAAATAGGTGACTCTGAACCATATTGAAAATGTACTGGGCAGTACAGGGCAATCTTTTAAACTTATAAGACTTATTAGATTGCCAAGAAACATCTGTCTATAGGAACCAAGATGTTACAAATATCTGCTTAATATCACTGAACTGATGTATATTGCAGCTGGCTTTATCATGCACTAAGAGTAAAATTTTGTCTGTGTTTGCAGAATATGTGGCATGTCATATTAAATTTAATTTTTCCTCAATATTAATTTTGCTATGTATTTCTTTTCAAAAGGGAATTTCTGCTTTTGGAGAGGTGGAGGAGCACAGGGATGAGAAGTATATTGGGTTGAATGGTGACCTCTAAAAAAGATACGTTCTCATCCTAATTTGAAATGTGTGAATATTGTCTTGTTCGGAAAAAGAGTCTTTGCCAGTATAATTAAGGATTTTGAGATGAAGACACCATCTTAGATTATCTGGATAGGCTCTAAATCCTAGATGATGAAGCGTCTTTGGAAGAGGCAGACAAGGAGAAGACAGATACAGAGAGGAGGTGATGTGAGGACAGGGGTAGAACAGAGAAGGCACTGACTGTCTGGCCACCAGCTGCAGAGTGCCAAGGAGGACCCACTGTCCCCAGATGCTAAGAGGCCTGAACCGTGTTCTTCCCACAGCCTCTGCAGGGTGTCAGGACCTCCTGACACCTTGATTTTGTACTTCTGGCCTCCAGAACTCTGAGAGCACGTATCTCTGTTGTCTTAAGGCATTTAGCTTGTGGTGACTTGTTACAGCATTCCTGCAGAACTAACACAGAAGACTTTTTTGCACTTGTTCCTGGAATGGGATAAAATCAGAAAATCAGAAAATGAAGAGTTTACAAGCAATACCTGCAGTGTGAATAATCATTTGCTGAAGCAGATACAGCACCGTTCAATCTTGGTGTGATTCATACAGTATTTCAAGGCTATTCAGAGCCTCAGTTATTTATGGGGGTGCCCAATTTCTATAAAATGTGAAGGTTATCTGAGAGGTTTTTCCTTCCCAGATGCCATCTGCCTCTCCAGTTCTCTGACACCATCCAGTTCAATTCTGATGCTCATATGTGGAGTTAGTGTCTATCACCGTAGGTTTGAGGGCTGAGTCACCTGAGATGGTCTCACTTCAGACACCAGTAGCAAGTATTGGGTCCCCAGCTTACTTGCACTGCTGTCTGACTTGACAGCAAATTTGGGGATTCTCACATCCCCCCTCCTCAGATCTGACGGTTTGTTAGTATGACTCTGGAAGGTACTTTCCTTATTGGATTAAACGTACTAGTTTATATAAAGGACACAAATGAACAGCCAGATGGAGAGGTACAGAGGTCATGTTAAGAGTCTCAGAAAAAAAAAAAAGAGTCTCAGGTATAGGGGTCTCTGTCCCCATAGAGTTGGGGTGCGCCGCCTCCTGGCACATGGATGTTCAACTGAGAAACTTTCTGAACCCTGTCCATTTAGTGGTTTTTATGGAGGTTTCATTACATAGACCTGATTGATCAAATCATTGGCCATTGGCGATTAACTTGATCTCCAACTCCTCTCTTTTTCCAAGAGGACAGAGAGTGGGGTTGAAAGTTCCAAGCTTCTAATCAAGCCTTGGCTTTTCTGGTGACCACCTCCCATCCTGAAGCTACCTGGGGTCCTGCCAAGAGTCACCTCATTAGAAGAAACAGGCTCCTATCACCCTTATCTCTCAGGAAGTTCCAAGGGTTTTAGAAGCTCTGTGCCAGGAAGAGGGAATGAAGACCAAATATCTGTCTATGATTCCTCAATATCAGATTAATTTTTTTTTTATGTTTGAATAAATTGCATTTGCTGTGCATTTTTAAGTGGCTGAGACTCTTGACTTTGGGACTCATGAATACAATTTTAAAATCTTTTGACGAAAGTAAAAGGTATAGACTTCGGTGGCAATCCAGTAGTTGAGTCCCTGCTTGCACCGCAGAGGGTGTGGGGGTCGATCCTTGGCTGGGGAATCCTGCATGCCCCACAGTGCAGGCACTTCCCACCAAAAAAATATATATGTATACACAATCACAGTGAAATGAGGCAATGTTGTGAACAACAATCTTCTAAGTGTTAAAGAAACAGTTGTATTCAGAAGGAAGTGTTCTTTACATACAAAAACCACTTACATTTTTTGTCACTGGAACTGAATATGATACTTTTCTGAGAGCAGACCTTCCCCTTCTACTTCCATTTTTTAGGAAGATATTTAAAATTATAATGATCAATAATACAATTTTGGAAAATAGTCATTAAATCTTTTGACTCACAAAAATTCTAATTTAGGTCTATATATTTTGTGGTGTTTCTATCCCACAAGAAACATGGTTACCTGCCTTCCCTTGTATTAATGTACCATCGCTATGTTTAAACAGTAGAGAGGCATTTTGGCAGGAAATGAAGTGGTACTAACAGGGAAAAATGTTTTACCCCGGGTGTTGGGGTCCTTTAATGGACCGGAATCTGGTCGTACGGAGTCGACATTAAGAAAGTAAAAGAAAGAAGGAAGAAAAGAGGTTGATATTCCCTGGTTTACACAGAGTGCCAATATAACTCTAGGACAAAGAGTCAGCACCGTCTACGTAGGCTCAGGGCGCCCTCTCGAAGAGGTCCTGAAAGCCCGAGCAAGTAAGTAGACACAGCGGACACCTGTGCTCCGTGGAAGCAGCCTGAAGGAGAGAGAGAGAGAGAAATGAAGAAAGACGCAGGGACCAATGTTCTGATGGTACAAAGGCGTTTATTAAACATATTGTGGGCATATATATACTGTCTTACAAGATAGCTTTTTCAGCAGAGATAGGGATCAAAATTCATCCAGGAAACATGAGGCTAGAATCAGTCTCAAAGAGAGGAGGTTGTAAATAGTTACTTTCCATATCAGAAGGGAAGAAAGTTGTAAATGGTTACTTTTCACCTTATGGAAAGGCTAGCGAAGGTAATGCATCAGTTCAGTTCAGTAATGCATAGATTTCTATTGTTCCTGGGAACTGCCTCCGGCTCCTCTTGCCCCTGCATTCAGGAGCTAATAAGGAACAGAGGATTTATGCAAGACCAAAAACAGCACACAGGAAGCCTCCTGTTAAATGCTTCCTGACACCCGGGGTCTTGAAACAAGTAGCTACACCACTATAAATATTTGTTTAATAAATGATGAATCTCATGAATCATAAACACAACTTAAAGCAAATGGGATTTTGCCACTATCTGAATTGTTCTAGTCAAAGTGTCTTTTGCATAAATTATCTAGAGAAGAACTCTCCATCTGGTTAACTGTAATCAATATATAGATGAAGTATGATTAAAATGTTGCACTGAGGGTAATCAGAATTTTTCTTCTGTTTCTAGTAATTTTATGATTTTATACTTTTGCAAAACAAAGATACCTCGTATTTTATATACCTAGAAATTCTTATATTTTTGCTGGGAGTTTCAACAATTATAGATTTTGTTTTTCTTTTCTCTGAGAAGTTGTGTGTCAGGGAGTCATGTTCTTCCTGTCCTGGTTATAAGCTTATCATTAATCCCTTGCTCCTGTGAAGATGTATGCTTTCTTCCCTTTTAGAAAGATGAATGTACATTATAATCAAATCTATAGGCTTGATGTATATACATCAAGTCAGTGTTTCTGACTTCTTGGCCTCCGTCACCACTGCAGTTGTTAAATAGATGGTGCCCTTTAAGAGAGGTACATTTGCGAACAGAAGAAATGGCCTGCTGATTTCCTTCTGGAAGGTAACACCTGGCATCTGCCTTGGGCCTGCTGGGAAGTTAGATGGTGAACTCAGCAGGAAAGAGGCCGTGGAGGTGCCCAGAGTCAAGGTGAAGTGGATGCAGGGTTTCTGGTGACTGATGAAAACAGGTACTGAGGAGACAATGCATGACTGTTTTGAAATGAAATTCACACACACATTTATTGTGGTTTGTCTTTTCTGGCGACTTTGTCAGCCCAGGATTAGAAGCTGAAGCAGAGAGATCTAGGGACTGGCAAATAAAATATTGGATCAGGAATTTTACCTGGGTCTTCTGCCTTCCGGTTTCATGCTGTTGTTTCCCTACCACCCTGCTGCTGTCCCTCAGATGCAGTATGGTGGCTTCTGTCCATTCTGCCCTCCCCTTCATCTCTTAACAGCCCAGCACTCGTGGCCCTCACATCATGACCACTGTCTTCTCTCTGTATGACGTCCCAGAATCCGTTCTGATGCCTTCTGCTCTCTCCTCCCCTGAGCGCTGCAACCCCCAATCATTCCCCATCTTTTTCCATGAAAATGAAACTAAGAAAACAAGGATATTTATTTTCTTTTTAGACTTTCTCCCAGATTCTCATGCTTATTTTGATTCTGAAATAAAATGTCCATTTTTATGGGTTTTTGGTGGCGCTAATCTTTTGTTTATTTTTTCTGTCGAACTCTCCACTGTTATTATGTTTAAGATTTAAAAAAATTTTTTTTTTTTGGTTTTATGATCTCAGATTCCAAAGCCGTTTTTATTTATGTAATCTTAGAGTTGTGAAACAGAAATATTACTCTCCCCTGAGTAAAGACTCTTAAGTTTGTTACAAAGTTCAGGTTTGGTCAAAACCTTTAAAGAATTTATTTGAGATATAATCTTTTTAAAATTCATTTTTTAATAATTTTATTTATTTATTTTTTGGCTGTGCTGGGTCTTCATTGCTGCTTAGGCTTTTTCTCTAGTTCTGACAAGCAGGGGCTTCTCTATAGTTGTGGTGCACAGGCTTCTCATTGCAGTGGCTTCTCTTCTCGTGGAGCAAGGGCTCTAGGGCACCCGGTTTTCAGTAGTTGTGGCTCCAGGACTCTGGAGCACAGGCTCAGTAGTTGTGGTGCACAGACTCAGCTGTTCCATGGCATGTGGGATCTTCCCAGGTCAGGGACTGAACTCATGTCTACTGTACTGGCAAGCAGATTCTTTGCCACTGAGCCATCAGGGAAGCCTGAGACATAGTCTTGATTATCTTTATTCTTTTCTTTGAATTTGCAGTATTATAGGTCCTAGATTAATATCTCTCGGGTAAAGTTCTTACAATTTTGGCAATAACTCTTCCTGCAGACTTGTTTTTATTTTGTAGCACATTTTCCTTTATCTTCATACCTTTGTGACTTGTGCAGGAATTAACTCCCACTTCATAGATAGGAAAATTGAGATACTAAGGAAAATGTGACTGCTAATAACAGTGATGCAGCGCAGGAGATCCAGGTTCGATCCCTGGGTTGGGAAGATCCTCTGGAGAAGGAAATGACAACCCACTCCAGTATTCTTGCCTGGAAAATCCCATGGACAGAGGAGCGTGGCAGGCTACAGTCCATGGGGTCACAAGAGTCGGACACGACTTAGTGACTAAACCACCACCACCAATAATGGTGAGCTATTTTTATGTGCCAGACTTGGCTCTGTTTACATCTTTTTATAATTAAAAAAAATTTTTTTTTTGGCTATGCCCTATGGCATGTGGGATCTTAGTTCGCCAGCCAGGGATCAACCTGTGTCCCCTGCAGTGGGAGTGTGGAGTCTTAACCACTGGACCACCAAAAAAGTCTCAATTTTTAAAATGTACTAATTTTTTTTTTTTTTTACCGAGGTGCAATTGACATATAACATTATATTGGTTTCAGGTATACAATGAGATGATTCCGTATTTATATATGTAGTGAAATCACCACAATAAGTCTAGTTACCATCTGTTATCATACGTAGTTAACTTTTAGGATTTACTGTCTTGGCACCTTTCAAGTATGCTGTATAGTATTATCGACTGTAGTCGCTGTGCTGTACATGTCATCCCCATGGCTTATTTATTTTAGAGATGGAAGTTTGTATATCTTGACTTGCTTCGCTTGTTTTGCCCATTCCCCAACTTGCCTACCCTCTGACAACCACCATTCCTTTCTCTGTATCTATGATTTTTTTTTTTTCACTTGTTTTGTTTTTGAGATTCCACATATAAGAGAAATCACATGGTATTTGGCTTTCTCTGATTTATCTCGCTTAGCAGAATTCTCTCAAGGTCCATCCATGTGGTTGCAAATGGCAAGATTTCCTTCTTTTTTCTTCATATGAGTGAGTGCATGCTAAGTCACTTCAGTCGTCCAGCTCTTTGCGACCCCATAGACTGTAACCCATCCATGGGATTTTCCGGGTAAGAATACTGGAGTTGCCATGCCCTTCTCTAGGGGATCTTCCCAATCCAGGGATTGAACCTAGGTCTCTTAATGTCTCCTGCATTGAACGGTGGGTTCTTTACCACTGACGCCACCTGGGAAGCCCACTAAGTAGAATTCTACTCTATTATTCTATCCTCCTGTATCTATATCTCACATCTTCTTTATTCATTCAACCATCGCTGGAGTTAGGTTGTTTCCAATCTTGGCTATTGTGAAAAAAGCTGTGATGAACATAGGGGTGTATATATCTTTTTGAATTAGTGATTTTGTTTTCTCTGGGTAAATGCCCAGGAGTGGAATTGCTGGATCATATGGTAGTTCTATTTTTAATTTTTTTGAGGAACTTCTGTACTGTTTTCTGTAGTGGCTGCACCAATTTACATTCCCACCAAGAGTGCGCACTGGTATCCTCCTTTTTCCACATCACTTGCCAACACTTGTTATTTGTTGTTTTTTTGATAATAAGCATTCTCACAGGTATGAGGTGATTTCTTGTGGTTTTGATTTGCATTTCTCTGATGATTAGTAATGTTGAGTATCTTTTCATGTACTGATTGGCTATCTGTATGTCATCTTTGGAAAAATGTCTATTCAGATTATTTGCCCACTTTAAAATCAAGCTGGTTTCTCTTTCTCTCTCTCAACCTCTCTCTCTCTCGATATCGAGTTTTATGAGTTCTTTATAGATTTATAATATTAACCTCTTATATCAGATATGTAATTTAGAAGTATTTTCTTCCATTCAATTGGTTGTCTTTTCATTTTGTTCATAGTTTCCTTTGCTGTGCAGGAATTTTTAAAATTTGATGCCGTCCCACTGTTTATTTTTGCTTTTGTTGCCTTTGCTTTTGGAATCAGATCCAAACATTAATTTCAAAGATCAGTGTCAAGTAACTTACTGCTTATGTTTTCCTCTAGGAGTTTTATGGTATCAGATCTTACATTTAAGACTTTAAATTCATTTTGAGTTAATTTTTGTGTATGATGTAAAATAGTTGTTTAGTTTCATTTTTTTGCATACAACTGTCCAGTTTTCCCAAGACAGTTTATTGAAAAGACTATGCTTTCCATGTTGCATATTCTTGCCTCATTTGTTGTAAATTAATTGAGCATGTATGCATGGGTTTATTCTTGGGTTCTCTGTTCTGCTCCATTGATCTGTGTGTCTGTTTTTTGCCAATAACATACTGTTTTGATTACTATAGCTTTGTCATGTAGTTTGAAATCAGGAGCATGATGCCTTCAGATTTGTTCTTTCTCAAGGTCTGTTGTGGTTCCATAGACATTTTAGTATTATTTGTTTTATTTTCTTGAAAAATGTCATTGGTATTTTGATAGAGATATATAGATTTTAAAGAACTTCACGGTAACTTTTGAGAAAGATATTCTTATTTTCCTCATTTGACACGAGGGAAGTGAAGTTATAAGAGGTTAAATGATACTTAATTCCATATAGCTTTTAAAGTTGGAACTAAGTTCTGTTTGTTTAGGTAAGGATATTAGGGGGCAGAAGTGCAGATGGAACTGTGTTGTGGGCGGAGAATCTGTGATAAGTGAGAAGACTGGGGTCCAAAAGAGATGGGTTGTTTTTGACATGTGGGTGGGAAGCAGAAATGAGAGGGTTCAATAGCAAATAGGATAAGAGTTGGAAATGAATGTTACTCCTTTTGGAGCTGGGCTGGCATCTTTGAGACTTCCCAATTCATTTAGGATGTCGTCTCCATTTTGTCATGTGACTTTGCTTTACTTTTTGATTAGTGCATAGTGTAACATAACAGTTCCATGTAGGTACCAGCTTAGAAGTTGTGTGGTTTAGAAAAGAAAATGTTTCTCAAATTTGTTACTGTATCTGTAAAATTAGCAGATTAGATTGGGCCGTCTTGTAAAATTCCTTTCAGAATCAGGACTTTATAATTTATAGGAATTGTTAAAAATGGAGAGAATAAATTCTAAACCTAAGATTTGGCTTTTTATGATTTTCCTGCTCTCCTTTTTCTTCTTTTGTGAGATAATCTTTCAAAAAATCATATTCTCAACTCATCTCTTGAAAAAGTTATTTTAGTTGAATATTGGGCTTGAGATTTTTGTACCAGTGTTATCAAGATAAAGAGAAAATATCTTTTTCTATTTTTTTCCAGGCCCTGCAGGAGCAGCTAAAGACGTGTAAGTACTTAATATTACGATTTTCTAAACTGTTTCTGAGGAAGACACTATTTTCATGATTATGACCTTTAGATATGTAGGTTTGGCTGAAAAGACATGGAAGTACTTTCTGTACTGAACACAAATCAAGGCTCTCATTTGATTTGTAACTAAAGTGCTATTTGAATAAGGGGATTATTTGTGGCTTTTTATTTTAGCCTTTCAGTTGGCCTAGCACTTTAATCCAGAACTTTATGAAAGGGAAATGTTTGATTGTGTTTCCATCCTAGCTTGTGTAATTGCAAGCCTGTGATTACGGCAGAATTAAGCACCTAGCTCCTATGACTATGCAACATCTTAGAGTTTAGCCCATTGGGAGGGGTGGGAGCCGAGCATTTACCAAAGACTCACTGAATCACTTTGAAGTTGATAAATAGACATGTGAGTGAATGTATATGTCCATTCAAGGTAATCAGTATTGAGTTGAATTTTAGACCACAGGACCGTTTGAGGGTTTCCATCATGCATCTTCTTTGCATGTTCCTACCTTGAATCTAGGTATAGACAGGACATTGCAGTAGTTCACTATTTAAGAGTGTTTGTGGCACTGGGAACTATATTCAATATTCTGTAATAAACCATAATAGAAAAGAATATGAAAAAGAATATATATATGACTGAATATATACATATAACTGAATCACTTTGCTGTATTATACATCAGAAACTAACACAACATTGTAAATCAACTATACTTCAATTAAAAAAGAGATAAATAAAATGCAAATGTTCTGAAAAAAAAAAGTGTCATTTAGGGAGCTGGGTAGTGAGGGTGGAGTGGGGAAGGGAGAAGGTGGGGATGAAGAGCCCCCAAGGACAAAAATAGAAAAAAGAGTGTTTGTGGTCACTTCATGGATTGTGGGACCAGCCTCTGTCCAAGCCACTGCAATCAGTTTGGAGGTCAAGACTGATGGTGCCACACACACAGAGCAAGAGGGCAGGAGAAGATGTATTACTCACATAATGAGGCTTTCTAGGGAGAGCAAGGTGGTCTCCTAAACTGGTCCAGTTTGCATGAAGCAAGGGGTAAGTGGCTTTGTTTTTTATTAGGAATGGTGCTGGGGGTGGGTGGGGGGGGTGGGCAGAGGAGTGCCTGGCTGTCTCCTCCCTGTTGGCACACATGGAGGAGTTCACAGGTTTTTTTTTAGGCTAGCATAGCTGTGGGGCAAAGGATCAGTGGGACTTGAAAGCTTTTGTCACAAGCGAAGTCAAGCAAAAAGGAATCCAGAAAAGATTAGATTAGGGCTATAAAGTTTTGGGGGGATTAAATAAGCTTTTTATATGGAACTTGAGGTACAAAGGAAGCAGTGTAGAATACTTCAGTCTCCTGGTTGCAGTCATTGAGTTTATTACCAAAGCATCTAGCAAGAGTGCGTTCAGCATCCTTATGTGTTCCTGCTATGGCAGTGTCTCCATCTCTCCTTCAGTCTCTCCCTTTCCTTTCTGTACGTTGTTGCCAGGTTAATCCCCTGCCCTTTTAGGATCTCTGCTCCCAATTTTAGATTAGTCTCCATTGCCTGCGGGATTGAGCCCAGAATCCTTTGCAAAAAGGAAAAGGCCATTTAGGTTTCGGCCTTTAGGAGAAGGAAGCCCTGCAGCCAGGGAGTGACAAGGTCAAGGACCCAGCTGGGAGCTGGGTGCTCTGAGACCATGCTCAGGGTCTCAAACTGATTTCCTGATTTCTGTCTTGGCTCCTTGATTTTTTTTTGCTGTTCCCTCTGCCTGGAATGGTGAATTCTGTCTGTAAAAATTCTGTCTATTCTTCTTGGCTTATATCTTATCCTTTATGAGAAGAACATCCCTGATCTCTCTGTTAGTTGTGGTATCTCCCTCTTCTGAACTCTTATAGCAGTTTGAACTTTTTTCCATTGGGAATTGAGAGAAGTCCCCTCTAGTTCATAGTATCATGTTGGGGACATAGCTAGTGTGTAACGAATGAATCTCATCATTTTTCTTTAAGGAGAGATTGATTTCATGACTTCTTCTTTCTTTTAAAGGTATGGAAATTTCTAAGAAGATTTAGTGATGGCTTTGTGGATGTTTTTGTCAACATTAACTTCTCCAGGACATGAGATGCCATTTAACTATAACTACTTTTAAATTGTTTATTTATTTTTTATTTTTGACTGTGCCAGGTCTTTGTTGATGCTTCGGCTCTTCTCTAGATGTGGCAAGCGGAGCCTACACTCTAGTCTCGGTGCATGGGCTCCTCATTGTGGTGGCTTCTCTTGTTGCAGAGTACAGGCTCTAGGGCATGTGGGCTTTAGTAGTTGCAACACATGGGCTCAGTAGTTGCAGCTCCCAGGCTCTAGAGCACAGGCTGAATAGTTGTGGTCCATGGGCTTCGTTGTCCTGAGGCATGTGGGATCTTCTCAGATCAGGGATCAAACCCGTGTCTCCTGCATTGGCAGACAGATTCTGTACCACTGAGCCACTAGGAAAGTCCCTTAACTACTTTTTAAAATCTTGAATTCACTATATTTAAATTTCCTGTGACTTTGTGTACCTCATAAGTTCTGTAACTAAAAAGATATAATTTTATTCAATAAATGACCCTTTAAAAATAAATTGGTAGATTTAATTGGAAAAAGTTAAAGAAAAGTATAGTATTTTTTTCCTTGCACTAAAGGTATACTCAAACCATTTTTTTTAAAGCAGAAGCTGTAGATTTATACATCTTGACCATAACATTAGAGGGTGTCATGAGTGAAGGAGGAAACCAAGAAATTAAGACAATTTAGACTTTTATTATGAAGATTTAAATTTTTTGTTTTTGTTTGTCATCTAAAGAGACTGATCCCAAATTAAAAGAAGTGGCCAGACTCACGTCATGGATGCTGAGAGTACAGAACTTCAAATAGGGCACCCAGCATATTATATAGACCACATAAAAGTCTTTTGAGGGGGGTTGTGATTGTTTTTATAAGTCAGAATCATTATAATTGCTCCTTTAATATACAATAAAAATCAGCGCTCTAGGGACGGTTTGGAATTTTTACAGTATCTCCCTTTTACTATTATTTGCCTGCTTTCTATAGGCAAGAAACCAGGATATAATAAATAAAATGATATTTTTGCCCTAGAGCAGGTCACTATCTACTGGGGACCAAACTGTAGTGTGATAAGTGCTAATTATTAAAATAGTCAAAATTTAATGCTAGTCTGAGTCTTGAAGGGTGAACAGGAGCTTGTGTGGGGAGGGGAAGAGAGGCAGGGCAGGGGAGAGAACACGAAAAGGGGCCCATGGGCACCAGAGAGCCTCATGCTCTTCTGGAAAGTCAGCCAGTGTTCCCAGTGCCTATGGCACAGGCTCAGACAAGTGGAAGATGAGGCTGGTGGGCCGGAACCAGCTCGTGAAGGGCCTTTGGTGGCAGGCCGGCCATGGTACTTGATTTTTATACGCATTCAAGAGCCATTCAGAATTGTAAGGTGGGGACTTCCATGAGTGTGTTTGGGATTTAGGGCGATGACTCCCAAGGCAGTGGGCTGTGTGAGATGGAGGAGGGGTGAGGCACAGAGCAGTAGTGGGGCTGAGGCCACGAGAGGGTCAGACAGCAGACAGGACACGGGAAAGGAGCAAAGGTGATGACGCATTCAGGGTGCGCCTGGAGGTGTCGTCGATAAGACCTGCTGAACGACTGAATAGGGAAGGAAAGGAAAGGAAAACCTGAGGTGAAACGATAGCTCTGTGGCTTCGAACTCGAGCCAAGGGAAGGGATGGCTGATGACCCAAAGAGGTCACATGAGCTAAAGGGAGAAGAGAAGCCATTGGATGTGACGTGACGGCCACGCTGCTCACTGGGGGATGTGGTTTCAGTTGAGTGGAGTGAGTACCAGTAGAGTCAGAGTGGCAGTGAACTAGGAATGAGGAAGTGATGCCTGGTCTTTTGTTTTACAATATTAGGCAGTAAGGGATGGAAAAATGTGGCAGCTTAAAGAGGAAACGTATTTTAAGAAATATATTTCTGTTATAAATACTAAGGAAATTTGTAAACCACAGAAAAGCATTTTAAAAAAGAGAAAAGAAAAAAATCAGCTATTATCCTATCATGAGAAACAAGAGACAATCAACTTAATATTTTACATTATTTTCTTCCATTTCTTTGTGATTATTTCTGCCTGATTATGTGTATGGGTGATTTTATATATTGAAGTCTGATTTTCTTTCTCTATTTATTTATACAGAGGAGACAGAGGGTGTACCGATAGGTGAAAGTATAGGAACCAGTAGAGTAAGAAAAGCTGAGGGTGGTTTGGGGAGGGGTTATCTGTGTGAGGGAGAGAATAATTGATGGATGTAGATTCTAGAACATGCAAGAAGGACTGAAAACATAGAAGGTTCACCTTACCAACTTGAGATAAGGAAGAAAGCATGGGTGAAGATATATAGAAATTTAATCATCATAAGCCAGACCTACATGTATATCAGGGAGTGAGACTTTGCTTTTCTCACTCCCGCTCTTCAAAATTAAACCATAGAACACTCACATGCAGAACAAAATAGAAGTGAATTCAACTTGATGACATTTGACTGTTTTCACAAACCTGCAAAGTCAACCATGCTTTTATTTTATTTCAGTGAATTATCTTAGCTATTTGGCACAGATAGGTTGTGTTGGGATATTTTTGGTTGGAAATGGCAGAAGCCCAGCTTAAACTGGCCTAAACAAACAAACATAAAGGAATTTATTGGCACGTGTAATGGAAAAGCTCCAGGGGTTCAGCCATAGTCACAGCTGGATGCAGGTGATCCAACGACAGGGAGAAACTCTTTCATCTTGGCTTTCCTGTGTCTGGCTCCATTCTGAGGCAGCTTTTCCTCAGTGGTGATGGAGATGGCCAGTTTTTATCTTATCGGCTTAATTCCCATGAAAAAAGAGCTTCTCTTTCCCTGAAGTTTGATCAAGTCACAGCGCTAGGCTCTCCCTGGCCAGGACACGGGACCAGGTGCCTCTCTCTGAACCAGTCAGTGGGCCAGGGGGACATGGGTTTCTCATTGGCTAGGCCTGGGTCACGTGCCAACTGCTGGAGCCAATCAGTGTCGTTAGCCACACCTAACCTTAAATAGTGGGAGAGCAGTGGTTCCCACACCAAAGAAAAATTGGAATGCTGTTACCAAAACGGGAGAGAATTATAATGGGGCAGGCAGAAAAAGAGCAGGTTCTCCATGTAGGTCAACTTTCATATTATTTCAAAATAATCTTTTGATTTAATTTTTATTGGAGTATATTTGCTTTATACTGCTCTGTCAGTTTCTGCTGTATAGCGAAGTGAATCAGCCATATGTATACATATATCCCCTATTTTTAGGATTTTCTTCCCATTTAGGTCACCACAGCGCACCAAGTCAAGTTCTCTGTGCTATATAATAGGTTCTTGGTAGTTATCTATTTTATACATGGTAGTGTATATATGTCCATCCCAATCTCTCAATTCATCCCACTCCTTCATTTAATTTTCAGTGTGTGTGTGTGTGTGTGTGTATGTTTTACAAATGTATTTTGAATAAGAAACAGTATTAAACAAGTTAAATCAAATTTAATGTTTGCTGTTGAAAATAAAAGATCATAGCCACTCAATTTAAACAAGGTTATTCAAATACTTCTTTCACTTAAAACTTATAAAGTGATATTTCATTAAGATTTTTCTTGACTAAGCAGTTTTATTGTTATGGAAGGTAACAACTATAGAGAAAAATATCTTGGAATGAGTTACTATAAAACGCATCAAACCTCTGTCTTTTTAAAAAGCTGAAATTACATATCTCTGGTCTTGAGTTTCCTTGGAATCCTTCGTAAATTTCCCATGTCTAATACATCTGTGTCAGAATTACAGATCTGAGTGTATCTGATAACCTCGTTTCTCCTCTGTGAAGTGGCAAGCAAGGCTGTTTTCTGAGGGTGAGGTAGCCTACTACTCAAAAATTTTACCCATTTTCTAGGGGTAGGAGAGTATTTAGCATTGAAAAAACCTGCATTTTGGAAGCAGAGAGACCTGAGTTTAAACTTCTCTCCACCCTTTACTGTGCATGCGTGCTCAGCTGTGTCGGACTCTTGGCAACCCCATCGACTGGCTCCTTTGTCCGTGGAATTTTCCAGGCAAGGATACTGGAGTGAGTTGTCATTTCCTTCTCCAGGGGATCTTCCCCACCCAGGGATTGAAACTGTGTATCCTATATTGGCAGGTGGATTCGTTACCACTAGTGCCATCATAACAAAGGGATAATATTAACTGTTCAGGGTAGCCATCTTCATCATTATAATCACCATTCTCAATTTTAATAGCTTATCTTTATTGAGAACTGCATATCATAGAGTGAATTCCAGTACTTGAAATACATCCTCTCACTCACTACCCCCGATAGTGTGATAAAAACAGTAGTGGTTTTTCATTTTACAAATGGGGAGATGGGACACAGAGAAGTTAAGTAACCTCTTAAGAGTTACGATGGTTATTGATACAGTATATTTAGTATTCTAGCATAATACTTGGTATTATGTGTTGTCCCCTCCCTCATAAATTGTAGCTAGAATTACTAGGTGGTTTAGTTTCAGTTCAGTCAGTTCAGTTGCTCAGTCGTGTCTGACTCTTTGCGACCCCATGAATCCCAGCATGCCAGGCCTCCCTGTCCATCACCAACTCCCGGAGTTTACCCAAACTCATGTCCATCGAGTCAGTGATGCCATCCAGCCATATCATCCTCTGTCATCCCCTTCTTCTCCTGCCCCCAATCCCTCCCAGCATCAGGGTCTTTTCCAATGAGTCAACTCTTCACATGAGGTGGCCAAAGTATTGTAGTTTCAGCTTCAACATCAGTCCTTCCAATGAACACCCAGGACTGATCTCCTTTAGGATGGACTGGTTGGACCTCCTTGCAGTCCAGGGGACTCTCAAGAGTCTTCTCCAACACCGCAGTTCAAAAGCATCAATTCTTCGGCACTCAGCTTTCTTCACAGTCCAACTCTCACATCCATACATGACTACTGGAAAAACCATAGCCTTGACTAGACAGACCTTTGTTGGCAAAGTAATGTCTCTACTTTTTAATATGCTATCTAGGTGGTCATAACTTTCCTTCCAAGGAGTAAACGTCTTTTAATTTCATGGCTGCAATCACCATGAGCAGTGATTTTGGAGCCCCAAAAAATAAAGTCTGACGCTGTTTCCACTGTTTTCCCATCTATTTCCCATGAAGTGATGGGACCAGATGCCATGATCTTAGTTTTCTGAACGTTGAGTTTTAAGCCAGCTTTTTCACTCTACTCTTTCACTTTCATCAAGAGGCTTTTTAGTTCCTCTTCACTTTCTGCCATAAGGGTGGTGTCATCTGCATATCTGAGGTTATTGATATTTCTCCCGGCGATCTTGATTCCAGCTTGTGCTTCTTCCAGTCCAGCGTTTCTCATGATGTACTCTGCATATAAGTTAAATAAGCAGGGTGACAATATACAGCCTTGACGGACTCCTTTTCCTATTTGGAACCAGTCTGTTGTTCCATGTCCAGTTCTAACTGTTGCTTCCTGACCTGCATACAGGTTTCTCAAGAGGCAGATCAAGTGGTCTGGTACTCCCATCTCTTGAAGAATTTTCCATAGTTTATTGTGATCCACACAGTCAAAGGCTTTGGCATAGTCAATAAAGCAGAAATAGATGTTTTTCTGGAACTCTCTTGCTTTTTCGATGATCCAGCAGATATTGACAATTTGATCTCTGGTTCCTCTGCCTTTTCTAAAACCAGCTTGAACATTTGGAAGTTTACGGTTCACATATTGCTGAAGCCTGTCTTGGAAAATTTTGAGCATTACTTTACTAGTGTGTGAGATGAGTGCAATTGTGCGGTAGTTTGAGCATTCTTTGGCATTGCCTTTCTTTGGTATTGGGATGAAAACTGATCTTTTCCAGTCCTGTGGCCACTGCTGAGTTTTCCAAATTTGCTGGCATATTGAGTGCAGCACTTTCACAGCGTCATCTTTCAGGATTTGAAATAGCTCAACTGGAATTCCATCACCTCCACTAGCTTTGTTTGTAGTGATGCTTCCTAAGGCCCACTTGACTTCACATTCCAGGATGTCTGGCTCTAGGTGAGTGATCACACAATCATGATTATCTGGGTAGTGAAGATCTTTCTTGTACAGGTCTTCTGTGTATTCTTGCCACCTCTTCTTAATATCTTCTGCTTCTGTTAGGTCCATACCATTTCTGTCCTTTATCGAGCCCATCTTTGCATGAAATGTTCCTTTGGTATCTCTGATTTTCTTGAAGAGGTCTCTAGTCTTTCCCATTCCATTGTTTTCCTTTATGTCTTTGCATGATTACTGAGGAAGGCTTTCTTATCTCTCCTTGCTGTTCTTTGGAACTCTGCATTCAAATGGGAATATCTTTCCTTTTCTCCTTTGCTTTTTGCTTCTCTTCTTTTCCCAGCTATTTGTAAGGCCTCCTCAGACAGCCATTTTGCTTTTTTGCATTTCTTTTCCATGGGGATGGTCTTGATCCCTGTCTCCTGTACAATGTCACGAACCTCCATCCTAGGTGGTTTAAGGGTTGTTGAAAAGATTTGGCAGTGCCTCTATAATGAATCACTGATGGGAGAAGACCCAGTGCATCAAGGGCCTCACTGTGGTTAGCAATCTCACATTCCCATTGGTTGTCCATCAACACGTGATTAGATTTTCCTCGGTGGGACTCCATGGAATAGGAACAGGCAGAGAAGCAATTGGGCGTGTTCATTCAGGGATAGAGAGGGATTGGTGACCAGCAAGTATTGCTGAAATGTTTGACTACAAGGCACTTGCTGAAGAGAGGGGGAGAGGAAGCACTAAGAGGCTGATGAAAGGGTAGAGCCGAGAGGGTGGATGGACTGGAGGCTTCTCTGGGATTGGGCTGGGGGGGGGGGTTGGGATGGGAGATCAAAGGAAGATTGTTTTCCCCCCAGGGAGTGGAACTGTCTACTCTAAAATATGAGAGGTGAAATAGTTGCAGGAACTAAGCTCCATGGAGCACCCATGGGAGTAAGTTATTACAAGAGCAGTAAAAATTGCTGGGATAGAGGAAGTTAGCAAAATGTGAAGCAAGAAGTCGACTGAATGGGTTTCATGGGATTTAAAATTGTCCAAGATAATGATGGTGAAAAAGAAAACCTTTGAGTCCGGGCCAAAATCTTCAGTGCATCCGGGGTCTGTTATGGCAAGGTTCTGATGCCAAAGAGGAGAATTTTGGAGTGAACATAAAATTGACCTCAGCTGAAAGAGTGCTTTGGGGGAGTTGGAAGTATTCTGGCTCCATCTCCTGTTTGGAGACACTGGGACAAGGGAAAACTAGCTGCTTATTCCCTAGGTTTTGAGAAAAGTGGTACGTCAGGGGAAAGCAAGGTTCCTTAAGGAGGAGAGAACATTCCTGCCTGCCTTGTAGCAAAGGATACTTCTATAGCCAATATCGAAATAATCCAACACTGTGTGCTTCTTAGAAGGAGAGCAGGAGAGGGGTAGGGAAATTGCAATTTAATTCTTGACCCATTAAACCCCATTCAAAGAGCGAATGTTACTCAAGTTCTCTGGTAATATTATACATTCTGGAAAAAAGAAAGGGACCAACATTGGCTAAGGGGACCGACCGAGGAGAGAGACCGAAAGCTAACTACTGTCCTAAGAAGTTTCGAGACTGTGAAGACATGAATGAGATTACACATAGGCCCAAACGGTCAGTGATAAAACATTAATTCTGTCCAAGATCATATGTAATTGAATGCTTGGTGGAATTGATTTGAATTTCCCTGAAAATCAGGAGTCATTGTAAAAACCTCTTACAGAGAAAATTGAATGATTGCACTTTATTTGGAGGACTGTAGTGTGGGTAGAAGGAAACACTGTCAATTAATAAGCTTATTCCAAAATTCGATCATGAATGGTAACTAAAACTAGATCATTGGAGCTACACAAATGATCCCCAGAGGTTTTCATATTGAAACTGTACTGTTTACAAATCACAACAAGCTTGGCCTCTTTTGTTACATTGCAAATAGGGAAAAAGAAAAGACTGCAGACTGTTTTCTACTTCTTAGATCATCGTTAATAAGAATAACACTATATTTAGAACACTTTTCTTGATGAATAAATGAAAAAATAAATAATTTCTTTGCCCCGGAACTGTGTTGTTCTGGAAAGCTCGGGGAATGAGAACTTTGTGAGTTTTAAGGCAACTGTAGCCACCATGCTTGAGGAGGTATTAATTAGAGTAGCTGGTGACTGCCTGATATTTATCATCTGTATTTGTTCTGGCGAATGCACCTAATGTATCCATGCCATGGGTCCATTATTTTACCTCTGAAACCCTTCTGTTGGTCCCTCAGGACAGCTATTTTATGCAACCCAGAAACTAAGCAAATACAGTGACGAAAATATTTTGATTACCAAGTGCTACTGAAAAAGAAAAAAAGTAGTGGTTTGTATTTGCCGTAGTAGCTCAGAATAAGGTCTCTGTGTGATAGTTGATAAATGGAAATCATAGTGGAAAAAGAAGGGGCTTCCCTGGTGGCTCAGACAGTGAAGAGTCTGCCTGCAATGTGGGCGACTTGGGTTCGATCCATGGGTTGGGAAGATCCCCTGGAGAAGGAAATGGCAACCCACTCCAGTATTCCTGCCTGGAAAATCCCATGGATGGAGGAGCCTGGCAGGCTACAGTTCATGGGGTCAAAAAGAGTCGGACACGACTGAGCGTGGTATAAACTTCACATAGTGGTATAAACTGATGAAAGGGTTTAGGTGTTTGGTGTGGCTATTTAGTTTTATATAGGTATATGCACAAAATGGGCTTCCCTGGTGGCTCAGTGGTAAAGAATCTGCCTGTCAATGCAAAAGATGCAGGTTCGAACATCCCTGGGTGGGACGTGGGGAAGATTCCCCTGAAGGAGGGAATGGCAACCCACTCCAGTATTCTTGCTTGAGAAATCCCATGGACAGAGGAGGCTGGTGGGCTATGGTCCATGGGGTCGCAAATAGTCAGACATGACTTAGTGACTAAACAACAACACACAAAATACATTAATGAAGAAAGAACAGGCAGAGGAAAACCAGCCAGCCCCAAAGAGCAACCACACAGACTTGGAGCTGGTTGGAAGGCAGCTCACCTTCTGGAACCTTGACTTAAAAGCAGTCCGAGCTTATTTATAGTTAGAGAGAAAGTCAGTGTCGATGAACTGGTTCATTTCGAGAAGGTGTGCAAAGCTAGTAGGAAGCAGATGGGTGTGCAATGACTAGCAAATCTGGACCAGTATACACAGTTAATCTGAGAAGGGTTAGGAAAGAATCATGCTGGTTTCACCGGAAGTGGGCTAGAAGTATTTGGTGGAAACTTAGATATAAGAAAGTAGTTTTGAAACTAACGGTTGCTTTTTTTTTTCTTTTTCTCACATGGCCTCAAATTGGGGCAACTTTGGTGAGACAGAAATCACTAAACACTATACCACTCTGTAAGGATTTGTCATTTTTAAACAATCAACTGCGAATTTAGCTTTTCAACAATCCCCAAAGTGGGGGAGATGATAGACTAGTGGTCTATTCTCAGTCATGCTTGACTCTCCAAACATTTTTATTGATGCAGTGGCTGAGAATCTGAGTCAGAGCTTGGGAGCGGGTGACCTTACTGCAGGAGCTTATGGTGAAACTCAGTGGGTGGTTTTAACCTTTTCTTTCTCCTTGAACACCTGTCCTTTGATAAAAGAAACTAAGTCTTTTCTAACAAAAAGAGACCCAGTGGTAATTAAATGCCCAGTGTATTTTTATAAATCTAGTCCAAAATTATTAATATGTGTTCCATGGTTCTTAGGAAGTGTTTCTTGTGGTTTGAAAGTGTTTTTTCCCCCCTTAAGATGGGATGTGACCTTTTAAGTAATATTGTGCTGTTACATTTTTTCCTCAAATATGATGTCACTTTCCACAAATTTTCAAATGCTGGGTGTGTGTGTATTAGTCACTCAGTCATGTCCAACTCTTTGCTACTCCATGGACTGTAGCCCGTCAAGGCTCTGCCCATGGGATTCTCCAGGCAAGATTACTGGAGTGAGTAGCCATTCCCTTCTCCAGGGGATCTTCCCAACCCAGGGATTGAACCCAAGTATCGTGCATTACTGGCAGTTTCTTTACCATCTGAGCTACTAGGGCAGTCCACTTCAAATGCTGTACATGCTCAGAAATAAGACACTGTCTTGAAACCAGAGAAAGCAATATACCAATAGGCAATATACCAATATACCAATAGGCTTCTGGAAAAAACAAGTTTATCACATAAGTTTACTCTGTAGAGTATTGGCTCATGGGGATTTGAAAATGGAGGAAACTACTTGCTACAATTAATCTAATTCCTTTAGTACTATTTTGTTCCTTTACTCTTTGGACCCAGGAAGTAAGTCTTCTTCTAATATGCATCCTGGGCACGACTGTAAAATGGACAGTGCAACCCCAGCTCTTAGTTCCAGCCTCTTCCTTGGGCCCTGGCCCCCTTTCTCACATGCCTTTCCCGTCATTGACACTGAGGCACACCTGACCTATAATAGAGAATTTGAATTTGTAACTTTTGCCACCAGGTAAAATCAGACTATATTTAAATCGTGGCCTTTCCAGACCCTTAAAATTATTCAAATATGTGGTTGTCTACACCACTGAATAAAAATGCCAGCGTACCTGCTTCTCCATACTCCCTCCTCTTCTTCTTCACTTAGTTGTGGAGGTCAGAAACCGGTGGGGGTGGTGGTGTGACTTTCTCAACTCGCTGCATTTGTCATGATATTAAGGCATTAGAACTGTGTTAGTTGGCAGGGCTTTCTGTTAGCTGTTTTAGATTCAGTTCCAGATTTCCACGAGAAGTCTATGGGCATTTAGTCCCTGGTTAGATTAGAGACAGCTGTTGTAGCCTCTTCTATTTCCCATTTCCTCTCTCTCGAGCAGTAGATTGGCCTATATTAGAATTGAGGTGGAGCTAATGAAAAAGAACTGACTTTCTCTCCCAATCTTTGCCTGCCAGAAACTTTATGTTTTCCTAGCAGGGCCTTTGAGAATAGGGTAGACCAGCTGGGTAGGAGGCATGGCGTTGGGTCCCCTCGCCTGGGTGGTTGCCTTGTTAGGGGGTGGTTGTCTTCCTCAGGACCTGCTGCAACCAACCCTTATTGTTATTGGGCCCAAAAGTAGATCAGATCTCAGGGTGCTCCCGTGGACAAGCACAAAGCTTGGCCTGGGAGGAAACAGCTTATACTGCTAAGTAATTGCAAGATTTTGTAAGTTTCTTTTACCACAGTCCTCGGGAACATGTGTGGAAATGGCTTCTAAGGGTGTGAGACCAAGGAGAAAGGAGACTGAATTTATTGTTTAACAGATTGTAGACTTAATAATTCAGTTGCATGGCTGGGAGTCTTAACAGTTTAGTCAACTTGGTTGATGCACTTTAACTGAAGGAGTTTACACTCTCACCAGGGGAAGCATATGTCAGAACTTTCCTGGTGTGGTGAGGAGGAGGGAATCCAAAGGTTTGTGGAGATAGGAATGCTGATGTGGATTTTTCAAATGTGATTTGCTCCCCACCGCAGAGGAGAGCCCCTTCCCCAAGGCACTGAGCAAATTGAGAAACACACAGTGAAGGGAGTGTCCAGGGGGATCATTCTCTGTAACGTGGCTGTGACAGTGGGAGATGCTGCCCTGGAGATGGCTTCTTTGTTTCCTTGAGGGGACGGGATCCCAGAGAAGCAGAGGTCAGGAACTCAACCACCCAATCAAGAGGGAGGGGATATATGTATACTTATAGCTGATTCACATTGGTATACAACGGAAACTAGCACAACATTGTAAAGCAACTATGTGTGCATGCTTGCTCAGTTGTGTCCGACTCTTTGTAGCCCACCAGGCTTCTCTGTCCATGGGATTTCCCAGGCAAGAATACTGGATTGGGTTGCCATTTCCTCTTCCAGGGGATCTTCCCAACCCAAGGATTGAACCCACGTCTCTTGCGACTCCTGCATTGGCAGGCGGCTTCTTTACCCCTGAGCCACCTGGGAAGCCCCAGAGCAACTACAATGAAAAAAAAAATCAAGAACTCAATCATCCAAGACAAGATAGGCATACTCACCATAATGGGCAGCAGGATGAAGAGGCACATTGTTTCACCTTGGAAGGAATTTTGAGAATAGCTAGTTGATCACACTCTCCCTAGGGATAAATGAGAAGCATGGCCTCAAGGTTCCTTTTCTCCCTTTACGTATTTTGTAAGAGGAAGACTTCTGGTGTGTGAGCCAGAAACTTGAACTGAGATCATCACGATGGAAAGGCATGGCTTCTTAACCCAGTTTCCAGACTCAAGTCAGATTCAGAGTGATAAAGGCCACATTCCCTTGAGGGAATTTTAAACATGGCTGCATACATTCATGGTAGAGATTGTTTCGTGTCTTCTCAGAGTTGTGTTAGAGCACCTGTGCCCAGAACAGAAGGAAGTACCCGAACCTTCTAGAGATTTCTAGGCACTGGTTCTGATTGATATTAATGCCTGAGGATGCAAAATGCCACTCTGTGCCATCAGTCCATGTGTGTTGGCTTATAGTGGTCAGGGAAACAATGGAATATTGGCTAACCTGAAAACTGTGGTGAGTCCAATAGTCTGCAGATCCCGGGCTCTGGTCATTTCCTTTGTTTGTGAGTTCCTAATCAGAGTAGATGTATTTGGAAACTGAAAGAATTCCCACATTGGCTGTCATGGTAGGAAGGGTCAAGTAGAATCCAATGGAATTTCCCTTCTGTACCAGAATAATACACAAACAGGAACACTGAATTCCTGGAGTTGCAGGTATTAGTGCCCCCACCAAAGATGTGGAAAAATGAAAACACGAAGACACTTCTCACATCTCCTTTTAACTTGTCTGTTTGGCCTGTGCAGAAGGCAGATTTATTTTAGAGAGTGACTTTGGATTCTTGTAAATTTAAAGAAATGATGATTCCAACTTCAGCTGCTGCTCAACGTATGGTATCTTTACTGAAAACAATCAACATAGCCCCTAGCTTCTGTTATGCAACGTTTGCTTTATCTCTGAACCGATTTGCAAGGATTACAGAAGCAGTTTGCTTTCACCTGTTAAGGTCAACAGTATACCATCGTAGTTTTGCTGCTCATTCTGTATTCTGTAATATTTTGATGTTATTGACACCTTATAGCACATCATACTGGTCTAGTACATTGATAATGTTATAGAGATTAGACCTGATAAACAGGAAATAACACATCCTTTAAATACTTCAGTGAGACACATTCAGTCCAGGGGGTGCAAGATAAACCTCACTCTTGCTACCAAGTAATGTATCAGTTAGTGTCCACGTAGGGTAAAGGAAACCACATTAGCTATGTTAGCAGAGAGAATTTACCATTAGGAATTGGTTAAGCAGGTCATGGAGGATTGAGGATGTGAGAAAGGAAGACTGAGATAATAGGCAGCATTATATCAGGAAGTGGCTACCACTCCTAGGGAAGGAGTGACAAAGGAAAGAGGTTGAGGTTGCCAGAATCTAAGAGCTGGAAGAGGAGGGGGTTCTTTGGGTCTGGGATGCTAACTTCTGGGGAGGGGGCACTGCCAGGCTGGTGTCACATCTGAGTTTTGTAATCCAGCAGGAACCACAGCTGGAGGCCACATAGTATCCATGGCCTGCCCACTTGAGCTGTGATGACCAGAAAGAGTGTTAACAAGGCTGGTCCCATTAACCAGCTCCTGGGCTGCTACAGGCAGGAGCGGCATGCAGAGCTGGAAAGGGCAGTCCTTTCCCCTCTTCCTGCACTTACGTCTCTTCAGCATCCCCTTTGGTGGAACCTAATGGGGAGTCAGGTGGCAAAGGAAGATGTTGCCCTGAGTCCTTGCCCCTGCATTGCAGTGTGTGGGGAGGGAGGGTACAGCACAGCTTCCCTGTAAGAGCAGATTGTGTCTGGATAGGCCACATAGTTGTTTCCAGCTGTTGACCCCTTGGTATTAGTAATTTGTGCAGGTTTTGCTTCCCCCTTATTGACGTCAGCCTCCATCGTGGTGAAATTGGGGCTGGGGCAGGAGAAAAAGGGAGGGAAATTGGTGAAAGTTACCTTTCCCTTTTTGTTTTTAGGCAGTTTGATTTACGGTACATGGTCCCTTACCTCCTATACCCCTGTGTTTTGGTTATCTTGGTAGAAGCCTTATTCTCAAGGTTTCTTCCCCATTTGTGGTAAATTCAGGGGGATTCTTGTCCCTGAATGCCTTCATTCAGATTTCCCATCTTCAGTGTCTCTGCTTGTAGGCACCTGGGCATTGACTCCTGAACTGTTTCAGAACTGTTATTTAGAAGTGCATTACTGCCCTAGGAGGTTTTTTTTTCCTTTTTAAATTAATTTATTTTTTAATTGAAGGTTAATTTTGCTTTACAGAATTTTGTTGTTTTCTGTCAGACATCAACAAGAATCAGCTGATTCACAGTACACCCATGTCCCCTTCCTCCCGAAGCTCCCGCCCATCTCCCTCCCCATCTCACCCTTCTAGATTGTTACATAGCTCCTGTTTGAGTTCCCTGAGTCATATAGCAAATCCCCATTGGCTATCTATTTCACGTATGGTATTGTAAATTTTCATGTTACTCTCTGTATATCTCACCTTCTCCCTCCTTCCCTACCCCCACGTCCATAGGTCTGTTCTCTATGTCTGTTTCTCCACTGATGCCCTGCAGATGAATTCATCAGTGCCATCTTCCTAGACTCTGTATATATACATTAGTATACGATATTTATATTTCTTTTTCTGACTTATTTCACTCTGTATAATAGGCTCTAGGTTTGTCCATCTCATTAGAACTGACTCAAATGTGTTCCTTTTTATGACTGAGTAATATTCCATTGAATATATGTACCACAGCTTCTTTATCCATTCATCTTGATGGACATTTAGGTTGCTTCCATGTTCTAGCTATTGTAAATAGTGCTGCAATGAACACTGGGGTACGTGTGTCTTTTTCAATTTTGGTTTCTTCAGGGTATATGCCTAGTAGTAGGATTTCTGGGTCATATGGTGGATTTATTCCTAGTTTTTTAAGGAATCTCCAAACAGTCTTCCATAATAGCTGTATCAATTTACATTCCCGCCAGCGATGGAAGTTCAGTTCAGTTCAGTTGAGTCGCTCAGTCATGTCCGACTCTTTGCGACCCCATGAATCGCAGCATGCCAGGCCTCCCTGTCCATCACCAACTCCCGGAGTTTACCCAAACCCATGTCCATCGAGTTGGTGATGCCATTCTTCACACCCTCTCCAGCATTTATTGTCTGTAGACTTTTTGATGATGGCCATTCTGACTGGTGTGAGGTGGTATCTCATTGTAGTTTTGATTTGCATTTCTCTAATAATGAGCGCTGTTGAGCATCTTTTCATGTGTTTGTTAGCCATCTGTATGTCTTCTTTGGAGAAATGTCTGTTTAGGTCTTTTTCCCAATTTTTGACTGGGTTGTTTGTTTCTGTGGTATTGAGTTGTATAAGCTGCCTTGTATATTTTGGGAATTAATTCTTTGTCAGTTGTTTCCTTTGCTATTATTTTCTCCCATTCTGAGGGTTGTTTTTTCACCTTGTTTGTAGTTGCCTTTAAGTTTAATTAGGTCCCACTTGTTTATTTTTGTTTTTATTTCCATTATTCCCTAGGAGATTTCTGCTGGTTGATGTGCGCTCACTTGCTTCTTGTCTAAGGGAGCAGGATTATGGGCCAAATGTGTGGAGATATTTGGACCAGTGAATTCCTGAGCAGTGTTGTCAGGAGAGGCAGAGCGGATTGGCTTCTTCCGGCTCATCTACTGTGAATCGGCTTCCTTTTTACTTTGTCGTTCCCAGCATGGAGTAATTCAATCTTCAGTCTCTCTTTTCTAAACAAAGACTCCAGGGGGAAGTCATCTCATTCTTTGTCTTTAGTGTTGGCAGAAAATAGAGCCAGGATGGCCACGACCAAGGGCTTTCTAGGCTCTGTCAGTGGCTGCTTTCTTGCCACGCCAGGGTTTACATGGCTTTCTGTCCTGCTCTCCCTTCCCACTTCCTTCCCTGCTTTTGGGAACAAATCTTGTGATCCATCAGCAATCACAGCTGCACAATAGTCACTGCCCTTGCACTAAAGCTATAGTGACCAGGAAAGAAAAATGATCAAGTCCTCCATGAAGATCAGTGGCTCCTCCAAGGGCTCCGTGGTAAGGGGGTGCCCTGGCCCGACCACAGGCTATTTTCATCATTTTAGAAACTGAACAGAAATCTGCATTGCATGTGCCTACAACAAGGCTGCACAGGCTGTAGGTTAGCAAAACAAAAGGTTTATTTGCCTTTGATTCACATTCTACACATTCCCTGTGGGAATAATCCCATGGTTCAAGGCTTTGTATGTCTTCAGCACTAGTATGTCTAAGAAAATTGTCAGTGAGTGAGTTACTAAGGCCAGTTGATAACAGGATCTTTCAAAATACACTCTGTAAGGGGAAACAAGTACAATGATTCTTTAAGATGATGCACGGGTTGGGCAACCCAGGTGTTCGGACAGCCAAGGCATTATCTCAAACTTGTGAATCTTCCCAGGTATTAGAATTCTGAAGACTGAAGTTTCTTGCTAAGTTGCTTAGCAGTCAGATAAATTTATCACCCCAGTTGTTTTGAACTGCCCTGAGATAATGTCCACTTTTCATCAACAAGAAAGGCCCTTTCAAAAGAAGCTGGTCTTCACACCAAAGGTGTATTTTTTTTTAGATGCTTAATGTCTCTAGCTCTTCCTCTTTCCAGGAATGTTTATTGCTGCTTGATGAACCATTTCTTCTTCTGAAGGCTGCAGCCAGTGCAATCGGGGCAGGACCACGTCACCACAGCTGAGAGGCTGCTGTCCTCTCGAACAGGACAGGGCAGCCCTTGGCTCTCAGGCAGCCAGAGTGGCTTGGCCCTCTCTGTCCACAAGGAGATTTGGTTTAGACCAGCCACTATTTTTTATTTAACTTTGGTTTGGACCTGGTTGTTCAGATGAATACAGTCTAATGAAACTGCTCATCTGGAGAGGTTTTCTACTGAGAAAACATCAATACATAGCTCATATGTAGCCATTTAACAAGTTGTAAAAGATTGCTTGCCCCTGACAGCATAGAGGCTTAGGTCTAATGCTAATGAAACATGACTAAGACCCCTCTGCCACCTTGTTTCCCTCTTATAAATGGGATGATAAAATCAGAGAGATCCAGCTTGGGAGATAGAGGTGTTTCTCTGATACAAATTAGCATGGGCTCACAATTTATGAAGCAGGAGCTGGAATCACACACAAAAAAATCACACACACACATACAAATTTTTATTGGAGTATCAACCCAGTCAATCTTAAGGGAAATCAACCCTGAATACTTGTTGGAAGGATTGATGCTGAAGCTGAAATTCCAGTATTTTGGTCATCTGATGCAAACAGCTGACTCTTTGGAAAAGTCTCTGATGCTGGGAAAGATTGAGGATAGAAGGAGAAGAGGGCATCACAGGATGAGATGACTAGATGGCATCACTGAAGCAATGGATGTGAACTTGGGCAAACTTTGGGAGATGGTGAGGGACAGGGAGGCCTGGCATACTGCAGTCCATGGGGTTGCAAAGAGTCAGGCATGACTGGGTGACTGAATAATAAAAACAACAACAACAAAACAACATAGTTGCTTTACAGTGTTGTATTAGTTTCTATTGTACAGCAACCTTTGTTCTGAATTCTGGCTCTATTACTTGGCCATGTAACCTTGGGTACAGTACTCTACCTTTCACAGTCTCAGTTTTTCGTTTTTAAATGTGACTAATCCTCATTTTGGGCTTCCTGAGTGGCTCAGTAGTAAAGAATCTGCCTGCCAATGCAGGAGAGGTGGGTTCGATCCCAGGGTCGGGAAGATTCCCTGGAGAAGGAAATGGCAATCCACTCTAGGATCCTTGCCTGGGAGATCCTATGGACAGAGGAGCCTCGTGGGCTACTGTCCATGGGGTCGCAAAGAGTTGAAAACGACTGATCTAAACAACAACAGCAACAACAACAAATCCCCATTTTTCAGGATTGTGATGAGGATTAAAGGAAATAGTAGAATCGCAGGAGCAAAGTGCCTGGTGCAGTTACACAAGCAGGTTTTGAGACAGGGATGAGGCTCAAAGCTTTTGCAAAGAGTGGTGTGGAGGCAGCGCCCACTCTAAGGGGAGCCACCATGTTGGTTTGTCACAGGAAGTGTTTTTCACTTTAACATCTTCCTATTTGAGAGGCAGAGCGGTGAATTGGAATGTGGAATGTGGTTTTGGTGTCAGATGGGTGAGGTTTCGATGTTGGTCTTACTTGTTGGACTTGCTTATTTGTTCATTACTTGGCTCTCTGAAGCTATTTCCTCAGAACTGTTGGGAGAAATCGGACTGGTGCGTGTGGAATGTCTGGCACTGTGTCTGACACACAGGAAGGACTCACTGATGATGCTGTTTTTACCCATGTAGTCTTTAGTCTCCAGTCTTTGTATCGTAGAATAATCATTTGTGGAATGAAGGGAGCATGTATATAAAGGCAGGCATTATAACTTACTTGAAGATTTAAAAAAATGGCCATCTGATAAGTCTTTATAAATGGTATTTTTAAAGATTTAGTAATATATCTGAAGCTTAATTTATTACCCAATAAATATGGCAGCTACATTATCATTTCCTGCAAATTAGATGCATAAGATATTGATTAATTTTATACAGAGAATGCAAGTTGGGATTTAGGGCATTGAATAATTTATGAGGTAATAGATTAAAAATAATTCACTATTTTCTTACATTTGGGGAAGTTAAATATATTTTAAAACATTGAATATATCCTTGAGCTGAATCACACAAAAGGGGAAAGACTTAAAATACACAGATATGTCACTGGATAGGAAAAGAATATCTGTATCAAAAAATGAGGCATTCTATATGTCCACATCTGTCAGTTACAGCTTCAAAAACAATTTTATGATAACTCTGACCATTCAGAACCAGAGTAAATGGTTCTGATAATCTTGAACAAGTTTGTTACCATCATTTTCCTAGTATCTGTACTGATGGGTTATAAATCCATTTTAATTAAAAGTTGTAAATAGCACCTAAAAGTGTTATACCACTTCAATAAGCATAACACTAGGTCTACTATAGTATGACTTTGACACCTTTGAATTAAAAAATGATCCAACTTTATCAAGAGGTAAATGAGGTTGATCATTAGCTGGTAAATTTAGATTATGGGCTCAATTTGGACAAATTAGATCACAGGGTGGTTTTTGCCTTCTATGGGAGTATTTTCTGTGTGTATGGGCAGTGTTCAGCAGATAAATTCCAAATCTCCACTTCCTTTCTCTGTAGAGGTAGAGACAGCATACTCTGTTACTGAAATACTCGATGGAAGAACTTGAAAAAAACAAAACTGTCTTTAACTTGTCAGTCCACTTTTGCTCAGAACCAAAAATGAAGTTTCTGTGTAACCAAATGGCTCATATCAAATGTTTTTGATCTTTTAGAACAGAGGAATCGATAACGGAAGATGACAAGAGGAGGTATGTTTGGTGTTGAAGCTGCCTTTAATTTGAATAATTTTGGCCACACCTCATGGATTTAATTTAACACAAATTAATTTAACTCACAAATTTAATTGACCACTGGGTAGCACGTTGCCAATAATACAGATTCCTCCAGGAAAACTTTTGGTGCAGAGAATACAGGTGGGAGCATGCAGTATGATCAAGATCTTGCCCAGGGTTCTTCATTACCTTTGCTTCTTCCAAACAAACATGGTTTGTCCTCTGCATACAGCCTGTGCTAGTTTCCACTTGTGGACTTTGGATGAGCTATTCTCTCAAATTGGATGACATCTCTTCATTTCCTCTGCCTTCTCCATCCTTCCATCCTCTGATTAACTGCACTTCACTCTCATTACCCCTTACCTCTCTCTTTCTCCTCACTTTATATCTACTACACGTAAGGTGTTTTTGTGTGTTCATAGCACCTACTACCACATTAGGTGAATTCTTGATAAATGTTGACTGATTAACTGTAACATGTCATGCTACTGATATTTATTACTCCACTGAATTCTAAAAAATCCCAACTCCTTCTTTCTCATTGCAAGTAAAATGTCTAAAAACTACTCTACAGCTTTCCTTTTATATATGTAGCTCTTATTTAAACATAGAAAAACAATGATCTTCCAAGGACAATAGTATTCTGAATTCTACTTTTGAAAAGTCATGAATCAGTTTAATAATTCTGTAATTGTTTGAAAGTTCCCATGATATCATCACTTTATGCAAATGTATAGTAACCATGTAGTTTGGTCTGATTTTTCTATCTCTGCTTCTTTTCCATCAAGAAACTATGGAGGAGTGTATGTTGGTCTGCCTTCTGAAGCTGTCAATATTGTGTCCAATCAGACAAAGACTGTGCAGAAAAGTAAGTAAAACTCTGTGATATTTACTGTTTCCACATGCTTAATTTTTTGTTTTGTGAAAAAAAATGTGAAATTGATATTTCCACTTGCCTGGTTCACCCTAAATATTACTGAGTTTCAGTGAACCATGTATAAGAACCATATTTGGGACTTCCTTGGCAGTTCAGGGTTGAGACTTCAAGCTTCCACTGCAGAGGGCATGGGTTCAATCCCTAGTTATGGAACTAAGATCCCACATGCCACCAGGCATGGCCTAAAACAAAAACAAACAACAATAGTAACAAAAAAACCCCATATGTGCTCATTGTAATCATTTGTTGAAACTGCCACCCACATGACGAGAATAATTCCAGAGCAACAGTTAGCTTCTGTCTGTGGTTGCTCCATGGATATTTTAAATTTCATATTAATTTCAGTAATGATCAGTGTGGAAGCAAATGTTTCAGCAAATTTATGGAATTTTTGTAGAACATAAAGGTAAATTCCTGTAATACATTATAAATGTAACTGGTAAGTAACCTGGTGATTAGAAGAAAATTAACTGCCTTTTGTATAACGAAATAGAGGCTCCTTTTTCTGAATTTTAGTAGTTAGTAATTGTAGGGCTAATGAAGTCCTTTTGATAATAGGTATGATTGCAACCTTGTAGATAGCTTCTTACTTAAGTGAAGTTTTAATGTGGCTTGTAAAGAAGGCTGATTTACTAATCACTATACAGTTGTCTGATATATGGTTTTTTAAAGAGCTATTGATATGTACACATATAATTATATAGATGTAACATGTAATTTAATTTGTACACAAATATAATAAAAATATTATATTGTTTTTAACATACCATGGTTATTTGTTCCTCATTGCTTTTTCTCTACTTGATGATTTAGACTAGGAAATATGTATATATCCCAGCTATTTTGTTGTTCTATGGGAAACTGGAATATGTTCTTTATAACTGAATATTTAACTTTTCTTAATTTTCTTTTTTAAGATTAAAAGAAAATAATATCATGAATCAATAATCAAGAGGTACTGTATATTTTCTAAATAATTCTGTATATTTAACCTTGATGAATGAACTGTAGATATTAATAATGCTCTGTATAAGATTAGGAGGGGTCTCATCTTTCAGTTAAAACTGGAATCCAATATGTTTTATTGTAAAGAAGTCTTTAATGATTAGATTGATTTTCTCTGCAGTTACCTTTTTTCACTTAATTTTTTTCAACTGCAACTTAATTTATTAAATGGGACAAGCTATGTGTTTGCCTAGACTTACCAAGCTTTCACTCTTCATTGCCAAAATCTTTGAGGGTCTGTGACCTTGAAAATGATAGATAAGGAAAGACTAGAGAGGCTGGGAATTAGATTTGGATCAATATTAATGTTTGGCAATAGCCAGGGGTAGTTGATATACAGAGAGAAGATTTATCAGTACCAAAGTCATCAATGTGCAAAGATGCAATTTTGCCAGAAGGAATAGTAAAATTATAGACCAAGTTTAAAAGATGAAGCACTGTTGACCTGGTGAAGAGTGCGGAGTTAGAATTATATTGATACGATGAACAAGAACAAGGATGCAAGAAAGATTGCTTTCATTAACTACCCTCTGGGTACCAGATACTCTAAAAGATACTGAGCAACCATAGAGCCAAAGAGTTTGAGTTCACCTGGTCCACAATGCATGCAATGCTTAGATCTTGCCTGTCTTTCAGTCTTGCCGAACATCCAGTGATCAGGAATGCTCTGTCTTCTGAGATAGCCCGTTCTCTTTTGGGAGTCAGACAACCTTGGATTTGAATTCAGGCTGTTTCCATTATTAGCCTGGCAAGTTACTTCCCGTGATATTTATCTTGAAGGGGTCTTGTTAGGATTAAATATAAAGTCAATGGTACTTTCTGCTGTAATTGTCATTGTCATCATCACCGTCATCATCATCATCATCATTGTATCATCATCCTTTTTTGTAACCCGATTCCAGCCATTGGTAGACCAGAAGCAAGACTGATTTGATGTTGAACCGACTTCTTGCTCAGAGCCAGTATGGGTACTGGTGTCTGGGATGATATGGGCTGCAGAATAAACTCACAAATGGAGACAAATAAGCTTTCCTATTGGAGGAAAGGGACATGGAAAATGTAACTGGTTTCTTTGGGATAAGAAATACAATATTAGGCAGCCACTTCTTCAAAGACTTTCTCATCAAGGCTACAACATTATGGAGCATTATTCCCAAGTGCTCATATCCATATTAGGGTGTTGAGTTTCTCTTTAAGAGCTTGCTGGAGATTTTCTATTTCTAGTATTTTTAAGAGTTCTAAATCTCATGTAGATTTCTAAGTTCTCTGCTGTTTTTTTTCTGATGTGACTGTATTTTTTTTTATTATATGCATCAAATAGAAAAGATAATCTAGTTGAAAATAAGCACACATTAGTGTTTACCCTCCTGAAAACAGGGTATATTTCAGAAAGCATCTGAATAGAGTGGGAAGCAGTGCTGTGTAGACAGAAATCAGGAGACTAGGCAGGTCTGTATTAACACAGGACCTTAGATGAATCCCTCACTTTCTCCTAGCTTCACCCAATTTCAGTTTTCACATGAGAGAGTTAGACAAGATGATTGTGGAAGCTTTGTTTGTGGATCTGAAATTTCTTGATAACAATGGAGCCACACTGCTGGTGAATCAGCCCACATAAAGTTAGTTGACGAGCTTGAATATTTCCCTACTGCTCATGGCTGTTGGTATGAAAACAGACACTACTTTATTGCCATCCCTCTCTCCTCTCAACTTTCCCCATTCTTTAACTCTGTTGCTGAACAATCAATTTGCCTCTTTTGAATTATCTGAGAAGTTTTCTACACTGAAAGGCTGTCCATTTACTCAATAGTTAAGCATCCTCAGTAGTACTTATCTGTGAGGCGTCGGAACATGTGGCATCTGGGCATAAATTATTGGGGAGGAATGCTGATAAGAAGAGACATTTTATGGAAGAGATTGGAGATGCTTTTGTTTTTTGACCTAATCCAGAGATCAAATTGCCATCATCTGCTGGATCACAGAAAAAGAAAGAGAATTCCAGAAAAACATCTACTTCTGCTTCCTTGACTACACTTGAGCCTTTGACTGTGTGCTGCTGCTGCTGCTGCTAAGTCACTTCAGTCGTGTCTGACTCTGGGTGACCCCATAGACGGCAGCCCACCAGGCTCCTCCGTCCCTGGGATTCTCCAGGCAAGAACACTGGAGTGGGTTGCCATTTCCTTCTCCGATGCGTGAAAGTGAAAATTGAAAGTGAAGTCGCTCAGTCATGTCCGACTCTTAGCGACCACATGGACTGCAGCCTACCAGGCTCCTCTGTCCATGGGATTTTCCAGGAAAGAGTACTGGAGTGGGTTGCCATTGCCTTCTCCTTTGACTGTGTGGATCACAACAAATGTGGAAAACTCTTAAAGGTGGTCAATAGACCACCGTACTCACATCCTGAGAAACCTGTATGCAGGTCAAGAAGCAACAGTTAGAACCGGACATGGAACAAAGAACTGGTTCCAAACTGGGAAAGGAGAACCTCAGGCTGTATACTATCACCCTGCTTATTTAATGTCTATGCAGAGTTTAGTTCAGTTGCTCAGTCATGTCTGACTCTTTGCGACCCCATGAACTGCAGCATGCCAGTCCTCCCTGTCCATCACCAACTCCCGTTTACTCAAACTCATGTCCATCATGTTGGTGATGCCATCTAACCATTTCATCCTCTGTTGTCCCCTTCTCTTCCTGCCTTCAAACTTTCCCAGCATCAGGGTCTTTTCAAATGAGTCAGTTCTTTGCACCAGGTGGCCAAAGTATTGGAGTTTCAGCTTTAGCATTAGTCCCTCCAATGAATATTCAGGACTGATTTCCTTTAGGATGGACTGGTTGGATCTCCTTGCAGTCCAAGGGACTCTCAAGAGTCTTCTCCAACACCACAGTTCAAAAGCATCAATTCTTCTGTGCTCAGCTTTCTTTATAGTCCAACTCTCACATCCATACATGACTACTGGAAAACCATAGCCTTGACTAGACAGACCTTTGTTGGAAAAGAAATGTCTCTGCTTTTTAATATGCTGTCTAGGTTGGTTATAACTTTTCTTCCAAGAAGTAAGTGTCTTTTAATTTCATGGCTGCAGTCACCATCTGCAGTGATTTTGGAGCCCCCCAAAATAAAGTCTGTCAGTGTTTCCCACTGTTTCCACATCTTTTTGCCATGAAGTGATGGGACCAGATGCCATGATCTTACTTTTCTCAATGTTGAGCTTTAAGCCAACTTTTTCACTCTCCTCTTTCCCTTTCATCAAGAGGCTCTTTAGTTCTTCTTTGTTTTCTGCCATAAGGGTGGTGTCATCTGCGTATCTGAGGTTATTGATATTTCCCTCGGCAATCTTGATTCCAGCCTGTGCTTCATCCAGCCCAGCGTTTCTCATGATGTACCCTGCATATAAGTTAAATAAGCAGGGTGACAATATACAGTCTTGACGTACTCCTTTTCCTATTTGGAACCAGTCTGTTGTTCCATGTCTAGTTCTAACTGTTGCTTCCTGACCTGCATACAGATTTCTCAAGAGGCAGGTCAGGTGGTCTGGTATTCCCATCTCTTTCAGAATTTTCCACAGTTTGTTGTAATCCACACAGTCAAAGGCTTTGGCATAGTCAATAAAGCAGAAATAGATGTTTTTCTGGAACTCTCTTGCTTTTTCGATGATCCAGCAGATGTTGGCAATTTGATCTCGGTTCCTCTGCCTTTTCTAAAACCAGCTTGAACATCTGGAAGTTCACGGTTCACATACTGTTGAAGCCTGGCTTGGAGAATTTTAAGCATTACTATGCAGAGTATATCATGAGAAATGCGGGGCTGGATGAAGTACATGCTGGAATCAAGATTGCCGAGAGAAATATCAATAATCTCAGATATGCAGATGATACCACCCTTATGGCAGAAAGCGAAGAGGAACTAAAGCACCTCTTGATGAAGATGAAAGAGGAGAGTGAAAAAGCTGGCTTAAAACAGCATTCAAAAAATGATGATGGCATCCAGTCCCATCACTTCATGGGAAATAGATGGGGAAACAATGGAAACAGCGACACACTTTATTTTCTTGGGCTCCAATATCACTGCAGATGGTGAGTGCAGCCACGAAATTAAAAGGTGCTTTGGAAGAAACGCTATGACCAACCTAGACAGCATATTAAAAAGCAGAGACATTATTTTGCCGACAAAGTTTCATATAGTCAAAGCTATGGTTTTTCCAGTAGTCATGTATGGATGTGAGAGTTGGACTAGAAAAAAACCTGAGCACCAAAGAATTGGTGCTTTTGAACTATGGTTTTGGAGAAGACTCTTGAGAGTCCCTTGGACAGCAAGGAAGTCATACCAGTCCATCCTAAATGAAATGAGTCCTGAATATTCACTAGAAGGACTGATGCTGAAACTGAAGCTCCAGTACTTTGGCCACCTGATGTGAAGAGCTGACTCATTGGAAAAGACTCTGATGCTGAGAAAGATTGAAGGCAGGAGGAGAAGGGGACGACAGAGGATGAGATAGGTGGATGGCATCACCGACTCAGTGGACATGAGTTTGAGCAAGCTCTGGGAGATGGTGAAGGACAGGGAAGCCTGGCATGCTGCAGTCCATGTGATTGCCAAAGTCGGACATGACTGAGTGACTGAACTACAGATGTGTAAAATCTTAGTGAGCCAAGTTCACAGTTGAATTGGTTACTTTTTTAAAGCTACGGGCTTAAATGGTAAAGAATTTGCCTGCAATGCAGGAGACCCAGGTTTAATACCTTGGTTGGGAAGATCCCCTGGAGAAGGACCTGGCAACCCACTTTAGTATTCTTCCCTAGAGAGTTTCAAGGGCAGAGGAGCCTGGCGGGCTACAGTCCATGGGCTCACAAAGAGATTTGGACACAACTGAGTGACTGACACTTTCACTTTCAGAATCTCTTAAAGTTGGTATCTCCAGATGTGTAGTTTCTTCTACACGTGACCCAAGGGTGGAAGTTTCATCTGTTTAGATGTATGGAGTGCTGCCAGTGCAGTGATGCTTCTCAAATGCCAGTGGATGGGCTTGCTACATCAGATCCCCAGGGAGATAATGTGGATGGCTCGCCCCCTCCCAGGAGGGTCTGACTGAGCAAGGAATGAATGGGGTTGTGGCTGAACAATCTATATCTTTGTGCTGTTGATGGATAGCTAGGTTTGGGCCTCATCCCATTAGTGTATTTGGGTTGGCCAAAAAGTTCAATTCATAAGATGTTGTGGAAAAACTCAAACAAACTTTTTGACCAACCAATAGTTTAATTATGTTAGGTAGTTAGAATAGGAAACAGGAGTCCAGAATGGCGGTGGCTAAAAGACAAAGAAGGGAAAAGCCCAGGAAAGTAGAACAAAGGAAGTTCCGAGGACCGGAGTGAGAACCTCAGATAGAAGAAACAGCACTCCTGGCTAGCCCAATTTACATAGGGCAGGCCCAGGGGGAGGATAAAACATATAAAAAGAAGGAGCCAAAGGGCCACATTGTGCTCTCCCTTTCTCTTCTCTTCGTGTCTTTGGGTTGGCATGCCCTCACTCCTCGAGGATGGATTTTTCCTGCTGTTTTCTAAATAAAATTGAGCTGTAACACGGAGCTGTAACACTGATCTGTCTAAGAGCTATAACATGGTCTGTTCGAGACCTGAGAGCTATAACATGGTCTGTCCAAGACCCGAGAGCTGTAACACAGTCTGTCCGAGAGCTATGACATGCCGAGGTCTCTAATGTCCATCGCTTCAAAGTTTTGTTGAGACGAGACAGAACCGAGGAGAATACACTCGCCTGACAATTATAAGTTGAGAAGTCTCTTTCTCCATCCACCTTTGTCTCTTTATATCAGTATCATCAGTGCTTCACCCTGTGCGGGCCGCGTTTTCGTTCTCAGATCGATGTTAAACGGATGTTGAATGTGTGTTCTACAGAAAAGAAAATAAGTAAAAAATTTGCAGGCTTAATGCTGATGTATTTTTATCTAAGTATTGCCTTTCGTGCTTCCTAATAACTCTTTCCCCTTTTTTGTTTGTCACCCTCATAGCCTGTTCATCAAGATCTGGATGAAATTTTTCCTTCATGGGATTTTGTAACGTGCACAGACATTTCCAAGGAAATTCTAAACAGTCGCCACCCCTCCCCCCAAATTCTTAATTGATAGTTACATACTGAATGTTGTGGTACTAGAAAGGAATTGGTTAAACAACATGCTTGGATATGGAGCTTTCCGTGATCCACCTGCAGCAGACAAACTTATGTAGGGTTCTTGCCCAGCTGGTCACTGTGTCCTCCCTGGGTTGTCACCTGAACATCCCCACAGCTCATGAAGATCATGTCTTTTCACTGATGCTTTTTTGATAGTTTTTATAAATCACAGTCCTTCATCTATTTATAACTTAAAATAATAAGGCACTATCAACGAGTTACCCAAAGTAATATATTTGTCTGTTATTTTTCACTATTTCTATTTCATGTTGATTTTTAGCTGTAAAATTGATTAAATTGATTCTTCCTGCTATCTCTTTCCCTTTTTTACTATTGGTTTTCATCTTCATTTAAATGTCAAAGGAGTTTCTTTATTGGGAACAACGCATTACATGGCAATACTTCAACTGCTGAGGTTTGCATGCCATATGTACATTTCGATTAACTTCCTCTTTTCTTTAGTTAAAGGCTTATGTAACTACAAGTACTTCATACTCATCAAGTCTCCCATCCTACCTGTGTGTGATCAAAGCATCTTATCACGTTAATTCTGTACTATTTTCAAGGACTTGTCATTGATGATTAGTGGGATATTTGGAAAGTTCTTAATTTGATAACGACCTTGTGTATCCACTTAATACTGCAGTGTAAATCACTCAATTGTATTTCAACAATTAAAACATTTTTATCCCTCTTTACTTGGATTTCTTCATTATTTTTTGGAAGAATGCTTTCAAATAAGTCACATGTTGTGATATGTAGATACAATACATCAGTATAAAAATAATAATGTATAAATGGATTGCCATGAAAAGAACAAAATCTTTCACAAGATGAAAATCATTACCTTATGTATTCCATACAACTATCATAGGGACTTTAAATGGATTTGAAAAAAAAAACAAACTGAAGATTAGAATCACTGAGAAATGATTATGATACATGTACTCCTGTCCCATATTCACACGTCCATAATGGCATTTAGGTGAAATATCATGTTTATCCCATAGAGATAACAGATAGATTAACTTTTGAAAACTTTTAATTTTGAAATAAATTTCAATTTAAAGAGGAGTGTAAGGATGGTACAGAGAGTTCTTAAATGCCATTCTCTAGCTTTCCTCAATGTTAACATCTTACATAAACATAGTATATTTGTCAAAACTGAGAAATTAGACATTGGTATAATGCTATAAACTAAACTACAGGCTCTCATTGGATTCCATTAGCTGTTCTGTTAGCATCCAACCTGAAATTCCACTGCATTCTTTTTTTTGTTGTTTAATTATTTGTTTGGTCACACCAGGTCTAGGTTGTGGCATGTGGGATCTAGTTCCCTGACCAGGAATGGAACCAGGCCCCCTGCGTTGGAAGCATGGAGTCTTAGCCACCAGACCACCAGGGAAGTCCCAAAATTCCACTGCATTCTGTTGCATTTGTCATCCTGAGTTTTCTCTTCCTGGCGTTTTCTCAGAATTTCCTTGTTTTTCATGACTTGAGACTTTTGAAGCCTACATATTTTATAGTATTTTCCTCAGTCTGGATTTCTCTGATGTTTTCTTATGGACGGGGGTTATAAATTTGAGGGGAATACCACAGAGATGAAGAGCCCCCTTCATCACATCATATCATAATATCTTATGACTTCAACATAATTTGTTATTGGTGATATTAACTATGATCACTTAGGAGCATCTGTCAGGTTTCTCCACTGTAAGGTGTCTTATATTCTGTTTGCATCCTCTGTTCCTTATAAGTGAGTCAGACGTTTAGACCACACTCAAAAAAAGAAAGTGAAAGTTGAATCACTCAGTCGTGTCCAACTGTCTGCGACCTCATGGACTATAGACTACCAGGCTTCTCCGTCCACGAGATTTTCCAGGCGAGAACACTGGAGTGGGTTGCCATTTCCTTCTCCAGGGGATCTTCCCGACCCAGGGATCAAACCTGGGTCTCCCACATTGTAGGCAGACACTTTACCGTCTGAGCCACCAGGGAAGTTTGACCACACTCAAAGGAGAGGGGAATTAAGCTCAACTTCCTGGAGGAAAGAGTGTCAAGGAATTTTTAAGAAGCATTATGTATTACTTGCCATAAAAAAATGAAATCTTGCCATTTGTGACAACATGAATGAACTTATTTTTGTTAAGTGAAATAATTCAGACAGAGAAAGACAAATACTGTATGATTTCACTTATACGTGGAATCTAAAAAACAAAACGAATGACTAACAGAAACAGTCATGCAAACAGCTGTTTGCCAGAGGGGAAGAGGGGGGAAGGAATGAATAGGTGGAGGAGATTAAGAGATATAAACTTCCAATTACAAAATAAATGAGTCATGGGGATAAAATGTACAGTGTGGGGAATATAGTCCATAATAACATAGCATCTTTGTACAGTGATGGATGGTAGCTAGACTTACGTGGTGATCATTTTGAAATGTATAGACATATCAAGTCATTATGTTGTGCACCAGAGTTTACGAAAGAGGTCAATTATACTTCAATTAAAAAATAAAAGGGAAAGAAAAGGGAAAAACCACAGTAATTATTAAGTATTTTGGAGGAGACACTTTGAGACCCTGAACATGTCCTGTTTTTAAAGATTTGCCCACTAATTTTAGCATTCATCCTCAGACCTTGCTGGCAGCATATACTGTGGCATTCCAGTGCTCATGTTCTACTTCCCTTGTTCGTTCACGTGTGTTACTTGGAATCCTTCTCTGAAGAATACTTATCTCTTCCCCCACATTTGCCTTCCCAGGTGGCTCAGTGGTAAAGAATCCATCTGCAATGCAGGAGACACAGGAGACTTGGGTTTGATCCCTGGATCAGGAAGATCCCCCAGAGGAGGAAATGGCAATCTACTCCAGTATTCTTACTGGGAAATCCCATGGACAGAAGAGCCTGGCAGGCTACAGTCCATGGGGTCACGAAGAGTTGGACACGACTGAGTGACTGAACACCCCCATTTACTTTTTATTCAATCATTTATTTATATCCATAGGACTCATGGATACTACTTTCTTCTTTAGGTTGTAGTCTAGCACTATAATGATACCTATTTTATTGCTCACATTGTTCAAGTTTTGCTCATTGGTTGTTTTTTCATGTTAGTTCTTGAAAAACCCCATCCTTTGTTCTTCTTAGGTTGACTTTTATTAGCAAGCAAGAACAAAAATCCAATTCAAAAGTTAGTTTAAACACATTCCTAAAACTCCATCAAATTTTATTATAAATGAACAGTATTTTCCGTATTATGACAAGTCTTGTCATTTTCCTTCAACTAGACATTATTTAAATTTAGAACCTTGTGATTCTTACACGTTAATAATAGCACCCACTTACTTATGTCTTAAGTCTAACGATTACCATTTTTATTAAGTATTGCAAGGATCTTGAGTGAAAGTCTTATTAGAGAAGAGTAATTACTAATGTTAAGAGCTTTCTAAAGTGAGAGATTGGCGAAACCTTTCATTTCAGTTCAGTTCAGTCGCTCAGTTGTGTCTGACTCTTTGCAACCCCATGGACTGCAGTATGCTAGGCTTCCTTGTCCATCACTAACTCCCGGAGCCTACTCAAACTCATATCCATTGAGTCGGTGATGCCTTCCAACCATCTCATCCTCTGTCATCCGCTTCTCCTCCCGCCTTCAATCATTCCCAGCATCAGGGTCTTTTCAAATAAGTCAGTGCTTCATGTCAGGTGGCCAAAGTATTGGAGTTTCAGCTTCAGGATAAGTCCTTCCAATGAATATTCAAGACTGTGCCCAAAATTTGAGAGTTAAAAACTTTTCAAACAATGTATTCTGGTTCTTTGTAATTCTGTTACTGAAATGTATACTGTATACTGGAGAGATGAGTTTCAGAAAATTTCTGACTAATAAAATTATTTTGATTGGAAAAGATTTCTTAAGAAAGCTTCTATGCTAGGAGACATTTATTTCTAGACTTGGTTTTAGGAGACTGCTTGAATTTAGTTTTGGAAGAACTGCTTCAATCTCTGGACTGTAGATATCTGGTTTTGGCAAGTACAACTAACTTCTGGGATTGTATGGAAGAGTGGCTGCCTTGATGAACTGAATTCTCAGAAGTGATCTGGAGGAGGCTCTAGGGAGAGGAACAGAATGATGGAAGAGGCTAAGTTAGTACTTGCCTGGAGAATCCCCATGGACAGAGGAGCCTGGTGGGCTACAGTCCATAGGGTCACAAAGAGTCAGACATGACTGAAGTGACTTAGCACTAGCACAAGTTAGTACAACTGGGAGTTATCTCACTGGGCTTTCCAGTTGCGGAGAGCTTGAAGAGGAAAAGCAGAAGATTCTGTTTTGCAAATGGGAGCTTTATGTAATCGTATCATATCTCTGCCGAAAGTTGTGAAGAATTTCAGGAGTGAAAAGTTATGTAAGGAACTCATTCCCAGGAAGATAGCTTACATTTTCTTAGCTTACTTTTACTTAATGAACATGATAAATCCAAGCAGAACAAAATGATGTGCTTTCCCATTGATTGGTTTCTGATACTCCTTTCTGATTCTTAGTTGTTTATTGATCATCTCCAATTGAGTTCTTGCTGTGCCCCACATGGACACCAGTCACTGAGGATACTGCTGGAAGACTCAACCCCTGCATTCGGGGCTCTTTAGAATAGCAGGGGAGAGGGCACTGGGTAACCTGTAATAAGCACAGAGCAATGCCCAGGGGAGCCTGATGGCTTTGGGAGCACAGTGCAGGGGCACCCATGTCAGACTTCTGGCTTAGGCTAGACTTCCCAGAGTGCAGTTCCCTATTGAGCCATAAGGGGGAGCACCAGGTAGCCAAATATGGGCAGAAGACAAGTAAGAAGGATTGAGAACCTCAAGCCCAGAACCCCGAAGACCCTCAGCGTGTCCTGGGAACTGCTGGGAGTTCATCCTGGCTGGGTGGAGATGGTGGGAATTAGCGGGGAGAGGTGGGCAGGGTGACTGGGAGCTTCATGGGGTGAGGTGGAGCTTCTGCTGAAGACTGTGGAAAGCCACTGTGGGGGGAAGCAATTGTGGGGTTTACCTGCTGGGTCCCCCCAGTCACTGTCACCTAAGGGCCATCAGAAGGCTTCGTCTTTTGGTCTCTTCCAACGCTTGGTTTGTGAGTCTCTCTGTAAGAGGCATGACTAATACTTGCAGTTCCAGTTTGTGAAGATGGGCCTTTCCCATTTAATGGATAATACAAAAGACTTGGAGTTCTTAGACACAGTGCAATTTGTGGAAAGCTGTGTTAAACAAACAATAATGTCCATCTCCTACACAAGACATTCCTTCAAGACTAGGAGGGGTGGTTGGCTGTTTAATGCACAAAAACTGGCACAGAGAGTCAAGGAAAATAAAGAAACAAAAATGTATGTTCCAACCAAGACATTCTACTAGGAAGGTCAGAAACATTCCATGGGGTAGGGCCACACCTCCCCCAGCACCAAATATAACCAGCTGCTTAGTAATTGGGTTTTTGATAATATTGAGGCCACCCTATTACTTCATATCCCTCTCCCACTTCTCTTTCCACTAAAGCGATTCATGAAATGAAGACAAACTTCTTTTGCCACCAGTAGAGTCTGTAACACTAGAGGATGAGATGGTTAGATAGCATCGCTGACTCAATGGACATGAGTTTGAGCAAACTCCGGAACTAGTGAATGAGATAGTGAATGACAGGGAAGCCTGGCGTGCTGCAGTCTAAGGGGTCGCAAAGTGTCAGACACAACTTAGCAACTGAACAACAACAACAGAGTCTGTAATGTGTAGATAATTTAGCACTTCTTTTACCTATTTTGCTTATTCCGTAAATATTTAATATTAAAGTGCTGCAGACTCCCTAGAAGGCAGGCATCTTGTATATTCTCTTCCATTCTTCTTAGAATTGAGTCTAAGGGACATACTATGAAAAAAATGACTTTGTATTGATATGAAAGCAAGAGAATTTGTGACTCTCAGACAGAGTATGGTGTTTTCTCTAGAGCAGTAGTATCTTTGGGACAGATTTAAGGCCTTTGATCAATCATCTGGCTGTTTCTGTGCCTTGAAAAATTTCAGTAAATAGGACAAAATCTATTCTAGTTTTCTTCTAAAATTGTTATTAGAAGGATTCATTAATTCACTGATTCATTCAAACAACAATTATTTCCTGAGAGTCTACTCTAGGTCTGGCATTTATTTTAAAAAAAAGTAACAAATTTTCTCTTTTACTCATCCTGTGGATGTGTATTTTTTAAAATTAATGTATTTGGCTGTGTTGGATCTTAGTTGTGGCACTGGGGATCTTCACTGTGTCCAGCAGGATCTTTTGTTACAGCGCATGGACTCTAGTTGCAGCAAGCAGGTTTAGTTGCTCCAAGGCATGTGGGATCTTAGTTCCTCGTCCAAGGATTGAACCCATGTCCCCTGAATTGGAAGATGTATTCATAACCACTGGACTGCCAGGGAAGTCCCTACTCAAAGTGTGAAAATGTTAGCCCCTCAGTCATGTCTGACTCTTTGTGACCCCATGGGCTGTAGCCCGCCAGGCTCCTCCATCCCATGGGATTTTCCAGGCAAGAAGACTGGAGTGGGTTACCATTTCCTTCTCCAGGGGATCTTCCCCACCCAGAGATAGAACCTGGGTCTTTCGCATTTGCAGGCAGACTCTTTACCATCTGAGCTACCTACCAGGATACCTCTATCTCATCTAATTCATTAGGAAGTTTTTATTTTTTAAAATTTCTTTAATTTTTATTAATTTTTTTCTGGCCGTGCTGCGACTTTGTTGTAGTGTGTGGGCTTTCTCTAGTTGTGGAGCTTGGGCTTAGTTGTCCCAAAGCATGTGGGATCTTGGTTTCCTGACCAGAGATCAAACCCCTGCATTGGAAGGCAGATTCTTAACCACTGTACCACCAGGGAAGTCCCACTGCCCTTTTGATAAGAATAATCACTAGCTGGCAGCCTGGCATTGTTTTAGGCATTGGAGATGCAACAGTGAGCCAATCAGACGAAAGTCCTTGATATCAGGTTTATGTTTTACAGTGGGGAGATGCACTAAGTGAATAAATATGTAGTTACAGTAATAAGTTCTATGGGGAAAACTAAGCCAGAAAAGAGGGAATAGAGAGCTAGTTGGGAAGGTGGGTTTGCAATTTTAATCTTGAATAGGAAGATCAGGGAATTACTCACTAAAAAGACATTTGAACGCAAAGAACTGAAAGAGAAGTTGCTACCCATGTGGGTTCCAGCAGAACATTTTAAGAAGTGACAAGCTAAAATGCCTCATGCAAAAGTGTGTCTAGAATATCTAAAGAAGAGTGAAGAATTCAGTGTGGTTGGAAAAGGATATGGCAAGTGGGAGGGTTGTTGGAGAGGTTAGAGGGTCTCTGGGGAGGGGTATTTTGGAGAAAGACCAGGACCATTATAGACTTTTAATTCTTTAAAATGTGTTTTAAAATAAAAACTGTATATATTTATTGTGTTCAATGTGACTTGATATACATAGTGAAATGATTACTACAGTCAAACCAACACATTATTTCCCATATGTGTCTGTGATGAGTTCACTTGAGATCTACTTTCTTAGCATATTTCAGTTATTCAATACAGTATTATTAACTATATCCATCATGCTGAGCCTTGGCTCTTTAGACTTGTTCATCCCACATACCTGCAACTTTTTACTCTCTGCCTAGCATCTCCCCATTTCTCTCACTCTCCCAAACCCTGGTACCCACTATTCTACTCTCTGTTTCTATGAATTCATTTTTTTTATAAAAAATTTTTACTCACAAGTGTGGTCAGACAATATTTCTCTTTGTCTGTCTTATTTTACTTGGAATAATGTCCTCCAGATTCATCCATGATTTTGCAAATGGCAGGATTTCCTTCTTCTTTTATGGCTGATTAATCTTCCATTGTATATATATATATACACACACACACACCACATTTTCATCTATTTGTACAAACATTAACAGAAACCAAGATTGCTTGCACGTCTTGACCAGTGTCAATAATACTGCAGGGAACATGGGTGGGGGGGGACAGATATCTTTTTGAGATAATGATTTCATTTCCTTCAGCGATATACCCAGAGGAGGATTGCTGAATCCCATGGTAGTTCTATTTTTCTTTGCAGAACTTCCGTACTGCTTTCCATAGTAGCTGCACCAATTTACTACCTACCAACAGAGTAAAAGGGTTTCCTTTTCCCCACATCTTTCCTGAGACAGTGATTTCATTTCCTTCAGCTACATGCTGAGAAGGAGAAATGCTGGAGCCTATGGCAGTTCCGGTTGGCTCAGACAGTAAAGTATCCACTCACAATGTGGGAGACCTGGGTTTGATTCCTGGATCGGGAAGATCCCATGGAGGAGGGCATGGCTACCCACTCCAGTATTCTTGCCTGGAGAGTCCACAGGGACAGAGGAGCCTGGTGGGTTACAGTCCATAGGAGCATATAGAGAGTCAGACACAACTGAGCAACTAAGCATATGGCGGTTCTATTTCTAATTTTTTGAGGAACCTCCGTACTGTTTTCCATAGTAGCCACACCAATTTACATTCCCCTCAACAGACTGCAAGTGTCTCCTTTTCCCCTCATCCTCTGCAGCACTTCAGTTCAGTTCAGTCGCTCAGTTGCGTCCGACTCTTTGCGACCCCATGAATTGCAGCACACCAGGCTTCCCTGTCCATCACCAACTCCCGGAGTTTACCCAAACCCATATCCATCGAGTCAGTGATGCCATCCAACCATCTCATCCTCTGTCGTCCCCTTCTCCTCCTGCCCCCAATCCTTCCCAGCATTAGGGTCTTTTCCAGTGAGTCAACTCTTTGCATGAGGTGGCCAAAGTATTGGAGTTTCAGCTTCAACATCAGTCCTTCCAATGAACACCCAGGACTGATCTCCTTTAGGATGGACTGGTTGGATCTCCTTGCAGTCCAAGGGACTCTCAAGAGTCTTCTCCAACACCACAGTTCAAAAGCATCAATTCTTCGACGCTCAGCTTTCTTCACCGTCCAACTCTCACATCTCCAGCTCTTACTGCTTGTCTTTTTCATGATGGCCATTCTAACAGGTGTGAGGTGATACCTCACTGTGGTTTTTTGATTTTCATTTTCCTGATGATCAGTCATGTTGAACACTTTTTGTTTCTCTTCACTCGATTGTTTCCTTTGCTGCGTTCGACAATAAAGGAATGTTTTATGAGCCAGCTACACGGGAATATTATATAGTCAGAAAAATTATGCTTTTGATGAATATGTAATTTAATGGGAAAATGTGCACAATATGTTTCAGAAAGCACACATAAATTTATATACAGAATTATCCCAGATATTTTTGTATATGTGTGTAGGGATGTATATGTATACACGCAGAATAAGGGTGAGTGGGGTGTGGTGCAGTGATGGAGTGGGTCCTTAGCTCTCATTGTTCAGTGACCTTCAAGCCTGAACACCCTGACCCTGAGCATTAGTGCAGTGTTAGGCTCACAGGAGTGAGTAAAAACGGTTTATTGAATATTGATGGAGGAAGTCCTTTCATCAGTTTACCAGATCTTGAGTTTTACTAGACACTTGACTGTATTATATTTAACTCTCACAGAAATCTTCTGTACTTTACGGTAATAGGAAACTAGTTTGAGTTGACTTCTTAACAATCTGCATAAAATCTGTAATAACTTTGAGTGTTTAACATCTTGGAGGGAAAAAAAGACAAACTCCATTGGCTAGGGGCATCCCTATGTAATGCATGCATTTACTGCCCTCTTGTGGGATTAACCTCTAATAGCAACTTTATTTTTTTAAATTTTTTCCAGAGGAACCTGGCCGGCTACAGTCCATGGGGTTGCAAAGAGACATACACGACTGAACAACTGAGCATGCATGCACACATAGTTGCTTTACAATGTTGTGTTAGTTTCTGCTATATTTCAACGTAAATCAGCTATCAGTCACTTCAGTTGCTCAGTCGTGTCCGATTCTTTGTGACCCCGAGAACTGCAGCATGCCAGGCTTCCCTGTCCTTCACCAACTCCCAGAGCCTGCTCAAACTCATGTCCATCGAGTTGGTGATGCCATCTAACCATCTCATCCTGTCTCGTCCCCTTCTCCTCCTGTCTTCAATCTTTCCCAGCATCAGGGTCTTTTCCAATGAGTCAGTTCTTTGCAACAGGTGGCCAAAGTATTGGAGTTTTAGTATCAGAACTTCCAATAAATATTCAGGACTGATTTTCTTTAGGATGGACTGGTTGGATCTCCTTGCAGTCCAAGGGACTCTCAAGAGTCTTCTACAACACCACAGTTCAAAAGCATCAATTCTTCAGCGCTCAGTTTTCTTTATAGTCCAACTTTCACATCCATACATGGCTGCGGGAAAAACCATAGCCTTGACTAGACGGACCTTTGTTGGCAGAATAATGTCTCTGCTTTTTAATATGCTGGAAAGGTTGGTCATAACTTTTCTTATAAGGAGCAAGCATCTTTTAATTTCATGGCTGCAGTCACTATCTGCAGTGATTTTGGAGCCCCCCCCCGCCCCTACCAAAAAGGCTCTCACTGTATACACATATTCCCTCCTTCTTGATTGGGTGGTTGAGTTCCTGACCTCTGATTCTCTGGGGTCTCGCCCCCCCTCCCCAAGGAAACAAAAAACCCATCTCAAGGGCAGCATCTCCCACTGTCACAGCCACGTTACAGAGAATGATCCCCCTGGACACTCCTTTCACTATGGTTTCTCAATTTGCTCAGTGCCTTGGGGAACGGGCTCTCCTCTGCGGCAGAGAGCAGCTCACACTTGAGAAATTCACACCAGCATTCCTATCTCCACAAACCTTTGGATTCCCTCTTCCCCATCACATCAGGAAATTTCTGACATACTCCTGTCCTGCTAATTGTGCAATGGAAAAGGAGAGAGAGAGACTATGCCGTGGGCTCCAGGAGTGGCTCCTGGTGTTAGACTTAGCCTGGAAGGTCTAGGGCCTCTTGGCTTACTATGGTGAGTACTATGAGTTCTCTTTACTCTCAGAAAACGTCACCAAATGACATTACTGTTTCCTTGATTCTTCTCTTGCAGAACCATTTATTTCATGCTGAAATGTCTCTTTCATGGAACACAGGGTTTCTCTGTGATGTTTATGATCACTTCCGTGTTTCTGATGAGGAAGCCGAGATACAGCAGAACCCTGTGTTTGCCTCAGTCTGAGCCTCTCTAATGGCACATTCCATTCACACATTAACTGCACATTTGTGAGGAGTCAGGCCCTAAGGGCTGGTAGATGCAAAGGTGGGACTTGAGTCCAGGTTTGAAGAATCTCAAAGCCTTTCTACTATAGCATGGCAATATTTGTCAGAGGCTTAACTTACCAAAGAGTAGTTAAAAAGCAAAAGAAGAGAGATGGGGAAATGCCAGGGAAGAAGAGAAAAAAGTATACAGGAGAGAAATGATCTCATTCCAGTATGATTTAGAGGTTGCAAACAGGCAGCATTAACTGTTGAACTTCTAGGAGATAAACTCTCCCAACAGGAACCAGTGTAGAGATAAACACAGGAATCAGACAGATGGAGATAAAAATATCACTCTTAAAAAAATTCTGGGGGTTTCCCTGATGGTCCAGTGGCTAAGACTCTGTGCTCTCAATGTAGGGGCTCCAGGTTTGATCCCTGGTTAGGGAACTAGATCCCACGTGCTGCAACTGGATTTGCTTGCCTCAACTAAAGATCCTGCATGCTGCTGCAACTAAGACCTGGTGTAGCCAAATAAATAAATAATAAAATTCTGTTGATAACATCCTCTTCCAAAATTCATGCTCACTCCACCTCAGAATGCAACCTGATTTGGAAACAGGCTTTTTGCATATGTAATTAGTCTAGATGAGGCCATTCCAGTTTAAAAGAACCCTAAATCCAGTATGTCTCATGCCTTATAAGAAGGTAAAACAGATGCCCAGAGACAAAGAGGGAGCATGTCATGTGAAGACAGAGGCAGAGATGGAAGTGAAGCAGTTGTGAGTCGTGGAAGCCCAAAGATTGCCAGGAGGCACCAAAAGCTTCAAGGAGCCAGAAAAGATCCTTCCCTGAAAACTTCAGAGGAAGGATGGCCCTGCTGACACCTTGAGTTTGGACTTCTGGCCTCCAGAACTCTGAGAGAGTACATTTCTGTTGTTGTAAGTACCAGTCTGTGGTACTCCATTATGGCAGACACAGGAAAGGAGAACACCACAAAAGCAGTTTGGAGAACATGAGTCTGTGCTCACTTTTGGAGTGCCCCATGGGGTCACAAAAGAGTCAGACATGACTTAGTGACTGAACAACAACAATAAATCCTTGAGTAGATGGACTTCGCCCCCCCAAGCCTTTCTTTGAAGATTTTCCACAGATCAGGCTGGCTCCTTGGAGGATGGAGATTAGGTGAGCAAGCCCAGTTCCTTCCTGGAAACTCACCAATCAGAGGGAAAGAATGAGCGGGGTGTTGGGGGTAGTCCTGCTAAACTTCCTCCAACAGGAATCATGAAGAGTAGGGGATAAGAGTTCCTGCCTGACAGTGTAGATGCCAATTTTCAGACTGTACCATGTTTTTCTAAAAATATTTGAATCAGTTCCCATAAAAGTTGGGAGATTTCATATAAAATCCAGATTTCAAGCTTCTTTCAGAAAATGGAAAATCTGGTCACACTGACCACTTCCCCACAGGGCTAGGACTGGCTGTTACCGCCAAGAGGTGTCTCCTTCCTCTGGCTCCGCATTCTGCCTGCCACTCTCTATGTCTTATCCCAGGTCCACACCATCCTCTGCTCCCGCCTGGCACTTTCAGACATTTTGGCTTAGGCTTCTTGGAGTAGTGGTTGAGAGCACAGAGCTGAGTCAGACAAATCCTGGGTTCAAATCTGTGCTCAGTTACTTCCTAAATGTGTGGACTTGGGCAATTGATTTTACCTCCTTGAGCCTCAGTTTTCTCATATGTAAAATGGGGGTAATAAGAGAACCTATGTTGATATATGGCAAAAGTTGATACAGTATTTCAAAGCAATCATCCTCCAATTAAAAATAAATTAATTAATAAAAAAAGAATCTATGACTATTGCAATCCCTTCCAAGGGGGGAAGAAAAGAGAGAGCCTACCTTATGGGGCCATGGAGAGAATTCAAGAATATAATAATGTGAGTCTTACACATGCAAGTGCCCAATAGATGGGAGCTATTGCTTCTATTTGAAAAGAAAAACTGAACAATGAAAGAGGAAACTTCAGAGAGAGAAAGCCTCAGGCATTAGTACGCTTCGTCTAGCTTTAGGGCTGCCCTCCATCTCACCAATTTTCAGAAAAATATTTTAGTAAGTCAGCTTCTCAGGAGCCCCTTTCTTTTTTAAAAAAAATAATTTATTTATTTTAATTGGAGGATAATTACAATATTGTGATTGTTTTTGCCATACATCAACATGAATTGGCCATAGGTGTACATGGCCCCCATCCTGAACCCCTATGCCACCTCCCTCCCTACCCGATCCCTCTAGGTTGTCCCAGAGCCCTGGCTTTGGGTGCCAGGAGTCCCCTTCTGTAGTAAGGAGTCTAATAGCAGTTTGGGGAATTAGAGGTCTAAGTAAGGTGACTTCCCCCTCCTCCTTAAGAGTTTGATTCTCTTTGGGAAGAGGTCGTGGAGAGGCAGGAAATGCTGGACCCCATCCAAATACTTTGATGTCTGGTTTTAAAATACTTGCGTTCTTAGCTGGCTTTGCAGACCGCCTAGTGGCCCTCAGAGGACAGCTTCTACTCACACTGATCACTTCTCCTGGGAGGCCCGGAATGATGGAAGACCGCAGAAGGAACCAATTGACTTCAAATAGCCTGCTTCCAGTTGGAGGCGAGAAACCAGATGGAATTGGGAAGGGGGCAGGGTGACAGAGAGGAAAGTTTTTGTTTTTTTTTAATTTTTACTTTTTTAACTGAAGGACATATAAATTTCTCATTGTGAGAAAGAAGGCTCAGTTAGGAGGCCGTCAGCCTCTGAAATGGTTACAAGCTACAGAAACCAACTCAAGCCAGTTGTGAAAATGAATTTATTTGGAGGGATAATGGAGCATTATGTAGAACCCAAGGACAGGGAGGTCTCTCCAGGGACTAGAAGCATGAGCTGGGAAGTGGTCAGGTACAAAGTGCAAAGTATTAATAAAACTTAGTTGTTGATACAACTAGATACAACATGGTTGTTCAAGCACCATGCATTGAGTAATCCATCTTTTCTCAACTGGTTTGAAGCAGCACTTTTATCACGTTCTAATTCTTTAGTGTTCAGATCATTTCTGGGAAAATTCTACTTCATCTGCTATTCTGGTTGTTACGGGTTGGATTGTATCCTATAGAAAAGATACATGGAAATCCTAACCCCTGGGACCTCAGAATGTGGCTTTATTTGGAAACTGGTTATTTACAAAGAGTAATCAAGTTAACATGAGGTCATTTGGGTTGGCCTTAATCCAGTCCATCCTAAAGGAAATCAGCTCTGAATATTCATTGGAAGGACTGTTGCTAAAGCTGAAACTCCAATACTTTGGCCACCTGATGGGAAGAACTGACTCATTTGAAAAGACCCTGATGCTGGGAATGATTGAAGGCAGGAGGAGAAGGGGATGACAGAGGATGAGATGATTGGATGGCATCACCAACTCAATGGATGAGTTTGGGTAGGCTCTGGGAGTTAGTGAAGGACAGGGAAGCCTGGCATGCTGCAGTTCATGGGATTGCAAAGAGTCGGACATGACTGAGCAGCTGAAATGTACTGAACTGAACTAATCCAGTAGAATTTCTGTCCTTATACAAAGCGGACATTTGGACACAGATGCACACAGAGGGAAGGCAGTCATATGAAAAAGAGGAACCACCAGGGTGATGTACCTATAAGGCAAGGAATGCCAAAGAGTATCTGTGAAACAGTAAGAGGCAAGGTCCTTCCCCAGAAGGTTTCAGAGGGAGCGTGGCCCTGCCAACACCTTGAATTTGGACTTCTAGCCACCAGGACTGTGAGACAGTACATTTCTCCAGTTTGTGGTACTTTGTTATGGCAACCCTAGTAAGCTAATACAATGCCCCAACGTACCAAGCTGTTTTAATTATTATAGCTTTATAATATTTAAAAATACCTGGTCATGTTAATCCCAGGGATCTTGTGTTTAAGATGCAGAAGGTTAGGTCTAATGTAAATGCTAAAGATTATAATCTAAAACACCATTTAAAAGTTAACTATTATTTAGAAAACTCATTGAAATATACTCTTGAAATGGGCACATTTTATAGCATGATAGGTATCCCCCTATAAAACTGATTAAAAAGAAGAGTAAGACTCAAATATATCATATCCTACCATGTAGCAAAGGGAGGGGGGATCACCACCATTTTACTTTCTTAAAATTTTTATTTATTTATTTATTTTTGGCTGCACTGGGTCTTCTTTGTTGCATGTGGGCTTCCTCTCTAATTGCAATGAATGGGACGTGTTCTCTAGTTGTGGTGAATAGCTTCTCATTGCAGTAGCTTTTCATGTTGCAGAGCATAGCCTTTAGGGTACTGGCCCAGTAATTGTGGCCCATGGCCTAGTTGTCCTATGGTATGTGGAATCTTCCCAGACCAGGGGTCGAACTCATGTCCCCTGCACCAGCAGATGGATTCTTAACCACTGGACCACCAGGGAAATCCACCATTTTGCTTTTTAATGTATGTTGCATGGTTTATGCAAACTCTGGACCAGAGCTCTGCATATATTTAAAATTCTGGTGAAAGTCTCACTGACTGATGGGGCTGGAGTGTTACACTGATATTTAGAAACAATTTAGGCCAACAATCATCTACTTGTCTGAAATGGTGCTAGCAGATAAATTGTTATAACGTATGTGCAGATCATTCTCAAGTACAGACTGGGTGAGGTTCGGTTATAACTTTATAGATCAGCTGAGTAGTAATAGCAAAACTTAAAATATTGTGACCATCTAATGTCAGAGATCACTTCAGTATTTTAGTCTTTGCTGTAGTTCTGACTTTAGCAGGCAGAATGGTTTTAACAGAGCCTTGTGGGATTCACAAAATTGCCTTGCCTACTGGAACAGCTCCAAAATCACTGCCTACAGTGACTGCAGCTATGAAATTAAGACACTTGCTCCTTGAAAGGAAAGCTATGATAAACCTAGACAGCATATTAAAAAGCAAAGACATCGCTTTGCTAACAAAGGTTTGTATAGTCAAAGCTAGCTCTTTCCAGTAGTCATGTACGGATGTGAGAGTTGGACCATAAAGAAGGCTGAACACTGAAAAATGGATGTTTTCAAATTGTGGTGCTGGAGAAGACTCTTGAGAGTCCCTTGGACTGCAAAGAGATCAAACCAGTCAGTCCTAAAGGAAATCAACCCTGAATGTTCGTTGGAAGGACTGATGCTGAAGCTGAAGCTCCAATACTTTGGCTACTTGATGCAAAGAGCCGACTCATTGGATAAGACCCTGATGCTGGGAAAGATTGAGGGCAAGAGGAGAAGGGGACAACAGGATGAGATGGTTAGATGGCATCACTGAATCAATGGAGAGTTTGAGTGCACTCTATGAGATGGTGAAGAACAGGGAAGCCCGGTGTGCTGCAGTCCATAGGGTTGCAAAGAGTTGGACGTGACTTAGTGACTGAACAACAACAACCGGAACAGCTAAAGCATCATTAAAGTCACTGAAAGATTAAATTGTGAACTGAACATTCAAAACAAAATAAACTAGTTCTGAAGTATTCTGCAACTATCTGAACAGGAATTGAGATTTCTAGCAATTAAAAATGTTGTCATCAACTGTTTCAAGACATATGTGAAAAGTGTTCTGGTTTTTCAAAACAAGGAAAAATCTAAATTTGCTGAAGACGTGTTCATCAAATCCCTCCTAAGACATTTAGTAATTAAGGAATGTGACTAACTGTTGATGTTAGTGATTCATTGTTACCCCAACAATCCTGACTATCTGTCAAGCTCTGGATCTGTTCCAGTAAACTGAGATTGGAAGGTGAGCCATGAAAGCTTTTACCTGTGTAGCTACTTACTTATGTAAATTAAGAGAGCTGTGGTAGCTATGGGTTGCATCTGCCTAGCACACTCTCCTTTTCCCCTTGTTCTGCTAAGAGAAGCCCTCCTCCCTGTGGGAAACCCATTCCTCATGGGTGGGAGGGGCTGACCTCACCACCTCTCTCACCACCAAGATGGCAACGTGACTCTAACCTGGTCAAGAAAAGTTTCCTCTTTTCACTACCTATAGTCATCTCTTCTGAGAAGAGCATGTGACCTAAGATGTCTGATCAGCATCTGGCCTGAAATTTTCTCCAGAACTTTAGGCAGAAAATTTTCCCTCTATGATTATGCATGTGTGCTAAATTCACCTCAGTCGTGTCTGACTCTTTGCAACCCTGTGGACTGTAACCCACCGGGCTCCTTTGTCCATGGGGTTCTCCAGACAAGAATGCTGGAGTGGGTTGCCATGCCCTTCTCCAGGGGATAGTCCCGACCCAGGGATCAAACCCACATCTCTTATGTCTCCTGCATTGGCCGTCAAATTCTTTACCACTAGCTCCACCTGTATGATCATAGCTTTAACTACGATGTGAGCCTACAGCTACTGAGGTCATCTTTCCTTCCAATATAGGGAGACTCTCTAGGAATAAAGCCACTTTGAGGGAAAGCATGACTACACAGTGGAAGTGAGAAATAGATTTAAGGGACTAGATCTGATAGACAGAGTGCCTGATGAACCATGGACAGAGGTTCGTGACATTGTGCAGGAGACAGGAATCAAGACCATCTCCAAGAAAAAGAAATGAAAAAAGCAAAATGGCTGTTTGAGGAGGCCTTACAAATAGCTGTGAAAAGAAGGGAAGTGAAAAGCAAAGGAGAAAAGGAAAGATGTACCCATTTGAATGCAGAGTTCCAAAGAATAGCAAGGAGAGATAAAAAGCCTTCCTCAGTGATCAATGCAAAGAAATAGAGGAAAACAATGGAATGGGAAAGACTAGAGATCTCTTCAAGAAAATTAGAGATACCAAGGGAACATTTTATGCAAAGATGGGCTCACTGAAGGACAGAAATGGTAGGGACCTAACAGAAGCAGAAGATATTAAGAAGAGGTGGCAAGAATACACAGAAGAACTGTACAAAAAAGATCTTCATGACCCAGATAATCATGATGGTGTGATCACTCACCTAGAGCCAGACATCCTGGAGTGTGAAGTCAAGTGGGCCTTAGGAAGCATCACTACAAACAAAGCTAGCAGAGGTGATGGAATTCCAGTTGAGCTTTTTCAAATCCTGAAAGATGAGGCTGTGAAAGTGCTGCACTCAATATGCCAGCAAATTTGGAAACCTCAGCAGTGGCCACAGGACTGGAAAAGGTCAGTTTTCATTCCAATACCAAAGAAAGGTAATGCCAAAGAATGCTCAAACTACCGCACAATTGCACTCATCTCACACGCTAGTAAAGTAATGCTCAAAATTCTCCAAGCCAGGCTTCAGCAATACGTGAACCGTGAACTTCCAGATGTTCAAGCTGGTTTTAGAAAAGACAGAGGAATCAGAGATCAAATTGCCAATAACCGCTGGATCATCGAAAAAGCAAGAGAGTTCCAGAAAAACATCTATTTCTGCTTTATTGACTATGCCAAAGCCTTTGACTGTGTGGATCACAATAAACTGTGGAAAATTCTGAAAGAGATGGGAATACCAGACTACCTGACCTGCCTCTTGAGAAATCTGTATGCAGGTCAGGAAGCAACAGTTAGAACTGGACATAGATCAACAGACTGGTTCCAAATAGGAAAAGAAGTACATCAAGGCTGTATATTGTCACCTGCTTATTTAACTCATATGCAGAGTACATCATGAGAAATGCTGGGCTGGATGAAGCACAAGCTGGAATCAAGATTGCCAGGAGAAATATCAATAACCTCAGATATGCAGATGACACCACCCTTATGACAGAAAGTGAAGAAGAACTAAAGAGCCTCTTGATGAAAGTGAAAGAGGAGAGTGAAAAAGTTGGCTTAAAGCTCAACATTCAGAAAACTAACATCATGGCATCCAGTCCTATCACTTCATGGGAAATAGATGGGGAAACAGTGGAAACAGTGGCTGACTTTATTTTTCTGGGCTCCAAAATCACTGCAGATGGTGATTGCAGCCATGAAATTAAAAGATGCTTACTCCTTGGAAGGAAAGTTATGACCAACCTAGACAGCATATTAAAAAGCAGAGACATTACTTTGCCAACAAAGGTCCATCTAGTCAAGGCTATGGTTTTTCCAGTAGTCATGTATGGATGTGAGAGTTGGACTATAAAGAAAGCTGAGCACTGAAGAATTGATACTTTTGAGCTGTGGTGTTGGAGAAGACTCTTGAGAGTCTCTTGGACTGCAAGGAGATCCAACCAGTCCATCCTAAAGGAGATCAGTCCTGGGTGTTCATTGGAAGGACTGATGTTGAAACTGCAACTCCAATACTTTGGCCACCTGATGCGAAGAGCTGACTCGTTTGAAAAGACCCTGATGCTGGGAAAGATTGAGGGCAGGAGAAGAAGGGGACGACAGAGGATGAGATGGTTGCATGGCATCACTGACTCAATGGACATGGGTTTGGATGGACTCCGGGAGTTGGTGATGGACAGGGAGGCCTGGTGTGCTGCGGTTCATGGGGTTGCAAAGAGTCGGACATGACTGAGTGACTGAACTGACTGACTGGCTGAGGGAGAGCAAGGCTGAGAGATGGAAGAGGGGGGATGGAGAGGTTGCCATGGCTGAAGCTGTTTAAGTCCTTGGCTCTTCCTTATGGGAGCTGATAAATGCTCCCTCTATTTTGTTTTCCTTAACCTGAGTTGAGTTTCTCTCATGCACAACATAAAGATAACTGGTGAATTGTAATTATAATGACTGGCCAATTGTCTACCTGTGAAAATCAAGCTCTTCTTGGAAGTGTGCAACAGCAATAACAAAAATTAGATGCTGAAGCTAATACAGGACTGGACTCTCCTACTTGTTGAATAAATAAATCCTCATTTAATATAGAAAAGTGAAAGCTCAGAGAGGCTGAGTGTCTTGCTCAAGATTGCATAGCTAGCAAGCAGTGCAGCCAGTATTGGACTCCATATTCTTATTACTCTGCCTCCCAGGAGGCCTCCCTTGGGAGGGGACTCAGGTGCTGGTCTTGCTCAGTCATCGGTGAAAGTCATGTAAATGGAAGCAGCTTCTTTTGGTTTTGAGATCAGGATATTTTCACTAATTGGGGAAAGGAGTAGTGGGGAGGCTTTGGCTGTGGAGAGGAGATTCTTCTCTGCTGATCCATGGACAGTGATGTTCTCTTCTTGCTCTGTGCCTTCTCAGATGGCTTTTTAAATGATGTTCTTTTGACTAAGGATGTGTTGTTGAACATCAAGCTGTTGGAAGACGCATTTTGGCAACTTGAGGACATTCTAATGAACTTGCATCCTTCCTCATGAATTTTTGGCTGTACCCTGTTGAGTTCTACTGGACACCCAGAAATGTTTGCTTAAGTAGTTCCCTTTTGATGGTTGGGAATATTATGTTGATTAGGATCAGCATCTTTGTCCCACCCTGCCCTCAACATTTGAGCTTTTTTAAAAAATGCGAACAGAGTACAGGTTCTAATCTCCAACTGATCTCAAATTCTCTTGTTTTAGGGGATTGTGATGGGCTTGACAGTTTTCTGTGCTAAAATGCTCTTGTGTCTTCCAATAAAAATAAAAATCGTCCTTAGTGGTCACTAGGTTCAGGCCCTATGATCAGTGGTGCATTTATATTATCTCATCGAACCCACCACAAAGTTGTGTGGCAAGGACCACACGGTGCATTATAGGGGCAGCTGATGCTCTGACAAGTGCGATGATTGTTCGAGGTCATGTGGTTAGTTAGTCAGTGTGTGGTGGGGGAGGAGGGAGAATTGACACCAGTCCAGTGAGATTCCAAAGCTGGTTTGCCTGACACAGCACCAGGAGGCCGCTCCTGCCATTCCAGGAAGCCTTTTGACAGGATGGCATCTGAAAAGCAGGGTGACAGAGTAGAGGTCACCTGCTGGCCCAACTCCCTACCCAGATTGTTGGGACTTGTGGTTTAGCAGGTCACCCGATGCCAGGATGGCTTTCCCACCTGGAGGAACTTAAACACCGATCACTACACCGATGACTACAATGTCAACAACACAGGTCATTCAGCAAATTCTCTCTTCCTCCAGGGAAGTCCATGTTGAGAAGGCTTGATGCACTGCATCCTCTTGGTGTGTGTATGTGTGTGTGTGTGTGTGTGTCTGGTTTTGAGGGTGCGTAGATGAGGCCTTGACTCAGTATCCCAGCCACATCTCCTGCCTCCCAGCCCTGCACCCCCCACATTCAGGTACCCTATTCCACCTGCGACAGTGCTCCGTATCCTGGGTACTCCAGCTACCCCATCGGCTGCTTCCAATACCTTCGCTCTCCACAGCACAGGGCATTCTCTCTTAAAGCGTTAAGGGAGACCCCCTTACATCTATGCCCCTTCTGAGATCTTCTAGCAGTTACCCAACCTTTTGAGAATGTGAACACCCTTCTTCCCGAGCCAGGAAGGTGTGGTACTCAGCAAGGGGCTATGGATGAGGCTGCCCATGGTTGCTCTCTTGGCTTGACTCCCTGCTCCCTGTGTGTCCTCAGGCATGTTGGTTAACCTCCTTGAACTTTTGGGTAAAATTTAAAGTGGTTGGGAAATTTCAAACATGGAATCTGATTGGCTAGTCTCCAATCAACCGATTGGCTAGTCTCACAGTCAGTTCGTATTAGCTACCCTGGGCTGTGGGAGGCAAGATTTTCCTTATTGCAGCCCTCCTCACTTAGCAAAGGGCTCGGTGGCTGCATTGCTATTCTTTGAATTCCATAGACTGAAGATTCTGGGTTCTGAGTCATTCTAGAGATCTGGGCTCCCGTGTGGCACGTGTGCAGTCTTGTCCCTGTAAATAACTTAGGGTCAATCCACCTACTTAAGGAGGCAAGACCCATTTAAGCTGGCTAGTCCATTTTTTTTTTAAATGTTATGTGTATTTTATTTTTAATTAAAAAATGTTTTCTATAATTAAACAAGTTTTTATTGGAGTACAGTTGTTTTACAAAATTGTGTTTCTACTGCATGGCAAAATGAATCAGCTATACATATACATATATCTGCTCTTTTTAAAATTTCCTTCCCATTTTAGTCCACCACAGAACATTGAGTAGAGTTCTCTGTGCTATACAGTAGGTTCTCGTTAGTTATCTATTTTATACATAGTATCAATAGTGTACGTCTGTCAATCCCAATCTCCCAATTCATCCCACATCCCCCCCCCCCCCGCCTTTGGTATCCATAGGTTTGTGCTCTATGTCTGTGTCTCTATTTCTGGTTTGTAGATAAGTTTGGCTATAGCAGTTTTCTCAGACTCCATCTGTTTAGCTGGTCAGTGATTTACGCGTTGTTTCACAGGTGTCGCTCCTTGATTTCCTCTTCTTTGTTCACGGGTTTCAGGATCTGTTCAGCACCAAGGACTTAGTGTGCGCAACATCCCTTCATCCTGGTGAGAACCCCGCCCTCCCCACCCAGCTCCTGGCTTCCGAAGCCCAATATGTGGGGCCCCTGCATTGTGCTGGCGACACTGTCATCTTCCCTTCAGTTTCACTTGTAGTGAGCCCAAGAGACAAATCATGCCTGTGGAAGATTCCAGGGAACATCTCCTGCCCGTCTCCTGGAAAGTGGTGATCCTGGCTGAAAGAGGTTTTCACAATCTTGAGAACCATGGAACATAAGCGCTACATAGGCCTGCGGTGAAAAGTCCATTTTACAGACAATGAAAACTGAGGCCCAGAGAAGGGAGATGGTGGTGTGTTACGGGAAGATGGTGCAGGGTGGTCAGGAAGCCGAGTCAGGGTCAAACCCCAATTCCTTCATGTACTTGCTTTGTGACCCTGAGCAAGTCATGGGCTGTCTCTAAATCTTGACTTCCTCTCCTGTAAAATGGTAGGGATAATAGTAGTGCCTGCTTCCTGGTGGAGTCACTGAGAGGATTAGACAAGGTTTTGTGTGTGTGTGTGTGTGTGTGTGTGTGTGTAGCTCAGTCCATTGCCTGGCCCTGAGGCAGTGCTTGACCAGTTCAACTCTCGCCCTCTGTCCTAATTCTCCTTCACTTTTCTTCTATTCAGTGCCCTTGACGTGGAGTGCATGCCACAGCACCTACAGAAGCTGTAGCAGAAGCCCCACACCCTCCTCTTCATGATGCCCACGATTCTGGAATTTGGGGACCTAGGAGTCACCCTCATTTTAGTTTCAGGTTTCCTGTGGTCACATATGCCACATAAGCTTTGGAAATAACTGGTTTTCCTTACTTATAATTATGTCATAATAATCACAAAAATTGTATAATTATACATTTTGAAAAATTGAAGTATAGTTGACTTACAATGCTGTGTTACTTTCAGTATATTTATATATATTCTTGTTATTGTTCAGTCACTTAGTCATGTCTGACTCTTTGCGACACCATGGACTGCAGCATGCCAGGCTTCCCTGCCCTTCACTGTCTCCCAGAGTTTGCTTAAACTCATGTCCATTGAGTCAGTGATGCCATCAACCATCTTATCCTTTGTTGCTTCCTTCTCCTCTTGCCTTCAATCTTTCCCAGCATCAGAGTCTTTTCCAATGAGTCGGTTCTTCTCATCAAGTGGCCAAAGTATTGGAGCTTCGGCTTCAGCATCAGTCCTTCCAATGAATATTCAGGATTAATTTCCTTTAGGGCTGCTTTGATATATATTCTTTTTTCAGATTCTTTTCCATTATATTTTATTACAAGATATTGAGTATAGTTTCCTGTGCTATACAGTAGGTCCTTGTTGTTTATTTTATATACAGTAGTGTGTATCTGTTAATTCCAAACTGCTAATTTATCCCTCTCCCTGCTATCCTCTTTGGTAACCATAAATTTGTTTTCTAGGTCTGTGAGTCTATTTATTTTTTGTAAATAAGTTCATTTGTATCATTCCTTAAGATTCCACATATAAGTGATACCATATGATATTTGTCTTTGATTTATACTTCACTTAGTATACTAATCTCTAGGTCCATCCATGTTGCTGCAAATGGCATTATTTCATTCTTTTTATAATTACACTTACTATAACAGATATCTATGGCGTGTGTCCACTACGGCACTGTGCATGAATATTCACAGTAGTCTCTTGAAAGTGAAAGTGAAAGTGTTAGTCACTCAGTCTTGGCCGACTCTGTGTGACCCCATGGACTCTAGACCACCAGGCTCCTCTGTCCATGGGCTTCTTCAGGCAAGAACACTGGAGTGGGTTGCTGGTTCCTTCTCCAGATAGTCTCTTGAGGTAAGGTCTATATTTATCATCTCCCTTACACAGATGGAGAGGCCAAGGTGCTGAGTGGCTAAGGATGTGCTCAAGGTCGCTAGATGCTAGGTGGCTGTGTCCAGATGTGGCCCCAGAGCACTTTCATTTTGGAGTTGCTGTGGTTTCTCTCTCTACACGCAACCAGCCTGCCTATGTTACTCTTAGCCTTATTGAAAGAGGATCATCCACTTTTCTTTTGTCTTTAAAAATCCATGTTGGCTTTTCAAGTTTTGTGGGCAATTATATAGTTTCCCCACTGCTGATTCTCGGGGATGGCTGTGGGGCTGGCAGCTTCTCTTCAGATGAAACTGGAGATGGCTAAGGTCTACCCGTTGGCTTCAGATATTTGACAGCTGGTATTCTCTGCTGTTATTTTCTCTCTTCCTTTAATAACTTTTGCCTCAGATGGAAAATTTTATAGTTTTTCTTAAAATGGCTTTTATAAAATTGGAGTGCTGGAGGTGATGGGTGGAAAAACAGTCAGGGCAAAGGAGAAAGTCTTTCTATTTTTGAGTCTAGTCTCATTAAAAGAGCTCTCTTTGCCCTGTCCTCAATGTTCTGGCTTTCCAAATTCTCTCTTGTTAGTGGTTTTGCCCTGTCTCTGTTTATTTTGTGACTCGTGCCTGAGGGGATGTGTTCTCAAAAGAGAATTCTCCACACCACATCTTGTTCTGACTACATGTTGCACCACCCCCTCTCTCGGTCAAAGCCCTCTCTGTGCAGGGTCGCGGAGATTTATTCTGGTGAACAGGGATGCCATGTAGGAGCAGCAGTTAGATGGGGTAGGGACGGAATGAACTTCCCTTAGAATAACCAGACATTTGAGCGATCATACCCACAACACGATGTTTTTCCTGGCACCAACACCACTTAAGCAGTGGATTTGTACAGAGAAGTCTACTGTGGGTAACTGAAAGACATCAAAATTCCTGTTGTTTTAGTCAGAACAAAGAACACAGAAGTTCAGTCAGATGAGGGGGGCTCAGGAGAGGCCAGCCTTTGGTTCCACTCAGAACTTACTTCCAACACATTGTCACATTCCAAGAAACACAAACAACCAAGAAAGCCAATCATATCCTTTCTGACATGTGCTCCTTCCCTGTATTTGCCAACCACTTAATGTTGAAAATGATGACAAAGATGGAAAGATAGAACAAGCCACAGTTCCAGTTCCATTCTACACGTGAGGAATGTCCATGTGTGCACATACCAAGAAGTAAAATATAAACAGTTGAGTCAGTTTTGAGCAGCGTTTCCACTGTTCTGGTAAGAAGTAAATACATATGCATGCATGAGCTACAAAGTATGAGTTATGCAGTTTTGCTGATTCTGCATGTGAGTCAAGTGCTCTTTTATTTGCAGTTAAAACATATTATACAATATAAAGATGGAACTATATAATTTGTGCTAGTAGTTAAAATTTTCAGTTTTAGTTAGGACAACATTGTGTGCATGCTCAGTTGCTCAGTCTTGTCTGGCTCTTTGCAACCACATGAACTGTAGCCCACCAGGCTCCTCTGTCCATGGGATTCTCCAGGCAAGAATCCTGGAGTGAGCTGCCATTTCCTCCTCCAGGGGATCTTCTTGACCCAGGGATCGAACCAGAGTCTCCTGTGTGTCCTCCACTGGCAGGCAGATTCTTTACCACTGGACACCTGGGAAACCCCTAGAACAACATTAAATAATAAACAAAAACAGCATTTCAAGGTCAACATCAATGATCATAGATCCCATCAATAGCATGTAACCTTGATATGATGTGATGAAATGGCACTTTATCTTGTGATCTCTCTCCCCACCATAACCCCAGTTTAACTGAGAGAAACACCAGACAGATCCTAATGGACAGGCATTCTGCAAATACCTGCTTAGTACTCATAATTGTAAAGACGATCCAAATCAGTACAAGTCTGAGAGACCATCACAGCCAAGAGGAGACTAAGGAGGCGTGACAACTAAAAGTATGTGGCATTCTGGATGGGATCCAGGAGTAGAAAAAGGGTATTACCTAAAAACAAAGGAAATTGGAATAAAGTGTAGATTTTAGTTAATGGAAAAAAAATGAGGGGACTCATTCAAGGGCTCCAACTGTTATTTCACTGGAAAACAAAGGTGCTGGGTCCTCAGAGGACCCAAGGACTAGACTTGTGGGCCACAAGTCATTCTTTCAGGCTTTCAGCACAGGGGTTCCCTTCTCCTCCAATTTCTTGGGGCTTCCCGATCTCCTTTGAGCCTCTTTTTCCTCATCTGCCTAAGATTCCCAGAGTGGTTGAAGGCATAGGTCAGGAAGCAGAAGCTGGATGTTCATCCCTACCATTGCTACCTCCTAAACTTTTAGCAAATCAGTGTGTGCCTGTTTCCTTGCTGGTGAAGTGAGCATTGGAGGTTTCAGTAGGTTATCACTTGTCAAGTACTTAGCACAGCACCAACTGTTGTGCAGTGGTGCTGGGCAGTGCTCAGCCTAGGTTAGTGTGGTTGTCTCTTGTGACTGGCTTCCTTTGCTCTCATGTGGCCAAGGGTACATTAACAACAGCCAAGGATAGCACTAACCCTGCTAACAATAATCAGACTAGCTCATAGTTATTGAACTTTTACTATGTAAGTATTTCATACGTATTTTCATTGTATCCTCAAATCAAATTGAAATAGTTGCCTTTATTTATATGTTATTTATACTTTTTTGTTTATTTATTTGTACTTATTTTTATTATATATTTTATTTATTCATTTATACTTTATTTATACTTATATCTTTATTATCCCCCTATTGTAGATAAGGGAAGTGAGGTTTGAGGAGAACAAGTAACTCACCCCAAGTCACACAGGTAAGTTGGAGTCAAACTTGCACGCATATTGTGGGAATACATGACTGTCTTAGTCTCTTGGGGCTGTTATGTCAAATTACCACTGACTGGGTGGCTTATAAACAACAGGAGTTTATTTCTCACAGTTTCAGGGGATAAAAGTCAGATCAGGGTGCCATCATGGTCAGGTTCCAGATTGCAGACTGCCAACTTATCATCATATCCCCATATGGCAGAAAGATGTTAGGGAACTCTCTGGGGTCTCTCTTATCAGGCACTAATCACATTCACGAGGGCTCCACCCTCATGACCTAATTACCTCCCAGAGACTCCACCTCCAAACACCATCACATTAGGGATTAGGTTTCAACATATGTACTTTTGGGGGGGAGAGGGGAGATGCAAAAGTTCAGTTCATGGCAATGACCTTCTAAACCCAGTGCTTCCACTCTTTGATGATTCGGTTTACAGTTCTTAAACTTGGTTTCTTGGTTTACTAGTTCACATTCTTGAGGAGAAATGTGATGGACTACGCTCAGTCTATGGATATTTTCCCCTTGGGTTAGGTGTGCATTCTTGGATCAGTCAGCTGTGGCCAGAGGGGTGGGGTCATGTGGTTCCAACATGGCAGTCTAGACCCCATAGAGACAGAATGTTTCCCAGAAAGGGAAGGTAGGATATCAAACCCTTCTGTTATGCACTCACATTTTAGTCCTAAAATTGTCTCAGTGTTCCCTCTGGAGGGTTAAGTCACTGTCGGTATTACTGTATGCCTTTTTCTTGCTGATCTGGGCTGTAGGCGCTGGGGCCATTCACTGGAAAGCCCAGTCCCACCCAGCTCTGGAATCAATCTACATGGTGTTGGCAGTACATTGAGTGCCCTGTGTCTGCCAGTGGGTGGGATCTGGAAATTAGTCTGGCAGCGATAAGCAGCTAGTGTCCATGTGTCTACCATGCTGGTTTCCCCCCCACTTCTTGCTTGGTCTTTCTGATGCTATTCCTGCTTGGTTCTTGGGATGGTACTTTAATAACCCAGATCATCCCACCACTTCTTCCCTACTCCCTGGGCCCCCAACCACTAGCTGAGATCCTGTCCTAGTTCAAACATAAGGCTCTGAATCACAGACTCCCTCTGCTGCCACACATCCATCCATCCACCTACCCTCCCAACAAATCAGGTCCCTTTGCGTGTTTTTAACTTTCACTGTAGAAAATTTCAGACATTCACAAAAACATACATCCTCATATGATAAATCTTCATGTTACCCATCGCCTGGTTTCAACAATGACTAAATCATGGCCAAGCTTGTTTTATTTATACTTCCACCTAATTTGCCTCAGTATTATTTTGTACCAAATTTCAGATCGTTACCACTGCATCTATAAATAGTTCAGTGCACATCTCTGAAATATTAGGTTTGTTTTTAACATAATCACAAGCCTATTAACTTGCTTAAATATATTAACAATGATTTCTTTATATCATCAAATAATCCAGTCAGTGTTTATATTTCCAGTAGTCTCACACATGTTTTAAGTGTTATTTTTATTAACAGTTTTTGAGTCAACATTCAGATAAGGTTAACATATTATGATCTGTTGATAAAATCACCAGATTTTTGTCTCCTTTTCTAGTTTCCCTTTTATTTCTCAAAGAAATTGGGATGTCTGTTCTGGAGAACCTCCCAGTGGGGACATGCTGATGGAACATTAAGACTGAAGGTCCCGCTTCAGAGTTCCAGACTCATTGTGTCCTTACAAGGTGGAAGGAAGGAAGGAGCTCTCTGGGGCTTCTTTTAAGGGCACTAGTCCCATTCCTGAGGGCTTCATCCTCATGGTCTAACCACCTCTCCGAAGTCCCACCTTCTAATACCATCACACTGGCGATTAGGCCTCAACATGTGAATTTTAGAGGACACAGATATTCAGCCTATAGCAGGGTATAACTTGGACTAGATATGAAATAGATCCCAAATAATGATATATTAAATTAGGTAGAAATTGATTTCTCTCTCATGTAAGCATCTGAGCTCATGACAGTGGCTGCTTCACAAGGCCATTAGGAGCCCAGCTCCTTCCATGTTTTGGTTGAGAATTTGGTCTCTGGTTGCAGGAGATGAGAATTCCTTTATATGGGGCTAAGGAGGGGCTAAGGAGGCCCTTGTACTTTTCTACTTGGTTTTTTTTATTGACTAACAGTCATTGCAATCTTTCATTATCTTTTTTTCCCCCAAAGCATACATTGTTCTCCAATAACAGCCATTCAATTCCATTGTCCCTAATGACTCTTTCCTCCATCTTTGGCAAAAGCCCAATATGTCACGCACTCTAGGACCATTTCTTCCACCGGTATCCCATTCTATTTCACCACTGGTGGAAGTCTGACCAGTTTCACTGCCATCTCCCATATGGGGCTGAATTAGCTCTGTGTATCAACAGTAGTAATGGACTCTCCAGGTGGCTCAGTGGTAAAGAATCTGCCTACCAATGCAGGAGACACAAGTTTGATCCCTGGGTCGGAAAGATCCCCTGGAGAAGGAAATGGTAACCCACTCCAGTATTCTTGCCTGGAAAATCCCACAGACAGAAGAGCCTGCTGGGCTACAGTCCATGAGGTTGCAAAGAGTCAGACATGACTTAGAGACTAAAGAACAACAACCACAACATCAACAGTAATGGGGTTCTCATTGCCTGTCAGCTGGCAGGTGATCCAGCCCTAGAGTCCATTTTAGCATCTGTTTTCTCAGATTGCTCCTGGCATTATCTGTCCACAGGGGGCAGCTAGTGGCACAGAGATTAGATTGTGTTAGGTCTACTGGGGGATGTGCTCAGGAAGGACACCTGTGGTGGAAAGGAAGGCACAGGACTGAGCAGAGGGAGGAGTTTGACAGAGGATGAAGTGGTTGGATGGCATCACTGATTAAATGGAGCAAATGAGTCTGAGCAAACTCTGGGAGATAGTGAAGGACAGGGAAGCTTGGTGTGCTGCAGTCCATGGGGTCACAAAGAGTTGGACACAACTTAGCAACTGAACAACAACAGCTTCAACAAAGGCCTCAGCTGACCATTGAAGAACCTGAGAAGCTGGGATAACTGGTCAGACTTTGGGTCTCAAATGTGGGCAAGAGACTAAACCTTTGTATCTCCACAGCAACCAGTTACCACAGTAGGCTACTGCCCCTGGGAATGAGCATCGTCCTTCAGTGAGATGGTTTTCTTCGGGAAAAAAGGAGCAGTTTCTGAGAGGGCTGATAGTTGAGGGACCTCAGCCAGCAAAACGCCCAGCAGTGGAGGGAATATGAAAAAAAATGGCCACAATATTTTTATAGATACGCCCATTAAGAAGTGGACTCTGTTTTCCAGCCCTTGAATTTGGCTTGGCCTCATGACAAGCTTTGGCCAATGGGACCAGAATCACACGTGATACAAGAGTCTTGAAAACTGCTTGCCCACTGGGGCTTGTTCTTCTTTTGCTGTTGGGGGCCCTTCCACTGGCATGTGGAGAAGCCTAAGCCAGCCCCCCTGAGAGGAGAGAGGCCCTATTCAATCCAGGTGAGTTCCGGACATGTGACATCCTAGCCCATCCAGGACAGGTCAGAGGCCCACATGAACCACCTGGCAGACCCACAGGATCAGGGAAAATGATAAGTGTTTATTACTTGCAGACATTGAGTTGCAGGGGTCATTTGTTACACAGCAAAAAATTTACTGATGAGTAGGGTAGCAGGAACCTGGCACTTGATCTGACCAAATGGGGAAAATGTTTTGGGATTTGGCAAACATATATGGTTTTATTTCCCTTTCCCATGTTTCTAGGTTTCTAATAAAACTCTAGCCAAATCCATATGCTTTTCAGAGCCTTTACAAAGCACCCTTTCAATTACCTTTCTCAGCTCAGACAAGGGAATAGAAGAAGCCTTTACCATTCATATATGCTAAGAAAAAAGCATGCTTTCAGAGCTGCCAGTGTTGCAGAACAGAAAACACAGTCACGACTGGAAAAAAACCAAGGACTGCTATTTGATGATAAATATTCTGAAGATAGCAGTCTGTTGATTGTTCATTGAATACAGTTTTTGGAGGAGCATTTGAGGAACTGATGCAGTGAATGAAGTGGAAATGTGCTCAAATGAAAAAGAAAGATCAAATCAAAAGAAAACGTAATTTTAATTAGGTCCCATTTGTTTATTTTTGCTTTTATTTCCAATATTCTGGGAGGTGGGTCATGGAGGATCCTGCTGTGATTTATGTCGGAGAGTGTTTTGCCTATGTTTTCCTCTAGGAGTTTTATTGTTTCTGGTCTTACGTTTAGATCTTTAATCCATTTTGAGTTTATTTTTGTGTACGGTGTTAGGAAGTGTTCTAGTTTCATTCTTTTACAAGTGGTTGACCAGTTTTCCCAGCACCACTTGTTAAAGAGATTGTCTTTTCTCCATTGTATATTCTGGCCTCCTTTGTCGAAGATAAGGTGTCCATATGTGCGTGGGTTTATCTCTGGGCTTTCTATTTTGTTCCATTGATCTATATTTCTATCTTTGTGCCAGTACCATACTGTCTTGATGACTGTGGCTTTGTAGTAGAGTCTGAAGTCAGGCAGGTTGATTCCTCCAGTTCCATTCTTCTTCCTCAAGATTGCTTTGGCTATTCGAGGTTTCTTATATTTCCATACAAATTGTGAGATGATTTGTTCTAGTTCTGTGAAAAATACCATATTAAAATTAAAAGCTTTTGCACAACAAAGGAAACTATAAACAAGGTGAAAAGACAGCCTTCAGAATGGGAGAAAATAATAGCAAATGAAGCAACGGACAAACAATTAATCTCAAAAATATACAAGCAACTTCTGCAGCTGAATTCCCGAAAAATAAATGACCCAATCAAAAAATGGGCCAAAGAACTAAACAGACATTTCTCCAAAGAAGACATACAGATGGCTAACAAACACATGAAAAGATGCTCAACATCACTCATTATTAGAGAAATGCAAATCAAAACCACAATGAGGTATCATTTCACACCAGTCAGAATGGCTGCTATCCAAAAGTCTACAAGCAATAAATGCTGGAGAGGGTGTGGAGAAAAGGGAACCCTCTTACACTGTTGGTGGGAATGCAAACTAGTACAGCCACTATGGAGAACAGTGTGGAGATTCCTTAAAAAACTGGGAATAGAACTGCCATATGACCCAGCAATCCCACTGCTGGGCATATACACCGAGGAAACCAGAATTGAAAGAGACGCGTGTACCCCAATGTTCATCGCAGCACTGTTTACAATAGCCAGGACATGGAAGCAACCTAGATGTCCATCAGCAGATGAATGGATAAGGAAGCTGTGGTACATATACACAATGGAATATTACTCAGCCATTAAAAAAAATACATTTGAACCGGTTCTACTGAGATGGATGAAACTGGAGCCCATTATACAGAGTGAAGTAAGCCAGAAAGAAAAACAACAATACAGTATACTAATGCATATATATGGAATCTGAAAGATGGTAACGATAACCCTATATGCGGGACAGAATGAGAGACACAGATGCATGGAACAATTTTATGGACTCTGAGGGAGAAGGTGAGGGTGGGCCGTTCTGGGAGAATGGCATTGAGACATGTGTATTGTCATATGTGAAACAGAGCACCATTCCATGTTCGATGCATGTGACAAGGGCTCGGGGCCGGGGCAGAGGGATGATCCAGAGGGATGGGAGGGGGAGGGAGGTGGGTGGGGGGTTCGGGAAGGGGAACACATGTAAACCCATGGCTGATTCTTGTCAATGTATGGCAAAAACTATTGCAATATTGTAAAGTAATTAGCCCCCAAGTAAAATAAATAAATTTATAAAAAAAAAAAAAAAAAACAAAAGAAAACGTAAATCAAGCACCTTCCAGTTGCTTACTGGAAAAATATTTTCATGTTTTTCATAGCACATACTTGCTGCCACTTGAAAATGCTTGTTGAATGAATACATGGATAGTAGGATGAACTACCATGTGTGAGAAATGAACTTTCCTCTTGCCCCTGCTTCAAGCTCTTGGAGGGATCACTTTGGCATAAAATAGGGGCGTTGGGCTCAGGGATCTTAAGATTTATCTTCCCAGACCCCATAGATCTCCACTCAAATTCTAGGGCTGCCACTTCCACAAATATGTTTATCTCCTCTCTGTTCTTCGATTTTTCCTTCTGAAAACAGAGATTTGCACCATCTAGAAAACCTAGGTTTGGGGATTCTCCATGTGGTAATGGAATGTAGCAGGAGAAAATGATCTGGATTTTCTTCTTTCTTCAGCTCTCAGCAACTTCTCATGTGACCTGGGCCAAGTTAATCAAACACTCTGTGCCTCAGTTCCCAAATCTGTGCAATGGGACAATACTACTACTTGTAGGGAGGATTAGGGATAATGTATGTAAAGTGTCTGCAACAGGTGCTAAATAGCTGAACATTATTTTATAATGGGTATGTTGCAGACTGCTGTAGAGGTAGGGAGAAAGAAAATTTGTATATTCTAATAAACTTTGTGAAATCTGGTATTTCTGATTTTATTCATAATTGTCAAGTGTTGGGTAACCCCTCTGGACCCATTCAGCTCCACATCTTTATTTAGAGTTCTGAATTCTGTCTTTGTGACTAGTCCCTCTTCCAAACCCCTGTGGGGAGAAGTCACATTTCTCAAGCTGCTAAATCAAATGACAGTTGCTTTTTATTCCATATGTTTCTCATTCCAAAATGTTGTTTTGAATATTTTCAGCTACTAAGCATAAACTCCGGTTGGTTATGTTTTGCCTTATAATTGATTTTTTTTTCCTTCTGCACATTTCAGATGCCTGCTTTTGGGTTTTGCATTATTCTGTGGTTTCCCAGTCATTCACTCCACCCTTTAATTGCTCCACCAGCCCTTAGTCTCTGCTGCCTGCCAAGGCTGTCTCCCCCTTTTCCTAATATTCCCCAGGTTCTCCCCAAGGGTTGTTCCTTAATCCAACGAGCTCTCCATTGCTTTGCAAAATTGAAAGTCCTCTGTTTATCCTGCCCCCTCCCCTCAATGTTCATGGAAGTTATCTCACTTGGGCTTCCATTTCCTGCTCTTATTCTTGGCCCTCTACCAGCCATCACACATTCACATGAAATCCTGCCTTTCCTCACAGAAGGGAAAGGCTGTTTCCATTCATGGAATGCTCACTGGCCACAAAGATGCTACACCCTAGCCACAGGCAGGGTGTCCTGGGTTTCCTGACATGCCCAGGGCCAGGTTGGAGGGCTGTGGTCCCAACAGTTATCTACAGTAAGGGCAAGTCAGGCTAGAGAACAGTGTGGTCTTTGTGGGAAAGGGGAGAGAACATGGATTGTCAGTTCTAACTGACGTGGATTTTGGTCCATGTAGTATGACTGAGCCTCAGTTTGTTCATCTGTGAAATGGGAGGCGTAATTCTACCCACCTCACAGCCTTCTTAAGAGGGTCATGCATGAAAAGGGTCATTTGGGCCTGGAAAATGGTATTTGCTCCATAAGGATTTTATTCCCCGCCCTCCCCCTGCTCTGCCCCTTATTGGTTGCTAAACCCTTCGGGTTCAAGTCCCAGCAAGGAAAAGAATGGTACCTCAAAGGGGTTCATTGAAGAGGGTGTAATGAAGATGATGTATAGCAGTGGTTTCTAACCTTTTTAGCACCAGAGACTGGTTGCATGGAAGATTTTTCCACAAATCTGGGGAGGGGGGATGGTTTAGAGATGATTCAAGCACATAACATTTATTATACACTTTATTCCTATTATTATTACATCCATTCCACCTCAGATCATCAGGCATTAGATCCTGGAGGTTTGAGACTCCTGCTGAGATTGATAGAGGTTTGGGCAGGGATGAGAAATGCCCTGGGATCAGCAAGAGCCAGAAGCCTTGGCCTTTGCTGATGGGCAAGTCAAGGGTTTGAGCGCTGTACCCATGATAGAGGATCAGGGCAGACTGGCCCTTGGAAAGGGTCCTTGGGTCTTAGCAAACTTTAACCATTTCCTTCTCTCTTTCTCAGGATCCTAGATTCTTAATAAAAGCTGGGGAAATCCAGTTTTGTTTTGTTTTTTTTAATTAAAGTGGTTGGATAGGAGTTGTGACTCCAACAGAGAAATGCAGCCATTGTTAAAATTATACCCTCTTGGGGAGCGGGGGTGGGGTGGGGTCACACATCCCTTCTCTCTGTTGCTGCCCGTGCCTTCTCTTGGCTGATCCCAGCTGGAAGCCAGAGGTTGAGGGGCCTGAAGGATGAAGTCCAGTGTGTGGCCTCCTAGTCAGAGAGAGAGGCAGAGAAACGGAGAAAACGGGCTGGGAGGAACAGAATCACTTTGCCATTTGTCATTGAAGAGCCAGTCACTTTGTTCAACTAGTCTCCGTTTTCTGCAGAGTGGGCAGAAAACGAGCCTTCTGATCCACCTCCCGGGGCTAGAACAAAGATCAGGTGAAAACATGATAACCATTTACTGTGCACTGATGTCTCTTCTTCATTAGTTTCATCTCACTCAATCCCAACACCCAGGGATGGTGGAAGGCAGATGGACTTTGCATTCAGGAGTGGGCTGGCCACTGGGGCTCAGCTGAGCTTTTTAACAGTGACATCTCCAAGAAGGAACTTCACTCTCTGAACCTCCCTTGCTGTCTTCCTTTGGGTAACCCCCCAAGCAGATCCTGAGACAAGTATTTGAGTGAAGTGGTTTATTTGGGAGCTGGTTCCAGGAAGCATAGCATGGTGAGTGTGGGGAGTGAGGCTGGGGAGTGGGTAAAACCAATAGCGGATCTCGGTCCTACAGGGGCCTCCAGGAGACTGTGCGGGGAACATCCCTGGATTGTTCTGCCGCTGGGTGAGGTGCTGGGCTGCTTATCCACCGGCTCCCTTCCCTTGTTGGCTGAGGGCTGCTCCTGGGGTTTCAACTCCATGGCCCTTCCTGGTAGCCTGTATTTGGGCAGAGGAAACTCAAGCAGCCACAGAGACACAGGAAGTCACATTGATGCCCTCCAATAAGCCAGGAGGAACTGGCTGGGGGACTGACTGCATCTGCTTGGGTTTCCTATGTTAATTCACGGGGCAGCTGTGAAGATTAAATGATTAATGATGAAATGATGCAATGTTCGCCAAGAACCTGACCCATAGTAGGTATCTATAAATAGGAGGTATTCATAAGAAGTTGGGTAAATATTATTCCTGTCCTACAGATTGAAGAAAATGGGACTCAAAGAAGTTAAGACATTTGTCCTAAATCACACGGACAGTTCTAACATGGCCAGGGCAGCTCTGACTCGTACTCTGCCGTAGCTACCTCTGTTAATGGACTCTACATGTACAGAGCTTTTGTGTCATGAAGTGTGAGAAGCTCCATAAATATAAAATGTTTGTAGTCCCAGACGTGCTAGCTCACATCCAACTTATAGGGACTCTGAGTAGCTCTTCTATCAGCCCTAATTCTCATAAGCTCAAATACATATTTTCTTAGTCCCCTGGGCTCTTCCACTCTGTGCTCCAACAATCCCCAGCCCTTCATTAGCGATGCCTAGGTGTCTCCACAGATTTCAAAGGGGTGCCAGAAAGTCTCCAGATGAAATAAAATGTGCTATAAACCACTAAGGGCATAAAATTCTAGACACCTTGTTTTCCATGTAATGTTTCCTTTTCAAAACAAATATTTTGAAATGCCCTCTTGACTATCCTGTTGATACAGGCAGAAAAACCAATAAAATGCATAACTCTTTTTTTTTTTTAAAGTTGTAGTAAAGCATACATGTAAAATTCACCACTTTCACCATTTTGAGGTATACAGTTCAGTGGCATTAAGTACAATCGCAATGTTCTATAGCCATCAGCACCATCCAGCTCCAGACCTTTTTCTGTCTTCCCAAACTGTAACTCTGTACCCATTAAGCACTAACTCCCTTACTCTCTGCCCCCCAGCCCATTGCAACCACCATCTACTTTCTGTCTCTAAATTTGACTCCTCTAGTGACTTCATATGGAGCTTCTCAGATGGCACTAGTGGTAAAGAACCTGCTTGCCAATGCAGGGGACATAAGAGATGTGGGTTTGATCCCTGGTCGGGAACATCCCTTGGAGGAGGGCATGGCAACCCACTCCAGTATTCTTGCCTGAAGAATCCCATGGACAGAGGAGTCTGGTGGGCTACAGTCCATAGGGTCACAAAGGGCTGGACATGACTGAAGCGACTTAGCACGCCCACATACAGAGACCCTATATTAGTGGGATCTTACAGTATTTGTCTTTTGTGACTGATTTAGTTCACTTAGCATAAAGTCTTCAAATTTTATGCATGTTGTAGCCAGTGCCATAATTTCCTTCCTTTTTAAGGCTAAATGATATCCTGTGGTATGTCTTCTAGACAACATTTTGTTCATCCATTCATCTGTGGATGGGCACCTGGGTTGCTTCCACCATTCAGCTATTGTTAATCATGCTGCAGTGAACATGGATGTGCAAATACTTGGTTGAGTCCCCACTTTCAGTTCTTTGGGGTATCTACCTAGAAGTGGAATTGCTGAATCATTGGTAATTCTGTGTTGAATGTTCTGAGGACCCTGCATACCATTTTCCATAGCAGATGCACCATTTTACCACCTCCCCTCCCCGATCCTGGCATAATTGTTTCACAAAGGAGGAAAAATAGGCAAGTAACTTGCAATTGAGTAGTATGTAGTGTTTCAGAATGTAACACTGAGGCTGGAACGCAGAGATACATAACACAGCCGTTAGACTATCCACAAGTACAGACCAGAGTGCAGATGTGATGAAACCCATGCTGTTCCTGAGTGTGTTGACATCAGTGATTTTCCACAAACAACAAATCAATGCCATCTCCATTTGACTTGTTGCATTCCTTGTGTACAACATACAATGGATATATATTAAAGATGTGTACAAGTACCTTGATATTTACATGTGAGACAAAATTATACTCAGAACTTTATGAACAAGCGTTTTATCTTTTTTTAATCCTGTTTTTACAGCAGGACATTTGAAAGATGTGTGGGGTGGGGAACATTTTTTTTTTATTGTGCAGCACTGTTCTATGCCTCACCTGCTAATTTCCAGCAGCAAATTCCCCCAAACCCCCAACATTGTGACCAAAAAGTGCCCCTACAGATTCCCTAAATACTCTCCAGGGAGTGAGATATGGTCCCCATTATGAAATGTCTAGCAAGCCCACCTAGGATCTAAAACATAGTAGATAAGTGACCTTTGATTGCTTCACAGTAAGGAGAATTGTTGGCACAAAGGCGTTTAAAGATGTTCAAGGAGTCCAAGATTTTGGTCACAAAAATCACCATCTAGAATTTCTTCTACTGATTTCTTCCACCCCACAAGAGCTCAATTGTTCTCAAAATCTGTTTACAGTGCTCAGCTCATGGGTGAGAAGCGTCCCAGAGCGTGAGCACGTGTGGTGTGTGTGTGTGTGTGTGTGTGTGTGCGCATGTGCTCAGTTGCCCAGTTGTGTCTGACTCTTTGCGACCCCAAGGACTGTAACCTGCCAGGCTCCTCTGTCTGTGGAATTTTTCAGGCAAGAGTGCTGGAGTGGATTGCCATTCCCTCCTCCAGGAGATCTTCCTGATCCAAGGATTGAACCCACATCTCCTGTGTAAAAATTCCTGCAGTGGCAGGCAGATTCTTTACCACTGCACCACCTAGAAAGCCCACGGTCCCAGTGGGAAGATTTGAAAAGAGGGCAGATTTGTGAGACATTTGAGGCTGATTCTCTAACACTTAAGAGATTAGATGTAGGGAGTGAGAAAAAGATGAAATAAAACATGGCCTAGTATCCTTGCGATTTGGTACAGGGGAACTGTCATAATATTAACATGGAGAGGGTGAGTGAGTGTTATACTTAGAGCCGGCCCTGGAGTTTGGCTGATGGAGGGTGCCTGTGACTATGTGTTCCACTGTGCAAGGGAGCTCGAGGGCATGCTCTGAATGGAGAGGGTGGAACTAAGAGACAGCTGGTTATTAGTGGTTCTGAGATATAGCAGGAAGAGCACAAGGCATTGGGAGAAGGAAGACTAGGATTTAGGTTTCTGCTCTACCATCAGTAAGATGTGAGATTTGGGACAAATGGCTGACAAGTGTCAGTTTGTTCATCTGTAAAATGGGCTAATTCCAGCCCCAACCCAGCACCCAGGGCACTTGGGTGACTGTATCATAAAAAGGCTGTGCCCTTTTATCTGACACCTGCTGCCCTACTCACCTCACACCTTAGATGTTGGTAAATACCCTGTGTATCAGACAAGGTTCTCCAGAGAAAGAGAATTAACAAAATATATGTTTGTGTACGCTAAGACATTTTAAGGAATCTTAAGGTTATTTTAAGGAATTTGTTCACATGTTTGTGAAGTTGGCAAATCTGAAGTCCATAGGGCAGCTTGGCAAGCTGGAAACTCAGGATTTCTATGTTAGAGTCTTGAGGCAGAATTCTTTTTTTTTAAGGAACCTCATTTTTTGTGCTTGAGCCTTCAACTGATTAGACAAGGCCCACACCAGTCCATCCTAATGGAAATCAGTACTGAATACTCATTGGAAAGACTGATGCTGAAGCTGAAACGCCAATATTTTGGCCACCTGATGCAAAGAACTTCGTTTGAAAAGACCGTGATGCTGGGAAAGATTGAAGGCCAGAGGAGAAGGGGATGACAGAGGATGAGATGGTTGGATGGAATCACTGACTCAATGGACATGAGTTTGAGTAGGCTCTGGGAGTTGGGATGGACAGGGAAGCCTGGCGTGCTGTAGTGCATGGGGTCACAAAGAGTCGGACATGGCTGAGTGACTGAACTGAACTGAACCCCACCATCAAAGATAATCTTCTTAAAGTCAGTTGACTGTAAGTGTTAATCATAGCTGCAAATACCTTTTCAACAACATCTAGACTAGTGTTTGACTAGAGAGGTCCAACCCACGACCAGGAATTGAGCCCTTGGGATCTACTCCACTGGTCACATAACCAACAACACACTCCTGGCTTGCTCTGGGCCTCATAGCCTTCCTTAGGAAACTGACTGTCACAGCACAGTCCCTCCAAAGCCTCAGGAAGAACTTTCTATAGTAAAGTGCCCCGGTTAGAACATGTAAGGTTCAGTATCTCCTCGGCTAAGCATGGTTCCAGTGCTGTCTCTAGTGCCTTAAACCCCATTGAGTTCAACCCACTGGAGTGCCAAGTACCTACATTGTTGCCAGGATCCCTGAGTTTCCCTGGCATCACTGCCCATGTCCTTCCTCGCTAGACTAAAAGGCCCCCGTGGTACATGCCATCTTCCCAAAGAGTGGGGCCCTCTTAGCCCTCTGCCAGCAGCTGAGCCTCTTTGTTGGCTGCCAGGTGGTTCCTTCTTCTCCTAGGGCCTTGGGCGCCAGCTCTTTGGGACCATTTGGCTTTTCTAGGTCAGGCTGCAGAGAAACTAAGGAGTTGTGGAGAGTATGGCTTTCCTAAAAGATGAGTCCCAGGTAGCCTAGGCCCTCTTGCTGCTCTGAGCTTGCACTGTATTTCACCCCTTGCTCTCTTGCCCTATCCCCATCGTTCTACCTGTGCCCCAGCGCCCTTAGCAATCTGTGAAAATAGGCAGCTATTATTACGATTTTCACCAGTTTTGAGGACATAAACTCTTGTGGTTTGCACCCAAATTTGCTGTCTCTTTTTACTTGTCACCTCCACGAGACTAAACACAGCCCCCTCCCAACTCTCTCCCCATTCTTGGCTTTCAAAAGAGATTCCTTCACACCAAACATTTTGTAAATATCAGTAGAATTTCCTTAAGACTTGGCCATGATAACTGGTTGAAGTTCATTTCCTAACCAAATGGACCTAGGGATACTTTGTCATTTATTTCTTCTTTCATTTATTTATTCATTTATCCCAAATGTGACTACTTCCCAGGTGCAAAGCTTGCTCCAGCAAGAGTCAGCCCTAGAGGGAGTGAGGTGGTTATGAGCATTTATTTGTCTGTGTCGTAGTCAGGAATGTGGACTCGTGGAAAACATGCTGACTGTGGGCTCAGCATGAAATTGCCCTTCCCTATGGCTTCCAACTGAAACACTTTGCGTCAGGAGACATGCTACTTTTAAATCCCATCTCAGCTGCGCAGCCTCACCCAGGCTGGTGGGGAAGGGGTGGGAGGGTTGGGCGAATCGGCTGAGGGGTGGCTGTCTTTTAGTCCCACCTCAGCCCCACGGTGGTCAGGCTTGTTGTTCAGTCACTCAGTCATGTCCTACTCTTTGTGACCCCATGGACTGCAGCATGCCAGGCTTCCCTGTCCTTCACTATCTCCCAGAGTTTGCTTAAACTCATGTCCATAGAGTCAGTGATGCCATCCAACCATCTCATCATCTGTCACCCCCTTCTCCTCCTGCCCTCAATCTTTCCCAACATCAGGGGCTTTTCCAATGAGCAGGCTCTTCGCATCAGGTGGCCAAAGGATTGGAGTTTCAGCTTCAGCATCAGTCCTTCCAATGAATATTCAGTGTTGATTTCCTTTAGGATTGACTAGTTGGGTCTCCTTGCTGTCCAAGGGACTCTCAGGAGTCTTCTCCAGCACCAGAGTTCTAAAGCATCAATTCTTCAGCGCTTGGCCTTTATGGTCAGCATTTGCTAAATGACACACAGACTCTCCAGTGCTATCACAGTTCTGAAGTCAACCATAAAAGGCCCCAAAATGGGTGGCAGCCTAATTCTTAGAAATTCCTGCCCCCTTCCCTCCTGTTTCAGAAGTTCTGGCAATTGTAATGGAAATGTAAAGAGCAGCCTGGTTGTGTCTCTGCCGCCTCCTGGCCTTTGGCATCTGGGCCTAGGTCACCTGCCTTCTCCCTCTTGTCTGATAGAACCTCACGTTCATTCCCCTGACCTAAGGAAGGTGACTTTGGAGTTCTGGTAGCCACATTACCATCTTCCCCTTCTTCCCGGGGTCTCAGATAGTATTTCTCTGTGTTCACAGCATGTGTGGTTTCCCAGGGGGATTGTAAACTCCTTGGAAGCTGCCAGAAGCCTGAGATCTCTGAGGCACCTTTCCTGCCTCCTCCATACTCTCCTCTCACGAAAGCACAGTCCTGGCTTCCTTTCTTTCGTTCTTTTATACTCACCTAAAGGGCCCAGGGAATTGGCTCTATGCAGGTTCCCTTGAGCTTTCTTGCCTTTGCTGGTCTCCACACCTGGCCTGATGTCCCCTCTGCCTCTGCCTTTCCGAAGCCTGATTCTCCTCTCCCTACTTCAGCTAAGTCCCCTATCCTTGGATTTCAGACCCCTTCATTCCATTCCCTTTGTGGCATTTAAAATAACAGCAACAACCAACCTCTGTCTGGAGAGAAGAAAAAACACATTTTTTTTTTCTTCTAACCAAAATGTTTTGGGGAATAGCTGCCACGTATCTCTTATATATATATTTTAAAAAACTATGTATTTATTTATGGCTGTACTAGGTCTTCGTTGCTTTCTCTAGTTGCAATAAGCAGGGGCTCTTCTCCAGTTGCAGAGCACAGGCTTCTCATTGCAGTGGCTTCTCTTGTTGTGGAGCATGGACTCTAGGGTGCAGGCCTCAGTAGTTGTGTCTTGAAGGCTCTAGAGTGAGGGCTCAGTACCTGTAGGGTATGGCCTTATTTGCCCAGAAGCATGTGGAATCTTCCCAGAGCAGGGATCAAACCCATGTCCCTTGCACTGGCAGGCAGATTCTCAACCACTGGACCACCAGGAAAGTCCATATCTCATATTTACTATGAACAGATTTTTTATATACATGTCATTCTTAATGGTCACAGCAACACCTCGAGATGTGTGTTAGTATGCCCATTATACAGACAGAAGAACTGAGGCGCAGAGACGCCAGGTCCCTTGTTCAAGTTTATCCAGCCAGTGGTCAAACACAGGTCTGCCTGACTTCAAAGACTTCTAATCCATCAGAACATGTGGCCCATGGTGAGGCCATACTTTTTTTTTTTTTCTGAGTCTCTCTTTTTTTTTTTTTTGTAAAAGTTGAAGTATAATTTACATACAGTACAGGTAGCAAATTTTATGTATACAGATTGATGAATTTTTACACGTCTATATACCTGAAACACATACAAATATAGGTATAATACTTTTCTCTGGGTCTCTTCTTATAGATTTGGAAACGAGGCTGGGCGAGGACGGGGAATTTGCCCAAGAGGCAGATGCATGACTCTGGCCCAGGCCTTCTTATTACAAATCCCAGACTTCTTCTACACTGCTGCTTCTCATGGCGGTTTATCCTGCTGGATAGTCATTGATGTTCACAACTAAATTCTTCCACCTGATTCAAGCATTGTGCGGGTAAGATTGGTGTTGGATTCACCTGGTTGGATCCCCAAATTGCCAAAACTGATGTGTGACCACTGGGGCTTCTGAACTGTGTTACATGGGTAGTTGATTGGAGGGTGTAAGATCTACAGATAGGGAGGGAGGTGAGAACATCTTTGAGGATAAATTCCTATGTCGGGTGGGCATATCCATTTGGGATTCTACAATCCACCTGATCAGGAGCGACCTACATAAGGCACTGGGCTCTTGGCAGGTAAGGTAGGCAGACTGTGAAAACTAACTCTTCTCTCTTCATAGTTTTACCAGGAGCCCCTCATGTGGGATGGTGGGTGATGGAGACTTCCACTAACAGTGGTCACTCTCAAATATGAGTGATCGATCTGGGCATGGGGTACTCTGTGAGCCCGTCACTAGCTCCTGGGGTGCACATTGAGAGATCTGGTATTTGCATGGAACTTTAATGGTTTCTTTTCTTGATTGCTCTTTCAGAGTATATGGGAATTAACAATAATAAGTACTGATGGTTCTACTGAAGGAGAAACATGCCCTTTGATAGGCTCTGTTTGGGTCCTCTGAGAAACAGACATGAAATGTTTGAGGGATTTTCAGGGAGTAACAGCTGTGAAGAACAAAGGAGAACAGAGCAAGAGTGGGTAGGAGACCCTCAGAGCACAATGAAGGTGTGCCACTGGTGACACAGGGCAAGACACGGGGATAGGGGAGGAAAGAGCCTCAGACTGCAGGGCAGGCTGACAGGGAGTGTCCAGCAGCAGCGGTCTCAGAGGAGCACTGCACTGGGCAGAAGTGGCTGCGCTCTGGTCCGCCCCTCGTGCTCAGTCACCTGTGGCGTGACTCCAGGGGGAGGGTAGCCTTGCTGCACACACTGAAGGCACAGCTGCGGGAGGCTGTCAGCCCACTGAGTCCCTGCCAGTGGTCTCCTGGGGACAATGCATCTGCATGAAAGACAGAGAGAAAGCCAATGCTTTGGGCCCAGAAACATCTGCCTTACTGGTCACATGGCCACAGGTAAACACGTAAGTTTTTTTCAAGTTAATTAACTAATCTTTCAGTTGCTCAAAAATTGTTAGCTATCTTCCCTTCTGGGAGGGTTCAATAACGGCTGGCAGGGTAGATAAACCTGGATTCAAATACCGTTTCTGCTACTTGTTAGCGGTGTGATCTTGGACAAGGTATCTAACTACTTTGGGATTCAGATTTCTCTTCTGAAAATGTAGAAAATAATTTTTAATGTCATAGGGCAGTTGTGCGAATTCAATGACATAATCCATGTAAAGGAGGAAGAACATGATAGCTGTTTCGTGCCTGAATTCTAGACAGGTGTCCCTCTTAAAGGGCCATGCTTGGCAGTGGCCAGCAGAGGGCAGCATTGCTGCAGTAATCCGACTCAACTCTGGGCTGATGTAATTGGGTCTTTGAAGTTCAGGGCAGAAAAAACCCAAGATCTACAAAGTGCAGCAGAGTGACCAAATGACAGGCTGTACCAGAAGAGATGCAATGGCCCAGGAGCCTGGACAGAACTTTTTTTAAAAAAAGTATTTATTGGTGGATGGTTGCAATGAAATAGAATCAAGAAAAATGCCAAGAATTGAACGTTAGTAGCTCTCACACTGATTGAGCGTGCAAAACAAAACCTTATCGAAAAGAACATATTTGCTCTCCTTGAATGTGTCTTGTGGGCCTCTGGAGTCTGGTGACCTGGGTTCTAGTTTGTTTTTATAATTTGTGCCAGAGAGTAAGACATTCTTTGAAAACACTTGGAATGCAATTTAAGGATCAACAATCTAGAGTTGATTGCTTTAAAGTGGAGCAGCTTTGGACTTAAAGGACATCTGCTATCTGATGCCAGGGCAGTTTCTAAGTAGCTGGGTGGCTTTAAGCAACCAATGGGACATCTTTCTGGGGAGAGAGACAGCCTTCTGAAGAGTCTAGAGTGAAGGGCCAGGGTGAGGATTATCATTATTCCATAGTCCCTGAAACATCCCCTCAAAGTTCTTGATTTGCCCTGTGTTACCCTGCAGGACATTCTTCTGGCTTAAAGAATCCATCTGCAATGCAGGAGACCTGGGTTCAATTCCTGGGTTGGGAAAATCCCTTGGAGAAGGCTATCTACTCCAGTATTTTTGCCTGGAGAATTCCATGGACAGAGGAGCCCGGTGGACTACAGCCCTTGGGGTCACAAAGAGTTGGACATGACATAACTCTCTTACATTCTGCAGGACATTCTTCTGGTTTCTCTAGTATCTTGGATAAAAGGGGACATTTTCTTACCCTCCCTGGACACTTGTGACTAACTGTAACCTTTACTATCTGGCCTCTTAGGAGTCTCTCTGAAATAGCATTTGCTGTTGTTCAGTCATTTGGTCATGTCCGACTCTTTGTGACCCCATGGACTGTGGCATACCAGGCTTCCCTGTCCTTCACCAACTCCCAGAGCCTGCTCAAACTCATGTCCATTGAGTCTGTGATGCCATCCAACCATCTCATCCTCTGTTGTCCCCTTCTCCTTCGGCCTTCAATCTTTCCCAGCATCAGGATCTTTTCCAGTACATCGGCTCTTGGCAACAGATGGCCAAAATATTGGAGCTTCAGTTTCAACATCAGTCCTTCCAGTGAATATTCAGGTTGGTTACCTTTAGGATTGACTCGTTTGATCTCCTTGCAGTCCAAGGGACTCTCAAGAGTCTTCTTCAGCACCACAGTTCGAAGGTATCAGTTCTTCAGCGCTCAGCCGTTTTTACGGTCCAGCTCTCACATCTGTACATGACTACTGGAAAAACCATAGCTTTGACTCTACAGAACTTTGTAGGCAAAGTACTATCTCTGCTTTTTAATATGCTGTCTAGGTTTGTCATTGCTTTTCTTTCAAGGAGCAAGTGTCTTTTAATTTCATGGCTGCAGTCACTGTCCACAGTGATTTTGGAGCCCAAGAAAATAAAGTCTGTCACGGTTTCTGTTGTTTCCCCAACTATTTGCCATGAAGTGATGGAAACTGATGTCATGACCATCATTAAACACAGAAATCCCTACTCCTGTTTGCCATGGAGCCTTGCTTCATGTGCAGAAATACAATTCTGTTTTATGTTGTTTTCAACCTAAATGCTTAAATCCCTGGCCCATCCTGTACCTAGCATTCCACGGTTCACCTTTTTCACTTAACTGCATACCTTAGAGAATTTCCAATGCCACATGTCAAAACTGACCTTGTTCTTTATGACAATCTGATGGTAATTCATTGTATGGATTTGCCAGAGTTAATTTAAGAAATGCCAGATCGATGGACATTTAGACTCTTTCCAATTTCCCCTGTTTCAAAAAAAATCCCCCAAAACTGCAAGATCATACTGTGTGTCTTGTTGTCCATATCTGCAAATATTTAGGATGAATGCCTAAAAATGGAGTTGCCAGGTTACAGGGGGTGAGCGTTTACAATTTTGACAGATACTGCCAAGTTGCTTCCAAAGGCTATGCCTATTTACATTCCTGTCTCTTTCTAACACTCTCTTTATTATAGCCCACAGATGCCAAGTAGGTTCTCTGTCATGAACTGATGGACTTGAGAGGCTGATTAGCCTAGCAGTCAAGAGCTAAATGTTGCATTCAAACCCTAATTCAACTCTGCACACTTTATGTGAACTTGAGCAAGTCATTTAACCTCTTGTGATTTGGTTTTCTCAGGGGTAAAATGATACTATGACTAGTTCCTAATTCCCCAACCCTGATTAGTGTATTAGAAAGCAGAGGCATCACTTTGCCGACCAAGGTCCATATAGTCAAAGCTATGGTCTTTCCGGTAGTCATGTAGAGATGAGCGAGTTGGACCATAAAGAAGGCTGAGTGTCAAAGAATTGATATTTTTGAACTGTGATGCTAGAGAAGACTCTTGAGAGTCCCTTGAACTGCAAGGAGATCAAATGAGTTAATCCTGAAGAAAATCAACCCTGAATATTCATTGGAAGTACTGATGGTGAATCTGAAACACCAATACTTTGGTTGCCTGATGAGAAGAGCTGCCTCATTGGAAAAGACTGATGCTGGGAAAGGAAAAGGGGGTGGCAGAGGATGAGATGGTTTGATAGCATCACTGACTCAATGGACATGAATTTGAGCACACTCCGGGAGACAGTGAAGGACAGGGAAGCCTGGTGTGCTGCAGTCCATGGGGTTGCAAAGAGCTGGATATGACTCAGTGACTGAACAACTACAACAAACTTTCATTTAAATCATATGTCCCTTTGATAAAAGATCTAGTCTTTAGGTCAGTGGGTGGGCACTCAGGTTTGCAGGTATGGTCTGCTGGTTTGACGACCCTGTATGGTCTCTCCTATTCCATTTTACTCTAGGAAAATTCTTTTTTTTTTTTTCCGGCTGCAGATATTTTTGATTTAGAGAGTGTTGGCCAACCCTATAGAAATGCTCTTTCACACCTGTGGAATATCATGTTGCCTGACATTCACTTCTGTAGCACGTCTAATCCTTTCCAGTCCTGGGATCTGTAATTATATACACCCCTTCTCAGCTCTGGCTGCTGCAGACGCACTGCTGGATGGCTTGTCTGTTTCCTCCTTACCTTCCAGTGACCCCTAAAAGAGTTGTTACCTGGAAGGTGAATGTCTCCGGCAGAGGTAAATGCACTAGATATAATCACAGGCTCCTCTGTAGGAGCCAGTGAGCGCCTGGTGTGTTACTGGTGGGGCTGGACTTGACTGTAAGTGGCTATGGCTAGCAAACCCACGTGGGGTGGTTCACGTGGGGTGAAGTCATGACCAGGAGCAGAGAGACAAGGAACACACCTGAGTGCGCATGCATTACACCTGGGCCGTCCTATAAGGTCGACAGCAACCTCAGCCTAGAGTGGTGATTTATAACAAAATTAATTAAAATGCTCGTTCCTTAGCCACACTAACCATCTCAAGTCCTCAACAGCCCCTTGAGACTTCTGGCTTCCATTTTGGACAGCACAGATACAGATCAGTTCCATCACTCCAGAAAATTCTGGTGAAAAGCACTGGTGTAAAGTGTGGCAACAGGAGCGGGCATGCTGGGACCTCAGCCAAGGCTGCTGGGGGGGGGAGGGGGGGGTGGGAAGCAGAGCCCTGCCCCATTGGCTAATACAAGATGGGTTGGGGAAACATGCTGGGCTTCAGAGGTAGGCCTTGGACCTGGCAGTGCATAGCATCCCAGGAATGAACAAATTCAAGTGAAATTTCCTTAATGCTATGTGGGGAGGCTGGGTTCATCTTCTTGGCATGATCTTGAGAGTCTCAGGTGGATGGGAACCCCAGGAATCAAGCCTGCACTGAGCATTGTACATAGATGATTTTATCCGACCTTAGGGGGAGATCATGCCTCATCTCAGAGATAAGGAAAGAGCCTCAGAGAAGGGAGCCCAGGTGGAAGCACTCCTGTGACTGCTCCGGGCTGCCTCAGTGTGGGGTAGAGGGACTGAGTTCCGGGGGGGAGCAGTGGTCTGAACTCTTAGCTGGAAGCTGGCCGAAATCCAGCGGGGTAGTTGAGATAGGGGTTTGGGTCACCTCACCAGCTCTCAAAGAGGACTGGAATGGAAGGCAGAGAATAGGGGGCAGAGCAGGTGGTCCTGGGACAACGGGACAGACAACTTTGAGGGTGATGCTGCTGCCTCAGGGTACATATAGAGGCTGTAGTGATGCACCCTGTAGATCTGAGAACGAGACTGGGAGGGTAGGACTGTCATGCAGTGGTGTCATGAACGTGAGCTCTGTGGGGTCACACAGCCCTTCTCTGAACTCCACTTCTGTCATTTATTCCTTTGCAGGCGCTGTGGAAATCACCTCTGTGAGTTTCAGTTTCCTCCTCTGTAGAATGAACATGGTAAGATGGCATTTGTTATTATCATCATCATCTTTGGAGCCTCAGCTCTGAATACCATGCTTAACATAAATAAGCCCTCAGTAAAAGTTGCGTGGAATTGAAACCAGTTGTGAGGGCTGGCAAATGTAAGGGTTGAAACCAGAGACCACCTGGATGAAAAGAAAGAGACCTACCTACCCAGGTGTACACCAGGGCAATAATTACTGTAAATGACAAATCATTTATCTCTGGCCCACCAAAAGTTCCAGTTTTCTTCAGTCTGGGGAAGAGTGAGGTGTGGCTAGGCTGGCTGAGTTTTGATCCTCACCCACGGTGGTCCTGGGTGCCCAGGTATGGTGTTGTTGCTGGAACTCTCCACACCAGTGTGAGCTGTAGCCTCGATTCTTTCCTTCTTCTGACCATCCAGCTGGTACTTGTTGGGATCTCCCTCCTCTAAACAGCACATACACAATACATATTCCGGGTTGATTCCCTCTAGGATTGACTGGTTTGATCTCCTTGCAGTCCAAGGGACTCTCAAGAGTCTTCTCCAGCACCACAGTTCAAAAGCATCAATTCTCATGGTCTTAAGTTTGCCCAACAAATTAGTTCCTCTGAGTCTCAAACACAACCGTTAGCACCAATAGTACATTCACATATGTTGTTATCTCAGTTGACCTTTACAGCCATCCTGAGAGGTAGCCAGACCATGTATTTTTAGTTCCTTCCTATAGATGAAGAAATTGATGTTCAGAGAAATGAATTCTTCGGGTATCTTGGCTAGTAAATGATTATTTAATTGTAAATAACCGAACAAACACTTTTGGGACTGTCCTTAGAAGCATTCTTTGTTTTACCCAGAGCAAAGACTTCCCATTTCCTCATAAAGCGAGCAGAAATGATTTTGCAAAACAGCTGTGGGAAAGTTTTAAAGTGAGAAGCATTGTGTTGGAATTTGGTTTTTACTCTCTGCTCCCTGAGACCCCCCACCATTCACATTGGAAGTTGGGGAGAGAGAGCTCAGCTGGCTGATCTGTGAGCTATTGAAGTTTTTGCTTAAAAAGGAAATTTGATCTGTGTCTAAGTGGCACTAATGTGTGGGCTGAAAGCTGCTACTGTAAATTCAGCAAGGGATTCATTAATGCCGTGAGCCTCCTGGAGCGCCGTGGATGGGTGACCTCTGAAATAAAAGCATAACCAGGAAAGATAAGGCTTCATGCATGATCTACAGGACTCTGCTCCTGGTGATCTTCAAGATATCTTAAGTCAAGAGTACTTAGGGCCAGGAAGCCAGAAGTTGGGTAGGGAGGGGGAGACCACCCAAAGATTAAATGATACCACACAATAGATTCTTGGCTTTTTGAAATTCTTTGGCAAATCTCCTCCCTTGCCCCCCATTCTCTTTGCCGGGAATAGTTTTTACACTATTCTCTTTGCTGGGAAAAAGAGGCTATTTTTGAAAATACTACAGTGCAGTCAGTAAGGTTCATATATTGCTGATGGGAAGATGGAGCTGGAAAATCCAGTAGTTCCCTGTATCTGTGGGGTGATACTTTCTAAGACCTCCAGTGGATGCCTGAAACTGCAGATGATGCTGAACCCTGTATACTGTTTTTTCCTAACATACATACTTATGATAAAATTTAAATTATAAATTAGGCACAATGAGAGATTAACAGCAATAACTAGTAATAGAACAATTATGACAATGTACTGTAGTAAAGGGGCTTCCCTGGTGGCTCAGAGGTAAAGAATCTGCCTGCCAGTGCAGGGGACACGGGTTTGATCTCTGGTCTAGGAAGATCCGCTGGAGAAGGAAATGGCAACTAACTCCAGTATTAGTGCCTGGGAAATCCCATGGACAGAGGAGTTTATTGGGCTACAGTCTATGGGGTTGCAAACAGTCGGACATGACTTAGTGAGTAAACAACAATAACACTGTAATAAAAGTTATATGAATGTGGTTTTTCTGTCTCTCTCAAAATATCTTATTGCTCTGTACTCACCCTTCTTCTTGTGATGATATAAGGTGATACAATGCCTATATGATGAGATGAAGTGAGGTGAAGGATGTAAGCAGTGTGACGTAGCATTAAGCTACTAATGACCTTCGGACCATAGTCAGGAGGAGGATCAACTGATAACCTAGAGGCTACTAAATGATTAATGGGTGGTGGCTGGTGTAAATAATGTAAGTACATTGGACAAAATGGTAATTTGCATCTTGAGTGGGACAGATTGAGATGGCTAGAGATTCAATCAGAATGGCACCCAATTTAAAACTTATGAATTATTTATTTCTGGAATTTTCCATTTAATATTTTCAGACCACAGTTGACCTCAGGTAACAGAAATCACAGAAAGCAAAATCACAGAAAAGGGGGACCATGGTACCAGTCAGAATCCTGCTGGGAACCCTAGTTTTTGGGGTATCAGATGGCTTTGTAAGATTCTGACTTTGATATGTGGTATGGGTTTGGGGTATAGAGGACCAATGACTCTGTTAAACCAGCCTTCTCAGAGCTTTCTCTTTTGATATCAAAGCTGTCTTGATCATAGAACATAACCGTTTTTATTGCAAATCAATATTCTGGGTTTGGATTTCAAATCAACTGTTGGAAAGATTATGTTTCACTGCTCCCCACCTCCAAATCTGCTTGTGGCTGTTGTTCAGTCACTAAGTCATGTCCGACCCTTGGTGATTCCTTGGAGTGTAGCCCCCAGACCCCTTCTGTCCATGGGATTTCCCAGGCAAGAATACTGGAGTGGGTTGCCATTTCCTTTTCCAGGGGATCTTCCCCACCCATGTCTCCTGCAGTGGCAGGCTGATTCTTTACCTCTGAGTCACCAGGGAGGCTCCATGAGATAGACTGAGAAGGTAATATTTTTCTTGAAAGCCAAAAAGGATGCAGTTTTTATACTTAACCAAGTGAGAGCTTTATAAAGGATAAGAATATCACAGACATGGGCAATGATTCGACCTCTATGTTCAGCAAGATATAATAAATTGTGCCCACTTGTTTCTATGGCTTCATATAAATAATGATGACAATTCCAACTACCATTAATGAGTATCTACTGTTAAAGAACATTTTCTGAAAGGGTAAAATTATGATTCTTATGCAGATATAAAATAAAGGCATGATGAAGATTTTATTTAACTCCTAAATTAAATAAGAATAACAGAAAGGATAGGAGCATGCAGACTCTCTACCCTTATAATTAGATTGGACACCGAAAACCAAAGCCATAGGTTTTTAGTAACAGGACTCTGTGCTGTTATTCTTTCTTCATTAGCATGACCTGATTCTTTCAGGAGTCTGCTGCCCAAGCAAATGCTTGGATTGGTCATTACAAGAACTTACTTAAGAAGCCACCCTAGGATTCCTGGCCTCCCTTGCTTTAAAATCCCCACCTTGCTGTTTCTGCCAATCTTGGACAGTTGTATCATGATCTTTACCCAGTCCTAACGGAGAGGATGAGATGGTTGGATAGTATCTCCAATTCAATGGACATGAACTTAAGGCAAACTCTGAGAGATGGTGAGGAACAGGGAGGGCTGGCGTGCTGCAGTCTGTGGGGTCACAAAAAGTTGCACACCAGTTAGTGACTGAACAACAGTCGAACATTAGAAAGATCTGCCTTGAATGCAGTGTTCAAATCACAATAAATTCTGACCTTACCTTTGCCTCTTTGAGGCACTCCCAAAGCTCTCAGAGATGGTGCTGTGTTAATGCAGTGAGCACTTAACAGCTTTGACATATCAAGAGGCTGTGCTGGTGATATTTGGAGAGCCAGATTTGGAGTTCCCACTGAGATCCAGGTGGGTCTTATTGCCATGGCCAGTGTGTTGGAGTACAAAACCAAATGCCCTCTCAGGGCACTGGGCCTTCTCCTTCGGGACTTTCAGCCTGTGAAGACAGGGCAGGTATTGATAAAGAGAACTTGCATCAATTAGCTCCTGCTGCTGCTGCTAAGTCGCTTCAGTCGTGTCCGACTCTGTGCGACCCCATAGACGGCAGCCCACCAGGCTCCTCCTTCCCTGGGATTCTCCAGGCAAGAACACTGGAGTGGGTTGCCATTTCCTTCTCCAATGCAAGAAAGTGAAAAGCAAAAGTGAAGTCGCTCAGTCGTGTCCGACTCTTAGCGACCCCATGGACTGCAGCTTACCAGACTCCTCCATCCACGGGATTTTCCAGGCAAGAGCACTGGAGTAGGGTGCCATCGCCTTATCCATGATTAGCTCCTAGATACGACTTTATCTCCTTTCCTAAAAATAAGAGACCCTCAGTGTCCAAATTTGAAAAAAAAAGTTTATATCCTTGGTGAAAATCTGTTTGTCTCCTTGTCTTTGTCACTTTTGTTGTCCATCCATAGGATGAAATTTGTAAGGAAGACGTGTAGGTCCTAAAATAAGCCCTTCACGTTCAAAAAAGGAGAAACCTTCAAACTTCCAATGGTCTTCATTTCTTAATTGGCATAAAGAAAATTCAGATTTCAAAATCACATTCTTAAGCAATTCTTTGGCCAAAGCAAAATAAAAAAAGTGTTTATCTTCACACTTAGAGCACTGAGAACTAATCTGCACCTCACTGCATATCCATGTGATTCTGTGTTCTTCCTCTCTCTTCATTAGCATGACCTGATTCTTCCAAGGGACTGCTGCCCAGGCAAATGGTTTCATTGTTCATCCTGAAGATTCCTTGAATCCTTTGCTTTGAGGTCTTCCAACTCTGGACTGTAGAACTGTGATCCTTACTCAAAGCCTAATCAAGCCCTGTTTTGAAAACCCGCCTGACATCAAACTTCCAATTCTTAATACATTTTGACTTTTCCTTTCTTCCTCAGAGACACTGCCACCATTTGTAAGGTGGCATTCTTCCTTGGAGGAGGAAATGACAACCCATTCCAGTATTCTTGCCTGGAGAATCCCATGGACAGAGGAGCCTGGCAGGCTATGTCAGTGGGGTCACAAATGGTCAATCATGACTGAAGCGACTACGCATTTACACACTCTTCCCTCAGCAAGCAACAAACTCAGCTTTGTCTTATCAAGAGGTTGTGTTGGTGGTATGTGCGGAGGCAGCTTCTGATGGATGTTATACTTATTTTCAAGGCGATGTCAAAGTGCAGAGACTTTTACAGATTGGAAGGAAATGAATTTGCAAATGACTGCAAAACTCTCTTTATTTTTTTTTTAAAAACTCTCTTAAAAAAAAAGACGGGAGGAGGCTGGTTATCCCTCCACCAGACAGAATATATTTGCATGTCTATAGACAAAAATTACTTGCATTGCAATCAGTTATCTACAACTTACAGGGCTATAAAAAAAAGCTCAAAGGCAACGAAAGCAGCAGATCTCCCACAGAATCAAAATCAGATGCCCCGGAAGGATGTGCTCTAGACAATGCATAGTTTTCTCCTGAAGCACAAATTCTTCCCTAAATGCCTAGGTGTTGGGTGTCTAGGACGGTTCTCGGCCATTTCCCAAACAGCTTGGCTTTCATCTTCAGCGCATCCTACAGAATGAATACTGTAATTTCCTTTTTTTGTAAGTGAGGAAACTGAGGCTCAATGAGGTTTTTCAGAAACCACAAAAATGGTAAAATAACATGGGCAACACATGTTCGGTTAGTGAACACATCACATAGTGAGAGGAAAAACTGCACAAATCTTTGAATGGTGGAGACAAAGGGATTACTGGGCATTACCAGAAATGCTATTGAGGCTGTGTGTAAAAGAGATGGCTAATGGGAACATGCTGTACAGCACAGGGAGCTCTACCTGATGCCTTGTGGTGACCTGAATGGGAAGCCCAAAAGGGAGGGGACATATGTATATATGAGGCTTCCCAGGTGGTTCAGGGGTAAAGAATCTGCCTGCCAATGCAGGACATGCAGGAGACGTGGGTTTGATTCCTGGGTTGGGAAGATCCCCTGGAGGAGGAAATGGCACCCCACTCAAATATTCTTGCCTGGAAAGTCTCATGGACAGAGGAGCCTGGCGGGCTAGAGTCCACGGGGTCTCAAAGAGTTGGAAACGACTTAGTGACTGAGCAGGAACACGAGATAGGTATACATATGACTGATTCATTTTGCTGAACAGTAAAAACTAACACAACATTGTAAAGCAACTATCCTTCAATAAAAATTAATTTAAAAAATAAAAGAAATGCTGGGTACTCTCCAGTTCTTCGAGTTTTAAAATTTTATATATAGGGGTCTGCACCTTTCATTGTCTCTGAGCTGTTTCATAACTCTGTAAGAGGAAAAAGACCCCGTAATAATGTAAAAGATTCTTGTCCGCAATCAATGCAAATGAATGTCTGGTGGAGGAAGCCAGTCTTGCATCTCTTAACAAACGTGCTCTAGCTTTTCTGAAATACAATCAGCACTTCTGATTGCCTACATGTGTGTCTGCTCTTTGACGTCTCCTTTGAACCAATTGAACACCTTAGGGTGCCCTCATTACTTGATGAAAAGAATAGAATCCTTGACGTGTGTTTATTTTATATTTGCACGAGAATCGTGATTTCTAGCTTTTCAAAAACTCTCTTTAAACATTTGGAAAGGAGTTCAGCCTTTCATTAGTCAGCTTGGGGCACTTAGTGTTTCAGGCCATAGGGGAGATTAGTGGCTCTTCTAAGGCTCTCCTTGCTCTGAAATTATTAGATTTTATGACTACATACCTGACATTCCTAGAGCGGCACTGTAAGCCTTCTATTGTTTTCTTTCCTGAGCTATCTGATAGCGCAGGCAGTCTGTTAAACACAGTCTGCGCAATTAGGCCCAGCTAATGTCTTCCTGACTAAAACGCCAGCATAAATATCTCACAGCAGCAAGTGGTTGAGGGGCCAATTAATGGGGACTCACTGGGTGTTATCATGGAAACAGGAGTGACTGTATGGATTCTGAAAAGTGAAAAAGTGAACGTGTTAGTCATTCAGTTGTGTCCGGCTCTTTGTGACCCTGTGGGCTGTAGCCTGCCAGGCTCTTCTGTCCATAAAATTCTCCAGGCAAGAATAGTGGAGTGAGTAGCCATTCCTTTCTCCAGGGGAATCTTCCCAACCCAGGGATCTAACCGGGGTTTCCTGCTTTGCAGGCGGATTCTTCACCATCTGAGCCAGGTATATGTGACTTCTTTCTGAAGATGTTTGAATTTCAGATACAATTAACTAAGCGTTTGAGTCCTTGGAAGTTTCACAGCTATCACTCTAGTTCTCTGACCCATCTCATATGTCACCCCAGGGGTCTTTGCATACTTGGGACCCCTGCTTTGGTGTCCTTAGACTTGCATCATTAATTACTTGGTATAATGTACTGCAGTTGGAGTTCTCAAGTTCAAAGCATCAGCAAATTCAGATGTATTCAGAAGATAGAGTTGTAGTTAATGGCCCTCTTTGCTGCAAGTGATGAAAAACCTCATTTATGGCCCTCAGTTTTCTGGAAAACCCAACTTATGCTTGTTTAGGCAAAAAAAAAAAATCTTCATTACGTCACATGGCAAAAGACCTGAGGCAAGATGAGTCAGGTACAGCTAGGTTTCCGTAATGTGCTCAGTCACTAAGTCGTGTCTGACTCTTTGTGACTTTATGGACTGTAGCCTGCAAGGCTCCTGTGTCCTTGGAATTCTCCAGGCAAGAAAATTGGAGTAGGTTGCCATTTCCTCCTTCAGGGGATCGAACCTGAGTCTCTTGCATCTCCTGCTTGGCAGGTAGATTCGTTTACCACTGAGCCATCTGGGAAGCCTACAGATCTAGCTGTAGGCTTAAAAAATGTCATTAAGACCTGGTTTCCCTTTTTCTCTCTGTTCTTCTTCCTCTGGGTTCACTTCACTGTCAGAAGCCTTCCCCTCTGATGACATCAGGCGACTCCTGGTTTGCAACCTCATTTCCCCAAGACCAGAGGAAACCAGTTTGGCTTTCATCAACTCTTTTCTGATTGCTCAAACCAAAGGCTCAGGATCAGCTCTGATCATTTAATTTCCATGATTGGGTCACAGGCCCATCTCTGATCATCATGCTGGTCACTGTGACCAGGAGGGTGTGTTATTTTGATTTGTCAGGTTTAGGTCGTATGTCCAATCAGGGGTGGATATTCACTCTGCGTCCCACCCAAAGCACAAAGAATGAGGTGGGGGTGGGGGGTGGGGGATGGTGACACTGCCTAGAGGGAAAAAAGGAAATCTAACTATTGGAAGCCCAAACCAGCACACAGGAATAGTAATTATATGTTGCCTAAGTCCCTAAGTTTAAAATCCTTGTCAAGTGGCAGTACTTTCTGAGGACTCTGCAGAACAGCTGTGTTGTTAATTGGTATCTAAAAACACCCAATCATTCTATCAATAAACACTCACTGAGCAGTGTCTATGAGACTGACTATAAACTAGATATTGAGAATATGGAAAGAAAACCCACAGTCATTGCCATCAGGGAGAGCATGACATTATTGCCATTTCATTGTCAGGGTCCTTTATTGTTAGACAATCCTGCTGAGAGTAGAAACCAACACGGAGCCCCAGTATGGCATCATTGCCCTGGGTGATCAGCCAGCTACGTGGTGGCAAGTTGGTTACATTGGACTTCTTCCATCATAAAAGGGGCTGCATTTGTCCATACTGGAATAGACCCTCTGTATACAAAGTTTTCTTCCCTGCACATAAAGCTACTGCCAAAACTGCCATCTGTGGACTTGAAGAATGACTTATCTACCATCTTCATCTTCCACACAGTGTTGCTTTGGATCAAAAACTCATTTCACAGCAAAAGAAGCAGGGCCCCTGCTCATGGAATTCACTGGTCTTACCATGTTCCCCACCATCATGAAGCAGCTGGCCTGACTGAACAGTGAAATGGTCTTTTGAAGACCCAGTTACAGCACCAGATAGGTGGCAAAACCTTGCAGTGCTGGGGTAAGTGTCTCCAGAAGTCTGTGTATGCTCTGAATCAGCATCCCAAATATGGTACTGTTTCTGTGATAGCCAGGATACACAGATTTGGGAATCAAGGGGTGAAGATGGGAGTGGCTCCTCTCACTATTACCCCCACTGACCTGCTAAGCAAAAATTAGCTTCCTGTTCTTGCAACTTTAGGCCCCTACTGGCCTAGAGGTCATAGTTCCATGGGGAGGAATGCTTCCAACAGGAGACACAACAATGATTCATTGAACTGGAAGTTGAGACGGCCGCCAAGCTAATTTGGGCTCTTCATGCCTCTTTAATCAACAGATAAGGAAGGGATTTTCTGTGTGGATGAGGGTGATGGGTCCTGATGATCAGGCGGCCATTGGACTGCAACTCCATAATGAAGAGGAGGAAAAGTATATCTGAAATACAGGGGATCTCTGTAGGTGTTTCTTAGTATTACCATGCCCCATAACTAAGGTTGATGGAAAACGATGGAAAACAAGTGAAAGTGTTGTTAACTTTATGTCATAGTCTTTAAGTTACAGGAGATTAAAGAGAGAAGGAAAAGTCACTTGAGGGCTTATCTGGTCTTCTGGGAAAGGGGTTAGTGCATTTTCAGTCATTAGGTGGAATTATGACCTTGTTAATGTCTTTATTTGGAGATTAAGTATGGTTTAAGGAGATGCACATAGGTGTCAAGTTGACAAGGGGTGGATTGTTAGTTGCTCAGTTGTGTCCGATTCTTTGTGACCCTTGGACTGTAGGCCATCAGGCTCCTCTGTCCATGAGATTCTCCAGGCAAGAATCCTGGAGTGGATTGCCATCCCCTTCTCCAGGGGCTCTTTCTGACTCAGGGATCAAACCCAGGTCTCCCTCATTGCAGGCAGATTCTTTACCATCTGAGCCAACAGGGAAGCCTTTATGTATCAACTTGATTGAGCTAAGGGGCTAAGGAGTGCCCAGCTAGCTGGTAGAACATTCTTTCTGGGTGTTTCTGTGTTTCCAGAAGAGACTGGTATTTGATTCAGTAGAATGAATAAAGAGATCTGTCCTTACCAATTGGGTGGGCATCATCCAACCTGTTAGGGGTCTGAATGGAACAAAAAGGTGAAGAAAGGGCAAACTCTCTCTCTCTCTCTTCTTGAGCTGGGATCTCCATCTTTGCCTCTCCTCGGACATCAGAGCTCTTGGTTCTCAGGGTTTCAGACTCTGGCATTTACACCAGTGGACTCTCTATTCTCAGGACTCTGGATTTGGACTAAATGATACCATCAGTTTTCATTTTCCAACTTTCAGAGAGCAGCTTGTGGGGCTTCCTGGACTCTAAAACTGCGTGAGCCAGTTCCCATGATACATGTCCTCTAAAGTGTCTCTCTATTTATCCTATTGGTTCAGTTTTTCTAGAGAACAGTGATCGATGCAGGTGGATAAAATGTTTAATTAAATCAGGGACATGTTGAGTTTAGGTGAGATGTAAAGTTGGCAGTTTCGGATGTGAGTCTGGAACTCAGAGAGAGGCCAGAGAGCTCAGACACACATTTGGGTGCTGTGATAATTTCTGAGGGTGGTCAGATTAGCATGAAGTTGGCAGCTTAAACAGCAGAAATCTATTCTCTCTCAGTTCTGGAGTCATGAAGTCCAGAATCGAGGTGTCATCAGGGTTAGTTCCCTGTAGAGCTTCCAAAGGAGAAGTCATGCCTCTCTTCTGGCTTCTGGTGTGTGTGTGGCTGTGTGTTCTCAGTCATGTCCAACTCTTTGTGACCCCATGGACTGGCGGCTGCTGGCAATTCTTGGCTTGAGTCTGCCTAACTCTAGTCTCTGTCTTCACATGGTCTTTCCTTCTGTGTGTGTCTGTCTTCTCTTAGAAGGTCACTCTCCATTGGATTTATTTAGAGTCCAGCTGAAACGAGGAGTGATCTCGTTTGGAGATCCATAACTTGATTACAGCTGCAAAGAGCCTATTTCTATCCAAATAAATTCATGTTCACAAGTACTGAGTAGGCCTTGAACATGTCTTTTGGAGACCACTATTCAGTTTATTACAGGTGCTATCAACTTATTTATTTTGGGGATTATAATATTATAATATATATATTTCAAAAATATATATGTTGGAGAATGTAGTTATGACTGAATTTTTAAATTATAGAAGTCTTTTTTTATGACAAATACTTGTTTTACAGGCTATTGTTCCCAAAGTGTGATTTAGCCACCCAAGTATCTGTTCACATATAACCTCTCCTCTATAGATCTGAATAGTAAAATATTTGTCAGTAATTAGTGATTCTATTTCTTCAGCTTCAGTTTAGTTGGTAGCCTATTACATGTAATAGAAACACTTCTTGCCAAAGTCATCAGTGGCCTCTAAGTCATCAATGGCCTTTGTATTTTTAAATTCAACGGTGTTTGAAAATATTGTCATCTTGTGCTTCATTCAATGTTTGTCAGAGCAAAGTACTTATTCCTTTCTGAAACACTTGCCATTGTTTCCACTAAATCATTTCTGTTAAAATATTTCTCTCAAATTTCTGGTTCTTTAAAGACTCATTCACCTCTGAGTGCTAAATTGTTTCAGTTGTGTCTGATTCTTTGCAACCCTATGGACTGTAGCCCTCCAGGCTCCTTTGTCCATGGGTAAGAACACTGGAGTGGGTTGCCATGCCCTCCTCCAGGGGATCTTCCTGACCCAAGGATTGAAGCTGTAACTTCTGTGTCTCCTGCATTGGCAGGCAGGTTCTTTACCAATAGTGCCACCTGGGAAGCCTTTGTTCACCTCTATCAGCTGTTAAATGTTGACATATCTCAAGAAACAGTCTAGGACAGTCTCCTTGTCTTCCTCTCCATAGAAAAAATTATCAGCAATGGTAATATTTACATGGATATCTTTTCAATAAATGGACCTAGTTCAGACTTTTTTTTTTTTTTAAACTGAGGTATAGTATGCTCAGTGGTAAATCATCCGCTTGTAGTGTAGGAGATACAGGAGACTCAGGTTTGATCCCTGGGTCAAGAAGGTCCCCTGGAGGAGGAAATGGTAACCCACTCCGGTATTCTTGCCTGGAGAATCCCATGGACAGAGAGACCTGTTGGGCTACAGTTCAGGATATCGCAGAGTTGGACAGGACTGAATGACTGAGCACGCACACTACCCTATTGTATTGACCTAATGAAATTTGTTTGCCTAGAGGATTGAAAATTATTCCTAGCTTTTTGAGACTCACTCTCTTTACAGGTGTAAACTTTTTCCTGAATGGGGTGGGACCCAGTGAGGGTGCAGTACTTTCTAGTTAGAGCAAGGATGGGAGCTGGGGTATTGATGGCATAGATGAGAGACAAAATCTGACAGTGTTTGTGTTGGGACTGAAAAGGACAAAGTTGGGAGAGTTGGGTCAAATTGTGGAGACCCTTGACTATTGAGGTCAGGACCTCTCTGTGGAAACAGTGGGATCTGCCCAGAATAAGAACTCCCTGCTCCACTTCTGTGGCTGTGATTTAGCCTTGGTTTTCAACCCAGGATGGAGCTTTTTGTGTTTTCTCTCGGCTCATTTGGGAGGTGCTCTGGATTGAGGTCAGATTTTCATAAATCAACCTGGAATTCCTTGGCTGGGAAGTGGGTGGAGTAGCTCAGGTAAAGGGCAGCCTGATTGGGGATCTCCTGTTGTTATAGGCACTGTGGAATCCACCCCAGCATCCATGGACTTTCTACCACTCAGGGTGACCTGGATTAAATAGACCACAAAGGTAGAGTCCACAGGAGCTTAAGCAGTAGTGACCAGAGGGCTCATCTGCATCCTTGGTGTGTTTTTGTTTTCCTCCTTCTTCCAGCTCTGGGAAGCTCTAGAGAGATGAGTTCCTTCTGTTTTTGTTCAGTTGCTCTGGTTTGGGGAGTGAAGGAGAAGGGGAAGAGGGAGGGGGTTGTGGAGGAGAGGATTTATAAGAACATCCTTCCAGTGGGTGATGTCTGCAGGAGGTGGACGGATGGTTTCAGTTCCACTCTGGCAAGGCGGACTGGCCCACGCTGCCAGCACATTGCTCTCTTTCAAGTCTCACACTGATTTGAGAAGTTTGTGGACAACTTTGTACTTTGGTTCTCCGCCAGCTGTCCTAAAGGAACAACTCCCCTTGGCTTCACGTTTTCTCTCTCACCCCCACCACTCCTAACCAAAATTAGAGGATAATAATTGTTTTCTTAGCAAATAACTGCTCCTAAGGAAACCCAAGAAGGACCTAAGCCAGTGTCATCTTTTTAACACTTTTGTGACATTTCTCTCTTTGATCACAGAAGCTCAGCACCCTTAGATTGGTACCAGCCTAGACATTGTCCAGGGCAAGTGGGTCCTTGTACACATAGACATCAGGTCTGGAGGAATAGATTTTTCTTTTCTTTTTGGCTGTGCCATGTAGCATGTGGGATCTTAGTTCCCTGACCAGAGATCAAACCTGCACCTCCTGCACTAGAAGCTTGGGGTCTCTTTCTAATTAATTAATTTATTTTTAAACTGGAGGATTACTGCTTTACAATGTTATTAGTTTCTGCTGTACAACAGCCTGAATCAGCCATATGCATGTATACATATATTCCCTCCTTCTTGAGCCTTCCTCCCACCAACCCTCCATCCCACCCATCTAGGTCATCACAGGGCACCGAGCTGAGCTCTCTGTGTTATACAGCAGCTTCCCCCTAGCTATTTATTTTACACATTAGCTTATCAGCTTCAGTGCTACTCTCTCAATTTGTCTTATGCTCTCTTTCCCCCCGTTGTGTCCACAAGTCTGTTCTCTATAAACTCAGAGTCTTAACCACTGGACTTCCAGGGAAGTCCCTGTTGTGCATTTGAGCTACTAACTCAGTTTAGGTTTTTTTGTACTTAACCTGCCACCTCATTTTCTGATGCTTCCCAGGTGCTACTGCTGCTGCTAAGTCGCTTCAGTCGTGTCCAACTCTGTGCGACCCCATAGATGGCAGCCCACCAGGCTCCCCCGTCCCTGGGATTCTCCAGGCAAGAACACTGGAGTGGGTTGCCATTTCCTTCTCCAGTGCATGAAAGTGAAAAGTGAAAGTGAAGTCGCTCAGTCATGTCCGACTCTTCGCGACCCCATGGACTGCAGCCTACCAGGCTCTTCTGTCCATGGGATTTTCCAGGCAAGAGTACTGGAGTGGGTGGCTCAGTGGTAAAGAACCTGCCTGCCAATGCAGGAGACACAGAAGACTTGGGTTTGATCCTTGAGTTGGAAAGATCTGGAGGAGGGCATGGCAACCCACTCCAGTATTCTCGCCTGGAAAATCCCATGAACAGAGGAGCCTGGAGGGCTACAGTCTATGGGGTTGCAAAGAGTCAGAAACCACAGAGTGACTGAGCATGCACGCATGCACGCATGCACATTTTTTGTTATATCAATGAAAGGGAAAAAAATAACTCTATTCATCTCTCTTACTCTCCAAAATGCTCTTCACTTATTGAAAATGTAGGGTCCAATTCACTTGCCTGTTTATCATCCACACCATGTGCCTCTCTTCTGTCTTCCTCCTGCTCTTTCTTACACCAACATAGCTCACCATGCTCTAGCCCCATCTGGGCTGGAATGGAAGGGGAAGTGGTAACAGATCCATCCCTACATCAAGGTTCTCAACCGGCTGCCAGAATCTGTGTAGAATGCAGATCTGACCATAGAACCCGCGAGCTTAAAACAAAGGTCAGAAACTTTTTCTGTAAAGGGTCATGTAGTAAATATGTTCAACGTTGCAGGCTCTGTGATGTCTGTTACAACCACTCAACTCTGCCATCGTGGTGTGAAAAGAGCCATAGAAAATATGTAAATGAATGGCCATGGCTATGTTCCAATAAAAATGTATTTACCAAAACAGGCTGGGAGCCAGACATGGCTCAGGGCCGTTGTTGGCTAACCTCTAGCTTAAAACCCTTTATTCTTTGGCCTGTGCCCTTAGATTGAAACCCAAACTCCTACCCAGTGTTTCAAGCCAGCATGCTTTGGCCCTGCCACTTCTACTGCCTTCCTCCCTCATGTGTTGAGTTCCAGCCACACTGGCTTTACTTCTGTTTCTCAAACTTTCTTTGCTTCCTCCCACCTTGGGGAATTCACACGAGTTGTTCCTTTTGCTGTAAACCACCTTCCAATCCCTTCCCTTCTCCTGCACACATTTACAGTCAACTTATCCCCTGGATCTCCTTTTAATCTTCTCTTCCTACAGCAAGTCTCCCTTAATCCCTGCGTACTCCTTAATCCCTGAGGACTCTCATTAGCCAATGACAGAAATCAAATTTGATTAAACTGAGGCATTAAAAACAAAGGATATTTTTTGGCTGAAATAAATAAACTCTGGATCGGGCTAGGAGGCACTGAGCTTGGGGATGAATAAAATCAGAGCTGTGATCCATGATGTAGTGGATGTAGAATGTATGCATCTTGAGGTAGAAAGTCAGAGATGTCTCCTAAATCTAGTGGCCTCAACTGACTACAACGTAGCCGAGAAACTAGAAGCAGCAAGGGCCTCTGAGCCTCAAAAAGGACGGTATTAAAGCAAAGAGAAACAGCCTTGCAGTGTGCTCACTAGAGAGCTCCCCAGACCCTAAATCACAGCCCAGTTATTTTGAGTTTAGTTACTTCATAAACAAGTTTATTTATTAATTTAAAACCTATGGAAGGTTAGAAGCAGCTTTTTAAAAAGTTATTTTATCAGGGAGAGGAGGACCTGCCAGAAGCAGACACACTGACACCAACTAGGAGTGGCAGTTACGTGACAGGAAGGTGGAGAGGGAACCTTTCAGGATGCAGAGGAGGCTAGGACCATTTGGTGATGGAGAAAGTAGTTAGAACCTTCTGTAGGTACCAAGGGCATCAGTGCTTTCTAATATCTCAGAGCAAAGTGTATATAATGCTTATTATATGACAGGACCTGTTCTAAACACTTTATGGGACTTATTTAATATTCTAATAACCCTTGCAATCCTCCCTTCATCGCTAGTTTATATATATTTTTTAGTTTCCTATTATTGTGTAGCCAAAATATAGTGGTTTCAAGCAACCAGTATTTCTTTCCCAGTTTTCACGGATCAAGCATCTAGGTGTAGATTAACTGGCCCTTGGGTGCAGGGTCTCTGGTAAGTTTGCAATCCAGGGGTTGGGCTAGAGTGGCCTCAGAGTTAGACTGGGGGAGGACTCACTTCCGAGCTAAGTTGCCCAGCTGTTGGCCAGGTTCAGCTTCTGTGGCTGCTGGACTCAGGGCCTCAGTTCCTTGCTGGCTGTTAATTGCCTGGAGTTTCCTGCCAAATGGGTCTTCATCTAAGAGAGCAAGTGAGAAGAGTCAGAGTGATTGTGGGCAAGATGTTAGTCCTTATCTAATCTTTGGGATGACTTCTATCATCTTGCTGGGTTCTAGTCCTAAGGAATGAACACATGGTTCATCGTAGAAAATAGTGAAAAGCAAAAAATAAAAAAGAAAATTAAGTGCTGTGCTATTACACAGAGACATTCTTTTTATGTATGTATTTAGCTGTGTTGGGTGTCAGTTGTAGTACATGGGGTTTTCATTGAGGTACACAGACTCTCCAGTTGTGGTACGTGGGCTTAGTTGCTCCGCAGCACATGGGATCCTAGCTCCCCAAACCAGTCTCCCCTGTATTGCAAAGTGGGTTTTTAGCTGCTGGACCACCAGGGAAGTCCCCAGAGGTAACTTTTGCCAATGCTTTGTTTCTACTTCCTCTAGTATTTTCTTCCATTAGTGAATGTTGTGTCATCCATATTTACATCTGCATCTAAATATGTAACTTTTCCTCTCCTTTTGAATGAAAACAGCTAGCCTTAACTAACACTGTGCTAAGTGCTTACAAAGACCCACTGTCAGGAGCCCTACTTCTTGTCACTAAGTTCCTGGGAATTGACAGTCTAGGGAGGAAGTTGGAACCAAGGCTAACAAGGCACAGTTGTCATGAGGCTCAGTGTTTTGGGATTTCGCCTGACATCTTCAGTATGACACGGGGACAGCATCTGGTCCTAGCCCCACCAGGAGGTGTGGGACAAACCTCTGGGATCTGACCTGGGGACTGCCCTTACTGACACCCTCTGACAGCCAAAATGGTTCTCTATTCTATAAGAGCAATTCTTTTCTTAAAATCCCTCACCATAGGGGGAATCATCTGAAATTGAAAAACACTATGATTTCCAGTTCTCAAATTCACTTCCATCCTGCTAAAAAAGAAAAGACAAAAAATAAAACAACCTGCAAATCCCATCAAAACAGAAAAAATTGGTTCATTTGTTAAGTTAGCCTAACAAAGCATTGCCCTTCGTACCTTACTCTGCATAGTATGGCTGTGTACTTGTTTTCATTAATCCATTACACAGAGCACAATGAAGACAGGAAGATTTTTCTTTTGAATTGCAAAGATGATGCTAAATTTTTAAGCAATTCAAACTTTAATGCGAACAAATAAACAGAGTGGTAGTGACAAAACAAACAAACTAATGAAAGCAAAGAGTTACACTGCCCTCTCTGAAGAGGTTGATATCACCAGGCATAAGGCACAAGATTGTACTCCATATAGATGAGCAAAGCACCAGGATTCTGAGAGGAAAAGTTGATGGAACAGGTGCTCACTGAACAATTGCAAAACTCACCCTGTGGTCTCTTGACTCAAGCATTCAGCTATCTGTAAGGTGAGCAAAAGGCAAATGCACCTTCCAAAATGCAAAGAGTTTAGTAGATGAAAGAAGTAGATGAAACTGGGTTGATAAGACGAATCAAATTCCCCCTCTGTGTAATTCCAGCCGTGTTGTACCAAAGGCTCCCCAATGTATCAGGAACTGGGAGATCAGCTACTCTCTCTTTGATTCTTCTACCTCCAGATTTATTTCTCCTGGTCTTCTCCATCTCAGTAAATGACAATATCTTGCATCTATTAATAGTTACCCAAATTAAGAACTGGTGGCTCAGTCGGTAAAGAATCCACCTGCAATGTGGGAGACCTGAGTTTGATCCCTGGGTTGGGAAGATTCCCTGGAGGAGGGCATGGCAACCCACTGCAGCATTCTTGCCTGGAGAATCCCCATGGACAGAGGAGCCTGGTGGGCTACAGTCCAAGGGGTTGAAAAGAGTCGGACACGACTGAGCGACTAAGCACAGCACAGTACAAACTAAGACCCTAGCTATTATCTCTGTGATGGTCAGTTTTATGTGAGGCTGGTCTTGCTTCTGCTCTGACCTGGAGCCCTGTTTGGAAGCAGGGAGGGAAGGTTGTCAGTGGTCCCACTTCCCTTGCTTGGTAGTTAAAGTCCTGAAGCTCCCATGTTGCCTGTGCTGGAGGCAGGAGCCAAGTCAGGGCTGCTCAGTGGGCAACTCAAGCTTGAATGGTGTTTCTGGGCAGCAAGGAATCATGTGACTTCATTTGGGCCCCCAGAGAAAGACCTATTTCTCTGCATAGTGTAAAAGTGTAATTTTCAAAAGGTTAAACAAGCATGTCTCTAAAATTGAAAAAAAACTCATCATTCATTCATTAATCAGAGAACCAGTAATAAGCTGAAACTTGTCCAAGAGTGTTTGAGAAACTAGGGATATATACATACCTGCATTAATTGTAGATACTATATAATAGTAGAATATATAATATTAATTGTATAATATGTGTATAATTACATGTAATTATATACAAATATGCAATTATATAATTATATATATTATATAATAATTACGTATTGTGTGTAATTGTATGCACATGTAATTTAAAAGATTGCTGGGTTTAAGTCCGACAGGATCATACATCACAGCTTATGGGGTATCTACTTCCCCATTCTTAAGCTGTTTGCTTCTCTACCAGACAAAATTCTACAAGTGAACCTTTGTGCTTACAGGGTTGTAAAATAGCCCAGGAAATAAAAACTAAAGGCCAGTACTGCCCTGAAAACATGCTCAGTAACCTCTTTTATCTATTTCTGGCAATCAGATAATTTTTCTGATAATGGATTCTGATGAAAGCTCTCTGCTCAGGATAATTTGATGGTAGTTGAAAGGGGCTCTATACCAAAGTTTATCCTGACAGCCTGCCACGGCATCCCATTCTTCACTGAAGATTTTCAAGCCTCATAGTTAATATTTTTTAAGCACCTTGTTGTTCAGTTGCTCAGTCACGTCTGACTCTTTGCGACCCCATGGACTGCAGCACGCCAGGCTTCCCTGTCCTTCACCATCTCCTGGAGCTTGTTCAAATGTCCATTGAGTTGGTGGTGCCATTCAAGCATCTCATTCTCTGTCATCCCCTTCTCCACCTGCCATCAATCTTTCCCAGCATCAGGGTCTTTTCCAATAAGTTGTCTCCTCGCATCAGGTGACCAAAGCATTGGAACGTCAGCTTCAACACCAGTCCTTCCAATGCATATTCAGGGTTGATTTCCTTTAGAACTGACTAGTATGATCTGCTTGCTTTCCAAGGGACTCTCAAGAGTCTTCTCCAGCATCACAGGTTGAAAGCATCAATTCTTCAGCACTCAGTCTTCTTTAGGGTCCAACTCTCACATCCATATATGACTACTGGAAAAATCATAGCTTTGACTATACAGACCTTTGCTGGCAAAGTGATGTCTCTGTTTTTAAATACACTGCATAGGTTTGTCATAGTTTTGCTTCCAAGGAGCAAGCGTCTTTTAATTTCATGGCTGCAGTCACCATCTGCAGTGATTTTGGAGCCCAAGAAAATAAAGTCTGTCACTGTTTCCATTGTTTCTCCATCTATTTGCCATGAAGTGGTGGGACCATATGCCATGATCTTCATTTTTTGAATGTTGAGTTGTAAGCCAGCTTTTTCATTCTCCTCTTTCACCTTCATCAAGAGGCTCTTTAGTTCCTCTTGGCTTTCTGCCATAAGGATGGTGTCATCTGCATATCTGAAGTTACTGATGTTTCTCCTGGCAATCTTGATTCCAGCTTGTGCTTCATCCAGCCCAGCATTTTTCATGATGTACTCTACCTAGAAGTTAAATATGCAGGGTGCAATATACAGCCTTGACATACTCCTCTCCCAATTCTGAGCCAAATTTAAGTACCTACTCTGTGCTAAAAACACTGCTAAGCACTTTATATGGATAACCTTATTAACCCTCAGAACTAATCAATTTTTCTTTTTAAAAAATTGCTTTTATATTGGAGTATAGTTGACAGTAAAGAGGCAGAACACTGAAGAAATGATGCTTTTGAACTGTGGTGCTGGAGAAGACACCTGAGAGTCCCTTGGAAATCAAGGAATTCAAACCAGTCACTCTGAAAGGAAATCAACCCTGAATATTCATTGGAAGGACTGACGCTGAAGCTGAAGCTCCAATACTTTGGTCCTGATTCGAGGAGCCAACTCATTGGAAAAGACCCTGATGCTGGGAAAGATTGATGGCAGGTGGAGAAGGTGGTGACAGAGGATGAGATGGTTGGATGGCATCACCAATTCAATGAACATGAACTTGGGCAAACTCCGGGAGATGGTGAGGGACAGGGAAATCTGGTGTGCCACAGTTCATGGGGTCTTAAAGAGTCAGACATAACTTGGCGACTGAATAACAATAACAAGTTGACTTACAATGTTGTGTTAGTTTCAGGTAAATAGCAAAGTGATTCAGTCATACATACACATATATCCCTGAAGGACAGGGAAGCCTGGTGTGTTGCAGTCCATGGGGTCACAGAGAGCTGGACATGACTGAGTGACTAAACAACAGCAACACTGTATTTCTGAGGAAAAGACAGCGAGTTAGCATCTTTTAAACAGGCCACCCCAAGAGTGGTTCCTTTCAATACTGGTAGACTTCATGGGGATGTGCAGTGACATGGTGAGGAATGGGCTTTTAGGGCTGCTTCTAAGTAAGATGAAGGCAAACATGTCCCCTGATTGGCATGTTTGGATGTCCCTTTTCATATCTCTTGGCAAGTTTTAGTGCATTCTGGGCAAGCCTACCCTCCACTGTCCCCTGGTGGCCCTTTTTAGGAGAAGACCTGACACCAAGGTACCTGACTCCTTCTTCCCACTCAGGACCTTTTGGACCCTCTTTCCTCCCTGTTGACATGTGGACATCCTGTCTCTGTTTCCTTGGAACCTGCTTTTGGAGTCTAGCTAATCTGCTCATGTGATAATGGGAAGTGGTGCTTCGTTTCCTACCCCAGATAACGTACTCTCACTTTATTTTTACTTAGACACAGACAAGTGGGGAACTTGTAGGAGCAGAGCCAATGTTATTAGATAGCGTCAAAGTTAGCAGCAGTCAAGCCTCCTTGTTATTGTTTTTGCTTTAAAAGAGGACAAGCCAGCCAACAAACAAAACAGAAGTTGTTTTGCAAATTCAGGTCCAGCTTATGGTTTGTTGTGGCTCTGAAATTCTCTTCCCCCGTTGGACTCTTACATAACAAGGATTTCTCTGGCCTGTAGGTTGTACACTCCATTTTTCTAGGTGATTTGCATAGATGAGAAAAATGTATTTAAAATATTCTCCCCTTCCCCACCAACACAGATAAGATGCCCATTTCTTTCCATCTCCTTTGCAATAAGACCCCCCCAGGGACTTCCCAGGTGGTCCAGTGCTTAAGGCACTGAGCTTCCACTACAGGGGACATGGGCTCAATCCCTGGTCAGGGAACTAAGATCCTGCATGCTATGTGGTATGGATGGCAGTTCTCACAATCCAACAGCCCTGGCCCCATCCCGCTGAGAAATCTAGGGCTATCTGTGCAGGATAAAGTGTGGCAAGGCCAGAGCTCTGGCCCTTATTCTTCTCTGGCTTCTTTCTAACCAGGCAGCTGGGATGTGACTCTAGAGAATTCCCTTTGCTCATTTTCCCAGAGCCACCTATGCCTGTCCTCTTTCTCCTTCTATCTTTGTCCTCTGAGATGCAGGATGCCCTCCACTAAGGGGGTTATCTCATTTCCTTAGTCACTGAGGAAAGAGAGGAAGAGCCCATCCCATGGAAGAGAATCAGAGTCATTTCTGCTTTGACCTCCCACCCAAGCCACACTACATCTATTTCAGTAGCGCCAGTGTCCATCATTGTGTATTTGGTCTGGGTGAGACTTCCTTCTTCCCTAATGGGGAGCCTTAATCTTCTCCTTGAGTTGATAAAAGCAAGGTGAATACTCTACATATCTCCTTTCCAGGCATGTGGCAGACATCACTAATCAACTGTGATTTTCCACTGAGCCTTGGGGAGGGCTGCACCTCAGCAGACATTATCAGTCTATTGGAGTTGGCCTTGGAGAACAAATCCGTTTGCCATCCTTTGCAGAGCAATGCTTCTGTGTTCATGAAGGAGGGTGGGAAGAGGAGGAGTTCTTCAGCTGCCCACAGCTAACAAGACCTGGAAGCTGGGAAGGAATATAAACAGAGCTGTTTTCTTAGATTGCATGTGAATTTAGCTTTAAGGTCAAAAGCTTTACCTGGTTCAAAAGCTTTACCTGTTTTGGGCCTATCTGGGATATATCCATTCTTTTCTGCTGAGTAGGAAACACACAGTGCAAGAAGTAACTCCACTTAGGGTAGCAGTACATTTGCTCCTTGGGGAGGAAGAAATAGGTGATATATTACAAGGATACGGGCATCTGGAGGGTCCCAGTAAAGAAGGAGGGGGGGTCAGAGGCTGGGGTTGGGCGGGCAGAGCTGGAGGGGTGCAGTTCCCTGGCAGCCCTGGTGGCCCACGGTGATCCCACAGAATCACACGTATTCTCTTTGTCTGCTGCTGGTGTTTAGACCCGCCTCTGGAATGTCCTGGCAGGACTGTCTGTCCAAATCCATTCAAAATTGATTTTTCTGTCCTCGATGGGGAATTTTGGCCAGGATCCCTGTTGCCCCCATTTGGTGAAACAATCTCCCTTCCCTTCATCTTATTAGCTGCCTCACTGTGGGAGTCTGGGCCTCCGGGTTCCCTCCTGAACCAGTTCAAATGGCCTGAAGCCATCCCAAGAATCGAGGTGTGTCTGCAGGGCAAGGCTGAAATGCCCAGATGTGTGTATTTAGAGCAGCAGCCTCTCTGCGGGGTGGACACGGCCCAGTGCTGAGAAATTGGGTTCTGAGCCAGGATCCCCCCACTCTGCTAGGGAGCTGGGAATGTCCAGAATCAGAACAGAGGAAAAGAAGGAGTCAGAGGAGAGAAGCAGAAGCCCTGTAGGAAACATCCTTGCAGGATTTCCTCCAAGACCAGCTCCTCTGGTCAATGCACCTATCTGAAGGCCTGTGGCCTGGGAGCTTGCTGTGCTGTCAGGAGCAGATGGAGTGTTGATGCGTGCCAGGTGCTCTGGGAGCCTGAGAAGTGGAGGAAGCGTGAATCCTTTCCTCCAGGAATTTACACCCAGACTGACAAGTACAAACCTAATGAAAATTAAAATGTGGAGAAGACAGACAGCTAAGAGATGCTAAGAGGAGTTTAGATTATGAGGAACTACAATCTTCTCTAAAGGCTCTAAGAACTAGACTTAGAGGTGTATGTGTGTGTGTGTGTGTGTGTGTGTGTGTGTGTGTGTATTTGCCAAGAGTTCTCAGTTCTCTGAACAAAGGGCTCTCATTCTTAATCTTGGCTTCTTGGCTGTACACTGGAGTCAACTGATGAACTTTAAGAAGTACTGATGCTAGGCTCTGTCCCTAGAAATTCTGAAGCAATTGAGTCTGACTCTAGGGGGTCACCCACAGGGATGGGCAAGTTCAAGATAGATGATTGGCTGGCCTCTGGGGCTCATCTGATTTGACTGATAAGTAGGGAAAATGGTGGTGGTGTGAGGGAGAGTGTACTTTCTGTGAGTCAGATGGGAGATACCGTCTTTACTCCTCTCTGAGGGTGGGTGAGGAAGGAGGTGGTCTCTGGGTTGTGTTTTCATGAGGCAGCGTTCCACAGCCCAAAAGCAACACCTCCTTCTACTTCTTTAATTTTAATTAACATACCCTCGTGGGAGAACTTTTCTCATTTCCTGCCTTCTCTTCCCTCCACTCATTCTTGCCTTTTATCCTCTCTCCCTTCCTTAAACTTTATCTACACATATCTATTAAGCACGTGCCACATCCCAGGCACAGTTTTTCAGGTCCAGCAATGAACCAGGCAGATTAGTTCTCGATTTCAAGGAATTGACACCTTAGGTGCTTGTCATAAAGCACACGTGAAGGTGGTGGAAATGTATGTACCTGAAGAGTCAGCTGTGGGTGTCTTGGTGCTGTATTTTGTAGCTGTCCCAGCATCTCTTGTAAGCCCAGTATTCTGCTGTCCCTGTCAAGTCCCCAGACATGTAAGTGAGCCCTTTGAATGCGCCAAACCAATAGAAGTCCCGAAGGATTACAGCCCCATCTGATGTCACCTTGAGTTTTAGAAGATCCTCCTGACTTATGTAACTCTTACATTCAACAAGGGTGCATCCCTGTCACTAGAAAATGTGGTGAGATATCTATGATGACATAGATAAAGAATTATATGAGGGCACGGAAGACCTGGGTTTAAATCTTGACTCTCACTTACTGGTTAGAAAACCTTGGGGACGTTACTTACCTGGGCTTTCTCAGGTTCAATTCTCATTAATTATTATAACAAAATATTTTCTGAGAGCTTATTGTGGGCTACTTACTCTGTTGGGAACTTTCCACACATTATTTTGTTTTAATCCTCAATCTGTTCCCATGAGATAGATGCAGTTAGTACAGGGCTCAGAGAGGTCAAAAAGTACGCCCGAGGCCACATCGCTGGTAAGTAGCAGGACAGGAATGAAAAGCCAGGCTGTGTGACTTCAGGACTCCAGCTCTTGCTGTATATTAGAAGGATGGTATTTCCTCACTGGCTTGTTCTGAAGATTATCTGTTGTGTGAAAGCTGAAAGGGGGTGGACAAGTGCCTGACGCACAAGAGCCTCCCAGTCATTATTAGGGGATTTTTTTAACCAATGTGCTTTATGACTATGGGTTAACTCTTTCCTAAATCATGATATTATGCTCCTACAGGAACTCAAAGGGGTCTAAATAACTAATGATACTTCTCAATGTCACCAGCCCCACGTTAGTTAGTGTTAGTCACTCAGTCCTGTCCTACTCTTTGTGATCCCATGGACTGTAGCCTGCCAGTCTCCTCTGTCCATGGAATTCTCCAGGCAAGAATACTGGAGTGGGTTGCCATTCCCTTCTCCAGAGGATCTTTCCAACCCAGGGATTAGACCTGGGTCTCCTGCATTGCAGGCAGATTCTTCACCATCTGAGCCACAAGAGAAGCCCCACGTAGCTGCATTCATAATAGAGAAATGTTTACAGAGTGCTGTAAGATTTGCCTACTTCCTGGCATCACCATAAAGTTGAGCATTCTGCAACTTTTTATAGAAGCATGAAAAAAATTAGATAAGGATACCACTTCTCATTGCTATTATGATCAAAAGATTGCTCGTTTTCTCATGGCAAAATTCATCTTACTGTGATAAATGGTTATGACAACAAAAATGTCACTTAATATTTTTGTAGCAGGTTTTCACAAGGAAGTCTTCAAGCTATATTCTTGCATTCATCTTTCCAGCCTCACTTTTCATTCTTCCTCTTGTAGCATCCCTTTCTCTGTGGCATTTGAACCTCATGACCACTTGCCTTCTAGAATATCACCCTCTCCTCTTCTCTCACCCCTGAAACAACTCTTCTCAGTTTGGCTGGTTCTTTCATCTCTGCCTGGCCCTTAAATGTTGCAACCACTACCTTTGAGGCAAAGTTTCATCCATTCTTTGATCCATTCAACAAAGATATCTTGAGCACCCACCCTATGCCAGACAGTGTTCTAGGTGCTGTGGATACAGCAATGTACAAGACCTCATGGAACTACCTGCTGTCATGGGGCTTCTGTGCTAAAGGAAGAGGCAGATAATAAAGTAAATCTGTAAATTATAGGGAGTGGTGGATGATAACAAAGCAAAAGGAAGAAAAACAAAGCAGGGAAGGAGGAGGGATGCTAGAGTTTAAGTCTAAACAGGTGGTCAGGAAAGTTCTCAGTAAGAAGATATTTATGTAAGGACTTGGAACCAGGGAAGGAGTGAGCCATGTAGATATACGGGGGAAGAACATGAAAAGCAGAAGGAACCAAGTACAGGGCTTTGAGAGGAACCCCCGTGACCCCAGAGTGTCTGAGGACTGTCAAGGAGCTGGCATGGAGGGAGGGATTGAGTAAGCAGGAGCATGGAGGAGAGGAGGTCATGGGAGGGCTCCTGAAAGGTATTGCCTTCTGACACTGCCATGAGAACATTGTCTTTGGCCATTGCTGGGCTCTGAGCAGAGGAGTCATACCTGACATTTTTCTTTTTCTAATCACTTGGTTTGTAAAAAAGTAAATTAGTTTATTTTTTGGCCACACCATGTGGCATGTGGGGGTCCTTGTCAAGTCACAGAACATTAGAGAATGGAACAAACATTTATTTATTAAGTATTTTCATGGATTATTCATTTTAATTTCCACAATAGACTGATAATACGTGTTGTTGGTACCATTTTACAATAATTAAACTGAAGCTCAGAAACATTACTGGTCAAAGCACCTCAACTGTAATAGTAGAAATGGAAAAGGAGAGTGAAACTCATTAGCTTTTGATTCTAAATCCATGCTTTTTATTTTAGAGCTAGTCAGTCCCCTCCTATCAAGAGTTGACATCAGATTCATCAGAATTATAAAAATAAAATACTGATAGCAAAGAAACAATTAAAGGCTTGGCCTGAAAACCATTCATCTAACGTCATCTCCTTTTGAAGGAGTGGAAATTGTGTGTATCTGGGAGCCTGGCCTGGGAATGAGACATCTCAAGTGAATGCACGTGAGTATTGTTGGTGAGGCATTGTTTGCTCTTCCTCTTTGAGGGTGTTGGGACAGGCCCACACGGCAACTTTTCATGATTCCACATGGCATTGTGACCTAGGAGTTGGCAGTGGGGCCGCATAGCATGCTGGGATACTCCTTATCGCAGTAGATAAAGGAGCTTGAAATCACCAGCTGGCCTGGATTTCCTAGTGAGATTGGAGGGGCAGATATCGTTGGGAGGGGAAAGGGCTGCGGGTAACGTCCTGGGAGAATGATTAGCTGTGGGAGGCCAAGAGGGCCAGTTTTAAACAATCCTCTTTCTCTGGAATCTTTCTCTGGGCATTTGATAACATAGGATTCCCAAGGCTGAAATGGTATAGTTACATAGAAAGAGACTCTGCTGGAAATGAGATCCTTTACTCCAGCTCACAATCTCCTTTTTGCCTTCTGGAAAAATACCAAACAACCTTTCATTTTATTTTTTTTAAGATTTTTTTATTTTGATGTGGGCCATTTAAAAATCTTTGTTGAATCTGTTACAATTGTTGCCTCTGTTGCTTTTTTATGTTCTGTTTTTTTGGCAGCGAGGCATGTGGGACCTTAGGTCCCAGACCAGGGATAGAACCTGCACCTACTTGGAAGGTGAAGTCTTAACCACTGGGCCGCCAGGGAAGACCCCCGTGTGATCTTTTATATGCATAAAAAACCAGATCCTCCAAGTAGACTTCCAATTCCTAGGCCATTGGAAATGTCCAGTGCTGGAGACAAGGATTCAGTAGCTGGTCTTCTTTTCTGTCCAGGATGATGTCCCTTGTTTCCCATCATCTTTTAAATCTGGCACAATCAGCAGAGATCAGCAGAGCGGATAGGGTGTACTGGCTGAGAGTGTGCATTCAGGAAGGGGGGATAGCTTTTGGGGGGAGGGTGAAAAAGCCTTCAAGTGGCCTCAGGATGCATCTGTGTCTTTCCAGCCCTGGTCTCCTTGTAGATCTGTGTAGGTGTGTCAGCAATGGTAGTTGCTAAACCCTGGTTTAATTGAAGGAGTAGGGTTTGCCTAGGCTCAGGAGTCTCTCTTCAAATGAAAGTGAAAAGTGAAGAAAGTGAAAGTCGCTCAGTCGTGTCTGACTCTTTGTGACCCCATGGACTATACAGTCCATGGAATTCTCCAGGCCAGGATACTGGAGTGGGTAGCCTTTCCCTTCTCCAGGGGATCTTCCCAACCCAGAGATCGAACCGAGGTCTCCCACATTGCAGGCAGATTCTTTACCAGCTGAGCCACAAGGGAAGCCCAAGAATACTGGAGAGGGTAGCCTTTCCCTTTCTCCAGCCAATCTTCCTGACCCAGGAATCGAATTGGGGTCTCCTGCATTGCAGGCGGATTCTTCACCAACTGAGCTATAAGGGAAGCCCTCTCTTCAAATAAGATACTCTCAATCACTAATTCTTTAAACAGACAGTAGGCATATAGTAGAGCCCTGATACTGTGTGAGGTGCTCTGAAACAGCAGATTCAAAGACATGGCCCATCCCCTCATGGTGCTGAGTGTGTAGTGGGTAGGGGCTGCTGAAGAAGGGTACGTAGATGGACTATGTCATGGCTCAGATAGGAGATAAAGTGTTCTGTTCTCTGAGAAGGCGGAGTCAAATCAAGTTGGGAGTGTGGAGGTGACATCCAGGAGAAATTGACTTTTTAATTTAAAGAACAACTTTCAATGCATTTTCTAAACTCCATGCTGTTTGTTTCTCTGGACAAAAATATCTGGGAATCATTACACTTCTGTAGGCCAAGAATGCAAGACTGACCTCTTTACCTGGGACACATCTCAGAGTTGTGTCTTCAGTGAGCACCGTTGAGGGATGAAGTAACATCTCCCTCAAGGTCAAAGGGCAGGTGAACTTACCTCTTGCTATAAAAGTGGTGGATTCCCCAAGGCTCAGTGTCCCTCAGCTGCAGTTTGGACTTATGGATGTAAAGCATCTATCTGGGGCTTATTACATTGCCATGTGGAACCTGGAGGCCAGAGGAACGGATGCAAACATGCTGCTGCTCATGCTGCTTGCTGTGCTGGGAGCGGTGACATCCTTTGTCTCTGATCCAGGAGTCTTGTGTCTTCTTCTGGCATCCAGGAACATGCTAACTTGTGAGCTTATAAAATTCTCGGCCCAACAGTGCCCCCTTTCACCATGTGAGGAAATGCTTTTTTTGTGCTATGCTTGGTTCAAAAGGAAGAAGAGAACCCCTGGCAAGGTGGCTTGAACCCCCTGTGTTATGTGTGACAGACATGATAGTTCTACCCCACTGGTGCCATCATAGTTCTCAGGGATCTGAATTGAAATGGGATAGATTATTCTAGAGCAGAAATTCCCAGAGTTTTTCTTTTTTTTCAAATAATTTGTAAGAAACATGGGTATATATGAAGAACTCAGAAAACTACCATTTTAAGGATACATTTGGGGTTTGAAAGTTACTTATTTTTTTGTTATTTACAAGTATTTCAGGAAAGAATGTTCACAAATCCATTTTGGTGGGAGTTGCCCTGTAAGGCAGCCTAGGAACCCTTGCACTAGATTACATACACAGTATTTGGTGGTAGAGGGTTCTTGCCAGAGAAGCCATTTACTTCTCTACTACAGGCATCTTAGGAAGCAATCCCCTTTGTGGATTTGCTGCATTCTGCTCTATGGCCTTCAGTTTTGTAGATTCAGAGACCTGATTTATCAGCATGGGAGTGACTTTCAGGCGCTAACTCACATTAACTGTGCTTAAAAGGCTGATGTATAGACAGCGTCACTTCTGTTCAGTTAGACAAAGGCTCCCCTTCTACTCAGCCAACACAATCCTACACCAAGGGCTTGGCGACAGGAGTGCATGAGAGTCACCAGGACACCCTCCCCCCATCTGCACAGCATTATATAGTGGCTCATGGCCCTGTAGCCGTGTATAATGCTGATGTCCCCAGCTGGAGTCTGAGCTTGTGAAGAAGGGACCACACACTATTCATTCTTCTACCCACAGGGGTTAGAACAGGGTTTTGTTTTCTTCTACAAACTAAGGAAAGGGAGGAAGGAAGGAAGAAAGAGAAAAAGAAAAAAAAAAAGGGAGAAAGAAAGATGGATGGACAAAAATGGCAAGCCATAAACTAAAACGATAGAGCTTTTCTGATTTAGAAAACGTTTTTACACGTATTAGTGCATTAGATCCTGTATATGTTGGTGTGATCCTAACTGTCCTGTGAGGTGTATCAGAGGTTGTCTTTATTTTGTGGTTGGGAAATTGAGAATCAGAGAGGTTGTTTGACTAAGTCAGAGTCACACAGCACATAGGTCTTAGAGCTGAAATCCAGCTCTCTGCCCTCCTTGCTGTGATCCATAGTTTGACTTTGGGAGGCGAGTGCCTTTCCTCATTAAAGCCTGCGTGATGGAGCTAACCCCGTGAGGAGGTGGACCTTACATGTGGTTGCTCTATTAGCTCAGCTCTGGATGGCTTCTCCTATTTAATAAGTCGTGTTAACTTTACTAGCACTTGTTCTTGGCTCTACTACACAGCAGTGGTTTAGGCAATCTGTTGGAAAAATGTGCTAATTGTAGGCTTTAATTTTCTTCCATCTTAAAATAAAAATACTTAGCATTTTAGTTCTTGAAGAGACAAACAATGGGGTGGAGCTGGGGGACTCACAGAGGTTGGCAGCTTGCAGGGACCAGAGGGCACAGGAACAGAATGTGCAAGGGCAGAAATATAGAAGTTTACAGGAGGTCCCTGGTCTGGGGTCTATTTAGTGGGAGGGGTATATATGTGTGTATGTTGAGGCAGGGTGTGCTGGAGGAAGGAGGGGGAGAGGCAGAGAGGAGGAAACCATCAATGATCCCTATTACACAAGAAGAAAGTATTTAACAATTCATGCAATTTGTTGCTATCAATTTATTGACTGAAAATGTATTAATATGTCTTTTGTTAAAGTGTTAGTTGCTCAGTTGTGTCCGACTCTTTGTCTCCCTGTGGACTGCAGGCCACTAGGCTCCTCTGTCCATGGAGTTCTCCAGGCAAGAATGCTGGAGTGAGTTACCATTCCTTTCTCCAGAGGGTCTTCCCAACCCGAGGATTGAACCTTGGTCTCCCGCATTGCAGCCAGATTCTTTATCATCTGAGCCACCAGGGAAGCCTATGTCTTTTGTTACCCAAATGTTATTGACTGGAGACGTTTCAATATTCACTTACATTAACAAATTGCCAGTCACAGGCTTTAGTTTCTGCAAAACCCTTGTGGTCAATAATGTGCTATTTGGCAATTGTAAGTGGGTAAAGTACAAGGTCATGAATTATTCTCTCACGAATAGAGTTATTCTCTCATTCAAGAAGTGTTTTTTGAGTACCTGTAATCCCCATGGATAGAAGAGCCTGGCTTGCTGTAGTCCATGCGGTTACATAGATTTGGACACAGCTTAGCGACTGAATAACAATGAAAACATGTCCCAGGCATTGTATTCAATGTTGAGTCAAAGTGGGACTCTAAGCTCCCCAAGGCAGACGTGGCCCCTGACCTCACTGAGCTGACAGTGGAGTCTTGGTATCCTAGAGCTGGATGGAACCTTAAAGATAATCTCTTCAGTCCTTTATTTCACAGTCATAGAAACAGATGCCCAAAGAGGGCAAATGAACTTGACTCCTATCACTCAGTTATTTAGTGGCAGAGTCCAGATTAGAACCCAAGTCTATGGATCCCCGGCCCAGAATCCTACTGAAATCCTCTAAAAACAGAATCTATTTAGGATTGGGAGCCATAGATATATGGGAATGTGTTAGAGTGTATTAGCTAGGGCAATGTTAGTGGCCATAGGGAATAAACCGCCAAGTCTCTGTAGCTTAAACAGTAGAATTTGATCTCTCCCTCCCATTAAGTCCTTTCAGCAACTGGGATCCACACAGTTGGATTCGGTCAGCTTTAAACCATGGCTTCTAAGGTCATCAGAAAGACCTAGATTTTCCTAGAGGGCAGTTACATGGGCCCAGGTCTGGACGTGGTGCTCCTAATCCACTGGCTGAAGCTCAGTCATGTGGTAACACCTCATTGCCCAGGAGGCTGGGAAATCCAGTTCAGTGCTGCCAGGAAGAGGTAGGACTTGTGTGGTGAGTAGGTAGCCAGTCACCACCATCTACATTACCTGTGGATTTCATTGTCGATTGGAAAGGGAAAGTTACAAAACCTTTGTTACTAAAAGAGGACTTTAGATAGGACAGACAATACAGAGTTGAGAACTGTCATGGTCTGTACTAGTCCTTAGGGGGAGGTGTTCAGTGGACACTCCTGTTTTTTCCTTTCCTATGGTTTTCCAATCCATTCCTAACAAGATTTGAATTTGACTTGATGGAAGTCCTCTCAACCTCATTGGAAGGGCATAGCCATGGCTCCAAGGAAGAGGGAGAGAAGAAAGGAGTCTGCAGACAGGTGTTCAGCAAGTGCTCCTTGTGCCTTGGGTGTGGGAATTTCTGGGCTGGGCAATGTTGAATCCGAAGCCAGAGACAGTCTTATTCCTTCCTGATGAGCTCTGAGCTTTTATAAGCCCTCAAGTCTGGACAGTGCCTCCTGGCTGACAAAGAGTTTTCTAGAACATTGTCTCACTTCAGCATTACATCCAGCCTCTGAGATGCGGGAGAGGGAGGGAGGGAAGGCACTGGCAGGAATGAAGGGAGTTCAGAGGGAGAGGAGGTGATTCCTAACTGAGAAGAGCACCCAAAAAGGCTTCCTTCGGGAGAGCGCGTTTGAGAAGGGACTTGAGGGAAGCATGGGAGAACAGCAGACAGCACTCCAGGTGTGGACCACATCGTCAGCAAAGGCACAGAGGTGTGAAAATCCTGGGGTGTCTTGGGCACTGGGAGAGAAGGTCAGCCTGAAAAACGTAATTGCACCCAGACTTCAGTATCCTTATGATCAGCATCCTCACTGCCCTCTTTGGAATGCATTTCCACATCACCTGCTAGAGGCCAGGCATTTTGCTAGGTGTGTTGTTGTTGATCGGTCGTTCAGTTGTGTCTGACTCTTTGTGACCCCATGAACTGCAACATGCCTGGCTTCCCTGTCCTTCACCATCTCCTGGAGTTTGCTCAGACTCATGTCCATTGAGTCGATGATGCCATCCAACCATCTCATCCTCTCTTGCCCCCTTCTCCTCCTGCCTTCAATCTTTCCCAGCATCAGGGTCTTTTCCAATAAGTTAGCTCTTCGCATCAGGTGGCCAAAGTATTGGAGCTTCAGCTTGCTAGCTGTGGGAGACACACAAAAAAATATCACACACAGTTTCTGCCCTTACAGTGCTTACGGCCCCCTGAGGAGAACTGCCACACACACAGAGCAACCTTTCATGAAATACGTAGGAGCTACTTGTAAAGTTTGCACCTCTGTTTAATGTGTGTGTGCTTTCCTGCTCCAATCAGAGCAGCAGAGGCCTCCAGAGTTCCCTTTCTTGTGTGCCTAGAGCTCTCCCTTAAAGAGGTCTCATTTGAAGATTAACCTATGATTAGTCTTTGAGAAGGCAGCATAGCCCATGGTTAAGACCATCTCTGGAGTCTGGAGGGCTGGGCTGGAATCTAGGTTCCACCACTGATGACATATGACCTCTGTTGGAGTGCTTAGTCATTCAGCTTTGGTTACTTGTCTATAAAATGGGATTGCAAATGCTACCTAGCTGATTGAGTTGTCATGAGTATCAGCTGAGATGATGTGGGAAAACAGTGTCGTGCATGGGACACAATGAACTCTTGATAAAGGCTAACAAACACGAAGATGCTCTTAGTTGTGGCTTTTGTAGCCTGCTAGCAATACTAGAGTTGTTGAGTGGGGGGAGCACTAAGGAACTTGACTGTCTATGAATTCCTGGTCAGGAAGCAAAGTCAGGCTGGTGGGCCAGGTCATCGTGGGGACGCGATAACATTAATTGGCTTAAAGGACTTGCAATTTCCTAAGAAGTGAGGTGCTTCTCGTAGATGCACACCACACACACACCCCCTCTTTAGCAGTGCCTGGATTGAAGAGAGGATGTTTTGAATGTATCACCACTGACTATCACATCCCGTTCTCTGGCAGTGGGTTTCCCACAGCTAAACCAAGGCCAGTGTTAGGGCAATTGCTGAGGCAGGTGGGACAGGAGCCCAACTTCGTGGCAGGTGATGCATGCCTCAGAAATACGCCGACTCCTTGAGGGTTTCCTTCAATTATACAGCCCCGTGTGAGTTTACACACCCTTGCACACAATTGGCTTTCCTCTCTTAGGAATTTGGGACATTTTGGGCGTTGCCAGTCAGCTGTGTTTATTAGATAGCCTTTGTTTTCCCCTTCTAAGATAGGAAGCTCATTAGAAACGAACACAAACCATGACACTTTAACCTAGAGTTCCCTTGGGAACTGGGGATATGTCTTAAGGAGGTCAAGTTCAGACAGATACAGCCCAGCTCAGAGGAGGTAAGCTGCCTGGTCGGGTCCTCGGTGATGCTGGGCTGAAAGAGTAACAGTCCACATTCTGAAGATTTTGAAGAATCTTCAAAATTTTGAATTTTTCCCCTTGTATGATTCCCCTCGTATTCTCTTTGCTGCTCTAAGTTATGAAGTGACAGACAAAATGAGGTTATTGTATTAAATGTATACAAGTTTAGTATTATATCACATGGGGTTCATCTGACTTAGAAGTCTGTCCTTCCCTATTGTACTATATGCTTAACACAATGTATTATAATGGCTTAATTTGTGTCGATTTCTCCCAGACTATAAGTCTTGAGAGTTCAGGCATGAATTTATCTTGTTCATTTAGTCTGGTGTTCATTTAATAATTGTCAAATGAACAATGTATGAATGAATTAACCATGATTCCTCTGATATGACAAAAGGTTAATACTGAGTTATACATATGCCAAGATCTCTTGTTTTATGCCTACTCCTAAACATGTGTCAGGAAGTCAGCTTTGCAAGCCAGATCTCAAATCTCCGTATCTTGGTGACGTGTTCCTCCTCATTTCACAAAAGGCTAATCTGCTGAGGGATCCTGCTGGTTTTAGTATTTTGATGGCAGGTCTATTTCCACTTGGTTGGGAATCATTCTTCCTACCCCTTTTTTCATTCTGAGGTTTCCACTTGGAGAAAACCCAAGGTCAGCAGGTTGTTTAATGTCCCTTGAGGCCACATCAAAAATGCTGATGGAGGCAAAGAGAGAAAGTGCCTTCAGAAGGGCAGTAGGAAAGTTCCTTTCCCAGTCTTGTCTGGAGAATCTTTGATTGGGTTGGGAATCTTTAATAAAAGAGTCCAAAGGACTTTATTTAGCCTTAAAAGAATAAAGCCTTAAAGCTATTTTTGTTGTCAATAGGACTGACTAAATGAAAGCTTCTTCCCCAGCCACAGTGGTAGATTCAGGTAAATGGGCAACTGTTTAAAAAAACTTTTTTTTTTTTTAACTGGAGGATAACTGGTTTACAATGTTGTGTTGATAGTTACTGCTGTACAACAATGTGAATCAGCTATATGTATACATATAGCCCTTCTTCTTGGACCTCCCTCCCACCCACCCCCATTCCACCCCTCTAGGTCATCACAGAGCACAGAGTAGAGCTCCCTGTGATATACACAGCTTCCCACTGCTGCTGCTGCTGCTGCTGCTGCTGCTAAGTCGCTTCAGTCGTGTCCGACTCTGGGCGACCCCATAGACGGCAGCTCACCAGGCTCCCCCATCCCTGGGATTCTCCAGGCAAGAACGCTGGAGTGGGTTGCCATTTCCTTCTCCAATGCATGAAAGTGAAAAGTGAAAGTGAAGTCACTCAGTCGTGTCTGACTCTTCGAGACCCCATGGACTGAAGACTGCCAGGCTCCTCCGTCCATGGGATTTTTGAGGCAAAAGAGTACTGGAATGGGGTGCCATTGCCTTCTCCAGCTTCCCACTAGCTATTTTACACATGGTAGTCAATGCTACTCTCTCAATGGGCCCCACCCTTTCTTTCCTACTCTGTGTCTACAAGTTTGTTCTCTGTGTCTGTGTGTCTATTCCTGCTGTGCAAATAACCTAGAGTCTGTCACACAAAGTGAAGTCAGAAAGAGAAAAACAAATATCATATATTAATGCATATATATATATATATCTATATATATATGGGCAACTATTTTATATCAATCAAAGAGAACACTTTCATTGAGCCCTTACTCCATACTCACATTATGCTAAGCATGATGGTTGAAAGAGACAGAAAGAAGACACTTCTAGGAACTGCAGGTCTTTCGGGCGGGGGGCAACAGGCCATGTACAGTTGCTAGCAATTTCAGTGAACCTCACAAACCTGGCCTCAAGCAGCATCTGAAGGTCCCTGGGCTACTTGAGCAGGCTCAAGAAAAATAATCATTTTCTTCCCTTTGGTGGTGTAACTCATTTATTATCTCTTTTGTTCTTCACAACAACCCTTGTAGTTATCGTTTGTTGTTCCCATTTTGTAGATTAGTTACCTGTAGGCTCCAAGGAGGACTCTGCCATGAGGGCTTGAGTCCCACCTGTTCAATAAGTAATAAAAATATCCCATATTTCCCAAGTACCTACTAGGTTGCAGGAGCTCTTCTAGATTTTTCAATGTGTCATTTCCTTTCATGCTAAAAAACAACCCTGTGAATGTTTGTACCACTTAGTCCCCATTCGCTGATGATAAATGGATGCATGGTGAGACTAAGAAGATGGTGCAATGCTACCAGGTGTCAGAGGTGGGATTGGAACCCCCAGAATCAGGCTCTGGAACTTGTGCTTTTATCCCCTATTTAAGCAGCATGATTTAGTCCAGTAATCTTGGACTTGAAAACTTAAGACTCCCTTTGAGTCCCAAATCTGCCTCTGATCTCTTGGCTACTCCAAGTGTGGTCCATGAACCAGCAACATCAGCATCACCTGGGAGCTGAGAGAAACGCAGCATAAGGGCTCTGCCCTAGACCTCCTGGATCAGAATCCTTATTTTACCTGCGTGCGGCTCAGTCGCTTCAGTAGTATCCAAATCTTTGCGATGCTATGGATTGTAGCCCACCAGCCTCCTCTGTCCTAACGATTCTCCAGGCAAGAAAACTGGAGTGGGTTGCCATGCCCCCCTTCAGGGGATCTTCCTGACCCAGGGATCGAACCCTTGTCTCTTGTCTCCTGCATTGGCAGGTGGGTTCTTTACCACTAGCGCCCCCCAGGAAGCTCATCTCTAGATAATTCACCTGCTCATTGGGTGACATCAAATCACTGTCTTGTCACCTAGGCCCAAAGAAGATCCCACAGGAGTCTTCTCAGCCTCAATTTCTCCAGCTGTAAAATGAGTCCCCCATCTGTGTCTGCTCCCTCTCAGGGCTGTTGTACAGATCAAAAGGCAGGGGGTCTGTGGAAGGCGTTGTAAATTGCACAGTGTTCTACAAAGGTCAAAATCAAACAGTGAACCAGAGCATTAAAGCTTTAGAGACAATTCGACAAACAGATAATGCCTTTTATCCCCACGGCTTGGCGGGGTAGGGACTCACAGTGCTGTGTGTCATGCAAAATAACCAGACAGAAGAAATGCCTTTTACAAGCAGTTCCTGGAAATTTCGAGCTTTATCAAGGAATTTGGTTTCTTCAGTTCACTGCCTCGTGAAAATAGCTGTGCCTTAATAAGGCCCAGATGTTGACAGAGTCACTCACCTTCCCCATTGCATGGATGCGTTTCATACTGAATTTCACCTAAGGAATTTTAGACTTTAAAGATAATAATCAAAAACACTGCGAGCTTCCCTTTGGGATTCTTGCTGATTTGAGAGATCAAAGATGTCGCAACAACACAATGAATGTAGACAGAACCGTGGGTTTCTTTCTTTACTAATGAAAAGATGAATTCAGTGAAACAATGACTGTTTTCACACTTTTAGCCATTTTCTCCCCAGAGCTCCTCAAAGCTGGCTCTAGCCTCACCTATTTTTAATAATTTCCGCAGCTGCCCTTCTCCTCTTCTTGCTCTCGGCAAATGGCAAATGTGGTCCGTGTGTTAACAACATTAGCTTCTGTTTCAAATACAATTAAATGGATGCCCTCACTGGTTAATTCTTGGCATCCCTGGAAAATACTTCCTCTGCATCTAGGAAAAGTAGGAGATGTTTAAATTCTGAACAGTGAGTGACTCCCAAGAGTATCTCACATGGAGTTTCATGGGATGAGAGTCTGGCCCAGAAGGAAGGCGCCCTCCATGGTGGCCCCTGGCTTTTTCCGGAGGCGGCCTGACTTGCCTTTACGCGAGGGGCTGAGAAATAACATAACTCTTGACTTTGCAGAGAGCCCGGCGCGCACGCAGACCGGCATCTAGAGACCAGGCTGTTTTCATTACATACATGCTGGAATGTGTGCGATCTGGTATAGGTCTCCAGGGATTGCACAAACCCTAAAGCAGGAATGGCAGAAATCTGACTTTCAGAGCCCCCGTTGCAGCTCTTCAACTTGCTCTGTGCTTTCTTTCCCTTCCCTAAAGAAACATAGAGGGAAATCATCTCGAAATTGTTTTAAAGGGCCAGACACCAAGGATGCTACTTCTCTGAGGCTACTCTTCCCCAGGCAAGGGTATCTTGTGGACGTGGCCATGTCCGCCGGGACAGAGGCATGAAAATGGGAAGCTTATCTTTTGGGCTAGCAGTTGAGTCTGGGCAGTTGCTCAACACTTTGGACACTGTTTCCGTCCAGCAGCATCTCTGAGGGTTCTTAGTCAGATTACATGAGCCCTTGGCCTATGCTACTGAAAACTGTGGGTTATTTCTCTCAAAAGATATTGTTTCCTTCTGCTCAGGAAGCCACCCCTGTCAAACTTCATATTGAATTCTATTATTTTTAAAATATTTAAGATTGGAAAATACAGAATTGGTCTATTTTAGGAGTGGGCTTCCCTGGTGGCTCAGATGGTAAAGAATCTGCCAACAATGCAGGAGACTAGGGTTCGATCCCTGCACTGGGAAGATCCCCTGGAGAAGAGAATGGCTATCCACTTCAGTATTCTTGCCTGGAGAATTCCATGGACAGAGGAGACTGGTGGGCTACACTCCGTGGGGTTGCAAAGAGCCAGACATGACTGGGTGACTAACACTTTAAGGAGTGGGCTAGATCATCCTGAAAGCCTGGGTCTATACTAAGAGCTGCTCTCTGGGAGTTTCATAATCAAATGATTCATTTTTCAAAATACGAATTGGGCTCCTGCTAGGTGCTTCAGTAACAGGAGCAAGTGAGACAGATCTGGTCCTTGGGGTTAAGGAGATAAAAGTTAGTGGAGAAAAACAAATAAACCAATTGACAATTAGAAAACAGGGTGATAAATGTCAAAATGGGAGAAGCATAGGTGCTAAGGACACCTGCCAGGATCTGAAAGGTGGGGGAAACTTTCTTGGAGGTAGTGATATTGAAGATGTGATCTCAATGACAAAGGAACTAGGGGAGCATGTGCACAATCTTGGACTTTAGACCAAGCAGGACTTGCCCTAGGAAGTGAAAAAAAAGTGCAGCAAAGGAAGAGCAGGACCTGAGCAGAGGGGATTGTGGCAGCAAATGAGGGGAGGGGGAGAGAACAGGCCCCACCACAGAGGATGTATAATCCAGTTTAGAGAGTTTGGATGGACCTGAGGGTGTTTGGGAGCCACTGCAGAATATAAAGCAGCAGAGTAACATGATCAGCTTTGTATTTTGTCAGCCAGTGCTTCTGTGAGCCCCTAGAGAGTCCTGCTCCCCATCTCTGCTCTCGTCCCCCTGGGTGGCAGCTCCTCTTTCTTAATTTGTACGCCGCCTCCCGAGGGCAGGGACTCAGTCTGCTCCCCACAAGCCCTCAGTTCCCAACAGAATACCTCAGTAAGTGTTTTTTGAGCCATTTAGTATCATATGTGAAACAGATCGCCAGTCCAGGTTCGATGCATGAGACAAGTACTCAGGGCTGGTGCACTGGGATGACCCAGAGGGATGGGATGGGGAGGGAGGTGGGAAGGGGGTTCAGGATGGGGAACACATGTACACCCGTGGCTGATTCATGTCAATGTATGGCAAAAACCACTACAATATTGTAAAGTAATTAGCCTCCAACTAAAATAAATAAATTAAAAAAAATAAATAAAAAAAAAAAAGAAAAAAAATAAATGAAGAGAGAGAGAAAACAGGAAATAGCTCAGAGAAGAGTGCCAGGCAGCAGTCTGAGCACTTAGCTAATACAGAGTCTTGAATCTTTGCAACAATCCTATGAAGTAGGTGCCATGTTTGCCTCTATTTACAGATGTTGAACCACAGTGCAGAGAGGGGAATTCACTCGCCCAAGATTACATAGTAGTAAATACCTGATCTGGGAGGTGAGCTCAGATTGCTTGGCTGTGCTGTAAGGTCTGTCCTGCCCTGATGAAAGAAATTCTCACCAGGTTGCTAGCTGCTTACCTAGATGAGAGGCAAAGAGTCTCACATGATTTTCTGCATCACTTAATCTGCCATGCCCTCCTCCCCACCCAATTGAGGAGGCCGCCTGGACAGATTGGAGGCACCACAGGAGGAAAGGGAGACACAGGACTTGGTGCTGTTAGCAAAGCCTCTCCCTCTAATAAGCTAAATAGAATTAAAGGCTTTTGATGATGCTAGTGCAAGAAGTTCTGTGCCAAGGTATGAAATGCTGAGCAAAGGCTTTACAAATAGAGTATTTGATGGGCATTTATATCATTTATAGTGATATTATACTAAAAGAGTTCCTGGGTCATCTTCTGTTTTACCAAAAGTCCTCTTTTCATTTTGGCTATATTTAATGGTGTAGCTACACTTTTTATCATGAGTGGAATTGAGGGTGTGTAACCAGGCCAGAATGGTGGTAATGCCGGTGGCGGTGATGATTGTATGATGGAGACTGACTCGTGATAGAGGTCCACCTGCATCATTGATTAGTGGGGTATCAAACATCAACCTTTATCTGCCTTTGCTATGGATTTCAGGATCTTGATTTCAAACTACATCACTTAAAGTCATACTCTCAATGATCATCTGCTGTTACTAATTAAACCATTAATGACAGTCAATCATGTTCATACATTACTTGAAAAAATGATTGGAAAGCTATCACTTTGGGAGAATGTACTTGGGGATTGGCCCCCTTGTCGAACCTCTGTGTTTCTGTTTCTTTGTGTTTAATCTGCTCTCAACCCCCTTGGCATGGTTACACAGAATAAACACAATAACGTGTGTGAAAGGTCACAGGAATAATAATGATGACTATTTGTTTAGCATCTACTCAGTAATAGATCCAGACAGCTCTGATACATTACTGATAATTCTAAAAACAATTTTCACCTTGATTCAGAAGGACTTACTCAGAAGGTTCATGAGTGTATTTGCATTACAAAGAACAGCATTGATTTAAAGTTACGTACAAAACAAGGGACTTCCCTGGTAGTCCAGTGGCTAAGGCTCTGTGCTCCCAAGGCAGGGGGCCTGGGATTGTTGGTCAGGGAACTAGATCTCACATGCTGTAATAGAAAGAGCCTGCATGCTGCAACTAAGACCCAGAGCAGCCAAATAAATAAATAAAAGTTTAAAATAAAAATTAGGTACAAAACAAATAAGAATGTAGACTAAAATGAAGCCAGCAAAAAAGGAAGGGAGTTGCTGAAAAGGCTAGCACAAAGACCTTATATTTCAAGGGCTGCAATTTGGGAGCTTAACTTTCTATCAACCATTTGGAAAGAGAAAACCTAGTTACACGGTGTAACTTCCTTCAGAAAAAAAGCTTGCTGAAAAAAAAAAAAAAGCTTGCTGTTATTTGGTAGGCCAGAAGTCCTGCAGATGACCTGAAGGCCACCCTGCCAGGGACTAGGGAGCCAGGTTTGAACTCTTTAACTACAATACCTGTGCTTGTCTCACTGCCTTGTATTCTCAGTCCTTCACTCTGTAAAGGCAGCAGTGGGTATTACAGACAGAAAACAAACTGGGGCTGATCCTAACTCTTTTTAAAAACTGAACCCTCGGGGGATCCCTTGGTGGTCCAGTGGTTAGGACTCGCGCTCTTTTGGCTGAGGCCCAGGTTTGATCCCTAGTTGGGGAACTAAGATCCCACAAGCCTTGCAGTGCGGCCAGGTAGGAAACATAAAACAGAAGCCCCTACCCAGCTTATACACGTACTGTAAGCAATCTGAAATCTACAAATGTTGGGGTGCTTTGGATTTGTCCTCAAGCTCGTGTGAGACGTACTCAGCCATCCCTATGACTTGTGGGGTTTGTGGTTGCCTTTCACAGTCTCTCTCCTCCCTCCTTACTGTGCCCCCTCCTGCCCGCTCCTCAGTGACCAGCTGGTGGAGAGGCTCAGGGTGGGGGGAAGGGGGAGAATGCCAAGGGTGAGGTCTTGAGGGGGGGAAAGGGGGCCTGGGTGGGGGAAACAGTGGGACTTTCCCACTCTTCATTCCGAGGGATTTAGATGCTTAAGTGCCTTTCACACTAATCCCTGGAAATCCTAACGCTTTCGGGATGAGGAATTTCTCACTTAGAAGAGAAGACTGGAACTTGATTATTACCCTTCTGGGGGATGTGTGAAGACACATGCTAAATGATGCCTCTGCAGATAAGAAAGTGAGCCCAGGGGTGGGAGGCTCCGTGCCCTGTGCTCCATGTCTCCTTGTTTAGAATTCTTTCTCTGAGATAGGGTAGGGTCTGCAGGTTCTATTTATCACTGTCAGCTCAAGATGGGGAAAAATGCTCATGCTCTCTTTGCTTATTTAAATTTTATCCCTCTTCCTCGATGCCTTGGTCTCCCTTGTTTGAGACAGGTCCATTGCAGGTTACTGGCTTATGCTCAGATGTTAATGAGACGGTGGGGAGTCACTGTGTGTCAGGACCATGCTGATTGCTGTACCTGCACCACCTCCTTTGCTCATCATAACAGGGACTATTATTATCTCCAAGTGCACATAAAGAGAGTAGGATATAGGGAGGTTAAAGAAACCTGGGGCTTCCCAGGTGGTGCTAGTGGTAAAGAACCTGCCTGCTAATGCAGGAGGTGTAAGAGATGCTGGTTTGCTCTCTAGGTCAGGAAGATCCCCTGGAAGAGGGAATGGCAACCCACTTCAGTACTCTAGCCTGGAGAATCCCATGGATACAGGAGCCTGGCAGGCTACAGTCCATAGAGTCGAAAAAGAATTGGACACGACTGAGAACGCACACATCCATTCAAAGAAACTACATAATGTTACTTGTCTTAGGGGTAATGTGGCTGAGATCTGTGCCCGAGACTGTCGGCTCCCAAAACTCACAGGCTGAACCACTAGTTTTTGCAGTCTTCTTTCAACATAAAAATAGCTAGTTGGTGCAAGACAGGAATCAGGAAGTTGAATTGGAAGGTGGCTCTGTCATACACATCTGGGAGACCCTTGGTAAGGATGCTACATCCAAAGGAATCAGTTTTCTCAACCATAAAAAAGGATAATAGTAGTACTTGCCTATTAAGGTTGATGTGACAGTTAAATTATGTCCAGTACGAGGCAAAAGCTCAATAAATGTAGCTGTTTTTAACTTTTGTTTCAGTTCTAGTCTTCCTGTCACTGGGATTCATGGTCACTAAGTAGACAGAGTGATGGGGAGAAAAGAAATCAAAGCTCTGGGTTTCTTTTAAGCTGTGCCAGTCCTTCTGACCTATTGCTTAGTTTGAAGTTACACTTAGAAATTTGAGCTCTGTAAATGCATCCATGACTTTTAACTAGAACCATTGGTATTTCAGATCTGGAACAGACTAAGTGATCATATAGTCTCACCTCCTCCTTTGAGAGATCCTTCTCCCTTACAAAAAACAGTAGTTTAAATAAGATAAAAGTTTGTTTGTTCTCACATAAAGTATCAGTAGCCCCAAGGCTTGTACACTAGTGAAACTGTTCTCCTTCAAGCTTGTTGCTTTCTCATTCTTAATACAAGATTTCTACTTTGTGGTGCAAGATGGCTGCTCCAGCTCCAGCTATCACAACTTTAATTCAAACCTTCAGGAAAAGGAAAAGGAAAAAGAATGACACAAACATCATACTTCTTTACATCATGGAAGTTATTCAAGTCATATCATACATGTATAATGATTTATACATGTAAGAATTTACATACATAAGGACCACACAAGTCATATTCACTTATATCCCATTGACTAAAATTTGGTGTTTATTTGTATCTAGTTATGAGAGGCCTTGGGGGAGTGTAGTATTTATTCTGGTGGCTAGGTACCCAGCCAGGTTCTATTTGGGGGGTTCTATCATAGAGGAATAAAGGGAGAATGCATCTCCAGGGACACCCAGCAGGTTTTTGTCACACTAAGATAGCACAGTACCTTTCCTATAACGTTCAAATAGAGATGCATTGTCCCCCTCCAACCTATGTTCTCTCCATAGCACCACAAATTAAGATTATATTTCTCTTAGGTTCTTAATAAAATTTCCTGAAGAATTTTGGTCACAAGGGGTAGCAGCTGGCAAGTTCCAGTCTCAGACAAGTTGGCAAGAGTACAGACAGAGAGTGGATGAGAATAAAGTGGGGAGAGAACCAGGGCAGTAGTAATACAAATGCCTTTTGTCTGGTGGGTCCCTCCTGTCGAGGAAACTCTTGTCTGTGCTTAGAGCATGCCGAAGCACCATACTGCACACTGCCAAGGCCACAGGGAGAAATGAGTTTGTACAGTGCTGAGAGACAAGGACAAGAACTTCTGGGAAGATCAGACATTTGTAGAAACACCCTCTATTCTGTAAATATAAAATGATTTGCTGCTAAGATGGGTAGATAGCTCTAAATTTAGCAGGCAGCCAGAGTAGTCCCAGTGGCCTAAAACAGCAGCCCAGGATTCTGCAAAAAAGCCATACGAAGAGGAGCCAGACCCAGAGTTAACAAAGGGCAGAAATGTGGAGCCTTCAGTACGTTTGGGTCACTGAGACTTGATTAGGACGTGAGAGTGAGAGAGGGGTGTGTTTATGTGTGTATATATAGGGGAAAAGGGAGGGAGAAATGTGTTGAAGGGGGAGCATAAAAAGATAGACACGGGGAGGGAAAAGTGTTATTTGCTCAGTTGCATCTGACTCTTTGCGACCCCTTGTTCCTCTGTTTGTGGGATTTTCCAGGCAAGAATATTGGAGTGAGTAGCTATTTCCTTCTCCAGGGAATCTTCCTGATCCAGGCGTTGGACCTGAGTCTCCTGCATTGGCAGGCAGATTCTTTACCACTGCACCACCTGGGAAGCCCAACTCCATGCCAGGCTCCTCTGTCCATGGGACTGCCAAGGCAAGAATACTGGAGTGGATTGCCATTTCCTGCTCCAGGGGATCTTCCTGACCCCAGAGATCGAACTCAGGTCTCCTGCATTGCAGGCAGATTCTTTATCATCTGAGCCTCCAGGGAACCCTGCTATGAGGAGGGAAAGCAGAAACAAAGACAGGAAAGTGAGTATGAGAGAGGAAAGTGTGAATATGGTGGAAAAAGGGGTGTTTGAGAGAGAATGGAAAGATAGATGGATAGAAAGAAGGGAGGAAGGAAAGAAAAAAGGAGAGAAGAAGAGAGGGAGGGAAAGAGAGAAGGAAAGAGACAGAAAAAAATGGAAGGAATGAAAGAGGGAAGGAAGGGAGAGAGGTGGGATTACCTGTGTGTGCACACCAGGAAGCAGAGTTGAGTGAACAAGGTGCTTCAAGCCTCGGCTATCACTTAAGATGAAAAACTAACCCTCCCCCCAGTAGACCAGCTCTAACGGTAACACCTCTAGGTCCCAGGAAGAAGTGAGGACTCACTGCAGTTCTTCCTGCATCAGCACTCCCCTGAGCATGGTCCTAAGCCTACATCATTCTCCTCTCACCCAACCTTCACCCCAGTGGAGGAGCCTCTTGGGAAACTGCGGAATCATTTTGCTCATGTCATTGGCCGTGCTTTGGCCAAGGAGACCAGGGGCTTCAGTCTGCCACGTGTTTTCAGTGTGCTGGCTGCCTGAGAACACATCTGTCAACCTTAACATCAGAGAACAAAAGCTTGGGTTTGACATGAAAAGGACAGCGAAAGAACAGCCCTGACCTGACTGCCATGTGGCATTCCGAAGCGTGCAGAGATTCGGCCTGGAAGATACGCACTGTACTTGAAAGAAGTCTTTTATCCAGGCAAGAGGGGATAAACACATCTGTATGGCATTGATTTTTTTTTTTTTCTTCCTACTTTCTTTCTGGGATTTGGAGCTGGGCTGGGGGAAGGAACAATGAAAACATTTGAAACATCTGACACCGAGTCGGGTTTGTGGGTAGGCGGCGTTTGGGGGCAAATGAAGGGTGAAATGCCAAAGTTAGCTTTGGCTCTTCTTTCTTTTTGGCGCCATTTTTCTCTCTTCTACTCGACCCGTTATTTTCCTTTTAGCACCGGTGAGGGGGTGGATCATGTAACACTCCTACTTAGCACATACATAGCTTGCCTTGTCTTGAAAGGGAAACATACACTGACAACGGAAACCTCACAACCTCCAGAGTGGGAGGCAACCTTAGGGTTCTGGCTTCCAGGCTATTTATGTTGGTTGCCGTTTGGTGTACTGAACACCAACTGGGACCCCTTGACTCACAGCTAAAATGGAATGAGGATCCAGAGGCATGACACCGCTGATGGAAACACAAAAGTTGTAGCTCTCCAAGAGCAAACAGCTATATTTAAGAAGAAGTCATTTGTACAAGGGTGTGGCTAAGTATAGCCAACCAGTCTTTCTTAGTTTCATTAATTTCAGCTTTCAAAAATAGATTGTTGTGAGACATAAGTGAAAATAAAATATGTGGGTGAAAGAGCCCAATACATAGGAATTTAGCAAATAGTAAGTAATACACACTTTCTTATTTCCAGTGTATCTTCAGCTAGATTGTAAGCTTCTAGAATGTATATGGGCTTCACTGGTGGCTCATCAGTAAAGAATCTGCTTGCAATACAGGAGACTCAGGAGATGTGGGCTTCATCTCTGGGTTGGGAAGATCCCCTGGAGGAGGGCATGACAACCCCTTCCAGTATTCTTGCCTGGAGAATCCCCACGGTCAGAGGAGCCTGGCAGGCTATAGTCCAGTGAATCACAAAAAGTAGAATATGACTGAAGTGACTGAGCAGGCATCCAGAGTGTGTATATGTTAATTTGGAGAATTTCTCTAATACTTAATTTTAGTACTTTGTAAAATTAAACATTTAAAATTCCTTACTAAGTGTGCCTTGGTTGTTTCTAGCAAATGTTTTCTCTTTTTTAAGATCAATTTTAGGGTGTCTTTTTTGGAAGTAGTCCTTGAGCTCTTGAAGGCTTTTTAAAAAAATAACAGTTTAAGATGTAATTCACATCCCCCCTAATTTGCCCTTTAGAAGTGTAAAATTCAGTGGTTTCTAGTACATTCACAGAGTTGTACATCCATCTGCTGCTGCTGCTGCTAAGTCGTGTCAGTCATGTCCGACTCTGTGCGATCCCATAGACGGTAGCCCACCAGGCTCCATCCATCACCACTCCCTAATTCTGAAACATTTCATCAGTCCAAATAGAAACCCTATACCCATTACCACTAACTTTTCCATGCCTTCTCCCTCTCCTTGCTGGTCAAGGCAGCTGCCACTTTATTTCTGTCTTTATAGATTTACCTGTTGTGGCTATTTCATATAAATGGAATCATATAGTATGTGGTCTTTTGTGACTGGCTTCTTTCATTTGCCATGTTTTCAAGGTTTATCCAGGTAGCAGTACCTCATTCTTTTTCATGGCTGAATAACATCCATTTTATGGATATACCACATTTTGATTATTCATTCATCAGTTGAACATTTGGGGGTATTTCTGTTTTTTGGTTTTTATGGATAATTCGTCTGTGTACATTCATGTACTAGTTTTTGTGTGGAAATAGTTTCAGTTTTGGACATCTACCCAGGAGTGGAGTTGCTAGGTCTTATGATGATTCAATGTTTAACTTATTGAGAAACTGCCAAACTGTTTTCCAGAGTGGCTGCACTATATATTCCTGCCAACAACATAAGAGTTCCAATTTTTCCACATATGTGCCAATATTGGTTATTATCTTTATTATATCCATCCTAGTGTGTATGAAGTGATATCTCATTATGGTTTTGATTTACATATCCCTGAAGACTAATAATTTTGAGCTTCTTTTTGTAGGCTTGTTGGTCATTTGTATATGTTCCTTGGAGAAATGCCTCTTCAAATTCTTTGCCCAGTTTTAAATTGAGTAGTCTTTTTATTATTGAATTGTGATTTAAAACATATTCTCTTCTATTTTTTGAAAGAGTGTGTGAAGAAATGTTATTAATTCCTCACATGTTTGGTGGAATTCCCCTGTGGTTTTTTTGGACCTGGGCTTTTCATTGTAGGACTTTTGATGGTTAGAATAATCTCCTGCTACAATTCAGGTTTTCAATTTTCTTCCTGAGTCAGTTTTTGTAGTTGTGTCTTTCTCATAGCTCAGTTGGTAAAGAAGCTGCCTGCAACGCAGGAGACCCTGGTTCAATACCTGGGTTGGGAAGATCTGCTGGAGAAGGAATAGGCTACCCACTCCAGTATTCTTGGGGTTCTCTTGTGGCTCAGCTGGTAAAGAATCCATTTGCAATGACGGAGACCTGGGTTCGATCCCTGGGTTGGGAAGATCCCCTGGAGAAGGGAAAGGTTACCCACTCCAGTATCCTGGTCTGGAGAATTCCATGGACTGTATAGTCCATGGTGTCTCAAAGAGTTGGACATGACAGAGACTTTCACTTAGACTTAGGAATTTTTTCATTTAATTTATATTATTTAATTTGCTGGCAAACAATTATTTATGTGATCACCTTCAGTTCAGTTCAGTTGAGTCACTCAGTCGTGTCTGACTCTTTGCGACCCCATGAATCACAGCACGCCAGGCCTCCCTGTCCATCACCAACTCCTGGAGTTTACCCAAACCCATGTCCATCGAGTTGGTGATGCCATCCAGCCATCTCATCCTCTGTTGTCCCCTTCTCCTCCTGCCCTCAATGCTTCCCAGCATCAGGTTATTTTCCAATGAGTCAACTCTTCTCACGAGGTAGCCAAAGTATTGGAGTTTCAGCTTCAACATCAGTCCTTCCAATGAACACCCAGGGCTGATCTCCTTTAGGATAGACTGGTTGAATCTCCTTGTAGTCCAAGGGACTCTCAAGAGTCTTCTCCAACACCACAGTTCAAAAGCATCAGTTCTTCGGTCCTCAGCTTTCTTTATAGTCCAACTCTGACATCCATACATGACTACTGGAAAAACCATAGCCTTGACTAGATGGACCTTTGTTGGCAAAGTAATGTCTCTGCTTTTTAATATGCTGTCTAGTTTGGTCATAACTTCCTTCCAAGGAGTAAGCGTCTTTTAATTTCATGGCTACAATCACCATTTGCAGTGATTTTGGAGCCCAGAAAAATAGTCTGACACTGTTTCCACTGTTTCTCCATCTATTTCCCATGAAGTGATGGGAGCAGATGCCATGATCTTGGTTTTCTGAACATTGAGCTTTAAGCCAACTATTTCACTCTCCTGTTTCACTTTCATCAAGAGGCTCTTTAGTTTCTCTTCACTTTCTGCCATAAGGGTGGTGTCATCTGCATATCTGAGGTTATTGATATTTCTCCTGGCAATCTTGATTCCAGCTTGTGCTTCTTCCAGCCCAGCGTTTCTCATGATGTACTCTGCATATAAGTTAAATAAGCAGAGTGAAAATATACAGCCTTGACGTATTTCTTTTCCTATTTGGAACCAGCCTGTTGTTCCATGTCCAGTTCTAACTGTTGCTTCCTGACCTGCATACAGGTTTCTCAAGAGGCAGGTCAAGTGGTCTGGTATTCCCATCTCTTTCAGAATTTTCCACAGTTTATTGTGATCCACACAGTCAAAGGCTTTGGCATAGTCGATAAAGCATAAATAGATGTTTTTCTGGAACTCTCTTGCTTTTTCGGTGATCCAGTGGATGTGATCACCTTAGAATCTCTTATTTCTCTAAGGTAGGTAATGATATCTCCTATTTCATTCCTGATTTTAATAATTTGACTGTTCCCTTTTTGTCTTGGTCAGTCTAGTTAATGGTCTGTCATTTTGTTGATCTTTTCAAAGAAATAACTTTTAGTGTTACTGGTTTTCTTTATTGTTTTCCGTTCTCTATTTCATTCATTTCCACTCTAACCTTTATTATTTTTTTCCTTCTGCTTGTTTTGGGTCTAGTTGGCTCTTTCTTTTCCAGTTTCCCAAGGTAGAAAGTTAGGTTATTGATTTAAGATCTTTCCACTTCTTTTTAAACATAGACATTTACAACTATTCATTTCCTTCTCAGCATTGTTTTGGCTGCATTCCATAAATTTCGGTATATTGTGGTTTTTGTTTTCATTTGTTTCAGAGAATTTTCAAATTTCTCTTTGATATTTTCTATGAGCCAATTTTTTGGGCTAGAAATGCCTTGTTCCACGACCACATATTTGTCAGTTTCCCAAATTTACTTCTGTTTTTGATTTCTAATTTCTGTCTGTTGTGGTTAGACAGTATACTTTATATAATTTCAAATGTTTAAAGTTTATTGAGGCTTGTTTTATGATTTAACATGTAGTCTATCCAGGGATGGTGGAGCCTGGTCGGCTGCCGTCTGTGGGGTCGCACAGAGTCGGACACGACTGAAGCGACTGAGCAGCAGCAGCTATCCTGGGGAACATTCTATGCACCGAAAAGAATATGCATTTTGCTAGTGGCTAGTGTTCAATAGATGTCTGTTAGGTCTAGTTTATTTTTAAGTGTTGTTCAAGCCTTCTATTTCTTTGTTAGTGTTCTGCTCATTATTGAAATGAATCCATCAAAAATGGATATCTTATCTTTTATAGAAAAAAGGGGATACTGAAAGTCTTTAGTTACTGTTGAATTGTCTATTTCTCCCTTTAAATATGTTTTTGTTTCTTGGATTTTGAGGTTCTCTTGTTAGATACATGTATTTTTATAATTGTTACAACTTCCTAAAGGATTGTTCCTTTAATAATTATAAAATATTTCTCTTTGTCCCAAGTAACAATTTTTGTCTTCAAGTCTATTTTGTCTGACAGAACATAAATACTCCAGTTCTTTTGGATGCTGTTTGCTTGGTATTTATTTTTCCATCATTTTCCATCAATATATTTGGATTGTTAAATATAAATTATGTCTCTTTTTGCAGCATATAGTTAGATAATTTTTCTCTCATACATTCTACCAGCCTCTGACTTTTTATTGGATTCTGTTGTCCTTATAAATTCAATGTAAGTACTACTCCTGGCCTTTTAAAGTGTCATTTCTCAATGTTTCCTCCCTGTTCTTGTCTCTCATTACACTTGTAAAACATTTAAATAAAATTGACACTGTCTCCTTGAGTTCAGTGACATATTCATCTTTGTACCCTTAGTGGCTATTATCATGCCTTGTAGGTATGCTCTTAATGTTTGACGAATAAATGGTGAAATTTAAGGATTGTATAATTTAATTAAACTTGTTGAGAATTTTCCCTTAAGGATAGAAATTTTTCATATCCATGACCAAGTCTGCTTCTGTTTTATAAATAAGTTCAGTTGTATCTTTAAAAAAAATCTTTTGTGTTGGAGTGTAACTGATTAACAAGTTTCAGGTGTAGAGGAAAGGGACTCAGCCATACATATACATATATCTGATATGACATTTACTTCATCTCCTTTTAATAAAAATGCATTTCTTACCACTAATGCATAATCATATTGGGGAAACTGAGTCAATATCCCGTAATTGTAAACATGTTGCTAGTATAAAGCAGGCACCACCATAGAGGTAAGAATGAAAAAAATCCAACCTCTCCAGAACTGAACTGACTCAACTAGCTCAATTACAGGGTAGAACCTGGAACAGAGAGGACAGATCCCTGGCTAGGTCTGTCCAGGAGAGCAAGAGACAAGTGGAAATGAGAGACAAACCTTATTTCTATTTCAGTATGGTGATGCTGTCTCCTGATACGTGTAACCCAGTGGATGTTAGGATTCACTGGTGTCACCATGTATGTTACTTCCTTTTTAGGTAGACTATACAGGAGTGGAGAGAGAAACTGGACGAAATCACTGTATACTGTTAGGTTGGTGCAAACGTAATTATGGTTTCAGACCTTGAATTTCATTATAACTGGGATCCAACACATTTTTATTAATCAAAATAGGAACCGTTACAATCAACACATTTTCGCCAATGAGAAATAAGTTTGTTTATTCCTATAGCATAAAAATCCATGTTTCGGGATTGCATGAACTCTTGGAAAACATTTTCTGCATCCTGCCCTGTGTTTTTCCTGCAAAAAGTTGTCAAGATGCTTGAAGAAGTGGTAGTTGGTTGGTGAGAGGTTGGGTGAATATGGTGGATGAGGCAAAACTTTGTAGCCCAATTCATTCAACTTTTGAAGAGTTAGACATGCAATACGCAGTGGGGCATTGTTGTGAAGAATTGGGCCCTTTCTGTAGACTGATGCTGGCTGCAGGTGTTGCAGTTTTCAGTACATCTCAATGACTTGTTGAGCATATGTCAACAATGGTTTCACCAGTATTCAGAAAGTTGTAGTGGATCAGATGGACAGCAGACCACCTAACAGTGACCAGGACCTTTTTTTTGGTGGAAGTTTGGCTTTGAGATTCTTGAGAGTCAGACACGACTGAGTGACTAAACTGAACGGGCTTTGGGAAGTGTTTTGGAGCTTCTTCTTGGTCCAACCACTGAGCTGGTCATTGCTGGTTGATGTATAAAATCCACTTTTTGTCACATATCACAATCTGATTGAGAAATGATTTGTTATTGTTGTGCAGAATAAGAGAAGACCATACTTCAAAATGATGATTTTTTTGATTTTTGGTCAGCTCATGAGGCCCTCACTTATTGAGCCTTTTCACCTTTCCAATTTGTTTCAAATGCTGAATGACCATATAATGGTTGATGTTGAATTCTTGGACAACTTCTTGTGTAGTTGTAGGAGCTTCAGTGATCCTCTCAACTGGTCATTGTCAGCTTCCCATGGCCAGCCACTACGCTCCTCATCTTCAAGACTCTTTTCTCCTTTGCAAAACTTCTTGAACCACCATTGCACTATACATTCATTAGCAAATCCTGGGCCAAATGTGTTGTTGTTGTGAGTTGTCTCCTCTGCTTTACGACCCGTTTTTGAACTCAAATAATAAAATCACTCAAATTTCCTTTTTGTTTAACATCATTTCTGTAGTCTAAAATAAATACAAAATAAACAGCAAGTAATAAGCCATTAGCAAAAAAACATAAAATCAGAAATGTGTGTTAAAACGATGTATAAGATAACCACATTTTTTAAAAAGACTGTATTCCAATATTAAAGGCAAATTTCAACAATGCAAAAACTGCAATTTCTTTTACACCAACCTAATACTTTCTCCTGGGGAGTGGAATAGAAGTTCCCTCATTTCAAAACGCTTTTTATGAAATCTCCATACTCAGACTGGCTTGAGTACAGAGTTTATGGGCCCACATAACTGAGAAAGCTCAAGATTCTCTAGGAGCTTGGCTGATGCCACAAGAACTGACTTTCTCTTCATAGCTCTACTTTCAACAAGATGGCTTCAATCTCAGGTTCTTCAAGGAGGCCTTTGATGCTCTAAGCTTACATACTCCCAGACTTAAGTCCTGCAGAAAAGAGTATGTATTTCTCTTTTGGGAAGTCCTAATAAGAGAATTATTGTATTTCAAAGATTCTGATTAGGTCATATATCTACGCCTGAATGAATCACTGTGCCTAGAGCCATATAATGACCTGAGTAGCCACCTCTGGATCTGGCATGGCATCAACTCCATCCTAAATGTATATGAGCTAAGTAGGGGGCAGGGCTTTCCTGATGACTCAGATGGTACAGAATCTGCCTTCAATGCAGGAGACCTGGTTTTGATCTCTGAATCAGGAAGATCCCCTGGAGAAGGGAATGGCAACCTACTCACTCCAGTATTCTTGCCTGGAGAATTCCATGGACAGAGGAGTCTGGCAGGCTACAGTCCAAGGGGTCACAGAGTCGGACATGACTAAGCACGCACACATGCATGCGGGGACAGGTGGCTATAGAGAGGACTATCAGGGTACCATTCAAGAAAAATAATTAAAAGAGAGAGAGATGTTCACTTTACTTCCCTTCAGTGGAAGTATAAGAATTGTGATGATTTTCCCACAAATGCCATTGAGGTTTGTGTTGTCTAGTGTGATAAGCATGAATCAAATATAGTTACAGCTTAGTTGGAGTGAGTTTAAATTGAGGTATAAAATATACATTGAGTTTTAAAGACTTGATTAGAAAAAAAGAATAGGACAGTTGAAAGTGAAAGTCGCTCAGTCATGTCCTACTCTTTGCAACCCCATGAAGTTTACAGTCCATGGAATTCTCCAGGTCAGAATACTGGAGTGGCTAAAATTTCCTTTCTCCAGGGGATCTTCCCAACCCAGGGATCAAACCCAGGTCTCTTGCATTGCAGGCAGATTCTTTACCAGCTGAGCCACAAGGGAAGCCCAAGAATACTGGGGTGGGTAGCCTATCCTTTTTCCAGTGGATCTTCCCAACCCAGGAATCGAACCAAGGTCTCTTGCATTGCAGGCAGATTCTTTACCAACTGAGCTATCAGGAAAAAGAATATCTCCTTAATAATTTCCTAAGGGACGTCCCTGGTGGTCCAGTGATTAAGACTCCACACTTCCCTTGTAGGGGGTGTGGGTTTGAGCCCTGGTGGGGGAACTAAGATTCTACATGCCACATGGCATAGCCAAAAAAAAGAAGAACAAAGACTGGATAAAAAGATAATTTCCTTATGTTGTTTACATATTAAAATAATTTTGAATATACTGGATTAAAGAAAATATATCATTAAGATGAAATTCACTGGTTTATTTTTATTTTTGCAATGTGGCTACTAGAAGACTTAAAGCTACATTTTGAGGCTCACATTATATTTCTACTGGACAGTGCTGTTTTCAGTTCAGTTCAGTTCAGTTCAGTCGCTCAGTAGTGTCTGACTCTTTGCGACCCCATGAATCGCAGCACACCAGGCCTCCCTGTCCATCACCAACTCCCGGAGTCTACCCAAATCCATGTCCATCGAGTCGGTGATGCCATCCAACCATCACATCCTCTGTCGTCCCCTTCTCCTCCTGCCCCCAATCCTACCCAGCATTAGGGTCTTTTCCAATGAGTCAACTCTTCGCATGAGGTGGCCAAAGTATTGGAGTTTCAGCGTCAACATCAGTCCTTCCAATGAACACCCAGGATTGATCTCTTTTAGGATGGATTGATTGGATCTCCTTGAAGTCCAAGGGACTCTCAAGAGTCTTCTCCAACACCACAGTTCAAAAGCATCAATTCTGCGGCACTCAGCTTTCTTCACCGTCCATCTCTCATATCCATACATGACCACTGGAAAAACCATAGCCTGGGCTAGATGGACTTGTGTTGGCAAAGTAACGTCTCTGCTTTTAAATATGCTATCTAGGTTGGCCATAACCTTCCTTCCAAGGAGTAAGCGTCTTTTAATTTCATGGCTGCTTCTTTGCGACCCCATGGACTACAGCATGCCAGGCTTCCTTGTCCATTACCAACTCCTGTAGCTTACTCAAACTCATGTCCATCGAGTTGGTGATGCCATCCAACCATCTCATCCTCGGTTGTCCCCTTCTCCTCCTGCCTTCAATCTTTCCCAGCATCAGGGTCTTTTCCAAGGAGTCAGTTTTTCGCATCAGGTGGCCAGAGTATTGGAGTTTCAGCTTCAACATCAGTCCTTCCGATGAATATTCAGGACTGATTTCCTTTAGGATGGACTGGTTGGATCTTCTTGCAGTCCAAGGGACTCTCGAGAGTCTTCTCCAACACCACAGCTCAAAAGCGTCAATTCTTTGGCACTCAGCTTTCTTTGTAGTCCAACTCTCACATCCATACATGACTATTGGAAAAACCATAGCCTTGACTAGACAGACTTTTGTTGGCAAAGTAATGTCTCTGCTTTTTAATATGCTGTCTAGGTTGGTCATAGCTTTTCTTGCAAGGAGTAATCATCTTTCAATTTTATGGCTGCAGTCACCATCTGCAGTGATTTTGGATCCCCGAAAAATAAAGTCTGTCACTGTTTCCTACTGTTTCCCCATCTATTTGCCATGAAGTGATGGGACCAGATGCCATGATCTTACTTTTCTGAATGTTGAGCTTTAAGCCAACTTTTTCACTCTCCTCTTTCACTTTCTTCAAGGGGCTCTTTAGTTCTTTGCTTTTTGCCATAAGGGTGGTGTCATCTGAATATCTGAGGTTAGTGATATTTCTCCTGGCAATCTTGATTCAAGCTTGTGCTTTATCCAGTGTGGCATTTCACATGATGTACTCTGCACTTAAGTTAGCAGGGTGACAATATACAGCCTTGACATACTCCTTTCCTGATTTGGAACCAGTCTGTTGTTCCATGTCCAGTTCTAACTGTTGCTTTTTAACTTGCATACAGATTTCTCAGGAGGCAGGTCAGGTGGGCTGGTATTCCCATCTCTTTCAGAATTTTCCACAGTTTGTGGTGATCCACACAGTCAAAGGCTTTGGCATAGTCGATAAAGCAAAAGTAGATGTTTTTCTGAAACTCTCTTGCTTTTTCGATGATCCAGTGGATGTTGGCAATTTGATCTCTGATTCCTCTGTGTTTTCTAAATCCAGCTTGAACATCTGGAAGTTCTCAGTTCATGTACTATTGAAGCCTGGCTTGGAGAAATTTGAGCATTACTTTGCTAGCATGTGAGATGAGTACAATTGTGCAGTAGTTTGAACATTATTTGGCATTGGCTTTCTTTGGGATTGGAATGAAAACCAACCTTTTCCAGTTCTGTGGCCACTGCTGAGTTTTCCAAATTTGCTGGCATATTGAGTGCAGCACTTTCACAGCATCATCTTTTAGGATTTGAAATAGCTCAACTGGAATTCCATCACCTCCACTAGCTTTGTTTGTAATGATGCTTCCTAAGGCCCACTTGACTTCACATTCCAGGATGTCTGGCTCTAGATGAATGATCACACCATTGTGGTTATCTGGGTCATGAAGATCTTTTTTGTATAGTTCTTCTGTGTATTCTTGCCACCTCTTAATATACTCTGCCTCTGTTAGGTCCATACCATTTCTGTCCTTAATTGTGCCCATCTCTGCATGAAATATTCCCTTGGTATCTCTAATTTTCTTGAAGAGATCGCTAGTCTTTCCCATTCTGTTGTTTTCTTCTATTTCTTTGCACTGATCACTGAGGAAGGCTTTCTTATCTTCATGCTATTCTTTGGAACTCTGCATTCAAATGGGTATATCTTTCCTTTCTCTTTTGCCTTTAACTTCTCTTCTTTTCTCAGCTATTTGTAAGGCCTCTGCAGACAACCATTTTGCCTTTCTTTTTCTTGGGGATGGTCTTGATCACTCCCTCCTGTACAAGGTCATGAAACTCCATCCATAGTTCTTCAGGCACTCTATCAGATCTAATCCCTTTAATCTATTTGTTACTTCCACTGTATAATCGTAAGGGATTTGATTTAGGTCATACCTGAACGGTCTAGTGGTTTTCCCTACTTCAATTTCAGTCTGAATTTGGCAATGAGGAGTTCGTTAGCTGAGCCACATGATATGAGCACATCTAGTGCTGTTCTAGATGTTTCTGAAGTCTTCTTTCTACTGGCATTTCTCTTGAGATCTGAAACTGTCTTATTTGTTATTTCTTTAATATAGGGCCTTTTATATACTATTGGCTTAATAAATATTGTATTTTTAGAATAAGTGAGTGCTGTCTGTGTTAAATAATTACCTGTTTTCAATAGGATGAGTGCAAATTTCTGTAAAAATCTTACTCCAACATTGTATTCCAAGCTTATTTTCTATGGTAGGTTGAACCACAGCTCGTGGGGTACATTATGTTCAAACAGGCCTCTGTCCACTTTCTTCACAGTCCAGCCTACAGAGACAGTGAAGCCCATGACACAGTAGAAAGAAATAGAGAAGAGGGCTTTTGGCAATAAAATACGCTGTCATATTAGGAGCTGTTCATCTCTTGATGTTTAAGGCCACAGCTAGTGAACCCTCGTTCTCTGAAGCACTGCAGATTTTTAGGAAATGACTTGAGCACCCCTCCATCCCCCTCACTATGCCAATCTTGGGCTTAACTCAATTTGGACTTCCTGAAACTCTTCCTGATGTTCCCAGAGTTCATAAATACACTTGTTCCCTCTTTGGCTTAAACGAATTCACCTGAACTCTAGTCACTGGTCTTCAACAAGAAGGATCCCAGGATGAGGCTCACTACATGATGATTGAATAATCCAAAAGTTTTGTAGTCTTAGTCCAGAGAGCAAGACAGCAGGAATGAGGACCCAGATCTTTGGTGATATGATCAGTGCCCTTCCCACCTATGCTGGGCCACGAGAGAGAATACTGAAGAAGTGCCTTGCAGTCTTTATACAAGGTGGTGTCTGGTTTCCTTCTTCAGGCAGTTTTCCTGTGGAGGGAAGTGGGATAGATTGTGGGCACAGGGCCATGGTGTCTGTCGTGCCCGTATTTGTTCCATGAGCTTTGAGCCATTGTCTCAGTCCCCCAGGAAACAATGTATACGTTAATGTTTCCTGCTATGTTTTTCTTCTTTTTGGGAAAAGTGGGAACAGTACAATACTGTCCTTCCTAGAGGAAGAATGTCTCCCCAGGTTCAGGTCTGTAGTGTTCTGTAGAGCTGATTCTGGCTACATTGCAGAGGTCAGCAAGCACGCCTACAGTCTGAAAGCCAAGAGACCTCACAATGCACATCCAATACTGAAAAGTTCAGTTATTGAGTTCAGGCATAGCTGGAGCCAGGTGCAGATGTGGTTTTAGCATGAAGTGACTTCTCTACATCTCTCTCTTTCTTGGTATTGAGTTCTTTCTCAACATAGGGGGCTTTACTCATGTGATAACCCCATAGCAGCTCTAGATTTATAGATTCACAATTGAATGACTTCTTTGATCATGCCAGCAACATTTCTAGGATTAGCTTTGATGGGACACACTTGTGTTTCATCTCCACTGTTGAGCCATTTCTTTGGTTTGGTGTTTGTTAAAGGTTTGTTGTAAACCTTTCAACCAAAATACATTGACTGACTGCTTTCCATGTGGTAGCAGCATTTTAGATTACTGGGGACATCACATTAAAAAGACATAGAAGAACCCTGCATTCATTCCAGACGTAGGAGATATACCACACATACACACATATACCCCCCAACAGAAAAGTGAGTAAACAATAAGAAAAGGCATCAGATGAGGGCTGTGAAGAAAAATAAAATAGGGAGGAAGATATGATTAAAAGTGATTGGGCTTCTACTTCAGATTGGGTGAAGTAGATTTGGCCACCACTCACTCAGTCACCGTTGTCAACTGGCACCTGATTGATAATACAGCTTTGATCCCTGTGTCCTAAAGGCAGGGCAGTATTCCATCCAAACCAAGTACCTGAGAGGAGAGGGAGAGAGCGAGCCAGCTTCCCAGGAAAAACTAGAGTGCTAGCTCCAGAATCAGAGAATGAATACTGCACAGAGAAAAATCACAGTTTTAGACTATAGGAATCTTTTTATCAAAAAGGTAATAAAACAATTTTTATAAGGATACTTCACATATTACAATCAATGAATTCAGCAGTATTTTCTTAAGGTGAATTTGTTTTATAAAGTCAACATCATCACAGTAAGCACAGTTGTGAAAACAACTTTTTTTTTCATTGGAGTATAATTGCTTTACAATGTGTTATTTCTGCTGTACAACACTGTGAATCAGGTATATGTATATATATGTATACATATATTCCCTCCCAGCTCAACATCCTACCTCTCTAGGTCATCACAGAGCACTGAGTTGAGCTCCCTGTGTTATACAGCAACTTCCTACTAGCTAGCTATCTTATACATGGTAGTATATATACATCAGTGCTACTCTCTCAGCTTATTCCACCTTCTCCTGAGAACAATGTTTTGAAGAACCTCATGTGAGATCTATCTTAAGTGTCACCAAACATAATCCAAATCTGTTTTTGCTGTCACTAGTTCTCTGTGAGGTAAAGAGTAGATTCCTGGTGGTGGGTGACCAGGGCTTTTAAAAAAGATAGAAGGGCACATTTGCCTGTTCCTTCCAAGTACTTGTCCATTTGATTTCTGATCCTACTGCAAACAACTGTTTGAAGGAAAAAACTCCCAATGTCGAAAGAATAGAAGCATGTTCAGGTATATGGTAGACATATCCATATAGGAGAGAAACTTTTCTACCCCAAAAAGCAATAGCATTCACAGATTTTGCTCTTGGAGGCTCTGGGCATAAGCAAACAAACTATACAACTCACTTGTCTAAGTTAGATGTATTTATCAGATTCCCATGTTTCTCCAAGATGTTCTTGCTTTACTCTTGTGTATCTAAAAGGATCATTGATACGGCTTTCTAAAAAAAAAAAGAAAGAAACCACAAACTCCCCACCCCCTAAAAATAGATTAGCCAATCCCAAAGGAGAGATCAGATTTTGGGCATATTTGTAACCCGACACATTCAGAGTCCTCCACTGATGATTCCACCTAATGCTTACATTTTTCTCCTTCACTGCTAGCTAATGTATTGTTGGCTTCAGCTTGAACAAGTTCTCCCCTATCCCTTGTATATTCTGTGCCAATTCAGCCTCCACATTTTTATTTATGTTGTGATACCACTGGATTCCTTCTTTGTTTCTCTCCAAATCCCATCTATCCTTCAAGGGTCTACTTAAAGTCAAAGAAATCCTTCCAGACCAGCCCACTGGATTTCCATAATGCTTTGTTTCTCTCGACAATTTGGATTTGTTATCTAAATCGCAGACAGGAAAAATGAGGTGAAACCTCTATGATCTAACCTCATTCTTTTCGAGAGGGAACAACTTTGGCTAAAAACACCTTGGTATGTCCATTAAGGGAATTGGCAAGTCCCCAAATCATGGGTTTTGGAGGGCTCATGGACAGATAGAAAGCTTCTCTCAGAAGCTGTGCCTGAGAGAAAAGAGAGGCACTTGTTTCCTGCCTCTGAGAGGAGGGGTTAGAGAAGAGAAGAGAGGTGGTGGGAAGGAATGAGGAAGAGAGGGAGGAACCATGACATCATCAAGGTGGCGCCTTCGAGAGGTGAAGAGCACATTCTTGTGGTGGGTGATCAGGGCTTTTTAGAAAGAGTTGTATCTTGTGCTCCTCCCAATGTCACCTGTGCTGTTGTAATCCCTTTCCTTGGCTTCCTCCACATCTTTAGAAAAGTCTGCCATTCTTATAAGTGCTTTGAGTGGGCAAGTTTTGGGAAGAAGTGGAAGAAAGACTTGAGTTTTATATCTGGGTTGATGTGGTGTGAAGCTGAATATACTGGCAAAAGAGAGCGAAAAACTGGACCCAGTGACTACACAATGACTGCAGAAATCTTTGGGGAAATTGCGAGCTCTAACTGGTCAAAACCATATCTCAAGTGCTCACAGTGGGACTCCCCTGATGACAGCCTCTATATAGTGAAACATCTCAGCAACTTGATCACCCCCAAACCACCTTTTGTCCTGAGGTTCTTCTTCTTTAGAAACCTGCTTATTTCCTCCCCCTCAATCTTCCTCACTTTCTGTAATGTCTCCTCCCTTCTCCCTCCCCTCTTTGGCCTCATTCTGTCTTGTAAAAGCAATTAGGCTTCTATCATCCATCGTCTGCTCTTGTTGTCAGCATGACAAAAACATGAACAAAGTGATTGAAAGATTATTCTTTTGGAGATAGTGAGAAGTAGAGTACAGAAGAAGACTTCAGTTAAGGGTTATCAGCACTCTTAATTTTAAAATTCTGTGAGAATAGAGACCACATTGCTCTAATAAGCCAGGTGGCTCAGTGGTAAAGAATCTGCCTGCCAATGCTGGAGATGTGGGTTCAATCCCTGACCCAGGAAGATCCCCTGGAGAAGGAAATGGCAACCTACTCCAGTATTATTGCCTGGGAAATCCCATGAACAGAGGAGCCTGGTGGACTACAGTCCATGTGGTCACAAAGAGTAGGACATGACTTAAAGCGACAGAGCATCCCTTCAAGGAATCCTAGATGACCTTCAGTGAGTCACAGGACATCTACAGGAGGAGGAGGAGGGAGGGAATGGAATTGACATTTGTAGAGCCTCTATTATATGCCAGGCATAGTCCAAGGCATTTCATGTGTAACATCTACAGTATTCTCAATTCCTACTATGCATCCAGTATTCTGTGTAAATTCTCTTACTTAATTCTCACTGCTGGACCTTGTTAGGGCTTCCCAGTGGTGCTAATGCTAAAGAACCTGCCTGCTGATGCAGGAGAAGTAAGAGACTCTGGTTTGATCCCTGAGTCAGGAAGATCCCCCTGGGGGAGGGCATGGTAACCCACTCCAGTATTCTTGCCTAGAGAATCCCATGGACAGAGGAGCCTGACGGCCTACAGTTCATAGGGTTACAAAGAGTCGGACACAACTGATATGACTTAGCACATGCACGCTGGATCTTTTTACTCAGTTTCAGGAATTGTGCAATATGGCAGCCATGCTCATAATCAACATAGACATTATGAGCACTGTTACAACAGACGAGGAGGAGTCTGGGTTCTAAGAATCATGAACGCAGCTCAAGTGTCTGCAGATGGAGTGGCAGAAACAGAACTTTGTCCTGGTCTTTTTGACTTTATAGTCCATGACCTTTTTTCCTCCATCATAAAGCAAATGTACTTCAAATGTTTGAAGACAAGATACGTCAAGGCCAGGAGTGAGGGAGCCTGTGCTCATAGCCAGTGTGCTGTGAGTTTACAGGATGACACACTCGGCTCCAGTGGGTTTCTCAGGAGGGACGCCAGGAACATTTTTGGGCTGGGTAATTCTTCATCATGTGGGAATGTTCTGTGCATTGCAAGATATTCTGTGTCCTTAGTTCTTGCCCGGTAAATGCCAGTAGTGCTCTTTCTCTTTGCAACACCCAAAGATAAGTGCTCTCAGAAATTTCAAATGTCCTTAAGACAGTGTACATGCAGCCCCCTCTTCTCCAAGAGCTACTCTAGGCCAAGCTGCTTCCCTAAGTGATCTTTGTGGTCCCTTTAGCTTCACTGTTCCACAATTCCATGTAGAAATGAATGAATGAATGTAAATACAAAGGAAAGAAGGTCAGGAATGATCCCAAATATCGGCTGCTCTTGTGAGGGCAGGTTTGAATGGGATGTTCCTGGGGCTTTGCAGTACCAAGATCACAGGGGGGTCTCAGAATGGTACCCAGGTGGAAGTGTGAGGTATGACCCAGGCGTGAGATGAAAGAACACAGAAGGCGGACTTCATCTACTCCATACTGTACCTCTAACCAGACCCCTTCCTGGTGCTTTCAAGACTGTTAAACGAAGACTTGACTTGCTCAGTGGGAGCCCAGAGTGAGAGCAGAGGAAGGGGAGGAGGTGCGTCAGCCTCAGTACAGTAAAGCGGAATCCCATCACTCTAGACGCTAATGCAAACCAGCTGCTGGCCGGCCCCAGCTTGCGATAGAACAGGCGGAATTCTTGGACACTGAGTTATTCTTAGAAGTGTATGCACAGCCCCCTGGCAGGGCTCGCTGTGAACTGGCTGTTGCCAGCCCCTGTCAGGATGCGGTGCCAGCAGACCCAAGAATGATTGTTCTTGCTTATGAAAAATAACTTTGGGATTTTAATTTCAAATTACCCACAGGGCTGGTGGGGCCTGGATGTGGAGAATGATGGTAAGAGCAAAGAGGAGAGTAGGACAAGGGAGTGAACTATGGGCAGAGGGCATCATTCATTCCTTCAACGAATATCCATTGAGTGTCAACTGTGTGCAGTTACTGGGGTTCACGTCACATTGGTCTCTCGTTTGCTCTGGGTAGACATAGGTGGACAGCTGTATAGACCTTGAGAGTGGGCACTTCCTTGAGTTTTTAGATGGTTCATTGAGTGCCAGGTCCTTTACCTAGCTCTCATTCAGTCTTTATAGGAATGAGGAGAGATCGGTATCATTGCTCCTATCTGACAGGAAGCTGAATGTTGAAGAAGGAATTTGCCTACGGCTCCATAGCTATCAAGTGGCAGGGTGGAGATCTGAACTCAGGCCAGCCGACTCCTGCCTTCACAGTGGTGTTGAGAGTCAACTGTCTGCCCAGGCCGAGCTGGACGCCGGGACTGAAACCAAATAAAGGGACTGAAGCCCAATCATCAAGTCTCTGGGTTGTACTGTGTATGGGAGGAACAGGCATATGACCAGGAATGATAAGAACAGGAGACCAGAGCTGTTGATGAACACCGCTAGGCTGCATCTGGGAAAGAGCTGAGGAGAGGACGGTTGAGTCTTATGCGGTGCCTCCATGGATGACAATGGGGAACATGGGCTTCCAGCAGAGGACCAGCGTGTGTGACGCTGCACGGCTAGTGATTCCGGGTCACTTCGTGGGGCTGCCCTGCAGGGTGTACTAAGGATATGTAAGACAAGATGATTGGAAGGTGAGAAGGATCTGACTAGGAAGGGCCTTGTAGGACAGACCAAAGAGCTGGAGCTCAGTCCTGGAGGAACTGAAAACTTGTGTATCCATTTGTTTAGTTATTCACTCATTCAACCTATTTATCAAGCACCTACATTACACCAGGCACTCTATTTTAAAACCTTTAAGCAGCACACAGGGACATGCTTTGTGTTTCAGAAAAGGAATAGGTACCTGTATAGAAAATTGTTAAAGGACCTCTGTAGTGGCTCAGGTGAAAGATGATTCCGATATGACCTGTGGTAGCAGCTGGGAGTTTAGGAGCATATATAACAACATGAAAGACCTCTTCACTTGACAACACAGTTTGGAAAACACATTGATGAACGCACATCTGCATCATGGGAAGTGCTTGCTACAGACCAGGACACCCACTCATGTATGTTCCCATTAGCTCAATTGTGGGTCAGTCAAGGATCATTTATGTTTGGTACCAAATCTACTTATGCTGGCTGTTAATTATTTACTGAAACATTAGTACCCCCCTGCCCCTCCGCAAAAGTGTGTAAAAAGAGAAATGTTTCTCTGAATGCTGGGTTGAAAGCTTTGAAAATACTTAGGAGGACTGCTAAAAAAAAAAAACAACACACAATTGCTGTGGAATTGGGTGTGGTTGAGACAATGAAAGGATTGGGAAAATCATAAAATTCTAGCAAGATTCTACACTCAGACTGCTTTACAAGGGTCTTTAAGATCTCCTTCTACTTCAAAGAAACTGACGCTGGGAATTGTAGATGATGCATTATGGGTGTGGTTTATGTAAGAAAGATGACAAGAAGCTCCAGTGAGCCGACCCGTTCACAAAGAAAAGCTTTGGCCCCAGATCAAAAGAATGGTGAATGAATGTGCATTTATATGTTTTAAGTTAAAATTAAACAGGTTTGAAGTATTATGTATCATTTTTTAGCTTTAAGAAACATTTTTTACTGAAGCATAACATACGTAGAGAAAAGTGCAGAGATCTAGGAGTCAGTGGGATATATTTTTACAAAGTGAACACCCAGGGTATCCAGCAACCAGATCAGGAAATGGAATTTTCCAGTACCCTAAAATCTTTCCTCATGCCTTTTCCCAGATCATTACATACTCCCACCTCAAATGGGACCACTGCCCTGACTTCTATAAGCATTGATTACTTGTGCCTGTTATATAAATCAAGCAGACTGTTTTTGTTTTCTGTTTGGGGGTAGATTTCTTTTGTTTGGCATTATGCTTGTGATATCCATCCATGTTGCTTAATGTAGCAGTTGTTTGGTCAGTCTCATTGTATAATGTCCTATGAGCTATGTAGTGGTACACATTAGGTGCTCAAAAATGACAGCCAAAAAGAGATAAAAGTGAATTCTAGCAAAATAGAAATACCTCGAGAGCTGTTGATCATCTGAGGTCAAATGATGCTTTGAAAAAATGTCTATTCAAGTCCTAGGCCCATCTTTTAATTGGGCTTTTTGGGTTTTTTTGGAATTCAACTTGTATGAATTCTTTGCATATTTTTGATGTAAACCCGTTATCAGACATGTTGTTGGCAAGTATCTTCTCTCCTTCAGTAGGTGGCCTTTTCATTTTGTTGATAGTTTCCTTCTCTGTTGTTGTTCAGTTGTTGAGTCATGTCCAAATCTTTTCGACCCCATGGGCACACCAGGCTTTCCTGTCCTTCACTATTTCCCAGGGTTTGCTCAAACTCATGTCCATTGAGTTGGTGATGTCATCCAACCATTTTATCCTCTGTTGCCCGCTTCTCCTCATGCCCTCAATCTTTCCTAGCATCAGGGTCTTTTCCAATGAATTGACTCTTCACATCAGGTAGTCAAAGTATTGGAGTTTCAGCTTCAGCATCAGTCCTTCCAATGAATATTCAGAGTTGATTTTCTTTAGGATTGACTGGTTTGATCTCCTTGCAGTCCAAGGGACTCTCAAGAGCCTTCTCCAGCATCACAGTTTGAAAGCATCAATTCTTTGGCATTCGGCCTTCTTTATGGTCCAACTCTCACATCCACACACAACTACTGGGAAAACCAGAGCTTTGACTATATGGACCTTTGTCTGCAAAGTGATGTCTCTGCTTTTTAATATGCTATCTAGGTTTGTCATAGTTTTTCTTCCAAGGAGCAAGCGTCTTAATTTCGTGGCTGCAGTTACCACCTGCAGTGATTTTGGAGCCCAAGAAATTAAAGTCTCTCATTGTTCTCATTTTTTCCCCCATCTATTTGCCATAAACTGATGGGACCGGATGCCATGATCTTAGTTTTCTGAATGTTGAGTTTTAAGCCAGCTTTTCCACTCTCCTCTTTCACCTTCATCAAGAAGCTCTTTAGTTCCTCTTCACTTTCTGCCATTAGGGTGGCATCATCTGCATTCAGTTCAGTTCAGTTCAGCTGCTCAGTCATATCCGACTCTTTATGACCCAATGTACTGGTTTCAAATTGGGAAAGCAGTACATCAAGGCTGTATATTGTCATCCTGCTTATTTAACTTACATGCAGAATACCTCATGCAAAATGCTTGGATGAAGGGCTGGATGAAACACAAGTTGGAATCAAGATTGCCAGGAGAAATACCAATAACCTCAGATATGCAAATGACAATAACCTCAGATACGCCATGAAATTTAAAGACACTTGCTCCTTGGAAGAAAAGCTATGACAAACCTAGACAGCATATTAAAAAGCAGAGACATTACTTTACCAACAAAGGTCCATATAACTGTAGCATGGACTGTAGCATGCCAGGCTTCCCTGTCTATCACCAACTCCCAGAGCTTGCTCAAACTCATGTCCATTGAGTCAGTGATGCCATCCAACCATCTCATCCTCTGTTGTCCCCTTCTCCTCCTGCCTTCAATCTTTCCCAGCAACAGGGTCTCTTCGAAGGAGTCAGTTCTTCACATCAGGTGGCCAAAGTATTGGAGTTTCAGCTTCAGCATCAGTCCTTCCAATGAATATTCAGCACTGATTTCCTTTAGCATTGACTAGTTTGATCTTGCAGTCCAAGAGACTCTCAAGAGTCTTCTCAAACACCACAGTTCAAAAGCATCAATTCTTTGGCAGCTTTCTTTATGGTCCAACTCTCTTCATCCATACATGACTACTGGAAACACCATAGCTTTGATTATATGGACCTTTGTTGGTAAAGTAATGTCTCTGCTTTTTAATATGCTGTCTAGGTTTGTCATAGCTTTTCTTCCAAGGAGCAAGTGTCTTTAAATTTCATGGCGTATCTGAGGTTATTGTCATTTGCATATCTGAGGTTATTGGTATTTCTCCTGGCAATCTTGATTCCAACTTGTGTTTCAAGGAGCAAGTGTCTTTAAATTTCATGACGTATCTGAGGTTATTGTCATTTGCATATCTGAGGTTATTGGTATTTCTCCTGGCAATCTTGATTCCAACTTGTGTTTCATCCAGCCCTTCATCCAAGCATTTTGCATGAGGTATTCTGCATGTAAGTTAAATAAGCAGGATGACAATATACAGCCTTGATGTACTGCTTTCCCAATTTGAAACCAGCACATTGTTCCACGTACAGTTCTAACTGCTGCTTCCTGACCTGCAGACAGGTTTCCCAGGAGGCAGGTAAGATGGTCCAGTACTCCCACCTCTTTAAGAATTTTCCACAGTTTGTTGTGATCCACACAGTCAAAGGCTTTAGCCTAGTCAATGAGGAAGAAGTAGATGTTTTTCTGGAATTCCCTCGCTTTTTCTATGAGCCAGCGGATGTTGGCAATTTGATCTCTGGTTCCTCTGCCTTTTAAAATCCACTGCGTACATCTGGAAGTCCTCAGTTCACGTATGGCTGAAGCCTAGCTTGAAGGATTTTGAGCATTACCTTGCTAGCATGTGAAATGAGCACAATTCTGTGGTAGTTTGAACATTCTTTAACATTGCCCTTCACTGTGCAAAAAATTTTCAGGTTTGATGTAGTCCTATTCATTTAATTTTGCTTTTGTTTCACTTGCCTGGGGAGACATAGCAATCAATATTTTTTTTGGTAAGTGAAAGAGTGTACTATCTATGGTGATTTTAACAGTATTAATTCTTCTGATTCATGATTTACTTTTCAACTTGCTTGTGTTGTTTTCAATTTCTTTTATCAATATCTTAAAGTTTTCTGAGTATAGGCCTTTTATCTCTGTAGATTTATTCCTAGGTATTTTATTCTTTTTGATGTGGTTGTAAATGGGATAGTTTGCTTATCTTCTCTTTCTGAGAGTTCATTGTAAGTGTATAGCGACACAACAGCTTACTGTATATTAATTTTGTATCTTAAAACTTTATTGAATTTATCAATAAGTTCTAATAGCTTTTGGTGGCATCTTTGGAAGTTTTGTATAGTCTCATGTTGTCTGCAAACAGTGACAATTTTACCTATTCTTTGAAATTTAGATTACTTTTGTTTCTTTTTCTTGTCTGATTGCTGTGGTTAGGACTTTCAGTACTGTGTTGAATAAAGTGGTGAGAGTGGGCATTCTTGTTTTGTTCCTGTTCTTAGAGGAAGTGCTTTCAGTTTTTCACTATTGAGTATTATATTGGCTGTAGGTTTGTCATACATGGCTGGTGTTTATTGGACTGAAGTGTATTCCCTCTATACCTGCTTTATCATAAATGGATATTGACTTTCATCAAAAGGTTTTTCTGCATTTATTTAGATGATCATATCATTTTTCCTTCTTCAATTTGTTTACATTTTGTATGACATTAACTAACTTGGGAATATTGAAGCATCCTTGCATTCCTGGGATGAATCCCACTTGATGGTGGTATATGATCTTTTTAATGTATCATCGAATTCAGCTTGCTAATATTTTGTTAAGAATGTTTGCATCCATGTTCAGCAGTGACTGTGGCCTGTGATTTTCTTTTCTTTTTTATGGTGTCCTTGATTTTGGCATTCCTGTGATGCTGGCCTTATAGAATGAGTTTGGAAGTGTTCTTTCCTCTACAATGTTTTGTAATAGTTTGAGGAGGATAGGTATAAAGGCTTCTTTAAGTGTTTGACATAATTAACCTGTGAAACCATTTGATTCTGGACTTTTGTTTGTTGGTTATTAGTCACTCAGTCGTGTCCGACTCTTGGTGACACCATGGACTATAGCCCACCAGGCTCCTTTGTCCATGGAATTTTCCAGGCAAGATTCCTGGAGTGGGTTGCCATTTCCTTGTTTGCTGGGAGATGTATTATTCCTGATTCAGTTTCATTACTAGTGATTGGTCTATTCATATTTTCTATTTCTTGAGTCAATCTTGGGAGATTTTTTATTGCTAGGAATTTTTTAGTTTTTGTGTAAAAGTCTTATGCATATTTTGTTTCAATTTAAGCAGTTAATATTTTTGATATTGTATAGGTAACTGTAACACTTTAATTTACAATTGTTTACTCATAGTGTATTAAAGTATTATTTTAAAAATATATTGATGTTATATCTACTATTTCTAGCTTCCCTTATTAATTTAATTATTTGGAGAATCTTTTGGCTTTTCTACGTACACAATTCTGTTGTTTTGTCAATGAGGGCAGTGTTTTTTCTTCCTTTTCCGTGCCTATACCTTTTATTTATTTCTCGTTCCTTTTTACACTGGCTGTGACTTCCAGTACAATGTTGACTAAAATGGTGATAGTAGACATCCTTCTCTCATTTTTAATCTCAGGTGGAAACCAAACTTTCCATTTGTTAAGCATTTGTTGTAGCTTTTAAAATATATATACTTATCAGATTTGAAAAGTTCCATTTCAAGCCTAGTCTGCTAAGACTTTTACAAAAACCACAAATGGGTGTTCTATATTATACTGATGTGGTGAATTACATTGACTGATTGAGTTTGAGTGTAAAACTAACCTTGCATTACTGGAATAAAATCAACTTTGTTGTCACGATTATTCTTTTTATAAATGGTTAGGTAATATTTGCTTACCATTTTTCCATCTGTCTTGAGAGAGATTGACTTGTAATTTTCAATTCTTATAACTTCTTCATCAGGTTTAGTTTTCAAAGTTATGTTGGTGTTATAAGTTGGGAAGTGTTTTCTCTTTTGCTTCCATTTGGAAGAAATTGTTTAAGATTAGTGTTATTTCCTCTTTAAATATTTAGAAGAATTCATCAGTAAAGTCATCTGGGCTGGAAATTTCTTTGGGAAGGTTTTAGATAACAGATTTAATTTTTAAATTAGATACACTTTAAATTGGCACTATTTCAGACAAACTCCGGGATTCGTTGATATTCTGGAAAATACACAGTTAAACAAAAATGCACTAAGGAAATCAAGATGAACGCATAGGTCACCTAGACCATACAGCTTAGTGATTAAGAATTTGAACTCTGGCACTCTTTTGGTCCTCTTTAAAAATGAGTTGTAAATGCAAACAACAACAACAAAATCCTTGTTTATTCAGCTATTAGAATCCCAAACAGTCAAGAGACAAGTCCTTCTAAGGTTAAAATCTTTAGCATTTTTCTGCTTGGATTCTTTACCTTTTGCTCTGGGCAAATGCTTTGAGGGGAGAAGAGTGCTGGGTTCCCCTCTCCATGCCTCTCTCCTCTAAGGGATCTTGATCCTTCAATTCTTGGCTGCCTTCGAAGCCCTGAATTATAATTTTTATCCCCCCAGCTCTGTGAGATTCTTGAAAGTTTTCCTGGCACCTCCGCCCTTAACAATTGTCCTCTGCCTGGATACCTGCAGATGCCACTAGGGCAAAAAGGAGCAGAAATGTTGGCTCACTTCCCTAGGGCCCCTTTCCCTCCAGGATCTTGATTTATCATGTTCTGGCTGCTTCAGTAACTCTCTAATGCCTTCAAACAGATTTATTTTTGTATTTTAATGGGTTTCTCTACTTTTTCTTGGCATAAAAGTTGGTCTCCTGCAAGCTACTCAATATAAGTAGAATCAAACATTTGAAGTAGCTTTTTATTATTAACTTCTCACTTGTCTGACTTTTTATTTAATTAGTTGAGTAAGGGTTTTGGTTAATAAGAGATCTACTACTATGGTGATGATGTTAATAGTAATAATAGCTTAACATCCACTGACAAGTCACTAGGTGTAAGAATCTATGTTAAATTATTTCTATGTGCTCTCTCATTTTATTCCCCTAAGAGCTCTGGAGGTAAGTGCTACTATCCTCATTGTTTTAGAACAGAAAACTCAATTCAGAGTAACCTGCTCATACTCACAAGGCTAATGAATGATCATAATAAAATATGGGACAATGCTACCTGATACCAGGGCCACGCTCTTAGGTGCTAATCTTCAAAAGATAGAACGTATTTACCTTATAGTTGATGCATTTGGGTTAGAGGGATATGAGGGTAATTGAAGCAGGTGAAACTGGTTGGAAGTCTGGAATTGGAGGCAGGGAACCAGACTAGAGGGGTGAAGGGGTAGGCTCCTGCCATGGGGCATGGGAACTGACTTACTGCCTAGAGAAAAGGAAGATTCTAGTTTCAAAATACCCTATTTTCCTCAGTCTGAAATTTGGTATTTCATAAGTTTTATGTTCTTATGAAAAGGGGTTGCATCTTCTAATAGATGTCATCAGAAACTTGCCAACTTCCCAGCCCTGGAATCAGCTCTAACAGAGCTGTCATCTTTAGAGTGTGTATAACTTTCTTCTACTCATCTGATTGTCACTTCAGTTGACTTATTGGTTTTGGTAGCACCTTACAGGGTCGACTATGGTTTTATGTTGCCTACTTCATGAAGCTCCTTCAATAAAAGTTACATTAGGATTAAGTATTGAAACCTGAACTTGCTGAATTCACAGGTTTTCCACCATATGTCAGACAACGCCATTCAAGCAGATGAGATTGCCAAATATTTTGGAATGCAGAATAGACTCTTCAAAGCCAACAGCAGTTGATGTGACTGATTCTTGTGTCCTGAAGGACACCAAGCACACAATGTCTAGCTGTCAAAAGCTTCTGGCTGGCTTTCAAAAGAAGCTATTGAACTTCCAGGAAGGTAAACTGCAATAGAGGAAAAAACAGAGCAATTCATTTAACCAAATCCGGAAATGCAAACAAACTTCAGTGTAATTTGATATGCCGGGAAATTACTCTGTTCACCAAAAGTTTTCCCGAAAGGTCAAGATCAAAGATTTGATCGTGAGAACTTACAGCCTATTTGTTAAAATGTAGACCTAGCCCACACTGCCTGGGTTTAAACCTTGGCTCTGTCTTTCAGTAGCTAGGGGATTGGGGGTACTTCTCTCTGCCTCTATGTTCTCAGCTGTACATAGGGATAACAGCCCTGACCTAACAGAGTTGCCATGAGGAGTAAATGAGTTTAGTCAACATGAACACTAGAAAGAATGTTTGACAAATGGCAAGTGTTCCATGATGTTAGCTATCAGGATAAACAGCACATTATTCCTGATATTACATCCAATGTCGTGCCTGACTATTCATGGCCAAAAATAATTCAGAAAAATGTTTAGATTTTGAATTTAAAGAGGCTTTTGGGACTCATTTTAAATGTGATATTGATGAAGCAAGGAATATTGAAGTATATGGGTAAATGTGGGCTGTTGTCAGCCACTAACATTTTCCTTGTTATTATGTTTTGCTTATACTTAATGTAGTGTGTCTTTTTCCCCATCAGGGCTGATGTCCAGTTACAATATCAATAACTGAAATCTCCATTAACTGGCCCTTAGTCCATACTGGGTCTCTTATAGTCACCTCTTAGCTGGTCTCCCAAGTATTCTTTTGACTTTGGCCTTCTTTGTTATTCACCAATGACAGGTGTCCCTGACGGATGAAAATTGGATCACGTTGCTCTCTGGGGGAAAGCATCCAATGGGTATCTGCCGCTCTCAGAAGAAAACCCCAAATCCTTCACCTAGTCCACAGAATCTCCCCTCATATGCCACCTTTCTACTCTGTGCTACTGTGCTGCCCACTTGCTCTCCTTTCCCATCTGTCAATCCCTCCCTAGGGCAAAGTCCGTCTTAATCAGAACCTTTGCTATACTCCTCGCTCTGCCGGAAGGAGGCTAACTTCTGCAGAACTGGCTGAAGTGTCATTTCTTTAGGGAGGTCTTCTCTGACACCAGATTTCAATCAGAGCTCGTGTTACAAGCTTCCCAGCCCCGCGCCACCTTCCTTTTTATTGCTCTGATCCCAGTTTGTTATTCTTTGTTTCTTTGGGTGATCATTTGCTTATGTCTCTTCCTCCACTCTCTCTTAAGTTCCGTAAGGGCCGAGGATAGCGCATTTTTTTCCCCCCAATTTTTAAAAATGTTAAATCCCTGATATCTGGCTCTCTCTATTTCTGTGTATCTATATTCACATGTATTTGTAGATGGACAGCCATAGATGGATATAACATGTGTATTTATTAGAATACAATATACATAAAATTCACAAATCAATACATTTTTACAAATAGATGCTCTCATGTTGCCAGCACCCAGATCAAGAAACAGAGCATTCTGAACACCCAGTAGTTTCTCTTCTGCTCCTTCTGGTCACTCCCTTGAGACAATTATTCTTTGCACTCTTCATTGTGGATTAACTTTGCCTGTTTTTGAGCTTTGTATAACTGAAGTTGATGACATGTACTCTTAAATCTGGGCTTCCCAGGTGGTGCTAGTTGTAAAGAACCTGCCTGCCAATGCAGGGGATGCAAGAGTCGTGAGTTCGATCCCTGGGTCAGAAAGATCCTCTGGAGGAGGGTATGGCAACCCACTCCAGTATTCTTGCCTGGAGAATCCCATGGGCAGAGGAGCCTGGTGGGCTATAGTCCATAGGGCCGGTTGTAAGGAGTCGGACATGACTGAAGCGACTTGTGCATGCACGCACTCTTAAATATGGCTTCTTTTGCTCAAAAATATGAGTGAGAGATGTATCCATGTCACATGTGTCCTAGAGCCCTTTTTCCTTATTGTATCACAGTTTGTTGTATGAATATACCAAAATTTATTTACCCATTGTGCTATTGATAGACAGCTGGGTCGTTGCCTGTTCAGGGTATGACAATGCTGCTATGAACATTCTTTAGCCTGTCCTCTGGCAGACATATGCACTGATTTCTCCTGGGTATGTAACCGGGGGTGCAATTGTGGTCACTGCAGCAATTTGGCAGCGATGGATTTGACAAAACATATGTTTTCTCATACGTTTGTCATATGTTTTGTCAAATCCATCGTTGCCAAATTAAGAAAAAAATGCAAGAATTTACATAGTATAGGAGGAGCCCTTTCCTCTATTTCTGATGAGGAGTCTGCCAGAGTTCCCGGCTTGACTTTAGTCTCTTTTTCACTAAGTGTTTATGGACTGCAAAGATTCACAAAGATAGATGGATGCAAATTGGCTGTCACAGAGCGTGGAAGGAATTTACAGGGAGAGGGGTATCCAGAGGTACAAGGTCTCTTTGCTGGCAGGGCACTGAGAAGGGCTGATCTCAGCCCTGAAGAGTCTTCTGGGCTGGGACCTGTCCAGCCTGCTCCCACTGTCCACCCCTTCTCCTCTCCTTCTTGGCCCCCTGCCTTTCTGCCTGTCCTCATATTCTGGAGGGAATAGGTTCCACAGATGAGTTTGCAAACCTCTTTATCATTTGTCTCCCAGGACTGAAGGTTCTCCCCAGATCCTGTTGCACTCAGATCAGCAGGGCTAGAAGGTGAGAGACTCATTCATAGGGGGCTGATTGTTATGTATGATTGAGGGCTAGCAGGGGGCACTGGCCTAATTCAGAATTAGGATTTGAGTAGTGGCAGAAAGAGCTATGTGCTCCAGACTGCGTCCCCCTTTGGTGGGACAGTGACAAGCTCCACTCTGACTTCTCTCCTCTTTCATTAAGCTGCAGCCCTGCTATCACATCCAACCTTGGCTGCAAAGGTGTCGCTAGCACCAGAGCGTGTAGATTCTAACTGCTCGGAAGCCAGGATGGAAGCCCTTGCAGTGGTCCAGCTGAGGGGTGGGGAGCCACGGAGGGAGGGGTTAGAAGAGATGGACTCTGGGTAGATGTTTAAGCAGGGTGGATGGGATTTGCTGAGGGACCGGATGTAGAAAGGGGTCAGTGATGAGTCCGCAGCTTGGGATCCACACAAGTGCCTGCAAGGCGAGCACCTCCTGGGGTGAGAACTCAGCTTGTTCAGGAGGCTGCTGAGAGATGGTTCAGATGAGGGGTGACCACTGAGCCAGGGAGGGAAGAGGCGGAAGGGATGGATTTGAAGGGAGTCAATTGGATGGCACTTGGGAAGGGGGCAGATGGACTCAAGGGGAAACTGAGTCAGCCCGGCATGAAGGCATCATGTTCCTTTCCTGCTGCTGTCCACTCAGCCCCATCTTTGTCTCCCCGGATCCCGTGTGAGGCTTTGTCTAGCTGTGCTGATGGCCTCCTGGCTCCCCTGGGGCATCTGTAACGTGGCTGCAAGCAGAGCCCCTCAGGGAGCAGATGGCAGGGAGCTTGGCTGGCACCTCATTGCTGAGGGTAGATCTTGTTATTCCATCTACAGATCCAAATGCTTAACCTCCTCCAGAAATATTCTCGTAAAAACACTGGGAAGAATAATTTTACCAGCTATCTGGGCATCCCAGACTCAGTCAAGTACAGACATAAAATGAACCATCTCAGTTGGTAAGGACCTTTCCCCCAGGCTCTAACTGCTTCCAAGAAGACACAAGATAAAGACTGGCGGAGCTCCTGTTCAAGCAGATGGATGCCCCTAAAGCACTGCTTGAATTCATTATCTTCCAAAAGACTCCTCCATCACGCTTGAGGATTGGTTGGAGTGGGTAGGAGACTCAAATAATGAACATTGGAGATTTAATAATTAAAATTTTAAGTCTGATATATTGAAGCATACTTTGTATCCAGTAAAATGTACCCTTTTCACACCTATAGGGTGATAAGTTAGGACAGTTGTATAACCACCACCATAAATGAAATACAGAGCATTTCCTTCTCTCTGAAAAGTACCCTGGAGTCTCAGCACAGATAGTCCCCTCCCCCAGCCCACAGAAGCTCTGTCTTGAACAGTGCAAATGCCCCTAAGATGACTACACTGGTGGGTACTGAATGTCTGACTATAAGGACAGTTCTCTTCTAGACGGGAAGCACCAGGGGAGGGCCAGTTGAGAATGGAGTGGCGGGTGCCCGACGTATAACTGAGTCCCTGGGATGACTGAGACCAGAATCTAGAGAGGAAACTGGGGGCGAAGCAGAGCTGGGTGTGGGTAGGGGGTTGAGTCGTGGTGGGTGCTAAACCAGAGAGCAAAGGAACTCAGCACCCAGCATGGAGTCCCGTGGATTCTTCGGGCTGGGCACTCACTGGCCAAAGTGTCAGCGGTATCTCCTGACTGAAGGAATATGGACTGGGATCACAAAGGAGGGGACACAGTGGGGGTGGGTCTGATGGCATTGCCAGCTTGTGGATCCTAGGCAGTGTGTGTGTGTGAGTATACAGCTGTATTTGGAGACCACGGCAAGGTGCTTGTCCATCTCCAGACATCCTAGCTGACTCACACTCTCAGTCGGTGGAGAGCCTTTAAAGCTCCTCTCTTTGTGTAAGTGGGAAACCACCCCCCTCCAACTGCAGCCCCTGCTGCAGCCCAAGCAGCGGGTGCCGGGGGCTGACATCCCAGCCGGGAGCTCAGCTCATGCGTCACCCAGGCTGGGGCAGCCGCGCATTCTTAGACACTCTATGTCATGGAAAGAAAGGTGAAATGCTCCGTCTGCCTTGCTCGGCAGGCATCACCACTCCAGCAACAAAGGTGGGGGCTTTGCTGGTGGTGAGAGGCTCTTTCTCCTCTTGGGGAGTGGGGAGGGTCTTTCCGATTCCAGAATTGATGGTGGTATTAAGTTCGAGGAATTTTTCAAATCATCGTCCCACAGAAGCATCTGCAAACCACCCTGCAGTACGCGATTTTCGTAGAGACTTAGTTGAAGGAGAGGGACACACTTTCTTCCCATCGCTGTCTGCTTCAATGGATGAACATGCTCAAACCTCCAGCCCCAGTGTGTGCCAGGTGTGTGTGAGAGAGAAAGAACCGGGGGCACACCCGGCAAGGTCTCTCCACACGGGAGCTCATAGACTCACAGGAGTGGGCTCCCAGGGAATGAACAGCGGAGCTAGGTGCTGGGAGGGACCCTGATGGCCAGGACTGGTCCCTGCTTCCATGGTCCCAATTCCTATTTTCTCTGCACCTGTGCCCTTTACAAATGACCATCTCATCCTGTTCAGGCTGCAGTAACAGAAGTTCCATGACTGGAGTGGCTTGTAAACAATAAACATTTCTCTCTCTCAGTTCTGGAGGCTGGAAGACCAGGGTCACAGAGCTGCAAGGTTGGGTGTCTGGTGAGGTTCAGGGTTGGAAGCAGCTGAGAGGTCACTGGGGCCTCTTTCTATAAGAACATGAATCCCATTCATGAGGGCTCTGCCCTTATGACCTAAACCCCGTCTCCTAAAACCGTCACCTTGGAGGCTGGGTTTCAACATGTGAATTTGGTGGGGACAAATTTTGGTGGACACAAAATTAAGGTCATAGCAATGACTTTGCAATGCTTCCATCAAGAGGCAGAGCCTGCTTGCTTGGATCAGGGCTGACCTTGCGATTTGCTTTGGCCAATAGAAGGTGAGGAGTTGAAGGAGGCTGTGCCTGTCAAGGGGCTGTGTGCACAGCCCTCTTCTTTCTTAGAGCCCTGCTTCTTGAGTGTGAAAAGCCTAATCACACCAAGGCCTAATCTACTAGAGGATGAGAGTCCAAGTGGAGAAGAGCTCAGCTGTTCAAGCTGAAGCCGTTCTAGACCAGTCAACAGCCAGCTGATCCTGGACACAAGAAGAATAGATCCCAGATCAGCAGCAGAGCTTCCTGTAACCACAGCTGAGCACAGACTCATGGCTGTGCCCAGCCAAGAGCCGCAGGGCCACTTGGCCCACCCGTTTTCCTCCTGAAAGACCAGTCTCACCTCCCCTCACCTTCCTCCAATGGATCAAGCTTCCCAAAATACCTCATTTCCAGAAACTCTGCCAAAAGGCCCATGATGACAGCCCATCCCCAAAATAAAGTGTGTCTTTTACTTTCTAGTTAGTAATACTGCTATCAGCCAGCATTATTGCCTCTTGTCATGTGCCAGGCATTGTTTCAAGTGCTTTCTGTCCATAAATACATTTGTCCTGTACAGCAGCCATACGAGTGCACATGTCATAGGGTGATTGTCTATGCAGGTCCTGAGTCACATGTTCTGCACTTGAGTCCTGACTCTGCCCATGTCTGGCTGTATAACCTTTTGCAATTTACTTCCCCTCTCTGTGCCTCAGTGCCCTATGGATAATGAGAGCATCTACCTCAGAGTGTTGTTATGAGGAATAAATCAATTAATTCATGAAAGTCTTATGTCTGATGCATAGAGAATGCAGTTAAGTGTTGGTATTATCACTCCCATTTTTAAGATGAATTATTAAATAATTGAGGTGCTGAGAGGTTAAGGAACTTTCCCAGGGTTCCATAGCTGGTCAATAATTGTGATATTGTTTCTGCAGCATATCACAGTTAAAATTTTGTGTTGATCGGTTCTCACTGCAGCCTGATGAGGTAGATTGCTTCCATCATTTTATGGGTGAGACACCTGAGGCTCAGAGAAGGGAAGTAACTTTCTCAAGGTCATACAGCTGACTTGACGGAGAGCTGGCTCTCTTGTCTGACATGGTTTATTTATACCAAGAGGTTGACCCTACACCTCCCTTCAAAGCTGCTGTTAGGTCAGCCTAGTGTAATGGCAGAACCTCTGATCATAGCCTTATGTCTGAACCCTTACCCATCGCCTGGCATCCTGACAGTTATCTGGTCTTGTTACTGTTTTCTTATCTCCTCTCACCCTAAGACACTGACATTGACCCCCCACTTGCCTGGCAGCAGCATTTTCCCTCCTCCCTGCTTTCTCTCCACCTGCCTCGCTCCCCACCGCCTCCCCGCCCCGGCCAGGGAACCCCTGGGTGTAGCTCTCATGGGCTGCAGCTCCCCAGCGCCACCTATAGTCTTGGTCCTGTGACTCTAGATCCAGCTGTCTCTCCTCTACACCAAGCAAAGGCTTGCTGGTTGGCTTTCCCATGCCATTTCTGAGTGATTGGCAGTGGCTTCCTAGAGTTCTGTGTTAAGAAGGATTCTGAGGCCATGTGGCAAAGAGGTCTGTGATTGATTTGTTATGTCTACTGTGGGGGCAAGAAGGGCAGGGGCAGTATGCATGGCATGTGTGTTTGCCATTGATACCCAATTCTCCATTAATTTATTGTGAGCTACAGAACATCTGTTTTCACTCATACTCTTTCTCTAAGTCAAAGAGTTATTGTTATATCTTCCAGGAAGCCTTCCTTGGTTACCTGAGTCCAACAAAATCGCCTGCTTCTGTGCTCCAGTAGGTGTCCCCTCCTCTTGCACTTAACCTTGTTGGACTATAACCATCTAGCTGCTCGTCTGTGTTTACCATTAACCTCGAGCTCTGTGAGCAGAGACCATCACTAGCTGCTTCACTGTGGTATTCCCAATACCTCAGGATGATGCATGGCGAACACAAAGAGTTAAATAAATATGCAATGGATGAATGCATGCATGAAGGAAAGAATATGGTGCTGAGTTCAGAATGGCTTTCCATGTCTCTCTCTGAGGCTTGTTTTCTCACTGAGCCAAGCTTTCTGTGTTTTTCATTGGCCAGAGCAAGGCTCCTGACTTTCTGGAAGCACAAGAAGTACTTAGTGCCCAAAAGGGCCCCCTTGTAGCAGCTGCTCCTCCCTTCCATCCCCCTGGCCTCAAAGCATCACCTGTTGGAGGCAGCAAGAAATAGAGTAGTGATGTTTACAGCATTTCACCAACCATTTCACGGGGAGAAGTACACAGCCACATCTCTACCATGGATATTTGTTTTCCTAATACCACTATAAGGGGCTAGTTGTGGAAAGGGCTGGTCTGTTGGGCACCTCTGCAGCTGAGGAAAGGATGGGGCTGCTGAGAAAGATTTGAGGAAGAGAGAAATGCAAGGTATTTCTCCCATCTTGCAGAGGGGAGGAAAGGCAGTTGGGGAAGACTGGGTAGTGGGGGAAATGGGGAAGGATACAAGTCTGTCCAGAGATTAGTGTGTCTGAGCCTTTATTCATTCATTCTCTCATTCATCCACTTGACTTACCTTTCTTTCTTTTTTTTTTTTTCATTGACTTTGAAGTTTAATGACTAGCTCAGGGACAATCACTACATTTTCGTATTTATAGAAAATCAGCATCAGCTAGATTCATTATGCATCAAGTAACAGTTTATTATACATAATGATTTTTCACTTATTACTTTATCTGGTATTTATCCATTTAAATTTTTAGTGAAGAGGAGGTGAGGAATTCATTAATAATGCCCCCCACTCTTCACTCTTCTTTGTTTTTTTTTAATTATTTATTTTTAATTGAAGGATAATTGCTTTACACATTGGTTCCATTTCTGCCATACATCAACATGTATTAGCCATAGGTGTGCATGCGTCTCTGACACATCTTTCTTGTGTACCCACTATGTGCTGGGCACATGCTAAGCATTCCTGTTACCATGGAGAACAAGGTGAACATCATCCCTGACCCTTGCAGCTTACACTCCATCCAGATGGACATCACTATGTAAAGATAAATGTGAGAATGCTCCCAGGAGGGTTTGGGTGGGTGGGGAGGGTGCAGGGGAATGCAGGTGATGGAGGCAATGCAGGGGATGCAGGAATGGAGAGGAGACAGAAGTTGTGGCCAGTTATGGTTGCTCAGCACTTTTTCTTCATTTTCCAGTCTAGCATCCTGCTTCCCTTTAGGGGAGGAATCTCTTTCCACCCTTGAGCAGTCATGGTGAGTTAACCAAAGTGCCTGCCCCTCCTCAGCCACTCAGTTCCTCCCTCTCTTGGGACTTTGAATTTTGAACCCAGTGATGCCAAAAATATAACCCAGCAGTTGAGGAACATTCATGCCAGTGACAGAGTCCTGCTGATGCTGTGAACCCTTTTTGCTATTTAAACCCATAGAACTCTCCTGGTTACTATGATTGAGAATAAATTACCAGGTTTTCCTTTGATACTGTGAATTATCTGATAAGCTTCAAAAACTTCCTTTCTTGTGTAAGTTAGCCACAGTCAGCTCCTATTGCTTACCACCAGTGACCTCTAATTGCTTCAGTTGCCCTCTTAGGCCCTGCTCATATACTTCCTGGTGTCAAGGTCAATGGTTCTGACAATGCTGACCCAGAGCAGGGCCTCTAAACATTCTTATTACTTCTCTCCACATGTTTTGAAAACTCCATACACTCCTCATAGGATTTTTTTTTTTTTTCTGAATTGTGCTTTAGTGCAAGGATTAGCAAAATTTTTCTGCAAAGGGCCAGATAGTATGTATTTGAGTCTGTGAGAGCTGAATGAATGATGTTTTAGTTTTCTATGCTGAGTAATAGCTTATCACAAATGTATTAGCTTTAAACAACACATATTTATTATCTCCCAGTTTCAGTTGACCAGGACCTGGACATGGCTTAGTTGGGTCCTCTGCTGAGGGTCTCATAAGACTGCACTCAAGTGAATGACTGGGCTTCGTTCTTATCTGGGAGTTCAACTTAGAAAGAAGCTACACTCAAGTTCACATGGTTTTTGGCAAAGTTAAGTTCCTTGTGGCTGTAGGACTAAGGCTCTCAGTTCCTAAGATCATCTGCAGTTCCCTGGCATGTGGCCCTTGCTATAGGCAATTCACACCATTGTTTGTTGTTTTTTCAAAACCGGTAAAAGTCTAAGTCTCTCTCTCTCTCCATTCTGTTTAGACAAAGCTTTACACAAAGTAACATAACCAAGGGAGCAGTATCCTGTCACCTAGGCCTTATAATGTAATCCAATCAAGGGAGCAGCATCCCATCACCTTTGCTGTAATAGATTGGTCTGGAAGCAAATCATGGTTTCTACCCACACTCAAGGGGAGGGGACTCTACAAAGGTATGCCTCATTGAGGGGCAATGTCTTTGGGTTTCTTGACTTTGTAACATCTATTAAACTCTGCCTTTATAGTGCAGAAGCAGCCATACACAATATGTAAACAAATGAGCATACCTATGTTCCAATAAAATTTATTTACAAAAACAAGGTGAAGGCTAAGTTTGGCTCATGAATTGAATTACTCTGACTTTTACAGTAATATTGGTGGTCTTCACCAAGAGTTTTTTTTATATGTAAGAATATTATTCACTATTTCATTTAATATTCTTTTTGTGACAAATCTTAGAATGAATTTCTTTCTAGTAGCTGTGTTTTTCTTGAGTAATTGACTGGTTTTAATCTTAGGAACACTATGATTTGTAAAAAAAATATTGAAGTAAAATATGATGGCAAAAATATGTGAAACACTGATTTTTAAATTTGATCAGGTTTCCTTCTTCACTGTGGTTGCTAGGAATTTCAGAGCCAAAGTACAACCTTCCATACCAAATATAAAGGACACCACTGTATGCATTTTTTCTATATTTTCCTTGTTCCTAGTGCCATTTAATGTTCTAATCTTGATTTCTCTTCTTGTGCTGACACAATCTGTGTCTTCTTGCTGCATTGTATGTGTCAAAATCTTAAATCATCTCTGTGTAAGGTGGGGAAAATGTTTTATAAAAGCAAAAAGAATCATCCTTTAGTTTATATGTTGCATTTAAATATGAAGAATAATCCCTGCATCTAGACTAAGGTGAATAATAATTCAGTGGAAGGACATTCAGGTTCTCCTCTTATTGATATTAAGCCTGAGGAGAGAGTTGAAAATTTCCTTCTCCAGGGAATATTGCTGGTTTCTTCTTATTTATTCTAAGCCTTGATTTGGAGGAGAAGATTAGTACCAGCTCATGGACAGTGCAGACTACACTGTGCTGCACCTGGGTGGGGCTGGGCTGAGGCAGGGATACCGGCTCTGTGTTTCTGGACCCATGAGATCATGAGCTGTATCCTACAAGGGTGCCATTGTACCTGGCGCCTCACTGGTGATTTCACATCTGGGCCATCTCCCTCCAAGATTTCTTGCAGCCCGGGGAAGGCAGCTATAGAATGGTTCTCCAGTGAAATCATCGGGTCCAAATGGCAGCTGTCAGCCTCAACCTGCACACTCAGGTCCCAGGCTCATCTCCCAGGGTGGAGGTACTGAAGGATAAGAAGGCTGCCTCAGTCAGCATCAGTGGTGCTGGGCCTTCTGGCCCATGGGGCCTGAGGTTGCTTAGCTCACATGACCTTCCAGAGAAACCTGGCCCTTAGAACTGGATTATGAGACCAGCTTTCTGAGGCCAAAGGATTTTGGCTTCCCTTCTTCCAAGGCATGAATACCCCAGAATCTTGGGATTTTTCTTGGGGGCAATATGTGCATCCAGCAAATATGTACTGATTGGTCTAGAGAGGTAGGGTAGCATGATGGTTAGGAGAAAGTGCTCTCAAGCTGCCTGGTTCAAACCTTACCTCTGACCCCAATTAGCTATGAGACCTGGACACATTTACCTGGCCTCTCTCTGCTTCCTTACATGGAAAATGGGGATTAAGACAGATGTTGATTCTGTCTTAAGTCCATGCTTTCTCTTCCCATTTGCCCTCCCTGGGAGAAGCTAGCTACCATGCCATGAAGGTACTCAAGCATCCTAATGAGCATATGCATGTGGTAGAAAATCTGAACTTTCTGCCAATGGCCATGCAAGTGAACCAACTTGGAGGTGGGTCCTCGAGCCCCAGGCAAGCCTTCAGATGACTCCAGCCCATGCCTACATCTGGACCATAGCCTCATGAGAGACCCTGAGCAAGAATCTCATAGTTAACATATTTCCTGTTTCCTAATTCTCAGAAACTGTGCAAGATGATGAATACTGGCTGTGTTAAGCCACCAAGTTTTGGCAATAATTTGATATGTACAGGGCTTCCCTGGTGGCTCAGGTGGTAAAGAATCTGTCTGCAATGAGGGAGAACTGAGTTTGATCCCTGGGTCGGGAGGATCCCCTGGAGAAGGGAATGGCAACCTACTTCAGTATTCTTGCCTGGAGAATTCCATGGACAGAGGAGCCTGGTGGCCTACAGTCCATGGGATTGCAAAGAATTGAACACCACTGTGCAACTAACACTTTCACTTTCACTTGATATGTACTGATAACTAATATGGATTTTTTTTTTTCCTATCTTCAAGGCAGATATGGTTTCTGCCATCATGGAGGTGAAGTTCTAGTGGGGCATAGAAATGAGAAAGCTAACAACTACATTGCAGTGTGAAAAATGCTATAAAAGCCCAGGATGGGGTAGGAGTATATAGAAGGAGAGCTGGATGTGGCTTGAGGCTGATAGCCATTGCGGGAGGGGCCTACAGCCAGTAACATCTAAGTTGCCATCTTGAAGAAAGAGCAGAGTTAGTCAGGTGAGCAAAGGAAATAGGGAAGGGCATCTAAGGAGAAGGAACAACATGTGCAAAGGCCTGGAGGTGAGCGAGGGCAAGTAGGGGCAGGGATTGGAGAGGGGCCAGATGACATTAGTTCTGGGCTCCATGATAATGAACTTTGGGCTTTGAAGGGTTTAGTCGGAGAAGGCAATGGCACCCCACTCCAGTACTCTTGCCTGGCAAATCCCATGGATGGAGGAGCCTCGTGTGCTCCAGTCCACGGGGTCGTGAAGAGTCAGACACGACTGAGTGACTTCACTTTCACTTTTCACTTTCATGCATTGGAGAAGGAAATGGCAACCCACTCCAGTGTTCTTGCCTGGAGAAACCCAGGGACGGGGGAGCCTGGTGGGCTGCCGTCTATGGGGTCGCCCAGAGTCGGACACGACTGAAGTGACTTAGCAGCAGCAGCAGCAGCAGCAGTCAGGATAAGATTTGCATTTCTTTCTTTCTTTGACTGCACTTGTTCTTAGTTGCAGCACTTGGGATCTTCGATCTTCATTGTGGCATGTGAAATCTTCAGCTGTGGCATGTGAACTCTTAGCTGCAGCATGTGGGATCTAGTTTCCTCACCAGGGACTGAACCCAGGCCCCCTGCATTGGGAGTGCAGTGTTAGCCACTGGACCACCAGGGAAGTTTCAAGATTTGCATTTTAAGAAATATCAGTCTGACTATGCATGAAGAATAGTTTGGAGTAGGATTAGAAAAAAAAAAAAATGGAACCTAACTATTTATGTTCTCTATTGTTCTCTGATGGCATTATGAATCACCACACATGTATAGAGTCAAAAAAAAAAAAAAGAAAAAGAAATCACTCTGAATACATTGAACATGACTGTCTTTATTTAAAATAATCATGTTAGTCCCAAAAAAGTCTAATAGGATGGCATGGTATATTTGAATGTACCATAATTGATTTAAACTATCTCCTGTTGATGGGTGGTGAGATTAGTTTTTATTTTTCACTCTTGTACATACTACTAGGGTTGATGTGAGAAGGGTCTCCAAGAATCTTGCAAGGCGAGTTTTATTTACTAGTGGTCTTGAGTAAGGAATGAAGCTGTACGTCAGAGCCAGAGTATAGAGCAGAGGTGGTAGATAGACCCCCAACCACCCAGCATATTGGTGACATCATCTCTCATATTTTCTGAGACATTCCTGATTCGGAACATTCCACCTCATTGGGGCCATATATCCTGAGTTTTTGTTTGGAAAATATTATCAGCCCTCCATGCCATGAACTTCACGCTTCAGCAACCCTTACTGGCTTCCCACATCCCACACCTGCTCTGCTGTTCTACTTCCCTGCCTTTGCTCATTCAGGGCCCTCTGCCGGGAACACCTGCCTCTCCTCTTTGTCCATCTACTTCCTTTCACCATTCTTCAATATCTCCTCCAAGAAGGTTTTCCTAATCTTCCCCCACCCCAGACTGGGTTGGGATCCTCTCCTTCATATAGTCATAGTGTCTTGTGCTTACTTCTTTCACTGAACTTAGCCTTTTATGGCTCTCCCCCCAGTCCCTCAAGGGCAAAGGATCATGCATTAAAAAACAAAGCAAAACAAACTCTTATATAGTGACTGGAATATTTGGGGCATTGAGCAAAATTTTATTGAAAGGATAAATGAATCAATGAGTTCTGGTGGAAAAGATGAGTAGATGAATTGTTCTAGGGCCAGGGTTTTGCTGGACAAAACTAGCCTCTCTGAGCAAGGAAACTGAAATTGCTAAGAGGGTTGAAGTGGTCAATGAGGGGGTGTGTGCTGGACAGGAAGAAAGTGAAGGTAGAAAGGCTAGTAGATTGAACACAGAGGAACCAAGGACCAGAGGGCTCTGTGGATTTGAAGGACAGGTGTGGTGAGAGTAAAGCCAGCACTGGGTTGATTGGTAGTGGTTCTTAAACTCATCTGTGCATGAGTATCATCTAGGGAATGTGTAAAAAGTACAGATTTCTGAATATGTCTCTTAGTGATTCTGAACCAGTAGGTATGAGGTGAGGTCTGAGATCTATATGTGTAACAAGCATCCTAAGAAGTTCTCATTCAAGTGGTTTGTGCACCATTCTTGTTTAATTTCTGAAATATGAGGCTTTGGGCAGAAAGTGAGTTGTCTGATTTTTGGATTTCAGCTGTGGAACCATCCTTCTGAAGCCCGTGTTCAGGTGTGGCCACAGGAACATGTGATTGGAGCAGGAATGCAGTGGTGGTAGGTGGAGATGAAAATCAAGGGCTGAAATAGAACATTGATGGGACACTTACCAGAAGGGCTTAGGGAGGTGAAGGACTCAGCACCTTGGACCAAAGTCTTCCATGAATGAAGGGGAGTTTCCCGAAGGGTGGAAGATGATCTCCAGGTTGGGGTGGAAATTTGACAAACTAATGACTACAGTTCTTGGCTCTGAAGATCAGTGTGAGCTATGGAGAGGAGCCTGACTATAGCTGATTGGAAGAGAGGGGGCTACGCTGGAAGTGTAATGACTTGTAAAATATATCCGAACCCTGTCTGCCTCCCTGTGTTGTCACTGCTTCCCTGGTCCATACCACCATCTCCCCTCCACTGCAGCTGCAGTAGCCACATAACAGGTCTTCCTGCTTGATCCAGCCCCTCCCAGCCCATCCTTTGCTAGTTACCAAAGAGATTGCACTAAGAGTGAAATCAGATCATAGCCCTCTCCGACTTTAAAACCCTCACATGGCTTCTCATTACTCTTGGAAAAAGATTCCCCACTGCGACCTCCTCCAGGGGATCTTCCAAACTCAGGGATGGAATCTGCACTAACAGGCAGATTTTTACCACTGAGCCACCAGGGAAGCCTGTTCTAAGACTTTAACGTGCATTAACTCAGTAGGTCCACAAGCCAAATAGTCTGAAGTTGATGCTGTTATAATCTCCATTTTGAAGAGGAGGGACTGAAGGGGAATGTTTGTCTGGGATGTCACAGGGGTTCATTAAATATTTCTTAGATGTTGAGAACTTTTAGGAGAAAAAACTTTTCTTTATCCTGCCTACCTCCTGGTACAGAATAGGTGCTCAGTATGTTTTTATTGTTGAATAAGTGACATAGATCAGAGGTTGACTGACCTTTTCTGTGAGGGCCCCATAGCAGCTATCTTGGGTTTTGTGTTTTAAACACAAACTATGTTGGGCTTTAAGTTCTAACATCTCAACTCTCTGTTGTAGCGCAAAAGTGGCCATAGACATAGCGTGGCTGTGTTTTGATCAAGCTATTTCTAAAAGCAGGTGGCACGACAGATTTGGCTGTGGGCTCTGGTTTGCCCCACCTTGATGTAGATGCTGATAAACAGTACCGTTTATTAAATGCATCCTCTTTGCTAGGCTGTTCAAAGTAACTTCATGCTCTATCTCCTGAGATACCAGTGAGGAAAGGGGACTCACTGGGTTTAAGTAGCCTGTCCAGGACTTCAAATCTTAGACAAAGGAGATCATGTCAAGGATTTTGGAATGTGATCCAGATGAAAGTATAAGTCTAGATCCTTTTTACTCAAAGTCTGGTCCATGGACCCACAGCTGTGGGATCAAGTGGGAGCTCCTTCAAAATGCACAATGTCAGCTCCTAACTCTAATCTTAACACTACTCCAACCTACTGAATCAGAACCTACATTTTCCCTATTTTATGTGGTGGATAATAGGTTTGTCTAAATTCAAACCGTACACTTAAGAAGACTACATTTTTGTTATGTAAATTATAGCCCAATAAAGTGATTGAGAAAAAGAAAAAAAGAATCTACATTTTCCTAAGCCTCTGAAGTAACTCTCATTCATATTAAAATTTTTTTTTTTTAATAAATTTATTTATTTTAGTTGGGGGCTAATTACTTTACAATACTGTAATAGTTTTTGCCATACATTGACATGAATCAGCCATGGGTTTACATGTGTTCCCCTTCCTGGACCCCCCACCCACCTCCCTCCCCATCCCATCCTTCTGGATCATCCCATTGCCCCGGCCCTGAGCCCTTGTCACATGCATCGAACATGGAATGGTGTTCTGTTTCACATATGATAATATACATGTTTCAATGCTATTCTCCCAGAACGTCCCACCCTCACCTTCTCCCTCAGAGTCCATAAAATTGTTCCATGCATCTGTGTCTCTTATTCTGTCTCGCATATAGGGTTATCGTTACCATCTTTCAAATTCCATATATATGCATTAGTATACTGTATTGTTGTTTTTCTTTCTGGCTTACTTCACTCTGTATAATGGGCTCCAGTTTCATCCATCTCCATATTAAAATTTGAGAAGTAAAACAAGACAAAGATCCAAACACTGCTCAATATCCTGAAATTTTTAGCTTTTGTAAGATAGCAAATCATCATATGGTTAAGCTTTTTATTCATCTTGCAGGTGGATGTAAACTGACTTGGTGTGTGGCTGATAGAATAAGAGGCAGAAACACCTGTGAGGAAAGATACATTTAGAGGCCAAATAGGAGCTGTATTGTCTAACAGCTTTTGGAAGCTACTTGGAAAATTGTAGCCGATAGTTTAATGATCTTTAAGGTTAAAGGCATTAGAAATAAGCAAAGTGAGCTGGTTGGTTTTGCCAAACGGGGTCAGAACATGGTTGTCTACCCCTAGAGATGACAATTCAGGTTTAAATTGCTCAGAAGCTCCAAATCAGAGCCAAGCTTGTGGATAATCTATTTGAATTTTTTCTTGTGACTCTGACAGACCCAGTAGCCCCTGCACGGCCTCTGCTCCCTCTGGCTTAATGTGATTGACAATCAGGTTAGCACACAAAGGGCAGTGAGGAATCGCTCAGCTAAACAAGCTCCTCGACCTCCAGTCTCTAGAAGAATGTTGACTGACAAGGACACAATTAAAAAGGGATTGATTTATTGAGCTGGAATGCTCCGGCTCACCTAATCTCAGCATCTCTCTGCTTTGTGTAATCACCATTTCCAAACAAGAGTCAGCCTCCACAAATGAAACCCTTGTGGTCATCAGGGAGCCAAAGATGCTCTTAGTTACCGAAGGTAGCTCAGCCCTAGACGCTCATAAAGAGAAACCACATGAAAGAAGTCCTCTCCTGCACCAGGTCCTGGATAAGGATCTGGAATTCAGCAGGGAAGGATGATCTAAACAAAAAGTAAGTGGTGGTCATGAAAACTGCGAACCTTGGCTCCAGGACGGAACCGGGTTAAAAAGAGTAAATGCGCAAGGAGCCTTATTTTTGTCTTTCATATAATGAAACTGTAAATTTCTGTTAGAAATCACAGGGTCATCAAATGTCTGGAATGTTGATGGGGATGCCCCTGGGATTCAAGGGGAAAAAATAGTCTGAGGATTTGAATTCATTGTTCCCTTTGAACTGTTGCATTGAACTGAGCGGTTGAATCTCAGTTATGCGCATGCAAATAATTATTTCTAATTGTTGGGATTTGAGGTTCACCCCATAAATGGCACCTCTCTTTTTCATCAGAGTTATGAACTGGTTGAGGACTAAAACAAAAGTCTTGGCAGCTGGAGATTGAAATACAGCACCATATTTGTTACTGATGAAGGGGGAAATGTAGGTTTATACCTGTGTGTTCTATGGACGGGTAGATGTCTTGCTACTGAGTCCCCAACCTAAAAAAGACTTAACTCCCTAGGCAGAGCAGCTCTGGTCAGGCCCTTGGAAACACTGTACAAAGGGGCAGAGAAGAGCATGCTCTGGGTAGATGGGCTCTCTCCCAACAGAAAATGTAAAGAAAGGGATGGGCTGTAGATTCCTAATTCCTCTTTTCAAACTTAGAATGAAAATATCACTCTTTGGCGGTTCATATGGTAGCTCTACTTTTAGTGTTTTAGGGAACTTCCATACGGTTCTCCATAGTGGCTGTATTAATCTACATTCTCACTAACAATGCAAGAGGGTTCCTTTTTCTCCACACCCTCTCTTACTGTTTGTAGATTTTTTGATGATGGCCATTCTGTTCAGTGTGAGGACATGGAAACAACCTAAACGTCCATTGACAGAGGAATGGATAAAGAAGATGTGGCTCATATATACAATGGAATTTTACTCAGCCATAAAAAGGAATGAAATTGGGTCATTTATAGAGATGTGGATAGACTTAGAGTCTGTCACACAGGGTGAAGTTACGTCAGAAGAGAAAAACAAATATTGTTTATTAACTCATGTATGTGGGATCTAGAAAAGTAGTAGAGATGTACATATTTGTAGAGCTGAAATAGAGACCCAGATGTAGGAAATAGACATGTGGAAATGGTGGGGGAGGGGGGATGAATTGGGAGATTGGGATTGACATACATACACTACCATGTGTAAAACAGACAGCTGATAGGAAGCTGTCATATAGCACAGGGAGCTCAGCTCGGTACTCTGTGATGACCTAGAGGCCTGGGATGTAGGGGATGGGAGGGAAGTCCTAGAGGGAGGGGATATATGTATACTTAAGCTGATTAACTTCTGTGTGCAGCAGAAACTAACACAATGTTGTAAAGCAACTATACCCTAATTAAAAAAAAAAAATCACTCTCCCCTGAGAGTCAGTGAAACAGAGAGAAACCAGGAATGAAGTGGGACCTCGCCCATGTGGAAGGAATAGCCTTGAGTGAGGAAGAAGGGCAATTGAGAAAATAGACTGAGAGGGTTGCACAACTGACCTGGGACACACAGCTAGGAGGTGGGGAGACTTCAGGGCATACCTGGCTTTCCCTGGTTCTGGAGCCTGAAATGTGGACTAGGTTCAGCTCTATTTGTTGAATGAATAAAGTGAATGTTGAGTGAAGGAGGCAGCATTTGAGACTCACAGGTTGAGAAGTATGGTCAGGATGGGAGAGTCCGTGGAGCATTGTAGATCTTTCTCCCAACTCAGGGGCTGGCCCAGGGGACAGCTTGCCTGCATCTCCTGCCAGGCTAGGCCAAGTGCCTAGCAGGTGGGCTCTGGAACTGGCCCTACTGGCCCAGGAGCCGACATCAGCTGGGTGTTCTTAGCTTGTCCACTTGGCCATCAGCATCCCCATGGAGTGGTCTCTGATTTTGTTCTAGGTTGCCAGGGGATCTGCAGATTGGCAGACGGCCAAGGGGACAAAGCCCCATCCTCTGAGGGTGGGGTAAACCTATCCCTGCCCTCTCTAGAAATCTGACTCACAGATTAGGGAAAAACGTGGCCAAGCGAGGCTGACATTCAGCTTCCCCTATCTTGGTGGGGATTTCACAGTCTCTCATACATCTGGTCACCACGGTTCCTGTTATTTCTTCCACCCCAGGTATGCAACACAAAACAGAGTCCCCAGTGCCTCATTTTCCCTGACTTGCTCTTCACGTCTTGCCATTTATTCATCATCATTGTTGGGGCAGTAGGGCTCCCTTTATCAGGGGGTCCTTCCTCCAGGAGGGGCCCTTTCTCCTGGCCCAGGGCTCTGTTTCCAGCTTATCAGCTCGGCCACCTCCTTCTGTCCCTTCTTTTGCTGTCACACCGGCCCTGGTGTGGACTTCTGTGATCTTAATCTCTTTCTTTGGAAACTTCTGTCACTTCCAATCTCCCCCAGTTTTCTCCCTCCACCTTAGCTGTTTCCCCCAGCCCCCCATCAACTTCTCAGCTTTCTCTTCAAAGACATTGTGTTTCATTTTCTCCTTATTTGGTCCAGTGTGACCTGATGGGGTGGCTGGAGCAGAAACATTGAGGGTTAGAAATATGTCCTTAGTTCTCCACAGATTTTCTTTGCTTTCTTTTCTGAATGGGGCATTTGCAATCGATTTATGTCATTTAGCTGAAAGGTTAAGAATTTTCCACTTAAAAATCAACCTCCCCAAACGAAAAAATTTCTGGTGCTTTTTTGTATGGTAGGCAAGTCTCCACATGCCTCCATGCAGAGAGACTGCTCTAGAGAGGGTTTCCTGAGGAATTCCTGTGGACTGAGCACTACTTCTGTTCAGGCCTTATGAACATTGATTTTATGGAGCAGGCAGGAGGAATTGTTCTATTTCTGTTTTTTTGCCACATCACAGGGCAGGTGGGATCTTAGTTCCCTGACCAGGGATTGAACCTGTGCCTGTTGCATTGGAAGAACGAAGTCTTAACCACTGGACCAGCAGGGAAGTCCCAGATCTTGTTCTTTTTGTCTTCCTTAAGATACTCTCCCAGAGAAATGATGTCACCATTAAGTGCTTCCACAGGTGGGCATGAGACTAAGGCTCACCTGTACCAACCCCTTCCAGGATAGGTTTCTATGGAAAGAAATGGGAACAGAGCAGAACAAGGCAAAGCAACCCTGACTTATTTGTTAAGACCCTGACTCCAAACCTAGTTACAAACCTCAGTAGACCCAGGCTCCATCTCGTGAAGACTTCTTTTTCTTAAGTGGCACCAAGTATGGAACCTAAAATATGACAAATCAACATATTTACAACACAAGAACAGACTCACAGACATAGAGAACAGACCTGTGGTGACCAAAGGTGGGGGAAGAGGGTGGGAAAGAATGAGAGTTTGGGATTAGTAGAGGCAAACTACTATAAATAGGATGGATAGACAACAAGGTTTTACTGCATAGCATGGGGACCGTATTCAATATCCTCTGACAAACTATAATGGAAAAGAACATGAAAAAGAAAATTTATTTATAATTGAATCACTTTGCTGTACAGAAGAAATTAAAACAACATTGTAAATCAACTATACTTCAATTACATTTTTAAGAAGTGGCACCAAGGAGTCTTGAGGGGTTGCTGTTCATATTCCCACCCCATCCCTGTTACCAGTCGGGTGCTCCCAGATCCCAACTTCTCTGTGCGCTGTCTGCTAAAACTTCACAACTGTCCCTTCTCTAGAGGTTTGCCTTCATCCTCGGAGTCTCTTTACTTGGGAGAATGTAAGCTCCCCCATTTGTCTTCTGTAACCTGCATCCAATGAGTAACCAATAGGGGTTATAACAGATGAGCCCCTGTTTCAAAGTGGGATCAACTCTGACATACAATTCATGCTCCAGAGCTCTCTGTGGGCATCAGGCTTCAGATAGATGCAAACTGAGACCCTATCCTGGCTTTGCTCACTTCCTTAGTAAGCCAAATTTGCCTGTTACTTCAGGTGTTTCTTGACTTCCTACTTTTGCATTTCAGTCTCCTATAATGAAAAGGACATCTTTTTTGGGTGTTAGTTCTAAAAGGTCTTGTAGGTCTTCATAGAACCATTCAACTTCAGCTTCTTCAGCGTTACTGGTCGGGGCATAGACTTGGATTACCGTGATATTGAATGGTTTGCCTTGGAAAAGAACAGAGATCATTCTGTCGTTTTTGAGATTGCATTCAAGTACTGCATTTTGGACTCTTTTGTTGACTATGATGGCAACTCCATTTCTTCTAAGGGATTCCTGCCCACAGTAGTAGATATAATGGTCATCTGAGTTAAATTCACCCATTCCAGTCCATTTTCATTTGCTGATTCCTAGAATGTCGACGTTCATTCTTGCCATCTCCTGTTTGACCACTTCCAATTTGCCTTGATTCATGGACCTAACATTCCAGGTTCCTATGCAATATTGCTCTTTACAGCATCGGACCTTGCTTCTATCACCAGTCACATCCACAAATGGGTGTTGTTTTTGCTTTGGCTCCATCCCTTCATTCTTTCTGGAATTATTTCTCCACTGATCTCCAGTAGCATATCGGACACCTACTGACCTGGGGAGTTCATCTTTCAGTGTCCTACCTTTTTGCCTTTTCATACTGTTCATGGGGTTCTCAAGGCAAGAATACTGAAGTGGTTTGCCATTCCCTTCTCCAGTGGACCACATTTTGTCAGACATGTTAGTAAAGTAATACTCAAAATTCTCCAAGCCAAGCTTCAACTGTACGTGAACCATGGACATCCAGATGTTCAAGCTGGTTTTAGAAAAGGCAGAGGAACCAGAGATCAAATTGCCAACATCTGTTAGATTATCAAAAAAGGAAGAGAGTTCCAGAAAAACATCTATTTCTGCTTTATTGACTATGCCAAAGCCTTTGGCTGTGTGGATCACCACAACCTGTGGAAAATTCTTCAAGAAATGGGAATACCAGACCACCTGACCTGCCTCTTGAGAAATCTGTATGCAGGTCAGGAAGCAACAGTTAGAACTGGACATTGAACAACACACTGGTTCCAAATAGGCAAAGGAGTACATCGAGGCTGTATATTGTCACCCTGCTTATTTAACTTATATGCAGAGTACATCAGGAGTAACACTGGGCTGGATGAACCACAAGCTGGAACCAAGATTTCCAGGAGAAATATCAATAACCTCAGATATGCAGATGACACCACGCTTATGACAGAAAGTGAAGAGGAACTAAAGAACTTATTGATGAAGGTAAAAGAGGAGAGTGAAAAAGTTGGTTTAAAACTCAACATTTGGAAAACTAAGTTCATGGCATCTGGTCCCATCTCTTCATGGGAGATAGGTGGGGAAACCATGGAAACAGTGACAGACTTTATTTTTTTGGCTCCAAAATCACTGCAGATGGTGATTGCAGCCATGAAATTAAAAGACGCTTACTCCTTAGAAGGAAAGTTATGACCAACCTAGACAGCATATTAAAAAGTAGAGACATTACTTTGCCAACAAAGGTCTGTCTAGTCAAGGCTATGGTTTTTCCAGTGGTCATGTATGGATGTGAGAGTTGAACTATAAAGAAAGCTGAGCACCAAAGAATTGATGCTTTTGAACTGTGGTGTTGGAGAAGACTCTTGAGAGTCCCTTGGACTGCAAGGAGATCCAACCAGTCCATCCTAAAGGAAATCAGTCCTGAATATTCATTAGAAGGACAGATGTTGAAGCTGAAACTCCAATACTTTGGCCACCTTATGTGAAGAATTGACTCATTGGAAAAGACCCTGGTGCTGGGTAGATTGAAGGTGGGAGGAGAAGATGACGACAGAGGATGAGATGGTTGGATGGCATCACCAACTCAATGGACATGAGTTTGAATAAAACTCCGGAGTTGGTGATGGACAGGGAGGGCTGGCATGCTGCAGTCCATGCAGTCACAAAGAGTCGGACACGACTGAGCAACTGAACTGAACTGACCTGATGTCCATTGAGTCGGTGATGCCATCCAACCATCTCATCCTCTGCTGCTCCCTTCTCCTTTTGCCTTCAATCTTTTCCAGGTATCTCTTGACTTCCTACTTTTGCATTCCAATCCCCTATGATGGAAAGGACATCTTTTTGGGTGTTAGCTGTTTCATCTGTTTTGGAGATAAGGGAGAGAGTGGTTCTGGGGTTGGTGAGAAGGGATAGGGGCAGCTGTGCTAGGATGAAAAGAGAAAGGTGAAGAGAAATGATGCTCTCCTCCTCAATGTCTATATTTACCTACATCTCTCTCTCCTCTTTCTTACATCCTGGACTTCAAATCCTTCTTACTCCTCCCTACTGTGAAGTCTTTGTTGTTGTTGTTTAGTCACTCAGTCGTGTCCAGTCGTGTCCATTGCCTGCAGCATACCAGGTTCCTCCCTCCTTCATGATCTCCCAGAGTTTGCTCAAACTCATGTCCACTGAGTCGATGATACCATCCAACCATCTCATTCTCTGTTGCCTGCTTCTCGTCCTGCCTTCAATCTTTCAGCATCAGTGAAGTCTTAAGACCATCTTTTGCTCCTCTCAGCTTCACTTCCACTTTCCTTCCTGGCCACATGCTTGGTGTTCATGTAACAAATATTAATATTTACAAAGTGCCAACTAGGTTTTAGGCACTTTTCTAGACACTGGGGAGTCACCAGAAACAGCTGCTCTTGGTCATTGCCAATGCAGGAAGACACTCGGTAAACACACAGTCAGCTGAGAAGGGTAAATTCAGTTAGAGGTAAGTGCCATGAAGTAAACACAAGGAGAGGCTCATTTACTCATTCTGCTCGAGTGTTTGTTTTGGCTGGGAGTCTCGTCTGCCCCATGGAGCTGCAGGTGTTTGAGGGAGGAGGTCTCAACTGACACTTTACTTCCTCCAAGATGCTGGATCCAGTGTCTCACTCACCATAAGGAGCCACCACGAACATGTTCATTTCAGGACAATGATTGTACTCAAGCTTCTGGCTTTTGGACAGCCTTCGGTTTCAATCTTTTCACTCTGGGGTTTTTCCCTCTGTGTGATCTGTGTGCAGCAGAGCAGATGCGGCCTCCAAGGGCCTGCATTGGAGCCTTGAGCTGCTTGCTGCTGTGGGAGCTACATGTCTGGACGCTCACAGACTCAGTTCCTTCTGTGTGAGACAAGGGAGGTGAGCGTGCCCACTTCACAGGGTTATGGAGGGCGGAATAAGACCATCTACGTGAAGTGCTCCCTCAAGGGAAGGTGCTGGGTGATGGGTCAAGTCCTCATTCAGCATCACTGATGGGACCAGCCTCAAGAGGAGCCAGAAAGAACTCAGGACCCAAGGCTCTTTCAACCTGGGTGGCTTCAGGGTGGTCTTGGCCATTGCTTTTTTGTTTGATTGGGTCCTGAGAATATTTTTAGGGATGGAAGAGGAAAGAGGCAGGAGAAGGGGTCTCTCCCCTAGCCTTTCCACTGCCCCAGACCCAGGGTGCATCTTTTCTGTCCTCAAACTGATATTCTCCAGCTGGCTCTCTGTCACTCCTTCCTGAGGCTTGAAATCCCAGTTTCATCTTGGTTTGTTTTCTTTCTCTCATCCTGCTCTTCTACTCAGAATGTGAATCTCCCACATCCTGTGGTTCATTTTCTCCAACTCCCATCATTTCATTTCCTTTGCCCTGTTCCAGCTTCCAGCCCTGGATCTTCCTTTCACATTTCTGGTGGCTGGTGTAACTTCCTGATGGGCATCTCCCACCCCTGCTTCTGCTCATGATGGCCCATGAATCACACTTTGAGACCCCACTGCCTAAAAGAAGACGAGTTCCTACCCCTCATATTGGAGTTTGGAGGCTCCCCCCATGACTCATTCTGCTTCCCCACCTCGATACCTGAAAGGCCAGCCTGGCCCGCTTGCTGCTTCCTGAACAAATGCTGTGTTTCCCCTGTATTTCCCCTGAGCATCTCCTCCTGCTGCTCCCACTGTGAGGTCGCCACGTTGCCCCTGTCCTTCAAAGCCAGGTTCAGACATTGCCCCTGATGCCACGACTGGTGGGGAACTCGCCCTCACCCTGCGTATTCACACCTTTCATAGAACATTCCTAACCTGCTGCTGCTCCTAGAATTGGTGCACTTTTCTGCTAGTGAGGAAACGTTATTATTGGTGGGGTGTAATTGTCCCTACTGTCAGGCACTGTATGATGGCCCACATCGGATATGTGAGGTTCCTCTAATGACAAATGAGGCTCAGATGAAATCACCTGCCTGCATTCATGCAGATGGAGAGAGGTGGAATACAAACCCATAGTATTTCTTAATCCAAACTCACAGCCACCATGCTCTTGTGCCTCCAAGTAGACGTTTGCCGATTGAATGGGGTTGAATAGCACCACCTGAGTGCGTGGGGCTTAGGACCAAGTGCCCAGTATGGAGAGCATCGCCACAGGAACCGAGAAACCTGGACCCTCTGTGAAACTATTGGGCGATCAGGGGGCCCTCACCACCCAATCATGCCAGCAGCTGCCAGAGCGGCGGCCTCGCTGGACAGCCAGAGAAGGATGCAACTCATAGGAAAATTGATTTAAGATGATCCCTGCCAGAAAAGGCCCCTCAGTCACCAGCCCCCTCTTAGGTCATATTTCAAAGCCTGGCTCACGGCCACTGGCTGTGAGATCATGGCTGAGCCATCTGACTCTCGAAATTCTAAGGACCAACTTGGGAGTTTTATCGCATTTCTGCCGCCCAGGCATGAAGTCAGCTGGACGGCGCGTGACAGGGAGCGTTTCTCTTGTAATTAGCCAGGGTGTGCGGTTTTTCTTTTTCTTTTTTTTCATGTTCTGCCTAGATTCAGCGTGCTGTGAGCGTGCGCTCCCTCGAGCTACCCCGCCGCAGTAGCGGAGGTGAGTCATGGCTGTAAAATCTGCAAAACTCATGAGGGGATGGCGGAGAAATAGAAATTATTGTTATCATCTTTCAGGCGTGCTCGACCTCATTACTGCACGTCCACCAGCTGCAGTGTGCCTTCAGAGCACCGAGCCAGAAATGATGGTTTGAGTACGGAAAGGATCGGTTCCCTATGGGGGCGGGTACTCCGTATGCCCCTGGTTCTTTTGAGGGACGATGGGGCAGGTTGGATGCCTAATACTACTGCTCACCAGCTGGAACCCGTGAGAATTTGCTCTTAAACACTTGGGTGTGAGCAGCTGCACGTTTTCTTTATTTTTCTAAAGCATTTAAATCGGGCTTCGTCCCCCATCTGCCAGGGCTGGCAGGAAACTTAGTTAATGTGTTTTGGGGAGGTGTGGTGCTGAAGGGTGCTTTCTCTCATTCTTGGGAACATAGGAAACCCTGGGAATTAGGGGACTCAGCAAGAGAGGGGCAAGTTTGAGGTGTTGGGTCCATGGCTGAGAAATTCTGGCTCGTGGTCTGCAAGCACCATTTTGAAGGCAGCCACCCATGTTCTTCCATCAAAGCCCGGTCTGGGGTCTTGGCAGGGTTCTCCCGAGGCAAGTGGGCTGAGGTTTTCCCTGGGCACACCCCTCAGTCATTCTCACCCCCCACCATCCCAGGCTGCAGGTCTCCACCCTCAGGGACGTGCAAACTACTGATCCTTTCCCGTCTCAGTCTCAGGGAAGACATGTAGCCCCCTAGGCTAAATCACCTCTCATCTGTCTTCTCACCCTTATTAAAACAGGTCCCCTCTTAGCATGGTTTTCTCATCTCTTTAAGCCTTTTTTTAATTAAAATTTTAAAAATTTTAATTTTATATTGGAGTATAGTTGATTCACTATGTTGTGTTAGTTTCCAAGTGTACAGAAAACTGATTCAGATATACATATATTCATTCTTTTTCAGATTCTTTTCCCATACAGGGGTTATTATAAAATATTGAGTAGAGTTCCCTGTGCTGTACAGTAGGTCTTTGTTGATTATCTGTTTTAAATATAGCAACGTGAATGTGTTAATCCCAACCTTTTAATTTAGCCCTCTCCACATTTCCCTTTTGGTAACTAAGTTCTTTAAGCCTTTCTTAAAAGCCAAACCAACCAACCAATCAGCCAGAAAAGCAGAAAACCAAAGTAAACAAAAATTATGTTAGATTTTTTTCCCCTTGGCGGTTTGTTCAGAAAAGGAGAAAAATGAGCTTTTCATTCTTTGAGTCTTCTAGTAAGAACAAGATGGAGCCACTTCTCTGTGAATTTGTCATCTTTCTAGCTCTGTGATCTTGGGTTACCTACACTCTCTGAGGGTGACTTTCTCCTTTAAAGGTGGGGTATACGGCCCCTTGTAGCAGGGATGTTGTGAGGATGATGTGACATAAGTCAAGAATTTAGGGTAGAGTCTGGAGTAGAGTTGGGCTTCCCAGGTGGCGCAGTGGTAAAGAATCTGCCTACCAATGCAGGAGATATAAGAGACTTGGGTTTGACTCCTGGGTCAGGAAGATCCCCTAGAGTAGGAAATGGCAACCCACTCAAGTATTCTTGCCTGGAAAATCCCATGGATGGAGGAGCCTGGTAGGTTACAGTCCATGGGGCCACAAACAGTCAGACATGACTGAGCGACTGAGCACGTCTTTCCCCATTGCCCAACTTTTCCTAAGGTTTACTTCTGGGACTTTTCTCCCCTACCCACTCTTGGCTTCAGTGGGGTTTACATGTGAGCCAGCTTGTTGAAAAAATAGGAGTATGCTACAAGGAAAGTTTGATGGAGCTCAGGTAAATCTCAGGTCACAGGCAAGTGACTTTCTCATGGGTGATCAATAGATGACTTGTAGGCCCCACACTGACACAATAGCTAAGGTGGTTCCTCTGGCCTGTCAATTTGGGATGCTCACTTCCATGATGGCCTATTGTCTGTGGGCACCGTCCTTCTGAGCATGGCCCAGAGACTCCAGTGCCTCCCTTCTCTTGACCCAGTTTTGGTCCTTTTCATTTCTGCACTCCCCACCCACCCTCATCTCCTACAGTATCAATCCTGAGATCTAGTCAGTCTCTTATGAACCCAGTGACCCTCATGTAGGGGTAGGCCCACCTTGTCTCCCATCTTCTTTTTAGTTTTATAGCTATAGCTTCAACTCTGCATTCTTCCTCCCTTAGGTCTTCCTTTTGGAACCCGGAGAACCTGTGTGTTGTTGGTATCTCATTTAACCTAACGGTAAACTGCTGAGTTAGGTTGGCCCTGTTTCTGAGAATCCCCCAGGGTTTCTGAACCTCTTCTCTCCACTGTTATCTATGCCTTCCTTCTTTGACAGTGGCTTCCTCCATTCCCAGTGGAGGTTCCAATGTCTCGATGCCTGGTATCTAGATGCAGCTTCGTTTATTGAGACCTGGATGATGTGGAGTGGCCTGTGGCAAAGGCAGCAGGTGGGGGAGGGTCAGCCTGGAAGACTGTGGAAGCCTCCGTTCTGCATGTGTGGTTTTCTGTCTGCACATTCCTCCCCTCCTTTGTTTGTGATGCCTTCCTCGAGTCATTTCTCCAGTCCTAGGCTGTGTGTTCATGTCTCTTGAGAGACTTCTGCAGCACCCTGGAAACTCATCGCTTTTTAGCGATGAGCCATGTGGAACTGCCCATTTTGTGGTCACAGATGATTGCTGACCATTACACATTACACATGCTGCAGCCCAGTACATGTCAGTTATCTGGTCTCATGCACCTATCTCACCATTAGAATGTGAGCTCCCAGTGTGTAGAGACTGGGATTTGCACCTGATGGGATCCCCAGTAGCTAACATTGTCATCTAAGTGTTTGTGAAATGAATGGATGATTCAGCCTGAAGGGAAGATTTGCCCAGATCCCCCACTCTCTGCCGTACTCAGAGAGGAAAGGTTCTTAAGCTTGAATAGGCATCCGAATTTCTCAGAGGACTTGTTAGAGCACAGATCAATGGGCCCCACCTCAGAGTTCTGATTCTAGAGGCCGGATGATAGCATTTCTAATATGGTCACAGACAAGGCAAATTCTGGACACCATGCGTTGAGAACCATTGTTCTGTTTTATATGTTTTGGCTCTATTGGGTCTTTGTTACTGCATGGGGACTTTCTCTAGTGGTGAGCAGAGGCTACTCTTGGTTGTGTGCATGGGCTTCTCATTGCAGTAGCTTCTCTTGCCCCTGGAGAATAGGCTCTAGGCAAGTGGGCTTCAGTAGTTGTGGCACACAGGCTCAGCCACACCTTGGAGTGTGGGAGCCTCCCGGACCAGGGATTGAACTGGTGTCCCTTGCACTGCAAGGTGGTTTCTTAACCACTGGACCACCAGGTAAGCCCTGAGGACCATTGTCTTAGGTTAATAATTTCCTCCTGGATGGGAGGAAGGTTAGGTGTAGGTATTTGAAACAAACAAAACATCCCACCTCCATACTAGGTTGAACAGTGCCCCTTGCTAATTCATGTCTATCTGTAGCTTTTGAATGTGATGTTGTTTGGAAATAGGGTCTTCACAGGTGTAATCAAGTTAAGAGGTCATACTAGATTAGGGAGGGCCCTACATTCATTATGGCTAGTGTCCTAAGAACAGAGCAACTTAGATTTATTGACACAAAGACAGAGACACACAGGGGAGAATACCGGTGAAGATGAAGACAGAAGTTGGAGTGATCTATCTACCAGCTAAGGAAGACCAAAGATTGCCAGCAACCACCAGAAACTAGGAGAGAAGCGTGGAACAGGCTCTCCTTCAGAACCTTTAGTGGGCACCAATCCTGCAGACACCTCGATTTTGGACTTGTGTCTCCAGAACTGTGAGAGAATAAATACATTTCTATTGTTTTAAGCCATCTTAGTTTGTGATAATGTCTTATGGCAGCCCTGAGAAACAAAAATCCCCTAAAATGCAAGAAAAAAATGCCAAAAATAACCCCCCCCAAAAAAAAAACCAGTGTCAAAAAACCCCACAAACCAACACCAAAAGCAATGACTTATCCCTTCTTCCTCACTGAGCTACTTTAGTGAGAACTGGAAATCACCTGGAAGATCAGATCCCCAGGTGAAGCTCTGTAGACTTTTCCTACCCAGCCAAGGGGGGGGGGCAGTGGCCAGCCCACCCCAGGGGACCACATCCATGAAGGGGCATCGTGCAGGGCACCTATCCTGTGTGTGCATGGGTGCTTAGTCATCTCCGACTCTTTGTAGCCCCCTAAATTGCAGCCTGCCAGGCTCCTCTGTCCATGAACTTTTTCAGGCATGAGTACTGGAGCGGGATGCCATTCTCTTCTCCAGAGGATCTTCCCAATCCAGCTATCAAACCTACATTTCCTGCACTGACTGGCAGATTTTTTTTTTTTTTTTTTAACCACTGAGCCAACTGGGAAGCACCTCTACTGGTGAATGGGTTGAAGCAAAGATTCCTAGTTTCCAATTCTCAGATTCTGCTTTTGTACTTTGGATGTGTGTCCTGGAAATCTACATTTTAACAAACCTCCTAGATAATTAATTCATGGCCAAAGAGTACATTTAATGAAACATAGGTGGGAAGGGGTGGAGTGGATAAAATTTTAAAGTAGGAAAACCATATCTTAGACCTCCCCAACCAGGAGTTCTTAATTTTTCTTGCCATTGATCTTTGGCAATTTGTTGAAGCCGATAGACCCTCCTCAAAATAGTATATATTGCTACTTCCTAAATGACTAAAGCAAAATATGTAGGGTTACAGAGGAAGCCAAATATATTGAAATATACAATAAGACAATTTGAAAAAACCAAACTTCTAAAATTAGTACTATAAGTGGTTCCTTATTAGCCTACTATGTATAAGAATTAGCAGCGGGGCTGATAGCTACTGTAATTTCAAGGTGGTGATGAGACTAAAATCATATCTTGAAAAACTGTGACAACTATAAAGCGATTAAAAAAGCTGTGATTTCTATTCATGCAAAGTCACAGGAACTGCTTATACTCCTGTGGTTTGTGGTCCACATTCATAACTGAATACATTTCAGTTTCAATTAGTAGAAAAAAGATGAAAAGTTCCCACAAGTTCATGGGCCCCCTGAATTCTGTTCACAGAGCCTCTGAAAATTCATGACCTTTCTCTGGAGTCTAGTTCTTCATCTTTTTCCTTTCTTGCTGGTCCCACCCCAACCTGACTTCCCCCACAACCCAGCACCTGTCACTCTGCAAGCCCACAGCAAACCCAGATTCCCTCCTTTTAGCCCACATTAAAACCTGCCCTTAGCGGCTACACAGTAAGGTAGGCCAAACACAGGTGCGGGGGGCCAGAAGGTCCACTGGTTCAAGTACTTCCTTCCCAGTGTATTAGCTGTAGGACCAACCCTCTGAACCTTGGTGGCTGCATTTATAGTACCTGCTTTGTGAGGCTGTAGTGTTTGGAACATGGTAGGTGCCTAATAAATATTAAATGTCATTTGATTAAAAATAACTTTTAAGTGTTTCCCCAGTTAGGAGATATTTAAGCTTTAATGAGGATTTGTAGCATTTCATCATGTGTTGGAGAAAGAGGACTGGGTGGGAGGGAGCGCGCATTGGAGCTGGACAGACTCATTCACGGAACAGTCTTTCAAAGAAACGGCTGAGCATGGCTTCTCTTGGTGCAGTGCTGGAGCCAGGGGAGCTCTGGGAAGACCCTGCTGGAATCTGGGCTGAGCATCAGGCGTTCAGGCCTCCTAGGCCTACGCGGATGGCCATTGCATGGTGATGATGGCTAGTGGGAGGTAGGTGGGCATTTGCAGTGACTTGGCCACTCCTGAGATGTGGCCAGTGCCTTGCTTGGTGTAAGGCCGGGGTGTTGAGAGGACAGGCAGATGGGCGGGTAAACATTCCACTATAGTGTCCTGCCTGCTCATGCCTGGGCCTGTTCCTAATAAAGCTTGAGTGTGTGTGAGGGCCGGTGACAGATATAATGGGGTCTCTGCTTGCCAAGTTGGCTCCTCTGTCTGCTCTGGACTGTTGGGTGGAGGCAGAGGGTGGGGAGGGTTGTCTGCAGAGCTCCAGGACAAGCCCTCCTGCACCCCTTATTCCCGTCTCCGAAAAGAGAAAAAGAGACACAAGAGAGCTAGAGCAGGAGGTCTCTGGGGAGCAGGTGCTTGTACCAAGGGAATGTGAGGGATTTTACTGCAGTCCTCCAGAGTCTGTGTTAATAGCCAGGGCAAACTGCAGTGGTGTCTCCTGCGGTGGGGGAGACGGTGAGTGGTTATGTGTTCTGGCCCGTGCAGTCTAACAGTCAGGCTCAGGCTCATCTTCCTCCTGTCAGTGCTAACAGTGTTCTTTGTGCAGGAACCTCAATATGCAAGGGAAGCAAGGGATTTAAGGTCAAGTGTATAGCTTGAGTTTAGAATCTTTTTCTGCCAACTGCTACCTGCGTGACTTTGGACGAGATCCTTAACCTCTCTGGGCCTTGGTTTCTTCACAGAAAAGACCCAGCTGGAAACGTACGGACATTCTGTCAGAGAGAAAGTGGAAAAGGAGATACTTCCCTGGTGGCTCAGATAGTAAAGAACCTTCCCCGCTATGTGGGAAATCTGAGATAGATCCCTGGGTCAGGAAGATCCCCTGGAGAAGGAAATGGCAACCATTCCAGTATTCTTGCCTGGGGAATTCCATAGACAGAGGAGCCTGGTGGACTACAGTCCATGGGGTTCAAAGAGTCGGACATGACAGATTAACATTTTCACATACCTCTCCTCTCTCCTACCACAGCTCATAAAAATCTCCTGAATGTCTGAATTCTGGGCTCCAGCTTCCTTATATGGGGTCTCTGTTCTGTGTCATACGGACCCAGCATGAAGTCTGGTCTTTCTGGGAAGTTCCAGAACAGCCCGCTTGCTGAGCAGCAAGAATAAGAGCAGTAACATTGACCAGAGTGTCTTGCTGCTGTTTTTCTTTTTCATCTTGGTTTTGGCAGGGGAGAGAGACATGAGAGTTTGCATGGTAGAAATCTGATCAGTTTGAAAAGGGTGGTACGTATTATACCATCCCTAAAATGTCCCTCAGCCACCCTCCCTCCATGAGAGGGTCTCACTGGCTCCTTGCATCACTCCTTGTTTAATTAAGTCCTTCCCTCTCTTTGCCCTGGAGAAGAGAGTGGCTACCCACTCTAGTATTATTGCCTGGAAAATCGCATGGATAAAGGATCCTGGCAAGCTACAGTCCATGAGGTTGCAAAAGAATTGGATGCGACTGAGCAACTAACACTTTCACTCTCTCTTTGAGTCCTTTCTTTGTATCATCTGTTTTCTCTTCTCTTAATTGATCTCAGCATATTCACTGCCTTGCATATTACCCATAGTCAAGATTCTTTGTTCTTCTCTGTTGTCTGGGTCCACATCTCTGGCCCTGTGGTTCTCATCTACCTCCACCATCTTGAAGTGTTTTCCCACACGACTGTTAACACCTCCAAGTGGAAGTTTTGTACTTGGGGTTACTAAAAGTAATAACTCACCAAGTCACATGAAGATTGCATGGGATAATGTAACCAAAAGTATTTTTTGAAATGGAGGGTTTATACGAAGTCATTCATTCAATTATTCACTTATGCCATGAATCTTTGTGAAGACTATCTCAGCATCCCCAGCATCCAGTAAACAAGATGCTGTCAAGGAAGTCATGGTCTAATGAACTGGTAGAAAACACTTGCAATAATGAATAGTAAGTGCCATGATTATGCCACATCTCATGTGTTATGGTGGGACAAAGAAAGCAGTGATAGATGTATGTTGCCGTAAATAGAATGGAGTAGATATTTGAAGTGTCATATAGACAAAGCAAGCTCAAGGTGGTCTTCTGAACATTTTAGAGAGGAAGAGCTTTCTATTTGATGGATCAGGACCTTGGATTCATATCAACTATCTGCATGTTCTCTGTGTGTCTATCTGTGTTCAAAGTCTGCAACGTCATCCATGGGATAGGGTATTTGAGCTCTTAGAGTCAGCTTCCTCATCTTCAAATCTGTATGATAATCCCCCATAGGGTTTCCGTACAGACTGAAAGAGACTCATTAACTTATTCATCTAACAAATAGTTATTTAACAACTACTATGTACTAGATAATGATTTGGATTATAGAGTTTTACAGGGAATGAGATAGCAAATGGGTTCTCTTCCTCTCAGGTGGCACTAGGGGTAAAGAACCCACCTGCCAATGCAGGAGACATCAGAGACCTGGGTTCTATCCCTGGGTCAGGAAGATTCCCTGGAGGAGGGCATGGCAACCCACTCCAGTATTCTTGCCTGGAGAATCCCATAGAGGAGCCTGGTGGGCTATAGTACATAGGATTGTAGAGTTGGCTACAACTGAAGTGACTTAGCATGCCTGCACACCTCTCAGAGTGAACATCCTGCTGAGGAGATAACATCTACTGGTGCCTGGCCCTGTTAACTGGCCCTAGAAGCTATGCAACATCTTCACTCCAGCATTTTCTTTAGATCATCTTCCTTATTCACTGTCGCCTGCATGTTCCATTGCTTCAGAGTCCTTCAGCTAGAACTCCTGGGAGTCTGGGAGAAGGGGGCAGTCTTTAGGCCCATGGGCTAGCAAGCAGCTATGACAAAATACCATAGCCTGGGTGGCTTAAACAGCAAATTGTTTCTCACAGTGTTCTAGAAGTTGGGAAGTCCAAGGTGAAGGGGCTCCAGATTCAGTAAATGGCAAAAGACTGAACTTATGTCCTCACATGCCAGAGAGAGATCTGCTTGCTTGTCTCTTCTTTTAGGAATCCCATTCATGAAGCTCCACCCTGATGACCTCCCAAAGGCCCCACCTCCAAATACTATCATATTGGGGGTTAGGCTTGTGAGTTTTGAGGAGGACACAAAGATTCCATAGCAGGGAGGAAAAGTGGGGAGCAAACTAAAGATACTGAAACCAATGAGCAAATCTCTCTTTCTCTTTGCTCTCTTCTGCCAAGGCATTGGGGAGAAACCCAATTTTTTAATGACTTCTTTTTTTGGTTCAGGATTTATTACAAATATGCCTCCTTTGTTTCTGTTATAATCATGTCATCGAGTGGGCCCGGAGAGAAATGTCAACAACGCAGCCCCTCAGGAGCTCTGGTGGTGGGGAGAGTGGAGGGCTGGCAGGCTCAGCAGAGGACACATTCATTAAACTATGGGAGGGGTGGGGTGAGCCGTCCCAGCTCTGGGTCTGGCAGAGTTCACAACCAAGTGGTAGGGAGCAGAGTGCTCTTGTGGCTCAGGAAAGTTTCTCCTCGGCCATTGGGCTGGTTTTCCCTGCTCCTTTGTCAAACCTGGGCTCTTCAGTTTTGACATATTTTTTTCCCTTTTGGATTTTTTGTCTTATTGCAAGTAAGTATAGTGAATTTAATGCCTTGGGAAATACTGTTGCATTTGAGGCATGGAGCAGTCGGGGTCCATGGGACCTGTAGTAGGAACCCGATACCTGGACTCATAGAGGCAAGGCTTGAGGCTTTGTGGTATGTGCACTGGGATGGGATTGGACAGTGATGCCCACAGGTCAACCATGCAGGAATGGGACTGGGTTTCTTGACTCCCAAGCTGGGTGGTACTCCACATAACTCTAAGTTCTCGGTTGACAAAGATACAACATCCATGGTGCCCTTGAGAAGCACAGGACAGCTGTTGACTCTTTTCTTTATACTCTTCTCTCTCTGTCTTCCTCATTTTTAAGTACCTGGACTAAAGTGCCAATTTCCTTAAGAGCTAGGATTGGATCCAAGGAATGTACTCTGGGTAGGGGGTGGGGGTGAGGCGTGGATTTCATCAGGAATTCTGCTGTGGAGACAGTCTCAGGGGAGTCAGATGTTTATTGCAAGGCTGGAAGGAGGACTCTGCTCCTGAGGGCCTGGATGGGGACCTCTTAGGAGTGGGTGGGGAAATGGAGGGAGACCTTGCTGCTATGGATAGAGGGTCCCTTTATTTACTTATCCCCTTTCCTTATCCCCTCCCCACTCCCTTGGTTGCTCCTTCTAGTGCCTATGTTAGGGTTACAAAGATGAATAATGATGGGATTTTGGAGTAAGACTTAGGTACTTGAACCTCACCATCCTCTCATTTGTGCCTGTTAGTTTCCCCTTGAAGAGATTGGAACTCCCTGGGGACAAGCACTGGAAGGAAAAAAGTCCTCCTCTAGTAATAGTTGGGCAAGTACCTGATACCCCCTTCCTCCATATACTGCACCCCCATCCCTGGCAATAGCTATAGAAGGGCTTTCTGTGTTGGGGTACAAGGCTGAGGCCTGGAAGCCTAAGCAGGCTTCCTATTGCCTCCACCCAAAGCCAAGGTAGATCTGTCAATAGTACATTTATGTGTCCATCCAGTGGCAGATACAGTGATGCTGGAGCGGAGTGCATGAGATGAATTGAGGCTTGGTCTAGCATGTAGGCAGTGCAGGAGAACATGTCTGTCATCAATACTGTCCTTGAGCAGATGTGGTGACCCTGCCCACAGGAAATCATGCCCAGGGAATGTCTCATCCCCATTGTCACAAGCTGGGAGCTGACCTTGAATCCTTTCTATTTCAATCTGGTACTAAATCATCACCACCCAACTAGTTACCAAGTTTCACTGATTCTACTTCTAAAATATCATTCAGATCCATCTGCTTCTCCTAATCCCGTGTGCCACCTTCCTAGTCCAGGTCACTATCACCTCACTTCTAGTACAGCAACTGCATCTTTCTACATCTCTCCACATCCCCTCCACCCCATCCATCATCCATGCATCCATGTCCACATTGCAGCTCAGGAAATTTCCATTGGTTAATTAATTCCCCTACTGAAACTCTTCAATGTCACCCTATTGCCTTTGGGGAAAAAAAAATTCAAAATGTTTTTGATTGGTGCCTTTTCTGGTAGTCCAGTGGCTAAGACTCCATGCTCCTAATGCAGGGGCCCCGGTTTGATCCCTGGTCACAGAACTATATCCCACATGCCACAACGAAGCCCCAGTGCAGCCAAGTAAATAAATACTAAGAAATATATGTTTCTGGTCATTCTCAGAACTCCTGTTAACATTTCTGATCTCATCTTTTGCCTCATCTATTCCAGACATGGTGAACTGCCTTCTTTTTCTCCAAACGAACCATATTCTTGTCTTTTTTCATGCTGTTTCCTCTGTTAAGGAACTTTTTCCCCACCCCTACCCTTTTCAACTCCTACATGATCTTCTTCACTCAGCTCTCACTTTCTCCAGGAAGCCCTCCTTCCTGTTGTCTGAGTGGGTGGTCCTCTCATGTTTCTGCAGCCACCTATCCCTTTCTGAATATGTTTTGTCACTGCTTATTTACTTGAAATTTTCGCTGGCTATTAAGAGCATCCTCTGCCATCAACAGGCACCTCTTGACTTCTGCTCAGCTAAACCCTTGGGTCTCTCTTCCATTCCACACCATGTGGATTCACTTCATCTCTTTATGAGTTTGCCTAAAGCAAAAGAAAAGGGACACTGGACATCATAATGGATAATGTCTACAATAGTAATTATTTCTTTTAACATGGAGACATTCCACACATTATTGGTTGTTTTACTGACTCTCAACAAAGCCAGGGGTGAAATGAGATGTCAACTCTTCTAGAGTCTTCAAGCAATGAATCTAGCAGGGGTGGGGATTAAGAGTGTTAGGAACTGCTTTTTTTTTAAAAAACTATATCTGAAAACTCCGGAATGGAACACCACTTTACCTCCTCTGTTCTTTGTTATGGTGGGAAACTTGGGGAAATGCTGGTCAATGGTTTTCTCTCTCTGGAGCATTGATAGTTCAGCCAGGCTTTCAATGGGAGCTGTTTATCAGATAATTCACAGTGGAGCCAGTTGGGAGAGTCTGAAGTGTTATGTTGTTGGTTAGGAGAGAATCTGCACATTCTAGACAGAAAGATGCTTCTCTTATGCGATCAACACTCCCTGAGCACCTGTCCCATGCTAGCCTGTGCTGGGTGCTGGGATACAAAGTGATTCAGTCCTATCCCTGTCCTTGAAAGTCTTACCAGTCCCTAAATTCCATAGGAATGGCACAAACAAAATAGCAAAACTTGAGACAAGGGAGAGAGCACAGAGACACATGCAATAAACAGAAATAGGCAAGAATGGTGGTTCCCATGTACACAGACAAACTGGGTGACAGGATGGAATTGCCTTGAATAAAGTTCCCTTGGCAGGGGTAATGCCAATGTAGCATGATGTCAACTTAAAAAGTACACACAACCTAAAAGTTGAGAGTTATGTTTTATTCGGCAGAAATTCTTAGGACTTCAAGTCTGGGAGACGGCATCTCAAGTAACCCTGAAAGAACTGCTCCGAGGAGGCGAAAAGAGGATCTGTGTTATACAGAAGTTTTGCAACGAAGGGCAGGTAGCCTGAACATCAAAAGATTATTGTTAATTAAAGAAAACCAGATAACCCAAGTTAGGGGATTTAGTGCTTTTCTATGTACGGGAAGATGCAAGAGTCTGGGCTCACTGAAATCATTCCTTTGATATATACCTCAGCTATTTGGGGCCTGTATCCTGTATTTTTCACATCCTGAGCTTCTCAGGGCTCACTGTAGGGAGTGGCTATAGTCTGATGGCTGCTGGAGGGCAGGTATTCTCCTTCCTGAGTTCCCCTAGGGCTCACATTGGAGGGCTGCAATCGCTGATGACTGTGACATCCTTGTTTACTGATATGGCAGGAAATATTTTATTTCTCAATGGGGAAGCTTGAGGTTTCCCGCATAATCTCCATCAGCACCCCGATTCTTTGTACAGTCACCTCTTCCTTTTTTAATATTTTTATTTATTTATTTGGCTGCACCAGGTCTTAGTTGGGGCACATGGGATCTTTAGTTGCAGCATGTGAAATCTTAGTTGCAGCATATGGGATCTAGTTCCCTCACCAGGGATTGAACCCAGGCCCCCTGCTTTGGGAGTGCAGAGTCTTAGCCACTTGACCACCAGGGAAGTCCCCAGTCACCTCTTCCTTAATGTTAAATCAAGTGTTAAATAAACACATTCTCAAGTCCCCCTATGCCCCATCCCCAGGTTGTCTACCAAGCACAATGTAAGCCATTCTGTAGCAAAAACTTCCTCCCTCCCTTTCTTTGCTAATTTACAAGTTGCCAACTGTTGGTTCTTAGCAACTGAAGGACACTGGGCTTGTCAGAGGCCTGGGCACAGACAGACTCAGAGGCCTGGGCTCCTGCAGACACACAGGCACTTGTGTGCATGCGCACACATTCCCATATACCCTGTGGCACCATATTGTTGTGCAGGCCCCTTACATCAGTGGATAGGAATGTCTGCAAACCCTCCAGGGACTGCACAGGCCCGCGGGTAAGACCCTTCCTCCTCCGAAATGCTTGGCAGGCTTTTGCAAAACTGACCTAACAAAGGCCTCATCCAAGACAGTGGGACAATGCGAATCTCAACATTCTTTATGTCAGCCTCTTTCGCATGCTAAGTGACCTTGGATTGTAAGTGCCCGGTTACTGAAGGAAGAGTTTATGTGCAAACAAGACAGGAAACTATGTGGGTGCGGAGTGATGGATGGGGTGTTTGTGGGTGAAGAGTACAGAGGAGTTGCTGTGAGGGCATGAGAGCTGAGCTTGAGGCCGTTTGCAGGGATACTGGGACGTGTCTGAATAAACCAGTGGAGATGGAAATCCCAAGTTTTTGTTGTTGATAAATTTGCCTCAGAAACAAGGAAATGATAATATTAATATTCACAGCTCTTATTTTTGCTAGCTGGGGTTTTGAGGGGGCAAAATTAATATCTCTTCTTTCCCTTTGGGTTCAGAGCCAAGGCAAAGGTGTGAGGTGGATGGGGTTGAACCGTCACCTTTAAGACTGGAGCACTTTTGAGTGACAGCCCACATGGGCTTGTTGACTCCCCAAACCCAGACTGGACTTCAGAGGAACCAGCCTGAAAGCACACTGGAGTCTGCAAGCAGCACATTCTGATAGGGAGAAAAGGACGCAGAAGAGAGACCAACTGCTGCTGCTGCTGCTGCTGTTGCTAAGTCACTTCAGTCGTGTCCGACTCTGTGCGACCCCATAGACGGCAGCCCATCAGGCTCCGACTCTGTGCGACCCCATAGACGGCAGCCCATCAGGCTCCGCCATCCCTGGGATTCTCCAGGCAAGAATACTGGAGTGGGTTGCCATTGCCTTCTCCGGAGAGACTAACTAATCTTTGCTAATCTTTGACACACCAGCACCACCCATTTAAGGAACAGATAGAGGGCTCTTGTTTGCCCACTAACTAACTCCAGTCTCCCCAGGGAATAATGAGAGGTGGAACAAGAGGCCAGGTGTGGTCAGGGGAACCCCTCTCACCACAGTGAACAAATAGAGTGGGGAAAACATGTCTCCTCTGAATGTTCCTCCGTTTTTGTCATAGTCAACCTGAGGCAGGAGGCAGTTGGGCTCCCCAGCGTAAAACAGTTGGAGATTTATTCTCTACTAACCAAAACTCCAAGACAAAAATAGCAGGACAATTAAGGGAGGAGGCTGGACCCTGCACAGACCCACACATTTCTTCTTCCCAAAGTCAAGAGACCTCCTCAACCACACATGTGCAGAATAGGCTTCTTGAAGGCCAAAGGGGAGTCACATCAAGGGATGTTCTACTCAGACACCTTTTCGGTAGGATCCATCTTGGCTAAGAGATGTGTGTGCACCCATGGGAGGATCCTGAAATATATTAAATATGGCCCGTGAACCAGGCAAATCAGAATGATTGGCCAAAGGAAACTTGGAAGAAATATCCCATAAAAGTAATTCAAACTGCCATGAGGGCTCAACCTAGCAACTCAGGGACTCTTCCTCTGAGCCTGCCAGTGTGTCTCTCCAGATGTACTATATGCACTCTTTTTCCTCCTGATAAATACTTAACTTGCTTCACTACTTTCTGTCTTTGTGGAAATTCTTTTCTGCAAGGGCCAGAGCCCTTGTCACTGACCACTGGTCTAGTAGCTAGGATCTGGTGCTCTCACTGCCGCGACCCAGCCCAGTCTCTGGTTGGGAACCCAGGCTCTGCTCCAAGCTGCTGCAGGCTGAGACTACCCGAGATCATATCCATAGTCAGGGTTGGGTGCTGCTGTCTCCTCAGGGGAGCTGAATCCTTTCAACTCCCCCTTCAAGGGGCTGCTCTTCCCATATGGTCTCTGCTCCTCTGGTGTTCTGTTTAGGTTGCTGGGGGCAGGGTCAACTTGACTCTCAGAAATTTCTGAGTTGAAGCAACTCATGTGAATTAAATCACTACCATGGGTATTCTGTTCAAGGTGAAAAAATTATTCCCTTTCTTACTTCTTGTCCCAAATTCCATCTAATACAGCTCCAAATACAGCTCCAAAGAGGTTCTTGTCCAGTGGAGAAGCAAGAATGATGAAGGAATCTGTCAGGATGGAGCCCTGACACAGAGCCTCTGAGGTGGGAGAGAGAGTTGGTGCTGTGAGGGGCTTGTTGAAGGGGCACTGACTGCTTCTGGAGAGGAGCTGCTGTCTTGGGTTTGGGGGTGTGTGTGTGAACTCCATGCAAGGCAGAAATGTGGCTATGCATGAAAGCAAAGCCCCTCTTTCTCTCCTCTTCTCTCTCCCCTCTTTTTTTCTCCTTCCCTACCCCTCAACCTCTCTCTTCCTTACCCTTCCTGAATTAATAACCCCACCAGGACATCCTAAGACAAACAGCCAAGTCAGAAATCACCTCGCCTCTCTGACAGCCCAGCCCATCCCTACAAACTCATATCTCATGGGCAGCCACTCCTGTGTGTCACCAGGGCCACCAAGAGACTTCCTATCTATTCTACTGCCAGAGACATTAGTTGTTAGCATTTTTGGCAAAGGATCTTGACAATCTCCTTGGGAAGGAAAACGGTGTGGGGGGGCTCATGGAAAGAATGTGACTTTTGGAGCCAGGCAGACCCTGGGCTCTCCTCCAGCTCTACCACTTAATACCTGGGTAACCCTGGGCGAATCACTTAACCTCCTTGACTTTTGGTTTCCTCATTTGTAAAATAAACAGTGCAAAGAGGATAGTAGTCATCTTACAGAACTGTTTGGAAAAGGTAAGCAAGTTGATGAGTGGAAGCATGCCTGAAAGACACATGGTAGATAGATTTTGACATTTGGGGACTATTCCATTGTAGGCTAATTGCAGAGTTTTATGGGTCTCTTCCTCTTGAATACCCTGAAATAACACAAATCGGCAGCATTTGCTCTACAGAAGGAAGTTCTTAAGTAGTCTTCATTAGGATTTCTAATAAGTTAACTTTTCTTTTTGCTCCAAGTCAGTGCCTGTTTTCTTCTTGGTGGTAGCTTCTCATTAAGGTCATTTTGTAAAACACACTCTCACAGGATCTTTTCAGCCATTCACTTACTACACTGACCCTGGTCTGTAATGCATTTCTGTTGTACTGAGGTTGCCTTTTTGTGGCCATGGGGTTTATAATGTTTACAGAAATACAGAGAACTCAGGAACCTGGCCAGCCCATGTACTGTGACCTTTGTTATGGACCTGCTCTGTAGATGGCTCAAAGTCCCTTTGTCATTCCATTTTTGAGTTGGATAGAGCTCAAGTTGGGCCAGTCTATCCATAAATCCTTCTTTGAGGCCAAGTGTGTTAGAGAGAACATCTCAGTATTTCCTGTAGATGTTTCCCTTAGGGTATCATTCAAGGTTACGGGGTGTAAGCCACAGATTTGGACAGAAAATGCATGTATTGAGGAGATATTGAGTAGCTTCCAAAATTGGTGAAAAACCAGAGAAGCAAGTTTAGGAAATAAGTGTATTCCAGGGAAGTTATTGAAGCAAGAACACTGGAGTGATTTGCCTTTCCCTTTTCCAGGAGAAGGGAGCTAAACAGGATGAGATGGTTGGATGGCATCACCGACTCAATGGACATGAGTTTGAGCAAACTCTAGGAGAGAGTGAAGGACAGGGAAACCTGGCGTGCTGCAGTCCATGGAGTTGGAAAGAGTCGGACATTATTTAGCGACTGGACAACAACAACAGGAGGGTTAGGCCACAATTGAAGCCCCTTGTTAGCACCCTGCTACTATGTCACCACTGCTGCTACTCCTGGACCCTGAGGTTTCTGGCACTGAACGTCAATGTCGCTGGATAAAAATCCTCAACTGTCTCCATGTCATTGGATTGCTTGCTCAGTATTCACAGGCCTGAGTTGGGACAACCCAATGACTGATCCCAGGTCCTGTGCCTGGTTCCAGAGAGTGCGGAGAGGCTTCTTTGTCTTTCCTTGTGGGATCACATAGTAGGGGGTTTCTCCAAAAGTAGGAAGGTGGTTTAAAGATGAATGTCTGATATGCTTGAAAACTAGACAGCTTTAATTTACTGTCACAGCTTTTGGTTCAAAAGACAAAGAATGTAAATGAAATGCTCTGCCCATCCTTAAAACTTGAGAGTAACTGAAAAAGCACTGACTTAGATTCAACTTCTCTGACCCTCTCAGTTTCTTCTTCAGTGGAATGGGAATTAAAATAACTATCCTGCATACCTATCTCAAGGTTGTGGTGAAAATCAACATAGCAGACTATTAAATACTATATCAAAGGAGCAGATATCTGAATATTTTTCCCTGTTAGCTGATAAACCACTTACAAACAACCTCTACAGTATGGGCTATTTGTTGTCTGGAGTGTGGTGATATGCTCAGGCGCATAAGAGATCTCATTCTACAATTAAAGTGTCCAAAGCTCAAAAACAGGAAATACAGAGCAAGTTCCCTGAGGCTATACACTGATAAGGGGCAGAGACAGGATTTACACCCAGATCTGTCTGACTATGGGCTTCCCAGGTTGCTCAGTGGTAAAGAATCCACCTGCCAATGCAGGAGACATGGGTTCAATCCCTGGGTCGGGAAGATCCCTTAGAGAAGGAAATGGTAACCCACTCCAGTATTCTTGCCTGGTGAGCTATAGTCCATGGGGTCGCAAAGAATCAGACACGACTGCACTCACATACATGCATGCCTGTCTGCCTGTCTGTCTGTCTCTAAATTCTACCTTCTTTCCAGGAGGCCTGGTTTTAATTCCCAAAACTGGATGGATTAACTTAAAGCTCAGGAAGGAGATTCTTATTTAAGAAAGAAGTGGGAGGGACCATAGAAGGAGGGGAAATGGAAGCCCAGTCCTTGAGTTCTTAGAATGATGCTTATTCCATAAGAGCACATGGAGATATCAAAGCTGGAAAGCCCTGATGAAAATCACAATCAATCTACCCAAGAAGCCTGTGAACTATTGCCCTGAATGGCTTTCATTTTGTAGATGAGGAAACAAGCTGAAAGAAGCTAGATAATTTGCCCAGAGATACTCAGCTTAGTTGGAAACAGAACTCAATATTGGTTTGTTTGAACAAGAAGTTGATTTCATAAAAGATATTGACTGGCCCTAATTGATGCTTTTGAACTGTGGTGTTGGAGAAGACTCTTGAGAATCCCTTGGACTGCAAGGAGATCCATCCTAAAGGAGATCAGTCCTGGGTGTTCATTGGAAGGACTGATGTTGAAGCTGAAACTCCAATACTTTGGCCACCTCATGTAAAGAGTTGACTCATTGGAAAAGACCCTAATGCTGGGAAGTATTGGGGGCAGGAGGAGAAGTGGACGGCAGAGGATGAGATGGCTGGATGGCATCACCGACTCGATGGACATGGGTTTGTGTAGATTCCGGGAGTTGGTGATGGACAGGGAGGCCTGGTGTGCTGCGATTCATGGGGTTGCAAAGAGTCGGACACGACTGAGCGACTGAACTGAACTGACTGACTGAAAGAAGCAGGCATGGAACAACATTCCACATTCAGCAGCTTTTACTGCTAATGTCACAGTTGGGTTGCTCATGCCAGAACTTCTCCTATTGTTACCTCTGGGAGCTGGATATATGTGCCACTGTTCTTTAAACAGATTCTCCCTGGTGCCAGTTTCCTTGCAACATATAATTTACAGAGGCTTCTGACAGTCTCAGCCCAGGTTAATGCCTGCAACTTAGCTGCAAGGGAGTTCAAAAAAGTAAGTACATGGCTTCTATAGAGAGAAGAAATTTCTTTTTCCCATCAAGATGAGTTATCTCCCAGACATAGGAAGTGTTCCAAGATGCTGGGGGTGCAGAGGCACTCCTCATTCTTAGCTAAACTCCCAGTTAGCTGAACTCCCAGTTCCTAGGACAGGGCTCAGCACATAGTAGGTGTTGTGGACTGAAAGTTTCTGTCCTCAACAGAAACAATGCCTTCTGTTGAAGCCTTAATTCCCAAATGTGCTGGCATTTTGAAAGGACCCAGGGAGGTAAATAGGTTTAGATGAAATCATAATGGGATCAGTGCTTGTCTAAGAAGAAGAGATTTTTGGACTCCAAAATCACTGCAGATGGTGACTGCAGCCATGAAATTAAAAGACGCTTGCTCCTTGGAAGAAAAGCTATGACCAACATAGACAGCATACTAAAAAGCAGAGACATTACTTTGCCAACAAAGGTCCATCTAGTCAAAGCTATGGTTTTTCCAGTATTCATGTATGGATGTGAGAGTTGGACTATAAAGAAAGCTGAGCGCCGAAGAACTGATGCTTTTGAACTGCAGTGTTGAAGAAGACTCTTGAGAGTCCCTTGGACAGCAAGGAGATCCAACCAGTCCATCCTAAAGGAAATCATCCCTGAATATTCATTGGAAAGACTGATGCTGAAGCTGAAACTCCAATACTTTGGCCACCTGATGCGAACCACTGACTCATTGGAAAAGACCCTGATGCTGGGAAGGATCGAAGGTGGGAGGAGAAGAGGACGACAGAGGATGAGATGGTTGGATGGCATCACTGATGGGATGGACATGAGTTTGAGTAGGCTCCGGGAGTTGGTGATGGACAGGGAAGCCTGGCATGCTACAGTCCATGTGGATGCAAAGAGTTGGACACAACTTATTGACTGAAAAACAACAACAAGCTATTTTGTAATAGCAGCCTGAGCAGACTAAGACAATAGGTGTGTCATAGGTATTTAATAACTGATTGACCAAATAATTCTGTCTATGACTTCAAAGTTGATGCCCTCAGCCCCTACACTCTCTCTATAGATGGTCCTTGACAAGATCTAGTGGAAAATATGCAATTGCACATTGGTGAAATTATATAACTTTTCTGTCCTGTATAAACCATCTTTCTGTATGCATATTATTCACTCATTCAACAAAATGTGCAATTGTGGTTTATGACTATGAATTCTGAGAAGGAAGGACCATATCCATCTTATTCACCATGGTATCACCCATTTTTCATACAGTGCTGCAGAATAAGGAATTGCAACATAGATGAGTAGATTGATGAATGAATGACTAAGAGGCAGAGCTGTCCAGACATGGAAAGAATGGATCTGGTAGGTAGGGAGAGATGGTGTTAAGGATGGCTTCCAGGTTTTTTGGCTTGAACACCTGGTTGGTTGGATGGTTCCTGCGACTTCCTGAGATAAGGAGCATGGGAGGATGGACACGCTCTGGAAGGAAGATCAGGAGTTTCATTTGGGGCTTGCTGAGCTTGTGCATCTGTGAGACATGAAAGTGGGGATGTTGAGTGGGCTGCTGGATATATGGGTCTGGAACTTAGAAGCAATGTCTGGAATGAAGATATAAATTTGGGAGTTGTCAGCATGTAGCTAGTAACTGAAGTTACATAGACATGAAAACATATGATAGCACAATATATAAAACTACATATGACTCTATAAATATTTAGGTAGAAAGTTATATACATGTTTAACTGTGCAGACAATGGAATGAAGTTATTGGTAGTATTCAGGAATGAAGAAGATGTAATATCAGCCTGAGAAGTTAATTACTGATCAATGTTCAGTGGATGCCAAATGGCAGAAACCATACATTGGAGGTCGGTATAGTTTAATTTCAAGTTGTTCTGTCTGCAAGGACAATATAAACAGATCAGTGGTGTGCCCATGTCTCCTGGCCCCTCCTGCAAAGTTACTGGACACAGAATGTTAGATATTTTGGGTAGATATTAGCCATGGCATAGGCACTTCCTTTGTGTCAAGCCTAAGAACATTCTGGAGAAGGAGCACAAAATCAAGGCATGGAAAAGTCAGGCTGAGAAGGTCTGGGGGCTTGCAGAAGAACTCTACAGGGACTGAGTCTTAGGAACAGGAGGCTGTGACAGAAGAGAACACCCCATACCCCTCTTCTCTGTTCTGTGAAAGATATTTTCAAGGACAAGGCAATCAAGAGATTAACACTGACCTTTCCCAGGCTCCCAGCCTGGGAATGGGCAGAGGGCACCTGGGTTATGAGTTCTTACACGCTATAGTTCAGCAATTACAGGCCAGCCATCCATCACTGAGATTAAGAGGAAGAGGTTTGGATTCAGCGTTCAACATCCCCCCACACCCCTTATTAACGTGCTGGGTAACCTCTGGTAAATTCCTTATTCTCTCTGAACCTTCTCGAACCTCAGTTTCCTCTCTCTGCTAAAAGGACAACGATGGTATAGTTGACCTTTGAGCAATTAAGGGGTTAGAGGTGCAATAGAAAATCCAGGTGTAACTTTAGAGTAAGCCCTTCATATGCCATCCACAACTCAACCAACTGTGGATCATGTAGTACTGAAATATTTATCTAGTGGGGAAAAAATCCACCTATAAGTGGACCTGCACAATTCAAATCCCTGTTGTTCTATGGTCAACTGGATAAGACACAGGGTGTTTGGACATAGTGGATATCTAAACAAATTTTAATTGATGACAAATTTGAATCTCCACTCTGCCACCGTGTTAGAGGGGTAGCCACTGGTGGGTTAAATAGAGAGGTGATGAAATTTGATTTACCATTAAGAAAAGATACTCTTAATGCCATATGAGGAGTAAGAGTGGATACCAGGGAACTAGGTAAGTGGCTGTTGTACTAGTGCCAGCATGGAGTGATGGTGGTTTGGATCAGGGCAATAGTGAAGTAGGGTGATAGGTTTCCAGATTGCTGTAAAGATTTGTGTTTAGTAGAAGCTTTATAAATTATATACTTACGGGTTATTACTTTCATTCTTAACACTAGTCAGCTGCAAAAACATATTTGGAGCTATGGCAAAGCATGTACCTTTTAGTTATTTATTGTTTATGTGTGTGTGTTTAGTTACTCAGTCGTGCCCAACTCTTTGCAACCCCATGGACTGTAGCTTACCAGGCTCCTCTGTCCATGGGATTTTCCAGGTAAGAATACTGGAGTGGGTTTCCATTTCTTCCTCCAGGGATCTTCCTGACCCAGGGATCGAACTCATATCTTCTGTGTCTCCTTCATTGGAAGGCGGGTTCTTTACCATTATGTAGTTAATATTCACTCCTATGTGGTATTTTCTATGTACTTGGCATTGCACTAAGCACTTTATATACATTAGCGTATTTATTACTCCTAATACTTCTATGAGGTTCCCTGGTGGCTCAGATGGTAAAGAATCCACCTGCAACGTGGGACACCTGGCTTTGATCCCTTGGTTGGGAAGATCCTCTGGAGGAGGTCATGGCAACCCACTCCAGTATTCTTGTCTGGAGAGTTCCCATAGACAGAGGAGCCTGGCAGACTACAGTTCATGGAGTCACAAAGAATTGGACACAACTGAGCAACTAAGCACAGCACAATACTTCTATTATTCCCATTTTACAGAAGAGGGAACTGAGGCTCAGAAATGTCACACAGCTAGTAAGTGGTAAAGCTAACTGGATTAACACCCCCACCCCATGTAGTCTGGACTAGTATTAGATTTGGAATAAAAGAAAGAAGATGATTCTTAGAATTAGTTTGGGACAACTCTTGCTTTTATGCCTCCAGCAGTAACTGGCTTGAAATATCCTGCCTGGGGATTGAATACAGCTCCTTCACAGAATTCGGCTGTCTCCCTGCTACACTCCAGGGCCATTTAGGACACATCCTTTTTGATGATGGTTATATGAACACTTGAACTAGTGGGCATTTGGGTTGAAAGTCTCTTGGAAAACTTCTTGTAGTTCTCTAGGGTATATGCTTTCACCTCCAATCAAAAAAATAATGAAAAAAATTAAAAGACTTAAAAAAATTGCCTGACTGTTCAACTGCCAAGAGCCCAATTAGTCAGTGCAGACCTTACAATAATACCAAATCAGGGAGGAAGTCTGATAAGAAAACACCGCCTAAGAAGATTTTTAATTGGCAGCGAAAAAGAGCTTGAGAACAATAGCCCGACGTTGCCAATTCCCTTCACATTTCTCACTAAATCAATGTCTTTTCCCATATGGAATACTCTACCCTCCTCTTAACCCACCCATTTATATAATTACCTTTTGGCACTTGGCTGAAAAGTTAGCTCCTGCAAAATACCTTTCCCACTCAGCCTCAGTTTGTTAGGATTTGATGGATAGAATCATTAATTCTTTACCCAGTGCAGGCCTTCTGGGTAGTAGATACTCAGCTGGTCACTGAGAACCCAGTGCACCATTCCTGGCCTCTCATTTCAGCACCTTTTGTGATGATGGAAACAGCCTGTGTTTGTGTTCTCCACCATGGTCGCCACCAGTTATGCGGGGCTACTGAGTGCTTGAGAAGTGCTAAGTGCAACTAAAGAAACGAATTCTAAAATGCTATTTCATTTGGATTAGTTTCAATGTAAACAGCTTTATGTGACAGCACACGTCTAAACTGAATGATGGATCATGAAGAAAGGGTTGTAGCCGAGTCTTTGGGGGCTGTGATGGACATCTGTAAGAGGTGGAGGGAGACAGCCAAGGTGGGGCTGATCAGCTCTCTGGACAGAGTCAGGGTTGTTCAGGGGGACAATGGTGTACAGCTTTTGGGTCAGCTGTCTGGGTTCAAGTTCAGGTGTTTTTCATGAGTTGTAGTTGTTATTTAATCAGTAAGTCATGTTCGACTCTTTGCAACTCCATGGATGTAGCCTGCCAGGCTCTTCTGTCCATGGGCTTCTCCAGGCAAGAATACTAGAATAGGTTGCCATGCCCTCCTCCAGGGGATCTTCCTGACCCAGGGATTAAACGTGAGTCTCCTGCGTTGTAGGTGGATTCTTTACCACTGAGCCACCAGGGAAGCCCAGCTCCATGATTACAGGCAAGCTACTAAAATTTTGTTTAACAAATGAGGAATCTGAGGCTGAACTAGGGCAGAGGTGAGTGGGAGCTGGAGAACAGGCAGATTCAAGGTCTGACTAGTCTCTTGAGCAGTCCTCTCCTTAGCCAGCATGACAAGGGTCACATACCATTGCTTTGCAGGACCATTCTCATTGGAAATCACATTCCAGTTATGTTTCTTGCCTGTGTCATTTCCTGTTACTCACTTGCTCACTCCAAAATAAAATCATTTTTTTTCATCCGATTACAAAACATTCTTGTTCATTACCCAAAAAAGTACAGAATCATGGAAAATTATAAAGAAGAATCACAAATCCACCCACCCAGATTTTTAGGAATTGGATGGATCTGCAAATATTCCTAAAGAGTCACAAACTTACATTAGTGGGATGTACTGTACATTATGCTCTGTAATTGCTGTTTCACCCAATAATTTACTCTGAACATTTTAATATGTTAATGTAGAACATCATAAACACATTAATTACTACACACTATTCCACTGTACCATTGTGATGGACACAGAGTGTTTTTAATTTCTTCCCATTCTAAAACATGGTTATGATCATATGTCTTTATGTGCTTTGTGATTATTTTTATAGGATAAAGATGAATTATAGGATAAAGATAAAATGAATTAAAAATTTGATACATAATGGGGATTACATTGATTCTGTAGAGCACTTTGGGTAGTATGCACATTTTAAATGTTAAATCTTCTAATCCATGAACACATGTATTTCCATTCATTTGTGCCTTTAATTTCTTTCAACGTTTTTTAGTTTTCAATGCACATGACTTTCACCTCTTTAGTCAAGTTTATTCCTAAGTATTTTACTCTTTTTAATGATATTGTAAATGAAATTGTCCTCAATTTCTTTTTTTGGATAGTTTTTAATTAGTGTATAGAAGTGAAACTGATTTTTATATGTTGATTTTGTATTCTGCAACTTTATTGAATTTATTAGTAAATTTTGCCTCTGGATAGAGAGCTGATATTAGCTGGGTGGGGAGTGGAGGGAGCTTTTCTGGGATGGCAGGGAGACTGGGTCATGTAAGTATATACTCTCTTCAAAATTTATCAACCTGTACTCTTGAGATTTATGTTTCACTGTGTATATATTTTAACTAAAAATCAATATAGTTGTATACACACAAAATATAAATACTAGTATAATAATAAATCTGATGCTTCTATTAGCTTGAGATATTATTAAAACATGGCAAATTTTGTCTCATCTATTCTCTTTCTGACCTTTTGGATTGTTTTGAAGCAAATATTTCAGTATTTATTTCTAAAGATAAGAGTCAGAATTTTCCTTGGTTACTGTCTATCTTTTCTGTCTGTCTCTGTGACCAAATCCACCATCAGAACCACTACCATCTCTTGCCGTCTTACTGGACTCTTGTTTTCAAATTCATTCTTCATATAGGAGCCTAAGGAATCTTCAGAAACCTAAGGAGATTATGTCACCCCCTCCAAGCCCCTCTTTAAAATTCCCCAATAACTTCTAATGTTCTAAAGGTAAATACCAACATCTTTAAACAGCTGTATTAGTGTCTATCACAACACAACCAATTACAACAAACACACACACACTCAGGGACTTTGAGAGACCCATTTGTTGTCTCACAGTTTCTATGGGTCAGAATTCTGAGTGTAGCGGGCCAAGTTCTCGGCTCAGAGTCTCACAAGGCTGAAATCTAAGTGTTGACTGAGGCTGTGGTCTCAACTGGGGTCAGGATCCTCTTAGACTCACTCAGGTGGTTGGCGGATTTCATTTGCTTGTGTCCACAGGACAGAGGTTCCCATTTTCTTGCTTGCTGTTGCCCAAGGGCTCCTCTCAGCTCCTAGAGGCCGCCCTCAGGACACAGTCACACAGCCCCCACCACAGGCAGCTCACAAGATGGCCAGTTCTTTTCTTCCAGGTCAGCAGAGGAGTGTCTGCTGCTGCTGCTGCTGATCTTGATTAGATCAGGCCTTCCCAGGATAATTAAACTTTAATTTTACTCAAAGGCAATTTATTGGGAACCTTAGTTATATCTGCAAAACCCTTTTGCTCTTTCATGTAGCATAACTTTAGGAGTAACATTCCATCATATTCATAGATCCTGCCTGCCTAGACTCAAAAGAGACGGTTTATAGGACATTGGGGGCATCCCCTGTGGCTAAGTGGTAAAGAATCTTCTTGCAATGTGCAATGCAGGAGATGCAGTAGATGCAGGTTTGATCCCTGGTTCGGGAAGATCCCCTGGAGGAGGGTAAGGCAACCCACTCCAGTATTCTTGTCTGGAGAATCCCATGGACAGAGGAGCCTGGCGGGCTACAGTCCATGGGATCACAAACAGTTGGACACAACTGAGCACATCAAGAACAAGAGGGCATTGAAGTGTTACAAACCATCTTAGAATTTTACCCACCACACAACCCCTTCATACTACGCCTTGGAGGGTGTCTCTGCCTACCACTCTGGTCTCATCTTGCCCCACTCTCTGCCTATTTTTCTCTGTTCTAGCCCCTCATCCCCTGGTAGTTTTCAGAATCCTAAAAGTTCCCCTGCTCTCTGTGGCCTCAGGACCTTTGCATATGCTTTCTCTCTGCCTCTTCCTCCCCACCACTCCCTCATCTAGTCAAAGCCTATCATTCCTTCAGGTCTCAGATCTAAAACTTCCCTACAGGACTAACTTCACTGAGTCAGGTCTGCCTGAAATATGTTCTTAGCACACTGAGTTCCTCTTCACAGAGCTCAGCTTGTGCTAGGCCTTCACACATGTGATTATTCAATCAATGTCTCTCTCTCGCCCCCCACCCCCCACCCCCCATACTGCAAGCACCTTGAGGGAAGGGATTGTGTATATTTTTGCTCACTAGTTTATCTCTAGCATCTAACACTTCACCTGACACACAGTTGAGCTCAAGAAACATGCTTAATATATGAAACCAGCCTGTCGTAGGAGGGGGTTGGTTTAGCTCACCAGTCATTCTCCAATATTCTACGATTCCAAGGTCTGGTCCAACCATCTCAACTTACAGTCAGGAAAGTAGCTTCAAATATGAAGTGATTTCCACACATTCGGTGGAGCAGAGGAACTGTAGTCTTCACCTGTTGTACACAATGGCTCTGGGGCACCAATTAAACATCCATGGCTTCCTTTTCTTCTCCAAACCCCAGGACGCCTGAGTGAGATTCCCTATTTACAAACTGATTGGCCCCTCTGCCACGATAACTGTCCAAGTGTGGACACAGCCGTTGGGTGGTTTCTGTTGGCCAACTCGATGTGACCTACTCGGTGAAAAAAAGACTGTCCCTCCTCCTTGCTGGCAGCCCATTGGGGGATGCCTGGGGCAGAAGGCGTGGCGAGCGGGGAGGGCTGGTTCGTCGCTGTCTGCATTGGGCATGCGCTGGCCTCCTTGCCAGACAGCTGTTCCTGCTCCCTGGCCTGTGATGGACACTGAGCGGCAGACCACCTGGACAGAGGCCTGTTTCCTATTTGCTTGTCGCCGTGCGGCCTGTCCACCTCGGCTGCCTGAGGATCGCCAGATGCCTGGAAGGAGTCTGGAGAGAGAAGCATTTGTCCCCTGGATTATTCCCCTTGGCTCTGAATTACTGATAGAACTCGGAGAGTGAAAAAGTTGGCTTAAAGCTCAACATTGAGGAAACTAAGATCATGGCATCCAGTCCCATCACTTCATGGCAAATAGATGGGGAAACAGTGGAAACAGTGACAGATTTTATTTTTGGGGGGCTCCAAAATCACTGCAGATGGTGACTGCAGCCATGAAATTAAAAGACACTTACTCCTTGGAAGGAACGTTATGACCAACCTAGACAGCATATTAAAAAGCAGAGACATTACTTTGCCAAAAAGGTCCATCTAGTCAAAGCTTTGGTTTTTCCAGTGGTCATGTATGGATGTGAGAGTTGGACTATAAAGAAAGCTGAGCACTGAAGAATTGATGCTTTTAAACTGTGGTATTGGAGAAGGCTCTTGAGAGTCCCTTGGACAGCAAGGAGATCCAATCCAGTCCATCCTAAAGGAGATCAGCCCTGAGTGTTCATTGGAAGGACTGATGTTGACGCTGAAGCTCCAGTACTTTGGCCACCTGATCGAAGATGTGATTCATTTGAAAAAACCCTGATACTGGGAAAGATTGGGGGCAGGAGGAGAAGGGTGACAGAGGATGAAATGGTTGGATGGCATCACCGACTCAGTGATGAGTTTGAGTAGACCCCGGAGGTTGGTGATGGACAGGGAGGCCTGGCATGCTGTGGTCCACGGGAAGAGTCGGACATGACTGAGCGACTGAAATGAACTGAACTGAACTGAAGAAGTTCAGATATGTCTCCCTGGATGCCATTTGGTGTTCTAAGAAAAGGAGGTGAACCGGGCCTTTCCATGCAAAGTGGGTACTGAGTCTGACTTCCAATAGCTCTGAAATCTTTAGGCTGGAAGCTGGAACAAACCGATGCTCTAAAGCTGCCACCCGCCAGTCCATGGGCCAAACTTTGCATAGTTTGTTGTACAGGCTTCTGCACTTTATATGTATATTTGTTGTTCTAGATAGATATCTGCCTATATATGTATGTGTGCATATATATGGGGCTTCCCAGGTGGTGCTCGTGCTAGAGAACCCACCTGCCAGTGCAGGTAGATATAAGAAACATGGGTTCAATCCCTGGGTCGGGAAGATCCCCTGGAGAAGGGAATGACAGCCCACTCCAGTATTCTTGCCTGGAGAATCCCATGGACAGAGGAGCCTAGGGGGGCTACAGTCCATAGGGTCGCAGAGTTGGACATGACTGAAACGACCTAGCATGCATGCCTGCATATATACAATATATCCATGTATGTACATATCATGTGCTTATGTTTACATTGTTAATTTTGTGATTCCAAATACAAAGCAAGAAATTTAAAAAAAGAAACTGGAAAGAAATTTAAAAACAATAAAGCTGTCACCAGTTATTTTCCCTGTAATGGTAGGAGAAGAATTCATCTTTGGAGTAAGGATGGTCTTTTATTTTGTGGAAAACATAACATACTGGAGTACACAATGGTCAAATTAAAATCCTAGTCTATAGTGGAGAAATTTGAGACAGAATAGCTAAACTACTCTGCATGACAATGTAGCATAATATAACAAATTGCAGCTGTGGAAAGTATTACATATCTGAGGGGAATTGGGGGCTTGGATTTCAGGCCACTGGTGATGGTGGGAGGTGGGCTTGTCCTCAACATGATGGAGGGCAGAGGAGCACTCCAGTATCCAGCAGGATGCTTGCAGAAGGGCATGAGTGATGGACCTCTGGAGCAATGATATCTGATGTCCACTTTTAGATGTCCTCTTCTCTCACTCCATGTGATTAAGAAAAACATTCTGGAAAAAGATGCTGGGAAGCTCCTATGAATGGAGGAATAGACAATCCATAATTAAAAGAGCAGAAACAAGCACATTCCCTGAAATACAGAAGCAGATGTTTAGGTTCCTTCTCATTTTGGTGGGCTCTTCATGTGACCCCGGAGAAGGCAATGGCACCCCACTCCAGTACTCTTGCTTGGAAAATCCCATGGACGGAGGAGCCTGGTAGGCTACAGTCCATGGGGTCGCTAAGAGTCGGACACGACTGAGCGACTTCACTTTCACTTTTCCCTTTCATGCACTGGAGAAAGAAATGGCAACCCACTCCAGTACTCTTGCCTGGAGAATCCTAGGGACGGCAGAGCCTGGTGAGCTGTCGTCTATGGGGTTGCACAGAGTTGGACACGACTGAAGCGACTTAGCATAGCATAGCATAGCATCATGTGACCCAGTGCCCTTATTTTCAGTCTGTCTCTCAGTGCAAGCTTCAGATTTCAGGTAGGACAGAAGCTGATTGCTTCAGCTTGTAAGGTATTTCTCCTTGATCAGTTGGCTGTACTGGGGATAAAGAGTGGTATGTATTTGGTGGTTGGGGTGTTGTCAGAAGGGCTTCCCAGGTGGTGCTAGTGGTAAAGAATCTCCCTGCCAATGCAGGAGACTTAAGAGACACGGTTTCCATCCCTGGGTCAGGAAGATTCCCCTGGAGGAGGGCATGGTAACCTATTCTAGTATTCTTGCCTGGAGAAGCCCATGGACAGAGGAGCCTGGAGGGCTACAGTCCATTCGGTTGCAAAGAGTCAGACACAACTAGAGACTTGGCACGCATGCAAGTGTGGTCAAAAACTTGGCAGCTGCTTCATCTTTGTTTCCCTATAGCAAATTAGAAATTTTGTTTAGAAACTACCCTCCTCCAGTACGTGTGAGAAAAAGAGCAGGTACCTACTGACAAGAGCTCTTCATATCTTTAAAATTATATTGTTTACCTGTTCTTTAGGTTGGCACTTACAGAAAGAAACTAAATTTAAAAAAGCATTTCTAGGAACTTCCCTGATAGTCCAGTGGTTAGGACTCCATGTTCCCAATACAGAGGACACGGGTTTTATCACTGATTAGAGAACTAAGATCCTAGCATGCTGCACAGTATGGCCAAAAATTAAAAAAAAAATTCTAAATTCATCCACTTTTTTAGTGACTAGTTCAGGCACGTGCTTTATGTTCTGTGTTAAATATTAATACACTGGTTATATCTATTGTTATCTCATCCTAACCAATTAAAATTAAATATCAAGTTTATTTTATATGTATTCCATGCCAAATAGTGTGTGGTCCTTCGATATATTTTAAACTCATGAAGGCTACTATTTTTACATTATTCAGAACTTTTTTTGGATGTAAGTGCATAATCTAAGGTTTGGTTCAAGCCAAAATCAGGGTTTGTTGGCACATGTGAGTGAAAAGGTCAGAGGTTGTTGGCTTCAGGCACAGCTTGATCCAGAAACTTAGAAATTATTGGAGATCTTTTTTCTTCATTTCTTTCTGATTTTGTGTGTATGTGTGTGTGTTAGCTTTATTTTTTTTAAATAATCTCTATAATAAGTGAGCCACTTATTAGATTGCCACTAAGAGGGTACCATATACATCTTTCTACCATAAGAACCCCAGTGGAGGGAAAAACAGGTTCTGTGTTTCAATATGCATATATAAACTAAGGGGAAAATCTAGAATGGGTCTTCTTCCTATCTCTGATCAATCACTGTTGTAGGAGGGTGAAACAGTAGGGTCTAACCTGATCTCCTGCCCCATTTCTGTGGTGGTGAAAGTTGGGGGGTGGGTGTCATGATCATCAGAACCATAGCCAATGGAAGAAGCTCCATTCCCCGTGGAAAATGTGGTTCTGGGAAGTAAAACAACAGGTTTTCACTTCACTACATTCACAACTCCTGAATTATAGATATGGAAGTGATCTTAGAAATCACTTGATTGCCACCCTAATTTTAAAAGCAAGGAAACAGAACAACAGAGTTGAAGAGACTCTAGTTATTTATTCAACAATGCTATGCTTTACCAATGTAATTGTGACCAAGAAAATTCTAGTCCCTACCTCCAAGAAACATTTTGTCAATAGGAAAAAATGTCAGACAAGAGTCTATTACAACAGCATGGTAGATGTTACTGAAAGGAGAAATAATGAGTGTGTTATGGGAGCACATATGAGGGGTCACTAACCCAATTTGAGGGACTCTATGAGGAGGATATGTCAAAGACCCAAAGAACACACATATTAGCTAAGATAATGCTAGCTGCTATAACAAGCAAACCCTCACATTTCACTGCCATGATAGAAGTTTCCTTCTCCCATATGTAACTGACAATGTGATTGGTCTGTGGGTGGCCTTCATTATAGTGATTCAGGGTTCCAGATTCCTTCCAGCTTACAGTTCCACCATCCCTTAAGACCTTGGGGTCCTTATGTATGGTTGTCAGATGAGGATATAGAGAAGAGAAGATATATCTACTTGTTAACCACTTTGGCCCAGAAGTGATATGCATGCTCATTGCTCACATTCTACTGGTGAGATCTAATCATATGGCCCCACCTAGATGCAGGGGGCTTAGAAATATAGTTGCTGAGTTTGCAGCCACCAGTGAAAACTTTACACTATGGAAGGTGAACATGAAGCTTTGGTGTCCTCGACTCAGTAAGTTAGCTAAGCAATGATAGGGAAAAGGCTTGATGTTCTAGCAAACATGGTGCATTTTCAAAAGGCCCAGAGGTGAGGAAATATCAGGGTCTAATTGAAGCAAAGCTGCCAGATTTAGCAGATAAATAAACCCTCAGTCAATTTGAATGTCAGATAAAAAACATCAGATAATGACAGATAACATTCCAAATATTCCATGGTACATACTTACACTAAAGATTACTCATTGCCACTCTGAAATTTATGTTTAACTCAGCATTGTGTATCTTATCTGACAAACCATTTGTAGAGAGAGCAGATTATTCAGGAAGACTGGCATATAAAGTTTGGATGGGTGGAAACAGAGATTATGAACCTAGAGACAAAAGCACAGGCAGGTTTGTGAACGTCCTTGTGAGCCATGTTAACAGATTTATCCAGATAGCAGAGAAGAGTTCTTACAGGGTTTTAAACAGGGGACAGAGGGTGAGACAGGCTCAGATTTGCATTTTAGGAAATTCCACGGGTGCTGAATGATATGAATTACAACGAGGTGACAGAGGCGGTGATCAGAGGCCAGGAGACAGTGGCAAAGGCAGGATCAAACCCAAGTTTATGTCGGAGTCCGTCAATTCATTATGCTGCAGGGTTCTTAACAGTTTAGAATAGTGAAAATGTAACTGAGCAGGACCCTGTGGGGACTTCCCAGGACAGACTACCCCACTCCCCCATGTCTGCCTGCTCCTTCTTTGTAGTAAAACTTTAGCTTCCTAGGCCTTCCCAGAGTTCCAATGAATAAATTTAAATCAGAGAAGTGAGAAAGTGCATAAACACAGGAAAAATCAAGAAAGACAAAATAATTTAGCTACTAAACAAAGTCAAGGACTTTTAGTTCCTCAAGGGCTATAGATAATATTCTTAGCTATATATTTTTAGTCCTTTGAGCTGTTTTGCAGATACTAAAACTCCCACAAGGTAGAAGAAGTTAACTATAAGTTGCTCACAAGCATGTAGACCCCAGAAGGGTTGGAACCAAAAGGTTGATGATGTTGACTCCTGACTACCTTGTCATCATCATTCAGTCACTCAGTTGCATCTGACTCTTTGCGACCCCATGGACTGCAACATGCCAGGCTTCCCTGTCCTTCATCATCTCCTAGAGCTTTCTCAAACTCATGTCCATTGAATCGGTGATGCCATCCAACCATCTCATCCTCTGTTGTGCCCTTCTTCTCCTGCCTTCAATCTTTTCCAGCATCAGGGTCTTTTCTAATGAGTTGGCTCTTCACATCAGGTGGCCAAAGTATTGGAGCTTCAGCTTCAGCATCAATCCTTCCAATGAATATTCAGGACTGATTTCCTTTAGCATTGACTGGTTTGATCTCCTTATTGTCCAAGGGACTCTCAAGAGTCTTCTCCAACACCACAGTTCAAAACCATCAACTTTTCTGCCGTCAGCTTTCTTTATGGTCCACCTCTTACATCCATACATGACTATTGGAAAAACCATAGCTTTGACTATACACATCTTTGTTGGCAAAGAAATGTCTCTGATTAACTCACCACCCACCAGTCAGAAGAATGTCCTCGGGCTGATCACATAGCACACAACCCCCTTCCCTCACCTTATCTTTAAAAACCTTTCCCTGAAAGACATCTGGAGTTGGAATCTTTTAAGCTCTAGCTGCCTGGACTGACTCCTTGCTTGGTGCCCTGCCGTAGACACGGCACTTTCCTTCAGCACAAACTGGTGTCAGTAAATTGGTTTCACTGCTTGCAGGTGATGTAAGTTTGGTAAAAGAAGCAGAATAGGCTGGGAGACCTGGGGGCTAATTCTGAACAGCTGTATGGTCACTAGATGTTTCTAGGTCTCCCTGTCCCCATCTCTAATTTCCTCTGGAGTTTGAGGATTCCACCTACTCTATAGAATGAAACTATCTCTGCTTTCTAGCTCCATCCACATTCCCAAACCCTGAAAGTCTGCATGCCTCACAGTCAAACACCAGACCCAGCCTGCCTCTGGCACTTCTATAATTATCATAATCTTCACCATGCTTTTCCTCCATCAACAGTTTGGTGCTATCAGCTCCAGCTGCCCCTGGCGAATCCATCACATTAAGCTGCAAGAAGTCACACCTGTCAGGCTCACACTGTTTATCTCAATAATTTCCCCACATAAAGCACAAACAGCGGACTATTTATTTTCCTTCCTGACATACATAAGGCTGTTAAAAGTCTGAGCCTGCTGGCAGTTTATATGAAGCTAACCTTAATTGCATACTAGAGCGCCATAAAAGGATGATCAGGCCTCATTAGCTCGGAACCAATTTTACATTTTTCTCCTCTGACCAAAACTGTTTAAAAACATAGGGTACTATCTCCTCCCAGGCAGGCATAAATTTCAGTGCTGTCAAAATGCCCCTGCTGAATTCCAACTGTTCTCATACTTGAAAAGGTTCAGTGTGTCAGATTGGGATGCAGAAATGTTTTATCTCCCTTGGATCCCTCCCTCCCTTACTTGTACCCAAACCCCCTTCCCGGAAATGAACGAAAATCTCACTTTTACAGCCCAGTCTCAGATATCCCAAACGACATTCTCCTGATCAAACTTTTTTTTCCTGATGAGAGGTTACTCAGAAATATTTTCAGCCACACTCGAGAAAAGTTTCTCTGGCTTTCCTATTGTTTATGGGGCACCTATGCTGTGGTAGGCAGATTGATAATCAGGGCATTAGCTCAGTCTTCACAATTATAGCCCAGATGTCTCCCACCATAATATTCCTCTTTTTCTAAAAGCAGAACACAGCGCGAAACTCCAGAACTCACTTTGTAACCTCTCTGCTGCTCCCACTTCCCTTTTTCTTGGCCAGTGCCTGCTCAGCTCTTAGGAAAATTCTCCCTCCTCTTCTATACCTGTTGCCACTGTTTTTGTGTGAGGTCTACTTCCGGCTGCTACCAACAGGGAGCTGGGTTACTTTTTCCAAGTGCATTTAGGAGTCCGGATGGTCTGGACAGTAGGAAATGATGGGACCTTGGAAGAGTCATTTCTTTCTCTATGCCACGGTTTCTTGCCTCTGAGATGGAAGAGTTGTACAGGGACAATTGCTGGAGTCTCTTTCATACTGTTCCTTCTGTTCAGAATAGCTTCGCTCTAATCTTTACCTGGCTGAGCCTTTGATCCCCAAGACTCCCATTAAATGTCACCTCCTGAAGTAGACCTTCCCTGACTCCCTCCCCAACCTCATTTGAGACTTCTGGCTATTTTCTTTATAATTTTAAAAACTATTTAAAAAACTGTGGTAAAAGGTACAGAATATGAACAATTACAATCTTAACTATTTTTAAGTGTATGGCTCAGTGGCATTAAGTATATTTACACTTTGGAGCAACTTTTGTCACCACCCGACTCTCAAATTCTTAGAAAAGTATAACTTTCCAAAACTGAACCAGGAAGAAATAGAAGATCTTAACAGACCCATCACAAGCACGGAAATTGAAACTGTAATCAGAAATCTTCCAGCAAACAAAAGCCCGGGACCAGACGGCTTCACAGCTGAATTCTACCAAAAATTTAGAGAAGAGCTAACACCTATCCTACTCAAACTCTTCCAGAAAATTGCAGAAGATGGTAAACTTCCAAACTCATTCTATGAGGCCACCATCACCCTAATTCCAAAACCTGACAAAGATGCCACAAAAAAAAGAAAACTACAGGCCAATATCACTGATGAACATAGATACAAAAATCCTTAATAAAATTCTAGCAAACAGAATCCAACATCATATTAAAAAGATCATACATCATGACCAAGTGGGCTTTATCCCAGGAATGCAAGGTTTCTTTAACATCTGCAAATCAATCAATGTAATACACCACATTAACAAATTGAAAGATAAAAACCATATGATTATCTCAATAGATGCAGAAAAAGCCTTTGACAAAATTCAACATCCATTTATGATAAAAACCCTCCAGAAAGCAGAAATGGAAGGAACATACCTCAACATAATAAAAGCTATATATGGAACTTTTTTTCATCTTCCAAAGTGCAATCTCTGTGCTCATGAAATAAAAATGCACCATTCCCTTCTCTCAAGCCCCTGATAACCACCGTTATACTTTCTGTCTCAAATGATTTGACTACTCTATTCCTCAGAGAAGTTGAATCATGCAGTATTTGTATTTGTCCTTTTGTGACTTTTTTTCACTTAGCATAATGTCTTCAGGATTCATCTATGTTGTAGCATGGGGCAGTATTTTCATTCCTTTTTAAGGCTGAATAATGTGCCTTTGTATGTGTATACCACATTTTCTTTATCCGTTCATCTGTGGATGGACACTTGGGTGGCTTCCATCTTTTATATTACATTTGCTATTGTAAATAATGTTGCTATGAATGTGTGTATATGGTTATATTCTTTTATAGTGTCTTGTGTTTTCCTTCATATCTCATGTGTTTATTCATTTGCTCTCCAGTAAACCTTAAAATAGGGCTTCCCCGGTGACTCAATGATGAAGAATCTGTGCAATGCAGGAGCCGCGGGAGGCATGGGTTTGATCTCCGGGTCAAGAAGTTCCCCTGGAAGAGGGCATGGCAACCCACACCAGTATTCTTGCCTGGGGAATCATGGACAGAGAAGCCTGGCAGGCTATTGTCCACTGGGTCGCAAAGAGTTGGACATGACTGAGGCAACTTGACATGCATGAAAACCTTAAGACATATGAAAGCAGGAACTGTTAACTCTTTTGTTTTTTTACTATGATGTACCAGCTGCCTTTGCAGCATCTGGCCTGTGGTATTATGACATGAATGCCAGAGCTAGCTTGTTTGTGTTTGAATCCTGCCTCTACTCCTTAATAGCTGTGTGACTGTAAGCAAATAACTCAACTTCTCTGTGCCTCAGTTTCCTCACCTATATAATGGAGATAAGATGAGATAAGGACTACATGTAAAGGGCTTAGAAGAGAGGCTGACCTATAGTAAATGTTCAATAAATGTGCACGATTATTATTGTCCTAGTGAAAGTAAAAGTCACTCAGTCATGTCTGACTCTTTGTGACCCCATGGACTATACTATATTGTCTACAGGACTTTGCAAGGAGTCCACGGAATTCTCCAGGCCACAATATTGTAGTGGGTAGCCTTTCCCTTCTCCAGGGGATCTTCCCAGCCCATTGATCAAACCCAGGACTCCTGCATTGCAGGTGAATTCTTTACCCACTGAGCCACAAGGGAAGCCCGTTATTGTCCTAGTAGGTGCTCACATGTTTATTGAGTCAATAAATATTTATTGAGTCAAACGAATGAGATGACACTGGAGATCAATCAGTTTCCCCCCTCATCTCTGTCTTTTGTGTGCATCTTTATCGTCTTGCTCTTCATAGCAGGTGTAGATGCTAATGGGAGGCATTTTCCAGCATCTCAGGATGCTTGTTAGGATGCCATTAGCAGAACCTCTCTGAAGCTGTGGTTCTCAGTATCATGCACATTAGAATGAGCTGGGGAATTATATTCAATATCTTATAATAACCTATAATGGAAAAGAATCTGAAAAAGAATGTATGCATATGTCTGTATATATATACACATATATACATATAACTGAATCACTTTGCTGTACACCTGAAACACAACAATGTAAATCAACTATACTTCAACAACAACAACAAAAAAGAGTAACTTGGGGAGCTTTAAAAATTCCCATTTCCTAGGCCGCACCTGCTGCTGCTTGCTGCTTAGTCTCTTCAGTGTTGTCTGACTCAGTGCCACCCTATGGACTGTAGCCTGCCAGGCCCCTCTGTCCACGGAATTCTCCAGGTAAGTGTACTGGAGTGGGTTGCTATGTCCTCTTCTAGGGGATCTTCCTGACCCAAGGATCGAACCCAGGTCTACCTGCATTGCAGGCAGATTCTTTACCATCTGAGCTACCAGGGAAGCCCTAGATCAGTTAAACCACAACTCTGGAGGTAAGAGCCAGGTGTTAGGATCTTTAAGACTCCTCAGGTCATTGTGATATATAGGCAAGGTTGAGAATCATTGAGCTAATGAAAGCCCGGGAGAAGCTGGGAGGAAGCAATGGAGGGCTGGATGCTTGGGCTCAGTGGTTAAGAATCGAAGCATGCTCGAATTTGGGGCGAATTTCAGTAATCTCAAGGACTTTCCTGGGGCTCAGATAGAAAAGAGTCCACCTACAATGCGGGTTAGATCTGGGTTTGATCCCTGAATCAGGGAGATCTCCTGAAGAAGGGAATGGCAACCTACTCCAGTATTCTCGACTGGGAAATCCCATGGTCAGAGGAACCTGGTGGGCTATAGTCCATGGGGGTCACAAAAAGTTGGAAACGACTGAGCAGCTAACTTTTTCTTCTGTAATCTGAAAGAGCAGAACTGTAGCAAAAGATAAAAAACCCCTACATGGCCAACAGTCATATGAAAACATGTTGAATCTCATTAAAAAAAAAAATCAAGGAAGTGCAGATTAAAAGACTGGGATGACTGTTGATTTACTTCCCATAAAATTGGAACAGATTTTAAAAATAATAATGCCCAAGGCTTAAGGTTATGGGGAGGTGGGCTAGTTGGGACAATCTGTCTGGAGGACACTAGCATTAAATATCAAATCTTTATAGGCTTTCATATTAGATCTATTATGTATGGGTAAAAAAACAATTGACTTGTTGAGGGGATATATGTATACCTATGGCTGATTCATGTTGAGGTTTGACAGAAAACAACAAAATTCTGTAAAGCAATTATCCTTCAATTAAAAAAACATTAAAAAACAATTAACTTGAAAAAATCATATTGATATTACTTTTTTCTGACTACATAATTTATACATGTTCATTATAAGTTAAAAAAAAGATATTGAAATGATCTATAGCCCACCAATCTAATATTGATTAACATTTTGCTGTCTGTCTTTCAGATATTTTTATACATGTATTTGAAAATTTTTTTTAAAAGTAAGGATATTGTGACTACTGTTTCAAAACCTGCTGTTTTTTTTCTACTTGATCCTATTCATATATTGTTGGTGCCAAATAAATATTTCTCATCTGCTTAAATGAATTAATATTTTCCAACAGTGTAATTTTTAACAGCTTGAACTTTGATTTTTATGATGTACCATGATTTAATTAATCCTGTATTTTGGATATTTCTGTTAAAAATTACTTTGCCATTCATATTTGGCTTAATCCCTTTGAATGACTATAACAGAATGCCATAGACTGGATGGCTTAAAAGAAATTTATTTCTCCTAATTCTGGAGGTTGGAACTTTATCAGGGTGCCTGTATGGTTGAGTTTTTCTAATGAGAACTCTTGTCTGGGTTGCAGATTTCTGACTTCTCCTGTAACCTTACATGGTGGAAGGGGACCGGCTCTTTCTCAGGCCTCTTTTCTAGGACTAATCCCATCAGGAGGGCCCCACCGTCATGACCTGATCACCCCAAAAGACTTCAGCCTCCAATACCATACGCTGGGGATTAGGTTTCAATAGAAGAATTTTGAGAGAACATAAACATTTAGTCTTTAGCAATACTCTTGTAGATAAATCTTTGGATATGTTCAGTTATATCCTTTGTATAAATTTTTAGTGGAAAGTACAATTATTGAGATAAGGCCTTATTTCCCTTTTAGCTTTCAAAGCTTAAAAGGTACATCTAGGTGTGCTAATAATGATTAGTAGCAATAGTCTGTGATATAAGTGAATTGTTAATAAACCAAAGTGGCAAAGGAGACAGATACAGCTAAAATATAGAGGTTAACTATTATACAGAGTGAAATAAGTCAGAAAGAGAAAAACACATATCATATATTAACAGTTATATATGGAATCTAGAATTCTGATACTGATGAACCTATTTGCAGGGCAGCAGTGGAGATGCTGACCTAGAGATCAGACTTGTGGACACAGTGGGGAAAGGAGAGGGTGGGAAGAATTGAGAGAGACACTGAAACATATACATCGCTTCATGTAAAATAGCCAGTGGGAATTTGCTGTATGATGCAGGGAGCTCAAATCAGTGCTCTGTGACAATCTAGAGGGGTGGGATGAGATGGGAGGAGGGAGGGAGTTTCAAGAGGGAGGGGACATATGTATACCTATGGCTGATTCATGTTGATGTATGGCAGAAACCAACACAATATTGTAAAGCAATTATCCTTCAATTAAAAATAAGTAAATAAAAAAAAAAGAGAGGCTCAATCCAGTCCTTAGTTAAACATGGTGTATATTATAGCTGGTTGTTGAATTTTAGGTGCTATCACCTATACCTCTGTATATGAGTATCTGTGTGTGTGTGTGCATGCACACATGTGCTTGTGAGCATATACAGTATAAGTGCTGTTGATTCCGTCATGTACACACACACGCCAGCAGTCCCTGTTCTACAATCAGCTCCTTTCATAGTCTTGACCTGTCACTTCGTCCTTACTTTCCTAGCTGATCTGCAGAACCCTATCCCATACTCTGGCTGCTCACATGTGGTTTGGTTCTCTCACCTTGGAATCTGCATTTGCAATAGAGTTAGCCAGCCAGTTAGGAGCCCAGAATTTGGGCTGAAGATGAGGCTTGCTTTCTGCCAAGTTGGCTTTCCTGGGACCTTCCCAGCTGGGCTTCATCCTACCCGCCCCCCACTACCCTCACTAAGGGGCATTCAGGCTACTAGGGGTCCCTGGAAGATCACAACTTGGGAGTAGGCAGCCCCTCCACTGCAAGCAGCAGAAAAAAATGGGAAACTTCCTCTTCCCATGAGTAGGTTTCCAAATGCTTCTTTACCTTTCTTCCTCCTTCCCTCTATGGCTGTTACTTTCTTTTTCCTCTGCCTCTTCTTCCTCTTCATGCAGAAGTGTCTTTCAAACAAGAAAACGGAGAATTAGATGAATGAGAAAAAGGTCCAATCTAATGCCAAAAGAGCAGGATAAAATAGCAACATGCAGCAAAATGCCTCTAAAGTTTGTATAACATCTGTTTCCTGGCCAAGGGGGGAAGCCTTGTTTGTAGCTTAAACCCAAATCAAGATCCTCACGGGCTGTTAGGGAGTTAGAAACTGAAATAATGAGATACACACAGGGCTTTGGCAGAAGGTTAGAATCTAAATGGCAGCTCCGGTCGTAATTACTGGTGAAAAGTCAGAGACCAGGGCAAGTTATTTATTTGATTTTTAATCATAAAAGTCCTGTCTAGGTTAGTTGATTTGGAGCCCAGAGATAAAGCTGGCTTTCTTGTACAATGACTATGCAAACAGGCATGGAAAACCACTCTATTCTAACCTGGAGGTTGATTGGAAGGGCTTTTATCAAAATGTTATTCTTTTCCAAAAGGCATTCATCATGTTCAACAAGGCTTCATCCTGGTGTCATGAAAGGAAGTCTTGCCTCAGGTTAAACTAGCAGCATTCAAGGAAAAAAAAATTGTCTTACTGCATCCAGGGAGCTGTCAGAATGATTAATTAGCCCTGAGGGTCCCAGGTGGGTGATAAGGACCAGTGCATTCTTGCCTACTGTTTGTGCTTAGTCAATGATGTGGGTTTGGACTCAGGTTCCCTGCATGTCACTTCATTCTGGAGAAATGTGCCCTTAGACCTACCTTGGTGAAGTCAGTGGCTACCTTTGGTTTTAAAACCAGAGAGGCAGGAGTGTAGCCTGGCTCTGTATCTCATTTGCTTTATATCCTTGAGCAAGTTTCTTGGTAAGTCTCTGCAGCTTGAAGAACAAAAAAAAAGTGAAAGTATTAGTCATTCAGTCATGTCTGACTCTTTGTGACCCCATGGACTGTAGCCTGCCAGGCTTCTCCTGGCAAGAATGCTAGAGTGGGTTGCTATCCCCTTCTCCAGGGGATCTTCCTGACCCAGGGATTGAACCCAGGTCTCCGGCAAGGCAGGCACATTCTTTACCATCTGAGCCACCAGGGACACCCCTATAACCTTGAGCAAGTTCCTTGGTAAGCCTCTGCAGCTTAGTTTTCTCAAATTTAATGCAGCTCCGTAAGAGCCTTGTTACCCTCTCCTGTCCAGTGTCTTTTTGCTTTCAGTTACTCTGTACTGCCTTCAAATATTTGTTTTTTTAAAATTTCCCAGAGTTTTTAAGTTGTACTCTGTGAGAGAGTTGGTCCTATAGAAGATACATAGTTATATTATAGACTAGACTTGAATTTTATGCTCAGATCTGCCACTTACTAACATCTTGACTTGAAACAGGTTGATTTATCTCTGGGACTTTTACCATCCTATCTATAAAATGAGGATGATGATGATAATAATAATTTATATAGTTAATCTGAAGATCAAGTGAAATAATGTTCAGTATTTAGCAAAATGCCTGGCATATGTATATGCTCAGTAAGTGATAGTTATTAACAGTTATTTGGAACAGGTGCAAAAAGCAGTGGAAGATAGGTGGTTGGATATGGAGCTAAGGAATTTGAATTTTATTTGAAATGTATAATAATCTATGGAGTGGTTAGTTTTTCTACTGTGGTTTAGACATATATAATTCTTTGAAAGCTAAAATCACTTGAACTTCAAACTTTATGGTGCCATTAGTGAAGTTTAGATATCATTCTATGTGTCTTCTCCCTGAGACACAAACAAGGCTACCTTTAAGACTTGTCCCTGCGGCATGGGCAACCATTTTTCTCTGTCTTCCTGGGTTGGCATGCCTGTGTGTGCCTGTGTTGGCACACCTATTGTTCTCTAGGGTCCCAGGCTGAATTGTTGAAAGATGTAGTGTGTGCTGCAGAGCACAAGGGTTCCAAAGGATGTCCTGAATTCTTGGCCTGGAGCCCTCATTGGATCTTTCCATTTCAGTCTTCATGTTAACTGAGGAAGTGCAACATCCATGTCTGTGTGAAGTGGAAATCAAGGCAAGTTGTCTACCATCAGGGGATCACCAAATTGTGATAATTCATCACTATTGTCTATATTCTGAACATCTCTCAAACCTTGCCATTTCTCTCCATCTGGACACTGTGTGCCTCTAGCTCAGGCTTTCTTGACTCTCATCAGCATATTCCACTTGTGTTTTCTTAAAAAATTAATTAATTAATTTTAATTGGGGGACACTTACTTTACAAGATTGTGATGGTTTTTGCCATACATCAACATGAATCAGTCACGGGTGCACATGTGTCCCCCCATCCTGAATCCCCCTACCACCTCCCTCCCCCCCCACCCCTCTGTGTTGTCCCAGAGCACCATCCAGTTGTCTTTATTCATCCTTCCTCTAGTCTTGCATTCCTCCTACTCCCTCTCTGTATCATGTTATTAATATCACCCTGGCTCACAAAACATTAGGTATTTCAGATCATAATCTTTTAAAAAATTTTTGTATTTTTAATTGGGTGATAATTGCTTTACAATGTTGTGCCAGTTTCTGATGTACAACAACGTGAATCAGGTCCTGTGTGCTATGCTTAGTCACTCAGTCGTGTCCGACTCTTTGCAACCCCATGGACTGTAGCTCACCAGGCTCCTCTGTCCATGAGGATTCTCCAGACAAGAATACTGGAGTGGGTTGCCATGCCCTCCTCCAGGGAATCTTCCCAACCCAGGAATCTAACCGGGGTTTCCAGCATTGCAGGTGGATTCTTTACCAGCCGAGCTACCAGGAAGCCCAAAGCTGCTATATGTATACATATATCTGGGCTTCCCAGGTGGTGCTGGTGGTAAAGAATTCATCTGCTGATGCAGGAGAGACAAGAGATGAGACTTCAGTCCCTGAGTCGGGAAGATCCCCAGGAGGAGGAAATGGCAACCCTCTCCAGTATTCTTGCCTGGAAAATCCCATGGACAGAGGAACCTGGCAGGCTACAGTCCATGGGGCTGCAGAGAGTTGGACATGACTGAGTGTGTATATGCGTGCGCACGCGTGCACACACACACACATATCCCCTCCCTGTTGAGCCTTTCTCCCATCTCCCTATCCCTGTCCCACCCCTCTAGATCACCAGAGAGCACTGAGCTGAGTTCTCTGTACTATACAGCAGTTTCCCACTAGCTATCTATTTTACATATGGTAGTGTATATCAGTTCAGTTCAGTTCAGTTGCTCAGTTGTGTCCACCTCTTTGTGACCCCCTGGACTGCAGCACACCAGGCCTCCCTGTCCATCACCAACTCCCAGAGCCTGCTCAAACTCATGTCCATTGAGTCGGTGATACCATCCAACCATCTCATACTCAGGAGTCTTCTTTAGAACCCACAATTTGAAAGCATCAATTTTTTGGCCCTCAGACTTCATTATGGTCCAACTCTCACATCCATACATCACAACTGGAAAAACCATAGTTTTGACTATATGGACATTTGTTGGCAAAGTGATGTCTCTGCTTTTTAATACACTGTCTAGTTTTGTCATAAATTTTCTTCCGAGGAGTAAGCGTCTTTTAGTTTCATGGCTGCAGTCACCATCTGCAGTGATCTTGGAGACCAAGAATGTAAAATCTGTCACGGCTTCCACTTTTTCCCCTTCTATTTGCCATGAAGTGATGGGACTAAGCAAATAGTGTCCATTCAGTCACTTCAATCGCTCAGTCATGCCCGACTCTTTGCGAGCCCATGGACTGCAGCACACCAGGCTTCCCTGTCCATCACCAACTCCCGGAACTTGCTTAAACTCATGTCCATCGGAGTCGGTGATGCCATCCAACCATCTCATCCTCTGTCGTCCCCTTCTCCTCCTACCTTCAATCTTTCCTAGCATCAGGATCTTTTCCAATGAGTTAGTTCTTCGCATCAGATGGCCAAATATTGGAGTTTCAGCTTCAGCATCAGTCCTTCCAATGAATATTCAGGACTGATTTCCTTTAGGATTGACTGGTTGAATCTCCTCGCAGTCCAAGGGACTCTCAAGAATCTTCTCCAACACCACAGTTCAAAAGCATCAATTCTTCGGCACTCAGCTTTCTTTATGGTCCAACTCTCATGTCCAAACGTGACTACTGGAAACACCACAGCTTTGACAAGACGGTAGTGCATTTATGTCAGTGCAACTCTCTCATTTCGTTTCACCCTCTCCTTCCATGCCACCCCGTTCCCACAAGTCTGTTCTCTCTGTATCTCTATTCCTGCCCTATGAATAGTCAGGCCATAATCTTAACAAATTCATAAGCATCGCTCTCAAGGGCCTGCATGATCTATTTACTAATCCATCAAAGTCCCTTCCTATGTGCTATCTTTCTATGTCAATTCTTCACTTAAGTAACAATAATAATAATTTCTTCAATATTCAAGGGTTGTTGATATAAGATTCGCTTTCAATTTAGTAATAACATTTTAGGAAGAAAAGAAACACAACTACACTAAATAAAAGAACATTTTAATTGTAAGACACATTGTAATTGCAGAAACATTGAAGTGTGAAAAAATTTAAGTCTCAGAGTTGAAGACACATCCTAATAGGTACTATTTATTGTCAACAAAGGGCTCAGTACTGATTTACCTGAAGAATCTTTTCTTGCTTCATTCTGTCTCCAAGGAACTCTCCACCATGTAGTCCTGCCCCTCTGTGCATGACTTTCTAGATCACTCTCTTGTGCTAAAATCAAACTTCACAGAATATATTTGGTCCAAGCTGATTGGGCCTGTAAATAGAGTAAGTGGCTTGTGTTTTCACTGTGTAACGTTATCTATACTTTAAGGAAAAAAACTTTTATTGAAGATTGGACTCCCCCCCCGAAAACAAACAAACAAACAAACAAACACAAGTCTTCACATCTTTGTTCTCTATTGGTGGCAGCTAAGGATTGATTATTTCTACTTTCTGGGAAGAATATAAGGAAGAAAATGGGGAAGCTCTGCTCTTTTCATCCAAGAATGTCATTTTCTTTTTTCCAAGGTATTACCAACGCAGTTATTACATCAAGGTAAATTAAATTCTTGGGGTCCAGACTAGGGTTTCACTCAGTCTTTTTCTTTTTTGAAACAATTTTTAGCCTCTAAATATTTGACCTTGCATTTGAGCTGAGATTAAGCTGTCACAGATCTTGATTTGATAAAGGAGTGGAATTAGAATGGACAGAATTAGACATGGAATTAAAATGGACAGAAAGAAGTGAGGCTAATGGTGTTTCCAGGTGATTTTCCTTTAGCAATTGGCCAAAGAAAATTTCATGAGGGAAAACGGTGTTTGCTTTCTTCTTGGGCCATCTCTGTGCTTGTCTACGAGACCCCTGACCAGGCCTCACCCTAGTCGGTCTCTCTGTTCATGGGATGTAAGCATCTTTATTGTGAGTGTCTCTGCACATTTAATGGGACTTCTGTTGTCTGTGCTCAGATGATTTCATACTTTCTGCTACATTTTGTTTGGAATTCATCCGATGTGGGCTGTTCTCCAGACTTAAAGACTGAAAGGTCCTTCCAAACGGAAAAGAATTCCGGGACAGACTTGAATAAAGTTCGGTGTGAAAGCTAATTCTTCATAAAACCCTGAACGATTTTCCCCAAAGTCCAGACACCAACACTGTCGTAACCCTCTGGACTTCATCTCTGCCCTCCTTGCTTGGGGCCTGTGGATTGTAAGCAATGTATCTGCATTTGTAAATAAGGAATAACCTCTTGACAGTTTGATGGGATTGGAGAAAATGACTGCTCTTTTTGGGGGGAGAGTGGCTCTTCCTATCGCGTCCTGCTGTGGTGAACCATGACAGTGGATTTACTAGAGATAAGAGCCTTAAAGTGAGACTAAAATAAACACAAAGATAATCTTTTCCCATTTCTGGGCTGAGACTTTCTACCAGAGAAAAGTCCGTTCATTGTAAAAATGAACACGATTCCTGGCCAGGCAGCCTGAGGAGGGTGGGGAGCAGGGGAAGTGAAAGTCGCTTAGTCATGTCCAACTCTTTGTGACCCCAAGGACTATACAGTCCATGGAATTCTCCAGGCCAGAATCCTGGAGTGGGTAGCCATTCTCTTCTCCAGGGAATCTCCCAACCCAGGGATGAAACCCAGGTCTCCCGGACTTGGGTTACAGGTGGATTCTTTACCAGCTGAGCCACCAGAGAAGTGAGCAGAGGACAGAAGAAGCCAGCCACTGGGGACCCTGGTAGATGTGGCACCCTCTGGTCACTCCCACACCAAAGCCTTCCTTGGTGTCAGCCTTAATCAAACTCAGGTTCATTTCCAATGCCATCCTTTGAACTTGAATATCCCTTCTTGCTTCTGTATTTTAGCAGTCCCTAGCCTCCCCTCAAGGAGTGTCCTAGTTACACTTCCTTTGTGCTCTTCTGGTACTTTGTTCAATGTTGTGTTTGAGTTTGTTGACGGTGTGACAGTTTCTCTGTATGAGAGTCTCCTGCCCTAGACTGTGAGCCCACTGAGGTCAGGCAGGAAGTAGTCATTCATTTGTTCATTTGCAGTAATTGAATCGGTACCTCTCACACATGTACGCTGTCCTAGAGATAGTAATATAAGAGAGAATGCAGCAGACATGCCCTCCTTTTCAGTTTAGTGATGGAGACAAAAAGCACAGGGACCAAATGAACAACTGCTAGAAAGGAAGCAAACAGGGAGATAAAGAAATGGGAATGTATTACATTATATATTTTACTATATTATAAAAAGGGATTATTTACATATAGGAAGTTATTTATATATATGAATTATTTGTATATAAACAGGAAGTTATAAAACTTCCTTCCATGAGGCAGTTTCTCTGAGGATGGGCATCTAAGGTAAGATCACAACAAGGAGGAACTAGCTGTAGGAGAGCGTATTGACTGCTCAGTGATTAATAGAATGGATGAATCTAAGTGAGAGGTCCTTGTAGTTTACTGTGTTGAATTAAAATACTGCTGAGTATAAAGTCAGGAAATATTTCCTGAGGCAGCATTGGTGCTAACTCTGATTTATTGGCAATGGCTGCTTGGAGCACAGTTTCAGGGAGAACCATGGTTGTATCCAAGCTCAGTGGAAAGAATGCCATAATCAGTGAGTGTGGTCAGCCATGGGTGTGGAGATAATGGTGACTTGAGTGCTGGCTGCTTTATATCCTTGTTGAATGGACTGACTGGCAGCAGGGACCATTTTTTTTGTTCTTACTTCTTCTATTCTTTCCGTTTGCTCTCTGATTCTTCTCCCCAAATTTTCCCACTTAGCTCTTCTCCATTCAGTTGGTTTATGATATTTTCATGCTTATTTTAAGATTTTTCTAACGGCATATATATGTTTGTGTATATATGTATATCTTCCAATATATTATACACACATGTGAGTGTATGTATGTGTACATATGTGAAAATATGTGCATCAGTATGTGTATACATGTCATATAAATACTACATGCACACACATACACAATCAATTCAATCTCACCTCATGTAAATAGCACTGCCCTCATATGAAACTCAAATTATTCACTCTAGTCTTAGCTAGTGTAAATAGTTTACCTTATCTGTGTATAGTTGATTCAAGCAACCTGGTAAACTCTAAGAAAATAGGATTTGTTCTGAATCTAAATCTTAGCTCTTTCATGTATTAATAACAGCTTCCCCAAGTTTTAGATGTAAAAAGTGGATTTAATAATAATAATAATAAATATCATATACTTCTCACAAAAATATCAGAAGATCAAATGAAACAATGCATGTGAGTGCATTTAGAAAACTTGCACAGAGTTTTAGAAATGTATTATTCCATGAGTTTGTTTCAATTACATCTTTCATTTTTTGTACTTTGGTATTTTCACGTGGAAGATTGTAGAGGTGGGCTCATTTGACTTATCTGGAAAATTGTTGTGTTTAAGTTGGTGTTTATTAAGTGCATTCTGATGCAAATAAAATAACTATACAGGTTTGTTTTACCTTGTAGTAATTGAAGAAATAAATTTTAACATGGTTGTAAAACTTTTTGCTCTGCTGACTTTCATAGTAAATTTCCATTAGAATAAAATTTCTTTCATGTTAGTTCCCTTTTACAGACTCTAATATTTTCTTATAGAGAGAAGATAGCACATCTCATCCTAAGGCTACTAATTCAATGCAAATTAAATACTTTGAAGTCAGGTCCTGTTGCCAAGTGTAGTAGGCTAAAGGAGAGAATGGTGCATACTTCCTAAGTGGAAAATGTCAGCTGTAGAGAGGCTGGTGCTTGGTCCTTCAGTCGTGTCTGACTCTTTGCAACCCCACGGACTGTAGCCTGCCAGGCTCCTCTGTCGGTGGGATTTCCCAGGCAAGAATAGTGGAGTGGGTAGCCAGGGGATCCTTGGCTTCTCCCTCCTCCAGGGGATCTTCCTGACCCAAGGATCAAACCTGCATCTCATACACTGGCAGGTGAATTCTTTACCACTGAGCCACTAGGGAAGCCCCTGTAGAGAGGGCACATCTACTAATATGAGAAACACAGTGTGACATGGACTTGTCTTCATGTAGAACAGAAACACAAGCAGGGAGTCAAAGGGAAATGACTTCAAATTCTGATGCCTACAACCTGATGGCTGCAGGATATGTGACGGATACACTCTTTGAGTCTCATGACACAGAGTCAGCTCTTTTCTAGGCTCTAGAGATGCAACAGTGAAATAACAGACAAGAGCCCTGCCCTGATGCACCTTACATTCTGGGAAGAAGCTCAGCAAACAGAAACAGGATTAAAACCAATGAAAACTGCATCTAGATTAATCATCATCAAACAATAGAAAAGCAAAGATAAAGAAGAAATCTTAAAATCAGAGGAAAAAAAGCAGATGCTACCATAGGTGAGAAAAGCTTTCATCTGACTGCCACCTTCCCGTGAGAAACTGTGGAAGCCAGAAGACAGTCCAAGAACATTTTTGAAGTGCTAAAAGAAAAGTGATCTGTCAATTTAGAATTCTATCTCCATCAAATACATCCTTCAATAACGTAGGCAGAATACAGACATCTTCAGATAAAGATAAGCTAAGCAAAGGGGCATTAGAGATGGCTCAGTGGTGAAAGAATCTGCCTGTCAAGGCAAGAGTTGCAGGAGACGCTGATTCGATCCCTGGGTTGGGAAGATCCCCTGGAAAAGGAAATAGCAACCCACCCCAGTATTCTTGCCAAGAGAATCCCATGGACAGAGGAGCATGGCTGGCTAAAGTCCTTGGGGTCTCAAAGAGTCGGGCATGACTGAGCAGCTGAGCACAAACGCATGTACCCCCAGAAGGAAAGTCACTGTGCCACCAGACCCGCACTGTAAGAAATACAAAATGAAATTCTTCAGTCTGAAGGAAAAGGATTCCCAGAAAGAAAAGGATGCGGGTCTTTAGAAACAGATGAAAAGCACCAGAAACAGTAACTGTCTGAAACTGACTGCAGCCTGATAAAGTCATCATTAACACGACATTTACCCACGAGGAAACCCTGGAAGAGAGTTTTAAAGACAACCATAAGTCATGCATGCAGAGATAGCAGCCGTTGTGTTTGAAGAATCCTCATTTGTTTCTTCCTTTGACTACATCAATCTGTGTCTCAAAAGTGGTTTCTAGAAGCGGAAGTAGAAGATTTAGAAGAGAAGGCACATCCATGTCCCATTTTCTCTTCCATGGGTGAAAATATCACAAAGCAATGTCACAAAGGGCAATGGAGAACCTGGTGTTAGGAAGAACAGAAAATGAGACGTGCAGGAGAGCTGGCAGGGCTGTGACTGTGGAGTGGCATTTTTCCCCCCCGCTTCTGTTTCTAAGAGACTTTCCTTTAGCTTGGACTTTGGGCAAGTATTTATTGGCAACTGCTGTGTGTGCAGAACTGGGCTGAGAGCTGGGGAGCCTGAGATGAGTGCAGAGTGACCCTCGTTGATGAGTTCATGGCATCCCCCTGGATGGGCTCGTGCAGACTTGCATAACAAGGCAGGTGGGCTGATGAAGCAGTTGTAACAACATTCTGAAGAAACTGCTTGCTTTGCTACAAGACTCTCTGTCTAACTTGTCACCACTTTTAGGCTGCAAGGGACACTTGGCCTGGCCAGTTCTCCTTGCCACCCTCTCCTGGGCTGGACTCGGCTAATTCCCTGTGCTACAATATTTCTGTTTTCTCAACCTAGATATTTAGTTCAGTCACTCAGTCGTGTCTGACTCTTTGTGACACCATGGACTGCAGCACACCAGGCTTCCCTGTCCGTCACCAACTCCCAAAGCTTGCTCAAACTCATGTCCATTGAGTCAGTGATGCCATCCAACCATCTCATCCTCTGTCGTCCCCTTCTCCTCCTGCCCTCAATCTTTCCCAGCATCAGGGTCTTTTCCAATGAGTCAGCTCTTTGCATCAGGTGGCCAAAGTATTGGTGTTTCAGCTTCAGCATCAGTCCTTCCAATGAATATTCAGACTGATTTCCATTTGAATTGACTGGTTTGATCTCCTTGGAGTTCAACGGACTCTCAATGTTAAGACTAAACTTTACTGAGTTTCCTATGGTGCTCAGTGATAACGTAGATAGTGGGATAGGGGGTGGGGTAGGAGAAAGGTTCAAGAGGGAGGGGATATATGTCTATATAGAGCTGATTCACTTCATTGTACAGCAGAAACTATCACAGCATTGTAAAGCAATTCTATTCCAATTAAAAAAAAGGACTAAATCTTAACTTAGACTTCCCCAGTGGCACAGCAGTCAAGAATCCACTTGTAATTCAGGAGACGCAGGAAACGGGGGTTGGATCCCTGGGTTGGCAAGATCCCTAGAAGGAGGAAATGGTAACCCTCTCCAGTATTCTTCCCTGGGAAATTCCATGGACAGAGGAGCCTGACGGCTTACAGTCCGTCCATGGACACGAATGAGCACACACACATAAAGCCTAGCCTAGAGCACTTCAGTCATCACCCAGGCTGACCTCCTGCCTCAATGGCCACTCTAAGCCTCATGAGGCCTAAACAGTACGTCTGCTTACCCTTAACTCAATTTCTACTCTTTCAGTTCAGTTCAGTCACTCAGTCGTGTCCAATTCTTTGCCACCCCATTGAACTGCAGCACGCCAGGCTTCCCTGTCCATCACTAACTCCTGGAGCTTGCTCAAATTCATGTCCATCAAGTCAGTGATACCACCTAACCATCTCATCCTCTGTCGTCCAATTCTCCTCCTGCCTTCAATCTTTCCCAGCAACAGAACAGGGTCTTTTCCAATGAGTCAGTTCTTCGCCTCTGGTGACCAAAGGATTGGAGCTTCAGCTTCAGCATCAGTCCTTCCAATGAATATTCAGGGACTGATTTCCTTTAGGATTGACTGGTTTGATCTCCTTGCAGTCCAAAGGACTCTCAAGAGTTTCTCCAAAACCACAGTTCAAAAGCATCAATTCTTCGGTACTCCAGCTCTAACGCTAACACTCACTAATTCTCTCAGTTTGAATAATTTTTGCTCTTCAAGGGTCAAATACCATCCTCCTTTCTAAAAACAGGCTTATTTGATTTCTCCAGCCCCAGAGCACCTGGGGCTCACACAGCATGGTACTGTTTTAGAAAATTCCCTATACCAATGTTTTCTTTTTCCCTTCTTTTTCTCCTTCTTCTCTTTCTTTTTCTTCCTCTCCTCCTCATCCTCTTCCTCCTCCTCCTTCTTCTCATGATAGCTAACATGCATTAATGCCCTCCTATGTGCCAGACACCTTGTGAAATGCTCTTGTATTTCTACAATATTTCTTGTAACTATGATACTGTAGTTAAACCTCCTACCAAATGCATGGTGTCATCTCCATTTCACAAATAGGAAACCAAGGTTCCTTGTGTCCCTGGCCCAAGCACTCAGTTATCTCCAGAACCTACTAGGTGGTGCTCTCTCTTATGTTTTACTGTATCCCAGATCCCTTGAATGTGGTACAGGTTAGAGTCATTGCCAAGAAAAATTCATACATGCACTTAAACAGAAAACTGCACTCCTGTTTTTCTCCCTGTCTCTACTGTCATCCCTTAAAGACCTGGATCCTGTCTCAGTCATGTCTTGTGTTCGCTTAGAACAATAACTCCAGTAAACGTGCTGATTGGCTGAGCTGAGGGTGTTTGGTATTCTGATGATGGATGTGATTAAAATCAACAAGTGTCTGATCAACCATTTGAGGTTATTTGCAAAACTGAAATAAATTGGATCAGGCCCAGCTACTGTGGCCAAAATGCCAATCAAGACTGCAGGTTGTGGGTTTCTTTGGTGGCTCAGTGGTAAAGAATCTGCCTGCCAATGCAGGAGACACGGATTCGATCCCTGATCCTGGAAGATCCCACATGCCATGAAGTAACTAAGCCCCTGAGCTGCAACTAGTGAGCCTGTGCTCTGGAGCCCAGGACCTGCAACTACTGAAAACCACATACCCCAGCACCCATACTCCCCAACAAGCGAAGCCACTGCAATGAGAAGCTCGCAACTAGAGAGTAGCCCTCGCTCTCCACAACCAGAGAAAAGCCTGAGCAGCAGCAAAGACACAGACACACAACCAAAAAGTAAACAAATAAAATTAAAAAACAAAAAAGACTGCAAGATTCAGTGGCAGCTTGAACATTGTGCTCACAGTGCATACACACACGCCCTCTCAATCCTGTTGCAAAAATGGAGGCAAATCCCTAATTACTCTAAACATCTGATGGGAGAAATGTGAACCCGTTTTTCATGCTATAGGTGAGGCCAGGACAACCAAACCTGAAATGAGAGTTTTGCAACCATGAATAAGTTCATTTGTCTGGGCAAAAAGTCAAAATAACTAAATTTTTCTGCAAATCTGTTTTACACCTTATTTTTGAAGTCTTGAACTCGGTGTACAGTGACCTCTGTAGTGAGTGAGCGAGTTGTTAATTAAGTTTTACGCGATAGAGAGAATGGCTCACAATAGGTTATTTTTGTGCTAGGCAGGTTTCAGGTCTATTGCGGCCTCATTGCCTCCAAAATGTAGCTGCTGCCCTCCACTTTCCCTCTCCTCATCCAAAAATACACGTGCACGGATGGCTGAGGAACCCTGGCACCTTACAAATTACCCGTTCAGACCGTCAAGCATCTTTTGTTTGGAAGGAAAAGAGATGTGACAAATGTAAACACTGGAGGATGAGACCTGCAGTGGAGGATGGATGCCATGTCAAACCTGATAAAAGCTGACATTGCATTCCTTTGCCATCAGTCAGCTGCCTCCTCTCTCTCTCTCTCCAGCTCCCCCAGCCTCTTTTTTTCCCTGCCATGATATTTGCTTTTATTCTAACTCCTTAGGCATGCTCTGGAAGCCAGGTTCTGATTAGTACGAAACTGCTCGCCTTAATTTATTTTCATCCATGTCTCTCGTTTGGTGCCAGGCTGCAGGATTCAGATACAGACCAAATTAGATGAGGGTCTCTTGTTTCCTAGGACATGAGGCAAAGAGAATTCCTTTCTATCACCCAGAGTGGAAGGAGCATCTGATCCAAATGTTGATGGAGACCATGCCTTCAGTTTTTGAGATTCTGATTTTATAAAATTTCCTATGGCATAGGTGTAGGTTTGAAGGCCCAGGGAACAGTCAGAGGAAAGGACAGGCCCCTGGCAATGTTTTGAAAACCAAATCAGTGTCAGTCCAACCTCATCCCTAAGGCACAACCAAATTTGTTCCTAGCACACTCGACGTGGCTCTAAAGTTGGAGTTGGCTGGCTGTGGAGGGTACCTCTCAGAATGGCCACCCAGGTTGGAATTTCAAAGCAGCGTACCAGCTGCCAGCTGACCCTTCTCTGGTCATGTTAGGACATCTCATTTCTTCTCCATTTGTACAGCTCTTGCCTCAGATAAGCCACAGCACAGTAGAGTAGCACTTAAGAGAACAGGTGTTGGCCTCAGACAGGTCTGGGCTTGAGTTCCAGCTCTGTCTTTTCACTCTTGGTCAAGAGTGCATTTAATCGCAAGCAACAAATAAGTTGACCAGTGATGGCTTGAAGGGAGTTATTCATCTCACACAACTAGGGGTCCAGAGGGTGGCAGACCAGGGCCATCATAGTGGCTCAAGGATTCCATTGTGGAGCAGTTCTTTCCAGCTTCCTGCCCTGCATCCTTAGGGGATTGTTGTCGTGGGACAAAAATACAACCCCCCCATCTCCATGGAATGTAGTTTATTTTCAGGAAAGGATCCAGTGATGGTGAGATAAACAAGCAGAATCACTCTGTGTATCTTAGGGTTCCCAGGAGAGATGCTGCTCTCAGTTTCAGCTATAAGCTTCTCCAAGTGTGTTCCAAAGCAGATGTTCCATAGGGAAAAAAACCTCCAAAATCTTCTCCTGGGTCTTGTCAACCAGCAAGCACATATGTGTCAACATAAGTGATGACTTTTGTCTTATTGTTGTGATGACTTATTTAAGAATGACTCTGCTCTGGGCTGACTCTCTAGGCTTTATTTTACAACAGTTTTACTACTGCACAGCCATGCGTCTGAGACAAAGTGGTGATAGATGGAGGCCAGGATGAGGGCAGTGGTGGCAGATTTCGAGAAGAAAGAAATCTGTGAACAAGACACTCTCTCCAGATGGAGAGTGATGGGAGGTGGAGGGGCCCTGGATGGCTCTGGATTCTTCAGTTGGAGGTGTGAGGACAGTGAAGCCGTGAACAGGAAGGAGGAAGTCCAGAGGAGGAATTCATTCAGGATGGAAAGTGAGTTCAGTCAGAGACACGAAGAGACGTTGTGGGTTTAGTGGCAGCATATTCAGAGGGAGAGAACCAGGGCTCAGCTGGACATCCAGGCCTGGAGCTCAAGAGAGAAGTCAATAGAGTTCAAAGTGTGGAAGTGTTAGTCTCTCAGTCGTGTCCGACTCTTTGCGACCCCATGGGCTGTAGCCCGCCAGGCTCCTCTGTCCATGGAATTCTCCAGGCAAGAATATTGGAGTGGGGTGCCATTTCCTTCTCCAGGGGATCTTCCTGACCCAGGGATTGAACCTGGGCCTCCTGCACTGCAGGCTGATTCTTTACTGTCTGAGCAACCAGAGAAGCAGAGTTTAAATGCAATATCTAGTTAGTGATACTAATGAAAGATAGATTTTTAAGAAAGCTTTGGCCTGAAATGGTGGGGTTCTTTCCCATTAGTTATGGGCATCTATCCTGTGACTGAATCCACAAGTTGAATAAAATGAAGTCTGTAATTATCTGGTGAACATGATCTTTGTGGAGGAAAAACACAAACCTCTGATTCCCCATAACTGCCAGGGAAGTGGGAAGCGTGGTTGTTTTTGAGTTCACAGGAATACATAATTCCTTGAGTTATATAAGCTTTAAAAGCCTCTCACACATCAGCTCCTTCAATGTTTACAAGAACCCTATGAAGAAAGTGAGGCATAGCTCCTTTCCTATGTTGACAAAGGAGGAAAGAGAGATATAGGCAAGCCCTCTGATGTGTCCAGATTCTCAAGTGGCTGAGCCTGTGACAAGACCAGAACCCAAACCATCTGGCCTTGGTGCTGTTTCCATCCTGAGTGTAGGGAGTGACAGCCACTCAGGAGGCCTCATAATGAAGTATTCATCCTACCAAAAAAAAAAAACAAAACCAAAGACTACTTAAAAGCATTTCACAATATCACCTCCATGCTTTGATGACTTCATAGTGAATTAGATGCTTCAATTCACTTGGGAAACTTGTAAGATACAGATATTTGATCGTCACCTCTCAAAGGTTAATTTTAGTATGTGTATTAGTCAGGTTCTTCAAAGAAACAAAACTGATAAGATATAGATGTAGAGATAGGTAGATAGATGATGTGCAAGATTCAGATATCTATTTATCTATCACTCTATAAAGAGATACATTATGAGGAACATGGCTCACATGATTATGGAGGCTGAGAGGTCCCACATTTTACCGTCAGCCAGCTGGAGCCATGGGAAGCTGATGGTGTACTTCCAGTCTGACTCCTGAGGTCTGTGAACCAGGAGTGCCAAGGGTATAAGTTCCAGTCTGAGGGTCCATCCAGTCTCATGTCCCAGCTCAGAGAGATGTTTTAGCTCACCAGAGAAAGAGAATTCTTCCTTCCTCTACCTTTTTGTTCAATTCAGGAACTCAGTGGATTGACTGAGAACCCCTGTCCCCCTCATTGGGGTGGGTCATCAGCTTCACTCGGTCTGCTGATTCAAATGTTAATCTCTTCTAGAAACATCCTCACAGACACACCCAGAAATAATGTTTCATCTGGGCATCCCATGACCCAGTCAAGTTGGTATATAAAATCAATCATCACAGTATGTTTCCCTAGAGTTCAGGAATCTGCATTTTAGCGAACTTCCTAGGGGTTTCCCCTGGCAGCTCAGATGGTAAAGAATCTGTCTGCAATGTAGAAGACCTGGGTTCGATCCCTGGGTCAGAAAGATCCCCTGGAGAAGGAAATGGCAACCCACTCCAGTATTCTTGCCTGTAGAATTCCATGGTCAGAGGAGCCTGGTGAGCTACAGTTGATGGGATTGCAAAGAGTTAGACTGGACTGAGTGACTAACCTTTCACTTTCACTTTTCAGGTGAGTCTGATGGAATGGTTCACCCACTGAATTTGAGAATCACTGAAGTTAGAGTGTTTGGGGGTGGGGAAAGGATATCCAAGTCCCTTTCTGTTTCCTCTCCTGACGGCCCCCCGCCCCCGCCCCATGAGCAGCTGCTTATCTGATAAGCCACATTTTGGGAACTTACCCAGGCTCTATTTACCGATGGATCTGATTTGTTGTTGTTCAGTTGCTCAGTCATGTCCAACTTTTTGCCACCCCATGGACTGCAGCACACCAGGCTTCCCTGTCCATCACCATCTTCCAGAGCTTGCTCAAACTCTTGTCCATTGAGTCACTGATGCCATCCAACCATCTATTCTTCTGTCGTCCCCTTCTCCTGCCTTCAATCTTTCCCAGCATCAGGGACTTTTCTAATGAGTCAGCTCTTTGCATCAGATGGACAAAATATTGGAGCTTCAGTCATCATCAACCCTTCTAATGAATATTCAGGATTGATTTCCTTTATGATTGGCTGGTTGGATCTCCTTGCAGTCCAAGTGACTCTCAAGAGTTTTCTCCAACACCACAGTTCGAAAGCATCAATTCTTTGGCATTCAGCTGTCAAGTAGTTGTATTTTCTCCCCTTCATTTCTGCTCCTTGCGGCTGTTTTGATGTGACATCACTATGCTAAGTCAAGATCCCTCAGTGTCTGATGAATTTATCCCATCTTTTGTTTTGTTTGCATGCCTTCCTAAATGTTGTCATGAAAACTCTGGTTCTCTGGATGGTCTGGCACAACCAGAAAGTCATTAATACCCAGGAATTGCAGCTGGGAGGTAGGGCCCTTTGTAGGCAATTAGACTACTTTGCTTACCAGAGTGCCACATGTTGGAATAAAGGGCATTGATCCCTATAAAAGTGAAGTTTTAACTTGTATACGTTTGGTCTTGTTTCCTATGTGTATAATATCTTTAGGACTAATTGCTAGCATTTACTGGATGCATACGTGCATGCGTGCTAAGTTGCTTCAGTTGTGTCCGATTCTTCCTGACCCTGTGTACTGTAGCCTGCCAGGCTCCTTTATTATGGGGATTCTCCAGGCAAAAATATTGGAATGAGTTGCTATGCCCTCCTCCAGGGAATCTTTCCAACCTAGGCATCAAACCAGGGTCTCTTACATCTCTTTCTTTGGCAGGCATGTTCTTTACCACTAGCGCCACCTGGGAATCCCCTACTGAGTGCATACTAGGTGCTAAAGAACAAGTGTTTTGAGTAAAATAACTAATTTTATTTTCATAATAACTCTGTGAGAAAGTACTATTATTATTCACTTTTTTTCTAGATGAAAAAGTTGCCTGAGCCTTTCTTACTGATGAGTGAGCAAGATTTAAGCCTAGGCCACCTACCTCATCCATCCCATTCTACTCCGACCATACTTTGTTATGTTAGTAACTCTCTGGGGGACAGAAAGGGTGATCAAGATAGAATGTTATAATTCTTGGGTCCCCTGGACGTATACCATCTTAATATAATAAAAAATTCACCTAAACTCCTAATTGAGGCCAACTCAAAGGCAAAAGGACACATGAATGCAAATACATTATCTGGCTAATAAGAGCCAAAACTCTATTTTGAGCTGCATTAACTAGATAGATCTGTTTTTTCAATTGCTTGCTGACTTTCTTTTGAATGAGCACTGAATTCTGGCCCCTCTTAGCTGCTGTTCAAATTTCTACAACCTCAGTGGTTCTGGGATCAAGGAATGACGAAACTTTTTAGCAGATCCATTTTCTCTGAGCCAGTTGACAAGAACAGGGCTGTTATTCCCTATCTTAGAACAAACTATAATCAGAAAGAAAGGCCACAACCATAAATCGACATGAATTGGGTAAAATCGTCCCCAAATGACTTTGCCCTCCCAAGAGTGTTCTTAGCTTTATAACACTGGTCGACACTGGCCCTAGCCCAGTGGTTTTCAGTTTTTCTTTATGGAGGTAAATAGACTAAACTCAGCACTTTCTCAGTCTCTCAAATAAGTGCACTGACATCATTTGGAAATTATAAGAATTCACATATCAAGCCAAATTCCACCCTGGGTTCAACATCCGCTGCTCCCCTCCCCCCAACCATCCCCCAAGAGTATGGTTAAGTGAGGGCAGGACTTGGCCGGAAGCTTGTTATTTCTGCAGTTTTAATTACACATACCTCATCCATTTGCCCAAATTAGGAGAGAGGGTTTGCAGAGGGAGCCCTCAGTTACTGGCTTGCTTCAATGTCTGGTTCTTCTAGCACCTAACTTGGAAATTTCAAGAAAAGTCAAGAATCGACATTTTACAGTTTTAGGGATGGAAAGAACTGGGTCATGTGTATCCAGTTCAAACCTCATGATTTCATAGACCAGAAAACAAAAACAAACAAACAAAAACTCCCTGAGATTTAGAGAGGAAAATTGTTCAAAGTCACAAGAAAGGTATGGTGAGCCAGGCAAAAAAAAGAAAAAAGGAATCTGTCTCTCTTGCTTAGTATGTTTTCTATACAACCCTCCAGAAAGGGTAATTTTTCATAGAAATTTGCTCTTGCTGTATTCAGTAGCGGAAAGGACCTAGGTTTTTAGAGTCAGGGAGAGATAGGAGTAGATCCAAGATCCAAGTTAACTACTCCTAGTCATGTGTGCCTAGTTTCTTAGCTTATCTGGGTCTTAGTTTGCCTATTTATCACATGGGGAAAACTAATGCATACTTCCTGCAATTAAATGAAGTGATATTACTCAGGCAAGTGGGACACAAGAACTGTTTGGTTCCCTTCCTCTTAGGACTCCTGGTTGCAAATGATAGAAACTCAAACTGGCTTGAGAATAGATGGGAATTTGTTAGGTTACCTGTATGATTTTGAGTAGATTTTAGTTCAAGAGAGGCTATTAGTTTAGATCAAGAGAGGTTGGTTCTACAGGCCTAAATGTTATGACTAGAAATGACAGCTTTGGGACTTCGCTGGTGGTCCAGTGGTTAAGAATCCTCCTTCCAATGCAGGGGACATGGGTTTGATGCCTAGTTGTGGAACTAAGATCCCATGTGCCACGGGTGAACTGTGACTGCTCGCCCTGGAGCCTGAAAGCCACAACGAAGAGTCCGCATGCTGCAACTAAGACCCGATGAAGCCAAAACTAAAATAAATAAATAAACGTTTTTTAAAAAAGAAGTGATAGCTTTCTTCTGCATCAGAGACATTCTCAGTCCCTCTTGATGTGACAAGATGGCTGTCACAACTCCAGGCTTCTCCTCCACGAGGTTCTAGTCCAGAAAAGAAAAGTTTTTTCCTCAATGTTTCTTCTGTAAGCCACACTGCTCTAGCTCTGATAAAATATAAAATGGAAGAAATTAGGCACAGAAAAAATTACTGTGCCATCAAACTGGGTAGTAGATCGGAAGGTCAGGTGGAAGTCTTATGCCCACTCCTGCAGCTGGAGGGTGGTGATGCCTGTGGATGGGGCAAACCTCTAGGAATATGTAGACTCAGAATGCGGCAGGGTTAGTTCACCATAAAACAATCCAAATGTTCTTGATGGGATAAAGGGAATGGATACTGGAGTTGCAAAAATAAGATTCTCCTTCCTCTCCTTTCTCCTTGCCCTGGGCTCATCAACACTCAGCAGGCTGTTTTTTTTCTCAAAATGTTTGTATGTTCTATTTGCAAGAAGGTAACACGTATTACTAAAGTTAGTGCCTCCTGGGCTGAATAATTAGGCTTCTATGGTTAAAAAGAAATAATTGGTCAAGGGAAGTATTCTTTTCTGTTCAGTTATGCTTTATCTTTCCTTATAAAAACATCACACTATATTAAAATAGACAGATAAGGCTTGCAAATAGAGACATAAAATGCTACCTTTATTAAATGTGAGTCATCACATGCTATAGCACTATGTCCTATTTAGATGTAATAAATGCTTATTAAAGCATAAATTATTTATGAAACATTTACTATATGCTTGACACTGTGATTGAGGTAAGTGCTGAGGACACAAATAGCCCTTACAGTAATCTATTTCAAGATTCAGTGAATGCAAAAGTGCTCATTAAGGCCCAGCCATGTGTTGACCATCTTTCCAAGCAGAACAGGAAGTAAAATATTAAAAGCCAGAAAAGCATGGTGGTTAAGCACATGCAGCTATGAAGATGGACAGATATGTGCTCAAACTTGGCTTCATCACAGATCCACTGCATGATCTTGAGGAACTTGCCATTGAGCTCAGTTTCTGTAAAAGCATGAGAACTGTGTTTCATTCAATTGCTTATTTTCCATGGTAGTTATGAAGATTAGAAGTCATAATGTACTTTAAGTTATTTGGCACATGTCACAAAGCAGGTTACAAAATGGTAGGTAGCATGGAAATTGTTGCATTGACTTCCTGCCATTCACCTCAAAGCCCTGACATGCATGAGTACACACACACGCAAATGGAGCCACTGCTTTAAGAGAAGCAAAGGCTAACTATACGTGCTGTGAGCAAATAGTGTCAGAAACTAAAAATATTTTGTAATCTCTAGTTGTTATAGGTTATCTTGCTATCAGCGCATTTGGCCTGCAGCTTTCCCCATGACACATGTGTCCAAGCACACGTGAAATGTGAATTGTTGATGAAACATGAGAAATCAGTGTCTCTGTGTGGTTCATAGCTATGACTCTCACACCAAAAATAGCCTTCTTGTGGAGAGGGAAGGTCAACTGCTAATTGTGTGACAAAGAAAGTAACATTAGGGCTTGGAAATAGCAATGATAGAACTTTAGAACTTCTACTTCTGGTCATGATGGATCCCTTAGATCTTTTAGCATATTAATCATAATTGTTTTGAATTCTTGGCCTGAAAATTCTGACACCCGTGACATATTTGACTCTGGTTCTGATGTTTGTTCAGTCTTCAAACTGTGTGTTTTGCCTTTTAGAATGTCTTGCAATTTTCTGTTGAAATGCAGGCATGATGTACTAGGTGGAAGGAGCCATGACAAACAGGCCTTTAGTGCCATAGTGGTGGGTTATGGGGAGAGCAGAGAGGGCAATCCTTCTATAGTCCGCTGATGAAGTCTCAGTCCTTTGGTGAGCTTATTCCCCTGGACTGTGAGCCTCACCAGTGCTTCCTAGTTTTTTTCCTTTTTAAGTGGGACTAGGTGGCTCGAGGGGGTTGGAGTTAAATATTCTCTTGCCCCTAGGTAGGCTAGGCTTTGTTATAACCATAGCAGGTGAGGTGCTGGTAAATAATTTTTCCTGAGGGCAGCCCTTATGAAAAACAACAAATGTTCTGGCACAGTGGCAATGATTCTTTTCTTCTCCCTCTGCTGGAAGCATGAAAATTTTTTCCAATATTCTCTGGGAGGACCTGACAGAATTCCTGGAGGTAAAACTCACATGCACAACTAAAGATCCCAAAGGCCACAATGAAGATGGAAGATCACACATCCTGCAACTAAGACCCAGCATAGCCAAGTAAATAAATAAAAATAAGAAAAAAAAAAAAAGGAAAGAGAAACCTGAGAGGCTGAGAGGTGCATGCTCACTTCTTCTCTCAGTCTCGTTGTTAGGTAGACCTGTCCTTGTTCTTGGTGAGAAGTGAGACAGGACAGCATGCTGGGGAAAGGCAGGGATGTTTCTCTGTGCGGAGTCCCCTCATGGAAAATAACAACTCTGCTTTCTCACTGAGAGCCATAGTTTATTGAAAAATGTTATAGAATCCCTGTGTTATACTCATGGCGCTGGTGCCCATGGTTGAATGACTTTGAACTAAAGTATCATCCAGAAAGGGCTTCCTAAGATGGCTCCGTGGGTAAAGAATCCACCTGCAAATGCAGGAGACACAAGAGATGTGGGTTCGATCCCTGGGTCAGGAAGGTACCCTGGAAAAGGAAATGACAACCCACTCCAGTATTCTTGCTTGGAGAATCTCATGGACAAAGGAGCCTGGCAGGTTAGAGTCCATGAGGTTGTAAGAGTTGGACACAACTTAGTACCAAAACCACCACCATTTGCAAAATGGTGATAGCAATAGCTTTCCCCTTATGGTCTTCTTTGGAGGATGAAATGAACTAATATGTGACAAATTTAAAGGGTTCTGTCAACACAGTCTATTACTGCCATTGCTACAGGTCAGGAAACTAAAATTTGAAGAGCTGTGTCTAGGGTCACACAGCCAAGAATTTGTCAACTTCAGATGAAGGGGTAAGCATTTGACTTGGATGAGCAGACGCAATGGGGAGTGTCACCTACAGATTGATACTTGCCATCTACCTTTACAAGGATCAAATTATGAGCTGTTGTGGCTGCTATCAACATCCCCTGAAAGGAGTCCAGAGTGGAGATCAGGAATGAGGCCCTCTGTGCTCTGGGCAAGCTGGCAAAACTGGTCTTCAGATAGATATTTTCAGGAGAAGATTTTATGAGCCCAATTCTTACATCTCTTCATATCCAGAAAAGCACTAAAATCCGTCATGGTGATGTCTGCTCCTTGTGACTGCAGTAACCTTTATGAAACTAGCAGAAAACTGCAGAAAATGTGTGCTTTGCTGCATGTATTCCTTTTCACCAAAGTCACGTGCATATACTGACCTTCCCCCATTCCTCTTTGGAGCAGTTTCTCAGTGCTATCAGAAATGCTGTCTCCCGGCCTATAGTCCTTATTTTGCTCCAGATAAAACTTAACTCACCACTCTCACATTTTGCATTCTTTTCCAGTTGACAGGAGAGTGCTAGAGGGCTAGACAAGGCTGAGATGGTAGAGAATTGCCTGCAGGGGAGCTTGGATATTGTAAGTAAGTGCTATGAGAATGCAGTTTCCAAAAGTGAATTTTTTTCCTAATTTTTTTTCCCTATGGGAGCACCCCTGCAGCTTTGTTTTTACTGATAGTCATGCAGGATATGATCTCCTGGTAAGATAAATGTGGAATGGGGTCCCCCAAACACAAATGGTGAGTCATGGCCTATTTTGGTTCAGGTTAAAAGGGTAACCTGGTGAAATTCCAAAGCTGGTTGGTGGAAAGAGCTTTCTTTTTTGCTTTCCTTATGGAGATAGATTTTGTAAACAGAGTTTCCCAGACAGGAAGAGGAAACTATGTTCCAGTAAAAACAAGTCACTTGAGGAGAACAAGGAAGGAAGCTGCGTAGGTGTTTGGGGCTACTTGCTTTGGTACTGGATAGCCTTTTAGATCCTTACATGTGGCCAAGGAATTTAATCATCATCAGAAGAAAGCTGATAAGGACCCTGCAGTCTGATAGAACCCTATCATTGATGTCTTCTAGGGGGCATAGCATTGTGCCTAAAGTGCTCCCCCCATAGTTGTTGTTTATGCCAATTGAGGAATCTCAAGTCCTTTTTGATGTTTGCATTTTAATTTCTCTCAAATATGCTGTAACTGTTGTCTCAAAGATTCATAGCTTCTACGTTAGTTGGGCAGGCCCGGAGTGTTTGTTCCTATTTTGCAAATGAGAAAGCGGTTTCTAAGAAAATACACTTCCTGACTAAAGTTACTCAGCCGGTGAGTCATAGCACTGAGGTTGAACCCAGAGGTTAAGAAGAAGCCCACTGGCCTGGGGGCAGTGTATGTGTAGGGGGTGGGTGGGTATTTGTACGTGAGGGTGGGAGTAGCCTGTGAGATATGGAAGCAGAGGTCCAGTCTTCTGCACATTGCACTCTGCTGCCCAGTCGTGTACCAAGAGGCTTCAGGTATTTGTTCAAACGCACTAAAAGGAAAGCACCGGAAGTCATGGTTGGCTTGGGACCAGGGCAGGGCTGAGCCTTTTTGTAGCAAGAGGAGTCCTGGCTCAGGAGATGCGCAATAAAGCTTTAATAAAAGACTGCCCAAGAGATGTGCTTTTAGACTGTAACATGCAACAGCAATAAGATAGGTTGTTTTCCCTTGTTTTGGTCAAAAAGGACATGCCAGGGACCAGGAAGTAGAAGGAAAGACACCCTCTCTCTTTGTGCTGCCCCAGCATACAGCAGCCACCCTTCAACGCCTCCTGTGTATCTTACATGCCTGCCCTGTCCTCCCTTCCCTCCCGCCCGACACTCCAGTGGCTCAAGCACACAGCCATCTTCCCCCACTCCAGGTGAGGCTCTTTGGACCCAGTTTAGGAAAGACAAGAGGGCCCCTTCATCTTATTGGAGACGGCGCAGGGAAGCGAGGCTATTCAGGCAAGCAGCCTTGGGGTCTCCCACATGCATCCCCAGCCTTACAGTAGCTCCCTTCTCCCTCATCCTCTGCCATGCCTGCCATGACCCAAACCACAGGCCCAGGTGTGTGGTCTGAATGAGTCAGATTTCACTCTTTGGAGAAAATGCAGGGAAAACAATCTGTGCCAGGGAAGTTTAGCGAGCACCCCGAAGAGCTTATTAAGTGTGGAATCCCAGGGAGTATGGTAGGGCTATCAGAGAGGGTTATTTGTTATTTCTCCCTGGCTCCCCAGCTTTGGGGGCTGTCCTCTGCTCATTCACACCAGCTTCTCAGCCACCTTGTGCAGCTGTAAGACCCTCACTAAGGGACAGCACTGCTGTTTCTGGAAGCTTCCTTTTAGTTTTAAATAGTTAGCACGACTTGGGAAGAACCTGACCTAGTGAGTATGTCTGCCATGCTGAATGAAAACCAGTAAACAGCACCAGGAATAACAATGGTAATAGCAGAGGTGAGCTTCAATTGAACCCATGATATGTGCCAGACACTGTTTAATTGCATTGCATGCATTATTTCTCTTAGTCCTTACAGCAATATGTAGTAGGTATGACAAATCAACCCTGAATACTCATTGGAAGGACTGATGCTGAAGCTGTAACTCCAGTATTTTGGTCATCTGATGTGAACAGCTGACTCGTTGGAAAGGTCCCTGATGCTGGGAAAGATTGAGGGCAGGAGAAGAGGGCATCAGAGGATACGATAACTAGATGGCATCACCAATGCAATGAACATGAACTTGGGCAAACTTCAGGAAATGGTGAGGGACACAGAGGCCTGGTGCGCTACAGTCTATGGGGTCGCAAAGAGTTGGACACGACTAGGTGACTAAATAGCAACAATGACAATCTCATCTCAAGATGAAAAATTTGAGTCTCCAGGAGCTTACATCACTTGCCAGGGACAAAGTTATGTGACAGTAAGTACCTGACAGAGCTTGGTTCTATCACAGTTCTTTTGACTCCCTAGTCCAGCCTTATAACTGCTATGTCACACAACTTCTCTCCAATGCCAAGCACCTGTGCATGTGAATGTTATGTGATGGCCTTTGCCAACATAAAAAAGAAAAAGTGAAAGAGAGTGTTAGTTGCTCAGTCATGTCAAACTCTTTGCAACCCCATGGACTGTAGCCCACCAGGCTCCTCTGTCCATGGGATTTTTCCAGGGAAGAATACTGGAGTGGTTTTCCATTTCCTACTCCAGGGGATCTTCCTGACCCAGGGATCAAACCTGTGTCTCCTGTATTGCAGGCAGATTATCTACTCTCTGAGACAGCATGGAAGACCCTTTGCTGGCATAGTCTCTCCCCAGATGGAGTTCAGTGAGGCTGGTTGGAGGAGGCATCACACTCCTGCACCTCCCCTGCCGTGGCCGTACCTGCTGAGCCCGTAAACCTCATCAGCAGGTTCTGGGGGCCTCTGACCTCATGTCCTGCTACCTTTCTGACCCCTCACTCCTCTTGTTCTGCTCTCATTGACCTCCTCATGGTGCCTCAAAACACATTAAGAATCCCCCTGTTTCAGGGACTCTGTACTTCCTCTTCTCTTGTTCTGGAATGTTCTTCACCCTAATGACTGCCGGGTTCACATCCTTGTTTCACTCAAGTCTGCTCAAGTATCACATTAGCTAAGAGGCTGTCTCTGTTGTATATAAAAAAGCATCCTCTTCTTCCCCTACCATGCTGGGCTTTTATCCCTTTCCACTGTTTCATTTTCCAGTTGCACTTTATAACTTAGAGTAAATGTTGACATATTAAGGTTGTTGCTGTTCAGTTGCTAAGTTGCCTCTGACTCTTCGCAATCCTATGGACTGTAACCTGCCAGGCTCCTCCGTCCTCCACTGTCTCTTGGAGTTTGCTCAGATTCATGTCCGTGAGTTTGCGATATGGCCTTGAAAAAAACATACAAAAGATTGCTGAGTTCATGGAGTTTATATTAAAGTGATATTGAGTATGAAAATGATTTGAATACAATCAATGCCAAGTTAACATTAACTAGCAAGTTAACATTATTCTAGTAGATGTTGTCGGTTGCCTTCTTGGCATCTATTCTGTTTGTCCTGAGTTCCAGAGACCCAGTTATGTCTTGGTGTCTGTCTCTCCCACATATTTTATATTTCTGGCATCACTGACCATAGCCATAGCCTCAGGAATAAATCCTCGCTATGGTGGTCCCAGATCCATTTGTTAGAGGTTAGGGTAAGAATGGGAATGTGACCTGGGGCTGGACAATGAGAAGGGATAGAGGTTTTGTGGGAAAAGTATCCTTGCTTCTATGAAGAAGACAAGAGAAGAGACAGCCTCATTTCTGCCTCTGGAAGCTGTCATGTCCAGGTGTCACAGGTGGACCTGGCACAGAGGAATTGAATAACTTCCTAAACTGAGGAAGAAGGCAATATTGAAAATGCAAAGTGGAAAAATGGAAAGGATCTGGGTACTTGATATAACTGTCAGCCACAAGTTCAGGATTGTTACTTAATTCTCAAACCTACCCACCTTTGGACTTGTTGCTCCCTTTCCAATTTATTGAAGTCAGTGTAAATTGGCATATCCTATTATTTGCATCCAAAGAAACTTTAATTTATATAAGTTATTATTTGTTACCACTTCCACTGCTTATCAATAACATTACTGGAGTTGGGTCTGTTTCATCTTTATGTCTGTATTTGTATTCCTTGATGTACATAGCACACCATGTTTGATATAGAGTGGATAATGAATGCATATCTTAATGAAAGTGTATCTACAAGCATGTATTTATAGCTTTGTATTTCTTTTTTTTTTTAATAAATTTATTTATTTTAGTTGGGGGCTAATTACTTTACAATATTGTAGTGGTTTTTGCCATACACTGACATGAATCAGCCATGGGTTTACATGTGTTCCCCATCTTGAACTCCCCTCCCACCTCCCCCCCATCCCATCCCTCTGGGTCATCCCATTGCCCCAGCCCTGAGCATTTGTCTCATGCATCGAACCTGGAATGGTGTTCTGTTTCACATATGATAATATACATGTTTCACTGCTATTCTCTCAGAACATCCCACCCTCACTTTCTCCCTCAGAGTCCATAAGACTGTTCTATGCATCTGTGTCTCTTATTCTGTCTCGCATATAGGGTTATCGTTACCATCTTTCAAATTCCATATATATGCATTAGTATACTGTACTGGTGTTTTTCTTTCTGGCTTACTTCATTCTGTATAATGGGCTCCAGTTTCATCCATCTCAATAGAACTGATTCAAATGTATTCTTTTTAATGGCTGAGTAATATTCCATTGTGTATATGTACTGTTGCTGCTGCTAAGTCGCTTCAGTCGTGTCCGACTCTGTGTGACCCCATAGACGGCAGCCCACCAGGCTCCGCCGTCCCTGGGATTCTCCAGGCAAGAATACTGGAGTGGGTTGCCATTTCCTTCTCCAGTGCATGAAAGGGAAAAGTGAAAGTGAAGTCGCTCAGTCGTGTCCGACTCTTAGCGACCCCATGGACTGTAGCCTACCATGCTCCTCCGTCCATGGGATTTTCCAGGCAAGAGTACTGGAGTGGGGTGCCATTGCCTTCTCCTGTATATGTACTACAGCTTCCTTATCCATTTGTCTGCTGATGGACATCTAGGTTGCTTCCATGTCCTGGCTATTGTAAACAGTGCTGCGATGAACATTGGGGTACACGCGTCTCTTTCAATTCTGGTTTCCTCGGTGTGTATGCCCAGCAGTGGGATTGCTGGGTTGTATGGCAGTTCTATTCCCAGTTTTTTAAGGAATCTCCACACTGTTCTCCATAGTGGCTGTACTAGTTTGCATTCCCACCAACAGTGTAAGAGGGTTCCCTTTTCTCCACACCCTCTCCAGCATTTATTGCTTGTAGACTTTTGGATAGCAGCCATCTGACTGGCATGAAATGGTACCTCATTGCGGTTTTGATTTGCATTCCTCTGAAAATGAGTGATGTTGAGCATCTTTTCATGTGTTTGTTAGCCATCTGTATGTCTTCTTTGGAGAAATGTCTGTTTAGTTCTTTGGCCCATTTTTTGATTGGGTAGTTTATTTTTCTGGAATTGAGCTGCAGGAGTTGCTTGTATATTTTTGAGATAGCTTTGTATTTCTATGATCTTTTAGATTTTTGCAGATCTTGGGTTCCATGCTTTACATAGCTATATGAGAGGATAATCAATACCAATGTACTTGCAAATGTTTGGGTATCACAGATTCACCATTTTTAAATTTTTAAAAAATATCCATATACCCTAAGTTCAGATTCAGTGTGTCTAAAACGGATTCACTTCCAGCGAGAGCATATAGTATAAGGCAACACAAATATCTTTTATTGAACCCCATGAGCATGGCTAAGACTTGAAATTCCACTGAATAAGCAAAGATGAACCTGCCCTGTTATTGGCTGTGTGTTCATGCTAGTGACCTAGAGTGAGGGCAGGGTCTACCCTGACCCATGAGTTTATTTGATGAGGTCATGGGGGCTAGCCAAGGTTTGCCCTGGGTTCCAAGCTGACAGCCTGAGGTCTGGGGATGTGTGTTTGTACATCATAAGCCAATTACTCTGCTTTCACGGGTGGAGAAGCCGAGACAAAAGCAGTAGGAAGACAAATGGTCTGCTTCAGAAGGGCACTGAGACTTTATGGGGAGCGTTCTCAGGGCTCCCCAGAGTGTACATGCCCCTCCAAGGAGCAGGCCCTTCAATTCAGTTCTGCTTTGCGTTCAATACTTATGTCATGTTTGGCACTGGGAGGAATATAAAGCTGAGAAGAACGCAAACTTTCCTCAAGGGATGAACCATCTAGTCGAAGAATATGACAAGTATATAATTTGTTCATATATATGTTCGTTTGTTCATTCATTCCTTCACTCATTCAACCAACTTCTAGAAACTTGAAATAAAGCAGTGGTTAGTGCAGATGTGGCCTCTGCCTCAGTGAAGATTGTATCCTAACAGAGAAGGCGTATGTTTAAGCGTATATTACCTAATCAATGACCTAAGTACACTGTTGATATTTGCAACAAGGGAAAGAAGGAGAGGATGCCATGAGAGCATCGACAAACTGATCCAAATTAGGAGGACTTTTATCTCCATTTTACAAATGAAGAACCACCTGAGGAATTAAGTAACTTGCCCATGATCACCCAGGTAGGTGTGATGCAGCCAGGCTGTCCTAACCAGAGCTCTTAACCACTCTACTCTGTAGGGAAAGGTCATGAGCTCCAGGTTTGCCATGGAGCGGGCAGTTGGATGAATAAGACTGGACCCTCAAGGAGGCATCTGGGCAGGGGCTGTAAGTAATGAAAAATATTGTGAAGGGCAGCACAGGAGCACAACAGGCTGCAGGGGTCTTTAGGGAGAGAGAGATCTATCTGAAAGAAACAGAAATTATTTCCCAGGGAGGTGCCCTTTCCTTTGGACCCTGAAACAAGTATGGAAGAATTACTGCAGGGAGAGAGAAATCAAAGGTAAAAAGGGTGCTGCAGGCAGAGAGAAGAGTGTGTAGAATAAGGGATCAGCAGAGGCAGGGTGGGGCTTCCCTGATAGCTCAGCTGGTAAAAAATCTGCCTGCCATGCAGGAGACCCCGGTTTGATTCCTGGGTTGGGAAGATCCAATGGAGAAGGGATAGGCTACCCACTCCAGTATCCTTGGGCTTCCCTTGTGGCTCAGCTGGTAAAGAATCCACCTGAAAGGCAGGAGACCTGGGTTCAATCCCTGGGTTGGGAAGATCCCCTGGAGAAGGGAACCCATTCCAGTATTCTGGCCTGGAGAATTCCATGGACTGTATAGTCCATGGGGTTGCAAAGAGTCTGATACAACTGAGCGACTTTCACTTTCAGAGTCAGTGTGGGTACTAAAGATCTCATCACCAGCCCTTTCTCCTGCCTTGCCTGTTTCTTCCTGAGATTCTCAATAGCACGTGGACACTCAGAACAGCAGCTAGTTGTTCAATAGTCCTTGAGGTCTCCACGTTTCCACCACTGAGCAGCAAAGAAACCAAAGGCAGCTTCTATCTCGACTCGGGAACCAGAGATCATCCAGCCCGAAGCTCTTGTTTACTGACCAGGAATTGAAGCAGGATGGGAAGGGACCATCACCAAACCATGCAGCCCTTTACTCAGGAATTCTATTCCCTCCCCAGCCTCTTCCACACTTCTTCCACCCCAGTCAGTTCAGTTCAGTTCAGTCACTCAGTCGTGTCTGACTCTTTGCCACCCCATGGACTGCAGCACGTCAGGCTCCCCTGTCCATCACCAACTTGCGGAGTTTACTCAAACTCATGTCTATTGAGTCGATGATGTCTTCCAACCATCTCATCCTCTGTCATCCCCTTCTCCTCCTGCCTTCAATCTTTCCCAGCATTAGGGTCTTTTCAAATGATTCAGTTCTTTGCATCAGGTGGACAAAGTATTGGAGTTTCAGCTTCAGCATCAGTCCTTCCAATGAATATTCAGGACTGATTTCCCTTAGGATGGACTGATTGGAACTCCTTGCTGTCCAAGGGACTCTCAAGAGTTTTCTCAAACACCACAGTTCAAAAGAATCATTTCTTCAGTGCTCAGCTTTCTTTATGGTCCAACTCTCACATCCATATGTGACTACTAGAAAAACCATAGCTTGACTAGATTGACCTTTCTTGGCAAAGTAATGTCTCCGCTTTTTTAATAAGCTGTCTAGGTTGGTCATAACTTCTTCCAAGGAGTAAGCATCTTTTAATTTCATGACTGCTTTCACCATCTGCAGTGATTTTGGAGCACCCCCCAAATAAAGTCAGCCACTGTTTCCACTCTTTCCCCATCTATTTCCCTGAAGTGATGGGACCAGATGCCATGATCTTAGTTTTCTGAATGTTGAGTTTTAAGCCAACTTTTTCACTCTCGTCTTTCACTTTCATCAAGAGGCTCTTTTGTTCTTTGCTTTCTGCCATAAGGGTGGTGTCATCTGCATATCTGAGGTTATTGATATTTCTCCTGGCAATCTTGATTCCAGCTGGTGCTTCATCCAGTCCAGCATTTCTTATGATGTACTCTGCATATAAGTTAAATAAGCAGGGTGACAATATACAGCCTTGATGTACTCCTTTGCCTATTTGGAACCAGTGTGTTGTTCCACGTCCAGTTCTAACTGTTGCTTCTTGACCTGCATACAGATTTCTCAAAAGGCAGGTCAAGTGGTCTGGTATTCCCATCTCTTGAAGAATTTTCCATAGTTTGTTGTGATCCACACAGTCAAATGCTTTGGCATAGTCAATAAAGCAGAAATAGATGTTTTTCTGGAACTCTCTTACTTTTCTGATGATCCAATGTATGTTGGTTATTTGATTTCTGGTTCCTCTGCCTTTTCTAAATCCAGCTTAAACATGTGGAAGTTCATGGTTCACGTACTGTTGAAGCCTGGCTTGGAGAATTTTGAGCATTATTTTACTAGCGTGTGAGATGAGTGCAATTATGTGGTAGTTTGATCATATTTTGACATTGCTTTTCATTGGGATTGAAATGAAAACTGACCTTTTCCAGTCCTGTGGCCACTGCTGAGTTTTCCAAATTTGCTGGCACATTGAGTGCAGCACTTTCATAGCATTATCTTTTAGGGTTTGAAGTAGCTCAACTGGAATTCCATCACCTCCACTAGCTTTGTTCGTAGTGATACTTCCTAAGGCCCACTTGACTTCACATTCCAGGATGTCTGGCTCTAGGTGAATGATCACACCATCTTGATTATCTGGGTCATGAATACCTTTTTTATATAGTTCTTCTGTGTATTCTTACCACCTCTTCTTAATATCTTCTGCTTTTGTTAGGTCCATATCATTTCTGTCCTTTATTGTGCCATCTTTACATGAAAATTTCTCTTGGTATCTCTAATTTTCTTGAAGAGATCTCTGCTGCTGCTAAGTTGCTTCAATCGTGTCTGAGTCTGTGCAACTCTATGCATGGCAGCCCTCCAGGCTCCTCAGTCTACAGGATTCTCCAGGCAGGAATACTAGAGTGGGTTGCCATTTCCTTCTCCTGAAGAGATCTCTAGTCTTTTTCATTCTATTGTTTCCCTCTATTTCTTTGCACTGATCACTAAGGAAGGCTTTCTTATCTCTCCTTTCTGTTCTTTGGAACTCTGCATTCAAATGGGTATATCTTTTCTTTTCTCCTTTGCCTTTCACTTCTCTTCTTTTCACAGCTATTTGTAAGGCCTCCTCAGACAAGTGTTTTACCTTTTTCCATTTCTTTTTCTTGGGGATGGTCTTGATCACTGTTGATTTTAGGAATCAGTGAACTAAAATGTACTGGAATGGGTGAATTTAACTCAGATGACCATTATATCTACTACTGTGGGCAGGAATCCCTTAGAAGAAATGGAGTAGCCATCATAGTCAACAAAAGAGTTTGAAATGCAGTACTTGGATGCAATCTCACAAATGACAGAATTATCTCTGTTTGTTTCCAAGGCAAACCATTCAATTTCACAGTAATCCAAGTCTATGCCCCCACCAGTAATGCTGAAGAAGCTGAAGTTGAACGGTTCTATGAAGACCTATAAGACCTTCTAGAACTAACACCCAAAAAAGATGTCTTTTTCATTATAGGGGACTGGAATGCAAAAGTAGGAAGTCAAGAAATACCTGGAGTAGCAGGCAAATTTGGGCTTGGAGTGTAGAATGAAGCAGGGCAAAGGCTAGCAGAGTTTTGCCAACAGAACACACTGGTCATAGCAAATACCCTCTCCCAATAACAAGAGAAGACTTTACACATGGACATCACCAGATGGTCAATACCAAAACCGAATTGATTATATTCTTTGCAGCCAAAGATGGAGAAGCTCTATACAGTCAGCAAAAACAAGACCAGGAGCTGACTGTGGCTCAGATCATGAACTCCTTATTGCCAAATTCAGACTTAAATTGAAGAAAGTAGGGAAAACCACTAGATCATTCGGGTATGACCTAAATCATATCCCTTATGATTACACAGTGGAAGTGAAAACAGATTCAAGGGATTAGATCTGATACAGTGCCTGAAGAACTGTGGACAGAGGTTTGTGACATTGTACAGGAGTCAGTGATCAAGACCATTCTACCCCAATAGCTTTAATAAATCTCTCTACCTGAGGCACCTGTACCCATTCATGGTGGGCTTCGTATTGTGCATCTGTTCTCCCTACCCTGCCCCCACCTCTGGATTTTGTGTGTTTATTTTGCAGTATTTTATTTTGTTGTTAAGAATTTAAAAAATACAATCACTTTATGTATTTGGCTGCACCAGGTCTTAGTTGCAGCACATGGGATCTTTAGTTGAGGCTTGTGGCATCTAGTTCCCTGACCAGGGATTGAATCTAGTTCCCCTACATTGAGACCTCGGAGTCTTAGCTACTGGACCACTAGGGAACTCCCCTGTTCTTGACCACTTATGGAGCATTACCATGGGCCAAGGGACTCTGCTAATTTGATTTATATGCATCATCTTTTGTAATCCTATAACCCACCTCTGCTGCTGCTGCTGCTAAGTCGCTTCAGTCGTGTCTGTCTCTGTGCGACCCCACAGACGGCAGCCCACCAGGCTCCACAGTCCCTGGGATTTTCCAGGCAAGAACACTGGAGTGGGTTGCCATTGCCTTCTCTGAACCCACCTCTAAGTTATAGGAATTCTTCTCCCCCTTTTATAGATGCAAAAATAGAGACAGTAGGAGACTGACGTCCTCTTCTCCAGCTCACACAGCAGGCATTTAGTAGAGGCAGGATTTCAACCCTTTCTGCCTGACTCAGAGCATAGTATATACTCCTGTCTAGTCACCCTCAGTGCCTCTCACACAGCTTTTCCCTTGTGGGAGCCTCATTGCTTTTAGGCTAGAATCATTGATTGACTAATAGTCTATATTCTGCTTGTGACATAGGTGTTCCTGTACACAAGGAACAGTTTCCTCTCCTATAAGTACGTTTCCTATTGCTTCTTGGCCACTTGATTAAGACCAAGTGCAAAAATATGTTTCCTCCATGTGTCATTCATTGTAACAAATGGTGTTTTCAGTCAAGACAAATGGAAATTCATGCTATAGTGTAGTGGCTTCTTTTCTTTACCCAGGCAGACAGTGTGATTTTTAATATTAAGTTTTCTTGATTTCTTGTCTAAAAATGTTATGCAAGCCTCAGAATTTTGGAGGAGGGGGAAAACATTAATAACCTTGACTGTCCTAATTTTGGATAAATAATTTTCATAATCTGTATATACCTCCTTAGGAAAGATAGAACCAGTTTGATCTGGTATCTAAAAGGACAGAATTCCACATCTCACTGTGTTCCATGTCTTCCTGATGGAGTGTCAGCAATGGCCCTTTTTCTGCCTTCATTTAGCCTGGCCTGGAACCAGAGAACACTGTCTCCATTTCCAGAATGCTCGTGGATGAGGCTCCATGTCAAATTACCACACATTACCCAGGAATGCCAGAACTCTTGGACACTCACTGTGAATTTACAGTTCTGCGTCCTCTTCCAAACTCCTAGCATTTCTTTTGATGTGAAAAAGAAATTTAAATATGTACCATATCTAATATAACACATGGACGTATTCACCACACACACTCTTTTAATTAAAAGGATCGGTACACTGCCTTTTGCTGACAGTTAACACCAATGCTTTAATGCCATTTTCTGTTATTGATTTACGAGGTGCATACTCAAGGCAAATTAGAGAATAAATCACCAGTGACATTGATTTGCTTACCAGCTCTCCAATACACGTGTGTAATTAATTGTGGGTGTGCTACCTGTCTCTGTTAGTTGAGACCTTCCCTCAGCTTTTGGCCTCTTGTCTCTGTTATCCTGTTACACTTAACGGAGAAGGATTGATGGCACCTCTGAAGGGGCAGTGTGGGGAGGTGCTTAATCCATCAATACGGCTGATACTCAGAAGTGGAAAAGGAATTTTTGCATATTCCTCAGGAAAGGGGATGAGGAGACAGGTGGGGAGGGAGTTTCTGCCTGAGTGAGGCAGCTCATTGTTTCATAGGGTTTGCCTGGGTCTCGGTATCACCTCTGGAACTGGTTATCACTAAACCAGGATGGCTGCGGAAAAAATGGTTTTTACCCTGGTGGTTGTGCTCAGAAAAGGGCTTGGTCTGCAGGTGTCAGATAAAGGAACAAGTGGCCCCTGCTCTTGATTGATTGGTCAAAGGGGCTGCATTGGGTCCTAGTTGTGGCACACGAGACCTTCATTGCTGCATGTGGGATCTTTCATTGCACTACACAAGCTTCTCTCTAGTTGTGGTGTGCAGGCTTAGTTGCCCTGTGGCATGTGGGATCTTAGTTCCCCAACCAGGGATCCAACCTATGTCCCCTGCATTGGAAGGTGGGTTGTTAACCACTGGAGCACCAGGGAAGCCCCCAAAGGGTCTGCTCTTGAAAGAGAACTTTCCTCCTTTGGATGCAGGTGGGAAGTTCAGTACCTCTCCAGGGAGTAGGGTCTTTAGAGGCAGTGTGGTGGGCTTCCCTGGTGGCTCAGTGGTAAAGAATCTTCCTGCCAATACAGGAGACATGGGTTTGACTCCTGGGTCGGGAAGATCCCCCTGGAAAAGGAAATGGCAACCCACTGCAGTGTTCTTGCCTAGAGAATCCCATGGACAGAAGATAAAGGAGATAATTGGTATATAGGAGATAATTGGTTATATAGGAGACAATCAATACATCCTCTTTATTTTCCTGCTTTTACATATCATTTTGCAATCCACAATGAATGAAAAGCAAGAGGAGAATAATAAGCCTTTGTTGTTTTATAACGTTACGTTCTTGGAATCGTTTGTTACTGCAACATAACAGAGCTTGTTCTGACAGATGTAATGCTATATCCTCTGGTGCCCCAGGACAACCAGGCACATGACTAAACACTCTCAATGATTACATGTTGACCAGTTGAAGGAGGGAAAGAAGAAAGGAAAGGTGGGAAGAAGAGGGGAGGAAAAATGCTGAAGAGTGTTGTAATGAAGCTAACTAAAATGACTCACATGGGTTGTCTTCTGTGGAGTCATCATAAAACAATTAAAATTCTTCCATCTAGAAAAATAAGGACTTTCCGAAGCCTCCAAAAACTGAGTTATAATCATAAAGGGCAGGCACACTTGGGTTTGTGATGGGATCTGGGAGCCTTGGGGGTCTCCTGCTCTTTTATAGGTGGTCAACGTGTTAATCACTGAGTATGGTATTACCAATCCCCTCTGGTGCCTCTAATCTGAGAAAAATAGACTATCAGGATGTTCTGCAGGAAGACTCAGTTTGATGCAGGCCTCCATCCAGTATAGCATTCCTGGTCTTTAACAAAAAATAAGCCCTTGCCCCTGCAGCCAGTTCTCACTGGAGTGTGACTTGCAACTTTGAGGTCATGTCTGGCCCCAAAGGCTCTTGGTCAAGAGGTTCACTGGATCTCAGCACACTCCTGGCTGCATGGTCCCATAGAATAAAGACCCATTAAAACCAGATACTTTGCCCAAACAGCAGGTCCTCTCTCTACTTCTCATCTCCCCAAGCCACACTGGGCTATTCCTCAGAGCTCAGGAGGACTCTGGCGGGTGATGTAGAGTGTAAAGAACTGCTGGATTATTGGCATTCTTTTGTTCTGAGGAAAATAAACTAGTTTCAGCTAAAATAAGAACCAGATTGACCCCCACCCCCAACCCCCGCCAAATGTCTAAGCCTTGGGACTTGCTGGTTAAAAACAACTCCTAGAGTGTTTGAATGAGAACTTTTCCCAAGGATGGCTTTGGTGAAGGAGGAGAGGCTGCCAGATTCTACATTGTTAGCTGAATACCACAGAAAATGGCTCTGTTTTATTGCTGTGTGTGTTAAACTATGGAGAACAAGAAATTGGAAAGTCCAGCCCTGAGTCAAAGAATGGAGAACAAAATGCCCCAGCTGTTCTGTACGGGAAAGGATACTTCATAAACACAGAAACAGGCAACACATTTTTGGATCTGGCTCAGCAACTACTTGGAAGTTATGATGTGGGCAGAACTCTGTCAGCCACTAAGCAGGACTCCCTACCTTCTTCCCTCAGATTGGCTGAAGCCATGTCTCTGTCCCATCCTGGACTAAGTCAAGTGGCAAGAGAATCTTTATACACTTATCAGCCAGTTTCTCCCAATATCTCACATTGTAATGCTACATTGCTCAAAACTGCTCGGCAAATTTGCCTTGGGCCTTTTGGTGACCATTTCTTGCTGTAATGGGCCTTGCAGATGGATGCACAAGGTAGCATGAAACCAGGGCAGCAGCTGGTGCTCCTAAATTTGGGTTAAAAAAGAGAAAAAGGACTAAAGATGGTGGCAAAAGTGTGACTGCCCACCCCCCCCCCCCACCACTGTCTCCTGTTAGAATGCTATTAGGAGTTTCCATTCAAGTCTGGAAAAATTCATCTGATGACATCTGCTTGACCTCCTGGGAAATGGAAGAGGGGTGGGGGTTGCCAACGAGATAGCTTCCTCCTTCCTCCACTTCCTGCAGCCTCCTGCTCCAACAGCGCCCATGGCTGCCTTCCAGCTGGCCCTGGCTACTCTGCTATCTGGACCCCACCCTGCACGTTCCTGTCTGCATCTGGAGGTCTCTCGGCCTCTGGCTGCTGGCCTACTAGAGCAAGACAGACTTTCTCAGCCCAGCAAAGGCGTTGGCTCTGGAGACAAGAAGTTAGAGAGGGCTCAAGAAGCTGATGGGTGAGGAATCCCAAGGTCTTAGAGGAACTCCTAGTGTAAAATTGTGGGTCAATACTCATTTTTCTGAAAGAGTTCTTCCTTCAAGAATGTTGGACTCTGTTCTTCCCTTTGAGTGAAAGAGTGGAATATAATAAGGAGAGTCCATGTCATTCAGTTTTTGTTTGCAAATTAATTGCCACTATTCAACTGTTTTTGAGATACAAACTGGAATTTTCATATGGTTCCAGCTGCTATATTACTTTAACACTGTGCCAGGCACTGAGGATAAAAAGAACAGTAAGGAAAGGTCCTTCAGGGTGCATAGTATCCATATGGGAGATGGGCCTGTAGAGGATGATTATCGAACACTGTGAATAGTGCAGTTGGAGAGGGCATGCAAATCCTGCTTGACCAGAATCAGTACTTAATGATGGCATGCACATGAGCTTCTTTGTTTAAGACTAGTTTCTCTCTATCATCTTTCAGAGTGGGGAGAAGGAGCTGTGTGGCACTCCTATTTAATTCAACTTTTTATTTTTGAATAACTTTAGGTTTATAGAAAAGTTGTAAAGATAGTATAGAGAATCTTTATACACTCATCATCCCATTTCTCCCAATATCTCACACTGCAATGCTACATCTGTCAAAACCAAGAAATTAGCATTGGCATATTACTATTAACTAAACTGAATTTTATTCAATTTCACCAGTTTTCCCACTGCTGTCCTTTTCCTAGCCACATTGCAAAATGTGGTGTTTTTGAAATGCATTTGAAAATTTTTTGCCACTCTCCTTGTGAAAAGTGGGGTCTATGTCCCTTTGTCTTAAAACTAAACAGGCTTTGGTAACTATTTTAGCCAACAGAATACAGTGGAAGTGCCAATAAAGTCTAGGTCATAAATAGTGATTCATGTTAATGCATCCAGGCTCCACATAAGCAGTCCAACTTTCCTGAGCTGCCATATTGGGAGGAAGCCTAACTGCCCCTGCCCCTCACCCCACCTCGCCACCCAGAGAGACTGCAAACAGAGGCCCTGAGACATCATGGAGAAAGATACCCAGCCGTGCTCCAGCTTCTTAGTTCCCAGTTGCTCCAGTCCCACATTCTTTCAGCTTTAATGACTATCTGACTGCAACCAGGTGACAGACCCTGAGCCAGAGTTTACCAGCCAAATATTTCCTGAATTCCTAACACACAGACACTGTGAGCAGTATTACAGTATTATTGTTGTTTTAAGCTACCGTGTATTGAAGATTTTTGTTATGTAGCAGTAGATAAATGGAATCAGGTGGCCCCATCAGCAGGTTTTAAATGATGTGTGAGGCTCATTAATATGTAATAACCTCCCAGATCTTCCACTGTTTCATTTTTCACATGTTCATTGAACACCTATTATGTGCCATGTGCTGGGGGAACTAGGTGACTAAGACAGTTTCTGACCTTGAAGTATTCAGGATCAGAAAGAATAACAGATGGTTAAACAAATGGCCACTGTACGATATGTTAAGGCAAAGTGTCAAGATGTGAGAGAAAAGGGACAGCTTTCCTGGAGAACCTGTGCTTGAACCAGGATGTAAAGGATAAATCTGGGTTTTCCCCTGGGGAAGAGGATGGGCGTACATGGGGTATTGGGGCTGGGAACCCAGAATAGGTCTGTAGCTCTAAACACAATTTATTTGCATGAACGTGTGTTTGGTGTTGAGAGTGGGGTCAGTCATGGAATGGGAAGTAAAAGTGAACAGGGAGATGGAGATTGAGTTTCCAGAGTGTAATCTGGGGTCGGAAGTGGAACATCAACGCTTTTAGCCTGGATCTGATTCTCTTTCCAGAAACTTCTCAAGAAGATGATGTTTCAATGTTAGTCACTGGTGCCCTCAGGAATTTGGACTCAAAATATGCATCCACTATATGTAGCTTGATCTTCTGGAAGAATAAACTTCAGAAATGTCTGGAAGTTAGGGTTCAAAACCTCTATGCAAGCCTGTCAAAGTTCTGGTCAAGGGGTTTATGAGGTTTTTATTTCTGTGGTTTGTTTTTTCCGTGGAAACAAGTGTATGGGGCGGCGGTGGGGGGTGGGGAGAATGGAATGAAAACATGCATTTTCAAAAGTAAACAGAGCTTAGGTGAAAGGAAATCCAATAAACTCTGTAAAGGCAACAGCCGAGGGCTGAAATGGAAAAAGGGTTGGAGGAGAATGAACTCAATGTAGTCAGAGAAGGAAAGAAGTTCTAGTCGAGAGGAAAGAGGCAGTTGAGAGGTAGAGAGACAGAGCCTGCACTTTGGGAACCCAGACCCTTGCTGGTTCCAGTTGCTCCCTTCTTTGGTTTAATCTGCCCTGAGTTTGTTTCTCTCCTTTTGAAACACAATAGTCTTGACTGCTTCTCCAGTCTTCTATAGTCTTCCTCCTTTGATTCCTCCACAAATGCAGATTCTCAAGGAGATAAAATAATTTGCCCCAAAGTCTCACAACAGGTAAATGGCAGGTCTGTATCTCAACCAGACACTGACTCCCAAACTGGTGGTTTTTCCAGCAACTGTGGCAACATTTCCCCTATTTTACCTGCCTCTCTGACTGCCCGCCCTCTTTCTCTGCTCACTTCCTTCTGCTGGAGAAAGATGACTAGGGCCACTGAAGCCACTATAGGCTCTTATAAACTCTGAATTATAGGAAAGAATCTCATTATAGAAGTTTCCATCACCTGCTCTTGTGTCTCAACTTAGAAATATAGGGAGAGGACATACCTTTCAGTTGCCATTCAAGGCAAGGCAAGTGAATTAGTTTGCTCAGGCTGCCATGATAAAATATCATAGGCTGGGTGGTTTATACAATAGACACTTGTTCTCTCCCAGTTCTAGAGGCAGAAAGTTGGGTTCTGGCTTAGGTCTTCCTGGCTTGCAGGAAGCCTTCCTGTTGCCATCTTGCTGTGTTCTCATTTGGACATATGAATTTGGGGGAAATACAATTCAGTCCACAGCAGCAAGGGAGGCAATACTGCTGTCATTTCACACATTAGGGAGCTGAGGGTCAAAGAAGTTGTCTCATAGTCAGGAAGTAACCGAGGTGGAATTTGAGAACAGGTCTCTGACTCCAAAATCCATGATCGCCATTCCCGGAATTTTGATGCATTCTTATAATTGTTGATGATAATAAGATTGTTGTTTAATCGCTCTGTAGTGTCCAACTCTTTTAGAGACCCCCGTGGACTGTAGCCTGCCAGGCTCCCCTGTCCATGGGATTTCCAAGGCAAGAATACTGGAGTGAGTTGTCATTTCCTTCTCCAGGGGGTCTTTCTGACCCAGAGATCGAACCCACTTCTCCTGCATTGGCAGGTGGATTCTTCACCCCTGAGCCACAGGGAAGCCTGTGATAATACAATTAGCTAATATACATAGGAAAAGGAGTACATCAAGGCTGTATATTGTCACCCTGCTTATTTAACTTATATGCAGAGTACATCATGAGAAACGCTGGGCTGGAAGAAACACAAGCTGGAATCAAGATTGCCGGGAGAAATATCAATAACCTCAGATATGCGGATGACACCACCCTTATGGCAGAAAGTGAAGAAGAACTAAAGAGCCTCTTGATGAAGGTGAAGGAGGAGAGTGAAAAAGTTGGCTTAAAGCTCAACATTCAGAGAACTAAGATCATGGCATCTGGTCCCATCACTCCATGGGAAATAGATGGGGAAACAGTAGAAACAGTGTCAGACTTTATTTTTTGGGGCTCCAGAACCACTGCTGATGGTGACTGCAGCCATGAAATTAAAAGACGCTTACTCCTTGGAAGGAAGGTTATGGCCAACCTAGATAGCATATTTAAAAGCAGAAACATTACTTTGCCAACAAAGGTCCATCTAGTCAAGGCTGTGGTTTTTCCAGTGGTCATGTATGGATGTGAGAGTTGGACGGTGAAGAAAGCTGAGCACCGCAGGATTGATGCTTTTGAACTGTGATGTTGGAGAAGACTCTTGAGAGTCCCTTGGACTGCAAGGAGATCCAATCAATCCATCCTAAAAGAGATCAATCCTGGGTGTTCATTGGAAGGTCTGATGTTGAAGCTGAAACTCCAATACTTTGGCCACCTCATGCGAAGAGTTGAGTCATTGGAAAAGACCCTAATGCTGGGTAGGATTGGGGGCGGGAGGAGAAGGGGACGACAGAGGATGAGATGGTTGGATGGCATCACCGACTCGATAAACATGGGTTTGGGTAGACTCCGGGAGTTGGTGATGGACAGAGAGGCCTGGCGTGCTGCAATTCATGGGGTCGCAAAGAGTCGGACACGACTGAGCGACTGAACTGAACTGATATATGTGTGTGTGTGTGTGTGTGTGTGTGTGTGTGTGTGTATTAGCAATTAGCTAATGAACTGAACTGATATATGTGTGTGTGTGTGTGTGTGTATATGTATATATATTAGCAATTAGCTAATAAATATTAGCAATATATATACAATACAATTAGCTAATATATTTTATATATATATATATATATTAACCAATTTGGGAGAAGGCAATGGCACCCCACTCCAGTACTCTTGCCTGGAAAATCCCATGGACAGAAGAGCCTGGTAGGCTGCAGTCCGTGGGGTCGCGAAGGTTTGGACACGACTGAGCGACTTCACTTTCACTTTTCACTTTCATGCATTGGAGAAGGCAATGGCAACCCACTCCAGTGTTCTTGCCTGGAGAATCCCAGGGACGGCGGAGCCTGGTGGGCTGCCATCTATGGGGTCGCAGAGTCGGACACAACTGAAGCGACTTAGCAGCAGCAGCAGCAGCATTAACCAATTTAATCTTACAACAGTCCTATGGTAGATTTTGGAGGTGGTGAATACAAATATGAAAGTGATTAGAAATGAGTCTTCTGAGCAAGTGACCTTTCACTTTGGTATCTTCCTTGCCCCTTTCTTCAGCACCTTCTCACATCCTGCTTGAGCTTCAGATGGGCTTGATGGCACCTGTCTGGGTAAGAAGCAGGTCTGGGAGAGTCTGGATCCTCAGATGAAGGTCTGTGATTTGCTTTCTGCATTCTTCCAGGCTTCTATGCACACCTGCCTCATTTCTTAGAGTTCCTGGTGGGGCCCTTTTCCTTTCAGATCCCCTTTCTCCATCTCCCTTCTCACCTCCTTTGGCTACATCTGATCTGTCTCTTTGGCAACTGGACACCTTTTGCCAAGAGAAATAATCCCCATGTGTACAGGGTGTTACCAAAGGGAACAGGGTGGAGTGAGGAGGGAAGGGCTTCCTGCCAGCAGCCCGTGGGCAGGGGTGGGGGAGGAGGAAGGCTAGTTGGGCCAGGAGGGCGGGGCAGATGTATTCAAGGAGAGGATCTGCCTGGGGAAGGAGAGGGTCTGGGGCAGCTGGGAAATAGCAGGGGATGGGAGAAGCCAGGAAGCAGAGGGGAATAGGAGGCAGTTTCCCAACAGGAAAGGGAGGGAGGGAGAGGCTGGAGGCTGAGGAAGCCCACAGGGAGGGGATTGATGCTGATAAAGGAGGCGGGGGGTGAATGACAGTAGCAACTCACTATTGTACACTATTTCACTGCTTACTGAACAGTGTGACCTATATTGTTATACCAGCGGGGTTTCCTGAGGCTACCCATTTTGCTGCAAAGGTGGCACTATGGTAAAGAACCCACCTGCCAATGCAGGGAGTTGTAAGAGAAGTGGGTTCAGTCCTTGGGTCAGGAAGATCCCCTGGAAGAGGGCATGGCAAACCACTCCAGTATTCTTGCCTGGAGAAGCCCATGAACAGAGGAGTCTGGCGGGCTTCAGTCCATAGGGTCGCACAGAGTCAGACACGACTGAAGAGACTTAGCATGCATGCACAGAGCAGTGTGACCTAGAGTGTTATACCAGGAGGGCTTCCAGAGGCTATCGATTTTGCTGAAAAGCAAGCTGAGGCTCAAATCATGAAGTGGGTAGCAACAATGCCTGTTGGGTACCACATGTGCTGGGTAAGGTAGCAGGTGCTTTTTGTGAGTTGAGGCAATCCTCAGAAGTCAGTGGCAGGAGGTAGCTAGACATAGCTGCTCTTTTTTGTTGAAGAAACAGGCTCTACCTAATTCCCACATTTCAGAAATACCTACTTGTTTTCAGGTGCCATACACAGGCTGGAGGTGAAATCAGTGCAAAGGTTCCCCCTGTTCTAAGAGTTTTGCAAACATGATTTCCTTACATTTTCACAGCCAGGAGATAAGCACACAATTGTTATCATTCCCTTTTTACAGATGAAGATACTGAGGCACAGAGAGGCAAAGTGACAGAGGGGAAGGTATAAGTAGGCTTTGAACCTAGGCAGTCCAACTCTATAGAGTCTAAGGGTCCATCTACTGTGTTCTACAGCAGAAAGTAAAAGAAAAGTGGCCTTGTTCTTAGTTTTGAATGACTGACTCCAAATCCTGTGTACTTTCCACCAACCCAGACTGCCTTTCAGGTTAATTAAAGGGTCAGTGCATATGTTTTAAATATAATGAAAAAGGAATGGTCGTGCACTTTGTGCTATGTCGAGGCAAACAAGTGGCCCACTTCCCTGACTGTTGGGACACAGTCAGACTCTACAACCTACACCAGAATCCTAACAACCAACCAATCAACTAACAAGCATGTAGAGGAAGATGCCATGGTCTCCGGTTCCTTGCAGATTAACCAGGTCTCAGGCACTCGAGTGACACCCAGCTCCAGAATAATCTCTATGCATGGGAGAAGTAAGATGTTCAAGTGGTTTGAATGCCAGGCTCAGGAGACAGACCTGGCTCGTATTCTTGTTCTACCACTTGCTGGCATGGGGCATCCAGCTCATTGTTTCACCTCCAGTTTATTGCTTCACCTTCTTGTTGTCAGGATTAAATGAGATCACATTTGTGAAGGGCTGCACCCCATACTTGGTGCATATGGTTACACGTGAAGTAAATGTTAAAACGGGGTTAAGAGATTAAGCCTGGCCCAAACTCCTTGGGTTTAAGTCCAAGCTCTGATATCGAGGCTCTGTGCCCTCAGCAAGCTAGTGAAGGCCTCTGGGTCTTGGTTCCCTGTTCCCTGGGAGAATTGAGCAAGCTGATGCATGGGCAGCCTCAACAGATGAGCTATTATGATTCCTAGAGATTAGAGAGAGGTGACCACTAGGCAGCTTCTCTCATTCTGACTCTCCTTTGCTCTCTGAGATTCGTTGCACTTGCCCATGGAGGCCTTGAGAAGTGGCCATCACTCAGGAAACCTATTTACTCATCAAATTAGGAAGATTTCACTAGAGTAGGGCTTTATGAGGCCTTTATTGTTGTGGTGGACACTCTTGTGCTAGGTGCAGTGGGGTGCAGAATGCTCAAGGCAGATCTCTTTACTGTATAGGCTTTGTATTCAGGAAGAACCAGGCTTCAAAATTGGGGTAGTCTGCTTTGCCTTCCTGAATTGCCATGTCCTCTTCTGTAAAACAGGGAGAATGATTTGTACCTTGTACATGCTATAGGATGTTCAAATGAAAGGGCCCAAGACTTCACCTGGCCTGTAACAAATATTAAGCAAATGATGATTATTATTCTTGGCCATAGGAGTCAATTTTTTTTCTAGAATAGGTAATAATGAATGGAAAGGGTTTCACTTTCTTTTGATAAGAAATATATAATATCACTTTTATATCTTGAAAAACTGATTTTTTAGTTGAAGAAGGAAAGGCAGGAAAGAAGGAGGGGAAGAGAAAGGGAGGGATCGAAGGTGGAAGAAGGGGGAGGGAGGGATTCAAAACTAGAGTTACCATAGACCCTTCCACAATCTTATATTTCTTGTTCCAAACCATCTATCCCTTCCTTTCTCTGCTGGCCACACCCATCCCTTACTCAAATCCATTTATACATTCTGTTGGACACTTGTTTTGTGTGAAGAAGTGGTCTAGTTAAATAGTTCATCTACAGTGAGTGAGTTCAAGATTAAAGTGTAACTTAATTACAAATGTATAAATATGGCAACCCATATTTACAGAGAAAATGGAGAGTGAGTTTCTACAGAATAGCTAACTATAACTATGTTTACTTTCTCTCTACAAACTTCTGAAATGATTTTAACAGAGTTGACTTCTGAAAGGTTTCTATATATATGATTCATTTAAGACATCCTGTAAGGACCCAGTTCCTTCCAGGACCCTACATTATAGGCAGAAGTTTGGGGACAGGAATGTTTGTGTGTGTGTCTGTGCTCATGTTCCAAAAGCCAAATGGAATTTTCTGCTTCTTTTTTCCTACCTTGAAACCTTATAGTCACTTTGGACTCTTGAAATGAAATGATATTCAATGGTACCTTTCTCACTTTCTTTAATTGTTTCTTAACACCAGTATGTACTAAGGAATGAATGAATTTCTGGTCATGGCAGCTAAAGGGATACCTAATCTGGGCTCTGGCTGGCTTTATTATTCATCATTCTTTACCTGTAATTGTCTTCAGAGCTCCATTAGCATCCATTACTAGTCTATACCTCATGTTGATTCATTTTTGTGGGCTTGTGCTGAATTATTCAGCATCCTCCGTGAAGTCTTTCACAGAGCAAATGTTTTAAATTTTGATGAGGTCCGTATTATCAACTTTTTAAAAGATTATGCTTTTGGTGTCATGTCTGAGATCTTTTCATGAGCTGTAAGTCCTGAAGATATTTTCCTATGTATTCTTCTAAAATTTCTATAGTTTTATGTTTTACATTTAAATCTATGATCCATTTTTGAGTTCATTTTTCTCTAACCTGTGAGGCTTAGGTTAAACTTCATTTTTTGCCTGTGAATATCCAATTGCTCTAGCACCATATATTGAAAAGACTGTGCTTCTTCCATTGAATAGATTTGTAACTTTATCAAAAATCAGTTGGCTGGATACGCATTTAGGCTAGCTGTGTCTTTTTGGTGTAGTAACTGTTTTTATCATTTTGTATTGTCCCTCTCTTTCCCTGGTCATTTTCTTTGTTCCAAAGTCCATTTTATCTGATATTCATATAGCCATTCCTACTTTCTTTTGGTTAGTGTTTTCATGGTGTATCTTTTCCTCTTCTTTTACTTTCAGTCTACCTTCATCATTATATTTGAAGTAAGTTTCTTGTAGACTGAACATAATTAGGTCATGTTTTTTAATCCATTCTGTCAATCTCCATTTTTAATTGGTATATTTAGACCCCTTACATTTAATGTAATTATTGGCTCATTAACCCTGAACAATGGTTAAAGTCCTGACTCTCCACTAGGCCCCCTCTGATACCAACCCTATGAGTAGAAGCTCATTTCTGCTCCCCACCCCCCGCCCACCCTGCTTGTGTCGAAGGGGAGAAGAGAGAAGGACTGGCTGGCAATGGCACAAATCTTGGCCTCCTACTTGACCTTTACTAAAACCACGCTGATAGAGATGTTAAGACATCTTGTTACAGACTGGGTGGAAGTCTTCTGGTGCTATACCTAGCCCGCTATTTTCTCTAAGGCAGAAACACTAGAGAGAGTTGTTAGCATTGTTTCTCAGAATCAATACGCACGGACTCTACAGTGAGCTGCCTTTCCTTCTTGTCTCATGACAAACTGTTTTGGATCTCCTGAAGACTTCTTCTATGCTTTAGATCATGTATAGGACTCTGATCCTCAGTCTCTTCTTTGCACACCTGGGATGCTTACTGCTTATAAAGGGTTGTTGGGTAATGGAGCAAGTGCTACTAATAGAAGATACCACTTGTACCCTGGATTAGTCAACTAGTTCCTTGAATGTGCTGAAGTTGAGACTCCTTTTTCTTCTATGGATATCACAATATCTCTCATACTTCCCAGAGTTATTGTAGAAATCTGAGGATATAATGAAGTGTAAATGCTAAAACGCTGGAGCAAGGGGAGGATTAGTTGTTATTGTGGGATCCAATAGGAGATTTTATTCCAACAAGAAAATTATTAGTAGACACTACTAGTTGTCATCCAATATATATTCTCTTTGCTTTTCTAAGAAGTGCATGTCTCATATTAGAGCTGAGCTACTCAGAATAAACAACAAATTTCCCAATGTCTCTTGACTAAGCTTGGGCAATGGGATGTAAGTAGAAGAGATGTGTGTATCTTCCTATGAGTATTCCTCAAAAGAAAAGAGCATCACTTTCTTCTTTCTTTTGTCTTTTTTCCTTTTGAATGAAATTTGGACATAATGACTAGTGCTCTAGCAGCCATCTAGAATAAGGAACCACAGAGTAGGAATCTCAAAGTAAGTGGAAAAAACCTGGGTCTTTGATATATTCACAAAACTGCAATACCAGCTTTGGACAGTTGATCCAGAACATTTACAAAGGAAGTAAGGCCTTTTGGGTTTAGGCAATGTCTAAAACAGATTTTCTCTTTCTTGTAATTGAACTAACTCTACACAATAAAGATGCACATTCCAGTGAAAAGCACAGGTTCAGGTCAATTACCTATGATAAAAATGAACATCATTAGCAATTACGTAGCCTTAGGAAGACTAAAATTAAGTTAAAGTATTAGTCACTCAGTCGTGTCTGACTCTTTGCGACCCCATGGACTGTAGCCCACCAGACTCCTCCGTTCATGGGATTCTCCAGGTAAGAATACTGGAGTGGGTTGCCATATTCTTTTTCAGGGGATCTTCCCGACCCAGGGATCAAATCCAGGTCTCCCACATTGCAGGCAGACTCTACCCAAAAGAAATAAAATCATTATCTTGAAGAGCCATAAACTCTCCAGTGTTTACTGCAGCATTATTTCCAGTAGCCAAGACACGAAAATAACCTAAAATGTTGACAGATGAATGGATAAAGAAAATATGGTCTATTATTCAGTCCAAGGGAATATTATGCAACCATAAAAAGAAGGAAACCTTGCCATTTGCAAAAACATGGATGAACTTGGAGAACATTACACTAAGTGAAATAAGCCAGACACAGAAAATCAAATACTTCATGATCTCACCTATATGTGGGTTCTAAGGAAAAAATTGAATTCACAATAACACAAAGTTGAATAATGGTTATTGGAGGCTGGGAGTTGGGGAAAAAAGGGATATATTGATCAAAAGGTACAAACTTTTAGTTACAAGATGATTAAATTCTGGACACCTAAATTACAGCATGGTAACTACAGTTAATAATAATGCATACCGGAAATTTGCTAATACAGTAGATGTTAACACGCACAGGGTAACTTTGTGAGCTGATGGATATGTTAACAAAAAAATGACGAGAAATTGCTCCTCAGAAACCCCTGCCGATTCTCAGTAGTTTCTTGCTGAGATTATAATTAGGAATCAGTAAATTTAAATAGAAAACTCTTAAAAAGAAGAAGTTAATAAAGGAAAGCTGCAATAATTAACACATAATTGGTTAATACAAAAGAAGTCAAGAAAGAAGATAATAAAAAATATTGTTGTGAGAAATAGAAGTCAAATGACATCAGTAATCATGTAAAATATAGCTAAACTACTCCAATTAAAATACAAAGAAATTGTCAGAATGCTGTAAAACTACAGAAAGTATGAAAGTAAAAGGACAGAAAAATATATACCATCTGAATACTAAACCTAAAGTCAAACTGAAGGCAAAAAGCATTACTAGGTATAAAAAGGAATATTTTGCAATAATTAAAGTTTCACTTTCACTGAAATACATAATAATTCTTTATAATATTTAATAACAGAGCATCAAAAATAAAACTTATCATAACTAGAAGGAGAAATAGATTAATTTACAGTTACAGTTAGAAATTTTAACATCTCTCATGGTAAGTGAAAGAAGAAAACAAAAAATTAGTAAGAAACAGAAAATTTGAACATGACTAATTTTTGGAGAAGACTCTTGAAAGTCCCTTGGACTGCAAGGAGATCAAACCAGTCAATCCTAAAGGATATCAACCCTGAATATTCATTGGAAGGACTGATGCTAAAGCTGAAGCTCCAATACTTTGGCCACCTGATGCTAGGAGACGACTTATTAGAAAAGAACGTGATGCTGGGAAAGATTGAAGGCAGGAGGAGAAGGGAATGACAGAGGATGAGATGGTTGGATGGCATCACTGACGCGATGGACATGAGTCTGAGCAAGCTCCAGGAGATGGTGAAGGACAAGGAAGCCTGGTATGCTGTAGTCCCTGCGGTGGCAAAGAGTCATATACGACTGAGTGACTGAACAACAAAACAAACATCATATTGGATATTGTACTTCAAAACCAAAGAACCTATTTTCTTTTCAAATGTGCATGAAATATTATTTATTTGTTGAGCTATAAAGCACGGCTTTACAAATTTGAAAGAATTCCAATCATCCAGAAACCATTTTCTGACCACAGTAGAATTAAGAGAGAAACTTAAAGGTACCCAGAAAATCAATCCTATGTATACTTCAAAATAATTCATGGGTTAAATTTTTTAAAAAATCAAGTTGAAAATTAAAAATGTTTTAAATTGACTAACAATGTATGGGATGTCTATCTGTCCCTCATCTGTTTAGTGGTTGTTTCCCTGACTGACTTGCAAAATCTTAAACCCAGGAAAGGACTTGAACCAGCTGGATCCAGAAAACAGTTTTGCATGAACCTCCCTCTCAGAATTTCGCGAAAGTAACAGAGAGGCCTGGGGGAACTCTGAAGGAGGGACTCAGGGGCTATGAAGCCTCATGAAGCAGAGCTCTGAGAACATTTCCCCCATAAAAAACGTTCCTCCTCATTCTTCTCGCTAAGGAAAAACAAATGTGGGATGCTACTAAGGCAGAGAAGAAAGAAAAGTCAGAGCCTTAAATACATAATATATTATAAAAGAAGAAAGGTCAAAAATCAATGGTTAACTATCTATCATAAATATTGGCAGAAGAACAGAAAATTGAATCCAAAGAAATAGAAGAAGGAAATAATAAAGATAAGGGCAGAAATTAGTGAAATAAAAAATAAACATTGGAAAGAAAATAATCAGCAAAACCAAAATTTGTTTCCTTGAAAAGACTAATAAAATTGATAACCTTAGGAAAAATAATTAAAAGAAAAAGAGAGAGAAAGCACAAATAACTAGTATAAACAAAAGGACAGACATTAAAGAGATAATCATAGGTTATTATAAATATTTTTTATGAATAAACTTGTCAACTGAGATAAAATGGATAAATTCCCAGAAAAACACGAGAAGATGTAAACATTTAAATAATTCTATATCTATTAAAAACAGTAAATTCATAATTTAAATCTCCCTATGAAGAAAAATCCAGGTCCAGATGGTTTCACTAATGAATTCTTCCAAACATTTAAGGAAGAAATAACACTAATCTTAGATAAACTTTCTCAGAGAATAGTAACAGAAAGGCTACTTCTCAGCTTTTGTTGGGTCAGCAAGATACCTGACAAGGATATTATAAGAAAGAATTCAATCTTCCTCATGAATATACATGATGATATTTTAAACAAATATATAAATTTATATATATATAAATTATATATATGTTATATATATATAAATATATATATAAACAAGATATACAAAAAAGTACACATCATTATCAAGTCAGGTTTTTCCCCCCCAAAAAACACAGTTGATGTAACATTAGAAAATCACTGTTATTATTTGGTACATTAATTGAAAAGAGAAGAGAGACCAGGGAGTCACATTAATAGATTTAGAAAAATATTTGATAAAATTTAACATCTATACATGACTTAAAATAATCTTGTGTGTGTGTGTGTATTTGGTCACTCAGTTGTGATTGAGTTTTTGCAACCCCATGGACTGTAGCCTACTGGGCTCCTCTGTCCATGGGACTTCCCAGGCAAGAATACTGAAGTGGGTTGCCATTTCCTTCTCCAGGGGATCTTCCTGACCCAGAGATTGAACCCATGTCTCTTGCGCCTCCTGCATTGGCAGGCGGATTCTTTACCACTGCACCACTAATCATGGCAAACTATGAATAGAACTTCCTTAATTTGATGAATATTTATAAAGTGTTATAGCAAACTTTATATTTAATGATGAACTACTAAAAACTTCTGAGATTGGAATTTAGGAAGAAATGGTAGAACTCATCTTTGTATATCATCATTTTTTTATTATTGCTATTCAACAGTACGTTGGAGGACCTAGAATTTGCAATAAGGTAAGACAAAGGAATAAGATGAATAAGAACTGAAATGTAGAAATTACCATTATTTATGTACCACATGACTGTGTACCTAGAAAGTCCAAAAATAATCTACAAATAATACAATAGAATTAGTAAATAATTTTAGCAAAACTATAAAATATTAAGAGAAATTATCATATGCAAAACGAATCACCAGTCCAGGTTCAATGCATGATACAGGGTGCTCGGGGCTGATGCACTGGGATGACCCAGAGGGATGGGATGGGGAGGGAGGTAGAAAGGGGTTTCTGGAAGGGGAAAACATGTACACCCATGGTGGATTCGTGTTAATGTATGGCAAAACAAATAAAAAAATAATAATAAAAAAAGAAAAAATTTGAAATATTAAAAAAAGAGAAAGATCTAAAGAAGAAGAGAAATATACCATGGTTTGTCCCCCACATTGATCTATAAATTTAGTAGTTTTAATGTAGTTTTATTGGAAATTATCAAGTTGATTTTAAAATTTATACAGAAATGAAAAATTTCCCAGTAACAAAGGCAATCTTGAGGAGGAAGAACAAGTTTGGACCTCATATACTACTGACTATTAAGAGTTATATAGCTATAGTAATTAAAACAGCATGGTATTATTGGCATAAGTATAGACAAATAACCAATGGAGCAAAATAAAGCCCGATAGAGAACCAAACATATATTAACACTTATGACAAAGGGAGCATAGTAAGGTACTGGAGAGAGGATGGTCTTTTCAATAAAATGTTCTGGTCATGTGTAAAACTGCTGTTGACTCCTGTCTCACACCATGCTAAAAAATGGAATGCTTATCTCAATAGGAGAGAAAAAAAACAATAACATTTCTGGAAGATAATACAGAGAATATCTTCATGATCTTGGGTTAACAAAGATTTTTAAAATAGGGTATAAAATTACTAAACATAATAGAATTTGTTGATAAGCTGAAATATATTAAAATTAAGAATTTACATTCCTCAAAGGACAACATTCAGTGACTTAAAATGCAAATCACAGAGTGGGAGTTATTTTAAACATATATAACCAACAAAGGACCCATATCCACTGTTCCGAATCAATTTTTAAAAAGACAGATAAGCAAACTTAAAAATGGGCAAAAGAATGAAGCATTTCACATCTCAAGGATCACTAAGTACTTAAAAATGTACTTAAGGTCATCTGGAGAAGGCAGCTTAAAATCACAATCTGATACTATTACAGATTACTAGACAATCTATTACAAACATACTAGAAAGACCATTTCAAATGTTGATGAAGTGGGCCCCATTGGAATTCATATATTGTGAGTAGGAGTGTAGACTGACACAGCCACTTGGAAAAGCTAACTTTTGTGTCCTTACTCAGCAATTCCACTTCTAGGTATGTACCCAAGATAAATGCTTACATCTGTTCATAAAAATATCTGCAGAAGTTGTGATGCCATATGAAGTACACAGCATTGCCAGTGAAAAATTTTGTCCAAAATATTTAACCCAAATCTATTTAAGCTTTTTAACCTAAAATCCAGTTTATAGTGAATTCAGGGTAAAGAGCAACCATGATAACTACAATAAAACACTCAGAGAAATCCAGAATTTTTGTTGCTGTGCAAAATGACCTGAACACTTTAAAAAGTCACTATCAAGGAGGAAAAAATAAAACAAAACAAAGGTGAGTTCCCAAATAAAGCACTTAACACAATACATGAACCAGTACTGGATGTTTGTTAAGAAAAAAAAAAAATCTATACAAGACAATCTTGTGACAGCTGTGAAAATTTGAAGGTTAGATACCAGATGTTACTATGAAGTTATTATTTGTAATTGTGTGAAAAAATATAGAAGCATGTTCTTATCCTCAAAAGGTACATCTGTGTATTTAGGGGGACATAAGGGGTCTGCAACTTATTTTCAAATATTTTCCAAACATAAGTATAGATAGATGATAAGTGGATGAATGTATATGTAGGTCTATATATTTTACGAGGAATAAGTCATACATGGCAATAGGTACACATTGTTTAATTTAGTCAGCAGATATTTTGGTGTTTATAATACCACTCTTTCAACTTGTCTATATTTTTAAAATTTCAATAAGAAGTTCTGTAATACATTTTCTCAAAGGAGCTTTGCACCTAGACTTCTTTAGAAGGGCAGTAAATTTCTGCCCTACTTTAAGAAAATGGAAATTACAAATCCTAAAATATATGTTATGGGTATAATTTATGTTAGAGGTAGTAGTAAAACTCCAATTCTAGGGATCAAACCCACATCTCTTACATCTCATGCATTGGCAGGTGGGTTCTTCATCACTAGTGCCACCTGGGAAGGCTTCTAATCAGAGAATTTAAAGTCAAAGAAAATACCTTGGCTCTACATCAGAAGTCTAGTTCATGAATGTACATTCATATGTTATAGGTTAAAATAGAATGTTTGATGTGTGTATCCATCACCTTTTAATGATTCCCAGCTTTGGCCATATGTTTCCAGTGAGCCAACTAATGACTAGGGCTAATTAATGCCAGATAGGAGGGCATCTTCTGTGTACTTTGTTATGGAAACAATGTAGCACCCAGCAAAGAGCTGGTTCAATGATCATGATTGGAATAAGCATCTGTTGGTGCTATTGGGCCTTCCATGAGAAAACAGGAAACGTGAAGGCTGTCCTGGTGTTTTAGGGGGCCATGTGCAACAAAGAACCTCAACAGCTGGACTCCTCACTGTCCTGTAGCATGTGGTCCCCACCTAGAATGCCAGGACAGTTTTCTCTCAACCTATTTTCCCTTTGAAGGCCCAACAGTGGATGGTTAGTCCAACCAGAGGAATATGGCATTAAATTCTGGACATGCATGATCTTGGAAAGGTCACTTCACCAACATGAGTCCATTTTTTTCACATGAAAGGTGAGACTCAGACTCCTTAGAGTTTTTATAAGGGTTAAATACACTGACATTCTATCGTAACTGTATAATGCAGATGTACGACGAATGCATTGTTGGTAGTGTTACGTGCAGGGATGTCTGGCAGGAGGAAGAAGATTCTGACACATCAACCAAGGCTGTAACTGTAGCTGAGACATATGGCAGATGCAAGTTTTGCTTTCTCAGAAACTTTTAGAGGGCAAGGGATAGGTTAAATTTACCAAATGTGCTTAAAATGAACTGATTCTTATAAACTGGTTGAACCAATTTTCTTCAAAGGATGACCAAGCCCTTAGGTACCAGTGTCACTGATTGCAATTGTTCAAAATGCAGATTCCTGAGCCAAGCCCTGTACTGAGTGATCAGAAGCTCTGGGAATGGGGGGAGGGGCCTGGAAAGCTGCATTTAAGAAGGTTTGAAAGCTACTGAATGCTCATAACATGTCTCCCATTCACTGCTGTGTCCTTTATGCCTGGTAGAACGCCTGGCACACATAGGTGTTTAATAAGTACTAATGATTAAATGGGCAGATATGCAAATCAACAGCATACTGCTCCATGAGTCTTACAAAGAGGGTGGAAAGTTTGGACTGATTTCTGCCCTTCCTTACATGCCTTTTGGGCTGCAAGTTGCCCATTCTCTTTTTTCCTTTTTACCACTTTTTTACCATTATAACTTGATTTTGCTGCAGGGATTTACTTAGGCTAGAAAACGGGGGGACTCTGTACCTCTCACCATGTGATAAGTCTAGTCCAGGGAGCTAGCTTTATGTTCAGCAGTGGTCCTCTCTCTTGGCTGCACTTTAGAATGACCTGAGGCTTGGCCCCCATTCTAGACAAATTAAATCAGAATCACTGGAATTAAGGTCCAGATATTGGTATTTTTCAAGAGCTCCCCAAGTGATTCTGTTATGCAGTGAAGTTGAGAGCCATTGGCAAACTGTAATATGGATAGCGCTAAAAATCTCAGTGTTGAGTGCAAAAGGTGGAAAGCGATTTATAACACAATACCACTTAAGGATATTAAAATGTAATATTCACATTAATCAAAGCTACATGTTTTTCAAAGATATATACAAATATAAAGACATATAATAAATTCCAGGAAAGAGGAGGAAGGAGGGGAGTGAGAGCAAGGTTATGGAATAAATGGTGAAATATAAAATAAAACAAGAGAGAGCCTTGCACGGGGCCTAAAGCCACGGGCTAAGGAATATCCAAAGACCAAACTACAATAGTTAACATGAACAGAGCACTTATGTGCATCAGCTACAGTGAAGTTGCTTTAATGCCTCATCTCTGTTCATCTTTATAACAGTTATGAAGTAGATACTATTATGAGTCATTTTACAGATGAAAAAATGAGGCTTAGGGTTTAAGAATATTAACTAAGGTCTTAAAATTAGTAAGTAGCAGAGTTGGGTATCTGGAAGAGGGCATGGCAACGCACTCTAGTATACTCGCCTGGAGAATACCATGGAGAGAGGAGCCTGGCGGGCAAGAATCCACAGGGTCGCAAAGAGTCAGCCACGACTAAAGTGACTTAGCATGCACACACACACACAGCGTTGGGTATAAGCCCAGTAGGCCTGACCAGAGTTGAGTGAGTCTTTGTATCACTCACAGCTTCCTTTGGGTCTTCTTGTGCATCGGCTGACAAGGAAACTTCCTTTTTCCCCACCCCCAATTCATACCCCTCCAGTTCCCCTCCTCACGCCTTTGTCAAGGATGGCAAAGAGAATGACCGTGCAATGCTCTGTGCCCACAGCAGAGGAAGGAAGTGAAGTGAAGAAGTGAAGTCGCTCAGTCGTGTCCGACTCTTTGTGACCCCACAAACTGTAGCCCACCAGGCTCCTCCATCCATGGGATTTTCCAGGCAAGAGTACTGGAGTGGGTTGCCATTTCCTTCTCCAGGAGATCTTCCCAACCCAGGGATTGAACCCAGGTCTCCCACATTGTAGGCAGATGCTTTACCGTCTGAGCTACCAGGGAAGTCCATACAATCTTCCCAACTGGGAAATATCCAGAAAGAAGCCTCATATGATGGAATAGAGGGAAAAGATGGTGGAAACTAAGGAGAGGTCCGAGCTCATTTAACATATTTAATTTACTTTAAAATATTTAATAACAGAGATACTGTTTTTTCCCTTATGCAGACCCATCGTGTGAAATACTTTTGTGTAGCTTCATATCCACTACTCACAATACCTTCTCTGAGGACAAGCTCTTCCCATCAATCTCAGCATCCTTAGAAATTAATAATAAAAATACAATTATCAAGGCAGATGCAAATATTAGTTCCCATTCTTCAACAAGAAAACTGAGGCCCAGAGGCACAACTTGAACAAGATGCCCCAGCTAGTAAGTAATGAGGCAGGACCAGAAGTCCATGCTCTGCCTGTCTGGCTTGGCACCCTCTGGAGGTGCATTGACTCTCCCATTCAACTGGACACCTGTGTTTATGGGCAGCATTCTTTACCTCAGAATCCAGTCTCTACCAGTCTCTAAGTGCTCTGTCTGTGAGGTGCACTCACAGGGGTAAAATAGAGAAGGCTGGCCTTTGTTTTAGCTGCATGTGCAGCTGCCTGAGGGGAAAAATCAAGAAGCACTGAAAAATCCCCTTATTCTGCTCACTTTAAAAAGAGCTCCTCTGCTGCCCTGCCACAGTAGCCAAAGTCATCCCATTGGTTTGTGGCATTAAAGGCTTTGTCCAAATTTAAGTCTCTAACCTGAGGGGGTGTGAAAGAAATAAGTGAGGTTCCTCCAAGCTTACTGTGCCTAAAACTTAACTTGAAAACTTATTGAAAATGCAGACTCTTGGGTCCCAGTAGCAAAGGTTCTGATTCAGCAGGTACAGATTGGGCCTGGAAATCTGGAATGTTAACAGACACTTCTGGTGATTCTGTGATGGAGTTCTCTGAATGTCACTTTGAGAAGCATTGTGTTAAGACACACGTGCTAAGTCGATTCAGTCATGTCTGACTCTTTGTGACCCCATGGACTGTAGCCCACCAGGCTCCTCTGTCCATGGGATTCTCCTGGCAAGGATACTGGAGTGGGTTGCTATGCCCTTCTCCAGGGCATCTTCCTGATACAAGGATCGAACTCGCGTCTCTTAATTCTCCTGCACTGGTAGGTGGGTTCTTTACCGATAGCGCCACCTGGGAAGCCCTGATGTTAAGATGACCTCTCTGGTTTTAATTAGTTCATCAGACTCTTGGCCGGAAGATGAACTTAGGTAATACTGGCCAGGTATCTAAGGAGGCAGAGGAGAGGTACCCAGCTGATCCCCACTGGTTCCTGTGCCATTCAGAGTTTTGGTCTCAGCTCATGGTGGAGAGGGAACATTCAAGGCCCTAAACCAGAACTTGAATTCTGCCCTAAGCCTCGAGGTCGACCAGTTTTTGTCCAGACACGTATTTGGGGAATGACTTATGCTGTGTCAGGACCTCACACAGTAGTTCTCAGCTTCATAGGTGCACCCAAGAAGAAAAGGTGGAAAGAGAAAAGTGATAGTTTGAATTGTGATGACACTGCTCCGACAAACGCTTAGAGCCTTCCAGTCTTGAGTGGTATTACAACAGAGCGCCACTTGAGGGCGCTCTAGGGAATCACCAGGAGCCGATTTCAGAGCAAATGAAGAGGTAGAGGTTGTGCTAATGAGTAGATTTTACCTTGTAATGGGATTGAGCCTCTTTAGCCTAGAAAGATCCACAGAGTTTTCACTGGTGTGTGCATGCACATTCAGGCTCAGCGCGTGTGTGTTGCACGCATGGAGGGGTGGGGAGTAAAGAGGAACAGAAATAGATAAGGAACCATAAGGAGAGAAAATGAAAATAATGAGCCTTCAGAGGTCACCATCTTTGTGATTTGAGAGACAATTTTCTGCACTGTCATTAATATGCCCCCATCCCTGCCCTTCAAGGGAAAAAATACCAGTCCCCCCAGAGAGTCCCTGAGGAGGAGGAGCGCATGAGAAAACGTGCCAGAAGAAAAAGCAGACGCATCTATGGGGGTCAGCTTTTTCGGTGTGGGGCAGGCTCCTACCCCCGCCAGCCTCACCGGGCCTTCTCAACAGCCACCCCCGCGAGGCTCACTCCCCAGAAAGTACAGCTCCAGTTACACGTTAGTCACAAAAATAACAATGATCAAAGGAAGCAAAAAGCATGAAATGGCTTCGTTTTCCCCATGTAATTCTGGAACTGCAGGACCCATTTAGAACTGGAAGAAGCCTGGTTTTAACCTGTTATGAAATAGCTGAATAAAAAACTGGATATTATTTTATTCCCCACTTTTCCAATTTTTTCTCCCCTTCCTTCCCCTTCCTGCCTTCAGTGTAAGGTTTTAGTAAGCTCCTGGGTCCTTGTTATCTCCTCCCCACAGGCCTATGATAAGAAACATAAAGGAAAAACAATATTTGTCCCCTTTTCACCTGGGAAAGCCTGGACAAGAGGCTGAGGGCCCAATCAGAGCCTACAGCTCAGGCTCCTTGGAGGGTCCTGGCCACTCCCTAAAGGAATGACAGCATGTGAGTGATCAGGGGACCTCCCCCTCTCAGGGCAGTGCAGTGGTCTCATTGGGCAGGTCTTTGGTTATCTGAAAAGAGGGGCCTGTGCCTGCTGGATCAGGGGACAGGGTTCCAGAGGTGCTCATGGTTACAAGTTGTTTTACTGGGCAGTAGAAGATGCAGATCAAAGCCGTGTTACAGGTGCACAGAATGACTTGCCTCTCATCCCCACTCCCTCGGACACACACGTGCACACATGCATATGTAGGCACAGGGACCTTCCTGGCCCAGGGCCAGGGCTTGAGCTTTGAAAGGCCAGCTGAAAGAAACAGACCAGGTGATCTGCTGTCCTCTTGGAGACTGGCTGGTTTCTATACTTAGTAGATACAGGATATAATGACGTTGTTGCTTCGTGAGGGTAAGGCTATCAGGTTAGTTGGGGAGCAACATAAGACAATTCTTCTTGGGGTCACTCATTGTACATGAAGAGTTTGGTTGGGACCACATAGTGGGTAGAATCCTCTAAAGCTTGGATCGGCAGCTGGGGGGCCGGAAATCAGGGGTGCAGTTTGGGGACCAGTCCTGCCACTGACTTACCTGGGGGTAGGGGTGGTTTGGGAGGGGCTGCTCTGGGATTGTTACTCTTTCTCTGTACTAGGCAGTTTCTCTTTCTGGATCTTTTGACCTCCAAGGTTCTGAGAATCCCACATCTGTGGGCGTCATTTTTAGGGGACCTCTGCTCTTTCTATGGACATTTTTGGGGGATTTGTTTGGAATTTTACCTATTCACTACAAGGTTTAACTTTAGTGCAAGGTGAGTCTTTTTCCTACCTCCCAGGAATTAACCCATAATGTATCATATAGGCAGGAAGTATATGGAACAGATAAGCATGAAAGGTTTTGACTACTTTTTCTTTGGACCTTTTTAATTCTCCATATTAAAGTCCAGCTCTGGCCTCCTTCTTCACATCCCTATTACAGGTTCCATAGGACAAGGTTCTCTGTGCAAGGTTTGATTTGGGTTCTCTTCATTTAAAATTAGAGTGCACTTTTCCTTATGCAATGGATTCGCCTTTTTAAACAGTGTAATGTGGCTAAGGTGAAAAGCAAAAAGGACATACATGAATACAAAGCAAAGTTATGTGGTTGTCTTCTTTTGGCCAAAAGTGGCAGGTTTCTTTACAAATTCTATATGTAACAGATGCCATATAAAAGCAACCTCAAGGCTGATTTCACATTGAATCATGTTGAAATGTACATACTCCAGACTGATATGTACATACTTCCAGACTGAAGCCACACATAGAGTAATTTATGCCTCATATTTTATGTGCTATACTTGGCAATGTAAATAATCGCATCTGAAGGCCCATTCTTAGCATTGGCTAAGAAGAACACAGACTATGTACGTGCAGGCAAAGAAGGGTGGAAAGAATTTTAACCTTTGCATTCCTGGTTTATTGACTATTTAGGATCCTAATCGTGAAGCTGGATACACAAAGCTTTTTTTTTTGTCTGGGTTGTATTTAATATTTATGCATTTTTCCAAAAAAGAGCCAAAGAGTGAAAGAAAGGCTTAATTTTTTTAATATCTAGATTCACTCCTCGTTTAATAAAATGATGCTTTAACTACGCATTAAAATCACTGGGAACTTGTTTAAAAATGTTGATTCTCAGACCACCCCTCAGAGTGTTTGATTCTGTAAGCTGAGTTGGATGCATAAATCTGTATTTTAGCAGGCGCACCATAGTGATTCATATGCCTTTAGGCCAGAGAGATTGTGCTTCATGACACTGATATCATATCTATTCATTTTTTCCCAGTTAGAATGGTTCAGTTTTTATTTTGACTTTTTATATACTCAAAGGCTTAGGTGTATTATTACTATTATAGTTGAACTTATTTGATAACCTGGTATAGATTGTATACATTGTATACACCAGGTGGAGGGCACACCTTAACATCTTTCTAATTTCAGAACTTAGTGCACTGCCTGCCACACAGGAGATTGTCAAAATGTATTCACATATCTCAAGGAACCAAAGGTTGGGCTATGATTTAAAATCTTGGAACTTCAGCACACAGCCTCGAACTTTGAAGACAAAATGTCAACATCATCTGATCTCCAAAGAGGCCAGTTTTTGCACTAATTCATGTCCTCAGCCAGAGATTTTTAAATGATCATTTAAGTAGTATCTGTAACAAGCTCACTTATCTTGCTCCCAGCTTAAAGGAAATGGAGGAGTATTAGAGGAGGTACTTCAACAGCTTTTTCCTTCACTTGTCATCACCCAGGGAACATGTTCTCCTGCCAGGAATCCTTTCTCCACCTCTGTTCTTGTCTGAAACCTGCTCATCTTCCAGGGCTCAGCTCAGGCTCAGTGGAAGCCCGCCCTAGCCATTCCCACCTTCTCTTTCCATCTTCCACATCTCGTCTTCTTTGCATCTAGCAGTTCTTTCAAACCAGTCCTCACACAGGCCAAGCAAATTTTTACTGCCTTTTGGCTACTCTCTCCCCACCCCCACCCCCCCCACCTCTACCTTAGAGATACTGCTTGGAATTAGAATTCAAATTCCCTCCCTGCCTTTTCTTCCCACAGTCCTGAGATTTGCAGTAAAAAATGTAAATGGTTCCCAAGTTCACAGCATGGTGTTGAAAATCTTAAGTTTGTACTGCTCAGTTAGCAAGTCAAACATATCCTGCCTGAGATTCTTGTCTTTTCATATATATATACATATATACATATATATATACATACATGCATACATATATATATATATATGTAATCCATCACAAATCCTGTTACTTTTAACTCCTTAAATCTCACAAAACCATCTACCTTTCTCCATCTCCACTATCGCTTATCTAGTTTGTCCAAATTACCATCTTTTCTCACTTAGGCTTTTGTCCTAATTTCCTGCTTGGTGTTCCCACATCCCATCTGTTCTCCATCCTGTGACTAGAATGATCTCAAAATGCGAAGTGATCTTATCTCTCCTGAGCGTAAAGTATATGCTGTATAATTTCCTGTTGCTTTTAAAATAGATAAAGCTTTTCGGCATGAACCACAGGGTCCCTGTGTGGGATGACCCTGCCCACTTCTCCAGTCTCATCCTCCAATAAGCTCACCCACTTCTTTCTGCTCCAGCTGCCATAGCTTTCTTTCAGTGGGTGGTATTTTCCAGACTCTCTTCTGCCACAGGGTCTTTGCACACACTACTTCATTTCCTTGATCTTCCCTCGCTTCATTCAAGTAACGGCTATTTGCAGCACATAATTCAGCTCAAATGCTTGCCTGATTTCCCTAGCTAGGTCAAGCCTCATTCCACAAATACCCCTGCATCTTGATGAATATCAGTTTCTTCATGAGGACAGAGGAAATATCTGGTTTTGCTCACCATCGTGTCCCAAGAATTTAGTCCAGCACTTGTCAAATGGCAAGCCCTCGATAAATATTTGTTGAATGATAAATGTTGTTGGATAGATTTATTCAACAACACTGAATGTGTCATTTACTGAGCATGTGACTATACGTTAGATATTGTCCTTTATAGTTAGAATCTCACCATCTAGTGGAGAAAACACACTTGAAAGCTCTTAATGTCAAGAGTGTAACACAAAGATGACCGTAGATCTTGGGATCCGAAGGAGAGAGCAAATAAATCTGCCCAGAGGAATTTATAGACTTCACAGAGAATGAAATGTTTGAACTGTGTCTTGAAAGACAAATAGGAGTTTTCCAAATGTAGAAACATCCCAAACAAAAAGAAAGTATATGCAAACGCCGGATGGTGTGCAGTAGCTGGGTGACAGGCATATAGAGTTCTGGAGCAGTGGGTAGGGAGAAAGGACGTAATGATGAATGGGTGGCAGGTTGAGGTGAAAGGTCTTGCTAAGAGCATTAGACCATAAGAAAGAGAGTCAATGGAAGTATAGGTAAAATGAATTTAAGGTTGCTTGAAGTTCAGTCAGCCTGGAGTGAGAAATCATGGGAGGGTCAGAGAGAGGAGTTAGGGAAAACAATGAAGAAACAACTTCAGTAGCTCAAATCAGAAAAAAAACAGGATCAACACAAGGAAATGATACCAGAGAAAGGGGGCATTAACTTTGAGAACTGTTTCTGCAGGGGAAGCAAGACATGATGACTGGATGTGGCACTTGAAAAGGAGGAGCTTAAGATTGTTTAAGTTCAATAAACTTCGTGAGATGGCTGAATTGTTAATCTTCAGAGAAAATATTCCAGGGAGAACAGGCATGTCTATAAGGGAAGAGATGACCAGTCTGAACCAGGCTACGTTTTTGGTGTCTGTGGCACATCTAGATGGAAATGGTCTAGAGAAGGCTGACCAATCAAAGGACTGAATGCAAGTGGGTTCCTATAACTACTTGTTTCTCCAACTTTGGGGTGACCTATAAAAAAATGCATCAGTCCTGTGTGTCTTTAAGAAGACAATAGATAGCATCTGTTGCCATGCTTGGAGCCAGGTATATCATCACTAGAGCAATGCACCACTCAAACAATAGCTTAATTGAGGGGAAAGTCATCATATGTTGTCTGAATAATTGAAAAGGCACCTCTAGTACTTAAATAGAACTTTAGTTTGGAATTCACTATCAACAGATGCATGTTAGCTTGGCAAGTGAGTAGAATGGAACCCTTTTAAGATTTAATATTACCAGGTGGGGCACAGAAGACCTACAAAGGATCGTACATTCGCATTTAGATTCAAAATCTCTTGACAAGAGGTGATAATACCAACTTTGTTCAAATTCTTGTTCAGAGTTAAAACACATGAACTCTGGAGCCAGAGAGCACTAGGTTCAGATCTTGTCTCTGCCGCTTGTGGACTGCATGATTAGTTTTATTTTCTGCATCTCAGTTTCATTTTCTGAGATAATAATGATAACTATTTTAGGGATTTTTGCGACACTTAAGTAACTTGACATATGTGAGCCCCTCAGGGGAATGCCTGGCATTTAGGAAATGCCTAATAAACTTTAGCTTTATTACTAGATCTTGAAGTTCGTAGATTGCAAACTGAGGTATTTTGCTTGTTAATCAGTATCTTCAAAAACAGATTTAAATGCCTTTAGAAGAGCAGGTATCATCCAGTTTCTCAGCCTCCACTAATCTCTTTAGCCTTAATACTCATCCTGGTTACACATTTTTGTTAATTTCCCAGCCCCTGTGTGTTTGGGAGTCTATACACACTGGTACATTCCAGTCTAAGACACTACTTCAGATCATGCCTAATGATGAGAGGGAGGACCATTTTTCTCATCTCTGTAAGTAATAGTTGTTGTTGTTCAGTAGCTAAGTCGTGTCTGACTCTTTGCAACCCTATGGACTGTAGCTCTCCAGGCTCCTCTGTCCATGGGATTTTCCAGGGAAGAATACTGGAGTGGGTTGACATTTCCTCCTCCAGAGGATCATCCCAACCCAGGGATCGAACCCTTGCCTCCTGTATTGACAGGCAGATTCTTTACCACTGAGTCACCTGGGAAACCCATAAATAAGAGTAATTTGTCCTATATGAGGGCAGAATAAGCAATTAGCTGATGTGATGAGAAAAAGCTAAGGAAATCTCATTGGTTCTGAAATCTCACCATTGAAGTATAATTTCCTTGGATGAAGTACCATGGGATTGGGATTTTCAGAGACGCAGAAGCTAGTAAGGTCAGCTTCAGATATAAGCAGTTTGTTGATGTCTAGAGATTAAGTCCCTGTGGATTCTGACCTAGATTAAAAAATTACATCTGTGTTTGAGTTTGGTCGAGATGAGTCTTGAATTTCAGTTAAGTGTGGGTCTCAAATGGGTTCTAGGGGCCTGGGGCTTTCCATTGTGAGTCAGGCTGTGTACACACTGTTTTCAGGACCCCTTGTGTTCATCATGGTTGTCATTGGGAAACATGAGATGTGAAGTGACAGTGAAGTGACAGTTGCAGAAGTGACGATGAAGGTGGTCATTCCTGCCTGCTTCCTACCCCCATCATTCGCATGTAACCCAAGTTGGTTTATTTCCAGGAAACAGGAGATAGGGCAAAAATAAATTCATGAATGAAGCTAATTGCATTCACTGGCAAAGCTCGCACCAAGCTGTTTTTAACGTAAGTTCAGTGACTCGGGTCACACAACTGAATTCAGCAGCATAAGCGCAGGGACTTCTCTGAAAGCCACTCACAGCTGTTACGATTCATTCCAGCCCCTCCCAGAAAATTCCAAACAGAGAACATATTCCCTGATAGATACTGCTTTGACTTGTATGGTTTAGGTGTTCATCCCTGGGGAAAAAACTTGATTTCATTCAGTGACAAAGCTGTCACACAACCTGTTTCAGTTAAACTTCCCTTGTTAAGAAACTATTTGCTGTGCAAGGCTTCTGAACTTATAAATCTATAGGGCCCATTAAAAATCTGTTTGTTGCTTTGCCTTGTTTTGTTTTGATTTTTTAGTGTGTAAGGATAACCTGAGCAGAACTGGGAAGAAGAGGAAGTGTGCTTTCACCACTCTTTCTCTTTGTACCTAGTTTTACTCTTTTAGGGCTTCCCTAGTGGCTCAGATGGTAAAGAATCTGGCTGCCAATGCAGGAGACCCAGGTTTGATGCCCCCTGGAGAAGAGAATGGCTGCTCACTCCAGTATTCTTGCCTGGAGAATCCCATGGACAGAGGAGCCTGGCAGGCTGCAGTCCATAGGTCACAAAGAGTTGGACATGACTGAAAAACTATCATGTTCACTTTCATCACTTTACTCTTTTAATGAACCAACATCTAATAGACCAGATCCTTAGCTACTAATGGCAGAGCAACTAACTGACTGAGCTGGATAACTTTACAAAAGTTACTTCTTTTGAGATCATATCTGTGCCACTGATAAAATGCAGAGTTGTTTCTGTTGCTCTACTACCAATTAATATATCGTTAATCTCTCTGCTGAGCCCCTTGCCATAGAACATGGTTCACTAATTTATGGACGTTGATGTGACATTTATCCTTCCTGTGCTCAAGGCAGGCGTTACTAATAAGTCACACTCCTCTTCCTGACTGAGCCCAAGCTCAGCCTCCCAACTCCTTTCAACACATCACCTAAGCAGCCAATGGAATGGAATTGTGCTTAAGTAGAATACCATATGCCATCCTACTCTGTAATCTCTCTCCTTTTAAAGCCTAACTTTTTGTATTTAAGTAGCCATTCTGTCCCTCTGATTTTAAGATGGTAAGATGGGACCTGCTGATAAACAACATGTCTTTGAGTTTGGAAAGTCTGTGTGCTGTGTCATTCTAAAGCTGACTTTATATATTCTTATTGGAATAAAGGTATTAATAGTAGAGCTGACACATGATGGTAAGCTTTCTACATTTATCACACTCTTTGTCAGCTCTTCAAAGTCTAAGAATTTCTCTGTGCATTGTTCATGTCCCAGTGGACCACACTGAATTTGAAGCATCCAGATTTGGTTACCCAGAGTGGGAAAATTTCAGACACATTTGTCTGAATAAGGCCTATTTACATCTGATGTTGTTATAGGTACGTGATAAGATAATCAGAAAAATTATACTGGAGAAAGGATTTGGAAAACACAGGATAAGGAGCATAATGTAGTGTAAGAATAAATAGACCCTTAAGTTTGCAATATAAGCAAAGTAACAATTACACAGAATATTTCAAGACTACAGTAAGATCTAAGTAAGATGACAAGAGAGAACAAAATGAAAAATGTGATGAACCTCAGAAGTTTATTCTTGTCAAAATGAGCTTTTAGACATGGACTATTAGGGTGATAACGTAATTTATTGTCCAAAACAGGATGTGCTTGAGAATGGAAAGCCCACTATAAATAACTGCAATAGGACAACAGGTGTAAGCTGGGACATATGTTCATTTCTAATTGTCATGCTGGAGAAGATTCTTGAGAGTCCCTTGGACTGTAAGGAGATCAAACCAGTCAATTCTAAAGGAAATCAACCCTCAATATTCATTGGAAGGGCTGATGCTGAACCTAAAGCTCCAGTACTTTGGCCACCTGATACAAAGAACTGACTTGTTGGAAAAGACCTTGATGCTGGGAAGTATTAAAGGGAAAAGAAGTGGGCAGCAGAGGATGAGACGGTTAAAATACAATCACCAACTCAATGGACATGAATTTGAGCAAACTCTGGGAGATGGTGAAGGACAGGGAAGCCTGGCATGCTGTAGTCCATGGGGTTGCAAAGAGTCGGACAACGACTTACAGACTGAACAACATGTTCACTGCAGCCATAGTCCAACCCTTGCAGAAACTTCCGGGCTTGTGTCAATCAGAAGGGAGTAAATGAGTAAAATACATTTGACAGAGAAACAGTGTTTCTGAGTGTGGCCTTCCTTCCCATGGAGGGGCATCAGAAATGGGGATGAAGGTCAGGGAAAGACACGGGGAAATGCATTAAAATATACAGTTTTCCTACCAATATGTCATTCATCATATATTTTTATTTCAAAGTATGGATAAATTGGAAGAAAAAATTCATTTAAAAGTAAATATTTGTATTCCTCAAGAATTGCATCCTTTAAGATGCAATTCCTCTTTGCATCTTAAAGAATGAGAAACCTCAACTGTCTCATTTTTGAAGCCAGCTCTATAGCTTTAATAATCGGAGATTTCCATCTGGCCCAACCAAAAAGTCACATTTTAGTGTTTAGGACACTGCAGGATGTTGCCACAGGGATCACCAGACTGTGTGCATCCGCTCAGGTTTCCTAGAGGGAGAAACTCACACCATATTATTTAATCTCACAAAAATTGTGAGTATTGTACAGATTCACCATTTTACAAACAAAGAAACAGGGCTCAGAAATGAGTTACCCAAGGTCACATCATTAAAGACAGTAGGGGATTCAGATTCACCAGCTGAAGCTTTTCCCACGGCATCTAGGATATAGGCATCAAACAGAACAGCAAAACATTAAACTCACTCATTACTTCTTCAGATCTTTATTGAGCACCTACTGTGTGCTCAAATAAAGATAGTGTTCCATATATGAGAGGTAAAGAGATGAACATAAACTGTGCCTTTTTGATGCTTACATTCTAGTGGGAAAGGCAAGAAGAGGATTCTTGGTAAAGGGAATAGGACATACAAAGGCCATGTTAAAGGACCATCAGGGAAACCAATTTGACCATAGAGAAGTGGGAGAGAAGCTTGGAGAGAGAGTCAGGGAACAAAATGTGTGGGGTCCTGTTGCCCCATAAATACTTTGGCTTCCTAATAAGGTGGGAAATCCGAGAACCAATGTGATCTTATTTACAACTGTGTGGAGCCTGGATGATAGGGGGCAAAAAAGAAGCTCAGAGACCAGAGAAGATGCTCCCACAGTAATCCAGGGTAAAGATAATGGAGGCTTAGAGGAAGACAGCAGCAGCCAAGTGGCTAAAAGTGAACGGAGAGAGGAAATGGTCGGATGGTCAAGGGGCAAGGTTGGCTGATGGGTTAGATGTTGGCCTGGGAAGCAAGAAAGGCAAATGTTAGTGGAACCACAGATATAAAACTGGTGGTGAGGAGCGATGAGGCTGGGAAAGTGGGCAGGACTTCATTTTTCTGCCAATGGAAGGATTTAACATGTTTGGTGGAACTTCAGGTCCTAAAGGATCTCCTATGGGGTACTTTGGGAAGTTTAAAAAAAATTTTTTTTAATTGGAATATAGTCGATTTGTGTGTGTTAGTCCAACTCTGTGATCCCATAGACTGTAGCCTGCTAGGCTTCTCTGTCCATGGAATTCTCCAGGCAAGAATACTGGAGTGGGTTGCCATTTCCTTCTCCAGGGAATCTTCCCTACCCAGGGATCGAATACTGGTCTCCTGCATCGCGGGCAGATTCTTTATCATCTGAGTCACTGATTTACAATGTTTTATTAGTTTTAGGTGTACAGCAAAGTGAATCAGTTATACATATACTTATATCCACTCTTTTTAAAAGATTATTTTCCCATATAGGCCATTACAGAGCATTAAGTAGAGTTCCCTGTGCTATACAAAAAGTTCTTATTAGTTATCTATTTTATATATAGTAGAATGTATATGTTGGCCCCTATCTCCCAATTTATTATTCCTCCCTTATTCCCAGGTAACCGTAAGTGTATTTTCTACATCTGTGACCTGACTTCAGGTTTGTAAATGAGTTCTTATGTACCCCTCCCTTTAAAAAAAAAAAAAAAAGATTCCTCGTATAGGCAATATCATATGATATTTGTCTTTCACTGTCCAACTTACTTCACTCAGTATGACAATCTCCAGGTCCATCCATGTTCCTGCAAATGGCATTATTTTCTTCTTAAGCAATGGAGAAAACTCATTCAGATTTCCTTTTGGAAAGACCTCTACCTGTGGCAGTGCTTGGATACATTATGGAAAAAGGGAGAGAGGATCAGGGAAAACAGAAAGCTCACTGCTGAGTAAGAAAGGGATTACGAAGGTTTGGATCAAGATGATGGCAGGGAGGATAAAGAGGAGAGATTACTTTGAGAAATATTTAGAGGTGGAGTGTTAAAAATAGCAACTTATTAGATTTTAAAGGTGAAGCAGAATATTAAAATGGTTACCCTTTTCTGAATACTCTGAAGTCTGAGAGGTACAAAAATCTCAGCAAATCCAAATTTCCTTAAAGGACCAGTATATGTAGATTGTTGAGTTGCTAAATCATGTCTGACTCTTTTGTGACCCCATGAACTGTAGTCCACCGGGCTTCTCTGTCCATGGGGTTTCCCAGGCAAGAATACTGGAATGGGTTGACATTTCCTTCTCCAGGGAATCTTCCCAACCTGGGGATTGAACCCACGTCTCCTGCATTGGCAGGCATGTTCTCTACCACTGAGCCACCCTTTGTAGATTAGTGAACCATTAAGAAACTTTTCCACAGAAAAATAAACAGTTTAAAAGAGAGCGAGGAGATCTTTCTTTTTACATTGGATCCAGAATTGAAATATCAATATATACCAGGATTGGAACTGTAGTGATCTTTTTATTGACTCTGCATACCACAAATAAGAACAATTACCATGTAATGTGAGATTTTAACAGACAATCCATTTCAACAGGTTGTCCCCTTGCAAGGGATCACCTTGGGAGTTCATTTAGAGACTTATTGTCTTGATTCTGCCCACTGTTGGTGCAAACCTTTCTGTTCTTTTAGGAGGAAGCTATTTTTAAAGTCAGGCTGTGAATTGCACAAGACTGTAAGTTCCATTATTTTGGCCCCCCTCCGACCTCATTTTTGCCTTAAGATAGAAATGCCATCTCAATTGCCCAATTTGTTCATGTGACTTCACTCCCAATGATTTTGGCTGCTTCAGAAAGTCAAATCTGCAAGGATGGGGTTTTTTTTCCACTGAGGATGAGTAAGATAATGGGCTGCAGGTTTTGAAAGCCATGTCGAACCACCGTCCTAATGTTTCTCCTGAGACGGCATGGCTCCCTCTGGTGTCTATGTCTCTGGAGAGATGGAATCTTCTCTCCTGGGGTTCTTCCGCCCTCCCACCTAGGTTCTGACAACTTGTCTTTGGGAACAAGCTGAGCGCTCTCTTCCCCTGGAATGCGTCCTTTGCCATCCAAGGACAGGTGGTTCCTGCCACCCCTCCTGTGTGCTCTTGGACCCCTGGTGTTTGCTATCTCTGTCTTCACTGGCTCTGATGCTCTATTACTAATAGCTGCTTCTACCTCTTGTCTGTGAGCTCTTAGAGAACTGTTGTTCAGTCACTGAGTTGTGTCCAACTCTTTGCAACCCCATGGACTGCAGCATGCCAGGCTTCCCTGTTCTTCACCATCTCCCAGAGCTTGCTTAAACTCATGCCCATTGAGTCGGTAATGCCATCCAACCGTCTCATCTTCTGCCTCCCCCTTCTCCTCCTGCCCTCAATCTTTCCCAGCATCAGGTTCTTTTCCAATGAGTTGGCTCTTCACATCAGGTGGCCAAAATCTTGGAGCCTGAGATATGTATTTTTATATCTCCATCACTTAGCATTGGGCTTAGGTGTGAACACATGTTTGTTTAATAATTGAATGGTATCCAGTTCTAAGGATTGAAACGACTTTTTTTCTTTTTTTAAAGCAGCATTAAAACAGTTGATCTATATTCTCTGCCAGTAACAACTTTGGCAGGTACATATGAGTGCTGTGGGTGTCTGAAATCAGGTATATTATCCTATTGGTCATATGGAAGAATGCTGTTACTGCTGTTTAGTCACTAAGCCATGTCTGACTCTTCTGCGACCCCACAGACTACAGCCTGCCAGGCTCCTGTGTCCATGGGATTTCCCAGGCAAGAATATTGGAGTGGGTTGCCGTTTCCTTCTCCAGGGGATCGAACCCAGGGATTGAACTCAAGTTTCCTACATTGGCAGGTGGATTCTTTTCCACTGAGCCACCAGGAAAGCCAGTGGAAAGCAGAAGTGGGTTTTAAAAACCCGTTTTTGTTGCCACATCTCTAACAACAACAGCAGCATTAGCAACTAACCTTAACTGATCATTTGCTTGAACCAGGTCCTACAGCAGAGATGGCCAGTGCCTACTAACATCCAAGTTCTTCTTTCTCGCTACCAGAACTCTTATTTTACTGAGGCAATGAGATGTAAGTCTATGTTTTCCAGTCTCTCTTGGTTTGGGTGTGGCTATGTGACCCAGTTCTAGCCAATGATCTGGAACAAAGATGTTGAAAGTGACTGCCAGAAGGGCTTCTTAAAAGGTGGACAGACATTTGTAGAAAGCCCTTTTCCTCATTCCTGACACTTGGAGTGGGGCCAGTTTGGGCCATGAGCTTACCCTGAAGATTCACTCTATATCTTAAATGCCAGAGTCAGGAGATAGCAGGCTCCTAGCTCCCTGTGATTTCATGGGACCAATATGTTAGTTGTGGTCATCTGTCTTCTGATATCTTTTATATAAGGAAATGAATCCTTGTGCATTAGAGATGTTCCTATTTTGGATTTTCTGTTACAGATAGCTAAACCTCTTCCTAATGAGTTTAGGTGTTTTACAGAGACTATTTCAATTAACCTTCACAATATGTCTGTGAGTTTAGGTATTACTGTGTCCACTTTACACATGAGGAAACTGAGGTGGCAAAGTTGATTTGAAACCCATGTTCTGTCTGGTTCCAGATGCTGCTATAATATAAGATGATCTTTTGTTTTAAATGAATTCAGGCTTTCCCACCCACTTGTGAATTATGAATTTTGATACTTTTCTAAACATTTCTTTAGATTATTCTTCCTATACCTTGTTTTAAGCATGTTTCACATGGTGAAGATTTATGTTCAGACAAGAAACAACAAAGACCTTGTCCCAAAAGATTTTAGCCCAGAGAAGGAAACCTAAAGATAGCTCTTCAACCAGAGGGAATGTTTTGTTACTCTTCGTGCCTGGGCAGCAGCAGTTTAGCTTTAGAGAAATGCCAGCACTTCCTTTGTCCTGTTTCACCCTCCCAATGCTCTGAGATCAAGGCAGGACTCCCAATGTTTCCATTATTTAGTAAGAAGACTGCGGCTCCCAGGGTTAGCTCTGAGCAGAGCTAGTTGGAGGCTACTGACCACTTTTCACTTGTACTCAAGATTCAATATCTGGGGCCACTCTGTCCTGCCTGGGGAATTTGGGGGAAACCAATATAATAAATAATACCCTGGAGAAATTTTAGAACCACAGAGAAACCTCTCTAATATCACCTTCTCAGTTTATCTCTTTCAATTCAGTTTCAATTTGCAAACTTGTATTCAGTTTTATACCAAGAATTCTGAAGAACTCTCAAAACAAAACCCAGGTATTCATCTGCTTTTTAGGGGTGCAAAAGAACCATCATGCAAACATACTGTAATCTGGACTTTATCTGCCACATCTTGTGTGTTTATAAAAAGATAATTCAGTTTCTAATAAATATCTCTTGGATTCCTTTGTAAGACACTAAGCTCAACTGTGTCCTTGCCTTTCATCTAATGAAACTCATTCTAACTCTTAAGAGGATCATGTCATTTTGCACATCAGTGAACAAGCCTCACAACTCCCATTTCAACCCACAGCAAACGCCCTTGAGGTTAGAGCTTGACGGTTAAACACAAAAGGTCCCAATGCCCCAAGATTCCACAGATGCCTGTTGAATTACCAGGATGCCCACAGACTGCAAATACTTAACAAAAGAGGGTTCTCCTCCCTGACACCCCCTGTACTTCCACCCCTACCACAACTAAAGGAGAAAAAAATGCCCCAAACTTCAAACAGTGCACCTGGCTGTAATCTTTTCTACTTGAGCTAATTGCTATTTGCAGTGGCATAAGGTTGGGGGCTGGGGGAGGGGAGCTGGAGATTCCTCCAGCTAATAATGAAGATTCAAACCACAGAATGATTTCATAGGCTCGGTTGTTCCATCCCAGGGCAGCCAACATCTTACACTCATTTTCAGTTGCAGGAAATATAGTTCTCATACAAAGAAATACATTCCTAACAAGGTACAGGAATTAATTATCAAAATGCCCTTAATGCAAAAGCAGGCAAAGAGTTTCAACTTATTTCAGAGTTTCGGAGTGACTTTTATAGATGTCTAAAAACTACTCAACTTCTCGACTTTTTCAAAGCTTTAATGTTCTTAAAAGGGGGAAAACCCCGGTGTTTATATTTGACCACAGTTTTAATTATGCTTTCATGTTTATGATTTTTTATTTAATGTCTGTCTCACCAATTAGACTGCATATATTACAGTCACCACCATATTTTTATTATTCATCAGAATGCCTGGCAAAGGGCAGGTGTTCAGTAAATCTTTGTTGATCAAGTGAATGAATCAGATCTCAAGGCTAGAGACAATTCTTTAAATGTTTGCAACAATATCTTGTTGCCAAGTGATTAAAAAGGAAGAGATAGGAGGAAGGGAATTTAGAAAATTCTATAAATTGGATTATTTATAGAGTGCCTTATCTAAGTGGAAATATTTTCATTTCTAGTAATAATATTATCATTATTATTAGTAGTAGTACTAGTAGCAATGATAGCAGTGGGGTTGTGGTAGTGACCTTGAGTGATTACTATGTGCCAAGTGTTGGGCTTAGCTCTTGGCATAAATTGTATTTTATTTTCTCCACTTCTCTGTGAGATAGTTATTATCATTATCCTCACTTCTTAGACGAGAAAACTGAGGCATAGATACATTAAATAACTTTCCCAAGTCCTAGCTTTCCCATAGCTAGGAAGTGGCAGATGGGACTAAACTTCAGCCCATCTGTAGCCCACGTTTTCTTCTTCCCTTCCCTTCCCTCTGTCCTTAGAATAGCATAATGAGGGTATGTCAACATCATGGTAGACATTGTAGTTTGACTCTTCAGACACCCTTCCCCAGGCACCTGCTCACTGACATTCCTCTCCTAAGAGACTGGGAAGCTGAGCACCTCATTTCCCAGCATCCATTGCATCCAGGTCTGGGCAGGTAACTCATTTTGAAGCAAGGAGTTAGAAGAGGAAGTCAACAGAGAGGCTGTAAGTAGGGGGCTTGGGAAAGCTCTTGATTTCTTTGAAGAAGGGACAAGTACAACTAACATTCTTCCATTCCGCATCTGCTTATATTCATCATTAAACCTGATGTTTGTTTGGAGGGGCAGCAACCACATTGTAACCTTGAGGCCAAGAGAAACAGGGCATTCAGTCCCAGCATCGTGGATCCACTGAACCAAGTGCTATCATCACCTACCTATGGACTTTCTGCCACGTCAAGAAAACTAGCCTCCATTTTTTTTCAGCTGCAGTGAATCCAGTTTCCCAATATTTGCAGGTGACACATCCTGAAACAATGCCAGTCTGAATCTTCTAAAGTTAAGACTAAGGACCTAGGAAGCTGCTTCAGGGGCAACCTGAAGAAACTTGACTTTTGGCGATGAAATGCCAGTTCCCTCCTCACTTGTGCTGAGGTCCAATCTTGCAGAGTGGTGGCAATATTCAAGCCCCAAGCTGGAATGCAATGGATTGTGAGCTTAGGTCTGCATATCGAACTTTGCTATTGTCTCTCTCAAATAGTCACAGACATTGAGTGTTGCTATTAAAAAATCTAAGTCATTGTTCTATAGACTGTAATTAAGTTAAAAGAAAAAACTCAGAGAAGTGGAAGCAACCTGATAGTCCACAAATAGATGTTCATACATTTGAAAGGATCTGCATCATTCCTCAGAAAGTGCATCTAAATTTTGTGGTCTGACATAGACAAATCACAGCGATTGTCATCAGTCACTTAAGATAAGTATGTATATATTCCTGCCTGCGTAGTCTTTCTTTTTGCTGTTTCACTCTATCTTAAAGAATGATCCAGAAGAGTTTCTTGAAAACTGACTAATTAAGCTCAGAATAAGGAGCTTCTGATGTCTCATATTTGTATCCTTGCTGGTAGCTCTCAACTGGTCCACGTTGGCCCTCTTGTCAGTTTGGTATGGCCTCCTCTGTTAGGGTAGAAAATTCTTTGCCTTTGGTTGAAAGAGATTGTGTTTACTCACTGGGACTATGACATGAATTTATCTGGCAACTTATTTCTCCAAGTCATTCAATTCAATTCATTCATTCTTTCAACAGGATGGTGGACATTTCATGGCTATGTTTCTAGAAGTGTTATCTGGCTGGCAGTCAGAAGTGTCTTAATAGTTTCCAAGGGAAAAATAATGATCTGAATTTGTTCATATTTTTTCACAAATTTGAAGTGTAAAAATAATTGTGATTTTCACAGAGATTCCATTATATTTTTAAAGATTGTTTTTGTGAATGTTCACTTGACTAGTATGTTTTTATCTCATTTGTGTATTACTGCTTCCATTTGCTGAAATTCTTCTTTTCCATCATTATTATGGGCTCTGTATCTAAAATGTTCATAAAGAGATCAGTGGTTCAAAATTGATTTGCTGAGCATAAAGTTAGTGATGAAAATAGGTGTGTAATTTCTTTAGCTCAAAATAATGTTACAAAGGAATGGGACTCAAATGTGTATGTAAATATGTGTGTGTTGGGACAACTGGCCATGCATGCCAATGTGCCAGATTTTTGATAGCCTCTTGCCTAAATGTATACACAGGAAGAATCAAAATGAATATCTGAGGGTTCATTTTACTATAAACAAACTACACCTAAAGAATCCTAATTTTCAAAATGAATGACTGAATGCATGAATGCATGAGTGAATATATGAAAGTTAGATTGTATTACTCTGCAATACATAGTATATTATCTATTTTGGAATTTTGTAGAGTAGGAACATAAAATCAACAGCATTTTCATTTAATTTTTAAACAAACCCTAGTGGTATATCGAGCACTTGAGTTTGTCCAGAATAAGGACAAAATAATGCTTTCCAATACAAAATTGGTAATTTAATTGAGGCAGTGAAGAGACCAAACTCTTGAAATATCATCCAGATTCATACCCCTTGAAGCAAAACATCTTAGCTACACTGTGGCTAAGACCATTATAAGACTAGCTTCAAGTTAAAAAGTATGCCGTGGAAGAAATCAGAAGGGGGCTTTGGCAAGATTTCCTCATCCAGAAATACTTTTGGATTTCTTACTCACGATAGTGCCCAAAAGAGAGATGTTGCTATTGCCTTTTTGTTGGTTGACTCTATTGATATTCAGAGTGTGAATGAGCTCTTAGGCCTTTTGCAAGGCACATATAAGGGGAAAGGGCAAGACAACATCTTGTTCTATTTAATTGCTTAATTCCCTGCCACAGGAGGAGACGTTTTCCGTGTAGTTAACAATTATTTTGTGATTCACGTGCAGGCTGCAGAAGGTGGCTAGAATCAGTAATGATGGCACCGCTCTGCAAATAAAGGAGCTCTCACCCAGCGCTGGTTCACACACTGCTTGATTCAAAGGGAACTGGCAAAAACAACTCTAAGAAACAGTATTGACATTGTGCTCGAGGCAGACAATGGCAGTATTACCCGCCAAAGTTGTGCAACGAGGTAGCCCGGGTGCTATACCACTCATTATTGAGTCAGAGTTGAAAGAAATGGAGAAAATTCCAAGTCCTAGCAAACCACGTCTAGTGAGGATAAATCTTTTCTGGGTCTTTGTTAATTAACTGAGCCATGAACCTCTGTTTTTTGGCACTAGTATATGTTGGCTCTTGAGGGGGAATGTGCTCTCAAATATTTTTTTTCAAATGAAGGATGAGGGAAAAAACCACATTTTTTCCATGACACTAAAATATCCTTTTAAAAATATCGTTTCAAGTGGCTTGCTCAAGTGGACCATCTCAACAACACAAACTCCATGTTGGTTCCAAAATGCCATGTCTTTTAACATCAAGGATTAGATAAGATATTAGGATTACTTAAGAAAAGCAAACTGGTATAAACATTTCCATTGCTGAGAATTTGATTCATTCTCAGAGCTTGATGTTTTTCTTCACCTACTGAAGATAATCATTGATGATATATTACTGGTCATATTTTAAAACCACATCCAAATATTCCAATATACCGGAAGAAATACTTTTGAGAGCAGAAGGCAACAAAATGGATGTATTAGGAATTCACTGACCGATAAAGATCTCCCAAGTTAAAAGAGGCAATTTCCAACATTTGAATGTTTTGTTGTTTCCATTTGCTAAGTCATGTCCAACTTTTTACAATCCCATGAACTGTAGCCCGTCATTCTCCTCTGTCCATGGGGTTCTCCAGGCAAGAATACTGGACTGGGTTGCCATTTCCTTTTCCGGGGGATCTTCCCAGATCAGGGATTGAACCTGTGTCTCCTGCATTGGTAGGCAAGTTCTTTACCACTGAGCTACCAGGGAAGCCCCAACATTTGAATAAGATAACCTTATTAACTAGATTATCTGAAATGACTTAATGCTTGCTGCCAGCCCTGATCACCTTCCTCTATGTTCAAACATGTAAATTAATATATGAATTAATAGACGTATATTCTTTTCCTTCTCATTCTTTTTATTAGCAAAATGATGACATTTTACCATACGTTTTACTCTGCAGCTTGGTTTTTATTACTCAAGAATTATCATGGATAGCTCTCCAAATTGATAGGGACAAAAATTTATTTAGCGTATTCTAATTTTGTAAGTTAAATAGTGAAAAGAAACCAATGGAATGTGAAACTTACCACAGATGAAGAAAAATTACAAATGAATCCCGCTTTAATAGGAGAAAATCTTGTTACTAATTTTGAAATTTTATAGAATGACTGATCGTTTAAAAATCAGAACATATATCTAAAAATTCTTTGCAATATAATTGACATACAATAAACTACAAGTATTTAAACTGTAAAGTTTGATGTATGGACATATGAGGGTATCTGTGAAACCACCATGACAATCAAGGTAATGAGCATATCTATCACCATCGAAAGTTCTCTTGCACCTATGCCATCTCTCCCTCCAGCCACGCTTGGACTCTGGCTGTAGACAAAGTTCAAGTCCACTCCAGATGTCTCATTCTGGAACTAGCGGCCATGTAACATATACTTCTCTCCTAGTGATGGAAGAAGCAAAAGAGGCCAAGCCAAATCACATGAGTTCATTGAAAACTTCTCCTAGTTCCATGACTACTATTAATAACATTGCATTGGCCAAATCCAGTCATGTGGCAAAGCCTAACATCAAAGTGCTGGGGAATTGTACTCTGCCCACTCTAGTGGGATGTCCTGCATAGTTATGTGGCAAAGAGTGCAGGTGTATTCTTTAACTGAGAGGAGGTAAAAGATGGCAAAGGATAACTCAGTTACAATAAATGGACAGCTGACAAAATGGGATTGGTGTTCAGAAGCTGGGAATTCACATTTGGTAGCTAAAGCCCCCAGGTGTTTCCCAGCATATCCAAGGGTATTGAAGGATAAGACCATGATGAAACTTTAGGCTTTGCCCTCTCCAGAGAGTGAGTGCAGGACAAGAAGAATGAGAAGAGCTCTCAGGAGGCTGGAGGAGGCTCCAAAGGGCAAGAGAAAGTGTTGTCAGAGGTCATCTCTCAATCAGCAAAAGGCCCTATGGAGACTTTAATGGTTCTAACCATAGCGCTTTGTGATTAATTCTCTCTACTCTCAACATTTTACTTTCTGCTCCCTTTTGGTTCTACATAACAGAACCAAACTATGTGCTGAAGTCTCTGATCTCATTTTTAAAAATCACTAGATTCCAATGTAAAATTGATAACTAATGAGAACCTATTGTATAGCACAGGGAACTCCACTCAGTGCTCTGTGGTGACTTAAATGGGAGGGAAATCCAAAAAAGAGGGGATGTATGTATACACATAACTAATTCACTTTGCTGTACAGTAGAAACTAACACAATATTGTAAAGCAGCTATACTCCAATAAAAATTATTTATATAATAATGAGGGCAAAATTAAGTAAATACAAAAAATTAAAAAGAAGTAAAAATCACTAGATTCCTATTATAGCCAAGCAAGTATTATAAAGGGGAAAAATAGAATTAATTTCTGTTTTCTTTTAAGCATTTAGTGCATACACAATGAGAGATTATTTACTATTCCACAAAATCTTCCTTATACAAATATATACATCTAAATTTATACATCTATATACATATAGATGTATACATCTATACATCTATATATACATCTAAATTTAATATGTATGTTTACTATGAAGAGTCTGAAGTATCACGTATAAATACATCGTATGGTTGGTCTCCTGGAACAATGGATGCTCCCTCATTTTCTATGACTCATCACTTGATGAGCACTGGAAGGATCTGACCACAGCTGTGCAGAAGCTTCCATAATAAAACCATAATGGGCACAGCACAAATTGCCTTTTTTAGATTTGGGGTTTCATTGCAATTGGGAATGTTGGACAAGTTTCCCTGAGGCTTGGCTTGAGGGACATCTAGTCGTTCTTAGCCTAATCCTGAATCTGGAATATGGCTTTAGGTGGAAAATATGCTTTAAACTCAGTGCTAGTTGTGGTGGTGGTATCTTTTTGTTGTGAATAATAGACTCGATAGAAAATGAAGGTCAAAAAGTAATTATTGGGACTTCCCTGGCAGTCTGGTAGCTAAAACTCTGCGCTCCCAATACAGGGGCCCTGGGTTTGATCCCTGGTGAGGAAGGACTGGTGCTGAAGCTGAAGCTCCAATACTTTGGCCACCTGATACGAAGAGCCAACTCATTGAAAAAGACCCTGGTGCTGGGAAAGGTTGAGGGCAAGAGGAGAAGGCGGCGACAGAGGATAAGATAGTTGGATGGTATCACTGACTCAATGGACACAAGTTTGAGCAAACAGGGAAATAGTGGAGGAGAGGGAAGCCTAGTGTGCTGAGGTCCATGGGGTCGCAGAGAGTCAGACATGACCTAGCAACTGAACAGCGACAATAGCAACAGGTTACTAGATCCCACATGATGCAACTAAGAGTTTGAATGTCACAAGTAAAGATCTCACCTGCTGCAAGCAGAAGACCCTGCCCATGGCAACAAAGGCCTGGCACAGCCAAATTTTTTAAAAAGTGATTATTTGTGGAACGAGCTACTGAACTTCTTGGGCATGTATTGAGAAGAGAAAGTGATATAGTAGATTTAGAATTTTCTGACATGATATGTCAGTTATGAATGTATGGCCTCTAATTTCCCCTGTTTAACCTACCTACATGGTTTTTACCTCCTGATTGGGTCAAAACTGCTACCCAAGGTATTTAAAGATTCACAAACCAGCCCCAGATTTTCCCTCAGCTTCCTCTCTCATCCTTTCTCTTCTCAGATTTGATTCTTCAGTCATCCCTCCTCTCTCATCTCTGGCCTGGATCACCCTTCCTCTTTCCCTACTTTTCTTATACCTTTTGTCATTAAATCCCACCCATCCCTTACATGTCAGAAAGGCATAATTTCTTCTGAAAAATCTTTCCTAAGCCTGTCAACCCTGGATTGAATGTCTTTCCCAAGTGGTCCCGTAACTAACTTAGTACGGATCACTCTGTATTGTAGTTATCAGCTTACTTGTCTTTCTATTCCTGAAACAAGCTCCTGGAAGGTGCAGAATTGATATCTTTCCCTGTTACAAGCTTAGCCCCCAGGTGGGCCCAGGCGCATGCACCCAGTTGATACTCATACACATTTACTGAATAAACACCTAAATGACAAGGTATTATTTAGGGAGATCATTGTCAACCACAGAGGTTAGTGCCCAGAACACTAGATGAATTTAAAATTTTAATTTTGTTGTTTATACGTCAGAGAAGGCTTGATGGAGAAAGCAGTATTTATACTAATCTTTAAAGGATTTCAAGGAGGCAGAGATGAGAAGTTAAGGGTTGAACGGACAGAAGAAACAAATATATAGAAGAGATCTCATTTATGTTCTGTACACGTGGAAAACAATCTCAGCTTTCTGGACTGGGTCAAGTGTGTGATGGGGAACCCAACAGTGGCAAAGAAGTGTCAACAAGAGACTTGAGGCCAGATCCTGAAAAGTCTCACAATATATGGAGGCAGACTGGTTATGAAAATAACCATAACTGGTTATGTGGTCCAGCAGTATCAGCAGCAACTGGGAACTTGGAGAAAGGTAAATTCTTAGCCTCCATCCCAGACTTCCTGATTCAGGAGCTCAGGTGGAGGGGAGGAGAAGAAGGCGGAGGTGAGGGGGTGGGTCGAGCAACCTGGATTTTCACAAGCCTTCCTGGCCGTTTTGGAGAGCACTGGGGTTTGGGAACTGCTGTAAGATAGTTGGACTTCTGCTCTGAACCCAAGCCACCGTTGCTGTGTTTGTGTTGACTGTAGACTGTTTTCCCCAATCCTTCTGAGTGATGCTGTACTTTGAGGCTAGTTTGCCCAGATAAATAAAATGTGGTGCCTTCTGTTGGTTTTTGGATCATATGTCAGACATCTTCAGAGAAGTCTGACCTCAAAAATCAGCCCCAGTCCATAATTTCTGCATTAGCCTGTCATGTCCTCTCTCCAGTGCCCCAGTTTATCAATGGACCACTCCTCTCCTCCTTACAGGGGTTGTCGGTGGGATGTTTCCAAGAGATGAGGCCAGACTCTCCGGAATGGCTTATGTTCATCAGGGGGTGAAGTCATGGACAACTGTTTCCCAAATCTGTTTCCTTAGTATACAATAATTCTTATACCGATGCCCACACTGTCATTTAGGGAAATAGGTAGTCTGTCCACAGAATACACACTGAGGTCAGCTCTACCCCTCCTTACACCACCCCTGGCCCATTCCCATGGAGTCCTAATATCCAGGATTAGCTAGAGGACAGTCATATCTCTCCCATCACCAAAGTCTCTTTTAACTACCCAAACTCACTCTGTTCTCCCAGTTATAAGCACTCCTAAGATCCATCATCTTGCTTTTGCACTGCTCATCATTCTTGTAATTATTCAACATGTGTTTGAACTGTGAATTTCATGAGGTTGGGCACAACCTCATGATTTGTTCTGATTTGTTCACAGCAACATCCCCACATTTTAGAGGCAGGGCCTGGATCGTGGGAAGTGCTCAAGTGCTAAATATTTTTAAAAATTCTATGATTGAAGGAATGGTGTGGTTTTATAATGCAGGTCACAGGGATTTACCTCTTAGTTATGCCAAGGGCTTAGAATCATGTACACAGTAGACACTAAATAAATGACTCTTGATACCTTTATACGTACTCTTTCCCTCTACCTGAACTGCCCTCCTTCCTCTTCTGTACCTCCTCAAATCCTAGTCCTTCAAGATTCAAGTCAAGGTCACCATGTAAGACTCCACAGGTTGTCCACTTCATGCCTCTGGGGGTGCCGTTGACATTGACTGTGGTGTGAATGTTCAATACAGAGCCTCCTTCTAGCTCGAATGTCCCTATGGGAAGTTTTTCTGGATATAGACTGTCATCTCCATGAGAATGAGCTTATAGTTGCCAGGAGGAAGAGATAGTTAGGGAGTTTGGGATGGGCTTGTACATACTGCGATATTTTAAATGGATAACCAACAAGGACCTACTGTATAGCATGGGACTTCTGCTCAATATTATGTGGCAGGCTGTATGGGAAGGAAGTTTGGGGGAAAATGAACACATGGCTGATCCCTTTGCTGATTTTTTTCTCATTCGGCACTTAGAGCAATGCCTGCCTCATAGCAAGCAGTGGATAAACTATTTGTTGAATATACGTGAATGTCTTCCTCAGTCATGAAGAGCCGTTTGTCCTCTACATTTTATACCTTGTTCTTGCTTCTAGTTTGGTATTTTTTTTTATGTGGAATGATATTCATAAGTTCACTCATGATTATAACCCAGTTCCCTGTGATCCTGAACGCTGTTCGTTTTTATACCAGAATGTGAGGGTTTCAGAGAGCCTGTAATTACCAGATTGAAGGCCTTGTGCCACATCTGTACACAGGTGGGTCAACTCTCTAAAGAAATTTCTGGAAATTGGACACACCCATGTTTTACTGTAGCCTGGAAGCTTTACCTCAGGGTGTGGTACATACAGTTTAGGCCACAAATCATGGTTTCTAAGAAGGACTGTTTGGAGAGTGAAGGCTCTGGAAACTTGGATAGGAAGCATGCATAAGCTCTAATGGAGGACAGTGATACTCAAAGACTGCCAGCCCAGCTCCAAACATTAGATGCAACTGCCAGGCATTGCCACTTGAATTATATGAAAGGGTGGTGCCCCATGTTCTGAAGACATGAGGGGATGGAGGAGCTGTACCCTAAGCTTAGGTGAAAAGATGCTGTATTTTCAACAGAGCCCTCTGGGATAAGTCATTTCATGTTTTGTGTATTTAAGGGTCTCAGACAGTTCACACAGCATTGTTTGTTCTCTTTATACAGTGCCTAGGGATCTACCCACACTTTACTGGACACACTTCACTTGACAGAACATTTATACCTAGATGTTCTATGTGTGTATGTTTAGTAGCTCAGTTGTGTCTGACTTTCTGTGACCACATGGACTGTAGCCTGCCAGACTCCTCTGTCCATGGAATTTTCCAGGCAAGAATACTGCAAGAATACTGGAGTGGGTTGTCATTTTCTACTCCAGAGGGTCTTCCTAACCCAGATATTCTGTTGGCCTGCAAGTGATCAAGCCAGCAGCCAGTGTACAAAGCTAAAACTATCTACATTCTGGCTTTTCACAGAAAAAGTTTGCCTACCTTTGACTTAGAAGATGAAGTCTGCTCTGTCAGTAGGAGGTGTCCTATTTAATTGCTTGTTAACTCTTCCCCTCAATAGATTAAGTTACATGATAACAGGGAGGCATCTGTCTTACTCACTGTCAGACCCCCAGGAATTGGCCCATACTAGGGACTTCCCAAGTGGTGCTAGTTGTAAAGAACCCACCTGCCAATGCAGGAGATGTAAGAGATGTGAATTTGATCCCTGGGTCAGGAAGATGCCCTGGAGAAGGGCATGGCAACCCATTCCAGTATTTTTGCCTAGAGAATCCTATGGAGAGAGGAACCCCATGGACAGGCTACAGTTTGTGGGGTTGCAAAGAGTCGGACACAACTGAAGCAACTTAACACACACAAAAGCACTTGCTAAATATTAGTCAAATTACTTAAGAACTAAATAGGTGGATACAGAATATGGGAAATGAAATATACCCTTAAGGGGCACAGAAATGATCAGTCCTTTGAAATTCACATTATTCTTTGAGACCTATACATTAATTTTTGTTGTTTAATTTTTAAAGATGGAACACCCAAGAAAAAGTTGCATGTACAGATGTTTGACTATTGATTCATATGAACCTAATGACTTCTATTTTAATTTCAGAAAAGTTTACATAAAAAAAATTTAACCTGTGATAAGCAATAAAATGTATAGGTAGGAGGCCCAAACACCTTTTCAAGGGCACTGTAACATCACTGAACTTACCTAGTGTTTAATTCCTAGGGTTGCTATAACAAAAAACTGTAGACTGGGTGGCTTAACCAACAGAAACTTATTTCCTCACAGTTCTAGAGGCTAGAAGTTCAAGGTCAAGCTGTCAGCAGCTTTGGTTTCTTCTGCAGCCTCTTTCCTTGGCTTGTAGACAGCCGTCTCCTACCCTGCATCCTCAGGTGGTTTTCCCTCAGTGTGACTCTCTGGTGTTTATTTCTGCATTCAAATTTCCTCTTCCTACAAGGACGCCAGTCAGATTGGATTAGGGACCACCCTAATGACCTCTTTTTATCTTAATTACTACTTTAAAGACCCTATCTCCAAATATAGTCACATTCTGAGGTGCTGAGTGTTAGGACTTCAATGTATGCATTTGGGGGGACATAGTTCAACTCATTACACCTCTGCACTCTATGTACTTCCTTTCTGTAAGCCCTAAGTACTTGTGAGGTGACTATCACATCACTGACCTCCAAGGCTGATGTGACCCATCCAGCTGGTAAGGCAGGTGTCCACACCTCCACCTTTTCCATCAGAGAAATTTAAATTTCTTGTTTGGTCAAGGGCCTACTAATGACTGTTTCCCCCAGTTCAAGCCTCCAACTAAGTTTTCAAGGTCAAATTTTGCCCTCTATAGATAAATCATTTAAATACATTCAATGCCCTATGTAGGTTTAAAATGAGGGGAGGGTTTAGGGGGACCACTTAACCTAAATGCTCAACCATAGAGGGTTGGATAAACCCATTATAACAGAACCATAGTGTGGAATATGATATATTCTTAAAAATGTGAATATTTAAAAAATACGAATATGATACATGCTTAAAAATATGAATATAATATAGTCTTAAAAAGTGGTATGCTGAAGAATATTTAGTGACCTGGAGGGCTCTGTACAACATTGTTAAAGGGAAAAAAATGCAAGATACCAGAAGATATTCACTTATTTAACAAATGTGTTGAGCACCTCTTATGGGCAGGCATTCTTCCAGGCTGTGGAAATTCAGTAGTGAATAAAACAATGTTCTTCCTCTGGATACTCTGATGACTAGCTCCCTTGTCTTCTTCAGTTTACTGCTCAAATGTCACCTCTTCCAAGAAGACTTCCTGATCCCACAAACTGTCTTCTTGGAATTTCAGTTGCAATGGAAGGCACCCATAGTAAACCAACCACTCTATAATAGGACCTCAGGTCTTGTAGTATATTGAAGGAGAATAAAGCAGAACACAGGAATAGAAAAATGCCAAAGTGAAGCAATTATTTCAGCCTGTGTGGTCAAGAAGGCTTCTTGGAGGAGATGACATTTGAGCAGTGAACTGAAGAAAGTGAGGGAGCTAGTCATTTGAGTTTCAGAGGAAGAACATTCCATGGAGAAAGAACAGTAAGTGTAAAGGCCATGAGGTACAAATGTGCCTGGAGTATTTGGAGAATCTCAAGGAATGGCAGTGTGGCCCGAGTGGAATAAAACAACGGCTTTTATACCTTTTGTTTTTTTAACAAGAACAACATGATTTCAACCATGTAGAAATGAAAAAAGGTTAGCAGGAGATATATTAGGATTATGATGCTCTGAGTAATCTTTATTCTCTCCCCTTTGATGATCTGTAGTTTTCTTGATTTGTCACTCAATGTGTGTATATTTTAGAAAGACAAAAAATTAAACATTTTGGTATCAGACTTTCCTGGAGCTTATTGCCTTTGTCCTGGAGACTCTCACTGATCCCATGGCACCTGGGCATTTAGACAGCCACTCTGGACGTGCGTTACTCCAGGAGCCGAGGGGTAGCCAAGAACCCTGAGTTGGAAAAGCCAGAGAGAGGTGATTTTGCAGATGCTCTCAGACAACCAGAGTGGCAGTTGATTTACTACTAGTGGTAAAGGTGTTAATGTCTCCTCTCAGTGGCATTTCTACTATCTGTGAGTGTGGGCTGAGTGTAATGATGACCTAATTGACAACAGAGATCAGAACAGATATCTCACCTAATAAAAAGCCTTTGTGCCCATGGGCTGACCCCTTTTGGGCTTAGCTGGGCTTTGGTACTAGGCATGATCTCTCTTGGCAATTGTCATTAATCAAACACTTTCAGTGATGGTTGCTTGGTAAATACCAAGTCTCCTGGATAAACCTGGGCCCCCTGAGCATGCTCAGCCTGGTTTTCCCTGAACTCTGATCTAGGCCTTGTCTTCTGTTGCCTTGTTTAATGCACACACAGGTTAGACTTGTCACCCATCCATTCACCCCCTGAGTCCTTGGTGGATTTACAATGGATTTTCCACTCCTCAGATGTAGGTCAGTGAAGAGATGGTTCTTATCTCTCTCTGACAAAGAGGGGCTGTGTGTGGTGTGAAGTGAACAGGCCTGAGTTTCCATCCAGTGGTAGAATCGAGACCAAGGACTTCCTGTGCACAGAGGGAAGGGAAGCCAATGTTTTGGAGTGTAGACATGCCCTTCTTAATGTCTACCTTACCAGGTATGGTCAAGATGATGGCTATCAGCTTGCAAAGGCAAAGACATTTTATCTGCCAAATTTCTGGTGAAATTAAGCATAAAAATGAACAAAATATACTATTGTTAAGGATGGAGACCTAAACAACTGGTTAACAGAATTAAGGAGCACAGGGGGCAGCATTCAGGAGACAAATAGAACATTCCCTTGAAAGCTAAAACCTTGACTTCCATTTTGCAGTCAGTAGTAGAACGTTCTTCTAAGAGCCCCATCACCTTCCTGGTGCCTCTCATCCTTCCTTGAGTGTTGTATTACTGTTAGGGGTTGAGAAGCCAGAGAAGTGAGGCTCTTAGCATTCCAGGGAACTGGTCCTGATGAAGACTGAAGACTTGCCTATGTGTGAGTTCCTCAGTGGTGAATTTCTCCACGTGCCTTTCAGCATCTCTTATTCATAGAGAAGCCAACCTATTCAAGTCAGTACTTTTCATCCTTGAGATATCAAGCCCTGAACCTTTGGAGTGGGAGCACTGACTCCAAGACCTTAGACTACCAGAGAACTAACCCTAGGGAGTGTTGAATAGTGAGAACTCACACAAAGGAAACCACTTGAATACAAGACTGGGCGTCACCCAATCACCAGTAGCACCCTGTGCAGGATGCCTCATCTAAACAACAAACAGAACAAAAATACAAACCCAATCATCAGCAGACAGGATTACCACCTCACTCAGCCTTGCCCATCAGAGGAAAAACAAACAAACAAAAAACTCAGCACAAATCTCACCCTGTACAAAGCTTATACAAACCACTGGGCCAAACTTAGGAGAGCAGAAACCAAAAAGAAGAATGAATTCAACCTTGAAGCCTGGGAAAAGGAGACCTCAAACACAAATAAGTTAAAAAAAAAATAATGAAAAGGCAGAGAAATGGTACACAAATGAAGGAACAAGCTAGAAACACAGACATTCAGATAAATGAAGAGGAAATAGGCAAACTACCTGAAAAAGAATTCAGAATAATGATAGTGAAGATAATCAGAAACCTTGAAAACAGAATGGAGAAAATGCAAGAATCAATTAACAAAGACCTAGTAGAATTAAAGAATAAACATACAAAGACAAACAACACAATTACTGAAAGTAAAAATACTCTAGAAGGAAACAATAGCAGAATATCTGAAGCAGAAGAATGAATCAGAGAACTGGAAGGTAAAATAGTGGAAATAACTTCTGAAGAGCAGAATAAAGTAAAAAGAATGAAAAGAACTGAGGATAGTCTCAGAGACCTCTGGGACAATATCAAATGCACCAACATTTGAATTATAGGGGTCCCAGAAAAAAAAGAAGAGGGGAAAAAAAGGGTATGAGAACATTTTTGAAGAGATTATAGTTGAAAATTTCCCCAACATGGAAAAGGAAATAGTCAATGAAGTTCAAGAGGTGCAAAGAGTCCCATATGGGATAAACCCAAGGAGAAACATGCCAAGACACATGCTAATCAAACTAACATAGACTAAACATAAAGAAAGAATATTAAAAGCAGCAAGGGAAAAGCAACAGGTAACATACAGGGGAAACCCCATACGTTTAACAGCTGATCTTTCAGCAGAAACTCTGCAGGCCAGAAGGGAATGGCAGGAATGAAAGGGAAAAATCTATAACCAAGATTACTGTACCCAGCAAGGATCTCATTCAAAGTTGATGGAGAAATTAAAAGCATTTCAGACAAGCAAAAGTTAAGAGAATTCAGTACCACCAAACCAGCTTTACAACAAATGTTAAAGGGATTTATATAGTAAAGAAATACAAGAGAAGAAAAAGATCTACAAAATCAACCCCAAACAACTAAGAAAATGACCATAGGAACATATATATCAATAATTTCTTTAAATGTAAATGGTTTAGATCCTCCAGCCAAAAGACACTGACTGGCTGAATGGATACAAAAAATGAGACCCATATATACGCTGTCTACAAGAAACCCACCTCAGACCTAAAGACACATATAGACTGAAAGCGAGAAGATGGAAAAATATATTCCATGCAAATGGGAAGCAAAAGAAAGCTGGGGTAGCAATCTTCATTATCAGACAAAATAGACCTTAAAATAAAGAATATTACAAGAGTTAAGGAAGGACATTACATGATGATCAAGGGAGCAATCCAAGAGGAAGACGTAACCATCGCAAATATCTATGCACCAAACATAGGAGCACCTCAATACATAAGACAAACACTAGCAGACATAAAAGAAGAAATTGACAGTAACACAATAGTAGGAGAATTTAACATCCCACTCACACCAGTGGACAGATGATCAAAACATAAAATTAATAAGGAAACACAGGTTTTCAATGATATATTAGATGAGATGGATCTCACTGAAATCTTCAGGACATTCGATTCAAATGAAGAAGAATACACTTTCTTCTCAAGTGAACATGGAACATTCTCCAGGATAGACCACATCTTGGGTCACAAATCAAACCTCAGTAAATTTAAGAAAATTGACATCTTCTCCGACAACAATGCTATGAGACTTGATATCAATTACAGGGAAAAAAACTGTAAAAAACACGAACACATGGAGATTAAACAATACATTTCTAAATAAACAACAGGTTACTGAAGAAATCAAAAGGGAAATAAAAAAATTTCTAGAAACAAATGACAATGAGAACATGACAACTGAAAACCTATGGGATGTAGCAAAAGCAGTTCTAAGAGGGAAGTTTATAGCAATACAATCCTACCTCAAGAAACAAGAAAAACATAGAAGAGACAAGCTAACTTTACACCTAAAGCAACTGGGAAAAGAACAACAACAACAACAACAACAACAACAACAAACCCAAAATTAGTAGAAGGAAAGAAATTATAAAGATCAGAGCAGAAATAAGTGAAAAAGAAATGAAAGAAAAAATAGTAAAGATAAATAAAACTAAAAGCTGGTTCTTTGAGAAGATAAACAAAATTGACAAACCCTTAGCCAGACTCATCAAAAAAAAAAAATAGAAGAATCAAATCAACAAAATTAGAAATGAAAAGGAGAGGTTACAACAGACAATGCAGAAATGCAAAGGATTATAAGAGACTGTTATGAACAATGATATGGCAATAAAGTGGATAACCTGAAAGAAATGGACAGATCCTTAGAAAAGTTCAATTTTAAAAGACTGAACCAGGAAGAAATAGAAATTATGAACAACCCAATTACAAGCACTGAAATTGAAGCTGTGATCAAAAATCTCCCAAAAACAAAAGTCCAGGACCAGATGGCTTCACAGGAGAATTTGATCAAACATTTAGAGAAGAGTGAATGCCAATCCTTCTAAAACTCTTTCAAAAAATTGCAGAGGAAGGAACACTTCCAAACTCATACTATGAGGCCAACACCACCCTGATACCAAAACCAGACAAAGACAACACACAAAAAGAAAACTACAGGCCAATATCACTGATGAACATAGATGCAAAAATACTCAACAAAATTTTAGCAAACAGAATTCAACAACACATCAAAAAGCTCATACATAATGATGAATTTGGGTTTATTCCAGGGATGCAAGGATTCTTCAATATATGCAAATCAATCAGTGTCATACACCATATTAACAAATTGAAAGATAAAAACCATACGATCATCTCAATAGATGCAGAAAAAGCCTTTGACAAAATTCAGCACCCATTTATGATTAAAACTCTTCAAAAAATGGGCACAGAAGGAACCTACCTCAATTGAGTAAAGGCCATATATGATAAGCCTACAGCAAACATTATTCTCAATGGTGAAAAACTGAAAGCATTCCCTCTAATATCAGGAACAAGACAAGGGTGTCCACTTTCACCACTCTTATTCAACATACTTTTGAAAGTCCTAGCTACTTCAATAAGAGAAGAAAAAAAAAAATAAAAGAAATCCGGAAGAAGTAAAGAAGAAAAGCTCTCACTGTTTGCAGGTGACATGATACTGTACAAAGAAAACCCTAAAGAGAGTATCAGAAAATTGCTAGAGCTAATCAGTGAATTTAGCAAAGCTGCAGGATACAAAATCAATACACAGAAATCACTTGCATTTCTATACACTAACGATGAAAAATCAGAAAGAGAAATTAAGGAATCAATCCCATTCACCATTGCAACAAAAAGAATTAAATATCTAGGAATAAACTTACCTAAGGAGACAAAAGAACTGTACACAGAAAATTATAAGACACTGATGAAAGAAATCAAAGACAACATAAACAGATGGAGAGACACTCCATGTTCCTGGGTAGGAAGAAACAATATTGTGAAAATGACTATACTATCAAATGCAATCTACAGATTCAATGTGATCCCTATCAAATTACCAATGCCATTTTTCACAGAACTAGAACAAAATATTTCACAATTCACATGGAAACACAAAAGACCCCGAATAACCAAAGCAGTCTTGAGAAAGAAGAATGGAGCTGGAGGAATCAACCTTCCTGACTTCAGATTTCCTACAAAGTTACAGTCATCAAGACAGTATGGTACTGGCACAAAAGCAGAAATATAGACCAATGGAACAAGATAGAAAGCCCATAAATAAACCCATGCAACTATGGGTACCTTGTTCTTCACAAAGGAGGCAAGAATATACAATGGGGCAAAGAGAGCCTCTTCAATAAATGGTGCTGGGAAAACTGGACAGCTACATGTAAAAGATTTCTGGGAGAAATATCAATAACCTCAGATATGCATATGACACCACCCTTATGGCAGAAAGTGAAGAGAAACTAAAAAGCCTCTTGATGAAAGTGAGAGAGGAGAGTGAAAAAGTTGGCTTAAAGCTCAACATTCAGAAAACTAGGATCATGGCATCTGGTCCCATCACTTCATGGGAAATGGATGGGGAAACAGTAGAAACAGTGTCAGACTTTATTTTTTTGGGCTCCAAAATCACTGCTGATGGTGACTGCAGCCATGAAATTAAAAGACTCTTACTCCTTGAAAGGAAAGTTATGACCAACCTAGATAGCATATTTAAAAGCAGAGACATTACTGTGCCAACAAAGGTCCATCTAGTCAAGGCTATGGTTTTTCCGGTAGTTATGTATGGATGCGAGAGTTGGACTGTGAAGAAAGCTGAGTGCCAAAGGATTGATGCTTTTGAACTGTGGTGTTGGAGAAGACTCTTGAGAGTCCCTTGGACTGCAAGGAGATCCAACCAGTCCATCCTAAAGGAGATCAGTCCTGGGTGTTCATTGGAAGGTCTGATGTTGAAGCTGAAACTCCAATACTTTGGCCACCTCATGTGAAGAGTTGACTCATTGGAAAAGACCCTGACTCTGGGAAGGACTGGGGGCAGGAGTAGAAGGGGATGACAGAGGAAGAGATGGTTGGATGGCATCACCAACTTGATGGTATGAGTTTGGGTAAACTCCGGGAGTTGGTGATGGACAGGGAGGCCTGGCGTGCTGCAATTCATGGGGTCTCAAAGAGCCAGACAAGACTGAGTGACTGAACTGAACTGAACATGTAAAAGAATGAAATTAGAACACTTCCTAACACCATACACAAAGATAAACTCAAAATTGATTAAAGACCTAAATGTAAGACCAGAAACTATAAACTCTTAGAGGAAAACATAGACAGAATACTCGATGACATAAATCAAAGCAAGATCCTCTATGACCCACCTCCTAGAGTAACGGAAATAAAAACAAAAGTAAATAAGTGGGACCTGATTAAACTTAAAAGCTTTTGCATATCAAAGAAAAGTATAAGCAAGGTGAAAAGACAACCCTCAGAATGGGAGAAAATAATAGCAAATGAAACAACTGACAAAGGATTAATTTCTAAAATATACAAGCAGCTCATACAACTCAATACTAGAAAAACAAGCAACCCAATCAAAAAGTGGGAAAAAGACCTAAACAGACATTTCCCCAAAGTAGACATACAGATGGCTAATAAACATGTGAAAAGATGCTCAACATTGCTCATTATTAGAGAAGTGCAAATCAAAACTTCAATGAGATACCACCTCACACTAGTCAGAATGGCCATCATCAAAAAGTCTACAAGCAATAAATGCTGGAGAGGGTGTGGAGAAAAGGGAACATTCTTGCACTGTTGGTGGGAATGTAAATGGATACAGCCACTATGGAAGATGGTATGGAGATTCCTTAAAAAACTAGGAATAAAACCACCATATGACCCAACAATCCCACTCCTAGGCATATACCCTGAGGAAAGCAAATTTAAAAAGACACATGTATCCTATTGTTCATTACAGCACTATTTACAACACCTAGAACATGGAAGCAACCAAGATGTCCATCAACAGAAGAATAGATATAGAAGTTGTGGTAAAACATATACACAATGGAATATTACTTAGCCATAAAAAGGAATGCATTTGGGTCCGTTCTAATGAAGTGGATGAACCTAGAACCTATTATACGGAGTGAAGTAAGTCAGAAAGATAAATATCACATTCTAATGCATACATACAGAATCTAGAAAAATGGTACTGAAGAATTTATTTATAGGACAGCAATGGAGAAACAGACATAGAGAATAGACTTATGGACTTGGGGAGAGGGGAGGAGAGGGTGAAATGCATGGAAAGAGTAACCTGGAAACTTCCATTACCATATGTTAAATAGATAGCCAGTGGGATTTACTGTATGGCTTAGGAAACTCAAACAGGGGCTCTGTATCAACCTAGAGGGGTGGGATGGGGAGGAAGATGGGAGGGAGGTTCAAAAGGGAGGGGATATATGTATACTTATGGCTGATTCATGTTGAGATTTGACAGAAAACAACAAAATTCTGTAAAGTATCCCTCAATTAAAAAAATTAATTAAAGAAAAGATACTGCCAAGTTTCCCTCCAAAACATAGGTTTAAAAAAGATTTTTCCACTATTTTAGAAGATGTTCCCATACTTCAAAGAATACAATTAAAATCTAGCCAAATCACACACACACACACAAAACTAAAATCTTGAAAAATTTGAATCCTGTGGTCCTAACTCCAAAATTCACAAGTAGTCATAAAAAAGGAAAGAAATTTACATGGTTAAATAAAAATTTTTAATTAATTAATTTTTGGCTGCTCTGGGTCTTTGTTGCTGTGAGTGGGCTTACTCTAGTTGTGGTGCATGGGTCTTTCATTGCAGTGGCTTCTCTTGTTGCAGGGCACAGGCTCTAGATAGAGCACGTGGGCTTCAGTGGTTGTGGCCTACAGTCTCAGCTGCCTCGAGGCATCTGGGATCTTCCTGCATCCAGGACTGAATCCCTGTCCCCTGCATTGGCAGGTGGAGTGTTAACCATTGGACCACCAGGGAAGTCCTCCACGGTCAAATAAATTTGAACCTCACTAGATTAGACAAATTTAGACAGGTTCCTTTTTTTATAGGACTTATCAGAGCCTTCTATATAGACTATAATTAATGGAAGTGTATTATTTTCACTCAACCTTTCTTATAAAGAGTTGTAGTAACTGAATTGTGGTGCTGGAAAAGATTCTTGGGACCCTTGGACTGCAAGGAGATCAAACCAGTCAATCTTAAAGGAGATCAATGCTGGCTGTTCATTGGAAGGACTCTTGCTGAAGCTGAAGCTCCAACATTTGGCCACCTGATGCTAAGAGATGACTTATTGGAAAAGACCCTGATGGCTGGTAAAGATTGAAGGCAAGAGGAAAAGGGAGTGACAGAGGATGAGATGGTTGGATGGCATCACTGACTCAATGGACATGAGTTTGAGCAAACTCAGGGAGATAGTGAAGGCATGGAAGCTTGGTGTAATGCAGTCCATGGGAGTGTAGGGTCGGACATGATTTAGCGACTGAACAACAGCAAGGCACAGTACAGGTAAATTTTTATACAGAAACTGACATGCCTATCTTTTTTCTAATTTTTAGTATTTGATGTTTCAGAAATTTCTAATATAAGAAGAAAAGTGGTATTTTTTTCAAGCTTTCCATTAATTTCACTAGTTATAGTTTTCTGAATGCATGCATAGATGGACAGATGGATAAATGGGATGGGATGGGATGGGATGGGATGGAAAAGTCTAATAGCAAAATGTTCTCAAGAACATTCCCCTCTAGCTCTATTTTTATTATTGTGTGATTCGGGGCCATTTCCTGTTATTATTACACGTACTGTTGTCAGAGGAAGCCAATTCATTTTAATATTAGCCTGAGCAAAACATAATTAGGAAGAGAATCTGCTACCAAAAAGGAAACAAGTAATTGGTGTTTTGCATTCCAAAGCCCAGTACTCAGATGAAAAAACACCCAGAGATGGCTCTATGCACAGTTTCAAAACATCCTGCCCTCGCCAGGCCAGTGAAAACTCCAGCCACTCCAAGGAAACACAGCCAGAGAACCAGATGACCTACCAAGATTTTCAATATTCCTCTGTATATTGGAAGAGAAAAGAGAAAAGGCTATAGAGAAGGGGACAGAAAAGAAGGGGCTCAGAAAGGAGTTCTAACAATGTCACCAGACACCAGGCTGGAGGCTGAACTGCTGGCCTCCTCTTCTTAGATCTTTCAGCACCTCCAGGGTCATGACTGACTTTCTTCCTGTGAACTGAGAGCTTCTGAGGGCCTGGAAGTCTATCATCTCCACGTGCTAAGGCTTCTTTCCCATCCCCCTGCCTTCCTCTTCCTCCCTTACTAACGCATTTCCTTGTTAAAAGCTTTTTTTAAGTATTTATTTTATTTGTTTATTTATTTGGTTGCACTGGGTCTTAGCTGCAGCACGTGGGATCTTCGTTGGTGTCTGCAAGATGTTTTTTGCAGCATGCACGGTCTTTCACGGCAGCATGGTGGTCCAGTGGCTAAGTCTCTGTGCACCCAATGCAGGGAGCCAGGGTTCAATCCTTGGTCAGAGAACTAAATCCCACATGCTGCAACTAAAGATCCCTCATGTCACAGCTAAGGCATTTCCTTTTAATTGTGTGGTTTGTACACTCATCTGGGAAAGACTGCAATTTTCTGGGCATGTGCGAGAGGTGCAGGAAGGTAGAAGAGGGGAGGAGGGACAGAAAACCAGCAGGTGAGGAGTCAGCTCTGTGCCTGGACCTGTTAAGTCTTTTCACACAATTTATTTCATGTCCTCACAGTCAGTCTTCCCAGGTGGCACCAGTGGTAAAGAGCCCGCCTGCCATGCAGGAGGCGTAGGAGACACAGATTCAATTCCTGGGTCAGGAAGATCCCCTGGAGGAGGCAATGGCAATCCACTCCAGTGATCTTGCCTGGAGAATCCCATGGACAGAGGAGCCTGGTGAGCTACAGTTCATGGGGTCACAAAGAATTGGACTAGACTGAAGGGACAGCATATTCCTTGCAATCATTGTCTGAGGTAGGTATCCTTATCATCCCCATACTACAGATGAGGAAATCAAGGCTGAGAGAGGCCATATGCCACAAGGAAGACTGAAGATTTCCATGTGCCATAACTAAGGCCTGGTATAGCCAACTAGATAAATAATAATGTTCTTAAAAAACCAATGCTTTTAACGAGTCCTAATGTCCTTCACTTAACTTCTTCAAGCCTCTGGGTTCTCACTCAGGAAAAGAGCTTATCCTTGCTTTTGTCTTTGTCCCCCTTATAGTTTTTTTCTCCACACAGTGACTGAAAAAACATTATACCATTTAAGACTAGGCTCAGCTACCAGAAACAGAGATATAAAATAAATATCTGGAGGTTGTCTATTGGGAAACTATGAGTCAGCTCCATTATGTCCTCAAAGACTTAAACTTCTTCCCACTCACCCCTATCCCATCCAGAGGGGTGGCCCTTGTCCTCACAGTCCAATGCCACAACTAGAGCTCCAACCATCACGTCTGCATTCCAGGCAGAGAGAAAAGAGAAAAGGGTCAAAAAGTATAAATTGCCTGTCTTTTTGGCATGATTTTTTGAAATACCACGTGATACATTTGCATACTGCCCATAGACTTAGTCATGTGGCTATACCTACCTGCAAGGAAAGCTGAGAAATAGAGCCTTTATTCTGGGACGCCTTACAGCCTGCTAGAAATTTGTGCTTTCTGCTGTAATGGGGGCAGTGCACAGTCTCAGACAGAGTAAGCCTTTTGAAACGTAAGTCAAGTCATGTTACTCTGCTTAAAATGGTGGAAAGACTTCCCACTCACTCAGGCTAGAAACTCAAGCTTTTGCAGTGTCCAACAGGGCCTTACATGTCTTGTCCCTGTTATGTCTCTGACATTTTCCTTCGGCACTCTGCCTTGCTTGCGTTGCTACAGCCACATTGGCCCCCTTGCTGATTTTCTAACAAGCCAAGCACGTTCCTGTCTAAATATTTCTTCAGATCCCTTGGCCCCTCTTCCCCTAGGCATGTGCTCATCTCAGCCCTCAGTTCCTGAGGTCATGCTCAAATATCCCTTCAGCAGGGACCACCCTTTAGAAAACAGTATACCCCTCCTAAATGACTTCTCCCTTACCTTGCCTTACTTTTGTTTCCGCTTTTACCTCCATCTATCCCATCATCTGATATATTCTATGTTCATTCACATTTGCTTATTATCTTTTTCTCTTCTCTTTTCTCAGAAGCTCAATCGGATCTGGAACTTGATTTGTGGTAGTCAATGCTTTGTATCTTCCAGACCTGGAACAGTGCCAGGCATCCACTGTAGACATCCAATAAACCTGAGTTGAATAGATGAATGATTGATTGAATAAATCCTGCTTTATTCATCTTCCAAAATTTAGGAGAGGATGAATTGAGGTATCCAATCTAAAAGGGCTTTGAAAATAGAAAGAGGCAAATATAAATTACTACTGTGCTTCTCTTTGATGTCCTCCCATTCGTAAAAGCACTCTGTTGACTGTGAAGATTAACGCAAACGCTGTTGGCAATTATTATTTTGAAGTAAGGCACAGTGGGATAGGATTTCCAGTCATTTCTTCCCAAAGCACCAGACCTATTTATTCTAAATCCATTTCTTCCCTGCCTTTAGTTTTGAATGAACATGGCTTTGCTGCACATGGTTGCCTAATATATCACTTTGATGGTTTATTTCACCTTAAGTAGCATGGAATTGAAGTCTGAGACTGTATCAGGCTGATTCCAGGTCTCCCTTGCTCCCCTTTGTGCCATCACAGTGGGGGAGAGTTGTCAAGCTGTGCTTAGCCAAGTTAAATGAGGAGACCAGATGGTCAGAAAGAAAGGAATTTTGGTCAAGGTTGAGGAGGAGAGAAGCTGAGAGCATAACTCCTGCATAGTTTTTGACCAAGAGATCAGAATACTCAGCACTGGGGGTGCATTGCTGCAAATGTCTGTGAGACACGAGTTCTCTTTCATGTTAATCTCCTAGGACTTTCTGCCAACACTTCAAAATCATCCTGCAGTGCTTGGAGTTTGGTTCTCTGTTGATTTTAGTTTCTAGAGAAAAGAGAAATTGATTTATGTTAAACACAACAAAAAGGAAAAACAAGATAGGAGGTAAAACAGTCCCTTTATGCTTTGACATTTAGCATGCAATTTGAGGAAGAAAAGCAAGCAAAATCCAAGGTTTGGAAAGAATGGAAGATAGGAAACATTTGAGTGACACGCAAGGCAGTGAAAGAAGATCTCTAGTCCTCTAAACAGAGAAGGCAGGTGCTGCAAAAACTGAAAGGCCATTCCAGGTTGAACTGAGAAGTGGTATCCTGAGTTGTCTGGCACCAAAGTGGAATTGGGAGGCGAGAGATAGAAAGTCAAGCAGTAGGAGGTGGCAGAGATCCAGGCAGGAAACAGGCTGAGTGTGAACAAGTGTCTTCGTGGTGGGGCAGATGGAAAAGGAGGCGTTAGAGACACACTGCTGAGAGAGGAAGAGCCTGACTCCTTGATGTCCTTTGACCAAGTACTTCACTGCCTCTGGCATTCAGAGTGCCTTGTTTTTATTGTGCTTACTGCTCTGCTCCAAATGAAATGCCATGGCCTTTGCCCTTTGGCCTCACAGCTTAAATGTTCCCTAAAAGGCATAAGCATGGGACACAGTCCTGGAAGAACTGGGGAACCAGCATTGCCCAGGCTGGCTGAACTTGCCCAGTATTCGTGCAGATTGTCTCTGGCAGGCCAGGATAACCTAGTAACCACGTGGCATGTCTATAACTGGGACTGTCAACCACTTTCACGTTGGCTGTCTCGTTTGAGCTTGACAAAAACCTTAAGGCTTACATATGAAATGAATCATGGCCACCTTTGCCGAGATGAGAGGACAGATGGTTGGGGGTCTGAATGGCTTGCCCGTGGAATCATGAGCAAGGAAATCGTGAAACTGGGAGCAGAGCATGATTCTCTGACTCCTAACGTGTTCCCTTTTCACCGCGTTATTTATGGGAGCTAGTTAGCAGTGCTGACTGTGTCTGCACTTTGCTAGACGCTGTGGGGAGAGGCCGAAAAACAAACCAGATGTGACTCTTCTCCTTGGGACTCTCCTGATCTGAAGCAGAAGACAGGATGAAGGCAGATAAATGAATCCATGTACACATGCTCCCACAAGTGTACGTCTAACTAGATGTTCAGACATATTCATGCATCCTAAGGGTGTCGTTGGAAGCTTCTGGAAGTAAATCTCTGGGGATCTGAAGAAACTCAGAACACTGACTCATTGGCTTGGCTGTGAGACTATTCCAGATATTGGCAGCTATGTAAGTGGGGGCTCAGAATTAGGGCCAAAAGATGCATTTGACAGGAGGGAAGGGATTTGGGGTTAAGATCTGAACAGTTTTCAGGCAGCTAAGAAATTAAACAGCCTCAGCAAACTTCCCTGTGGTACTTCTCTGCCTAGATAGTAGGACTTTTCAAACTCATAACTGGGGAGAAAGAGAGAGAGATGCCTGGAAAAATTACCCCATTGTCATTTGGCTTCCCTTTCATAGCTTTCTTGGTGTGGCATATGCCAGACTTTGCATGGTTGGTGCTCTTGGCAATACAAAAATCGTCTTGGTCTAGACCATTCCCTAAACGTAAAGATGCTGAGTAGAAGAAGAGGAAATGGAAGTCTGACCCTGAGATGAAGGGTTCATCCTTGGGCCAGCCCTGTCTCTTGGCCTGGCCGTGCTCAAATTACCTGCACAGAAAGTGCCAGTGGGTGGAAACAACAATCCCCATCTTTTTATGACACTGTGACCTCATTATCTGGTGAGAACATCCTGATTTCTTTTGGGGGAACCATCCTTCTCCCAAGGTATAGAAGCCTGAAGCTTTCAGCAGGACCAGTTCCTGTCTCCCTGGATCAGAGTCTTGAGCAGAGTGACTCACGAGACAGGAGCAGCTGCCAGGCAGTCAAGAAGACAGCAGTTCTCCGCAGAGACCACCCATTAATGTCTGTCAGATCCCCCACTGCCTCTTCTCCATCTTTCCCTTCTGTTCTCTGAATGGCTTCTTAGCCTTCCCCTGAATTCCTCTTTTACTTTGGATGATGTTTGTCACCTTCAATCAATGAACCCAAGGAATGATTTTGCCCCAAAAGAGGTCATATGCTTTCTTTAAGGTACTCAAGATATATCTGCTTCTGTCTGTCCTCCAGCCCACCTGCCTAAGAAGATTTCTTGGGGGATAGGACTCCTTCATGTGAGCCAGAGTCCTGTAGCCTGTGTGACACCAAGGGGTTGAAGCAGTTAGGTAACAGTATGATGCAGGTTTTTGTTTCAGAAAAATGACTAAGATCTCCAGGTCATTCTGTAAGTATGACACAGATTGCAAGGTTAAGTCTCAGCAGTAAATTTATACATTCAAGACCATTTCCAGCTATGCAAAGAATTTCTATTTCCTCATGTTAAAAGCCAGAGCAGTAAAATATATCCCCAATGTCACTATTACAACATTTACATCCTGGAAACATAATAAATGATCAATACAGTAATGGAATGCCTGGAAATATCCGTATTTAATGGTAAATAGACTTTAGTACCTATAAAGTCTTTGCTAAGAATGTTAGCTTTTTATTTCTATCATGGGGAACCCAAGTTCTCTGACAGTGATTGGTAAAACATTCTGCAAAAAGGTTGATAATACTTTGCTACAGAACTAAAAGGTGGCCAGGGATGCAGGAGAGTTTTACAGCTATTGAATTGCATGAAGACCCACTGTAATTCCAATGTAGTCTGGAGCAAGGTGAAATCGGAGTGCTACAGACAAGTGTGGGCAGGGCTGCAATGGGTATGACAGAGAAAGCCTTCAGATTCAGGTGGCCCTGTGTTCACCTTTCATTTCTGTGTCCCCTTTGGGTTCAGTTCCAGCATCCTGGCTTTGATGTGCTCAGCTTCACCACCATATCATGTCTCTGTCAGCATATGCGGAGCATGAGTGGCATGTTTTAATATACCCAAAAATGCCAGTGAGAAGGCAAATGGCAGTGGGAGATGAACAGTAATAGAAAATTTTAGTGAAAATAATAATGTTTGCGAGAACTGATACTTTTTTAATGCAAAACTGGAGGCATCAGTCTATTTCTAGCTATCCTTGTCAACTAGCTTGTCTTCTTTTCTTTGCATCCAGCTCATACTTATGATTGCTGACCTGGTGACCAGTGCTTAGCTCTGGGCACAGAGATTTTGTAGCTCAAGGTCATCGACTTCCCATAGACTCCTATGAGAGATGCCCCTTTGCTGGCTACTCCCAAGTCTGGATCTACCTGGTTCCTCATGGCTCCCTACACATGCCAGCTTGTTCTCCTTCACCTGGGCTTCAGGAGGTCTGGTCCATAGCTCCTTCTTTGATCCTTTTACTTCTCTTTTCATTCCTTCTGTTTCCCAGCTTCTCTGACACTTGTGAAAGGTGTGACTCCCATATTGAACTCCTTATTCTTCTAATATTAATTGTTACTGTGCATCCCTAATTGAACCCTGACACAACCTGCAATCTAGATGGAGTCACAAATATCATTTCCATGAAAACAGTCCTCTCCCAACACAAGGAGAATAGTGAGACTCCCGGATTAGCGGTGCAAGGGAGTGGGGGTTAGACATGGGGGAGCATGAGAGCAAAGAAAAGCTGGGACCCGCTAAGGACGCTTCACCCCTCCAGTACTATGTCTGAGGACACTCTGTGTGTCTGCTGAGAGCAATGGCCACTGATTTACTTCCATCTTCCAAATATTGAACAGATTCCTCTTTCAGTCTACTCTAACCTGGAACTATGTAGAATAGGGAGAGAAAGAAAAGGAAATTTCTCAAAGAGTTTCCAGCTTAAGTAAGTTGACAGTGGAATGATTCCAAACAATGCAACCCTTATCAACTTAGTACATCTTTCTTTTTTTCTATATTTAACTTTCAAATAAAGACAATACAAAATCATGCTATTAACAATACAACAGTTCTTCATACAAATGAAAACAGGCTAACTTTCTCCAAATCAGTGTATGTTTATTCATCTCTGGGTTGCATTCATTTTCACTACTAGCTGAATCACACCCCTCTTAAATATCCTGTAACTTAAATGTCAAGATATAAAGACTTACCTCTTTCACCACAGCTTTTATTACAGAGTGAATGAATAGGATAAGGGGGAAAAGAAAGACAAAGACTATATAAAATATATATAAATATAAATATTTATATTATATATATATATATATAAAAAGACCCTGATGCTGGGAAAGATTGAAGGCAGGAGGAGAAGGGGACAACAGAGGATGAGATGGTTGGATGGATGTCATCACCAACTCGATGGACATGAGTTTGAGCAAGCTCCAGGAGTTGGTGATGGACAGGGAAGCTTGGCGTGCTGTAGTCCATGGGGTTACAAAGAGTTGGACATTACTGAGTGACTGAACTGAACTGAGCTTATATATATGTATGTGTGGATATATATAGCCACACATACAAACATATAAATAGATATTTATATACATTATGATACAAACATATCAGAGAAAAGAAGAAATGGTTCATAACTATTATAGCCATCATTTCTGCAACTGGTCATGTTATCCTTGCTGGTATTTATACTTTCTTCCTTCTATGATCCTTTCTATATTTGCTTTGCCCTCAGAAAGTCCTACAACTGATGATAGTTCCTGGTCTGATGGAATCATTCAAACTCTAATTCTACTACTAGTAGCCTTGTCTTCACTGAGTTGTAGTGTTCCATTAATTTTAATCACAGGGCATGGTATTACTAAGTGATGGCCTAACGTCTGCCTGCAATCCAGACAGCCTCTTCTTTTCCCTCAGTGTATCATAGCGATTCCATTTCTCCTGGAGAAAGTCAATAACCCTGGCCAATATGGTAGCCCCCTTCTTTGCCTGTTGTTTCCCTAGTATGAGCTTTTCAAAGTGGACTTGTAACAGTCTTAGTTTATAACTAATAGAATTACTTTTAGTCCCTGGTAGACAATCCCCCATTCAGTTCAGTTCAGTTCAGTTGCTCAGTCGTGTCCGACTCTCTGCGACCCCATGAATTGCAGCACGCCAGGCCTCTCTGTCCATCACCAACTCCCGGAGTTTACCCAAACCCATGTTCATCGAGTCGGTGATGCCATCCAGCCATCTCATCCTCTGTCGTCCCCTTCTCCTCCTGCCCCCAATCCTACCCAGCATTAGGGTCTTTTCCAATGAGTCAACCCTTCGCATGAGGTGGCCAAAGTATTGGAGCTTCAGCTTCAACATCAGACCTTCCAATGAACACCCAGGATTGATCTCTTTTAGGATGGATTGATTGGATCTCCTTGCAGTCCAAGAAACTCTCAAGAGTCTTCTCCAACACCACAGTTCAAAAGCATCAATTCTGTGGCGCTCAGCTTTCTTCACCGTCCAACTCTCACATCCATACATGACCACTGGAAAAACCATAGCCTTGACTAGACGGACTTTTGTTGGCAAAGTAATGTCTCTGCTTTTAAACATGCTATCTAGGTTGGCCATAGCCTTCCTTCCAAGTAGTAAGCGTCTTTTAATTTCATGGCTGCAGTCACCATCAGCAGTGACTCTGGAGCCCAAAAAAATAAAGTCTGACACTGTTTCCACTGTTTCCCCATCTATTTCCCATGAAGTGATGGGACCAGATGCCATGATCTTAGTTTTCTGAACGTTGAGCTTTAAGCCAACTTTTTCACTCTCCTCTTTCACCTTCATCAAGAGGCTCTTTAGTTCTTCTTCACTTTCTGCCATAAGGGTGGTGTCATCCGCATATCTGAGGTTATTGATATTTCTCCCGGCAATCTTGATTCCAGCTTGTGTTTCTTCCAGCCCAGCGTTTCTCATGATGTACTCTGCATATAAGTTAAATAAGCAGGGTGACAATATACAGCCTTGATGTACTCCTTTTCCTATTTGGAACCAGTCTGTTGTTCCATGTCCAGTTCTAACTGTTGCTTCCTGACCTGCATACAGGTTTCTCAAGAGACAGGTCAGATGATCTGGTATTCCCATCTCTTTCAGAATTTTCCACAGTTTATTGTGATCCACACAGTCAAAGGCTTTGGCATAGTCAATAAAGCAGAAATAGATGTTTTTCTGGAACTCTCTTGCTTTTTCGATGATCCAGCGGATATTGGCAATTTGATCTCTGGTTCCTCTGCCTTTTCTAAAACCAGCTTGAACATCTGGAAGTTCACGGTTCACATATTGCTGAAGCCTGGCTTGGAGAATTTTGAGCATTACTTTACTAGCATGTGAGATGAGTGCAATTGTGTGGTAGTTTGAGCATTCTTTGGCATTGCCTTTCTTTGGGATTGGAACGAAGACTGACCTCTTCCAGTCCTGTGGCCACTGCTGAGTTTTCCAAATTTGCTGGCATATCGAGTGCAGCACTTTCACAGCATCACCTTTGAGGATTTGAAATAGCTCAACTGGAATTCCATCACCTCCACTAGCTTTGTTCGTAGTGATGCTTTCTAAGGCCCACTTGACTTCACATTCCAGGATGTCTGGCTCTAGGTGAGTGATCACACCATCGTGATTATTTGTGTCATGAAGATCTTTTTTGTACAGTTCTTCTGTGTATTCTTGCCACCTCTTCTTAATATCTTCTGCTTCTGTTAGGTCCATACCATTTCTGTCCTTTATCGAGCCTATCTTTGCGTGAAATGTTCCCTTGGTATCTCTAATTTTCTTGAAGAGGTCTCTAGTCTTTCCCAATCTGTTGTTTTCCTCTATTTGTTTGCACTGATCACTGAGGAAGGCTTTCTTATCTCTCCTTGCTATTCTTTGGAACTCTGCATTCAGATGAGAATATCTTTCCTTTTCTCCTTTGCTTTTCGCTTCCCAGCTATCTGTAAGGCCTCCTCAGACAGCCATTTTGCTTTTTTGCATTTCTTTTCCATGGGGATTTTCTTGATCCCTGTCTCCTGTACAATGTCACGAACCTCTGTCCATAGTTCATCAGGCATTCTGTCTATCAGGTCTAGTCCCTTAAATCTATTTGTCACTTCCACTGTATACTCATAAGGGATTTGATCTAGGTCATACCTGAATGGTCTAGTGGTTTTCCCTACTTTCTTCAATTTAAGTCTGAATTTGGCAATAAGCAGGTCATGATCTGAGCCACAGTCTGCTCCTGGTCTTGTTTTTGCTGACTGTATAGAGCTTCTCCATCTTTGGCTGCAAAGAATATAATCAATCTGATTTCGGTGTTGACCATCTGGTGATGTCCACGTGTAGAGTCTTCTCTTGTGTTGTTGGAACAGGGTGTTTGCTATTACCAGTGTGTTCTCGTGGCAAAACTCTATTAGCCTTTGCCCTGCTTCATTCTGTACTCCAAGGCCAAACCTGCCTGTTACGCCAGGTGTTTCTTGACTTCCTACTTTTGCATTCCAGTCCCCTATAATGAAAAGGACATCTTTTTTGGGTGTTAGTTCTAGAAGGTCTTGTAGGTCTTCATAGAATCGTTCAACTTCAGCTTCTTCGGCATTACTGGTCGGGGCATAGACTTGGATTATCGTGATATTGAATGGTTTGCCTTGAAAGCGAACAGAGATCATTCTGTCATTTTTGAGACTGCACCCAAGTACTGCATTTCGGACTCTTTTGTTGACCATGATGGCTACTCCATTTCTTCTAAGGGATTCTTGCCCACAGTAGTAGATATAATGGTCATCTGAGTTAAATTCACCCATTCCAGTCCATCTTAGTTCGCTGATTCCTAGAATGTCAACGTTCACTCTTGCCATCTCCTGTTTGACCACTTCCAGTTTGCCTTGATTCATGGACCTAACATTCCAGGTTCCTATGCAATATTGCTCTTTACAGCATCGGACTTTGCGTCTATCACCAGTCACATCCACAGTTGGGTATTGTTTTTGCTTTGGCTCCATCCCATCATTCTTTCTGGAGTTATTTCTCCACTGATCTCCATTAGCATATTGGGCACCTACTGACCTGGGGAGTTCATCTTTCAGTGTCCTATCCTTTTGCCTTTTCATACTGTTCATGGGGTTCTCAAGGCAAGAATACTGAAATGGTTTGCCATGCCCTTCTCCAGTGGACCACAATCTGTCAGACCTCTCCACCATGACCCATCCGTCTTGGGTGGCCCCACATGGCATGGCTTAGTTTCATTGAGATAGACAATCCCCCATTAGGAGCGTCTAAAACCTGCACATGTTTTAACAAATCAACAGATATCTTCTTGACCTCTTGTTTTGAGCAACTTCTAAGTTCCCTCCAAGACATGAGACTTGAATTCAAAGCGTATTTGATCTTTACTCCCAAAATTCCTCTTGGGGAAACCAGAATCAAAAAAGACACAAGTACCCCAATGTACACTAGAGCACTATTTACAATAACTAGCACATGGAAGCAACCTAGATGTTCATCGGCAGATGAATGGATAAGGAGTTGTGGCACATATACACAATGGAATATTACTCAGCTATAGAAAGGAACACATTTGAGTCAGTTCTAATGAGGTGGATGAACATAGAGTCTATCATACAGAGTGAAGTAACTGAGAAAGAGAAAGACAAATGTCATATAAATGCATATGTTAGAATCTAGAAATACAGTACCAACAATCCTACATGCAGGGCAGCAAAGGAGACACAGATGTAAAGAACAGAATTTTGAACTCAGTGGTAGAAGGAGAGGGTGGGATGATTTGAGAGAATAGCATTGAAACATATACATTACCATATGGAAAATAGATAACCAGTGGGAGTTTGATGTATGATGCAGGGCACCCAAAGCCAGTGCTCTGTGACAACGTTGAGGGATGGAGTGGGGAGGAAAGTGGGCGGGGGGTTTGGGATGGAAGGGATACATATGCCTATGAGCTATTCATGTTGATGTTTGGCAAAAGCCATCACAATATTGTAAGGTAAATATCCTCCGATTAAATAAATGCATTTTAAAAAGAGAAAAAAAAAAGGTTCCTCTTGGAAAGTACAGAAAGAAAAAGAAGGAAGAGAAGAAGGAGAAAGAGGGGAAAAAAAGATATTCTTTTTTTCAGGGAAGCTACGTTTTTCTGGAGAGGATTTTATCAAAGTTGTTTCTCGTCATTGACCCTAAAGCCATGACCATATGTGTTGCATATGGATATGAAACTCTATTTTCTGGTTTGACATATCATTAAAAAATTAGTATGAAAAATCTGTCTTTAAGAGCAGTGAAATCATGTGATTCTTTGGACCTGGAGCTGTGCTAATTCAGAAATATGTAATAATTCTGGAAACAAAAAAGAAAAACTACTTTCCAATCCTGTGCTGGGCTTTTTAAGTTTTAATCATTTTTATGAGGCTAAAAATAACAAAAAGTATAGTTTGACAAAATATTGAACCCTTAGTTCAAGACAGAAATTGGTAGGTGGGGGAAAGACTTGCATTGGCCGGGTTTTAACCTATAAATCAAGAGAAATCAACAGAGAATTTAATCCAAACATGTGCTGCACATAGTTTCCACTGGCCTTGTGTTACTAAGGTTAGAATTATGGTTGGGCTAACAGTGAGAAAGTGAAAAATTGATGACATCTGCCCTCTGAGGTCTTTTTGTTTTCCTGGTAGCTACTGAAGAGGCCTTGGCATTCTGTGATGAAAGCTTCAGATGTATGATGGGAGATGTCATATGCGGGTGAACAGTTTGAAACCAGAACTCTGTCCTTGTTCCCAGGACTCTTGTAAAGCACCTTCCTCCCTTTCCTCTTGCTACTGACAAGATCAGATACCCTGGATGTTCTGTGCTAGACAGTCCTGAATGACGGAATCTCACTAAGATGGTGGAAGGCCTAAGAGTTACATCAGATCAATGAAAACTGGGGCGTCTTTGCATCCTATCACCTCCATCATCTCATTCATTCATTCATCTGTTCATTCAACTTATATCTGCCAACACTGTCATGGATGCTCCTGGTGTCTGTCTACATCCTTCGAGCCTCACCACTTGGGTGCGCTTCAACTAGCTTCATCTGCTGGTATCTCTATCTCCTCTACTTGTGGGATTTCTCCAAAGTCACTCTGCCTTCGCTCGCAGACAGATGGAGAGATAAAGCGCTAAGGCTCCTTAGGAGCAGTCTCCGCATGACTGAATTTACCCATAAATGCCTTGGCACTGTCACTCGTTGGGTGGATAATACTCAGGCACATTTTCTACACCATTTCCCAGTGTTCCCATGAGGTTGAGTTCCAGCGGCCCACAGATTTAGCTTATCTGATGACACACCCTTTCGTAGGCTGCCTTCCTTTACCTGCATGCCTCCCCAACCCTTTCTCACCGTTTTCTGCACCTCCCTCCCAGATGAACCACCTCCACTAGAATCCTTGTCTCAGAGTCCACTTCACACCTATTATGTGCCAGGCACTGTGGCAGGGCTTCATGGATTGGGTAACCACCAGATTATAAGATTCCAGACACCAGTGACAGGCTGGTGGGGAGATGTTTGATAGAAGGTTGACAATCTATTCTAACAACTTTATAAAATTAGTGTGAGGTTTACATTTGTGAACCACTTAAAACAGTGATTGGCAGAGAGTAGCAGTGAAGTAACCATTAATTATTATATTTGTTATTCTGCTGAACTGAGTCATTGGGTGTTTGTGCTGTGCTTAGTTACTCAGTTGTGTCCGACTCTTTGCGACTGTATGGACTGTAGCCTGCCAGGCTCCTCTGTCCATGGGGATTCTCCAGGTAAGGATACTGTAGAGGGTTGCCATGCCCTCTTCCAGGGGATCTTCCCAACCCAGGCATCAAACCCAGGTCTCTTGAATTGCAGGTGGATTCTTTACCATCTGAGCCACCAGGTGTTTAGCAGTTAAATATTGTTCAATTATTATATATTAAAAATATATGTTGTTAAAATATAAATTCCCATGCAGGTGGTGCTCTTGGGCTATTAGGTGCCGTCCGCACTTCAGAAGGAATAGATTTGTCAGAGAAACTTTAGTCACTTTTCTAGACCTTGAAGGAATGAGGCAAAAGGCAAAGTGCTTTAAAGGTGGGGATGGGGTCAGGAGGGAGAGCCAGTTGATGGGGCAGCAGGAGAGGGTGACCATGGTACAGTCCCAAGGGGCCTTTGGGCAGGCAGGGACAAGCCTGGGGCTCTGGGTGACACAGTCCTGGGCAGGTGAATCCAGGCTCCTCTGAGCCCAAAGCCCTAAAGAGAGAAATGGCAGAACCAAGATTTGAACCTAGGTCCTGTTCATTCACTTATTGCTCTGATACACTTTTTCAACACTAATTGATTTAAACTGGCATTCAAATGTCATCAGCGGACTCCCTGTGGGAGAACGTTTGGAAATCAATGTTGTGCAATAAGGGCTTCCCAGGTGGCGCAGTGGTTAAAGAATCAGCTTGCTGATGCAGGAGCCGCGGGAGACATGGTTTCAATCCCTGGGGTGGGAGAATCCCCCTGGAGGAGAGCATGCATGGCAAGCCACTCCAGTATTCTTGCCTAGAGAATCCCATGGACAGAAGAGCCTGGTGGGCTACAGTCCATGGGGTCACAAACAGCTGTACACGACTGAGTAACTGAGCACACGTGCCCACTGTGCAATAAGATACCCTAAGTGCTTTGGTAGAAGGTGTGTGTGGATCAGAATCGAGGCTCCTTCCACTCAGGTTGGGAAGAGGGAGGCCTGACTGGAATTTGGATAGGGGGCTGACTCCACAACCCATTCCATCTGCCCCACTCCTCAGTCTCCCTAGTGCTAGGTGTGGACAGGTGCCTTCATTTCTCCGAACCTCACTGGGATTCTCCATCTGTAATGTGGGGGGATCCTGCCCCCCATCTCTCAGGCTGTTCTGGGCACTGCAGGAGAACCCGCAGGGGAGAGCAGATCTACAAAATGCCAGCTTCCTTCCATCTTTCCTCCAGCTTGAAAGGATCGAGATGCAAACAGACAAACCCCTCCTCAACATAAGGACCAACAGGCTGGTTAGCAAACAGTTCTAAGAGCAGAAGTTGCTTCCATGGGCCTGAGGGAGGCTTGCAGCAGGGACCATGGGCAGGAGGGAGGGCTGAGCTCTAGATTCAGCTGTGGTAGTGGCAGTTTAGTCGCTAAGTCATGTCCGACTCTTGCGACCCCATGGACTATAGCCCACTAGGCTCAGATGGCCTGGGATCAGATCTTGGCTTCACTCTGTACCGAGTCTCTGATCTCAGGCAGGTTCCTGGATTCTGTGAGCTTCAGTGACTTCATCATGCAACATGAGTGAAAATATTAATAGCTCTCACCTCCTCGTGTTGTTATAAAAATGAGATGAGATGATTTAAGTGCCTGGCACATCGTAAGCACTTAATAGATGTAGTTCTTCAGAAAGGGTTTCTGGCAGAAGGAGAACTCAGCTGCCAAGTTTCCTAACTTTGTATCTTGACGACCATGATTCAGCTGTCTCTCGGAGGAGTGGGGTGTGGGCTGGATGTTAATGTTTTAAATTTAGGGAGTTCTGTGTTTTGACTCATTGGCTGAAAATATTGGCGAAGCCCTGCCCATACACCTGAGATGCTCTCCACACGCTGCAGCCAAGCTCACCTGTGAGTCTCTGCCCAAGAGGATGGAGAGAATTTTACCTTCTTGGCAGGCTGGACGTCCTTGTGTTGGGCTGTGATTCTGGGGCATTTTTGCAATGAACTCAATCTGCTCCCAGGGTTGGGGCCTAGTTGCACATGGTGGTAACTAGCTGGACACACACACTTGCTCAGCCTCTTTCCCTTCTCCGCCTCCTCCTCCTGCTTTCCCCTGCCAGGACATCCTAGGAGGGCTCCCTCAGTGAATTGATTGCTCTGAAATCCTTTCTTTTGAAGCCATTTCTGTGTGTGTGTGCTCAGTCATGCCTGACTCTTTGCGACTCTATGGAGGGTAGCCCCGCCAGGCTCCTCTGTCTGTTTCCAGTCAGGAATACTGGATCAGATTGCTCTTTCCTACTCCAGGGGATCTTCCTGACTCAGGGATCGAACCCACATCTCTTGTGTCTCCTGCAATTGGCAAAAGGATTCTTTACCACTCCACCATCTGGGAAGCTGGAGCCATTTCTGAGGGGCACCCAAACTGAGACATTCATCGACAGACTCCTTTACGCAAGCTAAACACAGGCCAAATGAAGTACAAGGTCATACCTGCGTGCAATCATGACTGTCTAGACAGCCAGCTCAGGTCCAAGCAAACTTCTGCTTGCCGGGATTATTTGGGTTGGCTTGCCCAGGCAGCCCTGGACTCTTTCCAAAATTCCTCCAGCCCCCGCTTTCCTTTGGTCTTGGAAACTTAACCTCTGAAGCTGGCAGGCCTCGGATGAGAACAGCACAGGGTTTCGTGAACAGCAAACGTGGGCCGCCCCTGTAAGTGCGCTCAGGGTAGAAACACAGCTTTCCCCTTGTTCGCAAGCTCCCACCTCTCCTGAACCCAGAGATGAGAATTAAACTATTATTTCTCTGAAACCAATGCCATTGTCAAAGGTGAGATATTAACACAGTGTTGCAGGTATACATGGAGGGCAAGTTGTTATCACTCAGAAGCACTCATAGCAGACCTCTCATTCACATCTAGGCTCCTAAGTTATTCTCATGACTCTATTCAGCAGAGCTGGTGTGATTCATGCACTGAAAAGGGTGCCCAAGATGTTGTAAGAACAATGCCAGCTAAACAGACAGAAAGCACCATATACAAAGGTGGGGAACCAATCTCAAGTTCAATAACACGAGCCCCTTCTCTCTTTTCTAGATTCCATTTAGAAGAGAAGAAAGTTACCAAGAACTCAAACTTGCCGATCCAGAAGGGAAAGGGCAAGATTCCAAAAGCAGATAGAAACCAATGAGACAGTAATTAAAGGTGAGCATTTATTGAGGGCATCATGTGGGCTAAGTGTTGAGCTAAGTAAGCGATTACACACACAATCGTACTTAGTCTCTCCTTCTTTCTCTCTCCCCCTCTCCTTTATACATTGTTTCTAGTGTACTCCTGAGGAAATTGAGGTTTGTAGAGAATAGTATCACTGGGCTACTAAGTATGAAAAATGACACTTAGCCCATGTTTTTATCTGACCCCTTATGGGCTCCCTGGTGGTTCAGTGGTAAAGAATCTACCTGTCAAGGCAGGAGACATGGATTCTTTCCCTGGATTGTGAAGATCCCCTGGAGGAGGGCACAGCAACCAACTCCAGTATTCTTGCCTGGAGAATCCCATGGACAGAGGAGCCTGGCAGGCTACAGTTCATGGCGCTGCAAAGATCAGACACGACTAAAGTAACTTAGTACTCACGCACACAGGATTTATTCATTCATCCTTTACTGAGCTTCTGCTATGTACCAGGCATTCTTCTTGTTCTAAGCACTGGGGAGAATGCGCCCCCATCTAAAAAAAGACAAAGATCTTGCTCCAACTGAGCTTCCTTTTTATCAATATTTATTTTTTAATTTAATTAAAAAAATTTTATTTTGAATTGGGGTGTAGCAGATTAACAATGTTGTGATAGTTTTAGGTGAACAGTGAAGGGACTCAGCTGTACATATGCATGCATCCATCTTCCCATGCTGAGGCTTCTTTTTAATAACAAATAGTACATGGTATTTCAGATCACAGTAAATGCTGAGAAGAAAAATAAATAGAATGAGGACACAGGGAGACAGTGGCCCTGTGTTGAATAGGGTGGCCAGCGAAAGACTCACAATAGGGTAAAAAATAAAAAGGAGCCCGAAAGAAGTGAGGAGAGCCAGATGGGTACTTGGAGTAGAGTGCTCAGGAAGAAGGAAGAGCCAGTGTGAAGACCCTGGTGTGGGAATGAGTTTGGCATATTTAAGTAGCAAGAATGGAGGCTATGAGGGCTGGGTGGAGAAGTCAGTTGTTGAGAGGTAGGAAATGGAGTTGGAGAATTAGCTGGGCACACAGTCCTGATGCTGGGAAAGATTGAGGGCAGGAGGAGAAGGGGGCAGCAGAGGATGAGATGGTTGGATAGCATCACTGACTCAGTGGACATGAAATTGAGCAAACTCCGTGAAATGGTGAAGGACAGGAAAGCCTGGCATGCTGGTAGTAGTCCATGGGGTCGCAAGCGTGGGACATGACTTAGCGACTGAACAACAACCACACCGATCATAGAAGGCTTGCAAACCTAGGTGGCACCAGAGGGCTGGAGAGAAGGGAGAACAGGATCTTACATGTAAAAGTAAGGGGAACATAATATAGAACATCAAGGAGAGAGTAGGGAGATCAAAAGGCAGGTCATAGCTTGGTGATCTGAACCAGGATGGGAGCAGTGAAAGAGAAGCAGTCAGATGTGGGGTGACACTGACAGGATTTGCTGATAGATTAAGTGTAGGGTAAGACCAAAAGCAGGCCAAGGCTCATGGCCTAAGAAGCTAGCAAAATTAAGTGTCATTTATGGAGATGTGGAATCCTGGGGAGAGGGGCAGGTTTGGGAGAGAAGGAGAGGAGTTTGGTTCTGTACAGTGTTCAGCAGCGATGTGGTATAATTCATGGGATTTAGGAGTCTAGAGTCAGGAGGAGTGGTCTGGGCTGGAGGTATATGTAGCTGAGTCATCAGCATAGAAGTGGTGTTAGAGTCGTGACATTGGATGAGCTCAGGTAGGGAACAGAGGTGTGCAGAGGACAAGACTGGGACTCTGGGCAGGTTGGCCTTTAGTGACAGGAGAGAAGGGGAGAAGCCAGCAAGGGAAGTTCAAAGGAGCAACCAGCAAGATGGAAGGATTGAGGACGTGTCATGCCAGTGCTGCTGACAGGGTGAAGAAGGCTAGGTGTGCCAGGCTCTGGAACCCTAGATCCCCCCTCCAATCAGAGTTTGTACACATGCACACAAACACACACACACACATGCGTGTGCATGCGAGTGCACAGTCACTATCTGAAGGAATACAGAGAAAAAATATTTTAAAGTAATTATATTTGTTTTTTCATTCAGTATTTCTTTGTATGAACCCATGACTTTTTCTTAATTAGTCAAAAGCATTCAAATAGCTTTATGGAATATTGAGAAGGTAGTTGTTGTTTAGTTGGTCAGTTGTGTCCAACTCTTTTGTAGCACCATGAACTGTAGCCAGCCAGGCTTCTATGTCCATGGAATTCTCCAGGCAAGAATACTGGAGTGAGTTGCCATTTCCTTCTCCGGGGGATCTTCCCAACCCAGGGACTGAATCAGGGTCTCCTGCTCAACTCCTGCATTCCAGGCGATTCTTTCACAGCTGAGTCACTGGGGCAGCCCACTGAGAAGGTTATAGAATAAATTAAATTAAATTATTAAAAAATTAGAACTTCTGTCAATTTTCAGTTTGACTTTAGGATGTCCCACATCCAAAATATTAATTCAGGAAGTCAAAGCCTTTGCTTTGTGAAGCCACGTTTTACTAAAAGATAGAACGATTCTTAATAATTAGGACATTGCGAGCAGAATGGAGACTTCATCCAAGGACACGAGTGGTAGAGGCTGGAGGAAGCCCCAGAGCCCTCATCCCACCATCCTTGGGGGACTGGCTGAGGGTCAGCTGGGTTCCAGTAGAGCTAAGGGAAGAGGGTGGAGCATGATTTTCAAGGATGACTTCAAAGTGTTAAACTAGAGGACTGAGTCTTGACAGAGAGGGTGGAGAACATATAGGACTAGAGATCAATATCCAAAGAATGGCCAGCACCAAGGAGCTTCATGGGGGCCAGTCAGAGCCTGAGGACCAAAATACCTCCCTCTCATGGGCAACGTGACCCACCATCACATGGAAGAAACCCCATGGGCTCCTCTTCATACTACTGTTTGTTGGGGTCCTTCTACCATCTATCCGGCCATTTCTGTTGGATTTTCCAGCTGAAAAGATTCCTGCCCATGCCTGAAGATCTTTCTGAGTTCCATCCTTACATCCTCACATGAACACCCCAAGACTGAATGACCTAGGGCACTTGCAAATCTCCTGAAACACAGCATGGGAGACAAGTGGGTGCCCTGGACACTCAACAGGACCATGGAAGTGCAGATGGAAAATACTCCGGCACTAGGATTGGGTTGGGCTGCACAATGATGAGACCCAGCCCGTGTACATGAGTTCATTTGGAAAAGGTTTCTACTCTTAAAAACGTTTGGAAGAGTTCTGGCTTAGCTTTAACAAGTAAGGGGCTTAGAAATCAGCACTATGATCATTACAACAAAAGAAAAGAAACAGGTGAATTAATTGAAAACCAGTGACTTCGTAGACTTATCAAACAGTTGAGTTTTCAGGGGTAACCACCACCCTAAGATCCGGAGGTTCAGAGAGAAACCCAAACCAGGCTACAATGGGAACACAAAGAAAGGACAACAGAGGAATTTGAAGCTTATGGCACCAAAATCCCCAGGAAACATCACACACAGACCAACTTGTAGCCAGATTCACGTGAATCCTCACACTTTAGTGAGGATTTAGGCCCGTGTGCCTCAGTTCCTAATACCTGGTTCATCATACCCACCTCTCTAGAAAAAATTACAAACCATGCTAAAAGGCAAGGAAAAACATAGTCTGAAAGATCAAAGTGAGCATTGAAACTAGACCAAAATAAAACACAGATTGGGGGATTATCAAGCAGATCAAGGTCAACATCAACAACAGTAAAATCATATTGATAGTATGTCCCCTTGACACAAAGTGATGAAAATAGTGCTTTATTCTCTAATAAAGTGGTCTCTCTCCCTCCACCAAAACTTGTTGCTCCAATCTAACCTGCGAAAAATATTGTATATAATCACAGTGAAGAACATTTTACAAAATACCTTACAAAATCCTCTTCAAGACTGTCAAGGTAATCCAAAAGAGGAAAGGTCTGAGAAACTCTCTCAGTCAGGAAGAAGCTAAAGAGACTTGTCTATTAAATGTGATGTGAATCCTGGTTGGGATCCTGGGACCAAAAAAGGTAAAAACTGAGGGAATTGGGGGCTTCCTTGATGGCTCTGTGGGTAAAGAGTCCACCTGCAATGCAGGAGACCCAGGAGATGAGGGTTTGATCCCTGGGATGGGAAGATTCCTTGGAAGAGAAAATGGCAACCCACTCCAGTATTCTTGCCTGAGAAGTCCCATGGACAGAGGAGCCTGGCATAACTGAGCATGCACACACACACAAGGGAATTTGAATAAAGAGTGAACTATGGTTAATAATTTATGAACAACGTACCATACTAAAATAAGATGTTAAAAATAGGGCAAACTGGCTGTGGGGTATATGGGGACTCTCTACCATTTATACAACTTTTATGTAAACCTAAACCCATTCTAAAAATAAGGTTTAGGGAATTTCCTGTCAGTCCAGTGGTTAGGACTCAGAATGTTCACTTTCATGGCCCAGGAACTAAGATCCCACAAGCCAGATGTGGCCAAAATAATAATAATAATATTTTATAAAAGACAAAAATGTTTGGCAACGCCTGGGTTAATGATCACTGAAGTATCTTCAACTCAGATTCTCAGATTATGTTCTTAGTTGAGTTTTGTTTTGTTTTTCCTGTTCTATCTAGCGGACCTGAGGGCCAGCTTATCTTTGATCCACTCCAGAAAACTCCTGGGAGAAAAAAAGACTGCAGGATGTAGGCAGTGGTACCAGAGACAAAAAGGCTGCCAAAGTTAAATTTCAGAAGGTGGAAAATTATGGCAGTTAGAAGTACAGCACTTACAATTTTCTAGCTGAGTGACCTTGGGTGGGTTATTTAACCTCTCTAGGTCCCAGTTTTTTCATCTGTAAGCTGCTGCTGCTGCTGCTGCTGCTGCTAAGTTGCTTCAGTCGTGCCCGACTCTGTGCGACCCCATAGACGGCAGCCCACCAGGCTCCGCCATCCCTGGGATTCTCCAGGCAGGAACACTGGAGTTTGTTGCCATTTCCTTCTGCAATGCATGAAAGTGAAAAGTGAAAGTGACCGACGCTTCGCGACCCCATGGACTGCAGCCTACCAGGCTCCTCCATCCATGGGATTTTCCAGGCAAGAGTATTGGAGTAGGGTGCCATCGCCTTCTCTGATCTGTAAGCTAGAGGTAAAAATAAGAGTACCATACATTGTTGTGCTAGTTTTTTCGATAAAGCAATTATATTCCAATAAAAATGTATATTAAAAATTAAAAAAGAAAGTACATGGGAAGCTTTATAATTAAATACGATTGGGACCCACAATGGTTCAGTTAATTAAAAAAGTACATCTTAGCAATGAATCGTTAAAATGCATAAATAACTTAAAAATAATAGGAGCACCTCATTCATAAGACTGATACCAGAATTAAAAGAATTAGTATTTATAAGATGCTTCCAACAGTGTCTGGAATGTGGTATGTGTTGTATGTATCTATGTTAACTAAATAAAGGCAATCATCTGAAATTAGCAGTTCTGTGGAAACAGCAGGATCGGTGGCCAGTGTATGGTAGTTTACGTGCTATGTGTTTTTCCGTTGAAAAATGATAAAAAACCCAACCAGTCCCCATGATTTTCCAGATCATTTATTTAACACTGAGCAAATTTTATAGTTTCACATTGTGTTTCTTACTTCTCATGTATTAAACTCATTGACTTAGTAATAGCCTACGCTTAACTGATATTTTCTTTTTTCTTTCTCTCTCTCTCTCTCTTTTTTTTTTTTTTTTTGACAATGAGGAAAGTCTGTTGAGCGCATACTGAACATACCCAGACTTCCCCCTGAGCCTGAATGGCTCTAAAATGCACATGCTTCTCTGGTAAAGGCAGATCCTGGTGATGATCAACGAGCCCACTAAAGGAAAGTACATTTTCAGCCTCATCCTGTTGCAAACCAGCAGTGGCCCTTTTGGAGGAAAGCTTATTTCCAGCTTCCTGTGTCCTTTCTTATTCTGTTTGAATCCCTTTTGCTTCTCTAATCGCAGGAACGAAGGGTCACGTCACACTTGTATGTAATCCAGGAAGTTGCCTGGATTACATTCTAATGGCTTGTGGGGCTTGGGAAGTTGCGGGTGTGGAGGCAGGCAGGACAGGCCCGGCGTCTCTTTGTGACAAATCTGTTGGCTGTGGCCGTGTTCCCAACCACGAGCCTCAGCTGAAGCTCTTCTGTTCTCCAGTCCCAAGTTATTTTCCTAAATTAATGGCTTAGTCTTGGTGTCTGGAAAGCAATTTGGTTGTTCGTTTGAGGTGGCTAAAGCTATCCAGAGGCAAAATAAAAAGTCACCATTAGGTAATGAAGCCAGACTATTGGGTGTCTCATATCCTGGCTCCAAATGCAGATAGAAAAGGGGAGCCCAGAAAGGATTTCAACAATGGTAGCATTGTTGGAATAAGTGACAGGTGCCCATGGTGACTTAGAGGCTAGCACTTATTTGAATGTGTGAGATCTGATATTTAAAAAAATCAGTCTCATACTGCATTGTCATCCCTGATATTTTCAATATGGCTGATGTGGGGAGTTGAGAGTTTCAATGTGGCCACATCCCAGTTAATTTCCTATTAACGGTGTTATTTCCTGTTCTAGCTCTGGCTCAACAAATAGTCCCAAATCCTAACAAATGCTATTCTCTTGTTGAAGGAGTAATGCTGCTATTTTTAGTGAATGTTATGCAACCCAATGAGTGGCAAGATCCACTTGATTCTACCTCCTCACTGCCATGTTATCTGCCCCTTCTACCTCCATCTCACAGACCTGTTTCAGACTCTCTCGCTATTTTTTCTTTGCTAATGCATGTCCTTCCTTGATGGTCTTTCTGTGTTTAGTCTCAATCTGTTCCCAACTCAATCTATTCTTTATACTGCTTCCAACAGTGAGATTTTAAAGATACAGTGGAAATAGACACTGACATTTTAATTATATAATTAATACTCTCTGATGCCTTTCAAGGTATATGAAGATACTAATGTTGACAAGTTTTGTTTTTTTTTTTGGATGAGTGATGTGATGGGAATGGAAATGTTGAGTTCACTCTCAGTTGTTTTGCAGGAGAAAGAGGAAGAGAGTGAAGCAAAGGAGGAGGGGAGCATGAGGCTCCAATAGTCAGAGGAAATGAAAGGTCTTGAAGAAAAAATTTTTAGAGAGAGATGGGGATACTGCTGGCAGCCAGTGAGGGACTGGGAGGAATTGTGTACCCTTGAATGTGACTCCTCTTGCAGTCTCATACATAAGACCTTTGGTTTTTTAAGAGATGTAGAAATCTCTACCTGGTAAAAATGTAGCGAAAATCCCTATTTCTTCTTAGTGCTTTGTGGAGGGGATTGTTCTTTGTGGGAAGTTTGTAGAAGCACTGAGTTACGCTACAAAAATGGCAAGAAGCAAACAAACCCAAAACCAAGGCAGGATGTGGGGTCAGCCAATCTCCATAATGGACAAACCAGTCTCTGCTCCTCTGATGAAGTCTTCCATGGATCTGCATTCCCCATGGGGTGGTCATGAGGGCCTGGCACACGTTAGCATGGAATACAAGATCCTGCCTGATCTGGTCTCCAGATACCTGTCCAGCTATGTCTTCTAAACAACAGTACACACACACACACACACACACACACACACACACACACACACTTAACACCATAGAGCACTGAGCTGTAATTCTAGCAGAGACTGTCATGATGGTGTATGCTGTTTCATTCTGTCTACAATGCTTCTCCCCTGCCCTTGTTTAGCTGGAAAATGCCTCCTTCTCCTCTGTCAAGCAGACTTGGGAGTCCTCTCTTCTGGGCTCCAAATTTGTCTTGAGGATATGCACTTTTATTATATCATCACACTGTTTTATTGTTGTGTATTTGCATACCTGTCTCCCTGACATGACCATAAGCTCCTTAGATCCAGGTTTAGTCGTATCTCTGTAAAGGATTTTTAGCACCCAGAAATGGGCTAGGCATTTCGTCTTATGTGCGATAAATGCTTACCTTCTATGGCTTGTAAGTGTTCTACAGGGAAGGTACCATAATAACTAGCTGGTCAGAAAGGAAGAAAAACTTTCATTGTTCTCTAAAACTTGCACAACATGTGTCACTTTTGTCTTCATAAAGCCTGTTATTATGGTGATCCTCAATAAACCATGACTCTCAGCATTCAAGTCTGTTTCAGCCTTTCCAACAATGACTCTGGGCTTGGCCATGTAACTAGCTTTGGTCTGTAGAGAATTGGCAAGCACGATGTATAAGTGGCTGCTTGGTAAGTACTTGCATGTTGGGTTTGCTGACTGGGAGTGCTCTTGGTAACTAGGTATCATATTACCTAGCTCAAGCAGCCATATGGAGAGGCCCATATAGAGAAGAACTGGAGCTCCTGGATGATGGTCTCAGCTGAGCACCCAGCTAGTGACCATCACCCACTGATAGCTATGTGAATGAGACATCTAGACCTCCCAGGCCCCCCCACCCCCAGTACTCCAGCCATTGCTACATGAGGCAGAAGAACCACATGGCAGATCTATAGAATTGTGAGAAGTAGAATTGCTATTAAGACACTAAATTTTTCAATGCTAGATATTTCATATAATTGTATTGTAACTGTATTATAATATGATTATAATTATATATTATAATATGTAGTCTTTTGTGATTTGCTTCATTCATGCTGTGGCATGTTTTCAAAGTTCATTCATACTGTAGCATGTTTTTAAGTTCATTTAGCTATAGCATGCACCAGTACTACATTTCTTTTTATGATTAAGTAATATTCCACTGGGCTTCCCAAGTGGGAATCCACCTGCCAATGCAGGAGATTGAAGAGACACAGTTTGGATCTGTGAGTTAGGAAGATCCCCTGGAGTAGGAAATGATAACCCACTCCACTTTCTTGCCCAGGAAAACCCATGGGCGGAGGAGCCTGGTGGGCTACAGTCCTTGGGATCGCAAAGAATCTGCCACAACTGAGCACACACACAATATTCTATTGTGTGGATATACCACACTTCATTTTTCAGTTGATGGCATCTGTATTGTTTCTACTTTTTTGGCTATTATGAATCATGTTGCTATGAACAATTGTATACAAGAGTTTGTGTTTGCATATGTTTTTATTTCCTTTGAGGACAGCAGGCAGCATGTTTTTGGAATTCAGCTATGATGAAAGAAAAAGAGGAGGGATCACCTTTAGAATGAAGGGGAGTTGAACGCCTCTAGAGACAAGAAGCCAGAGTGATTAAGATGCAGATACAGCAGAGAATGTGGTGAAGCAACATATTGGAAAAGCTGAGGAGAACACGGGGTCAGACAGAAGGGAAACCTAGTTTTCTATGATCAGGGATGGAAGAAGAGAGGCGTGGGTACAAATGAGAGTGATCTGGGGGAGTCTGTTCAGGTCTGATGACCTCTTCTAGAATGTCCCGTTGATAGGCTCAGAAGTCCTAAGACAATACTAGGACTTCAGCGGTGTTCCTTCTCTCCCCCTCTTTCCCCTTTCCCTCCATCCTTAGCATATCACCTGCAGTGGGAGTTGAACCCTAGGCAAGCCTGTCCCCTTTTCCTCACAGCAGTTTTCAATGCAGATGATACCAAGACACTAACAGCATTCAGTCTTCTTTTTTTTTTTTTTCACTAAACCATAGACTTTATGTGGATTTTACCAGTTTTTCCACTTCATGTCCTTTTACTCCATGACCCGGTCTGGTATCCCATGTTGCCCTTAGTTCTTCATTCTTTTTTAAGCTGCATGTTATGTGTGTGGATGAACCGTAGATAATCCAGCCACTCTTCTATGCTTTAACATTCAAGTTATTTTCAATATTTTGCAGTTATCAATAATGTTCCACATACATATATATAATATTATATTTGATTATTTCTTCCAGTACTGTTTTTTATTGGAGTGTAGTTGCTTTACACTGCAGTGTCTTTTAGCCTATTCCACCTTTCAAGGACAATTTTAGTCTTGAGCCAAACGCACATTGTTCAAAGTGAGTTTTCCGGGGGCTTTCTGGGATTCTGAGTATTCTTTAAAACATTTATGAAAACTAGTGTTTCAGAGGATGCCAGTAAATGCAGATTCCTGGGCTATGAGGCATCAGCTTAAAGGAATCTTCTGAGCTGCCATTAATCAGGCTTGTTCCTTAGTATATTTATTACATATTACATTTTTCCTTCATAGCCCCCCAAAGCCTTCCTAATTGAAAAGCCAGGAAATAGTTGTTTCTTAAAAGCGGAAGTGATAGCACTTACTTACAGTAAGTCTCTGCCATTCCAGTTAAGAGCACTGATTTATAAAACCTGCTGGGGCTTTCCTCGCAGAGAAAGGAAAAACCCCATTGCATGTACTAGCAGCAAGTTCACCGCAGCCCCTGCTGATATCAGAGGCATTTTAATAAAATCCAGCATAGAAACGCAGGTTTTGTTACACTGACTCCAACTGATAATTAGCTGCAAAAGTTTGACAATCCCAGGAAAAAATGATCAGCATGACGACATGTGGTTTCAAACCTAGATTACAAATTCTGAGGGTGGTGAGGGGTGGGGAAGTCTGTGCTTTCAAGTAAAATGAGAGCCTGTGCTGTGGAATGCTGGGACAGATCCTGGGCCCCAGCAGCTGAAACCATTTAGACTGGCCTGCATTTTCCCTCTGCAGAAAACGATGGCCTAAACTGGGGTCCCCTCCAGTTCTGAAGGTCCCCCAGAGTTCAGGGACAAGAAAAGAGACCTTTGCATGAGTAATTTCCTCCGTTTTATGGCCCTTGCTCGCATTCAAGGAGACTTTTGCTGCTGTTGTTGGGTTGCTTTGTTTTGTTTTCATCACCACTGATGTGAGAGGCAAGATGGGTATTTTTACCCAAAGTTAAGGGATTTTTAAACCAGTTTTAAAAGCTCAATGTTTAAAACTCAACTTTTTAAAGCTGGTTTAAAACTCAACATTCAGAAAACGAAGATCATGGCATTTGGTCCCATCTCTTCATGGCCAGTAGATGGGGAAACAGTGGAAACAGTGAGATTTTATTTTCCTGGGCTCCAAAATCACCACAGATGGCAACTGCAGCCACGAAATTAAAAGACGCCTGCTCCTTGGAAGAAAAGCTATGATGAACCTAGACAGTGTATTAAAAAGCAGAGACATTACTTTGCTGACAAAAGCCTGTGTAGTCAAAGTTATGGTTTTTCCATACTGGGTATGGGTATCTGACCATACCCAGTGGATAGGTAGAATTTAAGAACCAGTAGCCCCATTTCATTGGAAGGACTGATGCTGAAGCTAAAGCGCCAGTACTTTGGCCAACTGATGAGAAGAACTGACTCATTGGAAAAGACCCTGATGCTTGGAAAGATTGAAGGCAGAAGGAGAAGGGGACGACAGAGGATGAGATGGTTGAATGGCATCACCAACTCAATGGACATGAGTTTGAGCGAGCTCCAGGAGATGGGAAGCCCGGTGTGCTGCAGTTCATGGGGTCACAAAGAGTCAAATGCTACTGAGCAACAACAAGCCCCATTTCATGTGTGCTTTTAAAGATGAAGGACCAACAGAATGACTTGAGTATCTGTTGGGCAGCGGGGGATCTCATGTGAAAAACATATCTAACATGGTTAGTGAAACAGTGGGTTAAATCCATTTCACCTGCCTTCACTAATCGAGGTTGTTTTAAGACTTGCACATCCTCCAAGAGGCGCTTCACCTCAACAATAAGATATTTGCCCAATTTGTTTTCTAGGGACATGGAGTCAGCTGAGCCAGTTTGAGCTGAGCCAGTTAAAAGTGGATAGTTAAGACTGGATAGGACAACCAACTCTTGGGCATGCGTGAGTGTCCCTTGGATGACTGCTGGAAACAGGAAGACCATGAAGTCCATGCTCAGAAGGTGCAGAGACTTGTGGCTGAGTTACACCTACCCAGAACTATGATCAGGGCACCTCTTTCCAATCACCTTTCCCTATGCTCCCCATGTCTCAGGCCACCCTGCTTCTTTACTCATTATTCAAGAAATACCCGAATCCCTTGCCTTCTCAGAGGTGGATCTGAGATTTAGTCCTCCCATTTCCTCACCCAGCTGCCTTTCAAATAAGACCACTTTCTCTCTTCCTTTTTTTTTTTTTTAAGAAGCCATTTTTAATCTTACAGTACAGTGCCTTGAAAAGTGCAGTAATACAGTATAACAGCTGGCATGCAGGGACTGGCATCCAGTGAACAGGTGAGAAGAGTTACTGACTAGAGGTGGGGGAGGAGGTGGGAGATGGTAGAGCTGAAGGATCGTCAGCAAGCTGCAATTTCATTATGCCTGAGGTGGATGGCACAGGTTCTAGTTTCTTGCTGGATTTAGTTCTATTTACCCTCTTGGAAAAACGATCCAGTGACATCTGGGTAGTAGCTCTTTTTTTTTTTTTTAATTTGAGTCATGGATGACACGGTCACACTGGATTGCATTCTGAATGGCTGCTGCAACCTTCCTGTACCAGTCTATGTTCAGGTCCTCTCTGCTGCAAACCTGGCATCTCAGCGTTTTGTGCCTGCCATGGGGCAAAACAAACCTGGTAATCTGGGGCCTCTGGTGAGTCCGCGAGCTCTTACCAGTATCTCCCTGCCTAGCTCTTTCTAACTACCATCACCAACTTACCTTTTCCTTTGAGTTTTTCAAAGTCCCATCCTTACTGGAAAATTCTGTATAGTGTAATTTTAGGGAACATTTGGAGGTAATGCCCAAGAGTAAGGACTATATTGCTGGAAGCAATATAAAATTGCAGCTCTTTTCAAAATTCCCCTAGCCAGCATAATCCTGCTAGCCCAGATGATGTGTGAATTAGAAAAACAAGCTTGTTTTCCTTGAGATTTTTATTACCATCTTCTGAGGAATTGTTTTATAACTATGTGACCTGGAGGTTGATAACCTCTTCCTAGAGTCATGCAGTGCACAGGTGCCACAACTGGAAGCAACAGTAATTCCTGCCATTGGGAGCTTCCCAATGGACTCTTCTCAGGGCCTTATCTTTCTGCATCTTCCTGCCTCATTTTCTTTCTTCCCTTTCCCCAAACCCCGTATCCTCTTTTAATCTCCCTCAGATTTCTTCTACTCTAGGTCCTTTTACTCTCTCCTTTTTGAGATTCTTTGGAGAAATTTATAAATTTTTCTTTATTGTACACAATCAGCACATAATTTCTTACTTTATTTTAATATTTAATATTTTACTTCTCTCACCTACTCATCTTATCCCTGGCCTGGGAGTTATCCTTCCTAACTAGGATGGCCTATCATAGTATTTTGCTAGTAAATCCCGGAGAATTTCTGCTTCCAGTTTTTACATTAACTTTCTTTCCCCCTCATTTCTACATTAAAAAAAAAAAAAAGACTTGGTTGATCTCTGTTATAATCCCCATGGCACCCCTTACCTATTCTTAAAAAATCTACATAGTACAGTCCTGGCATATAGTGGATATGCATTAAGTGTTTGCTGATGAAATAGTTATGATTAAGCATAGTTGCCATGTAGTTTTGCTATGTAGATCAATGCTATGTAGTTTTATTAGACTGTCCAATTGTGAGCTAGTACCAGAATTCTTGGTGTGTGCTTAACAGAGTGCCAAGCTCACAGTGGATGTTCAAAAGATACTTGTTAAATGAATATCCATCAACAAAATAGCCTGTTTGCTACCTAATTCAGGAAAATTTGTGGAGCTAAGTACTATGATATTATGGAGAAATAGTGCAGGGTGTCATTTTAGTTCTTTAGGTTTCGTGGTTGATGAATTCATTCATGGGATGAAGTTCTGCATAATGAAAACAACTCTGTAACGTGCTAGTCCCTTCTGCGGCTATATCACAACTTAAAAGGCATTTCAAGAATATTATTTTCTTATCATGCCCTCAGAATCCTATGGAATTGATACTACCTTCCCCCGCTCTCTGTCATCCTGCTTCACAGATGAGGAAGCGAAGACTCAGAGAGATTTAAGCAACTTGATTCTGCTCATGTACACAGTAATTGATGAACGAGAATGTGAACAGAAATCTACAAACACCATCTTCTACATTTTCCACTACATCACAGCCTCCCTCTTTTAGAAGCAAAACACCATGACTCCAAAGTTCTCTTTCCAAAGTAGATGTTTTAAAAACTTGTTCTTTTGCAAAAGCATGAAATACTAGTCTTCAGTCTAGAGTCCAGATCATGAAATATGCACACGACATACTTTGAAAGAGGCCTCAGAAAAACGCAAAGTTGAAATTGTCTCTAAGGATTTTCACTAAGTAGACTGAATCTTGTGGGGAAAATGAAATCTTCTCCTAGGACATCACGGGAGTGGAAACAAAAAGACTGAGAGCTTGTGAGAAATAACTGATACTTGACAAAATGTTTGATTAGAAATAGAAGAATGGTGCAGAGTTTAAAAAAAAACACAAAAATGGTACATTTGGAGTATTTTTTAGAACCATATAATTTTAGGACTGTAAGGGACTGGAAAAAAGCATCTCTAACCCTGACTCCCTTCCTTTGACAAAAAGAAGTAAAATTTTAAGTCATGACCAGGATCAGCTACATAATTTTGTGAGCCCAGGGTAAAGTGATGATGGGGGGCACCTTGTTCAAAAATTATTAGGAATTTCAAAGTGGTGACACAACAGATTGTTAAGCCAAGAGTGAGACCCTTCTAAGTGTGGGGATGTGTATGACTACAACACAGGTCATACCCCTGCGAAGCCAGCCCTGATCCCAATATTATTAATACCAGTACTTTACATTTACATGGTACTTAACAGTTTATACAGCCTTTTCACAGATATCTAATCTGAGTTTCATAACAGTTCAGTGGAGTAGAATGAATTACTTTTATTTTGAAACAGTCCCCCACAGGAATGAATTCACCAATCATGACATTCTGAATGACTAAAATGATCCTGTGCCCTTCATACCATTTATGTTTAATTTCATGATGGCAACAACTTCTTAATGGGTTTCCCTGGTAGCTCAGTCCGTAAAGAATCTGCCTGCAGGGCAGGAGACCTGGGTTCGATCCCTGGGTCAGAAAGATCCCCTGAAGAAGGAAATGGCGAACCACTCCAATATACTTGCCTGGAAATTCCCATGGACAGAGCAGCCTGGCAGGCTATAGTCCATGGGATCTCAACAGTCCGACATGACTTAGCAGCTTCTTTTAGATTCAATAGATAGCAGTTAATTTCTTCATGGATATTCATTCAACGGGGCTTCCCAGGTGGCTCAGTGGTAAAGAATCTGCCTGCCAGTCCAGGAGATGTGAGTTTGATCCCTGGGTTGGGAAGATCCCCTGGAGAAGATAATGTCAACCCAGTCCAATATTCTTACCTGGGAAATCCCATGGACAGAGGAGCCTGGTGGGCTACAGTCCATGGGGTCACAAGACAGTTGGATACAGCTTAGTGACTGAACAACAACATTCATTCAACAAACATTTCAGCACCTACTATGAGCTGAGCACTTTGCTAAGCATTTCAGACATCTGATGCGAACTTCCCAGTAACTTGGTGAAGCATATGGCTCGTGATTCTCAATGTACTGATGAGCACTGAGAATCAAAGAAGTAAAGTTAGACGTTCAAGATCACAGGTTAGTTAATGAAATCATTGGGACTAGAATATTGGTTGCCAGACTATTGTGTGATATTAAAGTCTCTAAAATGAGATACAAATGTAAATTTCAATTTGTCTGCTAGAGAGATTAAATTCAAATCATAGAGGAAAGTACTATTCTTCTTTGTTACCTCTTTTCTCTGAGTTTCTTCAGCTTCAGTTTCTACTATAGAAAGTACAGGAGTCTAAAGGTGAAAATCTTTGGAACTTACCTAGTCAATGAATTAAAAGTATGCTAAATGACTATTATATATAGAATCAGTTCAGTTCAGTTGCTCAGTCGTGTCTGACTCTTTGTGACCCCCATGGACTACAGCACACCAGGCTTCCCTGTCCATCACCAACTCCTGGAACTTGCTCAAACTCATGTCTATTGAGTCGGTGATACCATCCAACCACCTCATCATCTGTCTGCCTCTTCTCCTCCTGCCTTCAATCTTTCCCAGCAGTAGGGTCTTTTCCAATGAGTCAGTTCTTCGCATCAGGTGTATTGGAGTTTCAGCTTCAGCATCAATCCGTCCAATGAATATTCAGGACTGATTTCCTTTAGGATTGACTGGTTGGATCTGCTTGCAGTCCAAGGAATTCTCAAGAGTGTTCTCTAACACCACAGTTCAAAAACATCAATTCTTCTGCGCTCAGTTTTCTTTATAGTTCAACTCCACACATGATTACCGGAAAAACCATAGCTTTGACTAGATAGACCTTTGTTGGCAAAGTAATGTCTCCGCTTTTTGATATGCTGTTTAGGTTGGTCATAGCTTTTCTTCCAAGGAACAAGTGTCTTAATTTCGTGGCTGCAGTCACTATCTGCATTGATTTTAGAGCCCCCCAAAATAGTCTGTCACTATTTCCATTGTTTTCCCATCTGTTTGCCATGAAGTGATGGAACTGGATGCTAGTGATGGAACTGGATTGAATGGATGGATAAACAACAAGGTCCTAATACACAACATAGGGAACTACAATCAATATCTTGTAATAAACCATAATGGAAAATAATATGAAAAAGAATATATATATATATATGTATAACTGAATCACTTTGCTGTACAACAGAAATTGATACAACATTGTAAATCAACTATACTTCAATAACATTTTTTTAAAAAGAAGTATGTTAAACAACTTGAGCCCTGGCCTCTTGATAGAGCACTGATTGCTTACTTAATATGCATGAGCTCTTCCATACTTTGAAGCAGCCTTGCAAGTTGGGGGCAAAGCCATATAATTGTATCTGGCTAGTGGACCACACGGAGAAGGCAATGGCAACCCACTCCAGTACTCTTGCCTGGAAAATCCCATGGATGGAGGAGCCTGATAGGCTGCAGTCCATGGGGTCTCGAAGAGTCGGACACGACTAAGCGACTTTGCTTTCACTTTTCACTTTCATGCATTGGAGAAGGAAATGGCAACCCAATCCAGTTTTCTTGCCTAGAGAATCCCAGGGACTGTGGAGCCTGGTGGGCTGCCATCTATGGGGTCGCACAGAGTTGGACACGACTAAAGCGACTTAGCAGCAGCAGCAGCAGTGGACCACACTGGGTTCAATCTCTGGGTTGGGAAGATCCCCTGGAGAAGGGAAAGGCTTCCCACTCTTCTAGCCTGGAGAATTCCATGGACAGTATAGTCTATGGGGTTACAAAGAGTCGGACACGACTGAGTGACTTTCACTTTCACTTTCAGTGGACCACAAATTTAAGTCTCATGCATCATTTCCAGTTTGAGGTATCAACAAGCTCCTTCATGACTCTTTGGTTCTCCCTTTCTCCAACTCAGTGACCACAGGAGCTATGTATTGAGATATTGGAATCTTAAAAGCATATTGGCTCCCTGGAGTACTGCTTGGAAAGTTGTGGAGTTGAGAAGTTCTCAATGTGAGCAGGATACATTTTCGTGTGAAAGTCACTGAGATCTGGGAGTTTGTTGGTGCAGCAGAACCTAGCATCACCCTGATTAATGTACAGTTTGCCTCTCATTCTGTCTTTGTTCCCTTTTCCCATTTTTGACCCTTAGGGTCTATAATTAATAAGTATAAAGACTTTCAAAATTTCTCTTCAACTGCTTTCTGTTTTCTGACAACTGGCCAGTTTCTGCTATTTTCAAATGTTGAGGCCTCATGTTGTTTGATTTTACATTAAAAACAAGCATGGCCCAAAGGCTGAAGGGCTTGAGAGCATCCATGAATCAGAGGTTTCAATAATTTCTAGTTCTTTCTAAAATACATTAATTTAGAGAAAAGTGGCTCAACATTGAAATAATAAGCAGGTGATTGTCTTTCTTACTAGTCTCAGTACTTGTTTCCAGGGAAATTGCAAATGTTTTAGCTTATTTTCTTTAGTCAGAGATGGTAGAGGAAAAACTGAAAACCCCTAGGCATGATCATCAATCTCACATTTCAACAGCAATAAAAACAATTATTTTGGAAACAAGATTGTATGAGATGCGAACATCATGTAAGTAATGAAGACTGACTTAGACCACAAACATATAAAGGGCATGAATTTCCCTCAGGGAAGTGGTCATTCTCAGAGGCAGAAAACTTGGACCAAAGATATTCCTCCAGACAGTTAGCATCTATGATAACTGCTCTCAGTCCTTGCTCTGTGTGATAACTATAGCACGTGTTGAGTGATAAGTATGAGCTTTAGAATCTGAAGAACTACCTGCTGTTAGCGATGGTTCCAGTAAGTAAGTTAACCTCTCTAAGCCTCATTTCTCAGCTGTCAAGTGAAAGTAACAACCATCTATCTCATAAATTTGTGGAAAGCTCTAGCTTGGCACAGAGGAAGCACAGTGGCACAGAGGAAGTGCTCACTAAACACTGGCTGTTATTCTGGAAGACTCTCTGGTCTTCCCTGATAGTTCAGTTGGTAAAGAATCTGTCTGCAATGCAGGAGACCCTAGTTCGATACCTGCCTTGGGAAGATCTGCTGGAGAAGAGATAGGCTACCCACTCCAGTATTCTGGCCTGGAGAATTCCATGGACTACAATCCATGGGGTCACAAAGAGTCAGACATGACTGAGGGAATTTCACTTTCTCTGGGATGGGAATGCTTATCTTTTGATGATGATATTAATGCTTGGAGACAATAAGATGCCATGTGGAGTCAAGGCTGGTGAAATAGGACCAGCCATCAAACTCATCAAATGCGAGGCAATGTAAACCTACAGGAGTGTTCTCCTCACTGGTCAGTTCCTTCTATGGTGTCAAGGAAGGAAGGCCATCTCTACAGCATAGGAATTAGTCCTGGGAAAATAGTTGCATTTCTAACAGGAACAAAAAGGTATTCAAGGCAGAAATAGCAGCAGAGCAAACACAGGAACAGATCAGGCAGGGAATAGGATGTGAAATAGTTTGGTTGAAACAAAGGAAATGGGGCTGGGAAGTTGGCTTGAGTTACTTTGCAGAGTGTCTTAAATTCTGCAGTGAAACCGTTTTGCTTGAACCACTTGTCAGTGGGGAGCCCCTGAAAGTGTTAGAGTGAGGAAGTAAAGGGTTGGACTGATTGGTGAAGTACTAGCGAGGAAGGGAGCAACTGGAGGGTTCCTAAAATAACACAGGTGCGAGGTAAGTGGTCCTGCATTAGGGTGATGGCAGTCAAAGAGGAGATGGATTTGTGATGAATATTCTTGACTAGGGAACAAAGTGAAAGGAGTATAACATGATCATTAGGTGGGGATCCTGTTTCCTGAAAAAAACATTGGTGCCATTTACCCAATCCTGAAAGCCAGAAGAAGGGACTGGTATGGAGAAAAGGAGAAAGAAATTTGCTGGACACCATGCTCACCCTGGGATAACCACGTGTCTGTGTGGGAATGTTCCAGGAATGCAATATCAGAAATGTCTCTTGTTAAGAAGAGGGCTAGAATTGAGTGGAAGAGGGAAGAAAGGGAGTCTGTGTGTGACTAATTTCATGAGTTGTCACTTTAACACCAAGCTCAAATGACCTCTGTCTGGACTTAATTCTTGCACTAGCAATTATTTCTAGTTGTTAAAGCTTTGCAATACTTGTAGCAACTAGCCACTTGTGGGCACACTTGGCCAGTTGCCCCTTCCCTGGCAAGGACAGATGAAACAGACCTTCTTCATAGCACCACCTGAGCACACAATTACTAACGACCATAATTTTTGCACAGACACCAAGTATCCAGGTATGAAAACTTACCTGAAGGATGATAAAGGGAAACTGGCTGGAAACTTGGCTCAGGAAAGAAATAAAAGAAAAGAAGTAAGAGCTATGCTTGTAGCTAGAGAGGAGGAGACTAGAAAGATGAAAAGAAGGAAAAGGGAAAAATTGGGAGTAAATCAGCATCTGTTGATCTCCTTTTACATCCCACGACAAGTGCTGAAAATACTAGGTTGAATAGGACACAATCCCTGAGCTCTCAGTCTAGTGGGAGAAAAGTCTACGTAGAAATGATTACGAGAAGCTGTGCTGAGTTTCATAGGCAAGCATATTTTGTTTTGGATAGATCCCACTTAAACAGGGAGTGGGGCACAAGGGTCAGGGAGTCCATTTGTAGGTAAGAAAACTGAGATCCCAAGAGGTTAAACAAGTTACCTAAAGTCACAGTGTGATCATTATGGCTCCATTAGTTACAAGAGACAGAAACCAAATTCAAACTAGCTCAAGAAAAAAAAAAAACACAGTGGCTTATGTGGAAAAGTACAGGAAAGGTTCAGGGCTTGATCTGGCTTTTCCCCCTGGATTCAGGTGCCCCATCCATGCCCTGTCCTTGACCCTGCTTTGTTCTGTGCTGTTTCACCCTCAGAACACCTCTCTTCTACCAGGAGGGAAGATGCCTCCCTGAAGTCCCAGGTTTCCATGGTCTTTTGAGCTTATAACACAGATTGATCCCTAGAAGCATTCTGAATGGCCCTTCTTGGTTGCCTTGGACGAGCCACTGAGTCAAGTGGGATTGCGTGCTCCAATCATGTGCCCACCGATGCAGTGGGGCAGATGATGCCCCTTGATTGACACCTCCACCAGAATCACCTTCAGTAGGGAATGACATCTATGAGTGCCATCCACAAAGGAAATCCACTACAATCCATGTCCATTGTACACATTTTAGAAAGTAGCAGGGGCTTCTCTGGTAGCTCAATGGTGAAGAATCTGCCTGCCAATGCAGGAGACATGAGTTTGATCCCTGATCCAGGAAGATCCCACATGAAGCAGAGCAACTAAGCCTGTGACTCACAACTATTGACCCTGGCTCAGAGCCCAGGAGCCACAACTACAGAGCCCACTTGCCACAGCTACTGAAGCCTGTGTGTTCTAGAGCCCATGTTCCACAACAAGAGAAGCCACCACAATGAGAAACCAGTGCATCACAACTATAGAGCAGCTCCTGCTTGCCACAACTAGAGAAAACCTCGCGCAGCAAAAATGAAGACCCAGCACAGCCCAAAGTTAATAAATAAATTTAAAAAGTAGCAAAGTTGAGCTGAAAGCCAGGCTATATTCCAAAACCCATGTCTCTCCACCATGCAAGTGCCCTCCCACCCCCTGCTCCTGATAAATGTGAACAAGCAGAGGGTCAGATGACAGGGCACATGAAAGGAAAGGCAGAAATCATTTGGGGGCGGCCAAACACCTAAGAAGAAATGAGAAGAGGAAGCAAGAGAAGCAGGATGATGAGAGACTGTGGGAGAAAAGAAAGCAAAGATTGAGAAAAAATGTATGCAGGGGCCATCCTGCAGCTGCAACCCCCTCCTCTGGAATCCCCGCCAGAAGCCACTGCTATTTTTCAGAAAGCTTTTTTCCATCTCCCTTGTTAAGACACAGAGAGCCAAATGCCCCATTAATCTTTCAAAAGGCCATTTTGGTTTTCAGTGGCAGAGCTGTGCACATTTGGCTTGGTTCCTCCAAGTCAGTTTTCCTCCCCAAAGGCAGCGGGACTTGGCATGCATGCATTTGTGCTAAGTCACTTCAGTCATGTCCAGCTCTTTGCAACCCTATAGACTGTACCCCACCAGGCTCCTCTGTCCATGGGATTCTCCAGGCAAGAATACTGGAGTGGGTTGCCATTTCTTCCTTCAGGGGATCTTCGTGCCCCAGGGATTGAACCCGAGTCTCTTCCATCTCCCTGCCTTGGCACGCAGGTTCCTTACCACTGGCATCACCTGGGAAGCATGCGACTTGGCAGACCCATCTGATACCCGTTAGGACCCCAGGGATCAATGGCTGTTTTCACAGTGGTTCGGTTTTACCTGGGGAGATAATTGTCAGTCCTGTGCCTGACGGAGTCTCCTTCCCCAGGTTCTACTCTACCATGTTCTTATTTCTCAGGCCCATGTGCAGTGTGAGAAATTCAAAAGTCAAAAATAAACCCAGGGCCCAGTTTGCCACTGCCTGGTCAGGCAGCTTCAGTGAGCGTGGGACAAAGCAGAGTGTTGTCAGGAGCCTGAGAGAGCCTTTCTCCTAGCTGAGTGGACAGTGAGGGTAGAATAGGCAGAAAATAGACACATGGACTAAAGAGTAACATTACACAATAGGAGTAACCAAACTAAATAAATAAATAAAACCAATACAATGTAAGAAACGTCACAACAGAGATAATTTGTCTTACTGAATGTCCCCATGAACCCAGTCCATATCACCCTTGGACTGGTTGTAGGGGCTGGTGATCAGTCCATTTGGAAAGAGTGCCCTGTGACTAGTACACTTACAGAGATTCTCATGGGCATGCTTGTCTCAGCTCCTCCTTTTTGGCTCTTTGAAGCTGCATTGCCAGTTCAGGGCTTCCCAGGTGGCGCCAGCGGTAAGGAATCCTCCTACTAATGCAGGGGATGCAAGAGATGCAGATTCGATCCCTGGGTTAGGAAGATTCCCTGGAGGAGGGCATGGCAACCCATTCCAGTATTCTTGCCTGGAGAATCTCATGGACAGAGGAGCCTGATGGGTTACAGTCCATGGGGTCACAAAGAGTAGGAACACGCACGCCATCCATACCAGCTCAGAAGCCTGCTGTAATGGGCTGAATCACATCCCCCTCCCGCCCCCAAATTCATATGTTGAAATCCTAACTCCCAGTATCTTGAAATGTGACTATATTTGGAGATGGGGCTTTTAGAGTGGTAATTAAGGTTAAATGAGGTCGTTGTGGTGAGCCCTAATTCAATATGACTGGTGTCCTTATAAGAACAGCAGATCAGGACACGGGCATGCATAGAGGGAAGACCATGTAAAAACATACAGGTAGAAGGCTGCCATCTACAAACTAAAGAGAGAGGTTTTGGAGGAAACTAACCTCCCTGGCATCTTTGATTTTGGACTTCTGACCTCCAGATCTATGAGAAAAGAATTTTTTTTTTTTCAAGTCACACACTACATAGTGCTTGTTACAGAAGGCCTAGCAAACTAATACACCTACTCTAGTGGGGCTAGAACACGTGTCCTGATAAAGCTGTGAGTCTCGGCCGAGCAGGCATCCCCCACCCACCATCACACCTTCCGTGGGAAGATGACTTCATCCATTGTTCTCTGAATTAAACAAATAACAAAGCTAAGAATCTGGCCTCCATTTTCTTTTCATCTTATTTCTCAGTTTGTTCAGAGGTAAAGAAGTAGGGATACTTTTTATTCATCTTCCTCAAAAAATTCAGGTGAGACAATAGTAGTCAGCAAGAGTCAATTTATACTGTAGTAACAAATAACCTCCAAATCACAGTGGCACGATTAACAAAACAATCAATTATTTTGTGCTCACATTTGGTTATCAGCCTGCCTTGGTGAAATTGCAGTCTCCGTACTCAACACAGCTCAGCAGGAAGACAACTCATCCATCACTTAGTCACCGAGAGGCCCCCTCTCATTACAGGTACCCATGGTCACTGCAATGTGAGGAAACAAGCCTGATGGTTTGCACCCTGGCCCTTAAGCATTCCCCAGAAATGACACACATCTCCTCCAATCATATTGCATTGGCCAAAGCAAATCATTTGATTATGGCTAACATCAAAGGCATAGGAAAGTGTAATACTATCCCATGTCCAGAATAAAAAGACCTGGGAATATTTGTGAACAGCCCTAATGACTGCATATGGGCCTGTCATCCCTGCCCTCAAGGAGGTTGCAGTTTAGAAATGGAGAATGAGGATTTGCACCCAAATTGTCATTCCTAAGTGAGGAAATTGCTCTACTTGTGTGTGTGCATGACTCACTGAAAATTATTCCCTTAAGAAGGGAAACTTTAAAAGGGGAAATTGCAGGCCTGTTCTGCTCAATCCTTAAATGGACTTGTTAGGTGTCTATTAACATGCTAAGCACAGGCACTATGCTGAGCCTGAGGGTTTGGAGGGTTTCTGACCTTCCACCCCCTTAACGTCAGTGCATGGGTGCAGCTAAGTTGCTTCAGTCGTGTCCGACTTTTTGCAACCCTATGGACTGTAGCCCAGCAGGCTCCTCTGTCCGTGGGATTTTCTAGGCAAGAACACTGGAGTGGGTTGCCATGCCCTCCTGCAGGGAATCTTCCAAGCCCAGGGATCGAACCCGTGTCTCTTACATCTCTTGCATTGGCAGGCGGGTTCTTTACCACTAGCACCTCCTGGGAAGCCCTTTCCTGCAGTAGGCTCCCTCAATCATTGTGAAAATAAAAACATCTCCAGAGATTTTCAGACTGAAACAGAGTAGAATTATAGCAGAAGAGTCTTTTTATCCATTTTTCATGGTAGAAAAACAGCATGGTATTTTGGAAGAGGAAGCATTCATTTTACAGCAGGTTTGGTAGGGGAAGCTTTTGGGACAGAGAGGAAACAATAGGTTTCCATCTTGATGATCCAAAAATGAGTCACAGAGTGTTGATGGAATGATCTCACTGGAGCTGGTGGGAACCTCAGAGACCCTCGAGTTCAAGTCCTTTATTTTACAGACAGAGAACTGGGACCTGATTACTATGAAGACTAATTTTTATCAGGACTTAGGTGGGGGAGAAAAGGCACCCCTTCTTTTTTACTACCCTTATCACAGTGCCCTCTTTGCAAAACTTCCCCTACATCTGCTATACTGCTTCTGTCCACAACTTGGGACTTGGGTGAGTGGAGATAGGAGGAGCAGAGGATGAGAGAGAATAAGAAAAGGAGGAGCTGAAAGCACAGAGCAAGTTGTTCCCTTTGAGATGCAGTGAAGGAGAATTCAAACCACTGCAAAGCAGTGCACCAAGCATCAAAATGATGAATCAGGCAATTCAGAGAGCACACGGCAATTGCTGTTGAGGAGAAACTCTGATGCAAATACCAACGATTATTATAATATTATTACTGTTCATATTTATAGTGTAGCTTCTGACACTAGCAGCCTGAGAGGTCAGTAGAACTCTTTGAGAACGAAGGCAGGAAATCAACTTGTAAGCATCATCAAAACTCCATTGGCTTCCTCTTCCTCTTTCAGACTGACAACGAGGTTTTAAAGAGGATGAGAAAGCACTTAGTTTGTCACAGTGGTTAGGTGCTCCAGATGCGAGACCACCTGTCTCAGGATTTCAGCTGAGACTTGCAGATTCATTTCATCTAAGTCCATACACTAGTTTCAAACCTCGGTCCCTGAAGCAAAATTGAAGGTTATAAAAATAACCCCCTGCTACAACTCCCAGGCCACAAGACATATGCTGCAGGCCTAAGCTGTTTTCTTGGTTAGGATTGCTTCTACTTTGGGGCTGCCCCAGAATTTTCAGAAATGACTTGAAGGGATGAAAGGGAACCACAGGGATTCATTAGGAGCAGTTAGCTTCATCTTCCTGCAGTATCTTATGCAGATGTTGGTGGGTCACGGGAAGAGCTTGTGGCTGGTTGCCAATGGCACCAGGAAGCAGGAAGTCAACTCATAAGTTAGTGCCATCTGGGGTGAGAATGTTCTTTGGCTCACCTCTGCATGGACCAGCCTGTGGCTGAGCGAAGAGCAAAGAGGGAAATGCTACTGCTCTCTCCCCACCCCAAACTCCCGAGCAAGCTCACATGTGCAGCTGAGGAAGGAAGTCCAGGGGATGTTCCCGTGTTCCTCAGGTGACAAGTTTTCATGTCCCACATGCAGCTGTAAGCAGCAAATACGTCAAGAGTTGTGTCTATGTGTGTAACAAGAGAAAGCTTATGTCATCCAAGGACATTCCGTTCTAACTTTGGCCTACCTTTGTTCCTGGGCCAAGATGGATGGTCTTGGACCCTGAAGCATCAGACAGTGGCAATTCCTTCATTCCCTTTGATCCAGGATGCAGAGGAGAGAGAACAAATACCCTAGATCTATGACAAACTTTCTGACAGCCAGAAGTAAGACAGACCATCCTTCTCTCTTATATCTGTGCTGCAATAATTAGCAGAGAGAGAAAAACCAGTCTTTATGAGACAGAAGCCAATTGTCTTTGTTTAGAGCAGTTGGTTCCCAAAGATTTACCCATGGGTCCTGCCAGCTTCTGACACAGACGTGAACTTAAATCCTGGCTCTGCCGCTCCACAGTTGCATGGCCTTGGGCAGCTTACTTGAGCCATTTTTTCCACATCTGAAAATGAGAAAAAGGATCCCTGCTTATTTGACAACATGGCTGTGGGGTCTCATGATGTAACACGAGACCTCATGTAACACTTATGTAACACTTTGCCCTAGATTCCATAAGTGGTCTTACACCCAGGAGGGACTGTTCCATTAAGCAGATTCGCCTGTTCATGGGAGGACCTGAGCTCCAGCTCTGCGCCTGGGATCAGGAGACAGACTGGGTCGTAGGGCTTCAGTGAGATGCCAAGGATCTGCAAGTAAGGCAGGGCTGAAGCCCACGTTCAGAACCCTGGTTGAAGGAAGAGATGAACCCAAAGGAGCAAGAGGAGGTAGGATATGGTGATGAGGCAGTGAGTTAGGACAATAAATACATCAAGTCAGAGCAGATGGACTCCTAGTGGGCAATAGAAAATTAAGCCTGTAGAGTAGGGGACCTAACAGAAGCAGAAGATATTAAGAAGAGGTGGCAAGAATACACAGAAGAACTGTACAAAAAAGATCTGCATGACCCAGATAACCATGATGGTGTGATCACTCACCTAGAGCCAGACATCTTGGAATGTGAGGTCAAGTGGGCCTTAGGAAACATCATTACAAACAAAGCTAGTGGAGATGATGGAATTTCAGCTGAGCTACTTCAAATCCTAAAAGATGACGCTGTGAAAGTGTTGCACTCAATATGCCAGCAAATTTGGAAAATGCAGCAGTAGCCACAGGAATGGAAAAGGTCAGTTTTTATTCCAATCCCAAAGAAAGGCAATGCCAAAGAATGTTCAAACTACCGCACAATTGCACTCATCTCACATGTTTGCAAATTAATGCTCAAAACTCGCCAAGCTAGGTTTCAATAGTTCGTGAACTGAGAACTTCCAGATGTTCAAACTGGATTTAGAAAAGGCAGAGGAACCAGAGATCAAGTTGCCAACATCTGTTGGATCATCGAAAAAGCAAGAGAATTCCAGAAAAACATCTACTTCTGCTTCATTGACTATGATAAAGCCTTTGACTGTGTGGATCACAACAAACTGTGGAAAATTCTGAAAGAGATGGGCATACTAGACCATCTTACCTGCCTCCTGAGAAATCTGTAAGTAGGTCAAGAAGCAACAGTTAGAACCAGACATGAAACAACAGACTGGTTCCAAATTGGAAAAGGGTACATCAAGGCGGTATATTGTCACCCTGCTTATTTAACTTATATGCAGAGTACATCATGCGAAATGCTAGGCTGGATGAAGCACAAGCTGGACTCAAGATTTCCGGGAGAAATATCAATAACGTCAGATATGCAGATGACACCACCCTTATGGCAGAAAGTGAAGAAGAACTAAAGAGCCTCTTGATGAAAGTGAAAAAGGAGAATGAAAAAGTTGGCTTAAAACTCAACATTCAGAAAACTAAGATCATGGCATCTGGTCCCATCACTTCATGGCAAATAGATGCAGAAACAGTGGAAACAGTGGCTGACTTTATTTTTTTGGGCTCCAAAATCACTGCAGATGGTGACTGCAGTCATGAAATTAAAAGATGCTTGCTCCTTGGAAGAAAAGCTATGACCAACCTAGACAGCATGTTAAAAAGCAGAGACATTACTTTGCCAACAAAGGTCTGTCTAGTCAAAGCTATGGTTTTTCCAGTAGTCACATATGGATGTGAGAGATGGACCATAAAAAAAAGCTGAGCACTGAAGAATTGATGCTTTTGAACTGTGGTGTTGGAGAAAACTCTTGAGAGTCCCTTGGACTGCAAGGAGATCCAACCAGTCCACCCTAAGGGAAATCAGTCCCAAATATTCATTGGAAGGACTGATGCTGAAGCTGAATCTCCAATACTTTGGCCACCTGATGTGAAGAGCTGACCCACTGGAAAAGACCCTGATGCTGGGAAAGATTGGAGGCAGAGGAGAAGGGGGTCAGAGAGGGTGAGATGGTTGGATGGCATCACTGACTCAATGGACATGGACTTGAGTGAACTCCAGGAGAAAGTGAAGGACAGGGAAACCTGGTGTGCTGTATTCCACGGGTCACAAAGAGTCGGACATGACTTAGTGACTGAACAACAACAACAACAAAAACAGGAATGAGTCTTTTTTGACCCACCTTTTGTGACTGGACTGTTTCAAAATCTTATACCTCTCCTTGTTGATCTAAATGAGGAGTTCTCCAATTAGGGGACCATGGTACAGGCTATTTGGTGACACTGTCCCTCTCTAGCCCCTTGGGTCACCAGCCCCTTCTTTTAGAAGACCCACTCTCTCTTTTCTCCACTCTAATCTGGGTGGCCAACATCCATGGGCTTCTTTGCCCTTCTTTCCTGCCCTTCAGCTTCCTGTTGAGTTCAGCCAAAAGGAGGCACCAGCAAGAAAGAGGCAAGGGCATTTCTCCCAGCATCTTCCCATCAAATCACCTTGGACTGGCATTTCTCCCAGCATCTTCCCATTAAATCACCTTGGAATGGCTCTAAAGCTTTCCTTCTCCTCCCAAACTTTTCAATTTCCATGCTCAAGAAACAAAACTTTCTTCTTGCCTAGGAGTAATGGCTGAGCCTTCCTATTGCTAGTCCCTGGAAAGAATTCATTGTTCTTTGTGATTTCCTTTACCTGACTATTAAAATTCCCTTTATTTGACCCTTCCTGGTTCTAACACCAACACCATCTTCTAACCTCAGAGACTCTCATAAAAGTAAAAAATGAGCAGTTTATTGAAAAGCATTGTGAGTCTGTAAGAGAGAGCAGAGGTCCAATCCTTTCTTGGCACCTTGTCCTTTCTCTCCTCCAGTAGCTTGTTGCCAGCTCACTGATGTCACCGACCTGTGGGCTGCAGCCTACCTTGTCCCTGTCTGGGTCTTGTATGTGGGCCTGGCTGTGTCCAACAGAGAAGCTGCCTCTAGGAGCTCTGTGCTGAGGTTAAAATGGTCAGGGTCACCTGGGGCAAAGCAAAGAGGTTCAGCCACGCAGAGTCTGAATTGTACTGACCTGGGGAGCAAGAAGAGTGGCAGCAGGAAGAGACAAGGCATTGACAGTGAGGTGAATCAGCAGGGAGGAAGGAGGGAGGCCCAGAATTCACACAGTTCAAGGCCATCTGATCAGAGCGGAGTGTGCAGTGTCTGCTGCTGAAATATGTGCACCTGTCTGAGGACCATTTCTACTCGTTGGAGACAAACCCTCCAGGAGGCGGATGGGAGCAGGAAGTTTATACACCAACTCCTCTAGTAAGAAGCCGCCTCGAGAGCCTCCCCATCACTGCTTGTGGGGCTTGGAATTGAGTCAGGCTCTCAATCCTGGGATCTGAGGGAGCAACTGGGCCACTCAGCCAGCATGGGGACCCTATGGTTCTCCTAGCTGCTGAGTAAAACAAAGACTTCTCTGCTGGTGGGGGGAAGCTCTGATGTCCAATCTCAGCTCCCCCAGTCCCCAAGTGGACCCAGGCCATGGGGCTGTCTTCTATTAAAACCTTCCCAACTCCTGAGCTTTTGTGCTACTTAGTTACTTGCTACCCCAGTGACCTCAATAGGGGCCCTGTGTCTGCTGTCTAACCCTCCCTTTCCTGGGGTCTGGGTCCTGCTTTGATGGCCCCACTTTTGGTAGGTACTTTTCAGTATAATTTCAGGTAGGGTGTCTCAGGCCCCATCTCTCTGACTCCTGAGGAAAGAAGAGGGATTTACTTCCCCCTCACCTTTCTGTTGGGTGACAGCCCCAGAATTTGGATGAGAACATCATGTAGTCATCTGTGAGTCCTGAGTGTGCCCAGAGGCTGGGCTTTTGTAGTCGAGTTAGCAGCTCCACTCCACACTGGATTTATGGGATGGGCTTTCCCCTAATCTCCTCCATCCCTGTGTTGCTGAGAATTTAAGGATGCCTTGGGTCCAAGCGCATCCAGGTGAAAGTAATTTAGAGCCTCCTTCCATCGACTCCTTTTTTAAGGCTCTTCAAGCCTTCTGAGAGCTATATGGGACATTTTAAATATTTCATGGAGAGTAAAGGAGTAACATTCTAGCTCCTGGAGCTTCTTCTCGGTAGGATCTAGCTATCCCAGGTGTGGAGTGCAGGGAGGGTATAGACTTGCATTAAATTTTAAGCACAAACCATAGTCCAGCACTTACAGAGTTTGCCAGCAAGCTACTCCCTTGCCTTAAAATATATAGCAGCCATTGAGTATCTATTATTTTACCTACTGGACACATGTCCTTTTACAGGGCCCAAGAGCAAAGTTCATATGATGAATAACACTACATTCCCAATCCAAAGAGTCCTGCAGGAACCTCTGTGAAGAGAAAGTTGTCTGAGGAATGAAGCTTGTGTCTATCTGCCTCTGTCTGGAATGTGGAAGACCACAGCAGACTTGAAGGTCATCTTTCTGTTGTGGCTGCCCTGTAGGCATATTCTTACGGCTCATAAATCCACACCATCTATTGTGGCAGAGTTTGAGAAATGGTTGATGGGATAACTCTAGCTGGACACTTGCCTTTCTCTCTGCTCACTCCATTATGTCAAAAAGGCCTGTCTAGCAACTTCAGTCATTCAGAACATGGTCCCGAACAAAAATAGATGCATAATCACTTGGTCTATGTGTAGTCTATCTCCCCAGTGAGATTTTTGTTTCCTTACAGGATAGGTAAGAACCTTATTTTTATTTAAATTATCTAGAGACAATACACAGCTGGCACAAGATAGAGATTTTTCTGGATAATGATGGTGGAGTCAAAACCTGGCTTTTGTTGATGTCCACTTAACCAAATGTCATTGGTCCGTTTACTGGAGCCATCTAGAAAAAACTTTCTCCCTTCCACAGATGAGCTTTGCTTTTTAAAAATAATGGTTTTCCCCCTTCTGTTTATAGATATCATAATTGCTTTTGAAATGTTTGAAAGAATCATTATATGGACTTTAGAGGAAGATAGGCCAGAACTGAATCCCAAGTTTGCTACTCTGTGGCCAGAGACCCCTCAGTCCATTAGGCTTCCTCACTTTCACTTATCACTTTCATGCATTGGAGAAGGAAATGGCAACCCACTCCAGTATTCTTGCCTGGAGAATCCCAGGGACGGGGGGAGCCTGGTGGGCTGCCGTCTATGGGGTCACAAAGAGTCGGACACGACTGAAGCGACTTAGCAGCAGCAGCAGCAATTGTCATTAAAATCGTAATGACAACCAGAAAGGCCTAAGGTTTCTTGAGAGGTGATAACACAGGTAATCTGGCCTGAGGAAGACTCAGTGATTGATTGTTGAATTTAAATAGAGTAATCCAGATCTTAATCCCAGTGCCTTTTAACTCCAAGTTTGGTTTGTTTTCACTCTGCTGAGTTACCACCAAGCCCAATCAGCTTGACAGAAAATGCTCTTTGGTTACTCATTCTCCAACTATCTTTTTTTCCCCTTACAAAAATATAATAACACATCTGGGACCTATTATATGGTGGTATATGTTTCAGTATATGTTTCTGCTAATGCTTTAGTAAACAGAAACCGCATGCATGTTGATTCCTTAAATACAGTAGCTGCTAGTCTGCCTTGAGAAAGGCTTAATACAAAGTTAAACATTGCAGGAGTTTTCAAAGTGCCTCCATCAAAAGTAGAACTCAAGCCCCAGTTATATCAGAGTCGCTTTTTATCGTTAATGCATTTGGTTACTTCCTACTGCTTAGAATGAGGAAAAACTTTAGTCTGTGATGTCCTTATTTATATCAATGGCAAAAATATCAGGAACACTTCTGGTTGTTAATATCAGAACACTTAACTAATGATGATTGACCAGACAGAGGGATATTTTGTCATTGTTTTCATAATTTCTCAAATAGAAACTTTGGTTCAGGGCCAGTATCTCTATTATTCTTTTATTTTCCTCATGGTTGTAAGATGGCTGCCTTGATGCCAGACATCAAGTCCACGTCCAATTGAAGAGATAAGAGTGAGAAAGTAGAGCAGTTACATGAACATGTGTCCAGAAAAACAAACATTTTCAGAAGCACTGAAAAGACTTATACCTCATGGTGTCACAGGGCCACCTCTATCGGCAAAGAAGATTGGGAAAGTGAGGTTTTACCTATTTCAGCCCCTGTTGTAGAAGCAGATGAGAGAAAGAGAGATGAGTGTTGGGTTAGCCAATCCCCAATGTCTGTGATCATGAGCTTCATAAAAGTGTTTGTAAGCTGAGGCCTATGCCAAATCTCCCTAAACTAACCCTGAAAACAACAGAAGTATCAGGCTGCAAAGCAAAGAAGAACAACTTTGGAATCAGATTCACCAAACTTTATGTCCTGGCTCAGTCACTTACTGAGAGGGATGGCTCTGGAGAAGTCACTTTTTTTCCTTGAACCTATTATTTCCTCACTTATAATAAATAATACTATGTCCTAGGGTTAATGTGAAGATCAAATGAAAGACTAAGAAAGAAATTTCTGTGCTGATTACTCCTCTGCACATGTACGTTATAAAATAGGAATGAAAGCACCTGTTCTGTACTACACAGAAAAGCCACCCGTAGGTCTATGATAACCCAGAGCTTCCTTTCTTTGGCCCTTCCTTCATGCAGCTCATTATTTGACACCCCTAAACTGTGATCTCAATGTATCATGTTCAGTTTTGCACCCCCAGTGCCTCATGGAAGGTGATAGGTGCTCAGGAAAAGTTTAATGAGTGAATGATCCCCCAGGAGCATGAACTAGTTTGAAAAAGAGGACATTGTCATTCAATCAAACATGTTCAATAAAGACAAGTTTCTTGGGGAATTATTCAGTAGCTATTTAAGAATAAACAGGCAAGGAATTCTAATACGGAGGTGGTGGCAGTGTAAGTGTGGTTTTCAGATCTCAAATGTCCACAAACCTGCTAGACACAAGAGCCAAAACCCAAGGGCTACATTTGCGAACATAACTGGGTTACAATGTATATAACCTCCAACCCAAAACTGTGGTGGGTGATGAAGAAATGCCAGTAACCGTAAGATCTGCCTTGTCTCAACATCTGTGCTGGAGGAGCAAAGGAAGCAAGAAGATGACTGAAGGACCTGAGAAGAGCAGCCCAAATGGCCAATGGGTATTTGCCGAGAAGCAGAGAGGGGTAATTTGAGAACAGCCGCTAAAACAGACAATCTGGCAGGATTCTGCTCACTGGAAGAGGGGTGAGGTCACAGGAAGAACTGAAAATCCGGGGCGGTCTAGCCCCTATGAAGCCTTAAAACTGACAGCCATTTCTTCCTTTCAGGATAAGTCCCCATACTAAGGAAAAAAATCTGAGGAGTGGAATCAAATTTAGCAGGTCAGAGACAATAGCAAAGAGGACAGAGAAGGTTCAGATAAACTAGAGGAGCAAGGAAAAACCCAGGAAATTTCAGAAAGAAAATCTTAATGTTTTTAAGGATACTTAAAAACCACAGAAGAGTGAGCTTTATGAAGTCAAAAATGTTATCCGAAGAATGTCACCTTCTTCTAAAAATTAGCAGAAACCAATTTCACATGAAAGTGAGCAATAGGAAATTATGGAGGTCAAGTTCTCTAAAAAGCTATTTTAAGAAGAAGAAGACAAACACATATGTCTCCTTCCTTATGAAAAATGAAAACACGCAAGAAAGACTTGTCCATAAAACTGCTCAAAATTTCAATTTATCATTTTAAAATGACTAAAAGACATTAAGAAAGTGTTATAAGACATGAAGAACAAAATAAATCATAATTAGAAAAAAGTCAGAAGTATAACTGAAGAAATAATTTAAGATGAAAGAATAATTTTAGTAATGAGGACCAAACTATAAGGAGCACAGAACAAATAAACACAACAAATGATGCTTTTAGAGAAATAGGAGGTGAAAGGAGAAAAACATTTTAATCAAAAATAAACAAAGAACTAGAAGGTATTCAGAGAATACTTTTTGTCTGCATATATTATGTATTTATACATATATAATATTAAAGATAAGTAAAGAAGATCCAATATATAAATAATCAGAGTACTCTGAGAAGAAAATCATATCAAGGGAACAGAACAAATTCTAAAAACGAATTCAAAAAAACTTTTATGAAATTAAGCAACATTTGAACCTTCATATTGAAAGAACATATTATGTACCTGAGAATATTGATATAGACTAATCAATGACAAGAATACTAGATTTAACGGAAAAAGAAAAAAACCTCTTAGGCATCCAAGGCAAAAACAGCTTGTAACAACCAAGAAAAGAAAATGAGGTTACCTTCAGAATTTTAGGCCATATTTTATAGCAGAATACATAGAATACTTACATAGAATAACATATATTAAATGGTAAGTTTAAATTCAACTGTATTTACAACTACATTAAAAGTAAGTGGTCTAAAAACCTTTTAAAAATAATTTTATTTATTTATTTTTGGCTATGCTGGGTCTTTGTTGCTGCATGGGCTTTTCTCTAGTTGCAGCAAGTGGGGGCTACTCTAGTTGGGGTATGTGAAATTCTCGTTGCAGTGGCTTCTCTTGTTGTGGAGAATGGGCTCTAGGGTGTGTGGGATCCAGCAGTTGCAGTTCCTGGGCTCTAGAGCACAGGTCAGTAATTGTGGCACCCGGCCACACAGCATGTGGGATCTTCCCAGACCAGGGATTGCATTGGCAGGCAGATTCTTTACCACTGAGCCACCAGGGAAGCCCCCTAAAAATCTTTTTAGAAGTTTAAACATCTTCAGTATTCCTGCAGCACTCTCACCCCCACTCTGCCATTTTGCGTTCAAACTCCACCTTGTGATAGCAGAGGGACCTGGATGAGAGTGAGCTTCCTGCTCATCTCTCAGTGGCAATATGACTCTGCTTTATATCAATGTGGGAGCCTGGATGTGATGGTTTTTTGCCCCTTTGCTAGCAGCAGAGGAGTTTTCCTAATTTCAGAACAGCCAACGAGAACTTGTTTTCCACTTCTTCTCTTGTTGCAAGCAACCTTTGCCTTGAAGCAGGTGAGGGAAACTCACAGGAGAGTTTTCTGTTTGTCTTCGCAGTGGCAGCCAATCACCACTATGCACTAATGAGGGTTCAGAACTGGACGGGCTACTCCAGACTACCTCCAAACTTTGCCAAAGCCAGCTCCCCTTCATGTGGAGGAGCGCACTCTCAGGTCTCCTTTCCTGCTGCCTATCTTTCTCATATGCACTCGGTGAATGCCCCTGGAAATGAGCTGTTGAGTATGTGTGGGCCCTCCAGTGTCTGGAACCCCAACACTGTCATGCTAGCCCACACTTGACATTTAAGAAGTTGTTAACATTTTAGTTGTTCTTATTCATTTTGATGGTTGCCACATCTTCCCCTACATTCTGCCAAAGGTAAAACATTTTGTGTGTCCTGTATGTTCTCAGAGGGATTTGTCAATCTTTAATATTCAGTTTATTTGGTTGTGTTGAGACCTCAGATCTCTGATGGACTAAACAGAATAAGATTTTGTAGATTGTATGGTCTTTTGTTGTTGTTGTAAAGATGGGAGTGATATCTCATGTGGCTTTCTACAGCCTAAGTGAAAGAGAAGTTTCAGTTTTTTAAAAACTATTTTTAGTAATCATAATTGGTAGTGGCAGTATTAGTATCATCATTTTGACCATTGTGTGTATAATTGTGTACTGTGGGATCAAGGAAATGAGTAATAATGAGATATTTTGATTCTCTCATTCACTGTGTCCTTGAGAACCAAGGATTTTGCTATGGAAAAAAGGAGATACACACAGTGTGGAAGGAAATAAGAAAAAATCATGCAACTCTGAATTTGAATTTGAAACACTGTTATAAATTTATAAGATATTTTATATTTAAGTATATGTTTATTTCCTAATTCTACCAAAAATGTCTAGAAATATGATTCTCTAGATTGTGATCTTCAAATACCATTTCCTACCACAAGAAACCAGGGTTTCTTAGAGAAATAGCTGATTCATATTTGGGGTAGAAGCTATGCAAAATGAGCCCAGACCATTTTATCCTACCAAATAGAAAAGATGCTATCAAAGAATAATGGGGTCATGTCAAATGGACCCAGCTGCCAATCTTAGGAGATTTCCACCTGCCAAAAATGGGACAACTTGAGTTTGAATAAAGAAAAGGAATGCAATGTACTTAAACCCATAAATATATCTAAATTAATGACTTCACAATTATATATATTTTAAAAATCAAATAAGTGTCTTTTAGAGGATCAGAGAACCAATTTATTATCTTGAAAACAGGTAAATAAACAATCAAGCATTTTTCTTTTATATCTAAACTATGCAACTGGGTAACCAAATGATAGATGAGAGAAGCATCTCTTTATAAATTATTCCAATGAAAAAGTGAAATGAGATGTAGAATTAGAATGTCACCATTTTTCAATCTCCAATGAATTTATGAGTCTAGGCAGTGAGCCTACATAGCTGTTGACATCACAACCAGACATATGCTATCTAGTGAAATAACATGCCACTTCCTACAGTCTTGCCAAAATGACTGAGTTTAAGTTTTATCCATCTCTGAATCCAGCTTCTGATTTGTAGATGATGCAGAGGACAGAGAAACATGTTGGACAGGACCACGAGTACACAATCGGCAAAATCCAGACGAGAGGGAAATTCCACAGGTCAAACCTCGAGGGATCTTTAACAAATAAATTATAGGCCAAAGGACAGGGTGAAGGGAAGGCCAACAGATTCAAAGAAAGGTTAAAAACTTATCAAATTTTTGAGAGTGAGTGAGAATCAACTGTAGTGCTAAGAATGTATACTTGAGTAACCAAATCATAAAGAAACATAGGGAAGAGATTACTCTAAAAGTCAAGATAGTGGTTATTTTTGGAAAGAGGAAGGAGACACATGTGAAAGGCTTCTGAAATATCTGGAAATTTTCTATTTCTTGATCTGAGTGAGTGTTAGCTTTATAATTCACTAAGCCATGTGTTTGTTTTGTATGGTTTTCCATATCTGTGTTTTCTTTTACAATTTAAGTTTTTTTTTAACAAACTTTTTCACTTCAGAACACCCTCTTACTCTCATCCCCTCAAAAGTGAATTGCATATCTCTATGTGTAAAAACAAAACACATTATAAATTTTTTTAAAGTATAAATAGACAGGAAGGATATGTTTAAGAATATGTTATAGATCAAGTTATGTTTCCCTCAGTGCCTTTATTAGAACCTATTTCACAAAATCCTTTCCTTCTCTAAAAAAATCCTTTCAGAAGAGTCTGTGCACTTTTTTTTTAGACTTGCCAAGCTAAATACCTAAAAGTATTTCCTTTTCAAAGTCCAAGGAACATGCAATCCTCTATATAATAATAATAAAAAAAAAAGATGTATTAAGGTTTCCAGTTCCCCACCCCTTCCTTTCATTTTAGAGGGGAAAAATATATGTGTGTAAATATGTACACATGTATTTATAAAAGCAACATAAATATTATAATGCAAATGTAGAAGTGGGATTCAAAAGAGAAACCTCCATGAAAAATATAAATAATATCTTTTCAGCAAGAGAGGATAAAACAGCTTCATCGAAACTTTAAATACATTAAAGAAATTTATTTGTCATCTGAACTGTAATTTTAAAGCTAAAATGTGAGCCCAATGTGGACGTTTTAACATCAACTGAATCTACTGAATTCTGAAAGGGGACTCTGGGTCTTCCCAAGTCTTTTGAAGTTCCATTTTGCTTTGTCTTCAGATGCCTTGACATAATCAGCCCATTGATGCCTTGTGCTGTCTTGTGAACGCAAGCATTTGCTCACAATTCCATATCAGGGCTGGAGACAAGGAGAGGTTCAGATCCCTTTGACACCAGGGCGCCTGGTCAGGAAGTTCTCAAATGTGCAGTCACGTGAACTTTTAGCTGAACTACTGCCCAGTGGGGCTCCCATCCTTTCAATCTCCATAGGCTCAGGTCTTCAAAGGCTGGGAGCGTCTGTACTCAGTGACCTGACTGGCTGGCCTGACACATCTCTTTCCCATGGGGTGGTGGGGGTAGATGGTATTGAAATTACTTTCCCAACTTTATTCCTCAAATTTGAGCCAGAGCCCTAACCCGCCCCTGCCCCCCAGATCAAACAACACCTCAGTTGCCCTCTAGTTGCACTGGTCACTGAAGTAGTAGCTGCTTGACCTGCTTTAAAAAGCTTGTTTCCCACACTTTGGGATTAGCACTGATTGTGACTGAGATTCTGCCACACACTTACCTGAGTGTGAACACTGCCCTTCTTTAATCACTGCAGCAACCACATAGGTAATTTAAGATAAAGGTACTGAGTGAATTCACTCAAGAAAATGTATATAATTAGTGGAGATTTTAACTCAGGGAGCGAGCTCTAGCTGGCAAGGCCATTCCTTAAACCACCACGCTATGGTACCTATGGCCAAGGGAATAAACACCATTATAGACATAGTTGTTTGAAGTACTGCTGATGCTAGCTCCCTCCATGTGTCAGGCACTATACCAAGTTCCACAAACACTTCATTTAATTATTTATAGGAAGGTCCCCTGAAGGAGGGCATGGCAACCCACTCCAGTATTCTTGCCTGGAGAATACCCGTGGACAGAGGAGCCTGGCAGGCTACATTCCATAGGGTTGCAAAGAGTCGGACGTGACTGTGGAGACTTAGCACACACACACACTTGTAGATATGGGCTTCCCTGGTAGCTCAGATGGTAGGGAATCTGCCTGCAATGTAGGATACCTGGGTTTAATCCCTGGGTCAGAAAGATCCCCTGGAGAAAGGAATGGCCATCAATTCCAGTATTCTTATCTGGAAAATCCCATGGACAGAAGAGCCTGGCAGGCTACAGTCTATGGGGTTGCAAACAGTCGGACGTGACTGAGCGACTAAGCACAACACAACACAGTACACATATAAAGACAGAGATAGATGAAATCCTAAAATTTGGGAACTAAATCTCATCCAGATTGCCTAGATTTAATCCCAGCTCCACAGTTTACCAGCTGTGTGATCTTGAACAAATGATTTTGTAGCCCTGGGCCACAGTCTCTTCAACCAAAAACACTCCCCTCAGAGGATACTGCAGGTATTAAATGAATAATTTATGTGAAGCACATAATGTATTTCCTAGCACAGAACAGGGACCAAAAAGTTAGATATTAATGACAGTAAAGAACCCGCCTGCAATGCAGGTGACCTGGGTTCGATCCCTGGGTTAGGAAAATCCCTAGAGGAGGACATGGCAACCCACTCCAGTATTCTTGCCTAGAGAATCCCCATAGACAGTGAAGCCTGGCGGGCTACAGTCCATGGGGTCGCAAAGAGTCAGACATGACTGAGCGACTAAGCACAGCATACAATTATTACTAATACATTGTTACATAATAATCATACATTATCACTAATACATTAATTACACTTCATATAATTAACAATATGAATACTGTTATGTAATAATAGTGTTTACTATTACTATTATATGTACATTTGTTGTTGTTATTCAGTAACTAATTTGTGTCCGACTCTTTGCGACCCCATGGACTGTAGCCCGCAAGTCTTCCCTGTCTGTGGGATTTCCCAGGCAAGAATACTGGAGTGGGTGGCCATTTCCTTCTCCAGGGGATCTTCCTGACCCAGGGATTGAACCCACGTCTCCTGCATTGGCAGGTGGATTCTTTATGCCGAGCCACCAAGGAAGCCCCATTATATATACATAGATGGTCTATTTTCTCAAGCAATTCAGAAAGCTCAGTAAAGAGGAGTAACATTCTTCAAAACTTTTCTGGGTCAATGATCACCAAAAAAAAAAAATGCTGACCTGGCTCATTTTTTCCCAAGGAGATCAATATTTGAGATACAAACGAGCAAAGTAGACTGATGAGGGTACAGCTGAAAATAAGTCTGAAAATAAGTCTCAGGATGACAGACCACACACACTGCCCAAAAGCATTGTTTTGAGCAAGATAGGCTGCCAACACTCTAGAAGGAGGACAGTTAGCATTTAGCTCTCATTGTCATTGTTGGTGCTGTTCTTCTTGGCGTGCATAAAGGCCAGATGACCCTCTGATCACAATCTTCACTTTACCCATCTTTCATCACTAATAAAAGATTCTGGTTCTTCTAAGATCAAGTTTATTTCTATCTCTATTCTAGTATCCAAATCCCCATCTGGTGTTTAAACAATACATTCCTGTGTAAAGTAGATATGAGGGACTGATAATACAAACACAGGTAGAGGTTACTGATCAGGTATTTGAACTGGGCACTATGTTAAACACAAGCATTCTCTCTTTGGATCTCGTGGCTCCATATGGTAGCATTAGATCATCTTTAGGTCCCGTATCCATATTTACTGAATAGCAGTGGTGTCCCCAAGTTCAAATTCATCCACTTGCAGGGTTCATGCTGTTAAACCTTGCATTCAAAGTTGCCCTCATTCCTTTCCAAACTCTTGTTCACTTTATCTCTCTTTAACAACCATCCACACTCTACTTAAAGGAAGTTACCAAAGAAGCTCCTTCTCTGGGCATTAATTACTGAAAAATAGCTGATATGTCCATTTTTCTCTTCTGAACACATCTAGCATGCTGAACATGGTCTTTCTCCATCACTAGATAGTGACTTTTTGAAGGTGAGGACCTTGTCTGCTTCATCTTTCTGACCCTAGCGCTTAGCACAGTGCTGGCATAAAGAAGGATCTCAATAAATATTTGCAGTGAGCATAAATGGTTGCCTAGATGGTTAGATGCATATATGAAGGGATGCCTCAGATGACCTCCCTCTCTTTTGCTGAGATGTCACTACTAAGCCCCATGTTGTTGATCACAAAAAAGTGGCTACAGCACTTAGCACAATGTCACTTGTATGGTTGGTGCCCAACATGTTTTAGTGAATGAAAAAATAAACATATAATTCAGGCCTTAAGGCAACATAAATCACCTGGGAGATCTGCTTAAACACTACTTGTTCTTCCATTTCTCACATCTATGGCAAAAGAAACCAGCAAGCTGCTGGGGACAGGGGCTACAGCCCATGAGGGCCTGAACTGTGCTGTGCTGGCATCAGCCTGTAACGAAGAAGCTGTAGCCTTATGACATTTTCCATCATGTCCCCCGCAGGCTGCTGTGGATGATTTTGTTCATTGCATCCAGAGTTGGGGTTCTGTCTGGTTTCAATGGTAAAAATAGTTCTACTTCTGAGAAATTGGCCAGTTTATATATTATATACTTGGTAAATTGTGAAATTGTCTTTATTTCCCCCTTTTTTTTGGCCAATAAAAAATTGAAACAAAATAGATAGCCAGTAGGAATCTGCTGTATGACACAGGGAACTCAAACTGGGGCTCTGTAACAACCTAGAGGGCTGGGTTGGGAAGGGAGTTGGGAGGGAGGTTCAAGAGGGAGGGAACATATGTATACCTAGGACTGATTCATGTTGATGTATGGCAGAAACCAACACAATACTGTGAAGCAATTACCCTTCAATTAAAAATAAATTTTAAAAATTGGAGCTAAATCTGTAGCTACTCATAGCAACAGAAAGATCTTTTAATAACACATTTTTTCAATGTCAGTCTTGGCTCTTTTTCATTTCCTTACTACAAACCCCTTCCTTCCTTTTTCTTCTGCTAATTTTGTACATTCCCATTTCTTTAGGAATGTTGGTAAGCCATCCAGTGATTATAAATGAAACTAAATGTAAAACAGCTTACTTTATTGTGTAACCACAGACTGAGCAAATGTATTCATCAAATATATTTTTATTTGAATACACAATTATTTTTACTCTCCCCTGGTATATTTAATGTATCCAGGACGAAAATCTTCTCTGGGGCTTCCCTGGTGGCTCAGTGGTGAAGAATCCGCCTGCCACTGCAGGAAACACAGGTTCAATCCCTGGTCCAGAAAGATTCCCACATGCAGCAGAGATGTGTTCAGGGCCAAGATCCATTCTGTAAGTAAGATAGACAAGACTTGGTGATTGATTGGATGTAGGAAGTGAGAGAGGGTTGACAAAAATGACTCCTGGCATCTTTGGACAGGTATTTGAGTAGAGAGGTCATTTACCAAGAAGAGGGACTCTCACGGGGAAACAGCTCTGGGAGAGAAGAAGACCTTAGTCAGGTTTGTAAGCTACTACAATGAAGTATTATTATTATTCATAGTTGATGACAAGTAGACAGACTCAGGAAAGTTATTTCACTTGCTCAAGATCACATACCTAGTAAGCAGAGGAGTCTGGTTTCACACCCAAGTTCATCTGCTTGACATCCCAAACTGTGCTGTTTCCCCTACCATTTTCACACAACTTCTTAAGAGAAAAGAAGAGATTTCCTGGAGCACAGCAAAAACGGTGACACAGGGAGGTCAGCCAGAGAAGTGACATGAGCATCCCTGGTGAGGGTTGAAGGCCACCCCAGAATCACATGCAAACACCCAGATTGTGCAGCCAGGCCCTCAAGATCAGGACACTGGAAGTCAGTCACCAGTCACAGTGATCCTGGCCAAAATGGCTTCCCTCAAAACATGACTGGGGACCAAAGACTTTGACTTAGATCTGTGGTCTCCAAACACAGTCCCTCGATGGTAGCATCAGCAGATGTCAGAAGCACAAACTCTCAGGCACCACCTCAGACCTATGGACTAGAGGCTCTGGGATTAGGACCTGGTTCACTGTGTTTTAACAAGCCTCCTGGGAGATTCTCACAGACACTCAAGCTTGAGAGTCACTGAATTAAAGCATCTGGTTTCAACTGATGTAAGTTTTCTCCTGTGAGCCTGCATGAGTGCAGTATAATCCCATTAACAGGCCGAGTCTGGACAAATGCACAAGCTACTGCTGAAGCTGGATGGAAGCTCTTTTTCCCCGTCGTCTGATTCTTGTACATAAATCCTCATCCAAAAAGGAAATACCCACCCACCCCCACTTTTTTTAACGGGACTGTTGTTTTGTGGCAAAAGGAATGCTTTGCTAATTTTAGGAAGATGGCTTCAGTTATAGACAGGAAGTCTTGAGAGGAGGGGAAACTTTGTCTTGAATTTTTCAAAGTTCTGTTTCTTTCTTTCTTATTTTTTTGGAAGAGAAAAACATTCCCAGCAAAGAAAACACCGTTAAAAAAACAAAAAAAGCCCTCAGCTGACTGAGAAGAGGAGCCCTTGGTAACCATTGGCTGAGTCCCCCTGAGCTGTAGCTGAGTAAACCTAGAAGGCAGTGGGCCTCAAGATTTCACTTGAGAAAGAGAATCTCTGCAGTTTAAATTGGCTTTGGGAAGAAACAGAACATCCAAGTTCTTGGTAAGACCGATTTTCCAGAACGTTCTTCATCTGCTATCTCCTCTATACTATGGGTGTTCCTCAGACAGGACCCTCCAGGTGTCACCCTGGTAACCAACCAAGTGCTCAGGAAGGCTCCCAGGCTTCACAGTTTCCAGAAGACTTCCACAGGCCTTATCTTTACTTTACAGCAACTCAGGTGCATCAGATGATTTTGACTTCTCAAGTAAGAAAACGGAGACTTACCAAGGAGGAAGTCTCAAATGGAAAAAAGTCATAAACTGTAATTTTAGAGTCGTTAACGGTAATTGTATCTCACCGAATTCTTAAAGTGAGAAAAAAAAAAAAGTCTTGTTTTTGCTTTGCAGCTGAGGAAATGGACACTTAGAAAGTAGTGGGAATTAATCTAAAGTCACAAAGTTAGAAAGTAGGGGGACACAATCCAAGCTCAAGACTTCTGACACCCAGCCCTCTTCTCTGGATTAGAGATGAGTGCTCTAAAGTGGTCTGTCCAGGAGAGCATATTTATCTCATACTGATCTCTAAAAAACTGAATATTTCAAAATAATTTCTTAAAAATTCAGTTTACCCCAATAGGGGGCCCAGCCTAGAAAACATAGTTGAGGAAATATTTGCATTAGGAATGTTTACCATAATAAGCACAGCACTCAGAGGTGCAGTGTTGTAAAGAGTCTGCCAGTGCAGGAGACACAGGAGACATGTGTTCAACCCCTGGGTCAGGAAGATCCCCTGCAGTAGGAAATGGCTACCTACTTCAGTATTTCTTGCCTGGAAAACCCCATGGACAGAGGAGCCTGGAGGGCTGCAGTCCATGGGGTCACAAAGAGTCAGACATGACTGAGTATGAGAGCAGAAGCTCACTGGGTAGATGTGGGTGCATAAGGAGTGGGCTGAGAGGTAGAGATGGATCATGGAGGAGAAGCTTTCCCCAGGGATCCGAATCCCCTTCACAGCCTCTGGCCTGCCCTCTCCAAGATGAGATCGTCAAACCCTACTTGACTCCTCAAAAATCCCCTGAACAATGAAGGTGAAGTGTTCCTGTTCCTTTTGGTACAGAAGCATGGAAAAAAAAAAAAGTGAAAATGTTAGTTGCTCAGTCATGTCTGACTCTTTTCGGCCCCCATGTACTGTAGCCCACCAGACCCCTCTCTGTCCATGGAATTCTCCAGGCAAGAATATTGGAGTGGGTTGCCACTCCTTTCTCCAGAGGATCTTCCCTATCCAGGGATTGAACCTGGGTCTCCAGCATTGCAAGTAGATTCTTTACCATCTGAGCCACTAGGAAAGCCCCCACAGAAGCAGGACCTGTCACCGTTTCTTCCATTGCACTGTGAGTCTCCAATGGCACCAACAGAGGATGGCTGCTGGGCCCAGGGAGATGGTGGCTGGCTGAAAGTGTGGGAACTTCAGGTCACTTTTGCCAAACCTGGATCAGCCCACATGTCCATGTCTGGCAGGCAGGCATTCTGAGACCATCTGCCTTACATGGACTCAAAGTGCTGTCCATGTCATTACTTTGGCTTCATGTGGGTTAGACTTGACCCACACTAGTCATTGGAATATAAGTGAGAGCCTAGGTATCACCTTCTACTTAGAAATGTTTGATGACATCCCATTGCCTTCAGGGTGAAGTCCAAATGGAATGGAAAGGAGAAATTTTGAAATTCTAGTAGCAAGAAATCTATCACTCAATTGTCATAGATTCTCACCTCCTTTTCTTCATGATGGATTCTTTTAAAACATCCAACTTCTAGATGATGAGGAGGAAGAGAAGGAAGAGGTTGAGGAAAAAAACCAGGGTGGTGGAGAATCAACTGACTAAATGCCCTGGCAGAAGTCTGAAAATGAATTTGGCTTTTACTAGCAAGTTCTGGCTTTTTTGGTTGCAAGGAAAAGTGTTTGTTTTTAAGGAAATCAAGTCGGTGTCAATCATCTCACACTATCTTTCAGTCTCTGAAATTGGCTCAGAAATGAAACTGTGTCCCACATTGGGCCAGTGACACCTGAGGACATAGTTTGTTGAGGCTTCTGGGAATGGAAAAGTTTTGCAAGTAAGGGAGAACTACCGAGAGAGCTGTTCCCTTGTCTCTAGGGGATCTTCACGTGTGGATTGGGGCAGTGATATATTTTCAAGCCAGAGGACAGCACCAGGCCACAGAGAAGGACAAAGTCCAGTGAGTCACACAGAAAGGACCCAAGACCACATTGGGTCAAATGAAGTGACTCCTTCTCACCAGCCCCCATGGTAAGGGCCCTGTGGGCAGGAGCTGGGTGGATGTCACCCACACTATCCTGCACGGTCAGCCTGGCCTAGCACCTGGCATGTAGGATGGGCTTGGCTCAGGATGTAAGAATGAGTGGCCACTGAATTTAGGGTTTCCCCAGTGCTGTCAACTGAATTGTAAGCTTAACCTCATGCATGTAGTACAGGTTTCCCAGGCTGAGATTCAGGGACATACCAATCAAATTGTGATAAAGAGATGTGGGTAGGATGTTGGGGGGGGAAATGGCAGGACAGAGCAGGGGCAGGAAAGGGCAAAGCATCCCTGCTTCTGTGCAGTGCCCCTGCCAGGACCACGTGTGTGAGTCCATCCCTGCCATGGACAAAGCGTTCTCCTGTGTGCCTGTGCATGCTGAGCCAGCCAGGCGCTTGGAAGGTGTCTGGAAGACACGTTAGACCTTTATTAGCTTGAGTACTTTACCAGAGTGTAGATTACATCCAAACCTGGAAGTTTTCAACAGCAAGCTTGCAGTGGCTTTCCAAAAGCTTGAGGCTGGTCTTTCCTTCAGTCAAAAGGTAGCCTGTGCCAGTTAAAGCTGAGAACCAGAAAACGACCATGTCGATTTTGAAACTTGTATTTGATGAGATTTTCAGGCCTTTCTGCTATGCAGATATCCAGTAAGGCTATAGAGATAGGTCAAACCCAACCTGCAGGCTCTGAGTCTTTCTGAATTAGCGGCTGCCTTATCTTGAAGGAGCTTCAACGTTCAGTTGAAAACAGCTCTGGGCTAGATTTCATCTGAGCCCTAATTTAACTTGGCAGAGATGTTGGCCTCTCTGGGCCTTCAACCTCTCACGCGTAAAGTGAGGGGTAGAAGGAGAAGGCAGCGGCAGAAGGAGATAGATTGCATCACAGTCTCAATGGAGTGAATCTGAGGAAACTCTGGGAGATAATGAAGGACAGGGAAGCCTGGTGTGCTGTAGTCTCTGAGGTCATAGGGAATTGGACACGATTTAGCAACTGAACAACAATAAGACCTATACCAACACATTGAGAAAAAGCATTACATGAAATGAAAATCCAAATAGCATTTAGAGAAAAAAAAGAGCACGTAATCTGGGCACAGCCTGGGATTCAAGATCCAGTTCTGCCACTCACTATCTGCACAACCTCAGTTACCTCACTTTATAGCTTTGACTCTCAGTTTCATGATGTATATAGAAAACAGAAATAATCTCATTTCCATTATCTATGTTATGGGGGTTGGGGGAAGGCTTCCAAAGAAAAGTAATTGACAAAAAGTAGATACCAAATAAAAACTTAATTCAGCAAATGTTTATTAAGTGTATGCTATGTGCCAAGGACTGTGCTAGCCTAGAGTGATAAGTAAAATAACATCATCCTTACCCTCATGGGCAGACAGACAAAATATTAGGAATCACATTTAAGAATATATAATTTCCGTATGAGATAAGACCTACAAAGGGAAATGTTCAGGGGCTATGACACAGACAACTCCTTTTTTTTTTCATTTATCATTTTTTAAATTAGAGTATAATTGCTTTACAATATTGCATTAGCTTCTGCTGTAAAACAAAGTGAATCAGTTATAAGTATACTTATATCCTCTTCCTCTTGAGCCTTCCTCCCACCCTCCCCGTCTCACCCCTCTAGGTCAGCACAGAGGACCAAGCTGAGCTCCCTGTGCTATAAAGCAGATTCCCACTAGCTAGCTGTTTTACCGGAGAAGGTAATGGCACCCCACTCCAGTACTCTTGCCTGGAAAATCCCATGGACACAGGAGCCTGGTAGGCTGCAGTCCATGGGGTCGCTAAGAGTGGGACACGACTGAGCTACTTCACTTTCACTTTTCACTTTCATGCATTGGAGAAGGCAATGGCAACCCATTCCAGTGTTCTTGCCTGGAGAATCCCAGCGACGAGGGAGCCTGGTGGACTGCTGTCTATGGGGTCACACAGAGTCGGACATGATTGAAGCGATTTAGCAGCAGCAGCAGCAGCTATTTTACACGTGGTAGTGTATATATGTCAACGCTACTCTCCCAATTTGTCCCTCCTTCCCTTTTCCCCACTGTGTCCACATGTCCATTCTCCATGTCTGCATCTCTATTCCTAACCTGTATATTGAGGACTTCCTTGGTGATCCAATTGGTTAAGATTCCATGCTTCAACTGCAGAGGGTATGGGTTCCATCCCTGGTCAGGGAAGTTCCATATGCTATTCTGTGCAGGGAAAAAAAAAACCAACAACCAAAACATTCCTTTTTTAATTCAGCAATGTCACCAAAGTCATCATTCACCAAGGGTCTCCTTCACAGCCCTTTTAACGGCTCATCAGGGAAAATGCATCACCCCAAACTTGATTTCCCTCTAGTTAATTTTCTAGTATCAGAGGTCTCTGGGACATAAGCTGATTTCACATGCAAATCATGCATAAAATAATGCAAGCCTCTTCGTGGGAGTGGGAAACTAATCTTGGAACTGACATTGCCAACCTCGTGTTCTTTCTCCCAAGTCTACATGATCGCTCACCTCGGCTGAGGTTGATTTGATTAGTCAACACATCCTGCTACAGTCATCATCAACGAAGTTGTCTAACTACAAAGAATGAGGGCTCTATGCCCAGTCTAACACCCACCTGGCGCCAGGTAGGTGCGGAGGCCCCAGGGGAGCCAGCCAGCTGGTATAGATCCTGTCTGAGAGCCAAGGAAGGGGAGAAATCCCACTTCAGTAACACAGGAGTTTAGTTTTGTTAGGTAGGGGGTGTTTGGCATCTTGAGAGCAAGTTGGGCATATCACCTCTAATCTCCGTGCCACTGTTTTCTCATTCACAGCCAAGAACCATAACAGCCCAACCTGTGCATCGTGCAGAGTTTTCATTCACATCATGGGAGTTGAATGTCCGCTTACTTCTTTCAGATCCATCACTTTACTTACACATCTACAATCACAATCCTATTCAGATCTTACCGTCTCAATCTGGTTTGTTGTGGTAATCTGCTCACAAATCACTCTTCTCTCAGTCTTGATCCCAACTGCCTTCTAATCTAGCTATGATATTGCTTCTAAGTTTAAAATATAAGTGGTAGCCTATTGCTTTCCGCTTAAAGATATTTGATGAGAGAATTGCCTGGTGGTCCAGTGGTTAGGACTTGGTGCTTTCACTGCTGAGGGCCTGGGTTCAATCCCTGGTCATGGAACTAAGATCCTGCAAGCTGAGTGGCACAGCCAAAAAAAAAAAAAAGTTTGATGATATCCCACTACCTCAGGGTGAAGTCCAAAATCTTCAGTATGTAATTTACAGCATATACCAGGAATTGCCCACCCACCATCCATTCTTCTCCTCTTTCATTCCAACAAACTCCAGTTTAAGGTTTGGTTACAATGTATTCTAACCAAGGGGATAAACTATGATTATGTTAAGCTTATTCTAAGCCAACCATAGTGATCTCATTTCTCTTTGGATTAAATAGGCATGTGACCCAGTTCTGGTCAATGAGATACAAGGGAAAGTTGACTGGCACTTTAGGGAAAGACTATCTTCTTCTTGATAGAGAAAATCATAGGAAAAGATGGCCCATTTTCTGTGTGATGCTTGGTGCTGTGGCAGCCATGTTGTGACTGAGAGGAGAGATATTAAGATAACTAACTCACCCCAGGTTGCCTGGGGTTTTCCCACTTTTAGCACTAAAAAGTTCCATCTCCTAGGAAACCTTCAGTCCCAGGATAATTGAGACAGTTGGTCACCCCAGGACACATCACTGGCATTCTGAGAGAGAAAAAACAAAATAATTTGAATACCTTAATGACCATCATTGAGCGGCTGAACCAACTCTGAGGGTACCATTCTCAAGTCCTCTTGCACAAGTGCCTAAATGCCTTCATCATGTGTCTTATAACTTGCAGCTTGAACACAACATCATATGGCCTTCATCAAATGAAGGCCCAGGTTATCTTTCACTGTGATCTCCTACCATTCCTATCCCTTCCCAATACATACCCAGTGTGGATCACCCACTATTTCCTGAGCTTACCATGAATCCACACACCTCTGTGCCTTTGTTAATGTCATTTTCTTTTTCTGAAATTCCTTCTCTGCCTTCCATCACTGAAAATTTCTTAAACTTCCTCCAAGGCCCATTTTACCAAGCTCCTTTTTTTTCTTTTTTAAATGCCTTCCACTCCCTCATTCCTTCTTCTGTGCTCCCATGGTTTTAGGAAGCAGAGACACTCCTGGTTTATGTCTCTCGACTAACACTTTGAGTATTACAAGGGCTAGGATTATAACTTAACTCATTTTATATCTATAATCCTTAGCCCAGTATCTGCCAACCATATCATGCTTGCCTACAGAATGAATGATGAGGGATAAATAATTACATGGAATGAATACCTTTGTTTTGAAAAACCAGAGTCTTATGGAAAGTGTGCAATGTACTGCCCTTCTTTTTCTAATGGGCTCTGCCCAAGAAACCTTCCCTGAAAAAATGCTTATTCATGTTGAGATTCCTCTTCCTTGTAATTCACTTAATAACCACATTGTTATGGAGTCCACATGAGATGGCACTGCATACTTCTCAAAATATTGCTGACAATTATAGATGACTGACTCCTATATAACTATTATATTCCTAACAAAAGAATAAGAAAAGAAACTTTCATCTGCTATGAAGGCCACCTAATTCTGAGCCTAGTGCTCTAAATGATGACATTTGGAGACTAAGAATGTTGGTGAGTAAATGCAATAAATGCTGTATTCTGCTGTTACATCAGGAAAGCATTTGGCTTCAAGTAATAGAAAAATCTACTAAGAGTTATTGTGACAGGGAAGAGCTAGCCACCTATTAAAGATTTGGATTTCCCTTACATAGTACAGCTTTCTAGGCATAGACTTCATTTCTAAGTTGCCTTGCATTGAGGTGGAGCCATATTTCTACTTACAAACCATTGGAATATGAACTGAAAGGATGGGTGTCATTTTCTAGCCAAGAAGTTAGGGAGGGTTTATACCCATATTTTCATCTCTTTTAACAATGACTTTGGAGGCCATAAGCTGAAGGCGACAGGTTCCCAAGCTGGAAGGAGCCTGAATCCCTGACTTACCAGTTGAAGAACAATCCAATTAGAAAAAGCCTCATTGGATTTTGTTTGAGCAAGGTATCAACAATGATTGTATTAAGATACTGAGATTCACAAAGTTATTTTTACAGCATTTATATTTACAGCATACACTATCCTGATACATACAGTGGCCTAAATAAATTGTATATTATTTTCTCAATAATAGAATATCTAAAGGCTTCGCAGGTGGCACTAGTGGTAAAGAATTTGCCTGCCAATGCAGGAGACACTAGAGACAATGGTTTGATCCCTGGGTTGGGAAGATCCCCTGAAGCTGCTGCTGCTGCTGCTAAGTCGCTTCAGTCGTGTCCGACTCTGTGCGACCCCATAGACGGCAGCCCACCAGGCTCCACCGTCCCTGGGATTCTCCAGGCAAGAACACTGGAGTGGGTTGCCATTTCCTTCTCCAATGCATGAAAGTGAAAAGTGAAAATGAAGTCATTCAGTTGTGTCCGACTCTTCGCGACCTCATGGACTGGAGCCTACCAGGCTCCTCCGTCCATGGGATTTTCCAGGCAAGAGTACTGGAGTGGGTTGCCATTGCCTTCTTCTGAAGCAGGAAATGGCAACCTACTCCAGTATTCTTGCTGGAAAATGCCATGAACAGAGGTGACTGGTGGGCTATAGTCCATGCGGTCACAAAGAGTCAGATACGACTGAGTGAACACATACAAAGACAGATAGGTACTGGTATTGCTATTTAAAGAAGACTTTAAAGAAATGGCAAACCACTCCAGTATTCTTGCCTGGAGAATCCCACGGACGGAGAAGCCTGGTGGGCTACAGTCCACGGGGTCGCAAAGAGTCAGACACGACTGAGCGACTTCCCTTTCCCTTTCCCTTAAAGTTTCAAACACTTCTTATGTTTTTACTCTGCCATCCTTAGTTCTTTGCTTTTCTTCTTGTGGCTCTTGCCTCATGGCCACAAGATGGTAACTGCTGCTCCAGGCTTCACAGCATTGTACCAGCAGGAAAAGAGTCAAAGGAGTAGACTTAATGATTTTAATTCAAGTGGAAACTTCTAGCCAGCCTCTCTTTCTGTGCCATTTGCCAGAACTAGGTCACATTGTCAACTTTAACTGTCATAGAGGCTAGTCAAAGGACTATGTACCTTTTCCTGTTTCTCTAGATGAAGACAACAGGAAAGACTGTGGTAGGGAAGGGATCTTTGGGCCAACTGACACCATCTGCCACAGCTTTTATTCCAATTTCCAACCATTTTATTTTAAAAACTTGGCTGTATCTTCCTGTTAACAAGATAAGATTTCCTGGTCAACCTGTCAGTGTTGGTGGTTTTAAGTTACTAAGTAAATTTAGAACACAGATGAGTCCATTGCATTAATGTTTCATAAGGGCAAATTCATCTGGAGTGTGTGATAGGTGTCAGGAAATACAACCTTGTGAAGCAAGGGTGAGCTCGGGGAAGTCCTCGGGTTCCATCAACTCCAGTGCAGTAATGCTATTACCCACACTCACTGTGTACCTTGCTTCCATGGTACCTCTCTTTTTTTCATGTAGTTCCCCCATCCTGCAGCACCATTTTACTGGGCTCTCAACCAGGAGACCCACAGTTGGTATAGACAAGTCATTTCTCCTCTCTGGGCATCAGTGGGCTTCTCTATAAAATGAGAGGTGGGGTTGTCAAGATCTCTAAGATTTCTTTCATCTCAAGCCTTTGACCCTTAGATTCCTTGGAAAGATACTCATCCTTCAAAGCCAAGTTCAAAGGCCGCCTCCTGCATGAAGCATTCCTTGACTCCCAGCAGCCAAGCCAAGAATTCCTCCTTCTAGGCTCCCTCAATGAAGTTAACTGTATCACTTACTCTCCTATCATTTTACAATAGGTGATTATTCATACGTCTGGTTTCCAAATGAACTGTGAACTCTTTGAGAGGAGACTCCTCTCTTAAATTCCCAGTACTGCCTAGCAGAGTGATTTCCAAATACCAATTGCAGAATAAAAGACAATTGAATTGATTAATTAATCAATTACAAAATATGGGGAATTGAATAATGAAATGAACTGATTCTCCAATGTTTCTTTAACCAATGAACTTTTTTTCCAAACAAGTTTGTAAGCAAAAGCTTGAAAGAAGAGGAAGAGAAGCTGTTTGCTGGTTGAAGTGGGCCTGAGAGTCTAAGAACGTGACTGAACCATCTTCCACCCACTAGAGACCCCTTAGGCACCTGTCTGTAGAGAACCTGAGGAGTCAGGGAATATGGGTCCCAGCTGGAATTTGGCTTCAATTTTATCATCAAATTATTGCTTTTGACCTCAGTCCCCTGATCCACAAAACAACAGGAATGGCAAATAAGTGACCGCGTGATCATTTCTCTCTTACCTTTTTCTGGGCTTCTTTAGAATTCTTCAGAAGCTTTCTCAATGCATCACTCCCAGGAGTTTCCTTAGCTAGCCATTGAAGTTGGCTTCATATCACCTTTGGGCTAACTCTATGATACTTAAATTCTCTTTCAGGTCTAACATCTCCTAATTCTCATTTTTTAAAAATTCAGTGGCTCTGCTGATGCTGCTGCTCCATCATCAATGATAGTGTTAAGCAAATTAAGCCCTCCAAGTATGTGTCTAGAGATTAATTCCCCAAAATCAGTATGTTCAGAATGGGTAACTTAAGACTAACAAAACAACTGAATCATGCAATTTGAATCTGATCTTGAGCAAGATAAATGTGAGAGCAGTAACTTACAAATATGAACATAAGTGGATGACATTTACTAATTTCTTCTAATAGCCTAGGCTGAAGGGTCCTGGGCCCAAGGAGATGATAATGTGAATAGAAATTTTGACAGAGGGAGATAAAAATTTGCTGATGCTTTGTACTCTGGTGATGAAAATACCCACAGAGGATATAGAGGATATTGAATCTCTGAAGGCCCTTCTAACACATTTTGTCTCTAAGAGTAGAACTAAGATTGAGCATGGTGGCTTGTTGACAGCAGAGATTGCAGGCTGATGGCCATGTGCATCAGTGGGCTCCTCTATAAAATAAGAGGTTGGGTTGTCGAGATCTCTAAGGTTTCTTTCATCTTAAGCCTGTGGTCCTTAGATTCGTCGGAAAGATACTCATCCTTTAAGGCCAAGTTCAAAGGCTGCCTCGTCCACGAAGCATTCCTTGACTCCCAGCAGCAAAGTTATAACTCCTCCTTCTGTGCGTCCTCAGCACAACTAATTATATCACTTACTCTCCTATCAACTTACAGTAGATGACTACTCACCTCCCAGAGAATATCCTGGCTCATACAGCCTTTAGGAAATGTTTAACATAAAGCTAACTTCAAATCTTGATTATTTACATAAAAATACGATTTCCATGGCCTCGTAAAAATTCAGAGGATCTGATTGACATATATACACAACCATGTGTAAAATAGATAGTTAATGGGAAGCTGCTGTATAGTACAGGAAGCCCAGCTCAGTGCTCTGTGATGACCTTGATAGGTGGGATGGATACGGGGAGGGAGGTCCAAGAGGGAGGAGGTATATGTATACAGAAAACTGATTCACTTCATTAAACAGCAGAAGCTAATCCAATATTGTAAACCAACTATACCCAAATAAAAAATAAAATATGTGGGGGACATTTTTAGAAAATTCAGGGGAGTTGGAAATCCCATCCTTTGAGTGAGTACCTGGGACTTCTGCCTGAGGGTCTGCACTTGGGTTAAAGGAGGGGCACCCCATGGGTGCAGGTGGCTCCACCTTACTTTTCCCTTCTGACAAGTAAGACTTTATTAAAGTTATAAAATTAAAATTCAATTTTTAGTTTTGATATTTAACAATATCCTTATGTACAGCCTCCATTCCAGTGGGATGCTATGGACACTCCACATGAGTTAGGTTAACCTGGCCCCAAACAAAGCCCCGGGTCTGGGAAGTCTGAACCCACATTCCTGCAGGGAAATCCTCTACTGGTGTGGAGAAGCAGCTGTCTGCTTTCAAAGGGCATCTCTTTTCCAGTTAATCATCTTTCTCCATGACTCCTTGTCTCCACCAATCCCATATCATTCATTTATCTTACCTCTCTCTGTAAGTGTCTCAGGCTTTCCTGGTGGCTCAGTGGTAAAGAATCTGCCTGCCAACACAGGAGATGTGGATTCTATCCCTGGGCCGGGGAGATCCCCTCTGGAGAAGGAAATGGCAACCCACTCCAGCACTCTTGCTTGGGAAATCTCATGAACAGAGGAGCCTGGTAGACTACAGTCCATGAGGTTGCAAAGGAGTTAGACACAGCTTAGTGACTAAACAACACCACCACTATAGGAAAATAGATTTGGGTTTCATATAAGGATTGTTAACTATCTAAAAATATTTCAAGTGTAATAAGATTTAAGAATGAGAGAGTGAGTTTCCCCATCCCCAGAGGTATTCAAGGACCACCCACAAAAGGGAAACTGACATGATTGGAAGATGGTTTAGAAGATGCCCTTTGAGGCCTCCTCACCCTTAAAAGGCACAGCTCTGTGAGCAGCTGGTGGCCAGCAGGACTTGTTCAAGGCTGAGCATGCAGGAAGACGCCTGAGAGCTAAAAGAAAATTATTGGCGCATTACTTCAAGATTGGGTCCAAAACCATCTGGCAACTTTCTCCAAGGCAGGAAGAAAAATTTTAGTGCTCACCAGACTTGAAAAATAATCAGCATTTATTCCAGGAAAAATAATATTTTTCATTTGCTTGGTGCCGTGTGGTTGGAAGAGGACTTTGACATACATTGTGTGTGTGTGTGTGTTCGTCGCTCAGTCATGCCTGACTCTTTGCGACCCCATGGATGGTAGCCCACCAGGCTCCTCTGTCTATGGAATTCTCCAGGCAAGAATACTGGAGTGGGTTGCCATGCCCTCCTCCAGGGGATCTTCCTGAACCAGGGACCAAACCCAGGTCTCCTGCATTGCAGGTGGATTCTTCACCATCTTAGCTTCCAGGGATGCAGCTCTATCTTCCTAAGGTTGCCAGAGGAGATCCACGTGAGTAAGAGTAATCCAATTATACAGATGGAAATGGAGGTCCAGGAAAATGAAGTCTCTTACACTCAACAAGTAAGCAGGAATCAGGACCTATCTCTAGGTCTCAGCACTCTTTGCCTTTTACTCTTTACCAATTTTATCTCATGGCAGCAAAGCTCAGAGTCAGGAAACTGAAGAAAATCCTCTTAGGCTCACCAGCTAGACTCCCTTCCTCAGGAGCTTCCATGGGAGAGATGCCATTGATAACCTTCAGAGGCTGGGGCACTCGGCGCTACAGCCCAACAGCTTTCCCATCGGCCTCACTTAGATCTCCTTTCCTCGACAAAAGCCCGATTCTTCTTTTGCTTTGGAGAGGATAGAGAGGTGGCCGCCATCTTCCCTAGAACAGCTCCGCATGGACCCGAAGCCTGTTATTAAGCTGACGCTCCATCTTTTTCATCTCCAGACAAAATAATTGACTTAACCTTTCCCCCAAATGACAAACACCCTCTTGAGTATCAAACACCCTTTTCGCATAAATGGAGAATTCCAGAGTGCCCACTTAACAAAACCCTCTTCTTTGAAAGCCCCCCCTACCCCTTTCTAAAAGCAGTAAGGCTTTTAGCCAGCAAGCTCTTCAAGTAGCCCATTAGTATTCTGAAAGGATCAGCAAGAAATGCAATTAGACCTTTGACCTCAGGTCTGAGGGAGCACTTTGAAGAGAATGGCCAGGCCAGGCCGTGAAGTCAAGTCAGGCTATTTCTCTCCCTCCTCAGCCCCAGCTGCTCCCTCAGTAAGCGTAGGGACCGCTGGGCTCTCTTGGGATCTGGTTTCTGCCTCTGGCCTCATCTGACTTCACATCCTGAAGTCCATTGCTGGCCATATCTCAAGGAAATTACATTTGCTTGATCATAATTCTTGGACCACAAACACGTTCCTTCTCTCTTGTTTTTCCACAGAAGGGACTTATGAAGTGTTTAAACTATTGTGACTCAAACTGTTTTTTTCATCTGGCTTATGGTAGTTAAACTATATTTCCTTCAATACAATAGAGAATAGGATTACTATATATTTTTAAATGGTTGTCGTGAGACATACATGAAGTGAAGCTTATGAAAGGCCTTCAGAAGCTGTGAGGTGCTTTGTGCATGCCCAGAAGTATTAGCATTACTGTCTTAGCCACCCTTAAGATGATCCTCCAGCCTGCAGGTCCCCACGGGGGTGAGAAAGACAATGTCTCCATTAAACCTGGCCCAAATGAGGATGCTGGTGACAGGGGCAGGTGGTGTGGCTGAGCTTCTTGCGTGTCTTGCTTTTGTTCACGCACACCTGCCATTTCAGATGTCTGACATCGGTGTAAATAGGCCTCTCATAGGAACTGCCTTTGTCACTGCACCTGCCATTTCCAATTTACTTGCTGTGATCAGAGCCCATGGCTCCTGACGGCTTTTCAGAGTCTGAAGGCACAGAAGAAAGCCTCTCCCTGGAGCCCATTTGTTTCGTGCTGAGATGCCCCAGTGGTTGCTAGTCCATACATGGAGCATTTGGAGACCCCCAGCTTGCTTTTCCATCTCACAAGGTCTTTGGAGTCTGGCATCTAAACAAGAAGCTGCCTTTTTTCCTTTAATTTCTTGGTCTGGAACTGGACCCTCCCCTTGGTGCGACATTTAGGGAGGACCCTCTATCAATTTGTAATATACCATCTGAAATAAAAAGATAATTTTTTATTGATAAACCAAATGAGATGTAAATAGACCTCTCTTTGTAAATATACGAGAGAAAAATCTATTGTTACCTATGGTAGACTGATTGCATTGTTGAACCAAATTCTGTTTTTTCTTAATTTTCAAATTCTTGTTTTCTAATATGGTAAGATACAGATACATAAAATTTACCATCTTAACCATTTTCAAATAGACAGTTCAGTGGCATTAAAAAACATTAGTAACATGTTACTATCACAATCATTTATCACCAGGACACTTTGCATCTTGTAAAACTGGGACTCTATACTCATTAAACAATGACTCCCCATTCCACTCTTCTCCTTCTCCATGGGCACCACCATTCTACTTTCTGTCTCAGTGATTTTGAAAACTGTAAATACCTTGGATAATTTTGTTGTTGTTACTCAGTTGCTAAGTTGTGTCTGACTATTTGTGACCCCACGGACTATAGCATGCCAGGCTCCTCTCTCCTCCACTATCTCCCAGAGTTTGCTCAAATTCATGTTCATTGAGTCAGTGATGCTATCTAACCTTCTCATCCTCTGCTGTCCCTTTTTCCATTTGCCTTCAATCTTTCCCAGCATCAAAATCTTTTCCATGTATAAGTGAAATCATAGTATTTGTCTTTTTGTGATGGGCTTATTTCACTTAGTACAATGTCTTAAGTTTCATCCATGATGTAGCATGTTGAATCCAGTTCTTTATTCTTCCTTCATGTGACTTTGGGGCCCTTGCAACAAAGGCAGGGTATATTTCTGTATCCCAGGAAACCTAGTTAAAAGAATGTTAGAGAAGTGAAGGTGGACCTACATCTTCAGGGGCCTTGTGTGTTTAAATTTGGCCTTGAGCTTCTACCCCTGCCAAGTGAAGAACATGTCTGAGCTGGCTGGGTCCAGGATGGGTTTGAGAAGCATGTGGAGCACACCTGCCCAAGCTTAGCATCGAACTCTGCTCCACAGAGCCAAGTCCACCTACAGACATATGACAGAGCCCAGCCAAGGGCATCCAACCCCCCAGTGACCCACAGATACACAAGACATAATAGTACATGACTGTTACTATTGGGTTTTAGGCTGGTTTGTCATATGCGTGTACGCATGCTTAGTTGTTCAGTCTTCTCCGACTCTTTGGAACCCTATGGGCTGTAGCCCTCCAGGCTCCTCTGTCCATGGGGACTTTCCAGGCAAGAATACTGGAGTTGGTTGCCATACCCTCCTTCTGGGTATCTTCCCCACCCAGGGATTGAATCAGTATCTCTAATGTCTCCTGCATTGGCAGGCAGGTTCTTTACCACTAGCGCCTCCTGGGAATCCTGATTTGTCACATGTGTGTGCGTGCTAAGTTGCTTCAGTAGTGTCTGACTCTTTGTGGCCCTGTGGACAGTAGCTCGCCAGGCTCCTCTGTCCATTAGCAATTGCTAATTTCAGTATCACCAATGACAATTCTTCAGAGAATTAAAAAAATTCAGCTTTTCCTAAAATAAACTTAATGTTAAAAAGAGAAATTTTAGGAAATACATAAAGTTTCCCTTATTACTGAAGAATCAATTCATTATAGAATACTTAGAAAATAAAAGAAAAAGAGAGAGAAAAAAACAATCAACTATTCTTTAATCCTGAGAAGATCAACAGATGTTGATATTTTGGTGTTTATCATCTTTTCTTTTAAAACCCCAAATGGTTTTGTTACTAAGTTTAAAAACAATAGCAATAAATCACAAAGGAAAACATTAGTAAATCTGAGTGAATAAAAATATAATACGTCTGCATGTTTAAAAGGAATACTAAAAATGAAGAATAAGAGAAATTGGAGAAAATATTTGTAATTCATATGACAGAAGAATTTATATCTTTGGAACATGAAGAATTCATCTACATTGAAAAGAAGAATGTGTGATTCTAAAAGCTAGAGAGCCAAAGGGCCCAACTAAAACACTGACAGAAAGATACTTACTAGTAAACATAATGTGGGAAATTATCCAACCTTATATACAAACAATGAAATAGGAATTTAACTGACACAGAAATGTTACTTTCCTATGATATTAGAAAACAAAATTTAAATTATACTTATGATGAGAAGTAGTAGCTGTTGTTTTTTAGTCTCTAAGTTGTGTTTGACCCTCTGCAACCCCATGGACTATAGCCTGCCAGTCTCCTCTGCCCATGGGATTCTCCAGGCAAGAAGACTGGAGTGGGTTGCCATTTTCTTCTCCAGGGGATCTTCCCAATCCAGGGATCTAACCTGTGTCTCCTGCATTGACAGGCATATTCTTTACCACTGAGCCACCAGAGAAGCCAGTAGTAAGGTATAATAAATACACATATTATTGGTGAAGTGGTAAATATATGCAATCCTCAGGGAAGTAAATATGTCTTATAAGCCTTAAAACATGCATCCTTTTGACCCAGTAATTTCACTTACAGGAATCTATCCTAAAGACATAATATTAAATGCAGTCAAAACTTCTTGCATAATTGGCCAACAATAAGGCAATCTTTAAGAAAATTGTGATACCCACAATGATAGAATTGTATGCAGCTACTAAAATAGGGAGCATGAAACATTTTAGTAATTTAGTGAAAATACTTACACTTAATATCAAGTGAAAAATCACCACTAAATTATACATGAAATGTAATTAAAATTGCATGCGATAAAAAATCTGAAAAATACACCAAAATACTCACAGCAGTTTGTTTTGTTTTGGACGATGGAACAATGAGCCGCTTTGTCATTTGTTTCTATTTTTCTTCAGTCCAACTCAAACATTTTCTCAATCGATGGCAGAGCTCACATTGGCCCTTTAAGCCTGTTGCTCTTGGTGCTGTGGTCAGGGAAAACGCTCAGGAAAACACTAGCATTCTAGTAATTCTTTGCCCCATGACACACATAGCACCTTGCAATTAAATTAGTTTCCTAAAAATGTGTCTTTGGCTGTGTGGTGCCTGTCGTAGTGAGAATTCTCTAGAAGCAGATCCTGAGATAAGAATTCTTATGAAAATGATTTGTTGAAGAGATATTCTTGGCAGGAGGGAAGAAGCTGGCTAGGGCAGGGGAGGGAAGCGGAGCCAGGACCAGTTGTGGCTGGCGATGGGTTGCAGCATGGTCCCAGAAGCTCTGGAGGAGGACGTACAGCCCCACATGTCTATGCCCAGCAGTCACGAAGTGCTGGCTCTCCTCCCCTCCCCATCCTGATCTTCAGGCGGATGTCTGTCACCTGCTCAGTGAGGCCCTATCCCCGGAGAAGGAGGCAGCTCAGGCAGGTCATTGGTACAGGAATGGGTGCACGGGACCTTTTGGGATCTGGACCACATTGAAGGCTGAAATTCCTTTGTTTCTTGGCTTCCAAGCATCTCTGCCATGTCTCTGTGACCCAAAGTATGATAATATGGACATCTGACAAGAAGCCAGGCTTGGACAAAACTGGGACTTCGTAATTCAGGAGGGTAGTGCATCACAGTCTCCCATGGAGAGACCTGACCCAAAGCTGTGGCAGAACGGGCCAGGGTCTTCAGTCCAGCCTGTATGTGTCCTTCCTTAGACCTCAGCTCAGGACATGGGCCTTTGAAAGGCTGGGACATAATGGTGACCATACTGGCTAAACAGAGAGAATGGGGAAATGTTATTTTCAAAAGCATACAAGGAGTTAAAAAAAGCTGGTGACTCAAATCGACTAATCCTGCTGGTGAGTTTTCCATCCATTTGTTAATCTCTTCCAGGAGCCACTGTTGAATGATCTGTAAATATTTCCCGAGGACTGAAAGGATAGGGGAGAGGAGACTTGCCTAGCTCAATCAGTCGTGAGTAAAGGTGAAGTCAAGTCTTCGATGTACACAGAGTGTCTGCAGGCAGTGCGAGGTGGGGCTGCCTGGGGGAGCAGAGAGTTCAGTCAACAGGGAGTATTGTTGATGGAATCTCCTTAAGCTTGTATTTATCCTGCAATTAGCTGGAAATGTGATGCTCTGTGGGCCAGATCATGTGAGACAAAACATTACAAACACTGTGGAAATATGTTCAAGGGAATGTGTTTATCAGATTTTAAAAATCAAAACATTTTGAACTTCTGCCTTAGCCCGTCAATATCTGATGCCCCAATCTCTATTCTCCAACTATGTAGCTTGTTTTGTGTTGTATTAGTTGTTCTCATTAGGGAAATATATCACAAAAAAGTCAGGTTGTAAGCTGCAAGAATGGTCTTATTTATCTTTAGAATCCAAGCAATTGGCAATGTATGTTAATTGAATAAATGATGAATGAAATGAAACTGTTTTTCTTTCATAAGACCTCTACCAGAAAATCCTTCAGTGTCTGATTGTTTTACATTGATGCCTTGCCCTACAGATGCATCCTGCATTCCACAAGCCCACTCCTGCTATGTTCCTCCTCCTCTATGTTCCAATGTGTTGGATTCACTTGATGTTTGAGTCTTAACTTCTAAAAGTCTGGTTATTGCTCATCCTGCCAGGGAAGCCTGTTGAAAGTGCTACTCACAAGGGTTTGACAGAGTTACAGGATTCTGGACCTGCAATTTTCCTGGCAGAATTTCTGTAACCATGGTAACTATGCAATTACTAATGTCATTGACCACAATGACAGTGTTCTTGGTCCTTTACTCTCTGACTGGCATTGTGCTGAGCACTTGATGTATATTTTCTCATTTAATTTTTCAGCCACTCTATGAACAAAGTGTTATCATTGTCCCTGTTTTCCAGAAAAGGAAACCAAGACTCAGGGAGGTTTGTTGACTTGCCCAAGGTCAAAAGGTTAGTCAGAGAAAGGGGAGAAGAGGTTAGTGAAATGGTAGCACAAACCTTGGGATCCAAGTCTGGGTGACTCTAGGGCTCAGGTCTCCAAGAGCTGCACTAAATTCTGTCCCAGAGCCACAAGCATTCACAGTTACTGAGAGTTGAATATGTCCAGGCAGGGTATCCGGCGCTTAGTGTATTTCATTTAACCCTCCACGGAAATACAACTGGAGGGAGGGACTGAATTGTCATGCAGAAAACAGCCACAGGGTGCCAGAGAAATGGAGACTAGTGTCAGGTATGAGGGGACTTTCAGGCTGACAGAAGAAAATGCAACCACATGGCGGGGAGGGAGTGGAGTAGGCTGGGAGGTGAAACACAAATGAGTAAATGAGTGAATAGTTTGGGATTAGGATGGAGAAGGCTCCAAGAGTATTGGAGCCCACCTTCCTGTGTTAACTAGGGGCAAATGGAAGCAAGTTGGATCCATTCAAAGGGCGGGGCTGCAGCATCTTCCACAAGAACATCCTACTGGGTCCAGCCCTCATGCTCTCTCCTTTCAAGGACTGGCTGGATGTCACCCACTTTCACAGTGGGCTCCTCACTTCACAGACTATACAGGGGAGGGGTGTCAGGGTAGAGCAGATACAACACTGATTTGGGGTCCAGAGATCCTAAGCTCCTTTCCTGTTCAGTCTCCTATCATCTGTGGTATGTTTAGGAACTAATTTAACCTCTTTGAACCCTGGTTTCTCAATGGAGAAAATGATGCCTACACCATAGGGTACTTGAGTGACTGGATGAGGTACAATATGGGCAGCATTTAGCCCAAAGATGTAAGAGATGGAGGTTCAATCTCTGGGTCAGAAAGATCCCCTGGAGTAGGAAATGGCAACCCACTCCAGTATTCTTGCCCGGAGATTTCCATGGAAAGAGGAGCCTGGTGGACTACAGTTCATGGGGTCACAAAGAGTCAGACATGACTGATTGACTGAGTGCACACACATGCACTTAGAAGTAATGCAATAAATATTATCCTCCTTCTCCATAGGCTTCCCCGATAGCTCAATTGGTGAAGAATCCGCCTGCAATGCAGGAAACCTCGGTTCGAATCTGGGTTGGGAAGATCCCCTGGAGAAGGGATAGGCTACCCACTCCAGTATTCTCGGGCTTCCCTTGTGGTTCAACTGGTAAAGAATCTGCCTACAATGTGGGAGACCTGGGTTCAATCCCTGGGTTGGGAAGATCCTCTGGAAAAGGGAAAGGCTACCCACTCCAGTATTCTGATCTGGAGAATTCTATGGACTGTATAGGCCACGGGGTTGCAAAGAGTCGGACATGTCTGAACGACTTTCACTTTCACTTCACTCCTTCTCCATTTGTCCTTCTACAACTTCCTCTTTCTTTCTATCCTTCTATTGCTTCATACAATTGATTCTATGTCTCCAACTAAGTTGTAAATTCCTTTAGGACAAGGACTAAGTCTTTTATTGTCTTGTTTTTTTTTTTTTCATTCATTCATTCATGCAACATATATTCTATGTGAAGCACAGTTTACCTAGAGTTGATATTATGGATTTGATCACTCTTTAAAAGTAATCAATAGTACACAATCAATTTCTTGATCTTAATATATATATTTGGTTGGAGTATAGTTGACTTACAATGTTTCAGGTGCACAGAAATTTGATTCAGTTGTACATATACACATATATTATTTTTCAGAGTATTTTCCATTAAAGGTTAACTGGGGAAGTACAGGGAATATCTGCACAGGGAAGTACAGTCAATATCTTGTACATGATCAATTTTTTTACAAAAGATCCTTCACAGGCAACCAAAGTGAGAGGCTATGTTAAACACAGTTTATACATTAGAAAAATGTTACTTGGGACATGCTTCTGAGTATGTGACATTGTCAAACATTGGATCAGCACACTGAATACTTGAAAGAAACTATTCCCAGAAGCCGTCTCATTTCTCTCAGTTACTGAATACATTGCCTTAACCTCCACCCTTGACATCAATCACCCCTGCCTTTTACACATTTTGGAGGCATAAAAAGCTCAATCAGTGTCATACATCAACTTGTCAAGTTTTTAAATTAAAATTTTTTTCCAATTTATAAGAGGAGTTCATGTTTTCGCTTACAAAAATATTTTAATAACAATAAGAAAAAAGAAGATGCATTTAAAACATTTCTAATCATTCCATGTAGAGGTACCGATTATTAACACTTTGGTATAAATCCTTCTAGATTTTTGAAATGTGTGTGGGATTATATTACATATGCCTAAAACAGAATTATACTACATAATATTTGTTTGTCTTTCATCATTTTAATTTCCACTTTGGATTCCACCAATCTTGATTTGTTTATCAAGAAGAAGAAGAAAGAAGGATTTTCACATAAATATGAAGTCAAGCACGACAGTGTTTATGTTCTCAGCTAATGCTTCTGTCAGCAAGAGTCTGTCCTCACATAGAGGAAGGTGTGTGTGTTTGTGTGTGTGTGTGACCCTAACGCCACCCCCCCCCCAGGTGTGGGTCCCACTGCAAATACTATTTCTTTTATATCCTAGTACATTCTGACTTTTTTTTCACCTTCTTGCCCCCATTGTTGTCACTTATTTCTCTCTTGGCCTGTTAGGGGTTACAAGGACATTAGCAGCGTCACCTGAAAAAGAGGTCAAGTCCTTCGAGATCCCTGTTCTCCAACCATACTGCCTGCAGCCCTCAGCTGACACATACCACAGATGGCTCCGCTGGGGTGGATGGCGTACTGTACAAGAGAAGGAGCCAAGCCAAGGACACTCGGGTCTGTCTATAATCAAATCCCATTAAACGGCGAATTCTTCGATTCAAAAGTTTGAATAGGATGGTACTTTAAAAAGAACTCCAGCTGGTTAAATTTAGAGTCTGAAAAAAAAATTCCTGTCTAATAATATGTTCTGGCTCAGGGCCCACCACATCCTTTAGATGGGGCAGCTGGATGAGTTTTCATTCGCTCTGGGCTGCTGATCCATGTCGACTCGGAGGCAGGCCACAAGCATCTTCACTTGAGTTGGCCTGGAGAAGATGGGGCCATTTAATGAGATGAGCAGCTTCCTGTGTATCTCTGGCTGTTAAAGCAGCCTCGTGCTTGCTGATAGATTTTCAGAGGTGGATTGTGCAAGAAATAGTGCTATTTTTGTAAATGGTTTGGCCTCTTCACTCATTAGCCTGGCATTTCTCCCCATGTCCCTACCACATCCCTCCACCCCTTCGTTTGTTTGTAAACTGTTTGCAAAAGAAAGTCCAAAGAAATGTCCATGCTCTCAGCATCTCTTGTTAATGCCAACAAGGAATTTCTTTTGCTTATGTTTATCAACTCTACTAATATAGACATTTTCAGACTCTTAGCAGTACCTTCCTAATTCTTTCTAGTTTCTTAATTTAGCAGAGCATGTGGCCAGTTCAAGACCCTTTAATTGCTTAATTCTATCAAAGTCTAAGTCAGCAAATGTTTCAGAAGTACTTTCTATGGGCAGGGCCCTCTGCCAGGTACCTGGGTGAAGGAGAGTAGAAGAAACTGTCAATTCCAGGGATTCACAAGCTGACAAAACCAAGCCCTTCCTGCACCTCTCCAGGCTGAATTAGCTGCTGCTTCTACACCTACACCAAGATCACAGTCCCTCCCAACCATCCACTATGACTGGGCACTGCGGGATTTGCACATAGTAATCTTGTCTTCCAACATCCTTGAGGTGTAAACATTATCGATCTCATTTCATAGATGATTCGACTGGGGCTCAGGGAGTGAGAAATATAACTTAGGTAGCACAGTTAATAGATGACAGAGCCAGATCAAACACAAGTAAACTGACCCCAAGGTCAAAGCTCTTTCAGTTCAGTTCAGTCGCTCAGTCGTGTCCGACTCTTTGCGACCCCATAAATTGCAGCACGCCAGGCCTCCCTGTCCATCACCAACTCCCGGAGTCCACCACAACCCATGTCCATCGAGTCGGTGATGCCATCCAACCATCTCATCTTCTGTCGTCCCCTTCTCCTCTCGCCCCCAATCCTCTCACCCCCAATCCTACCCAGCATTAGGGTCTTTTCCAATGAGTCAACTCTTCGCATGAGGTGGCCAAAGTATTGAGTTTCAGCTTCAACATCAGACCTTCCAATGAACACCCAGGTTTGATCTCTTTTAGGGTGGATTGATTGGATCTCCTTGTAGTCCAAGGGACTCTCAAGAGTCTTCTCCAACACCACAGTTCAAAAGCATCAATTCTTCAGCACTCAGCTTTCTTCACCGTCCAACTCTCATATCCATACATGACCACTGGAAAAACCATAGCCTTGACTAGATGGACCTTTGTTGGCAAAGTAATGTCTCTGCTTTTAAATATGCTATTGAGGTTGGCCATAACCTTCCTTCCAAGGAGTAAGCGTCTTTTAATTTCATGGCTGCAGTCACCATCAGCAGTGACTCTGGAGCCCAAAAAAATAAAGTCTGACACTGTTTCCACTGTTTCCCCATCTATTTCCCATGAAGTGATGGGACCAGATGCCATGATCTTAGTTTTCTGAACGTTGAGCTTTAAGCCAACTTTTTCACTCTCCTCTTTCACCTTCATCAAGAGGCTCTTTAGTTTTTCTTCACTTTCTGCCATAAGGGTGGTGTCATCCGCATATCTGAGGTTATTGATATTTCTCCCGGCAATCTTGATTCCAGCTTGTGATTCTTCCAGCCCAGGGTTTCTCATGATGTACTCTGCATAGAAGTTAAATAAGCAGGGTGACAATATACAGCCTTGACGTACTCCTTTTCATATTTGGAACCAGTCTGTTGTTCCATGTCCAGTTCTAACTGTTGCTTCCTGACCTGCATACAGGTTTCTCAAGAGACAGGTCAGATGGTCTGGTATTCCCATCTCTTTCAGAATTTTCCACAGTTTATTGTGATCCACACAGTCAAAGGCTTTGGCATAGTCAATAAAGCAGAAATAGATGTTTTTCTGGAACTCTCTTGCTTTTTCAATGATCCAGCGGATATTGGCAATTTGATCTCTGGTTCCTCTGCCTTTTCTAAAACCAGCTTGAACATCTGGAAGTTCACGGTTCACGTATTGCTGAAGCCTGGCTTGGAGAATTTTGAGCATTACTTGACTAGCATGTGAGATGAGTGCAATTGTGTGGTAGTTTGAGCATTCTTTGGCATTGCCTTTCTTTGGGATTGGAATGAAAACTGACCTTTTCCAGTCCTGTGGCCACTGCTGAGTTTTCCAAATTTGCTGGCATATCGAGTGCAGCACTTTCACAGCATCACCCTTGAGGATTTGAAATAGCTCAACTGGAATTCCATCACCTCCACTAACTTTGTTCGTAGTGATGCTTTCTAAGGCCCATTTGACTTCACATTCCAGGATGTCTGGCTCTAGATGAGTGATCACACCCTCGTGATTATCTGGGTCATGAAGATCTTTTTTGTACAGTTCTTCTGTGTATTCTTGCCACCTCTTCTTAATATCTTCTGCTTCTGTTAGGTCCATACCATTTCTGTCCTTTATCGAGCCTATCTTTGCATGAAATGTTCCTTTGGTATCTCTAATTTTCTTGAAGAGATCTCTAGTCTTTCCCAGTCTGTTGTTTTCCTCTATTTCTTTGCATTGATTGCTGAGGAAGGCTTTCTTGTCTCTCCTTGCTATTCTTTATAACTCTGCATTCAGATGGGAATATCTTTCCTTTTCTCCTTTGCTTTTTGCTTCCCGTCTCTTCACAGCTATTTGTAAGACCTCCTCAGACAGCCATTTTGCTTTTTTGCATTTCTTTTTCTTGGGAATGGTCTTGATTCCTGTCTTCTGTACAATGTCACGAACCTCCGTCCATAGTTCATCAGGCACTGTCTATCAGATCTAGTCCCTTAAATCTATTTCTCACTTCCACTGTGTAGTCGTAAGGGATTTGATTTAGGTCATACCTGAATGGTCTGGTGGTTTTCCCTACTTTCTCCAATTTAAGTCTGAATTTGGCAATAAGGAGTTCATGATCTGAGCCACAGTCCACTCCTGGTCTTATTTTTGCTGACTGTATAGAGCTTCTCCATCTTTGGCTGCAAAGAATATAATCAATCTGATTTCGGTGTCGACCATCTGGTGATGTCCATGTGTAGAGTCTTCTCTTGTGTTGTTGGAAGAGGGTGTTTGCTATGACCAGTGCGTTCTCTTGGCAGAACTCTATTAGCCTTTGTCCTGCTTCATTCTGTACTCGAAGGCCAAATTTGCCTGTTATTCCAGGTGTTTCTTGACTTCCTACTTCTGCATTCCAGTCCCCTGTAACGAAAAGGACATCTTTTTTGGGTGTTAGTTCTAGAAGGTCTTATAGGTCTTCACAGAACTGTTCAACTTCAGCTTCTTCAGTGTTACTGGTCCAGGCATAGACTTGAATTACTGTGATATTGAATGGCTTGCCTTGGAAACGAACAGAGATCATTCTGTCGTTTTTGAGATTGCATCCAAGTACTGCATTTCGAACTCTTTTGTTGACTATGATGGCTACTCCATTTCTTCTAAGGGATTCCTGCCCACAGTAGTAGATATAATGGTCATCTGAGTTAAATTATGTATAGTAGTTTGTATCAATATTTGTTAACTCCTTACTCCTAATTTATCCCTTCCCACTTTCCCCTATGGTAATCATAAGCTTGTTTTCTATGTCTGTGAGTCTGTTTCTATTTTGTATATAGATTCATTTGTATAATTTTTTAGACTCCACATATAAGTGGTCTTATGTGATATTTGTCTTTCTCTGTTTGACTCACTTCACTCAGTAGGGTAAACTTTAAGTCCATTTATGTTGCTGCAAATGGCAGTGTTTCATACTTTTTAAGGCTGAGTAATATTCAGTGCGTGCGTGTGTGTGTGTGTGTGTGTGTGTGTGTGTCTGTACCACATCTTCTTAAACCAATCATCTCTTGATGGGCAATTAGGTTGTTTCCATGTTTTGATTAGTATAAATAGTGCTGCTACCAACATTGAGTGCATGTATCTTTTCAAATTAGAGTTTTCATCTTTTCAGAATATGTTCCCAGGTATGGGATAGCTGGATCATTGTTGTTCAGTCATTCAGTCGTGTCCGACTCTTCATGATCCCATGAACGGCAGCACAGGAGGCTTCCCCGTCCTTCACTATCTTTTGAACTTTGCTCAAACTCATGTCCATCGAGTTGATGATGCCATCCAACCATCTCATCCTCTACCACTCCCTTCTTCTCCTGCCCTCAATCTTTCCCAGAATCAGGGTCTTTCCCAATGAGTCAGCTGTTTGCATTAGGTGGCCAAAATATTGCAGTTTCAGCTTCAGCATCAGTCCTTCCAATGACTATTTAAGGTTGATTTCCTTTAGGATTGACTGGTTTGATCTCCTTGCAGTCCAAGGGACTCTTAAGAGTCTCCTCCATCACCACAGTTTGAAAGCATCAATTCTTTGGCATTCGGCCTTCTTTATAGTCCAACTCTTACATCCATGCATGACTGCTGAAAAAAATCATAGCTTTGACTATATGGACTTTGTCGGCAAAGGACCCAACAGTTGGATCATATGGTAGTTCTATTTTTATTATTTTAAGGAACTTCCATACTGTTCTCAATAGTGGCTACACCAATTTACATTCCCATTAATAGTGTAGGCAGAGAAGGCAACGGCAACCCACTCCAGTACTCTTGCCTGGGAAGTCCTATGGACGGAGGAGCCTGGTAGGCTGCAGTCCATGGGGTCGAGCAGAGTCGGACACGACTGAAGCAACTTAGCTGCAGCAGCAGTAACAGTGTAGGAGGGTCCTCTTTTCTCAACACCCTCTCTAACATTTATTTAGAAAGTTTTTTTTAATGGTGGTCATTCTGACCCATGTGAGGTGATACCTCACTGTGGCTTTCATTTGCATTTCTCTAATAATTAGTGATGTTTCATTTGAATTTTAACAACAAACTATTGCATCTGTAGTATGTGGGGAGTGATTGAATGCATTAATCACAGACCCAGGGCCAAGTCAAACCACATAGGTTCAAATCCAAGGCCCACCACTTGTGCCAGTTACTTAAACTTGCTGGAACCTCAGTTATCTGGATCTGTAAGTATAGTAACAACACCTGCCTCATAAGATGGTTGTGAGGTTTAAATGCAATAAAGAATGTAAGACTTTAGGGGACTTTAGGCACAAAGAACATACTTAACTAACTTTACTACTTACTATTATTGTTACTGTTGGTGGCTGTTTGAAAACAATAACATTTAATGAAACTTGGGGATTTCAAAGCAGGGAGGCAGCCTGCTGCTTCCCCAGCCACAGGAGCCCCGGGAGGACAGCTGTGGGTGAAGGATGCAGGGAAATTAAAACCAATGGTCCCCACTCTGCCCCTGCATCCTTTGACTTTTTCTCAGTCTCTTCTCATTTTCCTGAAACCTCTACCACCTGGGTAATGGGACAGTGAAAGATACAGAGGAAGGAAGAGGGATGGGGACCCAAATTGAAAGGAGGGATGTTCATGGAAACAGGCTGTGTGGGTTGAATCTGCAAAGCTAAGACGTTTTATTTTTGATGAACTCTGTGAAAGCTCCAAAGTCAGTTTGTCATGAGGTTGCTGGGCGCTCCGTTAGAAGAAGGTTTTCCTGATGCTGCTGTGATCTGGAGTGCATGCAGCAGTGTCAGGAGCACTGACCATGGAAGTTGGCCCATCACTCACCCTCATGGCTGGACCAAAAGGCCTTTTTTTACCAGTACTTCCTCTTTCATAGGGAACTACAGAGAAGAAAATCAAATAAGATCGCTGCCTTTCAAAATTTGCTCAGCAGTGATAAAAATAAACTTCAAATGTCCACATATTTGATCAATTTGCTTTTATCCTTTAATCGAATAAGCCCTGCAATCAGAAAGAAAAACATTTTGCTAAGCATTTCATTTCTCCAGTGATTCATCTAGCCATGGTCTCAAAGCTGACATGATGGGAATGAGGTATTTAATGCTGAAATAATTTCTATGACCACATCACAAGAGGCTGGAATGGCTTTTAAGGTACATCATATTTTAATCACAAGCACACATAAAGCATCCATTGCTTGAAAACTTCGGAGAAGTTTGAATTGGAATGCCAGAATCATAATACCACTATCAAGAAAAGAAAGACTGGATCTTTTTTTTCAGTCCTTAACTCCCCTGTGTTGTCAGTCAGTTTGATAAACTTAGAAGCATTTTAGGAAGAAAGTAACAAAAAGTACATGAATTTGAGCAAACTCCAGGAGACAGTGAAGGACAGAGGAGCCTGGTGTGCTACATGGCGTTGAAAAGAGTCAGACACAACTTAGTGACTGAACAACAACAAAAGTATACACAAAAAGAGATCTCAAACCAGCAGATACCCAAGGACTCTTTAGAATGGCTGACCTCACCGTCTTGGGTTACTCACCAGGTGGAGGGAGAGTCTCCTTTGAAAGATCAGAAAGATTCCCAGCAGCCGGGACATCTGCAGCATTTCCAAGGACTGTGATCCTAGCCAATCTCCCACTGGTCTGTTCCAGACTCAATATGTCTGTCCTCCAAGGAGGGAAGAAAATTAAACCATTCCTGTAGTCCCTAATGCTAAGGCTCAAGTCACCCTCTCTCCAGTCTGTTGCCATTTAGGTCCAGGGAAACAGCAGGGAAAAGGCAAAGAGAAGTGGTTCAGGAAAGAAAGGAAGCAGACAAGAGTAAATGGGGGGTGGGGGGTGGCTAGGAGGGTTTTTCAAGCAGGCAGGATGATGTAGTGGGAAAAAATGAGCTTTGGAGCCAGACAAACCTGGGTTCAAATACTAGATCTGTCATTTTTTCAGCATGATCTTGGACCAATGACTTAACCTGTCTGAGCTTTATCTTCTCTAAACAAGGGGAAATAGCTGGTATATTCGGTTATCATGAGAATGAATGAGATTTATGTAAATGTTTTAGGTCAGTGCCTGAAATATAATAGGTACATGATAAATATTCATTTTCATATTTCCTCTTGTCTTTCAGCTTCTTCCAGATGAGAAAATTAACTAAAATAAAGAGTGTCGCTCAATTCAAATCTTGTCCCTCGATTCTGAAATCCCTCCATGTTGCACCATGTTCTACACAAATAAAGCCCTAGCTTCTGGGCAGAGCATCCCAGTTCTGCATGATCCAGCCCCAGACTGGCATCATTTGCCATCTCTCCCATCACATGCATCTGGGTACCTTCCATCCCATCCCTTCCAGACCATTCCACACTCTCATTTTGCCACATCTTTTTTTTTACTTGTGTTACTCTCAGCTTGGGATTTCTGTCTCTCCTTATTTGTTCATGGAAATCCTAAAATTCTTCTCACTTATTGGGCAACTACAGTGTACCAGATGCTCTGCTGGGAGGCAGAAACTCAAAGAGAAAGATGACTGGCTGTGATTTGAGTGGAGTGGCTTGGGTGGAAGCAGGGGAGATAGACTGTCCAACCAAGGCTTGAATACAAGCAAGGGAACCATGAATTCTCCTGGGAAAGATGGGCATGAAGAACAGATAGAGGAAGGAGGCAGCCACTGAACTGGGTTCTGAAAGTTATGTAGGAGTGTTTTGAAAAGGAAGAAGGAAGAGGGGCTGTGGAAGCAAAAACAACGAGATAGACACCTTTCTGAGGGAGTAGGAATCCTAATCAGACTCTAGAGGACACTAGACCTGGGCGGTACAGGGCGGGTAGCAACTCCAAGGTACAGATCGCAACCACCACTCCCTGGCCGGGCATTCCGGGCAATTCCCTCACCTCTTTAACTTCAGTCTCCTCGTCTGTAAAGTACGGTATAACTAGCCAGATGTTTGGAGATAAAAGCAGGTGATCTGTGAAATATTCTCACAGAAACTCTGGCAACATAGGAAGCTCTGAGCAAGCATTAGTGGTTCTTACTTCTGTTTAAGTCTAGCGCAAATATCAGCCCCTAGTCAGCTTTTCATAACCCTCTGAGTCAACTCTGACTCCTTTGTCCTCTGTGCTTTCATCAACCTCTAGTTCATGGCCTTTCACGTGACCCTGAATTTGTTTCTCTGCTTCCGTCTCTAGCAGAGGGAACCCGGTGCCTTGTTCATCTGTGGTATGCCCTATAGCACCAAGCATGGTTCTCTGGACGTGGTGATTCAACACTGGTTAAATGTTACCAACTCAGTGAAACTTCTCACTAAACAACTTGAAGTGAATAATTTTAAAGAAATATTAGAGAGAACAGAAATCCTCTAATCCAATGTTTTTCAAAGTTTGCTTACCCAATCCTCTGTAAGAAAAGGATTTTACAAAACCTAGGGTGCATCTACATATATATTTATGGTTAAGGGAAACAAAATTTTCATGAAACAACAATTATCCTTACCAACTGCAGTAAATGTCAATATGTTCCAATCTATTCTTTTTTAACAGAATTTTTTCTTTTAGAAGAGTTTTAGGTTAAGAAAAACAACCCTATTTTGAGGATATCACAGAAAGCTTCCATATATGTCCCACCCAGTTTCCTTTATCTTTAATATCTTACATGAGTATGGTACGTTCTTCACAATAAATGACCCAATATGAATGCATTTTTATCTGAAGTCCATACGGTAGCTCAGATTCCCTTAGTTTTTACCTAAAGTCCTCTTTCTGTTCCAGGATCCACATTACGTTTAGTCATCCTGTCTCCTTAGGTACCTGTTGGGTGAGATGATTTCTCAGTCTTTGTTTCTGATGACCTTATCCATTTTGAGGAGTTCTGGTCAAATATTTGTAGACTGTCCCTCACTTGGGACTTGTCTGGCATTTTTCTCTTGATTAGTTTGGGGTTATGGTTTGGGGACAGAAGACCACAGAGGTAAAATGCTATTCTCATCACACCCATGTGTACACTGCTATGTTTAAAGTGGATAACCAAGAAGGTCTTATTGTATAGCACTTCAACTCTGCTCAGTGTAATGTGGCAGCCTGGATGGGAGCGGGGTTTGGGGGAGAACAGATATATGTATGGCTGAGCCTTTTTGCTATTCACCTGAAACTATCCCAACATTCTTACTGTGCTATACCCCAATACAAAATTTTAAAAAATTTAAAGAAAAGGTTACATACTATCAATATCAGTTATCAATGCTGATAATAACCTTGACCCTTGGCTTGAGGTGGTGTCTGTCAGGCTTCTCCACTGTAAAGTTACTCTTTCTTCCTTTTTCTATACTGCACTCTTAGCAGAAAGCCACTATATGAAGCCTGCACCTAAGGAGAGGTGCTATGTTGCATCACCTTGAGGATGGAATATGTACATGAACCACTTGGGATTCTTCTGCATAGATCTGTCTATTCTCCTATTTACTTATTCATTCATTCATTCATTTATTCCTATCAGTATGGACTTATGGATTCTTCTTATACTTTGGGTTATAATTCAATACTACTGATACTACCTTAATTAGTTTTTTTTTTTTTTTTTGGCTCAAAACTACTATGGTTGAGCTGCTGTCAGCTCCTGTATGCCTCTAACTTACCAATATCAGTTAGCATATTATTAAGATGGCAATAGATTCTTAAAAGCCAATGTGTGCTGGTGTGTGAGTTTGGGAGAGCTGTGTGCGCAGACCCAGGGAGAGATGACACCCTTCATCCTCCTGACCCTGCATTTAAGCCTCAGGCATCAGCACCTTCTGCAGGTGCACAGAGAGTGTGGTGACAACAAACCCCAACCCAGGACAACTCATGGCTAGAATGACTCACTAAGACACACAAGGGAAGAAGGAGTGTGTCTGGCTCTGGGTGAACCAAGTGTTAGTCACTCAGTTGTGTCTGCCTCTTTGGGATCCCATGAACTGTAGCCCACCAGGCTCCTCTGTCCATGGGATTTTCCAGAACTGGAGCAGGTAGCTTTTCCCTTCTCTAGGGGATCTTCCTGACCCAGGGATCAAACCCAAGTATCCTGCGTTTCAGGCAGATTCTTTCCCGGTTGAGCCACCAGGGAAATATTAAATTCTAGTTTAACGCTACCTGATGGCCACCAGGAAATGACACAACAGGCAAAGGGATTTTTCAGTGGTGTGGAGAGAAGGGGCAGGACACAGGCAGGAAGGTACTCCAACAGCACCGTCTGGGCCTCCATTACTCTCCACTTCATGTCAGGAGAACTTCCTCTTCCTACCGCTGGCTCAGCTTTGGTGGCTCCCTACTTTGTTGTCCCTTGAATACACTTTATGAGTCAAAGGAAAACCAGGAATCACTGGGCCAATGATGACTGGGGAAAAACAGACCCAACTACATTCATGTTTGTCATTTTTCCAACATTTTTGATAAATCTCCAATTTACTCAAATCTCCTTAGACACGCCGATTTAGATGTCTGGCCTAATGTGAACCATTCAACGCATCCCTGCATGAATTATGGGTGATTTACAGAGATCACCGTCTGTAGTGGGACTGGAGCCTCACATCATGTGAACGTTTTGCAAAGGATTCTGATTGCACAGGGTCCATCCACCTAATGACGGTTTCCGCTGCATTTTCTTTGAGCACGTTCACTAAGTGCTGTTGGAATAAAGAGATGAAGGAATCTCTGCCTCACCTATAGAAGACAGGGAATGGGGAATAACATTTATCAGATCCCTAGGAAGCACTCATTAGCTGATTACACTTACTATTCTGAATCATGGAGTAAAATTATAAAGCACTTACCTATTAGAGGTTCACTGGTTAGCTGGTCTTTATTAATAAGCCAGGTGTGAGTGGTTTGCTTATTACTGTTTGTAACAAAATACATCATGTACATGGTTAAGAGCAGGGCTCTGAAGACACAGTGCCTTGGTTCAGAGTCAAGCTCTAGACTGTGTGTGTCATCTATGGAAAGTTACTCAACCTCTGTGCCTCCATGATTTTCATCTGTTATATGGGGATGATAATATGATAGTAAAGATTATATTATGTGTACAGTTAATAAAATCAAGGGACCACTACATGGTGAGTGCTAGATAAATGTTACTATTAGATAGTGTTCAATATTTTTAATGATATTTTGAGAAGAGAAAGAAGTAACAAAGTAATCTGATGGTGGGTAGAGCATCAATCTTATAGAAAGAAAACTCAGTTTCTAGTCCCCATCTTACCACCCTGGCTATGCCACCCTGTTCTTAACCTCTTAAACCCTTCCTAAGCTCCCCTTTCCTCACCTAGGAATTGGAGCTGACAGGTATATCCTCTCTGGATTGTGTGAAAATTAACCAAGATGGCATCGATGAAAAGATCCACAGCAGTTCCTGGGACATTAGAGGCACCCATGGACACTGAGTTGATGGTACTCATTACATCTTTATTTTACTCACTTACCATTTTCCAAAGAGATATTCACTCTATGGCATGTCAACTGGGGAAACTGTTAAAAATAAACACCTGTCATTTAGGGTTGGCAATGGCTCCCTGCAAAACCAGCATCTGGTGTTTGACTTGTAAGAGCAGGGAGGTGGGGCTGGTATGGACAGAGAACATTGGCAAACATCTTCCAACACCAGAGGGACAGCTTCTTGTTCAAGGTGGTAGAAGGCATACACATTTTCATCCTCCAGAGAACTCACCGAATAAACCCTCCAGTAAAGAAAAGAATTCTCTAGAAACAAGAGTTTCTCATCAATTTGACGGAGGTGTGTTAGTAAATGAAGCCAAGACAGAAGTACTCATGGCCCAGAATATGCTACCAAGGGTGGGCAGCCTTGAGGGCATAAGAACCATCTTCCAGGGGACACATCTGAGACCCCAAATTTGGAGTCAGTAAGTGCTGCAGCTGGTGGGACTGGGAGCAGAGCTTGGGAGTAAGTAAAAGATCTCCATGTTGAACAGTGTGATCCAGTGGGTCCCACCACCTCTCTTTCCCATTCCCAACTCATGGGGCAAAGAGAAGCCTGGATCCCACCCCGGGCAGATGTCTGGGAGGAGCTGATGGGCCTCAGGTGTGACTTGGCAGCTCAGAAGAATGTCCTTTTCCTTCTGGTACCAGGTACTGCAGGCTGCCAGCTGACTTTCTTTCTGGTCCCTATAAGTACAACCCACCAGTCCAAGCATGCAGAGTCCTCACTGCAGAAAGAGGCTCCTGAAAGCAGCTCCAGAATGGAAGGCATCTGCACTGTGCTTCTAGAATACTGAACCCAGCCTTTCATGGTTGTGTGGGTACCTGCAGCCATTACACTTGGGGAGATAAGGCTACAGGGGACATTGTTATTGTTGTTCAGTCGTGTCTGATTCTTTGTGACCCCATGGACTGCAGCACGCCAGGCTGCCCTGTCCTTCACCATCTCCTGGAGTTTCCTCAAACTAATGTCCTTTGAGTCAATGATGTCATCCCACCATCTCATGCTCTGTCGCCCCCTTCTCCTCCTGCCTTCAATTTTTCCTAGCATCAGGTTCTTTTTCAATGAGTCAGTTCTTCGCATCAGGTGACTGAAGTATCGGAGCTTCAGCATCAGTCCTTCCAATGAATATTCAGGGTTGATTTTCTTTAGGGTTGACTGGTTTTATCTCCTTGCTGTCCAAGGGACTCTCAGGAATCTTCTCTAGCACCTACAACTCAAAAGCATCAATTTTTTGACCCTCAGCCTTCATTATGGTCCAACTCTCACATCCATACATGACTGTTGGAAAAACCATAATTTTGACTATATGGACATTTGTTGGCAAAGTGATGTCTCTGCTTTTTAATACACTGTCTAGGTTTGTCATAAATTTTCTTCCAAGGAGTAAGCGTCTTTTAGTTTCATGGTTGCAGTCATCATCTGCAGTGATTTTGTAGCCCAAGAATATAAAATCTGTCACGGCTTCCAATTTTCCCCCTACTATTTGCCATGAAATGATGGGACTATCAAATAGAAAGTGAAAATGAAAGTCACTCAGTCATGTATGACTCTTTGTGACCCCATGGACTATACAGTCCATGGAATTTTCCAGGCCAGAATACTGAAGGGGGTAACCGTTCCCTTCTCCCAGGGATCTTCCCAATCCAGGGATCCAACCCATGTCTCCTGCATTGCAGATGGGTTCTTTATCAGCTGTACCACCAGGGAAGCCCAAGAATACTGCAGTGGGTAGCCTATCCCTTCTCCAGGAGATCTTCCCATCCAGGAATCAAACCTGCATTGCAGGTCTCCTGCATTGCAGGTGAATTCTTTACCAGCTGAGCTCTCAGGGAAGTTGTATGTTATTAAACTACATCAGTGAGGGAAAATTGGAAAATCTGGTTGCATCATGCAACACAAAATCTGGACTTTTAATATCTTGAGAGAAGCCCAACTTCAAATTTCATCCTAAGGCATGCCTGATAAGTGAGCTCCTTTATATCAGAGCAAAACAGTGTCCCTAAATCTATGAACAAAACAACTTTTTCTATTCTACTTTAATCATTTGTCAAATGTTCCCACTGAAAATTAGGTTCCCCTTTCCCTCTGTGTCAGTTATCTATCTCCTTAATAATATTGTTTAGCAATTTTCTCCAGTACACGGTGATTTTGCCACTGTTCACAAGTGTGTGCATCTTTTGTGGTTGTGTGCATCCTTGTGGGTGCTTCTTCTGGTCTTGCCTGGGATCACCCATGCATTTGTGGATCAGTTCTGCCGATCTTTGCAGGGCCCTCTCATGTGTGGAGGTTGATTGGCTCTAGGCTGGTCTAGGACGGCCTCCGCTTGGGATGAATGGCCTCTCCTCCATGGACCTCTCGTCAGTTTCCTCTGCTAGGCTAGCCCAATCTTGTTCACATGCCAGTGGGATGGATTCAAGAGACAGCAAAAGTGTTTAAGGGCTCCTGAGACGTAGGCTTGGAACTGGAACACTGTTACTCTCACTTGCTTTGTTGCCCAAAGCAAGTTCCCAGGCCAGTGCAGAGTCCCGCTGGGAGAAGCTGCAAAGCCATTGCAAACAAGTAAAAGTGTTAGTTGCTCAGTTGTGTCTCTTTGTGACCCCATGGACTGTTGCCCTCCAGGCTCCTCTGTCTGTGAAATTCTTTAGGCAAGAATACTGGAGTGGGTAGCCATTCCCTTCCCCCGGGTATTTCCTGACCCAGCGATTGAACCTGGGTCTCCTCCATTGCAGGCAGATTCTTTACCGTCTGAATCACCAGGGATCTGTGTTTGCAAACAAGGGGCACGGCTAGAGGAGGAATGGCAGATCAAGGCCATTTTTGAAATCAATCTGCCACACCCTCCATTTCACTTGTCCAATTTTACTACTTCCTTCTTAGAGTGAATATCTCTCTTGGGGCAAATGGGAGACTCAAGATTGACCCAGTCTCGTTAGGCATCTGCCTCCGTCTTCCCATGAGGCCGTAAGTGTATAGTGTCCCAAGGCTCTCTAAGTCTAGAGATAGTTCATCATCTTTAGAGTGAAACAACACAGGCTTCCATATTCACAAAAGGGAAATTTTCTCTTCCTATGGATCTACCATGTAATTGAAGGGAAAAACAACATCAGAGAGCGTCAAGTAAATGTTCTCTGGTGGTGTGGTCATTGATCTCATGGACGCAGAGAAAGAACTAGGGAAGGGAAAGTCAGTTTCATGGACTTCACCCACATCCCAGCCCCACAAGATACTCCTCATCTGCTCCCTTTGTCACTGTCTTTATCACACTGCCCATGAGGCCTGCTTGTCTGTCTCCCTTGTCTGCTTTGCAGGCACTGAATATTTCTTACTCACTGTTATAACTGAGGATAGAGGGAACTACACTCCAGGCAGAAACAGTCTGTACAAAGTCACAGTTATGAAAGCACATGTGTTGTTGGGGTGTTTGTAGCAGAGGTGGACAAGGAGAACGTTAGGATTTGAGGCTAGAAAGATGGGCCATTTTAAGGAATTTGAAGTTTATTTTGAAAAAATGACGAATTAGCCAAGATTAATTGTAATTAGTATGTATAATAATTAAGGTAATTTAATATGTAAAGAGAGGAGTGTACAGAATAAAACTTTCATTAAAAAAGCTTTCACACTACCAACTCAGTAAATTCATTTCTCCGAGCCTCAATTTTCCCATATTTAAAATAAGGATAATAATTGTTGACACATATTTGGCCAGGTTGTAGCCTAAGTACCTATTCTTCATTCATATGCCCAATAACTATATGGCATAGGAACTATTATCATACAACCATTTCTCATATTATAGATGAGGAACTGATGCTCAGAGAGAGTAAGGAACTTACCCAAGGCCACACAGCAATGAAATGGGAGAACTGCAATTTGAACCCAGTCTGGCTCCAAGGCCTGTGTTCTTAACTCTTATGTTATTTTATCATTTACCATCCAGTGGTACCTGCTTCATAGGACTATTGTAAAAATCTAGGCAAAGAACCTTAAAACAGGGTCCAGCATACAGTGAAAGCTGAATAATATGTTTGTGGTTATTATCACTTATCATTGTGTTGTTAGATAGAAAATGGTGATATTAGTTAATATAGTTATTTATATAAATTATATTTTATTCATATTTATATAAGCACTAATGTTTACACATATAACCAATTTGCAGAATTATTATGAAACATATGTGAGCAGTTATGTCAGATATCTAACACAATGCCTGGGACTTTAGCATAATCCCACTGTTTCTTCTTTTCCATGTCAGGTGGTTTTTTTGAAATTATTAAGCACTGTGTTAGATTAGATGACCAACAGCTTTTTCAAGGTGATCTAGGCTTTTTCTAACATGAATCTCAAAACTCTTCCAATCTCGACCCATCCCCCAGGCCCAAATTCACTTCTACATTTTTAGGCATTTGTTATACAGCATCACTCTACTTCTTTGTACTAAAATCTGTTAGTGTGCTGGGGCTGCTGTAACAGAATACCTCATGGATGGCATAAACAATAGAAATATATTTTCTTACAGTTCTGGAAACTGGAAGTCAGAAATCAATGGGTCAACTGAGTTTACTTCCCCTGAGGCATCTCTCTGTGGCTTGCAGATGGCCATCTTCTGCCCATGTCCTCACGTGGTCATCCCTCTGTGCATGTCTGTGTCCTAATTTCTTTCTTACGAGGACACTAGTTACACTAGTTTAGGTCCACCCATATGATCTCATTTTAATTACCTCTTTAAAGGTCCTATCTCCAAATACAGTCACATTCTCAAGTACTAGGGGTTAAGACTTCGACATATGGATTTTGTACTTGTATGCTCAGTCGCTCAGCCGTGTCTGACTCTGCCCAATCCCATGGACTATAGCCCGCCAGGCTCCTCTGTCCCTGGCCTTCTCTAGGCAAGAATACAGGAGTGGGTTGCCATATCCTCTTCCAGGGGATCTTTCCAACCCAGGGACCGAATACATACCTCTTGCATCTCCTGCATTGGCAGGCGGGTTCTTTACCACTGGTGCCACCTGGGAAGCCCTGTGGGGTATGCAATCAGTCCATAACAACCTCTTATCCAAATTATCTAAGCTAGAGATGCCAAGAATCTAAAGCAAAAGAGCGGAAGAGGGAAATGTGTTATAGATGAATAACCTTTGTCTGTCTAAATCCTCCTAGCAGTCTCCAAATCGGTCTTCCCAAGGTGCCTTGATAACTGTTCCATTTAGGAAAGAGGAAAGAGCTGAGTAGGACCAGTTCCTTGGCCTCATGTTGAGAAATGAGTGGCCCGGGATTTTCTGAGCATTATTCATTTTTCACGTGGTCATGTTGGCATCATGAAGACAGAAGCTGAGAGAAACATTATGAGTTTGGAACAAAGGGAAACATGAAAACAGAAAGAATAAAAGGAAAAAGGTAACCCATTTCATTCCAGAGATCAGCTAGGGAAATCAAGAACTTACAGCCTGAGCCTGGCCCTCTGTGTCCCAGAGAGGAAAGATCCCAGCCCTTATGAAGGGCAATGAAGGAGGGCAGAGAGTATTCCAGAGAAACGTGCACATCTGTGTTTATGGTGGAGACTGATGGAGAACCTTCTGCCAAAGTCACTTTTCATCAGAAAACAGAGCATGGTCTCAACAGAATTGCCTGTTCCTCAGGAGGAAGGGGGTTTGCAACTTGGGGACTTCAGGTTGTAAATGGCCAGGAGGGGGTGGTGTTTCTGGATGTGGGGGTCCTGATAGAAATCAAGGGTGAAATAGAGAATTCAGAGTCAAGGCTGAGCAATAGATCCTCTCAAGCAGCCATCTCCTGGTGCCAGCTCAGGGCAGGCCACTTCCGATGGAGGGCACAGGGAAACATCCCACCAGCATGGATGTTACCCAGGACAGTGAAAGCTGACCACTAGAGTCTAAGGAGAGGATAGGGTGGCATCTTCTATGTGAGCATCAGCTTGGGTACCACACACTTCCAGGGAAATCTTCAGCTAATTTCAAAACATCTCTGATGGAGCTGCAACAGCACTGGGATGGGAGTCAGAAAACCTGGGATTGGTTCTTGAATCTTCCTCCTAACATCACCTAAGTGATTTTGGACACATTTCTTGATTTTTCTGAGCCTCAGTGTCCTCATTTAGGATATGAGATTATATGTGTGGCCTCGCCCCACACTGGATTATGAAATTAGATCATGATAGATATAAAAGCATTATGTACATTTCTAAAATGATGAGGAAGAAACAAGCTGGGCCTTTAAAATCAGACAGATCTTTATTTACATATGGTTTTAGACACTGACAAGCTGGTTGATTCTGAATCAGATCTTAGACTGTTTAGTCATTCACATATTCTTTCATTCATAACTATGTTACAGAGGCCAACTATAGATGAAGTTCTAAATGATAAAGCAGACCCAAGGTCTTTACCTTCACAGAGCTATCTCACCTGTAAAAAGGAAAAAGTGAAGTGGCAATCTTACAAGGGTGCTGAAAGAATTCAATAAGATTAAGCATTTGTAATGCTCAGCCTAGTAGTGGCTTTCAACGGATGATCAATAAATCTCTTTCTCTGAGAAAAGCATTATCATCATTAATATGGGAAACTTCTTTTGAGCAACGTTTTTTTAGAAAAAAAATGAAAGTGATTACAGGAAAGGCCAGTTACTTTCACAAATTAAAAATGGGTTTGAGCATAAGCACAGTCTGCCGTGGCAGCCTACTTCATTTGATGGATGGAGGATAAACGATTTGGAGATTTCTTTTCATTGAAGTCTAAATTAATCCAAGTAACCAGCCTGAGTCCACTCAACAGAATGTAATTCCATTTGCAGATGGAGATGCTATCTGTTTATGGGCATCTGGAAGCCTGTATGTGAGCATCAAAGCCGAGGACCTATCCCTCTTTCTGTTTTGCTCTCCTTTGTTTTATTCCTCTCTTAACACGTACCTCCAGGCATATATGCACGTGCATACCCATGTACACATATGTGTGTGAACATGAATACACACACACACACACACACAGGCACAAATATACACATGTGCACACACAGTTCCTGGAAGCTAGTATGCCCTCATCATAACATGCCGTTTTGAGAAATGATTCATATTTTTGCTACTCTAGTAAATGTTTACTGAATGAAGAAATGATTAGAAGGAGTTAGCTTTCATGGGCCAAACATCAGTGCTGAAACATGCTTTCAGAAAAAAAGGGTACCCCAGTCAAATAAATTTAGGGAACACTGAATCCTATAATCAATCCCTGTAGGAAATTCATAACACACAAGAGCATGTTAAGGTTCTGAGAAGTTTTCTAGTAAAGAAATCAGTTTGGGACCTTCCTGGTGATACACTGTATAAGAATGCACTGTATAAGAATCCCCCAATGCAGGGGACATGGGTTTGCTCCCTGCCCCAGGAAGATTCCACATGCCACAGAGCAACTAAGCTGGTGTACCACAACCCACGATCCCATACTCTAGAGCCTGCAAGCTGCAACAGAAGCCCATGTGCTCTAGAGCCCATGCTCCACAACAAGAGAAACCATCGCACTGAGAAGCCCAAGCCTGCCACAACTAGAGAGTAGCTCCTACTCTCCACAACTGGAGAAAACCCACATGTCACAATGAAGACCTAGCTCAACCAAAACTAATAAAAGTAAATAATTTTTTAAAAAAGTTTTTCTCCTGGTGATTTGTTTATCATTTAAGCCTGACAGTGCCCCATCTATCTTTCTTGAAATGTAATTGACTTATACATGGTGTAAGTTTAAGGTGTACATTGTGTTGAGAAACCAGTTTAACTATGTTAATCCAGAGATGTCCCAATCTACTTGACTGAGGATAGCTCCATTCTGTATGTGTTTGTTTGCTTGTGCTGCAACACCCATTAACTCCACAAAATCTATTGTTCTGAGAAAAACAGTTCAGGGGAAACTGTCCCAGCTAGTTAAGATAATAGCACAGCCACACTCCCTGGACTCCGGCTGGGACCTGGCACCATGCGGTGTTACTGTATTGGGAGAGAAGGCTCACTCTGCTGATCTCTGCAGATAACCGAGGTCAGCTCCAGTCAGGCCAACATTAAACACTGGGCTCTATAATAAGGGCAAGGGCTTCCCAAGTGGCACTAGTGGTACAGAACTCACCTGCCAATTTAGGAGATGAAAGAGATGCAGGTTTGATCCCTAGGTCAGGAAGATCTCCTGGAGGAAGGCATGGCAACCCACTCCAGTATTCCTGCCAGGAAAATCCCAAGGACAGAGGAGCCTGGTGGGCTACAGTCCACAGCGTCACAAAGAGTTGGACACGACTGAAGTGAAAGCACACACACATGATAAGGGCAAAGGATATCTCAGTAAACTCAAGGCCAACGATCCAGTGGGATTCAGAGAGTACTGGAATCAAGGACTGAAAGGTAGCAGGGTGCTCTGTTTCCCATCCCTTCTCTTCTCCTTACATTAGCTTCATTCCTCCTGCGAGACTTCCTTTCCTTTGCTAACAGGTCCCCGAGCAGGTGGAAGTTGTCCATGGCAAAGTCAACATCTACACCTACACATTAGCACCAAAGGCAGGTCATCCCAGCCTAGACATTTTTAGTCATGGGGCAGGGTCACATCTGATAAGGTGGCTGCTGGACCCTTTTCCCCTTGGGGAGGAAGATGGCTAGAGATTTCTTGGTAGCCACTGCACAAGGGTCTACCATACTTTCATATCCTTTTTCCACTGTGGTTCTAAGCCATGGCCATGCCTTAGAATCACCTAGAAGTGATTTCAAAATATTTGTCCTGGGCTCCCAGCAGAGCTGCCAATTCAGTAGATCCAGAGAGGGACATAGAAGTCTATATGTTATAAAAGTTCCTCTGATTTTGTCAACGTATTGCTCTAGAATCATCCATCTACTGTTGTAATCTGGATATTTCACATCCTCCAGAGCTCTCAACATATGGTTCTCATTATTCACACACCTGGGTGATCCTCTGGCATTTTTTTAACCTGTCAAAATAGATTTCATCTCTCAAGGCCCATCCGCTTCCCAGGTGGTGCTAGTGGTAAAGAACCTACCTGCCAATGCAGGAGACATAAGAGACTCAGGTTCGATCCCTAGGTTAGGAAGATCCTGTAGAGGAGGGCATGCATCACAGCCCTTTCCAGTATCCTTGCCTGGAGAATTCCATGGACAGAGGATACTGGTGGACTACAGTCCATAGGGTCACAAAGAATTGGACACAATGGGCTACAGTCCATGGGGTCACAAAGAATTAGACACAACTGAAGTGACTTAGCACACACGCACTCAAGGCCCAGTTTAAATGCCACCCCTCTAGGAAGTTTCCCTGATTCTGCCTGCCCACTGAAATCAGTGAATTATCCCTTTGTTCCTTTATTGCATCTGCCTGTAATTCATTAGAGATTAATCTTTCTATCCCACTAGACTATAAGCCACAGAAGGCAAAAGACCAGTTCCTTTAAATAATGTTTTTCAGGTTATAAATAATATATATTCATGTAAATTTTAGGACTTCCCTGGTGGCTCAGACAATAAGGAGTCTGCCTACAATGCAGAAGACCTGGGTTTAATCCCTGGCTCAGGAAGATCCCCTGGAGAAGGAAATGGCAACCCACTCCAGTATTCTTGCCTGAAGAATTCCATGGACAGAGGAGCCTGGTGGGTTATGGTCCATGGAGGTCTCAAAGAGTCGGACACGACTGAGAGACTTTCATTTTCATATGTAAATTTTGGAAAATTCGGATAACTCAAAAAAGAAGATGAAAATTTCTAATTCCCTCAAACAGAAATAGCCACGGTTTAAGTTTGGGTATGTTCCCTCTAGTCTTTTTTTCAGTGTATCATGTATGTTTTTTTTGTTTCATATTTGGAATCATATATAATTTTCTACCTTGCTTTCCTTCAGTTGATTTTAGATTGTTTCCTATGTTACTGTTTCTCCAAAAATGTTCTTTTAAATGGCCGTGTAACATCCACAGCAAAACATACCCCACTTTATTGACTCATTTCCCAATTGTTGGACATTCACACTATCTTTCATTTTTATTCTTTCTCTTAATAACAAAGTGTGCTGCGCATTTCTCGTTTGTCTCTGCAGAGCCACTGGCCAGCCTGGCCCATATGGACTTTGTCAAAGGGCTGTGTTGCCATTGACTTTGCTTGGACTCAGAATGGGAGGTGTGGGCAGGAGACTGGAAGTGGGGAAAAGGATAAGGGTGGGCAGTGTATTCCTCGGGGGTGGCCACCCGGGGGCCCTCTGCAAGAAGCCTCCCTCTCCAGGTTCTTCCCCACAGTCCTGCACCACCCCTCATGCTGTTATCACACCCTGCCCACACTTTGTAAGTAGTTGTTTTTTTGTGTGTTTTGTTTTGTTTTATTATGCTCTTTGATTAAACTGCCCTCAAATGACTCTGTTTAAGCATGCTGCTTCCTGACAGGATCCTGAAAGATATACATGGCAGTTGACATGTTGTACTTCAATATTTCACTGTGCTCAATTTCCCTCCTAGAGGTTCTAGATAAATTCTTAAAAGTGCATCAACAGATAGAAATGGCTTTATGGCACTTCATTTAGACTGTCACATTGCTTGTCGGTGAAGAGCTGACTCATTGGAAAAGACCCTGATGAAAGATTGAAGGCAGCAGAAGGGGGAGACAGAGGATGAGATTGGTTGGACTACATCATCGACCCTATGGACATAAGTTTGAGCAAACTCCAAGAGATAGTGAAGGACGGGGAAGCCCGGTGTGCTGCAGTCCATGGAGTTGCAAAGCGTCGGATACAATTTCATGACTGAACAAAAAGTCGCTTGTCAAAAATTCAATTATGTTAAATTATACTTTTCTTAGTGGTGCTTGAGAACATTAAAAAATACCATTTTAAATCCTCAAAGTGTTGGTAAGCAAAAAGCAGTTCATGTTTTAATTTGCATTTCACTGATTCCAAGGGAGAATGAGTTTTTTCACATTTTAATTCTTTTGTGAATGACCATGTTTTATTTCATCCTCTGTCCCTCATAATATTTACCTACCTACCTAGAACAATCGTAAGAATTGCAATTAGTAGAGTCATTATCACCAACCTGGGCAATCAAATGAAGAGTTAAACTACTAAATGAGCCAGAGACTAAAGACATGATACAAAAATGGAAAAATTAATAGCATCTGTTAAATGAGAATGCTTATGGACCACATGTATTTTCAGTCAATGCAGAAATAATTGTTTTATAAAAATAGTACCTGGTAGTTATTGAATTCCTATTATTTGCCAGACGCTGTGCTAAGTGATTTACATTTGTTATGTCATCAAACCACTAACACAGGTTCTGACTGATCGATATATTCAAATAGCCATTGAACAATTTCTAGACATTATTTCTGAAGTCCAACTCCACCTCCTCAAGTTTTACAATACTAGAAAGCCCATCTTTCTCTCCAAAATGGTTTTTCTCTAATAAGACATGGGTTCCAACATGATGTGACCTTATTGATGCTATAACATCCCTGACTTTTGGCTCCAAAATTAAGCAGAAATGGAAATGCTGAAATTCCACTGAGCAGACAAACTGTTCTTGGATAGCTCCAGTTTACTGAAGGTTTGGAAGTTTGCATAAACATGCAATAAATTTTGAACCTTTTGCTGCTTAGAGCAATGTGTTTGAGATTCATCTGTCGGAGAGAGGAGATTTTTAGAAAACAACCACATAAAAGTGACTTCCAACTTCTCTTTACAAGTTCTATTTTAGAATGAAGTAAAGAATTCCTAGGGCAAAATATGGCCAGTTTGCAGGAAGCAAGTGTCTCTTGAGATAAGTCAGCTTGCCAGGCCAGCCGGGTGTCACTGTCATTTTAAGTTCTTCCCTTCTACATATAACATTTCCCCACCCAAATTTTCAACCTTTGTATTTTCCATTCTTAGAACATCAAGTTCACTTTCTGTATTTCTCAGTTCCCTTCTTTTTCCATGTGAAGGGGCAGTAGCAAGAATGCAGTCAGTTTTCTCTAGGGTTTGATCTGGCATGGGGAAAAAGCAGTAGTTTTGCAGAAGAACCAAATGCTATTTCTGAGCTCTGTGGCTTTGCACAGATTTTTCTCTCTGTTAGAGGTTGTGTTTTATGTATTATAGTCTTAGATTTCTGCTTGTTGCTGTGGACAGCCAAGCCTCAGTTTAATTTCATATGACTTTGGCTGGTAATGATGAGTCTGGAAGATGAAATGGCACTCAGAAGCAATTTTCCCTTCCAACCCTGCTAAAATTGCCCCTTGCTCATTTTCAGAAAGAGCTGACATTTTTAAAAGTAAAATGAAAGGGGTATGAAGAAAAGGAATGACCCAATGCCCCCGTCCCAACTGATCCCAGCATACTTCCATGGGTGTGACCATCCAGATGTTAGCTTCTCCAGGTGGGCAACTTTATCCACCCCAAGGTAGACCCAACTGTGCTGCGAGACTGTGATGTATATGAGGTCAGGCTGTGTATCTCCAAGTCACACAGGTAAATGAAAGATTCTTTATCTCCAGCCTCTGGGTGTTCTAAGCCCAGCTCTCCCTCCTTATCAGGTCTGCAGATCATTCAGGCTCTGGGTTTCCAGAGGAAGAAGAAGAGACCATTTGTCCAAGGAATCATCTGTAATACATGTTAAGTGGCCTGGGGAGAGTCCTCTCCTTTATTGGCTGAAACATGAAACAGAAAACATGTGCAGCTAAGCACAAGGGCCCCCGCAGGCTCTCACTTCTTCTCAGGAAATGGAGTGATGAAGGATGAAGCAAACACGTGAATTCAGACAGCCCACATGCCTGGGTGTTTCACAATGCAAAAAGCATCTGTTGGGTGGAAATCCCGGGCGTTGGGTTTGGAATTTATAGAGACAGATTGATTCCTATTCTCTAGCAGGGATTCCATTCCTGCTGCTATGGGGATAGATTTTTCCATTAAGCAAGAAGGAAGTATTCCTCATTGAGTTTTATTTTTTTTTTTTGATGCATTTGATGTACACTTATCAAATGTCAGAGTCTATTGGGCTTCCCAGGTGACACTGCAGAAAAGAACCCGCCTGCTGATGCAGAAGATGTAAGAGATGTGAGTTCCATCCCTGGGTTGGGAAGATCCCCTGGAGGAGGGCATGGCAACCCACTCCAGTATTCTTACCTGGAGAATCCCATGAACAGCGGAGCCTGCCAGGCTATGGTCCATGGGGTCGCAAAGAGTCAGCCACGACTGAAGTGACTTGGCATGCAGTGTCTATGTTAGGAGCTGAGGACCAAGAGATGAATAAGGCATGGACCCTCCCTTCAAGAATCACACTCTTGAATGAGAAGGGAAGAATGAATAAATAAAGAAGGATTCAGGAGGAAACCGGCAGGTACAGTCATCTGTAAACCAAGAGTACTGGATATTGCCTGGTTTTGGCCATAAGAGATTCATTTTTCCTTCCTCCTAATAACATTAGGAATAATTTTATGTTGGCTATTCATCTCACTCATGTCCAACTGGCTGGACCCAGATTGGCTGAAGCCAACCATCCCCTCTCATGTCTCTCTGGCTAGAATCATTGGTTCAGGGCACAGAATCCAGTCCAAGTTTGTGTGATTCAGGAGGCCGTTGCTGGAAGCTTCTGGAGGAGAAACTCAATTGTTCTTACAAGAGAACTTCTGAGAGAAGTTCCTCTTCTTACTGGATGGCTATGGTCTCCAGGAGCTCTTTGGTTCAAGGAGGTGACTAGCTTTAGAGTGGAGAGAAGACCACAGAGGGTGTGTGTACTTGGTCGCTCGATCGTGTCTGACTGTTTGCAACCCTATGGACTGCAGCCCACCAGGCTCCTCTGCCCATGGGGATTCTCCAGGCAAGAATACTGGAGTGGGTTGCCAGGGAGTAGAAATGAAAGATAAGCTTTGGTGCCAGTGCTGAGCCACTGATGTAGGCATTTTCTAAACCTTATCGTGCCACCTATGACTTTAGTTGGAGGGACTGATAAACTCCCTTTATTATTTAAACCACCATGGATGGAGGTTTCTAATACTTGCACCCCAAGATAGAAAGTGTTTCCAAAAAGGAGAGATGAATTTATATTCACAACAACAGCCAACAGTGCTGAGCACTCACCATGTGCCAAGTACTCTGCTCAACACCTTGTATGATTTTCTTGAATCTTCACAGTGATCCTAAGAGGTAGACTACTTTTACTCCCATTTTACAGATTAGAGAGTCAAGGCTTAAAAAGGTTAAATAACTTTTTGTCCAAGGGCACATAGAGCAAGTGTTGAATACTGTGAATATTGTTTTGAGGTTCAATCAAAGGGGGACTAAAACATGTCCATTAGATTGAGCAACATGTGATTATCAGACAGAATCAGATCATCACTCCCACTCTCATCCAAAAACTGAACTTGCAGTCTGACACTACCTGTTTCACATTCTTTCCCCAGTTGGTGCAGCCAAGGGGACCAATAGCTTCAATTCTGCAACAGCAAAAAGTGTCCCAGCCTGAGGGATGGGAAAGGCCAGAGAAGGGGGCCCAGGAGGGAGGGCCCAGGAAGCCCCCTTGGACCCGGGACCACCCTCTGCTAGCTGTGGTCTGTCACAGGAGGTGGCGGACCCATGCCCTAACCTTGGGGGCCGGGAATGAGTATTGCTGGGGCAAACGCAATTGTGAGAGAGCATGACCCCACTGAGCACATGGATTTAGCTCCTTCATTTCCAACATAGAAGAAACTTACAAGGCATCTTGATGTCACAAACAAATTGGCTACTAGTCCCTCCAAAGTTTGGGCTTCCCTGATGGCACACTGGTAAAGAATCTGCCTGCCAGTGGAAGAGACACAGGAAATGTGGGTTTGATCTCTGGGTTGGTAAGATCCCCTGGAGGAGGAAATGGAAACCTGCTCCAGTATTCTTGCTTGGGAAATCCCATGGACAGAGGAGCCTGACAGCTAGAGTTCAGGAGGTCTCAGAGTCGGGCACGACTTCCCAACCGAGCATGCATGCACGCCCTTCAAAGCTTGCCACCAGGTTCCTCAGCCGAAATCAATCAGCATATCTCACACGCGGAGTGGTCCTCCCCAGGTGACAACATTGTGTTGAGCAGAATGTTGTCAGCCAAACCAAGAACCTAGGACAAGGGACCCTGGCCTAGAGCATGTGACAGTGTCCCCTGTGGTGAAGACTGGGATAGAGATGTGAGGAAGCAGACCACTGTTTCCCTTTGTCTGAGCAAGTCATCTACTTTGCTAGCAACAGGAACATAGTTACAAAACCTTAGAGTAACCTGGATTTGGGCATGCATGAGTCTGCCACAAGGTCTGCTATGGAAACCTGATGGGAACGCACAGGCACTGAATATCTAGCTCCTGAAATGCCAGACCCTAAAGAACCTTGCTTCTTGCTGCCAGTGGCTTCCTCATGTTTCTCTGAATCTATTTCTATAAGGATAAATTGTGAAAGTGTCCTAGCCTAGGGATTAGCACAGTGTTTTTCTGCTTCCTCTGGATCCACTTGGAAATATGTAAGATACTGCAATTGGCCTTCCCTTGGGACATCTTGAATTCGGATCCCTGGCCCTGCAGCCAATGCAGTGTGTGACCTTGGGGAAATTCCCTGTGGCCAGTGCCTTAGTCTCTATGTAAGGGAAGAGAGAGGAGGGCAGGGCTGAAAGTGATAACTCTCCTGAAGAATGCTGGGGAACTCCCTAACGCTTTGCACAGCTCTGAGATACACTGTGTGAGCAGGGGTCAGACTCCACCAAATATCAAATGGACATTTGCCCAATGTCCTGGGGATGGAAGGTGTGGGGAACAGAGTGGTGGTCGAAACTTTATGCACTTTTCGCCAAGATGGGTGGGAGCCCGATGTGTCTCTGGCCCCCAGCAAAGGAAGCTCATCCAGTGCACTCGTATAGTGGAGATTTGACTGTCCTGTTCAGCAGAGGCCACAAGACCCAGGTGTGATGTTAAGAGCCAAATCTCAAATCCCTTGAGCCTCCTCCAGTTCTACAGTTCTGGGAAAACAACTTGCATTTGCTGGCCATGGGATGGCCTTCCACCCAAGGAGAAGGACGGGCCGTGCTGTTTCCAGCTTCATCCGTGTGGGTGTGGGTGTGACACATGCTCCTCCCACAGCTCAGGCACCATGGATTCTGCTGTCCCCTGACTCTGAGTCAGAAGGGACTTCCAAGGTCATCCACTGATGCTTACTTGCTTTCCATCATCCTCAACAAATTGCCGTGAGTCTTCTGTTTTAACACCTCCAGTAATAGGAAACTCACTCCCTAACTTGGCAAACTTATTGCTTATCTTGGGTTTTTTCCCCCTATATTTCATGGAAATTCCTTCCTAGTAATGAACAGAAACGTATCCCCTTGTAGCTCTTTTCTTTCTGGTCTTAATGTAGAATGTCTATGTTATTCATTGCCCAAACCCAGGTTCATGTTTAAGACTAAAATGAGGCACTACCAATGATTACACCAGGATAATAGGAGTAAATTGAAACTCTGCTGACAAAACAAGACTTAAGATTGCCCCAATCTTAGGATTACTCTGGCACTAACTAGGACAATTCTATTTACTTTTCCTTGAGAGTCATTGATTTTTTCTAATGACTCTTGAATTGTTCCTGAGTCTTCTTTCCTCTAGAATAAGTAAGGGAAGCTTATTCTTTTGTGAAAACATAATTAGACTGAGAACAAGAATTAGCTATGACTTTAGGGGGCTGCTTCGGGAGGGGCCAGTTGCCTTCCAAGATCCAAGGTTATGGCCTGATATCCCAGAAAAGAAAGCATTTTGTAACATTCTGAAATGTGAAACGTCTGTCAGAAAGACATGAGATCAGCTACATGAATTGTGAAACATAAATTGTGGTTTTCTTTCTTCTGCAGAATTATTAGAAATTAAAGATTTTTGTGAGGTGGTATAGTGTGTAGTATGTTATACACAAATTTGTGGTCAAGGGCTAGTTCAATATTACTAGTTATGTGACTCAACTTTTCAATGCCTCAGTTTCCACCTCTAAAAATGAGGATGCTAATACTTACCCCATAGCGTTGTTGTGATGTTTAAATAAGATAAAACATGTCAAGTGCTTATCCCAGTGGCTGGTCCACAGTGAGCACTAGATAAATGTTATTGCGAAAACCACATCATGTTGAGGATGACAATGGTGACAAAGACAAAGATAATTCTAGGAAAGGGAAACACAGAAAGCTTATTAGTTTCATCCCATGGAGACGTGGAAAAACTAATTATCATCACATCCAACTTCTTAGGGCACCATGTGGCCACTTTTTTCACTATGATCTGAAAAAAGCCCTTGACCACAAATTTGGGTGGCCTTACTATACATGTCCAGGTCTCAAATATAAAATGAAGGACTTGTATCTGAAGATAAATAGAGATTCCATCCAACATTAATGCTCTATTAACCCCAATTTACTCGAAAAACAATGTCCAGGCATTTGGTCTTACTTCTGACTTTCTTCTAGACCATTCTAGCTGCTGACGTTCACCTGGACATAAAGCCTCAGGGTTAAATGTGTCATTCCAGGTATGTTCTGAACTCAAAAGTATATAGTAAAAGAAATAATAAGAAAATTAAAATGGTAAGGGGTGAGCTATCATCTCTGTCATTCCAGTTCTTATACTGAGGTAGGCTCATATCTCTAGTAATTGTGATGAGGTTCAGGAAGAAGATGGACAATGAGATGGAAGGATGAGCAAGATCAGACCACAGGGAGTGAGGCAGGGCCACGGAGGAAAAGGAGGCTGAGAAGCTGCCTATTTTTGCAGGCAATAACATTGACTCACTCCTCCAAGGAGGTCAACAGAGATTTCAATGAGAACATCTTGGCTGAGGCCATGATTCACCGTCCAAAATTGGGCTGGGCCCCCAGCACTGGGAGAATTTCAGTTTCTCACATTATTCTCATACCACACCCCCCTATTTAAGGGTGTCACTCAGGGTTTATTACAGAAAGGGTCCAAAGGCCTTCATTCATCTATGTCTTAAGGGGCCAGAGGCTTGGGAAGAGTAGCAGTGGTGTTGAGGGCAGCCCAGAGCAGGGATAAAGAGCAGTTCTGAGATATCAGCAGGCAAGCTCCTAGGAAGGAAAGCTCAGCTCTTTCTGTTCACTCAGCCTTGCTTCAGAGTCATGAAGAGAAGCAAACACTGAAATGCAATGGAAAAACAAGAAGATGGAATGAAACGTAACTTTCAAGAAGCTTTCAGCCAACCATAGGTACATACAACCATGTACTGCTGCATGATTCAGGCACTGCACAATTTCAAGGGTGCCCTTCATACAGGTCAGGGATGGGCAGACGTTTTCTGCAATGAACCAAACAATATTTTTGATCTTGTGAACAATCTAGTCTCTGTCACAACTACTCACCTTTGTCATTATAGCCAGGGTGGCAAGATAAAATACAAGACAGTGTGTATTTTTATTTGCTAAATCTGGCTATCTGATCTGTAGCACAAAAGCTGTCATAGAAAATCCATAAACAAAGGGGCATGAATTTGTTCCAACAAAATTTTTGTTATACTATGAGTCAGTGAGAGAGATGGGTGATGATATGAATGGCAACCGTTGGAGTTTCATGGTGCCATGGTCCCTGCCAGCCAGCAGTCCCAACAAGGCAGTCCAGTGTTCAAACAGCCTGGCAAAGCAGAGATGTAGTTTTCAGACATGTTTGGCCATAAGCCTCATGGTAAGATACAAATTTTATATCATGATCAAGTTTCATAAAACCACACTTACACTCGTGAAGCATGATATACTCTATTATATTCTTTTTTCAGTTTACTTTTTAATTGGAGGAAAATAGCCTTACAATGTTGTGTTGGTTTCTGCCATACAACAATGCAAATCAGTCATATATATAACTATGACTCTATATAGTCTATTTCATTTTTAAATATTAGTGGCAACTGAATCAATTAACGTAGCGATCTTTAATATGCCTCAGTTTCTGGGCTCTTGGATTTTGGAGCTTGAAGACCTGACTTTTGGTCTTAGTTCCAACTCTTATCAATAGTTTCTACTTAAGAGAATCACTTCATTTGAGAATTTGCATCTGGAGCTGAGGATCATAATTATTTCAGAGTGACTTTGCAGGAGAAATACTAAATAATTCAGTTCTTCAATGTGGTGTAGTTACCAGTGGTGGGACCTGGGATGGTTTTCAGTAGTACATGGGTATATATTATAAGTACTTATTTTAATTATTTATAAGTATACACAACTTATATCAAGTGCATAATGTTAGCAATGATATAAATCTTCCTTTCAAAATGCATCTATTTGAAATAAGTCTAATTTATCTATATTATTTTAAATAAGTTTATTTAGGTTAGGCTACTTGAAGAAAATATTATAGTAATAGTACAAATTAAAAGTGAATGTGGCAAAATTTATCCAGCTGGTGAGTAAGCATAGTATGGGAAGCATGGAGATGATGCATGAGCAAGTACAATCTAAAAGGTGGTAGATGTAACATAGCGGCCCCTTGGAGACAGCTGAGTGTCTGAATTACTGCTGACTCTCCAGTACTTAGAGTTGGATTGGCTCAAAATAGATGCTCAAAACTGTTTATAATGTATGGGTGATGGACGAATGGGTAGATGGATGATGGATGTTAGATGGATGAATGGATGGATAGATGGATAAATAGATAGGGATGGGTGGATGTTTAGATAGGATAGATGAATGATGGATAGATGAGGAAATGAATGAAATAATGCAACTCAAACCTTTTGGAGTCAGGACTTAGTTCATAGTTGAAGCATAGTGTCAGAGGCATCAGTGACTGGAAGCAGGAAGGGGAAGCAGACATTCTTTCTTTGAGTTATCAACTAGATGCTAAAAACCTCCACATTGTCATAGTTAACACATGGATACGACAATAAATAACAGAAAATAAAAACACTAAGCTAAGAAAACACTAAACTGATTCCATCTCTGTTGCCCGCCTCAAAATGTCATTCCTGGACAAAAGCACTTGCAGCAACTACCCACTGAAGAGAGCACGAATGGAAATACCTAGAGCTACAAGTGTTTGGAGGGCTTCCCAGGTGGCACAGCAAAAAAGAATCTGACTGCCAATGCAGGCGACATAAGAGATGTGGGTTCGATCTCTGGGTCAGGACTATCCCCTGGAGAAGGAAATGGCAAACTACTCCAGTATGCTTGTCTGGGAAATCCCACAGACAGAGGAACCCGGTAAGCTACAGTCCATGGGGTCAAAAAGAGTCAAACATGATTGAGCTACTGAGCATGCATGCGTAAGTGTTTGGAAAGGCTGACTCATGTAAGTCTGAGCTTCTAGCCATTTGCTGATGAGAAAGGCACCTTCCAGGTGCAGATCATGAGTGCAGAAGGCACTGTCAGCCAGGAGCAATCCCTTATCAAAAGGACAAGGATACACAAGGACAGTGAGCTGCCCTGCACAGGTAGGAGTTCCCATGACGGTTCCAACAGAGGGGATTTTTTTGGTTTGTCAGAGTGCGAATGATAACTTATGTAACAAAGAACAGCCCTTGTGATTCAGACATTTTCTGCTTCTCTTATGGCAAAATGCATTATCTTCAAAAGAGAGAGCAGAAATCCAGCTCCACCCACCAGAACACCGACACAAGCTCCCCCAACCAGGAAACCTTGACAAGCCACCTGTCCAACCCCAACCTCAGTGAGGGACCTCCACAACAAAGAGGAACTTCATACTACCAGAATACAGAAGGGCCACGCCTAACACAGCAATCTAAACAAGATGAAAAGGCAGAGAAATACTCAGCAAGTAAAGGAAAATGAGAAATGCCCACAAAGCCAAACAAAAGAGGAGGAGATAGGGAATCTATCTGAAAAAGAATTTAGAATAGGGATAATAAAAATGATCCAAAATCTTGAAAGCAAAATGGAGTTACAGATAAATAGCCTGGAGACAAAGATTGAGAAGATGCAAGAAATGTTTATCAAGGACTTAGAAGAAATAAAAAGGAATCAATATAGAATGAATAATGAAATAAAGGAGATAAAAGACACTCTGGAGGGAACCAACAGTAGAATAACGGAGGCAGAAGATAGGATAAGTGAGGTAGAAGATAGAATGATGGAAATAAACGAAGCAGAGAGGAAAAAAGAAAAAAGAATCAAAAGAAATGAGGAAAACCTCCGGGACCTCTGGGACAATATGAAACGCCCCAACATTCGAATCATAGGAGTCCCAGAAGAAGAAGATAAAAGGAAAGGCCATGAAAAAATACTCGAGGAGATAATAGTTGAGAATTTCCCTAAATTGAGGAAAGAAATAGTCACAGAAGTCCAAGAAACCCAGAGAGTTCCAAACAGGATAAACCCAAGGCGAAACACCCCAAGACACATATTAATCAAATTAACAAAGATCAAACACAAAGAACAAATATTAAAAGCAGCAAGGGAAAAACAACAAATAACACACAAGGGGATCCCCATAAGGATAACAGCTGATCTTTCAATAGAAACCCTTCAGGCTAGAAGGGAATGGCAGGACATACTTAAAGTAATGAAAGAGAATAATCTACAACCCAGATTACTGTACCCAGCAAGGATCTCATTCAGATATGAAGGAGAATTCAAAAGCTTTACAGACAAGCAAGAGCTGAGGGAATTCAGCACCACCAAACCAGCTCTCCAGCAAATGCTAAAGGATCTTCTCTAAACAGGAAACACAGAAAGGATGTTTCAACACGAACTCAAAACAACAAAGTAAATGGCAACGGGATCATACTTATCAATAATTACCTTAAATGTAAATGGGTTGAATGCCCCAACCAAAAGACAAAGGGTTGCTGAATGGATACAAAAACAAGACCCCTATATATGCTGTCTACAAGAGACCCACCTCAAAACTAGGGACACACACAGGCTGAAAGTGAAAGGATGGAAAAACATATTCCATGCAAACGGAGACCAAAAGAAAGCAGGAGTCGCAATACTCATTTCAGATAAAATAGACTTTAAAATAAAGGATGTGAAAAGGGACAAAGAAGGACACTACATAAAGATCAAAGGATCAATTCAAGAAGAAGACGTAACAATCATAAATATATATGCACCCAACATAGGAGCACCACAATATATAAGGCAAATACTAACAAGTATGAAAGGGGAAATTAACAATAACACAATAATAGTGGGAGACTTTAATACTCCACTCACGCATATGGATAGATCAACTAAACAGAAAATTAACAAGGAAACACAAACTTTAAATGATACAATAGACAAATTAGATTTAATTGATATTTACAGGACTTTCCACCCCAAAACAATCAATTTTACCTTTTTCTCAAGTGCACATGGAACTTTCTCCAGGATAGATCACATCCTGGGCCATAAATCTAGCCTTGGTAAATTCAAAAAAATTGAAATCATCCCAGCCATCTTCTCTGACCACAATGCAGTAAGATTAGACCTCAATTACAGGAAAAAAACTATTACAAGTTCCAACATATGGAGGCTAAACAACACGCTTCTGAATAACCAACAAATCACAGAAGAAATCAAAAAAGAAATAAAATTATGCATAGAAACGAATGAAAATGAAAGCACAACAACCCAAAACCTATGGGACACTGTAAAAGCAATACTAAGGGGAAGGTTCATAGCAATACAGGCGTACCTCAAGAAACAAGAAAAAAATCAAATAAATCAACTAACTCTACACCTAAAGCAACTAGAGAAGGAAGAAATGAAAAACCCCAGGGTCAGTAGAAGGAAAGAAATCTTAAAAATTAGGGCAGAAATAAATGCAAAAGAAACAAAAGAGACCATAGCAAAAATCAACAAAACTAAAAGCTGGTTTTTCGAGAAGATAAACAAAATTGATAAGCCATTAGCCAGACTCATCAAGAAACAAAGGGAGAAGAATCAGATCAACAAAATTAGAAATGAAAATGGAGAGATCACAACAGACTCCACAGAAATACAAAGGATCATAAGAGAATACTACCAACAGCTATATGCCAATAAAATGGACAACTTGGAAGAAATGGACAAATTCTTAGAAAAGTATAACTTTCCAAAACTGAACCAGGAAGAAATAGAAGATCTTAACAGACCCATCACAAGCACGGAAATCGAAACTGTAATCAGAAATCTTCCAGCAAACAAAAGCCCAGGACCAGACGGCTTCACAGCGGAATTCTACCAAAAATTTAGAGAAGAGCTAACACCTATCCTACTCAAACTCTTCCAGAAAATTGCAGAAGATGGTAAACTTCCAAACTCATTCTACGAGGCCACCATCACCCTAATTCCAAAACCAGACAAAGATGTCACAAAAAAGGAAAACTACAGGCCAATATCACTGATGAACATAGATGCAAAAATCCTTAATAAAATTCTAGCAAACAGAATCCAACATCATATTAAAAAGATCATACATCATGACCAAGTGGGCTTTATCCCAGGAATGCAAGGTTTTTTTAACATCCGCAAATCAATCAATGTAATACACCACATTAACAAATTGAAAGAAAAAAACCATATGGTTATCTCAATAGATGCAGAAAAAGCCTTTGACAAAATTCAGCATCCATTTATGATTAAAACCCTCCAGAAAGCAGGAATAGAAGGAACATATCTCAACATAATAAAAGCTATATATGACAAACCCACAGCAAACATTATCCTCAATGGTGAAAAATTGAAAGCATTTCCCCTAAAGTCAGGAACAAGGCAAGGATGCCCACTTTCACCACTACTATTCAACATAGTTTTGGAAGTTTTGGCCACAGCAATCAGAGCTGAAAAAGAAATAAAAGGAATACAGATAGGAAAAGAAGAAGTAAAACTCTCACTGTTTGCAGATGACATGATCCTCTACATAGAAAACCCTAAAGACTCTACTAGAAAATTACTAGAGTTGATCAATGAATATAGTAAAGTTGCAGGATATAAAATTAACACACAGAAATCCCTTGCATTCCTATACTCCAATATTGAGAAAACAGAAAGAGAAATTAAGGAAACAATACCATTCACCACTGCATCAAAAAGAATAAAATACTTAGGAATATATCTACCTAAAGAAACAAAAGACTTATATATAGAAAACTATAAAACACTGATGAAAGAAATCAAAGAGGACACAAACAGATGGAGAAATATACCGTGTTCATGGATTGGAAGAATTAATATAGTGAAAATGAGTATTCTACCCAAAGCAATCTACAGATTCAATGCAATCCCTATCAAGCTACCAATGGTATTTTTCACAGAACTAGAACAAATCATCTCACAATTTGTATGGAAATATAAGAAACCTCGAATAGCCAAAGCAATCTTGAGGAAGAAGAATGGAACTGGAGGAATCAACCTGCCTGACTTCAGGCTCTACTACAAAGCCACAGTCATCAAGACAGTATGGTATTGGCACAAAGATAGAAATATAGATCAATGGAACAAAATAGAAAGCCCAGAGATAAACCCACGCACATATGGACACCTTATCTTCGACAAAGGAGGCAAGAATATACAATGGAGAAAAGACAATCTCTTTAACAAGTGGTGCTGGGAAAACTGGTCAACCACTTGTAAAAGAATGAAACTAGAACACTTCCTAACACCGTACACAAAAATAAACTCAAAATGGATTAAAGATCTAAACGTAAGACCAGAAACAATAAAACTCCTAGAGGAAAACATAGGCAAAACACTCTCCGACATAAATCACAGCAGGATCCTCCATGACCCACCTCCCAGAATATTGGAAATAAAAGCAAAAATAAACAAATGGGACCTAATTAAAATTAAAAGCTTTTGCACAACAAAGGAAACTATAAACAAGGTGAAAAGACAGCCTTCAGAATGGGAGAAAATAATAGCAAATGAAGCAACAGACAAACAATTAATCTCAAAAATATACAAGCAACTTCTGCAGCTGTATTCCCGAAAAATAAACGACCCGATCAAAAAATGGGCCAAAGAACTAAACAGACATTTCTCCAAAGAAGACATACAGATGGCTAACAAACACATGAAAAGATGCTCAACATCACTCATTATTAGAGAAATGCAAATCAAAACCACAATGAGGTATCATTTCACACCAGTCAGAATGGCTGCTATCCAAAAGTCTACAAGCAATAAATGCTGGAGAGGGTGTGGAGAAAAGGGAACCCTCTTACACTGTTGGTGGGAATGCAAACTAGTACAGCCACTATGGAGAACAGTGTGGAGATTCCTTAAAAAACTGGGAATAGAACTGCCATATGACCCAGCAATCCCACTGCTGGGCATATACACCGAGGAAACCAGAATTGAAAGAGACGCGTGTACCCCAATGTTCATCGCAGCACTGTTTACAATAGCCAGGACATGGAAGCAACCTAGATGTCCATCAGCAGACGAATGGATAAGGAAGCTGTGGTACATATACACAATGGAATATTACTCAGCCATTAAAAAAAATACATTTGAATCGGTTCTACTGAGATGGATGAAACTGGAGCCCATTATACAGAGTGAAGTAAGCCAGAAAGAAAAACAACAATACAGTATACTAATGCATATATATGGAATTTGAAAGATGGTAACGATAACCCTATATGCGAGACAGAATAAGAGACACAGATGCATGGAACAATTTTATGGACTCTGAGGGAGAAGGTGAGGGTGGGACGTTCTGGGAGAATGGCATTGAGACATGTGTATTGTCATATGTGAAACAGAGCACCATTCCATGTTCGATGCATGTGACAAGGGCTCAGGGCCGGGGCAATGGGATGATCCAGAAGGATGGGATGGGGAGGGAGGTGGGTGGGGGGTCCGGGAAGGGGAACACATGTAAACCCATGGCTGATTCATGTCAATGTATGGCAAAAACTATTACAATATTGTAAAGTAATTAGCCCCCAACTAAAATAAATAAATTTATAAAAAAAAAAAAAAAACATAGCCTGAAAAGGAAATTCCCAGATAATGAAAAAAAAAAAAAAAAAGAAAAGCATGATGTGCTCAACTTCTTTTTGCAAACTTGGAACAGACCCCCCTGCTTTCTAAACTTGTCTGTTTCATGCTGAGGATTTGAAGTTAAATTTTCATCTTTCCCCTCACTTCAGTGCAGGAAAAGAACCTTAACTGAAGCATAAGCAGAGCTGTCTTTCCCAACAGAGAGGCTGTGTAAATGGCAGGGGAGGTCCAACTCTGGACACAAGTCCTGGAGATTTGGTCCAACTCTGCACAAACGTGCTCTCACGTTCTATCACCTCTCTGTGCCTCAGTTTCCACACCTGTAAAGAGGAATCAAATCCACAAAGTTGTCCTGAAGATTGACTGAGTTAATAAAGGCAAAACACTTGACATTTCTGGCACATAGTAAGTACTCAATCAACATTAATTATGTTATTCTATGTTTTTACTTTGTACCAGAAATGTTTGCTTTGAGAATATCATTTAATCTTCAGAAAATTAGGAATTATTCCTAGCTTTCAGACTATACCACTAGGGATCAAAGGTATAGACTTAACAAGGTATAGTAAACAGAGGTGCACAAATCAGGTTTGATTCCAAGTCCCTTGTCATTCTGTCTTTCCTGCCTCCCCATGCTACTAATTGTGCAATTCAAAAACATTACTAGGACTTCCCTGGTGGTACAGTGGTTAAGAATCTGCCTGCCAATCCAAAGAACACAGGTTCAATGCCTACTTATGGGAAGATTCCACATACCTCTGGGCAACTAAGCCCGTGTGCCACAACTATTTACCCCACGTGCCACAACTACCGAAGCCTGCGTGCCTAGAGCCTGTGCTCTGCAACAAGAGAAGCCACTGCAATGAGAAGCCTGCAAACCACAACTAGAGAAAGCCTATGCACAGCAGTGAAGAGCCCGTGTGCCCCAACAAAGACCCCGTGCAGCCAAATATTAATAAAATTAAAAAAAACATAAAAAATATTTTCACGAAGTGTTAACTGGATGTGTCTTTTTAAGTTTTAAATCTTAGAATGAACTCTCCCCCTTTTTTGCCCACTGATTTTTTTCCAGTCCAGCCAAGTCTGTGCATGTATGTGTGTGTGTGTGTGTGTGTGTGTGTGTCGGGTTGAGAAGAGATGCTAAAATTTGATTCAAATGACCTTGAAGGTGAACCTGACTTCATCTTTATTCTGTGAGACTTAGTGGTGAGGGTGTACGGAGGAGGAATTGATGGTCCATGGTGACTCCTGCCTGGCAAGAGCCCCTGGTCCCCTGTGAAGGTCATTTGGAAGACTGAGGCTGCTAAAGGCGATGGAACTGTTGCAGCATGCCCTTTGGGGTACAGCTTCTTCCAGGCCTCAAACCTTCTGTCCAGATCCAGTGCCCATCTCAAGCACAAGACATGATCTGAGGGACTGCAGGGTAGAGAAGGGATAGATGCCAAGGAAGATGCATCTGATGGACAGGAGAAAAGGGAAACAGCCTTGAGGGAGTTTTTCCCAGTAGCCTGAGATTTTCCCTGAGAAAAGAAGCAGGAATATTGCCTGAGTGAGGGGAGGGGGATGGCAGTCTGGAGTGAAGCTGGAGAGAGCTGACTACAGGCGGAAGATGCCAAGAGACGCTGAGGGCCATTTACTAAGGAGGAAAGGAATGTTGCCTCGTTGTTCGGGACCCTAATGTGTCCTTCTTAGAAAAGCAGCTTTCACTCTTGCAGCATCGGGCTGCCATATCTGAAGGTCTCCTGAGGGCAGATGGCGGGCGTGAGCAGCTCAGCCATGATGAGCACCTTTGACCCAAGAAGTAACAGGCGTTAACAGGGAACATCACATTGCTCATTAGCCCATTAATGGAAATGAGCTTTGAGTCTAGTGATTTACACTAGTTCTGTAAACTGAATTGCTCCTCTCCTGGGTCCTAAGAAGTAAAATGGGAAGAGAGCCAGTCTTCAGATCCCAGTATCAACAAGGAAGATCTTGACTTTGTAACTCTTTGCTTTCAGACAAAACTTCATAGATCCGTTCAGCCACCGAACAAGCCCACAATTCCTGTTGTTCAACCACTCAGTCATGTCAGACTCTTTGCAACTCCGTGAACTGTAGCACACCAGGCTTCCTTATCTCTCACTGCCTCCCAGAGCTTGCTCAAATGCATGTCCAATGAGTCAGTGATGCCATCCAACCACCTCATCCTCTGTGGTCCCCTTCTCCTACTGTCCTCAATCTTTCCCAGCACTAGGGTCTTTTCCAGTGGGTCAGCTCTTTGCATCAGATGGCCAAAGTATTGGAGCTTCAGCTTCAGCATCCATCCTTCCAATGAATATTTAGGGTTTATTTCCTTTAGGATGAGCACCTAGTATGTACCAAGGACAGTGCTGGGCTCTGAGGATGCAGTGGTGATGGGAGAAACAATGTCCCTGCTCCCGTGGAATCTACAGTCTGATAATGAAGACAAATGTCAAACCAAAAGACAATAACATTCGTAAATAAGGAAATGGATCACTGCAGATGGTGATTGCAATCATGAAATTAAAAGATGCTTACACCTTGGAAGGAAAGTTATGACCAACTTAGACAGCATATTAAAAAGCAGAGACATCACTTTGCCAACAAAGGTCCATCTAGTCAAGTCTATGGTTTTTCCAGTAGTTATGTATGGATGTGAGAGTTGGACTATAAAGAAAGCTGAGCACTGAAGAATTGATGCTTTTGAACTGTGGTATTGGAGAAGACTCTTGAGAGTCCCTTGGACTGCAAGGAGATCCAACCAGTCCTTCTTAAAGGAGATCAGTCCTGGGTGTTCATTGGAAGGACTGATGTTGAAGCTGAAACTCCAATACTTTGGCCACCTGATGAGAAGAGCTGACCCACTGGAAAAAACCCTGATGCTGGGAAAGATTGGAGGCAGGAGGAGAAGGGGACGACAGAGGACGAGATGGTTGGACGGCATCACCAACTCAATGCACATGAGTTTGGGTAAACTCCGGGAGGTGGTGATGGACAGGGAGGCCTGGTGTGCTGTGGTCCATGGGGTCGCAAAGAGTCAGACATGACTGAGCGACTGAACTGAACTGAACTGAAGGAAATGGAGAGGGTGAGAAGAGAGAGCAACTGGGTGCACCTTGGTGGGGAGGGGTTGGTGTTCAGAGAAGGTCTTACAGGAGAGCAGGATAAGAGTTTAGGTGAGGGACAGTGTATACAGAGGGACCCTGGGAGGAAGGAGCTGGTGGGGCAGTGAGCCTCAAGTTGGGTGAAACAGGGAGAGGGGAAGATGGATCATCAGAGGCATAGGCAGCCCAGGTGGGGCCTGGCAGGATTTGAAGTTGATTCTAAGGGTCTCTGGAAGTCAGCTTGGGCTTCTGCCTTTGGACCTGGTGAGGTTTTCTTCCCAGCAATGTCCAGGTTGCACACTTTGAAAGCTTTTGCTAAAGGTATATCTTTGCATCGTCCAGACTGTCCAGCGTATTTGGGAGATGACTGGGGATCAAGGGTCATGCTAAGCTCAGACATTTTTCTCTTAAGAGAAGCTCACCACCTTGGCTGACATCAAAGCTACTGGGAGCTTTGTAAACACACAAGGGAAGCCGGAGCTCTGCCTTAGATCTCTGGCATCAGAGTCCCTGGGAGGTTGGGTGGGTGGATGGGGTGGGGTGGGGTCAAGGCCCTGACAATCTCACTGCCCGGTCAGGATGGAGTGCCCCTGCCTTACAAAAGTTCCAACTCACCACCTCAGCCTCATAAAGCCCAGGTCCTGCCAAAGACCACATCAAAGATGGGGCCCAAAGAGACGGTTTCCTTCTGTTGCTAGATGACTCAACCAAAGCATTTCTCCTCGGCCCCAGGTACCTGCCTTGGGCCTCTTGGGAAAGTAAACCTGTTCATTTGTCAATATTTACCCTGTCTGCTGCCTTCAACAGAAGAAGGGAAAACAGTTTTCACTGTCAAACTCATGTTTATACAAAGGATGTGTAGGCCTTCTCAGAGGGATGGAAAATCAATCACCCCCAGTTAACCTGTGCCCTTAATGAAGTGGTGGCTTTTCTCCCACCATCCTATCCATCAGGGGTGACAGTCCACGGCTTGTCAACTGGTCAGGATTCAGGTTGAAAAGGTTCTCACCCAGAATCTTGGGGAGACAGATGCTCAGAGTGTAACCTGAGACTGGAAGGTGAAGGCAATCCTCCTGACCCTGAAGGATGGGGCCGCTGGGGCTGCATCTGGTCCCATTCAGGGGAGACTAGCTAACGCTGAGACTCCTCTAAGAAGTCAATATTCTTTGGCGCCGGGAAAGCTTACCAGCCCATCACAGTGGCTCCAGTCGACAGTTCGCCTGGTGTTACTTGCAGGAAGGGCTCGGCTGCTGCGGCGTCAAAAGGCACCGTGATTCAGGTCCTTGGAACCACACGATGCTCCGAGAGAGGCATTCCTGAGAGGTGGCCGGGCTCCTCCGAGGGGTGAGCAGCAGCATTGGCAGAGCGCACAGCCGCCGGCTCCAATCCGGCTTCCGTAGTCTCAGCCACAGCCACGCGGTCTGGACGGCCCTGGCACCAGGGACAGACACACTGAAAAGCCATTTGCCGCGCTTGGGAGGAAAAACAAATCTGATCCCTACCTTTGTCGTTTAGAAGAGCCTTTGGATTTTATGGGTCAATCCAAGGGGCAAAAAGCAGGCACATCTGAGAAAGAGCTTCAGGGGCCGTGTTGGCTTCTCCTAAAGTGCAGCCCAGACCTGCCACTCTGGCTCCAGCCACCTTGTGCCCAGCCCTGAGCCGGGCAAACAAGGGGCGAAGTGAGGTTGCAAAGTGTCAGGCAGCTCGCAGTCTGATGGATGGGCTCAAACTCCCCTCCTCACACAAACAGGAGAATCTGGCTGAGGTCAGCTCATGGTGGGGAAGGGAAATAAGAGGAAGAATGGAGGGCGGGTAGAGAGAGAGCAAGAGATGGATGGATTCTAACATTGTTGTTGTTCAGCTTGTAAGTCATTTCCAGCTCTTTGCGATCCCATAAACTGCAGCACAACAGGCTTCCCTGCCCTTCACTATCTCCTGGTTTGCTCAAACTCATGTCCATTGAGTCGAAGATGCCACCCAACCATCTTGTCCTCTGTCACTCCCTTCTCCTGCCCTCCATCTTTCCCAGAATCAGGGTCTTTTCCAGTGAGTCAGCTCTTTGCATCAGGTGGCCAAAGTATTGGAGCTTCAGCCTCAGCATCAGTCCTTCCAATGGATATTCAGGGTTGATTTCCTTTAGGCCAGTGAGAGTTTTCAAATTTTTGATTCATTGAATCCTCCTACCTCAGCCCTCTAAGATAAGCCCTACTATCCTTAAAATGTGGACAAAACTAGAACCCACCCCAAAGGATTGTCCTTACATAGAATCTCAGTAAAATAGTAGTGAGGATGTTCATAGAACAGTCTTATCATGTAGTGAGTGCTCAATCACTGTATGTAGTTATTATTATTATTACTTTTACCATTCCCATTTCACAGATGAGGAAACTGAGGCTTGGAGAGGTCATGGGATTAGCCTGATGTCACATGGGCAGTGAGCAACAGCCAGCATCAAATATTAGGTCTCCTCCCCCCAACAGAGACTGAGGTCTTCCCTGCCTGTCTGTAAAAGTTCTGTTCTGCATGAACCATGTAGTTGAGGACCTTGCCTCCTCTAGTAAGACTCTGGGGCTATGTGGACCTGCTCTTGGGTACGCCGGCCGTGGAGCACTGCCATCCTGTTACTGTTCTGTGCCTCCCTCATGGAGCTTTCTGTACTTCACAGGGTGACCCAACCCTCAGGTTCTCTGGAAATAGACAGCCCTGCTCTGGGCATCTGTGTGTCTCAGGACTGTGCTCCAGGCCATTCCTGGGATGGCCTCAGTGGGAGATGCTACATCTCCTCCCCTGGAGGACCTTTGCTCGTGGACGCAGGGGAGCCCTCACCCCCTAAAACCTTGGCTCTTGCTTAAGTGTATTGAGCTTGCACCTGGCTGGACATCACCGAGAAGTCTAGCAGCTCTTACCCCCTTGTGAGGAGAACCTGCTGGGGCCCCTCATCACCCAGTCCCCTAAGCATTTGAAGCTGGTATTGGTTCTCTTGTTGCTGCAAACAAATTACTGCAAATTAGTGGTTTAAAACAACACAAGTTACTCTTAACAGTCCTGGAGGCCAGAAATCCAAGATCAGCCTTATAGGCCGGGGCTGGTTCCTTCTGGAGGCTCCAGGGGAGAATCCATGCCTTGCATTTTCCAGCTTCCAGAGGTCACCTGCAGTCCTCAGCTCTGGGTAGCATCTCTCCAGCCTCTTCTTCCATCATCACATCTCCTCCAACTCTGACCCTCCTGCTTCCCTCTAATAACAACCCGTGTGATTATGTTAGACCTGCATAGATAATCTAGAATAATCTCCCATCTCCAGATCCTTAACTTGATCACATCTGCAAAGTCCCTTTTAGTATGAAAAGTGATATTCTCAGGTTCTGAGGATTTGAATGGGGACATGGTTGGGGACTATTATTTAGTCTATCACAACAGGTTCCTAGACCTTCGTCATTTATTCATTCAGCAGCTTGCACTGCATTCCAGCCAGGCCCAGGTACATTTCTGTAGCCTGGGAACAGATGGGCCTGTTTCCTTGAGTGCCCTCATGTTTGCTAGCTTCTTAGGGATGTGAATTCGTCTTGTTTGGCTCCCTCCCTGGTGCCTAGCCCAGAACAGTTGCCCATGTTTGTTATACACCAGGTTTTCTCTTGAGCACCATCAATATGTGAATGGCATCCATGCTTGCAATAACTCTCCCCCATCTGAGATCCCCACAGATGGGGACCTAGAGGTTTCTTACCTCACCTAAGTAGCATAGCTAGTGAGTAGAGGCCATGATTTGCCCCCGGGCAGCCTGACTCCTAAGTCTTAGCTCCACTGTTCTATCTGGTCTCCCAAAGAGCTGCTTTCAGCACATCCTTATTAAAAGAAGGGAGGGGAAGACACAGGCCCCAGAGCTGCTTGCTCAGGGAACTGAGGTCTTGAGTGTCACGAGTGGCCCTTTCATGAAAGAGACTGGAAGGAAGGAGTCTGGGCCTCCAGGAGAGGCTTTACCAGACACACACTCCAGGGGCTTGGCTGGAGTTGCAGGGACCACCCTGATGGGTCAGACATATTGGTTTCAAGGTTGTTCCCCAAGTCCTGGGTGCTCCACAAGGAGAAGAGGTGTTTTCTCAAGCCTATCACAGTTCCTGCCCAGGGTTGGTGCTTGATTTTTAAATGTTGATTCATGAAATGATTTAGAGGTGGGCTGAATCCACATTTTGACCCCAGTGGCCAAATGCTATTGTTGTTCAGTCACTTAGTCATGTCTGATTCTTTGCAACCCCATGGACTGCAACACACCAGGCTTCCCTGTCCTTCACTATCTCCTGGAGTTTGCTCAAGTTCATGTCCATCGAGTCAGTGATGCCATCCAACCGTCTCATCCTTTGTCATCCCCTTCTCCTCCTGCCTTCAGTCTTTCCCAGCATCAGGGTCTTTTCCAGTGAGTTGGCTCTTCACGTTAGGTGGCCAAAGTATTGGAGCTCCAGCTTCAGCAGTGGTCCTTCCATTGAATATTCAGGGTTGATTTTCTGTTGACTTGTTTGATCAAAAGACAATATTCAGCCAGAGCCAAGTGTCAGGGCCGACTATGGCCATGGAATAAAATTTTGGATTATCTTAGTTTCTCTTTCCAGAAATCAAGGCCTGGGGCAGAGGGCCCCTCGGAAAGATGCTGTTCCATGGGACCATCCCTGGATGCAGGGGTGAAGACCAAGGCAACGAGGCAGAGAAGGAGGGGGCATTCGTTTTCTACCACTGAGGAACAAATGACCCTAAGTTTAGCGGTTCAAAATGACAGAAATTGTTACTGCACACACTCTATAAGGGTCAGGAATTCCTGGGAGGTGTAAGTAGTTAGTTCTGGTCCAGGATCTCTCGCAGGCTATCATGCTGTCAGCTGGGGCTCTGATTCCTGCAAGCCCACCCACGTGTCTGCTGTCAGGAGACTTCAGTTCCTCTCGTCCTGCGCCCTTCATGGGGCTGCTCACATGACCCGGCAGCTGGTTTCCCCCAGAGTCAGTGATCTGAAAGAGAAAGATTGCATCTCAGTGTGCCTGGGTTGCCATGACAAAGTCCTCCAGACTGGGAAGCTTCAACAATAGAAGAAGCTTCTTCTCACAGTTCTGGAGGCTAGAGGTTCCAGTCCAGGTGTCAGCAGGGGTGGTTTCCCCTGAGGCCTCTGTCCTTGCCTTGCAGATGGTCAGCTTCTTGCTGGGTCCCCATGGCTTTTTCTCTGTGTATGCAAGTCCCTATTTTATTCCTCTTCCTATAAGGACGACACAGGTCCTATTGGACCTACCCTACCCTAAGGGCCTCACTGAACTTTGTCACCTCTTTAAAGACCTTGTCTCCAGGTACAGTCATTGTCTGAGGAACTGGGGGTTAAGGCTTCCACATATGAATTGAGAAGGCAGGGGCGGAAACAAAATTCAGTCAAAAACAGCCAGCCAAGCCAAGAAGGAAGCCATAGTCTCTTATACCCTAATCTTCTGAATGGCATTCCAGGTCTTCTGCTGAATTCTGTTCCCTGGAAGCAGGTACTGAATCCTCCCACATTCAAGTAGAGGGAATAAAACCCTACTTGTTGAGGGGAGGCATACCAAAGACTTTGTCAACTCACCATGTGAATGGACCTAGAGTCTCAAATAGAGTGAAGTCAGAAAGAGGAAAAACAAATATCGTATATTAATGCCTATATGTGGAATCTAGGAAAAATGGTACAGATGAACCTATTTGCAGGGCAGGAATAGAGATGCGGATGTAGAGAATGGACACGTGGACACAGAGGGTGAAATGAATTGAGAAATTAGGATTAACATATATACACTAAAATGTGTAAAATAGATAGCTAGCGGGAAGCTGCTGTTTAGCACAGGGAGCTCAGCTCAGTGCACTTTAATGACCTAGATGGGATGGGGATGGGGGGTGGAATGGAGGCTCAAGAGGGAGGGGATGTATGTATACATATGGCTGATTCACTTCATTGTACAGCAGAAACTAACAACATTGTAAAGCAATTAAACTCCAATAACAGCAAACAAAAAACTACCACAGAGGGAGAGCCAAGGAGGACATGCATTCTTGAACTGGCCATAAGTGCAACTGCCTGTGGGGTTTTGTGGGACCATTCTGAGAACCACATGCACCGAGTCTCAGGACTCTCTGTGGTAAAGGAAAAGGGGAAGAATTTATTCAGCAGTGCCCATCATCTGTTGGTCAGTGCCCTCCTTATGGGGCAGTGTCTCACTGGGATTCCTCATTACTCAAGCGGGGCATCCAGTGAACTCTCTTGGTGCCAATAGGGAAGCCCAGGCAAGAGTGGGGAGGCTCGTGTGTGGACCTGACCCTGAGCACCATCAGGGGCCCCTACAGGAAGCTGGGGACTTCTCAGAGCTGAGGCCACAAAGTTACTAGAACAAGATGGGTGAGGCCAGAAGGGTCCAAGGGGGTACATAGTAGGCGTCAGCATGAATCCAAAATTCGATCCACCATAAAATTGACTTATTAAAATTTTATTTAAAATGTTAACAACTGAATTTTACATTTTTTGACATTGGAGTACTGGCCCAATAATTTTTCAGCACCATCCTCTCCGGCAGTCACGGTCCCCTGCAGCAGTCGAGGAGCAAGGCTCTTCCTGGCTGGTGGTGCCAGTTGTGGAGCTGCTGGCATGGATGTCAGTGCCAGGTGAGGCTGGTTATTCTCTCCCCACCCTTACTCTCCTGGCCGCACAGGAACTAACCACAACGAAGCTGCTGCTGCCTCAAAGCTAAGATGGACTTTTATAAAGTCTGTTTTGTTTTGTTTTTAACAGTTCGACCCACTAGAATAAAAATGAAGTTTGAGCATCCTGCACGCTCCTATTTTCTTCTCATTTTGTATATCTTTCAAATGTAAGTTGAAGAGAATTTATCAGAGATGTCATTTCACATGATTTTAGAATTTTTTTCTTCTTTGAGGAAGTGAATTTGCATTTCTATTTTTTAATTTCATCCTCAGAAGAGATGAAGCATTCTTTATATTTTTAGGGGTTTTTTGTTTTTGGCTGTTCTGACTTTCATTGCTGTGCGTGGATTTTCTCTAGTTATGGTGAGGGGGGTTGCTCCCTAGTCGCAGTGCATGGGCTTATTGGGGAGGCTTCTCTGGTCTCAGAGCACAGGCTCTAGGTGCACAGGGATCAGCAGTTGCAGCATGCGGGCTCAGTAGTTGTGGCTCACAGGCCCTAGAGTGGGGGCTTAGTAGTCGTGGCACATGGACTTAGTCACCCCATGGCATGTGGAATCTTCCCAGATCAGGGATTGAACCCATTTCCCCTGTATCGGCAAGCATATGTTTATACAGTGTACCACCAGGGAAGTCCTGAGGTGAAGTATTCTGAACAAACCTTTTTCTGAGAAGACTCATGGCCTAAATGGGAAATAAATATCAAAAAAAGTCTATCTAATTCTTAAAGTGTATTTAAGTAGCCTTTACAATTACTAGCATACCAAATCTACAAGCATTAGCGTTCTAATCTAATCTCTGTTATCTCTAAATTCAGTCATGTATTATTATTCAAACTTTATAAACATTTGTTGGCTCAAAAAGGCTATTAACTTGTTTTTAAAGTTATCTTGCTAACCCACTCCCTTTAAAATATCTATATGAGCATCACACTGTCTCTTTACTATTTGAAAAGCCTGATAACTGTTTTATATTTAAAATTAATAGCTTTTATTGCCGTCATTAGTTATTACAGTGTTTTGCAATAACAAGTATCCTCTTTGCTCCAAGAGACTAATAGAATTTCAATATGTCAAGAACATAAGAAGAATTTTCTCTTCAGGCTATATCTGCCTTGTGGTCCTCTCTTCAAAAATGCATCTTCAGGAATGAACGATAAATCAAGTGACACGGCTTGATCATATGACTGACTATTCTACTGAGTAGACACGCTGTAACCTGCAAGGTCACAGGATCATGGATCACACAGACCTAGCCAGATGCCAGAGACCACGCAGAAGAGGCACTCAGCAGAGGCACTCAGCAATAGGCAATCTTCCGAAGTCAAAGCCAAATAAACAGGGACTGAGTGCAGAAGCTGGACGGCCAAAGGACTAGAAGCCCATGTAAAACTGTATTGAAATGATCTCTTTGCCCATCATTGAAAACTAAATTATGAGCCTGATGACAGCCAGCCTTGTGTTTAAATCACTGCGGTATCTCCACCCCCGGCACAGTACCTGCCTGTCACATAGTTGGTGAAATCAAACTGACTGTGCCCACCCCAGGCTTCTGAGAGGTTAGCTATATTCTCTGGCAGCACCAGCTTCACTCACCCTCCTAAACACACATCCTCAGGCTCCGGCTTCTGCTTCCAGGCCCTACCTCTGTCTTCTGCTGGGCTGAGTTGGCCAAACCAGGCCATGGTCTTGTCCGTCACGATTAACCCTTAGGGCCCAGACCTCTGACCTGTCCTGCCAGAGGTCCCAGCTCAGCAGCTGTCCCTTTACCAAGCAGCCTCATCAAAAGCAGAGATATCTTTTGACATGAGATCAGAAAGGCTTCATCTTCTGAGTTTCCTGGAGAAATAGAACCAGGCTGAAGAGAGAGGAAGAGAGGTTAGAAAGAATTGGTTCACATGGTTATGGAAGCCAGATTTCCCAACGTGTGCAAGCACTGGGCTGGAGACCCCAGAGAGTGAATGGTGTGCTTTCCAAGTCCAAGTCCAAAACTCTGACAACCAGAAGCACTGATGATATAAATTTCAATCCGAGTCCAAAGACAGACAGTGATCACTCCCTTCTCAGCCTTTTGTTTATTCAGTTGATTGGGTGAGACCTACCTACCTCTGCTTGACTCCATCTACCTGTTCAAATGTTAATCTTATTTGGAAACACCCTCAGAGACAACCCCCCCAGTCATGTTTTACAAATAACTGAGCACCCTGTGGCTCAGTCAAGCAGATATACAATTAGCCATCCCAGGAATCAAACTGCCTATGTAGATCTTTGTTCCCAGGGAGGCTGGAAATCCTATAAAGTTCTGGCAGTGTAGGGAGAACATGAGTTTGGGCACCAGCCAAGACTGAGTTTGAACCCCTCTCTACCACTCAAAAGCTGTATGGTCTAAAACAAATGACAACCTCTCTACATCTCAGTTTCTTCATCTGTAAAATGGGGCTAATCCCACCAATTTCACAAGGCTAATTTGAGGAGTCATTGAAATAATGTATATTGAGGGCTTAGCTTCTCATGTCTCAGGAAATGCCAGTTCCCCTCTCTCTCCTACCAAGCACATTTTTTGCACTGGCTTCCTCTTCAAACTTTTTTGTCCCTGTTTAGTGAAATATCTTGCTTACATGCAGATTCTACATGTCTTGTAAAGTCCTCATCCCCCAAGGGTTCTGTCCAGGAGCTCCAGCATCCCTTCTGTAAGCTTCTACAGCATCTTATTAGTAACACAGAGCTCAGTACACACCTGTGTCTCAGTGTCATTTTTATACCCTCAGTCAGATCATAAGTTCTATGATGGAGACAGCTAAAGACATGAAAGCACCTGAATGTCCATGGACAGATGAATGGGTAAAGAAGGTGTGGTATATTTATACAAAGGAATGCTACTCAGCCATGAAAAGAAGTGAAATAATGCCATTTGGAGCAATATGAATGGGCCTAGAGATTATCATACTAAGTGAAGTCAGACAGAGAGAGACAAATACCATACAATATCATTTGTATGTGGAATCTAAAATATTACAAAAATGAACTTATTTACAAAACAGAGAGAGATTCACAGTCATAGGAAACAAAATTATGATTATCAAAGGAGAAAAGGGGAGGAGGAAGGATAAATTAGGAATTCAGGATTAACAGATACACACTACTATAAATAAAATAGATAAATAACAAACTACTATATAGCACAGGGAAATATAGTCAATATCTTGTAATAACCTATAATGGAAAAGAATCTGAAAAGGAACATATATACTATATCATATACTCTCTATATATATGTGTATATATATATATATATATATACATACATATATATATACACATATACACACATCTGAATTACTTCACTGTACACCTCAGTCATGTCCAACTCTTTGCAACCCCATGGAGTATAGCCCACCAGGCTTCTCTCTCCATGGAATTCTCCAGGCAAGAATACTGGAGTGGGTTGCCATTTCCTTCTCCAGGGTATCTTCCTGACCCAGGGGTTGAACCCAGGTCTCCTGCATTGCAGGTGGATTTTTTACCATCTGAGCCACCAAGGAAGCCCTTGAACTAACAGAATATTGTAATTTTTTGAAAAAAAGAATGGCATCACAAATGTCAACTACAATCAAATTAAACATGTGCTTTATCCATGAAAATGAAGAAGGCAGCTGTATCTTAGACAATTCTGTCCTTTCTCCCTGATCCCAAAACATATGTGCATGCAGGACTGTGAAGACTGAAGTCTCTTAGTGAAACCTGAGTTAAATCTCAATATATAAGTTATTCTTGGAAGAGAATGATTTCTTTGTTTTAATTAATTAATTTTTTATTGAAGGATAATTGCTTTACAGAATTTTGCTGTTTTCTGTCAAGCCTCAACATGAATCTTTTAATAAAAGAGAATGCCTTCACCCTTAATCACAACATACTTAAGGAATCCGTACATCTCACAGGTTTGAGCACTGGCATGAGGGACCGAATGAGTCACACATCACAGAGTCAAGCCTCGTGGGCTGCCCAAAGAGCTCACAGTCATCAGCTGGAATCGGGGTACCTTAAAGGCATCGTGAGGGTGTACTGGAAAATCTGGGAGACAGAAAGTTCTAGATACAAATCCCCATTGCCATGTTCTGTATCATTTTCGCAAGCAAGTTAAACTCTCTATTCCTCATGTGTTGTTGTTGTTGTTGTTCAGTCACTAAGTTGTGTCTGACTCTTTGTGACCCCATGGACTGCAGCACACCAGGCTTCCCTGTCCATCACCATTTCCTGGAGCTTGCTCAAACTCATGTCTATCGAGTCAGTGATGCCATCCAATCATCTCATCCTCTGTCGTCCCCTTCTCCTCCTGCCTTCAATCTTTCCCAGGATCAGGGTCTTTTCCAGTGAGGCAGCTCTTTGAATCAGGTGGCCGAAGTATCGGCACTTCAGCTTTGACATTAGTCCTTCCAATGAACATTCAGTGTTGATTTCCTTCAGGATTGACTGGTTTGATGTCCTTGCAGTCCAGGGGACTCTCAAGAGTCTTTTCCAGTACCACAGTTCAAAGGCATCAATTCTTTGGTGCTCAGCCTTTTCTATTGTCCACCTCTCACGTCCATACATGACTACTGGAAAGACAATAGCTTTAACTACACGGACCTTTGTCAGCAAAACAATGTCTCTGCTATTTAATACACTGTCTAGATTTGTCATAGTTTTCCTTCCAAGGAGCAAACATCTTTTAATTTCATGGTTGCAGTTACCGTCTGCAGTGATTTTGAAGCCCAGGAAAATAAAATCTGTCACTGTTTCCACTTTTCCCCTCTTCTATTTGCTGTGAAGTGACAGGATTGGATACCATGATCTTCTTTTTTTAACACTGAGCTTCAAGCCAGCTTTTCTACTCTCTCTTTCACTCTTATCAACAGGCCCTTTAGTTGCTCTTCACTTTCTGCCATTAGAGTGGTATCATCTACATATCTGAGGTTTTTGCTGTTTTTCCTGGCAATCTTGATTCCAGCTTGTGATTCATCCAGCCTAGCCCTTTGCATGATGTACTCTGCATAGACATTAAATAAGCAGGGTGACAACCTACAGTCTTGTACTCCTTTCCCAATTTTGAACCAGTCATTTGTTCCATGTTCAGTTCTAAGACAGATTTCTCAAGAGACAGGTAAGGTGATCTGGTATTCTCATCTCTAAGAATTTTCCACAATTGTTGTGATCTGCAGTCATGTTTTTCTGGAACTCCCTTGCTTTCTCCATGATCTAATGAACGTTGGCAATTTGCTCTCTGGTTCCTCTACCTCTTCAAAACCCAGCTTGTACATCTGGAAATTCACGATGTACATACTACTGAAGCATAGCTTGAAGGACATGGACATAGACATAGAAAAGAACCAGGAGAAGAGGGTCCTGCAGTGACGTAGAGGGAAGAAGATGATGATTTGATCATCTGGGTGAATATGGGGTTGTGTGACTTACATGTTCTGGTTGAACAGACATTAACATTACAGCCATCTGAAAAATACACCGTTTAAGGAGAGCACTGGAGGAGAACTTTGGAAGATAAATCAACTTCTTATTTAAAGAATAAAAAATAAACTCCTAATATTCAGTTATTTTAAAAGAATTTCCTGTGCACATGCAAAATGCCCAGCTTTTATTCTCTATTAAGACATGCAGAGTCTATTATTATGGGCCTGCTGTTTAACTTACCATCAAAGAGAGGAGGCCAAGATGACCAGATCTAAAGTTCAAGAATGTTTAACACTGTTCACAACATGTCCCAGTCTTAAAATGCTTTCTTTAATACTGAATAGTATGGTTCTCAAAGGACATATCCTTTCTTCCAGAAATAGGGTGAGGACGTGAGGGTTGTTGAGATAACATTCCATAAGAGGCAAATGGCCCAGATGGTAAAGAATCTCCCTGCAATGTAGGAGACCTAGGTTTGATCCCTGGGTCAGAAAGATCCCCTGAAGAATGGAATGGCAACCCACTCCAGTATTCTTGCTTGGAGAATTCCATGGACAGAGGAGTCTGGTGGGCTGTCATCCATGGGGTCACAAAGAGTTGGACACAACTGAGCAGCTAACATTTTCACTTTCAAGAGGCAAAGAAAGAGAATGGGATCCAAAGTCCACACCCTGACTTCTAAACCTAGTTCTGCCTTGTATTTGCTGTGTGACCTTGGACAAGTTGCTCAACTGCTCTGGGCCCAAATATCTTCACCTTATTATCACTGCTAACCGTGCCTGACACTTTGCATGCATATGAGAGTGCAGAACTTTATGATTTTCTTTTCAGCAGGGGAGGCTGCTATTGAGTTGCCAGCTGCCTGTATCTCTAACAAGAAGATAGAGAATCATTTTCCAGGAAATTGCTTTGTTCTTGGAAGAATTCTTCAAAGGCCTTTTGGTTATGGGGATGTAGGATGAGGAGAGTCCCACTGCTCTGGAGGAAAGGCTCAATAGGACAGTTTCTTGGCCTAGAAAAAGCCATTCCTCCCCAGCCTCTTCCAATTTTGTATAAGGGCAAAGGAGACCATGGGAGGAGAAGGTTGGAGGGGCTGGCTCTTTCTCTTTGTGGGTTCCACTGCAAGAACCTCTCTGATGGATGGAGGCGATTTGACTGAGGCCAGCTGGCAGGGAAAGATCCTCCCAGGGGCCTTGGAAGGGGAAAGATGAACATGTTTGTTATCATCACAGAGTAAACATCAATAATCACTAACATTTGAACTGCTTTACAGTTTACAAGGCATTGTCACATATATTAATATCATCTTCACAATACCATCATCTGACCTGAATTCTCAGAATGAAGAAGCCATGTGTCCCCCACCCTATACACCTAAAAATGATTTCTCTGGGATTCTATCCAAGACATGCCCTAGTGGGTGTCTAGCATCTGTGATCTCAGATTCTTGAATACCAGCCTCTCCAACCTACATCTTTTCCTTAAATCCTTTTTCCTCACCCTGTTCATTACCAAACACTCATTCTCTCCCTTAGCTATAATTCTTCCTGAGTCCTTTTAGTTCAATTTATAGCTCACTTTTCCCCTAGCTTTTGATGCCCTGTTCTAACTCTTGGCTGCTACATTCTTTTCTTCTCTTTAGTTTGATAATTGCATATTCACATCCTTCTGGGTCCCCCTCTACCTACTCACCTTGGCCCACAAAACCTATTCTTGGCACACTGCCCCATAAGGAGTTGTTGACACCTTTATGGACAGAACCTGGACAGTTAACTCCATCTGACCAATGAAGACTGCCCAGATGCACACAACCAACCAGATTGTGTCACTCCAATGTGAAGCCTGGCTCTCAGACCTTTTCTACACATGTGTCTGCTCTTTCCCTCCCACGAGTTCATCTTTCACCTCTAAGTAGTTTAGCAACACATTCAGCTGTGTGATGTATCCATTAAATCACAGAATATTTCATTGGGTAGAACAGAGTTTCATCACATTCATATCTCTTGGGGTGACACCCCACCCAGCCCCACCATCGTGGCCAGAGTGGTTCTTTTAGGGTGATCAGGAAGCAGCAGTAATAAGGCCATTCATCCTAACCCAAATCAAAACTTACACCAAGGAGACACGGTTGCAGAAGGGACAGTGAGTGGCTTCCCCAAAAGAAAAGGCCTGGGGCGGGGGGGAGGGGGTGGGCAAGAATCTGCCAAACAGCTGACCAGTGAAATTTAAATTGGCAATGAGGCCCCATCCCCATTTCAAAGGGGAAATTAAAACCAGGCTTTCTGGGAGGGCAGGCCCTCATCAGAAGGGAGGGGATGCCTGTAACCAAGGCAACATGTAAACACCAACTTTTCCTTTCTCTTCTTTTCCTCCCCAGTGGCCAACTTCCAAACAGTCCTCCTACACTTGTAAATCTCAGAGAGAGGTGACAAGAGAGGATGAAGACATCTTATCATTCCCTGAGGAAATCCAAAAGGCTTAGGTAAAAAAGAACAAAGGATAAAGAAAAATCACTATAGTTGGGTATATCAACAGAGAGACTTCCATAATAAATATAAGAAGACATGTAAGTCTTCCCAGACTGAGGTCATAAAGATTCTTCTACAAGGATTAGAAATTCAAGATTAAGTTATGTAAAAACACTTAGTCAACAGGCTCTTACATGGATGTAGAGTGCTGCTGTGTGTGTTTTCCATACATTACTGCCTTGTGAGGTAGATCTCATTGTCTCCATTGGCAGGGGAAGAAAATAAGCCCCAGGCCATGTGAGTAGCTTGTCCAAGGTCTAGAGCATGGCCCAGAACCTCCAGTGGAGACAGTGCTCAGTCATAAACAAATGAACACAGCTCACAGCAGAACTGTGGATGGAATTGATTGTGGAGTTCAGTTTCCTGCTGTTTTGCTCCATCCTGTGCTGTGCTCAGTGGCTCAGTCATGTCTTACCTTTTGCGACCTCATGGACTGTAGCCCACCAGGCTCCTCTGTCCATGGGGATTCTCCAGGCAAGAATACTGGAGCGAGTTGCCATACCCTCCTCCAGGGGATCTTTGCAACCCAGGGATCAAACCCAGGACTCCTGCATTGCAGGCGGACTCTTTACCATCTGAGCCACCGAGGAAGCCATCCTAGTGATACTGAATTCCTATAGGAGCGTCACTCTTTCATTCATCAATTCAGGGAATCCTCAGTGAGACCCCACTCTATGCCAGGCCCTGGGTGAAGTGCTAAACCCAGCAGTGAGGGAGGCCTGTGCCTGTTGAAGCTCATACCCAAATGGTGGGGATAAGGGTGGGAATAGATATAGTTGGCAAGAAGAAAGAGGTCAGCAAGACAATCTCAGGTTGTGATAAATGCTCTCAAGAGAACACACAGGTGTTCAGGTGTCAGAGAGCAACTAAGCAAAGATGTATGTACACAGGGAGCTCTCTAGGAGACTCTGAGGAGCTGTTGTTGAACATCATGGCTAGACATAAACATATACAACTATCCTATCACCGAACAGTTCTTTTTAAAAAATATATTTATTTATTTATTAAGGGCTTCCCTCGTGGCTCAGTGGTAAAGAATCTGCCTGCCAAAGCAGGAGATGCAGGTTTGACCTCTGAATTGGGAAAATCCCCTGGAGAAGGAAATGGCAACCCGCTCCAGTATTTTTGCCCAGGAAATCCCAAGGACAGAGGAGCCTGGCTGTCTGTTGTCAGTGGGGGTCGCAAAGAGTCGGGCACGACTTAGCTACTGAACACATTTATTTATTTGGCTTTGTCCAGTCTTATTTGTGGCACTCAGGAACTTTCATTGCATCGTGAAGTATCTTTCATCATTGCATGCAGGTTCCAGAGTATGTGGACTTCGGTAGTTGTGGTACATGGGCTTTGTTGTTCCACGGCATGTGGGATTTTAGTGCTCTACCAGGGATCGAACCCACTTACTGTTCATTGCAAGGCAAGTTCTTAACCACTGGACTGCCAGGGAAGTCCTACCCAACAGTCCTGATATCTACAAGCCTCAATTTAAGGACACTTTTTAGAGAGCTCAAATTACTGTTAAAATACTGTTTGGATGGAAATTTTTAATAACTGTTGTGCACTTCATTGCTTTATTAAGCACTTGAGTGAGGTCTAGAGGGCTCTCAGCTCTACACTCAAGGATCCCACTAAACTATGATTTTTGTCATTCCCTTTTGTCTATCAATGGCCATTTCTTAGTCAGGCAACATCAGCGGAGCTACCCTCATATTTCTAATCAGTTCTGAGCTATGACCTGGGAGGAACTTATTTCTGATACATTAAAGTCAATGGCCTTTGGTAAAACTGTTTTCAGTTACTCCTGAGGTGACAAAGGAGGTCAAGCCAGGGAAGGAGCAGAAGGAGCAATCCTTTCTTTCTTGTGCAAATTACTTAAGAGCATACAAGTAGTTAATAACAGAAGCAAGAGGAGAATAGGCATCTCAACCAAATTCAGGGATCTTTCTAATCTAGGCCACAGGAATCTGTGGAGCCTCAGTGCTGTCAGCCATAAAAAGAAGAATTAACTAAATGACCTGAGGTTTTCTTCTGGCTTTAAAACTCTGTGATGGAGGATTTTTACTTCCAGCCAAGATGGAGTTACAGGAACTTAGATTCACCCTTCAGTCAAGACAACTGAAATCGCTGACAAAATATATGAAACAATGCTTTTGAAGACAGTGGGCACCAAGTGATGAAGACCAGATGGAAAGTCAATGATTTTCCTAGTGTCTGTTTTGAAAGAGCTCCCAGGCTATGGGGTAGGGAAGGGAAACCCAGGCAATACCCAGTGAATTTCCTGAGTTGAAGACACAGAGCTGAGAGTCCAGGAAGACAGAGGGAGCTAGGACAGGGCAGAGTTCTTCAGGAGAGATAGATGCACAGAAAGAGAACTCCAGAGATCTGCAGGGGACTCTCCTTAAGCGTTCAGCAGACACCTGATCAGTGGGCGCAGGTGAGAAGACTGAGCCTAGGAAAAGAGCAACCCAAAAGGATGACAGGGAACAGCATACAGCATTCACACAGACAGGGAAGAGTCAAACTGGGAAACTTCATACACCACAGGGCACAGAGTAGAATGCTTGAAAAGGTCTTGCCTCAGGACTGGTGGACAGAGCAGGAAGCCCTAGACTAAGTGTTGCCCTGGTCCCATTTCATGTGCTTAAAAGGAAGATCTAAAAGGATCAGACTATTTCCAAGTAACTTAACTATGTCTCAGAAGAAAGATCAAGAATATTTATAGGAATCTAAAAATAGCCAGCAACTAAGAAGGTAAAATTCACAATATTTGGTATCCAATCAAAGATTTACAGGCTTGCAGAGGGAGAAATATTTGACACATAATAAGAATAATCAACAAATTGAGGAGGAGTTAGGACAGAAAAATCATTTAAAGAAATAATACTCAAAATTTTTTTTTTAATTTCTTGAAGACTATAAATCCACAGAGCCAAGAAGTTCAATTAATTCCAAATATAAGAAATATGAAAAAATACATCAAGGTATATCATAATCAAATTTCTCAAAACCACTAAAAAAGATAAAATATATAAAGTAGCCAGAGGAGCAGCCACCAGGGGTTAATTTCCAAAATATAAAAACAGCTCATACAATTCGGTATCAAAAAAATAAATCCAATCAAAAATGGGCAAAAGAACTAAAAAAGGATTTCTCTAAAAAGACATACAAAAAAAAAAAAGAAGACATACTGATGGCCAACAGGCACATGAAAAGTCACTCAACACTGCTAATTACTAGAGAAATGCAAATGAAAACCACAAGGTACCACATCACACGGGTCAGAATGACCATCATTAAAAAGTCTACAAATAACAAATGCTAGAGTGGGTAGGGAGAAAAGGAAACCCTTCTATACTCTTAGTGGGAATGTAAATTAATGCAGTTACTGTGCAAAATAGTATGGAGGTTCCTTAAAAAACTAAAAATAGAGCTACCATATGATCTAGCAATCCCACTCCCAAGCATATATCCCAAAAAGATGAAAATACTAACTTGAAAAGATAGATGCATTCCAGAGTTCATAGCAGCACTGTTTATAGTAGCCAATACATGGAAACAACCTAAATGTCCATCAACAGATGATTGACTTAAGAAGACATTATATATGTATGGGCCTCCCATATGCTGAGTAAAAGAAGCATGTTACAAAAGATCATATATTGTATGATTCATTTATATAAAGTATCCAGAATAAGCAACTATACAGCACTAAAAAGTAGAATACTTGTCTAAGGCTGAGAGGGTCAAGGTTGGGGGGAATTCAGAGTGACTGCTAATGACTACAGGTTCTTTTCTAGGGGTGAGAAAAATATGAAATTAGGTTATGTCTATGGCTGCACAGCTCTGTGACTATGCTAAACACTGTTAGATAATGCACTCTATCTGAGTAAAGTTTGTGGTGTATGAATAACATCTCAAGAAAGATGTTTTTAAAAGGCAAAATAAAAACTTTTGGGGATATATAAAAGATGAAAGAATTCATCACCAACAGAGCTAAACTCTAAAAAGTATTAAAGGGAGTTCTTTTTCAGATGAAAGAAAAATGATACCAGATGGAAATGTGGATGTACACAAGGGAATGAAGAGCATTGGAAATGGTAACTATGCAGTAATACATTGTGAAGATTTTCCCATGTCAATAGTTTCCAATTGAATATTTACCACCTGCATGGTTTTCCCGGAGAAGGCAATGGCACCCCACTCCAGTACTCTTGCCTGGAAAATCCCATGGATGGAGGAGCCTGGTAGGCTACAGCCCATGGGGTCGCTAAGAGTCGGACACGATTGAGCGACTTCACTTTCATGTGTCCCTTTCATGCACTGGAGAAGGAAACAGCAACCCACTCCAGTATTCTTGCCTGGGGAATCCCAGGGACAGCGGAGCCTGATGGGCTGCTGTCTATGGGGTCGCACAGAATCGGACATGACTGAAGCGACTTAGCAGCAGCAGCAGCAGCAGCAGCAGCATGGTTTTCCATCCTAAGGATCCACCATCATTATTTAAAGCTGGTGAAATGAGAAGGTCTGGGATCCAACACATAGGTGAGGAGCTGACCTTCTATAAGTGAAAAGATTTTTTTTCCCCACTGCAACAGAAAAGTAGGATATGTGCAGATACTGGTGGATTACAAGGAAATTTTTTTCTTCTTTTTTTGGATCATAAGATAAGAGGAAACATAAGATGTCAAAAACAGAAAGTGTATCTTCCTAACTACAGTCAGGTTCAAAATAAAAATGGCAACAGCTTGCAAGAATTTTTATGGGTAAGCATAACCTGGAGATTAAGAATCATGAATAAATTAAAAAGAAAAGTATCCTGCTCAAGATGATAGATAGAATTGAATTTGGATGTAAGCGGTTACTTAGAACAATCCCAGTGGGTAAAATATCTAATTGCACCTAGGTATCAGCATATCTTTAACTGGAGAAGCCTGCAGGCACCACCTTAATCATCTGATGAAGGTTAGCATCACCAGTCTATAGGACATGTTGACATCTTGTACTACCTGAAGTGATACAGTGAGAAAGGCACGTTACTTCTGTGAGATTCTCACCAAAATTAATCATTTCAGTTTAATTATGAGAGAATATCAAGCACAAATTGAGAAAATATCAACACAAATTGAGAGACAGTCAAAAAAATAATTGATCTGCTGCTGCTAAGTCGCTTCAGTTGTGTCCGACTCTGCGCGACCCCACAGACAGCAGCCCATCAGGCTCCACTGTCCCTAGGATTCTTGAGGCAAGAATACTGGAGTGGGTTGCCATTTCCTTCTCCAATGCATGAAAGTGAAAAGTGAAAGTGAAGTCTCTCAGTCGTGTCCGACTCTTAGCGACCCCATGGACTGCAGCCTACCAGGCTCCTCCGCCCATGGGATTTTCCAGGCAAGAGTACTGGAGTGGGGTGCCATCGCCTTCTCCGAAATAATTGATCAGTAGTCTTCAAAGGGGTCAAGTCATGAAGGATAAGGGAAAAACGAAGATCGTCACAGACTAAAGGAGACAAATGAGACATGATAACTAAATGCCATATGGGATCCTGGATGCTATCCTAAAGGAGAATTCTGGGAAAATTGGTCAAATTTGAGTTAGATCTATATTTTAGTTAACGACTTCGGTATTAATTTCTTGGTTTTGATTATTGTGCTATGGACTTCAGGTGTTAACCTTACGGGAAGCTGAATGAAGGGTAGGTAGGAACTACACTACTTTTTAAACTTTTGTATAAATCAAAAAATAATTGCTACATAGACAGTTTCTTAACTCTGTATTATTTATCAGATAATATGATGGCCAGCAACCTCAACCATCTGAAACTGAATTAGAGTTCTAAAATGAAATCAAACAGCCTCCAAACATAAGAAAATGAGTCATCACCAAGCCCAGGCAATGATAATACCTACATTCCAGGTTATTGCAAAACCCAAACCACATCCTGATCATAACATGCCGAAGATTTCCTAAGGTCAGTTCTCAATAACAGGTGGATCATCCTCTGTTATACAGGCACCCCTTGCCCAAAAGGCACTAAGTTCACAGTGCATCGGGAAGTAAAAACTTAGGTTTTTTCATGTTTTCTCCCTTATTTGCTCTTTCAATAAGTATTTATTGAGCACTTACTAATAACTTGTTCAGTCACTCAGTCATGTCCAACTCTTTGTGACCCCATGGACTGCAGCATGCCAGGCTTCCCTGTTTTCACCGTCTCCTGCTCAAACTCACTTCCATTGAATTGATGATGCCATCCAGCCATCTTGTCCTCTGTTGAACCCTTCTCTTCCTGCCTTCAATGAGTGTAGTTGTACTAACAACTACACTCCACACAACCACCTTTTGTGAGTTTGCAGGAAGTTTTCATTCTTTTTAAAAATTTTTTTAAAATATATTTTATTTATTTATGTATTTGGTTGCATCAAGTCTTAGTTGCAGCACTTGGGATCTCCATTGCATCATGTGGGATAGTTGCAGCACACTGATTCTCTAGTTGTGGCTCACAGGTTTAGTTGTTCCACATATGTGGGACCTTAGTTCCCTTACCAGGGGTTGAACTCACATCCTCTGCATTGCAAGGAAGATTCTTAACCAACCACTGGAACACCAGGGAAGTCACAGGAAGTTTTCATTCTTGTTCTTCTAAACCAAGAGCCAGCAAGCTTTATCTGTAAGGGGTCACAGAGTAAATATTTTAGGACTTGCAGATCATAAGATCTCTGTCTTAACTGGTTCTGCGTTTGTAGCCTAAAAGCAGCCATAGAAAACACATAAATGAGTGGGAATAGCTGTACTGCAATTAAGTTTAATTTATGAAAATAAAAGACAGTGAACCAGCATTGGCCCATGCATTGTAGTTTGCCATCTTCTGTCCTAAAAATTCAGGAAATACATGAATATTCCTACCAGCCTAACATAGAGAAGATAATCTCATCCAAAACTCCAAAACGAACTTCACCAAAATAAAACAAAACTCCCAGTTACCTTAGTTTTCAAATGAGGTCATGGATAAGGAAAAGGGCTTCAGAATTTCACATTTTCAGTTGAATATTTGCCTTTAAAAGTTTCTTTTTACATTTAAAAATATTTAAGATGACTTCGGCTGTCTAGCAAAGGCATGCATGCAACCAGAGGTTAGCCTCTGGAGGCCTCCCTGACCCTTGACCCTTTGGGGGGTTGCAATCTGGCATCTGTGAATGGCCTTTGTTGTTAGATATTATGCTTTAAATGCAGTTCAGTAAAGCCACAATTACAGATTCCAAATACGCATTCTCATCATTGCTTTTGAAAGGGGGTGTTTTAGAGAGTGTGGAATGGCTCTGGAAGTGAACAGAGAAAGTAACAAATAGCAGTCTGGTATCTAGTAGCCTTTGCTCTGGGGAGGAGAGGCATCTCTGAAATCTGCTTGGATGACACAACTTGGCCTGAGTTACCTGTCCAGAAGGAGTCAGAAATGGTCTCGCCTCAGGACACAGTGGGGCCACTGTCCTGCTGCCCGAGTTGTAATGCTCAAGGCGGACACCTCAGCCATTTCTCTGAGCCTCAGTTTCCCTCAAGCAAGGGACGTGCAGCACAACTGCAAGTGGATGCCCCTCTTTTAATAGGAGAATCAACTTTCCCCACAGTGTAGAAAAGTAATATAATTTTCTTAAGTATCTACTTCCAAGGTGTATTCAAAATGTTAAGGCCCCATTCTGTTTGCATAATTACAACTAAAAACTATACACTGCAAAGGAATGGGAAGATTTATTTCAGGTTAAAAATAAAACATTAAATAAATATCCATTTTATAGTTTTCAAAACCAAAGAACCCTACCCACACATTGAATATTATGTTTAGATCTGGGAAATGGCAGTCCACTCCAGTATTCTTACCTGGAGAATCCCATGGACAGAGAAGCCTGGTGGGCTATAGCCCATGGGGTCACAAAGAGTCAGACACAACTAAGTGACTAACACACACATACACACTGGATATCATACACAAAGAAAGCTTTGGACTAGCATTTCCCAAAGTAAGCTGCCTTGCAAGATTTTAGTAATTCCATGGAAAATCAGTTAGGGATATATTTGACTGCATTTCACAAAAAGCCAGCTATTGATAGCTTGAATAAATAGAATTTTGTTTTTATTTCATATGACAACAATTGAAATGTTACAGACAAACCAGGGCAATGTGCTTCAGTTTAGTAATATCACTATAGATCCAGGATCCTTCTGTTTTTCCTCTTAGCTAGACTTAGTCTGATGGCTTCTCACCTCTAGGTGACAATTAAGCTGCTGTAGCTCCAGACATCATATCCATATTCAAAGCAGGAAGAAGAGGGAGACTAAGAAAAATTTCTTGAAATGGCTTTTTCATTATATCAGTCAAGGAAAATCTAACTTGGAGGCCTTCAACACCCCTAAAACTTCCATACAGATTTTCCTCTACATTTCGTTGGACATTTATGAGCCCTATGACTATTCTTAGCAGTAAAGAAACTGGGAGAGTAAGAATGTTCGCTTTCTAACCACTATAATAGAGAGTGGCAAGGAAGAAGGGGGTGGATAGATAATTGGATTAGTCAACCCAATTAGTCTACCACAGCACATTATAGGTATTTTTATATTTCTATGTTTTGTGTTTTCCCATTTGTCAGTAATAAAAGTATTTATTTTACTATTTAAAAAGAGTAAATTTAAAATGTTAGTGTTGTGATAATTACATTGCTGTTGAAGTCTGTAAAAATGTTGACTTCTAACTCAATAAAAATTTTGTTTCAATAAATGTCATTGGTTTATAACTGCTCTTCCAATATATGCTCTATAGTAGAAATTGGCAAGTGGCTTCCCTGATGGCTCAGTGGTAAAGAATCCACCTGCCAATGCAGGAGATGCAGGTTTGATCCATGGATCAGGAAGATCCTTTGGAAAAGGAAATGGCAACCTACTCCAGTATTCTTGCCTGGAGAATCCCATGGACAGAGGAGCTGGCAGGCTACAGTCCATAGGGTTGCGAAGAGTCAGCTGACTGAGCGATGCACACTGATGTTGGCAAACGAGGGCCACAGGACAAATCAGGCCACCACCTGTTTTAAACAGAGTTTTATTGGAACATAGACACGCTCATTCATTTACTATTGTCTGCGGCTGCTTTTGTGCACTACATCAGAGTTGAATAGTGGCAAATAGTATGGCAAAGACCATGTTACATCTGCACCTAAAATATTTGCTGTCTGGCCCTTATAGGAAAAAATGGCCAACCCCTGACTGATAGGCTATGCCCTAGAAGAAGCTAGTTCATCCTGCAGAATCTCAGACTCTTCCTGAGGCTCTTCAGGAGCCTCAGGAGACTGACTGAAGTATTTTTAATAAAAACAACACCTCCCAACCAAGGACCTCATGATACCAACTTTGCCACCTACAGAGACTGATATGGCTGTGGTGTCTTCTGCACTGGGCCACAGGTTCGCCTTTGTTGCTAGCTTCTCACTGAAAGTTAAGTGTTGTGTATAAATCAGATACTTGGAGAAGAGGATTATTTAGCAAAAATATTGATTTTCTTATATATGATTTTTCAAAACACCAAGCAATGAACCCATTGGCTTCAGGATCACCTTCATAGCTGAACCAATCATAAATTGTCTTGCTATTATGGACTTTGCAAACAAAAACTTTTCCAGAAAAAATAATAAACCTTGTCTAAACCAGGGCAAATAGGACATAGGACATGCTCTACAGAGAGTTCATTGGAAACTGATTCTGTCTCCCTCCGTCTCCTTTAAGAGCAAGAGCCATACACCCCTCTTGTAATTCATCCTGACAGTTTCTGGGGTTTAATTAACGGCCACCTTTCCTAACGGAACAGTTAATCTCTCTGATATTAACTGTGGCTGATATCCAGTTCTGGCTTTGGATAAAAATCCAACACATTTGGATATGAATCTCCAGAACACTGAGCTGCCCTTGCCAGTCGTGGAAGGTAAAGCCCAGGAGAGACCCAGATGCCCTATCCTCCCTCCTGCCCTAGTTTCTGAGCTACTGACCACATGGCACGCTTTGCAATGGGTCAGCAGTTGTGGCCAGCTTGGCCTGTGGTGCTGCTAATTATATAAGCTATACTTACCTAGAAAGTATGGTGGTTTCTTATGAATCTGGCTACTATGATTACAAATTTAATTCCTAAAAGTAAGCCCAAAATGTGGGTTCCTCTCTCTTTTTTAACCCTAGCCCCTATACTTGCCCTAAACAACTCAAATGCCTACAGAACAACAGATATTTGTATGGAAGAAGAAAGCAAATATTTTTGTTGTTGTTGTTCACCTACTTTGGGCTTTACATACAGTAGCTCATGTCTTGTTGTCTGACTGACAGCCCTGTTGTCTAGTTGACAGCCTCTAACCAAGTGAGCTTGGTTGATGAGGAAATTGAGAAGTCAGGTGATTTGTTCAAGGTTCCAGAGATAAGTAACTAAGCCAGGCTCGATGACAAGCCTGTCCTACTCCAAAAGCCACCATGGGATCATTAGATGACAAACCTAAAGACCTAGAGCCAATCTATGAACCATCCATCTCTTGAGCCCTGGGTCTTTTAGCCAGCCTGGTCTGCCCATGCCCAGGCCCAGAAAGGCAGTTATCTTGGATTCATTAAAGGGAGTTGAGAGTCCAAGAGTGCAAAGCTCTGAGGACCAGAAGCTGGAGCAAGTCAGGAATACCTTAAGACAGTTGAGGACCCAGATCTCAGCACTTGCAAAGCCCTGCTCTGTACCTCAATCCTGCCTTCCCAATCAGCCCTGATACATCCAAGTTCCTTTGTTCTCAACAACGTAACAGTCACTTACTAGGCTAATAATTATGTTGCGTGTTGCCTGTTAAGTCGCTTCAGTTGTGTCTAATTCTTTACAACTCTATGGACCATAGCCCACCAGGCTCCTCTGTCCATGAGAATTCTCCGGGCAAGAATACTGGAGTGGGTTGCCATGCCCTCCTCCAGGGGATCTTCCCGGTCCAGAGATCTAACCCATGTTTGTCTCCCGCGTTGACAGGCAGGTTCTTTACCACTAGCACCACCTTGGAAGCCCCATTAATTATGCTGATCAAGTAGCAACTCAACTGACCTGGAGCAGACACTGTCAGGTCTATACCCAGCTTCTTTCAGATCTGTTTTATGCTGGTTTTGTACATTTATTATTGGTTTCTGTGTGCTTTACTTCTAACTGCTTTTATTTACGACTTTCTACAAGGAAATAGTCTTGAACCATTGGGCCAACGTCCCTATATACAGACAGCTAGAAGTTCCCAGGGGTTTAAATCCTCTGAAGGCAGGCTCTCTAGCCAGTGGCTGATGGGCTGGGATAGGAAAGCCCAGCTCCCTTGCCTCCAGGTAAGGCCAAATCTCAAGATGTCATTTCTACTGCAGAATTCCCTGAAGGATCAGACTGAGACTAGAACTTTGCCTGAAACCATCCCCTTGATCAACTGCTTTCTCTTCTCTGATCTACTTTCCTCAATCCTTTTCCTGATGCTTCTAGGAGCACACTCAAGAAATTACTCGTGCATAAGTTGTCATGCTTCTGGGTCTGGTTCTGGGGAACCTGCCCTGAAACAACAGCAGATTAAAATTACTCCTTGCAGTTTTGCATCTTTCAGCAGTACAGCTTTCCTGCCCTCATCAATCTCACAAGAGCAATCATCCTTAGCCTCCTCTTATGTTCCTGACCTGCTCCAGCTCCTCCTCTTTTCTTTTCTGATTCTCTACCTTTAGATCTAACTTTTCTTGATGATTATAAAAAGCTTAATGGTCACATAGGAAACAAACAAAAAGGCCAGAATCCAAACTAGGTTTGTCTGATTCCAAGTTCATGCTATTAGCCACGGGATACCTACCACTGAACTTTTGCCTTTGTAACTGATCTCTGGGATCCTGATTCTAGAATATCTTTCAAAGACTCTAATGTGGATTCCCTTCATAGAACTTTTAGGGGCTTCCCTGGGGCTCAGTAGTAAAGAATCTGCTTGCAGTGCAGGAGACATGGTTTCAATCCCTGGATCTGGAAGATCCCCTGGAGAAGGAAATGGCAACCCACTCCAGTATTCTTGCCTAGAGAGTTCCATGGATGGGGAGCCTCGTGGGCTACAGTCCATGGGGGTCTCAAAAATCGGAAACTTAGCGACTAAACCGCTACCACCCATAGAATTTTTGCAGTTCAAATTCCCACAAACCTTTCTATCTGACCCTTGAGCATCTAATATCTGGCTCATTCAATGTCCCCAAATGAAAGGTGATATTTTGAGCTTTATTCATTCATGTTCACAGTCTAGAAAATATTTATTGAATGCATTCTCTATACTGGGCTGTATTTGAAACACTATGATTATTGGATTAGGAAAAGAAGGGAAGGACATTAACGGCTCTCACTCTCTTTCTGGTTTTAATTTTCTTTAATGCCTTTTCCCAAACTCCACCAAAAGTTAAAAACAGTATAACACAATAACAATGGGCTTTGGAAGGGAAGTAAAAAAAAGAACCTGAGTGTTCAAATACTCCAAGAAAAATACTAGCTCTGTGAGATTGAGTAGATCCATGGAAGGTGACTCAAATGGTGGTCTCAACCTGGATACATCCAGGGGATATTTGCCAATGTCTGGAGACATCTGTCACAACTGGGGGATGGGGTTCTGGCCAGAGAAGTAGCTAAGCAGCCTGCAATGCAAAGGACAGCCTCCCGTAGAAAAGATTAACAACAACAACAAAAAAAGACTCCAAAATATCAATAGTGCTGAGGTCAAGAAACCCTGATTTATAGTAATAATTCCAAACTCATAATGCAGTCGTAGAAACAAATGAACAACTGGCTCCCTCTAAGTTCGAGTTCCCCCCTTTCTCCCCCTTATTCCCTCCTCTGTAGTGTAGAATATGAACACATTCTCAGATCTGAGACTTTGCTGGGAAACATGAGTCCTGGCCTAACTCTACCCATTCCACCCCCACCCTATCCCAAGAGAATGGCTCAAATTCACAAGGCAACTTTTCTCACTTCAAAGGAGATACTCTGTTCTCCACAGTGACAGAGATTAAATAGGTGCTTATCATCCTAGCACATGTTGGGAAACAAGCCTTTTCTTGTGTTCCTAAGATGGAAGCCACAAAGAGATCATATGGCAAGTGTAATGGCAACCAGATTTCATCCCGCGCTTTACTCTAAAAAGCCAGGCTGCAGACATTTGCCTACCTGAACAGCAGCAGCAGGTCTAAGCCCAGGTAGACCTCTGGAACTGATTCCACTTTACTCTTTCCTAAAGCTACAGCATTCTTGACAAATTTCACATCCATTTGTATCATTAATTCAAATTTGCCCAAACTAGGAAGCTATGGCCATAAATTTAGTCATTCTTGATTAGAGTTTAAACTGAGTCACTCATTCTTGGGTTGTCCAACATGGTAGCCACTAGCCACAAAAGGCTATTAAAATTAAAGTTAATATAAAGGTTTTAAAAATTAAAAATTTAGTTCCTTAGTCACACTAGCCACATTTCAACTGCCCGATAGTCCCTGTGGCCAGTATCTACCACACTAGACAATGTAGGGGCTTACCTGATGGCTCAGATGATAAAGAATCTGCATGCAATTCAGAAGACCTGGGTTTGATCCCTTTGTTGGGAAGGTCCCCTGGAGAAGGGAATGGCTACCCACTCGAGGGAATAGCCTAGAGAATTGCATGGACAGAGGAGCCTGGCAGGCTATAATCCATAGGGTCGCAAAGAGTCAGACACAACTGAGGTGACTTAGCATGGACTCACAAATATAGACTATTCCCATCATCATGGAAAGTTGGACTGCTGCTGCTGCTGCTGCTAAGTCACTTCAGTCGTGTCCAACTCTGTGCGACCCCATAGATGGCAGCCCACCAGGCTCTTCCGTCCATGGGATTTTCCAGGCAAGAGTACTGGAGTGGGGTGCCATTGCCTTCTCTGGGAAAGTTGGACAGCTCTGTACAAATGATACTTAGCAAATCATTTCTTAATTTCTTTGAGCACTTGTTTCTTCAGTGGTAAACGTAGAGACCATATTTCCTGACTTGTCCCTTTGCCAGAATTCCTGGAAATGTGAACCAATGGAGAATGAGAATGTGTGTCTTGTAAAATGCAAAACAGTATGCAAATGTAAGGATTGTGACAAGAGCCCAGATCATTTCCTTTAGCAAAGATTGTCAGACCTGCTTTATTGCCAAGAAACCATAATGCTTCTGTCCAAATCTTTTATTTATGGCTTTATAAATTATTGCTCCAGCTGAATACCTTTAAGTGGAGGAAGTTTTGTGGGTATGTTTTCCCCTCCTTCATAACTAAAGTCTCTGCTGTGTACACTGTAAATCTATTGGTGTATTCAAAGAGTTTTGAAGGTCATGAATTTTCCCTTTGCCTGTTGAGGAAGTTTTCACTCTCATCTTGCATTTACCTTCTGAAGAGTCAGGCCAGCTTCTCCATCCCTAATGGGGCATTTGAACAAATTCAATCTTTGGGCTGGAGGGAGTCTTTGAATTTTTCTTATTTAGAATCAACAAAGCCTTTCAACTCAAATAGAAGGGATAATTCCCGTTAAGCCCCGAGTAGTCTTTGGTGTTTGCTCTGCTATCAGCTGGGACACACTCCACCTAGAGAACAAACCTCTGTCTTCACTTAGGCTTGTCCTGAACTGTCATAAGTTGTAGCTCGATGAAAGCGTTATAAGATAATAAGAGTATGCGTGTCAAGTAATTGGCTAAATTATGTCTGAGAAGCCTCAAAACACGCCAGCAGGACAGCTCAGGCAATCTAGAAGGTACCACTGAAGCCTGGAAGGTTGAGCCATTCTCAGGCCTCTCAGAGACCCTTTTGTGTCTTTCTAATCATAATAATAAGGCTTGAGACTTCCTTGATGGTCCAGTGGCTAGAACACTGTGCTTCTGATGCAGGAGGCCTGGGTTTGATTCCTGGTCAGGGAACTAGATACCACATGCTGCAGTTAAGGTCTTGCATGCCACAACTAAGACCTGGAGCTGCCAAATAAATAAATATTATTTTTAAAAGAATTAGTAATAATAAGCCATGGCATCTACATGCTGTTTAGGGTGAAGATGCTTTATTGACATCCACTGTTGAGCCATACCATTAATTACCTCATGTAAGGAAACGCTATAGACCAGAAAATGGTGTCCTGGAATCAGGCAGGGCCAGAGGACAACTTTAAGTGTTGCCTTGTTGCTCCTTCTATGTATCAAGGCTATTGTAGTGAAAAAGCAGACAAAAACCCTAGCTTCATGGTTGGTGGCTCAGATGGTAAAGAATCTGCCTGCAATGCAGGAGACCTGGATTCTATCCCTGGGTTGGGAAGATCCCCTGGAGAAGGGAATGGCAACCCACTCCAGTATTCTCACTTGGGAAATTCCTTGGACAGAGGAGCCTGGTGGTCTACAGTCCGTAGGGTCACAGAGTTGGACACGACTGACTGACTAACACTAACTAACATGGAACTTATGTTTTAGTGGGAAGGGGAAAGCAAGAGGGAGAAAGGTAACAAAAAAAGGAACCTCAAAATATATGCAATAAGAAAATATAATGGGACAAGAATGTCAGAATAAAAGTTGAAATTTCACAAACAATGAAATTTTTTTTAATTCAGGGGAGACCTCATAAAGTGACATTTCAGTAGGAACCTGTGGGAAATGAGAAGACAAACCCTGGGGGTTTCAGTAGGCAGAGCTTACCAGGCAGAGGAAGCTGGCACATGCCAAGGCCCTGGGGCAGAGGCAGGCAAGCCTGGCCTCTTTGTGAAAGCGTAGCAGATTAGAGTGTCTAAGGCAGAACAGGAGGAAGAGGGAATATCTGAGGAGGAGGTCATGGAGGTGACATGGGGCCAGATCACATAGGCTTCCTTCTGTATTTTACTCTGTAAGACAGGAGGATTCTTTGTAGAGTTTTGAGCAGATGAGTGAAACAATCCAACTTAAGTTCTTAAAACACCTTTAGGGATATTCTGCTGAGAATAGACCAGGTAAAGGGGAAGCAATGCAAGGATGAAAGCAGTTTATGATCCAGCCTCACAGGGTTTTCTCTGACCCCTGTTTTTCATCAGCAGATCACCAGCCTTGCCTCTAGGACTGTAGACATTCATACCAACCAGTGCTGTCCCCTCCAAGAGCCAGCTCATAGACTGCGATGAATTGTACCATTGAATTCATTCTGTCCATTGATTCTACTCAGCCTCATAAAATCAGAGCTCATCTGTGTTGGAATGAACACAGACAAGTGCTTGGTTCAACTGTTCCTTTTGAAAATTGTGAAATGGATCATACATACAGAATCATTTAAATGATAATAATTTAGTATTCATGTACTACTATCCAGTTACTAAGGAGAGCATCACTGGTCCCTTACATACCCAATGGGTCCCTTCCCAGTCACATGCTTCTCCCTTCACCCCCATCTAGAAGTAGCTACTATCCTACCTTCTGTGTTAATAATTCCCCAGGGTTGTGTTTTTTTTTTTTTTTTTTTGGTGGGTCTCTCACCTGTGCTTTCTGATGGCTCAGTGTTTCCCTGATGGTTCAGTGAGTAAAGAATCCGCCTACAATGTAGGAGACACAGTAATTGTGGGTTCAGTCACTGGGTGGGGAAGATTCCCTGGAGGAGGAAATGGCAGCCCACTCCAGTATTCTTGCCTGAAAAATCCCCTGGACAGAGAAGCCTGGCAGGCTATAGTCCATGGAGTTGCAAGAGTTGGACATGACTGAGCAATTAAGCATGAATGTAGGCTCCCCTATGCATGAAGATCCAAATAATACATTTAGTTTTGGAAATCGGGCAGCAGCACACACCTGCATGTGTCCCTGCTGGATGGAGACCCACAGGAGGAGACAGGCTGAACTGAGTCTCCAGGGGATGATTGTGATCTGGCTCCAGCCTCCCTGAGATTGTACAAGAGTCCCTTTGGGAGAAGCGACTGGGCAAGGTCACAAGTGAGTTCTCAAAACACAGAGCTCACTTAGAACATGACAGTTTGTCTGGCAACACAAGTATGGACCAAGAACTAGACATGGGGAAGGGACAGAGTTGGAGAGAGTGGGGAGCTGTGAATGGCACAGTATGCATCCAGCTCAAAAGATAGGTCAAAGCAGAATGCTTCTGTGGGTGGCATGAGTGTTCTCAGCTTATCCAAGCATCCAGGCATGGAGCAGAAAGCAGGGGGTCACTCAGTGTATGGTCAAGAGAAGACAGGTCTAGTCCAGAGCCCAGGGCACTCTCCCAGGTGTTCTGTCCTCGGGTTAGTGGGGGATTTGGTATTGACAGCACTCTGTGGGTCTGTCTCTGCTCAGATCTGGTGGGTTGCCTGTCATGTGTAGACACAGCTGCCATTATGGGATGGACCTTCACCATCCTTCCAGGAATTCCCCTCACCTCTCTCTTCTTTTGGCACTGCTGTATCCACATCTTCTCATTCTTGATTTTTCTTTCATTTTGTTGAAGTATATCCTTTAGTGGATTTTTTAGACCATTTTGAGACCTTAAATATGTGAAAATGACATTATGTCATTTATGCCATAATATGTCATAAATGCCTCATTTATGCCTCAATTATGACAACCCACTCAGTATTCTTGCCTGGGAAATCTCATGGACTGAGGAGCCTGGCGGGCCACTGTCTATGGGGGCGCAAAGAGTCGGAGACACAGCTGAGTGAGTAACACACACCCCCTCAAATTATAATGAATGATTTGGGTAGGTGTATAATTGTTAGTTAAATGTTATTTGGGTTTCCCAGGTGGTGCTAGTGGTAAAGAACCTGCCTCCCAATGCAGGAGACATAAAAGACGCAGTCCTTGGTTCGGTCCCTGGGTTGGGAAGATCCCCTGGAGGAGAGCACAGCAACCCACTCCAGTATTCTTGCCTGGAGAATCCCATGAACAGAGGCACCTGGCAGGCTACAGTCCATAGGTTCGAAAAGGCTTTAGAATTTGGGGAAGTTCTCCTGTTGAAAAATCTGAAGTTTTTCTGATCTAATCTGTTTTTTTCTTTCCATAAAGTGAAAGTGAAGTCACTCAGTCGTGTCTGACTCTTTGTGACCCCATGGACTGTAGCCTACAACACTCCTCCGTCCATGGGCTTTTCCAGGCAAGAGTACTGGAGTGGGTTGCCATTTCCTTCTCCAGAGGATCTTCCCAACCCAGGGCTTGAACCCGAGTCTCCCGCATTGTAGGCCGACGCTTTACCTTCTGAGCCACCAGGGAAGTCTCTTTTTCTCTCCATAAACTCATAGAATTTTTTTATGTCTCCACTAATCAAAAATTTCCTGATAAACTTTTATGTGAATTTTTCATTCCATCCCCTGTGAACTTTGGTGATACTTTTGATCAATCAATCCATGTCCTTCAATACTGGGAAATTCTCTTAAATGATTATATGCACTAGTTCCACTCTTCCTCTGGGCTTTTTTTCAGATTTCATTTTTCTGAAATTCCTTTTGGACCTGTCCTCTAATATTGGTATAATTTCTTTTCTATTTTTATTTCTTTGTCTTTTTGCTCAAGCTTTTGTGATATTTCTTCCAATTTATCTTTCAATACTGATGAGATTTTTATCTGTCCTCGTGTTTTTAATTACTAAAAACTCATTTTCTTCTCTTTTAGAACATGTTTTCCTCATTTCATTCCTGGGCTATCTTGTCTCTCTTAGGAACATTAATGAAAGATATTTTGGCATTTCATTTCCCTTGAGTCTATATTTCCTCTCCATTGCATTTCCTGTTTATTTATTGTGGCCTCTGTATTTCATGTGAGAGCCTTTTCCGATGTCTGATAATCCTTGTTGCTTATTATGAATAAAAGTTGGGAAACAAAAAACCTGATTGGATGCTCCCAGCCAAGAAGTAGAGCCTGTCAGCATTGACTCAACCAAACCATGTGTTAGGAAATCCCCTTTGTTGGTATCTTTCAGTCTTTCTTCTTGGCTGGAGGTTAGAGTCTCCAGAGAAGACTCCACCCAGCTCTGGCCTGGAAAGGAGAGCTCTTGGCACATTCTGTGGTCAAAGAGAAGATTAGAGATCTCAGCACACAGCAAGCATTGTGAAGTCACTTAAGTCCTTGTCTTTGACAGTGTTTATGATTCACGCCTGATGTTCCCTGCTCCAGTGACCTCCAATTTTGCGCCCCCCACCCCCGATAAAATAAGCCTTCAGACTTACCAGTTGTTTAACCATTTAAGGCAAGTAATCCTAGCCGCAGTAACAAACAAATTCCAAAATCTCAATGCTTAACAAAATTAGTTGACTTCCTATCCCTGCAGAGCTTCATGTCAATGATCTGACTTGGCAGAGTAGGAGTCCAGTTTCCTTTTCTCTTGTGGCTTCACCAGGTCTCACAGATTGCTCTATTTAGCTTCTGTATGTTGAAAAAGAGAGGATTCTGCATGTAAGGTTGTTATAGGTCAAGCCTGGAAGAGGGGCTTATCATGGTGCCCACTTTACATGTGGACTTAGTCATGTGGCCACACCTGATTGCACAGAGACAGGAACGTATTGAGCTGTGTGCAAAGAAGGAAAAGCATATGGGCTTCAGTGAACACATGGCAATCACTACTCTAAAGATCCTAGCATGTTGCTTAACCTCCATGAGTATCAATTCTTTTAAGCTATAAAACAGTAACATTGGAACAATACTGTCTGCCTCACAGCTTATTGTGAAGGTTACATTTGTGAAATGTTTGGTCTGATGCCAGGCACACAATCAACCCCCAGGGAATGATTACTGTTATTATTGTTGTTGTGTGTTTTTCTTATCTCTCATTGTTCATTTTATCAAAAATGGGGATCTATGAAAGATCAAATCTTAGAAATCATAGAAATTTAAAAAACAGATGACAGTAGACAGAAGAACAATAAGGAAAAGAAAGAGGACGCGGAGGAGAGTCCAGTACTGAACAACATACCATTTCATTTATATGTCGAATATTTTCTGAACATCTATGGTGTACCAAGCATTGTGTTAGAGATCCAGAGATACTGAGATGAATAATATCCCTGCCCTTGTGGTCTGACTGAGAATCAACAAGCTAAACATTGACACACTTTTGGAAACATTGGGCCATTTTTCAGAGAAAAGTTGGGAGATATTCCAGAGGATAACAAAATCTGAAATAATTTTCCATTTTAGCGGTCAAAACTTAGATTAGTCAAGGTTATCAATCACCTCCATGATCCTAAACCCAGTGGTAAATTCTCGGTCTTTATCTTACTTGACTTGCATCTAACCATGACCTCATCTTTGACACAGTGTCTTCACCTGGCTTCCAGAGCAACAGGCATCCCTGGTTTTGCTTTCATTTTGTTGGTTGCTTCTTCCTAGTCTCTTGTATTGGACCTTTTTCATTCCCCAAGTCTCAGGTTTTACTCCTTCTCTTCTTCACCCCTCCCTTAGTGATCTCATATAGGATTATAGCTTCCAAGGTCACCTAGAAATTGAAGACCCTTAAATTATGTATTCTGCTCAAGAGGGTTTTGTTCCCCTAAACTTCGCCCACCTGTGACCTGGTTGGTGTTGTTGTTCAGTTGATAAGTTGTGTCCTACTCTTTATGACCCCATGGACTGTATAGCCCACTAGGCTCCTCAGTCTCTGGGATTTCCCAGGCAAGAATACTAGAGCGGGTTGCTATTTCCTTCCCCAGGGGATCATCTCGAACCAGGGGTATGATACTTGGTCTCCTTCATTGGCAGATGGATTCTTTACCACTGAGCCATTGTCCCTGGTAGGCCATAATAAATAAATGTTGGATGAAGCTGATGCATTGCAATTATCTGTTCATGCCATTCCCCTCCAGTACCTGGCATATGCCATAAAGTTTCCTAAAATGTATTTCAGAGAACCCTAGTTCCATAAGATGCCAACAAGATCGTTGCTATAGTAGATGCTGTTCCTGCCTCCCACTCTCAGATCTCCTTTCCAGGGATGGTGCATCCATCCCCTAGATGATCTGACTCCTGGCTACTAACAACAAACAACTGTACCCTTTACCAGAAAAGAAATTTCCTTTAGCCCTAGGAGAGGCTTCTTGCATAGAGATTTCGGAGAGATTTTCCCCTCCTTCCCAAAGGGTCACTTGGAGGTAATTAGTATCTTATTCTGGCATAAAAATCTCATCCTACCTTATTCAAGATGAGATAACTGACAACATGGGTAATTACTGTTGTTCGGTTGCTAGGTTATGTTCAACTCTTTGTGACCCCCATGGACTGCAGCACACCAGGATTCCCTGTTCTTCACTATCTCTCAGAGTTTGCTTAAATTCATGTCCATTGAATTGGTGATACTATCTAACCATCTCATCCTCTGTCACCCTCTTCTCCTGCCCTCCATCTTTCCCAGCATCAGGGTCTTTACCAATGAGTCAGCTCTTCACATCAGGTGACAAGAGTATTGGAGCTTCAGCATACTTCCAATGGAATATTCAGAATTAATTTCCTTTAGGATTGACTGGTATGATCTCCTTGCAGTCCAAGGGACTCTCAAGAGTCCTCTCCAGCAACACAATTCAAAAGCATCAATTTTTCAGTGCCTAGCCTTCATAATTCAACTCTCATATCTCTACATGATTACTGGAAAACCCATGACTTTGAATATGGACCTTGTTGGCAAAGTGATGTCTCTACTTTTCAATAAGCTCTCTAGGATTGTCATAATTTTCCTTCCAAGGAGCAAGCATCTTTTAATTTCATGGCTGCAGCCACCGTCCACAGTGATTTTGGAGCCCTACAAAAGAAAATCTGTCACTGTTTCCACTTTTTTCCCTTCTATTTGCCATGAAGTGATGAGGCCGGATGCCAGAATCTTAGTTTTTTGACTGTTGAGTTTTAAGCCAGCTTTTTCACTCTCTTCTTTCACCATCATCAGGAGGCTCTTTTGTTCCTCTTCACTTCTTGCCATTAGGGTGGTATCATCTGCGTATCTGAGATTGTTATTTCTCCCAAAATTAGTCAAGTCCATTTCATCTGCTTTCACTAATCAAGGTTGTTTTAATTGTTGCTACAAAGACTCACATGTCCTTCAAGCAGCAGGTAACCTAAACAATAAGATGTTTACCGGGAACTTGGAGTCAGCGGCATCTAGTTTGAGCTGAGCTGGTAAAGACTGGATAGGACCATGGACCTTTCAACTGGGCACCTGCAGAGAACTCTAGTTTAGTTACACCTGCACAGAATAACGATTACTGTGCCTCTCTTTCTCCACATTCCCCACACCTCAGACCATGCTGCTTCTTTATTTGCTATCCCATAAATGCCCCCAGTCCTTTGCCTTTGGGGAGGCAGAATTGAGACTCATTCTTCCGTCTCCTTGCCTGGGTGCCTTGTGAATAAGTTCCTCTTTGCTGCAAACCAGCATCTCAGCTTTTTGCCTTGCTGGGTGTCAGGCAAAATGAACTCTGTTCGTTAACCTACCTCTGTAGCATGTTTCATGCTATAGAGCTCCCCATGGGATTCAACAGAGGCTAGGTTTCAGATGAACCTGTATCTTTGCAAAGTTTCTTCTCTCTTTTTCTTACAGATTTCTCCAAAGAGAGCTGCCTCAGTAAACCACTTGTAAAAGCATCTTCATCTTAGGCTCTGTTTTGAACAAGCCGAACATAAGGCAGTTATTACTTAGGGTTATCCTAGGAAGCTACCTCTTAGGGTTCTGGAGTTGAATTCCCCGCCTCATTGCAGCTGGTGATGAGCACCCCCGCCTCCAACCTCTGCTGGTCAGTGGAAATTTGTGGTCCTCGGCATAGTGTAACCAGTAAATGCTAAGATTTCCCCTGAACTTTGATAGAATACCGGTGTAAGAAGATGCACTAACATGTAAAATACCTCCACAAGGGAAAGATATAAGGGAAACAGTAATTTTTGAGATAGTGAAATTGGGTAGTTGTTTCTGAGTGCCCTTTATACACTGAAGAAAGAACATCATAGGTTCAGATTAATGGTTCATCAATTCAAAGCAAAGTTTGAAATTCAAACTTGACAGTATTTATCCTGTAACCCAAAGAACCAACTGGGGCCAAACACCAGGCTCAAACTTATTTGTAAGAGCAGTAGAACTTCAGAGAAGTTTGAATTCTAAGTTTTAGAAAGTCTTCTAAGAAGTTCTTCCCCAACAGAGAGGTGGGATGCTAAGGCTGGGATGAGGGTGTCTGGGGAGATGTGCTGGAGAATCTTGAGCTACCAGTTGTCCTTGAACCTCTGCACCTTGCAGGAGTGAGCCGCAGCCCCTCCTTAGAGCCTTCTCTCCCCACCCAGCCTCACTTGATGATGGCACATAAGCCTCAAAGGAGGCAATGCTCACCCCTCTCAGGATCTAGACCTACATTCCCTCCTGGCCACCAGCCCATTCTTATGGACAAACCTCAGCTTGAATCAGCTGAGGAAGTGCTGGGCCTAGAGGAGGGACTTCACACCAACTCAACATCAAATGTGGATAAAGGAGCCGGTAGGAACTGGGAGAAATGCCAGAAATGGGTCAAGGAAGGTATTGGGTCAAGGAGAACAACATGGAAAGTTGGTTAAGGGAGAGTTTGTCAGGATCTGGGTACTCTCTACAACATAAATCCCCAGTGATTGTTGGGATATGCTGATTGTTGTTTAAATAACTGGCCTGGGGGCTAGTCTGATATTCTGTGGAGGTATATGTTGGAAACATGAAGAAGCAACTGTTAGTAATAAATGATGCTGAAACTAGATCGACTGTCTAGATTGTGGAAGAAGAGATCAAAAAGTCCACGAAAGCAGGTGTACTAGAGTGGGTCCTTGGGATAAGACTGGGATAAGAGATAAGCTATCTCTCCCTCTAGGAAAGCCCAGAGAACATTCTGTTTACCAAGGTGACAGGGCTGTGTTAATCAGGAGAACAGAAGCATTGTTCAGACGCTCAGTCATGGATGTCCTCTGGAGGCTGAGCGGATGGTAGGAGTTTCCTAGTAGCAATGGGATGGCAGAGGTCAGGAGGCAGCGCTTAACTTTGGAAACCATGTAAATAGAGCTCCAGAAATGATCAGTAAGTCTGGGCTGGAAGCCAGAAAGGCCTGACATTCAAGGATATCTGGAGATAGCCAACAACACAGCATGTCTAAGGACAAGATTGACAGCCAACAAGAAATTAAACTAATTTCTTTACTCTGAGACGTCTCAAAGTTTACATTAAGTTCAGGTGTGTTGTGATCTTCTCAGACAAGTATCAAACATATTTGACCAGGAAATCACTTTTTAAAGAACCCCTCATGGGATCTTACGGAGAAGACAATGGCACCCCACTCCAGTACTCTTGCCTGGAAAATCCCGTGGACAGAGGAGCCTGGTAGGCTGCAGTCCACGGGGTCGCTAAGAGTCGGACACGACTGAGCGACTTCACTCTCACTTTTCACTCTCATGCATTGGAGAAGGAAATGGCAACCCACTCCAGTGTTCTTGCCTGGAGAATCCCAGGGACGGCGGAGCCTGGTGGGCTGCCGTCTATGGGGTCGCACAGAGTCGGACACGACTGAAGCGACTTAGCAGCAGCAGCAGCAGCAGCATGGGATCTTAACGTGCTCATTCTCTAAGTTGTGTTTGACTCTTTGCAATGCTATGGACTGTAGGCCACCAGATCCCTCTGTCCATGGGATCCTCCAGGCAAGAACACTGGAGTGGGTTGCCGTTTCCTCCTTCAGGGGATCTTCCGGACCCAGGGATCGAACCTGCATCTCCTGTGACTCCTGCATTGGCAGGCTGATTCTTTACTATCAAACCACCTGGGAAGCCCCTCATGGGATAAGTATTATATGAATACATAGTAACAATGCTATGTAGTTCATTGTTCAAAATATTTACAGAGTGAATGTATATTGAAAGTATAAAAGGTTCCTTGGTACAACTTCATATTGTCATTGAACACATCTAGAGGCCCAAAGATTATTTCCACACCTACATCCTAGAAGAAAAAAATGAGGAAAATATTGATCTAGTAAGGAAAAAATAAATTTACTGATGAACTGGCCAAACCGAAAAAACTCAAAATTTCTGTGATGTGTCAACAACTCCTTTACCTTCCCCCACTCCAACAAAGCTTAGGAAGGCAAGACATCAAGAAAAATGTCTTTGGGGAAATTAATGGAACTATGTACAGAAAAAGGACAAAAGTCAATAATGAAATTGGTCCAATTTAAACAGCCCAAACGAAAACCACAAGGTGAAAAACTTATTTACACTGAGTTACATTTAGTGAAAATAAGTCCCTGTGATTTACTTAGCATTCCAGAAGATAAAGAGCCATAAACAAATGCTTCAAGTGAATTATGTTATCATCAGAGTTATGTGCTTCCATGATTCAAAGCTGGGCACGATAGCATTCACCAGCACACTGTAAGCTTTGTCCCTTCCATCCTACTGCCTATGTGATTCCATCACTGCAGCAGCAGAAATGATTCAACTGTCACAGTAAGGCATTTCCCTTCAATCAGGAGGCAAATTATAGCGATGTGGATGGACCTGGAGTCTGTCATACAGAGTGAAGAGTGAAGTAAGTCAGAAAGAGAAAAACAAATATTGTATATTAATGCATGTATGTGGAATCTTCAAAACTAGTGCAGATGAACCTATTTGCTGGGCAGGAATAGAGATGCAGACGTAGAGAATGCACATGTGGACACGGAGGGAGAAGGGGAGGGTGGGATGAATTGGGCGATTGGGATTGACATATATACACTAACATGGGTAAAATAGACAGCTTATGGGAACCTGCTATACAGCGCAGGGAGCTCAGCTCTGTGCTCTGTGATGACCTAGAAGGGTGGGTTGAGGAGTGTGGTGGAAGGGAGGTCCAAGAGGGAGGGGAAATGGGTCTACATTACAGCTGATTCACCTTGTTGTACAGCAGAAACCAACACAACATTGTAAAGTAATTATACTCCAATTAAAAAAAAAAGAGGGAATAAATCCAACATTTGCATTAGTTCCAAAAGACATTCATTTTTCAGTAGCATATGTTTTCTGCCTCAGGTCTGTGTTATTCAGACTCTTGGAACAACCTCTAGTCTGTTCCTTTGGGAGATGTCTCTTTCACTGTGCTCTGAATCTTGCCTGTAGATCTCTCAATTTGAGATCTCTCAACTCTCACACAAGAGTACCGGATTCTTCCCCTCCAGCTCCATTATCACCCAGGTGAGGACTTCATCTCAGGGAGTAAAGATTATCGTTCAATGGGGGTGACTCTGAGGGCTGTGTGCTCATGCTCTGTGAACTAGAAGATAAGATTGCTAATCCTTGCTCTGTCATCCTCTGTCCTTGTAACCTAGGGCCACTCACGTCCTTTCTCCACACTAGTGTCTCATTTCTTATGTGTCACATTAGTTGATCTCCAAGATGTCTCATGAGGAAGCTATCCCAAGAAATTAAACTCAGAATTGTCCTTTGTGTTTTCATGTATGTTGTCCTCATTCGCATGTGGAAAACTGTGGCCTTTGTTGAGATTCGGTCTCCGTATTGATGCAAGCTGACGTAGCTGCTTGAATCTTATAAACATTTGCCTGTGAGTAAAATTATCAGGGACTAAAACATGTCATAGAACGTGTTGAAACTAAAAGCATGGTTTCAAATATCCCTACCAGTTCTACCATTCCATTTCTTTTTTAAAAAAATTATTTATTTACTTATTTATTTATTTTTGGCTGCCCTGGGTCTTCATTGCCGTGCAGGCCTTTCTCTAGTTGTACAGAGCAGGGACCACTCACCAGTTGCGGTGTGTGGGCTTCCCATTGCGGTGGCTTCTCTTGCTGTAGAGCATGGGCTCTAGGGTATGTGGGCTTCAGTAGTTGCAGCTCCTGGGCTTTAGAGCACAGGCTCAGTAGTTGTGGTGCAGGGTAAGCCTTAGTTGCTCCATGGCATGTGGGATCTTTCCCAGATCAGGGATTAAACCCATATCTCTTTCACTGGCAGGCAGATTCTTTACCACTGAGCCACCAGGGAAGCCCCATTCCATTTCTCATTGGAATATGAAATGACTTTTTTCTCATAAGAACCCCCTGAAGTCCCTGAACACAAAATTATGGGGAAAAGTGTCTCTAAAGTAAAAGAAAGGACTTCAGTTGAGTATAAAGGTGAGAACTAGAAAAAGAATAAAGATCACAAGGCCGTTTTTTAGTCCTCTGAATGGATATTTCATCTGGATTAACATGAAGATGTAGCTCTATTTAATTCCAGAAATTTCTACTGAGCATCCACCATGACCCAGATCCACTCTTCAGTCCTGGATGTACCGGGGGAGTGTTTAAAAACTTACACTTGTAACATGGTACTTAGAGGATCAGATTTGCATTTTAGAAAGATCACTGTAGGGAGTGGATTTGAGTGAAGAAAGGGAAAAGGCAGGGAGACCAGGGGGAAGGTTTCAGAGGTTATTGACAAAGTCCTGGCAAAATGCTATGATGGTACGAGTCAGGGTGTGCTGACAGAGGTGAAGAGAAATGGATAATTCTGAGAGATGCAGGAGGAAGAAAAACCCAAATTTGGTGACTGGGTAAAAGACACGTATACAACGGGTTTACATTTGTAATCCATGAGGTACAGAGTAGGAGAGGGGTGGACAGGAATACAAAACATGAGATGTCTCTTAGAAGCGAGTCCCCTTCACAGGACTTGGTGAGGATAGAGGTTTTCCTTGATCCTCTTTATAAACCTGCACAGGAGAAAAACAAGAGGCCTGGCAAGAAGATGTATGTGGGAGGTAAAAGGAAAAACATGCTTGGTCCTAATAAAATGGTAGTGGGGGGAGAAAGGGTGGAGGACTGTTCTGGAATGATCTGCCCAGAGGTGAGGACTGTTTGTGAGGCTGCCAGGATCTGTAGGGAGATGTTAATGGGGGTTATCAGCTGTCGCAGTAACAAAGGCAGGCAGTGTGCTGACAGCCTGTGAGCCAGAACCAGCCAGAATGTGTGTGCACACCTGCGTGTGCAGGTCCCAGAAGAAACACCAGGCTTCCTGCATACAGACAACCTCTGAGAACAAGTGCTTTGGGCAAGCCCACCTCTGAACATAGGTTACTCCAGACAGACACCTTCAATGGAGGTGTGGCCCTTCTCAGCAGGGCTCCCCTTGCATAGAGTTGCTCCTTCTTCTTTTATTTCTGGCAGAAATGGGGTCCCATTTCTCCCAAAGAGACGCTCCCTCCACAAACACCCAGTCACACATGCACACAGTGTTGCAAGCCTTCTCTGCATTGAACCAGTCCATTTTTTCTCCTTGCCAAATCACTTTTACATATAGGGCTTATATTTAAGCACATTCCTCTTAAATAATCTATTCTCAAAAGTGGTGCTCTTAGAATAGGCTCTGGAAACGTATCCAGAGTCAGATATCAACAGATGGAGACCCAAGGTCACCTCTCAAAAAGGATTGTACATACTTTGGCATTTTACCCTGTTTGACACCATCGTAAGGGGTCCAGGAATCAACTTGATGTTTTAGGTTGCCTGGAAAATATCTGACTTTTGTAAATCTTGGTAGCAATGACAGCAAAATCATAAGTTTGCAAGTAGATTGACTTGGGCTGAGTCCTGGTTTTTCCACTGACTTTGAGTCCCTGACTTAATAGCTCTGCTTCAGTTTCCTCGTCTGCAACATGTGAATAATAACCATGAGTAGGCACTACTATTATCCCCATTTTACAGATGGAGTAAATGAGACCCAATGAGATGAAGTGATTGCTCCCAGATGAAGCAGCTAATAAAAAGTACAGTTTGAATGTGAAACCAGGGAGTCTGGCCCCTTCCTGCATTGTCTGTCATCCTCACTCCAAATTACTTCTTTAACCCTCAAAACAACTCTGTTAATGGGAACTTGAACAAGTTACTTAACTCCCTCAGTTTCTTTGCCTCAAGAGAAACTAGGATTTTGCTATTGCAGACCTCATAGGATATTAAGGAAATGATTGAAAAATGCAGGTAATAGGATTCAGAGTGCCTGAGCTCTTTTAAGCAGAGTAAGAGCCTGTAGACTGCAACGGTAACACTGACCACAGTTGTTGGGATCACAACACATACTGTACTTGTAATTATTTGTTTCAATGTTTGTGATTTCCTGGAACTACATGTTCAAGGACAGAATCTATCCCTTCCTTACTTGCCCATGTACCCACAGCATTTGCCAACCTCATACAGACCCAGAACATACTGTGCTTTCCATGTTATCCATTGACGAATGAACATGAATGAATAAATAACCTGATGCTGCCTCTCTCTTGGATCACTGTAAGAATTAGATGAGATAATGCATGTGAAAACAGCTAGTACAATGTTTGGCTTGAGAATTCCACCAATTAGCCTGAGACCTTTCCCCTTTGAAACCAGAACACATTATCTGAGACAAACACTCTAGAATCACATGATCCAGAGGATAACAAAGAGAATGTCTGGGCTCCTCTGACCAACACAAACATCCCAGCCAGAATCCATGGACCACGTGACCTGGGCAGGTGTGCAGAAGAGGAGCTCCAGCTGGGTTCCACCTCAGTAAGCAGCACTGCCATGCATCACCGAGAAGCATGCTATGAGCACGTTTGGTAGTCCCGTGTGCAGAAGAGGGAAAGCACCGATGTACTGATTGATTAAAGCTACTAATTAGGTCCGTGTACATTACAAACACTGGCAGCTCTTGCTTATTGGATACCAGGGAAGGGTTTGGCAGAGATGAGTGAACTGGCAACCAATCCATGCATGAGCCAACACACTGCATCTACAAAGGAATGATTCAACTCAGTACATTTGGAAACAGAAATTGCTGGCAATGTTCAGAAACCCTAAGTAGAAATAGTTGTTCAGAAACAAAATAGACAGGTGGGCAAAAATATCTCTCTTCTCTCTTGAAATGGCTCAGAAAAGAGCTAAAAATCAGAGACTCACAGACTTAGAGAAGGAATTTATGGTTGCTGAGGGAAAGGGATAGTTAGGGAATTTGGGATGGACAGGTACACATTGCTACACGTGTAGAAGTTAAAATGGATAACCAACAAGGACCTACTGCGTAGCACAGAGAACTCTGCTTAATGTTCTCTGCTCAATGTGTGGCAGCGTGGATGGGAGGGGAGTTCGGGAGAGAATGGAAACATGTCTATGTATGGCTGAGTCCCTCCCTGTACACCTGAAACTATCACAACATTGTTAATTGGCTATATTCAATATAAAATAAAAAGTTTCTTAAAAAGCAACAGGCAGTGTGAAACATGGGCTTGGGCATCAGGCACACTTCCCTTCCAGCTTTGGCTCTGCCTACTGTGACCTGAGGCAAGTCAACCAAAACCTCTGAGCTTCCATTTCCTCTTCTGCAAAATGGAGAACACTCACTTCGTAGAGGTATGGGAAGGTATGAATAATCTGTATGAGGAACTAGCGACTGGTCAATCTGCTACCATCTCTACCACCACCTAAAGGGAGTCATCCTGATTAGATGAGCCACACCATCTGGAATCAGTGAATTCCTGCGTGCTTGCTAAGTCACTTCAGTCGTGTCTGACTGTGTGGCCCTGTGGATTGTAGCCCCCTAGACTCCTCTGTCCATAGGATTCTCCAGGCAAGAATACTGGAGTGGGTTGCCATGCCCTCCTCCAAGGGATCTTTCCAACCCAGGGATCGAACCTGCATCTCTTACATCTCTTGCATTGGCTGGCAGGTTCTTTATCACTAGGGCTACCTGGGAAGCCCCCAGTGCATTCCTATCTTCCCTCTTAAGTGGCTCTAGTGATTGTGTTCATGTGTTGGGTTGGGTTGTGAGTCAGTGTCTACTAATATAACTTACCCAAGGCTCACAATGGGACAGGAGGCAAATAAGGACTCAGGGGTGGAAGGGACCTGGCTCATCTTCAAATAAGATAAGGCACTCCAGAAATAAAAGAAAGGACATCGGCTGGGATGGGAAAGGGGTGGTATGAAGCTAGGAAGCTGAGAGAGGGCGAAGTCTGAGAAAAGAAGCAACAGGAAGAGCTTGAGGAGAGAGCTAAAGGCTAGCAGTGGCCCAATAAGAGAGAGCCACTGAGTGATGGTACATCTTCCGGTCCTGGGTGGGGATTCTCTACCCACCCAGGCTGAATTATGAAGACCAAGTACAGCAGAGGCAGCAGCCAATGAGAGGCAAGCTAATTCAAGATGGGAAGCCCTGGAAATTCTCAGGAAGAGGAGAAGGAGTTAGTACAGGAGGTGGGAAGTGAATCTAGGCTAAAAATGGGGCTGACTGAACATCCACGTAACAGGAGCCTTAGGCGCTAGGGTCCCCTACCTCATCAGATACCCAGGACAGGAGACACAGAGTGGGTCACTGGTGAACCTGAACCAGGCAGTCTCTAGACTCATCTTTCTTTAACTTTCTATTTAATCCTTTTTAATTTGTGCAAAAAGAGCTTACAATACATTTCTACCGTACAGGATGCTAATGAGATCTGATACGTGGTGTATGGCATATGCAAGAATACTTTTTTCCCTTATTTAAAACCCAAAATTACTTTTAAGTCAAACTTTGTTGAAAAAATTAGCTAATAACATTCACCATTACTTAAAAGATATCTTTTCTTTTCATGTGCTCAGTCATGTCCAACTCTTTGCATCTCCACGGACTATAGTCCACCAGGCTCCTCTGTCCATGGAACTCTCCAGGCAAGAATACTAGAGTGGGTTGCCATTTCCTTTTCCAGGGAATCTTCCTGACCCAGGGATCAAACCTGCATCTCTTGCACTTCCTTCATTGGCTGGTGGATTCTTTATCACTAATGCCACATGGGAACCCTTTCTTTTCATACCTTTTAAAAACTTATAAGGAGAACACAGCTAGTTAATTGGCTTAAGATAAAACAGAATTTAATTTTCCTAAAGATAGGTTTGATATATTTAATCTAAATAAAGTTTGTATGTTTTTACAGGCTATTTAAAACATGAAAATGTATTGATGCTGTTCAATAGTAAAGCCACTGAAATCAGAAACCAAAGCAATATGAATAAAAATATAGCCTAAGATAATTTATACAAGACCTTGAAAAAACATGCTCTTGTTAATATTAAACTTAACTATAGGCCTAGCTGTTCCAACATAACTATAGATGTCTGTTGGTTTCTTGATTTTAAAGGCCCGTGGCTTCCCTGGTGATTCCATGGTAAAGAATCCTCCCACAATGCAGGAGACAGGCTCAGGAGACACGGGTTCAATTCCTGGATCAGGAAGATCCCCTGGACGAGGAAATGGCAACCCACTCCAGTACTCCTGCCTGAAAAATCTCATGGACAGAGGAACCTAGGGGGTTACAATCCAAAGGGTCAAAAAGAGTTGGACACAACTGAGCAACTGAGCACATGCATAAAAATATGTTTAAAATAAAATAATTTTCTTACTGCATGAATACTCAATTCTTGATCAAACCTGAGATCAGTACATACAGATCTTCTAACCAAAGTGAGTTCATTTCTGTCTGGGTTCTTGGTTGCATGTTAAACATGGCAAAGCTTGCTCATACATGTACAAAGCAGAAAGCTGCACAAAAATGGCCCTTGATTTCCTGTGCAAAGCTGGATTCTCCTCTTCACAGTCTTGTGAGGGGCAGGTCCGTAAACCTCATTAAGAACGTACTGTCTGACTGCCCCTCACATAGTCGTTCCTCTTCTCCAAAGTCAAATTCTCCTACAGAGCAGAAGATTCAGAGAAAGGATCCCTCATGCTGGCAGACACAGGTGTCAAAAGGGAGGGGAAAGACTCCTGCTTGGTCCCAAAGCTCTTCCAGTTGGTTGATGATAAGCCTTGCAAGCTGCTGCTGCTACTGCTAAGTCGCTTCAGTCGTGTCCGACTCTGTGCGACCCCACAGACAGCAGCCCACCAGGCTCCCCCGTCCCTGGGATTCTCCAGGCAAGAACACTGGAGTGGGTTGCTAGATTTCCTCTTTCACAAACCTAAGCATCAGGGGACACATGTCAGAAGTTGCTCTTGCAACATTATTTCTTAAGAATCTCGGTCTTGAAGTCAAAACATTGTTCCAAAGCCCTCACAGAGAAGATCTGTTCCCAAGGTAGGCTGATTTTTGCAGCCTACCTTTCACTTTCAAAAATCTTAGCAAATTTGCCCAACAATTTTCCTGAAAGGACCCCTGCCATTCACTTTTCAGCTCAAACTCCTATTGGGAAGAATCCCTCTGCAAAGTCACCAAGTTTCTGTATGAAGAAACATCTCATGAGGCCAACTGCTAGTGATTCTCCATCAATACAGCCACCAATGCAGTTGCTCCAAGACAGACTTTGTGTTTCTAGATGCAAAGATAAATAAAACATTAAATATAGATGATTTTTCAGTTGCTTCAGACAACCATTTTTGGTAGCAGAAAAAGTTTTCCTGAAATTCACCATCACTTACAAATCCCACATCAGGACATCTACTGGTGAACTCTGTTCACTCATCAGCTTAGATAGAAAAACTATTGTTTCTCAGTTTATGAGACAATCCTCTGCATCATCATATGAGGTGTCGTCCATACAATGATTAATCAAATGTTTTGAAAGTGGAACATTTCCATTTCTCCTCCTGTATCTCTTCCTACCATTTTATTCATTTCATTTTTTTTTCTAGCATTGTTAGGTTTTAACCCACAGTGTGACTTTCCTTTCGAGGGCAATAAGTTCTGCTAGTACGTAACTTGCTCCTTGAACCTGAATGTGATTATTTTTTAAGCTAAAGGTTTACCCTGTTTGTTTTGGGATTCCAGTAGCCATTTAAAATTATTGGCACCTTTCTTTGTCAAAGGGCTGTGATTTCTTGTTAAAAGTCATGCTTTGCTGAAGCTATCATTGCATTGGTGAGTTGTATGGCATAGACCTGAACAGTGGAATAGGGCAGCATAGATCACCAGCTGTGTGAATCCATTGATAAGTAGCTTTCATCACAAGGAGGGACTTCTATTGTGTGCCACTTATAGCAGGAGTGTGGCAGAATGACTCAGAAGAGTCAGAATGACTCAGATTCTTCATTACTAATCTTATCAGAATCATCCATACCTGTAGGACTAGGAAAGTTCACATGGAAAAACAAACATGGAGGAAGAGCCAGGGAACACTAAAAAAGGAAAATAACAAGGGAGACTAACCCTACCAGATGATGAAACATGCTATAAAGCCAGTATGATTTTTAAAAAAAGACAAACAAATACAAGATTGACACATGAACTGACAGACCAATGGAATAAGACTGAAAATCCAGAAATAGACCTAACTACTTTTGAAATTCTGCATATGATAAAAGTGGCCTTTCAAGTCATTTGCTGCAAAAAAAAAAAATGTACATTTTAGTAAATAGTGCTGGACAACTAAGTAGTCAAGAGGTTGGGCTTACAAAGCAAGATTGGAAGAAGCCCTCCACAGAGTTGGGAAAAGAGGTTGTGCTAGCTCGTACTAGAGCTCTGAAAGGATACATAGGCCTGAGGCTAAAAGAAGGTAGAGGCTAAAACCAAGTGCCAGGGTGACTTTGACAGGAACAGGAAGAAATGAGAAATTCTTCCTTCCTTTGGTCTTCCAGTCTTCTCTGTGAAGTTCCTAGTAGAGGAGAAAATTAATGAAGTCCCAGCACCAGCGTCACAGAGAAGAGTAGCAGAAGGTGGATTTGGAGTTGAGCTTAATGTCTGGCAAACGTGTAAATACTGAGTACTCGCTGAGTTAGCCCACATTATCCTACAAGTCTCTCAAGAGGAAGGAGCAAGGGAAAATGAAGGCATAAGATGGAATGTTAGTCTATCAGTCGTGCCTGACTCTTCGAGACCCCATGGACTGTAGGCTCCTCTGTCCATAAGATTTTCCAGGCAAGGATACTGGAGTGGGTTGCCATTTCCTTCTCCAGGGGATCTTCCCAAACCAAGTATTGAACCTGGGTCTCCTGCTCTGCAGGCAGATTCTTTACTGACTGAGCTACAAGGGAAGCCCTAGGATGGAATAAGAATGCTAAATTTTCACCTTCCTTAATAGAAAGTTAAGGTGAGAGTTGGACCATAAAGAAGGCTGAGTGCTGAAGAATTAATGTTTTTGAATTGTGATGGTGAAGAAGACTGAGAGTCTTTTGGATAGCAAGGAGATCAAACCAGTCAATTCTAAAGAAAATCAACCCAGGTATCCATTGGAAGGACTGATGCTGAAGCTCCAAAACTTTGGCCACTAGATAAGATGAGCCAATTCAATGGAAAAGACCCTAATGGTGGGAAAGATTGAGAACAAGAGGAGAAGGGGAAGACAGAGGATGAGATGGTCAAATGGTATCACTGACTCAATGGACATGGATTTGAGCAAACTCCAGGAGATGGTGAGGGACAGGAGACCTGGAGTGCTGTGGTTAGTGGGGTCACAAAGAGTTGGACATGACTTATCAAATGAACAACAACAGCAACAACAAAGGCAGTATCTAAAGTGATGTCAAGAATAGCAACATAAACACAACACTTAGAAAAATAATATGAAATAGCTAAAAAAAAAAAAAAATTAAGGATTGGCACTCAGGTGGGAAAGAGTGGGACAGAAGTTTGTTTAGATTTTTAGATTATAGATACATACTTGACTTTGCTTTTTAAAAAATTAAAACTTCAATAAGAGCATATAAGTGAAGAGAAAAAATAAATTCAATATTATAGTTTCACGTTTGGAAAAGTGAATGGGAAAACCATTGTTTTGATAATACAAACTCCCAAAAGCAAAAATGGAATATCGTTTTTGTTGTTGAATCATGTGAGAGATGGATAAGAGATTAGGTTATGGACCTCATGGGGACAGATCATGTGTTTCTTTTATTTATCAGTGATACCCATACCTTATGAATAAATAAATGAAAGTAAGACTGAACAGAAGAATTCACAACAAAAAGGACAGCCACATACACCTGCATCAATCACAAAGAATCTTAAAGACTTGCCAAGCGAAGAAACGTCTATCCTGCACCCAAGTTGCTGGTTTCAGATGAATAACCAGAGTATTACATTGGCATGTGGCTAGTGCTATCTCAGTGATGGGGACAAAGAACTGTGAACCATAGAAAGTGGAGAATATCACTCTGCCTGAGAATATCTGAAGGTGACCTTGAGGGTTGATGGGACATAGTTGGTCTGAGTCTTGAAGAATATCTGAGAATTTCCCAGGTATGAAAACAGAGGAGTGACCATAAGAGGGGATGCAGAGAGATGACAAGACTCGATCTAGCCAAGAGCCGTCAGATGTTCTGTTAGGGGTAGAGCAGAGTCTGAGGAGATGCATCTAGGTAATGGACTTCCCTGTTGGTTCAGATGGTAAAGAATCCGCCTGCAATGCAGGGGACCCGGATTCAGTCCCTGAGTCGGAGAGATCCCCTGGAGAAGGAAATGGCAACTCACTCTAGTATTCTTGCCTGGGGAATCCCACAAACAGAGGAGCCTGGCGGGCTATAGTCTATGGGGTCGCAAAGAGTTGGACATGACTGAGTGACTAATATTTTCTGTTTCTTCTAATGAGATTGGAGAGAGAGGTGGTTACCAAGCTAAGCTCACTGAATCTTCTTCCTTGGGCATTGGAGAGCAAACAGAAGCAGAAAAGTCCCTGAGTCAGATTCGAATTTTAGGGAAGATCATTCCAACAGTAGTGTGGAAGAAGTACCCAGAGCAAAGAGGACAGACACAGGCACCAGAAATAGCAATAAGAAAATAACAAAAAGAAGAGATAATATGCAGTCATTGCTTATAACATGCCCAGGTTTGTGCTCAGGCTTGGCCTGCATTGTCTCATTTAATCTTTTTTTTTTTTTTTTTGATGAACTATCAATTTATTTTGTTTCTAAAGGTTTTTGGAGTATAGTTTTACAATGTTGATTTACAATGCTGTGTTAGTTTCTGCTGTACAGGGAACTCTTCTCAATACTCTGTCAAGACCTATGTGGGAAAAGAATCTTGCAAAGAGTGGATATATGTATATGTATAACTGATTCACTTTGTCTCATTTAATCTGGACTTATACAAATAGGGACACTGACAAATAAGAGATAGGTTTTTTTTTTTTTTTTTTTAAGAAAAAAGTGTTCCTAGCCAGGAAGACTTCAATCAACATGTGGGGTTGGCCTGATTCCAGCAGGTGTGATCACCTGGCAGAACAGGAAGCACTGGGGCAGGAATGAGGCAGTTCCTGACAAGAGCAGAATGACATTTGTTGAGAGGCAAGTAGGGTTAATGCCTAAATATGGTTATTAAAGAGAAGTTCAGGGCCGTGATGTCAGACAATGTCCAGCCAGTCTCCCAACATCCAGTGCTCCCCAAAGCCTGTCCACTCTAGCTCTGGGTGACTTAATCTCACCATCAAGAAATATTAGTCCCGCCACCCCTCAATAAGTTACCATGTGTTACCCCAGAATGACATGGGGCACACGGCGTGTTCAATCCATGTTGTTTTCTTTTCCCTTTTTCTCTTTTCACTGAAATTCCCTCTTCTGATCTCCATAGAACCACTCTCCTATTTAACAAACTCACCATCCTTTACCCTCTCCATACAAGTACCTCCTCCCAATTTCAACACTGTCCTCAACTACTCAACCTTTGGCCAAGCAAGAAGTCTTAATATCATTCTCAACTCTTCCTTCTCTCCTCCATATTTAGCCACCAAGTTCTTTCTCAATCCTAATTCCTGAAGCTTTTCCACTCAATTCATGGTTACTTTGATGACCAAGTAAGTCAGAAAACTTGCCTGACTTAATTGGTAATCCAAAGAACCTCTGACTTACTTGGTCATCCACCTCTGATTTACTTGGTCATCTGAAGAGCCTCCTCATGGTTGGCAAAACCACTCATTTTGCTAACACCAAAATAACCTTTCACATACTCTGTTGAACTGGATTATGGCTTCTCAAAACAGGTTGAAGTCCTAAACATCCCCAAGGACTTGTGGTGATGGTGGTTTAGTCACTAAGTCTTGTCTGACTCTTGCGACCTCATGGACTGTAGCCGCCAGGGTCCTCTGTCCATGGAATTCTCCAGGCAAGAATACTGGAGTGGGTTGCCATTTCCTTCTCCACCAAGGAGTTATATATGTGGCCTTATTTGGAAAATAAGGACTTTGTAGATGATCAAGTTAAGATGAGTCATTAAGGCAGGTCCTAATTCAATATGACTGCATTCTCCTGAAAAGAAGGCAACTTGGACACAGAGCCAGAGACACACACAGGGAGAAGGCCATGTGAAGATGCAAGCAGAGAGGCAGTGATGTTTCTATAAGCCAAAGAACACCAAAGACTACCAGACAATCACTAGGAAGCTAGGGAAAGGTACAGAGCAGATCCTCTCCCATATCCTCAGCAGGAACCAACCCCACTGACACCTTAATCTCAGACTCCCAACCTCCAGACTTTGAGATAAGTTTCTGTTATTTAATCTGCCCAGTGTATGGTACCTTATTACAGTAGCCCTAGCCAACTAATACAACCTCCAAGATGTTTTTTTAAATGCACATCCAATCATACCAATCTTTGCTTAAAATCCTTTAACAATAAGGAAAGTGACAGGTTCTATTTATTGAGTACCTGCTGAGGGCAAGGTGGTTCATCTCTACTATATCTAATCCTTACAACCTCCCTTGAAAGAGGCATTACCATTCCTGATTTTGCAGTTGAAGTAAAATGATATTTTAAAAAGCTGTCACTCAACCAATTTCCCAAAAGTGGTGAGCAGAAAGGCTGAATTTTGACTCTTCATCTCTTTGAATGCAAACGTAAAGCTAGCATTGCATGTTTCACTGTAACAGGGCTCAGTAAACTTCATTTGCAAAGGACCAGATTACTATGATATGATAGGCTTTGCAGGACATATAGTCTCTGTTGTTACAACTTAATACTGCCATCCTTCTCCAATGCATGAAAGTGAAAAGTGAAAGTTAAGTCGCTCAGTCGTATCCAACTCTTAGCGACCCCATGGACTGTAGCCTACCAGGCTCCTCTGTCCATGGGATTTTCCAGGCAAGAGTACTGGAGTGGGGTGCCATTGCCTTCTCCAAAATCAGTCCTAGTCTATATATAAATGAATGGTCATGAATATATTCCAATAAAACTTTATTTACAAAAACAAGTTTCAGGTCAGATTTGGCCCTCTGGTCATAGTTTGCCAACCCCTGCCCTACAATTGTCTTTAGGAAATAATTCACACTCCTTGATAAAGTAATAAGTAATATTCATAGTATGCTTGCTTTATCCCAGGATCTGTTCATGCCTTGACTTATTTAGATTCCCACTGCTCTTATCTGTACTTTAGAGGTCATGAACTTACCAAAATCACATAAACAGTGACAGAGCCATGAATCGAAGTTGGGCAGTCAAGCTCCAAAGCTCATGGTCTCACTCATTCTCCACAAGGGTCTACATACCTCCCTGTGATCCACATAGCCCATCACATTCCTCCAGCCACCCCCTCCTTCCTTTCCCAACACCCTGGTTTTTCAGCCGTATAATAGCTGAGACTAGGAAATGAAGGCAGGAGACAGGGCTAGCCCTCACCCACCTACTCTGGAGGATACATTTGGCCAAGGCCAAAGCCCTGGCTTTCCCAGAGTCCTCTCTACCTGTGGGAAGTGCTGAGTAGGAAGTGAGTACCTACCTCTTGTACCTGGTTTGGGTGAAAATCTAGGGAGATGATGTACAGTATCAAAACATACCAAAAGATGTTGGCAAAATGCTCAGGCTTGCTTTAAAGTATCGAAGTCATTTACTCCATGATTCTTATCATTATTCAATAGATGATGATGATGATGGTTGCTCCTTGGTCTCACCATTCGGCATGCAGGATTTTAGTTCCCCAACCAGGACCAGGGATCGAACCCATGCCCCCTGCAGTGGATGGGTGGAGTCATAACCTCTGGACCACCAGGGAAGTCCCATAGAGTCTTATTATGATTCAATAGAATCTTACTCAACAGCATCTAAGCTAGTGACGGCAGCAACTTGCTTCCTACCAGCTATGCTTGCATTTCCTTTCCTATCAGAATTCTGATTTTGTCTGAGATGCCAGCTAGAGGTGACCAATGACCATCAACAGAAGTCTGCTGAGGATAACCAGGGCAGTTTGGCTTTTCTGATGTAAATAAGTGTCTTTTCCTGGTTGCTTTCTTCTTTCTTCCTGTGATGCAGCCAAAGAACTGGGAGGAGAACCACTCTCTCACAACCACAGGATGAAAATTCTTTATCAAAGCTGGCAGAGAAAAAAAGATAGATTCTGAGCCGCTGATGGAATAATGCAGCTTCCACACCCTGCTTCACACTCCCCATCTCCAAACCTCGGGTCGAGGGAGGAAAATAGCCCCTCCTTTGGTTAAACCTCTGTAGTTGGGTTTCTGATACATGTAGACTTCCTAACGGAAAGACCTAGTCAGTACACAGGGGGCATCCTCAGCAGAGAACATGATTTCTAGGATGTAGTAACTTCTCAGTCACTGTTTGATGAATGAATCAATGTGTGCATGACTATTAATAGAAGACAGAACACTAGATTGTACAGGTCGGTGCCCTAGGGAAAAGTCATACTTAGAGCTACCACTCACTTGCTAAGCACATACTACGTCTCCTGCATCCTTTCATTAGTCTTCACAACTCTTGAAGGTTGGTACTGCCGTCCCATTTCACAGATCAGAAGCCAAAGCTGGAGGAGACTAAGGAGACTTAGAGAAGCACAGCTAGGGTGTGGTGGGACTAGGATTTGAATGCACATCTGCGTGATGCTGAAGCTTGTGTTCCTTCTCTCAGGCTGAGCTGCTGTTAACGGACTATCTGCCCACAGCGCAGCTGGGCCAAGGCTAACGGAAGATCAGAGAAATTCGAGGTGGAACCTAGACCTCACAGCCATGGAGCTTTATGAGCATGGACAATTCTTTCCTCTGCTTCAGTTTCCTCTTGTGTAAGCAAGGTGACAAGAAAACCTTCCTCTTTGGCATGCTATGTGACATGTGATGGGTGTAGGTGGGTGTTTGGCAGAGTGTTTGTAAGAGCTCAGAAAATATGGCCCTCATATTATTGTCATCATCCTCCCAAAAGCCTGTAAGAATCTGTGACACGAATGGGGGCCAGCCCTGAATACAGTAGAAGGCTCTGTAGGAGGTGTCCACATGAGCTAGGCCTCCCAGCTTTCGGAGGCTGTGTGTTCTTTTTTGAATTAATTAGTTAATTATTTTTGGCTGTGCCAGGTCTTCATTACTACTCTCAGACTTTCTCTAGTTGAGGTGTGCATGCTTTCTCTTTGTGATGGTTTCTCTTTTTGTGGAGCACAGGCTCTAGGCGAGCCAGCTTCAGTGGTTGTGGGACATGGGCTTAGTTGCCCTGCAGCATGTGGAATCTTCCCAGACCAGGGATCGAACCTGTGTCCCCTGCATTGGCAGGCGAATTCTTAAGGATTCTTAACCACTGGACTACCAGGGAAGTCCCCTAGCTTATGTGTTCTTTAACTTTGGAGACTAGGTCCCAACCTCTCATTGCCTTCATCAGCATTCCTTTTTGAGCCCAGATCTCCAGGAGCCTCAGAAATGCCTGTGAGATTTCTCTTCCTCGCTCGAAGTTCTGATAGCTCACTGACTTCTTTGTCATTCCCAGCTAAGGGAGCGTCCTTTGGAGCCTAGAGGCTCACCCCTTAATCCCACACAGGTGTCAGACAATGCCCGATGGGCGGACACCAGCTACCGTCTGGCTCCCGGCCGGCCCCACCTCAGCACCAGGAGCAGCTGGGAATTGGACGCGTCTGAGATGAGATGCGGGGGCGGATTTGAGTCTGAGATGCTAATCTGTCCAACTGAAGGCTTCACATCTGTCTTGGCACACATACACACACACACAGGCACACAGGATCTGAAGATTCAGTTACAGCTCCCAGCAGGTGGGGCGGGGTCCTGGGACACTGCATACAAGTATGGCTAGATGCCTACTCTGACAAAGCTGGCATGGCAAATTTCACTGATGCCAGGGGCCACTCAGGAGCCGCAGTGTGGGAAAGAATGGTGCAGGAAATGGCTGATGTGATCAGATCTCTGTTTGAATGCCAGGTCTTTGCCTTATTCGTTTTGTGACTTTTAGTGCATTATTAAACCTCTGTTTTTAGATGCTGTTTTTTCATCTTCAAAGCGGGAGAAATAATAGCATGCACTGTCAAGTGTTAGAGGAGATGATTCAGTAAGGCTTTCAGCACAGTCTTTGGAAAATCGTTAATGGTCGATAAATATTAGCTTGGATTATCAAGTATACGTATTGCGGAAGCACCAAAAGCTTCTAAACAATCGATTACAATCTGCTGTGTGCTCTGCAAGTGATGCTGGGTTGAGGCTGCACTTCATGTTTTTTGTTGTTGCTTCTCTCTGTCCTGTAGAAGTGTTAGGATGAATGGACATAGTACTGTTTTGTGATAAGAACATATCTGGTTCTTAAAGTACAAGTTGAGTCAGTGCTTACCATCTCCTCAGTGCTATGTTTATTGTTCCTGAATAAATAAAATTATCCCACAGAGTTCCTGCTTTCAAAGAGCTGTCAGTCTATCTGGGGAGAGAGCATAAACAGAGGTAAAAGTCAAATACAAATGTGAAGAGCCCATGATAAGGTAACACAGCTCAGTGCTAGTGTGGGTGAATGGGACCATAACCCCTGGGATTATTGAGAAAAGAGAGGTATCCAGGAGGGATGGAATGAATACCGAACTTCTGGCTGACCCCCTCCCAAGGGGCCTGAGATCCCAAAAATGTGAAATCAATGAGAAAGAATGAGAGGTAATTCTTACACTGCATTTGTTGTTGTTGTTGTTATTGTTCAAGTTGTGTCCAACTCTTTGCAACCCCATGGACTGCAGCATGCCAGACTTCCCCATCTTTCACAATCTCCCAGAGTTTGCTCAAACTCATGTCCATTGAGTTGGTGATGCCATCCAACCATCTCATCTTCTGTCATTCCCTTCTCCTCCTGCCCTCAATCCTTCCCAGCATCAGGGTCTTTTCTAATGAGTCGGCTCTTTACAACAGGTGGCCAAAGTATTGGAGCTTCAGCTTCAGCATCAGTCCTTCCAGTGAATATTGGGGTTGATTTCCTTCAGGATTGTCTGGTTTGATCTCCTTTCTGTCCAAGGGACCCTCAAGCATCTTCTCCAGCACCACAGTTTGAAAGCATCATTCTTCGGGAGAACCCCATGAACATTGCATTTACTATGTGCCAGATATTCATCAGACCCAAACATAGGTTTTCACTTCCATCTACATAACAACCCTATGCAGTTGGTCATGTCATTGTCCTCATTTTCAGGATGAACAAGTAGGGTACAGAAGAGGAATGTAATCTGCCCCAGGTCACACAGCTGGTAAGTGTACAAGCTGAATTTTAGACTCAGTCTCCTTCTGTAAGATGTTCTTAACCATTCTGCTATACTGCCTTGCAGAAGAAAGGAAGCCAGATTGTATTCATTACATGTAAGTGACAGCAGATACTATAATAAATAACCCGAAATCCTCAGTAGTTAACACAACAGAAGCTTATCACCTGTCAGATAGCAATTCAATGCAGTTGTTCAGCCGATGTCCTTCCACACAGTGATTCAGGGACCCAGGCTCTTCCATCTTGTGCCTCCATGATTCCCCAGGGCTGTGCAGTCCTCTGATGGAGCTCTCCTGGAGGGGGAGAAAAACCCCTACACTGGGCTTTATGGCCGGGCCTGAAGTGGCACCCCTCATTTCTACCACCACCTGGTGGCGTTCAGTCACACAGCCAGGCCTAATTGCAGGGGAAGCCAGGAAATGTCATTTAGCCAGACGTCCAGGGCAAACATGGATACTGGTGAACACAATCTCTGTCAGGCAGGGCAAGACTCAAATCATTCATCCGAGTGCAACAAAACAGACTTAACTCCAAATGCCAACCCCAAATGCACAGCTATAGCATCATACCCAAAGAGTGGCAACATCCTTGGTCCTAATTCTAGAAGAGAACTAAGGGTACCAGCAGGGCCCTTTCCACAGCTAGGACCCCACAGTGGAAGCAGAGAACTCCAGGTGTGGCTAAAGTGCTAGAAGCACCATAAATGCAGGCTCTTCCATCTCTTCCCCTGCAAAAAGGAAACCTAAAACCGACCAGATGCAGTAAGACCTCTGCCAGTGGGTCAGTGAGTCAGAACTTACCCTCCTGCCTCCGCCCACCCAATTCTGAAGACTGGCAGGAAACTAGAGCCCTGTCAAGATGTTTTAACCATAGAATAGTCTAGAACATGTATAGGTTCAGGATGGGACTCAACTCTGGATGGAGTGACCAGGATGCCAGGTGAGGGAAATGAGATAAGGTCTTGTGACTGAATCATTATAAGAGGTAGAGAGACAGGAAAGGGATGACGACAAAAAGCAGAGAGAGCTATCACTCAGTGATAGCTGAGTATGGCCCTGTGTGCGTACCAAGAGATCATCTTGGGCACATCACAGGTTCTGAGCAAAACAGCCTTGAGAAGCAGGCCTAGACCACACACACCTTGAACTCATATCTAGAGATTCTCCCCATCTTACATTCCATGTCCTGGTAAACTGCACCACATTCATTAAGCAATTTGAGTCATAAATTTGTTTTGTTGTTTAGTCACTTAGTGGTGTCCAACTTTTCTGTGACTCCATGGACTGTAGCCCGCTGGGCTCCTTTGTCCACAGGACTTCCCAGGCAAGAATACTGCACTGCGTTGCTATTTCCTTCTCTGGGGTATCTTTCTGACCCAGGGATTGAGCTTGTGTCTCCTGCATTGGCAGACAGATTCTTTACCGCTGAGACACCAGGGAAGCCCTGAGTCAGAAATAAGTCATCACTAACCTTCCACTCAATCAAGCCCAGTGGATCCAAATACCTCTGAAGGTCTCCATTCTACCCATCCCCACATCATTGTTCAGATACCCCCTTTTTCCCATCTGGGCTAATTGAGCTACGACTTGTCTACAGTTTCCCCTTCTTTCAATGTTCATTTAGTCCAACAGATGTTTATAGAGCTTTGTAGCAGATACTTGCATTCCAATATCCTTCCTTGCCTTCTTACCACCTGAATCACAGCTTGTTCAGGAAAGCAATACGCACAGTTTGAAAATCTCACCTTCCCTGTCTTCTTTGCCACCGTGTGACCAAGTTCTGGCTAATAAGAAGTAGGCACATAGTTCTAGGGAGGGTTCCTTCCCTAAAATGGAAATAAAAGACTTCCAAGAAGGTATTTTTTTCCATTTTCTCTGGCTTTTTCTTCTCCTTCCTGCCTCAGATGTGGGCAGTATGCCTGGAGATTTCTTGCAGCCATGGTGAAAAATGCCAGACAGTAAGGATGGTGCAGCCAGGAGCTAAAGGGACTAGACCCTTGATGACTTTCTGAAGCAGCTGCACACGCCTTGGGCTGCCTGCTTCCAGATATTTCATTAAATGGGTGTATTAGTTTCCTATTGTTGCTGTGATAAATGACTATAAGCTTAGTGATTTAACACAAATTTATTTTCTTTTAGTTCTGGAGGGCAGAAGTTCAAAATTAATCTCACGGAGTTAAAGTCAAGGAGTTGGTGAAATTGATTCCTTCTGTTAGCACCAAAGGAAGAATCCACTTCCTTGCCTTTTGTAGCTTCTGGTGGCCACCTGGGTTCCACAGCTCATGGTGCTTCCTCCACCTGCAGTGCTTCATTCTAATATCTGCTTTGGTCATCATCACATCTTCTCCCAGACTCCTCTGCCTCTCTCTTTAAGGACCCTTCTGAGTCTAAGAGGCCACATGAGGATACACCAGGGTCCTCAGGGTAACGCAGAATAATCTCCCCCTCTTGATCCTTAATCACCACTGCAAAGTCCATTTTTGCCATTTAAGGGAACATATTCACAGGTTCTAGGGATTCAGATGGAAAAATCTTTGAGGGTCATCATTCGTCTACCACAGTAGGAAAAAAACATTCTTGCTTGTGTAAACTACTATTTGACAATTGTTTGCTACTCACAGCTGAAGACAATCTAAGTTGATAGGAGCATCGCCTAGGTCCCAGGCACTGAACTCAGTGCTGGAGACCCTCCAGCCGGCCAAGTGAGTATCCCCAGCTGAGAGTCTGTCAGGCTGTGTTTATAACTCGTATTTGCTTATTTGATGGGCTTTGGGAGGTTATGAACTCTGGAAGGCAGGAAATGTGCAACTCACGTTTTTCTGTCATCTCAGCACCAATCAAGGGACTGACACATCGTGATGCTCAAAAATTGTTGGCAGAACAACAGTTGTTAGTTAAGCTGAGCAAAGGAATGATCATGAGTCACCCGCCATGTCCTTCACTAGAGTTAATTCTAAGATCGCTGAATAGGAGCGTGGAGATTATTGATTAATGGTCTGTCCCAACCGTCCCCAAAAGAGGTTCCATGGAACAGATGCAGGATGAAAACAAGAGGGGCCAAGAAAGTTGGGGCGGGGTCGGGGTGAGGTGGTGTTGAGACAAATTAGTTTAGAAGGCCCGCACATACACGCCTGCCTCTTAAAGTTTCAAAACTCTGAGATGCTCCATAATGAAGAAGTTTGCTTAACTCTAGTTCAGTGCTTCCCAAACGTATTTGACCATGATTTTTCAAAGAGCATGTGTTAATCTCCTATTGAAGCAGTGTTCTGTACAACATATTTTGAGAAACAAGATGGTATTCTTGTCTATAGCCATACCACCCTGAACGCACCCAATCTCAGATCTTGGAGGCTAAGCAGGCTTGGGTCTGGTTACTTGGATGGGAGAAACACTTCTCCACCCTTCCCAGGACTGGTTTGGGAACTAGAGCTGTCCAGAGCCCACAGGTGGACTCAACAAAGGACCAGAACAAAAGTGCACCCAGGCTGCCGAATGGAAGTGCTGCCATGGCATTTATTCCAGCAGAAGAGAAGGTGAAGCCTTTTCCAATTATCTCCAAAGGCTGCCTGGCTGGTTTCAAATGGCCCAGGTGCAGAGTCCATGAGCGGAGAGGAACAGGGTCTTCAAGACCTCCCAAAGGCATCATTCTTGAGTGGCCCTGCCAGGGCAAGCCCTAGCTGTGTCCTGAGCCCAAGCCAGCTGACCATTTCCCAGCCACCCCCAGCCGAGAGGCAGCCAGAGCTTGAGGACCTATCTCTTCCTCCACAGCAGCCAGCCCGGGCCCCTCCGCATTCTGATCCTGCTGCATTGAGAGGCACCGCTCCCTGTGCCCACTCGGCATTGACCTCCAGCCTCAGAGACATTCCCCACCCTCCACCCCAAACCTTCTGAACTCCTGGACTCTTTACAGGACAAATGTCCGTGGAATGACGGACCTGAACGTGATGCTGAAGAGCCTCTGTCGTGTGGTTTTGTCACTTTGAAATCTGCAGTTCAGTGTGTTCATTTTCAATCTGAAATTTGGGAGTTTATCGAGATTGAACAGGGACCCAGTCTAAGGGACACAGGGCAGCTTTTCCTTTTTTTTTGTATGGGACTCATTTCGAGGAATTTCTTTATGTGGAGCCATATACCGAGGTCACAGGATAAAAATCTCTGGAACTGACCAAGCCCCATAGCAACTATTGCCATGAGCCTCCAGATCTAAACCAGCCAGTTCCCTTATCCCTTATTATGTAAAATACCCACCCTATCATCCACCCTAGAGCAAGCTAACCAATCATCTAATGCCATCATTCCTGTAGGAATTTTCTCTGTCTTGAGACTACAAAAATTGGCTGTTATCCTGCAAAAAGGTTCAACTCTCCCTTGAGCCAGCCCATTGTTCTAACAGTGTCTCCCACTCTAGTAAACTTTATTCTCCTTTCATTCTTCCTCGTGTCTGGAAATTCTTATCCAACCTCTGCACAGACCACAACATTTTATGTTCCTTACAGATAATTTTTTTTTTTACTTTTAATCACATGGTCTAGGTGAAGATCTTTCCATAGTACACACGGGAAAACTGAGGACCTGAGAAGGAAAGTAAGTACCCAAGATTGCAAAGCAAATTAATGGAGCTGGAAGGAGAATCTGGGTCTCTTGACTCCTAATTAAGCATTGTTTCCCTCACACTCTGCTGTTCCTGGTGTGGGTGGCACTGGACCAGAATAGAGCATTTGATATGAAATCTTTATGAGATTTCTTTTTCCCCAAATTCCCAACAGTTACTAGAAACTCTGGGAGAAAACAGACTCCTAAAAGTAAATTTGGATTAGTATAAAAAGGAGCAGGATTCTTAAAGGACACATCCAGGGACTCCATTTGCTATGTGAACTATTCCTCCACTGGCTATAAAATGGATTCGTGTAGAGGGAGTCTCCTCACCACCACCACCCCGCCCAGCCCTCCCAAACACAATCCACTGTCTCTTCTCTTCTCATTGGCTTCATGGTCATTTTTAGAGACACCACTCTTGCTAAGGAAAGTATTCTTAATCCTGCACAGGAAAGTATTCTTAATTCTGCACAGGCTTAGCACAGCCATGTACTTAATTCATCCAAAAGAATGAAGCACTGCCCACCCCACAAAGAGCAAATCCCATCCCAATCTACTTCCTGACCCAACCCCTCCCTGTCACTACCACTCTGCCCAGGGCAAAACAACAAAAGGGAATCCACTTATCAGAATATGTGTTGATGAGAATAAGAGTCTATAGGAAGTTTAAAGCAGAGAAATCCTTAATTTGCCAGCTGAGGATTTGCATCAGAAAAGACTATAGAATTTAAACAAGTAAGTTTAAATTCTATGCAATCAAGTTGATCCACCCATCAAGTTCAATGAAACATAACTTTTCTTCTTGTTTCTTCCCTACACCCTTCTCCTCTTCATGGCTCTTATGTAGGGTACAAATTAACCACTTCTTTCAGGGAAGTATACTCTCCAGGAGCCTGGAATTATGACCATAATACACAATGAAGAGCTGAAGCTCAGAATGGTTAAGTAATTTGTCCTAGGTCACACAGTGAGAAAATGGTGAAGCCTGAATTCAGAGCCAGGTTTCAGACTCCAGTGCTGGTATTTTCTCCACAGGGGCCTTTGCCTCTGTGAGGTGCCATATTAATAACATGAGCTGACATTTATTGAAGTCTTGTTGTTTGCTGGGTACTGCGCAAAACTGCTGCCCTTGAAGAAGTATCGAAATAAACCCTCTGCCCTAAAGGACAAGAGTGGCTTTTGCATGTTGAACCTACCTCGGTCTTCCAGTTGAGAGAGGAAAAATATAATCCATCTCTGGGAACTTCTAATTGAATGGAATAAGACTCAGATCAGATGTCTCTCTGCATTGTCACCTCCTGTGCTCTTGCCAGGTCACAGAAACAAATAGCAATGTCACTTTGACAACTCCCATTTCAATATCAGATGTGGACAACATTCCAGACAATCAGTTCAGTTCAGTTCAGTCACTCAGTCATGTCCGACTCTTTGTGACCGCATGGACTGCAGCACACCAGGCCTCCCTGTCCATCATCAACTCCTGGAGTTTACTCAAACTCATATCCATTGAGTTGGTGATGCCATCCAACCATCTCATCCTCTGTTGTCCCATTTTCCTTCTGCCTTCAATCTTTCCCAGCCTCAGGGTCTTTTCAACTGAGTCAGTTCTTCACATCAGGTGGCCAAAATATTGGAGTTTCAGCTTCAACATCAGTCCTACCAATGAATATTTGGGACTGATTTCATTTAGGATAGACTGGTTGTATCTCCTTGTTGTCCAAGGGACTCTCAAGAGTCTTCTCCAACACCACAGTTCAAAAGCATCAATTCTTTAGTGCTCAGCTTTCTTTATAGTTCAACTCTCACATCCATACATGACTACTAGAAAAAACCATAGCTTTGACTAGACAGACCTTTGTTGGCAAAGTAATGTCTCTGCTTTTTAATATGCTGTCTAGGTTGGTCATAACTTTTCTTTCAAGAAGCAAGCATCTTTTAATTTCATGGCTGCAGTCACCACCTGCAGTGATTTTAGAGCCCCCCAAAATAAAGTCTGACACTGTTTCCACTGTTTCCCCATCTATTTGCCATGAAGTGACGGGACTGGATGCCATGATCTTAGTTTTCTGAATGTTGAATTTTAAACCAACTTTTTCACTCTCCTTTTTCACTTTCATCAAGAGGCCTTTTAGTTCTTCTTCATTTTCTGCCATAAGGGTGGTGTCATCTGCATATCTGAGATTATTGATATTTCCCCCAGCAATCTTGATTCCAGCTTGTGCTTCTTCCAGTCCAACATTTCGCCTGGTGTACTCTGCATAGAAGTTAAATAAGCAGGGTGACAATATATAGCCCTGATGTACTCCTTTCCCTGTTTGGAACCAGTCTGTTGTTCTATGTGCTGTTCTAACTGTTGCTTCTTGATCTGCATACAGATTTCTCAGGAGGCAGGTCAGGTGGTCTGGTATTCCCATCTCTTGAAGAATTTTCCACAGTTTATTGTGATCCACACAGTCAAAGGCTTTGGCATAGTCAATAAAGCAGAAGTAGATGTCTTTCTGGAACTCTCTTGCTTTTTTGATGATCCAACGGATGTTGGCAATTTATCTCTGGTTCCTCTGCCTTTTCTAAATCCAGCTTGAACATCTGGAAGTTCACGGTTCACATACTGTTGAAGCCTGACTTGGAGAATTTTGAGCATTACTTTGCTAGCATGTGAGATGAGTGCAATTGTGCAGTAGTTTGAACATTCTTTGGCATCGCCTTTCTTTGGGATTGGAATGAAAACTGACCTTTTCCAGTCCTGTGGCCACTGCTAAGTTTTCTAAATTTGCTGGCATATTGGGTAAAGCACTTTCACAGCATCATCTTTTAGGATTTGAAATAGCTCAACTGAGATTCCATCATCTCCACTAGCTTTGTTCACAGTGATGTTTCCTAAGGCCCACTTGACTTCGCATTCCAGGATGTCTGGCTCTAGGTGAGAGATCAAACCATCATGATTATCCAGGTCATGAAGATCTTCTTTGTATAATTCTTCTGTGTATTCTTGTCACCTCTTAATATCTTCTGCTTCTGTTAGGGCTTAGACAATACCTGTGGCAATCAGACATGCCAGATGGTTTAGGAGGGTTCCACACTTGGTATCTGTCCTCCGATCCCCCTAGGTGGCTTGTCAAAATGTGGTTACCATATATAAAGCCCACATGTGTGTGTGCTAAGTTGCTTCAGTCATGTCCAACTCTTTGAGACCCCATGGGCTGTGGCCCTCCAGGCTCCTCTGTCCATGAGATTCTCCATACAAAAATAATGGAGAGGGTTGCCATTCGTTCCTCCAGAGGATCTTCCTGACCCAGGGGTCGAACCCATGTCTCTTATGTTTCCTGCATTGGCAGGCAGGTTCTTTACCACTAGTGCCACCTGGGAAACCCATAAAGCCTATAGCTCTGCCCAAATAGTTAATGTGAACCTCATGTCACCAAAGCCAGGAGTTTCAGTCTGAGCATGAGCTTGTCCCTGGAACAGCTTTAATTTATGACTCCTTCAGAGGGGCAGGTTTGCATGTTGCAGCCCATGATCTCAGAGACAGGCATGAGCCCCATCTCAGTTTAACAGGTTGGTTTCGGGAATCAAAGATTCCAAAGATTGAAGTGTCATCTGTGTTTTGTAGGCAAATATCTCCTTAATCACTACTCCATTGCCTGAGGTCAGAATCATAACCTATGCAGGCGTTCTAAAGGAATTTGGTTTCCCAGTTGGCAATAAATCGTACATGTTTCCAAGCTGGGCATGTTTAGGCATTTGACATATCGCTCTGCAGATCTAAGAACAAGACAAAGGGTGGTTCTGTGCCAGAGCAGAATGGTGGAGAGGCGGAGGACACCCAATGTTGTCACATCTGAAAATATTTCTCCACCACCACTCCCATTTCACTACCTTAATCACCAAAGATACCACCCTCCAGGCCTTTCTTCCATGATTTGAACAACCCGAGTATCCACCAGTGATGAGGATTCCTCAGGCTTCAGGGGGGCCAGCTGGAGGGCCAAAAGGTTGGCAGAAAGGCTGAAGCCTAGCTCATCAAGACCACAAGAGTTAATTATAAGGATCAGAAGAGGAGAAGCAAGTGTTTCTCTAACTTTAATCCTTTGAGGGAACTTGCTAGAACTCTGCGCCTTCCACAGTCCCTCCAGCATTTCTGGAGTCACTAGAGATCTCAGATGTGATTGTGAACAAGTCTTCCACTACTCTTCACCTCCTGCTGTTGCCACAACCTCTGTGACGCATAAAAGCCACCCCTAGATACCCTGCCATCAAGATAGCAGCCTTGATGGCAGCATTGCCAGAATCTCTTGGAATAACTCCTTCTACTTTATTCTCAGCATTCATTTCCTGAGGACATAGTCAAGAGTCTCTCAGTGCTGAGTGAGACAGCCAGTGATTATATGCTGCAGAAAGAGTTCCCACTGTCTTATGATGCTTCTGTGCCCCCTGAAACAAACCTCTGTGCCTCTGCTCTTTACCTAAGATGAGTTCTAACCCAGAAGGTTTCTTAGTCCACCATGTAACCCACCCTACTGTCATTCCATATTTATCCAATAAATGTTTTCATTATCTAACGTAATCACCATAGGAAACACATGCCATAGATTATCCTTAAGTTAAGCCATCCCTTCCATTCCTAATGTTTCTCCAAGACACAGCAGCCTGTGTATGAGTTAAAAAAATGGGGCTGAGTTTAGACGAATAAACTGTACCTCTCTAATTCTAACCCTGCCCCTGTCGTAAGATGTTTCCTCTCTCAAAGAGTGTCCTCTCTCAAAGGGGCCACCTCTCCCATGCTCACAAACAAGTTTCCTCCTTTTCCAGGTAAACAGACTAATACTGCCCTTAAACCCAACTTAGATGATTGGCTTTATTGAATAGAAGAAACTCAGGGAGGATGTTGGCTTATCAGTCCCACCTCCAGTAACATGTTTCAGTCCTGCTTCCTGCATCTGCCCAACTATGAATGCCCATGGTGGCCATCAACGTTGCCACTGAGCCACAGTGTGGACCATCAGGTAATCATGACAAACTAGCCAGGATTCTTAGGGTTGCTAGTGACAGACACCCAAGTCAATATGAATGAGCACAGGAGGGAATTTATTAAGTCACATCACTTAAAAAATAAAGTCAAGATAGTGAAATATTCAGGAATCCCAGTCTATCCCTCTCCCTCACCCCTCATCTCTCTCCTCTGCTCACCTTTGTGGTGGCTTCATGACCAAGCAGGTTCCCTCCTTGCAGTGGCAAAATTGGCCACTGTGACTGTCAACTCCAAGTTTACCGCTATTTATGAGTAGCAGGAAGGAAAATGCGAGATCTTTCTCTCAATAGCTCTGGAGAAAAAGTCCTGGCAAGATCTTTGATTGCCTCGGCTTGTGTAACATCCTTTCCCTGAACCAATCACTGTGACCAGAGGAATATAAACTTTAGTTGACCAAGGTCATAGGCCCACCTCGTGTAAAAGAGAATTGATTTCAACTGAACTAATTGGAATATTGTCCCCAGAGAAAAGAAGTTTACTGTCACCAAAATAAAGAAGAGAAGAATTCCAGGAAAGCTAAATCAACTGAAATCCAAAGACTTCTTTCTGAGATTTTACGTATCTCTTAGCCCTTTTAGGCTTGCTCAGGAACTGGGATAAAACCAGATCTGCCAGCATGGGGGTCAGGACATCAATGGCTCCTGGTGTGAAGATCAGGGATCTGGAAGGTCCAGAGAAAGAAAGGAGGGACACCTGTTGATTCCAGCTCAAAGTGGCCATGGACCAGTCCTTGTCTTTATGGGAGCCTCTGATCCTCGTTCATGAGCAGACTGACCTAAATCATTGTCCTTAACCCATGGCCCCTGAGCCCACTGAAGCTTTGTTCTTGCCCCATAATCTAACTTCAGCATAAACTATTAGAACCCCATTTCCACACTCCTCCTCTCAAATATGTCCTGATAGGAGCAGTTTAGCACTGAGAAGTCAGCTCCTTGCAACTATGAAGGTAGGAGCCATCTGGGAATGAAGGCAACACAGCTAAGGAACACAGCAGAGTCTGGCTACCCTATCCTGCAGACCCTGACTCCTGACATGGCTGAGTGTCCTCCTCTATATGGTTCCATTACAAAAGCTACCCATTTCCCCTTTCTCCACACACTGCAATGGGCTGTGTTTTCTATCATGTACAACCAAAAGAATGCCAGTGAAAGAAACAGGCAGAGAGGCTTCTCTGGTGGGCTCAGTGGTAAAGAATCCGCCAGCCAGTATAAGAGACGTGGGTTCAATTCCTGATTCCGGAAGATCCCACATGCCATGGAGCAACTAAGCCCATGTACCACAACTCCTGAGCCTGTTGTCTAGAGCCTGGGAGACACAACTACTGAGGCCCCTGACAGCTAGAGCCCATGGTCTGCAACCAGAGACGCCACCACAATGAGAAGCCTGTGCACCACAACTAGAGAGTAGCCCCAGCTTGCTGCAACTAGAAAAAGCCCATGCAGCAACAAAGACCTATCACAGCCATAAATTAATTAATTAATTCAATTATATATATATATATATATATATATATATATATATATATATGAAGCAAGCAGTGGCTTTCACTCTCTTGAGAAACATGATGATACATTTGATGTTCAGTGAGGGCACTCAGCTGCCTAGCAACATCTGTCAGTAGTGTAAGTCCCGAGTTGAGAGAGGGAATCTTGGCATCTATACTACATACTTGAGGAAATAAAAAAAGTCCAAATCTGTTTTTACTGCCATGGTTTATTGACAATTAATTAGACCCCCAATCTTCATTCCCCAAAGAGAAAACGGATTTAGAAAAACATCTAACTCCCACTGCCCAGCAAGATGTAGTTGCCCAGTTCTTTTCCCAGAGTATCAGGGAAGCTGGTACAGTGAGATTCCATCTGATTTGCAGAGTAGCAGGTCCTGTGAACATTAATGTACTGATCAGCTTTCAGAGAACCTACCAACCATTGCGCCAAAATAAGGAGGCTTACATGGGCTTCTATGAATCAGCTATCTTTCTGATTAGTATTGGGTTTCACTTTAAGGATTCATTCTCCCAGGACAAGGGTAATGCATATAAATTTACTCACCCTATAAGGAGATTTGTATTAAGCTAAACACCTAAAGCTTTCATGATATTGTGAAACCTAAATCCCTCAACTGAACAATCGAGGTCTTATACACAGCTTAGACGATAAAGCACTTCAAAAGCCTTGGACCTATTCACCTTTAGGTTTGGAGTCTGACTCACCTTTGGGGTTTGAAGGATCTGAACCAAATTTGTCTAATTATAGAACTAAAGCCTCTTCATCACTGCTCTCTCCTGCCTAACATGGCTCCAAGAACAAACTAGGAAGCCAAAAAAAATTTTTTTAGGTTTTTTTTTTCCCCTCTAGAAGAAACTCTAAGCTAATAACGTCTATTCCTTGGTACTCAGACTGATCCTAAATCATCAACTTTTAGAAAACCAAATTCAAACAATAAAAGGAATTCATTAGTTCACATAACTCAATGGCCTAGGGATGAGTGAAGCATCAGGCAAAGCTTGATCCAGCACTCATATTTTGAGATGAGGACTTGATTTCTTTCTTCCTTTTATTTTTTTCTTAATAGCAGTCCATTTTCTTTGATGTTGGTTCCATTCTTGAGCAGTTTCTCCCCTCACTGTGTCAAGAGATGACCAGCAACAGTCCATAGAGCTACATGATTCTGTATTCACATCCAGTAGAAACAGTCTGTGTCTCAGCATTTCCAGCAAAAGTCCTAAGGTTCCCTCTGAGTGGACTGTTTTAGATCAATTTCCATTTCTGAACCAATCATAAGCAGAAAGAGTCCCACCTGCTATTTCGCCCAAGCTAGACCCCATCATTGGAGCTAGAGGGGATGTCAGCCTCACCCAGACCTCATGGATAAAGAACCTGGGGATACAGTAGGTAAGGGAAATGAGGGATGGTGGGGAGCAGTCCTTAAACATCCATCACAGCCTACATTTTACACATGAAGCATCAGAAACCAGAGAGATTACCTGACTCAGAATCACACAGTGAGAAAAGTGGGAGAAGGAGCGACTAGACTCGACTAGACCCACTGCCCTAAGAGCAGTGTTCCTTCCTCACTCTGTTAAACTCACTCCCAACCAATACCATACAATGTCACTGTTCCTTGTAATACTTTTAAAGACTCCAGAAGACAAGACAGAAACATTTCCCAGGTATATAGGGAAAAGTAAATTACCTGCAGGGGCACTCCATTCCTGGAGCAGGCTCAACAGTTTTCGAGAGCAAGCAACAACAACAAAAAAAAGAAAAGTTCCAAAAATCCAATGCATAAACCAACTCCATTATCCCAGCCAGACAGAGCAACCCAAGATGCCGGGAGGGGGAACAAAGGAGAAAGTTCCTCCTGGGGCCTGGGGCGGCCTGCAGATTCAAGGGAGAAGGCTGGGGGCCAGGACCGCTTTCCTCTGCTCCCAGTCCTCCATGAGGCGATTCACATTTCACTGTGGTCCTGGATGTTTTAAGGGGCCCAGTGAAAGCCCTTGGATGTGGTTAGGATGTTCATGCTCCAGTGATAAATAATGTGACCAATGTGTACAGCCTAGAGTCATTGCATTATCAAAGGGCTCCTTGGAAACTGGGGGAAAAGGCAGGGCTTTTTTTCCCCTGCTTCTGCTGGTTTTATTTATTTATTTTTTAAGCCACTGGATGAATCGATTTCTTGTCGCTTTCCAAGTGTTTAATGTCATCCTGGGAACTGACACTCTCTCCATCCTTGGCCTCAGATCTCTTCGATACTGTGGTTGCACCAGATGAGCGGTCAGACTTGAGAGAAAAGGGTGAAGGACGCTGAGCCCCTTGCCCACCCCTCTTCCCTCGCTGCCCTCTCCAGACATATGTTTTTCCCCAGATGAAATCTCCTGGTTGACTTCAAAGGCAACTTTGCATCCAGAAGAGATAATACTGATGGGGCTCAGGGGAGGAAGGAAGAGAGTTGAGAAGCAGGAGTGGGATCTCTGGATAGAGAGGAGTGGGGACAGATGGAAGCCAGGCCGCTGTCTGAGCCCCACTTGTCATTGTGAGGCAGACGAGGGTGGGGTGGGAGCAGGAGGAGTGACAGCAACAAGTCAGAGGTCTGGGCCTGTCTTTGCTGGCAGAGATGTCAGGTTTAGACAGATCTGAAGGAAATGACTACTGGTTGTTTCTGGAATAGCTTCTTCGATTTGCCCCCAATTCTTTCATTGGGAGCTTGGGATTCGGAGCCTGGGTACAGATGCCAGCTCTGTCGCATTCTAAGTTTGTTCAGCTGGGCTGGTCTTTTCACCTCTCAGTGCCTCCATCTTCTGAAACTCATCCCTTAGATAAAAGGACCGCCCTTCCTCTTCTGCCCACCAGCAGTACTGGAAAGAGCCACCTGAGTGTGGTTTTTCCCAAGGCCGAGACAAGGTCACCACCAGGACCGGGCTCTTCATCCTCCTCTGGGCAAATAGGGAAAGCACTGTGGCTTGCTCAAAGGCCTGGAGTTTTCCAAGTCCCAGGCTGTTGAGGAGGTGGTATTGCAGGAATTAGAGGAAGCAAATTGACAAGGGAAAAGAGTATTGTAAGGTATGTGCACAGGGGTGAGGATGGAGGGAGACTGAAGATCAGAGTGGTCGCTTTCTGCTGCCACACTTGATTTTCACAAATCCTAAAAGATGATGCTGTTAAAGTGCTGCACTAAATATGCCAGAAAATTTGGAAAATTCAGCACTGGCTCCAGGACTGGAAAAGGTCAGTTTTCATTTCAATCTCAAAGAAAGGCAATGCCAAAGAATGTTCAAACTACTGCACAATTGCACTCATCTCACACACTAGCAAGGTAATGCTCAAAATTCTCCAAGCCAAGTTTCAACAGTATGTGAACTGTGAACTTCCAGATGTTCAAGCTGGTTTTAGAAAAAGCAGAGGAACCAGAGATCAAACTGCCAATATCCATTGGATCATCGAAAAAGCAAGAGAATTCCAGAAAAACGTCTACTTCTGCTTTATTGACTATGCCAAAGCCTTTGACTGTGTGGATCACAAGAAACTGTGGAAAATTCTGAAAGAGATGGGAATATCAGACTACCTGACCTGCCTCCTGAGAAATCTGTATGCAGATCAAGAAGCAACAGTTAGAACTCAACATGGACCTGGACTGGTTCCAGACTGGTTCCAAATTGGGAAAGGAGTACGTCAAGGCTGTATATTGTCACCCTGCTTATTTAACTTTTTATGCAGAGTACATCTTGCAAAATGCTGGGCTGGATGAAGCACAAGCTGGAATCAAGATTGCCAGGAGAAATATCAATAACCTCAGATATGCAAATGACAACACCATTATGACAGAAAGTGAAGAAGAACTAAAGGTCCTCTTGAAGAAAGTGAAAGAGGAGAGTGAAAAAGCTGGCTTAAAACTCAACATTCAAAAAACGAAGATCATGGCATCTGGTCCCATCACTTCATGGGAAATAGATGGGGAAACAATGTAAGCAGTGACAGACTTTACTTCCTTGGGCTCCAAAAATCACTGTAGATGGTGACTGCAGCCGTGAAATTAAAACACACTTGCTCCTTGGAAGAAAAACAGAGATGTTACTTTGCCAACAAAGGTCCTTCTAGTCAAAGCTATGGTTTTTCCAGTAGTCACATATGGATGTAAGAGTTGGACTATAAAGAAAGCTGAGTGCCGAAGAATTGATGCTTTTGAACTGTGGTGTTGGAGAAGACTCTTGAGAGTCCCTTGTACTGCAAGGAGATCCAACCAGTCCATCCTAAAGGAGATCAGTCCTGAGTATTCATTGGAAGGACTGATGTTGAAGCTGAAACTCCAATACTTTGGCCACCTGATGCGAAGAACTCACTAATTGGAAAAGACCCTGATGCTGGGAAAGATTGAAGGCAGGAGGAGAAGGGGACAACAGAGGATGAGATGGTTGGATGGCATCACCGACTTGATGGACATGAGTTTGAGCAAGCTCCAGGAGTTGGTGATGGATAGGGAAGCCTGGTGTACTGCAGTTCATGGGGTGGCAAAGAGTCAGACACGACTGAGCAACTGAACTGAACCCTTCTCCATCACTATGAAAAAAAGGAGCTGACCTAGAGGCAGGGTCCTGAGCATGTCCACTCAGCAACAGCGGAAGAATATACTGCTGGTTCCTCAGTTTTCAGCAGGGATCTAAGACTACATCAGTGGAGAAAAAGAACACGGACCAAGGTCTAATTCTCTGGTTGTCATCTTACCCCCCACCCCCCACCCCCACTGCTAGAGTTAGAGATAGTTCTATGGTCAAAGAGATTAGTAGTTACCAGGATCAGAGATCATAAGCATCCTTGCCTCTTAGAGTTCTTAGGATCCAATAAGATAAAGTATGTGTAGCATGCTTAGACAGTGAAAGGCAGGGAGTGTACATTTACAAGTGTAGCTCTCATTAGCATTTAAGAGAGTTCTCTTTGATCCACTTAGATTGTATGTTCCATCAGAACTTCCCCTTTTCAAGATGAAAAAAATCAAAACAAGACAGCTTTCAAATGTTTCCCTCTCTTCTTTTGCATGGTGGTTTTCTGGGCACTGAGGCTGATAATGTTTTCTTTTCCTCTGGCCTATCATCATAGAGCTTGGCTTTCTGACACCATGGAAGCCAGGACAACCAATTAGTCCTCAACGGATGCAGGCGTCTATAACGCCAACGCTCATTTTTTCCACTCGTCTTCCAAAAGCAGTGGTGGTTTCTTTAGAGCCACAGAGACTCCATCTGTGTCAGACATCCCAACAGAATGATTTACAGGCACTCTGCAAGGGTACCTTGCCTGCTTTGCAGATTCAGTATTGTCTCCATCACGTTCTGGTGTCTTCCTGTCATGCGTCTCACACTTGGACCCTTCGTGTCCCCTCCTCTAAGTTGTCATCATGTGGTTACTCGGCAATTGCCAGCTGATTTGTCATATTAGTCCAAGAAAAACATTATTAGGATGGGTGAGCCTGTGGCCAAATCCATTGCTTAATAGTCTGCAAAGTCAAACAGAAAATAATTGGAGGTATCTGGGCTGAGGGCCTTCCTGCTAGCAAGGAAAATGAAACTTGACTCTTTATACATGAAAGATGGTAACGTTGCCCTTGTGACTGCTTATGGAAGTGTACCACTTCTCACCGTCTTCTTGCAAAGACGCTGTGGAAAGGAATACCATTTTCTGTACAAGGTAAAGCAATCATACCCTTGGGTTTCATTAAAACTCTTGTTCCCTACAGAACAACTTCTTTGGCAGTGGTTCTATTTCTACCTAATGAGTTGCAAAATTATAGAAAAGGAAGTTAAATGCTGTCTCCCTTAGAGCTGCTCCTTTCCCTCATTCTATCACTCTACCTCCACTTCTGCAATGCTCACCTGTCTTCCCACCACCCCCACCCCCACCTACATATCCTTCCATTCCTCATTTCACTATCACACAATCCCACGGATGCATAAGCAGAGAAACCAAGTTACCTACAAGGGTAAAATTCAGACTGGCATCAAACATCTTAACAGCATAAGACAGAGGTCATAAATTCCAAGGAAATAAAGGGTGACCCAAGAATTTTACACACAAGGAAGCTGTCTTTCAAAATCAAAAACAACAGCCAACATCAGTTCATTTCAGTCGCTCAGTCGTGTCCGACTCTTTGCGACCCCATGAATCGCAGCACGCCAGGCCTCCCTGTCCATCACCAGCTCCCGGAATCTACCCAAACCCATGTCCATCGAGCTGGTGATGCCATCCAGCCATCTCATCCTCTGTCGTCCCCTTCTCCTCCTGCCCCCAATCCTTCTCAGAATTAAGGTCTTTTCCAATGAGTCAACTCTTCACATGAGGTGGCCAAATTATTGGAGTTTCAGCTTCAACATTAGTCCTTCCAATGAACAACCAGGACTGATCTCCTTTAGGATGAACTGGTTGGATCTCCTTGCTGTCCAAGGGACTCTTAAGAGTCTTCTCCAACACCACAGTTTTGAACTATTCTTCAGCATCTATTCTTCAGCACTTGGCTTTCTTCACCGCCCAACTCTCACATCCATATATGACCACTGGAAAAACCATAGCCTTGACTAGACGGACCTTTGTTGGCAAAGTAATGTCTCTGCTTTTAAATACGCTATCTAGGTTGGTCATAACCTTCCTTCCAAGGAGTAAGCATCTTTTAATTTCATGGCTGCAATCACCATCAGCAGTGATTTTGGAGCCCCAAAAAATAAAGTCTGACACTGTTTCCACTGTTTCCCCATCTATTTCCCATGAAGTGATGGGACCAGATGCCATGATCTTAGTTTTCTGAACGTTGAGCTTTAAGCCAAATTTTTCACTCTCCTCTTTCACTTTCATCAAGAGGCTCTTTAGTTCTTCTTCACTTTCTGCCACAAGGGTGGTGTCATCTGCATATCTGAGGTTATTGATATTTCTCCTGGCAATCTTGATTCCAGCTTGTGTTTCTTCCAGCCCAGCATTTCTCATGATGTACTCTGCATATAAGTTAAATAAGCAGGGTGACAATATACAGCCTTGACATACTCCTTTTCCTATTTGGAACCAGTCTGTTGTTCCATGTCCAGTTCTAACTGTTGCTTTCTGACCTGCATACAGGTTTCTCAAGAGACAGGTCAGATGGTCTGGTATTCCCATCTCTTTCAAAATTTTCTGCAGTTTATTGTGATCCACACAGTCAAAGGCTTTGACATAGTCAATAAAGCAGAAATAGATGTTTTTCTGGAATTCTCTTGCTTTTTCGATGATCCAGCGGATGTTGGCAATTTGATCTCTGGTTCCTCTGCCTTTTCTAAAACCAGCTTGAACATCTGGAAGTTCACGGTTCACGTATTGTTGAAGCCTGGCTTGGAGAATTTTGAGCATTACTTTACTAGCGTGTGAGATGTGTACGGTTGTGCGGTAGTTTGAGCATTCTTTGGCATCGCCTTTCTTTGGGATTGGAATGAAAACTGACCTTTTCCAGTCCTGTGGCCACTGCTGAGTTTTCCAGATTTGCTGGCATATCGAGTGCAGCACTTTCACAACAGCATCTTTCAGGATTTGAAATAGCTCGACTGGAATTCCATCACCTCCACTAGCTTTGTTCGTAGTGATGCTTTCTAAGGCCCACTTGACTTCACATTCCAGGATGTCTGGCTCTAGGTAAGTGATCACACCATCGTGATTATCTGGGTCATGAAGATCTTTTTTGTACAGTTCTTCTGTGTATTCTTGCCACCTCTTCTTAATATCTTCTGCTTCTGTTAGGTCCATACCATTTCTGTCCTTTATTGAACCCATCTTTGCATGAAATGTTCCCTTGGTATCTCTAATTTGCTTGAAGAGATCTCTAGTCTTTCCCATTCTGTTGTTTTCCTCTATTTCTTTGCATTGATCTCTGAGGAAGGCTTTCTTATCTCTCCTTGCTATTCTTTGGAACTCTGCATTCAGATGGGAATATCTTTCCTTTTCTCCTTTGCTTTTCGCTTCTCTTCTTTTCCCAGCTATTAGCAAGGCCTCCTCAGACAGCCATTTTGCTTTTTTGCATTTCTTTTCCATGGGGATGGTCTAGAACATACCAAAAAAGGAGAAAAAAATAGAGAATATAGCTTAATGTGCTCTTTGAAAATAATAAAACAGACATTTATGAAATCCAGTCAAGCAAAAGATGAATCAAAATAAAGAACTCTGGAAAGGAAAAATCAGAGTGTAAAATGTTTTTAAAAGAATAGAAGGTGAACATGAGTACATCAAAATATGAAGCTATAGCCATTGAGCTATAATAATTGCCATTTAAAAATAAAATATAAAATTATCATATAACAAATGGGAGACAGAGTATAAATGAAGTGCAAAAATTCTAATTTCTGAGGTTGCCTTAATAGGGACTTGCAGATTTTTCTACATTTAAAGCACATGTTCAAAAAATATAGCAGCCCAAAACTGTTAGTGTATATATATAATCTTTATGTTTCTGCTTTTCGTGAGCTCTTTCAGAAGTGTATTACTATAGATAGTTGTAAATAAATGTTTATATGAGGTTTCGGTGATTCCCCTAAGTCTCCTTACTTCTATGAAGTAGCACATTGTTTAACTTGATACTTTTGTTTTTGAAGACACACATAGAATACTCCTATTCAGTTCTATTTATTCTTTATCCGTACAGAGAGAGAGAGAGGACAGAATTATGATCACAAATGTTGATCGAACGGTCATTTCTGAGTCGTGAGATCGGACATCATTTTAAGTTTGCTTCTTTGCATTTTTCTGTCTTGTGATTTGTTTGAATCATCATCATGTATCATTTTACAAAACCAATATTATTGAAGAAAACTAAAGTTCTGGGTTTAAACAAAAAAGACAGGTTGGTGCCTTCTCCCATGCTTCTCAGACCCCTCTCTGACAGGCTGGAGTGCGCCCTGGGGAATGACTGTGACTGTCAGAATGAGGGATGTTCTCTCGGTGCCTCGTCTCTGGAACTACTTTCTATCTGCTCCAGAGATGGATGTCCTAGCCGCTCAACTCAACTTTCCCCTTGGACATACCAATAGGATCTGGGAAAATTAATGTCTGGTGTTGTAAATTACAGGAAACTGGCATGGACCTAAACATCCGTTCAAAGATGGAGGAAGTGGAATGGCTGGTGCTGAAACCCCCACCTTCTGAGTCAACCACCCAGGGATTAAGGCAAAAATAGTGGCAAATACTTTTCAGCTCTTAGGACCAAGTTCTTTATTCCTGAATTACTTGAGAACTTTAAGGAAAAAAAAAAAGTTTCTGGAGGAAATCAATAAAAGTGAAGAAAAAAACTTGTTCCAACCCAAATTCAATGATACTAGTGGTTTGGGGGCTTTACTGTATTCAGGGCTCAGTAGAATGAGGCAAGGACAGGAGGCTTTGCCCCTGCTGCTAGGTGACCACCTACGTGTCATAGGTGCTTAGCCATTCTCGGCAATGGGCAGGCAGACATTCAGGAGGGGCCATCAGAGCAGACATCCAGAAAGAATTTGTCAGTGCCCCCACAGGACCCCAACATGAGGAAAGCAACTATTTTTGTATGTATTCACTAAGCACTTTGTATTATTAAATCTCATTTATCTTCACAGCATTCCTATGAGGTCAGCGCTACTATCTCCACTTTCCACACAAAGAAACTGAAGCTTTGACAGTTTAAGTAAATAGCTCAAGGTCATGCACTAAGATTGGTGGCCCCAGGATTTAAAAATAGGTTAATGGTGAGCAGCTCAAACCTGACAGCTTTCTTAAAGGAGACAGGAGCTTGAGTCCAGCAAAATCGCCTGAGTCAGAGAGAAGCAGAATGGTATCAAACAAAGGTTCAGTGAGGCAAGAGGTGAATCTGAACAGCTAAGGCCCAGAGTCTGGAGTTACGAATGGCAGTGGGGCCAGCCACAGCAGGCAGGGTGTGAACCCCAATCCTGCCACATTTCCGTTTATACAGCCTCATGGGTTGGGGAGAGAGGCCCTAGTCCTCACTGTAACCAGAGCAGTGAGCAGTGTCAAGATCTGTGCTTGGGCCCAGCCCTGGTAAGGGAGAGACCAAGATGCTGAGACACCTCTTGAACCATCTGGAGGTCCAACCTGTCTTAACACACATGCACACTCAGTCATGTCTGACTCTTTGCAACCCCATAGATTGTAGCCACCAGGCTCCTCTGTCCATGTAATTTTCCAGGCGAGAATACTGGAGTGAATTGCCATTCCCTATTCCAGGGGATCTTCCTGACCCAGGAATTGAACCCACCATTTGGCAGGCAGATTCTTTACCACTTGCACCACCTGGGAAGCCCATCTTTACACATACCTGTCTTAAATTAGGCTTCATACCAATAGCATAAGATTAAAGTGGCTGCATTCTTGCCTTAGGACAAGGCTGGGTCTTGAAGTCCAGACCGGTGTGCCCAGTCTCCACAATGAAAGGCAGCTCTCAAAGTCACATTATCCAAAGCTCTTCTCTGTCTGTTGTCAGTAACTGCTGTGATTCCTTAAGCATCTCTGTCCCCACGATGCCAGTTGGGTGTGGAGGACATCAACAGTCAGGCTGGAGAAGACAAGTCCTGCTGGGGCCTTAGTTCCTTCCTCCTACAGGGGAAACATCCTTACTCCAAGGCCACTGTGTGTTTTACTGCCATGGAAACTGAATCGCACAACTCCAGGAGGAGCCATTCACACAGACTGCTGTGAAAATGATGCCCCTGAAGCTGTGCCATGTGCTGGCCTTGACTTCTTTCTCATTTCCACAAAGCCAACTCCCATTCATCCTTCATGACTCAGCTCAAGTGTTCACTCTTTGAACTCCTACTAAGTAATACTACAATACTAATATTAAGTAGTATTTACAGTGCCCTAGGTACCTGCCAAGCATTGCACTAAGCTGTTGTGCATTGTCACCTGACATAGTTACCATTATCATCTCCATCTTACAAATGACAAAACTGGGGCTTCCGTAGTGTAAGTTACTTGCCCCAAGTTCCAGAGCAGCTAAGCGGCCAAGTAGGAATTCAAAGAACACAGGCTAACTAGAGCTGTTGCAGTCCCCTCCCCACTGCTCCAGCCAAGCCCTGGTGTGGGCCAATACTGGAACCAACCTACTCTAGTTTGCGATTTTTCTCCTTGAATAAACTGTGAGCTCCTTGAGAGAAAGGCTCCTGTCTATTCTTCCTTACATACCCTGGATGTCTATCAAGGAGTTGGAACTTGATGAACAGTTTGTAGAAAGCATGCACACAGATGCAGCTGATGGCCACTGGGAAAGAACTGTTTCTACTCTGCCTCTACTCTGGGCTCTCCCCCTTGGTTTATCTGAACACAAAGTGCAGGATCTGATTCAAATGAGATCGAGAGGCACCTCCCCTCTCCTCTCCTCTGCTTTCTGCCTGTGCACCCAGCGGGCACCCCAGGCCTCCCAAGAGGACTGAGAAGTTTCTACCTGTCCTTCCACGTTTCATTCCCTCCTCCCAGTGTGACATGTCTAATGAGTGAGACTGAGAAAAGCTTGGAGTCCGTGTCCTTCATTCCCTTCCAATTCTTGACTTTTTCAGAGTAGCCACCCCCACCCCAACACCCACCCCAACACACGCATTCTCTGCCTCTCCAGCTGGTAACCACAGGAGAAAACCTGCAGCTCTCTACCTGCTTTGAATACCTGGGTAAGATTTACCCATAGATGAATCCAGATGTCTAGACTTCAGAAAACTGATTTTTGCCTACCAGTCCCATTCAGCTTTATTAGTAGTAAAGCTGATAAATGAATGCCTACCACTCGGTTGCTTCCAATTCTATGTGGCGGGAAGTGTTAGTGTTAATCTCTGAATCATGTCCAACTCTTTGCGACCCGTTGACTGTAGCCCGCTTGGCTCCTCTATCCCTGGAATTCTCCAGGCAAGAATATTGGAGTGGGTAGCCATTCCCTTCTTCAGAGGATGTTCCCGACCCAGAGATCGAACTTGGGTCTCCAGTACTGCAGGCAGATTTTTTACCGTCTGAGCTACGGGTGCAGGTGAGGGTCTGCAATTCAGAAAACCCAAGAGTATCCCCTCAACAACAGCTTGCCCAAAGTGAAACAGTAGGAAGGGTATAGAGATGAGATCTGAATCTAAAGTCTGAGCTTTGCACCACTGCTCTACATTGCCAAGAAGGAGAAAACTGAGGCCCAAGAGGTGAAGCAGGAGTCATGTCTCGAAGGGTCTTCTGGAATGTGGGGGAAGTCTGGATTTTATCACGAGGGTTATAGGAAGCCACACATGTTTCCAGCCAGGAGAGGAAACATCACCATCTGCAATAACCCTGCATCAGACCCCCATGGTTAAGACTTTGTGTTAGAGTTTTCTTCCCAAAGAAAAAGTGTCTGAGAAAACAATAATGTTGCTGCCTTTGAAAGCTACTCTTGACATGTGAGGCTGAGGAATGGGAAGGTTTATTATTATTGTTTGTTCTTAAAGGAGAAACATCTCCCAGCAAGTGGATTGTTTTGTCTTCAACTTTCTCATTCTTGAGAAGTCAGGCAGGTCAAAGCAGCAGCTCAGGAATATGTGTGGTCCACCTTGGCCTCTGAAATGAATCTAATTGCATCTCACTGCCAATCAACTATGTGACCTTGGCAAGTTACTTTATCTCTCTGTGTCTTGGTCTCCTCATTGGTAGAATGGGGACAATAACAGTACCCACTTTTAAGACATGGTAGGCAGAAAAATGGCCTCCACAGATGACCACATGCTAAACCCTGGGCCTGAGAGTATGTTGCTACAGGCAAGTGGGAATTAACTTCTCAGATGGAAAGTTGCTCATCAATTGACTTTAAGATAGAGAAATAAGGCTAGATTAATCAGTGGGCCTAATGTCATCTCTGGTGTATGTGCTCAGTCATGTCTGACTCTTTGCAACCCCACGGGCTGTAGCCCACAAGACACTACTGTCCATAGGATTTTACAGGCAAGAATCCTGGGGTGGGTAGCTATTCCCTTCTCCAGGGGATCTTCCCAACCCAGGGATCGAATCCATCTCTCTTGCCAATCCTGGATTGGCAGGTGGATTCTTTACCACTAATGCCATCACAGGGACTTCCCTGGTAGCGCAGCTGGTAAAGAATCCACCTGCAATGCAGGAGACCCTGGTTCGATTCCTGGGTTGGGAAGACCCCCTGGAGAAAGGAAAGGCTACCCGCTTCAGTATTCTTGGGTTTCTGTGGTGGCTCAGCTGGTAAAGAATCAGCCTGCAATGCAGGAAACCTGTGTTTGAACCCAGGGTAGGGAAGATCCCCTGGAGAAGGGAATAGCTACCCATTCCAGTATTCTGGCCTGGAGAATTCAGTGAACTGTATAGTCCATGTGGTTGCAAAGAGTCAGACACGACTGCGCGACTTTCACTTTCACTGTCATCACAAGGGTCCTTAAAAGTGGAAGAAGGAGAAAGAAAAGTAGAGTCAGACAGAGATGTGACTACAGAAGAATAGTCCAAGAAATGCAACACTGCTGGTTTTGAAGACAGAAGAATGGGCCATGAGCCAATGGTGCCCTCTCTAGAAGCTAGAAATGCAAGGGAATGGACTCTCCTCTAGGGCCTCTAGAAAGCAACACCACTCTGCCTGCACCTTGATTATTTTTAACTTAAAAACAACAGAAATTTATTTCCCACAATTCTGAAGGCTGAAAGTCTGAGCCAGGGTACCAGCATGGTCTGGTGAAGGCCTTCTTCTGGGTTGCAGGCTTCTCTGTGGCATCTTCACATGGTGGAAAAGGTAAGGGAGCTCTGTGGGGCCTTTTGTCAAAATTCCAATTAGGAGCACTCCATCCTCATGACCTGATCACCTCTCAAAGAGTCCACCCTTAATACCATTGCCGTTAGGTTATCAACATATAAATTTTGGAGAGACATAAACATTCAGACCATAGTAGCAAGTTTTCAGGATCTTCTCTTTTTCATTGGTTTTCTGAAACTGTACAATAATGTATTTTTCTTTTGTCTATTAGTAATCCATTGTATGTGAAATCTCTCTAATTCAAGAAAGATACAGTTTAGATTATAAAGAAGCTACTGTGTGTTTGTTTCAAGTGACAATTTCTAAAAATCATTAATTTCTGATTATTTAATCAATACATGTTCAATATGCAGCTTGATTTTAATGAGAGCCTTGTTGGACTTCTGATCTACAGATTTATCTTATTATTTAAGATAATAAATCTGTTGGTTTATGCTATTAAGTTGTGATTTGTTACAGCAGCCAAAGAAAATGAATACACAAGGGTTACTATGCGTAAGGTATTTAAAATAGTGCTGAGCATTAGATCAGAGTTCAGTAACCTATCTTTATTTTACGGTGATGATGAAATTGGTGATTATCACTTCTTCTATGGTCAGTTCTATTCATTTTTGCATCAAATCATATCACTCAAAGCTACATCTCTTCCATGAATACCATGCTGAACTTTAGAGATTTAAAAATGAAAGAGAAATACTTTCTAGTCCCAACTGTCACTGGGCCTAAGGAGTTTAGTCTACAGGGAGAACCATCCTTGCAAACAAGTCATTTTTATATAAGGTGACAAGTTCTAACAGAAGAAAAATCTACAAACTTTGTTTTCTTGTGCTCCTACTTTATCTTTTCCCACAGTTGGTGTTAAAGATGTGTTGGCTGAGTGAAGATGAATCTTACCTGACTTTCTCAAAATGTGAAGCAAAAGAAAATATCTGTGGTTTTCGGATATGATGAATATTTGTGTTTCATGAGGATTCGGTGCTGTGTAGGTGAGCTGGAACTATCCCAGAACCAGAACTCAGAGCTGAAATGGAAGTGATAAAAGAATTTCCACATATTGTGGTATGGGGAAGTCATTCTGGCTTATACATAAGCTAACTTGAATTTGATGCTAACTAAAACATCCTGTTTGTGGCCTATCAAACATACACGTACATCTGCTTTAATTATTAAAGAAAAGGGCACATTGCCCAGAAGTAAAGAATACACACTTTTAAATAAAGATTAAATGTTTCCCTTTTTGAGACACCAATGCTTGTCCTCCTTTGATGCTTAGACACCTTTCCTAGGTGCCAAGGCCATACTGACTCACTATGTACATGCTGATCTGTTGTCTTTTTTTTGCTTTTGAAAACTTAAACGAATATATTCCTGACTTGTTTGATGTTTTTTGTTCTGAAAAGACATAAAACTGTGCTGAAAATCATACTTCTCTGGAGCAGTTAGTTCCTCAGTGTTAGGTATCAGAGAGGCTGTCTCTTGGGCTATAGTCCTCAATTTGGCTCAAATTGAATTCTTTTCTATTTCTACTATAGATTGTTTATTGATAACCTTCAAACTTTAAACTTGTTCAAACAAGTACATTTAGTAAGATTAGGATAGATTAGGAATGAGCAAAATGGGTCAAAAGCCAGAAGACCTTCTTGGGACACTTTGTTTCAATTATTTATTTGGAAGTGCCACTGTGCCATCTCCTCCCCCAAACGAAGTATAATAAAGAAGTAAAAATAGAATCTCCCATATGTTGTATGCTCACGGTGGTATGAGCAGTAAATGTTCAGAAGGAAAAGAGATCAGCTTGGACTGAAAGAGACTTCATGGTGTCTTGATCTAGGTGGACACATGGGTATATATCCACCCTACACACAATCTCTCATATACACACAAAAATACACAATGACCCTTGTTCCCTTCCCACATCTCTGACATTTACAGCCTTGATGGAGGAGAAGAAAGCAAGTCAAGAGTGAAGAATTTCTTATAGTGATTTGTGTTCATTCATTCATTCAACCAACATTCATTAAGAACTGACTTGTCACATCAGATACTGCCTTGGTGCTAGAGATGAAAAGACAAACAAGACATGGTCTCTGTCTATGGGGAGCTCTCCATGTAGCAGGAGGAGCAGACAAGAAAGTTGGTGATCAAAACGCCATGAGACAGAGGCAAAAATAGCAGTGAGCACAGATACGCCAGGAGCTCAGGATGAAGGTGCATAGCAATGGGAAGGGGCCAGAAAAGCTCCCCAAGATGTTGATCTTGGCCTGCCCTTGAAGGATGAGAGTTGTTGGATAACTAGTAGTCAGCCAGAGCACAAGGTAAAGAGCGTGTGAGTTCCAGAAAGACAAGATAGAACTAGGGGCCAGTCCCCTTGCCATCCCCAGCCTCTACTCAGAACCCCATTCTTCAGCTCACATTTTCTCATAATAATGTCTTAGAAGACATCACACACCACTGACCCAGGTCCTAAACTGAGTGCAAGAGCAGCCTGCAGAGTGTGAGCCAGTCAAGCACCACCCTCCAAACAAATGACTCTCACAGAGGCATGTGGCTGGACATGCATGAGGCTGGACAAAGAGATTCATCTAATGAATCCTAGCTCTGCCACCTCCTAGCTGTGCAAACTTGTGCAAATTGTTTTCTTTTCTGAGTCACAGTTTGCTCATCTTTTCTAAGAGATATCTTAATTCTTCCAGTTGAGTTCCTATAAATGATTGCACAGGTCAAGATAGTCAGTGGGGCAAAGAATATAAGAAACAGAAGCCCATGTGTTTACATTGGAGAAAGAGCTATTAGGAAGACAAAGAAACCACAGGCCCCAAAAGATGGGAAGAAGGAGGAACGAGTCAGTAGTCACAGGGCTTGGCTTTTAGCAGAGGCTTGGGCAGAGAGGCAACAAGTATTGAAGAACAAAAGAGGATTGGGGATAGCTGTGAAGTTTGGGAGACACTGAAGTGATGGAATGGTTTTAAAAAGAAATTTTAAGGAATATTGCGGAGATTTATGAATTGGGCGTCATCTAATATTGTCCAAGGAAAGGGATGCCAGGAGAGATTATAGCTTTCAAGAAATACTGATTGTGATACCAGGTAGAAACCAGGCCATGGGGCCCCTGATTATCTCAAATATCATGTTTAGAGAATTAGTACCTGAATGAGCAATGCTCAGGCTCTCTAGTGTAGAGTAAGACTTTGTTTACATGAACCACTGATGCTTTTTCCAAAACATCAGACAATACATAAGAATTTAGGCTCTGGAGTTCAATTTCCTAGGTTCCAGTACTTACTACCTGGGTAACATTCCTGAGCCTCTATGTTATCATTTTAAGGGGACAATAACAGTATCTACTAGATAGGGTGAGCATGCTCATTAAATGAGTGAATCTATGCAAAACTCTAAGGACAGGCCCTGATACATAGGAAGCACTTAATGAATGTTAATTTTTATTATTTGTATATGGTTGTAATCATTATTCTACCACAGTCTACACAAACACAGGGCTCTATAAGCTTGAGTTTCTTCTCACTAGCTAACCTCTGTGCCAATACTGACCATCCTTCTAGGCCTAGTTCAAACCTCATTTCCTTCTAAGTGCCTTAGTGTTTTCTAAACAACTTACTGGGGTATGACCTTCTCTGCCAGGTGTTATTTATCTTTCTTCTCCAATGAGATTGAAAGTTCTTTTAAGAGCATGAGAATCATACATTTGGGGGTTCCTCTCTGTAACCCCAAACCACTTAGATGAGCACATAGTGGGCTTGGAATGTTCTTCAGTTAAGTGGACTAGACAGGGGTGGGGTGAATCATTTTTGAGATAGTCTTTGTGTTAATATATTTCTTACTGACCTCCAACTCATGCTCATGTATCCTATTGTCAAAACCAAGAAATGACCAGATTCTGTCATCCAGAAAGTTCTAAAAGGCAATGGCAATGAATGTTATTTCCTCACACTCATAACTACATTTCATCGTGAACATCCTTAGCTTAATACACGTTAGGCAGCCTTTACTACGTCTTTCAGGGCTTCCCAGGTGGCTCAAGCAGTAAAGAATCTGCTTGCAATGCAGGAGCCACAGGAGCCACTGGTTCAATCCCTAGGTTGGGAAAATCTCCTTGAGGAGGGCATGGCAGCCCACTCCAGTATTCTTGCTTTGGAGAATCCCATGGACAGAGGAGCCTGGAGGGCTACAGTCCATAGAGTCGCAAAGAGCAGGACATGACTGAAGCAAGTTAACACGCCTGCACTGTGTCGTTCACATCATCACAGACAACGTGATACCTTAGAGTTAGGAAGCAGAAAAAGTATCCTTGAGTTCCCTTCTACCATCTCTTGGTTGAGATCATGGGCCAATCATGAACTATCTCTGAGCCTTACTTTTCTCATCTATAAAATGGGAACAATGAAATAGCTGCTATGCCACCTAGTCTTCTTGGTAAGAATAAAAGACAGATCATCTGGGGAAGTTCTTTGAAATGGTAACTACACTGATTTAGGTATTGTTCCTATCTCAAATTGAAAAATCCACCAGAGAAAGGCTGCCTCACAGAGAGGCAGGGCCATTGACCTTCCAGCTTGTGTTCAATCTAATTAACATTCACTCAAAGAGCTTCTGAGACGGAAGAAATGAAATAGCCAGAGGATGTGGGGGACAGGGTGGGAGAAGAACAGTTGGTGATGAAGAAAGAAAAATCTAATCTTTTGCTAATACCAAGGGCCCCAGCTTAAGAACACACAAGTAAACAGTGAAGCTTGGTGACCCGGGACCAGCTGGGGGACCTCTTGAACAAAAGCAGTTAACAGTGCTGCTTTCAGCTCTGGAGCAATCCAGGGCCAGCTCGGGCTGGGGGCTGCTGGAAAAGGAGCTGGGGTCCTGCTTGGAGACCCAGCTTCACAGTCAAATGTCAACCCATCAATACCAAGTACGTAGAAAGGAGACTACAGTTTAGGGCCTTTGTTTCTTTGTTTTTCATTAATTAGTCTTTTGTTCACCCATCTGAGTCGGAAAGAAATCCGTTCTGCAATCCTTTCAAAAATCCAACTCCCCCACACATACCCACATTAGTGAAAACAGAATAAAATCTGTGGTTTTGGCTCATTGATGTGCCACGTGGTCAAATAGGACTTTGAAGGGCTCTTTTTTCTTTTTTTTTTTAACAAGTGTTTATTGAGTAACTGCTATTCATTCAACAAACATGTAAAGAATGCCCACTGCACTCCTGGCCCTGCGCTTGATGTTAGGGACACAAAGAAGAATAAAAACCAAACTACAGACTCAATAAACTCAGTGAGGGAGGTCAGAGATCAGCACCAGTTAACACAGAGCCTGGTAGAAAGCTCTAGCTGTCAGAAGAGACATCCAGATGGGATGCCCCGTGAGCTCAAGGAGGAAGACGTTGCTTCTCTTGGGCAGAAGCAGGGAAGGGTTGGTTTCATGGTATCATATGAATGCTGAGCCATCCACATGTTCATCACATTAAAATAATAGCCAGCTGCTACAGAACCAGAACCTCTGTTGGTTGTGCCAGGCACTTGTCTCAGTACTTCACTCCTGTAAATCCCACATTGCTCTTTCAATGGAGGGTCTCTGATGATCTTCACTTTGCAAATGAAAATCTGAAGCCAGTATAAAAGAGATAACTAATAAGAACCTATTGTACAGCACAGGGAACTCTACTCAAACTCTGTAATGACCTACATGGGAAAAGAATCTTAAAAAGAATGGATATATGTATAAGGGCTTCCCTGGTGGCTCAGTGGTAGAGAATCTGCCGGCAAAGCAGGAGCCTCAGGTTCAATCTCTGGGTCAAGAAGATCCCCTGGAGGAGGGCATGGCAACCTATTCCTGTATTCTTGCCTGGAAAATCCCATGGACAGAGGAGACTGGTGGACTACATCCATAGGGTCTCAAAGAGTTGGACACAACTGAAGTAACTTAGCATGCATAACTGATTCACTTTGTTATACAACAGAAACTAACACAACATTGCAAACCAACTATAGTCCAATAAAAATTAATTTAAAAAATACACAAAAAATCAAATCTGAAGCCAGGCAGCCTGGTGCCAGGACCCATGCTCTTGACCTTGATACTGGCTACACAGCCTTTTTGAGACTTGTCTGCCTCTCCCCCTGGGCCCTCAAAGGCAAGGTCTCATTGATCTCCATGTCTTCAGAGCCCTGCACAACTCCTGATATGAGGTGAGCCTCTGAAAGAGCGTTCTGGAACTGCTGAACTGAGCCCTCCACAGCTAGATGCTGAGGTCCCAGCAGGTCTAGTGGAAGGGCCTGGAAGGTCTAAACAGCAGGGAGGCCAGAACAGGAGCTGGGATGGGCTGGGGTGGGGAGAGGTGAAGACACCATCATCAAATTGTTTTGCAAAGTCTAGCTTGTGGCTTTTTGGAGGCCAGGAAGGAGGGCAGAGCTGGAATTTAGGAAATGGAGGCCCTGATCCTTCAGGACCCCAGGCACACGATAAAACTACTCTGAACACAGACCTGCCCTCGGGTGCACTTTTGTGGCTCCGAGGGCAGGGTTTGGGCTGTAGATAATAATTGCATACATTTGCTTAGTAAACACAGGGCGACTGTAGGATAATTACATGTTCTTACAGAGATGGTGCTCAGTAATTACTTTCAGTGGCCCCAAAGTATTATTTAACACATATTCTGGTTTATAAGACAGAAATAATGATGAATTTGCTTGGTAATTACACAGCACTTACCCACTACATATCCTGCCAGTAGCTGATACTTAGTCCATCATTAAGGGGCTAGCAGTCGCTTGGGTAAATAGTAAGTTCTTCTTCTTATTGGTGTCTAGGCACATAAAGCATTATTAAAACACCACTAGTGACATTTCTCCAAAGGATGAACATGCAAGTCTACTTGAGAAGCCAACTTTCCTCAGGCTAAATGCCTTATTTTTATCTTTTGGACAGGAGTGATAGAAAGGAGTCAATTCTAACTTGAGTGTCTGCTCACTAAAGTTGTCCACTTAATGACACTAAGCAGATGAAGGAAGATTTGCCCTGGCTTAGGGAACGGGAGTGGAGTCACCACTATTTTCAATATGAAAATTGCTATTTAATTCACCCAAATGGCAGCACCCGGTTTAGGAGGAGCCCTAGGTCTGGCGCCGTCACCCCCGGGGTGGGCTGGGTCAGCACACTGAGTGCCAGGGCAAACCACAGCCTTTGGATGGGGCTTACTGGCAGCATCCTCAAGGCTCCTCCTAGGATGGAGTCTGAGAGGCTCTTGGAGGGTCTGGGACTTGTGAAGAAGGGCACCCTGGTTTTCAGGCCATTTGGGGTACACATGGGAAAGGAACATACACATACTGGATACCAAACAAAGGAAATGCAAGCACAGAACCAGTCTCTTTGTCCTTAAAAGGGGCTCGAGGGAAAGCTGCCTGACATATTTCATCTGGAAGGCAGTAATTTGGGGGGGTGGGGCACAGCTCAATGCTAAATGCTCTTGGCTCATCCACTGATATCAAGAAAAATCAACTCTATGTAATCAATAGGGGGCTTAAGGATGGTGGCCAACCATTATGGTTGGTGGGCAGGATAGGGAATGGGCCTTCTGGAGCAAATAGATCCCTCATTACCATTCCATTCCAACCCAACCCATTTCTGGAGGGAACAATTCAACACCAAATACGAACTCAGTTCCAGATCCAAACTGCCAAGCCAAGTGGCCAGTTCCAGTGGCCTGTTTCTTCTGTAATGAACTCCAGGATTCTGATTTTGGCTTTAGAAGGGACTTCAGTTGCCATGGAAACCAATGGGGAGTCATTGGAAAAAGCTCAGGGTTAAAGTCAGAAGACCCCGGGTTCAAATCCCAGGCCTGCTCTTGACTAGCTGGGCAATATTTGGCAATCACCTCCCAAAGCTTCAGTTTCTTTACCTATAAAACAATCAAAAGACTGTTAATTCCATTAGGCTAAAAATCATACCTATTTCATTCACTACTGAATTCCTGCATCCAATGCAATATCTGACATGTTCTAAAGCCATAGTTCACATTTTCAATTGAGTAAGACTGGGGAAGTGCATCATACATTTAGTTTACAAAAATCTGCCCATTTGCACTTAATAGTGAAAAGCAGAGAAATAAAAACAACCTAAATAGGCCTTAAGTTCTGCTTGATAAATCCACTCAGTGCACATGTGCGACAGACTGATGCTAAAACCGAAGATGTGGAACTATTCTTCTTCCCTTTGCTATTTTAAGAACCTTGCTGTACTGAATATATAAGTCATTATTGATAATTTAATATTGAACTTTGGAATATGTATACTCACTAAATAATACACAGTATGTTATTATATCCATCCCACATAATTCACAAGGATGACTGGATTTGGTTGCAATCACAAAACCTGTTAAGCTCTACTTTATGGAAGATTTGTAGGAGTTTCCAGGGAGATTTAGACTATAACCAGCTTTTTTGTTGTTGTTGTTGTCTTAGACTTAACCTTGAGAAGCTTACCTCATAGCATTGGGTTATCTCACAGGGTCACTGTGAGTGAACAGAAAATGAAAGCTTTGTGAACTAGAATCCCTGGACAAAAATAGCTATTATCCTATTCACTGCTCTCTTGGTATGGCTACTTAGCTTGGACAAGGTCAAGAGCCTTGATTACAACCCAGTCCTCTTGACTCTCAAGCTGGCGTACTGGCATCTACCTCACAATTTAGCCGAACGAAAAGCTGTTAAGTAATTATTAGGAGCTTAGCAAAATGCTCACCACATATGGTTTAAGGCATAGAGCAATGGCCTCTGAGAGCTCAGTGATTCATGTAGAGTTAACAAGTGCTCAGCGAGCCCCAAAAGCATGGCAAATCTTGACATCCTACCTGAACATGGAGGCAGATGCTATGGAGCATGAGATGGAGGGGCACTCATACACACAGATAGAGTTAGCCTTCAATCCTTGGCACTGAGGCCTGTTTCTTCACTGTTTCAAACTGCTTCTTAAGCATTGTAAACTTTTTTCTCAGTTCAAAGCTGCCTTGTTTCCTTCTTATTTCACTGGATTTCAAATAAGAAAAGGAAATACAATGTGATTTCTAGCCTCCAGATCCTACCAGCACCCTACTACATGTCCTGTATTACCTAAGAAGACCCTCCAACCCCGTGGGAGGAGCATAGGGGGTATATATAATCCCATCACCAACTGCAAAGTGTTAAAATGACAAGAAAGGGGAATGCAGACTGGGGTCACCAGGAAAGCCTCCATGGGGCACTCAGAGTTACAGAAAGGTCTGAGAATGAACTTGAGTTTGAGAAGCAGGCTATGGATTGTGTGTCTGTTGATTCTCCCTGGCCTGTATCCATTCAACCTTCCTTTCATAATGGGATCTTGATTTCCTTTGGAGAAAGACTTTTCTCTTTGGCCTTAAGGATGAGCAAGGCACCCACACCTGAGAAATAAAGGGAACCCCATCCCCTTCACTGACTCAATAGACATGAGTTTGAGCAAACACTGGGAGGTAGTGAGGGACAGGGGAGCCTGGTGTTGCAGTCCATGAGGTCACCAAGAGTCAGACACAACTGAGCAGCTGAACAACAACAAGGATTAATTTATGAGTGAATATGTGTATATCTTAAGATAGTCTAATCAGCCCCATCCCCAGGCTTATTGGAAAAGACGCAATCTCTTTCTATAGAATAACTAACCTATAGAACATAAGACTGGAACTGCCAAGGCCAGCCCATTTAGTGGTTATCTGAACCTGGAGCCAGTGTAGAAGGAAACATAGTCTAGACACAGAGAAACAGACTAACATCAGGTCCTGGAAATATTGCTTGAACCCTTGGATTCCACTATACCTGACTTCAAAGTCAAATGGTCCTGGATTTTAAGTTACGTTCCCCAATACATTTAGCTTTTAGTGTAAGGCAAGTTGGATTTGGCTTCTCTTAATTGCAGTGAATAGAGGTCTAACGAATTAAATATTCATTAAAAAAAAAAGGATGACAAAACAGGCATGGAGATGGCATGAGCAAAGACCTAAAGGCACAGATATAGGCCTTTGGGTGTCTCAAAATATTCATCAAGAGACATAGAAGATAAATGAGGGGAGGGTGCATATTATAAAAATGCCAAGTGATCAAAAGACATCTTTGGAGAACCAAATCCAGGGCTGAAAGTAGGCAAATACATGCCTAGACTCAAAGGTAACTTATGAACGGGCTGGTCCAGTTACATTCTCCTCATTCAGGGAAACCCCTACCACATGCCAGATGCTGAACATCTGTGGTTAGCATTGTTCCTTTAAAGAATAACACAGATTCTTCTCCCGGCAAGCCACACATTTTCATTAGCTGTGGTCAGAAGGGAAACCGTGCGCCTTCAGACAAGTTTCAGCTGTCAGACTGCTCTGGGGCATGTCTTTCAGGGCGCGCTGATTCATCTTCTCTGTTGGCTGGCTGTGGGGTACGCACACCTGTGTCCCAGGGTGACTTCAGAGAGAGGGGAGACAAAAGACCACGTCGGTCTCCAGCTGCCTCTACAGACACTCTAGCCAGGGTGCGGACACAAGTACAGCCATACCTGGTGGGCAGTCAGCAGTAGGGTTGTTTATGTTCAGCTCCTGGGACCCACCCCCCCCACCCCCCCCAACCCCCCCAAACCCCCCACAGGGGGCTCTTCCTCTGAATTCTGTCCCAACCGATGGCTAGGGTTCAGAGAGACCAGCTGACATCTGGGCTTCATCTGATTCCCCACTTACCCACCTCTCAGTCATCCACATGCTACATTCTTCAACCATTGCAGAATGCAAGCTGCTCAGAGATGCTTTGAGGGTAGAGCCCTGAACTGGGGTGGAGGTGCAATCACATCACACCCACATTTAACTAAAAAAATTTTGCTCAATGTGCCAAATAGAGAAAGGGAAAAAAGAAACTAAAAGCAAACAAGACAATAGGTGTGAGTGACTTGACCCTTCCATCCCTCTCCCAGGGCGGACGCCCTGTCGTGAATGTGAGCAGGTGGTTCCCACAGTACATCTCAGCTCCTGCAGGTCTCTCATTGCATGAACTTCTTGCCTTGCTGAGTATACTTGTCAGAATAAGTAGAGTGAGCTGCTGTAACAAACGAACAATACCCAGTTTCAGAGGCTAACTGCTTACTTACAGTCACAGTGTGAGGTGGGTCCGGAGGTGTTCCTCGGTGACTGTCCTCTTAGCAGTGAGTCAAGGATCCAGCATCTTCCAATGGTGATGCTGCCATATGAAACCTTACAGAAGGGGGTGGAAGCTGTTGCAGGTTGGACTCTGAGGTGGAGATGGGAGTGCAGGATGTTTAATAGAGAGCACTCTTAGGATGATACATATGGAAGGGAGAGAAGGATGTAAGGTCAGGCTGAGATGTAATGCAGTCTCCCAAAGGTCTCCATCACCCCAACGGAGAACTCAGGGGCTGGTGGCCTTTCAGAGCTGTCCTGGGTTGGGGCAAGGTGGTTATGCTGTTCAGCCTCTGTGTTTATCAGTCATTGGGTGTAGATGTGGACCATCTTCCAGGAGAACTTTGAGCAGCTGAGGAACTAAAATTTTCATTGCTAAAGGGAGATCTGGGTGGCTCATCACAGCATCTACCAAGAGGGGACTAGAGTAGGGGTCAGCAAGTCTTTGATAAACAGGTTTTAGAGGCCGTATGGTCTCTGTCACAACTGCTCGTCTCTGCTATTGTAGAATGAAAGCAGCTAGGAGCAATACATAAACAAATGAGTGCAACTATGTTCTATTATTTATTTACAAAAACAGGCTCACAGGCCATGGATGGCTGATTTCTGGACTAGAGGATGACAGAAGTAATGAAGGGGCAACCCTATCGATGAGTTAGATCACGCCTGTCCATATTTCATTGGCCAGACCTCAGTACATGGCCCCAGTTTAACTGCACAGAGTTAGAAAATGGAGTCTTTCTGTGAGCCTCAAAAGAAAATAAGTGGAATTTGTGAGCATCTAGCCAGACCCTGACACAGTATGATTCTTGCAAATTATATCTTAAACATGAAACAGCCCTGAAATATTGCATGCATTTCCTCATCTCTATTACTAAATAAAGTATTATACACTTTAACCTCAAAAGGGACTTTCGACATTTTCAAGAGTACTTCTCACTGTGTGACTGTTGCTCCATGCACTGACTTTGGAACCTAAACCCCTTGTGAACTCTGACTCCACATGGTGTGAAAGGGCAAAGAGCAAGAGTGATAAATTAGGAGTTTGATATTAACAGAGATACATTACTATATATAAAATAGATAACAAGGGCCTACTGTACAGCACAGGGAACTATACTTGATATTTTGTAATAGCATATAAGGGAAAAGAATCTGAAAAAATATATATATATATATGTATAACTGAATTACTTTGCTGTACACCTGAAACTAACACAACACTGTAAACCAACTATACTGCAATTTAAAAAAAAGAACAAGAGTGAGGAGTCAGACAGACCCAGGTCTAGAGTTTAGCTGTGCCATTTACCAGCTGTAATAACCAATCATATTTCCTTCTTGATCCTCAGTTTCTTCTTTTCTAAAATAAGATGCTAATAATACCCACTTCACATGATTTTTGCAAGGATAAACATGCTGCAATATACATAAAGCACTTAGCAGTTGGCACATAGCAAGCACTCAATAAATGCTAAATACTATCAATTCTTTATTAAGAGAAGGGGCATATAATAGAGGTGATCAAAGTCTTCTGGGGTGACCCAATGCATTCCTCTGTATTCCCAGACCTTGATTACATCTTCTACAAGTTAATCAGAGCATTCTCCCCAACATTCGGGGTTGGGATGAGTAATTGTTCCTGTGAGTCTTATAATTAAAAATAAATAGAAAATGATAGTAATACTTACCTGACCAGATTGTTGGGAGAATAAAGTTTATAACAGTAAAAATGTATTGAGAGCTGACATGCCAAGCAGTATAGTAGATTCTGGCTTCCCAGGTGGCTCAGTGGTAAAGAATCTGCCTGCCAACCAGTACACATGGGTTTGATCCCTGGAGAAAGAAATGGCAACCCACTCCAGTATTTTTGCCTGGGAAATTCCATGGACAGAGGAGCCTGGTGGTCAACACTCCATGGGGTCACAAAGAGTCAGACATGACTTAGCAACTAAACAACAGTAACATAGTAGATTCTAGGGAAACAAATATGAATAAGATACTGTATTGTTTATCTACTGCCCCAGAGCTTAGTGATTTAAAGCAACAGTAATTTTATTGCCCACAGTTCTGTGGGTTGGCCAGGTGGTTCTGCTGATTGCAGTTGGGCTCACTCATGCAGCCACAGTCACCTGCTGACTTGACTGTGAACTGTGCTCAGCGATCCTCAGAAGGCCGTGTTCCATGAAAACAAGCACAAGTATGCACCAGTCCTCTGCTTGCATCTTGACTGCTGACATCCCATTGGGCCACAGGCAAGAATACTGGAGTCAGTTGCCGTGCCCTCTTGCAGGGGATCTTCCAGACCCAGGAATCGAACCCCAATCTCTTGTGTCTCCTGCATTAGCAGGTGGGTTCTTTTACCACTAGTACCACCTGGGAAGTCCCTTAATTTTCAGCCTAAGTAAGGGCTTGACGGGCTTCTCAGGTGACACTAGTGGAAAAGAACCCACCTGCCAATGCAGAAGTCATAAAAGAAGCAGTTTCAATCCCTAGGTTGGGAAGATACCCTGGAAGAGAGCACAGCAACCCACTCCAGTATTCTTGCTTGGAGAATCCCAAGGACAGAAGAGCCTGGCAGGCTGCAGTCCACAGGGTCGCAAAGATTCGGAACTGACTGAAGCAACTCAGCACGCACGCACACACACACGGGTATGATAGGGTTCCTTGGTTGTTTGTTTCTTAGAATACCACTGTCCTCTTTCTGTGCTCTAAGAACTTTCTGTTTAAAATGAAAAGTGTGGCTTCTTGGGATGGCCAGTGTCCCTACTTAGCCAACCATAGATGTAACACACTTACCTTGTACACTGGTCCCCTCTTGTCTGTGGTTTCTCTTTCCATAGTTTCAGTAACCTGTGGTCAGCTGAGGTCAGAAAATACTACGTGGAAAATTCCAGAAATAAATAACCCATAAGTTTTCAATTGTGTGCAGTTCTAAGTTGGGTGATGAAATCTCACACCATCCTGCTCCATCCCACCCGCCACGTGAACCGTCCCTTCATCCAGCATATCCTGCCTGTTAGTCAGTTAGTCAGATGGTAGCCATTGAGGTTATCAGATCAACTGCCAGGTTAACACAGTGCCTGTGTTCAGGTAACCCTTATTGTACTTAATAATGGCCCCCCAAAGGGCAAGAGTGGTGATGCTGGCAGTTCAGATTTGCCAAAGAGAAGTCATGAAAGTGTGCCCTTAAGGTTCTCAACTTAATAAGGAAAGAAAAAAATCATAAGCCTAGGTTCCTAAGATCTATGGTAAGAATGAATCTTCTATTGCAAAGTTGTGAAAAAGGAAAAAGAAATCCGTGCTGGTTTTGCTATTGCACCTCAAAGTTAGGACCACAGCACATAACAGGTGCTTAAGATGAAAAGGCATTAAATTTGTGCCATAAGATATTTTGAGAGAGAGACCGCATCCACATAAACCTTTATTGTAGTGTATTGCTATAATTTTCCTAATTTATTAATAGTTATTATGGTTAATCTCTTACTCTGCCTATTTTATAAATTAAACTTTATCAGAGGTAGGTATGTTTAGAGAAAAACTATACAGGGTTTGGTACTATCTGCAGTTTCAAACATCCATTGGAGGTCTTGGAATGCATCCCCCGCATATAAGGAGCACAAGCGCACTTATTTGGAATCTCACTGAAACCCTCCACATGATGAGTCCACTGGAATTTGTACTCCGGGCATCACAAATACTACTATACATGAAGGGGTGGCAGACAAGTATGTTAGACATGTCTCTCCTGCTCACACATTTGCTCCATTGGCCAGTCAAATTTCCCATATAGAACTCAAGTTCATAGATCAAATTATTAAACATTTCAAGATGGCAATTAAACCAAGTCCAGGGCCCTTCCTCTGAGCCCAGGACCCGGAACACACCCATGCAGCTGGAACAGCCATTTGGAATTTTCACAGTCATCTCCAACTGATGTCTTCAACTATCCACCAACTCCACCATCAAACATTCCCCACACCTTCTCCTCCCCATCTCGGTAAATGGTTCATGCGGAAATCACATACTGGTGGACACCTCTCTCCCTCACCACCAGCTCCTCCTTTCCACCACCTCCAATCCACTGCCAAACCCTGTGGATTTTCACCTTCAAAGTCTCTCCCCAGCCTGTCCACTTTTACACATCTCCACTGCTCTGCATATAAGCCACCATCAACTCTCATCTTAACAACTAAAACAGCCTTTTATTTGGCCTCCCAACTTACAGGGTGAAGTAAGTCAGAAAGAGAAAAGCAAATATTGTATATTAATACATATACATGGAATCTAGAGAAATGGTTTCGAGGATCTTATTTGCAAAGCAGAAATAGAGACACAGAGATAGAGAACAAACATATGGATCCCAAGGGGGATGTTGTGTGGGTGGGATGGATTGGGATTGACATATATATGTATTATTGATACTATGTATAAAATAGATAACTAGTGAGAACCTACTGTATAGCACAGGGAACTCTATTCAGTGATCTGTTGTGACCTAAATGGGAAGGAAATCCAACTTCCATTTTTGCCCTTTAAGATCCACTTTCCACATAATTTTTGGAGTGATCAACCTAACATGTACAGACTTGATTAAACTCCTGCTACTGAAATCCTTTCATTAACAGGCTCCTTCTGAGCCTTTAGATCTGAGCTCTAATGTTGCTTCCTCAGAGAGGCCGTCCTGGGACCCTGATACCGAATGGGCTGGCTCCATACCCATCCCATTCTTCTCTCTCCCAGAGCCAGTTCTTTTCCTCTGCCACACCTATCACAACTTGAAACTATATATTTGTGGGTGTCCTTTGAGCTTGAGTATAAATTCAAGCCTCTGATTCATTCGCCACACTATTTATCCAGCAACAAACACAGTGCAAGATCCTTGGTGGGCACTCAATTTTATTTTTTAAGAAATGAACAAAGGGATATATGAGCTGAAGTAGAAGGAAGGGTCTAGGCTAATTCCAGGGTCTCTGGGTGACATGACAGGGGACCAGTGGTGGCACACAGAGGGAGCGGCGGTTCTGAGGGGAAAATCATGAGTTTGGAAAGAGAATGAGCAGATGCATGTGAACTTGCTTTGTGAGCCTCAACATTGTAAATGTGCAATAGGGACAGAAGCCAATGCGAGCTAGTGTGAGCTGAGGTGACTAGATCATCAAGACCAAGGCATTGTAAGAGTGAATGAGCGCTAGAAATAATTAAGTTTGGCAATAGGCATAAACCAGGACTGCCAGCAAACAGGACATTGGTAACCCTAGGAATAGATTATATAAAGACACATATAGATGTAGACACAGATACACTGTCATGGAGCCCAAGAACAAGGGTACAGGGGAACCTCAGTTCATTCTAGAACTGATAATAAAAAAGCTCTAGGAAAAAGGCAGTTTCATGTCCCTGTTTCTCTCTCTCTCTTCCTCTCTCACTCTCCATCATTTCTAGTTGCAACTTCCAAGGGAAAGGCTCTAACTGGCCCAGCTTTGGTGAAGTGCCAGCGCCCGCCCCCCACTCCCATCCTCAGTTCATTATACTGGGATCAGAAGGCAGGAGACCATCTCACAGACATGGTTTCTAGGTAGTACATGAAGCTAGGCAGACTCTTCAAAAGGGATCAACCACAAAATATAACTAAAATGTTAATAAGTTAGTCATATTATACTATAATAGTATAATTAGTTATATTATACTATTATAGCATAATATGACTAACTAATGTTATATTAGATCAGCTGGCAAGGCAAGACAACACATCAAATAAATGTTAGAGTCAGATACTACCCAAAAGCTCACAGTAGGGAAAGACAGTCAGGGAAGACTTCCTGGAAGAGGTGATCCTTGAGATCCGTTGACTTTGAATGGAGGCAGAGGAACCAGAGACGTTTCAGGAGAAGGGAACAGCATGAACAAAGGCCAGGAAGCAGGATAAATGATCATTTGTAGATCGGTCATTCTCATTTGTCTTTGGCTATTCCCCCAGTTTGCCGCATGGTTTGTTATTGCAAAGTCATTTTTGGGGTAATAATCTATTTGAGGATTTGAAACCTTGCTCCCCATTACCTTCCTGATTCTCATAGGTGGGCAGAGTGAGCAACTGGCCATAATTGGCATTGTCTACAGGGTTCAGGCGGGCTTCCCTGGTGGCTCAGTGGTAAAGAATCTGCCTGCAATACAGGAGACCCAGGAGATGCGGTTAGATCCCTGCGTTGGGAAGATCCTCTGGGGGAGGGTGTGGCAACCCATTCCAGCATTCTTGCCTGGAAAATCTCATGGACAGAGGAGCCTGGTGGGCTACAGTCCATAGGGTCACACAGAGTCAGACACAACTGAAGCGACTGAGCCCAGCACAGGGTTCAGGCAGTGGGAGGAATAAGTGAAGCAATTTTATGAGATGCTGTTGAGACCATTAACAAAGATTTCCATAACAGAGCTTTTCCAATCATGTAGTAATGAGTCAACGTGTATTTATTTTTAGTGATATAAATGGCAGCAGAATAGAACATAGAAGTCATTGCAGGAAGTAAGGGTAAAGATTGCATTGTGAAAGTTGTTTCAGTCACATTTACCTGATGTGTGGGTCATGGTCAAAAGTATTTCAGAACATTGTCTGAGTCAGACTCTCCTTTTCAGAACTTCTCCTGAGGAATGGCTTTATGGGAGTGAGTATGGAAGTCAATGCTATTAACGGAAGGCTTTCCTAAGATTGGAAATGAGGATAGAAGAGAATCCTCCAGTATCTGGGGTTTTGTGTTTTAAAGAGGTACAGTGATGTATGTCAGCCAGTTTTCAAGTTTTTCTGTTTTCAAGTCCTTCTGTTACCTTCTTTTCATTCTCTATCCCATCCTCCTTTTACCCATGAAGAGGTCCATTGATATGGAGCAGGAAAAAGGGAAACAGCACACAGGCTGATGTGCAATAGTGATGCATGGTTTGGACAAGAATTTGCTGCTCATCAACCTCAGTGTGGATTCCTCTGGTAGGCTGCTCTTGAAAATGCCTTCACAGTGACAGGTCATTACCCTGGAACTGTCCTGCTAAGATACAAATGACCAGATCTCCCTCCCATCCACAAACAGATCATCCCAAACCTTCAGACAGCCATGCCAAGCATTTGGGTTCACCAGGTTGCTCAGGGTGGACCAGCCCCTGAGGAGTAAGCTAAGCAAGTTCCCAGAGTCCAGCTCCAAGGTTAGGATGCTAGGAGCCAACAGATTCTGCCTACTCTTCCCCACCCATGGAAAAGTGCAGCCTTTGGGTCATTGAATAGGCCACTGAACAAATGCCCAGTTGGCCCGTGAGCCACGCCTCGCTCATTTCACCGTGGGAGGTCAGTTTTCTTTTTCCCTAAGCATCCAACATTGAGTTTCCCAGTCCCTCTTCTCATTACACATTCCAGCTGTTTCCTGCAGCCGCCTGCCGGGGTGAGAGCACTGGGCTGGAGACCTGGCTCCGAGACCCGGCTCCAGCACTCTTTAGCCATAGCTAGGCTGCAAATCCTCTGTTCTCTTGAAGCACAGTTTCTTCATCTGCAAAATAGGAAAAGCCTCCCTGGGCTTCCCTGTAGGGCTGTGGACAGAATCAGGTGGCACTATTGCCAAGTTCCCTTCCAGAAGCCTGAAGTGGTGGGCATATGATAAGCCTCTGTCTCTGGCTGCTGTCTGTGGAAGTTGGAGGGGTGGGGTGGAGGGAGAGGCCAGGGCTGATGCTCAGACGAAATGCTGACCCAGGGATACCTACATTGTACTTGGCCCTCGGCCCACCCACAACTTTCCCAGCAATCTTGCCGCACCTTAAAACCACCCAGCGAGAAAAGGGGGAAACTTTTTCCCTCAGTCAAACCCTTGGGTCCTCCCTCTGAAACTAGAGCTTCAGGGAGAGTAGCGAGTGAGTGGTGACTCAGTGTTTAGTCTGTGGCATTTCGGGAGCATAGGACGACTCAGGGGGGTCTTGCTGAGCTTCCAAGGCCGCTCGTAGGAGTCTGTCTGGGAATGAGGCTGAGTCTGGGATGACTGAGGCTGAGGGGACGTGCTGTCCAAAGCAGTGAGGAGGGAAAGGTTTAAAAGGCTGCCCTGAGCCTGCAAGTTGGGGTCAAGCATGGGATGGGCTGAGGTCAACGTGGAAGGCCTTCCAGGTGGAGGTTTCTGGAGCCAATGTGAGGCCGTTTGGCAATCAGAGAGCTTCTTCCCCATTGGATCCCTGGAAGGGAATGTAAACCGCGCGTGGTCTCCTCAGGACCCTATACATGACTAAAACTGGGGAAGGAAGAGCCCTGGCCCACCTCCCACCTCAGGCTCCTGTCAGACCCCCCACCTCGAACCCTGGGAGAAGTCAGCAATGGCCCCCCCAAGTCTCAGCCCCATCCAGGTGAGGAAAGTACAACAGAAGAAACGTCTGCTCCTCTTCACGGGAGTAAAATGGCCTCTGTGTGTGGGTCTCTGCTTCCCCCTCAGGACTCTGCTCTCCCAGCTCTCTTTCTTCCCAACTTTTATAAACATAGTATGTGATGCTTGGGCTCACAAGCTAAATCCTGGAGGTATCTGGGTGGGTCTGGCATTCGTGGTTCATTTGTTCCATGAAGGCCTGGCTGCCAGGTTGAAACACATCCCTGGAAAGAGGCAGGGGAAGAAGAGGAAGCAGGGGTGAGTCGGAGGTGTGAGGAATCCAGGGAATGAGGGACAAGTCAGGCTCACACTCGGGAGGTGTCACCACCTTCTCAGCCCACGTGCTTAGTGACAACTGGGAACACTTTGATTTGTCCCTTCCTGATGTTGCAACCTCCCCAGCCCCAGGCCATGCCTTCCACCTGCACCTTATTTCTTCCAAAGTTTAATGCCAGGACTCAGCAAGTCATAAATAATGGTAAAATAAAGAATACTGGTGGATGTTAAATCATTTAATACATCAGTCTGACCAGACATCTACCCCTTTAACTGAAGGGGCCAGTGACAGCAAAAGCAGCTGTTGCCTGCTGGCCACTAGCCATTCACACCATGCATTTTGACCAACCCAGATCAAATCTGAGCACACATAATTATTTTTTTCTAGTGTTATCGCCAAGTCCTCTCTCAGGTTTCCCCTTTTATCTCCCAGCCTCTCTTTTCCTAGTCATATCAGCCCATGTGCTTCATAGGAGACTGGTGATACTCATGCAGATGAATTGCTTTGGATGCAAGGGGATAAGTCCAGGAATAAAATCGTCTTTGTGTCGAAGGAAGGTAGAAGATGCTCAACCCCCTATCTTCATAACACTTCATTTTATCACCGCCTGACATGATAGTGTGTGTGTTATATGTATCTTCTGGCTCCTCCATTAAAAGATAAACTCCATGAGGATGGAGACCTTGACTTTCAGGGTTGATTGCTCACTGTATCCCTAGTTCCCAGGACAGTTCCTGGAACCTAGTAGGTGTTCAGTGAATATTTATTCAATGAATGGATGGTTGACTGAATCTCTCTGATCAGATTGGATTATGAATGACAAGTGAAATGTCTAACCACACAAACACAGCGGACACAAATGTGCATGTACACTCACACACAGGACTGGGAGGGTTTGTGTGAATATGTAATGATAATGATAATATTAATTCTGATAATAATAGCTAAAAGTCAAGCCTCTCTATGCCACGAACCGTGCTAAGCATGTACCAGTGTTCTGTCAGTGAGTATTCACAATGTCTTGCCCAACTTTAAAGATGACACAACTCTGAGAGATTAAGTGACTTGGCAAAATAGAACAGAGCCAAGACAGGAGACAGATCCATCTGCCTATAAAGTCCATGCTTTTTAACCATGATATGCTTCTCAAGGTCATCATTTCATTCAAGAATTTATTGTGTCCAGCAAAACATTATACAATTACTATTTAACTTCTCATGGTATCTAATCTCCATCACTAAATTGGAACTTCACAGAGTTAGGGACTCTATCTTATTTCTCTATTATATTACAAGCAGTACCCAGTACTATGAGCTGACCAGAGCAGATACACAATACATTTCTATCCAATTAATTAATTAATTAATTCATATAACCATAGAGCACATCACAAAAAAGAACTCAACTATAGATGACCTTCGAAGAAAGAAAGAAATGATAAGACAGAGATGTCAAAATGGCCCTCAGTCGGTTCAGCTCAGTTGCTCATCGTGTCCGACTCTTTGCGACCCCATGGATTGCAGTACGCCAGGTTTCCCTGTCCATCACCAACTCCTGGAGCTTACTCAAACTCATGTCCATTGAGCCGGTGATGCCATCCAACCATCTCATCCTCTGTCATCCCCTTCTCCTCCCACCTTCAATCATTCCCAGCATCATGGTCTTTTCAAATGAGTCAGTTCTTCACATCAGGTGGCCAAAATATTGGAGTTTCAGCTTCAGCAGCAGTCCTACCAATGAACATCCAGGACTGATCTCCTTTAGGATGGACTGGTTGGATCTCCTTGCAGTCCAGGGGATTCTCAAGAGTCTTCTCCAACACCACAGTTCAAAAGCATCAATTCTTTGGTGCTCAGCTTTCTTTATAGTCCAACTCTCACATCCATATATGACCACTGGAAAAACCATAGCCTTGACTAGACAGACCTTTGTTGGCGAAGTGATGTCTCTGCTTTTTAATATGCTGTCTAGGTTGGTCATAACTTTCCTTCCAAGGAGTAAGCGTCTTTTAATTTCATGGCTGCAGTCACCATCTGCAGTGATTTTGGAGCCCAGAAAAATAAAGTCAGCCACTGTTTCCACTGTTTCCCCATCTATTTGCCATGAAGTGATGGGACCAGATGCCATGATCTTAGTTTTCTGAATGTTGAGCTTTAAACCAACTTTTTCACTCTCCTCTTTCACTTTCATCAAGAGGCTCCAGAAAAACATCTATTTCTGCTTTATTGACTATGCCAAAGCCTTTGACTGTGTGGATCACAATAAACTATGGAAAATTCTGAAAGAGATGGGAATACCAGACCACCTGACCTGCCTCTTGAGAAACCTGTATGTAGGTCAGGAAGCAACAGTTAGAACTGGACATGGAACAACAGATTGGCTCCAAATAGGAAAAGGAGTATGTCAAGGCTGTATATTGTCACCCTGCTTATTTAACTTATTTTACAGTCAAGATGTTACTACTTTATTTTATTGAAGAAATGTTGTGTTAATTTCTGCTGTATAACAAGGTGACTCAGTTATGTATATATATGTATATTCTTTTTCATATTCTTTTCCATTACAGTTATCAGAGGATGTTGAATATAGTTCCCTGTACTATACAGTAGGACCTTGTTGTTTATCCATCCTCTATAATAATTTGCCTCTGCTAATCCCAAATTGCTATTCCTTCCCTCCCCCACAGCTCCTCCCCTTTGGCAACCACAAGTCTGTTCTCTATGTCAAGACATTACTATTGATATAATAATTACGACTATGGAATCATTATAATCAGGTAGTGTGTGCTTACTCTTACACATTATTCTAAGAGTGTATTTCTTATCTGCTCCTTCACCAATGCTATGGAGCAAGGACTATTAGCCACATTTTACTGACAAGAAAACTGAAGCTAATGCAAAGAAGTGAGTGATAGAGCTGAGATCTGAACCAGGCCTGGGTAATTCCAACAGTTGGATACCTCCAACCACTCCTGGTATCCATGTCCTTAACCATCAAGCTTTCTGGTCTTTCTATTTTGACTTTTGCCTTGGAGGTTGTACTACATACCTCATCTACTCTGTCTTTTGCTATATATTTCTTGGGAATTAAAGTCAGGGAGATTACAGAGATGTACAAAGACATCGATGACTCTACCTTCTACTGGACCAGTCAGGGATAACCCTGGTTTTCTTCCTTTTTCTACAAATTCATCAGGCTTACACTCTTATAGGACTTTAAAACAGATGGAAATTGGAAAGGTGCTTCTTCTCTGCTAGAATACATTTGGTTAGAAAAAGTGTGAGATGGGGAGAAAAAGTATGAGATCTCGTTCATGAGCAGAATGGCTTCCACAAGGAGAATCTGTTTGAAATCATTCCTTTAACCAACTCCTAAGCAACAGCAAGAGAAGGAAACACATGTGCAGAGTAAGAAATGCAGGTGCTAAGCGGAATGCCCTTTAGCAGGTAGGATTAGACCCCTTCAAATAACATTGCGAAACCTATAAAAACCTGTTGGAAAATGAATAATTTAAAGAGATGGCTCTAGGTGTTTTCCAGAAATAAGCATGTTACGTTGTTATCATTAGAATCAACATTGTCAGAGCAAGTCTTACACATTCATTAAGCTGGCAAATGCTTCTGAGTCTAATTTAGGCACTCAGGGAGTGATGAGAATAACTCTTAACATCCATATGAATTTATGGTGCATGTTGCTTTTCACATATACCATATTGCTTTGTCCTTACCACAAACCACTGAGACCTACAGGATTTTCATTCAGAATTAAGGAGATGAATGTTGAGATTTTAGGTTTCCTGAATTAAAAGGCATTGATTTTTCCATTACTCTTAAATGTAACAGTAATAATACGTATAATAATAATGATGAAAATTAAGGGAATAGCCTGGTAAAGCAGACATATTCACCTTTCACAATTCTGCCTGGGCCTTGTGTGATATGTTGGCTTCTTGTATTTTGTAAGAGTTAAAAATGGATGTGATTCTTCCCTAAAGGATGAGTACACTATATTAATTCTTCCAATCCATGAACACGGTATATTTCTCCATCTGTTTGTGTCCTCTTTGATTTCTTTCATCAGTGTTTTATAGTTTTCTATATATAAGTCTTTTGTTTCTTTAGGTAGATATATTCCTAAGTATTTTATTCTTTTTGATGCAATGGTGAATGGTATTGTTTCCTTAATTTCTCTTTCTGTTTTCTCATTATTGGAGTATAGGAATGCAAGGGATTTCTGTGTGTTAATTTTATATCCTGCAACTTTACTATATTCATTGATCAACTCTAGTAATTTTCTAGTAGAGTCTTTAGGGTTTTCTATGTAGAGGATCATGTCATCTGCAAACAGTGAGAGTTTTACTTCTTCTTTTCCTATCTGTATTCCTTTTATTTCTTTTTCAGCTCTGATTGCTGTGGCCAAAACTTCCAAAACTATTAATATAGTGAAAATGAGTATTCTACCCAAAGCAATCTACAGATTCAATGCAATCCCTATCAAGCTACCAATGGTATTTTTCACAGAACTAGAACAAATCATCTCACAATTTGTATGGAAATATAAGAAACCTCGAATAGCCAAAGCAATCTTGAGGAAGAAGAATGGAACTGGAGGAATCAACCTGCCTGACTTCAGACTCTACTACAAAGCCACAGTCATCAAGACAGTATGGTACTGGCACAAAGATAGAAATATAGATCAATGGAACAAAATAGAAAGCCCAGAGATAAACCCACGCACTTATGGACACCTTATCTTCGACAAAGGAGGCAAGAATATACAATGGAGAAAAGACAACCTCTTTAACAAGTGGTGCTGGGAAAACTGGTCAACCACTTGTAAAAGAATGAAACTAGAACACTTCCTAACACCGTACACAAAAATAAACTCAAAATGGATTAAAGATCTAAACGTAAGACCAGAAACAATAAAACTCCTAGAGGAAAACATAGGCAAAACACTCTCCGACATAAATCACAGCAGGATCCTCCATGACCCACCTCCCAGAATATTGGAAATAAAAGCAAAAATAAACAAATGGGACCTAATTAAAATTAAAAGCTTTTGCACAACAAAGGAAACTATAAACAAGGTGAAAAGACAGCCTTCAGAATGGGAGAAAATAATAGCAAATGAAGCAACAGACAAACAATTAATCTCAAAAATATACAAGCAACTTCTGCAGCTGAATTCCCGAAAAATAAATGACCCAATCAAAAAATGGGCCAAAGAACTAAACAGACATTTCTCCAAAGAAGACATACAGATGGCTAACAAACACATGAAAAGATGCTCAACATCACTCATTATTAGAGAAATGCAAATCAAAACCACAATGAGGTATCATTTCACACCAGTCAGAATGGCTGCTATCCAAAAGTCTACAAGCAATAAATGCTGGAGAGGGTGTGGAGAAAAGGGAACCCTCTTACACTGTTGGTGGGAATGCAAACTAGTACAGCCACTATGGAGAACAGTGTGGAGATTCCTTAAAAAACTGGGAATAGAACTGCCATATGACCCAGCAATCCCACTGCTGGGCATATACACCGAGGAAACCAGAATTGAAAGAGACGCGTGTACCCCAATGTTCATCGCAGCACTGTTTACAATAGCCAGGACATGGAAGCAACCTAGATGTCCATCAGCAGATGAATGGATAAGGAAGCTGTGGTACATATACACAATGGAATATTACTCAGCCATTAAAAAAAATACATTTGATCCGGTTCTACTGAGATGGATGAAACTGGAGCCCATTATACAGAGTGAAGTAAGCCAGAAAGAAAAACAACAATACAGTATACTAATGCATATATATGGAATCTGAAAGATGGTAACGATAACCCTATATGCGGGACAGAATGAGAGACACAGATGCATGGAACAATTTTATGGACTCTGAGGGAGAAGGTGAGGGTGGGTCGTTCTGGGAGAATGGCATTGAGACATGTGTATTGTCATATGTGAAACAGAGCACCATTCCATGTTCGATGCATGTGACAAGGGCTCGGGGCCGGGGCAGTGGGATGATCCAGAGGGATGGGAGGGGGAGGGAGGTGGGTGGGGGGTTCGGGAAGGGGAACACATGTAAACCCATGGCTGATTCTTGTCAATGTATGGCAAAAACTATTACAATATTGTAAAGTAATTAGCCCCCAAGTAAAATAAATAAATTTATAAAAAAAAAAAAAAAAAAAGGATGAGTACATTCAGATGAGGTAATGGTGTTGCCTATCTAAAGAGAATGCATTTGTGCATTCATCAAATACAAGGATATAAGGCTTTGCTGGCACATGACAAGGTTTTGTGCAAATTCCCAAAAGGCGCCTCATCTTCTGAACTGATATGACCCCAGGTAAAGACATATTTACTGACCAGCAAAGCACTGGCCAGATTTAGCTCCCATTCATCCCTCAGGCCAGATACCTTCTTTGTCCAGTGTACAAACTGCTTACCCAAAACAGAGGAGGAGATGATGTATATAAGTGGATCATTGCAGCAATGTAATTAATATCATAAAAGATTTGAGAAAGGCACTTCAGGAGCATTAACTAGGTGTTCTATTCAAAATCTTACTTTTAATACTACTGTTGAGTACTTTTAACAGCCTAGTACTAGTACTGATATTAAAGAATGTGACTTTAAGGCTATGAGCAAGTAGACATTTTCTTAGTAAACCTCAGAAAGAGATCAATTTACATATCTGATCAGTTACCAGTCACATTAGGTTTTCAGTACCTTCAACCCGCCTGGACCCACACTGGGCCTGGTCACATCAAACTCAAGTGTTTGGAGAATCCAGGCAGAATGTGTGTCCCTACAAAGTGAATTATACACGAGAAATAAGGAAAAAGAGATGGAGATACTCATTCCCAGTTCCTTATCCCCAATTTAAAAATTCAAAGGGCCAGGAATTATAGAAGAATTTCTCCCCCATGGAAAGAAACATCAAAAATGGGGAAGGACTTCCACTCTACCCTGCTCTCATCTAACAAATATGAAGATGTTATCTTTTTCTAGTCCCAGCACTAGGTCACAAGCGGGGATCATATCTGTCCTACTCTCTACTTTTTCTCCAGTATCCATCACAGCCCTTGGCACACAGTAGGCCCTCAGTAAATATATTAAAAAAAAAAATAATGATCAGGGACTTAACCGGTGGTAAAGTGGTTGAGAATCCACCTGCCAATGCAGGGGACATGAGTTTGATCTCTAGTCCAGGAAGATTCCACAAGCTACAGGGCAACTAAGCCCATGAGCCACAAATACTGAAGCTCATGAGCTCTAGAGCCTGTGCTCCTCAACAAGGGAAGCCACCACCACAAGAATCCCGCACACCGCAAGGAAGAGTAGCCTCTGTTCGCTGCAACTAAAGTACGCCTACATCCAACCACAAAGACCCAGTGCAGCGCTCAGTCACGCAGTCGTGTCTGACTCTTGCAACCCCATGGACTGCAGCCCGCCAGGCTCCTCTGTCCATGCGATTTTCCTGGCAAGAAGACTGGAATGGGTTGCCATTCCCTTCTGCAGGAGATCGTCCCCACCCAGGGATCAAATCCACATCTCCTGCATTGCAGGTGGTTTCTTTATCGCTGAGCGGCCAGGGGAGCCCAATCAAGACCCAGAACAGCCAAAAATAAATAAATAAAATTTTTAAAAATGATTAAAAGTTGACTGAAAAGCTCAGAAAAAGCCTTCAGAAAGGAAAAGTCATGTGAGTTAAGCCTTAAAGAATCAGTAGCCAAGACAAAGCAGTGATGGAGGCGAATTGCAAGGACGTGAATAGAAGCAGCAGGATCTGTGAAAAGGCGAAGATGGGAGGTGATACAGGAGAAACCAGGTGGTAAGGTGCCTCAGATGCCAATCAGAGCAGTATTGGAAAAGAAAGAAAAATAAACAAGGGTGAGCTGTGGATTCATGGAATAGTGTCTGGGTAAACAGGACAGGATAGCAGTATAGTTGAGACCTTACAAATCTGCCTCCTCAAGCCTCCTATTCAAATGCCCGTGGAGATGTACCAAAGGGCAAAATCATCCTCCACAGAGTGAACAAAAGATTGTAGATTACATCATTCCTGGGAGAAGCTCCACCATCCACTTTATGGAAGGAGATGCTGCTACAAAGTACGTTCTAGAGCTTTGTTTCACATGCTCCACCTTGAAGCAGAAGAGCAGAACCCCCAAAGGGCAGACACCAACACTGCCACTCCCACTGCCACTCCCTTTTAATGGGCAAAGACTTGAAAGGTGCATAAAAGAGAAAAAAGAAAAATGTTGCATTATGTGCTGCTTAGAAGAGTTTCACCTAGAAGAAAATGGCTTAAAACGGTTAAAAACCAAAAGATGAGTATATCATTGACCTGCGGACTTGGAATGTCTGGGCTAGGGCAGGCAGGAGAATCCATTCATGAATTCTCAGTGTGACACCATAGCAACTAACTCCAGGAAAAATCATAACCGAGGCCAGTAAAATCAAACTACCACAGTCATTACTTAATCTTTCTGTCTTCCTCCCAGCTCCCATCTTTGATTCCTACTGCCCGTGTGCCTCTTACCTGCCCCCAGGATGCTCACCTACCTGGGCATGCTGGCCTGCAATCAAGCGTATCATGAAAGCTCTCTTACAGAGAAGTGGGCACAAACTCTTCCTCGTACAAGGCCATCCTCCTGTTCTACCAGTGTTCTCTTCTGGCCACAAAAGATAAATGAAGTGTGTGGGAGTTGTCCAACCTCGATTTTTTTCTACAAGTCAATCTTTTAAATACACAGCTCAACCCAGGACCCCTGTGTCCTCAGATACAAGAGCAGACATGAACAAAAAGAAAGCAAGGGCACCGATGGCCATATCAGATGATACAGAAAGCAAAGTAAAAGTGCTTTGCATATGGGACAAAGAGGGTTATTTTATTTTTAAATTTATCTATTTATTTTTGGGTGTGCTGGGTCTTTGTTGCTGCTTGGGCTTTTCTTTAGTTGTGATACGTGGGCTTCTCATGGCCATGACTTCTCTTGTCACTGAGCGCAGGCTCCAGGGTGTGTGGGCTTCAAGATTTGCAGCTCAATAGCTGTAGCGCACAGCTTAGTTTCTCTGCAGCATATGGGATCTTCCCAGATCAGGAATCGAACCCGTGTCTCCTGCATTGACAGGCAGATTCTTTACCATTGAGCCGCCAGAGAAGCCCATTGAGGGTCATTTTAAATGGATACATGGTAGACTCCACTACAAAGACATTTCTAATTTTTACAGACCCAGTATTCATAAAGTGAAAACTGCCATTGCTAATCTCAGTCTCTCTCATTTCTATTTGTATTGTGACAACCTCTCAGCTTGTCTCCCTACCTTCTCTCTGGACTCTGTAATCTTGCTCCCTACTGAAGACAGAAAAGATTTTTAAATACATTCTGTGAGTGTCGGGTCTGTGAGAGCAGGGATTACACTTTACGCTGTTCCTTCTTAAAACTCAGCACCCAGCACCAGTGCCTGGCACCTGCTAGGTCTACCTAAATGTTTTAGAGCAAATAAGAGATAGAGAAAGTTGGGGGGGGGCATGGAGGAAGTGAAAGGAAGGAAGAGAGCAAGGCAGGGAGGGAAGGACCATTTAGAGGAGGGAAGGACAGAGAACTAGTAAATGTCTTCAGCATGAGGAAAGAAATGGAGTAAGACTCCATCAGGGAGAAAAGTGAAAGTCGCTCAGTTGTGTCTGATTCTTTGCGACCCCATGGACTATGCAGTTCATGGAATTCTCCAGGCCAGAGTACTAGATGGGTAGCCATTCCCTTCTCCAGGGGATCTTCCCAACCCAGCAATCAAACTCAGGTCTCCTGCATTGCAGGCGGATTCTTTACCAGCTGAGCCACAAGGCAAGCCCAATAATACTGGTGTGGGTACTCTATCCCCTCTCCAATGGATTTTCCCGACCCAGGAATCAAATGGGGGGTCTCTTGCATTGCAGATGGATTCTTTACCAACTGAGCTATCAGGGAAGCCCTCAAGAAAAAAGGGAGAGTCAATAGATGAGTGTTCTCTGAGTTTTCTGTTGGGGGAGCTGGGAGTTTGCTCCCAGAAATCTTTCATCCCTTTGAGAGTCTCAGACCCTCAAAGGGATGGAGCCAAGCCAGGAAGGTCTGTCACATGAACCAAGTATTTGAGACAAAGACACCCTAAAAATCCAGGAATTCTGGTCAGTTGTCCCTGTAACCCTCTGCTAAGTCACTTCAATCATGTCTGACTCTTTACAACCCCATGGACTGTAGCCCGCCAGGCTCCTCTGTCAGTAAGATTCTCCAGGCCAGGAATATTGGTGTGGGTTGCCATGCCCTCCTCCAGGGAATCTTACCAATCCAGGAATCAAACCCATGCCTCTTAGATCTCCTGCACTGGCAGGCAGGTTCTTTACCACTAGCACCACTTGGAGAGCCCTGTACCCACATGGGAAGCCATACCCAGAATGAAGCCCCAGAAATCCAATGCACGCCACTGGAGAAGCAAACTAGCTAAACAGCCCATTTCACTTTCATTTGTCCTTTCAGGGGACATGAATCTTATGTGAGAGTTGCAGATTTGAAGAGAAGCGTCCACCCGGTAAATAATGACGGGTCCTGTCATCTTGTATTCCCCATCATGTCCAGGATCGTCATCTTGGGGCCTCCAAGATGCTTCTTCTTAAGGACAGAAAGAAGCTCATATTCCTGCTCTCTGCTCTACCCACTTTCTCTTCCTCCCCTTCTCCCCCATCCTACCCCTCCCTAAACACACACACACACACACACACACACACACACACACACACACACACACACACCACCCACCCCCACTCCTTCTCTAACACACAAACAGCTGTGTTCTCATGATTGGAATGATATGAGATCTATTTATTTGGGCTTAAGGAGAAAATGTTTATAATTCACAAAGTCAATGAATGGTTTCCTAGCAACTTCTTGTGTAACTATTATGAAATAATATTCTTTCAATTTCCCCCTTGGTCACTTTCTCTCTCTCTCTCCCTCCTTCCCTCCCTCCCCTTCCCTTCCTCCATTTCTCTCTCATATCCTCTCCCTGACCACCAAGGAATCTTTTTCTATTTTAAATAACAGAACACACTGAGGGTTTGATTTTAAAAAACTGCAAATCTCTCCCTAGAAAAAAACATGTAAATAGACACATACTAATTCACACTTCTGTGCATACAATTCAAGGAGTTCATAGCACCCCTGAAACCTACCCATGGAACCCACTTAATAACCCTTTACTACACAGGTAATATCCTCTTAGTTTGACTTCTCTCTTATCCAGACAAGAAAAAAAATGGCCATGGGGTGGTTATTCTGGCAAAAACTTGATGAACTAAGCTTGCTTCAAACTATCTCCTCCACCCGTCCCCAGCATTACACATTCTAATCCCAAAGCATCGTTTTGCCTGCCCAGCAACATCTGTTCTGCCTGTCTCTCCCTGCTTCCCTTCAGCTAGCTAGCTGGCAGCTAGAACATGTGAACACACTTTATGATTGCCTGAGAAAATACCATTAACACAAGGCACCTGCAAAGCTTTCAATATGCATGTCTCCTCTCTGGGCCTGAGCCACCACTGGGTGTTGGCAAGAGTCATGGCCAAATGCAAATGCTGGAATACCCTGCTCTCCCACACTCCTAAACACAGCCCAAGGTTGACTTCACTGCTTCATGAGGCCCAGGGACCTCGTTAATGTCAGCTGGTTTGGGAATAACCAATCACTTCAACATCATCAAGTTGGAACATCTCCTTGATCAATCCTTTATAAAATGAGAAACAGAATAAAGGCAGATGCTAACAATGATCTCTTAGTATTTATTATGATTATGTTCCAGGCACTGGGTTAGATGCTTACCTTACGCATCCTTCTTTTGTCTAAGGTATCAATTCCAGGAGTTAGTATGGTGTGGAATTAAATAGGCAGCCTCTAGACACAGAGTAACCTGGTTGGAAGCCCATCTCTGCTACACACCAGCTATGTGACCTTGACCAATTTGTTTAGCCTCTCTGTGCTTCAGTTTTTCATCTATAAAAGAACTCTCCTTTTACATCATTTACACTATTATTCTAATAATGCTTTCAAATATCTCTGTTATAGGGTTGTTGTAAGGAATAAGAGAACCATTCCGTATATGACATTTGGAACAACCTAGGACTTCCCAGGTGGCTCAAGTGGTAAACAGTCTGTCTGCCAGTTTAGGAGCCACATGAGATGCCATTTCAATCCCTGCATCAGGAAGATCTCCTGCAGGAGGAAGAGGCAACCCACTCCAGTATTCTTGTTGGGATAACCCCATGGACAGAGGAGCCCGGCAGGCTATAGTCCATGAGGTTGCAAAGAGTTGGACACGAATGAAGAGACTGAGCACACACACACGAACTGAGAGTAGTTAAGTGCCTGATAAATGTAAGCCAATACCACTCTATCCATTTTACAGATTATAACACAAAGCCTGAGAGAGGTGAAGGGACTCTCTCAAGTCATACTTCTCAACTACATCTCTGACATGTGATCCTAAGGCACGGAGTCATAACCAATTTGTGATGCTTCCAATCTTGCTTGAATTTCAAGCCCTTTGAAATGCTCGCCTTTTCAAAGTCAGTCATTATGACACCACATCATTCCCATGATATTCCTGTCCAAAATGCAAACCTGCATCTAACTTATAAGGAAACATCAGATACATCCAAATTGAGAGCCATTCTAAAAATAACTGGCCCCCACTCTCAACAAACATCAAGGTCGTGAAAGACAAAACTGAGGATAATCTTACGTTTCAAGAACTAAAGAGACTTCACAATTACATTCAATACAGGAGCCTGAAATGGATCCAGAGTTAGAAAAATGCTTTTTTCCTTTGCTATAAAGGATATCATTAGGCCAGTTGGCAAAATTTAACAAGATCTGTGAATTACAAATAACATTACGTCAATGTGACTTGCCTGATTCTGATCACTGCAAGAGACAGTCCTTGTTCTGGAGGGAATACACACTGAAGTATTCAGAGGTAAGGGGACATTGTGTCTGCAACTTCCTCTCAAGAAGATCATAAAAAGAAATGATAATATGTATATAGAGAGAATGACAAGGTGAATCCAGTAAAAGGCAAACTTTGGGGAAATCTAAGACTATTGGGGGAATCTTTGTAATATACTTGCTACTTTTCTATAGATCTGGAATTACTTTGAAATAAAGTAGTTTGGATGGGCTTCCATGGTAGCACAAGGAATCCACCTGCAATGCAGGAGATATAGGTTCAATCCCTGGGTCAGGAAGATCCCCTGAAGAAGGAAATGACAACCCACTCCAGTATTCTTGCCTGGGAAATCCCAAGGACAGATGAGTCTGGCAGGCTACAGTCCATGAGGTCGCAAGGAGTTGAACACAACTGAGAAACGAAACAAGAACTAAAACAAAATGTTTTGGAAAAAGAAAGACAAAGCATCAATCTTTGTCCATGATTGTCCCTGAGCATACTAGCTGTGGGGCATGTTTTCTTACATTCTTACCTATAGACACAGACTCATTCCAGAGAAGGCTTCCTTCTTGATGTTAAGACCATAGATATGCTTTTCCAAGAGAGAAAATACTCCTAAACCTTCCACTGGACTCTTCACATTAAATGAGAGACTTTTAAAATTAGAAGACATTGTTCTTTTTTGTCCAAGAGGATGTAACAATTCCTTATCCCTTTCCCCACTCCTAAAAAAAAATGTCCATGGCTACACTCATCATCTAACACCCACTCACAAAACCCTTTTTTGTCTGCCAGATTTTCACAGGCTTCTAAAGAATGCGGTGAATTTGCTGTTGCTGAATGTGGTTCATTTGAGAAAAATTCCTCAAGCCCCTATTTCCATCCTCGCTTTCATCATCCCTGCCCTTTTCTCCAATAGGTCACTTAAAAACAGGACCAGAGAATGAGGGGTGGAATGGCAAGGGCGAGGTGGGGAGGCTGCAGCTCATTCCTCCGAGTAAGGTTTGTTTAGTGAGCCCCTACTATGTGCTGTCAACCAGGGGGACAGGGACCCAGCAAGAAGGAGGAGCCTGACCTGCCTGCATGGAGATTGCCCTGCAGAAAGAAAGTGGGAGCTGCTAACCAAAACGTGGAGAGTGCTCCAGAAAGGGAGGCACAGGGTACTGGTGGGGTGTGTAGGAAGAGAACAAGTCAAGGGAAATCTTACACCTGAGGGATGACCACGTGTCAGTTAGATCGGAGAGGTGTGGGTGGGAAGTGGAAAGGAAAAATAATGATTTTTCACTCATAAAAATAAACACCCTAGTCTACCCCTGCCCCATGTCCACATGTCCATTCTCTACATCTGTGTCTCTATTCCTGCCCTGCAAATATCTGTACCATTTTCCTAGATTCTATTTAATTCGCTGAGTCATGTCCAACTCTTCATGACCCCCATGGACAGTAACCTACCAGGCTACTCTGTCCATGGAATTCTCCAGGCAAAAATACTGGAGTGGGTTGCCATTCCCTTCTCCAGGGGATCTTCCCAACTCAGGGATCAAACCCGGGTCTCCTGCATTGCAGGCAGATTCTTTACCATCTGAGCCCCTTGGGGAACCCCTAGATTCCATATGTATGCATTAATATATATATTTGTTTTTCTCTTTCTAACTTACTTCACTCTGTATAAAGGGCTTAGGTCCATCCACATCTCTACAAATAACCCAATTTCATTCTTTTTTATGGAGACATATATACAGTACCATGTGTAAAATAGATAGCTATGAGAAGATGCTGTTTAGCACAGAGAGCCCAGCTAGGTGCTCTGTGATGATCTAGTGGGTAGGATGGGGTGGGGAGATTCAAGAGGGAGGGGATATATGTACTTATATCTGATTCACTTTGTTCTACAGCAGAAACTAACATTGTAAAGCAATCATACTCCAATTTTTTAATTAAATTAAATTTTAAAAATAAGCATGTATATACTTACTTAAAGTGAAACCAAATAGCCCACAGTTAGTAGAAGGAAATAATACAGATCAGAGCAGAAATAAATGAAATTTTAAAATGACAGAAAAGGTCAATGAGCAGTTCTTTGAAAAGATAGACAAGGTTGATAAACCTTCAGCCAACCAAGAAAAAAATAGACCAAGAAAAAAAAAGAGAGAGGGTTCAAATAAATAAAATTAGAAATTAAAAAAAAGTTACAAAATGACACCCCAGAAACACAAAAGACCGTAAGAGATCATAGGAACAATTATATGCCAATAAAATGGATAGCCTAGAAGAAATGGATAAATTCCTAGAAACATACAGTTTAATATCAAAACCTCAGGTGGTAATCCAAGCTGAAATTTCTCCCTCAATACCCTGGCCGCTCCCCACCACTCAGTTCAAGCCACACTCCAGTCTGGAAGCTGCCATTGAGGAGTGGGGACCAGAGGGTCTTTCCTAGTCCTGCTCCAGCTCCTCTCTTACTCCCTAATCCTGTTTCTGGTCCCTCAGGGGCAGGGGAAGAGCAGGAGTGAAAGGAAGCTCTGACTTGGCTGGTACTTGCAAGGTGGCCATCCATGCAGCAGATGAGAAAGATTTTGTGGTTGTTGGAGATTCTCTCCTTGGTACTTCTCTCTACCCCTTCTCTGGCCAAGGTGACCCACCCCAACTGACTGATTACCACAACCTTCTCCCATCACCCCACACAGCCCTCAGCTCACCTCCCAGTTCCAAGGAGAGGGGTGAATCCTGCCATGATGATCTGCCATGGCTTCCCCATCTGTTCCCTGCCACTGCTCCCCTCACCATTGGCTATCCTATCACGAGCCACTCAAACCAGCATCTCGCTTTTAAACTTCTCCAAGCCAGAATCTAGCAACAGTCCCTGCATCTCTCCAAACATCCCCAGATATCCCCAAATTCTCCCAAGAGCTCTCTAATTACACTCATCTCCAACCCAATGGAGGCCTGGAGGCCAGAAGTTTGCACAACTTGGCCAGTATGGGGGCAATGGGCATATTTGCTTCCTTCCTGGTGGCCCTCTCTACTCTCTGTGAAGGGGAGCTCCCAGTCTCTGACAACTTTCTGCATGCAAAATCCCCCCTCCCCTTCTTTCCTTGATCTGTCTCATATCTTTCAGTTCAGTCACTCAGTCGTGTCTGACTCTTTGCAACCCCATGGACTGCAGCATGCCAGGCCTCCCTGTCCATCACCAACTCCAGGAGTTTATTCAAACTCATGTCCATTGAGTTGGTGATGCCATCCAACCATCTCATCCTCTGTCATCCCCTTCTCTTCCTGCCTTCAATCTTTCCCAGCATCAGGGTCTTTTCCAATGAGTCAGTTCTTCACATCAGTATTGGAGTTTCAGCTTCAGCATCAGTCCTTCCAATGAATATTCAGGACTGATTTCTTTTAGGATGGACTGGTTGGATCTCCTTGCTGTTCAAGGGACTCTCAAGAGTCTTCTCTTAAGCATTGGCTAAAATGAGTGTTGGCTACAGGTCACAGAGCTGGTCTGGGACCACCCTGTACATGGATGGTCTAGCACAGTGGGTCTCAACAGGGACAATTTGGTGCCCTTCTCCACTTCAGGGACATTTGACAATGTCTAGGCTGTCACACCTGGAGGGATATTACTGGCATCTAGAGGGTTGAGAGGTAAGGATGTTGCTAAACATTCTACAATGAGCAGGACAGCCTTTCATAGCAAAAACTATCTGGTGCAAAATGTCAATAGTGCCAAGATATGGAGAAACGTGGCCTTGTACCTCCCTTTATATAATGTTGGGGGGAATGGAGAGGTGCCTCTCAGATTTGGGACCTTGGTCAAGAATAGAAAAAAGTCCCATTAGACATCTGTCCTTTATTATTTGTATTAAGAGCTCCTGAGGGACAGTAGCTCTAGACTGGATCAATCCAGCACCTCAACCCTGCCTCAAGGGCCCTTTGAGAGGGACTGGGGCATCCCTGGTGCCAAACTCACTGTGCTAGTCCATCTGCTTAGGCTGGCTCACCTCATGTTCCCAAAATGGCTGCTTTACCTCCAGGCATCACTTCCAAACTCCAAAGTTGGGGGACAGAAGAGGGAATGTGCGTGCATGTGTGAGTGCTAAGTCATTTCAGTCATGTCCGACTCTTTGTGACCCTATGGACTGTAGCTACCAGGCTCCTCTGTCCATGGGATTCTCCAGGCAAGAATACAAGAGTGGGTTGCCATGCCCTCCTTCAGAGGATCTTCGCAACCCAAGGATCGAACCCATGGCTTCTGCAGCTCCTGCCTTGCAGGTGGATTCTTTACCGCTGAGCCACTGGGGAAGCCCCAGAAGAGGGAGTGATTATCTTTTTAATCCACAAGGATAGCTATTACAAAGATCATGTAGACATCCGTTCCTATCTCCCTGCCAGCACTGGGTCACTGGGCCACACCCAAACCTGCAGTGGCAAGGAGGATCCCTGGCTTTCACTAGTCAGGATTTGAGGCTGAAAGTGTCCAGCCTCACCAGAACAGCACAGCCACCCATGACCTCACACTAAGTTTTGTCCTGGGAGCAAGTACAAAGGTGGAAGGGTGGCTGATAGGTAGGAACCCAACAGTGTCTGCCACATCTTGATCCTATGTCCCTGGCCTTCCCCTCTCACAGCTCAAACAACTTGTTCACATAGTGGCCCTAGGGCAGTGCTTCTCCAATATCAACACACATCACTGTCATCTGGGGACAGAAGCTTCTGCATTGGGACTCTTGCAAATTTGCCCTGTGTAACACTTCCTCTGATTGCTCATGTGTGTCCTTTAAATGGTCATCGTTCAGTATAGAGTTACCCTGAGTTCCATCAGGTCTTTCTAGTGAATTATCAGACCTGGAGCCTAGGGATCATGGGGAAGAAAAAGAAAAAAAAAGTGAAAGTGTTAGTCACTCAGTTGTGTCCAAATCCTTTTGACCTCATGGGTTGTTGCCCACCAGGCTCTTCTATCCGTGGAATTCTCCCAGCAAGAATACTAGAATGGGTTGCCATTCCCTTCTCCAGGGGATCTTCCCAACCCAGGGATCAAACACGGGTCTCCCGCATTGCAGGCAGATTCTTTACTGTCTGAGCCACCAGGGAAGCCCCAGGGATCATGGGGACCACTGAATTTGTAGCCAAGTCAGGAAGGATGTGTGTAGCCTGGAGACTCCCACTTGCCTCTCACATCTGAAGTAAGAGCTGTCTTGTTGGGGACCTGACCCTTTGACTTGTGGAACCTGATGCTAACTCCAGGTAGTTAGTGTCAGAATTGAATTGTGGGACACCCACTTGTTGTCAGAGAATTGGTGTTGGAAGGCATCAATCATTAAATCGATATTATACATATACGCTTTAATCATTCCCATTTTAGAGATGAGAAACTGAGACAGAGTGGATTCACATTCCCATAATCACACAGGAGGAAGCCATGGAGCCCAAATTTACACTCAGATTTGTTCATCTCCAGAGCCTGAGCACAGTGCCAGGGGTAGTGCTAACATTTTGTTCATGTGGATGATCCTCCTGCCATTGTGCATTATTGTGCAATGCCCAACAGCACTTCCCCAGCATTGGCCAGACTTGCCTGATCACCAGAATCACCTGGGGCATGTAAACAGGCATCCCCAGCCCCTCCTCCAGTGACTCTGACTCAGTAAGTTTGGGGTGGGGCCTGGGAATTTTTATTTTTAACAAGTTCCCCCCCAGTGATTCTGACAAACAGGCAGTTTGCGCTGCCTGCATTTACCAGCCTCCTCGCTCAGGTGTGTCCACCTGCCCTAGAACCCAGCCCTCCTGTTGCCCAGGTTTTGTCAGGGACCTGATGCATCCCTGGGCAGAGTTTCTAAGAGCTGGATACAGTCTTTTCCAATCTCCATTCTGTTGCTCATTCTTACATGGGAAGACTTTTCATGAATCAGGCAGTGTGAGTCCAACTCAGCAAGGCCAAAGCCAAAGCCATCGACAGCCCCCCCCCCCCACTTCCTGCTCTTCCTCCTACGTTCTCCAGCTTAACAAAGGACCCACCATCCACCCAAACGGCAGAGCCAGGAATCTTTGGCACATCCTTGCTCCACTTTCTCCTTTACTCCTCATTTCCTGATCACAATCTCCTAGTGATTTCTACCTCCCACATAATACAAATCAAGCCCTCCTCTTCTCCTCTTTCTTACTGCTTATTTAACATCCAACTCCACTTTTCACCCAGACCAGCTTGCTAATAAGGCTTTCTGCCATCATCTTCTGCTCTCATAGGAGACAGATTGCATAGTCCAAAGATGGTTACAGTATCTCCCGTTTTGTACATTCTTCTAGAATCTTGCCACTACTCCATCAAAAGGTAGGGTTTACTATCCCTTCTCTTGAATATGGACATGCTTTTGTGACTATTTCAATCAATAAAGTATGCAAAAGTGATACTATATGACTTCTGAGGCTAATTCCTAGAAGGTGATTCAGATAACCCTTTACTCACTATGACACTCACTCTTGACACCTCCAGTCTCCATCTATGCCTCCACACCAGCAGTCAACTGTTCTGAGGCCACCATGCTGAGAGGAAGCCCAAATTAGCTCATAAGAGAGATCTCTTGACATTGCCTTGAAACTACACAGAGAGAAAGATGTCTGACCAGCCCTCAGTTGCTCCAGTCCAGCACTATTAACAACTCCAGCCATCTCCAGCTACAATTTCACAAGAGACCCAAACCAGAAGTGACCAACTGTGCCCCTCCCAAAATTCCTAATGCAAAGAAATCATGCTGCTGCTGCTGCTGCTGCTGCTAAGTCGCTTCAGTCGTGTCCGACTCTGTGTGACCTCATAGACGGCAGCCCACCAGGCTCCCCTATCCCTGGGATTCTCCAGGCAAGAACACTGGAGTGGGTTGCCATTTCTTTCTCCAATGCATGAAAGTGAAAAGTGAAAGTGAAGTTGGTCAGTTATATCCAACTCTTAGTGATCCCATGGACTGCAGCCTACCAGGCTCCTCCGTCCATGGGATTTTCCAGGCAAGAGTACTGGAGTGGGGTGCCATTGCCTTCTCTGAAGAAATCATGAGAGATAATAATAAAATAATTGTTCTAAGCCAGGAAGTTTTGATAGTGACTTATTTATGCCGTTAAAGTTAACCAGAGCCTCATTCGATGGGTACACAGTGGCCAGAACTGCATGAAACACAGCTACACAAAGTGCGGCCCCTGGTCCAGGGCTGAAGAGTAAATTGTTTGTTACCAGTCAGTATAGAAAATGAGAGTAAGTATTAAGAAGCTTTCTCAGAATGGTTTTATTGAATCTAATAATTTGAAAAAATTGGACTTATGTTCCGTCTGGATGTGGGCAGACCTAGGTTCAAAGAGCAGAGAGGAAAGCATTTTTGATTGGTTGGTCAGACACAGCCCCTTTGGGAAACAACAGGGCATTGAAATGATGGAGAAAGGCCTCAGGTGAGGAGCGGGAGGAGAAAGAGGACCAAGCAGAGGTGAGAGTATAAGGTGAGTCCCTATCTAACACAAGAAAAAGAGCGATGCGTTCAGGGGACTAAAAGAAAGTGAGGTTTCTTTAGACAAATGCTCACCTTGAGAATCCCTTTAGCTGCAAGTCACAGGAAGCCTTTTTCCAGGGGCTTAAACAAATTGTAGTTATTTTTCTTGTTGCATCAGAATCTTGTTGTGGCACCCCCATATCCTCTTGGAAGTGGACACTTCTTGTGCATACCAGCCAGTCTTCCAGAGGCCAGAACGTACAATTCTTCGAGGGCTTTCTCCAAAGTTCCAGAAGGTCATTCTGCCCTTGGCGGGGATGAGAAGTGTGTGTTCTGATGGGCTCCCAGGTGCCCAGCAGGATTCAGTCCCAGGTGCCCAGAGGGGTCATACTGAATAACTCACCTTTTATGGCCTTTCTTTTCCCTCTTGTCTTCTGCTCTATGTCCCTCATCCACATTTCCAGGGATCACTTACTAAATAAACGACTTGCATTCTGTGGAGCCAAAGCAGCCTGAGCAAGACAGAGAATGGTCAGTGGTAATGCTGGAAAGTAGAGACCAGAGAGACAGAAGGGAGTAGACTTGCCTGAAGAAACACGGAAATCGTCACATAGCTAAAATTAGAAGATGCTCCCACGTGGTAAGTCTGTCCATTTCATGAGGCTGCATTGTGCTCACTAAGAAGTCTGGAGCAGAATGGTCAACCTCGAGTTGCCTCCAAAACCATCCTGGTGATTCTTCCTACAAAGGACTCCACCCAAATTCTTACTCCTCATGGTTTCCTCCAGCCAGGTAGCACCTACCTCAGAGTGTTTCTAATACTGAGACCAAAACAAAGAAAAAAAAAAGGCTCAGAGGGGCTGGGAATGCCCCTACTAGTATGTCCACATCAGTCAGCTTGAAGTGGAAGAAACATAGCCCTTGGAGTCACAGACTCTGCTGCATGTATGCCTCCTCTACCTGCTTGCTGTGTGGCTAAGGGAAATTTTATTAATTTTTTGGTAACTTTTCTGTAAATAGATATAAGCTCACAATGCTATCTTGCTGGGTCATTTCAAAATAAAACATGGAAAAATGCTGAAGTTGTGCGTAACATCCATTAAGTGCTCATTTATGGCCAATCTCCTCTCTTTCCATACATTCCCTTTCACTACAGAAGGAAAGGTCAAGGAAAGATATACTGGCCAAATAATCAGCTGCATTGCCTGGCATTTCTCATCCCACTTGCTTCACATGATTATTTCTATGATGCTAATACCTCATACAATATCACTGCACTCTAATACCAGAAGGTCCATAAAAAGAGGCCCAACTAAAATAAAATCATTATAATCATGGCCCAGTTTTAATCACTGGCTAGTGGGCTCCCCAGTGGCTTGATTAAGAGCCAGGCCATAGTCAAATAATCAAACTGCAGATGCTAGGAGAGCAAGTCAGCTTGGAATTAAACAGTGGCAGTGACTCAAATGGCAGTGGGGAGAAAAGAAAGATGAGGAGGGGAGAGGCAACCTTGCACAATGTTGGAATTTCCCTTCCATGTCCTCCCGAGTTAATTGGCCCATAAAATAACCAGGCTTGTTAATGAATAATAGGCTCATTCCTGAGCAGCCCCTGGGTCAGGCAGTCACTTGGGCCCTGCTGGCTGTCAACTCTGCTCTTAGAGCTGAAAGGAACCCCAAAGGTGACATGAAGGTAGAGGCGCTGTGATCTCCTGGTACTGACTGCTCAGGGGAAAGAGAATCCTGAGTCCTAGAACCAGTCAGGAGAGGGAAGAAGAGGCAGATTAGCTTGAGGAGCCTAAAGCTTGTTCCCTAGTGGCTTAGTGATAAAGAATCCACTTGCCAATGCAGGAAACGCAGGGTGCAACCCCTGGGTCAGGAAGATCCCCTGGAGGAGGGCATGGCAACCCACACCAGTATTCTTGCCTGAAGAATCCCGTGGACAGAGGAGCCTGGCAGGCTACAGTCCATGGGGTCGCAGAGTCGGATTCAACTGAGCGACTGAGCACGCATACACCCAAACCTTATACAACTGGGGTTTCGGGGGGGGGTTCCTCTTTGAGAAAAAACAGACAAAAATATGCATATAGAATATATAATACCACCTTGGAGGAACACCATTCAGTACCACCTTGGTCATCTCAACTCCATTCAACCTAAGAAGTACAAAGGAGATGAAGTGGGGTGGAAAGAGAAGAGCAGGCGGAGCCCATGGAGCTAAAATAGCTTTTAAAAGCCCACAGCCAGGTGATCACGAAGCCAGGAACACACCTTAGCTAACTGGGGGCCCTCAAAGCTTCATTAGCTTCATGGTAAACTCACCTCTGATGGAGACGTAAGACCATGAACTCCTGAGTTTTCCAGATTTTGTTTCCTGATGTCATTCCATCAAACCAAGAACCTGATGCCACCTAACTTCAGAGCTGGACTGTCAATAAGAGCGTGGATTAACTAGTCATGCTGAGCAGGGCAGAGGATACCTGAATGTGAATGAGAGCACATGAGATTGTTTCCAAAACCAAATCACCAAGGGATTTTGATTCCCCAAGTTGTTCTCTCTTCTATCCATAAGAAACTACTTTAAAGCGAGGTACTTCAAGAAAGAGGTGGATACTGTAGCCCAAATTCTTCAAAGGAACCCGGACATTCAAAGAGAACTACGGTTTAGACCCTCACTGGGCAGACTCTCAGTGACTGAGACCATCATGGTTAAAAGTATAGGTTTAGGGGCTTTCTTATTTTTTAATTGGAGGAAAATTGCTTTACAATGTTATGTTGGTTTCTGCTGTACAACAACATGAGTCAGCCACGTATCCCCTCCCTCTTGAGTTTCCCTCCCCTCCATCCATGCCACCCGTCTTGGTCATCACAGAGCACCAGGCTGGGCTCCCTGTGTTATGCAGCAACTGCTCACCAGCTACCTGTTTTACACATGATAGTGTAGGTTTTTAAATTAGGTAGATTTGGGCTCAAGTTCCTGCTATGCTGTTACTAGTTCTGTGACCTGAAATAACTTACTTAACTGCCTTCAATATCAGTTGCCTCTTATTGTAAAATTGAGGTAAAGATAATATCTGTTTCATAGAGATTGAAGAGTTAATTAAGATAATTCACATAAAGCACTTAGTCCAGTTTCTGACATATAATCATGGGAGACAGATTCACTGAGATTAAGAATAAATCTACTATCCCTTCCTCTAGCCTGGAAGTTTGTTACCTCCCCAAAATTCATGTGTTGATGCCCCAGCCCCCAGTGGAGATAGGGCGTTTATGGAGGTAATTAAGGTAAGTGAGGTTATAAGGTGGGTCCCTGATCCAGTAGGGTTAGTGTCCTTATAAGAAAAGATAGTTACCTCAAAGACAGAAATATAGATCAGTAGAACAAAATAGGAAGCCCAGAGATAAATCCATGCAACTATGGACACCTTATGTTTGACAAAGGAGGCAAGAATATACAATGGAAAAAAGACAATCTCTTTAACAAGTGGTGCTGGGAAAACTGGTCAATCACTTGTAAAAGAATGAAGCTAGAACACTTAACACCATACACAAAAGTAAACTCAAAATGGATTAAAGATCTAAACGTTAGACCAGAAACTATAAAACTCCTAGAGGAAAACATAGGCAAAACACTCTCCGACATAAACCACAGCAAGATCCTCTATGACCCACCTCCAAGAATATTGGAAATAAAAGCAAAAATAAACAAATGGGACCTAATTAAAATTAAAAGCTTCTGCACAACAAAGGAAACTATAAGCAAGGTGAAAAGCTTTCAGAATGGGAGAAAATAATAGCAAACGAAGCAACGGACAAAGAATTAATCTCAAAAATATACAAGCAACTCCTGCAGCTCAATTCCAGAAAAATAAACGACCCAATCAAAAAGTGGGCCAAAGAACTAAACAGACATTTCTCCAAAGAAGACATACAGATGGCTAACAAACACATGAAAAGATGCTCAGCATCACTCATTATCAGAGAAATGCAAATCAAAACCACAATGAGGTACCATTTCACATCAGTCAGAATGGCTGCTATCCAAAAGTCTACAAGCAATAAATGCTGGAGAGGGTGTGGAGAAAAGGGAGCCCTCTTACACTGTTGGTGGGAATGCAAACTAGTACAACCACTATGGAGAACAGTGTGGAGATTCCTTAAAAAACTGGAAATAGAACTGCCATATGACCCAGCAATCCCACTGCTGGCCATACACACCGAGGAAACCAGAATTGAAAGAGACATGTGTACCCCAATGTTCATTGCAGCACTGGTTATAATAGCCAGGACATGGAAGCAACCTAGATGTCCATCAGCAGACGAATGGATAAGGAAGCTGTGGTACATATACACAATGGAATATTACTCAGCCATTAAAAAGAATACATTTGAACCAGTTCTAATGAGGTGGATGAAACTGGAGCCTATTATACAGAGTGAAGTAAGCCAGAAAGAAAAACACCAATACAGTATACTAACGCATATATATGGAATTTAGAAAGATGGCAATGATAACCCTATATGCGAGACAGCAAAAGAGACAGAACTGAATAGAACAGTTTTTTGGACTCTATGGGAGAGGGTGAGGGTGGTATGATATGGGAGAATGGCACTGAAGCATGTAAATTATCATATGTGAAATGAATCACCAGTCCAGTTTCGATGCATGATACAGGGTGCTCGGGGCTGGTGCACCGGGATGACCCAGAGGGATGGGATGGGGAGGGAGGTGGGAGGGGGGTTCTGGATGGAAAAGACATGTACACCCATGGCACATTCATGTTAATATATGGCAAAACCAATACAATACTGTAAAGTAAAATAATTAATTAATTAATTAAAAAAAAAGATAGCTACCAGACAGTTCTCCATGTGAGGACACAGGGAAAGGGCCATTTTGAATGTCTTTTGTTTAAGCCACTCCAAGCACTATCTGGGGACTGCCAGTCTTCCCAACCCCATTTCCAGCTACAGAGGTGGGCCAGCAATCCAAGATAGCCAACCAGAACACTTTATCTCTCCAGCCATAGGGATTGGACAAGAAGTGGACACATGACCTGAGCCAAGTTAATCAGTCTTCACTGAGACTTTTCTGTTAAAGCTATCTGGGAGGACAACCTCCTGTTATGGGGTTCTTGGGAGGATATATAGTTATAGCTTCCAGGTAATCTTCCTCTATCACAGGGAGTTAACCTGTCTATAGGAGAAGAAAATAAGGCCAATGCAGAGAAGGAAAAAGAGCAAAGAGATGAAGAAAAACAGGGCACTCGGAAGCTGAGTGAGGCTTTGATCCAACTATGCCTGAAACCTACCTTGGACTTGCCAGTTACATTTTACATTTTCCTTAAGCTAATTTGGCTTGGGTGGTTGTGGATTTTTGTTGTTGTTGTTGTTGTGACTTTTGTCAAAGAGAGTCCTAATAAACTTCCCATGATATACAACCTGACCGAATATTTTTGGCATCATTTGGTCAGATGGGTCACCGTTGGGCAGCATTCTCCCACATTACTCCATACACAAAAGTGGCCATTATTCCTTGTCGTCCAGTCCTTAGCCACCAAGTGGCATGGATGGCATCACGCCTACAGGCCTCTGCAAAGCACATGGCCCACACCACAGCATTTAAGGTGGGAAAAACCAAGTCAGGGCTGCTCTGCTTACATCTATCCCAGGCACCTTGAAACTTGCAAATGCAGTTACCTGAGGGAAAGTTGGTGGAGTCTGCCAGCCCAACAGGTTCAGCCTGAGGGAGGGGTCAAAGTTTTTCTATCACTCCCACAGCTGACTTCCAAAGCTGGGACCACGGGTCCAACGTCTGCTCCGGAGAGAGATGCAGTTTGTCTGTCTTGGCTCCTCTGTGCTAAGGAGGAGCCAGCACTTCTATCCACAGGACACAGAGAAGTGAAGCCAGCTTGATCTGAAGAGTGGCCAAACCATCTGACGTGGCGCTGGAGGGCACCGGCTCCTGGGAAAAGCACATTCCCGTGTGTTTGGTTGACAGCCCAGTGCAAGCGAAACAGAGCCATTGCTGGGCCGCCACGTCACCGCCCCAGACTTGCTGGTGACAACACATCTGGGAAACGAGAAACCAGAGCTTCATAGCATTTCTTCCCCTTTAACCTGTGAGAGGCTTTCACAGACGGCAGCTCCATTTGAGTCTCCCCCTAGCCCAAGGACGGGAGGAGGGGACCGGGCAGAAGGGGGTCTCTTCCATGTGATACCTGGGGACACTGAGGTTAAAAGAGACTAAATTGGTTTTTCAAAGCCACACGGCCATTCCCGTGCCTCAATTTCCCTGTCTCAGCCCTTTCCAAGTGTGCCTTATCTTGGCCCCCTGACCCATCTGCCCCCCAAACCCGGAAGGCCTTAAGTGATCCTTGCAGTGTCCTGCCTGAGCATCTTGGAATGAGGCAGAAATCTCTTCAATACACAGACAAACAGCTTCACACAAGCACACCTTCTTACACAGGTACACACACACACACGGACTTACACTCATTCATATGTTCACAGGCATGTCATGCCCAGGCTTATCATGAACACATACACAAATACCTATGCAGGATATACAACAGAAAGACACATTCGCCTCTGGTAGAGTTTAGTACCTGGCACCCCTTTAGGCAGAGGTTTCCCTGGTGGTTCTGTCAGTAAAGGATCCACCTGCAATGCAGGAAACCTGGGTTCGATCCCTGGGTCAGGAAGATCCCCTGGAGAAGGAAATAGCAACCCACTCCAGTATTCTTGCATGGAGAATTCCATGGACAGAGGAGTCTGGCAGGCTGCAGCCCATGGGGTTTTAAGAGTCAGACTTGACGTAGTGACTAAACCACTACCCCTTCAGGCAGCTTCACGACATGGACCCTTAGAACTGATGCCTGCTTTCCTCTGGTTCCAGCCTGTGACCCCTCCCCTACACCCCTAGAGCCTAGTGATTTCATCCAGAACCAAGATCTGAGTTTTTCTTTATTCAGAATCTCTTACTGATGCTCCAGTACTATAGGTCTGTCACAACGGGCGAAACAAAATGTGTCACTAACATATGTGGAAATGCAATGAAAAGGAGGTGTGATCCAGTGGAAAAACCAGCAACGGTTCACTTGTGCCAAAACTAAACATGGAGAAAATGCAAATAAAAAATCATAGTCCATATTCACTAAAATAGATGATAAATTCCAAACAAATATTAACATCAGATTTAGCACTGTAATAAAAGAAATACAGTCATAAAAACAGTCATGATGTAAGACATCTATGATTGTAACTCATTACATTAACTCATTCAAAAATACTTATTGTATGGTTTGAACACTTACTCTTTGCCAATGTAGTACTGGCTCAAGTACAGAGCAATAGAACAAAATAGATGGATGACCATGATTAAAACTACAAATACATAACTGGAATGAAGATTCCAGAGACAGACTGATATCTAGAGACATACCATACTTTTTCGATAAGGGTGACAATTTAACTCAGAAGGGAAAAAGACTATCCAATACATGATATTGACACAATAGCTCAATTACAAAGGGAAAAAATAAAATTAGATCCTATTCAATGCTATTCAAAATAATATATCCCAGATGCTTTAGACTTCAATATAAAAACCCAAACTACAGAGTATGTCCCATAACAAATGAATTCAGATAAAGTACCAGTGATTGGCAATTAATTCTCACCTTCAGGGCCTGAACACCAGCCCCACCTCTTAAGTGACAATGTTTTGGGCCCCACTTCTAGGAACATGATGGGGTTTTAGCATACCTAAAGAGAACATAGGAGAATATTTTTACAACCTTGATCTGGGGAGAAGTCCATTGTACATAAGACACAAATTCAGAAGCTGTAAAGAAAAGATTGACAGATACAACTACACTAAAATTGAAAATCCTACAGGGCTTCCCTGGTGGCTCAGTGGTAAAGAATCTGCCTGTCAATGCAGGGAACACAAGTTCCATCCTTGATCAGGGAAGATCCTACGTGCAGCAGAGCAGCTAAGGCTTATGCCATGACTGTTGATCCTGTGCTCTAGAACCTATGTGCCGCAACTACTGAAGCCTGTATGTCTAGAGCCTGTGCTCCGCAACAAGAGAAGCCACTTCAATGAGAAGCCTGCACACCACGACTAGAAAGTAGCCCCCACTCTTAGCAAGTAGAGAAAGCCCTTGCAGCAACAAAGACCCAGCACAGCCAAAAATAAATATATAATTTTTTTTAAGATAAATGAAAAACTGGAAAAATATTTTTTTAAAAAGAGAAGGCCCTGTTACATTAATACCAAGTGAAGTTCCAAGGTGAAGCACTAAAAACACTCTAAATGTTCTCAAAAGAGCAATCACTAATAAATTCAATAACACAATTTACCATCCAGTCTTTTGATGCAATCCTAGTTCAGTTCAGTTCAGTTCAGTCACTCAGTCGTGTCTGACTCTTTGCCACCCCATGGACGAAAACCTTATGTATAGAATTTTATATGGACTCTTAGTACTGGTTACCAAAAGTAATGCAAAGTTATATGTATACAGGTAAAGAAAATTTTCTAAGACATAGAGCTGTGTCAAAAATGAGTCACAGAACTAATGGGATAGATGTGAGATGATAGCTCTTACTCACATTTAAGAAACAGCGTGAAGATTATCAGTGAACTTCATAGAAAATGAGCAACACTTATCCATAATGAAGCATTAACAATAGTTATCTCTGAAAGTGGGCCAAAAGGTAAGGGGAAATTTTCACTTTTCACTCTATATGTTTTTGAGTTTTTGAATTTTTACAAAAAGAGTGCAGCTGTACATTCCATGTAAGAGACAAAGAAAATAACATGTGAAATCAGTCAGGCTGTCATCGTAGCTCCAACTTAGATCATCTTTCTGAGCTCTGGCAATTGACTCTGTCAAAATGGGGCAATAGCACCCTCCTCATAATAATGTCCTGAGCACTGGATAAATTACAAATACTGTTTATTGAGTACCTACCTCATACCTTACATGCACTACATACTAAATCACTTCAGTCGTGTCCAACTCTCTGCAACTCTATGGACTGTAGTCCACCAGGTTCCTCTGTCCATGGGATTCTCCAGGCACGAATACTGCAGTGGGTTGCCATGCCCTCCTCCAGGGGATCTTCCCAGCCCAGAGATTAAAACCGTGTCTCCTACATATCCTGCATTGGCAGGCAGGTTCTTTACCACTAGCAGCACCACATTACCTTTTAAATCTATTATCATGCTGAACAGTAGTAGCAGCCTCGTACCTATTGTGTTTTGCTTGCAAGGAAACTGAGACCCAGAGAGGTGCAGTGATTTGCTCAGGATCACAGAGCTGTTAAGGAGCAGACCTGAGGAGAAACCTGGATCTTCTCGACTCCAAGATCAATGCTAATTCCTCCCATGTGCACCACTCAGGCTCCTTTCATCTTCTCTCAGAGGGGTGGTGCTTGCCCTGGGCTGAAGCAACAGTCCAGAATAAATCTTCGACCAGCTTCAGGACAGCCCCCAGCCTAGACCCTGCAGAAAGGGGACCAGGAATTCCTGACTCACAGCCGCAGCCGATTGCTCACAGACAGTGTCTGGAGGCGCCTATCTCCCACTTCCTCTGAAAGAGATAACAATGGCTATTTTAGCCTGTAATGCCCCTGGTGTAGACACACAAAGAGTAATAAATCTCAGACTGAAAAAACACTCTTTGTAAGATAGTTAAGGATAGGGAAGCCTGGCATGCTGCAGTCCACAGGTTCGCAGAGTCAGACATGACTTAGCCACTGCACAACAAAAATGACAAAGTGACAGTCAGGGCCTTGCATTTTAAACCCCCTTACCCTGCTACAGCCTGTTGGAACTCCCACTCTGGGGACCTCCTGCCAAAGAAAGGAGAGAAAGACCGGAAGACCGATACCAGAAACACTAGCAGGCTAATCAGAACATTTATTGGCAAAAGCTGAACAGATGTAATTAGCCAAGAATGGCTAATTGGCTATTGAATTTTTATGGCAGGGTACAGATTTCCCTTGGTGAATCCAAAATGTTCAATATACCTACAAATACTAGCCAACCCCTTTTAAAACTTATTATGTGCCAGGAAGTGTCCTAGGGATTTTCACAAATTGACCCACTTAATCTCCACAACAATTTAATTTTTATCTCAAGTTTCCAGATGAGAAAACAGAGGCATAGAGAAATTAGGTAAATTGTCCAAGGTCCCAAAGCTTGTGACAGGCCCAGGCAGTCTGACTTCAGAATCCTTGCCCTTCACTGCCATGCCACACTGCCTCTCAAACCTTTGAGGGAGAGGGGGTGCTTTGCATTGAAATCAAAGTAGGAGCTGAAAGTTAGGTCTGGGTTGATGTAGCTCAGAGAGGTTCACCTTAAGGCCAAAAATGGCCTAGAGGAAGCCAGGGATATTCAGAAGTCTGGAGAAGAGAGTTGGACTGCCTGGAGAATGGGATGAGTTTTCAAGCCAATCTTATCTGTATCTCAAGGGTTCCAGAAACCCAGCTGTTGTATGAGTTATGTTTCTGAAAGACTTGACCACTTTCTCTCCCCCAGATCTCTTGGGAGGTCAAGAATTCCTAATGTGTGCTGGTCCTTGGCAGCTGGGTCTCTCCCTTCTAGTCCTCCTTTCATTCCCCAGTCCAGTCCCCAGTTCTGTTTCACCCTTGTCGTTGCTTGGCTGTGTTGGGATTTGAAGGGATCCATTCGCCTCTGCCATGAAGCCAGGCTTCAACAGTACGTGAACTGTGAACTTCCAGATGTTCAAGCTGGATTTAGAAAAGGCAGAGGAACCAGAGATCAAATTGCCAACATCCGCTGGATCATTGAAAAAGCAAGAGAGTTCCAGAAAAACATCTATTTCTGCTTTATTGACTACGCCAAAGTCTTTGACTGTATGGATCACAACAAACTGTGGAAAATTCTGAAAGAGATGGGAATACCAGACCACCTGACCTGCCTCCTGAGAAATCTGTACGCAGGTCAAGAAGCAACAGTCAGTACTGCACATGGAACAACAGATTGGTTCCAAATTGGCAAAGGAGTATACATCAAGGAGTATACATCAAGACTGTATATTGTCACCCTGCTTATTTAACTTCTATGCAGAGTACATCATGTGAAATGTTGGACTGGATGAAGCACAAGCTGGAATCAAGATTGCCAGGAGAAATATCAATAACCTCAGATACGCAGATGACACCACCCTTATGGCAGAAAGTGAAGAAGAACTAAAAGCCACTTGATGAAAGTGAAAGAGGAGAGTGAAAAGTTGGCTTAAAACTCAACACTCAGAAAGCTAAGATCATGGCATCTGGTCCCATCACTTCATAGCAAATAGATAAGGAAACAATGGAAGCAGTAAGAGACTTTATTTTTCTGGGCTCCAAAATCACTGCAGATGGTGACTGCAGCCATGAAATTAAAAGATGCTCACTCCTTGGAAGAAAAGTTATGACCAATCTAGACAGTATATTAAAAAGCAGAGACATTACTTTGCCAACAAAGGTCCATCTAGTCAAAGCTTTGGTTTTTCCAGTAGTCATGTATGGATGTGAGAGTTGGACTATAAAGAAAGCTGAGCGCTGAAGAATGGATGCTTTTGAACTGTGGTGTTGGAGAAGACTCTTGAGAGTCCCTTGGACTGCAAGGAGATCCAACCAGTCCATCCTAAAGGAAATCAGTCCTGAATATTCACTGGGAGGACTGATGCTGAAGCTGAAACTCCAATACTTTGGCCACCTGATGTGAAGAACTGACTCATTTGAAAAGACCCTGATGCTGGGAAAGATTGAGGGCAGAAGGAGAAAGGGACGACAGAGGATGAGATGGTTGGATGACATCACCGACTCTATGAACATGAGTTTGAATAAGCTCTGGGAGTTGGTGATGGACAGGGAAGCCTGGTGTGCTGCAGTCCATGGGGTCACAAAGAGTCGGACATGACTGAGTGACTGAACTGATTTGCCTCTGCTCCATTGCCCCCAGTGAAAAATACCTCTAGCACTACAAACACAGAAGTCAGATGGAGGGTAAAGGGCCAATTTTGTATTGTCTGGCTTGAGAACACAGCTAATAGCCCCTGGCTAATGGGGTTCTTATGACTTTGCCCAAATGTCCAGCCCAGCGCCATTCAATTGAACTTTCTATGATGATGAATATGTCCTGTACCTACACTGTCCAATAGGTTGTCATAAGCCATGTAAGGCTGTTGAGCAGTTGAAATGTGACTAGTACAATGGAGGAAGTGAATTTCAAATTTTTATTTAATTTTAGTATCTACATATGGCTAGTTACTGGGCTTCCCTGGTGGCTCAGTCCCTAAAAAATCCACCTTCAATGCAGGAGACCCAAGTTCAATTCATGGGTCAGGAAGATCCCCTGGAAAAGGAAATGGCAACCCACTCCAGTAATCTTGCCTGGGAAATCCCATGGACGGAGAAGCTTGGTGGGTTACAGTCCATGGGGTCTCAGGAGTTGAACACAACTTAGTGACTGAATCACCACCAATGGCTAGTGGCTACTGTTGTGAAAAACACAGCTCTAGACCTTGGAGCACAACCCATGAAGATGAGCCAGACATCACACAGCAAGAAGGGGAATTGCTGCCTAATATAAATTGAGTCTGTATTAGAATCTTACTACTGCTGTAACAAATTACCCAAACTTCATGGCCAAAAGCAACACAAACTTATTATCTTATAGTCCTGAATGTCACAAACACATGTATTAATTTCACTAGGCTAAAATCCTATCATCACTGGACCGTGTTCCTTTCTGGTGGCTCTAGGGGAGAATCTTTCCTGCATTCCTTGGCTCACAGCCCCATACTCAATCTTCAGAGATAACAGCACAGCATCTTCAAGACTCTTTCTTCATCACATCACCTTCTATCTATAATGACTCTGTGATTTAACTGGACCCACCCAGATAAACCAGAATAAGCATCTCAAGAAGACTCTTGAGAGTCCCTTGGACAGCAAGGAGAATAAACCAGTAAAATCCTAAAGGACATCAATCCTGAATATTCATTGGAAGGACTGATGCTGAAGCTGAAGCTCTAATACTTTGGCCCCCTGATATGAAGAGCCAACTCACTGGAAAAGACCCAGACGCTGGGAAAGATTGAAGGCAGGAGTAGCAGGGGATGACAGAGGATGAGCTGGTTGGATGGCATCACTGACTCAATGGACATGAATTTGAGCAAGCTCCAGGAGATGGTGAAGGACAGAGAAACCTGATATGCTGCAGTCCATGGGATCACAAAGAGTTGGACATGTCTTACCCACTGGGCAACTGAAGATCCTTAACCTAATCACATCTGGAAAGCTCCTTTTGCCATGTAAGGTAACATATTTGGAGGTTCTGGGATTTAGGATGTGGACATCTTTGGGATGAGATGGCACTATTTTGACCACCAACAGCCTAAATGGGGAGAGCAAGAGATGCACTTTCAGACTTGCCTCTAAAAACTGTCTCTGAGCCCTGATCCAGAGGTGTATTCCCCTGGAGGCTGGAGTTGGAGAAGAATGCAGGGCTAGCACCCTGCTCAACTCTAGGGAGTGCCATTGCCCCTTTATGCAAAGGACTGCAAGGAGTTTTGCAGTGCACAACATGAGCAGCTGTATGTGGGAGCTCTGGGAGAAAGGTTTCATCCTATAGACAGGTCATAATGAAGGAAGAAAGAGAGAAAGAAGTGGGCATATACGTTCATTCTTTCTCCGGGTTTGGCCAACCAGATTAGATCCTCTTCATCCCTTGGGGGAAGATTCAGTGAGCAAAGGTAGAAAATGCATTATTTCCAAATACTTTCACCTCCTGGAAACATGAGGACAGGGGAAAATTTCTCCTAAAGGGCTTCCTGGTTCAAAGCATCCAGCTACTAGTTGGTCAGAGTAAAGATTCCTCCCCATATCGCAACACATCCCCCAAACCTCCCCACCTCAAATGCTCCATGGACTGACGCAGCTGGAAGACCAATAAATCCCAAAGTCCCTCACAACCAAGATCACTAGATACAACTGGCCCACAAAAATGTCCTGTGGGGTTGACTTTTCCCCACTGCAGAGGACCAAGTGAAATCAGCATTCCTTACCCCGCTCTTGGCCTCAGTCCCATTCACCATACTCCACCTCCCTTCAAGAAGAGGATTTGTCATTTAGCCACAGTTTTCCCCTCTACCCAGTACCAGTAACAAACAGAATTTCTCTGTCTCCAGCCCCACACAGTCAGGGGAGATCCAACCACCATCAGATTCCCCACAATGAGCTGTGGGGACCCCAGGTGGGGCTCAAGTGTGCCCACCAATGTCTCCTCCCAGAGAACAATGGCCACTCTTCCGTCCTGCTCCCTCAATGGCATGTCCTGGCCCTTGATGTCTGGGCCATCACGTCCTCTCTCTTCTCTGACTGCTCTATAGGCTGAGACAGGTCATAGCCTGACTTGTTCTCTGTTTCACAAAGGCTACAATGCTGAGCTGCCTTCAGTCACCAGAGTCTGACAAGAGTCACCTACATGGTCCCCTTAACATCTCTCCTACTTTGTTACCCTGGCTTCTCTCTGGGACTTTCCCTTAGACAGTGATGAGTGTTAGGAAGATAATGAAACAGGGAGAAAATATACATGTGACTCGAGGGCAAGGGGAGGGCAACTTGAGTGGGGTGAGCATGGCGTCTTCTGTGAGGAACAAGATTTGAGCTAAGACCTGAAGGAAGAGAAGAACAAGCGTGGAAAGGGCTTGAGGAAAGTGTGCTCCAGGCAGAAGGAAAGGGTTGTACAAAGACCCTGAGGCCAGGACAGACTGGCTTTTGTCTGAGGAACAGAACGAAGGCCACTGTGTCAGGAGTTAAGTGAGCAAGAACAAGAGACCCAGAGACAAGGTTGAAAAGTGGAAGAGTCGAAAGTGGTCAGACCATGTAGGGCTTTGCCGACCATGGCAGGACATTCGAACGAGGCCTTAGAAACTGAGGAGATGGGAAGCCATTTACTGAGGTGAAGTGGGAGGGGAAAGGAGTAGGCTTTTAAGGATTATAATGGAGACAGCAGGGACTAGCCATCAGGAGACTGGACATTTGGGATCGTCTGCCCAGTAAGAAAGATGATTTGAGCAGAATTTCTCAATATTTATCTCAATGTCCCTCTAGAAGTGGCCAGATAGCATTCTGGCTGCAAAAACAGAATGAAACCCACAGATGCAGTGATAAATGAAATGCTCACTCCATCAACAGTAGCCCCTCACTCGGTCAGCAAACGAACTACATCCGAAATATTAAATCAGCCACAACTTAAGTTGGCTGCTCTTATGCTACCACTGAAAATCTTCTAATGGTCTCCCATGCACGTTAAAAAAAAATCATGGATAAATCCTTATCCAGATGTTAAGGATGCACTAGCAGCTGTATCACGCACACACCCAAATCTCAGTGGCCAAACCCAATAGAAATTTAATTCTTGCATCTGTGCTGTGGACTGAATGTTTGTGTCCACCCCCCCTCCAGCCCTGGCCCACCCAAATTCATATGTTGAAACCCTAATCATCAATGTCATGGTATTTGGGGATGGGGCCTTTGGGAAGTAATTAGGTATAAATGAGATCATGATGGTAGAGCCCCCAGGATGGAATTACTGTCCTCTTAAGAAGAGGAAGAGACTACAGCCATCTCTTTCTCCCTCTCCCTCTGTGTGTGTGTGTGTGTGTGTGTGTGTGTGTGTGTGTGCGTGTGTGTGAGCCATAAGAGCGTACAGCAAGAAGGCAGCCATCTACAAGAGAGATACCTGATCCTGGACTTTCCAGCCTGCAGAACTGTGAGAAATGAATGTCTGTTGTTAAAGCCACCCAGTCTATGCAGTTCTGTTATGGCAGCCAAAGCTGACCATGACATGGATAAAGTCCAAACGGGTGCTCCTGAATGAAGGGTACCTGGCCTCTAAATAATGATTCAGGATTCAGGCTCTTTCCATCTTATGGTTCCACCATCTTAAAATGTGGCTTCTAATGTTACCATATTGAAGAAAGAGCATCAAGTACTGGGCCAATGGAGGTATTATTGCCTAGAACTCAGTCACATGATCACACCTAACTTCAAGGAAGGCTGGAAATTGTAGTCTGTGTGCTCAGGAGGATGAGGAGGACATCTAATAGGCTTGCCCTCCATGTTTACAATGGTCCTCACAATCTGGCGTTTGTCTACATCTCCAACTTTCTCCCAGGATTCTCCTGTTATCTGCTATTCCTCAGTCTTCTTTCCATTTTTGAATACCAAACCCCAAACCTCCCAAGCTTTTCCTGCTATGAAACTAGCTGTTCATCTGCCCAGAAACTGTTCATCTTCACCTGATCTCTCATTGACTAAATTCTTCTCATCAGGTTCATCTTTATTCAAAGGACATCTTTGACCTAGAAATTCCACTGTAAGTTACTTTCACATATAATACCTAATTTTCAAGTCCTTAATGGATGTCATATTTTTTTTTTTTTGCACAGCAGACTACAATAGCAAAACTTCCAGTAAGATATGTATGGACAAATGTCCTTATGGTGGTGATTGGGAACTGGTATGGGTTGAATTGTGTCCTCTCCCCAAAATTATGAAAAATGTCAAAACCCCAAGACCTCAGAATGTGATATTATTTGGAGACAGAGTGTGAACTGAACAACAATACACACACACATATACACACACACACGTATATTTGTTGTTGTTTAATCCTAAGGGAGATCAGTCCTGAGTGTTCATTGGAAGGATAGCGTTGAAGCTGAAACTCCAGTACTCTGGCCACCTAATGTGAAGAACTGACTCATTTGAAAAGACCTTGATGCTGGGAAAGATTGAAGGCAGCAGGAGAAGGGGACTACAGAGGATGAGATGGTTGGATGGCATCACCAACTCAATGGACATGAGTTTGGGTAAACTCCAGGAGTTGGTGATGGACAGAGAGGCCTGGCGTGCTGCAGTCCATGGGGTCACAAAGGGTTGGACACGACTGAGAGACTGAACTGAACTGAACTGAACTGAATCACTAAGTCATGTCTGACTCTTTTGCGACCCTATGGATTATAGCCTGTAGGTTCCTTTGTCAATGGAATTTCCGGTGCAGAAATACTAGAGTGGGTTGCCATTTCCTTCTCCATACACACACACACATATGTAAAATTTACAGGTGTATTTATAGGTATTTATTTATTTACTTATTTATTCATTTATCTATAAATATTTTTAAATCCTTGATAAATAGCAGTAATTAGTTCTGGATGGTAGGCTTATGGATGATTTCTGGGTTTTTTTTCTTTCTATTTATTAACTATTCTATAAGAGACATGTGTTACTTACATAACATGTTTTTAAGTTTTTTTTATTATTTTAGAAAAATCTTTGAGATTCTGAAAATTGTATTGCAACACAGTGATATACAAGTTGATCAACAGCCAGTTAACAAAAGAACATTTCATCCCTAAGACCTGGGCTTGGGTTGTTAGTGTCAGGGAGAAAGATATCTGCAAATTTGCCATTGGGAGGATTGAGCCCTTCTTCCTGTTCCTGGATTGGTCAGCATGGGAAGGAAGATTGTGAGTACAAAGAAGAAGGGCTCACAGGACACGGCCAAGGAACAGAGGATAAAGCTAAACCTTGCAGGCAGGGGATCTGGCTTCTGATGATCACTCCCTCCATTCATGATGTGTGTCTACACCAGAAAGGTCTCAATTATTTATTAACTTACGTTCATTCTATTTATTGCATTCAAGAAACATTTACTAACTACCTACTACACACCAGGTCTTGTATTGAGAATAAAAAGATGATTCAGATGTAGTTCCTGCCTTCAAAAACTCACGTTGCCCTTGACATTTTGTTCTTTGATATTTACACAATCAGCTGAAAAGACGAAGTAAGACATCTGAGAAAGAAAAGTGCTCCAGTCCCATAACATGCAAGCATTCCAATTTTTGACACTGGAAACCCCTGCCAGGTTAATAATAGGCAATAAAACATGTGTACAAAGCTCTCTGAAAATCTGATAAAAAGGCATTGTAAAAGATCCTGGACAATGTGAAGAAATATGTAGATGATCAACAACAAGCAGTAATAAGGGTGCTGGTGCTGGTCAGATGGCATCATCGACTTGACAGACATGAGTCTGATCAAACTCTGGGAGATAGTGAAGGATTGGGAAGACTGTGCTGCAGTTCATGGGGTTGCAAAGAGCAGACAACTTAGTGACTGAACAGCAACAATATCTGGATAGCATTCTGTAAACTACAGAATCTCAAGCCTCAGACCAAGAGAACCCAAGTGCTTCACATCATCATCTCCCAAAGGCTGAGTTGCCTCCTTCTGAAATGTTACCCCTTGGGTTGTGTGTTTTTCGACCTGCACTGCCTGTTATCCTTAAGACTCCTGCAAGACACAGAGAGAGGCTCTGAAACTGAGGTAGGTCAGAAAAGAATAAAATTTATGAAGCCTGGGAAGGAGGAGATTAACAAGCCCTCATCACCTTCATCATCACCATCATCATTCTCTCCTCCAGGAGATTTTATTGAGCACCAGCTGTGTGTTCAACACAACTGTGGCTACAGCATGAGCAACACAGAGGAGGTTTCTGCACTCATGGAGCTCCCATCCTCATTGAAGAGCAACAATAAAACAATTTCAGAAAACACCAGATAATGATAAATGTTTTGAAAGAGATAAGACAGGGTGGTGTGGTAGGGAGAAGCTTGGGTCCTCAAGTGGAGAGAAAGCTTAGATAAGGAGATGGGAGGAAGCATCCTTGGGGGTAAGAATCTAGGGATAAGAAGGAGCCATGAAGCTAAAAGTTTGTGAGGACCATTCTCCATGCATGCGCCTTCCCTGGAGACCCACGATCCCTAGGTTGGGAAGATCCCCTGGAGAAGGAAACGGCAACCCACTCCAGTTTGCTTGCCTGGAAAATCTTATGGACAGAGGAGGCTGGCGGGCTACAGTCCATGAGGTCGCAAGAGTAGGACACGACTTGGAGACTAAACCACCACCACCGTTCTCCATGCAGACGGAATAGCACAGGCAAAGGCTCTGAGCTGGGAACAGGCTTGGCATGTTGGAAAAGGCAGAGAAAGAGTGGTGTTTGCAACAGTGTGTAATAAACAGCAGGGAGAGGAGAGGAGACAGGGTAGGAAAGACATGAGGGGCCAGAGCATGTGGGGTTTGTAGACCACGTCAAGGAGGTTGAATTGTGTTCATAGTTTTACTGACCCTCTATTACCATCCAGGCATTTTGCAGATACTCGCTCTTTAAATCTCAGAGTAACCACACAAAGTTGATGTCATGATTGCCGTGTTATAGATGATGACGATACATGCAGGGAGTTTACAGGATATGCTCTGTGTCCCACAGTAAAGGGCAGAGCTGGAATTTAAATCCACATTTGTTGGGCTGCAAACCCTGTGCAGCTAACCACTGCACCATGCTGGGTAAAAGGATAGGATTTTAGTGGTTACAGTGCCACTGTGTTTTCCCCTCTCCTCCCTCCTCATCACCCCCCCCAACTCTTTCCCTCAAATATCTGTGGTATGTGAACAATTTGAGGGCCAGTGCAAGACAGCCTCCCTAGAACCTTCCACAAATCTCAGAGCCCAGGACTCTGCATCAGCAAGCAGTTCTCACCATTGAAAGGGAAATTTCTTTCTCTCCCCTGGAGTAACATTTCCAGCTTCTCTGATTAATATGTACTTAAAAGACTGGGGCTCAAATCCTGGTTCTTACTGGTGAACTTTGTGACCAGCCCCCACCCCCATCAAGGCCTCATTGCCGTATCTGTAAAATGAGTAAATTAAAAAAGTAAAAACTCTGTGCCCTGTTGGTGGAAAGGTAAATGATTATAGACATTTCCAAAAGCAATCTATCAGCCCTGAGTGAAATTAAATATGTCTATGTCCTCCTGGGTACATATATCCCAGAGAAATTCTGGTTCATAGTAAGGGTTTATGGGAATAAGTGTTGCCAGGGGAAATAAAGTATGTAATGAAAGTGGTCCATGGAACATAGTGTTGCAAGGAGAAGCGACAAATTACACATCCCTAGGGCAGAGTGGATAGATTTCAAAGGGATGGTATTAATATGCAAAATAAGCGAGCAGCCAGAAACACATGAAAAGACCTACAACCTTACTCATAATAACAAAAAAACAATGCCAATTAAATCTATAGTAAGATACCATTTCTCACCTATTGTGTGGTTTAGTCGCTAAGTCATGTCTGACTCTTTTGCAAACCCATGGACTATAGCCCGCCAGGCTCCTCTGTCCATGGGTTTTCCACAGCAAGAATACTGGAATGGGTTGCCATTTCCATCTCCAAGATAGCATTTTTCACCTATCAGATTACTCCAAATAGACGGGTGTGACTTCACTCTATTGGTCACTGGGAACAGGGCATCTGTCTTCCTGTTCCACTGACCTCACCTGATGGCTTTGGCCTCAAGGTCATTTCATGGTCCAATAAGAATGACATAATGCCACAGATGTATCTACATTACAGGCCAGATAAAGGGGGAAATGTGAAAGACCAAAGGGAAGGAAAAACACTTTGTCCCCTCCCTTTTAAACTTTCCAGAAGCACCAAAAAACACTACACTGTGACTACATTTCATTTGATATAACTTAGACACTTGAGCACACCTCGATATTAGGGCCCAGTAAGGGAACCCAGGAAATACCATCCTTCATTTTGGAGGATGCACCCAACTGGAAATGATGGTTTGTTAGTGGAGAGAGAGAGTTAACAGGAGTTTGGGTAGGCAGGAGCAGTGTCTGCCAAAGGAGAAGGAAAATGGGCTTTTTGAGTACAAACTATGTGCTAGGTATTTTAGCAGACTTAGCATACCTATTCATAGGTTGACCAAAAATATTTGTTTGAATTTTTCCATAAGATCATATGGAAAATTCATACAAAATTTTTGGCCAACCCAATATATGACCATAGAACATGGGATACACTTAAACTAAAAATTTATTTGTGGCTTACCTGAAATTTGAATTGAATTGTGCATGCTATATTTTTGTTAGTGAAAACTGGCACTCTTACACCCTCAGGTGATAAAGGCTAGCAATTGGCCAGGAAACTGTACAGTCTTGCAGCAAAGCAAGCCAACTCCAGGGTCTGAGTACAAGGGTTCAAATCCCCACAGGTGGTAGGACCTTGAATAATTTTTTGGTGTTTTTAGTCTTTACCTATGCTTCAAGTTCTTTGATTATAAAATGAAGATAATAATAGTAGGCTCTATTTCTTAGGAGATAGTCGTTAGGATTGGATGAGCTATGTGAACAAAACACCTAGGACAGGGTGTGTCTAAATACATATAGGAAGTCGGTTTTGGATAAAAGACCCAGTCCACTATCTTGTCCTTCCTTCTGTCTTGTCCTCCTGTACCCTAACAGGCTGTGGTCCAGAGAGCACGTGTAACCATTGACTTTCTATATTTCACAGTCAGTACTATTGCTAATTATAATGATTGATCATAATAGCAGGAATTCTAATCATCTATCCACTGTGCTTTACGAGGTATGAAAACAATCTCCCTCATACTAACTCAGCCTCTCAGCCTCCATTTCTTCATCTGTAAAATAGCAGTGATAATACCACCTCTGGGGCTGCAGTAACTAGTGAGTGAGGTCATTCATGTGTGTTGAGTGCTTGGCACATAGTAGGTTTTCAACAATCACGTGCTTCATTCCTGTGCTCTACTGTGTAGCCCTAGGTGTGTGCCAAATAGCAAGTGTTTATATATTGAATATTTGTTTCATATATATTTGAATGTTGAATGTGTATTTATATCTTTATTGAATATATAGGTTGCTGTTGTTCAGTCACTAAGTTGTGTCCAACTCTTTGAGACCCCACAGACTGCAGGACTCCGGGCTCCTCTGTCCTTCACAATCTCCCAGAGTTTGCTCAAATTCATGTCCATTGAGTCAGTGATGCTATCTAACCATCTCATACTCTGCTGGCCCCTTCTTTTGCCTTCAATCTTTCCCAGAATCAGGGTCTTTTCCAAAGCACTGGCTCTTCACATCAGGTGGCCAAAGTATTGGAGCTTCAGCTTTAGCATCAGTCCTTTCAATGAATATTCAGGGTTGATTTCCTTTAGGATAGACTGGTTTGAATGTATAGGTATATTGAATATTTATCATAAATGCCTCCATGAACCAATTCTTATCAGTGCCACTAGTCATCCTCAAAGATAACTTATTGGGGAATCACCTGAGGCAGTTTTGAATTGGCATTTCCCTCTCTGGGGGTCTGAGGTTAGTTGTTTCCATTTAGCTTGGCCTTCACACCAATATGGTAACTCAAACCTCATAATCACTGGCCAGTACCTCTTCTGCTCCAAAAATCTTGAGTGGAAAACAGGCTCCAAATGAGAGGGGGTTTTGCTGTTGTTCTTTCTGGTGCCGGCCTGGCTCAGAGCTAAGAGGATATGTGGCAGAAGAAGAAAGGATGCAGTAACGATGCTAGGTAGTACCTGGAGTGCTGAAAGCACCAGGTGGGCCCCAAGACCCAAGGAATGCTGTGACTGCTGGCTATTTCTGGGTGAGTGGAATTCTGAGGACTCCATCCCATTCCTGGCAATTCCAGGTGGAGAAAGACAGCCAAGGGGACAGGAGAGCTGGTATCTGATGTGAGTAGATAGGAGAGACAGAAGGGTGAGGCTTCCTCATGCAGGGGGAGTCTCACCAGGAGGGCTCAGACATCCCTTGTCTGAGTCTAACATAATCACATCTATGAAGTCCCTTTGCCATTAAGACTGGAGTCTCACAGGGGCTGTAATTCTGCCCACCACACCTTCCTCTCCTAACCTACTCTGCCAAGCCTTAAATTTCTCTCCTTTCTCATTGACCAGCTTAAACCAGGTTTCCAAATCAGGTTTGGAAAGAAAGAAAAAAGTGGAAGAAAGTGAAGTCGCTCAGTCATGTCTGACTCTTTGCGACCCCATGGGCTGTAGCCTGCCAGACTCCTCTGTCCATGGAATTTTCCAGGCAAGAATACTGGAGTGGGTTGCCATTTCCTTCTCCAGGGGATCTTCCCAGCCCCGGAATCAAACTCGGGTCTCCCGCATTGCAGGCAGACTTCTTACCATGTAAGCCACCAGGGAAGAGGTTTGCCTCCCTTAAATTGATTGATTGATTAGTCAAACCTTTAGTTATTTCACAGACAGCACTGCACCTGTCCAAGTTGGGTGCCCAAGTCTCCAGGATGACCCAGAACCCAGAACCTTCAGTCTACGGAGCTCAAAGAATAGAAATGCTGCCTCCAGAGCCCTTTACGAAGCGAGGAGTGCTGTAGTAAGGAAAATCTGGCCTCCAGCAGCCCAAGTAGCTAATATGGACTGATTGGAGACTAGCCAATCAGCTTCCACGTTTTAAATTCCCTGAACCCTTTAAATTTCACCCTAGATTCTGGATCAGGGAAACAGACTTGTGAGCTTGGCCTCTTGTCTCCTTGCCAGTCGACCTCTCAATACAGCTCTTTCTTTTCTCAAAAGCTGGTGCCATAATATTGGCTTCTTTGTGGGTCACATAGTGAGCCCCTGCTCAGTAACACTAAGACTGTTGATCTGTCCTAGAAAATGTTTTACAAGCGCGATCAGATCTGTGTTTTAGAGAGACACCTGGGGTGGCAGTGTGCAGAAGGGAATGAGGAAAGAAGAAGGCAGTACGCAGGAGGGAGTGGGGAAGGAAGAAAGAAAGATTAGCTGGTGTGGGAGAGGATAAGGGTGAAGAGCAGGACGCTGGCAGTGGGAGCAGACATGGCATGGAGGGTGATGGAGAAACCGATTGGAGACGGAGGTGGAGAGCCGGCTCTTCCTAGTTTCCATCCTCATCTGATGCCTTCAAGCAAAGCGGGAAACTAGGGAGGAAGAAAAGCAGGTTTGCTGGGTGGGGAAAAAGTGGCTTTTATTTGAATGCGTTGCATGGGAGAGGCCTGAAAAATATCACAGTGAACATGCACCCCCAGGTCCCAGGAGGAGGCAAAGGGACCTTGAGAAAACAAAAGTTAAAGCCAAAAACAGCGAAAGGAAAGGCAGGGAGGAGGGATTGGGAGGGAGTGGGAAGCACAGTCAAAGGAGGGAGAATTCAGAGCGTCTCAAACATGTGAGAGTGCTGCAGAGGACTCAGATCCTGCCGGCTGGGCTTGGTCCGACATGTGACTTCAAGTTCCCATCTGCTGCCTAATCATCCACGCCAGCCACTGCTTCCAGAGCACAAGGCTCTTAGGCTTCCCGGCAAAGCCACAGCTCGGCACCGGCCGGCTGGCCTGATTTTGCAGAGATAAAGGCTGCTTGCAGGGACTTCATGGAACTCCAGATGGCACTCTGGGATGCCTGCCTGCATGCCTTATGCTTCCCAGTTCAGTTCAGTCGCTCAGTCATGTCCAACTCTTTGCGACCCCATGGACTGCAGCACACCATTCTTCCCTGTCTGTCACCAACCCCCGAAGCTTGCTCAAACTCATGTCCATCGAGTCAGTGATGCCATCCAACCATCTCATCCTCTGTCATCCCCTTCTCCTCCTGCCTTCAATCTTTCCCAGCATCAGGGTCTTTTCCAATGAGTCAGTTCTGGGAAGTTAGTTATGCTTCCCAGGCCTCAAAATTCTCCTCTTTTTCTGCTTCCCATCCCCAAATGGCCTATGCAGCATCCCCTAATCTGTCTCCTTCCTCCTGCCTCTGCCCCGTGAAGCAGTGGAAAGATCATGGACTCAGGAACCCAAGAGACTTATGTTAGTACCTTCACCAGCTGTGTACTCTCAAGCAAGATTCTTAACCTCTCTGAGGCTCGGATTCTTTACACTGAGAAAGAAATCAGCAATACCGGTGTCAATAGGCCTGTTGCGAGTAAATTGCCTAATACAGTGCAAAGTAGAAACCCAGTCAGGGTCAGTCCCTATGTCCTGCCTGACACACAGCCCGTAGCTCTCTTTTCAGAGGCAGTAAACCTACAACCACAAGCCCCAGGGCCAGAGTGAGAGTGAAGAGCACAAGCTTTACAGTGAGAAGGAAGGAGTTGCCGTCTGTCTTTGTCACTTCTCATTGATGTAATTGTGGGCTCATCGTCTATCTAACCTCTCTGAGGTTTGTCTTCCTCGTCCAGGAAATAGAGGCAGTAATAGCACATACCTGTGCTGAGGATCTACCATGTGGCCCTCCAGAAGTACTCCCCACCTTTTGCAATGTGCTCTAGAAAGGCAATGCCAAAGAATGCTCAAACTGCCGCACAATTGCACGCATCTCACACGCTAGTAAAGTAATGCTCAAAATTCTCCAAGCCAGGCTTCAACAATACGTGAACCATGAACTTCCAGATGTTCAAGCTGGTTTTAGAAAAGGCAGAGGAACCAGAGATCAAATTGCCAATATCTGCTGGATCATCGAAAAAGCAAGAGAGTTCCAGAAAAACATCTATTTCTGCTTTATTGACTATGCCAAAGCCTTTGACTGTGTGGATCACAATGAACTGTGGAAAATTCTGAAAGAGATGGGAATACCAGACCACCTGACCTGTCTCTTGAGAAACCTGTATGTAAGTTAGGAAGCAACAGTTAGACCTGAACATGGAACAACAGACTGGTTCCAAATAGGAAAAGGAGTACGTCAAGGCTGTATATTGTCACCCTGCTTATTTAACTTCTATGCAGAGTACATCATGAGAAATGCTGGGCTGGAAGAAACACAAGCTGGAATCAAGATTTCCAGGAGAAATATCAATAACCTCAGATATGCCGATGACACCACCCTTATGGCAGAAAGTGAAGAAGAACTAAAGAGCCTCTTGATGAAAGTGAAAGAGGAGAGTGAAAAAGTTGGCTTAAAGCTCAACGTTCAGAAAACTAAGATCATGGCATCTGGTCCCATCACTTCATGGCAAATGGATGGGGAAACAGTGGAAACAGTGTCAGATTTTATTTTGGGGGGGTTCCAAAATCACTGCTGATGGTGATGGCAGCCATGAAATTAAAAGACGCTTACTCCTTGGAAGAAAGGTTATGGCCAACCTAGATAGCATATTTAAAAGCAGAGACATTACTTTGCCAACAAAAGTCCGTCTAGTCAAGGCTATGGTTTTTCCAGTGGTCATGTATGGATGTGAGAGTTGGACGGTGAAGAAAGCTGAGTGCCGCAGAATTGATGCTTTTGAACTGTGGTATTGGAGAAGACTCTTGAGAGTCCCTTGGACTGCAAGGAGGTCCAATCAATCCATCCTAAAGGAGATCAATCTTGGGTGTTCATTGGAAGGACTGATTTTGGAGCTGAAACTCCAATACTTTGGCCACCTCATGAGAAGAGTTGACTCATTGGAAAAGACCCTAATGCTGGGTAGGATTGAGGGCAGGAGGAGAAGGGGACGACAGAGGATGAGATGGTTGGATGGCATCACTGACTTGATGGACATGGGTTTGGGTAGACTCTGGGAGTTGGTGATGGACAGAGAGGCCTAGCGTGCTGCAATTCATGGGGTCGCAAAGAGTCGGACACGACTGAGCGACTGAACTGAACTGAACTGAGCCGTTAGAAGGTGTTGATCACATCAGAAGATGTCCCTGCCCTGTGGCTCCCATTGAAGTTCGGCTGAGAGTTGGGGTGGGGGGGTGGGGAGGGGGGCAGCTACTGGCAGATCAGAGGAAGGGAGAAGAGTGACTCGGTCAGTGCCAAGCTCCTTCCCTTCAAGGTCACTGTGCAGCAGTATGGTACCCAGGTCGCCAGTCCCAGGGGAAGGCTCTAGACACTTCTACCCCCACTGCATCTTGTTACCAGAGTCATCAAGAAGAACACAGTGCAGTCAAATACTGGATGGAGCAAAGCTTTACTTTCACAGAAAGAGATGGGACAAGGTCAGCTTCCAACAGTGGGTGTGGGTCCCCCCTGGCTGTCAGGTCTCTCTCGGTGGTGGATACAGGGCAATTGGCCTATGTGGACTCCTCTGTGCCACCGTGGAAGGAACCTGTTCCCTCCCATGGAGGACAGGTCCAACAGAGCTGCTGGCCAGGTGCCATGTGACACACATGCTTTAGAAAAAGAGCACCCATTGTGCCTGAAGCAGGGAAAGATAATCCTACACAGAGTGGGAGGCCCAGCGTGAGTGGGGTGGGCCCTTTCTCATGAAGGAAGCCATCATTAGGCAGCTGAGTGGAGGTTGAAAGACAGCCGGCCGGAGACCAACTTTCCCAAGGGTCCCCCCAGCTGCCGCTTCCTTTGATGACAGCTCCTGTCCTTCCAGAGTCCAGCACCTGCCCCCTTCATCACACCGACCTCACTACCCCTGGGGACTTCGGAAATTGTCCTTTAATTAAAATATCAAGTTATCCTGTTCATGCCAAGACCCTGCCTAAAGCTGATAAGAGATGAATTGATTAAAAGATGCCAAGGGCTTAGAAAATTTTCTGGTATAAACACTAAATGTCAGCTCTTATGTTACTTCATAGGGTTTTTGTGAAAATTTAATGAGATTATTTTTGTAAAGTACTTGGTAACATGTCTGACACAGAGAAGACCCCAGTTAATGGCAGTATTAGGAGAGTGTTTATTCTTCCTGCTTTGACAAAGGGGAGGGAACTCCTTTCCTACTTAACAGACGGAATATCAGGAATATTTTGCCCTTCTCTTCACCCCTCTCTCCTATGGGACAGAGTGATCAGCTTGTGAGACCAGTAGAAGGGCACAGAGCAAGGTCATCCAAGGACACTTTGGGTCACTCTCTTGCTCAACATCCACCCACAGGAGCCTCAGGTTCTTCCCTTGGTCCCAGGTGAGACATCTTGTGTGGGGGAGGCTGTCATCACTGCTTTACAATCACCTGAAGAAAAGGAGCAAAAAAGGTCCATATGATCTAAGGGCCAAGCTATAGTCTCTAATTTTGCTTGGTCATCAATATAACTAATGATAAAGATAACACCTAGGGCAGTTTTCAGAAAAAATGAAATTGTTACCCTATTCTAAACTAGAAGTTGATCTGGAATCATCATCACCATCATCATTATTATTGTTGTTATTCCACTAAAAAATAACTTGCAAACAAAAGAGAAGCAGCATTCATTGCTTGGCTTTTTGAGGAAGTATGCCATATGAACCTATTTTGCAAAACTTGTCGAATCTTAGTCTTCCTCTAAAGTATACACCAAGTTCTTGGGGCCAAAGATGCTATATGTTCAAACTTAACCTTCCCTAATATGGTAAACACTGTGGATATTTGTCATCTTACCTAGCTGCCTAACATCTCTGGACTCTCACCCTTTGTCCAAAGAAGTCCTCATCTTATGAGGTTTACTGCAAGGTAGAGGTTATTATAGAAACCAGATAGTCACGTCCCTTGCTGCTAGGGTCCAGGCATGTGACCCAGTTCCCATGAGTTAGACAAACCCATGCCCAGCTTTGACCCACAGGCAGACCCCACATGGAGTCTATATTCTAGGAAGGGAGGTGGTTGCTATTTCCAATTTTCAGTGGCCTCTGTGACAAATATTGTATCATTAGTGGCCTGTCCCCAGCATCACCTTGTCAGATGTTGGCAGGGCAAGGGGCAATGTCTGGAACTGGCTGGGGAATCTCTACCTAACAAAATCTACAGCAGAACTATTTCTGTACCTGCAGTCTCAAAGTCTGGCCCTCCCAAAGGTTCTATGTTTACAAAATAGCATTTAATAATTTCCATTTCTGTATAAAAGACCCAGAATTTGATTCTAATGTTTGAAGCTAAGAACTCTACTGATACAGCCATTGAAATGACAGCCTCTTGGACCATGAACAACATGAGGGCAGAGGCCAAGTCTATCTTGATCACCACTGTACCACTAAGAGTTCTCTTTGGCTTTTTCTTCCAGGTTATGCTCAGAAACTGTATCAGACAAGAATTCTCTGGTCACAAGTGACAGAAATCCAAATCAAATTAATTAAGCCTGCCCCCAAAGAGACTAACTCTTATAACTGAAGCCTTGGGTTACTCTTGTCTTTGTGCTCAGTCATGTCCAACTCTTTGTGACCCCATGGACTGTAGCCCGCCAGGTTCCTCTTTCCATGGAATTTTTCAGGCAAGATACCGGAGTGGGTTACCGTTTCCTCCTCAAGGGGATCTTCCTGACCCAGGGATCCAACCCAAGTCTCCTGTATCTCCTGCATCGGCAGGTGGATTCTTCACTACTAGCACTACTTGCGAAGCCCACTGTTTGCTTTAGGGACAGCTGAACCCAGAAGTTCAGACAATGCTGCAGCACATATTTCATTCACTTTCTTGGTTCTTCTTTTTTCTCACTTGGCTTCATTCTCAGGCCATCTTTCTTACCACTTCGTTATAAAACTGCCACTCTTGGTATCTCTAGGTTTACCTCATTCTTACCATAATTCCAGAAAGAAAAGGAAAAAACACAAACCTCTCTCCCCCAATATTCACACCTGCTCACCCAAATGGCACTGATTGACCTTGTTTAGGTTTTGGAGTAAATCTGGGACCCATCATTGGGTCCAGGAGAAGGAGAATTCCAACTCATTAGAGTGGGTAAAGCACTCGCTCGTGCAGTGTAGAAGGTAATTACAGCTGGTGGTGCCTCACAGGAGTCACAATGCTTTAGGAGGGACTATTCCCCAGAGGAAAGTGACTCAGAACATGCAGAAATAACAAAAAGGGCAGATTTCCACCTGGAAACCATAAGTGGCACAGAGTTGGTAGTCAATAAAAGCCAGTAGAAAGGAAACAAAGTCTTCTCTTAAAACCACTATATTTTTCTCTCTCTCCTATCTCACTGGCCCATACATTCACATACAAGGAAGTGGATTCAAACAGTCCTGGGATCCCTGGAAAGTGGAAGAAGATCACCCCACTATTACTTAGGCAACAAAACTGAAGTCTCTTGTTACATCAGGAGGAAAAGACAAACTATGAACTGAAGCATAAATTTCCTAATTGTGAGGCCCATAACTGGCAGACAGCAAATACCTCATCATTCTCAAATAGATTTTAAGCTTCAGGAAGCTTTCAGTAAATATCCTTTTATGTTGACATGAATAAAGTTGATAAGGTGTGGGCTATGTTTGAGATAGTAGAGACTGAAAAGAGAAAAGAAAACAACTGTTTCTGATGTCCCTTTACATCTCACTCATTTCCAGATACTGACATTGAACAACCACAACGAGCCAAGTATCATATTCCCAAAATATCTGCCAGACATTCTTGCCATTTCAGCCTTATTGAATTACAATGTGGTGCAGCCTTAGAAATATAAATCATGGAGAAGCAGGAAATGCATTTATCTCATTAACCCATGTAGCCTTCATTTAAGGCCTGCTTAAGCCTCTCTTAGGAACAGCTCTGCAACCTCACCCTGCAAATACATTACATTTTGCTTTCCAGCTGCAGCAGACCTAGTGATAGACCATCATTTAAGTCCTGCCTCTCTTCAAAAGTCCTTTCTTTCCAATGCAGTTGCCCAGATGGAGTGCAGAGCTTTAAGATGAGAACATCTTTGTATGTTTTTGTTTGTCATTTCTTGGTCTCCTGGGCAGTTGTTGGCCAGACTTGCTTTTCGCTTCCATTCCAATCAACCAGCCACACAGGGGAAGAACTCATTCCTAAGTCTGGCAACAAACATCTGGATGACATGCAAGAACCCTGATGACCTTTGGCACAGAACTTGGTGCTCTGCAGAGGGGCTGCATAAGCAAGATGCTCAACTGATTGCACAAGTAATGAAGATAGATGATTCGGTCATAGCAAGCAACTTTGTATGCTTAGATGACAGAGCAGATTTTAGGATTGGAGTCTCTGGAGTTACATGGCCTGAGTTCAGATTCAGGCCATGCACTTACCAGCTGAATGACTTGAGTCCATGACTTCCCTTCTCCAAGCATCCATTTTCTCAGTGGGATTAATGTTTACCTCCAGGGCCTATTGAGAGGCAGCTTCAAGGAAAAAGATAGTATGGAGGGAACTTGTAACCCGGGGGTCCCCAACCTCTAAGATCTAGTGCCTGGTCCTCTGAGGTGGAGCTGATGTAATAATAACAGAAATAATGTGCACAATAAATGTAACATGTTTGAATCATCCTGAAACCATTCCCCACTCCTTCCGATCCATGGGAAAATTATCTTCCATGAAACCAGTCCCTGGTACCAAAATGTTGGGAACCATTGCTGTAACCTACAAAACATTACTCGCTTTGTTATTATGATACCCAGACCGAAAAAGGCAAGAAACATATGCTTGCCTGAAGTGGCTCAGCTTGAGGCAATTTTCAGAATGTATCCTTGCCACCTTTCCTGTGAGAACTTCTTTGTTTTCTCATCCAGTCCCCTTTCCCAAGGAGCCATGTTGGTCTGCATTCTTATTCTCAGTTAGTCCTCAATACATTTCTCCTGAAGCACTGTTGGCTGGCTCACATTCAGTGGCTTGATATGTGATTCCTCCCGGAGATTTTGGTGCTTAATCAGGAAGGAGACCCTAACTTCTCTCCTAACCACTAGAGACCTCACCAGCGTCCAGGGAGACATTCTGAAAATGTCACCATCTGGGCGTTTCCCACACGATCACATTAAAGTTTTGGGAGAATGAATAAGGAGAGGAAGAAGAAAGCAAAAGAGAACCCGTGGGGAGTTATTTCTTGTCCCCCAACATGAAGAAAAGCCTAGTGTCTGGAATGTGGTAGATATTCCATAATCTTGAATGGATAAATAAATGATAGAGTGAATGAATGAACAAATTAAGTGAAGAGCCACCCCGCATATTCTTTAGTCACAAGTGAAAATAATAAATGAAAGCTCACTTTGGCAGGGCACCTCTGAGAAGTAGCCAACTACAATGGCAAGCTCCCGGACTAATGCTCTTTACTGGAATTACCAGTAAGCAGGATAATCAACTTGCCTTTCACTGACAGGATTTTTACCTGCCTGCTTTCCGGAGTGTGTTTTTAAAAAGAGAGTGGGGATGATGAAGAGGAACATGATCTTAGTAACAGTGAAAGCCACAAGCTCTAAATTCTGTCATATCTGAGTCTAAGATCCAGTTCTACCGTGAATTATTTCTGTATTTGGACAAATGACTAAACTTCAACTTCTATCCGTGAAGGAGAAACTCCTGTGGGATACGCCTTGCCCCACTGTTTTTTTGTTTTGTTTACATTTTTTTTTAACAAAAAAAACTGCAAGACAGAGCAAATATATTAAACAGTTGTTTGCAGACATTAGACAATAAGCAACCTAGGACTATAACCGCCAATAGAAAGGAAAAAATGAGGTAAGAATTTAACCGGAGGGCAGTTTCTGGTGAGAATCACCAGGAAGGGGAACCCAAACAGAGAAAGTGACAGTACTCAGGAAGACCATGAAGACTAAGGCAGCTAGATTTGGGGATGCAGAGTGCTGGAGAGGAGGGCACTATGCAAAGAAAGATCTCCAGAAATCTGCACAGGAACACTTTGAATCTTTAAATACTAATCTGCTAATGTGTAGGGGGAAAGTGAGCAAAGAAAAATAACATGAAAAAGAACTTTCTCAGGAGTAGCAAACCAAACAACTTCTGAGCTCACCCAAGCTACAAATAATTCAAATTCCCACCAGCCAGAGTACAGAGACATCGATGAATTCATGTAAGTACCCAAAAGGACTTTTAGAGATGAAAGTAACAATATCTGAAAATCACACATCTGAAAATTTCACTAGATGAAATAAACAGCAGATCAAATGCTACCAAAGAAAAGTGAACTTGAAGACATACTCCACCCCCCAAAAAAATCCAAAACAAAGCACAGAAAGACTAAAACATATGCCAACAAACCTCTTTGTTTTAAAGAATAAAATGTGTGGACAATATCAAGCAGTATAACATATGTAACCAGAGTTCTGGAAAGAGAATAAATATAAAGAATATCTGAATACATAATGGCAATTTTAAAATCCAAATTTTAGCAAAAACAATAAACTTATAAATGTGAGTAGGTCAATGAACTCAAAGGATAAACACAAAGAAAAGCATACCAAGAGAAATCACAATCATACTGCTTAAGAAAAAGTGATAACTAGAAAATGTGAAATGTTGTTCAAAAAAAAAAAGACATGCTAGACATGCTATACACAGAGAACAAAGAGGAAAATTTTCAGACTTCTCATCAGAAACTATGGAAACCAGAAGACAGTGGCATATCTTTAAAGAACAAAAAATAAAAACTGTCACCTAAAATGTTATAACCGGAGAATATCTTTCCAAACTAAAGTTGAAGATTTTTTTCAAACAAAAGCTCAGAGAAGTTGTTACCAGCTAATCATTACTAGAAGAAATATTAATGAAAGTTTTTCATAAAGAAGGAAAATGATGCCAGAAAGAGAAACTTGGCACACAAAGTAGTAAAAATACAGCAGACATGAAATCAGGAGTAAATATGAATTATATGGTCTGATTCTTTAATTAAGATAATTCTATTTTAAAGATAATATTAAGATAATTTGAAACAAACAGTAATGTACTTATTGTGAGGTTTAAAACATGTAAAAGTAAAATGTGTAAAAACAGTAGGGAAAGTGAAAGTTTTTATGTTATATCAAGTGGCATAATATTTGAAGGTAGATAGTGATTAAAGTTGGATGCAGTAAACTGTAGAGCCATCAGTTTACAAAAAAAGATCTGTCCTCATTCTGATATGTAGTTGCAAAGATCTGGGGGATTTCTAGCCATCCTTGGGCCATATCTTTGCAAGTTTCAGGAAAATAATCTCTCCATATATTCCATGTGAGCTTCTGTGGCTTGGGACGACACAGCCACCTACCTCCTTGGCATCATCTCCAGTCATTTTCCTAATACTTCCTCTGTTCCAGTCACTCTGGTCCTTGTTTTTTCTTGAGTTCCTCAAATGTACTACTTACTCAAGGCCTTTGCACTTGATGCTTCCTCTGGCTGAATACTTTCTCAGTACACAGCTGCAGGGCTTACTGCGTAACTGTCACCTAATCAATAAAGCTTTCTCTGACAACTGTACCAAAAATACTGTTCCTCATCCCATCCCCATTTCCTTGTCCTGCTTTATTTCTTCCATTGACTCATCATCATCTATCATATTGTGTGTGTGTTTGTTTGTTTGTTGCCTGTCTCCTCCCACCCACAACGATTCTGTATCCCAAAAGGACCAAGCATGTGATTACAAGTTGCTTCTCTCAAAGGGGAAACATTTTTCCCCAAGTGTCTTAGTTCATCATCATGATGCCCCAAATGGTGTTTATGAGAAGTCAGCCTAAAGCAGCACCCCACTACCTGGGACCATCTGTACTTCATAGGGATTAAAGCCACAACCATGGCCTCTTTGGAGCTAACCAGCAGGCCTGTTTCAGAGGACCACATCTGGCTTTCTGCTTTGCATGCATCCTTTCATCTGGGCTCCAAAGTCTGATGGCTGATGCTTCTGGAATGCCCTAGGCACTGCTGAATCAGATGTTTTTCAGCTTCAGTGATTCACAAATTCCAATTTTCAGGACTTTCTTACGATGGCCATTTTGAGGAGCTCCTTTTCTCCACTGCCTCTGAAATGAATTGTTCCCACCCTGAGTTTTACCTAACTGCAAGGAGTTCCTCTGGAAGTCCAACTGGAACCATGCGTGTACAATGACCTTGCTCTAGGCTTTGAAGACATGGTGATGTTCTGCGTCTTGTGTGATTGAAGTTGCTGTTGCTGTGCCTGACCCCAAGCACATCCATGCAGCCCAGACTGACATCCTGTGTTTCCATGTTTCCAAGAAGTTGCTTTGTGCTCTCAGCTCTTTAGAAGCAGGGTCCTATTAGGCACACTAGCACAGGAAAGAATGCGTGGAGCTCTCTTTGAGGGCACATATGATTACACAGCCTTGGACAGAAGGGAGCTGGCCACTGAAGGCCTATGTCCCCTCTACTGAGTTCTAAGACCCAGCAGGTTCTCATGATAGGAAAGACTCATTGTTCATCTCATGCCACTCTAGAATAAACAAATCTGAGTCAACTATGTTAACTCCATCTACTGATATCAGGTCTTCTAGAATCTGATACCAGTGGTGTGCTGGGGGACTATTGCTCTCCTATCCGTGTTTGTTGGGAGAATGCACAGACTTGGGCCAGCATCTTCATTCCTGATGGTATCTACTTAGCTTCTGCAGGAAAATGCCACTTTCATCAACAGGAATGGTGACAGGATGGGGCATGTGATCAAGGAGCCTGACTTGAAGGATCATCCCAGGTGCACAACACAGCAATTAAAATCTTAGACTCAGAAGCTGGTCAGTCTGGTCTGTATTTGAACCCAGCTCCACATTTAACCATTGGATGACCTGGACAAGCTACTGTATGTTTCCAAGATTTCTTCCCCATCTTTGAAGTGTTAGTTCAGTCGTGTCCAACTCTCTGCGATCCCATGAACTGTAGCCCACCAGGCTCCTCTGTCGATGGAATTCTCCAGGCAAGAATACTCGAGTGGGTAGGCATTCATTTCTCCAGGGGATCTTTCTGGTCCAGGGATCAAACCCGGGTCTCCTGTATTGCAAGCAGATTCTTTACTCTCTCAGCCACCAGGGAAGCCCTTCACCTTTAAAAACCAGCGATAAGGAAACACAAGGAACATTAAAAGAGGTGAAGCATTATAGGGAAGGCTCAATGCCTGCAGCTCAGTAGGTACTTGGTTGCTATTAACAATAATGATTTTTGTTTATGCTGCCCAGTCACCCATGGTAAACAGATGGAAGCTGTGACAGAGCCATTGTTATGGGTCCACCTGATTTTATTTTACTTTTCACTTTTTTAAGTACTATAGACTTGAAGAATATGCAGGAAGTTAGGTTGGGGTCAGATGACTGATTTCTAATGATGAACACCACATCCAGTCCTGATCATTGAGAAGTCCTGACTTGTGCTCTCTTTTGCCCTCATTGGAATAGCTAGAAAAGAAGGACCCCAAGATGACAGAACCACAGGATGAAAGAAGCTCAAATCCTGGAGTGCCCACATGGAGATGGCATGCTAGGAAGAGCTGCCCAAGTTATATTGCACTTGGTGAGACTAAAGGCCACTGAGTAACCCATATTTCAGGGTTGGTTACTTTAATATAAAATAGCCCATCCAGACTAATTAAAAAATGAAAACTAGCACAGGGGGTAGACAGAGAAGCCAACTGGTCAAGATAGAGTTGCTATTCCCAGTCAGGTAGGGATAGGCAATGTAAATTGTTTATCAGTAAGAAAATAACTCAGTTTTAAAAGAAAGTGGATTGCTAATTTTCTACACAATTCCTTACTGGAACCACACAGTTGTGATAGAATGGGGCAGGTTTTATGATATGAAAACTTTAGTCTGCATTTTTCTGGTCTTTATAGAACATCACTGCTCCACTTCCATGCCCCAAACTTCACATGATTCTGTGGATTAAAAAAAATCCTCTCCATAAATGTCAATACATTGGCAGTGAATTTCTGCAGTGGAAACATATTCTCCTTGAAAATTGCATGTCCTGGCATATGTCTTGTCTGGGGACCACCTGTCAGAGGAAGCAGCCATTTGTAATTAAGGATACACAGAATCATAAATGATCACAGCCAGTTCACATTAGAACGTGGCCACATATGTTTAGCAAAACACCAGACTTCCTGGATCATGATTGTTCTATACAAATGGACCTGAATTTAACCCTATAAAGCTCTGTTTTAAAGATACCAAGGCCTTTGCATACATTGTTCCCTCTGCCTGGAATGATCACTCTTCATACAGTTAATTCTTCATCTTTAGACCTCTCCCCAAGGGTCATCTCTTCAGGGATGCCCTCCCTGACTACTCTTTCTATAAGAAAGAGGTAGCCCTCCCTTAATTCTCTGATCCTGGGCCCTATCCCATTTCATTTATAGCTCTTACTATAACCTAATCTGGGGTGGTGTGGGGGGGTTGTTTGTTTACTATCCATTTTTGGTGTCTGTTATTTACTATCCATTTTTCCCACTAGACCTAAGTAACCATGATATCTGCCCTATCTAAAATTCCAAATATATGAACTACTAAAGTCCCTGTAGTGTTTAAACCAGTTTCAGCTGAATTTTCTGATGTTATACCTGATTTTACAGCTAAAAATTTTCCTAAAAAATATATCTCCTTTCTATATTATTGCCTTTCCTGATACTTTGTTTATAAATTAAAAATCTTCTGTGTCAGATTCTGTATTAAGTGATTTATTTCATTTAATCTTTACAATAACTCTGAAAGTTAGGATCATTTAATGCTATTTTATAGATAAGGAAATTAATGTCCAAAAGTTGCAACTAATATGGGTCACTTTTTGTCAGGTTTACATTCCTTCTTTTGGGACAGCTGCCCTCCCCAGCTCTGTGATTCTGAAGGAGCTGTCACTCAAGTATACCACAAGGGTGGGAACATGATCCAGGCTAGCCATTCAGAGCATCTCTCCACGTGGAATCCGTGATTGGGTCAGAGGGAGACACGTGACCCCAGAAAGCCAATCACGGTCCTTTCTTGGCACATAAAAGCTAGTATATTAAACATCTCTCTTGACTCTAGGATCAAACACTAAGAGGACTGCATAATTCTGTTTGTTACTACCTGGAGCTCTCTTGCTGCCATGCAGAGAGAACCTGCCCCAAAATAAAGCTTACATCCAGCAAGAGTGAGTAAAAAAGAGACCAAGGAATCACTTGAACTCTTGGATCAGCTGTGCCTGAGACATACATCTTGGACTTCTCAGTTGCATGAAGCAGTAAATTTGTCTTATTAGGTAACAGGGTCTGGATGTGTGCATGCTAAATCGCTTCAGTCATGTCTGACTCTTTGCAACCCTATGGACTGTAGCCCACCAGGCTCCTTCTATCCATGGGAGTCTCCAGGCAAGAATACTGGAGTGGGTTGCCATTTCCTCCTTTAGGGGATCTTCCTGACTCTGGAATCGAACCAACGTCTCTTGTGACTCCTGTATTGCAGGCAGATTCTTTACTGTTGAGCTACCTGGGAAGCCCTAACATGGTCTAAATTGGGTTTATACCACTTGCCACTGAATAGGATGAAGCGAGCACCCATGTAGAAGCTCAATAAATACTAATTCTCTTTATTTTCCTCAAAGTTACCACTTTACATTAACCTCACATAACCTCACTGATAGAGTTGACAATGTGCTAGCTGTGGCAATCTAGTCAGCTCTATTTTCTGGCTACCCCTTACATGTCACATTTGATTCAGCCTTTGTAACAGGGTTTCCCAGGTGGCACAGTGGTAAAGAATCCACCTGCCAATGCAGAAGACATGAATTCAACCCCTGGGTCAGGAAGACCCCCTGAAGAAGGAAATGGTAACCCACTCCAGTATTCTTGCCTGGGAAATTCCATGGATAGAAGGAGCCTGGTGATCTACAGTACACAGGGTCACAAAAGAGTTGGACACTTCTTAGCAACTAAACAACTGCTCGGATGGAGAGGACCCTGGCTGGGGGCAGGCAGAGGAGGCTGACATGGGAAGCAAGTGTGGCTGAGCTAACCTTTGATGCCATCTCTAGTACAGGTTGCAGGAACCTGGTCAACTTTTTGGAAACTAGAACTGAGAACATGTGAATTTGTAACCTATGGGGTAAGCCAAGGTGGGTCATTAAAACCTGGGAGAAGAAAGTAAGGCTACGGAAGGAGAAGAATAAAACTGGACTGTGAGTAGGAGCAGAAAAGAGGGCCTGGATCCTACTTTTTCAATTCCTGGTTCCAACTGCACTGCCAGCTGCATTTCCTCTTCTGAGAACTTTGAAGAAATTTCCTTTTTGTGCTTAAGCTAATGGGTGGGTTTCTGTTACTTAATACCCAATCTATCTCTTAACTAAGAGAAAAACAACCAAATAAAGACGCAAGTTTCCAGTTCACTTCAGTTCATGGCAATTTATTTAATTTAAAAATAAAAACAAACAAAAACAAAATCAGTTTCCAATGAAAATACAACACTTTGGGTGGTTATCCAGCTTTTTTTTTAATCCCTTGTAGGCTGTCCTGGGCTCAAACCAATCAAATGAATGAAAACCAATTTTGACTGGAACCATAAAGCATGTTGCACCAATTAAATTACACCAATATATTATTATAATACCTTTGAAATGCCTTTCAGACCAATAAATAAAAAAAGACAAATTCAAATAAAAAAGTCAACTTTTTATTACCAAAAAAAATAGAAATTAAATAAAAGTCACAACATGGATTAAAAAAAAAATGTGCAGTCAAGTTTCTCTCTTTTTTTTCTTCTAGGAATGATACCATGCCAGTAAATCCCTACAGAACATTTCCAGTTTGGCAATAAGCAGTCAGTCAGTCATTCACATTTGTACTCAAGACAACAGGTCTGGCCAACACTCACCTGAGTTTCACCCCAAAAGGTACTCTTTGTCATCTGCAGAAGCAGCACCTTATAACAGGGATGGAAATTCAGAGAGCACTTGGCATTTTCTTTTCGCCTGGGGTCTTGAAGCACTTCCTGAAAACTGATCATGCCTTGAAATTTACCTGTAAAAAGAAGTATTAGCTCTACTCCTTTGGCAGAGGTGTAAACTAAGACACTGAAAGGCCCACGGAGGCAAGGAAAGGACCAGGAGAGCTGACCTTGAATCTCCTGCTTGGTCCACCAGGTCATCAAAGTGTCTTTCACTTGTAATTCCATGGAAATAAATCAAGCATGATTTCCTTGGCTGGAAGGGATGAGAGGACTTATTTAAGAAGGAAGGGAGCTGCTTTGCGGTCTTTTCCCTCTATTCCAAGTTTTTTCTTTCTTTTTTGAAAGGACAGAGTCGACATCATATCCAGAATCAGAGGATGTTAGCAGAATGTCAGAACTAGGCAGGGACTGAGAGACCAGCTAATCCAGCCCTCACTGAAGGGAAAACTCAGCCCCTGAAATACTGCAGGTGCCTATGACCACCAGTAGACTAGGACTCAATGCAGTCTCTGCCCCTGAGTGGAGGTCTATCTTTGCCACAATCCACTGTCTGGGTCCACTGAGGAAGAGAAAATACATGTGTTTTGGAGGCTAGGGATAGAACAACTTTCCTTAATAGTGTCACTTTTACTTAAAGATTATAAGGATGGAAAATACCAAACAGACACAATCACTTGGGCAAAAGGAAACTACATTAACCAGTAGGTAGATGTTATACCTAAGTCACACTGACAGCTACCAACTAGACAGGCTGCCATGCATGAGGGACCAGCAGTGTGGCAGTATAAGCTGTCCAGAAAAGGTTGCATAAAGTGATACAAGGAAGAGGGAGCTTTAGAGGTTGGAGAATGCCCTCCACGCACCCACATACCCCACATACAATTTGCTAGCTATAGGTTTTTTTTCCCTTTGAACCTATATTGGAGTTCAGGAAGGAGGTGGAATTGAATGAAAGGAAACCCGCAAAGCTTCCCATATTACACGACTCAGCTCAACCCGAAGGGATGCACAAGCCAAAACTCCAGAGCTGGTGACAAGGGGAGAACTGGAGCCATCTCCTTCGGCAAAGGGCAGTTTCATTCTAATCAATGTTCTTAGTGTCTGAAGGCAAATTCCTTCTCATCTCCCCATGTTGGTTTTCCCCCAAACACCCCCCAAGACTAGTTTGCTTTAAATATCTAGGTGGCTTTCAGAAGTTGGCCATCTTGAAACAAGAGTTTCAATTAGCTGGGGCCAGTAGAATCTGAGGTCATCCCAAACTCCCAAATAAGACCATCAATCCCAAACTCAGTATCTGAAGATGTCCCACTGTGGGAGTGATGTCTTCTCACCTGCAATCTGGGTGTCCAGGAGTTACACAAGTGAGTTATGTGACTTTTTAAGATAAGAGTCCTGTCACACCTCTCTTCTGCCTTCTCCAGAACCATCAGGATGACGTCCAGGGAAATGTTCCCTCTCCCACTTGCTTCCTCCCAACCCACTCTGCTCTTTCAGCAGCTTATTCATTTGAGTGGCTGGAATCTTTCCCTCAAAGTCTAGGAGTTCAAACTCATGACATAGAATACCTAGATTTGAGGGGGAAAACACTTTCTGCCTGACTTGACTTTCCTCCTTCAAATATCCCACCTACACACTAACTCCCAGAAGCAAACTCACCTACCTCTGAGGATTCTACACTGAGTGGATGAGGAAACTGTTTACTGTGAGTAAATAGGGTAAATAGTTGAGTCAGTTACTCCTTTAGAGACTGTAGACAGTATCACATCCAATTCAAAACATTCATCCAGGTGAGAACCCACAAGGTAGCATTCCAGTTAATATTGAGACATTAAAGAAATTGACAAGTTGCCCCCTTGCTGGTATGGATCAATTTCCATTCATTTAGAAAGATCACAGAGGGTCTCGAGCACTGTTCTACACCATAGTTTTGACCTCTGACACCACCAACTTTCCCCCTGTCTACCCTCAGGAAGTTGTGAAGAGCCAGGCAGACACTAGGAAAGAAGAGGCAGACAACAAGAAGCCAAACGGTCACCATGGGCTGACTCTAAGTCCTTAGCAGTGTCCAGAGCATTATTTCTCTGACCAAGGCCCTGTCTTCCATTCAAGATAGAGTAGCAAATTAACAAATGCCCCATGGTGGCATAAAAGAGACAACATAGATCCCATGGGATCTACACTAACACTCCCAGGGCTTAGCCAGGTCAAGGATGACAACTACAAGGCATGAGTGCTACTGCACCCCTTCCCATCCCCATGACAGCCATTACTAATCAATCACAGCACTCCTTCCCACTGGGCTACGCAAACCAACACACCCAGCAGCCCCTATCAATCGATCACTGATTCAAGCTCAGATAAGTAAAATCAACATGCCCACCCTATGCAGTCAGACCAAGCCTGCTAATAACAAGAGAAGGAGCAAGCTCTGAGTGATTTCGCAGCAGATGGCTATAGTCTGTCCTGCCCTCCTCCAGAAGCATGTGGATGACTTCTAGAGAAATGCTTCCTTCTCCCATATGCTCCCTCCCTATTCTGGAAGTGCTGGCCAACACCACCTCCCCTGGACAGCTGGTCCCCTAGGAGATGCCATAAAGCAAAATGCCAATTAGAATCCCAATTCTAACTGGCAGTCAGCAGGACTGTGCAACTGCCCACCTCTCCCACATAGGCACTGACTCAGCCTTCAAATTTGGCCAAAGCCAAACAGCACCAATCCCTTTGTCAGTCTACTGTCACGGCCAGCAAAGAGGTAACCAGCTCCGGAGCCCAGTCATCACCCCTACTCCTCCCTCGTACCCACCCCACCCCGCCCCTGCACCCTGGGAGCTAGTTGAGCTTGTTGCAGATCTCCAGCGCCTTCTTGTAGACCTGAGTCACGTCGTCCATGTCCGTGAGGAGGGAGAAGCTGCTGTCTGCCAGCCGGTTCCGGTACCGCTTCAGGTACTGGGGCCGGGGCCGGTTCTGGAGCCCCTCAAAGTCCTGGATCTGGAGGAAGTTCTCGGCAGAGACGCAGCTACGGATACGCTGGCGGGTGGGGCAGTTCTCCTGCAAGTCGAGCAAGTCGAAGGAGTCGCTGGACAGGACGCTGTCATCGCTGATGACGCTGGAAGGCCGGCTGTAGCTCCGGGAGAGGCCCTCGGCGGGGACGCCCGGCTCTAACAAGGATTCCAGTGTGGGCATTTCGGGACTGGCCAGGGCCGGGTCCATGGTGCCCGCTGAGTACTTGCTGCTGTGCTTCAAGATGCCCTTCCTACGACAGGAGAGGCTGTGGGATGGCACCCTGGCTGGGTCCGGGGGGCTGGGGGAGGGGATGCTGCTGCCCAGCCCATCATTACTGTCCAGCAGCTCCGAAGACTCGCTGCGCTCCGGGGATGAATAGTAACCCGATTCTCTCTGCTGGGTCTTTTTCAGGATGCCTTTCTTGGGCATCGTGGCCGACTGTTTGGGGCTGAGTTTACCTGGCACTTCGGCCTCGGGGGGGCTTGGCAGGGGCACGGCAGTCCGGCACAAGTCCTGTTCCAGCTTGAAAGCGGGCGGTAAGGCCGGGCTGACGACGCCCTCGATGAAGCCAGTGCTGTGGGAGCGATGCTCGCTGTTGCTCCGCTTCTTCAGGATCCCTTTGGGCCGCTTGGAGCTCAGCTTGGATGGGCTCTCGGGCACTGAGTCCTGACCAGACTGAGGGAAGTCGTTCTCTTTCTTGGACTTCTTCAGCGACCGCTGGCGCTCCAGCATGACCTCGGGGGCCCCGGGTTTGGCCAAGCCTTTAATTTTGGCTTCAGCTTCAGCCTGCAGCCCCGTGGAACGGTGGTGCCAGTCAATAATGCGGGCCAAGAGTGGGGACTCGGAGCTGTGAAGGGCGTCACAGTCGCAGACACTGCTCTTGTAGCCCCAGTTCACCCACCAGTGGTTGGCGATGTCCTCAATGGTGGCCCGGCGGTCGGGATTCACCATCAGCATCCACCGAATGAGGCCTCGAGCATCTATGGGACAAGAAGCAAAAGGAACGATACATTTTTTTGTTTGTTTTTGGCCATGCCCTGCATGGCATGCAGGATCTTAGTTCCTGGACCAGGGATCGAACCCATGAACCCTGCCATGGAAGTACAGAGCCCTAACCACTAGACCAACAGAGAATTCTAGGAACAATACATTTTATGGGAGCTTTGGGTTTTGCCACAGGGCTGACACTTCAGGAGACACTCTTTTGAGGAAAATCCAAATGAAGCCCTAGTTCAGCCACACTGTGGAGCAGGAAGCTGCAGCCTTCCAGACTGGACATGAGAAAGCACCAGCCAGACTCAGAGCCACAGGCCAGGGTGCCATCACAGCCTGGCATGCTTCTCCACACAGGTGATGCAATGTCGAATTGCTGAGCTTTCCATCAACTCAGATCTTTATAAAATGGGGAAGACCAGGTAACCAGGAAAGAGTCCAGGCCCAAGCCCAAGCAGGGCCCCACCATTCTTTTGGTGGGTATCATCTTACCAAAAGGGAAAACAGGTGTAGATTACCATGACTTTCTTTAGTCCTCCAAAGGTAGACTTACATAAATACACACTGCTCAGGTCACTAGGAAAGTATGTCAGCACAAAGAGGGAATTTTAGGGCTGAAATGGCAAAAAAAAAAAAAAAAAAAAGAAGAAGCTTCTTATCAGAGGGGGAGAGACAGAAGGATGGAGAGGTGCTCATAGCTGGCACACCTGGGCACTGAAAGGCACTATGTTCAAGGCTGGCCTGAACCCCAGGGCCTCAGCCAGCCTCTGAGACCCACACCCAGCGCTCACCTCCTGTCCCTCTCTGACATAATCCATAGCCTACCCAGCTGTCGGATCAGAGAGCTGATCTCTATCTGCTATCCGTTTACGGCTGGTCTGAAAAATTCCATTTGCAAATTTCTGCTGCCAAAGAATTAAGGGAAAGCCCCAAAGGGATGTTGAGGAGGCCACAGGAACCAACTGACTCTCACAGCTTATAAATCACCTTTTAAGATCAAACTGTGCTTCCCCAGTGGGGGTTGAATTATATCCCAGGAAGGCGCCACCTCCTCTCTGCTACTTATACAGCTAATGAGTAGCTGGCAAGGGCCTGGCAATGGCGCCGGGGGTGAGGCACACCTCTGTATAGCAACAGGATGTTCATTCATTTGGTCAAGAAATAGGCTCTGAACCCCTGTAATGTGCCAGAAACTGTGTTGGCACCATTTGGCTACTGAGACAAAAAGGCTACCATAGAGGTCACCCTGAATTTTCTCCAACAAACCCCACAGGTTGGCTCATTGAAAAATATATACAGATATAGATATGTGTATATCTATATCTATTTATATAAAATAAGTCAGTGTTCATTATTCAGATTCTGTATTTATAAACTTGCCCACTCACTAAGCTGTATTTGTAACCCCCAAATCAATACTCGGGGTCCACAAAGGGGCAAAAAATGAGTTGCCCCCACTGTGCATGTGTGGTCCCAGCTGAGCCGGAACCAGGCAACAAGGCACTTTCTTCTTGTTTCTGCTCTTGTGCTGTAAGCATCCTTTTCATAATCCATTTAGTTCATGCTTTTCACAGAGTTGCCTTTTTTGTTGGCGATTTCACTGTTGAAACGGCCCCCAAGTGTGGTGCTGAAGTGCTGTCTGGAGATTCTAAGGGCAAGAAGATGAAGAGGTGCCATGCAGAGAAAATGTCAGACAGGTGTCAGACAAGTGTCAGACAAGTGTCAGACAAGCTGCTCTCAGGCATGAACTAAAGTGCTGTTGGCTGTGAGTTTGATGTTCATGAATCAACAGTATAGTTTAAAAGAGGCATCTTTAAACAGAAATGTACATAAGACAAGGATATGGAGTGATCAGTTGACAAAAACGTTGCGACCAGAGGCTCACAGGAGTCGAGCCCTGTATCTCCCTAGGAGCAGTGGTTCAGTATTCACGAATTCAGCATTCATAGCAACTTTACTGAATTGCTGCAAATAATGAGAATCAACTTGTATGTGTGTACACACATGTAGGATGTGTGTATATGAAAGGTCTGTTAATTACATTCTAAAGTCGACTACCTGTACACACCCCTTCTATACCCATATGATGCTGTCCTGTCAAGAGATGGAGCTTATGGCCTTGGTCACTTTGACTGATGAAACATGGCAGAAGTGACCTTATCTGGATTCCAAGGAGACATTAAGAAGACCTGGCAGCCGCTTCTTCCTCCATCTTCAAGCCCTGAGCTGCTATGTAAGAAGTCCAGGCTACCCCCTGGAGGGACAGGCCTAAGGCCACTTATAGAGACAGCCCACACAGAGGGACCCCAACGTGTCCCCACAATTGGCCCCAACCTCAGCTACCATCTGACTGCAACTGCAGGAGAAACCCCAGCCAGGCCAGAGGAACTCTCACCAACCCAGGGAACCAAGAGACACAGCTCATCGAAGTCGTTTAAACCACTGAGTTTGCTAGGAGGTGGGGGGAATGGGACAGAGCTGTTCTCGGCCATGGTAATGAAACTACATTCATGCACCATACCTCCAGCAGGGCAAGGTGTGAAAAAGTAGTTGCCACCCTCGTGCACTTAGAGGCTACCAAGGGAGTTTATGTCCACCCAGACTGGAAGGGATTTCATGTAATATCTTTTCCAAAATGTGCACCAATAGCGGAAAACAGAATCTAACCAGGTAAGAGCCTTGCCCAAGTTTGCACAGCAAGCAAACAGTACTTATAGCCTGCTCTGTAGAACCACTGATCTGCAGGTACCACAGTGGAAAGGTTTGGGGAAAGCGGACTAACAAGTCAGCTCAGCAAAGATCTGGGGAGAAGAGGAATAGCAGGTGTCTTCCTTACAGACATCGACACAAAAGTGAGACATACAAGCTGGCCTCGCCCAGCCCAGCCTCTGGCCCTCCACGGGCGCGCACCTGAGGGCTGCGTGGGCTCCCGATATTCACCACTGCTGATCTGCCGGATGAGGTTCTTGTGATCGAAACCATCGAAGGGCATCGTTCCGTAAACAAGAGTGTAAAGCAGTACGCCCAGGGCCCAGCTGTCCACCTGAAGCAGAGAGAGACAGGACAAGTAGATTCCCTTCCCAAACATCAGCATCACAGACCATGAGCAGCCACCCACAACGACCCCAGGAAGGGAATTTAGCACCTGGCAGCCAGGTTCCCACCATGGCCTGACACCTGATATGCAGTGCACCTGGGGCCTGCTTCAGAGCCTGACCTTTCTGTTTCAAACAGTCCTAACTCATAGAACTTTCTTGAATAGATGATCTTCTTTGATCCTCACTATAATTTGGGGAGACAGGTAGGGCCCTGCATTATTTTCAGCCCCATTTGACAGATGAGGCCCAAGGAAGTTGGTTTCTCCAGAGACGCCCCATCCCAGTGATGGAGGTAAGATGGGAACATGGGTCTCTGGACTCCTAATTCAGGAATCCTGCACCTTCTTCAAATGGCTCAGAGGCTGCAAACCCAAATAGCTACAAGAGCCAAGCAGGCAACAAACATGAACAAAGCAAGAGACAAGGTGGGGTACAATGTGGAGTGTTGGTTTGAAGGCAAACTGTGGAGGGCAGTCAACCATCTTAAGGCAGCCTCCTCTGGCTAGTGGGTGCCACTTAGTTGAACAGGCCCAGCACTACTAGAGCCTTTGGTTTTTCAAGAGAAGTCAGAAAACAGACTTTCATGTGAAATCTCCCATTGATTAAATGTTTGTTCGCTTTTTTAGAAAGACTAACGTGGCCAAATAAAGCATGCTTACTGGCCAGATCACAGGCTGCCAGCTTGTAACCTCGGAAAAAGACCATCAGCAATCACAGGAGCATTCATTATCCATGATAAATTTAGTGTTGAGTTTCTGCAGTTTTGTAAATTGGATCCTAGGCTCCTCCCTTACATTCTTATTTTAGAAAGACTTTACTGCAGTTGATGGAGGCTCTTGGCACCCATCTCTCTACGCTCTTGCCCTGCCCCTAAACACTCTCAAACAGATAAACATTTGGAAGAAAACATTTCAACCCACTGAACAGCTGCTATTTAAAGGACCCTAAGTAGATGACTCTCTCTGCAAATAGAACTATCTTTCTAAAAGTGAGTAATCAGTCACAACTCACTGATTTTCAAAGGGATGTTCTCACATACACGTTGTTCATTGGCCCTGATAGCTCTACATTTTTCATGAGTTAGAAGATGCAATTAAAATGTATTTCCTTGATCAAAAATACATGCTGTCCAAAATGCACGCAAAAAGATTCACTGCAGAGTGAGACAAGTGTGCTTTCTGTTTTGCCTATTTTGTTATAATAGGGAAAAACTAAAAACAATCTGTCTAAATCTAGGTAAGTGATTAAATAAATTATGGTATATGCATAAAATAAGTGTATCATCACTAAAAAACGTTTTTAATAACAAATTTAGAAAATGTGGCAATTTTAAGTTAATAAAAGGTGAGATAAACACATATATGGTGATCTCAATTATTTGAAATATGAGATCTACACTGGGGGGGAACCCTTAAAAAAAAATCACATAAATATTAAGTGGTTATCTCTCATGGGGAAATTGAAGCCAACTTTATTTTCTCTTTTAGGCTTTTCTGGATTTTTCTTACAGATACACACACACACACACACACACACACACACACATATATTATGGCTTTTATAATCATATAAGGTTTTGCTTGCTTGCTTTTGTTTATTTTTTTTTTTTTAATTATTTCTAGGTTAAGTTCTTTCCTTCCCTTAAGCCCCCCACCTTACACACCAGGCAAGCTGCTTACCTCTGGCCCTCGGTAAGGCCTCCCATTGACAATTTCAGGAGAGGCGTAGAGTGGGCTCCCGCAGAACGTTTGCAAGAACTTGTCCTTCTGGTACAGGTTGGAAAGCCCAAAGTCCGCAATCTACAAAGAGAGGGGGAGACCCAGGGAGCCTGTTAGCACTGCAGTCAGTGTTTGCACTGGCTCCGCTCACACCTCCCAGACTAGAGCGTCTGAGGTGCCCCTGGCTGGCTCTACCAGCTGGGTTGGGTCGTCCTTTGCTCTCCAGCCCTGAGCTTTCATGGAAGGACCAGTCTGTACAACTGGGCCAGTGACTCCTGACTACAGTGCTTGGCACCCACTACGTGCTCTATTACTTAAAATCACTCTGTGCAAGGACTCTCTTCTCACATCAGTAAAGACATACCCTTAGAAATACTCACAGAATCACATGCTTAGTGTTTCTGATGAACACTAAAGTATATAGTTACTACTCTGAGAACTGTCTGCGGTCTACTGAAAATCTCACAGTATCCATCCATGTGGTATATGCACCTACCTGTGCACCAGACATCATCACCTACACACTGATCAGAACTGTGTTGTACACACCTTGGAACCCTAGATGAAATGGACCCAGAGCACCGGGCTCTGTGTCACCATATTGCAGCCCACACTCCACCACCAGCCATCTGTGTGCCATGGAGCAGGGTCACTTAGCCACTCTGAGCCTCAGTTTACCTACAAGAAAATGGAAACCCATGATCCCTATCGTGTTCCAGATCGCAGGACTACTGTGAGAATGATAAGAAAAAAATTAATCAAGGTGAGATCGTGAAGGACAAAGTGCTTTGTAACTTTCAAGTCTTTAGGGTTCAGCCAAATGTTGTCCTTAACCTTGCTTCTCTTGTATCACACACCCCTTGGAATCACTCTCTTCTCCTTTGGTTTCTTGAAGTGTTTTGTTATCCTTCATGGAAGTACTCTTCTGTGTGTTTGTGTGTACACCTATTCATATATACATATAATGTATATATGTTACATGTATACACATATTGTCACATACATACATATATTATGCATGTACAAATTATCACATATATTCATATATACTACATATGTACATATAAATTTGTATATACATATGTCCTGACATATAGATAAGTATGTAGTATCTGTAAGTACATATATACTACATATATATAGTATCTATATACTATATACTTCTTATGTGTTTATGTATACGTCAGGACATATGTATATAGAAATATACATATATATACATAAATTCACCTTGCCTACTAGGCTGAGTCCCCTGAGTCAGGGGGCAGGTTTCACATCCACCCCTCATCTTTGTATCATCCACTGCTTAGCACCTGTCCTCACCAAGAAACACCTGTCACCAGAATAGGCCTTATATTTTGAAAAGTGCAAGATAATTAGTAGATAATACAAAATAATAATAATAAACTTAGTTACCACTTACTGAACAACCTCCAGTTATTAGGCTCTGTTCTACACACCTTAGCACCTTACACTCTCCAATCTAATCCTATCTAAAATCCCATTTACACAACAATGTGAATTATTTCATGCCACTGAACGGTACATCTAAAAACAGCTAAAACGGCAAATTTGACGTTATGGATGTTTTCTCACAATTTTTTAAAAACCCACTGAACAGATGATGAAACTGAGGTTTAGGGAAATTAGGTTATTCATCTCAGAAGAGTTAACTAGCAAGTGACAATGTGAACCAGGTATCTCTAAAAGTTCAAATTGCTGCCTTGTGCTACCCCTGGGCAATCTGCAAATTTCAGCCAATCTAAGACAGCCTTCCACGCTGAGGCTCTGCGGACTTCTGCCCTACCCCAAACCCATTTCCACTTGAGGCTTATAAGTAGGATGAGTGATTTCACATCCAGCCCAGCTGAGGCTCTGAATGCAGCGCCAAGAAGCCAGTTTTGTAAAGTCGCCCCTGAATGAATGGAATGGCACAGAAAGCAGCTGGCATACAACCGCACTCGGAAAATGCATCCTCGGGGCTCAGATTGCACTTCATTGCCCTGAATTTCACTTTCTTATCAAGGCCCCTGCCTGGCTTGCAGGAAGTTGGTTAGAAGCTTTATGAAGTATGCCCTGTCAATCAGGACACGAAGGGACCAGCTGCAGCCCTGCAACATTCCGAGAAGTTGGCTAAGGCAGGAGCCGACACAGCACTGTGAACACTGGTGGCATCTGAGGCACTGCATGAGCTTCCAAACACACACACACACGAGACACCCGCCACCACTACGTGCAAATCACCACATGCACACCCAAGTGCTCCAAGTCTAGGCAGTCTCGCTTTCTTTGTAGCCCTTCTGAGAAGTGTGTTTATGTTATGTCCCACTCCCATCCTTACAGACTGATGTCTATCAGCTTCTCTCAGTAAAACTCATTGCTGCTGACATAAAATTAATAGAAATCTTGATTAGTCCACGTTCTTGGCACTTCAACGGAAAAGCAATATTAATCAACACACACACTTTTCCATCTTTGAGCCACACAAACTTGGGCTGCAGCTCTAAGAGTCCACACCGCATGGAGCGTATAACAACGACAAGACAGGGAATGGCCACTGGTTATAAAACTTCTCAAAATCTCCATTAATCATCTGTAAAATGGAGAGAGGAATAGTATCCAACCCCACGATGTCATGGTGAAAATTAAATGACATAGTGTATGTGCCAATTACCATTTTAAGCATTTTTACAAAGTTGGAGCTCAAATACGTGTCCCTCCTTTAAATCCACATGGGTAACTTGATTAGCTTCATCATACTCAAAGCAATACTGGTTTTCCATTGGAGGTAATTATGTAAGGTTTCTTTTTCAAATACATAGGATTTTTTAAGTGAATTGAACTCAATAAAAATATGAAAGTGAAATAGCACAGAAGATACTAGAAAAAGGCAAAATCCATAAAGAGAATGAAATAAAAGACATGTGGGGATTTGGGGAAATGATTTGTTTTAAACATAATAAAACAAAAAAGAATCCCAGAAATGGTTCCAACCTGAAAAAGTCATACTCGAGCTAGTCCTGCCCCCTGCTCTGTAAGTGAAGCACATGAAGGTTAGAGGACTTAAGAAGATACTGTGTATAAAAAAGTGAGAACCACTGTATAGCCAGGGAACTCCACTCAGTGCACTACGGTGACCTGAATGGGAAGTCCAAAAGGGAGGGGGCATATATACATGTATGGCTGATTCACTTTGCTGGACAGTAGAAACTAACACAACCTTCTAAACCAACTATACTCAGGTAAAAATCAATTTAAAAAAGAAGAAGAATCTCTGCTGAAGGTCAGAGACAGAAGACCCATGTGAACACTGGGTTCTGTAAGACTCTCTGGAGCAGAACATCAGTTGTATACTGAGAGTGACTCTCCACCAAGGAGGCATCTGGTTTTGCTTTCAAAGTTGTATTTTGCTGACACACTGGTAAGCTTTGGAGGAAGGTAACCACTTTGCATTTGTACTGCTAATGGACTGCTGCTCTGCCCTGTTCAGAAACACCTCTGTCCTCACACTGGGCTGTTCAGTTCAGCCTGGACTCTGAAAAAGACGTCAACACTCGTGTCCTTAATTTCTGGAGTTTTGTTGTTTTCTAGAGGTGTGCCCTGCTGGATGAAAATCAGAGACACAAACTCTAAAATGATTATTCACATTTCAAAAGAATTAGCCTCACTACAATATGGACGAACCTTGAAAACACTATTTGTCTAAGTGAAACAAACCAGACACAAATGGATAAATATTACATGATTCCACTTATGTGAGGTACTTAGAGGAGTCAAGTTCATCAAGACAGAAGGTAGAAGGGGGGATTCCAGGATTGGGGTGGGGGAGGGGGGTGCAGGGGCGGGGGTGCGGGGAATGAGGAGTTCCTGTTGAATGGGAACAGAGTTTCAGTTCGGGAAGATGTAAAAGTTCTGGAAGTGGATGGAAGTGGTGGTTGCAAAACAGTGTGAATGTACTTAATGTCACTAAACTGAAAACCTAAAAATGCTAAACTTTATGTTACGTATACTTTACCACCATTGTTTTAAAGATTATTGTGAGTAATCCCTGGGAGTTCACCCAATGAAAAAGGAAGTACTGGCTTGCTGATGGTTAACCTCTGGGAAAGAAAGCTGATGTTGATAACATAAGCGATGGTCAGACAGTCAACTGCAGTGACTAAGAGGATGTGCACTGGACAGACCAGAGATTGTGGAGCCAGAAGAACCTGGAGCTAACCTTGGACTTGGCACTGCCAGGTGATGCGGGAACTGCCACCAATTTCCTCATCAGCAAAACAAGAATAATAGTAGAACCCACCTCTAAAGCTGTTGTGAGGATTAAAGACATGTATGTAAAGCCCTGCAATAGCCCTAGTATTGGCCAACTCTATAAACTACAGCCATTAGGATAATGCCAATGGTTTGGTTTACCTAACAATTGCTTGCTCAGAGTCCACCAAAGAGCCAAGAGAAATAAGTAACATCCATTTCCAAAATAAGCATGTCCAGTCTTACAGAAGCTGCATCATATGACGGGAAAAGCAAGGGATGCTGGGTTTGAGTGTTTGAGCTCAAATCCTGGCCTCGCCACCTACCTGCTGGGAACCTGTTGGAAACTGAGGCTCCCAGGCCCCGCCCAGAGCCTACAGTGTCACCGTCTGCACTGTCACAAGATCCCCAGGGGATTTGCTGCATGTCAGCCACTCTGACCGTGGGTTTCTTCAACTGTAAGTTAGAGGATGATGGTTATGATGTAACCTACCTCACAGGGCTGATACGAAATCAAATGAATTGGTAGAGCTAAAGTGCCTTAAACCGTGCCTTGTACATAGCAGGCCTTCAGTCAATGTTAGTGATCACTACTTCCAACTGAGTCTGTTTCCTTTGCTGGAAAAGGGAATTGCAACAGCCCCAACCACACGCTGTTGTGAAAAGCAAAATCAGACTAAAGGAGAAAATCATAATAATGGCAGCACTGCTACACAACAGTCGCCATTCTGTGAGTGGTACGTATATTAAATCCTCATACCAACCTTAGGTACCACTGTTATCCCCATTTTGCAGATGAGGAAGCTGAGGCCAAGGGAAGGAAAGCAGCTAGTCTGAGATGTGGGTGAAGAGCTGCACTGGCTGTAAAGCTCCACATAAAGGGGAGTTATGGCTCTCGAGGGGGTAAGGAGGACACGGGCTTTCTGTGTCACTCTTCAGGAAGACACACTCCATAGCTCTCTCGGAACCTGGAGTTCACTACTGTGGCTCTTCCCATGATAGCCTCGCTCGAGTTGTCCCAAAGTAAAGGTAGGGAGTGAACCGGTGAGCAGGAGTAAGTGGGGTTGGCTTCTATCTTAAGATCTAAGATCACACTTCCTCCTGAGAGAGACAGGAAATGACGCACCCCAAGCCATCTGGGGAAGCTCCATGAAACAGCCTCTCAGGGGGGCGCGGCATGGTTTCCCCATACAGCTGCTGTGGCCACGGTGACTCGGGCCGCCTGGCCACAGCCACCATCGGCACTTGGAGGGTTTCCCCCTGGGCCCGCTGTCTGCAGGCCGCCTACACACAACGTCAGGCCAGCTGAAGCAGGAACGAAGTGGCCTTAGCTTGTGAGTGTGAGGATGCACTGTTGGATTTAGGGCAAATTTGGGTGGGAGAGTTAGAGAATTTATCAGGTGCCTGGTCTTCACAGTCAAACAGCCCTTAGGATGGTAGCCAGCCCCACTGCTTATCAGCTATGGGAGCCTCATCCGTAAAATGGTGGTAATCAGACCCACCCTAGTGGAGGCATTCTCAGAACCAAATGAAATAAGGCATGTGGAAGCTCTGCCACAGGGTTCTGACTTCTAGCAGGGGCTCAGAAAAGGTTACTTTCCTAGTCTAGCCTCCATGACTTGCCCTATTCCTGTGTTTACTGCTTTTTCCCCTTGGAAGGTCATCATCAAATTGGGCTTCCCTGGTGGCTCAGCTGGTAAAGAATCTGCCTGCAATGCAGGAGACCTGGATTCAATCTCTGGGTTGGGAGGATCCCCTAGAGAAGGGAACAGCTACCCACTCCAGTATTCTGGCCTGGAGAATTGCATGGACTGTATAGTCCATGGGGTTGCAAAGAGTCAGACACAACCGAGAGACTTTCACTTTTTCTTTCACCCCTTGGAAGGCTGTCATCACATTCCTTTCTATTGAACTCCTACTCATCCATCAACACCCAGTTCAGTCACCACAACCTCAGCATTGGCTTTCTGATCCTCCCATAGTTCAGACCCACCACCTCCTTTTAACAGGAAGGTTACAACGGGGCTATAATGCACACAGCAGAGCCATCTAGGCCTGCTAAGAGATAAGGACCAAAGAAGGCTTTCTGGAAGAAGAGGACTTGAAGGTGAGACTCTAAGGATGGGTAGGTAAAGATCAATAGGAAGAGCATTCCAGGTGGAGGGAACTGTGTGTACAAACACCAAAAAGCCTAGTGGATTTAAGTTAAGTCCTATGCAAGGGGCCTTCTCTGACTGCCCCCACCCCCACTGGCCCCTAGCTAAAATAATACCCCCATCCTCCAGCCTCACCCTGCATGGATTTTCATCACCACCAGAGAATTACATGATGTGTTTATTTATTGTTTGTGGCCCCAACTGAAATTCTAAATCCATTAGGGCAGGTACCTTACCTTCCTCATTCACCTCTGTAACCTTCTCATGGCTCATTATTACTACAGCTGGTTTAACAACTGCTAGAGCCTGAGCTCTGAGAAGAGAAGAACCTGGCCACCTGGTTCACTATTAAATTCCCAGCATCTAGCACCACGCCAGGAATACAGTAGCAACTTAGTGAATACTTGTGGTCGAATAAATAGTGCTCATGGGAGATATTCGATCTGCTGAACGAATAAGTGCAAGGATGGAGCAGTGAATACAGGCATTCGTGGATATATATGTACCCACACACACACATAAGTGGGCAAATGAACAAGCAAATGAACGGATGTGGAAATGCATGAACGCAGTGTCCTCACATTCATATAATCAAAGCCCAGTGGCCCATACCCTGAGCTGCCCATCCTGGTCTTGTTAAGCCTCAGGGCTTCCATTTCAACTCAGCCCTGGCCATTCAGAGCCGCTCTTATCTGCAGCAGCGGGTGTTTCCATTGTCATCAGGGGCAACAAGCCATTTCCCCTATGTCCTTCTACTCTGAGCCCTGGGAGCTCACCAAATTCCCAGCCCTCTTTTCTGGGAGTCGGTTGACCCTGGTGCTGGGCCCTCTTCTCATTGTCAGGCACTTTAACAGGAGCTATCTATGGGAATTGTCGGCATTCCATTCTCCCAGAGAGTGGGATGTGAATCTGGCCCGTTTTTATTAATTGCAAATTAATGCTATGCTGGGTGTCTATTTTGGTAGACATGCTTCTCCACAGAGGACGGAATGCAACCCAGAGAAGCACATTGCTCTCATTCTTTCTGCCGACTGACTGTGTGAATATTTTTAGAAGCCGCACCCTTGCGCAGTGGCCAGATAAATAATTCCCAATGCCAGATGTGCTCTTTGCAAGTCAACATCAGGCAGGGAAGGGAAGAGGAACGAAACAAGAACCGTGGCTCACACCGAAACTGCAATGACACGTGACAAGTTTCCACCAGTAACATTTTTATAGGCTTCCTGGGCAAAGGCCCTCTACCCTTGAAATATGGGAGATGGACCCACCTTTTGAGAGGCACCTGCTGCTCATACTCTGTTGGTTGATAACAGACCTTCAAGGTCAATGCCCCCCTCCACCCCTTCCACCACCCCCCCCCCCCCGGCCAGACACTGATGACATGGGATCTCTTGAACTCGGAGGCCAGCTTGAGGCCATGTGTCTGTCTGTCTTTGCTACAAGTGCCCTTTCTAAATATATTTCCAGCAAAATGCTGAGTCAGGAAGAGCTGAGCACATGCAGCCGGAAGACAGACCAACAGCAGCTGAAACACATTTTCAAAAACCTTGGAAGTGGGTGTGAGATAATGAAAAGAGAATCTGCCTGGAAGTCAAACATGTGAATTCTAATCCTGGCTGTCATCCCTTCACTGCAAAATCCAACAGTTCAGAGTACCTACTGTGTGACAAGCTCTGTGCTACTTTCCAGGGAAACAAAGACACAGTGATGTACTGAGGCAATCAGATTTTGTAGGCCACAATGGTTAAAACAGAAGTCAGAAAATGACCTAAAGACTCTTTCAAGCTCTAGGTTTCTCAGGTCTTTTTAGGAGTCCTTGAACAAGCAGAAGGAAGGGATAGCATCAGAGAAAGGGAAGGTTATAGCTTCCCAGGTTATGCAGTGGTAAAGAATCTGCCTGCCAATGCAGGAGGCTCAAGAGATGGGGGTTCAATTCCTGAGTCAGGAACATCCCCTAGAGGAGGAAATGGTAACCCACTCCAGTATTCTTGCCTGGGAAATTCTACGGACAGAGGAACCTGGTGGGCTACAGTCCATGGGGTCGCGAAGAGTTGGACACTGAGCACACAGACACTCTTCTCACTCTCAACATAGGCATTTTAGCTTGGTAAATGCCAGGAGCAGAAATTCTTAAAGACTCCTAGGGCAAAAGGACCAAAACCTCAATTTTCATAATATTAATGTATCTGCTTTTTCCCTACATAATGGTCAGGGACCCTGGATGGAAGACATAGACTTGGGAGCTGAGAGGCCTGACATCACCGCCCTTTTGCTTTATGTAAATGAGCCATTCTCTCAGGCCTCCTGCCCATTGTTCCCAGCACAATTACTTTCCAAATGCTAACCATTCTTCTCCTCCATTGGGGAATTCTATGACTCCATAGGAAGCTATGTGCCTTATCACTTCGCTACTACATCATGGGACCAGGAGGTCAAGCTGTACCACAGAACCCAATCCCTGAATGACAGGCTTGCATTCCAGGCCTTGTAAAGACTACGTCTTATTTTGAGAGCTCTGGGAGCAGGTGGCAGGAAGAACCTGCAGAGAAAGTAGCCAGGGTGGAAGATACAAACCCTTAGACTGTGTCCCTTGGAACAGAACCCAGTTCTCTAGCTGTGGTCTGCCACCATGCCCCAGGCACCTTCAGTGCAGATGACTTCCTGTTCAACTTCCTCCCAGATGGCCAGCCTTATCAGCAGGTACCTTGGATATGAAGAGTCAAGTGCTAAGAGCTTTGACTGTCTAAATTCCTCACATTTGTCGTGGACTGTCCAGGACTAGGCACAGGGCCTGACACATGATAATGAACAGATAACTAACAATCCCCAAAGAAATGGGCTGGCATCTCTACTGGACAAATGAGGAAACTGAGGTTTAGATAAGTGAACAATTCCTCTAAAACACTGCTGTCAGTAAGGGGCAAGGCTGCATTACAAAACCAGGCCATCCAACCCCAAAGCCACTGCTTTTCTTAACTTTGACTCACTGAACTGCGCTCAGATAAAGCTGAACAGAGTATCTTGTTCAGTCCTCAAGACAAGCTTGTGGGCATTACCACCTCCCTGTTTTATGGCTGAGGAAAGAGGGTTAAGTGGCTCCCCCAAGGTCAAGCAGCTAGTAAACCACACAAGATGGAACTCTTTTTAACCCTGCAGCCACTGCTCCTTCAAGAATCATCCAACCACTTTGCCAGAAATGGAGAAACCCTGAGATTTCACTTCCTGTTCCTAGAAAGACTAATTTGACCAACTGTTTCCTTCTTATACTATGGACTACAGAGAAATATGCGATCACAGTCAACCACTCACAAATAAAAAAAAAAAAAAGAGGTCACCCTGACCTGTCTTCCAGGGGCCTCACATAGGACGATGGTGACTAACGGTTGCCACCATGATCCACAAACAGAATCCAAACAGCAAGGCAACTCCATCCTCCCCAGCAAGCAAATAGTCTCCCTGTGATGCACTCCCTCAACTGAGAGCAACAACCAAAGAAGGGGATGATGCAAGGTCATTCCCATGCCTGGTTTGGGGACCAGGGATGAGGCACTAACGTCACCAGCAGCCAATAAGAGGGACCCCTGGTGCCGGGAGGACCAAGGCCATTTCATAATGAAACCCATGCGGCGAGCTCCCGTTTATTTTGAAACTGCATTTGCTTATTTTGCAGCCATGATCAAAAGGCCATTTGGAGTGCTCTGCGGGAGGCACTGGAAACCTGTTGGCCAGGAGAGCTTTCTCCAGCTCCGGCAGCAGCCAGCAATAATATTCCCCGTAAAGGTCAACCCCCTCACTTGCTGGTATGTTCTTTTCCCAACAGCATTTCAGTTTCCCAGTTCCACAGCTGGGGTGGGGGTGCGGGTGAAGGGAGAAGTAGGAGACAGGGGATGGGAGCGACAGAGGAGTGACCGGGATAGATAATAAAATTGGGGGCCTGCGGGCAAACCCAGCAGAATGGTCCGAACTTGGGCTCAGTGGGTCAGAGAGACGTGGGTTCAAACCCCCAACTCCGCTGCTTACCACTGTGTCATTTCAGGACAGTTATTTAACATCTCTGTGCCTGAGTTTCCCTATCTGTTAAATGATATAAATAACAGTCTCTATCTCACACTGCTGTTGTAAAGATTCTACTTAAGTGATATCGGGCAAATATGATGTGACATACAAATGCACCGGGCTCTTGTAAGTATTTCGATGGTGATCATTACAGACTATGAGCTTCCCAAGGGCAGGGATGGTATTTTAAGTCAGCTCTTCAGACAATGTCTGGCATGGAGTTGGAGATCGATAAATGCTTGTTGCATGAATTCAACTGAACTGAGGGCTCAAGCCTAGTGATGCTCCCCACCCCGCCAGCTAGGGAAGGAAGTGGCTGCCTTATTTGTAGGCTGCAGCTTGGAGCAGCGTTTAACCACCACCACCCCCCGCCCCCCACCAGCTACAATCCCCAGGTCTGGCACATCCATCAGCGAGGCAAGAGCTTTACCTTAATATTACAGTTGTCATCGAGCAGTATATTTTCCAGCTTCAAGTCCCGGTGGACCACACCATTCTGAAATGAGAAGACATGCAGGGAATTGAATGGGAGCAGTTGGGATGAAGGAGAAATGTAGGGAAGGGGGAGGATGGGGAAGGAGGGTAAGCAAAGGGAAAAATCTTTGACAGATTAAAGGGCACCAGCGCCGGTGGTCTTCGCCCCCATCCTTCGGGGGCCTCTCTCACTGTCATGAAGCGCCCCGCCAGTGACCAGCACCAGCGACAGGAGAGCATTAGTCACTTGCTGCGTGGCTAAGGGAAAAATGACTGGAATCCATTCTCCCCCAGAGTCTGTAAAACAGCGGGGGGATTCTCTGTGGGAATGTCATTCCACCGTGTGAAAGCAGTATCGTCCCAGGCAGGGGCAGACACCGTCTGCCTGCGATGGCAATTCCCAGGGTAGAGGCAGATTTCCCTGCTGGCGGCTCAGAATGCGGGGCTCACAGACCTGGCTTGTCTATCTGTCTACCTGTCTCCCCAACACTGAGTTCAACCTTTTCAGACCCAGAAAACCATACACAACTGTCATGAGGATAACAGAAGCCCTTCCAAGGGTTATTTCCTAAGCAGCTGGGAGGGAAGGTTCTGGAAATCCCTCTCTGCTGGGCAGAACTCAATGTGTGGTGAAGGGTGAAAGGGGAAGAGGCCAAGGAGACCAAAGCAGGCTGCTGCCGTACTGCAAACACTGGCAAGGCTGGCTGCTGAGCCCAGTGACAAGCAGACAGCCAGTCGAACAGTGAAAAGAAATCCTTAACCAAGAGGCCGCTGGTCTATACAGCAGTAACAACTGTCCAGTTCAATTCTTTTTAAAACACAATGATCTTTTAAGGGGGTGGGTGGGCAGGGAAAGAGAAGAGGAGCTGAAAGAACCAGCTACTCAGACGGGGAGATGTTTTTAACATCATTCAGCATAAAAGACCTTTGCAATTGAAGTTGCCCTTTTAAGCAAACCAACTGGCTAGGAATTCTCTTTCATTCAGGATTTCTTTAGTTCAGAATCTGCATGTTCACAGCTGGTACTTTATTGCTTAGTTTCTTTTCCATTTGACAGTTCCTAGTTTCTCCAAAAACACTGACTGAAGAGGTTGAAAACGTGTATTTCTACCACTCTTTCTAACTCAAACCTTCAGGGATGTGTTCTGAAATCAGAAATGCACAAAGCAGGGCTCCTGGACAAAAGATACAGGTCACAAGGTGGCTGATTTTGTTTAAGCATTGGGAGTAGCTTGGTTTACACGGCTGCATTCCTAGTTTTCATAAGATGGAAACCCCATTCATACACAATCCAAGTTTCACACTCTTATATAATGAAAATAGGATCTATGATGCTTTATGATAATGCATGATGATAAGATACAAAACACTGTACAATCTGAATCTTAAGTGCCTTTTGAGTCAGCTAAGAAGTCAAATAATATTCATGGGTTAAGGGTTTTAGATTATAAATAATTAGAAGATGGTCATCCCAGAGTCACTCTCAACTAACTGGAATAGTGAACAAACCAGAAGGCCCTGTGTTGCAATCATTTCAATGAAGAAACTGACTCTAGTTTGGATCCTATGCTGGATTCAAGTCACTACAGTCCTCAAAGTAAGGGACTGTTCCAGGTGTGACAGTTCTGTGGAAAAGTACAAATGGGATGAAAATCAGGACTAAAGTGATAAATAATAACTGGGTGAAGTACAGCTTGGGTTATCTGTGTACTTCACTCCATTCTCCAGAGACCAAGGGTAGCAAAACTGGGGGGATTAAGAGTACATCCCATTAGTTGTGTTGCAATAAATTGTACACATGTGTACATAACCTGGCTTCCCAGGTGGCGCTAGTGGTAAAGAACCCACCTGCCAATGCAGGAGACTTAAGGGACTCGGGTTCAATCTCTGGGTCAGGAAGATCCCCTGGAGGAGGGAATGGCAACCCACTCCAGTATTCTTGCCTGGAGAATCCCATGGACAGAGGAGGCTGGCAGGCTACAGTCCATAGGGTCACAAAGGATCAGACACAACTGAAGTGACTTCCCACACTCGCATACTCGTACATAACCTACGTGGATGTAACCTATGCAAAGAAAAGAAACCAGGGCATAGAAAGGTTCAGAACCTATGGTCTACTAATTCCAGTTCCGGAATTTCTCTTAAGTCAATTATTCAAATGATAGAAAAAAGGTTAATGTAGAAAGATGTCAATCATTATTTATAATAACCAGAAATTAGAACCAGTCTAAATGTCCAACAATCACAATAATGATAGAGAATTTTTAGTAACATAGGAAACTTTAAATTAAAATCCTAAGTAAAAAAAATAGCAAGACAGAAATGTAAAAATGCATACAAAGTGGTGTCTGGATTGGATCCTGGAATGGAAGGTCACTGGTAGGAAAACTGGTGAAACCCAAGTAAAATCTGGAGAGTTTTGTTAATCACAGTATACAAATGTGTCTCTGTTTTAATGAGTGTACAACAATCCTGTAAGATGTTAGCATCAGGTAAACTGAGTGTGGTGCATGCGGACTCTGTACTATCATGGAAACTCTCCTATAAACCTAAAATTATTAAATAAGTTTTTAATAAATGTGAGGAGTAGAGGGAAGAAGATTGGAAAGAAACAAACAAGAATGTCAATAGTGGGTGATTCCTGGATTCTGGGATTCAAGGTGATGGTGATTTTCTTCTTTCTAGTTTATAAATTCTCTGTATATACTACAATGATTACAATGGCATCACCGACTAGATGGACATGAGTTTGAGCAAACTCCAGGAACTGGTGATGGACAGGGAAGCCTGGCGTGCTGCAGTCCATGGGGTCTCAAAGAGTTGGACACGACTGAAAGACTGAACTGAACTGATACTACAAAGAACAGACATCACCTTCATAACATGAACAGAATCGCATGGTGCCATGGAAACCACCTGACGTGGAAGCGGTGGTGGGCGGGCCATACCTTGTGACAATAGTGCACAGCGGAGACGATCTGCCGGAAGAAGTGTCTGGTCTCCCGCTCGCTGAGGCGCCGCCGCTCGCTGATGTAGTCGTACAGCTCCCCTTTGCTGGCGTACTCCATGATGATCACAATCTTATCTTTGTTCTCGAACACTGCGGGGGGGAACAGCGACACACAAACAGCCTGTTTAACCAACAAGCTCACTTAGGACTACAGACAGCGCAGTAGAGAGAGGCGACGACGGAGATGTCGCTGCACAGGGGGCAGACCAGTCAGGCCATCGACATGACAAGGAGAGGGGCAAGTTGCCCAGCCAGGTGGACAATGACATCATTGCTGCTGTGACTGGACCCGGCTTGCTAATGCGGCGGGGTAAGTGCCTCTCTTCTGAGGACCCCACTCCCTTCACTAGGTTGGTTTCTCACAAGCCCCTCCCACTCCTACATCTCCCTTGTTGATGGGATGATGGGGAATAACAAACACAATGACAATTTATTAATCGTTGGATATGGACCAGCTACCTGGGTCCCCAAATGGGTGGCTGAACTTGTCACCTCTTTACCCAAAACCTTCCAGACTCTCCATCTTACTCAAAACAAAACCCAAACTTCCAAATGTGGCCTCCAGGTCCGACAAGTCCTATGGGCCCTTTTTAGCCCTGTTACACATCTGTGCATTTATTCTGTCTGTCCCACTAGAATGTAAAGTAGGCTTGATCTGTTTTATTCACTGAGGTATCCCAAGCATTCATGGCCTTTTGGCAAACGGGTTCAATCAATATTTATTAAATGAGGGGACTCAAAACTTCATAAATGCATTCTGGACCGTTACAGCAAACCACTACATGGCACTAAATGCTTCTCTCTGCTCAACCCTGATATTCTCCAGCAATGATGCTCAAACTCTGCTAGACTGACCTAGGAATTGCAGGCAGTCAGACGCCCATGGGGCCAGGTCAGAGGAGTCTATGAAAGACGGGCTCTAGGTCCTCAGCTCCACCTCAGCCAAAGCCACTCCACTGCTGTTTTATAAGCAGAAAGCTTGGGGCTTTCACATACATGTCTTTTGAGCAAGGACAAAATAATCATTGTGTTGAAATCCACCACTCCCAAAGGATATAGTATAAAAATGTTTGTAGGATACCCAAGACCCTCCTTCCCAGGTAGACACCTGCCTACCTCCCTTCATCTTGTCAGCTTCTGCCACTCCCTGTCAGGCCCCCCATGCCCACTGATGCCAGACTGTTCACTGTTTCTCACTATTACACACACACACACACACACACACACACACACACACACACACACACACACACTGCTGTTTCCCACCTCCATGCTCTTCCCTCTCTCTTTACTCCTACCTGTCTGACCTACCAGGGCCCCTCCAACTCATCAAGCAAGAATAAACTCAAATATGGCATCCATGTTGCCTCCTTTCTACCTCTTACCATACTAAAGGATACTGCATCACAGCACTTTCAAACTGCGTGGATATATTTGTTGACTTACATATTTATTTCCTGTGTCTGGACTGTGAACCTGGACTTAGAGAGGTAAAAACTAGTTTTGGAGCCAGACACTCCTAAGTAGATTCCTGGATCTGCCTCTTACTTGCTGTCTGACTCTGGGAGAGTTGCTTGCCCTCTCTGTGCCTCACTTTAGTAAATGGTAAAATGTGAATATAACCGTATGTACTTCTAGAATTGTTGGGAGGATTTATTAATATCAAGTATTTTAAATGCTTATAACAAGGCCTGCCTTTTCACTCAATAATGTTAGTTATTCTTGTTGGTATCAATACTATTGGACCCCAGGACCTAGCACTGAGCCAGACACACAGAACACACTCAGTGAACCGTAACATACCCCGGACCTGGGTCCCCTGTCCTCCCACACCTTGTCACTGGCTGCTAGAAGCTCAGGCCCCTCCAGTTCCTTTGTGGCTCCTTCAAGTCCAGCCAAACCTCTCTGATAAAAAGAAGAGAGAAGCAGGAGGGGCAGGGAGGAGGAGAGAGAACAGCCAGATAAAACTGGCTGCTCCCAAGTCTCCTGGCCTCGGTGCACCCTGCAGCCTTGGCTCCTGCTGGGGATTTCAGCCTGTTGTGCACTTTTCATTAACAATAAACTCTGGAAACTGGAAAACCTGCCTCAAGATACATGGCTCAGCCTCAAAAAATGACAGAGTAACAGGCTCTGGAGAGGGCAGCGGGTTTTCTAATTTTAAAAGTTGGGGTGGCGGAGTGGGTTTTGGGGGAGGTAATTGAGGGGGAGAGAGGGAAGGTACTTTGACAAGGAAATAAACACGGAGCCTCACACTTCCAACAAGCCTGATGCGTGCTTAAAGGAGGCCAAAGCCACTGGTCCCTTCAGTGACCAGCAGAAGGTGTGATCACTGGCTGCATGCAGACAAAAGGCCTGTGACAGCGAACAGACGTGTCCCTTTCCAACTGGCTAACTTGGTATCAAGGAGGTATAAACACGGTTCTGTTTGACATAGTTCAATGTGCCAAATATTTTACTAAACAGCTTCCAACAGTCAGTCCTGCTGCTCCTACCTCTAAAATAGACCCTGGTCCTGTCCACCTGTCTCACATTCCCAGGTGTCCCTTTCCTAATAATCTCCCCCAATCCTTTCACTCTTGTTCCTTTGCTGACTGTGTTTGGAGGGGCTGGGGAACAGCTCCAAATACATGTTTCATGGAGCACTAGTCCCGCAAGGCATACAGAGGAATAAAGGATTCCACAGTCAAACATCAGTGAAATATTTGGAAAATGCTGATACTTGATTACCCCTGGAGAACCTGGCTTCTTTAACCCTGAGTTTTGCAGGGTGATTTGGCCATTTCAATATGAACTAACTAGGAGCCAGTTTGGGAAATACTGAACGACTGAGGCAAGAGCCCCACTGTTGCCGGCAGGGCTGGTGGGCAAGTGGGCTAAGAGAACTGTCCACGTGACCAGGCCTGGCTCTGGAACCCCACTCTTCAGTCCTCCAGCAGGAAGCAGCTGGAGTCTCGGGGTCAATGCCATGACTGCAACCCTGGATAAGGTAATTGCAAACATTTCTAGACTTGGAGCATCAGTGATTCATCAAAGAGGCCATTTAGTGTGACATATGAAGCTTTCTGAGCCCTTCCTAATAATAGCAGCATTTACGGAAGGCCTACTCTGTGCAGGCACTGTGTCAATATTGCATGAATTATATCACATGGATTTGGTCCTATGACTATCCCTGTTCTACAGATCAGAAAGCCTAGGTACAGTGAGGTTAGTGACTGCCACAGCCACAGAGCAAGTACAAGGCCTGAGCCCTCGCATGACTGCACACTCCATGCTGTTAGCCCCTATCCTATTATCTACATACATCAACCTCTCTGAACCTCAGTCTCTTCATCAGTAAATAAGGCCAGGAACCTCCTCACACAGTAAGGGGGATTCAGTGAGCTCACGGGCCCTAGCCCCCTGAGCACGGTGCCCAAGCCACTGCTCAGTTACAGTGAGCTATTCTTGTAATTACTCTGTCTGCTTCTTAGGCAGCTCTGGCAAAACAAAACCCTAAGACTTTCCTCTCCCCTCTGGCATCACTCTTTAAAACATGCGGTGGCTGCTCCAGGATTTTCGAGCAGGAAGAACCTTAGAGATCAGCTATTATTTTTCCAGAATAGCCCAAGATTTATCACATATAAGAGCAAGGCCTTGGGAATTCGTCCTGAAGAATGACCGGCTTCCGCACCCCCAGCCCACGGCTTGGGCTTGCCCACTGTAAGGTCTCTATCAGCCAGGTGATAGGAACACTCTCAGCCATTCTTCTGGCAAAAAAGGGCTGCTTCCCTTGGGCACTTTTACAACTGGTTATTTATAAGCCCAGAAAGCTCGTCTGTGTTTATGTTATTAGTCACTAAGCAAAAGCTTATTTTCCACCAGTTGGGAAGGGTTTCCTTTCTGAAAAATGAAAGCCTGTGTCTCTTGGCCAGACAGTTTTACCCAGAAGCCTGGTGGCTCCAGAATGGTAAGGAAAACTATGGCCCTTGACATGCCAGGCCTACCAGGAAAATTAAACCCTTGAATAGAAACTGAGCTCAGCTTGAGTCAGCGTACAGTATGGGGCCCGAGTCCATGTGGTGCAGACCTAGGTTTTTAACAGAGCAACAGAGCTTTACAAAGCACCCATGGGGGAGAGTGGAAGAAGCCTTTACCAGGGTAAGAAGGGGAGGAGACACCAGCCATTGAAGGAGAAGCATGAGTGGAGGTGGAACCAGGAGCCTGTTAAGCAGGATCACCAGAGTGGACAAGTGCCAGGGACTAAGATAAGAGAAAGAAGGAACAGACTATGAATAGAACACAGAGCCCTTGAATGCCCACAAGGAGCTCAGCAGACATGTGATCAAACGTTGCCAAGAAAAATAAACATGGAACAAGGGACAGAGTAGCATCTAGGATCCTGGACCCATGAAACGGTGCAGGATTTCATTACATCACCCTGAGAACTTCTCCAGACAGTGATCCCTCCTCCCCTAGAAGGCTGATCCATAATCACTGTGCATTGTTAGTCGCTCAGTTGTGTCTGACTTTTTGCAACCCCATGGATGGCAGCCCACCAGGCTCCTCTGTCCATGGAATTCTCCAGGCAAGAATGCTGGAGTAGGTTGCCGTTCCCTTCTCCAGGGTATCTTCCAGACCCAGGGACTGAACCCAGGCCTCCAATATCGCAAGTGGATTCTTTACAGTCTGAGCCACCAGGGAAGTTCATCATAATCACTGTAGTGACATTTATTGAGCAATTACTACACGCCATGGATTGTCACATCCAATCCTAACAATCCTATGAGATTAATATTATCCCTACTTCATAAATAGGGGACCAGCACTCAGATCAAGAAACAATGTGGCCAGCACCCTGCAAGTACCCTCCATGTCTTCTTCGGTCACTAACCATCTCCCCAAGGATATGTATATAGGCCACTATCACAGATTAGTTTTGGCTTTTGAGTTTTCAAAAAGTGGAATTGCAGCATGTAGTATATTCTTTTGTGTATGGCTTCATTTGTTCAACATTATATTTGTAAGATTAATCCATGCTGTTCTATGGAGTCAAAGACTGTCCATCCTCACTGCGGTAGAGTACTCCAATTTGTAAATGTAACCGTTCTGCTGGTGAGAGATATTTGGGTTGTTTCCAGGTGAGGGTCACTAAGAACCAAGTCGCTATGAACATTCTTGTGTATGTCTTTTGATGCTGCTCTGTATGCATTTCTGTCGGGAAGATAACCAGTTAGGATTTGATCCCAAATGTGTGTGACTTAAAAGCATATGTTCTCATCATGACTCCCCACCACCTTCCTCCATCATAGGTTTACCCTCCTTGCCTAATACTCAATAAAGACTCTCCTTCATTAACCAACATCACTCTCTTTTCTGAAAATGCTTGTTTATCAGCCTATCTGAAGCATTTATCTGAGCATCTTGCTACATAATAAAGGGGATACAAACAGCATAAGACATTGTTTTTTGGAGGAGTTGCTATCTAGTTGAATAAAACTGCATGCATGCATGCATGCTAAGTTGCTTCAGTCGTGTCCAACTCTTTGCAACCCTATGGACTGTAGCCCACCAATCTCCTCTGTCCATAGGACTCTCCAGGCAAGAATACTGGAGTGGATTGCCTTTCCCTTCCAGTACTTACAAGTCAAGGGCTAACCTGTGAGATACAGACTTTAAGTACCTAGATGATCAGAGAGGAAGATGGGAAAGGCAGTCTGAAAGGGCCTGCAGAGATTCCTAGAGAAAACAAGGGTGGAACTGAACCATCAAAAATGCCTTGCATTCTGTTTGCACGAACTGGTTTTACCATTGTCTCAGCAAATCCTAAAATATCCAGACTCTCTCCTTTTTCTCCTACTGTTCCACAGAAGGGCCTTCTTTCCAGACACTCACTTGAAGTATTTGTCCTGTTTTCTGTTTATTTTCCATTTCAAGGGAGAGTGGGAATTGGTTACTATGGTAACAGCTACTTCTCCCAATTAATTCTGAATTTCATCAGATGTTGAGTTTGACAGTCCAGTTCTGCCTTTTGATTGCCTGGCTTTCACAACCTCCCTAATTACCCAACTCCTAACCATTCCCTCCTGCTGCCCTCGGGGTTAATAACACAACTTGTAGAACTTGAGAAAATGCGTATGATAAAAACAATGCCCTGGCCTGGGAGAAATGCTGATGAGTGAAGAGATCTTGGGATTTCAACCATCCACTGGCTGCTTTAGAGCCAAAAAGAGGCCATTTAGGAAGAAAATGGGCTTGGGAAGGGAGAGGGTGGGAATCATTTAATGTTCCATGAGAAGCAGGTTATAAAAATTAGAAGCTATCATTCTGTTTTACATGTAACCTCAAGAGAGGCAGGCAGGATTTCCATGGTGGTCCAGTGGCTAAGAGTCTGCCTTGCAATGCAGGGGATGTATGTTCGATTCCTGGTCAAGGAACTAAGATCCCACCTGCCTTGGGGCATAAGCCCACAAGCCGCAACTAAGACTCAACGCAGCCAAATAAATAAATTAAAAAAAAAAAAAGAGGAAGGCTCATTTGTCGGTTTTAAGCAAAAAGCCAAGGGCCTAAAATGGATTAGTCAGAATTCTTTTCACGCCTTTGCCTTCCATTAGCTCCATTTTCTAAATCAGTTCCAGGATGCTGCCCTTCCCTCCGTGGTGGGGCCTCCTCACATTGCCAGCATTTTTACTACTTTCCTAAAACCTCAGACCATTCCACTCCTCAGGGATGCTCTTTTATTAAAGTTCAGAAGGACCCTCCCAGAAAGCCTCTTTCTTTTTCATTTCAGAAATAGAGTGATCTTTCCTTTGCAAGAATTGTCTACAGCCTAATTAGGTCATTTAGTCAATACAAGATTCATTCTTCAAGAGTTCCCTCCCCAGAACTAAATTTCAAACACCTCATGGGCTCACAGCTTCATAAAATGGTCCTCTAATCCCTTACATCAGAAAGCCTAGGGCAGTGAGAGTGAGAAAAATAACCTAAACTGGCAGCTCTTCCATTGTCCATGAGTTGGTCAGAGTTGACTCAATGTGTTTCCTGGTTTGGACAACGAAAGGCTCTTTAATTCACTCATTGTCTTTTCTTAAACCAAAACTCTGGATGTTGGTTGGCATGCCCAAGGAGAACCAGAGCCAATCAGGCCACCCACAGCCGCAGTGGACTCCACAGAAGGCAGACGAAATGAAAGAAGGTGTATAAACTACCTAAGGAAGAGCAGAGGCAAAAGGCTGGCCAAGAACCATTCATCAGTGTTATCTGAGGGGACCAGCGGCAAATACTGGGATGGCAGGAAAATAGCCAGCAAAGAGGGCTTGTGTGGGAGAAGGATGCCAATCAGGGCGCCATGTTGGACCAACTATTGGACTCCGCCCTCCTCCAATAAACTTCTAGAAAAAAGCATGCTTCTTCAGTTTGGGCAGTGAAGGGGTAGAAATCCCATCCTCTGTGAAAACAACCTTCATCTCCCTCCCCTGAAAATCACTGTAGGGGACTTCTCTATATGGCTTCATACCACCTTTTTTTTTTTTTAACTTTCTATTTTTGTATTGGATTCTTTCAGGATCTAACTTGCAGAGTCTGAGATTTCTTTGATTTGGGAATATGTGCTCTGTCCCCTCCTGTAATTCCTGACAGTGGGCTCATCTGGTATGTGCAGCTCCGAGATTTCTTTGGAACTCCACTGGAAACTGAAGAATGGACTCCAGTTAAGAGAGCCAGTCCATCCTAAAGGAAATCAACCCTGAACATTCATTGTCAGGACTGATGCTGAGGCTGAAGCTTCAATACTTTGGCCACCTGATGCGAAGAGCCAACTCACTGGAAAAGACACTGATGCTGGGAAAGACAGAAGGCAGGAGGAGAAGGGGATGACAGGATGAGATGGTTGGATGGCATCACCTACTCAATGGACATGAGTTTGAGCAAACTCCAGGAGATGGCGAAGGACAGGGAAGCCTGGCATGCTGCAGTCCATGGGGTTGCAAAGAGTTGGCCGTGACTGAGCGACTGAACAACAATTTTGTATTGGAGTATAGCCCTTGGACTGCAAGGAGATCCAACTAGTCCATCCTAAAGGAAATCAGTCCTGAATATTCATTGGAAGGACTGATGTTGAAGCTGAAACTCCAGTACTTTGGCCACCTGATGCAAAGAACTGACTCATTTGAAAAGACCCTGATGCTGGGAAAGATTCAGGGCAGGAGGAGAAAGGGATGACAGAGGATGAGATGGTTGGATGGCATCACCGACTCAATGGACATGAGTTTGAGTAAATTCCAGGAGTTGGTGTTGGACAGGGAGGCCTGGCATGCTACAGTCCATGGGGTCACAAAGAGTCAGACATGATTGAGTGACTGAACTGAACTGATAGCCAATTAATAGTGTTGTGATAGTTTTCAGGTTCATCCTACCCTTATCACTTAGGGTGAAAAAGTCAGATTTGTGGTTATCACACTTTTGGTTCTAGTCACTGCTTGACCCTCCAGGAGTGGCTCAGGGCTATCTTTTCAACCCTAAATCCTAGTCTGCTTCATTGGACAATAGAGTGCAGAGTTTAAGAGCTTGACTCCCAGAGCCAGGCCACCTGGGTTCAAATCCAGGTCTGCCATTTACCCAGCTGAGTAACCTCAGCAAGTTACTTAACCTTTCTGTTCCCTCAGTTTCTCCATCTGTTAAATGGAAGCTTCTAACCTCATTGTAAGGATTACCCCAGCACACAACAGTAAGCAGACATGTGTCAGCTGTTATTATTAGGCAGAGGGTCTTAGTTTAAAAATGAAGAACAAATGAAGACATGCCTGGATCAAATCCAGGATTATTATGAATCTGTGTTGGCAGAATCCACCCCTGAGATTACATTTGTGCCCTTGGATGGTAGAGGGGTGCGAGAATAGAGGAGATCATGAACTAACACTCAAAGGTGTCAAAGGACTCAGCAAGCCTGGCTCTCTTAACTAGGGTCCATTCTTCAGTTCCCAGTGGTGTCCCAAAGCACCGATGTCGATCTTAGAGTCACACCTACCAGATGAACCCACTCTACAGAATTAACTGGAGTGGACAGAGCACAAATTCCCAAATCAAAGAAATCTCAGACTCTGAAAGTTATAAGTTACAGTTCATCAAGTCCAATCCCCCTTTCAGGATCCAAATGCCACTGTAGGGTATGGTCATTGTAAAGACAAGTCTCCTACACTCCATGAGCCTTCCTAATAGTTGCAGCCTTGGCAAATTTACAGAGACATCCCAGTTCATTTCAAAAGACCCTATGTTACATATCAATACAGTTCCTTTTTTTTCCTTTAAAAATTAGATTCAAGTACAAGTGGTATTATTTGAGGCACTAGAAAATATTGAATTCCAGGAAACCCAAGAGGGCGAGGCTGGACAGCCAGGGAGTAGCATTCGCATTCGGTTGTTTTATGTCTAATCTCCAGCCTCTAGAAAAATGACTTGGGTGTAATCAAATGAAAACAATGAAAATAATACACTTGAAGGTCAAATAGCTAACTTCATAGGAAACTCATTAGAAACGTGACTGGACAGATTCATAGCCCAAGAGCTCATTCATCTGATTCTAAGTGAAGAAAACTCTCTGGGGGCTGTGCGATTGATGGGGGGGTGGGTCCTCCTTTTGGATCCAGTCTGATGAGAGAGACTTCATGTGGAACTTGTGAATCTGGCAGCAGAGGGAGTGTGTTAAAATACTCAGCAATTCGCCATGGGTTCAGAAGAGTAAACACAAGCATAACACACCACTTTGCCAAGTTCAACAAACTGTTTCATGGGGCTCTGAGTCCCTGATGAGGGCAGCAACCAAATGGCTGAGGAAGGAAACCCAGGTCCAGAGGTATCGCCCACGGCTCACTGGTGACGACTGCCAGACGCACGTTCTGCTCTGGAATCCACTGATGACAAATGATCGGACCAAGACAACCGTTTCCTCCTGGTTGGAGGATCAAGCCAATCTTTCTCAGCCTGGCCAATTAAATTGAAATCTCTAGGGGTGGCATCAGCATTTCTTCTTACAAACACCCCATGAGATTCTAATGTGCATCCAGAGCTCAGAATCACTGACTTGGGCAATCTGGCCTCAACCCCTCCACCACCCAACAGAAGTTTCTACTCTAGCCAGAAATGACCTCTCAGATCTCTAACATCACACCAAGAATAACCAGTATGGCTTATTGAGCATGGACCTCAGACCATGCTTAGCAATTTTATTCATTATCTTTTTTTTTAAGATTTTTTTTTCTGTGGACCATTTTTAAAATCTTTATTGAATTTGTTACAATACTGCTTCTGGGTTTTATTTTTATGTTTTGTTTTTTGCCCATAAGGCAACTGAGATCTTTGTACCCGAGCAGGGATTGAACCTGTATTCCCTGCATTGGAAGGCGAGGTCTTAACAACAAGACTGCCAGGGAAGTCCCTACCCATTAGCTTAATCCTTACAATCTTATAAAGTAGCTGGCTATTGATCTCATTTTATAGCTAAGAAACCAAGCCTCAAAGAGGTTAATTCACTACCCCCAAATCACACAGTAGTAATTGCAAAGCCATTGATTCATTCAAATCTAAGCCCATTTGGACAAGAAATACATACTCACCCTACTAGGCCAGTACCTGGAACATAGGTGCTCAATACATTTTAGTAAAATGAATGAATGAATGAATGACTACGGAAATGAAGAACATGGGGTACTATTAGTGACCCACAGATCTTGTTAGATCAATTCAGCCGTCCCCTGCCTTCAAAAGGGCCAAAGTTCAGATCTGCTTACTGCCTGAAAACCCTAAACTAAGGCTTTTTCTGCCAGAGGAGAAAAGTGTTAATTGCTTCTACTACAGGTGTTTCCAAACCATTGATGCTCACAGTGCACATAGGGGACTGGCTACTACCCAGCACACCAGGCCCACCTGCAGGGCTCTGATTCCGTAGGTCTAGGGCGAGGCCCAGGAGACAATGATGCTACCGGTTCTGAGTCTCTGTCAGAGAACCGTGCTCAGATGTATTATTCGGCAGTTTATTGGGATCCTGCCATCCTCAAGGGGTTCTTTTCCAGGGCAGCAACAGCTTCTGACTCCAGGACCTCTACTGGATTTGTGGAAACACCTTTTACTGGCCCAACTGTCTCTGGCCACAAGTTGTGAGGGATGAGAAGGCAAGAATGCCCTTCATTGGAGCCTGGATTTTTTAAGCAGTGATTCTTCACTAAGAGACAAGCAACCTCTTTACCCACTGAGCCATGGGAGAAGCCCATATCCCCTTCCAGAAAGATCTAATGGAATCTCAGAAGGCACAGGTTGCTTGAGAAAGCATATTATGTTCTAAGAAGCTGGAAGGAGCTTTTAACTGATGTAAACTCATGCAAGACATCTCCATGGTAGGAGTTGTGAGAATTGAGTAGAACACAGACTCTTTCACGTCTTCTCATGGGCAGCAGGTTTAATGCAGATGAAGCCAGGCCGTGAAACTCCCATGATTATCAAAAGAGACACATTTGCTTGAGATTTTGTTTCTGAAGTTTGAGCGACTCTCCCAAAGGCAAGCAATCACAGCTGACAAATGCCAAACAGCCATCCTACTTTGTCCCAGAAAGCCAGGCTCCCCCTTACCTAAGACAAGGGACGTGATGAAAGGGCTAGCCAGTTCCGGAATATCACAATGCAAAAGGCCAAGAGAGAGATGTAATCTTGCAGGGCCAAGAAGAGAGATTTCCAAGAACAAAAAAACCAAGGACATCAAAGTGAAAGCATCAGCCCAATCTCCCTCACTGCCCACCTTTTTGCTTTTACGTGTGTGACTGTTACCAGATGGGGTGCTGTTTCCCTGAAGTGTTGTGCATCAAGACACTGCTTCTTGGCTTTGCAGATTTGAATCTCTGGGGTTTTCAAAGGGGAAATGGGGGTGAGATAATGTGCCTTTGATGTTTGAACTTGGGTCCTGAAATCAGAACCCTGGGCAAAAACTGTTTTTATCTCTTCCATCCTAGGCAACCAAGTTGAATGCTCAGGCGGGCACTTCCTTTTCAGCTGTTCTTTCCTTATTGTCAATTACCTCCCTGCTGAGAGAATGGAATCCCTTTGACTGAAAACACGGGTCCGTCTTGAGATGGGACTAGTGATTTCTTTCTTCCTTTTCTCTCTTGATTAGGTTACCCTTAGCATCCCCCGCCAGAAGGTAAATGTCTATCCCCTTCTATTTACTTAGCATTAGGAGCCAGTGATGGTTTGTGTTTAAACAGAGTTGACAAATTTGAGGATCAATCACGTTCACCTACAGGTCAACAGGAGAGCAACCCTGGGGTCTGGTTTAAGAAAGAAACATTTGAAAGGAATTATTTTTGAGATTTGGTGACCAGCAGCACTGCTTCGGTGAAGCTGCAGATTTTATGAGCCTGCAAGTATTGTGTGGTGGTGGTTTAGTCACTAAGTCATGCCTGACTCTTTGGGACCCCATGGACTATAGCCTGCCAGGCTGCAGGTACTGTGAACAGTATACAAATAACTTACATGTCTATGAACTAAAGCTCAGAAAACACTTGACCAGTGAGTTCACCAGACTGGGGACCCAAGCTTCTTCTTGAGATATATGCAGAATTATTTTCTAAGGTACCCACCATGCTGAGATTGAATGCTCTCACATATTTAAGAGAGTAACCACTATGAAGGCCAGGAATTTTGTCATGACTGCTATTATTGTTTCTGCTACTGCTGCTGTTGCTAGGGTATGAAGCTTCTTCTTGAGATATATGCAGAATTATTTTCTAAGGTACCCACCATGCTGAGATTGAATGCTCTCACATATTTAAGAGAGTAACCACTATGAAGGCCAGGAATTTTGTCATGACTGCTATTATTGTTTCTGCTACTGCTGCTGTTGCTAGGGTATGTCTGGTGTGTATGTGTGTGTGTGTGTGTTTCAAATCACAAAAGTCCTTGTTTAAGAAGAAATTGTAAAGTTCACTTGGCTAATGTCCCAACAGCCACTTAGATGCTTGGGCACTGATTTTTCACTCCAAAAATTAATGCATCTCAGCACTAAGCTAAGGCTTCTGATTGGCGCATCAAACAATCAGCTGTCAAGAAGAAGGTTCCCCTTTCACTCTGTGAGCTGCAGAGAGACCAGTGTATTAACTGATGAACTCGGGTTTCACCACCATTGCTGTCACTGCATTGCCCCTGCCACGCTCCAGGGTTGAAAAGGAGGGGGAAAAGGCCAGGCTGAGGGGGATGCCAAGAGCACTGCGGTGGGCTGCAGAGCCAGCAAAATATGACACGAGGTCAGAGATCCAGGGCTGAGGACTGCTGCTGAGGACTGGCAGAGGAAAAAAAACAAATGGGGTAAGAAGAACTTTGTGCTAGGGCCATCAACTAGTCAGCATACTCAATATTACAAGCTGAATGTGCTGCACTTAGCTGCTCAGTCATGTCCAACTCTTTACAACCCCATGGACTATATCCCACCAAGCTCTTCTGTCTGTGGGGAGTCTCCAGGAAAGAATACTGGAGTGGGTTGCAATGTCCTCTTCCAGGTATAAGCTGAATATTCCCCCCAAAAAGTTCATATGTCAAAGTCCTAAACACCTAGTTCTTCAGATTACAACCCTATCTGGAGTCTTTAAAGAAGTGAGTAAGTTAAAATGAGGTCATTAGGGTGGACCCTAATCCAAAATGGGCTTCCTTGGTGACTCAGTGGTAAAGAATCAGTCTGCCAATGCAGGAGACATGAGTTCGATCCCTGGGGGAAGGTCCCCTGGAGGAGTAAATGGCACCCTACTCCAGTATTCTTGCCTGGGAAATCCCATGGACAGAGGAGCCTGGCGGGCTACAATCGGTGCGGTTGCCAAAATGACTAGTGACCTTCTAAGGAGAAATTTGGATACAGACACATAAAGATGTGAAGATACACAGAGAAGACAGCCATCCCCAAGCCAAGGAGAGAGGCCTTAGAAGAAACCAACTCTACCGACACCCTGGTCTTGGACTTCCAGCCTCCAAGTCCAAAATAAATTTCTATTGTTTAAGCCACCTAGTCTGCAGTAGCAGCCCCAGCAAGCCAACACAACCAGCAAGTCATGAACCTGCCTCAGTTTCCACAACCACAAAATGGGAACACCTGGGCTGATCACCTCCTGGGTAGGCTGCAGGGATCAAATGAGAGTAGGTATAGGAGAGCTCCATGAACAAGGCAGAATTCTACAGATAACATCAGGATGTCTAACCTCACTCTGGGCACTGCGTTCTCGGGTCCTGGACAGGGGACAGATAAAGTCACAAGACCTGGAGACTCTGGGATCACAGGCGGAGGGTCACAGCTGGAATCACACTTTGGGGATCACCTGTTCCTAACCCCTTGGGAAGGGAGGGGAGCTGCCCTCCTCCACAGTTATTTAGTGGAGGTGGGAGGAAAAGAACTTGCATGGGAGAAAGGAAAGAGAACAGAACAGAAACTGGAGATCTCCAAGAAATTAAAAGAAAAAAAAAAAAAAAAGGCATATTTAAGTTCCTGGGAGTTCTCTGGATTAAAACAATACCTTTTATTTGTAAGGTACACTGCCGGTCACAAAACACTTAAAGGCAATATATTTCTTTTTAACTGAAGGGCTTCCCTGGTGGCTCAGACAGTATTGAATCCGCCAGCAATGCGGGAGTCCTGGGTTCAATGTCTGGGTTGGGAAGATGTGGAGAAGGGAACGGCAACCCACTCTAGTATTCTGGCCTGGAGAACTCCATGGACTATACAGTTCATCCTTCTGAGAGTCTGATGAAAGCTATGCATTCACCCCCTACCTAGAGAAAAATAACTCATGAACTTAACACATAAAACATTATATACCAATATGGTCCCATCCTGCAATAATGAAAATGCTCTATATCTATGCTGTCCAATATGGCAGCCATAAACCATGAGTGGCTGTTGAGCCACTTGCAATGTGGCTAATGTGACAGAGCAACAGTATTTTTTATTTATTCCAATTAATTTTAATTTAAATATCTATCTATGACTAGTGACTTCTGTTTTAGACAATATAGTTATATATTATTCCAGAGGATTTACAGACCCCTGCTACTCACCCCTGAAATACCCTTGTCAATAGATCCCACATTAAGAACCACTTGGGATGAAGCTGACACAGACTTCACATCAATGACCTTTTGGAACCTACCTGTATATGTATCATCTCATTTAATCCTGCTGCCAAACCCTAGGAGAGGAGTAGAATGGCTATCCCCATTTTATAGGTACAGTCACTGAGGCACTGAAAAGCCAACCATCCTGCCCAAAGTCTCAGGTCTAGTGTGAGAACTCAAGCTCTTCCTTGACTCCCTAGACCAGTTCAAAGGGTTTCAGAAATTGAAGCCCAAGCTCTCGCCTGATGCCTTGCTAGAAATTATTTCTAGTCACCCAAAGAACTTTAATTCATGCAGATACCCATCTTTAAAGTTACAAGCAAAGACTTCTCTTCTGGAAGCCACCAGCAAGGGCTGAACTAAGGCCATTTTGTCTTTGATAATAGTATATGATTCCACTGAGGTTCATCTCTGGCCTTCCTTTGGGAAGAGGATAGACTCCTGTTTCCCATTCAGCCTGAAGAATTCCCAAGGCCAAGGAGGGCAGGATGCTAATGAAGAAATAGGCTTACTGATGCCAGATTTCTGTGACCACAAACTGTCTCCCAAATAAAGAACTGGAAACTTCACGCTGGATTAAAACTCTGCCTTCCCGGCAAAGAAGCCTTCAGCTCTAGGCCAAGAAATCTCAAACACGGAAGTGTGCACAGAGCACGTGACCCACATTGGTCCATGCTATGCACGGTGGCCTTCAGGTTTCCATGTTTCCATGGCAACTGGGCCACACTGGGCAAAAACACTCCACATTTCATAAAATTCACTTTCATCCTGCATTTTGTATCTTGACTCACTTCTCACTTCTGAAAATTCCCCTCAATTACCAGGCATATTCAGATTTGTTTCTATCAGCCTGGAATTCTCCTTTTGTCAACTCTTCCTCGGGCTTCCCTGGTGGCACAGTGATAAAGCATCTGCCTGCTAATGCAGGAGATGCAAGAGATGTGGATTTGATCCCTGGGTCAGGAAGATCCCCTGGAGTAGGAAATGGGAACTCACTCCAGTTATTGCCTGGAGAATGCCATGGACAAAGGAGCCTGGTGGGCTACAGTCCATGGGATTGCAAAGAGTTGGACACGACTGAATGTACATACAGGCATGCAATTCTTCCTCAAGAAAAAACTCCCTTCAAGGCCCAGCCTGGATGCCATACATTTCCATGAAAACTTCTAAGCTTAGGCCTCCATGGTCCCAGAATATGTTATTTAAATATCTACAGCAGGCCCTAGGACTCTTACATTTCTAACAAACCCAATTTATGCTGATGCTAATGGTCCAGGGGCTGAAATCAGAGACTCACTGCAAGAGATGTTTGTGGAATGAATAAATGACTGAATAAATATAAATTTCCCCTAAAACCTTATCCCCAAGGGCCCCAAAAAATGAGCTTTAGAAAAATCAAGATCAAAGATATTACCAGCATTTACTTCTAGATGAGGAGCAAAAGTAGAAATAGTGGGGGGAAAAAAAAGAACAGCAAAAATCAACAGGGAACCAGAAGAAGGAAAATTTGAAATATCCGAAAAACTTTAGGGTTACCATCTGGTTTCCTCTTAGCCCTTACTGTATAAATTATGATGAACAGACCAGAAATTAAAAATAGGTTTGTTTTTCTGAATCATATATTAAAAATATTCTGTAGAACTGTTTTGACTCAGTAAGTCCAGGACTAGGACTATTTCATAAGAAAATAATCAGAAATGAATGTAAAAATGATCTACAAGGAAATTCATTAAAAGCCCTATTTATTATAACCAGAAATGTGAAACAATTTATATATTTGACAAAAGGAGATAGAACCAATAAATTATGGTATGCCCATAAATGGAATACTATAAAGCCTTTTAAAAATGTCCTTATAGGGGAATATTTATTCACATAGAAAGAGATGTATGATATAAAAAATGAAAAACAATAAAGCTAAAACGCAGTATAAACAGTATGATTTAATTTTGGATAAAAAACACATACAGATATAGAGAAGTAGATAAAATCTACATGTGGATACAGAGCTATCTATCAAACTAACAATTTTGTTAATTTTAACAGTTATATTTCAATCATTTTTGCAATAAACACATGTTGCTTTTATAATTTTTTAAAGAAGTTTGTTTCTTTCTGTGAAGGACCACAGAAGTGAAGCATGAGCACATACATAAGCTTTTTCCCTCCCCATTTTTCACCAAACACCAACAACGTAAATTCTGTTTGTAAAATGTCTGTCACACCAACTGATCCCTCTTCTTTCTTGGTATTTCTTGGACCTGTTGGAAATTCCTAACTCAAAAAGGCTAACTTTCAATAACTAATGACACCACCCCTGAAGCGTCAGCTTTGGGGAATGACATTTACAACAGATCCACCATTACTTGGCCACCCAGAAAACTGCCATTTTCCAGAAACCATGGGTGTCTCACATACTGGCTTTCAATAACGTGGGTTGCTTAGCAACTGCCAAGAAACTGGGAAGCTGGAAGTAGGCACCAGCCAGAGCTATTTTATGACCAAAGTACACTGTGCTACATGTGTCTGGTTGCATTCAAGGTAACCAAATAAGAGATAACACCCGGCTATTTTTGCATCATGAGGAAAAATACTTGGCTCCTGCCCAGAAGGGCAATTACCTAAAAATCTTGGCAGGCTCCGTGGTATGAGAAATGGTAACTGATACGGGGGTGAAAAAAACATCACTGACCTTCATAAATACTGATGATATGAGGATGGTTGAGGGATGACATGATCTCAATCTCTCGTCTGATGTGAACCATGTCTTGTTCATCCTTAATTTTGTCCTTACGAATGGATTTTATAGCCACCTATAAAGTCAGGAAATGAAATGTTACTCAGAGAACTAAACAGATGCAAATCAGCCATGGGGAGAGTTTGGAAAATAAATACAGATGTTACTTGTTGGCAGAACTGACAATAACCAAAACAAAACTTCGAAATACCCCCTATCACGTCTTTCATTTATAGCAAAAACACCCTTCTCCAGACAACAGAAAACATCAGGTTTTAACAGCCTTGGTTTGGGATGGTGTTTTCCCCCCTCCCCCCACAAAGCAAAGGGCTTCTTCAACAAGGTCAGATTCATTTCCTCTAGGAATCCTGATCCTTTTTGAAAAAAAAAAAATGAAAAAAGGAGAGTTTGGTGTACAGGAGGTCGGTGACTAACACCAAGAGATGAAATTAGCATCAATCGGCCCCACCGTGCAGCTGCCACAGTGATGGACAGAAAAGGCCTTATTGCATGGCCTGTCTCGAGGCCAGTTCTGATTAAAGCTTGGATTTTAAGACTTTAGCCTATGCTGTGCTAATGCAATTGCTCAGAAGCCAAATCCTCCCTACATCCTTCCTCTCACTAAGGCACCTTTGATAGCACGTGATATGACCAAAAGGCTCTGCTAAAGAAAAAAAACCAGAGTAAATCCAAGAAAACAAAGCTAGACTCCCTGACTGGCCCCGGTTGATCCCAAAGCTCTATGCCAGTGTCTGCAAATCCAAACTGTAGAGAATTCCCAGGGCCACGACACAGAACACTTACTCAAAAGAAACACAGAAATAAAAAATTAAAAAAAAAAAAAAAAACTTTTTAAATTAAATGACAATGGGAATCTCATAGGGAAAAACTATGCTTGCCAATGGATTCATCTCTGCTCATAAACAAGTTGGTTGGTAATTTCATCTGCCCTGGCTCTAAGGGGGGGAAAAACTACTTTGTTTGGTGGGGGGGCAGGTTATCCATGAGTAAGAAGGAAGCTCACCAAGGGTTTTGCTGCCAGCTCTGAAAGCCTGCTTAGTTCCCTCCAAACTGGTCCTCTTGTGACCTCAGCCTGAACTTAGCACTCTTTCTTGGAGGAAAGGAAGTAAAACCACCCCTCGGATTGCAAAGGCAAAAAGCACTCTGGAGAAAAAGTCCTTGATAGCAGCTGCCCAGGGCCACACCTTGACTATCTCAGAGTCAAGCAGGGGTGGTCTCCGCAGGAATGCATTCATCTCTGTGAACATCTGCAACTTCCGACTTGCAGCAGATCCCCATGCAGCCCTAGACATGGAGATGTTTCCATAAAATACAACCAGTCCAAGAGAACTGGGAAACTCTCCTTCTTGATTTTGCTATGTGTTGGTTAAATCAACCAGCAGGTCCCCGGATTTCTCTTTTGCAGTACTTTCCCCAGTTGTCATTAAATCCGTGTTGGTGTCATTACTACACTAGTGGGGATCTTATTCACTGCTTTAGCTCCAGAGCTTAACAGCAGGCCAGGCACGCGGCAGGCCTGAGAAAACACTGAGCATGGGCAGGCAGGGAGAGAGAAGGAAAGGGAGAAGGAGGGAAGAAGGGTGGAGAACGAGGAGGGGCTGATGTTACTGGATGGCTGAGAAGCCAGACCAGGGAAGTGATACTTGAATTGAAGCACAAAAGGAGGGACCATTCCAGTCAAATGTCACCACCAAGACAGGAACGTTAGGTTGATGGCTTAGGATTTCTTTGCATCCTACCTACGTGGGCAATCGAGGAATGGGGAGAGCAGAGGAGAAATACATGATGCCCTGCTGTAAACCCAGGGGCAGGCAGCATCTGCCCTATACTGGAGGTGGACCACATGGCTGGAGACAAAGAGGCTGCACAGAGATGAATGAGTTTCCAGCTTCAAGGCCCCTTTTCACCAGGGTGTCAGGCCTCCCAGCTCACCCGGGGGCCCTCACCTCAGCCCCATTCAGGACACAGCAAGAAAAGCCTGCCTTTGCTTACGTCAAATGTAAAGACACGACTGGAAGGCTTTATTTTATCTGAGCAGGGCCTGCAGTCCTGGGAGCCTGCTCTGGAGGAAGGCGACAGTGAACACACACAGGCCAGGGAGGATGTGGGTGGCTCTTGGACCAACTCCTGCATTCCTCTATGAACTAAAGATGGGCTGAGGGAAGAAACCTCCCCTGTGATTATGGAGCAGGCTGAACTTGGCCTTGAGGAGGCCCTATTGTCAAATGACAATAGAAATAAATTCTTTCACCATCCAGGGTTAGGCGAGGATAGTGACATTCTCGGGGGTAAGAAAATAATCCCACCTGTTAATCTCCCCAACAGTGCAGTGAGAGGCCAACGGTCCCACAGCGTTATCTGCCAGGCGGATGCTTCCAGCCCAGTGCGGAAAGGAAAGTGCCCGCATTCTAAGCAAACCCCACTCCAGCACTGAGGAAACTAAAAGGGCTCCATAAATGTTAAGAGCCGTGGTGGCTGTCCCTCTGCAAAAGCTTCCCTCATCCGACAATGAATCTTTTATTGAAAGTGTAAAAGAGGGCTCATTCTGCCCCTATGTCAAAGGCATAGTGGGAGACAAATGCTAGAAATCACTTAGAACCGTGCAACTGTCAAGGACAGGGGGAAGACATTCAGTTCAACTCCCAAGAGCAGCGTGATGACTCACCCAAGGTCACAGATCCAATTGCTGGCCAACCATGAGAGCAATAAGGATAAGAATAATAGCAGGTATTCAAGAGGCACTTAATATATGGTACAGACATCAGACTGTGGTTCTTTACATCCTTATCGTTCAGGCTTCAGCTCCATGGTCCCTTAGGAAGACCTTCCCTCACCCTCCAGCTGCTTAGGCCACTCCTCCCCTACCCTCTCACTCCCTTCCAGCACCATCTGAAATTAGCTTGCTGCATATTCAGCCAGAAGCCAAATCCAGCTACCAAGATGTTTCCAGAGGAAACCCAGAGGGCGCAGAACGGTTGTCACGTTTCTGAACAGTTGTTTAGAGAGGAGAATGAGCTCCTAAATGCTGCTCCTGTAAGGTAGCGAGGTGCCTCCTTTGTGGAGTGGAAGGATATAAACGGAGGGCAGCGCACGTGAAGCAGTATGGCAGGATGGGTTATGAACATGGCTTTGAGTCCGGGCTGAAACCATGCGCCAGCTGTGTGACCTGGAGCAGGTGGCAAAACCTCTCTGTGCTCTTGTTTCTTCATCTGTCAGGCAGGAAAATATAGCACCTGTCTCACAGGTCCTTATGAGGATTAAATAAATGGCCCAGAACATACCTGGCCCAGGATACCTGCTCAATGAATGTTTAACGCGGAGAGAACACCCCATAGAGCCTTCCTTCCTTACCCTCCACACCGGGAACAAACTTAATTCCTCCTGCTTCGTCATGGGGCAGCAGGAGAAGGTCTAGGGAATGGGGACCCCCCTTTGTTCTCACAGTGCATTAAGTGAACGAGAATCTCTCTCCTGGGTCTTTAAATTGTACCCTCAGTGGAAACGTCCAGAAGCTCAGAGCAGCTGGGCTCATGGGAGCATCATGTCTCCTGAGTCTGAGACCAGACAGGAGGAGGAACAACTGGAATCCAAAACACAGCCTCAGGGCCGTTTTCCCCTTTCTTCTTCCAGTGGCTGCCAGGTGAACATGGGAATCAAACGTTCCCACTTAGAGACAGAAGTCTGACTCACGGCATCCACTTGAGCCTTTCTGGATTTTGACTGTTCGTGGACTTAATCCTTTTGAGTGCCCACCCGGGACCGAGCACAGTGCTGAGATGTCGTGATGCTGCCCCAGTCCTTGGGGGGCAGGGGATGAGGGGACAAGGACAATAAGCAAAAATCACACAAGTAATTACATGATTACCCTCATGGCCAAAGGCTACCAAAAAGACCCACAGATACACGATGTTATGGAGCAAACCTCCTCTCCAGTTTTCCTCAACCCTCACCCATATCTCCCCGGTGGCTCAAACGGTAAAGAATCTGCCTGCAATGCAAGAGATGCGGGTTTGATCCCTGGGTCGGGAAGATCCCCTAGAGTAGGAAATGGCATCTCACTCCAGTATTCTTGCCTGGAGAATCCCATGGACAGAGAGAGGAGCCTGATGGACTACAGTCCATGGGGTTGCAAACAGTTGGACACAACTGAGCAACTAACACACACACCCATATCTACAAAGAAACAGAAAGAAAGGGCCCAGCAGGAAAAGACTACCAAACATCTGAAATCATAAACCCTCCAAAAAAAAGGTTCAGTTTGTCCCTGCAGGAGTTGGAGGGATTTCACTGAAGCTGGGAACCCAGGTGTTTGAGCCCAACACACAGCCCGGCCACTTTCCTAAGTGTTCCCAAGTCTAGACAGCACCATGTGCCTTATAAAATAGTCTGCTTTTAAATAAGGCCACCCTATCATTTAATGATTAAACCTTGTAGCTGTGGATCTGCAAATTCTGCCCCGCAGTGCCTGCCTGTTTAAGAGGCAAACAGCCCAGCCAACTCTGATCCCTTGTTTAATGTAACAGCCTTCTCTTCTGCAGTGTTCGTTTTTCCTTTTTTGAATCATCACCCAAAACCACCTGCTCTGCAGCCACTTTTCCCCAGTGGCTATTGTGAATGTTAAGAGCTCAGGGATGTAGGCAGGGCTATGCAGAGCAAAGCAGTATGATGAAAGCTCAGGCTTTTGCTGACTGAGTGACCTCAGGTGAACCCAAACCTCACAGGTCTCAGTTTCCTCATCTGTAAAATGGAGTCAGCAAGTCCTAACTCTTGGGGCTGTTGTAAGCAGGAGAAATAATGTAAGTAAAGTGACTGGTACTCAGGTGTTCACTGAATGGCAGTGACTATAACAAGGTCTGTCAGGACAATACAGTGATACAGGGTCTTGGGCCACATTTAAAAGTGTGACAAGCCCACAGTACATCATCACATAGATTTCCCCCCTGCCAATTCCTCCCACACACATCCTCCCCTTCCCCACATTTGTACTGAGGCAAGAATAGGTGAAAATTTATATCCAGCCTGCCTGCCTACAAAGAGCAGGGCAGCCAGCCATCTTCCTGGCCTGCTTTGAAGAGTGGGGGAAATCCCAGGCAGACTGCATATTTGAGCCTCTAAACAAGAGAATCACTACCCTGCTCCCTCCACAGCCTCCTCCCATAATGCTCATTGATTGACACATGTCAGTCTGAAGAGAGGGTTCTAGAACAGTGTCTGTCAAAGGGGTCCTAGGTTTCACATCAAAAATGAAGATTTTGAATCCAAAGGTCTAAGATGGAGCCTAGGATTCTGGATTTCTAGCAAGCTCCCAGGTAATGAGCCAGTGATGTCAGCCCAGGGACCACACTTTGAGGAGCAAGATCTTAACGCTTTGTTTTGAGCCTTAACATTACCAACATTCTTAAAGCAGTGGCAATATTCTTAATAACAACAGCAGCTAATATTTATAATGTGTTAACCAGATGCCAATGGATCATATCTCATTTAATCCTAACTACAATCCTAATCCCCACTGTACAAGGCCACCAAGTCACCAAGAAGATAAATATTGCCCCAAATTCCACAGCCTGTAAAAGATGGAGTGAAGATTTGAACTCAGACTGGCTGAGCCCAGAAGCTGCTGATTCTTGAGGTTATAGATAAAGTTGGGGTGGACAGCAAACACGGCAGGTGAGAGAATTCTCCGAGGATCCCAAAGAATCTCCAAAGCCCAGTGTGATGAGCATCCTCCAAGCAGATGAAGTTTTCATACAGGGTCCCAGGTGAGGTCCCGGGGAGGCAGGACTGGGGGACCAAGCAGCAGGGAAGAAATAGGGCCATAAACACGGCATTAGTCTCACTTAGTGAGAACAAGTTTGAGTTCTGCTCCAGCAATGGGAGTTGGCCACTTCCCTGCCATTCATAGGTGTGATCTCACACCCGGCCACATTCCACGGGAGCTGCAGGGCACTGCGTCAGAGGTAGCTTGGGGGATCTTTTCTTACCAAGGGGCCCAGAGACCACTAGCAGTGGGAATGGTTAGCCAAGTCAAGGTGGAGGCCAGCAGAGGTGGGGGTTCCTGCCCTGGTCTGGCTGATGGTCAGAGTTCAAGGCCAGGCACAGCTCCTTGTGGGACCCATGGGTCCAAAGTTCCCCAGGATCACCAAAGAGCTCCCATTCAGAAAGGCTATGCCCAGCTGTGACCATAGTGATGCCAGCCGGGAGGCCACCTTCTAGCCAAAGCCTCTGATTCATTAAATGACCCCCAGCATTTTGTGAGGAGTCCGGCCAACTCAAGACAACACTCACTCCCGCAAGTTGCAGTGATGCAACCAGCCCCGCAGGGACCCAAGCCAGCTCCGCCGCAGGGCCTGTAGGCCTCTTCCTCTCTGGCCTGCTGATTCATGTCAATACATGGATGTTTTTTCAGACAGAAGCAGGTTGGAAGCCAAGAGTTGTATCAACAGGCTCCGAGGAGAGGCATCCTGATGCCAGGGAGCACGGCATGTGTAAGAAAGCTTCTTCTTCAAAGAAAAGCATCCTACCATTTGCCGCCACTAGCCCTTTAATCATGCAAGAGGTTCTGAAAATATAATCCTAAGTAAATCAGCTCTCAATCCTCAATTTATCAAAATTCCCCATAAAAGATGCTGTTTCCTCACGATGACACTGATTTTTTTTCTCCTGCCATGAAAAATGCGTTCTATCTGCAGAACTAAAACGGCAAACCAGACTTTGATTTGACTAGGCCAGAGCCCACCTAGGAGGACCTCAGAAGGTCCGGGGACATTTCTATCTACTTGTATAGTCATCCCTGGTTCTGCGTCCACCCCTTCAAGGGTTGAACAGAGCATATCATCATTACACGTGGCGATGCTGCAAGGCGGGTGGAATTAATGACTAAGAAACTGAGGGCAGATTTACACTCCCTGTATGGCATTGAGGTTTGTACACAGGAGATAGTGGCCAGGGCTAACCAGATAGAAACCAAAAGAGCCACCAATGGAAAGTTAGTGCCAGCAGCGATGCCAAATCGAGCCACGAGCCCGCCCCCAGTGCACAGTTAGATTCCAGGGGACTGCACTTTGCCAAAGGCTGGTTGGCATACCACCTGCATCAGATCCCCTGGTGGGGAGGAAAGGGGACGCTGATTGTTCAAATGCAAACTTCAGGGCCCGCCCCAGACCTACTGAATTCGAGTGCGAGGATAAGCTGTAGGCACCTAGGTGATCCTACAACAGTGATGTCTGAGACCCACCACCTTAGACCACAATCAATGTGGCTAGAAGGGCACTCATTCCGTAACTTAAACTATGCAGGGGACTTCCCTGGTAGTCCAGTGGTTAAGACTCCACCCTCCCAAAGCAGGGAGCACAGGTTTGATCCCTGGTCAGGGAACTATAGGGCTTCCCAGGTGGTGCAGTGGTAAAGAATCTAGCTGCAATCAGGAGATGAAAGAGACATAGGTTTGATCCCTGGGTCAGGAAGATCCCCTGGAGTAGGAAATGGCAACTCACTCCAGTATTCTTGCCTGGATACTCCCATGGACAGAGGAGCCTGGCGGGCTATGGTCTACAGGGTCGCAAAGAGTCGGACATGACCAACCACATACACACAGAGAACTAAGATCCCACATGCCACAAGGTACACCCAGAAATAAAAAATAAATACATAAAAATAAATTAGATAGAGCTTGAGTTAAAAAAAAAAAATACCCTATAGCCATATTAAAAGCTTGATAATTCAGGGAAATTCATGAACTGCCTATCTATAAAGAAAGCAAGTTACTTCCTTGAGGAGATTCAGTGACCTGAATGAATTTGCCCCTGGGAAAAGGAAGGTTTGTTCCCAGAGGACATCTGGGTCATCTGGACATCTGGGGCCCGTCCTAACACAAGGCAGGCCTGTGGATGCCCGGAGGCCACGGACGCTGGCTGCTTCTGGGTTACTTACGGCTCTGCAGGCCACCTGGAGCTCCCACACCGGGTCAAAGTGAATGTGTCCCGAGGAAGAAAGAGCAAATGAACTCTGGAGCTCTGCCCCCAGTCCTGCCTGCTCTGTGAGAGAGGGTCCGGCTGGGGCTGTGAGGAACCCCCTCTTACTGGGATTCACTGGGAATCTCTAAGAAACAACCCCAGGGCTCCTAGCAGGAAAGGGCTTCTGGTAGCAGAAGAGATGCCACAAAGGCAACACCATACTGAAAATGCGAGGCTGGGACCGCAGGGTTTATCTGGGGACTCACACATTCCTGAAAGTGAGATGCCACAGCAACTCAGAAATAAAATGCAACAGCAACTTGGAAATCTAAAAGGGCAGCAGCTCTTGCTCCGGGTTTCAATCGTTCTGGGGAGAGGACAGACCAGACCAGAGGGCTGAGGTTACTTCTAAGTTAGACAGCCTCAAGCAGTAGCATCTGATCACTCTGACACTGTTTACACCATGGCTTGAATAAGCTTAGGGTTGTGCAACTCTGATTCATCTAGCTCCAAGCCCAGCAGAGCCCCATCCAGCAGCCCTGCTAAGAAAGCCAGCCTCAGCCCCTCGGCCCTGTCATCAGTCACAGGAACGTGGCCCAGGAGCCCCCCCTTCACAGGGAGGTCCTCAGGCCAGCATGTCACAGCCTCAGGGATGGTATCAGATCAGATCTTGCACGTGATGAAGGGTGAGAAGGCATAGCCAGTATCATTACTGCCAGCAGATGTCTGAGCTGCAAGGACCCCAGAATGTTCTATGCCAACCCCCTTGTTTTACAGATGAGGAAACTGAGTCCCAGGGAGGTTAAAGTACAGACCCAAGTTCACGAAGTTAACAGCAGCCCTGGAGCAGCGACAAGGGTCCTCAGTTCCTCTCTAGTCTGGGATATAACACACCTAGGATGAGAATTCCTAAACAAATTCCAAAACACAGCTAGCTTCAGAAATGAAACTGCCACCCCAAAAATATCATGTTAATGCATATACACGGAATCTAGAAAAAATGATACTGATGAACCTATTTGCAGGGCAGGAATAGAGACGCAGACATAGAGAACAGACTTGTGGACACAGCGGGGAAAGGAGAGGGTGGGAATAATTGAGAGAGTAGCATTGAAACATATATATTACCATATGTAAAACAGATAGCTAGTGGGAAGTTGCTGTATAACCTAGGGAGCTCAATACAGTGCTCTGTGACAACCTAGAGGGGGCATGGGGTGGTGGGTGGGAAGGAGGTTTAAGAAGGAGGGGACCTATGTATAAAGATGGCTCATTCGTGTTGTATGGCAGAAACCAACACAACATTGTAAATCAATTGCTGCCGCTGCTGCTGCTGCTGCTAAGTCATGTCAGTCGTGTCCGACTCTGTGCAACCCCATAGAGGGCAGCCCACCAGGCTCCCCCGTCCCTGGGATTCTCCAGGCAAGAGTACTGGAGTGGGGTGCCATTGCTTTCTCCTGTAAATCAATTATCCTCCAATTAAAAATAAATTTTTTAAAGGGGTTTAAATTAACATTTACATGTAAAGCAGGCCCCAGCACAACAAAGTTCCTATTATTAATAAACTGAGATGGGGGGGCAGTGACAGCCACTCGTAAGCATGCTGGCAAATTAGGATCCGTTTCACAGCATGACGCACAATTTCATTCCATTTGATGCCAGGGAGCTGTCCTCACACACATGCTGGGGACGCTGTTTTCAGTCCAACTCAGTCCAAACCTTGTTCCAATTCCTGAAGCCTGATTTGATATCACACATGAATAGGCATACCTGGGAGATTCTTATCCCATTTTTTCTTAATTCACTGAAAACACTTTTTTTAAATATTAACTTCAGACTCCCACTGGATCACTGACCTTGGGAACCAATGAAAAAGACCTAAGAAACATTAGTTTTCCAAAGGAAGAGGAAATTAGCCAGTTGAGTTTGGCTGATCCAGGTGAACAGAAGAAAGAAAAGAAATTCTTAATGTCTTAAGATGGTAGGATACACGTAATGCGCGCACACACACAAATGAAAGGGCAAGGCTTTAAGTTTTACATTTTTTCCATGGGTGATTTTACAGACAAGTGAAAGAGGGGAGTCTTCAGAAGTTATTTTTATCCTGACAGAATCCTGACAGACAGAGGGTCTGGCTGGGGCTGTGAGGAATCCGCTCTTACTGGGATCCACTGGAAATCTCTAAGAAACAACCCCAGGGCTCCTAGCAGGAAAGGGCTTTTCAATCGTTCTGGGGAAAGGACAGACCTGACCAGAGGGCTGAGGTTACCCTTAGTCTGAAAAGGGACGTATAGCAATTAGGGTGCACAGACCGAGCAGACAGGAAGGAACAAGAGAGCGGGCTGTAGTCGGTGCCCCCAAAGGCCTCATTCATCATCTCCAGCAGAAGCAGCTTCTTTTCGAGGAAGCTCTCAGTGGCTCTCAGAGTCCATTAGCCAGAGAGTTCACAGGCTGGTCCATACTCCACAGCGCCTCCCACACCCCCCCCTACAATCCATCTGGATGCTTGCCAGCTCCCTAATTACCGCCCCATCATCCTGCCAGGGATGCTGTCACAGCGGCACCTCTGTTATAAACACACAGACCCCACCCAGCACTGACAGCCTGATGCCCAAGGAGCAAGCTCAGCCCCCTAGTGTCTGCCACCACATCAGGCCGGGTGCCTCCGTGACCCTCACCCAACACCCACCACTCAGCTCCCCGCCTTGGGGACACCGGGGCAGGGTCTGTCGGCCTTCACAGGGGCTCAGGGAGCGGCCTGAGTGTGTCCATGCCCCTGGACATTTGTGTTTGTCATTTCCTCTGCCCGGATCCCTCCATGTCCTACTGTCTGCAACTAACTTCTCCAGCTGACCGCCTCCTCCACATCCGCCCCCTGCAATGAGCCCCCATGACGCATACACAGGTCCCCTTTCATAACCTCGCCCACCGTTATTTGTAGGTTTCACTCACACAGAGATCATTTCTCTTTTATTCACTGCAACATCTCCAGTGCCTAACAGGTGACTGGTGTTTTGTATATGCCAAAAAGCTGTGGCTGAAATGACCCCCTGCATATCAAAAAGACCTTTATAAAACCCTAAAACAGTAACAGGGCATCTTATTCCACCCAACCTAGCCCCCAGCTCCCTGTCACTGACTCCTCTATGAACTTACTGAACTCTCAAGTCTCAAATCCCTACTTATCCCCAAATTATTCAGCCTGAACTTCCTCATCTTTAAAATGGAGTGATAATAGTGCCCACTCCAGAAGGGCTGGAAGAGAATTCACGACAACAACTAATTGTAATCATAATAATCACCAGTTATCAAGCCCTTATTGTGTGCCAGGCACTAGGCACCACTCTGTTAAACCTCTCCACCGCTCGCTCACTCATTAAATTCTTGCTAAAACATTATTTCTGCCTGCTCGATGAATTTAAACTGAGTCTGAGGGAGGTGAATAACTTGCCCTGGGGCACACAACTAATGAATAGGAGAGCTGGGTCTCACTAAACCCAAAGACCACATTCCAAATCAGTACCAACACTGACAAAGCAAGGAGCACAGGGCCTGGCATTCAGTGCATGTTTACAGAGAAAAAAAAAAGAGCTGAATCAGAGTCTCTGGAGATGCAAGTCCCACCAAAGCTACACTGCACTGCCTTGTCCCCACGCTAAGTCTTTTTTTTTTAATTTAAATCATTTCATCTTCGAAAACACAACTGCTGCTGTTCCTTGCTGCTCTCTGTGAGATCCGTCAACACAGCTGAGCAAAAGGCAGAATCAGACAGGAGGGTCTGGGAAGTGCATCCCTAAAATGATGCAACAACGAGTCAATTCTCCAGCAAGCAATTCTGGGAAATCTGCTCTGGATAAGGCACTGATCAAGGTCCTGCAGATCATGGACCTACCCTTCCGGTTGCTTGTAATTCCCCGGAGAGGGCAACAAACAGGTGGGCTCCATCCTGCCCTGCACCTGTTCATCCTTCTATTAGTAAGAGCACTCTGACTTTGCACTGGGAATCACCCCTACCCCACTGGATAGTTTTATAGAGACTACCAGTCAAGGTGCTTCACGTTCCCTGTGCCAATGAGTAGACACGTGACCCAGGGTTTGGCCAAGGAGATGCTCTTTTTAGGACTCTGAGTCCCAGCAAAGGGTTCTTTTGTGACTTAACAGGCAGAAACTGATGTCTGTGTGCAGGGGCAGGGCCCCCTGAGAAGTCCTTCCCTGCTTCACTCCCCATCTCCACCCCTGAGTCTCACTCTTGCTCCCAAACACAGAAATGAGTTCCACTATGCTCAGAGTATGAATTTTCCCATCCCCAACAAAGAGACCCTCCCCTATCCCCTTACACTCACTCTTGTCATGAGCCTTACCGTCCATCACCTCCAGTGTAAGATGGACCTCTGACTACTTCACTTGACTGGTACTAGTCAAAACACCATCATCAGGACCCAGAAAGGTTAATTTTTACAACAATTTCCTCTCATGGCCCAATAAAGCCAGAGTAAATTATTATGGAGTTTTGCCCTTTTTTTCTGGCTGAATGGGGGTCCAGTCAGGTCATTTTGATCTGTTTTGCAAAAGAGGTACAGGAAGTCCAACTATATTCTCTGCCAAATGACGTTCACCCTTATAATATGTGTGTGTGTGCTCTTTGCCACCCCATGGACTGTAGCCCACCAGGCTCCTCTGTCCATGGAATTTTCCAGGCAAGAATACTGGAGTGGGTTGCCATTTCCTACTCTAGGGGATCTTCCCAACCAAGGGATCAAACCTGAGTCTCCTGCATTCGCAGGCGGATTCCTTACCAATGCGCCACCTGGAAAGCCCTTATAAAATATTTACCAGTTGTTATAAATTGATTGTGCTGCCCTCCCCCCCCAGCATTCTTGCCAGGATAATCCAATGGACAGAGGAGGCTGGCGGGCTACACAATCCATGGGGTCACAAAAAGTCTGACGTGACTTATCGACTAAATAACAACTACCATGTATACAATGTCATCCACTTTATTTTGCTCTCTCTACAACCCATAAGGCAGGCTACTTATTTTGCAGAAGAAGTAAACTAATACTGGGGAAAGGAGTGCCCCGAGTCCCCGCAGGTCATCAACACAACATCCCAAGTTCAACCGAGGTACCTGAAATGTGCACCCAAAGAGCCTCTTGATGAAAGTGAAAGAGGAGAGTGAAAAAGTTGGCTTAAAGCTCAACATTCAGAAAACTAAGATCATGGCATCTGGTCCCATCACTTCATGGGAAATACAGTGGGGAAACATGTTTCATGGGGAAACAGTGGAAACAGTGGCTGACTTTATTTTTCTGGACTCCAAAATCACTGCAGATGGTGATTGCAGCCATGAAATTAAAAGATGCTTACTCCTTGGAAGGAAAGTTATGACCAACCTAGACAGCATATTTAAAAGCAGAGACATTACTTTGCCAACAAAGGTCTGTCTAGTCAAGGCTATGGTTTTTCCAGTAATCATGTACGGATGTGAGAGTTGGACTATAAAGAAAGCTGAGTGCCTAAGAATTGATGCTTTTGAACTGTGGTGTTGGAGAAGACTCTTGAGAGTCCCTTGGACTGCAAGGAGATCCAACCAGTCCATCCTAAAGGAGATCAGTTCTGGTTGTTCATTGGAAGGACTGATGTTGAAGCTGAAACTCCAATACTTTGGCCACCTGATGTGAAGAGCTGACTCATTGGAAAAGACCCTGATGCTGGGAAAGATTCAGGGCAGGAGGAGAAGGGGATGGCAGAGGATGAGATGGCTGGATGGCATCACCGACTCGATGGACATGGGTTTGGGTAGACTCAGGGAGTTGGTGACGGACAGGGAGGCCTGGTGTGCTGCGGTTCATGGGGTCGCAAAGAGTTGGACACGACTGAGCAACTGAACTGAACTGAACTGAATACTACTTGGGACACACCTGTTTCCAAGTGTCATCAAATGGAACCACAGGGAAAAGAAGAAACATCTCAAGTCCTGGCACTGCAATGCTTCCTTTTTCTGTCATTTAAACCTTGGGGGAAAACTAGCTCAGATATAGAACTATTCCCCGTGGGCGATCTGGCCGGAGAGCTAATCAGAGCAATCTGAGTGCACGGCTAAACGAGGACACCCCTTCCTGGACCAAGCCTTGCCTTTATGGCAACACTTCATAAGAACCATTCCCTTACAACAAAACTGTCAAATCCAGCAACCGCAGGCCAGAAACATCCCAGCTGAAGCCCGCCAAGCTGCTTTCTGATGTACTGTACACACAAATACCAATATTCCCCAGATGTTCCCCATGTAAAACATTTGGTTTGAGACACAGCCCTCCTTGCCCCAAAACTCTTACATTTGTTTAATGGACTCATACAGTTCAGCTAAAATATCCTGGAGCCGACATCTGAGGCCAGCCGGGCTCTGATGCAAGCGTCCCATCTGCAGAAAACACGAACAAGTAAATAAGACCGTCCTCCCCGAGATTTATGCGCCCTGCATCTCTAAGCAGGTCATAAAATGTAAGCTATGTACGGAGACTGATGCAAGTTGCTTTCAAGTGTGTTTCTGCGTCCATCTCTGTATTAATCTAAGACTGATGTTCAAAAAGACAGTAGATCTGGCATGCTGAAGAGGAGGCTGCATCCTGCTTCTCTTTTTTAAATTAATTTTATTTATTTATTTATTTATTTATTTATTTATTTATTTATTTTTGGCTGTGCTGGGTCTTCGTAGCTGTGCAGGCTTTAGTTGCAGCAAGCCCAGGCTACTCTCTAGTTGGCGGTATGTGGATTTCTCATTGCAGTGGCTTCCCTTTTGCCGGAGCACGGGTTCTAGGGCACACAAGCTTCAGCAATTGTGGTTCCCCGGCTCTACAGCACAGGCTCATTAGCTGTGGCACGTGCGCTTAGTTTCTCCGCAGCATGTGGGATCCTCCCAGGCCAGGAATCGAATCTGTGTCTCCTGCATTGGCAGGCGGATTCTTTACCACTGAGCCACCAGGAAAGCTCTGCATCCTGCTTCCTACTCCTTCAGAAGTTAAAAAATCTGTCACTTGAGCAACCTAGGTGAATGAGGTGAAGGTAGGTTTTCTCCTGGTTTTTGCTGTCCAAATATAGCAATATTCCAAAGTCATTTATCCCTTAACCCACAATCTGGAACACAGGCAAAATGTGAATAAAATGGAAAATGCAGTGGACCTTGAATCAAGAGAACTAGCTCAACCACATACTAAACTGAGTGAATCTGGCTGGCCCAGCTACCCCTCCAAGGGCTCATTCCATTACATGAGAAAATAGTACTTTGCTAGATTCGCTGTCAGGATTCTAGACTCTAGGTTCATTTCTAGATTCATTTCTAGATTCGTGGCCCATTCATCTCTGAAGATTGTATGAGGAAGGGAAATAAACTCTTAGAAAAGCCACCCCAAGAAATGGCCTAGAATCCATCCACTGAGCCTCTGAATATGGTCGTCCAATGTCTTCCTGCTAACACAGTTCTGACAAGCTTGTCATGGCAAATCTGTAGGGAAGTGGGAACATGAAACTAGGAAGCCACTACAGACAGCCTGACTGATGGATCAAGGCAGGACAACTGGCTTTACTTTTCATCTTTAACTTTACTGTGCCTTGTGAGTGTTCAGTTACCGAGCACGCATTATGTTTGCCAGAGGCAAAAGAAAAACGTTATCATTTAAAAGGGTCACATAAAGTCATGGAAGCTGATGAAGGAGCAGATTGAGAAACTATGAATAGCAGGCATGGGAACACCAAAATACGGCACTGAGAACAGTCTAGAAGTTCCCCCAAAGACATCAGGGAAAGGTTTAACTACCTTAGAGTACTTTGTTTTAAGAAGGAAGAAAGTGTGCATCTACTTGAGAAAGATTTCCATAAGAAATGGCTACAATTTTTTTAAAAGACTGGCTTGTACATGTACATTTTTCAATTACCTGAAAAAATACATATGGAGCTCTCTATTATAACTTTTTCGTATTTCCACTTGACCAACACATCAGACTAATGAGAATTCTCCACTTTCTTGATTGGGACTCATGGCAATAGGGACTGCTGGGTTGCTTTCTGCTTTTCCCATCCTCCTCTGCTCAATCAGCCAACAACCAACCACCATCCCAGCCAAGCCAACTGCCCCAATATGGCAGCTTCTATAGTCCATGGGACACCTCATCTTCCAAGTACGTGCAAGTGAAGAGTGAAAGTCACTCAGTCGTGTCCAACTCTTTGTGACCCCATGGACTGTAGCCTGCAAGGCTCCTCTGTCCATGGGATTCTCCAGGCAAGAATACTGTAGCAGGTAGTCATTCCTTTCTCCAGGAGGTCTTCCCTACCTGGGGATTGAACCCAGGTCTCCTGAATTGCAGGAGGATTCTTTACCATCTGAACCACCAGGGATGCCCAAGAATACTGGAGTGGAAAGCCTAGCCCTTCTCTAACGGATCCTCCCGACCTAGGAATCAAACTGGGGTCTCCTGCCTTGCAGGCAGATTCTTTACCAACTGAGCTACCAGGGAAGCCCCCTCTCCTCATCCTTCAAAAAACACCAGCAAACCAGGCTATAACTGTAACTTCCTCCACTCAAGGATAAAGATCCCCAGATTTCAGAAGTGTTTATGCTCATCATTGCCAAGAAAAAGCAAAATGCAATGAGACAACGTATAAAAAATGCCCAATACTGTCCAACATACAGTACATGCTGCAAAACCGCTTTTTAAATTATTATTATTAACAAATAGGCCATATGCATAAATGTGTGTAAGTAAAAGTCCTGCAGCGAAACCTTCCAAATACGAGGTTGAGAGGATGGTGTCAGAGGGCAAAGTGAGACGGGGGTTGGGAGACAAGGAACAGCTGTAGCCTCTTTTGAAAGGGGACATTTCGGGTCACCCCAGTAAAAGAAGTCCCTCCAAATGTACTTCTGTAGCACTCGGGGAATCGATTTTGCAGGATGGAATTATTTCCCTGAAATAAACAGACGCACAAAGGTCGCTACAATTGAAGCCTAAAAAGAAAACAAGCCAGCTGCCGATTTACGGGCAGCCTCTGATGCAACGGAGCAAAAGGTCCCCGGCTCAGGTCCAGTGGGATGGCTTAGGCCACGCCAGCCCTCCCTGGAGGAAGGGGGCCACACAGGGGAGGGGCCTTGCCTTGCTGCGGGAAGGTCCTAGGGTGATCAGGCACGGAGGGGCACCTTCAGGAGTGCAGACCCTAGGGCTCCTGTCATCAGCAGGCTCCACCTGCTTCTGCTCCACCTCCTCCAACAGGCTTCTGTTCAAAAATGGTGCTGCCTGGGCCCCATCCTCAGAGAGCTTCTAAAAGGGCCCTAGGCTATTCTAATGCTCAGTGGGATGGAGAACCCGCAGCGTAGAGGGAAGAGCCACAGTAGAGTTAGATGTGCCTGAGTCTTTAACTCAGATGCTACCCTGCTTCCTTGAGCAGATGAGTTACCCTTTCTAAGGATTAACTTCTCTAAGTGCAAAGTAAGGATAATGGTCACTTCACGACAGAGTCGCTGTGAAATGGAATGATGCATGGGAACACTTATGGGGAGTGATTATCCTACTAACCTCACTTTATTCTCCTTCTTTCAAGGTTCTCCCAAGAGGGTCAGGAGGTCTGGCATCTCTCAACTCTAAGGGGTTGCCTGCCTTGCTAGGTGGGGGTAAAGGGCACATCGTTCCTTATGTTGAATCCTCGCCCAATTACACACACAAAACACTCACACTCAGAACCCCTACCTGGTGATATAGGCTTGTGTGCTAAGTCACTCCAGTCGTGTCTGACTCTTTGCGACCCTATGAACTATAGCCTGCCAGGCTCCTCTGTCCAAGGGATTCTCCAGGCAAAGAATATTAGGGTAGGTTGCCATGCCCTCCTGTAGGGAATCTTCTCAACCCAGGAATCAAACCCATGTCTCCTGTGGGCTCCTGCATCACAGGCATATTCTTTACTGCTGAGCCACCAAGGAAGCCCCGAAATAGGCATGTTCTACAGCAAAACTATGTAAAGAATGGAGTCACAAGCAGCAAAATGAGGGAACACCTATTTTGTAAGATTTGCTTTGTTCTTCCTGTCCAGAGGACAACCTAACCTGGGGGCAACACTTTCTTGGGAGGTCCCTGCCCCTGCCTCTGTCTCCTCTATGAGCTGCAAGCCTCTTTCACCTGCCAGCACCACACAGAGATGGGGTATCTTAAGCCCAAGGGAACAGCTGAACGAATTATGCTCCTTGAAGCCAGGGATGGGCATTTGTAGATCCACAGAGTTCCTAAGGCCCACATGTGTTAAGCCCCTAAACCAGCATTTCATAAATATACCTGAACTTTGATTCTGAGCAACTGGCAGAAAAGGATGTAAAGGCACATTTGACTTTCAGCGAGCACAAGGCCCAGTGACTGAGAGCAGCAGCTTCCCAGCACTTCAGGGTTGGAATTCCACCTACAAGTAGTGTAAACATGGGCCAGTGACTTCATTTTCTGTGCCTCAGTTTATCCACTGTAAAATGGGGATGATAATGCTGGGCATCTCCTAGGGGGACCATAAGTTAAGTCAGTGATTCAACGAGCTTAGACTACTGCCTGACCCAATTCCTGCTATGTAATTGTTTGCTATTTTTATTATTCCTCCATGGGATAATAACAGACAAAGAGATCTCAAACTACGGCTCTAATATAGAGGTCTAGGGTCTTAGGGGGGCTCCAGTTATCACAAAAGGTGTGGACTGAAGAAAGTAGGGTGATATATCCTCAGATGAATGCAGAGAGCTTCCCACTGCTCTGTTTCCCAAGGACACACCATGGACCAACCCCATCACATTTCCTTGTGGTATTTGGTTAAATTGCTGAAGACTCCCAGGTCTCCCTAAGTACCCCCGCCCCGCTGGACCAAGCTCTCTGGGGTGGGTACGAAGGATGGTGCATTTTAACAGGAACATCCAGAGACTCCCATGTCCCTGCAAATCTAAGAGCCCTTAGACTGGCTAAGCTCCTTAACTAGAGAGTCATGTCCATTTACTCACCATCACAGCCTTTGAGTCTTGCACATAGTATGCCTGACATATAATAAGTATGTGCTGGACAGGTATCAGGTGAATCCATTCAAGGGTTACAACTCTGTAAGTATTCAGTCAATTGTTTTGAAGGTCTGCTATATGGCAGGTACATGCAAAGCGATGCTAAATCAGATAGACAACTTCATTCATTTACTCAACATCTTCACCATGCTTACTATATACTAGGTAACTGTACTAGACCCTGGAAATGCAGAAAAGATGATGAATGAGGTTGCTTAGAGGTAATTACAGATGGTAACAAGAGGTATGAATGGAGCTAATAAACAAGGAAGCAGATGGAGCATGTCCCTGCTGTCATTAAACTCAGCCTCTAGAGCAGCACCATCCTTTAGCACTTTCTATGATGATGGAAATTATCTTCCCCGCACTGTCCGATGGTTGCCACTAGCCCCGTAGGGTTATCTAGCACTTACCATGTGGCTTAAGGAACTTAAGGTTTTAATTTTATTTCATTGTAATGAATGTTAATTTTAATAGGCACATGTGTCCACAAGAGACAGTGCAGGTCTGGAGGAGGAAAGAGATTAGCAAACGGGAAATTATAACACAAGGCACTCAGTGCTATGGTGGGGCGGGCGGGGGGGGCGGGAGGGGGGCGGTCAAGCACCATGTGTTATCAAATGCCTCTCACCCAATTACCAGATGCTCTAACATTCTCTGGCTCTGGGAATCGAAAGAACAAGGTCAGGTACAAGGCATTGTACTTGGGCTGGAATTTTTATAGGCCATGATCAGTTGGAAGTGGTATGCAGCCCGGCCAAGCCCCAGAGACCGTGGTTCCAAAACACACCATCATCCACCAAGCCTGCCCACAGCTGCCAAAGAGATCTCTCTCGTCCCCATCATTCCACTGACGGTCATTTTGTCCTTGGCTACAACGTCCCACTGGGCCCTGCATGGATTTTACGAGATTTCTTCGCTTCAAGCGTAAGTACGAATACAAGCCTCCTAAATTCCACCGGAAAATTGGTGGCTAATCCAAACATTTCATAAAATTAGAACTCATTGTGGGGCTGAAAGGAATTCAGACTGTGCCGCCACCAGAGAAATGCAAAATATTTGTTATAATTTCTTCCTTCATGAGCTGTTTCAAGCAGCAAGGGCTCTTTCAGCTTGAAGTTAAAGGAGGCGATGGGGCGGGGAGGGGAGGAATGAGAGAGTTTTTGTTTTTGTTTTGTTTTCTTTGTGGTTTGCAAAAAGCATCACCAGATGATGAAAAATTGAGGAATCCTGCCTGCCTCCCTAATCCCTAGGCTAGCAGGGATAATAAACTGTCCCCATCTCGGCTGCATCTTGGCTTTATAAAGAGGGTGTTTTCCCTGGAAAATGGTACTTTTGCCCTTCATTTTCTTCTTGAGCTTTAGCCCCAGAGTTTTTGATATCCTGAGATTTCATCAGCAAGAGAGATACCTGCAATCATTCATTTAGGCATGCATACAGGCAGGTCAACAATACTGATTTGCCAGGCACTGTACGAGGCACTTGGGCTACACCAGGAAACAAAACTGGTGAAAATCCAAGCCCTGGTAGAGCCCGCCTTCCAGGGAAGGAGGACCAACAACGGAGGATTCGGTGACTCCCACTTTGAAGCAGTTTGGAGACCAGACCTGAAGACTCACCAATTGCAGAATCTGGACGAGGCTGGAGTAGAAGTCCAAATCAATCCTAGAACTCTCATCTCACAGAGAAAGTAGCTGAAGAAGTACAGAAAAAGGGACATAATTTTCCCAAGGTCACGTGGCTCACATGGTGGCAATGGAGGAACCAGCCCCCAAGCTTCCTGACCACATCCCCAGACTCCTAACACTCCACAGCCATTCAACCAACATGGACTGCCTTCTTCCCGTGCACCAGACACGGAACCAGGCACCAGGAGTAAGACATGGAACAGCCGGCTTCACAGAAACAAGTTCCTCCAGTTGCTATTTTCACAAGCCTGGAGACAACAGTGAGTCTGGCTGGGTTCAGTGGGACTCCACCCCCGGCCCCCAAGTGTGTGTGAAGAACCAAAGCAGGAAGCTGCAGAAGATTCCAAGGATCCACACCCGTGAGAGGCCATGGAGCCCAGCGATTACCACCTTGAGCCTGAAGTCAGACAGCCCAGCCCTAGATCCCAGCTCTGTGACTGTGCAAATCATGTGACTTCTCTAAGCCTTTCCTTCCTGGTCTGCAAAATGAACGTACTAATAATGCAGGTTCAAAGGAGAGAAGGCCCCTAAAGTGGTTAGAACAGTGCCTGGCACACTGCACCATCCAATGCGTGTTTCCTGCTATTATGATCATTAGGGAAAGGATCGTCCTTCCACTCTGGACCTTCCTACACATTCAAGAAGGTGGCTACGAATCAGTGGAGATTTCCACTTCATAGCTCTCCTCTCCAGGATTGATACCACCAGCTGCCAGCATGCCCACTCACATACTGGTTCCCTCTCAAAGCATTCCATTGGATTCTGCCTGGGAAACAGAGATCAATTAACTGTGAGGAAGATGCAAAGTGAGGTTCTCCTGAGCGGGTGCATCATGGTCCTGCCTTTCCATTCAAACACATCCACGTGCTGGGCTCTGAGTTCACCAGGTCAACCCAAGTCTCAGTCTCTTCCCTCCCACGGCTTCTGCTAGTTGGAGAAAGATTCACTTTCTAATCTACCCAGAGCTAGATAAGCTGGAATGTTACATCAAGGACCGCTGAGAGCTTCTCAAAGTTTGCTGGCATCTCTTCTAATTGATAACAAGAAAGTCAAGGCTGTATAATGAAAGTATCTGATACAAAGAGATGAAATTCTAAGATATGAGAGAAAGGAAAAAAAAACAACACACAACAGGGAATGGGTCTCCTTCAATAGACGGGCAGGAGGGGTAAGTGTACACCACAAAGGCTGGGAGGCTGGGGATGTAGAAATGACAAAGGGTAGCTGCATGTTCTAGAACCCAGAGCTGGTTGAGTTCCTCTGGGGCAGAGGCTGTACCCTGTCCCCTTGCCCCGGCCTTCCTAGTGCCTACACAGTACCTGGCACAGAACAAGAGCTCAGCCAAAATGTGCATAAATATGTTTAAACGTGCGACCTGGGAGAGGCAGAAGGAAAACTGACAGCTGTTGCTACTTCTTGGAAGCCATCTAGGGTCACAGCTGAGAGCTCAGACAGACGTGAGTGTCATTCCGGCCATCATCCCCAGGTCGTCACAGACAGTGTATCCCTGGGGGCTTCAGTTCCCTCTGCAGTAAAGCGGGGGCTGTGATAGCATCTCTCTTGTGGGAGGAGGGAGGGTCTAAGAATGACCAGGAATTCAGTGAGACGATGCAGGTAACACACTTACCCCAAGGGCTGGCGGATATAAAGTGCTCCACAGAGGTGAGTCTGATGGTGTGATTTCATCTTTAAGGATGAGAGAGTAGTAAACATAAGCATCTATTCTGCCTTTTAAATGAGGCTGCCAAAAACATGCCTTTCCATGAGGAGAGGGCCTCCTCCTTGAAGTCTTGCCTCCACCCACCTGTCCCCAGGATGAAGGAGCTCCCTGGATGCCGAATGCCCCCCAGCACTGCTAAAAGCACGGGGACACCCAAATGCACAACGGAGAGCAGAGGCGGCCACAGGCCTCCAGCCTCCAAGGCAAAGTCCCCTAAACTCAAAGTACCCAAGGAATGAGTGAAGATCCCGTCAAGCAACCCAGCAGAACATGAAATTGCCTTCCTCTGAATCCCGAATAATAATAACAGCCTATAATTATTGACAACCAGCTACATGTCAGGCACTGTTCTTGGCACAGTCCATGACAACCTGGGGAATAGGTTCTACTATCACACCACTTTATAGTTGAGAAAACTGATAGCTTCTTTGAAAGTATTTTCTAACTCACATGGGTTGTCCAGAACCCACTTTATAGACAAGCTTAAAAAGCAATGCCTGCCTTGAGCTGAAAGGAAATGAAGGCTCTCCCTACACTTGACAAAGCCTGCACCAAACAATCAAATAAAAGGGTTTGGGGAGCCGAAGATACTTCCCTTTCCCGCAACAAAGAGACCTCCTGCCAAAACCCAGGCAAGAGGAAATGAAGTCTGTTTCATCAGTTCCATTCAGCAAATCCCAGGATTCTCTTCCTATGAGCTGGCAGGGACTTTGCTGAGCATTTAGTCTTGGTCTCTCGATTTATAGGTGAAGAAAAGGGATTCAACACTGGGGCACCTATTCTGTGCTATCCCATGCCCAGGCTGCTGGAGGTACAAAGATGGCTGAGACCTTGTCCTGCCTTTCCCAAGAAGAGGGCTCCTTCAAGGATAACATTTCTCTATGGGCAAAACACTTTTCTAAGAACTCGACAGACAATTTGTTGATCCTAACAACCACTCCCCATTTCACAGATACAGAAAGTGAGTCTCACACAGGAGGTTACAGCAGGGTCTCAAACCCCGGTGCCTGGCTCCAGAGGCAGACTCAGAACCACCCCTTTTGTACACTTTCCTTCCATCTTCCTGTAGGAGATTGGGGGTATGAGTGTCCTTGGCAGCTGGGGTGAATCATACATGAACTGAGACCAATCACAGTGAAATAACAACTGCCAGCAAGAATTCCTTCCAACCTGCACCCATCAGTTGCCTCTGTGGCTTTAGAGTCAGAAGAACTAGCAATACACAAAGTGTGACACCAGCGGGATGGGATGGGGAGGGGATGGAGTCTTAAGGAAACACTGACAAAGCAGCAGCTCCCTTTTCTTACACTGGGGAATTGTCCCTTTGGCCACAGAGATGCAAGCTGCACTCTGAGCCATCTGGACACCGCCCTTTCCCTCCCTTCCAGGGAAGGAGGGGACCTACCATGCAGCCTCTTAGCACCCTCCCACTGAACACCTCGGGCTGCCTTTCAATACCTCTAATGAAAGTAAACCAAGTGGAATTCTTTTCTCGAGTTTTAAAGGCAAATCACGATGGTGTTTTTTTCCAGACATACATTAACTCTGCACTCCAGCTGGTTTACAATTCTTTAAGTACTTGATTTACTACCCAGGGAGAAAATGTTTTGAAAATCTTGCAAATGCATTTTGCATCTCAAGCTTGCCTACTCGAAGAGCTGATCACCGGGGATTCTCAGACAGGTTGGGGATTGGGGGGTGCAGTGGCGGGGGGGGGGGGGGGGTTGCTGCTGGCGGCTCCCGGAAGTGCAGGAGTGACCAGGGAGGCCAGAGAGTTGCAAAGAACTGCAGGAAGCAGCCACCAAGGGTGGGAATCGGCTCCCTTCCTCCTCCCTGCAGCCTCAGTGCAGAGCTGTGATAGAGAGGCACCTGGCCGTGCTGGGCCGGCCCTCCACAGCTGTCCAAAGGGTGGTAAGGAAAGGGATGACCCGGAAAAGGGGGAGGATGGGGGCCCAAGGGGCCTTCCCTGCTGCCTCCCACCTCCACAGACCCCTCCCTTCTCAGGACTGCTGGTACACTCTTCATGCAGCTGTTTGTTCATTCATTCATTCATTCATACTGAGCATCTACTATATTGCCTGGCTACAGGCCAGGATGCAGTGGTAAGACAGTGACCCTGCTTCCCTCCTAATGGGGGAGGAAGGGGAGAGTGTGTACAGACAAATCATCAAACCCACAAGCTCTGGAGGAAACCGACACAGGGCCAAGACAGGAGGATATGGAAGCAGGAGTTTGAACAGCCAGGCAGGACTTGAAGGATGTGGCAAATCCAGAGTTTAAGTCCTCGGCCACCCATGGGAGGGTTTAAAGCAGGGACAGCCACGACCAGGAATAAAAAGGCCACCAAGGTGCTCGTTGCTTGCACTTCTCACTAGCTCTGGTTTCCAAGAGCATAATATGCACAAGCTCTGCATCAGAAGGCTCCCAGTCCTACTTCTCATGGCAATCCCACTTGGTTGGATGTTGGCAGCCGCTATTTTCTAGAAGAGAAAACAAGCTCAGAGGAAATATGCGACTTTGCCCAGGATCATCCAGGTGCTGAGCCGCAGGGGAGAATAGGAACCCAAGTCTGTCTGATTCTACAGCCATTTCTTCCTCCTCATTCATACAACCCCCTTGTGCTTTGCTCAGTTATTCCAGATGTGCTCATGACAGGCCCCAACTAAGTCCTCAGTACCTCCATGGCAGGACTTGTCATATTCTGTTCTGAAACTTCCCACTGTCCTGGGCACTTTAGGAAGCTCTCGGGAAATATACCTTGCCAGATGGAAAGGAAAAGATGGGCTGACCCCAGTGGAGGCTGTGTCTTCACAATAGGGAATCTTTAGCCCAGCCTGGGTTGAACATGCAGTTAAAAGTTTACCAAAGAGCCTCGCTATGAAGTCAACATCTGGCTGCTTCTGGACCATTTCCAGAGAATTTTATCAATACAGCCAGACTCTACTCACGGGTGGGTCATCTGGTCCGGCCCCTCCTGGGCCCTGAGCCTGGGATCTTCTCATTCCTTCACTGCACAGTGTCGTCTGGGCTGGCGGGATGATAAACGCATTCTGCTTTAAAGCAGATACTTCGCAAATCATAACTTACAGATGCTCCAAGACTTTCATGTGGGAAAGACAAATGAGACTTAGGCTGTCTGACTCCGGAGCCACTGAGGACAAGAAGCCACAGCCAGGACGGCTCTCTCCTCTCCACAAGCACAAGACCGAATGGGAATCCGAGCAGGGAAGGGTCTGCCTGGCTTTGCAGACACTGCCATATTACCCGCCATTCATTTCCAGCCATTGTCTTTTCAAGCCCATAAATCAGAAAGCTCCTTGAGGTCAGGGGTGATGACCTACAGCTCCCATACCTTCTGAAATAGTCACTCGCTATCGTATTCCCTTCTGTGCCATCCCATGAGCCTTTTGCCCTGGACCTCCTATGTGCCTGGCACTGTTAGGCATGGACAGCAGGTCCAAGATGGTTGGATGGGACTTGTCAGCAGACAAGACACCTTAACTCAATCCTTATCTCCTGCAGCTTCCTGGGAGGAAGTGAGATCAGACATCCTGGAGTGGTGAGGGAGCACTTCTGTTGCAGGAAAGTGAACCAGCTGACCTCCAGAGGGCCCCAAGGGATTCCAGAACCTGAGGCTGCTGAAGACACAAAGAACTCAATGTGTGTCCAGGAGAAGCGCTCCTGGACCTGCTTCATTAAAACAGACTCGTGGCTCAACAAGCAAACATCTCTCCCCCCTCCCCACCCCTGACACCATTCCGATCTTTATCTTCTCACAGCTCAACTCTTGCGAAAACCTCCAGGTTGGCTCCCTGCTCCGAGCCAGCATTGCAGACCCCTGGGCTCGGAGCCCCGCTGTGATCAGAGCCCAGCTCAGCCCACCTAGGGGAAGGGAGCTGGCCACAGTCTTCACATTCACGCTGCCTGAGTCCAGACCCCGGCTCTGCTGCAGTATGTGACCTCGGCAGGCTAGCAAACCTCTCTGTGACTCAGCCTCTTCATCTGGAAGATGAGACAATTACAGGATTGTTATGAGAATTAAATTAGTTAAATGGACCTGGCGCATTATAAGCACTCAAGAAGAATTAGCTGCTATTATTTATTGTTATTAAATATTATTATTATCCCCCTATTGCTATCTTACCTGCCTTGCCTCCTACTGCATCCCAGCATAAAGCCTGCATTCCAAGAGATTTGGCCTGCTCACCCTGGAATCTGCCCTTTGCCTGAAAGCTTCCATATTTTGGTCTTTGGAAATACAAATCAAGGGTCATCTTCAACAGCCCTGCCCTCCCTAATCCTACCTATTCCCTGGCCCTCTCTCAATCTCCTTCCTGAACAATGAGAAACCTCCCAGAAGAAGCATCTCCCCATGGCTAGTTCTCTGGAACGTGAGCAAAACACCACATCCAAATCCAGAGGTCACCCACCGTGCAACAAAGATAAAAGGTTCTCCATGTCTCCAGCAGCAGTGGGCCTCAAAATAGACTGGTTTGATGCTTCCTTGTTACTTAACCCTGGGCAAGTTACTTAAACTCCCCAAGTATTGTTTTCCCCATCTATTAAATGGGTCTAAGGTGAGTGCGTGCCTCTTAGGATAATGGTGACAATCAGACATGAGAAAATGTCTGTAAAGCACTTAGCACAGTCTGACATACCCTGAACTCTCAAAAATATTGGCTGGTAGTAATAAGAGCAGTTGTGACAATTGAGGGAGGGGATGTTCCTATCTAGCATGACACTCAAGTTAATGAACTGATCTTCAATGAGCTATGTTTCAACTTGAAAATCTCTGGAAGTAATCAGTTCCTGTACAGAAGAGGTACCCACTGCCTAGCAACTGCTCACCCTTGTCTCTTCCACCAGACTATAAGTTCCTCAGGTCTTATCCATGTGTATGCCCCAGAATTTAACATGGTGAGAAGCATATGGCAGATGGTAATAAATCTTTGTTGAACTGAGCAGAATTAGTTCAATATTTGTAAGTACATTTCATCATTGCTACTAGATTATAAACTCTTTAAGAGTAAGGATCATGTCTTGTTCTAGTAAAGATTAATTAAATGAGTGATGGAGAAATACCAAAGGAAGAATCAGGTTTTCTAGACTCAGCCTACTCAGTTAGGCTGTGCAACCTCAGAGAAGTCACTTGACAACTCTGTGCCTTATTTTTCTCACCTCAAGGATGGATGAAAAGTTTGGACTACACATCTGTCAAGGTCCCTTATACCTTAAAACTGGGTTTGGGCCTTAGCTGCAATATGGTACCCCAGTCACCCTGCATATGACAGTCATACACCCCTGGTTCAACAGGCCAGCTTACTAATTTGCACTCCTGAGCTGCAGTTTTCCAGCACCAAGCTATGAATAACTTTAGGCCAGTGCTTAAAACACCCACTTTTAGTCAAATCAGCTCCTTTGCTGGGTGAGGATGCTTCATCACCCATCCCATGGCATCATAGCAATTTGGGAGCACAACTGACCCACCAGCCTTGCCAGTCCCATGCCAGACCCTCCCAGAGACCTGCTTCCTGCTCACACCACACCTCATACTACTCATAAGAGATAACCTGGAGCAGAGAGAGAGCTGAACTTAGCTGACGGTGAGCTAATCGCATAACACCTCTCCCCAAAACGTTGTTTATTTTTGCTCTTGGATTTTTTGGCAATGCTCAGTGCAGCCTGAGGGTCCAGGGAGCTTGGCTCAAAGAAAATGCCATGCTATAACACAGGGGCTCGCTCTGCAGCCCTGCCCGAAACTGTATGAAAATGAAAGTTGTGCAATAAACAAAGCCCAAATTCAAGGCCTTAGAAATGTGTTCAGATCCTATCAGAATCTGGCTGACGGTCTTGGCTTCCTATGGGTGCACTTCCCTAATTAACCTGAAAAGTTGATTATTTCTCCTACCTCTCTCTGAGTGAGTTAATTGTCCAATGCATCACGCCACTCTGATGGTCTTAAAACCTAAATGAAAGTCCAAGAGAAATGAGGGGGGGGAAATCTGCTAAAAAAAAAGAAGCTGAATTTGCTAATTTCCCCCTTTGAGGCTTTCTAAGGGCTTTGCTGGTGGCTCAGCTGGTAAAGAATCCACCTGCAATGCCGGGAGACCTGGGTTTGATCCCTGGGATGGGAAGATCCCCTGGAGAAGGGAGCAGCTACTCACTCCAGTATTCCGACCTGAAGAATTCCAGGGACTATATAGTCCATGGGGTCGCAAAGAGTCAGACACGACTGATTGACTTTCACTTTCACATAGGTTATTTTATTCAATTCTCACAACTAGTTCATGAGGTGGTACTATATTAGCCCATTTTACAGATGAGGAAGTGGAGGCTTCTGAAAGTTACACAGCTTGCCCAAAGTCACAAAGCTAGTCAGGAATCGGTCAGGATTTGAATACAAGCCAGGGCTCTTAGTCCTTCTGCCAGAGTGCCTCCCTTGTGCAGCTTGTGAACTCTGGAAGAAGCCACTTTGAATCCTTTCCCATAGACCTGCTCAGACAGTAGCAGCAAGACTACATTTGGGATGAAAAGAATGCCTGAAGAATGCCTGGACCACATAGAGGGCTGGACCAGCTGACTCCAAGTTCCTGATTCTGCAACCTCTCTCTTCAGAACTGCCTTTCACAGAATGCTGATGCTCCGTGGTGTGCTGTTTGACTCAGAAGGCCCTTCCAGACGTGCAATTAAAAGCCAAAAGATTCTTAAACAATTCTCTGTCTCAAGGGTGCTGATTTCATAGCATCTCAGGCAGCCTAACACCCAGCACTCTACTTGGGCCACTAGCATTGGCAAAGCAGCTGAAAGGCAAGGCGCCTCGTGGAAAGTGCTCGGAAAGGCGTGCGTACAAATGAAAATACAGCGTCACTTCGCAATTCTACCCAAAGACCTAAAAGGCAGAATTGAGACAATGTGCTCTGAATTCTCCACAACTGCACCTCAAAAGCAAGTGGATATTCAGTGTATCCTTGAAACCAGAAGAAAACTCCAAAGTCACACTTCAGATGAAAATTTCTTGCTGCTCTTGACAGATTCTGAGTCACCAAGCACTGAACAGGCAAGAACAACTTGCTGACCAATTTTTTTTTAATGTTTGTTTTATTTTCTGTCCAGTCAGGCATAGGGATTTTCCACCTGACAATTTCTGTTTCTCGCTTAAGTTCTGACACCATCTGTGAGCAGTGTGCTTCGCGGGGGGCGCGGGGGCGGGGGGGGGGGGGTAGGGGGGGAGCGGACTTGAAGTCAAGGAAGCCTTCCCTTCACCCAATCTCAGTTTTCTCATCTGCTTAATGCATCTACTTAGATGATTTTGCTAACATCCTAGGCTTATCTATCAGGTAGAAAGCAGTCTGGGGATTGCCAGTTTCTGGATGTGGATCTGCTACCAGATTTAGAATCTTTGCATAATCTTTGAGTAAAACAAGAGATTGAGCTGTAATGAGTAGCACAATGGGAAACTGAACGGAGGGCTGGACAACAGAGCAGGACTCAACAACTTGCTGCTGTGAAATGAGCCTCTTCCGTTCTCAGGGCGCCCCCTAGTGGCCATTCGATTAAATCCCGAAGGAATGTTCCGAGTTTCTGCAAATAAAGGGAAAGAGACACCCACCACAAGAGAAAGGCAGGCTCGCGCCTACTGATGCAATCAATCCCTCTCGCTCTATCCTAGTCCGTGGATCAGACAGCTATCAGAGGGAATACCTGAGGCCCCAGTGAAGCTCAGAAATATGTCTGCCATAAGACAAGCTTTCACTCTTGCAGTTGGCGGCAAGCTACTCAGCTTTCCGGAGTCTGTGCCCCCTCACAGATCCCAGACACACCCTTACCACTCAACCCCTCACAAGCTCACATCCTCAACCTGCAGCTCCAACCGCGTCTGGTTTTCATTACTCCGCTTTCGAACTTCCCAGCGTGATTCTTCAACAGCTATTAAGACAACATGAGCAAGGAGCTAGGCTTAGTTTTTGCTTATTCAACATCCAGCCTGGGGAATATCACCTCAGACAAAAAGCATGAATGAAGCGCACGTTTCTCAGCCTCCTCTTCCACAGACCGAGTGTGCTCCTTAAAGGACATTTTTGCATCTCCTCTTGAAAATTTTCAATCTACAAAAACGGCACCTGCCCTCTAGACTACTTGCTATAGAATTTGTTGATGAGAGACAGCTTTAAAATACTATGTACAATCTCTCAAATTTCCAGTTAATCTATAAAGTACTTGAATTTTTAGGATCTAGGATAAAGCTATATCAACCCAAAGAGTGAAGCCTAGAATGAAGAAATTATCCAGATAAACCAATATTTGAGAACTGGGCCGGCTGAACTTTCTGATTGGCGCGAGGTTTTGTCCACAGAACTGTCACTGCACAGACGCAAAAGAAAAATACTGACATCAACCCACCACTTACTTTATTCAGCAGCCCATTTCTCTTTTCCTCTGTGATCATTTATTTGTTAAGTTTATAAGCAACCCTGGGCCCCCAAACACTCCCCACAAGTGTACACAAGGAGTTCCATAATTACTTCCTGACTTTGGCCCTAAATCGATTAAAATCCATCTGATACGCTGAAAATCAAAGAACCATGTTAATTTTCTGCCACACACCACACAAAATCTTTCTGCAATAGTCAGTCACTTTGAACCCAACCCTCTAGCCACAAGCAGCGTGGATTGCAAGGGCCTGTTCTGCAGAAAGGAAAATGACAACAAGCCAAGGTTGGGACAATGCAAAGATTCCAAAGCACTCAAGACGTTACTTGGGGCCGAGTAAATGGCCTTAGGACCCTGGCAGGGTTACAGCTGTCACAAAGAGTGGGGCGGCTGGGTCAGACCCCTTACACAATACAGCAGTCTTGCAGCCGGAGCCTGAAAGGCAAATGAATCTGCAACTCAGTGTGGCTGTCCATGCCCTAGGCGTTTCAGTCCTCCCAGAAGCCAGCAGCAAACTGTCACAACCCTCAGGCATGAGGGTTGAACCTTCACTTCTATTCCCTAACCTTCTCTCTTAAAAACAGGCAAGAGTCCGTCCTCGCTTGCAGCGACCTCAGCACCGCGGCGACGGGTATTGGGAGGATGCAGGGGAGAGGGGGGGTCTCATTCATCTATAGGATACGGGACCAGGCGAACCAGCTCCGAGCTGCGGATGTGGCTCTGTGTGGAGTTACAGCAATAAGGCATTCCAGGGCATGAATGCGTGCCCGCGAGGGAGACCCCAACGGTCCCGATGGTGCAAGTGTTTGCAAATCATAAACACTACTTTGCTGCTGGGATCAAAACCCCCAAAATATGCGCAGACAGGATGTAACAAGTGTTTCGGGAGAAAGACACGCCTGAGCCACGGGGTCTGGGGCGGGGGGGCGGGGGAGAGTGAGGAATCTGTCTGGGGGTTCCGGGGAAGCCCCCTCTCGGACCAGAGACCCCCCTCTGCTGCGCCCCCCAAACCCCGCCGCGTGCGCGCTACTTTCCCAGCCACGTCTAGACCGAGCCCCCCGAGTATCCCCCAACTCACCACTCGGCCCGAAAACCTCTCGGTGGCCCGTTTGACTTTGCCGTAGGTGCCTTTGCCCAGGGTCTCCTGCAGCTCGTAGCGGTGCTTCAAGTTGTGTTTGTGGTGATGCCGCTTCACACCGTGCGGCTTCCTGGGTTCAGGGGCCGCCGCCAAGGGGGCTGCAATCGCCCCCGCCTCCGGCAGAGAGCCCGGCGCCCCCGGCCCCAAGTCCGGGCCGGCTGCGGGCGCAGCGGCCCCCTCCATGTCCGAACGCGGGGCGAGCCGGGCCGGAGAGGGCAGGACCGGGCTCGGCTCTCGCGGTGTCGGGGTCCCAGTCGAGAGAAAGCGGGGCGCGCTCAAGGTCGCCCCCGCAGCATCGGGAAGGCGGCCGGCTCCCGCCGGGGCTACGGCTGGGTCACTGGAGGCGGCGGGGACGGCACATCTGGCGCCCCTGGCGCGCACGATCCGCGCACCGCCCACCGGCCGCGGCGAGCTGCGGCGCGTCGGGCGAGGTGGCGGCGGTGGCAAGGGAGGCGGTGGTGTTCGCAGGAGGGAGGGGAGAGGGGTGGCTCCAGCGCAGGAGAGGGAGTGTTATGTGGGGCGCCGCGCCCCCAGACCCCTCCCCGGGAGGACGCGCAGACTGGGCGGGCGCGGGGGCGGGGGCGGCGCGCGGGCCGGCCCCCGGGGAGGGGGGCGAGGGGCGGTGCGGCCGGGGCTTCCCCCCCCACCTCTCGCCCGCCTCCCGGGCCCGGGGCCACCCCGAGCTGGGAGGGGGATGGAAGCGTGTCGCGACTCGCCCTTTGTGCAGCGCCGGCTAGGCCGCGCCGGCGGCCAGGGGGCTTTGTCCTCGCTCGGCTGGGAAAGAGACTTGGGGGTTCCCAGCCCGGGCGCCCCCTCCGCCGGCTCGCCCGCCGCCGCCGCCGCCGCTACCGCGGGCCCTCCGCCGCCGCCGCCTCCTCGGACTCCGGCTCCGGCCGCTCGGCCTCCCTTCCTGCTCGCGCCCTGGCTGCGGCGACGGCGGCGGCTAGCCGAGCCCCGGGGCCGGGCAGACGAGAGCGCTCGGAGCCGGGGGCCCCCGCGGCCCGCTGGCGATCCGACCGGGGGCGCCGCGGGCTCGGGCGCCCCTTCATTTTGTTTTAGGTGTCGCCGCGGCCGCCAGGCCGGAGACGGGGAGAGGCTGGGGGAGGGGAGGCGCGCGGGTGTTGGGTTACAGGCGGTGAGTCACGGCTCCCCTCCCCCGCCTCGGTGCGCACCCCCTCGCGCTCAGCTGGGGCTGCCACCCCCGCCTCGCAGACCCCCATCCCGGCTGGCGAAGGGCTGCTCCCCAGGGCCGGGGCCGGGGCAGCTGCGCGCCCCTGAAAACCCCAAGAGGGGCGCGTTGACCCCGGCCCCGCGGCCTCGCGGGAGAAAGACGAAGGCGGGGAGGAAGGGAGGCTCCGAGGCTGAATCTGCGGCCGGTCGCCGCACTGCCGCCCTCCGAAACTATCCAGGACTCCCGCCTGGGAGACGAGGAGAGTTGGGTCGCTAGAGGTGCCTGGATGCAGCTGGGCGCCTACCCTGCCAGCCAAGGCTGTGTTTGAGATGGGCAAACCAGGGACCTCGGATGGAGCAGGGCCTGAGACCGGCTGAGCCAGAGGCGACAGGCAGGCCTCTTGGCTCCTTGGGCGTTTGTATTTCTCTTTTAACTGAAATGGCCAGATCCTGGAGGTGGCACCCAGCACCCCACCTCCACAAGTGAGGGTCTGGCAGGAAGGGCTACGACTGTGGCAAGGCTGCCACCTTCTTCTAAGAAGCCGCAAGGGAAAATAAGGAAGAAGGCAAGAGAAAAAGAGGGCTTCAGGAGGTTTTTTTAATAGTGCGGTACACCAGACTGCAGTCCATGGGGTCGCGAGGAGTCGGACACGACTGAGCGACTTCACTTTAACTTTTCACTCTCATGCATTGGAGAAGGAAATGGCAACCCACTCTGGTGTTCTTGCCTGGAGAATCCCAGGGACAGGGGAGCCTGGTGGGCTGGCGTCTATGGGGTCGCACAGAGTCGGACACGACTGAAGTGACTCAGCAGCATACCATACTGGGATGGGAAGAGTGAGGGGTGAGGAATGTCGGGTGCGTTCTGCAGATGGTGTGGTGGTTCCTTTTTTCACCAGTGAGCCGGACTCGCCCTTCCTCTGCAGCTCTCAGGTTCATCCCTTCTGCATTCCTGCTGTCTTCAGGCCTGTCTATACCTTATCACCTTACCCTGGATCCAGCAACAGCACGTCCTCCCTGCAAGCCCCCTCCCCGCTGCCAGAGTGATATAGCCTGTAACACTACAGTCACCATAATGTGTCCTCCACACTTGCAGGATCTCCCTGCCTGCCTCCTGCAACTATTCTGTTTTTATACAAAATCTGTAGACTTTGCATAGTAGATTAGAAAGTCAGTATAAATAACATGCAGGTTGAGCCTGGCTTCCCAGTGGCTAGGCTGTGTGACATTTGTCAAATGACTTAACCTCTCAGAGCTTCAGTTTCTTCTTGAAGTGTAGATTAGTGGATCTGTTTGACAGGTAACCAGATCATGTCTGTAGTGGTAATTAAAACTGTTAACCCTGTGTCTTTCCCTTCCCAGGGACGTGGTGTGGTGTGCTGTGCTTAGTCACTCAGTCGTATCCAACTCTTTCTGACGCTCTGGGCATGGGATTCTCCAGGCAAGAATACTGGAGTGGGTTGCCATGCCCTCCTCCAGGGGGATCTTCCCAACCTAGGGATCGAACCGAGGTCTCCCACATTGCAGGCAGATTCTTGACCGTCTGAGCCACCAGGGAAGCCCATGGACATGGTGAGAATCCACTACCCCATCTCTTGAAATTAAACGTGGCCACGTTACTTAGACCAATGGAATGAGAGCAGTGATGTGCATTGCTTTTAGGTGGAAACATTGAAGGACCAATGGGTAAATGCCCATGTCTTGACAATCCTGAAAATTCAATGTTGGCAATCACAACAACCATGAAGTACAGAAATAAAGCCTCCCTCATCCAGCGTGGGCCTCTGTAACGATGGCAGAACTGGCTCGAGTAACCTGCATTGTAAAAGTAGTGTGAGCAAATATTAAACGTGTTAAACCAGGGAGATTGAGCGGTTGTTTGTTACAGCAGCATAATCTAACTTATTCTGGCTGTTGGTGATCCTCCCCAGTGCCTAGGACTTAATCAGTATCAAATAAATAGCACCTGCCATGTGCTGATCCTATTTTATGACAGTAAAACCCTGTTTTCAGTTGAGGAAACCATATCAGAAAGGTTAAGCAATTAGCCTGAGATTACACAGGTTGTAAATAGCCACGCCAGGAATTAAACCCTACCTGTCCAGTTCCCAAGCGTGTGTTCTTCCACATATGCAATTCTACCTCTCCTTAATTGGGAAGGATGGAAACAGTACAATGCCTGGCACACAGTCATGCCCAAGAACAGGGAGTTCCTCTCCAGACTGAATTCCTATAGCATTTACAATTTGAACCACACTTTAGCACAATGTTATCGTGCATTGTGCTCAAGAGTTTTCACATAGATAAAGCATTTCCTCCAACAAGCTCCCAGGCTCCTTGATTAAGAGCTTGAGTTCTAGAGTCAGACTGCCTGGGTTCAAATCCCTGTTCCACCACTCATAATTGAGCATTTTGGACAATTGTTTTCCCTCTCTACCCTTCTGTTCTCTCATCTGCAAAATGGTGATGGTAATAACATAGGTGGTATTGGCAGTGGTAACAGCATGTCTCAGGGGGTTGGTGTGAGGATTAAGAAATGTATATACTCAGTAAATCGTGGCTATTAATATTATACTCATTTTTCACCTTCTTATGACTCTTACTAGAATTCAGGCATTATAAGCAAGTTAATCATAATGCCTGATTAGACTCTGATTTCTGGCTTCATTATGGATATGGGACCAATGTTGTCACATTAGCAGTTGGAAGCATAACATCCACACTGCCCTACAACTTATATTTTCATAAGACCCACTATTTGTTCTTTATTAGACTTTCCATTGTCAAGGCAATTTAAAAAAAGAATGTAATATTTGCTCCCTTAAGAAATAGCTGTTTAGAAGACCTCGTAATGCCAGTTATGGTTTATCTGCTATCTACCATCTACCAGGACCTTTATATGTATTGGGGTCTTCCCTTGTGGCTCAGCTGGTAAAGAATCCGCCCGCAATGTGGGAGACTTGAGTTTGATCCCTGGGTTGGGAAGATTCCCTGGAGAAGGGAAAGGCTACCCACTCCAGTATTCTGGCCTGGAGAATTCCATGGGCTGTATAGTCCATGGAGTCACAAAGAGTTGGATACGACTGAGCGACTTTCACTTTCACTTATATGTATTACCTCTAATCATCATGAAACTGCAAGATGAGTATTAATGATCCCCACTTAGCTGTTCACACTGAGTCTCAAAAAGGTTAAGTTGTCTATGATCAGGCTTTCCTCTGATCCCTGTTCCAAGCTGCTGACACCCCAGCTCATATCCATGAATGCATATGTTTTGGTTAACATAAGTATTACATTTTTCTAGATGAGCTTTTGGAAAGTTACCAAAGGTTGTAATATTTCTAACTTAAGTATGTTGTTTGGTAGACACCTTACAATAAAAAGCAACCCAGGAAAGTGTTTATTCTTCACAGTGGCAGATTTCTAGTTGTTGTTCAGTTGCAAAGTCGTGTCCGACTCTTTGTGACCTCACCAGGCTCCTCTGTCCTTGGGATTTCCCAGGCAAGAATACTGCAGTGGGCTGCCAGCATTCCCTTCTCCAGGGGATCTTCCCAGACCAGGGATTGAACCTGTATGTCCTGCATTGGCAGGTGGATTTTTTACCACTGAGTCACCTGGGAAGCCCAGATTCCTAGTTGCCCACCAAATATCCATGCTTCTCAAGCAGGTGAGCTCACAGACAGCTGCTGTGCTGGGAATGTATGTCCCCACCTCTCTTGCATCCCAGTGTGGCCATATGACTGGTTATCGCTAATGGAATATGAACAGAAGTGATGTGCATTACCTCTAGAGCAGACTGTTGAAAAATGGATGTGCATTCCCCTCTTGGCGTAGCTGGAAGCAGAGGGCTCCAAAGCCCCAGAAGATGGTGAGGTCACCAAATAAAAGAAGCCTGTGTCCCTGCATCACCTTAGGAATAAAGCCAACCTCTGGCCAGGACATTGGACTGGTACATGAGTGAGAAGTAAGCTGCTACTGTGTTAAGCCCCTGAGATTACAGAGTTTCTTTGTTACAGCAGCTAGTACTATCCTAACAAATATATACAGTTTATACTGTGTGTGTGCTTAGTCACTCAGTTGTGTCCAACTCTTTGTGACCCTATGGACCATAGCTCACCAGGTTCCTCTGTCCATGGGATTTTCCCGGCAAGAATACTGGAGTGGGTTGCCATTTTCCTCCTCCAGGGGATCTTCCAACCCAGGGATGGAAACCTTGTCTCCTGCATCTCCTGTACTGCCAGCGGATTGTTTACCACTACACCACCATATTTACATATAAAAAGCACAATGGGAGATTATAACAACAAGCTCAATAGTTGGAACCCAAAATGCCACTTTTATGTTCTCTGTCCACTTGCTTATTTAAAGAGAAAGCTTATTATTTGGGAAGTTTTTCCTCTAATTTTCCCTGTATTACATGTATCCAAGATGCAAACAAGAATAGTATTCAGTAGTCATAACATGATTTAATAAGAAACAAATTTAGTCATTCAACGATATTTCTTGTTTTTCCCGCTACATACGAGGCATCTGGGGCTGAGAATGCACTGTGACAGGACAGGCCTGGTCTCATCTTCAGGAAGCTGAACATCTTACTCACCCAGTCTGTGGGTAATAAATACAATTTACAGCGTTCAACTGACCTCCAGCCACCAAACTTCCTGGGAGATCCCAGGCTATTTAAAAGTGGAAGATATGCTTAAAAACTAAAATTTCTTTGTACATCAAAACAGAATGCTACGTTTCTTCCCCTGCTAAGTGGCTAGAGAAACAGTAAGAATGGTGGTTAAGAGCATAGGCTTCAGAATCAGAACTGGCTGGGTTCAAGTCCTGGCTCTACCATTTTCAAACTGTGTGGTCTTGGGCAACTTTTTTGTTTCTCAGTTTCCCCATCTTTAAAATGGGGACACAAATAATACCTAGCACAAAGGGTGTTTGTTGAGGATTGACTGTGTTAATGCTAAAACTAAAAAGCACTAAAAACAACATGAGATGACACAAGATAGCACCCAATAAATGTTGGCTGTTACTATCTTTGGCCACCTTCCCACTGGAATGACATTTTGTGTATACAAGGATATAGTGGACAACCATTCAGGGGGCTGACATGACACCAGGAAAAAGAATTATCATTAGAATCAGTGGATATTACAAATATTCAACTGAAATAACCCAGATTGAGAGCCTACTTTCCATTCTTCTCATCTACTGACTGAGGGGCCAGAAGAGTCCTGTTGGGAACAGCATCACTTTGGGTAATCCCCGGAGAATGGGACAACCCACGGTACAAGAGACAGGGCTCCTGACCCCTGTCATGCCCACACCCCAGTATTTTGGCCAGGTACCTTCGCCTCTCTGTGGAATCCTATCATCAGGCGAGATGCTCCTCAGGGCTGACAATTCTCGACCCCTTTTGGAGATTTCAGTTTTACATCCCCAGCATGTTCCTTCTTTTCATCCCTGCTTCCTGCACGCGTGAAGTGAATGGGGCAAGTGGACGATTGGCAGCAGCTCCATTTGCTTTGTTTTCTCTGTCCTAAACTTTTTACTGAAAAATAAGATAGCAGCTTCCTGTGGGAACACAACAGCAGGGATTCGTTGGAAGGTTCTGTTACCGAGAAAAGAAGCTGAAATATGATAAATTCCCCATCAACAGAGAAAGCACTGGCAGGACTCCAGCAGGAGCAAACAATACCATACCACCCTGGGAAGAGTAGCTGCCAGAAAATCGAGAGAGTACACGTGTCACATGCAGAGATGCACTGGGGTCACGTGGGAGTAACTCTAGTTGGCTACAATGGAAGAGCCTTTGGGTTTCAAGGAAGTTGAATGGAGATTTCTGGGCAGCTTCAGGAGATATAATGAGTTCTTGATGGGGAGGAGGAGATAGTTAGGGAGTTAGGGATTGACATGTACACACTGCTATATTGAAAAGTATAACAAATAAGGATCTATTGTATAGCACAAAGAACTCTTTACGATGTTATGTGGATGGTCTGGGATTTGGGGGGGAGGGTGAAGTGAAGTGAAAGTTGCTCAGTAGTGTCCAACTCTTTGTCACCCTGTGGACTATACAGTCCATGGAATTCTCCAGGCCAGAATACTGGAGTGGGTAGCCTTTCCCTTCTCCAGGGGATCTTCCTAGCCCAGGGATCGAACCCACGTCTTCCGCGGATTCTTTACCAGCTGAGCCACCAGGGGGTGATGGATACATATATATGTATGGCTGAGCCTCTTTGCTGTCCACCTGAAACTATCACGACATTGTTACTCTGCAATACTCCATTGTAAAATAAAAAGTTAAAAAATAAAAGTCAAGATATTAGAGATAGGGTTTCCCTGGTGGTCTAGTGATTAAGAATCCACCTGTCAACACAGGGGATGCGGGTTTGATCCCTGGTCCAGGATGATCCCACACAATGAAGAACAACTGAGCCTAATGCACCACAACTTCTGAGCCCACCTGCAGCAGCTACTGAAGACCCTGCGCCTTAGAGCCCGTGTTCCGAAACAAGAGAAGCCACCACAGTCCAAAGCCCCTGTTGGCTGCAACTAGAGAAAGCCCACGTGCAGCAATGAAGACCCAGTGCTGCCATAAATAAATAAATAAATCTTTTTGGGGAAAAGATATTAGAGGCAGCCTTGCAAAAATAATTAATAAATAAAGAGTTTTCCTTTATTACACTTTATAAGTGTATTCCTTATACACACCCTGTATGGGTGAATGCACTCAGTCACATTAGCTACGTACTTACCGTGGGCTCATCGTGATTCTAGGTACTGCAGATACAGAAGTGAAGAAAAACTAAGTCCCCGCCTTCATTCAGTTTTGTTGTTGCTGTTCAGTCACTGAGTCACATACAGGGCAGCTGGACAGGGTAATAAGAACATTGGCGTTAGCATCAGAAAGACCCGGGTCAGAATCCTGGCCCTGCCTATCAACAGCTGTGTGATTTTACCCAAGTCACTCAGCCTCTCTGACCTGGGTTTCTTCTCTTTCCTCCTTGTCCTGGATATTGCTATCTGCATGTCCTTGAGAGCAGGGACTTTGTCTTGTTTCCTCTGTATATTCAGCATGTAGAACGATGCCTAGCACATAGTAGGTACTCAATACATTTGTGTGGACTCAGCCAATGAGCTACTATAGAAGAAAGCATCTGTTATGGTGGCTGGCACACAGGTACCCAGCCATGCATTTTTCTTTGGCTGAGTAATGCCTGCTTCCCTTGCCCTGATGATCTGACCCTAAAAGCCCTCTCCTAATTCATATCCACACCACCTCCTCCCACTTAGCACCCATTGTTCCTGGGGTACCTCACTCTGTTTTATATCTCTCCACCTTTATACATGCTGTACCCAGTGCCTAGAATACCCCTTTTCCTGCCTCCAGGTGACAAATTCCAACTCACCTCAGACACTGAGCCTAAGACGTCACTCTGCCTCTGATTCTGCTCTAGACAGAACAGAAGGCTCTGTCCCCAGAGCACTCAGCTCCTGGGTCTATTATAGCACTTACATCATGGTAGTACAGTTAGTCAGGTGTGTGCCCAGCTCTGCTCAGTTTCCTGAAAGCTCCAGGGCATTCATGTCTAGAACAGCACCATCCAACAGAAATATAATGTGAGTCACATATAGCACTTTTTTTTAATTCATTCTTTTTTCTTTTTTTTAAATATTTATTTTTATTTACTTATTTGCCTGCTCCAGGTCTTAGTTGCAGCATGTGGGGTCTAGTTCCCTGACCAGGGATCAAACCCAGGCCCCCTGCATTGGAACCACAGAGTCTTAGCCACTGGACCACCAGGGAAGTCCCTGTATAGCATTTAAACTTTTCTAACAGCCATATTAAAAATGAGTTTAAAAAATGAGAAATTAATCTTAATCCTATATTTTATTTAACCTAGTCTATTCAAAATGTGATTTTAATATGCAATCAATATGTAATCAATATTAAAAAACTCATTGATGAGATATTTGACATGCTTCTTTTTGTGCTAAGATGTCAAAAATCCCTTGCATAATTTATACTTACTGTAAATCTCAATTCAGAACTATGTTTCCAATGGTTAAACTGAAATGTAACCCTAGCAAAACAGTTAAGTTGTATTTAACATAAAAATATTTTCCATTGTTCCAAGGTTTTCTGCTTTGAATTTTAATTAATTGCATAAAATTAAAAATTTCGTTTCGTAGTCACACAGCCACATTTCAAGCACTCAATAGCTATGTGTAGCTAATAGCTATTGTACCCAATAGTACAGAGCAAGATCTTATCTTCATTCTAATAGAAGTATAGATCTGACTTATAATGGGTGCCATACAACCATTGGAAAGATGACGGACGGATGGATGGATGAATTTGACTATCTTTACTTCCTCTCTAGTTTACCTTCTTATTTCTTACTCTGGAAATGCATGGCCCCAGAAAGAAAGAATGAACTTAGAAAAAAAAAAGTGAATCCATAGAAATCTTCCTTGAACTCCAATTTTTCAAGTTGCCCAATGGGCAAGGTTCAAAGGTATTAAAGTTCTATTCTCTGACTCACTTCCACAACTCAGCAACCCAGCTCAACTCTTTGCTCGGATGTCACCTTGTCAGTGGAGTCTTTCCTGATCATCTTGCCTAAAACTACAGCCCACCCTCTCCTCCCCGACTTCACCAGTGGTGCTCCTTACCCCCTTTATTCTTCACTATTGCATTTATCAGTGTATAATATTATGCATGCCTGCTAAGTCCCTTCAGTCGTGTCTGACTCTTTGCAACCCTATGGACTGTAGCCCACCAGGCTCCTCTGTCCATGGGGATTCTCCAGGCAAGAATACTGGGGTGGGTTGCTGTACCCTCTCCAGGGGACCTTCCACACCCAGGGATCAAACCCACATCTCCTAACCTCTCCTGCACTGACAGGTGAATCCTTTAACACTAGTGCCACCTGGGAAGCATATAATATTATATAATCTACTTATTTGTTGTGTTTGTCTGGACAAAGCAGAGATTTTTATCTATGTTACTTGCTCATGAATCCCCAGGACCTGGTATATAATAAATGCTCAATAATTCTTTGTGAAATGAATGAATGGATGGACAAATAATTTGAGTTCCAGCTCCTTCATCTGCTAGCTCTATGAACCCAGTAAGTAAGATTAAACTTCAGTCCCCTCATCTGTAAAATGGATATCATAGTAACACTTTCTAGTATTGTACAACGTGATCCTACGGGATTCATGCTTATGTTACAGGACTAAATAAGATGATGTCTATGAAGTGTTTAGCATGGTACCTAGGTGTGATAAGCATCGACAAAAAGGGAGCTGCTATCTGACTGTTTAATTAATAATTTTATTCAGTTTATTCCATCAGCTATAGCAACCTTGTAAAGCAATTACAATTGCCCAAGTAATTTTGTCCCAAACAAACAAATCAAAGAAAACCTAGGTCAGGGAAAAACAGTCTTGGGATCTAAATAGCCCACATAATTGCCTGTATTTACCTGTCCTGTTTTTATTTGTATTTCTAACCCTGGGATACAGGTCCCTCAGCCCTGCCCTGCCAAGATCCAGGGCAGCTTAGTGTCAGGCCCTGTGTGTGTTATGTTTATGGTCACCAGGCACTTAGGCATTGAACGCAGGCTGGAGAAGAAGGGCATTCCGAGGGTGGCACCAGCCTGCCTGTGACGGCAGAAGTTCCTGGCCCACCTGCTCTAGAGCAGTCCCCTGGGCCTTAGATGGCCTGTGGCCTGGCAACTGGGTCCAACTGGAGCCAGGCTGCCCAGGCAGCCAGCTTGTGAGGGATGTGTTAGCTGTCTTCCCAGCACCTGCAACACGTGCCCCAAATTCCTCTCGAGGATCTGCTGCTTCAGCTCCCTCTGCAGCCTCATCTTTTGAAACCCTTAATTTACCAGGCACATTGCCAGTCTCCCCTTCCCTTCACGATCTCTGCATCCCCATGTTTCATTCATTCATGCAACAAATGTTCCTTGAACATCTATAAGAGGCAGTCTTTGTGGCACGACTGGGGACCAAGAGTCATCTGATAGAGTCCTCTGCCCTCAGGAAATTTCTAATATCTCCCATGGGCTTGCTTGACAGTCTACCAAACACCTTCACACGACTGGCTTCTTTTCATCTTCATAATGATATTTTACTTGGGATTAGAGATTTTGATTTTTCCCACATTTCATTTGATGTGTTAAGAGACTGAGTGCCTTATCTAAGTTCTCACAGCTCATAAATGGGGAACCAGGGGCTCAAACTCAGGTATTTTGGCCCTGCAGCTAGTATCCAAGCAACATCACATCTCGCAAACAGCAGTTCTATAAAAGTCACCAAAAGTCAGCTCGCTGAAAGATAAGGACCATTTGAATGGCTCCAAAGAGAATTGCATGTTTTGTTTGGGGAGGAGAGAGACTGACTCCCTCCCTAAACAAGACAGAAGTGGGGGTGGGGCAGGCATCTGGGAACCAACCAGGAATCCAGCTGAATTGGGAGCCTCCCCAGATGCCTTCCCCTGGACCGTCCAATGCATAGCATTGAGGGATTCCTGAAACCTCAGAATCCAGAGCCCTGAGTACCCAAATTAACAGAATGTGGACAAAAGCAGAAAACACATGCCCGGGTATGAACCACACCTCTTTCCCTGCCTCCCCCCAAGAAATGCCAATTCTGATGTCCCTACCTTGAAACCTGAAGTTCTCTGGGAGGAACTTCCAGGCGGCATTATGAGTAGAAACGTTTTCCCATAGCACCACCAAGTGGCAGAGTCTCTGTCCACGAAAATCTCTATGAAACAGACGGAAGAAATCTAGTTCACTTCAAGGCGAACCAAGGCACAAACTAACTAATGACCAGGACTGAGAGGAAAAAAAAAAAACTTGGCTAAAATGGAAGTAGAGTGGAGAGATTCAGGGGCGATCCAGGAGGCGTGGATGTCCTCAGGCCCAGGAAAAGGCAGGAAGTCAAAGCTCTTTCTCAAGAATTTGGCAGGAATTTACAGACTACCAGGCCTGCAAGTGGCCAGCTTTTCACTCTTTGTGCTCAGTCGCTCAGTTGTGTCCGACTCTTTGCAACCCCATGGACTGTAGCCCGCCAGGCTCCTCTATCCATGGGGATTCTCCAGGCAAAAATACTGCAGTGGGTTGCCATGTACCCCTCCAGGGATCTTCCCAACCCAGGGATCGAGCCCAGGTCTCCTGCATTGCGGGCAGTCTGAGCCACCAGGGAACGGAAGCCCAGGGAAGCCCATGCTCTGACAGTGGGACAAAAGAGCAATGATGTCCTCTGTGAAAGTGTATCCCCTGTCTGATCTAATTTAATCCATACAAATCTAAGAGAGAGGTATGCATGCTCCCCAGTTTTACAAGTAAGATAAAGCAGGGGCCTGCACCACCTTTTTTTGTGCCACACACAAGCTGAGACTGATTTTCACATTATTACGTGGTTGGAAAAATCAAATAAGAACAACGTTTTATGATATCTGCAAATTATATGAAATTCAAATTTCAATGCTATACATAAAGATTTCTTGGAGCACAGCCATGCCCATTTATTTATGTACATCTATGGCTGCTTTTGAGCTATAAGAACAGAATGAGTAGTTTCAACAGAGACCAGATGATCATCAAAGCCTAAAATATACATTGCCTGGCAGAGAAAAATACATTGACCAGCTCCTAGGACAGGAACTCAAAGAACTTGAGGAATCCAGGGAGAAGTGATGTGATGGAAAGAGAGTAGAAGATGGAGTTAGAGGACCAGGTCTGCCACTAAACATGTGACCTATAAAATGGGAGATAATAGTCCATCACAGGGACATTGTCAAAATGAAAAAAGAGGGGGCATGTTTGTGAAAGTCACTTGTGGAATATTTTCTATGTGGTTCATTGCAGGGTCTCAATGTCCTTTTTCTAAAGAAATGGAATGTATGGAGCTATCGGTCTCCAGATTAGAGTATAGTGAGCCACAAAAAGGGCAGGAAGAAGAACCCGGCCTGGCTTCAGCTTGACCTCCTGCTCTTTCAAACATCAAGCTACCTCGATGTTCTCTGAAAAGGGCGGCTGACCAGACCCTCCACACCTTTGTTAAGCTGGAAGGGCTTTTAGGAAGTTCGTATGTCCTAGGAGTATTTTCACCGTAGACTCGCACTCTGGTTCTCACCCCTGGCTTTTGCATGTTACCAACGGGCTTTCTCGTCAGCAGCACGACCATATTGAACTGTGTTTTCCATCTGGTGCATAACAAGGGCTCGATTTAAGGGAGATATTATTTTTTACTGTTGCAGCAGCTGTTTCTCCTCATGGATCTTGGCAATCCTCTGCCCCTCCGATCAGAACTACCAAGAACCACCTGCTAAATGTAAATGAAGCACCAACAAGCAGGGGCTTCCCAGGTGGCTCAGTGATAAAGAACCTGCCTGCCAATGAAGGAGGCATTGGTTTGATCCCTGATCCGAGAAGATCACATATGCTGAGGGGCAACTAAGCCCATGCATCACAACTATTGAGCCTGTGCTCTAGAACTGGGAACAGCAGCTATTTTAGCGCATGTGCCACAGTTACTGAAGCCTGAGCACCCTAGAGCCCGTGTTCTGCAATGAGAGAAGCCACCGCAATAAGTCCACGTGCTGCAGCTAGACAAAAGCCTGCACGATAACAAAGACCCAGCCCAGCCAAAAATGAATATATAAAAATATTTTTTAAGAAAAGAACTAACAAGTAAAACACCAGCATGCTTCATTTGGTCCTCCTGATGACATCCACAAGAGGTGTGCTATTGCATTATTTTGTTTAACTGATAACACTTCCTTTATTTTCTCTAATTTACTTTTGGCCTCATGGCGTGGCATGTGTGATCTTCATCCTCTGATCAGGGATTGAACCCAGGCCCCCTGCAATGGAAGCACTGTCTTAACAACTGGACTGCCAGAGAAGTCCCAGCTATTGTATTATGGTGTCCAATCTTCACATGAGCAATGTGAGACCCAAGAGCCCCCATCCCCCATAGAAATTTGAAATTCAAGATAAGGGTTTAGATTTTGGCTTCTGTTTGGGCCTCTGTTTCCTCAACAATTAAACAAGTATAGTCATCAAACATCATACTGGGCTGCTCAGGGGCATCCAGTGAGAGGCAGGAATATGAGAACATCACTTTTGCGACTAGTAAACGTAACAGTTCACTCTCCAAGAAATGTACTTAACAAAGCACAGATTGTCTGTTTGACTTTAGCCGAAAGGATGACACTCTACTGAATTTCAAGGACAGCCAGATGAGCTTAAGAAGTGTCAGTGTGGGTGAAAGAGAACTTGCCATCACTTTTGCAAATAAGTCCCATGTGACAGTGTTGGCCAGAGGTGAGCTTATCCTCTAAGGGTATTTTCCTGGATTTGTAAAGAGTCCAACCTTGATTATGATCCTGGTCTCTTGAGTGAAACCTATAGACAACAGAGTTGCAGTGCATCCTGCAAACTCCATCCATGTTATTCTAGGAGTATCTGACATAGTCCCTGTTTACAAGCACCCTATCAGAGCTACAGGGGTTTCAGACTACAGCGAGCTGGGCTTTGTTCATCGCTCTGCCATATATAAAAGCCCATCTGAGGACATCTTTCAGATTACACACACAAAGAGGATTATTTAACACTAAAAGTCTCCCAATAGAAAATTACCTAAACTGTCTAGACTAAACCTTTGCCTTAATGCAAACACATCTACTCCTTTGAGATAAAAGGCTTTATCAGTGCCTTAATGTTCAGGAAGGTACCTGTAGGAATCGCTCACCTGTAGGAGTGAGTATTTTCTCTCTTGCCTCAGCAATTGTCTCAGCCATCACTGTGGTTGTATCCAGTCCCAAAGTTCTCATCAGAGCATGATCCAGAGCTTCTGGCAAAAGACTTTCAAGTGTTACTTAGGCCAGTGAGCGAGGGGCATGTAGAGGTATACAGCGTGGGCCCTGCAGTGTCAACAGATGCCATCCAGCTCTGAAAGCTCATAGTTCCTGACTCCTTTTCTGTGGTTGGTTTCACTGGAGTGTTGCTGTTCACACTGCTGCTCTGATTGGCTATATGCAAATAAGCAACCCCTAATACAGTGATCCTAGGTATGTTGTTAGTGCCCAGGCTGGCTATGCTACCCCCTCATCTCTCTGTCATTTATGGAGGTGCAAATTAATCTACCTTACTATGATGATGCCAAAAAGGTGAGGGAGGAAGGGAGTTCTCATGAGCTGATGTCGGTTTCCAGAACTAGGAATTCAAGATACAAGCCATACATCCATATACTCTGTATACTCCCTGGTGAATCAGATGGTAAAGAATCTGCCTGCAATGCAGGAGACCCAGGTTCAATTCCAGGTCAGGAAGACCCCTGGGGAAGGGAATGGCTACCCACTTCAGTATTCTTGCCTAGAGAATTCCATGGACAGAGGAGCCTGGCAGGCTACAGTCCATGGGGTTGGAAGGAGTCTGACATGACTGAGCAACTAACACTTTCACTTTTTTAATTTTTCATACACCCCTTAGTAAGTGTTCAATAAATACTCTCTTTCCTGATTCACTACCTCCATCATCTTCCCCAACCATGTGGTTGGTTCCCCTCCTTTGAACTTCCGTATCATCATTGAAATTTCCTTTTTTTGAAACCGTTTATCCGTTTGTTCTCCGCCCTAGACTGGGCAGAGTCTGGGTCTCTTTTTCTTTGTGTATCACCAGTGCTATTATTGTGCTTGGTACAATTGGTGCTAAGTAAATATTGAACTAAGCTGAGCTAAAGCCCAGGTGTGTAACTATAAAGAAATGAGACTGGTTTTTAAAATACATTGAGATACATAAATCCAAAATAAATGGTGTCCATTTCAGAGTACTCACCATGGGGTGGGGGAAGAACACTTGCTGGACATTTTTTGGGAAGAAGCTTTTAGTGTGTAGCACATTCTTTTGAACAGCTTTCGTGAGAGTGTACCTTTCTCCTGTCATGAGAGGATTTATATAAAAATGCTCTTAACAACAAGGAACAAAACAACTAAGTAAAAGTGACAAACAATGAAGACATATTATTATCTTACATGACAAAAAACCTGGAGGTACATTCTTCCAGAGATGGCTCGGCAGTTCAAAAAGACATCAAGAACACAGGCTCTTTCTATTCTTCTGAACCGTTCTGAGTTTATTGGTTTTTTTGTAACTTTGGGTTATTGCCTCATGGTCACAGATGGCTGCTATAGTTCCAGACATCACATTCTCATACTATTGCTTTCAAAGTAAGAATGGTGGGTGTGGGGTGAGCCCTTCATGTGTCTTTATATCCTTTTATGAAAGATGAAAATACTTCCCAGCCTACTCCCTCCACCAGAACTTGGTCACATAGTTACATTTATCTACAAAGCAGGCTGAAAGTAATCACCAGGCATATTTAGGTTCTGTAGAGGGAGGCAGGGAAGGAGAAAGGAAGTTGGGAGGCAAGTAAGAAAAGTTCTCAAAAATCTGATCTCCATTAGATTCAAAATTCAGTTAGAGCCGAAAGAATCCAGTAGTTAACTTCAAGGTTTGGAATCACAAATAATAACCTGCTGAACACTAACTCTATGCCAGCTTTGTAGTAAGGAGAAGGAAGACCACATTATCCTCAAAGTCAAGCTGAGATTGCTAGTCCACATTTAGCAGTATACAACTGATTCTCTCCTCTGCCTTATTCCTGTGTTCTTTTCTCAGTTGGTTCACATCTAGAGGGGAGGAGAATGCAATAGGGTTATACCAAACCCCTGAGATCTAGAATGCTCTGACAGAAATGAAAGATGAAAGATGAGGGAACAGAGGTATAGAGAGGTCAAGTGGCTTGCCCAAGATCACACCTCAATTCAGAGCCGGGTTTCACTTTGGGCACGATGGCTAGAAACTATGGCCTTAACCACTATACTTTACTGCCTCTGACTTCTCTATACCCTACCCCCGCTCCCAGGCTGGATGAGGAGAGCCTGTCTCTTATTAGTGTCTGCAATACTCCATCCACACTGCTAAAGGCCACCCTGACCACGCTGTATCAGAATGTTCTGTTTATGCATCTGTCTTCCCTCTTGGCTCTGAGATTCTTGAGGACAAGGATGGCATCTTATTCTTACTTTTATCTTCTCTGCCTAATAAATTGCTTCTATTTATTTATCCAACATTTCATGAGCATGACTAATGGCAAGCGCTGTGTTAAGTGCTGTTTCATTATTTCTCCCTTTCACATGATGTCCCAGATGATAGCAAACTTGTAAAGTTAGAATGATAGATTGTTTGCAAAACCAGCCTGCCATCATTCCTCTCCTTGAATCAATTTGCCCATTCCTTGAATCTGGGCTGACTTTGTGACTCACTCTGACCAATAAAATGCAGTGGAAGTGACATTTGGTCAGTTCCAAGCCTGAACCTCGAGGGACCTTGTCCACTTCTACTCTCTCTCTTGAGGTCTCGGACAACTGCCACTGGAACAAGCCCGGACTGGGTCACCCTGTTGGAGGATGGGAGGCCACATGAAGCAGAGATGAGCCAGCACAGTCGAGGACACCCAAGACCAGACAGCCCCCAAGCCATCTTGCAGCTGACCACAGATGCGTGAACCCACATTGTAAGTCACATCTGGCCCAGATAAGAGAAGCAGGCAGTCACACCCAGTCTCATGAGCCAAATAAATGGCTGTTGTTTTAAGCTACTAAGTTTTAGAGTCTTTTGTTACACAACTAAGCTAACTAATATAACTGGTAACTCTGGTGTGTACAGAATGATAGTGAAAGTTGCAGTGACCATGTCCAGACTCTCTTAAGGACAAAGAGGCAATAAGCACTCATCTGCTTCTCTTGTCAACTGGGTCGGAAACCCTGATTCTGCCTCTTCCTTTTTTTCTCTCACTCCAAAGACCAATCACATGGCCTGTGAGATGAGAAAGGACCACAGTGGTTCCAAATACTCTGTGAAAATAAGCCAGACAATCAAACAGGGCTTTCATTCCAGTCTCCAAGAGTTTTCATCTACTGGTTCTCAAACCCTGAGATAAATCTTGCTCTACCAGGGAATGGTTATCGTGTATCCCCCAAATTAGAACATTTCAAAGGAATGTGCAATGAATAAAACAAAGTGCCAGGAAAGCCTCTTATTCCTCTTGAGGAAATGAAGCCAGTTCCTTTGGAAGTGGGCTTGAATCCTGGAAAGGATTCAAAACATGTCTGTTTTTCTGGTTAGTGATTAAGGACTCAGCATTTCTGGAAAGGGATGAAATCTTGCTGTTCTCTCACCAAGTCTTTGCTCCTCTGCTCCCAAAGTTTTCACTTTTCACCTAACTGGTTCTATCACAATGCACTGAGATAGCTCTGATCTCTCTATTAGCTTTTTGTGGGGTGGAGGTGCCTCAGCACTGTACGGCACATGGTACCTTAGTTCCCCAACTGGAGATCGAACCTGCACCCCTGCATTGGAAGCACCAAGTCTTAACCACTGGACCACCAGGGAAGTCCCTTTATTAGCTTCTTAATTGCTCTGCTGACTTTATACAACCCACGTCAGAAGCCTCAAGTTGCATTTCTAGGAGTGTAAGTGGGAGAACAGAGACAAGTTTCCTAGGAATAGTCTTTATCATTTTTTTCACTGAAAAAAATTCTAGTAAGCAGGCACTGAGCTAGGTTCTGGAAATAAAATGGGGTAAACACCCAGCACCTGACTTTCCAAAGAAGGAAATGGGGAAGGAAGAACAAAAGTAGAAGATGATCTTATAACTACCAATGGTTTTTGTTCCTTTAGTTAATGTTCCAAGGTTTGTTTTGCTTGAAGCTTTCCTATTGTAGAGCCTGGAACTGTGCTGGGCTAGGAAAGACAAGAGAGTTAAGAAAATAAACAGGATCCACTTTCAGAAACATAATGGTCATTGTTATTAATAATAACATTGCTAGTATAACTTTTTTGGTTTGGTTTTGTTTTGCTACTTTTTGTGGAAAAATATGCATAGCGTCAAATTTGCCATTTTCATCACTTCTAAGCATACAGTTCAGTGGTATTAAGTACATTCACACTGTATCTCTTCACATTCCTGCTTTCATTTCTTTTGGGTGTGTACCCAGAGATGGAATTGTTGAGTCAAATGGCTATTCTGTAGTTAAGTTTTTGAGGTTCAACCATACTGTTTTCCACAATGGCTGCACCATCTTACATTCCCACCATCAGGGCACAAGGGTTCTATTTTCTCCATATCCTCACCAATGTTTATTATTTTCTGAGTTGTTTTTTTTTTTTTAATAATATCTATCCTAGGGAATTCCCTGGTGGTCCAGTTTTTAAGACTCTGCACTCTCACTCCAGGGAGCACAAGTTCAATCCCTGTCAGGGAACTAGGATCCCACAAGCCACACAGTGCAGTCACAAATAATAATAATGGCCATTCTAATGGATATGAGATGCTGTTTCATTGTGATTTTTATTAGCATTTACCTAATGATTAATGATGTTGAGCATCTTCTCATGTGCTGATTACCCTCATTACTCATCCATATGCTTTCTTTGGGTTTCCCAGGTGGCGCTAGTGGTAAAGAACACACCTACCAATGCAGGAGACACAAGAGGCGCACGTTCAATCCCTGGGTTTGAAGATCCCCTGGAGAAGGGCATGGCAACCCACTCCAGTATTCTTGCCTGGAAAATCCCACGGACAGAGGAGCCTGGTGGGCTACAGTCCGTAGCATCTCAAAGAATCAGACACAACTGAAGCGACTTAGCAAACAAGTACACACGTGTCTTCTTTGGAGAGATGTCTATTGAGGTCCTTTGGTTTACTTTTTCACGAGCATATGCTACCTTCATGTTTTGTGCCAGGCATTCTAGCAAGCTCCACAAATACATTATAACATTGCACTTAACCTCACAACGAGCAAATGAAGGGTTATTGTTCCTATTTTGCAAGTGAAGAAATTGAGGCTCCTTTCATTATTTGCTACGTAAGAAGGGGCAGAGAGGGCTTTCAAGGCCCTGCCTCATCTCAGGCAGGGGAGACCTGTGGGACAGCAGCCAGGTCAGGGGCTGGGGGGACCCAGCGCAGTCTGGTCCAGAAGGGCTGGTCTTGCCATCTCCTGTATTCCTTCCTGCTTTTTGCAGCACTTTTTGCTCTTTGTCCTCTTTCCCTTCCTCTTTCCCTCCTTTCCTCTCTGAGCCACTGAATGTCTCCTCCCTTCCTGCCCAGATCTGATAAACTCTTAGCACCTCAGTGAAAATAGCTCCTTCCCCCAGAGGATTTTCATTTTCAAAGGCTTGAACTGGAATAGAAGTACCCAGAAAGACCCTCTAGAGGCCCTGACTGTGAAAGCTGAATCTCACGTGGGGTGAGACTACTGGAAAAAGGGCAAGCCGACCCCAGCCCCACCCCACCCTGATGATCTGATGACTGGTTCTCTTTTATTTCTTTCCATGAGGAAGTGTTGCCCTGCTGTTCACTAGTTCGTAATATGATGGGTTATTGCCATAGCTACAAACTAACTGATACCTACTATGTGCCAGGTAGTGCTCTAAGCACTTTACACATATTCACTCATCCTCCCAACCTGGTCCCATTGAGAGATGCAGAGACTGAGCCTCAGAACACTGAGATAACTAATTCAAACTCTGACTGCTCATAAATGGTCCAGCCAGCACTCCAACCCAAGTCATGCAGTTTCAAAGCCTGAACTTAGCTGATACTTCATACCACCTACAATTTTCTCCTAGAAGAATTTAGAGACAGATATACCTGATGGTTGGGTTTTCTTGGTGGCTCATTGGTAAAGAATCCACCTGTCAATGCAAGAGATGCAGAATTGATTCCTGGGTCGGAAAGATCCCTTGGCGAAGGAAATGGCAACTCACTCCAGTATTCTTACCTGGGAAATCCCATGGACAAAAGAGCCTGGTGGGCTACAGTCTGTTGTCTACAGGCAACAGGATTATAGATGTTTTTGTTTTTTCTTTATGTATTTCTAGATTTTCTATGATATTCATGACAAATTTTTTAATGGTCTTTTTTTTTTTTTTTGAAAGAAATGCTGATCCATTGGTGAGTAGGCAGAGCCAGTGAGGGCAGGGGGCAGGGTGAGGGGGCTCATGGAAATATTTAAGCACCTGGCTTCTTCTGATTTTCCCTGAAATCACATTAGGAAGAGAGGTACCTCCTCTGCCTTTCCAAAGCCCCCCCCCCCAAGCCCTCTCATGACCATCACAGAGCTCTGAGCCCAACCCATTAAGAGCCCTTCTTTTCCCCCAAAGTGGCCAGAAGTAGCAGCTAGCCCTCTAGCTGGGCCTTTGTTCCCCTGTAGTCCCCAGGTGAGGTGTGGAGCCCACCCCTGAAATCCCTTGCTCCCTGTCTATGAGGAGAGTCAAAGGTGGGCCCAGTTGTGAGGACACCCTAGGCTTCCCAGGCAGTCTAGGAGTCAGGTCAAGATCCCTGGGCAAGAAGGGCCAATGCCCCTCACCCAGGCAGGGGCTGGGCCCCCAGAGCCCACCATCCCTCACCAGAGCTGTGCAGTAAGAGAAGGGAGTTTCCCACACCTGGTCGTCACTTCCATCTTCTCCCCACCCCCACCCCCTCACAGCGCCCAGTTCCCCAGTTCGATTCTCTTTCAGGACTTGCTGGAGATCAGAGCAACTCTCCGCTCTGGCAACAAAAGCAGGTCAGATGGAAAAGTGCTGCTGCTCCCAGGGTTATTTACATTTTATTTTATTTTATTTTTTAAATAAATTTATTTATTTTAGTTGGGGGCTAATTACTTTACAATATTGTAATAGTTTTTGCCATACATTGACATGAATCAGCCATGGGTCTACATGTGTTCCCCTTCCTGGACCCCCTACCCACCTCCCTCCCCATCCCATCCCTCTGGGTCATCCCATTGCCCCGGCCCTGAGCATTTGTCTCATGCATCAAACATGGAATGGTGTTCTGTTTCACATATGATAATATACATGTTTCAATGCTATTCTCCCAGAACGTCCCACCCTCACCTTCTCCCTCAGAGTCCATAAGACTGTTCTATGCATCTGTGTCTCTTATTCTGTTTCACATATAGGGTTATTGTTACCATCTTTCAAATTCCATATATATGCATTAGTATACTGTATTGTTGTTTTTCTTTCTGGCTTACTTCACTCTGTATAATGGGCTCCAGTTTCATCCATCTCAATAGAACCAATTCAAATGTATTTTTTTTTAATGGCTGAGTAATATTCCATTGTGTATATGTACCACAGCTTCCTTATCCATTCGTCTGCTGATGGACATCTAGGTTGCTTCCATGTCCTGGCTATTGTAAACAGTGCTGCGATGAACATTGGGGTACACGCGTCTCTTTCAATTCTGGTTTCCTTGGTGTGTATGCCCAGCAGTGGGATAGAGGAATCTTAGCAAGGCAGCCCCCAAGGAGGGCCTTTAATGGAGCAGTTTCAGGCAGTGGTGGATCTCTTGAGAAAATGAAGGTGTCACAGTGCCCTTGTTCCAAACCATAATCAACTTTCTACTGCATTTCAAAGTAGGGCCACCAGCCGGGTCACTGCCCATGGCTGCTTCTGAGAAGCTAATCTAACAAGGATCTAGCAACACCAAAGGGAGGAACCAGCTATTGAGATAGGAAAGCAGGTCCAAGCAAAGGAGTCCAGGCTCCACCCCACTCCCCAGCTCTGTGGAGGCTTCCAGGAAGCAGCAGTCAACAGTCTCTGTGGGTGGCAAATAGCCCCAGGCCAAGAAGTTGAAAATCCAGTGTTCTGCACCCAGCTATCTCCAAACTTGCTATGTGACCTTGACAAGATAAACCTCTCTGAACCTGGCATCCTGACTGGTAACAGGAAGAGGGTGGACTACATGGCCTTAAGGTCCTCAGCAGCCTCAGTGTACTATGATCTTCCTTTCCTTTCCCTCCCTCCCACTCCTGCCTCCCTACATCTGGAGCCCAAGAGCCACAGCCAGTGTGCTGAAGTCTGCATGCCCAGAGCCCTTGCTTCCCAAATAGAAGCCAGCACAATGAAAAGCCCGTGCACCACAATGAAGAGTCGCCCCCGCTCACCTCAAATCAATAAAGCTTTCTTGCAGCAACAAAGACCCAGTACAGCCATAAATAAATAAAAATACAGACTTTTAGAAAGAACTGAGAAATAAAATGTCTAAAAAAAAAAGGCAGCCCATATATATATATATATATATGGGCTTCCCTGGTGGCTCAGTCAGTAAAGAATCCCCCTGCAGTGCAGGAGACCTGGGTTTGATCCCTGGGTGGGGAAGATCCCCTGTAGAAGGAAATGGCAACCCACTCCAGTATTCTTGCCTGGGAGATCCCGTGGACAGAGGAGCCTGGCAGGCACAGTCGATGGAATGGCAAAGAGTCGGACACAATTTAGCAACTAAACCACCACCACCACCACAGACACACACACACACACACACATATACATATATAACTTAATCACCACGTGTACATCTGAAACTAACACGATATTGTAAATCAACTAGACTTCAATTTAAAAAACAAATAAATGAAGACAAAGGCAGAGAGTTTGGCTCAAATCAGTCCGGAGATGTCTGGAAACTGCAATTTTCACATTTGATTAACTGTGGCAAGCTGGATTAGGGACCAAAGAAGCATCTCTTCCCAGGTTCCACAAAGGTCCAGGCCTAGATAAAGGGCCTGCCCCAAGCTCAGCTAGTTGAGTTGCTCAGCCCACATCCAGGATCAACCAAGTCTCCTCACTAGCTCTCTGGTTTCAAAACAAAACTTTTGAAGGAGAACTGCATTCAGTGGAAAATCTTCCAGTAACAAGACTCCTGGGAGCACTAGGGGAACAGCATCTGTCAAGCATTGGTTTGCACAACCTGTGACCAAAAACAGCCTTTTAATGTCAATACCGATCACAATCATTGCACCTTGTGTACTTAGACAGCGCTACTGACCTTTCAAAGCCCTTCATCTGGGCTTAATTTGGCCTTGTGCAACTTTCTAAAGTAGGCAGAGCAAGGGACTTCCAAATAACTCAGTCCTGTGTCAGAGATGGAGAAACTGAAGCCCGGAAAAATAACAGAGCTGGAAAGAGAGATACTCAGAGTTTGAACCAAATCCCCTAAGTAAAGCTCAGTGAGTTCCCCCACACCAGTGCATCCCAAATGCCATCCTCAGGTGGCTGCCCAGCTGGCAGTATCACAGCCATCCAGACCCCACCACAAACACATTAGAGGTCTTTGGTGTCACCCCCAAACAAGCAGTTTTTTTAGTTTCCAGCATGATGCACAAATCTGGAGAGCACTGTCCACTATACAGTGTTCACAGAATCTGGGGTTCTTAGAAATTCCAGGCTAGAGAGATCGTCAGACCTCGTTAAATACTGCTCTGTGCAAACCACCCCCTATACCTCAACAAGTGCTAGGACACAGGTTCTGCTGTAGATCAGAGCAGTGGGTGGGAGAGAAGGGTATGCATGCATCCATGCTCAGTCACTCAGTCGTGTCCCATTCTTTGTGACCCCGTGGACTGTAGCCCGCTGTCCATGGGATTCTCCAGGCCAGAATACTGGAGTGGGTAGCCTTCCCTTCTCCAGGGGATCTTCCCGACCCAGAGAGTGAACCCACGTCTCCTGCATCTCTTGCATTGACAGTTGGGTTCTTTACCACTGAGCCACCTGGGAAGCCCCCAATGCAGTGTTGTTGCTGTTGTTCAGTCACCAAGTCATGTCCAACTCTTCACAACCCCATGAACTGCAGCACACCAGGCTTCCCCATCCCTCACCATCTCCTGGAGTTTGCCCAAGTTCATTTCCATTGAATCGGTGATGCCATCCACCCTTCTCATCCTCTGTCACCCTCTTCTCCTTCTGTCTTTAATCTTTCCCAGCATCAGGGTCTTTTCCAATAAGTCAGCTGTTCATTGCAATGTAAGATGCAGCAAATAGTACAGGCTTAAATGGAGGAGCAGTTTCTTTTTTTTTCTATATATTTTTTTCTATATATATTCTTTCATTCTATATTTTTATATTTATATCACAGTACTTGAGAAGAGTCCCAACTGTGTTAATTGACTGGTAATATATAGGTTAACGGAGAAGGCAATGGCACCCCACTCCAGTACTCTTGCCTGGAAAATCCCATGGACGGAGGAGCCTGGTAGGCTACAGTCCATGGGGTCGCTAAGAGTCGGACATGACTAAGCAACTTCACTTTAAACAGTAGAGGCTGATTAGGGCAACTCCCTGGGGGTCGGACACAGGCTTCTTCTCTGCTTTGGATTCTTTAGGGTTTGTTGCAGTTTGAACTTCCCAGGAAACAGACCCGGGGTTGGAGGCCAGCATACAGGGTGGACATCTGTGGGAAAGTATACAGACTGGCTTGAGCAGAGGGAGGCATGGGCTCTGATGCAGTCACAGCCTCAGCCAACTCCTTGGGGTGCCCTACAACTGCAATGGCTTTTCAGCGTTGTCCAACTTGAGATCCTGAGACCAGGACTTTATACCACACACAAAGATTGGACACTGGATCCTGTCTGCCCCCAGGGAAGACATGTGACCTTGGAGCAGAAAACAGGGTTCAGCTGAGGGCACATCTCAGCAAGGGTTGAGAGCTGGGGGCTGGCAGCTGTCAGTATAAATCCTTCAGTCCTGAAAGGTAATCACAGCACAGCATCCACTATGAAGCAGTTATGGGTTGAATTGTGTCCCCTCTAAGATTTATACATGGAAGTCCTCATCCCCAGTGCCTCAGAATGTGACTTTATTTGGAAAAATAGGGTCATTGCAGATGTAGTTCATTAAGCTTGGATGAGTTCATTCCAGAGTAGGGTGGCCCCTAATCCAATATGACTGGTGTCCTTATAAAAAGGGAAGATTTTGACACAGAAATGCACACAGGGAAAATGCCACAAAGGCAAAACTGACATGATGCATCTCCAAGCCAAGGAAAATTCAAAGATAGCCAGAAAACCATCAGAACCTGGGCCACAAGCACAAAACCAACCCTCTCTTACACCCCTCAGGAGAAACTAACTTCTGCTGATACCTTGATTTTGTACTTCTAGCCTCCAGAACAAGGCCAGAAAACAATAAATTTCTGTTTTTTAAGCTGTTTAGCTTGTCGTACTTTGTTACAGCAGCTCCAGAAAATTAATATGAAGATGTTGCCTTCATCTACATGGTCCAAAATGGTTTACCACCATGTCTGCATTCCAGCCAGTAGAAAGGATAAAAGCAGAAGGCAGGCAGACTTCCTCCCTCACTTCCTGTCATATCCCATTGGTCATAACCTGATCACATGGTCATATTTGTTGCAAGGAATGCTGGGAAATGAAGTCTTTATTCTGGGAAGCCATGTGCCCAGGTAAAAATCAATTACTAAACAGTGAGACTAGTCCTCCACGGTGGCTCAGTGGTAAAGAATCTGCCTGCAATGCAAGGGATGCAGAGATGTGGGTTTAATCCCTGGGTCAGGAAGATCACCTGGAGGAGGAAATGACAACCCACTCCAGTAATCATGCCCAGAAAATCCCATGGACAGAGGAGCCTGTCAGGCTGAGCCCCTGGGGCCACAAAAGAGTCTGAGCAACTAACCAACAACAATAGTGAGACTACAAATAAAGTTAGGGTTAGGATGCTCCCACTGACCCCACCTTTTGCTTAGACTACTTAATGAGCCTGATCTAAGACATCTTTTTTCAAGTCTTTCCTTAGCTCACTGATTCTTCTCCCATGCTTCTGGTTATAGGCATCCTAGTTCTTCCTCCTACAGTTGAAGACATGAAGTTTAGAGCACACATCTGATAAGCATCAGAGTCAAGATTCAAACCCCATCACTCTGTCTCTCTGGGGAATGAGCATAGTTCCTGGAGTCCGGAGACCTTGGGTGAAGGGGTAGTCCTGTCCCTCACCAGCCACATGACCTAATCCAGCCACTCAACCTCTGAGCATCCCATCTGACTCTTCTGTAAAATGGGAATAACAACTTCTCCTCCCCTACCCTCCAGGATTATGGATGAAATACTATATGTGACTATATGTGACATGCTTTTCTACTAGCCATTTGTTCATCCATCTGTTTTTCTATATCTCTCCCTATTTTATGAGATTGTTAAGTTGAAGATGTCACATAGACTTGAGTGTCCCCCAAGAGCACCTGGAAGTCTGTTGGTCCTCAGAAAATGTGAAATAGCTCCAGGTTGAGAAATCCCAAACACATTTGTCTTCCTAAAGTAGAGGATATAGATTTCATAAGGAAAGTAAATATGTTAAGAAATTACTCAATTTCTTAACTCACATTCCCAGCTGTTCTTTGGAAATGCTGTGGATGGCATTTGGCGTGATTAACAAAGAAGAAATAATTTATGTGAATGTCTACATGTTGTTTCTCAAAGTAGCTATTAACAACACAACCAAATAGCATGTGTTTTTCCATTCTCTGGAAAGCAAGAAATGTAGAGCTGTTTTTACCCGTTTTTCCAAAACAAATCACCTTTTTGTGATGGAAAATGTTGCCCTAAGGAGAGAAAGTTTCAGAAAAATTTTGAGTAAGTGAAAGAAAACAGAGCACCCAGTGGAAGTTCTATTTAATGAGAACAAGAACCTTAGCCATTAAACCTGAATCTCTTCACAGCCTGTGTCACTCAGTTGGCATCTACAGCAGGCGTGCTGAAGTCAGACAGACCTAGGTTCAAATCCAGCTGTGATTGTTAGTGGGGTGGCCTGGGCTATCTTGTCATTTCCATAAGCCTCAGTTTCCTCTATAAAATGGGGATGAAATACTTTCCTCATAGGCTTCTGGAAAGGTTAATTGTGGTTACATATTTAAAGTACCCACAAAGTGGTAAACTGAATATCATGTCCTTTCTCTGGTTGCACCGGACACATTTAATCCCATTGAACATACCATACTGCCCTAAGCAGCATCTCCTAGGACCACACTCTTCCTAGTGATGCCTACTAAAATATTCTAGTTTCCAAAACAAGTTTTTAGCCTCTCATGTGGGCATGCGTGCTAAGTCACTTCAGTTGTGTCTGACTCTTTGCAACCCTGTGGACCTGTCCATGGGATTCTCCAGGCAAGAATACTGGAATGGGTTGCTATGCCCTCCTCCAGTCTCTTCTTGACCCAGAAGTGGACTGAATCCACATCTTTTACATCTTCTCCATTGTCAGGCAGGTTCTTTACCACTAACGCCACCTGGGAAGCCCAAGCCTCTCATCCTGGTATCTAAAAGAACAGGGATTGCGTAAAGAAAAGGAAATTGGAGGAGGGCATGGCAACCCACTCCACTATTCTTGCCTGGAGAATCCCATGGACAGAAGATCCTGGCAGTCTACAACCCATATGGTCACAAAGAATAAGACACAACTGAAGCAACTTAGCACACATGCACGCAAAGAAAGAGAAAATGATTTTGTTCTCTTATTTGTATTTATTATTCTAAACAACATTGTTAAGTACAAAAAAGACCCACCAAACAAGGGATATCAATGCCTGTGGTGTGTGAGGAGGTAAGGTGGGGAGAGGAAGGAGGCTGAGCAAGTGGACCAAGAAAGAAAGGGAAAGAGAATTTCCACTTTAATTTTAAAATTGCACTCATATAAAAATATTTGAGGGAAAGAAGATAAAATATCAACAGCAATTCAAGGTGGCAGCTACATGGATATATAGTAATAATGTTCTTTGTACCTTTCTTCATGTTTCACTATCAAAATTGTTTCCAACTAAACAAATTTTTCCTTGAAACCATAATACATTTTTTTAATGGCAAGAACGTCACTAGTATCCTGGCTACCCTAACAATTGATGTCATTTGTATCCTGTTTCTTTTTCTCAATTTCGCACCTGAGTGTAACTATTTTATACAGAGCATGATATATAATCCCTCTGCACATAAGGACGTGCCAGGATATAAGGGTAGCAGGCCCAGATGTTTTGTGGGGCAGTTTGCCCAGGGCTTCTCTAGTGGCTCAGACAATAATCTGCCTGCAATGCAGAGACACAGGTTCGATCCCTGAGTTGGGAAGATCCCCTGGAGAAGGGAACAGCTACCCACTCCTGTATTTTTACCCAGAGAATCCCATGAACAGAGGAGCCTAGTGGGCTACAGCCCATGGGGTCGCAAAGAGCCAGGAGAGACTGAGCAATTAACACTTGCTTCAGTTCAGTTCAGTCCAGTCGCTCAGCGGTGTCTGACTCTTTGCGACCCCACGAGCTGCAGCACGTCAGGCCTCCCTTTCCAACATCTACTCCCGTAACCCACCCAAACTCATGTCCATTGAGTCGGTGATGCCATCCAGCCATCTCATCCTCTGTCATCTCCTTCTCTTCCTGCCCTCAATCTTTCCCAGCATCAGGGTCTTTTCAAATGAGTCAGCTCTTCACATCAGGTGGCCAAAGTATTGGAGTTTCAGCTTCAACATCAGTCCTTCCAATGAACACTCAGGACTGATCTCCTTTAGGATGGACTGGTTGGATCTCCTTGCAGTCCAAGGGACTTCCAAGAGCCTTCTCCAACACCACAGTTCAAAAGCATCAATTCTGCAGTGCTCAGCTTTCTTTATAGTCCAACTCTCACATCCATACATGACCAGTGGAAAAACCATAGCCTTGACTAGACGGACCTTTGTTGGCAAAGTAATGTCTCTGTTTTTTAATGTGCTGTCTATGTTGGTCATAACTTTCCTTCCAAGGAGTAAGCGTCTTTTAATTTCATGGCTGCAATCACCATCTGCAGTAATTTTGGAGCCCAAAAAAGTTAAATCTCTCACTGTTTCCACTGTTTCCCCATCTATTTCCCATGAAGTGGTGGGATCAGATGACATGATCTTAGTTTTCTGAATGTTGAGCTTTAAGCCAACTTTTTCACTCTCCTCTTTCACTTTCATCAAGAGGCTCTTTAATTCCTTTTCACTTTCTGTCATAAGGGTGGTGTCATCTACATATCTGAGGTTATTGATATTTCTCCCAGCAATCTTGATTCCAACTTGCTTAACCCATGTAATAGGACAGAAAGTAGATGGTTCATGTTACAAACAGCCAGGTGCCTGTGATCTTAAGGGCAGCCAGCTTCAAGGATTTTTGCTGTCATTTTTACCAGCCTGGTCCTTGAGTTGGCAAGCTTTGAATCATAACATAACACCTGCCTGCTTTAGCTCTTCATCGATCATTGATTCATCAATTCATTCTAAAAGTCTGTTTGTGGGGCCTGCGGAAAGTGAGTCAAGCCAGGTGGTCACCCTTAAATAACTCAGGGTCAAATCTGGATGCGTATGCATCCCAAAAGAGATTACACAAGGTGATAAGACCCAATGATGATAGAGAGAAGCAGAAGGCATGGGGGGCGCTCAGAGGAGACAGGGGGAATGAACAACTCCCCAGAAGAAGTGATCACTGGAATGGGTCTGGAAGGAAAAATAAGAGTTTGCTAACATTTTAAACTTGGGAGATTATTTTGTGCTTGTAAATCCAGATGTTGAGCTTATCTTTTAAAAAACAAACAGGAGATCTGACCGTGCTGGGGAAGAGTTCTACAGGGTGAGAGTCAGCTGGACCTGAGTGGGGGGTGAGTGCCTGAGCAGGTGAAGGGATCCCACAGCCAAATCCCATCAGGTTCAACTAACCCCATATGGGCAGGTGGTGTAGAGTGCTTCTCACACCCCCTTGGGTTTCTCTCAACTTTGTGTGGGGAGGGAAAGTAGGACACATTGGCTCCCACAGGCAGAGGAGCCTGGATTCAGAGAGGTTCCCTTCTGGAATCTTCTAGGGTGGAGACAAACTACACCTGCTAGTAGTAAGTCTAGATCTCTTGCCTCTGGGCCAGAGAAGTCCCCATCATGATGAAGGTATGGGGCACCAAGGGAGGCCAGTCGAGGATTCAGTTTAGGGGGCATGGAGAATTCATTTCTCTAGATCAACCTCAAGGCCCACTTCCTTCCCTATAGCCTCACAGGGAGGTATTCCTAGGTAAAGGAAGAGAGACAAGAGACTAGTTGAGACGATCCCAGGCCCAGAGGTACTAGGAATGAGATGAGAGCTGGGAAGGGTAGGCAAAGGCTACCTTGACCTACTATCAGTAAAAAGCCTATGTGCTAAGTCATTCAATCATGTCTGACTCTTTGCAATCTATGGACTGTAGCCCAGCAGGTTCCTCTTTTTTTTTTTTTACTTTTAAAATTTTTTATTTATTGATTTATATATTTAACTCTAGTTGATTTATAATGTTGTGTTAGTTTCACATGTACAGTAATGTGTTTCAATTATACACACATATATATGTACATATATTATTTTTAAGATTATTTTCCATTATAAATTATTATAAGATATTGTATGGTTCCCTGTGGCATACAAGTAAATCCTTGTTATCTATGTTATATATAGTTGCATATATCTATTAATCCCATACTCCTAATTTATCCCCTCCCCCCATCTTTCCCCTTTGGTAACCATAAGTTTGTTTTCATCTCTGTGAGTCTGTTTCTGTTTTGCAAACAGATTCATTTGTATTATTTTTTAGATTCCACATATAGGTAATATCATATATTTGTCTTTCCCCATCTGACTTCTTTTCTTTTATTATTAATTAATTTATTTTAGTTGGAGGTTAATTACTTTACAATATTGTAGTGGTTTTTGCCATACATTGACATGAATCAGCCATGGGTTTACATATGTTCTCCATCCTGAACCCCCCTCCCACCTCCCTCCCCATCTCATCCTTCTGGGTCATCCCACTGCACCAGCCCTGAGCACTTGTCTCATGAATTGAACCTGGACTGGCATTCTGTTTCACATGATAATATACATGTTTCAATGCCATTCTCTCAGATTGTTCCCCCCTCACCTTCTCCCACACAGTCCATAAGACTGTTCTATGCATCTGTATCTCTTTTTCTGTCTCACATATAGGGTTATCGTTACCATCTTTCAAATTCCATACATATGCATTAGTATACTGTATTGGTGTTTTTCTTTCTGGTTTACTTCACTCTGTATAATGGGCTCCAGTTTCATCCATCTCAATAGAACTGATTCAAATGTATCCTTTTTAATGGCTGAGTAATATTCCATTGTGTATATGTACCACAGCTTCCTTATCCATTCATCTGCTGATGGGCATCTAGGTTGCTTCCATGTCCTGGCTATTATAAATAGTGCTGCAATGAACATTGGGGTACACGTGTCTCTTTCAATTCTGGTTTCCTCAGTGTGTATGCCCAGCAGTGGCATTGCTGAATCATATGGCAGTTCTATTTCCAGTTTTTTAAGAAATCTCCACACTGTTCTCCATAGTGGCTGTACTAGTTTTCATTCCCACCAACAGTGTAAGAGGGTTCCCTTTTCTCCACACCCTCTCCAGCATTTATTGCTTGTAGATTTTGGATAGCAGTCATTCTGACTGGCGTGAAATGGTACCTCATTGTGGTTTTGATTTGCATTTCTCTAATAATGAGCTGGGCTGGAAGAAACACAAGTTGGAATCAAGATTGCAGGGAGAAATATCAATAACCTCAGATATGCAGATGACACCACCCTTATGACAGAAAGTGAAGAACTAAAGAGCCTCTTGATGAAAGTGAAAAAGGAGAGTGAAAAAGTTGGCTTAAAGCTCAACATTCAGAAAACTAAGATCATGTCATCTGATCCCACCACTTCATGGGAAATAGATGGGGAAACAGTGGAAACAGTGAGAGACTTAACTTTTTTGGGCTCCAAAATCACTGCAGATGGTGATTGCAGCCATGAAATTAAAAAATGCCTACTCCTTGGAAGGAAAGTTATGACAAACCTAGACAGCATATTTAAAAGGAGAGACATTACTTTGCCAACAAAGGTCCGTCTAGTCAAGGCTATGATTTTTCCAGTAGTCATGTATGGATGTGAGAGTTGGACGGTGAAGAAAGCTGAGTGCCGAAGAATTGATGCTTTTGAACTGTGGTGTTGGAGAAGACTCTTGAGAGTCCCTTGCACTGCAAGGAGATCCAACCAGTCCATCCTAAAGGAGATCAGTCCTGGGTGTTCATTGGAAGGACTGATGTTGAAGCTGAAACTCCAATACTTTGGCCACCTCTTGCGAAGAGTTGACTCATTGGAAAAGACCCTGATGCTGGAAAGGATTGGGGGCAGGAGGAGAAGGGGGCAACAGAGGATGAGATGGCTGGATGGCATCACCAACTCGATGGACATGGGTTTGGGTAGACTCCGGGAGTTGGTGATGGACAGGGAGGCCTGGCATGCTGCGATTCATGGGGTCGCAAAGAGTCGGACACGACTGAGTGACTGAACTGAACTGACTGAATAATGAGTGATGTTGAGCATCTTTTCATGTGTTTGTTAGCCATCTGTATGTCTTCTTTGGAGAAACATCTGTTTAGTTCTTTGGCCCACTTTTTGATTGGGTCGTTTATTTTTCTGGAATTGAGCTGCAAGAGTTGCTTGTATATTTTTGAGATTAATTCTTTGTCTGTTGCTTTGTTTGCTATTATTTTCTCCCATTCTGAAGGCTGTCTTTTCACCTTGCTTATAGTTTCCTTTGTTGCGCAAAAGCTTTTAAGTTTAATTAGGTCCCATTTGTTTATTTTTGCTTTTATTTCCAATATTCTGGGAGGTGGGTCATAGAGGATCCTGCTGTGATTTATGTTGGAGAGTGTTTTGCCTATGTTTTCCTCTAGGAGTTTTATAGTTTCTGGTCTTACGTTTAGATCTTTAATCCATTTTGAGTTTATTTTTGTGTGTGGTGTTAGAAAGTGTCCTAGTTTCATTCTTTTACAAGTGGTTGACCAGTTTTCCCAGCACCACTTGTTAAAGAGATCGTCTTTTCTCCATTGTATATTCTTGCCTCCTTTGTCAAAGATAAGGTGTCCATAGGTGCATGGATTTATCTCTGGGCTTTCTATTCTGTTCCATTGATCTATATTTCTGTCTTTGTGCCAGTACCATACTGTCTTGATGACTGTGGCTTTGTAGTAGAGCCTGAAGTCAGGCAGGTTGATTCCTCCAGTTCCATTCTTCTTTCTCAAGATTGCTTTGGCTATTCGAGGTTTTTCATATTTCCATACAAATTGTGAAACTGTTTGTTCTAGTTCTGTGAAAAATACCATTGGTAGCTTGATAGGGATTGCATTGAATCTGTAGATTGCTTTGGGTAGTATACTCATTTTCACTATATTGATTCTTCCAATCCATGAACACGATGTATTTCTCCATCTATTTGTGTCCTCTTTGATTTCTTTCATCAGTGTTTTATAGTTTTCTATATACAGGTCTTTTGTTTCTTTAGGTAGATATATTCCTAAGTATTTTATTCTTTTCGTTGCAGTGGTGAATGGTATTGTTTCCTTATCTCTTTCTGTTTTCTCATTGTTAGTGTATAGGAATGCAAGGGATTTCTGTGTGTTAATTTTATATCCTGCAACTTTACTGTATTCATTGATTAACTCTAGTAGTTTTCTGGTAGAATCTTTAGGGTTTTCTATGTAGAGAATCATGTCATCCCAGCAGGTTCCTCTGTCCGTGGGATTCTCCAGGCAAGAATACTAGAGTGGGTTCCTATGCCCTTCACCAGGGGATTTTCCCAACCCATGGATCGAACCTGCATCTCATACATTGCAGGCAGATTCTTTACCGCTGAGCCACCAGGGAAGCCCCTATGAGTCTGTAAGTTGTATTATTTCAGTTTCATGTGTTCAGAAAATAACTGATTGGAAACAATTTTATAGGTGAAAAACACTACAAAAGTTGATTGACACCAGGTATTTCCAGGCCGATCTGTATATCCCAAACTCTGGGATATTTTTTAAAATTATGGTGATGTCATTTGGATTTGGTCAGATCACTCAGCTAGTAAAGTGTCCAGGTTGAGATTCAAACCTTGTAACCACTATGCCACATGGTCTTTGCAAGGTGTAGCATAGCATCCAGAGTTGGGGGAGCACCTCTAATCCTCTGAGGTTGATGTCGTGAAGGAAACCTTGTCTCCCCACAGACCCAAACCCCCAGCAGCCTACCCTACCAGACCCAGCACCCCAAGCCTGATCTTACCAGCAGTCCTGAGAGTTTGTACTCTGTATTTATCTATCCCATGCCCACAGAGTAAGTTGTGAAATATAAGAGTCGATGACATGGTTCACCCCTTTCTTTGACAAATGAGAAAATGGACACCCAGAGAAGTAAAGGGACTTTCTCAGGGTCACACGGCTAAGTGGTGCCTCTAGTCCTAACTCTGACTTACTTCATGGACTGTAGCCTGCCAGGCTCCTCTGTCCATGGCGATTCTCCAGGCAAGAATACTGGAGTGGGTTGTCATGCCTTCCTCCAGGGACTCTTCACAACCCAGGGACTGAACCCAGAACTCCTGCATTGCAGGCAGATTCTTCACCATCTGAGCCACCAGGAAAGCCCATTTCTGCTAGAACTGTACCCCAAATACTTTGGCTTCTAGCCCACTTTCCATTTTTCCTCTCTAGGCTTAATTCTCCCAAGTTCCATTTCATTCTTCTAAGAAGAAGAATCATTAGTCCCAAATGGGGCAGAAAGCAAGCTATTCTGCCCCCTAAATATCTTATTTCCAATATTCAAGGGATTATTGCAAATGACAATAAGTAATATTAAGTTATTGAAACAACCCCATGTAAAATGAAAACATCGTCTCTCAGAAACTGGCTCCAAGACCATCTTTCAGAAATTAGAGGGAAAAAAAGAGACTAGAATAAAGCAGGAAAATCACCATCAATCCAAACTGAACACATGAAAGGTCCAGGGCTCAGCCAAAGGCAACAAAAATAGCCAATTTCTTTCAATTACCCCCATTTTCCTTCCCCTAAACTAGATGAGGACTGTCATCTTATTGGCTTGTCAACCTTCAGGAAACTTGACCCTGCTTTTTATTTATTCAATTATCTCCCCAGCCCTAGCCTTCAGCAGAGAAAAACGGGTGGCCCAGGGAACTCACTCCTGCTCTGGGGCTCCTCTACCCTTCCCTGCCCAAGAAGCTTCTCATTTCTCTATTTGGTCACTTTTTATTTCCTGATATCCCTAAAGTCTGTGCTTATACCACCACTCCAGGCATGCAGACTCTGGAATCAGCCTGAAGCATAGCTGTATAAACTATATAGATTGCCTTGAATATTGGAGCTCTCTGAGTCTGTTTCCCAGTCTATAAAATGGGGATAATAAAATGACACAGGACTTTTGTGAGACATACATAAGATTATGTGTATAAAGTAACCAACACATAGTAAGCCCTCACTCATAAATGCTGGTTTTGTCCCCCATGACACCTGGCATGACACACATATCAACCATCCCTTTAGCTCAGGAGACCTTACTAATTAACACTCAGAGTACCCCAAAAGATTCAAGATACTTTAAGATGTAGAGGGCCCGAAGGGAAAATAGTTATAAAAAATAAATAGATGGAATGCATTTGACTCAGTTCTATGAGGTGGATGAACTTTGAGCCTTTACACAGAGTGAAGTATGTCAGAAGGAGAAATACAAATTTCATGTATTAACACATACATACGGAATTTAGAAAAATGATACTGATGAACCTATTTGCAGGGCAGGAATAGAGATACAGGCATAGAGAACAGACTTTGGACACAGAAGGGGAAGGAGAGAGTGGGACGAATTGAGAGCAGAGCATTGACATATGTACACTGCTGCTGCTGCTGCTAAGTCGCTTTAGTCGTGTCCAACTCTGTGCGACCCCATAGACGGCAGCCCACCAGGCTCCTTTCCCCTGGGATTCTCCAGGCAAGAATATTGCCTTGTGTAAAATAGATAGCTGCTGTATGGGTACCTGGAGCTCTGTGATAACCTAGAGGAGTGGGATAAGTTGGGGGTGGGGAGAGGTTCAGGAGGAAGGGGACATATGGGTACTTATGGCTAATTCACAATGATGTATGGCAGAAGCCAAAACAATATTGTAAGGCAATTATCCTCCAATTAAAACTAAGGAAAAATATTCCACAAAGGTGAACAAAAATAAATAAATTCTTCCTAAAAGTTATTAAAAAATAAATGAATAGGAAAGCCACGTCTCTTTTTTCAAAAATCAGAATTGAGAATCCTAAGAAATAGGACTAGAGACAGAGTTGGAGAAGAATTCCACTAAAGGCATTGAGAAGTTCTATAGAAAGAAATCTGCATATCTTGTATTGTCTAACTTATTTGGCTATAGAAACTTTTGTCAAGTAATACCTCTTAATTCCCAAAAAAAACCCCTGCATTCTCTTAGTACACGTTAGGAACTGTTGGTTAACTATCTTAAGAGTATTAATAGCTATCCCTGGTCAAGGTGACTGTTATGTGTTAGGCATTTCAATGACTTTGTCTGGGCTCGCACAGAGCTGAGAGCTATTGTTGTCCATTGGAAGCAATAGTTTCTAAGGAGTTTCCCGACATTACACAGGCTACCATGTAGGAAACATCTGTACCCAAGTCTGCCCAGCTCTGAAGTCTGTGGCTTTCCCTCTATACCATACGCCCTCCCAATTCTACCTGATTTCTACTCCTTTCTTCCCAACCTGAGCTGCAGCTAGTCCTTCTCCTTAAGGTCCAAGGGTCCAATGAATCAGACAAAACTCCACAACCAGGTGATGGAGAGAGTTTGCCTTTGGTAAGCAAGTATGCACAGTGACTCTCTATGACACCACACAGACTTAACCCATCTCAAGTCGCATCTTTCACAGAGCATCTCATTATACCTGCTTCCAGAAATACGTCATTGGAATCTCTATTTGAAGTCACCAGGGAGGTGGAATTCTGATTGTTTTAGCATAGTTAAGTTCTGATCTTTTTCTAATATGTGTCTAAAGTAGAGTCAGGGGCTGAGTTCTTACTCAGCTCCATCTCCAGTCACAGGTATGACCTTGAGCAAATCCTCAGGATGCCTCCTCTCTAGATTTCTGAGGTCCCAGGTGTACAAGGAATAGGGTATACCTGATGACTAATCTTTGGGTCTCCCAACATGCACATGAGATAATCTGGGTTTATGATTTCATAAAGACTTAGGTTCTGAGTCCAGTTGCTTGTGTTGGAATCCTGGTTCTATCACTTACTGTATGACCTTGAGCAAGTTACTTAACCTCTCTGTTCCTCAATTCTCTCCTCTGTTAAATGGGATTAAATCAGAGAACAAAGGCTTTGAAGGGTGATCAGAACAATGCCCAGTCCACTGCAAGTTCTTGATAAGTGTTAGTTTCATTTGCATTAGCCTTATTGCAAAGCATTGCCTAAGAGGTTGTCATTGTTCAGTCACCAAGTCATGTCCGACTCTTTGAGATCCCATGGACTGCAGCGTGCCAGGCTTCCCTGTCCTTCATTATCTCCTAGAGTTTGCTCAAATTCATGTACATTGAGTCGGTAATGCTATCCAACCATTTCATCTTCTGCTAGGGCTACCCTCTTCTTCTTTGGTCTTCAAACTTTCCCAACATCAGGGTCTTTTCAAAGTCCAAAATGCCCTGGTTTCTGGACCAAGCTGACCTCTTACCCACAAAGCTCATTCCCTTCTCCCCTTCTCTTCTCTCTCCTTCCCTCTCCCTCCAACTCTGCCTTCCACTCCCTTCTCAGCCTCCAAGTCTGAATCCTTCAAAGAGGAGTCTCCAACAAGGCTAAATGGAAAGCACCCTGCCTGAGGGTAGAGAGGCTGACCTCTCACAGCTGGATGGTGCTCACAGTGGCCAATAGAGCCGCACAAGGTTGGGGGCAGCAGCGGGGTCAGCAGAGAGACTGGCTGGGCCGCCAGCGTATTTGCTAACACCTGGCACTCTGCCTGTCCCCACGCTCCAGGGCCTCTGCAGCTATTGTGAGGTGGGCTCAGCCACCTGGACCTCACAGAGGCAGTGGATACCCAGAGCTGGCCTCAGAAACCAGCAGGGGGGGTTTACTGTTGCAGCTGGAGCAGGGAGAAGCTGGTGGGGTCTGGGGGAGGGGAGGAGGGGACAAAGATGGGGGTGTGGAAATGGACAACAGTTAAACATGCTAGGATTTTCAATAAGTGCTGACACTTCTTACATGATGATTAAAGGCAGTGCTGGGGAGGGGACAGGTGAGCTCAAACAAGGCTGCACCACTGTGCCACCCACAAGCCCCCATGTCAGCTCTTCCATGCCCCAGCTACCTGAAAGGACCGAGTGAAATGATACATAGAAAACTCTTAGAAGACATGAAATAAACTCATAAGAAATCTTAACTATTATTATCAGCAGTTATTCACTTATGCCTCACAATCCTCTGCTGCTGCTGCTGCTGCTAAGTTGCTTCAGTCGTGTCCGACTCTGTGCAACCCCATAAACGGCAGCCCACCAGGCTCTGCCATCCCTGGGACTCTCCAGGCAAGAATACTGGAGTGGGTTGCCATTTCCTTTCCAGTGCATGAACGGGAAAAGTGAAAGTGAAGTTACTCAGTCGTGTCCGACTCTTAGCGACCCCATGGACTGTAGCCTACCAGGCTCCTCCGTCCATGGGATTTTCCAGGCAAGAGTACTGAGACAGCAATTATTACCATCTCCATTTTTCTAATGGAAAAAGGAAACTTTCCATTTTCACAGAGCTCACATTTGGAGCCTGGGTTCATGTACAGCTTTGCTTCCATTGTCCACACTGTTACAAAGCTACCTTCTGCCTGGGGTGGGGTTCAGACTGCCCCTCTCTGGCACATTCTTCTTTAGCAGAGACAAAAGCTATAAAGTGTGTCATTCAGGCATTATCTGGAATGTGCCAGGCACTGACTACAGGGTATCCCTGATACAATGGGAAGAAAAAGAAGTCATGTCCGCCCTCATCAAGCTTACGGTCAGTGACTGACACGCACAGATCAGACCAGCATGGGTGAGAGAGTATAATTCCTACATGAGGCAAAAACTCCAAAGCTATGCTGTCCAAGATGGTAGCCGCTTGCCCCAAGTGGTGATTTTTATTCAACTTTCAATTAAAATTAAACATAGTCAATAATTCAGTTCTTCAGTCACACTAGCCAAGTGCCCAGCAACCAATGGGATTAGTGTCTACCCTACTGCTCAGCACAAATACAAATCGTTTCCATCATCATAGAAGCTTCTACTGGAAAGCATTGCTCAAGAGGGAAGGAACCAAAACTATGAGTTCTGGAGGTTCAGACACCAAGTGGCTTCCCATAGGAAGAAGCATTTGAACAGAAGCTGAAGGATGAGGAAAAATCCAGGGGTGAAGAAAGCTGGGTAAGGGCAGGAAAGCATGGTAGGCAGGGTAACAACACCCATGGAAAAAGCCTATGATGGGAGGGACCTATGTGACTGGAATGCAAAGAGAAGGAAGGGAGTGGTTAGGAGTGGAGTCTCCAAGGGGCTGACTGGTTGGTTTGCATCCCAACTGTGATTCTTCCTAGCTGTATGCTTTGGATAAGTTACTTGACTTCTCTGTGCCTCACTTCCTCAACCATAATATGAAGACAATAAAAGTATCTCCTTCCCAGGATTTTCTTGAGACTGTCCAGAGTCCAGAACATGTTTAGCCCTATATGTAAGACTGTTTTGATTATTTCTGGCATAAGATGAGGACAGGGAGGCAGGCAGGAGTCAGTCTATGCAGGCCTTTTGGGCCATAGAAAGAATGTTGGTCTATAACCTGAAAGTAATGGGAAGCCTGAAGAATTTTAAACATAGAAGGCAGAGGGTAACTGTGGGCACCAGTAACAGCAGCTATGACTCAACACCAGCCAAGTGTTAGAACATGAGACAGTGAACTCAGTATTGTCAGGCCTTCCAATTTTCAAAAAAAAGTTGGAAATTCAGTAAAGTAGTTAAATATCCTAATTTTTAAAAGTAGACCTCTTATTTCCCAATTTTTAACATTTAGTGTGACAAGCCAACCACCTTCGAGGACTTCTGGTCTACCTCACAATCTGCAAGTCCCCAAACCTCCATAAACCAAAGTCTATAACAAAAGCCAAATCACCTGGTAAGCCAGGTGGTTCCAGGAAAAACCGGTAGATTGCCTAGAATACAAGTGGCACATGAAAAGAGTCACCAAAAGAAATCTGATCCAAATGGCTGCACGACTGCACTGGAGGCCCTCAGACCTGAGCAAAGGGGCCGAGTGATAAAAGCATGCACAAGCTTCACAGCCCTTTTACTTTTATTCGTTCTCCTTTCAGCGGTAAGAAAGAAAATATCTGAAAATCGGTATTCTCGTCACTCAGTTCAGTTCAGTTGCTCAGTCGTGTCGGGCCCTTTGCGACCCATGAATCGCAGCATGCCAGGCCTCCCTGTCCATCACCAACTCCCAGAGTCTACCCAAACTCATGTCCATCGAGTTGGTGATGCCATCCAGCCATCTCATCCTCTGTCGTCCCCTTCTCCTCCCGCCCCCAATCCTTCCCAGCATCAGGGTCTTTTCCAATGAGTCAACTCTTTGCATGAGGTGGCCAAAGTATTGGAGTTTCAGCTTCAACATCAGTCCTTCCAATAAACACCCAGGACTGATCTCCTTTAGGATGGACTGGGTGGATCTCCTTGCAGTCGAAGAGACTCTCAAGAGTCTTCTCCAACACCACAGTTCAAAAGCATCAATTCTTCGGCACTCAGCTTTCTTCACAGTCCAACTCTCACATCCATACATGACTACTGGAAAAGCCATAGCCTTGACTAGATGGACCTTAGTTGGCAAAGTAATGTCTCTGCTTTTTAATATGTTATCTAGATTGGTCATAACTTTTCTTCCAAGGAGTAAGCATCTTTTAATTTCATGGCTGCAATCACCATCTGCAGTGATTTTGGAGCCCAAAAAAATAAAGTCTGACACTGTTTCCCCATCTATTTCCCATGAAGTGATGGGACCAGATGCCATGATCTTAGTTTTCTGAATGTTGAGCTTTAAGACTAGAGAGCTCTTCAAGAAAATTAGAGATACTAAGGAAAGATTTCATGCAAAGATGGGCTTGATAAAGGACAGAAATGGTATGGACCGAAAAGAAACAGAAGATATTAAGAAGAGGTGGCAAGAATACACAGAAGAACTGTACAAAAAACATCTTCACAACCCAGATAATCACAATGGTGTGATCACTCACCTAGAGCCAGACATCCTGGAATGTGAAGTCAAGTGGGCCTTAGGAAGCATCACTATGAACAAAGCTAGTGGAGATGATGGAATTCCAGTTGAGCTATTTCAAATCATGAAAGATGCTGCTGTGAAAGTGCTACAACTTGATATGCCAGCAAATCTGGAAAACTCAGCAGTGGCCACAGGACTGGAAAAGGTCAGTTTTCATTCCAATCCCAAAGAAAGGCAATGCCAAAGAAAGCTCAAACTACCGCACAATTGCACTCACCTCACACGCTAGTAAAGTAATGCTCAAAATTCTCCAAGCCAGGCTTCAGCAATACGTGAACCGTGAACTTCCAGGTGTTCAAGCTGGTTTTAGAAAAAGCAGAGGAATCAGAGATCAAATTGCCAACATCCGCTGGATCATCGAAAAAGCAAGAGAGCTCCAGAAAAACATCTATTTCTGCTTTATTGACTATGCCAAAGCCTTTGACTGTGTGGATCACAATAAACTGTGGAAAATCCTGAAAGAGATGGGAATACCAGACCACCTGACCCGCCTCTTGAGAAACCTGTATGCAGGTCAGGAAGCAACAGTTAGAACTGGACATGGAACAACAGACTGGTTCCAAATAGGAAAAGGAGTACGTCAAGGCTGTATACTGTCACCCTGCTTATTTAACTTATATTCTCGTCACTAATCAATTGTTAAATGAAGTATTCTCAGCCTCTCCCCAGAATCTGTCAGTCCTTTCACCCCAAAAATATAGGGAGCAAGTGTTCATTTGGGAGGTCTATGTTTCATGTCATTTCCTGGTGCAAGGTTATAAAGTGAAACCACTTAATTGGACATGGTATTAGGTGGGAGAGCAAGAGAGGATAATAGAGAAAGACTGGTTTGATGAAGAAAAGTGTTTGAATGAAAGCCTTAGGACTGATCAAGAATCAGATATTTTAGGTTTTCATTCTTTACACCTTAACCTTCATTGACTATTGCTTTTTCATAGAAGTTTTTCTTCCAAAAATATTGAATGTCTAATGCATACTAGAAACTGGGACACAGAGTGTGGCTTCCATGCTCAAGTAACTTACAGTCAACTAGTCAGTGATTACCATTCCTCCAGACTAAGCAAGAGACCCAATTAAGCACTTGCTCTAGATGGTAAAACATTTGTAACAAAGAGAATAAAGAAAACTCTGACTGGCTTCCTGGAGTAGAAAATGGCAACCCACTCCAGTATTCTTGCCTGGAAAATTCCATGGACAGAGGAGCCTGGAGGGCAACAGTTCATGGGATTGCAAAGAGTCGGACATGACTGAGCCACTAAGCACACACACTGACTGGCTTGAGCATTTTAGTAACTGTCCTCCTTCCCCATCTACTCCCCTGATCAGGGAGGAAAGGTGGTCATTGGTCTCCTTAAGGAAGATTTTACAAATATCAGGAAAGTGTAGAAACTGTCTCTTTAGAAAGAGGCTTCTAGCACTTCTTCCAATACTGGACTTCCAAGGGTCAAGCTCAGTTCAGTTCAGTTCAGTTGCTCAGTCATGTCTGACTCTTTGTGACCCCATGGACTGCAGCACACCAGGCCTCCCCTTCCATCACCAACTCCTGGAGTTTACTCAAACTCATGTCCATTGAGTTGGTGATTCCATCCAACCATCTCATCTTCTGTCTTCCTCTTCTCCTCCCGCCTTCAATCTTTCCCAGCGTCAGGGTCAGCTCAGCAAACAGCAATTTAGAAACACTAGATTTGCTCTCTAAGAAAGGAGGGGATTTTATTGGGTGAAGTATTCCAGTTTGAGCTGGCACTGGGAGCTGGAGACTGAAGCTGAGGCTGAGGGCTGCCAGCAGAGGTTCAACCTCCTTTCCATCTTCCCCCATTGCCTTCACCCCTCCTATAAGTAGATGAAGGGAGGGCAGGTTATTGGCAGGCTGAGGGTTCAGCTTTGAAGGCAGAAGATACATGATACAGAGACATAGACAAAATGCTTCCAGATCTTAAGTCAGGGCCATCTAAATTGGACTAGGGCAGAATTATTAACTTACAGTCTGTAGACTGAATTTAGAGCTCCCTGAACTTGGACATAAAAAAAAAAAAAAAAATGTTATCTTAATTTTCACCAACCTGTAACTGAAATGAAAAAGCCCCTTCTCCTAGGAGTATAGGCAACAAACCACAGTGGCATAGTGGTACCCATGACTTTGGCACAAATTATAATCACAGATACTCTCATATCACATTTCATTTGTGACAGAAACTCTGAAAGAGCATGTATGTGCATCATGACACCAAAACCACGGTAAATACTAGACTTGCTTCTGGATCTTATTATCTAATGCATTAAGAAGCAGCACATAGGTTACTATGTCACAAATTCTTTTTTTTTTCCCCAGTGGGTTCCAAGACATTAAAAGATTAATAGCCCCTGGATTATAAGATTCCAGTGTGGTCTTTTAAAGGCAAGTTGCTTACATTTAAAGAGTGTGAATTAAAGAAGGCAAAGGAAAGGGGCAGGGAAAAGGCATTTGGGGCTAGGGAAGAGCATTTGGGAAATCAGTTGCTTTTCAGGCACCATAGCTGTTTGGTGTAGCTCAGTTGGTAAAGAATCTGCCTGCAATGTAGGAGTCCCAGGTTCAATTCCTGGGTTGGGAAGCTCTCCTGGAGAAGGAAACAGCAACCCACTCCAGTATCGTTGCCTGGAGAATCCCATGGACAGAGGAGCCTGGCAGGCTACAGTCCATGGGATCACAACAGTCAGACACGACTTACCAACTAAAGAGAGAGAGAGAGCTGTTTGGTGACGCTGCTCAGGGCCTCTTAGGCTGGGGAGAGCTGACAGGGTTCAGAGGCTGTGTGTGTAGCTGGAAGCCTATTCACCTTGAAACTCCCCATCACAGAGGGCCCCAGATTCAGGCTTCTCCTCCTAGTCGTCTAGTGAGATTATATCCCCATTGAACTTTTCATGGATGTGTTGAAAGTTTCATGAATGTGTTAAAAAAAAATTTTTTTAAACAATTTTCCTAACTCTATTTTGACATATCTTCGTTTTGCTTCAAGGTACTCTTCCCGGCACCCCAGCCACTCCCCTGAATTTCCACCTTGGTGAGTGAGGAGAGATGTCCATAGTCCTCTGCTGATTTCTGAGAAAGTTAACCTGGCCAAGAGGGGGATTTACTGCAAGTGGGGAGAAAGATGAGGTCAGCAAAGTGAATGAGGCCCCAGATCAAAGAGTTAGGATTTGTCCCCTCCATACATATGTACATATATATACATGTATATGCCTGTGGCTAATTCATGTTGATGTATGGCAGAAACCAACACAATATTGTAAAGCAATTATCCACCAGTAAAAAAAATTAAAAATAAAAAAAATAAAGAGTTGGAATTTGGCTCTGAAAATTATGGGGAGGGGGGCATGGTTTAAGTGTTTTCCTCACTGTCATGCAAGTGACAAAGGGAGGATAATGCTCATTTACTGATTTTTCTTCCAACAGATATTCCCTTTCTCCTGGAAATAGTAGCTCAGTTGCCTTTAGGAGAACCACCCTTCTACAACTCTTGGGTCAATAGCATGTGACCCAAACCCAGTCAATCAGAGCACAAAATCCCCCAAGTCATACAGTGATCGATTTAGAAGTAAGTCTGTCACAGTAACTCTGTCTTTCTGACTTCCCAGGAATTGTTTCAAGAATATTCACCCAAGTTGGTCCAATCAGAGTGACTCTTGGGATTTGTGCTGGCACTATTGGTAAAAGAGTGTCATTTTTAGGCTAGACTGGATTAGCCTAGAGAAGGAGGCTAAAACAGCTATCTTGCCTGAGGATAATGCAAAAATGAGAAAGCAGAAAAGTAGCGCCAAGAGATGGAGAGAAATGGTGTCCTAATGATAATACTGCACCTCTGGGTAAAGTTGGGCCAAATTTATCCTGGAGTTTTCAGTTAAATAAACTATTAAACTCTTCTTTTTTTTTTTTTTTTTTAAATCTTCTGCTTGTTGAGTTGGGTTTTCTGAAACTTGCAACCAAAAGAGCCCTAATGGACACAATCAGATGATCTGGTTTTAAAATGGGCATGCCTTCTGTGTGGAGGAGAATGTCTAAGAGGCTCCTGCTTTGGAGGCAGAAAAACCCAGAATGTCAAAGCTAGAGACCATATGAGCCCACTTTCCCTAAATAAGGCTGCCATCACAGACAGACAGCTGCAAGCTTCCGAGGGCCTACAGCAACCAAGATTCACTTCTCACTTACATTGCCTGTTGGTTGCAGGTGGATTGTGGCTCTGTGGCTCCACTCCAGATGTCTTCTGAGTTCCAGGATCCAGGCTGGGGAGCAGCTCCTCTTAGTCTTATGGCAGAGAGTAAGAGAGCAGCAACTGAACCACACCATAGCTCTTAAAACTTCTGTTCAATGAGTGACCCTGTCACGTCTGCCCGCATTCCATCTGCCAAAGCAACTTATGGCCAAGCTAACATCACTGGAAGCACCGAAATCCATGTGGCAATGGGCATCAATGTCTAATTCACTTATGAGAAAAGCAGTGACTGATTAGAACAGTAACAGGACTCACTGTCAAGACTTTGGAGGCAATTTGATTCAAGTACTTCATTTGACAGAGGGAGAAACTGAGTCCTGGATTAAAGCAGCCTGCTCACAGTCCTGTGGGTCACCAATGGCAGAGTGAGAGTGAGAACCCAGGTCTCCTGGCTCCCAGTCCAGGGCTCTTCCCTGCACCCCAGCCACTCCCCTGAAGTTCCACCTCGGTGAGTGAGGAGAGATGTCCTTAGTCCTCTCCCCTACACAGTGTGCTTCTCTGCACTGGTTGCTGGATAATGGTCAGGACAAAAGGAAATTCTCCAGAATCATGATCTGAGCTGGTTTCTCCCAGGCATTAGTGAGAACAGAGAGCAGGTTTGGGGTGATCAAACGTCTAAGAAAGTATAATTCTGCAACGTTTTAAAAAAACAGATTTAGATTTAGAACTGGGAGTTTGGGGCTTCTTCCTCTTATTATGACTTGATTTTTTTTTTTTTTTTTTACCATCTTTTAATCCTAGAGGAGAAGATAAAGTAATGGCTCCTGAATATCTAGAAGGTGTCAAACACTGATAGATTTGACATATGTGTAACTTTATTACATGCGCTTTCCTGGGTAATTAGGAATTTTTAAAAATATTTCTGGAGTGACACGTTGCTCTGTCTTTCCTACCCCCTTTTTGTAGCAGCCCTGAGGATACACAGAATATAAGAGAAGATGGGTCGTCCTGTGGTACTACTCTCTTAGACTTTCGGACAGCCAAATATTCCATATAACATATTTCAAACACTACCTATATAAAGTGACTATAGACACTGAGAATTTTGGAGAAGTCACAGCCTGAAAAACCCATTTACCTTGGTGCCACCAGGAGTGATCTTCCAGATCTGGGCAGAGCATTTGGGTTTGTGTTCAGCCTCCCATTGTCCTAATTCTACTGGACCCAGTGACTTGCATCCTATTACAGAAATGCTTCCAGCAGAGACTGCCTTAGTGGAATCGGGGGGGCCCTGGGTACCCCGGACTGTACATGGAAGCCTGTTAGGAACCTTCCAGTCTCCCTGCCTGGACATCTAAGTTTCTGATCCAAAAAGAAAGGGTGGACTAGGCAAACAATAATGGTTACCAGCTGAGGGAAATGGCTACATTCTATACTCTTCACTGGCCTTCATCATATCTTTGGCGCTTCCTACCATCTCACCTCCAGCTCTGATGTCTCTATTTTAATTTCCCCCAGAGTCACCATCAGTTCTGAGGGTCTCTCTTGACTGAATTTTTTTATCAACTGATACCCTAGCTCATCCAACCCTCAAGATAAGCTTTGTGTGATGAATACTATTATCTCCATTACACAGATGAGGAAGTGAGGCTCAGGAAGAAAACAGATCAATTTTGGCCACAAAGCTGTGGAGCCAGCTTTCAAAAACACGTCTGGCCGACTCCAAAGCCATAGATGCTGATATTCATTCACTGACAGGATAAAGCCCCTACCGTCTCCTAAATCCTGTGTGAAATTGGAAATAAATGATAGATGAGACCCACTCCTCATGGAATGTACTCCAAATTCCCTCAACAGATAGTGTTGATAGTGAGATCCCACTAAGTGCCTGAGCCACAGCAGTCTCTAAGCTACTAGCAAAAGCAGACAAATTCCCCACCAACTAACAGCTGGATTGGCTAAGTGTTACAATGATGATCTGTCAAAGGGTGATAACAGAGAGGGTGGGTGAGAACTACCTTCTCTACCACTTGCCTTGCACTGGGTTTGACAAACCTTGGAATAGGCCTACCCAACCCCACTCTCTCCAATTCTAATCATCCCCTTCCTTAACAGCTCATCAAAATCAGGGACTTGCAAGGACTTAGGGTATACTGAGTTTGGGCCTCTCCTCTGCAGCTATAGAAAACTGTATGGGAGCGGTGCCTTAGGCCAGAATGAATTTCCATCCAAGAAACCAGGCAGTGTACTTGCAGCTCCATCATGGGAGGGTGCGGGAAGAAAGTCTTAGATGGTTCTGAAGAAACACAGAGATGGTTCTGCACTCAATTACTGATGGTAAGTGAAAAATGAAGTCAGCTCCCTGACAGCAAGGCCCAAGAGAAGCAGTGAAATACCACAGAACCCCCATTCTCTGTGGCCCTAAGGACATGGCATCTAAAAATAGACACACAATACCACTGGATATGCTGTGGATTTCACAACTGCTGGCCCAGCAAAAAATGTTTGGCTTGAGCCAAATCAGGATGCAATGAAAACCAGCCAGGAAGGCGAGCCTGACCAAGATCAACATTCACCAGGACAACAGCAGCCCCTCCGTCCATCAGGACTTGACCATGAATTTGAACATGGAGTTACCCACTGTCCTCCATTCTTGTTCGACTCACTCTGCAACTTACAGAAAACTTGCCTTGCATGCCAGGGACTTTCTAAGACATCACATTTCAGGGACACTGGGGTGGAGGTACTGGTGGAAGCTTGCCCTGAGAACTGGAAAATGAGTGAGCAATGTCCATAATTTCAGTGTGAGAAGAAACACAACTACAAGCGTGGGTTGTGGGTGGACGGGATAAGAAAACATTTTAAAGAGAAAATAATGACAAACATATGAGAGAGAGAAAAGGCATGGCCCAGGCTGGAAATGTGTAAGAAAATAAAAGGAAAGCAAGAAAAGATTTGTCATTATACTTATAGGTTTAAAACCAGTTTTAAAGTTGACAGTTCTACTCTGCTGGCAAAACTCTATTTTTATAGTTCATGAGATATTATTTACTGAGTAGGTCACATGTGCCAGAAGCTGCTCTGAACTATTCCCATGTGTTATTTCATTTAATTCTCATACCAACCTTATGGAGCAAATACTAAGAATATTCCCATTTTTCAGATAAAGAAAGTAATTTAGACCCACGAACAGACTTTAGCAATCATCTCGGCCAGTGGGTTCCTAAGCTGCCTGATACATCAGAATTATCTAGGGACCCTGTTCTAGATACCACCAACCTCAACTGGAAAAGGGACAGGAGTGGGTCCAGGAATCTGTGTTTACAGAGCACCCCCAATTGATTCTCATATACAGCCTTGTTTGGAATCCACTTGCCAATCCAACTAACCTCTTCACTTCCCAGATTAGAAAACTGAAGCTCAGAGAGTTCTAGTATCATGCCCAAGGTAATCAGCCTGCTGGCTGCAGAGCCAGGCCTAGAACCCAGGGCTTGCAATATGACACTCCTGCCATCACATCATACATTCCTTGCTGCATCCTAAATGAGGGATCTTTCTCTCCACTGAATCAATAGATATGCATCACATTCACCCATCTCTAGTCCAAACCCTTCAACTCAACTCAGCACAATTACACAAAATTTTGCTGAACACCTGCAGTGAGCTACACACAATCCTTGCTGCTAGGAATTCCCCAGTGAAGAAGACTAACATGCATTCTTGCCCCCCAAGAGCTGAAAATGCAGCCGAAAAGAACCATCTTTCAAAATATAACCAGCTTTCTGAATGAACTGAAATCAGTCAAAAGCAATTCAATTTTCTCATCACTGCCTCCACAAACCTACTCTGTCTTCCTACTCCTTGGAAATCTTGCTGCTAAGTCGCTTCAGTCGTGTCCGACTCTGTGCGACCCCATAGACGGCAGCCCACTAGGCTCCCCCATCCCTGGGATTCTCCAGGCAAGAACACTGGAGTGGGTTGCCGTTGCCTTCTCCAATGCATGAAAGTGAAAAGTGAAAGTGAAGTCGCTCAGTCGTGTCCGACTCTTAGCGACCCCATGGGCTGCAGCCTACCAGGCTCCTCCGACCATGGGATTTTCCAGGCAAGAGTACTGGAGTGGGGTGCCATTCAATTGCTGCTATATTTATTCTGGCCACTCTTAGGTATTAAAGAATAACTTCACGTTTCAGGTAATTTATAAAGTTCCATTTAGTCTAATGGCAAATTTCCAATCTTTCATCCAGTTAAAAATTCTCCCCCAGCCTCATCTTGGGACTGACTCAGGCTGGGAAGATTCAGCAGGGAAAGGGAATGTCTGAGCTCCTTTGCTGGGTTCTTGGGTTTTCCAGGTAGCACAGTGGTAAAAGAATCCACCTGCCAATGCAGGAGATGCAAGAGACGTGGGTTCAGTACCTGGGTGGGAAAGATCCCCTGGGGGAGGAAATGGCAATCTACTCCAGTATTCTTGCCTGGGAAACCCCATGGACAGAGGAGCTGGTGGGCTACAGTTCATGCGATCACAAAGAGTTAGATATGACTGAGTGACTGAGCATGGATGCGTGCATGCCCTTCTCTCCCACCCACTGCTTTGTCGGCCGGAAGGAGGCGTGAGAGAGGTAAGGAAGATGAGAAGATCTTAAGGAGGCAGGGTCATCTGTCTTGGTCAAATGTCCTCATTAATGCATATGTGCAAACACTTGTTCTTCCTCCCACAAGGACTTCCTCTCCAGTGGTGGAACTGGCCTCCTCTAATTCCCTGATATGGGCCGTGCCTTCCCCAGCTGACCTCTCAATCCCTCACTTCTAGTCACCTGGGTTCTCTATTGGAGTCACAAGGGATCTCTTGGATAGAGACCCTCTCAGCATGACTCAAGTCTGGCTCCTCCTTCTCAGGACCATACCCAGGCTCCTATTGCCATTGGGAGGACTGTTTATACCAGCATGGCCCTTGTACTTCTTTCTCATCAAGGTAACTCCAGTCTGACTTTCTCTTCAGACCTCCCAGGCATAGTTGTGTACCAGTCACTAAGTCCCTTCAATGCCAGGGATTTTTCCAAGTGATTCTCCTCATCTGGTGTGGATGAAGGAGAGAGAAACACTCACCCTCCTTTCCCCCACTCTGACTACTCACTCTCCAGTCTTTCCAGATTCATCCCCGCTACCACCTCATTGTTTGTCCTCCACGTGTCCTAACTCATGTGGGTGATGTACTAAGAAACTTTTTTAATAAAAACTGATTTCACAATCCCTTAGCATGTACTACACAGATGGTCTCAACCTTGGGGACTTTGCCAGAACACTAAAAAGTCAAATTTAACATCCTGTTATATGAGAAATTACAGACTCAGGTTGCCAAGGGAACATACAGCAAGGGCATTTGGGACCAGCCCACTTTAGTTTACTGAGATTTTTCCCTCACAGCCCTCAGCTAAGGTACCAAGTCCCTCTTCTTCTAGGCTTCAATAGAGACAGGCTTTCCAGAGAGCAAACAAGCAGGTGTTTGCTACAGCTCAGGATTCACCCTTCTCACTCCATCAAAATAACCACTGCTTTGCATTATACAGTATATATATAGCTCTATACATGTGTGGACTTCTGTCTGTATCTTTAAAATCATAAATTGTAAATACCTATGAAGGTAGTCTAGGACATCTCTAGAATGATGATGGTCATAAGGATGGTGATAATGACCATGTCAGTTAACAATGATGACAATTAGGAGTGAAGAGGCAAAGAGAAATAATTAGCTCCTACTTCCTATCTTTTCTAACTATTAATATACTGTCCAGCCTTCCAGGTCCAACTCAAAAACCTACCATTTCATCAATGCCATTCCAAAGATGTGAAATACCTTATCAAGTACTTGCTTTGTGTTGAAGAGCACATTGCAATAGCCAGCCTCCAAGATAGTCCCCAGTGACCTTCATCTTCTGCTATTCACACCTTTGTGCAGTTTTCATTCACACTGAATAGGACTCACCTATGTTACCAAAAGAATATTGTGGAAATGGTATGTGACTTGAAGCTAGGTCATTTATTTTTTCAACTGCAATTTCTACCTTGATCTCTCTTTGAACATCTCCTCAGGAGAAAGTCAGCTGCCATGTTGAGAGAATGCTCAACCAGCCTTCTGGAGAGGTCCACCTAGTGAGGAACTGAGGCCTCCTGCCAAGAGCCAGCATTGACTTCTCAACCATGTACACAGCCATCTGAGGACTGGATCCTCCAGCTTCAAGTAAGCCTTCAGACAACTGCAGCCCCAGCTGACACTTTGATTTTTAACCTCACGAGGGACCTTTAGCACCCAAGATGAATAACTCCTGAGTTCCTTACTTACAGAAACTGTGTGAGATCATAAATGTTCACTGTTGTTTTAAGCTGATATGTTTTGGGGTAATTTGTGACGTAGCAGTAGATAACTAATATATTATAATGGCTAAAAGCATGGCTCTGTAATTACAGAGCCTGCTTTCAAATCTTATCTCAATCACTGATTGCTGTGTAATCTTGGACAAGTTATTTAATGTCTCTGAATGTCAGTTTCCTCATCTGAAAAATGAGGAAACAAGAATACTTGCTTCAGAGACTCAGAGAATATTCAACAAAATGAAATGAGCCAGTAAGGCACTTAGCACAGGATCTGGCATAAAGAAGGCACCAAATAAATGTTAGTTATTATTGTTAAGCCTTGCAGAAGTTTTCCTGATGTACCACATGAAATGAGCTCTTCTCTGAATTCTAAGAATATTCGCTATTATTCTGTGAAAACAGAAAGGGAATGGAGGACTTCCCTGGTGGTACAGTGGATAAGAATATGCATGCTCATGCAGGGGACATGAGTTCAATCCCTGGTCCAGGAAGATCCCGCATGCCACAGGGCAACTAAGCCCATGCACTGCAACTACTGAAGCCGTTGCTCTAGGGTTTGTGCTCCACAACAACAGAAACCACTCCAAGGAGAAGCCTGCACACTGCAACAAAGAGTAGCCCCCACTCGCCACAACTAGAGAAAACCCACGAGCAGCAATGAAGACCTAGTGAAACCAAAAATAAAATAATTTTTAAAAACTAGAGCAGGAATGGAAATGGAGCTGATACTATGTGACCATGAGTTACTATACAAAGGACTTGACATGTATTATCACATCCAATCTTTGCACAGTCCTAGGAACATGAGGGAGTTGCAGCCAAAGCATATATGTCATGTTCAACCTACTGTGTTGACATGTGTGGCTTACTCAGCAGATTGATGGGACTAGCCTGCCAGAAATCAATTTGCATGAGGGACCAGGGAGCACCCCAGGAAATAAGCCACTTTAGGGATCAAAGATTTTTAACCTGGTGTGACAGGTGAAAGATGACCATAAATTATTTGACACTTCACCCATCAAGAGGCGGATTCTATTTCACTCCCCCTAAATCTGAGCTGGCCTGTGACTGTTTTGACAAATAGAGTACAGTGAAAGTGACACCATGCCAATCTTTGGTCTAACCATTGAAGAGGATGAGAACTTCTTAGGTTCTTGGAGCCTCCTGATCAGAACAGTCAGCAGGCAAATGCCGTGATTCTAGTTCACACCATGTGGAACAGCAGAATAAAAGTGTTGCTTTAAGCCACTAAGTTTTGAGGTAGCTTATCATGCAGCATAAGATAAATCTGAGACATCTGGGGCCACATGTCACAAAGTGCCTAAATAGAAGTCAAGGAGTACAAAAATTTGGAGAAGAAAAAAACATGCATCTTTATTTTTACTAACCTGGAACTGAAATATATTTTTCATTTAGAGCATAAGTAGCTAACCACAGTAACATTAGCTGCATCTAATACTTTAGCTTTGATACTGAAAGAGGATTTATGGGCTTTTTCCAAACCACCCAAATGGGTTGGGGATGTGTGTGCATGTGAATGTATGCATGCACAGACATATGCACACACAGAGATACACACACGCACAGCTTAAGAATAATGGAAGAAAAAAAAAAAAAAAAAAGAATAATGGAAGACAGTGAAAGCATAGCAGAGAGGGTCCAGGGCAACAGGCCAGTGCTATGCGGGGGTGAAGGTTGATTCTGAGCATGAGGTGCTATCCCCACACTGTCTCTGACTCATGCTTGAGCCCGGAAACAAGGGGGCTATGTGGCGCTAGTGGTAAAGAGCCCACATACCAATGCAGGAGACGTAAGAGATGCAGGTTTGATCTCTGCGTTGGGAAGATCCCTTAGAGGAGGGCGTGGCAACCCACTTCAGTATCCTTGCCTGAAGAATCCCATGGACAGAGGAGACTGGCGGGCTACAGTCCACAGGGTTGCAAAGAGTCGGACACAATTGAAGCAACTTAGCATGTACACATGCTAAGGAGCTGTTTACTGACATAACTGCAAGACTGAAAGTCCACAGTGGGGACTTCCCTGGTGGTCCAGTGGTTAAAAATCTGCCTTGCAATGCAGAAACTGAGGGTTCGATCCCTTGTTGGGGAACTAAGTACAGATGCTGCAAATCCTGAGCCCATGTGACACAACTAGAGTCCAAATGCTACAATAGAGGACCCTGCATGCCGCAGCTAAGACCTGAGGCAGCCAAATAAATAAAATTTTTTTTAAAAAAGAGTCCCCAGTGGCATTTAATACAGCAGCGCAAACAGAAACAGACAACCCATCAAGAGCCAGAAAGAAAAAGAGAATGCAGCCAACATCTCCAGTTGGCTGCAAGGAAGCTGTGAACACAGGCTTGTTCTGGGGGCAGTTATTTGGAAATCATGGAGGAGAACTCTAAACTGGTCTGTAGGTTCACAAAATATAAGGGGGAAAGAATAGACAATGATTCTTTGGGACAATTCACTGACACCATTTTTCTCTCGTGGGCTGTATGACACGGGCAAAAGCATTACCCTTTTGCACGGACCCTAAAAATTTCAATCACTTAACAGAAAGCATCCAGGCAGGAAGTGGCAGAATCAGGATTCGAACTCAGGTGTGCCTGGCTCCAGCATGCACGTTATTTCCACAAAATTGGCCCAGCCTCGCCTCCTATGATTCCAAATCTTAGTCTTCTTAGTCACACCCTGAGTTCCCAAACATCTGTGACTTTGCTCACATTGTTCCCTTTGCTGAGGGTTCTTCCTCTGTCCCTCCTACCCTGACTCCTGCCCCTGAAAATCCCCTTTCACATGAAACTTTCTTGATTCATCAGAATTTATTGTTCTCTATATTTCCACAAGTCTTCCCTGGTGGCTCAGTGGTAAAGAATCCACCTGAAAGGCAGAAGATGCTGGTTCAATCCCTGGGTCAGAAAGATCCCCTGGAAAAGGAAATGGCAACTCACTCCAGTATTCTTGCCTGGAGAATCCTATGGACAGAGAAGACTGGCTGGCTACAATCCATGGGGTCTCAAAAGAGTCAAACATGACTTAGTGACTACACCACCACCAACATGTTTCCATAACCCTTCATTCTAGACTGTATCACATTGTGAGATTTGGCCTATTTGTCTCCCTGGTTAGATTAACAATAGAATTATTATTAATAATAATAGGTAACATTTACTGAACACTTATTGGATACTGTTCCAAAGACCTAACATTTAGGTCATTTAATAACAGCAACCCTATAAGATAGGGACTATTATTATTCCTATTTTACAGACATGGAAACTAAAATACTGAGTTGAATCAATGTGCCCAAGGTCAACTAGCTACAAGGAGGCAGGTCTGGGATTTGAACCCCCCAGCTCATGTTCTTAACCACTAGGTTACAAGGTATAGATTGCATCTTATCAATCTCTGCCTTCCTTGTACCCAGCCCAGGATCTGGCCCTCAGTGTACACTGAGTAAATAATCATTAAATGAATGACGAGAAAAATACATCATCTCTATTTGTGCACTGCTGCACCCAGTTCCAGGTCTGGTGCCTGGACAAATGGAAGATGCCATGTGTTGATTTGATTGGCTAAATAATTTCATTTTTAGCTGTGATGCCCTGTGATGGTGGGGTAGGAACACAGAAATGAAATCCACCTCCCAGATAAGAGCTGCCACAGCTTTTGATTCTGAAGCATCTATTCTTTTCTGCGGGCATCACCTCCAGCACCTTCTTCTTTTGTGGCAATGCTGCACAGTTTGCAGAGCCTTAGTTACTTGACCGGGGATTAAATCTGGGCCCTTATGGCTCAGACAGTAAAGAATCTGCCTGCAATTCAGGAGACCCTGGTTTGATCCCTGGATCGGGAAGATTCCCTGGAGAAGAGAATGGCTACCCACTCCAGAATTCTGGCCTAGAGAATTCCATGGACAGAGAAGCCTGGTGGGCTACAGTCCATGGGGTTGCAAAGAGTCGGACACGACTGAGTGACTAACACACATAGAAGTGAAAGCGCCAAGTCCTAACCACTGAACCAACAGAGAATTCAACAATGATTTTTAAAAGCCTTGCTGTTGTTGTTCAGTCGCTCATTCGTGTCTGACTCTTTGTGACCCCATGGACTGCAGCACGCCAGGTTTCCCTGTCCTTCACCAGCTCCCAGAGCTTGCTCAAACTCATGTCCATTGAGTCAGTGATGCCATACAATCATCTCGTCCTCTGTTGTTCTCTTCTCCTCCTGCCTTCAATCTTCCCCAGCATCAGGGTCTTTTCTATTAACAGAAACCAAGCCCCACCAAGTCCTTGGACTTACCCCTTCATACACTGGGGAGTCTTGTGAGCAGCTCCAGGAAGAACTGAGCACATAGTCTGTGAAGTTCACGCTCAAGTTCCTTTCCAAGCCTGACCCAGAGGCCTGGCCTTGAAGCAAGCCAATGTTCATACAGGACAGACCTCGCATTCTCAAGCCACTACTTCAATAAATCAATAATAATAGTGAGTTGAAAGAATAAGCACTCTAGACCAGTATGTATGAACCTGTGGGTCAGCCAGGCAGCTTCGGCACCAAACCTTCTAGGTGTCATGTGTGACAGGGAAGGATGAGGTGTGAATGCAGACAAAAAAGGCGGCCCATTCAGCCCTCTTGGTGTTGCCTTTTCTGGTTTTGCCAGAGGTGCTGCTCTCAGCCAGACCCATGTAACAGCCCACTTCTCCTAAGCTGGTTTTAATCAACCACAGGGGCCCCAGGAACACCTTCTTACCTGCCAGGTGCACTGCTAAAGGGGGCACAGAGAGAGGAAAGAGGAGGCCCAGAGGAAAAAGAATGTTGGGGTGTGCAATTTGGGATTATATTGAAATAAAACAACAGAGACCATAAAGTTAAACGAAATAATAGGCCCAGCCCAGGACTGGCACCAGATGAAATACTAAGCAGGTGTGACTTCCCCTTCCTTCAGCTAATTACAGAGATGAGACATTAGCCCTTGTAGTGCCTGTTCCCAGCACGTGCCTGATACACTGCCAAAGCACATGATTCTCAGTGTAAGGTTCTCAGGTGCTGCATTTAGTGTCCCAGTCAAGGCTGATATTCAGCCAAATGCCCCCATGAGACTGTGCTGATTGTTTATAACAAACATCCGTCCCAAGTGGATCATGCCTTTACTTTCTAATAATGACATATTTTGAATATGACATCTGGCTCCACATATTAATTTATTTAATACACGTGCATGCATGCCTACTGTATGCCAGAAACTGATCACACAGCAGTGAAATCCTGGACCAAAAAAAGAAACTGAAAATGCCCCCTCTCTTTAGGAAGCTTACATTCCAGTGGGAGAGACCAGTACAGTAGCTCAATATGTATACGGTGATAAGTGCCAAGCAGAAGATGGAGGAAAGGCAGCAAGTACAGGAGAACAATTTTTGGACTTTTTTAAAAATATTTATTTATTTAACTACTCCAGGTCTTAATTGTGGCAAGTGGGATCCTTTGTTGTGACGTGTGGTATCTAGCTCCCTGACCAGGGATCAAACCCTAGCCCCCTGCGTTAGGAGAATGGAGTCTTAGCTACTAGACCACCCAGGGGAAGTCCTAAGAACCTGTAGTTTGAAGTCAGACAGACCTGATAGCACATCCTAGCTTCACTGCTTTCTTGAGCATATTTAAAGTCTCCTTCGCCTCAGTCTTCTTTGTTGTAGCATGGAGCTAATAGTTACCCCTACTGCATAGGGCTTTGCAAATGATTTTGTGAAGTTGGGCCTTTTATCATTTACCATAATCGTTGCACAAAGTGACACCCAATATATAATTTTTTAACCAATCCTTCCAATGCCATCTGACCTGTCTCATTGCTTCCTCTTTAAGAAGGCTAAGATCTACACTGCAAGGATCCCCTATCTACCCTCAAAAGTTCACTCTTAAATCCGAATATCGTGGTAAGACCGGAGTCCTAACTGGGATTTGAGTCACATCTCAGTCAATGACAGGTTCTCTGACTCAAAGCAAGTCCCCTCTGTCCTCTGGGTCTCACCACATGACTTAAGGCAACTGCCTTTCTGAGAGGCTTGTGACCGATAGAATAATGGTCCCTCAAAGATCCCCACATCTTGATCCCTGAGGCCTGTGAATGTGCTACCCAGTGTGGCAAAAGGGACTTTACAGAGGTGATTAGTTTCAAGATCTTGAGATGGGGAGTTTACTGGATCATCTCAGTGAGTCCAGTGTAATTACAGGGGTCCTTAAAAGAGTCAGAAATGCTGTGATGAAGCAGGGTGTCAGAGTGATGCTGTGTACATTCGAAGATGCTACATTGTTGGCTTTGAAGACAGATGGCAGGGCCATGAGCTTCTATGAGCTGGAAAAGGAGAGGAAACAGAGGCTCCTCCAGAAGGGACACAGCCCTGCTGATACCTTGATTGCAACCCACGGAAACCAATTTCACACTCCAATTTCCGGCACCGTGAGAGAAGATACCGGTGTCGTTTTCAGGCCCTACGTTTGCCATCATTCGTTAGAGAAGCCATGGGGAAGCAATATAAGGCCCCTCTGTGCATGTTCTCTAAAAGTGTCCCTGCCTGCCTACTTTCCCATCCCTAACTCCCCACCGTTAACATCTAAGATACGTGACCTGCAGGTCAGCAGGTAGTTGAAGCTCTCGCAGAGGGGAGAAGTATAAACACTGGGCTTTATTATCCAGAAGCCAAGGGTCACTGAACCTCCATCAGACCAGAGCCAGATGGCACAGAAACTGAACCAGGAGCTTCAGAATCACCACTACCCAGAGCCCCAGAGCCCCAGAGCCTGGACAGGGTCAAGGAATTTATGATCTTTGCAACAAACACTTATTATGCTTTCCACCCTTACTCAGAACCAAAAGATTTTGCCCTGACCAGATCCATCCTGGCAAAAGACAGGACCGTCCACAGGAATGTAGCAGAGCGTGGCTCTTTTGCCTCCAACATGAAAAGTGCTAAAGGAAAAAAAAAAAAGACAGCCTTCTTTCACCATCGCTGACAGTGTCTCACTCACCCTCTATAATTACCCAGTGTTGTTGGTGGTTTCGTGTGGTTTTCTTTTTTCTCCATAAACAATGTCATTTGCCTTTGCTTTTGAGAATGCTCCTTGGAGAAAGTGCAAAAAAAAAAATTGTTTTTTGGGATCCCTCCTGGTGGTTTAAAACTGCCAGGTGCCAGATCAGATCTTTCTGAGGATAAGTTCCATAAGCATTCTGCCACAGGGAGAGCTCTCGCCTGGCAGTAGGAGCCATGTTTTTGGCAGCCAGGCGGGTCGCCAGGGGCACACCTGCTAAAGGGAGCCTTCCCTGCACTTAGCCAGAGCTGAGGCTGATGGAGAGAAAGGGAGCAGGCAGGGCACGTGGGTGGGACAGAAATGAGAGCTGGGGGCTGGGGCTGGGGGCAACCTGGCCTTGATAGGAAACAGTCTCACAAGGGAGCCCTCGAGTCAGCCAGGCACTTTTTAAAAGAAAATTTTCCTTTTTCAGCTGTGCTGCATCTTCATTGCTTCGTGGACTTTTTCTCTAGTTGTGGTGAGCAGGGTCTACCTTCTAGTTGTGGTGAAGCGAGGGGGTCTACTCTCCAATGGCAGTGTGCAGACTTCTCACTGCAGTGGTTTCTCTTGTTGCTGAGCATGGACTCTAGGGCATGTGTCTTCATTAGGTGGGCTCCCAGGCTCAGTAGTTGTGGCGCATGGACTTAGTTGCCCTGTGCCGTGTAGGGTCTTCCTGGACCAGGGATCTAACTAGTGCATTGCATGGTGGATTCTTAACCACTGGACTACCAGGGAAGCCTCAGCCAGGCACTTTTTAAGACCATGTGCTTAAACACTACAGACCGAGAAATAGTGATGATAAAGAAAGAAGAGAGTCTTGTGTAAGGAGAGAGGGTGTGCTGCTGGAAGTGGGTGGAGAAGGACAAGAAGTGGGGAAGAGAAACCATCAAGGAAGGAAGGGAGAATTGGAGGAAGGGAAGAGAGAAAAACCACGAATACTGGGATACATGCACTATTTTTCAGGTTTGGACCTTAGTCGTGACAGTGGGGAGCAGAAAACATTCTTGAGAAATGTTTAGAAAGATGTATCAGGGAGATCTGGTGACTGGATGAGAGAGTGGGGAAGAGGGTAGGTGTAAGATTCATGCTTCTGACATGAGAAACCAGGGAGCTGAAGAAACATTTACTCTGCTACGGCTCACTGGAGGAGGAGAGAGTTTCAAAGGAGTAGATCGTTTGGGGCACAATGAATTCAGTAAGCTTGAACCTTTCATGGATCTTGGCTGCAATCTCTCCCCTGGGTTGGAGAGATAGATGGTGGCTCACTGGTGCATCTGAAAGGCTAGAGACCCAGTCACTGGAAACATTCAGACAAGAGGGAAGCAAAGTTCATGTGAAAACGGCACATTACAGATGCCAGGAGCACTGTCACCCCTGAATGCTTGCTATCTCAGCCCTGGATGATCAGTTTCTTCAGCAAAAATGTAAATGACCTCTGATGATCTCTGCACCTCAAAGATTTCAAGCTCTGGGCTGAGAGTTTGTGAATAGCTGAGAACTAGAAGAGAGAATAGCTTGTCTCATCTCCCCAAATAGAAAATGGGTTCCAAAGACAGTCTGCTATGAGGTCTTTAAACACCAAGCGTGCCCTTAACCAGAGCTGGCCCAGAACTCAGGAGAGAGTTCAAGGCTGGAGATGAAACCCTGGTGTCCTCAGCCTATGGGGGTGGCATGTTGAGCCCAGGAACAGAGGGCATCACCCAGAAAGAGAGGATAGAGCAAGGAGAGAGGACTGCCTGTGATCAAGCCCTTAGGTCTGATTGAGATGACACATATCCCAAGAGGGAGTGGCCAAGGAAGTGAGAAGAAAACCAGAAGTGTGAGGTAACGTGGATAGCAAGGGAGGGAGCAGGCACTTCTAGTGAACACAGATCAAGGGAGATGAGAACGAGAAGATCTCAGAAACCACAGGTGACTTCCGCAGGAACCGTGTGACCTCCATACAGAAGGGAATTCAGATCGCTGGACTGAGAGAAGGTAAGGAGACAAGCACAGGTGACTCCCAGAAGGTGGCCTGTGGGTGGAGGCAAGAGGTAGGGTAAGCACTAGAGGTTTTCTTTTCTGATCTTTTCTTTCTGAATAGGAGAGAGAGGAACATTGTTCAAGACTTGCCTGGGCAGACCCAGGGAGGAAGAGGCTGACAATAAAAGAGAGGAAGGGGAAGAATAGAGATGGTCTCATTCCAGGTGGCTGGGGTCATTCATTCAGCAGATATCACCAAACACGTGGCTGCACGCTCAGACATGATAGCATGGTCCAGAACACAGCTTCTAGAATGTTCAGCTCTTGATTCTTCCCCTGACTGACTAGCTAAGTGACCTTGGTCAAGTCATGGAAACTCTCTGAGCCTCAATTTCCTTGGCAGTAACATGAGGCTAATAGTTTAACAGACTTCATACACTTGCTGTGAGCAGTGAGTTGAAGCATTGAAACAATAATGACAGCAAACATTTAGTAAGCACTTATTGTATATTAGTATCTAGTTGTTTCAGACAGGTGGGCAAATCCAGTCCCTCTATCCACCTCAAGTAGAGACAGTGATTTTTAAATGCATTTTCTTTTGGGATTTTTTTCCTCTGCATCCACAAGTATCTGCAATGTAGACCTGAATGTATATATTCAACAAATCTTTATCAAGTGCCGACCTATACTGTGTTAAGTACTTTCATTCTCACACATACTCTGTGAGGCAGGTACTATTATAATCACCCCCATTTTACAGGTGAGGAACCAAGGCACTAAGGAGTTAAGGAACTTGCCCTGAGTCACACACCCAGACAGCTGAGCTCCAGAGCCTGTTTTCCTAGCCACTAGGCTATCCTGCCTCCACCAGCTCCAAGAAATGCAAGGGTAATAACAGGAAGTGAAGCAACAGGTCCACAGCCAATGGATGTAGGAACAGGCTCGGAGATGGGAAGCTTGGTAAGAGGCTTCTGAACAAGGCACCCTGCCCAGAGTTTATGCTTTTGCAGCTGGCTTTTTAGTGAGTCTGGCAGAATTAGAGACCAACAGAGATGCCTAACAGGTGGAGCTAGCAGTAAAGAATCCACCTGCCAATGCAGAAGACATAAGAGAGGTGGGTTTGATCCTCTGGAGAAGGAAATGGCAACCCACTCCAGTATTCTTGCCGGGAGAACCCCATGAACAGAGGAGCTTGGTAGGCTACAATCCATAGGATCACAAAGAGTCAGACATGACTGTAGCAACTTAGCATGCACACAGGCTCCTAATGACAAGCTCTCCCTTGGTGCTCTCTTAAGATACAACTTCATTGTCTCTGACTTCTGAGGGCACCAATCAAGTGACTTCAATGGAAAAAGTCCTTGCCCCAAATCATCAGGGTCTCCCAGGCCTCTCATGGGGCTTCTAAATCCTAGCAAGCAAGGCAACTTCATGGAACTGCTGAGCCAGGAAGGGTTTTGCCTGCTGACTTCACTTTTTAACCTCTGCCAAGGGGCACCCTGAGGCCACTGCAGGCTCTGCATCAGCCATTATTTCTGGAAAGAATTTCCATCAAGAAAAAAATAGGCTCTGGCTATTACACAATGCAGAGATGGGCAAACCACCAGTGAGTGTTGTTTGTAACTGTAAATGTTTTTTGGGGGATTAAGCATTGGCACCAACAAGGACAGGAGCAGGCTATGATGCTCTATTCCAGACTCCTTGGGGTGGTTTAACAGGGCTGCCCAACCTGAGCATGTTACCCTAAAAGAGCTGTTTTAAGGCTTTTCCACCTGTTGCATTCAGTGGAGAGGTTTTCATGCATGCTCGGTTGCTTAGTCATGTCCAACTCTTTGGGGTCCCATAGACTGTAGACACCCAGGCTCCACTGCCCATGGAATTTTCCAGGTGAGAATACTGGAGTGAGTTGCTAATTCCTTCTCCAGGGGATCTTCCCAACTGAGGGATCAAACCCTTGTCTTTTGGGTCTCCTGCACTGGCAGATGGATTCTTTACTGGGAAGCCCCACAGAGAGGTTTTGAATCCCCCACAAAAGAAACTTCTCAGCTGTGCACACCACCACCCCATTTTCACCCATCCCCCCTTCCCCTCCCCCATTTCTGGTTTCTTACTTACAGAAGCCAACTCGGGAGTTCTTGACTAGTTCATCCTAATAGAACCACAGAACCTTAAAGCTGAACATTAGGAAAAATGGGGCCAAGCTTATTGTGCAGAACACAGCTACTTCCAAGCAGAGTCTGAACTAGAACCCACAGCTCCAGGAGTTAATCTCCTCTCTGTGCTCTGCACTGCACTGCCTTCTTCTGGCAGTGGAAGGAAATTACCCTTTTGGTCTGCATGTAGTTTTCAAGCCTCTTGCTTCGACACCTCACAGGGCCAACTTTCTCTGCAGAGTGACTCCAGGGATTGGGGTTCTAGGCGGTGTTTCTCTTTACAAATCTCATTCACTTTCTCTAGCACCCCATCTGACCTCCAGGAGCTGGTTCCTCCCTGTGAGGGACAGGAGAAAATCAGACATCTGTGGAAAGGGGTAAGGAAGGTGAAGCTGGAGCTGGGCCTAGTTCTTGGCTAGCAGAGCCCTCGTTCTTGGCAGGAGAAACCATATTGCATGACAAGAGAACCCAAAGATCTTCTCCAACATGAGATTGCAGACCTTAAAAGAGATTTACAAAGAGCCCAAAGTTTCCATTTCTCAGGGTGACACTGTCCATTACTTCATCTCATACACAGCAAGGCTCAAAATCCCAAATACCTTTGAGAGCCAAACAAGGGTCCTAAATGTATGTAGAAGCAGATGTGAGTGAGTGATGGGACTTCCAAGGATCTCAGTACACAGGCCCACCTGGAGATGCTCAGACTCAAAATTCTCAACATGCATTTTGCTCTCCAACTACAAGTCAGTTCATTTCACAAGACTTATATTTTCAGATGACACCACCCTTATGGCATAAAGTGAAGAAGAACTAAAGAGCCTCTTGATGAAAGTGAAAGAGGAGAGTGAAAACGTTGGCTTAAAACTCAACATTCAGAAAACTAAGATCATGGCATCCAGTCGCATCACTTCATGGCAAATAGATGGAGAAAAAGTGAGAGACTTTATTTTGGGGGGCTCCAAAATCACTGCAGATGGTGACTGCAGCCATGAAATTAAAAGACGCTTACCCCTTGGAAGGAAAGTTATGACCAACTTAGCATATTAAAAAGCAGAGACATTACTTTGCCAACAAAGGTCCATCTAGTGAGGGCTATGGTTTTTCCAGTGGTCATGTATGGATGTGAGTGTTGGACTATAAAGAAAGCTGAGCTTTATAGAATTGATGCTTTTGAACTGTGGTGTTGGAGAAGATTCTTGGGAGTCCCTTGGACTGCAAGGAGATCCAACCAGTCCATCCTAAAGGAAATCAGTCCTGAAAGTTCATTGGAAGGACTGATGTTGAAGCTGAAACTCCAATACTTTGGCCACCTGATTCGAAGAGCTGACTCATTTGAAAAGACCCTGATGCTGGACAAGATTGAAGGTGGGAAAAGAAGGGGATGACAGAGGATTAGATGGTTGAATGGCATCACCAACTCAATGGACATGAGTTTGATTAAACTCCGGGAGTTGGTGATGGACAGGGAGGCCTGGCGTGCTACACTCCATGGGGTTGCAAAGAGTCATATAAGACTGAGCAACTGAACTGATATTTTCAACTCCCTGCCTTACAGTCAATTTTGAAGTAGTATTTACGGAGCACCTTATTGTGTGAAGGGCACTGTTCTCAGCATCTGAGATGGAGTGACTCTGTGAAGGGTCACACAACCCTATGAAGTAAATATTCTTAGCATCATGCCATTTATAATGGGAAATGGAGGCACGGAGCCCATCAGTATCTTTATGTCCGATGGATCTGAACTCTGGTAATCTGGCTCCAGAACCCAATTTCTTAACCATCAGTATTATATACACCGTGCAAGTATGTAGAGTTGTATCCTTGGACATTGTTGTTGTTTTTCAGTTGCTAAGTCATGTCCGACTCTTTGCAATCCCCTGGACTGCAACACACCAGGCTCCCCTGTCCTTCACTATATCCAGGTGTTTGCTCAGATTCATATCCATTGAGTCGGTGATGCTATCTAACCATCTCATCCTTTGTTGTCCCCTTATCCTCCTGCCTTCAATCTTGCCCAGCATCAGGGTCTTTTCCCATGAGTCGGCTCTTCGCATCAGGTGGCCAAAGTATTGGGGCTTCTGCTTCAGCATCAGTCCTTCCAATGAATGTTCAAGGTTGATTTCCTTTAGGATTGACTGGTTTGATCTCCTTGCTGTCCAAGGGACTCTCAAGAGTCTTCTCCAGCACCACACTTCGAAAGCATCAATTCTCTGGTGCTCAGCCTTCTTTATGGTCCAACTCTCACAGCTGTACATGACTACTGGAAAAACCATATCTTTGACTTTGTTTGCAAAGTGTTGTTTCTGCTTTTTAATACACTGTCTAGGATTGTCATAGCTTTCCCTCCAAGGAGCAAGTGTCTTTTAATTTCATGGCTGCAGTTTCTGTCTGCAGTGATTTTGGAGCCCAAGAAAAGTATGGGTATGTGAGATGTCAACTGTATCATTTTGGCAAAAAGAATGTGATTTTTAGTACACAGAAAACTGTTGTTAGAGACAGACCAATGTGAGTCTGAATCCTCTCCCCAGCAATTACTGTATGACGTCAAGGCAAATTAATGAAACTTTCTCAACTGCAGTGAATGATCAGCTAGTCAGAGACTGTCATTCTTACTTCCTAGGATAATCACCAGAATTGAGTGAGATAAGAAATGTGTTTTAACTAATGCATGACATAAAACTCAGATACTTATGTTAACGACTAAGCAGTCAGCTCTAGACTGAGCTGCTTTAAGAGTACTGCCCTTCTGAACTAGCTGGATGTGGGAAGGATAGAGCCTTAAGGACTTTCTAAGCTTCTACTAACAAAAGACTCCTGTTAACAAAACCCTTTATTGTTATCTAAGTTTTCAGAGGGAGCTAAGTAGGGGGAGACTATACATATTATAATAACGTTCATGTCACATGTAAATACATTCATGAGTCTTTTAAATAGTGGGTTTTCTTGGTATATTTTAATTGGCAAAACTGGATTTATCTCCCCTTTCTGAAAGAGAATACCTAGAAAAATGAAGAAATTATTTCTGTGATCTCTAATTCAGACACTCGGTCTATTCAGTCGTTCAGTCATGTCCGACCCTTTGTGACCCCATGGACTGCAGCATGCCAGGCCTCCCTGTCCATCACCAACTCCCAGAATTTGCTCAAACTCATGTCCGTCGAGTCGGTGATGCCATCCAACCACCTCATCCTCTGTCCTCCCCTTCTCCTCCTGCCTTCAATCTTTCCCAGCATCAGGGTCTTTTCCTGAGTCAGTTCTTCGCATCAGATGGCCCAAGTATTGGAGTTTCAGCTTCAATGCTGAAGCTGAAGCTGAAATTCATACACTAGATGGCGCTAAATTCTCACTTCAAGTGGCACCTCTCGTTTTTAGCCATCAGCCCCACAGATTTGGGGTTACACCTCCGCTGAAAAAGTTCAAGAGAGTGAGCTACTTTAGATTTGCTCCTGGCGCATCAGGGAGTCCTCTAAAAGTACACAGACCTCAGATGAAGTTACCCAATATGTCAGCCTAGTCTAGCAGCTACCACCAATAGCAAAACTGACAAATCATTAGCTCCACCTTGGTAAGAGAGAAAATATTTGAGCACCTACTGTATGCCAGACACAAATGAGAGCTAGGAATACAGCCTGGGTTAACACTGAAGTCATATCTGCCCTTCAGGGATTTGCCCACTCTCAAGTTCTTTTTCCCTCAGCTCTCCTACTACCCACAAGATGCTCACAAAGAATCATGTAAAATGATAAATAAAGTCAAGGGAAGCTAGAGCTGGAAGAGAACTTGGAGATCATTTTATCACCCTCCTCACTTTACACACAGGAGGGCAAACAGGGGCCCAGAGAGAGAAGATGAGCTATCCGAAGAAAAACAGGCCAGCAGACCAGAACTAATACCAACTTTCTGATCCCTAGGTCTTTTTCCTCCCTGCCTCCAGTCCTTAAAATTTCAGCTGGAGAGAATTCCCTGACAGTCCAGTGGTAAGGACTCCACATTTCCACCACAGGGGATGTGAGTTTGATCCCTGGTGGAGGAACTAAGATTTGGCACAGCCAAAAAAATAAAACTTCAACTGGGAACCTGCCAAGGAGAATAAACCAGGACAATCCAGTGCATGAGAAGTGTAGACTTATGTTCCTCAGTTTCTAAGAGTGACTCTATAGGACAGTAAGCATCTTAACTGGTGGTTCAGTTGTAAAGAATCTGCCTGTCAATGCTGGAATTGTGGGTTTGATCCCTGGTCTGGGAAGATCTCCTGGAGAAGGAAATGGCTACTCATTCCAGTCTTCTTACCTGGGAAATCCTATGGACAGAGAAGCCTGGCGGGCTGCAGTCTGAGCGAGTGAGCTCAGTGACTTCAGTCATGTCTGACTCTTTGCAACCGTAGGGAATGTAGCCTGCCAGGCTCCTCTGTCCATGGGATTCTCCAGGCAAGAATACTGGAGTGGATTGCCATGTCATCCTACAGGGGGTCTTCCTGACCCAAGAATCAAATCCATGTCTCCTGTGGCTTCAGCTTTGCAAGCAGATTTTTTTACCACTGAGCCACTGGGGAAGCCTAGGCTACAGTGCATGGGGTCTCAAAGAGTTGGACACGACAGTGACTAAACAATAACAACAAAAGCACCTTAACACTGGGCAACTACAACCTATTGATAACGGGCATTTCAACACTATCAGGTATTTACACACAGGCAGGCTGAGGTTTCCCCACAGCCCATTGCCCAACAGGTATTGCTCCTGGCTGCTCAGGACCAATACGCTGAGCACCAGCCAAGGGGCCACTCCCCTTCCTACCAGAAGGCGGTTCCTGCTTGCAGGGACTCAGCTTTGCTTATTTCTGGACATTTCAGAAATTTGCTTAGGCCTAGGGTGTAGCCCAAACAAATAGAAGAGAAGAAACTAGGCTCTGTCTCCTTAACAACTAGTTTCTGAACTTGGGGAACAAGTTCCTCTCCCTGAGACTCAGTACAGACAGCCCTCGGTCTATAAAATAAGGGAGATTGGGAATACTCTTCAGCCTGAGCTCTCTAAGGCCTGCCATGTGGCTATTTAGCTTGACTATCATGAAAAGTAATTAATTATCTTTAAATATAGCACCTCATGAAATATATGGAGATAATCATTTGTTTTCCTATTTCATGCTCACATCATTCTGATAGTCAGAAAGGCTATCATCAAAAAGACAATTAACAAGTGGCAAAAATATGGAGAAAAGGGGAGCCCTTCCACTGTGGGTGGGAATATAAAGTGGTGCAGCCTCGATAAAAAATAGCATTGCGGTTCCCCAAAAATAAATAGATAAATAAATAGAGCTACCAGGTGATCCAGCAGCTCCACTTCTTGGTATTTACCCAAGGAAAACAAAAACACTAAGTTGAAAAGATATGTACACACATATGTTTATTGCAGCATTATTTTCTGTGGCCAATATATGGAAGCAACCTGTCTATCAATAGATGAATGGATAAAGAAGATGTGGCATATATATATAATGAAATATTGCTCAATCATAAAAAAGGAATGAAATCGTCCCACTGGAGGCAAGACAAGTGTGGATGGACCTGGAGGCCATTGTGCTGAGTGAAATAAGTCAGACAGAGAAAGACAAATACCCTATGACCTCACTTATTTGTGAAATCTAGAAAGCAAAACAAACAAAATAAAACCGAGTCATAGATGCAGAGAACAAACTGGTGGTTACCAGAGTGACAGGGGATGGAGGGAAGAGATGAAATAGGTTAACGGGCATGAGAGGTACAAACTTCCAATTATTAAATAAATAAGTCATGGGAATGTAATGCACAGCATTGTGTGCGTGTGTGTGTGTGTGGATGCTCAGTTGTGTCTCATTCTTCAAGACCCCATGGACTATAACCCACCAGGCTCCTCTGTCCATGGGATTTTCCAAGCAACAATATTGGAGTGGGTTGCCATTCCCTACTCCAGGGAATCTTCCTGACCCAGGGATTGAACCCGCGTCTCTTGCGTCTCTTGCATTGGCAGGCAAGTTCTTTACCACTAATGCCACCTGGGAAGCCCATATAGCATAAGGAATATAGTCAATAAAATTGTAACAACTTTGGACAGTGACAGATGATTATTAGACTTCTTGTGATAATCATTTCATAATGTATAAAAATATCAAATCACTGTGTTGTAGCACCCAAAACTAATATAGTGTTTTCTGTTAGTTATAATTCAATTTTTTAAAAGTATGAATGTTTCTCTTGGTGTTTCTTCCCCTTTTTTAAAAAATTTTCATTGCAAAACATTTCTGACATGCAAAAAGTTATCAAGAATATTGGGAGACTGAGAGCTTCCTGGGGGGCAAGTGGTTAGCATTCTAGGCTTTCACTGCCGTGGTCTAGATTCAATCCCTAGTCAGGGAACTGAGATCCTGTAAGCCATGTGGCGCAGCCAAAATATGTATATAAGTATGGGGAAATGGAGCTTCTCGGGGGCTCTAGTGGTAAAGAACCCACTTGCCAATGCAGGAGACATAAGATACACAGGTTCGATCCCTAGGTTGGAAAGATCCCCTAGAGGAGGGCATGGCAACCCACTTTAGTATTCTTGCCTGGAGAATCTCATGGACAGAGGAGCCTGGTAGGCTACAGTCCATGCGGTCACAAAGAGTCAGACGCATCTGAGATGACAGCATGCAGGCATGCATGGGAAATATATGTAATGGTAAAAAATTCATTGTAATATCTCAGTGGTAAATGTACGAGTGTTCACTGGACAATTCTTTCCATTTATTGTTTAAATTTTCATAATAAATTGTGAAGAGAAGAAAAAAGATAGTAAGAATAATATAATGAATGCCCAGGTAATCCCCACTTAACCTAAGAAACCAATCTGAATTTGGATAGTCAGTATCCTAGCTACTTTTTGATCCTTGTACTGTAATATACAGTATTATTTTGTGTGCTTTCTTAATTTTATATGCAAGTTCCCATACTGTGTATTTTCTTTTCTTTTTTCCCACTCAGCATTTAGTTAAGAGATCCATTCACATTGATACACAGGTTCTGATTTATTCATTTTTATTATTGTTTTGGAGTACATTGTTCGAACAAGGGATAAAGTAGTCATTGATTAGGTTACCAGACTTTTTAGGTGTTTACAGTCTTTTACTTATTCGCTTGTTTTGCTTATTTAACTTATATGCAGAGTACATCATGAGAAATGCTGGGCTGGATGAAGCACAAGCTGAAGTCAAGATTGCTGGGAAAAATATAAATAACCTCAGATACACAGATGGCACCACCCTTATGCCAGAAAGTGAAGAAGAACTAAAGAGCCTCTTGATGAAAGTGAAAGAGGAGAGTGAAAGTTTGGCTTAAAACTCAACATTCAGAAAACTAAGATCATGGCATCCAGTCCCATCACTTCATGGCAGATAGATGGGGAAACAATGGAAACAGTGAGAGACTTTATTTTCTTGGGCTCCAAAATCACTGCAGATGGTGACTGCAGCCATGAAATTAAAAGACACTTGCTCCTTGGAAGAAAAGCTATGACCAACCTAGACAGCATATTAAAATCAGAGACATTACTTTGCCAACATAGGTCCATATAGTCAAAGCTATGGTTTTTCCAGTAGTCATGTATGGATGTGAGAGTTGGACTATAAAGAAAGCTGAGCACCGAAGAATTGATGCTTTTGAACTGTGGTGTTGGAGAAGACTCTTGAGAGTCCCTTGGACTTCAAGGAGATCCAACCAGTCCATCCTAAAGGAAATCAGTCCTGAATATTCATTGGAAGGATTGATGCTGAAGCTGAAACTCTAATACTTTGGCCACCTGATGCTAAGAACAGATTCACTGGAAAAGACCCTGATGCTGGGCAAGTTTGAAGGCAGGAGGAGAAGGGGATGACAGAGGATGAGATGGTTGGATGGCATCACTGACTTGATGGACATAGGTTTGAGTAAGCTCTGGGAGTTGGTGATGGACAGGGAAGCCTGGTGTGCTGCTGCAGTCCATGGGGTCGCAAAGAGTCAGACACTACTGAGCGACTGAACTGACAGTCTTTCACAGGGTTTCCCTCCCTCATGGCTCAGTGGTAAAGAATCCACCTACCAAAGAAGGAGAAGTAGGTTTGATCCCTGGGTCAGGAAGATCCCCTGGAGAAGGAATTGGCAACCCACTCCAATATTCTTACCAGGGAAACCCCATAGACAGAGGAGCCCGGCATGGTCAATCCATGGCGGTCGCAAAAGTGTCAGTCATGACTTAGTGACTAAACAGCAACAGTCTTTTTAGTCATAAGCAGTACTGTTATGCTCATCATTTGCATGGCTCCATGTCACTTTGTGTCCTTGTGAAAGTTGGCACGTTGTCATTGCTTAGTCACTAACTTGTGTCAAACTCTTTGTGACCCCATGGACTATAACCCACCAGACTCCTCTGCTCATGGGATTCTTCAGTCAAGAGTGGGTTACCATTTCCTTCTCCAAGGGATCATCCTGACCTAGGGATTGAACCCGAGTCTCCTGCACTGCAGGCATATACTTTACCACTGGCCACCAGGGAAGCCAAAAGTTGGCACAATGGTGTACAATTCCATGCAGTAAAGAACGTGGCTTCTGGAGCTTTGGGGCACAGCTGGATCCAGGTTCTCATCCTATGTCATCAGGAACCAGTTACAGCCATCCCTTGGATTTGCTTTCCTCGATGCCAGGTTCATTCTCAGTGATCTCTCCACATAGGATGGCCCCTAGCAGCCGTGGGCTTATATCCAGCCGATGGACAGAGGGCACCCCTTTCTAGAAAGTCCCAGCAGCAATGGGTGAGATTGGGACATGTGTTTGTCAACTACAAATTGACACTTGCCAAGAGCATTTGCCAGCACGACAACAACAAGGGTATTTGCCATCGGCCTCTGCGGAGATTGAACCCTATGCTGCTGCAGCAGCCAAACTTCAACACCCTCTGAGGGGAATTCAGGGTGGAGAGTAAGGCACTCTGTGCTCCAGGGAAACTGGTGGAACAGGTCTTTAGATAGATATTTTCAGGAATTGATTTCATGATCCCAATCCTTTCATCTCTTCATATCTAGAAAATCATCAAATCCCTTCATGGTGACATCAGTTCCTCATGACTAGGAGAAAATTGTTTCTAAAATAGGCACTTGATTGCATTGAGCTCCCTCTTCACCAAAATCTTATATATTGACCTTCCCCCATTGCCTCTTTGGAGCAGTCTCTCAGAGCTATCCATCTGAGGTGCTGTCTCCGGGCTGCAGTCCTCATTTTGCCCCAGATAAAATTTACCTCTCATGTTGTGTAGGGCTTCCCTGGTGGCTCAGATGGTAAAGAATCTGCCTGCAATGCAGGAGACCCTGGGTTGATTCCTGGGTCAGGAAGATCTTTGTGTATCTTTTTAGTGTAGTCTTTGGGGGTCTACACTAGTAGTGTTTCTTTGTGTATGTTTTCAGTCGACATGTTCATCTTGAACAAATCAGACCAGGAGAATAGGATTTCTCACGGGCCAATCCTGGGTCATGTGTTTATCCCGGTCAGTCTCATCAAACTGCAGTGGGCTAAGAATGGGAAGGGGTGATTCTGTGAATAAAAACAGAAGAGCTGTAGCCAAACAAGGGAGGACTGATGCTGGGCAGGCAACAACGGAGGTCCAGGGCCTCATCGGTCCCTCCTGTGTGCAACCCCGTACGTTACTACATGTGATCCTACATACATGTGTGGGAATCTCTCAAGGAAAGGAGACCTCAGCCTTCATCTTGTCTCCCAGAGTGAATACAGTTCTGCCCTGTTCACAGTAAACGGCAGCCTGTGGAATCCAGTCTTGACCAGATGCAGTCTGAATAGGAGGACAGGCAGTCAAAGCCCCTACCTCTGTGCTTTTCACATCCTCCCCTCTGGACCCAGCCCGAGAGGGGAATGGTTTCTACCAACTCTTCACACTTCTTTGTCCTCTCAGAGTTGTGACTAGCAAGATGGAGACTCTAAAACTTGTTGTCCAGTTCAAAAAACCTTATGAACACAAACAGATGCTGTTTATTGAACACCTACTATGCGCCCCCCTTTTTTTTAAAGTATGTGACAGGGGCAAGATTTATCAAATAAGAATGTCTTCAGCCTTCTGTAAATATACTAAGAGCAATTGTATATTTTAATACATTTTGTAATGTGTGAATTATATCTCAGTGAAGTTTTTTTTAAAGGAATACCAGGTCTTATGTGGTATGATTCAATCTATATAAAAGTCAAGAATGAAGTAAAGTAATCTATGGTGATGGTAATCAGAAGAGTGGTTGCCTTGTGAAGTGACATGACTATGGGGCATAGGAAGCTTGTGGGGTACTGAAAACGTCTGTCTCAATCTGGTGGTTAGCACATGGTGTGTCATGTGTAGAAATTCATTCAGCTGTGTACTTCTGATGTGTATGCCTTAAAGCTCACATGTTATACTTCAATAAAAAGTCAACTCAAGAAGTACTGGATGTTAAAAAAACCTTGCATTCCTGGGATAAAGCCCACTTGGTCATGATGTATGATCTTTTTAATATGATGTTGGATTCTGTTTGCTAGAATTTTATTAAGGATTTTTGCATCTATGTTCATCAGTGATATTGGCCTGTAGTTTTCCTTTTTTGTGACATCTTTGTCTGGTTTTGGAATTAGGGTGATGGTGGCCTCATAGAATGAGTTTGGAAGTTTACCATCTTCTGCAATTTTCTGGAAGAGTTTGAGTAGGATAGGTGTTAGCTCTTCTCTAAATTTTTGGTAGAATTCCGCTGTGAAGCCGTCTGGTCCTGGGCTTTTGTTTGCTGGAAGATTTCTGATTACAGTTTCGATTTCCGTGCTTGTGATGGGTCTGTTAAGATCTTCTATTTCTTCCTGGTTCAGTTTTGGAAAGTTATACTTTTCTAAGAATTTGTCCATTTCTTCCAAGTTGTCCATTTTATTGGCATATAGCTGTTGGTAGTAGTCTCTTATGATCCTTTGTATTTCTGTGGAGTCTGTTGTGATCTCTCCATTTTCATTTCTAATTTTGTTGATCCAGGAGGGGGAACACATGTAAACCCATGGCTGATTCATGTCAATGTATGGCAAAAACTATTGCAATGTTGTGAAGTGATTGGCCCCCAACTAAAATAAATAAATTTATAAAAAAAAAAAAAAAAAAGAAGTACTGGGTATTTTTCAGTGAAGAAATCAGTTCTGGAGTAATTCAGAGCACAGGTTTTTTCCTGTTTGTTTTTTCAATTTTTTTTCCATTTTTTAAATTGAGATGAAATTCACATAACAAAGTTAAACATTTTGAAGTGAATCATTCAATGGAGTTTAGTATGACCACAGTGTTGTGTAACAACACCACTATTATGGTATCATTTTCATCACCCCAAAAGAAACCCGATGCCTGCTAAGCGGATGCTCTCCACAACTCCTTCCCCCTCCCTCTGCCCCCACAACCATCAACTTGCCTTCAGTCGCTGTAGATTTATTCTGGATATTTCATATACGTGGAATCATACAATAATGTGACCTGTTGTGTCTGTAAGAGCACAGGTTTTTAACTGGGATATTCTTCTGAAGCCAAAGGGGAGACACTGAAGGATTAAGTGGGGGAAAAGGACACAGGCTGACTTTTGAGAAAGTCTCTTCCTCAAAGCTTTTGAGAAACATCACATCAGTTACCCACTAGAGATTCCCTGAATGGGAACTAGGCTGGGGACAAAGAGGCCAGCTAGGAGCTGTTCATATCCCTCAAGATATGGATTGCAGTTTGTACAGTTAGCTCTGTTTTTTCCACATTTACTGCCTCCCCCTAGCTGGACTGTAAACCTCAAGAAAGCAGGAACCACATGTCTTGTTCCTTGTCATCTCTTTGTTCCACAAAGAGCGGTGCTCTCCAAGTAGTGAGTGAATAGTGAGTGCATGAACCAGATTTCTGTATTAACAAGCAGAGGGTTAGGGGTTGCTGCTGGAATTCAGGGACCATCTGGTGATGGAGTAAAGGCTGGGGGATGTGGGATGGAGTAGCTGTGTCTGGGTTTCCATCCAAGAGGATGTGGAAGGACAGGAAAAGGGAGAGTTGGGAAGACAGGAGGGACTCTTGAGCGTCTAGTTCAAGCAAGGAGGGAGCAGTGGTTACATTGATTCCAGGGAAAAGCAATGACTTTAGTTTTGAACCCTGTGAGATGTTGGGGGGCAGGGGGCGGTGCAGTATGTCCAGATGTTACTGGATATTTAGATCCATAGCTCAGAATCATGCTTTGAAGAAAACATTTTCTTGTTGCTCAGTCGCTCAGTCATGTCTGACTCTTTGTGACCCTATGAACTGCAGCCTGCCAGGCTTCCCTGTCCTTCATGATCTCCCAGACTTTGCTTGAATGTATGTCCATTGAACTGGTGATGCCATCCAACCATCTCATCTTCTAGAAGCCCCTTCTCCTTCTGACCTCAATTGTTCCCAGCATCAGGGTCTTTTCCACAGGCTCTTGTGGAAAACATAGGGTGATTTCTAAATATTTAACCACTGTCAAAGCATGGGTGCCCAGTCATCAGAATTAATGCTGGCCATGAGGCTGAAGCACTGTCCTAGAGGTTCCAGTACATCCATATATTAGCCTGTTAGTTGCCAGACTGTAAGAAGGTTAGTGGTCCCAAAAGATGGCACTCAGGGCTGCAAGTGTTTACCAAGCAGCACAGAAGTATTTCAATCTTTTACCCTCTGGTGTGGCTGCACATGAATGAGTCCTGGAGTTCTTGCTATAGCAAGATGCTGTGTTAACCTAAACCCTCTCCACCCATGGCCCCATGCAACCCTCACAGTCATCCTGTTAGGTATCATCATCACCCTCACCATCATCACCATCCTAAGTGCCATGGGACATGGTAGCGCTTTCCTTACCAGCATGCTGCCAGTCTTGCCTGGGGAATTTCACTGCAATCGATTATCCTGGTGCTGGGTCGTCCACAGTTTTTTTGTTTTTTAGTATTTATTCTTATTTATTTGGCTGCACAGGGTCTTAACTGCGGCATGCAAGATCTTCGATTTTCATTGTGGCATTCAGGATCTTTTTAGTTGTGGCGTGTGGAATCTAGCTCCCTGACCAGGGATCAAACCCGGGCACCCCGCACTGGGAGTATGGAGTCTTAGCCACCAGACCACAGGGAAGTCCCTGAATCACCCAGTTTAATCAAGGCCTTCAGTAACTTGTGCCTATCCTCTGTTCAAAGGGTGGGGCAGCCTCCTGTTTCCTGAGTGTTCCCATTATTCATGGACACATTCCCATTGATTTCCCACAGGCCTCTGCGAATCTATTCTAACCACCCTAGCCCAACTCTCGCAGAACTTGCCACTCTCTCTTCTGTACCCCATTAGACCTGGCTATAGCACCTGTGATTCCTTACGCCATCTACCAGCTTTCAGGACTGTCACTCCCATTCCACTCAGCTATAGGTCCTTGAAAGACAAGGATCCTGTCAGGTGCACCTTGAATTCACTGATATTTGGCAAAATGTTTAGCTATGGGCTCAACAAATGTCCATTGAATGAATAAGTGAGCAGACACATGAGTAAGACTGAATTGTGATTGTTATTTGGGGTAAGATCTCATAAAGCATTCCTTTTATCTTTACCACTTGAATTTATATCTAATTACTTCTCTGACCCTAGTAGATGTTTTCAACTATGAATATTAAATCAGAATATATTAAACTACTCCACAGTCTGAGATTAAGGACTGCAGAAACGAAGGTTAGAAGAGCAAGAATATGCCTGATGCAACCAACCAACCTGAGAAGGAACCAGAATTTAATTTGCTCGGAACGTGGCGGTTTATCCTGCTCAGCAACCTCCCCCAAAGAGAGCAAAATGAGTTGTTAAAACATACATATCAACTCTTTGACTTTAAAATAAAAATACAGATGATAGCTAACACTAATAAAGGGCCCATCTTGATGCACAAACTGCTTTGGGAAAAATAAGAGTCATGAAGCCTTAGGGATGCTGACCCCAGGATGCAGAATGACCAACAGAGAAGTTCAGAGATGAGAGGCCCTTCAGTCAGAGTGGAAGCTTGAAGCTCCATATGCACTCAGGTCTTGGTCTCCCCCGCGCCCTCTCCCCCTTTGGGAGAGAAAAGAGCTCATGCAGCCTCTGAACCAACAGCCAGGAGGTGTTGCACAGGTCAATGCAGCCCTGCCCTTGTGCTGGTGGAAGGTGGAGGACGCTGTCACAGTTAGGAGAAGGGACTGTGTTCAAACCTCAGCCCTGCCCTTTCCTAGCTAATGACTGTACATTATGCTTGTTCACAAGCCTGTTGTTCCTTTATAAAACGGAGAATGATTATGTCTACCTCCAGGGAATATTAGAAGGAATAAACAGAGGCCTATGAAGCACTATGCACCATGCCCAGCAGACAGGTACTCAATTCAATAAACACTATCCTTTGTTATACAGTGGCAGGTATATGGCAACCCAAGAAGTCAACATTCCTAGGTTTGCACAGGGGCCAAAGGTCACCCAGATGAATCAACACACTGGTTCTCAAACCTGGCTGCACATTAGAATCAGCTAGGTAGCCTTTATTGATTTTAACATTTATTTTTCCTTATTTGGCTGCACCAGGTCCTTCTTAGCTGTGGCCTTCAAGCTCTTTTAACTGTGGCATGTGGGATATAGCTCCTTGACCAGGGATCAAACCTGGGTCCCCTGCACTGGGAGTGGAGAATCTTAGCCACTGGACCAGAGGGAAGCCCCTCAGCTAGGAAACCTTTAAAATGCTACTGCCAGCCCTCTGTACCCACTGAACCCAAATCTATGGAGAGAGGTCCCAAGTATTTTTTAAGGCTCTAAGAGTCTAACAGAAAGCCAGGGTTGTAACCCTCTGCTATAGTTAAGCACTGGGGTCAAGCAATAACCTATAAAGAAAACTGCTAATAGTCAAATCAGAACTAGGTGCCCAGGCCTAACAGGAAGGACATCTTGATTGCAGAATTAAAAAAAAAAAAAAAAAGTTTTACAATTGAAAACTACCCATCTTTCTAATTCTGAATACTGCACATTAATACACAGTTAAAAGTTACCAAATTCTCAGAAAACCACCACTCTGGAAAAGTCATAACAAAGCTCAAGTGTTTATTAAGAATTAAAAATACTGTAAATAAGCCATACAGTTCATTTCACAGTAAACTAAACAAATCTTTTTTTTCTTTTTTTCTTTTTTCTTTTTTAAAGGGCAAGACAGCCATTAAAGAACAGTACAGCTCAAAGGGGGAGGGGAAACAGCAAATGGCTACAGAAAATGCACACGTTCCTCACCGATGGATGGGGTCTGCTGACAGCAAACGTCTTCAAGAACATTGTGGTGAAAGAGAGACAGTGGCCTCCATTCCCTGGGGAGGCAGTCTATGCCTTTATAAGCAGCTCTCGTAATACATTTCCTGAAGGAATCCAAGGACTCTCAAGGATTCTAAACCCTTATTCTGAATGCACTATTTGAGGCCTTATCAAGAGGTGACACAGGTCAGCCACAGGGGACTCTGTGGGGGGTTGTGCCTTCACATTCAGAACCGTCTGAATTCTTTGCATAGTTACCACTGAGATCGTGAAATGGTTCAGAAATGGAAAAGACACCTTTCCCCACAGAAGGCGACCATCAAGCAGCTGATGCAACTAAAAATGGAGGGCTTGTCCCTTCTCAATTCAGAGTGGACCTTAATGAGTTGTAACCAGTTTGAAGTGGAAGACAAGAAGTGAGTGACATCTATGAAAACCTTGGCCAGAAGTACTAAAAAAAATAAAAATAAAATAAAACGAATTTTCCTTAAAGACAATTAGAAAGAAAAGTACCTCCTCCCCCAACATTTTGCTTGAAATCTGCCAGCCAGGCAGGATTTTTGAGGTTAATCTGCTTCTGTTAATCCTCAATTGCAGCCACTACGGTTCTTCCCTGACACTAGGAAGAGACATCCCTTCTAGAAGGTGCCTCTGAGGCACAGAAACCGCGCCTTCAGGAACCACCCCCCCTTCAAAAGCAGAAGACTTTTGCGCGACCGGTGGCACATGATAACCATCATAAATAAGTTAACCGGGCACAAAAACATGGAAGGCCCGGGAGGTCCTGGTGGTGCGGGTCATGGAGGGACCTGGCTGTGGGGGGAGAGGTACAGGGGGGCAGGCCATCAACATTTTTTTTTTGGTCATGAAAAACTGCACTGGCCATCCGTGCCCTGCACACGCAATCCATTTAGACTTTCTCGTGAATCTTTTCCACTTTCACAAACAACCTATCCAGGTCATTCCTCAGGTCCTCTAGCAAACCCTTGGCCGACTCTAAGTTGTTCTCGTTGGTCTCGATCTTTACCGAGTACGCGACCAAACTGTCCACAGCAGTCCTGAGCATCTTCAAGTCCGACTCCACCTGGCCCACAGAGGCTCTGAGGTTGTCAAGAGAGGAGAGTCTGTCCAACAGGTCCTGGGGGGGCGCGGCGCTGGCCTCGCGGCCCAGCAGCGTGTGGACCTGCTCTTGCACCTTCTGCAGAGCCTCCACGGCGCCTGGGAGCTCGGCCACGCGGCGCTTCAGCTCGTCCACGTCGCCCGCCAGCGAGAGCTGGGCCTCGCCAAGGCCACGCACTGTGCCTGCCAGGCCGCCCTCAGCATCGGCGCCGGGGCCCAGGCTGGCCACGCGCTCCTGCAGCTCCTCCAGGCGCCGCTCCTGCTCCTCGCTCTGCGTGCGCAGCACCTCTAGGCTCTCTCCCTGGCGCGCCCAGGCTGCCCGCGCCGCCTGCACCCCGTCTTCCACGCTCTGCAGCCGCGAGTCCAAGCCCTGGCTCTCCTTCTGGAGCATTTCAAAGGCCTCGGAGGGTCTGAAGGTCCCGTCCTCTTCTGGCCGGAGGGCTGTGGCCTTGAGCTGGCCAAGCTCCTCCTCGAGTCTCCTGATCTCCTCGGGGAGGCGGGCGGCCGACTCCTCGGCCTGGAGGATCTTCTCCGTGAGCGCCTGAAGGGTGTGATGTTCCGAATCGGCCGCCTCCTTGAACCTCTGCTGCTCCTGTTTGAGGCTCACCAGTTCTTTGACCTCCGTGTAGACATCCGACTCCATGGTCTGGATGGTGCTTCTCAGGGCCTCCATGTCCTTCTCTTTGGACTTCAAAGAGGTTTCTATTTCCTTAACCACTTCCTTCAAGGCTTTCAGATCCTGCTTATATCCCTCAGAGTCTTCCAGAGAGGCGACCTTGGCCTTCACGTCGTTGATTTCCTTCTGGCTCCTCTTCTGGACGTCCGTGAAGATGGCGATGTTGTCATTGATGGACTTGGTGAGCTCCGTCAGCCTTTCCTCCACTGTGTTCTCCAGGGAGGTGAAGTCCCGCTCCCGGGCATCCTTCACTACGTGGATCCCATCAGAGAGGTCTTTGAGGATCTCATTCTGGAGTTTTTGTAGAACTTCACTGATGCGGTTGATCTCGCTCTCCCCCTGCTTCAAGGCTTTCTCTGTGAGATCATGTTTATGTTGGGAGCTTCTCACAAGGGACTCGAAAGTACCAAATGTGGCTTGCAGGGACTGCACCTGTAACCAGAATCCAGATGTTAACCACAGAGAACTCCTGAAGGGTTTTATGCGATTCAGTTATATTTCTTTTGATCTGCCCAGCTTAAAGGTCCCTCCTCCAACAGAACAGCACCTGTAATTCTCCTTTGGGGAACCATCCTTACACACAGCCCATATGGTTTAGGGGACCAACCCAAAGGCTCCACTCCAAGCCCTCTAGGCCTTACCAATCAATGCTTTCCATCCACCCACTTCCCCACCCCCTCCTATAACTACAGTGATTAGGGGATGGGCATGTGGCCTAAGCCAGGCCAGCAAGTCGATTCCAAAACTTCTCTTAAAACTACTGGGAAAAGAAACCTCTTTCTACTGGAACTGCTAGCTATAGGATGAGGGAAGCCTGGAACAGCTCAGATCAGCACATGATCAATGCCTGCCTACAGATCAAGCCAGTACAGAAGGAAGCAGAATTCAGGTAGGGCAAGATCAAGTTTTGAAGATACAAGTTAAATCCCTGGAGACAGCCATACTGAAGGCATCTACTCTGGAACTAGTAAGTTTGAGCTAATAAATTATCTCTCTCCCTCCTTCCATCTTTCTTTAGGGCAGTTTTAGCTGAATTTTTAGCTCTTGCAACGGCAAGGTCCCACGTTTTCAAAGAAACAAAGCTGAGGCACATGGGAGACACTGGGCAGGAAGGCAGGGGAAGGTTCAGGTCTCTGCTTGGTAATTCTAGCTCTTTGGCCCTGAACAAGTCACTGTCCTCAACTGAAAATGTGATCAGTGGCCCAGTGGCCCTTAGCATTTTCTGGCTTGTGAACACATTATGATACTGATTGCCACTATACATTCATTCTAAATAAATTCTACCCTAAACAGGGTCTGACCAGGGAGCAAGTTTAATGTCCTGAGAGGCTGACAGTATGATGATTAATGGCCTGCCAAAACAGTCAGAACTGCTGAGCAGAACTAAGCACAACAAAATGAGAGGAGGAAGGGGTGGTGAACGGATTAAATAAAATAGCAAAAAATTGATGATTATTGAAAGTAAGGTTCACTATACCGATCTCTTCTTTTCTTAATGCTTGAACATTTCCATAATGAAGGGCTTAAAAAAAAATAAAATAGCAAATGTTCTAGAATGGGGCCACCTATGCTCAAATCCTAGCTTGGACACTTCCTAGCTATGTGATCCTGGGCAAGTAATTTAGCATATCTATGCCTTGGTTTCCTCAGTCACAGGGTGGAAACAAAGATAGTGTCTAATTCATTGCCTTGTTTTGTGAGAATAAAGTGAGTTAATATATATAAAGCGCTTAAATTGGGCCTAACACATAGCTGTGCCCAGTCGCTCAGACTCTTTGCGACCCCATGGACTATAGCCCTCAAAGCTCCTCTGTCCTTGGGAATTTCCAGGCAAGAATACTAGAGCAGGTTGCCATTTCCTCCTCCAGTGGATCTTCCTGACCCAGGGATCAAACCCGCATCTGTTGTGTCTCCTGCATTAGCAGGTAGATTCTTTACCACCATGCAACCTGTAAACAGTAACTGGCACCTTCATTATCACTGCATCTTTCTGGAGTAGCTCAGCGGTCTGGAGATTCCTAGCCCACCCCTGGCCCAATGACAAAGGGCAAACACTACAGGACTATGAACAGTACCCTGGGCTCTAGTTCCAGTCCCACCAATAACCAGCTCTGTGAGCACAAGGAAGTCACACTCAAATTCCAAGTCCCAAGTTCTTTATCTATTAACAAATAGGTTTCTAAAGTCCTTTATTGCTTCTACCAGTCTGTGTTTTTAAAGATTAGAATAAGGTTCTCAGGGACTCCAGAATACTAGACAATTTCCCTGCTCAACCAAATATACCCTGAGTCATAAAGGACACCTTGAGAAGGTACCAGAGACAGCTCACCTCTGAAATTAGGTTATTCAATCACAGAATCTGGCTGTTCTAAGCACAGATTTCAGAACACAGGTGTGAACAGGTAGCAGTACCTGAAACATGGTAGGTGTTCATCAGTGTTTTCTGAATGAATCAAAGAATGAGTGAATTTACAAAGCAAGGCCTGATGAAGACCAGGCTGGCCCATTTCCCCCAACCCGTCTGTCACTCCTAAGCTGGACTGGCTCTTTACAGATGGCTAGGAAGGAGACTAGATCAGAAATGACAGATGAAACCAATGAAAAGAGCACAGAAAGTGTCTCCCTATGTTGGTGCTGTTCATCTTCTGAGGTGTTCATCTTCACATGCAAAGACCCCATTATAATCAATATGCAGTGACTGTATCTGTCTCCCCAGCATATGTGGGATGCCCACTAAGTGGTGGACAAGATGCCAGAGTAGAGTGACACTAAGACAGGATCCCTGTCCCAAGGAGCTCACGGTAGGGGCAGGGGTAACAGACTAGTTAGTGGTGGCTGATATTCAACAGGAACTTGATGTAAATAATTATGCAAATTTAAGAGACATCATCTCAATCCACCCTCATAATAATCTCATGGCAGCTCCTATTGATCCCCATTTTACAAAGCATGAGCCTGGGAAGTGGTAGAGATGAGCATCAGAATCCAAGAGTGTCTGAGTTTAGAAACTGCACTCTTGGCCTCCAGTGATACACCCGGGCAGAAAAATGTTCAAAGTGCAGTGAGTGCCTAGAAATGCTGCTCAGCCTCAAGCCATGACTCCTGGCCCAGAGTAAGATGAGAGAACAAAGAAATATGACCAGAGAACTCACTCGCCCACAAACAGCTCTTAGTCTCATTCAACTGACCCCACCGGGCTTAAGCCTAGTCTTAAAATCATTGTATGCCACCCTGGATCCGCCATGGCAACCCAAGCCCTTCAGAGGGCCTAGAGCAGAACCAGGGTTTCTGAAGCCCTGCGCCCATTTGTGCCTGCTGAATCTTCAGGCTAAGAACAGGCCAGCCTCTCAGCCCATTCAGCAGACCTGGGCCGTGCCCCAGAACTGAGAGCATCTGAGAACGAGACCAGGTGGGCACCCAAAAGGGCAGTGGAGTAGCGTGCTTCAAAGTCACACTGCTCTGATTCCAACCCCAGCCCCACCACTGAGGGTCTGCACGTGACCCTGAATGAGTAACACAACTGCTCCAGACTCAGCTGGCCTGTCTGTGAAATGGTGCTCATGTCTCAAAGCGTAACTGGGAACACCTGGCCCACAGTGAAGACTAATTATGAATAATAATAATACAGTAAGAATATGTCTCTGAGAAGAACCAAACCCTCATCCTCAGAGGAATAAGGTGCTCAAACTTAGTTTGTCAGAGGACCATCCATCACTACTCACTCCTCAAGGCAAAGTAAAATCTACTGGCCACCCTGGAGATGCAGAGAGAAGTGGCCACATGCAGTGGAAAATCCTATGTGGCAAATGTTCCAAGTCAATGAAATGAGCATTAATTGAGCACCTACTAGGTACTAAGCAAGGCATGGGAAAGATGGCAAAATGAAAGGTAAGTGGTGAAGCGTGTTCTAGGAGTTCACTGGAGTTTGCATCCTAGCACTGCTACTTGCTGGTTGCGTAACCATGTAGAGTTACTCAGCCTCCTGGTGTTCACTTTCTGTGTCTGTGAAAAGGGGATCATATCGGTACTCACCTGTTGGCACTGTGCAAGTCAGATGACTACACAATAAACATGAGGCAATAAATATGAGCCTGACTACACTACTAAAAAAGAGAGGTCACAATTTCAATGGTTTACAGGTGGATTCTTGAAAAACTGGAAAGAGTCCTCCCCTTACTGTGGAGATGGGAGAACTGAGTACCCAAAAGGAACGAGAATCTGTACAAAGCTGCGATGGAGCAAGAGTGGGAACCAGATGGAAGAATAAGGGAGGGGCAGGGAGGAAGCAGAGAGAATAAACCTCAATTTCTCAAGACCTCCACCATCTGGGCCTCAACTTCAGCCTCCCCTCTCACAGCCTCCTAAATGTTACTCAGCTGCGGGCAGGATGGCCATGTAGCATCTGCCAAACAAGCCTGTGTGTTCCCCATGTCGTCTCTCAACAGTTACCCACCACCATATAGATCCAGACTGGTACCACGCTGGCCACCGGGTCACAGGCCCAGGCAAACTCTACCTTCTCTCTCTTCTGAATTCACACAGCAGTCACCCTCAACCGAAACCTACCTGTGGGCTGCTTCACAAATAGGATTTGTCCGTTGCACCTTCGCACCCTCCACAGGGCCTACCAGGAGCCATACGACTATCAGACTTCACCAAATATTATGATTGATTGGTAAGTGGGTGGATCAAGAGAGGAAACAGAGAGCCTACTGATGATACTTCAGCAGTATGTCTATTTTTTAAGGATGATTTGACATTCCAGATAGGCAAAGCAGCGCTGCCTACTTAATTCCCTTCGAAAAGTCACCTCCCTTGGCCTGTAGCATGGAGCAAAATGACTCACTCCAGTTGCTCCGCCAGTCTTAAGAGGAAATTCCTAGTCCTGCATATTCTACACAGTTGATAGAAACTTGGCAGGGCCGGCAGCATGCTGGGAAAAGGAGGCAGCAGTTCCGGGCTCAGAAGTGGTGGCGGGATTTTTTGTTTCAATCATGCAACCAAGTTTCATTGAGCAATGACATGAGTGGAGGACAAGCAGGGGGAATGAGGCTGAAGGAGCTGCACTTGGTGTAAAAAGAAAAATCAGAAAAGGTAGACCCTAAGCAGCTCTGTGTTGAAAGGTGGGTCCATCCGTACCTGAAACAGGCCCCAGTGGCCTCAACGCTGTCATGCAATCTGCCACTCACCAGTTGCAGTCTTTATCAATTAAGCTCTAAATCTCAATTTTCTGGTCTGGAAAACAGAGTCAAAACTGCCAGTCCTCTCTCCTTCCCTCCTTCCCAAGGTTGCTATGAGGATTAGATAATAAGTGAGTAAGCCCTCTAAACACCATATAAATGTACCTCCGTGGTATTATTCACCAGTGTGACCTAGTATCTTTGGCCGTTCCTCTCCTCTAAGGCTGAAATATGCAATCATACTTCCAAGGCCTCCTTAGGTACACTGGTCCAATAAAGCGCAGGGGGCTTAACGAGATGAAATATTTCATCAGAACTATACCAGTGATTAACATTACTAGCTTCTCTTTCCACGGGCTCCGGGTCTATTAAAATCTGGCTCAGATGTCTCCCACGGGGAGAGCAGAGATGCGGCCTTGCCCGAGGCTTCCAGGGATGCGCTGGTTTCCCTTCCAAGCTCCTCTCCAGACAACTCTGCCCATTCAGCGGTTCCTAATCCAAAAAGAATGAGCTCCCCAGAGCCTCCCGGCTTCCTTACAGGTCGCCGCTAATGTCCTGTGACAGGCCCTTGGCCCACCCTCCCGGGCGGCCGAACATCCTCCAAGCGGTCCATCCCTCGGGGAGATTCCTCAGCGGCCATTAACAAAGAGGGTCTGGGGGCTGCCTCAGAGCCAAGGGGCCGGGGCGAGGGGACCCCGGGCCGCTGGCGGAGGACACCCGGCCTGGGCCGGCGAGGGCCCCGGCAGGAAGGGCACGAGGGGGCCTGGCTCTGGGTGCGGGGGCCGCCGCCGCCGGGAGCACGGAGGTTGGGGGGCCCGGGTACCCACCTTCTGCTCGACGCCCTGCAAGCCCTGACCCAGCTCCTCCCGCTGCCGGGAGAAGTCCTGGTGGCCGCGCCGGACGTGCTGGACCTCCTCCAGGACGTGGTGGACACACCAGCCCGAGAAGGCGGCCGCCGCCACCAGGGCGAGGTAGAAGAGAAAGTTGAGCACCCGGCCGAGCCTGCGCGAGCAGGACGCGGAGGACGAGGCGGCGGCGGCGGCGGCGGCGGCGGAGGAGGAGGACTTGCCGCCGCGGTGGCCGCCCTTGCCGTGCGCCTGGTTCTGCGGATGCTGCGGCGGGTGCTGCTGCTGCGGGTGCGGCGCGGGAGGCGGCGGGTGCTGCTGCGGCGCCGGCGGCGGCTTCTTCGCCACGTCATCCGCGCCGCCCGACGGGTGGGCGCCCTTCTCCGAGGGGCTCGCGGCGCCGTGGCCGCCCTTGGAGCCCCTTTGTTTGGCCGAGGGCATGGCGGGCGCGGCGGCGGCTGAGGCCGCGGGCTGCGAGGCGAGCGAGTGGGGCGCGCGGCCGGGGAAACTTCCTCGGGCTCCCCCGGGGCTGGGCGAGCAGCACGCGGACGCTGTTGGCGTCGGAGCGGTGGAGCGAGAGAGAGCGAGAGCGGGCGGGCGGGCAAGGAAGGAGGCCGGGCGAGGGAGGAAGGAGGAGGGGGCCTGCCTCCGCCGCCGCTGCGGCGCCGACCCCGCCTCCCGGGAAGGGAGGCCAGCAGAGCCGAGCCCGGAGCGCCTGCCACGCACGCTGGGGCCGGCGGGCAGCCCCTCCCCTTGCCGCCACGACCCCAAAGAGGGAGGGCCGAGCGGGGGGCGGCCCCGCGGGGTCTACGGAGGCTGGGATAGGGCGAGGGGACCTAGGGGAAGGCGGCGGCCCAGCCAGGTCTACGGGAGCCGGGGTGGGATGAGGGTGGCTGAGGAAGAGGGGCGGCCCGGCAAAAAGGTCCGGGAGTTGGGGGTTCGGCGGAGGGGAGGGTGGTGGCCGAGCGAGGTCTAGTGGGGCACGGTGGGGGCGGGGGGCGACGATGGTATCCCAGCCGGGTCAATGGAGGTCAGGGCAGACGGCTGTAGGGGGCGAGGTGGGGAGCGGCCAGGCTGGGTCTAAGGAGGCGGGAACCGGCTGCCGAGGTGGCCACAAGGAGGGGGCGAAGGGCTGGATCAAGTGGGACCCGGACTGGCGACTGAGCTGGGGGCCCCGGGGCCCCGGGGCCCCGGGGCCCCAGGAAAGGCGGCCGGGCAGGTCGGAAGTGGAGGAGCCGGGCAAAACCTGGTGCTGAAGACTCAGCGCGAGCCCCGCTCCCTTCTGGACCCTTGCTAAGTGAGGAAATGAAGGGGAGGGCGGGGGCGCCCCAGGATCCCTGCTCCTGGGAGTGGGAGTAAAGAGACCCCCATTCCTTTCCCCGGGGAGCTGGGGAAACCCCCAATGCCCCTCCCCCCCTCCCCAATTCCAGCCTCCACGCCTCCGGGGGTTGGACCTTTTCTCTCTCTTGGGGTTTGAAGGCGAGGCAGAAAGGGCTTTCTGAAAACCGGTTGGCCCCAAAGGCACGTTTAAGAAAAGTTAGCAAAGATTCTCGGGCTGCGTGAAGACTGTTCAAGGGAAGAGTCATGAGCGGCCCGCTTAGCCCAGCCAGTTCGCTGTCGACACTGTTGACTTTTTCTGAAGCCTGTTCAACTCCATTTTTTCTTTACCCACCCCGCCACCCCCGCCCCGCACTTTATCCACCGCCCCTACTAAGGACAGGCTCTGTGCTGCGTGCTGGCAAGCGGCAGCGGCCGCAGTGAGAGGACGGCAGATCAGGGCTCCCACGCCTACTTTGGTGGAAGGAAATAAACTAATGCCAGGTTCTGTGCTCCGCAACTTACATATATGTTCTACCAAACCTCGCTGATATCTTCTAAGATAGGAATTATTTTACCTGCTTGATGGGAGACAAACTGAGCTTGAGCCCCACCCCAACTGATTGTCCCAAGGTCTCCCATAACCGTAATTTGAACCTTGATCTGCTTCTTCCGGAGCCTGTGCGGCTTAATATTGTTGTTTAGTCCCTCAGTCGCAGTCTGACACTTTGCGACCCGGTGGACTGTAGCCCACCAGGCTCCTCTGTCCATGGGGTTTCCCAGACAAGAATACTGGAGTGGATTGCCATTTACTTCTCCAGGGGATCTTAAGCCGTGGAGAAATTAAGCAGTTTTCCACTCTCAATAAGGCCAGTTAATGCTGGGGCAGGTACTGAGCTCCACTTTACAAACTCCTTTCCCCCTAATCTTGGTGTCTGTGTGTGTGTGCCTGTGAGTTAACAACCCTGCTTCTTTTCCCTGGAAACGTCTCTCAATTCTTTCTTTAAGAAAAACACTCCCTATCCTTAAGGCCTAGTTCAAATACCCTCTCTTTGTGAAACCTTCCCTGTAAACCACATGATACCTCTCATGAGACTTACAGACAGAAGACAATTACAAAGCATTGTGTACATTAGTTCAACATAGCAAACCTTTGTTGAGGGTTTGCTATATACCAGATAAATGTCTGCAAAGAACTAGAGTCGCCTCTCTTTGAAGCTAGGGAGCAACCATTGCCTATGTCTCTATGGATCTCACTTTATAAAATACTTTTAAAAATCTCTAGTGAATGAATGAACATATGTGCCTGCCCTCAAAGGACCTGCATTCCATTTGGAGAAATGTGCAGAAACATTTTGAAGGCTAAATTGTGTCATCCAGACTATAAATGGAAAACAAACTTGGAAAGCAAACCATTGGGCTGCACCTGGGGAAGTCTTCTGAGGCAGAAAGTTATTGAACAAAGCCTTGAAGAATGGATTTGCATAGGAGGAGAGCAGGGAGGATATTTCTGTGGCAGAAATGGGGTGAACCCAGGACACCTGTCTGACGTCAAGGGTGTGAGCTGCAATTAGGAAAGAGAGAGATGAGCTGGGTGGGGTGGGTCCAGGTTGCAGAGGTTCACAGAAGTCGGCCAGGCAGGCACAGGAGTTGCTATTAGTGTGGGAGGCCAGAGTAGATTAAAGCATGTTCTGGACTAGAAATACAATCGTTTGCCCCAGACAGAGAGGAATGTCCCCAATCCAACTAAATACTAGGAGCTCTGATAGAAAACTCCCTGCTCAACAAGGCCCATGACTCTGACTTAGGAGGGGAGAAAAGAGATGGCAGAGGAAAGCAGAAGACTAATATCAGAAGATGCTAGAAGAAGCTTGTTTAAAAACTTCAGCAGATTGTGTTTCAGATCTCTAGTGCACAAAAAAGTAACCTTCCTCCTTCAAGCAATCATCCGTGTTAGGGCAGAGGTAGTGATAATTTGCAAAGCGGCTTTGGGGGCCCAGCCCAGCTCTGGCCTAGGAGGCAGGAGCTCTGCCTTTTAGCCTTACTTCTGCCACCAAACTCTACGACCTTGAGAAGTATACTTCTCCTCTTCTCTAGATTTCAAGGTCACCATTTCTGTATCTCTAAAGGCCTTTCTTATTATTTATCTATTTCTTATAGAAAATAGTCATCTGATTTTTTTCAATTGTATTTCTTTTTTTTTTTATTTTTATTTTAATTTATTTTGCTGTGCCAGGTCTTAGTTGCAGCACGAGGGATCTTTAGTTGCTAACACTTAGTCGTAGCATGTGAGGTCTAGTTTCCTGACCAGGGGTTGAATCCCAGGCCCCCTGAACTGGGAGCTCAGAGCCTTAGCTACTGGACCACCAGGGAATTCCCAGTAGTCTGGTTATCATGAGAAATAATTACATTTTTAAATTTTTAAAAGTTGATTCAAAACATAGGCCTGCTTTAAAAATGACAGATTTCTTAACTTTCTGCCTCCACCAAGCCCTGGAAGAATGAAGGGTTGGGAGATGGGATTGTTATTAGTGTGTACCTCTCACCCTTTTCCTTTTGGGAGGTAGTGAAGTGTAATGGTTAAGACATGGGCTCTGGCATAGACGAAATTGAGTTCAAATTCAGCTCCATGACAGATGGGGGAATATGAACTCTCTGAACCTCTGTGTCTTCAGAGGTAATAAAAACTGCTTCATCTGGTTGTTGTGAGGGTTAAAGGAGAGACACTGTATGATCCTGGGCCCATGGCAGGACTCAAGGAATAAAGAGTAGGTAGAGTCACTGAAAGTCTAGCTGCACACAGAACTTCTCTGTCTAGGTTTCAACATTTTTCTTTCATCATTATTTCTTGGAGCTCCCAGCACCTTTTGTGGCTTATAGAACACAGGCTCTGATGGGTTTAACTTGAAAAAGCAGCTGTTTCCCTCTGGATTGTGGTTCCACTGTGGTATTCAGCTACACCCAGAGGAGGAGGTTGGTAAGTAGTCGTGGAAGCACACCTTCTAGGACAGGAAGACTCCAGCGGTTCTTGGGGATTTCCATTCTTTCATCCTGTTTTCTTTGTCAACACAAGAAGCATTTAGAGGAAGTTTCCCATCTCCTCCTGATTTCTTCTCTGAACCTTTTCCAGTTCACTCTCCGTAAAGTATGTTCGATGGTCAGGAATGTAGGTAGAAAAGAGGAGGAGCTAAAGATATCTCTTCCTTTCCCCCAGCTTGTGCAAAGATGCTTCTGAACACCCTGAAGTACAAAGATCTTCAACCACCTAGAGCTCTGTAAGCCTTCAGCCCTTTGGTTTTCTGCATTTCAGTTAGAATGGCTAAATAGAAAGCCCCTATTACTTCAATTGCTTCTTCTCTATTCCAGGTTGACAAGAGGCCAAGGCATGAGGCTCAATGCCCCGCAAACAGGGTGTCTGTTAGTCTCAGTGGTCCCCAGTCCCAGGAGCTCCCCAGCTCCAAAGCCTGAGCTCCATGCAGTAGGGGAATTATTTCTTGGAACTCCTGGCACCATATGAGGCTTCACTTCACTGAGTCCTAGTTTTTATGGAAGAAAACCATAATCCCTACCTCATAGAAGCAACATGAATACTCACTTGATCTTCTCATCCACTCATGGTCTTCCTCATCCCAGCACATGTCAGTAATGTCTGTCCAGTTGCTCAGGAATCATCCTTGACTCCTCGCCTTCTCTCACCCATCCCCCCATACCCAGTGCAATATATTAGCAAATTTTATCTAGCATCTCTGACTTCTTGTGACCTGCACCATTATCCCGTGGATCCAAGTCACCACCCAAACAACATGCACTTGGGTTATTGAAATACCCTCCTACTGGACTCCCTGCTTAAGCACTTGCTCCTTCCCTATGGTATTTTTTTCAATACAAAAGCCAGAGCAGTCCCTCAAAATATAAGTCAGATCCTCACACCTCTTTCCAAAACCCTGCGATGACTTTTCAAGACAGTCGGAGCCAAAGGCAATTTTTACAATGACCTCCAAGGGTCCCTGTGTCCTGGCTCCCTGCTCCCTCTCATCCCTTCTTAATTGCCCCCTTATTACTGCCATCCAGCCACACTGGCCTCCTATTGCTCCTCAATATGCCAAGTATCTTCCTATTTTGTGGGCCTTTGTAATTTTGTCCCCTGTGCCCACCAAACTTCAGCCCCAGTTATCCACAAGGTGGTGGCCTTCCCTTCCTCAATTCAAATGTCACCTCTAGGCCAGTTCTTCCTTGACCATCTGATATAAAAATAACAACTGCCCAACCCGAGACACTGTCTATCCCTCTTTCCCTGGTTTATTTTTCTCTGATATACTATATATATGCTTATTGAATCATCGCTGCCTGTCTCTTCTCATTAGTAAGTGCCATGATTGGGAACTTCATTTAGCTCATTCTCATATCCTCAGTACTCAAAACGATGTCTGACACATAACAGGGGCTAAGTGAATATGATGAATCTCTCCTTATTTAAAATTTATCTATGTAGGGCCTTCTCTTTCATAAGATAACCGCAGTGCCTTATGAAAGGAAAGACAGTGGAGAGGAGGAACCCAATGAGAAATGACCTCCTAGAACTTCAGCATCAAGAGGATGGAGATGATGAAAGTGTTGATGATGATGATGATAACAATGATGGGAATGGGCATGACAAAGAGAGGATGGTTGCTAACACTGGGAGGCTCAGAGGTGCTGCAATATTCTGTTAGCTGACACTTACTGCTCGCTCACCCCAGGCACCGTGCCAGGAGCTTCACATGCTTTACCTCCTTTCATGCTCAGTGAGCCTTTGATGTAGGCACCACAGTACTGATCCAGTTTGCCGAAGAGGGTGAACAGCTCTTATACAAGGTGACAGCTTGAGAATGGTGGGTGTTGTTTGGGCTAAAGACCAGGCAATTAATCCTGAGCTCATACCCTCAACCAGCACATGAATGTGTAGACCAATAAGAAGACAAAACTTAGCAGGATGAGGTAATTGATCCAAGGCTAGTCAGACTTCTGAAGAAATCTAGACTCTTAATAAGCACCATGAATCTCAAACTGGGAAGGGCAAGAGAGGGCTGTATTTCAACCTGACACAGACGATTTACCTGCACAACTGTTCCCTCTTACCATGCTGCTAATGGACCTACTTTTCATCCCTCAGGAGTGTTGTAGGAAAAAAAGAATTCTGAGAACCAGTGCCTTAGCATGACATTACAAAATCCTTCATAATTTGGCCCCTACTTCTCTCTCTCTCTAGTCTCACTTCTTCCTCAAATCTCTTCTTACCCTGTGTTTAGCCAGGCTAAGCTTTCCTAGAGTTGCCCTAATTTGCCATATTCTCTTAGGTACTCAGCTTCCTTTTCCTGCCCCACCCCCAACCTGGATAAGATGTCCCTCCCTGGTGCTGTCCCAGCTCCCAGATGGGTCATAGCACATACTGTGTGTGATGTACTGTAATTGCCTGTTTGCTTACTGTCATTCATGCTGAGGCTTTCAGGGCAGAGACTGTCATCTGTTCCTTTTCTCAGCCCTAGTCCCAGGCAGTTTGCCTGGCTTGTAGGAGGCACTCAGTCCACGATGGGTTGCTCATTGGATGGATATGACAGTCTGTCACTGAAAATGCTAGACCTCTGATTCTCAGCATTCCCCTTTCAGGGTACCTACTCTTAATGGATGGGGGTGTTAGGAAAGAAAGTTTTGCAAGCTTAGAGGTGGAAATGTGGAAATGCAATGTCTTGTAATAGATTAAGATAATTTGCTAATTTAACCAAAAAAGCTGAAGAGATGTGTAGACAAGATGTATTCTTCAGTGAATGGGATGGAGAGGTAGCTGCAAAAACTGTATTCTTCAGAGACCATTTTCATCCTGCCCCTGGCTCAAGAATCTCCCATGTCTCCTTGTTAGAGTCAAACCACAATGACCAAGAGTGTGTTGGGGGATGGGAGTTTGAAAACTATGCCTCCTCACTCACCTAGGATTCTACTCAGCCTACCTCTCCCTGACTTACAGCCACCTGCAAGCTTTCACCCTCTATTCAAGGTCTTCTCTCCAGGCCTTCAGCCTGGAAGTCCCAGCTGCCTCCTTATCTAGCAAAATCTAGTCCCTGACTACCCCATACTCCAATCAGTCCCTCCATCATTTGGGTTGTTCAGAATGAGGAAGAGTGGTGAGGATACAGATTGGGTTTGATGCTATCTGGTAGTGTTCCTCTGGCAAGTTCTTTAACTTCTCTAGTCCTCGTTTACAGAGCAGGACGAATACATCACAGGATTCATGGGAAGTAATAAGTATGAAAAAAGACCATTATAACTAAGTTATACATAGATAGGGCTTCCCTGGTGGCTCAAATGCTAAAGAATTCACCTGCCAATGCAGGAGACACAGGTTCAATCCCTGGGTTGGGAAGATCCCCCATAGAAGGAAATGGCAACCACTCCAGTCTTCTTGCCTGGGAAATCCCATGGACAGAGAAGCCTGGCGGGCTACAATCCATGGGGTCGCAAAAGAGTCAGACACAATTTAGCAACTAAACAACAGAACACATACGTGATTATCATTAATATATTCCAACTAGATAAATCCAGCCTTTCTATAATTCAGAGCCTATCTGTGTATTTTCAGCTAGAAAATAAAAACTAAAATAGCATCCATAAACTGTGACTTATAGTACCAACAACCTAAGGTTGTGGTGAGATTTCAGTGAAATAATATCAGTAAAGCACCCACTATGCCATATTTCAGCAGGATGGAGATTTTATTGTGTAATTAGTGTGATATCTTATCCCCACCAGGCCATGGTCTTCTGGAGCAGTGCTCCCCAACCTTTTTGGCACCAGGGACCAGTTTCGTGGAAGACAGTTTTTTTCACAGACCTGGGGGTGGGGATGGTTTCAGGATGATTCAAGCACATTACATTTATTGTGCACTTTATTATTATTATTACATCAGCTCCACCTCAGATCAGTAGGCATTAGATCCCAGAGGTTGGGGACCTCTGCTTTAGAGGGCCACTCCAGTATTCTTGCCCGCAGAATCCCAAAGACAGAGAAGCCTGGCAGGCTATGGTCCACAGGATCACAAAGAGTCAGACATGACTGAAGTGACTTGGCACACACACACACTTTAGAGGGCAAAAACTGTTGTCTGCCTCATTCACTGCACTATCCTTAATACTTACTGTTGGGTGGATAATTGATACTAAGAAAGCATTTCATTTGATTCGTGCGTTGGGCAGATTTGAGCATCTGACCTAGGCATGGGGGCAAGAGCAGTGAACAAAGCTGCCCAAAGTCCCTGTGCTCATGGAGCTCTTATGCCAGCAGAGAGACCAGGCAATAACACACTAGAAAAGGCCCTGATGCTGGGAAAGATTGAAGGCAGGAGGAGAAGTGAAAGACTGAGGACAAGATGTTTGGATGACATCACTGACTCAATGGACATGAGTTTGAGCAATGTCCAGGAGACGGTGAAGGACAGAGAAGCCTGGCATGCTTCAGTTCATGGGGTGGCAAAGAGTCAGACATAACTGAGCGACTAAACAACAACAAACAGCATGCTGGATAGTGCTAAGGGCAAAGAGCAAAGTGAGGAAAAAGGACCAGGATGGCCCTGGGATTGAGAGGGTGGTGGCAATTTTAGCTTAGGTGGTCAGGGAGACCTCACTGAGAAGGTGACATTGGAGTCAAGATGTGAAGGAGTTGAGGGGATCAGCCATGCAAACGTCTGGAAGAAGCCTTCCAGATAGAGAAAAGAGTGATGTAAAGGCCCTGGGGTGCATCTGAGGAACAGAGAAGAGGCCAGTATAACTGGGGCAAGTGACAATTCATTCAACAAATATTTATGGAGCCCCTACTGTTTATGAATAAATGAACAAATGAACCCAATGCCTGGGGTACAGTCAATTCTTTGCACATGATTATTATCACTGTCATCACCAATCTTATGTTGGGTCTCTCCCACCTCCACCCAGTACCCAACCCAAGACCCAGCACCTAGTAAGAGGTCAGTGAACTGAATCCCACTATGTCCCTAACCATTAACACCTGGTTATCCCTTGAAGTTTAGCTGCATTGGAGACTTGTTTTCTTACAGTTGGCCTTATGCTCTGCTGCTGCTGCTGCTGCTAAGTTGCGTCAGTTGTGTCTGACTCTGTGCGACCCCATAGACGGCAGCCTACCAGCCTCCGCCATCCCTGGGATTCTCCAGGCAAGAACACTGGAGTGGGTTGCCATTTCCTTTTCCAGTGCATGAAAGTGAAAGTGAAGTCGTTCAGTCTTGTCCGACTCGTCACAACCCCATGGACTGCAGCCTGCCAGGCTCTTCTGTCCATGGAATTCTCCAGGCAGGAATACTGAAGTGGGTTGCCATTTTCTTAAGTCAAAGTGCTACCAGAATTGTATGTAAATGCAATATTGTATCACTTGGGTTGAACTCCTCAACCTTTAGAAAGGTAGACAAGGGAGTCTACAGTTGAGAGTCTGTGACTTCTGGTCAGTCTTGAGCCCCTCATTTTCTAGGAACAAACAGCTAGTGTCTGGGCTCAGAGCACAGCATCCTCACTGGCTTTGGGACATCACCTGGAACCCAGCAGCCAGAGCTAGCAACCTGCTGTCTGCAACTCTGAATTAGCCTCTGAAAAGTTTTCTGCTGGGAAGAGGGTAGATCAGAGCAAGGAAACCAGTAGCTTGCCATGAAACTTTCAAACACAATAATCTTCACGGTGATTTGGTAGGCTTGTCCAGTGATATAGAAGAGCTTGAGAATCACCAATGAATGAACAAACTCCTCTGAGTCTCTGCAAGCCAGGAGATTCCAAGTCACTTAGGAAAGAGACCCCTTGGTGAGCTAGGATAATCTTGTACTTTTCTCATAGTGAGGAAGTCAATATTACTATCTAATGTAAGCCCCTCTTGCTTCAATAAGCCTAGGTTCCCTTGTTCTTTCTTCAAGTTAAAAAAATAATACCATCCCTCTCTTGGTCTGTTTCTCCGACATCCAGTGAAGGTGATGCAGGTGAGAACTCTACCCATAGGAAGCTTGCAATTCAGTTACAACATCAATTTTAGTGCATTCATCCCCCTGTAGTTCAAAGCCCCTCCATCAACAGGGACTTCCCAGCCAGCTGTCCTAAAGTGGGCTGTGACCAGGGGGCAGAAGGGCCCATCTTTTGCTGTCCCAGTGTTATCTCGCCTTGTTCCCAAACACACCCACCTTATAGGCAGCTGGGCTCTTTCTCTCTCCTCTCTGGTACCACAAGTTCCTGTCTTCTAGAATGAATGAGCTCTTTCCTCCACTTCACCCAAGAAAATGCTGTTCTTCCAGGAAGAGAGCACTGGCTTTAGAGTAAGAAAGTCAGCCTGATTTTAGAGAAAAGTAAGGTTGGATCTCAGAGTGTTTTAGAAACTGGCCTAAAGTCACACAGCTCATCCCTAAAGAGAGAGTCAAGGTTTGAGCCATGTGTGTCTGATTCCAGACCCCTCTCCTTTCCACCAGTCCCCACGGCCTTTTGGATGAATGACCTCCAAGGAATACTGATTAGTACCCAATCCCAAGGTAAATATTTGGTGTCGATTTGAAATGCAGGAAGGCATGGAAAACTGGTTGTAAATGAGCCCTATGTAGAGGCCAGTTCCAAAGTAGTTGTCAAACAGAAATGATATCAGTAAATATTTGTCAAGTCACCAAATGAATAGCAATGAAATGAAGTTAAAGCAGGTGGATCTTCTGAGAAGGAAGGGCATTTTCCATCCTTGAGAAAGGAGATTCTTTGCACTGTCAACAGATTTGTATGAGGATTTTTTTTTTTTAATAAAATGACTACCCTGTGTTGTTTTCACAACAGCTGTCCTTGGTTTACAGGCTAAGCTGCCCAGGGGCTGGGATTATCTGTGCTGCTGAGTAGAGGTGGCCTCTAGCAGAGCCAGATTTTGTCTTTGCCTGGTTTCCATTTCTCTAAGGAAGAAAGGTTCCTCTCCTAAAAGGTACAGGCTCTTTGAAGGTTTCTGGAATTTCTGGGCTTAAAGGACAACCTGGACCTCTTTCTGTTTCTCATCCTGACACATATTTGCATGTTTTCTCTGGAAATGCCTTACATCAGTTTATCCCGAAGCAGCCCTGTGTGGGCCAAAGATTCATTCAAGAGGAAGAGAGGAGAATTAATGTGTCAGGTGCTGAGCCAGGCATTTTATACTTAATTTCACATTGAATCATCACAACCCTATTAGGTAAATGTTATTAAGTCTGCTTAGGACCGGAAAGTAAGACTCGGTGCAGACCACTGATCTGCCCAGATAAGTCTGTCTGCAAGTGGCAAAAACAGGACTGAAACCTACATCAGCTTGAATCCAAAGTCCACCATATTCTTTCTACTCTTCCACCAGAGGCTTCCTGGGCCTGCAACTGCATTCAACTTGGCATTGACAACTCTCTCAATCTGCTCCCTAGTTATCGAACCAGCTTTATTCTTCACAATTTTCTACATCATCAGTGCCTGTTGCTGTTGTTCAGTCGCTGAGTCATGTCCGACTCTTTGCAACCCCATGGACTGCAGCACACCAGGCTTCCCTGTCCTTCACTATTTCTTGGAGTTTGCTCAAACTCATGTCCATTGAGTCAATGATGCCATCCAACCATTTCATCCTCTGTTGCCCTCTTCTCTTCCTGCCCTCAATCTTTCCCAGGATGGGGGAGTTTTTTTAAAGATAGATGAACCCTGACCTGCTGTGTAAACTGCTAATGGTCAGCACCTTAATCTTGGACTTCTTAGCCTCCAAAACTGTGAAGAATTTCTGTTTATCAGACATCCTCAGATTATGGTATTCTGTTATCGCATCTAGAGTAGACTAATACTATTATTTTTAAAAGTCACTCAGTCGTGTCTGACTCTTTGCGACCCCATGGATATACAGTCCATGGAATTCTCCAAGCCAGAATACTGGTGTGGGTAGCTGTTCCCTTCTCCAAGGGATCTTCCCAACTCAGGGATTGAACCCAGGTCTCCCACATTGCAGGCGGATTCTTTACCAGCTGAGCCACCAGGGAAGCCCAAGTCTTGAGTAGACTAAGGCACTCTTCAAATTCTCCCTCGATTGTCAAGAGAAAACACTTACTACTTGAAGGGAGATTTACTCCAAATGTGCAGACATGTATCAAGATGTGGTTGTGAGGCAGAAGAACTGATTTTCTCCACATGCAGGGCAAAAAAACTACTCATTTCCAACTGCATCAACTTACTCCCCAAGTACAGCGTTGCAACATGCAAGATTCAAGATTTTGATACAAAGAGCTAGATTCAGAAACTCTCAGTATTGCTCACAAATACTTGAGAGTTGGAATATTAAGCATGGCAGTTCAAGGGTTTATGGTAGCAATATGAATGGTCCAATCAAGTTTGTCACTGTAAAGTAAGGGTTAGGATTTTCATGGTTTGCTGTATTGGTTGTATGATGGGGAAAATTTGGGGGTAATGTGTTTTGAATTAACACAGTAGAGAAGAAAGAAGCTGACCTGTTGAAAGTTAGTAAAAATTATTTTTTTAAATGTCTCCATTTCTTCGTTTCTTAAAAAAACAAACATCATCAACAGCAACAAAAACCCCTGCTAGTGGTAGGGCCCAGGCATGAGTACTTCTTCAAATCTCTAATCAATAGGTATGTCCATACCTGGTTAGGTATCACTACAATATATGGACCCTTCATTCCGAACAACCCTCTCCATTAATGCCTTATGTATTCCCCCCTTCCTCAACATTTCCCATATGAGTTCCCTACTGATGCTGGGAAAGATTGGGGGCAGGAGGAGAAGGGGACAACAGAGGATGAGATGGCTGGATGGCATCACTGACTCGATGGACATGAGTTTGGGTAAACTCCAGGAGTTGGTGATGGACAGGGAGGCCTGGCGTGCTGCGATTCAAGGGGTCGCAAAGAGTCAGACACGACTGAGCGACTGAACTGAACTGAACGGAAACTGAGCAATTTCAACTGTCCTTCAATATCCCCTACCTCACCTCTCCATTAATCACAGTTCTGTCACTTTTAGAAATCATTAAAGAATTAGTGCTAAATGTTTGGAAAAAGTGACCAATTTTTATGTTCAGCTCATTCACACACTGTGACAAGTTACAAATGAAATTAGTCATTAAATACAAAAGTTTCAACTTTAGACAAGTAGAAAATCAAGTGAATCATATCTTAAAATTTTGCTGAGGAAATGGAGTTTAAACATGGAAGAAAAAGATTTTATTAAAAGGGGAAAGTGTATCAGATTTAACTACATAAAATATAAAAGTACTATATTAAAGAATAAGAAAAAATATAGGAAAATATTTGTAGAAATACGGCAAGCAAATGTTAGTATATTATTATCTAAAAAGGTCATGCAAATAGAATAAGTGCTCTGAAGACCAGAACACTATCTTGTTTGCTATTATATTTCCTAAGTCTACAGGTCAGTAAATACTTGTTGAATGATGAGATTTAAATAAAAAAAAAGAAACTTAAAACCTCAGGAGATAAGTGAGAAAATGACATGAAAATAATTCTCAAAAGAAGAAATGCAATTATTCAATATGTAGGAGCCTATTGCTAACCTCACTTGTGATATAAGAAATAGAAGTATTTAAAATGCCAATGGGTTATTATTTTGTCTGTAAAATTAGCTGAGTTTTTTGTTTTTTTTAACCATGGCATATAATGCCAAGGCAGGCTCCTTCATGCTGTCATTGATTCACCCACTTCGGAGGCCACTGGGACAGGTTCTGATGGTATTGAAATGGTCACTGTTACAGGAATCATGGTTTATATCTGACCAGCATCCCTGCATCCCCCTTTCTGACACACCCATGATGCTCAGGCAGTGCACTTACCTTCTGAGCCATGAGGGAAGGACACAATGAAAGGCTGCTCAGCGCTTTGCTGGGAATTTCAAACCAGCGCTGGCTGGAAGATAAGCCCTTCCTTTTCTCTGGTTGTGATTCAGTAAAGATGTGACTCTGGAAGCTGCTAGCCGTCAGGTCTGTTGAAACATGCAGAGAGTACGTCTGTATTAGGAAAAACAAAAAGGCTGGTTTGCAGAATGGATCTGATTGGCACTAGATTCCCCAGTTCCCATCATTCCTGAGGTCATTTTCTGTCCCTGCCCTCCCTATGTGTCTATGACATGAGCAACCCTCTTCCTTAGTTTACACCAGTGTGGGCTCCTCTGACTTGCAAGAGCCTATTAAATGGTTAAGAATTTTATGAATGAGTTGTTAAAGAGTTAAAACTTACAAAAAAATTAAAAAAAAAAAAAAAAGAGTTAAAACTTGAAATCAGTCTGGGTAGAAATATTAACTCTACAGCCACAGGGGCATTTTCAGCCCATGCAAATCTGCAAACACTGTGAATCAGGGCTGATTTTTTTTTTCCCCCTAAAGAGCCAGTTGTTAAACATTTACTAGCACACCACTGTCTGTAAGCTACCCGGGCTGGATTTCTCTAGCAATCCAGAGAACTTCCTGCAATGCAGCCAGAGATGCTGAATCCCAACTGAAACTTATTATCCTCCATTTACGGAAGAAATCTCCCCAAGGGGTCCTCAAGGGAGGGAAAACCCCAAGGGGGAGTTTTATTTTTAGCTGGGCTTTAGTCTCTGCACCTCAAAGCAGAACTCTGACACATGAAACTGTTCAGCAAGGTCACAGCCAGACACCTAAAGGGCAGCCCTCTCCCCTGACCTGAATATCCGGTCAGCCCTTTGCGAGGAAGGGCGATTCAATGCCCATCCATCAGTGCTGGATGAGATGGAGCCATGGAGAAAGAGATGGCAAGAAATTTTCGCGTTTGCCTCTGAGCCAAGCAAGGAGGGTCTCAGGCCCTCTTGCCACATGAGAGTTTTGAGAGCAAAGGAAATTCCCAGGCATCCTTTGGGAGTTCATGCTCTGGGTCGCCTGGTCTCTCAGACTGCATTCAACAGATTGGCAGCAAAAAGAGAAACTGTGTCCATTGCCAGACTTCTTTCTGCCTGGTGATTCTGCCCACTGGCACAGATGACCCAGGGAATGCCTGGGCATCTGGTTAATCACTTCCCTCCTTTCCCTCCTGCTTTTGGAAAAGAGACTAGAAAGAGGACTATAAAGGAAGAATCAGGAAATAGGAGCCCCCCTCCAGATACCCTCAGAAGTCTCTTGACAAGTAGGACCATTAAAACCATTTGTACCTTTTACAGCAGGAATTTCATTTTAAGAAATCATTTCTAAAGAAACAATACAAAATAAAGGAAATGGTTTATGCCCAGATTTGTTTAGTAATGAACTATTTCGAATAGGGGAAAAATCTGGAATCCACACAAATATCTAACAATAGGAAAATGATTAGGTGAATTACAATACATCAATTTAAAACTACAATACAGTCATTTAAAATGTTTTGAAGAGATTATAATAAGATGGGAAAAAAATTCTTCAGTTAACTGAATAAAAATTAGGGTTTAAATTTTATATTTAGAATGACCAGCACTACAAAAAGAAAAAAAGGCAAACTAAGTAATAACTGAAAACTGGAACGGTGTACTCTCAAATCTTAACTGTGGTTTTCTCCTTTGGGTAGTGGAACTATTGATGGTTTTCAGTTCTGCTTTCCCATGTATTTTCCAAATTACATTCAATAAACATACTTAAAAATAGATATTATATATGGAGTATCCCTGAATATTTATCTTGTGCCAGGCCCTATGCTAAGTGCTTTCATAGATTAAATTTATTTAAATCTCCCAGCAAGCCTATGAGGTGGGTACTTTTAGTGTCTCCAGTTTACAAACTGAGGCTCAGAGAGCTTAAGTAACTTGCCCAGAGTCACACAGCTGATAGCCAGGATTTAGAGCTTGGCGTGTTTGACTTCAGAACCAAAGCCCACAATGTACCCCACCCTCCCCAATAAGAGAAGAAAATAAATAAATAGATATATTTTATATATATGAAATAAGCTTCTTTTAAGCAGTAGATCCAGGTTTCAAGGCTAATTCCAGGCTTACCTCTCTCGTGAGAATTTCTGTACCTGTCCCATGTCCTTAACTCTGGGACTGACGTCCACGCACTTCTTTGACTCTTACATAGCTACCTGTCTTTTCTTCTTCTCTTACTCTTTCCTTCTTTTCATTATCTCCTTCCTTTTGCATCCTAGATGTCGGCTGCAATCTCTCTGCACTGTAATAAAAAATGAGCCAGATGCTACCAAATTCATGTCCTAAGAGAAGTTTAAATGCCTTACCCAAGATTTCTGCAAATTCCTTGGGAGCCTTCTTTCTTAAGATTACTTTCTTAAGGCTGTTTCTGCCTCCAGCTCCTGACTCCACTGAACTAGTTCATTCAGGAAATGGTCTCACCTTTCTGTCCCTGACCCAGATGGAAACCAGCTCCTTTCTTGGTTACTACAGAAAACCTGCTCTACCAGGTGATCTGAACATGTGTAGACTTTATGAAAGGTATTGGAGAGCTTTCCACAGCTGAACTCAAGCAACTTTAGTAGTAATAGTTAAACATTCCTGTGAAAACAGAACACAACACAACACTCTGCTCACAGGCCCTGGAAAATGTATTATTTACTGGCTGCTTTGCTCTGTGAGTATCTTACTGGATCCTGCCTCCCCCCACCCCTCCCCCCCGCCCCTCCCCTCCCCCTGCCACCTCCGTTTGCTTTCCTGCCCTGCCCTCACCTCACACCCAACCCCAAACCCTTCTCTTCAGTGTGTATAGTACATTCAAGCCCCAACCTCCAAACTCAGCTCCTGACCCTTCCAGGCGCCCAGCTGAACAAAATGACCTTTCATCAAAGTTGAATCGACTCTTCTTACAAGGCAGTTGCATTAGTGGATAGCAAACTCTTTATACTTCTCCCATTACTCTTAACAATGTAAACAGAATTGAGACCATGCTTTGTGCCAGATGCTGGAGATATACAAAACTGGAAAAATGCACAAGCGACAAGCGAGATTAGTCATTAAGTTCCTTAGGACTCACAGCTTACTGAACAAGTAATCCCCGTACTAGGCTTCCCTGGTAGCTCACTGGTAAAGAATCTGCCTGCAATGTAGGAGACGTGAGTTCTATCCCTGGGTTGGGACGATCCCATGGAGAAAGACATGGCAACCCACTCCAGTATTCTTGCCTGGGAAATTTCATGGACAGAGGAGCCTGGCGGGGTACATACAGTGCATGGGATCACAAGAGCTGGATACTACTTAGCAATGAAGCCACTACCACCACCAATCCCCATACCAGGAGGATTATAACAAACATAATAATCCTAATAACAAAGGTGCTAATAACAAAGGTTGAGGCAAAGTGTCCTGGGACTTTAAGGATGGAGCAGCCTGTAGATTGGGGCCCCTTAGAGATTCAAGGGTGAGACCCGCAGGAGTCCTCAGTTCTGAGTTCCTTTCTCTAGTCATGTGTTCAGCTTGTGTTGCTCATATTTCCCTTCTAAAACCTCTTTGACTGTGGCTGCCAAGGTTCTTTCTATTGCATTACACAATGTATAGCATTTATGATGGACATTAACCTCAATAACACCAACTTGACAATCACCCTGACGAGCAGAACATTAGGTCTGCTCTAGCACTGCGCCACCCTGCAGGGCAACGTGAACGTCTGTCTACGAGACTATTTGGTGGGTTGAGCACCAGAGGATATTGAGGGCTCTCCAAGGAAGTCAACATCTGCTAAAATACTCAATAAAGTCCATTTTCAACCTAAGTTTCCTGTTCCTCTGTGTGTGTGTTTTCACCCTTCTTTCAAAACCAAGTGCAAACCAGAGCTCTTTTGTCAGATTCTTTCCAAACTAATGGGGGCGCGGGAGGGCTGATCTCTGCTATCACAAAGGATGTTGCCTGTCTTGACACAGGTTTCAACAGTTCCTTTACAAAATACTGTGACTGTGCTTTATTTAGTCCAAGCTTGAATTTTGAGCATGGAACCACTGGTGGTCAAGACACTCAAACTGCTTGTCATGGAAGTTCTAATATTTGTGGAACAGGTTTAATGCTAGTTATTGTGCTACATATAACATAGTATCAAATTTAATCCCTCCAAATGAGCCTATGAGGTAAAGGATATGTCAGAATTTTAAAAAGAAAAAAGGAAACTGAAGCTCTGAGAATTTGCCCCAAATCACACAGCTGATAAATAGGAGAGCTAGAATTTGAAGCCAGGTTCATTTGAGTCTAAACTCAGGTCAGTTCAGTCACTCAGTCATGTCCAACTCTTTGCGACCCCAAGGACTACAGCACGCCAAGCTTCCCTGACCACCACCAACTCCTGGAGTTTCCTCAAACTCATGTCCATAGAGTCGGTGATGCCATCCAACCATCTCATCCTCTGTCATCCCCTTCTCCTCCTGCCTTCAATCTTGCCCAGCATCAGAGTCTTTTCCAACGAGTCAGTTCTTTGCATCAGATGGCCGAAGTATTGGAGTTTCAGCTTCAGCATCAGTCCTTTCAATGAATATTCAGGACTCATTTCCTTTAGGATTGCCTGGTCTGATCTCCTTGCAGTCCAAGGGACTCTCAAGAATCTTCTCCAACACCACAGTTCTAAACTCGTGGGATCTCTCAAATGCAATAATCTAGTGAAATACAAATACTGGTTTTAACCTAGATGTTCATCAACAGATGAATGGATACAGAAACTGTGGTACATATATACAATGGAATATTACTCAATTATATGACCCTGGTTTGACTCCTGGGTTGGGAAGATCCCCTGGAGAAGGGAGAGGCTACCCACTCCAGTATTATTGGGCTTCCCTTGTGGCTCAGCTGGTAAGAGAATCTGCCTGCAATGACGGAGACCTGGATTCAATCCCTGGGTTGGGAAGATCCCCTGGAGAAGGGAAAGGCTACCCACTCCAGTATTCTGGCCTGGAGAATTCCATGGGGTCACAAAGAGTTGGACATGACTGAGCCACTTTCACTTTCACATATATGTATGTAAAAAAACGCGTTGGAGTCAGTCCTAATGAGATGGATGAACCTAGAGCCTATCATACAAAGTGAAGTAAGTCAGAAAGAGAATACACACTATTGTGTATTAACAAATATATAAATATTGTGTATTAGCACATGCATATGGTATCTAGCGGAGAAGGCAATGGCATCCCACTCCAGTACTCTTGCCTGGAAAATCCCATGGACGGAGGAGCCTGGTAGGCTTCATTCCATGGACTCGCAAAGAGTCAGACATGACTGAGAGACTTCACTTTCAATTTTCACTTAAATATATTGGAGAAGGAAATGGCAATCCACTCCAGTGTTCTTGCCTGGAGAATCCCAGGGATGGAGGAGCCCTGTGGGCTGCCGGCTCTGGGGTCGCACAGAGTCGGACACGACTGAAGCGACTTAGCAGCAGCATGGGATCTAGAAAGATAGTACTGATGAATTGATTTGCAGGGCAGCCATGGAGATGCAGGCATAGAGAACAGACTTGTGGACACAGTAGTGGAAGGAGAGGGTGGGACGAATTGAGAGAGTAACATGGAAACACATACATTACCATATGTAAAATAGATAGCAAGTGGGAATTTGCTGTGTGACACAGGGAGCTCAACCCAGTGTTCTGTGAAAACCTAGAGGGGTGGAATGGGGTGGGAGATGGATGAGGGGTTCAGGAAGGAGGGGACATATCTATACCTGTGACTGATTCATGTTGATGTGTGGCAGAAACCAGCACAATATTGCAAAACAATTAGCCTCCAATTTAAAAAAAAAAGAAAGAAAAAAATATTGGTTTTGAGGTAATTTCCTAGTAATTTGAAATTGGAAACCAAATATTTTATTTAAAGATACAATCAGGATTTGCCTTCACTATCATCATATTCTGCTATTAAGTTTGAAGTTCAGATTTCAGTTATTACTGTACTCTGGATTGAGATCGTTTAGTTTTATTACAAAAGAGATACGTGGTTGTTGTAAAAATTTTTAATGTTATGAAATATAAAGTGAAATAGAAATGTCAATAGCCCACAAAAAAACCGAATGGATACTTCACCAAAGGAGATCTACTGATGGCAAATATGTATATGAAAAATGCACATTGTTAATCATTAAAGAAATGAAAATTTAAACCACCCATTAGAAAAGCTAAAAAGTCCAATCATGCCAGATACTGGTATGAAACAGAGAAACTGGAACATTCATATAGGGCTGTTAGGACATAAAATGAAACAACCACTTTGAAAACCAATTTTGCAGTTTCTAAAGTTAAACATACACCTAACACATGGTCTAGTTATTCCACTCCTAGGTATTTACACAAGAGAAATGAAAGCACATGTAACTACAAAGAGTGGTACATGAATGCTCAGAAGAGCTTTATTTGTAATATCCCCAAACTATTAACACTCCAAATGTCAATCAGATGAATGTATAAGCAAACTGTGGTACATCTATACAACAAAATGCTATCTAGCAATAAAAAGGAATTAATTACTGATACACAACAGTACAGATGAATCTTAAATTAATGTCACTAAATGAAAGAAGCAAGACCAAAAATAAGACAAATTATTTGATTTCATTTATGTAAAATTTTAGAAAATGCAAACCTTTACTGACAAAAAGCAAATCAGTTGTTTCCTGGAGATGGGGCGTAGGGCAGGGAAGGATGGGAAACAGGTATTGGGAAGGGGCGTGTAGAAACTTTTGAGGGTGATGGATATGTTCACTGTTGGGGTTGCAGTGATGGTTTCATAGGGGGTTACACATGTAAAACATTAAATTGCACATTTAAATATGTGCAGCTTATTGCATGCCAATTATACCTCCTAGAACTGTTAGACACACACATATATACACACAAGCATACACATACACACAGTAAGCCCAAAACCTGCTCTTGAACTTACCTCTGATACCAATTTTACGATCATCTTTCTAGACATTTGCACAATCACATTATACGCTACAACTTAGGATCACATTATACACCCAACTTGGTTTTTTCACTTGGACTCTTTTATTGTGGGTACACACAATTCTACGTCATTCCTCTCAATGGCTTACTGGTAATCCAGTGTGTGAATGTTTTGTGATATGTAACGTGTCCTCTATTTGCGGACTTTTAAGAGACTTTCAGTTTTTGCTGGATAATTTTTCAAATCAGTACAGTTCTTTTCTGAGTTATGGGCACCTGACTTAGAAGTTTCCTGTCCATGAAAAGAGCCCCTTGCTGGTGCTTTCTCCTGTTCTTTCTCCACGCACCTAGCCAGCAACCAAGCTGTTCTGGCTTATTTGCTCCACCTGGTGGACAGTGTGGGAAATTGCCAAAGCTTTATTATTTTTCCAGTGTGAGTGGGTCTTATTGACCTGAGTTGGCTATTCTCAAATCCGTTTTGTCCCTGGATGCCAGAGTGATCTTTCTAAACATAAATCTGATCCTCTCACTCTTGGGATGAAAACTCATCACCTAAAATAAACCCAGAACTCCTTACTGGAACACACAAGGTATTAATACTCTGGCCTTTGCCCAGCTCTCTAGCCTCAATTTTGGTAACTCCCATCCTGGCACTTTGTACTCCAGAAATACATGACCAATTATAATTCTCTAAACACAAAGTGCTGCTTCATACATCCACATTTTTGTATCTGTTATTTTCCCTCCCCAGAGTGTCATTCTGCCCTCTCCTTTTCCACATTTGCCTGGTAAACTCCTATTTAGCCTTCACAACCCTACAAGAGTCCCCTCCTCTCTGCAGTGGGATTTGGTTTGCAGTTTACAGTCTTATTCTTTGGGAGGCTACAAGGAAACTATTTCAGCAAATGGAGAGTTTCTTGACTTTTTTCCCAGGGGAGAAATTGTGAAGTCCTCATGAATCTTCTTTTTTCCTCAGCAGTCCATGGGGTCACAAAGAGTTGGACAGGACTGAGTGACTGAACTGAATTGAACTGGGATCCGAAGGAAGATATTTCACCCATTCACTCATTCACTCAGCAAATATTTGTTTCACTGTTTGAGGCACCAACATAGGCACTTAGGATACATAAGTGAATAAAACAATGATCCCTGCCCTCATGGAGCTTCATTCTGACAGAGGAAGAAAAACAGTACTAATACACATGTGTATGCAGGCTAAGTCGCTCAATCATGTCCGACTCTGCGACCCCATGGACTGTAGCCTGCCAGGATCCTCTGTAAATGGGATTCTCCAGGCAATAATACTGGAGTGCGTTGCTGTGCCCTCCTCCAGGGGATCTTCCTGACCCAGGAATCAAACCCTTGTCTCTTACCTCTCCTGCATTGGCAGATGGGTTCTTTACGTTTTGTAGTATGCCAGAAGATGTTAGGGCAAAAAGAAAGTCAAGCAAATCAGAGGGTTCTGTCTATAAAGATATACCTATCAAAATGTACAAGCAAACAGACTATCACTGCTATGAGAGATGATTTCCCTGCTGTTTAAGGCTCTTTGAATTGGATTTCTGCTCCTCGAAGCCAAAAACATCCGAACTAAACCAAGGCACTCACCTTGGTGTGCCTTCCTTAAGAGCAATAGTTGATATCCTAATTCCATCTGTTCCTTTGACAAGGAAAAATTAATTACAAGGAGATGCCACAGTCTCAGGTTCCATTTGGGGATTGTCCTGAGGGCCTTTGACGACGCTATGTTCTTATTCGTGTACCATTCAATTATTTCCACCCCGGGTAATCTTCTCGCTATCAGACATGGAATTAAGAAAACTGCACCTCAAAGGGAACCCCCAGGTCAGGATTCCAACTGCTATTCATTGATATGATCTATGCAGAGGACCAGGCCACCAGCACAGTCCCAGGACAAGCAGCAGCATCTCCAGCCTGAATCACTACCACAACCTTCCAACTCTTGCGCTGCTGGGCTGTTATCCTCACGCAGCCAGGGTGATTCTTATAAAACATCAGTCACATCCTGTCCCTTTTCTCCAATCACTGTTCATCACTTCCAGGCTCCCTGTGAGCTGGCCCTGGGTTACTTCCAACCTCCCATCCTGCTCCACTCCTCCACCACAGTCCAGCCACACTTGCTTCTTTGCTAGTTTTTTAAGTATGCAGATCTGCTTCTACCTCCTTTGCATTTTTTTCTAACATCTCTTTTTTTCTCCATTTTTCTGTACGATTAAAAAAAGTAGATGGGTGAGTCTTAAGGAGAAAACAACTAAATAATGTAGAATGTAGCCATTTGCTCTTTTTTGTTTGTTTGTTTATTTGGCTGTGCTGAGTCTTAGTTGCCATAAGCAGGATCTTTAGTTGGTGCATGAGAACTCTTAGTTGTGGTATGTGGGGTCTAGTTCCCTAAAGTGAAAAAGTGAAAGTGTTAGTCGCTCAGTCATGTCCGACTCTTTGTGACCCCATGCATTGTAGCCCGCCAGGTTCCTCTGTCCATGGAATTCTTCAGGCAAGAATACTGGATTGGGTTGCCATTTCCTACTCCAGCGGATCTTCCTGACCCAGGCATCAAACCCGCTTCTCCTGCACTGCAGGTGGATTCTTTACCATCTGTGTCACCAGGGAAGCCCTTGGTTAGTTCCTTCACCAGGGATCAAACTTGTGTCCCCTGCCTTGGGAGCAAGGAATCTTGGCCACTGGACCACCAGGGAAGTCCCTGCCCTTGCTTTTTAAGCCTGCCCACATTCCAATTTCTCCCCTCTGTGCCTTTTGTCATGCTGTCTTCTTACCCAGAACACTGACTCCCTTCTTGGAGCTAACACACTAACTCCTGGGCTCAGCCTTAGGGCAGTTCATTCATTCAAAAAATATTTATGAGGAGGCGAATAATGCACCAGACACTACACCCAGCACTGGAGAGACAGCCATGAAGAGTGAAGCAGCCCTTAGCTGCATGGGTTCCAGTACGAGGAACAGATTTAATAGGATAGTTAATGAGACAGCCATGGCATCAGTTTCATCTGCATCCCCAAGAAAGTGACTGACAACTACTTCCATGTCCCCAAGAGAGATGTCAGACTCCTTAGATAGGACTTACAAATGAGGGGGTCAAAATAAGTTTTGTGACTGGCGGCTCCTCATCCACTCAGACGTAGAAAGAGTTAAACTTAGAGAGTTCAGGGGAGACACAACATCTGAATAGTCAGGGGAGCCACAGGAGCATACGAGGGTACCTGTGGAAGCATTATGGGAAGGATGAGAATAAGAGGGACAAGAAATTTAAGCTGCTTGCTTAAAATTACATAGCTAGTAGGTAGTAAGGCTGGGATTCCAACCTAGAGTTATTTTAATAAGCCCACTCTCTTTTATGCTAATTTAATTTCCACTAATTTCTCCCACTCCAGATGCCTTGTTGTTGTTTAGTCGCTCAGTCATGTCCGACTCTTTTGCAACCCCGTGGACTGTAGTCCCACCGGCTCCTCTATCCATGGGATTTTCCAGGTAAGAATACTGGAGTGGGTTGCCATTTCCTCCTCCAGGGGATCTTCCCAACCCAGGGATCAAACCTGTGTCTCCTACATTGGCAGGTGGATTCTTTCCCACTGAGGTACCAGCAAGGCCCGCAAATTGGCTACTAACCTGTGGAACGGGTCAACTCTCCCTGGCCTGTCAGGAGGTATCCACCCAATGTGCTTGCTGCGCCCATATTATCTCTGCTCTTTGTTCTTAATTAACTCACTCTTTTCTGAAATACTTTGGGTCTGGAAATTCTTTTCCAACCCGTGTTCGGACTGCCATGACAGATAAGATTTAAGTATAATAAGTCATATAGGTGAGCCTTCTGCTATGTGTGAACCCAAGGCATTCCCCCTTTCCAGCAGAATACATTTGTTCTTCATAAAGAGCTAGTTTGTACCTGCCCCCTTTCCAGCAGAATACATTTGTTCTTCATAAAGAGCTAGTTTGTACCTGAATTAATCTGCTCTTTGAAAACTTTGGTCTACATACACTTGTAAATCATTTTTTAAATTTATACTGTATCACAATAGTCTTCTTTTAAATAGCGAATTCAGCTTGAGCATTAAAATTCTTTTGACCGTGATTATATTTTACTCAGATTTCCAGGACTTGCTGATTATGTACTTAGAGGTATACTTGTATCTACTTAAAACTCTAAAAGTTGAGAGTTGTTTTCTTGGGTGGGAAATTTTTAGGACTTCAAGCCTGGGAGGCAGCATCTCAAGCAGCCCTGAGAAACTGCTCTGAGGAGGCAGGGGATGGAGTCAGTTTATATAAAAGTTTGCAACAAAGCAGGCAGATAGTCTGAACTTTGAAGATTATTGTTAATTAAGAAAACCAGATATCTCAAGTTTAGGAATTTAGTGCTCTCTAAGTATGGGAAGAAGCAAGCATCTGGGCTCGCTGAACTCCTTCCTTTCATATGCATCTCAGCTATCTGGGGCCAGCATCCTTCATTTTCACATCTCCCCTACTCCCACCCCATTGTTCTCCCTTTTGGGGGCCCTCACATTTGGAGGGCTGGAATCACGGATGGCTGTGACATTCTTGTTTACAGACATGGCAGGAGACACTCCATCACATATTTGTAACATGAACAATCTCTATCAGAGAATCAACCAGAAATACTTTGCTGCTCTTCTTCTTGTAGCAGAATTTACATTTTTTTTTTGTTCTTTCTCTGACTGCTTCATATATATACACATGAGAGATACATAGACAGGTTCATATTTTAGGAGAGTTGGCACTATTTCATTCTTTTCTCCATCTGGAAGGCACAGCCAGCCACCCCAGTACCTGGTCCAAGCAACCTTCTAGAATAATGGACTGTGACTATAAATACTTTGGGCACTTAGTTGATACAGTGCTGGTATGCTTGTTGACATGTTGTTATGGAAGTTAGATAATTATGCCAATAGGTAATACCTTGCATGTGACTCTGTGTGTGTGTGTGTGTGTGTGTGTGTGTATGTGTGTAGAGAAGCCATGAAATGAGTTTTGGTTTCTATTGTTGACCAGTTCAGTGAGTCAATGAATATCTTTTTGCTCAGTCATAAACCCTATAATACTTTCCACTAGAACCCCCTGGAACCTGAGTAAAAGCTATTGTACTGACACCTAAATGTTTAGGGCTATCAATTTTTTATCCTTGAAAATAATCCAGTTATTTAAGTTCCATACTACTTTGCTTTATTATCAAAGGGAAGAAACCCTTAAGTGGTTGTTGGTGGGGCAAACATCTTTTAAAGCCAGAATGAACTCCTTGCACTTTGACTGTCTAAGAATTGGGCCCGAAGGGAACAACTTGAGAAATAAATATTATTATTCCACTCCCACAGCATAAATAATTTTGACATACCTTACTGAAGGGCCTTTTGCAAATTTGTTGCTTTCCATAGTTTACATAAAAATCTCCTTTTCTTATCATGACTTTAAAGAATATGAATACAAAGGAGATGGGAAGATTACTGTGCGGTGTTAATAGCCCTCCATCAATAAGGTAGGGCATTCAATGATAAGAGCAGTATCACTGTGAGGCCGTGTGAAATTACATTAATAATGTATGAATGAATACATTTTCATTGCTAAAAAAAAAAAAGGCATTTGTATGCATGTAGAATAAACGAGAAACATCTCCCAACTTGCTTCCTAAACAGTTGAGAGGCTAACTTTTCATCTCATTTCTATGCATTTCATAGATACAAAATACTTACAGGGGCTTTCTACTGACAGGTCTCAATCAAGTATAAATGGTATCACAACCCAGTGACTGTTCTATAATTCATGCTTTTATGTTGAACACTATCTGAAGAGTCATGTTTCTTAATCTTTTCCTTTATGTCTTCTGGGCTTTGTGTGTGTGTTTTTTTTAACTTGTAAAGATTTTTTTTTTTGACATGGACCATTTTTTGATTTGAATTTGTTACAACCAATTTTGAATTTGAATTTGTTACAAACATTGCTTCTGTTTTATGTTTTAGTTTTTAGGCCATGAGGCAAGTGGGAATTTTAGCTCCCCAACCAGGGATTGAACCAGTACTCCCTGCATTAGAAGGTGAAGTCTTAACCACTGGACTGCCAGGGAAGCCCCCTTCTATTTTAGAAGCCCTTTCCCCACTCCATCGGGTGCTTCAATTGATTATTTTTCTATTTTTTATTTAAATATATTTTTAAAATTTTTACAATGTTGTGTTAGTTTCTGCCATGCAACAGGGCTTAAATTTTCATCCATGGTTGAACAGGACTGGGAAGACTTGTAGGAAACAGCTGCCTGCTGGCCTGGAGGTGGAGCAGAAAAACAGGACTGTCTTGGCTGAGCTCTGAGCTCCTTTAACTTCCTTTGGCCCCTCCCACTTCCTGCCCAGAGTCCTCTTCTCTGCTGGCCCTCACAGTCTTTTTTGTTTCCCAGGTAAGTGGAAAGGACTCATGGAGGAGGGTAATGGAGAGTATTAAGGCTGGTTTTCTTTTTAGTATGTTATGTGTTATGGTAGAGGCAATTGGAATGAGAAATAATCTCCAATTTTACACCAACTCAGTTCTGTGGAGTCAGGGGAAAAACTGGTTTTGGTGTTTTGGAAACTTGATCATGAATCAACATTTTGTATGCCTATGGCTGATTCATACTGATGTATGGCAAAAACCATCACAATATTGTAGTTATCTCTAATTAAAATAAATAAATTAATTATTTTAAAAAAAGAATCGATATTTTGATTCACTCTCAAAACCAATCAATGATCTAAATCTGCCTTATATTCATGACCAAAAGAAAAAATAATGACAAAATCTGTCAAAAAGTTGTGGTTAAATTTTGAACATGCAGTGATCAATCATCTAATTCATATATTAGCCAAATTATTTTCCTCCCTTCTACTTTCTATTGCCTTTTTTCCCACTTTACCGATTTTTAGTCCTTCTTAGTACCTTAAGATGGACAAGGGAGAGAAAAAGAGATGGAATTCCATTCAATAAATTTTTCTGTTTACACTGAAGTCATATATTATGTGAGGGGTTAGGTTCTAAAGAGAGACCACAAAGTAAAAATCATGTAAAGTCAAAGTCATCCTTGAAAATTCCTCAAATGGACCATAAGACCTAGGAAACACCTAGTTTTGTTTTGTTGTTTGTCTCCAGAATTGAAACTGACTTATGGAGTTGGTTTGTTTGTTTTTGGCCACGCTTGTGGTTTGTGGGATCTTAGCTCCCTAATCTAGTGTCCAGCCTGGGCCCAGGGAATTCCCTGGAAGTCCAGTGGTTAGGACTCCAGGCTTCCACTGCAGGGGACCTGGGTTTGGTCTCCGGTTAGGGAACTAGGTTCCCGCAAACCACTTGGTGCAACCAGAAAAACCCAAAACAACAACAAAAACAATATGATCTGGCCAGGGAATGAAAGTGTTGAGTCCTAAGCACTGGGCCACCAGGGAATTCCTGGAAACAGATGAATGTTTCCTCACTTGAGCATTAGATAAAATAATTGACTTGTATTTGGGGATGGATTAAAAGGGAAGATAAGTACCTTCAAACACTAGACTTATATTCTATATGGTGAAGTCAGGACCAGTGACACCATTTTCAAGGTCCCACGCAAAATGAAAATGCAGAGCTCCTTGTTCAAAAATGAGTGAGAATTTCAAGTAGGCAGCAGCAGAGCCTTAAATTAAGTATGAGGCTCCTCTAAGCATAGGGTCATGAGCCACTGCATGCCCAAGAAGCTAGCCTTGGATAAGGAGCTTGGACCTGTAATGAGAAATCTGGAAACTGACATCAACTCAGGAAGCGAAGCCTCACAACTCCCATAGAGAGAAGAAGGGGTTAACATCACTGCCGGGGTTCCAACCATGCTTTTGTGCTCCCTACTCCACATCTCACTGATGTCAGGTTGAATTTGCATTACGCTGATGCTGGGAAAGATTGAAGGCAGGAGGAAAAGGGAAGACAGAGGATGAGATGGTTGGATGGCATCACTGACGCAATGGACATGAGTTTGAGTAGGCTCCAGGAGTTGGTGATGGACAGGAAAGCCTGGTGTGCTACAGCCCATGGGGTTGCAAAGAGTTGGACATGACTGAGTGACTGAACTGAACTGAGATCAGCACAAGATGCAACCCCACTATAAACGTTAAGCTGTTAAAAGGTTGCAAATCCACATTAAAATTACATTTTTGGATCTTCTGATTTATTCAAGGATTCACTGTAATTTAAAACTCAGATTTAAGATGTGTCAAAAGAAGTCTTCACATTTTTTTGCCAAGTAAAAATGTTGATCTGCCTTGAGTCATCTGCCAAAGGCAATAGATCAAATTTAATCTATTGTGTAATTTACAGGGAAAGCAAACTGCATTACCATGAGTTCTCGAAGTGCTTCAAAAAAGACAAGTTAAAAAAATTCAGTTCAGTTCAGTTCAGTCGCTCAGTCATGTCCGACTCTTTGTGACCCCAAGAACTGCAGCACGCCAGGCCTCTCTGTCCATCACCAACTCCCGGAGTCTACCCAAACCCATGTCCATCGAGTCGGTGATGCCATCCAACCATCTCATCCTCTGTCGTCCCCTTCTCCTCCTGCCCCCAATCCTACCCAGCATCAGGGTCTTTTCCAATGAGTCAACTCTTCGCATGAGGTGGCCAAAGTATTGGAGTTTCAGCTTCAACATCAGACCTTCCAATGAACACCCAGGATTGATCTCTTTTAGGATGGATTGATTGGATCTCCTTGCAGTCCAAGGTACTCTCAAGAGTCTTCTCCAGCACCACAGTTCAAAAGCATCAATTCTTCGGCGCTCAGCTTTCTTCACCGTCCAACTCTCACATCCATACATGACCACTGGAAAAACCATAGCCCTGACTAGACGGACTTTTATTGGCAAAGTAATGTCTCTGCTTTTAAATATGCTATCTAGGTTGGCCATAACCTTCCTTCCAAGGAGTAAGCGTCTTTTAATTTCATGGCTGCAATCACCATCAGCAGTGATTTTGGAGCCCCCAAAAATAAAGTCTGGCACTGTTTCCACTGTTTCCCCATCTATTTCCCATGAAGTGATGGGACCAGATGCCATGATCTGAGTTTTCTGAACATTGAGCTTTAAGCCAACTTTTTCACTCTCCTCTTTCACCTTCATCAAGAGGCTCTTTAGTTCTTCTTCACTTTCTGCCATAAGGGTGGTGTCATCCGCATATCTGAAGTTACTGATATTTCTCCCGGCAATCTTGATTCCAGCTTGTGTTTCTTCCAGTCCAGTGTTTCTCATGATGTACTCTGCATATAAGTTAAATAAGCAGGGTGACAATCAATATACAGCCTTGATGTACTCCTTTTCCTATTTGGAGCCAGTCTGTTGTTCCATGTCCAGTTCTAACTGTTGCTTCCTGATCTGCATACAGGTTTCTCAAGAGACAGGTCAGATGTGTGATAATATGTCTTCTTCACATAAACAGCTAACTATTTTACTTACTAAAGAGGTTGCCTTTTCATTTTTTTTTTTTTCAGAAGGTCATGAACTAATCCGTGCAAGGAGGATTTTGTTTTATGACTGCCTGAGCTCTTTGGGTAAGAATATGATACAAGGCTCTCTGTTTTTTTAAGGAAGCTGCCTAATATTTTACAGGACTATATTTCTTCAAAGTGCTTTTATATATAAGGCAGTCTAAGGGAAATTGGTCAGGAGGTTTCCTGATCAAGAGGTTAACTGACCAAGAGGTTTCCAGGTAGTAAGTTATTTAATGTTGATGTAATAGAAGATTATTTTTCCAGGAGATTTTTCTCTCTCTGGCATGGGTCTCTGATGTTACTCTACCTCTTATGCCTCAAAGTTCTCACCCCAGCAGATGTTGAAACTTGACTCATCTGTTTTGACAAAAATTGCTTCCTTGTGGCTTTGAGAATCACATATTTGAGCTTTAAAATACATGCCATGCCCAGGATCAGGCAGCTGGTGACACAGGTAGATTGGACAACTCTCCTGACTCATGCTTACCTGCTTCACATTATGTAATATGGCAAAACAATACTTAACAAGCTTCTGCAAAGAAACAAAGAAAGCAAAGCTGCCATGTGTCGTTGTCACAGTGTCCAGAAGTTTGGGGGATATTTTTAGTTAATCTTTCTATTGTGGAGTCTCTAGGGTGGTGATGGCAGTTGTGTGGTGGTGGTTATTTGGCAAGAATTGAAATTAGAGGCTTCTGTCAACCTGACTTCTGATTCCAACAAACAACATAAGCTAGGTTCATAGGAAAGAACCTGGGTGGCAATAGCATTTTCTCTTTAATCTCTTGATTTGTACCAAGTTGTGTATTTTAGGAGAAGGGAGGAGAGAGTGGCATTAACAGACACAAATACAAATTTATTCAGATCACCAGCTAAGGTTGTTCAGAGTGGTTTGCCAAATAGTTTCAGCAACTAGCACTGATTGAGTGCTTATTGTATACAATCCTAAGCACTTTACATGCTTTATCTCATTCCATCTTCACAATAGCCCAGTTAGACAGGTATAATATTTTCCCATTGACCAAGATCTCATAGTAGTAAATGTCAGAGGGAGGGTTTGAACCCAAGATAGGGCCATTTTTAACACTGAATGATTCCATCTAGGTTAACTGACTTTCCATCCTCCTTTAAAATGTTACCTGTTTTTTTTTTCCTACTAATAGAACCAATTTTCCCTCCACCAAACCACACATGATTTCAGCACTAAATGGAGTTACTTGAGCCTATACAAAAGTCACTTACATTCTTGCATGAAACTATCTCTCAAATAACCCCCAATTTACACCTGGCAGAAGATGCACTTTTCCTGTGTGCAGTTGGGGGAAGGGTGTTTCTGTAGACTCTGAAGCACACTCACAACAGAGCAGAACTGTAGGCCTGACCCACAGAGCTCCTCTGGGACTGCTTATTTACATTAACCACTGTCGAAACTTTGAAACTTCTCTCGGAGATAGGTGTTGCCAAGAACCCTAGGGGAAGTTAGATGCTTTATCTTTTGCGGGCATACGAAGTTTACAAGTTTACGAGAGCCTGGGTGGGTGTGACTCCCAGGAGCTAATCGTCCTGTCCAGTCATATCCAAATCTGGACTCCTGTTTCTGTGGAGGTGCAGACACAAACATAGGAGACAATTTGGTTGCTGACGTGCGTGGGAATGCACTTGCCCAGTAGTGGGTTAGATTGTCTCTGTGTAGACCGTGTGATAGTGGGAACTTAATTTGGATCGCCTGGTCTAGATGAGGAGTGTTCGGGTCGTAAAAGTTCCACCTGCGGCCAGGCAGCTTGCTGCACTGCTCATGATGGTGTGGGGCCCCGTAGACCAGTGGGGTCAACCCAGGGCTTCACCGCACTGTCCGCGGGCGGCTCCGCCCCGCCCCCAGAATCCCGGCTCCCGCTCCGCCCCCCAGCGCCCCGACTGGCCCCGCTCCCACAGCCCCAACAGGCCCCGCCTCCAATACCGGGCGCTTGGGAGGCACGGCTGCCCCAGTTCCGTAAACACTCCTCTCCCCGCCCCTAGCAGTACCCGACTGCACCACTCGCAGCCCACGGGGGGGAACTGTTCCCTCTGGCATCCAAAATACCCACAATCCAAGCTCTCCTAGGTCTCTTTCATTCGAAGGTGAGGCAGATGTCTTCTGTGAAGTCAGGTCTGTCAGAACTCTGGCGTCAAAGCTGAAGTGCCCTAGATTTACCTCTCTCCTTCATGCGGTCTTCACCCCCACTCTCCACTTATGTGGTGGCCACGCCGTGGCTGCCTCTCTAGAGTCCCTGCCGGCCCTTTAAATACCGCGTGGGGGGGCCGGGGAGGCTGAGGGTTGTCGGACTCCTGAGTTTCCAAGGTGTTTGTGCGGTCCTGGGCGAGGGAACACTTAAAGACCCCTGACGAGGGCTCCCTCAGTCGTCTTTCTCCTCCGCCTGTCTCCGTGCCGGACCCGGTGCGTACCATCCCCCGGGAAGGGGTCGCGGGCTCTGAGGTGACGGGCCAGGTTGGCAGAGGGGGACGCCTCACCCCAGTAGCCGCCCGAGGGCCTCCCCACTTCACCTCGGAGCTGCGTCCTGGGACCCGCGGCCAGGGGTGGTAGAGCCCGGCTTCTTGCTTCCCCAACCCCCTCCTCATATCCCTTGTTTGACCTCGAACCGCCGTCCCGCGTGGGATTTGTTTTGAAAGGAAACACCCGCGGCGGGTGTTGGGGCTGCCGCGGGCTTCGGGCCCTGGAGGGGCCGGGGTCAGGGTCGTGGCCGCTTGGCCTCTGTTTACCTCCCGCTGGGCCCGTGCCAGCGACGGCGCCGCGAGCGGCTTCCCACCATCTGGGCTCCTGGAGGGGGCACCTTGTCGCCTGCGACCGCTGGCCCGGCTTGGGTGAGTGAACCGAGCTGCGGTCACGGCCGGGAGGGGCTCCGATCGTGTGTTTGGGGTTTGTTGCCGGGGTTTCCTCGGTACTCGCCTCGGCCTCCGCTGTCCCCTCCCCCAAGGGTTTGTTTTGACAGGAAACGTGCTGCTGAAGGGGAGGGGCGCCCAGGGGACGTGGGCGAGAGGTGTGCAGATGCGTTCCCGCGACGGTACCCTCAGTTACCCGGAGGAGGCAGGACATGCGGGTCAAGCCCGGGTTCGAACCCCTGAGGCCCTCCGGGGTGGCTTGTGCTTCCCAAGGCTGCTACTTTGGGTGGTGCCACTCCAGGTCACAGCGGACGAACATGGCTAAGGGTTTTCATTAGTGTTAAGGAAAACTGTTCCCTTAAACCGAGCGATTTCACAGTGATAGAAAGTTTCCTTTCGAAACAAATCTATTTACATGCAAAAATCTCGTCCAGATAAAGAGAAGTGTTTGATAGAGCACAGATGAGGATGGAGATGTGGAAACAGACATGAAGAGAGGTCCTCAAGTGACTAAGTCTTGGGAAACATCATCTTCGATGGTTATCCTGTTACTTTCACGTTGAAGAAGCTAGGCAAGCTGTCTTTGTCCCCAGTGGGCCCCTTGGGCCCCAAGATCCCTGTGGCCCATGGTCTTTAGCCCAGTCAAAAACCTTGCTCTGTCCAACCTGCCAAATTTAATGAGGTTATGGCAGTGGTCCCCACTTTAGGGGGCCCCAGCCTGCCTTTTCCTCTTGCCTCCGGGGATTTCATCTATCATCCTGGCAGCCCCTGGAGGTTGCCTGACTTAAAGTGACCCAGGGCTGAAGATACCCAGTCGTGTATGAAGCAGCTTCAGTGCCCTTTTGTGGAGGGTTGAGGGCCCAGAGGAGGAAACAGGTACTAAAACAGGTCAGCCAGAGGCGGGAGAAGTGTTTTCAAGTGTGCACAGTGCCTAGAAATCCTTTCCCTGATGCTGTAATGTTATGGGTGGCATGAACATCTGCTTTTTTAGACAATAACTGGCTTTGTTGGCCTTTGTCTAGCTCTTTGTTAGCTCTAATTTGACGAAGACCAGTATTCTGTAGTTGAATGGAGCAGGCACCTACCTCTCTGCTCTGTGGTTTTTGCCTTGCTTCATGTGGATAACTCTTTAGCACTGCTATTGTTTAGGAGTGGTTCTAAAGCAGTGCTTTGCAGAAGATGAAGATTTCCCATATCATCTGCAGGGTTTTCTTCAGAGTCCAACCTGACTTCTGTGACTCTCTACCCTTTACTACAGATATGTGAATGCTTGTCCTTGCACCCGACCTTGATCGGGTCTTGAAGGATGATACCGGCTAGATGTTTCTTGAAATTTTCTCTTTTTCATGACTTAACCTTAATTGGATGGGTTTCATTCCTCAGGGCCCTGCTGGATAATCTGAGTAATTCACTTCAAAATGCTTCTGACTCATGCTAGCTGTAAGCAATTAACTCTTTTGATAATATTTGGGTTTTAAAGAGAGATTTTGCAGTTCATAAAGAAAGGCTCCCTGATGGAGGATTTTCAGTCACTCTAGTGCAGTTGGAGAAGGAAATGGCAACCCACTCCAGTATTCTTGCCTGGAGAATCCCAGGGACAAAGGAGCCTGGTGGGCTACCATCCATGGAGTCACAAAGAGTTGGACATGACTGAGTGACTAACACAAACACAGTGCAGTGAGTGAAAATGATTTTGGTCAATGAACTCTTTCAGTGATGCCCTTCGTGGTGTGGCACTTGAGCAGACACCCTGGGGGGAAGGTCAGCTTGTTATCACATGTGCAAGGGTCCATGTGGTGATGGATAGATCAGTTCAGCAGTGTGGGAGTGGAAAGAATGAACAGTTGTCCACATTTTCTATAGGCATCCTAGAGTGGTAAAGAGCATGGGATTTAGGGATCCACTGCCTGGATTAGAGTTGTGCCTGTGCCACTGCTGTGAACCCTTGAGCAAATTATTTAACCTCTCTGAGCCTCAGGTTCTTCCCTCTAAAAAGAGAATAATGATGATTCCTTTGCTAACAAGGTTATAATGAAGATTCAAGAAGATAAAACATTTTAAGCACTTATTATAGGGGCTGAGTCATAGTAAGTACTCAATAACTGTTACCGCCAATTGTTATTTTTAGCTACCAGTTTAGCATTAGGAGGGTGGAAAATTACAATGTGAAAGTTTCTTTAAGCTCTGGGACTGTGAGTCTTTGCTAATTTGAATTATTGGTGCCTTGGAAATGCGTTGAGATAGGCATTGGAAATTGGAGGAAGAAGACATAGCTTCTTCCTGAAAGGAGTTTAAAATGTAGTGGGGAGACAGATTTGCAGACAACAATCTTTCAGTGACCGCATGATGGGAATATAAACAATGTGAGTGAGGCAGAGGAGAAGGGTAACCCAAGTTGTCTTGTGAATAGTGTGACTTAATTTGTTCATCTGTGATGCTCACTGAGCTCTTGCTCTATCGCAGGCAGCATTCTAAGCTCTAAGATGACTAATAAATGGAATGAGTAGGGATATCAAGGAATGTCACTTCGAAGTTGTAACATTTGCTTTCAAGTCTGAATGACAACAAGGCCCCAACCACACAGAGATCAGGGAAAAGAACATCCCACTGGAAGGGAATAGCAGGTGCAAGTGCTCCAAAGAAGGAAGTTTGGCATGTCAGAGTAACCCAGAGAAAGCCATTGTGTTCAGGACATGAAGAATTAGGGGGAGAATAGTAACAGAATAAAGTAGACAAAGGCCAAATCACAGAAGGATTATAAACCATTGCCAAGAGACCTTATAGGAAAAGGGGACCCACCTGGAGAAGAACACTTAAAAGGGATTTCTTTTGCCTTTTCTGAAGGGTTCTGGACAATTTCTTGTTTTACTCATTAGGCACTGTTCAAGAAGGACGTTGGGAAAGTTTGACAGTTTAGAAGAGATTTTATAATAGAGTGCTATCTAAGCTAACATAGCAGTGGGAACAATCAAGATCATAAAACTACAGGAGACTGGACTGTTCTGAATTAGACTTGAACTTTTGGTACAGTACTTCTTCTTTTAACCTTTTACTTTGCAATAATTTCAAATTTACAGAAAAAGTTGCAAGAACAGTACAAAGAACTCCCTGTTGTCTACCTTTTACTCATATTCACCTATTAGCATTTTGTTCCATAGGCTTCATTGTTTTCTTTTTCTCTCATTTGAATCATTGGAGAGAAAGTTGCATATATCATAGGCCTTTATTCCTCAGCGCATAATCACAGCACACTTATCAACTTCAGTAAATTTGACATTATAATACAGACAGATTCAAGTATTGTAACCATGTTGTCAACTGATATAATAATGTTTGTTATAGCATTTTTTAATTTGGTACAGGATACAATCTGGGATCATCTACTGCACTCAGTTGCCAAGTCCCCTTTCATTATCCTCAACCTTTCTTTGTTTTTTGTGACACTGACATGTTTTAAAAATTCATAATTTCTAATAAGAATAAAATAATATTTCATATCTGTCAAGCACTTAGTAGGAGTTTAAATACATAGACTACTTCAATTACAGCAATTCTGTAAGGTAGTTAATACTGCTGTCCCCAATTCATCAAGGGTAAGTTCCCTGTCTCCAGTCTATAAGTATCACAAGTTGAGATAAAGAATCTAGTCCTCCTGGCTCCAGAGCCAATGTCCTTACTGCCTTGGTGACATGTGCGTGGTGACTGGTGGATCTTTGCAGTTCTGAACCATTGCAGGATCATTTGCAGGTAGACCTTGCTGCAGAAAGAAAATAAGAAAGTAAAGTCACTTATCTGGATGCAGCCTGAGGATCACTGGCAAATTAAAAACTGATTTTCCCCCTATATGTGGTGAAACACAGGATGAGCCCCTTCAGGTCTCTGTAACTTGTTCCCTCTTCTCTAAAATGCCAGTGGTCATATGGCTATTCATTCCACAATAAATATTTAAGTGCCTCCTGCCTCCCAGTCACTGACATTGGAAGGAATGATTATACTGCCTCTATTATTATAAAATGTGGAACAGTGCAATGAAAAATGTGATTATTCTCTTTGAATAGTGATACACCGTAGTGCTGGAGGCTTTGCTTTGGTGTTACCTCCTCTCTTCACATTGACTTTACTTTTGGCCATTGAGTAAATCCTCCCGTGTAGGATGAGACATGGTGTTCCCGGAAAGTTGTCTGGTTTGTTTGTGAGTTGCACTGGTGAAGGTTAAGTAGATCTAGTTTGTCGGTATTAGAAGCATTACATTTTTTAAAGAAACAACCTGCTTTTGTTGTCACTATTCTAAGAGAGAATCCAAAATAGCTTTAAAAGCAGTCTAATTACCCTTAATGCTTTTCAGTCAAGAAGCTTTGTCCCCAGATGACCTATATGTACACACAAGACCAAGAAAGGTAAGAGCAAGTGTGAAGGAATTTGCAGAAGACTGTTTGTACCATCAGAGAAGGCAATGGCACCCCACTCCAGTACTCTTGCCTGGAAAATCCCATGGATGGAGGAGCCTGGTAGGCTACAGTCCATGGGGTCGCTAAGAGTCGGACACGACTGAGCGACTTCACTTTCACTTTTCCCTTTCGTACACTGGAGAAGGAAATGGCAACCCACTCCAGTATTCTTGCCTGGAGAATCCCAGGGACAGTGGAGCCTGGTGGGCTGCCGTCTATGGGGTCGCACAGAGTCGGACACGACTGAAGCGACTTAGCAGCAGCAGTTTGTACCATGATGCGCCATTTGCTTTTGATTTTTGTATTTCAAACAAATGCAAGAATTCTGTCCTAGGTCAACTCCAGTCTTTGTTATCTGTAGGGGAACATGCTTTTATCACCACGGAATGAAACTATTCTTCCCTCCAGAGTTTCTAATGCCTAAAATGATGATAATAACAACTACCAAAGCAAATAATACTAACAGCAGCAAACATCTGTATCCTGTTTACTCTGTATCAGACATTGGTCCAATATATACTGCCTGAATGAAATCTCTCACCAACCCTATGAGTTAGGTATTATTAATTTGAGAATGCAGGCCATTTCTTTTGGCTTCAAAGAAAAATTTCTGCTCAGATCCATGAAAACTCAGTTGTAATGTAGAGGCTTCTACCAATTAAACAGGATTTCTGAACAGTTTTTATTACATCCCCTATGCCAGAAACTCTACTTCCAGTGAATTGTTGGAAGAAAGCAAGCTGTGTATGTGCTATGCTCAGTCATTTCAGTTGTGTCCAACTTTTTGCCACCCCATGGACTGTAGCCCGCCAGGCTCCTCTGTTCATGGGATTTTCCAGGCAAGAATACTAGAGTGGGTTGCCATTTCCTCCTATAGGATATCTTCCCGACCCAGGGATTGAACGCTCGGTTCCTCCATCTCCTTCATTGCAGGCAGATTCTTTATCCGCTGAGCCAGCTTGGGAGCCTGGAAGAAAGCATAGTTGCATGTTATTGAGCATTTCTTCCATGAAACATTTGATTTCTCAGAACCTCTAGTGATGTGATGCTTCACAGAACTCTGGGTTTATATAGCATTTTAGCAGTTCCTCATAAAAGGCACCTGAGAGCTGGACCAACCCCCTCAGAAAAATGAGGTGAAGAGAGCAGATGCATTGTGGGTGAAGTCATGCAGCAAATCAACAGCAGAGTCAGGCCTCACACCTGGGACTTCTACCTCCCAACCTGGAGCTTTTCATTTTTTTAAAAATCTGTGCTTAGCTGCCTCGTTAAACACAATTAAGAAACCTATGAGGTGTGCTGTTCAGCTGGAGTATAAAAATGAAATGGACAGTTTTAGCTATTAACCTAGTTCATAAATTCCAATGGATGAAAAGCTTTTATTCACTTTTACCTAGAAAAATAGCCAAAGTGAAGAGAAATGATCTCAGAGCATCATGGCACAGTTGTCACAGTTGAATGAATGAAAGAAATAATAAAGTGGAAGCAGAGCTTAAGGTATTCTAGTTTAAGAGTATGACAGGACTAGGGAATATTGAGTCCAAACCTCATAAGGCAGGTAGAGGTGGTAGGTTCTTTGCTCCAGGCCTTAACCTGTGACAGCAGCGGGTCTGTAAATGTGGAATATCAGTTTGCAAATGTTCTGGTTGCAACTGTACCAGATGGGATTCGAGGATTCTGATTCAGCTGACACCGAATGAATGCTTGTCACACACTTGACACTGATGGTGGACGAGACACAGTTCTTGCCTTAGTGAGGGGAGTCAGAAGTAGCCAGGGGAGGGAAATAAATATGAGAGTCTAAGTGCTATTGGGCAGATACCAGAGATGTGCTGCAGGTAGACAGAGAAGAGTGCCCTTAGCTCTGGCCAGGCGTAGAGGGAGGGCTTCCTGGTTTCCTTTCCTCAAAAACCAGCATTTTCGAGAAATGCCATCCATGAGAAGCAAAACGTTGGCAAAGAGAGAAAGCCAGAGGCAAGGGCAAGCACTCCTTTTGGGACTTGGGGTTTGGTGGAATTGAAAGGGTTAGAGTGGACCATTTTCTTCTTCCTCTAGCCCCATCCACACCCACACCCCCTTCTATCAGATGGGAGTTAAAGCGCAAGACTAGTTTGCCTGGGGTAAAGGAGGTGAGCCCACCACTGAGAATGCCAGGGGTCAGACCTTTTGTAGCCTGTGTCCAAGGTGTTTGGTTTTGGGACTCTGGGAGTAGTGTCTCTGTGGGGAAGCTTCCTGGCAGCTCCAGCATCACCCCACTCCCTCCGCTTCGGTCTGCAGAGGAAGCCTCTGAGTTGGTGATTTTCTGTTTGTGAAAGTGGAGGGCTGAGCAAGGATGCATTTCTACAAGTGGCACGACTGTAGAGGTTGCTTGGGTGAGGCCAGGGGCAAGTGCCCTTGACTTCTCACCTTTAGTAAGTCCCTCTTAGGCCCATCCATTTCTCTGTCATCACCCAGAGGATAAAAAAATAGCCCTGTTTCTCTCAGCAAAGGCTCAATCCCCCAACTTGGTCCCCAGCCTGCCTCTCCTTTCTGGCGCTTCCTGAGCAGTGCCTTGGTGTCCCCTTCCTTGTCCTCCAGCATCTGACACACAGCTTTAGGTAACTGGACTTTAGAGCCATGAGAGGATGGCCTTGCATATTTTGTTCACTGTTACTTTTCCCTGGGCTTGGTGCACAGTAAGCGCTTAATACATTTGAAAGGGACCATTGAAGGAACTTCAGGCACTTCCAGGCATTCTGTGGGTAGTTGTGGTTTCATGTTCTGACTGTCTTAAAAGCTCAGAGAACCTCATTGCTGGTTCAGGTTTAAAGACACTCCGTGAACTCTTACTGTCATTACCATCCATTCAAGATTTGAGGTGCCTTTCTCCTCGGGCCTGGGTTTCCCCTCAGTGGCAGCTAGCACCACACTCATATATCAGGGCTGGCTCCTCCACAGGTGTGGGTGAGGATCCTGAGTTGTGGCCTGAGCATCCAGCGTACCCCAGGTCTCCTTTCCAGGGTGGGCCCAGGCGGTGACTGGGCCCACTACCCTGCCCTTCCCTGGGAAGCAGTCTGATGTCCCAGAAACAGCCCTGGATGTGGAGTCCAGGGACTGGCTTTGTGGCACAGCAAGTCTCCCAGAGCATGTTCTCCCCTAGCCTGTGAACCAGCATCTTTGTGCCTGCTTGTTCATTGGGTGGCTGTGGGTACTTGGTAAATTATCAAGTACAAACCAAAGATCGGGCCTTATGCTTCATAGCATGGCAGTTTGTGACAAAATGGACGAGGAAAACCTATAGACTTGCCAGCCAGAGATCTTACTTAGTAGCTCCTCTTTCCCCAGGAGGCTCACAGACAACTAAAGAGACTGATTTCAAAAATATTTTATGTAAAACAAAGACAGAGGAATAGTAATAGCTAACATGTGAATGCTGTGGTAGGCACTTTAATAAGATGAATCCTGCTTCATCTTCAAGCAACCCCATGAGGTGAGTCTTTCAGCCCAGCTTTACTCCGGAGGGAGGAAGTTGAGTGACTTCTCCAAGGTCACCTGGCAAAAGACAGAACAAGCTTCTAACCTGGAGCCCCACACTCTCTTACCCTCCCATACTTCAGCAGCCTTCACAGGAGAGAACATGTGCCCTGTACATTGTTTTTTGAGGATCTGTTCTTACTGGGAGCTGCTCCATGTTCACACTGAGGATGTCCCGTGGGAGCTCATACCTGTGGCTGTAGAGTCCCTTTCTGAAGGCAGTCTTGCAGGCCTAGTGACAGGCTGGCCTGGGTGCCACAGGAGGAAGGAGGTCATCTGCTGGGGGCCTTTCTGGTGCTGTGACACAGAGGATGTGGCTGTCTATGCTGGAGGAGGCATGGGCACTCCTGGTGGAAGCACCAGGGAAGGTTGACACAGGGTCTGTTTGTCCGTGCAGGTGCTGTCTCTACCCACACTCCCACGACACAAAATGCCCTTCAATGGTGAGAAGCAGTGTGTGGGCGAGGACCAGCCAAGCGATTCCGACTCTTCCCGGTTTTCCGAGAGCATGGCTTCTCTCAGTGACTACGAGTGCTCCAGGCAGAGCTTCACAAGCGACTCCTCCAGCAAATCCAGCTCTCCTGCCTGTAAGCCGACAAGGAGCAGAGCCTGGGGGGTGCTGGGCATGGTTCTAGACACAGATGTTTGTTTTTTCTTTTAATCAATATTTTTTAAAATATTTATTTATCTGGCTGGGCCAGGTCTCAGTTGCAGCCTGCAGGCCCTATTTTTAGTTGCAGCGTGCGAACTCTTGGTTGTGGCATGTGGGATCTAGTTCCCTGACCAAAGATCAAACCTGGGCCCCCTGCATTGGGAGCATGGAGTCTTACCCACTGGACCACCAGGGAAGTCCCTAGATGCATGTTTGAGTGAGAGCAAAGTCCTGACTTCCTCTCCTTTCTAGACATACTGGAATGTCACTGTAAGGGCACCACAGCTCTCTTGTACACACTCTCAGCAATAAACAGCCACTGAATATTAAAAAGCAGAGACATTACTTTGCCAACAAAGGTCCATCTAGTCAAAGCTATGGTTTTTAATGTAGTCATGTATGGATGTGAGACTTGGACCGTAAAGAAAGCTGAGCACTAAAAAATTGATGCTTTTGAACTGTGGTGTTGGAGAAGACTCTTGAGAGTCCCTTGGACTGCAAGGAGATCAAACCAGTCAATCCTAAAGGAAATCAGTCCTGAATATTCATTGGAAGGGCTGATGCTGAAGCTGAAACTCCAGTACTTTGGCCATCTGATGTGAAGAACAGATGCATTGGAAAAACCCTAATGCTGGGCAAGATTGAAGGCAGGAGGAGAAGGGGACGACAGAAGATGAGATGGTTGGATGGCATCACTGACTCGATGGACATGAGTTTGAGTAAGCTCCAGGAGTTGATGATGGACAGGGAAGCCTGGCATGCTTCCCTATGAGTCCATAGGGTCTCAAAGAGTCGGACAAGACTGAGCAACTGAACTGAACTGAAGTTTACAGTCTGTTTTTATTTTCATCACTGTCTCTGATCTTTGGTTTGACTGTAAATCAGGTCTTCCAACCCCACCCTGTCTTCTCTCTCACTTGGTGGAAAACTACTCCTAGAGATCTTTTTTTGAGTCACATTCAAGGAAGAATTCAAATCGGTCCTTTCTCATTTACATGGAAGGAAACTTGCCCCAACTCAAGGGTCAAGCAGGAAGTGAAATAATCTAATGGGTTTCCTGCTGATTTCAAAAACCATTGTGCAAATCACCCCAGAAAAGGGGTGCCCATGAGGAGAATTACTACACTAGGGATGTGAGAGTTAAAAGATGGCCATGGTGAAGGGAGATGTCTTTTTCCTTTTTTGTGTGTGGACGCTAGAGATGTGCAAAGCAGTGTATTTGTCTTTTACTTATTTTTTTTTAGCTTTTTAATTGGTATTTTATATGGAAAATATAACCCTTTAAATTGTCAGTGCAAATGCAGAGAGAAGCAACTAACATTTAATATGATCAAATGCCCCCTTTGGAAAAAGCTTATTCATCTGTATTTAAGTTAGTACATTCTCATTTTTTAAAACATGGAAAAGTAGATAGAAAAGAAAATACTGCCTGTAACATCACCCAAAGATGACAGCTGTGACAGTGCTTTGTCGTATTTTCATTCTTCACAGACATATATGTGCACATGTACTCTTTTTTGCTTACTATTATAACTAAAACATTTACTCATAATAATCTTTTTAAACATTTTTATGACTACTTATTACTTTATCAAGTGAATATACCCTCAGTTTATTTAACTTCTGTTTATCATCAGGCATTTAGTTCATTTCCTTTTTTTTTTTTTTTTGCTTTACAAATAGTGCATTATGAACATCGCGGTGCATAAAGCCTTTCAAGGAATTCCTTTGTATGTAATTAGATTCCTGGACTAAAGGGTACAGACATTTTCAAGGAGAATGCTAATGGAGAAGAGAATTGGCAAAAGAATTTATTAGCAGCCACCCAGCTTTCAGTGCTTTTTCTCATTCTTTGTATATATACGGGGTTGATGTCTCCAGCAGGCATCAAGACATCCTGAAAAAGGATTTTACTAATCGTATACAACCATTCCTTCCTCCTCCTCTTCTTCCTCTTCCATCTCCCTCTTCTCCACCATCTCCTTGTCATCTTCTCATTTCTGAAATTATTTTAGATAGCAAAGAATTGGTGGCAGTCAGCATTATTTAAGACAATGGTTTCTAATTAACAGAAGCTGAGAGTTCCAGGAATGATTTCAAAAAGACATGACTTACTAGAATAATTTTTGAATGATCTTTTTCAAATAACTGAAATAATTCTTTACTCACTATTTCCTACTGAGAAGTAGATGATCAACTTATCAGATTTATTTTACTTATCTACATTTATGGAATTTTTGCCATGTTCCCTACTTAAACTATCTTGTTTAATCACTTCAGGACAGTCCTTCGAGCAGGTTAAGTTATGCTTCAGTGAAGTCAAATGGTAACCACCAATTAGCAAAACTTAGAATTGTGCTATACTGCATATACTTTTAGATATTATAGTTTTAAAAAATCAGTTCATAGTGAGCCAGCTTAAATTAATGTTATGAATTACAGTATAAAAAGTAGTCATCAATTTCCTGTAGAGTACATGTAATAGATGCAGATAGTAGTATGTGGTGAAAAATGAAGCAGTTTAATTTTTAAAAGTAACTTGTAATAGCCTATGTTAATAAAAAATTTCTAAGAAACTTTGACAGTTTATTATCAATATAGTAACTGAAGCTATCAAAGGAATTTTTAAATTTTTGAAGCTGTAAGTATTTAAGCATGGGAATCTACCTGCTTTAGTATACATTCTTCTTACTTGTAAAACCTTGAAGATAATACTCTGGAGTAGCTTAAACCTTGTGTGCATCAGAACGTGTCACTAGTTGGCAACTCCTCTTCCACGGCATTAACTGGTTTTTGTTTTCTTTTCAGCAACAAGCCCTCCCAGGGTTGTGACATTTGACGAAGTGATGGCTGCAGCAAGGAACTTGTCAAACATGACTCTTGCTCATGAGATAGCTGTAAATGAGAACTTTCAACTGAAACAGGATGCCCTCCCTGAGAGCAGGTAACCTGGAGGCATCTGTGGTGCATGAACTGCACTGCAGACTCTGTGTGTGTATATGTGTGTGTCCTGTAAACACAAATATTCACACTGATTCCTGGACAGTCTCCTATAATGTCTACTGGGAGTTAACAGTACAGTAAGCCCCTACATATGAACCTTCAAGTTGCAAACTTTCAAAGATACGATTGTGCCCCTGTATGCCAGCTGTTGGACTGTGCTACTGTACACAGTATTAAAGGTACAATACTGTAAGATTAAAAATGTTTTATTTTTTTGTGTGTGCTTGTTTTATGTGTATTACTTGTGTGAAAAGTATTATAAAACTATTACAATACAGTACTCTATAGCCAATTGTGTGAGTTGGGTACCTAGTCTAACTTTGTCGGTGCTTGCATGCTAAGTCGCTTCAGTCATGTCTGACTCTTTGCAATCCCGTGGACTGTAGCCCACCAGGCTTCTCTGTCCATGGGATTCTCCAGGCAATAACACTGGAGTGGATTGCCATGCGAACAAATTGGACTCACGGACATGTTCTCAGAGTGGAACTCATTCATATATAGGGGACTTACTATATTTAGTTCTCTAACAAGGTCTTTTTTTTGTTTTTAAAACCATTCTTCTAGGGTATATGTCACTCATAGAGTTTTAGAATTCAGTTTATATGTCACTTCCCGAGTGAAGCTTTTCCTGACAGGAATTCCTGAGCCCACTAGACTACATGAAATCACCTTCTAAAGACTCCTGTAGCTCCCTCTCCCTCTGTCTTGTTAAGATGTCTTATAATTTTAGGTTCAATGTCTGTCTTTTCCACTGGACCCAAAGCCCTGTTAATGGAAAAACTATGTCTATATTGTTTGCTCTGTTCTTATTGCCCAGCAGAGTGCCTGACACGTGGTACATGCTCAAGAAATATTTGCAGCCTGACTTATTAAAAACTGATATTCAGATTGTAAAAGACAAATGAATGCAGCTGAGCTGCCAGAGTGATGAGTCTATCTAGAAGCCTCTGGAGGTAGGAATCACGACAGCATAGGTACCCCTGGTTAACGTCATGCCCAAGGGATCTCTAGTTAGAGCCATGTCCTTATACCCCACCTCAGTCTTTCCAGTTTTGGTGGTTCACAAGTCCCCTGGGACAAAGAGAAGAAAAGGCTTGCAGCCATGACTGCAGGTAAATAAGCTTTAGAGGCAAAATTGGCCCATGGATAGCCTCACTGAATCTGAAAGCTCACAGTGCCATTTATAAATCAGGAGGCATTCTCTCCATCAGTGAAGACAACATATAATATTTGATTCCATTCAACAAGTTTTTGTTTTAAAGCAGGAAAAGAGTAAACATAGTAATTTTCCTTTTTAAAAATATGGATCATAGTCCTCCTCCTGGGGATATTATTCATAATAATCATGAATACTTTTTAAGATTACTGGCCAAAGTAGGTGTATCTGTTTGGTTTTCTATGGTGATCGCGTTTCACTACGATCCTTTTTACCAGCTCTGCTGCTCCACCCCCAGGCCAGGTCACCATCGTCTCTGACCTGGACTCTTTCTATCCTAGCTGGTTGCCCAGTCTTCATCCTTAGCTACTGGCAGTCCATCCTCCACATGCACAGGCAGCCACAGTGATCTTTCTACAGGGTAAATCAGATTAAATCATGATTTTGCCTAAAACCCGTCAGTGGTTCTGTCACACTTAGAATAAATATTCCAACTCTATAATATGACTAGCAAGGCCCTCCTTCACCAACTGTGTCTCTTATTCCTTCCCTCCTGCTTGCTTCAGCCACACTGGCTTCCTTGCTGATCCTGGGGCACACCAGCTTGATCCTATCCCGAGGACTTTTTCTGTCTTCCTTCTTTTTTAATGTTTTTCCCATAGGTCTTCACCAGCTGCTTTCTTTTCCCCATTCATGTCTTGGCTCTAAGGTCACTCACTGTCTTAGAGAAGCTTTCTTCTACCACCCCGCCAAATGGACACCCTCTTCATCACTGTGGACCACATTGTCTTCCTCTACCTTCCTCATGGCTCTGAAATTGTTTTACTCACTGTCAATATGTTTTTTGTCTTTCTGTCTCTGCCAACATATAAGCTTTTTGAGAGCAGACTCTTTTTGATACACCCCAGTGCCTGAAACAGGGCCTACCACATATTGAATTTTGAATAAACATTTATTGACTAATAAAGATGAATTTTTAAATTTAAAATGAGTATGTTTTATGAAGTGCAGCAAATTGGGAATATTTGTGCTTTAAATTCATAAGTTGCAAATACAGAGTAAATGAGGGCCCTTTAGGATGGGACAGACCTTGGGGTTTGAATTCTGGCTCTGCTGAGACTGTATCTGAGCCTCACATTCTCCATAATACTCACTTGAATGCATGCTCCTGGGCATGTAAGTGCCTTGCACATGAATACTTTGATACTGTGGAAGATAGGAATTCCCCTTCTCTTCATTTTCTGCCATGGCTAGAAAATGTGAGCAAGAGAAACAACACGCAGAGTTAGGACACGTTACCTTTGCTTAAAAGTGAAATAGCATAGCATTATCTGTTGACTTTTCAGATGATTCTCCACAGTGGCCAAGTTGTTACTATTTTTTTTTTTCATCAAAGCATCAGCCTTTGTTACTTGTGACAAATGAGGAGACAGGCAATTGCTCTCAAAGTGCTGTCTCCTTTACTGTTTAAAAAATGGCTGACTCTCATATTTTACCAAGTATTTTCTTGGGGAGAAATACTTGGTGAAATAAGTCAGGTTTCTGATACTGGGTAGGAATGCTTATAAATGATTTGATTGATCTCATCACTACCCACCCAAAATTAGAAATCTAAGAAATTTGGAAAACTTAAACTCTGACATCCTTCAAGGAGCTATAAAGTTGTTTTAGCTCATTCCTGATTGGTCCATTCAAGCCAAGTACCTGAGGCTTGTAAAGTCAAGAGCAAAAATCCATTCCTGTAATGTTTGCCTTTCTAATTGTTCTGTAATTGCTTGAGAGCATTTCAGACATTGGGAATGTCATTTATGTTGAATAAATCTATTCAGGCAACTAGACTAAGTTTTAACATTTAAAGTGGCTGAGTATAGTATTTGCAGTTATAAAAATAGTTTTAAGTCATGCTTCTCAGAAGGCTAGTTTTTACTTCTAACATTATTGTATATTTTAGCTATTTGAGCTTTAAAAATAAAATTTAAGTGATATGCTTAACTGTCAAATTATCAATTCATTCACTATGCATTCAGTAAACCTTCAGTAAATACCAAGTGCTATGCTAGGTATGGTGGCAGGTACCTAGAAGTGGCCTCTATCTGAGAGAGGTGCATAGCCCTGTGAGGGATAGAAACTTGAAGTAATTACAGTTCAGGGAAATATGTGTTTTTCTAAAAGCAGTTGAAAAATGGTATAGGAGTTCAGTAGGGTTGTGCATTTTAACATGCACCTATTTTGGGGCATTGACATTGACAGGATAAAGCAAGGATGGCCACCTATTCTATTGTGAAGCTTTCCTAGGAAGACTCCTATTTCAGCAGTGTGGTCTGGCCAACTTTAAATGGGACATCTAAACTGGAGCTGGCAGGCATTCAAATGCATGTCTCCTTGGGGCCAATCTGTTCTGTTCCATGCCATGAAACATCCGCTATTAAGGAAAGAACAACTTGGCCACCTCATCCCAAAAACCTAGACCAGGTCTGAAGATCTGTGTAGAAGACTAGCTGCGGAAACTTCCCTGGTGGTCTGGTGGTTGAGATTCTGCTGCCAATTCAGGGGTTGCAGGTTTGATCCCTGGTCTGGGAATTAACATCCCACATGCTGTGCAGTGTGGCCAAAATATTAAAAAAAAAGAAGAAGAAGAGTGGATGGGTGAAATATGGTATCTCCTTAGGACAGAATTTTATTTTATTTATTTTTGGCTGCACCAGGTGTTGCTTTTACATGGGCTTTCTCTAGTTGCAGTGCATGGGCTTTTCATTGCTGTGGCTTCTCTTGTTGTGGAGCACAGGCTCTAGATGCGGGCTTCAGTAGTTGTGGCAAACAAGTTCAGTAGTTGTGGCTCCAGGCTTAGTTGCTTCATGGCATGTGGAATCTTCTCAGACCAGGGATCAAACCTGTGTCTGCTGCATTGACAGGCAGATTCTTATCCACTGTGCCACCAGGGAAGTCCTAGGACAGAATTTTATGAACTTGTGGAAAGCTATAGGAAGGAAGCACTTAAAAAATTTAGGGGAGATACTTAAGACAGAATATTAAATGAAATAAGTATATAATATGGTACAGACCACTACTAAAACAATTGTATTAAGACCATTCATTGAAATATGTCAAATATGTCAAAAGATTAATAATAGAATTATGAGCAGTTTTTATTCTCTGTTTTTTGCATTTCCTAAGATTTTTACAAAGAGCATATTTCTTTTATAATTAGGAAAAATAGTGCTTATGTAAAAAAAAGTGATTCATTTCATTTGCATAGCTTGGCCGGTCGAGTGAGGCACATTGTCCATCAGGCCTTCTGGGACGTCTTGGAATCAGAACTGAATGCAGAGCCTCCTGAGTATGAACATGCCATCAAACTGTTCGAAGAAATCAGAGAGGCAAGTTGATGTTGTCTGTATTCATCAGTAATCCTCTGCCCCTACCCTGCCCCAAAGGCTGTTTTTCTGTTGTTTTTTCTCTCAAGAGTATTAGAGGCTCTTTTTGAAACACTGAGCCAGTTCAATCACTGGAAGAGTTTTTACCTGCACCTCTGAGAGGAGAATGGAGACACAGGGAAAACAGGGCAGTGACAGAGCACAGGCCAGCGCTTAGCTGGTAGGCGGTGGCTGTGGTGCTTCAGAGCACAGAGCCCAGGCTAGATAGGTCTGCTTTAGGGATCTGCTTCTGCTTTCTCTTAAGTCTCAGTCTCCTGAGTGAGTGAAGTGAAAGTCGCTCAGTCATGTCCGACTCTTTGCGACCCCATGAACTATATAACCCATGGAATTTTCTAGGCCAGAATACTAGAGTGGGTAGCCTTTCCCTTCTCCAGGGGATCTTCCCAACCCAGGGATCGAACTCAGGTTTCTTGCATTGCAGGCAGAGTCTTTACCATCTGAGACACAAGGGAAGCCCAAGTCTCCTGAGTAGTTGCAAGAATTAAATCAGATGACAGTTATGGCTAACGTTTCACAAGACACTTGCTTTGTGCTAAGCACTAGAGTATTCATTTATTCCTTACCATAATGCTGTGAGATAGTTATGCCTGTTACTATTTTATATAAAGAAACTGAATTCCCTGACTCATCTAAGGTCACACAGCTTTGAGGGGCAGAAGGTACTTGAACTGAGGCACTCCTGCTCAGAGCTCGTGCTCCCAAACACATGCTGTGTGTACAGTGTCTGCTGTGTCATGAATAGGTTGCTCACATAATATATAATGTGCGTGTATGCATGCTAAGTTGCTTTAGTTGTGTCTGACTCTTTGCAACCTTATGGACTGTAGCCCACCAGGCTCCTCTGTCCATGAGATGATCCGGGCAAGAATACTGTAGTGGGTTGCCATGCCTCCTTCCAGGGATCTTTCCAACCCAGGGATCGAATCCCTCTCTCTTACATCTCCTGCATTGGCAGGCAGGTTCTTTACCACTAGTGCCACCTGGGAAGCCCATAATATATATTTCACATGTAAATATACTGTATTATACTAATGGGGCCCATGGGGGTGTTACTATTTGCCCTTCTTTAAAAGGTTCTTTTGGATCCCTGATCTGCAACTTTTCCTTTCTTTGCATGATTTCTCTGTAAACTTTTTAAAGTTCTTTCAATACTATTGCTTCCTTGCCAGTTATTTTCATTATGATGGTGTTAGTAACTTCCCATAGGAGTAAAGGGGAAGCTTTCATTCAGAAGATCGAGCTTTCTTTTTAGGACAGGACCCTGGCTGGCATGCTTCTCTGATCCATCACCGAGTCAGGGCAAACTTCCATGATATCCAGGGCATTCAAATACTGAGGGCAGGGAGCTTGGTCATCTAGACACTGAAATTTAAAAAATGACAGCCTTTCTTCATGTAATGATGCTGTTCATTCTCCCTGTGCAGATTCTCCTCTCTTTCCTGACTCCTGGTGGCAATCGGCTTCGCAACCAGATTTGTGAAGTTTTGGACACAGACCTCATTAGGCAGCAGGCTGAGCACAGTGCTGTTGACATCCAAGGCCTGGCCAACTACGTCATCAGTACCATGGGAAAGCTGTGCGCCCCAGTGCGAGATGACGACATCCGAGAGTTGAAGGCTACCAGCAACATCGTGGAGGTGCTGAGGTTAGTGCTGGCTGCTTGCATTTTCTTAGAGTATCTTCCAGTGCATTCAGAAGGGAAATGTGGGAATTGAGGGGCACAGAGTAGTAACTGGTCTCCCAAAGGAACCCTTAACCCTAGGGAAAAAACTGACTAAGCAAGGGGCCAGTCAATCATTTATTGTGTGCATGGAACTTTCACATAGAATGAGCAAACAAGGGTGTTAGCTGGCTGTGCTGGGCCCTAGAGATGCAGTGATTAAAGGGGTAGATATGATCTCTGACCCCAGGGAGTTTACAATTTAATGGGGAGACAGCCCTGAACAAGGAATTACAGTTGTGATAAAGCACTGTGGGAGGGGAAGTAGAGAGGATTAATAGAGCCCCCAGCAGAGGCATCTAATCTCATCAAGGATACAGGAAGCCTTGATTAGGTAGGGTATTGGTAGCTGCTTTGACATGTAAACCTTGAATTCTCAGTGATTTAACCACTAAAAGTTTGTTTCTCACTCACGCCACAGTCTGAGTCAGGGATTCTTGGTCAGGCAGCCTTCCAAGCGCCATTCAGGGACCCAGTCTCCTTCTCTCCTTGGCTCCACCCAGGTCTTTGGAGTCCTTTACATTCAGCTGGTGAATGGGGAAGAGATCATGAGGAAGGCATGCTGCTGCTGTTTAGTCGCTCAGTGGTGTCTGACTCTTCTGCAGCCCCATGAACTGTAGCCCACCAGGCTCTTCTGTCCATGGGATTTTCCAGGCAAGATTACTGGATTGGGTAGCCATTCCCTTCTCTAGGTGATCCTCCCAACCCAAGGATTGAACCCACATCTCCTGCATTGGCAGGCAGATTTTTTACCACTGAGCCACCTGAGAAGCCCTGAGGAAGACATGTTAAATGTTTAACCACCTCGGCCCAGAAGTGACATATTCCACTGACTATGCCTAGTCCTGTGGTCCCACGTAGATTGAAGTGGGTCTAGGCAATGTGGTTGCTGTGTGGAATCACATTTCCCAGCCACAGATCTACACTGCAGAAAGGGAAATGGACATTTGGTGGTTGGCTGCAGCTTCCCTAAGGAAGTAATGTATTCAGTAAGATCATAAAGACTCTATCTAGTCTGGCTGTGTAGACAACAACTTCTTTGTGATCCCAGAGAAAAGAGGAGTCTGCAGTACTTTTTGCCATTGAGGCAAATTCTTCTCCTTTTTTTTTTTTTTTGTTGTTGTTGTTGTGTGAATACAGCCACATAGAGAATTAAATTTCATGTAATAATATTGGAAAGGGAAGGGGAGGACACTGTTTGCATATAGCAAGTTCCTTATTTTCTGACTTTGGGAAAGTTGACAATTTCTCAAGTCACACTTTCCCCATCTGTAAAATGGGTTGTAAATATCCTTAAGAGTTGTGCTCAGCTCTGGTAGGTTGAGATTCTTCAGCTGTGGAATCCTTGCTTTGAATGATCTTATTACCCATGTGTGATAATAAAATCTGTGGCGTTCATCTTGCTCATATATTGAGCACCTAGTGGTTGGTACTGTCCCCTGAATTTCTAATATGCTATCTCATTGACTCTTCACAACATCTCTTCAAGGTTGATCTTGTCCCTTTCTTTCACAGGTGAGGAAACTAAGGCTCAGAGAGATTGAGTAACTTGTTCCTGGCCACAGAGCCAGTCAGTTGTAAAGCTGTAATTGAACACAGGGCTGCCCAACTCTGAAATGCAGTGTTTTCCCTAGTGCTTCACTGCCCTGTCCTTTTCTTTTTTTTTTCCTTATTTCGTTAGGAATAGAAACAGGGTATACTATATTCAGACTTCTTAAAATTTCAGGGACTTTCAAATGAAAATTCCTTCCTGAATCTTTTTTTGTCTCATTGTTAAGACTCATTGTTTATACTTCTTAGTGTCTGTCAGTCTATAGCTGAACGTAATGAATCAGTTGGAAGTATATTTGCTAAAGCAAATACTCTTGAGATCTCTGGAAGAATACATTTGGAATGCATGTGTAATGCCTTTTATTAAAAGTGTCCTTGTCAAAGTGATTGGAATTTCAAAACCATTTCAGAGATGTTTATCTTTTCCAGCCTGTAAAATAAATAATAGTTAATGAATTTCAGATGATTTTCTTGATCACCTGTCTAACTATTTTAACTCTGAAATTTTTAGACAAATATTTCATGTCCTAGACCTCATGAAAATGGACATGGTGAATTTTACAATTCGGAGTCTCAGACCACATCTTCAGCGCCAGCTGGTAGATTATGAGAGAACCAAGTTCCAAGAAATTTTAGAAGAAACTCCAAGTAAGTAAAATATCTGTGTATCTATATTGAAATGGGGTGAAATATGGCATTTTGGCTTTTGATATCTTAAATAGTATTACTAAAGACTTTTGGCATTTCTGTTCAACATTTTTTTGACTTCTAAAATTAACATCACTTACAGCTGTTAACTCTGACCCCAGGAACTGTGCTAAGCACTACTCTTTCTGCATTAAAAAAAAAAGAGAAACATTTATCAACCACCTGCTGTGTCTCAGATACATCATGGGTGCTGTAGATATGACACTGAACAAAAAATAAAGTTGCAGCTCCCAAGGAGATGGCCGAGTAGGCATGACAAAAAAGTAAGCATATATGGTCGGATGTGTTATTTAGTGCTATGAATAAAAATAGGATAAAGAAACAGACAGTAATGGGGCAGGAGTGAGGGTAAGAGGTGATTTTTTTAGGTAAGGTGTACTGAGAGGCCTCTCAGAGAAGTAACATTTGAGCAGAGTTTGCAAAGGAATGAGAAAGGGCCATGTGAAGATGTGAGGGAAGAACATTCCAGCCAGAGAGAGCTGCAAGTGCAAAGGCCTTGCAGTAGAAACTTGCTTGTGTTTTGCACAAACACAGGGCAGACAGTGCGGCTGGAGTAGAGTAGGCAGGAAAGAATGGTTACAGTTGAGGCTGAGAAGTAGACAAATGCAGGTCCTATAGAGCCTTGTTAGGAAATGAGAGGAATTTGGATTTCAGTCCAAATGTGATGGGGAGTCTTTGGAGAGCTTCAACAGGGAAGCAGCATTTGCTTTTTATTTTTAAAACATACTCTGGCTCCTGGGTAGAGAATAAATCATATGGGAGCAAGAAGGGAAACAGGGACACCAATTAGGTGATATCACAGATGGCAGATGGTCCAAATGGTAGTGGTAGAAGGTAGTGAGAAGAGATCAGGTTCTGGTTGTAATTTGAAAATGGAGTAACAAGATTTGCTGCAAGTTGGATGAGGGAAAAATGAGAGTTGAGGATGACTCTAAGCAACTCAATGAATAGTGATGCCTGTTAGTGACATGGGAGAGACGCAGGAAAGGAGGGTGGGAGATGGGATGAAGTCAGAGTTCAGTTTTGGACCTCTGAACTTTGAGATCTTGTTTGACATCAATGATGGGATTTAGGAATGAGATTGGAGTTTGGGGGACTAGTGAGCACTGGGAGTGTACATCTAAAGCCATGGAACTGGATAGTAGCTGACACATATAGAATGCTTACCATATTTTAAACACTTTACCTGTTTTAACTGATTTAATCTTTATAAAAACTTTAGGAAATTACTCCCTGTTTATGGATGAGACATAGAGAGGCTCAGTCACTTGCCGCCATAATAAAACTTGAGAGTTGTAGAGCTGGGACTCACCCCAGAAGTCTGACTCCACACTCCTGTCCACTCCATGCTCTCATCCCAGGGTTACCCTGGGTGAAATTACCTAGAGAGTGAGTGTAGGTACTGAGTGGGCCTGACTTGGGACTCTTGCACATCTAGAGCTTAAGAAGAGGAGAAGGATCCAACAACAGAGACTGTGTAAGGGTAGCCAGAGAGGGGAAGAAAGACAGGAGAGGGTGGTGTCCTGCAAAACAAGTGAAGAAAGTGTTCAGTGAAGGAAAACGTGATCGGCTGTGACAAGTGCTAAGTGGTCAAGAAAGATGAAGACCAAGGCTTGACCGTTGTATGAGACCATATGAGGCTCCTTGGTAACTGTGATGGGAGCAGTTTCAGTGGACTAGTGGGCATTAAAACCAGACCAGAAGTGGGGAGAGGAGGAAGTATTACCTTACTGAATCCTCACAATTCCTCAGTGGGGGAGGTACTGTTAGTCCCTTCATTCCATAGGTGAGGAAACTGAGATGCCAAATGTTGGGCAGCTGGCAAGAGGCTAGCTCACAGGTTCCCTTATTAGCAAACCCTTGACAGCAGCCTCTGTTCTTCAGTTGCAACCACAGTCTAAGTCTGGTTTAGGTGATCCCCCCATGCCACCTTACCCCTCATGGACTGAGCTCTTCTGTGAAGATAGTCAATATGATAGCCTTATGTATACAGAGCCAAACACATGCCTCCTTTAAAGGGACTCCAGGGAAGAGGGCAGGGGCCATGGAGGGTGACATGAGGAACAGTCAGTGAAGCTGGGCCCATAGTGCCTTGTACCGTGGAGACTCAGGTGGGCCATGAGCACTGCCTGCCCTGTGGTTAGTGATTCAGGGCTTTGGTTAAGTTCTGAAGGGCAGACTAGGACCATGGGAGGGAAGTAGCCAACAGCCAATTTAAACCTTTCTAGCAGCTGGAGCTGCTCTTTTAACTTCAGAGTGGATTCCGTGTCACTTATAGTAGCCCATGCTAGCTAACATTTTGTTTGCACACTTATCGTATGCCAAGACCTTATTATGTGCCAAACACCTTACATTTATTAGCTTATTCAAGCTTCACAAGTCACCCTATGAGACTGTTATCACCCACTGTTTATAAAGGAAGAAACTGAGGTTAAAGTAAGAGACTGCTAGTGAGTCGAAGAGCCTGGATAACTCAGGTGTGTCTCTGCCCCAAACTGTATGCATTCAACCACTATGCAAAACTGACTCTCTCCAAACAGTATGCCAACTGTCTTGGGGGTATTTGCAGAGGAAGTTCTAGCATTGAGTGGCAGATATGACCAGATGACGTCTAAGGATCCTTCTACAACAAAAATTCTCTTGACTTTAGGGTTACATTGTTTTGGCTTCAAAGGCAGAGAGGGATTGTGGGAAATAGAACCCTACATCGACCCTGGATCTGAAACCTGAACTGTTAATATAACCATGTTCTTAGCAGCATATTCCTGAGACTCACTGGTTGGTTTCATTTGTGTCCCTGTGTGTTCATATACATGTGTACAAATGTCTCCATGTCTTGAGTCAAGATGGGCCTGTAATCTTGAACAAATCTCTTAATGTAGGCTTAAACTACAGTTTTGTTCATCTCAAATGATTTGTTTCTCTCCTTGAAATCCAGACTTAGTCACTTGTATTTCACTTGTACTTTTCACATTGACTTGGATATTTCCAGAGATTTAAGAATAGAATGAATCCAGCTGCACAAATAGGTCATTATTGGCCAGCTCTAAATATGTTCCCAGAGAAGTCAAGAGTCCAGGAAGCAGAGTGTATGTCAGCTGTTAATTATATCCTCAAGTCACGCTGCCAAAAATCGGTCACTGTGCCCTGCTATCAAAATAAGAGTCTTACAGTACTGCACAGAAGTACAAAAGTGTTGGATTTTTGTGTGTACATGATTTTTATAAGATAATTATTTGGAAAATCAATATTTAGAAGTACTCTGGGTTTCCTAGTTGACCCCCCAAAAGATTGTATTTTGCCAACAGAGAGATATTATGTCATCTCCCTATTTAAAATACACCCACGAAAGCCTTATGCAGTGATTGGGTAAGTGTCTTAAATGTCAACAAAATAACCACATTAGATCCAACAACTAAATTATCTGTGGAAAGAATGGCACATAACCCCCAGGCCATAAGTAATTTTTCAGATACTCAGAAAAAAAAGGTTTTATTTATTTAGATCATCTCTTATATCTGATAAAATGTTCTCAGGAACTTCATTTCATGTGATTCAGAAATCCTCATGGGACATAAATATTTTTCCAAAAATATATGAAATTGCATTATGATTGTCTTTGCCTGGCACCCAAGGCATTCGGGAAATATTTATGGAACATTTTAGAGATGAGCAAGCTGATGCTCAGCAGTGACCTGCCCAAAGACAGAGCCACACAGCCGAGAAATAGCAGAGCTGGGGCTGGAAACCAGGTCTCCCCTGGCCAAGCCAGGAGTAAACCAAGCTGCTGTCTTCATTCCTCTCTTTGGATTTTTCAATTTTGTGTTGTATCAGCTGAGTTATATCAGAGGCAACAGAAACTCACTGGCTGGTGTAGCAGAAAAGGAAGTGAATGGAAGGAGAGGGCAGTTCACAACAAAGCTTAAATTACCTGAGTCTGCACAAGGCCAGAAGTCAAGAGGGCATCAGGAATCTGGAGAGGAAGAAACAAGGGGAATTTCCCAGCTGTGTCCTCAGATGGTTAATGTGCACTTCAACACAGGCCATCCTTGAACGCTGTAATCATCATTCGAAGTCCCAGGAAAGAGTCTGATGGATGTATGACTCATCCAGGCCAACCCCTGGGTAGGGAGGTTGCCTGGTCCTGGTCATGGGGCCTCTAATTAACATCTGCAAAAAGCATGGAGTAAAGGAAATGATTTCTCAAAATCAGTACCAACAAAAGGGAAGGTGAGGTGTAGCCAGGCATAAAAGAGTGGACGTCACAGATAAGCAGACTACATTCTTCTAACTGAAAATTGGGGTATTTGGTGTGAATATTTTCCTGAAAACAGGGGCCAGGCTAGCTCTTGGTCTTTACAATTCTGAACAGGCACCATTCAATAAACCAGGAGAATGGTGCAGAATACATGAATGGGAGTCCCTGGCATTGTCCAAACCTTTAGATAGCCCCTATTTTCAATATTCTGGAATTTCAAAAGAGTTGGACATGACTGAGCATCTGCACACACACACACACACACACACACACACACACACACACACACACACACACAGCTGGCCTAATAAGTACAGTAGGAAGTGTTCCCTCCTCTTGCTTTCTGAAAGTTTGCAAAAAACACCTTATGTCTTTTAGTTTGATTTGCATGCACTGTGTATATCAGTAAAAGGGAAAGATATCTTCAGGTGTCAGGGACCAAATCAATTTGCCAATCTGAAGGAGACTATTTGAGTCAGTCCTTAAGCCCATGGTTAACTCCAGAGATAGTGAATTAAAAAGGAAACCTGCCAGGTCTCATGCCAGATATAGAGAGCAGAAGCTTTTTGAGAACCTACTAAGTGACAGGTACCACTGGGAAAATGATTAGTTTCCAAAGCAAGGTACAGTATCTAGTGTATAATTGGTGCTCAGTTGCCTTTGAAGAAATTAATGGAGAGGCTTTTCTTCACATGAAAAACCAAGTACCAATGCCTCCTAGCATTGACCTTGCTCTTGGAGCCACTCAGAGCAGTCGATATTCTTGCTTATGGGAGTGAAATCTCAGCAGCGTGCATGTGTGCTTAATTGTGTCCAACTCTTTGGGACCCCTAGACTGGGGCCCGCAAGGCTCCTCTGTCCATGGGATTATGCCAGCAAGAATACTAGAATGGGTTGCCATTTCCTCCTCCAAGGGCTCTTCTTGACTCAGAGATTGAACCCATGTCTCCTGCACTGGCAGGTGGATTTTCTTTACCACTGAGCCACCTGGGAAGCCCCTGAAATCTTAGCAGATCCCTTAGAGAAAATCCTTGTTTCCCTCTAAACTCTTGCTCTTTCTGCTTTACCAATTGTACTCACGCCTATTTACATATAAGGATCACCTGGAGTGTTTAAACACAGATGCCTGAGCCCATCTCAGGTTGATTAAATCAAAATCTCCAAGAGCCGACACCCCAAATTTTTTTTTTTAAAGTTTCCAAGGTGATTCTACCATCAGCCAGGATTAAGAACCTCTGTGCTACACTGTTGCTTTTGTTTGAGATAAATGGGCTTTTAAATGTGTCAGTTGTAAATGATTACCCTTGTAGTATAAATGCTTATTACTGCCACATTGTAATTATACCGGTGATGGTTTCCACTCTTTCTCTCCGTTGGATCTCTTTTAAAGACTGCAAGTCTTTTACTTCTTTATAAGCAAAACTGGGAAAACCAAGAACATTTGCCAACTGAAGAGAAGTAAAGTTGTGAAATTCTGGGGGTGGTGTTGCTTTAGTATAGCAAATGGAGCTGCTCATAAATTACCCCTGTTTAAGGCCTGGGTCTGATGAAGAATTTCAGGGTGACTATTCTTTATTTCATTCTCTGGGTTTTTTTTTTAATCTGCACCTGTGTTCAGTCTGCATTTTTAAGCAATTGACATCTTATAAATTCTACCAAATGCATACTTTCTATAAGAAATGTGGTCTAAAGAACAATTTATTTCTAGGGGGAAACCTTAGAGCTGGGTCTGAAGTTAAAAAAGTGTTCATACCAGCATGTTGGGAAAGGCATAGCTCTGATCAGACACTCCAAGGGGTCTGGAACCCAAAATGTTTAATCACCACTGCTTTTAATCTAGATAACTTCTCTGCACAAGACTAAAGGTCATGTGTGAGCTGGCCTGTCTGTCCATCTGATGCTATCTGCTGCAACTCTCTCCTCCCTTCCCTACTTCTTTATGGACCAGCAGTATACAGATTTGCCTGTAGCATCCAAATTGCCACACTTTCTCATTTTTCCATCTCTTTGCGTGGTCTGTTCTCCTAGCCTGGAGTGACAGCTCTTTCCTCTATCTTCCTTGTGTCTTGAAATGTCACTTACGGAGTTCTTCCTCTTAGACTCTACCGTAGACAGCTTCTCCTCCCTCCACCCCCACTGTGTCTTCTAGTACTCACTGTCTTCTGCTGTAATTGTGAGCTTACATGACTGTTGGCCCATCTGGACCGGAGGCTCCTTGAGGGTCGTGGCCATCTCACCGTTCATTGTGTGTGGGATGCACAAACGAAGGAGTCTGTCAGCCGTGGGACAAGGGTGTGGCCTTTTCCCTTGCAGGTGCTCTTGATCAAACTACAGAGTGGATAAAAGAATCTGTCCATGAAGAGTTACTTTCTCTTTCCGAGGCTACTTTAACGCCTGGGGCCGAAAACAACTCCAAGCCAAGCCTGAGCCCTACGTTGGTGCTAAATAATAGTTACTTGAAACTGTTACAGTGGGATTATCAGAAAAAAGAATTACCAGAGGTGAGTGATTCCCCCCACCCCCTACTTTGGCTTCCCTCAAGTTTTCAATATTCTAATTCTTAAGTTCAAACAGTGTATCAGCTGGTCTGTCTGTGTTGCATGCGGTTTAATGACCTTAACTGGAATCAGATGAAAAATGGGGGTTTGGATATAACACTGTTGATTTTACACATTCATGGTACTGAGCTTCCCTTTCTATTTTTACATCTTAAATAAATATGCTAGACACTCATGACAGATGGAGCACGTCTTCAGGAACTGACAGAAAAGCTGAATCAACTGAAAATGATTGCCTGCCTGGCCCTTATCACCAACAACATGGTGGGTGCTCTTACAGACGGCCTACCTGAGCTTGCAGTCAGACTAAAAAGGATTTCAGCTGTTCTACTTGAGGGCATGAACAAAGAGTGAGTTCCAGAGTTTTTATCTGCTCTCCCTTGTATTCCAGCTCTGCATGTGTTTCAGAGAACATTAATAACCTTGGAAAATCTGGATGTGGTATTCAGGACCGTGCTTTAGAGAAGCTTAGCTCATGCCTTCTTTTCCTAGAGTTTCTTTTCATATCTCTGAAGGCTTAGATGTCCCTCATCAGCAGGGAGAGGTCTTTTCCATAACAGGTGCCAGGATGAGTGTAGTGTTTCCACTTAGGACGGATATGTGTACAAGCTCACCTTTGACAGTGTTGTGGAAAAAACAAACAATACCTAGAAATTCGTCATGCTCAGTGTCTATCAGAGAGGCTTTCTGATTCAGTTGTTCTGATTCCATCATTTTTCTGCAGTGAAATGTTTACCAGCTTCACAGATCCAGCCTCTGTGAAGTCTACAGAAGTAGTGACGTCTCTGTCCTTCAGAGATGTTTTACAAGTCAGTGAAAGTTTTGTCTTTGCCAAATTCATTTCTCAATATCAAACCATCATTGAATACTAGAATCCCATTTCAATTTTGCATTATTGGGAATCCTGTCCAAGTCAGAAAATTTCTAATCTTGGCCAATGACCAGGTGTTTCCATGGGCCTCCAAGTGTCAGCTCCTCTTGCTGACTGTCCCATCAGGTGTTTTCAGGGACTTTACACCCAGTACATCCAACATCCCATCCTCCTGCTTGTTATTCAGAGAGTGCATGCATGACTTGATAAAAATCCTAGAATCTTAAAAGCCAAACTAGCCCAAGTGGTTCTGGCAATCCAGAGTTCTCATTTTGACCTGAAGCTCAGAGAGAATAGGATTTGCCTTGGGCTGCACACCAAGAAAAGGTCAAGCCAAGGCCCGAGCCCAAGCCTGACTGTCAAGTCCCTGCCCTTTCTACTGATCCTGGCGCTAACCTGCCAGGCTCTTTTCTTTCACATTCCAGGACCCAAGACCTGTAAGGAAAAGAAACCTGCTCTGGTTTTGCAGAAATGTGCTCTTAGCATTTCCCCACACTGGGTAACCTTTATTTTCCAGGAATTCTAATTTATTAAGCCTTTAGTGAGTCCCCAAATACTGCTTAGTGTTAGCTGCTCAGTCATGTCCAACTCTTTGCGACCCCATGGACTATAGCCCACCAGGCTCCTCTATCCGTTGAATTCTCAAGGCAAGATTACTGGAGTAGGTTGCAATTTTCTACTCTGGAAGATCTTCCTAACCAGAGACTGAACCCGCATCTCTGCATTTCTTGTATTGGCAGGCTGATTCTTTACCACTGAGCCACCTGGGAAGCCCTCCAGTACTGCCTAAATATTCATATGAAGCACATAGCAAAATAGTTACTAAAAGGACAGGCTTTTGGGTTAGACAAACCAGGGTTTAAATCCTAGCTGTGCTACTGACTTGTAATGTACCACTGAATAAGACCCTGAGTCACTCTGAGTCTCACTTGTAAGAAGGGATATAAAGATACCTACCTTAGAGTTATGGCAACTTAAGATGACAAGGACCCTGATGCTGGGAAAGATTGAGGGCAGGAGGAGAAGGGGATAACAGAGGATGAGATGGTTGAATGGCATCACCAACTCAATGGACTTGAGTTTGGGTAAACTCCAGGAGTTGGTGATGGATAGGGAGGCCTGGTGGTTCATGGGGTCGCAATGAGCTGGACGCGACTGAGCGACTGAACTGAACTGCAGATGACTCGTGTGTAGTGTTTAGTGCAGATGTCTGGCACATGGTAAGTGCTTGATACATGTTAGCTCTTAATAACTGTTTAGTTGTTAAATCCTCTTCTTTATAGTTGTTCTGCCTATCTGATTGTTTTGTTCTTTTGTCTAATTCCCCTCACCACCACCCCCTTCTCTTATCTTTTAATTCCCATTTTGCACAAAGTTGTCTTAAAGATCCTTTCTGAATAGCAAGATGCAATTTTCAATATCATTCACAATAGTGTGGACACAGCAAATGCTGCTTCCTATTGCACCTTTTTCCTTACCTATTAAATAACCACTAACTACTTTTTACATCTTTCTGGACTGTATATATTTGGGATTATTGATCAGCTACTTGAAAGTAACAGTGGGAAAGAGTCTTTTATCTTTCATCATGATAGGTCAAGAGTTTTAGGTAATTTGTATGGTGTTGGCCTCTGAATACCTTTTGATTCTTGTTTTGGGTTGGTGTTAAAGGTTTCCTGCTCAGGCATGGATAAATGAATTGATTCTATCTTATTTTCTAAGCACATTAAAAACAAAATCTATGACTGAATCCACTCAGGCCAGAGGGTTTATTTTACAAATTAAACAAATATTTTCTATCCCTTTCTGATAGCCCTGCCTGAAAATGGGGTTGCAGATTTATTTTCAGGGACCATATTTTTCTGTCTGTGCTTTTCATATTTCCTACAGAATTGAGTGGTTTTAAGCATTTAAAAGTCTGATGGATATAAAGCTTGGTGGTTGGGAGGAGTTTCCTATTTACTAAGCTCATTCTAATAGAGGTAATTTTTGTCTATATAAGAGAAAATTGGTATACATTTGAAACAAGCTGGTATGTTTTTTAAACAAAACAAACAAAAACCTGCTGAATAAAAGCTGTCCCTGGTGGAATTATTGTTTCATATTTTGTAGGACCTTTAACTTGAAGGAAGTCCTGAATTCTATCGGCATTCAGACTTGTGTTGAGGTTAACAAGACCCTAATGGAGAGAGGTTTACCAACTTTAAATGCCGAGGTTCAAGCTAACCTTGTAGGTCAATTCTCAAGCATCGAAGAGGAGGACAATCCTATCTGGTCTTTAATTGGTGAGTCCTTATATTTTTATTGGTTTCTGCTTCAATGCCAATATGCTTTACCATGCTGGCTTTGGCTAATGTTAAGTATCAGTCAAATTTTAGTCTTAAACAGATTACCTGCTTCTCTTGGTGAATAAATAATGAAAACATGAAGAAAGCATTAATATTTTCAAAGGTTTGGGACTCATTGCTGCTTATGTGTGTAAATGTAGTGGAGTGGGGGGATGTTTCAGGGTCTTCTACCTTACTACCCAGCTTGATAGGGTTTTATGAAGAAAATAACATCATGCTGCCATTATTTAAAATTCCTAGATCAATACAGCAATCCAAACCAGATGGCAGTATGTTCACAGAAAATAGACTCACGCTCTGCTGGAAGCTAACCTGTGTGAGCTGAGGCCCCTTGCTTCATCAGGCTTAGAAAGACTAAAAGTTAAAAGGGCCATAGAACTGAGAGGCATAGTGGGGGGATTTTTTTTTCTCCTCCTTGATTGCTAAGAAAATGAATATCTCAGGATCAAATTGTGTTGATGAGTTGGGGAAATGGAGAATGTATCAGGACTTTTTCTGTTACCTGTGACAGATAATTTAAAACTCTAAAGTGGCTTCCCAGGTGGCTCAGTGGTAAAGAATCTGCCTGCCAAGCAGTAGACCTGGGTTTGATCCCTGGTTCTGGGAGATTCCCTGGAGAAATAAATGGCTATCCACTCCAGTATTCTTGCCTGGGAAATCCCATGGACAGAGGATCCTGACGGGCTACAGTCCATGTGGTCACAAAGAGTCAGACATGACTTAGTGACTAAACAACAACAAAGTGGCTTAAGCAGGAAGGGACTGTATTTGCTCATATCACAGAAAGAGCAGCTGGGGGGATTGGCTGCCAGTACAGCTTAATCAGAGTTCAGATGATGTCTTGGCACTGTTTCCCACTTGTGGCCCCTCAGCGCTGCCTTCCTCTGGGATGGCTGTCTCTAAAATAGTCTCTTCCCAACATAGCAAGATGACTTCCACTCCAGCCTGCATCTTTCCATATTTAAATCAAGCCAAAAAAAAAAAAAAAATCAGTTTCCCTCCCCTCTTAGCTCAAACTATGACCCCAGAATTGAATCTCATTAGCTCCAGTTGGTGGTCACATCCCATTTTTGGCGGCCAGAGTGGAAGAAACTTAACCCCAAGAGTTCGTGGAGCCAAGGTGAGTCAGCTTTACCTGAACACCTGATCTGAAACTAGGGAAGCAATTGTTTCTCCCAAACAGAATCAGGGTACTGTGGCCATAAAAAGGGGATGAAGGTGATGTGGGAGACAAAGCAAGTGTCAGCTGCAGTGGGAGAGGAACAGATGGAGGAAAGAGTGTGGAATTTGAATATCCAAACATTCCAGGAGGAATCTGCAAAGTTTCAAAGCACCTGCACTGACTTCCCTAGGAACACAAACACTGGTTATTGTTTAGCTGAGATTCTTAAAGGGTGTCTTTCAACCTTATCCCTGGGGACATGGGATGCTGGTGATCTAAGCCACTTGGCCACTTAAGAGCTCTGGTGTGCAGCACGTGGGCTTTGAGGGGCGGCAGTGAGGATAGTAACACACACAGCATAACCTCAGCTGCCTGTGGCCAAGCCCTACGCTGCATGACCTTCACTGCTGACAAGCATGTCACAGCCTGTCATCTCCGGCTGTACAGCCAGCACTTGGGCCACAGTGCTTCTCGGAGGAGGAGGAGGGGCAGGCTGTCAGTCATCTCTGCCTCATACCAGGAGACGCTCGCTAGTGCACAGGTCTCCTGAGGAGGATGGGATGCATCTTTGCTCATCGTGATTTCCCCAGACCATGGCGGGGGGTGAGGGTGCAGAGATGACCTTTAATAGATATCTGAGGTGTCAACCACAGATTGGCGCTTGCCATCTACCTCTCTAAGGATTAAATCACGTGCTGCTGCAGCTGCTGACCTCCAACACCCCCTGAAAGGAGTTCAGGATGGAGAATAGAAAAGAGGCACTCCGTGCTCAGGGGAAAACTGGCAGGATAGGTCTTCAGGTAGTTAGATAATCTCTGGAGCTGATTTTATGAGCCCAATTCACATATCTCCTCATATCTGAAAAAACACTAAAATCCTTCATAGTGATGACTGTTTCTCATGACTAGCAGAAGCTTCACGAGGCTAGCAGAAACCTTTCGTAAAAATGTGTTTTGGATTGCATGTATTCCCCCTTCACCAAAATCACATATACACTGTCCCTTTCCCGTGTCTTTGGAGCAGTCTCTCAGAGCTATCTGAGGTACTGTCTCCCAGGCTGCAGTCCCCATATTGCCCCAAATAAAACTCAATTTGCAACTCTCACATTGTGCATTGTTTTTAAAGTCAGCAGTGGAGTGGATGAATGAATGCATGGAGACTTGGAGCAGTCAAGTATCTCTCACCTGAGGCCATATAACCAGTGGGTCTCAGGGTAGGGAGTCTGCCTGTCTGACTCACATTCTCACCTGCTCTCACCTCCAGTCAGAGCTGGAGCCCTGCTGCCCATTGGCAGGCTAGCCAGAGCCTCGGGTGTTCTCTGTGCCCTTGCTTTAGATCAGGGAACTACTGGCAGCACCAGAGAGAGGGGGAAGCTGGGGGCCAGGAGATGCCCCACCCAAGGAGGCCTCTTAAAATCCAGTCAAGCCACTTTTTTCCACCCAGCCCTCCCTATTCCAAGTTTCCTGTTCTTTTGTAAATTGAAAGTATTTTGTAACCTCATTCAAAGTATTGTTGCCTAGCAACTTGCACGACTCACTTGAGCGTCTCTCCCTAGGCTCTGGAAGCCAAGGGCATGTCTTTGGCAGGGGCTGGGTTTGGCTGCTCCTCAATGGACAGACGCTTCCATCACTTTAGTCTTGGCCTAAAAACTGACTCATCCACAGAAGAGACAGAACTACTTGTCAGCATAATAGTTTTGAAAGACCTGCATTCTTTAAACAGTCTCACGGAAAAGTGTCCGGACCATAACTGTGACAAAAATAGACCTGGGCTCATGAGAGTTGAGCAGCCAGCCTAATGGGGAGTTTAGTGGACCATTTGCTCTGAATTCTCTGCCCACAGAGGAGCTAGAATACATTGGACCTTAGAGGGATCCCTGGGACAGAAGAAGGGCTCCAGCTTAGCCCTAGCTTTCCTCCTCTGTTGTTCATGGTACCCACAGTCTGCCTTTTTCTGTTCTCAGTTGATATGCTATTTATTTACAATAAAATCACAACTCCCACTGTGTTCTTAGCCTTTAAAAAAGATATTAGAAAGCAAGTTTTCTTTCAAACCAATTTTTGCACATGTATATGATAAAAATAATCTATGAATTACCTGCTGTGGAAATTGTTTGCATGCTAATAGCCACCTACATTTTTAAAAGTAATTTTCAACTGTTCAAGTGATCCCTCCATGAATAATTTCCTCTTGTTGAAAAATTATGGATAAGGCTCAGGTCTTCTTCAGCCCCCATTCCTCTCTGGGTCCTCATGTTTTCAGTTTGGGGTTTATCTTCATAGACCTTTTTCATTCCATCCTCACTTCACTACAGTCAACATTTATGACATGCCTGCTGCCTGCCAGACCAGGGAAATAAAGGCTAAAAGAGTAGCCCTCACCCTCAGAAAGCCTACTGTCTGAGAAGTGAGAGAGAGAAATTCTCAAGTAACAGTAATAAGGGGTGAGAGTATAACAGATAGTAAGGAGTGCCACAGAAAGGAGGTGACTTTAGTATCAGCGTGGATGCTCTCGACTTTGGCAGAGATGAAGTGAGATGGAAGGGCATTCTAGCAACAGGAAATAGTCTGGGCTAAGATATGGGCATAGGACACTGGGCACTTTGAGTTCTAGGTCAGATCTGGCTGAAAGGTATGATTTGGGGTAGAAGTGTTTGGATATAAGAATTTCAGAATATTACGGTTGTCTGTATTCAATGAGTGTATTTAAATGGCAACCCACTCCAGTATTCTTGCCTGGAAAATCCCATGGACAGAGGAGCCTGGTGCATTACAGTCCCTGGGGTCGCAAAGAGTCAGGCACGACTGAGCAACTTCACTCATTCACTCATTTTCCTTAGTAAATGTTCTTATTTGTGAGATTTCTGTTTCCAGAGCCAGAGAATATCCTTGGAGCAGCCTGGGTTGGAGCAGGTCTGGCTTGTCCAGTGCCATTTGTCCAGTACACCGCAGCTTCCCTTTTTTAAGCATTTGCATGCATTTGTGAAGTCTTCTCAAATGCAGATGCACTGAAGCAGGAAGAGTGGAGAAGGTGGCAGTGTCAGTTGGGATGGTCCTTCCTCAGTGCCTTCAGATTGTTGCCCACATGGGAGGTGATCATATAATGTATTTTCTAACCCAAGACACCGTTGAGAGTCCTCTTTTTAATAAGACCAGGACAACAGGTGTCAACTTCAACTGTCCTGAGAAAACCCAGATGTATGTTCACCTTTGCCATGTGACAGTTTGGGCTCCCAAGTTTCCTAGATCTGTAGATTTTTCAAGAAGAACCAAAAATTTGATTTTCTATGTGAAAGCCCCTCATTTTGAATAGCTTCTGTTTTTTAGAAAAACACTGTCTGGGCTAAACTAGCAGTCCCAGTTTTAGGATATATCACTAAAATTATGGACATTTGAATTTTTATAAAAGATTCTCCACTCCACCCTGAAGGTGCAGTGCATGTTTTATTAGTTAGCTATTACTGCATAACAAATTTCCCTAAGACTCCATCTATCATTGCTCACCAGTCTGTAGGGCAACTAGGCAGTTCATTTGGTCTTGCTGGACTCAATGCATGCATTTATGGTAAGCAGCTGCATGGGTAGTTAGCTCTGCTGGTCTCGCCTGGGCTGTCTCAAGTGTTTGGGATTTGGTTGGCTACTGGTTGGTCTAGGATGGCCTAAGATGGAATAGCTGGGCTTCCCTCGACATGGGCTCTCATCTGGCCCAGTCTTGTTTATATGGTGGTGGTAGGCAGAAAAGGCAGATTCAAACTATGCCTCTTGAGCATGGAATCACACACCATCACTCCGGCCACATTCTGCATGGGCCAAAGCAGGTCAGAAGGCCATCCCTGATCCAAGGCCTGGGCACCCAGACTCTAGCCCTGATGGGAAGAACTGCCAGGCTTCCTTGGAAAGGGCATGAGTATAGGGAGGGGTAAAGAATTGAGGATGTTGTTGCAATCCATCTACCACAATTACTATTCTCATGTTTAAAAAGTACATGCTTTAATAATAGGACAGATAAACATATCTTCTTTTCCCCCAGATAAACGAATTCAGCTATACATGAAAAGCCTGCTTTGTCTGCCAAGCCCTCCAAGATGCATGCCTCCTGTGCCAGGAGGCCTCACTGTCATTCAGCAAGAGCTGGAGTCGCTAGGCTCGCAATACGCAAACATCGTAAATCTCAACAAACAAGTGTACGGACCATTTTATGCAAATATACTCCGAAAGCTGCTGTTTGGTGAGGAAGCCACGGGGAAGGCAGAAGCTTCTTCATCTACTAACTAAAGAGGAAATGACATTGGATAAGAGATTGGAAGCCCAGCACTTAGGTACCCAGTCTGTTTCCACCAGTGGCATTACAGATGGGGCACATTCTCGATCCTGCGTGAGGCACAGTGTTAGCCCGAAGTTGTGTAACCCAGTAATGTCAGCATTACAGAGACATGCACATCACAATGCCCCTACATGTGCACCATTTTTGAGTCCTAAAGAGACTTTTTAATGAACAGAAAGCAATTTGTATTTAATTCTATTACCTATATAATACTTGTAAATGTTTTCTTAAGCATTTATATCTGGCTTATTCATTCAACCCTGAAGGAGTTGTATTTCCTCACCTGTTACTATCAAATCTAATGATTTTTTTAACTTTGGTACAGCTTCTTAAAGGGTTGAAAGTTGTGATCATAACCAAGGGGACTGATGTTCTAAATAAATGATGTGAAGTAAGGAGAATTGTATTTGAAATGTACAATTAAATTTTATTCATGTGTAATAGAAACTTACATAGTAAGTCCTCAAATTCTACAAATATACCTAATCACATTTGGTGATACCTATGGTCAGTATTTGTTTAGAATTTAAATGTATTAAATACATTTTTATGCTACGTACAAATTTTAAATAAAACCTCCCTTGTTGATTTAATGGAAATAGAAACAAACCCCTTCTAAAATCTCATTCTAGAGGGTGGATTCTTCTTGCAACTTATGCTGCTCTCTGAGAGAAACACTTTTTGCACACATCTCTTCTTGAATGTCCTTGCATTTCTCAGGCCATTGGCAAGGTTTATATAAGATTTAAATATTTTTACATAAGGCAGGAGTGGTTTGAATTGGTAACTTGAACTTACTTGTAAGGAGAAGTTGATAAAATGGGACCCCCATTCTCAGTGAAATTCACATCTGAAAAAGAAACATGAACTTTGGATTCTTTTTATTCTTTAAGCATATAACGTGCTAGCAAATGCCTTCTCTGTGGATTTAATTCTTACCCCACCGTGACCAAGAAGCTCTTCTCAGTACCATCATTTGCCATTCTTGTGCATTAAACTTTGCCAAGCCGGCACTGCTTGCCGGGATCCTAGAGAAATCTGCTTGTCTTCGGATTACATGCTTCTGAAGTGTTGAGGGAAGGACTACCAGAAAATGCTTTATTTGCATAAAGCGCATTTTTGATGGTTTGATTTTTCTGAGGACTCTTTGAACCTTAGCGGTCTGGTGGAGAAGAGCAAGTAGGAAGAAACAGATTAATCCTTCTTCCTTACCTCCTCTTCCTCACCATAACCTCTACCATTATGGTGCTACCTGGTGATTTGATGGAGGCCTGGGAAATGATTGTGTGGATAACTTATCTCTGATTTTTACATTTTGGAGGAATCTGCCAAAATTTGAGGAAATGTTGAACATCAGCTTTTTTCTCCCAATGACCAGTACATAAATCGCCATTCTGTCCGTTTGAGCAGCTGCGTAGAAGTGGAATTTACTGAAGAGCACATCATCGGTCTTACCCATTTTTTCCCTCTTCCTGTATGTCCATTCTGCCTGTTTCCTATGCTTAGAAATCATAAGGTGCTGTAGACTTTTGTTTGCATTTTCTCTTAAGTTGAAGTTGTTTTCAACTGTTCACTTTGGGGCCTGGATGGCACAGAGGGTCTGAAAGGTAGTGTGTAGTGTGACTTTTTGTCACTTTCCCAGTGAATTGTATATTTAATTAGAAGACCAGGTGGTATACTTTTTTACTATCAGATTGGAATCCGGCTGGTATTCTTATATACTTGATTATACTGTAGTTGCCAGCAGGAAAACAATGTGCAAACATTTTTTTTAAATGCATTTAAAATGAAGGGCATTCTGCTTTTTTTTTTTTTTAAGTGGCAAAGTAAATCTCAATGTCCCAAGTCTGGATTTAAGCAAGTACATTTATTAGGATTTTTAAATCCTGTCCCTTAGCATGTTGTTTATTTGGTTTTTACTTAAATGTTTACTTCTACTTTTGAGAATTTTCTTAACATGGTCTTGTTTTGTAATGTCAATTTTCCTAAACACCATACACACATTTTCATTCTTCTACTGCTAAAACATGTATTGTGTGCACTAGTTACATTTTAAAACATTAAAAATTATTTCAAGATAGATGGTGTCTCTGTTTTCTAAACCACCTTTGGGTAGCTCGGGGCTGGAATATTGCACAGTCTTTATTGCAGTGGTTCTAGAAGGAATCTTCTACTTAATGTCAAAGCCTCACAGACATCAATCATGTTCATTCATTCATTTAGTCAACAAATAACTATTGAGCATCTACTATGTGTCAAGAAGTATCCTAGGTATTTAATACACAGATGACTAGACGGACACTGTCCTGAGAAGTTTGTAACTTAGTAATAAGGACAAACTCATGAACAATAGCAATAAAGTGTAATTCAGTCTATGCTTTTAAAACAAGTACACATAATACAGAAAGCGAAGAAGAACTAAAGAGCCTCTTGATGAAAATGAAAGAGGAGAGTGAAAAAGTTGGCTTAAAACTCAACATTCAGAAAACTAAGATCATGGCATCCGGTCCCATCACTTCATGGCAAATAGATGGGGAAACGATGGAAACAGTGACAGTCTTTAATTTTGGGGGCTCCAAAATCACTGCAGATGGTGACTGCAGCCATGAAATTAAAAGACGCCTGCTCCTTGGAAGAAAAGTTATGACCAACCTAGACAGCATATTAAAAAGCAGAGACACTACTTTGCCAACAAAGGTCCATCTAGTCAAAGCTATGGTTTTTCCAGTAGTCACGTATGGATGTGAGAATTGGACTACAAAGAAAGCTGAGCGCCGAAGAATTGACGCTTTTGAACTGTGATGTTAGAGAAGACTCTTGAGAGTCCCTTGGACTGCAAAGAGATCCAACCAGTCAATTCTAAGGGAAATCAGTCCTGAACAGTCATTGGAAGGACTGATGCTGAAGCTGCAACTCCAGTACTTGATATGAAGAACTGACTGCTTAGAAAAGACCCTGATGCTGGGAAAGATTGAAGGCAGGAGGAGAAGTGGATAATAGAGGATGAGATGGTTAGATGGCATCACCCACTCGATGGCCATGAGTTTGAGCAAGCTCTGGGAGTTGGTGATGGACAGGGAAGCCTGGCGTGCTGCAGTTCATGGGGTTGCAAAGAGTCGGATATGACTGAGCAACTGAACTGAACTGACGCATAGTATTAAAGGAAAAATCACTGGACTCTTTCATGGATCATCCTTGAGCTAAAACATGAATGATAGGCAGGAACCTGCCAAGAGACCAAGAAAGGGAAAGGCACAGGAGGACAAGTGCATAGAGGGCACAGTCATGTGGAGAAATGGTGAGCCCAGGGAACAGCCTCCAGAAGAGGGGAAGTGATGAGAGGAGAAACAAGCAAGGGAAAAGGCTTCTGCGATGTCATGTTCATATATGTGGGGTTTGTTCTGAAAGAGGTAAAGAATCATGGAATCCTTTGAAAGTTGCCAGCAATTATGTTTTGGAAAGATTGTCCTGGCAAAGCACACTTGCCATTGGTGCTAGAATATTATGTGTTGTGTGCATATGTGTACATGCCATCACACCTGAACACATGGCACAAGCAGTAAAAATGGACTCTAGCTAAGAGGCAGAAAGAGAGTTTATTGGAGAGATTTACATACTTCACAGAATCTATTTCGTTTAGGGAATTAAGCTTGGCAACTGGGTAGGAACCAAGGCAATGCAAGCGCAGGGCCTCAGCCAAGCAGGATTCAGAGATTGATTTCTCAACTGTCCTTGCTGCTTTGCCTCATTTGCTCAAGATTTCAAGTCCCAGATTTCAACATTCAGTGGGACAAATCTGTCAAGGGCGAGGCTCTAATTTGCATGGGATGGAATGAGATAGTAGCTGACACTGACTCCTATGTTCCCGCCAAAGTCACCCAACTAGTTATTTCTTTCAAATAGGAAAAGTGTCCTGAGGAGCAGAAAGAGAAAAACAAACTCACTATCCTTTACGTTTATGAGGTCTTTTGAACTCGAATGGGAGAAATGTGTGAGACCCCTCCCCCCATCCAGTATTGCCTCTAAGAATGACACAGTAAGATGATTCTAGGAAGGGCATAGTCAGTGAAATCAGCCTTTACTGGTGTGCGTCGATGAACTGCTGAACAAATAGCTCTCAAGTCACCGTGGCCTCAGCATAGCCTTATTTCTCAAACTGTAGTTCCAAGTTTAGGGAAGGTTGGTGTATGTATCGAGGACCTTAATCCAGCTACTAAGAGACCCAACTTCCATCCATCTTATAACTCAGCAGTCCTCAAAACCTTTAGCATCTCCTGAGTCACTCAGAAGATAGGGGAAATTAATGGATTGCCCACTTCTATTCACGGTGCGTTGGCCAGAACTCAAAATCATCTGGCTCCAAGTGCAAGCAAGTCAGGAAAATGTGCCCAGGAGAAAAGAGGTGGACATAGGTATTGGGTATTGATAAGCATTAGCAGTTTCTACCTCAGATCCCACCAGTTTCCTTGAATAAGCTCTATGAATCCTCTTTTCTATGAAAATAAGTTTAAAGTCATGTGTCTGCTCTGATCTTTTAGTATTAGCTCCCCAGAGCACCAAGTTGAGAGGATTTTGAAGCCAAATCCAGGATAAGCAGTAAAGAATTCTGTGGCTGATTGGCAAAGTATGCCATGAGTGTGGGGCCTGCCACATTTTGTGCAACATATATTTTTTTACTTGAATCCTCCTTAAAACTAAAATTCAATCTGTTTTACCTCTGGGGATGTTAAGTACTAACAGTTCCCACTCGTTAGTCAGTAAAAGTAGCAGGGGACTGAGAGTCAGGGGACCTGAATTTGAATTCACTTCTTTTTCACAGCTATTATGATCTCAAGTCAGCCTTCTAGTCTTGCCCTGAACATCGATTTCCTACCCTACCTGCCTGCCTCACAGAGCCCTAGTGAGAGTCAAATGAGATGTATTTGAAATTGTCTACAAACTTAAGCATAATGTGGCCAGAATACATTACAAAAGCTAATTTATTAGTCCTAAATCTCTTTCAAGCTTCAAGAGGTTTTAGTATTGTGAGATGTGATGATTGAGTACTTAAGTACATAAGACCAAAAATTGTCAACTCTCATCACAACCATGGTTCATTAAGCCCAATATTGTCATTGGCAGAGAAACTCAAGGGTATGTAGAGACTGCAGTTATTGTCCTTGATGTCGACTTCAAAGGATAGTGACACAACCCAACATGTTCCAATTTCGTTTAGTAAATCAGGTATGACTTTATCCTCCATGATTTAATCTAACCTTTTAGAAAGTACATTTTGTACCAGCAACTTGTGCCCTCTTGTTCTCTACTTTTCAAGTGAAGCTTTATCTTTTCATGTCTAAGCTTGGTATGTTAGCCTTGTTCAGCTTTCAAGGGAACGGGACCTAGGGATTTATCGCAAGGCTTTAAGGAGAAGAAAGGAAACCTGGGAATCTGCTAGCAGTTGCACCTGCAGGCATGACAGAGAAGTTGAACATAATTTTTTTCTTTTAGAATTTAGCAAAATAATTACCACATAGACTAAGCATTTTAAATAAATGGTCTCATATAACTGCACAACCCGCTACAAGGCAGGTTCTATCATTATTTCCATTTGTGCAAAATGAGACACAGAGAGGTTAAGGTCACAGAACTGATAACCAACTTGAACCCAAAGAGTCTAACCCTGGAATATGTTAACTACTCGCTGTATTGGTTGCCTTAGGCCATCCAATCAAAGGTAAGTTTCACTGTTGTAATGCTACCAAATGCTGTTTACTTCTCTGCCTCTGTTTCCTGTTGCCCTTCTCTTTGGGTCTTCATTGAAAACTTCCCAGGAGAGAGAAAATGATTGGGTCTATTTGCCACTAGTCACTATGGATACCCCTCCCCGACTCTCTTGCCTTCGGTACGGGGGTCTCATAAGGAGCTCTGTGCCCCCTCCCTGCCCCCCGCCTTAGGTGGCTGTCTTTAGCTGGTTGCTGGCCCTGTCGGTTTTGACAGGATGATGAGGTAACATGACACAAAGCAAGGCTTTTCAGAGAAAGACCTGTGGGCCTAGCAGGTAACTAGAGGTTTTGGACCATCCAGTCTGGCTCAAAATGCAAAATGTTCTCTGATTACAGTAGAGACTTCTGTCCCGGCTTCTCCTTACCTTGCTGGTTGTGAAACAATAGACTTCCAGGATCTCCTTTGCCCTTGCCTTTTCAGACTGAAGAACCCTTATTCCTTCTCCAACACTGTTCTGGGCTTTCTCTAGTTCTGCTATGAATTTATTCAAATATAGAAATCAGAATCACTTTTTTTTCCCCAGTCCGAATGCACCAAGGTTTTCAAGGAGAGAGGGTCATCTTTTTCTTTTGTTTTCTGGTGTCTTCAAGTTGAAGCCTCTCAAAATAAGTTCTAATTTCTTTAACATGGCATCAATGACAATTTCTGGTGTTACCTATAGAAACGTCCCTTGACAAGCCCTGTGGGAGAACTACATTCAGCCGCCACACGTATTGTTAACATTATGTACTCACACAGCCCCCGTGTCATTTTGCTCAGGCTGTCTTTCTCTGTTTGATGTCTTCTACCCGATCCATTCAGCAGGTGTCACAATAGAGTGGTTTAAAACATGGGCTCTGGGGTCAGGTCAGTGTGGATTTAAATTCCAACTATGCTTGGCAAATTTCTCAAACGTTATGAGCCTTAGTCTCCTCACCTGGCAAAGTGGGGATTATCATACTTCTCCCCCTTGATTATTAAATCAGAGAATGTACAAAAAGTGGTTATTCCAATGCCTGGCAAAGAGTAAACAGTCAACAGAAACACTCCCTAACATTCCAGGGCTCAGCCCTGACACCTCTGCTTTCCCCTTTCCCTTGCTCTTCTTTAACTGATGCTCATGGTTCTCCTCCCCTTGGTCACTTTCCCATCTGGGGATCACAACACTTCATACTTAGGTAATGGGATAGTATTCCAAGATGTCAACCGTTTTTCTGTGATTTCCTTTCCCTAATTGCCCAGCCCTCTATTCAAACCACCAAGTCTTTTTTGTACCAGTATTTCAGGAAAAGGACAGCAGAAAACAGAAATCAGGAGACTGTTTCTGGCTTTTTGAATTAAAAAATCCAGCCCCTTAGGGCAGCAGTCCCCAGACTTTTTGCCACCAGGGACCAGTTTTGTGGAAGACAATTTTTCCATGGACTGGGGCAGGGGATGGTTTCAGGATGTTTCAAGTGCATTACATTTATTGTGCATTTTATTTCTATTGTTATTACATCAGCTATACTTCAGATCATCAGGCATTAGATCCTGGAGGTTGGGAACCCTTGCCTTAGGGGATCAGAAAGACAATGGATTTGACCCCAGGATGCAAATGCCCCTACCTCAGGGACCAGGCAGGTGTAAACAGGGTGGACACACTTAGTGTCAGCCAATTGCTCCCATGTAGGACTCTGGGACCACTGCTACCAGATCCTCCTCAAGAGAAACTTTGAAAAAATCAGAATTTTAAAAAGCATGACATGAAAAATTGAACTTATCACTCAATGCATGTTTTTTTTCCCCCAAATCATTTATTCAACACAACTTTACTTAAGAACAAACAATGAGTTAGAACCTGAAAAGATGAAGACAAACAAGACAGTCCCTGTTCCAGGTGCTCCCTGTCAGAAGGAGAGGTAAACACATAAACAGCTTATGGGATCGAGTGATAAATCTTATGTTACATTACATTACAGAGTGATTCTCAACTGTGATCACTGGGCCAGCAGCATCAGCATCATCACCTGGGAGCCTATTAGAAATGCACATTTGTAGGCCCTACCCCAAACCTACCAAATCAGAAAACTATGCTTATTTTAACAAAAAACAACAACAACAAAAAATTAGACTAACCTGGTGCTAGGGTTGCGTGCGTGCATGCCAAGTAGCTTTAGTTGTCTTCGACTCTTTGCAACCCTATGGACCATAGCCTGCCAGGCTCCTCTGTCCACGGGATTCTCCAGGCAAGAATACTAGAGTGGGTTGCTGTGCCTTCCTTCAGGGATCTCCCTGACCCAGGGATTGAACCTGTGTCTCCTGCATTGGCAGGCTAGTTCTTTACCACTATCGCCACAAGGGTTAGACATTCAGAATGGCAAATGAATATTTGTAAATTTTCATAATTCACTATGGCAAAATATACTAAAATTTACCATTTCAAGTGCACAGTTCAGTGGTCTTATGTACACTCACATTGTTGTGAAACTATGACCATTATCCATTCCAGAATTTTGCATCTTCCTGAACTGAAACTTTGCACATACTAAACAACTGTTGATTCTTTTTTGCCTTTTATCCCCTCCAATGGGATTTTTTTTCCCTGTTGATTCATGTAAGTTCATTTTAAATGAGGGATACCAATCCTTTTTCACCTGCCAACTTGTGTGTCTTGAAACCTATTCATGGAGATTTTTAACCATCTGTTCAGAAAATTTTAAATTTTTCATGGAATCCTAAAACTATGGCTAGAATTTTATGATTCAATCTGTGAATATTTTCCTTTATGATTTCTGTGTTGCCATGCTTAAAGGCAGTCACCATTCAAAGTCATGAATTTGTTCACTTTATATTTCCTTCTAAGGTTGTTAACATTTAAATATTTAATCCATATAGGATTTACATATATATATATATATATATATTTTTTTTTTTCCCCTCTCAAAACAGGTAATCAGCAGCTCCAACATCACTTTTTGGAAAAGAATCTTTCCAATTGATTTAAAATGTCATCTTTTCATACTAAATTTCTGCTGACATTTACTCCTGGATCTTCTGCCTAGTCCTTTCAGAATGTAACACTATCTTTACTGCTGTCCTGTTATGCTCTACTCTCTAGATAAAGTTAATTCTTCCTCATTTTGTGGTCATTTTAATGGTTGTATAGTAGTCCACCACACACGTACCTTGAGTTTTTAAACCAATCCCTTCCTGCTAGGTATTTGGTATATTTCCTACTTTTCCATACTATACGTGTAGTTTGGGGCTAAATTACATGAATCCTATGCTTCCGTGGCTCAAGTCGTGTAAATTCTCCTTTTACCCTCTTCTGTGAAATATTTTTAAAACAATGTTTCTGGCCTCAATTATGCGATAACTGGGGGCTTCCCAAGCAGTCCAGTGTTAAAAAAAAAAAAAAATTCGCCTGTCAGTGCAAGAGAAGCAAGGGACACGGGTCCCACCTCTGGGTCGGGAAGATCCCCTGGGGGAGGAAACGGCAACCTACTCTCTAGTATTCTTGGGGCTCCCCTGGTGGCTCAGACTGGAAAGAATCTGCCTGTAATGCAGGAGACCGGGGTTCCATTCCTGAGTCGGTTAGATCCTCTGGAGCCTAGGAAATCCCATGGACAGAAGAGCCTTGCGGGCTACCGTCCATAGGGTCACAAAGAATCAACACGACTGAGCAACTAACACTTTCTAGTATTCTTGCTAGGATAATCCCATAGCAAAGGAGTCTGGCGGGCTACAGTCCACGGGGTCCTAAAGAGTCGGACTGACTGAGATCGCAGGAACCGACAACCCTGCCTGGCTTTCAGATTACCCAAGCGAGACTTCCGATGGACACCAGAGGGCGCAGTTTCCCGGCTCCGCCTCAGCCACATCCGGGTTCAACCGCAGGTTCCGACCGACAGCAGGCGGAACCTTTCTTCCTCCTATTTAGTTGCGCGGCGGGGCCCCTTTAAGCCAGCACGCACCGCTCTCCACCGGTACAGCGGATGCCTTGACGCAGGGGAGGCGCACGTGAGTATTCTGCTTACTGCTTGCTTCATCGTTGAGTAGCATGGACCTGCTTGCGGAAGAGTTTGGGAACCTGACCCCGGAGCAGCTGGCCGCGCCGATCCCAACTGTAGAGGTGAGTGCAGGGCAAATGGTGAGCGGAAGGGGCCGTGATGCGTCCCCGAGAGGCGTTGCCTCGAAAGTCCTGGCCGTGGAGGGGGGCGGGCCGCGGCTTCCGCGCATGCTCAGGACTCAACGCTGGCTCGGCCCAGCGGGTTCACTCCTTAGCCGGCCGCTGGACCCACGTGCAGTGGTTGAGCTGAGGGAGCTGGCAGGCGCCACGCTGGCCCAGCAGCCCCGCCCACGGCTCCGGGGTTGGACCCATTCTAGTGTACGTGTGTTGTCGGGAGAACTGACTCTCACCCACCTTGGGGGACGTATTGCATCTTTGCTTCCTTATAAAGGATGCTGAGGTCCAGAGAGCTTAGGCTCGCACCGCTGGCTGTGGTGTTAAAACCAAATCGTCTGAATCCCAGGCTAGTAATTTCTCCTTTTCGCCGGGAACTCAAGTTTGGATTGCAAGAGTATTTTAAATGCCCAGAAAATTTACTCTAAATTTTAAATGTTTTCTCGGGGAGTACCCCTGTGGCTTTCATCAGCTTCTCAGAAGTTAAGAATAACTGTCCTACTCTGAGCTGCCTGATGAAGTTCAGCTGTTGATGTAATTTTATTTTCTGGAAAGGTACATATAACTTAAAATTTTAGTTGGCGTCGGTTGGGGACATGGAGAAATAGTCAAGGAAGAGATTCACGTAGCGGGAACAAGACACTTGAAACCTGGAGGCAAGGCCATCTGATATTTTTGAGAAATAAAAATAAATCCAGTAGTATTGGAGTGTGAAAAAGTAGAGGAGAGATTAAAGGTGACAAATAAGTGTCCTGGTTATGAAAGGTTTTGTTAGACATCTGAAGGAGGCCTGGGATGCTATTGACAGGTTTAAGCAGGAGAATGACTAACAAGATCAATGAATCTATTTCTTTATAATCATTCTGCAAATTACATTCTGAGGAATTACAATCAGTCTATTAGATTCAATCTGTGAGTGCCTTTGTACATGCTGATTTTTGTCAGGCACTACTGGGCAATACTGGATTTTTAACTTTTTTTGTTTGTTTATTATATATTAGAGTATAGTTGGTTTGAATTTTTAACTCTTGAACTGCTATTTAAGAGCCAGCATTTACTGAGCACTTGCAATGGCACCCCACTCCAGTACTCTTGCCTGGAAAATCCCATGGATGGAGGAGCCTGGTAGGCTGCAGTCCATGGGGTGGCTAAGAGTCGGACACGACTGAGCGACTTTACTTTCACTTTTCACTTTCATGCACTGGAGAAGGAAATGGCAACCCACTCCAGTATTCTTGCCTGGAGAATCCCAGGGACGGCGGAGCCTGGTGGGCTGCCGTCTATGGAGTCACACAGAGTCGGACACGACTGAAGCGACTTAGCAGCAGTAGCAGTAGCAGTATGTGCCAGGTCTGTTCAAACCTAATGAGCATAATGTTATTTAATCCTCTGAAGCAAGTAATATTTTTGCCCCATTTTGCCAGTGAAGACTTTTAAGACTCAGAGAAGTTAAGTAACTAACCCAGTGTCAGAAGGCCATTAAGTGACCGTTGGGGATTTTGGATTTCAGCAGTCAGACTCCAGAGCTCCCATCCTTAACTGCTGACTGAACTGCTTCTCCAGAGAGCTGCAGGATTTCTGTTTCTTCTCGGAATTTGCACAGCCATGAAGGGACCAGTAACATATTTCCAGTCTTCTGATTTAGAAATAAGAGTTCCTCTTCCTGACCCTCTGCATGCAGTCCACCATCCCATCTTACGGGCCCCAACTACAAAATGTACTCAATTCTGACATTCCTACTGTTCTCCAAGTCAGCCACTGTCATCTCTTACTTCCTTGGCTTCTTACTTGTCCCATTCCCGTCTATTCTCTGCTCTGTCACCAGGGCCATCAGTTTAAACATGCAGATATATTCACATTGCTCCCTTGGTTAAAATTCTTCAGTCTGCCCATTGCTCTCAGGGCAAAAAAAAATCTAGTCTTTACCATATTGTTAAGGCTTTTCTCAATCCGGCCACTGCTTATTTCTCTAGCTTGTTTCTCCCCACCTCCACTCCAACTCTTCAAGCTCTTTCTACTCTCCTCATGTAGTCCGTTTTGGTCTGTCTTTCGTTCTTCTTTGTAGATTTACATCCAGTAAAATGCAGAAGTACTTACTTAGTGTTCATTTACATTAGTTTTTACAGTTATGTGTACCCAATCCTACTGAGTGACTGAACTGAACTGAACTGATACCCAATCCAAGTCTATGCCCCAACCAGTAACGCTGAAGAAGCTGAACTTGAACAGTTCTATGAAGACCAACAAGAACTTCTACAACTAACACCCAAGAAAGATGTCCTTTTCATTATAGGGGACTGGAATGCAAAAGTAGGAAGTCAAGAAACACCGGGAGTAACAGGCAAATTTGGCCTTGGAGTACAGAATGAAGCAGGGCAAAGGCTAATAGAGTTCTGCCAAGAGAACATACTGGTCATAGCAAACACCCTTTTCCAACAACACAAGAGAGGACTCTACACATGGACATCACCAGATGGTCAACACCAAAATCAGATTGATTATATTCTTTGCAGCCAAAGACAGAGAAGCTCTATACAGTCAGCAAAAACAAGACCGAGAGCTGACTGTGGCTCAGATCATGAAGTCCTTATTGCCAAATTCACACTGAAATTGAAGAAAGTGGAGAAAACCACTAGTCCATTCAGGTATGACCTAAATCAAATCCCTTTTGACTATACAGTGGAAGTGAGAAATAGATTTAAGGAACTAGATCTGATAGAGTGTCTGATGAACTATGGATGGAGGTTCATGACGTTGTACAGGAGACAGGAATCAAGACCATCCCTAAGAAAAAGAAATGCAAAAAAGCAAAATGGCTGTCTGAGGAGGCCTTACAAATAGCTGTGAAAAGAAGGGAAGTGAAAAGCAAAGGAGAAAAGGAAAGATATACCCATTGAAATGCAGAGTTCCAAAGAATAGCAAAGAGAGATAAGAGAGCCTTTCTCAGCAATCAATACAAAGAAATAGAGGAAAACAATAGAATGGGAAAGACTAGAGATATCTTCAAGAAAATTAGAGATCCAAGGGAACATTTCATACAAAGATGGGCTCAATAAAGGACAGAAATGGTATGGACCTAACAGAAGCAGAAGATATTAAGAAGAGGTGGCAAGAATACATAGAAGAACTGTACAAAAAAGATCTTTATGACCCAGATAATCACGATGGTGTGCTCACTCACCTAGAGCCAGACATCCTGGAATGTGAAGTCAAGTGGGCCTTAGGAGGCATCACTACGAACAAAGCTAGTGGAGGTGATGGAATTCCAGTTGAGCTATTTCAAATCATGAAAGATGATGCTGTGAAAGTGCTGCACTCAATATGCCAGCAAATATGGAAAACTCAGCAGTGGCTCCAGGACTGGAAAAGGTCAGTTTTCATTTCAATCCCAAAGAAAGGCAATGCCAAAGAATGCTCAAACTACCACACAATTGCACTCATCTCACACACTAGTAATGCTCAAAATTCTCCAAGCCAGGCTTCAGCAATACGTGAACCATGAACTTCCAGATGTTCAAGCTGATTTTAGAAAAGGCAGAGGAACCAGAGATCAAATTGCCAACATCCGCTGGATCATAGAAAAAGCAAGATAGTTCCAGAAAAACATCTACTTCTGCTTTATTGACTATGCCAAAGCTTTTGACTGTGTGGATCACAATAAACTGTGGAAAATTCTGGAAGAGATGGGCATACCAGGCCACCTGACCTGTCTCTTGAGAAACCTGTATGCAAGTCAGGAAGCAACATTAAGAACTGAACATGGAACAACAGACTTGTTCCAAATAGGAAAAGGAGTACATCAAGGCTGTATATTGTCACCCTGCTCATTTAACTTATATGTAGAGTGCATCATGAGAAACACTGGGCTGGAGGAAGCACAGGCTGGAATCAATATTGCCAGGAGAAATAGCAATAACCTCAGATATGCAGATGACACCACCCTTATGGCAGAAAGTGAAGAAGAACTAAAGAGCCTCTTGATGAAAGTGAAAGAGGAGAGTGAAAAAGTTGGCTTAAAACTCAATGTTCAGAAAACTGAGATCATGGCATTCGGTCCCATCACTTCATGGCAAATAGATGGGGAAACAGTGGAAGCAGTGGCTGACTTTATTTTTCTGGGCTCCAAAATCACTGCAGATGGTGATTGCAGCAATGAAATTAAAAGATGCTTACTCCTTGGAAGGAAAGTTATGACTAACCTAGACAGCATATTAAAAAGCAGAGACATTACTTTGCCAACAAAGGCCCGTCTAGTTAAGGCTATGGTTTTTCCAGTGGTCATGTATGGATGTGAGAGCTGGACTATAAAGAAAGCTGAGCACCAAAGAATTGATGCTTTTGAACTGTGGTGTTGGAGAAGACTCTTCAGAGTCCCTTGGACTGCAAGGAGATCAGCCCTGGGTGTTCATTGGAAGGACTAATGTTGAAGCTGAAACTCAAATACTTTGGCCACCTGATGCAAAGAACTGACTCATTGGAAAAGACCCTGATGTTGGGAAAGATTGAGGGCAGGAGGAGAAGGGGATGACAGAGGATGAGATGGTTGGATGGCATCACCGACTCAATGGACATGGGTTTGGGTGGACTCCGGGAGTTGGTGATGGACAGGGAGGCCTGGCGTGCTGCAGTTCATGGGGTCGCAAAGAGTCGGACACGACTGAGCGACTGAACTGAACTGATACCCAAATAACTACCACCCCATACAAGATATAGAACATTTTCATCATTGCAGAAAGTGTCCTTTTCAGGCAGAGCTCTATGCCACCATTTGATTTCTGTCATCATAGATTAGTTTTGCCAGACTCATTTCTTTTGTGTGTGTGTGTGTTGATGTTTGGTAGAAACCAACAAAATTCTGTAAAAGCAATTATCCTTCAATTAAAAAAATTTATTTTAAAAAGATGACTTTTTTTGAGTAGTTTTAGGTTCAGAGCAAAATTGAGAGGAAGGTATAGAGATTTTCTATTTACCTCTGCCCCCACTTACCTTTTCTTAAAAAATGTTTTTCCATTTTCCAGATCGTCTACCTCTCTCTCTGGCCACTCCTCGATCTCCTTTGCTCAGTGTGCTTTCTGCTGCTCTAAGTGTTGGAGTGTTTCTGATCTCACTTCATGGAGCTCCTCTCCACCTACACTCCTTAGGTGATCTCATCTGTTTCATGACTTCCACTGCTGTCCGTCTGCTGACTTTCCCTGATTTAGATCTCCAGGCCACTCTTCCCAAGTTCCGAACTCATTTGTTGTCTATTTGGCATCTCCACCTGCATGTGTAATGGATATCTCAAACTTAACATGCCCTCAGCCAAACTCCTGGTCACCCCTTCACACTAAACCTGGTGCTCCAGCAGCATCCCTCACTCCTCATCTCCAGAAATGGCACCACTAAGGTGTCAGTCTCAATTCCTCTCTCAGATTCCTGCATCTCATCTACCATCAAGTCCTGTTGACTCTTAACTTCACCTCATGTTTTCCTAGCCATCAGTTTCTCACTACCTGTATTGTTATCAGCCCAGAGTATTGCAAGAAACTCCTAAATGATCCCTCTGCTTCTAACCTGTCTTTTCTCACCCCAGCAGCTGAAGTGATCCAGTTAAAATGGATCACATCATCTTGTCACTCTTTTGCTCAAAACCTTCTAGCACTTTTCTGTTGCCCAGTCAAAAAAATTTTACAGTTTCTTACACAGTCTTACATGATCCTTGGGCTCTTACTCAGAAACTGTGTTTTCTTACTTTAGACTCAGTTCTAACCATTTGTCAGATTTCCCATGAACAGATTAGATACCATTCATGAAGAACTGTATTATGGCAGGCTGTTTACAACCTCAGGAAGGTGTGAAGAGCAGGCCTAAGAGCTGAACATGGCAGTTTGCAGCTGTTTAAATAGGTGAACACTGGATGATATCTTTCTTCAGCCTGGGCTCTGACCAGGTGCTAGTTGAGGAAAAATAGGAGGGAGAAAGAACTCACTTTGGGTTGAGAGACCCAGATTCCCCACCAAACTCTCTGAAACTTACTAATACTTTCCCTTTGTCAAACTGGCAAACCCTGCTTACTCAGGAAGAGTCATGAGAATAATATAAAGATGAAAAGTGCTTGGAATCCTGTGTCATCAAAAAGAGATTATATTCTGTTTAAGAAATCTATGGTTTACATATGCTTGTGTGTATGCATATGTTTGTATGCATGTACATGTACAGTACATATATGATTTCCATAAAAAGGTTGCAATGTAAAAATTGTTCTTTTTGTTTCCATTTACTTTCTTTTGCTTACTGTGATAAAGTAAGTCACTTTTGGTACATTAAAATTACCGCATGAAAATATTGTGATTGCTGACACAGAGTTCTGATACTTGAATTGTTCTGATTCACAGGAAAAATGGCGGCTGCTTCCAGCATTTTTAAAGGTAATTAATATCTAATAACAGTTAACTTTTCCAATCAAGAGTCAAGAAATAAGCCTTTTTTAAAATTAAATTTTTATCACCAGCATTTTTTGACTTTGTACAATTGTGCACTTTTCTAAGTTTTAGAAATATGGGAAATTATAAGGCTGTAACCCTGTCTATAAAGTACTAGATAGGGGATTGTAATCTAATTTTAGATGTAGGAAGTAGTTTACATTGTCGCTTGGCATAGGAATAATACAAACCAAAGTGCTACTGGCAGATGATTGATGCCACAGGTGGTCAGAAAGGGCCTCCTAAAGGAGGTGAGACATAAATCACATCCTCAGAGGAGAGGAGGACTTCCCAGTTGGCTCGGTGGCCTGGCAGAGTACAGCCCATGGGGTTGCAAAAGAGTCCAACGTGACTTAGCAACTAAAGAACAACAACGAGAGAAAAGGAATTCCCTAAGCTGAAAGGTGGGATGTGGGGAGCATGGCTTAATGAAAGTCCTCAAGAGGAGGATCCACGGGGTCTGTTGAAAACAGAGTCCAGTCTGCTTGGCTGGAATGGATGAGTGGTTCGGACAAAGGAAGTACAGATTATAAGGTTCCTATTATCATTGAATTTCAGTTTTAAAGAGCTTATGCTAAATAGTAGCAGGTTCTACAATGAGAGACCACTTGACACCCAGTAGGATGGCTATAGTCAAGAAAGAAAGACAATAACAAGTGTTGGTGGGGATGCGGAACAATTGGAACCTTCACACTCTACTGATGGAGATGCAGCCGCTTTGGAAAACAGCCTGGCAGTTCATCAAATGGTTGAACATAGAGTTACTGTATGATCCTGCAATTCTACTCCTAGGTATTTACTCAAGAGGAACAAAAACATATGTCCATGCAAAAACTTATACACACATGTTCATGCAGCATTATTTATAATAGCCAAAAATAGAAACAACTCGAATACCAACTGATGGATGGCTAAATGAAATATGATATATCCATACAATGCAGTGTTTTTGGCAATAGAAAGTGCCAGTACATGCTACAACGTGGATGAATCTTGGAAGCATTATGCTCAGTGAAAGAATAGAGGGTTGAAAAATGAGTCTTTTCCATATTGGTTCTGTATTATTGGCAGAAGGGAGCATGCTGGCAGATGAGGCTGGGAATTGTCAAGGCCAGATTTCTGACCAGTTTTTACGGTCTATGGGCTGCTGAAGAGTATGGAAAGCATGTCTGTGAGACATAGTGGAAGAGCCTCTTCAGCCTGGAAGAGAGGACATAAAAGAGATGTGATAACTAAATGGACTGTGGTAGAGAAGACATTTTCTCCAGAAAAGACAGTTAAGCCCATGGTGGGGAAACTGTGGGATGTTAGACTACAGATCATTATAAGAGTAAATTTTTCCCCCAACAATCGGGACTATTTCAAAATGGGATAGCTGCTTAGTAAGCCAGTGAGATCCCTCAAAAGAGGTGTAATTAAAGCAGAGGCCCTGTGATGCTTTCTGTTGGGTGTATTCTAGAAGTGTTAAACTCATTGTGTTTGAAAATTAGTGTAAAAACTTGAACACGTTACAGTCCTTTTAAATCCTAAGACTTTGGAGTCTGTGTTTAGCATTTCAGGGTTTTTCATAGCAGCACACAGCATTGTCTGTGTAGCTGTACTGACTTTTAAGATGAAAGGCAATCACTGGAGCTGATCTGTTCGTAGGTCCCTGGGACTCACCTTGCCTTCAATTTTAAATGCATTTATTTTTGGTTTCCTTAATAGAGATCCTTATTTTCCCCCCTCATTCTTCTAAAAGTGATATGAAAGACCAGATATGGGGAAATCATAAAATCGCTTACATAGGAGCAAGAAAAAAAGAAAATAGGCATGGTTTGAGGGTTGGAGAGATGATGCTTGACTGCTGTATTTTTTTCTTGGATTTTCTTTCCTGCCTAATTTGTTAGCTCATGGGGAGTCGTTAGGTATATATCTTGAATTCCAAACATCAGGTTGTTTTTCAAGGAGGAAAGTTTGAGGGTGTTATAGTAAGATGGAGGAGAAATGGAATGAGGACATGAAAATAGAAAGTTTTGTCAAGTAAAATTCATGGATTTTTTGTTTTTTTGGTCACTTTGGTTTTGAGGAAAATTTATAGATCAGGTTAAAGCCCACTGTGTAATCTGCTATTTTGTTGCTAACCTGCTTTTATTTTTTATCCATTTAGGTGAAAGGCCTTGTGAAACAGCATATAGATTCATTTAACTATTTCATTAATGTAGAGGTAAGCATCAGATCTTGGGAAAGGATATGATTATGAATGAACTGGAAGCCAGAGTCTTTCCTCATGTTACTCTGTCCGTTGCAGATAAAGAAAATAATGAAAGCCAATGAAAAGGTTACAAGTGATGCTGACCCCATGTGGTACTTAAAGTAAGGAACTGACTATTAGTTTGCTGTTTTGATCATGTTTAACATTTTTGTGTGTGTATCTGACATTTTTTTTATAGTGATTGTAGTTTCTATCAAAATTCTTTTAATATAATTCTCCTTTTTTGTTTTGAATAGGAAGATGATTATCGAATGTTCAATTTTTAATTGGTAAGCTAATGATAACAAGTAGTTATGAGTGAAAAGTTACTGAAACTTAGGTTTAAGCCTTTCTTAAAAATGATTTTAGACTTAAAGAATTATAAAAATAGGACAGGGTTCTCATGTTACCCTTCACCCAATTTATGCTAATGTTAACACCTTATGTAGTCATAGCACAGTTGGCCACACTGGGAAATCAACACTGATACAGTACTGTCAGCTAGTCTTAGTTTTCCCACAAATGTCCTTTATCTGGTCCAGGATTCAGTCCAGGACCTGCATTAGGTCCAGGTGGCATATGTCTCCTTCGTCCTCTCCAACCTGTGGCAGTTCCTCAGGTTCTCTTAGTCTTGGTCTTTCACGTGACCTTGACACGTTTTTGACCTTGACACGTTTTTGACCTTGACACTTTTGAAGAATTCTGGTCAGTTGTTTTGTAGAAGGTCCTCAATTTGGGTGTGTGTGTTGTTTGCTCATGGCTACATTGGTTTATGCCTTTTTGGCCTCAGAAGTGATGCTTTGTGTTGCTCTCACTGCACCATATCAGGTGGTATAGATGTCAATCTGTTTTATTATTGGTGATACTAATTTTGTTCAGTTGGTTAAGGTGGGATCTTCCAGGTTTCTCCACAGTAAAGTTACTATCTTTCCTTTAGTAATTAACCACTATCTTATAGGGTGATCCTTTGAGACTATGCAAGTGTCTTATTTGTCATCCTGTTTTACCCACTACTTTAGCAGGCATTGGTGGTTTTTACCTTTAAAAGTAATTACTTTGGTGTTTAACTAATGGCTAGTCTTGTTTTTCATCATTCCTTCTACATTAATGTTAGCATTCTACTGTGAGAAGAGCTTTTTTCTTTCCCTCAGTTACTCTTTATCTGTTCAGTTCAGTTCAGTCGTTCAGTCGTGTCTGACTCTTTGCAACCCCATGGACTGCAGCATGCCAGGCCTCCCTGTCCATCACCAACTCCTGGAGTTTACTCAAACTCATGTCCATTGAGTCGGTGATGCCATCCAACCATCTCATCCTCTGTCATCCCCTTCTCCTCCCACCTTCAATCTGCCCAGCATCAGGGCCTTTTCAAATGAGTCAGTTCTTCACATCAGGTGGCCAAAGTATTGGAGTTTCAGCTTCAGCATCCAATCAATATTCAGGATTGATTTCCTTTAGAATGGACTGCTTGGATCTCCTTGCAGTCCAAGGGACTCTCAAGAGTCTTCTTCAACACCGCAGTTCAAAAGCATCAATTCTTTGGCGCTGAGCTTTCTTTATAGTCCAATTCTCACATCCATAGGTTTGACTAGACGGACCTTTGTTGGCAAAGTAATGTTTCTGCTTTTTAATAAACTGTCTGGGTTTGTCATAACCTTTCTTCCAAGGAGCAAGTGTCTTTTAATTTCATGGCTGCAGTCACCATCTGCAGTGATTTTGTAGCCCAGAAAAATAAAGTCAGCCACTGCTTCCACTGTTTCCCCATCTATTTGCCATGAAGTGATGGGACCAGTTGCCATGATCTTAGTTTTCTGAACATTGAGTTTTAAGCCAACTTTTTCACTCTCCTCTTTCACTTTCATCAAGAGGCTCTTTAGTTCTTCTTCGCTTCCTGTCATAAGGGTGGTGTCATCTGCGTATCTGAGGTTATTGACATTTCTCCTGGCAAACTTGATTCCAGCTTGTGCTTCATCCAGTCCAGCATTTCTCATGATGTACTCTGCATATAAGTTAAATAAGCAGGGTGACAATATACAGCCTTGACGTACGCCTTTCCTGATTTGGAACCAGTCTGTTGTTCCATGTCCAGTTCTAACTGTTGCTTCTTGACCTGCATACAGATTTCCCAGGAGGCAAGTCAGGTGGTCTGGTATTCCCATCTCTTGAAGAATTTTCCACAGTTTGTTGTGATCCACACAATGAAAGGCTTTGGAATAGTCAATAAAGCAGAAGTAGATGTTTTTCTGGAACTCTGTTGCTTTTTTGATGATCCAGTGGATGTTGGCAATTTGATCTCTGGTTCCTCTGCCTTTTCTAAATCCAGCTTGAATGTCTGGAAGTTCACAGTTCACGTACTGTTGAAGCCTGGCTTGGAGAATTTTGAGCATTACTTTGCTAGCGTGTGAGATGAGTTCAGTTGTGCAGTAGCTTGAGCATTCTTTGGCATTGCCTTTCTTTGAGATTGAAATGAAAACTGACCTTTTCCAGTCCTGGAGCCACTGCTGAGGTTTCCAAATTTGCCGGCATATTGAGTGTAGCACTTTCACAGCGTCATCTAAAAGGATTTGAAATAGCTCAACTGGAATTCCATCACCTCCACTAGCTTTGTTTGTAGTGATGCTTCCTAAGGCCCACTTGACTTCACATTCCAGGAAATCTGGCTCTAGGTGAGTGATCACATCATCGTGATTATCTGGATTGTGAAGATATTTTTTGTATAGTTCTTCTGTGTTTTCTTGCCACTTCTTCTTAATATCTTCTGCTTCTGTTAGGTCCATACCGTTTCTGTCGTTTATCGAGACCATCTTTGCATGAAATGTTCCCTTGGTATCTCTGATTTTCTTGAAGAAATCTCCAGTCTTTCCTATTCTATTGTAATTTTATTTAAATCAATATGAACTCATAGGTAGTTATTTTATTCTATGCATCATAATCTAGTACTATCATTGTTTTATTTCTCAAATAGTCCCAGATTTGGCCACAGGGAGCTTCCATCAAGTTGACCTTTTAACATGCCCCTGTTTCGAGCATTGCTCTACTTTCTGGTGTCATGAGATGTGGTTCATGTAGTATTTTCCCTGTTCCATTTCCCTGTCAATCATTTCTCCAAGCTTCCTTAGTCTCCTTTATTGGAGAGTAGTGTTTTAGGCACCAGGATTTGGGTACTGAAGTCTCAGTAGACAGAGCTATACTTATTATTTATTCAGTCCTAGGATATACAGAAAGTAGTTTCAGAATTGTTAATTCACCACTCTGTGAGAATAAAATTTACTAATATTTGTATGTTGCCTTTCTTACAAGAATGGTAGCAGATTATAGATACTCTTGTGTTTGCTTTTTTCCTTAAGTGACATTTTTAGGGAGGTATAATTTCAGTATTTTTGTAGAGAGATTTACAGTATTTTTTAAAAAAGATAACTTGATGGTACATTTCCTGTCCTTTGTAAATGGTATGTACTGTGACTTTAGGACCTCCAATTGTAATTTTTTAATTTGCCATCCTCTGCAAGATAAGCATTTGTCAAAAGTGTAATCTCTTATTTGGGAGGAAAATAGCTTGATTGTTATATGTTCTTTGAAGAAGTATAATTGGTTTTGGAATAACTTGCCTTTCAGATATCTTAATATCTATGTCGGACTCCCTGATGTTGAAGAAAGCTTCAATGTAACTAGACCAGTGTCCCCTCATGAGGTAATTACCAACCTTAATTTAATTGGATTTGTTTGGCTTAATTGGAAGAGTCAGTGCCCTTAAAATATATTCTTAAAAAATGATTTAAAAATAGGGGAAAAAAATCTTGTCAGAAAAGGGAGAAGACAAAGAGTTCAAAGTAGTTCAAGAAGGCTAAGGCTGCAACTGTCATAAGAATTCCTCCTGATGTTGAAGAAAACGCGTGAGTGTTACTGCAGTTAGAGAAAGAGGATGCAAAGATTTCTTGGAGAAATTTTGACTCTTGGAGAGAGAGGGATCGTGGGAGAACAGGTGGGTGGGCAGTCGTGGGACCCACAGCAAGACTGGCGGTGCAGGTACTGCAGGCTCTGCCATACAACTCTATTCCTGTTGATAGCAGAGAACGTCCGAGGGGGCAGAGGGGATCCCTGAAGTAGTTTTGGGGTCCTGTCCAGCTTCATTCCCATTTGAAGGGATTGTTAAGACCGTGAATGTCTGCCTATCATGGGTGTTACCTTAGTTTTATTAAAAAAGAAAAAGATAATATTTATGTAGTACTCTGTACTAGCACCATTCTAAAATGGTGCATATTCATATTCTTAGGAATTGAAGTTACTCACATCCCATTTTACATATGAGGAGACTGAGATACAGAAAGTTTGTTTAAAACTTAATTGGTAGAGGCAGGATTTGAACATAGGCCAGAGTCCACAGTAACCATCATACCAGCCCACCTTCTGTTGGGCCTGAAGAAAGCTTGATCTAATTAAATAAATGGTGTAAATGATGCTTACTGGTCAATAATAGGGCTTCCCTGGTAGCTCAGATGGTAGAGAATCTGCCTGTAATGCAGGAGACCCGGGTTTCCATCCCTGGGTTAGAAAGATCCCGTGGAGAAGGAAATGGCAACCCACTCCAGTGTTCTTACCTGGAGAATTTTATGGACAGAGGAGCTTGGAAGGCTACAGTCCATGGGATCGTGAAGAATTGGACACAACTGAAGCGACTATTTTAAAACCCTAGGCACAATTAGGCTAGAAAAAAGTTTTTCTCTGTCTTTGGTTTAGTAAAAGCCCAAGAGAGGATTCAGCATCATGAATTATATGACTGAGGTTCAGAGGAATTCTCTTTTTGAGACCACAAGCCATCCGATGACCTTCAATATAATAGAGAAGTCTTTGGAAGATTCTTGTAGGTTTCCTGTGTCTAATCATGGCCCAGGCAAGGGCATCACTTAGTGAGTCACGGCCACGTAAAAGTAAAGCATGCATCGACCATTCCGAAAGTTCTGCAAGTGACTCAGAAACTGTTAGAATGATGTGTTGAGTGATTCGTTGCTCTGACATGCCACTTGCAAAGGAATTTTGTGATATGGTTGTTAACTGTTTTGAGTAAGCCAGCCGCATTGATGACTTTCCAAGGTCCCAGTTTGCAAACAATGATCTAACGGCTTCAAAGATGTGGGATGAGACTGGTGATAACATCAGATCAGGGAGAAGAGACTCAGTCCAAGATTTATTGTGCCATTTCTGGGCTGACAGGGGCAGGGATGCTGTGGCAATGTCTAGATCCATGGTTGACATTGTCCCCTCACAGAGAAGGTAAGGTCATAACTCCCAGTGCCCTTAAGGCAGCACGGGGGCAGCTGGAGGGGCCAGACTCCAACATGGGCCTTACTTCTGCTTGAGACCGGCTCTTCAAGGCTGTTGGGACCCATTCTTTCCTCAGAGGAAGAGCCGTGATTGTCTGATTCTCTTCCAGTGCCGATTGCGAGACATGACGTACTCTGCTCCCATCACAGTGGATATTGAGTACACCCGAGGCAGCCAGAGGATCATCCGTAACGCCTTACCCATTGGCAGGTGAGGCCTGATGCTGCCTGCGTCGCGGCCTTGTGAGGTGACCCCCAAGCGGTACTGACACTTTTCCCCGTTCTCTCACCTGAAATGTGGGGGAAATGGAGCCTACTTCACTGGGTTGCTTTATGGGTCCAGTGAGTCAGTGTATGTAAAACACTTGGAGCAGCATTCATCACGTTGTTGTGTCTCAATTGTGAAGTTAAGGAAACTGCTTCCATTTCCTCCTGTAACTCCAGCTCTTAGGGAAGCACTAGGTAAGATAGTATTTCATTCATCTCTCCTGGGCCGGTCTTCTTGGTATATTTTTGCATATTTTGAGTTTTCTTGGAAGAATGAATGTTCATAGCAGTATTTAGAGGAGAAGTAATTTGCCCAGGACAAGTTTGGAAATGATAGCACCAGCTGGCATTTTTGCTGTCTGCTTTTCCTAATTAGGGAAATGTACCAACTCTCCTGTAGAAATGGACCAGATCCACAGTATTGTGTGTTTAATAATGATGTTAGACTTTAAACACATAATTGCCACTCAAGTGTTGCCCCTTGCCTCAAAAGAACTTAATAAACATGCATTTATTTATTATTAAGCCAAGAGCTCAATAAACATCCATTTGTTCATCAGATATGCACCTGTTACTGTCATGTGCTATGCTTTACTTCTATCAGGTAAATAGAAGATACTTAAGACATTGCTCACTTGGCTACATTCTCCTCATTCTTCACTTAGAAATACAGATATTAAAAAAATATTAATCTTTGTTTTAGCACAACTGTTTATCAGTGTTAAAAGAGAAGAGCTTCTCTCTTTTAAATGGACCATACTTGTGTCCAGTTAAATCTTAGTTCTTTCTCAGAATTGCTTGGTTAGTTCTCAGAGTCTCTGGTTCCTTACACTTTGATTCATAGTGCTGTTTCTACGTGACTAAGGTGCGTCACTTTGTTTTCCACGAATGAAGACTTGCTGCCATTTGTTGACTGTCAACTCAGGCTTGTCTGTAAAGTTGGAGGGAACTGTGGATTTGGGTTTTTGTTATCTGTACCAGAAAAGCAGTGTGCCTGAGGACGTACTTCGTTTCGCTCAGCTGTCTTCTCGCAATACCATCCATCTGCCTTTCCTCAAATGTCCAACAGGAATGCAGACCCCTCAGTGGTGTGTGCACTGGCCAACTTGTGTTCCGTTCAGCCTTTTTGCCAGTGACCATCTGAATATGATATATTCTTTTTGTTTTATTTTAAACAGAATGCCCATAATGCTGCGTAGTTCAAACTGTGTTCTTACAGGAAAAACACCAGCAGAATTTGCTAAACTAAATGAATGTCCTTTAGATCCAGGTAGGTGTGATTTCTTAGATTTCCCCTCCACTTCCTTCTTTTTTTCTTTTGCTTTTGTTTTCCTCTTGCTGTTGATTTCCCATTTTTTCTCAGAAACAAGATCAGCCTTTCTTCTTTTGGTGAAGTAGGATAAAATTTTGTTTGCAAAACATACAGCAGTTTGGTTCCAACTTTATTCTGTTAGTCTGTATTTTTAAAGATATGCTGTTTCCTCTTTTATTTCAGGCTTAAAACTTTTAATACTTCAAGTTTTGGTTTATTGCTATGGTTTATCAGGCTTTTCTTTTGTCTCTTTGCTCGATGGTGTTTTTTGGTATGCTTAAAAATTCAAGAATAATCTCACAAAGTTCCTTGTCTATCTCTGAAAAGACACAAGTAGCTCACTTCCGGCTGTTTTGAATGCCGTATCAGGGCAAAAAATGAGTCTTCTGTTTAAATTTTTTAAAGTTAATTTTAGTACTTATTTCTAGGCAGTTTTTTTTAAGCTTCATGCTTAGCAGTTTACAGAATGTTCTTTTAATTCCTTAATTCGTGTTTCACTTTGATTTAGTTTATAGTTAATCTGGTTCCTTTATAGTTGCATATATTGCTTCCCTGATAGCTTAGTTGGTAAAGAATCTGCCTGCAATGCTGGAGACTCTGGTTCAATTCCTGGGTTGGGAAGATTTGCTGGGGAAGGGATAGGCCACCCACTCCAGTATTCTTGGGCTTCCTTTGTGGCTCAGCTGGTAAAGAACCCGCCTGCAATGTGGGAGACCTGGGTTCGATCCCTGGGTTGGGAAGATCCTCTGGAGAAGGGAAAGGCTACCCACTCCAGTATCTGGCCTGGAGAATTCCATGGACTGTATAGACCATGGAGTCACAAAGAGTCGGACACAACTGAGCAACTGATGTAGAATCCCAAAAGGTTTTGGAAAGAGGATAACACAGAATGTGACTTTACTAGAGCAATAATAGGATGTTTCATAAGTCAAATATATTGCCTTGTTTTTGCTTATATTCTGAAGGTAAAACAAAGTCTTACTTTATCCTATTCTGAATTGTGTGCAAAAAAGTGTAACAATGTTTTATGAGTTTTGTCAAGTATAGAATGTATTTTGAAAACCTGATCTTAATCTGCCATTGTCAATGATTTGTTAGAAACCTTGGAGCGAATTTTAATTTATATTGAAGATTGTCAGTTATTTCTGTGGTTATAAAATTTGAAGACTAATTTATTTGGCTTTTTTTTTATTCACTTCTCATATGTCAGGTCCTGATGATCCATAGACCAATAAGATGCCTTCCTTGTCCTCCAGTAATTTATCTTGTGGCTCGTTTGTTTAAATCATGTGCTGAGACTGTTAACAATTTGTAGAACAATATTGACAGACCCCTTTAAATTAAGGAAATGGCAGCCTACTCCAGTATTCTTGTCTGGAGAATTCCATGGACAGAGGAGCCTTACAGGCTACAGTCCATGGGGTAGCAAAGAGTTGGCCACGACTGAGCTACTATCTCTCAGCACCATAAGGTAATGATATTGAGTCAGCTGAAAAGTTCGTTTGGATTGATAAGATGTTATAGAAAAATACAAATTAACCTTTTGGCCAACCCAATAGAATGACTAGGAGCTCTTTGCCATTGCTCAGTCACGCTGTTGGAAGAATGGCTAGTGATGCTTTTCTTATTTCCCTCTGGCAGGGGGCTACTTCATTGTTAAAGGAGTAGAAAAAGTTATTCTTATCCAAGAGCAACTGTCTAAGAACAGGATCATTGTGGAAGCCGATAGAAAAGGGGCTGTGGGTGCTTCAGTTACCAGGTATGGATGGCAGAGTTGGTGTTCTTATGAAATATTGATCATCCCATTGGTGTCAGATGGCTATCACTGAATACAGAGGTAGCCAGTTATTTCCCTTCTATGACAAGGAGTGTGATATTTAAACTAAACTGTCTAGCATTCAATTGATTGCGTAAGTCTGTATCATAGAGTATTGATTTAAAATTTTCAGTGATGAAAAGTGTGAGACATTATTCAAAAGGCCATTAGTTATTTTATCCAAGTTGAACTTGGCTGCAGTCCATGGGGTCGCAAAGAGTCAGATATGACTGAGTGACTAACGGAATTAAGCATTAAAGGAATTTTTTAAAAAAGTTAAAAAGTTCTGGGAATAAAAAAATATGTGGCATGGTTAAGATGTCAGTATGAAATAGTGTTTCTCTTCTGATGACTTAGAATGAACTGCTCAGCTTAGAGTTTCTGAATTTTTCTTTCTGGTGAAGAGGCAGCTAACAATAGTGCCCATTTGTTGAGCAGTTAGTCGGAGCCAGAGAGTGTATTAGGTGCTTTATATATATTTGTCACCTCTGCCCTCCAAGATAAGTGCTGTTATTTTCAGGTGAGTAACAGGCCTTGCTCACAGGGTGACATTGACCATCAGAGGAAGCCAGTATTTGGATCAAGATGTAATAATTCTGGAACCCACATCTTCCTGTTGTATGCAGCTTTTGAAGCCAGGGCAGTCAGGATTTGAATCCCACAGTTGTTTACTAGCCATGAGGCACTTGGGGGCGAAATTACAATACTTAACTTCTCTAAGCCTTGGTTTCTTTCATACATGATTTAGGGACAACACTGCAAAATAAGTGTTAGTATGCAGGAGATTAGAGCTAATGCTTATAGAGTGAATAACAGTGCACAGTATGTAATAGGTGATCAGTATGTGTTATTATTGTGGTGGATTAAAGCTGGGAAATGTTTTTAAGCCCATTAGGAAAGTTTCAGCTAACTGAGATATCAATAGGAAATTCCTTAGTTTCTTTTGGCTTCACTGTATACCAAAACTGTAGTGTGTTTTATTGGATTATTATTTTAAAAATTCATACTATTCATTCATTTCCTTGTGGTTTTCCCATTGTGGTGTAGGCTCATTTTAAAGTTTTTCTTTTCAAATGTATAAAATTGATCCGAAATATATCCCATATTAGAACAAAGCAGTTCAGGTGGAATCAAAGTGAAGTAGGTTAAAATGAATTGGTGATTGTTGCTTATTCACCCACAGAACTTCTGTCATAATCTCACAGCTAAAGAAACAATTCTAGTGTTCTAAAATGTTCCTGGAAGTGGCAGAGGAGGCTGGAGAGGAGTTGTGTGTCTTTAAAAGGTACCTGTTTGGAAGGACCTTACTGATTGTTGCTGATCACTTGAATCTTAGTGATTGGCAGTTATTGCTCTTGGATGTTACTAGCTTGAAACTAGGTGGGGATGTAGTTTAACCAACTGTGTTTTCTTATAGCTCTACTCATGAGAAAAAAAGCAGAACCAATATGGCTGTGAAACAAGGACGGTTTTATTTGAGACATAATACTTTGTCAGAAGATATACCCATTGTCATCATATTTAAGGTGAGTCTGCAAGTATCGTCTGAAAATTATAAAGAATTCTTTTATAGTTTTATTTTTATATATAGGTTAGAAAAATTGAGCCTGCAAATATCTTCTGAAAATTATAAATAATTTTTTTATGTTTTATTTTCATATATAGGTAGAAAATTGAGCACAAGGAGTTCTAGGAATATAAAGATTTGTGACACAGAGAAATTATCAGGCATATAATATAAATTGAAAGCTAGTGAGGCTGGGGTTCAAGTATTTTTAAAAGCAGTGATCTATTCTTTAAAATGGAAACATGGTAAGGAATTCCAAAGATACAAAAGGATGTATAGTAATGAGTAGGCCTCTCACCCACCTGTACCTAACAACGTAGTTGTCCTACCCAGGAACACTGGTTTCTGGTGCATCCCTCTAGAGCTAGTCTATGCATGTACAACACCTGAGTATGTTGTAGGTTTCTTTTATGTTTTGTTTTGTTTTTCACTTACATTGGAGATGGAAATGGCAACCCACTCCAGTACTCTTGCCTGGAAAATCCCATGGACAGAGGAGCCTGGTAGGCTATAGTCCCATGGGGTCACAAAGAGTTGGACACGAGTGAGCGATTTCACTTTCTTTCACTTACATACACTGCACCCTATTTTGCACTTAGCTTGTTTTCTTTTTTGTAACTTACATCTTGAAGATAGAGTTTTATTAGTTCATATACAGCTACTGTTTTGTTTTTTATAAATGGTTCCATTTATAGGTATACCATAATTTATTTAACCATTGTCTTATCAATGGACACACAGCTCTTGCTATTTCAAAGCTGCTGTAATATTTTATACAGGGCAAGGATATCTGTAGGCTAAGTTTCTAGAAGTGTAGTTTTCTAGGTCAAAGAGGATGATCTGAATCTTTTGTTCTTTTTTATGGACTTCGGGATTCCTGTGAATTTTTTCATAGATAACAAATCTTTAAGCTAAAGCTGATTTTTAAAATCTTTGTGAATTGTTGACTTAGAACCCAAAGACATTTTCCTGTAGAAATAATGTTTAAATGGTATTTACTGTTGAGTCACTCTGCTGCTACTGCTACTGCTGCTGCTGCTAAGTCATGTCAGTCGTGTCCGACTCTGTGCAACCCCATAGACGGCAGCCCACCAGGCTCCCCCATCCCTGGGATTCTCCAGGCAAGAGTACTGGAGTGGGTTGCCATTTCCTTCTCCAGGGCATGAAAGTGAAAAGTGAAAGTGGAGTCGCTCAGTCGTGTCTGACTCAGTGACCCCACGGACTGCAGCACGGCAGGCTTCCCCGTCCGTCACCATCTCCTGGAGCTTGCTCAAACTCATGTCCACTGAGAATTTTTAAATTTACTTCTTATTACCTTTCTTTGAAGTTTATGTTATTTGTAATTATAATTTTTGTAAAAGACAAAGTAATTTTGCCTCTTCTTGTAGGGAATCCCACATTGCCCAACACAATATATCTTGTGTACATAGTGAGGTTTAGTGTTTAAATTTTACCTATGTGAAATTACATCTCCAGCAGAGGGCAGTATGTTACCATTGCATCAGAAGGACTTTTATGGACATTTCAGAGCTTATAAAGATGTGTACTGCTTTCCTTAGACCAGAAATTATAAATTAATTATAATGCAGATACTGTTATGTCACTCATATGGAAAATGGATCATTAGACACATGTATGCGTTAAAACCAAAAAACTTTTAAATACTTTACTTGGGTAGGTGACAAAAGTTTGGTATGACAGTTTTTTCTGTCAAATTTAATATTATGTTGTGAATGTATACATATATTCATAGCTGACTTAAATCCTTTCTAGAATGGGGCTATAAGTTAATAATGTGCATTTTTATGCAGCCAGTAGTTGAGATTTCCAGCTTCTCCCTTTCTAATTGTAAAATAGTCCTTACATTGGATTGAGAAAGTCACTAAAAAGTGTAACAACATTGGATAAAGTTTTTTAAGGCCTTTTTTCCTTGGCTTTTGAAATATACACATTGATTTTATCTTACTTTTTTCACTTAGCAATTAATTTGAATAACTTTCTTCATCTATAAATAAAATCCATCATTATTTTTACCAGGTATTGTATAGAATCCATGTATGTGATATAATCTATTTAAGCAAATTCCTATAGTGGGAAATGTAGGTGTCTTTTTTCCCTAAATTTTCACTCTTATGCACAGCACTGGGGGTCCTTATACATACATGTTTGTGTGTGTTGCTGATTATTTTGTGAGACTTAATTCCTGGGAGTGGGATTATATATTTTTTTAAAAACTTGTACATGTTGTTTAATTTTTCCCCCTAAATGTATTCATTACATTTTAATCAGCAGTACATACTAATTAAAATAAATATTTGAAAATTTTTAGGTCAGATAAATACATTGGTCACACATAGTCAGTTTTTTTGGGTCTCTCACTATAGAGCTGTTTTAATGAACTTGCTTATTAACCACTGTTAAGACCTTCCCATTTGGGAGGCAGCATAGAATGAATATTGGATGTCTTACAATCAGGCAGATCCAGGTTGATTTCCAGTCTCTTCACTTACTAGCCTATGTGGCCTTGGATAGATTTCCCAGTTTTCTTGAGTCTTGGATAACTCATCTATAAAGTGAGCATTTTACCTAAGGGGGGTTCTTTAAAGAACAAATGAGATAATATATTTTTTGCAAAGTAGACTGCGTAGAAAGACAATGCTGTTTCTTTTTAGTGAGTCCTCTTTACACATTTAACGTCAGAAGCTCGGGGAAAATAAAGTAGGCTACCAGAAAAGTCACATCATTTCTCTTTTTGTGTTGTGTGGCCCTAACACAGACCTTGACAGTCATTAGGACTTGATGGTTGTTGATTGTAGCCAACAATTGGCTAAAAGTGACAGAAGCAGCAGGGTTTCCAGACGCCATGCTGAGTCTGAATATGACGGATAAAGCTTTTAAGACCTAGATTAGCCTTATTTGTGGACTTGAATCACAACAAAGGTTCTCCTGCCCATGAATCTTCCCCACTTTTACTTTTTGTACCCCTCAGTATTCAGCAATTGTGCTGTGACGGCATCTGCAGCCTGAAGATTTTTATGGAAAAAGAGGACAGATATCAAGGGGGCTGGGCATTGCATAATTTTGAAATTTTTGGTCTTTAAAGAGAAAAAAAATTATAGAGTTCAAGTGAGTGAATGCAGTTCTTTTGTTATCTGCGTGGACTGCTTTTGGTAATGATAGGTTGACTTCTGTCTAAAGAAAAATCACTGGTTTCTGAATGTTAGATATTTTAAGAACTTACCCTTTTCCCTTCTTCACGTAATATGTTGCAACATATTACCATTAGCTTGCGTATCAGTCTCTTCTGCTCATTAGTATTCTTCTTTCTGTCTCTAAAAATCACACTTTTAGTCACACTGAGTGGATATCCAAGGAGAAGACTTCCTGCCACTTTTTAAAGAGCACATCACCTTATTTTTGTTCTTATTGCTGATCGCCAGACTGGGTGACCTTCCACGGAAACGTATTATTTCTGCTATTTTTTCAGGAGGTTATTGAATAGCCTTCACTTTTGACTTATTCGTTAGGTGAAATGATTTCAGATATCTGGAGTACAAAGAGTTCCATATAAAGCTGGTTTTCAGATGGCTAAATTATGTCTGTAGAGCAAAATGGTTGGGCATTTTGCTGTCGTTTCCATAGCAATATGTCATTTATTTGTAGCTGTGACTTCTGAAGGCTAAATAGTCATAAAGTCACTTCCATCTTTGGAGCTGGAGCACTATTGATGATGACCTGACTGAGTTATCACGCTGTGTTTCAGTGATCTGATATAGGAAGAGTTTAGGGCTTTTAGATCATTCTTTCTGCATATATGGTATCATTTACTGTGTGACATATCTTTGGCATATCTTTGTTTCATAGCTTAAAAATATTTGGAAGGCCTAAGCAGTCTGTTTAGATTCATGTTAGGCCGCTCGAGAGTTTTGTGCAATTACAGACTTGCTCCTTACATCAGCATCAGGACAACTTGAAGTGGCGGCTTCAAGGGAAGACTCTTTCATTATTATTAAACACCAAAAGAGACAATCAAGAACACTGTCTTTTTTGCTTGGAGATTACTGAACTAAAAAGTATTAAGGTGACATATGGTGACCTTCACATGGTTTAGGTGTTGTCTTGCCGAACGAAAGGGGGCTGACCCAGAATGCATCTGCCGTTTCAGCTCTAGGATTCTGTTTGTTTCAGCGAGGCCTTTTCCTGCTGTATCGTTTTGTCTCTTTGGTTTGGCACCTGTTCTACACAGATCTCATCTCCTTCAGTGTTTTGGGTTTTTTTTTTTGGTTTTCTTCAGTGTTCAGGCTTTCCCTGAGAAGTGAGACGCCTTAGTTACAAAGTTTTACATTCAAGATTTTAGAGAAAGAGGACTGCAAACTATTGCCTTAGTGTTGTTTTTGTAAAGATATGTTGGTTCCATTGAAACCCATTATTTTGAGAGATTGACTGGTAAAGATTAACTTATATTCTAACTGGCTTTTCACAGAGAAGTACTGTCATCTGTTATTTCTGAGTGGCTCCTTGGCAGACCACAAAGGATAGATGGTACTAGATATATGCCATCACCATCAGAGTAGATGCAACTCTGTGTTTGGTTAAAGGATAATATAGGGTTGTTCTTTTTTTAAATTAGAGCTGATAATTTTTTAGGATTGCTCTTCTGTAATCCATGAAAGACTAAATGTGGTGTGTTTTTCTGTTTTTGACTGCGCTGTGTCTTCGTGGAGGCACACAGGCTTCTCTAGTTCACGTAGCTTAGTAGCCCCATTGCATGTGGGATCTTAGTTCCCTGACCAGGGATCAAACTCTTGTCCCCTGCATTGAAAGGTGGATTCTTGACCACTGGACCACTAGGGAAGTCCCAGGAAGACTGTGTTTTAATGAATTTGTGTAGTGTTTAGAGTTGCTGTCTAGTGTCCATTTGAATAAACGCATTGTATCAGAGATAAAAAAGACATGAAAACTGACATGAAAATTAACATATATAAAAAAAGATTTGTACCCTGAAAACTTCTTCATTTTGTTCATGAAACAAAAAAATTTTTCAAAGCAAGTTGTACACTTAAAATATCAAGTTGAGTGGATTTAACTCCCAAAGTTGGTTTATTAGGTATCTGTGCTGAGTGACAAATCACCACAGAGCCTCTGTTGGTCAGGGGTTTGGGCCCTGCTAGACTGAGTAGTCCTGGCTCAGGGTCTTTTGTGAGTCGGGGTGTCAGCTAAGGCTTTAGTCATCTGAAGACTGGATTGGAGCTGGAGGTGGCTGACCCTCAGGGTAAGAGACCTGGCTCCTCACTACTGGCCCTTCCATGGGAGCTGGAGTGCCTCCATGACATGGCCACTGGTCCCCGGAGGGGCCAGCAAGAAGCTGCAGTACCTTTGTGACCCAGGCTCCAGAGTCATACGGTGGTTTCTACCTTTTATCTATAGAAGTGAGTCATTAAGTTGAGCCCACACCCAAGTAGAGGTGCATCTTGATGAGGGTGAAAGAGGAGAGTGAAAAAGCTGGCTTAAAACTCAACATTCAAAAAACTAAGATCATGGCATCCAGTCCCATCACTTCATGGCAAATAGATGGGGAAGAAGTGGAAACAGTGACAGATTTTCTTTTCTTGGGCTCCATAATCACTGTGGATGGTGACTGCAGCCACAAAATTAAAAGACATTTGCTCCTTGGAAGAAAAATATGACAAACCTAGACAGCATGTTAAAAAACAGAGACATTACTTTGCTGACAAAGGTCCGTATAGTCCAAGCTATGATTTTTCCAGTAGTCATGTATGGATGTGGGAGTTGGACCATAAAGAAGACTGAGCACCAAAGAATTGATGCTTTCAAATTGTGGTGTTGGAGAAGACACTTGAGAGTCCCTTGGACTGCAAGAAGATCAAACCAGTCAATCCTAAAGGAAGTCAGTCCCGAATATGCATGGAAGGACTGATGCTGAAGCTGAAGCTTCAATACTTTGGCCACCTGATGCAAAGAGCTGACTCATTGGAAAAGACCCTGATGCTGGGAAAGATTGAAGGCAGGAGGAGAAGGGGACGACAGAGGATGAGATGGTTGCATGGCATCACGACTAAAATGACATGAGTTTGAGCAAACTCTGATAGATAGTGAAGGACAAGGAAGCTTGGTGTGCTGCAGTCCATGGGGTCGCAAAGAGTCGGACACCACTGAGCGACTGAACAACAGCAACTGTCTTAGCAAGCTTCGAAACTTTCAGTAAGCTTACATCTGATCCTAAGATATCCAAATTGAATTTGTATGATACAGACTATTAAAATTCAAATGTAGAGTGGTGGAGTGTTGAGCTGGAAGGGACCTGGTTTGCTCTGTCATGACAGAAATGAAGACACTCAGGTGGCGGAGGTGATGTGCACTAGTGGTTGTCAGGCCTGATTACATTCTCTGTCAGCTTTGGAGAGGTGCCCCTTCCACTGTGCCCAGTGTGGTGCTCTCTGTGTTCTGCATCAGACTCAGAGTTTGATTTTCCCTGTCTCGTGTGTGGAGAAGAGCTAAGAACTAGATCGTCAAAGTTTAATAGACGGATACCCCTGGTTCTCTTTTCTCTGCGTAGGTAAAGGAAGAATTTGAATACAAATGTAATTTTCCCCCTAACTTCTTAGAAGTGGATTACTTTTCTGCCAGGATAGGTTTAGTGAGATTATGCTCTAGTTCTTGATGTGGCAGAATGCCAGGCAAATGTGTGAAGGAGTAAGCCTTAGGACGACCATATGGAATCTACAAAGACCTGCATTGCTGGCTGCCACCTTGAAACACTTAAAGATAAATGGGTTTTTTAAACCTAAGGGTATTCCTGGTTTTATAAAAGTCTCATTAAAAACCTACATAAAGTAGAGCTTGCTATCTCTAGAATAGTGAGGCAAAACATCCTCTAGGAAAAATTCTTTGCGCCTAAAGGTGCGTGATTTGACAGTTCTCAGAAAATTTTGTCTTGCGGCAAAACTCTTTGAGGGTTCTGTTTATTTTCAGCCATGCATATTTTCTGATTTACTGCTCTTTGCCTTATTTTTTATTTGTTTTCTTTTTTTTCAGTTTGCCTTTGTAATTGTGACCAGGGTCTCCACTCTACCGCCCCACTTCCTTGGATACTTATAAATTGTAGAAGATAGTACACAGGCAGAAAGTGCTTGAGAATGTTTGTTTTTCCTCTTCCTCATCAAAATTTCTGTTTCAGGTTCTTCTGCAGCTTGGGCTGTGACTGCCAATGCCAGATGGCACCGTTTCTGAGAAAAGAGCTAGCTTTTGCTTAGAAGTAATACCCACAAACAATGCCAAATTAGCATAAGCAAATGTCAGTGAGTTAACACAAAGCCCACACTCTTTCTATCTTTTCTTCCCTTCCTAGGCCATGGGTGTTGAGAGTGACCAGGAAATTGTGCAGATGATCGGAACAGAGGAGCACGTGATGGCTGCGTTTGGGCCCAGTCTGGAAGAGTGCCAGAAAGCTCAGATTTTCACACAGATGCAGGTGTGTCTTTTCACGTTGTCCTTCACTACGAAAGGGAATTAATTGGAGATTTAATGCTGCTTGTGGCTAAAGCATCAGACGCAGTGACTTTTGGGGGTAGAGATTTGGGTGGATGTTGGGGAGATGGGAATAGTGGTCAAGGAGCTTCTTTGGCTCATTATTTGAGGGATTGGAAGAGTCTGCCTAGACAAATTATTGGCTTTGGTGTCCAACTTAGAAGTGGAGGGACCAAGAGGCTTTTGTTCTAATGTAATAAATAGCAAGTACTCTTCTTTTCCGTATTTGCCTGGTGACACAGTTTTTTAAACTACAGCACCTCTTGTGTAGAAAGCTTTTTTTTTTTCACGTCTTTCTCTTTAATATTCCTTTTTATTCCCTGCTTCCAGTTGCTTTCAGCATCCAGTTGTATGTGGTCTCTATCCCTTTTGCTGAATTTTCAATGTTTCCAGCAAGAAAGACCCAGGCTCAGAACCCCTTTGCCACTGCAGAGCCTTCATTGACCTGCCTAAGGCACTCCCAGCTGGAACCTGTGGATTTTAGGACCAGACTCAAAGATGAAGATAGGGAACTGTATATATGCTTTGTTGTTGTTTAGTCACTAAGTCCTGTCTGACTCTGTGACCCCATGGGCTGTACCTCCAGGATCCTCTGTCAGTGGGATTTCCCAGGCAAGAATACTAGAGTGGGTTGCCATTTCCTTCTCCAGGGGATCTTCCTGACCCAGGGATTGAACCCACGTCTCCTTCTTGGCAGGTGAATTCTTTGTGAATGGGCTACCTGGGAAGCCCCTTCGTATATGCTAAACATAATCAAAATAACTAGACTTCCCTTCCCATGTGACAGGTAGCCCTCATAGCCATACTCAGGATTTTTAGTTACATATTTGTAAGGTGCTTTGCTAAGTGTAAATCAGTAGTGACTTTCCTCATAGCCATCCTGGTAGGTAGGATTTCCCTACTATAGAGAAGCACAATGGACAGTTCTTATTTATCCATGTATACATTGTCTATTCTGTTGGGTTGCTTAAATAAGGTATAAATTCCATGCTGCTTAGAGATAGCATTTTCCTTATGTCTGTTAGTATGTGTTCTGAAAAATCAAATGAGTCTTGATATTTTCATAGACTGAACCAAACATTTAGGAAGATTGATTGTTATATGTAAGTACACATAAATTCCAAAGCAGAAAATAGTAAGGATTATTCTTACCACTGCCTTCTTCTTTTTCTGTAGTTAATTAACCCGTCAGGCAGGCAGCATCAGAAGAAGTTGTTTCAATTTCAGTTCAGTTCAGTCACTCAATCGTGTCCGACTCTTTGTGACCCATGGACTGCAGCACTACAGGCCTCCCTTGCCCATCACCGATTCCCGGAGTTTACTGAAACTCATGTCCATTGAGTTGGTGATGCCATCCAATCATTTCATCCTCTGTCATCCCGTTCTCCTCCCGCCTTCAATCTTTCCCCGCATCAGGGTCTTCTCAGATGAGTCAGTTCTTCACATCAGATGGCCAAAGTATTGGAATTTCAGCTTCAGCATCAGTCCTTCCAATGAATAATCAGGACTGATTTCCTTTAGGATGGACTGGTTGGATCTCCTTGCTATCCAAGGGATTCTCAAGAGTCTTCTCCAACACCACAGTTCAAAAGCATCAGTTCTTCGGTGCTCAGCTTTCTTTATAGTCCAACTCTCACATCCATACATGACGACTGGAAAAACCATAGCTTTGACTAGACGGACCTTGGTTGGCAATATCTCTGCTTTTTAATAAGCTGTCTAGGTTTGTCATGACTTTTCTTCCAAGGAGCAAGTGTCTTTTAATTTCATGGCTGCAGTCACCATCAGCAGTGATTTTGGAGCCCCCCAAAATAAAGTCTGTCATTGTTTCCATTGCTTCCCTATCTATTTGCCATGAAGTGATGGGACCAGATGCCATAATCTTAGTTTTCTGAATGTTAAATTTTAAGCCAACTTTTTAATCTCCTCTTTCACTTTCATCAAGAGGCTCTTTAGTTCTTCTTCACTTTCTGCCATAAGGGTGGTGTCATCTGCTTATCTGAGGTTATTGATATTTCTCCTGGCCGTCTTAATTACAGCTTGTGTTTCATCCAGCCCAGCGTTTCTCATGAGGTACTCTGCATATAAGTTAAATAAGCAGGGTGACAATGTACAGCCTTGATGTACTCTTTTTCCTATTTGGAACCAGTCTGTTGTTCCATGTCCAGTTCTAACTGTTGCTTCTTGACCTGCATACATATTTCTCAGGAGGCAGGTCAGGTGGTCAAGTATTCCCATCTCTTGAAGAATTTTCCACAGTTTATTATGATCCACGCAGTCAGAGGCTTTGGAATAGTCAATAGAGCAGAAGTAGATATTTTTCTGGAACTCTCTTGCTTTTTGGATGATCCAACAGATGTCGGCAATTTGATCTCTGGTTCCTCTGCCTTTTCTAAATACAGCTTGGACATCTGGAAGTTCACGGTTCACGTACTGTTGAATTGTGGCTTGGAGAACTTGGAGCATTACTTTGCTCCAAGACAAGTGCAATTGTGCAGTAGTTTGAGCATTCTTGGGCATTGCCTTTCTTTGGGATTGAAATGAAAACTGACCTTTTCCAGTCCTGGAGCCACTGCTGAGTTTTCCAAATTTGCTTGCATTTCAAGTGCAGCACTTTCACAGCATCATCTTTTAGGATTTGAAGTAGCTCTACTGGAATTCCATCACCTCCACTAGCTTTGTTCGTAGTGATGCTTCCTAAGGCCCACTTGACTTCATATTCCAGGATGTCTGGCTCTAGGTGAGTGAGCACACCATCGTGATTATCTGGGTCATGAAGATCTTTTCTGTAGAGTTCTTCTGTGTATTCTTGCCACCTCTTCTTATATCTTCTGCTTCTGTTAGGTCCATACGATTTCTGTCCTTTATTGTGCCCATCTTTGTATGAAAAGTTCCCTTGGTATCTCTAATTTTCTTGAAGAGATCTCTAGTCTTTCCCATTCTATTGTTTTCCTCTCTTTCTTTATATTGATCACTGAGGAAGGCTTTCTTATCTCTCCTTGCTATTCTGGGAACTCTGCATTCAAATGGGTATATCTTTCCTTTTCTCCTTTGCCTTTCACTTCTCTTTTCATAGCTGTTTGTAAGGCCTCCTCAGACAACCATTTTGCCTTTTTGCATTTCTTTTTCATGGGGATGGTCTTGATCCCTGTCTCCTGTACAATGTCACGAACCTCCTCCCATAGTTCTTCAGGCATTCTGTCTATCAGATCTAATCCCTTGAATCTATTTGTCACTTCCACTGTATAGTCAAAAGGGATTTGATTTAGGTCATACCTGAATGGTCTGGTGGTTTTCCCTACTCTGTTCAATTTAAGTCTGAATTTGGCAATAAAGATTTCATGGTCTGAGCCACAGTCAGCTCCCAGTCTTGTTTTTGCTGACTGTATAGAGCTTCTCCATCTTTGGCTGCAAAGAATATAATCAGTCTGATTTCCGTGTTGACCATCTGGTGATGTCCATGTGTCGAGTGTTCTCTTGTGTTGTTGGAAGAGGGTGTTTGCTATGACCAGTGCATTCTCTTGGCAGAACTCTGTTCGACTTTGCCCTGTTCTATTTTTGGTCTTCACTGAAAATGAACTATTTGGTGACCGTGCGTCTTCATTATAAACTGAAATTACATTGTAATTACGTGAAGAGAAAATGTTAAATACTTAGGAATTGGCTACATTTGGGGAGATACACTCTATGTTTTAAAGCTGTGTAATGCCTGGAAGAACAATTTACCTTAATGATAGCCCAGTGGATTCAGTGAGATCCAGTATTCATATTATTGCAAACATCATCATTGCTGGTCAGATAATTCTATCATTGTAAAGCTGTTTGAGCAGGAGTTAAACAGTGCGTTGGAAGATCATTCATTTATTTCTCTTAAATAGGTACTGACAGAAAATATTGGCTAACTAAAAGTTACTAAAGTGAACTGGAGAAGTTCTTTTAAAAGATGAGAATATGTGATTAGTTAAGAAAGACAAACGTATCTCACATGAGACAAACAGGAAGTAGAAGTTTGAGATGGCTTGTTCTCTGTGTGCTGGATTAAAGCAAATATTAATTATTTGCAACTGATAAAAGGTTACAGAGGCACAGGTAGTCCAAAATGGTTGATGACTTGAACATATGAGTTAAGTAAGTGTTAGTTGCTCAGTCGTGCCTGACTGTTTGAGACCCCATGGACTGCAGCCCACCAGGCTCCTCTGTCCACAAGAGTTTCCAGGCAAGGATACTGGAGTGGGTTGCCATTTCCTTTTCCAGAACATATGAGTTAGGGCAACACAAATATTTTGTTATTCTAGATAAAAATGTTTTATCTTACATAATAGAACTTTTGACGTGGCACTTCAGTAGATTGTTTAAAATATATGTTTTGTTTTGTTTTTGATGCATCCCCTTTTTAAGTGACTCCTCCATTTATTCTGCTCATAAAGCCCTTTCGCTGCTGCATTTGTCACAGATGTTTCACATTATCATAGCCAGGGGCTCTGAAAAATGGAGAAGAAATTAGTTACTACCTTTTTGGAAGGAGAGGATACACCAGGGGTGGCGTCTTGACCTGTTTATAGAGCAACTGGGCTCTTACCGCCGCCCTGACACTGTGCAGCCCTGGCAACTTTATCAGCTCTTCTCGGGAAGAGTGACTTTTTGCTGCATCAGAAGGTGCCCCTGTGTTTCTGTTTCTTCCTCAAGGAAGTGAAGACGCTTTAGCCTCTTTCCCAAGGGGATTGAAAGACCAAAATTTAATAAAGACAGCTCAGTTTAGGGAAAACTGAAGTGCCTGTCTATTCCTGGTTCCCACCACCTGCTGACTTGCTTCAATCAGTTACTTAGTTCCTACTTCTTGCTTTGTTACTGCTGCTTGTGTTTTAAAGGTCTTAGTTTGTCTTACCCTCTGATGGCCTTGTTTTTGTTTTTAAACTGGGGAAGGTTCTAGATTTGATCTCTGGTCTTAACAGACATGTTCCGTTCAGTTTCAGGGACTATTTTAGTCAGGAATCAAAAGAAAAAAAGATGACACAATGTCTAGTAAGAGGGGCATACAGATAAGTAGACAGAATATAGTGTGATCTGAACACAAATGGAAGTACTCAGTTCTTTATATGTAAGGAATTAAACAGCAGAGAGAAAGAAGTGGGGTTAGGAAAGGCTTCAAAGAGGAAGTGGTACCTGATCTAGGTTTTGAAGCATGGAAAAGAAATTTTCCCAGGCAGGAAACTGGCAGCAGGAATTCCAGGATGAAGAATCAGGGATCCCAGTCCTTTCTTATGACTAAATGGAAACCAGTGTTTTGGTATTTTTTTTAATGCATTTATTCCTCTTACAAAATAATAAGAACCACATGATCTTTTCAAACTTTTTTTAGTGGAAAAATTTCAAAATATAAAAAGTATACAGAATAGTATTATGAATCCCCATGTGCCTGTCACCCAGCTTCAACATGAAAACCACTTTGCCAAGGACTTCCCTGGTGGTCCAGTGGCTAAGATTCCATGCTCCCAATGCAGGAGACCTGGGTTTAATCCCTGTTCAGGAAACTTGATCCTGCATGTCACAACAAAGATGGAAGATTCCGTGTGCTGTAACTAAGATCTGGTAGAGCTAAATAAATAAATATTAAAAACAGAAAAGCTTTGCTATTCTTGTTTCATCTAAAGCTCTATCTCTGCCTCACCTATTACTTGGTTAAGTTTTTAAAATTTATTTTTATTTGGGGGGAAAATTGCTTTACAGTGTTGTGTTGGTTCCTGCCGGGCAGCAACACAAATCGGTCATATGATTAGTTTTTAACATTTCACTTTTTAGATAAAGTGTAGATACACTGATAATATACAAGTCTTAATTGTATGCTTTTTATAAGATACAGAATATTTCCATGACCCCTGAGAATTCCCTCATGCCTCTTCTAATCAGTTTTCACCTTCATTCTCTTTTTTCCCCACTTTTCTTATTTTTTTTCACCATAGATTAGTTTTGCCTATTCTAGAACTTTATATAAGGAATTATGCATTATATACTTCTTGTTTTGTCAGCTTCTTTTGTTGAACGTATTGACTTAGATTCATCCAAGTTTTTCCTCATTATGTCATGTATCCATGTTCTTCATTCCTTTTAATTGTTGAGTAGTGTTCCATTGTATGAATATACCACAGTTTGTTATCTTCTCCTGTTGATGGACATTTGGTTTGTTTCACTCTTTGGCTGTTATGAATAAAACTGCCATAAACATTCCTGTCCAAGTCTCTGCCTAGACAGTTTGGCATTTCTCGTGGATAAATACCTAAGAATAGAATTGCTGGATCAAAATGCAGTTGTGTGGAATATTACTCAGCCATTAAAAAGAATGAAATAATGCCATTTGCAGCAACATGGATGGACCTAGAGATTGTCATACCAACTGAAGTAAGTCAGACAGAGAAGGAGAAATAGCGTATGGCATCCCTATATGTGAAGTCTAAAAAGGAATGAATGATACAAGTGAACTTACTTACAAAACAGACTCACAGACTTAGAGAACAAACTTACAGTTGCCGATGGGAAGAACGATCGGGGAAGAGATAGTTAGGGAGTTTGGGATTGACATGTACACCCTGCTATATTTAAAATGAATAACCAGCAAGGCCCTACTATACAGTAAGGTATGTGGAACTCTGCTACTGTGGCAGTCTGTTTGGGAGGGGAGTTTGAGGGACAGTGGCTACATATATATGTATGGCTGAGTCCATTCACTCTTCACCTGAAACTATCACAACATGTTAATTGGCTAAACCCCAACCCAAAATAAAAAATTTAAAAAAAATCAGTTGTGTGGATAACTTTTATAAAGTCAGAACTGCCAGATGTGACGGTACCATTTTGCAGTCCCCTCAGCCGTGCCTGAGAGCTCTGGATGCTTCACGTCCTCACCAACATTCAGTGTTGTTAGTCGTTGTAACTTTAGCTGTTCTAGTTCGTTTTGGTGGTATTTCATTGTTATTTTAATCATGCATTTTCCAGATGACTAATGACATTGACTACTTTTTGTGTGCTTACTGACTTCCTTTATAGTTGAAATCATGTAAATCTTCTGACTGTTTTAATACTGTTTCAGCTATTCTAGGTCTTCTGCTTTTCCATAGAAATTTTGAAATCCAACCAATTTGTGTTTTTTAACAAACCCGTCAGGAGTATAATTAGCAATAAAAATATATCTTTTGGTCAATTTGAAGAGAATTTTAACAGTAAGCCATCTTTAACTATATTAAATGTTCTAGTCAATGAAAATGGCATAACACTCAATTTATTTAGGTTTTGTCTTCTCTCAGCAGTGCTTTGTAGATTTCAGGGTAGAAGCCATATATGGTGTGATTCCTTTTTGAGGAGAGAAAATACTGCCCCTCCCCCCCAAAAAATACTCACCCAAAGTGTTAACTGTTGACAGGATTCTCTTTGGGTGGAGAATTGATGGCCAAAATACTTATCTCCTTTGTATTTTCTAAACTTCCTACAATTGTCCTGTATCAGTTTTATAGTAAAAAAACAAATTGTAAAAAGGGAACTATTTTGTCATTGGTTTATGAAAATTTTTTTTTTTTTTTTAAACTAGGACCAATTCAGTTTTCTTTATAAAGGTCCTTGTCATTTTTGCTTATAGTGTTGTGTATGGGTAGCTACTTAATAAATTCTCTCTAATGTCATTCAAACATTATTGTAATATATTCTGTTTTTTAATAGGCATTAAAATATATAGGGAACAAAGTCAGAAGGCAAAGGATGTGGGGAGGTGGCCCAAAGAAAACCAAAATAGAAGAAGCAAGAGAGCTCCTGGCTTCTACCATTCTGACCCACGTACCAGTGAGTAAACCTTTTGCAACTGTGAATACTGATCATTGTGGGATCCTTTGTGGGAACTTCTGTTTGAGTACAAGTTTACATTAATTGAAGTCTAGTTCCATGAGAAAAGAGAACCCTAAAGAGGACTCTGATGGACTGCCCTGGAAATAATCTTCCATTATCAACAGTTTATTTGTACTTAGAGAGTGTTAGCTGTATTATGTCATCATCTGATCATGTTTATTGTCTTGATTCTTGTTTCATTCCAAAATTTTAGTTTTTTCTTTGATATTCAAATATATATTAGCACTGCTGCTAAATTTCATCTCTGAAGGTCAGAGATGGTATCTTAGATATTTTTAAATAAATTAAAAACAAGCTTATAGTGCCTTGCCCATTTGTGTGACTTTTTGAAAAATTGTGGTAAAATATACAAAAAATAAAATTTACTCTTTTTATGTGTATGTTTCTGTGGGGTTATGTACATTCTCACTGTTATGTTACCTTCACTACCATAGATACTTATTAAAATATTAGATGGGCTTATCTTCTAGACCTTGAGCTCACATTGTCGAGTCTCCTTCACTTAGAATGCAGATGCTCAGGTCCAGAAAAGCTGGATGATTTTTCTTGTCATCCAGCTGGTTAGTGATCAGAGAGAGAGAGCTAGAATCCCATCTTCTGACCCTTGAACCAGTGCTTAATATTTATTTTTATTAACTTATTATTAAACAGAGATCAGCCATATTGGCAAGAGTCATTCTTCCCCTACCCTCATTTAATACATATGTACTCTTTCTAAGTTATAAAATTGTTAGTCAGACTTATCTTGTTAACCAAATAGTCTGGTTTATGTTGACTTTTAGCATGTGTATTATTCACAAGTGATCTAATTTAAGAATTGCACACTCTACCTTCAGGGGCTGATTATAAATAATGAAAAGTTGAGGGAACAGTAGAAGTGAACAGTGACCACCTAAATACATGAAGATACAGTTTTCTTATTTTGAAACACCTTGTTAGCCAAATAATGTGGGTCTGTGATTTTGCCCTTTTGCTGCCATTTGTGTGTGCCCTTGATCTGATTCAGAGAGTTAGGAAAGTAAAACAAATTTTATAATATGAATTTTTTATAAACAAGCCTATGAAATATTCCTTAGAATTGACAGAAACTTAGACTACTCTCAGTATTCATTGTTTGGGATGTAGAGAAAGAATTTACCTACTTATCTAAGATTTTTGTCTCTCCAAATAAACCACTGCAATGATTTAGCCAGTTTTGATTTAACTTACTGACTGGGCCAGATTCATTTATGTAGATTTCAGTTGTACAAGAGAATATTGAATAGAACATTTGCAGCAATTTACTTATCAGTCTGTTCATTTATTCCATAGATACTTGTTGAGTCCTGACAGTGTTTTAGTACCATTCCCACTATTTTTCACTGCATAGCAAATATTTCCAAAACTTAGTAGCTTGAGATAACTTGCTCTCTCTCAGGATTCTCAGGTCTGAAGGGGCTCAGTGACAGGGAGGGAGGTTCTTTCGTTTTTTTAAAAAAAGTATTTATTTATTTAGCTGCATCAGGTCTTAGTTGTGGCACATGGCCCTAGAGCACACGGGCCTAGTCGTTGCAGCTCACAGGCTTAATTGCATCACGTCATATGGGATCTTAGTTCCCCAACCAGAGATCAAACCTGTGTCCCCTGCATTAGAAGGAGGATTCTTAACCACTGGACCACCAGGGAAGTCCCAGGAAGGAGGTTCTTGACATGAGTCTTATGAAGTTGCAGACAGATAGCAGCTGAGGGTGGAGTCATCCAAAGGCTTGACTGGGCTGAACATCAAAGATGTGTCATCAGTCACATCTCTGACTCCTCATTGCCTTTCCAAGTGGCCCTTTTCTCCCCAGCAGAGTATCCTAGACTTCTCATTTGGTGCTTCAGGACTCTTGAAAGAAGTGGAAACTGCTAGTTTACAGGCCAACCCAAAGATGGTGATGAACTCCACCTCTTCATGAAGGAATGGCGTGAAACATATAGGGAGGGAAGGAGTTAATGGTGGCCCTCTTTGAAGAAAAACTGCCACAAGTATTGAGTACAAAGATGGAAAGTCATCGTCTCAGCTTTTAGAATGTTTATAGACGGGTTGAATTTTTTGAGTAAGGAAAATCATAGCAATTCATTTTTTTCTTATTTAAATGTTATAGCATTGGTTATTTTCTTGAGGCACCTTAAATTTTAGTGTGTAGAATCTTAAAAATTTTCTCTAATTTCTGAATTACAGGTTAAAGAATTCAATTTCCGAGCCAAATGTATCTATACTGCAGTGATGGTGCGAAGAGTAATTCTGGCCCAAGGAGATAATAAAGTTGATGACAGAGATTATTATGGTAACAAGAGGTTGGAGTTGGCAGGACAGGTGATTTGACTATTTTATGTCAAATCTTATTTTCCTCAATAAAAATTAATTTACTATTCATTTTAGATAGGAAGAAACAGTTGAATGGAATATAGGTTTGTATATTTGGAATATAAACATTCATACGTGACTTACTACCTCTTTGATGTAAGAATTTCTTGAACTGTGAAAACTCTTAGTTCTTTAAATAAGTTAGCAGTGTTACCTATATTATATCTTTCTTGAGATGTTTATTTACTCTCATTGTGTTTAATATAGAAAGTGATGTATGATATTAAGTAGTATCATTTATTCAGTTAACAGATGTCTATTAACCTTCTATCATGTGCCAGGCATAGTTATAGAAACTGGATATAGAGGAAAAATAAGACAGACAAAGGTCCCTTTTCTGTCTTTGGCTTAAAAGAAGTGCCTTGATGTGGTGGTCTCTGTTAATGTCCTACTTAGAGTTCACTAAATTTTTCAGTCTATAAATTTGTCTAAATTTGAGACATTTTTAGAACCTGTTTCTTCAAATATCTTTTTTATATTATTTTCTCTTTTCCTTCTAACTCAAATTATCTTGTTTGACCCTTTGATACTGAGGCTGTGTTAATTTTTTTTTCCCCCAGTTTAGCTTTCTTCTTCAGGTTGGATAATTTCTATTGATCTATTTTCAAGTTCCCTAATTTTTCTTATGTTGTCTCTAACATGCTTATTACACTGATCCAGTTAATTTTTTAGTTTAGATGTTGTGTTTTCAGTTCTAGAAATTTCATTCTGGTACTTTTAGCTTCTGTTCCTCTCCTGAGATTTCTTATTTGTTTATTCATCATAACCACGTTTTCATTTACATCCTCGAACCTTAACAGCCGTTTTAGAATCCTGGTCTCATTCCAATGACTCAGTCATTTTAGGATCAATCTCTTGATTAAATCAATCGCTTGATTAAATATCTCTTTGAAAAAGTGATATATATTTTAAGCTGAGCCCTCAGACATTCCAACTGAGACTTGAGAATCCAGTCTCACACAACCTCTGGAACTGCATTCTGTTAAGATACCCGCACGAGCAACATACGTTTTCAGGCAATGCCCTTATTGGAGAAACTGGAAGAGGACCAGTGTTTCTGGAGTGTGGGGTGTGGGGGTGGTGACAGAGGACATTGGAGAACTAGCATCATACGCCATGGGAAGGGGTTTGGATTTAACTGCTCCTGCAGTAGAGAATCACAAGAGAGTTATAATCAGGGAAGTGACACCATCAATTTCAGTTTAAAAGATCTTATTTGGAGATGAACCTGCCAAGAAAGTCTGGTTAGGAGACTGTGGCAATATTCCAGATGAGTGATGGTGGCTGGGATCATAATAGCAGATATTAATTACCACATCTAAAATGTAAAAAACTGGAATTATAATTGTATCAGTTTTTTCTGAGAAAAAATTAATGCCTGGAATACTTGGGAAGTTGTTTAGTCAATGGCTAAGGCTAACAGGTGGGTTCTTGGCCACCTTCAGGTTGACCACAGTTCAGGGGATTGATTGTGTGCATCCCTACCACCAACAATCCCAGTTTTTTACAGATCTTTTTAATTGGAAAAGAAATCTGGATGTCCAACTAGTCCTTTAAAAAAAAAAAAGTTGGTTGTTTGGAGGACTAAGGAATGGAGTTGAGAGGGAAGAGGAAAAGACTATCCTGTTGCTTAAAAAATTAGAATTAAAAAGAGGGTTCCCATGTGCAAGAAAACATTGCTTTATAAACAGTGTAAGAACATAAAAGGCATTGTGTTGGCAAAAATGTATAAAAACAATAGCTGCTAATTTCATACCCCATGGGATGAAGGAGTATGAATGTGCTTCAGCTTTAGATAACAGCTGTATCCACTGGCCAGGCGGGTTCACAGAGCCTTCCCTCAGTCTCACTGCCACCAGAGGGCTGGCCGGCTGGCCGCCAATGGAGGTGTTAGGAAAACCTACCGGTTTCAGGCTTAATCTTTGCACCTACCTTTTCTCTTTCGGTAATGTGTTCATTATTTGCCGAGCATTACTCTATTCTTTGTCTGCAGATTTTTTTGTTTCTAATGCAGCTTGCTTTGTATGGGTGAGATATGGAACAGCACCAAAATCCGGCACCCTGGAAAGCCAGGGATTTCCACCGGGTGACAAAAGAATGCCGTCTTGACTTCAGAGATTGCCTAATCCCAGCTGTTCTGATAATGTAATTAAGGCTGCCTAATGTCTTTAATTTTGCAACCAGTTTGTGTGAAAAGGAGAATTTGGCACTCTGAAGGCTTAAACACTAAATAGCAATCTCAAGATGCCTAATTAGAATTCTCTGACATTAAGCTAATTGGTGAAACTGTATTTCAGCAGCTTAACTTCTTTATTAATTTTTTTTTTTAGCATTTTCATTGAAAATCAATTGATGAGCTGTCAGCATTTTTTCTTAAATATAATTTGCTCTTTAGTGCTCCTGTCTTAGGCAGGCTGAAAGGCCTCATGCCAACAGTGAGAAGTATTGAATATTATGATATCACCAACATTCCATCCCTTTTCATCATTTTACTCTTGACCTAAATAATGTGGCTTATTGTGGGAATAGGCCTTGTAGCTTCTTACTGCTCTGTGAACTGCAGAACGTTATTTCTCTTATGAAGAAATTTGGAGGGTGGAGAAATTTATTAATGAGGCCGTAGTTTTGTTGAGTGTGCTCTTACTCTTGCTTAGTCCTGGAGCATTTCCTTGTACTTGAATCAGGGGGCTACAACAAATTCATCTGGGATCCCCAAAAAAACTTTGTTGCAATTTGAGACACAAAAGTCTTAAGTGTAAGGGACTAATTAAAACAGAGCTGAGCTTTTGCAGTTCAACGTTAAGGGCATTTGCTTCTGTTCAGGATACTTATTCAAGTCCCTTTGCCCATTTCCACAGGAAGTTGCTGAAATGGGCTTGTCCGTCCCTCTCTTCCCCTGCACCTGCTTCTATTCCCATATTCTTTTTCATGAAGGAAACTGCTGGGTCTGAGTGGAAGGAAAGATGAAGCTCTCAGAGGAGGAAGTTTTCTTTTTAGAACACTTCTGACATGGTACATCAAGGACCCTCGCTTTCCCATCTGCAAAGTTAATTTTGTAGAAAAGTGGAAGGGTGTGTCTATCCTAAGGGAGAAAAGTGTAAAATGACGTTCTACCTAGGAAATGCTTTCTTCAACAGTGGCTGGAAGAGAAGACTCGTTGGCTTTCATGGCTTCTAAATTATGAATCAAAAAACTACCTGTGGGTTGTATACATTCAAGAATACAGTGTGGAATTTGGAAAATCTTTGGCTTATAAGATTTCCCTGAACTTCAGAATTCCTGAATTATATAAGGAGTGCATATATAATATCCTCTGATACTACATTACTATTGTGCTAGGTAGCTTAGATTACATACATATCCAACTGTTTTCTTCCTCTATAAAGGAATAAAAAACAAATGTAATTGATTTTTCAGGGGAATTTAATTAGTTGTAATTTTATATTTGATTATTGAAGAAGTATGCCTATTATTTTTTGGTCATAAGCCACTTACTTAGTTTTGTGAACTGTCTATAAGTGGTATTCTGGTCTTGTCTTTTGCTCCATTGTATGGTATCTATTGCAAAACTTAAGACAACCACCACCGTCTTAAGTGGCTTAAGACAGCCACCATTTTGTTATATCTCATGATTTTGTGGGTCAGGAATTCAGGCAAGATCCAGCTATGTAACTGTTCTGTATCACATGGAGCTCAATTGGTAGTGTTCTGCTGGAGGTGGTGGGATGCCTGGAAGGCTGGACTCAGCTCCGTCTTGACCATGCCAGCACTGTGCCATCAGAGTGGCTCAGGACTCAAGTGAGTTACCCATGCACAGGAGAATCGGTGTGACCTTAATAATGAATTCGTCTTAAAAGTCGCATCTTCACTAACTTTACTGAAAAAAAGCAGTCACAGCCCTTGCCTGAATTGGGGTAGTAGGAGACATAGTAAGCAGAGATTTGGGCAAAGTTTATTTACACAATCTTGGGGTTTTCTCCCAAGATTAAGTGGGTAGTGGATTTGAGGGTGTGAATTTTATTTGTGGTTATCTCCTTTCTGTGACTTTCCCCTCACTTTCCAGCTACTGTGGTGGCTGGTATCTACTCCCTCTGATCCTTCAATCCGGTAAAACTGTGGGTCTTTCTCTGAGTTTTAGCTTCTAATGTCACCTGGACCATTTTTGCTAATGTGTTCTACCCTCAGTTGAAAAGCCTTCAAAATGGAAATGCACTTTTGATAAGTATCGAGTTTCTTCCAGTTTCTGTCTGCATTTACTCTGCAGTGCTGTCAAATAGTTTTAATATTTTATCCAGAGTTTATAGTTTTTATCAGCAAATGAGTCTGATAGGAGCTACTCCCGTCAGTTCTGAAACAGAACCATTCTAGTCTATTTTTATGACTTCCCGTTCCCCATCCCATTGATTTGTTTTCCATGATTAACATGGTTTAATGTCATTTATTTTCTAATTTTTAACATAAAGAGTAAATGTAAAAATGTCACATATATGTAAGTTATGAAGGTGACAAATTAAATCAGCACCTCAAATCCACTACCAGTTTAAGTAATTCTTAATAATTGACCACTAATTGCCATTTCATTTACTTATATATTTCTTCCTTACTCTGTCCTTCTCTTTCTCCTACTATACTGAATTTATGTACTTATTGTTTTCTTTTTTATTGTATCATTTATTTAAAAATTTTAAAATACTTTATTACAGTATAAGTTTTGCTTTTTTTATTGAAGTATAGTTTATTTAGTGTTGTGTTAAAGATGTACACCAAAGTGATTTAGTTATATATATGTGTGCGTGTGTGTGTGTGTGTATACTATATTTATATTCCTTTTCAGATTATTTTCCATTTTAGGTTATTACAAGATACCAAATATAATTCCCTGTGCTATACAGCAGGTCCTTGTTGTTTATCTGTTTTATATATTGAGTATGTATCTATTAATCCTAACTCCTAATTTATCCTCTCCCCACCCTTCCCTTTTTGGTAACCATAAGTTTGTTTTCTGCATCTGTGACTGTATTTGTTTTGTAAATAGGTTCATTTGTACCATTATTTTAGATTCCACATGTGTCATACTGAGTGAAGTAAGTCAGGCAGAGAAAAACAACTATCGTATGATATCACTTATATGTAGAATATTTTAATTTCATTCTTTTACATGTAGCTGTCCTGTTTTCCCAGCACAACTTATTGAAAAGACTGTTTTTTCTCCATTATGTGTTCTTAAATATGTTTGGCTGCACTGCATAACATGTGGGATCTTAGTTCCCCTACCAGGGATCAGACCCACAACCCTTGCACCGGAAGTCTGGAATCATAACCACTGGACTGCTAGGGAAGTTCCCCTATTGTGTATTCTTGCTTCCTTTGTCATAAATTAATTGTCCATAACTGTGTGGGTTTATTTCTGGGCTTTCTGTTTTTTATGCTAGTGCCATACTGTTTTGATTATTGTAGCTTTGTAGTATAGTCTGAATTCAGGGAGTCTGATCCCTTCAGCTCTGTTCTTCTTTCTCAACATTGTTTTTTATTAAAACAGTTCTATAGTTTCTCTTTTTAAATGTGGTGATTTAGTCGCTAAGTTGTGTCTGACTGTTGCAACCCCATGAACTGTAGCCTGCCAGGTTCCTCTGTCCATGGGATTCTCCAGGCAAGAATACTGGAGTAGGTTGCCATTTCCTTCTCATTGGGATCTTCCCGACCCAGGAATTGAACCCGGGTCTCTTCCGTTGCAGGCAGATTCTTTACTGACTGAGCTACAAGGGAAGCCCCATATTTTTTAAATGAAAATTTCTTTAAAATTTTTATTTTTTATTTTTGGCTGCACTGGGTCTCTGTTGCTGCACACAGTCTTTCTCTGGTTGTGGTGAGTAGGGCTACTCTCTAGTTGCAGTGCATGGCCTTCTCACCATGGTAGTTTCTCTTGTTGTGGAGCATGGAGTCTAGATGTGCGGGCTTAGTTGCTCCTCAGCATGTGGGATCTTCTGGACCAGGGATGGAACCCATGCCCCCTGCATTCTCAGGTGAATTCTTAATCGCTGGACCACCAGGGAAGTTCCCTTAGGGTTGTTTTGGCTATTTGGGGTCTTGTTTCCATACAAGTTTTAAAATTACTGGCTCTAGGTCTCTGAAAATTGCCATTGGTAATTGGATAGGGATTACATTGAATCTATAGTTTGCCTTGGGTAGTGTGGTCGTTTTAACAGTAATTATTCTTCCAGTCTAAGAGCTCAGTATTATTTTTGTATGTTTGAGTTTTATAAGAATAGATTTATATCATATACATTCTTTTGCAACATTTTTCTTAACATTGTTTTAAAGATTCGTCTATATTGTTTCATGTCACTGTATTTCACCTTCACATTCAATGTGTAAAGGTATGATACATATGATAAATATCCCTTTATCCATCCTGCTTATCAAGGCCATTGTATGACTTTTCTTTTTTAAAAAAATTAACCTTCTTAGTCATATCTTCTTGTGCCCATATGAAAGAGTTTCTGCAAATAGGATTGTCCAGTCATGGGATAAAGTGAAATCTTCAGCTTGACTGGAGAGTGTCAAACTAATTTCCCAGGTATTTCTACATTGCATTGTATGTAAGACCTGATGGTCTCTATCCTGTGACTTGGTGTGAAAATTGAAAAATTTATGTCTTGTCTAGTGGGTGCAGAGTGCTATCTCCTTGTGGGCTTAATTTGCATTTCCTTCATTGAGTCTCTTTATGTTTCATATACTTATTGATCATTTCTACTTTTTTCTTAATTATCTTTTGGGTTGTTTGTATTTTCCTTATTAATTTTAACATTTTTTGGATGTACTTTGGATCCAATTTTTTATGAGTTAAATGTGTTGCTGGTATCTTTTTCCAGTCTGAGTTTTTTTTTTTTTTTTTTTTTTTACTATTATGGGATCTTTTAATTATAGAAGTTTGTAATTTTAATTGTATTCAATTTTGTCAGTCCTTTCTTCTTTTCAGTTGTACTTCTTATACTTTAAACTTATGCCTTTGTTATTTGTTCTTTAGTCTATCTGGAATGGATTTTTGTGTGTAGAGTGAAGTAAGGAAAGGAGTTTCATTTGTTTTTGAAATGAATAACTGATTTTCCTAGCATCATTTATTTGTAGTCTTTCATTTCCTTACAGATCTAAAATGTTGTCTTTACCATATAACAAATTTTAATATATGTGTTGTTTATCTCTGGACTTTTTGTTCTGTTCATTGTTCAGTTTATCTATACATTAATCAGTTCACTTGCCTTCTTTTTCAGGACTGTCTGTCTGCTCTAGAGTCAGCTTTTCCACATTAATTTTAGAGTTAGCCTCCATTTTCATTAAAAACCTGGGGATTTTGATTAGAGTTGCATTGGAATTATAAATCAATTTGGGGAAAACTAGTAATCTTAAAATAGTCTTCTCATCCGTGAATATTTTCTTCATTTATTTAGGTTTTCTTTAATGTCTTTCAATAAAGATTTGTAATTTTCTCCATGAAAGCCTTGCACCTCTTTTGTTAGACTTACTCCTTAGTATGTTAGGGGTTTATTTTGGTATGTATTTGTAATATTAATAAGAAATATTATTAAGTAAATATTAATAAGAAAAACCTCAAACCTATATAAAAATTAGCTTCCATGTTTTAATCACACAACTTTGGCTATCATCAATAGAAGTTAATTTGGTTTTATCTATGTCCTTTTCAACTCTTTTCCTATTCCCCCATTCCACAAATTCAGTTGTTTAAACAAATCCAAACCATCAAATCATTTCAGTATTTCATATAATCAAATCACATTCTGTAAATACTTAAAAATGTGTCTCTAAAAGATACAGCTTTAAAAAATTATAACATCATTTTCACACATAAAATTTTTAAAGAGTAACTGCTTAATGTCATATCACTCATCAAATTTGAATATTATGTATTCAGATTTCCCTGATTTCTTTATATTGTTGTTTCAAGTAGGATTATTCAAATAGAATCCAAACATGTTTCACATATTACATTCAACTGATGTCTCTTAAATTCCTTTTGATTAATATGTATTCTGTGTGTGTCTGTCTGTCTTTGAAAAAACTGGACCTTTTTTGGTTTTGCTTCTACCCCTCTCTCAGTGTGAGTTACTTTTGCCTGGGATCCTTGGCAGAAGAGTTTCCTGCCTTTTCTCCAGTGGCTTAAGGGTTTCTTCTCATGTAAGAGGAAGTCCAGGGAAGTAGGTAGAGTTTTGTTGCTTGTTGCAACAAAGGGGTCGTTCTCAGGTCTTCTTTCTCCTTCCAGTCTTTCTTGAGCACTCGTGGAATGAACTTCTAAGTGTGGATCCTCTCATGTCTGGAGCTCTGAAGAATTCTAAGCTTTCATGATAGGTCACATTTGGCATTTTAGCAGTCCTTAAAATTTTAGCTGATTTCTTCTTTTATGGCACACTTCTGCTCTGTCACGTGTCCCATCTCTCCTTGGAGAGGCTTGACACCTTGGCAATTTAGTTCCCCTGGTTGTCTTACAACTTACCTCTTTGTTAGAGTCAAGAAATTTTATGATTTTGTAGATGATTCATCTTTTTAAAAAAAGATTATCAGGTTGGGAAGGATGTTGTCTTGTGGCTTTCTACATTCTAGGTGGAAGCAGAACTTGCAAAATCTTTCTTAAGCTTTCCCCTTCCCCTCCAAGGTGTAATCTCCAACCTGATTTTTATGGCGTTTGTGTCTTTCCTTTTCATTTTGCCTGCTAGTTATCCTTCCTAAACAATATAGCTGATATATTGTGCTGGGTTTTGAACCCTATATAGAGTCACATCATATATATTCTTTTGGGTCTGGCTTCTTTCACTCAATGTTATATTTTTAAGATTTAGCTGTGATTTTGTGGCCAGTTATTTTTTTGTCCATTTTCAATGCTCTGTAGTATTCTGTTATTTGAATATACTACAGTTTGTCTAACTAAATAATATTTGTATGGTGTCCAGTTTTTAACTGACACAAATAGTGCTGCTTTGAACATCTTGTATATGTACCATGATGCACATAAAGACATTTCTGTAGGGTAGTGATTCTCAAAGGTACCCTTCCCCCACCAGCAACAGTGGGGTTCCAAGGAACTTGTTAGAAATGAAAATTCTTGGGCTCTACTGTAGACTTATAGAATCAGATACCAGAGGGGTATGGCCAGCAATTTGTGTTTTAATAATCCCTCAATGTGATTACATGCAGGTTAAAGTTTGAGAACCGTGGCTTTAGAGGATGTACTTATGAGAGAAACTTTGGGGCCTAGAGATGGGCAGATAACTACAAACTGATTGTTAGTGGTTATACCAGTTCATGTTTTTACCAGTGATGCAGGAAGGTTCAAATGGCACCATCCTTGGTGCTGTCAGAATTTTAACATTAATTCTTCTCCCCTGATCTTTTGTGGGTTTTAATAGTCTTTATTTGTAAAGTTAAAAATTAGGTCAGTGGAATCTTAGTCTGGGAGTGGCTGGTCTAAATGTCTTTGAATGCAGGGATTATGTCATCATCTTTGCTCGTATTGTCAACACTAAGCATAGTGATAAGTACATATATAAGTACATGTTTATCATGTTGAATTTTTAAAGTGTGTTTTTCCCAGTTTTAAGCAGTTTTTCCATCAGTTTTTTTAAACAAAGTTTAATAAAGACCTAAAATTTAGTAAATAAGCTAGTGATGCATTTTGAAAGTTCACCATATACTTTTTTTTTTCTTTAGCTTTTATCTCTTCTTTTTGAAGATTTGTTCAAAAAATTTAATTCTGAAATGAAGAAGATTGCAGATCAGGTGATTCCTAAACAAAGAGCAGCCCAGTTTGACGTTGTGAAACACATGCGTCAGGACCAGATTACCAATGGCATGGTGAATGCCATTTCAACCGTAAGTCTTTGATCCCTTGGGCAGAGTTTTGTAACTTATTTGTACATCTGTTCAGTGAGAAATTTAAAGTATTTTGAGAATCTAGGTGGGAAAAAAATATATATATATATATTTATTTGAGGATGTTACAAGTCACAAATTTTCCTCTTTGAAATAGTCTGCAGTTGAAATCAGTAGAAATTTTGCTGCTATATGACTATTGCCAAATTATAGTTCCTGTTAAAATTTACTGAGGCAATAAGGAAATAGATACACTCTTCCATAAAGGAAAAAATCTTTTAGTTTAACCATTAATAACCATTCTTTCAATGGATACTTTCCCCCATTTTTTTCTGTAATAAAGCTGACATATTGCAAGTAGGTTTACTAATGACAACTTTTGTCCGAAACAGTGTAAAATGTTTCATTGCATTGTAGGTTCATAGTCCTCAAAGGGCTCTCAGCTGTTCTCATGTGAGCATGAATTCAGGCCTCAGCAGCTGCTGTGTATTCAGGGCCTCTGGCTGTTCATCAGGGGTTATCAGATAAGTTTTTGCTCCCTTTCTTAAAGCGTAACATCTATAGGTCTATCTGATGAAGTCTGGTTCACGTTTTGTATGCCAGACATAAAATTAGTTTTATGGATAGGATTTGTCCCCAACAAAAGAAGAGTATATCAGCAGCTGACTTGCCGCCCTGTCTGACTTGAGAAATGTGCAGCAGGTCTGTGTGAGCAGCCCCCACCATGACGGCTCCATCCAGCCTGGAGGGGCCCGGCCTCCGTGCCTCTCTGGGCCCGTCACACTCGTGGGGCCCAAACTTGTCTGGAAGTAGATTTCTGGATATTTAGAAAGAAGCCTCCAAAGAGCACTTGAACACATGACACTTCTGTTAGAGTGACTTTTCTTTGCTTTCTGATGCTTTATTTTCAGGTCAGAACAGCTGTTTGGGGTAGTTGTATTGCCCCCAAATGACACCTTAGTAACTCTGGGAGCAGACTTTCCTAATAAGCTTATTAGGAAAATCAGTAGTGGGCCTTGTGGGTGAACACCAATCTGTAGGCAACTGGAAAAAGATGGGTTCAGCTGTTGAGACTTCACCTTCCAGTGCAGGGGGTGTGGGTTCAATTCCTGGTCAGAGACCTAAGATCCCACATGTCTATTGGCCAAAAAACCAAAAATATAGAACAGAAGCAATATTGTAACAAATTCAATGAAGACCTTAAAGGTGTTCCACATAAAAAAATCTTAAAAATTGTGAGTGTTGCCATATGCAGAATATTTTCAACAAATAAATTTTCTCAGAGGAGCAGTTTTAGACCCTTTGTCTGTTTCTCCTCTCTCCCTTTTTTAGAAAAAGAATATTGGAACAAATTATCTTGCTGAATGTCTTGACTTCATCCCCATCTACTTCTTATTTGCCAGCAGCTGCTTAGTTCTGTGCTGAATGTTTATTTATCTTCCTTTCTTTTTGGTCATAAGTCAGTTTACTAGATTCATTCTCATTCAAAGCATAAAAGGAGTTAACTGAATAAGCAATATGAGGAGGAGTTAACTTGTGAGATAAACGTGTTTGCTCTGTTTCTCTGCTTTGTAATGCATTGTTTCTTCCTAGGTTTTAGCTTTTTTCCACTCTATCAAAACTCAAGTTTTTGAAGTGATAGATCTTCACTGTAATAGTGACTAAACTTTAATTTGTGAGGAGCTCCTCTGAAGTCACATATTTAAATTCAAACAGATGAGTTTTTCTACCGTGAAGGATTTTAATCTGGGATCTGGGAATCCTCCCCTGAAATTGAATTAAAAATTTGTATTTGTGGTCCTGTGTGCATTTTTCTCAAGAGAACAGTCATAGCTTTCATCAGATTATCAAAAGGATAATGAAGAACCACTATTTAGCAGGTGTAATTTTCTTCCCTTTTGAATCAGAAATATTGAATCAATCATTTTTTGACATTTTATTTTCTACTTTGTTTTTTCTTTGCATACTATTTTCTGTTAATTCATGTTACCATGAGTTGAAAATTTGATTCCTAACCTTAATCTTTAAATTATCCTTGAGAATATTTAAGGTGTATAATTAATGCTTCTATAAAATAATATATTTAATGTATTTCAGTACTTCTGATGCATTTGAAGTAAAGTAAATTTAAGGCTTAAGATTTATTTCATATAAATCTATTTTAAGATTGACATGATAACCAAAGAAGGTATATTTATTAATGTAAATATGTGCATTTTTTAGCCTTGATTAAGAAGACTATACTTATTCATTTTCCCTGATAACTGCTATTACAGACTTTTTTTCTATTGCTATATTTTTCTCTCATTAAAACTAATTTTGGAAGGCATCCAGATAATGACACATTCCAACGTGAAATTATCTCTTTGAGCTTCAGGCTCATTTTACCTTAAATATGTGTAGAAATTGGTAGTATTCTACTAGTTAGCTTATTGCTTCCAGTGAAAATCTCTGGTTGAACTGGCTTGTTCAGAATGTAATTAGTTCTTTAGAAAATACCTGCTGTGATGTGATAATGTCAATCCATTGAAGCATTCTGAGGTGGTTGCTAGATACAGGTAATATTCATTAAATTCCTAGAAAACCCCAGTGAGTAACTTGGCTAGATTTTAATGTTTTAGATTGTGATGTTTTGATTTCTGAATATATATCATGACTCTAATTTCACAAATAAGCAGTTCCTGTGCAGAGCCTCTCAGCATGACTGCAGGGTGTCAGGCAGCAAGAGTGGTCCGGGGTAGTCTCATGTCTCTCCTCTCTCTTCAGGGCAATTGGTCTCTAAAGAGATTTAAAATGGATCGCCAGGGTGTGACTCAGGTGCTGTCTCGCTTGTCATATATATCCGCACTGGGCATGATGACGAGAATCTCTTCCCAGTTCGAAAAAACAAGAAAAGTGAGTGGTCCTCGATCCCTCCAGCCATCCCAGTGGGGCATGCTGTGCCCTTCAGACACTCCTGAAGGAGAGGTAAGGTCCCTGAGGGTCTCCGCTGTGTCAGAGGTAATGGCTGTTCTGCTCCTGCCCCGTTCCTCCAGGCTGTGTCTTCTCTGGGGTCAGCCATTTATCTGCCAAAGAAGTGTTGATGCAGCCTGTGAGAACATCAGTGTCATTCCCAAACAGTACCTCCAGAAGCCTTGGCTTTACTATTAATAGCTCAGCTAAAGAGGGGATTCCCTGGTGGCCCAGAGGTAAAGAATCTGCCTCCGATACGGGAGACCTGGGTTCATTCCTTGGGTTGGTAAGGTGTCCTGGAGAAGGGTATGGCCACCCACTGTAGTATCCTTGCCTGGAGAATTCCATGGACAGAGAAGCCTGGCAAGGTACAGTCCAGGGGTTGCAAAAGACTCGTACACGACTAACACTTTTCTTTCTTTTCTCACCTAAAGAGACATATGGGCCAAATCTTCTTGCTTGTTTTATTTTATCCCAAGAGTCAAACCACTCAATGAATAGGGGATAAGAATAGGAAGGAAAATTGGGAGACTCATCACCTTTACTCACAAGGAGCTCTTTTTAAACAACTCCTTATTTTCCTTGACTCTTCTTAGAGGACATCAAAGTCACAATTGCAGCCTACCAGGAGCATACAGTCCAAGACTTGAAGTGAATTCCTGCTCACTTATGTAGGAAATGTAAGCAGTTACCTTAACACTAAACCAAGGAGTTTAAATTGGTTTACATCAAGACACCAACTACTTCCTGTGTCATAGTTCTTTCTCCTTTGTTATCTATCATTAGTTTCACTTGATCTTATTCCTTCTAACTTGTAAACTTCTGGTGGAAGGAACCATGTTAGGTTCACCATTGTATCCCAGTCTCCTTAGTCCAGAGCCTCATTCCGAGTAGAGGTCCCATAAATGTATGCTGAATGAATAAATTAGTTAATTATGACAAGTAAAAGATGTATGTTCCGAAGTGTAGGAATTTGTTATGACTTGGGAGAGGTAAAACATAGAAGTCCATACAGGGTTATAATTTTTAGAAATTATCATTTTTCTCCTAATTTATTTTAAACCATATGGAAATTCATGCAAAAATTGCGCCGCTTGTCAAATTTGTCTAGTTTATACATCTTGAGCTTTGGAATGCCAAGTTTCCCAGAGCTTGCTTCAGCTAATCTCAATAAAGAAACTGTTTTGTGTATCACTACCGAAGATGGCTTTTAAGAATTAAAGATGTAATCTTTACATATCACATGTGTCTCAAGCGGCTTTTTTCTTTTTAATTTGTTGTATGAAGTCCTTGTTTATGTTTGCTTTAAATTTTTTTCTTTGGTTGTATAGAAGTTTAAAAGAACTTTTTTTCATTTCCTTTTTACTTTGGAATAATTGTAGACATACAGAAAAATTCCAAAAATAGTGCTGAGAGTTTCCATGATCGTTCACCTAGATTCCCTAAATGTGATGTCTTATGTAACTATAGTACATAATTATATTTATCAACCTCATGAAATTAGCATTGGTAACAGTATTGTAATCTCTAGACCTTCTTCAGATTTTGCCACTTGTCCTACCATGTTTTTTTCTGATCCCAGGATTGCACTTTCAGTTATCAAGTTTCCTTAGTCTCTTAATCTGGAGCAGTTTGTTCAGTCTTTATTTTTTAAGACCAAGAAGTTTATAGAGTACTGGCCAGTTATTTTGCAGACTGTCTCTTGTTTCAGGCCAGAAGTTTTATGTTCATGTATTCACAATTATCAGTGGTTTCCTTTACTCTTTTTATACAACGTCATCTTAATGACTATGATATAGTATTGTTGGGAAATAACAATTCAGGTAAATCAGTTTCTTTGGGGAGGAGACATTTATAATACCATCGTCATTTCCATTTCAAATAGTACTGAGCATTTCTGTGGCTCAATCTATGTTTATATCCTTGCTTGTGACTTTAGTATCAGTTCCTCTGAAATAAAGGGTAGGTGCATCCTTCAGGCTTTGTATGAACCTCCGAAGTGTCCCCTGTGAGGCTGCACTATTCTGCCTTGTTGCCAGCAGAGTGGTGAGCTATATTCAGACACAGACTGTATTTTGTGTTGTTCATGTTCATTCTTAGACATGACTGTCTTTTGTTTTTTAGGCATGTGGTTTGGTTAAAAACTTGGCCCTTATGACACACATCACGACTGACATGGAAGATGGACCCATTGTCAAATTAGCCAGTAACTTGGGAGTAGAAGATGTGAACTTACTGTGTGGGGAAGAGCTCTCTTACCCAAATGTGTTTCTCGTCTTCCTCAATGGTGAGTCTGTTGGGGAGGCATGTTTATCCTAAACGATCTGTGGGGGAAGGGGAAGGAATTGACTATGTATTTAAAGCACAAATATACTTTGAATTCTGCAAATTCTCTGCCACTGAGCTCTACTCCCTGAATATACCTTAGTTCTGGACCCAGGTTGACCTTAACTGAAAGGTAGAAAAAATGGTAACAACACTTATTCTGTTGACTGGGTCACCCAGGTTCTGAGATGATTTGGCTGTTGGAGCTAAAGGTAAAGGTGCAGAGACTCTGTGGCAGCTGCCAGTGTATCCACAGCGGAACGAGGTTCAACACGATATCCTTAAGGTCAGGTTAAATATATGAGGCGTTCTGCAGAAGTAATCAGGTCAGCCCTTAGAGTGAGATGACATGTCTTCAGCCAATGAGTGAATGAGTGTCAGCAGGCTCTGCAGGAGGGTCCCTTTCCTTCTGCTCCAGCTCCATGTGCTGCTCTCTCACACCCCTCCCCAGCCCCTCAGGGTCCTCCAGAGACGGTGCAGCAGGTGTGGCTTGGTGGCCTGGGTGTCTGTCCCCTCCCTGGGGTGCTACACGTGCTCGCCCTCATCTCAGCCCCCACATCTCCCCCTCCTTCCCGCTCTGGGAAGGCTTCACCATCTACTGTGAAGGCTGGTAGGAAGGAAACCAGGCCGTTCACTGCCTGGTCAGTGAATTCTGGCAGCTCACACTGAATGTGACCTTATCCTGCACATTCACCTAGTACCTCCCTGAATCCTCCCACTCACCCCGGGAGCCCAAGTCTGTCTGCTTCATCTCTCAGATAATGACAACAACAGTAGGAGCTTCATGATAGCAATTACTCAGTGCTGTGTCCAGTTCTCAGTGCTTTACAGGAGATCAGCTCATTTAATCCTCACATCAACACAGTAGAAGTGATTGAGCCAGGGTTCAACTCCAGGGCTCTGGAGCCCAAGTTCATGGCCCTGCACAGTGCTGACAGATAAGGAGACAGACTGACTTCACCAGTGATATGCAGTCAGCATGTGGTAGGGCCAACTCTGGATTTGAGTCCCCTGGTCTGCCCTTGACCCCTCAACCCCTCCACTCTGTTGCTCCCTCCAGCCTTTCGGACTGGCTGCAGGCCTAGTAACAGTATTTCCAAATGACTGCTCACTGCTGGTTATTGTTTTTATTGAGTAGATATTTTAAATCCATTAGATGTATTTTTTATTTCAATCTTGAACATTCTTACTTCTTTCTGCTTAGGTAACATCCTGGGTGTCATTCGAGATCACAAGAAGCTGGTGAATACATTTCGACTGATGCGAAGAGCAGGCTATATCAATGAATTTGTTTCCATCTCAACAAATCTGACAGATCGCTGTGTCTATATTTCCTCTGATGGAGGAAGGCTGTGCAGGTAGGTGTGGCTGGAAATAGTTAAGATCTCCTTATTTACTTTTGAAAGAAATGGACTTGTTTTTATTTTAGAAGTTGCTTTAACCTCTTTCATTGTTAAGATAAATTTAATTCAGTTAGCAAACACCTCATGAATATGCATTTTGGCCACTGGGGATTCAGAGATTAATGGGAATCAGTCTCTGCCCTCAGAGAACTCAGTCTACTGGGAAAGGCAGAAATAATTAGTAATAACAACCAACTGTGCAAGTAGTAAGTGCTAGCCATTGTGTATTATCTTAATAGATGCTCTGTCTGTAAGGCTTTAACCACATTCAACTCTATGAGGTTGTATTATTATTTTCATTTAACAAATGAGGTACTGGGATTTGGTGAGACTAGGTAAATTACCCAAAGCCAGGTAGGGGTGGAGTCTGTCTTTTACTGGAAAGTTCTTAGAATTCATTTGACTCCAATAATCCTGATTTTACCCACTCTTCTGGTGCTCTGATCTGAGCTTTGAAGGATGCATACAGACTTCCCTGGAGGTCCAGTGGCTAAAACTCTGAGCTCCCAATGCAGGAGGCCTGGATTCAATCCCTAGTCAGGGACTAGATCCTGCATGCTGCAACTAGGACCCAGTGCAGCCAAATAAATAAATAAACTAAAATTAAACATTAAAAAAAAACCAAAATAAAAGCCAAAATCCTTTGGGGAAACAAAGCGGGGGTTGAGTACTGTTGCTTTAAAGGATAAAGGAGGAAAGGAAAAAGGCTAAGGAATGGCAAGAAATAAAACGTGGAAGCACAAAGAGATGACACCACATCAGACCCTTAGAAGAGCAGGTGCCTTGTATTTGCTCAGCAGATGTTTAGGGCCTGTTTTGTTCGGCTGTGTCAGAGATGGGGACACAGAGACCAATATGACATGGTGTCTGGTGCTTTGGGGGTCTGCAGGGACCTCAGCTGAGGATGTCACCTTGTTTCCTGGGCCTTCACTCAGTTCACCAGAGTCTCTCCTTGGGGACCTCAGATGGTGTGAGGGCACGAGTCAGTGAGCTCGCAGTGGTTGGGGAGGTGGCAGGAGCTGGGAAGTCTGACAGATGGGAACGTGGACTGCCTTTGCCTATCCCTGTCCAGCATCCCTTTCTCCTTCTGGTCGCTCTCCTTGTTTTCCTTTGAGGATTGCCCTTCCCCACTGGCAGTCTTTTTGGGTTGGTCAGTCAGGTGCTCTTTCTTGCTCAGCCAAAGGTCAGGCATATGACTCAAGCCAGGCCAGTCAGACTCTCTTCAGAGAGCTTGAATCCCAAGGAGAATAACTGAGAGCAAGACATGGTCAGAACAGATTCATCCTGGCAGCAGTGCATGCAAGAGACTGCCCACTCCCCCTCCCTTTCTGGATCTTTGGGACTGTTCTAGCTCCTTTTCTTTCTGACACTGAGCCTTGCACCTTTTTCTTTCATTCTTATTTTTCTAGTAAGTTTTGAGCCTTTTAGTAAATTCCTTAAAATTTTCTTCTTCTACTTAGTTTTTAGTAAATTCCGTCTTTGCTTAAATTAGCCAGCGTTGGTTCCTATTCTCTGCAATCAAAAAGCCCTAATTGAAGCTTATACCCATGTTTGAATCCTAATGTTCCACTTACTGACTCATGTGACTCTTGAGTTTATTACTTAAGTCTCTGGGCCTTGATTTTTCTCATCAGTAAAAATGTAAATAACAAAGCCTTCCTAGGAGTGATACAAGGTGTGGTAAGTGCCTTGTAGGGTGCTAGGCAAACACGGGGTACGTACTTATAGCCACTAACATGGTCCAGTTAAGGGTGGGGAAAACACTGACATTTTCTCGATTACTCTTTTTTAAGATGTTTCACTACACCCAATATAACATGGCATAGCCTAAAAAGAAAACTAATTCTTTTTTTAGAAGTGACTTTATAATGACCCAACATAGATCTGGCAGGAAGAATTAGTAGAATTTATGGAATAAAGTGAAAGGTAACTGAGGTGGCCAAGTGCAGTCCCTTCCCTCGCCTACCCCTGCTCCATCACCACTTCTCAGTCTCTTGTCCTGAGCTAAACTGCAGCCCCACCTGGGGAAGGGCAGGATTCCTGCTTCCCCGGTGAGAGGAGCAGCCAGGACTTCAAGGTAGCGTCGAGTCATTTTCAGCACCTTGTTTCCCCGTTTTGTAGTCGTGTGGCTCCCCTCTTAACTGTCTCCAGGTGCGCGTTAGTCCCAAAGGTCGCATGGACCCGAGGGTGGGGCGCACGAGTGCACGCCGGCCACTCGCTCCTCTCTGCAAGAACCGCTTGTCCAAATAGCAACAGCCCTTGATGTTCCCAGTCACGCGCCGTCCTTTGTGTTGGTGTTTCCTCACGGAGGCGAAACCCTCAGAGGCAGGTCCCCACTGACAGTTACAGGTTAATCTATCAGAACGTGTGGATCGAGGCTCTCTGCCTTACTTAAACATCACTAAAAATCACAGAGTGAGAAAGCTTTATTCTCTGTCAGCTCATACGCACTCTTTGGTTGTATGTATCTTTAAGAACCCTGCTAGTGTCGTTCAGTGAGGTTTATCCTGAAGCAAAAGCACTCTAGACAGCTGACGGTCATCAGACCTTCACTAAAAACACCAGTTTTTCTCAGTGACTGTTCTCTGACTGCTGACTTCTCCATATTCCCAGTATGAAATCAGAAGACATTTTTGGTATGATGGATGCATTTCCAAAAACATATTTAAGGTATTAAATATTAATTATTATAAATATTAAATATATAAGGTATAAAACATTTAAGGTATTAAAGTTTTTTTTTTTCTAAACTTTATCAAGTATTATTTCACATTGCTTTCTCATTCAGAACCAAATATTTCCAAAGATACTTGGACGAAGTAACTGTGTGTGTAAACATGTGCTTGTGCATGGGCTGGTGTATGTGAAAGAGAAAATAGGCCCCTGTGCTCTCATATTTGTAAAAAATACCTGGTGTCCTCAAACAATCCAGAAACATGTCTGTAGCTTCCCTCACTTCACTATAGTGAATTTATTGGTTTTATTCTTCTGTTGAACTATTGTAAAGCTGTTTTTTTCTCTTCCAGACCCTATATAATTGTAAAGAAACAGAAGCCTGCAGTCACAAATAAGCATATGGAAGAGCTGGCTCAGGGGTACAGGTAAGTAGCGAAAAGCAAAACTCCTCAGTCTCCTTAAGACTCATTTATATGATCTAAACGGAAGTAATGGTGTTTGAGCTGAGCTTTTACAAAAAGCATATTTTCATTCTTAGTCTCTTAATTCCTCTCTACCAAATATAACAACCCGTTAAAAACCTTTTCTCTATGGGAGCTTGCTTGGACATGGTAGAAATGTTTATCATTTTAGATAATGCAGGTTGTAGAATGTTGGTGTAAATCAGCACAGATGAAGTAGTGGGAGAAAGTTATGTTGATGTAGATACTGGGTCTCTCATCATATAGGACTTTTTAAATCATAGAAGGTATTTTTAGAAGCAGGACCAGATTAACAACAATCACAGATTTTTCTAATATTTTGGTGATTTGTGATAACTGTGGTCTCAGAATAACATGTTTCAAGTATCCCAATGTATTGATACTTTTTGGGAGAGAAGGATGCTTTGAGGCTAAATGAAAGCCATATCTTCCATTATTGCGTATAAAATATGGCAGTAAAATGCTTTTTAAGTGTCCATTTCACGAATATTTTCTCAGAAATTTTGAAGATTTCTTACATGAGAGTCTGGTTGAATACTTAGATGTGAATGAAGAAAATGACTGTAACATCGCACTCTATGAACATACAATTAATAAGTAAGTAGGATCCATAACAGCCATAATTAAAACCTGTTCTGATGTTAGACACGGCCTCCTTTTTTCATTTCATCTTCAGTTCTGTTGTGTGTGCTTAGTAGGAACTGTTAGGAGTGTTCTGTTTTATAATGAAGCATAATCCATTGCTTATCCCAAGAGTATCACAGAACTGCTAACACATAATCTTTCGATTTAATTATTCTTCCTTTTCATTTTACACGTAGTGTATTTCTTTAAAGGAATTGCTTCTCTGACTTCTATTACTGACAAAAATTGAACTAATGAATCAGGCTATGTAATGGTGTGTTTCTCTCTCAGGGTTGATTTTGTCATTGGATATCTGAATTCCTGTTGTCAGTGCAGAAATTCCCTATGTTGTTTTGCTGTAAAGATATCTCTGAACTTATGTGCAATATTGACATGAAATGTTAATGTGTTCACAGTGTTTCTTCTAGAACAATGATATTTTTAGAAATATCTGTGTTCCATTTGAAATACATCACATTTATATCACTTGCTGTATGATGCTTGTGGCTAAGGTACCACTTTGGGCTTTCTTGATAGCTCAGTCGGTAAAGAATCTGCCTTCAATACAGAAGACCAGGATTTGATCCCTGGGTCAGAAAGATCCCCTGGAGAAGGAAATGGCAATCCACTCCAGTATTCTTGCCTGAGACAATCCCATGGACAGAGGAGTCTGACAGGCTGCAGTCCATGGGATTGCAAGAGTCGGACGTGACTTAGAAACTAAACCACCAAGGTACCAGTTACCTAAAATGAGAATTTTTGCAGTTATATTGTTAAATGGTTAACACTGCCACCTGATAACCATTTATGTCTTCAATCAGGAAAGCACTTTTCTGTTTTCTGCTGCCAGATGGAATGTACCATTTTATTTTAGTCTTACTGTAATTTAGTAAATAATGCTTTTCAGTCAGTTTTTCATTCTTAAATGTATGACTCTCTCAAAGTACAATTTTTATACCCTTCATTTCAAGATTGACTGAGTGTAAAGGAGAACTGTTATATGGTGGAGGTGGTTTAGTCACTAAGCCATGTCGACTCTTGCGATCCCACAGACTATATCCCACCAGGCTCCTCTGTCCATGAGATTTTCCAGGCAAGAATACTGGAGTGGGTTGCCATTCCCTTTTCCAGGGGATCTTCCTAACCCAGGGATCAAACCCATGTCTCCTACATGGGCAGGCAGGTTCTTTACCCCTGAGCCGCCAGAGAAGCCTCCATCATAGTTACTCAAGCCCAAAACCTCAGTTTCAGCTTTGCCTCCTCTTCTGCCCTGCACCCACATCTAATCACTTAACACGCCATGTGGGCTTTCCAAGTATACTCAGAATTTGAGCTCTCCTTCACATACCACCCTGTGGCAGGCCACTGCCATTCCTGCAACAGTCTGGACCGTTGCAAAAGGCTTCTGACTAGGTTTGCACCTGTTCTTACATAGCCTATTCCTCAAGGATCAGAATGCTCTCCTCACCGCTCTCCTCAACCCCCTCCCCTACCCCCAGCCCCACCACCACCTCCCAGTGGCTTCCCTTCTCCCTCGGCAGTCCTTTCGGAGGCCTCCATGTTCCTACATGGAACCTGTGCCACTGTGTCATCTCCTCCCTCACTCTGCTTTGACCACACTGCCCTCATCTTCATGTTCCTGCCCCAAGCCCTCTGCCTGGAATGCTCTCACCTACCTCACATTCTCCAGGTCTTCACTCAGGCACCACCTTCTCAGCGAGTTTTCCTGACCACCCTATTTAAAGTAGAAACCCTTTCTCTGTCCACCCCTGTTCACTACTTTATTTTTCTAGTGCTTAACTCTTAAAATCTGTAAAATGCACATTTTATTGATGCATCTGTGTGTTGTCTATCTCCCTCCAGTAGAAGCTTCATGAAGGCAGGGATTTTGTCTGTTTTGTTTACTGCTACAAGTTCAGCTCAGTTCAGTCGCTCAGTCATGTCCGACTCTTTGCGACCCCATGGACTGCAGCGCACCAGGCCTCCCTGTCCATCACCAACTCCCAGAGTCTACTCAAACTCATGTCCATTGAGTCGGTGATACCATCCAATCATCTCATCATCTGTCATCCCTTTCTCCTCCCACCTTCAGTCTTTCCTAGCATCAGGGTCTTTTCAAATGAGTCAGCTCTTCGCATCAGGTGGACAAAGTATTAGAGTTTCAGCTTCAGCATCAGTCCTTCAAATGAATATTCAGGACTGATTTCCTTTAGGATGGACTGGTTGGATCTCCTTGCAGTCCAAGGGACTCTCAAGAGTCTTCTCCAACACCACAGTTCAAAAGCATCAATTCTTCGGCACTCAGCTTTCTTTATAGTCCGACTCTCACATCGATACATGACTACTGGAAAAACCATAGCTTTGACCAGACAGACCTTTGTTGGCAAAGTAATGTCTCTGCTTTTTAATATGCTGTCTAGATTGGTCATAACTTTTCTTCCAAGGAGCAAGCGTCTTTTAATTTCATGGCTGCAGTCACCATTGGCAGTGATTTTGGAGCCCCCAAAAATAAAGTCTGTCACTGTTTCCACTGTTTTCCCATCTGTTTGCCATGAAGTGATGGGACCAGATGCCATGATCTTAGTTTTCTGAATGTTGAGTTTTAGGCCAACTTTTTCACTCTCCTCTTTCACTTTCATCAAGAGGCTCTTTAGTTCTTCTTAGCTTTCTGCCATAAGTGTGGTATCATCTACATATCTGATGTTGATATTTCTCCTGGCAATCTTGATTCCAGCTTGTGCTTCATCCAGCCCAGCATTTCTCATGATATACTCTGCATATAAGTTAAATAAGCAAGGTGACAATATACAGCCTTGACATACTCCTTTCCCAATTTGGAACCAGTGTGTTGTTCCATGTCCAGTTCTAACTGTTGCTTCTTGACTTGCATAAATGTTTCTCAGGAGGCAGGTAGGTCAGGTGGTCTGGTATTCCCATCTCTTGAAGAATTTTCCACAGCCTGTTGTGATCCATATAGTCAAAGGTTTTGACATAGTCAATAAAGCAGAAGTAGATGTTTTTCTGAAACTCTTGCTTTTTTGATGATCCAACGGATGTTGGCAATTTGATCTCTGGTTCCTCTGCCTTTTCTAAATCCAGCTTGAACATCTGGAAGTTCATGGTTCACGTACTGTTGAAGCCTGGCTTGGAGAATTTTGAGCATTACTTTGCTAGCATGTGAGATGAGTGCAATTGTGTGGTAGTTTCATCATTCTTTGGGATTGGAATGAAAACTGACCTTTTCCAGTCCTGTGGCCACTGCTGAGTTTTCCAAATTTGCTGGCATATTGAGTGCAGCACTTTCACAGCATCATCTTTCAGGATTTGAAGTATAGCTCAACTGGAATTCCACCACCTTCCCTAGCTTTGTTCCTAGTGATGCTTCCTAAGGCCCACTTGACTTTGCATTCCAGGATGTCTGGCTCCAGGTGAGTGATTACACCATCGTGATTACCTGGGTCGTGAAGATCTTTTTTGTACAGTTCTTCTGTGTATTCTTACCACCTCTTTTTAATATCGTCTGCTTCTGTTAGGTCCATACGATTTCTGTCCTTTATTGTGCCCATCTTTGCATGAAAAGTTCCCTTGGTATCTCTAATTTTCTTGAAGAGATCTCTAGTCTTTCCCATTCTGTTGTTTTCCTTTATTTCTTTGCATTAATCGCTGAGGAAGATTTTCTTATCTCTCCTTGCTATTCTTTGGAACTCTGCATTCAAATGGGTATATCTTTTCTTTTCTCCTTTGCCTTTGGCTTCTCTTCTTTTCATAGTTGTTTGTAAGGCCTCCTCAGACAACCATTTTGCCTTTTTGCGTTTCTTTTTCTTGGGGATTGTCTTGATCACTGCCTCCTGTACAATGTCACAAACCTCCCTCTGCAAAGGAAAATGATTATCAGTATCACCCAATCACCGAGTTATCCCATACATCAAATTAATTTTACTTTAAAAATAATAAAGAATGTGGTAGTAATTCATACTTAGGATATTTATTAAAATGTAGAAATGCATAAAGTAATTCCCCATCCCACCAAACTCCACCCTCCAGAAGTAGCCAGTGCTAATGGTTTAATATGTACTCTTCTAGAATTTTTTTAGATAAATGCAGACATACATGCATGGTTACAATTATTTTCAGCATCTTGATTTTTTTAACTCAATGTTATTAACATTATCATCCTGGATATTTTTCCACATGAATGTATGTGTGTATATTTATACATATAAATACTTTATTTTAATTACTTTTGATTATGTTGTCTGTACATAAGTACCTTATTTAATTTGTTCCACTATTGATGACCTTTTAGGCTATTTCTAATTTTTTCACTATTGCAAGCAAAAGGTCAGTTATTCTTAATTTGAGCTCAATTTAAGGCCCTTATACACAGTGAACAGGAAGTTTCCTATTTCCTGTTTAGGATAGAAGCTTAGAGTGGTTATAATTTTGAATAATATTGAATGATAAGATGTTGCACAAAAACCCAAGTAACTTTTTGGCCAATCCTATAAAATACCTTTCTGTTTTATAAAATTCAAATCCAGACTTTCATAAATTTTGGACTTTCATATAATCTTATATATGTTCTTGTCATGAAAAAGGAGGAAACTTAGATCTTTACCTTTTTCATTTTCAGCTTATCCCAATTTTTACATAAGAAAAAATAAAGCTTTTTGGATTGGTCAAATTGGCCATCATATTAAATATAAACAGAACAGTACCTTTTAACAAACTGTTTCATTCTTGGTTATAAAATGTTTCTATAAGCTGTTTTTCTATCAAAAAAACAGAAAGAAAACAAAGCCTAGAGCCATTTTCCTTTCTGCTAACAAAGACCTAAAGTGTCTGAGAGGATTGGGGTTCTGCAAGGTCATGAGGTCAGAACTGTATTCTTCAAAACCAAAAACTGCATGGAAAGCATGCTCTCTAACCAAACAAGGGACAAAATTCAGTACACATTTTTTGAAAAATAAATAGATGACTTAATGGATAAGTGGCAGATCTTTGCCGTGTACATTGCAACTAATTCTCCATGATGTGTTGGGTTATCTTGGAAATCGCTTCTCTTCAGAAGTACTGTAAACTATTGAAATTACAATTAAGATTGTGCTTCAGAAACACTCAAGGAAGGGATAGAGGGTCATTGGAGATCACAGGTCCTGGATGTGAGATGTCATCAAGACCTAAAAACAGTCTGGCTGCCCTTTGCCATTGAGGTATCTCAGTTGCCTTATCATTTAACCAAAACTGAGTTTTATGCAAAATTATATTGTGAAAGTCATCAAGATTCTAACATCTACTAGGCAAAGTTCTTACTTTGTGGCCAGTATCTAGAACTGAGCTGTCTAGTAAAAATATAATGCAAGTCACCGTATAACTTTTAAGTTTTCTCGTAGCCACATTAAAGAAGTAAAAAAGAAACAGATGAAATTAATTTTAATAATTTTACTTAACCCAGTGTATCTAAAAGATTATCATATCAACATGTAATCATTATAAAAATATTGAGATATTTTACATTTTTTTCCTACTAAGTCTTAATCTGGTGTGTAGTTACACCATATCTCAATTTGGATGCTAAATTTTCATTGGAAACACTTAATCTGATTTTATAACATTTACAATTGAAAAGATAGATTGATACATTTAAGTGATTACAAGCATAACTAAACGATTTAAAATAACTGATTAAAAATTCAGCATCTCAGCCACACTATTCTAATTTTTCAAGTGCTCAACAGCCACGTTTGGCTAGTGGTTACAGTATTGATCCCCTGGTGGCTCAGACAGTAAAGAATCTGCCAGCAGTGCAGGAGACCCAGGTTCAATCCCTGAGTCAGGAAGATCCCCTGAAGAAGGGCATGGCAGCCTACTCCAGTACTCTTGCCTAGAGAATTCAATTCCATGGGCAGAGGAGCCTGGTGGGGGTACAGTCCACAAAGACTTGTAGACGACTGAGCAGCCAGCACTTTAACTTTCACTTCAGGTCTTAGAAACTGTTCTTAAAGGGGATGTATTCCTCTAAGATGATAATACAACTTTTTCTTTGATAAGTTAGAAAAGTGGGAGAAAGCAAGCTACTCATCCACGTAGATATATTTTTTTAGTTTTTAAAAAAACTTATTTTTTGAGGTATGTGTGTCAGTCACTCAGTCGTGTCTGACTCTTTGTGACGCCCTGGACTGTAGCCCACAGGCTCCTCTGTCCATGGAATTCTCCAGGCAAGAATGCCAGAAGGGGTTGCCATTTCCTTCTCCAACTGAAGTATAATTGATGTACAATGTTGTGCCATGTAGATATTTTTGATTCTGTATTTCTATGTGCTTAATATAGTAATTTCTTAAAAAGTGTTAGTTATTGTTATTATTAGTTAGTATGTAATGTTTTATTTTTTATATAGGCATTCTATATTGACTCCCTTCTCCTGTATTGCTTCATATAATTAAGTTGCACGTTTTAGTTTCACTGAAAAAAATAATTTGCTTTATTATATTTTATTTCCATATGGATTTTTTCCTATCAGCTTTACTAGCATAAAATTTTATTATGAGGTTTTATTATTATATAAATTTATTATATATGTTTTATATATAGATTTTTATATATATTTATGTAAATTTAAATTTTATTGTCTCGATCCCTGTGGGGCCTAGATAGTAATATTTTTTATACTCTTAAAGAGATATTTATTTTGTACTTGGTGCCTAAGATATCTGATTCTTAATTAACTTGATAGAGATACCACCCACTTGGAGATTGAACCTTTCACTCTTCTCGGAGTCTGTGCTGGCCTGATCCCATACCCTCATCACAACCAGTCCCCGAGAAACACATATCAGTGTGCCATGGGGAAACAAGCCATGGGTAAGAATTCCTTCTTGAACTTGGTTCTAAATACTTGGATGAATACTTACGTCTTTATTCGTGTTTCACTAGTATTGCATGTTTGGCTGAGTCAGATATTACTGACATACCTGAGTGTTACCAAACCCAGGAGGTGGTAGAATTCTGCAGTGCTTGCAAGTTCCCCTGTCATGTCTAAAGCCTAAACAAAAATGGAGAAAACCTCTCTGAACTTGTTCCCTTGGCCAAACAAAAGGGTACATAATAACTGTCACAGAATTACAAGGTAGTAAATAGAAAAGCCCTATATAAATGTAAGTTATTAACCAGGAGAGCTGGAAGAAAGAGCAGTGAAAACTGGAGGTAGAAGGAGGAGAGTGGAAGGCAATAGGGATAAAGAGCTACGGTATTGATTAGAATGTACTCAGTTATTGTCTGGATGACAGTCACTGAGCCTGTTATATCCACACAGTTGCTCCTGTAGCTCCTGAAACATTTCGTATGTGTCACACAGTTTCCTGAATTTGTGTTTCTTTCTTTCTGGTTTTCTTTCGTTTCATTCATTCATTGATTATTTATCATCCATAACATTTATTGAGCATCAACAATAAACCAGGCAGGAGTACTGGAACCTGAAAATACAGAGATGACAGAGTCCTGCCCTCAATGAGTTCACAGTCTAGTAGGAGAGAACAATAAATACACCAGGAATTGGATATAGTCTGATAAACACTGTGGTAGACTGATAGCTAGAGTCTAAGGGAGTAGGAGCAGGAAGAACACCTAAGGTTAGAGAGTGCACTGTTTCTGGAGACTAGAACTGAACTGAGTCTTGAGGACTCTTGAGTATTTCTCACAGGTATGAGAATGTAAGCAAGCAGTGGGTGGGGAAGTCTTGGTATATACTTTGATACAGCTGTTCTGTATCGTGTTTGCTATATAGTATGGGCAGAGAGGCATGCTGGAGAGATGCCATATGTGTAGGAGTTTGAATTTTTGTCTTGAGGATACAGAGGATACTGGCAAAAGAAAAAGAAAAAAAAGTTTTGCTTATAAGCTTTTTTTTTTGAAATATTTTTTAAAACTCATTTAAATCCTAATAAGTTTAATAAATTTTCTTTTCATCTGTGTCTATGACATCAATATGACTTGTCATCTGTGATTTAAAGTATGCTACAAGGAGGTTCATAAAGAAACCGTAAAAGGTTTTTGCGTTGCCTTTGGGTAACAACTGGAATGCAGTTAGCCTCTCAGTTACTGATAATTAGCTTGACAATTAAGGAATTCTGTTTCTCCTATGGATAAAGAGTATGCATGTCTTTTCGAGTTTTTATATTGCCCTTTGGTTGGCCACAAAGAAATAAGAAGCGTGTTGTCCTGCTACCATTTACCTGAATGATGTAATGCCTGGACAGTTGAGAATAATTCCCAGTGGGAAAATCTAAACAGTGGCTCATCAATTTAGCGTTTCCCATTCATCCTCCAAAGCAGTGTAGGCTGAGTTCCCGCTTGTGCTTCTGACTTGCTAACAAGTTGAAATATACAGTACTGAATCCTGTGTATCCTGAAAGGGCTATCACTTCTATTGGGTTTACCAAACCATTTTGTTTCATGATGTGAATCCCAGCTGAAACAATACACCTTTTGTGTAGAACCTTCAGCAGAATTAACGGAAGACTAATCACTTCATCGCGAATGCCACTCTTTAGTGTGTTTGAAGATTGAAACAGAAAGGGCTGTATTTCTCACCACTTGGCAAATCTTTTTGTTTTTGTAAATAAGTGACTCGAATGAAAGAAATAATATTTTTATTTTTGTAACTTCTCTTCCTACCAAAAAAGAAAAAAAAAACAAGCCTTTATTTTGTAGCCCTGAGTACCTAAAACGTTTGGCCAGTTACCACACACAGTTAAGCAGGATCAGTGTGTACAGAAAGCCAATTCAGTGTCTGTAGAGTTCTTTTGTAGTTTTCTGTGTGAAGGTTTTTTTTCTCGTTTTGTTTTGAGTGTCATTTGCAATTCATTGTCTGTGTTTTCTGAGGTTGGTGTATTCAGCTGCTCTGACCCTGGGTCCTGCACATTTAGCTCCTTGGATACAATCCTCTGACGTGACTGCTGACGCTAGGAAGACAAAAGCCGCTGAATATCTTAAGTAATAATTAAAAAAAAAAAGTCTTTGTTACTGTTTGTCATTATAAAACACCTGACTGGAAAGAAAAGCCATGAGATAAACGTAATATTTAAAGTTGGCACATGAGAAGGCCACCTTGTTCTATGGGCACTGAAATCGCTGCAGAAGTACTGGAGCGAGGTCTGTAGGAAAACTTGCAAAAAGAGAGAGGGCAGCAGAGGGAGACCAGAGCAGAGATCAAGATCTGAAGCAAACCCGGCTCTTCGAGTTGGACTTCTTGGAGTCATTTTAATTCCATGCTGTCTTGATTGCTAGTAACTAAATCATACTATCCCATTTTAGGTATCAGCCATTGCTTAAGACTGTATGCAACTCAGAGATTCTATGTGGATTTTCTTTTCCTTTTTTTTTTTTTTTGGATGAAAAATTATACAGTCGCTTTTTGTGATTCCTCCCAGTGTCTGTGTGGATTTTGTAACAAAATATTTTAGTTGCTCTTCATCTATTAGTCCATGTGGAAAGTGAAAGACAGATCCCAGAAATAATTCGCTAAATACTCTAACCAACCTGGAAGTTGACTATATGCCATTTACCACCAACCCCTCCCATTCAACAGTGAGAAAATAAAAGTCATTTTCTGTCACTACGAAGGAGACCAAGACAGCACAGACCACAGAGATTTGAGAGCCTTACCTTGTATATAAGACAGGGCTGACTTGACTGCAGCCTAAAACACCAGCAGAGGGTGTTTCTTAAATCTAAGGCTCTTTAAATTATTCGTGAAGTTCAGGGCTCCACACCGCGTGTTACTGAGCTACTGGGAGACCTCCCTGCCATGCCTGTGGCTCTCTTGTGACGTGGTTCAGAGTGTGAAGTCAGGTCGGTGTGTGTGGAGGTGGCAGGGTCTTCAGGTCACCCAGTGCTGCGAGTGAAGGCTGTCTGAGGGGGCCACGTTGTCTGCCCCCCCCCGGCACCCGACGCCAAGTTCACATGAGTCACGCTTTCATATCCTGCCCATTTTATTAGTTGGCACGCCTCTAGTGGAACCCTTTCTCCCGTTTAAAAGGACCTTTTGGTCACTGTCAGTTCAATTAATGAATATGCATCACATCCCTCCTCCAGCCCCCACTGCTTCTCACCGCCCCTTCCTCCTTCAGCTCCAAACTGCTCGGACTTTTAAAGCTGGGCGTTAACGCAGCTTCTGTTTTGGTTTTTGTTTTTGACTGAGTCTGTTCCTAAGTGGGTGGTTCCTTCTCTTGTATCCCCCACTTTACAGTAGGGTACTAGAAATAGGCTGGAGGATTTCAAAGTACTAGAAACACATAATATACACATAAAAACTCATAAAATGTGGCTTCATTCTACATCTCTTCTCGTTTTCTGTTGAATTTTTTTTTTAAGACGATTTTTTTTAATCCATTTGGGGATACAAAGTGAAAAGATGTCTTGACCAAATTATCCATGGTAATTCTCTTTTAGAATTCTGTTGGTTAAAAAAAGACATATTCATCGTAGCTATTGTAGGTGTAAGCTTGTGTGACAGTTCCTGAGATTAGAATGTTTATAATGAGGTACAGTTCCATATGTAGGGGTAGAGTTGGAGGTAGAATGGGCAGTCTTACAGGATGATAAGTATGTATTTTTACTGCTGATATTGTTAATATTAGTGATAATGAATGTTGCCACTCATTGAATATCCAACTGATTTATGTACATTTCTTCATTTAACATAATAATAATAATCCTGTCAAATATAATACATACCTCTTTGTTTCTGACAAGGAAACAGAATTCCAGATTGGCTGAGTAACTCTTAAGAGATTACTTTATGTCTTCTATACAGTGATCTTTGTAAAACTTACTAAAATTTTTCTCAACTGAAACTAACTTCTTTCCTCACTTTTCTGGTTCACCATGGATCATGATGAAGGTAGACTGTAAATTATAAACTCCCTTGAGGACAGGGACTACGTCTGCTATTTATCACTGTATCTCTGGGGCCTAGCCAGGTGCCAGCTTAATAGGTACTTAATAAATGTCTCAACAACGAGTGAATCTCTGAGCACATTAAAATTGTTAAGAAATCAGATGCAGATTTTTAAAACAATCTTTGAAATGAAGAACTACATTGGAGGACTTTACAGCCCGGTACTTAGACTTACCATAAAGCCATAGTAAGGAAGACAGCGTGATATTGACATAAGGGTAGGCATGTAGATCAGTGGAACAGAATCCAGAAACAGAGCCACACTTTTATGAGCAATTGATTTTCGATGACTATATCAGGGCAATTCAGAGGAAAGGAAAATCTTTTCAACAAAATAAAATGTCTGAGTAGATAGAAAAAAATGAATGTCAGCTCCTACCTCATACCATACAAAAAGTTAATACAAAATGAATCACACCCCTAAATGTAAGAGCTGAAACTGTAAAACTTATAGAGGGAAACTTAAGCAAAAATCTTTGTGACCTCAAATGATGTAAGAGATCTTAGAACACAAAAAGGACAAACTATAAAAAATGAAAATTTTAGCAAATTGGACTTTCTCAAGTTATACTTCTTCTCTTTGAAGGATGCTGTTAAGAATATGAAAGACAGGGACTTCCTTGGTGGTCCTGTGGTTAAGACTTAGTGCTTCCACTGCAGGGAGCATGGGTTCAATCCTTGGTTGGGAATGAAGATCCTGCATGCTGCTAGGTGTGACCAAAAAATATATATGTATGAAAGACAGCATTAAGCCACAGAATGGAAGGAAGTATTTGCAGTATATCTAATAGAGGATTTGTGTCCAGAATACATACAAAGAATTCTTGGATAATAAGACAACTCAGTTAGAAGATGGGGGCCAGGGGAAAACTCAAGACATTTCACAAAGAGTAATAGGAATAACCAATACACTCATGAAAATATGTTCAACGTTATTAGTCATCAGGTAAATGTAAATTTCTGTAAGATATGACTGCACACTCATTAGAACGACTCAGATGAAAAAGATTTGACATTTGTGGAGCAGCCAAAATGCTCACACATTGCTGGTGAAAATGTAAAACAGTAAAATCACTTTGGAAAACGCTAAAATTATTCTACAGAGTTAACTGTACTCTGAGCAAACAACACAGAAACTCCACTCCTGTGTATTTTTCCAAGAGAAATGAGTAACAAAGACTTGTGCATCAATGTTCATAGCAACTTTATTCACAGTAGCCCAAAACTGGAAACATCTCAAATATCCATCAGCAGGTGAATGGATAGACAAAATGTATATTCTTATGATGGAATAGTACTCAGCAATAAAAAAGAATGAATTCTGTTACACACAGCCATATGGATGCATCTCAGAATCATGCTAAATGAAAGAAGCAACTCAAAAGTACACTTACTATATGATTCCATTTATATATGAAATTCTAGAAAATGCAAACTGAAACTGTACTGATAAACAGATACTTGGTTGCCTGAGGCCAGGGACAGGATCATCTGTAAGTATTGGAAATGTTCTGGATCTTAATTGTGGTAGTGGTTTCACAGATTCGTATCTGTCAGAACTCATCAACTTGTACACTTTAAATGGATGAAATTTATTGTAATTCCATAATATATACAATTAAATAAAAAGAGGTTGGGTGAAGGAAGATGGAAAAATTAGTTAAATATATACAACTTTATTTTTCTCAATATACCTTTTCTAAGTTGTGTTCATCCTTACTTTTTTTCCTTTTGTCTTAAAAAATGTCTTCACTGTTTTAACCTACATATACATACCATGTTATTGCCAATTTGTGACTCCTTGAGAAAGTTTTGATCAAGAAAATAAGACTTTGTAAGAAAGATTATGTCCTGGGTAGTGAGCAAATAAATTCATTGGAGACTGTTTTTACAGCAAAATGGGCCAGTAGAAGGAGAATTCAGCTTATAGATATTCTATTAGTTATTATATACATGCAGTGCCCTTCTCAAGGGAGCTGAAAATACTAATAGACCTGTCCTAGTTTGAGCATATGCTTTACCCTGGGCTAATGTTATAATTTCTACATGACATTTTCTCCAAAAAGCTTACTTATTGATAAAAACAGCTAATCAGTCATTCATAGTTTGTATAAAAATTATGGGGTGTGATGGCATGTGATAATTTTATAACATAGAAGTCATAGTTTATAATCATGTTTTAACCTACACACTCATCGCCAGTGCTGCTAGAGATGTGTATACATGTATTGGCCTACAAGTTCTTTCAAAAGTCTTTAAGAAACATTTTCTGATGAGATCATAAGCCCCAAACTTTTGCTAAACTGTTTAGCTGTTCGTCCATTCCATAGTGGGTTGCGATGCCCAAGAATTATGCTCTGGGCCGAGTAGCACAATTTTATAGCAGGATGCCATCTCTGTCACCATTGTTTAGAAGTGCAGCTGGCTCTGCTTCTCTGCTGCATGGTAACACTCGGCTCAGATCTCAGAGGCCACGTTTGGCAGCCTGGTGGGACTCTGCCTGAACCCTTGTCTCTGGCAGGTAAAGTATACAGTTGAAGCTGAAATCTCAACATAAATTTGAATTGATTTCATGTAAAAGGATGAACTTACTGTCATGAACTTTACTGTAGTCTGAGCAGCAGCAATTTTATTTCTAAGGCCATATGTGATCTATTATCAGGTATCCTGCCCAGTCTATTAGTTGGCACTAAAATAACAGTAACTAGCAATTTTTAGTGTGAACTTGAGAAAAAGTTCATGCAGTTCAGTTTAGCTATTGGTTTTCAGCTGAATCTTGATAAATTTTCTAGAGATTTAAGCACAAATATGTACCTTCATGGAAAGTATAGCGAAATTCTTCTATTTCATTTACTTGACGTTTGTTGAGCGTTGGTGATAAGCCTAGCAATGTACTAGGCACTTGTTTCTTTAGTGTTCTACAGATTTCATTAAAGCCTCACCATCAAGGATACTGTATCATTTTTGCTGCCTGAATAGATTGTTTTCATCTCTAAACTGAAATCACCATTGATTTAATGACACGAATAAGAGAAAAAGGAAAAGGAAACAAATAATTGAGTTTTATATCTGCTCATATTAAAGCTTAACTCCATTAAATGACATGTCAGCACCTTGGACTTGTGTGGGTATTGCAGATGTGCCACTCCAGGGAAAAGAAGAGATACTTGGGAGAGTTAAAGAGGTCCAGAAACCTGCACTCAAGCTCAACAGTAGGGCAAACGTGGGTTTCCCGGTTTTAAGGTCTCTGAGTAGGAGCAATTGTGTGTTCACAAGCCCGGGAGACTGAAAGCCTTTTTGTTGGATCAATCTTTGAGCTTTAATGCACCCAGTGGGGAAAAAGGAGAAGGGTAGGTAACATTCTAGCTTCACTTTCAGTTGACAGTGATATTCTCCCAAAGTCCAATCAGGTGGAAAGGCTGATTGCTAAGGAGAGAAAAGCCCATCTCTGACTGGACAGGGCCCTGGATTCCCTAGGGGAAGGGACCCTGCTTTTCCCCATTTTATCTCCAGCGCTGGGCCCCAAGTAGGTGTTTATTAACTGCTTAATAAGTGAATAGTTATTTTTTTCCTCCTTTTTTTTTTTTCATGTTGAGCATTTGGAATTGTTGGTTTCTTTATTTGTCCTATTGTCCAAGCTTTCTGCCTGTCAGCACTGTGGGGTATTTTCTAATTGCAGCTGTAAATATGCCTGGAACATAGTAGAACCAAATGCAGAATTGTTGACTGATGTGTGACTAACCAGCGGAGACAAAAGCTCTCTAAGTGGGATCAGTTTTATAAATCCAAAAGTTGAAATTATTCCGATTAGTATACCTTGAGTGTGATTTTTCTTCTTTGTAGGATTTTTGACATAACTGAGAAAAATTGTTTTTGAAAGTCATTAATCACTATGAGGCATTGCTCTTTAAATATTTGAAGATTTTCTTCATTTTAATTATTAAAGTGAATGTTTCTATATTCATTGCTGCCTAATTATTTGATGTAATAGAATGTTGCATTTTGTTTTCTCCAATATCAATGAAGGTACCATTGGATACAACCAGAGGAATAGAATTGATACTCTCATGTATCTCCTAGCATATCCACAAAAACCCATGGTTAAAACAAAGACTATTGAGTTGATAGAATTTGAGAAACTGCCAGCCGGACAGAATGCGACAGTTGCTGTGATGAGTTATAGTGGCTATGATATCGAAGATGCTCTTGTTTTAAACAAGGCTTCCTTGGACAGAGGTAAGTGAATTTTCAAAGCACAAGCACCAAAGATACCTTTGTGCAGATTCAGATACAAGCGTGATCAATGTGAAAGTCCCTTGACTTCAGAATGTTAATGTCAGTTTCAAGTGATTTGATTTTTATAATATACAACCAGGAAGTGGTTATGTATGGTGTTGACATTTTTTAAATGAATGTTCTATAGAGGTATTAATAATTGTTACTAAGGAACCTTTTTTTTTCTTTGTTATTTATTGGTGACTTAAGACAGTTCAACAGAAAACAAAAATTGAAATGTAAGAATTTGATTATTTCCTAGCAGGAATTACAATAAATGAAATACTGGTCTTTTTTTTTAAACATCAAGTTGTATATTTAATTACAAGCTTGTTGAAAGGGCAATAGCAATAGTTGTATGTAAAAGACTATTTTTTTTAATTGTATATCTCAACTCCATAATGCTGTACCTTTTTGTTAGCAAAATGATAAAAGTATACATGCACAAACCCTGATTCATCATTTTACCTTTTTCTTTCCCAGTTTCTTGACGGCTTACTTTTGCAGGTCCCCACTTGGGGGCTCGTTAGCCATCACCTGGTCTGTGGTGTGACTTCTGTCTTCATCATCCATTTCTCTCCTTTCTCCTGGCAGACCCGCCCTGCCTTCCCCTTCACTCTTCACAGTTGCTAGGCAGCCATAATAGTACTCCTGGACATGTGTCTTTGGCGTTAATGTTGGCTGCACTTAATTTATGCCTCTTTTTTTCCTCCAAATGACAACAGCCATGCTTTAAAGCTAGATGTTTTCCTTTCTGATTAACTGGTAACGTTTATGTGGAAATCTGGACTTTGTGATATCTGTCAGAAACTCCGCGACACAATTTAATGATCTGAGTTTACTGTCCTCTTGCTTTTAAGCTCCCACCTGTAAATAAAATGTCCATTTATACTTAGAAGAAAACGGTTCTGATTCCATGCAGTTCAGATTCACACTGCACTCCCAGCATGTTGCACTTAATGGCTATTGTACGAAATTTCAAGATCATGTAAGGTTTTCAAAGCAGCTTGCTCTCTGAGGCGAGTTTATTATGGCCATACACAGTTTACCAGGAGCCATAACAACGAAGACTGTTACCGAAGACACACAGATGTCTTCATCTACTGTCCAGTTGTAGAAATGTGTTGTTTCATCACATGGTCACCTTCATATTTAAAAAATGGCATTAGAGCACTGAGATTTTATTTAGAAATCCACTCTTCCCCAATTAATTTCCTGAACTCAAATTCTTAGATTTCTTGAAAGAGTTCTGCTTTGGGTGGAGAATCATAAGCAAAGGATTTTACAGCCATGCATTTATTTCTTCAGTAATAGCTGGCATTTAATCTGGAGACATTTTCCTATTTAAGTGAACTCTGACATAGCTCAGTATATCCTAGGGAGATCAGAGGGAGAATCCAGTTTAAAATAACAGCTTGGCCAAAGGGGGAAGAAGAAAGAAATTCAGCCATAGCATCTTAGAAAATGGTACTTAGTGTGGAACAACTGGCAGCTCTTTTGATCAACTGATAAATCCTTCTGTGGGTTTCAGTGGTTGAGTTTGCTCCATCTAAAGGCTTTTTCTGTTCATTTTGCTTACATTTCTTAATGTTTAAGTTGTTAATTGGTCCCAGCACTTTTCCCTCCTCCACTAGATAAATGTAATATGAAAATGTAATCAGAGTAATCTCTAATCTTCAAGGCAAAGGTGAACTGTCTCTCCCATTAATATTATTTGATTGCTTCTTTTTATTCTCTCTTTTCTCTGGAGAAAAATTAGTGTTTTTGTTTGCTTGTTTGAGACTTCCTCTAAATGCTAAAATCAGCAAAAAACCTTTCCAGAGAAGAGTAGCAAAAGTTTTGCAACAAAATGATGTGTGAGAAGAATGAGGGCAAATCAGTGAACTTGCTCTGTGTCAACTCAGTCGCCATGTTGCTGAGTGACCTTGGCCACTTAATTTTTCTGCCCCTCACTCTTGGCACCTGTAAGACAGAGGGATTAAGCCAGGTGATCTCTAAGGCCCTTTGCAATTTTCACATGCTATGGCTCTGTGCTCTTAAAAAATCACAGTGATATTCTTAGGTTTTTCTCACCTTCCTCCAACCTGACAGGGTATATTCTGTGCTGGAAAATGATTGTAGAGATTCTGGTGTTTATATGTGTATATGGTAGAGATCTTGAGCCAGTTCTTCAAGTCATCAGATTGTTATTTGGTTTGGCTACTCTCATGATCTAAATGTAGAGCAAATTTGGGGTGTGTTTCTGTGGGCTTCCCAGGTGGCTCAGATGGTAAAGAATCCGCCTGCAACACAGGAGACCTGGGTTTGATCCCTGGGTCAGGAAGATCCCCTGGAGAAGGGAATGGCAACCCACTCCAGTATTCTTGCCTGGTGAGTTCCATGGACAGAGGAGCCTGGTGGGCTACAGTTGATGGGATCACAGAGTTGGACACGACTGAGTGACAAACACTTGGGCGGGGAAGGGAGGTAGAGTGGGGTGGCTTGTTGAATAACACAAATCTGTGACTTCATAGTTTCATATTGCTGGTGGTTCTGAACCCACTTTGGTTTCATTTTAGGTTTTGGACGTTGCCTTGTATATAAAAATGCTAAATGTACTTTGAAACGATATACCAATCAGACTTTTGATAAAGTGATGGGGCCCATGTTGGATGCTGCTACAAGGAAACCAATCTGGCGACATGAGATTTTAGATGCGGATGGTATTTGTTCTCCAGGTAAAAGCCTTAAAATCATTTTTTTAATGTATATGCTTTTAAATTATGGAAAGTGTTCAACAATATGTCTGAATGTTTGGTATACAGGGCAGAAAAAAAATAACAACCTATAAAACCGTATCAACCTGGGAGCTGTGGCAGGGAAAACAAGTGCAGTGACAGCAGTGTAGTAGCTGGTCTCTGTGCTGACCACAAAAAGGTGCAAAGCAAAGGTGAGGACAGCAGGAAAATCAAAGAAATACTTACATTTTCTCATTGTCCAAGTTAAGTTGACAGGGACTCATTACTAGCTGAAATAACTGTGACTTGGCCCAAACCTATTCTAACACCCTAGGAGATATTTTAAAGTGGATGGATTTTCTCTCATTCATGTGGTCCCCTAAAGCAGCTTCCTAATTTTATACATGCTGTGATCTTAATCTATGTGGTGTTTTCAGACGGGCTTGCAGAATTTCAAACAAGCCCTGTTGAACTCTGATTCTGACCATGTGGACTCTTTTTGTTACCTCCATGTCTGAATTTCATGCACCAGGTCTAATCACGAGGCTTTATGCCCCAATAACCTTTGCCCTCCACACGGATGATAGTGACTTGTCTGACGCTCTTCTCTCTCTCTCTCAGGTGAGAAAGTAGAAAACAAGCAAGTGCTTGTAAACAAGTCCATGCCCACAGTAACTCAGATTCCCCTGGAAGGAAGTAACGTGCCCCAGCAGCCGCAGTACAAAGACGTGCCCATCACGTATGTCCTGGTCATGCCTTGGAAATATTACATTGAAAGATTTTTAAAAAGAAGGGATGGAGGAAATTAGAAGTTAGCTCCTTTGGCTGGTGACTCCCATAGAGACGTCTGCCCAGTGTCAGCTCCATACCCGCTCTTGGACAACGGGGCCCCCAAACCCAGACCCAAACCATCATCCTCCCCTCACCTACCCCAGCCTCAGACATGCTTCCTCTGGGTCCCTTTCTCGGTGAGTAGTACCGCCATCCCGCCAGTCACCTACAGCATACACCTGACTCCTTTCCGTGACCTGCTGCACACCTTAATTCAGTCAGTGCTGTCAGTTCTGTCTCCTCAGAAGTTCTCTCACCTCCCAGTGATAGGTGTGGCTATCTGAGCTTGGCCCGCCTCTCCTGCTGGACTCTTCGTTCCTGGTAACTGCTCATCTGCCTCCAGTCGTGCGCCTCCCCACACTTCTCAGGCTCTCTCTGTTACTGCCAGAGTGATTTATTTTTTCCCCTCAATTACTCATCTGCTACTCTCTTGAGTAAATAGAATAAAACTTGAGTAGATTGAGTAAAACTCCCAGTGACAATGTCGCCTGCAGGATAAAGGCCAAACGAAATGATAATATAATAAATACATGGCCGTCCATGACTCTTGGCACATGTCTCTAGCCTCACCCTTTGGCACAACAGCCCCCATATTTCTAGTAAATTGTCTCTTACTCTCCGAACATTCCATGTGACTTCTGTGCATTTACTCAAGTTGCTCCCTCTGCCTGGAATTTCCTTCTCTCTGGTCAGGTCTCTCTCCTAGGGTCTCCTCCTCCAGGAAGCAGTCCTTGATAGCTTACCCCTCCCTGCTACCACTGTCACCACCACCAACCCCTGGCAGGACTGACTGTGACCTCCTAGGGCCTTTCCCATTACCCCTCTCCCCATACCAGAAAACTTTCTCTCTTCCTTCATTGGTTGTGAGTTTCTTTGGGGCAGGAACTATGTCTTCTTAATCTATATGTCCAGAGCCTGTAAGGATCTGACACAAGTAGACTCTGAATAATGTTTGTTGAATGAAAGACAGATGATGTGAAGTATGTGAAAAAGTTCCCAATGGAAAAGCTGAGTAGATTAAAGTAATATTTAAAAATTTGGAGTTGAGTAACAGGCTTCAGCTTAAATCCCAGGTCTGCTTTGTATGAGTCGTGTGTCCTGGACAAGTTCTTAACTTTCCTAAGTTTTCCTAAGTTCTTATTTCCTATAAAGGAATAACAGCATGTGAATACTATATATGATAATGATTAAATTGTATTGTGCCTGCCTTGTAATAAATGTTTAACCACTTTAAACTAGGACTGTCCAAGGGAAATTGTCACATTTTAATTTATTCTTGAAAGAGGAAAGTCATTTTTCAGAATCTGAAATGGGAATGTCAGAATATTCTGTGATAGGTATTACATGAAATATGCCTGGAAGAATAGGTTCACCAAGGGCGGCTTGGAAACTCTGCTATAGTGACTTTCTCTTAATATTAGCTACAAAGGGGCAACAGACTCATATATTGAAAAAGTGATGATATCTTCAAATGCCGAAGATGCTTTTCTGATCAAAATGCTGCTGAGACAGACAAGGCGTCCAGAGATTGGAGACAAATTCAGCAGTCGTCATGGGCAAAAAGGTAAGTTGTATCATTTCTCAGCTTTCTTATAAAACTGTAGTATTTATTAACCACATTGTATAAGAACAACTTTATAATTCTCCCTGTTAGAAAAATTCAGTATGTTAGAAAAAGTATTACCATGTTATCAAAAGTATTCTTGTTTTATTTCCCAGATTAACCTATTTATATTTTAATGGCATCTAACAGTATACCATAGTGTTGCTTCTCTATACTATGTATTTCATTCTGCAACTGCTCAGCTCAAAATTATAAATACATTCTAGATGACATACCTACTAAAGTACAAGTGGCTGTTCAGAAATAAATAGTAGTACCTGTTTTTTACGAAAGGTGTGTATTTAAAATGCTGTATGTTCTATTGTCATAGTATCAGGATGTCAGCACCAAAAGGTACCTCAGAGTCATCTGCCCCTTTTTAACACAAGAGGAAGTTCAGACCCTGCTCAGTAAGCAGCCGGTCACAGGTACCTAGCTCGTTGCTGAGCTGGTGTTAGAACCCTGGTCTTCCCCGCCTCCAGTGTAGTGCTTTGTCTACCTCATAGTGACCCTTCTCCTAGATGCTCCTTCTCCATCACATCCCATTGGCAAGCCTGTTTCTGTTGATGGTCATTGCTTGGTTTTCATTCATTGTTGGTTTTGTTTTGTTTTTATCTTCAAGGAACATGTGGTACTGTGTCACTACTGATTAACTTATCAGTAGAGTCTCTTTTAGTCAACATATACCTAGAGTTTAAGTTTGTCCTAGGGGTTGGATTTTAGCTCCGTCTGCCATGTGCTAGTATTCAGAACAGCAGCAGCTAACACTTGGGTAGCACTCAGTGTGCCTGGCACATGGCTCATTTGTTTCTTCCACAGTCCCGGGAGGTAGATACTGTTACAGTCTGCACTTTATAGGTGAGGAAGTCAAGGCACAAAGAGGTTAGTAGGTTGCCCACGTCCCCAGTTGGTGGCAGAGCTGGTTTTTAAGCCCTAGCAGCCTAGCTCCAGAGTCCATGCTCTGTAACTAACCTGTTTGCTATCCTGACTGTTAAGCAGTTAGGATTGTGCCTGACACATAGTAAGGGCTCAAGAAGTGAAAGCTGTGATCATATTAATACTGGTCATTATTCATTCACTCTTCAACTTTGAGTCTCACTTGTGCTTATAAATTACTGGTGTGGTATCTTCCGTTTTTGTTGTTTGTTTTTTTCCCTCTCTCCTGAACCCCCCTCCCATCTCCTACCCCATCCCATCTTCTTGTTTTTAATTGACTAGTTTGAGGATAATTATGCATTAAATTCTTGATGATTCTGACTATTGCTTTGCCAGGCAAGTATATCAAATATTATAGTGTGTTTGGTCAAATGAATCTAGCCTTAGTTGTCATTCCATCAGTGGAACTGTTTCAGACTAAGGTACTATATCATCGGAAGCATTTTTTAGTTCAGTTAACAGACATAAGATTATTTCAGCCTATCAATATTTTATGAAACAGAATTGATTCCATCTGTAACTGTGAGTTTGATACCTCTACTTCATACAGTTCTCCTAAGATGCTAAGTCTTAACTTTTGAGTTTAAAACCTATCTTGAGGTTCTATTATTTTCTACTGCTTACCAGTGAAAGTCAGATTCTCTATATTGAGATAGTTTCTCCTTCTATGTTGATCTTGACACTTTCTGAGATATACTCCCAAGTCTTTCTGGGGTAACCATAGCCTCGTTAACAGCGTCTGTTTTACTTGACCTGTTTCCTGGACAAGAGCAAAGCTTGATACTCCTTTTATAAAATGTTGGCACTAGAAGTTTTACAAGCGTGCACACCGTAAGAGGACATCTCTATTCTGAATCAGTTTGCACACTTGAAGCCCAGATCCTTGTGCGTTTTTCCATCAGAGTTATTGTGTAAAGAGTTGAAGGCTAGTGTACATCTCAGTAATTATCCACTGTTGTCGCATTCCACTAAGCTTGAGGACAGGGACCGTGTCCTTAGATTCTCATAAGAGCTTTTCTCAGAGTAGATACTTAGTAGGTAATTGATAATGATTGAATATATGAATGAATTGAAGGTAGGGGGGAATATGAAAAGGAACAGATTCCCCACTCTTGATGAATTGATTTTTACCCAGACTTTAATCTGTACATTATATATGAGTGTGTGTATGTTACAGTAGAAACAAAGCAGTACTTTTGAAAATGAAAACCATGCTCGATCAGTAAGTTCCTGTGAATACAGACCTCGAGGTAAAATGTCACCAAGTCTGTGCTCTCACATTTTTTCAAACTATTAATAAAATACAGATAGCGTTCATTGACAGAAGTAGTTTCCAACTTGCAGTGATCTGAAATGTAGCAGATTTTAGAGATCTCTTCAGTCTTAGGGAGCTTTGACTAGAATATCTCTATATGAAACTGAAAGACGTCCTCCTGGGTCTAGATGACCTTTCATTTGTAGTGAGGAGTTTATCTTGCTAGTTTTCTTTTTCCAGATGGCTTTTAATCCAAGGGTAAAACCTTCTGATTAGCCTAGATTCCCTTGATATTCTCTTCTCTTACAGCTTGATTAGATTTATTGAAAAGATTGGGGGGGAACAGCAAACAAACAAAAAATAGATAATGTAAGCTTTATCAGAGTATAGGGACCATTAACATAATTTTTATTCCTTTTAAGTATAATTTTTATTAAATAATAAATGCACATGGCTTAAAAAGGTTAAATAGTACCAAAAAAGGGTGCCTTATACTAAAAACAGTAATTTTCCTTTCCTTTCCTTTCTTCTTATTCTGCTTCCTGAAGCAGTTTCGCCTCATTTTCATCTTAGTATTTCTGAATAATATTCTTAAGCAGCTCTGTATTCATTCATCCGTTTGCAGATGGATTCACCAGCAGACGTTGCCTGCTGATCTTGCCTTGTGATAGGTAGGAGGACTTATACTTGGCTACCTCTGTTTCCTATTCCTAACTTCCTTTCCCTGCGTAGATTTATCATAATTTTAAGTTACTTAATTATTTAGATTGCATTATCTGGTGCCATAAATATTATTCGCTCCCAAACCAAGTGATTGTTGAGTACATTTCCTTGGTTATATAACTTTATTTTTTCAAAAGTTAATCGGTATCTCATTTAAGAATTTTGCTTAATTTTCTTTATTTTTATTACCATTCTTCTGTACCATCAACAGCCTCTCAACACAGTTTTCCACATGATCGGTAGTCTATTAGAACCGTTTTTTCCCCACATGGTTTCTCTTATAGTGTTCCCACTCTTCCTCCTGCAAGCCATGGTGGTTCTTCTCTGAGCCAGACCTTCCCAGGGAAGTGTAAAGAATTGTAATAGGTAAACTGAGAGGTTAATCCTTGGAATCCTCAGGAGTACAGGGCAGAGCCTGGGGAAGCCAAGGCCATTACAGCTCATCTTGCGTGTACTAGACGTGTTTTTTTAGAAAGGTTGGGAAGCACTCTGTATTAGTTTGCTTGGACTGCTAAAATAAAATGCCACAGACTTAGGTGACCTAAACAAGAGAAGTTATTGTCTCTCAGTTCTAGAGGCCAGAAATTCAACATCAGTAATATCAATTTTAGGGAGGACCCAGCCCATCCACTGCACTCTAAGCCTGCTGAATGGTGATCATTTATGACAGCCTTCTTTGAGCCCTTGTTTCTTGGCTCTCCCCTGTCACTTCTCTCTCTACCCAACCCCCCACCCCTGTAGTGGGATAGTCCCTCTGTTAAATTGCTGAGAAAGTGTGCATGTAAGGTACATTTTTCAAGTTCGTGTATGTCTGAACATGTTCTAGCCTCATACTTGAAATATGTTTTGGTTGAATAAACAATTCTAGATTTAAAAATTGTTCTCCCTAAGGATTTTGATCCCATCGCTACATTATTGTCCAAATTCCATCTTACTTACATGAATTGCAACATCATTCTTCAGATCTTTGTCTTTGAGCTCTGTTTCTCTCTTTTCCTCCTTCCAGTCTTCCCTCTTTCCCCTGGGGAAAAAAAAAAAAGCTTCCCTTGGAAGCTTCTCCTGTTTTCTTTTCTTGAATTCTGAAATCCCATAGACTCTTTTTTCATTCCTTGTCCTTGAACATCAGACACCCTCTTATTCTGGAAGTTCAAGTTCCTTCAATTCTTGGACATTTTCATATATTTGTTGTTGGTAATTTCCTTTTCATCATTTTCCCCATGCCCTTTCTAGTTTTCCTGTTAGTTAGATTTCTTCCAGACTGATACTCTAGCTTTGTTATCTTTCTACCCCTGCTCTCCATTCTTTTCTCTTTATTTTTCTTTCTATGAGATTGGATCAGTTTTATTTTCAAGATCCTTTTTAACCTACTTATATTTTTGATTTCAATTATAATTTTAAATTTGTACTCTTCCATTTTATAACAACGGGTATGTATTTATATATTTTAAATTTTCTTTTAGTTTTTAGCTTTACTTTTTTGGTTTTGTTTGTTTTTTTCTGTTTCTAATGTAATCTCTGTTTCTTGAGAGCTTTCTTTCCCTCGTGTGTGTTTTACAATCTGGTTGTTGTTGTTAAAAGCTTACCTTTAATGTGCAGTGCCTCCTTGAACCCTAAAGAATAGTTGGCAGGTCTGTGTCCCAGGGATAGAACCTGTTGACTGGTGGAAGTCATTGTAGGGTGATCAAGCAGTGAACTGTATTTCTTGCGAGTGCCATTCAGTTCAATTTCAGGTTGCAGCTAGAAATGAGGGTAGGTACAGTGCTTAAGGCTTATCTGTCAGCTGATCTTCTGGAAGCCAAACGGGGGCAGCAGGCTGTGGGCCCGGTTCAGTGCACAGACTTTCACTTCATTCTTCTGTATCCTCACCCCACCCTCGGCTGTGTCATCACCCCATGCTAGGTCATGGGTCATTCTGGTTCGGTTTCTTGGGTAAGTTTTTGGGGGTAGAAGGTAGTTCCTTGTCTGTATAGTGTAGAAAATAAAAACTCAGGTTCTGATGATTTCTTATACAGACGTATATTTCTACAAATACTTAGTTATGTATCTCCTGAGTGTCTGGTGCTATTCTAAGTCCTGCTGATATGCAGTGAACAAGATACCAGCCCATATGGGGCTTACATTCCTATGGGCAAGAGAGATAATGCTAAGTGCTGAAATGAAAAAAACTAAGAGATAGGGGAGCAAAACAGGAAGCAGGTCGGGAGGTGGGGGAGGGGGAGGGAGTGATTGTTCGTGACATTTTAAGTAAATGGTTGAGGAGCAGCACCTTACTAAGAATATGACTGAGTCAAGTCCTGAGAGAAGGAAGGGAGCAAACTCTCTCTGGAGCTCAAGTGATGGAGGGAAAAGGGAGGTCTGAGGCTGCAGTCAGCCTGGTGTGCTGGAGGCCCAGCCAGGAGCCAGTGCAGCTGGAGCAGAGGCAGTCAGAGGTGAGGCCTCACTGGTCACTCTGTGAACTTCAGCTTTACCCTGAGGGAGAGAGACGCCACTGGAGGGGTCTGAGCAAACAAGAAATACAATGGGACTTATTTTGGCCCCCATGAAAACAGACTGTATGGGGCAAGTGAGGGAGCCTTGATTCCATTTCAAAGGCAGTTGTAACAGCCCAGGTGAGAGTTGGTGGTGAGTGGGGGAAGTGCTGGGCTCACTGGTGGCTCAGACAGTAAAGAATCTGCCTGCGATGTGGGAGACCCAGGTTCGAGCCCTGGGTCAGGAAGATCCCCTGGAGGAGGAAATGGCAACCCACTCCAGTATTCTTGCCTGGAGAATTCCATGGACAGAGGAGCCTGGCAGGTACAGTCCATGGGATTGCAAAGAATGAGACACATTTTAAATACAGAGCCCACTGGGATTGCTGATGGACAGGGAACCTGTGAGTCAGTATTACTGCCCTCAGCCCCACCCATCGCCCTGTTTTCACAGCACTTTTTGTCTGTTTCCTGAGCCTTCCTGGGAGCGGTGGAGAGGTCTGAGTCAGTTCCCTTCCTTGTGCCTCCGTGCAGGTTCAGTTCAGGTCAGTCATGCAGTCATGTCCAACTCTTTGCAACCCCATGGACTACACTATGCCAGGCCTCTCCATCACCAACTCCCAGAATTTGCTCAAACTCATGTCCATCAAGTCGGTGATGCTATCCAACCATCTGATCCTTTGTCATCCCCTTCTCCTCCTGCTTTCAATCTTTCTCAGCATCAGGGTCTTTTCCAGTGAGTCAGTTCTTCACATCAGGTGGCCAAAGTATTGGAGTTTCAGCTTCATCATCAAGTCCTTCCAGTGAATATTCAGGACTGATTACCTTTAGGATTGACTGGTTGGATCTCCTTGCAGTCCAAGGGACTCTCAAGAGTCTTCTCCAACACCACAGTTCAAAAGCATCAATTCGTCAGTGCTTACCTTTCTTTAAGGTCCAACTCTCACATCTATACATGACTACTGGAAAAAACCAAAGCTTTGACTAGACGGACCTTTGTTGGCAAAGTAATGAGTCTGCTTTTTAATATGCTGTCTAGGTTGGTCATAACTTTTCTTCCAGGGAGCAAGCGTCTTTTAATTTCATGGCTGCAGTCACCATCAGCAGTGATTTTGGAGCCCCAGAAAATAAAGTCTCTCATTGTTTCCCCATCTATTTGTTATAAAATGATGGGACCAGATGCCATGATCTTAGTTTCTGTAGTGTTGAGTTTTAAGCCAGCTATTTCACTCTCCTCTTTCACTTTCATCAAGAGGCTCTTCAGTTCCTCTTCACTTACTGCCGTAAGGGTGGTGTCATCTGCATATCTGAGGTTATTGATATTTCTCCCTGCAGTCTTGATTCCAGCTTACGCTTCATCCAGCCCAGCATTTCACATGATGTACTTTGCATAGAAGTTAAATAAGCAATGTGACAGTATACAGCCTTGATATACTCCTTTCCCAGTTTGGAACCAGTCCCTTGTTCCATGTCCGGTTCTAATTGTTGCTTCTTGACCTGCATATAGATTTCTCAGGAGGTAGGTCAGATGGTCTGGTATTCCCATCTCTTGAAGAATTTTCCACAGATTATTGTGATCTGCACAGTCAAAGGCTTTGGCATAGTCAATAAAGCAGTAGTAAATGTTTTTTTGAACCCTCTTGCTTTTTCTATGATCCAACGGATGTTGGCAATTTGATTTCTGGTTTCTCTGCCTTTTCTAAACCCAGCTTAAACATCTGGAAGTTCACAGTTCATGTACTGTTGAAGCCTGGCTTGGAGAATTTTGAGCATTACTTTGCTAGCGTGTGATATGAGTGCAATTGTGTGGTAGCTTGAGCATTCTTTGGCATTGTTTTTCTTTGGGATTGGAATGAAAACCTTTTCCAGGTGTAATTTTCTCCTTCTCTTAAGCCATTTACTGTTCTTTCCTCTGTTCATCAGCTTTCAAAATTGTATAGCTCTCTCTTGCCCATTCTTTTTCCTTATAGGCTTATACCTTAATTTTGTCGACTCCCTTGTTAGTGAGGTTTAGAGAAGGAGTAGAGATAGACATGTTTCTTCTTCCCTGTTTCCTGGAAATCCACATATCTATTATTCGAGAATGTTCAACACAAGAATGCTAAGTGTGTGAGTTTTTTTCACTGCAGCGTATAGAACTGAAATTAAAGTTATTTTATTAAAAAGTGAGAAGAGTTTTTAGAACACCTTTTATCTGCTAACCAGAGCCTTGCCTCCATGATGCCTTGTTTTTATTGGCTGTTGTAAGCATTTCTAAGATTGAAAACTAACTTTAAAAAGGTTTAAAGTTCATGTAATCAGAATTATGACATAAATGGTAATGATTATCAGAAAAGTATTAATCACAGTTTGGCAACTCTTATCTGAGAATACCTTATCTTTTTCCTGGATCATTATTATAACTAAAGTCTGCCATTTTTATCCTTTCTGTGAATGTCACCCTTCTGAAACCAGAGACATGACAATGGCATAAACCTATTTTTTTCAAGTTTTTTTCATTTATAGTAAAATCGTAAAGATTCAAAAACAGTCATGGTTTTGTTAAACCACCTGTATATATTGTTAAACATCAAAACACTTTGTGGGCTAACTTAAGTATATTTTAGATTTATTGAGGATAGAAAAAGTGCCCTACTACTTTATTTAACTACCCCCACCCAGCACCCAGCACAGCACTTTACATATTATACAGTATCCATTCAGTGTGTCTATGGAATAGTTTATTAAATAAAATATCACAAACATACAGATATAACAAGCCAAAATCTTCCCTCCCCAAATTAATATAACTTATTTGTCCCAGTAAATATCCCATAAAAATGTCCCATTTTTATCCAGACTGGTACCAGGGTTTTCATCACCCTGGACTCATAGCTCCCCAGCCCTAACTGACCACAGAAGCTCGCCAAAGCTTTTCAACCAAAATAGCTAAATGCACACACCCACCCAGAGATGCACTCTGAGCTTCAATAAAAATCTGCCTTGACAGCCCAGAGAAATCTATTTGGTCATATTTAAATCTCTTCTGTGGGCTCAAAATCATGTTGGCTCTTTGGGAGGTAGCAAGGAAACTTAGCCCTTGGCTAGTGTCCCTGAGTAGTTGGCAAGAAGATGAATACAATGAATTGCATACAGTTCATGCTAAACTAAATGGTGGAGACCATTCGTGATAGAGAAGTTGTGAGTTTGTCGTAGATAGGGATAAAACTCAGCATTTGAAAACACTTTTAAGAAGTCTAATCCAAATCCATCTTCCCTGGTATAAGAATTTCTTTTAGATTATTTTTCACAGATGCTGTTCCTCTTTCCCTGTGACCTGTGAAGGGAGCCACTTGCAGATTTCTGAGGCTACGGTTCTCTTATATGGAACCTGAATGCACTTTCCTGTAATGTACACCCAGTACCCCTGCCCTGCCTGTGGGCTTACTGAATGCACACTTTCCCCTTTTCTTCGAAGTTACCTCTGTTCAGCATTTAAAGAAAGCCTTCAGGTTCAGAAAAAGTATAGCAAAGAGATAAAGGTCCTGAGCACCAAGTGACCAGTTTTATCCCTTTGAAATGGAGACTGTTTCCTAGGCTTTGTTACTGGGATTAAACAGAAGGATGTGTGTAAAGCAGGCAGTGCCTGGTCCATGGCCACAGTCAGTAAAGATGACCGCTGGAAGGTCTGCTGTCGCAGGCTGGGCAGAAAAGGTAGACAGGCTACGTGGGGTTTGGACTTGGAGGGCTGTGATGCAGATTTTGTTTTTCCTGTGAAAGAAAAAATGGAGAGCAGCAGTAAAGAATGAAAACCTGTTGACCTACAGGAATAGAGCCAAGAAGAAGCAGGATGCCGTAGTGACTGGTTTTAAGCCTGATAAAGGATGGCACCGATCACAAAGCAACTTTGTGCCTCATTGAACTTGATATGATGGAGGATCATCTCAATTGCTTATATTATTAATTGATCTATTTCTCAAGCTCTCACTATGTACCAGGCCCTGTTCTCAATATTAGAAATAACAGCGGTAAATACTGACAGAGTCTCTGCTTTCCTGGGATTTATGTTTTCTTGGGGAAGAAAACAGAAAAAAAGTAGACAAAAATACAAACAGAATAATTTAAGGTAGTGATCAGTGTGACATAGGAAGACTGGTTTTCAGGAAGTGGGGGCTGCCCTGTGGATGATAGTTAAGATCAGCCTCTTGGAGAAAGTGACCCTTGAACTGAGACCTGGAGGATGAAAAGAAGTCAGGGAAGCAAGGGTCTGGGAGAGTTAAGTTCACCAGCCCTGAGGCATGAGTGAGCTTAGTACAATCAGAGAACACACACAAGGCCAGTCTGGCCAGACATGTGCCTGAGCAGGAACACGGTTTGAGATAGTGAGAGAAAAAGGATGGGGCACAGCGTACAGGGTCATGTGGCCAAAAGAAAGGAATTTGGACTTCATTCTAAATATACTGGGAACCAGCAGGCCTGTTGGGTAGCGACTGTAAGCAAAGGAGTGACAAGATCGAATTACTGTTTTAAGAAATCACCCTGGGTTCTCCATGGAGAGTAGACTGGAGGTGAGCAGGGAGAGAAGGCCAGAGGTGGTAGCAGTGGTCCAGGCAGGAGGGGACGGTGACTTGGACAAGGGCAGTAGTGGTGGAGAACAGGAGAGAAGTGATGCATTTTGGTTGTGCTCTGGAATTAGAGCCAGCAGGACTTGTTGATGGCTGAGATGCTGGAGAAGGAAAAGACAGGAACTGAAGGTGAGGTCTGTGGCCTGAGCAGCTGGCAAGGTGGTCTATCAAGAAGGGGAGGACCGAGAAGGAACAGTTTTTTGGAGTTAGGCCGGGGCAGGAGTTGAGTTTGGTTCTCAGGTCTGAGATGCCCATTAGACTCCCAAGTGAAAAGGTTGAGTAGGCACTTGGATGGAGTCTGGTGCTCCAGGGGCAGGTTGGTACTAGAGATAAAATTTGGGAGTCACCTGCATGCAAACTTGTAGTGTCTTACCTTTTGTGATTAATAGTTTATGAGCATTTTCATCTATATTCCGTCCTTTAACCTTTACAGTTCTAGTTGGTAGTATTGTTCCTACTATACAGATCAGGAAATTGAGGGTCAGAGTTGTGAATGGCTTGCCTCCTACAGCTTAGTGCCGGCAGAGTCAGTTGAGATCCAGATTTCTGATTCCAAGTGCGTTGCCCATTCTGTGTTGGTAAGGTGTCCTCTCTTGATATCCTATTACCACTCTGTCCCCAAGGTTGCCATGTGGGTGTGTGCTCAGTCTTTTACCTACTGAGCTACGAGGGAAGCCTCAGCTTCCCAGGTGGCACAGTGGTAAAGAATCCGCCTACAATGCAGGAGGTATGAGTTCGATCCCCGGGATAGGAAGATCCCCTGGAGAAGGAAATGGCAACCCACTCCAGTATTCTGGCCTGGGAAATCCCACAGAGAGAAGAGCCTGGTTGGCTACAGTCTGTGGGGTCGCAGAGTCTGACACAACTGAGCGACTAAACCACCACCACCACCACACCTGGGAAGCCAAGGTTGCTATATTCCCTGGAATTTTCCCTTGAAAAAGACGCAGCCTTTTCCTGAGACAGAATTCTAATTTTTCTTAATATTATATTTAATATTACCTATTTAAATATTAATTCTAGTATTTCCTTGAGGAGATGCAAAATTCCCTTTCTTCCTGGATAATCAGCTTTACATAGCACTTCTCTGCCACCAGTCCAAAGGAAATACTATCCTCACATACCTCATTCCCGAAATGCCTGACAATCCCCCATATTAAGATATACTTCTGACACAGAGCTGTGATACCAGGTATTCCTGTCTTTCTAAAATCAACCCATTGGCCCAATAGCCTGACCAAAAGACAGTGTTTGGTTAAAATTTCCAAATCTGTCAAGAGTTAGCATATGTAGAAGACAAAGAAGATTTTTGATTTGCTTTGTCCACTCTCTTTGTCCCTCCACTTTGTTCACTCTCCTGGTGTGTCTGGCTCAATGTGGTGGTTAAAGCCAGAAAAGGAGGGCCCTTGAGGGTGGTGACCTGGACAGGGCTGGAGGGAGCTGACTTGAATATTCACGTGCAGTGGGCACAGCTGGTGGCATCTTTGTGGAGCCTTGCAAGCCACGCAGCCCTCAGCGTGGGGCTCGGAGAGGAGCTGGACGAGGCCTGAGAGAATAAACTGTGAATGAAATGGAGAATAGTCCACAGCTTCCATTATGCTATTGCAGCTGTCATGAAATGAGCCGACCAAAATTTCATAGTGTTGTGAGCTTTCAGGGCATTTATTATATGTGTCATGTGGTGTCTCCTACAATGATTTCTTTCTGTATTGGTCTAGATGCACACCAGCGTAAGAGCACTATTAGTTGAACTTAGCTTTTACTCTTGAAATGTAGAATTTTTTTGGAAGGTTTTTTTTTTGTAGCATCTCCTGCAAGCTAACACACATGTGTTCTCTATGAGAAAATGTAAAGATTGTTTTGATGTAGGTCATCTTTATGCCTGTCTCTCACTCCCTCCATTTAGAGCATTAAATTTGTTAGTCTTGGTGTTTAAAAAGCAATGTGGCCCTGCAGATGGCCTGATTTTTGTCTTTTGGTAAAAGTTTACCTTGACAAAGTTGTTATTAGGAATTAGGAAGTCTTTTTTGTATACACACACTGTGTAGATGGCATTTCTGTACCTAATGCCTCTGTAAATATCCTCTCTAGCAGTTAAAGGAGACTTGAACATTTAGTTTCACAGAACACGAGGGTCTGTCCTGCTCCAGCCTGATCACTTCAAAGGTGGTGGGATAATTAGTAGCTAAATGAAACACAGCTAAAGTAGCTCAACAGTGGTAGTTACAAGCTCTGTGTTAAAAGCTCAAGAAGAAGGTCGAAGAGGCCACAGTAAGTGGGTGAACTGGGACAGAAAAATCAATTCTGACTAGCTGGGTTCAACATCAGTGCTCTGTGATAAGCAAAGCTTGAATGCAATTGATTGGACAGAGAAGGCCCGCTGGAGAAGTGAAAGTGTTTGATCAGTAGCTGTTAAAAATGTGGTAGACCCAGTCAGCAGCATCACTTCCTGTGACCTGCACAATAGAGGAGGACCAAGCAGAGAGAGCCAAGCGTGGAGGAGAGAGAAAGGATTCCATAAGGAAGAGGGAATTAACGTGAAGCAACCAGGATTCACTCACAGCACTCTTTTTGTTTATTTTTTAAACTTTTTACTTTATATTGGACTATAGCTGATTAACAATGCTGTGATAGTGTCAGGTGGACAGCAAAGGGACTCAGCCATACATATACATGTATCTATTCTCCCCCTAAATTGCACAACACACTTTTTAGATAAGGGAATTCCAATAGAGTTTTCCAATGAGAAATTCAAAGACTTTTAATGAAGTACATCATCCTCTGGGTCTTTGTGAGGTTCATTGTGTGTCTCATCAGTAAATGCATAGTGAATGAGCTCCCCCTCAAAGGAACTGGCCCTTGGTCAGAGATCTCTAGAACAATTCATCCTTTTTGTAATATGCAAACTATTGGGGAAGGTGAGATGAGTTAGTAATAACCTGTACAGCAAAGTTATGAATTTGTTGTATGTTTGTTTATGAAGGAAGGAAAGCTTACTTTAATTTTAAATTCTGGTGGTGATGGGAAAATATTAGAACCCCAAAGTCTTGACCTCCTTTCCCAAGTGTTCTCGACATCCGAGTACTTCATAGTGAAGCTGTGGCCTGTATAATAGATGCATAATGATGCTCCACAGGGGAAGTAGAGCAGACATGGGTCTGGAGTGTTCTTCGTGTTTTCTCTTCACATTCTTCCTTGATCAAATTTATAGATAAGAGTTAAAGACAGGAAGGGGCTTCCTGGTGGTTCAGATGGTAAAGGATCCGCCTGCAATGTGGGAGACCTGAGTTCAATCCCTGGGTTGGGAAGATCCCCTGGAGGAGGGCATGGCAACCCGCTCCGGTATTCTTGCCTGGAGAATCCCCATGGACAAGGGAGCCTGGCAGGCTACAGTCCAGGGGGTCGCAATGAGTCGGACATGACTGAGCAACTAAGCACAGCACACGAAGATAGGAAGGGGCATTCACATAGAGTGCTGCTTGGAGTCATGTTTGGAACTAGAGTTTTTATTAAAGTCAAAATAATGTGTATAACCCTCTTGAACTTTGGCATAAGTTCTATATGAACAAGATTGATCAAGGGCAAACACTTGTATCTTGAGCCTTGCTTTCTATGATGGTCAGTGCATTTATTAGAAGGGTGAGCAGATTTCCTGCTCAGTTGGGTTTTTGTTTGCTTGCTTTATTGTTTAATCCTTTAACAAAAATTACCTGTCAGCCTAAGGAATTCCCAAGTTAAATTTCCTTTCAGTCCTCAGGAAACCAAATTATTATATTTCCAGATTTCCTCTGACTTTTGCTGCCATTCACAATGAGGGAGGAAAAAGTGGACTCCTTTGATGTAGGGGGGGAAAAGCAATATATCACTTCTCTCAGAGAACATTTCTCAGTCTCTCATGTGAAAAAGGATTAGCACCTCCAACAAAGGTCCTGGAGATCACAGAATCGGCAGCAACACCAAACAGTATTCCAAAGGAGAGGAAAAACTGTATTTGAGCAAGAGTGTTTGTCCTGGCAAACAGAAGCTTTTTAATAACTGCAAATCTGCGATAATGGCATACCCTCCTCAGCATCGCCCCTAAATCCTCAAACAGCCAATTTAAGTGGAGTGAAGTCAACCTTTGTTTTAAAATAGAAATACAGTCTTATCAAAATGCAGGTTTTTTTCACAGGCTGGTTCAGCTTATCTATCTTTGGTTCATAGGGATTACATATTTATGGATAACATTGTTTGGAAGATTCATCTTTGACCCTCTCTTGTTCAACAAAAGTTCCATGATAAAGTCACTTGCCTCCATTTTGCATTAATAAAAATTATTCAGCAACCTGCTAAATTAATTTGTTAGATTTTAACTGAATGTCTATTAGAAGAAAAGAAAGTCTCCCCTGATTTCCCAACACATTAAAGAATCCATATACAGTAAGCATGAAGAAGCAGTGTAAGAAAATGTTAAATTTGCGTGTGGCAAAAAAGCCAAGAGAAAAAGTTTGTTAAATAAGGCTAGGCAAAAGCTTTGGTTTTTCCAGACCTTCACTTGTTATTTCATTTTTCTATCTTATGTTTTCTAAAATTGAGAGAATGAAAAGGCTTTGACTTAGAGTAATAATAATAATACCTTGTACTCATGTAACACTTGAAACCATCTAAAATCCTCTCTGCTAGTCTGAAGCTTCAAAGTCTGGATGTCTTTGGCTCCCTACTTTGCTTGATCCTTTTGAATGAAAGACTCCAATGGGAGGGGAGAAGGGGGCTGATGGAGTTAACAGCGTGAGCCCCAAGATAAGGTATACGACACCAGACAGTCCTTCAGAGTTTCCTTCTAAAAAGAAATCCTGACGACTCTTTAACCTTTGAAATCAAGGTGATTTTTGTCCACACAGACACCTCAGGAAGATTTTATTTAATTTGCTTTTTGAAGAACAAATTTTGGTCTTTGGTAGCTAGCCAGTAACCCTCTGACCTTTCAGTAAATATCCAAGTAAAGCTTTGAAATTAGGGTTTTTAGTGTTTTATGGCCCAGAATAAAAATCTCCAATTCTGTTTCCAAATAGTGTAGCCTCAACACATTTTATTAAGCTCTCGACACATTCAGCCATGTGTATTTTGTAAAGTTCCTATGGTTATTGTTTTACAATAGCTGCTTCCAGAAGCATTGTAAGGGTTTCAATTAATCAGCCCTTTGTGTGCTTCAGACTATGCAAATTTATCACATCAAACCATTCAACTGCTCATGGGAAAGCCGTGTAAAAACTGTATTGTCTTCTAGCGCCTCCTCTCATTGAGAGTGATGTTTTAATAAGAAAGCTAATCAAGTTTTCTTATGCATTATTTATCTGTTAACATGTAAGGAAGAGCCGAATTAAAATTATGTCAACCGGGATATGGCAAGTGATGTGATAGATCTGGAAGCGATTCAACAACAGAACAAAGCTAATATGATTCAACAGTTTTTTTTTTCTCCTCCCCTCCCCCTCAGGATTATTTAAGGTGGTGGTGTGGAGAATAAAAGAAGGTTAATTCAATAACTGGAAAGGGGGAAAGGAAGAAAGGAGTAACCACCTGTGTTAGCCTTCCCATTTCGACTTAGAGATTTACATTTCTGAATATGTAAAGGCTTATCGAGATGAGTTTGTTCAAAGTAGAAACACTTCTTATTGAACACGAACAGTTCGAACTTGAAAGCATTCCTGCTGCTTCTTCGGCCCCATTTAGCACCATATTCATCAGCAGTAAGCTACTCTGCCCTGGAAATCCGCAGCCCAGGTCCTGTGAAGTCCTAAGTTATTACGAGACACCGTCCTGATCGCGTGAAATGATCTACACGGCCCAGTGGAGGGAGCTGCCTTTCAGCCTCTTAAGCCACAGTTAGTGCCACTGCATCTGCCCCTTCCATCCATTCATTAAGTTGGTCTCCTTTGCCTTGCTAGTTTGCTTCCTGCTGAGAGTAATTAGGTTTCTTATATAATAATAATTCCTTGTGTTTAGCTGCTGCCTTTCTCTGAGGACCTGAAAGTACCTCTCAGACATTAGCTCATCTGTTTTTGTAATACAATTTCATCCTGAGATAGATGCTAATTATTCCCATTCCAAAGACCAAACAACTAAGGCTCCCTGGAACATGGTACTTTACCCCCCAGGTAACAATATCGGTTGACTAGCACAAAGACAAAGTAAGATTTCCTGCTTCCTTGATGCCCCACCCTACGCAGGTCTCAGCATCCAAGGGGTGATGAGCCTTTTATAGATGGCACTCCCCCTGCCCCCATGTCTGAACCTCATTAATACCAGGCTTTGCAGTGGTCACACCTTCCCCGAACACCAAGCCTCTTCCTGCACTGTGACCAATAGAGAAGCATGGCAGCATCATTTCACCTTCACTTAGTGCTCAGAGTATGAAACTGTGCAGAATAAATAGCCTTGTCTAACCAGTACCCACAGAGAGTAAAAGTTGGCAGTGTAGACTCGGATCGGTGTTATTTCAGCAGGATCGGCTATGCATCACTTAGAGCATTAGAATGTGGTGAGCTGAACTGGTCCAGGTGTTTTCGTGGTCAGCATTCAGTTGGGCTACTGTGCTTGGGGCACCTCTGAAGTGGACACAAGTCCTTGAACCTCTTCATATCCCCACCTCTATCACAGCACTTGTCACACAGCCTGTTAATTGAGGGAAATGATTCTCTCTTTTTTCTCAGAAAAGAAAGAGTAAAAATATGTAGCAACCTGAAAGTGGTCAATTTAATCCAAAAGTAGTTATACATAGAAGGTAGACTTGCTGCATAAAATTTTTAAAAATTAAGAAGTAAAGCAGAATGTTATCTTAAGGGGAGACGTGGCTGTCAACAAAAGAGAAAAACCCTTTGCTAGTTGGTTCTCGGCAAGTTAAAGTCACACCAAAAATAGCTCTCAAGTTAAAGATGTTATTACAGTTTTTGTCTTTAGCCAGCTGTTATTTGCTTTTCTGTCTCTGTATGGTAATATAATGCTTTAGTTTTTTTCCATATCTTTTTCCTCACTTTCTTACCTTTTCTTTTTTTCCCCCTGTTTGGATTGAAATGGATCCATTACATAAGACTAGTTTTGTTTTGTTTTTTAAATCCACAAATGACTTTTGAACAACTGAGTTGCTGTTTACAATTAGAAATACTTTCAAAGAGTGATTTGTCAGATTAACTGGAATTTTGCTGGGTAAACCTATTCTTAAAATGATTTATGTGTTGATGTGCAAGGCGCAGAAATAGAAATAACAAATTGGTGTAAGAGCCTCCACTGTCTGGACTGCGACACAGAGAGCCATGGCAGGTCCCCAGACTTGCCTCTGGCTTGGCGGTCAGACTTGTAGCTTCTTGAGACTCCCAAGTTCTTCGCCTTTACAATTTGATATTAAGATGGATGGTGACGGAATAATATTTTACTGACTGGGTATCTGTAGACTCTTTCTGCTCTAACTTTCTGTGTTCCAGTTTCTCTCTCTCGTCTGTTTCCATCTGTTAAAAGTTCTGTAGTGTCATCTGTGGTCTAATTCCCACTTGGCCCCTATGAGTGTGTTAAGTGTTCCAGACCTGTTCAACTAGTGTATTTGTATTTCACTGCCAGGCAGTCGTGCTATAGACAATGGGGTTGAGACACCAGCATGAGCCAGGGGATGAAATTTTATTTTAAAATCTGAAATGCTGCGTAAGCATTTAAGGTATGAATCAGTAATTGTTTCACAACAGCTTCCATTAGATATGGTTTATTTGTAGCCCATCCTCTTTTCAAGGATCCAGGGGAGTGTTAACACACTGAAGCGTACTGCATATCATTTACATTTTTAAACTAGCATTAAAGGAGAGTAACTTTAAAGAGTTCTAAATATCAGAGGAGATTTTTATGCCTCTGTTCCTGGAGAAGCCAAAGTTTTAATTTTTCATTTGAAAAATAAGAGGGGAAAAAAAAAACCTTCCTGCTTTGATTAAAGATTTGAATAATTCTGAAACAGAAATACCTTTAAAAAAAAAAGGAAAAGTCTGGTTGTAAGGTTGAGAACTCTCCCCCACTGCCTAATGAATTCAGTAAAATACAAAGTTTTAAAAATCATCTGTCTCATTTGAGATTCGAGATCATCAAATTCTGTCTAAATATTTTGTTTTAACTCCTAAGCTCATTATGGTTTCTTTGTGTTAACTTGTATTAAAATCTGTCAGCTATGACTGGTCTCATAAGCACAGTCAGCGGACCAGAATAAGTTAATTATTTACTTGTGTCACTAGTGCTCTTCATCTAATGAAATGCACAGCTGTGTTGGATCTGCAGTTGGATGTGTAGCGCGCATTGTTCCGCAAGTCAGCAGAGGGTAGAAGCCGCAATGATGGAGAGCCCTCAGTTCTTTCTGCTGTTCTGGCTTTCTGTGTCGATTTCATGGATCTTTTATCATTCACTTTCACACAAAACAAACAACACAGGCCTGTCTGCTATGGGAACCATCTTGGCATATAAAAGGGTTTTCAGAGCCTAAAGTAATTTTACATTAGCGAAGATTTAATTTTTGGCTTACAGGTGCCCTTGATTCAGATGTGGCCCCAGCAGTTCCTATTACGGAATGAAAAAAAAATCTGTAAGTGACTTACATAACCAATACTTTTTAAAATTGCAATGTCAGAAAAGGGCTGGTAAGAAAATAACTTCCCAAGAAAGGAAGCTCTCTACCAAATATTAATCAGATCTCAAGGAGAGTTGTTGGAGATTCAGATTTCAGGGGAGGGAGCACTGCTTTCATTTTAATCACAAAATGAAGTTAAATTTGCTTGATGAAACGTGTCCACTAAGGCTGGGAATACAGAATGCAAATCATGTCTTTCTTTACCCTCCCCCAATCTGAGAGTGTCCAGCTTCCGCCAAGGGTTCCTGCACCTCCTGCTCCTCACTCCCACCTTCTCCTACTGGGTGAACAGGCAGCTTCCCCTAGAGCCGACGCCGGCATCCCCCTGTGAACTGCTGCGGAAGGGAGTGCTGAAGCTTTTCTTCGGTTTTGTTTTTAAGGGATGTTGCTGAGCCCTTCACCTCCTCACCAGCCAAAGTGACATTCTCACCCAAACACATCCTGGGACTGGCCTCTGCAGGAATTGCTGTTTTTAACATTTTGTTCACTGCTAAACAATGTTGTTGTCGGTTGCACCTAGATTTACAATTTGATCTCTTTCAGAGTAGATTTCCCAGTAGCCCCAGTGTTTTGTCAGATAATTTCAGTGTAGACAAGATGGATTTTTGGAGAGAAGAAAAGAGAGTCACAGACTCTGCTTGATTTAAATTCTAACATGTTGTAGCTGAATTTGCAGTCAAGTGAACTGTTTCTATGCTTGATGTAGGAAAGCATATGTTCTTTATGATAAACAGTACAGTTTCAAAAAGCCAAGTAAAGTACCTACATGCTCTAGAATTCAGCTTCATAAACCTAATTACCATTATTGTTGGCAATGACTGGAAATCTGAGTATTGATAACTGATGTCAAATAGATAAATGATGCTCTTTTTCTTTAGACTTCAGGTCTTGGTGTTTATAACACGTCACAAAAAAAATCTCTTTTGAAATAGCTTGAGTAATTATGTAGAAACCGAGGAAAGAAACGTTTCTTTGAGAACAGTTTCTTTTTAATAAATGCAGATGGTTGATAGCTTCATGTACAAAGGAAAATAACTTTCATATTTTGAAATATTAAAGCGTTTTTTCTTGCTCCAATGCCATTGTACACTAGTTTTCTAATTCTGAATTTTGTAGATTGTGGTTAGCGATCTAAATTGTACTCTTGTATTCCTCCTATCAACAAAGAAGTCAGAGGAATTTAAAATTATTTAAGTGGTAAGATTTTGTAGGTTAGATTTTTAACTCTACAGGTTAGAATAATATTTAGGGAGTAATAAAGTACAACCAATTTAAGAGACTATCAGTAGAGTGCAGAGAGTTGGTGGGGTTTTGTTTTATTTTCATGCTTAGAATTTCATGTCTAACTCGAGCCTTTTCTTCCAAGAATAATTTGGCGTTCAATTTTCTTGTTCAACTTCACGACTTCAATCTGAGGTCCCTTTTCTGATGGGCTGTCAACTATAGGAATTACAGTTCCTTAGGATAGCTTAGGGGAAGCCAGGGGAGCCGGGGCAGAAAGCGGCCCCCCAAGCCAAGGGCTCAGCAGCCAGTGGGTAGACCTGTCAGCACATCGGCCACGCACAATTACTCCTTGTCCCAGGTTTTGAAACCACAATTTAAACACACCCCTCGCTCAGTCAGCCCTCTGTGTTTGGTGGTCAGAGAACTCGCATTCCTGGGACCTGGGTACGGCGGATAGCACATCACGAGCTGGGTGACGCAGGGCAAGGCTGCTGCTGACCTGCAGCTTCAGGGCTCTTGACGGGGCCAGGACTGCTCTCTGCTCTCCATGGCTGGAGAGGCTGGGCTGGCAGCCGAGGGCATGCTGTGTGTTGTGCCAGCAGGCCAGTCCGCAGGCTGTGGGGCCTTCCCGTGAGGACAGTTGTTTCGAACCGTTTGTCTAACAAAGCGGTTGGAAATTGCTTTTGTGAACTCCTGAGAGAGACCACAGAGAAGGTTTGAGAGCAGCAGAGACAGAGATGGCAATGAGGAGATCCCGGTTCAGTTCTGTACTCTTCCTTCCTGCTGACTGGCTGTACACGGCCCGAAATCTTCTCTCCCCCAGGTGTCTGCGGCTTGATCGTCCCTCAGGAAGACATGCCATTCTGTGACTCTGGCATCTGTCCGGACATCATCATGAACCCCCATGGCTTCCCATCTCGAATGACGGTCAGTCCGTTTTTCAGAGATGCTGCTTTTAAGGAAGAGGGCAAGGCAGCTAGAGGAGACGGGACCCCAAAACCGATTTTCAGAAAGGGCCCTTTGAGCAAAAATAGGTTCCTGACCAGGTGGGCTGATCTACTGAGGGGAGGCGGAGCGGTCTGGGCTGTTCTTCAATGGCAGTCTTCTGAGTGATGAAGTTACCCCCTAGCAAAAGACTCCGTCTTATCAAACCTAATGCATCTCCCTCTCCGTGGTTGTCCCGTTTGTCAGCCTGGCCCCAGTACTGACCAGCCTTGGGACTTCAAAGTCACTTAACCCCTTGTTCTTCAGGTTCCTCCTGTGCAAACAGAGGGAGATAATAGTATGTATCCCATTGGGGTTTTGGAGGCATAAACTTAGGTCACAGTAAGAGAGGGTAAATATTTGCTGCTCTTAATTTGTCTCTCTTATTAAGAGTGATAGTTTCATAATCTTTAGGGGGAAGTAAGGCCAGAGCTAAATAAACCAACAGAATTCCTGCACCACAGGAAGGTGCTCACTTAAATCTGTTCACATCACGCAGGTGGGGAAGCTAATCGAGCTGTTGGCAGGCAAGGCCGGCGTGTTAGATGGCAAATTCCACTACGGCACCGCGTTTGGAGGCAGTAAAGTGAAGGATGTGTGTGAGGACCTCGTCCGCCACGGTTATAACTACTTAGGGAAAGACTTCGTTACATCTGGCATCACAGGGTAAGTGTGTGTTTAGACATCTTAAAGGAAAAGAAGGATTTTATTAAAGTAAAAGTCTGATAAGACATAAGAGCCCTTAAAATATACACTGGACATTTTTAAGAAATCTGAAACAAGAAAATCCAGGTTGGTGGTGGATGTGGCAGCTAAGCTCTGGGTCATGACTTTGCAACATGTGTGTCTCACATCAGCACTCTGTATACTGTTCCTGATGTTGTATGTGAATTATATCTCAGTTAAACTGGGGAAGGGGAGAAAAGAAAAGTCTGAATTTAGAAAACTAGGGCTTCCCGGTGGCTCAGTGGTAAAGAATTCGCCTGCCAATGAAAGAGACACAGATTTGATCCCTGATCAGGGAAGATCCCACATGCCTTGGAGCAACTAAGCCCGCGTGCCACAACTGTTGAGCCTGTGCTCTAGGTCCCGGAAGCTGCAGCTGCTGAGCCCACACGCCACAATAACTGAAGCCTGTGCACCTAGAGCCTGTGCTCCGCAACAAGAGAAGCCTGCCCACTGCAGGAAAGAGTAGCTCCCCCTGCTTGCTGCAACTAGAGAAAAGCCTGCTCAGCCTGCACAGATCCAGCACGGCCAAAAATATAAACAAATAAATAAAATTATTTTTTTTTAATTAGAAAACTGATAAATTCAGGAATGCTGTTTTGCTGAGGAGGTTCTCATTTTAAAAGTAGAAAAGATCTTATTTACTGAAGTAGGATTACTACACACATTTTAAAGAACACATCAGTTGTGTATAATACAAAATTCTCTTAACTGTTGGCCTTTCTGTGTACTTCTATGATGAATTGCAGATATTTTGTGCTCTGACAGATAGCCTGAGGCCTGACGTTTGCACATTCATTCACCAACAGCGTGTTAAACACCTAAGTATGTAACAGTGAACAGAATAGACATGGTCCCTGACCTGTGCGTCTGACCATTGAGATTTGTTACTAGACATTAAAAGATATAGATTACTTTCTCAAATGATCTACCCAGACTGTAATAATGTGAATTTCTTTAGGTGTATCATGGTTGAGATATTATAGAAAATCACATTACAGGAGAAGAGTGGTAGTCCATTTCAAAAATGATTCAGTGAAATAGCTAAGGTACATTTCAAAAGAAAAGTTGTCATTGCTCAACTGTTCATTTTACTCTTTGCTCCTCACCCAGAAATAATGCAGTAGTTGACCAGAAGGTGTGCAGAACTAGTGACTCAATTTGGTGGACCTTCTGAACATAATTTTACTGGAAGATTTGAATGGATTGTGCTCTGCTTCCTGTGAACAAAACTGTAGACTATGTCCACACCACCTTCTCCAGTGACCCCAGCCAAGCCATTCATCTCAGTGGCAAAGTTTGAGAAACACTGTTTTAGCTTTGTTAGTTGAAAAGTTCCACAAGGACTTACAAACATATTCACCCACCAGCTTTCATCCCTTGTCACATTTCTGAGCATAGTTAGGAGGAAAAATTGCATATGGCTTTATTCAGTTAATGATAGAATGGCATTAGGTGACCGAGTTCTAGAAATTCTACCATGGAGAGCCATACAATGGAGAAATAGAATCATTTATTATTAAAAGCTGGAAAGAAAGGAGGTCAGTCTGACCCCCTGTACTACTAAGAAAACTGAGATAGAGAGGTCGTGCAATTACTTCATGACAGGCCTAGGATAAGAATAGTGTCTCCTGATACCCTGTCCATTGTGCCTTTCACTCTACTGTGTCTTCCAAGAATCTGGCTGTACTTAAGCCAGCAGAATGGCTTGATAGATGCAAAAGTCTGTGCTAGTGATGCTGAAAGCGCTGTAAGATGTGTACCATGCAAGCAAGGGCAGGTGCTTTTGTGTCCTCTCCGCCGTGTCTGATGCTTTCTTTGCTCCTTCCACTCTTGCATCATGCTGTGGCCCAAAATTTACTTAGTAGGGAAAGCCCTGGATTTGAATCACTGTACCACTCACTAGCTCTTAGTGAGCCCTCTGTGCCTATTTCTTCATCTTAAACATAGGGAAGGCAGTCTCTCCCTCCCTGGACTGTGTTATGGGTTAAGTCATGAGTTACATGGCACATACTAGATGCTTCCTTTCTTTTGAGGAAGAAGTTCTGGGGCAGTTAACAATGCTTTTAAAGGCATCATTCTGGCTGCTCTTGCTCCAAACGGAAGAAAAGAGCTTTCTGCTGTCAAAGCATTTAAATATTCACTCTCTTTTGAAACTCTTAGTACACCTTTTCTAAAGGCTCATGAGTCAGCTATGTGACAGATGTTGACCAAGTACCAGTTGTGTGCCAGGCAGTCATTAGTTCAGGGACCACAGTGACAAGGAGATGAAGTGCTTATCCTGCAGAGTTTACTTCTCCTGGGGAAAAGAGGCAAGAATCAGAGAACTAACAAATGTATATTTTAATACCAAACAGTGACAAATACTCTGAAGAAAATGTAACCTAGGTGAGAGCTGAGACAGTGCGCTGGCCCTGTGATGCTGGGGTGCGAGGAGGAACCCATCAGGGTGCATCTCTCTGAAGAGGTGGCATATTTGACAGAGCCACGTGAATACCTGGTGGAAGAGTGTTTCAGGCAGAGGGGACAGTGAGTGCAAAGGCCCTGAAGCAGACAGGCCTGCTACATTTGAGGAGCAGTGAAGAAGCCAGTGTTGCTGAAGTCGAGTTGCGTGGTGAGGAAAGGAAATAGAACATGAGTCAGGTGGGCAGGAACCAGCTAGTGTTAGCCCTTGTGGCTGTGATACACAGTTTGGGTGATACAGATTCTGAATGTAATGGGAAGCCGCTGGGAATTTAGAGCAGAAGAATGACCTGCTGTGAGCTCTGTTTTAGAAGGAATCACTCTGGCTTACTGTGTAAAGAAGAGATTGTTGAGAGATAAGAGTAGAAGCAGAGAGAGAGATCAAAGGATTGTCTGCAGTGATCCAGGCAAGAAAAGGAGGGTGACTTGACAAGGGTGGTAACCGTGAAAGCGGGTTTGTCCTGTATACCCTCTATCACAACCTGTTTACATTTTTTTCACTATTCTTTTTAATTGAATGAAAGACTCTCTTAATTTTACAGTGCTTTATGATTTTCAAGAGTTTCACACGATTTCATATAGTCCCATAATAACCCTTTTTCTCCCTACCTCTTTATTGCCCCTCTCTCTTCCCTCTCCCCACTAGTAACCAGTAGTTTGTTCTTTATATCTATGAGTCTGATTCTTTTTTGTTTTATTTACTAATTTGCTATAATTTTTAGATTCCACATATAAGTGATATCTATGGTATTAGACTTTCTCTGGCTTTTTCACTTAGCGTAAGGCCCTGCAAGTTCACCTGTGTTGCTGCAAATGGAAAAATGTCATTCTTTATGCCTGAGTAGCATTCCACTGTATAGATATACCACATCTTCTTTATCCACTCATCTGTTGATGGATACTTAGATTGCTTCCATACCTTGGTGATTGTAAATAATTTAAAAATTTTGTATGGAAACACAAAAGACCCCAAAGAGCCAAAACAATCTTGAGAAAGAAGAGTAGAGTTGGAGGAATCACTCTCCCTAACTTCAGACTGTACTACAAAGCTATAGTAATCAGAACAGTATAGTACTGGCATAAAAACAAACAGATCAATGGAACAGGATAGAAATCCCAGAAATAAGCCCACACACTATGGTTAATTAATCTGTGACAAAGGAGGCCAGAATATACGGTGGAGAAAAGACAGTCTTTTCAGTAAGTGGTGCTGGGAAAACTGGACAGCTACATGTAAAAGAATGAAATTAGAACAAACTCTAACACCATACACAAAAACAAACTTAAAATGGATGAAAGACTTAAATGCAGGACTAGATACTATAAAACTTCAAGAGAAAAACATAGGCAGAATACTCTTTGATATAAATTGCAGCAGTATTTTTTTTAATCCATCTCCTAAAGCAAAGGATGCAAAAGCAAAAATAAGCAAATGGGACCTAATTAAACTGAAAAGCTTTTGCACAGCAAAAGAAACATCAATAAAACAAAAAGATAATCTAATGAATGGGAAAAGATATTTGGAAATGATAAGACTGATAAGTGGACGGGGATACTATCCAATACATAAAAACAGCTTATATGGCTCAACATTAAAAAAACAAAAACCTAATTAAAAACTGGATAGAAGAACTGAATAGACATTCTCCAAAGAAGACATGCAGATGGCCAACAGGCACATGGAAAGATATTCAGCATTGCTAGTTATCAGGGAAATGCAGATCAAAACCACAATGAGATACCACCTCACACCTGTCAGAATGGCTGTCATCAAAAAGAACAAAAATAACAAATGTTGGAGAGGATGTGGAGAAAAGGGAGCCCTTGTACACTGTTGGTGGGAATGTAAATTGGTGCAGCCACTGTAAAAAACAGTATGGAGATTTCTGAAAAAGCAAAAAATAAAAACCTATCGTATAACTCAGGAATTCCATTCCTGGTTGTATATCCAAAAAAAAACAAAAACACTAATTTGAAAAGATGCATGCACGCAGTGGTCATAAATTTTTATTTCTTAATTGAACAGTATATCTTTTATTGTATCTGTGGTACTTTTATATTTTCAGTTCTAACATTTTGTTCACTGCAGTCTAAAAGTCACTCTCTTGCCCATTCATTCAGTCATAAACTCATTCAAAAACAGATTAAGACCTGCCAGTGATGAGTCCTAAAAAAGGCTGTCTCTTGTTAGCCCAAATTTAGTTCCTTAACCTAAAACTCTGACCTTTCTTGCAGTGAGCCCTTGGAAGCATACATCTATTTTGGCCCTGTGTACTATCAGAAACTGAAACACATGGTGCTTGATAAGATGCATGCCCGGGCCCGGGGACCTCGAGCTGTCCTTACCAGGTAAGAGAAAAGCATTTATAATGTAGTCAAGTCTACATTGTATTTCTCGGATGTAGCAGTAGGCAGATGTCAAAATTTAGGGTGTTAGATATCAACAAAAATCACGTGTCTGATTAATGTGAGAAAATAGCCACCAATTGAAAATCAATTCATAGGTAAGCAAACCCGTGGAAGGTCTTGCCAACAGTCTCCTAACAAAGTTGTTTATCCTGTACCAGTTGGGGCTTGGGTCCCTAACCTTTTAAAGTACTCTCAAGCCCAGCAGATACGTAAACCACAGGGAGTCCATTTAGGGGGCCAGTAGGGGGCCAGTTCTCATACAAGAAGGAATGGCCTGAGTGGGACACACAGAACCTTCCCAGTCTCTGGGGAACCTCCCATCTGACTCAGGAACTCCATCCTTCCAGGGGACTCCTGATCTATTCCAAATTTTATAGAAAACTCTCTCTGCTTCTTTCCATGTTTAATTTATATCTTAACAGTAAAGCTCCTCTCTGGAGCCCTGGCAATAACTGTTGGGGACCCAGGTTTCTTCCATAGTGTGTTCTGCTTAGTTTTTCTATTTTTAAATAACAGAGAACTGAGACATCTTTGAAAATACTCAAAAGACTTTCTTCCCTGATTTGAGAACTATACTGTGCTGATAATGATGATAGTGATGGTGACAGTAATGCTAGCACTGCTGTTTTATGTGATTACATGTTAATTTATTGTTATGTCACAGAAGATTGTATAATTATTATTTCCATCTAATAATAATATTAGCAGCCAGTCGGGTTACGTCTCTTCTCATTGACGGCTCTTTGGGATGGATTTCTTACATGCATTTTTACATGAGACTGAGAGGCTGAGCAGCATGCTTTTGGTCACTGTCTACAAGCAGTTTGACAAATAACATAGAATATCACTTACATGTGAAATCTAGAAAAATGGTACAGATGGGCTTATTTACAAAGCAGAAACAGAGTCATAGATGTAGAGAACAAATTTATGGATACCAAGGAAGGAGAGAGTGGGATGAATGGGAGATTGGATTGACATATGTACACTACTATGTGTAAAATAGATAACCAATGAGAACCTACTGTATCGCACAACGATCTCTATTCAGTGATCTGTGGTGACCTAACTTGGAAGGAAATCCGAAAAAGAGTGGATATATGTGTATATATAGCTGATTCACTTTGCTGTACGGCAGAAACCAACACAACATTGTAAAGCAACTATACACCAATAGGAAATTAATTTTAAAAAATAGAAGCAGTTTGAATCCAGGTGAACCCTGCTCTGAAGCCTTGGGCTTTTAGCCAGCATCTGATGCTGCCTCTTTGTTTAGTACAAACAGATTTGTCTAACTTGTTCCAAAGGCAGCCCACTGAAGGTCGATCTCGCGATGGTGGTTTGCGTCTTGGAGAAATGGAACGTGACTGTTTAATCGGTTATGGAGCCAGTATGCTTTTACTAGAGAGACTAATGATTTCAAGTGACGCCTTTGAGGTTGATGTCTGTGGGCAGTGTGGACTTCTGGGGTACTCCGGCTGGTAAGTGGATACCACATGTCTCTCACACCACATCCCTCGCCTCTTAAATCACAGCTCAGTGTTTCACCCTGCATCATTCCCTCATATTCTCCAGCCTTCCCCATGCAGGCATTCCAGAATTCGGGATTCTGTATGTACGTGCTTCGTTTGTCTGCCTAATGTTCTGCTCTCTACGACCACTAGAGTTTAAACTCCCAAGGAGACTTTGTCTTCTTTTTAATGTTATCTCAAGTACCTTTTATAACACTACTCATCTGTAAATACTGCAGATTCAGAATTATAGCATATTTTAACGAGTATCCTTCAATAGAAGACCGTGTCAAATGCCCTTGTTTAACCTCAAACCCAAAGAACCAGATATGTTGCCCCAGCTCTTATAGCAAATTGGTGACAGAGCGGGGACCTTGTCGGTACCCTCTCTGCTTTACACTTGGCCTGTGAATTCCCCGAAGTCAGAGACCACGTCTGTCTCAGTTTTTCACTCAGGAAACATTGAGTAAGGATCAGCCACATGCCAGACACTGTTCTAGGCCCCAGAGTTATAGTGGTGAATGAGACAGATGAATGGCTGCTCACAGGGAGCTTGTCTTCTAGCTCGTTCTAACTCCGCTCTGTCTTGTTTACCTCTGCTTCTCCAGCCTAAGACCTTTGTGATGCTAAATAAAATATAATTGCTTAGGATTATCCATAGGTAAATTGCATAATTCATAAAGTTTGTAGTTTCTGTGTGAGTCCAGTACACGGGCCAGTTAAAAGATGATACTCCGTATTTTTTGTTTGTGCTCATTTTCCTCCTTGTACTGGTTCTACTCGACCACTGACGAGCAGCTGCTCTCCTTAGGCTAGTCGTGATCCAGAGCCCTGAAGTACTCCGGCAGGCAGGAGGGCCAGCAGTTCCCTGGTGTTTACTCACACTTCTGCCAGAGGTGAGGTCTAACAAGGTATAAGGCAGATGCTGTGGAACAGGAAATAGCCTCAACTCCCTCACTCACCCTCCCAGAGCCCCTTTCCCCACTGAGTCCCCCTTCAGAGCCTCCTTCCAGAGAGAGCCCCAACTTTTTACCATGTGTTGCTGCCAGTTTCTTGGTGAATGAAAGCAAATCAAGAGTTGGAGTGAGTGAACTTCTTTGAACACAGTGTATATACCTTGCTAGTTACACGACAAAACCCTTTAGCCAATTATTTTATGATTTTTTTTTTTTTGGTGTAAAATAGTTGAGGAGTCGTCTGTTTCTTCTTGTCTGCGAAGAAATCATTTGATATTAAAAAACCAACACAAGAGGTGGCTCTTTGCGCTTTGTTCCTTTCATATGATGGCAGAGAGGAGGTGACAGTACTCTAAGCATAAGCCTGGGTGTTGCTTTTATCAGTGAAATGGGAGGGGGTGTTTCCATTCTGAGATGTCTATTTATCTTTTGAAATGCATATTGAGTTTGCTTTTTATTGTTCTGGCTGTGTAACACACCAACAAAATGTGTAATAGCGAGATGCCTGGAACTAGTTTCACTATGCTTAAGTCTTCTAATTTGGTGCAAGGATTTTTTTTTTTTTTTTTTAAGCTTAAACTACAAACATGTATTTCTCACATATATGGAGGCAGGGAAATTCAAGATCAAGGTTTCAGCAGATGTGCTGTCTGGAGAAGGCCTACCTCCTGGTTCGTAGACAGCCATCCTCTGGCACAAGGATCTCAAAATAATTTATTTTGAAAAGATGGTGCAGAGGAATCATTTTATTAAGAACAGGGATCATGAGACTTCAGAGAGTTTCCTCTTCTTCTCCATCCTCCCCACATTCCCTCCTGTGCCTCCCACCCAAAGAAGAAAGAGTATGTGTATGACAGGGAAGAGAGAGCAAAAAAGAACGGAAGCAGTAGATGAGCTTCATTCACATACTTTGAAAACCTTCCCCTGTCTTCTGCTAAATACTCGGGGAAACTCATGTAAGCTGTGATTGATCTCCTCGTTCTTCTGTTAAATTCTCATCTCCTTTCCTGCTTCGATTCTGTCTCATTTAGAGATCATTTCATGGCAGTGCCTGATTTTGAAGCTCATGTGTTCAATGTGTATTGTATTTGAAATCCCTTGAAAGAGGACTAACTCAGGTTATACAGTTTAAGGGTCTTTACTGTAATTAAACAGACCTGGATATGCCGTAGGTCTGATTTTGACTGGCCTGCTTATACCCTTGTTGCCCACAGAAAAAAATAAAATCCTCATCCACTCTGGGAGTCTGGCACCCTCCTCACGCTGCTTCCTAGCAGAGGGGCCTAATGATGCTGTCATTTTCCCGTCCTTACCTGATCAGGCGCGCTGGGTTGTGTGGGAGGGAGCACAGGGCATTTGTTGGAGGAAGTCGCTCTTTAATGAACAGCACAATGGAGGCTGAGTAATTAGAGCAGTTCAGAACCTTGAAACTGGCCTTTTGTAAGTGATTTGCACATTAGTAAGGCATTGCTATGGGGATGTTTACAGCAAGACTGTTGTTCTGCAGAAGACATGGAGGGCGTAAGTCACAAAAGAGAGGAAAACTGCCGAGAAAAGAAAATCCCTATTCAGATAATTAGCTCGAAGAGGATATCTTACTGGACAGTCATTCCTCATGTGAAGCCACAGCCTCCTCCTTCCGCTGCCTTCACCTTAAAAAATCAGTATCTTTTCTTGTTGTTTGGGTCAAGTCTCTTCCTTTGGAACTCTTTCAGAAATAGGGTAAAACATTATATATTGTTATTTATGTGTATTTTATCTGTATATATGTGCATGTTTTATCTGTATATATTTATGCATGTATATATGTGCATTGGAACATCTTAAATGATGAGAAATATTTAATAATAGAGAAGATTAGTGGACTTTCTGGATTATGAATCAGCACATATGGAAACTTTAAACAGATGAGCTTGGGTTGAAGTCGCAGGGTAATGTACTGGATTGAAGTCACAGGATAATGTACTGGTCAGGAGAATCAGCAAGACATTCCCCCAGTTAAATCCATTTCTCCAGTTTAATTAAAGCATGAACGTGATTCCTGAATAAATTAGATCAACCCAGGCACACTTAAAAACATAATTCATAAACTGTAATGCATTAATGAGGTCTTTAGGTAATCTTTTAGGAAAAAGTCACCCATAATGTTCCTATTATTAGTGCTGATGGAATCAGATCTCCACAGTGCTTGTTAAGGTCTCTGCAGGTCCCCTAGTGGGGACCCAGGCATGGGTCCATCGTGGCTTTTCCTTTTTCCGTCCACTTCTCCTTGGAAAGTTCAGATCTGCATAGGCACCCACCATTTTGTTCAGATTCTCAGCCTTAATGCTTTGCTTTTCTAAAGTTAATAAAGCTTTATTTTACTGATGACAAAAATGACTGCTGAATATTTTTATAATATTCAGTTATAAAATATATATATATATGGAAAAAATACAAATTGTCACGTTTGTGACAGTACAAATTCCTGCCACCCACAGATGACCACTGTTAACATTTTAGTGACCCTTTGGGGACATTTCTGTTTACCAGTGGTTCTGTGGTTTAGTTGCTAAGTCGTGTCTGACTCATGGACTGTAGCCCACCAGGCTTCTCTGTCCATGGGATTCTCTAGGCAAGAATACTGGAGTGGGTTGCCATTTCCTTCTCCAAATAGTTCTGTACCCTTTTTTATTTTAAATCATGAACCCCTTTGAGATTTTGATAATAGCATAAAAATAAAATTATATACACCAGAAAATCTGGTTATGGATGATTTTGGAAGCTTCATACATTTACTGAAACCTGTCTGAGAACCCCCCATGTAATCACGCCGTTGAGTAAATTGCTTTTCACTCCGCATTGTGTCCTGGACACCTTTACATTTCACTAATCTGGGTTTCTGGCTGCACAGGGTTCTTCTGCATAAATGTCCTGTAATCACAGAACCAGTAATTTATTGGACATGTGAGTTCTAGCTTTATGTCGTTATAACCAGTTTGACCATGAACATTCTTGTGCCACTTTTGTGGTTACTCAGTGAAATGACATTTACCTCCACATGTTTAACACACGTTGTCTTACTGCTCTGGTCTGCCGATCACTAAGGAATCTCCCTCCAGCCCCCCGTCAGCACTGACTCTTCTAAGCCATGGTTGCTGTCCCTCCTACATTCATTTTGCACCCTGTTACCTGGGAGGATCCAGTTTTCTACCTGTTAAGTTTCAGGATATGTACTGGAAATCTATTGTCCCAGGGACCCCAGACCCTTGAGGTATAGGGTGAGGTCCTATTTTGGTCTGAAACCTAAGAGAATAATTCACTTTCTCCCCTGGGATCCTTCTTCCGTTGTAGCCATTGATTAGGATCTAGGTTCAGTTCACTGGCTTTTCCTGAAGGAAGAGAAAAGAAAACTAATTGAAAGAGCAGGCACATTGGCTCAGAGCGGGTGCTGTTGTGAGGATAGAATGGGAATACATGAACACACACAGGAATCAGTGCATTGTAAGCACAGTGGCCTCCAGGACTAAGGGAAATATCTATGCTTGAAGAGCACTGGAAAATAAGTAGCATTTGACTGGACACCACGTTCCTATATGAAAGTCTTCTCTTGCCCATCACACTTCAAGCATTTCAGTGACAGAAAGCAAATTGAGCATCTTGTCTAGAATTGTATAGAGCAGTAGTAGCTTTTCAACTGCAGGGATAGGGACTAAATTGTTTTGAAATTCTTTCAACAACAAAGACTAAATCTGAGTAACTTTCAGATGGTTCAGATTTCTGGGCCTCATTCAAAACAAGTATATAGGCAGATATTTTGCATTTTAAAGAAAAAGGTCTAAAAGTGTGGGTGCACCTGATTAAAAGTACGTGCTTTTAAAACTGGGGGAGTGGTATTTGGCTTGTTTTTTTCTTTCCCTGCCTTGGATGCTTCTTTTTATTCCGGGGGTGCATACATACATATTTGGAGAAGGAAATGGCAACCCACTCCAGTATACTTGCCCAGAGAATTTCATGGATAGAGGAGCCTGGCGGGCTACAGTCCACGGGGTTGCAGAGAGTCGGACACCACTGAGTGACTCACACTTTCACTTCCATACATACATATTTGATAGTGTGAATGAACACTGAGGACTAGGAAACAAGCGAATTCAGTAGGATGGTCACGGATTGGTGCAGAGCGCATCTTCCCTTCCTTCGCGCTGCCTCCGCCCCTGAGTTGCTGTCCCTCTAACGCAGCTGACTTGGGTTTCAGGTGCCACTTTTGCAAGTCGTCCTGCCACGTGTCCTCCCTGCGAATCCCGTATGCCTGCAAGCTGCTCTTCCAGGAACTGCAGTCCATGAACATCATCCCCAGACTGAAACTGTCCAAATACAACGAGTAAGGATGGACCAGATGGTTATTTAAAGAGAACGGTCGATACGTCCAATACAGTGGAAAGCGGAAGAGATGAGGACCACCTCTACTCTGGGGAATTCAAACATCCTTTGAATTGTTCTCTCTCTCAAAAAAACACTAACCACATAATTGATGGAGAGGCTTTTTATACATTGGGAGACTTGGCTGAACAACCTCCATCAACGAGCCTCATGCCACGGGAGAGGTGCCAACGATATGGACTCTAGTGAAGTCTCTTGTCCATATATCAAATGTGATTCACAAGTAGATGTGAACTAAAAGATAAACTTTTATTTATGTCCTGGTATCTTGAAATTTACTCATTAGAAAAACCTTCCTCCTTAAGAAAATAATGTTTAGGGTTAAATAAAGCTCAAGATTCTCAGGAAACAGGAAGAATCCGTTTGAGTTGGTTGAGGCTGTTTTGTCCGGGAGGCTCTTCTGAACTGTGTCTGTAGGGAAGACAACAGCAAGAAGCTGAGAGGATAAACGGGGTCTTTCTTATCTGGTGCAGTGAGGGGATAAGTTTTCCCAACAATTGAATCTTGTCTTTATACACCCAACTTTTTAATTCTATTAATAAATGTCTTCCTACCCTCTTAAGTTTACCGAGGATGTCACCTTTTCTTAAGGACTAACTGCTACTCTTCTGAACCGCCATGATCATATGCAGTAACATTTGTTGAGTATCTGAAAATAATTCCATGGATGCTTTGTTAAGTTTTCCATCCTTTCCATTCCTGCCAGGATGTTTAGCTGTTCATTTGGTTTTTAATCGGACGGCACTCTTCATCCATTCATTCTATAACCGGTTGTTCTTAATTGCTCTGCCCTGAAGCCAGATAAATATTTGTGTTAGGGATTGTTTGTAAGTCAGAAAAGCTTTGAGTAATGGTCTAAGGCCGGGTCCCCAGCATGTCACATTCAGCCTGTGCCACAGACTATTAATAGGTGTTCTAGAATCAAGGTCCAGTGTCAAATAAGGTTGAGAAACAGGGTGTATCCACATTAAACTACCACGGACTTGTTCAGAGGCTTTACCAAGCTACTGTGTGCTGAGACTCTCTGGAAGAGGGAGCCAGGCTAGTCACTGACATGGGAAGCCAACCTCAACAGTCTCACTCAGGTCCTGGAGATTTCTCAGGATGAACTGCAGGGGAGCAGACCTTCTCCAGCCATCTCCACGTGTCTCGGTTCCCTTCAAGGACTGGGTAGGATTTACAAAGACAGAGGGGTTTGAATGCCCAGACCTCTTGCTTCCACCGGTGGTTCCTTCTTTGTGTCTGGCTTTGTTGTTCTCAAAAGAGTGTTGGTGCCTGAAGATAACTTTACTAGATTGAATGTGTATGTCCTGCATTTCGTGAGCCATTTAAGGAGCTTTGTACGGTAACTTTGACTATTTCCTGTTACATGACAACTCCACTATCAACTCTGCTAAAGATGCCGTAGCCCTGCCCCATGAGGCACGCCATGACAGTGACCCCTGGGAGGAGCTGCCAGGATGCAGGGTGCTGGCGTGGGGGCTCCATCACATCCTCAGTGTGAGACCCTGTACTGAGGATAGAAGGGGCAGGACATGACTGCTGCCCCAAGGGGCTCAGAGCCCAGTTGGGGAGACCAGATGCCACTAGTTCATGGGACACTGCCCTTCAACCAGTGCTGAGGGTTAGCTGTGCTCTGAAGTTTCTGAAACAGCCCAAGAAGCTGAAGCTGCAAGTGGCTGACTCACCTAGCCCCCCACCATTGATGGGGCACAGTAGGGGCCTGGAGTCCAGAGTTCCTGATTTGGAGGGCTCACTTTGGGTTTCATCCATGATTCTTATTTTTTCTTTTTTTTTAATTTTTTTTTATTGTGGTGAAATTCACATAAAACGTGCTATTTTAACCAATAACTGTACAGTTCAGCGGCACTAAGTACATTCACATTCAGTCACTAAACGTGACAGTTTTGTTTTTTTTTTAGTTCAGGTGCCACTGAGTATTTGAATTCTTAAACTTCTTTTTTCAAAAACAATTCAGTCAGTTCTGAAGGGAGTTGGCTAGGAAGTTCCCAATTCTCCAAGTTAACAAAGATCTAGAAAGTGTGGGTTCCAAACTGAGATCTCCTTAGAGCAAAAAATTGTGTCAGTTTGGTAATTTCAAAAGCCAGCAGATTGACTGAATAATATTTTGATGAAAAGAACCCAGAATTAATATCGATATTAGCTACACTACAGCTTTATTTGTAAGTTCCTTATTTTAAAAAACGACCAGTTAGATTTCCATTTCCAGGAATGATAGAATAACCTTTTGCAGGCCACCCTCAAAGTGCCTTTTTCCCTCCAGGCTTTGCCAGGCTAGAATTGGCTCAAGGATGAAAGGCTAAATAGCCAGGCCAAAGCCACTGCAAGACAGCACCCCTTTCCCGAGCTTTGGTGAGTCCAAGGGCTGGGGAGACAAAACTGTGGGCTCGGTGTGGCCAAGAAGACAGGCCTAGAAAGGCCAAGATCCCAAATAGAAAGCAAGCTCCCTGAGGCGAACCCAGCTTCCCCACCACATTTCCCCTCGTAGTAGTCTGCTCTGGATGCTGCAGTCGGATGCCACAGACTGGGCGGTTACACAATAGACATTTATTTTCTCACGATTCTGGAGATTCAGAGTCCAGGATCAAGGTGCTGACAGGTTTGGTCTCTGGTGCAGACTCTTGTTTCTTCCTGGCTGCAGACAGCCACCTCTCACTGTGTCCTCACATGGCCGTTCTTCTGTGTGTGTGAGGAGAATGAGTGAGCTCTGGGTCTCCTCCTCTGTTTCAAAGAACACCTGTGACGTCATTTAACGTTAGGCCCTGTCTGCAAATAAAGCCACATTGGGAGTTGGGGCTTCAACACAGAAATTTTGGAGAGACACAGTTCAGACCATCATACCCGTCAAGGCATTTGCCAGCTCATAACAGCACTGGCTGGCCTGCTCGCAGTGCCTTTTAAAGCTGAACGTGCTCAGCAGTCCCGTTCCTGGGTGTGTGTGCCCAGCAGAAATGTGTGTGTATGTCTTATCAGTAGGCAGGAGCAGAAATGTTTCTAATAACACTGTTGTAATAGCCCCAACTTATAAATAACCCCTGCCTATTAACAGTGTGATATAGAAGGAAATTACAGCCCACTCCAGTATGCTTGCCTGGGAAATCCAATGGACAGAGGAGCCTGGAGGGCTACAGCCCATGGGGTCAAAAAGTCAGACATGACTGAGCAACAACTACTACTACTAGTAATGATGAAACAGATCTGTTATAGGATGTTTGCAAGTGGAACACTATATAGTGATGAAAAGCCTCACACAGATCACAGATAATATCGCAACTGTAATAGTGGGTTAAAAAAAAAAAGCTAAATACAAAAGAATACATACTATATTGATTCCATTTAAATTCAGAAACAAGCAAAACTAATCTATGATCTAAGAAATCTTGATAACAGTTCCTGTGCAGAGTGGGTGGCTGGTGACTATGTAGTACAAGAAGGGGCTTCTAGGGTGCTGGCTGTACTTTTTTTTTTTTTTTACCTAAGTTGGTTATATGGGTGTTTATGAAAATACACTGAGCTACATACACAGGATTTTTCATTCTTCTGGATATACATTATACTTCAACAAGTTAAGTTTTTAAAAAGAACACAGATTCTAAACCTGTGGTTCAGCCTCTTCATCTAATGGCTTTGTCACCCCAACTATCATATGTTATCTTTGCTTTAGTTTATCCATTTTCAAAATGGGGAAAAGTAACAAAACTGACGCCCAGAGCCAGTTTTAAAGGTTAAATGAGATAATATGTCTAAATGACTCAGTGCGGTGCCTGGCGCGTAGTGAGTGCTCACAAGCACTTGTTACTGTTTTCAGTGACAGAGTGTTCAGACTCCTCACACTGCTTCCAGGACTGGCCTCATCAGGAAAGGGTCAGGAAAAGTAAGCCCCTGGTTTCCTTTGGAAGAAAGAGTATGGGAACCAGGGCCAAGGGCAGAGACTGGAGGGTTCTACCAAAGCTGTTTGTGAAAGCTGCCCTGGTTCACGGTGATGAGGGGGAAGGAGGGTGGAGGGATTAGAGAACACACTTCCCTGGAACAACCATTTTATCGCTGACATCAAAGTGAGGCCTGTCGTCGGTGCGGGAGTCCCGGAATCGTTTCTCGAAGCCCACAGAACCAGATCTCAAAACACTTCCATGTGCGGAGAGTCTAGCCGGGGGGGGGAGGGGCTTGATTGGGTGCTATATATTAGGATAGTTTTCAGCTGCTTCAGAGTGTTTGGGGCCAACACCTTCATTTGCGGTAATGAGTCACATGAGAGTGAGCACAGGAGGGCTGGTGGCTGAGCCCATCCGCAGCTCGGCCGGCTGAGGAATAGAGAAGCCAGGTTCCCAGAGACCTGTAAGTAATTCCTTTGTGAGACGGATGTTCAGAAAAATGACTGTGAAAGTAGCACCTCCTTACTATCCATATTTACTCCATATGTGTCTTGAAAACAGTTTATTTCATTTGCTGACTAAAAGTTAGATTTTTACTACATCAGCCCCATGGGGCCAAGGTTGGTGGGAAATTACTGTCAAGCCTTTAAAGAGGCCATTTCAAACGGGGGGAAAAAAATCAGCGGTGGCAATCCAGAAGTATATATACTCTTTGTTATCGAAGCCAAGCTACCAATTTGGATTTCAGACATGGGCTCCAGAAGCAATTAAGAGATTTGCTTCAGCAAATCAAATTTATTGTGATCAGGCTATCATGGCAGACATTCTCAGGACAACCTGAAACTCACATTCTTTACTCAGGTCTAAAATCTCAGACCAAAGTCCAAGGACTTAAAGTGTTTTTCAAGTCCGGGTAATAGATCTCATTCCATACATAATACATTTTAGGTCTGGTAACTCCCAATCATCCATGTTAATGAAGGCAAGGAGTAGTGTGAATAAATTAAAACAGATGATGGATCCAAAATCTTTTGTATGAGATGCTGGGGTGACATTTACATTAACATTTTTCATACAGTTTGAGTGGAGGTTAGGTAAATTTACTGTGTGTTAAATAGGAACTCCTATGAATACTGTCTTTGAAGGCACTGGAATAATAATAATAATACCATTTATGGTTAAGTAATGATAACTTGCTGTTTGGAGTGGGACAGGTAGCCTGACTCTTAAGTGTGGTCCCTGGACCAGTAGAGGCATCAATGTCACCTGGGAATTGTTAGGAATTTGGGTAGAACACAGAGGTCTGTGGGTCCCAGGTGGGGCTAGTGACAAAGAACCTGCTTGCTGATACAGGAGATGTAAGAGACACAAGTTCGATCCCTGGGTCAGGGAGATGCCCTGAAGAAGGGCATGGCAATCCACTCCGGTATTCTTGCCTGGAGAATCCCATGGACAGAGGAGCCTGGCGGGCTACGGTCCATGGGGTTGCAAGGAGTCAGACACGACTGAAACGACAGCACACATGCACAACGGTCCATGGATTGATGAACAAGCCCTCTAGGTGGTTCCAGTGCAGTCTAAACATTGAGGCCCACTATTGTAAGCTGCGTGAAGAGCTTTGGATTTCATCCTCTCTTAGAACCAGCCTTTGGATTTTTAGGGGTGCCAAAGAAGGCACACATTGAAAACTAGACCCCTACTCTCTCTCCTGTGGTGTGACTTCCCCTTAAGAAGCAGATTGGCTGGGCCACTCCTCCCACAGGGCTCCAGCCCTACCTTCCCACCCTCCTGCGCCCCACCCCCACCCCCTGCCGGTGGAGAGGAAATTGCTCATTAAAGGCCAGATTTATGCAGGAAAAAAACTCCTCTCCAGCGACCTTGGATACTGCTGTCACTTGTGCTGACCGGTTTCTGACTCTCCAGCCCTAAGGTTCCCCTTTCTCCTCCTGCAGCTTCTTTCCACTCAGTCCAGATCTGCCTGCCAGCCCCACAGACATACCCCACGTCGAAGGTGGCTGTTTTCTCTCCAGAATACTCCAGTTTCTGTCTCTATCCCTGCTGGGCATTTCAGTGTACTGTCCAGGTCCTCCCGGGGTACCACAGTGTCACCTCTCCCAAAGCAAAGCTCAAAGTCAGCAGAGATGTGCTGGGTGCCCCACAGCTTCTGTGGGCCCCGCAGGGCTAGTTGGGAGCTGTGATTTTCCTATTCTTTCCAGGTGCTAAGCCTGTAGGCATGGGTGAGAGAGCCCCAGAGCCACTAACCTTGGAGCTGCTGCCTGAACAGGCATCGGCAGTGGTGTTACCAACAAGGAAGGAAAGAGCAAGCAGAGCACGCTGCCTGGCCTTCCTGCACTGTGCGTGTGAGCACAACAGAGGCGATGCCCTACCCTGCGCTTCTCATCTGTTCCGTAGAGCAACCCACCTGCCTGCCTGCCTCCTCCACCCGACCCGGGCTTGTGCAGGAGTGAGGATAGTGCCTACTCCACAGGTTTGGGGTGAGATGAGTTAATTCAGGTGAACAGCGCCTGAAAGTGAAAGGGTTAGTCGCTCAGTCTTGTCCTACTACTATTTGCGACCCCATGGACTGTAGCCCGCCAGGCTTCTCTGTCCATGGAATTCTCCAGGTAAGAATACTGGAGTGGGTAACCATTCCCTTCTCCTGGAGATCTTCCTGACCTAAGGATCAAACCCAGATCTCCTGCATCGTGGGCAGATTCTTTACCTCCTGAGCCACCAAGTCCCTCCTGCCCTCCTGGTAAACACTCAACAGAGGTTAGCTTTCCTCTCCCCATATGTGTAAACATCAAACTAGATCAGTTTCTCAGCCTCTGCACTACTGACATTTTGGGCCAAATAATTTTTTGTGTGTGGAGGGGGTGCTGACCTGTGCACTGTAGGGCATTGAGCAGCACCTCTGGCTTCTACCCACTAGATGCCAGTAGCTTCCCCCTAGTCTTGATGATCAAGAATGTCTCCAGACGGTGCAGACGACGAAAGCAGTTTACATTACAAAGCAGACGAGAACAGTTTCAGACTGCCGTTGTATGGATTGGCCCTCAGACAGGCAGCTCATATGCTCTGGATGATGGAGTGACTATACTAACAAATGTTAACCCAAACCACAAAGCCCTTGTCTTGTCTTCAATGTACCCGTCGTAAATGACACCAGATAAAACACGTCAATCATGTTGGTCATTAAATTAATTGTTTCATTCCTATTGTAAAATGTGCTGTTATATATCTGATGGTAATGTTACAGATACCAAAAAAATAAGATCAGTTATAATCTACATTTCTATTCACATCTGCCCACAGCCCGACGTTTTAGATTTCGCCTATTTTTTGTTTTTGTCAAAGATGTGTGCTGATTCTCATCTTTTACCCAAGCAAACCTCAGCTTTGCATCTGCCTGCCATGTGGCAGGGGCTCTTTAGCCCTCCATCTACCCCAAAGCCAAAGACTGCCCTTCCTTTGAATAGTCCTGTGGGAGTGAACGGGGGTCGTAGCCATCCCAGCAAGCCAGAGTCCCGCGTGCACTGTAAGGTGACAGCCCTGGGGCGAGCGCTCTGGAATCTCAGCAGCAGCAGCTGTCTCTCTGAGTTCCTGGAAATTTTTCTGAGTTCCTAGAAATTTTCTTTCATTGTTACTCTGGGTCTTGCACATCCCACATAGGTCTCCAATCTTTCAGAAACTGAACTATATCAACATCAGGCCAGAAAATGAAACACGAGGCTCTTTGTGATCCGTTACCTGCTCTCCCTACAGGAAGAGTTACTCTAATTACCTTCCTCAGTGTCAGATGTTACAAAAATCTAGGAGTGAATATTTGCAGAGACTGAGACAGGCATGGTTCTGATAGCACAGATGTTGTAAGACCTTTTTCTTTCCAATAAAATCAAGGATGCAAGTACCACTCATGTACTTCTTTTCTGTGTCTGCATCCCTTTGGCAGCTCTCTGATTAATCATGGCAGTACACCCTGCTAAACCTGAATTCGGCCTCAGACCTATGGAGCTCAGACCGCCAGCCCTCACCAGCTGGGAGGCCAGGACCATAGTTGGGAGCTAGGATGCTGCAGTCACACTGCTTGCCTTCAAATCCTGGTTCACCACCTACTAGCTGAATGATCTTGGGCAAATTATTTTGCCTCAATTTCCTCATCTGCAAAATGAGGTGAAAGTGAAAGTGGCTCAATGGTGTCCGACTCTTTGCGATCCCATGGACTATACAGTCCTTGGAATTCTCCAGGCCAGAATACTGGAGCGGGTAGCCTTTCCCTTCTCCAGAGGATCTTCCCAACCAGGGATCAAATCCAGGTCTCCCACATTATAGGCAGATTCTTTACCAGATTCTTTACCAGCTGAGCCACAAGGGAAGCCCAAGAATACTGGAGCGGGTAGCCTATCCCTTCTCCAGTGGATCTTCCTGACCCAGGAATCAAACCAAGGTCTCCTGCATTGCAGGTGGATTCTTTACCAACTGTGCTATCAGTGAGGTAAGAATATTCAATTTATGTGACCCACATAAATGAGTGCTCAATAAATATCAGCTTTCTTTATAATTGATTGGAAGTGGGCTTCCGTATGGAACCTATTTGCCTTTCCTGTATAATAACATCTCTCCTCTTTCTGAATCAAGTCCAGTTCAGCTGTGTGATTTGTTACCTGCATGTGGCAGCCTATAATACTGATAAAGCAAGGGTTTGATCTTGGTTGGAGCTGTAAGTTTAAATTGCCCCTCACTTCTATTCAGACACTCCCAAATGTGTGCCTTGGTTACAGTGGAGACTGAGTCAGAGGGTGTGGTAGACTGAAAATAAAGCCGTTTCCACTCTTGGGAAGCAAACAGCTTCAAGTATTTTAACTCTAGCCCTAACACTGGCTTAGGAGCGCCATCTTTGCATGTGAAAGAAATTCAGGACATGCCCATAATGTTGCTGGTCTTCCCGTCCAGCATCCTGACACCCTCAGTTACTAGGTTTTATACATTTATATTCATATATATGTATTCATTTTCAGCCATGTGCATTGAACTCCACATTAATGTCCCCCACGCAAGAATCTGATGACCTGTGTAAGAAAGAATTTGTGTCTGAAAGAATCTTTGGCTTATGTGCAAAGGAAAAAGTCTACCCTAGAAAAATGCAGGCCTTACACATTTAACAGACCCTCGTGTCCACAGAAACAGTCAGTGGCAATTAGGCGGCTGCCCAAAGATCAGAGGCAGGAGCCCGCACATGAAATAGAGGCGGCGTGCGGAGATCGCCGCCTTCTATCTCTGAGTTATGGGCGGCCCAGGCTGCTTCCCCCTGGGCCCAATCTACTCTGAGCTTTTCCTGCTGTGGACAGAGGCCCCAGAGACTTTTACGCACCCCAGTTTTCTTGCAGCTCGCTGATCCCCTTTCACATGAATGAAAACCGCCTTTGATTTTGAAGTCTCACGTCTGTTTTGTGTAACACTTAACTGATGTGCCAGAATCACTCTATACCTTAAAGGGGGTCTCGCATTGGGTTGTTAAAATCAGTCCTTCTGTGAAGAGTCACTTTGCTCACTTAAAGGATAACTGCCCTGCCTCTCTTAATGATGCTCATCTCGTTAAACCTGGATTAGGGAAAAGAGGGGCAAGCAGACCAGCGGCTGGAACACGGCCAGAGCCTATCAATAGGTTGGTCCAGCCACCAGAGAGGCTTCAGAGAGATATTATCTGCTGATCAGCTGATCTGGAGCCCTCTCTGTCTTTCAGTCCTGCTCCTCTTTGGGAACCCTGCTTCAGAGCATTACTTGCAGTTAGAATCCTGGGAAGGCAATGGAGACCTTGAGCCAGTGGATCTATTCATTTGTTCAGATGACATAATGGGCTGTTTCACTGTCTGTGGAATTCCCCATCCTTGGAGAGGTCCAAGAAGTTAAACCATCAGTTCATTCAACCAACATTCTCTGTTTCTTCTAAGTGGAAGGCTTTCTCCTAAGTCCTGGGAATATAGTCATGAGTTAGATTCTCAAACTGGGAGGGAAGACAGAGAAGATACAGGCTTCCCCAGTGGCTCAGGGGTAAAGAATCTGCCTGTAATACAGGAGCCACAGGAGACACAGGTTTGATCCCTAGGTCAGGAAGATCCCTTGGAGGAGGGCTTGGCAATTCACTCCAGTATTCTTGCCTGGAGAGGAGCCTGGCAGGCTACAGTCCATAAAGTTGCAAAGAGTCAGACACGACTGAAGTGACTTAGCACACACTCATGCACAGAGAAGCTATAACACAAGGAGGAGGGAGGCTGCCCTTTACATACATAACTTTGGCAAATTCAACTACATGCTCAGCATTGGGAAAGAGAGGGAAGGGTAGTATTGAAACAAAGCAGACAACTCTGCTGTCGCCTCCCCCTCATCTAGATTAAATGAAGCATAATCTGCCATCTCCTATGTCCCTCACAGTGTGTGAATCTCTGCTCTGGTGTGAGTTTCTAGAATTAAAATTGTAGGTGACTTTTTTTTTTTTTTTGGTACATTCTGGGCCCTGAATTTAAGATGCTGTCTTATTAGATGGTCAACCAAAGAAATAGCCAGTTGTTCCAATGCTGAGGAGTCTATGTTGTCTTCAGGAGTAATTTTGACATTTTTTCCCCCTTCCATGCTCACTGTAGAAGCTAATTCCCTAGTGAGACTGGGTTCCCCCATCAGACCTCATAGGGGGAAGCTGGCCTGTGATGTCACAACGTGGGATCGCCCAAGCAAGTTTCCCAGAGGATGAGACTCCCAGAAGTGATTTTTGATGAGTGAATGGACACTGGCCAATGGAATGATAGATAGTCTGGGTTGGGACTGGAGGTGAGAAGGAGAGGAGGAAGAGGAGGGTGGGTGGAGAGAATAAGGAAGTAGAATTGATGTTATAGGAGGTGAGAGAGGGAGAATGGAATCAACAAGAAACTCGGGAGTAGGGGCTTGGAAAGGCAGCTGGATAGTGAGCCACCAGGATGAGGAGTGGCTGACGGAAAGCTAGTGGTGGGGGAAGGGGGTGATGATATGTTTCACTGGGAAAGTACTGAGCTGGGTGCTTGTGAGTCAGCGGCCCTTCCCAGGATGAGAGGCCAGGCTGCCAAGGTAGACCTGGAAGTCACTGGGGATCAAGGTTTCCATTGACAATGTACAAAGTTAGGTTCATTGGAATTTGGTTTTTAAGACTTTTGTTTAATTTTGTTTTATATTAAGTCTAGTTTCTATCCCTGTCTTCTCCACCTTATGTACTTCCCTCTCTAGGTAGCCATTTAAATGTTACGCTTCTATTTATATATTTTTAACTGTATACATATATCCTCCTTCTTGAAAAACAGAAACAACTACATATATTTCTCCACCTTGATTTTTTTTTATTTAACACTGTATCCATGAGACCTCTCCATGGTAGTGTATAAAATAAACGGGGTCTCTGTCAGTGGGATCAGATATTACACATGACTTTGTAGGCTGCCTTTCATCACCTAATACCCCAGATGCCTCCTTCCCTCTTCCCCTCCTGCTTTGGAAATACAGTCAGATGCATACCTCCTTAGTGGGAGGATCCCCAAGACAGTACTTCTCGGGATTTCATTTTCATCCATCAGCTAACGACTACACATATGCAGCCCATCAGTTTTACGTCAAATAATACATAGAGTTTCAACACATTTTGTAAACAATAAAACAATATTTTAAAATTATTTCCACTTGTTTTAAATCTGTGAAAGAGATGATATTTGCCTTTGTTTTTTTTTTACCCAGGTTTTATATGCAGCTTGATGATGAATGGCTAGAGACCTAGGTGAGGTTTTCCATCCGTCTTGTTTTTTTTCTCAACTATTAATTTTTACTCAATTAGAAAATCCTAACTCACAAGTCATAAGTGGTTCTGATAGGTAGTTCTGATATTCATTGTGGAAAGTGTTTCTATTGCCACCTTGAGCCACCTCAGAACTCAGCAGCTTAAGGCAACAGTTTATTTCTCATGATTCTGTGGGTCAGGAACATGTGCAGGGCTCAGCCAGGTGGTTCTTCAGCTCCCTGCCATGTCAGCAGGTATCTCTAGACTGTGTTCAGCTCTGTCTGGTCCAGGAAGGCCTCACTCACGTGTCTGGGGCCTCAGATGGAGTGTTTGGAATGACTGACAGCCTTTCCCACCATGTGGCTTCCTAGCAAGTGTCCAGACAGTTTACAAAGGCAGCTGGGCTCCAAGGCTGAGGGTTCCAAAGGGACAGCCCAGGTACTTCTCAAAGACAGTTTATTTGTTCATATCCCGTTGGTCAAAACAAGTCACATAGCCAAGTCCAGAGTCAGTGTGGGAAGGACCACAAAGTATGTGAACCCTAGGAGGCATACCTGGGAGCAACCAACGTAACAGTATACACAGGAGACTTTCTCATTTCAGCCTCCTTTTAGCACTGTGTGAGACTAGCTTCCAAATGTTTCCTGCCCAACAGCTGGAAGAGTCACTGTTTCAACTTGGGATGTAGTGGTAAGTGTACTCTTTGTGGCAATCTTAGGATTTCACCCTTGAAAATATTTCCTTTCCATTGCAGCACTGGGATGTGTTTATTTTTGTTTTTGTTTTTTTGTTTGTTTTGTGCATGGCATGTAGGATCTACCAGGGATCAAACCCATGCCCCCAGTAGTGGAGGCACTGGAAATGCAGAGTCTTAACCACCACACTGCCAGGGAAGTCCCTGAATGTGCTTTTTTTTTTTTTTTTTCATATAAAGATGCCCTGTTCATTGATTTATTCTGATGAGTAAAGAAAAACAAAAGGGACTTCCCTGGTGGTCCAGTGGTTATGAATTCGCCTGCCATGCAGGGCACATGGGTTCTATCCCTGGTTCAGGAAGATCCCATATGCCAACTGAGCCCACGTGCCACAACTACTGAGCCCACATGCTGCAACTACTAAAGCCCATGCCCCCTAGAGCCCCTGCTCTGCGACAAGAGAAGCCACGTCAGTGAGATGCCCAAGTACGGCAACTAGAGAATAGTCCCTGCTCGCTGCAACTAGAGAAAGTCCATGCACATCATCAAAGACCCAGCACAGCCAAAAAAAAAAAAAAGCGGAGGGGATTGGAAAAGATTCACACTTAGCATTTAAGTCATCTGCACCAGTTTGTCCTTCTTAAGAAGTGTTGATACCGGCTCCTCCTAGAAAAGCTCACGGAATCCTAGCCCTGAAATGATAGGCTCTGGCTGCACAAAAGTACTTCCTGTTTCACTGAGGTGCCTGTGAGCAAGACACCTGTAAATCATCAAAACAGTCCTTATTGGCATTGTCGGCATCATGAAAAATGGTTTATCTCATCCCTCACTTTAAAAACTCATAATAGTATTTACTCACAGGGCAAGAGGTAGGATCAGGAATGGTTGTCAGGGGTCTTTAGCTTTATCTGTTCTTTTTGGTTTTCTGTAATCAGGTACTATTTGTATAATTAAAGATCAAATTAACAGAGAAGAGGCAATTTGCATGAACACCTTCACCTCCACAGCCAGCACACTTCACTGTGGAAAAAGCCTGGTCTTGGGCTTATATTTCATATGGGTCCTGAGAGTGGGCCCTATTCAGTTTTCACTATTTCCCTCAATGCTGAGTCCAGATTCAGAAGCTTATTATTACACTGACTGTTTTCTGTAATTCCAGTGCTTTGTGTTGGCTTTATGGGCAACTCCTTGTTAGAGAATATTTCTCTTAACCTTTTTGTCACTTCTAGTCCCTGCATACCTTATCCTATCCACACCACCTCAGATAGAACTAACGATTATTCAAGTGGGTAAAACATCTTGTTTCTCGTGTCAGTTTTCACTAATAAGAAAACCCACTTTCAATATGTATTACATGTTTGTCTCTGTGTGTACTGTGACACACTGTGAGCAGGACCATGACCTGTGATGTTAGAGGTTTTATCCATCTGTGTGCAGATCCGCACAAGGACTGGTCCATGTTGTACATCACTGATAATATCTACACCCTTCAGGTCATTGGAGAAAGGAAAGCTGCCAGATGATCACACCATTCTTTTTCAGAACACAATCTTCTTCTTTTTGACTGCATCCTGTGGCATGTGGGATCTTAGTTCCTGACTAGGGATTGAACCCATGCCCCCCTGCATTGGGAGTATGGAGTCTAACCACTGGACCACCAAGAAAGTCCTTCATGCTCGCCAAGAAAGTGCGTGCATGCTCAGTTGCTAAGTCATGTCTGACTCTTTGCAACCCCATGGACTGTAGCCTGCCAGTCCCTTCAAGCGTAATCTTAACAGTGCAGTTGGTTTCAGGTAGAGTGACCTGTGCTGAGGGCAATTGAGAAGGAACTGCAGAGTAAAGCTTCAGGAGGCCAGAGGACCTGGGTTCGAAACCCAGTTACTAGCTACATGCATGGACCATTAAATAGGTGACCAAGGTCAACCAGTTAGTAGACCCCATTTTGAGAACTACTGCCTGAAGCATAACATAGTGTAAGAGTCCTTGGAACAGCTTGTGATGGTAAGTGAGGCTGAGTGCCAACATTCATACACTTCTCAAAGGTGTTTGTGACCGTAAAAACCTTTATTCATGTAAAGAAAGAATGCTTTTTGTAATCATTCTTACCTGGCCAGCAGGAAGAGAAGCCTCAAGAAAGAAGATACCAAGATGATTTTTGGTGTAAATAGAAGTTAAAATTGGATATTTTGTGACCCAAAAGGCGAGAGCAATGATGTGTCCCCATTTTCTAAGTCAAGGTGCTATACCCTCTCCACAGAATGTACTGTGATTATGAAACCATTCCATCAGCAGCAGGAATCATCCATGTCTAGCCTACAGAAGGAAGGGATGGAAGAGGCCAGAGAGAGGGGGTTTCTTTGGAGAGAAGAACTGGATTGTTGCGGCATTTCCCTTTCCCCTCACCTATGAAAGCCAGTGAGATGGGGGATTCCTCCCTCCTGTCCACCCCAAAGAGAGGGACTTCAAGGGGACAGTTTGGAGGCTCCACAGGGGTCCAGTCTGAATCCTGATATATGCTCAAGAAAGCAAAAAGTGAGAGACTGTGGCCATGGGGCTGAGGGAACAGAGGAGAGGGGCAGGGCTCTGCACTTTCACTGATGACAAGGACAAGGAAATGGTGAGTTTTCCCAAGGGCCGAATGGACCCACAGGAGGAAGGCTGCCTAGTGATACAGTCACAGGGATGGCAGACACGAGGACTGTTTCTAGAATTGATGCAGGGGCTTCCCTGTTGGCTCAGTAGTAAAGAATCCACCTGCCAATGCAGGAGACGTGGTTCGACTGTTGGTTGGGGAAGATCCCACATGCCGCAGAGCACCTAAGCCTGTGCATCACAACTACTGACCCCGTGTACTCTAGAGTCAGGGAATTGCAACTATTGAGCCCACACTACCGAAGACCAGGCACCCTAGAGCCCAAGCTTCGCAACAAGAGAACCCATTGCAATGAAAAGCCCACGCACTGCAATGAAGAGTAACCCCCACTAGCCACAACTAGAGAAAAGCCCAAGCAGCAATGAAAACCAAAAATAATTAATTAAAAAAAAATTTTAAAGAGTTGATGCAGCTCCGAGACAGTCAGAGTAGGAAAGCATTAGGTAAGATTTGTTTTGCTGCAAGTGAGGACAAATTAACAATGGCAGCACTTAAACAAAAAGGAAGTTCATTTCTATCAAGTAAGTATAACCAAATGAGGGCTGATATGGTGGCTCCAAAATCATCAGGGGTCCAGGATACTTCTGTCTTGTTGCCTTGCTATACTCAATGCATGGCTTGCACCAAAGGACCCAACATGGCTATTCTGGCTCCATCTATTACTTCTGCATTGCAGACAGCTGGAATAAAGGAGAAAAGCAGCCTTTTTGCATTTGAGGACAATTCCCATAAATTGCAAATACGACTTTCATTTATAAATCATTGGCTCGAACATGGTTATAGGCCACAGACAGCTACAAGGCAGGCTGGAAAATGATACTATTCCAAGATTCCATGTGCTCAGCTAGTTGGGGATCCTGAGTAAAAGGGTAAAACTGATATTGGGAAATAATTGGTAGTCTCTATCGCATTGGTAGACTGCCCATGATTAACAATTGAGATATAAGAGTCTAGGCATATGAAAGGCATTACCCAGGTCAAAAAAAAATTGCAGGAGGCTTCCATCAAAAGCATTGCCAAGGGCTTCCCTGGTAGCTCAGTGGTAGAAAAAAAAAAAAAAAATCTGCCTGCCAATGCAGGGGACATGGGCTCGATCCCTGATCTGGGAAGATCCCACATGTCATGGAGCAATTAAGCCCATGCACCACAACTATTGAGTCTGTGCTCTAGAGCCTGGGAGTCACAGATACTGAAGCCCATGTACCCTAAAGCTCATGCTCTGCAACAAGAGAAGTCACCTCAATGAGGAGCCTGTGCACTGCAACTAGAGTAGCCCCTGTTCTCCACAACCAGAGAAAGACCCTCGCAGCAACAAAGGCCCAGCAAAGCCAAAAATAAATAACTTAAAAATTAAAAAAAAGCATTGCCAAAAACATTCTCAAAAGCACTCCTCAGTGGGAGAAAGAGAGGGTGGGATGATTTGAGAGAATAGCATTGAAACATATATATTACCATATGTAAAACAGATGACCAGTGCAAGTTTGATGTATGATGCAGAGCACCTAAAGCTGGTGCTCTGGGACAACATAGAGGAATAGGGTGGTGAGGGAGGTGGGAAGGGGGTTCAGGATGGAGGGGACACGTGTATACCTATGGTCAATTCATATTGATATATGGCAAAAACCCATCACAATATTATAAAGTAATTAACTTCCAGTGTAAAAAAAATCTGAAGTCTGAGCACTGAAGAAATCAATGCTTTTGAACTGTGGTGCTGGAAAAGATTCTTGAGAGTCTCTTGGACTGTAAGGAGATGAAATCAGTTAATCCTAAAGGAAATCAACCCTGAATATTCAAATACCCAACAATTCTGCTCCTAGGTATACACCCAAAAGAACTGAAAACGTAACCACACAGAAACTTGTCTGTGAATGTTCATAGCAGCATTATTAATAATAACTAAGAATTCTGAACAACACAAATGTACATCAACTGATGAATGGACAAGCAAAATATGGTATATATCCACACAATGGAATATTGTTCAGCCACAAAAGAAAGAAAGTACTGATGAAATTTGAAAACATTATGCTAAGTGAAAAAAACAGACACAAAAGGCCATGTATTGTATGACCCAATTTACATAAAATATCCAGAATAGGCAAATCCATAGAGATAGAATGTTGATTAGTGGTTGCCAGGGACTAGGGGGAGGAGAAAGTGGAGAGTGACAGCTATGAGTACGGATTTTCTTTTTGAAGTGATGAAAATGTTCTAGAATTGGTTGTGATTCATTGTAAAACTTTGTGCATATACTAGAAACCACTGAATTGTACACTTTAAGAGGGTAAATTTTATGGCATTTGAATTTAGAAAGTTTAATATATAATACTAGACAGGAAGTTATTAATCCTGCCTGAGATTTCATCCAGAACTGGGGAAAGAATGAGCCCACAAGTGTATCTAAGGGGACAGTAGGAGAAAGAGTTGTCTTTTAATTGTACTCAATAGAGCCCAGTCCTTTCAGTATAATGGTTACATCTGTGAGAGCTCATCTAGGATCCTTTATGTTAAACAGAAGTGATCAAAGTTTTAAAAAGATCACTTTTCATTAGAGATTTCAAATTCAAACAATGAGATGCCACCACATACATATGGAATGGCAAAACTCCAAAAAAAAAACCTGACACTACAAATTGCTGGTGAGGGTGTGGAGCAGGAGGACTTCTCATTCATTGCTGGTAAAAATGCAAAATGGACAGCCACTTTGGATGACAGTTTGGCAGTTTCTAACAAAAGTAGCATTGCCTTACCATATAATCTAGCAATCATGAGGCTAATCCTAAAGGAAATCAACCCTGAATATTCAAATACCCAACAATTCTGCTCCTAGGTATACACCCAAAAGAACTGAATTTATCCAACTGATTTGAAAACTTATGCACAAAGGAAAGTCTGCATATGTATGTTTATAGCAGCTTTATTCATAATTCCCAGAAGAAGGGAAGCAATCAAGATGTCCTTCAAGTCAAACTGTGGTACATACATACAATGGGATATTATTAAGCAATACAAAAGAGCAATCAAGCCACTAAAAGATAAGGTTTAATCTTAATTTTATATTGCTAAGTGAGATTATCTGGAAAAGGCAAAACTTTGTAAAAATGAGATGGTAAAAATATCATTGACTGTCAGGTGATTGGAGATCAAGTAGGAGGTGGAATAGGGGACATGAAGCACAGATATTTTTAGGGTGGATAAATTATTATATGTGATACTGTAATTGTGAATACATGTGAATACACTGACATTAGGCACTTGTCAAAATATGTAGAACTTTATAGCATAAAGTGTGAACCTTAATGTGTGCAAAGTTAAAACATTATTTATGAGGTTAGATGGGGTATAAATGTAACTAAACAATCTCCGTTACAGATGAATGAAGCAACTTTATTGAAGGCAGTGGGAAGGAAAGGTACTGTCCCACGTTACTTTGGAAATCAGTGGTCTGTAAGACCTAGGCCCTGTCCTCTAGCTGATAAAGTTGTTTCCTTTGGGATATGGGTTAACAATTTCAGTGCCACTGTACAATACTGAAATTGAACAGTTAAGAAAATGATGGTATATGGTGAGAGCCAGATTTCTCACTGTTGGAGATGAGGGGCAAGAGGGAGCCAGGAGGACCCTAAGGAGACATGATTACCAAATGTACTGTGTATTTTGGATGGGATTCTGAAATAAGAAAAGGACATTAGATCAATACTGAAGAAATGTGGATAAAGGGCTGACTTTAGTTAATAATCATGAATCAATGTTGGTTCACTAGTTAACAAGTATACCAGTGTGAGATGTTAACAAGGGAAAATGGGGTGTGGGGTTTATGTGAACTCTCTCTATGACCTTTGCAACTATTCTGTAAATTTAAATTCTTCTAAATAAAAAGTTTTTTTGGAAAAACCATTGTAGAAAGTGAGAGTTCCTCAGAATTGTAATTAGAATGATCTAAACTGATGTTTAATCTATTTATGGCAGTATAACAATAAACGAAATGATATTGAATGCTAAAATTTTAAAGAATTAGAGAAAGCACAATGAAATACCAATAAGCCATTAGGATGACTAAGAATGTTTAAATTTGACAATGTCAAGTGATGATCTGAAGACGTGGAGACACTGGAACTCTCATACTGATGGGACTGTAACATGCTACACATGCTTTGGGAAACTATTTGACAGTTTTCTCCTAAGTTAAACATGCACCAATCCTATGGCCCAACAATTTAATTTCTAGGTGTTCCCCAAGAGATATAAAAGCATATACATGCACAAAGACTTATTGTGAATGTTCATACAAGTTTTACTCATACTTGCCCAAAACTGGTAACCACCCAAATTGGTGACTGACTAAACAAAGTGTGGTATTTTTATGTAACGGAGTACTACTCAGAATTAAAAAGGAACAAACCTACTGTATATGCAACAAAGTGGATCAATATAAAAAACATTATACTGAGTGTAAGAAGCCAGAGAGAAAAAGACTACGTACTATATAATTCCATTCTGATGAGACTTGAGGAAAGTCAAATCTAATCTATAGTGATAGAAAACAGATCAGTGGTTGCTTAAGGCTGAAGATGAGAGGTAGAAACTGAAAAGGGACAAAAGGGAACAAATGATCACACTAAGACTCAGGCAAAAAGTATTAAATGCGAGTAAATAAAGGGAATTTAGAATAAAGGGCAAACTGCACAATGCAGACCTTACATTTATATTTATTTATATACCAATTATAATATTCTAATTCATAAAGCAAAAATATAAAAAAAAATAGAAGAGAGAAATAGAAGTAGGATACTTCATCTCTTTTAGCCTAATAGATAAAGTTCACAAAATAATAAATAAGTAAAACACATACAACAAACTTACACAACGAAAGCAAATAATCGTTGTTTTCTTAAGAATCATGCAACATATGACATTATCTAGTCCTAATGCAAGAAAACTAAAAATCAATGGCAAAACTAGGAGACAAAGAAAAACAAAAAAAATCACCAACTGTTGAATCAAAGAAAAAATTAGAGAATATTTAAAAAATAACAGTAATGAAAACATATTTAAACTAATGGTCTAGAGAGAAAAAGATAATATTTATAAATTATTTTAAACATTAATAATCTAACTCAAGAAATTAGAAAAAGTAGAGTAAATATAAGGGGAACAGAAGGAAAATCTAATTTAAAAATAGAATTTAATGTATTAGAAAGTGAAAAAGATATAACTAATAAGTAAAAGGGATTATTTATAAAGAAAACAAGAATCTAATCAAGAAGAAAAGGAGAAAGCACACACACACACATAAAAACACAAAATGTAAAGAAGAATGATAAAAATAATCTTAGAGTGAACTAAAATAATTATGTCTAATTTGTTTGTTTCAAAATAAAATTATTTTCCAGGGAAGCATGAATGTCTAATATAAACTAGAAAAGAAAAAAAAATCTAATGAAACCACTAGATAGAAAAAAGTTAAATTTTAAAGATTTAGTCAGCTTTCACCAAAAAAAAAAAAAAAAAAAAGGCCCACATGGTTTCCCAGGGGGAATTGAACTAAAATTTTAAGGAACTGCAATGTTTTAAATTTTATTCTGGAAAATTAATATTGTTCTATAAATTAATGCGTTGAGGTACTCCTTTTTTTCCCCCCAGAGATAGCAACAATGGACAAAAGACTCAAACAGAAAATTAAACAAACATAACCAGATTCAAAGACAAATCAGATATGTCTTTGCACTAGGAAACAGGACAATGACATGAAATGCAAACCTCAACTAAAGAAACTGGCAAACTGGACTCAGAACCTGCCATGGCAGCTGAGAGTTTATCCTTTGCAGGGTTAACTGGGTCTAAACGTAATCACATGTAGTCAGGGTCATCACCAGAAACCAGAGGCTGTACCAGGGCTCCCCCATCTGTGTCAGGAGAGTGAAAAATCATTGCCAACTGCTGCCTTACAAGGCTTGCATGAAGCTGTGGTCCTGGGCAGGGACAGCTTATGACCAGGAATTAAACCAAGCTTTCCAACAACAGCTTGGCAGCATATTTGCCATTGCTTCAATATCACCATGGGGTAGGAAGCCTGCATTGCTAAATAAGACCTGATTCAGGACCAAGACAATAGGGTAGAACCACTAGTCTGGCTGGCAAGAGAGTAAAGAAAGGGGAGTGTGGGATAGGGAATGATGGCAAAACAGACATTTTTCAACATACAAAGACTAAAAGAGTGTGTTACCCATTAAATGTGTTCTTTGTCTGTGCTGTCCTTAGTCACTCAGTTGTGTCCAACTCTTTGCAGCCCCATGGACTCTAGACCACCGTGGGGGTTTTCCAGGCAAGAATACTGGAGTGGGTTGCCATGCCCTCCTTCAGGGGATCTCCCCAACCTAGGGATTGAACCCAGGTTCCTGCATTGCACGCAAATTCTTTACAGTCTGAGCCACGAGGGAAGCCCAAGGATACTGGAGTGGGTAGCCTATCCCTTTTCCAGGGGGCTTCCCCACCCAGTAATCAAACCGGGGTGTCCTGCATTGCAGGTGGATTCTTTACCAGCTGAGCTACCTAACAAGAAGAAAGCTGTGGGATTCAAGAAACAATGGTGAACATAGAAATTAATAAATGTATGGATAAACTTAATTAACTCTAGACTATAAAAGTCATTAACATTCTGTGTATAGAAAAATGAAACATTATGGGAATCAATATTAGGTGGGGTTATATTCAATGGGCAGTTAGCATGTTAAGATTCTTGTTTTATTTGTGACTGGGATTTTTATAAGAAAATTGATTAAATAGATTTGCTAAAACATCAAGGGCAACCATTAGAAGAAGAGAAATACAATCAGCACAGAGGGAGGTAAAAGAATATAGAAAATCTTATTTGTTATGCCATAATAAATTACCACAAACTCAGTAAGTTAAAACAATTGAAGTTTATTCTCTCTGGGTTCTTGAGGCCAGAAGTCCGCAATCAAGGTGTCAGTTGGGCCATGCTCCTTCTGAAGTGTCTAGGAGAGAAAGCTTCCTTGCATCTTCCAGCTTCTTGTGGCTTTAGGATTTCCTTTGGCTTGTGGCTACATAACTCCAACCTCTGCCTCCTTCACATGGCCTTCTCTTTTCTCTGTGTCTGGCCCCTGTATGTCTCTTATAAAGACACTTGTCATCAGGTTTAGAGTGCCTCTGGATAATCCTGGTTGGTCTCATCTCAAGACTCTAAACTTGTTTATATCTGCAAAGATCCTTTGTCCAGATGAGGTCACATTCACAGGCTGTGAGGGTCAGGAAGTGGTCATGTCTTTTGGGAAGTCACCATTCAACCTACTATAAAGGTTAACTTGTTGTTCAGTCTCTCAATTGTGTCCGACTCTTTGCGACCCCATGGACTGCAGCACACCAGGCTTCCCTGTCCTTCACCATCTCCTGGAGCTTACTCAAACTTATGTCCATTGAGTCGGTGATGCCATCCAACTGTCTCATCCTCTGTCATCCCCTTCTCCTCCTGCCTTCAATATTTCCCAGCATCAGGGTCTTTTCTAATAAGTTGGCTCTTCACATCAGGTGGCCAAAGTACTGGAGTTTCAGTTTCAGCATCAGTCTTTCCAATGAATATTCAGGACTGATCTCCTTTAGGATGGACTGGTTGGATCTCCTTGCTGTCCAAGGGACTCTCAAGAGTCTTCTCCAACACCACAGTTCAAAAGCATCAATTCTTCGGCACTCAGCCTTCTTTATAGTCCAACTCTCACATCCATACATGACTACTGGAAAAACCATAGCTTTGACTAGATGGACCTTTGTTGGCAAAGTAATGTCTCTGCTTTTTAATATGCTATCTAGGTTTGTCAGAGGTTAACTTACCTATTAACAAAAAGCTGCTGCTGCTGCTGCTGCTGCTAAGTCGCTTCAGTCGTGTCCGACTCTGTGCAATTAACAAAAAGACTATCAAATTGAGTTTTTATAATATAGCTATACACCAATTGCAAGTCACAGATAATGACCAAAAATCAAGGGATTTTTGTATCCTGGTTCCTGGTTCACCTCAGACCATTCATTCTTTGATGACTCATTTCAACTCTGTATTAGTTCCTCATTCCTCCATCGAAGTTGAACCCTCAGTTTTTATACAGTTTAAAAACTAGAGTTTTCAACCTCCCTTGTAGCTAAGAATGGTCATATAACAGTTCTGGGTGATAGGAGGTAAGCAGAAGCATATGGCAACTTACAGGAAACTTCTATGGTAGTTAACCTCCAAAGATGGCCCTCAATAATTCTTCCCCTCCTGTATATACCCCTCTTCACATCAAGAGGTGGAATGTGTCCACTACCACCTGCTTCTTTCGGCTTGTCCTGTGACTGCTTTGAGCAGTAGAATGCAGAGAATGGACATTTAGGCACTTCAAAGCTTAGGCTTTAAGAGGATTGGAGCTTTCATTTTCTTCCTCTTCGGATATCCATGTTTGGAGTGATATTTTTTTTAAGTGCTATTCATTTAATAAATTTAAAAAAAAATTATTTATCTGGCTGCGTCAGATCTTAGTAGTGACATGTGGGGCCTTTCATTGTTGTGCACAGGTTTCTCTCTAGTTGTGCCGTGCGGGCTCAGTAGTTACTGTGTGTGGGCTTAGTTGCCCCACTACAGCTCGTAGGATCTTAGGTCCCCAACTAAGGATCGAGCCTGTGTTCCTTGCATTGGAAAATGAATTCTTAACCACAACCACTGGACCACCAGGGAAGTCCCTGGAATGATACATCTGGAATGCAACTTCCATGCTGTGAGGGACCCCAGGCAGCTGTGAGGAAACATCCTCGTGAAGGAGAATTGAAGCTTCAGGCAATGGCCCCAGTGAGCTTCTAGATAAAAGCCAGTGGTTGAGGTCACCTTGGATCTATCATTTGTCCCTGAATGATGTCCCTGAATGATTTGTAATGCTGTCCCTGCTGGCCAACAGCAGGTGAGGCAGAACTGTGGTAGTCTACTTACAGAATCATGATGTAGAATAAATTAATAAATTATTGCTGTGTTAAGCCACTAAGTTTTGAGGTAGCTTTTTATGCTTCAGTAGAAAATGAAAACACTTTCCTTAAAATATGGTTATCATCAAGAAATTGGTAGTCTACAGCTTGGAAAAAGATGGTGACAAGAACCCAACCATGCTGGCACAGGGATCTCATACCTCCAGCCTTCAGAACTGTGACAAATAAATTTCTGTTGTGTATAAGCCTATATATATATATATATATATGGTTATCATATGCTCTTTGCCTTTTTTTTTCCTTTATCCATCGTGTATATAGGAATATATACATGATAAATAGAGCTGAAGCAGCCATGCTGGATATGAGGTAATCTTAGGAATGTAGATCATGCAGGAGAAAATAACTTGAAGTATCTCTACTTCATAAAAGAAGCTTCTGTCTTGAATAAGCCACTCTTATTTTGGGCCTCCATTCAAGTTGAACCTAATTCTAACTATACTGACTCATTCTTAGGCACTGCTCAAATGATAACTTTTGCACATCCCCTCAGTTTTTTTCAATTTGCTTGTTCTTCTGTTTATTTTTAAATTAAATTTTGTTTTATCAAATACACATGTGTATACAGTTTTAAAATCCAAATAATTTGGTAGTTACAGTTCCTCACAAGATGAAGGATCAGTTTAGCCTCACTAATTCCTTCCTCTAAATCCTATTTCATAAAAACCAGGAGGAAGTTGTGTGACTCCTAACATAAATGCATGAGAAATCTCTGGTGCAATAGGAAGTGTTTAGGTCCTGATGTGGTAGAAGTGGAAGCCCAGAACTGAGCATGGCTGAGCCTCAGGGATGCAAACAGGGGCAAGTGGATTGCAGAGACTTTGAGATATACCTTCTGCTCTTTAACATTGTCCTGGGCAGGCTTTGCTCATCTCAATGCCATAGTGAAGCAGGAAAAACAAACAAACAACCAGTGCATACTGTCAGGACTACCAACATAACATCAGAGTAGGCACTCCAGCCAAGCTGGATGGTTAAGAACTGGTTAATAATATGTGCAAGCAGACTGGCTATCCCCTTAACATTCCTTGCTAGGGGAAGAGGGAGACATCAAGTCAAAGTCTGCATCCTGCAAGAATGGGTGCATGCTTCAGTCACGTCCAACTCTTTTCAACCCTAGGGACTGTCAAATCTACCAGAACCTTGATCTTAGACTCATAGCCCCAGACTGTGAAAAGATAAAATTCTGTTGTTTAAATGACCCAGTCAGTGGTATTTTGTTACGGCAGTCTGAGCTGACTAGTTTGGTGGGAAAAAAATGGTTAACTCTATTGAAAAAAAAAAAAAATATATATATATATATATAATATATATAAAATGAACTGCAGATGGATTAAAAGTTTGGATGGAATGATAAAAAGAGTAAACTAATGAAAGAAGAGAAACTTTATAATTTTGGAAAAGAAAAGATTTCTTAAATAAGACCATTAAAGCATAAACCACAGTGTGGGGGGAAAAAGGAAGTGACATCCCACAACTTGTGCTGAATTCCATTCATTAGAAATGAGTCAATAGGTCCAGCGCACACTCGAGAGAGAATGACCCGAGTGTCTGAATACCAGAGGTGGGGATTTAAATGTTGCTTAACAGGATAGAAATAAGCAATCCACATAGGACAAAACGTTACCATCTAATCAATACAAGAAATGGTGCTGAACCTCACTGGTTAAAACAGCAATTATTCACCATTTTTGCTCCCCATTTGGCTAAAAAAAATTTTTAAGTGATAACATTTAGCACAAGCAACGGCATGCATGTATTTTCATTCACTGGTGGTAGAAGTGTGAACTGTTAAACTTCTGAGGAAAGCAGTTCATCCAGGTCATTCAAATATTAAATGACCTAGCACTCCTGTTTATGGCAATCTATTTGATAGAGTACTTAAGTACCAGTACTTAAGAACATAAGTGCAAGGAGGCCTGTTGTGACATTATTCATGATGGCAAAAAAATAACAGCAAAAAAACCCCAAACTGGAAACATCCCTAAAAACCTTCAATAAAAGAAACACTGGTGAAATTATAACACATCTACACTATGAAATATTCTTACCCAGTTAATTTGTTTCTGTTTGAGCTTGGAGAAAGATGTAGAATCACATATACTAAACTATTAATATATGTTATCACAATACAATTATGGGGGAGGGAGAGTATTAATTTTTAATAGATGCTTATATATAATTTGAGTTTTTATTAAAAACATATTACTGTTGTTATTTGCTTTGTTGCTTAGTCACTAAGTCATGTCTGACTCTTTGTGACCCCCATGGACTATAGCCTGCCGGGCTCCCTCTGTCCATGGGATTTCCCAGCCAAGAACACTGAAGTGGGTTGCCATTTCCTTCTCTAGGGGATTTTCCTGACCCAGGAATCTAACCTGCGTCTCCTGCATTGACAGGTAGATTCTTTACCACTGAGCCACCAGGGAAGCCCTTTTGTTATTTAGCAAAGATGAAAAATAATTTTTAAAAAAGATAAATTTACATTTCCAGATGAATTAAAATCACTTTGGCATTTCTTTTAGAATTGAATTGAAGTGCATAAATTATTTTGTACCAATCACTTATGCCTTTTTAAAGCTTTATGTAGTCCAAGTCTGACCTGTCTACTATATGTAGAAGGACCTACCAAAAGTAAAGCATTTCATGGTGGTAAATTAGTTCTTCTGATGAATAACAACAGGGAGAGAGATTTTCAGGACTTGGGACATGGGTCTTCTTTGCACCTGTTAAACCAAACCAAGGAACTGAGTTTTGAAGATTCTATCTTGGAAAACAGGTGGAGCACAAAGCTTTGTGCCATTCTCAGTGAATATCTTTTCTCATAAATGAACTGTTGATGGGAATCAAACAGGAGAGTGTTGGAGGTCATGTGCTCCAGCAAGGCAAAGACTTGGAGCAAAAGAATTCATGGACAAGATGTATGTTTTGTTAGTTGAGTGGAGGGCCCTTCCCACTACCCAGCATGAAGTTATGCAAGGCTGATCCTCTTTTAAATGGTATGGTAGACACTATTGCCTCCCTACCCATTCTTCTCCTTCTTCCTTGGTAACTGAACACAGATTTGGCTCATGTATCTGGTGTTTGTGTATTTCAGAGGAAGATGGACCCCTTTCTAGCCCCAGGGGAGAGTTTTGGTTCATCTTAGCCTATTATGGTATTTATATTATTTGCCCTTTGTCTTTCATTGGTTAAGCAATGAACAGCCCAATCAATTGCCCAATGGGACAGGAAGAAAAATCTTTGAAAATGTTTTTGAGAAAGTTTTCCTACTCTTAAGAAAAGACAAGGGAAGAAAGATATTCTCTTTTCTCCTTCCTGTCTTGGCAAGAGGTTATTTATGTTGTAATTCTCTTTATTGGCAGTTCATTCCTTTCTCTTTCCTTTCCTTTCAAACTTTCCAAAATTAATGACAAATACCAAATCACAGACCCAGGAAGCTCAGAAAACATCAAGCAGAATTTAAAAAACAAAACAGAAAACCACCCTACACATAGGCATATCACACCCTAAATGCAGAAAACCAAACACAAGGGAAAGTCTTGAAAAAAGTCAAAGGGGAAAATAAAAACACCTTACCTAGAGAGGAACAAGGAGAGGAATTACAATGACCTTCTCATCGATACCATGCAAATAAGAAGAGAATGGACTGATATATTTAAAGTTGGTTTTGCTTTTTTGTTTTAAAGAACACCAACTTGGAATTCTGTATCTAACAAAATTATCCTTTAAAGTGAAGAGATAAAGACATTGTCTGACAGGCAAAAACTGAGGAAATTCATTGCAATAAATATAAAAAGTTTTTCAGAGAGAAACAAGAGAAAAATCAGAAACTTTGTGTATAAAACGTAAGAGCATTGGAGGAGGAAGAAATAAAGGTAAAATAAAATCTTCTATTTTCCTTATTCTTAATTGATCTAAAAGCTCACACTTATTTAAAGGAATAATTGTAACAGTGTAGTGTTAATGATACCATATGAATAAGTGAAATAAATGCCAGCAACGCATAAGGGATGGGCAGGAAGATTCGGGACTACCCTGTTTTAAGGTGGGCTTCCCTGGCGGCTCAGCTGGTAAAGAATCCGCCTGCAATGTGGGAGACCTGGGTTCTGTCCCTGGGTTGGGAAGATCCCCTGGAGAACCTGAACTGCATGTGAAGCAGAATAGTGTCATTTGAAGGTAGATTTAGATTAGTTAGAAATGTATATTTAAAACTCTAGAGCAGTTACCAAAAAAAAATGTTTACGGTATAATTTACTAAGAGAGGAGATAAAATGCTTAATTAAAACTTAAAAATGAAAGAAGGCAGAAAAAGAAGTTTCTGGCAATGAATAGAAAGCAATTACAAACATATTAATGTTTGGTTGATGTCAACCCAAGTGCATCAATGATCACTTTAATATAAATATTTAAACATACAAATTAAAAGACAGAGATTGCCACAGTATGTTAAAAACATGAGACTCAACTGTATGTTGTCTACCGAAACACACTTTAAACACTGATAGGTTAAAAATAGAGGGATAGAGAAAGATATAAGCACTGTGCTAACACTAATCAAAAGAAAGCTGGAATAACTATTAATTTCAGACAAAGCTGACTTCAGAATAATAGAAATTATTAGAAGGGTGCAACTTAATAATAAAAAGATAAATTGTCTAAGAAGCTATAACAAATGAATAAAGCTATAACAAATGACAACTTATCTACAGATACTCTTCCCAAGGAAATTTAAAACAATTATTTATACAATCCTTGAAAAATATACCCTAATAACCAAATGCACCAAAAATCTTACATGACATTCACTAAGCACACTGTTAATAATAATATCAATATTCTGAAACTATCACACACATACACACAACTGTAAAGAGCACTGTCCAGTCCTTCAGGGACTTGGGACCAAGTGCAAGAGACAGACATAAAAGCTATTAATCATGAACATGATAAGTAACATAGGATGTGAATAAGATGCTGGGGTGATAGCCAGTAGGAAACACAACTTTGCATAATAAGGTCAGGAAAAACTTCCTAGAGGAAGTAACAACTGAACCATTATTTTTCCTTAGGGGTTGAAAAATATATTATTTAATTCTATCACTTCTGCTGCATGTATTAACTGGAATTCTCAATTAAAAATATTTCCATCAACTATTTTGTTGCCTTGAGGTAGATTTCATATAGGAATATCAGGACAGATGTTTGACTTTCCCCCTTTACTTACCAGTGTTTAAAGTAATAATTCTATTCCCTAGATTGCTCCAAAGGTTAATCTCTTAGGGTATGTTATTGTAGAAGTGTTATGACCTCATAGCATTAACACATTTGATATGCTTCAACCCATTGTGGTGGTTTAGTCACTAAATTGTGTCTGACTCTTGCGACCCTATGGACTGTAGCCCTCCAGCCTTCTCTGTCCATAGGATTTTCCAAGCAAGAATACTGGAGTGGGTTGCCATTTCCCTCTCCAGGGGATCTTCCCAACCCAGGTATCAAACCCAGGTCTCCTGCACTGCAGGCAGATTCTTTACTGACTGAGCTACCAGGGAAGCCTGCGTCAATCCATTAAGTTATTATTTTCAAAGCTAAAATTGTCCCATTTTTAAGTTGGCCTCTGTACTTTTTGACATGACCCTTGTGTTTTTCCCCCTTTTTTTTAAGTCTTTATTGAATTTGTTACAATATTGCTCCTACTTTATATTTTGGTTTTTTGACCCTAAGACATGTGGGATCTTAGGGACCAGGATCAAGGCCACCCCCTGCATTGGAAGGCGAGGTTTTAACCACTGAACTGCCAGGGAAGTCCCAACCCTTGTGGTTTTCATAGCTTCCTTTCTCTTTGGCACGACCAAATGATCCAGGATCATCTTATACATTTCTTGCCGCACACATGGAATCAATCGTTTCTCTAAGGAACTTTGGTTCCTTCAATGGGAAGTGGCATTTAGAGCATTTTGTAAGCTTTTTAAATGGCAGTCTCCTATGTCTAGTTTCCCCCTCTTTGAAAGCATTCTCCATCCTTTATGCCACTGTCTGATGAACTTTCTCTAATACAAATTATGTCCCATACCTGGTGATAATTGTCCATGCTGCATTATCTTCCACAGCTTCAAGTCTCAGTCCCTTAGACTGGCACACAGGACCCTTTTTTGGCCTATCTTTGTGGTTTACTTTCTATCTACCTTTTTAGCCTACTTTCCTGGGCACACTCTGTCTTCCAAATCATGTCAAAGTATTTTGCAGCTTTCCAACTAAGATGTGCATTTTGTCTTTACAATTACATGCTTGTAACAGTTTTCTATTCAGTGCCAGAAAATTCCATTTCTACCTTCTTTGGTTTTCATCGATCGTTTTCTATTGATGACAACTGTAGGCGGAAATCAATTTAGCTCTCAGGTAGTTCCAGAGAGTGAGCTAGGGTGTCCCTTCCTCCCATAGCAGCGCAGGCACCCTCCTTGTAGATTACTAATCCTTCTGTTTTATAGTTCTTCTTGACTCACCTTCACTGAAACAAGACAATGTAAGATAAACACACTCTCACTGGATTACTTATCCCACCTTGCAGAGGTACATAGAAGGTACTCCAGCAGTGTTTGCTGAAGTGATTACTTACCTATGTCAGTAACAAATGAATCATTAACAAACGTAAGTTTGGGCTTATATCTTTACTACAAGATCCACAAAAACAGGAATATTGTTTATCGTTTGTTTGTTTATCATCAGACCTCCTAACAGCATGTAAACTCCAGGAGGTGCAAGGTAAGGGAAGAAACTTGTCTATCCTGTTCATCTCTGAACCTCTACCTAGAACAAGACTGATTCTTCATGTATGGGCTGAAATAAAGAAAGAAAAGATGGAAGGAAGAGTCAAGGGAGGGAGGGAGGAAGGCAAGGAAAGGGAAGGAAGAGTGAATCTTATTTAGCAGAGGTTTCTCTACGGAAGGTGATCCAGGCCTAGAGCCACACATAATGCAACTCTAAGATATAAATGTGCAATTGGAGATGTTGATAGAGGAGATATCGTCTTGCAGATTTCATTTTTAGAATCAGTTGCACACAGGGACTTCCCTGGTGATCCAGTGGCTAAGATTCTGCACTCCCAATGCAGGGGGCTCAGGTTTGACCTCTGGTCAGGGAACTAGATCCCACTTGCTGCAACTGAGAGTTCACATGCCACAACTAAAGATCATGCATGCTGCAATGAAGATCAAAGATCCCATGTGCTGCCACCAAATAAATAAATAAATGTTTAAAAAAAATAGTTGCACAGGGCTCTGATTTACACTTAGAGTGTTTCAGTGCTGTGCAAAGTGTGAAATTCGTGTCCAATAACTTCACTGCACAAGGCAACTCCATTATCTGTGCTCTCGTGAGTTTGTGTCACCTGCAACCAGTCAGACTAGTGGATGGACCATTCATAGGGATCAATAAATGCTGTCCAGAGAGAGGAATGACAGCAGTGAGCAAGAGGGACAGAGTTCCAGCCCTCCTAAGGCTTGTGTTCTAGCGTGGAGAGGCATACAATGAAGAAGGAAACAAAACAGTTTTAGATGGGGGTAAGTTCTGTAGAGAAAGTAAAACATCAGACAAGTAGTTACAATAAGGTGAGTATTAGGATTGGGAAGTACAAGGCCCTATGCAGACTCCAGCAGTGGAGGCAGAGCATTCCAGACGATCTCAGAGGGATCCGCCCGGCCCTTCCTCTTCTGTGCTGCTCCTTGCTCCATTCCAGGGGCTTCAGCAGCCACTGGGGTTTACACATCAGTGCCAACTCCACACTTTTGTGGGGCTGCCTGCTTGTCATTGCTACTGGGCTGCTGGGAAATTTTACGAGCTCTTCAAGTCACCTCTCTGTTGCTGCCAGATCCTCCCTCCTCCTGCCACCCCCTCCCACAACTGGACAGTCTCTGTGAATTGTGTCAATAGCCCAAGTCAGAGACCTGGACATCACTTCACCCTGCCCCTCACTGGACACATCATCCAGTCAACACCAAGGCTGATAAATTCGACCTCCTCAGTGCCTCCTGAATTCAGGCAGGCCTTCCTGCCCCTACTACCATGTCCCTATTTCAGGCCATCAGGATTCCCCCTACCCCACCCTCAGTGACCACCACCTCTAGCAGCCTCATGTCACACTGTTGCCACATTGGTATCTGCAAAATATGAATGTAGAGCTGACTCATTGGAAAAGATCCTGATGCTGGGAAAGATTGAGGGCATGAGGAGAAGGGGACAACAGAGGATGAGATGGTTGGATGGCATTATCGACTCAATGGATGTGAGTTTGAGCAAACTCCAGGAGATAGTGAAGGACAGAGAAGCCTGATGTGCTGCAGTCCATGGGATCACAAAGAGCTGGACAAGACTTAGTGACTAAACAGCAACAACAAGTCCTGTATGCTCAGATCCCTTCCAGGATGGGATTAGCATGACCCTCCTGATCTGATTCCCCACCTACCTCCCAAAGAAACCACCTGTTATTCCTTTCTTCCATTCTATGTGCAGCCACGCCAGGCTCCAACCCCCAAATATACCACACGCTCTCCTCAATATATATACTCTCCTCAGTATATAACACCCTCAGTCCCCCTGCCTGGTGAATCCAGTTACTGACTTAGTCATCACTTCCTGGAGGAGGTTGCCTTGACACCGGCCTCTTGGGCTCAGCTTCACTCCCCACTCTTGGTTCCCACAGTACCCACACTTTCTCCACTGCCCCACCCCGCCATGTATTTGTTTTGGAGGATAGGAGCTGGGTCACTCATTGTGTTCACAGTGCCTGTGGAGGGCAAGAGAGCTATACACTGCACCCGAGTTGTCCTCCTCTCTAAAAGTGGGGGCAACAATAGTACATGTTGGCTGTATTGTGAGGGTTAAATGAGATAATGAGTAGAAAATACCTATCACAGTTAATACATAAAGAATAAAAGATAGCTATTATTACTAGATGATGTTGCTCACACTGAATTTTTTTTTTTTATAAATTTATTTATTTTAGTTGGGGGCTAATTACTTTACAATATTGTAATAGTTTTTGCCATACATTGACATGAATCAGCCATGGGTTTACATGTGTTCCCCTTCCTGGACCCCCCACCCACCTCCCTCCCCATCCCATCCCTCTGGGTCATCCCATTGCCCCGGCCCTGAGCCCTTGTCTCATGCATCGAACATGGAATGGTGTTCTGTTTCACATACGATAATATACATGTTTCAATGCTATTCTCCCAGAACGTCACACTGAATTTAAACAAGCATTGAAGTTTGAAATGCATTCAGGAAAATGCATAAAATCACATGTGTACAGAGCTCAATGAATTTTCACAAATAAATGCACCCTTGTCATCAGCCCCAGATAGCACTATTTTTTTACTGAAGTATGGTTGATTTACAATGATATGATAGTTTCAGGTGTACAGCAAAGTGATTCAGTATTTGATGTTGTTCAGTCGCTCAGTCGTGTCCAACTCTTTGAGACCCCCATGGACCGCAGCACGCCAGACTTCCCTGTCCATCACCATCTCCTGGAGTTGGCTCAAACTCATGTCCTTTGAGTTGGTGATGCTATCCAACCATCTCATCCTCCGTCATCCCCTTCTCCTCCTGCCTTCAATCTTTCCCAGCATCAGGGTCTTTTCCAATGAGTCGGCTCTTTGCATCAGGTGGCCAAAGTACTGGAGCTTCAACTTCAACATCAATCCTTCCAACAAACATTCAGGACTTATTTCCTTTAGGATTGACTTGTTTGATCTCCTTGCTATTCAAAGGACTCTCAAGATTCTACTTTATATATACTAGTGTGTATCTGTTTATCCCAAGCTCCTAATATCCCTCACCCCTTTCCCCTTTTAGTAACCATAGGTTGGTTTTCTGTGAGTCTGTTTCTGTTTCTGATTGGTAAGTTCATTTGTATCTCTTTTTTAGATTCTGCATATAAGTGATATCATATAATATTTGTCTTTGTCTGACTTACTTCATTTAGTATGATGATTTCTAAGTCCATCCATGTTTCTGCAAATAGGCATTATTTCATTATTTTTTATGGCTAGTACTTCATTGTGTATATGTGCCACATTTTTTTTTCATTCATTCATCTGTTGATGGACATATAGGTCACTTGCACCTCTTGGTTACTGTAAATAGTGCTGCTATGAACACTGGGGTGCATGTATCTTTTCAAATTAGAGTTTTCATCTTTTCAGGATATATGCCCAGGAGTAGGATTACTGTTTTTAAGGAAACTCCATAGTGACTACATCAATTTACATTACCACCAACAGCAGATAGCACTTTTTTTTAAGGTTCAAAGGTTACCTTCTCAGAGAGGCCCTCCCTTATGTTTCACCCCCTACATCATCAGACATCCTAAAGAATTTAACTATATATTTTATACATTATCTATCTCACCTGACTCCAACATAAACTGCAGGAGAACAGGAATTTTTTTTGGGGGGGGGTCTATTTTGTTCACTGCTGTATCCTCAGCTCCTAGAACAGCACTAGACACAGTAGGTACGCATTCAGAGTGAATGCATAAATGCTTATATTCATTTCTTTAAGCTTCCTGGTGCTGCGGGCACTGTCATGTCTGAGAAACAGTGCCTTCCCAGGTTAGACAGCACAGGGCAGGGACTGGCTGCTCCTTAACTGTGCAGGGCACACATCCCATCCTGCGTGGTCCACCTATGAGTTCTTTATCCTCACTCCTCCCTGGCGAGCCTGGTCCACCCCGCCTCAGTTTTGCGTGCCTAATAATTAAAATAAGAGTAATATCTACAGCCATCATAATAATCTGGTCCGCCATCTAGAGACTACCGGCCTGGCATCCCTCAAGGGTTTTCCCCGGGGCTTGAAGCACTCCGGGTGGTGGTGGCTCTGCCACCTCCGCAATGCACCTGGTCAATCTCCCAGCCAAGTGTTCTGCCTTCTGATGGGTCGCTCAGCTGGCTGATGGAGAGTTTTATCATTCACCCCGTTTCTTCAGGGGAGAAGCTGAGGCTGAGAAAGGACTCGGCCACTGGGATCTTCTGACTCCGAATCCCGCGGTCTTTGCCACCACGCCCACCACGACCACGTGCGGTGATTCACCACCGTCGCCTTTGGTTGGTTTCATACCCCTTTTCCCTTCACCAACCATCGCGGCCGGAAAGAATGTGCCGGTGCGGCTCTGGGCTTAGAGCAAATGGCTGAGAACAGAGTTGCTGCAGAAACAAACCCGTAAGGAACAAGGCACTGGCCGGAGCAAGAGGGGCCCCTCACACAGGGTGGTCAGGCACACTCCGAGGACGCGAGGCTTGGCTGAGACCAGGGTGGTGGGAAGGAGCTGGTCCCGCGGGGTTCATGTTGGGGACGGGTAGATGGTAAGGAGAGACCCACGCGGAGAGAACAGCAAGTACTCAGCTCCCTTTATATCCACTACCTTGTTTGATCTTACCGCACACTTTGAGGGGGGACATTTCGGCCCCATTTTACAGACGAGGAAACCGAGGTCCATAAAGATGAAGACTTTTACCGAGTTGGGATTCGAACCCGGCTCTCTGAAATACACTAAGCTGAGGCTCTGTCCAGCCCGCATTCCCCGCCCCCTCCTTCTTCCCGCACCGTGACCTTAACTCGGCACGTGCTGGCCCCTCGCGCTCCCCACCTCCCCGCACTGTCCCACTTAGCCCCGTTCGGGGAGGGCAGACTGGGTGGGTGGGGGGACTCTCTCAGGGACCGCGGGAGCCGCAAGGGGCTTGGGGTCCAGGGTTAGAAACCCCTTGAGCTGGCGTGAGGGACCCCGCCCGCGCGCCGCGCCCCGCCCCTTGCGCGGCCGGCCGGCGCTGCCTCTGTCCATGGTCAGAGCACCCGGGTAATCCGCCTTTCTCTCCGCCCGCCGAGTCCCATTCATATTCTAATCACAGCGCAGCCGGCCCGCGAACGCCCGGCCACTCTATCGGGGCCCGCGCAGACGCAGCCTGCCCCCCGCCCCACTTCCACTTCCAGCCCCCCACCCCCAGCTCCTCGCCACCCCCTCCCTCTTTTCTGCACTTTACACCCGGCAGAGGAGGGGGGTGCCTGGGAAAACCGCGTCCCCCACTTCAGACGCCGAGGCTTCTCACCAACTTCGCGGCTGGCTGGGGGCGGGCGGGGGCGGGGGAGGGAGGGAGGGAGGAAGGGCCAGAGACACAGACAGACTGACAGACAGGGTTACGAGAAGAGGCGGGGGCTGCGGGGGGTGTCCGAGAGACCGAGGGGGATAGAGACAGAGAAGGGTAGAGCCCCAGGGGGAGACAAAGAGATGAGGGAGCAGGGGCTAGACAGAGACGCCGGCAGCCCAGCCCGGAGAAGACGCGGGAAGAGAGGGACAGAGGGACCGGGGAAGGAGACATATTCCCAGAAGACGGGAAGTTCTAGAGAGGATGAGTCAGCCCCCCCCACACCCTCCCGGCCAAGCGGCCTTGTCGCCGCCCGGGGTGGGGCGGGGGTCCTAGAGCCACAGTGCCCCCTCCCCTCCCCCCTCAGCTTTCCACCCTCCCCACGCGTGTTCGTGGATCCCCGTGGCTGGGACAAGGCTTGCTTCATCCCCAAGGCTCCCACTCAAAATCTAACCCGGGACCAAACCTGGGGCGGGGGCCACAAGAGGAGAGGGAAAGGAGTGGGGCCCACTCGTGGCCGCGTAGGCGACTCCCCAGGCTCCTCGGGGTCCCCTGCCGCCGCCCCCCCCACCCCCTTCCCATGCCTGCGCCGTGCCGGGCCGGATCGGGGGAGGGGTAGGCAGAGGGGGAGGGGGCCACATCTAAGCCAATTTTGATTTCGCCTGTAATGAGTGCCGGGCGAAGACTGGAGAAGGCCTCTGGAACTTTAAATAAGAAAAACGTTGCTAATGCTATAATAGAAGGGGGAAGTCGGAGGGCTGGGATTGCGTCGCTCTGAGCCCCCCTTTTCGGAGGCGGCTTTTCTTATTCAAAACAGGCCCACAATGGGCTTCACAGTGCGCCTCGCCACGGCCCCATCTGACGAGCGGCCATTCATCAGGCCGGCTGGCCTATCAATGACATTGCTCCCATCGGGGCTCCTATAAAATGATGCTTTTTCCCATGAAACATCCGCAAACATTTTGACGGGTTTGGCTTTGCCCGGCTGGATTACTGAGTGTCCCCTCTCTGGCTCGCTCTTTCTCGCTCCCCCTTCTCCGAGCTCTTTCCCTTCTCTCTCTTTCTCCTTTCTTCTTTCTCTTTCTGCCTTTTCCTTTCCTTCTTTCTATCCTTTCGTCCTTGCACTCTCTCTGTCTTTCCTTCCCTCCTTCCTCCCTTCCTCCCTGGGCAGCTCTAGCACAGGGGATCCCCAAACATCAGGATTTTTGGGGGGCGCCTGTGCTGTCCATGGGAAGAGCATGCATTGTGGGTTACTGGAGGAACCCGACATGGATTCCACAGGTTAGTCCTACTGGTGGGGGTTGGGGGTAGACATTGGGAGGGAAAGAAGAGGTAGAAGGGGAACTTCAGAAAGAGTCGCAAAAAGTTCGGAAGGGTCAACTTGACAGTGGAACCCCAGGAAATAATGGAACGTGCAGAAGTTCTCAATCCCGTGCGATGCGCGAGTGTGTAAGCGGATGAGTGGAAGTGTGTGTGAGTGTGTGTAAACGTGTGATTGTATGTGTGTAAATGTGTGTGCGCGCGCTGTGGAGTGCGCTTTCGCTTACCCTGGACATAAAGTTACTTAAAGATACGCTGGCTCGTGGCGAGCTCGAGGTGCCACTTGCAGAAACTTTGCGAGCCGACCGCCCCCTCCCGGGTCCAGCTCCTCCCCCGGTTTGGGGGTCCCGGAATAGCGGTGCGTTCCGGGACTGGTGGCTGGGGCCAGGAAGCCGAGCGGAACGCCCCAGAGGCGGGGGAGGGCGACGGCTCTGCACAGCGCCTGGGAGGTGGGGACAGAGGCTCCAACTGGTGGAGATGCGCAGCTGGAGGGAGTGGCAGAGGCGAGCCCGGTGGTCCTGGGGAATCCGCGCCCGGTCGGGAGGAGGGAGCCCCCGGCACTCCGAAGCGCGGTGCAGCCTCCTTGGTCGGAAGGAGTACCTGACGATGCGTTCTGCTTGGGGACAGTAACTCTACGGAAGAGAACAAGATGCTGCGCGGCTGGCAAGGCCTGGCGTCTGGGTCTGCAAACTGCTCGGAACTTTGGGGTCTGTTGGCTGGAGGCGCCAGGTTTGGGGGTCGCGGCCGTCGGTAACCACGGAGAAAGCAAGCCAAGGCAACTTTTACAACGAAAAAGCCCAGCGTCTCGGTTCTTTTTCCAGTAGAGCCTCGCAGCTCTAGTACGTTTGAGGAGCCGCCAAACTTCTAGATCAGAGTTCTGCTCCCTAGGCCCCTTCCAGGTGGAAGAAATTCTCCGGAAATTCACCTCCTCCTTCAGTCGCAAAGAGTCGGGCATGACTTAGCGACTGAACAAGGACAACCCTCAATTGCAGTCTTCCAACCAATGCAATCCTATCCCGGCTGGGTTGCAGCCTCGGAGTTTCTTGGAGAGGCAGAAACAGAGCAGTGAGAGCAGCCTGGGCCGAGACAGCAGCTTGTTGCGATGCTTGGGAGAACGCCTACGAGCATCCGCTGCTGGACTTTGCCGCGCGGAGCAACAAGTGCCTTCCAGCCTCTGCCATCCTTAACACACGCGCCTCTCTTCCCTGAGCAAATAAACAAACAACACTTGTCGGCTTCCCCACCTCCACCTGCAGGCTGGAAATGAATGTGGACTGGGAGTAGGGGTCATTCGGGCATCGCCCCAGATGGTCTTCTTCCCATTCTTGCAGAAAGGTTTCCAGCCCCTCCTAAATTCTGCTGGGGCCCTGGTGGCCAAAATGCCCACCCTCCTCTGGCCAGGGGTATCTTTGATTTTCCAGAAAAATTGTCTATCTCTGATCTCAAGAGATCAAACCTCTCCTTTTCGGTCCCTGTCAAGTGGATGTGGACCCCCTGGGAGTGGGGATGGGCTGGACCCCGCAGCCTTCCTTACTATATGCAACGACAAATGAAGGCAAGGAGAGGGGTTACCTGCCCTGCGACTGGCTATGGAGTGCGGGGCCAGCCCTAACCGGGTCCTCTCCACTGGCAGTAAAGAGGGCGCCCAGAGAGAGAAAGGATCCCTTCCCTCCATACTTCCATGCATGTCCTGAGCACCCCAACTTTAGAGGTGAATATCCTTGAACAAAAGTAAACCCATATCTGCATGGTTTCGGGTCAAGTGTTGATATTTGCAAGGGGTCCACGCAGGACTTGAGGTGTCTGTGCTCCACACCAGCCATGGCCCAGTTGGGGGTTTTAGCAGCCCCCTCAACAGGACTGGAACTTCTCCGTGTGTCCTGGGGAGAGCTGCGGGGTTGTGGAGGCCTTCTGTTTTCTGTTCTACCTTGTGGTTATGGAGACACCTTGTCACTGTTACTTAATGCAGACACCCCCAACAGGTTCTGAAACCTTTTCTCGCATCCACCAAAGGAGAAGGGAGTGGATGGCTAGATGGCCATCCTGAACTCAAAAATTTCTGGGAAACGGCAGCGGGACGAAATGACACGAGGTGCACCAAGTGACATTCTCATGCGGGTTTGCAAAACCGACGGCGAGGGAAGTGCCGCTGGCTCGGCGCGGTCCGGTCCAGAACCTTCCCTCACCTCGCTTCCAGAGAACTTAATCCCATTAGCTTTTCTTTGGAGTTTCCCTTGTTATGTAAAGGTTGCTTTCTTCCCGGCTAGCTGGGACCAGCGCTCCTTGGAGCAGTTCGATTCTGCTCCTTTAACAGCAGATTGTGCGCAAATCTAGGGCCGAACCACGAATATTATTGTTAGTAGTATTTCATTCCGGAAGGGCTGGCACAATCGATTAGCAGCAAGTGCTGAGGCGAACTCCGAAGCATCCCAGGTCAGAGAGGCCGGCGGGCCAGGCCTCCATCCCCTACTCTTAGGAAAATTCCCGCAACGTGCCTCGGGCCCGGCAGGACGGTTTTGCAGGGGCCGGGGCTCTAGTGTTCCGCCTGGGGGCCACTTCAGCGTGACCTGCGGCAACGCGCCCCTTTGTTCCGCGCACGGAGCCGGTAATATATTCCTCGAGTTTTCCCTAAATACTCAGCAAGTGTGGGGCTAAGACAATGGCCCCGTCGGAGGACGCTGGGGAGCCGCCGGCGCGCGCCTCTGGGCCCTGGGCTAGCCCGCAGCCGAGCGCCATAAAGCAGAGCCGCTCTCCCCGGAGCTCCGCGGCGCGGCCGAGCCCAGGGAGGTGGTGGGGGCCACAGGCGCGCGCGTGGGGCCTAGGACGCACCGTCCGGCCGCTGCGCTGTTGGCAGTGATGTTGTTCCCGGATCGCGCAGAAGTCCCGCACCGCGCAAAGCCTCGCGGATCCCGGGATGGCCAGCCGTCCCCACGTGGGCCGCCGCCACCGCGCCTACGTGTTGGTGGCCGTGGATCCAATCCCGGCGGTCCTGCCAGGCGAGAGTTGCTCAGTTACTCAAGGTGCCTGGAGATTCGAGAACGAGAGAGGGGAAAGTAGGTCGAATTTTAGGCCACAGAGAACTTGTGCAAAGTGAGCCAGGGCCAGGTTGGTCGCCTACGCAACAGAAGAATTGTTTCTTGTTAAACGGGATGGCGCCTTGGCGACGGGCACTGACGAGCCCGACCTAGAGGCGTCTGCCTCTACCAGCTGTCTACCCGGAACTCCAAAATCCAGAGCCGCCAACGCACCCCTAGAGCCTGCTTTGAGGCCCCCGGACCACAACGGCGGGAAAGCACTCTGGTCTACAGCCTCCCGGCTCAAAACAAGGTCCGACCTGGCTCCGTGGGCCTGCAGGTGGGGACGTTCAGTGGCTTTGGCGTGGGGCAATGGGACAGAGAGCGCCCTGGTGGGACAGGGCTGTAGGCCTCCTGCATCCTCTCCCAGGCACGGCCCTAGGAAAGGAGCCGCCTTCTCTGGCCCTGGGACCCGGACTGCGGGCTTGGGGAACAAGGATCGGAGCTCTGAAATTTGCCCTCACGTCCAAACCGCACTATCTCGCCCTCCTTGGACCCGTGTGTGTGTCCCGTAAAGGAGGCATGCTCGCTCCTCCCTCGCCACCTGCCAAGTGCCGGCGTCTGGGTTTGGCATCAGGATCCAGTAAGAGCCGCGTGGTCCCCAGGTCCCCAGGCCGAGCGGCTGCAGCACGGCGTGCAGCCGGGGGTCCGGGAGTCCGGCTCGCGACTTGGTGCAATTGGCCCAGAACAGCTGGCTTTCCCACCCGGCCTCCAGGTCCTGGAGACCCGGAAAAGTTTGCTGTGGCCGCCGCGCGGCTAGGCCCTGGGATTTCCATAACTGCGCGCGCCCCTCTCCCCAGCGCGTCGCCATGGAGACTGCTGGAAGTTGGTGGTGGAAAACAGACCCAGCGCAAAGCAAAATATTATGAGTGCAGTTGGGGTGACTTCAAGAGGGCAGGGGACCGGAGGGCATGAGCGGGAGCCAGAGGCAGAGGCCGACAACAAAAGGCCGAGTACGCGGAGGAGAGAGGAGTTCGCACGGGGCCTCCCTGCCGCTGTGTGAGAGCCGGGCCGTCCTGCTTCCCAGAGGCCCCGAGGTCTCTAATTTCTCTCCAGCAGCTACACCTTTTCTCATCCCTCCTGCGCCCCCATCCCGCCTCCCCTCCTCCGGGTTCTCGTCCAGCCTCCCTCCCCATCCCAAGGTTAGGCGCCAGCTGGGCAGTATGCCCGCCTCCCCCACGAACCACAGGCTCTCCAACGTGAAAGGTTCTGGCATTTCTTCCCCAGGACCCGTAGGTCGCCCCAGATGAATTTCTCAGCCCCCCTTCTTAAATGGTATCTGAAAAAGTGAGGGATTAGAATAATGCGGGAGAGAGACGAGCAGGAGGTGCCTGGTCAGAAATTTTGGAAGAATGGGACGTGTAGTAAAGGGAAGATTCTATGGATTTTTTTACTCCTTTGTGCAGTGGGGAAAGCTCCAGGTTATAATTCTGATTGAAGCACTTTGGGTAAATCTTTGAGCCTTTCCAAGATTAATTTTGATTGTCTGTAAAATGAAGGGTTAGACAGCTTCCAGACTGGGATTCTCTGACAAGTTAGATGGATACTTCTCTACCATGGAGGCCAGGTTACCACTATCCCAACTGTGATTCACTGCACAATTAGTGAATCTCTCCTCAAACTTATAGTATACTAAAATAGTTTTATAAACCATTTAGGATTTTAAGAGTCAAGAACCTTGGATAACCCCTTTTTAAAGGCCTATGATTGCCTTTGTCAATTACACCTAAGGAGCATTCCTTAAGGCATTAGGTTTTATGGGGCTGTGCCCAGGGTCGATTTAGGGAACACTAAAATGTCTCTAGGTGATGAAGCCACCATCACAGACCCTCACCTATGCTGGATAAGAAGACACACTGGCCCATGTGACAAGATGCTACCATCAAAAGAAAACCAGACTTTACTCTCCATTGCTCAAGCTTTTAGGAAGAGATGAGGCTCCTCTCACACCTGGCCACTTCTGGTGATGTATTCAGCAGAGGAGTCCTTCCCTTCTCTCCAGATTCTATGGCCTCATCTGTAAATGAACAGATTGGATATAGAGACTGCCATGGTCTGTCCGAGAGTTTGTAGCTCATTTACATGCCTGTGTGTCTGTGAACTCTGCCTGGGACTTGGTTTATAAAGTCGTCAGTTTATCACACACTGAGCCTCATAGGCGCCCCATGAGAGAAGCAATTTTTGTGACCTGCATCAGGCACAGGGTTTCTCTTCCATTTTCAACAGGGCAAGGTAGTGATTCTAAGTCAAGTTGATGCTTGTGTTTGCCTGGTGTCTGTACAAAAAAAGGCTGAAAAGATATGGAACACTGACATCACAAGTTGGATGCCAGAGAGTCAGGTCTCCACTTGCCTAGGCCCCCGATTTCTTGCCCCTGCCTGTTGTACAGGCCTTTTGAGACACTCTTCAGCTGCCCCTGGGGCTCCACAGCTCTGTAGGATGGAAAGGTGTGTGTGTGTGTGTCGGGGGTGGTAGATCTCTGATGTTGTTTCTTCCTCACTCAGTATGAGATACTTGCAGTTTTATCAAGGTTAGGGGAGAGAGTAACTCAAAGATAATTTGGAGGTGTTGGGTAAAAGTAAAAAAGATATACTTTGGATGAATTTATCAGAGTTTTTATTTTATTTTATTGAAATTTTAGTCTGTCTCACTCACTGAGCACTTGTTCGGTGGCAGAGCCTGGAGATGAATAAGGCCAAAGTCCCTGTTGTTAAGGACTTGAAAACGTTTTGATGAGGGAAAGTATGGGCATATTTAGAGCAGTGAGTGCTACAAGGGACAGAAAAAGAGAGTCCCCTTGGGGCCTGGAGGAAAGTATGCTCTGTGTTGTTGACTATCTACCATATGGCAGCCGTGTTTAGGGCATTTTCCCACACATTAGCCATTTATGTGTGTGCTTAGTCACTCAGTCATGTGCAACTCTCTACAACCCCATGGACTGTAGCCCGCCAGGCTCCTCTGTCCATGGAATTTTCCAGACAAGAATACTGGAGTGAGTTGCCATCTCTTCCTCCAGGGCATCTTCCTGATGCAGGAAGCGAATCCATGTCTCTTGCATGGGTTGCCATCTCCTATTCCAGGGGATTTTCCCTACCCAGGGATCAAACCTGTGTCTCTTGTGTCTCCTGCATTGGCAGGTGGATTCTTTACCACTAGGGCCACCTGGGAAGCCGTTAGCCACTTACGGCTGATCACAATTCTGTGTTGTCCCATTTTAGGATGAAAGAGGGTCTGGAACTTCCACAGGGGTCACAACTAGTACCTGGCAGAGCTAGATCAGAGGCCAGGTTGGGAAAGCCCATTCCCTCTCTCCACCAAGGCTGTTTCAGCTGGACACTCGTAGAGTGCTAGCCTGGTGGGGCTTGGTGATGATGCTGGCCAGCAGGTGGGCTTGAATCCCACTTGGTGAGAAGGGAAATGCGTGGATGAAAGTGAAAGAGCAAGGAATGTTGTGCCCTTGCGCTCCAGAGAAAGCCTCTCTGAAGCTGTCATGTGACCTGGATTTGAAGAGGATTTTAAATGATGGCAGTGGTAGGGAGCAGTGCATCAAAATGGTTGAGTATAGCCTTTGGGCAAATGTTAGCTTGTTTCATTCCTCCATTCAAGAATTCTATGTGTCTTCTCTGTGCCTGCCCTGCATTCTGCTAAATGCTGGGCTTAAAAAATGCCATCTCTGCTCCTCTGGAGCATACATTCTAGACAGACAAACAGATAAATACAAAAGTAATCTCAGCCAGTGATACATACTATGAATAGAAAATGTTCTCTAGATGAATGAAGATAGAGCGTGGTGGTGGGTAGGTTGCTGCCTTTCACAGGGTGCCCTTCTGCCCCACGGAGCTGTGTGTCTTTGGTCTGGAAGCTTGATATTGCTGGGCTTCAACTTACTTATGAAGCCGATAGAATGGTTTGATAGGACTGTTGTGAGTATGCGATGTGAAAGTGGTGCTAGGTAGCATATATTCAATACTTACTATATGTCTTTGATAAGCATTTTAACTTAAATGCATTATCTAAGTAATGCTTATAATAATGCTATGAAGAAGAAACTGTTATCACTCACAGTTTGAAGGAAGAAACTAACAGGCTCAAAACAAGAAAGTTTCTGAACTCTAGAAACTGAGCTGAGACACATCTTGACAATCTTGGGAAGCAAGATTGATCTTAATTGTGTGTGCTATAGTTTCCTGGGAAAGAATGCAAGTAATACATCTAGCTTTTTGTTTCCATTTTTAAAGCTAATGGTTGTCAAATGTCTTTCATGTGCCAGGCATGTACTAAGCACTTTAAATTCATTATTAGTTATATTTTAAAATATATATTAGGGGTACTATTATTATCCACTCCATTTTATGCATTGGAAAATGGAGGCAGATAAAGGATATCCTTGAAGCGGTAAGTACCCTAACCGATAAGTATTCCACACTGTTGGTTACAAGGCTGTACTATCTTTTTCTTCTTTTTTGTTTTAGCAAGGGAGAGGGTTGTGTTGGACAGGATGTCCAATGAAGTACATATCATTTTAGCAAAACATGCTATTATCTCCCCATAAGAAAGTGTAAGGATGGTCCTTTATACTGTGGAGACAAAATTTTAAATTATTGTTGGCAAAAATAGGGACAAAAAAAAGACATCTCTTGGAGAAGGAAATGGTAACCCACTCCAATATTCTTGCCTGGATAAGTCCATGGACAGAGGAGCCTGGCAGGCTGTAGTCCATGGGGTTACATGCATGCATGAGGGTAGAGGGAGATGGGTTGGGAGCAATAAACTGGTAGAACTAAAAAAAAAAGGGACATCTCTTTATTCCAGATGTGAAATGCACTGTGGGGATTCATTTGAAGTTTTGTTATCATTCACTTTGTCTCTGAATGTCTAGGCTTCATTCATGCTCATATATGGACACAACCAAAATACACCAATGAGGCAGAAGCCATTAAGTACTGTGATTATTTAAGTGGCCTTTTGGTAATTTAACAAACGATATATTGCAGCTAGAAGTCATTCACACGTATGTGTGTTAATCCTTGACTTCAGGTGGATGTGGGTGTGACTTAATGAAAAGAACATGGGCTTTGTCATCCATAGACCAAGGTTGAAATCTCAGCTCAGTCACTTGCTCGCTGTGTGACCTGGGGAAAATGACCTAATTTCTCTAAGCCTTGCCTTCCTTATTTTTGTGTGAAAAATACCCTCCTTACCTTCCAGTGTTTTTCAGAGGATATAAGTGGCCGGGGAGGGGGAGGTTGTTGGGTGAAATAGGTGAAGCGGATTAAGAAATACAAGCTCTGGCTATAAAATGAATAAGTCACAGGGATGTAGTCAATAATACTGTAATAATTTTGTATGGTGACAGATGGCTACTGGACTTGTCGTGGTGATTGTGTGGGAATGTATATGACTGTCAGATCACAATGTCGTACACTTGAAACTAACAATATTGTATGTCAACTATACTTCAATAAGAACAAAATGAGGATGTGATGAGATTGTGCACTTTAAGCTTGGCTCCTAGAAATTGCTCAGTAAGTGGCGGATCTTATTATTATTAAAAATAACTGTCTGGTCTTTCTCTGCCAAATTCTAGGGGTCTAGTTGGGAAAAGGGGATAAGAATCTGGAAAAAATTTAGATTGTTTCAGCATATCTAAACGTTTTCTGTACTAAGTGTGGTGCGTTGCTCAGTTGCTTCAGTTGTATCCAACTCTCTGCCACCCCATGGACTGTAGCCCGCCAGGCTCCTCTGTCCATGGGATTCTCCAGGCAAGAATACTGGAGCGAGTTGCCATTTCCTCCCTCAGGGGATCTTCTCAACCTAGGGGTCGAACCCATGTCTCCTTCATCTCCTCCATTTCAGGTGGATTTTTTATCGCTGAGCCACTGGGGGAAGCCCCTCAATAGTCTCAAATCTCATGTCAGGATAAATAATTCTTTTCTAAGAGGATTGGACTGAGGGATTCATGTTATTTTCATTTCTCTACCTTTTCCATGAACAAGGCATTTTCGTGCTTCTGTTCGCCATGGTTTTACGCTTGTGTTTTCCAGTTTGTTAAAGGAAGAGGAAAATGTGTCTTTGTAGAAGCAACACCTGTTAACTGGGTTGTGACTCCTGGGAGAGAGTTGCATGGAGCTCTCAGAGAAGCCTCTGGTGGAGGTCCTTGCACAACCCCAATGCCCTTTCAGTTCTAGAAGGTGATGACCTACGTTCTTCATCCACCCCCTCCATACTTGTAGGCGTCACTCTTCTAAAGACTGAACCGTTTTACACTTGGTTTTCAAGAAGTAAAAAATTCAATTTCAAGTGAGCCTTTCTCTGAAACTCGTTTTAACAGGAAACCCGTTTAGTCCTTTTTGTCTTTCTTGCATATTTTTCTACTGTGAGGAGAAAATGTCCATTTGTTCTCTTTCTGTTTTTACAACTTGATTTTATCTACATTGTGTTTTTTTTAGTTTTTGAAATATTTAACAGCTTTCTTTAGAAGAGAGAGAAAGATCACACAAAGCAGAAAAGAATGAAATTTGGCCCTTATGTTCTCACAGGGTCCAAATTCAGGCAACGAGGAGTGGATTGACCTGTGTCAGTAGGTTATGTGGTCTCTGTTGTCAGTTCTGACCCTCAGAGCAGAAGTTCTTTAAATAGGTGTATAGTTTCTGCTTTTGTGGTTGCTTAATCCTCAATGAAATATAAAAGCATAATCTGCCTCTGAGAAATCAAAAATCATTAGCAGACAGGTGAATCTAGACGTGTTGGGTTTATATTGTTGTGATTATTTTGCTTTAATTTAAGGGGATAATGAGAAAGCCTTTGAAAAGGCTGCAACCCAGCGAAGGTTGGTTAGGGCTTAGTGTCCTGCGTGTTTTCTGACAACCGATTTGTGCTAAAGGTCAGCATTGTTTAGACGCAGCCTAAGCGAGATTGATGAATGCAGCAGGTTTTTATTTAACTGGAAAGGAGAATTACTGCTTCATAAGCACTGATCTTCTGAATCCATCGTGTTGAAGGAAAAGCACTATCAGTGAACACACAAGTGAACTACTCCTGAACTAGATTTTGGACTGTAATTTGAATAATCTTAAGAGTGATTAGTGATTGCTAATCATGCTGGCAACTAATTTTTGAGGCACAAGTGCATCTGGTGGAGAAACATGTCAACACGTTTGTTTTGAATCTTGTGACTGCTATGAAGTCATTTCAAGCTAACATTAGACTTTTGAAGAAGGAAGTGTTTCTTTGAATGTTACAATTACAGGATTTATAATTTTTCAAAAATGAGCGTGTGAGATATTTGAGGTATATTGATGATATTCCACATCATCTTTTTTCCAAATGATTAGTCTAAATTAGGGGTGTTCATGCATGTACTATATTTATAATTTGTGTACTGCTTCTAAATGCTCATGGGTAAGTGAAATTTCTATTGAAGTTATTGGGGTCTTATAAAATTCCAGAATTGGGCCCATGGCATAAACTCACATCTATTTATGATGGAATTGATCGATTAAACATTTTGACATGTTTTCTTTGTGGTGTTCAGTTTCATTGCAGATAAAAAATCTAGAGTTGGGGGAGAATTTGGATGCCTCTGTAAGCTGTTTATTTGACCAAAAAGAAAATAACTAATTTTATGTCATCCTTATGCAACTACTAAAACAGCTAAAATTTCTGTTTTTAGTTTTTTTCTTTTACTTGATGACTTCTTTTACACAACCAACATAGTTTATCCATAAAGCATTATTAGACATCATAAAAAATAAATAACTTTGGCTGAGAAAGCCCTGGGAGTTTTACAAGGAAAAAGATTCCAGAGGGCTTGAGGCCCTCAGTTAAAATGTTCAAACTTTTAAACATTGGAAATAAGATTTCTAAAGCATTGAGCTGTTGTTGTGAGAGAACCTTTGGTCTCCATGAACTTTTATTTTCGACTCAGTGGGCAAAGTTTTTGAGGTTGCTGTGGTTTGGGTAGGGGACCTTTTCAGAAATGCCCGGCTTTTAGGAAAAAAAAAACACAGCTTTTCTTCTAATCAAGGCTCTGTTTTAAAGTTTGAAAACTTTGCTGTGATTAGAAGAATGAATTATTTCTCTGTTTCGTTGGGGTTTCCTCTGGGTACCCAGGCTGCAGAGTGTTCTCCACCTGGGTTACCTTGCAGGGTACCCCAGAGGTGCTGGGAGCCAAGAGGGCTGCCTGCCTGGATCTGGCCCCTGCCACACCATACCGGGCATGAGCAACACTCAGAGGCTGGCTGAGCCCTGAGCACAGCTGGAAAATCACACTGGGCAGAGGGGGTCCAGAGAGATACAAGAGATGAGGAACCTAAAGATAGCATTCCCAGTGGGTCTGTGTTTTGTTTAAAGTTTTTATTGAAACTTTAAGTTTTAGTGAAAGATGATTTAAAAAGAAGAAGAAAGGGAAAAAAACCACAAAATCCATCTAATTGTACATAGTACCTGGAGACTATATATTGATACATAGATTATTTTCAAGAAGGGAAAGGGAATGAAGAGAGAAAGAAGGAAGAGAGAGACAGAGGGAGGGAAGGAGAAAAGTACACTGAAATTATTTTGGTAATTAATGGCAGGCTGACCTAATGAGCTATTTTCAAAATTATTCGTTGCTTTTTTAACAAAGTGACTCACTTTTTGAAATTGGGTAGCAGGTTAATAACATTTATAATCTTTTCCAATCACTGTGTAAAATGCTTATGCATGTTAACTCATTTAATTCTCATACCCAACTTGTGGCATTAACTACCCATCTTGTAGAAGAGGAAATTGAGGTGCAGAGAGCCCAGGTAACATCTCCAGGCCAAACGGCTAGCGGCAAACGAAGATTTGAACACCGATTTTTCTGATTTCAAAATCAGGCTGCCTCCTTGCCACCTAAGACCAGGAGTTAGAAGAAGATCTTAGAGGTGTCCATCCTGGCTTACCTGCTCTACTACATAAGGAAGCTCAAGAGCTCAGGTCACCCCTAAACCTGGGGGAGACAGCAGCTCACTCTGCAGTTTCCTGGAGTGCACTTTACAGCTGTCCCTGGGCTTCTGGCTGCCATGGGCACCACGACATGACTTTGGCCAAGGCTGCTGACTGAAGACCCCCCAAGGGGCTCCTTCCTGTGGGGGTGCCTCATACCATGTATTCCTTTCATCTGAGTTCAACCTGGCACCACCGCTGGGAAAGTATTCCCCGCCTGCCAGTCACTCCGGCCAATTTGACATTTTATATCATCAACGGCTTCATACCTATTTACTCACAGACTGCCTGCTTTTCCTTATAATGCATGTGTGTGTGCTAGGTCAAGTCCAACTCTGTGACTTCACGGACTGCAGCTCAACCAGGCTCCTCTGTCCATAGTATTTTCCAGGCAAGAATACTGGAATGGGTTGCCATTTCATACTCCAGGGGATCTTCCTGACCCAGGGATCAAATCCATGTCTCCTGCATTGGCAGGCAGATTCTTTATCACTGCTTGGTTCGGCATAAAAACCTTGGTTGTTAAAATAACAGCCAGCCCCTTCCATTGCATAGCATGTTATAGTTTGCCATCACTGATATAATCATTAACTGCTCTGGCTCTGGAATCCCACAGGCTTAGTAAGAATTGGCTTTGCCATGGGCTAGATAATCTGAACTCAGCAAGCCACGTGACCTCTCTGAGCCTCAGTTTCCTTGTCAGTAAGGTGGGGCCATGCACAGCACCTACCTTATAGGGTATTGTGAAGATTAAATGAATTAGTGCATATAAAGGGATCTGCACAGAGCCTTGGCATGTTGTAAAAGCTCAGTAAACAAAGGGGTTTTGAGGACTTGCTTCTCCTTGAGTCCCCATAGTAGCTTCCAAGGCTCTCTCTCCACTCCCTGTCTCTGCCCTCCGCCCAAGACTGCATAGGAGAAGAAAACACTTTCTACAGCACTTCCACTACGTTCAATCTTTTCAATACATGACCTCATAAGCCTGTGATCTGGGCGGGATCATGCCCATCCTGTACTTAGGGAAATGGCCACTCCCGTGGGATTCAATCACGTGCATTGGTTCATTTTTGTTGTTGCTGCTTAGCTGCTAAGTTGTGTCTGACTCTTTGCAACATTGTAGACTGTAGCCACCAGGCTCCTCTGTCCATGGGATTTCCCAGGCAAGAATACTGGAGTGGGTTGGCATTTCCTTCTCCAAGGGATCTTCCTGACCCAGGGACTGAAACTGCATCTCCTGCATTGCTTCATACGGCAAGAGTATCCAAACTGAGGTTGTTATGCTACCAAAGCTAGTTGCACTTTTTAAAGCCAGGCCATCTCCACACCAGTTAAAAACATGCAGTTGCAGGGAAGGGGCTGAGGGTTTCCCTTGTGCCTCAAATTCTGTCTTAACTTTGCCTCTCAGTGCTCTTACCCACGTGGGCTACAATGTACATACTTCCCATCCTCGTTTTCCGTGTTTACTTGATGCTTCTTCCTTTGTTTCTCAAGATTTCCACCCGTGTCATTATTCTCTGTGCTTAGTGAAGTGCAAAGCACCTGCCAGAGTGTCTGACACAAGTCAGCACTCAATAAGTATTTATTTAAGATATTAATCAACCCCTCTTTCATATTGTGAGGAATGCTGCGTCTCTCTGCTTGCTTTCTAGAAAGCCTGACTCAGGGCTCTGTGCAAACAAGTCCTTGATAGATTAACTGCAGATTCACTGAGCCCCTGTGAACCAGGCATGGAGCTGGTGCTTCATTCATTTCCTTCTTTCTCTTCCTCTTCTCTCCTCATTGATCTGCTCTTCTGTGCCAAGCACTGTCCTAAAAGTGGGGAATCAGGTACAGTCAGCTCTTAAGGAGCTTATTCTTAGGAGCATATTAGTACTAAGTACTAATATTAAGTACTGAGCATATTAATACTAAGTACTGATATTAGGAGCATATTATTCTCCTAATCCTTGTAATAAACTCATGGGGTAGATATTTTTAATATAGGAAGAAAATTGAGGTCCATGAGGTTAAGTAATTTGCCCAGGGTTGTGGAGTTTACCTAGCCCCTTTTAAGGGGAGGATTAGAATTAATGCCCTCCTGGCTTCCCAGGCCATGCACCAAGTATCAAACAGAATGATAACAGGAAGGAGCTAAAGAGTAATGCTGGGGAGGTGGGCCTGATACAGGAATTATACTATTGGTAGATAAGACTTACATAGTGCTTATCATGGAAACACTGTATGCCTCTGATACAAATCCCATGAGGTGCCATTATTACTACTCCCATTTTGCAAATTAAAAAAACTGAGGCTCAAGGAAGTGGAGTTGCTCATCCAAGTTAATCCAGCAAGACAGTCCGACTTGAACCTGGCAGTTGAGCTCACGGTCTGTGTCCTTAACTACTACAATGTTAATTCAAACAAACCAGAAGAGTGCCTCAGACATAAACAGATGCCTGGGACTCATGGTGGTTCCATGTGTCTGCAACTTGCTCTGTGCCACTGCTCTCCCTGTGCCACCTGCTCTCCAGGTATGCTCTCCCCACTGCTAGAAGTGGAGAGAAAATGACATTTTTACAACCTGGTTATGCAATTATGTACATTAACTCTGGTGTTCTCAGGGATATTTTCAGAGCAGAGAGCTGCTTTTACATTGCATTTATCTTCAACAGGAGATGGCACTGAACATCTTAGGTTTAATTTCTCTAGTCTCCGGAAACTGTTGGTGAGTTCAGGATCTGTGAGATATCGACATTGGTGTATCCTTGGGCTTCCCTTGCTAATTCTTGTTATTTTGCAAATAATGACATCTTAATTAATCTCTGCTCATTTCAGAGTTTTCTATATTGAGTTTTCCTAAAGTAAGAAGGGGCAGTAACATTTTTGAACACATATTGTGTGTCTGGTATTATTTTAGACACAGCTTAGTGCTCACAACGAGACTTTAAGATGTGTAATTATGGGTCTCATAAGATTGCTGGGAGAAATATCAGCAATTTCAGATATGCAGATGGTACCACTCTAATGGCAAAAAGTATAGAGGAACCAAAGTGCCACTTCATGAGGGTGAAAAAGGAGAGTGAAAAAACTGGCTTAAAATTCAACGTTCAAAAAATTAAGATCATGGCATTCAGGCCCATCACTTTGTGGCAAGTAGATGGGAAAAAGTGGAAGCAGTGACAGATTTTATTTTCTTGGGCTCTAAAATCACTGTGGATGGAGACTGCAGCCATGACATTAAAAGATGCTTGAAAGGGAATTCCCTTGAAAGGAAATCTATGACAAACCTAGACAGCATATTTAAAAGAGAGATATCACAAAGCTGACAAAGATCCATATATTCAAAGCTATGGTTTTTCCAGTACTCATGTACGGATGTGAGACTTGGACCACAAAACAGGCTGAACACTAAAGAATTGATGCTTTCAAGCTGTGGTGCTGGAGAAGACTCTTGAGAGTTCCCTGGATTGTAAGAAGATCAAACCAGTTAATCCTAAAGGAAATCAACCCTGAATATTCATTGGAAGGACTGATGCTGAGGCTGAAGCTCCAGTAATTTGGCCATCTGATGCAAAGAGCTGACTCACTGGAAAAAATCCTGATGCTGAGAAAGACTGAAGGCAAAAGGAGAAGGGGGTGGCATAGGATGAGATGGTTAGTTAGCATAACTGACTCAATAGACATGAATTTGAGCAAACTCCAGGAGATAGTGGAGGTCTGAGGAGCTTGGCATGCTGCAGTCCATGGGGTCGCAGAGTTTTACATGACTTAGCAACTGAACAAAACAACAAAACATAAGTTAATGCTTAGGTTAGAGTTAGCTGGCTCAGTTGCTAGGCTGTGTGATCTTGGGCAAGTCATTGCTATGATGATGATGTTGACAAGGATGATGGTGTGTGCTTTGAGAGGCAGCATTCCAGGAGATGGCAATAGTGTCACCTTGGACTCACTCACATCATGCAGTGACCGAGACACCTGCAGATCAAAAAGAGACATGGGACACTATTCCTGTGGCTAGGCCAGATGAGTGGATACAGTTAGCTAGAAAGAGGACACATTTCTTATCTCTTCTCATCTCACTCATCTGTTCTGATTCAAACCTTGAAGACTTAAACTCTTGTAGTGGCCTCCTACTAGGGGGACATTAAGTGCCAGTTAGCCTGGGACAGTCCTGGTTTACGTATAGTGTGTCAGTCACTCAGTCATGTCTGACTCTTTGTGACCCCATGGACTGTGTAGCAAGCCAGGCTCCTCTGTCCATGGAATTCTCTAGGCAAGAATACTAGAGTGGGTAGCCATTTCCTTCTCAAGAAGATCTTCCCGACCCAGGGATCAAACCTGGGTCTCCTGCATTCCAGGCAGATTCTTTACTATCTGAGCCACCATGGAAGCACCTGGTTTATGTATACGGTCCCGACAAAATTCTTACCAGCATTGCTTTTCAATATCAGAAGTGTCCAGGTTTAGATGATAAGACGTATGGTCTCATGCTTCCCTTCCCCCTCCCACTCCACTAAGACTGTGTTTAGCAGCCCCAGATGGAGCTGCCCACAGAGCTGATTTGCTTCTGCCACATTCTGCTCGAAAACTTTTAGAGGTTCTCAACCCTCTACTGAATAGAATCCAGACTCCTTAACCGAGCCGTGAGTATGAAGGCGGTGCTATTATGTGCGCATGCCCCATAGCATCTTACAGAGTGCTAGTTAAACAGGATAGTCTCACTAAACACATGTTGAATTAATACCTGTTCTTGAATGTGTCATTTTCCTGCCAGCTCCGGGGCCTTTGGACATGCTGTTTCTTCGCCATCCTCCCTCTATTTACCTGGGGTAGTAATATATGTCTTCTTACTCTTCAGTTGTCAGTTTGATGCTACTTATTCTGAGAAGCTTCTCTAACTCTCATGGGTTTGACCAGGCCTTTTTCTTTCCCTCTCCCCTGGCTTTCTTGGTAATGACATCTCTATTTGTGAGATTATTGAATAGCTGACTCCTGCACTAAACGCTAATGTTCCACAAAGACAGAAACCGTCTGTCTTCTTCCCTGCTATGTTCCTACTGTCTAGCTCAGTGCCTGTAACAAGTTACCCCATAAAGAGTTGATAAACAGACAGTGGGGTGTATGAATGTAAGGCCCCTCACAGGCTGAAGCTGTCCTTTCTGAGCCAGTGCAGTTCATGTCACCTGATTAAACCCTGCAACAGAATCTTAGCACACTTGGAATACATATGAGGTTCTTACTCCAGCCAGCAAGTCCCTACAACCTTTGGGTGCATCCTAACTTCCTGACCTCATTTCCTACAGCCCTCCCCCTTCCTCCCTCTCCCCTACCACGCTGGTTCCCCAGCTCTTCCTCACACCCTAGAGCCCCCTCCCACCTTGGGCCTTTGCACTTCAACATCACCTCCTCTGAGAGGCCCTCAGTGCCCCTGCCCCTTAAAACCACACCCACATCTCTCTCTATCCTAGTCCCTGGCTTCATTTCTTCACGACACTCATTGTGCTCTAAGTCATCTTGTTTATTGGTTTTCCTCCGTCTCCACCACAGGTTATAAGCTCCCTGAGAGCGGGGACCTTGCTGCATGTTCACCGCTAGAGCCTCAGAGCCTGGCAAACAGTCAGTGCCAAATCACTGTTTAGTGGGCCAGGGATGGAATGAGAGCAGGGCCAGGGTGGGGCTGCCCCTTGGAGACAGGGACAAGGGCCCCTTCCTGGAACCCAGCGGCCCCTGGGGCAAGGCCTGTGGTGTCGCCATGGCAACCCACTGACCTGTGGCGCCCCTACCCTGGAGAGGCCACAGCTGCCCGCCTCCTGGGCCCACTTCCCACAAGAACCCGTGTGTCACCACCGTGGGGAGCCCCGGGGGAGAGAGGAAAGGGGCCGAGACAGAATGATCCAGAGGAACGCACATCCTGGCCTGAAGGGAGACAGCAGCAGGCCCCGGCGGCGCGGGTCCACTGGTAATGACTGGGATCTGGGGGAGGGACGTGAGGGTGCGCCCTGGCACCCCTAGAGGGACCTGGAGCCCAGTCTTCCCTGGGTAGCTCCACGTGTGGCCCCTCAGCTCTTTTATGTAGCATTTCTAAAGCTGTGCGTTCCTAAAATAGGCCCCAGCACAGCGCCCCAGAAGACTGTTGATAGAAAGAGGATGAATGCCGCCTTCTATTAAAACCCGGTGACACTTTCTAAGTCAGGCGGCGTTTTCCTCAGGTATTGCGTAAGTCAAGAACTCCCTGTTCTCACCCAGTTCCTCAGAAACAAAGCTCATCATATTATTCCCCCACTGCTTCAAAATCATGGCCGGCTCCCAGCTGTCTGCAGGCATCTTGGCCTGGGAGAGGGGGCAGTGAGGCCTTTGCAATCTGCTCCTACCGGAATCCCCCACTTGTCCCCCACCATGCCTTGGGTCATGGGTCAGTGGGCTCTTCACCTTTCCCAGAGCCCATTTTGTGCCTTTGTCTGTGACGGTGGCCCTCTTCCCCAGTACACCCTTCTCTCCTCCATGCCCACCCCTTTAAGGGCCAATTGAAATGCCCTCCCCTCTACCCTCTGTGAAGCAGCCCAGCTGAGCTGGAAGCCCCTTTTTGTCATCTAGACATACTCCCGGTTACCTGCTGGCTTAGCAAGGCAGGGTGCCGGGGTGACACCCAACAGCATTGGGGTCAGACAGACCTGTAGTGGTGACTTCACCTAGCTTGTCTGACATTCACTTTCCTTCTCACACGTCGGAGCTGTTCAGGGCTCTGTTTCAGAACTGCTGTGAGGAGGAGAGGTAAAGCAGAATGACCAGCATGGGGAGGGCACTCAGTAAATGCTGTGTGTGTATGCTCAGTCCCTCGGTTGTGTCTGACTCTTTGCAATCCCAAGGACTGTAGCTCGTCAGCCTCCTCTGGTCATGGGATTTTCCAGGCAAGAATACTGGAGTGGGTTGCCATTTCCTCCTTCAGGGAATCTTCCAGACCCAGAGATCAAACCTGCTTCTCCTGCATTGGCAGGTGGATTCTTTACCACTGAGCCACCTGGAAAACCCTCAATATATGCTTGACTGTCCCCACCATGGCTGTGAGCACCTGGTGGATAGAGACCATGCTTCCCTCATTTTCCCACAAGCCCAGCATGCTAAGTGTTTCACCTTTGTCATTTCAGTTAATTTTTGGAGAAACTTGGGAGGCAGGACTTTAAAAAGGTTCAGGAACCACCTCAATGTTACATAGCTAGTAAGTGGAAGGACTGGGCTTTGCAAGCTAGTTTTTCTAACCACTGGCTCCACATTCTTCCTGGCCTGCCTCTATCTTCTCTTTCATCTTGTACTGTCTCCCTGGGGTCACTTTGCATCAGCCATAAACAGGTTCCATAAACAGATCACTCATGATCCACCTTTGAGGCTTTGTCTCTGTGGTCCCAGGTCTCAGAACCTCGGAAGTCCTCAATCTCTCACCACGTTCAGTCTCTGCTCCAATACCATTTCTTCCCAGAGGTCTTCCTGAGGAAGGATGCCCTGTCCACTGTTCCCTCTTCTTTCATTCACTTCATCACAACCATCACTGCCAGCTCTGTGCTTGACACCACTCCAGGCTCTTGGGGACTAGGCACCAAACAAGATACTCACAGTTGTTAGAACTTATATTTTTAAGAAGGAGGGAAATGTTGTTGTTGTTGTTCGGTCACTCAGATGTGTCCTACTCTTCGCAACACCATGGACTGCAGCACGCCAGGCTTCCCTGTCCTTCACAATCTCCCAGAGCTTGCTCAAACTCATGTCGATTGAGTCAATGATAGCATCCAACCATCTCATCCTCTGTTATCCCCTTCTCCTCCTGCCTTCAATCTTTTCCAGCATCAGGGTCTTTTTCAATGAGTCGGCTCTTTGTATCAAGTGACCACAGTACTGGAGCTTGAGTTTCAGCATCAGTCCCTCAAATAAATATTCAGGGTTGATTTCCTTTAGGATTTACTGGTTTGATCTCCTTGCTGTCCAAGGGACTCTCAAGAGTCTTCTCCAGCACCACAGTTTGAAGAAAGCATCAATTCTTCAGTGCTCATACTTCTTTATGGTCCAACTCTCACATCCGTACATGACTATTGGAAAAACCATAGCTTTACTATATAGACCTTTGTTGGCAAAGTGATGTCTCTGGTTTTTAGTACACTGTCTAGGTTTGTCATCGCTTTCCTTCCAAGGAGCAGGCGTCTTTTAATTTCATGGCTGCAGTCACCATCTGCAGTGATTTTGGAGCCCAAGAAAATAAAATCTGTCACTGTTTCCATTGTTTCCCCCTTTATTTGCCATGAAGTGATGGAACCAGATGACACGATCTTAATTTTTTGACTACTGGGTTTTAAGCTGAGTGAGGAAAACAGATAAAAAGAAGGCATAAGAAAACAACATCTTTTCAGATCCTGAGACCCTCGTCCATCAGAAATATCCTGCTGTAATATATTGGTTTCCTGTTATATAGCTTTTGTCCATCTCTTCTTTTTAAAATTATTTTATTTTACTCTTTTTTTTTTTTTGGCTACACCACCTGACATGTGGGATCTCAGTTCCCCAACCAGGGATCGAACCCTCGCCCTCTGTACTAGAAGTGTGGAGGCTTAACCACTGGACCGCCAGGGAAGTCCCTGTTCATTTCTTCTGTTAGAACTTTACACTGAAGACCGTTGATAAGTATTTGCAAAATGAATAGACAGATGGATGAGAGGGAACAACTGGCCTGTCCCTGCTCTTGGGTGGCCTCGGGTGCAGTGGCTTGAAGCAGGGTTCCCAGCCAGATTTTGAAGTCAGGCCACGACAGTGAGAGTGCTGAATCCTAGCCACTAGACCACCAGGGCCAGTGGCCAGTGGCAAGGCCCTGGCCTGTCAGCTGTGTGGAAATGAATATCCACATAGAGACAGAAGTGAAACAAGTAACGTGTTTATTAGGAGAAAAAAAGGTACATGCAGACAGACATGCAGGGGGCTCAGGGAGACAGAATGGTAGTTTGAATTACTTTTATGGGGCATTTCTTCTGGGTTTCCTTTGGCCAATCATCTTGCTTTGCCTGGTTATGAGTCTGTATTGGGTGTATCTTAGGGTCCTCCCCTGTGTGTGTGCACACCTCTTAGCCAAGATGGATTCTAGGGAAGAGACCTATGGGAAGGTTGACATCACTTACTATGGGTGGTGCCCCTTCCCCTTTTTGACCTCCGAGGAGCCTTTCTGTGCATATGTAGTCAGGGAGGTCTCCTTGACTTCGAGAATGAGGAATGTGTGGTCTTTTATCTTTTATCTGGGCAGGGTCCAGCCTCCTCCATTATCCTGCTGTTATGGAGTTTCTGTCCACAGGGGAGTAACTATTCGGCCTGGGGCCCATCTACCTCCTGCCTCATGCCCAGTAGGATGCAGTGGGAAGAATAAGCATAAGCTTTGGAGCCTGAAGATCTGGGTTTGAATTCTGACTTTAACACCTTTGAACTGTGTAACCTTGGCCACACCACTACCAACAGACCATAGCTATGTGCAGTTTCCTTATCTGTGCCTACGTACTCAGTTGCTTCAGTTGTGTCTGACTCTTTGTGGCTCTACGGATTGTAGCCGGTCAGGCTCCTCTGTCCATGAGATTCTCCAGGCAAGAACACTGGAGTGGGTTGCCATGCCCTCCTCCAGGAGATCTTCCCAACCCAGGAATTGAACTCACATATCCTTCGGCTACTGTATTGCAGGCGAATTCTTTACCGCTGAGCCACTGAGGAAGCCATTCCTTATCTGTAATGTGGTGTAAATTTCTATCCCATGAGGTAGACTGTGAAGCTCAGATCAGGTTCTCCGTCTCAGGGTGCCCTGTAAACTTCAAGGATTATGTGCCTTTTGACAACCAACATGGTCGGCTCCTCCTGCCAGGCCAATGTATGTTCGTGAAGCACTGCTCTGAGTCTTGGACTGGCTTGGATGTGCCATGCCCCCAGTGCAGCTACTTCCTAGTTGTTATTTGCTGCTCCTGCAAAGGGAAGCAAGGTTTGTTCCTGGGAAACCCAATAACCATTTAAGGCTCTGCTCAACCTCATTTTAGGAACTTGAGAAAGTCACTTCAAATTGGGGTTTCCAAATCTCTGATCTGAAGTGGGGAGGCATGAAGATCGGCCTCTAAGGAATGTGGGTTAAACTCCCTGTAAGATGAAAAATCTACGAGGCATCCTCCTTCCTTCCCATGATCCCAGATGAGTCAGGTGAAAGGATGCTTCACAGCCCAGGAGCTTATGCTTACATTCATCAGTAAATCCTGCTGGACACTTAGAGCAAGGCTGGTCCTTCCTAAAAGGTTAGATGGTTTTTATGGATCAAGTATGAGGCAGGTGGGAACAGGAGGTTATCCAAGTGTGAATTGAGCTCAGCTTCTCCAGTGTCCCAGAGCACAGCGCCAATACTGCTGTGCTGATCACAGTATGAGAACTTTTGATTTCATAACAATAAATATAGATATTAAGACATATCACATCATATTGTCCTGAGTTTTAATTTACGACTTTTGCACACATGCAAAAACTCACATAGTATCTGGCACATAGTAGGAACTTACTGTTGTTTTTCAAAAAAAGTAATGCATTCAACAACATATTTACTGCACTATATCTGTGCACCCAGGCACAGTGCCAGCTCCTGGGCACAGGTGAACAAAAATGACAGGGTCCTAGCAATCATGAGCTGATGGAGGAGGATCTGCCTTGTTTTTCTGATGGCAACTAGAGGGCAGAAACCAGTCTTATTCATGTTTATATCAGACTCACTTGACTACAGCTTCTTGATCTACATGGGACAAAATACATTTTTGCTGAATTTTTGTTTATTTGGAAAATTGCCTTTGATGTGTTGTCCTTTTTTATGCTGTATGTGGTAGAAAAGAAAGCAATTAGGAAATTCTATAGACATGTGGATATATCTCCTTACACACTGCATTTTTTGATATCATTCATGTCAATAATATAATGTTTGTTGAGGTCAGTCTATAGGAAAAACTTTATACCAGGCACTAGTGGAGAGTCAAGAGAAATAAAATAAAATGGACTGCGTTCTAAGATGTTTAAGTTCTGAACTGAGGAGCATGTTATGTAAAACATAGGCTTACAAAGAAACATGTAAATGAACTTAGCAAAAATTGTAATATGTAAGTTGAGTTTTAACACACGTTGTAATACAAGGCAGACTGTGATCATTGTTGCAATACTGGCAACGTGTTCTGGAGACCATATGGGATATGGGATAAGGAGAGCTCAGAGCACACTTGGAGAGACAGCACTGTGGTTATGACCTGAGTGTGAATGCTGATCCTGCCTCTTACTAGCCGGATGACTTTGGACAAGTCATCTAATCTTTCTGAGCCTTAGTTTCCTGATCTCTAAAATGGGCATATTGATAAAACCTATCTTGTAGGGCTGTTATGAGGATTATGTATGATGGTGTACCAAATGCATTTACATAATGTTTGGCCCATAAGAGCTCAGAATATGGTGGCCTTTGTTAAGCCACTTAATCTACAAATGAGGGCTTCCCAGGTGGCTCAGTGGTAAAGAATCCGTTTGCCAATGCTGGAAAGACGGGAGAGGAAGGTTTGACCCCTGGGTTGGGAAGATCCCCTGGGGGAAGGAATGGTAATCCACTCCAGTAGCCTTACCTGAAAAATCCCATGGACAAAATAGCCTGGCAGGCTACAGTCCATGGGGGTCACAAAGAGTTGGACATGACTGAGCACACTCACACACACACACACACACACAATCTACAAATGAATAAGATAGATGAATGCAGTGTTTCATTAAACATTCAATATGCTTATCATTCTGGTTGATTAATTCTTGGTCTTTGTAAGACTATAACCCATTATTAATAATTTTAAAGTATGTAATGTTTACTTCAGGTGACCTGAATAGAGGCCTTTCAGTCCTATGGAGCAACCTTACTTATGGGACGCGAGTTGCAGATGGCACTGTTAAGGGTCCCCCTAGGGAAGAAGACAAACCTCAAAAAAGCACCCATGACTCCAAGGCCTGTGGCCTCTATAAATTTTTCAGAATGTTGCGTTCATACAGTCTGGAATGCAAGACCTTTGAACACTCTGGAAACTCCCATGTCCAGAACACAGAGGTGATGGTTCTGCCAGACCTGGCACTGCTTAGACCCTGTCTGAACCCTCAGAGCTCACTCTGAGCCCCATGTGTTCAAACAGACATTGATTAAATGGAAGACACCAGGAGCAGGAGCACTGGATGGCTAAAAAGGAGAGGAACAATTTCTCTCCCAAGAAAGTGCTGAAACAAGTGGGATCCATTTTGACTAGAAAAAAATGAAGACATATGGCTTCCTCCTATATCTGACACTTGCCTCAGAGACCAGACCTACTCTGCACTGCTCCAGGGAGCAGAGCTGGGAAGCGGAGTGGACACAAGCATAAGCCATGAGTCAGAGAGGTGTGAGTTGGGGCAATGGATGGGGGAAAGGAGTACTTGGTGCGATTTCTTCTCTCTCCCCTCTCTCCCTCCTGTAACCTTGCTTTCATCTCTCTCCAGGGTTGGGGTTGGGCAGTGTGGGGGAGAGGGACTGCCCTCAGGACAGCTCTTACTTGACTTGAACTCTTGTGGGTGAGTGTTGCATATCTTGACCCACCTGGTGACCAGAGCCAGCTCCTTTCCAGAATGTTGCAGTGAGCTCTTCAGAGAGGGTTCCTCCTCCAATTGCTGAGGATTATCACCTGCAAGAATAGGCCCCTTTGCAGACTCCGATGATAACAAACCTGATTCTGGCACAGGCAAATGGGTGAGAGTGTTCACTTTTACTGACGAAAGAGAGTGGCGGTGTATTTGTGAATGTGTGTGCCCACACGCATGTGAGAGTGAGTAGGTGTGCATACCTAGCTAGGGAGACCAAGGGCTGGCCTCGAACAATAGAAATTGATTTTGGTGGTATGGTTAGGTGGAGGGAGGGACTGCAAATTTCATGAGATGCCATCTGACATCAGCCACGGCTGTTGCCGGGAAGAATGTGCCAGGACTTGAAAGGGTTAGAAGATCTGAGTAGAGATATTCTTGAGAATTCTGGAAAGAATTCTGGAGATTTGTATCCAGATGTGGTTTTGCGTAAGATGTGATGACAAACACCCACCCTGTGTCATCACAGCTTTGAAACCATTGCAAGCTGTTTGTTTCTACATTGTGCATTTGCTATCTGGAAGGGGGTAGCATTTTAATGCTTTGAATCTCTTGGCTGCTCCCTGTTTCCTTAGAAATACCAGATTTCCATATCCTCTTAACAAGCTGGTGCCTGTTCCACTCCTTGGATATTTCTCTGCTACTTATTTACGATTTTGGAAGCAGCTTTTTAAAAAGCAGTTTGTTGAAACATACAATACACACCAAAACCCCAACATTTCTCTCTGCTGTTGGCACTTGCTTTCCCCTCACTACATCGCTCAGGAGCCAGTGTTAGCGTGGTTTCCTTTAATAATATGTTACTAAGTAATGAACTTTCCCTAGGCTCTTTGAATTATGAGGTGTCACATTACTCGATTAAGCTTCAGTTGCTCTCTAGGGAAACTGGAGGTGAAAATCCTTGCTTCAGAGAGTTGTGGTCAGAATTCAATGAAATATGTTAACATTAAAATAGGGGTTCAGTAAATGCCAGCTCCCATATTATGAAGAAGGCAGCAGGCGACAGCACTGTTCAAAAGCACACATTCATAGGTGTAATCAGTTCTGCTCTAATACTAATATGCATCCCCCCGAGTTACCACCATTCTACAAAACTGCACAACAAAAAGCACAGCATTCACTGGAATAATAAACTAGGGGCACAACGCTTAAAAACTTTGTCAGCGACTCATGGGGAAAAAGATAGGACCCTAATAAAAAGGATAGCACAGTTTTACACATGTTAAATAGTTAAGAGGCATATAAATACAATAAGTATGGCACTTGACCTTGAAAAAGACTTGAAATTTGCTTTTGGAAGTGGACTTTGGTAGGGCCACAGCTTGTGTGTTATTGTGAAATGGTGGAACGTGGTCTATCTGGGCAGGTGTGACTCACAACCTGTGCCGTAAACTCAAGTAGCTGGTAGATGTTTGAGGTGTGAGCACGTGTGTCTTTTGCATATTCCTGCAGGGCTCAATTCAGCTATGTGCAGTTTCTGCATTCACTTAATGTTTTCTAAGAAAGAAATCAAGCATAAGCAAAAAGAAAATTTGTGCTAGGCGCAAATGGTTCCCTAATGTATCACTTGAATTGAACACATTCGTGGTTTCAAAACAAACATTTTAGCAAAACTGATGTACTTAGCTGATGCTGTTGAATGAATGAATGAATAGTGGATGCTCTAGATTATAGAAAAAGCATTATGCTACTTCGTGGAAAGTACATTTGTAGTATTTGGAATTGGATTTTTTTAAAAAAAATTCTATGGTCTTTGGGTTTTAAAACTAATGGAGGGACTTCCTGGGTGGTCCAGTGGCTAAAATGCTGTGCTCCCAATGCAGGGGAACTGGGTTCCATCCCTGGTCAGGGAACTAGATCCCACATGACACAACTAAAAGTTCACGTGCCTCAATGAAGACTGAAGATCCTGTGTGCCACAACTAAGACCCAGCAGAGTCAACTAAATAAACTTAAATAAATAAAATAATAGGTAACTATCACAGACCTTTTGAAGCCTCCTCCTGTAGTGACTTTCAGTCTGGGCTTGGAGGATCCCCTTCAGGGGTCACTGACAAAGTAGGGGTGGAGGAAGCAGCAAGTTTCCCTGCCCTCCTCTTCAACCAGAACCCTCAGGGTTGTATCTGCTTTTCTTTTTGTTTTCGTTTGAATTAAGCGTTCTGTTGCTAATTCACAAGTCTCCAAACCATCAGTGATTCAGTTGACCAAATTTTGTTTTACAAACTAGTTCTCAGGAAAGTATTAATATCTTCTTTTTGAAGAAAGATAATCCTCAGTGGATACTCAGTTGGTACTAATACTCCGAAATTAGTCGAATTTGGCCAAGAAATACTCAAGTGGGGCTTCGAATTCCTGTTTTGCCTTCAAGCTACTCAGCAAAGTCTCATCAGCAATGATGCATACTGGGCTTCATGTTGAATCCAACCCCAGTCTGGGCAGATATCAGATGAAAGTTGATGGGCATTTAAATCTAGTGCATTGATGATGTTCCTGTCTCTTTGCAAACACCAACAGTGTGATTTTCTTAATTTTTCATTTTTAGAGAGCTGGATTGAAAGATGTCTCAACGAAAGTGAAAACAAGCGTTATTCCAGCCACACATCTCTGGGGAATGTTTCTAATGATGAAAGTAAGTGCTTGAAACTCAGTCTTCCATGATGTCCTGGCTATGGGCTGTGTTCTGATGAGGAATGGTGCTTCTGGAATGCTAGACTAGGGCATGTCACCTGAAACAAGAGGCTCTCCAGCCATTTATGAAATACCCAAGCCTTCCTTATAATATCCTCCAGGAGGGAGTTCAATGCATTCAGATGGATGTGGAAACTGAGGCCACAGCAAAAACTTGCTGTTTACACATTCTCATTGTCTGAGTCCCTAAAGATTCCATCTCAGTGATGCTCCAGTGGGAAAATGTGGACTTTGAATGAGAAAGGCCATTCTCTGTAGATATGGATTTAAAGGCGTGTGTCATGGGACTGTTGTTTTAAAGTCACAAATGTCTTTGGTGTTGGAAAGTAACAATTTCTCCTGCATCTTGAACTAGAGAATTGGGGTTGATGGAAAGATATAAATTGCTGTGTTTGTTCCTTTCCCTATGTTATGTCAGGCTAGGGCTTCTGGGTACCTTATATTAAGAGCAGAAGACTAATTGGGACTTGTATTTGCCCCTAAAGCACTATAAAAAGGGGGCAGCTTATTATAAAGTCATTTCCAACAGGGACAGAATGTCTTTCTTAATTGGTAAAGTACATCTCCTTAGTTCAGTTTTCTCAAAGATTCAGGGAATCTTTAGGGAAGATTTAGCCATACTGTTGTAGGTCACAGTAGTTTTTCTTTTTCCTTGCTGCATAGTACTCCACTGTTTGCTTCTATCACAGTGTGTGTATCGATTTAAATGTTGATGGATATTTAAACTGCTTCAAGTTTTTGTTTAAGCATCTCTGAACATTCTTTTTTAAAGTTTATTTTAATGTGGTAGAATATGCCTGATGTAAAATTTATCATTTTAACCATGTTAAGTATATAATTCAGTGGCCTTAAGTACTTTCACCTCATTGTGCAACCATCACCACTATCCATCTCCAGAACTTTTTTCATCTCCCTAAACTAAAATTCTGTACCCATTAAACAATAGCTCTCCATCCTCCTTTCCCCCTAGTCCCTAGCAATTACTATTCTACTTTCTGCTATTCTTTTTGAAGTTGACTAACTGTAAGAATCTCATATAAGTGGAATTACATAGTATTTGTCCTTTTGTGACTGACTTATTTCACTTGGCATAATATTAATTCATGATGTAGCATGTATCACAATTTCCTTCCTTTTTAAAGCTGAATGACATTCCGCTGTATGTATATACACCACATTTTGTTTATCCATTCATCTGTTGATGGACATTTGAGCTAGTTCTATTTTTTGGCTATTGTGAATAATGCTGCTATACACACAGGTGAACAAATAACTGGTTGAATTCTGCTTTCATTCCTTTTGGATATATAACCAGAAGTGAAATTGCTGGATCATACGGTAATTCCATATTTACTATTTTGAAGCACTGCTGTATTTCCATGGTGGCTGCACCATTTTACATTCTCACCAGCAATGTGCTAGAGTTCCAATTTCTCAAAATTCTTGCTAATACTTGTTATTTTCTGTTTTTTTTTTTTTTGTAATAGTCATTCTAATGTATAAGGTAGTATCTCATTGTGGTTTTGATTTGTAGTTTTCCTAATGATTAGTGATGTTGAGCATCTTTTCATGTACTAAGTGACCATTTGTATTATGTATACTTTGCAGTAATGCCTATTCAAGTCTTTCAGCCATTTTTGAAACATAAAGCTTGTGAACTTTGAAATTTTTATTTATTTATTTTTGGCTGTGCTGAGTCTTTGTTGCTAAATGCAGGCTTTCTCTAGTTGTGGCAAGCAGGGGCTATTCTCTAGTTGTGGTGCACAGGCTTCTCATTGGGGTGGCTTCTCTTGTTGAAGAGTATATGGACTCTAGGGTGCACATGGGCTTCAGTAGCTGTGACCCATGGACTTAGTTCCCCCAGGGCACATGGAATCTTCCTGAACCAAGAATCAGACCTGTGTACCCTGTGTTGGCAGGTGGATTCTTAACCACTGAATCACCAAGGAAGTCCTTTTGATCATTTTCTAAAAATCAGATAGTTTATTTCTGGATTGTTGAGTTGTAGGAACTTCCCTAATGATTAGTGATATTGAACATTCTTTCATGTGCTTATTGATTATTTGTTTTATTCTTCGTAGAAATGTCTATTTAAGTCTCTCAACTGCTAGTTCTTTATATATTTTGTATATTAACCCCCATCAGATATATGTGTTGCAAATATTTTTCTCCTATTCTGTAGGTTGCATTTTACTCTGTTGATTGTGCTCTTTGATGCACAGTTTTCAATTTTAATGTAGTCTAATATATCTATTTTTTGTTTTTCTTAAATTTATTTATTTTTAATTGAAGGATAATTGCTTTACAGTATTGCACTGGTTTCTATCAAACATCAATATGAATCAGCCATAGGTTTACCCATGTCCCCTCTCATTTGGACGTCTATTTTTTCTTTTATCTGTGCTTTGGTGTCCATAGTCAAGAAATCATTGCCAAATCCAATGTCATGAAGGTTTTCCTTTGTTTTCTTCTGAAAGTTTTATAGTTTTAGCTCTTACATATAGGTCTTTGATTCATTTTGAGTTAATTTTTAGTAACTTTTCACTTTTTTTTTCTCAGTTTACATCTTTTTAAAATTTCATGTACTTCTGCTCTTATCTCTAGGTTTTCCTCCCTTGCACTTTCTTTGTGTTCAATTTTTTGCCTTTTCTATTGTGAGATAGACACTTAGATCATTGATTTTCAACTTTTTCTAAGGTAGGCATTTAAAGTTATAAAAATTCCTCTAAGTACTACTTAACTGTATCACATAATTTTTCTGGTGTCATACTTTCATTATTATACAGTCAAACTTATTTTTTTAATCCCTGTTGTGATTTGTTCTTTTACCCATGATTTATTTAGAAATCTATTGCTTAATTTCTAAAAACTTGGGGATTTTCTAGTTGCCTTTCTACTACTGATTGCTATTATAATTCCACCATGGTCACAGAACATATTCTGTATGACTTCAATGTTTAAAATTAGTAAGACTTGATTTTTGTCCAAACATATGTTTGATTTGGCAAATGCTCACGTATGCTTATAAGGAATGAGTATTCTGCCATATTTGGATGGAATATCCTATAGGTATCAATTAGATCAGGTTGGTTAATCACGTTTTTCAGATGTTCCATATCCCTATGGATTTTAATGTTGTCTCTAATGTACTGAGAGAGGTATTACAGTGTGATTACCTATCTTTTCAGTTTTGTTAATTCCTGCTTTACATGTTTTGAAGTATTAATTTCTTAGAAATTTAGGATTGTTGAATCCTCTTGTTGAAATGATGTCCCTCCTTATATTGGGTTTCCCAGGTGGCTCAGTGGTAAAGAATCCTCCTGCCAATGTAGGAGACACAGGAGACTTGGGTTCGATTTCTGGTCAGAAAAATCCCCTGGAGAGGGAAACGGCAATCCACTCCATGGACAGAGGAACCTGGCAGGCTACCGTTCATGGGGTCACAAAAGAGTCACACATGACTTAGCGACTAAACAACAGCATCTCCTTATGTCTAGTAATACTTATTGCCTTCATGTCTATTTTATCTGATGTTACTATAACTATACCAGCTTTCTTTTTTATTGGGATTGTTGTGGTTTATCTTTGTCTTTTTATTTTCAACCTTTCTTATTTCAATATTAGGATTTTTTATATAGTTTTAAAAAACCAGTCAGATTATTTTAACTGGAATATTCAGATCATTTAAATGTAATATAGTTACATTGTTGAGGTGAAATCAGCAAACTTGCTATTTAGTTTTTATTTCTCCCATCTGACTTTATTTCTTTATTCCTCCCTTGTTCCTTTTTTTTGGGAGGGGGGGAGGGATTAACACAGTTAAATTTTTTAAAGTGTTTTTCTCTGCTAACTCTCCAATTAGATGTTCTTTTAGAGTATTTCACTTAGGGATTTCATTCTGCACCCTTACTTTCATGTCTGTCTCACATGAATCCTTCCCCCACTTCAAATACAGGGCATGAACACTCTCACAGCTTGACCTAATTTAACACTTTTCCATCATCTGTGCCATTGCTTTAGTGTATTTTACATCTACCTATGTTATAAGCCCTATAAGACACTTTTATCATTGTTTTACATATTAGTCAATATTTATTGATATTTATGGAGAAGGCAATGGCACCCCACTCCAGTATTCTTGCCTGGAGAATCCCGGGGAGAGGGGAGCCTGGTGGGCTGCCATCTATGGGGTCGCACAGAGTTGGACATGACTGAAGTGACTTAGCAGCAGCAGCAGCATTGATATTTATTCACACATTGACCCTTTCCAGGGCTCTTCATCCTTGTCAGCAAGTCCATGTTTCTATCTTGGATAACTTTTTTCTTTTCCTTCATAACTTTATTTATTTATCTAGGCTGTAATGTGCAGCATGTGGAATCTTTGCAGGATCCTAGTTCCCTGACCAGAGATCAAACCCATGACCCCTGCATTGAGAGCACAGAGTCTTAACCACTGGACACCAGGGAAGCTCAGGGATCATTACTTCTTTAACCCAAATAAATTCCTTTACTATTTCTGGTAGGGCCGTATAGAGTAGTGTAGATCATGAAAACCATTGTTATTTCACCTTTATTTTTGAAAGATATTTTTGCTGAATATAGAATTCTAGTTTGGTAAGATTTTTATTTCCCTTTCAATCCTTTGAAGTTTTCATTGCATGGTTCTCTGGTTTCTAAAAGTTAGTCATCAGACTTACTTTTACTCATTTGAATGCAGTGTGTCTTTTTGTCTCAGACAAAAAGATATTTTTCTTTGTCTTTAGTTTACAGCAGTTTGACTGTGATGTTCTATCCCAGGTTCAATCCCTGGACCAGGAACTAGATCCTGCCTGCTGAAACTAATATCTGGTACAGTCAAATAAATAAATAAATATTTAAAACATTTCTTACCTCTTAAAAAAAAAAAACTGTCTCTTCTGTAGGTCCCTGTTCTCAAAGAATTTTCATTCCAGAAGGGAAGCTAAGGCACTTGTTTGCATATTAGTAAGGCAAGGTTGTATATGATAAATTCCACTTGAATTGTGCAGGGTGTTCTACCTTGCCATACCAGGTATGTTCCTGGACTCCAGTATGACCTCACTGGAAGCTTGCTAGACATGCAGAATCTCAGGCCCACTCCAGACGGACTGAGGCACACTCTGCATTTTAACAGCCCCCCAGGTGATTAGAATGCATGCTAAAGTTTGGGATCAGTCACATAGTTGGAAAATGACTAGGAAAGGCATCTTGAAGGAGGCAGCGTTTGCGTTGGATCTCCTAGGATCCATGTGGTTCCTTTAAGTAAAGGACTGGGAGGCAAAAACCCACAAGGCAGGTTTTGAACTTGAAGAGTTTTCCACACTGTCTTGAGCAGAGAGATGGAAGGATCATGGGAACCAGGACTGGGGAGAAGAGTTTGGGCCAAGTTGGTGAGGGACTTGGATTCTGATGAGGGATTTGGAGCTGAATAGTTACAGGGCCACTGCAGGGGCTGAGTGGAGGAGTGTCAGACCCCAGTTTTCAGAAGGTGAGTTTGGTTTTCTGCAGGTGAATTGGAGCCAGAAAGACACTTCAGAGGCTCCCACCTGGTCTGGGTAAGGGGACGAGGCTGAAGCCCAGGGTGATATCAGTGGGACGGAGGGAACTGGACAGACTGGGGTGATGGAATGGGTCTGAAGAGCACGAACCCAGTGGGATTCCTTGGGATTCCTGTTTCCCTCCATGGGAAACACAACAAATGACTGCACAGTCCTGTAAACCTGATGGGCCCAAGTCTTCTAGGCTTCAGGTCATCGTTTCCTTAATAGTTAAATCAAATGACTTCAGCCTCTATCTTAGATCCTGGGCAGATGTCTAGAGTTTTCCCTGTATCTCCAAGAATTATCAGACTGTGTGTGTGTGAGTGTGTGAGTGTGTGTGTGTGTGTCAGTGTGTGAGAAAGTGTATGTGTGTATGTGTGTGTGTGTGAGTGTGTGTGTGTGTGTGTATGAGTGACAGTCCATACGAAGTCCTGTTCCCTCTGCTCTTTGACAACTCCTAACAACTGTCAGACCCTTTGGCAGCTCCCTCCCACCTGCCCCTGTGCAACATCCGCTTCCCTTACCCTTCCTAACCCTTTACCAGCTCATTATCCTGGTGTTACTGACAGACCGGTGGTGAAGGAGGATATTTATAGCACAGGGACAGGAAAAGTTGGAATTCAACAGCATGGTGGCATAGACCTGGGGTCACAGTGGGTAACCACTTAATGTGACTCATCATTAACATTAAAATCCCATCAAATTCCAGGGCTAGAGAGAGGTAAGTCACTTTTCTCTCCCCCCACTCGGCATGTCTGGTTATCATCCAGTTTGGTATCTTCTAACTACATAAGAGAGGGTTCCAGAGAAATGTGGTTAAACTGGTCCACATTCCCATGGAGTTGTAGGCAAAAGCCCCCAGCTCTGCCAACAGCAGAAAGGCTCTGGGACAGCTCCTAGAGCAAGGGCAGGGGCTTAGAGCCAGAGGTCTGGGGTGGGAGGCATGCCACAGAGAGTCCACCTATGATGGCTTTCAAAAACTGGTTTGCCCATGTAGGATGAACCCTGCAGTGTTAGTCCCGGCTGGGAACCCAGGTGCAGCCCTGCAGGCTGGCTTAGGAGGCCCAGTGCTTACGTTATGATTTAAGACAACCTCCAACTCTTGCTCTTCCTCGGCCTCCATATACCCATCATGGGCTGCCGTGTTTTGTTTTTTCTTTTAGTATTTTCTTAAACATGCCACATGGCATGTGGAATCTTAGTTCCCCAACCAGGGATTGAAACTTGTATTGGAAGCTCGGAGTCTTAACCACTGGGCTGCCAGAGAAGTGTCCCTACAGATTGCTGTTTCTGCCCGCTGAGTGTCTATCTGTCCTCTCCTTGTGGAGAATTAGGTAATTCTTCTCTGTGCATGAAGCCCACTGCCAAGCCCTTCTGTACCTCCACTTACTCCCTTCACAGCTGTCAGTCCCTGAGGGGAAAGGAGTGTGTCTGATGGACTGGGCCTCACCAGCACATATTATAGAAGGCCTGGGGCATCGTAGGTGCTTACTGAGTGCTTATTAAGTACTGGTTTTTAGCAAAGCAAAATACTGTACAGCCATGCTAGATTACGAGCCGCATCTGTAATTCACTTTCAGCTTTTGGCACTCCAGGACCATTTTAACCATTTGAAGAGGTTCTTCCTTCTGATATTCCCTCCCCCAATAGGATCTTTTCTAATTTGTTTAAAGTTAGAGTATTTTTGGATGGATAATACACAGTGATATGAATCTAAAATCAAAATGGTGTAAAGGTACTACTGAGAAGTTTTGGTCCCTCCCTGGTCTTCCCTTCTAAGCTTCCTAATGGGAAGCATATTTGTTTATTGTGCATTCTTCAAGCATTTCCAACATTTATTGTATATTCTTCCAGCATTTGATTTCTTTATGCAAATAAACATTCATATATATGTTCTTTTTTGCCATTTTCTCTTTTATTGCCAGTTTTTTACACACAAAAAATAGCACCTTATATATACTTTGCTGTGACTAGCTTTTTTCACTATAAATCCCAGAGTATAAGAATGGAGAGAGCATTCTCATTCTTTTCTTGTTTTTAGTCTTCTTTTTCACAGCTGTGTAGTATCTTTTCTTGTTTTTAGTCTTCTTTTTCACAGCTGTGTAGTATTCCACTGTGATGTCATTTAGTTAACTAGATGAGCGCTGGGCTGTTTCCAACACTTTTGCTGTTATAGCCAAGTTGCAGTGAATAACCTTGTGTCTGGTCATTTCCCATGTGTCCAGGAGTAGTGACAGTATCTGTTCACAGATGTGAACAGATAGGACATGTAGGATTTCAGTGATTCTGTGAAATGTCTTTCCACATTGGTGGAGGTCATTATTTTGCATTCTCCCTGCAAGATAGGAGTCATCTGTTTCCCACAGCTTCACAGCAGAGTTTTGTGACTGTGGTTTGGATTTTTGCCAATCTGATAAGTGAGAAATGGCATTTTAGTGTACTGTTCATTTTCATTGAAATCGATTATCTTTTCACATTTCAGGAACATTTGCATTTTCCACCAATCATGTATCTTGGTCTTTTTCTTTTTGTTTTTTTAATATTTATTTATTTAATTTTGACCGTGCTGGGTCTTCGTTACTGCATGGGCTTTTTCTCTAGTTGTGGTGAGCAGGGACCACTCTCTAGCTGCAGTGCTCAGGCTTCTCACTGTGGTGGCTTCTCTTGTTGCAGAGCACAGGCTCTAGAACTTGCAGACTTCACTAGTTGCGGTTCCCAGGCTCTACAGGACAGGCTCAAGAATTGTGGCCCATGGGGTTAGCTGTTCCGTGGCCTGTGGGATCTTCCCCTGTCAGGGATCAAACCTGTGTCTCCTGCATTGGCGGGCAGATTCTTCAACACTGAGCCACCAGGGAAGCCCTCTTTCTGGTTTTATTGGAGCTCTTTCTAATAAAAGAGGAGGGAGGTGAGACTGTTGTCTATGGTATGATTGCCATTTTCCCAAGAGAGTACTTATGGTGTGGGTTTTTTTCCCCACATAGAGACTTTAGATTTTTCTCATGTGGTAAAATTTCTCAAAATTTCCTTGTATGGCTTCAGGCTTTGTATCAACACTAGAAAGGCTCTTTCCTGCTCCAAGATTATGAAGGAATTTACCCAGAGGAGGTGAAAGGAAGCAGGTGTGGGGCCCCCTCTGAGCGGTGCTGCCAACATCACAGTCTTGTTTGGGACTTAGCCCCATTCCCACGGGGAGAAGAGTTTGCTGCCAGGGGCTGATGCCCACTGCCAAAGGCCTGGTCCAGGCACCCTGATCATCAGCTGGTGCTCTTTGCAGGGGCTGGAAGGGGAGTAGATAAGGGGGAACGAAGTGTTTGGCAGCCCCATTTGTTCCCAACAGGTGAGGTCTGGCCAGGTGCAGCCTGATTAGTATAATGAAAGGAAATAGAATTAGAACTTTGAAGTGAAACTTGAGGCTTACATAAATTTGAACCTTTCCTGGGATTTGAAAAGAAGTAATTAATTTAGAAACGTTCTCCATCCATATTAAAAGCTGCCACACCGGCTCTAGGCAAGAAATATTCTAAAATAGAGTGCCCAAATATTGTGAATTCAGCCAGCATAGAGGCAGAAGACAAATGATTAGGTAGGTAATATGTTCCCTAAAAGTCTTTAGTTCAGTTCTACAGGTTTGAAGGGAGAATGAGGCTCATAAGTGTTGGGGTTCAGGGAGGTTGGGGTGTCCTTTAGCCTGGGTCCCTCTCCTGGCTCCACTGCTAAACTGTATGACTTAAGGTAAATCACTTCACCTCTCTGAGCCTCAGTTTCTTCCTCTGTAAAAGGGGATAATAGTCATAATTAAACCTAACATTAACTAAGCTCTAAGAATGTATCAAGTATTGATGTTTCACTTTCATTAAATTATTCACTGTCTCAGGAAGCTATGAAAATTAAATGCAGTAATGTGAACATTCCCTGATGAAAGTGAAAGTGTTATTTTCTCAGTTGTGTCCAACTCTTTGCGACCCCATGGACTGTAGCCCACCAGCTCCCCTACCCACAGAATTCTCCAGTAAAGAATACTGGAGTGGATAGCCATTCACTTCTCCTGGGGATCTTCATGACCCAAGGATCCCGTGTCTCCCACATTGCATGCAGAATCTTTACCATCCGGGCCACCAGGGAAGCAGTACTGTTATTTTATATGCTTACTGCAATCAGATGGGTAGCCTCAGCTTTTGATTGTGGTATTATCTTAGCCATTTATTCACTCCACAAAGACCTTCCTTGTGTGGGTGTTGGAGATACCATGGTGATTGTGGTCTGTGCCCACAGAGCTTACAAACCCCCAAGGCAGATGCACTGGTCAGCATGTACTAGGGACCAGCCAGGGAGCTGTGGAGCCCAGGGGACAGAGTGGATAACCGTCCCAGGTGCAGGACTTGCCAAACCCAGGCCTGTGAGCAGGACAGGGCAGGGTGGGTGCACGACCTCTCTGGAGGGGTGACAACTATAACTGTACCAGGGGCCACTTAGACAGTGCATACTTTGTGCCAGGAGGGGTTTAGTTAACTCTCACAATTAGTGCCTAGAACTGTTATTACCCCTGTTTTACAAATAAGGAAACTAAGGCACCAAAAGTTGGTTTGAGGTCACACAACCAACAAGCGACGAAGCTGGGATCTGAGCCTGGGATTTTGGCTGCCAAGTTAATATTAGGACATAGATCCAGGAAGGGGAGTAGAAGTGCTCACCATTGGGAAAAGGACCAGGATTCCCTGGATGGAGGTATTAGGAATTAAAACTGCAAAGTGGGAGCGGAATGGAGGGGCAGAGAGAAGACCAGGCATTGGGCAACATCTCAGTGGGAGGAACTTTAAGCCGATGCTGCTCTCTGGCTTTGGTAGGACAAGCAATGTGGGCCTGGAGGGTGGATGGCTCAGTGTGGGCCATGAATGGCTCCAGGAGCTTTGTCGGCCTGGAATTCTGCCTTACAGGGTGAATCTTAATTGTTTTGGAACATTTCTGCCTGTTAAAATGAAGAGGTACTTGGCAAGGCTAATTCCAAAAGTCTCTATCAACCATGGCTGTGTTCATTTTTCTAAAATGTGTTCTCCTGTCCTCTTTGCCTAGCTGGCTCCAGGGGCTCCTTCAGATCCCAAGCCTGGGCTTATACTCCTACTCAGTGCTGCCATAGCTTCTTGGGTCTGCCTTCTCAGCTCTTGCCCAAGACTTACATTTTATTGGCTGACAGTTTGAGCTCAGGAGAGTAGAGACCATGTCTGCTTTTTCTCTCCCTTTAGCCCCTGGCGTGGGGCTAGAACGTACTCAATACATATTTGATGAATAAGTTCATTCCCCAGAACTTCTGGGGAATTAGGATTGAGAGCCATCAGATAAGAGGGCGATGCCTGAGTGTGACACACACAGTCTTTGAGGAAAAGATGCTGGGAGTGAAGTTCCCAGGGGTCTGGAGGGAAAGTGCCTGCCGAGGCTGGGGGGCTCTGTTTGATGACTGAGCCAAGGGTCCTTGTTGGCTCCAGGTAGACTAGTTCTTGTCTAAATGCTTTCAGTAGCCACCTCATGCCCATCAGTGAGGGAAGTCCAGTCTCCATTCGTGGGGTGCATGGCTTCCTATAAGTGTTTCAGTCAGTTCAGTGGCTCAGTCATGTCCGACTCTTTGCGACCCCATGGACTGCAGCACGCCAGGCCTCCCTGTCCATCACCAACTCCTGGAGTTTACTCAAATTCATGCCCATCGAGGTGGTGATGCCATCCAACCATCTCATCCTCTGTCATCCCCTTCTCCTCCTGCCTTCAATCTTTCCCAGCATCAGGATCTTTTCAAATGAGTTATTTCTTCGCATCAGGTGGCCAAAGTGTTTCAGCCTCATGCAAAACTCGGTTCCCTTACTTATAAAACAGGGATATAAAACAACTTCTTAACACTGTTGGGAGGACCAAAATAAGATAACAAATGAAAAGTGGTGTACAGGGCCTGGTTTAAGTACTTAGCTGGTGAATGCTATCAGTATTTTTGCGGTCCTCTTTTTAAATGTTTCTATTATTTTCTTTTTAATCATAGTTTGTGATATTTAATCCTCAAACAATCTTTGTGACATCAGTTATGATTTTCAAGTTTTATTGGGGGGGGGCCTCCAACTTGGATGAGTCAAGTGACTGCTTAGGGTCTCACAGAGTTGAGGACACAGTTGGAATTCAAACTCAGGTCTGCCTGCCCTCAGAGCCAGTTCTCTTACAAGTGGTTGGTACCAGAAATGGGGCCTTAACAAAGTTTAGTTGGAAAAAAAAACCTGATACAATAGAGATAGGTAACCCCAGAATGGGCTTCCCAGGTGGCTCAGTGGTAAAAAAAAAATCTGCCTGCTACTGCATGAGACACAGGAGATGAGGGTTTGATCTGTGTGTTGAGAAGATCTCCTGGAATAGGAAATGGCAACCCACTCCAGTATTCTTGCCTGGAAAATTTCGTGGACAGAGAAGCCTGGTGGGCTATAATCCATGGGGTTGCAAAGAGTCAGACAAGACTGTGCAACTGAGCATAGATGCATCCCCTGAACAGGAAGCACTAGGGTATAATCCCAGAATGGGGAACTTTCCTTGCTCCAGACAATGGGCCATTTGCCTTTCCCCTCCCCCATGCCTTTCCACATTCTGCTTGCCCCCCTGCAGCACCCCCTCTCTTAGCATCCCCCTCTCAAAATCTGACCGTCCCTGTAAGGGTGACTGAGACAGACAGTGTACAAGCCAGGATGTGCTATGTGACCCTCACTTACCTTAAGTTAGGTGTGTTGTATGTGTGTGCCCTTGGGTGTGAAAGAGAACACTGAAAAAAGACTGGCGGTAGACAGGATAAAGAGTTGACAATAGTGTGTCCTATTGAGAGGCGCTTGGATTTCCAGAGATTTCTATTTTCCATGTATTTTCCAAATTAAAAAAAATAATGAACATGTATTATTTTTGCAAACAGTAAACAAAGCTGTGTTTTAAATTCTGATCATCTCTTCAAGGTCAGCTCAAATGCCACTTCCTCTTTGGAGCTGTGCTGTCCCCTGCTGTGTGTTTGCTATGCAGGGTCCCTATTAGTGCGGTTGTGTTTGCCCCCTGTAAATTTTCCTGAGCAGAGAGGCAGCCTCCCTTGCCTGCTTCCTCCAGTAGATTCCAGCTGAACAGAGATGCTCCAAGGCCTCCGAGCCAGAGCAGCCAAGGGCAGCCTTTGCCATGCAGCTCCTGCACTGGTGTTTTCCAGCTCTTAGCTCTAAGTTCTACTATCTAGTTGTGGATTCTCACTGTGGTGGCTTCTCTTATGGCAGAACATGGGCTCATGGACTCAGTAGTTGTGGTGCACGGGCTCAGTTGCCCCATGGCACATGGGATCTCAGTTCCCAGACCACGGATCAAACCAGCGTCCCCTTCATTGCAAGGTGATTCTTAACCACTGGACTACCAGGGAAGTCCCTGAGTTCCTTTCACTCAATCTTCCCTAGTACCTTTCAAGATAGGCATTATTATTACCGTCAGTTTAGAGACCAGAGATTGTCTTAAAGCTTGGAGAGGATTACCAGATGTCATAGCACTTCTCCAGCGCCCTTGCACCCCTTCACCTCTTGACCAGGACCTTTAGCCACCTTGCTTCTTGGAAGGTGGCCTGATTTTTCAAGACCCCGTGGTTTTATCTCCTCACCTTCTCCACCCTACCCTTGACTTTATTTCACCTTCCTTGACATTTGGTTCCCATCTCTGGCCCAGTCCAGGGTTCAGCTTACTTGTGGTTTCTCCTAGAAAGTCTTTCTTGACTGGCCCTGCTTTTTCATGCCATCTGGGTTCGTGGTATCCTCTCTGCCTACCCATATCACAGCATTTATCACTTCTTATTGAACCTGACTTCTCTCACTACTGTTTGTTTGTCTCTTTCCCCAAGCAGGCTCTAGGACAAGAGCTTAATTTCTTTATCTTCAGTGTCTAGTTGGCATACATTAGATATATAATGAATTTTTGTTGAATTAATTAACAGGATCCCTTCAATACCCTTTAAAATGACTAGGTTTACAAGTGAAGAAAAAATAAAGCCCAGAGGTTGAGGGGTTTTCTCAATCATGGCCAGTAAGGTTTTGAATTGATTTTAGAATATAGATCTTTCGTGACCCACGTTAACTGATGTGCTGATATTTAAAGAAGCAGAGAAAGAAAGCTACCCACTCCAGTATTCTTGGGCTTCCCTGGTGGCTCAGCTGGTAAAGAATCTGCCTGCAATGTGGGAGACCTGAGTTCAATTCCTGGGTTGGGAAGATCCCCTGGAGAAGGGAAAGGCTACCCACTCCAGTATTCTGGCCTGGAGAATTCTATGGACTGTGTAGTCCATGGGGTCACAAGGAGTCAGACACGACTGAGTAACTTTCACTTTCAGAGAAAAAAATCCTGCCAATTCTAGGGGAAACGAAAATGTAAATCATGAGCCAACACAAGTTGGACAGAGATATATTTAGGTTGTTTATATATTTTTCCTTGTTTAAAAAATACAGTTGCTGTTGCTTTTTTAACATAGCCTTCCTTTCAATTATTTACTCTGTGTAATTCCTAGGAGTTGAGTTGTGGGTCCAAGTGACTGAATATTTTAGATAGCTGTCAATATCACTGCAAAATTACTTACCAAACTATTGTGCCAGTTACCACTACCTTCAGAGAAATGTGACACTGTCAATTCGACCATTGGCACACTAGCATTGGGGATTATTATTTTTTTAATTTTTGTTGTTCTCAGAAATATAAAGTTGTGCCTCATTATTTTCTTTTTATTTCTTTGTGAACAGTTGAGATTGAGTATTGTTCTTTCCATCTATTTACCTACGTTCTTATGAGACTCATATGTTCATGTTCCTTTTTGTGCTATTTTTTTAAGATTGTTGGAGACATTTGTGGAAGGCAGACTCAACTATTTAATTAAGTGCCAATGGGAGACACTGGCTGGAGGGAACACAAAGATGACTAAGATACCATCCTGCTTTCTTCTTTTTTAAATTGAGATGTGATTGACATACAAAACACTATATAAAGTTCCAGGTGTATGATATAATAATTTGATACTTGTATATATTACAAAATGATGACCCCAGTAATCTAGTTAACATCCATCATCATACATAGTTACGGAATTTATTTTTCTTGTGATGAGAACTTTTAGGATTTACTCTCTTAGCCATGTTCAGAGAGTACTGTTAATTATAGTCACCATGCTGTACGTGACATGCCCACAACTTATTTATTTTATAGCTGAAAGTATATACCTCTTGACTCCTTTCACAAACTTCACTCATCCCCTACCACAACCCATGGCAACCACCAGTCTATATCTGTTCTCTTTTGTTATTCCACATATAAGTGAAATCATATGATATTTGTCTTTCTCTGACTTAGTATAATGCCCTCAAGGTCCATCATTATTGTTGAAAATTGCAAGATTTCACCCTTTTTATGGCTGAATAATATTCATGTATATATATATGTATGTGTATATATATGTGTGTGTGTATATATATATATATATATATATATATATACGTATAAACTATTTTCTTTATCCATTCATCTGTGAGTGAACACTTAGGTTGTTTCCATATCTTAGCTATTGTAAATAGTGCTGCAATAGACATGGGATGCAGATATCTCTTCTTATTAGTGTTTTCATTTTTTTCAAATAAATATCCAGAATTGCTAGATCATGTGGTAGTTATATTTTGAATTTTTTGATGAACCTGAATACCATTTTCCATAGTGGCTGCACCAATTTACATTCCTACCAGCAGTGCATGCGGATTCTCTTTTCTCCACATCCTCACCAGCACTTGTTATTTCTTGTCTTTTTGATAACAGTCATCCTAAAAAATGTGAGGTGATCTCTCACTGTGGTTTTAATTTTCATTTCCCTGATGATTAATGAGGTTGAACATCTTTTCAAGTACCTATTGACCATGTATATATCTCTTTGGGAAAAAAATGTCTATTCAGATCTTCTGCCCATTTTTTAATCAGATTGTTTAGGGATTGTTGAGTTCTTTATATATTCTGAATATTAACTCCTTGTCAGACATATGATTTGCAAATATTTTCTCCCATTCGGTAGGCTGCCTTTTTTGTTGTTGCTATTTCTCTTTGCTGTGCAGAAGATTTTTAGTTTGATGTAATCTCACTTGTCTATTTTTGCTTTTGTTGTCTTTCTTTTGGTGTCAAATCCAAAAAAACCATTGGCAAGTCCTATGTCAAGGTGCTTATTGCCTATGTTTTCTTCTAGGACATTTATAGTTTAAGGTTTTACATTCAAGCCTTTAGTTGATTTTGAGTTAATTTTTTATATGGTGTAAGATAGTGGTCCAGTTTAATTCTTTTGCACATTGCTATCCAGTTTTCCCAACACCATTTATTGAAGAGATTGTCCTTTTGCCATTGTGTGTTCTTGGCTCCTTTGTCACAAATTATTAACTGTGCATGTGAGTTTATTTCTTGGCCCTCTGTTTTGTTCCATTTATCTGTGTCTGTTTTTATGCCAGTGTTCTGCTGTTTGGTCACTATAACTTTGTAATATTATAGTTCAAAATCAGACATCCTTGCCTTCTTAAGTGTGATCTTCTTAAGCAAGATACTCAAGTCAGAGAGATGAATGTGGGTATGTGTAGAAACAGTAGTGTTGTACAGTTCGGATGGTTTTGGAGGCAGGGAAGTGAATATCCAATGAAAAGAGGTTTTATTAACTCAGAAAATTGTATTATCTCACCAAACAAAGATGCAGGGATTTTTAGGGTTGGTTAATCAGAGGCATAGCATGACATTCAGAATCCTCAGGTTTTTCCCATTTTCCTCTCTGACTTCCTTGGCATTGAATTTGTCCTCAGACTGCTCTTTTCCCAGTTGAAAGTTTGCTATCTCACTCCAGTTATCATGTCCACTCACAGACATGTTCAAAGTAAGTCAGCCCAGGGTATCTCTTCTGTTTCTTTCCCTCTCCTCCCTCCCTCCCTTCCCCTTTCTCCCTCTTTTCTCCTTTCATTTCTTTTCTTTCCTTTCTTCCTTCCTCCATCCCTCCCTTTCTTCCTCCCTCCCTCTTTCTTTCAAAAGCAGACTTTCCCCGCCCCACAGTCTTGGAGACCAAAAATTTGAAATCAAGGCCCTTTTTCCTTTTTGTTAGGAAAAAAATAACTTTCCCAAAAGCACCACAGGGCTTCTTCTTAATCTGATAGTCCAGATCACCATGTCACATGCCCCACCTGATCCATCATGGGTTAGAGGATATAAAATTACCATGATAGATTTAAGTTAACCAACATTCATGTCTCTAGGATTTGGAGGAGTGCAGTCATACTATTCAGTGATGGAGCTAGCTCTTCAAACTATAAGGTATTATGTCAAATAAAAATACAAATTGATATAAGATTTTTCTGTAAAAGTCAGTTTCTCCTTTTTTTCTTGTTAAAGTGTGATAAATCTGTTATGTTGAAAAAGCCAAAATACCATTGCTCTCAAAGCATCAACATTTGAGGAGAACGTAGTCTTTTGAAACTTGGGAGAGTTCCTACTGAAGTTCGCTTCTTTTTCTTTTAACAGATGAGGAAAAAGAAAATAACAGAGCATCTAAGCCCCACTCCACTCCTGCTACTCTGCAATGGTAAGTTCCATTCTGAGCAAGTTTTCTCTTGATGCGAAGCTCATGTAACTGGTCTTCTTGCCAATAGCACAGCATATCAGTTGGAATGTCATAGTAACTTGACATCCAATAGCCCATATGCAATCAATTTAATTTGCAGGTGTGTAAAAAATACTCAACTTAGATATAGCCTGGAGATTTAAATTTTCGTATTTATTTTATTTGGGAGTAGATTTATTTTCCCAACATCAAAACACTGGCGAGGACTGGATTCCACATGGATGTTATTGACTTGAATAGAATCTATTATTTTAATAAATAATGTTGCAGCCAATTATAGAGGTATAGGTCTGTTCTCCCTTACCAATGAAACCTCAATAAATTAATAATTAATTGCAACTATACTACAATTGGGGCTTCCCTGGTGACTCAGACAGTAAAGAATCCACTTGCAATGCAGGAGATCTGGGTTCTGTCCCTGGGTCAGGAAGATCCCGTAGAGAAGGGAATGGCTACCGGCTTCAGTATTCTTGCCTTGGAAATCCCATGGACAGAGGAGCTTGGTGGGCTACAGTCCATGGGGTCATGAAAGAGTTGGACATGACTGAGTGACTAACACTTCATACTATAATTATTTTTGACATTAATAACATGAATACAAATTATCTACTTGAGTGGCTCTCCCTTTACTATTTGGAATTCCTGGACTTGATGTAACAGTTAATGATGTGGTTTAAGTGTTTGCACTCATGTTTGATACTTACAGGTAAATTCTCCTCTAAGAGCTTGACTTACAAATTATGTTGTAGCTTTGAACACCAAGGCTACAGGAACACCTGACACTCACCCCTCAGAGGATTTTTTCTGTTAAGGGCTATTACTTCTTCTAGCAGTGTAGCCCACAAAGGCGAAGGAAGTGAGAAATTAAGGGGAAGGAGAGAGAAAGGGATGAATCTACTGTGTGCCAGGCTACATGTTAGGCAATTTGTACAAGTGTCTTATTTCATTCTTACAATTCTGTCAAGTTGGTATTGTTATGCCCATTTTACAGATGAGAAAAATAAAGCTTAGGCAGTTAAATCATTTACCCAAATATACACACAGCCATGAAGTGGCAGAGGCAGGAACCTGGCTGGATCACTTTAACTGCAAAACCTTTGCTTTAGAAAAAAGGAAGAGAAAAGTCAGGAAGGATGGAGAGACCAGATCAGAAAAGGAAGCAGATGGGCTTTAATGAGCAAATCATATCAGATTCTTTTGACTAATCCACCCACAGGTGAGAGGAAAACAACGTTGGGAGAAAGCATTCAGGAATGCAACTCAATCTTCTCCAACAAGAGTCTCAATAGTCAGCTTGTTTTGCTACAAGGATAGCAAAGGTTGTTTTCAAAAGCTCCATTTCCAGTCTTTTGGCTTGTTTCCTTCTCTTTTTTTTCCCCTACATTACTTTTCTCACTGCATTTGCTGCTTTATTGCTTTATTTAATATTCTACTCTACTTCCCTGTTCAAATCTCTCCCTACACACTTCCACCAAAATTATGGCCACACAGATTCCCACAATGCCAGCACATTGAGTGAAGGATCAACATAAAAGACTTCGGGAGTGAGAGTTTCTAGAAATGCTAGAAATCAGCAGACATTCTTGGTTTAATCATCTGAACACATTGTACATTTCAGAGTGAAAAATTTGAAAGGGACTAGAAGAAAATCACCTTGTTCACATCTGTTTTTCTGTGATCTTCTGACATTTGCCTGGCAACAGAGAGGCTGTCGATAGTGTAATCTCTTACATCAGACTGTGTGCACGTGTGCTAAGTCGCTTCAGTCATGTCCAACTGTTTGCAGCTCTATGGACTGCAGCCCACCAGGCTCCTCTGTCCATGGGATTCTCCAGGCATGAATACTGTAGTGTGTTGCCATGCCCTTCTCCAGGGGATCTTCCCAGCCTAGGGATCAAACCCTCATCTTTTACATCTCCTTCATTGGCAGGAGGTTCTTTACCACTAGCACCACCTGGGAAGACTGCCAGGAATTAACTCCCAGCTGTGCTTTTCCATGTGACCTTGGGCAAGGTCCTTTATCTCTCTGTGCCTCAGTCTACTCACTTGTAAGATGGGGATGGCAGTAGTATTTTTCTCATAATGTAGTCACAAAGAGAAAATGAATGAGTATGTACAGAGGGCTTGAACAGTGTCTGGAGAAGAGTGCATGCTGGATAAACCTTAGCAACTGTGGATCACTCAGCAGACCTCTTCCTTCTGTGTCCCACAAGGACATCCTGGAATGGGGCTTCTCTCCTTCCTGATATAGTCAGTTCTCCCACTGCACCTAAGTCTATACAAAATATTTATTTTTCTAAATAAAAAGTCCCACATGTCATTCCAGAAATTTTATCTTCCAATTCACAAAGCCAGGCAGTGGATTTGTTTTTATGAAAAAAAAAAATCTGTTTTCAGAGCCAAATCAGGTTTGAAAATTTGTAAAATTTAGTCTTATTATTATCAAGAGGCATCAGGTTGTTCAAACCTCAAATTTTCCTCCAATTCCCTTTATATTTTTAAGATAGAATTTCAGTCATTCACTAAATTAAGAAATATTAGCACCTACTGTTTGCTGGCCCCTATTCTAGGCTCTGAGAATGCAGTGGTGGATAAGACAGACCAAGAATAGGGGCTGATGAAGGAAAAATTTGGGTAACAATTTAAAAAATTATTAATGATAAATAAATAAGCAAGGAATATATTAGATGGAGATAAGTGCAGAGTGAAGAATTAGAATTGGCTGAGATGATAGTATCTCAGAGGGTGTTTTAGGTTGAATAGTGAGGGAAAGCTTCCTTGAAGCAGTGACATCTAAGTGGATATTTATGTGACAAGAAGTCCTCACTACATCATGATAGTGTTAAAATCAGGGAAACGTTCTCAGTAGAGGGGACAGTGTGGGTCAGGCTCTCCCAGAGGCAGACCCTGAGCAGAACCGTGTGTGCAGGTGGTTTGTTAGGGGCCCAATATTGACACCACAAGGGTGTAAGGAGGGTTATTGGGCTGTGAAGGGGCTATGGCAGTGGCTTTGGTGATCCCACAGGGAGTTCTGAGCTGGGGTGGCCTGTCAGAGATAAGCCCTTCAGAGACTAACTGAGACGATGCATCTGGGCCTTTATTCCTGCACCTCACTCTTCACAGCAGGTAGGCAGCCCCCAGGAACAGGGCATAAATTTGGGCGAGGCAGTTCCCTTCCAGTCCTGCTGAGGTCGACTCCCCAGCAGTCAATCTTTCAGCAGTGGGGAAGGATGCCTCAGTCCTGAAAGGTAACCCAGGCATGCACCACGACCTGTTCACTCTCTCCAGGGTGGAGTAGGCAGAGCTTGTTCAGGGAGTTGCAGAAGGTGGTCTGTGTGGTGGGAGCTTAGCCAGCAAGGAAGACAGTGACACTGATGAGATGGGAGAAGGAGGCAGGGAAACTGTAAACAGCAGGGAAGAAGAAACAGGACATTTCTCTAAACTTAGAAACAGCTGTTGTTCAGTCACTAAGTTGTGTCTGACTCTTTGTGATCCCATGGACTGCAGCATGCCAGGCTTCCCTGTCCTTCACCATCTCCCAGAGCTTGCTCAAACTCATGTCCATCGAGTCGGTAATGCCATCCAACCATCTCATCCTCTGTCATCCCCTTTTCCTCCTGCCTTCAATCTTTCCCAGCATCAGGGTCTTTTTCAACAAGTTGGGTCTTCACATCAGGTGGCCAAAGCACTGGAGTTTCAGCTTCAGCATCAGTCGTGCCAATATATATTCAGGATTGATTTCCTTTAGGATTGACTGCTTTGATCTCCTTGCTATCCAAGGGACTCTCAAGAGTCTTCTCCAATAACACAGTTCAAAAGCATCAATTCTTCAGCACTCAGCCTTCTTTATAGTCCAACTCTCACATCTATACATGACTACTGGAAAAACAATAGCTTTGACTATATGGACCTTTGTCAGCAAAGTGATGTCTCTGCTTTTTAATATGCTGTCTAGGTTGGTCATAGCTTTTCTTCCAAGGAGCAAGTGTTTTTTAATTTCATGGCTGCAGTCACCATCCACAGTGATTTTGGAGCCCAAGAAAATAAAGTCTGTCACTGTTTGCATTGTTTCCCCACCTATTTGCCATGAAGTGATGAGACAGTCATGCTCAAAACCATGGCGGAGGATATGTGACCTCTTACATCAAGTTCCACATAAGTAAATTGTTTTAGACTAGAGTTTCAGTATAAAACTTTGTCTATCAGAAGGAACTGAAGACACCCTCCATTTTACAAGGGAAAATGGCATAAATTATACTAGGCCCGCTTTCTGCTCTGGCTGCCAAAAAGTCCAGAGCTAAATCTGATGTTTCTATACTTTTCAACCTCTTTGTCTAATTTTCTTCTCCTTTTTCTTATTTTGTTAAGTTTTTAGAAGAGGGTGGGATGCAAGTAAATTCAACAGATACTCATTTACATTTGAATTTTATTTTCTTTACACAAAATGAATTTCCTTATTGAAAAACAAAAACATTACAGATAAGGTTAAAGTCCTTTCTTCACGTAGTTCCTTCCCTTGTCCTCCAAAGCAACGCTGTTACCAATGAGAAATATGTGTGTGTGTGGATGTTTGTGCATACATGCATACAAGTGTGTGTGTGTTTACTGTCCCTTACCTATGCATTTACATGCATATGTACTGGTAGGATGGACTTTCCTGGTGGTTCAGATGGTAAAGAATCTGCCTCCAATGCAGGAGACCTGGGTTCGATCCCCAGGGTCAGGAAGATCCCCTGGAGGAGAGTATGGCAACCCACTCCTGTATTCTTGCCTGGGAAATCCCATGGACAGAGGAGCCTGGTGAGCTACAGTCCATGCAGTCACAAAGAGTCTGACATGACTGAGTGACTAACACACATGTACTGATAGAAGTTTCTGAACTGTGTTTTTTATTTAGTATTTTCTCCTTTATAAAAGAATGCAGATATATAACACCGAAAATATAGTTCCACAACCTGTCACACTGTCTTGATGTGTAGGTTGCTTTCTTCCTCAGCTTGCTTTTCTTCTGCATATCCTCAAGCTATACCCAGATTAGTCTACAAAGAACAACCTCATTTTAATCACTATGCAGTATTTCATGTAAGACCGAGGCAGAATTCCTTTCATCACTTCCCTCTTTTTTTAAAAAAATTATTTATTCGGCTGCATGGGGTCTTAGTTGAGGCAGGCAGTTTCTTCCCGCAGATTCTTCCGTTGCAGCTCAGGCTTAGTTGCCCTGAGGGATGTGGGATCTTAGTTCCCTAACCAGGGATCAAACAGACACCCACTGCACTGAAAGGCAGATTCTTAAACACTGTACCACTAGGGAAGTCTTGCCATTTCCCTCTTGACATGCATTTAGCTGTGTCCAGATCTCATCTTCGCCATTATATGCAGAGCCCCAAAGAACATCTTCATATGTCCTCTCACACACCTGCTGATGTGTTTCTTCTGTATGGGTATCAGGCAGTGGAAGTGCTGCACGCACAGAAAATGTTAACAGGATTGCAAAATTGCCCACTCTAACAGCCTTACCATTTTATATACAGCCTCAGTACAAATGCTTTTAAAAAAAAAGAACGTTGCTCCACGACAGGGCATCTCATCCTTTGAGGCATCTACATCCTTCACGTTGTCCCCTTTCTCTAGGGGTATTGGGCAGAACCAGGAAGGGACCCTGGCCTCACCACCCAGGTGGTAGCTGCTGGCCTGACAGTGCCCAGCTCACCCGGGATGCTTGGCTTGTTTCTAGGGTTGGGTTAGGAGCCATCTACTTCTTTTGCCTTCCCCAGCCTGGACTCCAGCCCCCTCCCCATGGCCCCAGAGACCATCCCTGCTCTAAGAACAAATAATATAGCAGCCAAGCTGCCGAAAATAAGCAGAGTCACATGATCTGGAGGCAGCCCCCAGCATAAAACAGGCAAATATTGTCAAATGCCTTCCGCCAAACACTTTCCAGCATCCTCGGTCATGAGGTTAGTCAAGCCCAACCCACTGGGGATGGTGAGCCCTGCTGGAATCCTGGCCACACAATAACCTCTATTCACAAGGAGGATTTCAGCTGGGGAAGCAGCCCATTCCACTGTCCCAGCCAGCTTGCGGCCAGCACATGTCCTCCTCCGCTGCTCCGCCCTCTCACACACCTCCCCCATGATCGGTGTCACTCGGAGCTTCTGTGTGCCATCAGAGTGGAGACACTTCACCATCTGCAGTTTCCGGGTAAAGGAAGGGCCTTCCTCAAAGGAGGGGAATGGAAGACCATGCTGTCACTTGCATGGGATATATTTTCCTTTCTGTTGAAAAATAAAAATTAGGCTCGGATGATTGCTAGGCTTTCAATATCTCAAATCAATATGAAACAAGATAAATTTGGTGTTTCTCTTTAAAGTGTCCTCAGAGGCCAGAGGTAGAAAATTGGGCTGGGTACTGTTCCAATACTTTGGCCCCTGATGCAAAGAGCCGACTCATTGGAAAAGACCCTGATGCTGGGAAAGATTGACAGCAGGAGAAGAAGGGGACAACAGAGGATGAGATGGTTGGATGGCATCACTGACTCAATGGACATGAGTTTGAGCAAGCTCTGGGAGATGGTGAAGGTTAGGGAAGCCTGGTATGCAGCAGTCCATGGGGTCACAAGGAGTTGGACACAACTAAGTGACAGAACAACAACAAAGCATAACCTTATTTGCTTCCAAAATATGAGTTAGACCACCTCTTTCCAGAAAGAGAGGCTAAACATTCTTAGTTGTGAATGTAACCAGAAGTGATAGATAATGGTGGTACCTAGCCCATGTGACTTAGTCCAGCTAGAAACCCTCACCTAGAGATGGAGAAAGATAAACAGGACAACATGAAGGGTCTCAGAGAATGAGATGCTACGTTGTAGAGCTAGGTTCTTACTTTTAGAAAATATTTTATGCTGTGGGTGAAGGTATAAAATGATAAAGCCTTTTGAGTGGGCAATTCTGCAATCCCGCAAACTAAAAACATGTTAATATATGCATCCACACCTGGATACTGACATGGAGAGACACTTCCCCAGGTGTGCAAGGGAGCACATATGATGTTCTCTGCAATCCTATTTGTAATGGTGAGGTGGAGATGAGTAGACAGGTACTAGATGGAAAGGGAAGATTGAAAGGGGTGGTTTATGGTAGAGGATAGTGCCAAAATCTCCTCTGCTGCCAGTTGGGGCCACCAGCACTCTGGCTGCCAACCCCTAGCCTAGGCCCCAACAGATGGGTTAGCAACAACGCCGAACTTGCAACACTCTCTTATTACACTGCCTCAGTTCAGTTCAGTTCAGTCGCTCAGTCTTGTCCAACTCTTTGCGACCCCATGAGCTACAGCACACCAGGCCTCCCTGTCCAACACCAACTCCGAGGGCCCATCCAAACTCATGTCCATTGAGTCAGTGATGCCATCCAGCCATCTCATCCTCTGTCATCCCCTTCTCCTCCTGCCCTCAATCTTTCCCAGCATGAAGGTCTTTTCAAATGAGTCAGCTCTTCACATCAGGTGGCCAAAGTATTGGAGTTTCAGCTTCAACATCAGACCTTCCAATGAACACCCAGGACTGATCTCCTTTAGGATGGACTGGTTGGATCTCCTTGCAGTCCAAGGGACTCTCAAGAGTCTTCTCCAACACCACAGTTGAAAAGCATCAATTCTTTGGCGCTCAGCTTTCTTTATAGTCCAACTCTCACATCCGTACATGACTACTGGAAAAACCATAGCGTTGATGAGACGGACCTTTGTTGGCAAAGCAATGTCTCTGCTTTTTAATATGCTATCTAGGTTGGTCATAACCTTCCTTCCAAGGAGTAAGCGTCTTTTAATTTCATGGCTGCAATCACCATCTGCGGTGATTTTGGAGCCCCAAAAAATGGGGCTGTTTCCACTGTTTCCCCACTATTTCCCATGAAGTGATGGGACCAGATGCCATGATCTTAGTTTTCTGAATGTTGAGCTTTAAGCCAACTGTCACTCTCCTCTTTCACTTTCATCAAGAGGCTCTTGAGTTCTTCTTCACTTTCTGCCAGAAGGGTGATGTCATCTGCATATCTGAGGTTATTGATATTTCTCCCGGTAATCTTGATTCCAGCTTGTGCTTCCTCCAGCCCAGCATTTCTCATGATGTACTCTGCATATAAGTTAAATAAACAGGGTGACAATATACAGCCTTGACATACTACTTTTCCTATTTGGAACCAGTCTGTTGTTCCATGTCCAGTTCTAACTGTTGCTTCCTGACCTGCATACAGGTTTCTCAAGAGGCAGATCAGGTGGTCTGGTATTCCCATCTCTTGAAGAATTTTCCACAGTTTATTGTGATCCACACAGTCAAAGGCTTTGGCATCGTCAATAAAGCAGAAATAGATGTTTTTCTGGAACTCTCTTGCTTTTTTGATGATCTAGCGGATGTTGGCAATTTGATCTCTGGTTCCTCTGCCTTTTCTAAAACCAGCTTGAACATCTGGAAGTTCACGGTTCATGTATTGCTGAAGCCTGGCTTGGAGAATTTTGAGCATTACTTTACTAGTGTGTGAGATGAGTGCAATTGTGCCTAGTTTCTGTTATTAAAAAAAAAAGACTTGATTAATCAAAAAATGAACAGAGCGTTTTTGATGCCAGACTGTGGCTAATGCCAGGCCTTTCTGGAATACCAATTTGGTAGCTTGTAGGAGAGAAACGAGATTTGGATTAGATTACTCCAGATTCCGGTCCAGTTGAGTCATTGCTAAGTTGCTTCAGTCGTGTCCGACTCTGTGCGACCCCAGAGACGGCAGCCTACTGGGCTCCTTCGTCCCTGGGATTCTCCAGGCAAGAACCCTGGAGTGGGTTGCCATTTCCTTCTCCAATACATTTAAGTGAAAAGTGAAAGTGAAGTCGCTCAGTCGTGTCTGACTCTTCGCGACCCCATGGACTGCAGCCTACCAGGCTCCTCCGTCCATGGGATTTTCCAGGCAAGAGTATTGGAGTGGAATGCCATTGCCTTCGCCGTGTTGAGTCATTACAATGGCAGAAATAAATACCTGATTCAGTCCATGGCTGAGCACCGACCAAACTAAACAGATTGAGCCAACACCTGTGGTGTGCCAAGTTTGCCCCAGCTGATGTCACCAACCAAGCTCCTTGGATCCCATGGATACTTATAGAGAAGACCGGACTCTTACCCCTCTTCGAAGAGAAGGAAAACAAAGCAGAGGTTCCCAGTCTCACTCTGCCAGAGTTGGGGAAATGTCTGACTCCTAAGAAGACCCTCAACCAAGGGGAGGCAGGGCCAGCCGAGGTCCTGGGAGAAATACCAGGGACCCACATGAACTCGTGTTTGTCTGAAGACAGTTTAAGTGTTAGTCATTCAGTCATATCCGACTCTTTGCAACCCCGTGGATTGTAGCCCACCAGGCTCTTCTGTTCCTGGGATTTTTCTAGGCAAGAATACTGGAATGGGTTGACATTTCCTTCTCCAGGGGATCTTCCTAACCCAAGGATCAAACCCAGTCTCCTGCATTGCAGGCGGATTCTTTACCATCTGAGGCACCAGAGAAGCCCATGTTTGTCTACCCAACAGCAAATCTTGGATTTAATTGTTCGTTTAATAAAACAGATTTGGTGGGTTTTGTTTGTTTGTTTTGGACTTTTGGGGAATCTGACTCAAGCCTACCTAGAGCCCACATGAGTCACCATTTTGGACTTATTTATCATCTGGTGATCATCCTTCCAACTCTTTGTGACCCCATGCAACATAGTCCATGGAATTCTCCAGGCCAGAATACTGGAGTGGGTAGACTTTCCCTTCTTCAGAGGATCTTTCAAACCCAGGGATTGAACCCAGATCTCCACCATTGCTGGCAGATTCTTTGCCAGCTGAGCCACAAGGGAAGCTCCTTCCTCAGTGATCAATGCAAAGAAATAGAGGAAAACAACAGAATGGGAAAGACTAGACATCTCTTCAAGAAAATTAGAGATACCAAGGGAACATTTCATGCAAAGATGGGCTCAATAAAGGAAAGAAATGGTATGGACCTAACAGAAGTAGAAGATATTAAGAAAAGGTGGCAAGTATACACAGAAGAACTATACAAAAGAGATCTTCACAACCCAGATAATCACGATGGTGTGATCACTCACCTAGAGCCAGACATCCCGGAATGTGAAGTCAAGTGGGCCTTAGGAAGCATCACTACGAACAAAGCTAGTGGAGTTGATGGAATTCCAGTTGAGCTATTTCAAATCCTAAAAGATGATGCTGTGAAAGTGCTGCACTCAATATGTCAGCAAATTTGGAAAACTCAGCAGTGGCCACAGGACTGGAAAAGATCAGTTTTCATTCCAATCCCAAAGAAAAGCAATGCCAAAGAATGCTCAAACTACCGCACAATTGCACTCATCTCACACGCTAGTAAAGTAATGCGCCAAATTCTCCAAGCCAGGCTTCAGCAATACGTGAACCGTGAACTTCCAGATGTTTAAGCTGGTTTTAGAAAAGGCAGAGGAACCAGAGATCAAATTGCCAACATCCGCTGGATCATCGTAAAAGCAAGAGAGTTCCAGTAAACATCTATTTCTGCTTTATTGACTATGCCAAAGCCTTTGACTGTGTGGATCACAATAAACTGTGGAAAATTCTTCAAGAGATGGGAATTCCAGACCACCTGACCTGCCTCTTGAGAAACCTGTATGCAGGTCAGGAAGCAACAGTTAGAACTGGACATGAAACAACAGACTGGTTCCAAATAGGAAAAGGAGTGTGTCAAGACTGTATATTGTCACCCTGTTTATTTAACTTATATGCAGAGTACATCATGAGAAATGCTGGGCTGGAGGAAGCACAAGCTGGAATTAAGATTACCGGGAGAAATATCAATAACTTCAGATATGCAGATGACATCACCCTTCTGGCAGAAAGTGAAGAAGAACTAAAGAGCCTCTTGATGAAAGTGAAAGAGCAGAGTGAAACAGTTGGCTTAAAACTCAACATTCAGAAAACTAAGATCATGGCATCTGGTCCCATCACTTCATGGCAAATAGATGGGGGAACAGTAGAAACAGTGGCTGACTTTATTTTGGGGGGCTCCAAAATCACTGCAGATGGTGACCGTAGCCATGAAATTAAAAGACGCTTCCTCCTTAGAAGGAAAATTATGACCAACCTAGACAGCATATTAAAAAGCAGAGACATTACTTTGTCAACAAAAGTCCGTCTACTCAAGGCTATGCTTTTTCCAGTAGTCATGTATGGATGTGAGAGTTGGACTATAAAGAAAGCTGAGTGCCGAAAAATTGATGCTTTTGAACTGTGGTGTTGGAGAAGACTCTTGAGAGTCCCTCGGACTGCAAGGAGTTCCAACCAGCCCATCCTAAAGATCAGTCCTGGGTGTTCATTGGAAAGACTGATGTTGAAGCTGAAACTCCATACTTTGGCCACCTGATGTGAAGAGCTGACTCCTTGGAAAAGACCCTGATGCTGGGAAAGATTGAGGGCAGAAGGAGAAGGGGATGACAGTGAATGAGATGGTTGGATAGCATCACTGACTCAATAGACATGAGTTTGGGTGAATTCCGGCAGTTGGTGTTGGACAGGGAGGCCTGACGTGCTGCGGTTCATGGGGTCACAAAGAGTCGGACACGACTGAGCGACTGAACTGAATTGAACTGATCGTTCTTTGTGGGTTCCCACCTACCTTCTGAGAAACTGTCAGCTTCCTAAAAGCAGAGGTGGGGTTTGTGTCTCCTTGTTTACTGCTGTATTCTCCAGTGCCTGGCACATAGTAGGTGCTCAATAGGTAAACACTGACTCACTGAGCAGATGGATATCAGTTCCTAGCACAGAGTGAGAGCTTTGTAAGGGTCGCCCCTGAGTTCATACTCTGAGGCAGGCTTTTCCCAGCCTTGTGATTTGGGGCAAGTCACTTAGCCTGCCATCTCTTCCTCCACGTCCTGGGGATAATGTTACTCATCTTGAGGGAATAATGACAGCAAGTATGAGCATCTCTGGTACAGACAAGGCACTTGAAAACATATATAAATCAAATCTGTTAATGTAAACAGGTTTCCCTTTGACCACCCAAGTGTTGAAGTTTTTGTAAAAAGGTTTTTGAGGGACTTTTCCTGGCTGTGAGTCATGTGGGATCTTAGGTCCCTGACCAGGGATCAAACCCACACCCCCTGCAAATGCAGGTTTGATCCCTGATCAGGGACCTAAGATCCCACGTGCCTCAGAGCCAAAAAATAAACATAAAACAGAAACAGTGTTGTAACAAACCCATTAAAGTCTTTAAAAATAGTCCACATAAAAAAATTTTTTTTTAAGTTTTTTGTTTTTTGGATCTGTGCAAAAGCTTGCTTTTCTTCCCCCCATCCCTACTCCCTTCTTCTTCCTACCATCCACTGTATTACTGACCATGTTCAGGGCACAGTGCCAGGAACTACGCTGACTAAATAGGAATGTGATTTGGTCCCAGTCTTCAAAGAGCTTTGAGTCTAAGATGTGAAGGGTTACCTGAATATTCCACAATAACATAGTTACCCTCCATTGAGTGATCGGTGTATACCAGCCGGAGGGCTGAGGGCTGTGCATGAATTCTTGTTTTACCCTTACAGCAGCCTTGGGAAATGAGTGTTGGATACCATTCCCTTCATTTTTACAGATGAGGGAAGTGAGAGTCTGAGAGTTCAGGTAACACACCTGAGACAGTAGTGCTTGTCAGTGATGGAGGAGGATTCAAGCTCAGTGATCCCTGATGTAAAACTGCTTTCGCTCAGTGAAGCTGTTAGAGCCATGAAAAGATGGGAAGAGCTCTGGAAATCCCCAGGAGGCAGTGAGAGCTTTGGGAGCAGAGGATGTATCTCCTCAAGTAAGATGCTTCCTACTGATGTAACTCAGCACTCTACATATTATCGAATGAATGAATATGTGAATTTGTCAAGGAAGAAATTAGTGTTTAGCAGATGGGGCTGTGTAGGAATTAAACATGGCTTTGTGGAAGAAAATTTCCACTGAGTGTTGAAGAGTGAGGCTAGCAGAGGGGGTCCCCTCCGGTGGTGGGAAGGCCAGGGAATGTGTATAGTAGGGTGGAATGTGGCAAGGTGTGTTTGAGGAGTGGCAGACAGTCCAGGGGTCTGGAGAGAAGTGTCTATGTAGGGGAGTGAGGCCAAAGAAGCTGGAGATGGAGAAGTAGTTAGGGGTCAGACAGAAGGAGCTGTGGGTGTCAAGGCAAGGAGTTTGGGCTTGTATGAGAGATAGAGAGGAGCCACTGAAGGGATGAGACTATTGTCTGGCTCTGAGTGCTTGGCCAGTTTATTTTTCCCGCATATTTTACAGTCGCAGATCTCTCTGATAACCTCAGTAATAAATTATGATGTTTAGCAAGTTAAAAAAAAAAAAAAGAATCCTGGCGTCTTTTTATTGTTCAGTTATAAAGTGGTGTCCGACTCTTTGTCACCTCATCTACTTCACGACACCAGGCTTCCCTGTCCTCCGCTATCTCCCACAGTTTGCTTAAACTCATGTCCAATGAGTCGGTGATGCCATCCAACCATGTCATCCTCTGTCCTGTTGTCTTTACTTTTGGTAAACTAGAAGAAAAAAGTTTTTCTGTCCCAGACATATCTACAAGGACTTGAGAAGCAAAGGCTAGACTGAAAGCCCATGTGAATATACAAGAAAAATAGGTTTAAAATGAGAGCAGAGGGAAAAATTACGCTACAAGCTGAGACATCTGCTCTTCACTGTAAAGCGCTAATACGAAGCTTCCAGCACGTGCCCCCAGATGCTGTGTGCTGAAACTTGGTGAGGAGGCATTTTGACAATGTATACTGCAGATAATGACTTGTGTTGGTGAGTGGATTGAGGTCATTATCCCTCCATAATAGGATAGGCTCAATTCAAATATGATCAAGTTGTTAAATAGAAGATCAGAAAATGGAAGAAGTAGAATGTTTTTGTGATCATTAAAGAAAAAAAAATCCAGGTATAATGGAGTGTTGTTCACCAGGCCAGACTAATGATGTCCTGTAGAAGTGAGGAGGAAAAGGGGAAATTTCGTCAGATATGAAGAGATATAATTAACTGCCTTTCTTTCTACCATGCCTTGGGCAGGGAAGCTGGTATTCCAATTAGCAACTTCGGTACACGCACGGACCTTCTGCAGTTTGCGAGGAGGTTTGGGGAACGGTGTCATGATGCTATTCCTGTAGAAGCTCATCAAGCATCAAAATCGCCCTTAACGCCAATTACATCTCTTCGCTCCTAGAGCTCATTAAAATGCTTCATAGTCATAAGCCACCTAGATACCTTGAGGCGAAGAAGCTTCAGTAAGAGAAACAAAACATGGATAAGAATGTGGTTATTTTAGAAGGCTGTGGTCTTTGGCAGGTAGCTGCTTCATTAGCTTAGCCTGTGTGAACTGTGACTTACACCCATATGATTCAAACTGTTTGTTGTAGCTATGGTTTCAGTTAATGACATGTATTTTAAACTTGATCTCATATTTAATCCTGACTCCATAGTGACAGATTAAGTAAGCAAACAAGCCACATAAACAACAAATAGAAACTGAGGCACAGGGGCTTAGGGCTTCCACGGTGGCTCAGAGGTAAAGAATCCCCTTGCGGTGCAGGAGACACAGGAAACAAGGGTTCGATCCCTGGGTTGGGAAGATCCCCTGGAAAAGGGAATGGCAGCCCACTCCAGTATTCTCGGCTGGAGAATCCCATGGATGGAGCAGCCTGGTAGGCTACAGTCCAGAGGATCTCAGAGTCGGACATGACTGAAGCGACTTAGCACAGAGGGTTAAGTGAAGTAACCAGTGAGTGGGGGAGCAGGAATTTACCTGGGAGCCCATGCCCTTGAGCACCACATTTGGAAGCATTATCCTTCCCCCCACCCATAACTTGCTTTGTTGGCATTTATTAATCATGGGGATGGAGCCTCCTTCCACCCATTCAGCCCAGTAAAATTTGAGGGCTTCCCAGGGTGCTCCCACCCTTCTCACATCTGGCATGCGACCCACACCCTACGGGTTATCTCTGCCCCTTCAGCCACTCCTTCAGTCCACACTCCATCATTTCCTGCCCCAACTATTAAAGTCACTCCAACCTGATCTCATTTGTTCATTCATTCATTTGACAGGTACTAGTGTCATCCACTAAGTGCCAGGCTTCATTAGTCCCCCTTGTCCAACCATCATAGAGGTACTAGGTGAGTTTTCCAGAGAATAAATTCCATCATGGCACTCCCATGCTTTGAAAAGTTAAGCTTCCTGTAATTTTAAAGATCATATGCTTTTTATAAGATGAATTCCAAATGGTTTAAAGTGCATGTTTGTGAAAGTGTCTATGGATTTTTCTTGCCAAAATTAATTTTAGGAAATCATTAGCAAAGATAAGCAAAAAGTGGTATTTCCCTGCTCTGGGTAGCTGGTTATGCACAAAGTTCCAACTGCCCAGGTTGTTCTTGTGTATGCATTAGACTGGAAAATGTCCCACAACACAATGGCCAAAAGAGTTGAAGTAAAGTTTTCTAAGGAAATCCCTTAATGGAACTCTCAATAGTCTAAGATGAAGATTATGAGACCTGATTGGGTTGTTTTGGTTTTTTTTTTTTTTAACATTCTTTTATACTCAATCTATTGCTGGCAAATACAACATACTAGATTTTCAATTAATGCTAGTTAATGTTGTTGATTACATTTCAAATTGAAGTATAGTTGATTTACAATATTGTGTTAGTTTCTGGTATACAGCAAAGTAATTCAGTTAAACATATATATTTGTTTTCATATTCTTTTTTATTATGGTTTATTATAGGATATTGAACATAGTTCCCTATAATATGCAGTAGGCTCTTGTTGTTTATATGTTTTATATATAATAGTTGGTGTCTGCTAATCCCAAACTCCTAATTTATCCTTTCCCCACCCCTTTTCCCCTTGGTAACCATAAAATTGTTTTCTATGCCTGTGAGTCTGTTTCTGCTTTGTGAATAAGTTCATTCGTATCATATTTTAGATTCCATGTAAGTGATATCTATGGTATTAGTCTTTTTCTGACTTACTTTACTCAGTATAATATTATAATCTCTAGGTCCATCCATGTTGCTGCAAATGGCATTATGTCATTCTTTTTTATGGCTGAGTAGTATTCCATTGTATTTGATAACATTGTTATTATTCCTACAGCATCCTAGAAACACCTGGGTCTTCCTGCCTCTGAATATTTTTTTTCAGTTCTCTCAGTACCACTCCATTACCTTCTGAAAATAACACTATCATAGTAACTTATTTTTTAAAATATTTATTTTATTTTTGGCTGTGCTGGATCTTTGTTGCCACTCATGGGCTTTCTTTAGTTGTGGCAAGTGAGGGATATTCTGTAGTTGCTGTGTGAGGGCTTATCATTTCGGTGGCTTCTCTTGTTGCAGAGCATGGTCTCTAGGGCATGCAGGCTTCAATAGTGGTGGCCTGTGGGCTCAGTAGTTGCAGCTCACAGGCTCCAGAGCATAGGCTCATTAGTTGTGGTGCACAGTTGCCCTGTGGCAAGTGGATTTTCCTGGACCTGGGATCAAACTGGTATCCTTTGCATTGCAAGGTGGATTCTTAACCACTTTACTATGAGGGAAGCCCTGGCACTTGAGGTTTTATTCTCTCTGTTTCATGCCCAGATGTTGGAAGTCCATGCTTGGAGCAGGTGCTTAAGCAAGTCACCAAGGATGCAGGCTTCCTCTTGTTTCTTGCAACCCAGTCTTTATCCTGTGGCTCTTATCCTCAAAGTGGCTGGTCTACATCCGGGTACTGCTTTTGGCTGTGGGCATCCATGAGCAGCCACTGAGGGTTCACCAGCACAGCTCCACAGCAGAGCTGGTTGCCTCTTACTGACAGTGCACCCCACCCACGGCTGGCCGTGTTCTCACAGTTGGTCCCATTCACTCTGATAGCTCAGTTGGTAAATAATCCGCCTGCCATGTAGGAGACTCTGGTTTGATTCCTGGGTTGGGAAGATCCCCTGGAGAAGGGAAAGGCTACCCACTCCAGTATTCTGGCCTGGAGAATTCCATGGACTGTATGGGGTTGCAAAGAGTTGGACTCAACTGAGCAACTTTCACTTCACCATGCAGCTGCTACTGGTATCATATGCCCTGGTGTACTTCCTTGCCCTAAGTCTGAGGTCCTGGGTGCTCCCAGAGGGCCTGATGGCAGAAGGGTTGTCTCTCAAAGCAACACCATTCTCATAGTAACTCTTCAACTCTGAAGGTTGCTAACTCTTATGCCAAGCCATATTCTCCTATGTGGCATTCAAGGATTCTCCGTGCCCCCTCTCCCACAGTTCTCTCCTTGTAGATACTCCTTTACACACCCCATTCTCCACTCATACCAGTGTCTCCATCATCCAAAGCTTGTGCCACATCAGTCTCTTATCCTTGCTGTTCTCCTTGCCTGGAACCCCCTCCATCTACCATGGCAGAATACCACAGTGGTTCAGAGTGTGAAAAACTCTCCCATTTACTACCTGCATGACCATAGGCAAATGAATTTCACCCTCTGAGCCTCAGTTTCCTCATCTAAAATATGGGCATAACACTTCCATCATATGGCTATTGAGAGATAATCCATACCCAGTGCCTGGCACCTAATAAGAGCTCAACAGATGATACTGTTTTTGTTGTTGTTACAACGGTGGAACCATAATCATCTGTTCCCATCTACACAGTAATTTCTCTGTTTTCCCACCTTCCTCATCTGTTGTGGTTGGGAATTTGTAGTACTTAAATATTCTTATTTCTGTGTGTTATTCTCCCTCAAATAAACTGCAAAGTAAACTAGGGCATAGATTGTGTCTTATGTCAATAGGAGCCTACAGGAGGCAGACAGGGAACAGAAAATAGATTGAGTGTAAGAAAAATAGTGAGGAGGGAGGACTCTGGCCAACCCCAGGGTACATGTAACTCTGGCCAATTGTTGTCATGCGGGAATATGGGCTGAGTGCTGCCAGATCTCAGCCTATTCAAAAGAAGCCAGAAATCCAGCTTCTTATGTGAAATGTCCTGAATTTTAAAAGTTGGGCCAACAGTGTTCAGGCCAAACAAAGAATGTTTGTGAGACCCCACTTTGTGAAAGCTGCATTTTTCAGATGATCCCCACGAGTTTGTGTATAAGCTGGTTGTTTGGACCTTTGAACTTCACTTTTTTAGGGAGACTATACTGTGAATGGCATTTAGAGATCCATTAAAAGGCTGATCCCCATTCACACCAGCCCCAAGGTTCAGGATAGAGACTAATCTAATCTCTAAGTAAAACCTAATCTCTAAGTGAAACCATTATTCCACAGGGAAACACCCTTTGAGTTCTGATTCATGATGCTGGGGACACACAGAATGTAAGCTCTTTCAGGAAAGGGCCTTTGTTTTGTTCACCACTGATTCCTTAAAGTCTAGAACACTGCTTGGCACTCAAATATATTTATTGAGTTGAAGATGACCCTTATCTTTATCTGTCTATGCTATGTGCTGTGTTAAGTCACTTCAGTCATGTCCGACTCTTGGTGATCCATGGACTCTAGCCTACCAGGCTCCTCTGTCCATGGGGATTCTCCAGGCATGGATACTAGAGTCGTTAGCCATACCCTCCTCCAGGGGATCTTCCCAACACAGGGATCAAGCCCACGTATTGGCAGGCGGGTTCTTTATCACTAGTGCCACCTCAGAAGCTTTTTTATACACTGTCCACCATTCATCAGTTCTCCAAGTACAAACAAGGACCATCCTGTGCACCACAGCATCCCCCACACCTGGTGGGTGATAAGAGATCAATAAATATTTGCTGAAGGAATGTATGACTGAAACAATCTATCCAGCAAACATTTACTGAGCACCTGCTGTGTACCCAGAAGTCTGCTGGACTTTAAAAATGCAGAAATGAATCAGACACCACCCCAGCCTCAAGGAATTAGGTTGCCTAGAAGGGATTGCATCAAGTATTTCCTGGAACACTTTTAAAAATTGTCAGGCGTTACTCAGCATTCCCCTTCCTGGAAAAAGGGGGAGTGGGTGAGATGACCTGGGACCGATCGGTCAGCACAGGCGTCTTTACTTATCCGAGCGTCCCTCGGGCTGTTTGACTGTCTGCGTCATCCACGCACTTGGAATATGAAATGATTGAACTGATTTTCTCTCAACCACATGTTGCAATGAGCTGAAGGACCACTGCCCTTTCAAGTGGGCACCTTGGGAGGCCGTGTCCTCATTCCTCTTCAGTTACGACAGCGCTGAACCACTTCTTTGGCAAGTGCCCTCAGAGAAAGTTAGAAGCCACTTGAGGACATTTGCTTCATTGCTTTAGCATCATGCCTTATTTCTGACCCCGTAGAAAAAATCAGTGGGAGAAAAGGGTATTCCAGTCACTTAAGCCCTCAAACTTGGTTCCAAATGACTTGGGATTGTTTCCTAAAATTCAGTTCACCATCAAAGTAGAAATATTTTCTGTTGGTGAGTTTATTGAACAGTGTGTGCCTCATGCTCTGAAGGCAGCAGGGCCCAAAGAGAAGTCCCCAAACTGTCATGTGCCCCAACAGTTTTGTTGAAAAAGAAATTTAACCTTCCAGCGTGTCCATGACAAGGGAGGCTGATTCTTTTGGATGCTTACATTCTTCTTTTTTTATTTCAATAGTGAAAACTTTTATATTTAGACTTAGCCAACTGGACTCAGTTTAGATGATCCCAATTTTGTTGGCAATATCCAAAGCATCATAGTCAGGAGCTGGTTGAATATATGCCTTTTCCTCTCCATCAGGTCTGATCAGGGTGTGACCTCAGCCACATAAATGTCATAGAGCTTCTTCACAGCCTGTTTTTTTTAAAAAAAACACTTTTTATTTTGTACTGAAAAGTGAAAGTGTTAGTCGCTCAGTGGTATCTGACTCTCTGCAACCCCATGGACTGTAGCCCTTCAGGCTCCTCTGTTCATGGAATTCTCCAGGCAAAAATACTGGAGTGGGTTGCCATTCCCTTCTCCAGGGGTCTTCCCGACCCAGGAATTGAACCTGGGTGTCCCGCATTATAGGCGGGTTCTTTACCATCTGAGCCACCAGGGAAGCCCCATCGGGGAATAGCAAATTAACAAACAATGTTGTGATAGTTTCCGGTGAAAGTGAAGGGACTCAGCCATACATATACATGTATCCATTCTCCTCCCAAAGAAAGGCAATGCCAACAAATGTTCAAACTACCACACAATTGCACTCATCTCACACGCTAGCAAAATAATGCTCAAAATTCTCCAAGTGAGGCTTCAATAGTACATGAACTGAGAACATCCAGATGTTCAAGTTGGATTTAGAAAAGGCAGAGGAATCAGAGATCAAATTGCCAACATCTGTTGGATCATAAAAAAAGCACAAGAGTTTCAGAAAAACATCTATTTCTGTTTTATTGACTACGCCAAAGCCTTTGACTGTGTGGATCACAACAAACTGTGGAAAATTCTTCAAGAGATGGGAATACCAGGCCACCTTACCTACCTGCCTCCTGAGAAATCTGTGTGCAAGTCAAGAAGCAAGTCAAGAAGGAACAGTTAGAACCAGACGTGGAACAATAGACTGGTTCCAAATTGGGAAATGGAGTACATCAAGGCTGTATATTGTCACCTTGCTTATTTAACTTATATGCAGAGTACATCATGTGAAATGCCAGGTTGGATGAAGCACAAGCTGGAATCAAGATTTCAGGGAGAAATATCTATAACCTCAGATATGCAGATGACACCATCCTTATGGCAGAAATCAAAGAGGAACTAAATAGCCTGTTGATGAAAGTGATAGAGGACAGTGAAAAAGCTGGCTAAAAACTCAACATTCACAAATGAAGATCATGTACCTGGTCCCATCATTTCATAGCAAATAGATGGGAAACAATGGAAACAGTGAGAGACTTTATTTTTGGGGGCTCCAAAATCACTGCAGATGGTGACTGCAGCCATGAAATTAAAAGACGCTTGCTCTTTGGAAGAAAAGCTATGACCAACCTAGACAGCATATTAAAATCAGAGACATTATTTTACCAACAAAGGTCCATCTAGTCAAAGCTATGGTTTTTCCAATATTCATGTATGGATGTGAGAGTTGGACCATAAAGAAAGCTGAGTGCTGAGGAATTGATGCTTTTGAGCTATGGTGTTGGAGAAGGCTCTTGAGAGTCATCCTCCCTTGGAGGAGATCCAACCAGTCCATCCTAAAGGAAATCAGTCCTGAATATTCATTGGAAGGACTGATGCTGAAGCTGAAGCTCCAATACTTTGGCCACCTGATGTGAAGAACTGACTCATTGGAAAAGACCCTGATGCTGGGCAAGATTAAAGACAGGAGGAGAAGGGAATGACAGAGGATGAGATGGTTGGATGGCATCACCGACTCAATGGACATGAGTTTGAGCAAGCTCCGGGAGTTGGTGATGGACAGGGAAGCCTGGCGTCCTGCAGTCCATGGGTTCGCGGAGTTGGACATGATTTAGGACTGAACTGAACTGAACTGATTCTCCTCCAAACTCCCCTCCCATCCAGTCTGCCACATAACATTGAACAAAGTTTCCTATGCTATATAGTACTTGTTTATCCATTTTAAATATAGCAGTGTGTACATGTACATCCCCAACTCCCTAACTATCCCTATCCCTCTTCCTTCCCGCTGGCAACCATAAGCTTGTTCTCAAAATCTTCACAGCCTGTTTAATTTGGTGCTTGTTGGTCTTGACATTCACAGTGACCACCAATGTGTTGTTGTCTTCTGTTTTCTTCATGGTTGACTTACTGAGGGGGAACTTGATGATTGGATGTCTATGTTTTGGTGTTTGGGTTAAAGAGGGGGGAAAAAAACTGTCTAGTTTACTCTTATGTCCCCAGTATCTAGCACAAATTCTGGACATCTGAGTGTTCAATAATGTTTTATGGAGAGGGAGAGTGGATGATAATGAAGTCCAACACCTACTAAGTGCTCACTACATGCCAAGCCCCATGCTGGTTCATGTCACACATTATATCTGATCAACAATCAGATGTTGGTAGTTACAGTTGATACCTCCAGAAAGAAACTGAGGGCTAAGGTTAAATAACTTGCCCAAGGTCACCAAGCCAGCAAGTGCCAAAGCTGGAATTTGAACCCAGGTGGAAATTCCCTGGGCTTCCCTGGTGGCTCAGACAGTAAAGAATCTGCCCACAGTGTGGTACCCTGAACCCCTAACCTATAGTCATTAAGAAGGTAATGGCTATGGAATCATATGATATAATCTCAGTACAGCAGGGAAGGTGAGCCTAAAGAAAACAGCTTAGCTCCTTGCCGTGGTCATAAAACCTCCCTCAGTGAGCAGGTCAGAGCCTCTCGAGCTTCCCAGCCTGTCGTGGGGTGTTTGTTTTCCCTGGCTGTCTCACTCTGCTGCTCTCATTAGCCAAGAAGTTCTAAGATTTTGACACCTATTAGAGATGGCTACACAGTGGGTACTTGGGTAAAGGGGGACACCTGCAAGATTCTGTATCATTGCTTGGAGTTGGGGGGAACCTGATTCACCCAGAAGGCGGTCAGGTCAATGACCCTGCAGAGGAAAGAGATTAGGAATTTGCATTGGAAAAGTGACCTGAGATAGTACCCGAAGGGGCCAGGAGTCTGATCCTGCCAACTCTGTGCCTGACCTCAGGCAGATTGCTTTGTCTTCCTGGGTCTCAGTTTTCTCATTTGAAGTAGAAGAGTTATTTCTCAGGCCTACCCAGCTCTGGAGAAGGACTAGAAAGTACAAGTCCTTCTTGCTTGGGTTCTCTCATCAAGCTTTTATTTCCCTAGGCTGGAGGAGAACTACGAGATTGCAGAAGGAGTGTGCATCCCCCGCAGTGCCCTCTACATGCATTACCTGGATTTCTGTGAGAAGAATGACACCCAGCCTGTTAATGCTGCCAGCTTTGGGAAGGTGAGTCCAACCTCACCCAGCTTATTCCTTTTCTTCCCCTTCTCAGTAATGGATGCGTAGTTCTTAAGCATGTTTTAAATAATTCAATTTTTTTTAGGTTACCACAGTAAATACTTTGGTTACTTTGCCATTAAAATGTCAAACAATTGTTAAAAAAGCAGCACCAAGCCAAATGCCAAAACAGAGTAATACCAAAGATTAAAATTTTCAAACAATTTGGACATGCTGTAAAATAAAAGCGAATGTCTACCTTGAATTTCCTCAGTACTTAATTTGCACAGAGTAACTTCTTTCTCTGAGAGGTGGTTCTTGAACTGGAAAGTATGTTATGTGGATGTCAGTGGGACAGGCTTGGGTTAGCAACATGTGAGACTTGGAAAAACTGTGAAGGGGCCTTGTATCATCAACATAGAGGTCTGGGAGTCCTCAACTGGAGGTAGTACAATTTGTACTATCACTGCAGACCTGACCGTTCTCTATCCACTTATGATGAAAATACATTCCACACATTTTCTTTAGTTATCTCTACAGAAAATCATTACCACTGAACATTCATATTCAGCAGGCCAAGGCAGGCAGCTGGAACCTCCTTTAAGATTCACTTCATTGTATAGCAGAAACTAACACAGCATTGTAAAGCAATTGTATTCCAATGGAAAAAAAAAGACTCATCATGTGTTTATTTGATAGATAAAAACCTAGATATTTTACATCCTGAAAGCACTCAATTTGAGTCAATACGTCTAAACTCTTTCTCCTTTTATTAGCTTCTTTTCACCATGTGTAATTTTTTTCTGCACCTGCCAACAAAAAAATAGGCAGTCTTGTCCTGCACCATTATTCCTTACCAGTGTTCTGAGTGTGAGTATAGTGTACTGAAACAACAAGAAGATGTTTAAGTTTCAGAAATTTCCTTTTCAGATCCCCAACAGATATATCATGAGCAAGAAAAACAAAAACAAAAACAGAGTAATGTTAGGCCTGAAGGAACCACCCCAGAGAGTCTGAAACCAAGTGGCTGAGAACTGGCTTCACTCAAAAAATGTGAAGATGCTCAGTGGTGATTTAGGGAGGGAAAAATGTTTGTGTGATGGGTTAATGCTAGTTATCCAAAGTGAAAACAACTTTTTAAAAAAGTCAACGAAGAAACAACTTTTGCTGGTTCATTTATTCGTTTGGGCAGTATTGACTGAGACAGGCTGTGTGGCAAGCATTGTGGCAGGCAGGGGGACTTAAAGAGAACCTGATCTGGGTTCCCCTGTAGAAAGGCTCCCAGTCTAGGAAGGGGGACTGTGAGCCCTCGGCAGTGGGAGAAGGAAGAATCCAGCCAGAGAGCATTCCTATTCTGTGGTCCTGCAACATTCTCTTGGATCCCCTGCGCCCCGGCAGAGACTGCAATGGAGAGTCTAGATAAAGCCTCTCAGATAGGAGGACAGGTTGGGTGAACCAAACGATCAAGAATCTCAGCTCTCCTGGACTTATCACATAACCTTTCTGAGCCTCAGTCCTGTCAGCTCTGAAATGGGAATTAACCCCTGCATTCTTCCCAGGGATGTTGCAAGATATACAGGAGAGAATGCCGGTGGCTGATGTAGCCTACTGTGCTCTCGGTCATCTGGTTGCTCAGATATTTAGTAACACCTACCATGTGCATTACAACTGTTGTTCTTATGAATTCTCCATGAGATGCTTGTGCACAGATACAAATAGCCATTGGTTAACTTAGGTTCTGAAACAAAAACAAACCAAAAAAATTCACCATTTCTAGAAACTCCAATTTGCCTGTGTAAGGACCTTCTATCCCTTTTTCTCTCTAATACTTTTGCAACTCTGTTGTCAGCTCAGGGTTTCCTTGACCTTGTGATCTAGGTAAAATCGATTTATCTCTGACCCCTTCCTCCTAGCACCTCCTAGACCCCCTCCTCCTAGCATTCCAAGTCTTAAATCTGCCCCCAGGCTTTCAACAAGTCCCAGGCTGTTTACATCCTTCAGTTCAGTCACTTAGTCATATCCAACTCTTCGCGACCCCATGGACTGCAGCATGCCAGGCCTCCCTGTCCATCACCAACTCCCGGAGTTTACTCAGACTCAAGTCCATCGAGTTGGTGATCCCATCCAACCATCTCATCTTCTGTTGTCCCCTTCTTCTCCCGCCTTCAATCTTTCCCAGCATCAGGGTCTTTTCAAATGAGTCAGTTCTTTGCATCAGGTGGCCAAAGTATTGGAGTTTCAGCTTCAACATCAGACCTTCCAATGAATATTCAGGACTAATTTCCTTTAGGATCGACTGGTTGGATCTCCTTGCAGTCCAAGGGACTCTCAAGAGTCTTCTCCAACACCACAGTTCAAAAGCATCAATTCTTCAGCGCTCAGCTTTCTTTATAGTCCAGCTCTCTTAGCCATACATGACTACCAGAAAAACCAAAGCTTTGACTAGATGGACCTTTGTTGGCAAAGTAATGTCTCTGCTTTTCAATATGCTGTCTAGGTTGGTTATAACTTTCCTTCCAAGGAGTAAGCGTCTTTTAATTTCATGGCTGCAGTCACCATATGCAGTGATTTTGGAGCACAAAAAAGTAAAGTCAGTCACTGTTTCCACTGTTTCCCCATCTATTTGCCATGAAGTGATGGGACCAGATGCCATGATCTTAGTTTTCTGAATGTTGAGTTTTAAGCCAAATTTTTCACTCTCCTCTTTCACTTTCATCAAGAGGCTCTTTAGTTCTTTTTCACTTTCTGCCATAAGAGTGGTGTCATCTGCATATCTGAAGTTATTGATATTTCTCCTGGCAATCTTGATTCCAGCTTATGCTTCTTCCAGCCCAGCATTTCTCATGATGTACTCTGCATGTAAGTTAAATAAGCAGGGTGACAATATACAGCCTTGACATACTCCTTTTCCTATTTGGAACCAGTCTGTTGTTCCATGTCCAGTTCTAACTGTTGCTTCCTGACCTGCATACAGGTTTCTCAAGAGGCAGGTCAGGTGGTCTGGTATTCCCATCTCTTTCGGAATTTTCCACAGTTTATTGTGATCCACACAGTCAAAGGTTTTGGCATAGTCAATAAAGCAGAAGTAGATGTTTTTCTGGAACTCTCTTGCTTTTTTGATGATCCAGCGGATGTTGGCAATTTGATCTCTGGTTCCTCTGCCTTTTCTAAAACCAGCTTGAACATCTGGAAGTTCATGGTTCACATATTGCTGAAGCCTGGCTTGGAGAATTTTGAGCATTACTTTACTAGCGTGTGAGATGAATGCAATCATGTGGTAGTTTGAGCATTCTTTAAGGTCACCTTGACTTGGAACTCCTCCCTCTATATATACCAGCTCTCTCTACACCTGTGCTGTTCAGTACAGTAGCCATTGGCCACATACAGTTGCTTAACTTAAAATTAAAATTCAGTTCCTCAGATACACAGTAGCCACATGTAACTGGAGGCTACCATATTGGACAGTGCCTAGAAGATTCCCATCTGCATAGCAAGTTCTGTTGGACAGCCCTATTCTGTACCATCATGAGCTAGGGATGGCACTCAGGGTCTTCTTTGCTTTGCACAAGGCAGTCCACAGAAAGCATCTGTGATCCTAACAGACTGAAGGTTGCAGTGGTGGTTTACACCCCAAACGTTGTCCCATGGAACAGATGTCCCCATCTCAGATGCTCCCTGGTCCTCCTTCTGCCAGTTCCCCAAAGCTGATCCCAGCCCTCTCTGCTGCCGCATCCTTCCTCCTAGAACTCCTCCTTCTGTTCCCTTCACTCTCTCCTTCTTTCTTGGGATGACCTCCACCAAATTTCCTCTGCCCTCCAATCCTTGGTTCCTGCTGACATCTATACCCACAGGTCTCATTTATTCCAAATGGCTTTTCAAAGTATTTTTCCAAATAGTAAGTTTCCTCTCTAAGAATTACAGTGCCAGCCGCTTTCAGAATAGTCATTTAAAAAAGCATCCAAATACCATCTTATCTTCAGTCCCAAAGCAGGGAAATACTCTAATGGAATTAAAAGTATAAATGAAAAATGCTCTCTGCAGCTGCCTTGCCATCGATTTCAAGTGCACTGGAAAGGAGGGCTGTCCTTCCAGCCACAGAAGACAGAAGGTGCCTGCTGAGGGTTTTCCCACTGAGTTCGTTGAATTGAAATCCCAGACACATTTGCCCTTCCTGAAGGCTCGGAGCAAGCTGCAGCTGCCATCTCCTAGAGAGAAAGGGACTAGTTGTTCTGAAAAACCTTGGAGGGGAATCGTGGACAGTCTTCCTTTGAGCAGTTCTGTCCGAACGTATGATTCATCTCTGAACTTTTAGCTCAGAACAAGCAAAGTTCACTATTTCGGCTTAGGTTTTAAAGAAAAATTAAACTGGTGGTCATCTTCCTATCTGACTTGTAAGTGGGCTGAAATGAAACAGTCATTGGTAGTGAAGCTCTCCCAAAGTCACCTGGCTGAGATCCTGTTCTTGATAAGGTGGACGGCAGCAATTGCTCTGCTACAAGTGAGATCTGAAATAGAAATTCTCTCTCCAACACTGTGGCCAAGCTCCAAAAGCACTGGCTTCCAGTAATGTTGTATTGACTTTGGGTCCTGGAACTAATTTAGGAATTGCAGAGAAAGCTGAGGCTGCTAGCTGAACTGGTCTTGTGCTTGCTTTCGCTGTTAACTAGGGTCACGAAAGGTCACCCAACTTGGAGACACTTAACTTTTCTGAGCTCCTGTCTCCTTACCTTTAGACGGGAAGCATCCCTCACCAAATTACTGTGTGGATAAAATGAGACTGTGCTATGAGAACATTTTTTAAAACTAAAATTCTCTGCCAACGGAAGAAATCACTATCTAGAATTGGCTCCATTCCACTCTGTCTCCTCTGTTTTATTTTGCTTTATTTTTTACTTATCACTGTCTGAACTATTTTATCTATGTATGTTACTAGTATATATAGTTATTTATACTGTACTATAGTTATCTATGTATAGTTATCTATACTGTATTATACTGTGTGTGCACTCAGTTGTGTACAACTCCTTGTGACTTGATGAACTGTGGCCCACCAGGTTCCTCTGACCATGGAATTCTCTAGGCAAGAATATTGGAGTTGAATTGAGTGCCATTTCCTATTCCATGGGATCTTCACGACCCAGGGATTGAACCCAGATCTCCTGAATCTCCTGAATTGGCAGGCAGATTCTTTACCATTAGTGCCACCTGTATTGTATACAATATATATATGTATAAATATGTAAATATATATATTGTATACAATATATAATTACATAAAACTAATGTATATCTATCTATCCATCTATAAGTTGCTTGTGTTTTGTCTGTCTCTTTCTTTAGAATGGAAGCTCCATGAGGACTTTTTTGTTTACCATGCACACTTAACCCCCTGGAATAGTGCCTGGTACATAGTAGGTCTTCAGATGTTTGAAGACTGAATGATTTATATTATTGCTATTCACCAAGAACACTATGAATCATTTGACATATGGGAATGTGTTTAACCCATATGGTCACCATATGAAATTGGCATTGTACCCACTTTCCATTAGCCCAATTGCCAAGTAAGGATAAACTTTTTGAGGTACCAGTGGAAACTGGTCGTATTTTCACTAACTTCGAAGAGTTGCCTTCAGAGTTCTCTGTCCGTCCTTCCTATTGTGCCCTCTGACAACCTCACAGGGAAATCCCACATCAGACCATGGCATCAGACCATGATCAGCCATCATATCAGTCCTGGATGGATTATTAAAACTCATTCTCAGCTATGAAAAATCCTGTGCATGCGTGGTAAGTCACTTCAGTCATGCCTGACTCTTGGCGACCCTATGGACAGTAGCCTCCAGGCTCCTCTGTCCATGGCATTCTCCAGGCAAGAATACTGGAGTGGGTTGCAATGCCCTCCTCCAGGGGTTCTTCCCAACCCAGGGATCAAACCCGAGTCTCTTTTGTCTTCTGCATTGGCAAGTGGGTTCTTTACCATTAGCGCCCACCTGGGTTCTCTCCAATTTAAAACTTCCATCTGACTTCCATGGAAGTCAGAGTCTCCTCCTCTCTATGCCTCAGAATTTGCTCTGTGAAAGGGGAGAGGGAGTTCTTTCTTTTCTATTCTGACTCCTCCAGGGTTGGAGGAGGGGTCAGCCGGGAAGGGTGGCTAGAGGAAAGCAGCCGGAGTCACTTCGCCCAGTCGGTGCTCTCCGAAGGCTCCTCCCATACAGCAGTGTGCTCTGCTTCGATCGCCATCCGTGTGCTGTGGGTAGGCGTGCGGCAGTGTGTTTGCGGGTGCCTCCTGTGGGTCTCCCTCCGCTGGCTGCAGGGCGGTGCTCTCCAGCTGACCTCCCACTGCTCATCACTCTTGCTCCTCCCCTGAGGATTTACCCTGTGGCTCTGGCCTCTTGCTGGAGGGTTTTGACCAGCTCTCTGCGCACCTTGTGTTGCCCTCTTATTCTCAGAGACACCCAGATGAGTTCCCACAAGTGTAATGAGTGTGGAACAGGCCGAACGTACAAACAGAAAATGGCTTAGCTTTGTTCCTCAACTGTGTTCTGGCCAAATTGCCTTCCTGGACCCCGGATGGTTTTGTGGCAGGTTGAATAGCTTTTTGGTTATCGATTAAAAAAACAAGCCTCTTTTCAATAATGTAGATGCTCTTGTAGACACTAAAGTCCAGTCCAGTGCTCCAGTTAAAACTGCAGTCTCTCATCTACTTCAGAACTCCTTCCCCCCAAGCCCACCCCATGAGTGGCCAGTTGATGGGGGGTGGAAACCTGAAGTGGGGGCAGGCGAGGGGAATGGCCTCACCTTCTGCTCATCCCTGACTTTCCTTCCTGCTGCTGCTGCCTCCAGGCTTGCCAGGGTGAGAAAAAACACTTCCAAAGGGATAGCCCTAGTGCTCCAGCAGAGGCAGGGAAATAAATAGCTAGAGAACAACAGAACTGTCAATTGAAACAAACACAAGGTAACAGGGATCAGAACTGGCCTACACCTGACACCATACTCAGTCAAATTACCCAATCTTATTAAAGACAATTCTTTTTAACAGATATTAGAAGTATCTGGGTGTGGGTACGTTAGTCGTGGAGTTGTGTCCAACTCTTTGCAATCGTGTCCGACTCTTTGCAGTCGTGTCCGACTGTAGCCTTTCAGGCTCTTCTGTCCATATGGAATTCTCTAGGCAAGAATACTGGAGTGAGTTGTCATTCCCTTCTCCAGGGGATATTCCAAACCCAGGGATCAAATCCGGGTCTCCTGCATTGCAGGCAGATTCTTTACTGCTGAGCCACCAGGGAAGCCCTAGAAATGTCTAGCTATGTATAATTATAAATACAGCATTCACGGATGTTTAATAAAATTAATAAAAATAGCAAACACTTACATCAGTTCAGTTCTGTCGCTCATTCCTTTACGACTCTTTGTGACCCCATGGACTGCAGCATGCCAGGCCTCCTGTCTATCACCAACTCCCAGAGTTTACTCAGACTCAAGTCCATTGAGTTGGTGATCCCATCCAACCATCTCATCTTCTGTAGTCCCCTTCTCCTCCCGCCTTCAATCTTTCCCAGCATCAGGGTCTTTTCAAATGGGTCAGTTCTTCGCATCAGGTGGCCAAACTATTGGAGTTTCAGCTTCAACATCAGACCTTCCAAAGAATATTCCGGACTGATTTCCTTTAGGATCGACTGGTTGGATCTCCTTGCAGTCCAAGGGACTCTCAAGAGTCTTCTCCAACAACACAGTTCAAAAGCATCAATTCTTCAGCGCTCAGCTTTCTTTATAGTCCAGCTCTCTCATCCACCCATGACTACCAGAAAAACCAAAGCTTTGACTAGATGGACCTTTGTTGACAAAGTAATGTCTCTGCTTTTTAATATGTTGTCTAGGTTGGTCATAACTTTTCTTCCAAGGAGCAAGTGTCTTTTAATTGCATGGGTGCAGCAGTGATTTTGGAGCCCCCCCCAAAATAAAGTGTCACTGTTTCCCCATCTATTTGCCATGAAGTGATGGGACCAGATGCCATGATCTTAGTTTTCTGAATGTTGAGTTTTAAGCCAACTTTTTCACTCTGCTCTTTCACTTTCATCAAGAGGCTCTTTAGTTCTTCACTTTCTGCCATAAGGGTGGTGTCATCTGCATATCTGAAGTTATTGATATTTCTCCTGGCAATCTTGATTCCAGCTTGTGCTTCATCCACTCCAGCATTTCTCATGATGCATATAAGATAAATAAGCAGGGTGACAATATACAGCCTTGATATACTCCTTTCCCAATTTGGAACAAGTCTGCTGTTCCACGTCAGTTCTAACTGTTGCTTCAGTTAGAAGCATACAGATTTCTCAGGAGGCATGTCAGGTGGTCTGGTATTCCCATCTCTTGAAGAATTTTCCACAGTTTATTGTGATCCACACAGTCAAAGGCTTTGGCATAGTCAATAAAGCAGAAATAGATGTTTTTCTGAAACTCTCTTGCTTTTTCTATGATCCAACAGATGTTGGCAATTTGATCTCTGGTTCCTCTGCCTTTTCTAAATCCAGCGTAAACATCTGGGATTTCATGGTTCATGTACTGATGAAGCCTGGCTTGGAGAATTTTGAGCATTACTTTGCTAGTGTGTGAGATGAGTGCAAATTGCAGTAGTTCGAGCATTCTTTGGCATTGCCTTCCTTTGCGGTTGGAATGAAAACTGACCTTTTCCAGTCCTGTGGCCACTGCTGAGTTTTCCAAATTTGCTGGCATATTGAGTGCAGCACTTTTCACAGCATCATCTTTTAGGATTTGAAATAGCTCAGCTGGAATTCCATCATCTCCACTAGCTTTGTTCATAGTGATGCTTCCTAAGGCCCACTTGACTTCACATTCCAGGATATCTGGCTCTAGGTGAGTGATCACACCACCATGATTATTTGGGTCATGAAGGTCTTTTTTGTATAGTTCTTCTGTTTATTCTTGCCACCTCTTCTCAATATCTTCTGCTTCTGTTCGGTCCATACCATTTCTGTCCTTTATTGTGCCCATCTTTGCATGAAATGTTCCCTTGATATCTCTAATTTTCTTGAAGAGGTCTCTAGTCTTTCCCATTATATTGTTTTCCTCTATTTCTTTGCATTGATTGCTGAGGAAGGCTTTCTTATCTCTCCTTGCTATTCTTTGGAACTCTGCATTCAGATGGGAATATCTTTCCTTTTCTCCTTTGCCTTTCCTTCTCTTCTTTTCATAGCTGTTTGTAAGGGCTTCTCAGACAACCATTTTGCCTTTTTGCATTTTTTTTTTCTTGGGGATGGTCTTGATCTCTGACTCCTGTACAATGTCATGAACCTCCATCCATAGTTCTTCAGGCATTCTGTCTATCAGATCTAATCCCTTGAATCTATTTGTCACTTCCACTGTATAGTCCTAAGGGATTTGATTTAGGTCTTATCTGAATGGTCTAGTGGTTTTCCCTACTCTCTTCAATTTAAGTCTGAATTTGGCAATAAGGAGTTCATGATCTGAGCCACAGTCAGCTCCCGGTCTTGTTTTTGCTGACTGTATAGAGCTTCTCCATCTTTGGCTGCAAGGAATATAATCAATCTAATTTCAATATTGACCATCAGGTGATGTCCATGTGTCGAGTCTTCTCTTGTGCTGTTAGAAGAGGGTGTTTGCTATGACCAGTGTGTTCTCTGGCTTCCATAAACCTCTTATCCTTCTCCATCAGAAAGCAGACAGACTGAAAACCACAATCATAGAAAACTAACCAAACAGATCACATGGCAGCCTTGTCTAACTCAATGATATGCCTAAACTAGGAGCCATGCTGTGTAGGGCCACCCAAGATGGATGGGTCATGGTGGAGAGTTCTGACAAAATATGGTCCACTGGAGAAGGTGATGGCAAACCACTTCAGTATTCTTGCCTTGAGAACCCCATGACCAGTATGAAAAGGCAAAAAGATAGGACACTGAAAGATGAACTCCCCAGGTCGGTAGGTGCCCAATATGCTACTGGAGATCAGTGGAGAACTAACTCCAGAAAGAATGAAGAGATGGAGCCAAAGCAAAAACAGCACCCAGTTGTGGATGTGACTGGTGATGAAAGTAAAGTCTGATGCTGTAAAGAGCAATATTGCATAGGAACCTGGAATGTTAGGTCCATGAATCAAGGTAAATTGGTAGTGCAAACAGGAAATGGCAAGAGTGAACATCAACATTTTAGGAATCAACGAACTAAAATGGACTTGAATGGATGAATTTAACTCAGATGACCATTATATCTACTACTGTGGACAAGAATCCCTTAGAAGAAATGGAGTAGCCATCATAGTCAACAAAAGAGTCCGAAATGCAGTACTTGGATGCAATCTCAAAAACAACAGAATGATCTCTGTTCATTTCCAAGGCAAACCACTCAATATCACAATAATCCAAGTCTATGTCCCAACCAGTAATGCTGAAGAAGCTCAAGTTGAATGGTTCTGTGAAGACCTACAAGACCTTCTAGAACTAACACCCAAAAAGGTTCCTTTTCACTATAGGGGACTAGAATGCAAAAGTAGGAAGTCAAGAAATACCTGGAGTAACAGGCAAATTTGGCCTTGGAATACAGAATGAAGCAGGGCAAAGGCTAACAGAGTTTTGCCAAGAGAACACACTGATCATAGCAAACACCCTCTTCCAACACTTACATGGGACTTTCTACGTATCTGGCCCTGTTCTAAGCACTTTACGTATGTCAACCTTGTCTAATCCCCCAAACAACTCTGTGAGGTGGTAACTGTTATTTTCCCCATTTCAAAGATAGGTAAACTGAGTCCCAGAGAGGTTAGGTAATTCACCCAAGGTCAAAGAGCCAGTAAGTAGATCTGTGATTCAGAATGTGAAACTGAGAAGTCTGGTTCCAAAATCCATGTACTTAACCGTTTCCTTTACATAGAGCAAGTTATTTTGGGGGTTAGGGTGGGTATCGGAGAAGGCAATGGCACCCCACTCCAGTACTCTTGCCTGGAAAATCCCATGGATGGAGAAGCCTGGTAGGCTGCAGTCCATGGAGTTGCTAAGAGTCGGACACGACTGAGCGACTTCACTTTCACTTTTCCCTTTCATGCACTGGAGAAGGAAATGGCAACCCACTCCAGTGTTCTTGCCTGGAGAATCCCAGGGACGGCGGAGCCTGGTGGGTTGCCGTCTGTGGGGTCGCACAGAGTCGGACACGACTGAAGCGACTTAGCAGTAGCAGCAGCAGCAGGGTGGGTATGTGTAGAGGCAGGTTTTGCCTAAACAATTGTCCTTTTGACTTTGATGTCATCATTAGCAGTCACCTGGACACTTCCACGTGATCAAATTTGGGAGTGAAGTCTTGGCCTCTCTGTCTCTCAGCAGTTAAGCGTGCTTGCTGGTCACTGCAATCGAGATATTCCCCCTTCAGCTCTTTCCCTCAGGGTGTTCCAGGCACTGGAAACCCCTGCCAGTATTTCCCAGCCTGCCTCCCCCTCAGCCCAAGGGTTCACCCATTTATCAGGAGTGCATTTATCTCAGGAGATGGGCGAGAGGTTGGGAGTCCTCTGGGTATGTGCACATGAGAAACCGCAAAACAACATGACAGGTGTGCCCTTGAGCTGTGAGCACCCAGGATGGGAGGGAGGGGTGCAGAGGAGGAAACTGTCACCTCCTCAGGGTGGTGGGTGAGGGGCGGCCTGAGAACCAGGTCAGTCCGGAAGACCTCTCAGTACCCAGTATTGCCTTCTCCCAACCACAGCCTTGTGAGATCCATGGAAGGCAGAAGTGAGTGTTTCCGTTTCACCATATGTTTTTTTCTCCTGCTCTTCTACTGGTCTTTTGCATGCTAAGTCACTTCAGTGGTGTCCAACTCTTTGCGACCCTATGGACTGTAGCCTGCCAGGCTCGTCTGTCCATGGAATTGTCCAGGCAAGGATATTGGAGTGGTTTGGCATGCCCTTCTCCAGGAGATTTTCCTGACCCAGGGATCAAACCCTCATCTGTTAATGTCTACCTACCTTGGCAGGCAAGTTCTTTACCACTAGCGCCACTGGTCTTTTAGAAGTTCTGAAAACTCCACCCAGGCCACTCTGCTTTCTGAGGTGGTCCACACTCTTGTCTGCCAAGTGTGTTTCTTTCTAAATAAATCCACTTCTTACCTAGCAAAAAACAATTCCATCTGTAAGACATCCCTGGTGGTCCAGTGGTTCAGAATCCACCTTTCAATGCAGGGGATGTGTGTTTGATCCCCGGTCAGGGAACTAAGCCCACGGCCCACACACTGCCAACAAAGAGCCCACCTCCTGAAACTAAGACCCATTGCAACCCCCAAACAAAACAACAACAACAAAAAACTCTACCTGCGCAGATATGCAAACTGTGTTTAGCGAGAGTTAAGCTTTTCCAGAAAGAAAAACTGAGCTTCCGATTTCTGCCTAAGAGAACATCTATAACTGGAATGCCTTCCAGGCACTTGTAGCAGATATTCATTCCAGTGGAGGCTGAAATGCAAAATAATGTCTTCTTTCTCAAATTTCTCTTGAGGGCCCACCATGTGTGATAGGTGAGGAGTTTCCAATAATGCTAGTTTTCTGAGCCCTGAATGTGAGGGTCTATCACCCTTACTCTCTGTGTGACCCTGGACAGGTCCCATTTCCCTCTCTGAACCTCAGTCCCTCCATCTATCACAGGGGAAAATTAGTCTACAAATGTGCGAAGATCTTTACCATATTAGCTGGAGACACTTTTCAACTAGAAATCATGATGACAGTAATATTGATTCTTTTGCCAGGCGCTGAGTCAAGCCCTCTGCATGTATTACCTCATTTAATCCTCCTACAGCTCTGTGAACTAGGTGCCTTCTTTGTTCCCATTTAAAGATGAAATAGTTGACTCTAGGGCCACTGGAGCCTTTCCTATGAGGTAAATCCTGGGTAGAAATCAGAAGGTCTATCAGTTAGTTGGGTTGTGGTTAAAAGATGCCCCTCCTCATTCCCAAAAAAGGACTTAAATAAATTAGTGGTTTTACTTTTCTTGACATAGAGTAAATCTAAAAGAAGATAACCTATGCTGGTATAACAGCTCTACAGTAGCATCAGGGAACTACCTGGACTACTTCTCTCTCTGTGCTATGCCATCCCTAGCAGATGGCTTCTAATTTCTAGGTCACCTCATGGTCCAAAGTGGCTGCCTGACAACAAAGCCTATATTCCAGGCAAGAAGTATGAAAAAAGGATGTAGGGAGAGAAAGATCAGAACTTCAGCCGAGTCAGCTCTCTTTAGGAGCTTTCCCAGAGCCCTGCCCAGTGATTTCCCTTTTGTCTCACTGGTTGCCCTTGGCTGTCAGGGAGGCAGGAAAATGTAGTCCATCATCTCCTGGAATAAAAAATTAGAGTTTGGTTAGAGAGGGAAAGGGGTAGACATTTAGCCACTTTATCCATATAAGAGCTTTTCAGAAATCCACATATCCCTTTTCTTTAAAAAAAAAAAAAAATGAGCTGTAATTGACATTTAACATTATATTAGTTTTAGGTGTACAACACAGTGATTTGATATAGGTATATATTTCAAAATGATAGACACAATCAATTTAGTTGACATCCATCACTATACAAAGGTATAAGTTTCTTTCTTGTGATGAGAATTTTTCAAAATTCATAGTTAGCATGAGAAATTTGTTTGTTTGTTTTTGGCTGTGCCGGGTCTTCTTTGCTACACGTGGGCTTTCTCTAGTTGTGAGGAGTGGGGGCTGCTCTAGTTGTGGTACGTGGGCTTATCATTGCAGTGGCTTCTCTTATTGCACGGGTTCTAGAGCGCAGCCTCAGTAGTTGTGGTGCACTGATATAGTTGCTCCATGGCATGTGGGATCTCCCCAGACCAGGGATTGAACCTGTGTCCCCTGCATTGGCAGCTGGATGCTTAACCACTGGACCACCAGAGAAGTTCCATGAGAACTTTTAAGATCGACTCTCCTCACAGCTTTCACACATACAATACAGTATTTTTAACTCTAGTCAGCATGCTGTATGTGACAACCCAGAACTTATTTATCTAATAAATGGAAGCATGCACCTTTTGATCACCTTCACCCGTTTCTCCCCCACATGTCCTTTTTTGTGTCACAACTAGGAAATGGACCCCAGAATCCCAAGAGAGGGTAGGGTGTACTCTCAAGTGTGGAGCCCACGGGATCCAGTGTAGGTGGCACCAGGTGACCAGCTTAGACTGTGTGTGGGTAACATGATTTATGATCATGGTTTGTTGCACTTATCAGGAAGAGGCTGAATCACCGATAGGCAACCAGACACCTGTGACCACAGGGCAATTTGAATACATGCAGAGGCCCTTTGGCCTTGCAAATACCCCTCCCCACCCCCCGAGGCCTTGATGATTTCTCAAAATCCTTGATTCCTTTCATTTAAGGCCTTTCGTTTGTCCTGCAACTATGACATTGCAGGATAATTCATTAACACTTACCAGTTACTAACACTTCAATACAAATAAGTTTAATCTGTTAAAGGAACTTAGAGATCTGTTGGTGAGACCTTCTCATCTTCCAGACCAGAACACTAAAAGTCAGAGGGATTGAGTGAGATTCCTAAAGTCATACATGTAGTGGCAGGGCTGGATCTGAGCAGGTGGGGGGCCATCACTGGATGTCTGCAATGGGCAGGAACCCCCATTAGAGGTAGGAAGACTGGAGGAAGGGGATCTGGGGCAGCAGATGTACTTGTATGAATTCAATTTATTTATATCCTGCCTTTTCCCTGTGAGGCTTGAGGTACTTGGAAATTTGGGCTGTGGGCAGCGCTTACTTGAATGTATGGCTCCTTCCTTCCTGCCATCCTTGCTTGTGCAATGCAAAAAACAGACAAACAGCAATGTTCTGGAACCTGTGCTTCTGTCAGCCACATAAATGGGGAACACAGATGAGGCTAAAGATTCCTCTTTTTTGAGTGACTGCCCTCCTCCTTGAGTCCTCACAATCTGCCCTGACCCCAGGTTGCTTGCACACCTGTGGAGAGGCACAGAGACAGACAACAGGACTCTTGAGGAATCTTTAGGATTCTTCAGGGGTGGTCTTTTTTCAACTTGCAAAGGGAAAAATTAAGCATGTGGATAGTTTCCTTCTACTTTAATTTGTTGCATATGTTTTTCTTAACCTTTAGTATCTGCTATAGTGTGTCCATATCAGAATGTCTAATTGCATACCAGATTCCACATTTTGTTATTTCAGGAGTCTTTACTGACATGCAGCCTGAAAGTTCAGAAATCAAATTGTATGGGTTTGAATCCCAGCTCCACCATTTACCTGCTGCATGAACTCAGGAGATTTCTTAATAGCTCTGAGCCTCAGTTTCCTCCTCTGTAAAATGGGGACATGGTTCTAACCACCTGAGGACTGTTGAAATAATAACTGTTAAAAGGGCTGCCTTACTGCTATCCAAAAGTCTACAAGCAATAAATGCTGGAGAGGGTGTGGAGAAAAGGGAACTCTCTTACACTGTTGGTGGGAATGCAAACTAGTATAGCCACTATGGAGAACAGTGTGGAGATGCCTCAAAAAACTGGAAATAGAACTGCCATATGACCCCAAAATCCCACATACACACTGAGGAAACCAGAACTGAAAGAGACACGTGTACCCCAATGTTCATTGCAGCACTGTTTATAATAGCCAGGACATGGAAGCAGCCTAGATGCCCATCAGCAGATGAATGGATAAGGAAGCTGTGGTATATATACACAATGGAATATTACTCAGCCATTAAAAAGAATACATTCAAATCAGTTCTAATGAGGTGGATGAAACTGGAGCCTATTATACAGAGTGAAGTAAGCCAGAAAGAAAAACACCAATACAGTATACTAACACATATATATGGTATTTAGTTAATCGGTAAAGCTAACCCTGTATGCGAGACATCAAAAGAGACACAGATAAATAGAACAGTATTATAGACTCTATGGGAGAGGGCAAGGGCGGGATGGTACGAGAGAATGGCATTGAAGCATGTAAATTATCATATGTGAAACGAATCGCCAGTCCAGGTTCGATGCATGATACAGGGTGCTCGGGGCTGGTGCACCGGGATGACCCAGAGGGATGAGATGGGGAGGGAGGTGAGAGGGGGGTTCTGGAAGGGGAACACATGTACACCCATGGTGGATTCATGTCAATGTATGGCAAAACAAACACAATATTGTAAAGTTAAAAAATAGATAAATAAACTAATTTATAAAAAAAAAAAAAAAGGGCTGCCTTACCACAGTGCCTGGTAAATATAAACAGCCAATGCAGTTCAGCTATAATTGTGATTTCAGTTTACCTTTGCAACAATTTATGATTTTAATACATCATACTTTTAATATATCATCAGCAACATATCAATGTTTCAACCCTTCTAGATGCTCTTCCTTCTGAACAATTTTGAGAACAATTGTTCTAAAAATTTCTTACATTGCACACATGCTACCTTCACCACCCTCACCCTCTCTTATTATCATCTTCAGAATTATTCCGTTTTTGACTTAACTTTATCTTATGTAACTCACCTCATTCTAGCTAAATCAGTGTATGATGACTGTCTCCTTTCACACTCACACACATGACACATCATCCTATCAGCCTAAGGACAATCTTGGGCTCACATATGGATTTTTGGACTTCCTGGAATTGTTATCCACAGTACTTATCAAGGGGCAACAGATTGTCAGATTGTTACCTTTCTAGCCCTGAGAGTTTTCTTGGAATTCTTCACCAGTCCCTATGCATGATTTGAAATTCCATTTCTATCTCATTGCTCTAGATGTAAATTTCTTGTAATTTTTTGAAATTTCTTTTGTGGAATTTCCTATGAAACCTGCAACAGGATAGAACCTCCCTCAACCTCCAGTGCCCGGTACCCAAATGTGCTACTTCTCCCCAAATTGTTAAATGCATAGAGTTATAATAGTAAAATTACTCTGGCAAACACCCATTTCAAGGTGGTAGCATTGAGATAAAAGTTCAGGAAAACTTATTTATACTAGCAGACTTAATTATTTTTTCTTCTCTGAAAAAGGGACAAGGTCTATTGTCAACAAAGAGAATGAATATCCCGCTTTCAGACGTCAAGTTGTGACAATTAGAATCCTTTTTAACTAACTTCTTCCCCTAATCCTTTTTCTCTCTTGTTCAAAAAATTGTTGTGTGTTTTATGAGAAGGCCCAAGACTTCTACAATACGTGGTTATAAAAGAACTTGTCGTTGTACTGAATTTATAATTTCGTACTATTTGAAAAGGCCCTTTTCTTTTCTCACACCAAAATGACCTCTGAAATAAGATGGGCAGCTTTTGTTTTAAAACTGTCTCCCACAGACTTGATTCTTTATACACATGAATTTGTCTCCCTCGTAGTCTGGGGGGATCGCCACTTCATTGCACTGGGACTTCTTCTGGATTAGTTCTTGTTGGTGGCAAATCTTTGCCTACTGAGGTGGATTGAATTTGGGGGAATAACCCAAAGCCTTTTCTGAGAGCATCCCTGATGACTCAGTTTGGAGATCAACCTGGATTGGGACCATACGACTTGGGGTCAAAATCAAATAAGGCCTGTTTGTAGAGTAATGAGGCCAAGTGGCTTCCGTATGTGGCTCTGAAGGTGTCTCTTGTGGGGACACCCACAGAGGATGCTGAGGGTCTCATGCAGTTAGTGGATGCCTTGCTGACTCCCTTTGGGTGTCAGCAAAAGTGATGAACAGAAGACACCGTGGAACTGGATCCCTGCTTCTTCTACTTACTGGTGTCTGTGAGTCCAGGCAGCCTGTATCACCATAAAGCCCAGTCTCTCATCTGTGGAATGGCAACCATCATGTTCTCCAGTGTGGTTTTTAGGATTAAATTTAGTGCCAAAAGTAAAATACTTCATTTAGTGTGTGGGTGTCAGCTCCTCCTCTTACTCTTCCCCTTCCTTATCTTAAAGGAGGCCCAGGGTTCAAAGATGCCATTTCAGGAACATTTGTCCCAAACTCACTCATATTTCTTAAAAGACTACATCCACATGTCAGGGTAGCCTGTCTGCTGAGTTCCCTTCTACCTAAAGCGATGTGTTGTATGGAGTGAAGAACGGACCGCGCAAGGAGATAACCCAACCACCACCTAAGAAAAGTTTCCAGCAGCCCCTGGAGAGATCAGCTCTCCAGAGCTTCTCCACTTCCCACCCCCCGGCCCGGGGAGCCCCCTGCCCTGTCTGCCCAGGCTGAAAGAGCAGAGGGTGGGATTCCCGAGTAATTAAAGGGAATTTGGAAGACTGGGATGTCGTGGAATGTTAGATCAGTAGCTAGAACAGCATGTGGTGTTCTTTAGGCAGGCTTCATTGAATTCATACAAAAAAAGAAAGAGGGGCTGCCTGCCGTCTGCTCATTTATCAAACAGCGAAGCTCGACTCTCACTGCTTCACAAAAGTGTTTGACTGTTTGCTGAGTCTTGCTCCAGAAATTAAAAGCTGAACAGCCTTAGCGGGGCTGAACCGACCCTGCATTTTGAGACTCCAACTAAATTGTGCTGGGCTTTCAGATTCAGGGACCAGTTGATTATTTGGTGAAAGGAGAGGAGAATAATTTGTAATTTTCAGCCCATAAGAAACACTTTAAAAAAAAAAGCAAACTCCCTTCCCACAGGTTTTTGTTGCTACTGGAGGGAGGAGGTGCTGTTGGCAACAGCTTTCTTTGCTCAGAGTGGGAAAAGTCTTGACCTCCAGTGGGGCAGAGAGCGATGTGGTGCAGCTGGGCCTCCGCCCATCCCCCACCCCCCACTGCTAACAGACTTCCTCTCCTCTTCCTGCTTTATTTGAAATGACCTTTCTCTCTTTTTGGAGAAGAGGATTTGGCCATTAGATATTTTTAGAGAAAAAGCATTTTCACAAACGGAACTAAAGATGCTAACAGTGCAGATATATGGCTTTGGATACTGTTGTTGTTTAGTCGCTGAGTCATGTCCGATTCTTTTGTGACCCCCCACGGACTGTACCCCTGCCAGGCTTCTCTGTCCATGGGATTTCCCAGTCAAGAATACTGGAGTGGGTTGTCATTTCCTTCTCCAGGGGATCTTCCCAACCCAAGGATAGAACCTGCTTCTCCTGCATTGGCAGGCGGATTCTTTACCACTGAGCCAAGATACCACAAAAGCCTGAAAACTGGGTTAATTAAGAATCCTCTGAAGATCTATCAAAATATGGAAAGATACAATGCTACCTCTGCCAATGAAGAGAATGTGCTAGAAAAGGATGATGGCTCGTGGAAGACATCATGAGGGAGGCAGAGATGTGTTAGCAGAGGCGACCCTCCCTGGCAACTCTTCACCTGTCCAGCCAGTGAGATTCCACTGAGGTGGATCCTCTAGCCTCCAGGCTCCTCCTCCTCCTGGCTAACAAAGCTCTAGGTCCACTCTCTAACTGCTCCGACCCTGCTATAAGCCTGGAAAACAGGCTGAAGAAGTGTTATTATCCTCATCTGATAGATGAAAAAGCTTGGTGTTCAAATGGAAGAAAGAGACATAGGTCATTTTTTTTTTTTGGCTCTTCAATTTAGCACATTTTTAAAAAGTGGTGTACAGCAGAAACTAACACAACATTGTAAAGCAATTTTACTCGAACAACAAAAAAAAAGTGGTAATATCCTTCAATACTTCATGGGATGGGGAGACGAGGAAGATGAGAGGTGAGCCGGAAGGAAGGAAGAAACTGGTGGGTTTGGACTTGTCTGGAGGCTTCACTGAGAAGTAGTTAAGGTGAGGCGTGCCTGGCAGCAGGGGCAAAAGGAGACGGTTGCAGCGACCCAGGTGTGAGGTCATAGCTAGTAAAGATGGAGATAAGGTTATGTTGACAGCAGCGGGAGAGTAGAACTTGGTCACAGACTGGAAGCAGTAGGTGTAGCAGTTTGGAGACGGAAGAGCTCTTACCTGGTCAGGGAATCAGGAAAGTTGTAATGGAGGCATACGGTGTATGCGGGGTAGTGGGTCTGAGGGCACAGTGGTGAGGAGGAAGAGACAGATGCAGGTGGAAGGTACAGAGGTACGGAGCCCAGAAGCTATGCAGCAGTCAGAGAACTCAGCTACATGCAGTAGGCTGATCTGGATGGAGAATGAGGCTCATGACAGGTAATTTAAAGTGAAAAGATGGCAGCAAAAGGTGGTATTGCACAGGGGCATTGAGCTCCTGTTGAAGGAGCCTATAGCCACAGAGAATTGTCAGAGTCCACTGAGTAGACAGGTATGGACCTGGCTTGTCCCCCACTGGTAAATTCACTTCAGTTCAGTTGCTCAGTTGTGTCCGACTCTTTGTGACCCCATGGACTGCAGCATGCCAGGTTTCCTTGTCCATCACCAATTCCTAGAGCTTGCTCAAACTTAAGTCCACTGACTCGGTGATGCCATCCAACCATCTCATCCTCTGTGGTCCCCTTCTCCTCTTGCCTTCAGTCTTGCCCAGCATCAGGGTCTTTTCAAATGAGTCAGTTCTTCACATCAGGTGGTCAAAGTATTGGAGTTTCAGCTTCAGCTTCAGTCCTTCCAATGAATATTCAGGACTAATTTCCTTTACGATTGACTGGTTGGATCTCCTTGCTGTCCAAGGGACTCTCAAGAGTCTTCTCCAGCACCACAGTTCAAAAGCATCAATTATTCAGCACTTAGCTTACTTTATGGTCCAACTCTCACATCCATACATAACTACTGGAAAAACCATAGCTTTGACTAGATGGACCTTTGTGGGCAAAGTAATGTCTCTGCTTTTTAATATGCTGTCTAGGTTGATCATAGCTTTTCTTCCAAGGAGCAACCATCTTTTAATTTCATGGCTGCAATCACCATCTGCAGTGATTTTGGAGCCCAAGAAAATAAAGTCTCTCACTGTTTCCATTGTTACCCCATCTACTTGCCATGAAGTGATGGGACTGGATGCTATTGATCTTAGTTTTTTGCATGTTGAATTTTCAAGCTAGCTTTTTTCACTCTCCTCTTCCACTTTTATCAAGAGGCTCTTTAGTTCTTCACTTTCTGCCATAAGGGTGGTGTCACTGCATATCTGAGGTTATTGATATTTCTCCCAGCAATCTTGATTCCAGCTTGTGCTTCATTCAGTCCAGCATTTCTCATGATGTACTCTGCATATAAGTTAAATAAACAGGGTGACAATATACAGTACTTATGTACGTGACAATTAATGTACTCCTTTCCCAATTTGGAACTGGGCTGTTGGTCCATGTCCAGTTCTAACTGTTGCTTCTTGACCTTCACATAGATTTCTCCGGAGACAGGTCAGGTGGTCTGGTATTCCCATCTCTTGAAGAATTTTCCACAGTTTGTTGTGATCCACACAGTCAAAGGCTTTGGCGTAGTCAATAAAGCAGAAGTAGATGTTTTTCTTGAACTCTCTTGCTTTTTCTATGATCCAACGGATGTTGACAATTTGATCTCTGGTTCCTCTGCCTTTTCTAAATCCTGCTTGAATATCTAGAAGTTCTCGGTTCATGGACTGTTGAACTCTGGCTTGGAGAATTTTGAGCATTCCTTTGCTAGCATGTGAGATGAGTGCAATTGTGTGGTAGTTTGAACATTCTTTGGCATTGCCTTCCTTTGGAATTGCAATGAAAACTGACCTTTTCCAGTCCTGGAGCCACTGCTGAGTTTTCCAAATTTGCTGGCATATTGAGTGCAGCATTTTAACAGCATCATCTTCTAAGATTTGAAATAGCTCAGCTGGAATTCCATCATCTCCACTAGCTTTGTTCATAGTGATGCTTCCCAAGGCCCACTTGACCATACTCCAGGTTGTCTAGCTCTAGGTAAGTGATCACACCATCATGGTTATCTGGGTCATGAAGATCTTTTTTGTATAGTTCTTCTGTTTATTCTTGCCACCTCTTCTTAATATCTTCTGCTTCTGTTAGGTCCATTCCATTTCTGTCCTTTTTGTTGCCCATCTTTGCATGGAATTGTTCCCTTGATATCTCTAATTTTCTTGAAGAGGTCTCTAGTCTTTTCCACATTTTATTGTTTTCCTCTATTTCTTTGAATTGATCCCCGAGGAAGGCTTTCTTATCTCTCCTTGCTATTCTTTGGAATTCTACATTCAGATGAGTATATCTTTCCTTTTCTCCTTTGCCTTTTGCTTCTCTTCTTTACTCAGTTATTTATAAGGGCTCCTCAGACAACCATTTGCCTTTTTGCATTTCTTTTTCTTGGGGATGGTATTGATCACTGCCTCCTGTACAATGTCATGAACCACTGTCCATAGTCCAAATCCACCTGGGGACCTCATTTATCCAAATAGAAGGACTTTTTACTTTGTTAGTATTTTCATCAAGTAGAAGGAGTGTTTAATCGCTGGATTTCCTCTTTACTGGCTGTGGGTAGATTCAACCCGGGAGGAGACAACAGTCTGCCTGCTGATGTCAGTCCTCTCCAAAGTTTCCTACCTTTCCCGCCTATTAGGGGGAAGTGCTCTCAGGTGCTGCTCGTAGCAGAGGTCACCAGAACATTTCCAAGAGGTCAGAGTTGGGGGGGAACTGAAAAGAAATCTTCTTGGAAGTATAAATGGGAGCAAGAAATCATTTCCTTCCTCCAACACACCTAGCATGAACAAATGCAGGAATATGACATGAAAGAAAGACAAGCTTCTGTGAAAAGAAGGAATGAGGGACTTTGGGGCACTTTCATTCATCCAGAGGGAGCCATACTGCTGTGGTAGAGTGTTGTGTCAGACTGGGTGTGTTCAGATCCCAGGTCTGCACCTTGTGAGCTGCATGACTTTGTATGGGTTACTTAGCCTCTCCAAGCTTCAGTTTACTCATCTGTACAGAGGAAATAGCAATGGAACCTGGCTTGTAATAATTGAGATAATATGTGCAAAGTAATGGGCACAATGCCTGAGCTAGGACTTGCCTGTGTGCTTAGCCAACTCACCTCTGTGTCCTACTGCTTCCCAGCTTACCAGGAAAAGAGAGGCAGGGGGCATCTAAGGGTTCATGAGTAGGGTCCCAGGGGAAGCGGGGGTGGCTCAGAGAAAGAGGAGCTCCTTGGGGTGAGTGGAGGACAAGGTGGGTTTGGCATTCCAGACAGAGCAATCAGCATGTCCCTGAAGCTCAGGGAGCACTGGGGAAGAGGCTGGATTTGAGGCTGGGAGCTGGGCTGGGGGAGGTCACAGAGGGCATCCTGGGCTAGCCTGAGGATGCTGGTATTTTCTCCAATGTGGGTAGCGAGGAGGCGCCCACTGTTTTCTACAAGGAAATGAAATAATCACACTTGGGTTTTAGAAAGATCCTGCTGGTGGGGCAGCAATCCCAGAGACACGGCAGCAAGCCTGGAGACAGGGCAGCCAGTTAGGAAGTTGGGTCTGTGGTCCAGGTGAAAGATCACAGGAGCTGGAGCTGTGGCAGGGCATCAAGAAAAGTGGCTGAAATCCACTGGATGTCTTGGGCAGAACCAACAGGAGAGAGGTTGCGCAGTGTTAGAGAGTGGAGTCTGTCCTGCTTCTGTCTTGGGTGACTCAGCGAAGGGTGATGGTGATCTCAATGATGGTAAAACTGTGTGTATTGTTGTTGTTGTTTAGTCCCTAAGTTATGTCTGACTCTTTTGCAACCCCATTGACTGTAGCCCACCAGACTCCTCTGTTCATGGGACTTCCCAGGCAAGAATACTGGAGTGGGTTGCCATTCCCTTCTCCAGGGGATCTTCCCGACCCAGGGTTCGAACCTGCATTTCCTATGTTGACAGGTAGATTCTTTACCACTGAGCCACCAGGGAAAAGTGAAAGTGAAAGTCACTCAGTCGTGTCTGAATCTTTGCAACCCCATGGACTGTATAGTCCGTGGAATTTTCCAAGCCAGAATACTAGAGTGGGTAGCCTTTCCCTTTTCCAGGGGATCTTCCCAACCCAGGGATTGAACCCAGGTTTCATGCAGTGCAGGCAGATTCTTCACCAGCTGAGCTACCAGGGAAGCACGAGCCACCAGGGAAGCCTTCAATATCTACACATATTTCAAACGGAGTAAATAAAACCCATTGGCTATGGAGGAAATCATAAGTTGAATTGATTGTGAATTTACAGTTCCTATTCCATGACTTGATAGTTCCTTAAGAACCTAATGCAAAAAATCACATACACGCTGGTTATGTTTTCTTGCCTCACAAAGGCAGGACAAGAACATGGCCTCCTGAAGGCCTGTCCTCATTTCCCTGTGCCTCCAGGCATGTCTCTGGACCAGAGTCTAGGGGCCAAGGGCCAGGCACTGCTGTTTGCTTTGTGGACGTTATGTTACACACCATTTAGACAAACATTTAAAAAGATTTCACACCTCTGCCCATTCTCTTAAATCAAGTAAGAATCAAACCTATCAGTAAAAAAAAAAAAAAAAAATCTACATATTGTCTGCAGGGAGTGATCTATTTTTTAAAAAGAAAAACAACCAGTATAACATTCTTATAGATTTTTTATGCTTCCTTCAAGAATATCTTGAACTTCCTTGTCAATTAAGAATATTTCTAGGAATAAAATCCTTTTATATTTCCAAAAAAGAGTTGATTTTGTACACAACACATTATACAAAAATCTTCTGTTCTCCTCACCATCATGCTACCCTAACAAATATCCATTTTTATGTTTTCATTCCTATATTTGTACAAAAATTAATTACAACCCTAGCATAAATTTTGATGCCTACTGTTTCAGTTAACATTATGTCATAAGCATTTTCTGTGTCATAGCATAGATTTTGTTACCATAGTGTTCTATTGGGTGGATAGGCAATCATTTATTTAGCCAGTTCCCTGTTGTTGTACATTTCCATTGTTTCCAGTTTTTCAGTCTCATTAGTAGCCCTGCACAGAGCCTTTCCTTATTTTAGGTTTTTTCTTTGGAATTAGTAGAATAAAAAGTATGAATATTTTGTGGCATTTGATATTTATTGGTAAAAATGCTTCCCAGAAGGCTTTTACTAATAAACAATGTCATCAGCAATCTATGGGCTTTTCAGTTTTCCCACATCCTTGACAGGACTCATTATCATTGTTTTCAAAATGTCTGCTAATATGAGAGCATTAAACATGGCCCTTACTGTTGTGCCCATTGCATAGAAAAATTTCCCAGACTGAAAAAAAAAAAAAATCTCTGACAGAGGAGCCTGGCAGACTATAGCCCATGAAATCAAAAAAGAGTCGAACCTGTAGCTACTAAACAACAACATCTTATGGATACTGGACTAACTTGACTGTATCTACTTTCTTTGCTTGAGTAGATAGAAAACTCAGAACCCAGATCATAGCCTACTTTTAACTTTTAATGTGAAGAACATGTGGATCTGTTTTTATACTTCCTATACTTTTCTCTCCATCTCTGCTGGCATGTCTATAGCTGTTCAGGATTGTACCCTAGGAACAGCTGCTTCACATCTTGGCTCTGAAACCAGCCATGTGGTGAAGGTCTGGAGGGCATCCTTGGCCAGAGTTAATATAAGTGACCCAAGAGGATGAGGCTACTAAACCTTGGTGTGGTCTTAGGCTTCATGACAAACAAAGTGTTAGACAGCCCTGTCACTGACCCCCTGGGTCAAACCCCATGCTTAGTGCTACATGTCCTTGGGTGGCAACAATTTTTAAAAATTGAGATATAGTTGGGCAAACTGGGGGAAATGGTGAGGGAGGGAGAAGCCTGGCGTGCTACAGTCCATGGGATCACAAGGAGTCGGACTTGACTTGGCGACTAAACAACAACAACAAATATAGTTGATTTACAATATTGTGTTAGTATCAGGTGTACAGTACAGTGATTCAGATATGTGTATATATACGTGTGTGTATATATATATATATAATATGTACTTTCAGATTATTTTCCATTATAGTTTATTCAGTTCATTTCAGTTCAGTCACTCAGTTGTGTCCGACTCTTTGTGACCCCATTGACTGCAGCATGCCAGGCTTCCCTGTCCATCACCAGTTGCCGAAGCTTGCTCAAACTCATGTCCATTAAGTCAGTGATGCTGACTCATCCTCAACCATCTCATCCTCTGTCATCCCCTTCTCTCCTGCCTTCAATCTTTCCCAGCATCAGGGTCTTTTCCAATGAGTCACTTCTTTGCATCAGGTGGTCAAAGTATTGGAGCTTCAGCATCAGTCCTTCCAATCAATATTCAGGACTGATTTCCTCTAGGACTGACTGGGTGGATCTCCCTGCAGTCCAAGGGACTCTCAAGTCTTCTCCAACACCACACTTCTCCAACTTCTCCAACACCACATACAACTCCAACTTCTCCAACACCGCAGTTCACCGTTATAGTTTATTACAAGATATTAAATAAAGTTTCTTGTGTTATACAGTAAATCCTTGCTATTTATCTGTTTTATGTATGATACTGTGCATCTGTTAATCCCATATTCCTGATTTATGCCTCCCCATTCCATAACCATACATTTGTTTTCAATCTTAGTTTCTGTAATGTAAATAAGTTCATTTGTACTGTTTTTATATTTCCACCTATAGGTAATATCATATGATATTGTATAATATTTGTCTTTGATTCACTTCATTTAGTACAATAATCTCTAAGTCCATCCATGTTGTTGCAAATGGCAGTATTTCATTCTTTTTTATGACTAATATTCCATTGTATGTACACTGTATCTTCTTAAATCAATCATCTGTGTCAATCATCTGTGGATGGGAACTTGTGTTGTTTCCATGTCTGTGCTAATGTAAATAGTGCTACTATGAACATTGAAGTGCATGTATCTTTTTGAATCAGGGTTTTCCTATTTTGGGGATGTATGGGTCACAACAATTTGAGAGGGATGTAGATAAAGTGAGAAGCTCACATCCTTGGCTTACAGGAGCTGAGATTAAAGAAACCAGGGATGCATTGTCTCAAAAGTGACACCCTTAAAGAATTTGGAGAATTACTGCATGGCTTTGTTCTGTATCATCACTACAAGATAACATCTTAGAAGCCCTTTTTCTTACTTCCAAAAGTGGTATCATGATGTTATCTTATTAGATTCTCTAACTATCCTTGTGAGGATTTCAGCTTTTTTCATCCCTTTTCAAATAAAGAAATGCTGTGCCATCCATTCTCTACCCTGGAGACAGTTAGCAGCTTCCTGATATACAGAAATAATCAACCTTCATGCTGTCTATTCCAGATTTTCAATTTCTCCCTAATTTCTCCACTTCTTTCCACCCTGCTGATGCCAATTCAGTTGAGGCCACCAACATCTATCCCTCTGATGAGGGGAGAACTACAGGAGACCCTGAGTCCTCAGATGTTGGAGGAGGAAACTAAGGCACAGAGAGATTAGATAGTGAGTCCAGGTTCACATAGGACCACAGTAAATGTTTGTGGAATGAATGAGCACATCAATCAATGAGAGAATCAATGTAGATGGAAGAGGGTGTGAGTGGACCAACAGAGATGAATGAAAAGATGCTCATAGCTCATGCCTTGCTAGTGAAAACCAGCAACAGCATCTCTCATGAAGGACAGTGTGTAGACTTGCTCTCTCTGACCACACTTGCCTGCTTGATGCTGTATTAGAAGGGAAAATGAAAGTGTTAGTCGCTCAATCCTGTCCGACTCTTTGGAATTTTCCAAGCAAGAATTCCAGTATTCATGCCAAGAGAATTCTATGAACAGAGGAGCCTGGCAGGTTGCAGTCCATGGGTTCACAAAGAGTCAGGCACTACTGAGCAACTAACACTTTCACTTTCAAGCAAGAATACTGGAGTGGGTTACCATTCCCTTCTCCAGGAGATCTTCCTGACCCAGGGATGGAACCTGGGCCTCCTGCATTGCAGGCAGATTCTTTACTGCTGAGCCAGCCAGGAAGGGAGCTGGAAGAATGTGGCTAGACTTAAAAGTCCCTGGAAATGAAACAGAATGAATGAGTCATCAAGGTAATCACTGGTAATAATGGGTAACGTTTATTGACCACTTACTAAGTGCCAGGCACTGTTGCAAATTATGTACATGTTTATGTTTTAAATTTTCACAAAGATTTTCTGAGGTAGGGGTTATTATCATTCCCATTTTACAGATGAGGAAACTGAGTTATTTGAACGTTAAATAACTTGCTGGAGGGCCCCAGATAACAAATGGCTGAGCTCTGATCTAATCCAGGTAATCTAGCTCCAAAGCCTTTGCTCAGAACCCCTCCACCATCCTGCCTGTTCACAAGCCTTTGCTCAGAACCCCTCCGCCATCCTGCCTGTTCACAAATGTCATTGCTCTAAACACCAAGAAAAATGCGTATTGGTTTTGTTTTCACCTTGGCAGATGACCCCTCCTCATAGATTTCTGGCAAATCCGTGTAGTTGTCCTGGGCGGCAGCAATTTGCATTGTTCACTAGGCAAATGAGCAAAGGAGATTCTCCAGACCCCCAGAGTTGGGCTTCATGCCTTCATTCAACAAACACAGATTGAGCTCTCTTCGCCTGTGGCCTGGGCCAGGTGCCTGCTCTCATGGAGCTTGTGCTCAAGTGGAAGGAGATGTAAGATAAGTACTCAGAGAATAAGAGCTCAAGATAACTTCAGAGAGTTCAAAGTGAGAGAAAAGAGGAAAGCAGGGTCTCGTGATGGGTGTGGGAGGTGTCTGCTTGTGTTACTCTGCACCTGCTGGGCAGAGAAGACATCTAGGCAGAAGGACCCTGTCCAGAGGCCCGAATGTTGTAGGAGAAGGAGCTGATACTGTGAGGATCTGGGTAAAATGGGGTACTCAAGGCAAGAAGAATCTCAAGAAATGGGGAATCTGAAGGCACAAGCTAGAATCAAGATTGCTGGGAGAAATATCAATAACCTCAGATACACATATGGCACCACCCTTATGGCAGAAAGTGAAGAAGAACTAAAGAGCCTCTTGATGAAAGTGGAAGAGGAGAGTGAAAAAGTTGGCTTAAAACTCAACATTCAGAAAACTAAGATCATGGCATCTGGTCCCATCACTTCATGGCAAATAGATGGGGAAACAATGGAAACAGTGAGAGACTTTATTTTCTTGGGGTCCAAAATCACTGCAGATGGTGACTGCAGCCATGAAATTAAAAGATGCTTGCTCCTTGGAAGAAAAGCTATGATCAACCTAGACAGCATATTAAAAAGCAGAGACATTACTTTGCCCACAAAGGTCCATCTAGTCAAAGCTATGGTTTTTCCAGTAGTCATGTATGGATGTGAGAGTTGAACTATAAAGAAAGCTGAGTGCCGAAGAATTGATGCTTTTGAACTGTGGTGTTGGAGAAGACTCTTGAGAGTCCCTTGGACTGCAAGGAGATCCAACCAGTCCATCCTAAAGGAAATCAGTCCTGAATATTCATTGGAAGGACCGATGTTGAAGCTGAAACTCCAATACTTTGACCACCTGATACGAAGAACTGACTCATTTGAAAAGATCCTGTTGCTGGGAAAGATTGAAGGTGAGAGGAGAAGGGGACAACAGAAGATGAGATGGTTGGATGGCATCACCGACTTGATGGACATGAGTTGGAGTAAGCTTCTGGAGTTGGTGATGGACAGGGAAGCCTGCCGTGCTGCAGTTCATGGGATCACAGAGTCAGACATGACTAAGTGACTGAACTGAACTGGGTGAAATTGTATTCCAGACAGAAGGAACTGCAGTACTAGGGCCCCCAGTGGGGAGAAAGCCTGCCATGTTTCAGAAATAAGAAAAAAAAAAAAAGAAAGCCAGCGTGGGTGGGATCCAGTGAGTCAGGGTGAGAGTCAGAGGAGAGGAAGGCCAGGAGGTAAGCACAAGTTACAGAGGCTGAGGTGGGGGGTTGGTTCCAGGTGCATTGGAAGCCATCGCTGGAGGGCTGTAAACAGGGGAGAGACAGGCTCAGGGTCAATGTGTACACTGCCTACGTTGTGAGCAGGAAAGGAACCCAGAGCGGCCAAGTGAGACCCTCTCAGGATCCAGAGCCCCAGCATCACTCAGGTGGTCTCTTCCTGACCCCCCTGATACCTGTGGTCTTCTCAAGGGGCCTGTCAGACTCCCTCATTGCAACCCAGGGTCCACGTTTTCCTCTAGGCCAGGATCCACGTTTTTCTCTGTTCTTTAGATTGCCGTTTGTAAACCCTGTCACTGTGTTCCAATGGGTAACTGATTCTTGTGTTGACTTGCAGATCATAAGACAGCAGTTTCCTCAGTTAACCACCAGGAGACTCGGGACCCGCGGACAGTCAAAGTAAGCACCGACGGCCTTTCCACCTGCAGAGCGCGCGTCCATGGGCCTCCAAAGACCCAGACTTTGCGCCTCTCATCCTGAGCTCAGTCTGGGGAGAAGTCTGTGCCTGGTGGGAGTGGCCCCCTCTCCCAGGAGCCCTAACAGAGATGCTGTCCAAAGACCAGCTGTTTTAAGGAATCCGACTTGATGCCACCCTGCCTGTAGGTGTTTATGTGAAGTAGTCTTGAGCATCTTCTAAAAGGAGAACTTTGTGGTCTTTTGACCAGTTTCCGGGTTACTTGGATTGTTTTGACCAGCAAACTCTGTACTCTCACAGAATCCAGTCAGTCAGAGAAGCAACACATACCAATCCCTGCAAGGGAGATGGGCCAAAAGATGCTGTGGTACCCAGGCATCCTGCTTCCCAGTCACCCATTCTGTCAACCAACCCCCCCATGTTTGCTTCTCATTTTCTGCTGTCAGATAATGGTGCTAAGTGCTGGGGACACATGAGCAGACAGGTCCCTGCACTCCTGGATGGAGCAAATATTCTCCAGGGAAAGACACACACACACAAAAATATCATCAGATTGTGAAGAGGGTTACCCTAGGGAATAACAAAAGGGTGGCCTGGTCTAGAAAGGGTAGCCTAGGAAGGCCTTACTGAGGAGGTGACCCGAGGAGTGAGAAGGCTGTGCAGACGTCTGTCTTCCAAGTGAGAGTCAATGGGAAGGGAATCTCTGCCTATCCTGCCCGGGACTTCACGAAAATATAGATTTATAAAGACTCATTTCAAAGGGTGTTTCAAAATACGTTGAAAGTGACTAGGTGTTCCGTGAAGAAGGTCTGTTGACCATGAAAGTTTGGTAAACTCTGAACTAAACAGGTTCCTTTATGCAGGACTTGTCAGAACCTTTATTATGCTAATTATACCTGGTGACTCCACTAGGGAGTGCCATATTATGCAGCATTTCTAAACATTTTGACCATGTTGGATAGCGGATCAACACATACTGACTTATAAAATAATGAAACTTTTTATTAAAACACAACAACCACCTACAGGACTTGTAAGACTTGTCACTTAAAGTGCTTCAGAAGCAGCGTATCCAATACTGTCCCCCTCATCCCAGCCCCTGGCCATCCCTGGGCAGCACATTCCTACCCTCCAAGGGTAGGTTTAACTTTGGAGCCACGTTGGATAAAGAATGTGGAAAGTAGATGATCAAACTGGGGAAACCCTTTTTAGTAAAGGTCTGAAAATCAAATGAGACTAATTTTTTTTAATGTGGCTCAGAAGTTCTGGGGGCAATTCTCAAAGAGAAAAACTTTGAGCAAAGGGTATTTTGGAATAAATTTCTAATAATTTTTCAGGGTGACTCCTCTGAAGAACAAATTTCATTCATACTGAAGAATTCAAGTATTTGTTTAAAATGAGTTTTCAGCCCTGGTAAGAGTATGGAGTAGAAAACCCAGATTCTTTCTTTCTTGTTTGCTGGTGAGCACGTGGTTGGCACACAAGGGCAATTCAATCCACAGATAAGTGGATGGTTGGAAGGCTATTGAATGAATGGAAAGGAATTATTTTTTTCTCCAGCCCATGGTCTTTTTAACGTCACTGGCTCCAATACATTGCTGCCCATTTCTGAGATAAAAAAGTATAAGTAGATAGTAATGATAGATACATGGTAAAAATAGGCAATAAAAATAGTAAAGATAGAAGAGAAAGTTTTCCCATCCTACATAAACTTGGAGAAAGTTTCATTCTGTCTACATGTAAGAGCCTGCTTTTGTTTTTTGTTTTCTTTTTCTTTGACCTAGAGGTTGGCAAATGGGCAATATCTTCTTTAAAAATTCAGTTTCAATGTATCCTCTCAATAGGGATCCTCCAAGGTTGGTCACACCTTCAACCAACTGAAAGGTAATAAGAAGCTCTAGTCTCCAACATGCCACTTGGCCTTATGGAGACAGTCATGTCTGACTCTTTGCAACCCTGTAGACTGTAACCCACCAGGCTCTTCTGTCCGTGGGATTCCCTAGGGAAGAATACTGAGTAGGTTGCCATGCCCTCCTTCAGGGTATCTTCCCAACCCAGGGATCGAACCTGAGTCTCCTGTGGCTCCTGCATTGTGGCAGATTCTTTACCACTGAGACACCAGGGAAGCCCTTTATAGTGACAGTCCTCAGCAAATTTACCTTGACAGACTAAATGGGTGGGGGGTGGTGTGCTGGTGGAGAGTGTGTTGACCTGAAATGAAAAACTTACAGGCCTGAAATAAAAACTTGAGAAGTGACCAGAGCACTATTGTCACTAGCTTCACTGCAGTTGGCAATTCTAGCAGTATACTCTGAAAAATCAAGAAGTGGTCTGATCTTAATACATTATTACCATCTTGAGCTTAAGAAAGAATAAGGGCAGACTTTGTAAAGTTAGGGAGGCATGTCATAACTACCTTCCCACCTGGAAGGGCTCCCAGAGCAAACGGAACTCCCCCACCCCACCCACCAAAGGCGTGCCTTCCAGGTGGAAAGGCAGTTATGACAGTTGGCAAGTAGAAGGCACAGAAGATAGAAATCAGCTCAACATAAGGAAGAACTTTCTGATCACTATACTGACCTAAAATGAACTGGGCTGCCTTTGGAGGGTCCGAGTTCTTCATCCCAGGAGGCATTCAGATAGAGTCGCAATGCCCACTAAGCAGAAGTATCACAGAATGGTATCTGGAGTGGAGGGGAAATTGGGGGAGGGAAGGTTACCTGTGCTCAGCTCTCCCCTCCCCAGGAAGTCTCTCCCAGAACTCAGAGTGTTTTCTCCTTTGAGTTATTTCCTGGCTATCACCACCGAATCTCCACCAGTAGAAAAGAGTAGTTAACACATTATACAGCATTTCTGAAATCGAGGTCCAGAATTACATTAATATTGCCATGTGTTTGCACAAATCGACCTTGGACCTGCTAAATGAGAAACTTTGGGGGCGGGACCTGGGAGTCTGTATTTTAATATGTTTTGTAGGTGATTCTTATCATTAGTAAAGCTTGAGAATTACTGGCTTAGGGCTGAAAAGCACCTTTAGAGGTTCAAATCCTGCCTCTACTGCTTACTCACTAGATGATCTTGGATATCTTACTTAAATTCTCTGGGTCTTAGTTTCCTAGTCTGTAATACGGGGATATTAATCAGTTCCAGCCTCCCAGGGGCTTTGTGAGATGAAATCAGGTAATGTGTGTAAAGCACTTAGCACCTTGTTAGCGGCTGTGTTAGAAATAGTAGATAATGACAGTCTCAGGGAGCCAGGAAGTCCTGCAGGGCCACACCCAGCAGGCTTGTGGATCCCAGAGGGATGGGCATGAAAATTACCTGTGGTTAGTCTCAGTGCTGATTCCAGGGCCCTATCCCCTGTTCTGGGAAGGGGCCTTAGAATCTGTATTTTTATTATGTTCCATAAGAGGCTCTGACAAACATCAAAGTTTGTAGCAGTGTGTTTTCTTAGTGCAGCACAGGGTCTCTGTGGTCAGACCGACCCACTTCCTCCCCTAAACCACTGTATGACCTTGAGCAAATTATTTAAGCTTTCTTGTCTCCATTTCTCGTCTGTAGAAAGGTTATAATAATCTCCACTTCATAGCATTATTTTACAAATAAATGTAGGGAAAGCATTTGCCAAAGTGCATAGCACAACCACAAGTGCTTGATAGATCGTTGCTAAAATCCAAGCAAAATGCAGCCTCCATCCCTCATTAGTCTTAATTGAAAACATTACTATTATTAAACTCTTCCTGAGTTAATAAAAGGTTCTGGTCTTTTTTTTCCATTCAGTGTCAACTGAAATACTGAGTTTATTATCTTTTTAGATACAGTTGTTTAAGACTGCTATTTATTGATTAAGAAAAACATAGGCCAAATGAATTTTTGTTGTTGGTACAGATGGCAGCCATGAACACCCTCTTCTTCTTGGGTCTTTGCAGAGGGGACATTCAGATGCTGTGCCTCTGGAATCACGCTTGGCTAGATACAAGAGATTAAGTACAAATGGAAATTTTTTCATCCCACTTTCTGCTTTGCAAAGTATTTGACTTAACATTATCTGTAGGAGGCAATTCTGGTTATTTTTACCTGTCTGATTGACGGCTGGCAACATGGAACTTTGTTTTAATTCTAGATTTCTAAGATGTTGAGCCTGACAGGGGAGTTAACTCTTTTAGTTCAGGGAGGATGGGTCCAAGCCATCGTTGGCCTTGGGCTCCAGTGGCTCAGGATCCCCCAGCTGATAAGGGTATATGTGGGTTTCTCTCTCTCTCTTTCTTTACGGCCCAGGTACCATTACTACGGCATTGCGGTGAAGGAAAGCTCCCAATATTATGATGTGATGTATTCCAAGAAAGGAGCCGCCTGGGTGAGTGAGACAGGCAAGAAAGAAGTGAGCAAGCAGACGGTGGCGTATTCACCCCGGTCCAAACTTGGAACATTGCTGCCAGAATTTCCGAATGTCAAAGATCTAAATCTACCGGCCAGTCTGCCAGAGGAGAAGGTGAGCACGCCTGCAGGACTGCCGGAGTGGGTGGTTTCTCTCTCTCTCTCACAAACACACCACACTCACACACACCACACTCACACACACCACACCTATACACACCACACTCACACACACCACACACACACACCACATACACACCACACTCACATACACTGCACACAAACACCACACTCGCACCATACACACACCACATTCACACACACCACACACACACACCACACACACACACCACAAAGACACATACCACACTCACACACATCCCACTCACACACCCCACTCACACACACCACACTCACACACACCACACTCACACACACTACACCTGTACACACCGCACTTACACACACCACATTCACACACACCACACACACACCACACTCACATACACTGCACACATACACCACACTCACATGCACCACACACACCACATTCACACACACAACACTCACACCCACCACACAACACTCACACACACCACACACACACACCACATTCACACACACTCACACACACCACACCCACATACACCATACTCATACACACTTTTATTGCAAAATAGTGAGTTTAAAAGTATAAGGATAGAAATCTGAATCAAGTTGGTCCATTAGTTGTGACAAAGGTAGCATCCCAAAGCAAGATGTTAACAGTAGAGGTAGTGAGGTGTGAGGTATACAGAACCTGCCTGAACTACCTTCATTAACTGTCCTGCAAACCCAATCTTATTCTAAAATTAAATGTTTACCTCTCTCCCTATCCAACTTGTCTACCTACCTACCCATCTACAATGCTGCACTGGTCTCATTTCACAAGGGGAGGGCCCCTTCCTCTGCATAGCTTTTTCATAGGATAAAGTTTATTTTCCCATGTGCTGCAGAGAATGTGGTGACATCACACTCCCACAAAGAAGATTTTAAAGGTGGTAGTGATTCAGATAGTTTGGGCCATGGTATTGAGGAGAAATAATTGGAAACACGAATTTGGAAACACGAATTTGGAGACTCTCTCCTGGGTGACCCCTTCCTAAGCGATCTATCTTTTTTTTTTTTTTATGGAAGTATAGTTGCTTTATAATGTGTTTCTGAAGTGAATCAGTTATATGTATACATATATCCCCTGTTGTTTTTTGATTTCCTTCCTGTTTAGGTCATCATAGAAGCATTAAGTAGAGTTCCCTATGCTATACAGTATAATGCATCTATCTTGATGCAGCCCAGGGTACCAGTAGGTGTTGAGTCTCTACATATCACACTGGAATGCAATGATGAATGAGACTTGATTCCTGCTGTCAGGAAGCTTACAGTCAAGCCAGGGAGACAGATGCTTGTACAATCAAACTAAGTTTGTATGAAATGTATATCTATGTTCTCAAACAAAAAGAATAAATAAATCCTTATTTTTCTCAAATTTGCTTTTTTTCCTCAGCAAACTTCCTGTACCATCGCTTTAAAATTCTTGGGAAAGTGAAGCTAAAGATGCGATTTTTTTGCTAAGCAGATTCCAGAGAATTTCCAAATGTCTTTTTTGTGATTTTGGCAAAAGCACTTCTTCTTATAGATATGGGCTGGATGTTAACTTTTCGATATCTCAGCTGATGAGAATTTAATCCAGTAGGCCTTACTGAACTCTATCTACAATGTGCCAGACACTGCACTAAATGCTTGATATACAAGCATGAATAATATTCTATTTTTATTAGTATTTTTCCCAAATCCACAATTTCAGGGGGTAGACATGGGGCAAAGAGAGAAACCTGTGCTTTCTGTACAACAGGTTGAGTGCTCTGAGAAACATTCAGGTGCTATGGAGCACAGAGAAGGGAGCTGAGAGTCAGAGGGCCCCACCTAAGGAAAATGAGTTTCATTGGGACCTTACAGAATGCATAGGAGTTAGGCAAATTTCATCCCCTCAACAGAGAATAAATGACTTGAAATTCCAAGGGCAGCGATAATGTGTATTAATGTATGCTTTTATTGTTGATCCTTCCCCACCCCCACAGGTTTCTACCTTTATTATGATGTACAGAACACACTGTCAGAGAATACTGGACACTGTAATAAGAGCCAACTTTGATGAGGTAGGTCAATAAGTGTTAGGCTGTGAATACTCTGCATTAAAATATTATATTACAATAACACTAGCTTTGACTAGTTTCCAGGTCTCTAGAAGCCCCTGATGTACATTAGCTCTCTGAATCCTCAGTGATCCCAGGAAGCAAGCACTATAATTGCCCCCATTTTACAGATTTTCTGTGTGGGCAGTAGCTGGCATGGCTTTTTCCTTGTTCTAATGAGTGAACTACATCCTGCCCAGTTGGCCTACTGGGAACCCAGTTTTGTCAATCGTTATGCCAGAATTATACATTCATAAAAACTAAAGGAAAGCTAGTCTATATTTCGGGTTTAACCTTTCCTGAGACTCATCTGCTTTGGTGCACTTGGAGCTGATTACTCTCCGTTCTCAAGTTCTGGTCCCCATGTCACTCTAACACTGCCCGTAGGGCCATCTTTGAATACAAACAGTGTAAGGATTTAATTTTGATTTTAAAATATTATAGTTAAAGAACGGAGAGGAGAAATGAGAGGATAGAAGCACTGGTTATATAAACAAAGAGACAATAAAATATTCTTGTCTAAAATGCCATCCAAAAGAACCTTCCAAAAGGATGGCAGGAAACCACACATTTCACCCCATAACCTGAGGCTGTTCTGTTTAAAGAAAATGCCTTTCAGACAAAAACAAAAACAAATAAAACCACCTGGGATCAGATGTGGACATTGTATCTGAAGGAAGATAACCTAGACTCTGGGCTTCCCGGATAGCTCAGCTGGTAAAGAATCTGCCTGCAATGTAGGAGACCCCAGTTCGATTCCTGGGTTGGGAAGTTCCCCTGGAGAAGGGATAGGCTACATTCTTGGGCTTCTCTGGTGGCTCAGAAGGTAAAGAATCCGCCCACAATGCAGGAGACCTGGGTCCAATCCCTGGGTTGGAAAGATTCCCTAGAGGAGGGCATGGCAACCCGCTCCAGTATTCTTGCCTGGAGAATCCTCACGGACAGAGGAGACTAGTGGCCTACAGTCCATAGTGTCACAAAGAGTCAGACAAGACTGAGTGACTGAGAACAGTACAACCTAAGCTCCAAAGGGGCTACAAAAATCTGTTGTTATTGGTGAAAAAATGCCTGAGATTCCCTTTTTTAGAGTGGGGGGGGGTGTCATGTGCTGTTGGAGATGGAGGGGACAGGATGAGGTAAGGCAGTGAAGACTTGTTGAGCACTTGCTGGTACCTGTGCGGCTCCTTGTACTGTTCCCTCTGGAGCTTGCTGCAGCAGTGGTACCCCCGTATGTGAGCTGTCACTTGGTTCATAGACACAGCTCCAGAAGAGGGAGCCATGTGTTGATAGAGTATGACTCTTATTCCTCTTCTTGACTTTCATCCACTTGGTTTTTAAATCTCCCAAATTCCTTCTATGACCACTTAAGTGGAATTTTTTGTCTTAAAGAAAGAAAGCTCATTGCTTTCTCTCATATTGTGGTTTGGCTATGCCTTACATATCAAAGAACCCGGAGATCTGGGCAAATCATGACTCATGATTGGTTAAGACAACACTGGCTTCTGTAACACACAAGCCCCAAGTCTCAACACAATTTGACAAGACATGTCACAATCCAATGTGGACACCTTGATTGGATGGCTAGTTGCTGGGGATGGTTCAGGGACCCAGGCTCCTCCTACCTTATGACTGTACCCTGCCCTAGAGTCTTGGCATCCTCTTTGTTCAGCTGATGGATCCAGGAAAAGGATTACAGGGAAGACATCCTCCCTTCTTGAACTCGTTGGCCCAGAGATATGATGCATCACTTTTGCCCATATTCCATTGGCAAGAGCTGGTCTCATGGCCCTCCCCCCACTCCCCTCTGCTCCTTGAGGTAAGAGGAGCTGGGAATTGTGGCTCCTCTCTGGGCAGCAGCTTATTTACTAGAGGAGATCTAGTGGTCTCTCTCTGCCACAAGTACAACAAAACTGGTGATAGTCCTCCCTTAACATTCTTATCTAGCTTTATACATCTCAAAACTTACTCATCATCTCCCTTCACTGGCTTCTATTTCTTAATTCCGACACTTATTGGGCATCTAATGACTTATACATTGCTAGATCCCAGGAATGGGGTGATAAGATAAGCCTCAAAGGGAAAAAAGTCATGCATACCAGTAACTCTGGAGAAGGGAATGGCAACCCACTCTAGTATTGGCGCCTGGAAAATTCCATGGACAGAGGAACCTGGAAGGCTACAGCCCATGGAGTCACAAAGAGTTGGATACGACTGAGAAACTAACACACACAGGATGCAGAATATATGGTGAGAGGTCCGGAAACCTTGTGAGGGCTTGAGTGTTCCTGTGGGAGAAGGGCCAGACTCGGAGCTCAGGCTTGGATTCAAGACGTGGCTCGATTCCTCATCCTAGGAATGAAGATAAAAAATACCATCTCTACCTATCCAGTTCACAGAATTGTTGGAAGGAGGAGATAAAATAATGCCTGGTAAAAGGTCATACAAATGCTTGCTTTTATCAGCTATGTTAATCAGAAAGTTAAGGGAGGTCACACGGTTGGTTAGATCTTTGTCACCTAACACTGCTGGTCCAGTATTCTTTCCACCCCACTGGCAGGGGTATTTGGTGGCTGTTTTTGAGGTGGCTGATGAAAATGTGGTTCATTCTACCCAAACACAAAAAGAATGAAGGGGGATATTTTACCTTTGATGAGAATGGCTTTCTCTCCTACAGCTGAGAAAAGTCATCGGTAAATAGATGGTGGATGTCTCTGGTACATTTTGATGATATAGTTTGTTTCAGATCTTCAAGATCTTTAATATCCATTGAGGTCACAATGTATGCTAGTACCACAGTCTTAACTTACCTTGCTTCCTTGTCCATTGTTTGTATCCTACCACCAGAACACAAGCCCTTGAGGGCAGGGACCTTGTTTACTACTGTATCCAGGTCAGCTATACTCTCATGCTCTCAGTAAATATTTCTTGGGTGGGTGAGTAGATAGACTGATGGATGATGGATGGATGGAAAACCTCCACAGACTTACAGCATTATCAAGGGAGTGCAAAGAAGCCAAGTCTGCATGTAGGGGACTTCCTGCAAAGCCTTCTCCAAACTACATTGCACAAAGAGATGTAAAATTGGATAGCCCTGTGTTTGAGTCTCAAATCCACCACTTACCAGCCCGTGACCTTGAGAAAGGTATTAACCTCTGTGAACCTCAGTTTCTGTTGCTGTAAAATGGAGGTAATAGCTATATCTACCTCATAGTAAAATTGTGATAATTACATGAAAATTGTATAGATTAAAGTATCTAATTTCAAACTCAGAGCATAATAGCTGCTAGCTATTGTTTTGTCAAGTTCCTTTTAACACTATAGCAATTAAGTACCCATGACTGGAAATCATCAGATATGTTTCCACAAAATGCCAATATACCAGTAATAAAGTAAGTACAGACATGGAAAAGAAATAGAAAACTTACCTAGGTATTCTTAAGGAAATCACCTTCTGATGCTTTATTGAGCAGAGAGGGAAAAGGCTGAGAATTCAAGGGACTAAAGTAGATAATCCAGAAAACTTGTTTTAAATAATCATTTTCAATCATTTACCTGTGATTCTTTCACCATTTTTGCTTGCATTTCACCAATTTTGTTTCCATTTGTTAAATGCCTTCATGATGCCTGGCATTTTGTAAATAATCTTATTTCATCCTACCAATAGGTAAACATCATCTCCATTTTGTTAAAGCTGATAACTCTCTTACTTACATAATTATTTAGTCCTGAGCTCCAGATTCAACTGACTTGCCATCTAACATAATGTGGCCTAATCAGAGCTCTGACTTTCCACCCTAAATCTGTTTTTCCTGAGTCTTAGATAGCCACTACCACACACCCAACTGCTCAAGCTGCAAACCTCAGTTCTTCATATCTAGTCTATCAGAATGTCCTGTTGGCTCCACTTCCTGATAACAACACCATGTCTGTTCATTCCACACCTAACTTCCAAGTATCAGCCCTTGAGCTTTGCAGTGTTCTCCCTCCTTTTGAGGAACCAGCCCGTCAGACATTGTTGTCCAGTTGCGCAGTCGTGTCCGGCAGACATTAAATGCAGGGTAGGAAGAGAGGTTGCAACTGGATAACATGGCATCTACAAATGCTGCTCCAGTGACAGAACTGACGGCAGCTCTCAGTGCCAGTTGAACAGACTTGAAAAAGACAGATGGCTGCTCGTGCGAGTGATCTTCTACAGATTTGTTTTAATGTACACAGTCGCTGATGCTTTCCAGAATTTCTGCTGGAAACTGACTCATAAAAAGAGAGTAGGGCTACATGCAAGGAGAACTTAGAAAGACAAATAAATTCAGAATCTACCAAATATTAGGAATCAACTGGGCAGTGCTTCTTATTCAGAGTTGGAAGGGCAGGCAGGGAGGTCCAGGACCTGGCCAGAGGCCAATATCCTGGGGTGAGATGGGATCTGGGGACAACAGAGGGTTGTCTGGAGGGGGAGTACCTTGTCTAAGAGATGTGGCCATCTCCAGGCCCGAGTCAGCCAATAGCCATCCGGTGTCCCAGTGACAACAAGAGCCTTGATGGGTGAGCAGAGCCACCATGCGGATCCTGGCTGGGTGATGCTCAGAAACTTATGCGAGGGTATCTCAAGTGTTTACGGCAGTACAGTGATTTCTTGGGGCTTCCCAGGTGGCACTAGTGGTAAAAAACCCACCTGGCAATGCAGGAGACATAAGAGATGCGGGTTTGATCCCTGGGTTGGGAAGATCCCCTGGAGGAGGGCATGGCAACCCTCTCCAGTATTCTTACCTGGAGAATCCCATGGACAGGGGAGCCTGGCGGGCTATAGTCCATAGGATCTCAAAGAGTCAGACATGACTGAAGTGACTTGGCACACACGCCTGCACTGATTTCTTGTGCCTCCATAAGACAGTAATAGTAATAGAATTTAACCTTTATTAGGCATTTACCATGTGCCAACCACTATAATAAGTACTTTTATAGGAATCTTTACCAAAATCTAGTTAATACTAGTTCAATTTCCATTTCACTGATAAAGAAACTGAAGCATAGAGATATTACCCCTCTAGTTGATAGTGGGGACTTAAAGGCAGTCTTCACTCGTCTGAGTTTTTGTTGATTTTAATTTTCACTCTGGTTGAAAACTTTGCCATATTTTCACTGTCATGGAATTAACAGAACTGTGACTTGAGTTTTACAGTGTACAAACCTGATCTCATTCACCTTGATCATGTTTTTGGCAATTAACAATTTTCCCTCTAGGAAGTCAGGGGGCATGCTTTTCTCTCCATTCCTCATCCATCAAGCCTCCCATCCTGTGTTTACACTGAGAAGTCCAGCCAGGCCATGGGCATCAGGACAGTCTGTCACCTGAGGCTGAGCTGATGTCACCAGGCTGGGGTCAGAGGTAACCTGTAAAGAAGAAAGCAAGACCCCACTCCTAATAAGGGCTTGAAGGACATCTGCAGGTTCCCTGGTTGGGGCCAGAAAGCTGGGAGGCAGGTGACAGTCCAAGGAGAGCCATAGGTCTCAGGAATGGGACAGAAGTCCAGTTACCAAGAGAAGAGCAAAGTAGCCATGAGATTGATTTATGGAAAGATAGGCAGACTTGCACTCTATCCATCCATTCCCTGACTCGCTGTCTGGCTTTGGAAAAATAAGTCAATTTCTACAAAATGGGAGCAGCAATCCTCAGCTGTAGTATCAACTAAGAGAAACTGTGCTAAGTTTCTGACGTATAGTAGTAGCACTCAATAAATACATAACGCTGACACCAATAATTATACCACCTCCAAAGTGTTATCTTCAAGTACTGAATTACTTCCTGCTTTGGATCAAGATTTACTTATGGAACCAGGGATATAGGCAGTGCTGTGCATTGGGTTCAGGAATGACTATCTGTGGAGGAAAGAATGATACATGGTCTAGGAACAAAGTCGAGCTTATAAGAATTCACAGCAATTCAGTTATTTCTTCCCTAACCTCAAGATGAGTCATTCCTCAATGTTAGTTGTGTCTGACTCTTTGTGACCCTATGGACTGTAGCCCTCCAGCCTTCTTTGTCCATGGAATTCTCCAGGTAGGAACATGAAATAGTGTGCTGTGCTTAGTTGCTCACTTGTGTCCGTCTCTTTGCGACCTCATGGACTGCAGCCCTCCAGGCTCCTCTGTTCATGGGGATTCATCAGGCAAGAATACTGTAATGGGTTGCCATACTTTCCTCCAGGGGATCTTCCCAACCTAGTGATCGAAGCCAGGTCTGTTGCATTGCAGGCAGATTCTTTACTGACTGAGTCACCATGGAAGCCCACAGAGTGGGTAGCCTATCCCTTCTCCAGGGGACCTTTCCAACCCAGGGGTCAAACCTGGGTCTTTACATTGCAGGTGGATTCTTTACTGTCTGAGCCACCAGGGAAGCCCCTTGAAAATGTTATTATATGCACTAAGTAAACATCCTCGACTCTGTCCCTTCACTTCCTTTGTCTTGTCACACCCCTCCACCCGCTACCCTGCTCTCTCACTGACCTCCAACTCACACCCTGGAAGATAGAGGTGTAGGGGCCTGCTATCCTGGTATTTACAACAATAATTCCATTTTGAATGCCCACTAGATTTCTCTTCTGTGCTAGTGTTTAGAGTTGTGGGTTGAGGTGTTGTCATAACTTACGGTCCAGATATCACCATCTAGCATCCCATAACAACACCAGCCAGCCAAGGCTGCACCAAAGGCTGTTTGAGAAAATGGTGGAATCTGGATAAAAAGAGGCCCTTGCAGTTTATCAATTTTGGGGGCACATGTGCATCAGGAGACTTCAGTTTGTGGCACCTACTCCCTTTCCTCCTAGACATATTCCTTTTACCAGCAGCTCAAACACTGTTCTCTTCCTTTCCAGAACTCCCTGGGGCCCCCAGGGCACCAACAGGCTCAAACAGTAGTTCTAGTGCTCCAAGCTTTTTAGAAGCCATGTCCCACTTTCCCTTTCTTAAACCTTTTTATGCAGACCCAAGTAAGCACGAAGGGGACGATGGGGTGACAAGCTACTCCTCTCTCCCAGGGCAGAGCAGACCCCAGGCTGCCCAGCCAGATCCTCCTCCAGCAGGGGGCATGCACACAGATGGCCAGGGTCAGGACTTGGGATGGGAGGACCTTCCAAAGCTCCTAATCCACCCTAGGCTGAGACAGCCTCTGCGTCTGCAGGCAGAGCAGAGAAGAGCACTGTGGACTGGAGTGGCCTTGGCCAAGTCCCCAGGCTCTCCTGGGAGGGCCCTGTGTAACCTCATGGTTCTTCTCCTCTCTGTGGGTCGATACAGGTTCAAAGTTTCCTTCTGCACTTTTGGCAAGGAATGCCGCCCCACATGCTGCCTGTGCTGGGCTCCTCCACGGTGGTGAACATCGTCGGCGTGTGTGACTCTATCCTCTACAAGGCTATCTCCGGAGTGCTGATGCCCACTGTGCTGCAGGCACTACCTGACAGGTGGGCACGCTTTTTCTCCTATCCCCGTGTGGCAGGTCCTCGGCCACTTCTCAGTTATGGAAAATAACTGTGCGTTCTTTGGGGTCCTCCCTTGTAAAGATCATTAATTTTGTTGTTGTTGTTCAGTTGCTGTCATATCTCACTCTTTGCAACCCAATGGACTGCAGCACACCAGGCTCCCCTGTCCTCCACTATCTCCCGGAGTTTGCTCAAGTTCATGTCCATTGAGTCAGGGATGCTATCTAACAATCTCATCCTCTGCTGCCCCCTTCTCCTTTTACCTTCAATCTTTCCCAGCATCAGGGTCTTTTCCAATGAATCAGTTCTTTACATCAGGTGGCCAAAGTATTGGAGCTTCAGCTTCCGCATCAGACTTTCCAATGAATATTCAGGGTTGATTTTTTTTAGAATTGACTGGTTTGATCTCCTTGCTGTCCAAGGGGCTCTCAAGAGTCTCCTCCAGCACCACAATTTGAAAGCATCAGTTCTTCAGCACTCCCTTCTTTATGGTCCAACTCTAACGTCTGTACATGACTACTGGAAAAATCACAGCTTTGACTGTACAGACATTTGTCAGTAAAATGATGTCTCTGCTTCTTACCACACTGTCTAGGTTTGTCATAGTTTTTCTTTCAAGAAGCAAGTCTTTTAATTTCATGGCTGCAGTCATCATCTGCAGTGATTTTAGAGCCACTCCCCCCCCAAAAAATATCTATCATTGCTTCCACTTTTTCCTATTCTATTTACCATGAAGTGATGGGACCACAGGTCATGATGTTAGTTTTCTGAATGTTGAGTTGTAAGCCAGCTTTTTCACTCTCCTCTTTCCCTCTCATCAAGAGGATTTTCAGTTCCTTTTCGCTTTCTGCCATTAAACTGGTATCATCTGCATATCTGAGATTGTTGGTATTTCTCCTGGCAATCTTGATTCCAGTTTGTGAGTCATCCATTCTGGCATTTAGCATGATGTACTCTGCATAGAAGTTAAATAAGCAGGGTGACAACATACAGCCTTGACATACTCCTTTCCCAATTTTGAACCAGTCCCTTGTTTCATATCCAGTTCTAACTGTTGCTTTTTGACCTGCATACAGATTTCTCAGGAGGCAGATAACGTGGTCTGGTATTTACATCTCTTTAAAAAATTTTCCAGTTTGTTTGGCTCCACACAGTCAAAGGCTTTAGCATAGTCAATGAAGAAGAATTGGACTTTAAATTTTAAAGTATAAGACATTAAATTTTATTTATATTTTTAAATATAAGTAAAAAAAGTTTAATATTTTAAACCACTTGTATCTTTCAAAAATTTCCTGTGATCCAGTGGTTGGGACTTCCCTCTCCACTACAGTGGATGTGGGAGCTTCCCTGGTGGGGGAGCTAAGACCTCACTTGCTGGGCAGCCTGAAAACAAAAACATAAAACAGAAGCAGTATTGTAACAAATTCAGTAAAGACTTTAAAAAAATGGTCCATGTCAAACAAAAAATCTTATAAAACAAGATACAAAACATTAAAAAAATTCAAAAAGTATGACATGGTACACAGTGTAACATCTCCGTTCTACTCTTTTTCCCCAGACACCCAGGTCCCCTCCCTCAAAGCATCAAATATAAACATATTCTTGGGGGGGGGAGCATCCAGATCTGCTATTAACATGTAACCAGTGCATGACATATACTTTTTCTTTTTTTAATTTTATTTTATTTTTAATTGGAGGATAATTACTTTACAATATAGTGATGATTTCTGTCGTACATCAACATGAGTCAGCCACCGGGATACCTACCCATGTCCTCTCCTTCTTAAACTTCCCTCCCACCTCCCTCCCCATCCCATCCCTCTAGGTTGTCACAGAGCACCGGCTCTGGGTTCCCTGCATCACACAGCAAATTCCCACTGGCTGTCTGTTTTACGATTGGATTGGTACCGTATATGTTCCAATACTAATCTCTCAAGTCTTCCCACCCTCTCCCTCCCCCACTGTGAACAGTTCTTTATATCTGTGTCTCCTTTGCTGCCCTGCGAATAAGTTCATCTGTACCATCTTTCTAGATTCCATATATATGCGTTCATATACAATATTTGTTTTTCTCTTTCTGACTTACTTCACTCTGTATGGGCTTCCCTTGTGGTTCAGCTGGTAAAGAATCCGCCTGCAACGTGGGAGACCTGGGTTTGATCCCTGGGTTGGGAAGATCCCTGGAGAAGCAAAAGGCTACCCACTCCAGTATTCTTGCCTGGAAAACTCCATGGACAGTCCATGGGGTCGAAAAAAGTTGGACATGACTAAGCAACTTTCACTCACTTCACTCTGGATAATAGGCTCTAGTGACACTCTATATATGCTGTTTTGTACCTTGTTTCTAAAAGGAACAAGTCTTGAAGATTGTGTTGGACAGCTTCTGTGCCCCTGCAGATGAAGGCCCTGCTGTGTTCTGTGCCACCTTCTGCCCTGTGAGGTGCAGCGGGGGAGGGTGGACTGTGTGGAGCCCCTCATGGGGCTCAATTTACCTTTGGCTTCCAGCTAAGATCAGCCAGTGTGGGGGTTGGGGGTCAGAAGGGAGATCAGAAGGCGGGAGAAGAGTGAAGTCAGGAAACTGCCTCTCTGCCTCCCTCCCTGTGAGGTCACCTCTGGCTGGCCACGTCCTCCTTGGGGCTCTGTTCCCATTCAGGCAGCCTCTCTCTCTCTCCCTCCACGCTGTCCTTTGGGTGTGAGGTGGGTGACAGCCTGCTGGCCCTAAACCCAGGTTGCTGCAGTCACCCTTATGGGTCCACCTATGCCTATCCATGCCTTTATGACTTGTCCCTTATAAGTAAACTCCACTATTTTGAGGGGCATCTGTTTCCTGTTGGGACTGTTACAGAGAGCATTCTACATCTGCCTATATTGAGGTTTGTTTTTTTTTCTTCTTTTTTAAACACCTGCATATTATGCCTTTGTGTTGAGTTTAATTTGTTGTCTTGATGTTTCCAGTCTTGTCCCACTACTATACAGTGCTGTGATGGATAATGTTCTCAGTACATGCTTTTATACGGTGCAGTTTGTTAGTTTCCTAGGGCTGCAATAACAAAAAGTACCACAAACTGGGTGGTCTGAAAAAAAACAAATATATTGCCTCACAATTCTGGAGGCTGAAAGTCTGACATCAGGGTGCTGTCAGGGTTGGTTCCTTGGGCTTTCCAGGTGGTGCTAGTGGTAAAGAACCCACCTGACAATGCAGGAGACGTAAGAGACTCAGGTTCGATCCCTGGGTCAGGAAGATCCCCTGGAGGAGGGCATGGCTACCCACTGCAGTATTCTTGCCTAGAAAATCCCATGGACAGAGGAGCCTGGCAGGCTACAATCCATGGGGTTGCAGAGTTGGACATGACTGAAGCAACTTGGCACACATGCATGCACAGGGTTGGTTCCTTGCAGAGACCGAGAGAAGATCTGTTCCACACTTCTCTCCCAGCTTCTGATGGCTACCATCAGTCCTGGGCATTCCTTGGTTTGTAGCTGCACCACTTGTCTCTGCCTCCATCTTCACCCTGACTCCCACTCTATGTCTCACTGTCTACTGTAAAGACACTTGTCATTGGATTTAGGGCCCACCCAGTTAATCCAAGGTTTCATCCCAAGATCCTTAATTTAATCACATCTCTAAAAACCGTTCTATCAAATAAGGTCAACTTAATGGGTTCCAGTGGACTTATTTTGGGGGAAACAACCCTTCATCCTACTTCATAGAGTATATATGCAGGATCAATTTCTAAAGGGCTCAATTCCTAGTTCAAAGCCTATGTGGCTTAAACTTTTCTCAGTGAAGTTTTAATTTGCATTTACCTTATTATGAATGGCGTTGAACATCCCTTCATGTCTTTAAGAGTGATTTTTATTTCTTTCCTGTGAACTCTCTGCTCTTAATCTTTTGACTGTTTTTCTATTTAGTAGTTGATGTTTTTCTCACTGATTTTTAAGAGTGTTTTATTTTTTAGGGATATTAACCATTTATCTGTAATAAGAGTTGCTAATATTTTCTCATTTTGTTCTTTTGTTTTTGCCATACAGAAAATGTATTTGCGTAGTTGAATTTATCAGCCCTTGTTTTTATGGCTTCTGGATTTTGTATCATTGTTTTAGACCTCTTCCCCACTCCAATTACAATTTTCCCATGGCTTATCCCACAAAACTTATGATTTAATTGTGTACCTTTGAACTTTTATTCAATTTATAATTCATCCTTGTGTAAGATGTAAAGTATGCCTTTTTTTCCCCAGCAGTTCTTCTTATCCCAATACATATGTTAATTATTCTATCTTTCCTTCACAGATTTAAGGTGCCTCCTATTTTATGTAGTAAATGTTATACATATTGGTACTATTTCTAGATTTCCTAGCCTATACATTTATATTGCTGTTCTATGCTTCCCAGGTGGCGCTACTGGTAAAGAACGCAGCTGCCAATGCAGGAGACAAAAGAAACACGAGTTCAATTTCTGGGTTGGGAAGACCTCCTGGAGGAGGGCATGGCAACCCACTCCAGTGTTCTTGCCTGGGGAATCCCATGGGCAGAGTCTATAGTCTATGGAGGCACAAAGAGCTGGACACGACTGAAGCAACTTAGTACGCACCCACGCATATTCATGTTTCAGGGTCACGCTATCTTTAAGCTCTGTGCTTTTAAATATATTTTAATATTTGATAGGCTAGCTCCTCATACTTACTTTCTTTTGTAGAATTTTCCTCTTGTTGTCAACACAGTGGCATGGTGGTTTTAAGTGTTTGTGTTTGCGTGTACATACATATTGAATATATATATACATATTTAAAACTTATCAGTTAGAAATGCATACTCTGTTTTTAGGGGTGAAATGATACAACATCTTGAATTTGCTTAAAACACTCTAGAAAAGAGAGAGTAGCATGTTATAAATCAAACCAGCAAAATGTCTCTAATTATTGATGCTGGGTCGTGGGTATTTGGAGGTTTAAAGTTTTTTGTAATAAAAGTGTTAAAAGCAAAACTTAACAGAGAGTAGAGTGCCCACTGAAATAGAGAACACAAGAAAAGAACGAGGTCTGATGGGGAAATGATGAATTCTGTTTGAATGTGTTTAATTTGATGAATCTTTGAGGGCTTTGAAATGGCGGTGTCCTCGTGCAGTTGGTCTGGAGTTCTGAAGTCATCTGCTCTGAAGATATGAAAGCGAGTGTAGACGGTGACTGAAGCTGCAGGCATGGAGAAACTATCCAGGGAAGGAATACAGCATGATAAGAGAAGGCTAAGGACTAGACTTGGAAGAACTCAAAGACATAATGGCCAAATAGAGGGGACTAAGCTTTGTGACTGAGGAGAAGATGGAGGTGTCACAGATACCAAGGGAAGCAAAGGTTTCCGAAAGGAGGAAGGGCTCACAGAACTGAATGCTGTCAGATGTCAAACAACACGAATCAGAACGAATCCATGGGGGTTGTGTCATGGATGGAGGTTGCTGCCTAGGTGGGAGCTGTGGGTAGGTGGAGGGACAGGAGTGAAGTGAGGAGTAAATAGGAGGTGAAGAAGAAGAGACAAGAGTCTGAACAACTGAAGAAGTATGTCTGAGAAGTGGAAGAAAGAGGGTAGTAGCTTGAGGAGACAGAGTGATGAAAGAAGAGGGGTTTTTGTTTTTAAGATGAGATTCTTGAACACATTAAAACACCAAGAGGAATGATGGAGAGAGAGGAAAATGTGAATAATCAAGAGAAGGGGCAGTCAGAAACAGAAGGTTCCTGAGAAGGCAGGAGGGGAAGAGATGGGGCTGGCTCCTTGATTCCATCAGGAAGGCTGACTTCTTTGGGGATTTGTTTTCCCTGAGAAGTAGGAGGTGATGCCACCTGCTGGTGGAGGGGGGGGATGTTGGGGGATTGGAAGCGTGAGGGGCACCGAGAAGGTTGGAGTAAATCACAGAAAAGGAAAGAGTGAGCGAGCAGAGAAACAGAGGACTTTCCAGTTTGAGGGACGAATCAGAGGGAGACTGAATGAGGGCAGGTAGGTGGTGGTGGTGGGAGGCAAGGATGGTGTGGGTGGTCAACAGAGGGAGGAGTCCCTGTGGCCGGCATGGCTAAGGAGGACCCCACAGAGGACGCCGAACCCAGGGTGAAGAGTGAATTCTTTTGATGGCAAGAGCCTGTAAATGGTGCTCAGTGTCTCCTCAACTGCAGATTCCCATCTCATATTGCAACCAACCGCCCCCTCAACCCTTCACCCCTCTAACCCCCCTCCCTCCTCCTGCCCCTAAAGAGACCTTGACTTTCCAAATAGGACACGGTTTCAAGGTCTGTGTCAGGATTGTTTTTGTTGGTTTAAAAATGCACGGTTGCTTCCCAGTTCCTGCCAAGAGGAAGCATCTGAGCAAGCCCAAGCCCCAGCTGGGTGTGCAGGCGTGGCAGTAAGTGGTAGATGGGGTTCCTGCCCTGCTGAGGGGCTTGGACAAGACTGGGCAGCCCGAAGAAGAGACTGCAAATTGCAAGTGGTGCTCTCAGGCCCACAACCCACTCTCAACACCCTTCGCACAAGCCTCTTCCAAACTGTGAAGGATGGAGTCTTACTCGCAGAGAGTTCTGGACGCCACCAAGCCTTGCAGTGGGCTTTTCCCCACACCTGTGTACGTGTGTCTCCTTGTCCACTGGTGTGAGCACCACCGCATGCTCTGTCTGCGCCCTTCTCAGACCCACTAGCTCTTCTCAGGGCCTTAGGCTGCCCGCCCCGTCCCTAAGGTTGCTGCTTTCAGTGGCTCTTAATGGTTGCAGTCAAAACACCATCAGAGATCATAAGACTCTGTAGGGCCCTGCAGGGAGGACTGTGGCCTGTACTGTAGGGAACACTTGAGGCCCTTTGTTGCTGTTGTTGTTTAGTTGCTAAGTTGAGTCTGACTCTTTTGCAGCCCCGTGGACTGTAGGCTCCTCTGTCCATGGGATTTCCCAGGCAAGAATGCTGGAGTGGGTTGTCACTTCCTTCTTCAGGAAATCTTCCCTACCCAGGGATCGAACCCACATCTCCTGCATTGGCAGGTGGATTCTTCAACCACTGAGCCACCTGGGAAGCCCACGAGGTGCTTACCATGTATCATTTCTCTTTCTAGCTTAACTCAGGTGATCCGGAAGTTTGCTAAGCAGCTGGATGAGTGGCTAAAAGTGGCCCTCCATGACCTCCCAGAAAATTTGCGAAACATCAAGTTTGAATGTAAGTACTAAGTTTGGAAGCAGAGGGGAAGGGAGGGTAACATTTTAGTACCAAGTATTTTACACAGGTTGTTAATAAAATAACAATAAGAGCTAACAATTTACTGGTGCCTACAAAGCACTGAGTACTATGCTTAGCACTTTCCATGCATTAATTTAGTTAATCCTTACAAAATGTTTATTATGGGTGGCACACCTCTCCTTTACAGAAAATGAGACAGGCTCAGAGACGGAGTCAGCGGCAGAGGCAGGTCTGTCTGTCTGACGTCCACGTTTCTGCTGTCACTGCCACAGTTTTTATTCTAGTTAATCCTCACTCACTGATGTAGAAAACAATATCCCTCTTCTGGTGATGAGGCTCAGAGAGGCAAAGAAAGTTCCCCAAAGCTACACAGCCACATAGCTGGTAATTAGGGGCCAGAAGTTGAACTCACATCTTTCTGACCCTAAAACTGAGATTTCCCCGAAGCTCTTGCCCACAAAATGGGGCTAACAGAAGACAAAAAGCAGCTTCAGGGGTCCACATATTTAATTCTCTGCCTAAGGGGAAAGCAAAATTAATACTTCTCACAGGGTATTGGGACTGTGGATCTTTCTCTGACAAGCGTCAGCACCCAGTCCCCTAGCATTCATTTTGCCTGAGAAAACTGGGCCTGTTTCCCTGGCTCAGTGTTTCCGTACTTGTGGGAAGTCTCACGTGCCATTAAGTAAAGATGAAATGATTTTAAGCAAAAGAAAGTTTTGAGATATATGTTTCTTAGAGCCCCATTTGAATACAGCTTGCCATTCTTGCCCGAAATAAGTGCCAGCAAGAAAAATGAAGGAGATCAAATTACCCTCTCTCCACAGGCAAAGGGGGCCCTTTCAGACTCCCTTTGAGGCCGCCTGCCGTGCCCATCACCTATTGATAAAGCCCGCTTTATTTCACGGCTCTCAGTTCTTTTCTTTTCACGAGCACTAAATTCCACATCACAAAGTTAAAGAAAAAGTAATTAAGGAGAAGGATTAACGATTGATCGCCCTGGAAAATTAGAAGTTCATCTGTCCTCCCACCCCACCCACCTACCCCTCATGCCTCCACCCCACGCCCTATTTTTCCAACCAAGCTGGCTCTGAGCACAAATTGGAATAATCCCAGGGAAATTTCTGATTGTTTCTTGACCAGTTCAGAAATTAATGAGAAGAATGCCCCGTGCCTATTTTAATTATGCTGGCAAAACAAACCTGTTGAAAGTCTGAAGCCAGGAGGTTTGTTGCACCTGCCACCTGTGGGTACCTGGAGGCACCCGCTCTCCCCAGGGAGCCTTGGGGGTGCACTTGGAGAACTTATAAGGAGTAGAGACTTACACCTCTCCAAAGGACTCTGTAAGGACGAAGATCTCAGACTGGCGTGTGGCTTGTTGCTTCAAAATCTACAGATATAAGATCACCCCACTTTAAAGCATCAGCCTGTTATGTTAGCAGAGGACCCAGTCATCAAAACACACCAATAGGGCATGGAGACCGTTGGTTGAAAACAACAGATTGTGAATACAAAGCCATATTCAAGGTGCTACCCAGGGTTCCATCCTAGAAGCAACCCTGCTCAATCAAGGTTTCCTAGTAGATACACTACTTTTTAAAGGGCCTTCTTCAAAGCTTCCACTCGATTCCTGCAATTATTTATGGGGAGAAGAGATTGAACTTGCAATTAGCGAAATGAAAGACAAGTAAATAATTGCTTTTACTCACGGTTGATTGACGCCACAATTTCTCACACCTGCCAGTGTGGAGTGCAGGCAACTTTGAAATATGTACCCCAAATATCGCCATCTTAGGAAATAGTTGTCCAAATGGGAGAACAAAAGAGCAGATGCAGGGTTTCATCAGTGGGTGATAGAAAATAGTGTTGGACCATGAGACAAAGTTAGGCAAATAAGGAAGCTACTTTTGAAAATCGCCTCCGGAAAATCCCAGGTCAGACCATAAAGCATGCAAGTATTTCACACTCACTCTTTTCTTCTTGCAGTGTCAAGAAGATTTTCCCAAATCCTGAGACGGCAAACATCACTAAATCACCTTTGCCAGGTAGCTGTCCTGTGTTATACGTTCTAACTACTGCTAAGTCATTGCAACTGAGGGGCAAATCCACGGGAAACTCTGGAGAGGCTCCGTCAGGATGTGGCTGTTTAATAGTATACTCTCATGGGACTTCTCTGGCAGTCCAGTGATTAAGACTTCACCCCCCAATGCAGGGGGTCCAGGTTATATCCCTGGTTTGGGAGCTACGGTCTCACATCCCTTATGACCAAAAAACCAAAACATAAAACAGAGGCAATATTGTAACAAATTCAATAGAGACTTTAAAAATGGTTCCACATCAAAAAAGTCTTTTAAAATACACTAGTACACTCTCACTATTATCTTGAATTTCTACAGATAAGGAATTGAAATCTTAGCCAATCACTAAATGGTTTCAGCTAACATAGGAAATAATTTCTGATGTCATTTGTCCATTAACCCTTCAGATACTCTAGGCCCACAAGTTCGTGTTTTGATTGAGTACATCAGGGTTTCTCAGCCACTGTTGCCTTTTGGGGCTGGGTGATTCTTTATTGTGGGGAGTTGTTTTGTGTATTGTAGATGTTTAGTAGCATCCTTGGCCTCTATTTACTTGATGCCAGTATGGCCACCCACCCCCAAGTACCACTTCAATTGCGATAGTCAAGAATGCCTTCACCATTGCCACATGTAACCTGGGGGGGCGGCGTGCAGAATCACCCCAATTTTGTTTTTGCCCCAGATTTCTGTTCTTTTTAGCATGGAAGTGATATGTACTTACTACTAAAAAAAATAAAACTAGTAAAGGTATATATAATAAAAATTAGAAGATCACACTATAGTTCTGTAGTTCTAACTGAAGGCATAAATGTTTGCATTTCTGTTCATTTTGCACCTCAAGGAAGCAAATCTAAGTCAATTAAGGCAGCCCACTAACATTCATTAAAATATGAACGAGCTTAAAGCAGAGGGAACAAACTGGTGGCTACAGGTCAAATCTGGCCCTCGGATGTGTGGCATTATTTTTGTTCACCTGGCACAGGTTCAAAAATATTTTTTCATTTAGTCACTAACAGTTGAAACTAGGAGATGACAACTAAACACCCACATTTTCTGTAGAAAACTTTTAAGAACTGCCACCCCAGAGCTAATTTCCCCATGGTAGCAAGCAGCTGGGTGGGCTGAGCTTCTTCATCATCACTCCAACTTTCTCTTACGCTTGGCCCACCTCACTCATGAGTGTCACCTGTCTGCCTTGTTTATCTGTTCGGGTCTGTAACCTCTCTCTTACACTGTTGGTTTCAGGTTGGTGCTGGTTACTCAAAGTTGAGGTGGTGATGGGGGTCTCTAGTTGGAGTGGCCTGAAGGAAGGCTCCAGGCCAGGAACCAGAAAGTATAAAAGTACCCCCCCACACACACACACCCCTCACTGTTCCAGCCTTGCCCCTGGAATAAAATGGCACAAAAGGTGATTTGGAGATCAGAGGGAGACCCTCCACACTCAGGCTGTCACAGAGGCCACTCCCAGGCACTATTCTGGGATAGGGTAGAGCCTCACAGATGAGTGGGATTCAGGAAATAAGATGAATATTAACAAAATAAACACTGCCAGGGTTAGTTCTCAAATCCTACCTCTTTCCATCAAAAGGTTTTAGGATGGACTCAACATAAGCCTGAGGGTTCCATTAATATCACTAAACATGTAACATCTACACATAAAGATCAAAAGTTTCTTGTTAAATGTTTTCTGCTAAATTTATATTGCATAAATGTGTATCTTTTTCAACAAAAACAATAATAATTTTATAATAACAAAATTAGCAATTTGATAGGAGCAAATATTTCCAGCTGTTAAGGATGGTAAATTCTAGTTCATGGAAAGTCATATTGATAATGGGTATTGGGTCTTGGGAATTGTCATTTTTGTCTTTGTAGCTTATTTATATTTATTAAATATATTTATATTTAATAAATATAAATATATAAATATATTTATATTTAATAAATATATTAAATACATGTATTAAATATATTTATATTTATTAAATATAAAATATTTTAATGTGTGTATAAAATTAATTGATTTGAGATATTCTTTAAAAAAGGAAAAAAAGAAACATTGTCATATTTCTGAGGGTGACTGTCTTCTGATTCTTTTTCCTAGCTTGGAAGAGCCAATCTTAGGGTCATATCAGGGAAATAGATATGGTTTTAGGACATAGAACTGGACATTTAGGAAGTGTGGAAAGGCTTGACCGTTTAATGTACCATGTAGTAAAAGCATCCACTTGCATGCCCACAACAGCCTACATGCTCATGTGCACACACAGACACACTCTCTCCACTTTCCACACAGACAGTACATAAGTTAATCAGCAATTGCTACCTTTCCCATCTTCACTGGACAGCCACCAGACACATTCCTGGACCAGCCAAAGAAGCAGGATTAGTGCTGGGGATGAAACATCATGTAACATCTCAGCTAAGATCCCGGCGAGCTTTCCTAAACATACACAAAGCAAGTCAGACTAAACAACATCTAACCAAAAGCTCACCCCCTCCCCGCCCCCTAGATACTTAAAACCAAGAGCCAAATATTCAGGCCCTTCTGGATATACTAAGCGGGCAACTTGACGTTCATATCTCAGCCATTCATCCCACAAAATCCTTTGAGTGCCTACTGTGTGTGCCAGACACTTATGCTTATATGCCAGACACTTGGCCTCAGCAGGAAAAACAAAACAAAACACCAAAATAATGAAAAGTGATAAGTGTTTTGAAGGAAAGTGAGTGGAAATAAAGGATATAGGGGCATTTTAGATCCTATTCAAATGATGTGGCTAGAAAGGGCCTTTGCATGGGTGCTGCACTTCACTTGGAGCATACATGATGGCAGGGAGGCCAGGGCAGGGTGAGAGAAGAACATTCCAGCAGCAGGAGCAGTCAATGCAAAGGCCCCTGAGGTGTCAGTGCCCTCCCAACAGAGAGAACCGACCTGCATGACAGAAGCCCATTTACTGGGCTCTTACTCCCTGAACTGGGCACCTTGCAAACATTACCCCACGGAATATCCAACAATGGCCCTCCTAAAGAGATGCATACTATTATATCTCTATTTTAGAGGTCAGGAAACTGAAATTAGTCTCCTTGCCTGCCTCAGATCAATCAGCTGGCCAGCAGCAAGGTCAGGATTTGAACTCAGTATGTTTGAATCCAGAATCTGAAATTTCCATATTCAGTTGTTCTCATTATCATTAGAAATCAACCCAACTCACCTTTCATGTATTCATATTTTCTGGCTGCCTGTGTCCTGCAAAGTGTTCTACAGTGATATGAGGAAGATTTTACCTGTGCTTGGACAGTCTACATGTAAAAGGTGCTGTCAGTATTTACATCTGATTGGAAATTCACAAGCATTAGGAAACTTAAAAGGTCCACGTGTCTTTGAAATCTTGTTTTATTAAAGACATTTTTGAAAACATGCAAGGAAAGGAAATGATTCTGGAAATGTTTTTGCTTTTATCAGTATTGTTCCAACTTGCTAGTTCCAACTATTGTTCCAGCTCTCAAATTTAAATTCTACTATGAGGATTGCTGGGGAAGCCACAGATTAAACACACACACACATTCACACATGAACAACTGAGCTGTAAGGTATAGTTTTCCTTTTCTTCTATCTCAATTATTCATCTTTGTTTTAGTCATTATAGTCGCATAAAAACCGAAAAACAAAAACAGAAACCTAGACCATAAACTGCTTCAGAATGTATTTAGATGAAAAATACACCTTGTAACATTTCTGAGGTTGAAATCTATCATAGTCCCAAGGGTAGTGGGACCTTTCCAAGATCTGAGCCTGTCAATTCTCAAGTACTAGATACGTGGGTTTTTAAACACAGAGCTCTCACCCAAGCTCTCATCAGGAGGCTGACAGATCTCTGGGCCTCTTCCCACTGTTCCACCAGGTCAAGACCAAAGCGGGGGGAGGAGGGTGGGGGGAGGAAGGGTGGGGAATTGCAGGTTTGTTCTGGCCTAGGCAACCGTGGGGTAGTTTTTTATAAACAGAGACATGGAGAGCCACAGAAAACAGTATACAGATCTTCCGAGTAACAGAGTCATCTTCTGAGTTTTCTTGCATTTCAAAGCATTTTGTGAAGTACCATGAGCAGATTCATTAAAAAGAACTGAAAGGAACTAAAGGGAAGGGTTTGAACCTAACAATCCATGAGCTAATGAGTTGATTGGATTGGATTTCTAGGCATCTCGAACAGTGATCCACAGTGCAGACATCACGTTCCAAATGCTGGAAGACTGGAGGAACGTGGACCTCAACAGCATTACCAAGCAAACCCTTTACACAATGGAGGACACTCGTGACGAGCACCGGAAGCTCATCATCCAGTGTAAGATGCTCCACCAGGGCGTGTGTCTTTCTATTTGTTTAAAAAGAAAATGTTGGTAAAAAAGTGGCACTCCCACCCTGTCCTTCTCCCTGGGATCCCATCCCTCCTGTTGTTCCTGCTAAAGGGGTCAGCCCAAGTGGAGGACCCTGTTGATTTACAAGGACGTGGGTCCACGTTGCTGGGGAAAATGGGTTCTGGGATATCGGGCAGGACACAACGTCAGGCAGAAGGCCCCACACAGGACCCTCGGTGCCAGCTACAGTTCCCTGGGTGGCATCAACAAATGAGGAACAAAGCTTACCACCTCTCTTGGCACACGTCAGCCTGGAGGCAACTGGATGTGCTGCCTGCTTTTCCGTGAAGAGTCACAGGAGTCAGCCCACCCATTGGCAGGTGAACCTGTCAATCACAGAAGATGTCTAAGAAGGAAGTGGATGGTTACTTACTTCTGTGAACTTGTGGACCCTGTGGACAAAGACTGGGAGACTATTGCTCCAGATATCCTGATATGGTCGGGTTGCTGTTCTTAGCAGCAGAGGACATGGGAGGACTACAGAACACTACCATCCTTAACATATCTGTGCTTTTCCTCAACAGCCCATCACAGCCTCTACCTGGGGAATCCCCTAGACCAGAGTCTGTTGACTTCTTCCTTCCTTTGTTCAGCTGGCCCTAGGCCTCAGGGGTTAGGGGGCTGGGATAAGTGAGCATGAGGACAGAGGGTGAGTCCACATTAGCTCTCAGGCAGCTTGGTGCTGAGGCCATCCTGGAGGAAGGGGATATGGCGGCTGCTACATCTTCTGAGAGGAGGAAGACCCAAGACCCTCACAGTGACATCATTCGGGAAGCTGCAGAGTGGGGTTCCCCTGAGAAGAGGGTCCAGCTCTCCTGAGAGCCCCCAGCCCCTTCGGTTTCTGCTATACCTCCTCAACACTGTTGTCTTGCAGGAAGACTTTCTGCCTCCAACCTAAGTATGTCATGTTTATAAACAGAGTTCTCAAAGATGCTCCTGTTAGAGACCTCTTTTCAAAAGCAAATGGAGCAGCTGAAACATTGGGCCATGTCCCTCGAGTTTATTTCCTGGTGACCCCAGAGCTCCTTTCAGGCTCATATTTCTTTCTCTGCAACAGCCTCCAGCCTGCTTTCCCCTGTTGAGAATGTTAGAGATTGTCACTAAAATCATAATTCAGCTGATAGACTGCCTAGTTTATGCCAGGTCCTGTGTCATGAGGGAAGATTCACTTATCACCCCCATATTACAAACGAGCAAACTGAGCCTCCGTGAGCCAGTGAACCGTGCCCAAGGTAGCAGAGCTGAACCTGGAACCCAGGTCTCGTCTCTGTGTCCCTACTATGCACTAGTGCATGCCAGAGCAGACAAAAATAATGAGATGTGGGCAAGCTTCAGATGTTCCAGGACCATTCCAAGTTTTTACAGTCGTGCTCCCTGTCCTGTTTTTCCTTCTAGAAGGCAGTGGAGAGCATGACTGTGAGCACCCTAACAATGCTAGATGTATCCTTGATGGTCATGCCCCCAGGGCCTCACAAAGGGCCAGGTGTGAAGGAGGGGCCCAGCAAAGTTTGTGGAGGACCAAACAGAGAGGTGGAAGCCCAGAGTGATCCAGCTTCCTGGTTCTGCTCACCATTCCTAGCAGCATTGGACTCAGCTCTCTTCTCCTCTCGTCAGCTTCCGTGGGGGAAGAAACTGTGACCCAGACTCATAAGGAAACGTACAATCACCACTGCTTGTTTTGGGACCAGGTGCTGAGCGTCTGCTGGAGCGGCATGCAGGTCACTGCTGCCTCCCCTGGAAAGAACCCGTTGGGCCTTTCTCTTCTTGTTTTCTTCCCTGGAGGAGGGCCCGGCAGCCCACTCCAGGATTCTTGCCTGGAGAATCCCATGGACAAAGGAGCCTGGCGGGTTACAGTCCATAGGGTCACACAGAGTCAGTCATGACTGAAGCGACTTAGCACGCATACATGCTTCTTCTTTTCTTAGGCTAGGGGCAGAATGTTGCCCTTTGAATCTTTGATTGTATTCTTCTAGAGGAAAGGAGTCATAATGAAGTTCAGGTCAAGCCACCTGGTACTTACTGAATGCCTGTCCTGGGTCAAACACTGGGCTAGATGCTAAGCAGAGAGCAGTGAATAAGACAGACACTGCCCTTCCCACACGGAGCTTAGAGCTAATGGCAAATCAGAAGTCAAACAAGTAATTTCCAAATGGTTGCTTGCGTGCATGCTAAATCATTTCAGTCGTGTCTAACTCTTTGCAACCCCGTGGACTATAGCCCACTAGGCTCCTCTGTCCATGAGATTCTCTAGGCAAGAATACTGGAGTGGGTTGCCATGTTCTTCAGAGGATCTTCCCAACCCAGGGGTTGAATCCATGTCTTTTATGTCTCCTGCATTGGCAGGCAGGTTCTTTACCACTAGTGCTACCTGGGAAGCCCTTCCAAATGGATGAGTTTTACCATAGGAAACATACTAAGTGATGCAGTGACAGGATGAGGGGGATTGAGGAAGCCTGAAGGCAGATGGCCTGGCACATGGGTTTCACCCCTGCTCCTTCCAGACAGCTGGGAAATCAGTCCCTGAACACAGTGAGCTGGACCAAGGGCCAGTCTGAGAAGGACCAGGGGCAACTGTGTACTGCACTATTCTTTCCTTACAACCAGTTGACAAGTCTGCAGATTCTTGCTTGAGAGGGTTACCATGATGTCCATGATGTAGATGCTGGCTGGGGATGCTCATTTACCTTCAATTAAAAAGTGCACATAAGGACTTGAGCATGCTGATTAGGAGTGTCAAGCGGTGCTATGGTGAGGACATGGGGTTGGGATGCCTGACAGACCTTAAGTCAAACGTTGGCTCTGGTGGGCTCTGGCTACCAGATCTGTAAAATGGGGATAATGCAAAGGGATTAAATGGGACAATGTGTGTCTTGCTCTTGGTACACAGTGTAGAGCTAGTGTACTGAAGAGGTTGCAAGGCAGGTGCTTGAGTCCCACTGTGTTTGAAAGTTGCCTCTAACCAGAGGTGAAACCTTTGGAAAGTCACTCATCTCTGAGTGCCTCTGTTTCCTCACTTTTCAAAGAGGGAGGTAATAACAGTACCTACCTCTGAGGGTACCATTCATCCTTCCAACAAACATTTGAGCAGCTACCAAGTATCAGGCACTGTTCTCAGTTCTGGCCTCGTGATGTTCACATACATGCTGGAGGTAATCTCAGGTTAGAGGGTGTCTATATAAAACATTTTAGGGCAGTACCTAGCATGTGGCAAGCACTCAGTAAATGTTGGCAGTTAACACTTTCACTGCAACCATGATCATTATCATCATATCATCATTGATTGAAGCACTGTAGCTTGGGCACACAGACCGTGCCAGGAAGGGGGAAGTACACCAAAGAGAAAGTGGTGCCAGTTCCTTTTCTGCCACCAACTCATCCTCTGACTCTGAGGGGGTCATTTGACCTCTTAGACATAGCATTCTCATCTGTAAAATGATACAGATCAACTAAACGGGTTTGGAAAGCCTTTTCTCGTTCTGAAGTGTTTGACTTTGGGTCCTGCAAGCCGACCTCTTGCAGAAGCTATCACAAGTAAAGTAGAGCAAATTGGTCAGTCCTGGAAAATGGAAGAACAAAAATTGCTCAGACAATTGAAAACTGTAGGAATGTGTGGTTCCTGAATTATGGCTTGATTTATTGAGCCCCACAAACAAAAACACACAAAAAATATAGTAAAACAAGATGTTTCTGATTGGAGATCATCACAGCAATGTCTCTACTTTCTACAGCATTTCAGTGATTACAAAATCCTTCTAGATTCAGTTGTTTGACTCGTGACTGAAGACAGGTTGTGAAGTGGTATTATTATCCTCCTGTTAGTAATGTGGAAACTGAAGGCACAGAGATTGCTTCCTGTAGTCCACAAATATTTATTAAGCATCTACTACATGTCAAGCACTAAGAGGCTGGTTCAGCTACTTGGCCAATACCATCATGGTTCAGAAACATTTGAATGATCAAATGTGCCAAGAGAGTGCAAGAGAGCATCAGCGTGTGTCTGCCTGTTTGCACAAGCAAGCATAAGCTGGATAAGAGCTATGTTACAGGGGATGGACCAGCTAATAAAGATATCAGACAAAGAGGTAGCAGGGGGACACACCCATGCACACCCCTAACTATAACAAGGGGCTCTTCGTGATATAGTGAAGGTAAGAATACAAATAATTAAGGGCTACGAAAATATAGACGGAGAATGATCAGCTCTGCTGACAAGGGGCATAGGAGGGTAAATAGAATTTCACAGGAGGATCGTTTCTGCTGTTTTGTGATGGACTAAACAATCCAGGCAGAGATTTTCAGGAATGGCAAGTAAGCTGGGGGTGGCCGTGGTTGAACATGTTCCTAGGCATGGAAGATGAGCCTGGAAAGGTAAGTCAGAGTGTATTCTCTAAATCCTTGAATGTCTCTGTTTAAACCCAACTACATGGCGTGGGGGGCTCTCCTTTGTTTGACAGTGTATCAGGAATTTGACCACCTCCTGGAGGAGCAGTCTCCCATCGAGTCCTACATCGAGTGGCTGGACACCATGGTGGACCGGTGTGTTGTGAAGGTGGGTCAGCTGAGTGGAAGGTCCCGGCCCGGTATGGCAGTCCATCACTCTTGTTGGTGGCACTTGGGTCGCCAGCAGCAAGCTAGCTGAGTGTTTCCTCAGCGGCCTCAGAGCCCTAGGGATCCAAGGCAAAACTTGGGCCCCCCCTTAGGAGGTAGGCGGCAGAGATAGTCAAAGGAGGCAAGACTCTGAGGCTCCCTCCCCTGGTCCAACCACGCCAGGATCTCTTTTTTCTGTTGTACACATTGAATCTTGACTTAAGATTTCATTTCTTAGAGTGTACTTTTGCTGCTAAAAATAAAAAGTCAAAAGCCACCATTCCATGACATTGAACTTAGAGACCCATAAACCTTCTCGTCATTTTTTATAAGAAAGAATAAGTGAAGGTCAAATCAACCACTCTTAAAGCTGTTCACTCTCTCGTAGGTGGCTGCCAAGAGACAAGGGTCCCTGAAGAAGGTGGCCCAGCAGTTTCTCTTGATGTGGTCCTGTTTTGGCACAAGAGTGATCCGGGACATGACCTTGCACAGTGCCCCCAGCTTCGGTAAGTCCACCCCAGCCCCCTCCAAATGAAAAATGTCTTCGCTGGGCTCCGTGGATCAAGTCCATCTCTCCAGAGTCAGGCATGGTCTTGTTGTCTCTGAGACCACAAGGACATCATCCGGAAACATCCTCTGTTCTGGGGGACATGATGTTAGGACTTTCAGAGAGAAAGATGGCATTGCATGCTAAAGGAGAAGTATTCATATCTGAAAATGAGAGGTTGGCACACACTACTATTTGAGTTTAAAGAGGAGTAAATAGCAGTGGCTGTGCTCCCCTTTTTCTGGAAGCCCCAGTCATGGCTACTTTTACAGGACTATTTTGACAAATTGCATAGTGTGGATATGCCAAGACTGGGCACATGAAGAAGCCCCTGAGTCCAAACATTTGCAAATGGCTTGATTGACAGGCAGGCGGGGGGTAGACAAGTTTCTCTGATGACATGCCCTGGTGTGATCCCTCATGAAGGACTTCTGCATTCATTTTCCCCTTTGCTTTACTGACCCCTTGGGTTTGCACCACCTTCAGGAGACATCCCTACCCCAAGTCCTTGTCTTCTGTTTTCCAGTGTTAATGGGACTTGAAATCTTTGCCCAGAGGTGCTTCTAATAGTCTCTGTGGGAAGAGACACTAATCACTGACTTGGGGGGAATATTACATTTCATTAGAAAGAATGGCATATGCACAGAGTTCAGGTCATCATTAAACAAGTGACGTAGGACTTCTAGGCATTATCTAGACATTTGAAATCTCAAAAACGCTCTGGCCTTCAATTTTCTAGGCATTTCAGCAAAGGGCTGCTGGTAAATTTTCAGGGTAATTGCTTTGTTCTCTGTTTAACTTTGCAAGTAGAAATGTGATTTTTGCTTCTCATGATCTCCAATTGAGCCAATCAGCTCTGGGCTTTGCTCTGGGTTTAATCTGACACTTTTCCATCTAGTTTTTTATGGTCTTGTCAGTATTTTCTAGTTGTGCTATACAACGTGGTGAATATGTGTTGAAACAAAGAATGCACTATTTTTTCTAAACAGCTCTGTCTGTGAAAGACTGTGTTTACCCAATTGGAGAAGTGTTTTGTTGTGGATTTCTTTAATCTCAGCATTGGGAAGTACTCTGAACCTGCCTGCACCATGGCTACAGACGGAAATTCTCTTTGAGCCGCTGTGTATGGAAATGCTCTGGTGACCGCTACCTGGGCAGTGACATCAGACATGGCATTTTGATGACTTCCAGTTCAGCATAGTTAGTGTTAGCACATGTTACCTCTGTCTCTGGGAAAACCATTTGTGCATAACTGCTTTCAGTTAAGCCAATGGGTAAAAAATACTCAAGATTTTTTCATTGCTTTAGAATCAAAGACTGAATGATGCCACACAAATAAATATATACACATCCATAAAGCAAGCATCCTCTCCTTGTTTTATATCTTATGCTTCAATTTGCTGATTCTTGAACTTACTATATTATCAAATACCTTTCATTAGATAGGGAATGTAGTTGACGTTGTAATAGTCTTTGAAATCCATTTGTATTTACTAAGTTAACAGTCGGTGTTATGGACAGTAGAACAATGAGAGTTCAGTGAATAAGTACTAAGAAATACTATTCCTTAAAATGTGTTTGTTTCTTTTTGAACCACACACTATTCTAGGATACACCGGAAACTCAGGCAAATGGCAAAGAATGGTCACAAAACTTTTAGAAAAGGAAAGAAAAAAGATATGAACCCAATTTCACTTTTACAGTATTTTTCAACCCTGAACAGATGGAAATAATACCTGTCTCCAAGTCCATTTAGCAAGCTCTCTGAAATGGTCCTGCTCATCCGACTCATTGTTGAGTTTTGCGGCTTGGGGTGACAGGCAAGTTGAAAGAATTTGCGGCAGACAAAAGCCCAGCTCCCCCTTTCTGCCTGTATATGTCAAAGACACAGTTGGTGGTTGTGTTTGGGTCATGTGTTCCCTGTATAAAAACAGCTAATTAGGAAAAAGAGCCCTCTGTTCCCTGGCCCCACCCCCAACCACAGGGGCCAGCTCTATATATCTTATAACTCCCACACGATCCTGGCCCTCTGAATGGTGCAGGCGTTTGTGTGTCCGCGTAGCAGGCTGACCGTCACAATGATCGTGTGGAATATCACAATGATCCCACAGGGACTCTATCACCTCTTCCCAGAAGAGCCTCTTTCAAAGGTAGTTGACTCCTTTCTTCTCCTTAATTCCTTTTCACTCTTTCCTCCCTAATTCCTTTTCACTGAAAGAGCCTATGTTGTGAACTAAAGTAGCCAGACTTTCTTTCTTTGCTGCAAGCAGCACTTTCTAGCAAAATTAGTCAGCAAAGGTAGGGTGGTGGGCAATGAACTTTTCATCCTAATGGAGCTGAGGAAATTAGAGACTCTATTTAAACAACAACAACAACCACACATTTGCGGTTGACTGCTCTGAATCTAGTTCCTAGGATACCTGGCTCCCGAGGCAGCGCAGGTGTCTTTACCCTTCACTCTGAGTTTTCACCAGATGCCCCTGTTTTCACTGTCTGGGAACATCCAGAAGGCAAACGTAGTTCCCGGAAGTGCTTCAGCATGAAATGGTGTGGAAAGCTGCCTTGGATTTGAAGGCTAACGAGGAGGGGCTACGTATCATCTCCCAAGTTTATACCTTTCTACACACTTTTGTTCTGGCCTAGAGTCAAAGCTCACCCACTCATTCAGGGCAGAGGAAGCCACATGGGAGCAGCTCCCAGGCCAAGTGACTGTGACGGACGGAGCCTCCAGACTGTTTCTCAAGGTTTAGATGTCCTGGCCTGGCTCTCTTACCCAGAACCTGCTAAACTGCAGAATCTTGACCTTCAAAATGTCACTCACAACCCCGCCGAGCACAAGGAGGCAGGAATTGCTTTCCCTGTATTGGGGAGAAAGAGCAGAAACCCAGAGAGGAGACGGGGCTTGCCCAGGATGTACAGCAAACTGAGCTGAGCTCCCCCCGCCTAGGGTTTTATCCCACGCTAGGGCCGCACTGCTGAGGCTTCTTCTAACTTTCTTCAGCCAAATAGTAATAAGAAAAACAAAGTAATGTTTATTCAGGGCCTAGTATACACTAGACACAATATTAGGCACCTTCACATCGAATTCTCACAACTTATGAGGTCCACTAGTAGTGCCCTCAATATAACAGACAAGGAAGCTGTGATAGAACAGGAAGCAAAAGCAGGATAATGCTACTCTTTGTGACAAATATATAGGGAGCACACAGTACCATTTAATTCTCACATCAACTCTGCAAAGCAGTCAATAATAGATATCTTTTTACTGAGATGGAGAATTTTCTTGCCCCAAATCAATATGGTAAGTGGCAGAGCTCTGTTTCAAAATCAGGTCTGCCTTGCCACAAAAGCCATGCTTTCTCAGTTACCACAATTAAGACAAATATCCTGGGCTCAGATGCATGGCACAAAAAAGGCTAGATAAACTGTTTACCCCTCGTTGATGGTTTTTCTAAAGCCATATTGACTAAATAAAAAAAATTTAAGCTATGAGAGAAAAGAACAATAATTAGATGATCATGAGTAATAAGAGATGCCAGAAGACAAGCATTGAGAACAAAGAACTGTCAACCATTATTGAAAAGTGAGAGCAAAGCAATTTTCAGTTATACAAAAACTCAGAGAACTGTGGCACCCGTAGAACTTCACTTAAAAAAATTAAAGGGTGCATTTCAATAAGAAGAAAAATAAAACCATTACTAAGTTCTGGGATGCAAGAAACAGCAATGTTCTAGTTGTTGTTTACCAAAAGTGTAGTGGTTTAAAACAATATTATGCCTACCGATTCAATGGGTCAGGAATGTGAACAGGATCCAGCAGGGACAGCTGGTCGCTGTTCTGTGATATCTGGGACCTCAGATGGGAGGACTCAAAAGCTGGAGCTCACCCAGCTGAAGGCTGGAATCCTCTGGAATCCTCAGGTGTCTGGTGCCTGGGCTGGGATGACTTGGAGCCTAGGACAGCCAATCAGGATGCACTCAAATGGCCTCTCTGTATGGCTCACTTTCCTCACAGCACGGTAGCCTCTGAACAGTTGAACTTCTCTCATGGAGGCTCAGGTCCCCTGAACGAGTGTGCCAAGGAGGGAGCGGCAATGCCTCTTGTGACTCAGTCTCAGAAGTGAAAGTGTCACTACCCTTGCTCTGGTGATCAAAGCAGTCACAAACCTACCGAGATTGAAGGAAGTGCATAGACCACCCCTCCCCTCCCCCTCCCCCGCCTCCCCCCCACATTCTGCACAACACACAAAATTTTCCCAGGAAGGCTTGTTAAAGAATTTGGGGGCCTTCTTTAAGATGAAAGAAATTTTAAAATATATAAGCAAATTTAAGTAACTTTTGGTTGTAATTTAAAAATTAATTTTTGTTGTGTGTCTCAAAAAGGTAAAATCAAACTCTAGGAAACAATAAAACACAGGGAAGTGGGGAGAGAATCTTTCAGGAATAGTTAGAGCATGCTAAAGGTCTTTGTCTTGAAATACTATATAACTTTAGATTTTGTTGAAAAGAATGTATAGTTTGGACTTAATAGATGTGTAGGATATAGAATCATCACTAGAAGAACAGAATCATAATTTCCCAAAGAAAAATGGAAAAATGTGAAAACTTAACTGACAAGAATTGAGAAGATAAAGGCAGTTTAGAAAAAATATAGTAAACTCAAAACATGAAATAGGATGCTAGAAATAAGATCAACTAACAATCACAGTAAATGAAAAGATCTCTTCCCTCAAAAAAATCAGGCATAAGTTGCAACTTTTACTAAACCTTTGAGAAGCATAAAATCCTTAGTTTATGAAAATTAATATGAAAATCAGTGTTTTAGAGAATAAAAACAAAAGAAGGAAAGCTATACAGAATTTTATGAAGCTGATATAATCTCAGCTTCAAAAACAGAAGAGCTGTAGAGGAGAAGGAAATTATGACTCAACCACACATAAATATAAATGAAAATATTCTGAATAAAATACTAGCAGATCAAATCCAGGGCAAATTTTTTTAAAATCATGGTTGATGAATCCGATGCCAAGAGTTCAAGTATGATTCAAAGTCAGAAAATTACTCATTAACATACATTACAAATTAAAGGTCTTCCCTGTTAAAAGAGAAAAATCATAGAACGTCTATAGATATAGAGGAAAAAATGTATTTGATACAATTCAGCTCTCAAGTATAATTTTCAAAAACTCTTGGCAAACTAGGAACAGAAGGGAATTCATTTAATATGTTAAAGAGTACTTTAAAAACCTGCAGAAAACAATGTACTAAGTGGTGGAACTTTAGAAGTTTTCCCATTTCAGTCATGAATAAGAAACAAATGTCTTTTAATACTGTTTCTGAGAGCTATGTACTGGAGATGCTAGCAAATGCAATAAGAAAAGGAAATGAAATGTAAGAATAGGAAAGGAAAACACAAAATTGTCTTTATTTATAGAAGTCATAGTGGCTGACAAAAAATCATCTACAAACTAATAGAACAAATAAGAATTCAGGCAGGTTACTGACTTCAGTTTTTTAAAAATCCTTAGCATTCTTACCATTAAATAGAAAATAGCTATCTCTATGTATCAGTCTATATGTCCATATCTATATATTGCATTCATAATAGCAACAGAAAGGTGTCCATAAAATAATTCTAACAAAAATTATTTTAAGGCCTTCAAGGGAAAAATTTTAAAGTATTATTGACATGTACCCTGTTCATGTTTGGAAAAGAATATGTGAAAAATCGCTTTAAATACAATCTTCAAAGCAAATACCCTAATAGAAAAATGGGCAAAGAATATGAATAGATAGTTCACAGAAAAGTAGATTCAAATGGCAACAATCATATAAAAAGAGATTGCACCTCTCTAAAAATTAGGGTACTGCAACCTGGAGAAGGAAATGGCAACCCACTCCAGTGTTCTTGACTGGAGAATCCCAGGGACGGTGGAGCCTGGTGGGCTGCCGTCTATGGGGTCGCACAGAGTCGGACACGACTGAAGTGACTTAGCAGCAGCAGCAGCAACTTATAAAGACAGTAACATTTCACACCCTTCAGATGGCAAATACTGTGTTGCCTACACTACCAGAAAGGATGTGAAAAATATTAGTGAGCAGTGTGGCACTACTTCATAAGACTTAAGAATGCAGGTGCTCTTGGACCCAGAGATTCTACCTCTGGTCCTAAACACAAGGCAACAGGAACAACAAAAAAAAAGATTCATTAGAGCCAGTTTCCAATAGTCAAAAATGTAAATAACCTAAATTCCATCAATAGGAGAATGGACAAATAAATCATGCTATAGTCACACAATGGCCATGGCCATTAAACAAGAGCAACGTGCCTTGGTGTTGATAGATCTTAAAAAATCCAAGGTATCAAGTGCAGGTTGCAGAATGCTCTGTACAATATGGTAACATTTCTATCAAGTTTGAAAATAGAAAAACAATATCATTTGCTTTTGTGGATATATAAATGTGTGTAGAAATGTGTTTCAACAATAAATGGCAGATTTGAGATGGTGATTATGTAAGGGCATGCTATGTCAGGGTATGCTGTGTTAGAGCATGTTAAGGAAGGGAACACTGGGGCTTCATTTTTATCTTCAATTAAAAAAATTCAAATATGTGAAATGTTAAAATTTTATAAAGCTTGGTGTTGAGTACACCGGGTGTTCATTTTAAAATTTTCTCTCTTTTTGTGGTGGGGCCTTCCCGTGCAGCATGTGAAATCTTAGTTCCCCAACCAGGGATCGAACCCAAGCTCCCTGCAAAGGAAGTGAGGAATCCTAACTCCTAACTGCCAGGGAATTCTCTTAAAATTATTTATACTTTTCGGTATGTTTGAAATTTTTCAGAAGAAAAAAGCAATGCTTTGATTCTACAAGATGCCATTAACTATATCATCACATAACAACAACAATCTCCTTTTGTCTGTATCCTAATACCTTTTTCCATAACAGACTCCAATTCTCAATAGCTCTGTAACTTTAGGCAAGTGCTTTAAAATCCTCTGAGTCTTCATTTCCCCATGTGTTAACTGAAGATAATATTGTCTTCACAGTGTTGTTGGAAAATTAAAAGGGCTTAGCACAGTGCATATGGTAAGTGGTCAGTACTTGCTCATTTGATTCATTTGTCTAACAAATAACCATGGAGCCTCCACTGTGCCTGACACTGTTCTAGACACCGAGTACAGAACAGTGGGGGGGATAAAAAGACATAAAATTCCCTCCTTTTATGGAGTTTACAATCTAGTGTAGGGAGGCACATAATAAAGATAAATAAATTCAGTCTATAGAATAGCAGATGGTGTTAAGTGCTGAGGGAAGAAATAAAGCAGGAATGTTAGCTGTAAATGCCTCTCTCCTGCCTGTCTTTGATGCCTCTATCTTTCCTTCTCCCTCCCCTCTTCTTCCTCTCATCAGTCTTTCTGAATCTCCTTTTTTTGCTTTCCTCCCTTCTATTTGAACTGCTCCCATGGTCATGACACCCAGGCACTGAACTGCTTGTTGCCTAATAGTCTTAAAGATGGATTTCTGCTCACCAAGGACAGTGTAGCTTTTGTGGAGTCAGTGACTGAGCTTGAAGTTTCCTTTGTACTCAAAGCACTTATCACAGTGGTGAGCGAGCAGCAGTAGCTCTACAAACTTTCCTTGTTTGAAGGATGATTGAAATTATCAGACCAATTGGGTAACTGATCAGAGTCATTAGGAGAGCTTGAATCCCCAAATCAACACTTCCCCTGGAGTACTGGCCTCCAAGCCCAGCTCTGATATTTTCTAAGAGGGTGATCTTAGTGTCTTCACTTCATCAGATCATGTTTCTTTATCTATTAGACAGGAGTATTGTGTAGATGATCTGAGGTGCCTGTCTATGCTAAAACTGCTAAACTCATTTTTATTATCTAGGGTTTTCCATTCTAATTTGGCTTCATAATGCCTCTCTATCTATCCTTGTTGACGTAGAGCCACATATCAGCAAATACTTCTTCATTGTGGAGACCCTTTGGAACTTTTCGGTATATGTGCTGTCTTTTGACTTCTTTGACTCTGTGAATGGAACAGTCACACCATAGGACTTAGAACGTTAGAATGTTCTAATCTTAGAACATTAATAACAAAAGGGACCTTAGCTACTGTTCATTAAACTTTTCCTCATTATGGCACTTCTGTAGAATAGAGTTGACTGTTCCCCTTGCAGAGAACCTTATTGAATGATTGATTGAAGAACAACTTCAGAATCAGTCAGTCTTGGGTTCAAGTCCCATGTCTGCCACTTAATAATTGCATGACGTTGGACAGTTAACTTTATCCATCTGAGCCTCAATTTCCTCCTTCGTAGAAGGAGGGTACCATTCATCTCAAATGGTTGTGATGAGGATTAATGTAGTAGTAAATCTCCAGCAGTTAACCCAGTGGCTGCCACAGAGCAAGAGCTCAGTAAATAGCTGGTTTTGTTTCTAACATTTCCAAGGAACAACTCATCCAAGTCTTACTAAGTCTTACTAAGTATCAATAACCTCAGATATGCAGATGACACCACCCTTATGGCAGAAAGTGAAGCGGAACTAAAGAGCCTCTTGATGAAAGTGAAAGAGGAAGAGTGAAAAAGTTGGCTTAAAGCTCAACATTCAGAAAACTAAGATCATGGCATCTGGTCCCATCACCTCATGGCAAATAGATGGGGAAACAGTGGAAACAGTGAGAGAGTTTATTTTGGGGGGCTCCAAAATCACTGCAGATGGTAATTGTAGCCATGAAATTAAAAGATGCTTACTCCTTGGAAGGAAAGTTATGACGAACCTAAACAGCATATTAAAAAGCAGAGACATTACTTTGCCAACAAAGGTCCATCTAGTCAAAGCTTTGGTTTTTCCAGTGGTCATGTATGGATGTGAGAGTTGGAGTATAAAGAAAGCCGAGCACCGAAGAATTGATGTTTTTGAACTGTGGTGTTGGAGAAGACTCTTGAGAGTCCCTTGGAGAGCAAGGAGATCCAACCAGTCCATCGTAAACGAGATCAGTCCTGGCTGTTCATTGGAAGGACTGATGCTGGAGCTGGAACTCCAATACTTTGGCCACCTGATGTGAAGAACTAACTCATTTGAAAAGACCCTGATGCTGGGAAAGATTGAGGGCAGGAGGAGAAGGGGACAACAGAGGATGAGATGGTTGGATGGCATCACCGACTCAATGGACGTGAGTTTGGGTGGGCTCCGGGAGCTGGTGTTGGACAGGGAGGCCTGGCATGCTGTAGCTCATGGGTTCTCAAAGAGTCAGACACGACTGAGTGACTGAACTGAACTGAACTGAAGTAGCAGAGCTGGAGTTCAACCTGGGCAGTTTGATCCAGCCCCACGCGGTTACCCACTGTGCTCTACCTACGGCTCACAGGACTCACTCTAGGGAAGTGGATGGAAAGTTTAGTTGTGGAAGTCTGCATCTCACAATGACTCAAAAACACCTGAATGTTCTGAATTCCAAATGGGGTCAAAGAACAGACACAGCACCCTGGGAATGGAGGAAGAATGGGGACCAAGTTCAGGATGGGGAACGTGGTCCTGGAGCTCTGTGGAGGGACTGGAGTAGATGTGCATGACCTGGGGGCATCTGGGGGCCTCAGAGTTAAGCCAGGAATCTTCTTCTGTAGCATTTATGGACCAAAAGAATCAATCTATCTGAACTGAAAGGTGTTGTGTGTGTGTGTGTGTGCACGTGCACAAAGAAGCCAGGTACAACTAAAAAGGAGAAAATAAATTCCACCTAAAAGTAGCCATCCTAAAGCCCCCAACTGGCCCTTATCAACTTATTTCTGAGACTTGTAAAAGCATAGCACCCAGCTCACATGGCCCTTCTGAGGACCAAATCCTTTAATCTTCCCATCTGTGCTATGAGGAAACCGAACCAGATGGATCTGTAGGGGAAAGGGGAACAGAGTTTTGGAGCCAGACCAACCTGAGACCAATCTCTGCTTAATTCCAATGGAGAGACTCATTTCCTCATCCGTAAGAGAGTATAATGGGCTTCCCAGGTGGCTCAGATGGTAAAGAATCCACCTTTAATGCAAGAGACCTGGGTTCGATCCCTGGGTTGGGAAGATTCCCTGGAGGAGGGCATGGCAACCCACTCCAGTATTCTTGCCTTGAAGAATCCCCAAGGGCAGAAGAGCCTGGTGAGCTGCAGTCCATGGGGTCATAAAGAGTCAGACATGACTGAGTGACTACGTACAACACAAGAGAGGATAATACCACCTATCTCACAGTTTGTTGAAAGGATGAACTCTCTGTTAAGTGCTTAGCAAGGTCCTTGGCATATAGTGAGCATTCAATAAATGTGTGATGACAGTCATAGTGGTGTTGATGATGATGATCAGATCACGAGATAAATAATGCTGGGGAGTCTCAGAAGGCCTCTAAAAAAAGCAAGGGAAATGGGGAAAGGAGAGGTCAGTGAGAAGTGTTGGACACTTCAGGGAACAGCAGGATATCCATGTGGAGATGCCCCTTTGAGAGGTGGAAGCATGGGACTAGAGATGAGGGCTTGGCGCCTCTCTCTGACTGCAGGCATGGAGTGCCCGCCCACATGTGGATCCATGTCCATGGAGGCAGCACAACATGTGAGAAAAGAGGGTTTTGAAGTAATGTATGCTGTCATCTTGAACAACCTGACTTTGCAAAACAGAAATAAAAGCACCTACTTTTACAAGATGGTTATAGAAATTGAATTACTGAATATAATATTTTGAGCACAAAGACTGACACATTGGAAAAATCTTTCAAAACGATTGTTCATATCCCTTTTTATGAAATAATCTACTCTAAATTTAAGAGAAGACTACTACTTGAGGATGCCAAATCACCAGGGAGTTAGAAAGTCCCTGCTGTGGACATCCTTACAGTCTAGTCAGGGGAGTAAGAAGCTTGAGGAAGAGGGAAATGAAGACACTGTGTCCAGAAATGCTGAACCAAGTGAAGAGTACCTGGACAGGGATGAGGACAGTGTGAGTGGAAGAGCTCAGATGCATTTTGACAGATGGCTCAATAGGTGCCATTTTTGACAATGTCCTATTAATAAATTGAGTGAGGAAGAGACTCACTTGCTCAATTTATTAATTGAGACACTTCAGTCCACTTAGTCGTGTCCAGCTCTTTGAGACCCCATGAATTGTAGCATGCCAGGCATCCCTGTCTATCACCGACTCCCGGAGCTTACTCAAACTCATGTCCTAGAGTCGGTGATGCCATCCAACCATCTGCTCCTCTGTCATCCCCTTCTCCTCCTGCCTTCAATCTTTCCCAGCATCAGGGTCTTTTCCAATGAGTCAGTTCTTCACATCACGTGGCCACAGTATTGGAGTTTCAGCTGCAGCACCAGTCCTTCCAATGAATATTCAGGACTGATTTCCTTTAGGATGGACTGGTTGGATCTCCTTGCTGTCCAAGGGACTTTCAAGAGCCTTCTCCAACACTTAACCTTATGCTAAACCCCAGGCTAGGAGAGTAAATGGCAAAGGAGAGCAAACTGACAACAAGGTGATTCATACCTAAGCGGGAATGAGGGTCCGGGACAGGTGGTCAGAGCACCACTCAATGTGTTATCAACCAGACCAGAGGGCACACCTGAGCTGAGATGGCTTACCTTTTATTTTGATCTCCTCTTACCAGGGTCTTTTCATCTAATTCACTTGATGTTTGATGACTACGTGCTCTACCTGTTAGAATCGCTGCACTGCCAGGAGCGGGCCAACGAGCTCATGCGAGCCATGAAGGGAGAAGGAAGCATGGGTAAGCCGGCAATTCACTGGGACATGCCCTCCTTCTCACATTGACTTGTATCCTTACTTCTGTGCTCTGTGTTTCTTAGCTCCACATCCCAGAGAATTTAGTTTTGGTGAACAGGTCAGACGATGGGAAACCAACACTATCTTTTCCTTCTTGAGAGTGGGCATGTGTGTATACAGGAATTGCCTCGTGTGCTACCATGGTGATGGGAAACCAACAACGATTTTAATCAGAGGAGTGACGTGATAGGGGCTTCCCAGGTGGCGTTAGTGGTAAAGAACCCGCCTACCAATGCGGGAGATATAAGAGACGTGGGTTGGGTCCCTGGGTCAGGAAGATCCCCTGGGGGAGGAAATGGCAACCCACTCCAGTGTTCTTGCCTGGAGAATCCCATGGATGGAGGAGACTGGTGGGCTACAATTGATGGGGTTGCAAAGAGTCAGACATGACTGAAGCGACTGAGCACACAGCATGCATGTGACTTGATACATACTACAAGAACATTTCCTTTTTAAAAGTCCCTTAAGGATAACTTGCCTTGACCTTTGGCTCTAAGAATCCACCCTTCTTCTTCCCACAGCAGAAGTCCGAGAAGAGATAATCCTGACGGAGGCTGCCCCGCCAACCCCTTCACCTGTGCCATCGTTTTCTCCGGCAAAGTCTGCCACGTCAGTGGAAGTGCCACCCCCCTCCTCCCCTGTCAGCAACCCGTCGCCCGAGTACACTGGCCTCAGCACTACAGGTAATGAACATCCCTCCAAGGCTCTGAGTGGGGAGCTGATGTGTAAAGCCAGAGCTCTACGGAAAAACATTCTCCCTCCAGCGCCCTCCCAGAACAGTGCCAACATCTGAGTATTCTCCTGGATTTATCCATTTATTCGTCTGCTCATATTCCTGATGCTTCTGTTTTCAAGTTGGCAGATTAAGTACATGATAAAATCTCCAGATTCCCCCACCAAAAAAGAGAAACTAAGTCACTGACATGATTGAAATGATATAAAACACAGAACACAGACATTCTGGAAAATGAGAAAGGGTTCTCCATGAACCAGAAACTGAGAGCTATCTCTGGAAAGTGGGGAGACAGGAAGCCACATGATAAGCCGTGGCAATACTAAGGTAGGCGGGGCAGTAAGCAAGGTTCAAGCTAATGCTGTGGGTCCCCAAGGAACGGGAGAGTCCATCTAGCTGTGGAGCCCTCACAAGGGAGGGGGTTTGAGCTGACACTTGATTTTAACTGACAAAAATATTACAGAAGGGCCTCTGGGCAGAGGACAGTGTATGTAAACACACAGGGGCGGGAAGTGTGGGACCCTTTCAGGGAATGGTAACCTGGCTAAAATATGGGCGGTCATGAAGGCATGTTATAAGCCTGGGAAGGTAAATTCGAGTCACATCCCATAGGATCTTGCATGCCAAGACAACGTTTGAAAATGGAAGAAATGTTATAAGGATAATCATAGCTAGTTGCTAATATCTAAGTGTTACTTTACCATGAGCAAAGGACCCTCAGCATAATTGTTTTACTCGATTACAAGGTAACTATTGTCCCATTTTATGGAGGAGGAAAAGTAAAGGGTGGAAGAGTTAAATTCCTGGTCCCCGGCAGGCACCAGAGTCACCAGTTGCCATAAACAAATTTATTCATTCAGTCATTCAGCAAATGTCCTAGCTCTCAAGACTTGTGGAAATGATATATTGTATGTGGAATATGCAGTAAGTGTTAGGTAATGCATAATAATGAATAGAGTGCATGTGTGTATGGGTGTGTGTTTGTGTGCACCTCCAGGTTTTCTCACGTGGTTAGAAATATGGGGATTAGATGAGGTAAGAAAAGTCAAAGTGTTTGGTTAACAGTGCAGTGCTGTCTAGACAGAAGTGGTTACCATTCGGATTGCCTATCAGACGAGGGCTGCGGCCAAGAGTGCTGTAGGAGTTCAAAGAGAACAGCAGACCCTGTCCATCCCACCAGAACCCCGGGCAGGCAGGAGGGAAGTCTTTGGGAGAGGGGTGAGACTCAAAGGCAACCTCAAAAAATAAGAAGGACTCAGCTAATAGGAGCAGAGTGAGCACACAGGAATGAAAGGCAGAGACAACTTTCTGCTGGATGGGCCTGGGTGAGGGTGGGGCAGGTGAACAGACCAGACTGTGGAGTGGAGAGTTTGGTAAGTCTGTGATAATAATTCATTATCTTTCCGTTTTTATTTTTAAAATATTTACTTGGCTGTGTCAGGCTTTAGTCGTGGCATGTGGGATCTTGGTTAAGGTGCACGGACTCTCCAGTCGTGGTTTGTGGGCTCAGTAGTTGTGGCACCTGGGCTCTCTAGTTGTGGCGAGTGGGCCTAGTTGCTCGGCTGCATGTGGGATCTTAGTTCCCTGACCAGGGGTCAAACCTGCCTCCCCTGCAATGCAAGGTGGATTCTTAACCACTGGACCACCAGGGAAGTCCCTCATTATCTTTTCCACCCAAACCTGCTCTTCTATTCTGCCATTTGCCCAAGTACCGAATCTGGGAATCAGCTCTCCTCTCCCTCAACTCCTCCTGGATTAGCTAGGGTAGGCTAAGCCACTGTAACAGACCCAAACATGGCTGGAGTTAACACGATGGGAATCTATTTCACACAGTGTGTCTCAGTCAGAGAGGAGGCTGTCTTTAATACAACCATTTGGAAATGCATTTTCCTTCAATGTGGGGCTCCACCATACCCCAGGGTATTGCTTCTCAAAGTATGGTCCATGGACCAGTGGTATGAGCATCACCTTGGAACTTTTTGGAAATGCTTGTTATCAGAGCCCATCACAGACCTACTGAATCAGAAACTCTGGGTGGTGACTTTCCTGGTAGTCCAGTGGCTAAGACTCCATGCTTCCAATGCAGGGGGCCCAGATTCAGTCCCTAGCCAGGGAACTAGATCCCGAACACCACAACAAAGATCAAAGATCCCAAGTGCTGCAACCAAGACCTGGATCAGCCAAATAAATAATTTTTTTTTTTAAAGAAACTCTAGGATGGGGCCCAGCCATTTGCTCAAGAAGCCTCCAGGTGATGGTGAGGCTGACTAGTTTGAGGACCACTGGCTTTGGGCTTTGTTAAGTCTGCAACCAGCTGAGAGAAATGGAAAGTGGATCTGAAGGAGGAAAAATCCACTCATAGAAGCCCTGGCCTGGAGGCGGCACGTGCCACTTCCACTTCCGTTCTCTCAGTGAGGACTTTGTCACATGGCCTGTGCAGGTCACATGCACCCACACACAGAGGTGGGGATGTGGGTAGCGAGCCCCCGGGTGGGACGAGGGACAGATTTGGGAGAGACAGCTGGCCTTCTCCTCCACATCTCCCAAGGCCAGTTGTTCTAACCCAGACTTTGACCCACCATTCCTTCCAACCCGCTGCTGCTGCCAGGCTCAGGCCTTCCCCACCCCTCATGGGCATCCACAGTGACTCTGGAGCTGGGTTCTCTCCAGGTTAGAATCTTGCTCCAGACCTTCATAACATGGGCTTAGTTACATCGCATTTCCAATTAAAATACACTGGGAACGAAATTATGGTGTTTGTGAAGATCAAATAGGATGAGATTGTTGTGTTTAGGTCCTATTTTTTATCTGTTCATTCAGTCACACGTCTATCCATTTATTCAATTATCCAATAGATACAGTGGCAGACTTTATTTTTGGGGGCTTCAAAATCACTGCAGATGGTGATTGCAGCCGTGAAATTAAAAGACGCTTACTCTTTGGAAGGAAAGTTATGACCAATCTAGACAACATATTAAAAAGCAGAGACATTACTTTGCCAACAAAGGTCCATCTAGTCAAGGCTATGGTTTTTCTAGTAGTCATGTATGGATGTGAGAGTTGGACTATAAAGAAAGCTGAGTGCTTAAGAATTGATGCTTTTGAGCTGTGGTGTTGGAGAAGGCTCTTGAGAGTCCCTTGGACTTCAAGGAGATCCAACCAGTCCATCCTAAAGGAGATCAGTACCGGGTGTTCATTGGAAGGACTGATGTTGAAGCTGAAACTCCAATACTTTGGCCACCTGATGTGAAGAGCTGACTCATTTGAAAAGACCCTGATGCTGGGAAAGATTGAGGTCAGGAGGAGAAGGGGGTGACAGAGGATGAGATGGTTGGATGGCATCACCGACTCAATGGGCATGAGTTTGAGTAAACTCCGGGAGTTGGTGATGAACAGGGAGGCCTGGCATGCTGCAGTTCATGGGGTCACAAAGAGTCGGACATGACTGAGCAACTGAACTGAACTGATCCAATAGATATTTCTCAAGTGGCTTTTGTGAGCTAAATACTTCAGAAGTTGGTGATACAAACAGGTGAACTGTGGTGCCTGCCCCTGGGAGTTTATTGTTAGACGTCAGGGTTCTGATGGGGCTTCCCTGGTAGCTCAGCTAGTAAAGAATCAGCCTGCAATGCAGGAGACCCCGATTCAATTCCTAGGTCGGGAAGATCCCCTGGAGAAGGGATAGGCTACCCGTTCCAGTATTCTTGGGCTTCCCTGGTGGCTCAGACAGTAAAAAATCTACCTGCAATGCTGGAGAGAGACCTGCATTGGGATCCCTGGGTTGGGAAGATCCCCCAGAGGAGGGCATGGCAACCCACTCCAATATTCTTGCCTGGAGAATCCCCATGGACAGAGGACCCTAGCGAGCTACAGTCCATGGGGTCACAAAGAGTTGGACATGACTGAGGAACGAAGCACAGCACAGTGCAGGGTTCTGATGATCGAGACAGTAGTTATAATGTAATGACTGCTGAATTGGAAGAAAGGTCAAAGAGTTAGGGAGCACAAAGCGGGGCCTCCAGCCTGTATTTGAAGGGTCTGGGGAGCCAAATAATGAGAGAAAAGGCATTCCAAGCAAAGGCTTGGAGGCAAGAGACAGCATGTCATTTTCAGGGATCATCAAGTATTAATATGTAACCCAGGAGACTTTTGTTTAATTCTTTCCCAAATGTTTCCAGAGCCAGAGCTACTCAGAGAGGAAATGAGCAGATGCTTAAAACCTATAAGGTGCCTGCCCTCTTTCCACGTTGCCGGGGACAGAAAACATGCTAACCATCCCAGTGGCCCTTCGTCAGGGACAGTTCAGGAGACTGGGTTCTTCAGAGCAGTGATGGAAAGCAGGGTTGTCCATAACTGGCATTAGATGGAGCAGTGGTTTCACTCTGGGTCCACAGCTGGAGAGAGTCCTCCTCTTCAGTGGAAATTTAAATGTGAACATCGCCACATTTATTTACATATGTGTGTGCTCAGTTGCTCAGTCACAGCCAACTCTTTGCGACCCCAGGGACTGTAGCCCATCAGGTTCCTCTGTCCACAGGATTTCCCAGGCAAGAATACTGGAGTGGGTTGCCATTTCCTTCTCCAGGGGATCTTCCCCACCCAGGGTTTGAACCCACGTCTCTTGTGTCTCTTGCGCAGCCTTCATTGAAGGTGGATTCTTTACTGCTGAGCCACAGGAGAAGCCCTTATTTACGTAGATGCACCTCAAATCATGTTTCATTTTCTACTTTGAGGACGAAAAGTTTGACCCCTCCCACCTCCCTCCCATCCTCCCCCCCCACAACAGTGGGTTGTTGTAGTTCCTGCTTAGAAGGCTCAGGAAGAAAAGTTGTGCAGAAAAGAACAACTTTATCCGCTCAAAATAAAAAGGGATGAGAACTCGAGCATTGTTCAAGCTCTGCTGCTGCTCAGGGGTTCTTTGGAGGCTGGAATCGGGGGTCCCCTGCCTCATTCAGGAAGAAAGGGCAGTGAGAGCACCTAGAAGCCACTTAGCTGAATAATCCTGCCCATGCACACCCCTTGCCCCACCACCACCGCCTGGCAGACAAGTATGACAGTTAGCCAGTGATAACATCCATACTTCTAAAATCAACAGGGAAATTATGCAAATGAAACAGCTGTGCATTATGAAGCAGAAACAATTTGAGTGGAATCTTTTGGCCAACCTAGCAACAGATCAAACAAGAAGACTCCAAGGCAGTAAGGGGAAGGAGGAGTGTGAAGGAAAGACTTCTAGGATCTCATCATCTTTCTCAGCCAGCTCGCAAGTCTGCCGCTGGCTTTCTTTGTACTAATGTGGAGGCCTCGAGGTATGGCAGGTGTGATAGTCAAAGGCACAGGAATATCATAAATGTGTTGAGAGATTTCTGTGCAATGTGTTCAGGCGTCGTAAAAGTAGCTTCTTAGAAATACAAATGTGAAACAGGTTCTCCTCAGATGACTGTAACCTTTGAAGATTTTGGCACATTCCAGCTTTGTTCTCAGATATCTCCAGGGGGCATTAAAAATGTCATCCTGTATAAAACTATCTGTAATATTTTTCTCAAGTACCACTTTTGAAATACTCCATTGCTAAATTGTACTGGACCTTGGCATGCATTGTGGCTCATGGTCTTGGAAGAACCACAAGCATAATTTCCTAACAACATGTATGGTTTTATAGATACTATAATATAAAGCACGAGTTATCCATGGTATACACCTGAATATTAGGAAATCTATTACAGTAGGCTTAAATTTGGGGATTTGTGTATTTTTTGAACAATATTGTACATTGGAAAGCAATTATTAGAAATCTTTTAAAATGCATTTGTCATGTTTTTTTAACTCAGCATATGGTTTTCATGCTCAGTTAATTTTTATTTCTATCTTTAAATTATTGCTTGATTTATATACTATTACTTTCCAAAAAGCGGTTAACAACTTAAAAAAAAAAAGCAAAACCATTTTGTTTTTAAAAGGACCCAAACCAGGAAGCAAGAAGTAAGGAAGTAGAAAAAATTAAACAAAACAACTCTTGGCTGAAACAACTTATTAACATCTTAAATGAAATTTTGTGTGATTCAGTGACTCTGTTGGGCTTCCAGCACTCTGAATATAATTGCTCAGATGATGTACATATTATCAAGTTCAGCTCCTTGAGTGTTAGAGCCAATCAGGTGTTTGCAGGTCTTCCACAAACCAGCATCTCACTGTTGATGGACACTTCCTCATTTTTTCAGCTGTGAAAAAGAGAACAGTATTATGTCTGCTTGGTGAGCACAAAGAGAACATTAATTCATTGCACATAACCTTTGGGGATCCTTTGATACAAGGAATGCAAAGTAGTGTGAGAATGAGCTATGACTCACTAGGAAAACCACATCCCATCTATATCTTTATGTAGTTCTCTGTCCATCCCTATATGGATTTCTAAATATGTTTTTTAAAAAGATTTATTCATGTATGTATTTCTGGCTGTACTGGGTTTTCATTGCTGTGCCCCGGCTTTTGCTAGTTGTGGCAAGCAGGGACTGCTCCTCCTGGCAGTGCACAAGCTTCTCATTGTGGTGACTTCTCTTGTTGCAGCTCGTGGACTGTATAGAGCACAGGCTCAGTAGTTATGACACACAGGCTTAGCTGCTCCATGGCATATGGACCAAAGATGGTCCTGTGATGGACCTCCTGGACCAGAGAAGGAACCTGTGTCCCCTGCACTGGCAGGTGGATTCTCAACCACTAGACCACCAGAGAAGCCCTAAATATGTTTTAAGATGGTATTTATTCATTGTTTTTAAAAGCCAGAGGGAAAAGGAAAGGCATATCAGGCACCTCGAATTGCACCTGATGCACGGCCAGAGTCTATGGCAACGCCTTGAGAGACTGTGTAAAGGGTTCCATTTTAACAGATTTCCACAAGGCAGAATCAAGCCATTTATCCTTTTTTTCCCCCCTAATGTTGGTGGCGTGCCAGCTCCCTCATGAACCAGCAAGGTTCAGAAACCTTAGCTTACTTTAAGGAAAACTGGTGCTTCTCCTCCTGAGAAGCATGGCAGGTGGTTCCAAACTGAGCAGCCCACTTAACATGACACTGGGCTGCAATTCTTCAGTGTCTTTAAAAGCAAACCATTAAGATCCCACTCTCTCCAGGTCAGGCCACCGAAGGATTCTAAGAGCTCATTTATGATGTCATTTTAAGTATACCCTCTTTAAGCAATGACAATAAAAGTTAACTTTTAAACTCATGTTTTCAACTTCCCATCATGGGTTCCCTACAACACAAAACCAGCAAATTAAATCACTGAGATGCTAGGGTGCCTAAAGAAATAGAGGCAAATTCCTCATAAATAGCCCTAACTGTAGAACATCTGGCCTGCCCAGCTGCGTTTTCTCTGCATCCGTTGAGGATGTAACAAAGATAACTGGCCCCTAGTCTTTCCAAATAACAAAAGCTCAGTTATTCTGAGGGAAGCCGAAGTGAGTGGGAGTTGGTGGTCACTGCAGCCCCGCCACAGAGCCACATGACTCACTCACAGAACTCAGAACGGTCCCTGCCAGTGAATTCCTCCTCTTCCATCCCTGTTGCTTCCTTTTCTCTAAAGGAACAGGATTAGGAAATAGAAGCTGGCATTGAAAATAGATTGTTTAATCTGCCCCTGACTTCACACCACCGAGATGTTGGCTTCATGTTGGGATCTTTCGAGTTGTTCGTTCATTCATTTGATCATTCATTCAGCCACAAGTAATTCCATGTCTAATCTGTGCCATGTCCTAGGGTACAAAAGTGAAGAAAAAAAAACAACAGGTGCAGTTGCTGTCCTCATGTTACTTATATTCTAGTGGGTAAGAGAGTCAATATGGTAGTTAAGCATCTGGTAACTATATAATTTCAAATGGTCATAAGTGCTATGGGAGCATCATCTTAGTTGGGTGGTCAGAGGAGGCCTCTCTGAAGACATGACACATTTGTCTGAGACCTGAAGTGTCACAAGGGGCTAGCCACATAAAGACTGGGGAGAAGAAAAGATCATTTTAGGTAGTGAAGAACAGCATGTGTACAGGTTTGAGGCAGAAAAGAGCCTGGCATAGTGAGGACTGACTGATGGGTATAAACGAGGGGGAGGGTGCAGGAGAAGAAGCTGCAGAGATGCACAGGGCCAGGTCATTGAACCAACTTATCTCTCTGGGAGCTGATTCATTTGCTGCCCCTAATCAGTTTTGTCAGTGTCATTTTGGCCATGGAACTATTAGTAATGTGTAACTCAAACAGATGAGCTTTTCAACTTAGAAAGTATTCTCCTTAAGCACAACTACTTTTAGGATAGATGATAGCCAGTGGGGGTGGAGCTATATATAAAATATTCTTTCTCTTCTCAGTTTTGAAGGTTATAGGAAATGTTTTAGTATCAAATACTCTCAAGCAATCCTGTCCCAATAGAACTTTCTGTGATGATGGGAACTCTTATTTTTTTTTTAACTCGAGCTGTCCAAAACAGTAGACACCAGTCACTTGGGGCCACTGAGTAACTGAATGCAGTTAGCGCAATGAAGGAACTGAATTTTTAATTGTATTTAATTTTAGTGAATTTAAATTCGTCCTGGCTACTGTATAGGGCAGGCAGCTCTAGAATCTAGATGTACTTCTAGGAGCTTATTTCTCAGGAGGATACTAAGAAAGGCTTAGGTTGGCCCAAAACCTGAGCAACATCTGTGATTGTTCATAGAATCCTTATGGGGAAAAGGTTTATATGATTTAGTCCAAGATCTGAAGGGAGGGTAGGGCCAGATAGACTAGGAAGCAGTTTAAATGTTCACAAGTCTGTACCAGAGTCACAACTTGTGATCTGTAATGGCCCTAAACATGTAAAATGCATGATAGGAGGCAGTGTTTCCTAGAGGCTTGCTGCCCAAAGTATGCTCCGTGGACCAAGAGCATTGTCATCATTTCAGTTCAGTCACTCAGTTGCGTCTGACTCTTTGCAGCCCCACGGACTGCAGCACACCAGGCTTCCCTCTCCATCACCAATTCCTGGAGCTTGCTCAAACTCATGTCCATCGAGTCGGCGATGCCATTCAACCACCTCATCCTCGGCCATCCCCTTCTCCTCCTGCCCTCAATCTTTCCCAGCATCAGGGTCTTTTCCAATGAGTCAGTTCTTTGCATCAGTTGGCCAAAATATTGGAGTTTCAGGTTCAGCATCAGTCCTTCCAATGAATATTCAGGACTGATTTCCTTTAGGATTGACTGGTTTGATCTCCTTGCAGTCCAAGGGATCACCTAGAAGCTTGTCATCACTTAGAAGCTTGTTATATATGCAGAATCAATGGCTCAACTCCCAGTCTTCCAACCAAATCAGATTTGCATTTTAACAAGATCTCCAGTGATCCAAATACACATGAAAGTGTGACAAGCAACTGTTACTGTTGGGTTCAGAGCCCCCTCTGCCACTCACCTGACCAAATTTTGGGCCTCAACTTTCTCACCTGAAAAAGGCGGTAATACTACTTACTTCAAAAGGTTGTTGTGACGATTCAATGAGTCAATATATAAAAAGAAACTAACGTGAAGCCTGGTCTATGTTGGATGATCGTTCATTCATTCATTTAACAAATTCATTACGATTTCCTATTATAGTCTAAGCATTCTCCCTGTCCCGAGGTACCCCCTTTTTAAAGCAACCCCTTTCAAGAAAAAAAAAAACACATATAAAAAATTCAGGGAAGAAGAATGTTTTATCGAGGATGGGAAGGAAGGAAAGTATTCCTCTCCAGTAGTTACAATATTATCACATGGACAACAACTATCATTACAGCATTCTCAAATCCTATAGGCTCTTTAGAGGATTCTCAAAGGTCAAGGATGTTCACCACTATTCTCAGACTTTTAATTAGAGGTGGTGGACCAGGGAGGGGAGAAGAAGAGAAAGATACGGAAATTAGACAAACACAGAAGGTTCGTTATGGTTTTACCAACAAATAAAAAGCATTAGAGCTGTCTTAGAAATGAGACACAAACTGTTAACTGCACAGATTTTCTTTTATTAGTTTCCTTAAAGAAGCAGCAGCAGCAATTCTCACTGGAGGTCCCACCGGTAGGAAAGGGAATGCAAGGGGTGTTCTTTTCTGCTCCCCAGGCAGAGAGGGTTTCTCACCCAAGCCAGTAGGTGTTAATCTGCTTAAGCCTGCCTGAGTGGATCTGTTAGCTTGCTGGCACATGGCCATTTAGGGGTTTTGTTTCCCAGACCACAGGAGCCCATTTTTCCAAGAGTTCCACTAGCTTTTTGTTTGATAACGTCTATTTCTAGCAGCATTTACTCCTTCAACAACAAATTCAATGGAACAAAAATTTACTGAACACCTACTATTTGGCAGACCCTCTGTTGGGGATACAGAGATGAATAAGGAGCAGTTGCCATGCTCCAGAAACTCACACAAAAGTAACTTCTACATTCTCTCAGGTGATGGCTATTCTCACTGCGTCTTCCTACTGCTTGAGGGTGGGTAGGGGGAGAAAATCCTTTGGCTTCCTTGGTTGCCCCTTTTAAATACCCACTGACCTTGCTGTGCTCTCCTGAGGGCCCAGGGGCTTGAAGGGTTAATTACTTGCTTGCTGTGGCTGGTTCATTGTTTGCCCAAACTTCTCACCCCCTCCAATTCCATTTCTAATTGTGAAATTTGCTTAATATATTTTAATAATGCTTTTCTTTTCACAGAGGCAATATACATTCTTTATAGACAAATAAAGATAAACCAAAAGAAGATAAAATATTAAAACCATTCTCAGCAATAACCTGTTTTTAATAAAAAGCGTACTTAAAATTATAAGTTATATAATTTTATATGAAGTTCAAAATATAGAGGAGAGCAGTCACCCATAATCCAATCATCTGAGATACGGGCATTTTGTTTTTATTTGTTTTTCCTTCCAGTCTTCTTGCATTTATTATAAATGACAGCTAGCATATAGCCTGCTAAAGTCATTATCTTTGCGGGGGAAATATGGTATGGATGTCTAAACGAGGAAGGGGTACTTTCAGCTGTACTGGTGGATAAGGATTTTGTGATTTTGCAGAAAGACATGCGTTTAGAAGTTTACTCACTGTTAGTTAAGTCACTGTTGCTGTTCAAACGTTTCATCCCTAATGACAGAATCTGACCCAAGAAACTTGTCTGTCTTCTTTGGAATCTGAATGGGAAATAAAGAAATGTTTACTTTAATAAAGTCTGATATGAGACTTCCCCGGTGGTCCAGTGGTTAAGACACCATGCTTCCAATGCAGGGGGTCCAGATCAGGGAATTAAGATCCCATGAAACGGCCAAAAAATTAAGATGGCATGAAATGGCCAAAAAAAAAAAGTCTGATAGAAGAATGTCTGAGTTCATAAGAGTGCTTAAATAACATTAAAAGCCTACCATGTTCCAGGCTCTTTGACATATATTATCTCAGTTAGTCCTCATAACAGTCATACAAGATAGGTGTATCTATTCCTAATTCACAGATGATGAAATAAAGGCACATAAAATTTAAGAGGCTAGCTCAAGATCTGACAGCCAGTGCGTGGCAGAACTAGGACCTGGAGCAAAGAGACATTATGATAGAGTTCCACTTTTAAATGAAAACCTTTCCTTTCTCTTCCCAGAAGAATTTCAAGATAAAAATGGTCTGCTGCAGAAAGTACAAGATTGGAGGGTCAAAGTTTTCTCTTTTACTTCGCCTTAAAAATGACCTCCGTTTAACAAGTTCTTCAGTCTTCCATGTGCCTAAAAGGAGGTGTCGAAACCTATTCCCAGTACCTTTTAAAATCGGTTTAATCATTTCTATTGTATTAACATTCTAGCACTTATAAGAAATTAAGTTGATGAATTTATTATCACTATTAGTGATTTCTTAAATTACCCTTTTTTATTCTCACCATCTCATAAAGTTCCTAAGCCTCTTGAAGGTTTTAAATTTTGTCAGGTTCTTTTCCCAATCCTTAGCACTTTCAAGGTATCCAATTAAAAAGCAAATTAATGGAATCAATAGTATGTATGGACTAGGTCAGCATTAAGGTCACTGTCTAATAATCTTCAAAAAGACCTGAGCAGGTGGAGCCCAGTAATCTCCTTATGTTTGTTTAAAGCAATTTGTTGGATTCTTAACACCTGTTGAGTGTTGAGAAGTTGTTTGGAGAACCTATTGGAGCTACATCACCTGAGCTTTCTTTGTCCTCTCTCTGTCCTCAAGCTTTCTTTTTCTTCTTGTTTTCCCTTTCCTTTTTCTTCTTTTTTTAAAAAATTTATTTATTTTAATTGAAGGTTAATTACTTTACAATATTGTAAAATAAACTTTACAGTATTGTAGTGGCTTTTGCCATACATTGACATGAATCAGCCATGGGTGTACATGTGTCCCCCACTCTGAACCCCCCTCCCACCTCCCTCCCCATCTCATCCTTCAAGGTTGTCCCAGTGCACTGGCTTTGAGTGCCCTGTTTCATGCATTGAATTTGGACTGGTGATCTATTTCACATATGGTAATATACATGTTTCAATGCTATTCTCTCAAATCATCCCACCCTCGCCTTCTCCCACAGAGTCCAAAAGTCTGTTCTTTACATCTGTGTCTCTTTTACTGTCTCGCATATAGGGTCGTCATTACCATCTTTCTAAACATATATGTGCTAATGTACTGAATTGGTGTTTTTCTTTCTGACTTACTTTACTCCATATAATAGGCTCCAGTTTCACCCACCTCATTAGAACTGATTCAAATGCATTATTTTTAATAGCTGAGTAATATTTCATTGTGTATATGTACCACAGCTTTCTTACCCATTCGTCTGAGGGGGACATCTAGGTTGCTTCCATGTCCTAGCTACTGTAAACAGTGCTGCAATGAACACTGAGGTACACATATCTCTTTCAATTCTGGTTTCCTCAGTGTGTATGCCCACCAGTGGGATTGCTGGGTCATATGGCAGTTCTAGTCCCAGTTTTTTAAGGACTCTCCACACTGTTCTCCATAGTGGCTGTACTAGTTTGCATTCCCACCAACAGTATAAGAGGGTTTCCTTTTCTCTGCACCCTCTCCAGCATTTATTGTTTGTAGACTTATTGATAGCAGCCATTCTGACCTGCATGAAATGGTACCTCATTGTGGTTTTGGTTTGCATTTCTCTGATAATGAGTGATGTTGAGCATCTTTTCATGTGTATGTTAGCCATCTGTATGTCTTCTTTGGAGAAATGTCTGTTTAGTTCTTTGGCCCATTTTTTGATTGGGTCATTTATTTTTCTGGTATTTAGCTGCATGAGCTGCTTGTATATTTTTCAGATTCTTTGTCAGTTGTTTCGTTTGCTATCATTTTCTCCCATTTTGAAGGCTCTTTTCACCTTATAGTTTCCTTTGTTGTACAAAAGCTTTTAAGTTTAATTAGGCCCCATTTGTTTATTTTTTGCTTTTATTTCCATTACTCTGGGAGGTGGGTCATAGAGGATCCTGCTGTGATTTATGTCAGAGTGTTTTGCCTATGTTTTCCTCTAGGAGTTTTATAGTTTCTGGTCTTACATTTAGATCTTTAATCCATTTTACTTTTGTGTATGGTGTTAGAAAGTGTTCTAGTTTCATTCTTTTACAGGTGGTTGACCAGTTGTCCCAGCACCACTTGTTAAAGAGATTTTCTTTTCTCCATTGTATATTCTTGCCTCCTTTGTCAAAGATAAGGTGTCCATAGGTGCGTGGATTTATCTCTGGGCTTTCTATTTTGTTCCATTGATCTATATTTCTGTCTTTGTGCCAGTACCATCCTGTCTTGATGACTGTAGCTTTGTAATATAGTCTGAAGTCAGGCAGGTTGATTCCTCCAGTTCCATTCTTCTTTCTCAAGATTGCTTTGGCTATTCAAGGTTTTTTGTATTTCCATACAAATTGTGAAATTATTTGTTCTAGTTCTGTGAAAAATACCATTGGTAGCTTGATAGGGATTGCATTGAATCTATAGATTGCTTTGGGTAGTATACTCATTTTCACTACACTGATTCTTCCAATCCATGAATATGGTATATTTCTCCATCTATTTGTGCCATCCTTTATTTCTTTCATCAGTATTTTATAGTCTTCTGTATATAGGTCTTTTGTTTCTTTAGGTAGATTTATCCCTAAGTATTTTATTCTTTTTGTCACAATGGTGAATGGAATTGTTTCCTTAATTTCTCTGTTTTCTCATTGTTAGTGTATAGGAATGCAAGGGATTTCTGTGTATTAATTTTATATCCTGCAACTTTACTATATTCATTGATTAGCTCTAGTGATTTTCTCGTGGTGTCTTTAGGGTTTTCTATGTAGAGGGTCATGTCATCTGAAAACAGAGTTTTACTTCTTCTTTTCCAATCTGGATTCCTTTTATTTCTTTTTCTTCTCTGATTGCTATAGCTAAAACTTCCAAAACTGTGTTGAATAGTAGTGGTGAGAGTGGGCACCCTTGTCTTGTTCCTGACTTTAGGGGAAATGCTTTCAATTTTTCACCACTGAGGATGTTTGCTGTGAGTTTATCATATATGGCTTTTAGTATGTTGACGTATGTTCCTTCTATGCCTGCTTTCTGGAAGATTTTTATCATAAATGGATGTTGAATTTTGTCAGTCTTTCTCTTCATCTATTGAGATGATCATGTGGTTTTTATCTTTCAATTTGTTAATGTGGAAGAAACAGAAAATCTAACAGACCCATCACAAGCATGGAAATCAAAACTGTAATCAAAAATCTTCCAACAAACAAAATCCCAGGACCAGATGGCTTCACAGTTGAATTCTACCAAAAATTTATAGAAGAGCTAACACCTATTCTATTCAAACTCTTCCAGAAAATTGCAGAGGAAGGTAAACTTCCAAACTCATTCTATGAGGCCACCATCACCCTAATACCAAAACCAGACAAAGATGCCACAAAAAAAGAAAACTACAGGCCAATATCACTGATGAACATAGATGCAAAAATCCTCAACAAAATTCTAGCAAACAGAATCCAACAGCATATTAAAAAGATCATACATCATGACCAAGTGGGCTTTATCCCAGGGATGCAAGGATTCTCCTTTTTCTTCTTTTAAAATTTTCATTGAAAACCCTTTGGCCACCAGTCTCTGTACTAAGCACCAGAGACCCAGTGGTGGGCAATATAGACAAGACCCCTACCCTCATGTAGCTGACAGTCTGGTGGGGAGGGGGCTCAGACATTAATTCAATCACATTCATGAATGGCTGTAAGGTTATAAATTGTGGTAGGCACAATCATGCTGCATGGAACCTGACTTAATGGGATCTGGGGTTAGGAGACAGCTTCTTCGTATTGAAATATGAAGAATGAGTGGGTACTGAGGGACGGCTGAGGGTTTCAGGCAGTGGAAATGGCTGTGAAAAGGCATGTGCAAAGGCCCCGTGGTGCTGGGAATTGTGGTACTCTGGAAAAATGAAAGAAAGCTATGGCGGCTGGATAAGAGGTACAAAAGCAGGGAGTGGGGGATGCTCCTGGTGAGGTCAGCAAGAACCAAGACACAGGATGTGTAGAGATTCTGGCTTTCAGCTAGAGAGCAGCGGGAAACCACTAGCATGCTAGGGAAGAACTGGGGGTGTGAGAACTGCTGGTGATGATGCATCTTCGCTTATCTCTGCAGGAGCGATGCAGTCGTACACGTGGTCTCTCACGTACACGGTGACAACAGCAGCAGGGTCCCCGGCTGAAAACTCTCAACAGCTGCCCTGTATGCGGAGCACACACGTACCTTCCTCTTCAGTCACACACAGGATACCAGTTTATCCCCACAGAGAGGAGCACGGGTAGGTGGCTTTCCTCAGATGTTGTTTTACTTTTGCTTTGGAAGGGCAGGGTTTACTCAGCAGTGGTTTTCGCAGAGGACAAGAAGGACTTGCCTTTTGTTGAGGTCTCAGTGCGCTCTGCCCACACCTTGTATGACTATCTCATTCAGTCCCCTCAACAACCACATGAGGTGGGCAGGTGACCCACTTGACAGATGAAGAAACTAAGGCTGGACTAAGTTCACTTCCCCAGGCCACATGGCTACTAAGGGTGGGGCTGATTGAGATTCTGTCTGCCTCCTTTAGGAAGGAAAATGGAAAACTCCCTTTCATCAGCTCCCCTGGGTGGCTACTTTATAGCTTCATGGTGGGTCCAAGTCTTGGTCAGCGGGGGGCTTCCCCACCCAAGGCTGGAGGTCCCTGGAGGGCAGGGCTTACTCATGGGGTTCAACTCCAAGTGGGTTCCAGTGGTGATTTGGACCCTGAATAAATAAATCATTTGTTTTGCCCATATTTTCCCCCAAATCTGTAGTGGTGTTACTGTGATGAATAAGTTACAAATCCCCTTAAAAGGGTAACCTGAATTGTAGCAGCTTTTTGCCATTTCGCATTGTCTTTATGAAAAGACATTCCTCCTCCAATGTCTACTGTGCACTGATCTGAGAAACACTGATGATGTTACAAAGGGCCCTCCTTCTCAAGAAGGTGAGACTCGGCTCTGAGGACACAGTGAGCCTCACAAACCAGGTTCCAACAGACCAGCTGTGGAGGATACGGGAGGGGAGAGAGGAGGACCACTCAGGTCCCTTCCATGCGGTAACTGAGGCCTGACTGTGGGCATACTTGGAGTTAATTCCAAAGGCTCAGGTGCCCCTGCCAGTCAGTGGGACAGCCATTATTTTCTCAGGGGACGCCTGAGAGTATTTCCGCCACACATTCAAAATCGACTTAGAATTGTTTCAGAGAGCTTTCAATTCTGCAGAAATGACAGAATAGACACTCACATGGTCATACACCAGCATCTTTGCTGTAAAGATATTATTAAGAATAGTGGTAACAGTATCGTTATGTTTCCAAAACAGTATCCTATGTTTATAAAGTGTTTTCACATATATGACTCTCAGAGTAGCTAGGTGCAGCATTTTTTACAGATGTGAGAAACAAGGATGCAAGTAGCCCAGGGCCCCACAGCTGGGAGGTGGTGGAGCCAGGCTTAGAACCGGAGGCTGACACCTGGTTGGCCATGGTGTTTTCCCCAGGAGAGAGCTCAGAGAAACACACTGCATCCTTCCCCAAGAAGGAGAAGCAGAAGCCTGAGCAAAACAAAAACATAAGTCCCGAAGTAATTTCTTCTTTTTTTCCTATTTGACTTCAGGGTATAATGTGGGGCTTTTTACCACAACAGGAGACAAGGTCTCCATCACTAATGATGTTTTGCTCAGGGCTGGTTTTCATTCCCTGTGCACTCACTGGGTAGTGAGAGAGGTATGCTGAGGCGATAAGGAAAACTCACCTGGGAGTTTGACACTATCACAACAAAGCCACAGAGTGGATATGGTAGGAAACAAGAAGAAAAAGAAAAACGAAAAAGAAGAAGAAAGAAAAGAAGGAGGAAAAAGAGTAGATGAGGTTAATTTTTAAAGGTGTCAAACTGCTTTGTTCTCCCTGCCATTACTCACAATATTCCATGCGCCTCCTGCGTTTTAGATACACGGGAAGCTATAACTATGGGAGCTATGGCAACCAGCATCCTCCCCCGATGCAGAGCCAGTACCCAGCTCTCCCGCATGACACAGCCATCTCAGGACCGCTCCACTACTCCCCGTACCACAGGAGCTCCGCGCAGGTGAGTCGGTGGTCCTGCTTGCCTGCCCAGGCCTTGGTGAGCTTGGTGCCAGGTCTAGTCAACACAATTAATAAGCACCTTCTGCATACTGTGTGTGCAACCTCTGTGCCTCCAAGGGAAGGCTGGTCTTTTCCTCAGTGCCACTTCGTCCCTCCCGTGGCTGCCTGCATTGGGTGCTCAGTCAGTGTCACCCCAACTTGCTTTCACGTATGTGGGTACCGACCATGTGTCTCTAGTTCTGTCCTCCCTTTGACCTCTCTACTGGGAGCCAGTCAGCAGTGAGGTCTGTTACCCTTTTTTCGGGCGGCTGCCTTCAGACTGGATCTTTTCTCTCCTCTCCCATCACCCCTTCCTGGTGCAGTCAGACCTTCACCAAGTGCTGTAAGGACGGTCATCTCAGCATCATCCTAACTGGTCTCTCAGTTTCACGTCTGTTCCTTTTCAGTCCAGCAGCCCAACCACAGACTCGTAGTAGAAGAGTCTTTCTGAAATGGATCCCTAACACATTATTCTCAGGCCTTTGGCTCTTCACTGTCTCACAAGCCACACTAATCCTCTGTGGCCTTGGTGAATGGGGACAGTAGCTGCCGCTGTTACACCAGTGTTAGGCGCTCTACATGCCTCAGATGCTTTGCTGTCTACTGGCCCCAAACACAAGTGGTCACCAGTTCCATCCAGTTTTGCATCCTTGGTGTCTCTGGACCCTCACCATCTTTGCCTCAGATCAGGTCTTTATCCAACTTAAGACGATGACCAAAGCCTTCGCATCTGTCTGTCTCTGTGTCGGTAACTTGTTCCATCCTTGGTCCATCCTCAGTACTGCAGCTGGGAGAATCTTTTGGGTAAAACAAAACAAAAACCTGGCCACAACATTCTTCCTCTTTTGCATATCATCGCTTTGAGGGTCAAGTTCAATTCCTTAGCACGTCTCTCAAGACTCATGACCATCTGGGCTCTGCCTGCCTTTCTGGCCTACCAGCCACACCCCACATTTGTCCCTCCATGCCAGCTCATGTGCAGCTCCCTCGGGTCTTTGCAGATGCTGTTGCCTTGGGCTGGGACTCTCTTCCTCAACCTCTTTTGCTGGTTGTTCAGGACAAGCATCCCATTTGCTGACACTGCCCTTGTCCTTCCTCCAGAACCATATTAGGTGCCGTTCCTCTGTACTCAAATGGTGCGTTGGGCTTTCCTCTATTGGTACACTTCTCATCACTGACTTTCCTGATACCCACAAGAGACCCCAAAACTTCTTGAAGGCAGAAATTAAGTCTAGGATCCTCAAAAAGAAAAGCTAACTGTTACTGACCTCTGTCCTGTGCCAAGCACAGTGCCAAGCACCTTCCACATCCTCATGGTAACCCTCACAGAAAGGAAGTGAGGGTGACTTGGTCGAGGACTTAACCCTGGGCAGTGTGACCCCAGCTGTACAGGCTCCTAAGCCCTAGCCTCTGTCACCATTCAAAGAGAGCACTCGCTGCTTAATTTAACAGAGGAGTGAACAGCAGGTGGGTCAGCAGAGACAACTGTGGTGTGAGGCAAGTAGGGCGGGAGCCGTGGTAGGTCTGGGAGATATGATGAGAGTTCAGCCTAGGAAAGAGCTTCTGCAGCACTGGTGAGACCAGCAAGTAGAGAGAGGACCGGCAGAGCAGGGAGGCTGCCAAGGAAGCACGTGCAGGAGTCTTAGAACAGAGGTGGCAGGACGTGAGCTGAAGTGGAGGCTGCAATTACATCAGCTGTCAGCACAGACTTGCCTCTGAGGGAGGCACCAAGCAGAGTGTATCCACAATACACAGGCACTTGGGGCAAACAGGCGTCTTGTTTTGATTTCTATCTGCAGTCCCACGGGAGCCCTGGGATAATCCCCAGACAAGCCAAGAAGTTGATTCCTCTAAACCATCACCTGGGGCATTATTATAGGTCTCCATCTGCGTCACACAGAGACACCCACTCCCTCAGTCCTGCTTCTCTTGGGACCAGGGTCTGTGCTCCCCATGGTGATCTCCTAAATGACTAAGGGCTGCCACCATAGACTGGGTCACACTTTCACAGTATAAGAAGCCCATCCATCCATCCATTCATTCATTCATTCCCCCATGATTGTCAAGTACCTACTATGTGGCAAGCACTGCCCTAGCCTGTGAGAATACAGGGAGAAGGAGATGGGAGGCAAGCCTGCTTTGAGAGAGCTTCCACTCCAGTAGGAGACCCTGGCGAGACCAAGCTGAGATCCCAAGCCACAGCTCCCGGCATTATCTTCCCCCTTTCTTCACCCTCTCATCTCTCCTCATGAAACTTCTGGAGCTGGTTTTTCTGGGTATTAAATTTTTAAAGCCTTTTGCCATAAAAAGAAGCCACAGGCTCCTAAATGCCCACGCAGCCCCCAGTGGTCCAAGACAGGCTGCAGCATCCACTCTGGAAACCACAATGGTCCCCAGCTGGAGCACCATCATCTAAATCACTCATCCTAATTGGAGAGCTGAGGACTAAATGAACGCCCATGGAGGAGCCGCTGAACCCAGACTGGGTGAGGGAGGCCACAGGGTCCTGCAGCCCCTTCACCACCATGCTCTGTGACTCTTAGGTCCTTTCACAACCTCTGACCCCCACCACATACTCACACCCTGCATTTTATGGTTAATGCCTCCGTCTCCATTTGTAAAGTGGGGTGGGGAGACGTTTAGTTACACCACATCTCTGCCCAGGTTAATGGATGAGCTCAGGGTTTCTCCTGGGGAAGGTACTATCTAGTACTTCTAAATCCTTCCTTTTATTTTTCATTCACATTGATGCACTGTTGAGGCACTTTTAAATACATAAGCTCACTCAAATCTCAGAGCAACCTCCCAAAGAAGGCATTTTCCCCACTTTTTAAAGATGAGGAAAACCTCAGAAGGTAATTTGCCCCAGGTCATGCATCCAGTAAGTGACCAAGCAGATTCAAAGGCAAATTCTCCAAATCTCAACCCCAAGCCCGTGGCACTGAACACTACAGGGTGTGTGTTTTGGAGGGCAGGAGGTAAATTCAAGAGGCTGCTGCACCTATTCTCAATAAGTTTCAGATTCCCAAAGAGAAAAAAACACACACCAAGATACTGTATTTCTTTCCTTTCCTGGTACTGTGGTTTAAGGTTGAGCACTCAGGGGAAAATCTACTATAGGGCTAATTAGTGTTAGTTTCCCAGAGCAGAGGTCAAGCCATTCCAATCCTGAATACCAAATATCACACTTCATTATAGCAGACTCAGCGGGGAAAAGATTAGTCTGAAGTGAAGAAAAATCATAATGATAAAATATGGTTAAAGAATGCAATTGGTCATTAACACAAGACACTACTTTCTGCAAATAAATGCCTACCAGGTTAGCCTTAAAGAACTAATACAACACCTTTGTGAAGTCCAGTAATTGCACACATCCCAGCATTTATATACTCAAAATAATGTGAAGTTATTTGTTTCCTAAAAAATGGTATCGTGTGCCCTTGTTTCTACTATTCATTTGTACAAGACATGCTTTCTTCATGAGTACTACAAAGGTAAACCTCCACTCCTGCTTGAATGCTCATGCTTTCTCAATTAGCAAGTCCAGATGGATGAGGCTGCACAGGGAAAGGTTTGAATTAGTCCAGAAAAACACCCTTCTTGCTGCTATGCTGCACTTGTCCCACATCAAAGTAAGTGAACAAGGAACAGTATTAGCTGCCCCTTCCCAGGCTCCCCATCCTCACGCCCAACCAGAAAGAAAACAAACATGGAACCTCTACCTGTCAGCAGCCATGAATGTGAACTGGGCTCTTGAGCTCAAAAGCCATTAGACCAACCATAAGCAAACTGGCTAGAAAGACACTTAGAGTGAACCAGAAAGTTGTTGCTCATTTCTCAGCTGTATGGCCAAGACCCAGCCTTGCCAGCTGGTCACACAGCTCTCACAGTGTCTCCAGTGGACCATGTCCAGTGGGTCCTTGATCTTAGAGGCACAGTGATTGCTACAAAGTTTGCTTAGCATGCTCCACTTTGGGGTAGCATCCTGGGCCAAAGGTGGGTAAAAATAGAAAAATAGATTTTCTCTGACTATAGAGCCAGGCTTCCCAAGTTCAAATCTCAGCTCGGCCTCTGATTAACTCGGTGTTTCAATCTCCTCATCTGAAAAATGGGGATAATTCTAGTACTTATTTCATAGGGTTGTTGTGAGGGTTGAGTGATTTAATAAAGGTTAGGACAGGGGCTGGCTCATAGTTAACACTATCTGTGTATATTATTATGATTATTCTTTGTAACACCACAGTTGTTATTATTTTTTGTAATTGTAGAATTAATATCTGTCTCCCTCACTATACTAGCCCTGTGAAGGCAAGGGGGTCTAGGTCCTTCCCCTTCTGACCATTATATTCCCAGGACCCAAAAGAGACCTGGCTCTTGGTTAGACCTCAGTATACAATGGTCAGTGAATGAAGGGATGAATGGATCCTTACTCTGGCAGTAAGTTGTGTGTGACCTCAAGAAGATCATTTATCCCTCTCTTGACCTCAGTCCCCTCATCTGTAAAATGAGAGGTGGGATCAGATGGTCAATCACTTAAGGCTCTTCCTATCATTCGTGGACCACGATCCTGTGACTCGAGGAAGAATATTCATAATTGCAACTATGTTTTGAAAGCTTATTGTGTGGAAGCTCTGGGGCTTCTCAGGTGGTGCTAGTGGTGAAGAACCCATCTGCCAATTCAGGAGACATGAGATATGGGCTTGATCCCTGGGTCGGGAAGATCCCCTGGCGGAGGGCATGGCAACCCATTCCAGCTTCTTGCCTGGAGAATCCCATGGACAGAGGAGTCTCGCGGGCTATAGTCCATGGAGTCGCAAAGAGTTGGACATGACTGAAGTGACTTAGCACACACGGACACACTGTGTGGAAGCTCTAAGTATTTCACATGTATTAACTCAGTTAATCTTGACCCAAAAAGCTCAGCAGATGTGGACTGTCTGGCACAGATTTGGGGGAGCTGCGTCCTGGGTGGGGGATGCCTGTTGGCAGGACTTTGGGCAGTGAGAGCCGCCTTTCATGGGAAAACAGGGGGCCACCTTTCACCCGTTCTCCAGTAGAGGCCCGTTTGGTGAAGGTCAGGGATAAAGGGCTCATTCTTCTCTCTCCACGTGCAGGAAAGTCAGCGCTTGGTGTGAGAAGTCACTTCTCAAAATAGCACTTCCTAATATGGTTCCAAAGAGGCTCAGGGTCAGTCTCAGCAGAGATGGACTCACGCTGTGGTCCCTTGAGGGGATCTTTGCCCACTTGTGCACACACATACCCACACATGCCCACAGGCACCCCTCTCACACCTCCCACATGGTGGGGACTGGGGACTCACCTCCATTTTCTCATCAGTAGCAACAGTCCATGATCTGACCTAGAAAAGGGTAACTTCCAGTTAGGCCCTTCAACAAAAAGTGCTTTTATCCTGGACAGAGCTCTGGGGACCCCAGGGTTTGTGCCCAGCATCTGGAGGAGCCCTGTGAACCCAGACGTGAAGTGTGAGAGGTGACGTGGGTGCTCTCACCGGACTGAAGAGCAACTTCACTGGTGGCTTTAATGGCTGGGCCAGGCAGCGGGCACTCCAGCCTCTCAGCTTTCAATGGTCTCTTCACCAAGGGGAAGACGAGGCACTGACTCATTTGCAATTAGCTGACCTAACGGGACAGAATTTTCCAGGCCGGATCCTGTGGTAACAGAATTTTATTGTCACACTGGAGATATTTTGAGCCCATCTCATTTCCAGGCAATTACTCTTTTGAGCCTGTGACACAACCCCTGGGCACAGCTGCATTGAGGGGCCTTGATTTGGCACAAAAGCCACACTCTCTTGGGTTCTGTGGGGAGGAGGCTGCAAGTCCACATGGTGATACAGTCCCTACGCAGCCCAGGCAAGCGAGGCCTCTCTCAGGAGCATCAGGCTGCGGCCTGGTTGGAGTTATCAGACCCTGTGGTCTGCAGGGGGATGAAGGTGCTTAAAGGCAGAGTGACAGAGAGATTCAAGTTTAATGCGCTGTGTTCCAAAGGAGAGTCTTCCTTTCTGAATCCTCTGGACTTCAGTTGTGTGGTGGCTCCTGACTTGTTTGGGCCAGACTGACGTGGGGGGAAAGTGCTAGCCCAGGCCCAGGCTCCCCTGCCAGCTCATCCACTAGCCCACCATGGGCTCCCCACCTCATCCTAGTTGGATCCTAGCTGTCTCATCAGAGCAACGTGGGGTCGGAGTACATGACCCCTGAGGTTATTTCTAGTGGTAACAACCTAGGGTTCATTCACCGGATAGTTATGTGGCACCTGCTAGGTACCAGGCATCATTCCAGATGTTGGGAACATGGCGGGGAAGATGACACCGCCCCACCAGGAGCTTAGGAATACAAGCCAGTGGGAAGAGACAGCTGACAAGCAGGACGCTGAGATCCTGCCCTGAGAGGTGAGGGTGGGGCACTTAGCTTAGAGAGACAAGATGTCCAGAAAAGTCTCTTTGAGGTGGTGACATTTGAGCTGAGACCTGAAGAATGATGAAAGGGCAAGCAGGGAAGGGGCTTGGGGGGAGGGGTGGGAGAGATGTGCTCCAGGTGGAGGGAACAGGTGGGACAAAATACTCTGAGATGGGAACCAGCCTGGCACGCCTGAGGGCCAGAGAGGAGGTCTCTGTGCCAGGGAGGGGACGTGTATCCGAGGAGTGTACTAGAGAGGCTATTGGGCGGAGGAAGCAAACTTTGGGGAAAAATTAAAGACCATTTTGTAATAATATGCTTTAATATTACCTGTTTAATACCTGGGGGCTCATTATCTTGGTCCTGACCAAGTCTTATCATGGTCTCTTTGGGGTTCAGAGGGGCTGCCGCGCACACACACACACACACACACACACACACACACACACACACAGCCGCTTTGGGGAGTACGAAAGCCTCCAGAGGCTCCCCGTGGTCTCCTTGGCAACAGCCTTGGGTGCCTCCTCTCCCCCGGGCTCCAGATACCACCTCCACCCTTCAAACTCTTTTCCTACCTGTTCTTCTGACTGTGTAAGGCAAACTGTCTGTCCTGTGGAGGACCAAACCTTCGCTACCGGACCTTGGAGCCCTCCTTCTTGACCTGTGAATAGCTGGTTCTCTTCCCCTGCTTTGGGCCTAACAGCCTTCCCCCACTGCCCCTCGGGCTCCCACTCAAAAGGCGGAGAACAGTTCACTTGGCCCCCTCGACAGCAAGGAGCAGCCATTGCTGTCATAACCCCTTCTCCTGGCTTGTCTAGGCTTCAGTCTGTCTGTCTCCCTCACAGGAGGCAGCCTCCCACCTAATCCCTTGGGGCTCCACTCTCCAACTGTCAGGGAAGACAGATGGGAGAACAGAAGACTTTGCACATTCGCAGGCAGACTCTCTCCCTAGTCGCTGCCCTTGCCATCCGGGTTGACTGGCTCCTGTTCATGTTGGCGTGGCCCTTAGCACAGCAAGGAAATCTTTGTGTTGACCAGCCTGCAAACGGAGAGCTCTAGGAAAGGGAGCCCAGAACCCCTCCCTTTCCTCCCCTCTGATCTACTAAAAGCAGCTCGTTTGCATAGCTGTCTTGGAAACTGAAAAGAATGTAAACGAAGCAGCACTTTGGGGCACTCCTCTTATTTCTGATTCTTTCTAGAACTGTTTCCCCTCTTCTGGTAGCTATTAACATCTTTTTTCCTGACCTGCACAAAAGCACCCTCCTCTCCTCCCAGGGGCTTATCTTGACTCCTTCCACGTTCATACCAAGGCCAATAACTTGCCATCCTATCTTCTAGGACTTCAGTGAATGTGAACCCAAAAGAGATATTCTCTAAATGACAGGCACTAATAATAACCTTCGAAGCTGTTGACTTGCTTCCTCTTCAAAAACCCGCTTTTAGGCTGCAGTTCATAATTGGATTCAATTGCAAAATGCTATTTTTAATGAGGTCGTTGTGTTTTTCTTAGCAGTATTGTTTTCTTGGGTTGATGGAGTGGGACCTATCACAACTTCATAAATGATAAAATGATACAGCTCAAACCCATCCATCCATCCATCCATGTCTATTTGGACATACTGCGACTCAGGTACACACACACTCACTCTCTTTCTCTCTCTCTCTCTCTCTCTCTCCTGTATTCCCAGTGGGGTTATTCCTTCTTTGGGGTTTGACTTCCCCAAACATTGCAGATGAAGAGCACAAAGTCTGTATGATTGGTTGAATGAATATCAGCCCAGCTCTGGCTATGAAATGTTTTGCCTTTCTCCTGCCGGATGCTTCCTAGACCAAGAGTCAGTCTTGCAGAATCTCACTGATGACTTCCCACCAACTTTCATTAACAGAGTCTTAAGAATTTAACGTAAACTGTGAACATGACTGATACTGTGTATGTGCAACTTCAAGCTAATTTTAACTTTGTGGAATTTCTTTCCCCTCAACAAGTACCCTTTTAATAGCCCCACTTCCCGGATGGAACCTTGTCTGATGAGCAGTACTCCCAGACTGCATCCTACCCCAGTCACCCCCCGATGGCCAGAGGTGCCCACAGCCAACACGTGCTACACAAGCCCGTCCGTGCACTCCACGAGGTATGGAAACTCTAGTGACATGTACACACCCCTGACCACGCGCAGGAATTCTGAGTACGAGCACGTGCAACACTTCCCTGGCTTTGCTTACATCAACGGAGAGGCCTCCACAGGGTGGGCTAAGTGACTGCTTTCATAGGAATCCATATTTAATATTAATAATAATTAATAATAATAATAATAAACCCAGCACCCACCCACCCCCAGAAGACTTTCTCTCTCTACATTGTAACTCCAGGATGATTCCTAGGCATCCACTTTCCTAATGAACATGAGGCTGGGATTCAGTGCGGGATGAATAAACTTTAGTTCTGAAATGGGGCTCACTAAGAGTCAATGAGATTGGGTTCCCGTAGCCAAGCCAGACTCAACTGTTTGTACAGAGCACTATCTCGGGCAGGCCGACCCGTGACATTTCCCTCTGTTCCACGACTTCGCAACCACTCCCAGTAAATCACTTATTTTCCTGTTGACAAAAACTCTTTAGTCTTGAAGGATGGATATTAGAGACAGAATCTGGTTGGCGCTCTTGGATGGGCACATAATTGACCAAGAGCATTCACCTTTTCATCCGGCTGTCATCTTACTGTACAACAAACAGCCCTCAGAAGTGTCTTAAACATCCCAACTTGCTGGTGATGTCAGCACTGCTTCCTGGAGCACCAGGGCTAAATGGAGGTGTCCAGAAACCCTAGAGTCCCTGTTACATTCACGCTGTCACCATCCCTGCCTGGTCTTGGAATGTAAGCACTGTTGAGAGGGAAGGAAGAGGCCTGTTCCGTATGCCTTAAGTAGATTGAGGTTTGTAGGGGACCGGTTCTTCTACATACAAGTATTTGTCTTAAGTTTGCACAATGGCTAGTGTCAGCAAAAGGCAGAAGAGGGTTTTCTAAAGTTCTGTGAGAATGCGGACTTATGGCATTGAGTATCACACTCAGCTCTGCTGTATTAACTTTGTGAGCCTGAACGGACCAAACTTTTAACTCACCAAGCACCAAGTGTGAAGATGACTTTCACGGTTCCTTCATAAGACTATAATAATTTCCGACACTTTGATAGAAAAAATTCAAAGCTGTGCCTTTGAGCCTATACTATACTGTGTATGTGTGGAAATAAAAAAAATGTATTGTACTTTTGGAAAATTTTTTCATAGTCATTTTTCTGTCAGATTTGTAGCAATTTGTGATGTTTGTTAGAGATTAACATAGGTTTTCTTTCTGTATTATAAAAAACACCAAGAAATTATGGTGGACCTATTACCCTATGGGTAAGAAATAAATGGAAATATGACATCGGATGTTTTAGCAATTGTTCTGTAAATAAAATCTTTGATCACACCACTCAGTGTGATAATCATGTCTACAGCTAAAATGGAAATAGTTTTATCTGTACAGTTGTGCAAGATATGAATGGTTTCACACTCAAATAAAAAGTATCAGAATGACCTGCTTTCTTTTTGTTCATTTTGTGTTTGATATGATCTCTGTGTGTGTGTGCACATATGTGTTTTTTTGTGTGTAATATATATGACATTCTAAATACCTAGGGTTTAAGTAGGCAAAACAGAAATAAATGGTCTTCTATGGTTGTGCTATTCCAGTTCCTTGTGATCTTGTCATTATTAAAATGTGGATAGACCATAGATGCAGTCCTTAAAAAATGATTTAGCACCTACAGCCTGATTGTAAGAACCAGTCCTACATACAAGGATTGACCTGAAGTTTTCATGATGGCTAGTGTCAGCAAAGGGCAGAGCCTTCCAGCTCTTACAGAGGATATTATTTTTCAATGCCAGCATCATTAGGAGGTCCCCTGACACTCAGTTCATTATGCTTTAATGATCACTAGGTATAAAGATATTTTGAGCACAGTGGTTTAAATGCTAATAAACTTATGAAATAGGACAGTAATATTATTAAATAGTTAATATAAACAGATTTTTTTTTTTTTTCAGAACTGCAGTTTGATTCTAGGGCTGGAAAGTAAGGCAAAATGATTAAATGTTTTGCCCAAATGTTAAAGAGTCTAGGATCTATGAGAAATTGAGAGCCATAGATTTTCAGAAATGGCAGTAATGACTATTTTAACTAAAAGGCATGAGAACTTGACAACTCGATTTGCATTTTAAAAGGTTTATTTTTAAAGCCAGGCTCTTACTTGCTATTACATAACATACGTACACCTGAAAATGCTTTGGGGATTAAAATTATACATTTTATATCGTATCCCCTTTAAAAAAATTAGCTGTGTTGTTCTACCAAAAGAAAGCAGATGTTGGATTTCACTCTCTGATGGTAATTAGTTTGATCTTTCAGCCAAGGTCCATTAGTTGGCTTTATATGAGGAAAATAAGGGAGAGGAAGGATGAAATTTCATATTTAGTCACTGAAAATAAGCCTGAGAATAACCAGACCTATTGCTCTCTTTACAATCCAAAGCTCATGCTCCAGAAATGAATGAGTGTAGTAAGTCTGACTTTTGACATACTAAGCACAAAAAATTAAGCAGTTGCCAAATTCTCTGGCCAGGTAGCAGCAGGACATAATATTGAAATAAACGACAGCCATGTACACAAGTAATAACCACAAGCTCTTTAAACGCACAGATATTTAGGCAAGAATAGTCACAACCAACAAGGGCCTGAATCCCAGAAAATACAGTGATTGCTCCAAGAACTTTGCAGAGGGAAGAATGTGTTCACAGCACAGCCAAGAACCGAGAGTCACCAGCACCGCAGGAAGAAGGCAGCTTCAGGTGAGGCAATGGCCCCTGGGTGTTTCTCTCCAGACCACAAGGTACCCATCTCTTGGGAGATAAGCGGACTGCCTGTGTTCCTGATTGTTCTAAAGCTTCCACTTCAGAACAGAGAGGGACATGAGTAAGAAAAGATAACAATTGCTGTGAGTTCATGACTCAGCTGCACCTTCTCTCCCTCTTGACAGTTCCTAGCCAGTCACCAAGATGGGAGTGGGCAAGGTCGGCTGCTGGGAGTGGGGCCAGCCACTTGTCAGAGGAAGAACAGAGGAGTCTTGGCAATAAAGGGACCCTCCCCTCTTCAGGACACTCTCTGAAAAGGACTCTGCCAGCTTGAAACTAGCTGAAGTCATGAACAGCAGCCAGGATGGCTCACCCACGTCGCAGGCCTGTGGAGTCCAGGCATCCATCCTGCTGAGCCCTTGTCAGGCCTCTAGCATAGCCCAGGTCTGGGAAGAAAGGGGAGCTGTGGCCCCTCGGAGACCACAGCCTGGTTACAGACCAGTCAAAAATGTGCATCATCAAATAAACCCAACCTCACTGGAGAGAGGGCCTGAAATCATGGAAAGGTGACTTTGGAGGGGTCACCTTGGAGGGGTCACCTCCTCTGGGCCTTGAGCAGGCCTGCTCTATGACTATGACATCCTGAATTACAGTCTGTGTGCTGATGGACCAGAGCGGGCAGATCTGGGTGAGGAGGGTGGACAGCTTAGGGAAAACAAAGAACAGACTGGCAGCTGGGCAGTGATTCAGGGAGGCAGCCACGAGAGAGAAGGCGACGGCTCCACCAGCTGGTGCTAAAGAAATGGCCTGAGGTTCATGTCCACGAGCTGAGCCCATATCCCTGCACCACCATCACCAAGCAACACCCCTTCCTCGTATCTGACCCCACTCTCTCTCTCACGACTACACTGGGGCAGTAGTCTCCTGCTATCTCCCCCACCCTGCAGATCTGTCCTATTTGCTTTAACGTGATATCAATCAAAATGAAGCAAATCTGGAGAAGGAAAGAGCAAAAACGAACAGGTTATTTGTCCCAGCTTTTCATATCTCTTAAAGGCAGAATGGAAAGATTGAAAAAAATTAAATCCTAGGAAAGGGCTAAACACTCCCTTTATCACATGGGAAAGAGTGTGGGGGTGGGGCAGCTGTAGAGCTCCTGAAACTCAGAGTTCAGACTTGGTCAAGGGCCTGAAGTATGCAAATCATCATTATCGTCAGAAGCTTAAAGGAAAAATAGATGGATATCCTCATTGGCTTTGAAGTGAGGTAGAACTGAGATTAAATCTTGGTTCCACCAGAGATGTTGTAGAAGGGGCATTCCTACTCTAAGTAGGATTAGACATCATCTGTTCTAGCAGCCCATTGGCATTACTCTATCAACTTTGTAAAAACAGGGATGTGTAGGATTCACCCACAGTCAATAATTGACCTGGAATGTGATGGGGAAATCTTTTAAGCTCTCCAGATGATTCTAATATGCAGTCCAGGTTGAGAAACATGACCTCTGCCACCTTGAAGTTCTACGATCCAGGGACTGCTCTCCCCTGAATAGGTACACTGAGTTTCCTTTTTATAAGATTCTGGTCTGTCCAGAGTGGCAGACACCAATCATCCACACTGTTTATAGTTTCCCCCAGCTGACAAACCTCTCCCTGACAGCACTGTTTTGTTTGCCCTTCAGCCCAGCCCACCTCCCTACCACTCTGCCGCCTGCCCTCCTAACCTGGACCTTCTCTGCTTCAGTTCCTTGGCAGCCTCCCAAGCTAAGCCAGCCCTTGTGGTTTCCTCTTCTTCCAAGGAGGTCAGAACCTTTTGTGCTTCATCAGCCTCCTCCCTGAAGCTCTTCCTCCATCCCTCCTCCTGCACCTCGACTCCCCCCACCCCGCCAGCCCTCTCACCCCCATATTTTGCTGCTACTGGTGTAGGTGGGACGGAAGATGTAGGCTCAAGAGTTGAGAAACGAGCTGTTGCTAGGAAAGGAGTGTGGGTGAAGAGAGAGGGTGGGTGGGAGAAATAGGGCTCCCCAGTTTTATTCCTCCCTTTGTCATCATAAATGCCTCCAGAGCTAAAACCAGTTGTTTTAAGAACTATTATGAAAAATAATAAGGTCTGACCGTGACAGCAGGGGGTGAGACAATCAGCTTCAGAACAGCTGAGGTGCTGATCCTTGATATTTATAACAGTCTCCTGATAGATGGGAAAGCCACTGAGAGAAGTTTCTAAGAGTGAATTCTCCAAGAACTACCAAACGGTGCCCTGACCAGAGACACTATCCAAAACGTCCTGGCCTGTGCCACACCTCTTGGAAACAAGAACCTGCCAAATGTCTTCTTAAGGACTGAAATGTAATTACAACAGAAGGCCAAGTTTTAAATGAGGAGACACACTTCCTTCTTCTCACACTGAGCAACACGTGGTTCATTCCTGAACCAGCTCTAGAGGTTCCTGTTCCTGGGGGGTCTGCAACATGCCAGCCCCATCAGAAGCATCTTTCCTACTTCTTATAACCTCCTTGAGATGTCAGTGGTGTAGTCATTTCTGTTTACAGGTGGAGAGACAGAGGCTATGACCGGTTTAGTGTCCTGCCAGAGTCAGGATGTACAAGCTACACTGCTCCACTCCAGACTGTTTTTTCTGCTCCAGCACCCTGCCTTCTTCCTCCTTCCTACTTTTGTTTCCACGCCATCCTGCCCCCATTCCTCTCTCCTAAGTGGCTTTGCAGTTTATAAATCAACCTTGACTGTGGTAAGAGAACCTGCTGGGGTTGAAGAGAGTTTCAGAAGTTCTCGGAAATTTTTGTGTGTTCAATGAAGGCAGCTTCTAAGCTTCACCAGCTCTTTCTCCCACACTCAAGGTGGCATCCACTCACTGTAGGTTCACAGCAGATACTAGCTTCCCTCTGTCGCTTCCCAGGGTACATACAAACCAATACATTATCAAGAATCAAGACTTGGTCATTCTACAGAGAAACAGGAACAAAAGAAAATCAATAATAATGTAAAAAAAAAAAAAGCAGGGCACAGGAGGATTTTTATTACTAGGTCAAAAAAAAAAAGCTCTGCAGGGGAGATGCAATGAGCCAAGCATTCACTAGAATGAAGTCATTGGAGGGGGTGGAGGAGGGGTGCTGGCTACCTCTTGCTGTTCAGGTCACTACCCTTTGACAGCAGTGGCCTCTGACCTCAACAATCCTACAATTCTGTTTGGACTGACCCTGAAACCCATGAAAGTCAGATGTAGGCAGTGCCCAAAAGTTGAGATAAAGCTGACTAATATGGGAAAAGCTCCCGGTATGTGCCCCCAGCTGAAAGGAGCTGGCAGTTCTTTGGCGGGAGATGCAATTTATTCTGTCCTCCTCCTTTCAGGGAAATGCTAATCCTTCATAGGCAACTGGAGGGGAAGACTAAAAAGTGGTGATGATGAATGACAATAATCCTTTGTCCACTGCCACCTCCTCCTAGGGTTGAACCTTAAGAGTTTAATCAAATGTTGGTAAGTAAATTAATGCTTTACTGCATTAATAGTTAAAAAGGAAGTGGCGGGAAGAAGGGTTGTGAGAATGTATTTCCTCTGATACATGACTCTGAAAAGATTAATTACAAAGACATTGGTATAGAGTGTGTGTTGTGTGCACACGTGTGTGTAGTGTTTTAGCCTCCTTATTTACATACACACACAAATGACAGTCACTATCCCCAAACTCTTTTGTCAAAGCATGTCAGTGTGAAAGACATTAACTTCAAGGTTTAAAGATCAAAGCGGTATGTTAAAATTACTTTTCTGTTGTTAAAAACATCAACAACGACAAAAACTCAAGCATTTGTGCACCAATAGTAATAACATGACCTTTATCCCCACATCTTCCAGCATCACTGTGAGGGAGGTTGCATTTTTCATTCCAGTTCAGCTAACATCTGAGTGGCTACTCCATGCCAGGACTGCTGTGCTGGCCACTTGGACAGCCATCTCCTTTAACCCTTATGACATCCTGCAAAGTAGGTATTATCATGTTCATCACAGTTGAGAAAATCAATGTTCAAAGAGGGCAAGCAGAATATTTTGGCTTTCAAGTTTTCCTCTGAGATACAAAAATCTGGTTACCAGAATGGTTTTAAGGAATTTGACAAATGATGGGCTTCTGAGACTCACGCAGTGAGTTGGGACTAAACACCAGGTTTTCCAATTCCCAGTCCAGCTCTTTCACCACATTACAGCACTGCCACCCAAAGTGCTGGGTTTTCCCAAGAGGTGTTTGGATGGGAGTCCAAGCCAGCGAGATGCAAATAGGTCTGACCCACATTCCAGCTGTTGGATAAATAAAAACTCCTAAAGGGCACAGCCCATTTCGTGCACTTAATTTGAGCCCCACTGTGGACAGTCAATCAGTATTAAACAACTACAGGTACATTTGCCAAGGACTAACAGCATGGGCTCAATTTTAGCAATTAGAATACTGCAGAGGAATATTACAGAGGAATCTCATACAGGTACTGAAAGGCTGGATCAAGTAATCACAAATTTCTAAGAGTTTAAAAAGAAACCTCTGAAGTCACCTAATTAAAATCTAATTTTATAAATAAGATCCAGAGAAATTAAAATAACACAAGAGTTTGACACCAGTCCGCAACAGACCGTTTCCTGTCTCCCAGTTCTATTTATGTCAGACGGTATTGTGAGGTCGTTTTCAGGAATGAAACATGTTGAAAGCTGAAACTGGATTGGCTGGTTATATAGAGTCATCAGTGATAATGACATCTCCCAGATTTAATTTTTCCTTATCCTACTCGACCAACTGACCTCTAAATCTCCCTTGCTGGCTTTCAAATTCAGCTAAGTTGGTTTTCATTTCTCAATAAGTGTTTCATTAGTTCTGGCCTCTTGAACTTCTCTCTTGGCATTTCCCCCTATCTGCTAGCCTTCTAAGCTCTCTGTAGTATTCTCTATATAGTTCTCCAAGAAGGCTTCTCCAAATTTCTTCTCTTCTTCCAATAAATGTTTACCTTGCTTTGATTTGCATAATATTTACAATTTTTTCTTCCCTAACAGTAGGAAAGATCTGCCAACTGCCTAGATGCTTCTTACATTCCCAAAGAACAGGATCAACTGATTCTACTTGCTTTTATTTTTTACGGTACCTAAGGCAATGCTTTTCATACTGTTCATGGGGTTCTCAAGGCAAGAATACTGAAGTGGTTTGCCATTCCCTTCTCCAGTGGACCACGTTTTGTCAGATCTCTCCACCATGACCCATCTGTCTTGGGTGGCCCTACACGGCATGGCTCATAGTTTCATTGAGTTAGACAAAGCTGTGGTCCATGTGATCAGTTTGTTTAGTTTCCTGTGATTGTGGTTTTTCACAACAAACTGTAGAAAATTCTTAAAGTGATAGGAATACCAGACCACCTGACCTGCCTCCTGAGAAATCTGTATGCAGCTCAAGAAGCAACAGTTAGAACTGGACATGGAACTACATTGGTTCTAAATCAGGAAAGAAGTACATCAAGGCTGTATATTGTCACCCTGCTTATTTAACTTATATGCAGAGTACATTATGTGAAATGCCAGGCTGGATGAAGCACAAACTGGAATCAAGATTGCTGGGAGAAATATCAATAACCTCAGATACACAGATGACACTACTGTTATGGCAGAAAGTGAAGAAGAACTAAAGAGCCTCTTGATGAAAGTGAAAGAAGAGAGTGAAAAAGTTGGCTTAAAACTCAACATTCAGAAAACTAAGATCATGGTATCCGGTCCCACCACTTCATGGCAAATAGATGGGGAAACAATGGAAACAGTGACAGACTTTATTTTCTTGGGCTCCAAAATCACTGCAGATGGTGACTGCAGCCATGAAATTAAAAGATGCTTGCTCCTTGGAAGAAAAGCTATGATCAACCTAGACAGCATATTAAAAAGCAGAGACATTACTTTGCCAACAAAGGTCCATATAGTCAAAGCTATGGTTTTTCCAGTAGTCATGTATGGATGTGAGAGTTGGACTATAAAGAAAGTTGAGCACCACAGAATTGATGCTTTTGAGCTGTGGTGTTGGAGAAGACTCTTGAGAATCCCTTGGACTGCATGGAGATCCAACCAGTCCATCCTAAAGGAAATCAGTCCTGAATGTTCATTGGAAGGACTGATGCTGAAGCTGAAACTCCAATACTTTGGCCACCTGATGTGAGTCACTGGAAAAGACCCTGATGCTGGGAAAGATTGAATGCGGGAGGAGAAGGGGACAACAGAGGATGAGATGATTGGATGGTATCACTGACTCATTGGACATGAGTTTGAGTAAGCTCCAGGTTTTGCGATGGACAGGAAAGCCTGGCGTGCTGCAGTCCATGGGACGGCAAAGAGTCAGACACGACTGAATGAACTGACTGAAGACAATGCTATGCTCCAGTGAGCCCCAAATTATTTGTTAAAGGTACAAACCATGTCAAATAACTTTGCTACAAAAAGAAACTTCATTCTTGATAGAAAATGAATTTAAGGTAACTTTTAACCTCCTAGATTATTCTGATTTCTCAAAGACTAATTAATGAGTCACATGCTTATAAGTTTGTTAGCCTACAAAAAAATGATATTCGTTTAGTGGTTGCTATTCTATCAGAATATTGGTCCAGTGATTGATTCTCAACCCTGGCTGTTCATTTGAATCAACCAGGAAGCTTTTAAAACTACCAGTGCCCAGGCCTCACCACAGATCAACTAAATCAGAATCCTTGCAGGTATGCCCAAGTCATGATTTGCATACATCATATTGTAATTTGATTTGCACATATTTATATGTATAAAACTTCACTCTCATTAATAAATTGGTCTAAAGAATGAGCATGTTCAAATATGCTTTTGTTGTCCTTAGATCATAGAATGTTAGAACTGAGAGAGAACCAAGACTCTATCTGGATCAGTTCCTTTATTTTACAGTTGAGGACACCAGATGACGTTGAGAGAGTAGCCTCACATGGTGGCGTGGTGCTTGTTGAGTGACACTTTGTATCTTGAATTAGTGAAATTCTCTGAAGTCCAATTCTGGAGCTATAGTGAGTAGGCCAAGCTGTTTAGTTTAAATTTCTTCTAAAGAAAATGTATAAAAAATATTACATGTGAAAGACTCGGATTCTAAAAGCTGTTACCGCCAGGTACTTCTATAAGACCTTTAATTAGGCACATTCCGACCAGTCCATTGTTATGGCAGAGGAAATGCCAGCACAGGATATATCAAAGTCCAAAACAAATGACTAGTATCTATTTGCAGGGTTTTCCATTGGCCCTGACCCATACGGTCATAACATTTTATGCTATCAGAGCCCAGAGCATTTCTAGCCCTTAACTATACCACTTATGAGCACTTATTGCTCATGAGCAAGCTAATCCATACACTGAACTTCCCTTTTCTTTATAAAAAGGAAGATAGTGGCTGTCCTACTGACCTTGCATTTTCCAGCTATTACAAGGATTAAGTCAGATGATCTATGTGGAGATATTCTGAGAACAGTACAGCACTATCCAAACATAAATACAGAATTATATTATTATATCTTAGAGCAGTGACTTGTGAATAAATATTTGTTGCTTTGATTACCCAGACTCTAAGTCCTAATTCCTTGGCACCAAGCCAGGCAAGAATCAACAGGAACTGGAGTTACTGCTGAACTAGAAACTCTAGTCACTGAAAGTATCACATACCTAAATATTCAGGGAGGTAAAGTGATGTAGTGATCCAGAATTTAGCTAGTCTAGGCTCTAGTCCCAGAGTCTGCTTTTAACTATTGACTTTGGACAAGTCACTTAATTTTTCTGGGACCAGAGTCTCGTCAGTGGTCAAAGGATGACTTGAATTAGAGTCAAAGATCCTTTTGATTTATAAAATCAGAATATTAGTGCTTAATTAAAATTACTAAAGTGCAATTTCCCAAGCCATTAATTCATGTGGTTTCACATTTTTAAAATCTCTTTTTAGAAGTAGAGGGCTGAAGCCTAAAAACATAAGCCTATTTCTGGTAAACAGACATTTCAAACACATGTGTATAAGACCCTCTTTAAAATAAATGTCTCTACTCAGATACTTTATGTTAGCTAGTATCCTGTCCAGGAGCCATTGCTCCAAAAATAAATATATGGTTACCCAAAAACCATGTAGTACAGTACTGGACAGAGAGTAGGCAACCAAATATTTTATGTTACAGTTCTCAGTTTGAGTCTCAGTTGGTGTTATTTAACTAATCCGAGCCTGATTTCCTATATGTAAATGGGAATACCTCGCTCAATGATCCACTGAGATGGTGTACAGTAGAATGCTTTGTAAACAATTAAAAATAACTGCAAGATATTACTATTAAATGAGGAATATAGCTTACTAAACCATGGCCTAAGAAGGTGCTTTTTAAAGAGACAGACCAAAATCTTTCTGACTTTATTAGGGACACAGCACTTAACCCCAATATCTGGCTCAACAAATATGCTCAATAAAGGTTTGCTGCATGAAATGTATGATCCACTGAAAGACCAAAAGCTCCATGAGCTCCGATTCCATACTTGTTATTTCTAAGTTCTCAGAGCCTAGCACAACATCTGACACATAGAAGAAACTCAATAATTATTAGATGAATAAATTTTTGCCCCTTCTAATTCTTCAGCACAGCTCAAGAGGGAGAGGTAAGCAGGGCTGGCATGGAAGATGATTCTGGTAAAGGTAGCTTGGAATGGAAAACTGAAAGTTACTTAGAGGATTCATCCACACTCTAGCAAATAGTTTGGGAGAGTAGAAAGAGCATAGATAGGATGCTAGTTCAAATTCAGTTTTCAAATTCTACCATCTCAATAAATTGATCTATTAACCTCTTCAAGACTCAGATTCCTCATCTTAAAATAAGAATAGTACCTCCCTCACAAGCTTAGGGCTTCCCCAGTGGCTCAGCAGTAAAGAATTTGCCTGCAATGCAGGAGAGGCAGGAGATGTGGATTTGATCCCTGGGTGGTGTAGGTCCCCTGGAGGAGGGCATGGCACCTCACTCCAGTATCATTTCCTGGAATATTCCATGGACAGAGAAGCCTGGTGGGCTATACAGTTCATAGGGTCACCAAGAGTCGGATACGACTGAAGCAACTGAGTATAAGGTAAACGGCTAAAATGGAAACTCCATAAGCTCATTTTGGGTCCACTGTAGACACATTGAACTGTACTGGACTGTATTGAACAGTGTCTGGCACAGCATAGGTTCTCTAATATTTGTTGACTTGGTTTGCGAGAAACTGAGATTACATAGGTAAAGTATGTGACAGAATGTCTGCATGTAGCGAACACTTAGCAAATGTGAGATTCCACCATCACCATCATCATTACCATTACTAGTATATCCAGATTATTACACTTACTAGCGGTCGTAGAGGAGCTGCCTTTGGGGAAAGACGTAGATACAAATATCGAATTCCCTACTTACTGGCTATGTAACTTTGGACAAATTACTTAATCTATTCGGATTCCTATGGTTCCACAAAAATCTCAGTGCCGCGAGAAATCACCTAACACTGAGTCTTGAGTCCCTAACACGCGATACATGGCGGCTACTATTATTATTATGAAGGCAAAACCCCCCACCGAGTCCCCTTTTATCCGAGAGCTGTCTACCATTTCCCACATTATTGTAGCTGAATACATAGCATGACCGCAAACAAGGAAGGAAGGAAAGAATTTCAAAGAGACCGAAACCGCTAAACGAGAAAAGACGGAATTAAAACGGTGCATGACAGTTCCAACCAAGGGGTGCCAGTTTCCGCGGCTGTCAACCAGTCCGACCAGCCAGGGCTCGAGCAGGACAGTCAGCTTGGTAAGGAACAAAAAGGAGGCAGAGCCGACGCTTGGACCCTCCCCGTAACGGTCTCCGAGCCGCTGGCCTCGGGCGGCCGCTGGACTCCCGTTTCCGGCCTTTGCAGGACCACAGTTCCCAGCATGCCTTTGGGGGGAAGTCTTTCCCGCTGGATGACTACGAGTCCCGACATGCCATTCGGCACTTCAGTAGATTAGATGGAAGAGTGGTATGACCCCGTCGCACGCAGGGAATTGTAGTCCATTCAGCTGGTGGTTCTTATAGGGGCGGGGGAGAGCCGGGTCGCTCTCGTCAGCTGAGGAGAATGATTCATAGAGGAGGGTCAGAAGAGAAGAACAGCTCCGTCTGTGAAAGCCCACTTAAAAGGCTGGGCTCTTCTCCGAGGGAGGGAGAGGCAGGGGAGCAAGCAGGGTCTCGGGCCTGACCCCCGCGTCAGGCCGTCCGCCAGGCCTCTACCGAGTACTGGGCCTTGTCAGGGGTGGCGGCGAGGCGCCGGTTGCTGGGGGACCGGTGACGTCGCGGGGTGAAAGTTGAGGGGCGGTGACGTCGGGCCTGCCCGGGCGGAGGCTGGCGGACTGGAGGCAGAGGGAGGGAGGGAAGGAGGGAAGGAAGGAAGCTGGGAAGAAGCGAGCGAGCGGGGGCGCGAGGCGTTTACCTGGAGGCAGCGGCTTGGGCGCGCAGAGCGGCCGCGGCTCCCCCGCACCTGCGGCCATGGACGAGGAGCGCGCCCTCTACATCGTCCGGGCCGGCGAGGCGGGGGCTATCGAGCGGGTCCTGAGGGATTACAGCGATAAGGTAAAGAGCCCTGGCCCCGGGCGTGCGGTATAGCACCCTTGGGCCGCCCCCCCGGGCTTGCATATCGCATCCCTCCCAACCCCCTCTCACGCTGGGGATGCGCATTGCTCTCCCCCGAAAACGTTTCCGGCTTGGGCATGCGTGTTTGTGCCCCCAGCCTTTTCCATCCATGCATCCTGTATCCCCCCTGCCCCCACCCTGGCGCCCACCACTCTGATTCAGGCCCAGCAGCTTGTCCCACGGTCCTCTTCCCAAGCGTGCAAGTCACACCCCCGGAATCCGTGAATGTCCGTCTGTCCCCTGTGCCCCACTCTTGGATGCAGAAATGCACGCGAGGCTTCCTCACCTGCATAGCATAAAAAATACGTGTTTCTTTGCATAAACACGGCCTTTGACATGCTTAAGACGTATCGGCCACGATGGCAGTTCTTTATAGACGTACAGCACTGTACAGTTTTCAAGGCATGATGTCTCATATATGGTCTAACTTGGTTCTCAAAAATGTTTGTAGAACAGATAGTATCATCCTTCCCATTTCCTAGATGAGAAAACAGAGGCACGAGGAAGTGAAATCGCGCCAAGGTCGTGGACCTACTGTGTTGTACCTGGGAGGAGACTAACTCCAAATAATACCTGTTATTTGTATCTCATTATCAGCTTTCCCATCCTTTATCTTATTTAATCTTGACAGCCGTCCTGTGAGGTTTTGTCTGCGTTTTGCAATTGAGATTCTAGATCGGTTAAGTAACTTGCCCAAGGTCATACTTCTGAGCGGGGATTCCAACCTAGGTCTTCAAACCATTCATTATTCTTTCCACTTTACAACTCTACACTAAAAAGGTATCTTCTTTTATATCCCAGTCACTTCTCTGAATGTCTCTTCAAGAACCGTTAGCTCTCCACTACTTTTCCTTCCAGGAATTGTACAAGCTCACTTCTAAATGTGACGTACCACACCTTTATTCTTCCATTTAGAAGACTACTTTATAGAAATGACTGACCTCTGTGAAAACACACCCATCACCATGTCACATCCTAGATATAACATCTTCCTTCCTTTCATTTGCTTCCATTCATAATTTCTCCTGTGTTTGCTATGTGCCCACCACTGCACTAACATATGCTTTGCATTATGGAGCTGCCAGTATGCCATTTTTGCCCTATGTGGAGAATATCCAAAAATCAGGCAACTTCACTCCCGTTTGATCTTCTCAACAATCCTATGAGGAAGGTGATGGTATTCCCCGTTTCACAAATGAGAAAATTTTGAATGTTGTTGCCCTAAGTCTACACAGTCATTGAGAGATGGGGCTGAGGTTTGAATCTGGGTTTTCTGATTGCTCTTTTACAGTACTATGCTGCTTTCTTTGGGAGGCTGCATGGATTCAGTTATATTCATATCTTAGCTTCTTCAGTCTCTGATATGCTTTATTGTTGCATATCTGCTTAACTTAGGAGAAATTCATTTAATGCACAGGTGTACATATTGTGGAGATTACGGTTGTCCCTTGGTATCTGCCGGGGATTCCTTCCAGGACCCTTTCCCTCCCTCATGGATACCAAAATTCATGGATGCTCAAGTCCCTTATATAAAATGGCATGTCGTTGTTGCTTAGTTGCTAAGTCATGTCCAACTCTTTTGTGACCCCATGGATTATAACCCACCAGGCTCTTCTGTCCATGGGATTTTCCAGGCACAAATACTGGGGTAGGGTGCCATTTTCTTCTCCAGGGGATCTTCCCGAAACAGGGATTGAACCCGCATCTTCGGCATTGGCAGGCAGATTCTTTACCATTGAGCCACCTGAGAAGCCCATAAAATGGCATGTGTGCTTGTGTGCTCAGTCTCTCAGTCATGTCCAACTCGTTGCAGCCCCAAGGACTGTAGCCCACCCATGGAACTTCTCTGCCCCTGGAGCTTTCCAGGCAAGAAAACTGAAGTAGGTTGCCATTTCCTACTCCAGAGGATCTTTCTGACCCAGGGATCGAACCTGCATCTCTTGTGTCTCTTGCATTGGCAGGCAAATTCTTTACCACTAGCACCACCTGGGAATAACCTATACACATCCTCCCTTATACTTTGAATCATCTCTGGATTGCTAATAATACCATGTAAATGCTATGTAAATAATTGTAAATACAATGTAAATACTATGTAACTAGTTGCCCATTAATTCAACTTTTGCTTTTTGGAACTTTCTCCAGTTTTGTTTTGTTTTGTTTTTCTTTCAAATACTTTTGATCCATGGTTGACTGAATTCATGGATGTGGAACCTGCAGATATGGAGGCCCAACTGTATATTCATGCAACTTGATTTATAATTGCTTTCCAAAAAAGACTTGAGGCAGCTACAAACAGATTTTCAAAAGAACAAAATGCAACAGAAAACTTGGCTGTTATGTTGAATCACCTAGTGTTTATTTAGCACTTATTATATCCCAGATATCCAGCAGTAAATAGAAACTTTCTTCTGTGGGAAGGGAGGAGGAAAAAACTACCTGGATCTTATCACCTCCTTCAATATTTCTCCTTCTCTTCATGACTAAAGTAATTAGAACTCCAGATTTGCTTCCTTCAGTTTATCTCTTCCTCTCCTTGATCTCCCTCCAGGTTAGTTTCATTTACTACTCCTGGCCAGGTGCTATCAGAGCTTAGGTTCTGAACTTTCACATTGGGAATGGTTTTAAAGTTGTAATGCCCAATGTGTATAGTTTTGGGGTGGTATTCTGGGGGCCAGCCTTGAGAATGCTGTGGCTTGATGTGAACTGGGTCGGCCAACTCCTTCAGAAAAGAGCCTTCGTGTTTAATGCTGATTACAGTAGATCCAGAGAACAAAGAAAATAGCTGCGTTTCATGTTGACAGTGGGCTTTGCCCCTCAAGGGAAGAGACATTAGAGGCAGATGAAGAAGAAGGGGAAGTATGATTGCAGTGGTCTGGCAATAAGAATGAGGAGGTCAAATTAATTGTCCCACTCTATGGGAAATGGAATCTGAAATTCTAAAAATGTGCCTGGGTCTACCATGTGCCTCTTTTTCTTTATCTGGAAAAGTGGATGAGAAATGTTTAGAATGAAGTGATTATGAGGCATTAAAGAGTCTAACCAAGAAGGGAAATGAATGATGTAGAGACAGAATGATTAGTTTGTTGTTCTCAAAAAGAGGCTCAAGTATTGTGGAAAGAAGGTTGAATTTGGAATCAGATAAATCTTGCTTCAAATCTGCCATTTATTAGCTTCATGACTATGGATAAGTTATTTTAAGCCTGAGTCTCAGTTTCCTTATCTGTAACATAGGGTCCCATCACCTAAGTTATTATGAGGTCTAAATTAACTGATGTATAATGCCAAATACTGTACAAGGCATCTAGGAGGCATTCCCTAATGATCAACATTCTCAAGAGGTCCTGTGGCCAGAGCACAGGTTCTGGAGCCAAATTGCCTGAACTCTGATCCCCAATTTACCATCTGTGTGATGTAGAACAAGGTACTTGACTTTACTGTCCCTCAGTTCCCTCATCTGCCAAACACGGATAATAACAGTACCTGCATCATACATTGTTGTCAGGATTAAATAAGTTATATGTATAAATCAGAACAGCGCCTGGCACTGAAGAAAAACCCATAGCTGTTAGTTCTAAACAAAAAAAGTCAGGGATTAACGTTGTGCATAGAGTTGACGTAGCCTGATTAAAAAAAAAAAATAGAGAATATACTTCAGTTTTTCTTTTTCCTTGACGCTTGGCACTTTTTAATGGCTGGTGAAATACTTTGTACCATGTTTAGAGCAACATTTACTTGTCTGGCTCCAGGTAACATCTAATTTCTACTGTGTTAAGGAGATTCTGATTTTCAAGCCTCCTTCCTTTATTCACTGATCTTGTTATCTTGGGGAGAAGGAAGATCTATCTATCCCAGAGAAAAGGAAATTTGCCTGTTTCTCAAGGGCATAATGCAGATTGACTCAGTGTAGGAAAGTATTTTTTAAAAATAGGAAGAGTGGTTGCCCGTCTCCTCTCCTCTCAGTTCATCTGTTAGCATGTATTGAGTGCTATGTATCTTGTGCTTCTAACAGATTTAGTAGAGATATTGGTTGGCTTCATTATGATTATCAACAAAAAACAGTGATCTGGGGCCTTGAGGTGCATAAAAGTATCTTAGTTCCTTGAATCCAGGGTATTTGGACTAGAGGGAACCTCAAAGATCATTGGGTCCAATACTCTGAATTAATAGGAGAAGAAACTGGTGTAGCATCATCATCAACTATGATGATAACTAGAGAGGTGGTTTGAGGCCATAGCGGCCACCTGGGCATATGGTTACCTCTTGGCAAGCTCCAACAGAATTCCATTATGTAAGTATGACAAGTTTATGGCCAAATGAAAGGTAAAAGTTACTTAAGATACAGACAGGTAGGTAGGTCTCTGAGATGACCTCATAAGAGAGGAAAACAGCACTGATAGTAGTGAGGTGTGTTTATGTGCTAGAAGAATCCAATTGATAGGGACCTAATTTGGAGACAGTTCTAGGAATACAGCCTCCACATTTGAATAGGGTGTATAAACATCCTGGACCATGTAAGAGGACATTTTGTTTTACACTTTGAGGTTGAGTTCTGACTCTTTGGGTTCATTCTACAGATTTTTGATGAGGAACATGTGTAGTGGGCTGTTCCTTTGTTATACATGTTCTTATTTCCAGATTGGATTATATAATCTCAGTTACTGGAGTTTGGTTCAAGAAATAATCTCTGTTTGTAAAACACAGCACAACACACACACACACAAGTAGACACCACTCCAGTTAGGTTGATTCCTTTGCATTGGTACTGTTTGAGTATATCTTTGGAAGTCTATGAAATAAATCCTAGCTGTCTAGTGGATCAGTATTCGGCTGGATGCCTCACCATAGACTGTGCAGTAACAACAGTAGTGTCTACTTATTGAACACCTGCAATGTGCAAGGTGCTATACACAAAGATAAGGAAACTCTTGACAGGTAGTAAAGTTGAATCACTTGACCAAGGTCACACTTTCAGTAAACAGTGGGACTGAACTCAAACCAGTGCTTTCTGACTATTGATCCTAGCCTGTTCATGGGATGTGAAACTGTTGGGGGGAGTCCTCAAGAGCTGGATGTGTTACTGAGCTGTTACTAACTTACTTGGTCTCTAAAGTTTTACTCTTCAGTTCATATTTGACTTGTTGCTCCTGTTCATCTGGAAATTAAGCATATAAAGAAGGTAAAGTGGTTGACTGTTGGCCAGCAGTTCTAGAAAGGCATTTGCAGCCAGAAATACTGGATCTCCTTCCCTTCCCTTTCAGCCTTAAAAAGGGGAGAGAACAAGAGTTGTGGTGTGCTGTGCTTAGTTGCTCAGTCATGTCCGACGCATTTCGACCCCATGGACTGCAGCCCACCAGGCTCCTCTGTCCGTGGGTTTTCTCCAGGCAAGAATACAGGAGTGGATTGCCATGCCTTCCTCTAGGGGATCTTCCCAACCCAGGATTTGAACCCAGGTCTCCTGCACTGCAGGCAGACTCTTTCCTGTGTGAGCCACCAGGGAAGCCCGGTACAGAATAGGTTAGATATGATCTAAGTTGGGTAAGAGAAGCCTGCCTTAGAGAAGTCAGCATCTTTGAATCCAAACAACCTTAGGGGTCTGAGTTTCTCAATAGATTGGCATATTCTAAATTCAATTTATTGCCTCACAACACCAGTATATTTGCTAATTAAGTTAAGTCCTCATGCTAGTTGGACAGGGCTTTTGAAAGCTTTTCTTCCTCCCTTCCTTCTTCCCTTCTTTTCTTTCTTTTTTAATACTGTAGTTTTATCACAGGATCAACTTTACATTTAAAAAGAAAAAGAAAAATTAGTACTTGGTACTATTCTAAATTATCACCTTAAAAGATTTAATTTTCTGTAGAAACCTTTTAAAAAATATTTTCATAACTTAGTGAGAGTCTTTCTAAAAGATGATTTCTTTTTCTGTTTCCTTACCACAAATGCAAAAAAAAAAGTTTAGGAGGACCATTATATTGGCAACTAGGTACATTTATTCTAGATAAAGTATGGAATTAATATTTCACATATGATGGCAAAAATTAAGCTTTCTTGGTTCTAAATGCAATTATGTATTTTCATTTGTAGTGAACCTTTACTACCCTTCAGTTTATAACCAACAGAACAATCTACTGATTCTTTATCTTCTATTCAGTGTTAGTTTTTACTAAACCTGTTAAAGCTTTTGTTCTTCCTTCCTTTTCTTGTTTGTTCATTAATTCAGTTCAGTCGCTCAGTCATGTCTGACTCTTTGCGACCCCATGAACTGCAGCACACCAGGCCTCCCTGTCCATCACCAACTCCCTAAGTCCACCCAAACCCATGTCCATCGAGTCGGTGATGCCATCCAGCCATCTCATCCTCTGTCGTCCCCTTCTCATTTACCTGTTAATTTTTTTTCTTTTAATAATCAAAACAATATACCAACAAGTTTTTTCAAAGGAACCACCGGAAATTCCACCAAACCTGTATAGTTTTTATTTTTGCATTTTTAACACTCAAGCCTTTGTTTGAATGCATCCATCCATACATTGATATAGGTTCTGTCATCATAGACATACAATTTGATATTTTACTATTTTTACAGTTATTGTCATAAAATAATTTCCCATGTTGTTACAGAACTTTTTAGCCATCTTTAAAAAAACTGCAGTATGTTAATGTTTCAGATGAATGCACAGTAATTTACTTAATCAGTCTCCTGTTGTTAGATATTCAGGTTGTCTCTTTTTTTCTTTCGTAACATTTGATAACACTGCAGTGAATATAATTTTTCTCTCCTCTGGATGATTTCATTAGGATAAATTTCCAGGAGTAGACATTCTGGGTCAAAGGATATGAATATTCTTATGATTGCTATTATGTATTGCCAAATCACTTTTGTTTTTGAAGATGATGTCAATTTATACTGCCTCCAGGAATATTACACGTGGATTACTGAAGCCCATTTCTCGGAGAGCTTTATGTCCTCAGCCTTGTTCTCCTTTGATCTGATCTGTAGGCTACTGCTCAAAATATTCTTCCAGAATAAGCTACTGTTTACACCTCCTTCACAGTCTTTCCCCTGGTGGCCTGTCACCTTTATGTCAGTTCAGGTATAAATTTTTAAATCCAAGCCCTCACCATCTGACATCCATTTTAATTGTTTTGAAAACCATATGTGAGGCAGCTTCTCTTTAGGTTTCCTCAAATGGCCCTTCTCTATTACCTCTAAGTCTTCCCTCTGACCATTTTGTACTTCAGAACTGCTTGTCTGTCAACATTTCTCAATCTCATTGAATTTCAAAAATCACTTCTTCTACAAAGCTGTCAATGCAGAACCACCTGTAATGATAATATCTTTAGTACTTACTGTACTTAACTCCTGATGGGTTGCCAATAAATGTTTGTCAGTGTTGCCAATGAGAAATACTAAGGAAAGGCAGAGACATGTTCAGTAAAGGTTTTTTTTAAAAGGAAAACTTAGAGGATTCTTAAGCACACTTGGCTCTCCTGAATAAAACTTGAGAAGAGAATGAGGAACTTTATGCTCTATTTTTGGGGTACTGCCACTCTCTGACAGTGGACAACTTACTCCATTCTCTATTTCAGCGACAGAGAAAAAGTAGTGTTGCCAATCATTTCAGGAGAATCGTGACCCTCCTTTTTCTTTCAGTTATTTTTTTCTCAATATCATTGGCACCATCATCATTATCATCCTAATGGTAATCATCCTAATGCTAACTGAGTGTTTACTATGTGCCGGGCATTCAGATGGTACATTATATACCTTAGCTGTTTTACCCCTCACAGCAGCTTTGTGAAGTAGGCACCCCTCTTTTCACATGGGAAATACAGTTACAATTTGTTACTTGCTGAACTAATAAGTGGTGGAACCATGGTTCAAACTCTCATTCTTACAGAAGTCCTTTCCTTCCCTATCTACGATTCTCTGATGATTTCTGATTGTGTATGATACAGTACAAGCTCCTCGGCAACACTGGAAGATCCTTCCAAATCTCTCTCCAGTCTATTTTCCCATTCTTATCTCTCTCTACTCTCCTGTCATCCTCTAACATGTGTCCTGTGTTTCATTCCAACAGAGCTGCTTATTTCACAAATATATCATACCATTTCACACATCAGCCTTTGTTTCCATCCCTAGAATGCTTTCATTTGCCTCCTGGCAAACTCCTATTCATCCCTCAAGGTCCAGCTCAAATGCTCTATACTCTATGCAAAGCATTCCCGATTTCCCTGGGCAGTCTGTGGCTCGGAACTCTGTTCTTTTATGTATATATTTTTGCTTTAGTCTTTTTGTACTGCTTTATAGTTATTTGCTTACGTCTCTTTTTCTTGAGTAAGAATATTGAGGTGATTTGGGAAGACAAATTTTTTTGTAGACATCAGATATTTTTAAACACAGCCAAAATGAAAAATCTGTATATTTAAAATGACATTGTTTCCCTTTTTTCCCTCTTCAGCATAGGGCTACTTTCAAATTTGAATCAACAGATGAAGATAAAAGAAAGGTAAGCCTTGGTCTTACTTTGTGTGGTGTGTGTGTCTGTATGTATTTTCATTCATGGCTTTATAACAGTGGACTTGATTTCATCTGATGGTTTAGTTTTCAGTTTCCCTTGAGTTTGGCTTTTAGGAACTCGGAGAAGAAAGGCAAGTGCCAGGTTTAGTATAAATTACACACAACACTCTCCTGCTCCATCCGCATAGGATCGTTACACTTGCATAAATCAAGGGAATGGGAAGGGTTCAGAGGGGACCCTCCCCCATATCTTCTCCTCTCCAGAGATTGGCTTTGTTTGGTGGCAGGATTGCAGGCTGCCAAAAATTGCTAATTGCTAATATTGTAAAGCCAAGCTCGGCTTTGGGTTAAGTTTTGGGGAAACAGTTATTGATGCTGCTGTGCCTCAACCACATATTGTTCTCTGTGCTGGCAGCTTTTTTTGTAGCCAGCAATCGTCTTGGTCACTGACTTCACGGGTAAAGAGGAAAATGGGATCAAGAGGCTCATCACTAGAGGAGTTATTATAAGAGAGGGTGCATCAGAGATCAGATCATGAAATGTCACATTGGCCTGTTGGGGTAGCTTGTGGTTGCTTTACTTAGTTGATTAGAACATGATGTTCAAGGAGAAGCTCATCAGTTCTGTCTAAGTGTTTCCTGAGCCCTGTACTTCTATCCTTGGCCTTACAAACAGTAAGACCAGGTGAGAGAGCATGACTGAATCGGTGTAAACCCATGATTGCTGCTGGAAAAATAGCTTAAGTCCAGTGCTTTGCTGGTAATGGTTTGATCATACCTTGAAATCATCCCTCTCTTCACGTCTACCCCCATATTTAATGTTGACATCCTGCTCATTTTGCCTCTTAAGATTTCTCCATATATTCCCTCTTTAATCCTAGCCCTTGTTCATACCTTCGTCTGGACTACTGTACCAGTTTCCTAACTGTTCATTCTTTTTCCAGTTATGTGCCCTTCCAGTCCATTGTCCATAATTCTATAACAACAATGTGATTGTGTCACTCCCAACCTTGAAACCCTTGAGTGACTTTCTTTGTCTATAGGATAAAGTTCAAGCTTCTTATCATGACCTCGATGCTCAGTGATCTGAAGTTTGCCTACTTTTGCAGCCTGTTGCTTACTTCTGTCCCTTGTAATTTATGCTCTAGCAACATGAAATGTTTCCAGTTACATACACATACACATCCCTTCTGTTTCCTAATTCCTATCTTTGCATGTGTTGTTTTCTGCCTGGAATGCCCTCTTGTATATTTCTTCACCCTTTCACCTGTTTAATTCCTACTCAGCTCTAGGAGCTTCTTCTTCAGGAAACCTCCTCTGGCGTTCCTATTAGGGTGAAATGCCCCTTTTCAGTATTCCTATAAAATTTTATGTAAATCTCTAATCCTATGCTTATTCTTTGTTTCTTAATTACATATATGTGTGTGTGTGTGTTAGACTCTGTGAACTCCCTGAAGACAGATGCTATAATAATATTTATCTTTATATCCTCGGCATCTAGAATGCCCAGCACAGAATAGGTACTCGAAAAGTTTTATTGAATGAGTGACAAGGAGTATAAACTTTGGAAGTTAAAGATTTACTCTGATTTTCTTTTGCATTTAAACAATGTAAACAAGACTAGAATGCCTTTTAGAACAGGATTCTCAGCCAGGGATGTGCTGTTTGGGGAGCTTTTTCAACAGGCCTGCTCAGGCCCCATCACTGTCTACTGAGTCAGAATTTGGGGGATGGAATCCAGGCATGTGCATTTTGATAAACGGTCTTCAGGAACTAAGTGCCTTACTCACTTGGTGGGAGTAGAAAATAACACAAGTCCCTGTGGAATAGAAGCTAGTTATATCTACCAAAATTACAGATGCATTTTGCCCTTTGACCAAGCAATGTCACTTTTAGATCTATTCTGTGGATAGATTGAAATAAAGTAAGCAGAGTTACTCATTGAAGCATTGTACATAATAGCAGATGATTGGAAACAATAAAGCCTCCAGGAATTGGGGAATATTTGTAGAAATTTATAGAGATTTGCATAATGGAATACTGTACTGTGGTAAAAGAGAGAGGGAGAGGGAGGAGAGAGACTATTATGTGCTAATGGGAGAGATGGGCAAATGAGAAGAAAAAAGAAGCCAGGTGTTAAAAAAAGAATATATACATTTTTTAGGTATTCAGGCTAGAAAGGCAGCTCCTGTTTAGTTTAGTTAGGAGAATCCATACTATATCCATAGATTTGTGGTACCTTGTGGATCTGACACTAGAATCTTTGACAGTGCTTTCACTGGTCAAAGTAAGTGCATAAAGACAGATTTCCCTCCCTCCATATGGCTTTCAGTTAAGGGAAGAAAAATTCCCACACAGTTGCTAGTAAAGCATGTTTATTTCCTGTAGGGTAGTAGCAAAACTTAACATTTTCAAGGTATTGTCTTTTACTGCCTTTTTGATTTTTGTTGACCATAACTACTGTACTGGTGTTATTTTTGGTTTAGTGTATAGATTGCTGCTTCCTGGGAAGTCTGATATAAACAAATGTCATTAGGGACCTAGCTAGGTAATCTTCATTAACGTAAAAACATTGGCAAACAAAACTATTTCGGTCTCCAAAGGTTAAAACCATTAGTGACTCTTTCATGCCTAAGGCCCATAAAGACTTTGAAATCAAAATTATTGGACTTCTCTAAAGGATCTGTATCCTAACAGCTTTTTAAGTTCTTGGTGTAGAGAGATATGGAATAATAGGCATGTCTCCACATTAAACCCGATCTTAAAATAGGAGGAACTCAAATTACCATCCAATTTGCTTTCCTGCTCTAGTTCTCTTTTTCTCTTTCCAAAACATGTCTCTGGAGCTTTCTACCAGCTTGTTGGTAACAGCATCACCCCTTTCCATAAACTACAGGTGCTGTTGCTCTGAAAAACACACCTCTTTTATGTAAAACCTTATGACAACCAATAAGTAGATGTAAGGGAACAGAGCCTTTCAAAAAATAAAAGTTGATTATGTGAACTTTCTAGGAATTGGTTATAAAGTAATGATCCTTAGACCTAATTCCTAACATTTGTGTAGCATTTTCATTTTTATAAAGATTTGCTTTTCAGTAGTAAAATAGTAATGTTAGAAGTATGGAGAGAATATCACCATACCAATTTTATGAATAAGAAAACTGAGGCTCATGTTAATGACCACTTGTTAACATTCACATCACTAGTAAGTGGTGGAGCCTCAAGCAGAGAACAGAGTTTCTTGCTATTATGTGCAGCTCCTTCACTGCTTAGTGCCGCATGGCTCCCACTCATTATCACTTGAGGTATATTTCAGAAGGTTTGAAATTATGACTTAGTACCTTGTTTTATCTCTTATACCTTGAGACACCATTTAGGCAACTAGACTTTAGACTTAAATCGGAAAATATCAAAGGAAATTACCAACTAGGAATGCTTAAATTTTTTCAGAGAAGTAAAGACAGACACATTTCTGATGTTTGTGCATAGAATGCAAATAGTTCCAGGTGCATGTGGCTCATGATATATTTGGGTATAAACACCTGTGCTTACTGAAGCATTTACTTTACATCTTCTCTACCTAAATAGATGGCTATGACTATATACCAGCACATAAACAAATGTATCATGCAAATATGTACAATGGAGGAAGGTATGATGAATAATGTGAAATTTTACACCTTAAGGAAATGAAAACTCTTATATTGGTTTCTAAAGCAGAGCTGATCTCAAAGCCAATAAAGAGAACTAATTGCAATAAATATTGAAAAATACCTATCGTAAAATGATCAAAAGAATTGCAGCCCTTTCACCCATAAGAAGACAACCATATCAAATGCAGAAAACTTCAGTTGTTGTCTGAGATAAACTTTTAGGTATTTAGTTATTTTCCTCAAAAGAAGCAAGTTAAAAATAGTTAGTTTCAAGCATTTATTTAATTAACTTCAAACTGACATAGGTAAGTTCATATATTTGTGAAGGTATAGGGTAGTTATTGAGTTGAGAACTCTTTGAGGACAAAAATTCTAGCTTACTTTTCTTTGTACTTTCAGTCCTTGGCACTGCATGTGGCACAAAATAGGCACCTACAATACATACCCATTAAATGAATAAAGGGGATTGGAGATTGAGTGGAGACCAGAATTCTTATGACTTGTACATATGGTTTGGTTTTGAGTTTGATATTTTCTTAAGTAGGCAGCAGATTCTCAAGCACTTTTCATACTGTTGTTTACTGAAAATGCAGACTACAGAAATATTCATACAGTGTGATCACAACCATGCAAAACTAATAAAAAGTATACAAAGAAAAAGTCTACAAGGAAATTCACTAAATAGTGGCTTTGTATTATTATTGTGGATGATATTTTCATTTTTCTATATTTAAACTTTTTCATTACGGTAGATCAGATATAAGAATATGATGATAATGTATGTGGTAATATATTCTTTCAGATTATGTTATTCAAGATGTAAGCAAAGACCAATATATTTTTTAATCATTTATTCTCTCTAAAATTGGCCCTTTGTGATTATCTTACATACTGTTTTTTGGGGAACATAATTATTAGATTTGGAGATAGTATTCCTTGTGGAGCTGGTTTATGGAGTGAAATAAATTTATTTGAACACAAAAGTCCATTCTACCATTTGAAATATTTCTTCTTTTTTCCACAAAGTTGGATGTACTTGGCATATTAGTAGAGATCTCTGTAGTCCACAAATATTTTTTCAGTAATTCCTGTGTGCCAGGTCCTGTGTTAGGCCTTGGTTCCTAAGTTGGCTATTTTCCTATGGTGTTTGGTTTGGCATTTCTCAGCTACAGATGCATACTGAGGGTTGTCATTGTGGACTATAGAAAATGAATGGGTAATTTTCCATATTAGAGTCCCCCAGGGAAAATGTGCCAAGATAGAACCATCAGTCGTATACTGTGAATCCATGCTTAGGGATAGCTTGAGGCATGAATGCTTGTTCTAAAAGCCTTTTACATTTAGTATAGTCATTTGAAATTGTTAAATTCCAATTTTCACTAAAACAAAATAAGCTTTGTGTGTCTTGCAGATTTGACTCAAATTTTATTTGATGTCTTCACTTTGGGGAATACTTTGATATATGATTCCGTTCTCATTTAGAAACCAATAACTTTAAAGATAATCATTTTTAACATCTTGATTTCTTTAAAACACACATATTACCAAATGCATTCTAAAACTTTTATTTTTAAAGTTTCTATCCAGCTGAATCTGGCATAAAACTTGACCAGAAGGGCTGAATTATATCATAGGCCAGGATGAATGCCTCACAGTAGTTCAGAAGTAAAATACTTTAGACTTCACTTCAGACTCCATTTTTTATTTTAGATGTGTTGCGAAGGTATTGAAGGACTAAATATAGGAAGAAAGAACAGAACAGCCTTCTGATTTAGTAAGCCTTAGATGTGACAGTTCATACGTGATCTCTGTATGGATCACTTTCTGCCTGGGAATGGTAAGAGTAGTATCTCTGATTGTACTTTAGCGTTTCAGATTCTTTTTCTCATATAAAAAACTCAGCAAGAAGTTCTGCTTCTGGCCATGACAGTGTGAGAGCTTTATGAACCTGCTCCTTAATGAAGCTGGTTACTTAAAAAACAACAACAACAACAGCCATTTAAATTCTCTGGAAATAGTCCTAAAAGCATGCAGTCAATGAAGACACACTTATTCAGGAAAATATACTGAAAGTCAGAAAAGTGAAAGTCTGTGGTATTTGAACTGAGACCTGCTCCCTTTCTTCCCACTCTCAGTGGAGTGAGATGGAAACCCTCCTCCAAACTGAGATCAAATTGCCAACATCCCTTGGATCATAGAAAAAGCAAGGGAATTCCAGAAAAACATCTATAAAATTTTTTTTTTATAAAATTTTTTTATAATATTTTCTAAATGTTATAATTCTGCTTCATTGACTATGCTAAAGCCTTTGACTCTGTGGATCACAACAAACTGTGGAAAATTCTTCAAGAGATGGGAATACCAGACCACCATACCTGCTTCCTCAGAAACCTGTTTGCAGGTCAAGAAGCAACAGTTAGAACCAGACATAGATATAGAGATTGGTTCAAAATTGGGAAAGGAGTATGTCAAGGCTGTGTATTGTCACTCTGCTAATTTAACTTCTATGCAGAGTACATCATGCAAAATGCAGAGCCAGATGAATCATGAGCTAAAATCAAGATTGCTGGGAGAAATATCAACAATCTCAGGTAAGCAGATAATATCACTCTAATGGCAGAAAGCAAAGAAGTAAAGAGCCTCTTGATGAGGATGAAAGAGGAGAGTGAAAAAGCTGGCTTAAAACAGCATTCAAAAAAGTAAGATCATGGCATCTGGTCCATCACTTCATGGCAAATAGATGGGGACAAAGTGGAGACAGTGGCGGATTTTATTTTCTTGGCTTCCAAACTCACTGTGGATGGTGACTGCAGCCATGAAATTAAAAGACATTTGTTCCTTGGAAGAAAAGCTATGAACAACCTAGACAGCTTATTAAAAAACAGACATCACTTTGCCAACAAAGGTCTGTATAGTCAAAGCTATCGTTTTTCCAGTAGTCATGTATGGATGTGAGAGTTGGATCATAAAGAAGGCTGAACATCTAGGAACTGATGCTTTCCAGTTGTGCTGGAGAAGACTCTTGAGAGTCCCTTAGACAGCAGGGAGATCAAACCAGTTAATCCTAAAGGAAATTAACCCTGAATATTCATTGGAAGAATAATGCTGAAGCTCCAATACTTTGGCCACCTGATGCGAAGTGCTGACTCATTGGAAAAGACTGATGCTGGGAAAGATTGAGGGCAGGAGGAGAAGGGAATGACAGAGAATGAGATGAGATGGTTGGATGTCATCACTGACTGGATGGACACGAGTTTGAGCAAGCTCTGGGAGATGGTGAAGGACAGGGAAGCCTGGAGTGCTGCAGTCCATGGGGTTGCAAAGAGTTGGGCATGACTTAGTGACTGAACAACAGCAAAATGATAGAGCCAAGATCAGAGCTCTTACTTTCCTCAGTCCTCAGTTGGAAGGCTAACTAACCAGTAGGGACAGGGGTAAGGTCAACATTTCTCATCCTGCCCAGCCACATGTCACTGAGACAAAATTCTGGGTGAGTTATAGCTGAGAGATGGGGTCTCTTCTTTCACCCAGTCTCCACTCGTGGGTCATGGGCTCTACCTTGAGTAAGGCAACATTGAGAATATTGGGGCACCAACTGCCCTTGCCCTGGCTGGTGGGACAAAGAGATTCCACCTTGGAAGGCAAATTGAGGAGTTTTGGGCCTTCTACTCCCCTGTCTCCTCCAGTTGAACTCTCAAGGAGGTGTCACCTAGAAAGAAGTATGCTGTTGTCTCTGCCCTCAGCATCAGAACCAAGGTCCAGGAATTTTGCCAAGAGAAACAAGCAGACCTTATAACAGTAAGCTCTGAATCTCTCCCCAGCGAGACCAACTTTTTGCAATAGTGTGAAGTTCCTGCCTGAAGGTATGGGTTGTGGTGAAAGGAGGAGTTGGGAGGAGACTGACATATTGATTGGAGTTATAGGGCTAACCAGAAGTCTAGCTAGTTTGCTAGAAAGGAAGCAGGAAAGACAGCTGGGAGGAGCCTTCCTGTAATCAGAACAAATCTTAAATACTTACCTCAGGAACTATCTCTTCAAAGGAGCCCTAATAAATTGGTTCAGTCTGTAGAGCAATTTATGCCCCAGGACATTGTTAAGACAATAGATCAATCATTCTGCAGTTAGTGGAGCTTAACAGCTGGGTGTGGTCAGGGAAGAGAAAGTCAAAGAGAGGCCTGCCAAAGCCACTGTCACCCCAGGATGACTGTAGCATACAAAAGGGTGAGTCCCATGAGGAGCTACATCTGCAGGGAGGAGGAGGAAAATATACTCAACTAAAATAATTCATCCAGTCACTGAGAAAATAAGAAAATAACAATAGCAAATCTTGGATGGCATAGGCAATACCCAGTGTTGATGTATTATCTAAAATGTCCAGCTTCAAAAAGAACCAAAACAAAACAAAGCCATGTGAAGAAACAGGAAGGAATGACCTACACACTGGGGGAAAAGCAGGCAGTGGAAACTGCCTGTGAGAACAACCAGAGGGTGGGTTTAACAGACAGACTTCAATATATTCATTATAAATATATTCAGAAAGGACTTCCTTGGTGGTCCAGTGGTTAAGACTCTGTGCTTTCACTTCAGGGGGCTTGGGTTTGATCCCTGGTTTGGGGAAGTTCTGCATGCTGTGTGGTGTGGCCAAAAAAAAAAAAAAAAAATTCAGGAAAGTAAAGGAAACCTTAATTAAAGAAGTAATACAAAGTTTGAGGACACCACAACAAATGAAGAATATCAATGCAAAGATAGAAATGATTAAAAAGAAAAAGAAGAACTAAATGGAAATTTTGGAAGTGAAAAGTACAATAATGGGAAAAAGATCACTTAAGAGGCCCAATGTTGGGTTCAAACTGTCAGAAGAAAGAATGAGCAAATATGAAGATAAGTTAATATTGTATACAAGGTAAAGAACAGAGAAAAAAGAATAATGAAAATGAGTGCCTCAGAGAAATATGAGATGATGTTAATGTATCAACTAATTGGAGTACCAGAAGGAGAGGAGAGAGAAAAGGGAAGAAAAAATATTTGAAGAAATGTCTAAAAACTTCCTAAACTTATTGGAAAACAACTTACATATCCAGGAAGCTCAGTAATGTCTGAGTAGAATAACCTCAAAAAGATCCATAGACACATCACAATAAAAATGCTAAAACTCAAACACAATGAGAAAATTACGAAAGTAGCAAAAGAAAAATGGATCATCACTTACAAAGTAGTCTCAGTGAGATACACAGCTGACTCCTCATCAGAAATGTAAGCCTGTGGCAGTGGAATAATGTATTCAAAGAGCTCAAAGAAAAAACCTTGACCAAGAATCTTATATCCAACAGAGCTATCTTTTAACATAGCAAGGGAGATAAAAACATTTTTAGATAAACGAAAAAATGAATTTGTTCAAGACCCACCTTGCAAGAAATACTAAAAGTTCTTCAAACAGAAAGCAAGTTACCTCAAACAGTGATTTGAATCCACACAAAGAAACAAAAGAGAACTAGTAAAGGTAATTATGTAATTATAAAAGATAATAGAAATGCATGTTTCTTCTCCTGTTCTTTTAAATGATTTTAAAAACAGTTGTATAAAACAATATGTCTATAATATATTGTTCAGCTAGTAACATACAGAAACATAATATGTTTGTCAGAAATAGCACAAAGGCTGATGAGAACAAAGCTGTACTGCACTAAGGAAGTGACTCTAGATAATAACTTTGATCCTCAAGAACAAAGCAAAAGAACCAAAAATTATGATTAAGAAGGCCAAAATAACAAAAGCTGTAAGTATATACCAGCTGTCCTTTCTCCTCAGTGACTTCAAAAGACAAAATTATATATCAAGTAATCATTTTTGATATGTATAACAATAATGCCACCAAAGAGGGGAAAGGGACAGCATCATATAGAAGCAATGTTTCTAAACCTCACTGGAATTAATGTAAATTGAAGCTAAATTCTGTTGAGATATATACATATATAAGCTATATAAGTCCTAGAACAACAACTAAGGAAATGACTCGGAAAATAATTCCATTTTGTAGAAGACTAAAAAATGCTATTGAAAGAAACTAAAGAAGATCTAAGGGCTTCCCTGGTGGCCCAGTGGTAAAGAATCCGCCTGCTAATCAATGCAGGAGACACAGGTTTGATCCCTGATCTGGGAAGACCCCACATGCTGTGGAGCAACTAAGCCTGTGCACCACAACTACTGAGCCTGTGCTCTGGAGCCCAGGAGCCACAACTACTGAGCCCTGCACACTGCAACTACTGGGACCAGAGTGCCCTAGAGCCCGTGTTCCACACCAAGAGAAACCAACGCAATGAGAGGCCTATGCCTCACAGCTGGAGAATGGGCCCCGCTCCCCACAACTAGAGAAAAGCCCAAGTAGCAACGAAGACCCACCACAGCCAAATGCAAATAAATAAGATTTAAAAAGAAATTAAGATGTAAAGAAATGAGAAAACATCCCATGTTCATAGATTAGAAGACTTATGCTCAGATGGCACTAACTTCTCATTTTGATCTGTAGATTTAATGAGATACCTCTTAGAATTCTGGGTGGCTTCTTTGTACAAATTGACAAGCCTGTTCTGAGATTCATATGGAATTGCAGGGGATGCAGAAGAGCCAAAACAATCTTGAAAGGAACAGACCTAGAGAACTTACAACTCCCAACATCAAAACTTATTACAAGGCAACAATAATCAAGACAGTGTGTACTGACACAAGGATAGATAAACATACATATGGTTGACCTTTAAGCAGCTCAAGGTTTAGGGTGCCAATTCCCTGAGCAGTCGAAAACCCATGTATAACTTTATAGTTGGTCTTTCATATCCACGGTTCTACATCTGTAGTTTCAACCAACTGTGGATCTTGTTGTATGTATTTACTAGAAAAAACCTGCATATAGATATAGATGTAGATCAGTGGAATAGTATTGAGAGTCCAGAAATAACCAGTGTGTCTGTGATCAACAGATTTTTGACAAGGGTGCCAAGACCATTCAGTGGGGAAAGAATAATATTTTAACAAATGGCACTGAGAAACTTAGCCACATATAAAAGAATGCATTGAATCTTTACTTCACACCATGTGCAAAATTTAACTCAAGATAGATCAGACCCAAATGTAAGATCTAAAACCATAAAACTCTTAACAGGAACGTAGGGTAAGTCTTCATGACCTGCATTTGGCAGTGGATTCTTAGATAGGACACCAAAAGCATAAGCAACCAAAGAAAAATCAATACATTAGACTTCATCAAAGTTAACTTTTGTGCTTATATTATCAAGAAAGTGAAAAGACAGCTCACAGAATGGGAGATAGTATTTGCAAATCATATATCTGATAAGAGACTTGTATCTAGGATATATAAAGAACTCAATAATAAAAAAACAAATGAATTTTAAAATGGGCAAAGAATCTAAATATACATTTTTCCAAAGAAGATATACACATAGCCAATCAACACGTGATGCTCAACATCATTAACCATCAGGGAAATGAAAATCAAAACTACAATGAGATATCAGTTTATACTCACTGGTATGGCTAAAATCAAAAAAGTCAGATAATAAGTGTTGACAGGGATGTGGAGAAATCATAATGCTCATACATTACTGATAGATTATTGCATATAAAATGGTGCGGCCACTTTGGAAAATAATCTAGGAGGTCCTCAAAGGATTAAACAGAGTTACTATATGACCCAACAGTTGCACTTCTAGGTATCTACAAAAAAGAAATGAAGATATGTGTCCACAGAAAACTGTGTACTTGAATATTCACAGCAGTATTATTCATAATAGCCAAAAAATGGAACCAAACCAAATGTCTATCACTTTGTGAACTGATAAATGGAATGTATTATAGCCATACGTGCTTATAACATGGATGAACCTTGAGCATATTATGCTAAGTAAAAGAAGGAAGACACAAAAGGCCACATAATGTACAATTCCATTCATATGAAATTTCTAAAGTAGGCAGATCTGTAATAACAGAAAGTAGATCTTTGGTTTCCCAGGGGCTAGGGAGAGAGGGGAATGGGGAGTTACTGCTAATGGGTATTGGGGTTTTCTTGAGGGTGATGAAAATGTTTTAAAATTAAACAGTGATGATGGTTGCACAAGTGTGAATATACTAAGAATCAGTGAGCTGTATACTTTAACAGGGTAAATTTATGATAGATAAATTATGTATTAATAAAGCTGTTATTAAATACTACATGCCCATCATTCAAAGCACTATATGAAGATTAACACATTTAATCCTTATAACAAAGCTAATAAATGAGGTACTGTTTTCTTACTTATTTTACAGATGAGGAAACTAAGGCACACAAAGAAACTACTTGTTTAAACTAGTGAAGTAAATTACTTGCCTAAACTTGTGAAGTGGGAGGACATGATTTAAGCCTATGCCATCTGGTCCACAGCCCTTGTGTTGCACCATACTGCCACTCATTAATAATTGAGTTGACCTATTGTATAGCTTATGAATTGATTCTGTTTTCTGATTGTAGGCTCCAACTCTCTCCAAAACTTGAGAGTTGTTGTGGAGCATAAACAAAACTTTGACACTGAGCTAATTAAAACCATTGACAGAAAACAGAAGCCCAGGATTTGCAGTATGACTGGATAGGGTAACTAGTGTCAGCCCTCCCCATAAGCAGTACAGTACTTGACCTATAGGAGTTAGGCATGCTGCAGATTTTTTTTAAGATTATTATTTTGCCTAAAATATAGGGTTTTGATTTTTTTTCTTCTCAGCAATTAGCTCTTCCTTACACAGTTTGGCCATGTACTAAGGCCAGGTACATCTTTGGCTGATTGAAAACTCTTAGGGCCTGAAAGAGTTCCAGGCTGAACAGACATTTCCAGTTCCTCATTTATAGATGAAAAACTGAGAGGCTGACTTACTTGGGGTTATGATCAATGAGTGGAGGATCTGGGACTCAAACTAGGTCCTCTGCCTCCTTTCCTGTCTTCAGTGACTGTCATTGCAGGCTGGCTCCTCAGGAACTTACAGTACAGTAAGGGACCCAGAATATCTTCCAGGACGGTGATTCCTTCTAAGGTCTCTTGTACTGAGGGTAATCAACCAGAATCCGACTGAATACTTTCAGTAATGGGATCTCCACAGCAGCCACTTTGCTGTTAGATAACTTTGTTAGAGAGCTTTTAACCTGTATGAACTCTACATCTGCTTTAATTGATCCTCCTGCTTTATCCCTCTCTGCCTCTGCCTTTGTCCACCACTTAGCTTGTCTTCTACCTTCTTTCCCCTGCTCCATCTCTTTCATTTTTTCCCCTACTTATTACCAACACTCACATTTATCAAGAAGCTTTTTCTAGCTAAATTCTCTATATGTAGTTTATTCCTTTAATCTTTAATACACAGCTTAAATTGCTATGCATTGAAATACATTTATAGTCCTTATTCATTTTACATATGTTCAGTCTCCATAGTATTATAAGTAACTTGAGTTATGTGCTTTTATAGCTCCCTAACCCTAACTCAACCTTTTGTCACTTGGTTAGTATTTATTTCTCTTGAATAGTTTGCATGTACTTGAATTTTAAATTAAGAGGATTTTAAGTTATGTGCCTCTATCAGGACTATGTGCACAAGTGCTCAGCAATGAACCCTATAGATTCTAAATGGATACTATGGAATCTATAAAACTAATACAAAATTGCCATATTATAATATCAGCACTTACCTTTTCAAGTGTCTTTGGCATTAAATGGAAAATACAGATAAAAATTTCCTAGCCCTATTGTGCTTGTGCAGAGTGTACCTGTTAATATTACTTGATCTGCTCGTCCATCTGGCCATCTTTATGAGGTAATGTGCATAAGTCTCTATTCTATCCCAAGCACTGTGCTAGAGATTTTTAAATATATCATCTCATTTAATATTTATAAGCCCTAGATGTTATTCCTATTTGTAGAGATAAGGAAATTAGGCTCAGTGCTTTAAAAAAATTTGCCAAGATCATATAGCTATAAGCTAGTGTTTGAACCTAGGTGCTTTCCTTACTTCAGTTGTACTATTTCCTAATAAATAACTTGTGAGATGCCTTACTCCTTACAATATATTGTCTCAGATGCTGTTCATGTTAAATAATATATAATATTAATGATATAGATAGATATTTCACAGTAACTCTGTGAAAGATATATTTATATCTTACACATGATGAAATTTAGCTTCAGGAAGAATAAATAAATTGTTCCAGATCCAAATTCAAAAAATAATAGAACTAGGAATTAGAAAAAACCCAAACTGTTTCTGTGCTTTTTTCCTGCTACACCACTCCTGTGTTCTTGTGCCTTTGAAGACCTCTAACATCACAGCTGTCTCATTGAAACAACTTTGAAAGTGAAAGTGAAGTCACTCAGTCGTGTCCAACTCTTTGCGACCCCATGGACTGGAGCCCCTCCATCCATGGGATTCTCCAGGCAAGAATACTGGAGTGGGTTGCCATTTCCTTCTCCAGGGGATCTTCCTGACCCAGGGATTGAACCTAGGTCTCTGGCATTGTAGGCAGATGCTTTACCGTCTGAGCCACCAGGGAAGTCAATCCCAACTTTACTCTTGTCCTTATTCTTGGCTGTCCTAGTCTGCTCGTGCTACCATGACAAAATACCAAAAACTGAGTTGCATAAGCAAAACAAATTTATGCCTCACAGTTTTGGAGGCTAGAAGTCCAAAATCAAGGTGTTGGTAAGGTAGATTTCCTTCTGAGACCTCTTCTCTTGGCTTATAGTCACCTGCTGTCTGACTGTATACTCATTTGACCTCCTCTTTGTGAGAGAAGGAAGCGAGTGGGGAATGAGTCTCTTGTAAAAAGATATTATTCCTATAAGACCAAGGCCTCTCCTTCATGACCCCATCTCACCTTAATAACCTTCTCAAAGCCCCATCTCTAAATACCATCACACTGGGGTTAGAACATCAACATATGAATTTAATGGGGATACAAATATTTAGTCCATAACTTCAACTTACCATCAGAGCCCCTGATTATCTTCTATAGAGGCCTGGGCTACTACAGCTGAGATCTAGGGATTTAGAGATAGAGTATTTCAGAGTGAAGAGCTGAGCGTTGTGGAGTAGATGACGTTGGAGACAAATTCCAGAGAAACTTTATATAGGTAACATTTTGATACACTGAAAAAGACAAAAAGCTGTAGAGATCCAGTGGATGAGACTCTGTACCAGCCACCAAGATATAGAGTATATGTTGTGATGGAATGTACATCTTCCAGCTTTGTTAGTGTACTTTTACATAATCAAATTATGACTTGGCTGAGAACTCAGTAAAGATTAAATGTGATAATGTTGCCTTATTTGGCAAACTAAAATGCAACAAATGATAATGCTCCTGTATCTGGCAGTATATTAAAATACTAAAATATGTTTTGCATAGGTAGTGAAGAAGAGCATTTTCTGAAAAATAAAGACTCTTGCTTAAGTAGTAAGAAAACCAGAGTTGGCTGGTACTGTATTTAAAGAGAAATTGAAAGTTTTGACATGCCCATTTCTGCCCTCAGTCAAGAAGGGAAAGGCAGCTGATTGGTTTTTAAGTTTTCATTTACACCTAAGCTATTTTTCCCATCTGTTAATGAACTCTTGATGATGCATCATGTCTTTCTCAGGATTGCTAATTAGCAAAGAAACTTGAGCCAAACTTACATAATTGTTGTTACTATGAACTCTCAGTCTTTTGGCAGGATCACCATGATACAGAGCATAGCCAGAAGGATTGTATTACTGAAAAAAAATGTACATGTGCAAGAAGGAGAGCTAAAGATGAAATTAAGGAAGTGAGATAAAAACTTCATTCACAAGGACAGTATCCATTAACTAAAAAGTGATAATTACTATTGCCTCCCATAGTAAAAGTAGGAAAAAAACCCCAAAAGTGTATAGATATCATATCATATTAAACTAAATGTAATTGAAACCAGCTTCATGGGCATTTATTTAGAAAATCTCATCTTTCACTTTTTATAAAGAGATTTCAAATTTGACCTCCAGAATCCTCTCTAACCTTTCTTAGAAGCGCAGTGTAGAATCCTGGCAGTAAGTCATTAATTGTTTAATGTTTTTGTAAAATACTATTTTTTAATAGGTCTGTCTTCTGGCAATGACAGCATTGTTCCAACTATTGATTATAATAAGCTTACTTTAGAATTTAATACATCTGTTTCTGTCTTCTGCATACACATGTGTGTGTGTGCACGCGTGCACACACACACACATTGCTGTGCACAGAGGGCAAAAGTTTAGAACTATCAGATTTAGGTGGCTGACCTTCAGCTCCAGTTAAGAACTAAAATTAGATCTCTGTGGAATATATATCCAGTGACATCCATCAGAGAAGAGTGTAGGCATAACCCTGAGAAGCCAGGGAGGCATCATTCAAGGGACTTTGCTGTAACTACAAAATTGTTTCGCATTTGAATTTTTATCTTAAAAATTCATGTGACTTTTTGTATTGTGAGTTGTAACACATTTGTTTATTTTCATGTAGAAACACTTCCCTGCTCCCACCCTTGATAAATCTTTTAGTAAAATGGTAGTTAAGGAGGATACACAAGGATTGTCCTGTGACTTTAAGTATCTCTGGCACTGTGCCAAATCTCCCAGATGAATGTGCCTATTTTAAGAACATGGTCCTATCCCATCACTATAGGAACACTGGTTGATTGCAGTGAGAGCATAAATCAGGCATGTGGCTAACATTGCAGACATAATGGACAAGAAGGTGGAAGTGGGATGGGGAATCCACTCATTAAAGAGAAAGTATTTAATTCTTATTAAGGAGAATGGATAGGTATTTCAACACACAATAGAAGACCAGAAACAGTAAATAAGAAGAAGAACCATGTTTAAGGACTTGTCTGTTTAAGGAGAAAAAAAATCAGTCCTCAGTAATTCCTTTCACAGACCTAGCTTATCCCAGAATTGCTTTGAATGTTTTAACACTCATTTTTTATTTATTTTGTCACCAGATACCAGTAGAATGAAAAGAGAGTAGGACTGGGAGTCAAATAATAATCTTAGTCCCCTTTTCCATTGTAGCTTTCTGTGCTACTTAAGCAAATCATTCAGCTTCCTTGGGAGTCAGTTTTCATTATCTATAAAATAAATCCCCGATCCTGAATATGGGCTTCCTAGTTGGCTCAGTGGGTAAAGAATCCACCTGCAATGCAGGAGATACAGGTTACATTCTTGGGTTGGGAAGATCCCCTGGAGGAGGCCATGGCCACCTACACCATTGTTCTTACCTGGAGAATCCCATGGACAGAGGAGCCTGGTGGGCTACAATCCATAGGGTCTCAGAGTTGGACATGACTGAGCACACACACACAATCCTGAATATGTTATTAGGTATTATTTTCTAAAAGGATTCTATGGTCAAATAAATAAAGGAAGTATCAGCTTAAAAAACATGTTTCTTTTCCATAGTTCATCTGAGAATCTTTAATATTTTAATAAGCCTTAAAAGTTTCCTAGATTTATTCTTTAACAAAACCCATTTTTTTAATAGAACCTTTTGCACTGCTAGTGTTTATTGATGTTAAGTAGTCATTATAGCCCTTTATAACTCTTAATATTCTGATTCTGGAAATTATACTCATTTTGTTTGGCTCTTCGACTGTTTTCTGGCCTGTAGTTATCATAGGGTTACTGCCAAGTTGAACTCACTGCCTCTGCTGTGTATGTACTCTGCCCCTCTTTCCAAGTTGAACTGGAAAGTTATTGCATTTTCCTGTTTCTTATAAATAAAACAGACATTAGTTTAGTCCTTGTCTTTTGCAGTGTTCACTTCTCTGTTCACTGCCATTACATTTTTAATTTGGTTGTTCAGTCATTGGCCCATTTTTAGAGGTCTTGTTCTTAGAAATGTACAATTTTGTCTCTTCCTGTGTACCATCCTCTCATTTAATAAGCAATACTGTAATATATAGGGTATTATCCCCATTTCACATGTAATGAACCTTATGCTCAGAAAAAAACAAATAACTTGCCCAGATCTCACAGGTAATAAAATAGCAAAGTGAAGTCTCTCTGACTTGGCAACTCAAATTCTCTATTATGGCATATACATTATAGTTATAGTGGTAAATAACATTTGTTGAGTATTTTATTCTAAGGCAGCATATACATATTATCTTATTTAATTCCCCCAATAGCCCTATGAAGTAGATACTATCATTCCCATTTTATCTTGAATTTAGTAAACAGACATTTGGTGAATTGTTAATGAATGGATAAATAGATGAAGAAATGAATATACAAACCAACCATGGCACAACCAGGCCAAGTTGGTCTGAGTCTTGTTATTAGATATAGAGTAGTTGCTTAGTCATTGAAAATGTTAATTGCTCAGTCATGTCTGACTCTTTGCGACTGCATGGACTATAGCCCACCAGGCTTCTCTGTCCAGGCAAGAAGGAGTGGGTAGCCATTCCCTTCTCCAAGGGATCTTCCCAACCCAGGGATCGAACCCATGTCTCCTGAATTACAGGCAGATTCCTTACCATCCAACCCAGGGATTGAACCCACGTCTCCTGAATTACAGGCAGATTCCTTACCATCTGAGCCACCAGGGAAGTACAATATCATTTCTGTTACTTATGGAATGATGGTATAAGAGGTTCTATATGGGGCATGATTGGGACATTGTATTTCAAAGGTATATTCTTATTTAAATGTAAAGCCAAGTTGTTGCAACAAAGAGGCCCCCAAGGAAGAAGTGATTTAAGGAATATGGGCATTTATTACCTTTCCAAATAACAGGTCATGGGTGATCAACCATGCAGGTGACTAGCTCTGCTCCATGTGTTAATTCAGTGACCTAGCCTCTTTACAGGTTTGTCAAGTCATATCTTTGCCATTGAACATTGTCTCAGCCTATACTGGGCTGCCACTTCCAGGTTCTGGGCTGCAGAAGGGGACAAGAAAGGGGAGAAGGCATGCCCACTATTGTAATGACCCAAACCTGAAAAGGGCATACAATGTATCCTCATACATTCCATTGGCAGAGTTCAGTCATAGGGCCCTGAAGAAGAGCTGAGGAGTGTAGTGTAACCAGGCAGCCATGAAACTTGCCACAGTTCTCTTACTGTTTAAGAAAGGGAGGATGGATTTTGATGGACTTCTATCACTTTTTACCACAATGCCTAATAATTAAAGTCTTAATAAGTTCCCTGGTGGCTCAGTGGTAAAGAACCCACCTGCCAAGGAGAAAACGTGGGTTCAGTCCCTGGGTCCAGAAGATCCCCTGGAGAAGGAAATGGCAACCCACTCTAGTATTCTTACCCGACAAATTCCATGGACAGAGAGAGGAGCCTGGCGGGCTACAGTCTATGGGGCCGTAAAAGAGTTGGGCACGATTTAGCGACTAAGCAACAAAAACAAAGTCTGTTTATGAGGCTTTATAGTATTTCCTCATTACTCTGGGATCTGAGTTAATATTACTGCCTTCATTATATATTTGAAGAAAACTTATACGGGATAAAATGCGTTCTTAAGAACAGTGCTTTCATATTATTTGTGATGAAGGACCAAGTTTTTTGCTTATCTGTTTCTTAATTTTCCTCTAATTTGTAATAGACCAGTAGTTCTGAAAGTATAATAAAAATGAATCATGCAAGAAATAATTACATGCTTGGATAGCAAAGTCAAATCACTATAAAGGTTTCCGAATACATATTCTCAACTTTTTATGTGCTTAGTCACTCAGTTGTGTCTGACTCTGTGACCCCATGGACTGTAGCCCACCACGTTCCTCTGTCCATGAGGATCTCCAGGCAAGAATACTGGAGTGGGTTGCCATGCCATCCTTCAGGGGATCTTCCCAACCCAGGAATCAAACCCAGGTCTTCCACATTGCGGGTGGATTCTTTACCATCTGAGCCACCAGGGAGGTCTAAGAATACTGGAGTGGGTAGCCTATCCCTTCTCCAGCAGAACTTCTCAACCCAGGAGTCGAACCGGGGTCTCCTGCATTGCAGGTGGATTCTTTACCAGCTGAGCTACCAGGGATGGTTGGACAACAAACAGTTTGTGAACTGGCACCAATCTGCAGACACTTTTGAGTAGTAATATTTGTCTCAAAAGTATTTTCTTACTACCTCTTTGGGATTGCCAGAGTATAATAGACTAACTATGATGTCTATATTATAAGCAAAGACATTTTCTTTGTATATAAAACTTGACTTTTCTCTTTTAAAAATATTTTTAGAAATCAACTTTTAGGACAGCATATAAATCATGATAGATTCATTATTTGAATGCTCATATACATGTCATAGCCTGTTTCGCTTGTTTCATAGTTGAAGTCAAAGCTAATCCTGGTTTTACAGATTGATAGTGAAAAGCTTAGCATTCTGGAGCTGAAAGAAGGTTGCCTAAAAGAGCCTTGATGCACGATATAGAGAAAGAAGACAATCTAATAAAATGGCATGCTGAGGGTCACAGTTAAATGAGAGATAGCATAGTATGATCATGGACTTAAGTGGAAATCACACTGGAGTCAGATGATCTGGATTGAGTCCTGGCCTTCTACTTCTTAGTTAAGTGTTCTTAGGTAGTCATTTAAAGAATCATATAGTCAGTGTTCAGTAAGCATTCCTTAGATTGAGGAATGTATATGAAAGTTTTTTGTAAAATATAAAGCACATAAGCAAACAGTGTTACTATTATTATTAAAATTATGAAGTCATCCCTTCTGATACTAAGTCCACTGGTTTTCCTGAACTCTTCTATATTTCATGCTAAACACCTGTTGAAAACAGGAGTCATATTTAATATTGCATCAAATTAAAATTTCTGGAGAGAGGATAGGCTACCCACTCCAGTATTCTTGGGCTTCCCTTGTGGCTCAGCTGGTAAAGAATCCTCCTGCAATGCAGCAGACCTGGGTTCGATCCCTGGGTTGGGAAGATACCCTGGAGAAGGGAAAGGCTACCCACTCCAGTATTCTAGGCTCAAGAATTCCATGGACTGTATAGTCCATGGGTTCTCAAAGAGTCGGACATGACTGAGTGACTTTCACTTTCAAATTAAAATTATGTTTATAAGGACTCTATAGCAGTGTGGAAAAAGTAAATTTAAAAGACAGGAAACAAAATTATTTACACATGATGATTGTGATTCTGTAGGCTGAAGTAATGTGCTTGTTACTGATACTCAAGCAGATTGACTAATGATAAAATCCTTCTGTCCACTGCATATAAAATATGTTAATACTACATAGTATAATTATAAATTTCTTTTCTATTTTCTTTGATAGTTTAATGCATTTTACATTTTAAAGAACATGTATAAGGAATTTAAACTCTTCAGAAAAGAGAACTTTATATGAAGACACATAATTTTTGCTTCTCATATAAAAAGACGTTTTTACACCATAGGGCAAACCATCTTACCAGTACAATCACAAGAACAGCCTTTACTGATTCTCCCATTGCTTCTTAGAACGGGCAACTATCTGGACAACATTAGTTGACTTCTACTAATGCTTTAAATTCAGGGAACTTCTTAGTCTAGTCAGTTTATTTGTTGGGTGCTTATTGTGTTCTTGTTGCTCTGCTGAGGGCTGCAAAGATTATGAAGAAATAAAACATAATAATAGTCACAGTTCAAAAAGTGCTTGTTATGTCCCAAAGACTCTTTCACAACAGCCCTCTGAGATGTAAGTGATATTATTCCCATTTTACAAATGAGAAAATGAGGCTCACAGAAGTAAAAAAATGTCTGAATCATAGTGGTAAAGCTGGCTGTTAAATCCAGGTTTTTCTGATTTAAAAGCCTCTACAGTACATTTTCTTCTCTTATAAAAGAAAGATGTCCTTTCTACCTTCAGAGAGCTTTTAGTAGCTGAGGCAAACTCATAAAAAAAACAGGAAGAATTAACTAAATACCAATGATTGCTACAAATTTTGGTATGGGCGTTCCTTGGAGAGGAAGAAAGTTGGGGGCTGAAGTAGTAAGGAAAAAAAAAAAACTTTATATCAAAAGTTAATTTTAAGCTTAGTTTTGGAGAATGGATAAAACTTAAATAGTCGAAGAAGGAGAAGGACTGATGCATATAGAAGGGAGATGGCAAGAAAGCAAAAAAAAAACAACTCTACATGAAATAATTTGAAAGAAATATAATTAGAGAGGAGGGTTTGATAGGGGAGCAGTATGAAAGAGAAGACTCAAAAAGCAGGCTGGAGGATCATAAATGCTAAGCTGAAGATTTGAGATTTTTACCTTATAACAATATATAAATGATAACCAGTACTGAACACTTAATGCTTTCCAAGCACTGTTCTAAGTACTCTACATATGTGATGTCATTTAGTAACTTTCCAAGGTCACACCATTAGAAGACAGTAGAATCAGCCTTTAAACACAAATTTAAATCCAGAAGCCCTGCTCTTAATCACAACACTGTTCTAGTTCTGGAGTCTATGATAAGTGGAACAAGTTTCAGGCCCAGGACCACTGATCTTAAACAAGTAATACACTTTACACCTCAAGTGATTTTTAACATTTGCGAAAAGTAATGTGACCAGATAATGACATCCCATCCCTATTCCTGCCACCCTGATATGTCTTTAGGACAGTTGAGGAGAAGTTAAGGTGTTTGTGCTAATGGCTTTCAGCTCTGCCTACTTTTCTGTGCTTATCTGGTCAGTTACTCTCAGTTAACCCCTGGTCCCCAACATCCAAGTTATATCAGTCCATTGTTAGTTGTAGTTCATTGGTTCCTAGAGTGTGGCTCCTGAACTGACAGCAACAGCATCAACTGGGAACTTATTAAGAGTCCCAATTCTGGCCTCATTCCAGACTGACTAAATCAGAAACTCTGATTCAATCTCTGTTTCAACAATCCTCACCTAGAGATTATGATACTAAGTGAAATAAGTCCGAAAGAGAATGACAAATACCATATGTTATCACTTATATGTGAAATCTAAAATATGACACAAGTGAACATATCTATGAAACAAACAGACTCAGACATAGAGAACAGACTTGTGGTTCGCCATAGAGGAGGGTGAGTAGGAAAGCAAAGGACTGAGAGTTTGGGACAAACTATTATATATGGATGGATAAACAACAAGGTCCTGTTATGCGGCACAGAGACCTATGGTCAGTATCCTGTGATAAGCCATATGGAAGAGAATATGCAAAAGAATATATACATATATATGTATAACTGAATCACTTTGCTGTACTGTAGATATTAACACAAGACTAAATCAACTCTACTTCAATAAAATTAACAACAACAAATAATTCTTTAAGAGATTATGATGCATGCTTAAGTTTGAAAACCATTACTATAGTATACTCTAGGGTTTCCATTCGGGAGCAAGCTACCAAAAATTTTTTGACAATACCTGGTATTAACGTTGAGAATCTCAATCTTGAGTCTCTGCTGCTGGGTCTTGTAGTCTAACTTTATGGAAATAGCCATGGCTACTAAGCTAGTGGTGGGTTCCCAGGTGGCTCAGTGGTAAAGAATCCACCTGCCAATACAGAAGATGTGAATTTGATCCCTGGGTTGTGAACATCCCCTGGAGAAGGAAATGGCAACCCTCTTCAGTGTTCTTGCTAGGATAATACTGTTACAGTCCATGGGGTTGCAAAGAATCTGACACGACTGAGCACGCGCACTGCAACCTAATGAGCATTTTAAAAGGGTTTTTTTGTCAGCCTTTCTGAAGTAATTATACTTTATGAGCATACCTAAGCTTTGCTTTATGACTTTAGTTCATTCCTGAAAACCTTACCTCTTAGTGAAAAGATTTTAAAACAGAAGATATTTCCATCAATTTTAATGGAAAAAAAATTGTTTCATGGTTATCTAAGATACCAAAATAGTTTTCAGATTAAAAAATTTATCAGTTGAACAGTGATAACAAGTTTGTACAAATAATACTTAGAAAGTTAGTAAAAACAGTTTGTACTTAAAATGTTATGTAATGATGATTTATTGTACTTGCAAAAAGAGGAAGAGAAGACTTGATAGTGAGAGGTGGCTGGTGGTGGAGGAATACAAAGGGATTATTCTTTGGAAGGGGCTGGAGAGTCAGGTAGTAAACTTTAAAGCAGGTTATCTTTGGGCGTGTGTGGGTATCTTGCACTTAAAAACAGCTACAGCACACTTGGGCCTGCCAGTGGGATACAGATGAAACAGCCTGTGTTCTCAAGGAGACTGGAGAAGGAGTGAGATGCTCCAACATCTCACTCTATAAGGAACTAAGTGCTTGTTGAAACTAAGGGCTGTATAGAAGGAGAGCAGAGGGAGCGGCTGGGGAATCTTCTAGACCCCTCAGTCTTCAAATTAAACCTTAGAAAAAGAGTGGGGTCCTGACTGGTGGAAATGGGGACAGGGTAGGCCATGCTGAGGTAATAGTGGGAGAAGGTTCAGGACATATTGTCAGGGGACTGGGAGTCCGTTTGGAGCACTTGGAAAGGAAAGAAAAGGGAGGATGTATGTGTGTGACAGAGATATAGGAAAGGGGACACTGAGCTTATTTCAGCTGCATTCTGTGGGCAACAGAGAGCTATGAAAGCATTTGAAGAGAGCAAAGCATGTTTTAGGAGGAGTAAAATCAACTGAAAAAAAAATAGTTATAGCACAGGAAAATACCATTAAGGCAAAATAAAGAAACAAGAGCACCTTTGAAACAGAAGTCGTGCATGCACTCAACAGATGGGGGAATCATAAGGAATGCTACCCCTTCAGTGTTCTTGCTTGGTGTTCATATGCAAAGAAAAACTTCTGATTCATCCGAATGAGGTACATGGTTTAATTTTTCTTTATAATATTCTCTAAATAGAAACTATCACATTGAGTAGAGCAATGAATGTGTCTGTTAAATATCACTTCTTATATTTTGAGTACGTCTTTGATTTTTTTTAAGTTGTAATACAAAAAAGGGAGGGGTTCATTGTCCAAGAAGTGGTATTACTTTTCAAGAGACATTATAACAAAAAGCTACCTAACAGTTGTCATGTGAGGCAAGTCTATGATGAGAAATGACATGTCTAAAAACAACTGATTGAAAACTATGCTTGAAATAGTCTCCGTTGTGGATTTTCTGGAAGCCTTTAGGTGAGGCAGTTTTTAACTATAAATTTTGCAGGCCTCTCTAATCTCTTTTATGTAGCCTTCTTATGTCCCAGAGTTTTAACAGTCCATTTGGTTTATAGCCTTGGCTATTTGTATTCATACTTTGCTCTTTTTCTTTCTTGAATCTGACAGTGGAGGAAGAAAGAAGTCATTCCTACCCACAGATTTGGAGCAGGGGGAGGAGATTTTATTGTTGTTTTTGATTTAGAAAGAAAAGAACTAAAGATTTCTGTGTTTTATTAGATATGTAGAACTCCAAATTCACATATATAATATTTTATAATACCTTATTTATTATGTATTTCTTAAATAGGAATGTAGATAATTCCTTCTTGGGTAAAATTATATGGGAGCAAAGGTTACTTAACTCCACTACCCAGGAATATAGCACGTAGGAAACAGTGTGTAAAAGATATTTTTTTTCTTTGTCTTGGATGTGAAAAATCTGAAATTGGAGAAATTTTCCTATTTTATATATTTTTAATAATGGGCATATTATACTTTCCTCTATCCCAAAACAGCATTCATGAAAAAAAGTGCTTTTATGATGATATTAAAATATTAAGTGGAAGTCCTTTCTAGTTATCAGGCATGTTAAGGGATAGAGTTAACAATGTAGTGAAGTTTTTTTAGCTTGCTAGGTTAATTTCCTTTCCACCTCCATCTAGAGAACATAGTACATTTAAAATTGACATTTCCATAGCTGTTTGACTCAGATGTACTGAGAAGATGCACATGGCCTAAAATTTCTGCCAAGATCATAATTCTTGACCTACAGATAGCCTCTTTTAGTTAAAGTCTGATGACAGAGTAACAGAAACTTTGTAGAACCTTGTATTGGTCATAGTTGTTGTTGCTTTTGTTTTTACAAAATGTAACGGGTATAGAAATGGTTGGCAGTAGAATGGTTATACCTGCTGTTCCTCATATAAGGTTTGAGGTTCAGAGACCCAGATCTGCAGTTTATGGAGAAGAAAACTGGACATTGACTTTTAAGAGAATTATCAGTGGTTCTTAAATTTGGCAATGACAGAAAAACTTTTTCAAAAAATTCAATATAGAGTACACTTTGGGTCCAAATAAAGAATTGTTTCTGAGACAGTGGTAGCAAGATTTGGAACCAGGACTACTAGTATATTTGTGTAATCTGTGCCCTACTCCAACTCCATGGTTTCTTGAGCTTCCCTGGTGGCTCAGACGGTAAAGCGTCTGCCTACAATGTGGGAGACCCAGGTTCAATCCCTGGGTAGGGAAGATCTCCTGGAGAAGGAAATGGCAACCCACTCCAATATTCTTGCTTGGAAAATCCCATGGATGGAGGAACCTGGTAGGCTACAGTCCATGGGGTCGCAAAGAGTCAGACACGACTGAGCAACTTCACACCTTCACACACACTCCAAGAGAACAAAGGAAAGCTAAGATCCTGCCCACACTCTGAGCTTCCCAAGCCATGTGTCCTGGCACAGGGCTGCGCGGAGGAAGAGGGCTTTTTTGGTAATTTGACCACCCAGTAAGAACACTTTCTGCAGTTAGCATGGAGAGGGGCACCTTTTTGCAATTGACTGAAAGGAAGCATATATGCTAGCTGAGCCCTCTTTGGAACCCAATACTTGGAATAATTGTTAGCAATGTTGTCAGCAGATCTTCTCTGGGGTCATTTGATAATTAAATGTTATTACATATTAGCTAAAGAGAGTTCTAAGGTTTATATAACATGGGACTATTGCCCATAGTACTATAAATTCGGAAGACATTAGCAATGCTGAAACTGGGCATAAATGAAGGCTTCTTTAAGTCTTTTTATAAGAGCCTATACTTGTGGCCAAATGTGAACCAGTTCTCAAGGCATTAATTTTTATTTCCAGGAGGGGAATAGCTATGATTCAGACGATTACCTTCCATTCTCATAGTATATGTAGTCTGATATTAAAAATTCTTGAGAACAAACTTATATAAGATATTTGAAACTCATCTGTATAAAGTCACTAATTCTCTTTTAAACTAAGAATATTAGGCTAGAAGTTAGGAAACCCATACTCTACTGTTGCTACCCCACTAATTCATTGTGGCCTCATTCAAGTAGCTTAACCTTTTTGGCCCTCAATTTCCAAATCTGTAAAGTGAAAGAACTGCACCAAATATAAGGTCTCTTTCAGTTCTAACATTCTATGACTTTAAAAAAGTAAAAATCTTTTCTAGCCAGATCTTGAACTGCAATTTAATACATTAATAGAGAAACAGTCCATTTTAAATCACGTAAGCCAAATAACCATATTTTTCATACTTATTCTTGTTTTTCAGAAACTCTGTGAAGGCATATTTAAAGTCCTTTTAAAGGACATCCCAACAACATGTCAAGTGTCCTGCCTGGAAGTTCTCCGCATTCTCTCCAGAGACAAAAAGGTTTTAGTTCCTGTAACAACCAAGGAAAATATGCAGATACTGCTGCGACTAGCCAAGCTAAATGAGTCGGATGATTCTTTGGAGAAGGTGTCAGAGTTCCCAGTTATTGTGGAGTCATTAAAATGTCTTTGTAACATAGTGTTCAACAGTCAGATGGCACAGCAGCTCAGTCTGGAACTTAACCTTGCTGCAAAGCTTTGTAACCTCCTGAGGAAATGCAAGGACCGAAAGTTTATCAATGACATTAAGTGCTTTGACTTGCGCTTGCTCTTCGTCCTGTCACTCTTGCACACCGACATCAGGTCACAATTGCGCTATGAGCTCCAAGGACTACCGCTGCTAACCCAGATCTTGGAAAGTGCCTTTAGCATCAAGTGGACCGATGAATATGAATCGGCCATAGACCATAATGGACCTCCTCTCTCACCTCAGGAGACAGACTGTGCCATTGAGGCCCTTAAAGCTCTCTTCAATGTGACGGTAGACAGTTGGAAGGTGCATAAAGAGGTAAGGTCAAGAAGAATATTCTCATCTGCTTGGAATTTCATTGGTTTGAAAGCTGCCTGAAACAGAGGAATGCTAAACAGGGAAATGGAAGAAGTTTCCAATTCCCTCATTAATCAGTTATATGACTCAGGATACATTTCTTAACCATTTGTAACTCTTACTCTTTCCATCTGTGTGACACTCATCAGAATAGGATAAGGATGGACTGCTGTTTTGTAAGATACCAAGTATAGTTCCTTTTCCAAGTTGTACTATCATGTGTCTTTTTTTTTTTTTTTTTAAGTGCCTCTTTCAGAAACAAGGTTTAAATTATTATAAGAGTTGATGGGAAACAAAACAATGATTCATAAAGGTATAGGCATGTTCATTGCCTGCTATTTTAAAGAAACACTAAGATATTTAGGCCAGTTGAAATCAATCAGTCAGAATGGATGTCTGCTCAGAAGAGTAAAAGACACTGTGTTTATCACCTGTCATACCAGTCTCCTGATGTGTTACTATGTAGTAATAGATAACTATCAGAAGTGTAGGATACAGCTAGGATATATGCTGATACACAGTCCTAGAAAACCAGTATAATTACACCAGAATATGGGAAGGTTATTTTAAACCACTTGATTTATTTCTAGACTAAAATTCTTTTCTGTGGCTTGGACCGTCCAGCAACCCAAAGTGAGGCAGATTTGATAGTTTATATTTGAGTACCACAAGAACAATATGCTAAACAAGAAGATTAGTTTAAGAAAGTCAACAATTTTCAATGAAGAGGACAAACCTTTTCCCTTGCTTCTACAATCTTATCATTTCACATTTACCCTCTCTCTTTAACCTTAAATAACTCATAAAATTTAGTCTCTTTCTTAAAAAAAGAAAAGAAAGAAAAAACGTATTTTGGTGCCAGAGCAAATTATCTTTTTTGACGGTTGACTTTATGACTTAAGTTAACATTTTGCTATGTCCATTTGAGGCAGTTCTCACCATGAATAAAGATCTGTTTTTGCCAGCACCCTACTTTGAAAGGATTATCTCAGTGCAGTGCTATAGTAGCAGTATGCAGGCATCTTGAGTTTTAAAGTGCAAATAGGTCTATATTTTGAAACCAAATATTTGAAGATCAGTCCTAACAGCTGTTTTAGATGACTGTAGTATGGTTAGTTTTTCCTGGGACTTGGCAGAAAAAGATGCAGAAAGCCCACATGCTCCATTTGTGCTTTGAAACCAAATATTTGGAAGTATTTAAAATGTTATGTCTCTATGCTTATTTGGTACCTTCTCTGGTTATTTTTCTTACACTGTTTGCTTTGGTGTTTTTAAGTTCTCCATTTAGTTGCAAGAGCTTTTCTGAGACTGTTGGTTTGCCATTGTTGGAGTCCCTGTTATTTAAATTGTGTCCAAAATAGTAGCTCACACCCGTTCAGATTCCTGACAGAAAGGGTTTATAGTTCAGTGGCTGCACATCAGCATATGTATGGAATGATGTGTAATAAATATCATTATACTGAGATTAGCCCTAATTAGTGTGCTTCAATTATAATTAATAGCAGGGCTGGAAGAGGCTTTAGAAAATGTTGAAGTGGCAAATACTCTGTATTATAGAATGTTTATTTTTCAAAAGATACATGATAAAGGATCAGTAGTCCTGAAGTGGACATCTCAACAAACCCCTTGTGAGTCATGGATCACTTGATACAACCTTTGTAAAATGTACCTAGTTAATATGCCTCTGGGATATTTTGAAGTTATCAGAAGTTGTAAACAGTATTGAAAACAGAGTCTTGCCAACCCATTTAGGCAAGAGTATAGGAAAGGTTGGGCTTCCCAGGTGGTGCTAGTGGTAAAGAACCCACCTGCCAATGCAGGAGACTTAAGAGACCCAGGTTTGATACCTGGGTCAGGAAGATCCCCTGGAGGAGGGCATGGAAACCCACTCCAGTATTCTTGCCTGGAGAATCCCATGGACTACTAGTGGGCTACAGTCCATAGGGTTGCAAAGAGTTGGACACGACTGAAGCGAATTTGCACACATGCATGCATGCATAGGAAAGGTTATTTTAAACCATTTGAGTCTCTATAAGTCTCTAAATTCAAATTTTAGCAAGCATTTAGTCAGTCATTCAGTCAGTCAACAAATATTTATGAACAATTGCCAGGTATTACCCAGGCATTGTGAAATATATTGGCGAATAGTACAGATAGTCTCTGCAAACTTCATTTCTATTGGTGAGACAGATAATTAGTAAACAAATATATAATTTAAATTGTGTTAAGTGCTAGGAGAGAAACAGTACAGTGATGGAGAATATTTAGTATAGTTAGAAAAGACCTCTGAAAGTCTCTGCTGAGATCTGAAGACTGAGAATGATTTGGCCTTTTAAAGAATGAGGGGAGGAAACCTTTCTCAGAAATTGAACAGCATGTGAAGAGACACAGAAATCAGAGTATAGAGTACTTTTTATTGAGGTGTCTACAACTTGACTATGATGCTTTGGATGTGGCCAACAAAATTGGGATCATCTAAACTGAGTTGGGCTTCCCTGGTGGCTCAGACAGTAAAGAAGCCGCCTGCAATGCAGGAGACCTGGGTTTGACCCCTGGGTCAGGAAGATCCTCTGCAGGAGGATGTATAACTGGCAACCCACTCCAGTATTCTTGCCTGGAGAATTCCATGGACAGAGGAGCCTGGTGGGCTACAGTCCATGAACTCACAGAGTTGGACACAACTGAGCGACTAACACACTACAACTTGGCATAAAGAAAATCTATAATAAGGGTGCAATGAAACTCTTCCTCTTGTCAGGAAGAGTTCATTTACCTGAATTTTAATATCTCCTTGATTGTCAGATTAAAGACATCTTTCTCCAGGTAAGCAATCATCTAAAGAATTGTTAATACTTTAAAATACCAACTGAAATAAAGGGATATGGAAAGCTGACTGTATGGAAGAATCCAACTTTAAAATACAGATTTAAAAATAATATTTTCCTTATTCTGAAAAGGAATACTTGCTAAATAATAGTGCAAAGATCTAAGGGAAAAAGCATATGAGCAAGAAGAAAGTACAAATTACCTATAAACCTACCACTCAGAGATAAGCCTTATTTGCTTTTTGCTGTATATCTTTCCAACCATTCTTCATTGTATAATATATAAACATATATATATATATACTTTTTTTTTTACAAAAATGCAATCATTTTATCATCTTGCTGTCTTTCTTTTCCACAATAAATCTTCTTGAAGAGTAGTAGATTACATGATGTGTACCTTGAAGCCATAAAGTCCCTAGGAGTGACCTCTGAGGTTGAGTGGACAGTGTTTCAGTTTCCCACCCTTTCTTTAAAAAAAAGCACCTTTGATTGTTGCTGTTGCTATTGTTATTTTTCTTTAAATTTAGGTTGTAACTAGACTTCATTTGGGATATAAAGAGTTCTGCACCCAAAAAAAATTTTTTAATAACCACTTTCTTCTCAAATTTGTTAAAGATAATAAATCTTTATGAAAGAACAAAAGTGAAAGTTGCTCAGTCGTGTCCGACTCTTTGTGACCCCGTGGACTATACAGTTCATCGAATTCTCCAGGCCAGAAAACCGGAGTGGGTAGCCTTTCCCTTCTCCAGGGGATGTTCCCAACCCAGGGATTGAACCTAGGTCTCCCGCATTGCAGGAGGCTTCTTTACCAGCTGAGCCACCAGGGAAGCCCTTATGAGAGAACACTCACAAGTATATGTGTAAAAATACTTAAAAGTATTCCTTCATAAGGATCCATCAACCTTTAACAAATGCCCTATGTGTAAGAATTTGGGTTTTTTGCAGTTGTTTGCTATTTTAAATAGTAATACAGTGAATTTTCTTACAAAATCTTTGTAGATAAATTCCTGAAATTCCTGCGCCAAAGGATTTTTCAAAACTTTAGGGTTTTTTTTTATGTATTTAAATGTATATGTATTACCAAATATTGACCTTCAGAAGAACAGTGCTAGTTTCTACCTTTCAAAACCTGAGCATTTCACTTTTTAAAATCTTGACCTATTTTACAACTCAGTTGTCACAAAAAATACAGATATTTGGTTTTGGTTTTAACTGTTCCAGTAGGTATTTTTATGACTGTTCATTTACAATTCACAAAAACAGCAAATTAAATTTTTCTTGAGGTTTAGCAAATTAGTGGGATTTGTTCATTTTAGATTCATGCCTCAATGTTAAATTCCTACCTGGAAGCCAATGCCATTAGTAGATTAATTTGGAGATTCTTTTCCATTCATTAGGAAATGTAGCTAGCCTTATTTCCACATGTGGTGTCTATCTGTCTCCTTACCTTCCTCCCTGTCTCTTTCTGTCCCTTTCCTGATAGTAGTGTATTTTAAAAGGTCAAATGGTCAAATGATTCCTTTTATAGGACCCAAAGTCAATTTTAGAAAAGTTCACGGAAATGATCCTGTCTTCTTGTTTTAACACTTTGCTAAATCTCTTGGCTCATCGAGGAAAGCATGTTATTCTAGAGATCCCTTACTTTTTAACACATGTTCCCTTCTGCAGTGTTTCCTAGGTATTGTGCAATATAATGAAAAAATACAAGGACCAGCACACATGTTAGAGCCAGACAACCAAGTACAAACAGAGAAGTAGTACAAGTATCTGAGTATTAAAGGATGCTGTTTGAGTGAGATAAGATAGTGAGTATCTTTAGGAGTCAACTGGAATGTCACATTGTAACAGAAGAGATTGATTCCATAATTATTTTAGAGACTTTGAAGGAAATGTGAAAAAAGTACATGACATTATTTAATTAAAAATAAAGCTTCTCTCTTTTAACTGAATCATTTTTTCAACAAACATTTATTTTGTTCCCAACATATGCAGAGTTTCGTATTAGGTACACAATATGCATTATAAAGCATCTTTGCCCTCAGAGAACTAACAGTACAATAGGAAAATCAGACATGTGAACAGATGGATACATAAATGTTTTGTCATATTATTTACTGTTCTCCTCTACATTTTCTGTATGTTTGAAAATAAAGAATTACCTCAGAATACACAGATGCTACATATGCCATGTATTCTAGATCTTTGGAAGTATGTCTGACCTTACTGTCTTAGTCTTTCTGCTAAGCAATATACCTAGCACAGAGTAAATGTTTAGTGAGTATTTGTTTTATGAAAAATAAAATGTGATACAGTTTGTGCAATCTGCATAAACAGAAATATATAAGAGAAATAGCCCAAAGTGACAGGGAGGAGAGAAAGTTTATGATACCTTTAAAATTTTCAAAACTATTAAAAAATTTTTCTAGAAACCTAAAATATTTAATAACATTGTTTAGAGAGCAGATTCTAGCTTTTTTGAAGATACAGCACACTGTCTATTTTATAGCATTTATATTTCCCTTTGTAAGTTAATTCAAAAAAACATTTATTACTTTATGCCCAGCACCATGTTAGCTGTAAAAGATGTAGAGGTAGAATACTTAATCTTTGCCTATAAGCAGACAGAGATCTTTGAACACATGTAATTTACAAGGACAAATAACTGAAAAATAGCCTGGGTAAAATACAGGGTGAAATACTACCCAGGGTATAGCTATATTTCCAGGTAAGAGTACATGTGTATGTTTGTATGTGCATATGTATTTATGTTTCACTTTTTGTAGAACTGAAATTGAATTTTCATAGGACCAGTTTCCTAAACCTTCTTGAACTAATTAGAACTACCCTGGGATAACATAGCCTGTTTGGGACTCACTAGTGTGAAGTATTCTCCTTTCAGACTTTTTCTCAGGTCTTGATTAGTTCAGTTAAAGATTTCATTGACAAGGTATGAAGATATTGATACCTTTACCAAACAAAAATGAAAATATTCCACAGATTGCATAGGAGAAAAAAGCAATGGTATGGTAGTGGAATCTATAAATAAGAAGCAAAACCTATATAAAAAGGTCCCCCTACCAAAAAAAGATTCCAGAGAGTTTCATGAGTTTCTACCCCTCTTTTAGTGTTATCTCATTTTGATTTCCACTGTCCCAACAAGCTTGCTTGCTTTTCTGTTTCGTCTTCCTCTCTTTGTCTTAGGGATTTTTTTTCCTTATCAATCTTTGGAGATAGTAGGATTACAGAGGAGAAAATATTGATTCCCTAAAGATATTAAATCTAAGCTCTTGAAGAAGTAAATGACAGTTTATAAGTTGTTTGTATACTGTTTTGTAAAGAGCAATTATATTTAACCCTTAAGCATCTATATGAGACAGGAGGAATATTAATCTCATTTGACAAATGAGGACAGTGAAGATCAAAGAGTTTATTTATGTAAAGTCACCCAGCAGAATAACCGATAGTAGGAAATCATGTCCACTCTAACCTTTGTTAAGTAAGACATCTTTAATGATAGCTCTTATTCAACAAATATTTATTGAGCCATAGACTAATAGTAGAGTAAAAAGTCTGCTACTGCTAAGTCACTTCAGTCGTGTCCGACTCTGTGCGACCTCATAGACGGCAGCCTACCAGGCTCCCCCATCCCTGGGATTCTCCAGGCAAGAACACTGGAGTGGGTTGCCATTTCCTCCTCCAATGCATGAAAGGGGAAAGGCAAAGTAAAGTAGCTCAGTCGTGTCTGACTCTTAGTGACCCCATGGACTGCAGCCTACCAGTCTCCTCCGTCCATGGGATTTTCCAGGCAAGGGTACTGGAGTAGGGTGCCATCACCTTCTCCAACTAAAAAGTCTAGAAACAAGCATATACATATATAGTCAACTGAGTTATGATACAAGTAACACTGAAGTGCAGTGGGAAAAGGTGGGTTTTTTTAATCAATTAAAAATGAGTTTAGGGATTTCCCTGGTAGTTCAATGGTTAAGAATCTGCCTGCCAGTTCAGGGGACACAGGTTTGATCCCTGGTCTAGCAAGATTCAGGAGAACGCAATGGCAACCCACTCCAGTACTCTTGCCTGGAAAATCCCATGGACAGAGGAGCCTGGTAGGCTGCAGTCGATGGGGTCGCAAAGAGTCGGACCCGACTGAGCAGCTTCACTTTTACTTTTCACTTTCATGCATTGGAGAAGGAAATGGCAACCCACTCCAGTGTTCTTGCCTGGAGAATCCCAGGGACGGCGGAGCCTGGTGGGCTGCCGTCTATGGGGTCGCACGGAGTCGGACACGACTGAAGCGACTTAGCAGCAGCAGCAGCGGCTAGCAAGATTCCACATGCCATGGGACTACTAAGCCGTGAGCCACAACTCCTGAGCCCACACTCTGGAGCCAACAAGCCACAACAATTGAGCCTGTGTTATGCCTAGAGGCCATGCTCACAACAAGAGAAGCCACTGCAATGAGAAGCCCACACACCACAACTAGAGCGTAGCCCCTGCTCATTGTAACTAGCGAAAGCCCGCATGTAGCAACAAAGACCCAGCACAGCCAAAACTAAATAAATTTAAATCTCTACCTTATACCATACAGAAAAAATTAATTTGTAATGGGTAAGAGATTTAAAAATGTAAAAGGTAAAGTAGTAAAAGCTTTTGGAAGAAAGCAGAAGATTATCTTCATGACTCTATTTTAAATAAATCAAACATTTCTTAAATACGAAAGATTTTTAAAACAGTACAAAATAAAGATCAAACCACAAAGGAAAAGTTGACAAATTGGCTTTCACTAAAATGAGTTCGTCAAGAGAAGAAGGTAAAAAAGCAGGCTACCAAATGGGAAATGATATTTGTAATACATATATGCATTAGGTACTCTACCTAGAATGCTTTAAAGAAGTTCTACAAACAGTGTCAATCAACCCAATAGAAAAATATGCAAAAGGCTTGAACAGGCACCTCATAAAAGAGCTATACAAATTACTTATAGACATAAGAAAAAAATGTGTTCAACATTATCAGTCATCAGGAAAATACATAATAAAACCCCAGTACATCCACTGAATGGCAGATTTTTTTTTTTTTAATAAATTTATTTATTTTAGTTGGGGGCTAATTACTTTACAATATTGTAATAGTTTTTGCCATACATTGACATGAATCAGCCATGGGTTTACATGTGTTCCCCTTCCTGGACCCCCCACCCACCTCCCTCCCCATCCTATCCCTCTGGGTCATCCCATTGCCCCGGCCCTGAGCCTTTGTCTCATGCATCGAACATGGAATGGTGTTCTGTTTCACATATGATAATATACATGTTTCAATGCTATTCTCCCAGAACGTCCCACCCTCACCTTCTCCCTCAGAGTCCATAAAATTGTTCTATGCATCTGTGTCTCTTATTCTGTCTCGCATATAGGGTTATCGAATGAATGGCAGATTTAAAAGGCTGACAATACCAAGTGTTGGCACAGCTGTAGAGCACACTGATAGAAGTGTAAGCTGGTATAAACACTTTGAAACACTGTTTTGTGGAACCTCCTAAAGTGTGTCTTATGCATGTGACCCAGCGTACCAAATGACCTGTAAGAAAGTATGTACATGTCCATAGCAGTACTCTTCAGTATAGCCCAAGTGTCCAGCAAGAGTAGGATGGATATGTGAATTATAATATACTCATATTCAGCAGTGATTTCCTAACCTAGCTATGAGGAAACAGATTGTTTTCCCTAGATGTCAGGATGGAACTCTTTTATAATACAGTATTACACACAATGTCAAACTGCTTGAAAAGTTTCTAAATGTTCCAGTGTACCTTCTGTACTCATGGCATTGCTGGTCAGTGGCAAACAGTGCAGACCAGCACTTCAAATAACACTAATCTCAAGTGATGAAAATTAACAAACTACAACTACACAGAGCAAAGTGGATGAATCCCACAACCAGATGCAGAAAGAGTCTCTATTTTATGATTCCCTTCATATAAAATTCATGACAACAAAAATCACTCACCTATGATGTTATTTGTTAGAATTACAATTGAAGAGCTGGAGATCTATCATTTGAAGAGGTCATGAGAGCAGTTCTGAGGTTCTCGGTCCTGGCATTGCTTTGTTTTCATGCTGGTTATATGGACGTGCTCATTTTGTGAAAGTTTATCTAGCTGTACACTTACGATTTGAGCACTTTTTTATGTTTTATTTACATTAAAAATTATTGAACATTTATTAAACATATGCCCTCTAAACTTGTGAAGGTAATAGATGAATGGAGAAAACAATGCCTATGTAAGTCTATAAACAAATGTGAAATTACAGATTATGATTCTCTGAAAGAAATCATAACAAGATACAGTGAAAGAGAATAATGAAAGAAGGAATCTACTTAGATAAGGTGGTCCAAGAAGGGGCTTCTCTGAGACCTGGAGGATGAAAAGGAATCAGTGATAACCATGGCAAAAACTCCAGGGACTTCAGTAGTTATTTTGAGTAAAGAAATAGAATTTAGTGTATTTACAGAAAAGAGGATATGCAGACATAAGGTACAACCTGGGAATTGGTGTCACAAAGATAGGGACAGGAGGAGTAGGGATGGAAAGAAGTAGAATTTTCACTTGCAGTCGCAGAAGTGAAAAGACTAGTGGAAAAACCAGCATGGAGTTTTGCAAGAGGCTTGTCGATATCAGCATAAGAGAATAATGTGATATTTAAAATAAAGAAAAATCTAGTGTTAATGAAAGTGTATTCCTAGTTAATTATCCAAACCAAAGAAAATATGATCTTTTTAAGAGTTAACTGCTGTGGTTAGTTGCTCAGTCATGTCTGACTCTTTGCAACTTCATGGACTATAGACTGTCAGGCTCTTCTGTCCATGGACATTCTCCAGGCAAGAATATTGGAGTAGATTGCCATGCCCTCCTCCAGGGTATCTTCCCAATTTAGGGATCAGACTCAGGTCTCCCACATTGCAGGCGGATTCTTTTATCATCTGAGCCACCAGGGAAGCCCAAGAGTTAAGTAATAGATGAATTTCACATGCATTTCAGTGTGCTTCATGTAATGTGAAGTATGTAAAAGTAATTTGCATATTAGAGAATTTTGATTCAGGCATTTGAAGATGGATGGCAAGTAGAACAGCATTCATTCCAAACCCTTAGCATCTCTAGCATTCCACTGGTCCCCCCTCCCCAACATGCAATAATTTCCTTATCACTCATTTTAGCTCTATCAGTCTTCCCTTTTGATTTCTTCCTGCCTCATCCTCCCCTCTCACCCTTAAATGTTTCATTGAAAGTACTAAGCATTTTCATGTATATCAGCTTCTTTAATCCTTTTGTAACCCCAGCAGTCTCATGTTTGTGGAGCCGCATAGAGGAAACTTTGGCTCAGAGAGGCTATATGACTTGCCTAAAGTCACAACCGATACTCTTGACTCTAAGTGCAGTGCTTTTTCTATCATGCCATTGAGACCTTCATCTTTTCCAAATCAACACATGATAGTGTTATTTCAAAATATTGAAATATGAAATATTTGAAATATTGAAATATTCAACATATTACATTATGAGTAATGAAACTGTGCTGTTGTTTGTTAGATTTTATAAAAGACATCTTTCTAGAAGGGCTAAGTTATATATAGGAATATAAGATGATGTTGTTCAGTTGTTAAGTCGTGTCCAACTCGTCACAACCCCATGGACTGCAGCACGCCAGGCTTCCGTGTCCCTCACCATCTCCCGGAGTTTGCCCAAGTTCATGTCCATTGAATCAGTGATGCCGTCCCAACCATCTCATCCTGTCACCCTCTTCTCCTGCCTTCAATCATTTCCAGGAACAGGGTCTTTTCCATTAAGTTGGCTCTTCACATCAGGTGGCCAAAGTATTGGATCTTCAACTTCAGCATCAGTCCTATATATGTATAATGTGTGACCATATTTCACTTTACATAGACTTGAAATCAATTATGTGTGTGTGTATATATATATATATATATATATATATATATATACACACACACAAACAAAACTTTATAAAGTTTTTAATAGCTTTTGAAGTAATTGGAAACTTCCTAAAATGTAACATATCCAGGATCTGATTATAATAGATAATTATCACTAATTTCATATGTCTTTTTAATTACTAAAAATCTGGAATAAAAAAGGTACGACCTTGATGCAGATGGTTAAAAAAAATTGTAGTGGCCCAAGATCTCACTAAAAATAAAGAGGTAGACCAAATGATTATTCGGAGCTTAGCATATTTCCTATTAATTGCCTTCCCTCTGACTCTCTGAAAGTGAAAGTTGCTTAGTCGAGTCTGACTCTTTGCGACCCCATGGACTGACTGTACAGTCCATGGAATTCTCTAGGCTAGAATACTGGAGTGGGTAGCCTTTCCCTTCTTCAGGGGATCTTCCCACCCCAAGGATTGAACCCAGGTCTCCCGCATTGCAGGCAGATTCTTTACCAGCTGAGCCACAAGGGAAGCCCAAGAATACCGGAGTGGGTAGCCTATTCCTTCTCTAGTGGATCTTCCTCACCCAGGAATCAAACCAGGGTCTCCTGCATTGCAAGCAGATTCTTTACCAACTGAGCTATCTGACTCTCTACATGTCTTTAATACCACTACCAATGAGTAAACATTAGGAAAATAGGAGATTAAACTCAGATTGCTTGTTTTTCTTCCATTGCTTGTTACTTTGGAGGGCCTAGGAGCAAGATTGGGAGGAACTAAGAGAATAAGAAGATTCATTAAAATGAAGTAGATAGATTAGTAGATTTTTAATCCATTGTCTTTGAAACTTAAGAGACTGAGAACACACAACGTGCTTCTGAAATATTGGATAGTATTATATCTGTTTGAATTTTTATACTGACTTGTAAACTGGAACAGTATACTACCCAACAAAAGAATCTAGACTGTCTGGAAATGGAAAAGATCCCTAGTTGCATTGAATCTTGTGATCAGGTAAAACAGAGTAGGTAATATATGGATCTGATCATGTTTCTCTTTGACTGACATGTCATAAGGGAGAGGCCAGATCAACAATTTCTGGTTTCAGCCATTTCTGGCAGTAGCTGTAGCTGTTCATATGAGATGGCTGTTCACTTAGTGTTACCTTGGAAATTGTTCCTGGAATATCCTGGTGTCTATTATGTATGGCATGAGAATAAGTGTTTTGGGGGTCTGATATGCCATAGGATGACTCCCAGGAATGTAGTAATGTACCAGACTCTTTGTTAAGGCATTCTTTCAATCTCCAATTTTTCTTCTCTTTTATTTGCCATAGAGTGAGTCTCATCAGTTTCGTGTCATGGCAGCTGTCCTTCGCCATTGTTTACTAATCGTAGGTCCAACTGAAGACAAAACAGAAGAGCTACACAGGTAGGTAGCCTCTATTGATATCTCAATGAAAGACATAATCAGTTCTTATTGTTTTTATGCATCTGATTTTAATTGTTATAAACACAAGAAAGTGGAAATATTATAGTAAATTGGGTAACCAGTAGGTCGAAAATCATTACTATGTCCTGATGAGAAATTTTCATTCTGTTTCCTTTGACTTTGTTATATTGAGCCCCTTAACAAGAGAAGAGAATTTGGCATTTGTTGCATTCAACAATAAAACCCAGAACAACAACAATAATAGCACACAGTTATTGAATACTGTGTGTAGCATTATGCTGAGTGCTTTATAAAGACTAATCTCTTTCAATCATCACACCAATCTTATGAGGTAGGTACTATTTTTCCCTTTCAATACGTGATGAAACTGAGTCATGGAAAAATCAAGCAGTTTCTCTGAGATTGCATATAAGTGAAAGAGCTTGGGGTTGAACCCTGATTTTAATTACTACACTTAAACTAATACTCTCATATAATAAGTGAAAGAACTTGGGGTTGAACCCTGATTTTAATTACTACACTTACACTAATACTCTATTTTCATTGTAAGAGGGTTTATCAAAAAGTATATCTTAAGCAATGTTAATTAAATTTTAAAAACTTATTATAAGAATTGGGTCACAGTATCAAGTATCAATATATAAAAAAATAGTTCAAGTTTTGTGACTTGCCTACTAGAGCTATTATGGACTGCTGTTAAAAGTTATCATTCTCTGAGAACAACTGAAGAAGTATTAATGCATTTTTCTAGTTCTCTTACTTTCTATTTTATGTCAAATTAGTAGTAACAACACCTCTGACTTTAACATGAGATGGTCTACGGTGCTTTATTCTGTAAGAACATAAACGGCATTTTAAACAATTCAAATAAATTCAAATTTGTAAACTTTGGCATTAAATCGCCTTTAAAAACAATTTAAAATTGGGTTCTTCTAATAGTAGAAATTACCTTTAGAAATTATCCAAAACATACATTATATTTACAGTATATATAGTATATACAGTATATCCAAAATATAGCTTTAGTAAAACTGTATAGAAATAAAACCAGAGTATAAAATGAAACATACCCTTGTTATTTTTCAGTCATATCCATATTATTTTAGTTACGATTGGCAGCTTATCATTTGATATTGTACTGAGTTTGTTGGTAGGTTACCTTATGTACTCTGCCCTGCAAGCCTTCAAAAAATTGTTTTCTTCACAATTAAAAAGTATACTTTTTTCTGCAGCTACAGATCAAAAGTTCCTTTAAATATCTAGAACTGTGTCTTTAAAAATAATCAGATTAACTGCAGTAGCTCAAATCCTCTAAAAAAGATTTTTTATTAAGCATTTTTGTCTAATTTTTTCATAACAAGAAACACTGGAAACCTAGATATTGAAGCTAAAAGAAAATGGGTTTATAAGCCCAGGTATAAATTTATTTATTTTGGAAATCTGATATCACAAGTTAAATGGCATTCATACAAGGATATGAGAAGAAAGTGTTTTGATGGCAATTGTTACACTAGTCACAAAAACATTGCTAAGGATTTCTCTGAAGAGTGAATTTAATATTTTAACACAGTACCTAATAGTCATCAAAAGAGAGCAAAACTGTGTAGAGGTTTTAACAAGAAAAGATTTTTTTTTTTAAGTAATCTGATATCTTTATTTTACTTTCTGATGATATTTGCTTTAAATACTTATTTTTCTTAAATTTAAAAAATGTTTTTCTTTAAATATATTTTTATCTTATAAGTTGCTCCAATAAATTATGTGTTAGCTCTACTGTAAATAAGAAGGAATATCCCTAGAGCCACAGACAGATTTATATGTATTTCTAAAAGGCTTTCCTGGGAGATTGAGGTTGCTGCTGACATGACAGTTTATCTGGACTGGCCTTGCATGTCCCTTTAATCAGAATTAAAGTGATTAGTATCATTTGAGCAGTAATGACTCTAAGCTAATCTGTTTAAATGCAGAAAAACTGTACCAGCCTCAAAGGGTTATTTTAAGAACCTTATTAGAATTGTAATATCTACTAAATTCTGCCCAGTTGTAGTGGCTCTGAAAACTGTGTGTGTGTGTTTAAAAGCATCATTTTTAAAATAATCAGAATGTTTCATATTTCAACATCTCATTCCATTTTTTACCTTTATTTTGTAAATTTGTTTTTGCTTTTTTTTTAAGAGGAAAAATGTAATGAAATAAGTAAACCTAGATAGTGTGGTGGATGGTTATGCATTGTCATCAAAGGATTGTAATAGTGATTAAATGAGAAATTAGTAAAGCCATTCATCCCTGGTATGGAGTAAGTTCTCAGTAAATGGGGGAGAAGCTGCTCCTGCCAGCACCACAACCCTACTGCCGCTGCTGCTACTGTTATTATAATAAGCATATTGGCTTTGATATCCAATATTTCATTCTAAATCTCTTCTTTAAAGTTTCTTCAGTTTTGATATTTTGTTTAGAAAGCTGTTTCTTTGTATATATTGTGATTGTGTAGTGAAATCTCTTTTCTGTTAATCTAAGATTTTATCAAGCCAAATGCTTGGCAGGCACCTCAGGAGCCTGCTAAGGTGCTCTAGGATACAAGTGAGTAAAAATATGGCTTAGTAGCAGCTTTTTCTGATACATTGTCTCTGTAAGATAGTGCCTTTCTTTTTTCCCTTAGAGAAATCAGGAGGACATGGACATAGAGATAAAATGAGTTGGCTGACAAAGACAACTGACCTTGACAGCAATTTTATTACCACTAATCAGAATTTTATATAGTTTCTAAAATCTATATGTTCTATTTCATTTCCTTTTGTCCATATTTATGGTAAAAAGTAAATTGTTGGTATGATCCACCTTTGTGGCTCCATTAAAGGACATCCTAATTCTGTCTATCTCTGCTATCTGCCTGAGAGTACTTTCAGCCCTCTTGTCCATAATCAGTAAGCTTATGCTAAAGTCTTAGCCAAAAAAAAAAAAAAAAAGAGTTGCTTGTGGATGTGGTTGTGGTTTTGTTTTATTTTGGAGAGAAGGGGGAAGATGGGGGTGGCCTGTATGCTAGAAAAGAAAGGAGAGGGAAGGACCAGATCTGATTTAATTTCCTTCAGCTTCTCAGCCTAATTCTTTCACTCAACACATTGGCATCTACAAAGATTTCTTTTTTTTTTGTATCCAAAAGTGCCAGTATGTATTTAAAAAATACTTGCTTCCTTGCTTTTTGTTGTTGTTCTTTGTTTAGACCAATTCATTTTATCTCACATATTTAAGGGGACAGTTTAGCACCTAATGACACCTCATTACAGTGCTAAGCATAATGTCTTTTTTTCCCTAGCTTTACTGAGTCATAATTGACATATAACATTATGTACATTTAAGGGGTACAGTGTGTTGATTTGATACACATATTACAAATACAAAATGTTAAAAAATAAGCATAATATCTCACGCATGGCAGACTTTTGATAAATGTTTGAAAATCGGAACATTTCATTTTAGTTTATATTTATAAACTGAGTACTTACTATGTGTTAGACACTATGTTGAGCTCTAGAGGCAACAAAGATAAAGAGAGTATGATCTTTGTTCTCCAAGGCTCACCAACTAAGTTGATGAGTTGTAGTTTTGAATAGGGTAATCCGGGCAGACCTCACCTAGATGGTATCATTTCTTTAAAGGAAGTGAGGGAATGAGTGAGCCCTTTGACTTTGTGGGGAAAGGGCGGTCCAGGAAATAGCTCAGAAGTAAAGGCCCCAGGGCGGGAGCAGCGGCAGGTGTGAAGAACTGCCAAGGAGTTTGTGTGGCTAAACCACCATACGCATGTCCCTTTACCCTCTTGAATTTTACTCTCAGACCATTTATCACCTTCTACTCAATTAGCTTTTTTGTTTTGACTGATCTCTACATGCTAGAAAATAAGCTCCAGAAGGGGAGAGATTTACCTCTGTTTTCTTCGTAATACCTGTCTAAAAATGCCTGGCATAAGTAATTAATAATTACTGAACTGAGTTAGATTAAGGTAAACTTAGGTATTTACCTCTGAAAATCTTTTGGAAATCTTGAGATTCATATAAGTAGATTTTCCAGCCATGAAAAAAGGTACGTGAACTCCCATTATAAAGAAGATTCATTTGACCAGGAAAGTTTGCTAACAGCTGTAGGTCTGCTTATACTGTTATCATGCTCCTCAGTGTCATCCGGTATTAAATTATGTTTAGCCCAGCAATTGATACAGGACTGGATTTCAGATTGCCTTCCTTCTCCCACAACTAACAAGACACTAATCAGAGCATTAAGGAGCTCTAAATAGGCCCTGCTTTTGAATCTGCATATCAGGAGGGGGCTGGGAGCTTGAGTGGGAGGATGTCATGTCCCAGTGATTAATGATCTCTAGGAGGCTGAAAAGGGGAGAGTAATATACACAGTATTTCTACCCCCTGGAGTAGGAATGCAAACACCATTGTGCAGATCTGTGCATAGTCACTGACTTCCTGGTAGCTGGAGAATTTCATACACTCTTCTACCACAAATAAAACTGTCAGAGAAGTGACAGAACTCAAAAAGCTGGCTTTCCTTACTTAAAAAGAATAGCTCGAACACAGTGAGCCAGAAAATTAATTTTGTAGTTGTTTGATAACCCAGTTGTTCAGTAAGAAACGAGAAAATGGAACCTTCTCTTGAAAAGCCTAAAACCTCCAAATATTTGTTGACTCAAACTCTACATTTGATTTTTTAAATTTACCAAATTCCTGAAACTGCTAATTTTAGATGAATTTAAAGGGAAGCAGTCCTTTATGATGTAATGCATCACCTTAAACTTTTCAGTGTGGTCCTGTGGTAGATTCCAGCCTATTGCCCTCTGTGTTGAAAAAATACCGGTAACATTTCAAAATGGATTTTACAGTTTTAGAAATTAATTAAGAAGAGTTCTATTTTTTTCTTTTATCCCCAGTAAATCTATGATCTCTAATAAGAGTTCCCAAATGCTTAAGTCAGGAGCACAATATTTTTATCTATAGATAATTATCTACAGATAATTGTAAAAATTTTAAAAGTTTGAGGGAAAACTATGGTATTTCAGCCAATTGTGATCATTTACAAATAACCAAAAAGGGACTTTGTTTAATAGTAGTAGCAGTGATAGCAGCAGCAGCAGCTGTAGTAGGTTCTTTGTGGGTAGAACCAAATAACTTGTATTTTACCAGGAACCATTCATTCATAGGACTTGTTAAATTATTTTTCTTCTTGGTTCTGATTTTTTTGATGCCCTTTAACCACTTACTGTTCTCCATTGTCTACTTTTTAAACTTGGAGTTCTTACAAAAATTTTTTCTCATAATATAAAAAGAAAGAAAAGAAATACTCATTCTTAGGGAAATGAAGCCACACTTCAAGGTAGAGGAGAGAAAATATTTTGTGTTTTATTTCTGTTTTGTTGTTTATTTTTGAGGGTGTCACTATAATCTAAATTAAAAGAAACTACTGTGGTCTAAATTAAGACAGCATCAGTTAGATTAAGCCCTGAATTTGGTTTCCAAGTGGTTAGACTTTTAAATTGCATTTGCAAGAGTTTATTTTTAGTCAGGATGTGGTTATTTTTAGATCTGCTTCTCTGTCACTAGGAAATGTAATGCCTGTCTCTCCATTGTTGTTTATCAGGAAGTTCTGAGGCACAGGCTTTTAAGATCCAGTTAGCACAGAATACCACCTCTCCTTTTAAATGAAAAAATATGAAATAATATATGAAAGAAAATATATTAAATAAGAGCATGTCTAATTTTTAAATTGTTAATGTCATTTTAATCTCTTACACACTGAGACGCGGAACAAAATTTTTAGGGAATACCGAAAAATACAAGGTTTGGGTTCCCCCTACTGGTGTACATACTAGGCTCATGATTTAATTAATACATAGCAAGAAAGGCCTAGGGGGAATGAAGATTTGAAATAGCTATATTGGCCTCTTTTAAAGAAACCTGGGGATAAGAGAGGGAGAAAAAGCACCGCTTACCATTTTCTGCAAATGTCTTAACAAAAAAGGGGATGATCTAAAAATTGTATTTCTACATCTAGAAAGGACAAAACTTAATCCTGCAATATTTGGTTTTTAATGCTGTTGCCTCTGTGATAAGCTGCTTATATACAGTGCTTCTCAAATGCTTTATGTTGTAATCTAAGGAATAATAAAACACCAATGGATCCACAAAAGGATTTAAAACCCCAAGGAAAAACTGCAAGACTAGTATTGTATCATAATAAAATTAAAGAGCTAGTGTTAAAGCTCACTAATAACTATTTTAGCATTTCAGAAAGTGACATGACATCATGTGATTGTGTGTGTCCATTTAACATCTGTTCTTTCTAATTTGCCATGTGTATATTTGAAACGGTTCTCTTTATTTTCTGTCTCTTAGTCAGTAAATGCCAAATAATATTAAAAGCTCATTTTGAAAAAGAAGAAATTTTAATTGACTCCCAAAAGTCTTACTATGTTTGCATTTTAAAGGACTATTCAATCAAATTAAAATATTGTCTTTTTAAATTGCTTTTCAGCAATGCAGTCAACCTTTTAAGCAATGTTCCGGTCTCTTGTTTGGATGTTCTCATTTGTCCATTAACCCATGAAGAAACAGCCCAAGAAGCAACGACTCTAGATGAACTGCCCAGTGATAAAACAGCTGGAAAAGAAACAGTTTTGAAAAGCAATACCATGGTATACAATGGTATGAATATGGAAGCCATTCATGTCTTACTCAATTTTATGGAGAAGAGAATAGACAAGGTAATACTGATAAAATGAAGAAGATTCTTCTAAAGAATGTAATTGTACACATATACAAACATCACAGGATGTGATTTTTGAATCTAAATTTTTTATAGCTGATATCTTGAATAATTATTTATACTCTGGAAAGCTTTTTATTTACCATAAATGACAAGTGAAACCAAGTGAATTTGTTTAAAGCTGAAAATTGTGTTGATGTGACACCAAAATTGTGACTAGTGCCTGAAGAAAAAGGAAAAAGTAATTTTCTAGTGTAGGTATTTCATAAGTTCTAGAAGTAAAAATTATCCCCCCCCAAAATTTGATGGTAAATACTTTCCATAACACCCAAAAGACATCTTTAAAGGAAAGTTGCCTCTGTAAGCTGCTTATTTTCTCCTTTCTGATCACTGTCTTTGTCAAGTAACTCTATTAAAAGGCAGAAAGTTAGTTTGGGTCGGTCATGAAAACCTTTGCTGCCTTTAAGCCCATTGTCTGAGCCAGTGAGAATCCTATAAAATGTAGGAAAAATCAAGGATACAAGTGAGCATTAGTAAGCATGAAGATAACTCATGAAATAGAAATATTTTTAAGAAAATAATTTTTAAAATAGTTTTTACAGCTTTGGTAACATAAAATATCTTCCCCTCAGAAAGAGGAGTATTAATATACTCAGTTATATGAAGAAAAGTAATACTGTTAGAAACTAATCTAATGCAGCATGTATGGTTTTCTTTGTAGGGAAGCAGCTATAGAGAGGGTCTCACTCCAGTTCTCAGCTTGTTAACAGAATGTTCCCGAGCCCATCGAAACATCAGAAAATTTCTCAAAGATCAGGTAACTGTTTAATGCATATTTCATCTCAAAGTTAATCTTCTTATATGTATTTTTTAACATAAAATCAATGAGTCGAATTCTTTCACAGTGATTTCCTTTCAGAATGTCAGAAACTCAAAAAAGTTAGTGTTAATCTTTGAAATCTTCCTAATCCAGAAATAAGTGACCCTGTGTATTTTTTAAGTCATTCATTCATTTACTCAACAAATGTTTATTGAGATTTGTGTGCTGTGTTCTAAGCCTTGAAATACAAATTAAGTCTTTGCCTTGTGTAGTTTCCCTTATAGTAGGGGGATTAAAAAGTAAACAAGTATCTTGATACAATGGCAAGTAGTGATAAGTGTTCTGAAGAAAGATACAGAGGAAGGGAAAACTTAAGGGAATAAGGAAGAGCCTCTCTGAGAAAATTTGAGCAGAAACTTGGATAAGTATGAAAAGGATCTTTGAAAATATCTGAAAGAGGATATTCTCTGAGAATAGTTCTGGGAATATTCTGGAAGAGGAATGTACCAGAGAGAATGAGAACAGAGTCTCTGGATGAGAGGATATTTTGGTATGCTTAAGAAAAAGCAGGAAAGCTAGACAATGTTGTGCCAGAGGGAGAGTGCTGGATAAAGTACAAGAGGTAAGCAAGAATCAAATAACGTAAGGTTGTGTAGGACTTTCAATTTTCGTCTAATGACGTGGGAAAGCATTGGACGGATTTGAGAAGGGAAGTGGTGTGACCTCATTTATATTTAAAGATATTCTGGCTACTATATATAAGATAGACTAGAGGAGTGTGAGTAGATGTGAGGAGACCAACCCAAAAGAGAACTGATGCTGAAGATTATGATGGTAGTTAGAGTTCATGGTAAGAAATCATCTTCCTACCTCTGCATCTACAGTCTGTCTGCATCTGTCTGTACTGCCATATCCTTTGTCTCCCCTCTGTCACAGGGGATGAACTGTCCCTGCTTCCTTCTGTGGCCAGCCTCTGTGCTCATATCCTGGAACCCTTTCCCTCTCACCTCAAGACCTTTACTCCTACATTTATTCTCTTTCTTGTCATCTTTTTTTTTTTTTTTAATGTATTGGATCATTTCTGTCTGCACCCAAACACATCTCCCATCTTAAAGGCAGAAAAACCTTCCCTTAATCCCTCTCAAGCTGCCTCCCCATTTCTATGCTCTTCTTCATGCAGTGTTCCTCAGGAGAGTTTTCTGTGCTCACCTTCTTTCTCCTTTTCACTCATTTTGATTCTCTTGTGAACCCACTGAAATTAGGTTTTCATGCTTTCCACTCTACTACAGAGGTGTTTATCAAAAGTCATCAACCCAATATTGCCAGATCTAATCTCAAATCTTGTTTTTTATTCTCCAATACCATTTTGATATAATTAAGTATTCTCTCCTTTTTGAAGTAATTTCTTCACTTGGTTTCTTGGACACAACAGGGAACCTCTTTGCAGTGTTCTGAGTTCCCCAAGACAATGCTATCTTTGTCTCTATGTCTGCTCTCTTGTTGATCTCATTTAACAATCTTGGTTTTGAAAATCTTCTATTCGCCAATGGCTCACAGATTTCTATCTCTAGCCTTGATTGTCCCCTAAGCTCTCCAGACTTATATAATGTATGCCTTACCCATCTCCTCCCCTTGGGTGGGTAGTAGGTATCTTAAGTTTAACATATCCCAAACTAATCTCTTGACTTGCTGTCCTCCATCCCTCTATCTTCTCCTTCTTTCCTCATTCAATCATGGCACCACCATTCACCCCATTGTTTACTGTCATGTAGAATTTCTCTTAATAAATGAACTAGGTTCATTTTTCTCTGTATGTTTATGGTCAAGATTTAATAAGCACTTTGCTCTGTGTAGAGCATATTAATAGATATTGCTGATAAGGAGAGATTAGAAAGTAGGGACTCATATCTTTGAAGAATTTATAGTCCATTGGAGGACTAGGTACCATCAAACATGAATAATCATTTAAGCAAAATAAATTAGATAATTGAATTAAGGTCATTTCTAAGTTTGACTATTTTAAGACATCTATTCTGACTAGAAAGACTTAGTGAAGAATAATACACGAAAATACTTTGTGTCCTATATTTTAGCTTTTCACATAGGAGATCCACATTCCACTAAACTGTTTATATTTTGCTATCTCTAAGCAGAATACCCCAAATATATCCTATTTGTTAAACAGATTCTTTATATGAAGGCCTTGGTCTATGCATTATGTAGGTACAAAAGACTGTGAGACCCACTCCTTGTTCTCAAAGAAATACTGCAGTACAAAGGAGACATAACAAGTAAAAAGTTAACTAAAGAAGGATAAATGGCACAATACAAAAATCAACTTTCCTTCTGAGGAAGATGCACTCTAGACTATGATGATTAAGAAGGGCAGAACCTCAAATAACAGATGATTAGTTTTGGTAACAGTGTAAATGGAACCATGGCTAATTAGTTATTGTTCCCAGTGGTTAATACCTGCTTAAATCTACCTTGTGCATACCCAGAGTAAAATGGTCTTGAATATTCAGTATTTGGGCAGGTAGAAAGGACAGATGGTAGAAATTACTGATTCAGGTTGGATTAGTCTGGAGAGGCATATAGAAGAGATGAAGATTCCATGAGTTTGAAAAAAGAACTAGACAGGAGAAAAAATTTAATGAAATTTATTTGGGGGGAAATAGAAATTTTGGAGAAAAATGATCCATTGGAGAAGGAAATGGCAACCCACTCCAGTACTGTTGCCTGGAGAATCCCATGGACAGAGGAGCCTGGCATGCTACAGTCCATGCAGTCGCAAGAGTCAGACGCAACTTAGCAACTAAACCACCACCACCATCAGAAATGATACCAACTTATGCAGTTTGTCTGGGCATGATATATAACAATAAAAATTACAAAATTTCACTTCAAAAACTTGTTTTAAGGAACTGAAAACATAGCTAATAAAATTTTTGTGTGATAACCTTTATTAATAGATACTATGCTCTGAAACTGTAGGTACATACTACATGAAATCACTTGTTTCATGTCTCATTTCTCTAGAAATGGGAGATAAACTCGGTAGGGTTAGTTGAATCAAATAATAAGAATTTATTGTGTAATTATTTTATGCTTACAGGGCACAAATAGCAATTTGCTCTGTCTTGCCAGAGATATTGAAATATGGATTCTATAAACACTTGGGTAGATGATTCAGTTTTCTGAGATTTTGTTTCTGGTGTTTTTTTTTTTTTTTTTTTACACCTTCTGATACATGGTAGGCACTCAATATAGAAAGAAATAAAGAAGGAAGGAAGGAAATCAGCTAAATGGATTAAATAAAAGTAATATGCACATAAAGAGTCTGGCATAGTAAATTATAACTTGACTTTGTGTCTATCTTCATTTCCTAGCATAGTGCCTCGCCTATAGAAGGCACTTTTAAAAAGTTACTTGAATTAATTCATTCTTCCTTCAAACAGCAAATATTTGTCAAAACCTGTAATATGCCAGGCACTGAGAGTGGTAAACAAAACAGAAAGAAATCCCTGCCCCCAGACTCTTGTGGAACAAGGTAGACAGTTAAGAAAGAAATGTATACTGTGTCAGGTGGTGATAAGTGCTGTGAGGAAGACTAAACCAGGAGCAGGGGATGAGAAAAGATAATGCTGAAGGTGAATTCCTTAGGGTGATCAAGGATTGTCTTCCTATAAATGATATTTGAACAGAAACTTGAAGAAAGTAAGGGAATGAGCCAAGCCAGTTTCCAGAAAAAAGGTTTCTGGGCAGAGAGAGCAGCAGATACAAAGACCATAAGGCAAGAAAGTGCTCAGTGAATTTAAGGAGTTCCATTTGTGAAAGTGTAGCAATGTGAGCAAGAAATGGTCAGAAAGGAAGACACATTATTTGAAACCCAAGGAATCTGGAAGGATCTCAACTTTTACTATGCATGAGATGAGAAGCCTGGAGGACTGGAGAACTGGAGGACTTTGAGAAAAGGAATGACATGATCTGACTTTCAAAGGATCATCCTAACTGCTCTGTAGAGAATAGATCATAGAAGGACCAGAATGGAAGCAGGGATGACCTAGGAGACTGTGGGAACAGTTCAGGTAAAAAATATTGGTACCTTGAATTTAGTAATACTAGTGGAGATAGTGAGAGGTGCTTGGGTTGTGGATATAACACAAAGGTAGAGCCAAAATAATTTGCTGATGGACTGGATGTGGGATGTGAAAGAGAGGAATTAAGGCTGTTTGCAGTAAACAGTTGGAAGAGTGTGCTGAGTTGCTTCAGTCATGTCCAAGTCTTTGCGACCGTGTGTACTGCAGCCTTCCAGGCTTCTCTGTCCATAGGATTCTCCAGGCAAGAATACTGGAGTGGGTTGCTATGCACTTCTCCAGGGAATCTTCCTGACCCAGGGATCAAACCTGATTCTCTTATGTCTCCTGCATTGGTAGGTGATTGTTTACCAATAGCGCCACCTGGGAAGCCCAGGTTGGAAGAATAAACTTGCCATTTAATGAGATGGAAAACTGTAGAAGAAGCAACTTTGTTGGGAGCTTCAATATCTGTTCAGGACATGCTAAATTTGAGAAGCTTTTTAAAGTTTGGGGGTCATAGAAGAAATCAAGATAGAGATATACTTTAGGGAGTTAGCAGTAAATAGAGACCATATAAATCCATAAAACTGGATGAGATCACCAATACAGAGTGAAAATAGTAAAGAAATGTTGCCCAAGAACTCAACCTTTGAATATTCCAACAGTTAAAAAACAAGAGGAAAGGGATTTCCATGGCAGACCAGTGGCTAAGACTCCATGCTACCAATACAGGGAGCCCAGGTTTGATCCCTGATCAGGGAACTAGATCCCACATGCTCCCACTAAATATCCAGCATGCCGTAACTAAAGATTCCACGTGCTGCAACTAAGACACAGCACAGCCAAAAATATTTTTTTAAAGAACAAGAGAATAAAAGAGAATTTGCCCAGAGGCTAAGATGAAGCAAGCAGTAAGATAATAGGAGAACCAGAAGAGGAAGGGTGTAGGTGAGTGAGTGAGTTATCAAACAGACAAACCAAGCAAGTTTTGTAACTCCTCTGGGGACCAGTCTATAAAATAGGAATGACAGTGTTGATACCACCTCCCTTGCGTGGTGACTGTGAGGGTTGATTGTAGAGAATGTATGTATATCATCTATTACAGCAACTAGCACATAGGAAGTACTCAATAATTAATAACTATTTTATTATAAAGAAAACAACTAGAAAACATATGTACAGGGGTTTTTTGTTTTGTTTAGTAACTAATGAAAATGTTGTAGGAATTAAAAGAAGGAAAAAATCAATGAGTCGGGGTATTAAAGAAGTCTCCGAGGGAGAAAGAGAAATTTGACCCAGACTTTAAAATGGATTTTGGTAGAGGCAGCTGGGGCATTCCAAGATGCTGAGATGAGTAAACACCTAGGAATGGATTTGAATATATCATGGTGGTCAGTGAAGAGCTGTTTCTCTTCAGATGAAATTTCATTGCAGACATGAAATGAAATTATATGAGGTTTGTTGTTGTTGTTTCAGTTCAGTCACTCAGTCGTGTCTGACTCTTTGCGACCCCATGGACTGCAGCATGCCAGGCCTCCCTGTCCATCACCAACCCCTGGAGTTTACTCAAACTCATGTCCATTGAGTCTGTGTTGTTGTTTAGTTTTATTTTATTTGGAAAACTATTTTTTTAATGTTTGTTCTACTCTTACAAAACTAAGCTTGGTAGACATTATAAGAAAGACTAGTTGGATGGTACCATTCTTACTTAATCTAGCACTTAAATGATTGTTGATGGTTTTGCATTTGTGCCATTAGGTTTTACCACCATTGAGGGATGTGACAAATCGACCTGAAGTTGGCTCAACTGTGAGAAATAAGCTGGTGCGCCTCATGACACATGTTGACCTGGGAGTCAAGCAAATTGCTGCTGAATTCCTTTTTGTCCTTTGCAAAGAGAGAGGTAGGTTAAACTCTTTGCCCTCTACTTTTTCACCTTTCTGAGGGTATTTGGGAAATGTTTCTGTTATTAGTGGCCATCTTGTTCTGCTCTTTTCAGAACTTATTCGCTATCTGTTCCATTAGAGGATTTGAGGAGATAATAAAAATTAATAATTTAAAAGCTTTTCTATACACTTCTGAATTTATTGAGGCATGCAGACAGATACACTACTAAACACACTCACATTTAAACTTTGCTTCCTGTATCCTTAACCTAGACTTCTTAATCCTTATGAGTCAGGACCTGGAGTCATTATGAAGAATCTACTTATATAATTAAGGTGCTACTATTTTGATAACCAGGCAAAGGCCTAGGTTAGTTCCCCTTTTTAATTTCTCTTGGAATTAAAGCTACAGGAGTTTTGATCTCTTCATTTTTTCTTTAATCAATAAAAAGTTATTGAATGTGAGCTATAAATTCTTAAGATACATCCCTTACCCTTGAGTTAATGGTAAGACAAAAGTAGAAAGAAATTAAAAAGTAACTATGCTATAATAAATACTATTCTATAAGTTCACATAAAGTGATTGTCTTCTGAAATACATCTAACAATTTAAATTATTGGGTTATTTTGCTCTGCAAAAGTTATCCAAACAAGAACTTTTACCAAGTTATTCAGGTATTTTTACCTAGTTCTTTCTTCATCTCCTAGTTTATAAAAGTACTAGTAAAAGTCCCAATTAAGCAGATTTTATATTCCACTTTTTAAAGTACCCCAGTTTTGTGAGATAGATAACTTAGAGGTGAGAAACTTCACTCACTTCTCTAAAAATCTTCAGTCAGTTGAATTCTTTTCTCCCCCACCAGCTTTACTGGGGTATATTTGACATATAAAATTGTATCTATTTAAAGTATACAACATGATGATTTTATATACATATACACTGTGAAATGATTACCACTGTCATGTTAATTAACACATTCAACACCTCACATAGTTACGTGTGTGTGTGTGTGGTGAGAATGCTTAAGATTTACTATCTTAGCAACTTTAAAATGTACAACAGGGCATTATTAACTATAGTCATCATGCTGTACATTAGAGCCCCAGAAATTATTAATCTTATAACTGAACTTATTCATCTTATAAATTGTACCCTTTGACCAGATCTCCTTGTTTCCCTACCCTCTACCCTCTGATAATCACTACTCTACTCTCTGTTTCTATGAGTTTGATTTTTTTTTTCAGGTTCTACTTATAAGTGAGTTCTACAGTATTTATCTTTCTCTCTCTGGCTTATTCACTTAGCATAAATATTCTCTAGATTCATCCATGTGTTGCAAATAGCAAGATTTCATCTTTGTCATGGCTGAATAACATTCCATTTTATATACAGTTCACCATTGACCACAAGTTTGAACTGCTTGGCTTCACTTAGATGTGGGTGTTTTTTAAATAAATACACACTATAGTACTACATGATCTGTGATAGGTTAGATCCACAGTTGGTTGGGTCTGTGGATGTGGAACCACAGACACAGAAAGCAGACTATAAAATTATATCCAGATTTTCAGCTGCATGAAGGATGGACATCCCTAACCCTAGGATTCTTTAAGGGCCAACTCTGTGTGTCTTATCTGTTCTTCTGTTGGTGAACACTTAGCTTGTTTCCATTTCTTGGCTATTGTGAAAAATGCTGCCATGAACATGGGAGCTGAGATATCTCTTAGTTACTGACTTCATTTCCTTTGAATATATTTCCAGAAGTGGGATGCTGGATTATATTGTGGTTCTATATTTAATTTTTTAGTAACCTCCAGTACTGTTTTCTGTAGTTGTTCTTCAGTCACTAAGTCATGTCCAACTCTCTGTGACTCCACAGACTGCAGCACGCCAGGCTTCCCTGTCTTTCGTAATCTCCCGGAGTTTGCTCAGATTCAAATCCATTAAGTCAGTGATGCTGTCTAACCATCTCGTCCTCTGCCGCCCTCTTCTTTTGCTTTCAGTCTTTCCCAGCATCAGGGTCTTTTCCAGTGAGTCAGCTGTTCGCATCAAGTGGCCAAAGTATTAGAGCTTCAGCTTCAGCATCAGTCCTTCCAATGAATACTCAGGATTGATTTCCTTTAAGATTGACTGGTTTGATCTCCTTGCACTTCAAAGGACTCTCAAGAGTCTTCTCCAGCACCACAGTTCAAAAACATCAATTATTTGGCTCTCGGCCTTCTTTGTGGTCCAGCTCTCACATCTGTACATGACTCTTGGAATAGTGACTAGTAGCTACACCAGTTTCCATTCCCACTAACAGTGTAAAAGAGTTTTGTCTTTGCCGCATCCCTGCCACATCCCTGTATCTCTTGTTTTTGATAAAAGCCATTCTATGGGGTGATCTCTCGTTGTGTTTTGATTTGCATTTTCCCTGATGATTAGTAACATTGAACACCTTTTCATGTACCTGTTGGGCATCTGTATGCCTTTGGAAAAGTGTCTATTCAGGTCCTTTGCCTGATTTTTAACTGAATTGTTTGGGAACTTTTGTTATTGAGTTGCATTCATTGAATTCTTAACCTTCATTTCTGACTAATTGATACAACCACTTAAGTTACTGCTAAAGTACTGTGCAATCCACAGTCAGTTTAACTCACAGATGTGGAACTGCAAGTATGGAGGGCCAACTATAAGGTTATGGGAGGATTTTCAACTGCTTGGAGGGCCATCATCCCTAATACCTGTGTTGTTCAAGGGTCACCAGTAATTATCCTCAACTGTTCTCATAGACTAGCTCATTTAACATCTGCTCTTTTAAGCAGCTCAATTATTTGTATGAAAAAAGATCCCACATCTTGAAATTAAGTGATTGGAATAGTGCCTTGCATTTAGTAGTCTGTAAATACTTGCTGAATTGAATCAATTTTTCTGAGATCAGAAATTAGCTGTTTTTCAAGTATAATTGTGTGTGTGTATGTGTGTGTGTATATATATATATATATATATATATATATATACACACATAAATCTAATCTTCACATGTGTATGTATTCATTAAAAAATGTTTATCAAAATATACATCAAAATCTTACCCATTGTTACCTCTAAGTAGTAGAATGCCTGGAGATTTTTTTTTAGTTCTCTGTATTTTATAGTTTTCTACAATGAGCATGCTTTTCTTGTGTACTTGTGAAGTTTTTAAGAGGGGAAAAATGAAGTTTATTTCATCTGTAATTAATATCTAAATATATATGTTACATATCTAATTACATATCTAAATACATGTATTACCTAAATACATAAATTACATTTCTAAATATATATCTAAATAATTTTATAAATCTAAATATAGTTCAGTTCAGTCCGTCAGTCATGTCCGACTCTTTGTGACCCCATGGACTGCAGCACGCCAGGCTTCCCTGTCCATCACCAACTCCCAGAGCCTACTCAAACTCATGTCCATAGAGTCGGTGATGCCATCCAACCTATCTCATCCTCTGTCGACCCCTTCTCCCGCCTTCAATCTTTCCCAGCATCAGGGTCTTTTCAAATGAGTCAGTTCTTCGCATCAGGTGGCCAAAGTATTGGAGTTGCAGCTTCAGCATCAGTCCTTCCAATGAATATTCAGGACTGATCTCCTTTAGGATGGACTGGTTGGATCTCCTTGCAGTCCAAGGGACTCTCAAGAGTCTTCTCCATCATCACAGTTCAAAAGCATCAATTCTTTGGCGCTCAGCTTTCTTTGTAGTCCAACTCTCACATCCATACATGACCACTGGAAAAACCATAGCCTTGACTAGACGGACCTTTGTTGGCAAAGTAATGTCTCTGCTTTTTAATATCCTGTCTAGGTTGGTCATAACTTTTCTTCCAAGGAGCAAGCGTCTTTTGTATATAAATGTATATATATAAATATAATCAATCACCTCATGTATATGTTAGTGTCATAACACATGTGGTATATACATTTAAAATGAATTTGTTAATTGTTTTTTATTTGAAATGGTTAACTTTGTTCCCCCAGGACCCAGTATTCGAGGTTTCATGGTCCTAACTTTGAGCCCCAAACGCATGTTAGCAAAACTTGATCTTTTTCATTTGATCTTTAACAATTATTTATATTCATCTGCCTTTCCTTCCAGTTAGACTTTAATAGTAAAAGTATTCTTCTGGAATACAAATTTGCTTATTCAAACTTTGAATACTTTTTGAGGTAGACCCTGGGAATACAAAGGTATACATGATAAACAAAGTCTTTGCCCTCATATTATTTACTTTCTTTATCAAGGATTACAAATTCAGATGCCTACAAAATTAATACAGTAAGTCAAATGGATGGAACATAAGATGATCAATGAAACCTGACACTTAGCTAACTGTTGGGGAGATAGTGGGTTGGGAGTGGAGGAACAAGGGGAATGTGGGGCACTGGAAAGAGGACCTTGCTGCTGTTTAGCTCCAGCCTGTAGTTACCATGAAGGGACATGGGGCCAGTGTTACCAAATCATCCAGATTTTTCAAGAGAAGCCAGGACTATGGATTTTTACATTAAATTCCTCAGTTTTTAAATGCTGTCAACTAATTCTAATTTAAAATCCTAATTCTAATTTAAAACCACCAAAAAGTTTGTAGTCCATATTCAACTTATAAGTCATCATAAGATTTTAGAGCTTGGATTGGGTTTGGAGACAGATTATATCACATAAAATAAATCTAAAATAATTTATCGGAGTGATTGAACTTGCCTCTTAAAGATGAATGTCTTTAAGCTGAGTTTGAAAGTTAAGGTACCATGATCCAGACACAAAGGTCAGACCACTAAGTAGAAACAGTGCAAAGCAGTCAAATTGGGTAAGGAACACAGAGATAAGAGTAAGAATGAAAACTGGAAGAGTGAGATACAAATTCAAAACTTTATTGCAGATTTGGTGCAGAAACAGCCATCCAAGTGCCCTCTGTGCCAGGCTGAACATATGTCACAACTAATAGCTGCCTCGTTGTTTTGTTGAGCCCTGACAAAACTAAATTTTTATTACCTGTTCTGCCAATTATGTACTTTATACAGGGGCCCTAAAACAAGCCTCACATAAAAAAAGAAAATAATTTGTAAAACAACAAGCCTTTGTGGGGTATTTCCCCCCTCCCCAAACCCCTCCTTTTAACACATTTATTAATTCTCAGCATGTGTTAGGCACTGTGGTAGGGCAGAGGCTGAACTGCAGAGATAAATAAGGCTTCAACTCTCTCAGCGCATAGCCCCACACCTTTATACGCTTACTTTTGTCTTGTTTATTTCAGTCACGGTAATAGGAGTGTCTAGCTTGAAACCAAGCAGTTTCCCTCTCCTGATGATCTTTTCTCTTCTTGTCTTCTCAAAAGCCTTGCTCCATCAGGTGTTAACCCTTTGTTCCTTTGTTAACTCTTCCTGATTTGTTCTTCTTTTCAGTATCCTTATTACCCACTCAGACTTCAACTTGCAGCAAGTAAGGCATTTCTACCATTCCCTACTTCCCAGATTCCACTGAAAATGCTTTCAGTAAGGTCACAAAGTTAACTAATTTTCAAAGAAAGAAAGTGTTAGAAAGTGTTAGTTGCTCAGTCCTGTCCGACTCTTTGAGACCCTGGTGGACTGTAGCTCTCCAGGCTTCTCTGTCCATGGGATTCTCCAGGCAAGAATACTGGAGTGGGTTACCATTTCCTTCTCCAAGGGATCTTCCCAACCCAGGGATTAAACCCTGGTCTCCTGCATTGCAGGCAGATTCTTTACCGTCTGAACCACAAGGGAAGCCACAACTAATTTTCAAAAGGAATGGATAGTTTTTAGTCTTTATCTTAATAGCATCTTTGTTTTGTAACAGTTGATACTGTTGACCACTGTCTGTCTCTACTACAACACACTCCTAGATTTCCTTTGACCCACTCTGTTCATTCTTTTCAGTCTGATTTGTTCACTCCTGTCTTTGTCCACATCTAATTGCTGTCTTTCTCTAAAGTTCTCATCTGGCCCCAACCTCACTTTACCTTGCTTCCTGAGCAGTATTATCCCCTCCCTTGGCTTCTGCTTCAGCCTATTTGAGGGGGATTTCCAAATCTGCATCCCTCTTAATAAACTATTAAAATAATCTCTGTTTCTGGTCAGGTTTTCTTCATTCTGTCTTACACACGGCTGAGAGAGGGACTGTTCTAGAGTACACATATCCTATTGGCATTCCCCCTTATAAAACTTACAATGACTCTCTGTCACCTCTGTAGTAAAATACAAATTTTACCTCCATGGCCTACCTTCATAGTGTATCCTAAATCTACTCCCTACCCTGCACTTTTTGCTTAATCATACTAAAGACTTCTTTATTCTTGCCTGATAATACTGCACTGTTCCTTGGCTCATCTCCATGGCTTGGCAGATGCTGTTCCTTTTTCATGGAATGCTTCTTCCATCCTTGTTGGCATAGTGAGATTTATGTATTCTTGAAGATCATAATCTTCATCTGTGTCATCTGTGTGAAGATCATCCAATGAAGAGTTCATCATTCTCTGCTTTGTACCATTTTACTTATTCCTCTCTCTTTTTAAAATACTTCTGACATTTGTTATAACTTTTTGTTAAACTTTTATTCTAGACATCGAGTTTCTTTAGGTTAGATATCTTGTCTTCTTCACGTTTCATTCCCCAGTGTTTAACAGAGTACCTTACAGGTTTAATGTTTAATGTTTAACGAAAAACCAAATGTTTAATGAAAGACCAAACATTAATGTTGTCTATGAATTCAGTGTGGTGAATACACTGTCTTATGGACTTTTCCATATAAAGGAATAATTGTAATATACTTTGGTAAGCACCATAAGAGAAGAATATGCCAGGTACGGCAGCAACCTGGAAGAGGACATGATTGGTTAGCGTGGAAAAGGTCAGAGAAAGTCTTCATCCAAGAGAAAAGAGAAGTGGGGAGAAGCCTTGTTATGTACAGAAGAGAGACTAGTTCAAAGTGTGAAGAATCTGCATTGCACAGGAGCAGTAGGAGATAAGTTTGGGAAAGTAGGCATAGGCAAGAAAATGATCCCTCTAGGTCCTGTTTTAGAACTTGAGCTTTAGCCTTTGGGGGAGGTTTTGGAGGTTTTATCCAGGAAGGTGCTTACATCATATTTTTGCTTTACAAGAATATAAGGGAGTTGTGTGTAACCAGGAGAGGAGGGGGTGTGAGATTGGAAGTACAGAGACTAGTCAGAGGACGCTTCTAGTACAGTATTTCAAAAAGTCACAGCATTTAACTGAAAGGAAAAGTACTGTAAATCCTTCTCTATATAACAGAGGGGGGAATGGTTTCTGGTAGAATCTGGTTGTGCCCTTCTTTCTCCTCAGTAAAAGAGCAAAGCCTTTTTTTTTTCCCTTAGTCAAGTGTGATAAAACCCACGCTTTGTATAAGCAGTAATGTCATTACTACCAGCACAGTTCTGACTTTGCCATGTGCTGCTGTGGTTGCTCTCCTCTGTTCATAGTGCCCTCTAGCATCTTGATAAAATCATGGTGAAATCTTTCTTGTAACTTGCTGACTGTATGCTGATTTGTTTCATTTCTGCAGCAGTTTCATCTAAGTACATGGATGAGTACTGTGACAAAGAACAAAAACATTTGTTGTGTTTCTCTTTTTTCTTTTCTTTTAAGGAACACTCAGAAGATCTTTTGTTTGCCTTAACAGCTCATCATAACATCCAAATTCAGTCCATTTTCCTTTTACTACTTTCCCAATATCAAATAGGATGTTACAGAGAATATTCAAAAATAGACTAAAAAGTAATTAGAAACACTCCACCAGATATCAGTAATATAAATCAGAACTTCACAAAGAAAATGCCTCCTCATTGTGTGGTTTTTGTAGTCCAATTGTCTCCCCTTCCCAACGCCAATTTTTAACTGTTTATCTTATTAGCAAATGTTCATTTGATTTTTAAATTATTGGCTATAGCCTTATCTACTGTTCTGAAAGCAAGGTGTGTCTGAAACAGTCTTTGTAACCCAAACTAATCACAGAGTTGGCGCAGAAGGTTTGTTTCAGTGAATGAACAGTAAGCACAATTTTCATAAAAGTGCTAGGTATTTTTACCATTCACTAGCTTCCAGGAGGATTTTCTGCATAAGAAAGCAGGTTATTTAGTGTTCTGTTGACTTCTTTTTAACCTATTTTGGCCTTTCATAAACTATATTCTGAACTATTTCAATGTTTAGCCACTGTAGGTGGTTATTTAAATTTTGTGTCTTTTTTAGTTATTTTTTAGTATATTTATTTAAACCATTTATTCATAGCATCTCAATTTAGACTTTCACAATTTCAGTGAGTTTTTTTTTTTTCTGAAACTGCTAAATATCCATATTTGTTTAAAAAAATCTTATCCGAAAACTTGCAATGAGAGTGTCATTGTTAATGTGGGTTCAGATATATGATCCTTCAGCCTCAGTGACTTTGTGTCTGACCATGCCTAGGGTCATGAATATTAGGAATATTTGTATACACTGTTTATTCACTTCCCCTAATAACCATTAGGACTTCCCAGGTGGTGCAGTGATAAAGAATCTGCCTGCCAGTGCAGGAAACACAAGAGACATGGGTTTGATCCCTGTATGAGGAAGATCCCCTGGAGCAGGAAATGACACCCCACTCCAGTATTCTTGACTGGAAAATTCCATGGACAGAGGAGCCTGGCGGGCTACAGTCCATGGGGTCACAGAGTTGGGCATGACTGAGCATGCACATACAATAATCCATTAAGAAACCATTAATTTATCTAAATCACTCCATCTTGTGGAAGAACTGATGGCAAGAGAGAGCATACCAGATTTATTCAGAGGGCTCTCAAATTATACCACCATGATCCCTCATTAAATTCTAATGATTCTACCCAGCACCCATTGAGAATTAATACCAAAGAGACCACAGTTACCAATAGGTTTTAATGTAGAAAATAGTTAAAAATGACGAGTGTAAAACTTTATTTAATCTACTTACATTATCAATCCATATTTCCTTTTGCATAAATTTCACTAGTTTCTGTGCCCTTTGAAAGCAGACTTCCCTTTACTTGCTCTCAAACTACCTATTTTCAGTGTCAAGAGAGATACTCTGTCATTCGAGTATTTGAAAATTTAATGAACAGTTCTGTCCTGGACTGTTCACCCTACATCCTCTCCATGCCCTTCATGGTACAGTGCAATGGTGGTTCAAGAAGTTTTGCAAAGAAGACAAGAGCCTTGAAGGTGAGCATAGTGACTGGCCATTGGAAGGAGACAATGACCAATTGAGAGTAATCATTGAAGCTGATCCTCTTACAACCACATGAGAAGTTGCCCAAGAACTCAATATCGACCATTCTACAGTCATTCAGCATTTGAAGCAAATTGGAAAGATGAAAAAGCTAAGTGGGTGCCTTATAAGCTGACTGAAACTTTTTAAAAAAACCCATCATTTTGAAATGTCATCTTCTCTTATTCTACACAGCAACAAACTATTTCTCAATCGGATTGTAATATGTGATGAAAAGTGGATTTTATATGACAACTGGTGACGACCAGCTCAGTGGTTGGACTGAGAAGAAGCTCCAAACCACTTCCCAAAGCCAAACATGTACCAAAAAAGTGTCATGGTCACTGTTTGGTGGTCTGCTGCCTGTCTGATCTACTACCACTTTCCGAATCCTGGCAAAACCATTACATCTGAAAAGTATGCTCAGCAAATCAATGAGCTGCACTGAAAATGGCAACATCTGCAGCCAGCATTGGTCAACAGAATGGGGCCCAGTTCTTATCCATGACAACACCTGACTGCATGGTTGCACAACCAGTGCTTCAAAAGTTGGACGAATTGGACTATGAAATTTTGCCTGATCTGCCATATTCACCTGACCTCTCGCCAGCCAACTACCAGTTCAATCATTTTGACAACTTTTTGCAAGGAAAAATGCTTCTGCAACCAGCAGGAGGCAGAAAATGCTTTCCAAGAGTTTGTGGAATCCTGAAGCATGGATTTTTACACTATAGGAATAAACAAACTTACTTTTTGTTGGCAAAATGTGTTGATGGTAATGGTTCCTATTTTGATTAATAAGGATGCATTTGAGCCTAGTTATAATGATTTAAAATTCACTGTCCAAAACAGCAGTTATTTTTGTACCAACCTAATACCAGATACTTTTCTAAGCACCTTGCATGTATTAATCTGTGAGGTAGGTATTATTCCAGTTCTCTATATCTGAAAACTGGAGTAAAGAACTGCAAAATAATTTACCTAAGGTCCACCTGCTAATAAGTGGTAGAGCCATCACTCAGGCCTAGCAGCTCCTGGCCTTATACTCACTGGGTATAATGTGCTTCCATACTTTTTATGACTTCTTTGAAAAAGCAATAACTTAGCCTATCCTGTTTACATTTGCTAATATCCTTAGGTTTTCTTGGACTTCCCTTGTGGCTCAGCTGGTAAAGAATCCACCTGCAATGTGGGAGACCTGGGTTCCTATAAAAGCAATAAGAAAGATTTTACATTATATGCTATATTGGTAAAATCCCAGTCTGGCTTTCATTAACTCTAATCATCATTTCTCTGAAACTGAATAAAGGGAACAATTTTGTGATCAAAACCTTAAAACATCACCCTTACCAATGGCCTGGCAGTCACAGAAGCCCCACTCCTGCCACAGAGTGTATTCAAAACAGCTCCATTTGAATTTCTGATACCTTAAAAAATGGTTTTGGTCCTCAGAGCATGTAGGATTACTACTACCACACTTTGACAACTCTCAACTTTTAAGATTTACTACCATGGCATGTATGTCCAGCTTCCCTCTCTTGGTAAGTCGTTTGTGATAACAGTGAGCACTCAAGGATTCCTGTCTAAAAATCTGTTCTGTTTTTGCAGTGGATAGTCTCCTGAAATACACTGGCTATGGGAATGCTGCAGGACTGTTGGCGGCCAGGGGCCTCTTGGCTGGAGGAAGAGGAGATAATTGGTACTCAGAGGACGAGGACACAGACACTGAAGAATACAAAAATGCAAAACCAAAGTATAGTATCACATTTCTTTTCACCTAACTTTGTCTGCCTTTGGATTGGTTATTTGCCTTTCACTTCCTTTGTCTTTCATTTTCCAAGTATTTCTCTTCTTTTGTGGATTTGGAAGCTTTCTGTTTAATATTATTTTAGAGGCGGTTGCATAGCTAGTGCCTTAGAGAATGACGTCATGTGATTGAGGAAGGATAATATTGCAAGAAATGTTTTGCTGCATGATACTTTTAACATGCTCATCATCCTTTCCTAAGTATTAAGAGAGGTAGTGTTTTTCGATGTCTCCTGTCGTATACTTAAAGGATATTGTTGCTTATTTTGTGCTCTCCTTTCCATAAGTTGAGATTTTATAAGGTGTAACCAAGACCAAGTATTTAAGTTGGTTATCTGATGCTTCAGTCTTTCTCAGAAATCTAAATGTAGGTTCCATACATTCTGATCTTTCCTCTTGTGTGAAAGCCCTTATAAGTCAATCAGGTACAGCCACAAGGCACATTACTAGCCAAAGGAAAGAAATCTGGCTCTGTGGTAAATTTTAATTAAGCAACTAGGGAACCACCTTTTAGCAGAGGCATTAGTCCGCTGGATAGGCAAGCCAGAGACTCTTATCAAGTTTTCCTTGACTCAGTGCTTGTAAGTCAAAAGACACCTAATTGTCTCTCATCCCAAAACGAACCACCTCTACTCTCTTCTACCCACTTCCCATCCTTTTCATCCCCCTCTCAACTCTAGTCCCAGGTAGTTTTCTTAGTTTCTACTTATTAGGAGTTATTTGAGCTCAGTTTTTTGGTTTGCATTACTGAATGTTAAAAGGGTATGCCCTTCCCTATCAATGATGACATTGACATATGCTGTCAGTCTTCTAGAGTGTGATGTGGATCACGAAGTAGTTGATCAGGGCTGGAAAAATGATTATCTGCAAGATACGGCCCATTTTTAAAAGTGTAGATTGTGCCTTGTTAAAATGAAAATAATAGGTTGTCAGAAGGTAAAAAAGATCACTCCCTAGTTTGATGTAGTTTCAAAACCAAAATCATTGCCAAAGCCAATGTAAAAGAAACAAAAAAATATCCTTCCCTAATCAGACAGGGCTTATAGGGCCCGTATTCTTAGCAAATCAGGTCTGAGTAGGTGGTGTTACTTCTGGCATCCCCAGATCTTTCAGCCTTGGTAAGATCTTATAGAGTGTGTCCCAGAAGAAAAAGGCTTTGGGGTAAAAAAAGCTAGCAGTGACTTGAAGCATTAAATTCTTAAGACTGACACCATTTAGAAGTTATAAATTGGGCATCTCTATCAGATATTTGAAGCTAAGGTAGAAAAATAATACATTAATCTTTGCATAATTATAGAAGTCATCATTCTAAATTATTCTTGCTAGCTCTTGATTTTTTTCATTTCATAAACTATATTTCCGTATCAGTTTAATATCCTCTCTCTATTTGAGACATTAAAATATACCACTTAAAGAGTCTGATATTTTTAAATTAAGGAAGAAATTACGTTAAGCATTCAGTGTGTCCCAGGGTATATGGACACAGTCAGCTAACATAGGAAATTCTTGAGTACTCATGAATGGTTGATATTATTGCATCTCAGCGTGTATTTTTGAATTTGTTTGGTAGATGACTTCTAAAATGGCATTGGTCATATATTAAGCAGGGCTTCCTTGGTGGCTAAGACAGTAAAGAATCTGCATGCAATGCAGGAGACCTGGGTTCTACCCCTGGGTCGGAGAGATACCTTAGAGAAGGAAATGACTACCCACTCTAGTATTCTTGCCTGTAGAATTCCAAGGACAGAAGAGCCTAATTGGCTACAGTCCATGGGGTTACAAAGAGTCAGACAAGACTGAGCGACTAACATATATCTAGCAAACACAAGAATACTACTATAACAAGAAAAACTTCAGAAAAAATACAAGAACATTGGGTCTCTCCCAATAGTACAGGAAATAGAAACGTGTTACATTATGGAAGTGATGTTAGATTTAAGGAGAGCACTGTTATGATGTGTGATATTGTTACCGTCATGGCTCTCGACCATAGAAAGATTTTGTGCTTAGGCCTTACATCCCTGGTTGGAATCTTCTTCAGCCTTTGGACCTAGCCTGTATCATTAATAGGATTGGTGTGTTAGTATGGCCAGAATAGTCACCATTGTGAAATCTTGTTGTGTTTCTTAAACACTGCTCATATTTACAAGTGTAAATATGTCTTTCTAATATAGCATCACATCTTCCCTTTTCAGATAGATCTGCATCTGTGTTTTTCTTACATCTTCCCTCTTTCAGGTGCAGCAGTGTAGTGGGATGTTCCATGTGTTAATTTAAAATACTTATTAAAATGGTTCCCATGGAAGTGGTGGTAAACAAAGTGCTTTGCAAGCAAGATAATCCTTTGTGCTTTGGACAGTGATCCACAAGCTCAAAGAACTTCTTCCTTTAAAATTGTTACGAAAACTTCTTAGCAATCTGGTCAAGTTTATAAAGTCAGCATCTGAAAGGATGACTTACTCCCCTACTGCCTGATTAATCGTCACCAGTCAGTGCGCTCAGGATCACAGCCTGCTTCTCTTATGATGCACTTATTCACAAACAGTGTTAGTATTGGCAGCAGCAGAGAAATTACCCCGCATTCAGTTGGCCCTCATCCTGTTGTCAAAAATATAAGTGGATTCTGATTAATGCACCAAGGTAACCTGTAATCCTTTAGTGGAATCTGAAACTAAGAATTGTATGGAGCTTACATTTAGGCCATGAGAGACAGTTAATATCACAACAGTCCTTTCTGTGTCAAGATAAATGTATTTAATGGACTGGAAATAGCTTTCTGCAATTAACATACTTAGAGAAAATACAGTCATAGAATCAAGTATATGCCATACAGGTTTTTGGTGTATGTCTAGCCATGTTTGTAAAAAAATAGTTAAATAAGCTTTGGTCCTGTATAAAAGAGAAACCACATTTCTTAATACTAACTTTATACCTGTTTCTCTGAACATGAAGGCCCCTTGACTGTATTGGTGATATAATGTATAGGGCTTCCCAGGTGGTGCTCATGATAAAGAACCTGCCTGCCAATGCAGGAGACATCAGAGATGCAGGTTCGATCCCTGGGTTGGGAAGATTCTCTGGAGAAGGAAATGGCCACCCATTCCAGTATTCTTGCCTGGAGAATCCCTTGGACAGAGGAGCCTGGCAGGCTATAGTCTCTAGGGTCGCAAAGAGTTGGACATGATTGAAGTGACTTAGCACACATTTCTAACTTTATACCTCTTTCTTTTCCACCTCTGAGTATGAAGGCTCCTTGACTGTATAGGTGGTATAATGTAACTGATTACTGTGGTTTGTATATCATTCCAAACATCAGTTGACAGATGTGTACCTAGTGACATTTGATTCATTTAGACTAGTTGCCTTCAGGCTTGGTATGGTATATAGGAGTCTATGAGTCCAAAAGGATATCTTTAAAGAGGTGTTGTATGGAGGGGCAGAAGAAGGGAAGGGCAGAAGAAGGGAAGGGCCAAAGTGGATAGAACTTTAGGATGCCCTGTTAACTACCACACTAGTTCATAATTAAACCCAGCAGATTAAAATTAAAAATTATTATACTAAGCAATTTTGGGGTGTTTCCTTCTTGACCATGTATTTCTCAACAGTAGCTATGGCAGCAGCTGTATAGATATTAAAGTTTCTTCAGCACAAATGACTTTATTTTGTCAAGATTTTTTTATGCTGCTTTAAGTCAAGTCCCATTATAATTGTCTCCATATGTTGGTGTTATACAAATGAAGAGATAGCTTTAATATTTCTTGAAGTAGATAAACCAGAACTAGGATTTGAAGATCTCTCATTTTGCCTAGTTAGGCTGTGATGGTATATTTATGTATAGTAGGTTGTAACTAGCCTTTCTAGGAACTAGGATTAATTTCCTATAAGCAGTCATGAAACACAATCTAAATTCAGATCTCTGAAGACTAGAATTGAAAATAAAATCACTGCCTCTTCTGCCTTGCATACTGGTTAACTCACCTTTGTAATATTTACAATCACACCAGCTTTGCACTTTGAAAATTGAGTTCTCTAATTTTTCTTTTGTATTTTAGTTTGAGTAAATGACCAGCAAGAGGTGTGTTATCTGAATCTACAGTATTGAGCTTTACTTCAGATTTTATTTCCTACAGATTTATAACCATAGTTTTTTATATCCTTTATATCAAGGATATCACTTGAAACCAACAGCCCAATATAAGAGACATATAAAGCACTGTAATTTTAAAAGTATCTTGGAGCTTTTTTAGTTACCTAGATGCAACTTGGTGTATATATGTGTATTCAGTATGTCTACTTATATTGCTGATCCATGATACTTAATAATAAATGAATTACACAACATTACCCTATTTCTTTGCATTGTTAATAGAATGCAAAATCTTTGATTAAGACATTGTTCCATAATTTACCCTACTTCTTAAATGTGGAATCAGTCTTATACAGTAATTCTCAAATTTTTCACCTCAGTCACCATTATTAACTGGTATCTCTTCAAAATATCTTGTAACTGGATTTAACCATAGCAAACTCCACAAAAAACCTAGTTGTTGCATGGCTTCTTTAGTTAATGAAGATTGCATGTGCAGCTCCATGGTGATGATTTAACTTAATAAACTAATTCACTGGATTCAAGGACTTCTGGCTTACTTACTTACTGACAAGTAGCTCACTTATGCTAATAGCAGCTGGTATTTATTGAATGGGACTTCCCTGGTGGCTCAGTAGTAAAGAATCTGCCTGCCAGTGCAGGAGATGCGCGCTTAATCCCTGGGTTGGGAAGATCCCCTGGAGAAGGAAATAGCAACCCACTGCAGTATTCTTGCCTGGGAAATCCCACAGACAGAGGAGCCTGGCAGGCTACAGTCCATGGAGTCCAGAGAGTTGGACATAACTGAGCAAATAAATGACATTTATTGAGTTTCTAATGTGTGTACTAAGAACTTTCATAATATTATCTCATTTAATCTTCACAGCAAACTTTGGGCTAAAGGTTATCCACATTTTACATATGAGGAAAATAAAGCTGAGTGGTTTCGAGAACTTGTCTAGGGCACACAGTTCATGAGCAATCAGGTGACCTAACTCCAGAGCTGGTCTTTTTTGAGATTTTTTGTTGTTGTTTTTGTTGTTTTGAGGTAGGCAAAGCAGGCTTTATCATACTTTTCACTTTGCCTTCTTATTTTGAAGGTAAAATATACATAAAATTTACCATTTTAAAAGCATACAGATCTGTGGCACCATGTACATTAATGTGTAGCCATTACTACCATCTATCTCCAGAACTTTTCATCTTCCTCAACTGAAACTTTTATCTATTCCCTCTCCCCACAACCCCTTGTAACTATTGTTACACTTTCTCTGTGAATTTGCCTAGGAACCTCATGTAAGTGAAATAATATACAATATTTCTCCTTTTGTGACTAAGTTCACTTAAAATGTCTCTAAAATGTATCCATATTATAACATGTGTCAAAATTTCCTTCCTTTTAAAGGCTGAGTAACATTCCATTGTATGTATTTACCACATTTTGTTCATTGATTCATCCATCAGTGGATGCATGGATTATTTCCACCTTTTGGCTGTTGTGAATAAAGCTGTGAATGATGAATGTGAGTGTATAAGTTTAGGTATATACCCAAAGGGGAATTGCTAGATCATATGGTAATGCTATGTTTTAATTTTTTTAGGAACTGCCATACCATTTTACATTCCCACCAGCAGTGCACAAGGGTTCCAGTTTCTCCACATCCTCTCCAATACTTATTATTTTTCAGGTTTTTCTTTTAATATCTTAGCCATCCTAACAAGTGTGAAGTCAAAGCTTGTGTTTTAACTGCTACCATATTCTTCAGGGCCAATCAAAAGGAGAGATGAGTTTGCCCTTCATGTAATTTCCCTGTTCTTAGAGCATCTATTATCTTTCTTTGATATAACCAAAATAAAAAATAAGAGAAAATATATTTTTTATAAATTCTGATATCCCTGAAAGTTAAAAGTTTTATTCAGTTCATTCTGATTCACATAAATCTATCAGGTAATTCTGGCTCTATCTTCACAGTACATTCAGAATTTAGTCACCCCTCACTACCATTACTGCCACTATTCTAGTCCAAGCTCAAATTTTATCTCTGAGATCATTTTAAATAGCTTCCTAACTGGTCTTGTTGCTTCTATCTTTGTCATTCATTACTCATTCTTTACTTTTTTTACTTTACTTTACTTCTTTACTTTTTTTTTGGTCATTCTTTACTTTTAGTTCTCAACACAGCAGCCAACGTGATCTTTATAAAAATGTACATTACCGCTGCTCAAAACTCTCCAATGGCTAAAAACCAAAGTCCTTACAGTGATGTACATGTACCCTTTCTCACTGTGCTACCACCACAGTGATTCGCTGTTTGTCATGCTCCAGACACACTCCTGTCTGAGGCCCCGGCATTGACTGTTCCTTCTGCCTGGAATGCCTGTTCTCCAGATAGCTATAAGGCCATTCCCTTGGCTTCTGCATGTCTTTACTCAATTGTTGTCTTCCTGGTAAAGTCTATTCTGTCCCCACATTAAAAATTGCCACAATCCTACCTTCACCCCTCCACCTCACACTTGCTTGCTCTTTTTTCTTCATAGCACTTATCACCTTCTAACATACCATACAATTTACTTATTCATTTAGTCTGTTTTTCCCAGTAGAAGATAAACTCCATGAGAGATTTTTTTTTATTCATTGAGATGTCCCCAGAATAGTGCCTATGTGCAGTAGGCATTCAGTAAATTTTTGTTGAGTACATAATTTTTTTAAGGTATTAATAAATTTAAGTTGGTCAGCCCTTTCTTAGCGTGAGGGTAACCTAGACAGATGAGATGAGGTCCCTGCCCTCTTCAGGCTCCACATCTAGCTGGGAAATGGGGCCAGGGGATGGAATTCAAGCAAACAGGGTATGGTAAATTTCCACTCTATTTACTGTTTTGTGGGTGGCAGATGTTATGGAGAGTTTTTCCTGGAAAGATATTTCTAATTTCATGAGCATATAATGTCTCCTTTCCCACCCCACTGCCCTCTTCTTCCTTAATCTGGACTCACAAACTCCTTCTCCTAAAAACCCTGAACCCTTTCCTAGAGGTTGCAGATCGTCAGTCCACAGACTAGATTTAGCCCACAAGTAGGTTTTGCTTCACTTGCCTGATGTTGCATTGTTTATTTGGTTTTATGTTTTTAATATTTGTTTTACATAGGGCTTAAAATAATTTAGAATTCATCTTTCAGATGAAAATTTAGATTCCTAACTTCTTTTGAAAAGGTGGAAATTCTGATAACATTAGGCCTACAGTGCCACATGTTACCTGACTGAGTTGAATGACTGTGGCCCCTGTCATACCAGGCATAAGCTCCTTCGATTTGATAATGTATCTTCTTTGTTCATCTTATCTGCCTTAGCCTCTACAGGGACTTGACTTTACAGCTTGTTAACCAGGATGCTTGGAGTAAAATTTGACCCATGTTTTTTAGAGATAGATGTTAACTTTCTTATAGCTCAGGGAACGTTTAATAGCTCCTTTTTTTTTTTTTAAGTGAAGTAGTATAATGCAATTGATGTTGGCCAAATGTAGCAACAATTTGAAGAGTAAAAGTCTTAATCCTTTTGTCTCCAGACCTATAGCTTCAGTCATATAATGGCATTATATATAATACAAAATTCTTGATGACATATCACACAGAAGAGTTAGGATTGGAGTGATGAAAATATGGGGGCGGGGAGCAGAGACAAGGTGGGAAGAACTATGATAAATATAAAATTACCCAATAAAATATCTACCGCAGTTAGTGTACTTAAAGTATCTTAGGACTCAGAGTCTTGAACAAAAAAACCAGTCCCAGAATTTCAGTGTTAAGATCCTGAAACCTGGAAAGTTACATCTCAGACTATACTCTTAATGTTATAAAGGTGGCAAGTATTTGTTCAGTGAAAATACTCTTTTTTATGAAACCTCACTCTGTTGCTGCGGTGGTGACTATTATTTGTTTTCTCTTTCTCTGGGTGGGGAAACTGCATGAGATTGGTTTGAAGTGGGGAGCAGGAGGGGAGAGAGTGTATAAGGCTGCCTCCTGCCCCTTGTATATTGGCGTTGTTTTTTTTTTTTCACCATAACTCTGAGTGGCAGCGTTCAGCAACTTCTATTTGCCATGGTGGTGGTTACATTCTTCTGAGTACCGGGTTGGGGTTTGGGGCGGGGGATGTTTTTTCAAGGAAAAAATTGAAAGCTCAATTCCCAGAGTGTTTTTGGGGGTGGAATGTTTTACTACATGGGTAAAGGATGGTAAGTTCTTACTCTGTAAGAGTGAATTTTATGCTCAGTGAGCAAAGGATTGTATGACTCTAGTAGCTAATTTCACAGCAAGTTGTTAAATCATTTTAGCAGCAGCGGACTTGAGGTCAGCTTGTGGAAAAGAGTCATCATTTCCACTAAGCCCTTAAAAGAACCAAGAAAAGAATCAAAAGTGCCCTGATCCAGGAATCATGTCCTGATTTCATGTGCTGTGGTATCCTCCTGACAGATTTTTTTTCCCTAAGGCACATGATGGCCTGTGCTAATTTCATTATATTCTAGAACAGTGTGTGGATCTGATTTTTTTGTCACCCTTCTATTGAGCTTGAAGAGAGAAGACTTCTCTTAAGAGACAGATGAGCATGACCTAAATAGTTAATACACCTGTCTGGCCTTATACCTTCTTCTAAGGCCGTATTTCTTTTGTCTGGTTGGAAAGTGGCACGTGCCTTATAATAAATACCTTTACTTACTTATTTTTAAGACTAGTTGTTTTTCTAATTTAACAGGCAGCAAAAGAGAAACCAATGAAAATATGCCCTGTTGTTTTACATCTAAGCAAATAAGAGATGAGTGGTAGAATTACATTTTCAGTGTGGCATCTGGAGACTTCTTAAAAATTATCTTCTCAGAAGCCTTATCTGGATCCTCTTTGTTTCTGACTTTTGGGAAATCCCCGTTCAACATTTTAGTTAATGGCCACCAACTCAAGGCCTTTTTCTTTTCTTTTATGAGCACCTGACTCTTCCCAGGTGGCACAGTGGAAAAGCATCCACTTGCCAATGCAGGAAACGAGGAGACTTGGGTTCGATCCCTGGACAGGGCAGATCCCCTGAAGTAGAAAATAGCAATGCATTCCAGTATTTTTGCCTAGTAAATCCCATGGACAGAGGAGCCTGGCAGGCTACAGTCCATGAGGTCACAGAGTCAGACATGACTTAGCAACTGAGCATGCATGAGCACCTGAAAAAAAAAGGAGGGGCTAGTAGCACACAGTGAACGTCTCAGGTAGGCTGTATCCCAGTGGTTCATAACCTCAATGAGTATCACAATCGCCTGGAGAAAAAAAAACAAAAAAACATTTAGTTGGTTTCAGGTGAGGCCCAGGTCACGTCTTTAAAGTTTCTCAGGTGATTGCAGTTTACAGCCAAGGCTAAGAATCACTGACAAGCCTGTGGGTTTTCAGACTGTTTCCCCAGAGTTCCTGAAAGTGCCTTAGGGGCTGACTTCAGAGGAAGCAAGTGAGTGAGGATAGAAGGGAAGCAAATAGAAGGGATTCTAGGCCCCCACTCTCCTTGGCCATCCCTGGCCCCTCTTCTGCCTGAGCAGTTCCACTTTCATCTATTTCATATATCTGCTTTCTGTGTAGATTTCATTTGTTTAAAAGAGTGAGGGGTTCCACTGCTTTGAAGGAAAAAGAAGTTTTTTAACCATTGCCCTTGACAAAGGTATTTATGCAAGAATGGTAAAATAGATGTTTGAGATCCAGTTTTTGAGGATGGTGAGCACTGAGTCCTTCTGCAAGAAATCTGTCAGGCAGCCTCTGAGAAATGTAGAAAAAGAAATATTTTTACTAACATTATAGTACCTAGCCCTTGCTCTATGTGAGAAAAGCCCTGCTTAGTTAAGGAAGTCAACTTGCCCAAGTAAAAAGTCTGAAGCCAAGCCAGCAAGCTGGCCACACAAGGACGTAATCAATCACAATGTCTTGGTTTTGTCCCAAATGATTTTTCCCCCGTTTAGACTAGAACTGTTCTCCATTTTACCCTAGTCCACAATACTCCATGTTACTTATACTTAAGCAGTTCAGTCATCTGCCTATCCTTAAGGCCTGACCCCTGAAAGCATTTGTGTTTGTAAACCCTAGCAAGTAATTTATTGGCACTTTGCTGTTTGCAGGGATATTTGATCATTAAAAACATTACTGTCTGTACTTGGCTGGTACAGAATATTATAACCTCTTGTCTGCTTCTCCAGAAAGATGTTTAAACTATAGATATTTGGCAGCCATTGAAAGAATTATCTTTTATTTCACTTCCTCCTCCTCAAAACAAAAAAAAATAGTACGGCTTTTAATTAAGAGGATAGTTTGGTTTGATATTAGAACTTCATACAAAGTTTATCGAACACATTCATTTTAAGTACTTTATTAAATCTATTTCCAGAAAGCCAGATGGCATACCTGTCTTTTGGTAGACTAGATTTCATTCCTTGTTTTTTTCATCTAGGTCAGATCAAATCTGATTAAAGTTGTTCGCTTTATCTTTTATTATTTAAACACTCATTGCCTTCTGTGGTCTCACTAATGGACTAATTTCCTGAGATTATAAATTGGCATGCTTTCATTTTCAGATTCCAGCCTGTCATCATTTTTCCAATTTTTTTGACATACTTGTTTTATGCTGTATCACAAAATAGGTTTCTTCTTCTCTGAAATCATTTGTCCCCTATATAATTAAGCTGTGCATCCAAGGATATTTATCCTAACGGCACCAATCAAATTTCCAATTTTTAAAAAGTAGCCATGCCTTCAAAAAAAAAAGCTGGCAAGTTAGCTATCACCCACTTCCCAAAGCAAATTAGTAGGAAAAGTCAGTTTTTAAAAAAATTCCTATAGCAGTTCTATACCATAAAATTGCTACTGCCAATTTTTTGGCTATTATACTCTTTCTTATTATAACTTAAAACTTGGACCAGAAAAGTATAGAAAGAGCATAATTTGAAAACATACAGCATAACTTTTTTTTCTTTTTGTAGCATTAATCTTATCACTGGTCATTTAGAGGAACCAATGCCAAACCCCATAGATGAAATGACAGAAGAACAAAAAGAATATGAAGCCATGAAACTTGTCAACATGCTTGATAAACTTTCCAGGTATTGTATTCCCCTCCATTTTTTGCTTGGTTTCTAAAAATGTTCTATTTCTTTGTCTCTCTCACTGAGAGTTACCATAGAACAGCCACTCTGGAAGTCCATGTTGATTGGAACAGGCTGGCCCAGGCAGCACTAGTTCAGCCCTCTCTTGGCCACTGTGGTTCTTCTACATGTGCCGCTTATGGATGTGCGTTCCTAAACATTTCAACTCTCAAAGCTAGGAGAGTAGCTGCCAGGTCACTGTGATATTTAACCAACTAACCTCCCTGTCTTCAAAAAGATGCTGTGAATTAGGTTTGATGATTTTGCTGCTTCTTGTATTTTTTCGTTTTAGTCTGTTTTGGTTTTTGTTCCAAATCATGATGCTTTTTATTTTTATCCATTTTTGATGTGCAAGTTTGCAATTCTTTCTTTTTGGATTGCTGCTGAAACCAAGAATTCTAAACTGTCTAGGAAAAGGTGAAAAGGAATAGCTCAACTGAAGGATTTTCTGAAAGCAGGCACTTGTATTAATTAGGGATTCTAAAAAACAATTTCCCCTTCCCTTCTTGCTTCATACCTCCTTCCCCTCCAAAAATAGCCAGTTTTGAAAATAATTAAACTAAATATATACTAATAAGTAACTAGTCATCTTGGAGGAGTTATCAGAAAGTATTCCTTTCACACTTGCCTGAATTGCTCAATTTTCTAGTCATATGTTGAGTCACTGTCTCCTTTAAGCCATCTTGAATGAGTGCTTCTGTGTGTTGGTGGCAGCTGCCACCGTAAGGTGAATTTCTTCTGGTCATCTCCTTTTTCACAACAACTCTGCAAAGGCTAGTATCCCTCAATCAAGAGAAGTATCAACTGGAATGGTAAAGCCAGAAAGTGAACCATAAAAGGAAAAGGTATAATAAAGAAACAGTCAGAGGCTAAGAGCACAGCAGGAAGCTTAGAGCAGAAATGTTCAAAAATAGGAAGAGCTGACTTGAAGAGTGTGACAAGTTAGGATATTTAGACCCTCTACAGAGTCTGAGTTTTCAAATGATGCTGGTAATGTGATAGACTTACATAGAAGTAAGTAGCTTCATCATCTAAAAAGTTAGTATGACTAGAATTTAGTTGACTTCTAGCTATTCCTTTTAAATTTCCATCATTTTCCCAAGCTTAGAATTTACAACAAACACAGCAGTGTAACTACAGCAGTTAGGATGAGAACCAACAGACTCCCCTGGTAGGTGGAGGGGGAAATGTTAACAAGGACCAGCATGGGGCACACTAGTGTGAAGACAGTGAACTAGTTAGATTTCGTTTTTCTTAAATTGCATTTCAGTAATATGAGTTCTTAAAAGATAATACAGATGCTATCCAACTGGCCCATTTGCCCTGGATGAGTAAACATCCAGCCAACTCCCAGCTCAATCTGAAGGTGATACTTATTTTTGCATAGCAAAATATGTCTTGTGTTGGCTTTGATGGTATGAATTTCGCCATTCAAGTTGAAGCTAAGGCGATTTTGAGAATAGTCCTAAATCACAAACTTTTCCATGACGTGTGGTGGGTTTGTTGTTTTTTTTTTTTACATTGTCTGCCTTTATGTGCTTTCTAACATTTGCTCTCACTAATAACAGTCAATGACAAAACTGTATGGAGATCAGCAGTGGGCATTCCAAAGGTGGAATGCAAAGAATGAACCCATTCTTTATGCGTCGTCTTACGTGTTTGTCTTAGTTCCTTCTCTCTTTTCCTGTTGTTTTTGGTTTGTTTTTTTGAGGTAAAAAAGATGCCATAAAGCCAAAGTAGACTAAAATCAGTAAATTCGGGGAACATTTATTAAGCAGGTACTCTGTGCAAGGCACTGTGCTAGGAAGATGAGGGAGATTCAGAGGTGAATGTGGTAGTCTCTGCCTTTGGAAAACTCACCTTTTAGTGTGGGATATAGCTATAAGCTATTCTAGAATACAGGGTAGAGGGAAGTAATGTCAAAATAAGGTCTGTGTTGAACTGTGAGCACCAAGGAAAAGGAGCAGTTCATTCTGTTGCAATGAATCAGGGACTGTTTCACAGAGAAGGTAACAATTGTGCTGATCCTTGAGGTTTAAGAGGTGTTAGATTGACCAATGGAGAAATGACCATTCATTCCAGGTGGAGGGAAACTTACTCTTGTTAATAAGATAAATCTTTGTTATTCACATACTGCATCTTTCTTCCAAAGAGCTCTGGTTTTTTTATCACAATCTGATTAAGTTATCAGATTTATCATTAGGGGAAGCAAGGCCCAAAGAATTGCCCCACACATTTTCAAGCTAATGACTGATGAAAATCCATTTCCTTTCACAGTTTACAAAACTGTTTACAAAACGTACACATTTCCTTTCACAGTTTACAAAACGTACACTGTCTTTCTAGCTAAAGTGAGGCTAAGAACTTCATTTTTCAGAATTCAAGACCTTTGCTCTGTCCACTGTGCTATTGTGTCTGTCTGTTAGAGTCAGTGTTTGCCAGAATATTTCCTAAATCATCTTCTTCAGCAATGTGCTATTGGTTAGTTCCTTCAGCTGTCACTCTAAGGATGTTCTGCACCCCACCAAGTCTTACTGTGCTAAGAGTGTACTGTAGCTTTGTCTGGTTAGCTTTCCTTTCCAAAAATGAAATCATTTTCTCCTGGGCCTGATTTGAAAGGCGCGTGAGTAAAGGATAGGATTGGAGGTGATGTGGCCAATGAATGGACACTAGACACTCCCTTTTTTCCATCCATAGGAGAGCAGATGTGAAGGACCTGCACCAGGATGGTGGTTAGCAACAGTGGCCCGTGCCAAAGCACTTACCAAAGTGATGACTAAGGTTGGTCATGCCAAGTACTATTACTGAGCCTGGTGTAGGGTACAGATGTTATTTACCACCAAAACTGTAAAAACCACCAATGCAAAAATTTAAATTACTTTTCCATTTTGCCTCCAGGCTGGACATAGCCACTGCCTCAAGTGGCTCACCACCTTAGCAGCTTTATCTAAGCTACATTTTTAAGGACACTGAAGAGATCAGTGCTGAAACATTTTCTTCCCACTGAATACCAATTGACAGTTGTATTCCACGTGATTTTTCTTTTTTTAGTATAAGGATTCTGTTTGTGACAGACGTAGGTAAGGGGATTGGCAGTGGACCTGGAGGTCTGAAGAGTTTGAGAATAATCTGAACCCTGTAAGTCCCATCATGTCTAGCTAGTACAGTGCCTTGTACCCTGTGATTTTCCCATTGTGTTTGATGAAATGTCAAAGCTGATCCCCAAATCAAAGGTTAATTTTTTTGCTCAATAAAATAGCCTACATGGTTTAAAGACTTTGAAGTATACTTTTGTCAGTTCAATTTCTTGGCCAGATGTCATAACATTCAGGTCTGGAAAGGAATTCTGTAAGGAATTCTGTAAGGTCCATGAGTGGCTAATTTAAATAATGGGGTACCTAATTTCTTTAATATAGAATGATAATTGTAATATTTATCAGACATAAGCATTAAGGCCTGAGGCATGGAGATTATAGAAAGCTTCATTTGACATTTTTAATGTGAGAACAGAGGTGAGAAAGAGGATGAAATTGGCCTGCCTCTCCATCTCTTCTTTCCTTTTTTGAACTGGAAAAAATATAAGTCCCTGCAACTTAAGCGGGAAATTAGAATTCGGATTGTATGTGGTTAAGCAAGTCCAGTGTGGCTAATACAATTGCATTCACCTTAGCTACAGCACAATTTGCATATAACAACACAGCCTCCTCCAGAAGAGGGGAGAGAGGATTGACTGGCTTAAGCCTAAACTAACCAAGGGAAGTAATATTTCAAGTTTCAAGTTTTGTTTTGACTTTTCTAATCCCCTTTAGTTTCTTAATTGGAACAGGACTGATTAATCTTCTACTCCACACTTACACCATCACTGTTTAACAAAGAACGTTGCCTTTTTGCTTATAAATTATATCAAAATCTTCTAAAATTTACATTTATATAAATGATTGTTTTCCATTTCTTCCCTTTCTTATCTACTCCTTGTCCAATATATTTTTGCCAGCCATTGTGTAGTATTGGTGGGACATGGCTTTCTTAATAAATGCAAGTACCAAATATAGAAATAGTTCCCCTTTAGTCTCCAAATATTATTTTTAAGCTTATTGAAGCTGGGACAGGTAATTTATGACTGAAAGTAATAACTATATAATTTTTTCCTTATAACTAAATTTCTTGACTCTGCTTATAAAAATAACAACTGTGATAACTCCCACCTTAATGAGTTAATCAAGGAAATGCTTTGTAGGTACATTTCAGAAATACAATCCAGTTTTTATAGCATTGTAAGATCTATTGTGGGTACGAAAGTATAATGATCTTAATTGCTTACATCAGAAAATCCTTTAGATCTGCACTGTCCAATATGGTAACCACTAGTCTGAATTGGGATGTCCTCTAAGTGTTAAAATATTCAGACTCAGTACAAAATACTCAGTACAAAAAGAGAATATAAAATACCTCAATTGTTTATTATGAATTTATGTTGAAATAATATTTTTGATATATTGGGTTAAGCAAATTATTTTAAAACTAACCTTACCTATCTTTTCTCACTTTTTCCATGTGGCTGCTAGAACATTTAAGCTTACATATATATGGCTTACATTATGTTTCTGTCAGACGGCACTGTTCTGCCTCATTAAAAATGCACTGCAGGTTTGCTTAGAAGCTTAATTAAAGGAACTTGGATCCAGTTAAACTAATATACCCTTACAGTGGTAAGGGAGAAATATGATATCGTTCTTTAGGTTAAAGAGGGCCTTTCCACTGGTTGGACACCTCTAAGTAGGATGTCATGCAATCTTTGTATTGCTTATTAGTAGTCATTGTCCCTTAACTCTGTAGTAGGAATGCCTACTTTGAGCTCTTGATTTAAGCACTAGCCAAAATGACTTTTGTTTATTAGAGAAACATCAGAAAGAATAATCTCCATTGACTACTTGCTCCTTTAACTTTTAAGTCTTTCTAATTGAGAAGAGCATGTCAGAACTTCCATTTCTACTGCTTTATTCAACACTGTCAGTTGGCATGCTGACCTCTTATTAATATTTATTTTGCTAATTTTGGACAACAGGATAGAAAGGTCTTTAGAGAAATTACCAAGAGATAAAGATCACCTTCACTTAACGGTAAAACTCAGTTTTATTTTTTTAACACTATCCCTAACCTCTTTCTCTATATTTTCTTAACCATATCTTTAATGTGAGGCGGATAGCACATTTTTAGAAGCTTTGCATGTGATCGTCTAACAGAAATGAGAATAATAAAAGACTAATATTTTATATATTGCTTTTAAGTTTGAAACAGCCTTGTGAATTAGATAGGGTAAGAGATATTTTATTGAGGCATAAATGGGACCAGTGATTAAGTATCTAAACCAAGATCAGGCATCTTGTTAATGACATAGTCAGGATTTGGTTCTTAGACTTCAGACTCCAAATCTTAAATGTTATTTTACAAAATTACCACCATACTGCTCTCAAATTTGTCAGTCTGATTATCTTTAGTAAGATGCTATAAATTTTAAATAGATTCAAAGGACAAAGACAGATAGTAAGCATATTTACCTGAGAAGAAAATTAAGATTTGGAGGCCATTCCTGCTTTTTCATTCCATACTTGAGCTTTTCTCAAATATCAAGTCAGGTCCTAAGCAGCTTATATCAAAAACAAAAACAGCTTCATATGAAGGAAACCAGTAAAACTGTTTATGATTCTATGTTAATATAAAATATTTTAATTATTTTGAAAAAAGAATAGATATTCTGACAGATTCTTATATTCAGTGTGATCATATGAAGAAAATTAACTTTAAAAAGCCTTCCCTACTTACAAGACTGTTGCCTGTTTATTCAACTCCCGAAGTGGAAGGACATGCATGGTGTGGACAACGTGCCATATCCATTTCTCTTGGGAATGATATTTTTATGTTATATATTTTAACTTCCCAACTGTACCCAATCCCAAAGCATGATGGTGAGGCTGAGGGAAGGGTCTCAGAAATGTTTTTGAAAAATGGAGCTTGAAGACCTCAGATTTGGTACAGAAAAGCCACCACGCTTCTCCTACTTATTGGTTAGCGGCTTAGTGAAAGATGAGTATAACTTCAGCAATAGGAAGCCATCAAATGGAAGATTATACTGAAAGATGAAGGATCAGCAAAGAACATGCTCTGATGGTATATAACTGAACATTTAACTAGTGCCAAAAGTTGTATTAATTTCTTGAGGACAAAGCATTTAAAACACTTCAGAATATCACAAGTTTTGAGGAAATCCATTGTACTTCAATAGATTATGGACTATTCTGTTGATGCTGAAGTATTGAAATAAGATGCACTCTCAGAATTATAGCAAAGATTACAGAGCTTCCTTGTCCAGGCTCTCACAGGCTCTGTTACAGCAGGCATTTTTGGAAAAGCTCTGTTAATTAAAATGCTTTATTTATATACCAGTTTTCATCCTATCTTCCAAATGTCAAAGGGAATTAAATACAAAACGGCTAATTTTAAATGTCAGGGTTCCTTTTTTCCAAGCCAACCTTACATTAAGAACAGGAATCCCTGTGCCAAAGAAATGGTTCCCAATTATCCCATCCTGGGTTTTGTTATACATTGTACAGAAGTCAACAAAACAAGTATGTAACAGAACCTGCCTAAATAACAGCCACCCTCATTAAAATCAGAATTAATCAGGGGGTGATTGAAGGAAGCAATGCTTCATAGGTTCCCCCTTTTTCTTCTTTTCTAATCATAGAACAAAATATGTTACATAAAAGGATTGGAACTATTATGCAGTACTCAATTAGAGGGAGGTGAATAGGTCTCTAACATGCTGTTTTATCAAAAGAGCAGACTGGTGTTTGCATGACTGTTGTTTCATTACAGACCCTGTCATTAATTCCATGTGTCAATACTGCCCTGTAGTACACAGAGCAGACAAGAAAGAAGAGCCCTTGAAAACAAGGGAATGATTTTTGAGTCGTTATCAAGCTAAGTGGCAAGCGGGAAGCTGAAACTCGTATAGGTAAATTCGAAGGGACTCTTGGGAGATCTGCAAGTGGGAAACAAGAATGCATTTTACCAACTGCTTAATTATGTCCTGTTTTTCAACAAGTACACTTGAATTGAATGCTTTGTTTGTATTGCACAAAAACATGTGCTTTGGGCAAGAGTATTCTCTTGTTTCCAGGTCAAGTAAGGTGTTTTATACACATACACATCTGGCCTATTCTCTGATGTGCTATTGGGTATGTTAGCATCTGAGCCCCAATATTGCACTGTCATTTCTGGGGGAAAGTTACGTAGGAACCAGAAGTCTAAAAAGTGGAGCCTTCTCTAAGGTCCTGAGAGGTTGTATAAACCCAGGCTTCCCAGAAGAGCATACTTACAGGGAAATGGTGGCTCAGGAAAATGTGGAACTATATCTGGGGAAAAAAAGACAAAGACTATAAAACTTGAAATATGGTATAAATTCCATAATCTCCCACCCCTAAATCTTGAAAGAGTATTTTTTGGTTTCCATTAGCAGTCCTAAGGGTTAGGCTGGGGCAAAATAAGGTTTCCTTTCTTGGACGTGCTTTATCTGTGTCCTCGTGCCTGGCCAAGCCCTTATAGATTATGGTTCCTTATCGTTTAGTAAGATCAAATTTCTAAATGATGTTTCGTTCCAGTTGAACATTCTTGGAGGCTTATCTCTTCCCTGGCCAGATGCCTGATCAGATGAGAAGCCCGCCATGATACTGTCACAGTGCCTAGAATGGGCTCTTTATCCAGTAGACATCACTGTACTTTTTGATGATAACGAGGGCAGTCTTAACTTGTGTTAAGGCCTGTGTATAGCATTGAAGGTAAGTATGAAGGAGTTATTGCTATGTGAATATCTTAACCCTGATGCACATTTCAGTGTACAGTATCTTCGTTTAACCATGATCTACATATATCTAACACCTAGCCATCCTTTTTAGATGGGACCTTCATAATTTAGGACCAGTAACTCTTCATGAAATGGCCTGTTTATTGAGGGCCATGATTGAACTTAGATCCATCCTTGTAACATTTGCCATTGCTTTATTTTTGGAATCATTCTAATCATTTGCTGGTAGCTTTGCAGAAAGGACTTGTGGTCTTGGTGTATGTCAGTGACAATTAGGTAGGCTGCTGTGCTTGACTTTTAGGTTTAGAAGATCTTGATTAGAAACAAAAGCCTAGCAGTTTTAGTGTCTTAAAAACCTAGCAGCTTTTTAAGTAGATCATAATTATTTAGTAACCTAATATTTAGACTCTTGGAATTACAATAGAATCTTAGGGATCATCTTGTCCAACCCCTTCAATTTATAGATGGGGAGACTCCAGCCCAGAGAAGGAAATGACTTGCCCAAGGACACCCAGCATGTTAGTGGACAATCCGAGACTAGACCCACTGGTGCCCCATATGTAAGCAGCTAAGTCTACATGAATCAGTGGTTGGAAATTCCAGGTTGTATGGCACAAAGAGGGCCTTGATTTCTGGACGGTCAGAATGTCTGATGACATTGACTCATCAGGGAAATAATTACAGTTAAAATAGTATGAGGATGATTCGTGGCAAATGGTTCTCTACCATTGTCCATTTATGCTATGACCCATGTATTATACTCTTTCAGTAGAACTTTACTGAGCACCTATTATGTGCCCAACCTAGATACTGCAGATCACAGCCAGATAAGACATGGACTCTGTCCTCAAGTTGCTCAAGTCCAGTAGAGAATGAGAAATCCCTGGAAAGCATCATGCAGAATTCCCTGTAGAATGCTAATACTCTTCCTAATTGTAAATCTTGGTGATGAAACTGAACCTTTTCTCTTGGTCAGGGTTTGTTTATTAGGAGTCACATAAGACACTATACCATTCCTTTCTGTGAAAATACAAGATAATACCAACTGCAGCTAAATTGAGTTCATAAACACTTATTGAGGATCTACCATCTGCAAGGCACTGTGCTAGACACATAGGGATATGAAAATGAATACAGCATAGAATATTTTCTTTTTAATATGTCAAAGCAATAGTTTTATAGCTTTCAACCTTTGTAATAAGAATTATTTTTAATAAATAGTCTTAAAATATGGGACCCTTGAAACAGAAGACAAAGTATCTCTATACTGTAACCCAGACTTGTCAGCCCAGGATTGCAAAGTCTCCATCCAAATCCTCTTTTGTACCCCATATCTGTCTTGAGCTTTCTTTTTCCTTTATCTCAGCCAAGCCAGCCTGCTTGCCAGTCCCCGCACACAACTAACTCTCGCTTCTGTGCCTTTGCTTGACTAATCTTCTGCTTCGGGATGCCTTTCTCCCCATGAATCTATGTCCATCATTGCCATTACAGCCTGGCCCTGAATCCATCTCCTGCCAGGAGCCTGTGATCAGCATCCCATCTCCTCCGTGTCCCTCCCACGTGTACATAGCCCATATGACTGGTGGAATAACAGTTCTGTGGTATTCATTAATGCTTCCCATTCTCTGTCCACATCTTGCTGATCTAGATACAACAGATCTTACTAAATGAAGCAGTTTAGTATAACCGGGTCATTTTTCAGACCTTTTAGGAGTAAGTTTCTATATCAAAGACTTCATTTTGGTATTTGTGGGCTGTTATATGATAAAGAGGAAGATCAGAATCGTTAGGATGGGGATTTGAAAAGTAAGCCTCGGGGTCCATAAGAGAAAACAGTCATATATCTGTAAGTGATCCTCTCTCCTTCCATTCCCAAACAGGATGAGAAATCGCCTTTAAATAAATTTCAAATACAGTAAGGGTGTATTGAACTGTCAGGCTAGGGAAAGCAGGGCTCTGCCTGTTAATCATCTCAAGCTTGTTGATCTGCTGTTCTGTAATTCCTTTAATATTGTTTAATGTGTGTGTGTTTTACCTTCTGAACTGACTAAAAGCTTCTTGAGGACAGGGACCATGTCTTTTATTTGCTTCTGCATATTCTTCCCCCACTTATTCCCAAAGAGTGCCCTAACAATCTTGTGGAAATCTTCCTTCCATAAGCACATAAAGGACAGGAAATGCATCTCATGGGTTCCAACTACATCCCAGCCATTGCACTGTGTACTTCATATGTATAATGACCTTTCACCCTCATGACAATTCAGTGAAATGGGTATTCCTATCCCAATTCTACAGATAAGGAAACTAAAGTTCAGAGAGTTCAAGATCTTACTGCTATAGAACCTAGGTCTGATTCCAAAACCTTTATATGCCTTTCACTGTACCACAATAACAACAACTAATATTTAGGACTCCTTTACAGTTCATAGAACTCTTTCATCTACACTATTATTGTTGCTGTTACTACTGCCACTGCTAGTACTATAACCCCTTAAGTCATCACTAGGAAGTAGGTAGGTAGAGCTAGTATTATTATCCCCATTTCACAGATGGGAATACAGAGACTCAGAGACTTGCCCAAGATCACACAACTGGTAAGTGGAAGAGCCAGGACTTCAAACAGACATCCTGACTCTAGACTTTTTTGTTCTTTCCAGTGTATCACATTGCTGCCTTAATTTATTTGCATGAATGCATAATTATGTGGCCAGTTATCACTGACACCTCTCCTACAGGAATGTCAGTAAGACAAGACATCCTATAGCATCCTATAACCATGTGAAAAAGAAAATAATTCATATCCTCAGAGGAGAGTCTGTGTTAGTAGAGGGGTGATACAGAAAATCCAAAAGATAAAGCCTTGAGAATAGTTCACAAGTGAGAATTAAAATATGAGCCCCTTTATTCTATAAATGAATTTTCATAATTTGGCCATAAAACTTTTGTAATGTTCTTAATTATTTCTATTATAAAATTGGATTAGGGAGTAGGGGTGAAACCTATGGACTTGATTTGAAAATATTCCTCCTGGGTTTGAATGAGAAAGTACTGGCTACTTGGTGCAAGCTGGTAGCTAGCCCCAGTATCATTTTGTTACCAGAGAAATGCAGAAATGTTAGGAGTGATGGAATGGCCCCCCAGCAGTTCATCACTATCTTGGTAGAATTCATACAGTCTCATCTACTGATCCCATTCCATCCACCCATACCCTTCACCCCACCTACCTTACTGTTCCTGTAGTCCCCAACCCCTTCAAACCTTTGAACTTTCTGATCCCTTAATGTTTCACCCCAGGAGATAGTCCCCTTCTCCTTTTGTATTGGTTATTAGTAAACAGTGTCCAGTATCACAAAGTCCTTCAGCACAACCAGAACTAGGAATTGTTACTAAAGTACAGATGTATAATATGAACTGGTGCTAGAGAGACGTTTCAGTGGAAGCAGATTGTTCCCTAGTTCCAATAAACATTTCTACCTGGTTGTCATGCAGAGTTCTTCACTGTCCTGAAAGATGTGTCTCCCCCCGTCCCCCAAAATCTGCTCCATCTGCTGTGCTCTTGCTCGAATGAAGGGTCACCATCCACATGGTCATCTGAGCTGGGAGCCATAGAGACACTCTTCCTCACTCCCCTTTACCAACTCTGCCCTCCCCGTAGATGACAGCTCTACCTTGGAAGTGATGCCTTTTTTTCCCACAACCACAGCCACAATCCAACTTTCTGTCTCCTCTCACATGCACTGTTACAGTGACATCCTTGTGACTTGTCTCTCTGCTGCAGTTTCCCCTATTCCGATGTGTCTTTGCACTGCTGCCAGAGATTCTTCCCTATAAACCAACCCTGGCCGGGCATTCCTTACAGGCTAGGACCCAAGCTGCTTACTTTGACATTCAAGACACTTGACTCCCAGACCCCGAACTACCCTTGCAGACTTACTTCCTGCTGCTCCTTCATTGAACCTCACCCCTCCCCAAACACTGGGCCCTTTCCCAGCTTGAGAGCAGAGAAAGAAATTGACACAATCCAGAAAGGTCTGCACAAATAATCACAAGTAGGTGGGACCATACAGAGCCCTCCACACAATCTCCCTTGCCAGAAAAGTCCTGTGCCATCTTTGCCTGGCATAGGACACCTCCCTGGAGGTGCCACTCCCACCTTCCCCAGGCGATTTGATCGATGCTTCATCTCAGGAGCTGTGATTTCCTTTGTTCCTGATCCTGTTACAGCATTTACCCCATTATGTCCTAAGTTATTTTCCATGTGTATATTTCACTCACTGCTTGAGAGCAGCAGCTGTGCCTGGCCTTCCTTCTCTCCCCGGTATATGACACAGTTCTCAGCACATAGTTGTTGAACAGCTGAACTCAGAGTGTGTTCCTTCAGTGCAGTTAGACCAGTTAATCCAGATGTGCAAACAGCCCTGGACTGGAATTCAGGGACTATGTCCCAGGTCCAGCTTTGCCACTAGATATGTGACCTTGGGTAAGTCACTCAGTCTCCTTTATTAAACAAGGGAGTTGGACTAAATGATCTCTAAGGCCGCTTTAAGTTCTATGATTCTGACCCCATTTCTGGGATCAGGAAACACATTTCCTACTTAATAAATATTTAGCAACCTCAATTTAACCAATCAACCATCCATATTAATAGAGTCTTCAGACTCTCAGCAATAGTCTTCTGGTAAGAGCTGCTTGATTAGGCTCCTGTTGGCTTATCCAGTGACCACTGAGCTGTTCTTCCCCTTCCCCAGATGTTTCTCTGCACGTGTAACACTAGCACACAGTTGTGTGGCTGGCCCTTCCCAGGAGGGAGCCTTTCTTTGTGCCGGCCTGAGGGACAACCACAAGGAAGCAGAGGGAGAGGAGACTTTAGTATTTTCCTTCACTCTAGCTCCCACCAACATTACAATTGCTGCCATGTGGGTTCTTGTTGTAGACATGTTTTTAGGGGGCGATGCCTGTTTCTGTGAGAAATAAGTTTTAAGCAGCTCATGTGCCTCTTCAAGACTCCTTTTAAAGTACACTGCTGACTTTTGGGGGTGGGAGGAGGACTACAGTTAGTAGCTCAACAGGTACATTCACCATAATCTCCATATAATAAATAAGAGCCCATGAAAAGATTAAATAAATCTTTCCTAACGCTTTTTGATTGGCTTAATCAATAATTAATCATCTTTAGATGAGGCTGTAACTTGTGGAGTAGATATAATTGGATTAGCTGAGGAGAGGCAGTTGGGGAGCTTTGAAGAGATTAAAATGGCTGTCAATCCCATAATTAAACTGCCACAAACAAAAGCAATGGTGTTTTTTTAAAAAAAGGAGGAGAGAAAGAAGGAAAGAAAAGGGAGGGAGAAAGTTGGGAAAGGCCAACTGATTTGAAATCAATACGTACTTCTGTATCACTAGAGACTGGAGAGGGACAAATCAAATGGCAGATTTATTCCATTAAATGAAATCCTTACATATCAAATCAGCCATTTAATTACATGGCTGGTCCACTGGGACAGGTGAAATTTTGGCAGCTTCAACTTCACTAAAACAAATCCACAAAAGGAAAAAAAGTTAATTATTAAAAACAGAAGAGACCTGCTCCTTGTCCTGAGCCCATTTAGACCTTGACTTTTCATACTTTTAATTGGCTTAGTAGGTTTGGCCTGTGTGAATGAAGTCTTTTATCTCCCTCTTTTTCTTTCCATACCCCTTTCATCTTTCCTGTTACAAACACACAGAGAGAGCTTGAGGAAAAATACTTTGGTTTTTAAAGACTTTTTTTTTTTAAGGATGTGGATTTGGGCGGGGGGAGGGTGTGTGTGTGATGCTGGTGAATACTTTTTTCTCTCTCTTTTATCTCTTTTTCCAGAGAGGAGTTGCTTAAACCAATGGGACTAAAACCTGATGGGACAATAACGCCTTTGGAGGAAGCACTCAACCAGTACTCTGTCATCGAGGAGACCAGCTCTGACACAGACTGAAAGCATCACCTGCTCAACTCTCAATATTGCTTTTATCAGCATCTTTTCTCTGTAGCTCCAGGGGAATCTTTTCTCTAAAACATTTATGCCCTTGCTTTGGCTAGAAACACATTAACTGGTTTACTCGTTGAGAATCCAGCATATTTAAGAAGTGATCCTGTGTTTTTGCGATATTGAGGCATTCAGACAGAGCTGCAGTTAGATGGAGTTGCAGGGACTAGGAACAGGAAAAAGAAATTCCATTCTGTCAAGATGGAGCTGAAGGACTTCACTCTATAAAGCAGCCCTGGTTGAATCTGGCAGTTCTGTTTGCCAAGATTCTTAACAGAAGATTTAGCTGTGTCCTTCCTCTCACTTGTGTGAGCTGCCCTTTCTGAATCTCTCCAGAGACAGAGGCACATGAGAAGCAGAATGAGCTGCTAAAAGGGGCTGAGGCAAGTGACCCTTTAGATCAGGACTGAGTGAATGGAAGCCAAGCAGCTGCTCCATAGGCCTAGCCCCACTCTTCACTTCATTTCAATTTTGTATAAATCTATAGAGACTCACACACACACACACGCACGTGCGCACACACACACACAGCCCCAGACTTGCAAACTGATTACATTCAAAAAAGTTTGTATGTCAGTTATCTGGAACTTCAGAATACATTTCTCCCTATAAAGTTACAAAGGATGGTTTAGTTCTGAGGCAGCTACCAATGCCTATTTATTCCCTAATAACCTGAACACTAGTACCATAGAACTGAACCCCCATCTGTATTGCTGCATGGGGAGCATGCATTCTGAGGTCTAACATAGGGGTGTCAGGAAAACATACCCTCCAACCCGGAAGAGGGAATGGGGACCCCTGGGTACTGGGAGTTCTTTTGTAGCCTCTGCTGAGGGTGGAGGAGACAGCAGCACCCACTTGTACATATAGGTCATTCATATGTCACATGTTTTAAATTGGGGACTGTGTGTGCTTGTGTGTGTTCTACCTTTCTACCATATGTGATCAGTTTAATGGTAACTTTATTTATTTAAAAAAGAAACACAAATAGTTACTGTTAAACTGATTAAGGCTGTTTTTACTTTGGTAAAACAGATTGGTCATATGAAAAAGTAGAAAATGAATCATGCAATAGACAGTGGGCTAGTTAATCAATGGCTAAAGTTGAAAAGGGGTTGGTTTCCTCTTATATCTATATATATATATATGTATGTACGTATATACATATATATATATATACACACATAATGTGCTTAACCACTGCCTTTTAAAACTTTAAATTAAATAAAACATTGGGGTTGATTCAATTTAGCCATCTGTGTGTGTTTCTTTATAAACAATACTATTTATTGTTTATTGGGGTAAACAATACTATTTCACAGTTTATGCTTTTTAAAAGTGCTTCTACATCTATTATCTCAGTTGTAATAAATAGCTTTTCTAAGGATAAAGTACACAGAGTATTAGTGAAATGTCATTTATCCAAAAGTCACTTTTCTGGCAAAAGTACAAATCAGGAATTTGGTTTTAAAAGGCCTTTGAGCTGCCAAAAGAGATGTCAAAGTTTCTTACAATTTATTTCTACATGAGAGCCTCAAGAATCTATCTCACTTTTTGCCTCTTTACTAAAATTTGCATATATTTCTAACATGTTTAGTTATCTGACTTTCAAGTCCACCAAAAAAAAAAAAATGGCAAAGGAGGAGGCAGTTGGATGGAAGGCAGACCTACTGAAAGCAGCAAAAATCCAAATGAAAACTGGATAGGAATGTGGGGAGAATGAGAACTACTTGAGTCTGGGACCATCTGTTTCCCAAAGGACATTCTAGTTGACCCAGAAAGTATCCGTACAATAGTATGGCCTGTAAACTAATTCTCTTAATGATGACCTTGTGTTTCTTTTTACAAAATAAGTTAAATCCAGAATACTCTATAAAAAGACTATAAAGAACACAATACATTTTAGGATTTTCATCCAAAATAACTGGAGTAGAAGTTATGGGTGACCCATGTTTTAACAGTAAATAAAGTGAAACTTGGTAATTCATAATTTTAGATTAAGTGAAAAAAAGTTTAGAAAAAGGAATTTTAAGTATTTTTGTTACTTCATTCTACAAATGCATTTTTAAGATATTTTTATAATTTCTGCAATCAAATAGCTTTGGCATGAGTGTCGCTTACCTAAATGAAGACATGTTTAATGAAATACCATCTTGCCAGCTTTATGCAGAGTTAGTGTTTGAACAGTCTTCTTTAAGTTGCTGTGCTCTTCTGTTTTCAGTGAGTTCTGTTTCATTTTGAATTTCTCTGTGTTGGGCACTAGGCTTGTTTTGAAGAGAAAATTTGCAGAGGGAGAAGATGAAAGTGACTTCATCTTGCACATGGAAAGAGAACCAACATCTGTCGATTGCTTGCTCTGTGCTGGGCTTTTTATGTATCTTTATCTTGTGTATCCTCATCACATCTCATGTTAGAGATCATCTCTGGAAAGCACAGTAAGTTACCCAACATCACACAGCAAGTAAGACTCCAACTCGGGCTGGCCTGACCCCCCAGCACCATACCTTCCCCTTCACATTGCCCACGTGGGTCCACCTTGTGCCTCCTTATGACTCTGGAATGTTGGGAGACTGGTAATTCTTGGGCCATTTTAAGCAATAACAATTTCAGCATAACTGGTTTAAAGAACTTATTAAGTAGGGAGGTGACCCAAATGAAGCTGAAGTATAAGCAGGAAACTTGCTCAGTTAGTACTGAATTTCAGATAAGGGCCTGGAGTCCTTTAGGTCAGAGATTAGGGCTGCAGGCTCCCCAACACCGCCCCCCTGCCCTGACCCTTGACATCTCCTGGCTCAGTGACATGCAGTGGGGATGGTGAGAATACACTGGCCAACTGTGTCTGCTGGCCCCTGTGTCCACATCCCTTCCAATCTTTAAAATAGGGTATGGGGAAGCAAGTTCGAACATAAGGCACTTGAGCTGCTGCTTTAGAGTAACAATCAGCAAATACCTGAGACCCTTTCAAGCCCCTTTCACACACCCACTGGTCCTGAGAGGTGGACAGGATGGACCTTACTGTCCCTCCTTTATAAACAAAGATATGGGCAGAGGTGGTTTAAGTATGCAACCTCCCCTCACGACCATCAGTCTTGCTGCCTCCCAGTACTAGATGTCTCTTATGTTGACTTCCCTTCCCCCTCGGATTTTAAAAATAATACATGTTTCATTGTGGAAAGTCTGGAGAATACAGAAAATACTAAAGTTAATCATTCACCTCACAACCCACCACCTGAGATAGTCTCTGTTAATGTTTCAGTGTATTTCCATCCTGTGTTTTTTCTATGCATATATAACTTATTTTACTACTAGATTGGGATCATGCTGTATTTACAGATTTGTATCCTGCTTTCTTCTTTAACATACTGTAAGCATTTTCCCATGTCAATAAATATTCTTCAAAAATTAATGGCTATATGATATTCCATTATATGCATTGTGGTAAACAGTAGTAATTGCTTACCCAGTTATTATTCTTCCTTACTAATGGAGGAGATATCATGACCTATCCCTCCTCCCCCCAAAAATCAGTGCCTGCTGCCTTTCTGGGAGGCAGCGTGGGCCTTGTCAGCACTGCAGAGCTGCAGGAAAGGGGAATGGGCGCCAGGAAGAGCAGACTAGCTGCCATACACAGTCCAGCAGGAGCCTTGGTGGCACAGATCACGACACAGCTAGATTAAGTGCCTGGATGATTCTATAATTTTTGTTAAGGAGAGGCATTTGAAAAGGGCAAGGTGTCTAGCTGACTTTAAGAAGTCTGCATGTGAAAAAAAAAAAAAGATGTCAATCATGTTTACTATGGTGTGATCCAGTTACTGACATTACATTTTTGGAGGTATTCACTGCAATAGCAGAAGTGAAAGGGGCTACCCAGGGATGGGGAGAGACATGTTATTCTTTCAAGAAAAGTGAAGGGACACCTGTCAAAATTAGTGGGTATGTGATGAGCACAATATGGAGAAGGAACAGATGAATGGTGCTCTAGGGACAAGTTATATGGGTAGGGAGGCAGGAGGGAGAGATTTCTGACAACTGCCCTAAGTGAGAAGATTCAAGGAAACAGGTTTCTAGAGAGGATGTGACTGACACACTGCTGAGTCCCAGCACCCAGTCTTCAAGAAGACTCAGAACAGCCTTTTCTTAAGGGAGGGGTGGGGAGATTAAGCCTCAGTTCCTGAATCATGCATTGTACACAGTGAACCAACCTTCCTGTGCATCTAGAATGGTGTTAGCTACATCCTTGACGGAGAGGAAAAAATTGTCACTCCAGTCCAGAGTTCAGTGGTTCAGATGAACCCTGGTTGAGAAAGGCTGTCCTAAAAGATCAAAATGATTCTCTGAGGCTTCTGGAGTCCGATTTGTGTTTTCCTTCAATGTTACACAGGGAAGATCCTGGGCCCTAGTCTCCAGCTCTGCTGTATCCAGGTCTCACAGACCTGTACCTTTTCTGCATTGAACATAATTACAGTTGTGTATACTTCCTGAATAATTACTGTGCCACACACTGTGCTAAACACTTTATGTACACTTAATAATTTCATCTTCATGAGCATCTTATGAGGTAAGCACTATTAGAATAATTCCCACTTTCCAGATGAGAACAATAAGGCATAAAGATGTTAGGTACTATGTGCAAGGCACACAGACAATAAGTAGCAAAATTTGAACTCAAACCTGCATGATATCTGTGTAAATACTATGCTATGTGTTGCTTCTACAATCAGAAAAAAATGCAATAAAGTCTTATTTGAGAGAAAAAAATTTCAGAAGAGATTGAAATAGGAAAAACAGAATTGGAAAATAACTTTAACACATTTTTCCTCACTCCATTTCCAGATCCCCCCACTGCATAGAATACCATAGCCCTGCTAGTCTCAAAGAAAGGCCCATACTCACAAGCACACCAATCCATATAGGTGTGTCCAATAAACATTCACTGGGCATTTACCATGTATCAGGCACGACTGAAGTGACTTAGCATGCACAGACACTGTTCAAGGTGCTTGGGGACACAAACACAACTGAAAGTCCCTGTCCCCAAAGTGCCCATAGTGTGAGAAATCCATAACCATAGCCTGGACAAAGTGCTATGGGATGCCAGCAGGAATGTGGGGTTGAGTAACAGTTTCATAAGTGACATTAGAGCTGAGCATGAGTTCGCCATGTGGAGGAGAGAAAAAACTGTTCCCACCAAAAGAACTGGCCCCAACAAAATTGATGTGTTTATAGAACGCAAGCAGCTCAGTAGGACTGAAATAAAGGCATCCCATATCTCAAGATGGCACACGTGAGTAGCAGCATTTCAGGCGAGGAAAGGACAAACGAGAAGGATCATGCTGGCCTCCCTATGGAGACTGGAGTGGAGAAGGGACAGGAAATAAGAAAAGAGACCAGATAGAAGGCTGCTGCAGCTACACATGAAGGGTAAGCAGAGCCTGAACTGGAGTAGTGGCAGGTGTAAAAAAGAGGGGATGGAGTCAAGAAATACCTACACATTGGAATAAACACAATTTGGCATTGTGGAAAGGCAAGAAACAGCTCATTTAAACTCAGGTGGGAATGACTTTGGGGAAAAGATAGTCTAAAACACTGGCTCGACCAACCTGTGAGCTAAGCCACTTTGGGAACAGGAGGGTGGTGTTAAGAAGTATTTTAAGGAATTTGCAGATCTGTAGGGTCTCCCAAGTATCATTTACTGAATGAAAAATGTTTTGGATATCAAGGACAACTGTTTTGCAAATACTGTATCACATGTTGATGTGATAAGAGCTCATTGATAAGCATTACTCAATTTATAATGTCCTTTTGGCCATCTGTATTTCTGTCAAAATATATTCATTATAAATAGCTATCATGCGTGGAAAGAAGATCCACAAAGTTCAGGTTTTAAAAACAACACCAAAAACCTCGAAATTGGAAAGACCTAGCTCTTGGTAACAAGTATCAGAAATTCAAATTGAACTATCTTGGTCATGAAAGCATACCAGGATCTCTCTTGTAAGAGAGGAGATAAACAATCAAGTTGTGCAAAGATGGAGACATCATGGGGGTCTCAGTTACAACCAAAACCCAAGTCTTGCTGTATTACAGGGGGAAGATAAAGGAACTTATAGAATCCTTTTATCCACAATGAGCTACGACTTTCAAAACTATTATTTTGTCTTTAAAGTTAAAAAAAAAACTAAACAATTTTTCTCACTTTTTTCTTTTCTGCTCTAACAATTCCCTCCTCCTCCACCCCTCTATCTCAAGATAGATAATAAACTCACCAGGAATAAAGTCATGAACTCAGTAAACAAAAATACATGTTGATAGATGTAAAACACTACTATTTCATTCTACCCAAAACAAACATTCCTGAAACTAAAAATTTTTACTGTTTTAATGTCTGTGGTTTTTAATGTCTGTGGTTATAAGCGTTACTATCATGGTATTAAATGAATCTATTTTCATACCAAAGGTACATTAAGCAATAGAAATTAATGAAGTAAATTTTATACTAAAATTGTATGTGAGCCATAAAAGGTCACCAATAGTAAAAATGAAAAAAAGGAAAAGGAAAAAAAGCAAGAGAGAAAACCTATATAGGTCAAAGAATATGGTCACATCATACATTTTCAAGCATGTACATACAAGAAGAAATTAAAAGTAATTCCAAATAGAGACACTTCTGGTTAAACAAAGCAGTCTGAACACATGCATTTACCTTGACAACCTCCTAAACCTATTAAAATAGCAGTAAATTGGATGTTTTGGAGTAAGGCTTAACCTCAGTAAGACAATGAAGATGAGAAAGAAGATGACAGCTGAAAAGAGCTATCAACAAAATTTTGGAAACTAAAAATTTTGGAAATTTTAGATGAGCAAGAAATATTTGATGTAGGAAGAAGACAGAAGATGCGGAAAGATTAAAGCCTACAAGAGACAAGGGAAGCCAAAAGCAAGATGACAGCTTATACCAGCTCATGAGAGCAGATTGTTAAATGCTTAGGAATTTTTACAAGCTGATTAAAATTGTTCATTATTAAAAATTATATAAATTTTAATTAAATAAGTTATATTAAAAACAAAGTTAATAAATGCTCAAAACTCCAGATGCATGGGTGGGGTTTGAAACAGGCAACCAGGTTCCTCTCCTCCAGCTGCCTTGGCACACATAACCAGGTGATTCCCATTTTACCTCCCCAGGATAAACCAGGAATTTTCCCTCAGAAGAAGTTATTTCAAAGGGCTCTGCACCTAAGGACTCAAGCACAGAAGATAACTGAATACCTTACTGAAAACAGAAGGATCAAGCAGAAGATCTCCTTCCCCCAGTCAACTCCAAGAACACTAGAAGCTAGTACCCTTATGGCTGGGAAAATGGCCCAAAAGAAGGATCTGAAGAGAATGAAAGATAGGGATCTTCCAACACAATGGCCAGATAGCCGTCTTCTCACACTCAGGGAAGCTACCATTCACTCAGTCATTCACGAGATATGCACTTGTGCATAGATATGAATACTTGCTAATGTCCCAGGCCTGCTTCAGGTACACATAAGTGAACAAAATAAAGACCCTGATCTTAAGGAGTTTTAATTCTGGATAAAGACAAACAATAGATATAGTGTATCAGTGAACCTAATAAGGCACACAATCCCTGATGCCATGTCAGGTGGCAATAATACCTATGGAAACTAAAGCAGAGTTAGGTCCAGATAGAAGTTTTATGAAAAGGTGTCAGTGAAGGCATCTCTGATAAGTGTTATTTGAGCAGAGACCTGAAAGTGGTGAAGAAATAAGCAGTGTGAACATCTAGCAGATATTCTGTCTAGGCAGTGGGAACAGCAAGTAAGTGCAAAGACCTCGGAGCAATACTACTAATATGACTGGGGAACTACAAGGTGTCCAGTGTAGCTGAAGGAAGAAATGTAAAGAGCAGTCAGAGATCCCTGGGGTCGGGAAGATCCCCTGGAGAGGGAATGGCTTCCCCTTCCAGAATATCTATATTTAAAAGATCCACCCCCTAAACAATTTCTACCCTCTTGGGTATAAATTGGTTAGGGGGTGGATCTTTTAAAAAAGAAAAACACCTTTCATTTTCACCAGACTTGGCTGTATGTGGGGGCAACCAAGGGAAGAGAGTTTTTTCCCCAAGCTAGAACAAAAATACTAGTGAGTAGGAAAACCCAGCCCTCCTTCTGAGTTTCCCCTTTCTCTCACACCAGCACTACTTTCAACACTTCTGACACCAGAATGGGGGGGGGGTGCCCCACAGCAAACAAGTCTCTGACAGCGGCCGGGTGCCCTACAATTCAACTCAAGTCTGACACCATCTACCTGGACACCCTACAGGTTAAGGGCTCAGTCGTACAAGACTGCCTTCCTCCACCTTCAGACACCTATGCAAGCCCAGGTTGTTTCGTATGTTTCTGACCAACTGGTTATAGATTGGAGGCTCTCATACCCACTGCTTGCATTTAGTTTAATTTGCGAGAGTAGCTCACACAACTCAGAGAAATATCTTACCCGATTACCAGTTTCTTAGGAAAAGATACATAGCTCAGAGCCGGATGGAAGAGATGCACAGGGCCAGGTATGGGGAAAGGGTGCTTAACTTACGCTCTTGGAACACAGCAGTCTCCCCAAACCTTCTAGGTATTCACCAACATAGAAGCTCTCTGAAGTCTGTCTTGGGTTTTCAGGGAGGCCTCGTGACACAGGTGTGATTGATTACTTCATTGGCCATCAGTGATTGATTCAACCTGACCGCCCTCCCTGGAGATCAGGGAGTGAGATTGTAAATTCCACCCCTCTAATCACCTGGTTGATTCCCCCAGCAACTAGCCCTTATCCATAGGCTGTTTCCAAAAGTCACCTCATTAACGTAACAAAAGACACATTTTTGGCTCTCATCACTTAGGAAATTCCAAGTGTTTTAGGACCCCTAGACCAGGAACCGGAAGAAGACCAAATGCAGATTTCTTGTTATAAATTGGGATATCTCAGCTTGCTTTTATCATCATCATCATGATCAAGCGAAGTGGTAACAGTAAGACACAAATTGAGAGAACGGTGAAGGTAAAACTCAGGACAGCATTGTAAGTACTTAGCAGAAGCTTCCCTCCCCTGGAAAATCTTTCAGAGTTAAATCCTAGAGATCCTCATTTATATATTCTGAAAAGAGTCTCAACTTCATTTTCATCATCTCATATCGATATTCTATTATACTGCACACTCCTGCTTTTTCCAGTGCAAAACACAAGATAGGCAGACTCTCAGGAAAGAACAGAGGTAAAAATTACATACATTATCTCAGTCAGTATGCACATCAACAAGTAAGGATTCCTATACCTTTTAACTGATGAGAAAACTGAAGCTCAGAAAGATAATTTGTTTGAAGTCACAAAGTTGGAGGTGGCAGAGCAAGAATTTCATGCCTAGCTGTAATGACCCTGAAATTATGTTTTACCTTACTATACCACACCAACTAACAAAATGATGTACAGTCAATTCTGAAGAAGCCAGTCCTAAAAAACTGCTCTCTTCCTTGTAACGGAGAAGGCAATGGCAACCCACTCCAGTATCTTGCCTAGAGAATCCCTTGGACAGAGGAGCCTGTTGGGCTGCTGTCCATGGGGTCGCACAGAGTCAGACACGACTGAAGTGACTTAGCAGCAGCAGCAGCTTCCTTGTAAAGCAGCCAGACAGGCTGAAAGAAAAGGAAGGAAGGGAGAACATCATCAACCAGCCTCTTTTTCCTCATCTCTGAGTTCTCAGGAATAATAAGAACTAGATGAAATAAGTACCTACGCTAAGACACTAAGGGCTTTGTATGATTAATCTCATTTTAGTCCTCACAACAACCTGAAAGCATAGCTACTGTTGTGTTCCTAACCTACAGATGGAAAATGAAGGCCAAAAGATTAGATCATTTAGCTAGCAATCAAGCTGGGCTCGAGAAGGAAAAAGGAAATCAAATATACCTGGAGACAAATGAAAACAAAAATACAGTGATCAAAAAACTATGGGACACAGCCAAAGCATCTCTAAAAGGGAAGTTTATAGCAATGCAAATTTATGTCAGGAAACAAGAAAGATTGCAAATAAACAATGTAACCCTACACCTAAAGGAACTAGAGAAGGAAGAACAGAACCCAAAGTTAGTAGAAGGAAAGAAATCATAAAGATCAGAACAGAAATTAATGAAATGGAGCTAAAAAAAAAAAAACAACAATAGAAAAGATCAATGAAATTAGAAGCTGATTCTTTGAAAAGATAAATGAAATTGATAAACCTTTAGCCTGACTCATCAAAAAGGACCCAAATCAATAAAATCAGAAATAAAAAATGAGTTACAACTGACACCACAGAAATACAAAGGACCATAAGAAACTACTATGAACAACTATATGCCAATAAAATGGACAAATTTTTAGAAATTTGTCCCAAGACTGAAAAATCTCCCAAGACTGAACCAAGAATAAATATAAAATTGAACAGACCAATTATCAGTAACAAAATTGAATCAGTAATTTTAAAACTCCCAACAAACTAAAGTCCAGGACCAGATGGCCCACAGATGAATTCTACCAGACATTTAAAGAAGAGTTAACACCTCTCCTTCTCAAACTATTCTAAAAATTGCAGAGGAAAGAACACTTCTGAACTCATTCTATGAGGCCAGCATCGCTCTAATACCAAAACCAGACACATATAATACAAAAAAAGAAAATTACAGACCAATACCACTGATAAACATAGACGCAAAAATCCTCAAAATATTAGCAAACCAAATCTAGCAATACATTAAAAGAATCATACACCATGATCAAGTCGGATATATCCTAGGGGTGCAAGTATTTCTCAATATTGGCAAATCAATCAATGCGATACATCAACCTAACAAACTGAAGAATAAAAACCATATGATCATCTCAATAGAGGCAGAAAAAGCTTCTGACAAAATTCAACATCCATTTATGATTTAAAAAAAACTCTGCAGGAAGTGGGTATAGGGGGAACATATCTCAACATAATAAAGACCACAGCTAACATCATACTCAATGGTGAAAAGCTGGAAGCATTTCCTCCAAGATCAGGAACAAGACCAGGATACCCACTCTCACCACTTTCAATTAACATAGTATTAGAAGTCCTAGCCACAATGATCAGAGAAGAAAAAGAAATCAAATGAAACCAAACTGGAAAAGAAGAAGTAAAACTGTCACTATCTGCAGATGACATGATACTATACATAGAAAATCCTAAAGATACCACCAGAAAACTACTAGAGCTCATCAATGAATCTGGTTAAGATTGCAGGATAGAAAATTAATACACAAAAATCTGTTGCATTTCTACACACTAACAACAAAATAGTAGGAAGAGAAATATAGGAAATTTACTATTGCATCAAAAAGAATAAAATACCTAGGAATAAACTTACCTAAGAGGTAAAAGACCTGTACCTGGGAAATGTAGTCTTAAGCAGTCAGTCTGGACTTTTCCTATCAGCACCAATGAGGTGATCAGACACACAGTCCCCTTCCATCCCCACAGGTAGGTTACAAGCCTGAAACAATTCAGTCTTTCCCCCATCTGCCTCTAAGAGCCTTCTATTTTGTTCAACTTCTCAGGGCTCCTTTCTATTTGCCAGATCATTTGTCAAATGAGTCAATTTGATCTTTAAACTTCACTCAGTTGAAGTTTGTTTTTTAACAGCCCTCATTACAGTTCATTACAAAACCCGGTCCTATTTCCTATGGCCCAACTGTCAATCCCAAACCCAAATCATAAGAGAAGGGAGCTTCCTGGGGGTGGATGTCAAGCAGACACCACTTGGCCATCTTCCCTGAAGGCTGTGTGTTTCATTCTCTACCTCTGGTCTCTCTTGACATCATCCTAACAAGCTTCCGTCAATATCACACCTTTAAGATTGCAGACTGGGTGCAGCCCTAAGAAGAACAACTACTCCCCTACCTATCCTACCCTGCACACTCCCCTCCTGCCCTCTGTGGTCTCTCCCTTCACCTGGTCAGACACACATAGGTAGCCTTTGGGCAGCCCTCCACCTTTGAAACTCCACAAACACATTAAGAGTTTCCTCTTCAACAGAGCTGAGAAAATTATCCCATCTTAAAGGACCAGGCCATAAGCCTCCTGATCTTAATGCTTTCTGCGTGAGCGCATGCTAAGTTGCTTCTGTCCTATCCGACTCTTTGTGACCCCATGGACTATAGCCCGCCATAGCCCGCCAGGCTCCTCTGTCCATGGGATGTTCCAGGCAAGAATACTGGAGTGGGTTGCCATGCCCTCCTCCAGAAGGTCTTCCCAATCCAGGGATCGAACCCACATCTCCTGCACTGCAGGTAGATTCTTTACCACTGAGCCACCAGGGAAGACCCAACTCTTTCTGAAACAGAAGCAAAAAGTAAAAAGTCCTGCTGATCTGGAGGTGGACACTCCAGACCCGGCAAACTTATTTTATGTGCTCTTTACTATAAGGAGAAGAGGGAGCTGGAGACAACGGAGGGCCTGGGTTAGCTGGAGATACCTATCCCTGTTTTTCTTGGTGTCAATTAGCATTATTTAAAAAACAAGGGTGGGGGAACTGGATATCTGTGTGCCTGCTTTCACGCTATGAACTTTTCTGTCCTTTGGGGCTGATTATGGCCAAGTGACCCATATTTTAAAAGCATTTACAATAAAATGATGCACTTTCTTTTGTGCCATCGGCTTTCCCAAAGAAAAGCAAAAATGTTTTTAAATTGTCCCTTTTTGTCAGCGGTAATGGCTGTGCTATATTTCAGCTCATCCCCCTTGCGGGCATAGAAAGGGATGGGTAATAAAGGCACAGCTGTAGACACTTTATGGCCTGCTTGGGGGGTAGAGGGGGAGGAGGGGAGTGGAGGCAAGAAACAGATTGACTGTGTGTCAACAAATGCAGCTGGGGAAAGAGAAAGCTCTTAGAGAGCTCCGCAACTTAAAGTCCAAGATAAATGATGTTCCTATTTGGAAAGGGGAAAAAAAAATGGAGGTGAAATTCAATAAAGCCTAGTTCAAAAGAAAAGGTTTCCAAAGGCCTTTTTCTGCATCTAGGCAGCTCCCAAGAGAAATGAGCAAGAGTAGCCATAGGCAAGGGGGGTGTGCAGCCCAAAGAGACAACAAAAACCCGTCCAGGCTGACGCATTACGACCCAGTCCTGGCAAAGCTGGGTTCAATGGAGCACCACCAGGCGGCGGTGGGGGGGTGGGGGGGATGATCTGGTTCACAGAAATGGCCCCAGGAAACTGACACAGTCCTGCTTCAGGGCCCAGTCAGGCCTTGAAATGGAGAAAGGGCAGAAAAGAATGAGATGACGTCCTAGGTGGCGAGGCTGAGTCATGTTTTGATAGAGATCATGTTGCATCGGAGGTCAGGAGATCAGATCAAGCCCCAGCTCTACACCAACTGGCTTTGAGAGGACAGCGTGTCTATGAGGGGTGCTGGCCCTGACATATCTGCAGCCCGTGATGGATTATGAAAACTTTCCCCTTCCAACACCTCATTTGAATCTCACAAACATCCTGTGAGGTCAGTTGAGATCCTTGGTCCCCAAGTTACAGGTGGGAAAACTAAGGTTCAAGGAGATGAAGCACTTGTTGCGGGTCACACTCTACACACTGTAGCAAGTGCAAGAGTTAGGACTTGTCTCCCAAAGCACCTGCCTCTGAAGCTCATGCTCTTCCTTTTCTATCCCTTGGGCCTCAGTGAATGGAGACAAGGGGCTTTCCTTCACTGGAAGCCCATAGGGAAGACCACCAGGAAGAAGCAGCTGACTTTTCTTCCCACAGACATTGGTGGGCGCCAACTTTAAAGAAAAAGTTGTATCCATTAGGATGCAAGAAACAGAAACCTCAATCTGGTTTAAACAGAAGGGAACAAATTATCTCACAAAAACTAGAAGTCCAAGGTACTTGATTCAGCAGCTCATAAGGTTAAAGAGAACACTGCTTCACCCCAGAGCTAGCAGCAAGATGAAGGAAATCCCAAACATGACATCACATCTGGACATGACAATATCTAAGAAGATCACCTTTTCCTGTGGTTCCCTCTTAAGACAAAGGAAACTTTACCCAAATCCTCCCAACAGACTTCCTGAAGATTCTTCAGACAGGGTGGTGTAACCTGCCCATTCTCAAACTGATTATTACTAAGGAGAGTAGGATTACCCTCAGTTAAATAAAGCCCAGACATGGAAACAAGGCCAATGCCAGCTTCGGCCAAAGCCCATGGAAAGAGATGGAGACAAAAGAAAAGAAAGGCTGATACTGAATTCTGGCAATTCTTAGGCAACCATTAGTGGCCACTAAACCAATAGCATCCACTAAAGAGGTATAAGATATACACAGGCTTTGACTATATACCCACCGGAATGGCTAAAATGAAAAAGATGAAATGTCTCAAAAGATTAAACATGTTGGCAACCCAGATCTCTTAGATACAGCTGACAGGAGTATGAATAGTATACATCCACTGCAGCATCAACTAATGCTGAATATACATGTACTCTATGACCCAGCAATTCTAATCCTAGGATTGACCTAGAAAGAAACCCATCCTTATGTTCACCATAAGATATATATAGAATGTTAATATATTCATAAGAGCCTAAAACTGGGAAGTCACCCAAATGTCCATCAATAGTAGATCAGGTAAATACATTGAGGCAGATTCACACAAGAATGAGAATAAACAATCTATACCACATGCATATTAACAAATTGAAAGATAAAAACCATATGATAATCTCAACAGACACAGAAAAGCTTTTGACAAAATTCAACACCCATTTATGATCATAAATAAATCCCAGAAAATAGGTATAGGAGGAACCTACCTCAACATAATAAACGCCATATACAACAAACCTATACCACACGCAAACAATATGCATGAATCTCACAATGTTGAACAAAAGATGCCAGAGAATGGGTTCCTTCACAAAAACTGGAAGTCCAAGGTGGTTGATAGGTAGCTCCATGATGACAAAAGAAGTATCCTGTGGCATGCTATTTATACAAAGTGCAAAAACAGGCAAACAATCTAAACAGGTAGAAGTTAGGGTAGAAACTACCCTTGGAAGGTTAGTACCTCGAAGGGAGCAGGAAGAAGGCTTGAGAGGCAGCCATACAGTTATGACATGTGGCTGGGTATATATCTCAATATTTTAAAATACAGGCTCCAGAGTCATACAAGTTGGATTTGAGTCCTTGATGCATCAGTTTTTTTCAGTGTGATTTTGGGCAAGTGACTTCACCTCATTTTTTCATCTATTATATGGTGATAATTATAATATGCAATAGAAGATTGTGAGCAAGAAATGAGACAGTACATACAAAGTGCTTAACACAGTATCAATAACATAGTAAATAATCAAGAAACAGTATCTATTATTTTATTATTGCTACTGATAACAACAATAACAGTGCCTTCTCGGGCATTGAGGGTACAGGCTCTGAAAAGCCTCAGGAGTAAAGTTAGCAATTTTAGGGTCAATGGAGACAGGAGGCCTCAATGCAATAAGCTAAAGAAGATCAGGAAGAAAATGGCAGGCTCCACAGGCAACCCAGACCAGAGCTTCTCAAACTTTACTGGACATAAAAATGTACCAGGACCTGACCAAAATGCAGATTCTGCATTTTTAACAAAGTCCAAGGTGAAGTTGATGATGCTTTGAATTGCACACACCACACTTTGAATAGCAAGGCTCTAGGTCTTGAACAACACAAGTCAGAGGAATCTGGAGTGAGGGACGATAATCTTCCCAATCATGGTGGAGACAGATCTAGAGAAATAATGTGTGTAGCTCCTATAGTGAAACCTGTCTCCCATAACATGCATGATGACTCTGCTCTCTGATTCAACCATGACTGCTATACCTATTATGAGGAAGAGATTTCTTTTCAAATTGAAAATATGAGACAGGCAAATTGTATAAGAAAAAGAAAGGCAATTAAAAACTCCAGGAGATAAAAAGCACTGTCCAAAAGGAAATGTAATAAAAGGCAACAACTTGACAACACAATGAAAAATAGTTATTGATTTAAAATATTTAGAATCAATGAATAGGCAAAGAATGGAAGGGTTAAGTATCAATACCCAATCCAACAGAATTTAAAAGTATGAATCTTGACAACACAAAAATAAAAGTTTGTTAAGTGAAAGTGAGGAGAAAAGAGCTGAAAGGAAGGCAGGGGCACTTAAAAACTCATTACAGGAAATGATGAGCCAAAACAATAGTGCTAAAACTCTCTTACAGTTTATAGGAAGGGGACAGACCTTTGCCTTGTTTTCCTATTTATTCCCAATGTCTGGAATACTGTCTGGTACAGAGGTGTTCGACAATACTGGTCAAACGAAAGGAAAATGTTAAAGTCCAAAGGCACCTCAGAGATCATCTCAGTCCACTCCCCTTACTCTACAGATGAGGAACTCAAAGTGCAGAGATGTATAGGTGAGACTTACAAAAGTCTCACCACTCTTTCGTGGCCAAGCCAGGATTTAAATATAGATTCTCTGGCTCCCGAGTCTTGTGCCCTCTCCTCCATGCTGCCTTCGAGTCCACTCATGGGTGGAAGAGTCACACTGAGGTTTGGCAGAAGACCCTTCCAGTCTCAAGAGCGCATCTAAGTGCTAACACTCTGGTGTCCTTGTGGAGTTCGCAGAGCAGAATGGCCACTGTGGTTGAACTTCACCAGGAGCTAAGATCAGTGACGGGAATGGAACATCAGTGGGTAGACCAATGTGCCGTTCACCCACTGACCTAATCACGTGTCATGCACAATCACATTTGTGCATGTTCAGTCGTGTCCAACTCTTTGCAACTCCACGGATTGTAGCCCACCAGGTTCCTCTGTCCATGGAGTTGTCCAGGCAAAAATACTAGACAGGGTTGCCATCTCCTCCTCCCACGAATCTTCCTGACCCAGAGATCAAACCCAACCCTCTTGCATCTCCTGCATTACAGGTGGATTCTTTACCACTGTGCAACCTGGGAAGCCCAACAGAAAATAGATTTTTAGGTTTTTTTAAAAATATATATTCACTATTGTGATCATATCATATAGAATTTTATAAACTGTTTCATTTGTTACCGTAACACATTTCTCCTTATGAAATTATATACTCAACCATTTTGTTTTTTTGTTTTTGACCAAGCAGCTTGCAGGATCTTAGTTCTCTGACCTCAGCAATGAAAGCATGTAGTCCTAACCACTGGATCACCAGGGAATTCCCAGAAACACTTGGTTTTTTTGTAACTTGAATAGTATTGCTTCATGTGGCCATACTGTCCTTAGCTTAAGCAACTACCCTACTGTTGGCAGATCAGGTTGCTTATTATTTAAGGTTTTTACTATTTTGGGCTTTACCATAGTGGCATCAGTCAACAGCTCTGTAAGTAAGACTTTTAATCTCATTACTTGCTTAGTGGAGACTCCAAGTAGAATAATGGGATAACAAGGAATAAACATTCATAATAGGCTTCACTGGTGGCACAGTGGTAAAGAACCTGCGTGCCGATGCAGGAGATGTGGGGTTCGATCGCTGGGTCGGGAAGATCCCCTAGAGGAGGAAATGGCTACCCACTCCAGTATTCTTGCCTGGATAATCCCATGGACAGAGGAGCCTGGCAGGCTACAGTCCATAGGGTCACAAAGAGACGGACACAACTGAGCACACATGCAACAAAATACTGCTGACTAGGTGGCTTACAAACAACAGAAATTTACCTCTCACGGTTCTGGAGGCTGGAAGTCAAGATCAGGGTTCCAGCATGGGCAGGTGAGCGTCCTCTTTTGGGTTGCAGACTTCTTATGTCTTCACCTGGAGGAAGAGGCAAGGGAGTTCACTCAGGCCTTTTCTATAAGGGCACTAATTGCATTTGTGAGAGTTCCACCTTTATGACCTAATCACCCCCAAAGGTCCCACCACCTAATTGCATCACCATCAAATTGCATGAGGATTTCAATATATGAATTTCTGAGGGGACACATACATTCAGACCACAGCACAGGGGACACAGACTGGAGCTGCATAAATAAATACATATTCTAATCAGCTGCCAAGCTCTCATCTTTCTAGACTTCCTAAAGCCAGCTTACACAAGGCTTTAGAGTCGAACCTCATTTCTGACCCAAGATTCCACGGCCCAGCTTGACCACCCACTTGGTCCAGGACACCCAGTTTGTAAGTGGCAGTGCCAGGATTCAGGTTTAGAACTGACCAAGAAGCTTCCAGAGAGAAGTTTATCCTTGCCCCCAGGAGACTCACAGAGTCCCCTGTATTTTCCTTTCACAACTCTTCTCACAATTTGTAATTACATAATTATACCTATGTGAGTATGTGTTTACTTTGTCTCCCCAACTGGACTGTCAGCATTTTGCTTACCACTGTATTTTCAGGGCCAGGCGTTCAGGAAATGTTCAGCAAATGCTTGCTCTTGGGTTTCCTGGGGCCAGGAAACCCCAAACCCAAGCCCAGTCCCTCCACGCGACCCCCTCCACCCTCGAGGGGCCCAGCCCCTCCCCCACATGCCCCGAGCAGACAGCCAGATGTCACCTCACCTCAGCGCAGCTCAGCCTCACTACCCCAGGCCTGCCTCTTGTCCCTGCCCCCTCTGCCACCTGCCCACCGCTGTCTGGGAAGAGCTGGAGGTCCATAACGCCGGGTATCTCATCACTCCTCGAAACCTCTGACCCCAGGCAGTTCCCCTGGGTTCAACCTGCAAAGCTGCAGAAGAAACCCAATCCTAGCTACTGAAAGACGCAGCCACCAAAGCGGCTCCCACGTAAAAGGGCCGCAGCAGGGGCAGGAAGGAGCCCTTGGGAGTTGCTGAGGGAGGGAAGGGGAGCTGAGCTTAGAGGCTTTCTTAACTACCGGGGGGTCTCAGGGCTTTCCACAAATACGCTAATTTTGGTGGGCTGAGACCTACTCAGGAGAGCCTAGCCCTGGCTGGGGCTAGGTGGGGTGGGGCCTGAGGGGAGGGCGGGGCCTGAGAGGGAGGGCAGGGCCCTGGGCAAGCAGATTGGATCTGGAGAAGGACGGGAGGAGCCTAATGGTAGGAGGGTAGATCGTAGGGGATTGCCTTGGCCAGGGGGCAGCACCTCAGTTCAGTTCAGTTGCTCAGTTCTGTCTGACTATTTGTGACCCTATAGACTGCAGCACGCCAGGCCTCCCTATCCATCACCAACTCCCGGAGCTTGCTCAGACTCATGTCCGTCGAGTCGGTGATGCTACCCAACCATCTAATCCTGTCATCTCCTTCTCCTGCCTTCAATCTTTCCCAGCATCGGTTTTTTTCTAAGGAGTCAGTTCTTCCCATCAGGTGGCCACAGTATTAGAGTTTCAGCTTCAGCATCAGCCCTTCCAATGAATATTCAGGACTGATTTCCTTTAGAATTGGCTGGTTGGATCACCTTGCAGTCCAAGGGACTCTCAAGAGTTCTCCAACACCACAGTTTAAAAACATCAATTCTTCAGCGCTCAGCTTTCTTTATAGTCCAGCTCTCACATCCATACATGACTACTGGAAAAACCATAGTTTGGACTAGACGGGCCTTTGTTGGCAAAGTAATGTCTCTGCTTTTTAATATGCTATCTAGGTTGGCCATAACCTTTCTTCCAAGGACCAGGCGTCTTTTAATTTTATAGCTGTAGTTACCATCTGCAGTGATTTTGGAGCCCAAAATAATAAAGTCTCTCACTGTTTCCATTGTTTCCCATCTATCTGCCATAAAGTAATGGGACTGGATGCCATGATCTTAGTTTTCTGAATGTTGAACTTTAAGCCAGCTTTTTCACTCTCCTCTTTCACTTTCATCAAGAGGCTCTTTAGTTCTTCATTGCTTTCTGCCATAAGGGTGGTGTCATCTGCATGTATGAGGTTATTGATATTTCTCCCAGCAATCTTAATTCAAGCTTGTGCTTCATCCAGCCCAGGATTTCTCATGATGTACTCTGCATATAAGTTAAATAAGCGGGGTGACAATATACAGCCTTGACATACTCCTTTCCCGATTTGGAACCAGTCTGTTGCTCCATGTCCAGTTCTAACTGTTGCTTCCTGACCTGCATACAGATTTCTCAAGACACAGGTCAGGTGGTCTGGTATTCCCATCTCTTTCAGAATTTTCCACAGTTTATTGTGATCCACACAGTCAAAGGCTTTGGCATAGTCAATAAAGCAGAAATAGATGTTTTTCTGGAACTCTCTTGCTTTTTCGATGATCCAGCAGATGTTGGCAATTTGATCTCTGGTTCCTCTGCCTTTTCTAAAACCAGCTTGAACATCTGGAAGTTCATGGTTCATGTACTGTTGAAGCCTGGCTTGGAGAATTTTAAGCATTACTTTACTAGTGTGTGAGATGAATGTAATTGTGCGGTAGTTCGAGCATTCTTTGGCATTGCCTTTCTTTGGGACTTCGACGAAAACTGACCTTTCCCAGTTCTGTGGCCACCGCTGAGTTTTCTGGATTTGCTGGCATAGTAAGTGCAGCACTTTCACAGCATCATTTTTCAGGGTTTGAAATAGTTCAACTGGAATTCCATCACCTCCACTAGTTTTTTTGTAGTGATGCTTTCTAAGACCCACTTAACTTCACACTCCATGATGTCTGACTCTAGGTGAGTGATCACACCATCGTGATTATCTGGGTCATGAAGATCTTTTTTGTACAGTCCTTCTGTGTATTCTTGCCACCTCTTCTTAATATCTTCTGCTTCTGTTAGGTCCATACCATTTCTGTCCTTTATCAAGCCCATCTTTGCATGAAATGTTCCCTTGGTATCTCTAATTTTCTTGAAGAGATCTCTAGTCTTTCCCATTCTGTTGTTTTCCTCTATTTCTTTGCACTGATCACCGAGGAAGGCTTTCTTATATCTTCTTGCTATTCTTTGGAACTCTGCATTCAGATGGGTATATCTTTCCTTTTCTCCTTTGCTTTTCACTTCTCTTCTTTTCACAGCTATTTGTAAGGCCTCCTCAGACAGCCATTTTGCTTTTTTGCATTTCTTTTTCTTGGGGATGGTCTTGATCCCTGTCTCCTGTACAATGTCACGAACCTCCGTTCATAGTTCATCAGACACTCTATCAGATCTAGTCCCTTAAATCTATTTCTCGCTTCCACTGTATAATTGTAAGGGATTTGATTTAGGTCGTACCTGAATGGTCTATTGGTTTTCCCTACTTTCTTCAATTTCAGTCTGAATTTGGCAATAAGGAGTTCATGATCTGAGCCACAGTCAGCTCCCAGTCTTGTTTTTGCTGACTGTATAGAGCTTCTCCATCTTTAGGTGCAAAGAATATATCTGTATATCTGAGGTTATTGATATTTCTGCCGGCAATCTTGATTCCAGCTTGTGCTTCATCCAGTCCCACATTTCGCATGATGTACTCTGCATATAAGTTAAATAAGCAGGTAAAAATATACAGACTTGAGGTACTCCTTTCCTAATTTGGAACCAGTTCATTGTTCTATGTCCGGTTCTAACAGTTGCTTCTTGACCTGCACACAGATCTCTCAGGAGGCAGGTAAACTGGTCTGATAGTCTCTTCCCTTCAAGAATTTTCCACAGTTTGTGGTGATCCACACAGTCAGAGGCTTTAGCGTAGTTAATGAAGCAGAAGTAGATGTTTTTATGGAATTCTGTTTTTCTATGATCCAGCAGATGTTGGCAATTTGATCTCTGGTTCCTCTGCCTTTTCTAAATCCAGCTTGAACATCTGGAAGTCCCCAGTTCACGTACTGTTGAAGCCTTGCTTGGAGAATTTTGAGCATTACTTTGCTAGTGTGTGAGATGAATGCAATTGTGCAGTAATTTTTGAGCATTCTTTGGCATTGCCTTTCTTTGGGATTGGAATGAAAAGAGACCTTTTCCAGTCCTGTGGCCACCGCTGAGTTTTCCAAATTTGCTGGCATATTGAGTGCAGCACTTTCACAGCATCATCTTTTAGTATTCAAATAGCTCAGCTAGAATTTCATCACCTCCACTAGCTTTTTTGTAGTGATGCTTCCTAAGACCCACTTAACTTCACACTCCATGATGTCTGACTCTAGGTGAGTAATCACACCATGTGGTTATATGGGTCAATAAGATCTTTTTTGTATAGTTCTTCTGTGTATTCTTGCCACCTCTTCTTAATATCTTCTGCTTCTGTTAGGTCCATAGCATTTCTGTCCTTTATTGAGCCCATCTTTGCATGAAATGTTCCCTGATATCTCTAATTTTCTTGAAGAGATCTCTAGTCTTCCCCATTCTATTGTTTTCCTCTGTTTCTTTGCATTGATCACTTAGGAAGGCTTTCTTATCTCTCCTTGCTATTCTTTGGAACTCTGCAATCAGATGAGTATATCTTTCCTTTTCTCCTTTGCCTTTTGCTTCTCTTCTTTTTTCAGCTATTTGCAAGGCTTCCTCAGACAACCAATTCTGCCTTTTTGCATTTCTTTTTCTTGGGAATGGTTTGGATCACCGCCTCCTCTACAGTATTACAAACCTCCATCCATAGTTCTTCAGGCACTGTATCAGATCTACTCCCTTGAATCTATTTGTCACTTCCACTGTATAATCATAAGGGATTTGATTTAGGTCGTACCTGAATGGCCTAGTGTTTTTCCCTACTTTCTTCAATTTAAGTTGAAGTTTTCCCTACTTTCTTCAGTCAGCTGTGGCTCAAATCCAATTGTAAATCACCCCATTTCCACCCTCTATGGAACACAATCACTTTTACCATAATCATTTCCATGTTTTTCTTTATAATTTTATAATCACAATGTGCATCCCTAAACACATGCTTATTTTTGAACTTCATGTAAATGGAAGCCTACAGTAGGAAATATTTGGGGTCTGGCTTCTTTCCTTTAACATTGTATTTGTGAGACTGATCCGTGTTGTTGCGTGTATCTGTGATGTGTTCATTTCCATTGCTGTGTAGTATCCCACTTCATGACTACCACAATTCAATTATCTCTTCAATAGTTTTTGGACATTTCAATTGTTTCTGTGTTGGGGTTATTACAAATAATGCTCTTATGAGCATTCTTGTACATATGTCCTGTTGGTTTGAGGCTCACTTTGTAGGCTATACACATGTTAGTGGAAATGCTGTACCATAGCATATGGAATTCCCAACAGAGCAAATAACGGTAAGTGGTTTTTCAAAGTGAATGTATTGAACTATACTCTCTACAGCAGTGTGTGTAAGTTCTTATTGTTCTCATCCTCTCTTTCTCCCTAATCTGTTTTCCAAAGGCTTCCCATCTTGGTCATTGAGGTACCTGAACCCCATCCCAGGTGAAACAGAAACCAAAGTTTTTGGTGGCAGTTCTTGGGCCAAACTCTTGTGCCCCTAATGTCACCTGTAGTGCCCACAGGGCAGGAACTCCAGTTCCTAACTAGCATTAGACCTTTCCTGAGGACTGACCAGGGGCTTCCCAGGTGATGCCTGGGTAAAGAATCCGCCTGCTAATGCAGGAGCCGCAGGAGATGCAGGTTCAATCCCTGGGTCAGGAAGATCCCCTGGAGGAGGAAATGGCAACCCACTTTAGCATTCTTGCTGAGACAATCCTATGGGTAGAGGAGCCTGGGGTTGCAAGGAATCAGACATGACTGAGCAACTGAGCACTAGGACTGAAAGTGAAAGAAAACTCCCTGGACAGTCCAGGCTGAGCCACATGTGGAGGGAGCAAGCACAGGTGAAGGCAGGATTGGCAAACTTGGAAACTGGACCAGCATTTAGACATCTGTATCTTCTCTCTACATGGCCATTAATTAGCTCTGTTTTGGGCACACCAATTCACCTCTCTGTACACCCATTAGCCTCTTCTGGGAATGAGAAGAACCACTGATACGTACCTAGCTCCTACGTGGGGGCTCATCTGGGCATCACAAGATGACAGATAGGAAGGCCACTAGAAAAGAATTCTAAAATGCAGGTCACATTGTGGTTTGCATTGCTTCCTGATTTTACCAATTAGAGTAATTTGTACAAAACCACTTCTTCCCTTTATTTCCTCCTATCTATAAAAATTGAATGATGGACGTTTTACTTCTTATTTCTCCTAAAAGCCCAGCCAGAGCCTCTGGGACTTCAAGTGGAGGAAGATAGCCTTTCTGATGAAGAGAAGACAGTATGGATTCCTATCCTAGGCAAGTGTTACTTCCCAAAGAGTAGTTCACATCCCAATTCCCAGCGATAGTGGCAATCCCTTAGTTCCAGCTGTGGGGTGTCCTGTCATGTGAGACACTGGGAACTCCTGGCTGATGATAAACTCACAGGGGTTTTCTATGCCACCTCTATCTCAGGAAGTGATAAGAGGAGGAAGCTAAGTACATTTGACACTAAGCGTGGAAACTGTGCTCTTGAAACAGGCTTTCTTATCCTTATCTTCCAGTGGAGGAAACTGAGTCTCTGAGCAACAAAGCTCTCCCAAGATAACTTAGCTAATAAGAGCTGCAGAGTCTGCCTACACACCTAGTCTATCCTGGTTCCAGAAGCCAGAGGCCTTTTGCTCTAGTTCTGTTTTAGAATTGTACTCTCCTGATTCCATATTGTTAGACTAGGAGTCTTTATGAATGAAATATTTCACAAAGTCCCTCAGTCAATAGCAAATTGGAGAATCTCCCCATAAAAGCTCTGAGCATCTATCAATGCAGGGTGAAAGTGGCTCAGTCGTATCTGACTCTTTGCAACCCCATGGACTATAGCCCAACAGGCTCCTCTGCCCATGGAATTCTCCAGGCCAGAATACTGGAGTGGGTAGCTGTTCCCTTCTCCAGGGGCTCTTTGCAACCCAGGGAATGAACCCAGGTCTCCCATTTTGCAGGCAGATTCTTTTATCATACTGAGCCACCAAGGAAGCCCAATGCAGGGTGGGAGAGGGGCTAACAGAGTTTCTAGTTCTGGTATTTTCTGAGGCTTGACCATATCTCCTGTCATTGGAGGCCATGAGATGTCCCCATATTTTCCCACCCCTTTTCTTTAAAAAAAAAAATTATTTTTATTTTTGGCTGTACTGGGTCTTCATTGCTGCTTGCGGGCTTTCCCGAGTTTCAGCAAGCGGGGGCTTCTCTTTGTGCAGTGGTTTCTCTTGTTATGGAGCATGGGCTCTAGGGTGCACAGGCTTCAGTAGTTGTGGCCCATGGACTTAGTTACCCAGCGGCATTTGGGATCTTCCCAGACCAGGGATCAAACCCATGTCCCCTGCATTGGCAGGCAAATTCTCTACCACTGGACCACACGGGAAGCCCCCCACCCCTTTTTTGACTAAGCAGAGAGAATAGGTTTTTGTTTCTAGCAATCACATGAACCGTGATTAAGATAGAAATGAACTGATCCAGTTCTTTAATCTCTTACTTTTCTAAACCCTTCCTGGATGCCTCAACAATGATATTTATGAAGTCTCAGACACCAAAAATGTCTCTATAGCTGGTCAAATTGAGGAGCACAAACAAGTTCTCCCAGCCTTGTCTCCTCTCGGCTCTGCTGCATACATACTCTCTCCCAGCTGCCTCCCAGATTTGCAGGAAGCACAGCCTAGTGGGAGAGGCTTGGGTTTAGGTATGAGAGCAGAGTTTGAGTCAGGGGTCCACAGACGTGAGCGAGCAGCTTCATGTCATTGAATCTCAGTGTCTCTCCAATGTACAATGGGAATAATAATATTCTCCATCTGTAATAATTTGTTAGAGCTGTCCTAACAAATACCACAGAGTGGGTGGCTAAGCCACAAAAATCGATTTTCTCATGGCTCTGGAGGCTAGAAGTCAAAGATAAAGTGTTAGCAGGGTTGGTTTCTCCTGAGGCTCTCTCTTTGACTTATAGATGGCTGTGTCTTCACAAGGTTGTCCCTCTGTCTGTTGTCTATGTCCTAATTGCCTCACCTTATAAGGACACAAATCATATTGGGTTAGGGCTCACTCTAATGGCCTCATTTTAACTCAGTTACCTCTTCAAGACCCCTATCTCCAAATACAATCTCATTCTGAGATATTGGAGATTAGGACTTGAACATAAAATTTGGGGTGGGGGGAACATAATTCAGCCCAAAACACCATTGCAGGTTGTTTCTAAGGCTTTTAGAAGATGAACCAGCACAGAGGAGGTATAAATAAGGATGAAGACCTAGAGGTTCAACCCAGCCTCATTTACCCACCCTGGGAGCCCAGAACCCACCTGGTGGAGCAATTGTATGGGAGCCATGGTGGAGAAGATCAAGGCCTCAGGCAGTACTGCTTGCAGAAGGCCGGCCACGGTGCCTTGCTGGTCCAAGTTCCAGGTGAAATCGACCCCTTCTGGAGCCCACAGCTTGGGCTTTGCTCTGAAGATGGTGGGGAAGAATTCACTGAGGAATATGTTCAAGCACAAAGTGATGAATGACTGTCTCCACAAATTAAAAAAAGAATGGTTTTCTCTAGCCCAATGACTTTTAGACCTTTTCTGTGGCCTGGCACTGTAGCCGAAATCCTATAGAACTTGATGAATCAATTCAAATAAGGAACCTGGGTGAAAGAGAAAATTTTTAAATAATAATCACCTGGTTCTTTTGGTGAAATGCTGTATACTTAAGGCAAACCAAATCATTATCATGAAATATATCAAAATACATCTCTTTCATGAGTGAATTACTGGTGTTTGTGTACCTGGAATATCATATATATTTTGTTTATTGAATGTTTACATTATAAGAAGGAAAACATTTTTAAAAAATTGAATGTCTGTAATCAGTTATTCCTAAGTTTTTTATACTATAACATAAATTTGTTCTTTTCCTGTGAATTTACAATTTCTAAATGAGGACCAGCAAGTATAATACCAGGGGAAGAATAGATTTTACTAATCAAATGATGTCTTTGCTTTTGTAAATGAGAAGATTGTTTTATTTTTAACACTAAATCTGGCAAGCATTTCTTAGAAAACATGTTTGGAAAGATTAATGCTGTGTTGTATATTAGATTTCCCCATCTGACATATGAAATAGATTTGATCTTTGTCTCCTTAATTTCCTCTACTTTATGATTGTGGTTGTACTCTTTAAAAATACTGTATTATTTCATGCCTTTAAAAAATGTTTAAAATAAGACCTGCAAAACGTTGCAAATGGTTTTTAAAAAAGTAATGTGAAAATTTTACAACCTCAAAGAATTCTTAATGTTACAAGTGTTTAACTTTGATGATGTCATTTTGATTTAACGTGAACACTTTAAAAAGGATAGTTTATGTTTATCATAAGCTTTGAGGAGCTTAGAAATAAAATTTCTGCTTAACTCATGAAAAAGAGTGGTAAATATTACTTTAATGTGAACCTCAGATTTCTAGAGACAATCTTCATTAAAATAGTATTTATTCACTCCTATTGTTCATGTAAAATGCGGAGTTTTCCTAGACATTCCAATATTTTGGTATCCAATCTCCAAATTTGAAACAGCATGTCCCAGTCTTGGGTGGAAATCTGTGGTCCTTGCACTTGAGACCTGGGCTCCAGGAGGGGTGGATGGTGGCAGAAGGAAATCACTGGTCTCTGACAGAAGGACTTCACCCCTTCCAGGCTTGAGAATCCTGTTCTGTGTTGACGGTATTGTTCCTGCTGCCCCCACAGAGCCGCAATTCAGGCCCCAGGCTTGGCCCTGCCAAATTCCCGGAGAGCTCTGGATCCTACGGAGTGGTCGCTGGCCCCCAGTGCCAACCATGTGAAAAGAGGCCACTTTACATTTGATACAAAGCATCAGCCGGTCTCATTCATGGTGCCCGGAACATGCTAAGCTCCGGACGTAGAGCTGGAAAGTGGCACTTCAACACAAACTCCCTTTCCTGCCAACCCCACCCGCAAGGATTTCACAGGCCGAGAGGAACACGCGGAGGCTTGTCTTTTCCACTCCTTCTCTCCCCAGATGTCAAGAGAGGTTGTTCTGGGGAACAGCCCAAGAAAAGCCCTATTCTCCTCGCTCCTCCTCACCTGCCAAGAAGCCCTGGCCTGCAGGTGCCTGACCGAACCTCAAAGCTGCCAGGAAGTGTCTGGCCATTCACTCTGGTTGAGAAGCCGCCTCCCCTGTGCCAAGTCCCAACTTTGGCAGCTCCATCCCTGGCGCCGGGTTTTCATGAGCAGCACCTGTCTGCCTAGCCTTCAAACCCCAGTTCCCACCCGCCGCTTCACACAAATGCAGGTGACCCCATGACCGGGAGGGCCTCCCTCGGAGCCATGGTGCCTCCTCTTACAAAGCCTGGGCTTGTTTGAATCACTGCGCCTCAGAGAGGTCTGAGTCCCTGAAATAAGAGAAGCCAGCAGACGGATGATGATACTACTCAAACTGCTTTTTTTTTTACAGATGGAGAAATTCAGGTGGAACGGAAAGAGGGACCTGGGAGAGAATCATCAGGTATAGGGGTTCTCAGCTCTGGATGCGATTAGAATCAGCTGGAGGTACTTTAAAACATGAGATCCTGATTTACATAGCCTGGTGTGGAGGAAGGGCATGACCCCTCAGTGGGAGCCCATGTTGAGAGTCTCTGATCTGGTTCAACCCACTTGTTTTACAGATGAGAAAAACTGAGGTCCTGACAGTAGGGACTTTTGAGATCCTTTTGTTGTTGTTCAGTTGCTTAGTTGTGTCCAGCTCTTTGAGACCCCATGGACTGCAGCACCCCAAGCTCCCCTGTCCTTCACTATCTCCCGAAGTTTGCTTTAACTTATGTCCATTGAGTCTGTGATGCCATCCAACCATCCCACACTCTCACTCAGGATGTTAATCTTGTCCAATTCCCCAGTTTTACAGATGGAGAACTGAGGCCCAGAGAGGTTAAGGAGAGTCACCTAAGCCTCCATAGCTGTAGGATGTATCTTAGTTTGGGGCAGTTTGACTTTCATCTTAGAATGGTTCTACTTCTATCATATCTAGTTTTATTACCATAAAGCTCTGCTTTAAACCCATCATGCTTCTCTACTGCTCAAGAAATAAAGTCTACATTCCATAACATGGCATTCAAAGCCCTGTCACAACTTGGCCCCACTAGCTTTTCTAAGAAAAGTATTAATACTCCCTTCATACACAGGCAAGTAGGTGGGGGTCTATGCCCTGGTCCCCGCACTTTACAGGGCTCCACTCTGGCCCTTTTATATCTGTATCATACCTCATGGGACAAAGAGTCCACAGGGTTAAGGAGATATGCTCAATGGGGTACTCTTGACCTCAGAATATCTTGAATTTACCTACAGCACCTGTTAAGAAGACCTCTTTCTGAAAAACACAATAGTGCTGCTAGGCCTGAGGGACAGCCGCAGAGCATCTGTCCAGTAGGAGGTGAGAGAGGAGCCTTGGCTCCTCCTGGCCTGATGTTGGAGCTGGGCATGCAGGTTGGATGTTGTCAGGTATGTACCCAAGTCTCCTCCCAGTGCAGGCTAGTCCAGAGTGGGAAGAGCAGAGAAGCAGGCTGCGGGCTGGGAGCTGGCTCCTCTATGTTCCAGAGAATCCAAAAGTTCTAAATTCAAATGTTACCTTCTTGTCATGAAGGTGTATTTGTCAAGACAGGTGGATAAAATATATCTGACTGTTTTCTTATAATTTTTACTTATTTTTGGCTGCACTGGGTCTTCGTTGTTGCATGCAGGCCTCCTCTAGTTGTGGAAATCAGAGGCTACTCTTCAGTTGCAGTACATGGGTTTCTCACTGTGGTAGCTTCTCTTGTTGCAGAGCACAGGCTCTAGGTACATGAGCTTCAGTAACTGAGGCATGAGGGCTCAGTAGGGATTTGCTGGCTTTAGGATGCATGGGCTTCAGCACTTGTGGTGCAGGGGCTTAGTTGCTCCGAGGCACATGGAATCTACGCAGACCAGGGAACAAACCCGTGTCCCTTGGATTGGCAAGCACATTCTTACCCACTGTGCCACCAAGGAAGTCCTTCTTTATAAATTTTAAAGATTTACATATGGTACCAATTCAGTTCAGTTCAGTCACTCAGTCGTGTCCGACTCTTTGCGACCCCATGAATCACAGCACGCCAGGCCTCCCTGTCCATCACCAACTCCCGGAGTTTACCCAAACCCATGTCCATCGAGTCAGTGATGCCATCCAACCACCTCATGCTCTGTCGTCCCCTTCTCCTCCTGCCCCCAATCCTACCCAGCATTAGGGTCTTTTCCAATGAGTCAACTCTTCGCATGAGGTGGCCAAAGTATTGGAGTTTCAGCTTCAACATCAGTCCTTCCAATGAATACTCAGGGCTGATCTCCTTTAGGATGGACTGGTTGGATCTCCTTGCAGTCCAAGGGACTCTCAAGAGTCTTCTCCAACACCGTTAAGAAGCATCAATACTTCGGCGCTCAGCTTTCTTCGCCGTCCAACTCTCACATCCATACATGACCACTGGAAAAACCATAGCCTTGACTAGACGGACCTTTGTTGGCAAAGTAATGTCTCTGCTTTTAAATATGCTATCTAGGTTGGTCATAACCTTCTTTCCAAGGAGTAAGCGTCTTTCAATTTCATGGCTGCAATCACCATCAGCAGTGATTTTGGAGCCCAAAATAATAAAGTCTCTCACTGTTTCCACTGTTTCCCCATCTATTTCCCATGAAGTGATGGGACCAGATGCCATGATCTTAGTTTTCTGAACATTGAGCTTTAAGCCAACTTTTTCACTCTCCTCTTTCACTTTCATCAAGAGGCTCTTTAGTTCTTCACTTTCTGCCATAAGGGTGGTGTCATCCGCATATCTGAGGTTATTGATATTTCTCCCAGCAATCTGGATTCCAGCTTGTGTTTCTTCCAGCCCAGCATTTCTCATGATGTACTCTGCATATAAGTTAAATAAGCAGGGTGACAATATACAGCCTTGACGTGCTCCTTTTCCTATTTGGAACCAGTCTGTTGTTCCATGTCCAGTTCTAACTGTTGCTTCCTGACCTGCATACAGGTTTCTCAAGAGACAGGTCAGATGGTCTGGTATTCCCATCTCTTTCAGAATTTTCCACAGTTTATTGTGATCCACACGGTCAAAGGCTTTGGCATAGTCAATAAAGCAGAAACATATGTTTTTCTGGAACTCTCTTGCTTTCTCAATGATCCATCGGATGTTGGCAATTGTATGTAGGCCTGATATTGAAGCTGAAGCTCCAATACTTTGGCCACCTGATGTGAAGAACTGATTCAGTGGAAAAGACCCTGATGCTGGGGAAGATTGAGGGAAGGAGGAAAAGGGGGTGACAGAGGATGAGATGGTTGGATGGCATCATTGGCTCAATGGACTTGAGTTGGAGCACACTCTGGGAAGATAGTGAAGAACAGGGAAGCCTGGCATGCTGCAGTCTACAGGGTCACAAAGAGTCATCCCCAACTCAGCAGCTGAAAAACAGCAAAGGCCTCCATTTGTATACTTGCCTTGATCCTATACATGCTGGGGAGGTGGGTTGACCCCTGAGGGAGTCAGGGAGGGAGGGATGATAGTCATCCTTGCTGTTGGAAGGTGAGTTGTGCAGCCCTCCAGTATGTATGAGATATGCACTGGCAATTCCTGGAAGGATCACAAGTGTACTTATGGTTAAAAAAAAAAAAAAAATATATATATATATATATATAGTGTTGATGTGATATGAAACCAGGATGTGGTGTCATTCAGGTCCTGGCTGGTGAGCGCTTCCTTTCTCCCTGCAACGCAATTCTTACAAACTCATGTTTTTAAATTCTGGTGAGCGCCTTCTTCTGTGTTGCAGATGGCTGTTTTCTCATTGGATCTCCCATGGTGGAGACAACAGAAAGCTCTCTGGGGTCCTTTTTATAAGGACACTAATCCTGTTCATGAGGGCTCTATCCTCATGACCTAATTACTTCTCAAAGGACTCACCTCTTAATATTATCACACTGGGGATTAAGATTTCAATCTATGAATTTTAGTGTGTGTAGGGGGACATATTCAGTCCATACAATGACTAATGATTTTCAGAAGCTCAAATCTAATTTTTTTTCAAACTGAAATAACTATAATCAGCTCCAGATCCTATTGGCCAGCCCACCTTTCTCTACCATTGTCTGCAAGGATAGCTTGAGAGACCAGGAATCAGTCTGCAATCTAGATTCACTATGACACTGAATAGTGTAGATACTCATGATGGTACAGCATTTGCCAGTTCTGTTTATCCTCATCTTTTGGGAAATTCATCTCCTGCCTTCTTGCCACCCCTCTAGTCCCTTCTCCAGTTGCACTGGCCATGAACATGCAAAGCCATCCTCACATCCTAGGAACTTTGTCTCCCCATTTCCCCTGCCAGGACCACTGACATTCTAAAGATGTGTTCCTTCCCTCGCTTGAGTTTCTGTTCAAATGTTGTCTCATTGGTGATACTTCCTCTTTCCTTTGTAACTAAAGTAGCTCTTTGCCTACTTTCTCCCCTTAAGGTTTCCTCTTAACACCCCTCACTAACTGGCATTCCCACTGTCTGTTATTTGCTCGTCTGTTTACTTAGTGTCTGTGTCCTAGATGCCACAATAGCAAAGACTGCATCACTTCTATATCCCAAGTGCTTGGAGGGTGCCTGGTAGACACTCAATAATCACTTATTAAATTTAATAAATTCCTATTGGTTACTCCCAGGGCTTCCCAGGTGGCAGTGGTAAAGAATTTGCCTACGAATGCAAGAGATGTAGGTTCGACCTCTGGGTTGAGAAGATCCCCTTTAGCAGGAAATGACAACCCACTCCAATATTCTTGCCTGGGATATTCCATGGACAGAGGAGCCTGGTGAGCTACAGTCCATGGGGACGCAAACGGTCAGACACAGCTGAACACATGCACATTGGTTACTCCTATCTAGACACGTTGACACAACATAATTGCAAACATTTAGACATTTATTAATTTTCACAGGGTAGTTTTAGATCATTAAATAAATGGTAGCTTTTAGATCATTTAGAGGCATTACAAAATGACAACCCACAAAAAGGTGAATAAATCATAGACTGAGTGGATTTCATTATCTTGAGACCCCAGGGTCTCTAGTACCTTCCCCAAACTGATCAAAGAGATACCTTTCCAGATCTGGCTTTGAAAAAAATCCAAGTTTCTCCTAAATGTGAGATAACGTCCTAAAATTCACATAGCACACATTATTTTGGTTGTCTTGTATCAGTGATACGAGTTCAGTTACAAATGATCAGTTTTTAGCTTGAAATTTTAGTCCAAAACAATGATGAATAATAAGAAAAGCACCTTGTCACAGTTGCACAAATGCTTTCTAAATAACTCCACTTGCTTTCTTGGAAACTTCGGGGAAAAAAGTGATTAGGAAACACTAGGGCTAGAATTCAGCCACAGCCATGTCTTTCTTTAAAAAAAAAAAAAGTCAGTTGGAGTGCCAGCTGTATAGGGCTGTCCATTGTCTAAGAAAAAAAAAGTTTTAACCCCGGGGTGGAAAAACTAACATTGTCACTAGGATATGAAGAAACCATGGTGAAGAACTAGCCACAGCGAGGCCCCACAGAATGGCCGGCGGCATCTGCTCCGAGGGCCTTTATCAGCAGCCTTGTATGTTCTATTCAAGACTCTCAGAACGATTGTTGGCATGATGTAGACAAATTGACGCAAATTAGTTTAGCATGGGCTATGCAAAGTTTAAGCTTGTTGAGCAACGCACGTGGACCACATAGCAACAGCTCCCAACACTATGCAAAAGGTGTTGGATGCAAAGTGCTAACTACCCAGACTCTCCTCTTCCAGAATGGAAGCAGGATTTGCAAATCATGGGTAGAGGATGGGGGAGGCATTTGGGAAGTCCAGAGGCTGGTAACAGAGAGTGGAGCCCCTATACTGACCCTGAAGGCCAGGGAGGGCTGTGAAAAATATCTCCTGAAAGGGTGGCTTTCCCCATCGAAAACCGACTGTCTGTTATTTCATGGCCACAAATCCTCAAAGGATTGGCCCCCAAAGATTAAGGGGATTCCGCCACTTTGCTCTTTACTTTGGTTCAAATATCTCAAGACAATTCCTTTGGGGCTAGTGTCACACAGACCACCTAGAGGGGCCTTCTAATTGTATTTACAGTAATTTAATTACATCAGGGAGAGCTTCAGAAGTCAGGATTTACCAAGATCGATACTATAGGTGTCGCTGGCAGAGTTTTAATCTGTTAAATCAACAGAGAAATGGTAAAAATAAAGCCACTCCAGAGTTTAGAAACCACTTCATAAACTTTCCTTTTCTTTTCTTTTTTTTCCAAGAATAGGAGGGTGAAGGAAACATTTTCCTGGGGTTCACAGTTTTCCCACTTTTGTTCATATTATTTTATACTCCACGCACACATTAAATCCATCTGAACACACACACAGGAGTCTGAATATTATAAATGCACCACAGCCAAGTGTGTGTGTGTCTGCGTATTTAATTAAATATATCTCTAGAGAGTTATTTAAGAACTTGGTGGCAGTGGGGTTTCTGGGGAAGACACCTATGGGAATACAGGGTTGGAGTGGGAGACAGACTTACTTTTAATCTCATTTCTATTTGTTTGTTCTGCTTCTTTAAAAAAATTTTTTTACACCAAATATTTAAAATAGTTTTCAAGTGAATCCATAAGGAAATTTTTGACAAATATTAAATCACGAAATTCAGCAATCTGTATAAAATTTGGATTGTTTGGCTAACTACCTAGCCTTGGTCAGTGACTTTCCCTTGGAGCTTTAGCTTTCCAACCGGTAAAATGTTTGGGAATGAACCAACTACCCCTGAAAGCCCCTTCCTCTCTGTGAGATTGTTAACCAGAGTCTAAAAACAGCATGTGCTGCTACTGCCATCTAGCAGTTCAACTGGGACCATGTGGGTCCAGCTTTTCCTAGGCATTTAAAAAGAAGTCTGGGGCTATTATTCAACACACAAAGACATCATTGGCTATGCAGACATCCTGCAGTCCCTAAGTGCTTTCTGGAGCAGCAGAGATTTTAAACATATAAATAAATCCTTAGATACTTAAAAAATAGTTCTCTATCAAAAAACTGTTAGAACAAATTAATTCAGTAAAGTTGAAGGATATAAAATCAATATATAAAATCAGTTGTTTTTCTTTACACAAATAACTATCAGAGAAATTAAGAAAACAATCCTATTTACAATTGCATTATAAAAAATAAGATACCTGGGATACCAAGGAGGTGAAAGACCTGTATATTGAAAACTACAACACATTAATGAAAGAAACTGAGTACACACAATTAAGTGGAAAGAGTCTGCACTCATGGATTAGAATAATTAATATTGTTAAAATGGCCACACTACCCAAACAATCTACAGATTCAATGCAATCTCTATTGAAATTCCAATGGTATTTTTCACACAAATAGAACAAACTAGCCTCAAATTTGTATGGAACCATACAAGACGCTAAATAGCCAAAGCAATCTTGAGAAGGAAAAACAAGCCTGGAGGCATCATGAGCCCTGATTTGAAACTATATAACAAAGCTACAGTAATTTAAAAAGTATGGTATTAGCATAAGAACCGACTCAGAGCTAATGGAGCAGAAGAAAGAGCCCAGAAATAAACCCAAGCATATATAGTAAATTGACTTACAGCAAAGGAGCTAAGAATATACAATAAGGGAGGGTCTCTTCAATATATATGTTGGGAAAACTGGACAGCCACATGCAAAAGAATAAAACAATCACTGTCTTACACTATACACAAAAATTAGCTCAAAATGGATTAACAACTTAAATGTAAGACCTGAAACCATAAAAATCCTGTATGGAAACATAGGCCACACACTCTTGATATAGGTCTTGGCAACAATTTTTTGAATCTGATACCAAAAGCAAAGACAACAAAAACAAAAATAAACAAGTGGGACTACATCCAACTAAAAACCTTTTACATAGCAAAAGAGAAGATCCACAAAATGAAAAAGCAGTTTACTAAATGGAAGAAAATAATTCCAAATCATATATATGATAAGGGGCTAATATCCAAAATATAAAGAACTCAAACTACTCAATAGAGAAAACAAAATCCAAGCAATCTGATTTTGAAATGAGCAGAAGATATGAATATACATTTTTCCAAAGATGACATACAGATGGCCAACAGGTACATGAAAGATGCTCAATGTTATTAATCATTGTTGTTATTGGCCAACTAAGTCATGTCCAACTCTTGCAACCCCATGGACTATAGCATACAATGCTCCTCTGTCCATGGGATTTCCCAGGCAAGAATACTGGAGTGAGTTACCATTTCCTTCTCCAGGGAATATTCCCGACCCAGGAATTGAACCCATGTCTCCTGCTTGGCAGGCAGATTCTTTACCACTGATCCACCTATGAAGCCCTATTAACCATTAGGGAAATGTTAAGTCAAAACACAATGAACTGTCTACTCCACACAAGTTAGAAAAGCTATTATCAAAAAGACAAGAACTGACAAGTGTTGGTAAGTGTGTGGAGAAAAGGGAACCCTATGCACTATTGGTGGAAATGTAAGTTGGTACAACCACCATGGAAAATGGTAGGAAGTTTCCTCAAAAAATTAAAAACAGAACTACCATACAATCCATTTCTGGGTATTTATCTGAAGAAATTTAAAAACTAATTTGAAAAGATAGATGCATTTCCATGTTCACTGAAGCTTTATTTACAATAGCCAAGATGTGAAAACAACCTAAGTGTCCATCAATGAATGAATGGGTAAAGAACTTGTGAATATATATACACATATGTATATATATATATTCATAAAAAGAAGGAAATCTTGCTATTATCTGTGATAATATGATAATTGAGGGCACTATGCTAAGTGAGATAAGTCAGACAGAGACAGACAAATAACATATGATCTTTCACATGTATAATCTAAAAACAAAAACAAACCAAGAAACCCCACCAAAAACTACCTGTATAGATACAGAGAATAGATTGGTGGCCAGAGGTGGGGAGCTTGTAGGAGAAATGGGTGAAATGTGGGATTTCTTTTTTTTTTAGTTTATATAAATTGAATTTAAAAAAATTTTAGATAGTTTTGAGCCTATAATATTTGACTAACTATAAAACCTTCACTGCAATTCACTAGCCTCAAGGGCCTCTATTAACAAGAATTTGTTGGGTATCAACTATGTGCAGAGGGCAACGTACAGATATGCGTGTGGTAGGAAGAGGCAGAAATTTGGTGTCCTGGAGTTCAGACCCTGTAGCCCTGTAAGGACAGAGACTAAGACCTTTTGGAGGTGTATTCCTGGTTAGTCCATGCCTCTCCAGAAGCTAGCATGGTACTGGCATAAATCAGGAACTTAACAAATTCTTGTTTCCGATAAATGAATGAGCTAGATTTGAATTCATATTTTCTGCTTATGAGAGCATTTTTTTTCTCTGAGCCTCCATTTCCTCCATTAAAATAGAAGTAATCCTTGCCCTTAATTGTGAACGTCCAGTGATTAACAAAGGGCAATGCCTCTGTCAAATGGAAAACATTTTTTAAAGGAGATGGGGTAGGGGACTCTCCATAATTTGAGACTCATCGAAGCATTTATTTTGCGTGACTAAGAAATATATTCTTTACTCCCAAGGCTGGTATTTCCATTTGAGAATTAGAAAATGTTTTCCATCATGTATTCTAAGTTTACTTGATTAGCTAAAGGGGATACTGTAGAAATAGCCCACAGAGTTAGTTCTCATCATCTTTTCCCCTGACCTGCCCTTTAAGCAAATGAAGACGTTGTGTTCTTTGTTTTTACCGCATCTCCAGGTTTCCATATAGGTAAACTGGAGGAGTCAAATTAAACTCAGCAGACTCTTACTTTCAAAACAGATTTTAACAAGGAAAAGTGTCCAGCACAAAGACAGGCCTAATACGGTGAAGAAACCATGATATGCTGCCACCTGTTGGCCACCTGTTGGTGATGCATTGAAGTATCTTGAATTTTAAACAAAGCTGAAGTCAAGTTATTAAAATAATGTTAACTACAACCTAATGGATTTGCATACATATTTACAGTTAGAAACTCATTACAGTGCCAAGGGAAAGAGATCTTTTCTCCAAAAGTAATAACAGTTGACTCTTAAGAAGCGTTTATTATGAGGTGCTTACATGTATTCTCCAAATTAAATCCTCACATCCAACTTAAGCCAAGATTCTTTGATGATCCCCACCCCGCCCCCCTTTATAGATGAGAAAACTTATAATCATGGAGGTAATAACCTGCCTCAAGTCACATGGCTGGGAAGCAACAGAGGCAGAACTCAAGTCCGGTCCTTTCTGACTCCAGGGCCTAAACATTAACATTAATATATACCCTCTGCTGGTGTATTCTTTGCTTAATTTCCTTGTTTCTGGTTAGAAAAGTATTTAACACCTTTGTATAAATTTTATAAATTACAATGGAAATAAAAATAACTTGAGATCCTAGAACTTAAACAAAATCAATGTTAACGTTTTGTACATATCTATCAAGTATTTTTAATGCTTATACTGTGTACATATTTGTACTTTTATATATAAATTTTGTCAAAATAATAGATCTCCTTTCCATTTATTTATTTTTTTCTTTTCCTTTTTAAATTCATTCATCTGTTCAATTAAATTTAGCAAATACTTACTTTGTGCCAGGTAGAGATACAGTGGATGAGATTAAAAAACAAAAACAACATGATCATCACCCTTGTGAAGCTAATAACCTAGGAGAAATATACAAATAATCACAAAGAGATTAAATGCTCTAGAGGAAAATTGTTTCAGGAGACCAGATGACAAGGGATGCTAGTCTACACTGTGCAACCACAGAAGGCTTCCTTGAGGAAGTGATACTTAGAAAGGTATGGACAATTCATGCACTTCATTCCCCTACCCCCACAACCAACTTTTCAAGCAATTGGCTTCACGGAGGGGAAAACCTGCCCTCTCCATTCTCTTCCCCTTGGTCTAGTAGGTGCAGGGACGGATTGGTAAAGCCTTCCCTACGCAGACAATAGAGTGAGAATTAGATGTTATTCTTTTCTTATTGCTGGCACCTTGATACTTGTGACCATCCCTCTCTTGTCTTTAGGGAAAACGTCTTCCCCGTAAACATTGCATTTCCACGCCTACCACTAAAGGGATCTAGAGGTCTATCCCCAGTTGTTGGAACCTCTACTGGGGGAGATCTAGAGTCTACAATTTTCAACTGAGGTCCTAGTGTCAGTTCCTGGGTGACAGAAGAAGGCCTGCCTAACAATTGCATGACTGGTTCTCAATCCTAACAGTATGTTAAAATCAGCAGAGCTGTGGCCCTCAGCCTCAGCGACTGTGATTTAAGCGGTCTAGGCAAGTGCCTGGGTCTCAGGTTTGGTTTTGTTTTGTTTTGTTTAAGCTACCAATGTGAAAAGGAAGCTGACAACAACAGCTTCATTTTTTATATTTCTGTAGCATTTAAAACTGTTATCTGCTTTCTTCTCCCACGCTCTTATAACTTCTTTCCTTGGTTTCTGACGCTTCGTAGAATGTTTAATACTTGAGAGGACTTTAGTTTCCTCTCATTGCTTTCTTTTTCAGTTTTCTTAGCAACTTTTCTTTGTTTTTCATATTAATTTCAGATTCAAGTTGTATAGATTTTTTTTAAATGGTTGATATTTTCATTGGAATCAGGTTACATGAATATGTAAACAGTTACAATCTTTTTGATGTTCAAACTGTCCTATCTTTTCCATTGAAAATCATTTTAAATTGGTTTGAATTCTTTCTAAATTAAAAAAATGGTTATAAAATATTTCAGACATACACAAAAGTGAAGAGACTAGAACAACACGTTACCCTCCCTTACACAACATCCAGCTTTAATGATTATCAACTAATCACCGGTCTTAATATCAATAAGAAGTGTTGGGGAGGATACAGAGAAAAAGGAATCCTCATATACTCTTGGTGGTAATGTAAATTAGTGCAGCTACTGTGGAAAACAGTTTTCAGGTTTCTCAAAAAGCTAAAAATAGAGTTACCATATGATCCAGCAATTCCACTCCTGGGCATATATCCAAAAAATAGACAATAATAATTCAAAAAGATATCTGCACTCCCATGTTCAATCAGCATTATTTACAATAGACAAGACATGGAAACAATTGAAATGTTCACCAATGAATTAAGGATAAAGAAAATGTGGTATTCTAAATGTGAGACCAGACACTATAAAACGCTTAGAGGAAAATACAGGCAGAAAATTCTCTGCATAAATTGCAGCAATATTTTTTTGATTCTTCTCCCAGAATAATGGAAATAAAAACAAAAATAAGCAAATGGGACCTACTTAAACTCAAAAGCTTTTGCACAGCAAAGTAAATAGTAAACAAGACGAAAAGACAACCCACAGATTGGGAGAAAATATTTGCAAATGATGTGACTGATAAGGGATTAGTCTCCAAAATTTATAAACAGTTCATGATGCATCAAAACAAAAAACCCACTCAAAAAATGGGCAGAAGACCTAAATAGACATTTCTCCAAAGAAGACACAGATGGTCAATAGGCACATGAAAAGATGTTCAACACTGCTAATTATTAAAGAAATGCAAACTAAAACTACAATGAGATGCTACTCAGACAAAATAGCTTTCATCAAAAATGTAAGTTCAGTTCAGTTCAGTTCAGTTGCTCAGTTGTGTCCGACTCTTTGCAACCCCACGAACCACAGCATGCCAGGCTTCCCTGTCCATCACCAACTCCCGGAGTTTACCCAAACTCATGTCCATTGAGTCCGTGATGCTATCCAACCATCTCATCCTCTGTCATACACTTCTCCTTCTGCCCTCAATCTTTCCCAGCCTCAGGGTCTTTTCAAATGAGTCAGCTCTTTGCATCAGGTGGCCAAAGCATTGGAGTTTAAGCTTCAACATCAGTCCTTCCAATGAACACCCAAGACTGATCTTCTTTAGGATGGACTGGTTGGGTCTCGTTGCAGTCCAAGGGACTCTCAAGAGTCTTCTCCAACACCACAGTTCAAAAACATCAATTCTTTGGTGCTCAGCTTTCTTTATGGTCCAACTCTCACATCCATACATGACTACTGGAAAAACCATAGCCTTGACTAGACGGACCTTTGTCGGCAAAGTGATGTCTCTGCTTTTTAATATGCTGTCTAGGTTGGTCATAACTTTCCTTCCGAGGAGTAAGCATCTTTTAATTTCATGGCTGCAATCACCATCTGCAGTGCCATATGACCCTGCAATCCCACTCCTGGGCATATATCCAGAGAAAAACATGGTCTGAAAGGATACATGCACCCCAATGTTCATTGCAGCACTGTTTACAACAGGCAAGACATGGAAGTAACCTAAACGTCCGCTGACAGAGGAATGGATAAAGAAGATGTGGTACATGTATACGATGGAATATTACTCAGCCATTAAAAAGAATGAAATAATGCCATTTGCAGCAACATGGATGGACCTAGAGAGTGTCATAGTGACTGAAGTAAGTCAGACAGAAAAGGAGAAATATCGTATGACATCCCTTATTTATGGAATTTAAAAAAAAATGATACAAATGATCTTACTTACAAAACAGAGACTCACAGACTTAGAGAACAAATTTATGGTTGTCAGGGGGAAAGGACAGTTGAGTTTGGGATGGACGTGTACACACTGCTATATTTAAAATGTATAACCAACAAGGACCTACTATATAGCACATGGAACTCTGCTAAACGTTATGTGGCAACCTGGAGGAGAGGGGGGTTTGGGAGAGAATGGGTACATGTATATATATAGCTGAGTTCCTTCATTGTTCACCTGAAACTATCACAACATTGTTAACTGACTATACCTCAATACAAAATAAGAAGTTAAGAAAAAGAAAATGTGATATACATATATGATAGAATACTATTCAGTCAGAAAAAAAGCCATTTGCAACAGCATGGATGGACCTTAAGAGCATTATGCTTAGTGAAATAGGCCAGAAATGGAAAGACGAATACTGGATTTCGTTTATATGTGCAATCTTAAAAAAAAAACCTGAACTCATAGATATTGAGAATAGATTGGAATGAGTAGATACAATGGGTGAAGGTGGTCAAAAGGTACAAATTTCCAGTTACAAAATAAACGAGTGCTGAAGATGTAATGCATCATATGACAATTATAGTTAACAATAGTACATTGTTTATTGGAAAGCTGCTAAGAGTAGATCTTCGGCGTTACTGGTCGGGGCATAGACTTGGATTACCATGATATTGAATGGTTTGCCTTGGAAACGAACAGAGATCATTCTGTCGTTTTTGAGATTGCATCCAAGTACTGCCTTTTGGACTCTTTTGTTGACCATGATGGCTACTCCATTTCTTCTAAGGGATTCTTGCCCACAGTAGTAGATATAATGGTCATCTGAGTTAAATTCACCCATTTCCTTCCATTTTATTTCGCTGATTCCTAGAATGTCGATGTTCACTCTTGCCATCTCCTGTTTGACCACTTCCAATTTGCCTTGATTCATGGACCTAACATTCCAGGTTCCTATGCAATATTGCTCTTTACAGCATCAGACTTTGCGTCTATCACCAGTCACCTCCACAGCTGGGTATCGTTTTTGCTTTGGCTCCATCCCATCATGCTTTCTGGAGTTACTTCTCCACTGATCTCCATTAGCATATTGGGCACCTACTGACCTGGGGAGTTCATCTTTCAGTTTCCTATCTTTTTGCCTTTTCATACTGTACATGGGGTTCTCAAGGCAAGAATACTGAAGTGGTTTGCCATGCCCTTCTCCAGTGGACCACATTTTGTCAGACCTCTCCACCATGACCCATCCGTCTTGGATGGCCCCACACGGCATGGCTTAGTTTCATTGAGATAGACAAGTAACGCCGAAGAAGCTGAAGTTGAACAGTTCTATGAAGATCTACAAGACCTTCTAGAACTAACACCCCAGAAAGATGCCCTTTTCATTATAGGGGACTGGAATGCAAAAGTAGGAAGTCAGGAAACACCTGGCATAACAGGCAAATTTGGCCTTGGAGTACAGAATGAAGCAGGGCAAAGGCTAACAGAGTTTTGCCAAGAAAACGCACTGGTCATAGCAAACACCATCTTCCAACAACACAAGAGAAGACTCTACACATGGACATCACCAGATGGTCAACACCAAAATCAGATTGATTATATTCTTTGCAGCCAAAGATGGAGAAGCTCTATACAGTCAGCAAAAACAAGACCGGGAGCTGACTGTGGCTCAGATCATGAACTGCTTATTGCCAAATTCAGACTTAAATTGAAGAAAGTAGGGAAAACCACTAGTCCATTCAGGTATGACCTAGATCAAATCCCTTATGAGTATACAGTAGAAGTGACAAATAGATTTAAGGGACTAGATCTGATAGACAGAGTGCCTGATGAACTATGGACAGAGGTTCGTGACATTGTACAGGAGACAGGGATCAAGACAATCCCCATGGAAAAGAAACACAAAAAAGCAAAATGGCTGTCTGAGGAGGCCTTACAAATAGCTGTGAAAAGAAGAGAAGTGAAAAGCAAAGGAGAAAAGGAAAGATATTCCCATCTGAATGCAGAGTTCCAAAGAATAGCAAAGAGAGATAAAGCCTTGCTCAGCGATCAATGCAAAGAAATAGAGGAAAACAACAGATTGGGAAAGACTAGAGATCTCTTCAAGAAAATTAGAGATACAAAAGGAACATTTCATGCAAAGATAGGCTTGATAAAGGACAGAAATGGTATGGACCTAACAGAAGCAGAAGATATTAAGAAGAGGTGGCAAGAATACACAGAAGAACTGTACAAAAAAGATCTTCACGACCCAGATAATCACGATGGTGTGATCACTTACCTAGAGCCAGACATCCTGGAATATGAAGTCAAGTGGGCCTTAGAAAGCATCACTATGAACAAAGCTACTGGAGGTGATGGAATTCCAGTTGAGCTATTTCAAATCCTCAAAGGTGATGCTGTGAAAGTGCTGCACTCGATATGCCAGCAAATTTGGAAAACTCAGCAGTGGCCACAGGACTGGAAAAGGTCAGTTTTCATTCCAATCCCGAAGAAAGGCAATGCCAAAGGATGCTTAAACTACTGCACAATTGCACTCATCTCACATGCTAGTAACATAATGCTCAAAATTCTCCAAGCCAGGCTTCAGCAATACGTGAACCGTGAACTTCCAGATGTACAAGCTGGTTTTAGAAAAGGCAGAGGAACCAGAGATCAAATTGCCAATATCTGCTGGATCATCGAAAAAGCAAGAGAGTTCCAGAAAAACATCTATTTCTGCTTTATTGACTATGCCAAAGCCTTTGACTGTGTGGATCACAATAAACTGTGGAAAATTCTGAAAGAGATGGGAATACCAGATCATCTGACCTGTCTCTGGAGAAATCTGTATGCAGGTCAGGAAGCAACAGTTAGAACTGGACATGGAACAACAGACTGGTTCCAAATAGGGAAAGGGGTATGTCAAGGCTGTATATTGTCACCCTGCTTATTTAACTTATATGCAGAGTACATCATGAGAAACGCTGGGCTGGAAGAAACACAAGCTGGAATCAAGATCGCCGGGAGAAATATCAATAACCTCAGATATGCGGATGACACCACCCTTATGGCAGAAAGTGAAGAAGAACTAAAGAGCCTCTTGATGAAAGTGAAAGAGGAGAGTGAAAAAGTTGGCTTAAAGCTCAACATTCAGAAAACTAAGATCATGGCATCTCGTCCCATCACTTCATGGGAAATAGATGGGGAAACAGTGGAAACAGTGTCAGACTTGATTATTTTGGGCTCCAATATCACTGCTGATGGTGATGGCAGCCATGAAATTAAAAGACGCTTACTCCTTGGAAGGAAGGTTATGGCCAACCTGGATAGTATATTTAAAACAGAGACATTACTTTGCCAACAAAAGTCCATCTAGTCAAGGCTATGGTTTTTCCAGTGGTCATGTATGGATGTGAGAGTTGGACGGTGAAGAAAGCTGAGCGCCGAAGAATTGATGCTTTTGAACTGTGGCGTTGGAGAAGACTCTTGAGAGTCCCTTGGACTGCAAGGAGATCCAACCAGTCCATCCTAAAGAAGATCAGTCTTGGGTGTTCATTGGAAGGACTGATGTTGAAGCTGAAACTCCAATACTTTGGCCACCTCATGCAAAGAGTTGACTCATTGGAAAAGACCCTAATGCTGGGTAGGATTGAGGGCAGGAGGAGACGGGGACAACAGAGAATGAGATGGTTGGATGGCATCACCGACTCGATGGACATGGGTTTGGGTAGACTCAGGGAGTTGGTGATGGACAGAGAGGCCTGGTGTGCTGCAATTCATGGGGTCGCAAAGAGTCGGACACGACTGAGCGATTGAACTGAACTGAAAGAGTAGATCTGTCCCATTACAAGAAAAAAATGTAATTATGTGTAATGATGAATGTTAACTAAACTTATTGTGGTAATCATTTTGCAATACAATATACATGTGAAATCAATATGTTGTAAAACCTAAACTAATACAATAATATATGTCAATTATAAGTGAAAGTGAAGTCACTCGGTCGTGTCCGACTCTTTGTGACCCCATGTACTGTAGCCCACCAGGCTCCTCCATCCATGGAATTTTCTAGGCAAGAGTACTGGAATGGGTAGCTATTTCCTTCTCCAGGGGATCTTCCCGACCCAGGGATTGAACCGGGTCTCCTGCATTATGGGAAGATGCTTTACTGTCTGAGCCACCAAGGAATCAACTATGCTGCTGCTGCTGCTAAGTCACTTCAGTCGTGTCCGACTCTGTGCGACCTCATAGACGGTAGCCCATCAGGCTCCACCGTCCCTGGGATTCTCCAGGCAAGAATACTGGAGTGGATTGCCATTTCCTTCTCCAGTGCATGAAAGGGAAAAGTGAAAGTGAAGTCGCTCAATCGTGTCCGACTCTTAGCGACCCCATGGACTGTAGCCTACCAGGCTCCTCCGTCCATGGGATTTTCCAGGCAAGAGTACTGGAGTGGGGTGCCATTGCCTTCTCCGGGAATCAACTATAAATCAATGTAAAAATATTTGCCTTTTCTGGAAGTTTCACATAAATGAAATTATATAGTATGTAATCTTTTCCATCTGGCTTCTTTCACAGGTGGGAAACATTACTGAAGAATGTCGAAGCATGTCACTAATCATACGTCCTAGATTCACTGGCAGAGGCAAATAGGAACTATCGATAAAGAATTATCAGGAACAATATTGGAGTAAGGCTGATAAATTTTGAAAATAAGTCCATCAGAGTAAACTTGATAAAGAATTATGAAAAAGATGATATGAGTAAGCTCGATGTAACTACTAACACCAATTGAAAAACTGCTTCTGTTTATTAAAATTTAGATGATGTTTAACAACTGTATCTTCAATTCTAGACTAAGTAAGTTCCAGAACTGAAAATCCATTATAGATTTATGGTCACTTTTGAGTAACTTGCATGCATTGTGATATTTTTTTGCTCAATAATAAAATGATCCAATTCTATAGTTATTAAGTAGCATGTTCCTTTGGGTCTCAAGTTCTCATTTCTCCTATATACACAGCAACAATGGAAACAGTGACAGACTTTAATTTTGTAGGTTCCAAATCACTGCAGATGGTGACCGCAGCCATGAAATTAAAAGACGCTTGCTCCTTGGAAGAAAGTTATGACCAACCTAGACAGCATATTAAAAAGCAGAGGCATTATTTTGCCAACAAATGTCCATCTAGTCAAAGCTTTGGTTTTTCCAGTAGCCATGTATGGATGTGAGAGTTGGATAAAGAAAGCTGAGCGCCAAAGAATTGATGCTTTTGAACTGTGGTGTTGGAGAAGACTCTTGAGAGTCCCTTGGACTGCAAGGAGATCCAATCAATCCATCCTAAAGGAAATCAGTCCTAAATATTCATTGGAAGGACTGATGCTGAAGCTGAAACTCCAATACTTTGGCCACCTGATTCGAAGAACTGACTCATTGGAAAAGACCCTGATGCTGGGAATGATTGAAGGCAGGAGGAGAAGGGGACGACAGAGAATGAGATGGTTGGATGGCATCACCGACTCAATGGACATGAGTTTGTGTAAATTCTGGGAGTTGGTGATGGACAGGGAAGCCTGGTGTGCTGTGGTTCATGGGGTCGCAGAGTTGGACACGACTGGGCAACTTAACTGAACTGAACTGAAGGAATATAGAATCTAGTCTCATTATTTCTGGTAGTTATGTTCTATAAAGTTGCTTCAAACACTGATTTAGTGAATTCTGAATTACTGTCCCTAGAGGAAATATAGGATTAGGTTCTTGCAAAATGTGATTTTCATCAACTAATCAATACATAACTTTGTTTTTTGTGTGTGAGTTTCTGTTTAAAGATGCCTTATTTAAAATATATTGTTGATTCATTAATACATGGCAAACAGCACTATAATTTATGCCTGAATGAAGCTTATCTAATATATGTATTTTCTCCATAAAGTACATCACAACCTTCTCATGCTTAGGAATAGTAGATAACATGCTAGTCCTATGCTTGGATGCTATTTTAAACAAAAGTCACCAACAAAAAAGCACAAAACAGTGAAAACTATGGTGAAAAGGACACTCATGTACAGCAAAAGTGCTGAAACAAGAAGGCAGAGTGTTGCCTTGTTTGACCCTAGCTGGGAACATGTTTGTCGGGTGACTCAAATTTTTTGTTTTTCTGCACATGTACATGTCTTTCATGACCAAGGAGTCACTGTCTTGATCTGGAGTTACAAATAAGTTTCAGCAAGTAAGCAAATATGGAAAATGTGGAATCCATGAATAATAAGAATTAACTGTACTATGTTTTATTTCTTCATCAATTGATGGACAGCACCTGGACTTTGATTCACCATGTCATATTGTCTAGTCACATCATCTTGAAATTCAGGTTTAATCTACTCAAGGCTCAGAAATCTTGAAGGAAGGGGGGAGGGGTATAAGTAAGGTACCCCAACAGACACCAACTGAGTCAAGAGGATTGGAGGTTGCAATTTTCACAAGTATAGACGCACTGAAAGTCATATCTTGCTCAAATCTATCACTTCTATAATCTATTCTCCTAAGAAGCAATGGGCAGTGGTCTATTTTGGGACTATTTAACTAGCACGGACTCTCTGAAAAGCTAATTAATCTCTTGGTAAATAAATGATTAGACCCTATGAAAGACTGTGCCCTCAAATCAAGGATGGAAAGTAGGTCAAGCAGTTACCAATGAAAAGTTATCTTGGCAGTTTTAGATCTAGGAAGTGATTAATGTTGGCTCCTCTACACTTTGGTGAAAGATATGTGGCTATTTCCCTCACATTCAAGGTGAGTATAAAGGACAGATTTTTAAAGTTGCCCTAAAACAGGATTTTCCCTCCAAGAACTCATTTGCCTTTGCATATTGTTTGGTATCAGAATTTCATGTAAAGAGAAATCCATCTACCTGGGTTACAGAGAACTTGATTTAGGATGCTACTAATAGATACCCTCAGGCTTTTTATTTACCTCAGTAAAAGGGATCATACACCTTAGAATGCATTCAGCACTGCCTAAACCATAGATGCGCAACCGTTCCCAAAGACCAAACTGAGAGGTTCTCTGACTGTAGTGCACACAAATCCCAGGCAAACTGTACTGTGTTCTGGGGTCACTTGAAAAAAGTTTACACGGTAAGTCTCCCATCTCCTGGTAAACATACATGCTTTTTCAATCTGACTATTCCAGATGACAATAAAGACCCTATGGTTCAACTTTGGATTCTACTTTGTTTTTTGTTTTTTTTTAAAGCTCCACTTTGCCCATCTTCTTTTATCCCCATTTATCTCTCTCTCTATTTTTTTTGCCATGCCACACCAAACCAAAGGTTGAACCCAGGCAATGGCAGTGAAAGCACTGGGTCCTAACCACTGGACCACCAGGTAATTTCCCATTAACTCTTTACCATTGAAAAGGCTTATGCTTGGTGAGCTATGCTATCATTTTACGCTTTTTATTAGTCCCTTCCATGGGTCTAACACCTATACTAGATGTACATAGAAAACAGTAATCATTCTACTCTGCCTATTTACAAGCATCCAGCTCAAGTTCTAATAAAAGTAGGTACTTAATAATTATTTAAAAGATAACTTCCTCTCCCCTTCCTGTCCCAAAAGGTTTCTGCAGCCCACTTTCATATTTATCTTTTCTACATTCATTCAGTACTCATTTTCTGACCACTCATAGGGGCTTCCCAGGGGCTTCCTTGATGGCTAAGAAGGAAAAGAATCTGCCTGCAATGTGGGAGACCTGGGTATGATTCCTGGGTTGGGAAGATCCCCTGCAGAATGAACTGGCAACCCACTCCAGTATTCTTGCCTGGAGAATCCCATGGACAGAGGAGCCTGGTGGACCATGGGGTCACAAAAAGTTGGACACAATTCTCTAGAGAGAATTGCAGAGCTGGAAACAGAACTAATGCCAAAGATGAACTTGAGTGACTAGATGACATGATATATATTATCCTTCAATGACTTTCTCAATAGTGCAAACCCTTTAAAGAATAAGATTTATATCATCTATCTTCTAGTGTTAGACACATGAATAGTGTGTAGGAAATGCTCAGTGTTTTGCTTAGATTCTCCTGGCTACAAGAAATAAAGGCTACAGTTCCCTCAAGTAATGAGGGAGACTACTGAAACAGAAACCAGACAAAGTCAAATAGCCCATAGCATGAGCAGGGCCTGTAGCAGAATCAGGTTTTTGGATATTTAGTATTCTACTACTCTAGAATATAGAACCAGGGCTAGAAGCCAGATTCAAACTGGCGTATTTAGGTTATTTTCCCCTGGCATATAGACTTGGGTCCCAATCATTTTAGCAGGAAAGATGGTTTGAAGCTGATCTGGTAAGGGATATGGAAAGATGAGAGTAGGAATGAGCGAGAATTCTCGAAAGAGCTAGAAGTGAGACTGAGAAAAGTAGAGGATAGTTTCCTTGATCATAGAATGCCTACCATTCCATGGTTATAGAATCTCGTGAGGTCTTATTACACTCAGTGCCCTTGCCTTCGGTGAGGTGTCTCTAGTTATCCTCCCAGTTTCATCTTTTTTTTTGACTCTAGCTTAAATGGGTTGCTCCTTTTTACAATAATATGATCCCTTTCTATAAGCCAATTTCCTCCTATAATTTGGTTCCTCATTAAGATCACAAGATAGCAGTAGTCTGTTAAAGCACCCAAATTATTCCATGAATAATGGAATTTTCCATTATTCAAACCATGAATTTTATTAAAATTGGTTGTTTACCTTTCATAACTGAAGTCCCTCCTTTTGGGAACTACTGGGAAGAGAGAATATCACCCTCAGTGTACACACTGTAGCCTATACTGTCTCTTTTGACCATTGAGGGCTTAGAGCAGGAAATGCAAAAATGCAGACCATACTGGGCTTGAGAAAACTCTAAGTCACAAAGAGCGATGAGCCAGACAAATCTTCAATGGCTGAAAGAAGAAAAGGAAACTTAACTTAGCAGTTGACAGAAAGGATAAGAGAGAATCTTTCAACAGTTATACACTCTGTCACAGGTACAGGTTAAAAGACTTGGAAAGAACTGCAGAGCTGGAAACAGAACTAATGGCAAAGATGAACTTGAACTCAAAGTTAAAAAATGGGGGAGGGGAGGGAAGCCATTGTGGCTGAGCAGGAGAAAGAGATTCTAGGGAAGTCTAGCATCTAGTCTGTATGAAAAATATGGAAGTGCAACTGATTGATCCCAAAGAAATCCTATACTCCAAAGCTTTACTTCATCAGGAAAAAGTTACCTTGGAAAAGTCATAAGAAATTTCAGGAAAACAAAGACAACAGTAGCTACTGATGCTGGAAGAGTTGGTAGATAAACCAACCTGGGTTTATCATTGAGATACTTTAAGGAGAGAGATAGTTCTATGGCATGTCTGATGAAATTTTGTACTCACCCAGGGAACATGGGTTTGATCCCTGGGTTGGGAAGATCCCTTGCAGTAGGAAATGGCAGTCCACTATAGTATCCTTGCTGGAAAATTCCATAGACAGAGGAGCCTGGTGGGATACAGTCCATGGGATCACCGAGTCGGACACGATGGAGCACCCATGCAGCAGCAGAGAACGATGAGTAAGATTGACTCTTTAAGGGAAACTGGAAGGTTTCCAAGTACTATGCAGTCTTCACCAAGGGCCTCTTAGGAGCCTGGAGCACTTAAGCAGAATGAAGACTCTGGCTACCACTGCCACTAGAGAAACAGGAAATTAGAAGTTCCATCAAAAGCAGGCCTTCTGAGAACTGATGGGTGAGACCAGGATGACTGTTTGTTTCTACTAGCCAGAGAGAAGTCTCTCTACTATGGCAGAGATTTTTACAGACTTCCAGTAGTTGAACCAAGATTAGCATGAACTATGAAATTAATCTCAAATTAATCCACCTGCAGCTCTGCTAGATCTCTAAATCACATGATGGGGTTACAAAGTGTATTTGCACATTTTAAATCATTCTAGTTTATTCCCTCTCATTCTCATCCCCTTTTCAGAGGCCTAAAGCAGAGCAGTTATTTATGTTCCTAAAGGGTAGCATTTCATGGTAATTTCAGTAATTATAACCTCAGTTTAAAGATGCTCAATTTGCTGTTACATTTTTGTCTAATTGCTCACCACTATTTACCCCTGTTGGTTACTTCCTGCTGTCAAATGCCCTTACCTCTACAGTAGAGTACAGGAACCTCATTTGTACAATAAACATGTTCCTGAAAAACTGTAAATCAGAGTTTTTGAAATACAATTTTATTTCTCCACAGTCCCAGAGATGCTTTATACTCATCTATGATTGATCATCAGTTGGCAGTGATTTTCAACTTCAGTTTTGTTATTCCACTATAAATCAAGTAGTTCCTCAATTGTAAAAACACAAAACATTTCAGTGTACTATGAACTCTGTTACTCTACAAAAGAGAATAGGTTTTTTATAAGGTAGATTACCTATTAATAATTTATCTGATTTATTTAGAATAAATTTATTTAGAATTTAGTATCTGGTGAGATACTCTGTGTCTTCATATTCATGGTACTAGGCAGCCCTGCCTCATCCCAACCTTTTCCCCCTTTCAACATCTTTCCTTTTTAAAGTCAAATTTACTGAAATATAATTTACATAGAATACAACTGCTCGTTTTAGTATATGGTTTTGTGAGTTTTGAAAGATGCACACATTGTGTAACCCACATCACTCTTCAAGATGTGGAACTGTTCCATCGCCCCACAAAACTCCCAGCCCCTCTGCAATCAGCCCCTCCCAACTCACAGGCACTGACAGATATGTTTTTCCCCCCAGTAATTTTGGCTTTTCCAGAATTTCATATAAATGGAAGCAGCAATATGTAGAATTTTTTGAGTTTACATCTCTCACTTAGACTAACACACCTAAGCTCTTTTAGGTTGTGTTATCAATAGTTGGTTCCTTTTACTGCTGAGTAGTTTCCATTGTATAATATGTACCACAATTTGCTTATCTAGTCACCAATTAAAGGGCACTTAAGAGTGTTTCCAGATTTGGGCTATTATATAGCATGTATCCAGGTTTTTGTGTGAATGTGTTTTTATTTCTCTTGGGTAAATATCTAGGCATGGGATTGCTGGGTCATATGGTAATGTATATTTAACTTTATAAGAAACTGCCAAACTGTTTTCCCAGGTGTCTCTATCACTCTGCATTCCCACCAACAAAGTCTGGGAATTCTAGTTGCTCTACATGCTCAACAGCACTTGGAATTATTTTTAAGTAAACAGTGATGCTTCTTTATGGTTTTGATATGCATTTCTCCAATGACTAACAACGCTGAGTATCATTTCTTGTTGATTGTTCAGTTATACTAATATTTTGAAAATTGACTTCTTGCCTTTTACCAAATTGTAGTTCTTCATACAGTCTGGACACAGTCATTTGTCAGACACATGTTTTGCAAATATTTTCTCCTGGTTTGCTGCTTGTCCTTGGATTTTATTAAGTGTCAGTGAAAGAACAGTAGCTTTCATAAATTAAAATTTTTTTATTTTATTTTATGGGTGTTTATTTTTTTCTTTGGGTGTTGTAGCTAGGAAATTTTTTGCCTAGCCAGAGATGGCAGACTTCCTGTTTTCTTCTAAAAATTTTATAATTTTACACTCAAATTTATAATCTATTTTGAGTTATTTTGCATGTGGTGCAAGGCATAGGTTGACAGGTTGAAATTCTTTTTTCTTTTCTTGCAAAATGGTGTCCAATTATTCCAGTACCATTTGTCTCTTTTGACTATCTTTTGATAACGTTCTATTAGCATAGAATCTATGTGGAATCTACTAAAAGGAAGATAATCCTCTGGCTTTGGCCTGGAGATGGGAAGGAGTCCCCAATTTCTTTGACTGGTGAGAAATAGCAAGGCAGTATGCCTTCCACTCCATATATTATACATGCATGGTATATAACAATCCAGAAAGAACTGTCAAAGCTCTCTAGCAAAAGATCACCATGAACACACCTGTGGTTGAGCAAGCTAAGTTTATTACTCACTGCAACAAGGGAGAACATAAACTATGGTAACCATGAGGTATCTCAATAAGAGTGTTAGAAATGACCTATGTTAAGATTTGGGTTTGTTGGGTGATTTGAGGAACTCTTCTCTAAACTGGATGCTGTCAGGAAGCAGGGCTAATTCTATAATTGGGTATCTTTATAAATCTTATGTAGAAAAACGAAGACTAGAATGAGGATAAAACTGATAAAGAATAGTCACTTATACTAATCTGATTGTTTTCAGTTTGTGTCTTCCATTTGTTGGCTTAGATAAGGTTCGTGTTTTTGTCTGTGTTCAGACATGATTATGGAGTAGTCTTATTTTTCCTGAGCCATCACTCATGAAATGGACTTTTCTGATGTTGATGTTCTCTGAAACAGTTTACATCCAACAGAATATACCAGAGCCCAGTTGTGCCAGGCCAATTGCTAGCAACACCAAAACCTGCTGCTAAGTCGCTTCAGTCGTGTCCGACTCTGTGCGACCCCATAGATGGCAGCCCACCAGGCTCCCCCATCCCTGGAATTCTCCAGGCAAGAACACTGGAGTGGGTTGCCATTTCCTTCTCCAATGCATGAAAGTGAAAAGTGAAAGTGAAGTCGCTCAGTCGTGTCCGACTCTTAGCGACCCCACGGACTGCAGCCTACCAGGCTCCTCCGTCCGTGGGATTTTCCAGGCAAGAGTACTGGAGTGGGGTGCCATTGCCTTCTCCAACACCAAAACCTAGGTGACAGCATCAGACTAGCTACTTGACATCAGGAACTGTCTTTCTCTTTCATGGTTAAGAACTTAGGTCCTAGAGTCAGAAAAAATGTTTGATTACAGAGTCTGCCTTTAACTAGCTGTGGGACCTTAGGTAAATTATCTAACTTCTTTATGCCTCAATTTCCTAATATGAACATGCGGATAATAATAGTTCTTGCCTCATTGGACTGTTGGGGGTGCATGTCAGAAATTACAATAAGTCTTGAAGTGAAAGTGTTTGTCACTTAGTCTCAGTCATGTTCAACTCTTTGCGACCCCACGGACTGTAGCCCATCCATGGAATTCTCCATGCAACAATACTAGAGCAGATTACCATTTCCTCTTCTAGGAGATCTTCCCAACCCGGGGATCGAACCTGGGTCTCCTGCATTGCAGGCAGATTTTTCACCATCTCAGCCACCAGGGAAGCCTAAAATAAGTCTCAGTTGTCATCGTTATATCACAGAAAAGCTTAAGAAGGACTGGGCCAGAAAACCAAGAATAGTCCAGGTTATTGTGCCAGGAAAGTCTGCCTGGCATTCACACTGGAAAAGTCATATATTAAGTGGTTTCTGTCATAACAAGAAAACAGAGTTGCTTTGTATCTTGTCACATGATGGGCAAACACAACAATGCATAGATCCTGCTAACCATCCAGATCATGTTTTAAAGTGACCAGATTATCTCATTTCTCCTTTAACATCTGGAAAACTAAAATATCTTGAAGTGTCACAATGGTCTAACTGGATCTAAGTCACTGCTTTGAAAAAAAAATCAATGATTAGGCTGAAACCATAAATTATATTCGATCCACTCTTTTAAGACGTGGCTCAATGGTAGCTTCTTCCAGGATGCTTTCCTATGTTAGCAGTCCTTTTCTGGGCCTTGTCAATAGTTATCATTCAGTCACACCACCCTGATTATTTTGTATTCGAAAAAACACTTTGTGAGGTTATTAGGTATTTCTTAAACAAACATTGATGCTTTCAAATTGTGGTGCTGGAGAAGACTCTTGAGAGCTTGGACTGCAAGGAAATTACACCAGTCAATCCTAAAGGAAATCAGTCCTGAATATGCATTGGAAGGACTGATGGTGAAGCTGAAGCTGCAATACTTTGGCCACCTGATGCGAAGAACTGACTCACTGGAAAAGATCCTGATGCTGGGCAAGATTGAAGGTAGGAGAAGTGGACGACAGAGGATGAGATGGTTGGATGGCATAGACCCACTCGGAGAACATGAGTTTGAGCAAGCTCTGGGAGTTGGTGATAGACATGGAAGCCTGGTGTGCTGCAGTCCATGGGGTCGCAAGGTGTTGGACGCGACTGAGCGACTGAACTGAACTGAAACACACATTAGTGTATTTTGTTGTCTTGCTAACCAAACTGTGAAAGATTTCATACCTAGACAGGAATTCAGTTTAAAAACCCCTTTCACACCCACCATCTCTTTTCTCTCTCGAAAAACCCCTGATGGACTTACTGTCATCTTCATTTCATAGGTGTGGAAAAAGGCAAGGAAAAGTTAATAGATACCGTTTATTCAGTTCAGTACCCTTTCCTCCTGATAACCACCCGAGCGGTGGATGTCACGACCCTCACTGTGCATCGCAGAGACGCCTCACCTGACCAGGAGCTTAGGTGCTGACTCTGTCCTCTCACTGCTACCCTCAACACCTTCCAGAACAGCGACCAGGGCCTCGGCCAGGGCCGGGAGACCTCAAGGGGCGCCGCGGCAGGTGGCGAATGGGGGGCGTGAAGCCGGGTGTTCTAATTTTCAACTCACTTCTCTCTTCATTACTGAACACCCACTCTCCTGCCAATTTCCAGCTTCTGGCGAGCCCTCGGCACTGCGATAAGCGGTGGGTGACCGTGGCGAAGCCGAGTTCTCCCAAGATCAATTCTAGGGGCAGAGGAGATTTCAAATAAAAATAACAAAAACAGTGACAATAATAAATGAGCAATGTCTCTCAACAACAAAAAATAATAAATGAGCAGCGTCTCTGTCGTCACCTTGTCACCTGGAGAGTAAATAAAGGCTCGCAGGGAGCCCCAAGGTGAAGGGCTGAGAGCAGGCCCAGCTCATTCACTCCCCTGAGGGGAAGCAGGTAAGGGGACGTCGAGGCCTCGGGCGAAAAACTGGACAAACTGGCAACCGTCCCATATTCCCTAGGGCGAAGATTCGGAATTCAGAGCGACCGTTATCCGTGGCGGAACTGAGGCTTCGGAGGGCCTCAAGCGTTGAGGCTAGGGCCGCAGGGCAGCCGACTACGCGTTCCCAGGGCTCCGTGCCCCTCGCCCGATCTGATTGGACGGTAGCGGGGAAGGGGGCGGGAGGCCCAGGGGGAAGCGCGCGCAGGCCAGCCAGGGATTCTCGCGGAGGCACCCAGCGGGCGAAGGGGCGGGGTAGGCCTGAAGCAGGGGAGCGGCGCGCGTGCGCACGTCGGGAGGCGACCGGCTGGGGGCTGCTGGGAGGGCCCGGCAGTTCGAGAAAAGGGTGGGCGTGTGCTCGGTGGGCACGGGAGGGGCCCCGTGTGCGCGTGCGCGTTGAAGCGCGAGCAGTAGGAGGAGGCGGGAGCTGAGGAGGTGGTGGAGGGGGCGGGTCGCGTCCGGCGCCACGTCCGCAGCCAGAGACCGCTGTCGCAAACCGTGTCTTCTGGCTCCACAGCCGGAGGAGGCGTCTCCGGAGCCCGCCACTGCCCGAGGCTCTGTCCGCAGCTCAGGCCGCCTCGCCCTTCCTCGGTGCTGCCCGCTCCTCCGCCCGGCCCCGGCGCCGGCCCCCGACCCGGCGGTGAGTCTGAAGGGAGGGTAGGGGGCGCCGTCCCGGCTTCCTGCCCTCCTCTCTGTTGCCTTTTTCCGTTAGCTTTTCTGCACCTCACTGCCTCCCTGCCCAGGCTTGGCTTTCCGGAGCCTTTTTTGGTGGTGGTGGTGGCGGGGGTTGCTGAACAGCAAAGGGGGAGGGGCGGGACCGTGTAGCGGGCTGGTGGAGGTTAGCTGGGGGGGTTACCCGCCACCCCCACCCCTTTACTCGTTTCTGACTCCCCGCCGTGGTTTGAGATTGGGACCTTCATTAGACATTTCCTCCTGACTTCTTACCTCCTGGGGTGTCAGGCCGGAAAAATGGGGGGTGTGGGAGGATGTCAGCAGCCTGGGAGAGGAGAGGGATGCGGTAGGGGGGCTGCGTGCTTCCCCGCCCCGCTCACTCCTAACCTGTTGATAAACTGTTCTCTTGGGTTCAACCACACGAGCCTTGGTCCCCAGTGGACATTCCCAGTGCTCTTCCCAGGTAGCTCTACCCCCACGCCTAACCTGAGCTTGAAAGTGAAGCGATGGACGGAGGTGCTGACGGCCCCGGGGGGTGACTGGGGACCGCTGGAGCACCCATGAGTGCCATCAGTGCCTCCTGAGTCTAAATAAAAACCGTGCCTGCTACGCACACGCACCTGAAGACTGATCCCCAAGCTCCCACCTATGATCAGATCCTCTCTCCTAAACAGATCGCCTCTTGTATGTTAGAAGACAGAAATTCTGGAACTCGGTGGGAGTGGGGTTTGCTGGGTGTACAACGTGGAGCAGAGGGAGGAGGTGCTGAGCTCAGCCTCAGCCAGGGCTCCTTCAGGGTCATTTTCTGCCTCTCCTGCCACGTCACTCCCTCTGCTAAAGAAAAAAAAAAAAAAAAGGACTTGCTAGTGCCCAAAGGGATGGGGGCGGGGGAAGAGGCCACTGGGAAAGGTTTAGAAACACCTAGGGAAGGAGGAGAGTTTATTTGATTTATTCTGCCCTTGTGAACACTTACGCTAATTCCAAATGAAAACACTTTATTTACTATCTGTGATTATTTGCTGTTTGTTGCTTAACCTTTAAAACATCCACTGGTGTGGGTGCTCTAAAGAGTTCCCCAGGAATATTGATATAACATCAACAGGTATATGTCTGAGTGTGTGTACCCATGTCTGTTTTCTTAAAGCAAGAAGGAAGTAACTTTTAATAAACTTATATGCATCCTGTTTTGATTTTTTCACTTTCATTTCTTTAGCCTTTGTTATAACGTACACTAGAAAGCAAGTGCAGTAAAAATATGCCATTATGTAGAGAACATTGTTAGAAAAGTTTAAGTAGTTCTTGTGTGTGGTTCTTTTTTAAGTCCAGGAAAATCTTTACCTTTTTCTTGTTTCAGTCATTGAATTGTTGTTATGCTACTTCCTGAAGGTACCTTCCTGGATTATACATAAACACCCTCAAAGGAGGGCCTTGACATGCTTGTTCAGAATGAACCTTCAGTGTCTAACACAGTGTCTGAGACATAGTAGGGACACAGATATCTGTTGGACTAATGAAGTATAATTTAGTGAAAATGACTGGTGTGCTGGTTATTTGGTTTGATAGGTTATTGTAATTCTGGTTAATGTTTCATTTAAGAGCAACACTTAAAAATTGCCATTTCGATACTGACAGTTGGTACTTGTCACTAGGTTTAAGTTTTACTGGCAGATTACTTTTTCTTTCCTGACACATTCAGTGCATTTCCTGAAGTTCACTTGCTGTTGATTTAATGGGCAGGGACCATTTTTAAAGGAGCCTGTTGAGGAGAGCTGGTTAACTAGAGAAGCCTAAAAACAGTAAGCTGGTGTTTTAATATACACTGTTTGTTGGTGTGTGTGGGCTAAAGCTATGTATAAATATATTTTTTAAACTCCTTGTAGTTATTTGCCAAAGAAGCTAAAGCATAGGAGAGAGAACATGGCAAAGTTTCTACATATATTAAAATATGTAGAATAATTTAGCTAATTCATTTATAGTCTTTTTCTTGTAGGAAATTGGCACTTACTATTTAGTAAATTTTTGAAGTGTCTTTGAAGGTAAACTGTCGTGCACTGTATTTTGTAGTTATGCTTCATATACAATGTGTTAGTGCTCTTTAACTTCCCTTGGCACACAGGGGTGTTGAGCGTTAGGCACATTTGAGTACTATTTTCAGATTTTCTTTTCATTATTAACAAAAATTTTATATATATTACAGATATCTATAAACAACACGGATTCTTTTGTTTTCTTTTTAAAAAGGGAGGGGGTTCATAGAGGCATTTGTTTACATATTTCTATTATTGGAAGAAATTACCCTCTAGAGAATAGCGTTGTTTTAAATCCTTGCTCAATATATTTGCCAGCTGTTATATCTATGATGATGTTGTACTGGACAAGAATTATTTCTCCCTGGCCTAAAATGCTTAAAGGAACTGCTGATGAATTGCAGTCTACAGTAAAGAACTCTTTCACATTTCAGAGTTTCTTAAAAAAACATACTTATGACCAGTTTTAGCTGGTACTGTAATCGTTTATTCACATGTCAGGACCACATGGTAAAACTGATTTATGTCCTTAGCATAAGTTAAATTATTTGTCCTGTTCTAAAGGCTGTTTTCTGTCTTTATTGCCTTTCTTAGGAAAGTACATTTTTTTAAAAGAAATTTGTGTGCATTGTGAGTTCCAATAGTGCAGCCTTTTTTTGGTTTTTGAATGAAACTAAATAAATGATGGTAAAGTATATAACCACTGGATTGTAAACTCTGACTTAGTCCTCTGTGTGTTTAATCACACTCACACTGAAACCTTGAGTGCCTAGCAGGGTACGTGGCACTAGCAGGGACCGAAGTATATGTTGAATTTAGGGCTGATGGTTTGCATAGAATTTAATGTTGTTTAAAGGTAACATTTTAAAATGGTCTTTTCGATACTTTCATTGTCAGTTGTTATTTGTCTTCATGTGTATACTTTAAAATTTTACTAAGTAGGTTATTTACCTCTTCCAGTTTTAGAATATTAGGGGTATATTTGTCTTCACAATTCCATATTTAAGAGATAAAAGTGTAATGATGATAATGACCAGGATGGTAATATAAAAAGTATTTCTCCTAGTGATGAAGTGATAATATCCATGAAGAGGTAATACCACCAGAAGTTTGGCACATGTGTGTGTAGAAGTTGGGAATGGTTTATGTGAATAAAAAGGAAAGATGATATTACAGATAGTTAAGGATTTTAGCAAAAATACCTTTATAAGGAAAATTGGTGTCTTGGATTCAGAAAAATATATTACATACACGTATATATACTTAAAAAGCTTTTACACAATTTTAATGACCCTAAAGTATTCTGTAGGAATTTTAATACTACGTACTTGCTGTTAATATGAATGACATACAAGAAATATAGACATTAAAAAATATATATACAAAACAAAAATCAATCTTTGTGGCCTCTTAGGGCTTTCAAAGTCAAGTTGTTTCAGTCTAGATAGCCAGGTTCTGGCCTGTACAACTCCAGACTTTGTATTGTTTATTGATAATCCTGTTTGTAACTATTGATAACACTAGTAAATGTAAGTGTAAATGTAATTTAAGAATGGGGTAAACTCAGGGGAGGTGGAGTGTGGTTGGGCAGGGAAAAGAGCTGGTAAATTATACTCTGAAGATCCTGGTGCTGGGAAAGATTGAAGGCAAAAGGAGAAGGTGGCAGCGGAGGATGAATTGGACATGACTTAGTGACTAAACAACAACCTATCCTAAAAGAAGCTCCAGGCAAGAATGACATTTATTGAAAGTCTAGTTATCTTAAAAAATTCCCAAGCACTTTCCATTTAACTTTTTAGTTAGTGTATATTTAAAAATAAAACTGTTTTGAATTATTGTGTAGTAGAATTTATGCATTATGTCTCTCCTATGGTTCTTGAAGCCCATGGCATACCACTGCCTATTCTTCAAGAGGTACATTTGAAGAGCATGAATCCAGCTGAAAGTTTTTTTTTTCCCCCAGAAATTTGGATCATGTATTGGTATGCATCTTTTCTTGTGATGCTTAAAGGTAGTGTGGATACAAATTATTTTTTTATTTCATTTATTCCACAAATACTGTGTTTCAGCTTACAACCAAAATATGTACTATAAAATGGTAAGAATTATAAATGAGATTTTCAAATTGTAAATCAAGGAAAAGAGCTATAAGAGTGGAGGTCTCGGTGTACTGTCAGGACTGGGGTTGGGGAGGGGGAGGGAACATAACCATGAATAAAACTCAGTGATGTCATTTTCTTCAAGTCAGCATTTTGTGATTCAGAAACATTGCGTTTTAGATGATCAACTTGATTTAAGGATAAAAACCTATTAGTTACAATAACTATATAGATGAACTGTGTCATCTTTTAAAATATCCTTTGTGAGTATCACTGATTTCTAAGACTTAAAAATATAATTTTCTTGAATTAAAAAATCAATACATGTTTATGGTAGAAAATTAAAATATAGATGTTAAGTATATATATTTCTCTCTCTATAGAAATACTACGTATCTCTTCTTCCTCACCATATATATAATAATTTCTATCCCCTAGTGGCAATCTTTGTTAGCACTTTGGGGCTTCCCAGGTGGCACTAGTGGTAAAGAACCCACCTGTCAATGCAGGAGATGCAAGAAATGCAGGTTTGATCCCTGGGTCAGGAAGATACCCTGGGGGAGGAAATGACAACCCCATTCTAGTATTCTTGCCTGGAGACTCCCTTGGACAGAGGAACCTGACAGGCTACAGTCCATAGGGTTGCAAAGAGTCGGACATGACTGAAGCAACTTAGCATGCATATTTACCTTCAGTCTGTGCACTTGAAAAAAATAGTATCGTGATATATGCCTTTTATATCCTCTAAATAGAACATTAACAGTCCCCCATAGTATTTGATCTTCATAAATGATTTTAATGTCTACATTGTATGTATCTTTAGGAAGCTTGTAAATTCATCTCTTGCTATCCATGAGACGCCACTCATTTGACTATCTCTAGGTATATTTTGTTTTTGCTGACTTCTCTTTTGCTCACTTCTTAAATAAGAACAGTCCAATTAAGCTTATCAGTCTGCTCTCTTACTGCACTTTTCCTTGATCATACCACTTACCCCATGCAACTTCAGCTGTCACTTCAGACCATTCTAAGGACCTCAGTTACAACTCAGACTTCATGCTAAGTTTCAGGCCCTTTAAGTCCAATTGACTGCTAAATGTCTCCTGTGGATGCTCTGAAGGTATCTCAAATAGCTGTTCAGGAACAAGTCATAGTCAACAGTCAGTGTACACTTATTTGTTAAAGGGGAGATCTCATGGTAAGTGTTCTTATTGCAATAAAATAAACGTTAAAAAAAAATGTCCATCTCTTTCAGCATTCGTTTCCTCTCTCCTGTCCCCTGTCTTCATCATTTCTATTTTGTTTCTCACACTAGAAACTTTATATTCTATATTCCCCTTCTGTCTCACATTAATACCCAAGTCATGTTCTACTTCACACAAAAAATTCAAGTATTCGAGTGTGCACTTAATTAAGCATTGATTAAGGCTCTGGGAATGAAGCAGTGACAAAACCAAGCTTTGTTACAATAGAGCTTTCATTCTAATTGGGAGAGACACAGAATAAACATGTATATCAAGTGACAGTAAAAGCAATGAAGAAAATAGAGCAGTGTTAGATGAAAATGGTAGGGAAAGGAGTTAGGAGGGTGCTAATCTGTTTTAAGGTAGTCAGGGAAGACCTCTGAGAAGGAGACATTTGCACAGACCTGAAGGAAGTAAGGAATCAAGCCATGTACATGTATTGGGGAAGAGCCTTTCAGTAAAAGATGAGCAAAGAAGCCTATGTTGCAGGCTGGAGTGAGCAAGAAACAGATGGTAGGAGATGCTATCAGGGTATTAGATGTTGACCCTCAAAGGTGAAGGAAAGGACTCTGGATTTTATTCTGAGCAAAATAGGAAGCAGCTGGAGGGTTTTAAGCAGAGTATGTCATGGCTAGACTGAAGGAAGAGCAAAGATGGAAGCTTGGAGGCCGGTTAAGAGACTTTGTAGTTGTCCAAATAAGAGATTGTGATGGCTTAGTCAAAAGTGGTAGCAGAAGAGGTGATGTGTAGTAGTTGTATCTTGGACTTATTTGGGCAACAGAATTTACCAACGATTTGATGGGAATGTTAAAAAAAAAAAAAGGAAATCAAGAGTGACTCCTAGAGTTTTGGTCTAAACATTTATTTAGACAAGAACAACGGATAAGAGTTCAGACTGCTGTTCCATCTCACTAGACTATAAAGTAGCCATTTGCTGTATTTAATATCTGTCCTTCCATTTGATCTTGCTTTAGTTAGCTTCTTAAAATACAGATCTGAGAGTATTAACTTGGCTGATGGCTCCTCATTGCCTGTTGGCAGGAGAGTAAAGTCACTTCATAGTATTTAGATGAATTTGCATATGTCTTTTATGCTATCATAGAATAAAACAGCTCTGATCTTTTAAAATGATGGTCTTTTTCTTTTTTAGACTACGAGGTAGATAAATGTGAAGAAATTATGTTTTGTTTGTTTTTTTAAAAGGGATTCTGTATTAGGAGGAAAAGGCAAGACTTTTGGTAGGAATTTGTGGGATATATACAGAAAAGCAGTTTTAAAATGTATGTAGTTACTAGCATGTCTGTTTTATAACTCCAGCTAAAATATGACAGGTGTATGTGTATATAATATCCCTGTATTTCTGTACAGAATATTGTGACATCTATTAATTACTTGATCACCCAAATGATCTCCTGGTATACAGATACTGGGTTTAGTGCTGAGTAAGGCAGGCAAAGTGTCTCTTTTTTTGGAATTAACAGTTCAGTGGGGAAGAAAGTAGGGATCCCAGGTAGCTCAGTGGTAAAGAATCCACCTGCAATGCAGGAGATAGGGGTTCAAGTCCAAGATCCCCTGGAGAAGGAAATGGCAACCCACTCCAGTATTCTTGCCTGGGAAATCCCATGGACAGAGGAGAGCCTGGCGGGCTACAGTCCTTGGGGTCACAAAGAGTTGGACAGGACTGAAGCGACTACAACAATGGGGAAGAAAGTGGCTCCAAAATAGTTATTCCTCAAGAAGGGGCACACACACTCTTGGCCATTCTGCCAGGAGTTTCTGCATGTTTTTGTTTGCAGTTGTTAAGTAGTATTCTCACAGTGAGGGCTAGAATATCTTTAATTCCTGTTTCCTGAACAGCAAAGACCTGGTGAAGTTATTTGTCGTTAGCCATACAGTTTATATAGTCGAGTTGGGATTCAAATGCAGGTTCTCTGATCCCAAAACTTTAAACACTGTGCTGTATAATTCTCATGATCTTAACATGACGATAAGTTAAAGAAATATAAAAATTAGAATGAAAATAAATTTAACTTTCTGGCTTAAGAGAGTTTCAAAATTAAAGCAAATCAGTCAGGAACTCCTCCTAGTAATGCACCAGCTGATACTTTTTGAGATATTTAATTGTTGTGTTGTCAGAGATTACATATCTTTAGTGTTACTTTTAAAATCTTAAGTGTGTATGAAATACATAAAATTGACGAGACCAGCATAAGATGAGATGCGCTTGATCTGTGGTCTGAGTCAGGCTTTTGATTAGAGCAACTAAAAATTACTTATTTAAGCACTGGATGTATGCTGCTGGATGCTGAGGGTGCAGTTACACATTCAGTTACACACCCTTTAGGTTTTAAAGGCAGTTCAAGTTGAATTAATGAAGTTAAATTACCTTTGAAAAGTCTCACTTCTCAGGCTGCTACCTCTAGCACCCTCATTTGCCACCAGTGTGTTTTGCCTGGCTTATTGACATATAGAAGGAAATATGAATGACTTTTTATTTGATCAACTGGTGCTCAAAAGCAACAGGAGTCATAAAGGAAAAGGGAACTTCCCTGACCCTCCTCTGATCACTTAACATTAGTCTGATAACACTGCAGTACGTGTAAACCCTGAAAACCCTAGGTTGAGACCCTAATAGGTCTTTCTATTCTTGTTTCTGATTGCTTGTTCTCCCCACACAGCCAGAATGATCTTTAAAAAGGGTAACTCAGAACACATGACCCCTCTGGTCAGCGCCTTTCACTGGCTCCCCATCTCAGAGTTACAAGATAATTGCCTCTCTGGCCTGTAAGGGACTGTGTCACCCACACCTCACTCTTTGACCTCCTTTCCTACTGCCTTTTGCTGCAGCTCCTGCCACATTTATCTGGCTGTTCCTTCCTGTTTGTGGTAAGCTCCTACTTCAGGACCTTTGCTTTTATTGTTTTTTCTGCCTGGAGGGCACTTGACTGAAGTACCTTATGTCCTTAGCTTCTTTGGGATGTCACCAGAATGAGGCCTTCAAAGACTCTCCCAGTTAAAATATTACATCCTCTCCCCTTCATCTTTTTTTTTTTCCACAGCAGGTAACATTATCTGATACACAATATGAAACTGAAAGTTGCTCAGTTGTGTTTGACTCTTTGCCATCTCATGGATTGTAGCCCTCCAGGCTCCTCTGTCCATGGAATTCTCCAAGCAAGAATACTGGAGTGGGTAGCCACTCCCTTCTCCAGGGGATCTTCCTAATCCAGCGATTCAACCTGGTTCTCCTGCGTTGCAGGCAGATTCTTCACAGTTTGAGCCACCAGTGAAGCCCCAATATACAGTATATTCTTTGCGTATTTATTGTCTTTCCCACTAGACAATATGGGATGTTCATGATGGCGGAGTTTTGGTCTGTATTGATCACGGCTATATCCCATGCATAAAACATGACACATAGTAGGTACTCAATCTGTCAATTAATCAGCATATTAAAGTATACTGTTTTCACAATATTCTTTTTTCCTAGCTTTGTTGAGATATAATTGACATACAGCATTATGTAAGTCTAAGGTGTATAATATGGTTTAGTACACATATATTGCAAAATGTTTACCAGATTAAGGTTAGTTAACACATCCTTCAACTCATATAATTACCTTTGTTGTTACTATGGTGAGAACTTTTCAAAATCTGTTAGCAACTTGCAAGCATACAATACAGCATTTTTAACTGTAGTCATCATGCTGTATATTAGATCCTCAGAACTTATTCCTCTTATAATGGAAAGTTTGTACCTTTTGACCAACATGTTATTTCCCCATGGCAGCCCCATGTAACCACCTTATCTTTAAGTCTGGCTTTTTCAGATTTCATATATAATTGAGATTATATACTATTTGTCTTTCTCTGACTTATTTCACTTAAAATAATATCTTCAAGGTTCATACATGTTGTATTGCAGATGGCAGGATTTTATAATATTCTTTAAAATCTCTATTGTATATTTACAGATTTAATAATTGAGGCTCTGTGGTTTTATGATTAGTAAATACTTATTTGACTACTGAGGTCACAACCCTAGTTTTCTGGCCAAGCAAAAAAGCTTTTAGACCAGTCTTGACTTTTTTTAATCTTTACTTAGTCAAGTGAATATTAAAGCAAATATTTTAAGATAGTAAAGAAAATTGGGCAAAGAAAGTTTATGTTTTTCATCCCAACATAGCTTATTTTATTTTTGGGTTTCCCTTATTACTTGTACTTAGACATAATCATAGTATATATGTATTTTTAATAACAGATTTTGAATTAGTTTGATAGTGAACACTTCTGTTTATAAGAGCTCTGATAACAATACAAAGTAATCAAAATCCTACTCTAAGTGATTCAGATTGGTGCTGTCATCTCTATAGAAGAATGCAATGTTTTTATGAAAATTTTCAGATAGAATTTTTTGTTTTTTTTTAGTTCATAATATGGATTTTCTTTAAGTCTCTTGTGAAATAAATGATAGTTAACCAGTATTCTGTAGAGAATACCATATGTACTTCCAGAGGTATAAGCTGGATTTAGAAAAGGCAGAGGAACCAGAAATCAAATTGCCAACATGGGTTGGATCATAGAGGGAGCAAAGGAATTCCAGCAAAACATCTACTTCTGCTTCATTGACTACTTTAAACCTTTGACTGTGTGGATCGCTACAAACTGGAAAATTCTTAAAGAGATGGGAATATCAGACGACCTTAGCAGTCTCCTGAGAAAACTATATAGGTCAAGTTCAGTTCAGTTGCTCAGCCATGTGCGACTCGTTGTGACCCCATGAATCGCAGCACGCCAGGCCTCCCTGTCCATCACCAGCTCCTGGAGTTTACCCAGACTCAAGTCCATCGAGTCGGTGATGCCATCCAGCCATCTCATCCTCTGTCATCCCCTTCTCCTTCTGCCCTCAACCCTTCCCAACATCAGGGACTTTTCAAATGAGTCAGTTCTTCGCATCAGGTGGCCAAAATATTGGAGTTTCAGCTTCAACATCAGTCCTTCCAATGAACACCCAGGACTGATCTCCTTTAGGATGGACCGGTTGGATCTCCTTGCAGTCCAAGGGATTCTCAAGAGTCTTTTCCAACACCACAGTTCAGAAGCATCAATTCTTCGGCGCTCAGCTTTCTTCACAGTCCAACTCTCACATCCATACATGACCACTGGAAAAACCATAGCCTTGACTAGATGGACTTTTGTTGGCAAAGTAATGTCTCTACTTTTTAATATGCTATCTAGGTTGGTCATAACTTTCCTTGCAAGGAGTAAGCGTCTTTTAATTTCATGGCTGCAATCACCATCAGCAGTGATTTTGGAGCCCCCCAAAATAAAGTCTGACACTGTTTCCACTGTTTCCCATTTATTTCCCATGAGGTGATGAGACCACATGCCATGATCTTAGTTTTCTGAATGTTGAGCTTTAAGCCAACCTTTTCACTCTCCTCTCTCACTTTCATCAACAGGCTTTTTAGTTCTTCTTCACTTTCTGCCATAAGGGTGGTGTCATCTGCATATCTGAGGTTATTGATATTTCTTCCGGCAATCTTGATTCCAGCTTCTGCTTCCTCCAGCCCCACGTTTCTCATGATGTACTCTGCATATAAGTTAAATAAGCAGGGTGACAATATACAGCCTTGACGGACTCCTTTTCCTATTTGGAACCAGTCTGTTGCTCCATGTCCAGTTCTAACTGCTGCTTCCTGACCTGTATACAGGTTTCTCAAGAGGCAGGTCAGGTGGTTTGGTAGTCCCATCTCTTTCAGAATTTTCCACAGTTTATTGTGATCCACACAGTCAAAGGCTTTGGCATAGTCAATAAAACAGAAATAGATGTTTTTCTGGAACTCTCTTGCTTTTTCGATGACCCAGCGAATGCTGGCAATTTGATCTCTGGTTCCTCTGCCTTTTCTAAAACCAGCTTGAACATCTGGAATTTCACGGTTCACGTATTGTTGAAGCCTGGCTTGGAGAATTTTGAGCATTGCTTTGCTAGCATGTGAGATGAGTGCAATTGTGCAGTAGTTTGAACATTCTTTGCATTGCCTTTCTTTGGGATTGGGATGAAAACAGACCTTTTCCAGTCCTGTGGCCACTGCTGAGTTTTCCAGATTTGCTGGCATATTGAGTGCAGCACTTTAACAGCATCATCTTTCAGGGTTTGAAATAGCTCAACTGGAATTCCATCACCTCCACTAGCTTTGTTCATAGTGATGCTTCCTAAGACCCACTTGACTTCACATTCCAGGATGTCGGGCTCTAGGTGAATGATCACACCATCGTGATTATCTGGGTCGTGAAGATCTTTTTTGTACAGTTCTTCTGTGTATTCTTCCCACTTCTTAATATCTTCTGCTTCTGTTAGGTCCATACCATTTCTGTCCTTTATTGAGCCTATATTTGCATGAAATGTTCCCTTGGTATCTCTAATTTTCTTGAAGAGATCACTAGTCTTTCCCATTCTGTTGTTTTCCTCTATTTCTTTGTATTGATCGGTGAGGAAGGCTTTCTTGTCTCTCTTTGCTATTCTTTGGAACTCTGCATTCAAATGGGAATATCTTTCCTTTTCTCCTTTGCTTTTCACTTCTCTTCTTTTCACAGCTATTTGTAAGGCCTCCTCAGACAGCCAGTTTGCTTTTTTGCATTTCTTTTCCATGGGGATTGTCTTGATCCCTGTCTCCTGTACGATGTCAGGAACCTCTGTCCATAGTTCATCAGGCACTCTTATCAGATCTAGTCCCCTAAATCTATTTCTCACTTCCACTGTATAATCATAAGGGATTCGATTTAGGTCATACATGAATGGCCTAGTGGTTTTCTCCACTTTCTTCAATTTCAGTCTGAATTTGGCAATAATGAGTTCATGATCTGAGCCACAGTCCGCTCCCGGTCTTAATTTTTCTGACTGTATAGAGCTTCTCCATCTTTGGCTGCAAAGAATATAATCAGTCTGATTTCGGTGTTGACCATCTGGTGATGTCCATGTGTAGAGTCTTCTCTTGTGTTGTTGGAAGAGGGTGTTTGCTATGACTAGTGCGTTCTCTTGGCAAAACTCTATTAGCCTTTGCCCTGCTTCATTCTGTACTCCAAGGCCAAATTTGCCTGTTACTCCAGGTGTTGCTTGACTTCCTACTTTTGCATTCCAGTCCTCTATAATGAAAAGGACATCTTTTTTTGGGTGTTAATTCTAAAAGGTCTTGTAGGTCTTCAAAGACCCATTCAACTTCAGCTTCTTCATCGTTACTGTTTGGGGCATAGGCTTCAAACGCCATGATATTGAATGATTTGCCTTGGAAACGAACAGAGATCATTCTGTTGTTTTTGAGATTGCATCCAAGTACTGCATTTCGGACTCTTTTGTTGACCGTGATGGCACTCCATTTCTTCTAAGGGATTCCTGCCCACAGTAGCAGATATGATGGTCATCTGAGCTAAATTCACCCATTCTAGTCCATTTTAGTTTGCGGTTTCCTAGATTGTCGACATTCACTCTTGCCATCTTCTTTGTGACCACTTCCAATTTGCCTTGATTCATGGATGTAACATTCCATATTCCTGTGCAATATTGCTCTTTACAGCATCAGACCTTGCTTCTATCACCAGTCACATCCACAACTAGGTATTGTTTTTGCTTTGGCTCCATCCCTTCATTCTTTCTGGAGTTATTTCTCCACTATCTCCAGTAGCATATTGGGCACCTACCGACCATATTGGGCACATACCGAACAGTATGAACAATATGTAGGTCAAGAAGCAACAGTTAAAACTCACATGGAACAATGGACTGGCACAAAATTGGGAAAGGAGTCAAGCCTGTATGTTGTCACCCTGCTTAGTTAACTTATATGCAGAGTACCTCATGTGAAATGCCAGGCTGGATGAATCACCGGCTGGAATCAAGAGTGCTGGGAGAAATATAAATAACCCCAGATATGCAGAAAGTGAAGACAAACTAAAGAGCCTCTTGATGAGGGTGAATGAGGAGAGTGAAAAAGCTGGCTTAAAACTCAACATTTAAAAAACTAAGATCATGGCATCCGGTCCCATCATGTGATGGCAAACAGATGGGTAAACAATAGAAACAGTGACAGACTTGATATTCTTGGACTCCAAAATCAATGTGGACAGTGACTGCAGCCATGAAATTAAAAGACACTTGGTCCTTGAATGAAAAGCTATGACAAACCTAGACAGCATATTAAAAAGCAGAGACATCACTTTGTTGACAAATGTTTGTCTAGTTAAGGCTATAGTTTTTCCACTAGTCATGTATGGATATGAGAATTGAACCATAAAGATGGCTGAGAGCTGAAGGATGATGGATGCTTTTGAACTGTGGTGTTGGAGAAGACTCTTGAGAGTCCCTTGGACATCAAAGAGACCAAACCAGTCAATCCTAAAAGAAATCAACCCTGAATATTCATTGGAAGGACTGATGCTGAAGCTGAAGCTCCAATACTTTGGCCACCTGATGGGAAAAGCTGACTCACTGGAAAAGACTTTGATACTGGGAAAGATTGAGGGCAGGAGGAGAAGGAGGTACCAGAGAATGAGATGATTAGATGGCATCATCAACTCAATGGACATGAGTTTGAGCAAACTCCGGAAGATAGTAAAGGACTGGGAAGCCTGGCATGCAGCAGTCCATGGGGTCGCAGAGTTGGACATGACTTGGCGACTAAACATAGGTTTTTCTTTAGGTCTTTTGTGAAATAAAATATTCTGTAGGAGGAAGCACTTAACATTTTTGTCTGCTGACTCCCACCTTTCAACTTTATTTCAATTAGTAATTTTCAATTTAAGTTGAAGCTGTAGTAACAACATAGAGCCTGTATCATGCCTGCCAATCTTTGCTTGATTTAAAATTTATGTTTTCAATTAGTTATTTTAAGTATTTCTCAACACCACAAAGTAGGAGACAAACAAGGTGAAGTAGTCTTGTTATGGGTGTTGCAAAATGTTGTTTATCAGGAGTTCCCTGGTTGTCTGGTGGTTAGGATTCTGTGCTTTCATTGTCATGGTCTTGGTTTAATGCCTGGCCCCATAGCTTGGCCAAAATAATAATAAATAAGTAAAATGTTGTTTATCAATGTAAAAAGTTGATTAAGTGTTAATAAGTATATGATAAGAGTAGTTTCAGAGGCTGAAATTGAAATGTGTGTGTTTTTTAGGTGATCATGAATCAGACAGATAAAAATCAACAAGAAATCCCATCATACCTTAGCGATGAGCCACCAGAAGGTAAGTGTGCATCTGTAACACTAAGAATGAAAAAACATCCTAGTGAATTAAAGTTCAGATTATCTTTATTAAAGTAACAACCTGTTTTGTCAGCAGATGTGTTCCAAAAATACACACTTTAGCTTTTAATAAGAAAGCATAGATATTATGAATAGGGACACTATGTAACTGTTTTATTGTTTAAGATCTATTTTTCTGCTACTCGTTTATTCTTCTAAGACCATTTCACAAGTAGAGTATCCTTTCATTTGTAAAGAATTGGGTGGGGTGCAAAGGAAGGATGGACTGGGTTTAGTTTTGATGTCATGCATACAAAAACTCAATTCAGGAAGCAGTTGAGATTTGTTAAACTCCTGTTATTGACTATGTTATAAATAGGTAACTTCCTTTTTTAATCTATGGTCTTGGGGTATGCTTAATTTATTTTTTAGTTTGAAAATTGTGACATCAAGAATCATTTTATTCTTTACTTCAAAAATCTTTGGAAACACTAAACACACACCTGAATGTCCCAACTATACACAGAAACAACTAGCTGTTTTCTTTGCTTTATTTTGTAGGGACTAGAACTCTGGAGTATTGAAGAGAAAAGTTAGGGCTCAATGAGAAAGTAAATAAGGACTTGTGAGAAAGATGTTAGGAAAGAGATAAAGGCTGTCCAGGAGCAGATAAAGGACTGTTAAGGAAGAGAACAGCAGTGTCTTTATACTGGCAACCTGTTAAACAAAAGTAGTCTGCAAAGTGAATAATTTATATGGTGGTAATTAAGAGCACAGTGATAACAGTATTAAAATTTGTCTGATTTGACGGAGAAAAATTGTCTTCATTAAATGCATGTACACCAAATTTAGCATAGAAGGATAATACTAATGAGGTATTCAGCATGAGGTTTTTATGTTTTATCCTCCAGTTAAGATTCCCACCCCCCCTTTTCCTAGTGTTACTGACCTTGATTACAAAAGAATTACCACTTATGTAATGCTTTCCATCATAATTTTATAATTAATATATTCAAATGCTTATCTGTGTCTTAAGTCTCTTATTTCAGCTATTTTAAAATTTATATTAACTATGCTTATTACTCAAATAGTTTCAATTAAATAATTGGTTTTATAAATTTAACTATTGCTGTTCTTTATAAGTGAGCTATTTTGACTAAGCAGCGAGGCTTTCTTCCTTGTGAAATGATGTAAACTCTCCAAACAATGAGAAGAAAATGTTACTCAAGGTAAACTTGTGCCTTGGGTATTTAAAGAAACTCTATTTTCAGAATTTTTTCTCTTTCAAATATTGTTGGTTTCCCAGAGTTATAACCACGATTTAGTAGCTTTGGTGGTCTTAGTTGAACCTATTTATCCATGAATTTACCTTTCTTGTGTGAGATTATACCTTTTTAGTGCTTATAGCCTGACTTATTAGAGAAGGCAATGGCAACCCGCTCCAGTACTCTTGCCTGGTAAATCCCATGGATGGAGGAGCCTGGTAGGCTGCAGTCCATGGGGTTGCACAGAGTCAGACACGACTGAAGCAACCTTAGCAGCAGCAGCAGCCTGGCTTATATAGTTACCAAGTATTTTTTCATGAAGTTAAAAAAAAATAAAAACACCATTGCTCATGTGTTGTTGCTGCCTGAGTCAACTAGATTATGAAGGAGAAAAGATCTCTGTGCATTTGAGGCTGGCAGAAGTGAATTTTTATGAAGTCTTCCTGCTAGTCATTTTATGCTGGAGTTTGGGTTACATGCCAGTTTGAGTGCCTCTATTAAACAAACAGAAAAAACTCATGACAGTAAATCTGAATTTCTCATATTAATGTTCCTTTTCTGGGAGTATATGAAGAGTTTTTACAAACTATATGCTTAAATCACATATTCTCTACTATAGAAATTACTGAGGCTGTGAAAGTATTAACCACAGCTATGGTTTTCTCATTACAAAAAAGATTTTATGTAGGTGACATGATTTTAAGTGATGAATAATTTTCCTGTTTTTACATTATAGTATTAGCTTTTAAAATACATTATGAAGGAGCACATAGAATAGAAACCCAAATATATTTAAATTAGTGGTTCTCCAATTATTTCGTCTTGGGATGCTTTCTACTTTCAAAACTTGAGGATTCCAAAGAGCTTGTGTCTTTCTTGATACTTACCATATTAACAATAAAAACAGAAACTAAGTATTTTACTATGAAGAGAACTCAACAGGCCCATATAAATATAACATTTTTGAAAAATATACAACTATTTTCCAAAAAAAAGAAAAATAACATTGTGAGCATAGTGACATTTTGTTTGTGGCAGTGCCATGGCTTGCAGGATTTTAGTTCCCCAACCAGGGAATGAACCCAGGCCCTTGGCATTGAAAGGGTGGGGTCCTAACCACTGAACAACCAGGGAATTCCTGACATTGTTTTAAAATTTTTGCAAATCTCTTTAATATTTGGATATAGAAGAGAGCTAGATTCTCATAGTTGCTTCTGTGTTTAGTCTGTTGTGTTAACTGCACATCATTTAGCTTCTGGAAAATCCTGTTGTAGACTGGTGACAGAATGAAGGTGAAAAGACATGTTAATATTGATGCGTTAGTATTACTATGAAAGCAGTTTGTAACCCCTTAAATAGTCCTGGGGATACTTAGGAGTTCCAGACCACACCTTGAGAACCAGTGCTTTAAATGAGGAAGCTTTTTTCAATAATGACTGAATTCTCTCAAGGAAATAAGGGCTAAATATATTTATCTTTTTTTCATGTTCCTTTTAGGATATAAAACAAAGCTTTTTAAAAAATTAACAGCAACAAAACTGTAAATCAAGGAAACACTTAAAAAGTTTTCTATTTTACGAAAGTTGTCAAGTCTTTAAAGCATTTCTTCTCATAGATACTAAGACTTAGCATTGGACCAAGATGTTTTAAAAACATGTACAGTTATACCCTTGAGGGAATAGTTCTTCGTGTCTTGATCAGATTTGTGTTTACTTGGTCGACCTTATCAGTACAGTCTCCTGATTGTTAGGAAGTCTTAGGCTACTCAGTGAGTTGTACTGTTTTTATAAAGACTTATATTTGACTCTCTTATATTTTCTCTCATTAGGTTCAATGAAAGATCACCCACAACAGCAACCAGGCATGCTGTCCCGTGTGACTGGGGGTATCTTCAGTGTTACAAAGGGAGCTGTTGGTGCCACCATTGGTGGCGTGGCTTGGATTGGTGGAAAGAGTCTGGAGGTGACCAAGACAGCTGTTACAACTGTGCCTTCCATGGGAATAGGGCTGGTGAAAGGGGGCGTGTCTGCTGTGGCTGGAGGTGTTACAGCTGTTGGGTCTGCTGTTGTAAACAAAGTGCCCTTAACAGGAAAGAAGAAAGACAAATCTGACTAAAATATGGAGATACACTTGTTCTCCACAGCATTATGATGCCAGTGGCATTGAATTGCTAAATTATGGACTACAACCAAGTCACCTATTTTGGACGTTTATCTTCTAAACTGCTGTGTTGAAAGTATTGACGACTGACTGGCTTTTGTCTAAAAAGAAGAGACCAATACTAGCACAGTGTATGAAGGTTTCTCATACTTAAATTCCAGCTTTTTATCTGGTAAAATGTTACACTTATTCAGTTGTAACTGAAGATATGGTGTATTTGAATATTTACTATATAAGTCTTTCAGTTTAACTAAAAATGTGAAAGTTGAATTTAGTGGATGATCTTTATAGTTACATATGTATAATGTGCCAGGTAACTCATCTGCCCCTTAAGAAGGGAACCTTGAACTACATAAACTGTACCTTTGATGTGCCTAATAGTTTCAGATGTTTTAATTAGTTTTTTTTAATAACCATAGTTGATTAGACCAAGAGGCATTCTTTTATTATTTAAGATGGTAAAAGTAACAGGAACTAGAGAAGGTTAAAAGAAAAAGATTCATGGTTTTGTGAGTATTAACCATCTGCATTATATTAATTTAATCATTGATGCCTTACAAAAGCAAACATCTTTTCTAATACCCTGAATATGTGCGGTTCTTAGGATTATTATTATGTATGGATTCTTTAAAAAGTTGTTTGTGAAATTAGTTTTCCCTCAAGAATCTCAGGATTAGTGGGGTAAAGGCATTTCTTGCTCTCAGTAGATAAGATAGTGCTTGTTAACTGTCAGTAGTTACACCAAATTGTACACTTCAACCTGGGTTCATGCTCCATCATTAATAAACCTTACAGTGCCTAAGGAACATTTCTTTGCTGGTCAGAAGCTATGTTAAAAGAGTTTCATATTACGGAGGAACACATAAATCATTTTAAGTTCTCAAGAATTATCTGAAGCATCCAAGATACAAAAAGAATTCTTCACACCTATTTTGTCTCACATGCTTACATACTTAGTTGTGCCCAACTCTTTGTGACTCCATGGACTGTAACCCATCAAGTTCCTTTGTCCATGGAATTTTTCGGGCAAGAATACTGGAGTGGGTTATGATTTCCTACTCCAGGGGGGATCTTCCCAATGCAGGGATCAAACCCATGTCTCCTGCTTGGCAGATGGATTCTTAACCACTTGTGCTACCTGGGAAGCCCCATTTTGTCTCATGGATGGCTTAAATTATTAGCAGTACCCCTTTTAGAACACAGTAAAAGCAACTATGGATATGTGACTTAAATTGAATGGAATGGGCTCCATAGATTAGTTCTGAAGATTAAGTATATTGATAAGTGCTATCAATGTTTGACAGGCTTTTAAAATGTTATCTTACAGTCCTTTAAAGCAGCAGTAGACTTTATCATTTTCCAAGTCAACTTCAGGCAGGGAATTGAATTTTTTGGTTATGTAAGTGTGTTATATCTTAATAACGTCTCATCATGTCTCGTTCATTCTAAAAGAATATGACTTAGCTGGAATTCATCTTTGTTTCATGTTCAGTTTCATAAAAAATTTTAAAGTGGAATATATATTTGGCATATCTCTTAACTAAGGGTTTAATCCAAGTTTGAAAAATCTTAAGTTTGGAAATTTGCTACCATTCTGCACTTTTTTTTTTAATGAGCAAGGGGAAGAAAGGAGGTGATACTCTGAAATCAGTAAGTCAAAATAGCACTCCTGAGAACTTAAATCACTCCAACACCCAAAGCTTAAGTGTTTGTTTGCAAACCCCTAAGAGTTTTACATTAATAATGTGGATCAACAAATGGATAAGAACAGAACTTAACTTTTAAAAGCTTTTATAAATACCAGCAGGGATTTATGCAAATCCAGTTTCCTGAACCTTTCTACCACATACAAATCTGGAAAGTCATGAAGGAGTTAATCAGAAATTAAATTGCCATTTATTTCATCCAGTATGATTTATCTGTTGGTATAAAGAAAGAAAGGGAAGTTGCTCAGTTGTGTCCGACTCTTTGCGACCCCATGGACCATAGCCTACCAGGCTCCTCCGTCGATGGGATTTTCCAGGCGAGAATACTGAGAGTGGGTTGCCATTTCCTTCTCCAGGAGATCTTCCTGACCCAGGGATTGAATCCAGGTCTCCTGCATTGTAGGCAGACGCTTTACCGTCTGAGCCACCAGAGAAGTATCTGTTGGTATATTTTGATCAAATATAATTAGAAACAGGATTTAAAAAAAACTCTGAAATAAATAAACACTAAAGGATCTAAATAATGGTATTGGAGAACTTTTTCCTGTTATTTGAAAGAAATTATTGCTTTGTTGCTAGTTTATATTTCTAAATCATCTTTATAGGCTCTGCTGTGCTTTGTACCTGAATTTCTACATATAGACTTTAGTTTACTGTATGCTTGAATATTTATTTTCAACTTGGCTTGTCTTTAAAATTGCTTGAGAAAAAACGGTTGTAATTAATTTCTGCTACAGAAAAGCCACCTGGTACCTTTTATCTCATCAAGCTTGTTTTAAATTTTAAACTTACAACTTTGTCAGGAGAGGCTTTGCAACGATAGCAGAGAACTTGTACAAATGAACAGTTAGTTGTAGAAGTTCTTATTGAAATGAACTTGCCATTTGATATGTAAAGCTGTACACTTGAGTCTTTTCCAGTTTATTTTTGTAGACTAGCAGTTTGACCTGTTCAACAGTACTAGCTAACTTCAAGAAACTGAGGTTGTTGTATACACCTGGAGGCATCTGTTATTCAGCTTCTCTTTTGAGTGGGTATTTGGCACAATGAGGATAAACTTGTGTGACCCACCAGAATGACTGATCTAATAATGTTGACATCATGAATCCTGTACTTAGTGAAATGTCAGATGAAAATTACTGATGATTGAGTAAATTTTTTGTGTTAAAGAAATGGGAAAAGAATACATGAATCCGTTTAATAAAGCACTATGATCTGCAAAAGATGAACTGTTTCATAAAGATCTAAGGAAATAAAGGGTATTTTAAAACAGGGTATTAAAATTTTAGTTATATAGCAAATCAGAAAGTACTGTAGCCAGTTTTTAAATTTGATACTAATGCACAAACATGACAGAACATCTCCAAATATGAATTCTGATGCCAACAATCAAGTCCACATGTATTTTAAACAACTCTAATAAATATTAAAAATGCAGATTTCTAGGTTTGACAGCAACTTGCTGAATCTCTGCAGGGTGGAACTCAAGACTGCAGTTTAACAACCTCTGCAGGTGGTTCTTGTGCACTGTAAACTTTGGGAATTGATGGAGGAATTATAAAGTTGGGAGCGCACTTGTGTCCTAAGCAGATGTGGAACCAACTTAAGACTGCTTACTGGCCAGAAATGACTCAAAGGGAAGGGAGCCAACTGGAAGAAGGAAGAAAACTGATACTTACTGGGCACCTACTTACCTATCTGGCATGGTCCGTAAGTTCTCTTATTTAATCAGTATGAGGCCCTTAGGAGGAAAGTTATCTGTATTCCCTTTGTACAAATATGGAACAAGCTAACCTCCAATGTTGGCTGAGTTTCCCATAATGCTTGAATTAGCATCAGTCACAACCTCTCCGGCGTTTGTCCAGAAACAGAGGGGACTACTCCATAACTAGTCCTTCATTCTGCTGCTGTAGTGCTGCCTATATGGCCAAGCTGTGTGATTTGAGCTCACTTCAAGTCTTCTGGGTGATCATATTTATTTGGCAGCTAATTGCATTCTGCCACAGAAATGAATTTATACATAAATTGTTTAAAGGAAATAATGTAATTTGTTGTTACAGCCTTTTTTTCCACAGAGGAAATGAAATTTGACGCTAGTGTTTTATGTAAGGGTATCTCCCCCTGCTACATTGTTGATTTTGAGTATCTAACATTTTACTTGTAGGAAGATCCAGGTTAAGAATGCAAGAATGGAAAAAAGCAGAGGTTCACGGGCTAAAAAGTAATGGACTAGGATTTGGTCTACAGGAGAATAAAGCTGGTATACTGCATGTTTGACCATGAATGTGGATTTTTTTTAAAACTTTTCTAGTTAGACTAAGCTACAAATAAATGTATTTGTATAACCACAACTGCCTCTGGTTTGCTAGTGGACTGACAAAAGTTTTTATTTAATTGAAGGATAATTGTTTCACAATATTGCATTGGTTTTTACATAAAGCTTTTTACATTAATGGCCACAAAGTATACATGGCTACTCAACTCTGCTGAACTTTCTTATATACTTTGTTTGTTCACTTCCCTACTCCTCAAAATGACTTTCATTCCCCTGCTTCCTACCCCTCCTGCTGTACTCCCTTTCTCTCATTCTAAATCTCTCTGTAAAATGAGGCAACCAGATAGCAACTCTTCAGTCTCTCACAATGCACAGTCCTCCAACCTGCCTGCATGTGTTCCCATGCTCTGTGGGCCAGGTATGGGCCAGAACTAATGTCTCTCCTCTTATCCAAAGTAAAGCCCACTTTCACTTCCTCAAGGATTTTAATCCTTAGTATTAATTCATTTTCCACCTATCATCCACCTCTTTCTCTTTGGGTCATACCCACTGGCATATAAACATGTTCCAGTATTTCCTTTCTTTAAAGAAAAATTACTCAATCTCATTACCTCCATTTTCTGTTTCCATTTGCAGCAAAATTTCTTGAAAAACAATACAGTCCCTGACTTTCTCATCTCCTATTCTCTCAACCCACTCCAGTTGCCTTCTTACCTGTCTCATTCCACCAGAATCAACTCTTGACAGGGCCAACCAATGATTCCCTTTTGCCAGATCCACTGGTCACTTCTTATCTTAGCTGACTTCCCCATGGCATTCAATATTATTGAAAATGTCCTTTTCTCTTGGCAGACTTACTCTGGTCAACCCATTCCTGACCTGGTCTGCCGCTACTACGGATTTATCCTCTTTCTGGGCAGTCTCACCTACAGCTGTAGCAGATAAGCAGATGATCTCCAGGTATCTATCTCCAGTCCTGATTTCTCACAACTCCAGACTTAACTATTTTTCTACTTGAAAACTCTGCTCAAGTTGGGCATCTCAAGATTGACATTGATAATAGAATTACCAAAGTGACCATATAATGAATTCATGCATTTCAAACCGAGACACTTGAGGGTGAAAGAGAACACTGCTGATAATTTTGTCAGGGCAGCAAGCATAAACTAAAATCTGCCAAAGGATTTCCCATCACATATAGAATGAGATCCTGTTCTTAGACCTGTGCTGTTCATCGTGTGTCACTCTTCCCATCACTTAACTCTGCCCTGACTGTACTGGCTGCCAGGCTCTCCTTGAACAAACATTTTTGTATGACTTTGAGTGACTTAGCCTCTCTGTATACATTTCTGTATGACTTTGAGTGAGTGACAGCCTCCCTGTGCCTAAGTGTCCTCATCTGTTAGAACAATAAACAATGGTACTCTCAGCTCTTAAAGAGTTGTAAAGCACAACATGCCGTAGCACGTAGTAGATGGTGCAGAGAGATACCATTCAGTCTCCTAAGGAACTGAACAGATTTGGACAGTAAGGGTTACTTGCATTTGCTGAATGAAGGAATAAAGTGAAGATGTGGTCTACATTTTTCATAATTTTTCATTACTTAAGGCCTTGCACACACAGTGCACATATGTTTGAGTGTCAAGAGTCAGTTGTTTGTGTATTTGTTACATAGTTCAAACCCCACTGCTGAAAGTGAGCCAGTCTTTATCTGGATAATACTTATCTTGAAACAAAACTTAGAAACTTAAAACCTAACTAAAATCAGTACCAACCATCACACACTTAACCTTTCATATATTACAGTCAAACCTGGATTCTCAGTTTCCTTAAAAGCTGTACTTCAAATGAAAATGAATTAGATCATTTTAAATTGAAGGAATTTTACAGAGACGTTTTCATAAAAACTCCTGAATTTGTAGTTGCTACTCACTCACTCTTTTAGCATGTCAGGTAGGGGTGACTTTTTCTTATGCCAGCTCATAAGCAATCCTTTTTCTGTTCACAAGGTTTGAACAGAAGAGAGATCTCAGTAAATCTGGGCTCTGGCACTTGGCAGCTGGATGGCTCTCTAAGCTGATTCCTCACCTGTAAAAATGGGAGAGTAATACACGCACACAGAAGTGTTTTATGAAATAAAAGTGTCAATTTTAAACAAACTGACCACATAAATAAGTTCTAATTATTCCTTATGATGGGTAATACTTGGTTCTCAAAGATACCTATTCCAACCTGGAGATAAAATCAACTTTCTCCACCAAAATGTTTTAGAAATTTGCTAATGTTTCACCAAACACTAATTACAAGATTCAGACCATAGTGGAGTGATGTTTCAGAGCTGGTGGTGAGAAAGAAGGCTGGGTCTGCATCCCAAATGAAATGTGCTATAGCAATAAAAATGTATCCATAATTTGAATGAAGGGAGTGCACTTGTCAGTTTCTAAAAATTATTCACTTAAAAATATCACACATGCCACTTAATAGTAGTTTTGTTTTTAAATAGCTCAAGGACAAAATTACAAACTTTATTAAATGCAATTTATATTTTCAAGTATAGCAGCTGAGTCAGAGATCATCTACTTAGGGGTAATTTAAACACAACTCAGAAGCTAAGTAGGTTCTTAAAATTACTGGTACCCACAATATTCCTGAATCAAGTAAACTTAAGTTTTTGCTATTTGGTTTCACTCTGCACTGGTAAAAAGCAGCAACATCAGTCAGCAAGTTACTCTTCAACATTTAATGGTGCCACAGGGTTAAATAATGGCCTTCTTTTTTTGGCCTGAATTTTACCAAAGTTAGCCTCAAATTCTTTTTTTGTTCCATTTAGATTTGCTAGATGTCCATCCTTCATTCCATAGCCTAAGGAATACAGTTTCCTTATCCTGTATTGTACTATTTGTGGTGTTAATTCAAGAACCATTGGTGTCTCTCTTATCTGAGCTATGGAAATTCCTTCTTTCAATAATCCCTGAATTCTCTCCTCCAAAACTGGAACAGAGTAATACAAAAGGGCAGGACATTTCAAAACCAATTGCTTCAGGTCATGATCAGTACATTTAAAAGCATTTTTAGAGAAAGACATACTGTTCTGTATACTTCTTGGGCAAAGTTGAAAAAGAAATCCTTTGAGTTTGGAGAGAAGCTGGAGAATTTCAAAGTTTGTGAAACCCTGCTCCCGGAAAAATTCTAGTGTTTCCTTTATAGCTGCAGAAGAATTTAACAAAATAAATGGGTTTTGGCTTAACAACTTTAGAAGCCAAACTTTCATGTTGGCCTCGGAGCCACCTAAATTTAGATAACTCTCTTGGAGAATCTTTATCATTTGCTTATTCTTCTCAATAGGATTATGAAAGATATTAGATGCAGTTGTCAAAAATCTGCTAATGACCACATTTTTGAGTCCCAACTCTTGAAAGAACTGAATATTCAGCTTCCGGTTTTCCTGGTCTTTAACAGTAAAGAAAGATTCTGGAAACTGTTCTATTAACTTGATTAACTCTTCCTCGTTTTTACAGACCAATTGCCAGAGTTCTCTTTGGGTGTTAACAGCAGTTGGACTACAGATAATTGCTTCTGGGCAGCGTTCCAAGATACTGGCTACCGCAGTCTTATTGGCACCCAGCTGTTGTAAAATATTTGCAATTTCTTCAACATAGGTTTCATCCTCCAGAAGTACCCAGCCTTTTAATCTTCGAATTTTCCTGATGTCAACTGACAATTTAAAGAGCTTTTCTACTGTCTTTTTATTTTCTTTCTTTGACTGACTATCAGTTGTATAGGTGAAGGATGCTAGAAAAGGTCTGTATTTTGGAGCTGATAGCATTTTTCGGAAAGAACAGAGTCTGCAGGGCTGGGATCTCATCAGCAACTTCCACAACATGCCTGCGATCCACTGGCTAATTCCTACTGTCCTGAGACTCCAAATGTACAAATCATACCTGTAAGAAAGAAAATACAGGTTCTCTTAGAATACAAACACAAATCTGAGCTATAAATAGTAAGCATGGAAATAAAATGGACAAATTAGACCAGTAAACTATACTCATGTGGAGATTAAATAGAGCTGTTTAAATAATTGATGAAGTAACTGTCATATACTGCTTCCCATCTTAAACTTAATAAATACCCTCTTTGAGCTTTGCAACAACTTGTGAAGTAGTTATTTCCATTGCACATCAGTAGCAAAATCACAGGGAGTTCAAAGATTCACAAACCTCAAATGTTATTTTGACATAAATTTCGAGTTCAAAGAGTCACAAACCTCAAATGTTATTTTGACATAAATTTTGTTTCTTACAACTCTGTTTCTTTTTAGGACATACACATTTATACACAAACCCATATTTTTTTTTTAATGTTTTTTATATTTTAAAGTTGATGTTTAGGTAAAGCACATACTTTTTAAGGAGGGGAGTCAATTTTAATTTTACATTGTAGAGTATTTTTTGCTGAATAGCTATTATCCAAAATAAGCCACTGAATTTGTTTTGTTTAAAAATGAGTTAATAAATGTAATATTATTTTATGAGAATTATGTGAAAATCTTTTTTTATAAATCCAGAATTAAAATAAGTCTCAGCCAGGTAAAACAAGGATGCCACGTGACTACCCAGTGGAGTCATGGGAAATCATGTTGGCTGTGGAATGTCATGGTGACCATGGCTTATTTCATTTAGTGTAGTGTATGTAGCATGTGTCAGGACAAATCAGTTAATTTTAATTGGTCAAAGAGTCAGGGAAGTCTCCCTTTCCTTTAGGATTCCTACTGCTTTTATGTATCAGATGAGACGATAAAAATTCGTCCCTATTTCCTTCTATATTATTGTTTGAATATTAAAAGCTAGCTCCTTTAATTCATTTGAAATTTCTGGTTGTGAGCTGAGAATGTAAATAGACTTTATCAATAGTTTAGCTATCTCTAAGCACCATTTTTGAACAATCCTTTGCTTCCCCACGATTTGTGATGTCTCCTTTGTTATGTCGTATTAAATGTAGCTTCTGTTTCTAGCTAGCCTCCATCCTCGTGCGTACGTGCTAAGTCGCTTCAGTCGTGTTGACTCTTTGTGACCCTATGGACTGTAGCCCCCCAGGCTCCTCTGTCCATAGAATTCTCCAGGCAAGAATACTGGAGTGGGTTGCCATGCCCTCCTCTAGGGGATCTTCCCCACTCAAGAGATCGAACCCATGTCTCTTACATCTCCTGCATTGGCATGTGGATTCATCACTAGTGCCACTTGGCAAAAATAGTAGGGGAATCCTCACTCCCCTACTATTTTTGCAATTCCCCAAAGGAGCCAGGTGGCTGATTTCCAGCCTTTGCTTCATATTTGGCTCCCTCTGCTAGACCATCCTAAAACAATCTCTGGTCAGTTCATTCTTTCACACCCCCCACGATGTCAAATCTCATCTCAGACCTCCAGCTTCCCCTAACACCCATTCTCTCATTCACTCTCAACCCAATACCCTTGCATCTAACTAGTACAAAGAAAGGAGTGCAATTCACCACACCAAACATAAACCTTCTGCTGTTTCCCCTTCCCTAGAGTTACACCTTTCATCTTCCAGGTAATTCCTGCTCTTGTGCTCATCCCAGCCTCTCTAGCCTGAGATCTCTAGAGCCCTTCTTTCTCATGTATTCACTCTTCAGTTGAATCCTCCTCTCTGAGGTTACCACCCTTCACCTCAATGGCTCCTTCTCTTACTGCCCTTCCAGCTAAAATTATTTTTGTCTTCCCCTCAGTTAATTCTTGCACAGCCTCCCTTCTCTCCATTTCCTCTCTTCCCATCTACATAACTTCCCATGAAGACAACTTTCATGTGACTAAAGCCAATGAGTAGTTTTAGTTCCTCTTGACTTCTGCAGCTTTCAGCACAGGTGACCACTTTCTTTGGGAAATAACTCATACCTGACTTTCAAGACTTCCCACTCCCCCGGTCCTCCTTCCTTCCTCTGCTTCTGACCACCCTTTATTTGTCTCCTCTGCAGGCTCATCTTCAAGGCTTGGTTCTAGGCTCTCCTCTTCTTACCTCAGAGTTTCTCCTCAGAGATCCTGTCCTCATCCAGGGCTTGTTAATCCATGGAAACTTCTTTCCAGCTTCTCAAAATGTAATCTTGTCACTTACCTGCAATAAACTTTTCAATCACACTTTAGGATAGAGACATAAAGTAAATGTCTACTTTACCGTGGCCTTTAAGGCCTCTTTGTCTTAGGCTCTGTCATCACCCAAATCTCCTGTCCCCCTCTGCCTACACTTAACTGTACCAACTTCCTTTCAGCCCTTGGTGCTCTACCTGTTCCCATCACAGGGTCTCTAAAGACTGAGGGCTGTTCCCCATGGCCATAATCCTCCTAAGTCTAAGTATCACTTTCTCAGGTAAGGTTCCCTGCCCTTTGTGAATACATGAGGCCTCTTGTCCCCCAGATAGGCTGTCTTGGCACCATGGACTGTTCCTCTGTGTGCTTAGTCGCTCGGTTGTGTCCAACTCTTTGTAACCCCATGGACTGTAGCCTGCCAGGCTCCTCTGTCCATGGGGATTCTCTAGGCAAGAACACTGGAGTGAGTTGCCATGCCCTTCTCCAGGGAATCTTCCCAACCCAGGGATTGAATCCAGGTCTCCTTCATTGCAGGTGGATTCTTTACCGTCTGAGCCACCAGGGAATGCCACTTGTCATAGCTGCAGCTGTTCACGTGTGATTTCTGTCTCACTCTCCATGAGGGTAGGGATGGTTTACTGCCCTGTTGCTATGATAGAATGCTTCTCTACCTTTCGCCTGACTGGCACTGCTGACTCTAGGAGGCATTCCTGGGCAGATGACTTTCATGTGTGCTCTTCCCCAGCACCCTGCTCTTGACCCTACTGTGGCACTTATACTCCTGTAAGTTCTTCATTCTTTCAACCAGTTTTTTTGGGTTTGTTTGTTCAGCTCATTCTCTGTGACAGACATTACGCTAGGCACTAGCTCTTCTGCTAAAACATTTCTTCACACCTTTGGATCAAAGACCCATCAGAGAATATGGTGTGAGTCAGAGGCTCCTTTTCCAAAAAAAGGACCTATACTCACAACATTTTGCAAACAACTTTAGCAGGATTTGTGAGCACCCTGCAGTCTAATTATGAACAACCTGCACCAGACTGCAAGCACCTGGAAGACAAGGTCTGAGTGCAGTTCTACTTTATCCCCTGTACCCAGCAAAGAACTTGGTCCACAGAGAAACAAAATAAGTATCTGTCAATGGAAACGCAGCGACAAACCAAGTGCGCTACAACTTAAAGTAGTGGGTAAAGCTGTGGGCTGCCTAGGCCTAGTTCTGGATCATTAGTTGTGTTACCACTTGGGGAAGTCACTTCTCTGTTCCTCAGTTTGAGCATCAGGAAAATGGCAACATTCGGTGTTTGTCAAGGTTACAAATTGGGTGATTGTGAAGATTAACACCATGAATCAGCGTATTCAGAAACTCATTAAGTCATCACAACAACCTATATTAAAGATAAGTTAACAAGTGACAGTAAAGTACCCCAAGGTTGCTCAGCTAAAAAAAGACCAGATCTCGCATTCAAACCCAAAAGCTTAGCTCGAGCCTGCTCTTGGCCCCGTGCTCTGCCCAGAGTAATAATCCAGGTAAATATTTGTTAAATCACAACGTGGGCTCTTTTTCTGATGCTTCATTTTTCTTAAGCATTTTTTGAAGCGTGAAACCCACTTCTGTCATATGCACAATTTTCATAATAACGGGCCACTAGACGAACACTAGTAATTAAGTTCGACTGTGACAACACGTATGATCTCCTCAGTTTCAAATTAACCCCAGTGTTTGTAAAAAAGAAAAAACGAGGGCCCAAGGAAGACGGTGTTGGGGAGAGACGAGACCGAAAACCACACACCCGTCATGTGCGGCGTGCGCTTTCTAAGAGAAATTTCCGGCCAGCGGCGCCCCGGCGTCTACCCAGGCCAGCCAGGCGGAGCTGAGGCAGCTGACGGGAAGTCTGTCTTCATGGTGGGCAGCTCCCAACTGCAGACTGCAGGCTCTAGGCCGCTGCATGCCCGGTGACGAGCACTCACAGGTGTGCAGGTCCAGGACGACTCACCTGTCAGTGTCCGCTCTGTACACGGCACGAGTTCCGGGTCTTCAGCCGCTGGCCAATTCCCCTCAGCAGCGCTGACCCGGCCACCTGTGAACCCGCAGACACGCCCGGAGCACAACGCAGCCAATCAGGACGCGAGGCGCAGGCTACGTGACCCCTCTGCCGCAGCGCGGAGGGGCCGGGCGGCGGAGTTCAACCCGACCGGCCTTGTATCAGCTTTCATGGCAGCAGCGCCTCGGGCCAGCAATTATTGCCGCTGGCATTCTCAAGCCTTTGCCCTCTTATTTTAGAGAACTTGGAGTTTCAGTCTTTTTGTCTCTTGGGGAATGTCACAGCACGCGAGAAGACAAAAAGGTAGAAATAACTCAGAAACCGCTATATGTTTAAGCTGTAGCCATTCAGAATTCCCAAAATAAGCCTACAGATAAAGAACTAATTTACAAAAGAACTGTAGTTTAAAAAAATCCCAAAACTTCTTTGGAACATATGTAGCCTTCCTGTCCCCCGTCCCCTGCCAACCCAGCAGTCAGCTACAGTGTCTGATTCTTCTTTAATGAAGAATTAAAGAAGAACTTTAAAGAATTAAACTGCCTCCTGACAGTTTAACCCAAATACTAGCTTTTTCAGATGAACTGCTAGGTGGTTTATATTCTGATTATTACCGGTGATTCCAATCTCATAAACAAATCTCTCCGTAAAGCTAGGCTCAACGTCTGTCCCATTTACTCTCATATTTATCCATACACATATTTATGGCATGCCTATTAAGTGTCAAACATTTACAGCAGCAATGACAACACAGCAGTGCACAAGACAAGGGGGAATATGGAGTTCACATTCTGGTGGAGGACAAAGATATTAACAACCAATGACACTGTTAATTGCAACTATAATAAAGTTAAATGTTTCCAAGGACAAGGTGCCAAAACTGGTCTAGCTGTCCTATGCTGGGTGTGGAGTTGGGATCAGGAAAGCTGTGATTTACCCAGGCTCTAGGCCCCTCACTTTGTATTTCATAGTATACTGTGCATACTTCTAAAAACAGCCTTAACACAAAGCACTGTAATTCTTCTAGATTGCCCTCTCTCCTTGTGGAGTGAACTCATTGTGGATACTGATGAATTAATTTTCCTATGAACAATGCTTGGCACATGATAGGGACTTGGGAAATGCTACCCAAATCTTTGAGTCTAGCCTTATTACCCAGTTTGTGCTCAACAGCCTTTGTTGAGAGGGTGAAAAGTTGCATTTTAATTCCACAGAGCAGCAGCAAGAATCCTGACTCCTTGTCTCTAGATCAAATTTGATCTCCAGGATATTCTAGAATTAACTGAATGGCTAACCATATATGAGGTAGGGGAGTGTTTGTCCAGTAACTCTTCTCCCTCTGAGTTACCCCCACACAAAACCCCCATTATTTGTGGGTTTATTGCACTCTTTTTCCTGAGATACAAGGATTTGGGGTCCAGACTAACCAAAGTGTGTCACCTGCAACTGGGTTTGATCCCTAGGTCAGGAAAATCCCCTGGAGAAGGAAATGGCAACCCACTCCAGTATTCTTGCCTGGGAAATCCCATGGACAAAGGAGCCTGGTAGGTTACAGCCCATGGGGTTGCAAGAGTCAGACACAACTTACCAACTAAACTACCACCACAGAAGAGAAGGAAGTTGAGGAATGTAAAGTGGGGCCTTAGAACTGCATGCCACAGTCACTGGCCAGGAGGGAGGGAGCAGGGCATTAAGGAGCTGGCAGCTAGTACCAGGGCTCCACATAATTGTATGAGGAATGACAACACAACCCTGTACATTGTAATAAACACTTGAAACTGACCAACTTAGCTATGCCAGTTGTCTTAAATAAATGCCACCCAAAGTTTTTTCCATCGTAAATATTTAAAGAATTCACTTCTAGGACCATACAAACACTTGGATAGCAAAATGGAATTACCAGATTAATCATAGTTATGATAACAATAATTGGCAGCTAACCAGAGCTGCAGCACGCAGTTATGCAGACTATGTGCTGCCCAATTCAGGGGGCTACACAGCATGACCACCCTATAGCTAACATTTATTGACCATCTTACCACATGCCAGGCACTAGAGTTGGTGATGGACAGGGAAGCCTGGCATGCTACAGTCCATGGGGTTGCAAAGAGTCGGACACAACTGAGCGACTGAACTCAATGAACTGGTGAAGCAGATACTATTCTCATCCTCATTTTATAGATGAGAAAAAAGAGGCGCAAAAGGTTAATAACTGCCCAAGATCTCACAGCTGATGAATGGCAGAACCAGGCATTTGATCCAGAGCCCACACTCTTAACTATTACCCTATACTGACTAATTCATAGTTGTAAGCCCAATTACTTGAAAAAAAAATCTCTTTGGTTTTAAATCTTTCTTATAGATACCTTTATTTTTAAAAGTACCAAGTATTTAGAAGATAGTACTCTTACTTAGAATAATTTTGAAAAGTATTTTACTAAATTATAGTAGCTGTTTCTTCTTTCAGAATGGTGACATGTAGTTTATAGAATCTGTTTCTAGTCTGTGATCATATCTCACATACCAAAGCTCTCCTCCTTACCTAAAGCAAGCAAAAAAATTTTTAAAAAGAAAAAAAAAGCAAGTACACAAGATTCCATATATGCATATACTTTAATAACAAAGTCACTTTAGCTGTAATTGAACAAAGAAAGGGAGAACAAAAAGAACTTAACACATGATACTTTCACAACTTCGGGTCAAAACAGGCATACATGAAGCTTTAAAACATATATTGTCTATGTTAACAGAGGCTATAACTACTAATTTTGATTATGCACATTTTTAAAACATTATTATCAAAGAGTGCAAAGTTAGACCAAACAATGATGTCAAGAAAAATTCTGTCTTAAAATTTTAATAAAGTCTTTTAAGAAAGTCTAAAAACCTCCTATTTTCCCACACTGACTCTCAAAACTTTGATTTTTTTGTATCAGAATATCAGTTAGCCACTGTAATTTTTGCCATACATGAAAAATTATCAAAAATATATTGATGGGTTTATACTAATTGTGACTATTTATATTTACATTAAGCAAATTCTTTTACCAAGTTCTTTATATACAAATTACCATTTGTCCTATGGCAAATTCATTTAAAAAGTTAAAAACCACAGAAATGTTATTAGAAATAATGCATTTCAATATGTAACTGCCTTCCATCAACAAGGAACATTTTAAAATAATTTAACTGAAAAAGTATTGACCTCCCCACCAATTTCAGCTGCAACAACAGTATTCCTTCTGAATGTTTTCTGTGATGTAAGGGGAAAAAAAAAAAAAAACTGCGTAAAGCTTGATTCCAAGGAATGATAAAAATCTGATGAGTGTTTACTAATCGTCAAGAAATTTACAGACTATTAGGTTCACATTAAAAAAAAACAGCAATGATTTTAAAAATGTGAACAGTTCAAGATAACTAAGAAACAAAAGTCTTAACTGGCAAATGCACTGTATGAAATCTTTTCATATGAATTTAAATCACAAAACAGTATCCCAAAACCAATTGAATTGAATACAGGCATGGCTTTTTGACATTTTCAAAAAGGACCAACATTTAAAAAAACTTAAGCTACCTATCAAACTGGAAATAATTTAGATTTCAGATCTATCACAATAGATAAATTTATAAACACTTAAGATATAAGGAAAAGTTCATAAAGGGATATTATTAATATCACTAAAAGTTAAAAGTTTTAGACTCTTGGTCACATAGGAAGGAAATGAAAAGGATGGCTTTTTCTGAGAAAAATCTGAGCAGAACATCATAAGCTTTTCAGATTTGAAGATCATCAGTTCAGAGGATATCAAACTGAGTACAGCACTGTGCCCAGTACAGGTGCATTTCTCTTGTCCCAGAATTGATTTTGTAACAATCACTGAAAAATTTATGCCTGGGACTTCCCTCGTGGTCCAGTGGTTAAGACTCAGCACTCCCAATTCAGGAAGCCCAGGTTTGATTCTTGGCCAGGGATCTAAATCCCACAGCCACAGCTAAGAGTTAGCATGCCACAACTCAAGATCCCGCATGCTGCAACTAAGACCCAGAGCAGTCAAATAAATAAATATTTTTAAAAAATTTATGCCCCAGATTCTCTGGTTTGAAAATAGAGATAAGCTCCATTTCGGAAATTATCTTAATTTATGTTGATTACACACTCTGGCTTAAGCAAGAAAGAAAGCTCTAAAATATTTACCTAATTAGTGCTTTGTCGCTGGACTTTAGAACCAATACTCTGAGTGTCCTCTTCCTGACTAGGACGTTTCCCACTGCCAAGACCGGCGCCTGTGGAGCTTCTTCCTACACATTAAAAAAAAATATGTTTAAGACAGGAAAGGTGAAAAGAACAGTATGCTTGAATGCTTCATTCTTACCTTGCTTTAATAGATGAGTTTGCTGACTGTCTCCATGAGCATAATGTAAAATAACACTCCCTTGAGTACAACCTGTTAGTATTTAAAAGACAGTAAAATCACTGAAGTAAATTCCAAGTTGTATGCATTAAGATTACAAATCTAATTTTTAGTAGTTGTATTATGTTTTTTAGAATTAATCCACAATGCTTCATAAGAACCAAAAGTCATATGCCCAAATCAGGAAAACTTAACTTGTCCTTAAATTTAGGGTCATGGTAATGTTGACTATTCAAAGGAAAAATCACTGATAATCATTTTCTAAAAACATTTCTCTACTGGATGACAATGATTAGACACTTGATCATGAAGGCAAAACATAGGGCATCAGTAAGATATACATCCTTTCTTCACCTCCTCCTTTCTCAGCACCTATCTAAAACATACATCCTTGGAGATAAGAGAATAAGCGTCTGTCAGATGACAGCTAAACAGTTCACACAAGGAGGAGACACAGACGAAGGTGTTACCCACCCCATCATCTTCCAAGTAAAGTTTTCTAGTTCCTTTAGCTCTCAATGTTCTCTCCCTTTTTTCCTATTGCATGGGGGAGGCAGCATCTTAACAATCTTAATCACTTATTTTTTTTCCCTTTCCACACCCCCATTTAGACTCCAAGCTCTATGTGGCTTTTATGTCTTCTTTGTTTTTTGAAAGCCTCACAGTACCTAGCTACAAAGTGTGTTATAGGCAAATATTTACATAATTAGACTACTTTCAAATTTATTAATCCTACCATAAAACGTGTATAAATTTGTGAAGCTAAATCATTCCAGTTTAACTTGCTAACATGATTAGTTTTGCAGATAACTTCAAATAATGAACACAGATTTGAACTAAGAAAGAGTATGTACCAACATCCCCCATTAGCTAGGTAACTGGAGTGTGTTGCTTTCTACCCCTCTGCCGCTTGCCTGTTATCTCAGTGTTTCACAGAACTTCTATTCCTAAAACTCAAGTGTGGAGAGAAAAGGCAGTCTGTGAACTGCGTAAGAAATGTGATAGAACTTTTGAAATGATTCCTTGTTAAAGTTTATTTTAAATTGTAGGAGACTTTGAGAAAGAACATTTCTGAAGTACACTACCATCAACAGCAATAATTTGAATGCAGGCCAAACACATAATAAAATCTTTTGTTTTATAAACACTACACATGGCATTACATTTACAGGGGAGGCCCAGTGATACAGGAAAGAGTATGAACTTTAGGACAAGTTAGACTTGGATCTGAATCTTAGCTCAGCTACTTACTAACTGTGGGATCTTGGTTAAGTTACCTAACTCTTCTAGGCTTATTTCTTCAGTCACAAAATGAGAATCCTACCACCACTTCTCCAGGATATTGTTGAGTATGTGGCAAAAATCTCCTCACACTGGGCACAAAGTAGGCAGGTAAGATATGAGTGCTTTCATTCCTTTCACCCTAAGCTAACTGTTGATGCTCTCAAAAGTATGCAAAATATTTCTGAATTCAGAAGAGTTCAATTTGTTAAAAGATTTTATTCTTAATATCAAATTTTGAGTATCTGACATTAAAAAAAAAATAAAAGACTGGGAACTGACTGTGGCTCAGATCATGAACTCCTTATTGCCAAATTCAGACTGAAATTGAAGAAAGTAGGGAGAACCACCAGACCATTCAGGTATGACGTAAGTCAAATCCCTTATGACTATACAGTGGAAGTGACAAATAGATTCAAGAGATTAGATCTGATAGACAGTTCCTAAAGAACTATGGATGGAGGTTTGTGACACTGTACAGGAGGCAGGGATCAAGACCATCCCCAAGAAAAAGAAATGCAAAACAGAAAATGGTTGTCTGAGGAGGCCTTACAAATAGCTGAGAAAAGAAGAAAAGCTAAAGGCTACGAAGAAAAGTAAAAATATACCCATTTGAATGCAGAGTTCCAAAGAATAGCAAAGAGAGATAAGAAAGCCTTCCTCAGTGATCAAGGCTAAGAAATACAAGAAAAAAATAGAATGGGAAAGACTAGAGATCTCTTCAAGAAAATCAGAGATACCAAGGGACTATTTTGTGCAAAGATGGGCACAATAAAGGAGAGAAATGGTATGGACCTAACAGAAGCAGAAGATAATAGGAAGAGGTGGCAAGAATACACAGAAGAACTATACAAAAAAGATCTTCATGACCCAGATAACCACGATGGTGTGATCACTCACCTATAGTCAGACATCCTGGAATGTGAAGTCAAGTGGGCCGTAGGAAGCACCACTACAAACAAAGCTAGTGGAGGTGATGGAATTCCAGTTGAGCTATTTCAAATCCTGAAAGATGATGCTGTTAAAAAGTGCTGCACTCAACATGCCAGCGAATTTTGAAAACTCAGCAGTGGCCACAGGACTGGAAAAGGTCTCTTTTCATCCCAATCCCAAAGAAAGGCAATGCCAAAGAATGCTCAAATTACCACACAATTGAATTCATCTCACACACTAGCAAAGCAATGCTCAAAATTCTCCAAGCCAGGCTTCAACAGTACGTGAATCGTGAACTTCCAGATGTTCAAACTGGTTTTAGAAAAGGCAGAGGAACCAGAGGTCAAATTGCCAACATCTGCTGGATCATAGAAAAAGCAAGAGAATTCCAGACAAACATCTACTTCTGCTTTACTGACTATGCCAAAGCTTTTGACTGTGTGGATCACAATAAACTGTGGAAAATTCTTCAAGATATGGGAATACCAGACCACCTGACCTGCCTCCTGAGAAATCTGTATACTGGTTAGAACTGGACATGGAACAACAGATTGGTTCCAAACCAGGAAAGGAGTACGTCAAGGCTGTACATTGTCACCCTGCTTATTTAACTTATATGCAGAGTACATCATGAGAAACGCTAGACTGAATGAAGCACAAGCTAGAATCAAGTTGGTGGGAGAAGTATCAATAACCTTAGATATGCAGTGACACCACCTTTATGGCAGAAAACGAAGAAGAAATAAAGAGCCTCTTGATGAAAGTGAAAGAGGAGAGTGAAAAAGTTGGCTTAAAACTCAACATTCAAAAACTAAGATTATGGCATCTGGTCCTATCACTTCATGGCAAACAGATGGGGAAACAATGGAAACAGTGAGACTCTATTTTTGGGGGGCTCCAAACTCACTGTGGATGGTGACTGCAGCCATGAAATTAAAAGATTCTTGCACCTTGGAAGAAAAGTTATGACCAACCTAGACAGCATATTAAAAAGCAGAGACATTACTTTGCAACAAAGATCCATCTAGTTAAAGCTATGCTTTTTCCAGTACTCATGTATGGATGTGACAGTTATACTATAAAGAAAGCTGAGTGCAGAAGAATTGATGCTTTTGAACTGTGGTCTTTGAGAAGACTCTTGAGAGTTCCTTGGATTGCAAGGAGATCCAACCAGTCCATCCTAAAGGAAATCAGCCCGAATATTCACTGGAAGGACTGATGCTGAAGCTGAAACTCCAATACTTTGGCCACCTGATGTGAAGAACTGACTCATCTGAAGAGACCCTGATGCTGGGAATGATTGAAGGCAGGAGGAGAAGGGGACGACAGAGGACAAGATGGTTGGATGGCATCACTGACTCAATGGACATGAGTTTGAGTAAGCTCCGGAGTTGGTGATGGACAGGGAAGCCTGGCATGCTGTAGTCCATGGGGTCGCAAAGAGTTGGACACAACTGAGCAACTGAACTGATATTTGGTTAGAACATTTAAAAACTGAGATGATCCAAATGTTCAATACATTCTGACTTCTTCACATGTATTAAGAATATATGTGTGGAAATAACTATATATATATCACAAAGAAAACCATTACAGACCAGGCTTTGTAAGGAAAAACTCATGTGCAAAAGGACTAGAGTCACTATGCATGTGCATGATAAATCTTTTGGCCACATTCACAGGGCTTTTGACCTTCTTAATTAATTTCCTTATAGCTAATATATACTTAAAGAGAATAAAAAATAATGAGCATTCTGAATATATAACATCTGAGTTTCATTTTATCCTTAATATTGCTCTCCTCATTCAGTTTGCAAGATCTTTGACCCAAATTCCACTATATGTAATGATATTTTCCATCTCTGTTGTTTTTCAGTTGCTAAGTCATGTCTGACCCTTTTGCAACCCCATGGACTGTAGCCCCACAGGCTCCTATGTCTGTGTGATTTTCAAAGCAAGAATACTGGAGTGAGTTGCCATTTCCATCTCTAAAATGTCACTAATGGAGTAAGAATTATGTATGTGTGTATATGTATGCATATATACAAGGAACCTATTACACAAATTTTAAAAACATGTTATAGTGAGGTACAATAAACAATATATTTTATTATTAATCTCTTTATGTTACTAAGTACAGAAATTTCCTTTTTACTTACTTGCATTGCTGCTACAACCTGGGATATTTTCTCCAGGAGAATACCCCATGAGGCCTCCATTCCCATTAGGATTAGATGGCACTGAAGCAAGAAGACCTAAAGGCAAAAAATTTCCTATTAAGTTATGATCAAGATGAAATTCAAGGATGGGGACATAAACAGCTGCCAAAGAAACAAATCAAAGGCATTTACTGACATACCGAGTCCTCTGTATCGTGAAAGTTGCTGATAGATCTGTTTCATCCTCTCAATATTCAAACGGCTTGCCTCAGCATGGTTCACCATTGGTTTAGGATAATTAACTCCTATCAAACATTTGGCTACCTTTTGAATACCTTCTGGTGCATTCCAGGGATCATAGATATATTTTGCAGGGAAGCCTCTTAGGACAGGCAAATAACGCCTTTTAAGAAAAGGAAGAAAAATTATTAATAAAATGAACTGTAAGCAAATTATAACACACTGTTTATTAGCTATGAATGACCCAAATCAAATCAATACCATTTAAATGATTTGTTACCCTTTTTCTCATCTCTGCTGCCCATCAGGAGTGGGGAATACCTTAAGCGTTGTTTAAGCATGACAAGCTCTTCCTGGATTAGCTATTCCAAACTGAATACTAATCATCCTTGATTTACCTGATATAGTCTCCATTGGGATCTGTTCTCCTACCAAAACCAACAGGGCAATAGCAGTGAAAAAACTGTTGGAAAAAGGAACTACAAGACAGCCACATCCAACTTCCAGCATTTATGCTCCAATCTGCATCAAGCAGTAATTCTTCAAATACCTTCAGAAGTAACAGTAATAAATTAGTTTGCACACGCATATTTCTCAAAGCAAGCATTTTCCAGGTCTCTGTAGATCAAAAGTCAAGGTAAAGAAAATCTAGCACTGAACTATAGAATTAAACATTCCAAAGTTAGTTTTCTTATCTATGTTCTATTCTATAATGAGTTATTTCAGGGAAAGAAACATATTAGTACTATACAGATTTCTGAATAGAATTTACCATTGTAAGCTTGGCAGTGTTATTGGAAAGGGGAGGGTAAAAGTTATTCAAGTCATTGATTTAAAAGGGTAAGTTAGGATATGGGAAGATTTTTTTTTAAAAAGTAAAAAAAAAGTAGTAAACACTTGCAAGAAAGAAAAAATACTACCAAATAAACCACCAACAAAAACTTGGAAGCTTAGTACATTGGTCTACATAATGGGAACAATCAAATACAAATGACCTTTAAAATTTAATTAGAATTATGGAATTTAAATTTGGGATTCCTTGATCCAAAAGGGAAACAGAATTATATTATTTTTATAAATTCATTAAGTGTGTGCTATGCATCTACCTCATGTACGACTTTGTGCTAGGAAATAGAGATGTAAAAAAACATAGGATCAGAAACGGTCTTTGGAAAGGGCAAATTTATGATACAGATAGGAAGGTAAAACATATTTAAGTCCTCTTATATATAACCATAAGATGATGTCACAAAACATAGTATGCATCACATTACATAATATGACTAAAAAGCTATGGTGTTGAAGTGAGGCAAAATGATTTATATTTTTAAATTTATAATACAAAGATTGCTATTTCTAAGACTCTTCGGTGAAACCTTTATGTGACGGAAATGATCACCTATAAATATACATCAATCCGCTAAGTCCAGAGTATTAAATTTTAGAGTTCCTTTGATGGGTAGGCTGATTTAGCCCCTGAAATGACTTCAGGTTAACTGACTTTAGGTTAATACACCAATTCTGCAGTCTGATTATGCCCAAAAGTTGCCTCTATAGTTAAGAATTAAATGCTTTTCTATTGAAAAAAAGAAACAAGACTATAAAGGAATCTATATAATAGACAACTTTTAGGAACTGTTTTATATATATATATGTATATATATATATGTATATATATGTATATATATACGTATATATATGTATATATATATACGTATATATATATATGTATATATATACATATATATATAAAAGGTATAGAGTTCTTCAAAATAAAGCCATGCTACATCAGTTAGAAGAACACTTACCTTCATTCCTTCTTCCCAACTAATCCACAGGTCACCTCGTGTCAGGAAACAAGCAACTGCATGTCTGGCTAAATGATGAATCCAACCCTCCTGACGAAGCTGTGTCATGATGGCATCAATCCATGGAAAGCCCGTCCGTCCTTCTGCCCATTTTGCTAAAGCCTCAGGATTCTTATCCCATGGAATCTGAACACAAATGGGGTTTCCTTCCATTTTGTCAAAGCGTGGATTATTTGTTGCTGCTGTATAGAAAAATTCACGCCATAATAGTTGCCCATAAAGGGAAAGGGGAGGGGAACTGTTCTTCTTTACCTAAGATTAAAAAGCAAAGAAGTATTATCAGAAATTTTTTTAAAGTATTTTTTAAAAATAAGCTCCAGTTCTAGATAATACCTTTTTGTAGAGATCTGTCAGTTTGAAATAAAAGAGTCGACATGACAAACAACCAAATCGGAGATAAGGACTGAGTCCAGTAGGGCTAGCAAGCAGGGAATTTGCATTCATTCGAGGTCTTTCAAAGTTTGCCACCCAAGCCTGAAAAAAACAGAGACAATTAAGCTAACTGCCTTTTCCATTTTAAAAGACCATTTAAAATTGAGCTTTTCGAGAACATTACATAGTCCTTGGGGAATCAAATCTCATTTTTTCAGCCACAAATGACAGGTTTTAATAAAAAACAAGATTAAAGTGAGCATTCTTTTGTTTTAGCCATCCTCACGTGGCAAATTCCTAACACAAGGGTGAGAGCACTTTTAACCTGTCTTTCTGACACTGAGATAAATGTGAAACAGAAGAACTCTATCCTAGCTTTAAAGTCATCAGATAACGCTTACACAGAAAGCACAGAGGGGTAGTACTGATAGTAGCTAAAGAGGAAATAATCAGAAGAGGAGGAAGAAGGGTATTTAAATGAAGACAGTTGTTAATCTTCAATTACATTTGTGCTATTTTAATTATTTCTCTTAATCCTTCTTTTTCAACAGCCTATTTTTTTGTTTTTAAAAAAGAGTGAAATTATTTTTAAAATGACAGTTTGACAATATAAACATCATCTGTATTATCATACTTTTCTTTCCAAATGCCTTTCCAAACGTGTAAGTGCCTCAGTTTCTCCACCTGGCCACACTGCAGAGGGTAAGCCATCTGTATCAAAACCTAAAAAAAAAAAAAGAAAATGGAATAAAATCTGACAGTAGCATAAAAACGAAATGACAGCCCTGGATAGGTCCTCACAGATAGATGATATATAACATGGTCTCTATTCTTTAAGACATATATCTTAAGGTGATAACAGATAGACCATGAATTAATAACATACATAAATAATGCACAGATTCATCACTTTTCAGTTTAAGACTTTCTTTTGTCTCCTTTCTTTTCCTTTTAGTGCAAAATACATGTCAAATTAGAAGTGGGATTTTTCTGAATGGTTTATTAACTCCTAAGCTCCACATGTATTACGCTCACACCTACCTAGTTCTTCCAGTGACGGGACTCCATATTTCTCATCATGGTCATCAGACAGAGGAGTTGTGCACTTTTCTATCACTTCTGAAGTAATTGTCTCTACTGGTATTTCTAGTGGTTCCATTTTGCTGATGAGAGTCTGGAATCTTTTATAGGTAAGAGGTGGTTGACCACCATTTAGTTCTATGATCCTATTACAAAAATTAGTAAAATGCTGTTAGTATTTTAAAAAGGACAATGTAATTTGATAAACTCTGAAAAGTCTGAAAATAAATTAAATGAAGATAGTAAAAATGAAAATAATCAATTAAGTAATACTAAAAGGAAAGAGCCTTGCCAATGGTAATCTGAATTAGATACAATTTGGAAACAACTCATCATTCTTTTTCATCATAGTCATTTGCACTTAAGACTTCAAGGAGAATGTTAGTTTCTTATAGGACCAAGAAACTTGTTAAAACAATTAACAAATCTAAAAATCATCCTCTTCATTTTACAGACATCTGCTAGATGTCAAAAATATACAGCATGCAAATATCAAAACTTTTATGACAAAGAAAATTAAGCATCTGAGTGGAAAAAACAAGTGGCTAATAAGCCTAAAGGCAAAAACAAAAAAATAATATATATGGAAACGTAAAAATATTTTGCAACACAGCTCAAAGAATCTGTAATCATCAATAAAAACTAAACCAGGCCAATATTATATCAAGGAGTAATTAGCAAATTTTATTAATTAGGATTCTATATTACTATAGTGATAATTACTTGGTATTTTCTATTGTGCATGTTTTTGTTAAATGTTAGTATATGTATCTTACGTATATATTTTATATTTAATTCTGATCACTAATTTCTCAATTAAGTAATACTAAAAACAAAGAGCCTTGCCAACGGTATTTATTGCCAAATTAGATACAATTTAGAAATAACCAATTATTCTTTTTCACTAAAGCCATTTGCATACTAGCATTTAGGCTTCATAAAAAATTATTGGTAAAATTACACTCTATCATTTTATGGATAAGAAACTGAAGCCTCAAGAGAATTTAATAAACTAGTCAAGGTCACATAACTAATAAATAGCAAATAGAGATTTTTTTAATCCAAATAGAATAAAGTTTTCTCTATACCACATACAATGGTGAATCAATTATATGTATGAAAAGTAACCACCACAAAAACTATGCTCTGCTTTTAGAAATTTTGCTTTGATGTAATTCTTTGAGTTTATACCTAGGATCATAATGAAATCTGTCTACCATAATTATCTACAATGATACTACTGAGGACATTGCTCATTATATAACAGAAGCAAAATAAAAATCTTAGAAAAGATATTTTCTATATGCTACATTTTTATATGATGGATTTATACAGTAAATATTCACATTCAGTCTAACAAATAATCGAATTTTATACATAACACTGAGCTTCCCACTTTAAGCAACTGCTGTTATCTTGTTTTGCCCCCTTGCTATCAGCTCTCTAAGGTTAAGAAATATGGTAAACAAGCAGGCAAGTGTATTATCAAAGGATATATGATTTCTGGCTTAATAGGTAGTAAGACTCTTGCCTCAATCAAACCACAATGTTTTCTACAACTGGAAAAGTAGAATAGTTTGTCATGTTACAGAATCAGCTTTATTATTTTGATAAAATGTGAAAATAACTAAAAAAGTAAAATAAAAGGTACATAAATTATGAGATTTCAGCACCTGTAAGGATGATAGTATGCCAAAAGTTAATGTTAACAAATCTTATGAGTCCTCAAATCTTACAGCACATATTAATAAAACTTCCTAAATTTAACCTTGACCACAGAATCTCTGTTGGACAAAGCATCATAAAAGACTGATATTTCATGAAATATACTTTGAGAAATAAGATATCATACCATTGTTCAGAGGACTAATATTACATACAATTTGCATAAGAACTCAAAATTCAGACAGACTAGATATACACACATAAAATAACTTATGACAAGCATGTAAAATATACCAAGGCACTTGGATGGCTACGTATCATATGAACTATAAAATTAATATTGCTGAGAGCCTAGAAAGGCAAGTTAGTAGGCTGAGCTAGAATAGTGAAAGATAATTCTGTGATACTTTTTTTGGAACTGAAATTCTGAGTATTTTTATCTTATGTATTTACATCTATAATTTTGGCATCTGTTTTTGGGTAAACAAAAATTACAGAAGTTAAATAAGATGCGACAGGTTTGAATTAATTTAATTCTCCACAATTTTATTATGCATGTTTTTATTTTCACTTTTGAACTTAAGTCCCACAGTACACTGTCTTTGTACTTAATACCACTTAAATGTACGCTTCAAAATGGTTAAAATGACAAATATTATGGTATATGTATTAAAAAAATCTTACTTGTCTAGATCATATAATGTGTGTGAAATTCGTACAATTACTTCTACTCCAGCTTCAGTAGCCAGTTTCTTAATAGCTGCATCTCGTTCCTTTCCAAAGGGCTCAGAATCATATTCAATTGAAAGTTTAGTAATGTTCCATTCCTAAAGTAAGAGAAAGGAGCAAAAACATACATAAATTTTAATGATTATTTTTTCTATTATAACAACACAGGCTGGAAAAAAGTGAAAAGCTCCAACTCTACATATCAAATGATTATACTACTTTGAATATATATAGAGAAAATGCACAATTTACAAATTCAAAACTATGAAGATCAGAAATGCATACTCACTAGATTTCAGGCACTATGCTGGGCATTATACAATCTAGCAATATGCTTAACCTAAGCTTCCTACATTAAATGTGTTTGTATAGCATTTTACTTGTTAGGAAGTATCACTACAAACAAAGCTAGTGGAGGTGATGGAACTCCAGTTGAGCTATTTCAAATCCTAAAAGATGATGCTGTCAAAGTGCTGCACTCAATATATCAGCAAATTTGGAAAACTCAGCAGTGGCCACAGGACTGGAAAAGGTCTGTTTTCATTCCAATCCCAAAGAAAGGCAATGCCAAAGAATGCTCAAACTACCATACAACTGCACTCATCTCAAACGCTAGTGAAGTAATGCTTAAAATTTTCCAAGCCAGACTTCAGTAATACGTGAACCGTGAACTTCCAGATGTTCAAGCTGGTTTTAGAAAAGGCAGAGGAACCAGAGATCAAATTGCCAGCATTCGCTGGATCATGAAAAAAGCAAGTGAGTTCCAGAAAAACATCTATTTCTGATTTATTGACTATGCCAAAGCCTTTGACTGTGTGGATCACAATAAACTGCAGAAAATTCTGAAAGAGATGGGAATACCAGACCACCTGACCTGTCTTTTGAGAAATCTGTATGCAGGTCAGGTAGCAACAGTTAGAACTGGACATGGAACAACAGACTAGTTCCAAATAGGAAAAGGAGTGTGTCAAGGCTGTATACTGTCACCCTGCTTATTTAACTTATATGCAGAGTACATTATGAGAAACACTGGGCTGGATGAAGGACAAGCTGGAATCAAGATTGCCGGGAGAAATATCAAAAACCTCAGATATGCAGATGACACCACCCTTATGGCAGAAAGTGAAGAAGAACGAAAGAGCCTCTTGATGAAAGTGAAAGAGGAGAGTGAAAAAGTTGGCTTAAAGCTCAACATTCAGAAAACTAAGATCATGGCATCTGGTCCCATCACTTCATGGCAAATAGATGGGGAGACACTGGAAACGGTGACTGACTTTATTTTTTGGGCTCCAAAATCACTGCAGATGGTGATTGCAGCCATGAAATTAAAAGACGCTTACTCCTTGGAAAGAAAGTTATGACCAACCTAGACAGCATATTAAAAAGCAGAGACATTATTTTGTCAACAAAGGTCCATCTAGTAAAGACTATGGTTTTTCCAGTAGTCATGTATGGATGTGAGAGTTGGAGTATAAAGAAAGCTGAGTGCTGAAGAATTGATGCTTTTGAACTGTGGTGTTGGAGAAGACTCTTGAGAGTCCCTTGGACTGCAAGGAGATCCAGCCAGTCCATCCTAAAGGAGATCAGTCCTGGGTGTTCATGGGAAGGACTGATGTTGAAGCTGAAACGCCAATATTTTGGCCACCTGATGTGAAGAGCTGACTCATTTGAAAAGACCCTGATGTTGGGAAGGGTTGAGGGCAGGAGGAGAAGGGGATGACAGAGGATGAGATGGTTGGATGGCATCACAGACTCAATGGACATGACTTTGGGTAAACTCCGGGAGTTGGTGATGGACAGGGAGGCCTGGCGTGCTGTGGTTCGTGGGTTCGCAAAGAGTTGGACACTACTGAGCGACTTAACTGAAACTGAACTGAATTACTTGTTCAAATAATTTACACTTACATTATCTCATTTGTTACTCAAAATAATCCTCAGAGTTTGGCATTTTGGTTGCTAACTCCATTTTGCAGATAAGATTATTTTGAAAATTCAAGAATTTGTCCAAGTTCAGAGAGAGCCATAATACCTGAATTTATGTCTATTGATTCTAAGACTTGGTCTTTTTTTTTAATTGGAGTATAATTGCTTTACAGTGTTATTTTCTGCGGTACAACCACGTGAATCAGCTATACCCTCTCCTTCTTGTGTCTCCGTTCCACCCACTCCCTTATCCTACCAGTCTAGGTCATTACAGAGTACTGAGCTGAGCTCCCTGTATACGGCAGCTTCCCATTAACTACTTGTTTTACACATGGTAGTGTATACATGTCAGCGCTACTCTCTCAATTCATTCCACTCTCTCCTTCCCACCCACCTTGTGTCCATAAGTCCATTCTCCATGTCTGTGTCTCTATTCCTGCCCTGCAAATAGGTTCATCAGTAACATTTTTCTAGATTCCACATATATGCATTAATATACGCGGTTTGGTTTACTCTTTCTGACTTAACTTCACTCCATGACATTCTAGGTTCACCCCCATCACCACATATGACCCAATTTTGTTCGTTTTTATGGCTGAGCAATATTCCATTGTATATATGTACCACATTTTCTTTATCCATTTATCTGTTGATGGACATTTAGGTTGCTTCCATGTCCTAACTACTATTAATATAAACCTCTGACAGTTAATATGGTACAAGCTGCTCTGCTGAGGTATTGTTTTACAATGTTTTACTTCTGATTATCAAAAAATGTTAACTGTGGAAAATATAAACACACTTATAACAAGAGCAGATATTGAGTGCCAGGTGCTGTATTAATAAGTCCTGTAAACCTTCTTATAATCACTTTCAGTGAAGAGAACTGTGACTTAAGGGAATTAAGTGATTTCCCAGGGGGGTAGTACAGTTCTACTGTTTTTCATAATTCTAAAATCTACTTCGATATACCTTACAAATAAAAAAAAAATTCACCTGTCATTCTACCATTATTTAACTGATTATATAGTTACAAGTTGTACTTCTCCAAACCTGTATAGATTAGAAAAGGGCTATTTCCAATAGTGAGTTTTTTTTTTAATTGTTATTATAAACCTTTCAGTATACACCTTTGTACATAAATCTTAAACATTTTGGGACATTTGTCTCATTTTTTCTAGAAATAATTTTTTGAAATACAATTAATGGATACAATAAATTACATTTAAAATTTTGATAGGTATTGTCAAATTTTCCACCAATTTACACTCTCAATAGTAGTACACCAGTATTTTTAAAACTACTAATATAAACACATAGCATACACAGGAAAATAATATCTCATTTAAAATTTTTTCATTTCTTGAAAGTCTTGGAGAATGCATACAAAGTTGTCAGTAGCTGTTATCTTTGCAGAGTAGAATTTAGGAATATAAATAATTATTTTTTATTTTACACAATGTTGTATTGTTCATATTTGTTAAGTACAATCACGTTCTGTTTTTGAAATTTAAAAATGAAATTAAAATGAGAATAGGAAAGAAAGCGTTATATTTCTTTGTTTCATAGTGAGAGGCAGTATAGAGTGGTAGTTAAAAAACAAATGATCTAAAGTCAAACTTCTCAAGTTTGAAGACTGGTTCAACTATCTGTGCAATTTCTAAACCTTCCATGCCTGTTTCCTTATCTTAAAATGGGTAGCATGTAAGTAGAGTGCTTAGAGAGTACCTAGTATATAACAAACACTATGTGTTTGTTAGAGTAAAATGAAAAAAATAACATTTTTTGTGTGTGTGTGAAAGATTCAATTGAGAAAAGATTAAATGAGACAATGTATGTAAATTATTTGGAAGAGAAACGATGGTGATGCTAGGAAAGACTGAGGGCAGGAGAAGAAGGCGACAAAGGATGAGATGGTTGGATGGCACCACCAACTCAATGGACATGAGTTTGAGCAAGCTCCGGGAGATGGTGAAAGACGGGGAAGCCTAGTATGCTGCAGTTCATTGAGTCATAGAGTTGGGCACGACTTAGCAACTGAACAACAACAATGTAAATTGTTGAATACATAGTACATAGTTAAGTTCTCAACGAATGACAGCTGTTATTACTGTTGTTACTAGCCATTTGTGTATTTTTTTCTTTATGAATTGCAGCTTATGTCTGCTTAGGTTTCTATTGTAGTTAATTCTCTTATGGATTTGTACACTCCTTATATTTTAATGACAAACTTTGTCACATATGTCACTTCCTAAATAGTCTGTAATTTATTTCTATGATTTTTTTTGACAAATAATTTTTTAGTTTTTGGTTAGTAAATGTTGGAGTTTAAAACAAGTCAGTAACAATCCCTCCCCTTTTCCCTTTTTGAAGAGGAAGGGAAATATAAATCAGAAAACTAAACATAAAAATATAAACCACACAGTCTTCCCAGGCAACTGAAATAAAAACAAAAGTAAACAAATGGGACCTAATCAAACTTACAATCTTTTGCACAGCAAAGGAAACCATAAACAAAATGAAAAGACAACCTACAGAGTGGGAGAAAATTTTGGAAATGATACAATCGACAAGGGCTTAATTTCCAAAATATACAAACAGCTCATACAACTCAATGTAAGAAAAAACAAACAACCCAATTAAAAAATTGGCAGAAGACGTAAACAGACATTTCTCCAAAGAAGTAATACAAATGGCCAATAGGTACATGAAAAGATGCTAAACATTGTTATTAGAGAAATACAAAGCTAAATCTAAACTACAATGAGGTACCACCTCACACTGATTTTGCTGGTTAAAATGGCCATCATTAAAATGTCTACAAATAACAAATACTGGAGAGGATATGGTTTTTCCAGTAGTCATGTATAGATGTGAGAGTTGGACTATAAAGAAAGCTGAGCACCGAAGAATTGATGCTTTTGAACTGTGGTGTTGGAGAAGACTCTTGAGAGTCCCTTGGACAGCAAGGAGATCCAATCAGTCCATCCTACAGGAAATCAGTCCTGAATATTCATTGGAAGGACTGATGCTGAAGCTGAAACTCCAATACTTTGACCACCTGATGCAAAGAACTGACTCATTGGAAAAGACGCTGATGCTGGGAAAGACTGAAGGTGGGAGGAGAAGGGGACAACAGAGGATGAGATGGTTGGATGGCATCACCGACTCGATGGACATGAGTGTGAGTAAGCTCCGGGAGTTGGTGATGGACAGGGAAGCCTGGCATGCTCCAGTCCATGGGGTCGCAAAGAGTCGGACATGACTGAGCAACTGAACTGAACTGGAGAGAATATGGAGAAAAGGGAACCCTCCTACACTGTTGGTGGGAATTTAATTTGGGACAGCACTATGGAAAACAGTGTGGAGGTTCCTCAGAAAACTGAAAATAGAATTTCCATATGATCCAGTGATGCCTCTCCTGGGCATATATCCAGACAAAACTCTAATGCAAAAAGACAGACCCAACCCCATGTTCACAGCAGCACTGTTCACAATAGCCAACACACAGAAACAACCTAAACGCCCATCGATAAATGAATGGATAAAGAAGATGTGGTACATATATACAGTGGAATACTACTCAGTCATAAAACAAAATAATGCCATTTGCCCCACTATGGATACAACTAGAGATTATCATAATAAGTGAAGTAAGTCAGAAAGAGAAAGACAAATACCATACATATCACTTATGTGTGGAATCTAAAATATGATACAAATGAATCTATCTACAAAACATAAACATACTCATGAGCATAGAGAACATACTTGTGGTTGCCAAGGGGGAAGAGGTTAAGGGAAGGATGGAGTAGGAGTTTGGGGTTAGCAGATGTAAGCTATTATATACAGAATGGATAAACAACCAGGTCCTACTGTATAGCACAGAAAACTATATTCAATATCCTATGATAAACCATAATGGAAAAGAATATATAAAAAAGAATGTATATAACTGAATCATTTTACGGTATAGCAGAAATTAATACAACATTGTAAATCATATATATATATATATATATGTATACACACCACATTACTGGTAAAGCTGAACTGGAAGAAATATATTAGGTTTAAGGACCGGTAAGCTTATAGATTTTTCACCACTGAATTAAACAGATTTAGCTACCCAAGGCTAAACAGCACATTCCTTGCAGTGTGGGCTGCCCCTATAAGATTTATCACATGGAAGAAGGGAATAGGACATGTACTCTCTGCAACTGAAGAGGTGAAAAGGTATGATCTGACCAATACTCACCTAACTCCTATTAAACTCACCAGTGAGATCATTCTCTTCTTCCCTGAGGATAAATTAGTGGACATCTCTCCATAAGAAAAATAAAAAGCTAGGGAAGAGAAGGTTCCCCAAATATTAAATGTATTCATTCATATTCCAAGTATTCATTATAATTCTTAGCTCCTATGGTAGGTCCCTCCATCCTGGAACTTACTGAAGACTGGCAACACAGAGGGAAATAAATAATTAAATATATATAACTATTAGGGAAAAAAGGGTGTTATGACAGAAAATATGGGGGTGAGGGTAAGCTGGTAAGTTAGTTATCTACTCTTAATTACACTAGCTAGACTTTCAGTAAGTGGCGAAAAGTGAATATCCCTGCTTTGTTCTCTGTCTCAGGTGTAAAGCGTGTTTCACCATTAAGTATGCCGTTAGCTATGTTTCTGTGGATAGCCTTTACCAAGTTGATATTCAGCAATTTTCTATTGCTAGTTTGCATAAAGGTTTCTAAAAAATTACAAATGGGTGTTGACTACTGTCAAATGCTTTTTCTTTATCACTGAGATAATAATACCTTTTCCTTTACTAATAGGACATATTAATTTATTATTTTATAATGTTGAACCAACTTTGTATTCCTGAAATAAACTCCACTGATCATGATGCAGTATTATTTTAAAATACTTTTAAATTCTCTTTGTTAATATATTAAGGATATCTGAGTTTGTGTTTATGGGGGACACTTGGCTATACTTTTTTTCTTTCTTGAAAGTTCTTCATCAGATTTTGGTATCAGAGTTATGCTGCCCTCATAAACAAGTTCAGTGTTCCCAATATTATCCTGTGTCCTGGAAGAGTGTTATAAGACTGGTATTATTTCTTTCTTAAATATGTGATAGAATTCATAAGTAAAGCCATCTGGGACCTGGAGTTTTACTTATTGGAAGATTTTTGATTATAAATTCAGTTGTGTAAAGAGAGGGCTATTCAATTTTTCTTTTTTTTTTCTTCTGAAATTTTAAGAAGTTGCACTTTTCAAGAATATTTTTCATTTCATCTTAGTTGTATAATATATTGACATTCAGTTGACTTCAGTCACTCAGTCGTGTCTGACTCTTTGCCACCCCATGAACTGCAGCACGCCAGGCTTCCCTGTCCATCACCAACTCCCGGAGCTTTCTCAAACTCATGTCCACAGCTTCAACTAGACAGACCTTTGTTGGCATAGTAATGTCTCTGCTTTTTAATATGCTGTCTAGGTTGGTCATAGCTTTTCTTTCAAGGAGCAAGTGTCTTTTAATTTCATGGCTGCAGTCATCATCTGCAGTGATTTTGGAGTCCAAAAAAACAAAGTCTGTCACTGTTTCCTTTGTTTCCCCATCTATTTGCCATGAAGTGATGGGACTGGATGCCATGATCTTAGTTTTCTGAATGTTGAATTTTAAGCCAACTTTTTTCACTCTCCTCTTTCAGTTTCACCAAGAGGCTCTTTAGTTCTTTTGTTAATATTGACATTATGTTCTTTAGTTTATATTGACATTGTGACATTTATAATATCCTTTATGTTTTTAAAGTTTAGAGACAATCAAGTGATGTCCCCTTTTTTATCCTTGATAAAGGTAATTTGTGTTTTCTCCCTTTTAGGCCCTGATCGGTATTGCTAAGAGTTTATCAATTTTATTAATCTTTTCAAAAGAAAACTGAACTCTGACTCAAGAGTTCAATCAGGTGACAGAAACCACATTAGCAATTTGAACAAGGAAAATTTAATCTGAAGAACTGTCATCAAGTTAAAGGTGGTCAACAATGGTAAGGAGTAGAAGAGGAGTTAAGGCTATACTGTCCAATACAGTAGATAACCACTAGCCATAGAAGCAGCTCTGAGCACTTGAAATGTGGCTAGTTGGAATGGAGACATCCTGTAAGCATAAAATATACACTGGATTTCAAAGAATTCATATTAATATAAAAAAGGTTAAAATAGTATAATGGTTTTATAATGATTTTATATTGAAAAGATAGTATTTTAGATATACTGTTAAAATATATCTTAAAAATTAACTTCACATTTTTCTTCTTACTTATTAAAATATAGATGTTAGAAAATTTTAAATTACACGTCTGTTGGATAGTACTGTTCTAAGCAGCTACCACCTCTAAATGAAGGGAAAATAATTAAGCAGTGAATTAAGAAAGTTTTCTTTCTTCCTCTGCTGAGATTCACACCTCATTGTGAACGAGGTGTGCTGCCTCAGGAACAACCATCCCTATAGGGAAGAAGCCTGCCAGGGGGCTAAGACCACCAGGGAAGTCTCTGATAAACTGTCTTTAAATGAAGAGTTACGTTACCATATTGGTAAGTTTTCCTTTTGTCCATCTTTTCCTTTACTCCTCTGTGTTCCCTTGTGCTCAGTCACCCAGTCATGTCAGATTCTGTAGCCCCATGGATTGTAGTCCTCCAGGTTCCTCTGTCCATGGGGTTTTCCAGCAAGAATACTGGATTGGGGTACCATTTCCTACTCAAGAGGATTTTCCAAACCCAGGGACCAAACCTATGTCTCCTGAGTTTCCTGCATTGGCAGGTGGATTCTTTACCACTAGCACTACCTGAAAAGCCCTCTGTGCCCCCTATCTGCCTTTATTTGAATGAGAGATATTTTTAGAATTCCATTTAAAATTTCTCTATTTACTTTTTAGAAATAGCTCTTTGTGTTACTTTAGATCACAGTATACTGTTATTATAGTCTACCTTCAAATAATATATTACAATTGAATATTGTTAAGAATTTACATATACTTTCATTTATCTTTTTCCTACCTTATGTGATGCTGCAATAGATTTTATTTCATATGTGTGTCAAGTCCCAAGATACTGGTATTATTCCCTACAATTTATCAATATTAGTTGGTTTTAATCTGTCAATGGTCTTCCAAAAATAGGACATATGAATGTACATAACTAAAAATAATGAAAAAAGAGGTCTTTTATATTTACCCATGTATTTAATGCTCTTTCTTCTTTACTGCAGATCCTGTCTTTAGCCTAGAATTATTTTCTTTTGCCTAGCAGAACTTTGTTTAATATTAGTATTTTTTATAGTATAGATATGATGGAAAAAATTATTTCTGCTTTTTTGTGCCTGAAAATGCCTTCATTGTGCCTTCTCTTCTTTAAAAAATGAATGTTTTTGCTAAGTAAACAGGGCTATTTCTAGTTTTTTAAAGCTGCCATTCTATTCTGTAAGAAAATACAGAACACTATCATCATGGTTCCCTGAATATATCTTTTATTCTCTGGCTGCTTATAAAATTTTCCATCTTTGGTTTTCAGTTAATCAACTATCATGTGATAAGATGTGATTTCCTTTATATTTATGTTGTTTGGGGTCTGTTGAGCTTCTTGGCACTGTAGGTTGATACCTTCCATCAATTTTGGAAACTCAATTATCTCTTCAAATATTTTTTTTTTCTGTCCCAATCTCTCTTTCTCTCTTTTCTCTAGGTCTGTAAGTACAGATATGTTAGGCCATTTACTATTGTTCCAGAGATCTCAAACACCCTATTCCCCTTTTTAAAAAATCTTCCTTTTCTTTGTGCTTCAGTTGGGATACTGACTGTCTTCAAGTTTACTGATCTTTTTTTTCTGCTCTGTTCAATCCAGATAAATCTAATTAATGAATTCTTCATTTTGATAGTATGTTTCAGTTCTAAGATTTTATTTGGTCCTTTTTAATATTTTCCATTTCTGTATTAAATTACTATCTCTTCACATCGTTCTTCACCTCTTGACTAGATCCTCTACTATCCTTGTTGTTGTTCAGCAGCTCAGACATGTCCAATTCTTTGCAACCCATGAACTGCAGCATGCCAAGTTTCCCTGTCCTTTACCATGTCCCGGAATTTGCTCAAACTCATGTCCATTGAGTCAGTGATGCCATCCAAGCTTCTCATCCTCTGTCATCCCCTTTTCCTCTTGCCTTCAATCTTTCCTAGCACCAGGGTCTTTTCTAATGAGTCGGTTCTTCACATCAGGTGGCCAAAGTATTGGAATTTCAGCATCAGTCCTTCTAATGAATATTCAGAGTTGATTTCCTTTAGGATTGACTGGTTTGATCTCCTTGCAGTCCAAGGCACTTTCAAAAATCTTCTCCAACACCACAGTTTGAAAGCATCAATTCTTCGGCGCTCAGCCTTCTTTATGGTCCAACTCTCACACCTGTACATGACTACTGGAAAAACCATAGCTTTGACTATATAGACCTCTGTCGGACCTCCACTATCTATAGAATAACAATTGTAAAGTCCTTCTTTATCCTAATCCCAAGATCCGCATAAACCGTGGGACTGTTTGTTTTCTTTTACTTGATTGCAAGTTACATATACTTGCTTCTTCATGTGTCTCATAATTTGTGATCATATGACAGACAATGGTATAAAAGATTAGAGACAGAATAAACAATATTTATCTCTAGAAAAGTACATAGTCTTTGCTCTGACTGATAAAAGTTGAATTGATGGAGTCTGTAATTGAGCTGGGTCTGGGCTTTGTTGCTGCTTTACTTAAATTTCATTCACCACTGGCTTCAAATATTTTGAAGGCAGGATTCAGATTTTTCTTCAACAGGGCTTGAGATCTGAGTTGTAACAACACTCCAACTGTCCCTCTCTGCTTTACAGCTCGGGCACTAACTTTACAAACTATATGACATTCTCTCTGCTTTGCTGTCTACCCAGCAGCTTTGCCTGCTGAGGACTTCTCTTTGTTTTCCAGCCCTGTCCCCTAATTTTCTGCACCTTTGGAGGCATCTTTCTACACTGATGTCCTGTCGCCAGCTTTAGGGAACAGCTCCTTTGTACTAAGTGAATTCCTAGTGCACTTAAGAGGGATCCCTCTCATTCCTCCTGCTTCACCCCAGCCTTTGGCATGCTGCCACTGGTACTCCATGAATGCACTGAAGAAAAGTACTGGAGAGTGGGTATAAACTTACTCTGTGACTAGGGCTTCTTGGAATTCTAAACTGCCATGTCAGCACACACATCACCACAAAGACTTTGGTAAAATTTCAACGAGTTCCTCTTTACTCTCAACTATGGTAAATTCCCTTCTCTTCCTGCTGTGATTCCAGGGGTACAGCCATGGGTATCTTCTTTCCCATGAAAGGCTCATCCTCTAATGGAACTTAATTTATTAGGTTTATTTGTGTCATCAACTCTCTAACAGGTTAAAAACAAAAAAAAAAATCTATGATACTATGGCATATTTACTTTCTTCACATTATTAAGACAGGAGTGAATGGTCTACTGCAACTCTGCACATCTTAACCAGACGTGAAAGTCTCTATCTTCCTCTTCAGCACAGGTTTTATTTTTTATTTGTTAATATTTATTTATTTATTTGCACTGTGACTTAGTTGTGGCAAGTGGGATCTTTGGATGCAGCATGTGGGATCTAGTTCCCTTACCAGGGATTGAACCCAGGTCCCCTACACTGTGAGTGTGGAGTCTTAGCCACTGGACCACCAGGAAAGTCCCACATAGGTTTTATTTCAAGCAACATGTGGTTAACCTTTGAGTTTCAACAGTAAATATAACAATAAGATTGTTGTAGTATTAAAATATTTTCATGTGAAATAAGTAGTATTTACTTCGCAATTTTAAGCACTAAGATTCCTATCTGTTTTTGTGTATCACAATTATCTAACCACTCAGAAGGCATAATATGAACCATTAAATGGATGTAAAGTTCTTAAACAGTCACAAGTAATATTGTGAAAATAAGAAACATAAAATTTTATAGCAAAAGAAAGTTATAAATCACAAACTTCCTTGGAGAAAGCATTTAAAGTAGTAAAATCACATTACAAGATGTTAACTCACAAAATAACCAAAATATAATGAAGGTAAAGGTCTAAAAACTTCTGCCCATCCATCCATTACCCCTTCCTTTATTCCACAAATCTAGTCTCAGGGTTTTAAACAGAATTTATATTTAAGATTCCTAGATTTACTGCAGACTTCTCCCCTGAGCTCTGGAATTGAATGACACTCAACAAACACACTCATATGTCTAAAAGGCATCTCAAACTTAAAATGTTAAAAATAGTGAACTCCTAATTTTTTCCTCAAGTTGTTCCTTCTAGAGTCTTCCTCATCTCACTGAAAGGCAAACCACTGGGTCACTTGCCCAGGCTAAAAACCTAGAAGCTATTCTTGCCTCTCAAATACCACATATAAACAAACTCTATGGCCTCTATTTAAAAAATATATTTAAAATCCTACCATTTCCCAACACTCCTACTTCTGTTCTAGCCCTAGTCACCATCATCTTGTTTCTGTATAATTGCCTTGGCCTTCTAATTGATCTTTCTGCTTAAGTCTTTACAGCCTTTCCATTCGATTTCTCTTCTCTACAGCCAGAGTGATTCTTTTAAAATGTAAGTGAAATCATGTCACTCCTCTACTCAGTGATCTCCCACGGCATCCCATTTCACTCAGGGTAAAAGCTATAAAACATGGTAAAACCCTATGATCTGGCTCCTGCAATCTCTCTGACCCTATCTCTTATTTTTGTTCACTGTGCTCTGGCTAGAGCACACTGGCCTCCTTTCTGTTCCTAAACAAGTCACGGCCCACATCTATATCAGGGCCTCTGTAACTGTGGCTCCCTCTGCCTGCGACACTCTTTCCCCATGTTGCAGTTACTCAGTAGCTTAAAACAACTGATTAATTCTCCAAGTCTCTCAGTTAACTGGATGGTTCTTCTGTTGGTCTCACCTGGACTCACTCATGTGCCTGCAATCAGTGGGCAGCTTGGCTGGTACCAGATGATCTAAATGACCTCTCTCATACATTTCAGGCCTTGGTGCTGGCTGCTGGTTGGCCCATTCTCTCTATAAATGCGTGCATGCTCAGTTGCTCAGTCGTGCCTGACTCTTTGCAATCCCATGAACTGTAGCCTGCTAGGTTCCTCTCTCCATGGGACTTCCAAGGCAAGAATACTGGAGGAGGTTGTAATTTCCTACTCCAGGATATCTTCCTGACCCAGGGATTGAAACTGCATCTCTTGCATCTCCTGCATTGGCAGGCGGATTCTTTATCACTGTCACCTGGGAAGCTCCTCTCTACAGGTGGTCTCCCACAATTTGACATTCTAGCCCAGTCCTTACCCAGTACAAGGAACATTCCAGTGGGCAAAGGTAGAAGCCGCAAGGTTGCTTGCGGCCTAGAATTTGGAACTTGGCATCTCCTTTGGCACTCAGTCAACACAACATATAAGGCCAACCCAGATTTAAGGTTTGGGGAAAAAAAAGTCCCCCCTTTGATGAACAAGTTGCAAAATTTTGTGGATTCAATATATCACACCCCAGATTTCTCCATGGCTCAGTCTCTTCATTTGCTCAAATGTCACCACATCAGTGAGGCCTTCTATGACTCCATACAAATTAACTATCCTTCCCTCACCTTGGGACTTTCTTTCCCACATTTTATTTTAGCATCTACTATCACCTGACATTGCATATTTACTTTATTATTGGTCTCTTTCCCAATACAGTGTAAGATCTGTGAAGGTAGGAACTTTCTCTTTGGTTCACCATTATGTCCCCAGCACCTTGAACACTGCATGTATACACAGCAGGCACTCAAGCAATATCTGATAAATGAATCATCTTATTCAAATGAGCATGTACCATGAAATAATAAAGCAAGAATCCAAAGAATCCAAAATGACTCAAAAAGCATAATATAAATTTAGGCATGTGAAATGTTAGTGGCAGAGAATGAGATGGTTAGATAGCACCACTGACTCAATGGACATGAATTTGAGCAAAATCCAGGAGACAGTGAAGGACAGGAAAGCCTGGCGTGCTACCCTAACCCTAAACCTAACCCTAATACAGTCCATGGGGATGCAAACAGTTGGACATGTCTTAGTGACTGAACAACAATGTTAGTGGCTTTATATGTTCTTCTTTGATTTATTCTGTGATTTTGAACAAAGCATTTTATTATGCTTCAATGTCTCCATCTATAAAGACTTAGACACATGTCTCTTGTTTCTTGGATATAATGAGAATGTTTTACACGAATACTTTAAACTCTTCATAAAAAGTTTCTGCAGGCCATAGAATATGCACTGTCTTAAAAGCTTATCAGTCTGGCACCAAATGTAGATGATATAAGATTTAACTGCATAGCAATAACAATTTATGTGAGACACCTATGGTTAATAGTGTCATTCAAGTTTTGCTTAGGCTAGTGTCTGCTAAGTTTATCATTCCCTCAGTAGAACATGAAAAAATACAAGAAGTTTTTTAAAAAGCCATCTTGTCAGAAAATTCTAAGTAGAAAATACATAAGAAAAAACAAGTTTATCAGACACAGGTGTGTGTAAATATATGTTTTTAAAAATGCTCTGGCCCCATTCCTTAATCTATTCAGTACAAACAGAATAAAACGAATGAATGCTATAGAAAGAGGGTGTACACTAGAGGAGACATCAGTACTAAACTCACTGTCACCATCCCAATAAACTAAAGGCACTGTTACCAGGTCTAAATCAGTTTTATCTCCAATGTGGGAAGAAGCTGAATTACTTACCTATTAAAAGTTCTCACTATTTGCTGTACTAGAATAATAAAACCAGAGACAATAATGTAAATGAGTCAGCTAGTTACTGACAAAAGAATCTTCCTCCTCAGAAAACCTGGGGGTGTAAGGGTTAGGGATGAGGAGACCTCCTTTTTATTATACACACTCTTGGGCTCATTTCTGAAATACATGCATACAATACCTCTAAACAAAAAAAGTAAAAATAAAAACAATACAATAAAAAGAGGAATTAACTCCCTCCATGGTTCTGACATATTAAATAAACCTGAAAGTTTTCATAAAATATATTTTATATGGACTATATCAGAATCAAATAATAAGCACTCTAGGTATAGTAATATATATTCATGTATCTATATTTTATGGCCTTTGTAGAAACCACTGCCTCTCTGTCAAAGTGACAAGACAGGAAGCATAGCATCTAAATTCAAAAGATAGTTTGATCCAATAATATGCTATTTCAGGCAGAAGAAAAGCTCAAAATAAAGACCACAAAAGACTCCCTTACTTAAACCATTTTTTTCAAAGCAGGTAGATAAATGTTTTGTTATTTTAAAGGTACTTAAAAATCCTCAAGATTCAATTTACTTATAATACATGGATTTAGATAGAGTTGAAGCAGTTATTCACATATACTTTATACATATGAGTTGCTGATCAACTATTACCATTGTTCCTGATATACTTTCTTCTCAGAGCTCTTGCACGTACCTAGGTTAAATTCTGACTCTAAGCAGCTATAGTAGTAAGAAAATTTCAGTAAAATAAATTTTCACTAGCCACAACTGTTGTATTAGCCATACCCTAAACGTTAAAACAGAGAAGGCAATGGCATCCCACTCCAGTACTCTTGCCTGGAAAATCCCATGGATGGAGGAGCCTGGTAGGCTGCAGCCCATGGGGTCGCTAAGAGTCGGATACGACTGAGCAACTTCACTTTCACTTTTCCCTTTCATGAACTGGAGAAGGAAATGGCAACCCACTCCAGTATTCTTGCCTGGAGAATCCCAGGGACGGTGGAGCCTGGTGGGCTGCCATCTATGGGGTCGCACAGAGTCGGACACGACTGAAGTGACTTAGCAGCAGCAAACGTTAAAAATTTCTTTCATGCTGATGAAAAAAGGCAAGGTAGTGTTAGTTGAAATCCCAGAATTGGGGATATTTTCACTCAGGAAAAGGAACTGTTCTCTTCTGCATTCGAAATAGAAACAATGCTATTATAAAAATTTGATGATTCAAATTGTTGTAAGAAAAAAACAGATATACATTAGGAATTCCAACTGTAGTAAACAGGAAGGGATGAACTAAGCCAGGAAACTCAGCCTGAGCACTTCCATGAGCTACTTTTATGACCTTGGTCAGCTCATTTAACCTCTTTAGGACTAAATTTTTCATGTGGACACAAGGGGGATTAGGCGATCTTTAAGATTCTACGGCTGACAGGGGCTAGGCCGGGCCAGGGGCCAGGGGCGGCGGTCGAGAGGGGCTAGGCAGGGCCGGGGGCGGAGACGGCGGCGAGAGGAGTTACCCAAGGCCCAAGGAGCAGGGGCTGCGTGGGCACAGGAGGGCCGAGAGGAGTTACTCCACATTCAAGGTTAGGAGGAGCCGTCGTGAGTAGATATCCCTTGTCCAATGTAAGGAGCAATGGCTGCACTTTGCTGGAGCAGCCGTGAAGAAATACCCCACCTCCAAGGTAAGAGAAACCCAAGTAAGATGGTAAGTGTTGCGAGAGGGCATCAGAGGGCAGACACACTGAAACTAAAATTACAGAAAACTAGCTAATCTGATCACACGGACCACAGCCTTGTCTATCTCAATGAAACTAAGCCATGCCGTGTGGGGCCACCCAAGATGGATGGGTCATGGTAGAGAGGTCTGACAGAATGTGGTCCACTGGAGAAGGGAATGGCAAACCACTTCAGTATTCTTGCCTTGAGAACCCCATGAACAGTATGAAAAGGCAAAAAGATAGGACACTGAAAGACGAACTCCCCAGGTCAGTAGGTGCCCAATATGCTAATGGAGATCAGTGGAGAAATAACTCCAGAAAACATGATGGGATGGAGCCAAAGCAAAAACGATACCCAGCTGTGGAGGTGACTGGTGATAGACGCAAAGTCTGATGCTGTAAAGAGCAATATTGCATAGGAACCTGGAATGTTAGGTCCATGAATCAAGGCAAATTGGAAGTGGTCAAACAGGAGATGGCAAGAGTGAACGTCGACATTCCAGGAATCAGCGAACTAAGATGGACTGGAATGGGTGAATTTAACTCAGATGACCATCGTACCTACTACTGTGGGCAAGAATTCCTTAGAAGAAATGGAGTAGCCATCACGGTCAACAAAAGAGTCCGAAAGGCAGTACTTGGATGCAATCTCAAAAACGACAGAATGATCTCTGTTTGTTTCCAAGGCAAACCATTCAATATCACAGTAATCCAAGTCTATGCCCCAACCAGTAACGCCGCAGAAGCTGAAGTTGAACGGTTCTATGAAGCCTACAAGACCTTCTAGAACTAACAACCAAAAAAAGATGTCCTTTTCATTATAGGGGACTGGAATGCAAAAGTAGGAAGTCAAGAAACACCTGGCATAACAGGCAAATTTGGCCTTGGAGTACAGAATGAAGCAGGGCAGAGGCTATTTAATAGAGTTTTGCCAAGAGAACGCACTGGTAATAGCAAACACCCTCTTCCAACAACACGAGGGAATACTCTACACGTGGACATCACCAGATGGTCAACACCGAAATCAGACTGATTATATTCTTTGCAGCCAAAGATGGAGAAGCTCTATACAGTCAGCAAAAACAAAACCAGGAGCAGACTGTGGCTTAGATCATGAACTGCTTATTGCCAAATTCAGACTTAAATTGAAGAAAGTAGGAAAAACCACTAGTCTCTTCAGGTATGACCTAGATCAAATCCTTTATGAGTATACAGTAGAAGTGACAAGTAGATTTAAGGGACTAGATCTGATAGACAGAGTGCCTGATGAACTATGGACAGAGGTTCGTGACATTGTACAGGAGACAGGGATCAAGAAAATCCCCATGGAAAAGAAATGCAAAAAGACAAAATGGCTGTCTGAGGAGGCCTTACAAATAGCTAGGAAGAGAAGAGAAGCGAAAAGGAAAGGAGAAAAGGAAAGATATTCCCATCTGAATGCAGAGTTTCAAAAAACAGCAAGGAGAGATAAGAAAGCCTTCCTCAGCAATCAGGGCAAAGAAATAGAGGAAAACAACAGATTGGGAAATACTAGAGATCTCTTCAAGAAAATTAGAGATACAAAAGGAACATTTCATGCCAAGATAGGCTCGATAAAGGACAGAAATGGTATGGACCTAACAGAAGCAGAAGATACTAAGAAGAGGTGGCAAGAATACACAGAAGAACTGTATAAAAAAGATCTTCACGACCCAGATAATCATGATGGTGTGATCACTCACCTAGAACCAGACATCCTGGAACGTGAAGTCAGGTGGGCCTCAGAAAGCATCACTACGAACAAAGCTAGTGGAGGTGATGGAATTCCAGTTGAGCTATTTCAAATCCTCAAAAGGTGATGCTGTGAAAGTGCTGCACTCGATATGCCAGCAAATTTGGAAAACTCAGCTGTGGCCACAGGACTGGAAAAGGTCAGTTTTCGTTCCAATCCCAAAGAAAGGCAATGCCAAAGAATGCTCAAACTACCGCACAATTGCACTCATCTCACATGCTCGTAAAGTAATGCTCAAAATTCTCCAAGCCAGGCTTCAGTAATATGTGAACCGTGAACTTCCAGATGTTCAGGCTGGTTTTAGAAAAGGCAGAGGAACCAGAGATCAAATTGCCATTATCCGCTGGATCATTGAAAAAGCAAGAGAGTTCCAGAAAAACATCTATTTCTGTTTTATTGACTATGCCAAAGCCTTTGACTGTGTGGATCACAATAAACTGTGGAAAATTCTGAAAGAGATGGGAATACCAGACCATCTGACCTGTCTCTTGAGAAACCTGTATGCAGGTCAGGAAGCAACAGTTAGAACTGGACATGGAACAACAGACTGGTTCCAAATAGGAAAAGGAGTACGTCAAGGCTGTATATTGTCACCCTGCTTATTTAACTTATATGCAGAGTACATCATGAGAAACACTGGGCTGGAAGAAACACAAGCTGGAATCAAGATTGCTGGAAGAAATATCAATAACCTCAGATATGCGAATGACACCACCCTTATGGCAGAAAGCGAAGAAGAACTAAAGAGCCTCTTGATGAAAGTGAAAGAGGAGAGTAAAAAAGTTGGCTTAAAGCTCAGCATTCAGAAAACTAAGATCATGGCATCTGGTCCCATCACTTCATGGGAAATAGATGGGGAAACAGTGGAAACAGTGTCAGACTTTATTTTTTTGGGCTCCAAAATCATTGCTGATGGTGATTGCAGCCATGAAATTAAAAGACGCTTACTCCTTGGAAGGAAGGTTATGGCCAACATAGATAGCATATTTAAAAGCAGAGATATTACTTTGCCAACAAAAGTCCGTCTAGTCAAGGCTATGGTTTTTCCAGTGGTCATGTATGGATGTGAGAGTTGGACGGTGAAGAAAGCTGAGTGCCGCAGAATTGATGCTTTTGAATTGTGGTGTTGGAGAAGACTTGAGAGTCGCTTGGACTGCAAGGAGATCCAATCGATCCATCCTAAAAGAGATCACTCCTGGGTGTTCATTGGAAGGACTGATGTTGAAGCTGAAACTCCAATACTTTGGCCACCTCATGCGAAGAGTTGACTCATTGGAAAAGACCCTAATGCTGGGTAGGATTGGGGGCAGGAGGAGAAGGGGACGACAGAGGATGAGATGGTTGGATGGCATCACTGACTCGATGGACGTGAGTTTGGGTGGACTCCGGGAGCTGGTGATGGACAGGGAGGCCTGGTGTGCTGCGATTCATGTGGTCATAAAGAGTCAGACACAACTGAGCAACTGAACTGAACTGAACTGATATGCATTCTTATTTATGCAAGGAATATTTCTAATGCATACATAAGAAAGTGGTACTAGCTGTTGCTTCTGAGAGGGGAACTAGCAGTTTAAAGTAGAAGAAAGATTTAACTTTTCAATGTAAATAATTTTTTTCACAGTTTGATTTCACACTGTCTGTGTAACATTTTCATTAAGAAAAAATCCACATATATTTTATTTAAAAATTTTCCATTTCCCATACTAAAATTTAAATTACCCCCCCAAATGTGTCTTCTCTGACAAAACATTTTTCTTTTATGGACAGATTTTTTTCAAACCTTGAAAAGCCGGGGAAACACATCTGCTGGTTGTCCACGAATCACAAACAGACGAGAGTTTAATTTTCGCAGATTGGCATCAAGGTCTTCAAGACATTGAAGCAAAAATCTAGAGAGAGGAAAATATTATTAAAACTCTTCAAAATATGTATTTAGAAGATTTAGAGTAATAAAAAGTCATGCTATTCTAAAATTTGAAATGCCACCCCCTTTTTTATCTCTTTATCATCTTCTAATTTCTAGCGGATATAAAAATTACTGCTTCTAGAAACCATTCCTATAAGTTTTAAAAATTATGGCACAAGTTTCTCAGTATTTTTAAATGAAGTTCCTAAATTAAATCACTAGCTGTCATTAAATAATAGTGACTGTTAGCAAAGTTTACTTTGTAAACATAAAAATCATATAAAATAATAAAGTAATTAAATGAATTTATCTCACTGTTTAAACTTGGTGAAATAAATCCAAGTTAATATAAAAAAGCCACCTTGAAAAACCTAGGACACTTTTGACTGGGAAAAAAAAGAACACTTTTAACATCCTATTTAATCACTCTGAACAAGTGAATAAGAATTTGAGCCCTTTATTAGGGGATGTTGTAATCATCTAAGAGAGAGGAGTAAAGTCCATTTTCAAATTTCTAATATAAAGAATCTGGTAATAAATAGATGTTAAATTATGTGGCATTAACTCTCCAAGTGTAGAGAATACCAAATTAATTTTTTCATAAAAGGTTTCTGAGGAAGGTGGGGCTGTACACTTTTTTCAATGAAATTAGCATCAATAAGTCCTATGCATAATAGATATCTGGGGAAATTCTGGGGTGGAGGCAGAAGACTGCTTACTTTGCATCTTCCATTGTGAAGAAATGGGGCAGTCCACAAGAGCAAATCCAAAACAGATGTCACCCCTGGAAGGTTCAACCTCATTATTTGCCTCATGTTAATTTTCTCTAAGATTTCATGTAGATTCTATTCCTTCCGACTCTGCTTCTTTTATGTTTTTCATTTTAAATAGTTATCCATCTTTTCCACAGCCTTGTGATCTTCCAGAATTACGACTGTACCTTACTTATGAGGAGGAGTGGTTAAAATGAATAGAAAGGCATATTTCAGAACTGCATTGTTCAACATGGTAGCCACTAGGCATGTGTAGCCATTTAAATTAGCTAAAATTAAAATTTCAGTTCCTCAGTCACACTTGCCATATGTCAAGGCCTCTCAATAACCACATGTGTGGCTAGTAGCAACCATATGGGACAGCACATGTGAAGAATGCTTCCATCATTGCAGAAATTTCTATTGGACAGCACTGTTCTAGAAGATTACTCAGAAGAGATCATTTTGTTCTCTTTGCCCATTCCAATCCCATCATTTCACCAAGAAAGTCTTGTTAATTTTCTACAAATGTAGTTATTAAGTGACATCAGTGTAACTAGTCAAATCTGATATTTTTCCCCCTTAGGAGTCATCATTTCTGTGGGCTTAGGGAGTCACAGTGCTATATTCACATGGGTGTTAAAGACATCCCATCATTTCACCTTAGGAAGTCTTAACAGTTGTCCTTCGAGAAATATGAAATAAACCTTTATATACTCACATTTATATTACACCAAAATCTTCTTTTTGTCTTGGTTTACAGTCACCACCCTAATACCCGATCCTTAATGCTCAAACTACTGCACAATTGCATTCATCTCACATGGTAGCCAAGTAACGCTCAAAATTCTCCAAGCCAGGCTTCAACAGTATGTGAACCGTAAACTTCCAGATGTTAAAGCTGGATTTAGAAAAGGCAGAGGAACCAGAGATCAAACTGTCAACATCCACTGGATCATCAAAAAAGCGAGACAGTTTGAGACAAACATCTACTTCTGCTTTATTGACTATGCCAAAGCCTTTGACTGTGCGGATCACAATAAACTGCGGAAAATTCTTCAAGAGATGGGAATACCAGACCACCTGACCTGCCTCCTGAGAAATCTGTATGCAGGTCAACAAGACACAGTTAGAATTGGACATGAAAGAACACACTGGTTCCAAATCGGGAAAGGAGTATGTCAAGGCTATATATTGTTACCCTGCTTATTTAACTTATATGCTGAGTACATCATGAGAAACACCGGGCTGGATGAAGCACAAGCTGGAATCAAGATTGCCGGGAGAAATATCAATAACCTCAGCTATGCAGTGACACCACCCTTACGGCAGAAAATAAAGAAGAAATAAAGAGTCTCTTGATGAAAGTGAAAGAGGAGAGTGAAAAAGTTGGCTTAAAACTCAATATTCAGAAAACTAAGATCACGGCATCTGGTCCCATCATTTCATGGCAAATAGATGGGGAAGCAATGGCAACAGTGAGAGACTTTATTTGGGGGAGCTCCAAACTCACTGTGGATGATGATGACTGCAGTCATGAAATTAAAAGATGCTGGCTCCTTGGAAGAAAAGTTATGACCAACCTAGACAGCATATTAAAAAGCAGAGACATTACTTTGCCAAGAAAGGTCTGTCTAGTTGAAGCTACGGTTTTTCCAGTAGTCATATTATGGATGTGAGAGTTGGACTATAAAGAAAGTTGAGTGCCGAAGAATTGATGCTTTCGAACTGTGGTGTTGGAGAGGACTCTTGAAACCCCTTGGACACCAAGGAGATCCAACCAGTCCATCCTAAAGGAAACCAGTCCTAATATTCATTGGAAGGACTGATGTTGAAATCCCAATACTTTGGCCACCTGATGCGAAGAACTGACTCATTTGAAAAGACACTGATGCTGGGAAAGATTGAAGGCGTGAGGAGAAGGGGACAAGAGAGGATGAGATGGTTGGATGGCCATCACCGACTCAATGGACATGAGTTTGAGTAAGCTCCCGGAGTTAGTGATGGACAGGGAGGCCTGGCGTGCTGCAGTCCATGGGGTCGCAAAGAGTCAGACATGACTGAGCGACTGAACTGAACTGAACTGATCCCAACCCACCACTACCAATGTGTAAATCCTTTGGGGAGAATATTGCTGCTGACTATTGTTGTTAAAGCAATATAAAAGCATCTAAGTTTTGTAAAATTATCCATAACTATGAATAACATCATGTTTGGTGATAAATGTTTACTGGGAAGCAGATAGTTTTCTGTATTTGCTTGGCAAAATAATTTTTAGACCCTGAGGTACTGAGATCAAAAATTAACAAGTTGAATGAACTAGCAATTTTAAAGTTTTCTTAAATTCAAACAGTACAAAACTAAAATGTCCCGGAAAGATAATCCATGGAAGAGATAATCTTCAAATCTCTTTTGTAGTGTGAGTTTCAGTATCTTCTCTACCAGACCAGACAGTAAGTAGCAGAGTTCTCCACACTCTACTTTTGGATAGAAAAGTTTTCATGTAGTACAAGTAGGTCAATGACAGATAATAAGATGGGAAAAGGAGATAAAAAAAAAGGACCTGATTAATTTATAAAATGAACTAGTAAGCCTCGATTAGTTAATAATTAGCCCTTTATTTTTCCCTTTCTTGTTCACAGTTGAATAAGCATTCTTAACGCTTTTCAATAAACACTCTATGAACCAAACAAACATTGTACAGGATGATGTGGACTAAAGCAATGGAAAAAGTTTTGCAACCAAAAAATTAACTTTGTTTTGGCATCTCATAAAACAAAGGAATATAAATTGTATACCAGTAGAGTGTTTTTCTCCAATAGATGTTATTGATGGCTCTTTTCTTCCATAGTATGTTTTCCTTCCATGGCTATTATTGTTTATATCAGTGTAACTTAACATAAAAATTGCAGAGATACAGTAGATTCAAATATGTATTTCAGAAAATAATCATGAAGGAAAGAAAAAGAGCAGCATGGAGAACACATGGTGTTGCTTTTCTCTGTTATAAGCCTTTCTATGCTACGACTTTTAAAACTATTGCATATATTATTTTGATAAAATAAAATTTACTTTGCATATATCTACTTGTTACATGTGTATAAGAAAATAACTACAAGGATACTCATCAACTTACTAATAATAGCCACCCTGAGCGCCAAAGAATTCATGTTTTCAAACTGTGGTATTGGAGAAGACTCTTGAGAGTCCCTTGGACTGCAGGAGATCAAACCTAAAGGAAATCCTAAAGGAAATCAACCCTGAATACTCACTGGAAGGACTTATGCTGAAGCTGAAGCTCCAATACTTTGGCTACCTGATGCCAAGAGCCTGCTCATTAGAAAAGATCCTGATGCTGGGAAAGACTGAAGGCAGGAGAAGGGGATGACAGAAGATGAGATGGTTGGATGGCATCACTGACTCAATGGACGTGAGTTTGAGCAAACTCTGGGAGATGGTGAAGGACAGGGAAGCCTCGAGTGTTGCATCCATGGGGCCGCAGAGAGTCGGACACAACTGAGCGACTGAACAACAATTGGGGAGAGGAAGTTTGGGGTGGGGGTAAAGAAGAGAGAAACATACACTTTTTTAAACTTCATAAAAGGTATAAAATTGATAATTAGCATATATTCCTTCAAAGTAGAACAAAATTGAAAAATATTAATCTGCTGGAAACCTGGTTTAACACATAATGAACATCTTTCAAAGCAACAGGCATACTTCTATGGCATGAATTTTCACAGTTCATGGTATCTCATTGCATAGATGTCCCATAATTTAATAATTAATAGCAACAAATTACTATCCCTCAACCAATCCTGGAAAGCTCTAATTTCCTCATGTGTTAAACTAGGATAGTAATAGGGGCCATATCATAGTATTGTTGTGAGAATTAAATAGGTTAATGTATATGAAGCTCTTAAAACAGTGCCTGACCCACGGTAACCATGATTATATGTCTCATCATTCCTACAGTAATTTTAGTCCCCTTCTTCCTACAATAATTCTACTCCTTGTTATCTCATGCTAGTATTATTTGCTCAATGCCTTAAAATAGTTCTGCCTACCAAATAATCCCTCTCTATTCTAATCCATTTTTTATGTAATACCAAATTTTCCTGAGGCACACTTTCCTGTAAAAAGGTCTTCAAAGGTTCATTCACCTATAGAATAAAGAACAAATTACTTTGTTTGACCAACTTAGGGTTCCAGGTTCATTTTTTGCCACTCCTCTTTCCCTCCTGCCAAACCAAACTACTTTTCCCCCTACACACATTCAATCTCCTGGAATTTGCTCCATGCTCTTCCATTGGCCTGGAGCACCTTCCTAATTCCCATCTCTATTTTCTGCTAATTTTCCATCTTCCATATGAAAGTAATTTCTCCATCCTGTATACTGTCAAAGGACATAATGTACCTCATCATAGAGAAACTTTCAGATTGTATGTTACATGATAGCTATCATATAGATCACCTTCTCCTCCTGAACGATTTCACAATAAGTATCTGTGTCTCATGTCTACCTACACAGTTAACTTTATCTGTGTTTTGGCTTCTGCATTTGGCAAACAAATTTCAATATGTGCCTTACACAGTTTGCTGAAAAGATCAGAAATAGGAAAAAATGACCTATAGAATTGTCTGTAACATCTGTTGAAAGGATTTGTTATTGTTCAGTTGCTAAGTCACATTCAACTCTGTGACCAGCATGCAAGGCTCTTCTGTCCACTATATCCTGGAGTTTGATCAAATTCATGAAAGGATTAGGAAAAGTATAAAATCACTAGTACTTGGTAGATATTCATTAAACAGAAGTTACAATTATTCTCCTTTGGGAAAAATTTATAGTTTTGAAAAAATAACATGTATTTTTATATATAAATAACTGGGCATGACAACAGAAGACAATGAATTAGTTGGATGCCTACAACTATATACACAATTGTCTTGACTCTTAACCTTTCCTGAATGTGACTTTGAACAAAGGTTTGGTGAAAATCTTTTCCACAAGGCAAAGCAAACATGAATATGAATATATATACATACAGATACAGTCCAATCCCCCTGGTGGCTCAGGCGGTAAAGCGTCTGCCCGCAATGCGGGAGACCGAGGTTCGATGCCCGTGTCGGGAAGATCCCCTGGAGAAGGAAATGGCAACCCACTCCAGTACTCTTGCCTAGAAAATTCCATGGATGGAGGAGCCTGGTGGGCTACAGTTCATGGGGTTGCAAAGAGTCGGATATGACTGAGCGACTTCACTTTCTACAGTGCAATTAAGACCCTGAATCAACTAATCTCTAAGCATATAATTCTTCCTTGATAACACCGTAAAATCTCCAATACACTAAGTTCAAAGTATCAACTCATTGACAGGTAAGATTTCTTTTTAGTACTGAAGGAATAATGTTACTTCAAAGAGTACTATATAAAGTCTAATCTTTCATCCTTGACCCTCATCAGGGAAGAGAGTGAGTTCTGCCAGAGTTCAGATTCAATGTGTTCCAGATCATATCAATTTCAACCTTTATATATTACAAATGCATGTACCTAAGTACAGGGATCCAGTGCTGAATGAACTGATTTAATACACTGAAATTATACACGGCTTGTAGGATCTCAGATCCTGGATCAGGGATTGAACTTGGGCCATGATAGTGAAAGCCTGGACTCCTAACCACCAGGCCAACAGGGAACTCCCCTAAGGTACAGTTTAAATAGGAACGTATTTTCAGACCTTATTCAATTTGGAGTGTCTACTGTTTTCTTGAAACCATACCCATTTGAAGGCTCACTTAATAATGCTATTAACTACAGATACATGCAATGGGTTGATTTTTAAACAGGACAAATGGTAGTAAAACTCACTATACCCTTTTGCATAATTGTACTGCCTAAACAGAAGAATAGTTCTGTTGATATTTAATTATTGAATACAATATGAATTGCAGCACTTCACAATAAATTGAAGAGATGTTAGGTTAAGAAAATATATTTCTTCACCTTAAATATTTTAAGGATTTTTTTAAAACCTCCAGTGATCACTACCTTATTGCTATTAGAAAAAATTACATGTGGTGAGTTTCCTTATACCGGTTCCAAAAGATGATTTCAACATGAATCAACAGAAATAGTTTCTTAAAGTAGGTCATTGCTATAGCAACCAGTGGGCAGTTTGGTATACTCCCCATAACAATGACCTACTTTCCAGCCTGTGCTAGAACAGCTTTATATAACTTGAATTTCTAGTTCTGTCTATAAAATAGACTAAAAAAGGCAATAGTAAGATACAACATAATCCCATTCCTGCTAAAAACAAGGCATTATGAATTAACATGTATCATACCAAAATAAAGCCATCTGGTTCTGCACTTTAGTTTATAAAATATATCTTATCACATGCTCAACGATGAAAACTACACTTCGAATATCTCAACCAAAACAATTCACTGCTGACCCTAGAGAACTGATTTACAGAATATAAATTAAGATCATTAAAACCACATGCAAAATATCTTCTCTTTCTACTCTTCCTCCTCATGAAACAACATGAGTTAGATTTTTAAAAATAAAAGGTCTGGATATATTAACTATAATATAAGAAAAAATGGAGAGTCTCAGTCATTAAGCAGTCTATGGTGTTTCATTAGAAATTCAAAAATTATCATTATAAATAGTAATGTGTCTCTCCATAAATTGACTAAAGTTTACATATGCTTTTTTTCTGGTTTGTGACAAATTTTTAGCGTTCTTATCTAACTTTACTCAAATTATCAGAATATTTGTGATATATACTTTCCCTGAAGAAAATAGTTTAATATTGAAAAAGGGTTAAACATATACTTTAAAAGCAAATTTCATATTTTGCCAGGATCTAATGGTTCGTAAATCCGTGGTCTGATACCATGACATAATGTCACTTTTTATAACAAATATTTTTCACTGCCTCTTTTAAATTCTGAAATTCATAGATAATATAACATTCTTATATACAATTTGAAAGCATTAATATAATGCTCCAATGTCATTTATATTTTAAACAGAAATAACATTTACTTCCCATAAGTAAATATCTGGGGATGAAACAAAAAGACAGTGAATTAATTGGATGCCTACACCTACATATAGAATCATTTAAAATTCAACAGCTACAAAAACAGAATGATACAGCTGTATTATTGGTGACTAAAGTACCATGAATAGTACTGCCTTTGGTAATATGTTTTTCTGTAATGTTAAGCAAGACTTAGTAAAGTTCTTGACAAAGTTCAGTCCTCCCTGATTCACATGGGTGAATATATTTTAGGAGCACTCGATGCATATTAAAATTGTGTAAAAAATAACTCACGTTTACACATAAAAATGAATTTAGGCTCTAGATTTTGAAGATCATGAATAAGTTTTTCACTTATATGAAACATCTAGTAGACTATTTGAAAGCTATGTGGGACTCAGAACAACTATTTATTTTGAGAGACTGTCCTGAGCATTGCAAGCAGTTTTCCATTCTCGGCCTCTCCTCACTAATTCTACTAGGACCTTTCAAACACTGTGAACCCCCAAAATGCCCCAATAAACTCCAAAAATATCTTCTAAGCAGTGACATTATTAATTATTCACATAATTTTATTGATTTGAGGAACACATGATAAATGATATGAAATGCCAACACTTACGGAGCTTAAAATCTAGAAAAGAAACCTGAAAATGTACATGATACATACGAGTATAACAGAACCTGTTATGGTAGAATGCAATATATATTATAAGAGACACATATGAATATCATTAACTTGCTTTGAAAAATCAGGAGGGAGAAATCACTTCTGGATTTTTTTTTTTTTTGAGACGGGGAGAAATTTGTAGAAAGAGGACTTGCAGTATTAATTTGATTGTAACAGATGAAGACAGGAAGGAAGAATATTGGCTATAGAACTGTAACCTTCTTAAAGGCCAGGACTAGGCCTTTCTCACCACTTTTAATTGGTCAGAGAAGGTCCCAAGGCCAAGCCAAACTTCAAGAAGGTAGAAGCATAAATTTTCTGTAGGTGAACAATAACATCTACCACAATATTCAAACCAACACTGATATATATGTATTCATATTTTTTAATGAAGGGTATATTACAGCAGCACAGAAGAAACAAAACTGTGTATGGGGGCAGGAGAAAGGAGATAGGAGGCATGAGCAGGAAAACATTTGAGCAGAGTTTGGAATCAATAGGTGTTGATCATGAGGATCAAGTAGCAAAGAGCATTCAAAGCACAGAAAACAGTATCCTTAAGTCAAGAAATTCAAAAAGGACTTATCTGGTAGTCCAGTGGCTGAGACTCTACATTCCCAATGCAAGGAACCTGGGTTCCATCTCTGGTTGGGGAACTATATCCCACATGCAGCAACTAAGACCCAGCACAGCCAAATAAATAAATAAATATCAAAAAAAAGGAAAGAAATTCAAAAGAACTCTATGTGTTTGGGTGAGGGATGGATGGGGAGTGATCAACTGCGAGAACATATCATACTTTCCAACACTAAACTACCTCCCCCCAAAACAAATGTTAACATTTCAAAAAATATTCAAAATCAATGTCAAAAGAAACCTACAAACTTCTGTTGCTGACAGGACTTTGGATTAAGATACTCTAACGGAAATAACTAACAACAAAAAAAAAACAAAATAAAACTTTAAAACATAATTCACTGGACTGCCCCAAAAGTAAGGAGTCATAAAGAGGTTAAGCAGAGTGCTAAGGACAGCTTTAGCCTTGAGGATTTCTACAGATTCCTGGAAACCTTGAAATGTAATCCAGGTTAAGGAGGACAGGAGATAAAGCCCAGGCCCATTGAACTGAGAAAACTAATAAAAGACCCTCAATATTATGTCTGCACTTTAAAGAGCTCCATGCACAGCTCAACTGTACATTAGACATAAACCTTAATAGGGCAGACTAGGACAGGAAGGAAACTTGCCTGTCTCTACTCAGTCAAAGTTGAAAGAAAATAAAATCTCCCATTCCTGAATGGAATGGTTAAACACAGTGATTTTACAGTGGAGAAAACTGGCAAACACTACCATAACCACATGATCAGAGCAAACATCACCAGTGATAAGTCAGTCGGGTATCAGGTACATCTTGGTACAATACGATGAGATTTTTTTTGTGATATTTTCCACAAAGCAATAATCCCACTCTAAAGATGACAAAAACATTAGACAAAACTAAACTGAGGCTGGCTATTCTATAAGACAGATGACTAAATCAAAAAGGTCATAAAAAACAAGGGCTGCCTGAGGAACTGGCACAGAACAGAGGAGGCTAAGTGCAATGTGGTATTTTGGATGGAATCCCGGAGCAGAAAAAGAACATTAGAGGAAATGTGAATATAGTCCAGAATTTAGCTAGTGCTATGATTTCTTAGTTTTGACAAAAATATGGTGTTAATGTTAAGATGTTAATATCGGGGAAAACTGGGTACAGAGTAATCAGGAACTCTCTGTATTATATTTCCACATTTTCTACAAACCTAAAATTATTTTATTTAAAAATTCTAGTGCATCCCCCCCAAAGCATAATCTCAATGCAAATTCATGGAATTTAAATGGTACCAAACACCTCAAGCATATCATTGCATTTAATGTGTCCCAGGTTGGTTATGATCTGAGATAATTGCTAAAAGTAAGTATAAATACTCTCTGGACTCTCAACTTCAACCAACACTTCAATTTCTATAGAAAAATTTCTACCAAAAATCAATCGATCAACCAACCAACCAATCAATCATAAAATACATAAGGAAACAAGAATTTATTCCACAAGTTGCAGAGTGAGAGGCCTAAAATTTACTGAGAATTTTCCAGAACCACCGAAAGAGAGCAATTCAAGAAGTTCATGAATCTCACGCAGGGTAAGAAGAGAGGGACGTGGAGCTGGAGATGGGAGGTGAGAGGGACAGAAGGGGAAATAAAAACAGAAAAAGAACAGACAAAAATGAGCAGAGATGCACAGAGGGGGAGATGAGACACAGTCAGAGAAAGATCCACATCTAGATACATCATATTGAAACTACGCAAAACAAGAAAAAGACATAAGACATAAGGCAGTCAGAGAACACTATACCCAATAAACAGAGAATATTTATTCAAGTATAAATGGAATACTCATGAAAATCAACCCTGTACTAGGTCATAACACTATCAACAAATTTAAAGGAACCGGTATCTAGCATACATTCTGAAATTAAAAAACACTTCTTCAAACAATTTATAGGACAAAGAGCATCGCAATGGATTTCAGGAAATACCTAGAACTGATTGATAATGAGGAAAATATATCTAAAATGTACAGAATACAAAACAACAAAAAATGGTATGTAACGGCTTAAATGCTTACATTAGAAAAAAAGACTTGAAATTGAGTTAGGAAAACAGCAGAATAAATAAGTCCTAAAAAATATTAATACAAAGAAGGAAATGATCTCTTTCCAGCTAGCACTGAGCAACAGGCATTTTTCTGGACAACTGGCACAAGCACCACAAGCCCAGGAGCAAGAAAGCCCTACCACAGGAAGTGGAAGTATGAGCTAAGAATCCCTGCTGCCAACACTAAGAATGATGCTGGCCTCATACACACAGTCCATGTGCAGAGAGGCAACAAGAAATACCATATCTTGAGGCTGGACATGGGGAATTATACTAAGGCTTGGAGTGTTGTATACACAAAATGAGGATTAAGGATGTTGTTCACAGTGCATCCAATGATGAGCTGGTCAGTACCAAGACCCTAATGAAGAACTGCATCTTGCTCACTGACAGCACACTATTCTGACAGAGGCAGGGGTCCCACTATGTACTGCCTCTGGGCTGTAAGAATGGAGCCAAGTTGACTTTCAAGGAAGAAGGGATTTTAAACAACAACAAAAATGACCTAAGAAAATTCAGAAGAAATATGATGAAAAGAATGCCCAAATCCGCAGTCTTCTGGAGGAGCAGTTCCAGGAGGGAAAACTTCTTGCATGCAGTTTCAAGACCAGGCCAGTGTGGCCAAGCAGATGACTATGTGCTAGACAGCAAGCAGTTGAACTTCCATCTGAGGAAAATCAAGGCCTGGAAAGGCAAACAATCCTCCTCCCTCATACCTTAGCTCAAGTAATAAAGATGTTTATTATTCTAAAAAAGAAGAAAAAGGAAAGAAGGACATGATCAATGAAAAAAGAAAAGCAGGAATTAGTGAAAAGAGAACATATATATATATATAATAGAAACAAAAAAGCCAAAATTTATTGCTTGAAGAAACAATATTATAAATCTCTGACAAGGTAAATGAAGGGAAAAATTGAGAGAAGGTGAAATAAACAATATTAAGAATAAAAAAGAAGAGGGACTTACCTGGTAGCCCAGTGGTTAAGACTCTGCACTCCCAATGCAGGGAGCACAGGTCAAAAAAAATTAAAATAAGGATGTAATCTCAGATACTGCAGCGATTAAGTGGAAAATAAGACAGTATGAACAATTTTAAGGAAATAAATTTGAAAACTTTGATAAGGTGGATAAATTCCTTATCAAAAGTTACTCAGGAAGAAATTTAAAACTCACCAGAACTGACTCAAGAGCAAAAAAAGAACATGAAATGATCTCACAGCTATTAAAGAGATTGAATTCGTGGTTAAAAATCTTACATGGAAATTATAAGAGTGAGCCAGTTATACAGATGAATTGTACCAAACATTCATAAAATAGACAGTTTTAATTTTATAGAAGATTCTAACCTCATACTGAGTATAGACAAAAAGGAACATTCCTCAACTGACTTTATGAGATGAGATTTACTTGGATGCCAAAATCAGATGTAGAAAGAGTATTAAAATTCAATTTCCATTTTGCCTCAACAAATCAGGACTAGAAGGTAACCTCCTTAATGGTGAAAAGGGCATTTACAAAAAGTACAGAAAACATTCTATTTAATGGCAAAATGTTTTCAGCACTTCTTTCAGGACTAGGAAGAAGACAAGGATGCCTGCCACATTTTCTATTCAACTTGGTACTAGTAGGACTAACAAATATAGTAATAAGATCAAGAGATAAAAGGAAATGAAGAAACAAAAGCACGGTTATTTACAGATAGCATGAGAGTTGACACTATCAATATACAGAAAAAGAATACACAGAAAATTATTAAAATTAATAACTAGAGTTTAAAAGGGTCGGGATCACTCAATCTCTGGAATCAATTTATACTAATACAACCTATGTAACTTAAGCCTCCCTGATCTCAAAAATCACACAGAGCTATTTATAATCTAGAACTCTTACTCCTTGTCTATTTTTAGAAACCACAGCATTATGACTCTACCAGGTTAGGCCAAAATCAAGTATAAGATGTACTTCTAGGCTTTAAAGGATTTACATACAACTAAATAAAATCTAACATGTGTTCAAAAGCATGCTTTTCCAGATCTATGTGTAATGCGTCTCAGTAATCTGTCTTATTTGAAATTTCTCTCTCCCAGAAAAAAACTAGTTACATGTAAATTATATCTCAATAAAGCTGGGGAAAAAAGATATAATAATATTTTTATTTTCGTCTGTGGAAAATAAGTTTCATGGTTACCAGAGAGGACAGAAGCACAAAAAAGGCAAAGGGGGTCAACTTGTATGGTGACTGTTTTAGTAATAAGCATGCTATAGCATACACATATATTGAATCATAACATACAAATGAAACTTCTGTGTTATAAACCAATTTACCTCAATAATAATTTTAACAGATAGGAATCCTTTAAAAGGTTTTGAGCAAAGATTGGGACATGATATGATAACTTTTAGAATAATCTCTTGGACTGATGGGTGGAAAATGAGTATCAGCAAAGGGTAGAAATAGGATAACTACTGAGGAGACTACTATACTACTCTAGAGAAGAGATGATGGTGGCATGAATAGGAGTGATAATAATGAAAATGATAAGAGCAGTTGGTATCTGGGTAGATATTCAAGAAGTAATACAGCAAAGGAAGTGAGATTGTTAAATCTGGAGTCTAAGATAGAAGTGTGATTGGAAGATATAAAACTGGAATTCATCAGAACATATATGGCAGTCATAAGGAGAAAGGAAAAGAACTGATGGAAGAAAGGACCTTCACTTTGAATGGACAGAAGGAATGACAGGACAGAAAGAAGGCTGGAGAGAGAGAAGAAAAAGAAGAGAAAGGATGGAATGAGGTCTGGATATACAGAAGCAGAGGATAAATATGTGTATTCCTAGAAGGAAATATGGGAAGAATGACTGATGGAAGAAAGGGGGGGAGAGAGGACAGATAAATGGGATGAAGATGTAATAACACATGAGAGAAGTAAGGATACATGACAGAAAGAAGCAAGAGTATATGGGACAGAGAAGTCAAGACTGATGGGATAAAGAAGAAAGAATGTACAAAGAAGGATCGAGTAGAGGATGAGATGGTAAAAGGGTTTAAAAAAAAAAAGGGGGGGAGAGAAGATAACATGGAAATCAAACAAATTTGAGAATCCTAAATCTGATGCAATTCTCAGGAACAAAAGGGGTGAATTTTATGTAATTACTAATAAGTGAGTTGTGAACCAGTTATAGACCTCAAACACATCCCATTAATTTCATGGTTGAAAATAAGAAACGTCTCATCTTTATAGATGCTACATAACTACTTACAGAAGTTGTTCTATGCTTAGAGAGAGAACTATAAGTGAAACTAAATGAACCTAAAGTATTATCCCGTCACTTATTTGGTAAACAGACTCATCTGGGTTCACGTTAACTTTTATTTTTTTAGAGATATTTGAGAGTTAATTACTATTAGTAATAAATGTGAAGTTGTATTCTGAGGTACATTCTTTCATTTATACAACCAACATCTGGGTATGAGTTAATTACTATTAGTAATAAATGTGAAGTTGTATTCTGAGGTACATTCTTTCATTTATACAACCAACATCTGGGTATCTACACAGGACACACAAAAATAAATCCAGAATTCCAATTCTTGGAGTCTCCAAGTTCAATGAGGGAATAAGATATGCACATTTATTATTCTATTAATACATCGTATTATTAAAGTCCCTAATGTTAAAGGACATATAAAAGGAACATAATTATGCTGAGGAAGATCTCTACAACTTTACAAAGATATAACTGATCTGGATCTACACTATCTATCACAAGCACTCTGTGACAGCAGTTTAACTCAGTCTTTCTTTAAATATATTTTAACTTCTGAGGTTAATTTAAACGAGTATGTTTATGTAATATGTCTCCCTAGTCCCCAAATCACAAACGTACTTGAAATCTAAGACTTTTACTATTCCATGTGTATTTTTAGAAACCAGAGCATTGTAACCCTATAAGGATAGGCCAAAAATCATATTGAAAATCTACTTCTAGGCTTTAGAGGATTAAAACAGAACTAAATAAAATTTGTGTAACACGTGTACAAAAGCAAATGACAGCATTACATGTATTGATTTTCTGATATTCCTACCAGAAAATTCTCTTCTAATAATGCTAGTTTCCTCTAGACATTAAGTCAATATTTTTAGAGGTTTTCTTGCTGGTAGTACTATGAAAAAGAAGAGGGAAAAAAGTGCCAGAGAAGAAAAAAAGGCTATAAAAGATGAAACAAATACCCAAATGTTGCTTTCTAAATATCCTTCTCCAATAAGAAGAACCAGGATTCCACAGAGTGGTGGCTGATTTCAGAGCAGAGCAGAAAAAAATATAAGATGAGCTGGAGCATCTCATGGTGCCAGAAAGTAAAGAAGTGCTAAAGAGAAATGAGATGAGTGCATGTCTAAAAATAAGATGGATATCAAAGGTGGACCAATTTAAACAAAACAAACAGCAACAGTAATAGATTATACCCAAAGAAGAAAACAAACAAAAATGCACAAATTTACAAATTCTTGAATAATGAAATATGTGGAGGGAGAAGGAACAAGTTTTCAATTACAGAAGAAATCCAACTAATAACTATAGAAGGAATGAAAAAAATCATGATTGGAATAGCACTTAATAACTGCTTCAAGCAAGAGCCACTTATGAATATAAAAATTAGTATATGAAATTATAAGAAGAAAAAGAATATTAATATAACCTCTGGTGGCTCAGATGATAAAGAAATCTGCCTGCAATGCAGGAGACCTGGGTTTGATCCCTGGATCAGAAGATCTTCTGGAGAAGGGAATGGTACCCACTCCAGTATTCTTGCCTGGAGAATTCCACAGACAGAGGAGCCTGGCAGGCTACAGTCCATAGGGTCACAAAGAGTAGGACACGATTGAGCAACTAACATTTTCACTTTTCATATAACCTCAAAATATCTCTCCCAAAATATTTATTAATTACAAAGGAAAAAAAACAGAAATCTTACAATGGAGAAATCCAGCAGACACTCTCCTAGCCAATGATCAATGGTAATATCACCAGTAATAATACACACTGATACCATGTCTCCCCTCATGTGAGAAAGCCACATCACTTGTAGTATTTTTCAAAAATGCAAAGCCTCAATCATGAGAAAACATCAGATAAGTCCAAATTGAGGGACATCCTACAAAATGCTTAACTAGTACTTTTAAAATTCTGAAGGTCTTAAAAGACAAGGAAAGACCAAGATATTGTTATTAGCCAGAAATTCTAGACTGGACACTGAACCAGAAAAAAATGTTGGTGGAAAAACTGTGAAATTCATATAAAGTCTGTAGTTTCATTAACAGCACCGTACAAAGGCTAATTTCTTACTTCTGATAACTATACTATGATTATATAAGGTACTAACATTAAGAGATTCTGGGTGAAGGGTATACAATAACTATTATTTTTGCAATTCTTTCACAAGCCTAAAATTATTTCAAAATAAAACAAAAAAACAGATGATTAAAAGCATTGCATCCTGAAATAAACAGGTTTGGAAAGTTCCTTCCTACATGAATATTACTTTCACATCTCTACCAGTGGTAGTCAGATGGCACCACCAACTGAATGGACGTAAGTTTGAGCAAACTCCAGGAGACAGTGAAGGATAGGGAAGCCTGGCATGCTGCAGTCCATGGGGTCGCAAAGAGTTGGATGAGACTCAGCAACTGAACAACAACAGATGTAACCACTTACAGAGGGAATGCCAAGGATGGGGGAAAGGATTGCTGTTTTCCAGGCTAATTGAGAAGATTTCATTAATAAGGTGATACTCAGCAGAGTTCTGAAATGAGGCTACACTAAAGCCTTTGACTATGTAGATCACAACAAACTGGAAAATTCAAAGAGATGGTAATACCAGACCATCTTACCTGCCTCCTGAGAAATCTGTATGCAGGTCAACAAGCAACAGTTAGAACCAGACATGGAACAATGGACTGGTTCAAAATTGGGAAAGGAGTACATCAAGGCTGTATGTTATCACCTTGCTTATTTAACTTCTATGCAGAGTACATCATGGGAAATGCCAGGCTGGATGAAGCACAAACTGCAATCAAGACTGCCAGGAGAAATATCAATAACCTCAGAAATGCAGATGACACCAACCTTATGGCAGAAAGCAAAAAGAAACCAAAGAGCCTCTTGATGAAGCTGAAAGAGGAGAGTGAAAAAGCTGGCTTAAAACTCAACATTCAAAACACAAAGATCATGGCATCTGGTCCCATCACTTAATGGCAAATAGATGGGGAAACAATGGAAACAGTGAGAGACTTTATTTTCTTGGGCTCCAAAATCACTGCAGATGGTGGTTACAGCCATGAAATTAAAAGATGCTTGCTCCTTGGAAGAAAAGCTATGACCAACCTAGACAGCATATTAAAAAGTAAAGACATTACTTTGCCAACAAAGGTCCATCTAGTCAAAAAGCTATGGTTTTTCCAGTAGCCACGTATGGCTGTGATAACTGGACCATAAAGAAGGCTGAATGCTGAAGAATTGATGCTTTTGAGCTGTGGTGTTGGAGAAGATGCTTGAGAGTCCCTTGCACTGCAAAGAGATCAAACCAGTTAATCCTAAAGGAAATCAACCCTGAATATTCATTGGAAGGACTGATGCTGAAACTGAAGCTCCAATACTTCAGCCAACTGATGCGAAGAGCCAACTCATTAGAAAAGATCCTGATGCTGGGAGAGACTGAAGGCAGGAGGAGAAGGGGGTGACAGAAGATGAGACGGTTGGATGGCATCACTGACTCAATGGATATGAGTTTGAGCATATTCCAGGAGATGGTGAACGACAGGGAAGCCTGGCCTGCTGCAGTCCATGGGGTTATAAAGAGTTGGACATGACTGAACAACAACAGCAAAGCCAAGAGGATATTGGGGAAGAGCAACAGCCTAGGGATTCAATACCATGTTTGAGGAATAGCAAGATTGTCAGTATGGTTGCCGCTCAGGGAGGGATAGGAAGAAGGCAAAAAATAGATGAGGTGAGCAAATTATTTAAGGTCTCGTTGGCCATTGTAAGAGTTTTCTTTGCCTTTTACACCAAGAGAAATGGAAAGGGACTGGAAAGTTAAGAGAACAATAGCAACACAAAGGTTTTACAGGGTAATTCTGACTATCAGATGAAGAACTAGGCTAAGAGATCAATTAAGCATGTAATTATCATATGTGAAACGAATAGCCAGTCCAGGTTCAATGCATGATACAGGGTACTCGGGACTGGTGCACCGGGATGGCCCGGAGGGATGGGATGGGGAGGGAGGTGGAAGGGGGGTTCTGAAAAGGGAAAACATGTACACCAATGGTGGATTCATGTCAATGTATGGCAAAACAAATACAATATTGTAAAGTTAAAAAATAGAAAATAAACTAATTTAAAAAAAAATAAAGCAAGCAGCAAAAAAAAAAAAAAATTATAGCAATTATCCAGGTAAGAGATAATGATGGCTTAGGTCAAGCTGTAATAATGATGGGAATGAGAAATGACTAGATTCTGGATATATTTTTAAGGTATAACCTATAGGATCACCTGAAAAATGTGAGATATGAGATAGAGAGCAAAGTTGATTCCAAATTCAAGGCACATGACAGGATAAAATTTCTATTTATTAAGATGGGAGAACACAGGACAAAGTGTTTTGGGGATTTTGTTTTATTCTGTTTCAAAAGTTGGAAATAAACTTTACAGTTTCAATTTTTGTTCATATTCATTATTTCCTTCCTTTCACCTTCTTGTAGTTTATTTTTTCTGATTTTTTTTCAACTTCTTGGAAAGGAATGCTTCTGTTTCAGATTTTTAAGTCTTTCTTCTTTTCAACCTTATGCTTTGGGGGCCATAAATGTCTTTAGCTGTATTTCTCAAATTTTGATATTTCATTGTCATTTAGTTCAAAATATTTTAAAATTTCCACTGTAATTTCTATTTTATTATTTGTAAGAATATTGCTTAACTATTGGTATTTGGGGATTTTTTGTTAGTAATTCTGAACTTATTTCATTGTGATTAAAGAACATACCCTCTGTTATTTCAATGTTGTGAAATATTAGACTTGCTTTATGACCCAGGATTAATCAATTTTGTTAATCTTTCAGTGTACTCTTGAAAAGAATATGTATACTGCAAGTGTTGGATAAAATGCTCTACTTACGTGAATTAAGTCTAAGTTGTTAATCATATTGTTCCAATCCTTTATAAAACTACTGATTTCTGGGCTATCTATTGCACTAGTTACTGAAAGAAGTATATATTTCTCTCTGTGACTCCAAATTTTTCTATTTCTCCTTTCAGTTCAGTTCAGTCGCTCAGTCATGTCCAACTCTTTGCGAACCCATGAAATGCAGCACACCAGGCCTCCCTGTCCATCACCAACTCCCGGAGTTTACCAAAACCCATGTCCATTGAGTCAGTGATGCCATCCAACCATCTCATCCTCTGTCGTCCCCTTCTCCTCCCGCCCCCAATCCTTCCCAGCATTAGGGTCTTTTCCAATGAGTCAACTCTTCGCATGAGGTGGCCAAAGTATTGGGGTTTCAGCTTCAACATCAGTCCTTCCAATGAACACCCAGGACTGATCTCCTTGCAGTCCAAGGGACTCTCAAGAGTCTTCTCCAACACCACAGTTCAAAAGCATCAATTCTTAGGTGCTCAGCTTTCTTTACCGTCCAACTCTCACAACCGCACGAGTACTGGAAAAACCACAGCCTTGACTAGACAGACCTTGTTGGAAAAGTAATGTCTCTGCTTTTTAATATGCTATCTAGGTTGTTCATAACTTTTCTTCCAAGGAGTAAGCGTCTTTTTATTTCATGGCTGCAGTCACCATCTGCAGTGATTTTGGAGCCCCACAAAATAAAATCTGTCACTGTTTCCACTGTTTCTCCATCTATTTGCCATGAAGTGATGGGACTGGATGCCATGATCTTAGTTTTCTGAATGTTAAGCTTTAAGCCAACTTCTTCACTCTCCTCTTTCACTTTCATCAGAGGCTTTTTAGTTCCTCTTCACTTCCTGCCATAAGGGTGGTGTCATCTGCATATCTGAGGTTACTGATATTTCTCCCAGCAATCTTGATCCCAGCTTGTGCTTATTCCAGTCCAGCCCTTCTCATGATGTACTCTGCATATAAGTTAAATAAGCAGGATGACAATATACAGCCTTGACGTACTCCTTTTCTTATTTGGAACCAGTCTGTTGTTCCATGTCCAGTTCTAACTGTTGCTTCCTGACCTGCATACAGATTTCTCAAGAGGCAAGTCAGGTGGTCTGGTACTCCCATCTCTTTCAGAATTTTCCAGTTTATTGTGATGCACACAGTCAAAGGCTTTGGCACAGTCAATAAAGCAGAAATAGATGTTTTTCTGGAACTCTTGTGCTTTTTCGATGATCCAGCGGATGTTGGCAATTTGATCTCTGGTTCCTCTCCCTTTTCTAAAACCAGCTTGAACATCTGGAAGTTCACGGTTCACATATTGCTGAAGTCTGGCTTGGAGAATTTTGAGCATTACTTTACTAGCATGTGAGATGAGTGTAACTGTGCAGTAGTTTGAGCATTCTTTGGCATTGCCTTCCTTAGGGATAGGAATGAAAACAGACCTTTTCCAGTCCTGTGGCCACTGCTGAGTTTTCCAAATCTGCTGGCATATTGAGTGCAGCACTTCCACAGCCTCATCTTTTACGATTTGAAATAGCTCCACTGGAAGCTATTTCTTAATCAGCTCATCAGTTCAGTTCAGTTCAGTCGCTCAGTTGTATCCGACTCTTTGTGAACCCATGAATCGCAGCACACCAGGCCTCCCTGTCTATCACCAACTCCCAGAGTCTACCCAAACCCATGTCCATCGAGTCGGTGATGCCATCCAACCATCTCATCCTCTGTCGTCCCTTTCTCCTCCTGCCCCCAATCCTTCCCAGCATTAGGGTCTTTTCCAATGAGTCAAGTCTTTGCATGAGGTGGCCAAAGTATTGGAGTGTCAGCTTCAACATCAGTCCTGCCAGTGAACACCCAGAACTGATCTCCTTTAGGATGGACTGGTTGGATCTTCTTGCAGTCCAAGGGATTCTCAAGAGTCTTCTCCAACACCACACTTCAAAAGCATCAATTCTTCGGTGCTCAGCTTTCTTTACCGTCCAAATCTCACATCCATACATGACTACTGGAAAAACCATAGCCTTGACGAGATGGACTTTTGTTGGTAAAGTAATGTCTCTGCTTTTAAATATGCTATCTAGGTTGGTCATAACTTTCCTTCCAAGGAGTAAGCGTCTTTTAATTTCATGGCTGTGTCACCATCTGCAGTGATTTTGGAGCCCCAAAAAACTAAAGTCTGACACTGTTCCCACTATTTCCCCATCTATTTCCCATGAAGTGATGGGACCAGATGCCATGATCTTAGTTTTCTGAATGTTAAGCTTTAAGCCAACCTTCTCACTCTCCTCTTTCACTTTCATCAAGAGGCTCTTTAGTTCTTCTTCGCTTTCTGCCATAAGGGTGGCGTCATCTGCATATATGAGTTTATTGATATTTCTCCTGGCATCTTGATTCCAGCTTGTGTTTCTTCCAACCCAGCGTTTCTCATGATGTACTCTGCATATAAGTTAAATAAGCAGAGTGACAATATACAGCCTTGACGTACTCCTTTTCCTATTTGGAACCAGTCTGTTGTTCCATGTTTCTAACTGTTGCTTCCTAACCTGCATACAGGTTTCTCAAGAGACAGGTCAGATGGTCTGGTATTCCCATCTCTTTCAGAATTTTCCACAGTTTATTGTGATCCACACAGTCAAAGGCTTTGGCATAGTCAATAAAGCAGAAATAGATGTTTTTCTGGAACTCTCTTGCTTTTTCGATGATCCAGCGGATGTTGGCAATTTGATCTCTGGTTCCTCTGCCTTTTCTAAAACCAGCTTGAACATCTGGAAGTTCACGGTTCACATATTGCTGAAGTCTGGCTTGGAGAATTTTGAGCATTACTTTACTAGCGTGTGAGATGAGTGCAATTGTGCAGTAGTTCGAGCATTCTTTGGCATTGCTTTTCTTTGGGATTGGAATGAAAACTGACCTTTTCCAGTCCTGTGGCCACTGCTGAGTTTTCCAGATTTGCTGGCATATTGAGTGCAGCACTTTCACAGCATCATCTTTCAGGATTTGAAATAGCTCAACTGGAATTCTATCACCTCCACTAGCTTTGTTCGTAGTGATGCTTTCTAAGGCCCACTTGACCTCACACTCCAGGATGTCTGGCTCTAGGTGAGTGATCATACCATCGTGATTATCTGGGTCGTGAAGATCTTTTTTGAATAGTTCTTCTGTGTATTCTTGCCACCTCTTCTTAGTATCTTCTGCTTCTGTTAGGTCTATACCATTTCTGTCCTTTATCGAGCCCATATTTGCATGAAATGTTCCCTTGGTATCTCTAATTTTCTTGAAGAGATCTCTAGTGTTTCACATTCTGTTGTTTTCCTCTATTTCTTTTCATTGATCGGTGAGGACGGCTTTCTTACTTTTCCTTGCTATTCTTTGCAACTCTGCAATGAGCGCATCAGCTCATCTTGTTTTAAAATTTTATTTTATGAAATTTATAGATTTTAATATTTTATTATATTTTATGTTTAAATAAATATATAAAATAAATAATTTTTAAATATGTATTATTATGTATATAACATATAATATTATATATTATAATATATAATCTATAATGTGTTAATTGTAGACTAACACAATGGAAAAATGGATAAGGGACCTAAACAAGCACTTTCCAAAAGAAAGTATCCAATCACTGCTAACCACACGAAAAAGCACTCAACTTCTTTGGTAATTACAAAGTGAAAATTAAAGCTATAATGAAATAACATTTCACATCCATCAGAATGATTGAAAAGAAAAAGACTAACAATAACAAGTGTTGATAAGAGGATAAGTCATCTCAGACTCCCATGAACTGCTGGCAGGAATGTGAATAACATAACCACTTTGGAAAACTGGCAGTGTCTACTAACAGTGAAGAAATGCCTACCCTATGACTCAGCAGTGCCACTCCTATGTATATATCCTCCCAGAATGTGTAGACACATTTACTGGGAGACGTACAAAAATGTTCTCTGTAGCTTTGTTCATAATGGTCCATCTGGAGAAAAATGGATGTGTTATGATGTTCATAAAAGGAACCTGATGGAATTCAACAATTAATCTATGAAAAAAACAGTGATTAAAAGAAACAGTTGGATCCCTCATACTTATTTTCCATTATCATATTTTTTAATGGCTAGGAAGCTCTTATTGAAAGTTTAGGGTAGTTGTAGGAAATGACACTACAAGACAGGTAACAATTAAGTTGAATACAGTTAGTCCCCTATATACCAAACAACGTCCATTCTGAGAACATGTTCGTAAGTACAAGTTGTTCATCCTATCTGTTCATAAGTTCCACAAAATGAGCCTAGGTACCCAACTAATGGGGCTTTCTAGGTGGCACTAGTGGTAAAGAACCTGCCTGCCAATGCAGGAGATGCAAGAGATGTGGGTTTGATCCTTGGGTCGGGGAAAATCCACTGGAGGAGGGCATGACAACCCACTCCAGTATTCTTGACTGCAGAATCCCATGGACAGAGGAGCCTGGAGGGCTACAGTCATTAGGGATACAAAGAGTTGGACGTGACTGAAGCAACTAATCACGCATGCACCCAACTAATACAATCAGCTATATAGTATTATAATACTTATAATACTTATTACATTAATAATGCACTAAAAACAAATACAAAAAATAAAATGTTTTTAATCTTACAATATAGTATCTTAAAAGTACAATAGAACCAGCTACATCACTGCTGCTTTTATGCTCTCTTCCAGACATCCTGGGCTTGAAATAATGATACTGTACTACTGCACTCTATACAGTACTATAAAGCACACAAAAGCACAAGCACTTGTAGAGGATGCATGCACATGATAATGGGCATCAGACATGTGAACTAACTTACATAACTGGACACACAAACACACATTCATATCTGTGAAAGTTTGCAACTTGAAGGTTTGTATATAGGGAACTAATTATATTAGACAACTCTACCCTGTATGTCTTCTTTGGAAAAATTTATATTCAGGTTTTTTACCCACTTTTTGACTGTATTGTTTATTTCTTCAATATTGAGTTGTACAATGTGTTTGTATATTTTAGATGTCAACAACTCATCAGTCACATTATTTGACCTATTTTCTCCATCTATAATCTGTCTTCTCATTTTGTCAATGGTTTCCTTTGCTGTGCAAAAGCTTTTAAGTTTGATTAAGCCTCATTTGTTTATTTTTGCTTTATTTCTTTTACCTTGGGAGTCTGATTTTTAAAAATATTTTTATGATTTATGTCAGAGAATGTTTTCCCTATATTCTCTTCTAGGAGTTTTATGGTGTCATATCTTATATTTAGGTCTTTAAACCATTTTGACTTTATTTTTATATATGGTATGAGAGAATTTTCTAATTTCATTGATTTACATGCAGTTGTCCCGCTTTCCCAACACCATTTACTGAAGAGATTGTCTTTTCTCCATTGTATACTCTTGCCTCCTTTGTCATAGATTAATTGACTGTAGGTATGTGGGTTTATTTCTGAGCTCTCTATTCTAGCCTGTTGAACCATATATCTGTTTTTGTACCAATACCATACTGTTTTGATTGCTGTTTTGTAGTATAGTCAGAACTCTGGGAGGGTTATGTCTCCAACTTTGTTCTTTTTCCTTAGGATTGCTTTGACAATTTTAGGTCATTTAGGTTCCATTTAGGTCATTTGTGGTCCCATATAAATTTTAGGATCATTCGTTCTAGTTGTGAAAAATGTCATTGGTATTTTGATAGAGCTTGCATTAAGTTTGTAGATTGCTTTGGGTAGTATGACCATTTTAACAATACTAAGTCTTTCAAGAGGATGGGATATCTTTCCATTTCTTTGAATCATCTTCAATTTCCTTTATCAATGTTTTACAGTTTTCAGTGTATAGATCTTTCACCTCCTTGGTTAAATTTATTCCTAGGTATTTTAAATTTTTGATGCGACTTTAAATCTTTTACACTCTTTTTCTGATATTTCATTGCCAGTGTAAAAAGAAATAAAATGGATTTCTGTATATTAATATTATATATTGCTATCTTGGTGAATTCATTTATTAGTTCTAATAGCTTTTGTGTGGAGACTTTATGGCTTTCCATATTATATACCATGTCATCCACAAATGATGACAGTTCTACCTCTTCCCTTCCAATCTGAGTATCTTTTACATCTTTTTCTTGTTTAATTGTGGCTAGGACTTCCAATATTATGTGGAATAAGAGTGGTGAGGGTGGGCATCCTTGTCTTGTTCCTAAAGTTTGTGGGAAGTCTTTCAGTTTTTCACCAATGAGAATTATATTCAGTTCAGTTCAGTCGCTCAGTCGTGTCCGACTCTGCGACCCCACGGACTGCAGCACGTCAGGGTTCCCTGTCCATCACCAGCTCCCAGAGCTTACTCAAACTCATGTCCATCGAGTTGGTGATGCCATCCAACTATCTCAACCTTTGTCGTCCCCTTCTCCTCCCTCTAATCTTTCCAGCATCAGGGTCTTTTCCAATAAGTCAGTTCTTCACATCAGATGGCCAAAGTATTGGAGTTTCAGCATCAGTCCTTCCAATGAAAATTCAGGACTGATTTCCTTTACAATCGACAAGTTGGATCTCCTTGCAGTCCAAGAGACTCTCAAGAGTCTTTTCCAACACCACAGTTCAAAAGCATCAATTCTTTGGCACTCAGCTTTCTTTATAGTCCAGCTCTCACATCCATACATAACTACTGGAATTATGAATTATGAATTGAGAATTACGTTAGCTATGGATTTGTCATTAATGGCTTTTATTATGTTGAGATGAGTTTCTTCTATAACCACTCTGGTGAGAATTTTTATAAATGGACATGGAACTTGGTCAAATGCTTTTTCTGCACCTATTAAGATGATCATGTGGTTTTTTATCTTTCCTTTTGTTAATGTGGTATATCACATTGATTGATTTGGATATACAGAACTATTCTTGTGCAAATGGAATGAATCCAACTTGATTATGTATTTATTGTTGGACTCAGTTTGCAAATATTTTGTTGAGAGTTTTCTCATCTATATTCATCAAAGACATTGATCTGTAATTTTCTCTTTTTTAAAATAATTTTATTTATTTATTTCTGAGTGTGCTGTGTCTTCGTTGCTGCATGGGATTTACTCAGTTGCCATGAGTGGAGGCTACTCTCTACTTACGATGGGTGGGCTTCTCATTGCAGTGGCTTTTCTTACTGCAGAGCACAGGCTCTAGGGCCACAGGCTTCAGTAGTTGTGGCACATGAGGTCAATAGTTGTGGCTCCCAAGCTCTAGGGCACAGGCTCAATAGTTGTGGCTCACAGGTGTCGCTGCTCTGTGGCATGTGGAATCGTCTCGGACCAGGGATCGAACTCATGTCTCCTGCATTGGTAGGAGGATTCTTTACCACTGAGCCACCAAGGAAGCCCCTGTAATTTTCTCTTTTTTTGTAGTGCTTTGTCTTGTTTTGGTATCAGGCTCCTGGTGGCTTCATAGGATGAATTTGGGAGTGTTCCCTCCTCTTCAATTTTCTGTAATAATTTGAGCAGGATAGGTATACAAGTTCCTCTTTGTCTGATAAGAGTTCTCCAGTGAAGCTGTCTGGACCTGGACTTTTATTTGGGAGGACTTTTTAAAATTATAGATTCTATTTCACTTCTAATGATTGTCTGTTCAACTCATCTATCTCTTGTTGAATCAATTTTGGCAGGCTGTATGTTTCTAGAAACTTCTCCACTTCATCTCGGTTGTCCAATTTGTTTGTATGTATCTTTTCATAGTACTCTCCGATGATTTTTTTTTCTTCTATTTCTGTGGTATCTGTTGTTATTTCTTTCTTTCATTTCTTACTTTATTTGGGTCTCTCTTCTTGGTGAGCATACCTAGAGGTTTGGCAACTTTGTTATCTTTCCAAAAAGAGAGCTCTTGATTTTACTGCTATTTTCTACTTTTTAGGTCTATTTTATTTGTTTCTTCTCTGATTCTTCTCTCATCTTTATTATTTCTTTCCTTCTGCTGACTTTGGGTTTTGTCTGTTCATTTACTTTAGGTGGTAGGTTAGGTTGTTTATTTGAGAATTTCTTGATTCCTGAAGAAGGACTGTACTGCTATGAACTTCCTTCTTATAACAGCTTTTGCTGTATCCCATAGATTTTTTTTTAAGATTATATTTTCATTTTCACTTGTCTTAATGTATTTTCTGATTTCTTCTTTGATGACATCATTGACCCACTGGTTTTTTAGTAGCATGTCGTTCAGTCTCCATGTGTTCATTCTTTTCCTGTTTTTCTTTCTGTGGTTGCTTTCAAGTTTCATAAAATCATGGTCAGAAAAGATTCTTGAAATAATTTCTATCCTCTTAAATTTGCTGAGGCTTGTTTTGTGACCTGGTATGCTGTCTATCCTAGAGAACATTCCATGAGTGCTTGAAAAGAATGTGTATTCTGGGGTTTTTTGGATGTAGTGTCCTATAGATATCAATTAAGTCCAACTGATCCATTATCTCATGCAGTTTACAAAGACAGAGGAAGACAGAAACATTTCTTAAATTCCAAACAAGAGGGCCTGGACCTGTCATGGACCACAAACAAATTCTAATTGCATATGCTTGCACATGTGAAAAAAAAATGTTCCCTGAGCATCAGATGTTACATAATTATATGACAAAACATAATCTAATTAGAGAAAAAAGCAACAACAGAAGTGTACTTAATGAACTAACTGTGTGAACTACATTATCTTACTTAGGTTAAAAAGTCATATTTAGGCCTGTACTAACTTTTACTATCTTTAGGGTCCACTAGTGAAATGGTCCACACCATTTTTATATATATATTTTAATATTAATAACCAGTGACACAACGTAGAAAAGTATATCTGAAGCATTTTCATTCGTTCATTCTTTAAATAAACATTTTGGCCTTTTCCTGAGATACAAAAACAAATACAGAACTCCCATCTGTCAGCCCTCCATAGTTTAATGAACATAAGCTATAAAAAACTATTACATTTCTTAGTAAATGGTATTATTAAATTTTATGGTACTAAGAAAACACAGAGGAATTAAATCTGTCAAAGGAGGATCATAAAGTTTCACAAAGATGATGTTTCATATGAGTCTTTAACTATCAGAGCATTTCATTTTATGACAGTAGTGGAAGATGATCTTTAATACAAGTATCATGTATCTTTTGGAACTGAATTACACTAGTACAACTATATGTAACTTATGCTGTCCTCATTTCAAAAATCACTTTGAAATACTTGTAATCTAGGCCTCCTACTAATCTTTGTCTATTTTTAGAGAGCATTGCATTGTAACCTCCAAAGGATAGGCAAAATCAGGTAGGAGATCTATTTTGGGGCTCTAGAGGACTTACATGGAATTAAATAAAATCTGTTAAACATTTGTAAAAAGCAAACTGTCTTAGAGAACTATAAATAATGAGTTTTGTTGTCAAATAGTCTAAAAGAAATTTCTTTTCTGAAAATATTTATTCAAAAATGCTGAAAGTTATACTGACTTTGCTTATCCATGCCCTAAATTAAACACAAGCAATTCAAGTTTTCCAGAAGCTTTCTCCACCAGTAACCAAATAAGTACACCAAAAGTAACAATAATAATAAAAGAAGAAATCTAGAAGGTCATAGAAGGTGAACCACAGTATTCTAATGTAATATGATTTGTGACTTTCCCAAAATGTCAGTACCTACTCACTATATTGACAATGCCTTGAACAATGCTATGTAACCATTTATTTATTCAATAAGTATTTATTGAGAACCTATTAGGAACTGGGGACTATACTAGACATTAGGGACACAGCTTTGATATTTTTTTAAAAAGACATTCTTACTATTGTATAGCTATAGCTTACCTTCTAGTAGGGGATGGACGGTGACAGAATAATAAAAAAGAAATCAGTCAAATGGTAATAAGTGAAGAATAAAAGGTTAAAGGGGGAATAAAAGACTGGAGATTGCTATTTTATATAAGACTGTCAGGTAAATCCTCAGTGATAATGGAATATTCATGCAGAGGTCTGAAGGGAACTGAGAGAAGAAGTCACACTGATAGAAAAACATTCTTTACAGAGGGAACAGCAAATGTACAGTCCAGACTGGGAATATGTATAACACTGTAAAAACAACACTCAAAAGGCCACTGTGGCTGCAGCACAGAGGGTGAAAGACAGACTGGTAAGAAATCGGTTAGAAAACTATCAAACTCCCATTCACACAGTATCTTTTAAACTATTGTAAGGATTATATCTTTTACTCTTGAGATATAAGTCATTAGAAGATTGATCTTATGGCTACAAAGAATGGTTGCTAGATTGAATTGGAGGAAAGGCAGAGCCAGGGAATTCTAAAAGGAAACTATTGCAATATGCTATGTAGTGGCTTGGGCCAAGGTAGTTAATATGGGGGTATGAGACATGGTCTGAGTTTGGATACTTCTTGAAAGCAGATCCAATATAATTTAATTATGTTTAAGTAAAAAGGTATAAATAAAAGCAGGCAAACAAGCAAAAAACAAAACAAAAAGTTTAAGAAGTTAAGAAATGGCACGTTTGAAAAGGGACCAAAGAAAATTTCTACTTGAAAATAACTGAAACATAATGATGAAGTTTAAAAGAGAACTCACGAAATGGAAAGCTGACATGAAGAAATTTTACAAAACAAAATAATGAGAGACAAAGAGATGGAAAATAAGGAGAAGACCTTAAGAACGCAGTGAAAACATCTAACATGTACAAACAGAGTTCTGAAAGGAGGATGAGGTGAGGGCAATATTTGAAAAGGAAACAGCTGAAAAATTTTCAGAACTCATGAAAGATACCATCTCTCAGAGTCAAGGAGCTTTACAAATCTAAGAGGAATAAATGTAAAGAAACTTACACAACACTAATCACTGAAAAACTGAAGAATATATAAGAGAAAGAGAAGATATAAAATTAGACAAAAAGGAACACATATTACCCTCAAAAAAGTAACAGTGGGAATAGTAGCTGACTAAAACTATTATCTCCAGAATGCTGGGAGAAATACTGTCAATGTAGAATTCTGTACCCAGTGTAAGGACAGAAACACAATATTCAGACAAACAAAACTTGAAAGTCTCCCACTAGCACTATAGACAATGTGATTCCAAGTGGAATATTTGAGATTCTAGGAAGAAAAAAGAATACAGAAAATAATAAATATGTATATAAAGAAACACTGGCTTTATAAAACAATAAAAATAATGCAGTTTGGCTATTTAAAAAGCAAATAAACACACAAAAACCAGACAGACAGAATTAGAATATACAAGTCAGGAGGAGACTAACTGGAGTTTAAAAGCTTAAGTGTTTTAAGGTATAATGCAATATATGAAGTCATTGATTAACTTTAGACATTATCAGTAAGGCTGCAGTAATTTCTAGGGTAAACACTAGAAGAATAGTTAAAATAATGTATAATTACCAAGCCTGTACAAAGAAATGAACAAAATGTAAAATAATTAAGTTTAGAAGAGGACGATAAAGAAATAAAACAAGCAGAACAAAAAGTAAACACAAAATAAGATGGCAGACATAAATCCAACACAAAGGCAATTATAACAAATGTAAACAGGCTTCAATTAAAACCTACAAACTGTCAGACCAATTAATCAAAAAGCCAAAGATATGCTACTTATAAGAGATATCTAAAACAAAGTTTCCAGAAAGAGTGAAACAAAGGATACCAAAAGTTCACCATAAAAATATCAAAGAAAGCTGCTGTAGCCATATCAGTTACAAACTAATTAACTAAGACAAAATACTTAGCACCATTCATGACAAACACTTTAATTCACCAGAAAAATAAGTAAATTTAAATATAACACATACACCCATCACACTTCATAATGATATAAAACCTAGAATAATCCATTAATCAGGAGGACATATATTACAATAATCTTATAATGTATAAAGTAAAAAGTGACAGAACTTCAAAGAGAAACTCATGACTAAATTGGGGGAGATTTTAACACTCTTCTGATAATAACTGAGATATATAAGCAGACCAAAAATGATCACAGAAGATTGGGAGAACACATTAACAACTTTGACCTGATGAGGAAAAAAAAAAATACTCCACACAATCACAGTAGTAGACTAATGCTGGAAGAATAATATTAACATGGAACTTTAAAAAAAAAACCTGACTAGAACATTAAAAAAGTCTAAACAAATTTCATGGAATTAAATACTACAAGGCATATTCTTTGACCTTTATGTATTTAAGCTAAAAATTAATACCAAAAAGATAATTTGAAAAACTTTATGTTTGAAATATAATAAATATTATAAATAAATACTATAGTAATACTAAAGTATATTTAACATTTCAATGCCTATATTAGGGAAAAAAGGCTAAATATTATCAGCCTAAACATGCATCTCAAGAAGTTAGAATAAGAAAAAGATATCAGAAGGAAGAAATAACTCACGCATATGGATAGATCAACTAACTCACGCATATGGACAGATCAACTAAACAGAAAATTAACAAGGAAACACAAACTTTAAATGATACAATAGACAAATTAGATTTAATTGATATTTACAGGACTTTCCACCCCAAAACAATCAATTTTACCTTTTTCTCAAGTGCACATGGAACTTTCTCCAGGATAGATCACATCATGGGCCATAATTCTAGCCTTGGTAAATTCAAAAAAATTGAAATCATCCCAGCCATCTTCTCTGACCACAATGCAGTAAGATTAGACCTCAATTACAGGAAAAAAAACTATTAGAAATTCCAACTTATGGAGGCTAAACAACACGCTTCTGAATAACCAACAAATCACAGAAGAAATCAAAAAAGAAATCAAATTATGCACAGAAACGAATGAAAATGAAAACACGACAACCCAAAACCTATGGGACACTGTAAAAGCAATGCTAAGGGGAAGGTTCATAGCAATACAGGCGTACCTCAAGAAACAAGAAAAAAATCAAATGAATCAACTAACTCTACACCTAAAGCAACTAGAGAAGGAAGAAATGAAGAATCCCAGGGTCAGTAGAAGGAAAGAAATCTTAAAAATTAGGGCAGAAATAAATGCAAAAGAAACAAAAGAGACCATAGCAAAAATCAACAAAACTAAAAGCTGGTTTTTCGAGAAGATAAACAAAATTGACAAGCCATTAGCCAGACTCATCAAGAAACAAAGGGAGAAGAATCAGATCAACAAAATTAGAAATGAAAATGGAGAGATCACAACAGACTCCACAGAAATACAAAGGATCATAAGAGACTACTACCAACAGCTATATGCCAATAAAATGGACAACTTGGAAGAAATGGACAAATTCTTAGAAAAGTATAACTTTCCAAAACTGAACCAGGAAGAAATAGAAGATCTTAACAGACCCATCACAAGCACGGAAATCGAAACTGTAATCAGAAATCTTCCAGCAAACAAAAGCCCAGGACCAGACGGCTTCACAGCGGAATTCTACCAAAAATTTAGAGAAGAGCTAACACCTATCCTACTCAAACTCTTCCAGAAAAGTGCAGAAGATGGTAAACTTCCAAACTCATTCTATGAGGCCACCATCACCCTAATTCCAAAACCAGACAAAGATGCCACAAAAAAGGAAAACTACAGGCCAATATCACTGATGAACATAGATGCAAAAATCCTTAATAAAATTCTAGCAAACAGAATCCAACACCATATTAAACAGATCATACATCATGACCAAGTGGGCTTTATCCCAGGAATGCAAGGTATTTTTAACATCCGCAAATCAATCAATGTAATACACCACATTAACAAATTGAAAGATAAAAACCATATGGTTATCTCAATAGATGAAGAAAAAGCCTTTGACAAAATTCAGCATCCATTTATGATAAAAACCCTCCAGAAAGCAGGAATAGAAGGAACATACCTCAACATAATAAAAGCTATATATGACAAACCCACAGCAAACATTATCCTCAATGGTGAAAAATTGAAAGCATTTCCCCTAAAGTCAGGAACAAGGCAAGGATGCCCACTTTCACCACTACTATTCAACATAGTTTTGGAAGTTTTGGCCACAGCAATCAGAGCTGAAAAAGAAATAAAAGGAATACAGATAGGAAAAGAAGAAGTAAAACTCTCACTGTTTGCAGATGACATGATCCTCTACATAGAAAACCCTAAAGACTCTACTAGAAAATTACTAGAGTTAATCAATGAATATAGTAAAGTTGCAGGATATAAAATTAACACACAGAAATCCCTTGCATTCCTATACTCCAATAATGAGAAAACAGAAAGAGAAATTAAGGAAACAATACCATTCACCATTGCAATAAAAAGAATAAAATACTTAGGAATATATCTACCTAAAGAAACAAAAGACTTATATATAGAAAACTATGAAACAATGATGAAAGAAATCAAAGAGCACACAAACAGATGGAGAAATATACTGTGTTCATGGATTGGAAGAATTAATATAGTGAAAATGAGTATACTACCCAAAGCAATCTATAGATTCAATGCAATCCCTATCAAGCTACCAATGGTATTTTTCACAGAACTAGAACAAATCATCTCACAATTTGTATGGAAATATAAGAAACCTCGAATAGCCAAAGCAATCTTGAGGAAGAAGAATGGAACTGGAGGAATCAACCTGCCTGACTTCAGGCTCTACTACAAAGCCACAGTCATCAAGACAGTATGGTACTGGCACAAAGATAGAAATATAGATCAATGGAACAAAATAGAAAGCCCAGAGATAAACCCACGCACCTATGGACACCTTATCTTCGACAAAGGAGGCAAGAATATACAATGGAGAAAAGACAATCTCTTTAACAAGTGGTGCTGGGAAAACTGGTCAACCACTTGTAAAAGAATGAAACTAGAACACTTCTTAACACCATACACAAAAATAAACTCAAAATGGATTAAAGATCTAAACGTAAGGCCAGAAACTATAAAACTCCTAGAGGAAAACAGGCAAAACACTCTCCGACATAAATCACAGCAGGATCCTCCATGACCCACCTGCCAGAATATTGGAAATAAAATCAAAAATAAACAAATGGGACCTAATTAAAATTAAAAGCTTTTGCACAACAAAGGAAACTATAAGCAAGGTGAAAAGACAGCCTTCAGAATGGGAGAAAATAATAGCAAACGAAGCAACAGACAAACAATTAATCTCAAAAATATACAAGCAACTTCTGCAGCTGAATTCCAGAAAAATAAACAACCCAATCAAAAAATGGGCCAAAGAACTAAACAGACATTTCTCCAAAGAAGACATACAGATGGCTAACAAACACATGAAAAGATGTTCAACATCACTCATTATTAGAGAAATGCAAATCAAAACGACAATGAGGTACCATTTCACACCAGTCAGAATGGCTGCTATCCAAAAGTCTACAAGCAATAAATGCTGGAGAGGGTGTGGAGAAAAGGGAACCCTCTTACACTGTTGGTGGGAATGCAAACTAGTACAGCCACTATGGAGAACAGTGTGGAGATTCCTTAAAAAACTGGGAATAGAACTGCCATATGACCCAGCAATCCCACTGCTGGGCATACACACCGAGGAAACCAGAATTGAAAGAGACGCGTGTACCCCAATGTTCATCGCAGCACTGTTTACAATAGCCAGGACATGGAAGCAACCTAGATGTCCATCAGCAGACGAATGGATAAGGAAGCTGTGGTACATATACACAATGGAATATTACTCAGCCATTAAAAAAAAATACATTTGAATCGGTTCTACTGAGATGGATGAAACTGGAGCCCATTATACAGAGTGAAGTAAGCCAGAAAGAAAAACACCAATACAGTATACTAATGCATATATATGGAATTTGAAAGATGGTAACGATAACCCTATATGCGAGACAGAATAAGAGACACAGATGCATAGAACAATTTTATGGACTCTGAGGGAGAAGGTGAGGGTGGGACGTTCTGGGAGAATAGCACTGAAACATGTATATTATCATATGTGAAACAGAACACCATTCCATGTTCAATGCATGAGACAAAGGCTCAGGGCCGGGGCAATGGGATGACCCAGAGGGATGGGATGGGGAGGCAGGTGGGTGGGGGGTCCAGGAAGGGGAACACATGTAAACCCATGGCTGATTCATGTCAATGTATGGCAAAAACTATTACAATATTGTAAAGTAATTAACCCCCAACTAAAACAAATAAATTTATTTAAAAAAAAAAAAGGAAGAAATAAAAGTAACAGGAGCTATTAATGAAATTGAAAACAAATCTACAATAGAGAAAGATTATCAGTAAGGACAAAAGTTGGTTCTCTGAAGATAATTAATCAACTTTTGATGAATTCATCACAACAAAAAGAGAGAAGACAGAAATAAGCAATATCTAAGAATGAAAGGGAAAATAATAATGCTACTTACATTTGGATCATACAGAAAAATAAGTGGGTTTCAAGTAATGGCCTAATTATTTAGATCAATATTTCCACTAAAAACAAATAAAAATATTGGTTAACATATAAAAGTACATCTCATTAAAGCAGCTAAGATCTGACAAGACAATAAGGAATTAATAAACTAAAAGCTAAGTAGAACACATAATCAGCTTTTGCCCTAAGAGCATTTGCTAACCCTAAAGCATCTGAAGAGTGGTTTTAATCATATCATTACACAAGGGAAACAGAAGACAAAGCCGAGGATCTGTCCAAGATAGAAGGTTTAAAAGAAGATACCCCAAAACAGTGGCCAGGATGCCAAAACACTACACAAACCCTCAGGAAATTAGTAAACATATGAAGTCCTCCTTCACACCACACAATAGTGAAGTTTCCTGTGGCACTCAGCAGAAAAAAAGGGAAGAAAATAAACAAAAAGAAATGAATCTTCATAAGCACTGACCAGCCCTGGGGCAGATATGCAGCCCAAATTCAAATCATCAGAATAGTCCAAGAAACTTCAAAACAAAACATTAGTGCCCCTCAAGTTGCAGTGACTGATGACACTAAGAAGTAAGTTCAAATTCTCCCTAAAGAAAGGCACCCTCAGGAATTCACCACCAATAATTTTCAAAGGCAATGAGAAAAATCCTCAAAGCAGCTAGAGCGTAGGGATAGATGACACATTACCTTTAAGGGAGCAACAGTTCTCGACAGCAACAGTGGAAATCAGAAAACAGGAGTATATTTTCAATAAGCTGGAAAAACGACAACAACCCAAAACACAGCAGTCTAAAATTCTATATGCATGAAAATATTTTTAAAGAATTGAGATGAACATATAGACATACTATAATAAAAGATGAAAAGATCTGTCTCTAAATGATCTCACTAAAGGAAACACTAAATATGTTTCAGACAAAAGTAAAGTGATTTCAGACGACTGCCTTGTGTAAGAAAAATAAAGAAAAAAGAAAGTAGTAAATACATGTGCAAATCTAAATGAATTCTGACTTTACAAAATAATTATGTAATAATGCCTAATGGAATTTTTTAAAAAGGACAGAATTAAAACACAGAGCAAATGTTAACATGTGGGATGGGATAAATGAGATTTCAGACTCCCTGTACTATGTAGAAGGAAGTCAAAAGGTACAAATCTACTTTGGGCTTTGAAAAATTAAGTATATTATATTTTATCCTTTTCAAAATTCAATCCTTTTTACTTTAAAAGTCATAGAATATATTTGTGGTATTTGATTAAATTTAATCACATATATGAAAATATTCTTAGAAACTTAGAAATAATTTTTAACTGGTTTACTCTGATAAAAAACTACTAATGAAAAATCTAAGCAAAAAAACATACTCAATGGAGAGATAGTAAAAGATTCCCTGTAAAAAGTGGGCTAAGACAAAAAAAGCTACTATTTTCTGGCCACTTCTATAGCAATACTTTTTAGAGATCCTAGTCAGTGCAGTCAAACAAATACCAATCAGCTAAACAAATAAATACCAAATAAATACAAGGTAGATGAATTGTAAGGGAAGAAACAAAATTACCATTATTCAGATGATATGATGTATACTTAGAAAATTTGACACACTCTATAGGTAAATAAGAAGTAAACATTAATGGATATAAATCATCTCTATATTCTCCTAACAAATAAATTATTTTATTTTTTAAAGATACTATATCCAAGAGCATTAGAAAACATGAAGAATCTAGGAATAAATGTAACAAAAGTACAAAAGATTTTAAAGGAGAAAAATGTCTTTCAATAAAATTTTAGCTATAAAAAAAGTAAATGAAGAAATACACTATAGAATGAAGTGCAAGATGCAATGGGGCAAAGACATCAATTCCTCCTAATTCATATATAGATTTAATACACTACAATTCAAATAAAAATTCCAACAGGTGTTTGTGGGAGTTGGGAAGAGGATGATTGGAGAAGAATCAACAAGGACTATGTTCTGCTTTTTTTCTAAAGAGCCTTAGCATTTTTTGACAGTTCAAACTGTAAGAATATTTACCTTTGAGAAAGATAAACATAGCAAGGAAAAAATATGAATGAAAATGTGCCAAAATGTAAGCAACTGCTGATTTTGGATGAAGGGATTCAGAGGGTCTCACCTTGACTCTTAAAAAAAATAATTTTCCATTCTTTCCAATCTTTCTTCAATGAATTCCACTCTTTATTCCCCTCAAACTGCTTCTTTTTGCCTGGGGAGAAACAAATACCCCTGGGGAAAGAGGTAAGTAACTTTGTTTAAAGAATCAAACAACCATGGCAGACTTCAAATGTTTAAAACAGTTCGAGGGCCCCAAATTGAGGAAGATTCACAATTCAAAACCTGACAGCATGTCCCCATGAGAAAAGGTATTTCCTAATCTAGATGGAAAAGACCCTAGTATAGAATTTTAACACCAGTTAACACACAGCAGAGCTCAGCTCTAAAGCAAAAGGTTTAGTCTAATGGAGTTGTCCTTTAAGCAAAACATACACACACACATACACATACCAATGCCACCAAGTAAAGAGAGTAGGTTAAATGCAATGTTCCAGCTCCAAGTACAGTTTCCTGGGAAAAACTGAAAAGGTCTCAAATAAACAGAGAAGGAGTTAGAATACATGCATACTTTAACAAAACAGAAGGCTTCAGAACAGTTCCCAGAGTCTACATGCTGAAACTACAAGACACATGGAAAAAAAAAAAAAAGACGTAAATAGATGGAGAGATATACTATGTTTATAGACTGAAAGACTCAATATTGTTAAGATGTCAATTCTTTCCAAATTGAGCTATAGACTCAGTGCACTTTCAATCAAAATCCCAGCAGGATTTTTTGTAAATACTGAACAATTAATTGTAAAACTTATAAAGCAAAGGAAAAAGAATAGACAAAATTTTTTTTGAAAAAGAACAAATTTGGAGAAATCACACTACATGATTTCAAGATAGTATGGTTTTTAGTGAAAGGACAGATACATACATCAATGGAACAGAACACAGAGACCAAAAATAAGTTCATTTATATATGAATACACATACACTCACTGATTTTTGACAAAGCTGTAAAAACAGTTCAATGGAGAAAGGACAGTCTTATCAACAAATGATACTGGAACCAATTGAGATCCATATGCAACAAAATAAACTTTGATACATACTACCACCTTCCACAAAAATTAACTAAAAACAAATCAAAGACCTAAATATAAAATGTAAAACTATGAAAGTTTTAAAAGAAAACACAGGAGAACTCCCTGCACCTTTGGATTAGGCAAAGACAACACATATGGCATGGCATTAAAACCATAACCCATATAAGAAAAAATTAACAAATAGAATTTTACTTAAAATTTTTAAATTGTTCTTTGAAAGGCACTGTTAAGAGAATGAAAAGATAATCTACTGATGGGGAGAAAATATTTGCAAATCATTTATCATACATCTGACAACTTGGATCCAGAGTATGTAAAGAACTCTTTAAACTCAACAATAAAAAATAACCCAATTAAAAAAAAAAAGATTAGAACATACAGTTCACTAAAGATTATATGGATATGAGAAATAAGTACATAAAAATGCAAACTGAAACCACAATGAGATGCCATTACATCTTATCAGAATTGGGGCAGGGCGGTGGGGGGGAAGCCTGATAATACCAAATGGTGACAAGGATAAGGAGCAACTTGAATGCTCCTGCATAGCAAGTGAAAATGCAAAATGGTACAATTTGCATTTTCAAATGGTATAAAAACAATTTGGCAGTTTTTAATAAAGGTAAAATAAACACTTGCCATAAGACCCAGCAATCTCACCCCTAGATATGTTCAAGCAAAATGAAAACCATGTTTACACAAAAAAGCCTGTGTGTGAATGTTTATAGTGGTTATGCTGGAGGTCCCCAAGACAATACCCAATTCAGTGATTCACTTGAAGAACTCACAGGACTCAGCATATAATTAGTTATACTTAGGATTAAGACTTAATGCAGAGAAAAGAAACAAAGCAAAACCAGCAAAGGAAAAAGGCACATGGGGTAAAATTGGAAACCTGATGAAAACTTCCAGGAGTCCTCCTCCAGCAGGATGCATGCACTTAATCCTTCCATCAGTGAATTTATGACAGTGTATGTGAAGTACTATCTACCAGTGAAAATTCCCTGACACAGGAATACAAGGTTTCATTAGGGGCTGGTCATACAGTCACAGTAGCTTATAGCATGTACCAAAATTCCATACTTCTGTAAGGAAAGGTGTTTAGCATACAGTTTAGGCACATAAATCACCTTCATCAGTTAGAGAATGGTGGGAACACTCTCAAAATCCGAGTTCTAGACAATAGACAAGAGCCAATCTTGAAAACAGGTTTCCTAGCAACAGCAATCTTAGGCCTGTTAAGTTTGCTACATAGTGGCTCTATTTGTAACTGCCAAAGTTGGAAACAATCCAAATATTCACTGAACAGGGGAATAGATAAACAAACTGTAGTACATTTATACAATGGAATATTACTCAGCAATGAAAAGAAATGAACTAATGCTACCTACAACAACATGGATGAATATCAAATGCATGTTTGATATTAAGTAAAAGAAGTCAAGGGGCTTCCCAGGTGGCTGAGTGGTAAAAGAATTCGAATGCCAATGAAGGAGATGCAGGAGACATGGGTTCAATCCCTGGGTCGGGAAGACCCCCTAGAGGAGGAAGTGGTAATCCACTCCAGTAATTCTTGCCTGGAAAATCCCATGGACAGAGGAGCCTGGTGGGTTACGGTCTATGGGGTCACAAAGAGTTGGACATGACTGAGTACATACACACATAAAAGAAGTCAAATTCAGAAGCAACATGCTATTGCATTCTGGAAAACACAAGATAGATCAGTGGTTGCTAAAGGGCTAAGATTGGGGGGGAGTTTGAATACAAAGGGATAGCATGATGGAATTTTTCTAGAATGATGGAACCATTCTGGATCTTGATTTTGGTGATGGTTGTAATGCTCTGCACATTAAAACTCAGAGATGTATAAAAGTGATTTTACCAAACATTTTGGGGTAAAAAGTGATTTTTACTACATTTTAATTTAAATGTTTATAAAAGTAAAATATAGTTCCCCACATTAAACATGAATAAAAGCAAAAGAAGAAACATGACAATGTTAATATAAATAATACAAAAATAATTCCAGAGCAGGCAAAAAACTACAAAACCCAGAGTATTAATATAAAAACAGAACACAAGAAACAAGAAGAAAAATCTACCAAAAAGATCTGCATCATCAGATGAATTTAAAAAGAACATCAATTTAATTTATCAAATGCTTGGAGACAAAATGATAGAACAGAAGAATGAGATAAAAAGATTGAAGAGCTATGCAAGAAAAATAAAAACTAAGACCCAATCACCGATCTCTCTGTATCTGAATTCAAGTTATCACTAGGTATTGCCCATCTCTCTTTGTTGCTGTTAAAAATAGGATTTTTCTTACTATGATACTTTCTAACTGGCTCTGTATATGTAGCAGTGAAGTGAGGTGAAGTGGTAGTCGCACAGTCGTGTCCGACTCTCTGCGACCCCATGGACTGCAGCCTGCAGGCTCCTCTGTCCATGGGATTTTCCAGGCAAGAATACTGGAGTGGGTTGTCATTTCCTTCTCCAGGGTCTTCCCAACCCAGGGATTGAACCCGGGTCTTCCGCATTGCAGGCAGATTCTTTACTATCTGAGCCACCAGGGAAGCCAATATGTAGCAGCGGCTCAGCAAAGAAAGACTATGGGTCAATCCAGCTAACTGCCTGCTTTGTAAATAAAGATTTTTGGAATACAGACATGTTGATTTTATTTACATATTTTCTATGGCAGCTTTCATACTACAGCAGGAGATTCGGGTAGCTATAACAGAAATTGTACGGTCTAAAATATTTATCATCTGGCCCTTATACCAAAAGTTAGCCAATCTCTAATATGTAAGAAAGCTATTTGTAATTTTGTGAGGCAAAATACACATCACATAATTTTACCCATTTTAAAGTGTACAATTGAGTGGCAGTTAGTTCAATTCATAATGTTGCATAATCATTATCTTTCTTCTAGTTTCAAAGCGCTTTCATCACGCCAAAGGGAACATTGTACCCATTAAGCAATCACTCTCCATTTCTCCCTTTCCCAATCCCTGGCTACCACTCATTTGCTTTCTGTCTCTATGGATTTATCTATTTTGAGTATTGCATACGAATTAAATCATTTAATGTATGATCTTTTGTGTCTGACTTCTTTCATTTAGCATAATGTTTTAGACAATCATCCATGTTGTGGTAGTACCTCATTCCTTTTTATCCACTGAATAACATTCAATTGTATGGATATACTACATTTTGTTTACCCATTCATCAACTGATAAACATTTTGGTGGCTGTGCACTGAGCTGCTATGGACATTCATATGAAAATTTTTGTTTCAATACCTGCTTTCAATTCTCCTGGAAATCTAAGAGTGAAACTGCTTGGTCACATGGTATGACTCATAACACAGCCACAAGGAATTCTGTTTACAATTTTCTATGGAACTACCAAACAATTTTTACAGTGACCATACCATTTTACACTTACAACCAGCAATTTATGAAGGTTCAGATTTCTTCATATCCTCACCCACACTTATTTTCCTTTAAAAGAAGTTTTATGATAACTATCCCAGTGGGTGTAAAGTAGACTCACACCGTAGCTCTGCTTTGCATTCCCTAATGACTAATAGTGTTAGTCACTCAGTCATGCCTTTGCGACCCCAAGGACTGTAGCCTGTTAGGCTCCTCTGACCGTTGAATTCTCAAGGCAAGAATACTGGAATGAGTTGCCTTTCCCTTCACCAGGGGATCTTCCTGACCCAGGGATCAAATCCAGGTCTCCTGTACTGCACAGACTCTTTACTGTCTCAGCCACCAGAGAGCAAACTGCCAACATTCGCTGGAGCATAAAAAAAAGCAAGAGAATTCCAGAAAAACATCTACTTCTGCTTCATTGACTACACTAAAGCCTTGACTGTGTGGATCACAACAAACTGGAAAATTCTTGAAGAGATGGGAAGACCAGACCACCTTACCTGACTCCTGAGAAACCTGTATGCAGTTCAAGAAGCAATAATTAGAACTGGAAATGGAACAATGGACTGGTTCCACATTAGGAAAGGAGTACATCAAGGCTGTATATTGTCACCCTGCTTATTAAATTTCTATGCAGGGTACATCATGTGAAATGTTGGGCTGGATGAATCACAAGCTGGAATCAAGATTGCCGGGAGAAATATCAATAACCTCAGATATGCAGATGTACTACTCTTATGGCAGAAAGCAAAGAGGAACTAAAGAGCCTCTTGATGAAGGTGAAAGAGGAGAGTGAAAAAGCTGGCTTAAACTGTTTACAATAGCTAGGAATTGGAAGCAACCTAGACGTCCACTGGCAAATGAACGAATAGGCAAGTTGTGGTATATATACACAATGGAATATTACTCAGCTATAAAAAGGAATGCATTTGAGTCAGTTCTAATGAAATGGATGAAACTGGAGCCTATCATATACAGTGAAGCAAGTCAGAAAAAGAAACACCAATACTGTATATTAACATATATATACGGGATTTAGAAAGACGGTATGGAGAAGGCAATGGCAACCCATTCCAGTACTCTTGCCTGGAAAATCCCATGGACAGAGGAGCCTGGTGGGCCGCAGTCCATGGGTTTGCTACAAGTCGGACACGACTGAGCGACTTCACTTTCACTTTTCACTTCCATGCATTGGAGAAGGAAATGGCAACCTACTCCAGTGTTCTTGCCTGGAGAAGCCCAGGGATGGGGGAGCCTGGTGGGCTGCCATCTATGGGGTAGCATAGAGTCGAGCACGACTGAAGTGACTTAGCAGCAGCAGAAAGACGGTAATGACAAACCTATATGCAAGACAGCAAAAGAGACAGAGATGTAAAGAACAGATTTTTGGACTATGTGGGAGAAGGAGAGGGTGGGACAATATGAAAAAACAGCAGTGAAACATGTATATTACCATAAGTAAAATAGAGGACCAGTGCAAATTCAATACATGAAGCAGGGCACTCAAAGCTAGTGCTCTGGGACAACCCAGAGGGATGGGATGGGGAGGGAGTGGGAGGGGCTCTTCAGGATGGTGGGACTCACATACACACATGGCTGATTCATGTCAATGTATGGCAAAAACCACCACAATATTGTAATTAGTCTCAATTAAAATAAATAAATTAATTTAAAAAAAACTGGCTTAAAACTCAACATTCAAAAAACTAAGATCATAGCATCTAGTCCCATCACTGCATGGCAAATAGATGGGGAAACTCTGGGAGATAGTGAAGCACAGGGAAGCCTGGCATGCTGCAGTCCAGGGGGTTGCAGAGTCATATATGACTTAATGACTGAAAGACAGAGAAGCAAAAATGCTAATACCCTGGAATTCAACTGGAGGCTTTAGAGCATAGGAATGATCTGATCTGATTAAGGTTTTTTAAAACTACTACTCTCGCTTCCACTCAGAACAGACTGAGAAAGAAGGTATAAAGATGGAAGTAGAAAAGTTAGGAGGTTACCGTAGTAATCCTGCAAGAAATGTTGGTGACCTGGATAGTGTGATGGCAGTGGAAGTGTGAAATTTGAATGAATATGGGATTTTGAAGGAAAAGCCATAGTAATTTCTGAAGGACTAGAGACAGGGTTGTGAATGAGAAAAAACTAATGAAGGTAAGATGGTTCCTAGGTTTTTGCAGAGCAATGAGGTGAATGTTGCCATATGTGACACAGAGAAACCATGGAAGGTGGGAGAGAGGGAGGCAAAATTAAGTTTAAGATGCTCATTTGAAATCTGAGTAAAACTACTGGATACCTAGGTCTGTAATTCAAGATAGAGGTCAGGGTAGGACATGCATGAGGTATTCAAGTATGTGACTAGGTTAAATCCCCTAAGGAGCAAATGTAGATAAAGAGAGACAAAGAACTGAGATCTAGAATTTCACTCCACATCAAAAGCTGTCAAAATTATGCATATTTATGCTATTTTTTATACTTGTCTTTTTCAAATAGCTAACTGCTAGTCCCAATGATATCAGATAAGAGGGCTTTTATTTTTTAGTACCTCCCTCTTCATATTAGGATAATCTTAGCACAGAAGAGAGACAACCCTGGTAGAGGGGAGGAGGGATATGTGGAGGAGAGGATACGATAGGGGGGAGGAGAGGATAGAGCTGGTGAAGGGGGATATGTGGGAGGGAGGAGGAAGGGAAATATTGGTTTGAGAGAGGAGTAGTTCCAGATGTTTCAGAATATTTCTACAGAAGTCCTATTTAACATCCTATATTCTAATTATTTGTCCTTGAGTAGTGTGAAAGTTTCTTTATGGGCAAAAATTATGACCTTCATCTTTGTGCCTTGCCAAGTGCCTGGCAAATAACAATCTTTTAATGAACATTACTGAATGAATATAAAGGAGTGACTTACCCAGTCAGTCCAACTGCTACTTAATGGGAAAGCAAGGACTACTATCTAGGTTGTAGGACAGCCAGATGTTCTAAACTCACTTCAGTCTGTCATACAAAGGACTACACATTGGGATAGTTCACCCCTCATCCCATCTACTTATTTTATTTTCTCTTTATCATCCTGTCTGGACTATAAGTCTGGTGATTTCATTGCCTTGACTGTAAATCTAATGATCTACCCAAAGTTCACTTTGCCTCAGCCTGTCCAGAACCTGTGCATCTAGCTTATGCCTTGAAAGTGAAAGTGAAAGTGAAGTCGCTCAGTCGTGTCCGATTCTTTGCGACCCCATGGACTGTAGCCTACCAGGTTCCTCCATCCATGGGATTTTCCAAGCAAGAATACTGGAGTGGGGTGCCATTTCCTTTATGTCTTACTTCTCCCACAAAAACTCTCTCCACCAGTCCCTCAAATATCACCATCCTCCCATACACCAGCCAGACCACACATACATACTTTCTGTAACATCCTACATAGTCTGATATCAGTCCTTACAACTACATTAAAGCTGCTTTCTCCAAGTTTACCACAGGCCTTTGTAACAGTTAAAGTATAATTTGCAAAATGGTCAAATCATGACTCTCTTGTTCAGTCACTCAGTTGTGTCCGACTCTCTGCAACCCCATGGACTGCAGCACTCCAGGCTTGCCTCTCCTTCACCATCTCCTGGAGCTTGCTCAAACTCATGATCCTCTCGAGTCAGTGATGCCATCCAACCATCTCATCCTCATCGTCCCCTTCTCTTCCTGTCCTCAATCTTTCCCAGCATCAGGGTCTTTTCTAACGAGCTGGCTCTTTGTATCAGGTGGCCAAAGTACTGGAGCTTCAGCTTCAGCATCAGTTCTTCCAATGAATATCCAGGATTGATTTCCATTAGGATTGACTGGTTTGATCTCCTTGCAGTAGACTCTCATACAGACATGAAATGAATATGAGAAAGGTTTTATTTAACTCATTAATAAACAAAGCAACCAGTAAGATGTTAAATCTGGTTCAAATGAGAATCTGACTCTCAGAGGTTTATATTGTCCAGTCTATGAAATTCATTTGCATGGCATGAACAGGAATAACTGCACTGGTACGGGTAGGGAACATTTGTTCCATTATCCATTTTCTAGAACGTAACTTTTGCCCCTTTTTGCAGAGTTGTAAAACAGTCTAGTCAACCAAGGACAAAAATACATATCTCTAAATCAAAGTAATATAATTCTTAGAGGGCCCTCTAGGTCCCAGAGAGTCCAATGCCCATTCAGATACATAGTATCTAGGGCATTCAGACACACAGTAATTTATTCTGCCCATTTTCAAGTCTTTGACAAATTTTTCTTGCATAACTGTCAAAACTCATTCTAACCTGCCTCCTTTAGCACAATGAAGGAAGATTCTTACCACCTTTGGTTTCCATGATAGATCATTCTCCTGACGCCTCTGATTCTCTTCAGTCTCACCAGTTCCTATTCATCTTAAATACAGTATTCTTCAAGGTACTGATGGGTCTGATTCTATCCAGTATCATCAGTTAACCTATTAATTGTATAGGAATTATTCCCATGACCACAGCTCTAATGCCTATGATTCCCAAACTTGAACTTCTATTTTCTCCATTTCCCATGCTGGTATCTTAGCAGCACATCAAATTCATCATGAGCTTAGGTGATACATATTTAGATAGATCATCTAAATATGATACATGCCTGTGTTCTCTAACTTAATTACTAATTGTCAAAGAGGCATATAACATGAGAATTTTATATTCTACTCTCTCCCTCACACTCCACTATGAAAACTGCCTTTTACAGACAGTCACCTAAACTGTCTATTACACCTCTACAATTACTCTCTTGTAACCTTTCCCTTCCTTACAGCCCTTTCCCTAATTCAAGTCTGTATTATCTTTCAACTGAACTGCTGATACAGCTTCCACACTGTTATAGGGTCTCTTTCCTCCACCATTAACTCAGATGCCAAAGTTATATTTCCCTAAAGGGGGTCAAAGATTTTCTGATTTGGTCCTACTTTCTGATCTGAGTTTTCACATAACAGACCTCTGTTGTTCTAGGGCATCCACCTACTTCCTACTTATTCTACTTCAGCTCAGTCAAGCTGAGGTATACAACTTCAGCTCAGATATCAGGTTCACAATGATTGGATTCAGAATTGGCCCAAACAGAGCCACTGAAGTGCCACAGACTTTTGCTGCTACTTCTGGGACAGAAGCAAATGCTTTTTTACTCTATATCTGATATTGTTATTGCTAGATTTTACCACCAGAGGACAGACTGCCTGAAAAGCCAATGTAGAATAAAGTTTGGAGATGCTGAGACTTTAGCCCTTCTGAGCCCTAGCATCAAGCTATGTCTGAAGCCAATTTCCCTTGGATCATTCAATTACACTTGGCAATAAACCCTCTTTCTGCTTAAACCCATCTGAGTACGGCAACCATCTAAAGCACTGAACCAAAAGAATACTAAATAACACCTATCTTTTTATGCACCCATATGATTTAGTTACATCAACCTCCTCACCAGTATGAAAATATAGAACCTTCCCTCATGTTATTTCCTCAGTCTGGAATTTTCTTCCCTCTGCCTGGAATTCCCTTCCCTCTTCCTCTGTTTAATAAGATCCATCTCCTACTTCAAAGCTTCAAATGCCTCAGTGAAGCAATCCCTAGAGGCTGGGAAAAGCAGCAGAAGACCAGATTACACAGAGATTTTAAACCATGCTATGGCTTTTTCAACCTTTATGCGTGCTTAGTCGCTCAGTCATGTCTGACTCTGCGACCCCATGGACTGTAGCCCACCAGGCTCCTCTGTCCATGGAGATTTTCCAGGCAAGAATACTGAAGTGGGTTGCCATGCCCTCCTCCAGGGGATCTTCCCAACCCAGGGATCAAACCCAGGTCTCCCACATTGTAGGCAGATTCTTTATCAGCTGAGCTACCAGGGAAGACCCATTTGAACCTTTATGTAAGGGTAAATAAATGTCATCGAAGGATTTAAAATTAGTAAAGGACATGATCATATTAGCAATTTTAAAAGTTTACTCTGTTGTGTAAAGGAGGAATCATAGAAGAACAAACAATAATTTATAAACTACGAAAAAATCTATGCAAAAAGATAGTAGTATAGGCTAAAGTGGCAATGGAGACAGAAAAATGTATTTCTGTGATTATTTCTGAATAAATCCCTCCTACATTGTAAACACCCTGAAGACAGAATTTATCTGTTGACTATCATTTTATCCAGATAAATTACCAAAGTGACTGGCATACAGTGAAAGTCACTCAGTTGTGTCCGACTCTTTGCAACCCCATGGACTATACAGGCCATAGAATTCTCCAGGCCAGAATACTGGAGTGGATAGCCATTCCCTTCTCCAGAGGATCTTCCCAGCACAGGGATTGAACCCAGGTCTCTTGCATTGCAGGCGTACTCTTTACCAGCTTAGCCACCAGAGAAGCGCAAGAATACTGGAGTGGGTAGACTATCCCTTCTCCAGCAGATCTTCCCAACCCAGGAATCGAACTGGGGTCTTCTGCACTGCAGGCAGGTTCTTTATCATCTGAGTTACCAGGGAGGCCTGGCACACAGCAGGAGCACACATTTATTTGTTGAATAAATTAATACACAATTAACAACCTAATATATAAACTGTATGAGCAACTAGGCAAATGGCAGTGTTACTTATGAAGATAGAAAACACAAGAAAAGTCAGTTTGGGGTTTTTGTTTGTTTTTGAGAAAGAGGTAAGGGAAAAGATGAACTTGGTTTTGAGCAAACTGAGTTTAGGGTAATAAACCCTCCATAAGATTCAAATATGGAGGGAATATTATAGTGGACACATATCTGGGGATCAGGTGAGAGATCTGGGCTGAGGATACTAATTTGTGAATTCTAAGCATATAGATGGTAACTGACTTTATGAAGAGAGAAGATTACCTCAAAATGATGAAAAGAGGGTAGAGACTACAGATTTAAGGAGCACTTAAGGCTTGAACAGAGAGAAAGAGAAGTCAAGGAAGGTTGCTAACAACTCTGGCAGAAAAACAAACACAGGAGAGTCCTCTAACCAAAGCAGAGGGAAGAACAGGATAGTATGGTCAAATGTGTCAAAAGGTAAAAAGTCCAGGAATGAAAAGTTTTAAAGTATCCTTTGAATGAAAACAGTTTTGGTGGAGAAGGTGGGGGTGAAACCAAGTTGAGAGTGGGTTCAAGGTTGAGTGAAACAGTTGGCTTAAAGCTCAACATTCAGAAAACTAAGATCATGGCATCTGGTCCCATCACTTCATGGGAAATAGATGGGGAAACAGTGGAAATAGTGACAGACTTTATTTTTTTGGGCTCCAAAATCACTGCTGATGGTGACTGCACCCATGAAATTAAAAGACGCTTACTCCTTGGAAGGAAAGTTATGACCAACCTAGATAGCATATTAAAAAGCAGAGACATTACTTTGCCGACAAAGGTCCATCTAGTCAAGGCTATGGTTTTTCCAGTAGTCATGTATGGGTGTGAGAGTTGGATGGTGAAGAAAGCTGAGCGCCGAAGAATTGATGCTTTTGAACTGTGGTGTTGGAGAGGACTCTTGAGAGTCCCTTGGACTGCAAGGAGATCCAACCAGTCCATCCTAAAGGAGATCAGTCCTGGATGTTCATTGGAAGGACTGATGTTGAAGCTGAAACTCCAATACTTTGGCCACCTCATGCGAAGAGTTGACTCACTGGAAAAGACCCTGATGCTGGGAAGGATTGGGGGCAGGAGGAGAAGGGGATGACAGAGGATGAAATGGCTGGATGGCATCACTGACTCGATGGACATGGGTTTGAGTAAACTCCGGGAGTTGGTGATGGACAGGGAGGCCTGGTGTGCTGCGATTCATGGGATCACAAACAGTCGGAGACGACTGAGCAACTAAACTGAACTGAACAAGGTTGAACAGGAGATAAAGATATGGAGTCAGCTAGTATTTAGACCCATGTTTGTGTTAGACATTCTTGTTCAGGAAGTGTGGCTATAAAGGAATTGAGAAATAAAGCTTCAGGAAAGGAATGTCAAGGGTAGGTTTTGTTCTTGTTTTTTTGTTGTTATTTATCTCTTTGTAGGATTTGGTTTTAAGCATGTTTAAATGTTGTTTGGAAGCAACTTAAAAAGAGGACAGGGTTAAATAAAAGGTGAAACAGAATAATCAAAAATGAGCTTCATGATGTATACATATATCAAAATATCATATTATATATCTTAAATATATACAGTTTCAAATTTGTTAATTATACCGAGATGGCCAAAAAGTTCATTTGGGTTCTTCTGCATGTCAATAATATGGCTAAAAAAATAAGAGCGAAGACATTGGGATTTTTAAGGCATTTACTTTATTTCATACAATTTTTAAAGGTTACACTCCATTTACAATCATTACAAAATATTAGCTATTTTCTCCATGTTGTACAATACATCCTTGCAGTGTACCTTACACTCAATAGTTGTTACCTCCTCTCCCTTCCTACTAGTAAACACTACTTTGTTATCTATATCTGTGATCCTGTTTCTTTCTTGTTATATTCACTACTCTGTTGTATTTTTTAGATTCCATATATAACTGCTATCATACAGCATTTCTTTCTCTGTCTGACATTTCATTTCATGTAATACCCTCCAAGTCTATGTTATTGCAAACATCAAATTTTCTGAATTTTTAATGGCTGAATAGTATTTAATTGTGTGTGTGTGTATACACACCACATACCACATCTTCTTTATCCATTTTTATCTATTCAGCTGCTGATGAACAGTTACCTTGCTTCCATATTTTGGCAACTGTAAACAATGTTGCTATGAGCACTAGATTCATTGTATCTTTTCAAATGAGAAAATCCTAAAGACACTACCAGAAAACTGCTAGAGCTGATCAATGAATAGGATAAAAGTTGCAGGATACAAAATACATACACAGAAATCTGTTGCATTTTCATATACTAACAACAAAAGAGCAGAAAGAGAAATTAAGAAAGCAATCAAATTTACTATCACATCAAAAAGAATAAAATACCTAGGAATAAACTGACATAAGGGGGCAAAAGACATGTACTCCAAAAACTATAAGATGCTGATGAAAGAAATCAAAGATGACACAAACAGATGGAAAGATGTACTGTATTCTTGGATTGAAAGAATCAACACTGTCAAAACAACTGTATTACCCAAGGCACTCTACAGATTCACTGCAACCCCTATCAAATTATTAATAGCATTTATCACAGAACTAGAATAAAAATTTTTACATTTTTATGGAAACAAAAAGACCGTGAAGTAGTACATCTTTCCATCTGTTTGTGTCATCAAAACTATCTTGAATAAGGGTGGTGAGAGTGGACATACTTGTTTTGTTCCTAATCTTAGAGGAAAAGCAGCTTTTTACCATTGAGTATGCTAGCGGGACAAGGAGGCCTGGCGTGCTGCAGTCAATGGGGTCAGAAAGAATCAGACATTACTGGGCAACTGAAGAACAACAACATGCTAGCTGTGAGTTTGTTATATATGGCCTTTAGTATGTTGAGGTATGTTCCTTCTATGGCCACTTTCTGGGAGATTTTATTATAAATGGATGTTGAATTTTATCAAAAGGTTTTTCTGCATCTTCTGAGATGATCATATGGTTTTTATTCTTCAATTTGTGGATGTGGTATATCATACTGATTGATTTGTGGATACTGAAAAATCCATGCATCCCTGGATAAATTCCACTTGATCATGGCGTATGATTCTTTTAATGTTTTGTTGGAGTCAGTTTGATAGTCTTTTGTTGAGGATTTTTCCATCTATGTTCATCAGTGCTGCTGCTGCTGCTGCTGCTGCTAAGTTGCTTCAGTTGTGTCCGACTCTGTGTGACCCCACAGACGGCAGCCCACCAGGCTCCACCATCCCTGGGATTCTCCAGGCAAGAATACTGTGATATTTGCCTGTAATTTTCTTTTTTTTTTTTTTGTGGTGCCTTTTTCTGATTTTGGTATTAGGGTGATGGTGGCCTCACAGAATAGTTTGGAAGTGTTTCTTCCAGATTTTTTGATTCGTTTCAGAAAGATAAGTGTTAACTCTTCTCTGAATGTTGGATAGAATTCGCATATGAAGCCATCTGGTCCTGGACTTTTGTTTATTGGGAGTTATTTAATCAACAACTGAATTTCAGTACTTGTAACTTGTCTGTTTGTACTTTCTATTTCTTCCTGGTTCAGTCTTGGGAGATTCACACTTTACTAAGAATTTGCTAATTTCTTCTAGGCTGTTCATTTTATTGGCATATAGTTGCTTGTAGTAATCTCTTATGGTCTTTTGTACTTTTTACGGTGTAATGTCTCCTTTTTCATTTCTAATTTTACTGATTTGAGCCCTCTCCCTTTTTTTTCTTGATGAGTCTGGTTTGTTGTTGTTTAGTCGCTCAGTCGTGTCCGACTCTTTGCAACCCATGGACTGCAGCACACCAGGCTTGCTCAAACTCATGTCCATTGAGTTGGTGATACCACCCAACCATCTCATCCTCTGTCATTCCCTTCTCCTCCAGCCCCCAATCTTTCCCAGCATCAAGGTCAGCTCTTCACATCATATAGCTAAAGTATTGGATCTTCAGCTTCAGCATCAGTCCTTCTAATGAATATTCAGGGTTGATTTCCTTTAGAATCGACTGTTTGATCTCCTTGCAGTCCAAGGGATTCTGAAGAGTCTTCTCCAGCACAATTTGAAAGCATCAATTCTTCAGCACTCAGTCTTCTTTATGGTCCAAATCTCACATCTGTACATGACTACTGGAAGACCCATAGCTTTGACTATATGGACCTCTGTCAGCAAAGGGATGTCTCTGCTTTTTAATATACTGTGAGTCTGGCTAAATGTTCGTTAATTTTGTTTATCTTTTCAAAGAACTACCTTTTAGTTTCATTGATTTTTTTCTATTGTTTTCTTAGTCTCTATTTCATTTATTTCTGGTCTTTATGATTTTATTCCTTCTGCTAACTTTGGGTTTTGCTTGTTCTTCTTTCTCCAGTTGCTTTAGAAAGTACCCTTTTTAAATAAAATTACGGCAACATCAGAAGATAATTTTGTTAATTTTCTTACACAAAATAGATTTTTAAAATGTTTTTCTGTTAAATCCAAAAATCTAGGAAATTTTGTTAATTAAAGGAAATAGTACAAAGGAAAGAAGAACAAAACCCACAAGATAGCCTGAATGCCAAGTTAAGGAGTTTGCACCTTATTCTATGGTCAAGAAGTAAGGTAGCAAAGTTGTTTAAACATAAAACTATTGACTGCAGGATGTCATTTCATTAACAAACAGTAACTGAATTACCACTATATGAAAGCACTGAATCTGGTGCTGACAGAAAAGTCTAAAACTCTGTCCCTCCTTTTTATATAGTCATCAGTGGAAGAAAGTCTGTCTCTATTCACTATTTACATCTTTTATCTATTACTCATCAAGGGCAATATTTAGTAGTAAAAAAAAATCCTTTTTAAAAAGGAAAATATGGGATTTCTATCAGTTCAGTTCAGTCGCTCAGTCGTGTCCGATTCTTTGCAACCCCATGGACTGCAGCATGCCAGGCCTCCCTGTCCATCACCAACTCCCAGAGTTTACTCAAACTCATGTCCATTGAGTCAGTGATGCCATCCAACCATCTCATCTTCTGTCGTCCTCTTCTCCTCCTGCCTTCAATCTTCCCCAGCATCAGGGTCTTTTCCGATGAGTCAGTTCTTCGCATCACATGGCCAAAGTATTGGAGTTTCAGCTTCAGCATCAGTCCTTCCAATGAATATTCAGCACTGATTTCCTTTAGGATGGACTGGTTGGATCTCCTTGCTGTCCAAGGGATTTCTATACTTACCAGTTCTTTTTCACTCACTATTTAGCAATGTGAGCTGTTGAGTGTACAAAGTTAATTAATTCACAACCCCTAACTTACAGGATTCAATAGTGTAGATGTCATAAACTTATGAAGTACTCTAGAAGAAACTGACTGTAGGCATTTAAGTAGATACTATTTACCCAGGACTTTCAATTTAAGAGCAAACAGCAAATAAGCACTTCCTAGAACCACTCACATTTTAAGCATTTTACATTTTTTAACTAATTTAATTCGCCTAACAATATTATGAAGAGAGATTTATTACCATATTATTGTTAAGATATGAATAGGTTAGAATATACAACATGTATTATCTTTTTCCAGAATCAATGATGACACCAATTCTGCTAATGAAAATGTTTTATATACAGTTGCTATATTATTCCCATGAGCACACAAATATCCTGTAATTTCTCTCATCTTAAAAAATCTTCCCTTGAGTTCACCTTCTTCTACACCATTTCTCTGATCCCTCCCAATGGAAAACTTAAAAGAGCTATCTATGTGAGTTATCCCCACCTTCTCTCCTCTCAGCCTCTCTCAAGCCATTCCAAAAAGGCTTTTGCCCCTGACACTACTAAAACCACTTTAGCCAAGATTATGATCTCAAAATGCTAAATATGATTTTTAATTTTCAGTCCTCATCTCACATGATGAGGAACTTGACAAAGGTCAAACATTTTCTTTGAGCCACTCTCCTTCTTTATTTGGCTTCTACGACACCATACTCTTCTAGGTTTTCTTATCTTACCAGATGTTCTTTTTCAAACTCCTATGCTACTTCTTCCACAGGTCCACAATTTAAACACATTCAAGTACCCAGGGCTCAGTTCTTTCCTATCTACACAAATTTTCATAATGTTTTCATATAGTCTCATGGCTCTACTAGAATGTAGCTTCAACACAGCAGAGAGTTTTTAGCTATTCTGTTTAAATGCCCTGCACCTAAAAGTGTCTAGCACATAGTAGATGCACACCATATATTTGGTCAATAAATGAATGGATTAATAGTTTTAAATGTTATCTATAAAGTGATGAATCTCTAATTTATACCTCCTGCCAGGATCTCTAACCTTAACTCTAGACCTATCTATCTGCTATCTCCACTTGGATGCATAATAAACATCTCATACTAACCAAGTTCAAAAGAAAACTCAAATCACCCTCTCAATGGCTTCTTCAACTGACCACTTAGCAAAGATCAGTTCCACCCTTCTAGTTTCTCAAATCAAAATTTGAAATTATTCCTAATTCCTTCTCTTTCTCTCACGCCAGATCTGTCAATAAATACTGTGAATTCTGCCTTCAAAACATACTCAGCACTTGACTTCTTCTCCCTATGTCCACTACAATCACTACAGTCCAAGTCATTATCATATCTCACCTGGATGAATGCAATTGACTCCTAACCTGTCTTATTGCTTCTTGTCCACCTCCACCCCACAATTTGGGCCTGTTCTCAGAACCACAGTCAGAGAAATTAAAAAAAAAAAAAAAAAAATTCAGTCAAATCACATTACTATTCCACTCATAAACCTACAATCATTCCCACTTTTGTCTGAGTAAAGGCCCAAATCTTGACAACTGTCTATAAAGCTCTACTCAGTCTGGCCCTACTACATCTCTGACCTCATACACTACTATTCCTCTCACTCTGTTTCAGTCACATTGGCTTCTTCTTCTGTTCCTTGCAAAGGTTAAGCATATTCCACCTCAGGCCCTTTTTCTTACAGTTCCTTCTCCCTGTAATGTTTTTCCCTAGATATCTGTAATCCACTATTTGCTTCATCATCTTGCTCAACTGTCACTTTCTCTGAGTTTTTCCCTATCACCACATTTTAAACTCTGATTCCAATCCCACTCCCTTGTACACATAAAAGCTGTATTTCCGCACATCATTTATCATCACTAAATTACTATATACTTTCTGAGTCATGTGCTAGAAGAGGACAAGAATTTCTATTTGTTTCTACTGTATCCCTGGTGTTTAAAGCTGTGGCTGGTATACAATGAGTGAGTGACAGTGAAATCGCTCAGTTCTGTCCGACTCTTTGCGACACCAAAGACTATACAGTCCATGGATTTCTCCAGGCCATTATACTGGAGTGTGTAGCCTTTCCCCTCGCCAGGGGATCTTCCCAACCCAGGGATCGAACCCAGGTCTCCCGCATTGCAGGCAGATTTTTTACCAGCTGAGCCACAAGGGAAGCCCTGGTATACAGTAGGTGATCCATATTCTGTTGAAAGAATGCTTTCATTTCCACCAGGGGGACTAATAATCATCTGGCCTTGCATTTCAGGGAAAGATCATAAAGCTTCTCTAAGATTTCTTCCAGTGCTCTAACTCCTGGAAGGATTATACTTTGCCTAGAAAGAAAAACTGTGCTTTCTCTAGTCAACCACAAGGAGGAGTTGAGAGGAAGAGCTGAGCAAAGAAATGTTTCCCTTGCTTTTCCTCTGGCGACCTCAAGGTGGAAGAAAACTAGATTTGGAGGGGACTCTACTGAATGAATGATTTTCTCCATACTATGAGTTAACACACAAGCGTAAACACTAAAGACCGCAATTCCAAATGCCACAGAGGCCAAGGAAATCAACACACAGGCCACTGAGAACTGGAAGGGTGTTTCTTTAACTTCACCACTAAGAATTATCCATAAATCCAGGGGAAGAATTCCTACGAGCGCAGAGACACGTAACTCACACCTGAAGGCCAAGGTGTTTCAGGCTGCCGGAACGCTCTCGTCTCAGGGCTATTAAGTCCGTTCTATTTAATACTTAAAGCACCTGCAATAATTAAAACAGCACGGGCAAAGAGGTGCAAGATTTCAATTCTCAGGTCTGGCTGATGGTATGTAAAGTCTTGATTCATTAAACAGCGAAATCAATTTCCCACAGGATTTTGACTCACCGCCACCTGTTGATCCCCACGTTGGAGGAGCCGGCGAACCAGGGGTCGAGGATGTAGACGCAGCGGATGGTGTCGGCGCCCTGGATGCACTCCTTCAGGGCGGGGTTGTCGTGAAGTCTGAGCCCCTTTCGGAACCAGTGCACGGCGTTCACCCCCATCCCGGGGTGGGGGGGGTGGGGGGGACACGGTGCGGCGCCGCCGAGCTCTTCCGCCGAGAAATTCAGGGTAGGAGGGTCCGGCTCATAACCGACACCTCCGATTGCAGGAGAATCGCCGCACCCAAGGAGTGAGGAAAGCAGAGGAGGGGAAGGGAAAGATGACTCCGAGGAGGGGACTGGAGAGGGAGAGGGCGCTGGCGGCGCAGCTGGAAGATGAATGGAGGTTGCCCAGTCGGCGGAGTCCCGGTGTGACGCCCTTTAGAAGCCGGCACCCGCCGCCACCGACTGGAGAAGACGCATAACTTCGAAGTCCCCGGACCTCCGGAGGCTGACCAAGTTCCACAAGCCCAAGACTCCCCGCGCGGGGAGCCCCAAGAGGTTCTCTGCACGGAAACCTCGCCCACCGAGGCGGCCCCCGAGGAGCAGACGGCCCCGCCTGAGGCGAGCCACCGACAGGGATGAGAGAGAATTCAGTCACTGTCGGCCACGCTGCCTCTCGGCCCGGGGAAGAGAAGTGAGGACAGAGCACGCAAGGCGGTGGTCGAGGCCGCTGGACGGCTGCCGGCGGGTGACCCGTCCCGAGGCTGCCCGGGTGACTCCGCCGCCACCGCCGCGTCAGCGGCTTCAGCCCCGCCCTCGGCTCCTCATTGGAGGGCGCACTCCCCACGTGACCACCGGCACCTCACGTTTCTGAAGTGTGTTTACTACAGCGGCTCCGACTGAGGAATCAGCTTGCACTTCAGTCGCTTCTAGGGGACGGCAGCTGCTCCATGTCAATACCATCGATCCTCTCCCAGACGCTAGACAGTTTGCCTCTGTCCCTTTTCCCGGCCGACAAATCGCGGTTGCCTGAAAGCGCCCAGAGTGAGCCGAGGCCCCATGTGAGGGAAGGCTTAGCCCCGCCCTCGGGGGCCATGAACGTCCACCATTGGCTGAGATTCGCGGAGACCCGGATGAGCACGGGGATGCGGGGAGCTCGCGAGCGCGCGCTCTGCCGGTGAGGGCGCGCGTGCGCTCTCGCTGTGTTTCGGAGTCAAGGAGGGCGGGGCCTGCGAGCCGAAGCGCGCTCGAGGGTTCCTCCCGCGGGGTTCGCGGAAGGCGTGGAGACGTCACGGTGTCTTCCAGGAATCGGAGCGAGGACCCGGCGGGGAATGAGTGAGGGCAGGATGGTGTTGAAAAAGCAGAGTAGGAGGCTCCACATCGACTTAGAGCTCAAAACATGTGTTTCCATCCAGCTTTAGCTGAAGAACCCAACCCCGCTTTGGAGTGTATAGAGCTGGCTCCCTTTCTCATTCTTGTGGCCCTAGCGGTGCTGGATCCCTGTATGAGCTCTGGGGAAGAGGATTAATTGGCAGGGTGGTGCAAGGCATCACTGGAATTTCTTGATACTGTGTGTCGTCAACATGTCAGCCTTCCTTTCTCACAGCTAATGCGTTTTACGGGGCTTTTTGTGATGGGGACTTTGCCTACCCCTCTAAGGACAATGAACTTCAGGCCTTGCTGTTCCTTGGTTTAGTCACTAAGTCGTGTCCGACTCTTGCGAACCCATGGGCTGTAGCCTGCCAGGCTCCTCTATTCATGGGATTCTCCAGGCAAGAATACTGGAGTGGGTTGCCATTTCCTTCTCCAGGGGATCTTTCCCACCCAGGAATTGAACCTGGGTCTCCTGCATTGCAGGCAGATTCTTTAGGGACTGAGCTACAAGGGAATCGCTGTTCCTTAGGCATGCAATCACTTTATGTTCATTCAACAATCAGTTATTGAATGAAACTGGCACAATTCAAAGTACTGGAGGTATACAGAGAGAGGAAGAGAAAAGCCCTCTTGGAGTTCACGATGTGTCTCCTAACCTTTATACATGCTATTTTTCGCTCTATAAACGATGTTTAGAATCTGCTGCTCACTACAACACCTTTGAGCTAGGGAATATGTTTCTACACAGTCGACTGTTTATTGAATGAATGAGTGAATGAATGAATGCTGTTTGTCACCAGTCTGTTTGACAAGGTTAAAAGGAGGAAAGATATGGCAATTATTACAGATTGAGTTGTGTACCTCTAAAAGTCATATATCCCCTACTACCTGTGAATTTGACCTTGTTTGGAAATAAGATCTTTGCAGATGATGAAATTAAGATGAGGTCATTCAGGGACCAAATCCAATGACTAGTGTCCTTATCAAAGGGAAAATTTGGATGCAGACAGCAGACACATACTCGGGAGAGAAGGCCTTATGAAGATTGGACTTAGGCTGCCATTAACTAAGGACCTACTCGAAGCTAGGAGAGTGGCCTGGAACAGATCCTTCCCTAGTGCCTTCAGAGGGAGAATGGCCCTGCCAATGTTTTGATTTCAGACTTCCAGCCTCCAGAACTGTGAGACAATAAATTCCTGTTGTTTTAAGCCACTCATTTTGTGGTACATTGCCACAGCAGCTCTAGCAAACTAATACAGCAGCAAAGTAAATTTCATCATCTAGTGAGCCAGTATGTCTGGATGTCTTTCCTAACCCTGCTTTTGTTGCATCCTCTCTTCAGTTTGCTAGGAACATTTAAAATTATACAGTATATGAAAGCCTGTGGTTCACTATGAAGTATTAAACAGTTATTTTTACTAGTGAGGATGAGCCTTGATTAATTAGCACTCCAACTGGCCGATCACTTTTGTAGAGGATCTGGCAGACAGAGCTATGCCTTCACTTGGATTGTCTCATACTCCAGGACCTAACATACTTTTAAAAATACAATGTTTCATGTTTCATTTTAGGCAGTTTGAAAATAAGCAGAGTATGTCTAAAGACATAAGAATTATTTTCAAGCAGTCAAGTGAAACAGTGGGAGGTAGAGAGAATATTGATTTGTGTGAAGTTGGTTTATGTTTGCCAATTGTCCATTCAATAAAGATGGATTTTTTTAAACAGACAGCTATATGTGGGTATGTGTGTAACTTTCATTTACACATGAAAGTACTAAATTATGAAAATGTCAGTATTGTCAACCATGCATTCCTCAAAGAGTGAGAGGTTTTTATGGAAGGTATCTGGTCCCTTCTATTTTCATGGCAAATAGAAGAGGAACAACTGGAAGCAGTCACATTTTATTTCCTTGGGCTCTAAAATCACTGCGGATGGTGACTGCAACCATGAAACTGAAAGACGCTTGCTCCTTGGAAGAAAAGCTATGACAAACCTAGACAATGTGTTAAAAAGCAGAGACATCAGTTTGCTGACAAAAAGCCATATAGTCAAAGCTATGGTTTTTCCAGTAGTCATGTACAAATGTGAGAGTTACACCATAAAGAAAGCTGAGCACCAAAGAACTGATGTTTTTGAATTGTGGTGCTGAAGAAGATGCTCAAGACACCCTTGGACAGCAAGGAGCTCAAACAGTCAATCCTAAAGGAAATCAACCCTGAGTATTCATTGGAAGGACTGATGCTGAAGGTGAAACGCCAATATTTTGGCCACCTGATGTGAAGAGCTGACTCACTGGAAAAGACCTTGATGTTGGGAAGGATTGAAGGCAATAGGAGAAAGCGGCTGCAGAGGATGAGATGGTTAGATAGTATCACCAACTCAATGGATATGAATTTGAGCAAACTCTGGGAGATAGTGAAGGACAGGGAAGCCTGGCATGCTGCAGTCCATGAGGTTACAAAGAATTGGACATGACTTAGCAACTGAAAAACAACAAGATTATTACTTTAATATATTTTTGCAACAATTTAATAAAAGCCATGATTTTGAGGTGGAGAGTTGTGGGGGGGGGGTTCAACAGAGAGGGATTTTATATATATATATATATATATATACAGCTGACTCACTTTGTTGTACTTCAGAAACTAACACAACATGGTAAAGCAATTATACTTCAATAAAGAAAGCTGTGACTTATTGAGCATCTACTATAAGCCAGGTACTTTGTACAGGTTATTATTAATCCACAAAGACCACTTATTATTTAATAATAGTTTACGCTCACTGTGCAGATGAAGAACCACCACTATTTCTGAACCCAAAGCTCTTTCCTTATCACATATTATCCCTCACTGATACCACCTCTCCCTTTCTTTTTCAGAGTGAGTGTTTATGTGTGAAGAAGAAAAGAAGGTATGGGTAATATTTTCAGGAATCTCTTGTGAAGTTCTGGCTGGTTCCAACTTCCTGGTGGTTGAACAAGCATGGGACTAAGAAGGAAAATGCTGGGTTATATCTCAGCTTGCCATTAATTAGTTGTTGATCTTGAGTGAGTCATTAGGGCTTTCCTGACCAGCTTAATTCATATGTAGAATAGAGGATTGAACTAGATGATTTCTAAGTTTTCTATACTGTTTTAAAATTCTAAGATTCTATAAGCACAACCCTATCTTGGGCTCAAAACTATCTATAAAGAGTCCTATTAAATGTTCTTTTAACTCCCAACTGTGTTAGAAAAATCAGTATCTCTTTGACTTCATGAGCACTCTTGATAAAACTGCATCAACCTCTAAACTGAAAGCCTGTATTCTTCTTTGACCCCATCTTGTAGATGTGATTCTGGGCATGTGTTATCAACACACAAAGAGTGAAGTAGTAGACAGTGTGACCAGATCATTAAATCTTGATGTATCGTTGTTTTATAACATGATATAAGTGTCAGGTGTACAACGTTATATTGTGACTTCTTTATGCATTATAGAGTGCTTACCACTGTTTAGTTTCCATCCATCATCATACAGTTGACCCCCTTTACTCATTTTGCCTTCCCCCCCAAGTTTTTATTTTTTAAAGGTAAATTATGACTCTCCTATGAATGTAAAATAAACACATGTCGAAGATTTCACTTAACTTGTTAATTAATGACAAAACCAGTACGATGTTACAATGGAATAAAAGAAGATTCCAAAGAGCAGTAACATGTATGTAACATGTAGGTCATCAGAAATGCTAAAAGTAAATTTGCTTAATATATGCAAAACACTGTTACAGAGGCTGGGTGGAGGGAAATCAATTTCACTTTCACAGACAAAATCTTATGAAATTCACTTGCATATTTATAGGAGACAGGGATCAAGACAATCCCCGTGGAAAAGAAATGCAAAAAAGTAAAATGGCTGTCTGAGGAGGCCTTACATATAGCTGGGAAGAGAAGAGAAGCGAAAAGCAAAGGAGAAAAGGAAAGATATTCCCATCTGAATGCAGAGTTCCAAAGAATAGCAAGGAGAGATAAGAAAGCCTTCCTCAGCGATCAGTGCAAACAAATAGAGGAAAACAACAGATTGGGAAAGACTAGAGACCTCTTCAAGAAAATTAGAGATACCAAAGGAACATTTCATGCAAAGATAGGCTCGATAAAGGACAGAAACGGTACGGACCTAACAGAAGCAGAAGATATTAAGAAGACGTGGCAAGAATAAACAGAAGAACTGTACAAAAAAGATTTTCACCACCAAGATAATCACGATGGTGTGATCACTCACCTAGAGCCAGACATCCTGGAATGTGAAGTCAAGTGGGCCTTAGAAAGCATCACTACGAACAAAGCTAGTGGAGGTGATGGAATTCCAGTTGAGCTATTTCAAATCCTCAAAGGTGATCCTGTGAAAGTGCTGCACTCGATATGCCAGCAAATTTGGAAAACTCAGCAGTGGCCACAGGACTGGAAAAGGTCAGTTTTCGTTCTGATCCCAAAGAAAGGCAATGCCAAAGAATGCTCAAACTACTGCACGATTGCACTCATCTCACATGCTAGTAAAGTAATGCTCAAAATTCTCCAAGCCAGGCTTCAGCAATACGTGAACCGTGAACTTCCAGATGTTCAAGCTGGTTTTAGAAAAGGCAGAGGAACCAGAGATCAAATTGCCAATATCTGCTGGATCATCGAAAAAGCAAGAGAGTTCCAGAAAAACATCTATTTCTGCTTTATTGACTATGCCAAAGCCTTTGACTGTGTGGATCACAATAAACTGTGGAAAATTCTGAAAGAGATGGGAATACCAGACCATCTGACCTGTCTCTTGAGAAACCTGTATGCAGGTCAGGAAGCACCAGTTAGAACTGGACATGGAACAACAGACTGGTTCCAAATAGGAAAAGGAGTACATCAAGGCTGTATATTGTCACCCTGCTTATTTAACTTATATGCAGAGTACATCATGAGAAACGCTGGGCTAGAAGAAACACAAGCTGGAATCAAGATTGCTGGGAGAAATATCAATAATCTCAGATATGCGGATGACACCACCCTTATGGCAGAAAGTGAAGAAGAACTAAAGAGCCTCTTGATGAAAGTGAAAGAGGAGAGTGAAAAAGTTGGCTTAAAGTTCAACGTTCAGAAAACTAAGATCATGGCATCTGGTCCCATCACTCCATGGGAAATAGATGGGGAAACAGTGGAAACAGTGTCAGACTTTATTTTTTTGGGCTCCAAAATCACTGCTGATGGTGATTGCAGCCGTGAAATTAAAAGACGCTTACTCCTTGGAAGGAAGGTTATGGCCAACCTAGATAGCATATTTAAAAGCAGAGACATTACTTTGCCAACAAAAGTCCGTCTAGTCAAGGCTATGGTTTTTCCAGTGGTCATGTATGGATGTGAGAGTTGGATGGTGAAGAAAGCTGAGCGCCGAAGAATTGATGCTTTTGAACTGTGGTATTGGAGACGACTCTTGAGAGTCCCTTGGACTGCAAGCAGATCCAATCAATCCATCCTAAAAGAGATCACTCCTGGGTGTTCATTGGAAAGTCTGTTGTTGAAGCTGAAACTCCAATACTTTGGCCACCTCATGCGAAGAGTTGACTCATTGGAAAAGACCCTGATGCTGGGTAGGATTGGGGGCGGGAGGAGAAGGGGACAACAGAGGATGAGATGGTTGGATGGCATCACGGACTCGATGGACATGGGCTTGGGTAGACTCTGGGAGTTGGTGATGGACAGAGAGGCCTGGCGTGCTGCAATTCATGGGGTGGCAAAGAGTCGGACACGACTGAGTGACTGAACTGAACTGAACTGATTTATAGTGAACGTTCATTTGTGTTACATTGATTATCTACAATTTACCGAGTTGTTAAATAGCTTAAAGATAATAACAGTCAGAGAATAACTTGAAGGGTGCTCCAGACAAGAGACATTTGCCTATTTTAAAAATTATTCATAATTTTTGTCACCTCCTCAGAGAGGTCTTCCCTGTCAGCCCATTCTAAAAATGACCCCTTCTTAGTTTCTCTTATAGCCCTCTGTTTACTTTCATCATAGAAACAATTGTTATCTGTATTTTTTTTGATTATTTACTTATTTAACTTCAGGCAATCTATGTCTGTCCTCATCCCATATGCAAGCTTCAGGAGGGCAGATATTTTGGTCTGTCATGTTCCTCATTATACATTAGCACATGCCACAGTGCCCAGTACCCAACAAATTCTCAATCACTGCTCTTCTACAGACGGCTATAAACACCCAATTGATCACATGAATGCGGTACCTCACTTACATGTTAGTTATCAACATACTGCCTCTCAACTCCAAATTCACCTTTCATGCTTCCTAGGTGTTCAGTTCATTTCAGTCTCTCAGTCGTGTCCGACTCTTTGTGACCCCATGAATCGCAGCACACCAGGCCTCCCTGTCCATCACCAACTCCCGGAGTTTACCCAAACCCATGTCCATCGAGTCGGTGATGCCATCCAACCATCTCATCCTCTGTCGTCCCCTTCTCCTCCCGCCCCCAATCCTTCCCAGCATCAGGGTCTTTTCCAATGAATCAACTCTTCGCATGAGGTGGCCAAAGTATTGGAGTTTCACCCTCAACATCAGACCTTCCAATGAACACCCAGGACTGATCTCCTTTAGGATGGACTGGTTGGATCTCCTTGCAGTCCAAGGGACTCTCAAGAGTCTTCTCCAACACCACAGTTCAAAAGCATCAATTCTTCGGCGCTCAGCTTTCTTCACCATCCAACTCTCACATCCATGCATGACTACTGGAAAAACCATAGCCTTGACTAGATGTACCTTTGTTGGCAAAGTAATGTCTCTGCTTTTAAATATGCTATCTAGGTTGGTCATAACTTTCCTTCCAAGGAGTAAGCGTCTTTTAATTTCATGGCTGCAGTCACCATCAGCAGTGATTTTGGAGCCCAAAAAATAAAGTCTGACACTCTTTCCACTGTTTTCCCATCTATTTCCCATGAAGTGATGGGACCAGATGCCATGATCTTAGTTTTCTGAATGTTGAGTTTTAAGCCAACTTTTTCACTCTCCTCTTTCACTTTCATCAAGAAGCTCTTTAGTTCTTCTTCACTTTCTGCCATAAGGGTGGTGTCATCCGCATATCTGAGGTTATTGATATTTCTCCCGGCAATCTTGACTCCAGCTTGTGTTTCTTCCAGCCCAGCGTTTCTCATGATGTATTCTGCATATAAGTTAAATAAGCAGAGTGACAATATACAGCCTTGACGTACTCCTTTTCCTATTTGGAACCAGTCTGTTGTTCCATGTCCAGTTCTAACTGGTGCTTCCTGACCTGCATACAGGTTTCTCAAAAGACAGGTCAGATGATCTGGTATTCCCATCTCTTTCAAAATTTTCCACAGTTTATTGCTCCTAGGCGTTGTTGCTGCTGCTGCTGCTAAGTCGCTTCAGTCGTGTCCGACTCTGTGCGACCCCATAGACGGCAGCCCACCAGGCTCCGCCGTCCCTGGGATTCTCCAGGCAAGAATACTGGTTTGGGTTGCCATTTCCTTCTCCAGTGCATGAAAGGGAAAAGTGAAAGTGAAGTCGCTCAGTCATGTCTGACTCTTAGCGACCCCATGGGCTGTAGCCTACCAGGCTCCTCCGTCCATGGGATTTTCCGGGCAAGAGTACTGGAGTGGAGTGCCATTGCCTTATCCATCCTAGGCGTTAGTTGAACTATATACTCTTTAAGGATTGCTCCTTCACCACTGGCGCCATGTAAAACATTGTCAGTAGAGGGCGCTGGAGGGAAACTGAAGGAGGAAGGGTCTTCTCTTCCTGTTTTGGTATTTTGGTTTCTTCTGTTGTTCACGCTGCAGTTCTTCCATTGATACCACAGGTGCATGGGGGAGGAACATACATTAGGCTCTCTGGATCCATGGGTTCCACATCCACAGATTCAACCAACTGCAGATCAAAAATATTAAAAAATCAAAAAGATTCCAAAAAGCTAAACTTGAATTTACAGTATACAGGCAACTATTTACATATCATTTACATTGTATTTACTTCTATTTGCACAGCATTTACATTGAATTGTAAGTAATCTAGAGATGGTTTAAAGTATACAGGAGGATGTGTGAACATTATATGCAGATACTGTGCCATTTTATACAAGGGACTTGAGCATCTCCAAATTTTGGTATCTTGGCATGGGGAGGTGAGCAGAGGGGTTCCAGGAGCAACCCTCCAGGATACTAAGGGATGCCTATACTGTGGAGTTCACGTCTATCAAGTTTTGGTAGCATCCCTGCTGACAGATTCCCAGTGAGTCTTGCAGGCATCTCAGCCAGCAGCTACCCTGCCTCAGCCCCTGCATTCTGGCCATGGGTTTCCTGTGGGCACTCTCAACTGTTACCCAATCCAAGCTCACTCTGCTCACCACACAACAGACCAATGAAAATGAGAGACGCAGTTCTGAGGCCAGGAATATGACTTTATTTGGAAAGCCAGAAGACCGAGAAGATCACAGACTAATGTCTCAAAATAACCATCTTATCGGGGTCTGGATGCCAGGTTCTTTTATAGAACAGAGATGGGGAGAAGTGAGGAAACAAAGTAAAAAACCATCAATCTTGCAAATATCTCCTAGAATGGCAAGCCTGGGGCAGGAGATATGTTGATTTATTCTTCTCTGCCACCCACTGGTGGACAGTGTCCTGAACATAAGCACTTTAACAGTCAGGCAGAGGAGCAGGATTCTCTGAGGCAGACCACTATGTATGATTATAGTAACGAAAGCAATGAAAAGCAAGTCAATGAGGTCTGAATCCCACCTTTGAAGGTAGCTCCTGGCACTTTCCCTTCTGAATTTGTCCTTCCTCGGTTACCCTCCCTAAGTCCTGGGGTTTTGCTGCTGGTTCCTTTTCTCCCTTTATTATTATTAATCACCTATAATCGTTGGGGCCTCCCAGGTGGCGCTAGTGGTAAAGAATCCACCTGTCAATGCAGGAAACTTAAGAGACACGGGTTCAATCCTTGAGTCTGGAAGATCTCCTGGGGGAGGGCATGACAACCCACTCCAGTATTCTTGCCTAGAGAATCCCCTAGACTCAAGACCCTGGTGGGCTATAGTCAATAGGGCCTCAAAGAGTCAGACATGACTGAAGCCACTTCAGTTCAGTTCAGTCGCTCAGTCGTGTCCGACTCTCTGCGACCCCATGAATTGCAGCACGCCAGGCCTCTCTGTCCATCACCAACTCCCGGAATCTACCCAAACCCATGTTCATCGAGTCTGTGATGCCATCCAACCATCTCATCCTCTGTCGTCCCCTTCTCCTCCCGCCCCCAATCCTACCCAGCATTAGGGTCTTTTCCAATGAGTCAACCCTTCGCATGAGGTGGCCAAAGTATTGGAGCTTCAGCTTCAACATCAGATCTTCCAATGAACACCCAGGATTGATCTCCTTTAGGATGGATTGATTGGATCTCCTTGCAGTCCAAGAAACTCTCAAGAGTCTTCTCCAACACCACAGTTCAAAAGCATCAATTCTGCGGCGCTCAGCATGCAGTTAATAGTTAATAATTCTTTTTATGAAACATCCCCTGTTGGGTTTACTGTGAGGTTTCTGTGTCCTCATCAGACACTAACTGATATAGTCCATTAACTGATGGAATCTGGAGAGACGTACTTGTAAAGTTTTCTTGCTTTTGCTCCTTTTTCTTGTTCAAGTGCATTTAGAAAGTCAATAGCTACAAATGTGGTAATATATTTTGTGACATATTAGTTTTTCCCCCTACAGGTTTTTTTTTTTTTTTTGTCCTATGACCATCCTTATTCAGGTCTTTGGGTGTAAGTCCTCTGTTGCCTCAGAATGGCACAATTAGAGGACTATGTGGCCCAATGTTTCTGTTCTAAATACAAGAGCCTTGATCCAAATGTATATTGGGAAAGATTTGATGTTCCCCACGCCTTCCCTCATCACTATCTAACAGTGCTCTCAGCTGGGGTGGGATATGAGTGCCATTTGAGGGAAATGAGATAGATAAGTATCTATCTTTTTCTAAAATAATAAGATAGTGTCACACCTACACTTTTTGGATTAACTCCAGATTTCTAGATAAGCTTAGGGTGATCTGAGAGTAGAAGGGATCTTGTGCTAACTTTCTGTCTGAAATTTGGAGGCTGACCCCTCATGAAAGTTCCATTACCACTTTACTGTGACCCAGCACAAAAACTTAAGAGGGATGCCATTGGACAGAGGGGGACAGGGGAGCCCTACCATGTATCCTGCCATCTAAGAGAAGAGCTGGATTTCTTTCCTTAGAGGGCTGTCAAAGTTAGCTGAAAGAGAAAACCAGTTAGCCAAGGAGTTTTGCCAAAGGGTACCACATGGGCAAAATGTCACAAGAGATTGTGACCAAGGACTAGATGGGGATGTGAGCATCTCAACAGATACCATCCAGAGAGATGACAACCTCTGAGAACCAGACAGGATCAGACATTCTGCAGATGTCAGTGCTGGCAATTAAGGAATGACAAGTTAGATCAGCACCCCTCCTTCCCCAAGAGGCACTGTCTTTCAAATATCTGGAAACTTAAATGATTAAATACTACTCTGGAGAGAAGCAGAAAAAGGAGGGTTTTTTTTTGTTTTTGTTTTTTATTTTAAGAATTGATTGATTCTAAACTTGGGATGACAGGAAAATCTAGAAATGATCAAGTAAACCTGAAACTGATTGGACCAGTTTTTAACCAGTGAGCATCAAACTGAGATAAAGTTTAATAAGATAGAAAAATAAAGACTTTTGGACTAAAAATAGTTACTTTTGGATTATGTTTTGCAGACTGCAAAAAATTACACTTGCCGCAAAATCCAGCCAATTATTGTATAAACTCCAGAGACCTTTCACAAACTATCTGGCCCTGGGATCTGGTCTGCACCCCTACTAGTCTTATTCTGCTTCTTACTCTCTCCTTGCTGTTCCTCAAGCAGGGCAGGAATTCATCAAGGACTTTGCACTTGCTGTGTTCCCTGCTTGAAACATTCTGCCCAAGATATTCTCGTAGCTCCTTGCTCTTTTCCTTCAGTGGTCTGCCTCAGTGTCACCTCCTTAGGGTGGCCTTTCCTGTCCACTGAATCTATACTTATTCTAAAATCCACTCACCCAGTTGTGTTTTTCTTCTCGCACTCACCTGTACCCGAATTATATATCTTTTTGGTTACATGTGCATATTAGTTAGCACTCCAGTTCTCTTGCCTGGAAAATCCCATGGACGGAGGAGCCTGGTAGGCTGCGGTCCATGGGGTCGCGAAGAGTCGGACACAACTGAGCGACCTCACTTTCATGCATTGGAGAAGGAAATGGCAACCCACTCCAGTGTTCTTGCCTGGAGAATCCCAGGGACAGGAGAGCCTGGTGGGCTGCCGTCTATGGGGTCGCACAGAGTCGGACATGACTGAAGCGACTTAGCAGCAGCAGCAGTGGTAAAGAACCCACCTGCCAATGCAAGTTAGATGTAGGAGATGCAGGTTCGATCCCTGGGGCAGAAAGATCCCCTGGAGGAGGGCATGGCAACCCACTCCAGTATTCTTGCCTTGAGAATCCCATGGACAGTGGAGCCTGGCAGGCTGCAGTCCTTAGGGTCACACAGAGTTGGACATGACTGAAGCCATGTAATATGCAAGCATGTACTCATATTAGTCATCTTGGGCTGCTACAACAAAATATCATAGATTGGTGGCTTAAACAGTATAGTTTCTCACGATTCTAGAGGTTGGAAGTCCAAGCTCAGTCTAAGTCCAGTGTTAGTATGGTCGGGTTTTGGTGAGAATGCTACTCCTGGCTTGTAGACTACCTTCTTATGTCCTCACATGGCAGAGAGAGAGAGAGAGAGAGAGGTGGGGAGAGACAACTACCTGGTGTCTCTTATAAGGACACTAATCCTATTGGTTCAGGGTCCCAAACTTATGACCACATTTAACCTTAATTACTTCCAGCAAAGCCCTACCCCTATCTCCAAATGCAGACATATTGGAATTTAGGGCTTCAACCTATGAATTTTGGGGGGATACAATTCAGTCCATAGCAATATGCCTCTCCCTACTCTGGTGGGTCAGTTAGTAAAGAATCTGCCTGCAATGCAAGAGACTGCCTGCAGGAGACCTGAGTTTGATCCTGGGTTCAATCCCTGGGAAGATCCCCTGGAGAAGGAAATGGCAACCCACTCCAATAATCTTGCTTTGGAAACCCCAAGGACAAAGGAGCCTGGCAGGCTAACAGTCCATGGTGTCACAAGAGTCAGACATGACTTAGTGACTAAACCACCATCACTGCTCTATAGAGTAAGCCTCATGCTATGGAACATTTGTGTACCCTTCCCCCCTCCCCTAAATTCATCTGTTGAAATCCTAATCATCTGCATGAATGGGATTAGTGACTTATAAAGGAGGCTCCAAGGAGCTCCTAACCTCTTCTATCATGTGAGGACACAGTGAGAGGTCAGCAGTCTGCTACTGGGAAGAGGGCCTTTCCCAGAGCCTTACTGTGCTGGTACCCTGACCATGGTGAGGTTCGAGAGACTTCTAGCCTCTGGAGCTGTAAGGGATAAGGTTTTGATGTTTACAACCTATTTAGTCCATGGCTTTATGTTATAGTAACCCAAATAAACTAAGACACTCCATAGTATTTTTAAAGTAAATGAATAAATATCCTAAATACTATTAATAATATCCAAGATCAATTCAAGTCCTTAATATGTGCCAGACAAAGAACCACTATAGTAGGTACTGTGCTAAGAACCTTAGATACACAATTTGATTTTTACAATGCCATATGAGATAGGTATCACTATTTCTGTTTAACAGATGAGACAACTGGTGCCCAGAGTAGTTAAGGCTTCATATTGTTGCTGTTCAGTTGTTATGTCCTCATGTCTGACTCTTTTGTGAATCCATAAACTGTGGCCCACCAGGCTCCTCTGTCCTTGGGATTCCCCAGGCAAGAATACTGGGAGAGGGTTGCCATGCCCTTCTCCAGGGGATCTTCCCAACCCAGGGATCAAACCTGTGTCTCCTGCCTTGGCAAGTGAATTCTTTACCTCTGAGCCACCAGATAAGTTTAAGGCTTCATAACTTGCCCTCAAAAGCAGAAAAGACAGGAAGCAAACCCAAGCTCTCCCAAATGCAGAGGCTATGGGTTGTCCAGGATACACTTCTGCCCTGGCATGTAGGTGCTTTTATATAGATGTAGGACAAGAACTATCAGACTGTGGGGAGAAAGCTGAGTAATTCTGGTTAAGATGAATCCGGGTAGGCTTTTTGTAGAAAGTAGTATTTGAACTGGGGGAAAAAATAAATGAAGAAAGGATTCCAAAGAAGTAGATGATAATGCAATATAAGGCAATATACTTATTTAAAATATTCATGTGGTACAGTAAGCGTATGGGGGAGAAACAGTTATGAAGTATAAACTGAAAACCCAGTGAACAGTAGCAGAAACCTGGAGGATATTTGCTATAACTGCAGCATCAGCATCAACAGGAAGGAGGATGGAGATGGAAAGAAAGGGCAGAAAGATGGCATTGAACTATGCTGCATATTGCTCAGAGCTATCGATGGGCTTTTAAAGGGCTCATCTCCACAATTCTTGAGCTTTTGATGAGGATTAAACCAGCCTGGATTGACATGATAGCACTTCAAGAAGGGTCAGGATAGAAAAGTGGATTTAGAAGTTGGTTCATAAGTTAATCAAGGCCAAAAAGATCGGCTAGGAACTCTATAAAGAAAAGACTCAAAAAATGACAAGTATTATGAACTCAAAGCAAAAGAGTGAAGAGCAATTCTTCTGTCCTCAACGTTAGATTTTTAAGTAAGAATAGTTAGCAGGCAAGACTCGGACAAGTTGGAAGAGGAAAGGTGTGGAAACAGGCACACCTGCTACTTTCCTGACCCTAAGCTCTTATTGCCAAATTCAGACTTAAATTGAAGAAAGTAGGGAAAACCACTAGACCATTCAGGTATGACCTAGATCAAATCCCTTATGAGTATACAGTGGAAGTGACAAATAGATTTAAGGGACTAGACCTGATAGACAGAGTGCCTGATGAACTATGGGCAGAGGTTCGTGACATTGTACAGGAGACAGGGATCAAGAAAATCCCCATGGAAAAGAAATGCAAAAAAGCAAAATGGTTGTTTGAGGAGGCCTTACAGATAGCTGGGAAGAGAAGAGAAGCGAAAAGCAAAGGAGAAAAGGAAAGATATTCTCATCTGAATGCAGAGTTCCAAAGAATAGCAAGGAGAGATAAGAAAGCCTTCCTCAGCGATCAGTGCAAACAAATAGAGGAAAACAACAGATTGGGAAAGACTAGAGACCTCTTCAAGAAAATTAGAGATACCAAAGGAACATTTCATGCAAAGATAGGCTCGATAAAGGACAGAAATGGTATGGACCTAACAGAAGCAGAAGATATTAAGAAGAGGTGGCAAGAATACACAGAAGAACTGTACAAAAAAGATCTTCACGACCCAGATAATCATGATGGTGTGATCACTCACCTAGAGCCAGACATCCTGGAATGTGAAGTCAAGTGGGCCTTAGAAAGCATCACTACGAACAAAGCTAGTGGAGGTGATGGAATTCCAGTTGAGCTATTTTGAATCCTCAAAGGTGATGCTGTGAAAGTGCTGCACTCGATATGCCAGCAAATTTGGAAAACTCAGCAGTGGCCACAGGACTGGAAAAGGTCAGTTTTCGTTCTGATCACAAAGAAAGGCAATGCCAAAGAATGCTCAAACTACCGCACAATTGCACTCATCTCACATGCTAGTAAAGTAATGCTCAAAATTCTCCAAGCCAGGCTTCAGCAATACGTGAACCGTGAACTTCCAGATGTTCAAGCTGGTTTTAGAAAAGGCAGAGGAACCAGAGATCAAATTGCCAATATCTGCTGGATCATCGAAAAAGCAAGAGAGTTCCAGAAAAACATCTATTTCTGCTTTATTGACTATGCCAAAGCCTTTGACTGTGTGGATCACAATAAACTGTGGAAAATTCTGAAAGAGATGGGAATACCAGACCATCTGACCTGTCTCTTGAGAAACCTGTATGCAGGTCAGGAAGCACCAGTTAGAACTGAACATGGAACAACAGACTGGTTCCAAATAGGAAAAGGAGTACATCAAGGCTGTATATTGTCACCCTGCTTATTTAACTTATATGCAGAGTACATCATGAGAAACGCTGGGCTAGAAGAAACACAAGCTGGAGTCAAGATTGCTGGGAGAAATATCAATAATCTCAGATATGTGGATGACACCACCCTTATGGCAGAAAGTGAAGAAGAACTAAAGAGCCTCTTGATGAAAGTGAAAGAGGAGAGTGAAAAAGTTGGCTTAAAGCTCAACGTTCAGAAAACTAAGATCATGGCATCTGGTCCCATCACTCCATGGGAAATAGATGGGGAAACAGTGGAAACAGTGTCAGACTTTACTTTTTTGGGCTCCAGAATCACTGCTGATGGTGACTGCAGCCATGAAATGAAAAGACGCTTACTCCTTGGAAGGAAAGTTATGGCCAACCTCGATAGCATGTTTAAAAGCAGAGACATTACTTTGCCAACAAAAGTCCGTCTAGTCAAGGCTATGGTTTTTCCAGTGGTCATGTATGGATGTGAGAGTTGGATGGTGAAGAAAGCTGAGCGCCGAAGAATTGATGCTTTTGAACTGTGGTGTTGGAGAAGACTCTTGAGAGTCCCTTGGACTGCAAGCAGATCCAATCAATCCATCCTAAAGGAGATCAGTCCTGGGTGTTCATTGGAAGGTCTGATGTTGAAGCTGAAGCTCCAATACTTTGGCCACCTCATGCGAAGGGTTGACTCATTGGAAAAGACCCTAATGCTGGATAGGATTGGGGGCAGGAGGAGAAGGGGACGACAGAGGATGAGATGGTTGGATGGCATCACCGACTCAATGAACATGGGTTTGGGTAGACTCCGGGAGTTGGTGATAGACAGAGAGGCCTGGCGTGCTGCAATTCATGGGGTCGCAGAGAGTCGGACACGACTGAGCGACTGAACTGAACTGAAGCTCTCAGAATTCCTGGAAAGCAAAGTTGCCTGGGGCAACCACCTCGTGATGCCACCTGGTGGCTAGTGCAAGAACACTACAAGCAGCTCCAGAAGAATCTGTAAACATATTCAGAAAAATCTGCATTCTGCAAAAAAGCACAGTTAAAACAAGTCTTAGAGAAAATAGTTGGTTGGGACAGACCACTTAAAATGTATGCAACTTAATAACCACAGCACTAACAACAACAAACGTGATTCTAATAAAAATACTAGTAAAAGACAAGTTTAACCCCTATTATGAAAGTCACTCAGTCGTGTCCAACTCTTTGTGACCCCATGGACTGTAGTCCATGGAATCCTCCAGGCCAGGCTATGGAGTGGGTAGCCTTTCCCTTCTCCAGAGGATCTTCCCAACCCAGGGATTGAATCCAGGTCTCCTGCATTGCAGGCAGATTCTTTACCAGTTGAGTCACAAGGGAAGCCCACGAATACTGGAGTGGGTAGCCCATCCCTTCTCCAGAGATCTTTCTGACCCAGGAATTGAACTGGGGTCTCCTGCATTGCAGGCGGATTCTTCATCAACTGAGCTATCAGGGAAGCCCCAACCTCTATTATAAGAAATTATATATTGGGCTTTACTTTAAAAAAGTGAAGCTAGCTTGATGTAAAGGGTATAAGATCATGTTGAATACACACACTACTATATATAAAATAGGTAACTAATAAGGACCTTCTGTACTGTACTGCATGTAATGACCTATATGGGAAAAGAATCATTAAAAAAAAGAGTTGATTTATATATATGTATAACTGATTCACCTGGCTGTACACCTGAAACTAACACAACATTGTCAATCAACTATACTCCAATTTAAAAAAACCAACAAGTTAAGGCTGTTGATTTATGGAGACAAGAATTCAATATACAAAAATCAGGGAGAATTCCATCTCTTAGACTGATGACATGGCTAAATCAATGCAAGAAAAAAACATTGGATGAATCATGGCTATTCTATACACTACTGTATTCCTCTGTAGCTTGCTATATTTAGCTGTGTGCATCTACGTTGCCATTGTCTGTTGTTACCTAGTGGAACAAAGTGGAATAAATTTTGTGGAGTAAAACATTAACCTATTGGGTAAAATTTCATGAGTCAAGATACCTTTTGCCTTTTACTGTTATCATTTCTCTATTACGCAATCACATATAGACTAATTTGCATGTTCAGAAACACTTGTCGTTTTCTGTAGTGGAGAAAGGTTGTAGTGGAAGAGCTTGTAAGTTACTTTCTCTTCCCCAACCCTCGAGGGGAGCTTCACCTACTGAGCATTCTGCATCCGATCCCTACCAATCAATCTCCCACATTCTGCTCACATTCCCTCCAGTATTCAAAACTTGAGTCCACCAGGCAAGCTCTTTATCACTCTTATTTAACTGATAGGAATCCCAGTCTGAAAAGCCAGGTGTACTCAAAAATTATTTTCTACATATCAACTTGATTTTTCATGTCATGCTCCTACTCTGCCAGGTTGGCAGGGAATTGATCATGGTCATTCTTGGGGCTTTCCTTTCCCTTCCTGGGAGTCAAGCCAAAGTTATGTGGCCTCATGCAGGACCCACATTTTGGAAGCCCTCAGTCAAGTGTCCACACTGGACTCTGTGGAGATGGCTATTGTCTCTCCCCCTAGTCCATTCAGGTCTGGATGCTGTCTACTGATTTTTGTACCTCACTTACGGAATGATGGTTTGGCTTTTGCTGGGGGAATCTCCCCCAACCTCAGCCAGGCAGCCACCTCCCTTGGTCACGACTCCATCCCTCTGAGGCCTTTCCATCTCCTCAGGTCACTGCCACCAATAGGCATGTGGGATCCATCCCTGCTTCTCCTCCATCACTAGGGACATCTCTTCCTAGTCCCTGGTCATCTGAATCCTTCTTCTTTCTTCTCTGCTGCTGCTGCTAACTCGCTTCAGTCGTGCCCGACTCTATGCGACCCCATAGATGGCAGCCCACCAGGCTCCCCCGTCCCTGGGATTCTCCAGGCAAGAACACTGGACTGGGTTGCCATTTCCTTCTCCAGTGCATGAAAGTGAAAAGTGAAAGTGAAGTGTCAGTCATGTCCGACTCCTAGCGACCCCATGGACTGCAGCCTACCAGGCTCCTCCATTCATGGGATTTTCCAGGCAAGAGTACTGGAGTGGGGTGCCAGTGCCTTCTCCAGAGATGCTTTATTCTCTCTTTACACCCTGGTCTCTCTCCTATCTGTTAAGAATCTTATAGTTGTAAGCAACAGAAAATACAGTTCCAACTGGCTTAAAAGCAAATATGACTCAGATGACTGAAAATCCAAATGCAGGTCTGGTTTCAGGTTGGGATTGATCCAGTCAGCCAAAAAAATTGATTGAAATAGATTCCTAGTTCCAGGTCCAGTTAGAACTAGTGATATAGGGGTGAGCATGTGTATTTCTTTGCCCCGAGTCAAATGCCACATGGAACACAGACAGCTGTCCCTCCAAGCTGTTCTCAAATTGTGTACTTGTTAGCAAATTAATGAGTATTGCTGTTTTAAGCCACTAAGTTTTGGAGTAATGAAGTGACATCAGGTTTTTTCCTACTCAAATTTGAGTAAATGTGGAAGCCACTGTTAGGGGACACAGGAGGGTCTTCTGGGGTGCTGGGAATGTTCTGTTTGATCTGGAACTGGTTACATGAACACTCATCAAGCTATACACTGATTTGGGCACTTTTCTGTATGTTAATTTCAGTATAACATTTCTCTATATATGTCAAATTTGAAATCATCAGAAATCTTTTTCTTATGATTCCATTTTTCCTTTATTATTTTTATATTTGATACACTAACTACAACATATTTAATACATATAGAGTTCTTTAATAAATATTAGGTATAAAGCATAATGGTCTTCCCTGGTGGCTCAATGGTTAAGAATCCGCCTGCAATGTTGGAGATGCAGAAGTAGTTTCGATCCCTGAGTCGGGAAGATCCCCCCGGAGAAGGGCACGGTAACCGACTCCAGTATTCTTGCCTAGAGAACCCCATGGACAGAGGAACCTGGAGGGCTATGGTCCATAGGATTACAAAGAGTCGGACCTGACTGAAGTGACTTAGCGTGCACACATAAAGCATAGTATAATAAGCAATCATAAACATCACTAATAATCTGCATCTACTTATGTGTCCCTCCCCTGTCCACTCCCTCTGTGAAATCTGCAGAAATCTCTAACTCCTTATTAAACCTGTTTCTCTCAAATGCTAAATTTCAAGATACAGTATTTCTTCTTTTTTAGAAATTAGAGTTTCAATTTAAATTCAAATCTACATTATAAATAGTTTTGTGGAACAATTAGTTGTATTCCAGACATGTGCTAGGCACTGAGAATAACAACTAAGCACAAACACAGCCCTTGCCCTAGTGGAGCCCTGTAGTGCAGACCACCCCGAAAAAGTATCACAACCCAGATGTGGGTCTTTCCCAATAGGGACTTCATTAGAATGTTCGAGCTCATAAAGAAAGATGTTAATGCAAGTGAAACTGAAACCAAGCCCTGAAGATTAAAGGTGAGGGGAGGGAGAGGGAGCTGGACAGAAGGAATGCCAAGGGTAAAGGTCCTGCATGGAGACGAAGCAGAAGTGAAAGGCTGCTGAGAAGTGGAGAGAGCAAGGTAGGGAATGGTAGGAAAGGAGGTTAGGGGCATAAAGAGATAAAGCCAGTCAACAAAAGCCACAGTTCAAGAAAGAATTTTCTGAAGACTTCACTGGTAGTCCAGTGGCTAACACACCACACTTCCAGTGCAGGGGGGCCTGGGTTTGATCCCTGGTCAGGGAATTAGATCCCACGTGGTGCAACTAAAAACACAACTAAGATCTGGTGCAAATAAATTAAAACAAATTTTAATACATTCTTTAAAAAAAAAAAAGAATGAATTTTCTGGGGGAAAAAGTTTATCAATAGTTATCAGTAGCTCCCAGACCTTCTTGCAAAGAAGTACTTGGGAACAAAATCTATATTCAGATGTTTCCCTTGGGACATCAGGATGTCAGAAATAATCGCCATAGAGCAGTGAGATGTGCATGTGCTGCAGGCTAAGTCGCTTCAGTCATGTCTGACTCTTTGCAACCCCATGGACTGCATCCTGCCCCTCTCCTCTGTCCATGGGATTTCCCCAGGAAAGAATACTGGAGTGGGTTGCCATGCCCTCCTTCCTCCAGGGGATCTTTCCAACCCAGAGATGAACAAACAGCAAAGGGGCAAAAAGAATTGATAAGACTTAGAGATTGGACAGATAATAGACAAAGACAAAAATTTGAAAATAATGCTCGGTTCAATCAAGTAGTAGAAAGACTAGTTGAATCCATGTAAAGAGGTGAAGCAGCTTAAGGGATGGAGTGGGTTGCAAATTCAAAGAATTAGATAATGATGTAATTAACACACAGAAGATGGGTTCAGCAAAACTATTTCCCTTGGAAAGATTTGGATTATTGTCCCCAGTTGGAATAAGTGACTAACTTAAAAAAGACGAGTGCATCTATTTTTGGTGCTAGAAAAATACCCTGGAATTCATATCCTGCTCTGGGCCAAAAAATCTCTGGCAAGAAATCAATGCAACTTGCTTGGGATGGGAGCATCAACTCATTTTGAGATGCTGTAACTGTTCCCTTAATTGTAGTGTGTTCATGTATTTTAGCCTTGGGAAGATTTAGAATTAAATATAGAAAAGCAAGAGACCAAATCCCCAGTATTAACAGTTTTGCATTAAATTTAGGAACAACAATCTGTGTATATTTGGTATTCACAGTATATATAGTGTTCAAAATAATTGGGTGCAGGAGAATGGCTGAGAGATTAGCCTTCTGATTCCAACTTGAAATGTGTAATGGGGTAATTGACTTTAGATTTGTAATTTATTGCTGAAAGGTATAAGAGGATTTTATGGTTTGCAAGCAATACAGTATTAGAATGTTTAAGAGATTTGTTATATTTAAAAATTTAATTTAGTCTGTAAGTATTGAGAATGTTTTGCTTGTCAGGATAGGTGATAAATGTACTTAAAAAAGAAAATTGAATATGCTGAATGTATTAATGCAGCATTAGGGAAATGCATTTAGGGAAATTTTAATTAAACTAAGCTTGTAAACATAACAGGTTGGAAGTAGTTTAGCTTGTTCAACTTGAGAATATTAATCAAAGCCCTCTTATTAAAATGTACTAGATTTATTAATAGAATAATGAGATTTGTATGTTGAATTTAAAAGCTTGAGGAAAATGGATTTAAATTTTATCATTAAAAAGTTTGAATATGTTTAAAAATCATATTTTCTGTACATGTCACCAACCTTCCACCAACTTTCCAATGGAGGTCTCCTCCAATTGACCTCAAGCTAAAAGAGCAGTCTTTTCATTTTTTTCCGTAAGAGTTCTTACTATTCAAAAGATTGATGAAAAGGGACGATAGAGGGCTGTGATGAACTCCCAAGAGTTCAGAAGAAGAAAACTGGGAGAGTGGAGAAGGAAGGAGCGCTTCTGAGACCATGAAGCCAATTAAGCTGTATCAGCTTTTACTGCCAGGCTGTTTACGCATAAAAAACCATACATGTGTTGTATCTTTCTAAGCTCAGAGCTCTTTAAATAATGTAGCAGTATTGTTTTCTACAATTTTCAGTTCAAATGTAATTGATTTCTGCTATAAGATGAATGAAATAGGCTTGGGGAATTAGTCTGAAAACTGAACTAATTGACAAAATTGTTTTGATTGGAATGGAATTCCAGAACATTTTAGAACTTTTAAAATGTGAAATATTTATAAGTTTGAAGTCAAATGTTGACTCACAAATGGGAGACAAATGTGAGAATATCTAGGTAGAATATTGTGAATTAGCTACATGACTTTCCCTGAAAAGTAATGATGCATCCTTTTGTAAATGGCCCACTTTAGCGACTATGAGAGTGAGTGTATGTTACCGTTGCTGCTCTCACTAAAGCTTTTAAAGGACTGTAACTAAAGACCAATAACTAATAAAGGACTATAACTTTATTAATGAGTATGGCAAAGTGATATTGTAAAGTATTTAATAAAGTGTTCTCTCTCCTCAACCCCTACAAAAAATTCAATCCTGGATTGGACTCTGGAACAATACAGGAACATTAGGTAAAAACAAAGGAAATCTGAATAAACTTTGTACTTAGTTAATAACAATTTATCAATATTGATTAATTAACTGTAACTGCTGCTGCTGCTGCTAAGTCACTTCAGTCGTGTCCGACTCTGTGCGACCCCATAGACGGCAGCCCACCAGGCTCTGCCGTCCTTGGGATTCTCCAGGCAAGATTACTGGAGTGGGTTGCCATTTCCTTCTCCAGTTCATGAAAGGGAAAAGTGAAAGTGAAGTCACTCAGTTGTGTCCAACTCTTAGCGACCCCATGGACTGCAGCCGACCAGGCTCCTCCGTCCATGGGATTTTCCAGGCAAGAGTACTGGAGTGGGGTGCCATTGCCTTCTCCATTAACTGTAACTACTACACCAGTTAATGCTGCTGCTAAGTCACTTCAGTCGTGTCCGACTCTGTGCGACACCATAGACAGCAGCCCACCAGGCTCCCCCGTCCCTGGGATTCTCCAGGCAAGAACACTGGAGTGGGCTGCCATTTCCTTCTCCAGTTCATGAAAGGGAAAAGTGAAAATGAAGTCACTCAGTCGTGTCCAACTCTTAGCGACCCCATGGACTGCAGCCGACCAGGCTCCTCCATCCATGGGATTTTCCAAGCAAGAGTACTGGAGTGGGGTGCCATTGCCTTCTCCACACCAGTTAATGAAAGATGCTAATAATAGGGAAAACTGGGTATGTCTGTGGAGGCACAAGGAAACTCTCAGTACCATCTGCTCATTTTTTCTGTAAATCTACAACTGTTTTAAAAATAATGTCTATAAATTTTAAAAAGTCAGGAAACTGATAATGCATGGAAGGCAGGATTGGGCTGAAATTGGGCCAAGACATGTCAAGAGACTTCTGAGGTAGCCTGAAAAGTTCTGTTTCTTAACTTGGTTAGTTGTGACACAGATGTTGTTGCTGTTCAGTTGCTCAGTCTCATCCAACTCTTTGTGACCCCATGGACTGCAGCATGCCAGGCTTCCCTGTCCATCACCAACTCCCGGAGCTTGCTCAAACTCATGTCCATCATGTCAGTGATGCTATCCAACCATCTCATCATCTGTTGTCTCCTTCTCCTGCCCTCAATCTTTCCCAGAATCAGGGTCTTTTCCAATGAGTTGGCTCTTCACATCAGGTGGCCAAAGTACTGGAGCTTCAGCTTTAGCATCAGTCATTCCAATGAATATTCAGGGCTGATTTCCTTTAGGTTTGACTGGTTTGATCTCCCTGCAGTCCGAGGGACTCTCAAGCACCTTCTCCAGCACCACAGTTTGAAAGCATCAATTCTTTGGCATTCAGTCTTACTCACCTTATAAAAGCTCATTAAGTTATACATTTGTTCTGTGACATTTTCAGTGTTTATGGTGTCATTTTTTTCTTATAAAAACGAAAACCAAATAAACCAACAATGAACTTCACCTGTTCTTTTTACTTGTTTTTTTTTTTAATGTGGCTTCTTTAAATTACATATACAATCAACACTTATGTGACTCACATAATGTTTTCATTGGAGAGCTCTGCCTTCAAGCTTCCAGTGTCAGAATATACATTTTGCATTTGTGTGTTTCATGTAAGATGCTTGTAGGACTCTAAAAGGGCAGAGAAGGAATCTCACTGAAATCACTGTGACTGGTCACATGATTTTTTGTGGCTGTTGGCTGATACATATTGTTTCCATTATATGATACCATCTGTTAGTAAGATTGTGTGGAGAGACACATCAGTGCCTCTAATCATGGGACACTCTTGATCCTTACTAAAGGAACCTGGCAATTATAGAACAATAGATACATTAACTTCAGACAGTTTGAAAGGGAGAACAAGCACAATTTACAAAGTCTTCATGAAAGGTTTAAAAATGAGCAAAGAGAGAGAGGGAAAGAGAATTACAGAAAAATTCTCAGTTCCAGGGAGGCACTGCTTTAGAAAGCAAGAAAGCAGCATGGATGATGCACCACTTGGGGCATGGCTACCTCAGTAGAAACCAACAAAAAATAATACACATGCCCTAAGTTCATTTTAACCAATTGAAACAGGAGGAAAGGGGCAGGGCACAACCTTTAAAAGAATGACATAGCCATAGACATGACAAAAACTGGTTAGAACCAACTAGGTCCAAGATGGTAGATTTGACTTCTAGTGAACTCTGTCAGGATATCAGTCCTGAATATTCATTGGAAGGACTGATGCTGAAGCTGAAGCTCCAATTCTTTGGCCACCTGCTGGGAAGAACTGACTCCTTGGAAAAGACCCTGATGCTGGGAAAGATTGAAGGCAGGAGGAGAAGAGGATGACAGAGGATGAGATGGTTGGGTGGCATCACTGACTCGATGGACATGAGTTTGAGCAAGCTCAGGGAGTTGGTGATGGACAGGGAAGCTTGGCGTGCTTCAGTCCATGGGGTCACAAAGAGTTGGACGTGACTGAGCTGCTGCTGCTGCTGCTAAGTTGCTTCAGTCGTGTCCGACTCTGTGTGCGACCCCATAGACGGCAGCCCACCAGGCTCCGCCGTCCCTGGGATTCTCCAGGCACATGACTGAGCAACTGAACTGAAATGAACTGAACCCTTTGTTGTTCAGTCGCTTGGTCATGTTGGACTCTGTGACTCCATGGACTGTAGCATGCTTTGAACCTCATTACACACTCATTGAAATACATTGCATGTGTGCTCAGTTGCTCAGTCATATCCAGCTCTTTGTGACTCCATGGACTCCACGGACAGGTTCCTCTGTCCGTGGAATCTTCCAGGCAAGAATACTGGAGTGGGTTGCCATTTCCTTCTCCAGGAGATCTTCCTGACCCAGGGATCAAACCCTCATCTCCTATGTCTCTTGCATTGGCAGGCAGATTCTTCATGACTGCATCACCTGGGAAGCCCTGTAAGACATTAGTATAAGCTAAGTGACACACCCACCAGTGCCATGACTATTCCAAGCCTGACCATCAGGGATCAAATCCAATTCCTGGAAATCCTCACCCCTTCCCCAAAATAGTTGGAAAAATCTTCCCACTCAAAGGCTTATGAAATTACCCAGCCCATAAAACACCATATTTGGGGACTGCTCTCACCTTCTAAGATGACCCCCATTCTGTCTGTGGAAGTATTTCTCTCTAAATAAATCCACTTCTCACCTATCACTTTGTCTGTCACTGATCTTTTTCTGCTATGAAACATCAAGAACCTGAGCTTCATTAAGTCCTGAGACAAGGTATAATCTCAGTTTAAGGACCATGGGTTCAAGACCCACTCTGAGTTACACAGTTTCACAATGAACCATTGATTTCAATGAGATTTATCCTTTTAACCAATGTCAGCATGGGACCGAGGACAACTGCAAGTCAGACCTTTTCTTGCCTTGCTTCCAAGTTGCCTGGAATGGAGATCATTGTCAAACACAAGCCCCTGTGCCTGAATCATAGTGAAGCCAAACAAACCTAAATGTTGGAGTTTGGAGCAGAGAAATGGTTATTGCAGAGTTAAGCAAAGAGTTAATCTCAGATATGCAGATGACACCACCCTTATGGCAGAAAGTGAAGAAGAACTAAAGAGCCTCTTGATGAAAGTGAAAGAGGAGAGTGAAAAATTGGCTTAAAGCTCAACATTCAGAAAACTAAGATCATGGCATCCAGTCCCATCACTTCATGGCAAATAGATGGGGAAACAGTGGAAACAGTGTCAGACTTTATTTTTTTGGGCTCCAAAATCACTGCAGATGGTGACTGCAGCCATGAAATTAAAAGACGCTTACTCCTTGGAAGGAAAGTTACGACCAACCTAGACAGCATATTAAAAAGCGGAGATATTACTTTGCCAACAAAGGTCCGTCTAGTCAAGGCTATGGTTTTTCCATTGGTCATGTATGGATGTGAGAGTTGGATGGTGTAGAAAGCTGAGCCCCGAAGAATTGATGCTTTTGAACTGTGGTGTTGGAGAAGACTCTTGAGAGTCCCTCGGACTGCAAGGAGATCCAACCAGTCCATCCTAAAGGAGATCAGTCCATTGGAAGGTCTGATGTTGAAGCTGAAACTCTAGTACTTTGGCCACCTGATGCAAAGAGCTGACTCATTTGAAAAGACCCTGGTGCTGGGAAAGATTTAGGGCAGAAGGAGAAGGGGATGACAGATGATGAGATGGTTGGATGGCATCACCGACTCATGGACATGAGTTTAGGTAGGCTCTGGGAGTTGGTGATGGACAGGGAGGCCTGGCGTGCTGCAGTTCATGGGGTCGCAAAGAGTCAGACATGACTGAGCAACTGAACTGAACTGAACTGAAGCAAGGAGAACTGAAGACTTGTGCTCAAAAGACTCAAACTCCCAGGTGGTGTTCAGGGAAGTTTTTAAAGGCAGTATTTGGAGTGACACCTGTAGGGTATATGACTTTCTGATTAGTTGATGATGAGGTAACAGGATGGTGTTCCAGGAATCTCAATCATCAACCTTCTGATTCCCCCTAGTCTGGGGTCTCAGCGGGTCTTTACTATCCTCCTCCTGGGCAAGGGCCTTAGCTCCTGCAGAATATATGTATCAGATTGTTGCGTATTGTTGAGGAGGAACTAGGATTCTGTTTTATTGCTGAACTGTTGTTGGGCTGCTTTTCCTTTGTTCCTGAATTCTCTCACTGCCCTTAAGATTATTACTGAGACCTGTTCAAGGCCCAGCATTGTGGCCAGGCTTAGATCATAAAATGGTTTAGGCCAAAAATGACTTCTTAAAGTCAAGAAAACCATGTCTGTTTCTTTCTCCAGGGACCACCTATCATATTTGCTAACAATGCTGAGGATACAATTTTTGAGGCAACAAATGAAAGCTCTATGTGCTATCTGAAGAAGATGCTCTCTGATTTCTGAAGCAGAGAATTATTGCCATCATTTCCATACTCTGTTCTTAATATTTCTTCAGGTACTTGCTGTCTCACACCATCACTTGAGAAAATAAAATTGTTATTAAATCTTGAGTCCAGAAATGTGGCAATGGACCAAATAAATATGCTTCTAAAATAACACAATTCCCTGCAACTCCATTTGAAATTTTGCTTTTGTGGAATGCACACCAATTTTAACATCTTCCCTGGCTTATTTAATTTAATTTAATTTTAGCATCTTCCCTGGCTTAAGGTCCATCTAGTCAGAGCTATGGTTTTTCCAATAGTCATGGATGGATGTGAAAGTTGGACTATAAAGAAAGCTGAGCATCGAAGAATTGATGCTTTTGAACTGTGGTGTTGGAGAAGACGCTTGAGAGTCCCTTGGCCTGCAAGGAGATTCAACCAGTCCATCCTAAAGGAAATCAGTCCTGAATACTCATTGGAAGGACTGATGCTGAAGCTGAAATTCCAATACTTTGGCCACCTGATGTGAAGAACCAAGCCATTGGAAAAGACCCTGATGCTGGAAAAGATTGAAGGTGGGAGGAGAAGGGGATGACAGATGATGAGATGGTTGAATGGCATCACCAACTCGATGGACATGAGTTTGAGTAAGCTCTGGGAGTTGGTGATGGACAGGGAGGCCTGGTGTGCTGCAGTCCATGGGGTCACAAAGAGTTGGTCACGACTGAGCAACTGAACAGAACTGAACTGAGCGACTGAACTAAACTGTCTTATTTACGGATAAGAAACACTTGCTATCTTCAGAAACATTGCTTTGGCTATTTCTTTGGCAGTTTCTGGCATAGGAGCCATGTTCTCTGCAGGCAAGCACTGGTGGTTTGTAAGCCCTGCTATATTGCTATTTTAATCTGCAAAGTATTGCATTAAAGTCTTTCATTCAAGCAGGCTTTTAAGAATGTAATTGTAGCTATTTTATCTTGTTTGAACATCCTATATATAAGTACGTGACAAGGCAATTCTGAAATCCTTTGTCTGTCTTTCTTTGCATGGAGAAAAATGATGAAGGTATCCTTGTTATCTCTCAGTTTACAGTTAGTAATTCTGCTTCATTAGGCTGAATGGTAATTATTTTCAGAAAACACAACTGAAGATTCATGGCCTAAATGAAACTAAATAACTAAAATCCAAAGGCAGTTTTAGAGGTTAAGGTTATTTTATTTAATGTTATGAATCTTAGAACACTATACAGTTCTACAAAGATTAGAATTATGATAATCTCCATTATTTTGCCTTGTTATTTAAATTTTAATAAAGACTGTGGATTCAAAAAAGATGACAATCTTCCTAAAATTTTCTAGTTAATGCTGTCTCTCTATTCTCTCTATATTAGAAGTTTCTTAATTTTTCCCATAACATATAGAGCTTTCAAAATCTTCATTAACATTTTACTCTACAAACTAAAAATATACATTTAGACTTCAACTGAGTAATAGGAATTAAAAATCCAAAGCATACACTATTTTTCTTTTGCTCTGAGTTACATTAAAAAGCTTACCTATATTTGAAAGTACATGTGCATGCTTGTGTACTCAGTTGCATCCATTTCTTTGTGATCCTATGGACTGTAGCCTGCCAGGCTCCTCTGTCCATGGAATTTTCAAGGCAAGAATACTGGAGTGGGTTGCCACTTCCTTCTCCAGGGGATCTTCCCAACCCAGGGATTGAACCCATGTCTCCTGCCTTAGCAAACGGATTCTTTACCAGTGAGCCACCTAGGAAACCATTCAGATATTAATTATGATCCTGAATGATATGTCATTCTATTATTGACATTGTTAAGCTGAGTAGATTTGATCATTACCTCTGCAGTCACTTGCAAATTGATCATATGCAAGTTCAGGAGGCTAGAAATGATGTTAAAGTTGGCATTCTGTCACTCAGAATGCCAGAAGGCATTTGAACTTTCAAAAATCAAAGCTGATGCCAAAAACAGATTTCGGGGAAATATTGTGGCTGAAGTCAAGCTTTAGCACAATTCTCATTCCTAGGGAAAGTGGAGGACAAGGCATTTAGGAAGGAAGAAAAGGGTACCTATCATAGGCAGCTACAATAGACAGAAATAAATTTTTTGCTCAAATTAACAGGGAATGTAGAACTAGGCCAGGAATAGGATTTGATAATTAGGACTATAACACATTCTTATCAATTAAGGGGAAACTTAAGTGAGAACCAGCCTTTATGAAAAGTCTACTAAATATCATACCTATGGTACTTATTTTCCACGTGCAGCCTAGATGTCTGTTAGTCTGATGGGCCCTGCTAATTAGCCGTTGTCCCACAACCCGCCCCTACTTCCATCAGTGGCCCCGCTTATTTGCAGGAAACACCCAAAGGTGTGGGTCCCATCTTCCTTCTGTTGGTTGGTAGCTTGTGTCCATGGACATTGCATGGGAGAAGACTCACTACCCAGCATGGGATTGCCCAGGGCTCTGCCAAGGACCCTGCCTCTGGGTTCAGTCAGATTCCAACTAAGTGGTGTTTGCTATGGGTTTGCCAAAAGCAGCTTTCTATATGTTTGAAAGCCCCTCAAATCCTCCTTGAACTCTCAACTTTTAGGCTCCTAAGAGACTGAAAACTAGTCTGAAAACTACTCACTATTCTATCACCTTTCAACTTCTTGGGTTTTTTTCTCCCATTACTCAGCTCTTCTCATAAAAACATTCATCCACCTTCTTTCAGTTTAAAAAAAAAACACCTTCAAATGCAGACAGAGATAAATCAATGCTAGTGTGCATAGAGGATAGAGGAGTGAGAATAGGATATTATTTCTAGCTGTTCCCAAGTTTGAATATTGTTCTGATTTTCTATAGCTGCATAGCAAGTTGCCACAAGTTTAGTGGCTTCAAACAATCCCCATTTTATTATCTCATAGTTCCATAGGTCAAAAGTCCAGGTGAGCTCCACCGGGCTCTCTCCTTAGGGTTTCACATATTTTCTCTTCTGTTATCTGCTGGAGAAAACTCTGATTTTAAAGTGCTCATGTGATGAGATGAAACTCACTCAGATAATCTCTTCCTCGGCAAATGATATCTCATCACAATCACAGATTTCATCCCTACTCAAAAGGGATGGGATTGCACAAGAGTGAGGTCATTGGGGGCCATTCTTAGAATGGTGCCTACCACATATGTATGTCAGAATTATCACTTTAATCAGAATTAAATGTAAAGATTCTCAGCCATCCCCCATCTTCTCTGAGATTCTGGTTTAGCAGAGCTGAGCAGAGCTCAGAATCTTTTTGCTTCACAGGGTCCCAATGTGATCCTGAGGTAGTCTTTTCTGGGAGAGAGAAAGGATATTAGTAAGTAGCCTCAATGGGTCTGCAACATGTATACCATCTTTTGTCTTCCCTATAGCTCTTTCAGATAAGTCTTATTTTTCCTCCACTTTAGAGGAGAGGAAACTGAGATACAAAAAGTCTAAGTAATTTATTCAAGATCTCAGAGTAAGTGAAGAGCTCAGGATGTATAGTTTACAAAACTGCATGGTTCCTCATTCTTTTAGAAATGGATTGGTACCTTGGAGTCTTCTGAGAGTCAGGCATGTAGACAAATTTAGAATAACCTGGATAGGATGTTGGGCTAGAATACTAAATTAAGGGAACTAACAGATATACTCAATACTAGATAAATTTGACTTATAGACCATGCAGGGAGACCACTCTAGAAAGGTAAGAATGATCCCTATGGGATTGAAGATAGAGAAAATGGAGGAAATTTGAAAAACAATGGAAATGTGGGACCCTCTTCTCTCACCAAAGGCAACCCTTCATAGCCAGGGCGGAGATCATGGAAATTATGAAGAAGTGATTAGATCTGGAGCCTACTGTGCCAAGTTAATAGATGAGGGTTTTGTAATGCAACCCAGGATCTTTATCATAAGATCAAAGTAAGGCTGAGATGAGGGTAGTGAGAGACAGTGGTCGGGGGTGGGGTGAATGTCATACACAACCGGATGCAAGCCACTAGAGGGGATATACTGTTACTTTCTTGATGAGTCTGATGAACTTTAGACTCTCTGGGACAAAGGTCAACTTATCTTTTTCCTCTCCATTCCATCCTTTGGCTCCAAAAGCTTCTCCCATATAGCCACATGCCTTGTTTTTTCATACAGTTCAGGTTCCTGCTGAAGATGGGGAGAAAAAAAATTGCTGTTGGAAAAAAAACTGGTTGAAAAAATAAACCCAAGTTGCTCTTTTGTCTAGGTTTTTGGGAAACAAGGAAAAGGGATTCAAATAGCTCTGTTTTCAAATTTTAAACTTTTATTATTTCTGCTATTGCACACTCATCATTCACTATATTCCATGCATTTGTAAAGACTTTAATTGTCTTATCATTTTTATTGGATACTGAATATATATAAAGTAATAATTATAACATATGTGGAAGGCTTAAAGAATAACAATACTATGAACACCCATGAATTCAGTAGCTGGTTTAAAAATGGACAATTACAATACCTTTGTAGTCAAGCCCACTCTGTGTCTCCTTGCTCTCATCCCTCTCTCTTCTCAGAGGTAACCACAATCCTGAATTTTATATTTATTATTCCCTTGTTTTTCTTTATGATCTTATCACATATCAGTCTCTAACCAATATGTTGCTTGGTTTTCTGTATTTTTGAACTTTATGTAAGTAGAATTATACTGAGTCTAGTCTTCTGTGACTTTTTTTTGCTTACCTTGTGCTTTTTTGCTCACCTTGAAAGGCAGCCAACTTCATACCTAATATTCCATTTAAACAACAAGTCATTCTTTTATCAACCGATGTGGGTAAATTTCATTTTTTAAAAAATTATTGCAAACATTGCTGCTATAAACACTTTGCCTTCTGATATTTATTTTCAAGAGTTCTTCAGCAAATACACCTGGAAGTAGAATTGCTGGATTATAGGTTAGGTGCTTCTTTGAAATTGTCAAATTGTTTTCCAAATAGGTGGTATCTACTTCTACTTCCATTAGAAGAGCACATGAGTATCCCTTGTTCCTCATCTGCAATCAAAACAAATTTTTAAATATTTATTTATTTGTCTGCCCCGAGTCCTTAGTTTTAGCATGTGGGATCCTTAGTTGCTCTTAAGTTGCAGCATGAAGGATATTTAGCTGTGGTGTGTGAATTCTCTGTTGTGGGCATGTGGGACTTAGTTTCCTGCCCTGGGATCGAGCCAGGACACCTGGCATTGGAAGCCGGGAGTCTTAGCCACTGGATCACCAGGGAAGTCCCTCTGGCTGCTTTAAGTGACTATGCTTTACCTGGCTTTGGTTAATAGCTGCAGATATTTTTAGAAAGTACAACCAAAATTATATTAAAAATTTTAAATGAGTGCATAGAGGATTTATAAATTAGTCCTATACTCTTAGAATATGAAAAGTATTTTCCTGTGTAAACCATGTCAAACATGGTGATTAGTTTCTCTACCATTGAAGTCCTTAACCCACAACGTAGCTGAAATTCACTCATAAGTCTCCCTTGACTCTTGATGTCTCACTTCAGAAATCCTTTCCTTTTCCAAGGTCGTAAATATATCCTCCTGTTTGTTTTTTTTTTTTTTTTTTTTAGAATGCAACCATGGCCAAGAGGGATTTATTTCAGTAGTACACACTGATTTTTTTTTTTTTTTATAAATTTATTTATTTTAGTTGGGGGCTAATTACTTTACAATATTGTAATAGTTTTTGCCATACATTGACATGAATCAGCCATGGGTTTGTTTGTTTTATCAAAGTTTTATAGTTTTACTTTCTACATTTTAGCCTTCAATCTGTCTGGAATTTGTCTTTGTGTATGGTATGAGGTGAGGCTTGCCTGGTGGCTCAGTGGTAAAGAATCCACCTGCCGAGCAGGATATGCAATTTTGATTCCTGGGTGAGAAAGATGCCCTGGAGAAGGAAATGGCAACCCCCTCCAGTATTCTTGCCTGGGAAAGCACACGGACAGAGAAGCCTGGTGGGCTACAGTCCATGTGGTCTCAAAGAGTCAGATAAGACTTAGCGACTAAACAACAACAACAATGTGAGGTAGGGTCCAATTTTTTATTCAATATGGATAACCTGTTTGATAGGTCCTCCACTTCTCACTAGCGTGTAAGTCCAGCTGTGTTAGATAAGCTCCAAAGACAGCTATGATCAATTCCTTCCTCCTGGTATATATATATATACCACTTCATCCATCAGGAAGTAGGTTTATTTTCCTTTTCCTTGAATCTTAGTCGATCCTGTTACTGGATTTAACAAATAGTGAGAGGTCACTTGGAAGAGAACTGAACCCCAGCCAACAGTCAAGCACTAAGGTCCCAGCCAGGTGAGAGCAGTCTTTGCACTTGCCTGCCCAGTACAGTCACTAACCTGAATGAAGCTGCATGACTGAGGGGAGGTGAGACCAGCACAAGAACTGGCCAATCAATCCACAGAACTCTAAGAAATTATAAAACTATTGCTGTTTTAAGATCTGAAGTGTTGGGGTAGTTTACGACATAGCAACAGGTAATTGCTCTGTAACAAATTCAGTTTCTATATATGTTAGAGTCTGTTTCAGGATATTGGTCAGTTAGTCTCAATTACTATATAATAGAGCAAATATTCCCATTTTGTTCTTCTTATTCACATTTTCATATAATTTTCATATAATAGAATTGGGCTTCCCTGGTGGCTCAGATGGTAAAGAATCTGCCTACAAGGCAGGAGACTCAGGTTTGATCCCTGAGTCGGGAAGATCCCCTGGAGAAGGGACTGGCAACCCACTCCAGTATTCTTGCCTGGAGAATTTTATGGACAGAGGAGCCTGGTGGGCTACAAAGACCCCTTCATGGGGGCGCAAAGAGTCAGACACGACTGAGTGACTAATACACACGTACTATTAGTTTACACATACACACATGCACTCATATATATCTTTCTCCATTTATGTGGTCTTGTAAATTGGGGCATATTACATTTTTTGAGAATTTATTTGAGCAAATATAGATTTGAATAGAGCAGCATTAAACCTGAAGTGGTTAAAATCTGCACTCTGCCAACAGGAGCTAGGGGAAAAGAATTTTATACATCAGAGGTGGAAGCAAAGGAAAGAAATTATTTGATTGGCTATAGCTTAAGTGGCTGCATTATTTTGAGCAGTCTAGTTGGCTATTTGCAATTGGTAGTCTTAAGGTTTCAATTTCTTAAGCTTCAGGCATTACAGGCTTAGGTTCTAGTTTGCTTACACAAACTACTAAGGCACTAAAATCACCTTTGTATGATGTCTTCCTTGTTTAAGTCTTCCTTAATATTCAGTTCAGTTCAGTCACTCAGTTGTGTCCGACTCTTTGTGACTCATGGACTCCAGCACGCCAGGCTTCCCTGTCCATCACCAACTCCCGGAGCCTACTCAAACTCATGTCCATTGAGTCGGTGATGCCACCCAACCATCTCATCCTCTGTCATCCCCTTCTCCTCCCACCTTCAATCTTTCCCAGCCTCAGGGTCTTTTCAAATGAGTCAGCTCTTTGCATCAGGTGGCCAAAGGATTGGAGTTTCAGCTTTAGCATCAGTCCTTCCAATGAATATTCAGGACTGATTTCCTTTAGGATGGACTGGTTGATCTCCTTGCAGTCCAAGGGACTCTCAAGAGTCTCTCCAACACCACAGTTCAAAAGCATCAATTCTTCTGCGCTCAGCTTTCTTTATAGTCCAACTCTTACATCCATCCATGACTATTGGAGAAACCATAGCCTTGACTAGACGGACCTTTGTTGGCAAAGTAATGTCTCTGCTTTTTAATAAGCTGTCTAGGTTGGTCATAACTTTTTTCCAAGGAGCAAGTGTCTTTTTATTTCATGGCTGCAGTCACCATCTGCAGCACCCCCCCCCCAAATTTGGAGCTGATTTTGGAGCCCTCCAAAATTTAGTCTGCCACTGTTTCCACTGTTTCCCCATCTATTTGCCATTAAGTGATGGGACCAGATGCCATAATCTTAGTTTTCCAAATATAGAGTTTTTTTGTTTGTTTGTTTTCCCAGTGCATATAGGATATGTTTATACTGTCCTGTAGTTTATCAAATGTGCAATAGCATTATACTAAAGCAACAATATACTTACTTTAAAAATGTTTCATTGATAAAAACTTCTAACTTGTCATCTGATCCTTGTGAGTCATAATATTTTTGTTGGTGGAAGGCTTAAAATATTGAAGGAATTACCAAAATGTGACACAGAGCCATGACAAATATTGAGTTTTAAGCCACCTTTTTCACTCTCCTCTTTCACTTTCAACAAGAGGCTCTTTAGTTCTTCTCCACTTTCTGCCATAAGGGTGGTGTCATCTGCATATCTGAGGTTATTGATATTTCTCCCGGCAATCTTGATTCCAGCTTGTGCTTAATCCAGCCCAACGTTTCTCATGATTACTCTGCATATAATTTAAGTAAGCAGGGTGACAATATACAGCCTTGACGTACTCTTTTCCCGATTTGGAACCAGTCTGTTCCATGTCCAGTTCTAACTGTTGCTTCTTGACCTGTGTACAGATTTCTCAGGAGGCAGGTTGGGTGGTCTGGTATTTCCATCTCTTTAATTTAATATTAGATTTGTATATTCTCCATAGAGGTCTTACATGTCTTTTATTACATTTATTTCCTTTTTAAAGTTTTTAAAATTTTGTATGTGACTTGGTTTTGTGAATATATCTGATGTTCTGAGAATTTCAAACAAAATAATGAAGTCACAATGTAAGGAACAGATAAATAGAACAAATCATTATTTTTATAACATTCTACTAATACAAATTTCAAAATACTCAGTCTTTTCCTTCTTTTTCTTTTTTTTTTTTTTAACATAGCCATTATCTTCAGAAGCAGCTCTGTTGGACTCTGCCTAATCCTTTTTCAGTGCTCTATTGTGGAGGAATCTGTCTTTGAGGATTCTGACTTTAATTGTCCTGCTTCTTTATACTGTCCTCTTCTTAGGGAACTACTCTCTCAAAACCTTTACATTTATAGATGAAATTGGTATTAGATTTATTTCTTGGTAGTTTTGTTGCTGTTATTATATATCTTCTTTGTTCATTATATATAAATGCAATTTGCTATTGTATACTGATTTCATAACCAGAAATTTTGCTGATTTTCATTAATGTCTTAACTTTAACATCTTTATTTCTTTTCTCCCTTAATTTGCTTCTTTGTTTACTTGACTACAGACCTTTTTATATGTTTATTTAATTTCTTGTCTTGCTATAGAAAGTTGTGTCTATTCTATATTGGCTCTATATTTCCTTTTGAGCCTCTGTTTGAATCCCACTGGGTGTCTGAAAACTTGGTGATCTTGTCTACTCTTGCTAGGTTATGTGCAATAACAAACAACCACCAAGTCCCAGTGACTTACAGCCACAAAGGTTTAGTTCTTATTCATCTTATGTGTTATTCACTGGTCAGCTCTGCTACACATGTTCTTTATCGTGGGACTAGGTTGGAGAAAGTGCCCATTCCTGGGGTAGAGCAATACATAACTACTGGAAATCTCTTCAAGCTTCTGCTTATCCAAGCAGAAGTGCATACAACACCCCCAAGTACATTGCATTAGGCAAAACCAGCCATGTGGCCAAGTCTGATGTGTGTGTTTGGGGAGGAGGGTTGTGGTGAAGTATAATCAAATCACAGAGAGAGAAGAGAGAATGATGGGGAACAATGGTACAATCTTCATCACCTGCTTTTTTTGTTCTCTTTGAATAGTCTCCACACAGATTTCCTAAACAAGAGCTTTTGGTAACTAATTCAGAGCTGCCTCTGCCTGTCCCCAATTATATAGTACATCCAGTTCAAAACAGCTAAGCTGGGGGATTTGTTTATGCTTTGGTTATACATGCTGTTGTGTGCCTTTTGCATGTAGTTTTGTCTCACCTCAACTATTAGACTGAAGATGATTAAGAATTTGCTGGAAACAATGAAAACTACACATAAACACATACATCCAGTTGTGTTTACCATTTAAGGGATTTAAAACAAACAAAAAGAAACCCTCTCTGAATTTTGTTCATGAGCTGTAGATCCCTGCTATTTTTGCAATTGCCTATTAACATATCTATATTCTCAACCAGACTACACTGTGAGGTCAGGTAGCATCTGTCTTGTTCACTGTTATGTCCCAGTGACTAGTGCAACATTTGTTGTGTAATAGCTTTCCAAAAAAACAAAATGTGTGAGATGAACAAACTAAACTGGAATTAAAATACAAGGCTAGGGTCCCAAATTAAATGAATAAGGTCAAGTTAGTAAAGCTATAGTCATTAGAAGCCCAGGATAAATTAGAAATAATATTTATACTAAATCAATAGTCTTTAAAGATTGTCTGCTTTTTTTGTGTAAAGCCTATTGAACAACAAAAAGTGAATAGATTTTAGCTAGCTTCTAAGTCAGTGTAAGTGATCTGGTTTTCATTTTTTCCTTCAAGGGTTTTGCAGGCAGAACTTGTCAGGCTGGTAATGATTTTACGCCATGCCCCTTTGAGAACAGCACCATGTGAGAGTCCCCTAAAGGTAGACAAGCCTGAATGAATGAATGGGTGCTGGCAGCAAGAAAGAATGGTTTATGTCAAGGATATTTAAAAACCTCACGGCGCTTCCAGCCGGAGCCCAGGGTCGGGCAGTCCAGCCAGTCCTCAGTCATGGGGATCACGAGAAGAAGCAGCGGCCAGCTCGGTTCCCGACCGGTACCTTCCACAGTTCTAGGTCCGCGGACCCATGGCGAGGATCCCGCCTGTGGCTCCAGCCTTCTCCAGCTCCTCTTCCTCCTCCGCAGCCGCTTCCCTGTTAAGAACCCTCCTCTCCTATATACTCCGAACCACCAGCAGAGGGCAGGCCTGCTTGATCTCTGTGATGATGGTCCTTCTGCTTGCGGTTGTGTTTTCATAACAATGTTTTTCCACATGTAGCATGCTTCCTTTATGTAGGCACGTTTTCTCTATCACCTCCCCGTGATCAACGAAACAGCTATGTTGTCCTTACTTATTTATTCATACAATAAAGATTTATTATGTGCCTAATCTCTGCCCTGTACTAAGACTACAGTGGACACAAAACACAGTCCCTAGCTTCTGGAAGAATTCTACTAGGGAAGATAGTTAATTCAATGAGTAATTTTCAAAAATTATGATTTGGGTTATACTGGTTGAAATAGGTGGTACTAGGAGGGTAAGTGTAAGAGAATGGACCAAAAGTAGCCTAAGGAACTAGGGAAATTCTTTTAGGAAAGCAAGGTTTCTAGTGAGTTCTGAAAGGTATCTGAGTTAAGTAGACCAGGAACCACAGAGAGAGCATATAATTTATTTTGAGCAAGTCTTTGTTCTTGTAATGAGAGGAGAGAAGAGTGAGGATCTTGTTAAACTGGAGCTCTGGCTATACTATCAGGAAAGTAACAGTTCTTGGACTTCCCTGGTGGTCCAATGGCTAAGACTTCATGCTCCTAATGCAGGGGACCTTGGTTAAATCCCTGGTCAGGGAACTAGATACCACATGCCACAACTGAAAGATCTCTCGTGCTGCAATGAAGACCCAGTGCAGCCAAATCAATAAATATTTTAAAAAAGAAAAGTAACAGTTCTTGATTCACGGGCCTATTGTGAACTCATGATAGTGTCTGGCATAAAGTAGGCATTCATGTTGGCCCTGACTGTTATTCACTGGGATATTCAGCAATATCCTTTGCCCCTCAATTATTTTTCAGATTCAAAAATTCTCTGTGAATCAGAACTGTGCTAACCTAATGGACTTCAATCTGCTAAATTTTGTTTCAGAAACACAGCCACTTTTTGGCTTTGATTGTTGTTTATGGGTCTTATGTAGACAGCACAGGAGGATCTGGCTGAATTTCCCATGACAATGTGAGATGTACAGCTCCAAGTCACATAATGTAGTTACAAGTTGTATAATGTAATTTTTTCCTAATCCCATAAGAAATTCCATAGATAACATGACTACATGGATAGAAATAGAGTCCTTGTATCTTAAGATAGCAAATCACAGACTTATTTCAAAGTTATTGATGCACAGCACTTTGTAGTGTCTTATATTCCATCAGTTTTAATAGCATTTTCATCTCACTTGACAATGTAATCCCATCAGTCTCAGAGCTGCACAGTATCTTAAGTCATATAACTTTCTTTGACTGTTTAATGAAGATCTTTGTGGCTAAATTTTGGGGAGTGCTTTGAAGTCTCTTCCCAACAAACAGAGCAGTAAAAAAAGATGTACAGGGCTTAATTGAATGGTCTCAGGAAGCAAAAACTGAAAAATAAACAAATAGGCCTGACAGGAAACACACACACATGCACGCACACACACACAAATCTCTGAAAAGAAGAGGACACCTTTTAAATTACAAATTATTTTTGTTTTCTGAAATTATATTCTGCTCCAGAATATCAGTCAAATGCCCTCCTGAATTTTTAACGTTTCAAGTTTTAGTTTTCTAACTTGCCCATTATCTACTCCTTATCAATCTTTTTGATTTTCAAAGTATGCCAGAACGTTTTTTGGTCAGAATTTTCTTTAGAGCTATTAAAAAATAAAGTCATAGATTTTATACCAATTTTATTTACATCTACATACAGCTACATAGAAAAATACTGTGAGACACTACTCATGGGTCTCACTGGGTTCTGGCATTAAGGGAAGCTTTTTTTGTTGTTGTAATTTTTCTATTTATAATACTAGTTTTGCATAAAATAAAAATGCATGCTATTGGTTTTCTAAGTGGACCTAGACAATAGTTCTCAGTCCTAAGCAATTCCACTTGAACATAATCCACTTATTTTAAAACAAAACAAAGTCAATTAAAAAAAAGTTATCTGGCAAAAGAAATATTATATTTTATTGGAAAATTCCCCAGTTCCAGAATGCTTTGCTGCTCAAGGGTTAGTATATGAGATCTACAACTTGCATTTATATGATCCTTAAGGGTCTTATCCTTGGATTGATTCATAATTGAGACCAAGTTAAATTTTCTGGAAAAAGGAATTCCACAGCTCAGCAGGCTAGCTGCCTTCAGACTGGCTACATTAACTCTGCCTATCCCCAATCTAGCCAGAGAATCAATAAAAGCTGGTGGAATAAGACAGGTCATAAATTCAATTTCTATATCCCAAATCACTTCCAGTCTGGGCTGACCTCATATTGGCAGTCTGGTTTGATTACAAGGTCATTTTCCCACAGGCTGTTCAGCAGTTTGAAAGGTACAATGTGTTGGTTCAAATCTGATCCTTGGGGAGTATTTACTCATTTTACAAGCAGCTCCTCTATCTGACATAATTCAATCCAATGGTCAGTTGGCCCCCAGGGAACCTGATGTGCTAAACCTCGGGGTTGTCCCAGCTGGGTCTCTAGGTGCCCTGCAAAAGGCTACCCTGAGCTCTGCTCAGCCAGGCCAGAGTTGCTCAGGCCCTGCTCCCCCTTCCCCCAATTTCAACAATCAACAAGGACGTCTTTGTGCTCCAAAATGTTCTTATTTAAGATAGCTCTAGTGGAGGGTCGGGGGGCCAGACTCAACCTAAAGATTTGATTGAAAAGTTTCTTCTTAGCCCCAGAGGAGTCATTTTTATAATAATAACATTCTTTCCTTTACTCAGAACTTTAAAACTTACTACTTTAAAAGCAATTGATTTCATTGATCTTAATTTCAGAACTGAAAAAGACCAGGCACACTAGTGATTTTATCTAGTAAGTGAAGAAATTGAGGCCCTCAAGAAAACCAAGTGGACTGGTCTCATGTTATAGGAGTCAGTCTTATTGGAGCTGGGATAAAAACCTGATTTCCAACCCAATGCTCTTTCCACTGCCTCATTCTGCCCTTCTAATCCTCTAATCAGTGCTGGCTAAGGGACTATTTTATGGATAAAATCATTATTAATAATGATCACTACCATTTATAGAGACATTTTTAGGTGTCTGGTGCTGTGTATCAATCTTGAAAACAGCCTAGTAAGGTATGTCTTCTTATTCCATTTTATAGTTGAGAAAATTGAGTCCCAGAGAGGCTAAGTAACCTACCCAGCCTTTTAAATGACAGTGAATAAAAGTCAAGACTGAGATATAAGGTCCTTTCTGACCTCAAAATCCAAACTTTGAACTATTTAGCACTATGGCTGAATTTCTCAGAATCTTCTTTTCTTACCAAAATATTTAAAACTATCTTTTAAAGGCTCTTGGCCTTGAAGCCTTAAATTATCCCACCCGATGTATCAGCATCATTCTCAGGCCCTAGATCTCATTCTAATGCTCTGTCCCTTCCCCGCCCACAAGTCAGAATATAATTCTTTTAAAATAGGCTCCTTTTGTTGGAAGATAACTAACCTTTCTTCAGTCTGTCTTACACTACTAAAGTCTGTTCTTTGGGGGATGGGCTAGTAACAAAACCACATCAGAGTCCCCACAAAGATCTCAAGCACCCTCCATTGGTAGTTGCTAAAGACAGATTTTAAAAAGCCAGGGATGGCTGAGAAGAGGCTTCTTGCTTGGGAAAGACAAGAGTGTGGGGCCCATCTGGGCTGCCCACCAGATCCAGGCAGGCATAGCAGGTCATAAATAACCTCTTACTCAAGCCTCCCTGCCAGCTAAAAATGGGTTTTGAAGGTATTTGGTTTGTTTTTAAAGAGAGTGTGAGCTAAAGGCTGTCATTTAAAACGGCCCTGATCTCACATCACAAGAACAGGTGGGCCCAGATTGAAAACAAAATAAATGAAAGTCTGAATTTACCAAAGCAAACATTATGGACTGATTATTTTGCTTGAGAACAGGATTACCCCTGGGACTATTGAAAGCAGAGATTCCCCTGACTGCAATTAAAATGGAAATTTCTCTATTCAAATTTGGTTAACACTCCTGACCTTTCAGGAAAATGTGCATTTTGTTAGGCAAAGGATCCCTTGTGTGGAAGAACAAATTAAAGGTTTAATCCTTTCTTAGAAATAGTAAAGAAAGTCTGCAAAGCTTTATTTCCTCTTCCTTTCTGAATGTTAATGGTGTTATAGAAGTCCTGTTATGGAAGCATTTTTGTTTTTAAATATTACCCGACACTCTTTCCTAAAACATACTTATTAAAGCCCAAGATGAGCAAGAGGTTTGAGATCACATTTTATCTGCTGCTTGAAAAGTCCTTTATCAGTAGGTGGCACTCTAAGAATGAGATTACTATATTGTGGGGCCAACGAAGTCAGTCTGGAAAGCAAAATTCCACCCTTTCTGGGGCATCTTTCTGAAGAAAACAGCTTTGTCTTACCCTCTGAGAGAGCCCCTCTTCCTGAGCTGTCCATCTTTGCATCTGCTGTTTGCATAAAAGGATGCCCACACTGTACCCTTCTTAGAATTGCAGAGTATGAAGGCTAGAAAGGACCTCTTATGTAATGGCTTAACTTGCAGCCTTTTTGGTCCTGGGATAGCAGGATCTGTAAAGCTTGGAGGAAACTTAGAAGTCTTCTTCAACTCTTGTTTTTTTGACAAGGAAGTTGAGACCTGATATGAAAGACTGACCACCCAGCTAGTTCTTGCTCATGTGCTCAGTCACTCCAGTCGTGTCCAACTCTCTGAGGTCCCATGGACTATAGCCTGCCAGGTTACTCTGTCCATGGGATTCTCCAGGCAATAATACTGGAGTGGGTTGCCATTTCCTTCTCCAGGGGATCTTCCCGACCCAGGGACCAAACCTGCATCTTTTATGTCTCCTGCATTGGCAGGCAGGTTCTTTACCACTAGAGCCACTTGGGAAGCCCCTGAGGTCATCTAGCTAGTTCTTAGCTGAGCCAGGACAAAATCCCTAATGGGCTGGCTCTGTGTCCAGTGATTCCTGGCTTATTGGTGAACCTTATGGGGGCATGGTGGAGGATGAAAAGATACCAACCAGCCTCTATGCTTTACTTTCATGATGGCCACTCTGTGTGTGTGCATGCATGCATTTGTGCATGCTCAGTCCCTTCAGTCATGTCCAACTCTTTGCGACTCTATGGACTGTAGCCCACTAGTAGTCCATGGGATTCTCCAGGCAAGAATACTGGAGTGAGTTGTCATGCCCTCCTCCAGGGGATCTTCCTGACCCAGGGATCGAACCTGCATCTCCTGCATCAAAGGCGAATTCTTTACTGCTGAGCCACCACGGAAGCCCCAGCCACTCTACCAGGACTCATTACAAACGTCAGGTGATGAGTCTTTCTCTCCAAACCAAATTTCTCAGATATCATATTTCTGCCAACCAAATCAGCATTTCGCCCATCACCCATATTTGAAACTCTAGGGTCCCTGTTGGCTAGTCCCTGGATTCAATCAATGTATGCTTGGAGATGTTCTGGGCCTCCAGCGTATAGATGTGAACAAAACAGACAAAATCTCTACTCTCAGGAAGGAAACAGAAAATAAAGAGAATAGATTAGTCAGTTATATATAGCATGTTAGTAATGAATGCTAAAGATGGGGGAAAAAAGCAGAAAAGAGGAATATAAAGTTTTAGGGAGGGAATGGAAATTGGGTTAGGGGAAGCTTCACTGAGAAAGTCACTTTTGAGCTAAGATTGAAGGAAGAGATGGAGCCAGTTGTAAAGCTAGGGAGAAGAAAAGTATTTTAGGGAAGGGGAATAGCAGGTATGAAGGCTTTGAGTCAGGAGCAGTCTTGGAATTTTTGGAAACAGTAACGAGACCAATAGAGTATTTATAAATTCTTACCAAGTATAGATTTTTTTCTTTATCACGGTAACCCACCCCCTCCCTGTTGTCATCTCTTTAGGCTAGATTCCTGAACCTGGATTCTTACAATTCTTTTCTAATTGGTCTCTTCACCCTGAGTCTCTTTCCTAGGATGCAAGATCTTTAACTAAATGTAATGTGGCATCCTGGGCCTCCTTGGGTCTGATTGTGTTTACCCACTTCCATCTGATGATTGAGTGCTGCTGTGAACACTTGACTTTATGGCTCCTTGGGTCAGATAACACTGAGTTCATGATGGACAGTTTGGGTCACTGGCAACTTGGAGAACCACAGTTAAGCCATTCAGTCTCCCCTAGGCCCAGTAGTAGGCAAAGAGCTGTTTCTCAAAAGGAGAGAAGCTATCCACTGATGATTGCAGAGCTTTGCTTCAAAATCCTAAGTCTGTGCCATGATTCATCTACAGGGGCTGACAAAGGCTCCAAAAAGCGTTCCTGTTTGCCACCGAGGCTCCCTACACCATCGGATCTGCTGGATCCTCTAAACCAAGCGGTAGAGTCTTCTCTATAAGACCGTCTCTTGTTCTGTGCTCCACTCAAAACTGGCACCTTTTGCTCTACAGTGCCTTACTAAGGCATTTCTTTCCTCTTAAATTATTTTTCCTTCTCTCTCTATTTTTCCATATTAGCTTTAGAGGCTTAAGAGAAGTTAAATTTAAATAAATAGATAATGAGTTTTGCAGAAGGAACTTGGAACTGGTTCATTCAACTCCAAAGTCTATATACTTAACCTCTATACTGTTTGCAAGTTTGTAAACTGCTCTTCCCCCATTTAATATATGTTGAGCATTTTCCTTATAATATTATGTTTCTCATAACACTAAAAACATAAAACTATGTTTCTTATAACATAAAAACTCCTCATAAACATAATTTCTGTGACTATTTAACAGTCAGTTGTATGACCTTTTGACTATTGATAGCAGCACAGTGTCAACATCTTTTTGCATGTAATCTTATCCGGCTTTCTAATTGTTTACCTAGCATATTCTTGGAATGAAATTGCTAGGTTAAAGGTATGAACATTTCTTAAGCTCTTCATACTTAATGTCAGATTTCTTTCCACAGGGTTCTCAAATTCTTTTGTTTTGGGCACCTGTTGCCATAGAGATTATATGATCTGTAAAGTCAGCCATCATTTCTAAATCCCCAGGACCTTTTGCAGCACAAGGCATAGCTCTGCATACCTATTAAGAATGTAATAAATAGTTGACTTGATCAGAATGGTTGGAATTGAGTAACTTGGGTGCCTTATCTTTGTTTTTAATATTCATTAATTTATGTTTGTCTGCATCGGGTTTTAGTTGTGGCTTGTTGCGGTATGCAGGCTTAGCTACCCCACCATATGTGGGATCTTATTTCCCTGACCAGGGTTTGAACCCAGTCCCCTGTATTGAAAGGCAAATTCTTAACCACTGGACCACTAGGGAAGTCCCTGGATGCATTGTCTTGTGTGGAGGGATCGAGATCCAGGTGGATACTATCTGGATAAGAAGTCGAACAGTTCAGTTCAACTAGCTTATCCAGGGGAAAAGTGGACATAAAAACAGATACGTGTCAAAATGAAAAGACAGCCTCCTGAATGGAAGAAAATATTTGCAGATGATAGGACTGATAAGGGGTTAATACCCAACATATTTAAACAGCTCATAACATGAAAAAAACAACCTAATTAGAAAGTGGGCAGAAGACCTGAATAGACATTTTTCCTAAGAGGACATGCAGATGGCCAACAGGCACATGAAAAGATTCCCAACATCGCTAACCGTCAGGGAAATGTAAATCACAACCAGAATGAAATTTCACCACACATTGTTAGAATGGCTATCATCAAAAAGAACACAAATAACAAATGTTGGTGAGGACATGGAGAAAAGTGAATTCTTCTACCCTGTTGGTGGGAATGTAAACTGATACGGCCACTATGGCAAACAGTATAAAGGGTTCTCAAAAAATTAGTTTCTCAAAGAACTACCACATGAACCAGCAATTCTACTCCTGGATATATATCTCCCCCAAAACCCCAAACACTATTTCAAAAAGTTGCATGCACCCCAATGTTTATAGCAGAATTATTTATAATTGTCAACATATGGAAACAACCTAAGTATTCAACAACTGAGTGGATAAAGAAGATGTACACACACACACACACACACACACACACACACACACAATGGAATACTACTCAGCAATAAAAAGAATGAAAATTTTGACATTAGCAACAACATAGATGGACTGGGTGTTATGCTAAGTGAAATGCCAGACAAAGAAAGTCAAATACTGTATGATATCACTTAATGTGGAAGCTAAAAAAATACATCAACTAGTGAATATAAGGAAAAAAAAAACATTCACAAACATGGAGAACAAAATATTGGTTATCAGTGCAGAGATGGGAGAAGGAGGGATAATATAGGGGTAGAGAACTAAAAGGTACAAACTATTGTGTATAAAATAAGCTACAAGGATATATTATACAATACAGGGAATGTAGCCAATATTTTATAATAATTATATATAACCTTTAAAAATTGTGAATCAGTATACTGTACACTTATAACATATAATATTATTCAGCAAATATACTTCAATAAAAGTTATAAAAACAAAACAGGTATGTATCAAATATTAACAACAGACTTCCCTGGTGGCTCAGTGGCAAAGAATCTGCCTGCCAATATAGGGGACAGGGGTTCAATCCCTGGTCTCGGAAGATCTCACATGTCGTGGAGCAACTAAGCCTGTGCTCCACAAGACAAGCCACCACAATGAGAAGCCCACACACCACAACTAGAGAGTATCCCCCACTCTCTGAAACTAGAGAAAAGCCCATGTAACAATGAACACCCAGCACAGCCAAAAACAAGTAAATAAATAAAAATTTTAAAATATATATATTAAGAGCAATTGTCTCTGGAAGCCACAGCAGACACTGTTGGTTGCCTATAATCTAGTACTCAATCTCCATTCATGATCTCCTTAACTCATCTACAATCTCATTCTCCACCACTTTCCAGCCAAGTATGGCCACAGGACACAGCTCTGTCCAGTACGATGGGAGCAAATTCTGCTGGGCAGGACTCTCAGAGAAGCTTTTGTGCTCTTGATTTTAAAAAGGTCAGATTTAGCTGGTATGCCATTTTCATTTCTTTTAAAAAATTTTTTAAATTGGAGGATAATTGCTTTATGATGTTGCATGGGTTTCTGCCAAAGGATAATGTCAACCAGTTATAATTATATATATATCCCCTCCTTTTTGAACCTCCCTTCCCCCTCCCATCTCACCTCTCTAGGTCATCATAGAGTGCCAGGCTGCGCTCCCTGTGTTATATAGCAGCTTCCCACTAGCTATTTTACACATGATAGTGTATATATGTCAATGCTATCTTCTCAGTTCCTTCCACTGTCTCCTTCTCCTGCTGTGTTCACAAGTCTGTTCTCTACCTCTGTCTCCATTTTTTCCCCTAAAAACAGGATCATCAGTACTTTTTAAATTTTTTTTCTGGATTCCACATATAAGTGTTAATATACAATATTTTTTTTCTGACTTACTTCACTCTGTATAACAGGCTTTAGGTTTATTCACCTCACTACAACTGACTCAAATTCATTCTTTTTTATGGCTGAGTAATATTTCATTGCATATACATACCACATCTTCTTTATCCATTCATCTGTCATTCTTTCCCCTTCTTTCTATCCAGAATACTATATGCCTGAGGATGTAGCAACCTTCTTGAGATCATGAAAGGCCAGAGCATAGGGACAAACCCCAATGTGAGTATTAACAACTGTAATAACATGTACACATTGCTTATTTCACTATTTCAGCAGTTTGCACATAATAAACTATTAGTCCTTTCAATAGGCCTAGGAGGTAAAGGCTATTATTCAAAAGACAATTTTTTAAAGACAAGTTTTAGGTTCACAGCAAAATCAAGTGGGAAGGTGCAAAGACTACCCCACGTGCCCTCACACAGCCTCCCCCATTATCAACATTACCAACAGAGTGGTCCATTTGTTACAATTGATGAACCTACCTTGACTCATCATAATCACCCCAAAACTGATAGTTTACATTAAACTTGTGTTGTATGTTCTATGAGTTTGACATATGTGTAGTGAAACATATCCAATATTATAATATCATGCATAGTAATTTCACTGCCCTAAATGCCTCTGTCCTCTGCCTAGTCATCCCTTTCCTTAGCCCCTGGCAATCACTGATATTTTTATTGCCTCCATAGTTTTGCATTTTCCAGAATGTCTTATGGAACCATATACTATATAGCTTTCTCATATTGGCTTCTTCCATTTAGTGAGGCACATTCAAGATTCCTCCATGTGTTTCCATGGTGTGATAATTCATTTCTTTTTTAAAAAATTTATTTATTTTTTGATTGAAGGATAATTGCTTTATAGAATTTTGTTGTTTTCTGTCAAACATCAACATGAATCAGCCATAGGTGTGCATATGTCCCCTGATAACTCATTTCTTTTGCACTGAAAAATATTCCAGTATCTGGATATACCACAATTTATTCATCCATTCACCTATGGAAAGATATCTTGGTTGCTTCCAAGTTTCAACAATTATGAATAAAGCTGCTGCAAACATCTGTGTGTAGGTTTTTGTGTGGATGTAAGCCTGCCACTCCTTTGGGTAGATACCAAGGAGCTCAATTACTGGATTGTATGGTAAGAGTATGTTTACTTAGATTAAAAAAAAAACTGTCAAGAAGTCTTCCCAAGTGTCTTTACTATTTTTCACTCCCAATGGAATAAATGGAGTTCTTGTTTAAAGTTTCCACATCTTCACCAGTATTTGGTGCATCAGTGTTCTGGATTTTGGCCATTCTAAAAGGTGTGTAGTAGTATCTTATGGTTCTAGTTTGCATTTTCCTCATGACACATGATGTGAAGCATCTGTTAATGTGCTTATGCTTATTTGCAATCTGTATATCTTCTTTGGTGAGCTGTCTATTAAGATCTTTGTCCTGTTTTTTAATTGAATTGTTTGTGTTCTTGTACATATATTTTGGATAATGGTTCTTTATTTTTTTTTAATTAGTTTATCTTCTATTTTTTAACTTTACAATATTGTATTTGTTTTGCCATACATTGACATAAATCCATCATGGGTGTACACGTTTTCTCCTTCCAGAACCCCCCTTCCACCTCCCTCCCCATCCCATCCCTCCGGGTCATCCCAGTGCACCAGCCCCGAGCACCCTGTATCATGCATTGAACCTGGACTGGCGATTCGTTTCACATATGATAATTTACATGCTTCCATGCCATTCTCCCATATCATCCCACCCTCGCCCTCTCCCATAGAGTCCATAATACTGTTCTATTTATCTGTGTCTCTTTTGATGTCTCGTATACAGGGTTATCTTTACTGATTGACTAAATACCATATATATGTGTTAGTATACTGTATTGGTGTTTTTCTTTCTGGCTTACTTCATTCTGTATAATAGGCTCCAGTTTCATCCACCTCATTAGAACTGATTCAAATGTATTCTTTTTAATGGCTGAGTAATATTCCATTGTGTATATGTACCACAGCTTTCTTATCCATTCATTTGCTGATGGGCATCTAGGCTGCTTCCATGTCCTGGCTATTATAAACAGTGCTGCGATGAACATTGGGGTACACGCGTCTCTTTCAAGTCTGGTTTCCTCGGTGTGTATGCCCAGCAGTGGGATTGCTGGGTCATATGGCAGTTCTATTTCCAGTTTTTTGAGGAATCTTCACACTGTTCTCCATAGTGGCTGTACTAGTTTGCATTCCCACCAACAGTGTAAGAGGGTTTCCTTTTCTCCACACCCTCTCCAGCATTTATTGCTTGTATGGATAATGGTTCTTTATCAGATGTATCTATTGCAAATATCTTCTCCCAGTCTGTACCTTGTTTTTTCATTTCCTTGACATTGTTTTTTGCAGAGTTGAAGTTTTTAATTTTAATAATGTCCAGCTTATCAGTTATTTCTTCCATGGATTGTGTCTTTCATATTGTATCTAAAAAAGCATCATCATATCCAAGGTCATGTAAGTTTTCTATGTCATTTTGTAGGAATTTTATAGTTTTGCATCTCATACTTATGTCTGTACTCCATTTCAGTTAATTTTTGTGAAGGTTTTCTGGGCTCCAAAATCACTGCAGATGGTGATTGCAGCCGTGAAATTAAAAGACACTTACTCCTTAGAAGGAAAGTTATGACCAACCTAGACAGCATATTAAAAAGCAGAGACATCACTTTGTCAACAAAGGTCCATCTAGTCAAGGCTATGGTTTTTCCAGTAGTCATGTATGGATGTGAGAGTTGGACTATAAAGAAAGCTGAGCACAGAAGAATTGATGCTTTTGAACTGTGGTGTTGGAGAAGACTCTTGAGAGTCCCTTGGACTGCAAGGAGATCCAACCAGTCCATCCTAAAGGAGATCAGTCCTGGGTGTTCATTGGAAGGACTGATGTTGAAGCTGAAACTCCAATACTTTGGCCACCTGATGCAAAGAGCTGACTCATTTGAAAAGACCCTGATACTGGGAAAGATTGAGCGCAGGAGGAGAAGGGGACGACAGAAGATGAGACGGTTGGATGGCATCACCGACTCAATGGACATGGGTTTGGGTGGATTCTGGGAGTTGGTGATGGACAGGGAGGCCTGGCGTGCTGCGGTTCATGGGGTCGCAAAGAGTCGGACACGACTGAGTGACTGAACTGAACTGATAAAGGATATATCTAATTCACTTTTTCATATGTGGATGTCCAGTTATTCCAGAACCATTTGTTGAAAAGACTCCTTTTGCTGCATCACATTGCTTTTGCTTTTTTGTCAATGGTCAGTTGACTTTATGTGGGGGGCTATTATTTTCATCACTGCTTTACAGACAAGAAAACTGAAAAACTAGAAGGTTAAGTAACTTCGTCAAAGTCTATAGATAATAAGTAGCAGAACCAAGATTTAATAATGAGTTAACAAGCATCCTTGGTGGCTCAGTGGTCAAGAATCTGCCTGCCAATGCAGGAGATGTGGGTTCAATCCCTGGTCTGGAAAAATCCCCTGAAGAAGGAAATGGCAATCTGATCCAATGTTCTTGCCTAGGAAATGCCATGGACAGAGGAGCCTGACAGGCTACAGTCCACAGGGTCACAAAGAGTTGCACACAACTTAGAGACTGAAGAACAGCAACCACCACGGTAGGTAACAGTCTGATGCCAACAGTCCTAGATTTAACCACTGTGCCACATTCCTTGTCTAGCAAACAAACCCAGTTTTGATCCTGGTGTCATGCTTGAGCAGTTGCACCTTTGGACAGCCTATGTTTATATTTTTATGAGCTAATAAAGATACAGATAAAGATATCTCTATCTACCTGTATTTCTTATAGTGTGTGAAAAATAAATCTCTAATTGTTTAATCCAGTATTACTTAGAGTTTCTGCCATATGTAGTAGAATACAGTCCTGATATGAAAGCCATCAGAAGCTAATACTCCAAATCACTTCTATGTGTCTTGGTAGTACATCACTCCTCCACCCTACTTCCTTTAGAGTGTTAGCTCAATGAAGACAGGGACCGCAGCAATCTTGTGTATTTTTGTGCTTTACTACAGTGCCTGTTATATATTAGATGCTCATTATATATGTCTGAATAATTGAATAAGTCAATAAATGGTTGATAGCTAAAACTTCAATAAATTGATCTCCTGTTCATGCTTTACTTAGCATCACACTGATTTTTAAACATTTAATTAATTATTTTTATTTTTTGGCTGTGCTGGGTCTTTATTGGTGTATGGGATTTTCTCTAGCTACGGCCAGCAGGGGCTGCCCTTCATGGTGATGCATAGGTTCCTCATTGCAGTGGCTCCTCTTGTTTCAGAGCAGGGGCTCTAGGGTATGTGAGTGTAATTGGGGTGCATGGGCTCAGTAGCTGTGGTTCCCAGGCTCTAGCGTACAGGCTCGATAGTTGTGGCGCATGGGCTTAGTTGCTCTGCAGCATGTGGGATCTTCCCAGATCAGGGATTGAACCCATGTCTCCTGCACTGGCAGGCAGATTCATTACTGCTGAGCCACCAGGAAAGCCCCAGCATCACACTAACTTGCATTCTCTGTGTATTGGCTGGCTAGCCAAGAGAGAGGATGGTAGTTCTGTACCTCATGGGTACATCAGTCTAAACTGGCATTTAAAAAATGTACTATGAATAAATCATCAAGTCCATGAACTATTGAGAACTAAGTATATTTTTTGGCTTTTGTTTCCCTTGCAGTTTTTCTCTCCCCTTTCAGCTTCCTCTTTAGCCATCAGTTTCTGGCTTCCTTTTAATTCCAGGCTGCTTCTAACAGCCATTTATCCTTTTGATTTATGTATCTCATATATGCTCTTAATTTCTTCCTTGTCTCTCATTATTTCCCTGGACATGCTGCATGGTTCCTCTCCACCTCTGATAGAGTGATTTCTCCAAGGCATAGAGAATTGTTTGCTACCCTATAATGTACCCTGCTTGTGCCATCCTCACCACTTGTTTCAATTTCCTGGTGTGATTTATCCAGCAATCAGATCATTGCCCAAAATTGGCTTTGCAGAAAGACTTTAATACATTTGTCATACCCCTTCGGGGATCGCTCCTGATTATCATCCAGAGACACTCAAGTCTCCATTTTGCTGATTTTTCACCTGAGCCAGATCAGCCACATGAGCCATTTTGTTTAGTACCAAATTGTGCTATTAATTCTCAGAGTAACGTGCAATATGTGGAAGGAGTCGAGTGCCTCTGTTGGCAAGAAGGGAATTCTGCTTCTCTCTGGTAACACAGCTCATTTTTTCTCCCTGTGATGCAGCGGAGGGAGCATTGGAAGAACAGGTGAGCTGGAGCAGAGGTTCATCTCGTGGATATGACGGTCCTGAGTCACTGATCCTCTTGGGGGCCTCACTTTTCCTCCCTACTCTCTAAGATGTCATCTAGCCCTGCAATTCATGATTTTATAAATAATAAATGGCAAAATAACTTGAAAAAATCATATTACCAAGACAATCTGAAATAAATGTTAGGAAAAAAGCTCAGACTTCCTCTATAGCATTTGTTATAAAATTAATCATATTCAATCTCATAGGTGGAGTTCAGAAAAATTGACTGTAAGAGTCAAATAACAGGTTATGTTAGAATCCAGGACTCAAGGTTAGATTCATGACAGGAATGGAGAACAAAGGAATCAAGTACAACCAGTGACTTGGGTGAGGCCCAGGGGAAACAGCTTCTGAAAGGTGAACTGTGCCTGGTGTCTTTCCTAGTTCTGCTGTTTGTGTGCTCTTATTTCCTTACCCCTACACTCTGCTCTCCTGCCTCTCCTGTTAATAAGTATACAATTTATATTTATTGTTATTGTTATATTTGTTATATAAAATGTATTTTGATCATTTTTGTGGGAAATTTATAAAATAATAAAGTATGTATTTCTTCCTTGTTCTTCTCTGATGATCATAGTCAGGTGTGTTGGGACTTTGTGCACTGTAGAATCTTATCAGTAGCTACAGTTGATGTGGTCCCCAGTCAACAGGTGAATGAGCTCTTGACATTCCCCAGATATTCAAGGTTCCTTCCAGGCAGTGATGCCAATGGGAGGAGCAGGTGGAAGATTTCGAATATACAACCGCATGATTTGTTATCTACATGGACTCCATATGAATCAGTAGGAAAAAAATAAATACATCATGCAGAACCCAGAAGCTCTAAAATGTATTAGCTCAATTTAAGCCATTTGTACACTTGCTTCTTGGAAGAAAAGCTACGTAAAACATAAACAGTGTATTCAAAAGCATAGACATCACTTTGCCAACAAAGGCCCATATAATCCAACCTATGATTTTTCCAGTAGTCATGTACAGATGTGAGAGTTGGACCATAAAGAAGATTGAGAGTCGAAGAATTGAGGTTTTCAAACTGTGGTGTTGGAGAAGACTCTTAAGAGTCCCTTGGACACCAAACAGTTCAAACCAGTCAATTCTAAAGGAAATCAGTCCTGAATATTCATTGGAAGGACTGATGCTGAAGCTGAAGCTCCAATACTTTGGCCACCTGATGCGAAGAACTGACTCACTGGAAAAGACCAGGATGCTGGGAAAGATTGAAAACAGCATAAGGGAACAATAGAGGATGAGATGGTTGGATGGCATCACCAAGTCCATAGACATAAGTTTGAACAAACTCTGGGAGTTGGTGATGGACAGGGAAGCCTGGCGTGCTACAGTCCATGGGGCTGCAAAGAGTCAGACACATTGGAATGACTGAACAACAACTCATGTGTTCCCTCTCCTACACAAACCTCTCCCAGATCATTTCTCTGATGATGTCCCAAAGTGGAACCAGTTAGACCATGATTTTTTGACTTCACTTGCCTGGAGTTGGCTCATATGAAGTCCCTTAACTGTAGTGAGGCTGTTGTGGTGGCTAATTTTATGTCTCAAAACTATTACTATGTTTTAAAATGTGCCCAGATATTTGGTCAAACATTATTTTGGATGTTTCTGTGAAGGTGCTTTTTTTGGATATTAACATTTAAATCAGTGAATTAAATCAGATTACCCTCCACAATGTGGGTGGGCTTCATTCAATCAAGTGAAGGCCTGTCTAGAACCCTTTGCCCTCTCTGTCCCCGCAAAGAGCAATTTCTGCCAGCACATGACATGAAACTCTTCTGTGAGTCTCCAGTCTCCAAACACATGAGCCAGTTCCTTAACATCAATCTCTCTATGCATACACTCATCTTGTTAATTCTGTTTCTCTGCAGAACACTGACTAGTACAGATTTCCATGGCTAGTCATGTACATAGGAAGCTCCTAGGAAGAGAGAAACAAAAACCTCCTGTCCTTGAAGTGCAGGTGCAGATAATGGAAGATTGCTGCTGCTGCTGCTAAGTCGCTTCAGTCGGGTCCGACTCTGTGCGACCCCATAGACGGCAGCCCACGAGGCTCCGCCGTCCCCGGGATTCTCCAGGCAAGAATACTAGAGTGGATTGCCATTTCCTTCTCCAGTGCATGAAAGAGAAAAGTGAAAGTGACGTCACTCAGTCAGGTCCAACTCTTAGTGACCCCATGGACTGTAGCCTACCAGGTTCTTCCGTCCATGGGATTTTCCAGGCAAGAGTACTGGAGTGGGGTGCCATACCCTCATGCAAAATTTCAAGTCTTGGAACCAGAACCTTCAGCTTAGATGACCCAACTGGCTGAGAAGCACAGTTGGTACCTTATATGGTAATATTAGTTGTTTCTAGCCACTGCCTTGGGGTGTAGAATGCATTGAGTCTGTGATTCTATGCTCCTCTGACCTGGCAGAGACTCATTCAGCATGGGCTAAGTTTAGGTGCAGCTCTTTGAGATAATATGCCAGCAAATTTGGAAAACTCTGCAATGGCCACAGGACTGGAAAAAGTCAGCTTTCATTCCAATCCCAAAGAAAGTTAATGCCAAAGAATGCTCAAAGTACCACACAATTGCACTCATCTCACACGATAGCAAAGTAATGCTCAAAATTCTCCAAGCCAGGCTTCAACAGTATGTGAACAGTATGTGAATCGTGAACTTTCATGTTCAAGCTGGATTTAGAAAAAGCAGAGGAACCAGAGATCAAATTGCCAACATCTGCTGGATCATCGAAAAAGCAAGAGAGCTCTAGAAAAACATCTACTTCTGTTTTATTGACTATGCCAAAGCCTTTGACTGTGTGGATCACAATAAACTGTGGAAAATTCTTCAAGAGATGGGAATACCAGACCACCTGACCTGCCTCTTGAGAAATCTGTATGCAGGTCAGGAAGCAACAGTTAGAGCTGGACATGGAACAACAGACTGGTTCCAAATTGGGAAAGGAGTATGTCAAGGCTGTATATTGTCACCCTGCTTATTTAACTTATATGCAGAGTACATCATGAGAAACGCTGGGCTGGAAGAAGCACAAGCTGGAATCAAGATTGACGGGAGAAATATCAATAACCTCAGATATGCAGATGACACCACCCTTATGGCAGAAAGCAAAGAAGAATTAAAGAGCCTCTTGTTGAAAGTGAAAGAGGAGAGTGAAAAAGTTGGCTTAAAATTCAACATTCAGAAAACTAAGATCATGGCATCTGGTCCCATCACTTAATGGCAAATAGATGGGGAAACAGTGGAAGCAGTGAGAGACTTTATTTTCTTGGGCTCCAAAATCACTGTGAGTGGACTGCAGTCATGAAATTAAAAGATGCTTGCTCCTTGGAAGAAAAGCCATGACCAACCTAGATAGCATGTTAAAAAGCAGAGGCATTACTTTGCCAACAAAGGTGCATCTAGTCAAAGCTATGGTTTTTCCAGTAGTCATGTATGGATGTGAGAGTTGGACTATAAGAAAGCTGAATGCCGAAGAATTGATGCTTTTGAGCTGTGGTGTTGGAGAATACTCGTGAGAGTCCCTTGAACTGCAAGGAGATCCAACCAGCCCATCCTAAAGGAAATCAGTCCTGAATATTCATTGGAAGGAGTGATGCAGAAGCTGAAATTCCAATCCTTTGGCCACCTGATGTGAAGAACTGACTCATTTGAAAAGATTCTAATGCTGGGAAAGATTGAAGGCAGGAGGAGAAGGGGACGACAGAGGATGAGATGGTTGAATGGCAACACTGACTCGATGGACATGAGTTTGAGTAGGCTCCAGGAGTTGATGGTGGATATGGAGGCCTGGCGTGCTGCAGTCTGTGGGGTTACAAAGAGTCGGACATGACTGAGCTACTGAACTGAACTTTGAGATAAGAGAGAATGGGGACCACGTTCACACTCTCACATCCTTGTCCTATTTATATTCTTTGTGATACTTCATGAGTAATCCTAAGGAGAAAGAATTTTGAACTGAGTCTCAGGTGTCATTCTTTCCTAGTCCAGTGCCCATGCTCAGTTGCTTCAGTCGTGTCCGACTCTTTGTGATCCTATGGACTGCAGCCAACCAGCTCCTCTGTCCATGGGATTCTCCAGGCAAAAATACTGGAGTGGGTTGCCACGCCCTCCCACAAGGATCTTCCCAACCTGGGGATTGAACTCATGTCTGCCTGCATCTCCTGCATTGCAGGTGAGTTCGTTACCTACTGAGTCACCGAGGAAGCCCTTCCTAGTCTAGAACTCAGACCAAATAATATGGTTCAAGCACATGCAGTAATGCCAAGTCGTATAACTGTCCATCTCACAGGGATCTGCTGCTCCTTTTGGTCAAATTTCAGGTGCTCTTGGCTACCTTACCTTCTTGTTCAAACGGATGCAAAAATTTTGCAGTTTCCAGTTTCCACCTTCTTACTTTACCTGTTTTTTTTTTCTACCAGGTCTTTGCATTTTGTACCCACTGCCTTAAATTCAGAGTCCATATCTACACTTTATTCTTGAATCCTTTCTCTTCTCTAATATGATTGGTTCTCCCTCTGATCAGTGCTGCTTATTCAACAGGAGATCTTCTGGAAGAGGGCATGGTAACCCACTCCAGCATTCTTGCCTGGAGAATTCCATGGACAGAGGATCCTTGTGGGCCTAGGGCATAGGCACAGTCCATAGGGTTGCAAAGAGTCAGACATGAACTGAAGCAACTTAGCACACATGCACATAAAGAAAAACAGAAAAATCACCTGTTATCTACTGCTGCTGCTGCTGCTAAGTCACTTTAGTCGTGTCCAACTCTGTGCGACCCCACAGAAGGCAGCCCACCAGGCTCCCCTGTCCCTGGGATTCTCCAGGCAAGAATACTGGAGTGGGTTGCCATTTCCTTCTCCAATGCATGAAAGTGAAAAGTGAAAGTGAAGTCGCTCAGTCGTGTCGGACTCCTAGCGACCCCATGGACTGCAGCCTACCAGGCTCCTCCATCCATGGGATTTTCCAGGCAAGAGTACTGGAGTGGGGTGCCATTGCCTTCTCCGATTAATATACAGTCTTGGAAAACAAGGTGAATGGTAGTGCCCTTTTACTAATATTGGATGACTGGGGGAAGAGCAAATTTCAGATATGGATGTCAGTGTTTAGGCGAAATGAAGAATCCAGTTTTAGACAAGTTTGAGATAACTATTAGATATCCAAGTACAGAAATAGAGTAAGTATTTTAATATAGGAATCTGGATTTCATGAGAGAAACTCAAGTTGGAGTTAGAACTTGGAAGTTATCAGCATATAGGTAAATGTAAAGCAATGGGCAGAAGAGGTCATTAAGGGAGTATAAAGGGAAAAGAGTAGAGATTTGACGACTAAGTTCTGGGCTCTACAGTGTCTAGAAGTGGGGAGAAGGGGAAAGAACCAGTAAAAATGACTGAGAAAGAGTGAACAGGGAAGTAGGAGAATAAGAGTGTCAAATTTCAGAAACAAATGGAGGAAGAATTCCAAGAAGATGCAAGCCATTGACTGTCAAATGTTGCTGATAAGGTCTAGAAAATGAGGACTGAGAATTAGCCAGTGGAACTGGCAACATGGTCATTGGTGACTTTGAGAACAATTTTGGTGGAGCAAAGCCTGATTAGAGGGGGATTCTGGAAAGAATGGTAGTAGGGACCAGTACAGTGAGTTTAGATAAATCTTTCTAGGAGTTTTGCAAAAAAGGAAGAAAAGATATGGGATATGGGATGGAGGATGACTTGGTGAATCAAGGGAGGATACCTTTTTAAATGGAAGATATTACATATGTTTGAATGCTGATGGTATGATCATAACACTGTACTCCATTTGTCGATGTCCCATAGTTTACCTGGTACATTTACTTGAGGATGAGATGGTTGGATGGCATCACCGACTCAATGGACATGAGTTTGAGCAAGCTCTGGGAGTTGGTGATTGACAGGGAAGCCTGGCATGCTGCAGTCCATGGAGTTGCAAAGAGTCAAACACGACTGAGCAACTGAACTGAACTGATAGTTTACTGAACCATTCCTATATTAGAACACATTTTATGTCTCCAAGTTTTACTATTAATATTGCTGCACTAAACATTTGCAATATTTCAAATGCAAGTGAGACACAACTTGAAAAATTACTGGCCATCCCTGGACCAATAAATGATGACTGATCAAAGAGGTGGTGTAGCTGAAATTTGGCCTCTGTACCCCTGTATCAAGGGCTTCCCTGGTGACTCAGTGGTAGAGAATCTGCCTGCAATGCAAGAGACACAGGAGATGTGAGTTTGATTTCTGGGTCAGGAAGATCCTCTGGAGTAGGAAATGGCAACCTGCTCCACTATTCTTGCCTAGAAAATTCCATGGACAGAGGAGCCTAGTGGCCTACAGTCCATAGGGTCACAAAGAGGTGGCCATGACTGAGCGGCTACGCACACATGAGCATGAACCACTGTACCAAATTAAATCTTGGAGACAGGGTTTTGGGTAAAGTAGAAAAGAATAGTTTATATTGCTTTGCAGGCAAAGGGAACCACAGAGGGCAAATGCCCTCAGAACTATGTGTCCCGACCTGAAGGGGATGGTGAGGAGTTTTAATAGTTAAATGGTTCAAAGAGGAGGGCATGATCAGCTCACAGACATTCTTTTGACTGGGTGGTGAGGCAACTGGGAGTCAGCATCATCAACCTTTTGGTTCCAACTGGTCTGGGGTCTACATGCTTATGGGCGGCACACTATTAATTCCTCCCACCTGGTAGGGGTTTCAGTATTTGCAAAACAGCTCAAAGATATTGTTATGTATATCCTTGAGGGGGATCATCAAGGCAGGACCCTTCCCCAAGGCAGTACTATTGTTTTTTTTTTTTTGCTTCTCCTTTGTCTCCACATCCCTTCCCTTTCCACATTAGCAGTTGTTTGACTCTGTCCTGTGGAACTCAGGGAAGGTTAGGATGCTGAAAGAATCCTGTTTTCCTGCAAACAAGAATGCGGGACACAGAAAGGCTTTTGGCCTAGGAGCCCCACAGGGTCCTGCTGGGTTTCAGTCGGAATGCTCACTGACCCCATTTCGGTCAGGTGCCCTGTCCCACTTCCTCCAATCAGTAGGGGGCTGAGATGAGTGAAGGTTATGACCAACCTAGATAGCATATTGAAAAGCAGAGACATTACTTTGCCAACAAAGGTCCGTCTAGTCAAGGCTATGGTTTTTCCAGGAGTCATGTATGGATGTGAGAGTTGGACAGAAGAAAGCTGAGCGCTGAAGAATTGATGCTTTTGAACTGTGGTGTTGGAGAAGACTCTTGAGAGTCCCTTGGACTGCAAGGAGCTCCAACCAGTCCATCCTAAAGGAGATCAGTCCTGGGTGTTCATTGGAAGGACTGATGTTGGAGCTGAAACTCCAATACTTCGGCCACCTCATGGGAAGAGTTGATTCATTGGAAAAGACCCCAATGCTGGGAAGGATTGGGGGCAGGAGGAGAAGGGGACGACAGAGGATGAGATGGTTGGATGGCATCACCGACTGGATGGACATGGGTTTGGGTAGACTCCGGGAGTTGGTGATGGACAGGGAGGCCTGGCGTGCTGCGATTCATGGGGTCACAAAGAGTCGGACACGACTGAGCGACTGAACTGAACTGAACTGAGATGAGTGATAAAATGGCATTTCTGCAGTAGTAGTGGCCTCCCCAGCCCCAACCCTCCTTCCTTTTCGCGAGCAGCAGCACCTCCGCCCCAGCCCACCAGGTCAGCTGGCACTTGCCGCTCTGCTCCTGGGGTGCCAGCTCCTGGGCCAGCTCCTTGGTCACGAGTTGCTCATGGGCTGACACCGCATCCGCTGCTTCAGTGATCCTGGTTAATGAGCACATCAACTGCCTCTGCGTGGCCACTATAATCTCCGACACCTGCATGCCTCGCTTCAGCAAGGCCTGGAAGATGACGTTACTGGAGCGGCTAGGAGCGGCCAGGTGCTTTTTCATTCCCCGCTGCTTCTTGGCGTCACACCTTTTTTGCTGACTTGGGTGGGGACAGGGGGGCGGTGGGGGGCTGGTGCAGCAGCACGAGGCAGGCACGTGTTATAGCAGACCCCCTCAGCCATTGGTTGACGCCACAGTGGGCCCCTCCCCCAAGCAAGCGACCGTTAGTGAGCAACTGTCCACCAGAGACCGTTAGTGGTCCCACCCAACCATTGGTCAGTGCCGCAGTGGTCTCCGCCCCCTCCCCTCCTGTATAAAAGAAGTCCGAATTTGGATTAAAAGGAGGCGGTTTTTAGAGAGGCTGGTGTGCCATCATCTCCGTCTGCTAGATTTCCAATTAAAATCGTTATTCCTTGTTCCAACAGTTCGTCTCCCCCGATTTACTGGCCTGTTGTGCAGTGCGCAGGATGAGTTTGGGCTCTGTAACATTTCCACCACAGGAGAAGGGGAATTTCCACAACGGTGAGTATGTGGCAGTTGCTTTGCACAGTTTTCCAAAAACAGTGTTTATTACAGCATCCTTGAAAGCCATTGTTTGCAGTTCCAATTCTTATGATAAATTCCAGAGTGAAATTAATGGGTCCAAGAATATAAACTTTTTAAAGGCTATTGCCAAGCCCTTTTCCAATCTTCCTGCCCTCCAGCTGAAGCAAAGTGAAGTGAAGTGAAAGTTGCTCAGTCCTGTCCGACTCTTTGTGACCCCATGGACTTATACAGTCCATGGAATTCTCCAGGCCGGCATACTGGAGTGGGTAGCCTTTCCTTTCTCCAGGTGATCTTCTCAACCCAGGGATTGAATCCAGGTCTCCCGCATTGCAGGTGGATTCTTTACCAACTAAGCCACAAGGGAAGTCCAAGAATACTGGAATGGGTAGCCTATCCCTTCTCCAGTGGATCTTCCCGACCCAGGAATCCAACCAGGGTATCCTGCATTGCAGGCAGATTTTTCATCAGTTGAGCTCTCAGGGAAGCATATTAGACAATCATTCCATTTCCCATCTCAGCAGTGACTACTGTAAAAAAAAAAACAAAAAAAAAACCTCAAGTATTTGAAAAGTGGAAAGCAGTTTCTTGTTGTTGCCTCAATTTTACTAAGATTCACTTATCAACAAACTTGAATCCAACTGAAAATTTGCTTTAACCATCATGTGCTCTGAGAGTCCACTCACAGGGCTGTTGAACATGGCAGAACTGAAGGATGCCTCCATGGTTATGCAGCTCTTTCCATGCTGGGCAGCACTGCAGCCTAATGTTTCTAAACACAGCCCCAGAGACCTGTCTCCTTTTACAGACCTCAAGCTTGAATTGCTGGAGAGCACAGGCAGGGCAACTCTATCCATCCCCCTCAGGGTCCCAGCAAAGAGAAAAGACCAAGCAGTTGCCTGGGAAGCCCAACTCAGTGCACCAGAAAGTAAATTTCAGCTTTGGCTTGGGATTTCTTTTGTGTCCTCCATTCACCTCAGTGACTTTACCTGTCAGCTGAAAGAAGGCACTAGAGGCCTCGGAAAGCAGCAGCAGACAGTGGCTACCCTTCAGGTCATCCCAGCTCAGCCCCTTCTCCTTCCAAGGTGCTTGTTTGGATGTCAGTATGATCCATGAGGCATGTTTCCATTCCAGGCATCTCTAGCCCCAGCAGCCCCTGATTCCCTAATACACAAGCATTGTTCCCAGACTATTCGCTGCAGTGAGTGAATTCCTTAGGAGTGAAAAATGGACCTTTATTCCAAAAAGGAGAGAGGAGGAAGGGGAATAGTTTCATCTTTAAAAGTTCCTCAAGTCTGTGGTCTATAAGACCAGTATTCTTGCCTGGGAAATCCCATGGACAGAGGAGCCTGTCTGGCTACAGTCCATGGGGTCGCAAGAGTTGGACATGACTTAGTAACTAAACCACCACCACTATAGGACATTTACAAGCTCAGAATTATGCAGAATTCCATCCTTCATCAGAGAAGGCAATGGCAACCCACTCCAGTACTCTTGCCTGGAAAATCCCATGGACGGAGGAGCCTGGTAGGCTGCAGTCCATGGGGTCGCTACAAGTTTGACACGACTGAGTGACTTCACTTTCACTTTTCACTTTCATGCATTGGAGAAGGAAATGGCAACCCACTCCAGTGTTCTTGCCTGGAGAATCTCAGGGATGGGGTAGCCTGGTGGGCTGCCGTCTATGGGGTCACACAGAGTCGGACACGACTGAAGCGACTTAGCAGCAGCAGCAGCAGCCATCCTTCATCTCATCACTAAACTGTCAGAACTTGGATCCTGTGCCTTACCATCAAGGTGTATTTTGATTCCTTTATTGTATTTGGGTAAGTCTCATGACCTCTTGGGCTTCCCTGATAGCTCAGTTGGTAAAGAATCTGCCTGCAATGCAGGAGACCTCAGTTTGATTCCTGGGTCAGGAAGATCCATTGGAGAAGGAATAGGCTACCCACTCCAGTATTCTTGGGCTTCACTTGTGGCTCAGCTGGTAAAGAATCCGCCTGCAATGTGGGAGACCTGGATTTGATCCCTGGGTTGGGGAGATCCCCTGGAGAAAGGAAAGGATACCCACTCCAGTATTCTGGCCTGGAGAATTCCATGGACTAGTCCAAGGGGTTGCAAAGAATCAGACACGGCTGAGTGACTTTCACTTTCACTTTCTTTTCATGACCTCTGCTTCCAAATGTGTAAAATAAGGGGAATAGTGGGTATCATTTTCCTGGCTGTTATTAATGCCTCTATGAGTGGATTTGTATAGTGTTTGCTTTTAATGGTGAATAGAGCTTTGAATAGCTAAGGTGCACTGTATGCTGTCATTTATTTTCTAGTTTTTTAGTCAGTTACAAATTCAGGGGCCTTGAAAAAGTTTAGAAAAAAACCTCCCTCAATATTTATTAGTTTTGAGGTGAGACAAACTTGGGTTCAAATCCCAGGTCTCCCACTTTCTAACTACATGTGCATGCTAAATCCCTTTAGTCATGTCTGACTCTTTATGACTCTATGAACCATGTCAGGCTCCTCTGTCCATGGTATTCTCCAAGCAAGAATACTGGAGTGGGTTACCATTCCCTTCTCCAGGGGATCTTCCTGACCCAGGGATCGAACCAGAGTCTCTCGCATTTCCTGCATTGGCAGGAGGGTTCTTTACCACTAGTGCCACCTGGGAAGCCCCTTCTAACTACATAGATCATGGGCAAATCTCTTAACCTCTCTTGGCCTCAGTTTCCTCATCTACAAAGTGGAGATACTGGTTGTGTTTACTTCATGAGGTTGTTGAAAGTTAATACATGTATTGGGTTGGCCAGAAAGATTTGTTCGGGTTTTTTCATTATGAGCAAAAACATTGATCGCTCATATGGAAAAACCCGAGTGGACCTTTTGGCCAACCTATCAAAATATTTAGCACGTAAAAAAGTGCTTGATATTGGTTGGCTATTATTATTATTTTAAAAATCACTGCTAGTTAGAGCTGAGGCTCTGGCATGAGATAGATCTTGGTTCAAGTGTTAGGTCTCTTGTTTGTTTAATGTCTGTGTACCTCATTTTTCTCATCTGTAAAATGAGATGATAACAATACCACCTAACCTCATAGGGATGTCATAAGGAATAAATGAAATAATGTAAGTAAAGTGCATGGCACAGACTGTGTGCTCTGTAAACTATGCTTTTACCATTGTTCCTTCATCTGGGTCCACCCTAAGGCAAGCTTATGAAGCTTGGGAAATACATCATCTGGGCCCTAGTACCGACCCATCTGTCTCTGCCATGATCTCCTCTCCCTTTGAATATTCCCTCCTCACCAGGTGTTCATCCATATATTCTTCCCTCAGCCCCAGTCAAAATCCAGGACAAGTTTAGAGAATAAATTTTAGTCCCTGAGACATCTATCTCAAGGGTGTTTGCAACTTAAGCCCTATTTTGAGTGATAAAACAAGGCTATGGCCACTCCCAGGTAATTTTAGCCATCAGTAACCAGCTGCTTCTTCTCAAGCAACTGGCTTTTTCAGGACTCTTAATATAGCAGTACTTTGGTGGCAGGTCTCCCTGCCAGAGAAGGCCAGATCTGAACAGAATAGGAATTCAAAATTAGGTGTACTATAAGATGACATATCAGTTAGGAATTCTGTTCAGTTGCTAATAGCAGAGAGCAAACTACAATAAAGTAGAGATTTATTCTTTTACATACAAGAAGCTTGTAGGCAAAAATTTTAGAGAAGAGATGGGGGTCTTTACTTGTGGTCCAGGGCTAAGACTCCCCACTCCCAATGCTCAGCCCTCAGGTTTGATTCCTTGTCAGGGAACTAGATCCCACATGCAGCAACTAAAGATTCTGCATGCTGCAACTAAAAAGATCCTGTATGCCACAACTAAAGATTCCACATGCTCCAACTAAGATCGAAGATCTCACAGCCAAAATAAGTAAATATTTTTTAAAAAAGAGAGAAAAGATGGTATCTCTGTGACAGCATTAGGGACCTGAGCATTATGAACAGCATTATTTTCTGCTGTTCCATCTTCATCTGCAGCTAATATCTTCAAAGGGCTCCGTGGGCTCGATGTTGCTACCGGAGGTCCAGCCATCACATCTTCTCTCCATAAAAGAAGAAGAGAAAGAGCAAGGGTCAAAAAAGAGGCCTTATCTTGCTAGTTCAGTTTAGTTGCTCAGTCATGTACGATTCTTTGCAACTCCATGGACTGCAGCATGCCAGGCTTCCCTGTCCATCACCAACTCCTGGAGCCTACTCAAACTCATGTCCATCGAGTCGGTGATGCCATCCAACCATCTCATCCTCTGTTGTCCCCTTCTCCTCCTGCCTTCAATCTTTCCCAGCATCAGGGTGTTTTCCAATGAGTCCGTTCTTCATATCAGGTGGCTAAAGTATTGGAGTTTCAGCTTCAACATCAGTCCTTCCAATGAACACTCAGGACTGATCTCCTCTAGGATGGACTGGTTGGATCTCCTTGCAGTCCAAGGGACTCTCAAGAGTCTTCTCCAACACCACAGTTCAAAAGCATCAATTCTTCGGTGCTCAGCTTTCTTTATAGTCCAACTCTCACATCCATCCATGACTACTGGAAAAACCATAGCCTTGACTAGACAGACCTTTGCTGGCAAAGTAATGCCTCTGCTTTTTAATATGCTATCTAGGTTGGTCATAGCTTTTCTTCCAAGGAGCAAGCGTCTTTTAATTTCATGGCTGCAGTCACCATGCACAGTGATTTTGGAGCCCCCTAAAATAGTCTCTCACTGTTTCCCCATCTATTTGCCATTAAGTGTTGGGACCAGATGCCATGATCTTAGTTTTATGAATGTTGAGCTTTAAGCCAATTTTTTCACTCTCCTCTTTCACTTTCATCAAGAGGCTCTTTAGTTCTTCTTCACTTTCTGCCATAAGGGTGGTGTCATCTGCATATCTGAGGTTATTGATATTTCTCCCGGCAATCTTGATTCCAGTTTGTGCTTCCTCCAGCCCAGCGTTTCTCATGATGTATTCTGCATATACGGAGAAGGCAATGGCACCCCACTCCAGTACTCTTGCCTGGAAAATCCCATGGATGGAGGAGCCTGGTAGGCTGCAGTCCATGGGGTCGCTAAGAGTCGGGCACGACTGAGTGACTTCACTTTCACTTTTCCCTTTCATGCACTGGAGAAGGAAATGGCAACCCACTCCAGTATTCTTGCCTGGAGAATCCCAGGGATGGTGGAGCCTGGTGGGCTGCCGTCTATGGGGTCGCACAGAGTCGGACACGACTGAAGCGACTTAGCAGCAGGAGCAGCAGTCTTCAATATCATTCCTTCTGCTCTGGTTTGCATGGGCTCTGGCTTGCATGATCTTTCTCAATGCCTTTTTGGGGTGGGAGTAGGCAGTGCTTTGTGCTCCCAGCTTTCATTATTTCTGTTCCCCAGCAAGGAATTGGAATCTGGCTTTCAGCAGTGTAAGCACAGAGTCCTAGCCACTGGACCACTAGGGTATTCTCTTTCTTAATGCCTTTTGTAGTAGCTCCCTTATTGCCTTCTCTCCTTCATCTCAAATGCCTTTTCCCCACTACTGAGTTTGCTTTTAAAATGCAAATATGATTTTGTTGTTTCCCTGATTAAAGATGTTCTTTGAAAAAAAAAAAAAAGATGTTCTTTGGCTTCTGATTAGGCAAATATGAAATTTAAAACTGAAACAGAGCACACAGGAATCTTCATTATATGATCTCTATTGTTTGTCTTGCCTCATCTCCTAACATTTTCTCCTGAGTATTCTACCACCAAGACTTTACCTGAAGTCCTACATTTATCAAATGATTTAATTCATTCATTCATTGAACAAATGTTTATTGACCACTTACTATTCTGGGCATGGGGAATACAGCAGTGAACAAAACAAAATCCTTGCCTTTATGATGCTTCCATTTCTGGTGGGTGATAACAGTGGTGGTGAAAGGCCATAAACAAATAAGTAATATGTCAGGTGGTGATAAGTGGCATAAACAAAAATAAAGGGACTTAGAGTATTGGAGGGAGTTGCTACTTTAGATAAGGTGGTCATGGAAGACCTCTTTAATGAGGTGACTTTCAAACAGGGACCTTATATGTGAGAGGCGGAACCATGGGGATATGTGAGGAAAGGCAGATGTCAGGGAGGTTTCAGTGAATGGAAGGGTTTGGGACAGGAGGGTATTTGGTAAGAGCATCAAGGAGCTCTGTGTGGCAGGAGTAAAGCGAGCAAGGGAAACAGTGAAGATGAGGCCTGAGAAGTAGAAGGGAAACAGATCATATAGGGTCTTAAGAAGCCATGGGAAGGACTTGGATTGGTCTCAGTAAGATGGGAAGTCATTGGGGATATTTGAGACAAAGAGGAACAAGATATGACAATGTTTTGAAATGATCTCTCTAATACTGTGTGTGGCATCCGCACTGTAGTGGGCAAGTATGGAAGCAAAGATTGCAGATGAAGGATCAGGTAAGTATTCCAGGCAACAGATACTTGGACAGGAGGGTTGCAATGGAGATGGTGAGATGTGGTCATATTCTAGACATAATCTGAAGCTACCTTCAGCTAACAGGATTTGTTGAGGAACTGGGTTACAGGAGAGGAAGGGAGACATGACTGTAAATTTGTGGCTTCTCAGCCAAATGGAATAATGCAGCACCTCTAAAACAATAATTATGAAGACTGGAAAAATGAACAAGTAATTATGATAAAATGTTAAGTGAAAAGAGTAGAATTCAAAACAGCATGTTTTTTGATGATTTCAAGTTTGTACATTGCCAACAAATGATAATATGCCAAAATAATAATTATATGATAAATATGTTTTAAAAATTTATCATCCTTAAATCCAAGGATAACACTGGCAAAAGGTTAGCATGGCCTTTTCAGGATTTGGCCATCATGTAGCTTCACAAATTAGCTCTTTTGATCTTATTACATGAGAAATAGAATCATAGAATTTAGACTGGACAGGACTTTGAAGATCACCTAGTACAACCCTCTTCTCTTACAGAACTAAAGCCCCTAAATGTTAAAGGAGTTCCATAAGGTCACGCTGCTAATTACGAGTAGAACCCAATCTAAGCAGAGCCTACTAATTCCTCACTCACTGGTGCATGTAAATTCTTGGACCCAATTTTATTTTCTGCTTTTAAAATAATCTTGAAACTATGTTTCTTATAGTTTACTCAAACCTTGTCTCTTGGTGATTTATTTAAAATCACTATACTCACATAGACTTGTTTGCATGCAAAGTATACCCTATTTTCAAAGTCGGAAAGATGTGAAATGTCTTTTCCTTTGCAAAACCTTGCACAACATATGAATCCTAATATTAGACCTTCTAATGTGTAAACTTGGTAAATCCCATATGTGCATAACAAATGCTTACTCCACATTTTTCAGGGTCTCTGATTTATTCAGCAGTACAAGTTATTAATAACTCTGTAGTGTTGGGTGAGAGAGAGTTACCTGTCATAATAAATTTGAGTCTGGAAGTAAGTCAAGTCAAAAACTGGGAAAACCCCACAAAACCCCACAAAGATCTTCAATTTATTAGATTTTCATCAATGTCACATTCCTGTTACTAAGGTTTCTGGGTGAATACTACAGAGGAATTGGAAAGAAAACCCCCAATAATAGGATTGGTTACATATCATTTAGAGGAATTCAGATACTGAGAGAGATAGAAGGATGATCCTTGAAAAGAATGCAGAACCAAATACTCATATTACTGGATTTATAATATTGAGGTAGTCTAGGGATAGAAAGAGCTTTGGATGGAAACGCAGAATACCTAAGACCCAATCTCTATTCTACCTCTAGGATGAACTACTCATTCAACCTTGAATGTCCAGTGCTGTCATTCAGCCTACAAATAGTTATCAAGCTTCTACTGTGTCACAGAGAGCAGCAGACACTGTGAGTGGCCAACTTAATATTCATCTCCTCTTCTTACTTTCTCACAGATCCCTGAGTTTTTGAGGTGAGGTAGTGTGCTCTGTTAAAAAAAAATCTCATTCTTAACCTCCTTGGCAAGCTAAGAGTGATCATGTGACACTGTTTGGGACAATGAAATAGAAGCAGTAGATGGCTGGAGATTTACATGGAGGTCCAAGGTTCCTGAGATGGAGAGAAGAATTGGTTCCTTTCTCCAAGGAGTTCAGAATCTTTTTCTGTCTATTACTAAGTTCTGTGGCAGAGGAAGGGTAGGTACCCTGCTCAGCTTGTGAAGGAGAAGAGAACACTGAGAAAACTTGTTGGAGGAGGTGATACTTAAACTGGGTCCTGAAATATCTCTGGGCTTCTCTTTCCTCATTTATAAAACAAGAGAAATGAACTAGATCCACTATTTATGTCTTGAGTTAAAAAAGAACACTGTGATTGAAAAAAAATCCTACTTATAAACACAAGGGAAATTGAAAATAACAAAGAACCATATTCTATTGGGAACAATGGACAAGGCATTGGAGATTACATATATGTTTTTCTTTCGGAGGGGGTTGTTGAATGAGGAATTCAACAACTTCAATGTGAAACTACAGCCCATGGCAAAGAATGAGCTTTATTGTAAACCATGGCCCCAAGATGTACAGAAATGATTTCTATTAATTTGTTTTGGATTCATTTTTTAAAATTATTCTTCCTTGGGCCAAACTCAAATTGCAAAAATTCCAGAGAAAAGAACTACTTTCCTGTTAATAGAGGTGAGAGAGAGTGGAAGGAAGTGAACCTGACCACCTGAGAGAAAGGGAGGGGGGAATTAACTTCATAGCACCATGACCAGAGAGAAGGAACTTAAAAAGGCAAATGCAACTTGACTCGCTGTTATTGGAGATGAGAACTAATTTTGTCTAAAACTTTGTTGTGAACAAAATGTTTCCACATCCCTTATCTTATTTGATCCTCATAACAACCTGACAGAGAGGCATTATTAATATCCTTGTTTGACAGGGAAGTAAGCTGATGGGATCTGACCAAGGTCAGGCAGCAGAAGTAAGTGGTAGAACTTATACTCCAACTCCTATATTTTTTATATGATTCCAGAACTGCAGAAAAAAGAAATAATTTGGATGTTTTCTAACAGAAAAAAAAAATCTAATCAGATATTTCCTATAAAGATGGTCAAACAGGAAAATCTTGGTGAGACAGCAAGTAGACAATTTTCTACTCTAGTCTTTTTTTCTAGCTATTATAATTTGAAGCCAAGCTTGGAGAATTTGACAGTGGGATTACAGGAGGTCACTACAGAGTGAAATGCCTTACTTTAGTCAGGACAGGCCAACTGCTATAATGAAGAATCAATCACTCTTACCAAAATAAAAGTTTACTTGTCACTTTCAAACTGTGACTATTCCTGGTCACATGGCAGAAATGTTTTTTAGGTAAGTAGTGACTTAGATATTTGGGTCTATCCTATGTGACATCTCAGTTTTTGCATCTGATCTCCATTGTCATTGTGGAAAGAGAGTGAGCATGAGGTCACACTGCATACTAACAGTCTTGGCTCTGCGGACACGCATCACCTCTCATTTCATTGGCCAGAACTAGTCACCTGACACCCATCTAGAAGAACATGAGTCTGGGTGATGTAGTTCCTGGCTGGGTGGCTGCTTCCCAGTACCAAGGCTACATAATGGAAGGGAAACATGGATCTTTGGTGTCAGCTGTCTCAGCTGTAGGCTGCATAGTAACCAGGCATGTCGTTCCTCTCAGCCTGCTAAAACCTAGAGAGGACTAGAAACATTGATGCATTGCTGCAATCTAGAAAGAAGGCATTTTGTACCAGAAATATTTGCAGAATTGGAGGCGTGTGGCACCATCCTCATTGGCTCAGATAAAATGGCTATGGAAGCAAAAGTAGTGAAGCAAAAGTAGGTAGAGCCAGAGAAATGCTGAGAAGAGTCTGTGCTTTAAAGATGTGCTGATGGTTAATATTTGGTTGTTTTAGAAGCACAGTGTCATTGGGGCAGCATGCCAGCCATCTTCTGGAGAAACAGTGCCTCCCCTAGTTTCATGATAACCCTTTTCGGCTTTGCCCTCTGCCCTCTACCCTAAGAACTTCCCTGTATGTTCTACATTAAAAGGTTCCATTGACCTCTGGATTCTAGATGGATTTGGCCAAGGGGACTCCTTACAAGAGACTGGAGGGAAGGGCAGGGACTTGGGCAACCCCACCCCTACCCCATTCCTGCAAAGTCCCACTCTTGGAGGTAACTGCTCTCTCTCAAGGCTTCTTGGTCTATATGATTCTCTTTTCTTCCAGATTCTGGCAATCTCTCCTCATGTCCCTTCGATCCTAGGGGTAGTAACAACCCCTTGGTTGCTGGCCTAGGATTTCTGCACTGTATTTGTGGTCCGCCTACATACTAATCAGGTTTTCATTCCTAGTTCCTTTGTAAACATATTATTCTAATTTTATTTGACCATTTGTTTCCATTTGTTATTTCTTTTTTCCTATCTGTTAACATTGTGGTTCCAGCCCTGAGCAGAAGGCTCTGTAAAAACTACAAGAACCCTTTTTCATTGTTCTTAGCATTTTTAAATAAGCCTCAGAGATTCGAGGCTTTAGCTTCCCAGATATAGCTCTTACTGGGCTTTGCTAAGTCTTTGTACATTCAGTTTGATTCTGTGTCCCTCATCTCTCTTCTTGCACATGCCCTTTGAAAATCTGAGCTCATCAGCACACTCTCCACCCAGTCACATGTCCCTCATCATTGCTCCCTGAATCTTCTAAAAGAAGAAATTGCTAACAAGGCAAGTGGAACATTCATCAAGTATTTTCCTTTTTGCAGAATGAAAGTTCCATCAGATATCAAAAAAGCTGAATTAGGACAAACCCGGTACAGGAGGTAAAAACTTGTTTTGGAATGTACTGTTACCAGAGAAATCCAGATACACTGGATACCAGAATTCAGCTGTTTTTTGTACAATTCTTTTTCTTCCTAATTATTTTAGAAGTCTGCATTTGATTTGATTTTTCAGTTTTACCTGTTTCTATCCCAGTTCCAAGCTGAGTCATCTCCCTCCCCCAACCCTCTCAAATCTCCAAGGAAGATTTTGTTCGATTTCCAGTTCCTGCTCCTAGCCTACACTTCTTTGATCCTGCCTAGCTGAGAAGCATCTTCTTCTAGCCTTGACTGTACTGAACCCACTCTTTCTTTTAATTTTCCTCTTCTTTTTATTTTCCTGAGTGCCAGTGTAGAATAATGGTAAACAAAAGGATGTTTCAGTCAGATAGAACTAAGCCTTAGTCCTGGTTCTGTTGCTTTCCAAGTGACCTTGACGAGATTACTTAACACAATTCTCACTTTCCTCATTTATAAAACAGACAGTTAAGACTCCTAGTTTAGAGAACTGTTACGAGAATTGAATGAGGAAAAGAATATACAATGTGTGGCACTTGGTGATCACTCAATAAACCTTGGTCCTTTTTTTTTATTATTATAACCCTCTGCACGTCACTCAGATAAGGGTTGTATATTTGATCTGTTGTTCAGAGTAGGACCTGAAGTCTTTATATCCTTTCCAGAAGACCCCAGAAGTGTTCTTGTTCATGCATTGCCTACTGATGCCCTTCAGTTACTTCTGGTTATTGTTCTGAATAGAGAATAGTCACTTAAAATATCTTCTACAGAATCAGATCAACCAATATTCATGGAGTACTTTACAAATATCAGATATTTTGCTCATAGATTTTCTATCAAAAAGGTTAATGCCACTACAGAATCAGACACAAGCAGTGAGTAGCTTTGTTTTGTGAAGAACTGTAGATAATCATCATCATTTTTTATTCTAGTCTGACACTCAACATATTCTAATCTTCTGACCCATAAATGATCTTTTCTAGTTAAAAAAAATCAACTACAGACACATAAAATTTAGATGGGAACGGATCATTTTGAAGTTACTTGTTTTTAGAACTCTTTTACTTATCAAAAGACAGAAATTACTTTGAATGAATATAATTTCAAAAGGCTTTTTTATGGTCATTTGTTTCTTGATCAAGCTGTGCATTTGTTCAGGTTCCATTTACCCTCTAATGCCATTCCTGCAAACTTGCGCCTGCTCTTTTCTCTCCTCCATAGGGACCTGGCCCAATTTTCTGTTTCTATGGGCATTCCAATTTGCGTTTAGTGCTTTATGCTATCCTTGTCACCTGGTTGATGTATCCAAGTTTAACCACCTACAATTGTTTCTTCGTCTTTTTAAACTTTTCCTATCCCTTCGTATATTCCAGGACTGTTGCTTCCTCTCCACCCCCCCAACCCTTTTGGAATGTTGTTTAATACTCTGGCAATTTTGGACCTGCAAAGACCTCTAAAACTTATCTACTTTGTTATTTAGGAATGTTCTTGGCTGCAAGTAACAGGATATGCAAATAAACTGGTTCAAACTATAGGGGTGCACATTTTCCAGGTAACACTTGAAAGGCACTTCCAAGACTGGAAATAGTTTCTCCCAGGAGTGTTTCAAAGGCTCAAAAATGTCACTGAGGACCCTGTTCCTTCAGTCTTTCTGTGTTGGATCTTTGGTGTGTATGCAATGTCTCCTTTCAAAGAACCCAGAAAACTGCAGCAGCTCCAAGTTGCATAATCCCACATCTCAGCATTTCAAGAAGAAATAAATGGATAGGGCCAAAAAGTCCTTCTCAGGCAGCTTTCTCTTTTATCTGGGAGGATTTCTCCTGAAAGCCTCCAGAAGTTTTCCCCTTCATTCCATTGGCCATAACCTGATCACAGCCTTACCTTTAGATCAATTAGTGGCCATCGCTGGCTTAAATCAATCATTATCCCCTGAGGATGGGCACATTGTTACCAACAAACAATTTGTGTTCTGTTATCCAAGAAAGAGGTGAAAGGACTGCTGGAAATAGGTATACATTTCTCCCACTACCATTTATAGATGAAGAATCTGAGGTTCATTGAGTTGAAGGACTTTGTTAACAACCATATACCTAGAAAATGTCAAAGCCAAGACCGAATCCTTGGTTTTATGTTCTAGAATGAATTTCTCCATCCTATGCTCTTAAAAGTAACCTCTTAACCATAAATGTTCTGGGGAAGAAATGAAAGTCAGGGAGGAGCCAGGTCAAGGTGAATTTCTGTTTGTATTCTAAGTCTAATAGGGTGATGAGTTTGTCATCCAAATGTGTGAGGTTATTTCATTCATTCACTCAACAAATATTTATTGCCCTCCTACAGTATGTTAGGAAGAGTGTTAAATGCTGGGGATACAGTTCATTTCATTCTTTTTCATAATTACCTCCTCAAATATTAAATTGAAATCTAGGGGTAAAATTGTAGAAATCATTATATTTGGGTACAGAGATGATCTATACATTCATCAAGTCTCTATTTCTCTGCCTAGTCACATAGGAAGACTACATTTCCTAGCCTCCTTTGCAATTACATTGAACCATATGACTGGCATGTGGCCAATGGGATGTGAGAAGAAGGTATATACCTTTTCCACATCTGGCTGTAAAATCCATTATACTTTTGATGAAGGTCTCAAGGTTAAAACAAGGCCATTTCCGCTAGTCATTTTGCAGTTGTTTGGATTGTCAATAAGATCAATACCTCCACCTTTCCCCCCTTTAGCTTTATATTGTTTAGAAAACTGATAGCTTTGGGAGCAGTCTTGAACTCTCATAGCTTTTTATTTTTCTCATGAATTCCTTTTAACTAATAGCTTCATCTTGTTTTACTTCAGCTTCTTTAAGAGGAGGAAAGGTTTTCCTTTTTAAAATCTGAAACAGAACTAAATTTCCATTCAAAGAGTTCAGAGAGGAGGGTCTAGAAGTAACAATATTGTCCATGGAGGTTCAAGCCAGTCAGAGGTATGGGGTTGAGGCTCATATTAGGGCTTAGGCTTTAGTTATTGTTCAAACTTCTTTGGTCTTGAGATTCCATATTTTCAAGCATCCATCCTGTTTCTCTCTCCTGTCACCAACAACCCAATGGGGAAAGGGAAAAAAGCAATGATAAGTAACAAGGTAAATCTAAGCCTTTTAAAGGTCTTTAAAGTGGCAATAGAAAACCCAAGTTCATTGGGATGTCAGAAAGATTAATGAGATAAAAGATAAGATAGTCTCAAAGTAGGGCCTAGCATATAATAAGAGCTTAAAAATGATATTACTTAAATTATTATGTTGTTGAGAGATACCAGAGCACAGAGGTTAAAAGTCTGGAGTGCCTGTATTCCAATCCCTGGTCAGCCACTTACTTTTCATGTCACCGTGTTTTGCATATTGGTCCAATCTCACATTGCATGTTGTCCCTATCTGCAAAATGATACTTAGGATATTAACTGTTTCACAAAGTTGTTGTGAAGATTGAGTTAAGTACCCCCAAATATTAGCTATTAGTGTAGGAGTTTTAAGTTCTGTTGGCCCAATTCTATCTCTTTCTCAAATGAAACAGCATGCCACCAAATAGCCATCATGAGTTAATATAAATCATGTGATATTGGCCCTTTCGAGTTCTCCATGTTAGGAAATATATGAAAATATTGTTTTGGTTCTCTACCTGCAGCTTATTCTTGCTCTGTCTTATAACTCTCTGTTCAGTGCTTGGTATTAACAATAAGTTCATAATCAATTCTATGTTATAATTATTTGCTTACCCTTCTGGATTATATATACATATTTTTTTCATATGAAACATTTGGTTTTGTGACTATTTCACATGTTCTAATATCAAAAAGTGTTAAATCATTTCTAAAATCCATCTAATGCTTGTGTGAATAAAAACGACATTCTCATAAAAGTTTAGGAAAATAGAAATTGTTATCCTTTGAAAACTCAGTGTGCCATGAAATGCTTTGAATTTTTACTTCTCTTCAACTGAAGCTTTAACATCTGAAACAGTGATTCAGTGTTAGCTATTGGCTATATATAAAACTCTCATAAGTAAGCACTGGAGATTGAATAACAGTCTTAATCAAGATGTCGTTAAAATGCATAGGAACCTTGGAAAGGTAACCAATGATAACCAGTGACCTATGTAGTATAGGAAAAGGTTATCCAACTTCTAAGCCATTTATAGCTGATTTGAACATAAAAAGAAGATAAAGTAGCTTTTGAATCTTTTGAATAGACAATAGAATCAATTCCAAAATTTCTGTAATTTGTTCTAATAATATACACAGTATCGCATGTTCAAGCTAGCCTGCTGTATGTTTCATTAAAGGTAATCTATTTGTGGAGATTGAAACTAGGGACTGAGAAATGCAATAGATTGACTCTCAGTCCACTTCCTCAATTTAATAGGGACCAAGTTCAAAGAACATAAGAACAATAAAATCAGTGCAGGAACCCACAGAAGCCAACTATTCAGGCTGCTCTTATCTACCTAACTCAGGAGGATGGGAGACCAGTACTGGTTGTTACAACACAATGACTTATGTGACTCTGGAAAATTGTATAGGGTTGTAGCTTTAACATAAAACTAGATCTGGATTTGAGTCCTGGCTCCATTCTTTCCTGATTGTGTGGCTTCAGGCTCACTGCTTCATCTTCATAGTGTCATATTTTCCTCATCTGTAACATAGGGATAACATGAGAAGGATGAGAATTATAAAGCACCTTGCAATGGATCTGTAAAGTAGTAAGTGCAAAATAAATGTGTCTATTGTCATCATTATGTTTAATTTTTAAGTTACTTTGGCTCTCTGGGGTTCAGTTTGCCTCATATAGCAAAAGAAATATGACTATTTACTCTCATCTGAGGGTACCAGGATGCATTAGATGACCTCCCAAGGTCATGTCCTGTGATTCTTGGATGGATATATATTCACCAACTTGTCTTGAAACTAGTGTAGGATTAAGGCTGATTTCATAATGAATCAGGAAATACACAAAACCAGCCCCATGATGGAGTCATTTTGACATCTCTCTTTTCCTTACCCCTCATATTCAATGCATTATTCATTAAACAAGTACATAATAAATATATATTGAGTGCCAATTGTATGGCAGGCACTATTTTAGGAACTGGGGATAAAGTGATGAAAAGTCAGACAAAACAAACACTCCAAGTTCTTGCCTGTTTGGGGGTCATTTCCTACCACCAGAGATGGATAATAAGTGAACAAATAAATGAATAACATGGCATCAAGTCATGCAGACTGTATCTTCAAGATATATCTCAAATCTGACCGTGCTTACTGCCTTTCCTGATACCACTGGACAAACCACCATCATTTCTGGCCTTGGTTACTGAACCAGCCCCCTAACTGGCTGCCCTGTGTCCATTCCTGGTTTCCCAGTGTCTATTCTCCACTCAACAATATGTCTGGATATCACATCATATCACTTCCTTCCTGAAAATCTGCAAATGGCTTCCTATCACACTTAAAACAAAAGCCCAACTCTTTCTACATATGATAACCATTGGCAATCTCTTCAATATCTTCTGACCACACATCCACTTATGTCTACTCTAAGCACACTGCTCTTCTTTGAACCTGCCAAGCATGCTACTGTACTCAGAGCCTTTCTACTTGCTACCTGCTTTGCCTGGCTTCACTTTCTGTATCTTTCTTCTACACCTCAATTAGGTCTCAGCTCTTCAGAGAGGTTTTCCAACCAGTCTTTCGAAAAAAGCTCACCAGTCCATCTCTCTTTAGCACCCTTATCCTGCTTTATTTCTCTTCATAGCACTTACAATTCCATGGCATTCTATACTTATTGATTTGCTTGTTGATTGCTATCTCCCTGCAGTGGAATATAAGCTCCAAGAATGTTGGGGCTTTTACTCACCATTGAGCCTCCAGCCTCTAGCACTGTGCATGATTCTGTGAGCCACACACATGGTGAAGAGCACAGGTTCTGAAGCTGGATTGCCGACGGGTTTGAGGCTCTGTTCCTCTCAGTTGTGAAATCTTAGGCAAGTCTCCTACCTTCTCATCTGCATAGTGGGGATAATAATAGGCAAGTAGATATAAAGTTGTTATCATGAGGATTGAATTGGTTAACATTTGTAAAGTGCTTTGAACAGTGCTTAGTGCAAAATGGGTCTCTGGCAATATTTGCTAAATTAAAAAAAAAATCTGTGAGATGAATGTCAGGAGGCCTAGCTGTACAAAAACATCTTACATAGCCAGCCTCAGTATCTTGAATGCTACCATTATTGATGAATTAGTTTGTTTTACTGCTTAATAAACGCTTAGTATATCCTGCCTTTTATTGACTAAGCTTCCCCCAGGGATATGTCTTATTTCTCTAGCTGGATTGTCAACTGCTAGAGGACAGGGACTTTATTATTATGCTTTTACACTTTCACTCTCCTTCTAGCATCTCCCCTTACTCTCCCACTTATGCCCCTGTCCTCATCCCTGGGTTCACACACGTGGCCCCTCTTCTTAAGAAATACGCCTAAAAATGTAGCATCTTACAGCCTGTAAAGTTCTGAAGCTCTAATCTGATTTGTGAATCCCTCTTCATCTCCACCCAAGTGGCTGTCTGCTTTTATGCTTCCAGTTGCCAGGAACTCCCTAATTTTTATTTTTTAACCAATATTTTATTTTACTGTTATATAATTTACCGAGCACTTATGACATGCCGAATACTGCAATGTGTGTTGGATATGCATTATCTTCTCTAATCCTGACAACAACTCCCGGGTATAAATATGGACATTATCTCATTTGCAATTGAATTACAGAAACTTAGAAATGGAGTTGGATAGTGAACCCAAGCTTTCTGTCAGTCTGACTGTTGTATATTACTATATTGCCTCTAGAAAGTTCCTCCTTAATATGATTCCTTTGGTACTGGAAAGCTTTTTAAAGTTTCCTTTTAATCTTCCCTATCTATGTAAGAGTATTTGTTCTGATATGTCTGTTTATCCCATTGCTATGAGCCTTTAAAGCTGGGGATGGAGTCTCATTCAGTTTTGCATCTTCATCATCTAGCAGAACCAGGCAGGTAACAAGCATTCTGTAAATGTCCACTAAACTGACCTCTGTTAAAATGTAAACAAAACTGGGAGGGGCTTGCTAGGGGCAGTGCAGCCTCAGCTCTTCCTCTCCCTCCCCTTTCTCTCAGTCAGCCTCCCCCATGCCTCGTCAACGCCGCACTATTCAGAAGTTTTCCAGGATGTGGATTTTTAAAACTGAAGATTATAAATAATAGTCACAGAAGCAGATTCTCTTTGGCTCTGCTCTAGTCTATGAAAGACTTTCAGAATAGCAGTGGGTGGGTGGCCAGACCTGGAGCAGCACTGATTTATAAGTTAAGTGAACTGGAAACTAGGTACATACAGTGTAGACACACAGACACACATGTATCCTTTTTATATACAAGAGAGAAGCAAAGTGAAAGATTTTTCACTTTTCTCCTATTTTAACCACAAAATGTTGTTTCAGTTTGCTAGAGTGAGTGATTATCTACTCTGCAGAAAATTGCTATTTTGGTTTTTGCTAAAGGGTGGTTTGTTCTACAGTAGAGAAGTAGGAAAAGACTAAGTTACCAATAGGAGTATTTTTGTCATTGAGCAGAGCACCAGGGTGTAGAAGCAAGACTGCTGGCCTGGGGGTCAGGTATCCTACATGTACACTCTTCCTTGCCCTGGACAAATTATTGTGTCAGGGGCAAATCCCCTTTCTGGGTTTCAGAATCTTACCTGGGATTATTGCTCATCTATAAAGGAAATGTTAGAAAAGTAACCCTTATCTCCCAACCTCTACTCTGTAATCCAACCTATGATAACTCTTGGGAACCAGATGGAGCTAAGACAGCTTGGCTGCTTCATGCTGGAGATTCAGCTTCTGAGAGTCCTTGCATGCTCCTCTATGAACCCACTAATAATTGTGCCCACTTTCTAATGATGCTGTGAGCATTACTAAGGGATGCGTGAAAACACTTGGTTTGTTGTTCGACACAGGATGTGTGTCCTTGACAAGCATTAAGTATAAGAATAGTAGCAATGACATGAATTACTAAAAGAACAAACTATCAAAAATTATCAAAATAACAATGACTATCAAAAGAGCAATAATTATCAAAAACCGTGTGGTAGAAAATAGATGGGAAGTACAAAGCAGAAGACATAGTCCCTGACCTTGAAGAGATAAGATGTAGAAAATGTGAAGACAATAGAAGTCAATGTGAATTGAGCACCAGGAGGGGGTATAGAAAGGTGATATCATGATTTAGATGTGGTGAGATCCCCTCAGACTGACTCAGTCCATAGCCGCTTACCAGAGGTGACAGGAGAGGAGCTGATAAAATCAGCATCTGGGTGCCAGGAAGGAAGATGGTGAGATTTCCAGGAGAGGATGTAATGGGCTGTCTGAGGTCAGTACACAAATGCTTTGCCAGACCAGAGGCTTTTTAATAAAATATAAGTAGGTCAAAGGCCTCTCTGGTTTCTTTCCCACAGAATACAAATCAATAGTCATTGTTTCCTTTCTATACAAAATTTTAAATCTGAAATTTACTTCAGTGAAAGACTGGCTTTGCATTTGGGGTTGCATCAGTGTGGCTTGAACAATGACATGTCTGCCTCCTCCTGGGCTGTGTGTGTAACTTATGGACACGGTCTGGACTGGCTGCAGGCAGGGGACAATGCATGTGCTTGCAAGAGCCAATGCCAGTTGGCCAGTGCCTCCAGGTACACAGAGAATTTGGCTGAAGAGTACTGGAAGATGAGTCCTTCTTTCTGTGTCACTTTTATAGGTTTGTACTGTTATCAGTGGTTTGGATCCCCTGTAGTGGCCACCCATGAGGCAACGTTTGTGTGTTGAGCCTCATAATTGGATGAAATTCTGGATAGTTTAAATTACTAAACACACACACACACACACACACACACACACACACACACACACGACTAACTTAGTCTCTGCCCACTCCCTAGGATCTCTCCCCATGGTCTAAAGGTCAGTTGCTGAGCAGGCCCAGCCCCTGAGAGCAGAGACTGCCCAGGAACCCGGCCAGGTGACAAGTAAGCATGGTGTTTGTGCATACCAGGCCTGGAGACTTCAGTGTCTCGGGTCGTGTTACAATTGAAAGGGTCATGTTACAGTTGAAGAATTTACAAAACAAAGGACTTATACAGACACATATACCTATACAGAGACACCTCCAGAGAGAAACAGAGACAGAGAGAGGGACAGTTTCCAAGGACAGTTCTGAATTGTGATCCCTGAATCCTTCAGCCAGATTAAGGATATAAAAAAGGATCAGAGTGTGGGAGAGATTTGTTGAGAAGGTTCTTTGGGGAGGAAGTGTGTAAGTCTTCTCTATCTCCCCAGGAGGAGAAGAGAGTTCAACTTTCTTCACCCCAAATCTAGTGCAGTCACGGCCACAATCAATTATACAGCATTTTTATCATCCCAGTAGAAACCCCACACTCATTGGCAGTCATTCCCCATTTCCCTCCAAGCACCTGAACCCTAGGCAACTAGGGTTGAAGGCAACTACTAATTATCTTTCTGTTTCCACAGATTTGCTTATTCTGGGCATTTCATATAAATGGAATCATGTTACATGATATTTTGTGACTGGCTTCTTTCACATAGCATGATGGTTTCAAGGGTCATCCATGCTGTTTCAAATCAATACTTCATTCCTTTTTATTGCCCAATAATATTCCAGTATATGAATGTACCACATTTTCTTTATCCATTTATCAATTGATGGACATTAGAGTAGTTTCTAACTTTTGGCTATTATGACTATGATTGCTATGAACATTGGTGTACAAGTTTGTGTTTGGCCATTTGTTTTCATTCCTCTTGGGTATATATATCTAGGCATGAAATTGTTGGGTCATATGATAACTCTATGTTTTAACCCTTTGAGGAACTACCAGACAGGAGATAAATATAAAATCGTGTTTTGATTATGTCACAAGTTGTGCTTGTTCAACATACTGACTACAGATGAATTCATCCCCCACCACACCTCAGTTAACACTCTGCGGTCAGGACAAGATCAGTAAGTGAGAGACAGAGAGAGAAAACAGGAGAAATAGAGACATATACAGACAGAGACAGAGAGAGGGAACAGGCAAACAGGAAGTTCAAGACAAGGCATAGAGGCACCAGATGAGACCTTAGGAGTGATCAGACCTGGAAAAGAAGTGGTTTGGATCTAGAGGTCTGTGAAGCAATTAGCTAGCCATGTGTATTTGAAATTTTACCTAACATTTAATGCCTCTGTGCCTTCTACTACAATTCCAGTGTGCCAGGTACTAGCTTCAGATGAAGCCATGATTATGCACATATTGTTTTACCTAATCATCACAAACATTTGTTGTTGTTGTTCAGATGTTCAGTCATGTCTGACTCCTTGTGATCCCATGGACTGCAGCATGCCAGGCTTCCCAGTCCTTCACTATCTCCCAGAGTTACGTTGTTTTACCTAATTATCACAAACATGTGTGGTGGCTAACATTATTCCATTTTTACAAATGAGAAAACTCAGGTTCAGGTAAATAACTTCATCAGAATCATACAACTAAGTCACAATCTAATATTTATTTTTATTTATTTATTTGGCTGCCCTGGGTCTTAGTTGCAGCATGTGGGATCTTTACTGCAGCATATGAACTCTTAGTTGTGGCTGTGGAATCTAGTTCCTTGACCAGGGATCAAACCTGGGCCCTCTGCATTGGAAGCATGGGGTTTTAGTCACTGGACCACTAGGGAAATCCCTATAAGTAGCAATCTGAGATCAGAAATCTGCCTGCCTGCCTGCCCCTTAGACCAATGTTCTTAACCACTACATGCCTCTCATCCTGGACATCTGAGCTTACCCTGCCAGCTCCTGAATGACTAGTCCTGTGTGTTTCCAAAAACCCTTCTATGTTGTGAGATGCACTGGTAAAATGGCCCTCAAAAAGGGGGTAGGGGCAAAATATGTAGAATGTGCCAATTTCCATAGTGTAAGTATTCCCATCACAGCAGGTTTCAGGCTATCATCACTTTACAAACTAGCTCACAAAATTCCTAAATATTTAACAATTAGCTTTCATGAACCAGTATGAGCAACTTAGAGCACATCCCTGCTTCTATGCCTTTGAGTTGTATGGACCTTTGCTCTCAGTCTTTCAAAGACTAAGAGAACCAAAGTTCTCAATTGGGAACCAAAGTTCCCAGATGACATGCATCCCTGAGTTTTCTGGTTAACTGAAGGATTTAACCTGTAATAGTAACTCAGAAATCATTTTGGGGGCAAGATATGCCTGTAAAACCTGGTGTTTCATGACTCACAGAAATAGAAACACATTCATATTAAAGAAATGCACTAACTTTGTATGCATTTTCCTCTTTTACCTCTAAGTAATAGTTAACATACTTTTAGGCTTATTCCAGAAATATGAGTTATAAGCCAGTGACCATATGATAGAAGCTAAAATTGAGGGAAGCCAGACCTTCTTCACACAGTACTTCTCAAACTTGGGTCTGCGTGTTCTACCAAAATTAAAAAAAATATAGTACATATTTTCTTAAAAAAACTGTTTCAGTTACATAGATAAAGGTAAACATTCTCCTTGTGTATGATTCACTGCCATTTAGCAAAAACACTTTAGTTTTTTATGGGAATAGATTATTTGATGGGGGGAGGGGAGTGACTTTTTCCCCTTACAAATGGGTGTGTACACCTTTAGACTCTGATAATCTTTTTTTTTAAATTATACTTCCATATTGTTTCCAGATTTTTTATTTTTACAGACTCTTTTCAGCTTTATTCAGTTTCTTTTGTTTCTGCACAGAAAGGCAACTGGTGATAAACTTCAACTCTTGTTAGGTGACAGATCAGTGAGAGCAGGATAAAGTGGCAATCTATAATCTTACAACCAATTTCATGTGGTTCACCAGAGCAAGAGCTGCGGGAATGGTATTTCCTAACTGCTAATGACCAGCTTCATTATCACACCACCCCGAACTAACATTTTTGCCTTTGGCTTATAATGGGAGTCATTAGATTCTAGAAAATCCCCTGTTTGTCCCATCCCTAAATTTGATTTCTTGAGAATCAGAGAGAAAACAAGTTATTCTGAGCTTTGTGTATGACAAGTGAATGTGTGGGTGAAACAAAAACCTGCATCACTTTGGTTCTGCTGGACCTTGTCCCCTGATCCTGTTGAAAGGCACCAAAGCTCCAGGTGCAACTGCAGCTCGGGCTTGCTGATATAGCACAAGTGGAGTTTTCCGTAGGAAATTAACTAAATAACACTCACATTCTTTCCCTTCTCTCCTTTCTACTCTTCACTTCCCTCTTTAATGAAATAACTTAAGCTCACCACTTGAACTCTCTTGCAGGGGTGAAGTGTTTGACAATTTCAATCTCTTGTGACACTCCGATTAAAAAGAACAGTCTCTTCTTCACTTGCTTATTCCAAAAAGTGCTTTTCATCAAAGCTGTTGTATTTCACTGAAGATGCAACTTTCTGAAAACAAGATGTCCTAAAATGATAGTTCAAAGATAACTTCCTTTAAAAAATGGCAAAAGTGGCACTGTAAAAAAACCCAGTCACATAAGTGGATCTGGTCCTGTATGCAACAAAATAATTGTGGCACAAATAGTAGGTTGCTAATGCCATAGACATAAAATCATCCAATGAATCAAAATGAGGGTGAAATCTTCCCCAAGTAGTCATTCTTTTGTTTAATGTGTGTGCTCCTTCTTCATAATGAAACCAGTAATGGAAGGTTTAAGGAAATGTTCAGTAGTAATTTAATAAAAATATTGAAAGAGTGCCTTGTAGATACAAAGCAGTTCCTATCCACTTTAGAGACACAATTCAGCATGATTGCGACCTACGAAATACAAAACTTTATGATAGGTGATACGAGGTATAAATAGTTGGTCCCTATATAGATTAGAGTAGAAGAGAACTAAGTATAAGAATAATCAGAATACAGATAATTACCCATGTAGTGTATATTCCCTGAGCTCCTCTGATGGGTCAGGCACTTTGCTACAATGATTGAGATAGTGGTGAGCCAAGGAGTACTGGTACCTACCTCCCTGAAGGGAAAATGTAAGTGTCAAAATTCTGTCCTTTCTTCAACAACTATTTATGAGTATGAACTATATGTCAACTACCCTTTTTGGAGCTGTTGATATAGCCATGAGCTAAAATACCTCCCTATTCTCAGAGACTATGTTCTATTGTGGAGGTGGAAAAACAAACACATATACAGTTTCAGATAGAAGTAAGTGCAATGAAGAATATAGAAAAGGAGAACTTCCCTGATGGTCTAGTGGCTAAAATTCTGTGCTTCCAATGCAGGGGGCCTGGATTTGATCCCTGGCTGGGGAACCAGATCACATATGCTGCAACTAAGACCCAGTGCAGCAAAATAAATAAATGTTTTTAAAAAAGAATATAGAAAGGGGTCAGTGGATTAAAAATGATAGAAGGTGCTACATTAGATAGGGTAGTTGGGGAAGTCCTCTCTGGAAGACCTTTGAGCAGGGGCATGGTGGAAGAGAGGAGCCCATGCAGATCTCAGGTAGAGGGAATCCCATATGTAAAGATGCTGAGGTGAGAAGGAGCTTGGTGTATTTGTGGAAGAGCAAAGAGGCCAGTGTGGCTGGAGGAGGTAAAGTCATGGAGAGGGAAGATGGAGAGGAAGCTGAGGTCAGATTGTGTGAGGACTTGGTAAGGACTTTAGATGTTGTTCTGAGGGTGATGGGAAGCCAGTAGAGAGTCTTGAGAAGGGAAATGATCTTATTTGACTTTCTTAAAATAAATTTTTATTGGAGTATAGTTGCTTTACAATGTTGTATTAGTTTCTTGCTATATAGCAAAGTGCATTGTCATGTATATATGTATATCTCCTCTTTTTAAGATTTTCTTCCCATTTAGGTCACCTCAGAGCACTGAGTAGAATTTCCTGTGTTCTCATTAGTTATCTATTTTGTACATAGAAGTATGTATATTTCAGTCCCAATCTCCCAATTTATCCTGCCCCAATCCTAGTTGATTATTAATTTTGAGTCATTCTAGCTATCGTGTGGGGGAATAGGTGGTGTGTGGGAGCCGACAAGGGTAGAAAGCAGAAGGAAGCTAACTCTCCCTTAAGTAAGAGGCAATTCCTCTCACTTAACTGCCTTAGATCTGAGACATTAGCATTTCCTGCCTTAGGACTAGAACTGAAACATTGGCCCTTTCTGGGTATCAAGCCTGCTGGGCTTTGGACTAGAACAATGCTATTTCCTGGGTTTCCAGCTTGCTGACCCATCCTGTAGATCTTGGGACTTGTCAGCCATCATAATCTCATGACTTTTTTTGTTCTACTTAAGAACAACTGATTGAATGAGGCCCATCCATATTAGGGAAGATAATCTGCTTTAATCAGTCTACCCATTAAAATTTTAAACTCACCCTACAATACCCTTACAGAAATATCCAGAGAAATGTTCGACCAAATATCTGGAGACCCTGTAGCCTGGTCAGGTTGACATATAAAGTTAACTGTAACACTCCTGTTGGGGTACCCCTGCCTCTTTTTCAGCCCCATCTCTCAGTCACTCTGCTATACACTCTACACCCCAGCTGAATAAGACACCCAACTGCTTTCTAATCATGCCCAGTACTTCCAACTCCCCTATAGAGGGGTCCCTTCCCTTATCTCTGCTTGTTCAACTCCTACCCAATCACTGAGGCATATGCCACCTCCTCCAAGCAGTGGGTACTGCTCTCCTTACTGCGCTGTGTCTCGCTCTTCTTTTGTTCCTTCTTTGTTTATGTCTCTCTTTGGCATTTAATGCACTTCCCTCGTATAGCCATAATTTACATGTTTATAATTGACATGAGATGCTTAGCAAGAACTATCCAGGGAGTCACCTAGGAAACATGGAAAGGTGGAATCCCTTGTGAAGTTCTTTACAGGAGTGAGTCACTTTGGTAAATGGTTTGCTGTCTCTTGCTTCCTCCTCTGGAAAGTGAGGATAAGGATACTACCTACCTCAAAAGATTGTTGTGAAGACTAAATGAGATGATGCATTGCAAGCACCTAACATAGGATGTCCTGAATATTCATTGGAAGGACTGATGCTGAAGCTGAAACTCCAATACTTTGGCCACCTGATGCAAAGAACGGACTCATTTGAAAAGACCCTGATGCTGGGAAAGATTGAAGGCAGGAGGAGAAGGGGATGACAGAGGATGAGATGATTGGATGGCATCACTGACTCTATGGACATGAGTTTGAGTAAGCTCCAGGAGTTGGTGATGGACAGGAAGGCCTGGCGTGCTGCAGTCCATGGGGTCACAGAGTTGGACATGACTGAGCAACTGAACTGAACATAGGATGTGATGAAGAGTAAACCCTGTGTAAAGGGGAGTTATCTCTGAGGAGAACCTCCCTCAGAGAGGTAGACACATGGCTCCTACAAGTCTTGAGGGGAGTTTCCCACAGGAAGGTAGAACAGATGGGGGGCAGATAGACTATAAAGATCTTAAATTTACAAGTTCTTAGTTCAAGTAAAGGCTTCCCTGCATTCTGCCTGAATGTGCCTGCAATGCAGGAGACCCAGGTTCAATCCCTGGGTCAGGAAGGTTCCCTGGAGAAGGGAATGGCAACCCACTCCAGTTCAAGTGAACAGTGAAGGCTAATGAGCATCCCTGGACCCCAATTTGAAAGGGGAGAGTACCAAAGTCACCCAGCTTAGGCCAGTTGTCCACCTCTTATATCTGTTATGACTGGATGGCAAGATTACTGTACCACATCACCACCAGGTCCTGTTCCTGTGGATCATTAGGGACAAGTCTCAGAGACATGAGAGCCTGGGTTGAGTGGTTAACATAGCATAACACCCATCACACTCTCTGGAAATCTTTTGTTATACTCTTTGGCTCTTCTAATAGGCCATAAGCCCCCGAGGGCACATCCCTATAGCTCCAGTGCCAAGCATACCACCTGGCACATTGTGGACTCCCAACAAAGACTCCTTGAGTGAAGGAGCATTTACTCATTTGCTTCCATATATAAATGATCATGGAAGCCCTGTGTTTACAAACCTTTCAAAACACTGCCAAACAGAACCAGTAAGTAAAAAACAATGACAACAACAGTGAAGGTCTTGAGGCATGTCCTTTGAAATGAGAGAAAAACAAACCTGAAAAGTGCTTGCCTAGAAGTTACTGAGTGGAGAAGGCAATGGCAACCCACTCCAGTACTCTTGCCTGGAAAATGCCATGGACGGAGGAGCCTGGTAGGCTACAGTCCATGGGGACGCAAAGAGTCAGACACGACCGAGCGACTTCACTTTCACTTTTCACTTTCATGCATTGGAGAAGGAAATGGCAACCCACTTCAGTGTTCTTGCCTGGAGAGTCCCAGGGACGGTGGAGCCTGGTGGGCTGCTGTCTGTGGTGTTGCACAGAGTCGGACTCAACTGAAGCGACTTAGCAGTAGCAGCAGTAGAAGTTACTGAGAGTGGGAAAATTTTCCTTCTAAGGCAATCACTGCCAGTCATGGACAGGGCAACTATTACATGTGAAAAAACTGGTGTCAAACCTCCTTATGGAAGATAATTTAAAACTTTACTTGGCATTTCCTTCCATATTCTAAAACCAGAATTTCTTTACATAATAAAAAAAAAGACCACAGATACTGCAGCTTCAGAGCCAGCCTCTGTGTTAGGGCCATCCACCAACAATCCTCTCAGCTTAGGCTTCACTATCTAAAACCTGCTTATGCAAAAGTCCCCTATGATGAGGTCAGAGTGATCATGTACTGTGCTGTGCTTAGTCACTCAGTCTTATCCCACCCGTTGCATCCGCATGGACTATAGCCCATCCGGCTCCTCTGTCCAAGGGGATTCTCCAGGCAAGAATACTAGAGTGGGTTGCCATGCCCTCCTCCAGGGAATCTCCCCAACCCAGGGATCAAACCCAGGTCTCCCACACTGCAGGCAGATTCTTTACAGACTGAGCCACCAGGTGATCATAGGCATTAAAAAATGAAAACAGTATTAAATCACTGCTATGAGCTGAATTGTGTTCCCCCAATTCATATGTTGAAACCCTAACACTCAGTACTTCAGAATGTGACTGTCTTTGAAGTTAGAACCCTTAAGGAGAGTGATTAAGTTAAAATAAAATTATTAGGATGGGCCTTAATCCCATCCAGCTAGTGTCCTTATAAGAAGAGGAGTTTAGACACACGGAGACATAAGGGATGACCATTTGTGGTTACAGGGAGAAAGTGGTCATTGCAAACCAAGGAGAGGGACCTCAGAAGACACTAAACCTGTCAGCGCCTTGACCTTGGACCTCCAGTCTCCAGAACTCTGAGAAAATACAATTCTGTACTTTAAGCCACCCAGTTCTGTGATGTTTTGTCATGGCAGCCCTCATAAGCTAATACAATCACTTTCTCTAATGGCTCCTCATCCTTTTAAGAATAAGGACTTTTTATTTTATTATTTGCTTATTAAATAAATTTACTTCACTGAACCAGCAAAGGAAAAGCACAGAACATTTAACTCCATAATCAGACATGCACAGAAAAAAAACCTTAAAAAAAAAACAAGGATGAGGGCCCATCTTAATCCAGAATGATCTCATCTTGATGACAGCTATAAAGACCCTACGTGCAAATAAGGTCCTACTCACAGGTACTAGGGGTGAAGATTCAAATATATTTTTCTGGAAGAGGGGAGATGCAATTCTACCCTCTGCAAATGTCTAAGCTTGAAGGGAGTTGAAGAGTAATTGCAAGAAGTATGAAGAATCTTCTGGAATGTGGTTGATATTCTTGATCCAAGGGCTGGTTATACTGTAGTTTCAGTTTATGAAAATTCATCCAGCTATTCCTTTATGATATGTGCGCATTTCTCTATGGATGTTATGCATCAATAAAATAATTTTTTAAAGTCACTTTTGTTTAGAATTTGCAGTTGTTTATTCTTTTGATTTATGTTTCTCTAAAATATCAGAGAAAAGCAAATCTATCAGTGTCTTGAAATAAAGAAAAGAAGACTCTAATTGGATATATCACCGTGGGCTTTGATTTCTCCTCTGTATCTGTGATCAAGAAACTCTATAATGAGTAAAAGCCACAATGTATTCAATATTTTAAAATTGATTTTTTTATCTTCACAGCAGCGTCTATATACATTTGAAAAATATTTGTACATAAATGTCTCAGGTATTATATATCTGTTTACAGATGATGCTTGCCTGCCATATGGCTTCACAGACATTTAGTACTAGTTCTGTGGTCACTCTATAGTCACAAGCTGTGGATCACTTGTCTACAGCCCCTCAGGGGAAAATGTATAGTGATGAAGAGCATGGAATTTGGAGTCAAACTGTCTTGGTTAGAATCCCAGATTGTCATTGTTTTGGTGTATGCAATTGTTGTGTGTTTCATTTTTCCCACCTGTAAAATGGAGTGATAATAATAGTATCTAACTCATAGGATTCTTGTATTAAGATGAGTTTATACATTTTAAAACACAGTAATTGGGCCAGATTATATATAAGCATCAACTATTATTATTATTATTATTGGGGGCTTCCCAGGTGGCTCAGTGGGTAAAGAACCTGCCTGCAATGCAGGTGATGCAGGAGTCATGGGTTCATTCCCTGGGTTGGGAAGATCCCCTGGAGGAAGGCATGGCAACCCACTCCATTATTCTTGCCTGGAGAATCCTGTGGACAGAGGAGCCTGGCGGGCTACAGTCCCTAGTGTCGCAAAGAGTCAGACACGACCAAAATGACTGAGCACGCATGCACAGCTATTATTATTATTATTATCGAGGTTTGCAAGCTAGAGTGAGGGTATAAGGCTGTTAACTGCCCTGCTCCTGACTGGAATAGGTATAAGGGATACAGATTACTTTGGAGGAGTCTTATCTTTTGGCTACTGTGAATAATGCTGCTATGAACTTTTAAATGTACAAATATATGTTTCTGTCCATGTTTTCAATTATTTTGTTTTTATAGCCAGAAGTGAAATTGCTAACTCAATGATAATTCTATGTTTAACTTTTTGATGATTTGTTTGGATTGGATTATTATTGATTTTTTAAGCTGTCACACTATTTTCCACAGTAACTGCACCATTGTATGTTCCTACCAGCAATACACAAGTGTTCTAATATCTCCACATCCTTGCCAACACTCATTTTCCGTTTTGTTTTACATGTGTGGTGTGGTTGTTTGTGTGTTTGTGTGTCTGTGTTTGTAAATAGCTGTGATAGTTAATTTTATGTGTGAACTTACTGCACCAAGGGATTCTTTAGGCAAGAATACTGGAGTGGGTTGCCATTTTCCTCCTCCAGGGGATCTTCTTGACCCAGGGATCAAACTTGCATCTGTTAGGTCTCCCGCATTGACAGGCGGGTTCTTTACCACTAGGGCCACCTGGGAAGTCTCATACAGTGTCCACATATTTGTTCAAATATTATTCTAGGTGTTTCTCTGGGGATGTTTTTGGATGAGACTAACATTTAAGTCAGTGGACTTTGAATAAAGTAGATTTCTCTTCATAATGGGACTGGGCCTCATCCAGTCAGTAGAAGGCTGGATTAGAACAGAAAGACCTACAAGTGGGAATTCTCTAGCAGTTGGTTTTTTGGACTAGAACTGGAATACTGGCTCTTCCTGGTCCTCCACCCTGACAGGCTTTGAACTGAAAGGGTGGCATCAGCTCTCCTGGTGTTCCAGCCTGTTGGCCCACCCTAAAGATTTTGGACTTGTCAGCCTTTATAATCACATGACTCCGTTCCCAAACTTACATATATGTATATATATGTTTGGGAACTTATATGTATATGTTTGGGAACATATATATGTGTGTGTGTGTGTGTGTGTATGTATATTATATATGTATACATGTGTGTGTATATATAAAAATTTGTATTGGTTCTATATTATAAAAGTTGTATTGGTTTTATTTCTATGGAGAACCCTGACTTATATAATAGCCCTCCTAATGGGCATGAAAGTCTCATTAGAATTCAAATATGTGTTATAAATACATGGTATATACACACTGTGTAGAAAACTTTTATTGAAACTTATCATGATCCAGGTACAGCCCTAAGCACTTCACATATCTTAATTCATGTGATGTATACAACGCCTCTGAAGCAAGCATCAGTATGACCTCTAATCTGTAGATGAGAAGGAAAGCACATAAAGGTTGAATAACACAGGCTAAGGTCATGCATCTGTTATGTGGTGATTTGAAATCAGCAGTCTGGTTCCAGAATTCTTGGTTTTGTCAAATGATGCTCAGGCACCTTCTGTACTAGTAGCTGCACTTAATTCTAACCATCTTGGTGATTTCTTATGCCCTGGATTTCCCTTTACACGACCTCCCTTCTTCCCAAAAGTCCTTCTCTACTTCCCACAGATGAGTCGAGACTGGGTACTACCGTATTCCCTGTTGTGGTATGTGGTGTCAAGGGGAAGGACAATGGTTTCTGGTCCCAACAAAACCCTGAAAATATTCCCTTGGGGAAAAAAATTAGGAACTGCTAAATCCTTTACACTGGAAGCAGAAAAGTTAAAGTATTTAAAAATGAAAATTATTCCCATAATGTATTTCAGCCAAATAATTAACGTGTACTCATGTATTAATTATACTTCCATACTATCCTTGCCCTGCTTTGTGGGGCTGTCCTTTTTCTGGGGTTAAGTAAAGAAAAGCTTTTTGAGGTAGCACTGAATTCCATTTCAAGAAAATCCTCACAAGTCTGGTTAGGCGAAGATTCCCATCCAAAAGAATTGCCCAGCCAAGCAATTAAGTCACTTTCAGAAGTTACCAACTTCTAGCTGACCTTTGTGGAAGCAGGAGCTGCAGTTAAAACTCACAGGTTTTCTTTTTTGAAAGATCAAACTCCCCCTCCAGGAAAAAATGTATCCAATGCTTGAAACTTGGAAAAAGTACTAAGCCAGATCCCTCCCTTTAGAATGGCTGCAAACATTTTCACATTCAGTTGACCTTACTGTGTCCCATCTTTTAAAACTAAAGCCTGAATAATTTAATCAGAGCTGTTTGCTTTGACCTTGATGGGCTTCTCAGGATAACTATTTCCTGCAGTGTGTCTTGGGAGTGTGGACTCTCCCAGACTGCAAAGCTTTAGCTACTGCTAGAAAGAGGCATAGCAGGGCATGTCACACCTCGAATGGTATCAGAGAATTTTAAATCAGAGAGGATCTCCAAGACCACCAAATCATACTCCTTAATTTCACAGATGAGGAGATGGAAGCTCAGCAGGGTTGGAGGAAGTATTTTAAACAGGATGGGACAATAGGGCTCTTATATTGAATTCAGTTATTAAATCTATGGGTGAGACAAAGCAAAGAGCTTGGATACCACTAAAGGCTGGAACAGACCAGCATGATAAAACTCAATAAGCAGTAATAATAAAGCACTGCTTCCAGATGCAGAACCAGCAAGGCTGTCTAGTAACTTGAGGATATGGGACAGACAGGGTTTGGTGGACTACAATCTCTGCATGAGTCTGCAGAGACAGTGGTCAGCCAGATGTTTAAAAACCTAATTAAATTCTAATAATAGCACAAATATTGTTGTGTTAGTGTGTAGATATTTCTATAAGGACACATAAAATTGTTCATGGTAGTTATCTTTGGCAGTAGAACTAGGAGGACTAGCTCTGACAAACCTAGACAGCATATTAAAAAGCAGAGACATCACTTTGCTGATAAAGCTCTGTATAGTCAAAACTATGGCTTTTCCAGCAGTCATGTACGGTTATGAGAGTTGGGCCATAAAGAAGGCTGAGCGCCAAAGAATTGATGCTTTTGAACTGTAGTGCTGAAGAAGACTCTTGAGAGTCCCTTGGACTGTAAGGAGATCAAAACTTGTCAATCCTAAAGGAAATCAACCCTGAATATTCATTGGAAAGACTGATGCTGAAGCTGAAGCTCCAATGCTTTGGCCATCTGATGCAGAGAGTCAACTCATTGGAAAAGACCCTGATGCTGGGAAAGATTGAAGACAAAAGGAGAAGCGTGTGGCAGAGGATGAGATGGTTAGATAGTATCACTGTCTCAATGGATGTGAATTTGAGCCAACTCTAAGAGATGGACAGAGGAGCCTGGCGTGCTGCAGTCCATGGGGTCTCAAAGAGTCGAACATGACTTAGGGACTGAACAACAACGATAACAACAACTAGGAGAAAGAGAAGGTAGTACCTTTTACTTTAGACATATTATATTACTTGACAAATTTTATGATGAACGTTTTCTTGATTTTGCAGTAAACAAATCTTAGAAACTTAAAATAATGGTGATTAACAAAACTTGAAGCTGAAGGAGAGTGTCCAGATGGACAGGAAAGTGCTAAATAGAGTGTATGGAATGTACACTGTAGAGCCTTGGACATCAAGGGACATCAATAAGTTTAAGTATTATATTCAGGAGGAGTGAGATCACAGTGGTGGTGCTGCTAAGTCAATTCAGTCGTGTCCGACTCTGTGTGACTCCATAGACAGTAGCCTACCAGGCTCCTCCATCCATGGGATTGTCCAGGCAAGAGTACTGGAGTGGGTTGCCATTGCCTTCTCCACGGTGGTGGTGAGGGCTGTGAATAAGATCACAGAGAAAATTGTTGAGCAAATCTAGCTAACTTCAAATTTTTGAAAACTCAGCATGGAGGAAAGCATGGCAACCCACTCTAGTATTCTTGCCTGGAAAATCCCCACAGACAGAGGAGCCTGGTAGGCTATATAGTCCATGGGGTCGCAAAGAGTCGGACACGACTGAATGACTAAGCACACAGCACAGTATGTAAAACAGAGACTTATTGTCTATCTCATTCTGAAGGGATGGTGCTGCTAAATCACTTCAGTTCTGAAGGGCTAGTACACAGAAATTCATTTGCTCTTTCATTCATAAAATGTGTATCTTCCTTAAAAAAGCTTTTGAGAGCATATGTCCCTAGCAAAGAATTGGACTACTTTAAGAAGAATGAGCTGCCTTTTCTGAAATATATTCAGGGAATGGTTGATCAATTCAACCATGAGAGATGGACACCTGCATTTTTAAGAAGAATGGACTAGAAAATGTCTAATGAATCTTGTCACTTTATGCTTATCCCACTTTCCTGCTCAAAAATACTGTATAAAGGCTCTACAACAATGTCTAGAAAGGTCAAATTACTCCCTGTGGTGTTCAAGGCCCTTCAGAATATTGCTCTGTTCACCTTTTCCAACTTATCTCCTGCTGTCCCCATTAGGCACCCACTGCCCAGTCTCATTGGTCCATTTCTCAGATACTTTCTTGCCTCCTTGTTTTTTCTTTCTTACCCTGTTCTTTTCTAGAATGCCCTTTTGGCTTTTCTTGCTCTGCTAAGTGCTAGCCGTGTGAAGTTGGTGAAATGAAATGCATTTTTCAATTTGAATCATCAAATACTACCTTGCTTTAAGGCTTTCCCTCTTTCCTAGGTATTACTTTTCAAAGCTGACAGCTGCTGGTCGGAATTCACAGTCAAACCAGTAATTTATAGCTAGGGTCTACTTGGTTGATCAGTGCCCACATGATATTAGAGGTCAAAAATAAACACCACCCTCCTGTCACTATAATATATCTAATACTCAAATATATATCTCAATGGTTGTGGCATTTATATTTCAAAAGGAATATGCTTTTATATTTGCATATTTTAGTGTTACAGTTTTTGCCTTAAAGTCAGCAATAAATTGACTTGACCCATTTGTATTAAGCCCTTTACATGAGCAGAGCATTGTGGCTTGCACTTACTCAAGTCCAAATTAAGATCTAAATCTGAAGAAAGAAAGTAACCTTTTTAAAGAATCAAACTCCATGAGGAGAGAAAGTAGGCCAAACACCTACTGGACAAACTGTTAGAAGGATCCATCATCTCTTTTAACTTTTGTTACTTGTTACTGGCACTAAAATAAATCCATTTGTGCCAACACCTATTATTTCCCCACTTTCGAAAAAGGTCAACATTCAAACAATACAGAAGATTCTGGATATGACCTCATAACGTCTCTTCTCATGGGAAGTTTAAGTTCTGGTTCTGCATATTTCTGGCTGTGTGACTTTTGCCATACCTCAACCCTTTAGAAGACTGAAAATGTGGTGATCGTTGTTTTAGTCACTAAGTTGTGTCTGACTCTTCATGACCCCATGCACTGTAGCCCACCAGGCTCCTCTGTCCACGGGATTTCCCAGTCAAGAATACTGGAGTGAGTTGCCATTTCCTTCTCTAGATCTTCTGACCCAGGCATTGAACCCACATCCGCATTGGCAGATGAATTCTTTATCACTGAGCCACCAGGAAAGTCCCAAAGAAAATGTATATATATGCAAATGTGTGAAAGTGTTAATTGCTCAGTCATGTCCAACTCTTTGCGACCCCATGTAGCCCTCAGCCCACCAGGCTCCTCAGTCGATGGAATTCTCCAGGCAAGAATACTGGAGTGGATAGTCATTCCCTTCGCCAAGGGATCGTCATGACCTAGGGATCAAACCCGGGTCTCCTGCATTGCAGGCAGATTCTTTACCATCTGAGCCACCAGGGAAGCATATACATAAAAATATAAATATAAACAAGTATACTATATGTTATATATATTAGTAATTAGTATATACTTATGCTATATACTATATGTATATACATGATACATAAATATATACTAATTACTATTATATATAATATATATACACTAGTATATTGGGTTATAGTCATTCTAATAGATGCATAGTGGTATCCCACTATAGTTTTTTTTAGCAATCTTATATCTTGTTCAGTTCAGTTCAGTCGCTCAGTTGTGTCCGACTCTTTGCGACCCCATGAATTGCAGCACGCCAGGCCTCCCTGTCCATCACCAACTCCCAGAGTCCACCCAAACTCACGTCCATTGAGTCGGTGATGCCATCCAACCATCTCATCCTCTGTCGTCCCCTTTTCCTGCCCTCAATCTTTCCCAGCATCAGGGTCTTTTCCAATGAGTCAGCTCTTTGCATCAGGTGGCCAAAGTATTGGAGCTTCAGCTTCAACATCAGTCCTTCCAATGAACACCCAGGACTGATCTCCTTTAGGATGGACTGGTTGGATCTCCTTGAAGTCCAAGGGACTCTCAAGAGTCTTCTCCAACACCACAGTTCAAAAGCATCAATTCTTCTGCACTCAGCTTTCTTTATAGTCCAACTCTCACATCCATACATGACTACTGGAAAAACCATAGCCTTGACTAGACGGACTTTTGTTGGCAAAGTAATGTCTCCGCTTTTTAATATGCTGTCTAGGTTGGTTGTAACTTTCCTTCCAAGGAGTAAGCGTCTTTTAATTTCACGGCTGCAATCACCATCTGCAGTGATTTTGGAGCCCAGAAAAATAAAGTCAGCCACTGTTTCCCGTTTCCCCATCTATTTCCCATGAAGTGATGGGACCGGATACCATGATCTTAGTTTTCTGAATGTTGATCTTCAAGCCAACTTTTTCACTCTCCTCTTTCACTTTTATCAAGAGAGTCTTTAGTTCTTCTTCACTTTCTGCCATGTATTTATTGCCTAACATCCTAAGAAAAATTTTTTGGTAATTTAAAAAATTAACATATAGTTGATGTACAAGATTATACAAGTTACAGATTTGCAATACAATGAGTCACAATTTTTAAAGGTTATACTACATTTATAGGTTTCCCTGGTGGCTCAGTGGTGAAAAACCTGCTTGCCAATGCAGGGGACATGGGTTCGATCCTTGGGTCAGAAAGATCCCTTGAAGAAGGAAATGGCAACCCACTCTAGTATTCTTGTCTGGGAAATCCCATGGACAGAGAAGCCTGGCAGGCTACAGTCTCTGGGGTTATGAAAGAGTTGGACACGACTTAATGACTAAACAACAACATACGTTTATAGTTATTAGTAAATATTGGCTATATTCCCTGTATTGTGTAATATATCCCTGTAGCTTATTTTATATGTAATAATTTTTAACTCTTACCTCCCTTACCCCTATATTGTCCAGCAAAGTGATTCAGTTATATGCATACAGACATTCTTGTATGTTTAACTTCTTGCTTTCCACAGCATTTGTACTATGTTACATCCTCACCAGCAATGTATGTACACTCCAAATTTCCACATCCTCACCAAACCTTGCTACTTTCTTTTCTTTTTAAATTATAACCATCCTAATAGATGCAAAGTAGTATCTCTTTGTGGTTTTAATTTATATTTCCCTAATGAGATCATATTTTGTAACTCTATATTTTTAGTTGTTTTCTTTAGGAATTATGTATCTTAATTTACATTTTACTTGAGGTTACTTCTGACTAAATTTGACTAAAATATAGCAAATTTGCTTCAATACATTCCTCCCTCTCTTGTGCTATTATTCTCATCTACATTACACCTAGATATATTAAAAACCAGGTAATACAGTGTTATAATTACTGCTTTACACAGTTTGTATCTTGTAAAGACACTAAGAGAAGAGACAAAATGTGTTTATACAGTTTTTCTTATTTACCATTTGTCTCTTTCTGTCCATTCAAATTGTCATCTGGTGTCATTTTCTGTCAGTCTGATGGACTTACTTTAGTATTTAGTTTAAGGCAAGTCTCCTAGCAACACACTCCTTCAGATTGTTTATCTGCTATTGTTCAGATATTGTTTATCAGATTGTTTATCACTACTTTGTCTTCATTTTTGAAGGATGTTTTTTTGGGATATAGCATCCTCTTTTGACAGTTTTTGTCTTCAGCACTTTGAATGTGTTATTCCACTGCTGATTGCCCTCTGTTGTTTCTGATGAGAAGTTAGCCATTAATCGTGCAGCTGTTTTTCTGTGGGTAATATCATTTTCCTCTTGCTGCTTTTAAGATTTTATCTTTGTTTTCAGCATTCGGTAGTTTTACTCAGAGGTTTTACAGATTCTTGGATCTACAGATTAATGCACACAGACTCTGAATTAGCCAAAGATGTGTGGAGAACTTATCTATCACTTCCCTTTTAAACCTCTGGGTAGACCCCATTCTGCCACTCACCCCAACCAGCAGTGCATCTTCAAACTGTTATAACTGTGGGCTTTCCCTGTTTGTTTTCTACCAAGTTTGTTGCTCTTACTGACAATGTGCTGGGCACAAGTTTCTCTTCCTCTACTCCACATCAAGCCTCCTCCAGCCACAAAGCTACTGATATTTACAGACTACCCTGCCATGTAGCACTACTGTGTCATAGCTAGGTGGGAGGAGAGAAGAAGTTCCAGGCAAGAATGCCATAGACTCCTCTGTCTTACCCAAAGTTCACCAATTTTTCATGAAGTTCACCAGTTTTTCTATTTTCTATTTGCCTTTAGTCAATTTCCAGAGCTCTGAGATGATCATTTTTGAAAAATTTTGTTCAGGTTTATTGTTTTATTTTGGGGGGTGGGGAGAGGTGGAGAGTAAGATTTTACCTATCTCTTTTCTATCCTAGCCAGAAATTCTGCCTACACAAGCATTTTTTAATACTTGTGGCACAAAGCAATAAATTGCTCTCTGGAAAAAATTATATAAATTTGTGTTTCTATCAGTAGTATGAGAGAGTCAACTTCCCCATAATTTCCAGGATTGGATAATAGCTTTAAATAATTCTATCATAATTTATAGGTGAAATCTTACCATACTACAAGTTTAATTTAAATTTTTCTAATTTCTACTACTTCAAGGATCTTACTCAAGAATAAAATGAGATAATATTTTATGTGTTAAAATCCTTCAGATGCAAAAATTTTCTATAGAAATGTAAAGCACATATTATTATCTTGCAATACTTAAAGTCTGACCACAAACCAAACTGTTCTCACAAATCCAAGATGCTTAGGATAAACCCGGAAAGATCCCTGCTGTATATATGGAGAACTCAGGGCTTAATGCATGAATCATACTTGTCCTTGGGGAAAATTAGTGATGATCTTCCAGAAAACCAAGGCTAAGAATAATTTCATAGTAAATGCAGGAACTGCATGATTTGGCAGGAAATTGGGGGAGGGAGTACAAACCACAATTCTACTTGACATCTCAGTACTTGGAGACCAACTCTGATATGGATTTAACATCTAAGAGTGTCAAGACAGCAGTTCTTTGACAGTGTCTTATGACTTTCCAGGAATGATGTATGAAATACTAAAGTTCATCCACCATTTCCTCTAAAGGGAAGAGGGTATAAGAAGGAAAATCCTTGGAAAGTTCATAAAATGTAGGAGATGAGGGCTTGGTCTTCTTTTTCTTTTTATAATATAACATATATATTCAACAGGGCTTCCCTGGTGACTCAGTTGGTAAAGAATCCACCACAATGCAGGAGACCTGGGTTTGATCCCTGAGTTGGGAAGATCTCCTGGAGAAGGGAATGGCTACCCACTCCAGTATTTTGACCCAGTGAATATATTCACTGGGGCTTCCCAGATGGTGCTAGTGGTAATGAATCCACCTGTCAATGCAGGAGATGCAAGAGATGTGGCTTTGATCTCTGGATCGGAGAAGATCACCCGGAGGAGGAAATGGCAACCCACTCCAGTATTCTTGCCTGGGAAATGCCATGGACAGAGAAGCCTGGTGGGCTACAGTCTATGGAGTCGCAGAGTCGGACACGACTGAGCACAAGCACAGCTAACACAACATATATTCATTGTGGAAAACATAGAAAATTCAGATAAACAAAAGAACACATCTACTCACAGTCTCATCACCTAATAATAACCATTGTTACAAGTTGGTACATATCCTTCTCAGTTTTATATATGGAAAAGGGAAAGAGATGAAGAGATATTTCGTAACCCATGTGAATTTTTAAAAACTCTGCACTTCTTTTTAACTCTTCAATTGGGAGAGGAGGCTGCTAAGGAGAAGTCAGAACAGTGGAACCTAAGCAAGACACAGAATCAATTTTTAAAGGCTATGTGGTAAGAAGCTGATGAAGAATCTATGTACACTTAGATAATGAAACATTCCATACCTGGAAAGACAATGTCAATACCTGTTGTATCGGGTGAGAAGTGTGCAACAAAGAACTATGAGAGTGAATCAGTTCAGTTCAGTTGCTCAGTCCTGTCCGACTCTTTGCGACCCCATGAATTGCAGCATGCCAGGCCTCCCTGTACATCACCAACTCCCAGAGTTTACACAAAGCCATGTCCATCGAGTCGGTGATGCCATCCAGCCATCTCATCCTCTGTCGTCCCCTTCTCCTCCTGCCCCCAATCCTTCCCAGCATTAGAGTCTTTTCCGATGAGTCAACTCTTCGCATGAGGTGGCCGAAGTATTGGAGTTTCAGCTTCAACATCAGTCCTTCCAATGAACACCCAGGACTGATCTCCTTTAGGATGGACTGATTGGAGCTCCTTGCAGTCCAAGGGACTCTCAAGAGTCTTCTCCAACACCACAGTTCAAAAGCATCAATTCTTTGGCGCTCAGCTTTCTTTATAGTCCAACTCTCACATCCATACATGACTACTGGAAAAACCATAGCCTTGACTAGACGGACTTTTGTTGGCAAAGTAATGTCTCTGCTTTTCAATATGATATCTAGTTTGGTCATAACCTTCCTTCCAAGGAGTAAGCGTCTTTTAATTTCACGGCTGCAATCACCATCAGCAGTGATTTTGGAGCCCCAAAAAATAAAGTCTGACACTGTTTCCACTGTTTCCCCATCTATTTCACATGAAGTGATGGGACCAGATGCCATGATCTTAGTTTTCTGAACGTTGAGCTTTAAGCCAACTTTTTCACTCTCCTCTTTCACTTTCAACAAGAGGCTCTTTAGTTCTTCTTCTCTTTCTGCCATAAGGGTGGCGTCATCTGCATATCTGAGGTTATTGATATTTCTCCTGGCAATCTTGATTCCAGCCTGTGCTTCCTCCAGCCCAGTGTTTCTCATGATATACTCTGCATATACGTTAAATAAACAGGGTGACAATATACAGCCTTGACGTACTCCTTTTCCTATTTGGAACCAGTCTGTTGTTCCATGTCCGGTTCTAACTATTGCTTCCTGACCTGCATACAGGTTTCTCAAGAGACAGGTCAGATGGTCTGGTATTCCCATCTCTTTCAGAATTTTCCACAGTTCATTGTGATCCACACAGTCAAAGGCTTTGGCATAGTCAATAAAGCAGAAATAGATGTTTTTCTGGAACTCTCTTGCTTTTTTGATGATCCATCAGATGTTGGCAATTTGATCCCTGGTTCCTCTGCCTTTTCTAAAACCAGCTTGAACATCTGGAAGTTCACAGTTCATGTATTGTTGAAGCCTGGCTTGGAGAATTTTGAACATTACTTTACTTGCGTGTGAGATGAGTGCAATTGTGCGGCAGTTTGAGCATTCTTTGGCATTGCCTTTCTTTGGGATTGGAATGAAAACTGACCTTTTCCAGTCCTGTGGCCACTGCTGAGTTTTCCAGATTTGCTGGCATATTGAGTGCAGCTCTTTCACAGCATCACCTTTGAGGATTTGAAATAGCTCAACTGAAATTCCATCACCTCCACTAGCTTTGTTCATATAGTACTTCTCAAAACACCTGTGATGATGGATCAGTTTTAAATTTCCAATCCATCCTAAACTAATACTTTCATGAAGTTAAAAAAAATTTATGCATTGAGATGTCATAAATTGCTATAAATTACTCTAAATTTTTGAATTTATTGCATAATGATAATAAACATTTGGAAGGCTATCACAAGTCTGTGGATCCCACTTTGGGTAGGACTGTTGTAAGTACTTGTCTTTTTACACTGACAACTTAGATATCAACAAGGGTAAAAACAGTGTGCTAGTAAATGTTTAACTGGTTCTCTGGGGCTAGGAAAAGACCTGATTTTAGTGTTTGAAAATATCCATGGTGTACATACTCTCACCACGACATATTTCAAGTTACTAAGATGAAATTGAGGAATGCAGAGTAGAGAGAGATGAATACAATTTATAATCCATACAGCATGCAACTCATCTTTTTTTCAGGTAGACAAAAGTCAGTATACATTTCCACTGATTTCAGGGTCAGAGTTTTATACAAAAATTCTGATAAAAGTATGTAAAAATAATGTCTTAAAATTTTTATATAAACAGATCATTAACTGTAATGTATAATCATGAAAGCATTTAGAGCACCTCAATTTAAAATAGTTTAATAGCAGGCAGTATATAGTGAAAGAAAATTTACATCTTTAATAATTATAACTTTCCATTAAATTTTTAAAAAAGATTGTGTATTCAAAATTTAAAGTATGTTTTTATTATGTGTTCTCTGAGTGTACATAATATTTAGAAAATCTGCATATTGTATTATCACATATTTAAAGTGACTAATTCAGTGGTTTTTAGTATCAGTCAGTTCAGTCACTCAGTTGTGTTCGACTCTTTTCGACCCCATGGACTGCAGCATGCCAGGCCTCCCTGTCCATCACCAACTCCCAGAGCCTACTCAAACTCAAGTCCATCGAGTTGGTGATGCCATCCAACCATCTCATCCTCTGTCGTCCCCTTCTCCTCCTGCATTCAATCTTTCCCAGCATCAGTCTTTTCAAATGAGATCGTTCTTTGCATCAGGTGGCTAAAGTATTGGAGTTTCAGCTTCAGCATCAGTCCTTCCAATGAATATTCAGGACTGATTCCCTTTAGGATTGACTGGTTGGATCTCCTTGCAGTCCAAGGGACTCTCAAGCGTCTTATCCAACACCACAGTTCAAAAGCATCAGTTCTTCGGCACTCATTTTTCTTTATAGTCCAACTCTCACATCCATACATGACTACTGGAAAAACCATAGCTTTGACTAGACGGACCTTTGTTGACAAAGTAATGTCTCTACTTTTTAATATGCTGTCTAGGTTGGTCATAGTTTATAAAATAGTTTTTGGTGTATTCACAAAGTTGTTTAGCCATCCACAATTTTGTATTTTCATCACCTCCAAGAGAAGCTCTGCAGCCATTTAGCAGTCACTCCTGATTTTCCCCCAACACCCTGGAACCCTACATCTACCTCTCAAACCCTAGGCAACCAATATCTACTCTCTGTCTCTATGTATTTGCCTATTCTGGCCATTTCATAGAAATGCAATAATACATTACGTTGTCTTTTGTGATTGACTTTTGTCACTTAGTTTCAATATTTTAAGATTCATTCATGTTGTAGTATGTTTCAGTACTTCATCCCCTTTTATTGTAGAATAATATTCCATTGTATGAATATAGTTTATCTGGGTTCTTTCCACTATTGTGAGTAATGCTTCTGTGAACGTTTGTGTACAAGTTTGTTGTTGTTTGTGGACACGTGTTTTTGTTTCTCTTGGGATACATTTAGGAGTGGAACTGCTGGGTTATATGATGGTGGTGGTGGTTTAGTCACTAAGTCGCGTCCAACTGTTGCGACCCCATGGACTGTAGCTAGCCAGGCTCCTCTGCCCATTGGATTCTCCAGGCAAGAATACTGGAGTGGGTTGCCATTTCCTTCTCCAGGGTATTATATGATATTTTATATTTAATATTGAGAAGAACTGCTAGAGTGTTTTTCAGAGCAGCTGCAACACTTTACAATTCCTCAGTAGTATATGAGGGTTTGGGTTCCCATTTCTCCTTACCAACACTTATCTCTCTTTCTTTATTATAGCCTTTCTGTGCTTAGTTGCTCAGTTGTGTCTGACTCTTTGCGACCCCATGGACTGCAGCCTGCCAGGCACCTCTGTTCATGGGGATTCTCCAGGCAAGAATACTGGAGTGGGTTGCCATGCCCTCCTTCAGGGGATCTTCCCAAACCAGGGATCGAACCCAAGTCTCCTGCATTGCAGGTGGATTCTTTACCAGGGGAGCCCTTAGCCTTTCTAGTGGATGTGAAATCAATGTAGTTTTAATTTTCATTTGTATGATGGTTAGTGCTGTTGAATATCTTGTCATGTGCTTACTGGCCATTTGTGTATCTTTGGAGAAATATCTGTTCAGATCTTTTGTTTATTTTTAAATGAGTTATTAATATTTTTATTATTAAATTATAAAGTTCTTTATATTAGTTCTTTATATATATAATTAGAATTATAAAGTTCTATATATTCTAGATATAAATTCCTTATCAGATACATTATTTGCAAATGTTTTCTCCTGTGGGCTGTCTTCTCACTTTTCTTGAAGAACAACTCATTTTTTATTGACAAAACAGAACTAGTTAAGTCTTGAGTATTGAAAGAATCACAAATATAGATGGTTTGTGAGTATTTAGAAAATACTAAAGAGATCCCTTGGAACCAATATGGGTTTGCTGAAAATAATTACATTTTGCTCTTATACCCTTACCTTGCTTCTGTTGCCTTTTCTCTTATTAAAAATATTACCTCCTCTTGCTATGAATATTGGGCTTCCCACGTAGCTCAGTGGTAAATAATCTGCCTGCCAATGCAGGAAGAGACATGGGTTCAATCCCTGGGTCAGGAAGATCCCCTGGAGGAGGAAATAACAACACACTTCAGTATTCTTGACTGGAAAATCCCATAGACAGAGGAGCCTGGTGGGCTGCAGTCCATGGGGTTACAAAGCCATGACTGAGTAGCTGAGCACACATAGAACTATGAATATTAGTATTACTTCCTCAAAGGAAGCAGATAGCAACTCTTTAAAAGTCACTATATCCTAATAGTAAAGATAGAATGGAAAGTGCTGAAGTTTCAATTACTGCAAAATCAAATTCAGGCAATTGAACTGACCAGTTGTTAAGATGTTGAAAAGAAAATATATGCACTGAATTATAATCTAGGGTTTCCAAGATTCTCTTCTAAGATTCTCTTTGCTCATTTATCATCCATCCATCCTTTCTTTCTTTCAAGAAAAATGTTAAGAATCTTGCAGGAATTCACAAAATACCACCAGAGAACACAAATTAGAAAAAGTGAGAAATAGAAACAAAATAAGCCAGGTTAGAGATATTAAATGAAATCAGGAATTAGGCATATACAAAGGGGCCTGTCTTACCAGTCTTTATGTTTTTAGATGTAAACCCACACATCTGGCTTCCAGTTTTCCAACAGTCAAGGCCAAGAGGGAGACTTGATCAGCTACACAATTTACAGCCCATTAGGTACAATTCTTTTTGATTCTAGGACCAGAAAGAAATGTCTCCTGATCCCAGCCCCACAAAAGTTACTCCTTTATATGACGGTATTTCCTTTTCTAGTTCCCTTTTGGGCTTTTAATCACTTTACTAACTGCCTTCTCTCTCACATTGGGCAGCACTTGGGAATGCTGACAGCTCTGAAACTGAGAGCTGCAGCTGCTGCTAAGTCGCTTCAGTCATGTCCAACTCTGTGCAACCCCATAGACAGCAGCCCACCAGGCTCCGCCGTCCCTGGGATTCTCCAGGCAAGAACACTGAAGTGGGTTGCCGTTTCCTTCTCTAATGCATGAAAGTGAAAAGTGAAAGTGAAGTCTCTCGATCATGTCCAACTCTTCGCGACCCCATGGACTGCAGCCTACCAGGCTCCTCCGTCCATGGGATTTTCCAGGCAAGAGTACTGGAGTGGGAAACTGAGAGCTATTGCCCCACAAATGAAAATAATAAAAACGTCTTTCCTCCTAAGAACCCCAACACTCCAGTCCTCCTTGAATTGGCTCTTCTCGTGATGTCTTTTGAGTGATAATCACAACTACCATTTATTAAGCACCAGGCACTTCATTGTTTTGACCTCTAATCTTTACAATAATCCCAAACAAGATAGCATATCCCTATTTTATAGATGGGGAAACAGACTCAGGGAAAATGATCTGTTCAAGGTCACATAGCTGGTAAGCAACAACCAGGGTTCAAATGCAGGACTATCAGGCTCCATAGGATGTCTTCTTTCAATACAATCCCACTGTTGTTTCTTTTCCCCTGATGATCAGTCAGTTCAGTTGTTCAGTCGTGTCCAGCTCCTTGCAACCCCATGGACTACAGCACGCCAGGCTTCTGTCCATCACCAACTCCTGGAGCTCATTCAAACTCATGTCCATCGAGTCGGTGATGCCATCCAACCATCTCATCCTCTGTCGTCCCCTTCTCTTCCCACCTTCAGTCTTTCCCAGTGTCAGGGTCTTTTCCAGTAAGTCAGTTCTTTGCATCAGGTGGCCAAAGTATTGGAGCTTAAGCTTCAGCATCAGTCCTCTCAATGAATATTCAGGACTGATTTCCTTTAGGATGGACTGGTTGGATCTTCTTACAGTCCAAGGGACTCTTAAGAGTCTTCTCCAACACCACAGTTCAAAAGCATCAATTCTTCATCACTCAGCTTTCTTTATGGGCCAACCCTCACGTCTATACATGACTACTGGAAAGCTATCATCCCCTGATGATAGTTATTTCCAAACGTCTTTACCTAAAGATCTTCATGTTGGTTAGGCTAAAGTTAATCTGCTGTAACAGAGAGACCAGAAGTGCAGCTTCTTAAACAGGGTAGGAGTATTCTTTTTGTCTCTTATGTAAAAGTGTAGCTTTGAGTGGTCCAGGCTAGCACGAAGGCTCTGGCATCATCACATGGCTTCCTAGGTGGCTCCACTCACCACCATTGATCAACTGGTGGGAAATGGGAGAAAAAGTCAATCAAGAACATGCAAATTTAAGGAAAAGTTGTAGAAACTGCACACAACACTACTCTCATGTACCACTATGCTGAATGAACCATTGTAGCCCTATCTTCAAGGTCTACAAGGCTGGGAAATTTGGGTTCTAGCTAGATGGCCATATGCTCAGATAAAATTTGATGTGTCTGTTTGTGTCAGAGTAAGTTTCTCTAACCTAAAAAAAAAAGGGAGAGGGTACAGGCTCTGGGGAGTGGCTACAGGCTCCATCATAGTCCCCCTAGGCACAGTTTTCATCTTTCTGATTCTCAGTTCTCCTATGAAGCAGCATCCATGCACCAGTGACCAGACAACCTTTTTGCTACTTGCTTTGTATCTGGCTGAGAAATAGATGTTGTCCCTTGTTTTTGCAAGTTTTCTTCCTTTTTATTTCTTCTCTCTGCCCCTAAAGCAAAGCCATTGTTTACATAGGAATTTTGAGATAGAAGGACTTTCACAGATGGAGAAATTGGGATTCAAAGTGAGTGACTTGTCTGGGGTTGAACAAATAGTAGCAGAGGGGACTTGAACTTGGGTATTTTGGTTCCTGCCCCCCATCAGGTAGATATAAGTCCTTCTCCACCTAAGCCCCTTCCTTTGCCATTTTTTTTTTGTTTGTTTTGGTGGAGGACAATGGCAAGAAAGTCAACAACACATATGGACAGTTCTGAAGTTTTCCTTAGAAAATCCTTAAAGGTGAGGCTAATCAGAACACAGACAAATCCTTCAACCTAGATAAAGTACAGTCATGCTCATTTGAAAGCTGGTAGAAGCACTCCAAACTAACTCCTAGTCATTTCCAGGCTTCTTCCAAACCCTCCTGACACACCTGAAGATTTCCTTCTGAAACAGCTCATAGTTATGTCTCCATTCATTGACCTGTAAATGGTTTCTCAAAGCATCAGCAATTTCTGATCCTGTTAGCACCATGAGTATCCAAGATAACATTGCTCTTTCTCCTTTTACTTCTACTTTTCTCAGTTCAAATTCAATGCAGCTTGAAGGGCTGGAGGAATTCCATGGGCTCTAGGGTTTAAATGAATTAGCCCCTCAACAATATTGCAACTAGATGGGCAGTCGTCAGCAGGGCTGCTCAGCCTGTGTATTTCTTGTCTTTTTTTTGGCCGCCCCCTGTGGCTTGTGGTATTTTAGTTCTCCAACCAGGTATTGAGTCCAGGCCCTTAGCAATGAGAGTGCTGAGTCTTAACCACTGGCCCGCCAAGGAATTCCCAGTCTGGTGTTTTAAAGGCTGGCTTTTCTTTACTGAGGAGGAGAGACAAAGAACAGAGGGAGGGATGCAGAGTGTGATGGACACTCCATCTAGAGGTATGTGTGTGAGAGCATGTGGGGGGTGTGTGTGTGTGAGGATGTGGGTATGAGGGTGTGACATGGGTCTGTATATTGTGTGGAGAGGAAAAAGAGAAGAGGAAAAGAAAGAGGAAGAATTTTAGAGTTTGTGTCAGCACAGTAAGCTTAAAGGGAACACAAGAAGGGGGAGTGAAAGTGAGACAGAGACAGAGAGCAGGTTAGAACATATGTGAGAGGGGAGGGGAATAAAGCACAGATGGGGGAACTCTTGATAGGAAGAGGCCCAATTTAAGAGCAAATACTACTTTAAGAGATTGGCTGGCTGGCTGGCTGTGTATCAGTCAGTCACTGGCAGTTTTGCAGAGTCTGTAGGAATTTCAGATGTTTGGAGATCATGGTCCCACTCACAAGGAACTTACAAGGAGATGAAGAGCTTCAGGAGAAAGCCCTAGGAGCCCCAACACAAAGGGTGAGAACCAGTTAGAGCTGTGGGGCAAAAATTTTTATGTTAGTTTGTTGCTGGGCGCAGAGATTGGGAAGAGACAAAGACTCTAGAACAGCACTGAGTTCAGCAAGAGGGAATTGTTAAATAAATTATAATCGTGTGCCATGTAATGTACCATCAGGAATAATGATGTAGATGTATATTAACTGCCATAGTGAGAGTTCAACAATTTATTATGAAGTAGAAAAAAAGCCAGCAGGTTGTGAAACAGTACATATGGCATGATGCAATGTTATTTCAAAAAATTATACATTTATATATATGGAAAAAATCTGGAATAATATCCATAGAACTGTTAACAGTGGTGATTTTTGGATGGAGGTGTCTTGATTTCCTTATTTATTTTCTTTCAGGAAGCATGTATTTCTTTTACAATCAGGAAAATAGGAAAGAGAGAATATACACAAGAGAGAGAATGGGAGGCTGAGGATAGGATAAGAACAAGTGGGCATTTATCAGTTCTGTGTTGGAGGGAGCAAAAGCTCCGCTTGGAAGCCCAGAACCAACCAATCAATTACCACCCCTGGCTGATCAGTGACCAGCCAGTGCTGACACCATGTGCCTCCCATCTCCCACCCTACTCCTTTACTCCTACCCTCCCTGGTCTCCTGTCTCCCCCCTTCCATGTCAGCTGCCTGACACTGTGACTACCAGACCGTGACTAGCTCTGTGTAGCTGATCCCTGGGACGGTGTCTCCCAACCCTGTGCTGAGTTGGATCCAGCTGAAACATGCACTTGACCCAGGGGGGAGGAGGACAAGGAAGGAGCAGTGGGGTTCCCTTTAGGTTTTCCCTTTCCCTTTCGCAGGAAGCAAAGCTGAGTCAGACCGGGGAAACAAGAACATACATTCTCCTGTTCAGATGGACTCGGAAGATGACTTTGTCCTGTCCTATGTGACACCTAGACTGGAAGTTCCTATGGAGGAAAATGAAGAAGCACATTTTTGGAAGCTGACTAATTAATTCTTTTAAAGTTTGGGCCTGAGGTTGGCTCACGCTGTGGAGGCCTCTGCCAGTGGGGCAAGGGGTAGCTCAAAAAATAGCACACTGAGGGGCTGGCATAAAGGAAGATCATGATAAATACCCTTTGGGGCTAGCTGATCTCAGAAGGTGGGCTTAATTTGGATTGTTCTTGTTCAAGTTTGTCTTGTTCAAGCCCATCACTGGACTTGCTTCTCCATACAAGTGAGTTTCTTATTTTTAACTATGCATATCAAACAAAAATGGCCCCTACTTAAAACACATTTGCTAACAGCTGCTTCTGCTCACAAACAATGATATAATTTCCCTCTAGGGGAGGTGGCTTTTTGGTTAGCAAAATTCAATTTAATTAGGAGCTTAAGCAAGCACCTCTCTCTGTGCCCTCCCCGTCCCCACCAGGGATGGTTGAGAAAGTGACAAGAAAGCAGAGAGAGCAAAACTCTCTGTTAGGAAATGAATAGAAACTTTGGGGCATGGAGAAGGGAGAGCTTAAAAGTGAAATGGTGAGACTTCCCTGGTGGTATAGTGGATGAGAATCCACCTGCTAATGCAGGGGACACAGATTTAATCCCTGGTCTGGGAAGATTCTACGTGCCTTGGAGCAACTAAGGTCATGGGCCACAACTACTGAGCCCATGTGCAGCAACTACTGTAGCCTGTGCACCCTAGAACCTGTGCTCTGAAACAAGAGAAGCCACCACAAAGAGAAGCCCATGCACTGCAACAAAGAGTAGCCCCCACTCAATGCAACTAGAGAATGCCTGAGCGCAGCAATGAAGACCAGGCACAGCCAAAAATAAACAAGTTTTTAAAAGTGTGAAATGGTGGCGGACGGCAGCTATAGAAAAACATGCCTAGAAAGACCCCAGTGTCTAAGGTGGCTTAAGAACAACTAACACAAAGTGTTTTTCACATTCAGTGGGTTTTTTTTTTTTTTTATCATTTCTGAGACCCTGGAGGCCCCTCAGTTACCCATTATAAAGAACATTGTTCAAGTGACAGAGTGAAGCACCAGGGGTTTAGAAATTGGGCTCTGGGGCAGGCTGCTCAGTTTGAGATCCAGCCATGCCACGTGGGGGCTCTGTAACTTTGAGTAAGTTCAATGACTTCTCCAAGCCTTAGTTCTTTAACCTGGAAACTGAAAGTAATGGTATTTGTGGGGATTAAATGAGATCAGCTTTATAAAGCACTTGGTACAGTGCTTGCTCATAGTAAACACTCTGGAAGTGTCAGTGATAGTGGTGGTGGTTATGATGATGATGATGGAGGAGGAGAAGACAATGATAACATGGTAGCTGCAGCTGCATTAGATAGTCTTTCATCTGCCAGTATTAAATATCAACTAGAGAAATCATAGAAGACCTAGCTGAACACTGGACTTTAGATGAATTAGTGCAGTGGTTCTTAAAGTGTGGTCCCTGGGCCAGCATCACCTGGGAACTTGTTAGAAATGCTGGTTCTAGGCCCTCCCCAGATCTACTGAAATAGAAACTCTGGGTATGGGTCCTGAAATCAGTATTCTAACAAGACTTCCAGATGATTCTGATGCACACTTTAACATTGAGAACTACTGACATCGTGAACACTGCCTTAGTGACTTGCAAGAAAGGAGCCACATTGCTGGTGGGTTAACTTTTTTCACCCTTGTTCAAACATGACTACTTCACAATCATCATAATTTCACTGAATGTGATTGTAAATAAGTATATGGTGGAGTCAAAATTTATCCAGGTGTGAAAACTAGTACTTCAGTTTTCTAAAACTGATCTCATCTTGTTCTAGGGTCCCCATTTTCCAGGCAAAGAGTTTTTCAGTTGAGATCCCTGATTTGGGTCATCAATTCAAAGTTTAAACTCCTCTTCGGGTTATGTTTCCTCCACCCCTCATCCCCTTTCTGAGAAGGTGTCTGGGTGCAGGAGGGAGCTGAGGCAGTCTTACAGCAGCAGGGAGAAGTCTTTGCACAGCCTGGGTGCCTTCCCACCGTGGGCCTTGCTCATCCCTCTGGGCTCACAGATGTGACTTTGCTCCAAGGCTCTGGGCTCTGGCTGTTCCCACCTGGTCTTTTGGTGCTTCAGGCTGCACCTGTTGCTGGAAGCTGTGATCTCTGTCACAGCTTCCCCTACTGCAGCCTTCTCATCCTAATCCTACCACCTAGACCTCCTTGGACCCTAGCAACCTGGATGGCAGACAAGAGCCCAGGGTGCTTCAAACCAGGGATGAGGCAAGGGGAGAAATGCAGTTAGTAAGAAAGGACAAAACATCAATGTATTCCATAACTATTCACCCTCCCTCCTCTCCTCTTTCTTTCCTTCTTTCTTTTTTTAAAAAAAATTTATGTATAAATATATTTTCACTGAAGTATATTTGATTTACAATGTTATGTTTCAGGTCTACAGCAAAGTGATTCAACTTTATAAATATATATATGTGTATTTGTATTTATATATGTATAAATTCCTTTCTTTAATGAAAAGCCAAAAGGGAAAACATCTGTCTTGGAAATTGAGATTTAATAAAAGCAGGTAACACTCAGGGAGGCCCTGGTTGCTGAAATTGCTCAAATATTCGATTCAAGAGTCTTCCCAAGAACTCAAGGTCTAGGTTATATGACAAGACACATCAGAAATTAAATTTCCTTTTTACTTAAGATAGAACAAAAATTAAACTCCTGGTAAATTTGCGTTTAATATAAAACCAGACCTTTTCTAATCATTGTGGGACAGTCATCTCTTTCTCTTCACTGCCTTCTAGAATATATACTATATTAAAATTTTTAATTTTTTCATTTATTTAGCACTTCTAATAAGCAGTGAAGACTTATTACTTAATATTTCATTTTTCTTAAGTCTTGCTTCTGTTCTACATAAGTTGTAAGCCACTCAAGGACAATGATTTTAATAATGATAGCTGATAGTCATTTGAGATGGTACTGTGTATCACATTTGTTAGGCAGGTGGACCAGGTTATTCTGTAATAACAAATGACCTCACATTCTCAGTGGCTTAACACAACTAAGGTTTTCTTCTTGCTCACTGTACATGTCCATTGGGGTCATCAGGCAGCCTCTGCTTTCTGTAGACTCTTTGGATCCAGGCTGACAAAGGGACCTGTGCTCCCACAGTTTCCCCAGAAGAGCAAAGGTGATGTGGAAGATTGTACAACAACTCTTAAAACTTCTGCCTAGAAGTGACGTATCAGTCCTGCTCACATTTCATTGACCAAAGTAGTCATACCATCACACAGAACTTTATATTGGGAAGGTACAAACCTATTGTGTGCCTGGAAGGTAGAGAGATAAAAATATTTGGAGAGTTCAGTTCAGTTCAGTGGCTCAGTTGTGTCCAACTCTTTGCAACCCCATGGACTGCAGTATGCCAGGATTCCCTGTCCATCACCAACTCCCAGAGCTTACTCAAACTCATGTTCATAGAGTTGGTGATGCCATCCAACCACCTCATCGCTAAGGATTATTGGTCTTCTCTCCTGACTCAGATTGTAAAGAATATGACTGCAATGTGGGAGATCTAGGTTCAATCCCTGGGTCAGGAAGATCCCCTGATAAAGGGAATGGCTACCCACTCCAGTATTCTTGCTTGGAGAATTTCATGGACAGAGGAACCTGTAGGCTACAGTCTGTGGGGTCACAAACAATCAGACTCAGTCAAGCGACTAACACTTTCACTTCACTTTTCACTTGCACTGAGGATTATACCAGGCATTGTGTTAAGTTCTTGACTCATGTTTCCATCTTTGCAACTCCACAATGAGGGACCTGTATTAGCCCCCATTTTTATAGGATGAGGAACCAAGTCCTCATTGCTTGTAAATGGTGGAACAAGATTCAAGACCAAATCCATTAGATTCCAATATTTGTGCTTATAACCAAGAGGCTATTCTGCTTCTTCAAGAATAGTGAGTTAATTTTTATTGAACTCAGAGATTATCAAGGCACAAAGTCTAAGTGTTTTCTATGCTTTATCTCATTTTATCAGACTTCAACACTTCACCACTCAGACTTCACTACTTTGTGAAATAGATTCAGTTATTAGTCGATGCCAAGGGAAACCAAAGCTTAGGTTGCAAAGAGTCAGACGTGACTGAGTGACTGAACTGACTGACTGAAATTAACTCCACAACTTAAGTCATAATTACAGAACTCATTACTGACCTAAAGCAAAATTGAAAGGCTAATTAAGATTCTGTGAATGCAGACAGTGGGTCCCTTTCTCTCTCTCCATACCCTACATGAAGGCAGCTAGATTCTGATGTTCTGAACACAGAAATGGCAAGTCCGTTGTACACAGCTGTGCAGGCTGAGCAGTGCATGAAGAGGATAACATTCACATAGCCTGTGATGTATTAACATCTGCTGTGAGGAAAGGAGTCACAGATTTGACCAGACCTGACTTGTGAGCCAGTCACAGATTTACACCTCTCTAGCTAGTGTGACTTGGGCAGACTTAACTTTTCTGAACCTCCAAAATGTCATAATTTTGTAAGGTGCATTAAATGAAGATTTTACTGATTATCACATTTATTGAATACTTTATAGTCCCAAGTCCTATTCCAGTGCTTTAAGTCATGTATCAATAAATTTCAAAATAACTCTATGAGTTAGGTATTATCTCCTTTTTACAGATGAGGAAACAAGCACAGAGAGGTTAAATGATTTGTGCAAAGCATCTAGCTGCTACATTGTATAAAGAGGAATCAAATACAGGCAGTTGACTCCCTAGCTCAATTCTAGATAGCCTTTATATACTCTCAACTCTTTGGTACCCAAAGGTAGCAAGTGTAAAACTTGGCATCTAGAATGAACTAGTCCAATTGACTTGAGCTGGCCAGACTGTAATCAGTGGTAGGCTCAGCTCTATCAGAGGCATGGACTGAAGCAACCTGTAATTTATTATTTATTTTATTTTATTTTCATCCTTTGAGTCATTCTTTATTTGGTACTCCATCTTCTCAATTCAATTCAGATTTTTTCCCTAGGACTTTTTTTTTTTTTAACTTTTTATGTTGTATTACAGTATAGCTGATTAACAGTGTTGTGATGGTTTCAGGTGGACAGCAAAGGGACTCAGCCATACACATACATGTATCCATTCTCCCACAAACTCCCCTCCCATCCAGGCTGCCGTGTAACATTGAGCAGATTCCTTGTGCTAGACAATAGCTCCTTGTTTCCAACCTGTAATTGAAATCAGCCCTGTGGTACGTGGTGCTAGTGGTAAAGAACCCACTTGCCAATGCAGGAGACAGAAGAGATGAAGGTTCAGTCCCTGGGTTGAGAAGATCCCCTGGAGAAGGGCATGGCAATACACTCCAGTATTCTTACCTGGAGAATCCCATGGACAGAAGATCGTGGAGGGCTATGGTCCATAGGGTAGCTAAGGGTTGGACATGACTGAAGCGACTTAGCACACGCATGTCCACAAATCATGGCGTGGGAGGGGGCAGATCCTGTTAAAATCCAGACTTTGATTCAGTAGATCTGGGGTGAGTCTGAGATTCTGAACATGAACAATATGAAAAGGCAAAAAGATAGGACACTGAAAGGTGAACTCCCCAGGCTGGTAGGTGCCAAATATGCTACTGGAGATTAGTGGAGAAATAACTCCAGAAAGAATGAAGAGGCAGAGCCAAAGCAACAACAAGATCCAGTTGTGGATATGACTGGTGATGGAAGTAAAGTCCGATGCTGTAAAGAGCAACATTGCGTAGGAACCTGGAATGTTAGGTCCATGAATCAAGGCAAATTGGAAGTGGTCAAACAGGAGATGGCGAGAGTGAACATCGACATTTTAGGAATCAGCGAAATAAAATGGAAGGAAATGGGTGAATTTAACTCAGATGACCATTATATCTACTACTGTGGGCAAGAATCCCTTAGAAGAAATGGAGTAACCATCATAGTCAACAAAAGAGTCTGAAATGCAGTTCAGTCGATCAGTCGTGTCCGACTCTTTGTGACCCCATGAACCACAGCACACCAGGCCTTCATGTCCATCACCAACTCCCGGAGTCCACCCATGTCCATTGAGTTGGTGATGCCATCCAACCATCTCATCCTCTGTCGTCCCCTTCTCCTCCTGCCCTCAATCTTTCCCAGCATCAGGATCTTTTTAAATGAGTCAGCTTTTTGCATCAGGTGGCCAAAGTATTGCAGCTTCAGCTTCAATGTAGTACTTGGATGCAATCTCAAAAATGACAGAATGATTTCTGTTCATTTCCAAGGCAAACCATTCAATATCACAGTAATCCAAGTCTTTGCCCTGACCAGTAATGCTGAAGAAGCTGAAGCTGAACAGTTCTATGAAGACCTACAAGACCTTCTAGAACTAACACCCAAAAAAGATGTCCTTTTTATTATAGGGGACTGAAATGCAAAAGTAGGAAGTCAAGAAATACCTGAAGTAACAGGCAAATTTGGCCTTGGAGTATAGAATGAAGCAGGGCAAAGGCTAATAGAGTTTTGCCAAGAGAACACACTGGTCATGACAAACACCATCTTCCAAAAACAGAAGAGAAGACTCTACACGTGGACAACACCAGATGGTCAATACTGAAATCAGTTTGATTATATTCTTTGCAGCCAAAGATGGAGAAGCTCTATACAGTCAGCAAAAACAAGACCGGGAGCTGACTGTGGCTCAGATCATGAACTCCTTATTGCCAAATTCAGACTTAAATTGAAGAAAGTAGGGAGAACCACTAGACCATTCAGGTATGACCTAAATCAAATCCCTTATGATTATACAGTGGAAGTGAGAAACAGATTCAAGGGATTAGATCTGATAGAGTGCCTGAAGAACTATGGATGGAGGTTTGTGACATTGTACAGGAGATAGGGATCAAGACCATCCCCAAGAAAAAGAAATGCCAAACGGAAAAATGGTTGTCTGAGGAGGCCTTACAAATAGCCGTGAAAAGAAGAGACGTGAAAGGCAAAGGAGAAAAGGAAAGATATACCTATTTGAACGCAGAGTTCCAAAGAATAGCAAGGAGAGATAAGAAAGCCTTCCTCAGTGATCAATGCAAAGAAATAGAGGAAAACAATAGAATGGGAAAGAATAGAGATCTCTTCAAGAAAATTAGAGATACTAAGGGAACTTTTCATACAAAGATGGGTACAATAAAGAATAGAAATGGTATGGACCTAACAGAAGCAGAAGATATTAAGATGAGGTGGCAAGAATACACAGAAGAACTATACAAAAAAAGATCTTCATGACCCAGATAATCACGATGGTGTGATCGCTAACCTAGAGCCAGACATCCAGGAATGCACACTCAAGTGGGCCTTAGGAAGCATCACTACACACAAAGCTAGTGGAGGTGACGGAATTCCAGTTGAGCCATTTCAAATCCTAAAAGATGATGCTGTGAAAGTGCTGCACCCAATACGCCAGCAAATTTGGAAAACTCAGCAGGACTGGAAAAGGTCAGTTTTCATTCTCATCCCAAAGGCAATGCTAAAGAATGCTCAAACTACCACACAATTGCATTCATCTCACACGCTAGCAAAGTAATGCTCAAAATTCTCCAAGCCAGGCTTCAACAGTATGTGAACTATGAACTTCCATGTTCAAACTGGATTTAGAAAAGGCAGAGGAACCAGAGATAAAATTGCCAATGTCTGTTGGATCATTGAAAAAGCAAGAGAGTTCCAGACAAACATCTACTTCTGCTTTATTGACTACACCAAAGCCTTTGTGTGGATCACGATAAACTGTGGAAAATTCTGAAAGAGATGGAAATACCAGACCACCTGACCTGTCTCCTGAGAAATCTGTATGCAGGTCAAGAAGCAACAGTTAGTACTGGACACAGAACAACAGACTGGTTCCAAATTGGGAAAGGAGTACGTCAAGGCTGTATATTGTCACCATGCTTATTTAACTTGTATGCAGAGTACATCATGAGAAATGCTGGGCTGGAGGAAGCACAAGCTGGAATCAAGATTGCCAAGAGAAATATCAACAACCTCAGATATACAGATGACACCACCCTTATGGCAGAAAGTGAAGAAGAATTAAAGAGCCTCTTGTTGAAAGTGAAAGAGGAGAGTGAAAAAGTTGGCTTAAAACTCAACATTCAGAAAACAAAGATCATGGCATCTGGTCCCATCACTTCATGGCAATAGATGGGGAAACAGTGGAAACAGTGTCAGACTTTATTTTTTGGGTTCCAAAATCACTGCAGATGGTGACTGCAACCATGAAATTAAAAGACGCTTGCTCCTTGGAAGAAAAGCTATGACTAACTTACACAGCATGTTAAAAAGCAGAGACATTACTTTGTCAACAAAGGTCCGTCTAGTCGAAGCTATGGTTTTTCCAGTAGTCATGTATAGATGTGAGAGTTGGACTATAAAGAAAGCTGAGTGCTGAAGAATTGATGCTTTTGAACTGTAATGGTGAAGAAGATGCTTGAGAGTCCCTTGGACTGCAAGGAGATCCAACCAGTCCATCCTAAAGGAAATCAGTGCTCAATATTCGTTGGAAGGACTGATGCTGAAGCTGAAACTCCAATACTTTGCCACCTGATGTGAAGAATGGACTTATTTGAAAAGACCCTGATGCTGGGAAAGATTGAAGGCAGGAGGAGAAGGGGACAACAGAGGATGAGATGGTTGGATGGCATCACCGACTCAATGGAAATGAGTTGAGTAGGCTCCAGGAGTTGGTGGTGGACAGGAAAGCCTGGCGTGCTGCAGTCCTTGGGGTCGCAAAGAGTTGGACACGACTGAGCGATTGAACTGAACTGAACTGATTGAGAATGTCAGTGACAGGTCCTGGACCTTGCCCCTGAGCTTCAGACTTCCATATCTAACTGCCTGCAGGACCAGCCCCTTGCTTATCCCTCAGGCAACTCATACTCAATATGTCCATTTAGGCACACAGACTTTCCCCTGATTTTCCACCTCAGTCACTTGCATCAGGAACTTGAACCATCTTGGAGCACACACAATCACCCCAACATTCCATCAGCCCTCAAGACCTGCCCATTTTACCTTTTGTTTCTTCTTTTCTAATTTTTAAAATTGAGATATAATTGACATTCAACATTTATGAGTTTTAGGTGTATATCATAAGGAGTTGATATCTGTAGACATTGAAAAATGATTACAAGTTTAGTTAACATCACTACATATAGTTACAAATTTTTTTTCATGATGAGAACTTTTCAGATTTACTCTCTTAGCAACTTTTAAATGTCAAATATCGTTAACTACAGTCACCATGCTACACATGATATCATATCTCTAGGACTTACTTGCCTTAAAATTGGAAGTTTGTATCTTTTGACCCCCTTTACCCATTTTTGCTCGCCCGCATCCCTGCTTCTGTCAACAGCCAATCTGTTCTCTGTATCTATAAATTCGGATTTAAAAAGTTGATTATGTATGTGATATCCTACAATGTTTGTCTTTCTGTCTGACTTAGTGCAGTGCCCTCAAGGTCCATCTTACCTTCTTTTTCTTTAAGACGCATCCTCCCTTGCCTGCAATGCAGGAGACCCAGGTTGAATTCCTGGGTCAGGAAGATCCCCTGGAGATGGAAATGGCAACCCCCTCCAGTATTTTTGCCTGGAGAATTCCATGGATAGAGGAACCTGGTGGACTACAGTCCATGGGGTTGCAGAGTCAGATACGACTGAGTGACTAACACACCCACACACACACTCAGTTTCTTTGCTTCTATCTACTATGTTACTTGAGTCGCTTAGCATTTTTCACCTGAACTACTCTTACAACTTTCACATTGACCTCCAATGTGATTGCAACTCCTTTCTTCACACTTTGTTTGCCAGAATGATCTTTCTGAGGTCCGCATTTCACTACAGATCTTCTTGGTTTAATACTCACTCACAGCCCCTCATTGTCCTCAGGGTAAAACCCCAGCTTCTTAGAATGGTAAGACTCTTCTCGGCTTGGGCTCTGTGCATGCTTCCACCCTCATTTCCTTCCATGCCTTACCTTTCACACTCACTTCAGGTAATATCCAGTGCTTGGTGTTGTCCTCAGGACTCAGCCAGGCTAGCCCCACCCCTTGGAAAGATCTTCATCTGCCAAACTTACAAATCCAACTCTCCTATAGCTATTTCTCCCTTAGAAAGTCCTTCCTGCCTGTTTTCTGGGATCCCAAGAATATTCAGTTTAATATTTAGCATAACATTTATTCTTTATTATTATTTGCTTTTAATTTTCAAAATAAAAATTCTAAACTTTTTTTAACAGGGTCTTTAATATATTATGTGATAATATATTAAAATGATCTGGTGTCTCTCTCTTTCTAGGGAGTACATAAGCCAGCCATGTTTTATTCATAGGGTATCCCCACCATCCTACATGAATATTTGTTGATGTAAAGTTGCTTGTGTGAAAGAAACTTGAAATTATCTCAGACTCTCCTCTTACTCTCATGTGTGCATGCGTGCTCAGTTGCTTCAGTTCAGTTCAGTTCAGTTCAGTCGCTCAGTCGTGTCTGACTGTTTGCGACCCGATGAACTGCAGCACGCCAGGCCTCCCTGTCCATCACCAACTCCCGGAGTCCACCCAAACCCATGTCCATTGAGTCAGTGATGCCATCCAACCATCTCATCCTCTGTCGTCCCCTTCTCCTCCTGCCTCCAATCCTTCCCAACATTAGAGTCTTTTCCAATGAGTCAACTCTTCGCATGAGGTGGCCGAAGTATTGGGGTTTCAGCTTCAACATCAGTCCTTCCAATGAACACCCAGGACTGATCTCCTTTAGGATGGACTGGTGGGATCTCCTTGCAGTCCAAGGGATTCTTAAGAGTCCTCTCCAACACCACAGTTCAAAAGCATCAATTCTTCTGCGTTCAGCTATCTTCACCATCCAACTCTCACATCCATACATGACCGCTGTAAAAACCATAGCCTTGACTAGATGGACTTTTGTTGGCAAAGTAATGTCTCTGCTTTTAAATATGCTATCTAGATTGGTCATAACCTTCCTTCCAAGGAGTAAGCGTCTTTTAATTTCATGGCTGCAATCACCATCAGCAGTGATTTTGGAGCCCCCAAAAATAAAGTCTGACACTGTTTCCACTGTTTCCCCATCTATTTCCCATGAGGTGATGGGACCAGATGCCATGATCTTAGTTTTCTGAATGTTGAGCTTTAAGCCAACTTGTTCACTCTCCTCTTTCACTTTCATCAAGAAGCTCTTTAGTTCTTCACTTTCTGCCATAAGGGTGGTGTCATCTGCATATCTGAGGTTACTGATATTTCTCCCAGCAATCTTGATTCCAGCTTGTGTTTCTCCCAGCCCAGCGTTTCTCATGATGTACTCTGCATATAAGTTAAATAAGCAGGGTGACAAGATACAGCCTTGACGTACTCCTTTTCCTATTTGTATTTCCTATTTGACGTACTCCTATTTCCTATTAAACAGTCGCTTCAGTTGTGTCCAACTCTTTGGACCCTATGGACTATAGCCCCCCAGGCTCCTCTACCCGTGGGATTCTTCAGACAGGAATATGGAGTGGTTTGCCATTTCCTCCTCCAGGGGATCTTCCCAAACCAGCAATCAAACTCACATCTCCTGCACTGCAGGTAGATTCTTTCCCGCTGAGCCGCCAGAGCATTCCCAGATACCACATGCCTCAACTAAAGAACTTGCATGCAGCAATGAAGATCACATGTGCCATAACTAAGACCCAATGCAGTTAAAGAAATGAATGAATAAATAAACATTTTTAAAAATGCATAAATAAAATACATCTGGAGTCCAACCACTTATAACCCATTTGCTGCCTGGACAATTAGAGCAACCTCCTCACTGGTCTCCCCTCCTCCCTCTTCTTCACCCTTCTGTTCTCACACAGCAGCTGGGGTGATGCTTTGAAAACATCAATCAGCTCCTGTCAGTCCTCTGCTCAAAAATCTCTGGCAGTTTCCCTTGACTCTTAGCTGAAATCTAAAGTCCTCAGCACAGCCCTCAAGGTCTTCTTTCTCTGCCCCAACGATCTCCCCTGCCCTCTTTCTCCTGCCTCTCTCTCCGGAATTCACCACTGTCCAGTCATCCTGGCCTTCCTGCTGTCACTCAGATAAGCTGAGCAGGTTTCTGCTTCAGAACTTGCCCTTGATGCTACTCCATCAGGAATGTTCTTCCCTCAGATATTCATAAGGTTCCCTCTCTCACTTCTTTCAGGCCTCCAGGGTCACCTCCCCAGGGTGGCCTGCCCTGATCACCTTCTTAAAAATTGTACTCTCCTTGTTCTCAATCCCCTTGCCTTGCCTAACTTTCTTCATAGTTCTTAGTACTATCTGTTTTTATCTCTTACATAAACTGTATTTCTCTCCCACTAGAATCTAAGCTCCTTGGACATAAGACTTTATCTCTCTTGTTCTCTGTTGTATCCCAGGACTTAGAACAATGCATGGCACATGGTAGGTGCTCAACAAAGACTTCATGAATATTGATTTCATGAACAGGATCAGTGAGTAGAAGCTCCGGGGAGAACTCTTCAGTTCATTAGAAGGGAAGATTTTGTGTCTTCTGAAATTGAAGATGAAAAGCACTGGCGCTGGATGGGTTAAGTTCCCTGTCACGGAGACCTTTCATTCACAGAAAAGCTGGGCAGCAACACTCTCATGGCATGCAGACAGGAGATTTAGAACACCTGGGAGGCTGGATGAGAAGGTCTCTAGTATCCCTCGAGGCTTCGTGCAGCAGCAAGTGATCCTCAGGAAAGCCTGATGGGCAGCCTTGAACATGACTTAGGGAGCTTGGATGCCAAAAAAAGTCACAGTTAAATGCTTTTGAACATACAGTTTAGTTTTTCAGTTTTTCAAGGAAAGATATGATCATTTGATAAATTCAGAAGGAACGGGAAGGAAGAAAACATAGACATAATTCCACTGGAGATGATCACTGTTAATATTTTGGGGTACCTTCTTGTTTATTTAAATATATTTTTTTGCTATTACTTTTACATAGTTACACATTTTGTATACTTACGTAGTAATCTATTGCTGCATAAGAAGTCACGCCAAAACTCAGTGGCCTAAAACAACAATAATCATTTATTATCTGTGGGTCAGGAATTCAGGAGCACCTCAGCTGGAACTTCTGGCTGGGGTCATGCATGTGGTTGCAGTTGATCTGGGGCTGGGGTAAGACTCCTCTTGGTGGCTTCTGTATTCATGAGTCTGGTGCCTGGACTTGAAGACTCAAGTACCTGGGATTCCTCAGGCATTTTTCTGTCTCTCTTTGTGGTCTGGCCACACAGTCTTTCCAGCATGGACTTCAGGGACAAGGTGGACATCTTGATGGCAGCTCAGATTCCCAAAGCTATTTGTCTCAAGAGAGAGAACTAGACAGGATTCCTTAATGGGTTAGCTTTGGAAGACAATAGCAGCATTTCTGTCACTTTTACTGGTAGAGGCAGTTACAAAACTCCACCAAGGGAGGAGAGTTAATGTCAAATTCTGAGAAAAATAACTATCCATCCATCCATCATCTATCTATCTATCCATACATTCTCTCCCTTTCCCCCTCTCCTTCCCCAGATTTGGAAAATACAATGACTATAAGTTATAATTATAAAATGTTTCCTATATTTAACAAATTTGTAACATAAGCTTTCCCTCAAACTATAGACCTTTTCAAACATTTTAATTGCCAATAATATTTTGCTGTGATTAATTTTACCTGGTTTTGGACCTATATTTGTTTCTAGGTATTTTTTCATTACTATAAATAATTATAGGGCTTCCCTGGTGACTCAGATGTTAAAGAATCCACCAGCAATGAGGGAGACCAGGGTTCGATCTCTGGGTTGGGAAGATCCTCTGGAGGAAGGCATGGCAACCCACTCCAGTATTCTTGCCTGGAAAATCCCCATGGACAGAGGAGCCTGGCAGGCTACAGTCCTTGGGGTCACAAAGAGTCGGACATGACTGAGGAACTAAGCACATAAATAATCATGTAATGAACTTATTTGTTAAAAGCTTTTCCTTCTTTACCTCAACAATTGGGGATATGGAACTGTTTTATAAAATTACTGATTTAAAGAATAGGAATATAAAAATACATTTTCCTCTTCTAAGTAGGATAGAAAGGATAGAAATGTTTCTTTTAATATTCTAACCACATACTACCAAATTGCTTTCCACAAGTGTTTTATTGGGTTGGCCAAAACATCCATTCAGGTTTTCCAAATGAACTTTTTGGCCAACTCGTGTATGGACACTTGCTAAGTCATTTCAGTCATGTCTGACTCTTTGAGACCCTATGGGCTGGAGACTGCCAGGATCCTCTGTCCATGGGATTCTCCAGGCAAGAATAACGGAGTGGTTTGCCAGGCTCTCCTCCAGGGAACCTTCCTGACTCAGGGATTGAAGTTGTCTGTTATGTCTCCTGAATTGACAGTAGGGTTCTTTACCACTAGAGCCACCAATCCAATACCTACAAGTTTATATTCTTGCTACAATACATGCAAATGTTTCACCTAACCTTAGAAATTACTACTAAAATAAGATTGTTGCTAATTCAATAGGCCAAAAAGTATCTTTCTTTACATTTGTTGAATTACTTGTAAGAGTGAGCATGTTTGTTCTGATAGCCTACAACATTCAGACATTCTCTTTTTAAAAAACTTTTTATAACTACAAATGTAAAGCATTCAGAAAAGTAGAGAGAATTTTGTTGTGAACCTCAATGTACCCATCATCCAACTTTAAGACATACAACCCATGGATGGATGAATTTCATCTATTACCTGCTTCCTCTGCCTCCCACATTAAATTATTTTTAAGGAAATCCCAGACAGCATATCATTTTCCTTGTAAATATTTCAGAATGTATCTCTAAAAGATAAACATTTTTACAAAATGTAACCATAAAACCATTATGACACCTAAAATCTTATTTAATGTTAAGTATCAAAGTATTTCTTAATGTTAAATTACCCAGTCAATGTTCAAGTTTCCCTGCTTATCTCATATTGTTTTTTTAAAGTAGAATTTCCTTGATTTATATGTTAAGCCTCTTTTAAATTTATAGATTTCTCCCCCCGCCCCTTTTCTTAGTTTTTGCATTTTTTTTATAAAGAAAACAGGTCACTTGCCCTATGGAACTTCCCATATCCTGAATGTTACTAATTGCATCCCTCTACTGTTCAACGTGTTCTTCTGTCCCATGTATTTTTGGTGAATTAGTAGTTAGATGGAGGGAGTTTGTCTGGTTCAGGTTTGAATCTTGGCAAACAGTAGCTTACAGATGACATTGTACACTTTCATTAGGAGCCATGATGTCTAGCTCTGTCTTCTTGTGATGGCAGCTACTGTTGATGACCATTGCCTGGAACCACTGCTTCCTAAAGGGCTTTGCAAAATATTTATCTAAAATTTTTTTTCATCCTTTCTTGGTTTATTAGGGTTTCCCTGTTAGCTCAGATGGTAAAGAATTGGCCTGCAATGCAGGAAGACATAGGTTCGATCCCTGGATTGGGAGGATCCCCTGGAGAAGGGAATGGCTACCCACTCCAGTATTCTTATCTGGAGAATCCCATGGACAGAAGAGCCTGGTGGGCTACAGTCCACGGGGTCACAAAGAGACATGATTGGGTGACTAACACACTTTGATTTATTAGATGGAATATATCCATAAGGAGAAACTTTTCCTCATCAACTGTTTGGTTATCCCGAGGTATGTAGGAAAGGCAGGATAAATGCTTGATTCTTTCCCTTTACTTAGCAAATTTCAAAGTGATAAGTTGATGTATTAATTTACTAGAGCCACCACCACAATTGCCACAGACTGGGTGACTTAAAAAACAGGAGTTAATTTTCTCACAGTTCTGGAGGCTGGAAGTCTGAGATCAAGGTGTTATCAGGGTTGGTTTCTTATGAGCCTCTCTCCTTGCTTGTAGGTGGCTGTCTTCTTGCTGCTTCTTCACATGGTCATCCCTCTGTGTATGTCTATGTCCCAATCTCCTCTTCCTATAAGGACACAAGTCATATTGGATTAGGATCTACCCCAAAGACCTTATTTTACCTTAGTCACCTCCTTAAATGCCCTGGCTCCAAATGCAGTCATATTCTGAGATCCTGGGTGTTAAGATTTCAACCTATGGGACACAATTCAGCCCATAACAGTTGATTCCCTATCATTCTCTAAAGGTGACCAATGAGAGTCACCTCCGCCCCACCTAGTATCATTATGAACTCATGGATTGAAGCATATTTGACATATTTTAATTGATTATAGTTATTCTAATTGCTGCTGAAATTTTCCCTTCTTAACTAGTTGGAGACTCGTAAAGTTGACTCCTGAGTCCTTTAGACGTAGAGCAGTTGTCTTTGATAGATTTCTTGTTTTCTGACACAACAAAATATTCCAGGCTCATCCATATATTTCTTGCCTCAGACAGAGAATCAGTCTTTTCTACAAGCAGCCATGTTCCTTTTTTCATGGATCAGGGCCCATACTGTAGGTATGAGGGATGCTCAGTACTACTGTATTGGTTATGAAATGTTTATATTTGTAAAAGTAAAATGCCAAAACATTGATGGAAGGTGATGAGATTACACAGCAACCACAAAACTCAAACTCCTAGAGAGGTGGGATACACTCCTTTACTCACAGCAGATCTGCTTCACTGATTCACATTTTCATTGCTGCCTATGTCCTTTAGCTTAACAATGAGTGATCCCTAAGGCAGGGCACCTGCAATGTGTTGGGGACACAAAGATGAGTGGTAAGGCATCGTTCCTCCTTGCGATTTATTTTCAATCTAATAGATGCACCCACATGCCGTTATTCTCTTTGGGTTGCTTCAGTAATATTCAGTTACTTCAATAATAGGTCTAACATTGATCGGGCACTTCAAATGCTGGTTCTGTGAGTTGCTAACAGGTTTAAATGAATTAATCCATAAAAAGCACTCAGTCCAGTGCTTGGCTTATGGTAAGAGCTCAATAATGTCAGCCATTGCCAGTTAATTGCCTGTTTGCACTCAGACTCCCCTCTGCCCTTTTTCTGCTCTGCTCTGTATTTCAGGGAATGACATTTTCTCAGCTCTTTGACCCTTTATCTCCTAGGGGGATTCAGTCATGAAAGGCCTTAGTAGAAACTGGAAGATAGGATTTGAGGAGAGGCCAGAGTATTTCTTCTCCTCCTCTTTGCATCTGGTGGTATCTCCTCCATGGTTCCAGCTTAGATCCTGCTGTGGTTTCAGTCCCTGCAGGACAGCCTCCTACTGTCCCTTTAGCCCTAACTGTGCCCCACTATTTCTAACCTCTGAGTTGCTTTATGGGCATCAATTTCATGTCTGAGCTCTGTTGTCTCCTAAATCATTTAATTTCCTGTATTAAATTCCTGCTGATTGAAAGACCTAGAGTGATTCTTGTTTCCTGAAAGAGTTAACTGCTAATGTTAATATTAGTATCTCACTTAGCTGTATAATCACTCTATCAGGTGAATACTATATTATGCTCATTGTACAGGTGAGGAAACTGAAGCAGAGGGAGGTTAAGTCACTTGTCCCCAGTCATGTACTTGGTAAGTGGTGGAGCCAGTATATGAACCCAGAAGTATCTGTATTCAGTCTCGTTCTTGATGTGCACGATTAGGTAAGACAGCCACCTCCTCACTCACTGTGCTTTAAGAAACCCCTTCTTATGCTTTCTAGCCTGTTCCTAAGCTGAGGAGGGGCACTTCTTGATATCATGGGGTTATTTCTCTTCACGGAGTTTTTCTAGGCCATTTTCTCATGAAGCCCTTCTTCCTGAGAACTCATGAATGAATAAAATGTTGTGGTTCTTTCCTGCATTGTTCTATTTTAGTGATTTATTGATAATTTAGAAGACTTTGCTGCCTAATGTAAGGCATGTAATGGGCGGTTGATTAAGCACAGGGTCTGTGCTCATGTCTATAAAATGGAGTATCAGCCCTCAGAAGGACTAACTCCACATGGTAATTGTTTCCCCCATGGCACCTGGAATCAAATGACAATATCTTTTTCTAAAAAGCCATCCATAATGGTCCCAGGAATGCCCCTGTTATACAAAAGACACCCAAAATTTAGAACAGCTGTCTTTGAGTGGGATGAAAAGTGAGAGAAAGCTTTACAAAGTGGAAAATTACTATTGTTCCCTAGAGCCCAGTATGAGAAATGGAACATCAGATTAATCTCACAGATGAAATAAAAAGTATTAAAAATCCCTATCATCCCAGAAAGGCATTAAACATGGACACTGATGAAAGATTACTTTGTTTCAGAGAACTGGGGCTTTTTTCCTACAACTGATATCATTGTTATTACTGAGAAGGTATTTTACCACTTTAATCATGAATAGACTCTCAGATTTTGCCAATTAGGTGAGGACTAAACTTAGAAAGAGCTGATCACTTGGGGCTTCACGAGAGTCTATGTTACCTTGGTGAGTCTAGTTGAGCTGGTTATGCAACAGGGTTGCTGTATTTGTGAATTCCACCTTCCTAGGCTCCAGCCATGAAAATCATTTCTCTTCACTGATTTGAAGATTGGTTACATCCTCCCCAGTCTGGTGTTTTTACTGTAAACAATGCTGGAATGAGAGTCTTTAATGAGGACTTTTGAAACAGGATCCAGTTTCAGCAAGATGCTAGAGAGGGTCAGGAGAAAGACACACCATCCCCTTCATCACACACCCCTGCTCCCTGCCCCAGGAAACTAGTGAGTCCTTTCTTTATGGTCTTTTCCTGTTTCTCAAAGCATCCTCTGTTCCCAATGACACCAAAGCTCAAGGCCACACCTAAGTAGTAAGTTTAGAGAAACCATTCTGCAGCTTTAATTCCTTAGCATTTTATTTTCCTGACCATTATTCATGATTGCAAGACACTGTAGCCAATTAATTTTCACTTTATCCAGAAGAGCTCACCTGATAAGTCTGTCGGAGCCTTTTCTGTGGTAATTTCAAAGGTCCAAAGTCAGTTCCATCACAAGACGAATCTCATTAAATCCCAAACTCACTAAACGAGAATCATAAGGCCAGGCGTGGTGTACAAGCCTCTGCTTGAAGGAGGCATTTGAGGCTGGCTCATGATGCTGATGACCTTTCACAGAGTCTCTGCCATCTTATCAATAATGCAAAGAGCAACTCTCATAGCTTAGAGCAGGCTGGAACAGATCACTCCTAAGGACCAGGTATATCTCTGCTGCTGTTCCAGAGAATAAATATGGAGAAGAGGGTGGCCAGCATGTATCCAGAGAGCGGGCTGCAGCCAGCACCTTGGCAAAGGGCCTGGGCTGACCCTGACAATAGCTAATTAGTGAGGAACAGAAAGAAGATATCAGCCTATTTGCACATGTCGCCATATCAGATTTTAGCATGAAGCAGAGAGCTTTCCCGGAGAAGGCAATGGCACCCCACTCCAGTACTCTTGCCTGGAAAATCCCATGGACAGAGGAGCCTGGTAGGCTACAGTCCATGGGGTCGCTAAGAGTCGGATACGACTGAGCGACTTAACTTTCACTTTTCACTTTCATGCACTGGAGAAGGAAATGGCAACCCACTCCAATATCCTTGCCTGGAGAATCCCAGGGACGGTGGAGCCTGGTGGGCTGCCGTCTATGGGGTCGCACAGAGTCGGACATGACTGAAGCAACTCAGCAGCAGCAGCAGAGAGCTTTCCCAGCTTATAACTATCCAACTCAGAAGAGTAGTCTCCAGGCACTACTTCTTCCATTCCCATCACACCCAGTGAACAGAGTTCTTGAGGCCATTGTGGGGATAAGACTTTGCTGTAATGGTCAGTGATTGCTAATAACTGTAAGTCTCCTCCTTTCAAAACGCTGATTCAGTATGAACTAGAATCTTCTAGTCCCAGACCCAAACACTCAGGATATGGGTTCTGATTGGCTCAAAATTAGTCACATATTCATAGTTGGTCCAATCAACTTTGGATAGGGTAGCAGAGGGCCTCATAGAACACACACGGCTGCCTGGGCCCACACCTGTAGGTGAGGGGCAAAATAGGATCCTTGTGAGCTTAGCAGAATGTGCAAATTGTATGCATGATGTCTTGCAAAGAAAGGATGGGTGACAATTTTTGTTCTTCTGAGAATAGAATGCCACTGCTCTAATACTACCCTCCTTCTTTATTAAATAAACTCTGCACTTTCTGATTTAATTGTACTTTCAGAATTCAGAGCGTATACTGTTAAGTGGACACAGTGCTAAGGACTCCAGGTCCTAGTTTTTTAATTTTGCAACATGTTTGCACATTCCTCTAGGCTCAGTCTTATCTAGGTCCACCCACATGATAGCCACCTTAGATGAATCGCCAACTATCATGCTTAGGTGCCAACATGTGCTGGACATTTTCAATCTCTCATCCTTTGTCATTGCTGTCTTCTCAGCCTGGAATAGTCTTAAATAATCTAGCTATTGAAATCCCATTCATTATCCCTCAAGGCACAATTCAAATGCCAATTTCTCTCTGAAGTCTCCCTTCATCCTCCCAAGTTTAAACTTGCCAGATTTAGCAAATAAAAATATAGGGTACCAGTTAAATTTGTTAAAAGTATTTCTCAAGTATTTCATAGAACATACATACACTAAAATTTTATTTGCTATTTATCTGAAAATAAAATTGAACTGGGTATCTTTTATCTGGTAACTCTGCTTCAGTTGGATTTAGGTACAATCTCTTCTCACTTCCAGCATTTAGCCTACACTCCTTTTTCACATTTTTTTTAATTCTGTTGTGGTTTAGTTGGTTGTTCCTGTTTTCTTCTTTCTCACTAAATTATGAGATACTTGAAGGCAATATTCTTACTTGTTTCTAAAGACTTTTTAAAAGAGAAGTTTTAGGTTTACAATAAAATCAAGTGGAAGGTAGAGAGATTTCCCATATAACCCTCTCCCCAACCCTATGCATAGCTTCTCCAACGTCAACATCACTCGTCAGATTGGTATATATATGTGTATATATGTATATATATATATATATTCTAAACAAAAGATGAACCTACATTGACACATCATAATACCCAAAGTCTGCAGTTTACCTTAGGGTTTACTAGTGATGTTGTATACTCTATGACTTTGGACAAACATATAATAATTATCCATCATCATAATATCCTACAGAGTATTTTTTACTTGCCCTAAAAATCCTCTGTTCTCTGCCTACTTATCACCAGCCTCCCAGAAGCACTCATCTTTTTATCATTTCCAGTTTTGCCTTTTCTGGAATGGCATATAATTGGAATCATACCATATATAGCCTTCTCCAATTGGCTTTTACTTAGTTGTTAATATGCATTTAAATATCCTCCATATCTTTTTGTGGCTGGATAGCTCATTTGTTTTTAGTACTGAAAAATATTCCATTGTCTGGATGTACTACAGTTTATTTATCTGTTCACCTACTGAAGGACATTTTGGTTGCTCCCACGTTTCGGCCGGAACTTAGGCACAGAGCCACATCTTGCGGCAAGGGAAGCTGGAGAATGTAGTCTTCAGGTGGTTGTCCACATGCCCAGCAAAAAGCTCAAGGGTTCTTTCCTGGAGGGGAGAAATGGGGAATGGGTTTTGGGTACATCCAACAGTCTCTGTGATAATCATCAGAATTAAGGAGGCAGAGGAGATGTTAGTGGATAAGAATATGAATGCAGAGAACTGGAGAGTCAGAGGGGTGAGAACATAGAGATAGTAAGGGAAATCACAGGTGAATGGCTAGATCAAAGGCTGTGCTGGATTTTCACATCTTCCTGAGCTCCCTGGGCTCTATTGTGAAAGTGGGTGTAGTGGACATTCAGCCACCAATACCTTGAACAGCCTTCCAATGCTTGAGAAATTCTCTATTTAATGCATGAACTTCCCCACCTCCATCTTTGGTAGAAGCCAGAAACTTGTTTTTGCAGCCTCTTTGATAGCCAAGATACAGTCCATGGGATGCACCTGCTCTAAACAGTAAATCAGAAACTAGTGAAGCAGAAAAGCAGTTTCTGATAGAATCCATTCTGATGAGGATTCTGGTAAATGCCTGCATTTACAAGAGGCTGTAGGGACAGAGGTTCCAGGAGTAGCATCTAGTACCCACTGCTGGTGGTATAAACTGAAGGGGCTGTGCCTATGGGTGGCACATTGGGAGTATGGTAGATGAGAAAGTTGTCTCTACTGTTCACTCCCTCTCTATAATAGAATCCATGCCTTTGGACATGTGACTTGCAGTGCTTCCCATGAGTATAGACAAAGTCTACATTCCAGACTCATTCATCTTGAGCTTGACTATATGACTATTTTGAGCCATGGAAAGTGGATGGAAGGGACAATGTCTTAATTCTTAAGCCGAGAGTTTTAGAAGCATAGTGAGTTTCCATTAGCCCACTGGAGTTTTCACCCTCACTGTGAGAAAATCATGTTTCATGTAGCCACTGTCCCTTCAGCCTGGATCCTAGAATGAAGATACTTAAAATAGACCTGATCTTGACCCAAAATCTGGGCCCAAACCCCAACTCAGCTCAGCTGAACCCAGCCAAGATGAGCCAAACCACAACTGACCCAGGAAGATAAAATAAAACGCATGTTGTTGCGATTGTAGAATAATTTGCTATGTGGCATTATCACAGAAGAAACCTGACTAATACAAAGCTCTTCCTGGAGTGCTTCCAAAGTTTGATTTGAACAGGGCTGGTATTCAGTGACTATGTTCTAGAACAGCTGTAGAGGTTATTTACCATGCTCTGCTATTCTGATTAGCTGGAGTCTATGCCTAACAGTTCTCATATATTTGACAGTCATCCCTAGGTTTGATTGTCCCAGCTATGTGGCTACTAAGCTTGCTTCTTTAGACTTTCTGGAGATTCTATGATGTAGCTAATGTCCTTGAATAAATTAATTTCTCCATATAATGAAAGGAGTAAGTATGCATTGATTTGCAACTTAAAACCTTGGCTAAAAGAGATGAGAGTGCCAAAGTCAAGGCCATTGATGGAGGTCTCTCACCTCCCTCAGTAACCACAGTACATTTTCAAATTTGCTTCATGAAAGAGTTTCAGCACTTTCTATCTTTGGATTTTGGGTAAAAATGTCAACAACCTAAGAACTCCTGATTTTGCAAACTTGGCACCGGTACTTAAGACTCTTCCCATTGGTGCCCTGGGGGCAGATTTCTTTTTCCAGTGGAAAGAAGACTTGGCCATGACCCAAGAGACCAAGGCTCCAATCTCAGCTGCGCCAGCAATCTGTGTGACCTTGAGAAAGTGACTTTACTTTTTTGGGTCTTAGTTTTCCTGGATGCAGAGTCCCAGGACAGTTAACATCTGCTTTCCTTTTTATGATGGTGGCCCAGGAATAAAGAAATGATGGGAATGTGTCATGGAAAGTCACAGGATCTAAATATATATAAAGTGTATGACATGCACTTCTGTTTAATATGTAGTCTGGCACTAATTATGTATGAATGTATATATAAGCATACTTAAATAACAGTCTGGAAGGAAACATGCAAGTATACTAGTTGTGGTTTCCTCAGGATGCTGAGATTATGGGTGATTTAAATATTCTATTTTAAATGCTTCTGAATTTTCCACATTTTCTATAATGAGCATTTATTACTTTTGTAATGAGGTGATTGTTTTTTAAAAGGAAAGAAAGGCACTCCCAATCTCCCAATTCCTCCCTCCTCCCCTCCTTTCCCCCTCGGTATCCATACATTTGTTCTCTGCATCTGTGTCTCTATTTCTATATGGCTGATTCATTCTTCTGTACAGTAGGAACTAACCCAACTTTGTAAAGCAACTATACTCCAATAAAAATTAATTTTAAAAAAGAAAAGGATGGCACTGATATACTATATTAACGTAGGGCATTTAATATAATTTCTCTTGAAAGCACTTTGACTCAGAGCAGGACCTTTGTTCAAGTAAAAGTAAACACAAGAAAAGGCAGGGGAAATGGAAAGAGAGAACAAGGAATGGTAGCAGGGAGGGGCCCCCATTGCAGTCAGGCCCCTTTGCAGGAAGGGAGATGAGGAGAGGGAATAAGAATCCCCCTTGTAAACCCAGGGACCACTCCCCGCCCCCCATAATATGGCATTTTGAGTCATGGAATCATTCATCAACAAAGCCATGACCATTCATCAGTTAAGCCATGACCATCAAATGCACAGGAAGTCGAGTAGAAACCTGACCGCCGAGCATTAAGCTATAGGTGACTGTTATTCCTGTCCCTGAGCACAGGGCGATAAAGGATCTGGTTACACACATCCTCAGGAAATCCTCAGGAAATAATCTGGGCACATGAACCTGGTGAAGAGAGGCCAAAAACTTTCTCTGGGTCCCGGGTTTTTTCAGATGCCTGAAGCAACCATCTCCAAAAAGGTTTCCTGTTGTAAATATAATGGAGAGGGGAACTGAAGCTACAGGCTGAGAGTGGGCAGAGGCTGCAGAGTTCAGTTGCCACCACATCCTAACTTTTTCTTCACAACTTTGACCCTACCAAAACAATGAGAGAGGAAAATCGGTTATGATCGCATTGCTTCTAAAGCCTAAAGACAGCACTCTCCTCCCTTCCCTCAATGCATTCTTCCTGAAAAGTGGCCAGATTCATTCACAAATGGAGCACATCATATGTTCCAGGCACAGGGCAAGGCTAGGGGTGCAAGGCATGTGCCAAGATTACAGTCTGGTGTGGAAGATAAACAGACATTCAGGTTTCAATACTGACTGGTGGGTTCACCAAGAAAGACAGTTAATAATAATAATTGCTGGGACTTCCCTGATGGTCCTGTGGTTAAGAATCTACCTGCTAATGCAGAGGACACAGGTTTGATCCATGGTACTGGAAGATTCCACATGCTGCAGGGCAACTATTTTCATGCACCACAACTACTGAGCCTGTGTTTACAGCCTGTGAGCCACAGCTACTGAAGCCCATGCACCCTAGAGCTGGTGCTCCGCAACAAGAGAAGACACTGCAATGAGAAAGTCCATGCACCATAAGGAAAATGAGCTCCCGCCCACTACAACTAGAGAAAGCCTCAGTGCAGCAACCAAGACTCAGCGCAGCCCAAAAAAGTAAAGCCAAAAACAATAATTATAATAAGGATAATTGCTAATATTTATTGAGGGCTCATTATACACAAGCTATGTGCTAGACACTTTACATGGGTTATCTCACTTAAGCTTCACATCAATAAGTGAAGTAGGTGTTATCATCAACCCCATTCAACAGACAGGAAAACCACAGCTTAGGGCATTTAAGTAACTGACTGAGGTCACACAGGTTTCTAGCAGAGGAGCAAATCTATGAATCTAATTTTCCTAACTCCAACTCCACTTGCTTAATCCTTCTGCTCTACAGCACAGAAAGGAAAGACAGAGGAAGAACAGTCTAACCAACACGGGGAAGCTCAGAGAAAGCTTCATGGAAGGGGTGACTCTTGAGTTGGGTCTTAAAAGAGGAGCAGGAGTTTGTTTGAGGACAAGGAGGCAAGAAGGGCATGCCAGGCGGGGGTGGGGAGCAGAATATTGAGGCAAGGGGTAGAGAAGCAACTTGGCTCCTTCTGAAAATACCAAATATTCTGGTGCAACTAGAAGGTAGGGGGCCAGTGAAGGTAGGCTGTGAACGATGAGGAGCCTGTTGAGACCCTTGGCTCAGTGACTCCCTGTACCTGATGGCTTCTCTGTGGAATCTTTACCAACATGTGGTGCTTCCAGCAAGCAGGGTGTGAGCCAGCAGTGGCCTCGAAGGGCCTGGGACTCCCAGCCCAGCTGGAGCTCCTTCCCAAGGAGCTAAGTTGGGTGTTTTCCAAGATGTTCCCTGGTGGACCTGAAGGCAGCCTGACTGCATGCCAGGTACAGCAGTGGTGTTGGAATGTGAGAGGGAGAGTTCTGGCAAGGAGAGACGGGACAAGTCTTTCACCTGACTGCAGACTTTGCCTACAGAATGGTAGACTTGAAGCCCAGTTCCTCCACTTACCTACTCGGTGACCCTGAGCAAGTCACTTAGCAGCTCTGCCCCTCCTGTTGGCATCATCACACTGATTTCTTAGGCTATTTGTGAAGATTAAATGAAGCGATTCGTATCAAGTAATTTGCATGATGCCTTGCACAAAGTAAACACTCAGTTTATGGTGGTCTTTTTATAAGCAGTCATGGTTGCTCATTCAACATTCACTCAGCAGAGATTTATTGAGTGTTTTCTCAGGCCTTGAACAAGGAACACAAAGTCCTTGTCTTCCTGGAGCTTATGTTCTAGGAAGGGAGACAGATAATAAGCAATTAATACATATAAAAATTTCAGATACTGATGAGTGCTACGCAGATAGTAAAAGGGTAAAGAGTGAAATGTTTGTATGTGTACGTGTGTGTGTACATATGAGCTTTAGATAAGATAATTGGCTACGGTTTCCTTGAGGAGGTGACATTTGAGCAAAGTCCTGAATCAGAGAAGCTTTTCTCATGAAAATGTAGAGCAAAAATGATTTTGGTGGAGAACACAGCAAACGTAAAGGCCCAGTGGCAGGAAAGAACTTGACATATTCAAGGAATTATAAGAAAGTCAATGGCCTGAAAGAGGGAAGAGTTGTAGAAAATGAAGGGGTAATAGTAGTAATAACAATAACAACAATAGTAATTTGTATGAAATATTTGCTTACAGTTAGATAGATGATTCACACTCATTTCCACAACTTCTCTGTGAAGAACGGGCTATTAGAGCTCCCATTTTTAAACTGGGAAATTAAGGCTCAACAAAGCAAAGAAACTTGCCCAAGATCACACAGCCCTCATAGGACTACAGAGGATTTATTGTCGCATTTGTTGGGATTTGAGCCCAACAGATGGCTCCAGAATCTATTCACTGCCCGATTCCACCCCCATGGGGAAGGCTTCAACTATGTACCCAGCTCTATGTGTGGCAGATGGGTATGCAAGTGTGTGTGTGCATGTGACTGTGTGCATGCCTACCTGTGGGATTAGAAGAGGGCAATGCGAATTATAGATATGTCTGAGTTCTGAGTTGTGGAGATAAAAGTAACACAAGCAAGTGTGATTTCTTTAAGACAAAGTACTGTTAAGTGACAAATTGCCCCAAGCACCTTAGGAACTCTCTAGGGAAGGGGGAATGGATAAAGGGAGCAGAGGGAAGCAGTACAGTTTAGTGATAAAAAGAAACAACTCCAGACTTGATGCCCAGGGCTCAAATCTCACCTGCTCCACCTGTCAACTTACCTCTCTCTGCCAGTTTCCTCCTCTATAAATTGGGGATAATAACAATATCTATCTCATAGAACTGTTGTGAGTATTAAAAGAATTAATCTCTATAAAGTGTTTAAAATAGTGTCAAGCAGAGAATGTTTGGCATTATTAAGTTTTGTGGGGTTTTTTTTGCTATTTGGGTCTAGATTTTTTATTTTTATTGACTTCACCAATAAAACATACATTTTCATTAATAACCTCTTTACTTTATAATTTATTAATTTATTTCTACTACCTCCAAGTTCAGCAATTTCAATATAGATGATCTATCTTCCCTCCCCACCACCTGACACCTTGGTGTTTCAGTCACTTGATCTTCTTTCCTCCAATGATCTTCTCCTCCACCCTCTCTCAGTCACTCTCTCTCATAGCCACATCCTATAACTCCACTCCACCTTTAATCCTGATTTCTGTGTCTCCTCTCTAACCTCTGTGGTCTTTCTCTAAAGCTCCCCAACACCAACAATCCTTTGTCCCCACTGGGACCTCCAGTTTATTGACCTACCATGTCACTATCCATGGTCAACCATTGTAGTATTATATGTTATAGCATGTCGTGTGTGTGTGTGCATGCGTGTGTGCTGCATGCACAGTCATGTTCCATTCTTTGTGACCCTATGGACTGTAAACCGCCAGGCTCCTCTGTCCATGGGATTTCTCAGGCAAGAATATTGGAGTGGGTTGCCATTTCCTCCTCCAGGGGATCTTCCCGACCCAGGGATAGAACCGCATCTCCTGAAAGTCTCCTGCATTGCAGGTGGATTCTTTACTGCTGAGTCACTGAGGAATCTCCAGATATCACGTATTTTGTACATACCTTATGTATAGTATATACACATACATATGCTATTATATGTACTACAACTATACTATGTGTACTACAATATGTACAATATAGTATGTATATATATCCCTTGCCCCCTTTAGCTTAGTCATCCTTTCTTGGCAGAAGGAAACCCCGGTTAAATCCAGCACCACCGACTCTGTGTCCAAACCCGTGCAGCTAAACATGGATGGAGAAAAATACACAGACTTATTGCTGGTTTCACTTTAAATTCATGACCACAAACTTCACATGGTATTTCTCAAGTGAATTCATTCTCTCACCATGTAGATGAACTTTGGCTTCTATTTAAAGTCAGTGCTTCCTCCTGCACACAAGATCTCATCCCCCCTACCAAAGGGCATCACTTGAGCAGTTCTCTCCTCTCTCCCAGATTTTTCTCTCTACAAGATCATTTACAACAGCACATTTTCTTTCTTTCATCTTAAGAAACCTTTATCTAGCTCCACTCCATTAGATCTCTGTTGCTACTTAACAAATGACACCCCAAACTTAGCAGCTTAAGACAACAAACACTTACTATCTCAAAGTTCTTTTGGGCTGGGAATCCAAGCATGGCTTAGTTGGATGTCTCTGGCTCAAGGTCTCCTTCAAGGCTGCAACCAAGATGTCCTTGGGGGCTATAATCATTTCAAGGCTCAAGGGGGGAATGACCCCCTTCCAAGCTCACACACTTGGCTGTTGGCAGGCCTCGGGTACTTCCTGACTCTTGGCTGGACACATTAGTTCCTTGCCATGTGGGCCTCTCCATATGGGCAGCTCACAGCATGGCAGTTTGCTTCCCTCAGAGTCAGCAGACCCAGAGACAAACCTTTTATAACCTAACATTGGAAGTGATATCCTATTGCTTCTTCCTCATTCTATTTGTTAGAAGGAAGTCAATAAGTAAGCCTAGGGAAAATAGTGCACTGGGGATGTAAAATGATGCAGTCATTTTGGAAAACAGAATGGTAGTTCCTCAAAAAATGAAAAATAAAATTACCATATGATCCAGTAATTTTATTTCTGGGTATATACTCAAAAGAATTGAAAGTAGAGACTCAAACACATATTTATACACTCATGTTTAAACAGCATTATTCACAATAGCCAAAAGGGGAAACAACCCAAATATCCATTAACAAGTGAATGGGTAAACAAAATGTGGTATACACATACAACAGAATATTATTCAGCTTTAAAAAGGAATGAAATTCTGATGTATGTTAGAACATGAATAAACCTTCAAAACATTATGGCAAGTAAAATAAGCCAGTCACAGAGAACAAATACTGTATGAATCTATTTACATAAGGTATCAGGAATGGTCAAATTTATAGGGACAGAAAGAAAATAGAACAGTGATTACCAGGGGCTGGAGCAGAGGTGGGGAATGAGGAGTTGGTATTTAATGGGTGCAGTTTCAGTTTGGGATGCTGAGAAAGTTCTGGAGATGGATAATGCTGATAATTGCATGGCAATATAAATATACATAAGGCCACTCAACAGTACACTTAAAAATGGTTAAAATGGTGAATTTAAAAGCGTATTTTACCACATTTTTTAAACTTGTAGGCAATAAAAGCTACCTGCCTACACTCAAGAGAGGAAATGAATATGTGAACACGAGGTCATGAACACCAGAAAACAGAAGCAGATGGACAGTATATCTGTATTATTCATGTTTCATGGGGAGTCTATTAGGAAAAAGGTGCTCCTTTAGGTAGGGTCATAACACTGGCGTAAAACATAAAACTGGTCTCTTCTGGCCACAGTTTTGTGAGGTGGGGTTGTGGGAACCCAAAATCAATGATGAGGATCACTTATATTGATCTTACTCCATAGAATTTACCAAGGGCTCTCGAGTATGGTGAATGTTCTTAGTAAAGGAGTCTTGAGTCTAAAAAATTTGATAAGTGCTATGTTAGGAAATGATGAAGCATCCCTCCTACCCACTATAGAAGAAAAATTCTCTGACCCCAAATGCAGTAGGACCCACTAGGCCTGTGACTAACTACCCAGACCTCCACAACTCCTCTCATCCTGATATAGAACATGTCCTTCTGCTGCTCTTCTGAAGTCCTGGGTGGATAACTGGCACAGTTATTTATGGCTCTATTAGAAGGCTAGTTGCATGGAATCTTTGTTCATTCTTAGTTATCAGTTCCAGGAACTAAGATACTTTCCGCTTAATATCTTATTAAATAAGCTTTTTAAAGAGAGATCGTGAGTACAAATTTTCCATTTTATTTATTTTTACTTTTTATTTTTTAATTGAAGTACTTACATTGTGGTAAATCAACTTGTTAATTTCAGGTATACAGCAAAGTGATTGAGTTATACATACATACATGTTTTTTTCAGATTCTTTTCACTTATAGGTTATTACTTGAGTATAGTTCCTTGTGCTATACAGTAGGTCTTTGTTGGTTACCTATTTAAAAAAATAGTAGTGTCTATATGTTAATCCCAAAATAATCTTTAATAACTGGACAGTATTTATTTTTATTTCTCTAAGGGATAACAGTAATTCTGCTGTAGTGTAGATTAACTCTCATTGAAAAATATCCACTACCATTTGGTATGATAATGAACAGAAATCAGAAGATAGGGTAGTGTTTTGAAAAGAACATTGGCTTTAATTTAGCATCCTAGCTTCGCCATTTACAGAGAAACTGTCTCAAAGTACTCAACCTTTCTAACTTTATCTTCTTATCTGTAAACTAGTATAAAAATACCTAACTTTCAGGTTGCTTAGAGATAATGCATACAGATCATCTGGAGAAGGAAATGGCAATCCACTCAAGTATTCTTCCCTGGGAAATCCCATGGACAGAGGAGCCTGGCGGGCTACAGTCCATGGAGTCACAAAAGTTGGACACGACTTAGTGACTAAACCACCACCACCACCATAAAAGATCTTCTGACACATAATAGCCAATCAAACGAACTATCATCATCATTATCCTGGTACATGAGTTGGGAAAGAGTTTCTGTTGGAATTCTGTGAAACAAGTACCATACATCCTTTTTGATGCCCTTGCTAAGTTCTTAGTGGCCTCTTAGTTACTTTCTGATCAGAAACTCGGAGTTTCTCTCTGAATAATGCGGGACAGCAGATTGATTGGACAAGATGAATATATGCCACCTTCCACATTCTGTCTTGACAAAGAGGGATTGTTTCACCTTAACTGAAGGGTTATTCTCCCCAGGAGGCTTCTTACCTCCAGTGTCCCTCAAAGCAAACACTGTTCTCTGGGCTTCTCCCAAATTCTAGGCTTCAGTGCAGGCTGTGCTTAGTCATTCAGTCGTGTCCAACTCTTGGCAATCCCTATGGACTGTAGCCCTCTAGGCTCTTGTTGTCCATGGGGATTCTCCAGGCAAGAATACTGGAGTGGGTTGCCATGCCCTCCTCCAGGGAATCTTCCCAACCCAGGGATCAAACCCAGGTCTCCGCAGTGTGAGCAGATTCTTTACTATCTGAGCCAGCAGGGAAACCCCTCAGTGCAGGCTGCTGCTGCTGCTGCTGCTAAGTCGCTTCAGTCATGTCCGACTCTGTGCGACCCCATAGAAGGCAGCCCACCAGGCTCCGCCGTCCCTGGGATTCTCCAGGCAAGAATACTGGAGTGGGTTGCCATTTCCTTCTCCAGTGCATGAAAGGGAAAAGTGAAAGTGAAGTCACTCAGTCGTGTCCGACTCTTAGCGACCCCATGGACTGTAGCCTACCAGGCTCCTCCGTCCATGGGATTTTCCAGGCAAGAGTACTGGAGTGGGGTGCCATTGCCTTCTCCATCAGTGCAGGCTAGAATGAACCAAAAAACAACCAATGAATATCACTTTTGACTGATAGTGGAAAAAATAAACAGCTGGGTGAATTTTTATGGGGTAAGATTAGCTAAATAACGAGTTATGTGATGCTGCAGAGAATCTTCCCTTGAGTACTTCTCTGTTTTCTTAGATAAGGGCTCCAGGTGGGGATTTTTATGGAATGATGTGTGAAAATAGTATGCTTCCTCATGCTGGTAAAATGGAAGCCCTGGGTCCCTTTCAGATCCGAGGGAGGCAGATTAATGAGTTGGGGGGATGTGACTGCTGCCTCCCAGCAGCTGGCTCAATTACCTCTCCTGCTCAAGCTGTGCTCTGAGCCTTGGAACACAAGCCTGATGGAATTCTGACCTTGCTGGAGGACTTGTTCCCTCACTGAGGCTGCCTACTTGTAGCTTGAACATGTCCTTTACTTCTCATAGACAGGTTTGCTGGAATCATGGGTGTGAGGGAATTATCCAGGGAGTTTCATTTTTAAAAACAAGGAGGATATTAATAAATGAGATGCTCTAGGAAGCAAAATTATATCTATTTGGGGAAAGGATCTTAGTACATTTCATTCTTATGAAGCATTTTTGAGGGAGAAGTGGCTTGTCCAAAGAGCTTGGTCAGTGATTATCTGTTTGCAAGTGACAGAAACCCACTCAGATTAACTCAAGTAAAACATGGCTTTAATGTAAGGCATTAGGTACACCTCATGGGTTCCAGTTCCAGAAAGAACTGAGAATTAAGAATTTTATACTCCTATGGCTAAGTGTAAGTTTCTAAGTTACCTGACTTCAAATTCTAGATCTACTACTTACCTTGTATGGTTTTGGACTAACTATTTATTGCTCTGTGCATCAGTTCTTTTCTCTGTAAAGTCAGGGAAAATAAGAATTTAATAAATAAGAATTATATTTTAGAATTGGATGAGGTTAAAATAAGTAGATACCCATGAGGTACATGGAGCAGTGCCAGGCACGTACTAAGCTCTTAATAAGTGTTAGATATGGAGGATTTCCATAATAGCTATCTTGTTTCAGACCAACTCTCCCACCTAAGACAATGAAAAAAGCTGGATGAAAATTTCAAAAATCATTCCAAAGATATTGGAAAACTACTAAAGTGAGTCCTTTAAGAGCCTAAGATCTCAGAAAACAAGGGAAACAAAGAACAATGAGCCTGACATTCTGTGCTGCTTTTCCTCCAAGGCATTTGCTAGTTGACAAGCATTACCTAAGATACTGAGAAGCTGCACAGAAAAGACTGACAAGTGAAAAGCTGAGTGTCACTTCTGGCAGTTTTAACGGGGTAGAAGAGACAAAAATGGAGTTTAGGGCCTACCAAAGGAAAGGCAACATGATGTTTACCCTAGTCTTTCAGTTAGAACTCCCAAGGGTTATAACCCAGAAATATGGATAACTATAAATGCATCAATCTTCATAAAAGACTGAAGCCTGGTTCTGAATCTGTTCACTCACTGATTTAATTAAGGTGGGCCAATCTTGCCAGAAGCAAAAATAATCCTCTCTGGAGGAAGATAACATCATCCAGAACCTTGTATATCATCTCTTATATCCAATTCAAAATTACCAGACTCACCTGGAAGCAAGAAAAAATGTCCAAAAACCATTAGAAAAGAAACTCAGACAACATAAAGAAACTAGCAGGAAATAAAAATGTTGGCGTTAGTACAGGCACTAAAACAGCTATCATTAATACATTCAAGAAATTAGATGATGGAGAATTCCCTAGTAGTTAGGACTCCACACTTTCCAGAAGAAAAAAAAAATTGAAAAAGGAACATAAAACAGGTGAAACAGTGAAAACAACCTAATAGTCAAATTTAAAAATTCACCCAAGTATGTGGCTAATTCCATGAAATACAAAAAGACATAGTATTCTGATTAAAAGCCAAAGGTTGAAAAACTAAAATGGAAAAATAAAACCATATTCGTCTTACAACATATACTTTAAATACTAATATGCAGAGGGGAAAGGTGGACAGTAGAAAGGTGGGAAAAAGGTATAGCATGTAATGCCCACCAAAAGAGACCTGACATACTTATACTAACAGCAGACTAAGTAGACTTTAAAGCAAGAAGAATTACTAATGATAAGAGAAATATTTCAAGATGGTGAAAGAGACCATCCACAGAAAAATATTCTGTTTGTATGAACCTATTAACAATACCTCAAAAATTTGGAAGCAGTAACGACATAACTAAAAAGAGAAATAGACAGGGACTTCCCTGGAGGTCCAGTGGTTAAGACTTCGCCTTCCAATGCAGACAGTGCAGGTTCAATCCATGGTCAGAGAACTAGGATCCCACATGCATTGAAGCTAAAAAAAAAAACAAACCCAAAACATAAGATAGAAACAATATTCTAACAAATTCAATAAAGCCATTTAAAATGGTCTACATCAAAAAAATCTTAAAAAAAAAAGAGAGAAATAGATATCTAAAGCATACTTGGAGATTTTAGCATTCATTTCTGAGTAACTGACAGAACAAACAGACCAAAGGTTGACATGATTATACAACTTGGTTTAGTTGAAACACCTAGAACTCTACATCCAAAAACTGTAGAATAGTTTCTCTCCAAGTTCACACGGACATTTACCAAAATTGGCTGGATGCTGAGCCTTAAAGCAAATCTCAACAAGTTTCAAAGACTGAAATTAAAAAAAAAAAGCTCTCTAATCATAACAGAATTAAGCTCAAAATTATTAACAATGGGCAACCAGAATATCTCTAATTATTTGGAAATTATGCAACACACTTCTAACCTATCCATAAATCAAAGATAAAAATCAGACTGGAAACCAGAAAATATTCAGAACTGGATAGTTATGAAAATATGGCACATCAAAACTTGTGGGCTACAGCTAAAGAATTGCTTAAAAGGAAATATATAGTATTAAATGCATATATTAAAAAAGAAGAAAGGCTGAAATTCAATTATATAAGTATCCATTTTGAGAAGTTTATAAATATTCAGCAATAAACCCCTAGAAAGGAGAAGGAAAGAAGTAATAAATTTAACAGCAACAATTAATAAAACAAAAAATAAAAAAAGGAAGTCAAGAAAACCAAAAGATCTTTGAGAAGACTTATGAAGTCAATAAATCATTGGAGAAAGAAGAAAAAAGAAAAAGAAGGAAGGTAGAGATTTCGGGAATAAAAAAGGAGATGTTACTACAGATTCTATGGGAATTAAAAACATTTTAAACAACTCAAGACTATTTGAAAACTTGGAGTTTTAAAGGAAATGAATAAATCCATAGGAAAACATAACTTAAAATTGGCATGTGAAGAAATGAAAGCTATGAATAGTATGAAATCGATAAAAGAAATATGATGAATAATTTCTAATTTTCCCACACTTTAGCCTTCAGGCCCAGACAGTTCAGTGTTGAGAGTGGTGGAAGAAATTTTCACATATTGAGGTATAGAGAAGTCATTCTAGCTTAAATATTAGCAAATCAAATTCAGCAACATATTAAAAGGATAATATTTAATGCATTACAACTAAGTTAGATTTACTCCAGAAATGCATGGTAGATTTAACAGTAGAAGTGATCAATGTAATTCATTATACTCGCAGAATAAAGGGGAAAAATCATGAGCATGAAATAGTTACAGAGGAAATTTGCTAAAACATGCAGGAGCACATCAAGGTTTTGCAAGGCTTGAAGCTGATACAATTTCTAATATTAATAAAAATGATACAAAATTATCAGCAAAATATAAAATACATGGAAGTGAAGTTTTATCTAGTATGTGAAAGAAATCCCAATAAGTTACAAATAGTAAAAAGCTGACAAATATCATAAGCATTACAGAGCCTAGAAAAATTTTTTAAATTATTTTAATTGTCTGACAAAACTCTATAATATTTTCCCTTACACTTTTTGACTGAATAAATCTTTGGTCACTCCTTTTTATGATGATTATTTTTGCAATACTTTCTACAGAGAAAATAAAAAGATAATTGGGTCTTTTTTCTAGCATGATGTTTTTAAAATTTTTTATTACTTATTTGGAAAAATATATTTTATCTTAAGAACTTGTTCTTGGTACATTCAATGACATAAAGCAAGATCCTCTATGACCCACCTCCTAGAATAATGGAAATAAAAACCAAAGTAAACAAGTGGGACCTGATTAAACTTAAAAGCTTAGGAAACTATAAGTAATGTGAAAAGACAACTCTCAGAATGGGAGAAAACAATAGGAAATGAACTAACTGACAAAGGATTAATTTCCAAAATATACAAGCTGCTCATACAACTCAATACCAGAAAGACAAACAACCCAATCAAAAAGCGGTAAAAAGACCTAAACAGACATTTCTCCAAAGAAGACATACAAATGGCTAACAAACACATGAAAAGAAGCTCAACATTGCTCTTTATTAGAGAAATGCAAATCAAAACTACAATGAGATATCACCTCACACCAGTCAGAATGGCCATCATCAAAAAGTCTACAAAATGCTGGAGAGGGTATGAAGAAAAGGGAGTGCTCTTGCACTGTTGGTGGGAATGTAAATTGATATAGCCACTATGGAAGACAGTATGGAGATTCCTTAAAAAACTAGGAATAAAACCACCGTATGACCCAGCAATCGCACTCCTAGGCCTATACCCTGAGGAAACCAAAATTGAAAAAGACACATGTATCCCATTGTTCACTGCAGCACTATTTACAATAGCCAGAACATGGAAGCAACCTAGATGTCCACTGGCAAATGAATGGATAAAGAAGTAGTACATATACACAATGGAATATTACTTAGCCATAAAAAGGAATGCCTTTGAGTCAGTTCCAAGGTGGATGAACCTAGAACCTATTATACAGAGTGAAGTAAGTCAGAAAGAGAAAGATAAATATCGTATTCTAATGCATATACACGGAATCGAGAAAAATAGTACTCAAGAATTTATTCACAGGGCAGCAATAGAGAAACAGACATAGAGAATAAACTTATGGACATGGGGAGAGGGGAGGAGAGGGTGAGACGTATGAAAGGAGTAACGTGGAAACTTACATTACCTTGTGTAAAATAGATGGCTGACAGGAATTTGCTGTTAGGCTCAGGAAACTCAAACAGGGGCTCTGTGTTAATCTGGAGGGGTGGGATGGGGAGGGAGATGGGAGGGGGTTTCAGGAGGGAGGGGATAGGTGTATCCCTATGACCAAATCATGTTGAGGTTTGACAGAAAACAACAAAATTCTGTAAAGCAATTATCCTTCAATTAAAAAATCAATAAATTAAAAAAATTACAGAAAAAAATTAATTCTTGGTAATGAAATATAAATATTAAGGATTGTTGTCAATTTGGGGAAAATCCATCAAATTTTTTTCATATAAAATTTCTAACATTTCAGGGCATATGAACTTTTCTTCTGTAGTGGCTTTTCTTAAGAACGTTTTGAACTGATAACATTCATTAATCAATAGGCATATTCTCAGAAGTCATTTCTACATTAGGACAGCAGCAATGACTCAACTATTCACAGATATGACTGAAAACCACATAAATATATCCCACAAACTAAGTATATGCCAGACTGAATTTCTACCTTCCCTACATTCCCCACAAACTATCACAGCCACTTCAATACTACCTGACATAAAGCAAAGTATAATGAGATCAAGCTGGAGTGGAAAAACACAGTGATCTAAATGGATCACAGTGTGTATATCTTTTTCACATTTAACACAATACATCTTCATGTAAACACTTTGCTAGGGCCTTCCTCAGAGCCCTGAAGAAGATCCTTGGAAGTAAGGCATCTTGAAGCTGAAGCCTTACTAGTTCCCATAAATCTGCCTCTGTATGCCTATTCATGTTAAAAACCCACAGCAAACCAGGGATAGAAGATGTATCAGCCAACTATCGCTAGCTAATGAACAACCATAAAATAGTAGTGATATAAAACAATAAGCACTTATTTCTTGCACATTTATCTAAGGGTTGACTGGGGCAGCTATGATTCAACTTATGGGTCCATGGACTGGCTGAGGTGTCTCTGCTCCTCTCATCATATTCTATGGCTCAGGCTCCCCAGGGTATGTTCTTGTGGCGGTGAAAGAGTACAGAAGTACTATATCCCATTTGTCAAGGCATCTCATGTGATGGATGTCAAATTCAAAGGGAGGAAATACACTTTGCCTGCTTTGAGGCGATAGAACTCTCAATTCCCTCCAAGTTCAGAACTCTCAGTAACAGTCCAGGAAGAGGCAGCCCCCAGTCCCCACCTCCTAACCTGCTCTGCCTCTCTTCCCATCTCTGACTCTCTGCAAAGGGACTTGTACATTCCTGTGGATGTGCCAGCCTGCCCAGGCATGCTCCTTCCACACTCCCAGCAAACTAACTGCCCCATGGCTACCCCTCAGGTTCAGGGACACATAAGCCAGCAGCGTGGCCCAGCTTTAGGAAGACAGATCTAGAGAAGTCTATAAGGTCCTGCGGTCAGACTCCAGAACATTGTGGCAGAGGATACAGAGTCATAGGTACAAAGGGCATGGTGTAGGAGGGTGACATGCAGCTTTGGAGTGGATGTATGCTCTTAGCCTCATGGGCTCTCTCTGTGTGCAGGCATATGGGCAGAGAAAGATCAGAGCAGGACCCTCCAACGTGTGGGCCAAGGGTAGAGTCTCTTGCCCAGTTGTAAAGGAAATGTACACTTTCTTATACAAACCAACTATGCGTTTTCAAGCATTAAAGAAACAGAGGTTTCCTTGGTGGTCCAGTGGTTAAGAATCCACCTTGCAATGCAAGGAACACCAGTTTGATCCTTGGTCTGGGAAGATCCCACATGCTGCAGAACAACTAAGCCCACACTCCACAATACTGCCCATGAGCCAAGAGCCCAGGAGCTACAACTACTGAAGCCTATGCACTTAGAGCCTATGCTCTGCAACAAGAGAAGCCATGAAATGAGAAGCCCACACATCCCAACGAAGAGTAGCCCCTGCTCTCTGCAACTAGAAAAAGCCCATGTACAGCAATAAAGATCCACCAGAGCCAAAAGGTTAAATAAATAAATAAATAAGTCTTTTTTAAAAAAGAAGAAGAAAAGAAATAAACCTTCCTCTCACCACCCCCCTGGAGGTCCAAGAGAGAGGGGATATATGTATACATATAGCTGATTCACTTTATTGTACAGCAGAAACTAACACAACATTGTAAAGCAATCATACTGCCATTAAAAAAGACACACACACACACACACACACACACACACACACACACACACACACACACACATATATATATAGAGAGAGAGAGAGAGAGAAAGAAAGAGAGAAGGAGAGAGGCAGAAGATTTTTAAGTAGAACGGGGCATTCCACTCAATGAACATATGTCCTGATACAAATCTCCCTTCAGAATATAAATACCATGAATGTGGGGACTTGTTTTGTTTTGCTCATTACTATATACACCCAGAGCCTGTGCCTAGGAGGACTCAATAAATATTTGACCAAAAAATGGATCTGCGTTTCCCTCAGTTGTTATGAGATGCTGCATGCCTATTCTAGTGTGAGCATCTTGCTGATGACAGTGTTTAAAGATGTAGCACAAGTATTTTGAACAACAGTGAAAAGGGGGTAAAGTATACTGGCCCCAGATTGAACAGTATGGGATTATGGACTGGAAAGCTGGAAAGGGCCTTATTGGTCTGTTAGATCAGCATCTCAGGGAGTTCAAGCACCCCAGAAGCAAATATGTGAGTGTGTTCGAATGTTTGTTTTTCTGGGGAAACTCTGTTCCAGAGCTTTCATGATAATTCCTAAAGTGTACATGACTCCCAAAATATCAAAAGCAGAACTGTCAGTGAAAACTCTTGTTTTGCGGATGGTAGGTGTGTAGCACAAGGAGGTGAAGAAATTTCAAGATCACTCAGAGCTCTACTTAAATCTACTGACTCCTGAAGTTTCTTTTTGTTGCCTCATAGCAGAACTCATGTCCTCAGGTGGAAAGTGGTAGGAGGAATTATTAAGCCCTGGTTTGCAAAGGTTTTCCGGTTTAGCCACACATTAGAACCATAGTGATTTCAGGTGTGGAAGCTGATTTCAACCTGCAGCCAGGGTTGAGAATCACCGAGTTAAAATATTTCATTAAAAAGTGTGTTGTGGGGGTGGTGTGGTAGGATTTTAGTGCCAAACCCTGCTCTATGAATGTCCCACTCCCAGAATTTTGACTATGAGAATCTAGAGTTCAGATAACAAGGAAAAAGACCTAAATGAGAACTAAAGTTCCATTCTATTAATGGATGAGCAGGTATCCCATTACTCCACCATCACTCATGCAACTTAGTGCTTCTCTGGTAAACAGAGCCCAACAGCTGGACTTCAGCTGGGAAACCCAAGTAGGACTTCCAATTTGTTTGCCCTAAAAAAGACAGTATAGCCTACAGAGCACACCCCATCCAGATGACCTATGTGGGTGCAGGTGAAGAGGCGGGCACAGAGAAGAGAGGGGGTCATTGCAGGGCAGGGCTTCCTGGTCTTCATCATACACAGGGCTGCATATTCTCTTACTTTACCAACTGCACAAAGAGAAGAAGTGAAATAAAAAGAGAGTTGACCAAGTTACCTCCCAGATCCTCTGTTGGGGTTAGGAGAAGTCCAGAAAAGTCTTGACCCTCTCCAGGAAGGACAAAGTAGTCTTAACCATGGCAACCTCACTCACTAATAAAATGTGGCTGAGTCAATATCTTGGGTGCATCAAATTAGCAATTACTTTCCCATTAGGTGGCGGATGGGGAAAGATGGGAATTAGAAAACAGAGTGACCTCACAGAGGAAGGAGAAGAACATTTCACCTCAACAGCAAAGAGTGATGAGAGTTAACATCAGGTTTACTGGGCTGTGGAAGAAAGTGCTGTTGACCTGTGTGAATGGAAAGTGAAAGGCCAAGAGCAGCTTTATGGAGGAGGTGCCTCTTTAGCCTAAATCTGAAGGAAGAATGCAAGTTTTCCAGATGGACAGGCAGAGGGAATGAATTTTCACAGATATTATGGCATAGAGGGTGAATAATATGGTATTTGAGAGGACTGTAAGAGTTGAGTCTGACTAGAATGTAAATTGCATGAAGAAGGTATATTTGTAATGGGTTATTAAAATATAAAAATTAGGGATGGCACCACTCAACAAATATTGCTTAGGATGAATGAGTCAGCTTAGCTGACTCCCAAATTAAAGAAATTCTTACAATCTTGGTTTGGAAAATTTCCACCTATTTTGACCAGCTTCTTTTTTTTTCCATTAGACTCTGGATAATTCTCCAAGGACAAGACTGCTTTGAATTTGGTTCAATCAGAGATACAAATAACAATGCCTGACTTTTCATCAGTTCTGAATTAATGCATTTTAAATACACTTTCTAGAACCAGACTTCCACAGGAGAATCTCAGAATTACTGAAAGCTATTGAATTAGCCCATGTATAAATAAAGCATAACTCTCAGAGTGGAGATGTCTTGTGCAGGTTAGAGAGAAAATGTTCTTGCAGTCAGCTGTTGATTCCAACACTGACAAGGTCTCCTGTTGGGGGGGTATGCTGAAGTCTGGAGCTGGACAAGCCTGGGTTTGAATCCGAGTCAACCACTTACTAGCTAAGAGCTTCAGCAGGTCATGTTGCCCCTCTAAGCCTTGGTATCCACATTAATACTGAGAAAGAATACCTATCTCATTGAATTGTTTTAAGGATTAACCTAGAAAAATGTTTGTGAGCAGACCGTCCTGACCAAGGCTCTTTTTACTGCAAGGAACAGGAAACCACTTAAACTATTAATAGTTCAACTGAAATCAAGGAACAGGAAATAAATATTTCTCAGGGAGGAACCAAGAACTGGATTGCTGGAATCCAGGTACATGCTCCATCTCCCAGGAATCAAAGACTTTGTCTTATGGGGTCTCCATATGTTCTGCACACATTCTCCCCTTTGCTCTCCACACACTGGTGTCCTCAGCTTTCCTCAGTTTCATTCCACTTCTTACTACTTCCTCCTTCACTAGATCTTTCTACACCCTAGGCTTTTAGAGAAAGTCCTGTTGGGTTTTCTGGTGCCCAGTGCTGTATTTCTGGGAGCAGAACTAGACTGATGGAGTTTAGGTCCAATGTCCAACCCTGTTACAATGATCTGTAACCAGGACATGAGATTGTCACTCAGATACAAACATGGCCCTCACTAGCCCACTCCTTCAGCTATATATGGGGATGATTCCTAGAGAGAAGACCTGCAGGAGTGCAGACACTAAAACATTTCAGCTGCAAGCATCTCGCACAATAGATATTAGCCTCCATCTCTTTCCCCTCTCCTTACTCTAACACAGCAGGTTTCCATAATCAGCCCCATACAAATTCATGATTCACTTTAGGTTTTCACTTTTGCTTGGACTATACCTCTTACTAAGGATACCCTACTCCCTCTCTCCATCCCTCCATTTCCCCCTTCACCCACCCTCCCTCCCTCCATCCCTCCTTCCATCTCTATCTTCCTTTTACCTTCTATGTCCTGCATGAAATCTTCCCTGATATATTCAGCCCCTCTTGTTCTTCCTTATTTCTGACAATTCCTTATAGTTTAGAGCATACAATTTAGCACAAAATTGTACAATGGCTTGAATTTATGTCTCAGTTACTCTCAGGAAAAGGAAGTGATTTGTCCAAGCTCATGCGTGTATTCAGTGGCAGAACTGGGGCCAGACTCCCCATCTCTTTTTACTCACTCCTACAATTTTCCCTTGTCCTCTGCTGTCACCAAATCATAGCCTATGGCCATAAGTATTCCTATCCTCCCCACCAAACCATGCACCTGGCACCACGAAAAAGGTGAGCATCAGACTCATTTGCTCTTTACAGTCTTTATTGTATTACCTGCCGTGATCTGTTCCTTATACTATATTCCTTTTGGCCTCCTCTACTTCCTGTTTGCTTTCCCTCTACTCGGTCATTTTTTTTTTGCCTTGCTTTGCCCTGTGGACTAAATGGGACTAAATGCTTTGTCCTGTCTCCTTGGCTATAACTTTGCTTCTACTCCTAACCTCTGGCTGGTATAAATACCCTTCCCAGCTCAGCCTGGCCTCAGGAATGGGTGTTGCCCACTACTGGTTAATTTGTGCATTGATTTAATACAAATGTACTGTGCTTGTCCTCTGTGAAAGGTTCTGAATTCTGAGGAATTCAGAGATGAAGAACTCTTAGTCCCCACCTCAGTAAGCTCTCAACCTGGTGATGAGAGGTAGATATTTTTAAACAATGTGGCATGCATCTTCCTTTCAGAGACTTATTCATACGGGAGCCCAAAACGGAGCCTGGAGTGGTGGAAAGGTGACAGTCAGAGAAGACTTCCTGGATGAGGTGTCCCTGAAATGAGGCATTAAGGAGAGATAATTGGATAAGTGTTAGGAGATCAGGCAGTAGGATGGGGGAGAGTGGATATGCAGGCAGAAGAAATAATATAAGCAAAGACATAAAAGTATGAAATAGCAAGAACCATGAAAGAAATTATAAGCATCATGATATCCTTGAAGGATAAACCAAGAGCAATGGGCAGTGTAAGATGAAGCTGATGAGGTGGGTAACCAAATTGGAGGGCCTGTCTGCAAGTAAACATAATTCTACTGTTGGGATTTAGGGCACTAATAAGTGACACCTCTGTTCCCTGCCCAGGTTCCTAATTAATTGAGAAAAACCCTAAGGAGTCATCCAGATGGAGCTTAAAATGTCAGTTTTATTGCTGATAAAACAATAAGCATGGCTTAGATCTGGCCAAATTGCTTGCTACCACTTCCCAGTACTGAGCTTAATTCCCCAAACACAGACCTCTCCTGCAGGGACAGATCTACTTAGAACTGATGAGCATCTGGCCCTTAGAGAAAGAGAGAGATGAAACTGGGCATGCTTACCTCCTTGTCTTAAATTCACCAATCCAGTAAGGCACTCATCCTCTAGGGAAAGAGGGAAGATGTGTTACTCTAATGGCAGTCCCTCCATTTGGAAACATGAAGGGGAAAGGAGGTTCCCACTTAACATGGATCCACCATTTACTGAGCACCTACTATGTGCTGCCATGCAGAATGCCCTGGTTCCACAAACTGGAACTGGACAGAATCAGAATTAGGTTGGGAAGATTCTCTAACAGAATGGGCAAAAGGACATGGAAACCTCCATCCTAGGATGTCAGGATTGAAAGAAACTTGAAAACGCATTGAATTTCTGGTTCTCCATCAATGCTTAAAAATATCTGTAGCATCTTATCCATGCAAAATGGCCGTTCAACCTCTACTTGAATGTGTCATTGACAGGAAACTCCCTATCTCCCACTGCACAGACATAGCAGAGAAAATGGCTGGTGTTAGCTTAGATGGGGGAGGGCTCCCTAGAAGATAATGCCTAGAATCTTTGTTTTTAGTTTCCATTGGGCTGAAATTTTCTCAGTTTTATGTTACTATGGGGAAAAGAGAACACTGCTTTATATTTTCCATTTTTGCTTTTGTGTACTTTGGACAGGTTAGAACTGTACATGGAACTACACACTGGTTCCAAAGGAGTATGTCAAGGCTGTATATTGTCACCCTGCTTATTTAACTTATATGCAGAGTACATCATGAGAAACGCTGGGCTGGAAGAAACACAGGCTGGAATCAAGATTGCTGGGAGAAATATCAATAACCTCAGATATGCAGATGACACCACCCTTATGGCAGAAAGTGAAGAAGAACTAAAGAGTCTCTTGATGAAAGTGAAAGAGGAGGGTGAAAAAGTTGGCTTAAAACTCAACATTCAGAAAACTAAGATCATGGCATCTGGTCCCATCACTTTATGGGAAATAGATGGGGAAACAGTGGAGACAGTGTCAGACCTTATTTTTTTGGGCTCCAAAATCACTGCTGATGGTGATTGCAGCCATGAAATTAAAAGACGCTTACTCCTTGGAAGGAAGGTTATGACCAAACTAGATAGCATATTAAAAAGCAGAGACATTACTTTGCCAACAAAGGTCCGACTAGTCAAGGCTATGGTTTTTCCAGTAGTCATGTATGGATGTGAGAGTTGGACGGTGAAGAAAGCTGAGTGTCGAAGAACTGATGCTTTTGAATTGTGGTGTTGGAGAAGACTCTTGAGAGCCCCTTGGACTGCAAGAAGATCCAAGCAGTCCATCCTAAAGGAGATCAGTCCTGGGTGTTCATTGGAGGGACTGATGTTGAAGCTGAAACTCCAATACTTTGGCCACCTCATGGGAAGAGTTGACTCACTGAAAAAGACCCTGATGCTGGGAAGGATTGGGGGCAGGAGGAGAAGGGGACGACAGAGGATGTGATGGTTGGATGGCATCACCGACTTGATGGACATGGGTTTGGGTAAACTCCGGGAGTTGGTGATAGACAGGGAGGCCTGGCGTGCTGCGATTCATGGGGTTGCAAAGAGTCAGACACGACTGAGCGACTGAACTGAACTGAACTGAACCATCTCCCTTGTTGGACATGTCCAATCAACTTCACCTCTGCATTGTTTCCCAGGGCCTTTTCCTCTTTGGTCTCCAGCCACTGTCACAGGTCAGGCTTTTATAATTTTTCACTTGGACTTTTGCTTTCATCTTAAATGTGATCCTTGCTTCCTGTTTCTTAATCTTCTAATCCATCCTTGGCTCAGCTACATATAAAACCCCTAATGTCTCATCACTGCCTACAAAACAAGGTCAAATTCCTGGCATGAAATTCAAGCTCCTTTGAGGATCTTCCCTAGCCCGTCATATTTACTATTTCAGATTCCTCCTTAGACACTGCTCACATCACCCTTGTAACCTAAAACTCAACCACCGCAACTTACTTTCTGCACCTCTAATACACCACACTTCCAGGGTCTGCATAAGTCCCTGCCTCTTCTTTGCATGCCCTTTATCTCCCTTCTCTGCCTAGTAAAGTCCTACAGTAGCAGAGATGATTAACTGGTTAATAGAAATGACACCATCCTTCCATATTGGAGAGTTGTTGTTCATGGAGGTGGGACCACACAACTAGCACCAGTGGTATGTGAGCAGAAGTGTGTGGCACTTCAGACTGATGTGGTCTGTTTGGGTTCACAATCCTTTGTGCACTTTCTCTTCTCTGGATTCAGAGTATTTGGAAAGGACTCTGAGGCCTCAGGGGACAGTGGGGCCACTAGATAGAACAGCCTAAATCCTTTGAGTCACCAGGTGATGGAGAAGTACCCAGGAGAGCCTCCTGACTGGTTATGTCTGCATCCACTTTTGTGTAAGTGTGGAAGAAATTTTTATTGTGCTAATCCCCTGAGATTTGGGGATTTACTTGTTACCACAGCAGGGCACAACCTATCCTGACTTACTTCCTTTTTGAGGCCCAGGCCAAAGGTCACTTCCTCTCTGAAGCTTCCCCTGACTCACCTGTGCAGATAAGGTTAGCGACCACTCCCTGGACCATGTCCCTATTGTTCTATAGACCTTTAGCTAATACCCCATTCACCAGATTTATATTGTAACAATTTGTTTTTGTCTATCTTCTTCCTTAACCTGAGAGCTCCTTCCGTGCAGAAATCATCTCTTAGTATTTCTGTAATCTAACATTGCTTAGCACAATACCTGGCAACTTGTTGACTGGGTAAATGAATGAATAAACAAATTAATAAATTAGCTAGCTAATTTATTAACTAATTAATTAACATTTGTCTATAACTAAGAGTTTGATAGGAAATAACAGTGAGGTCCTTTGGGGTTCAGGTAAACCTAGCTACCTAATGGAAGTTAGAGTATAGTAAACCCTGCGAGTTTCCTGTCTAATATTCATTCTCTGTCTTCCATACTAAAGAATCCTGATTTTCTTTGGGGTAGCAACACATCCAGATAAACACAATTCCTAGACTTCCTGCAGCTGTATTTGGACATAGAATGTGTAAACTTCTATTGGGAAAGTTTTTATATTTCTGATACAGAATTATCTCTTCCTGCTTCCCTCTGCTTCTCCCTGGATGAAATGTAGAAGTGATGCCTAGAGTTAAAGCAGCCATCTTGTGTCCATGAGAATAAAAGCTAATCATCCATGGATAGCAGAGCAGACAGGAAGATTCAGGATCACTGATGGCATTGTAGGGTCTCCACACAGCCAGAATCAGCTTCTTCCAACATTAAGTTGTGCCAGAAAAATAAACCTCATGTGCATAAGTTACCACAACTTGGAGTTTCTGTTGCTTAAGTTGGTGTAAACCAATTGATATTAAAAGCAGAGTTTTGAAGCATGGTAACCCTACCCTCTACTTGGCCAAATTTAAATGAATGACAACCCTTCAAAATAATGGATTGTGAATTAGATCTAAACTCTTTGATTCTCTAAGGGAATCTGATAAATCTAAGTAAGGATAGATTGAGTCCTTAGATAACTGCTGCTGCTGCTGCTGCTGCTGCTGCTGCTGCTGCTAAGTCACTTCAGTCGTGTCCAACTCTGTGTGACCCCATAGACGGCAGCCCACCAGGCTCCTCCGTCCCTGGGATTTTCCAGGCAAGAGTACTGGAGTAGGGTGCCATTGCCTTCTCTGCCTTAGATAACTGCTGCTGCTAAGTCGCTTCAGTCATGTCCAACTCTGTGCGACCCCATGAACCACAGCACACCAGGCCTCCCTGTCCATCACCAACTCCCAGAGTCTACCCAAACCCATGTCCATCGAGTCGATGATGCCATCCAGCCATCTCATCCTCTGTCGTCCCCTTCTCCTCCTGCCCTCAATCTTTCCCAGCATCAAGGTCTTTTCCAGTGAGTCAGCTCTTCGCATCAGGTGGCCAAAGTATTGGAGTTTCAACATCAGTCCCTCCAATGAACACCCAGGACTGATCTCCTTTAGGATGGACTGGTTGGATCTCCTTGCAGGCCAAGGGACTCTCAAGAGTCTTCCCCAACACCACAGTTCAAAAGCATCAATTCTTTGGTGCTCAGCTTTCTTTATAGTCCAACTCTCACATCCATACATGACCACTGGAAAAACCATAGCCAGATATAACTGTCATTTTGTAAGCACCTAGATTGTAGTAGGCTAAATGGTAAACATGTTATAGTAGGTTAAGTTGTACAACCTGATAATGTAGAGATATTTTAAACTTCTATTTGAAGACGTGAGGAAATTAGGGCTCAGCAAGTTTACTTATCCAATGCCACAGAGAGGTGAAGTCTGGATTTGAACCCACAGTTTTGACTCCTAAACTAAACCCTTAATCATCATTATACTTGCTTGGACTAGAAGGTACTTGATAGATATTCACTTAATGATCATATGAAAAAATGAATGCAACTATCCCTTTCTGTTCTAATATCTGATATTGCTATAGATATAGGAGTCAAAACTTAATAAATCTGTGTTGGTCAAGGATATTTCCCTGCAAGTAACAGAAACTCAATTTAAATGAGTTTAAGAAAAAATTTTAAAAACATGGGGTAGAGGAGAGATATGTAAATTTTTTTTTGGCCTTGAATAGTTAAGGAGATAGATGGACTGGTCTCCATGTTATTTAACCCAAGGGCCAAAAATGCTACTATGTCTCTTTGTTTCTTGTTCTGCTTTCTCTCCTTGTGTGGGCTCTGTTCTCCCCTGGTAGGGCAGCAGCTCCAGGTTCTATGACCAGAATGAATGAAGCTGAATGGGGATTTGTTCAGCTGAGGTCACATGCTCATCATTGAACCAATCACTGTGACCAAAAGAAACTGACCTTCTTATTAGTCCATCTTGTGTGACCATAGCAACCCCAGAGGCCAGAGTATGGAACATGACTAGTGTCCTCCATCAAGAGGTGGTCCCTTAAAAGATGGGAGGACCAGTTATCAGTTGAAAGAGGGGAGCTGTGGAGACCTCCAAACACTCCTTAGAGGCCAACTACAGAACCCAGTCTCCAGTGTCTAAGTGTTTCTGCTCTCAGGCATCCCTTCCAATTCTGAGAGCCCCTTCCTGTCACAGAGGTAATGGTTCAGAAAAGAAAAAGCCATTGGGAGGCTAGTTCTTTGTAGGATGAGAAGTTGACATAATGCATATTAATAGAGACTCAGAGAATATGTGTTGGGGTCTGACGCAAGGATCTAAAGCTGGGTGGAGAATTCTGAAGGAAAGCAATAGCTGACTCAGCCTTGACCAAAAAACTCAAGGAAAATGCCAGAAAGGGAGACAATGAGCCTGTTTAGTAGGAAGGTGGGAAGACCTGGCAGATATGATTTTGATTTCATTCACAGAACTTATCAAGTTCCAGTAAATAATCAACTTGTGAGCAGGTTAAAAGGGCAGTAAAGATGGCCTCTGGATTTGTACCTGTGCAGGTTTTCAAGGTATGCGGTTCTTTTCTTTGACTGCCTTCACCTCTGTCCAAATAAAAATGAAAGTCCCCTTTCAATTCCCTTTTGTGGTGAAGGTACAATTCCTTTCTCTATCCTTTGCTTTTCTTTCATAGTGCTCAAACCAGTTAGGATGCTTTATCAGGATATTCTTAGAACAGTTAGGTTGCAGTGAACAGAACACCTGACTAAGAGTGACTTAAATAATAGCAGTTTATGAGTCTCAGGAAATAAGAGGTTTCCAAGCGGTACTGGTGCAGTGGCTCAACTATGTGGTCAAATGAGGGAGAGGTGCCTTGTGCCCCTTGCCGAAGTTTCCTTCCACGTGAATGACACTCAATCACTGTAAGTCCTGTTCTCTTTCTTCCCTTTTACCTTCTCTGTCCTTAGTGGGGAGGAGTGGCTAAAATCAAGCTCCCCTTGGTCTCTGCTGCTCTGGGTATAATCTCTAACTAGTGCTAAGTCTGCCTAATTTGGGGAGTCAGGCCCAGTGGTTCCTCCATGAAGTTACATCCACATACTTAGCATTTATCAGCAACCAAGGTAATATTGTTCTCCTTCTTCTCTGCCTCCATTATCCAATTCCTCAATTGGTTCAGAGCTCAGAATGGGAAAAAGGGAGTTATTCATTGGGCTGCTTTAGACTCCAATAGATGCCATCAAGAGCCCAAGTATGTTCACTCTGCCTACTCTGCTATCATCAGTCTATCAACGATGTGTCCCCTTAGTGTCACAACACGGCTTCCACAGAGGCAAATATCACATCACATGACTGAATCCCAAGCAGGAAGGATGGGGAAAGGGGCAAAAGGGATTTTCCCTTGAGAATATTTCCTAGACACCCCAGGTGACTCTCCCTTACAGCCTATCCACCAGAACTGGGTCACATGTCCACTCCAGACCAGTGACTGGCAGAGAGAAATGGAAGCATCATGACAGTTTAGTACAATTCAACTAAGTTATGTTGAGTCACTCAGAACTGGGCATACAGCCTCCCAGACAAAGCAGGCTTCTCTAAGCAAAAGACAGAAGGAACAGCTCAATAGGCAGCTACTAGTGTTTGTTGCATTACTGTTCACAATTTGTGGCTGAGTATTTATTGGTATGGTGATTCATTAATGATCGGACTATTCTTTCTAGCTTAAGTCCCAGGAGGCAGGATGGGTGGCTGTGTTGTTAGTGCTGTGCCCTCAGAACCTGCTGTAGAACATTCCTCAAAGTTGGAGTTCAATAAATATTCATGGGAACATGTGAATAATTACATGCTCAGAATTGCTGGGCACTGTAGTGAATACCAAGAGAAATGTCAGACACATTCCTCGTTTTTAAAGACTTTATGGTGCGGATGAGGCAAGATTAACATTTAAATTCTTTTCTAGCTACTTGAGTCAAGTTGTCTCCCTCCCTTCTTGCAAATAATATTTATCAGGTGTCTACTACATGCAGACACAATGACAAGTGCTGGGGATACAAGCAAGACCTGAACCCTGGTGATGGTAAAGAGTTAGTGAGGGAGATGAATGTGGAAGTCACCATGATAAAGACAAGTAGGATGGCTTGGGGAGCACCAGAAGAGAAGTTCTGTGTTTCTTCTTTGCCCTCCAATCCACAGGACCCAGCCCAGGGCCTGGTACCTCATAAACACTCAAATAATAGTGGTTATTTGATTGTTGCAGAGAAGAAAACACACACACACACACACACACTTACTTTCAAACATTTAGGGCAGGCATTGTTGATCCATTTTGCAGACCAGGAAATTGAGACTCAGAGACACTAAATGACCTTCCACAAATAACAGTGGACAGACCAGGAGGAGGTCCTGGCTCTGCTGATGGCTTGTTGCTTGTTTCTGTTCCTCTTCCCTCCCTTCCCAGTGAGGTGACCAGCTGACATCAGATCCTTAGTCTCGGGAATGTTCTGTGTCTGGTGTCCTCATTTGACCTATGAACATCTAGATCCATCTTCTCACACGAAGTGCAAAAACCAACATTCATTTCCCTCCTGTCCCTCAGCTAGCAGCCCGGTACAAGTGAATGCAAGCACCCAGTGCTGGGAGACCAAGGTCTACACATGTAAGATTTATTTTTCTCCTTTTCTTGTAAAGACAGTATGTCTTTTGTATTTAAGCACTAATTATAATTAGTCACTTCCTAGAAAGTGTGCAAACATCACAGCACAGCTGGGAGCCTGCATAATTTAGCCATGATTGCTCATTTAACTTCACAGTCTAGGATTGTGTGGGCTCTACAAAAGATACCTCCAGCCCTAGAAGGTGGGGAGGAAAGGGCTTTATTTTTTTTATTGGCATCTTTCTCTTAGTGCTCTGTGCAGGCCTTTGTATGGATTTATAAGATTTCGTGTGAAAATGCTTACAATCAAAATATTTAAATACTATTATTACATTAATCTTTCAAAGAATCTTAATTTGCCAATTCCCAGCTACAATTTTCATACTTTAATAGGTATGGATAACTGTTCTCTAACTTGGGTGTACAGAAAATAGCATTTTCTTTATCTCCTTTAAATCACCTTAATGATGACACTAGACCCTTATTCCCCTGGATGTGGAAATTTTAATTTCAGACCTTACAGGAATGCCTTCATGTTTCAAGGAGTTAATAGAACCTGGGAGGCAGAAGTGATCACATGTCCTTATTTTCCATGCTCAGGGGGAACACTTGATGTCCAGAAGTCCCTTCTTCTGGGTCAGTCATAGGGTTTGGGGCTCTTTACCGAGGGGCCCATGGTCTCCCTACCTCAGGCACACCAAACAACCAGCCTCCCTGAAGCTCTTCCATCTTCTAAACTAGGCCACAGAGCCGAGTGTGGGACTCTGTGCATGAAGAATTCACATCAGCACTCCCCTTCCTGGCTGGGCAGGTCATTCTCTCTCTAGAGTCTTTCTGCCCTCCCTTCTCTTAAGGGGAGACTGGCATTTTCTCTTCAAATGGCTGAGGCTTCAACAAAAGATCGGAGAAGCTCTTCTACCCTGTAAGCAGGCACACAAGTCCACCTGGCTTCCTGCTATAACTGCAGGGAGGGAAAGATTTAGGAAGAACAAACACAAATTAATCTCTTAATATATTAGCCTGCCACGTTAGGTAATCTTTACCAACCAGTGGGTTTTTTTCAACCTAGAGAGATTAATTTACAAAGAATACCCTATACATTTATTCAAGCACTATTTATTTAGCATCTCATGTGCAGTGCAGTGTGCTGTCTACTGCAGGCACAGCCTTGTAATGTACTGCATTATTCTCCCAATTCTTTACCTACCCCTGTACCTGTGTCCTGTGCTGTGCAACTTTGCAATTGCCACTACAAGAGGCAGAGTATATTTTCTCACGTTGTTGAGGTCATGCTTGGCCATATGGCTCACTTTAGCCCATGGAACATGGAGAGACGTGACTGTGTGCCAGTCAGTTCCAAGACTAGGCATTAAGACACTTTGTTTGCATTCACTACCTCTTGTGCTTCTACTGTTGCCATGAGAAAAACATGCCAGTGGTTCTAAAGAATAAGAAGTACTGTTAGCTTGGAGTTAAGTTCAGTAGAGGCCAGCCTAGATGTATCAAACCTTAGTCAACCTGTGGATATATATGTGAGAGTAAATAATTGTTGTAAGTTATTGAGTTAGGGCATTGTTTATTATGCAGCATTAGCTGACTGATACAAGCAGGGACATGACATAGCAACCGAACAACAACAACAAACAGGGAATGAAAAAGACATGATCTCTGCCTTCATGGAGTTTACAGTCTAGAGGGAGAGACAGACATTAAACCAATTATTACAACAGCAATTTTTAAAATTATAAATGTGATGAATGTCATGAAGGAAGTATACTAGAATACATAGTGCTGGAAGAGTATGTGACAGGAACATTTAGCCAAGTATTTTTTTTCCCCAGGGGTGAAGATAGTTCTGAAAAGAGTAACACTGAGGTTTCCTATCTGTAGCTAACTAATCATATTCTCAAATTCCTTCAGATAGTTAACACTGTTGCATTTGTATGAACCCTGATAGCTCAGTTGGTAAAGAATCCACCTGCAATGCAGGAGACCCTGGTTCAATCCCTGGGTCAGGAAGATCCCCTGGAGAATGGAAAGGCTACCCACTCCAGTATTCTGGCCTGGAGAATTCCATGGACTACAGTCCATGGGGTTGCAAAGAGTTGGACACGACTGAGTGACTTTCACTTTCACTTTGTAAGCTATCTTAACCCTAAGAAATTGAACAACCAAAATACACAAATAGATACTGCTGATGCACACATGTCTATGGCAGAGCTCTGGAGCTTTAAGGTAGTATGGTATTTGATGTGCTCTCTAGCTACGGGGGGTAGGGGAAGCAATATGCAAGTTCAGCAACCATATGTAGTGGCACACCATCAGTCTTAGAATGTCCCAGGTAAACCTCAGTGGATGGGTGAGCTGCACCTCACTTGTGTCCTGCATCTTTTCCTTCCTCTTTCTAACCTAGGAGAAGGCAGTATGTGTGTCCAAAGTTTTAAGAGTTGAGAGCCTCTTTAGGCAAAATTCCACAGGGATATGCCAGTAAAATATTCACTAGATGCAGGTGGTCTTTTGCGAGTTGGTATATCAAATTCATTAATGCCTGCAATACAAGATGAAATAGTAGATGCCAAAAAGTCAACTAGGGCAGTGAAGAAAAGCAGATGTCAGTGCCAGACCAGCCTAAGTTGGAGACCCACGAAGATCACTTAGTGATCTTAGAAAAGTGATGAGCCTCATTTTTCCTCCCTCTGCCACTATGGCAGAGGCTGCTAGAATTTACCAATATTTGCTTCTGCTCCTTCCTGAGCATACAACCTGGCTGTACTTGAAGTTAGACCTGACCACATGATTGAGTTCTAGTCCTTAGAATATAAGTGGAGATGATGTGAGCACTGCCAGGACTGGTTGATAAAACTGTCCCATGTGCAATCCCCATTCTCCTTCCCCATCTTCCAGCTGAATAGAGAGAATCCTGATACTCAAAGGAGGGTCCAGCCACAAGGTGGAAGGATCCTGGGTCCCCAGATGACTGCACAGAGCAGTGCTCCCACTCTTAACCTGAATCATAACCCTTTTCAGGTGAGCAAGACATAAACTTTCATCATGTTCAACCACTGGAATTTTAGGGGTTGTCTTGTTATAGCCCTTAACTTCTCCTGGTTACTCCAATCATCTACTTTACAGGATTGCTGTGAGAAAGCTTGTGAAATGCCTAGCTTAGGTATTCAATACATAATTAAGTCTTGTAAGAATGGTGCCAAGATCTGGGGCTTTGGGAAAGCATGGTGGTTTCCTGTCTGGCCCTCAATTCCTTGAGTGTGAGCTCTGCCAAGCTACTGAGATTATAAAAGTTTTAGAAGCTAGGAGACCTGGCCTTGGACTTTTCTGCTTTTGCCCAGAAGCCAGCAGAATGGTTGCTCAGTACAGGAGACAGAGGAAACGAGAACAACTTCAGAAATAGATGTACTCAGTGTGACTGACAATGCACTGCCATTGTTTCCAGAATACAACAAGCAGAGGGTTCCCTTTCCCAGAAAGCTCTTCTTGGTTTTCCCTAATGATGATTGATGTCAAAAATGGGGAGCGTAGACATGCCTAAGCCACAAAGTGCCTTCTGAATCAACCCGGAGCCAGCCTTAAATGTGTTGTAGGATGCTCTCATTCTCAGAGAGCCTGCCATCTTTGACTGACTATAAGTCTGATATTTGTAAGTTCACTAACTAGCATTTTTCACTTAAACAGAATACAATGTTCTCTATCCCCACGCTTACAAAGTTGGCAGTCCAACTTTTAAAAATTGACTAGTTGCCAACTCTTAAAAACTGGGTGATTTCACATAAATATTTATGTTTCTAGTGTCTCTCTAGTAATCAAAGGAGCTGGTAATGCTAGGCCCACGTTTCAAGCTGGCAACAACTGGTTGCTACTGAACAGAAGCTACTCCCGTTCAATGTGGCAGACACCACAGCACTGGCCAGTGTACTTGCTGTGCTGTGCTTAGTCTCTCAGTCATGTCCAGCTCTTTGTGACCCCATGGACTGTAGCCCACCAGGCTCCTCCGTCCATGGAATTCTCCAGGAAAGAATACTAGAGTGGGTTGCCATGCCCTCCTCCAGTGGATCTTCCCTCCTCCAGGGGATTTTCCCACCCCAGGGATTGAATCCAGGTCTCCTGCATTGCAGGTGGATTCTTTACAGTCTGAGCCACCAGGGATGCCCAAGAATACTGGAGTGGGTAGCCTATCCCATCTTCAGGGGATCTTCCAGACCCAGGAAATGAACCAGAGACTCTTGCATTGCAGGTGAATTTTTTACCAGCTGAGCTACCAGGGAAGCCCACAAAACATAGCCAGTGTACTTACCCAACCTTATTTTACCCTTTGTACTACTTGCCTGGCCTTGATAGTCTCCTGAGTTTGCAACCCTTAGGTTAATTCTTATAATAAACATGACTTTAGTATATGGTATAATTGTTGGCATTATGTCTTATGGCTATCATCTTTGTGTCAATAGTGTTTTTCATATTTAAGTGTTTTATTTGTTCAAGAAATACTAATCAGACAGTTGTTACGTGCAATGCACTGTGCTGTGTACTGTGGTGATACAAAGATGCATTGTGTTCTCAAGAAGCCTAGTCCAATATGGGAGATATAATAAGAACAAAAACTAAAAAAAAAAGAACAAAAGCTATGCTAAAAGCTACAAAAGTATCCATTTCTAGGGAAGGGGAAGGGAAAGATTGCTTTCTCCTGAGAAGACAAAACAAGGCTTCATGGAGAAGGAAGTATGCTGGGCTTTGAAGATCTGATATGATTTCAGTGTGTAGAAATTGCAGGGATGGGCTGCTAGGAAGGGGGAACTGCACAAACAAAGGCACAGAAGTGTTCAAGTACTCGATATGCACAAGGAATGAAGAATGATTAAGTTTGATAGGAGCAGAGGACTCATGAATGAACGTGGTGGGAAATAAACCGGAAAGCTGGATGAGACGAAAGCATGAAGGTCTTTGAGATAATCTAGAGAGTTTAACACTCCGGTACTTTTGCCTGGAAAATCCCATGGACGGAGGGGCCTGGTAGGCTGCAGTCCATGGGATCGCTAAGAGTCGGACACGACTGAGCAACTTCACTTTCACTTTTCACTTTCATGCACTGGAGAAGGAAATGGCAACCAACTCCAGTGTTCTTGCCTGGAGAATCCCAGGGACGGGGGAGCCTGGTGGGCTGCCGTCTATGGGGTCGCACAGAGTTGGACACAACTGAAGCGACTTAGCAGCAGCAGCAGCAGCAGCAGAGAGTTTAAACTATTTCTCTGGACATTGGGGAGCCACTGAGAGATTTTCTGCAGGAGAAAGCCAGGCTCAGAACTGTGATTCAGAGAGGAATCTGAAAATGATATGAAATGTAGATTAGTAGACAGACCAGGAGATTACTGCAACTTTCTTTTTTAAAAAGTATCAAAATCAAGGTCATAGACATTAAAACAAGACAATGGAAGAAAGAGTTAATAAAGATGTAGTCTCTGAGCTTTTATAAACAATTGGTTGTCGGGGTCCAAGAAATGACTAGCATCGAATGCTTCTGAGAGGTGGAGGCAAATGTGGAGAGTTAGGAAGAGGTGGGAAATGTGGGCAACTCTCTGAAGGAGTATGGCAGGAAAGGAAGGCGGGTGAGCATGGTCTGGTGGAGAGATGGTTTTGAATGAGGGGCTTGAGCACATCTGGATGCAGGGAGAGGCAGGGCCTCAAGACACAAGAGGGAGGAATCAATGAGGCAGGGCCTTTGAAGAAGCAGGAGTGGGATCAGAGAGGAGGAGGTAGAACTACCCTCAACAGCTGCCTGACTGGTGAGAGTGACCCTCACCCAAATCAACCACTGTTGGCCTCAGGACCATGTCTAATAGGCAGGACGCTTTGATCATTTACCTCTACTGTGGGAGCACCTCCTTGTGCTGTGTGGATGATGCCAGCCTGGGAGGCCACATCTGGGCCTCTGATAACACTATCCTGACAGTTTCTTAGCTTCTGGCTCTCCTTTTCAATCCATCACCTGAAAAGTGGTTTCCAACCAAAGCATGTTATGCCCCATGGAACATGTTATGTTCTTCTGTTCTTCCCTAAAACAGATGCAACTGACTAACCAGAGCAGACCATCAACACAAGGCTCCATTAAAGTTCTTGTATCTCTTCCCCAGGCCATGCTTTCCAAGCAGCTTCTTCCTTTTTCACTTTCATGAATAAGTTGGTGATTACAACTAAAAGTTGGGGAAAGAGTATTTAACATCTACAAAGAGTTTTCTCATTTGATTCTTGTAACAACCTACAGGGCAAGTATAATCATTAAATCCATCTTACAGATAAGGAAACCAAGCCTCAGAAAAGTGAAATAACTTGTGCATTCATTCAGTTCAGTTCAGTTCTGTCACTCAGTTGTGTCCAACTCATTGCGACCCCATGGACTGCTGCACACCAGGCCTCCCTGTCCACCACCAACTCCTGGAGTTTACTCAAACTCATGCCTATTGAGTCGGCAATGCCATCCAACCATCTCATCCTCTGTCGTCCCCTTCTCCTCCTGCCTTCAATCTTTCTCACCATCAGGGTCTTTTCTAATGAGTCCGTTCTTCACATCAGGTGGCCAAAGTATTGGAATTTCAGCTTCAGCAACAGTCCGATGAATATTCAGGACTGATTTCATTTAGGATGGACTGGTTGGATCTCCTTGCAGTCCAAGGGACTCTCAAGAGTCTTCCCCAACACCACAGTTTGAAAGCATCAATTTTTCGGTGCTCAGCTTTCTTTATAGTCCAACTCTCACATCCATACATGACTACTGGAAAAACCATAACCTTGACTAGACCTTTGTTGGCAAAGTAATGTCTCTGCTTTTTAATATGCTGTCTAGGTTGGTCATAATTTTTCTTCCAATGAATAAGCTTCTTTTAATTTCATGGCTGCAGTCACCATCTGTAGTGATTTTGGAGCCTCCCCCAAAAATAAAGTCTGCCACTGTTTCCACTATTTCTCCATCTATTTGCCATGAAGTGGTGGGACTGGATACCATGATCTTAGTTTTCTGAATGTTGAATTTTAAGCCAACTTTTTCACTCCCCTCTTCCACTTTCATCAAGAGGCTCTTTAGTTCTTCTTTGTTTTGCCATAAGGGTGGTGTCATCTGCATATCTGAGGTTATTGATATTTCTCCCAGCAATCTTGATTCCAGCTTGTGTTTCTTCCAGCCCAGCGTTTCTCATGATGTACTCTGCATACAAGTTAAATAAGCATGGTGACAATATACAGCCTTGATGTACTCCTTTCCAGATTTGGAACCAGTCTGTTGTTCCATGTCCAATTCTAACTGTTGCTTCCTGACCTGCATACAGATTTCTCAGGAGATGGGTCAGGTGGTTTGGTATTCCCATCTCTTTCAGAATTTTCCACAGTTTATTGTGATCCACACAGTCAAAGGCTTTGGCATAGTCAATAAAGCAGAAACAGAGGTTTTTCTGGAACTCTCTTGCTTTCTCAACGATGCAGCAGATGTTGGCAATTTGATCTGTGGTTTCTCTGCCTTTTCTAAAACCCGCTTGAACATCTGGAAGTCCATGGTTCATGTATTGTTGAAACCTGGCTTGGAGAATTTTAAGCATTACTTTGCTAGTGTGTGAGATGAGTGAAATTATGCAATATTTTGAGCATTCTTTGGGGTTGGAATGAAAACTGACCTTATCCAGGCCTGTAGCCACTGCTGAGTTTTCCAGATTTGCTGGCATATTGAGTGCAGCACTTTAACAGCATCATCTTTTAGGATTTGTAATGGCTCAATTGGAATTCCATCATCTCCACTAGCTTTGTTCATAGTGATGATTCCTAAGGCCCACTTGATTTCACATTCCAGGATGTCTGGCTCTAGGTGAGTGATCACACCATGGTGACTATGTCGGTCATGAAGATCTTTTTTATATAGTTCTGTGTATTCTTTCCACCTCTATTTAACATCTTCTGCTTCTGTTAGGTCCCTACCATTTCTGTCCTTTATTGAGCCCATCTTTGCATGAAATGTTCCCTTGGTATCTCTAATTTTCTTGAAGAGATCTCTAGTCTTTCCCGCTATTGTTTTCCTCTATTTCTTTGCACTGATCACTAAGGAAGGCTTCGCTGCGCTTCGCTGGACCATCTATGTGGAGATACCCCATGTCCAAGGTCAGAGAAACCCTAGTAAGATGGTAGGCTCTGGAGTGGCTGTGAGGAGATACCCCACGTCCAAGGGCAAAGGAGAAGCCCCAGCAAGATGGTAGGAGAGGCGAATTTGTGTTTAGAATCAAACTGAATTCACTTTTGGAATCAAATCAGTGCAATCATTGACAGGAAATAAATAGCAGAGCTGGAATATGAATCCAGGATTCAAAGACTCCGGAGTTCATGTTGTAAATAGTAAACCATCCAGACACTCCTCTGAACTATTGATTTTGAGGTTTCAGAAGTTGAGATTTAAGCAATTTTAGTTTGAGTTATATATCAGTTATCTATTGCCACTGTAATGCTATGTAATATACAACCACAAAACCTCAATAACACGTGACAGTAAACACTTATTAGCTCAAAGACTGCACGGTCAAACTGTTCTGGCCTGGGCTTATCTTGGCTGGGCTCACTCACGTGCCTATGGTCAGTTGTGTTTTGCTTGGTCATCTCTCTTTCTGGTATGAGAATTGGCTGGCTGTTTACCTGGCCTAGGATGGCCTTGAATGAGATGTCTGGATTCCAAGTCTGGTCCGTGTCTTTCTCCTTCCAGCTAGACCGGATATGTTTTATGGTGATAGCCAAGGAAGGAGAAACATGCAAGTGTTTTTTCAAATCTCTACTTGCATCACATTTGATAACAGTCCTTTCAAAATAAGTCATGTGTCCAGTCCAGATTCTAGGTGAATCTTTACCGAAAGGAAGTGAAGGTCACATGATAAAGCATATAGATATAGAGAGGGGTGAAGAATTAGGGATATTAATGCAAACAGCCTACCATGAGATGAATGTTCAAACTGAGACTTTTACATTTGTCTAGATTTACTGTGCCATCAAAATACAGATAGAAAGCAATGCATTTCAAGTTTGGTGTCTTCTCATGGCACACAGAAAAACCAGCACCTTCCAGTGACTACAAGGCCCTCCATTAGCTGACTGACAACTTCTCCAAACTCAACTCTGACGGCCTTCTCCATCTCTCCCTATGCTCCAACCACACTTAGTTCTTCCAGCAGGCCCAACTTCCCTGTCTCAGGGCTCAGCCCATGCTGTTCCCTTAACCTTCCCTACCCCCACTCCTCACTCCTTGTTTGGCTGCTTCCTCATCATTCTTTAGGACTAGGCTTAAATATCACCTCCTCAGAGGGGCTGCCCTGCACCTCCTGACTCAAAGTTTGAGTCCCTATCTCAGCTTCCTATTTGAACTCCAACTTAACCCTCATCACCCTTTGCAGCAATATTTTTTTATATGTATGCCCATCTTTTTGTCTGTCTTCCCCACTGGAGTACAAGGTCTAGGAAAACAGGAATCATATCTATCATGATCGCCATTGTATCCTCGTGCCCAGCACGGCTCTTGACATGTAGCAGACACTCATTACACATTGGAATGAATGAACGAGTGGGTGAAGATCTTGAAAAGAATATTTCCTTGCTGATAAACTCCTGAAAATAGAGACCAAGCTCTCTGGACGTTGATGATATGGCTCCCATACTTTGTACATGTTCTTTCACCTTGTTCTTTTCCTTCACCACTGGATGTGATTGGCCAGCTTGTGTTAGTGTCAAGAGGTGGCTGAGAATCCACTGATTTGGCTGCTCTGTGTTCTTCCTCTTGGTTCTTAATATTGTGTTACATTTCTGAGACCTACATTTCTTAGTACTAATATCAACAGTATCAATTTTCTATTTTCCAGTCATTTTTGTAGAAGAAAGAAGGCAAAATGAAATAAAATAGCTAACATTCATTAAGCGCCTTACTATTTTGTGCACGACCCATAAAAATGGTGTAGTGCATTCACAGTCACGAATGCTGCATGATCAAGTGTTTTCCTGAAAAGAGAGAAATTCTGCTTTGATTAGGCATGGCTGAGAACCCAGTCCTCCACTTAGAAATTGACAAGTCTGATGCCTAAAGGAATTTTCCACTGACAGGGTAATGCCCTCCTACATTTCAAGCCTGGTTTCTCCCCACCACCCACTCGCTTCCAGTGCCAGGTGCTATAGGACACTTTCTTGGCACTGTGTCATCTTTAGCCCTACACCTTCAGGTTACGATGATGGTGCCACAGTGGGTCATAGGAGTGCTCTGGAACCCGTTCCCACACTAGGCAGCAGGCGATAGCCTAACCATACACATATATGACTGTGAACTACAAAAACATCCCCCTAGAACCAAACTAAAGTGTTCTCCCTAGGCCAGAACCCCAAAATGCCCATGACCATTTCAAGGCCTCCTGTATGAGGAGACGTGGGAGGGAGAATGCTTGTGCTCAGTTGCTCAGAGCACAACTAACTCTTGGTGACCCCATGGACTGTAGCCCACCAGGCTTCTCTGTCCATGGGATTCTCCAGGCAAGAACACTAGAGCGGGTTGCTATTTCCTCCTCCAGGAGGAGGGAGAGGAAGTATTATTAAAATATCTTTCTTATGAAAATCAAATATATCTCTACCTATATCTATATATGCTTACCTTGCAATCACACTGCTAGGGCCCCACCTAGGGCCTTAGAAGGAGCCTGCATAAGTGCTCCAATGTTGCTGAAGCTTCAATAACTTCACAGTAATCCTCCTACACTGTCACAACTGAACTCTGTATGTCACCAGGAATGGGCATGGTTGTAGTGGGTGGTGGAAGCCACAGGAGAGCTAATAGGAGAAACAAGTGAATGATTATGTAGTACAGAAGTCAGTAGACTAGATGGCCCACAAACCAGGTCAGACCCACTGCCTGTTTTTGCAAATAAAGTTTTATTGGAATACAGCCACATTAATTGTTGTGGCGGCCTTTGTGCTGCAGTGGTAGAGTGGAGTTGTTACAACAGATACTTGTCTACCAAGCTGAAAATATTTACCACTTTGCCTTTGATATAAACAGTTTAGGAAAAATTGGGAAGGTCTTGAAGAAGAAGAAGATGAGGCAAGAAAAAGCTAGCTCTAGATTCAAACTGTTGATATTTGATTCTGGCTCCATCATTTCATAACTGTGTGACTTTGGGCAAGTTATTCAACTTTTATGAACCTCAATTTCCTAATCTGTAAAAAAGGATAATAATTCTTCTATCGCAAATTTTCTTTGAGGAGTAGGTGAAACCTTGTGTGTAAAGTGCTGGCATAGTGCCTGACGTAAAGCTGAAGTTCAATGTATTATTAGCTGACAGTCACCAAGATTCCTGTATTTATTATCAGCCCAGGTAGAGGATTTTATGTGTGCCATTAAGGCCTGTGGTTCAATGCCAGTGCTTTTTCCCTGACAAGGTTCTCATTGCTGCTTCCATGGTGATACAGTAGGGACAGCCTGAAGCAATTTTGTGATTTAAGTACCATCCTGTTGTCTCTCCACCGACTTACTGCTCCATGTCATAACCAAAGTCTAGATCGTTTTCCCAGAGGCAAGTAAACTCTTCAACTCAATCATTCATTCACCTCGTCTTAGAAGAATGTCTGAATGTCCAAGGAAACATCAACTGTAAAGACTCAATTGCTCTGCTCTGCAGTTGCCACCTTGCCTCTCCTTAATCTTCTTATCCAAGATAGATCTTTATCTAATGCATAACAGAGAATGGGGTTGACAGATGAAACCTTTTCAGAAATATGTCTGTATCATTTAAAACACTTTGGGCTGCAAAGTAAAGAAAGCCCAACTAAATGTGGCTTAAGGAATTTAGTTTGTTAGCTCTCAAAACCCTAAATCCAGAGATAGGTAGTTTCAGAGTTGGGAACTCAAGTAGCTTAGAAACAACAACAGTGGTGTGTTCCTTCCTTTATGTTCATTTTCTTGAGTTGGCCCCCTCCGTGGTCCCAGAATGGCTGCCCCAGCTCCAGTCATCACATGTTTATGGCAACATCAAGAGCAGAGGCAGATTTCCATGAAGCTAATGAAACTTAAGCTTCAGGGTCCCTCACTTTCAAAGACCCTTTCAAGGCTTAGGAATGTACTCAAATGACCATATACTTCTGTGAAATTTTCAGAAATAAGTATATGTATTCTTTTACGAAAAGAAGCTGCTTCAAATTAGGTAAGCCTTATGCCCTATAAAATCTAGACCCATCCCTGGTCCTAAGGCAGAAAAAAAAAATCATCCTACCTGGGTTTCTTTTCTAAGAACAAAGACAAGCTTCCTGGAAGCTCTCCCACCAACTTTTCTTTGCATTACATTGACCAAAATTGTATCACAAGCCCACTCTTTAATTGTATTGGTCCAGGTTCTCTGAGAAGCAGATGCTGAGATAGGATTAAACATGCTAGAAATTTTTAGGGGAAGTGTCTGTGAGACAAAATGGGAAGGAAGCCAATGAGACTAAGAGAACCTTCAGATAGTGATGCAGGTCTGGCCCAGAGAGAAGAGCAGAGAGAAGCAGGGAAGGAAAGGTGAAAGCATTTTACCCCACAGTGCAGCCTCAGGAAAGTTCAGCAAAGCCCTTGGGGAGCACTCAAGGTGGAGTGACCTGTTGAAGAGTCCTGTGTCTCCCAGAAACAAGCCTGTTGTAGAATCCCTGCCACATACTGTCATCAGCTGGGACCAGCCCACGGGAATCACGAGTGACCAAACCAGTGACGGCTATCCGTGCACAGCAGATGGGCTGATGTCCAGTTACACTTCCTGCATTAGAGGATCTAAGAGGTACATTCTCCTGGCCACCACATTTACCAAGGAGAACAAGAACCCACAGCTGGCATAGACCAATAAAGAGCCATCCCCGGGGCAGGGAAGGGCCTGGTCTGCATAAGGACTTGGCCATTCAGAGCAGGGAGAGCAAAGGTGAGGGTTCCTCTTAGTGGAAGAAAGGGAGGAGTGGTGGTGAGGAGGCAACAAGAGTGTTCACCCATAGAGACCAGACTTGTTGCCAAGGGGGAGAGGGGATGGGAGAGGGATGGACTAGGAGTTTGGGGTTGGTAGATCCAAACTATTACGTTTAGAACAGATAAACAACAAGGTCCTACTGTATAGCACAGGGAACTATATCCAGTCTCCTGGGGTAAACCATAATGGAAAAGAATGTTTAAAAAAGAATGTGTGTGTGTGTGTGTGTGTGTGTGTGTGTGTGTGTGTGTGTGTATAACTGAATCACTTTGCTGTACAGCAGAAATTAACACAAATATATAAATCAAATATACTTCAATTAAAAAAAAAATAGTGTCTGCCAATCTCCACCCCTCAACAAAACTCCAGTACCCTCAGATGGTCATTGAGCACGTTTTTCTCAGCCAGACCCAATCAGATATGACTGCCCTTTATCAGGGGACTTTCCTGACCCCAGGGCCGGCTTATCATGTGCAGTAGAAGGGAGGGAAATAGCTTTCCATGTTAGCTATCCAAATCTCAATATCTGTAATGAACTCCTTCTATCGTGGAGTCAACAAAAAGCCTTGGTTCTGGGTCTTCTGCAAATCGCCTGAGTTTGCAGCTGGACTATGCTGCTTTTGTTTTTTATTTTTGTAGGGGTTGTGAGCCTTGATGTCCTGTGTCTATTCTAATTTGGCTCCGTGTGTGTTGCCTATTTAAAATCTCCCCCACTGTTTCAATTAGATAAAGACTTTCTGTTCTGCTTGGCAAGTCAGGGCTCAAAGCACTTGGATTCCTCCCCTTTGTGGGGGAGATGGGTATCATTAATTAAGCATGAGATAGGGTGGGTTGAATAAATCATTTGAGTAATGTTGTCATACTCTTGATGATGATTTGGAAACCAAGGAAATATTTAATGTGGCTATTGCAGTTGTCACCTAACTGGCCTCCTGGCTTTCACTCTTACCCCTACTTTCTAATTTCTATTCTCTACTCAACACCCAGAAAGCGATCCTGGTAAGATGCAATTCAGATCATGTCACTCCTGTGCTCAAATCTCTCCAATCACTAACCAATTACTTCTAGTGAAAGCCAAAGTCCTTGTATTGATCTACATGGTCCTGCCTTCGATCTGCAAGCTCTGGCTCTCCAACCAAATCCAGCTGCCTGCTTTTAGAAATTAAGTTTGGAATCACAGCCACACCTATTTGTTTACATAGTGTCTCAGAGGCTTCTTGTAGAGTTGAGCTGTCGCAGCCAAGAACACGAGTCTACAAAGGCTAAAATCAAGGACCCTTTACTGGAAAGGCTTGGCAACCCCTGCCCTATATGACTACCTTATCTGTACTCTCCAGTCAACTTGAAGATCCATGACCTCCCACCCTCTTTCTTGATCACTTTCTTCATCCATGCACTTGGCTCTGTTTATTCCCATAACTCAGGACACACCCTTCCACCTCAGCTGTGAAAGTCTGGTCCTTCTGCAGGGATAGTCTTCCCCTCAGTATCCTCATGACTTGCTCCCTAACTGCCCACAGGTCTTGATTCGACATGTCTTCTCACCAGAGACTTTGCTGGTCACCTCATTTAAATTGTAACCTTCCCTCTCTTGAAGCCTCTATCCTTCCATGGTTTACTTTTCTCCCAGAACTGTGCACTAACATAAAACATAGTTCACTGCTTGTCTTGTTCATACACTTGACCCTAAAAGTAAGCTCCTTGAAGATAAGTATTTTTGTCTTTTTTTGCTCTGCCCTACCCCCAGGGCTTAGAATAGTGCCTGGCACATCAGTTCAGTTCAGTCGCTCAGTGCTTATTAAATATTTGTCAAGCAGATAAATATACCATCAAAGACTCATCTTTCTGCTGCCCTACAGAAGACCCAAACAACAGTGGCTTATTCAGGTCATAGGGTCATCTTGCAATGCCATCAGGGTCTTTGGCTCCTCTAGCTCCCCTCCCTACCATCTGTGGGGGGTGACTTTCTTTTCCCCATGGTGTCCTCTTGAACACAGGTTGTTCACTCCACTCTGGCCTCCCCTTCATGTTTCCAAGCTGGATGACTGGGAGGAGGAGGTGACACCTATGTCAGGAAAGAAATCTTTCCCAGAAGTGCCTAGCATACTTCTGCTGACATCTCTTAGGCCAGAGCCTCATGGCCACCCTAAGTTGTGGGAGAAGTTAGGAAATTATCTTACAACAGGACATGTGAATATCCTGAAGAACATATGGAAGTTTTAAGAGTACGAGAAAGGAGAAATAGGTATTGGAGAAGTAACTTACAGCATCTGCCTCATCTGCCTTTTGCTTTTTTTTTTTTTTTTTTAAGCTGGTAGAAGTATTAGAGGGTGGGACTCAGGAGGATTTCCAGAACTTCGGAAAGTACAAAGGGCAAAATTGCTGATATTTGTAAATGTTCAGCCCAAACGTTCCCTGTACTATAGTCTCCTAGCTTGCTGAACGTCTCTTGTCATCCCACTTCATGTAAAGTTTATGTTATTCTCACTATATTGCTCCTGTCCTCAGCAATATGTGTTGCACATGGTAGGTGCTCAGGAACTATTTCTACGTGAATTAACAAATGAACTGAAATAAATTTTGAGAAGTGTATACACACATAGGTACACATACATGGGTGTCTAAATGCCTATATTCTATTTATTGCATGCTTCCTATATCCTGTCCTATATATTCAATTCTGCCAGCAATTCTGGGAAACCAAGAGCGGCATCTCCATTTTGTCATGTAGACCGTAGAAGTCTCTGTTTCAGACTCAGGAGCTGAAGAATTGGTACTTTTGAACTGTGGTGCTGGAGAAAACTCTTGAGAGTCCCTTGGACAGCAAGGGGATCAAACCAGTCAATCCTAAAGGAAATCAGTTCTAAATATTCATTGGAAGGACTGATGCTGAAACTGAAACTCCAATACTTTGGCACCTGACGTGAAGAACTGACTCATTTAAAAAGACCCGGATTCTGGGAAAGATTGAAATCAAAAGGAGAAGAGGGCAGAAGAGGATGAGATAGTTAGATGCATCATCGGCTCATTGGACATGAATGTGAGCCAACTTGCGGAGATAGTGAAGGACAGAAAATCCTGGCCTGTTGCAGTCCATGGGGGAGCAAAGAGTCAGACATGACTTAGCAACTGAACAACAACAGCAACAACAAGCCAAAAGGTACCTGCGGTGCAGCACACAGCTTGTAAGTGGTAGAGGCAAGACTCAAACCCTAGTCACTGATTCTAAAGCTTAGGTTCCCGTGATCACATTCATTTAGTGAATCATTCAAGAGATAAATACTCACTGCTTCCTGTGCACCATGTATGGTTGTAGTAATATTTCCTGGATCAAGAAAATATTACTCTAATTGAAAGATGAATTTTGCCAAGTAAAGCATAGTATAAAGAGATTAAAATACACATGTCCCCTGTTCATCTGTGTGTTTCTTCTGAACATTTCTACGTAAAGTACCCACCCATTTAACTTCAGGGTCACATGGCTTATTTCAGATTTCTTAACTAGTTTCCTTTAGTTCTCAACTTGTTGCATATTATTTGTTTAATGAGATTGTACATTACTTGAAATAAAGAAAGTGAAGTCACTCAGTCGTGTCCAACTCTTTGCAACCCCATGCACTATAGCCCACCAGGCTCCTCCATCCATAGAATTTTACAGGCAAGAATATTGGAGTGGGGTTGCCATGTCCTTCTCCAGGGGATCTTCCCAACTCAGGGATCAAACCCGGGTCTCCCGCCATTGCAGGCAGACGCTTTACCATTTGAGCCACTGGGGAAACCTTACTTGAGATAAGATGTCTTATTCATTATTGAGTTCCAATCTTAAGCTTGCCTGAAGTTAGGACAGTGATGGGCTCTCTAGGTTTAATAGATTCCTATTGGATAAAACAGAATTTACTAGGCAGGGTTTGGAGCTGCAAGCAATGGAAAACTGCCTTGAGTGATTTATGTAGGAAAGGGATTTATTAGAAGGATATAACTTACAGAACCAGCTTCACAATAAAGACAGAAAGGAAGTGAGGTTAGGTAGAAAAGATACAACCAAAATCATGGCTGATTAAACTACCACCACTGGCAGCACCTCTGCTGGATACTCAATCTACCACTGCTGGACACTGAATGCTGACATTTGCTGCTAGGACTACTATATCAGTGAGATTATGCTACAGTAATAAATAGCCCCTACATCTCAGTGGCTTAGGTGACAGTGGTACATTTTTCACTCCCATTATATGCCTACAATGGTGGGCCCAAGCCAGTAGAGGCCTCATGCTTCCATGATCCCAGAATCTGGAAAAGGGAAAGGCTAGCCAATCGAATAGCTCTTACAGCTTCTTTTTTTACGTAATATAGACTACTTTCTCTCACGTCTAACTGACCAAAGCCTAATCTTTTACAGGATGGGAAAGTACAATTCTACTAAGCACCCAGAATGAGAATTTTTATATTTGTGATCAGCTTTGATGACTCTGCCAGTTCCAATACAAGTTTTTCCATGAATGCTTGTCCACTAGTTCTGCATTTGATGTGACTCATTTAAAATTCAAAATCCTGAGGGTAACATCCCACTGGCCAAGGGTAGTTCATGTTTAGTGCTCCATTAAGAAGGTGCATGAGGGAGGACACAGGATAGTCAGTCAGAAAGTTACAACACGCCAGAATCCTAACCCATCTTTGTCAGTTGGAGTCTGTATTGCTGATCAACAAAGTCTGCTTCTTCTAGGATGATGCATTCTCAAAGGACGCTTCAGATTTAGCTGAATTCTGAGCTCTTCAAGGAGACAATATTGACAGTCAACACACACACACACATACATATATTTTTAAAGAATAATCTTATGCCTTAAGACCAAGCACTCAATTAGTTTTGCATGTTTCCTGAAGTGTTCTAAGTTAAAATCTATTACTTGAAAAAGGTTAGGAGGTTGAGTAAGTATGGAAAACGCTGGGTTCTTTCAGTCATTCTTTGTGGTAAGCAGCCTCTAAGCTGGTCAATGTCTACATCTCCCAACAGTCACACCCTTGTGTAAGCCTCTCCCCTTGGGTGTAGGTAGGATTTATGTACTCACATCTAACAAACAGAAGTGATGGATGAAGTGATGGATATTAATTCTTATGTTAGGTTATAAAAAGACTGTGGCTTCCATCCTGGTATCTTCCCTTGATCTTTTGCGCACAGAGAAGCCAGCTGTCATGTTGTGAGCAAAGAACTCAAGCCTCCAGCCAATAGCCAGTGAGGACCTGCAGGCTTCCAACAGCTATAACTAATCTTAAAATTGGGTCGTCCCCAAATGAGACTTGAGGTGACTGCAGCCCACTCAACGCCTTGATTGCAGCCTGGAAGACCCTGACGTGAGGACCCATTTAAACTGTACGTGGGTTCCTGACCTACAACTGTGAGATGATAACTCTTGTTTTAAACCACTAAGTTTGGGGGGGTAATTCTTTATCAGCAGCAGACTAAGAGTTCAATAAATATCTTACAGCAGTATGTGACACTCTTGGGACACATAAATGGGCACAACAGACCTGACTTCTGCCCTTACGGAGTTTAAATTAATTTAGATGTGTTTCTATGCTGAGGGACTAGATAGAGCCTTTAATATGCAAATGTGCACCACCAATCTCTAAGAGGTGGAGTATGGGTCTCTAACTTTTAAACTCCTTTTTTTTTTTGCTCTGCATTTCATAGGACTAATGTTTTATGGAACACACATTGGAAAATTCTCTTAGTAGGTAAATGAGTAAATGAATTAAAGTTGTAATTTTAAAGGCTTAAGCTCCCCTGCAAAATTTTCAGAGTATGCCACCCTTTGTTCATTATAGACTTAATAGCTATTCTTTTCCTGGACCCCATGTGCACTTTCACTAATTTACTTAGCAAACGTTGACTGATTATCCACTGTGTTGTAAGGCACTGCAAGCACCAAATTGTTACTCAGGCAATGGGGCTGTTGTATTTCTCCTGAAGTGTATTTGGAAATTCACTAATTGTTTCACTTTGTGAGTAATGGTTTCAGCCACAATATTTGGACAAAGAGCAAAGGCGAGAAAGAATGGGATTGGCTAATGTTAAAATCAAAGCTTTGCTGAAAACCGTAATGCGTATTGAAACAAAGCATTGTCCTCAAGAGGAGAGGAGACATAATCCGTATTGAAACAGTGCCTGAAACACTTCATCGGACTGTATTTAAAATGTTTAAAGAACTCTTGGAACAAATAAAGCCGTGAAAAGGTCTTTCAAATTGAAATGAATTCTTGGCATGCTTTCCCCTCGACTACCACCACTACCACCGCTCTGCACACAATAGCCTGCCTCAGAAAAGCCTGTGGAAGCAGGACTTTTGTCTTAATTGCCTAACGTGTCAAGTGTTTCATATTTTAGGTGAAACGCAGGCAGGCCGGGCGGTGGTAGGAGGAGGAAGGACCTCATTTATGAAACACTGAAATGGCAATCCCATTTTGTCTTTGGTGCATTGCTCCTTGGGATTGCATGAGACATTTCCAGATTTAATGAAGTAGGAGATGTCCAGGGACCAACCTCTCAGCAAACCATGTCCCATTCTATCCCTGGTAGGCATTTGGAGTATGGTTTATAAATAAGGTGGTGCTGGTGTTGGCGAAGACATGGAGAAATGGGATGGATTGAAGATGTGAAATTGAAATGTGAAGGTAATAATACTTATCCTCTTAAGAGGACGGCCGAGTTACCAATATTAAAAGAATTGACAGTCTTAACTATGAGAAAATTAAAACCTTATGCTAAACTAATAAATAAATAACTACAAAGGGGCAAAAGAGCAAGCCATGGAAAATTACCTGCAGTGTATATGACAGAGAAAGATTTAGTATTTTTACTCTATAAGTAGTCCCTAAAAGTCATTAGGAAAAAGACAAACATCTTAGGATGCCCCATTTCCCCCTCCAAAAAAAAAAAAATGACATAAACAGGGAATTCTTGTGAGCAAAAGTACAAAAGAAAAATAAGTGAAAAAAATCAACTTCTAGGGTGATTAAGTAAATGTTAGAGACTATATTGAAAGGTAATAGCATAAAGTCAATAATGGCACAGTCTCTGGATTCAGGCTGGCTGGGTTGCTGCCTCATTTTTCTCATCTATAAAATGAAGGTAATAGGGTTATTGTAAGTGGAAGGCAAGTTCATATCGTACAGTTGGAATAGTGCCTGGCACATCAGGAGTGGTACATAAATGCTAGTTGCTATTACTTATCTTATTAAATTGATAAATATAAAAATGATAATAGCCAGTGGTATCACAGGAGTGGAGACAGGCACTCTTGTACACTGCTAGGGGGTATAAATTTGGCACAATCTTCTTAGAGAGCAATTTAGCCTCATGCATTAAGGAATTAGAATGCTACATTGCCTTGGGCCAAAGTCCATGGTAGGAATTTTCCCCAAGGAAATAAGAAGTCAAATATATAAATAAAACAACTATAAAGACTTTTTTCCAGAGCTCTATATAATTGTGCAATACTGAAAAGAACCTAAACATCCAACAATACATTCATTGAACACATTATTGGACATCCATTTAGTAGAATTCTATGTAGTCATTGAATGACATAAAGAACCACTAAAAGGGCATTTGGGAACAATTGAAATATGACTTGGATAATGTTACTGTGTCAGCGCTGTTTCTTGAGTGTGATAAAGTTCCTACAGTGCTTTGTAGGAAAATGTAGAATACATGCCGAAGTGAACTGATGTTTACAGCTTACTTTCAAATGGTTTCGGAAAAAAGAACATGATACACCACACTCACACAAACACACACACACACACATCATATATATTTATAAATATCTCATAGAGAGAGAAAGCAATGGTGAATCTGGGTGAAGGGTAGATAGAATGGTTATTTTTATCTATTAACCTTTCTGTCTGTATGAAATTTTTCAAAATGAAAAGCTGGAAAAATGTAAGAAAATATTTAAGGACAGGAAAATGATATATTTTAAGGAAAAAAGTAGTTTACAAATCAGTATATACAATGTGATCTCAATTTTTTTTTGTTGTTAAAAGATTAGGATTAGTTGGTATTTATGAGTCTGGGTAAACTCCGGGAGTTGGTGATGGACAGGGAGGCCTGGCGTGCTGAGATTCGTGGGGTTGCAAAGAGTCAGACATGACTGAGCGACTGAACTGAACTGAACTGACTGATTGGAGCCTCCTCACATGTCAGGCTGTGTTAAGTGTGCATTGCCTCATGTAGCTAAAACCCTATGAAATTCTGAGGCATTATGATTTTGCTTACACAAAAAAATAATAGAAATTCAGAGATGAAAAGGGGCTTCCGATGTGGCTTAATGGGTAAAGAATCTTCCTGTAAAGCAGGAGACTCGGGTTCCACCCCTGAGTCAGGAAGATCGCCTGAAGGAGGGAATGGCTACCCACTCCAACATCCTTGCCTATAGAATGCCATGGACGGAGGAGGGGCCTGGAAGGCTATAGTCCATAGGGTCACAAAGAGTCAGACATGACTGAAGCCACTGAGTGCGCGCGCACACACACACACACACACACACACACACACACAGATGAAAAATTTACTAAAAGCCAACCACTTATACTCAAACATGGGTCTTTATGACCACAAGTCCACACTTCTTTTTTATTGAATAAAAGATTCTTTAAATTCTTTAGTGCTTTACCATTTTCAAAAGATCCATGCACATGATTTCATATAACCCCATAATAACCTTTTATTTTTCCTACCCCTATCTTGGCCCTCCCCCGTTCCCTCTACCCATTGATAATCGCTAGTTTGTTCTCTGTATCTGTGAGTCTACTTCTTTTTTGTTTTATTCACTAGAGTATTTTTTAGATTCCACATACCCTGCAGTATATGTCTTTGCCTAGCTTATTTCACTCAAGTCTACACTCTCAACTACTGTTGCAGAGAGAAAAGAGCAAGAGGCTGCTATAGCTGCTGACAGTGATTTTGAGATTAGCTAATAATTATTGATAAGGGCTGTAATGGAGTTACATAGTAAATGCTTTAAAGAAGCAAAAGCAAAGAAAGAGGCTTGTTTTATAGGGCAGGAAGATAGGAAGAATGTAGTTGTTCTTACTAAGGTGGTACCATTTGAGATGGGCTTTGAAGGATCCATAGGAGTACAACAGGGGCTGGCGGAGCATTCACTACAGAGGGAACAGCATGAGTAAAGACAGTGTATTTAAGAAACCATAACTTGTTTTCAAGGAGTGAGGGGGGAGGTAATCAAGGAAGATGGCAGCTAATAAGAGTGGACAGAGAACAGCACTCCTTCCTTCTGATGCTGATGAGAGCTGCTTCTGAAAAATGACCCAGGCAACAGAGTTTTCTGCATGAGAAAATGAGACTGTCACTGGGCAGACCAAGTGAGGGACTTTTGGGAATAGTTTCAACAGGAGGTGATGAACAATTTTACCAGAGTAAGAATAGTGGAAAGGAAGAAGGGACAGAATCAAAGCTTCCTCCTCTGAAATTCTGCAGTATTACTTAGGGACATGCCGTAATAAATACACATCTTGAAATATCACCTTATCTTCCTGAGCTGGCCCTTGGCTTGTTTGTGCTCATACCCATCTATTTTGTATCACAAGAACTACCTTCCCCAGATTCCCTTACCTTCCAACTTCTTGATGGGTTTGGCCAATGGGAGGCCCTGGCAGAAGATGGAGGCAGGAGGAGGGGCGAGTCCAGGGGTTTTCTGCCCCTCTGTGCCTGCTACAGGTGGTGTTCCTGGCCCAGCTGTGTCTCATCCATGAGCCCAGATCCTGCTGGGCTGCCCCTCCCAACATGGAGCTACCTCTCCTGCTCAGCCTCCACTGTGGCTCTAGATCTTGCCACATGGCTTGGCTTCAGGGCTCTGATATCATCATCTTCTCTCTGTCCCTCCATCCTGGATATAGCACAGGCTTCTTGCTGATGCTGCTTCCTCCCTTGTCTCCTTTCTGTTCCATTCAGTGCCTTAGCTCTCCCATCCCCTCTGGAACTTGCATTAGATTCCTTTGGATTGAAACCCCTACAGTATTTTTGCTTCCTGGCTAGACTCCCCACTTAGAGCAGAATTTTCTAATGGACAGGCACTGTATCTGTCAATTTTGAGAATTCCACAAGAAGGAAGATATTATTATTCAAGAAATACTTGATTGATTCCGGGCCTTGGATCCCACTAGTAATCCTCATTGGCTCACTGATGTGGGACCTGAAAAGAGAAGACACAGGAGAAAGGGGAATGAATTTTAATTCCTTCTTCCACATGCTTAGCTTGAATTATAGTATAATTTCCACCCATACATTCATTCAATCAACAAGCATGTATTGAGTGCCTAGCAAGTGCTGGGGATATAACAGTGATCCTTTCCTTGGGGAGTTTACATTTTAGTAGAGAACTTTAATGATGCTGGGAAAGACCCTGATGCTGTGAAAGATTAAGGGCAGGAAGAGAATGGGGTGATAGAGGGTGAGAAGGATGGATGGCATCACCAGCTCAATGGTCATGAGTTTGAGCAAACTCCAGGAGATGGTGAAGGACAGGGGAGCCTGGTGTGCTGTAGTCCCTGGGGTTGCAAAGAGTTGGACAAGACTTAAGAACTGAACAATAACAATTAATGCACCAACAAGCCACTGAGGAGAATGGGCTGGCTCATTTTTTTTCACTTCATTTTTTTCACAGTCACTGCTGGTGATACCCTATCAGATAATCTGGTGAGGAGATGGAGCCTTGCAGGTGGAAAATAACAATAATGGTAGTATCATTTGAGGGGCAGATTCTGTGCTAAGACACCAATTCAACAAGCATTTCTTGGGTACACTATGTGCTAGGTGAGAAAGTTTACAGAGTCAGCAAGACAAATAGGTCCACATACTCTTGCATCATATCATCTAGTTGGGATGAAAGACATTAAGCAAATTAAAATTAGGGTACACACTCTGACAGAGAAGTATATGTGGTATGAGAGCGGATAATAGGGAAACTTGACCTAGCCTAGGGGTACTGGTGGTCCCCTAAGGCTTCCCCAAGGAAGTCAAGTTTTGGCTAAGCCTTGAGAGTCCAGGGGGTTGGGTGGTAGAAAGTGTTCTGGAGAAGTTTTTAACTGTCATCTCATTTAACCCTCACATCAGAGGGTCCGGAAACTCAAGCAACTGTTTTCTGTTTTCTTACTGCTCTCTCAGTGCTTGTCACCAACATCCTCAGATTTTAACCGACCATACTGCTTACAAATAACGAACTTGGAGAGAACAGCTCCTGCAGAGTCTATCAATTAAATAAACTGTCCTCCTATGGAATAACACTCCTAGTGGAGCAGAAGCTACATTCGTGGTAGCCATTATGATTGTCCACAAATATTCCAGTTCCCTTTCTAAGTACATGTGAGATTATGCTTTGAAGTTCTTTTCAGTTAGATACAGTTGTATGAATGGCATTAGCCAGTGAAATATGAGTGTGTAACTTCCAGGTGAAAACTTTAAAAGTCAGAGTGTTGTTCTTATGTTCTCACTCCTTTTCCTGCCTCATAAATTTTGGAAGCATATGCAGTGATGGTGCTTCCAGGAGCCTGGGCCCCTAAGTGAACACTATAAGTAGTGTAGTTAACCTATCAACCCACGTTGCACATTGGACCTAAGCAAGCAAGAAAGCTTTGCTGTTTCAGGCTGTTGAAATTTGGGAATTGTTGTTATTGAAGCATTATCAAGCATAACCTGACTGATACAGGATTGTTTGCGTATTTTCTTTTCCTTTTCTCAGTGATGAGTGACCAGTTGCTCTAACTAGATAAGCCAAGCACATTACATATCTAAAAATTTGACATAAGCATTATTTCCCAGTTTTGTAGCTGGAAATCAAGAACAATCACAGACAGGGCTGCAACCGGGCTTTGTTCACAGGACAGACTAACTCTAATATGCAAACTTTCCCCCACTCACCCTACAATGTCACCTGGCTCCTAAGGAAGAACAGAGAGAGGTTTATGGAGCTGGGGAAAGGGAAGACCTTTGGCTTGGGAATGCCGTTTACAGTTCTTTATAAAATCTCTAGGCTCTGATGGGGATAGGGAAAGTTGTTTCTGAATGACTGTGGCCCTTCTTTCCTTCTCATAGTTAATCTTGTAGGTCTACTAATTTTTTTATTTCAGGGAGGCAAGGCATAGTGGCAAACCATGGTCTTAAACTGTTTCAGAATTAAGTCCAAACTCCTCAAAATGCCCACTGGGCCTTTATGTTGGTGGGTGCCTCCCTCCTCCACCTCATCTTACAAATTCCTTCCTCTACTTCTCAGCTCAGCAACAATGACTTTCTGCCAGTTCCTCCAAACAACTCAGTTCTCTTTTGACCCCAGACCTTTGTATGTGCTGTTTCTGCTTTGAGGGGATATTTCCCCTACTTGGTAAGTTCCTACTCATCCTTTAAGTCTGACCATCCAAGTCTCTTCTTCCAGAAAGCCATCTCTGACCACCCACCTTGGGTTAGGGTCCCCTTCCTCAGGTCTCCCCTGGCACACACAGTCCTGTGGTACTGATTCAGAAAGTGGACTTTGGAGTTGAAATGTCTGGGTTAAAATTCTATGTCCACATTTCACAGCCCTTCAACTTTGGGTAAATTGCTCAGCTTCTTTGCACCTCAGTTTCCTCATCAATAAAGTGGGGATGCTGATGGGGCAGGTACATGCAAAATGCTTAGAACAGTAGTCTGGCACAAAGTACATTCTCAGTAAGTGTTAGAGTTTGTAATAATTATCATATTAATGTACAATTCAGACAACTACAGGTAGAATCTTGAGATCAGTGAACCCCATATACTGTATATCAATTGAATATGAATAATGTTTATCCACATGCATGCAGCTCTACCCATTTGTCAAAGGCTGCATGACCCTAAGACATGAAGAATCACTGCTGTGAGGGCCATGATTGCACTGGGATCTGCTCTCAGAGCTCCTTCATATTAACAGGTACATCTACACCTCTTGCTGAAAAGTTACTTCTTTAAAGTTCTTTGCATTGTGTGATCTATTCCCACTCAATGAATGAGCAAGCCATTATGTTGACTGTGATTCTTTCTCTCAGGAGAAAGTTCAGAAGAAGTAGGCATATATGTCCCTTTCTGATGTGGAGCTTCCCTTGTGGCTCAGCTGCAAGGAATCCACCTGCAATGCAGGAGACCTGGGTTCGATCCCTAGATTGAGAAGATCCTCTGGAGAAGGGAAAGGCTACCCACTCCAGTATTCTGGCCTGAAGAATTCCATGGACAGTATAGTCCATGGGATCACAAAGAGTCAGACACGACTGAGTGACGTTGACTTCACACTGATGTGGAGCAGATTGAAATTGGGGTGGACTCATCAATAGTCTTCTACCTAATGATAGAGTCTTCCACTCACAAAGACACACACAGCAAAGGGATCATTGCTGAGCTTTATACACATTGACTATGTACCCAGGAAATAGCTGATGTTTGCCAGGGGCTCGCTCAGAAATAGTGCAGTGAAACATACACAATCTGTTAATTCATGTGTGTAATTCTTGAACTTCCCCTATCTGGAAACACACTGCACTTGCATCTCTTATTAATGTCTCTGTTTCAACTAGAAGCTCAACAAGGGCAGTACCCAGAAGGAAAGCTGAGTTCCTATTGCCCCAAATGACAAGCACTGTGCCTGACCCATAACAGAAGTAACCAACACTAGTTGAGCATTTACAGTGCAGGCCAGACAGTGTTCTAATGACCTCATTTAGTCCTCGCAGTCAACCTATCGAGGTATTGTTATTATCCCCAATTAAAAACAAAGAACAGAGGCCTGGTGAGGCACAGAGAGGCTAAGGAACTTGTTCAAGATTCAGCTCAGTTCAGTTGCTCAGTCATGTCCGACTCTTTGTGACCCCACGAACCGCAGCACATCAGGCCTCCCTGTCCATCACAAACTCCGAGAGTCCACCCAAACCCATGTCCATTGAGTCAGTGATGCCATCCAACCATCTCATCCTCTGTCGTCCCCTTTTCCGGCCCTCAATCTTTCCCAGCATCAGGGTCTTTTCCAATGAGTCAGCTCTTCACATCAGGTGGCCAAAGGATTGGAGTTTCAGCTTCAACATCAGTCCTTTCAATGAACACCCAGGACTGATCTCCTTTAGGATGGACTGGTTGGATCTCCTTGCAGTCCAAGGGACTCTCAAGAGTCTTCCCCAACACCACAGTTCAAAAGCATCAATTCTTCTGTGCTCAGCTTTCTTTATAGTCCAACTCTCACATCCATACATGACCACTGGAAACACCATAGCCTTGACTAGACGGACCTTTGTTGGCAAAGTAATGTCTCTGCTTTTTAATATGCTGTCTAGGTTGGTCATAACTTTCCTTGCAAGGAGTAACTGTCTTTTAATTTCATGGCTGTAATCACCATCTGCAGTGATTTTGGAGCCCAGAAAAATAAAGTCAGCCATTGTTTCCACCGTTTCCCCATCTATTTGCCATGAAGTGATGGGACCAGATACCATGATCTTAGTTTTCTGAATGTTGAGCTTTAAGCCAACTTTTTCACTCTCCTCTTTCACTTTCATCAAGAGGCTCTTTAGTTCTTCTTCACTTTCTGCCATAAGGGTGGTGTCATCTGCATATCTGAGGTTATTGATATTTCTCTTGGCAATCTTGATTCCAGCTTGTGCTTCTTCCAGCCCAGCATTTCTCATGATGTACTCTGCATATAAGTTAAATAAATAGGGTGACAGCATACAGCCTTGACGTACTCCTTTTCCTATTTGGAACCAGTCTGTTCCATGTCCAGTTCTAACTGTTGCCACCTGGTCTGGTATTCCCATCTCTTTAAGAATTTTCCACAATTTATTGTGATCCACACAGTCAAAGGCTTTGGCATAGTCAGTAAAGTAGAAATAGATATTTTTCTGGAACTCTCTTGCTTTTTCGATGATCCAGCAGATGTGGCTATTTGATCTCTGGTTCCTCTGCCTTTTCTAAAACCAGCTTGAACATTTGGAAGTTCACGGTTCACGTATTGCTGAAGCCTGGCTTGGAGAATTTTAAGCATTACTTTACCAGTGTGTGAGATGAGTGCAATTGTGCAGTAGTTTGAGCATTCTTTGGCATTGCCTTTCTTTGGGATTGGAATGAAAACTGACCTTTTCCAGTCCTGTGGCCACTGCTGAGTTTTCCAGATTTGCTGGCATATATAGTGCAGCACTTTCACAGCATCATCTTTCAGGGTTTGAAATAGCTCAACTGAAATTCCATCATCTCTACTAGCTTTGTTCATGGTGATGATTCCTAAGGCCCACTTGACTTCACATTCCAGGATGTCTGGCTCTAGGTGAGTGATCACACCATCGTGATTATCTGGGTCATGAAGATCTTTTTTGTACAATTCTTCTGTGTATTCTTGCCACCTCTTCTTAATATCTTCTGCTTCTGTTAGGTCCCTACCATTTCTGTCCTTTATTGAGCCCATATTTGCAACATTACCAAAATGTTCCCTTGGTATCTCTAATTTTCTTGAAGAGATGTCTAGTCTTTCCCATTCTATTGTTTTCCTCTATTTCTTTGCACTGATCACTGAGGAAGGCTTTCTTATCTCTCCTTGCTATTCTTTGGAACTCTGCATTCAAATGGGAATATCTTTCCTTTTCTCCTTTGCTTTTTGCTTCCCTTCTTTTCACAGCTATTTGTAAGGCCTCCTCAGGCAGCCATTTTGCTTTTTTGCATTTCTTTTTCTTGAGGATGGTCTTGATTCCTGTCTCCTGTACAATGTCACGAACCTCTGCCCATAGTTCATCAGGCACTCTGTCTATCAGATCTAGTCCCTTAAATCTATTTCTCACTTCCACTGTATAGTCATAAGGGATTTGATTTAGGTCATACCTGAATGGTCTAGTGGTTTTCTCCCCTTGCTTCAATTTCAGTCTGAATTTGGCAATAAGGAGTTCATGATCTGAGCCACAGTCAGCTCCTGGTCTTGTTTTTGCTAACTGTATGAGCTTCTCCATCTTTGGCTGCAAAGAATGTAATCAATCTGATTTCGGTGTCGACCATCTGGTGATGTCCATGTGTAGAGTCTTCTCTTGTGTTGTTGGAAGAGGGTGTTTGCTATGACCAGTGTGTTCTCTTGGCAGAACTCTATTAGCCTTTGCCCTGCTTCATTCTGTACTCCAAGGCCAAATTTGCCTGTTACTCCAGGTGTTTCTTGACTTCCTACTTTTGCATTCCAGTGCCCTATAATGAAAAGGACATCTTTTTTGGGTGTTAGTTCTAGAAGGTCTTGTAGATCTTCACAGAACTGTTCAAATTAAGCTTCTTCAGCATTACTGGTCGGGGCATAGACTTGGATTACTGTGATATTGAATGGTTTGCCTTGGAAACGAACAGAGATCATTCTGTCGTTTTTGAGATTGCATCCAAGTACCGCATTTCAGACTCTTTTGTTGACTATGATGGCTACTCCATTTCTTCTAAGGGATTCCTGCCCACAGTAGTAGATATAATGGCCATCTGAGTTAAATTCACCCATTCCAGTCCATCTTAGTTTACTGATTCCTAGAATGTCGATGTTCACTCTTGTCATCTGTTTGACCACTTCCAATTTGCCTTGATTCATGGACCTAACATTCCAGGTTCCTATGCAATATTGCTCTTTATAGCATCGAATCTTGCTTCTATCACCAGTCCCATCCACAACGGGGTGTTGTTTTTGCTTTGGCTCTATCTCTTCATTCTTTCTGGAGTTATTTCTCCACTGATCTCCAGTAGCAGATTGGGCACCTACCGACCCAGGGAGTTCATCTTTCAGTGTCCTATCTTTTTGCCTTTTCATACTGTTCATGGGGTTCTCAAGGCAAGAATACTGAAGTAGTTTGCCATTCCCTTCTCCAGTGGACCACATTCTGTCAGACTTCTGCACCATGACCCGTCCGTCTTGGGTGGCCCCAAACGGCATGGCCTAGTTTCATTAAGCTAGACAAGGCTGTGCTCCATGTGATCAGATTGGCTAGTTGTCACCTTGTCTCCTCCTAGACAAGGTGATTGTGGTTTCAGTCTGTCTGCCCTCTGATGCCCTCTCTCAGTGCCTACCATCTTACTTAGTTTTCTCTTATCTTGGATGTGGGGTGTCTCTTCACAGCTGCTCCAGCAAAGCGCAGCCGCTGCTCCTTACCTTGGACATGGGGTAGCTCCTTCCGGCTGTTCAAGATTACATAGGTAGAAATCAATGAAGCCAGGCTTCCAAACCAAGTGGCCTTGTTTGTTCCTACCCAGTAGATGCATAGAAAGCATGTGATAAAGCTCTCAACACGTGTGACCCCAGATGAATGAGGCTGGTTCACATTATGGTTGTTGGGTTGGTTGCTAGGCTTGCTACTTGGTTTCCAGCACACTGAAGAATGAAAGATTATATTAATACTTTGATTGATGGGTAGGCTTCAGAATAATGGGCATAAAATTATTTAATTTTCTTTGGAAAATAGATTTCTGGCTTTGCTAAAATGATACCTGTTTATTGTAAAAAAACTTCAGAAGTAAAAACAGAAACTTTTTTAAAAATCAGAAAACAAAAGAAGAAAGAAACACCAGGAATGGAACTAGAATCAATAAAACTCCTTTAAAAAAATCTTCGGAAATCCAATAAACTAGTTAAAGCTATTATTTCCATCCTTTCAGGCAAGTTTACATATTTATATATATATTTAGCTCTATATAAAACATTTTACATAAATTGGATCATATTAAATATGCAATTCTAAAACCTATTTTCAAAAATTTCTTCACTCCCCAATATGCTGTGGAAATAAAGATCGTCATTATTCTTTGAGACTTCTAAATATTTCCTTATATGAATTAATATAATTATTTCATCAGGCCCTATTGAAAGACATTTAGGTTGTTTCCCAAAGTCCTGTGTTAAAACAATATTACAAAGAACATCCTGTATATTTTTGAAAAATTTACAAGAATCACCTTAGATAATATCAGAAGATACAATTTCTGAGAAACCACTGGGAGTACACACTGGCATTTTGATACATATCGACAGACTGCCCTACCAAAATATTGCCCCAATTTAGGTCCCATCATGACACTCATTCATCATGACTGACTTTATAAATCTTTGCTAATCTGATAGGCAAAATAACTCCAGTAATTTAATTTCTGTTTTTTTAAAGATATTATTATTTAAAAGATTATACTATTTGGCTGTGCTGGGTGAGTCTTGGTTGCAGCATGTGGGATCATTTTTAGTTACAGCATGTCAATCCTTACGAGAGGCATGAGGAATCTAGTTCCCTGAACCAGGGAATCAACATGCACCCCCTATATTGGGAGCATGAATCTTAGACACTGGACCACCATGGAAGTCCCTAAAAAATCTTTAATGTATGTTTATTGTTGATCTGCATTTCTCCAAGGATAACATAGATATCAATAACACTTCTTGCTTTGAAGAAGAGTTATTTATGTACAAAGAGGTTCATCCCTGCATTACTTATCCCAGTTAGAAAACAGAAGAACAACCAAATGGGGAAACACCAGTTAAGGTATAAACATATGTTGGAGTATTTTGTAGTCACACAAAAAAGAATATTACAGATGAATATTTACTAGCATGGGAAAATGATTATAATATCAAGCTGGTGGAAATTTCTTAAGGAAAAGTCAAAATGCAAAATTACTTACAGAACAATTCCAACTCTGTCAAAATATATCTGTTAAAAGCAAAGGATGAGGAAAAAGTAGAAAGATTTGAAGGAAACACAAGTCATTAGTGTTGATTTCTGTGAGATGGAATTTGAGAAGATTTGAATTTTCTTTAGACTTTTTTTTTTGCAGATGCTGAATTTTCTGATAGTATGGGACTAATACTGAACATTTGGTTGCTGTGTTTATTTTTCTCAGTGCTTGGGGTGGTGTGCCCTCAGTACTTAACATTATCATTAATGATCTATTCCAGTAAGCTAAATAGACATATGCTTTGGTTTATCCATAATAACAAGGGACATGCTCATTAGTACTGAACCATGTTGGGGGCAAGATCCCAGCTTTCAAGGAGTATGTCTTCTGGAAGGTGAGAGGAGGCATATGCATACCTACAGTGTAACAGGCAGCAGTAGGTTCACTAAGATATGGCTAAGCCTCCTAGACAAAGTGCCATTTCAGCCCAGCCTTGAAGCATCATTTGGATTTTATATGTAACATTTGTCATTTTTTTTACTCTATAAGCAATGCGTTTATTGCAGAAAAGTAGGGAAATGAAGAAGATAATAACATTGTACATAGGGTAATTACCACATGTGGAACACTGTGCTAAATCCTATGTATGGAGAAATCTCATTTAAGCCCCAGTAGCCCCAAAAGATGGGTGTGATTATTTGTGCATTCCAAAGGCAAGAAAAGACAGAATAAAACAGATGAGTAGATTCAGGGTACCTGATTGGAAAATTGGCACAGGCATTAATGGAACTCAAGTTGACCTGGTGCCATAGGGAAAAAATAAATAAATGTGAAGCCTATTGTTTCCATCTCTTTTCTTCCCTGTGCATTAGCTCTTCTTGGGTTCTTGCTGCCTACATTCTGAGTGGCCATCACTCAAGCAGTATCTGCACATAGGTGGAAACTAAAGGCATACAAGTGGATGAGATCACCAGGAAAATATACAGAGAAGAGAAAGGGCTCTGAGAACCAGTCCCAAATAACAGAGATGGAGGCATCTTCCTAAGTCAGGGCTGGGTGGACAGGAGGCAGTGTCAGGAAAAACTTCACTGTGGTAGTACTCTTGGAGCTGAATCTTAGAGGATGAGGCTTGCCAGATTCAGAAGAGGAAGACAAGTGTCCTTGAGCAGAGTAAGTAAAGGAAAGAGCCTCTGCAAAGACGTATCAGATGCAAGGGACAACATATTAACTTGGAAAATCAGCAAGTGATTTCAGTATGGTTCGAATAAAGGTGTGTGTGTATGTGTATGTGTGTCTTTGTGTCTGTATGTTCATATGTGTGCAGATATCTGTGTGGGTGTGTGAGTGCATCATGTGTCTATGTGACTGAATACGTTTTCAGGAGGCTAAGGTGATGACAGCGAGCCTAGAGGACAAAGCAGTGCTCAGATCACTGAAGACTGTGAATCCTTATATTCGATGATATGTGAAAAAATACCTGTAGACAAAGTTTTATTATGAGGAATTGGTTCATGTAATTGTGCAGAATGAGAAGACTCGTGATCTGACGTTTGCAAGCTTGGAGGCCCAGGAAACCTGCTGGTATAATTCAGTCCAAGTCCAAAGACCTGAGAACCAGGGGAGCAGGTGATGTAAATCCCAGCCTAAGGGCTGGAGGAGATGAGATGTCCCAGCTCAGTGAGGTGGAGGTTGGGGAGTAATGAATTCTTCCTTTCTCTACCTTTTGTTTTTTTCAGCCCCTTTGCAGACTGGATGATGCTCAGCCACAATGGTTTAAGGACAGGGAAGCGTAGCACGCCGCAGTCCATGGGATCGCAAAGAGTTGGACACGACTGACTGACTGAACAACAACCACCCCAGTGGGGAAAGCAGTTTACTGAGTCCATCAATTCAAATGCTAATCCTACCTGGAAACATTCTTGAAGAAATACCCAGAACGATGTTTAATCCGGGCACCTGTGGCTCAGTCAAGCTGACACATAAAATTAACTATCACAATCTCTTTTAAAAGGTTTGGAATAGTATGGAAATAATCTGGGAACAGAGTGAGATTCCTGAAGGCCAGCTAACCAATACAAACTTTATTTACCTGCAAGGCAAATGAGAGCCTTTGAATTTACTACAAGACAGGAATGATAAGATGAGAACTGGGATTTTGGAAGATTTTTGGACTTGATGCTTTGGTGAAGAAGCAGCAGGAGAGAAGGAGACCAGTTGGTAGAATATTGTAATAGTCAACAGAAAGAGGTGATGGGCATAGACATTAGGATAGTAGCTACAGGGTAATGGTCATTTATTAGGGTGAAGGGTTGTTTATTAAGGTGAAGGGATGAGTAATGGTGGATTTGGGCTAACAGAGATGAGAGACATCAGACAATCGACTGGGTTATCTGGGAAAATCCATAATTGAATCAGCAGTTCAAAAGCATGTCCTTCCTTCACCAGTGTACAACAAATATTTACTGATTGCCTCCTCTGTGTCAAGCCTGTGCATGGGGAATCTGTAGCTCAGTGTGGAATCTAACCAGTAACCAGACTGCAGCAACCTAGTGTTACAAGGGCCCAGAAATCAACAGCCTCAGAAGTGGCAGAGGTGGTTGAAACACCCAAGACAGTATTGAGTGTTAAAAAGACACCAGGCCCCAAATGGAGTCCCAGATGGCACTAGTGGTTAAAAAAAAAAAACCAAAAAAAAAAAAACCCCGCCTTCCAATGAATGTAGATGTAAGAGACACAGGTTCAATCCCTGGGTTGGGAAGATCCCCTGGAGGAGGGCACAGCAACCCACTCCAGTATTCTTGCCTAGAGTATCCCATGGACAAAGGGCCTGGTGGGCTACCGTCCATAGGGTGGCAAAGAGTCAGACACAACTGAAACGACTTAGCACATGCTAAGCTCCACCTGGCTCTCTCAGAAATAGAATCTTAAACTAGTCAATCAGGAATCACTTGAGCAGCAGTAGTTAGGTAATCTGCCTTCTAGACCCCCTGCCATCCCTGAGAGGAAAGCAACCTAGCAATAACCAACCTTCTCTTTTGCCTGGTGTAACTTCCTTGTTCCCGCGCCATTCTGTCTATGTAAGTCTTTCATTTCATACAGCTCCTCCAAGCTCCTTTCCATCTACTACATGCGAAACTGCCGGATTTGCAAATGGTTGAATAAAGCCAATAAGAGCTTTAAAATTTACTTAGTTGACTGATGAAAGAAATCAAAGAGGACACAAACAGATGGAGAAATATACCGTGTTCATGGATTGGAAGAATTAATATAGTGAAAATGAGTATACTACCCAAAGCAATCTACAGATTCAATGCAATCCCTATCAAGCTACCCATGGTATTTTTCACAGAACTAGAACAAATCATCTCACAATTTGTATGGAAATATAAGAAACCTCGAATAGCCAAAGCAATCTTGAGGAAGAAGAATGGAACTGGAGGAATCAACCTGCCTGACTTCAGGCTCTACTACAAAGCCACAGTCATCAAGACAGTATGGTACTGGCACAAAGATAGAAATATAGATCAATGGAACAAAATAGAAAGCCCAGAGATGAACCCACGCACCTATGGACACCTTATCTTCGACAAAGGAGGCAAGAATATACAATGGAGAAAAGACAATCTCTTTAACAAGTGGTTCTGGGAAAACTGGTCAACCACTTGTAAAAGAATGCAACCAGAACACTTCCTAACACCATACACAAAAATAAACTCAAAATGGTTTAAAGATCTAAACGTAAGACCAGAAACTATAAAACTCCTAGAGGAAAACATAGGCAAAACACTCTCCGACATAAATCACAGCAGGATCCTCCATGACCCACCTCCCAGAATATTGGAAATAAAAGCAAAAATAAACAAATGGGACCTAATTAAAATTAAAAGCTTTTGCACAACAAAGGAAACTATAAGCAAGGTGAAAAGACAGCCTTCAGAATGGGAGAAAATAACAGCAAACGAAGCGACAGACAAACAATTAATCTCAAAAATATACAAGCAACTTCTGCAGCTGAATTCCAGAAAAATAAACGACCCAATCAAAAAATGGGCCAAAGAACTAAACAGACATTTCTCCAAAGAAGACATACAGATGGCTAACAAACACATGAAAAGATGCTCAACATCACTCATTATTAGAGAAATGCAAATCAAAACCACAATGAGGTACCATTTCACACCAGTCAGAATGGCTGCTATCCAAAAGTCTACAAGCAATAAATGCTGGAGAGGGTGTGGAGAAAAGGGAACCCTCTTACACTGTTGGTGGGAATGCAAACTAGTACAGCCACTATGGAGAACAGTGTGGAGATTCCTTAAAAAACTGGGAATAGAACTGCCGTATGACCCAGCAATCCCACTGCTGGGCATACACACTGAGGAAACCAGAATTGAAAGAGACACATGTACCCCAATGTTCATCGCAGCACTGTTTACAATAGCCAGGACATGGAAGCAACCTAGATGTCCATCAGCAGACGAATGGATAAGGAAGCTGTGGTACATATACACAATGGAATATTACTCAGCCATTAAAAAAAAATACATTTGAATCGGTTCTATTGAGATGGATGAAACTGGAGCCCATTATACAGAGTGAAGTAAGCCAGAAAGAAAAACACCAATACAGTATACTAATGCATATATATGGAATTTGAAAGATAGTAACGATAACCCTATATGCGAGACAGAATAAGAGACACAGATGCATAGAACAGTCTTATGGACTCTGAGGGAGAAGGTGAGGGTGGGACGTTCTGGGAGAATAGCATTGAAACATGTATATTATCATATGTGAAACAGAACACCATTCCATGTTCGATGCATGAGACAAATGCTCAGGGCCGGGGCAATGGGATGACCTAGAGGGATGGGATGGGGAGGGAGGTGGGTGGGGGGTCCGGGAAGGGGAACACATGTGGACCCATGGCTGATTCATGTCAATTTATGGCAAAAACTATTAGAATATTGTAAAGTAATTAGCCCCCAATTAAAATAAATAAATTTATTAAAAAAAAATTTACTTAGTTGAATATTGTTTTGTAACATGAAGGATCTGGGCTACCTTCCCTAGAAGGGCATTTTTAAGCTAGAAACTCAGAGGAAGCCAGAGCAGGAGAGTCCCCTATCCCCTGGCAGAGACAGTGGGACTGGTGATCCCTAGGTGAATAAGATTTGGTTTCTTCCCTGATGGATGGGGACAATTAACAGGACAATGCTATTGGACATAAAACCAATTAAGACATGTATGTAGATTATTCTTTAGTCAAAAAAGAAAAACTCTTGAGCTGTCTGGAACTATACCCACCAGAATGTCAAAGTGAGACTTCCCAGGTGGCTCAGTGGTAAAGGACTTGCCTGCCAAGCAGGAGATGCAGGCTCTATCCTTGGGTTAGGAAGATCCTCTGGAGAAGGGAATGGCAACCCACTCCGGTATTCTTGCCTGGAAAATCCAGTGAACAGAGGAGCCTGGCGGGCTACAGTTCATGGGGTCGCAAAGAGTCCGACAGGGCTTAGCGACTAAACCACAGCAAGCCCTCCCTCCAGTCCACCCCTAAGCATTTGAAGGATGGACTCAGGGTCCTCCTGGCTACTAAAGGAATGTAGTTCACGAGCCCTGGTGGCTGTCGGCTAATGTCCAGAGACAGCCTTCCAGCCTTGTCCATTCCTTATCCCTCTGCTTGTCTGGTTTCTTATCTCCACTCTGTGGCAAACTGGGTCTGAAAGAGGGCAGCATTAATTGTTTTGGGGACCCAGAGGTGGAAAGGAAGAAAAAACGTTCTTTGTGTACTAGAGAAAGGAAAAGGAAAGTGAAATCCGAAACGCAAGGGCAGAAAGCAACCCCAAGCAGACACATTGTGAACCGCTGGGGGGAGCACAACTCGGTGGGTGGGTGGGTCACCTGTCCAACCTACCCAACCTACCCTTCTTCAGGTCTGGTATCAAAGTCGAAGCCTGAAGGGCAGGGATAGCAAGGATAATCATCCTGCTTTTCCAATAATCATCTGTGTTTCTAAGCTCCCACTGCCCCCAACACACACACCCACCAACAGTTCTCAGGCCCCAGCTCCCCACTTCCTGCAGCCTCGGTCCCAGGCCGGGGGCGTGTTTGAGGGGCGGGGCTGCGTGGAGCTGAGGAATATATTTATTTATTTATTTATTTATTTAAAGGTAATTAACATCCTCCAATCCCATTGGCTCTCCGCCGGCCCTGCTTTACATACGCCCGCCCCGCTGACTGCCCAGGGCTTGCGGGGTTCGGCAGGGTTTGCAGCCGCCGCGGTCGCTGCTGCTCTTCAGTGCCGGGCGGGCGAACACGGAGTGAACCCCGGCCCGGGAACCACGAAATGGGGAGCCGAGAGCCAAGAGCCAGCTGCCGGCGGAGCTGCTGCCGCGGCGGCATCTGAGTAAATTTCCGTCCTACGAACACCGAGGCCGGCGTCCTGCGGCTTCTGCGCCCAGCCCGGCCCAGTAGGGAGCGGATCAGACACTTTTATTTTATTTTGGAAGGGGCGAGTCCAGCGTGAGCTTCTCCCCCGGCCTGGCTCGCTCCTTAGCGCGCCCCAGATCCGGCCTGGGCTCTGGAAGATGACTCCCTGGTGCGCCCTGTGGATTCCAGCGGCGACGGCTAGGGGAGGCATCCGAAAGTAGTCACACTTGGTAGCCGCGGCTGGTGGAAAAGTGAGCCGAGGCGGCGCCGACTCGGCTCTTCCCGCGCCGCGGCGCCCGCTGCTCCTCGCTGCTCCTCGCTGCTCCTTGCCCTCGGCTCCCCGGCGGCATGAAGTGGCGCAGCGATGGCCAGGAGAGGTAAGAAGCCGGCGGTGCGGACGCTGGAGGATCTGACGCTGGACTCGGGTTATGGTGGCGCGGCGGATTCAGTGCGCTCCTCCAACTTGTCCCTGTGCTGTTCCGACTCGCACCCGGCGTCCCCGTATGGCGGGAGCTGCCGGCCGCCTCTAACTGACTCCATGCACAGCCGGCACAACAGCTTTGACACTGTCAACACTGCCCTGGTGGAAGACTCCGAGGGGCTGGACTGTGCCGGCCAGCACTGCTCGCGGCTGCTGCCGGACCTCGACGAGGTCCCCTGGACCCTCCAGGAGCTGGAGGCGTTGCTCCTGCGCTCACGGGATCCCCGGGCAGGCCCGGTGGCCCCCGGCGGCCTGCCTAAAGACGCACTGGCCAAGCTGTCGACGCTGGTGAGCCGGGCGCTGGTACGCATCGCCAAGGAGGCACAGCGCCTGAGCCTGCGCTTCGCTAAGTGCACCAAGTATGAGATCCAGAGCGCCATGGAGATCGTGCTGTCCTGGGGCCTGGCGGCGCACTGCACGGCGGCCGCGCTGGCCGCGCTGTCCCTCTACAACATGAGCAGTGCCGGCGGCGACCGCCTGGGCCGCGGCAAATCGGCGCGCTGCGGCCTCACCTTCTCTGTGGGCCGCGTGTACCGCTGGATGGTGGACAGCCGCGTGGCGCTGCGCATCCACGAGCACGCAGCCATCTACCTGACGGCCTGCATGGAGAGCCTATTCCGGGACATCTACGCGCGGGTCGTGGCCTCCGGGCTGCCCAGGAGCTGCACCGGCCCGGGCCCGGGCCCGGGCTCCAGCTCTGGCCCAGGCCAAGGCTCGGGCCCCGGAGCAACCCCCGCGGCGGATAAGGAGCGGGAGGTCCCCGGAGGGGGAGCGGCGAGCGGCGGCGCCTGCAGCGCAGCCAGCAGCGCCAGCGGGGGCAGCAGCTGTTGCGTCCCGCCGACCGTCGCTGCTGCTGCTGCCGCCGCCGCCGCAGCCCCAACGGCAGCCGCCGCCAATCACCACCACCACCACCACCACCACGCGCTCCACGAGGCGCCCAAGTTCACCGTGGAGACGCTGGAGTACACGGTCAACAACGACTCCGAGATCTGGGGGCTGCTGCAGCCCTACCAGCACCTCATCTGCGGGAAGAACGCCAGCGGTAAGTGGCCGCGCGGGTGCCGCCCCCTCCCATCCAGCGCAGCCAACTCTCCTCGTAAGTTGGCCCTTCGGTCCCCTCCCACGTCCTTTCGGCCGCCCGCTGCTATCTTAAACCTCTGAGGGGACCGCCGATCTGAAGACGGCCAGAAACACCCCCCACCCCCAGTGCCTCCTGCTTTCGGGATGCGCTGAGCGTACTTGACGCGGCTGGTAGGGTCCCAAGTTAGAGAGCTTGCGGTTCCGCCCGCGATCCCGGGCGGAGCGGCGGCTGCCTCCTGCAGGCTGTAGGAAGAACACAGCGCCACTTTGGGGGGCGATCATTTGCGCCTAGTATATATTTCTGCCAGAGCCCTGTGGGGTTTTGTTTTTTTGTTTTGACCTTAAAAATGACAAATACCCAGGCGAAGGAGTTTGGCTCCCTGGAACTCGGGAGGAGACGCTTTCCTGTCTCTGCCGCCCATTTCGCTTGCTTCCCGGCGCCTTCGGGACGCCGTCGGTGAGCTGGTGAAGGAGAGGCCCCGTGGCCGTAAAGGCAGACTGAGAGCTCACTCGGCCTAGAAACAGTCGGGGAAAGGTGTACGTGGTGAGAGGGTGGAACGGGCAATTTTTCTGGGGCAGTTTTTGAGGCCAGAGCTCACAGCTGGTGGGCGTTGCGCAATGGACAGCCCCCCTGATGGAGACCTCCCAGCTCTTGCCGCCGTTGGCTGTCTGGGAGCTGCGGCTTGTCACCACTTGGCTTAAGGGATCCGTTCAAGATGGGAGTGGGGCGGAGTTCCGGGGAGACTGTCAGTTTAAGAGGTGGTTTCCAGCAGGTTCTGTCATTCCTTTCCGCACCCCCTATTTTGAAGGCCAGAGCTGGGTGGGTTTGAACCTGCAGTTCTGGTGGCAGAGGGGGTGGGGCCGGGGCGTTTGTTTTCGAGAGCTCGAGCTTGCGGTCCGCCTGTCTGCGAAAGCCGGAGCTAGACACTTCAAAGCTTCAGTTTTCCACAGGAAATGGTAGAAGTGTAACTGGAGACTCCAAAAGCGAAATAAAACTTTGTTACATATTCGGCGGTTTGGCTGGAGGCTGCGTGGTTGGAGCTGAAATGCAGTCTTTCTGGGCAGATTTCATTCATGTTGCTGCCTGTCGTTTTCCCTGAGCCGAAGCAGAGATGCAGCGGGCGCGGCCTGGCCTCTGGGGGTGCCAAGTGTGTGCATGGGAGTGTGTGCCTATTTGTGAGAGTCTGTGTGCGCGCGTCCGCGCGTGTTTCTGTGGGTGTGCGCAGAAGCAAGCAGCTCCAGCAGAAGCCCTTTGGAAACAGAACTTCCAGTTGTCCGTCCCCTCACCTGGCTTTGGTCATCACTGGGGGAGGGGAAGGAAGAAGCAAAAAGTGTGTGTGTGCGCGCGCGCGCGTGTGTGTGGTGGGGCCAGGTTGGCAACTCCCCGATGCTCATCAAGACTCCTCCCGCATCTTCGCCAAAGCCCTTCCCCCTCTGCTGCCTGTCGGAGAGCGAAACCTCTAAAGGGAGGGTACCTGTAAGGCTTCCCATGCAGGCCCACCCCTACCTGTGAAATCCTGATGAGATGGAAACACCTGGGAGAAAGCATTGGTCTTTGTGTGCGTTTCTTCTGGAGGAGAATGAGGATTCACCTGTAAAACCCAGGAGCTTAAGACTGGATAATTTCTGTTTGAACCCTGCCCCCACAAAAAGCACAGAGAGACTTAATTTTCTTCCCACCGCCCCCGTTCTTACCTCCCCGCCCCCCAACCCTTACTTGCTATTCCGACTGGAATCTCCTCCCACTGCTGTTTCCTTTGGGAAGAAAAGCATTCCCCCCTTTGGACTCCAGTTTGGCTACCCTGGTGGTACAGATGTAAAGAATCTGCCTGCAGCGCAGGAGACCCGGGTTGGATCCCTGGGTAGGGAAGATCCCCTGGAGAAGGGAATGGCTACCCATTCCAATATTCTTGCCTGGAGAATTCCATGGACAGAGGAGCTTGCCGGGCTTCAGTGGACTACAGTCCATGGGATCACAAAGAGTGGGACAGGGCTGAGCCATTTGCACTTTCACTTCACTTGGGAATCTGGGTGCCCTGCTTCACCTCTAAGTTGGCCATTCTCTTGAAGTTGTGACTTGGGGCCATAACTCACTTTGCTTCTCTGGGCCTCAGTCTCCTCTTCTATATAATGAAGGCTTCGATCTGTAATACACTCCCAAGTCCTCTTGTAGCTCTGTTTGTGTTAGTAGCCTCTATATTTTTTCAAGTTGGTTTTACTTTTATGATCTTTAGCATCTTTTAAAGACAGTTTTTGTGTTTATCCTTTTTGGAGTAAGTATAATTTGAGGAAGGAGACGACCACAGAGCTGGTTTGGGGCAGGGTGAGAGTGTGGTGGTTGGGGTTTGCTGCCATTGCAGCATTTCCACACCACAGAGCTTAACTTGTAGGTCTCAGGGCCCCTTCCACCATCTTGTAGTATGAGATATAGTGTAATTTCATTGTGATCTCTTCACCTCTTTTCCTTGGGCTTGTTAAAAATGGAAGGAAGCAGTAAGAAACAAGCAATTAATTTTTTAGGTATCTGAAACATACATTAAACATCAAATCTATTTCTTCAACTGTTTTGCATGACATTCTTTCTGATCTGCAAGTCTTATTAAGGAGCCCATGCCTTACATAATCTTTCTCCCCCTTTAACTCAGTAGCATCACTTATTAATTCCTGAATTCATTTGTTAGTCAATATTTATTGAGCAGTTACTAAATCTAGGCACTGAGCAAGTAGGGGTACAAGCTAGTAACAGCTAACGTGCATTCAATACCACTCTGTATATTGACCCATTTAACCCTCAACATTCACTTGGAAAGATACTGCTATTATCCCCATTATACAGAGGAGGAAACTGAAGCACAGAAAACATAAGTGTCTTGCTCTTTAGTGACAGATGAGTTCCCTGCCTTCAGGCCATCCTTGCTGCCCTTAATTAACTACACAGTTGAACTGAGGCCCTTCTTAGCCTGACAGTCTTTCTATCCTAATTTATACACCTTTTGTTCCTATCAGACTGTACAGGACAGAACTGGATTTAAGCTCCTTATACACAGCTTCTTAGATGCCTGTAGAGTTGAGTGAGCTATTGTGTAATATTGTACAGTGATATCCAGAAACGAACTGTGGAATTGTGAATTCCTTGAATCATCTTTTCAAGTCTTTCTACCTTGGTTGCCCCTTCTTACTGCCATCTCTGTACCTGTCCACCTTTCTAATTTTCTGCACCTATGACCCAAAGAATCAGGAAATGGATCACATGGGACTTGACTCAGAAAATAAAAGATAATTGGCTCTCAGTGAGGGCTTGCTGGCTGTCAAGAATCGCACACATGGGCTTAGGGTGTGAACTCTGTGGTGACTGTTTTATTCTTCAAAGCTGGTTTTTTCCTTTTATTGACTCTCAGCTGTTTAGAGTATCTGGGATAACAGCTAAGACAACTCAGTGAGGGGTAGGGGGTTTAAAATTTGGCTTGATTGATTTTGCTAAAGCTCAATAAAGAGCAGACAGAAGTGCTTCACCACACCATTGTCTGTGCAGTCATTTACCTTAAACTCCATCAGTTTAAGTGGTTAAGTGGGCCAGTTCCCACTCAACCCTGAAGACTTGATTCAAAAACTGTCTTTTGGAATCTCTGTGAGGCCTTCCTTGATGCAACCCATTTTTCCTCCCCAAACCTAGGCCTTCCACAGCCCTTTCCCCATCCCGTGGGAATCTTGACCCTGACTTTGCTCTAAATGACTCCCCATCGCACTGTGGCACTAACAGTTGAGACTGTATCTTTATCATCTTTGTATCTTTCTGCATATCACTCAGCACAGCACCTAAAACTTAGTAAACCCTGGGTACTATTTGTTGAATGATTATAACTAGCCCATTACATCTTTGAGATATAAAATTTACCCATCAGCATCTGTAAAAGCCTGTGAAATCAGGTATCCTGGATTTGAATTTCAAGGCTTAAATTTTTCTAGCTGTGTGTTCTTAGGTATCATACCTAATCTCTCTGAGCCCCAGTTTCCTCAGCTGTAAAGTAGAGGTAATAATTATGAGGATTAAATGAAATTATTTGTATAAATATTACAGTCTGGTGCATGACATATTTTAGGGACCAAAATGGTGATGGTAGTCATATAATTCAGGCATAATGGTATCTGTTATCTTTGTCTTATCCATGTATTCAATGTGGATGGAACCAACAGGGTGCAGAATTTTAACTGAATCTTCCTTCCTGATATTCAAAGCATCAAATAAGTCAGTGCACCCACCTCAGCGCATAGCCTCATTGTGAAGGTCACAAATAGATTGTTTGATCAAAGGAAAGTAGCTCATTTTATTGACTGTATTTCTTTAAAAAAAAAAAAAAGGCATCATTAGTGAAGGGGCACCAGGGAGCTTTCTGGGTGATAGAAATGTCCTTCTGTTGATAGGGGCGTGGGTTCAGAGGTATGTGCCTTTGTCAAAATGCATTGCGTTGTAAACTTAAGATATGTGTGTTTCACTGTATTGCAAATTACACTTCAGTAAAAAAGAAGACATAAAAAAAGCCATAGGCATCCTTGGATGGAATTTTGTTTCAAATGCAGAAAGAATTTGAAGAGAAGATTGCAAGAGGCAGTGTGGTGTGACGAAAGGGAGAAGGGCTTTACACTTAGAAAGATCTAGCCTTAGATTTTAGCTCTGCCACTCTTTAGCAGGTGACTTAATTTTGCTGAATTTGTTTTTCTCATCTACAGAGTGAGGATTACAAAACCAAAAAAGACATAAAAACGGAAGAAAACCCAAACCTACCACATAGGGTGATTAAAAGAATTAGATCAGATGTGTGAAAGCAAGTGCCACATAGTAGGCACTCGATAATAGTGGCTTCCTTAAAAAGCAGATTATTCAGACTGGTGATAATAATAATAAGGGGATTTTGAATAGTCTCATTCACTTCTGGGATCCCCAATCACTTTATAAACATTAATTAACATGAGCCCTCACCTCACCAACCCTGGTTTGGTGGGTAAGTTGGTGTTCAGGTCTTTTGCTTTTCTGTTGCTCCATAGATTAAATGCTTACTCAGCTGTTTTCCTGGCCCACCCATCATCCCCCAGATCCACCCCCCCCACCCATCTTCCCTCAGATCCCCCAAGCTGGTTGAGTTATTCCATAGTACAGGGTTGCTGTGCTGGACCAAACCATAACAGAAGAAACCCAGCTTTTTGCGAAGAACTGCAAAAGCCATCGGAGAAGGCAATGGCACCCCACTCCAGTACTCTTGCCTGGAAAACCCCATGGATGGAGGAGCCTGGTGGGCTGCAGTCCATGGGGTCGCTAGGAGTCGGAGACGACTGAGCGACTTCACTTTCACTTTTCACTTTCATGCATTGGAGAAGGAAATGGCAACCCACTCCAGTATTCTTGCCTGGAGAATCCCAGGGACGGGGGAGCCTGTTGGGCTGCCGTCTATGGGGTCACGCAGAGTCGGACACGACTGAAGCGACTTAGCAGCAGCAGCAGCAAAAGCCATTTCAGCAGCCAGCCATGTCAGTGTCTGTGCTCACAGAGCACGTTTTTAATTAACTCAATGCAAATTAAAACTTGAAATTTGGGTCAGTGGAGGGTTACTTGGTTTTCTATTCAGATTTACCAGTTCAGTGCTGGGGTACTTGTAAGTAGAGTGTTTCCTGAAACACACCATAAAAATAACAACAAAATAAAACAATGGGGGGCCAACCTGGAGATCTGGAGTAAGGGGTGGGGTGGCTAATGGCCTTTGAATAGAAGAAGGGCCTCTAATTCTGGATCTGTTGTTATTTGTGACCTTAAGCCAGACACCAAACTTACCTATAAAATGGATCTGACTATCATTTACTGAGAAGTAAATATAAAATAGTAATTGACTTGGGAGTCAGACACACCCATAAGTTTCCCTATTTGTAAAATGGGTTTTGTAATAGTAATAGCTACACTTGTGCAGTGCTTATTATATGCCAAGCACTGTTCGAAGAGTGCTATATATTATAATTGTTATAGTTACATTAGCTGTTATAAAAGACAACCTCCAAATCTTAGGAGCTTAACACAGTAGAAGGTCATTTCTTACTCACTTAAGACTGATTGGGAGTGGAGTGTGGTGGGAGTGAACTGGAGTGTCATTTGAATACCAAGACTGATGGAGAGAGTGCTTTCTTTACCTTCAACCTGTGGCCTTTGGGGCCTTCCTTGGACATTTATCCAGCCCATAGGTAGAGGAAGAAGAGTGTGGGGCATCTTAAGAACGGTGTTATGGGCTAAACCTGAAAGGAGCCTTCATCATCATGTTTGTGTGTCCCTGGCCAGATATGCCACGGGCCCTCTGGCCACCAAATATCTCTGTATATCCTTCTTCTCAGACACAAAACATGGTTCCCTTCCTCTAAGGAAGGATCCTCATGTTCTATCCAGTCCCTACTTTCAACTTGAAGTTCTGGATCTTTGGTTGAATTCCTGACCTATCCACAGGGTTGAATGTGGCTCCTCATGGTTCAGGGACCCAGGATCCAAAAGAAACTCATTATCTTCCCCTCTGTGCCTGTATACCGTATCGGAGGATAACCCATTAGGAAAAGGCAGCAGTGGGAGATACACAGAAGTCACTGGCCCCTAGTAGTTATGAAATCTGGCCAAGCAGACCATGGGTGAGGTTTCCTTGCTTAAGCCCCACTTCTGCTCTCTGAGAGCAATTTCCCAGTTCATTGTTCTCCACACTTGTGGCTCTTCCCTGTAGGAGGATTAGCGTTTCTAATGCTTCTTGGCCACCCTTGAAGTGGGTCTTAGGGAATATGACATCTTTGAGGCTCTAAATCTAGTGATCTAGTTCTTGCCTTGAATTTTAAGGGGCCCAAGGATTGTTTTGGGCTTCCCAGGTGGCATTAGTGGTAAAGAACCCATCTGTCAATGCAGGAGACATGAGAGATGCAAATTTGATCCCTGGGTTGGGAAGATCCCCTGGAGGAGGGCATGGCAACCTGCTCCAGTATTCTTGCCTGGAGAATCCCATAGACAGAGGGGCCTGGTTGGCTACATATAGTCCATGGGGTTGCAAAGAGTCAGACATGACTGAAGCAACTTTGCATGCACGCAAGGATTGTTTTAATGCTTTAACAGGAAAAGATTTTTAAAATCCAGGCTTATAGATTTTGCCAATGAAATTCCCTCAACAGCTCAGTAGGATTTTCATCGATGACATCTAGCTTACCAGCAGCCAGTTATTTCCTAGACCTAATTCTCAAGCCTGGATTATTTCTTCCTTCACCTCAAACCTCTATTTCTCTCTCAACTTAATGAGGCCATCAGGCTTAGGTGGGAACCTTATACACTCTATCTGACATTATTTCACTAGGTTCAGCTCAGTTCAGTCACTCAGTCATGTCCGACTCTTTGTGATCCCATGGACTGCAGCACGCCAGGCCTCCCAGTTCATCACCAACTACTAGAGTTTACTCAAACTCACGTCCACTGAGTCGGTGATACCATCCAACCATCTCATATTCTATCGTCGTCCCCTTCTCCTCCTGCCTTCAACCTTTCCCAGCATCAGGGTCTTTTCAGATGAGTCTGTTCTTCACATCAGGTGGCCAACTTATTGGAGTTTCAGCTCCAGTATCAGTCCTTCCAATGAATATTCAGGACTGATTTCTTTTAGAATGGACTGGTTGGATCTCCTTGCAGTCCAAGGGACTCTCAAGAGTCTTCCTCAACACCACAGTTCAAAAGCATCAATTCTTTGGTGCTCAGCCTTCTTTATATTGAACTCTCACATCCATACATGACCAGTGGAAACACCATAGCCTTGGCTAGACGGGCCTTTGTTGGCAAAGTAATGTTTCTGCTTTTTAATATGCTGTCTAGGTTGGTCATAACTTTTCTTCCAAGGAGCAAGCATCTTTTTATTTCATGCCTGCAGTCAACATCTGCAGTGATTTTGGAGCCCCAAAAAATAAAGTCTGCCACTGTTTCCACTGTTTCTCCATCTATTTGCCATGAAGTAATGGGCCCAGATGCCATGATCTTGGTTTTCTGAATGTTGAGCTTTAAGCCAACTTTTTCACTCTCCTCTTTCACTTTCATCAAGAGGCTCTTTAGTTCTTCTTCACTTTCTGCCATAAGGGTGGTGTCATCTGCATATCTGAGGTTATTGATATTTCTCTTGGCAATCTTGATTCCAGCTTGTGCTTCATCCAGCCCAGCGTTTCTCATGATGTCCTCTGCATATAAGTTAAATAAGCTGGGTGACAATATACAGCCTTGATGTACTCCTTTCCCAATTTGGAACCAGTCTGTTGTTCCATGTTCAGTTCTAACTGATGCTTCACTTAGACGTCTGCTCAATCTTTGTTCTTATTGTTCAGTATCTAGGAATAGCTGTTTTCTTCGTGTCTGCACTACCTCTTTCCAATTTTACATGCAAACTGACTAGTTCATGCCTGCAATCCTCTCTTCCCCTAATATCTTGCTAAACTTAGCCCAGAACAAGCAGCAAACTCTCTTACCATTATTTTTCAATCCTTTTCCCCCTAGAGCTTACAGGCTCAGTAGGCATGAGGTCTGCCTTCTAAATTATCATAGTGACAGTTTAACTAAACATTTCACTGCTGCATAATATGAGGCTCCAGTTTTCCAGCCTTGAACATCTTAACCTACCATCTGACTTCTAAGCCAATGCCACACATATAAGTACCCTACTTCCAGTGTCAATTTCAGTTTCTTTATTAGTTAGGGTAATGCAAGTTGTTGCATCAGATAAATTCTAACATTTCAGCGACTGAACACAATCAAAGTTGTTTTCTCATTCATGTTGAGTCCAGCTGAAGCTAGTGGAAGGAGGTGCTCTCTTTCATGGAATCTGTTAGAGGGTCTGCCGTCTAGAATATGCGACTCTCAGGAACTTCCTTGACTGGGGGCAACAGTGAGGATGATGGGGAGGTTTTTATAGGATAGTCTTGGATGTGGGTATATTAATTCCTTCCACATTCCAAACACCAGAGTTTAGTCACATGGCCTCAACTAGATATCAGGGACTGGAAATTATGGTTTCCAGCAGGACAGCCACTCCTAGCCACAATTCGACACTGTTAAAGGGGCATTAATTTTGGGTAGGGCACTAAACATCTCTGCCATCATGTATTAACTGTTTTAATCCTAGCCACAACTTTATGAAATATGTGCTATTATTATTATCTCCATTTTACAGGTTAGGAAGTTGAGGAACAAGAAGTTTAAAGAATTTACCTAAGGTGACACAACTAGTAAGCGTTTGGGTCAGATTTGAATGTGGGCAGTATGGCTCTAGACTGCCTTATGGAATATTTATGATGATCAAAGTAATATTAAAATAATAATGTGATGAGTGCAAAGTGTTTTCCCGTGTCTCATACATGGTACATATTTAACAACTGTTATTCTTTATTGGTTATTCTTGTTATCATCATGTTCTGGAAATGGGATGCTATGTGGATGAACAGTGAATTGGTGTGAAGCTCTCAGGCACAGGTAATATATGAACCCCAAAGAATGGGTGCTCCAGGAAAATTGTACTATGTGCCTGTATTCTCCGCTCTGCCACCCCCTTCCTTTCATCCACGGGGGGAACTAACAGTTGCTGAGCTGAGTACTGTGCAAGGCCTTTCACACACATTAACTCATTTCATCTCCACACTGTTCTTGTGAAGTGGGTGTTTCTTATCCCCATTTTATTGGGGAGGAAACTGAGGGTCGGATGGATTCAATGACTGGTCCGAGATGCCATTGCTACTGAGGGGTGGAGTTAGAATTTGGGCTTCAGAGCCTGTTCTCCAAGCAGCTGAGGCCCAGTGGTGAAGTCCGGTTCAAAGGAGCCTCTGAGAAGGTCCCAGAGCAGGATTCCAGTACAGCTGGAGGGGGTGTGTGGAGTGGAGGCGGGGCTTGCCCCGGTGGTCATGGTTGATGACCATCCTCTCTATAATATGTGGTCACAGGTCTTTTTTTAGCCCCAACTGTCTTCCTTTTCCATGGCTTCCCCATGAGTCACTGTTCATGACGATGCTATGCAGCCTCCTCAGCTGAGGCCCTGAAGCAGTGGGTGGTTTTGTGGCTTCCAGGGGACAGCCCTGTCCATACCCTGTTTAGCTGGGTAGGCTCAGTGCTAGAAGGAGCTTGAGTCTGCTTATCAGAACTGAGCGCAGAAACCTGAAACTTGGTGGGAAATCTGTCCTCCCTGAGAATTACAGGCTGGGTTTTCTCAGACTCTGGAATTAGGTGGACCCACTCTCTACTACCTACAATGCGGAAGACCTAGGTTCAGTCCCAGGGTTGGGAAGATCCCCGGAGAAGGGAATGGCTGCTCATCCAGTATTCTTACATAGAGAATTCCATGGACAGAGAAGCTTAGTGGGCTATAGTCCATGCAATTGCAAAGAGTCGGACATGACTGAGTGACTAACACACACACACACACACACACACACACACACACACACACACACACACACACACACACACACACACACTCTACTACCTGTAAGCCAGGTAACTGTGGGCAAGCCAGTTAATCTTTCTAAGCCTCAGTTTCCTCATCTGTTAAATGAGGATAATGGTAGTACTCCCCCCTTAGGGTCATTGGGAGGATGAGTTAATTTATGTAAAATCCTCAGAATAATATTGAACACACCATAACTGAATACATCAATTGTCTGTTAGCAATTATGATAATGATGAAGTGCTTAAGAAGTGCCAGCCTCCTTGCTTGAAGATCTGTTCCCTGTACCCTGCTTCTTCTGTTGAGTGAGAGGTTTTAAATAATTTTCCAGTAAGCAGACTTATATGATTTGACTTATATGATTTACTAGCTGTGTGATATTGAGCAAGTTACCTAACCCCTCTGCAACTCAGTCTTCCCTTTTGTTAAATGAGAAAAACAATAAAACCTAATTCTTAGGGTTTTTAGAGGGTGACTGACATGTAGAAATTGCTTAATAGATGTCAACATTGTTGGACTTTATTATGTTCATTAAAATTTTTTTCTACAGGTACTGTATTAGATGTTAAGCAACATGGTCTCTGTCCTCATGTAGACTGCAGGACTTAGTTTTGTCATCAAACAATCTTTTTCCTTCCTCTAGTGTGAACTCAGTTGTGTCTGACTCTTTGCAACCTCATGGATTGTAGCCCGCTAGGCACCTTTATCCATGGAATTTTCCAGGGAAGAATACTAGAGTGGATTGCCATTTCCTTCTCTAGGGGTTCTTCCTGACCAGAGATTGAACCTGTGTCTCCTGTGTTTCCTGCATTGGCATGTGGGTTCTTTAATAGCTGAGCCACCAGTGAAGCCCCAAAGCAATCATTCAGATGTAAATCTACAACTGTGACAGTGGGTACAAAGGAGAGATACAGGGGACTGTAAGAGTACTGAGGCTCTAGATGTAGTCAGGAGTGAGGAAGTGAGGCCTGAGTGAGGTTGAAGCATGGCATATTTGGTTGAAAAGGTAGCAGAGTATTCCATGTATGCAAACAGAGTATGCAAAGGGCCTGTGGGGGGAGGGAGTATGGTGAGAGAAGAGCAGCCAGTGTGACTGGAATGAGAGAAGCAAGTGAGGGGGGCTGGTTAGAGGTTGGAGTAAGCATCTTCCAGAGTAAGGAGTCTGTCTCTTTCCAAGGACACTGGAGAGCCTTCAGAAGCTTTTAAGGAGGTAGAGAGGGTTTCCCAGGTGGCTCAGATGGTAAAGAATCCACCTGCAATGCAGGAGATCTGGGTTCAATCCCTGGGTCAGGAAGATCCCCTGGAGATGGGAATGGCTATCCACTCCAGTATTATTGCCTGGAAAATTCCATGGACAGAGGAGCCTGATGGGCTACAGTCCATAGGGTCACAAAGATTCAGACATGACTGAGCAGCTAACACTTTCACTTTTCAAGGAGGGAGACACCTGTGATCACATTTGTGCTTTAAAAAGCAGTTTGGAGAGCAGACAGGAAGGGAAGCATGAACATAGTAGTGCCAGTGAGGTATTGTTATCACCTCCATTTACATAGGAAGAATCTGAGGCTACCAAGCACTCAGTAACTTTCTCAGAGTTGCTAAGACAAGAAATGACAGAGCAGGGATTTGAACTTGGGCCTGAGGGACTTAACATTGCACCTGCCTCCTACCCATGCCATGCTTCATGCCAAGGGAACTTCTGGTTCACCTCTCACATTTTACAGGTGGGAATACTGAGGCCCAGAGTGAGATACTGATACTTTCTTCCCATGGTCATAAGGTTCTGTGGCAGAGCTGGACCGGTAACCCAGCTTTCTGGATTCTTAGCTCATCTCTCCTCCACTGTGATGCATTGTTTCCTCCAAACCATATCACTCCTGGGAGGCAGAGTGGGGTGCGAGGCTGCCTTGTCAACAGACAGCAGTTTGGGAGATTAATTTACAGCCTGGGCGTAACATTGTGGGTTTTACTCTACGTGCACCTCACAGCAGAAGAAATGCTAGTCTAGAAGCTTGCAGAGGTCTCGGTTAGCTTGTGGCTGAGCCAAGGGAAGCAATGACTGTGCAGTTCAGGTGTGCAGAAGGCAAGATCAAACGAGTGGTTCCCCAGTGCATGAACATCTGAGAGCAAATCAGAGGGGCAGCTCTACAGGGTAAGTGGACCTGAAGGAGGCTGAGGTTGCTTGGGTTCAGTGGGGGTTTGGGATAGTGTGTATCATTGTTTCTTCCTAATCCAGCTCACAGTGCCAGCCAGGGGGTGAGGATGCGTGTGAGAAGCAGGCACACACAGATCACCTCATCTCTCTCTCTGAATACCTCTAAAATGTCAAATACTGGGGAACATACATGAATACATGGTTTTTCCCTCCCTTGGCCTCCTCCCTCAGGCCCTTCAGCCTTTTCTTGGCTGACTTTGAGGATCAAGGCCTGCGTTCATGCTTGTGAGCAAAACTGCACATGGTTCCTGTCCTCGTGCAGTTTGAAGGCCTGAGGCAAGTTTAGTTTATTCACAAAAAATCACCTGGAAGTAAAACTGCACCCATGGCAGGAACTATTGGATTGGCCAAAAAGTTCGTTTGGGTTTTGCCATCTCAGCTTAATAAAAACCCTAACAAACTTTTTGGCCAATGGAATACTTAAGAGAGGTTCACGTGACCCAAGGACAAAGCCACCTCAGATGTGAGATGAGTCCAGCTGCCCCTCCCTCATGCTTCCGGGAGTGGTTGTGACCAGCACAGGGACACCAGACATTTGGAGCCTGGTGTGGGGTTGGGGTTAAGATGTGAAATTCTCTTCCGGTGCTGCAGTTTGCCATCAGGGAGGGTGGGGGTGAAGAGTCAGGCATCCCCTCCCCATGTTGGCATCTCTGAATTCTGTATCTTGTTCCTCTGTCTTTCGAAGCCTTCTCACCAACCCCTGCCACCCTGGTCTCTCCATCCTGCAGCTGCCATTTTGGGGGCCAGTTGATGAGTCTGTCGTTGCTGCACATTCAGATCACTGGGGCAGGCTGGTGCAGGCGAGGGAGCAAAGGCTCAGTTCCAGGGGCCAATGTGAGGCCCCCCACCTCTCTCTGTGTCCTGACCGCCTCCACACCCTCCTCACCTGTTTCCACTCCTGTTGCTGATTTGGTTGCTGCCCCAGGTGTGCCTTCGTCCCAGCATGGACTGTGGATTAAGGAACAGACCATGAGCAAGCTGATGATCTCATGACCTCTGATGGCTGTATCGTGTGGAATGGCTGGGGGCTGCAGGGAGCCTGGGGTGGGGGAGAGTGGGGTGCAGGAGGGGAGATGAGCCTTCCAGTGAGTGGGAAGACCTCAGTTCAGGCCTTGCAGGGTGTGCCCATGCTGTGTGAACTTGCACAGTCAGTGACCCCTCTGAGCCTCAGTTTCCTTGTGTAAGAACAGGAATTCATGATACTACCAGGTTCTGGTATTCATAGAAGTTTGCAAGTGTCAAAAGAGGCAACACTTTGGAAAACCATTACCAGCACTAAGTAATGGTAAAAGCTAACATTGATTGTTTACCCCAGGATTAGAGCTGTTCAGAGAAACAGAACCAGAAGAGTATATACATATGTATGGGCTTCCCAGTGGTAAAGAATCCACCTGCTAATGCAGGAGACTCAAGGCGAGGGTATGATCCCTGGGTAGGGAATATCACCTGGAGTAGGAAATTGCAACCCACTCCAATATCCTTGACTGGGAAGTTACATGGACAGGGGAGCCTGTTGGGCTACAGTCCATGGGGTCACACAGAGTTGGAAACAACTGAGCACACGCACACACACACACACGTGCACACACACATATATGAGGAGATTTGTTATAGGATTTGGCTTACATGGTTATGGAAGCCAAGACATGCTACAGTTTACCATGTGTGAGTAGGAGAACCGGGGAACCAGGGGGCCACTCGTGTAAGTACTAGAATCCAAAGACCTGAGAACCAGGATTTGCTGCCTCGAGCTTCCCAGTAGTGTGTGCAAAAAAAGGAGTCATCATGAGCAGATATCAGAGAAGGCAGTGGCACCCCACTCCAGTACTCTTGCCTGGAAAATCCCATGGACAGAGGAGCCTGGTAGGCTACAGTCCATGAGGTCGCTAAGAGTCGGACACGACTGAGCAACTTCACTTCCACTTTTCACTCTCATGCATTGGAGAAGGAAATGGCAATCCACTCCAGTGTTCTTGCCTGGAGAATCCCAGGGACGGCGGAGCCTGGTGGGCTGCCGTCTATGGGGTCGCACAGAGTCGGACACGACTGAAGCGACTTAGCAGTAGCAGCATGAGCAGATATACAATTCAGAGTGTGATGGATGAGGCAGAAATAAATGAGCTGCTGTAGCTGTTCCTGTGGCTCAGGCCCAAAAGAAATTTCTCAGCAGGAGAGTAGAAGCGGTTTTTAAGTGGTACTTAGTGACCTCGCATTTCAGCCCCTGGTTGTTAAGAAAGGATTAGGAGGGCCTCTTCTTGATTTGCAGTGTTTCTCTCCCCTCCTTGCTGTCTGCACCTCCTCTCTCATTTCTTACAGAATGTCCAGGTATGATGATACACGTGTCAACAGAAGGTTGGGAGTGGCGAGTGTATCAGTGTCCCTCCTGTATTTGGGAGGAGGGGTTAGAAGCTGGTCTTGGAAGCTAACGTCTATGTCAGATGGTCCCTAGAAATCAGATATGAGTACATTTGAGGGAAAGTGTACAAAATGCTCCTTTGGGGGAAAAAATAATCACTAAACCTGTAAACATGGTCCCCAGCATGACGGGGTATGAGACTGGGGAGACATGAGAGAGCTGGGTGGGGCCTGGGCCTTGGAGGGACTGTTGCCAGTGTGGTTAAATCAGAGGCACCTGAGGGTTTAAGGATAGACGAGAGTATGAGGTCCACTGTGAAACAAGCTGTGTGATCTCAGGCAAGTTATTTAACCTCTCTGAACTTGTTTTCTTATCTGAAAAAAACCCAGCAGAATTTTGAGGCTCAAAGGAATCATCAGATGTGAAAGTGATCTATAAGCTGCAAAGTAATCATTTGTTTTTCATTCATTCTGCTGCTGCTGCTGCTAAGTCGCTTCAGTCGTGTCCGACTCTGTGCGGCCCCATAGACGGCAGCCCACCAGGCTCTCCCATCCCTGGGATTCTCCAGGCAAGAACACTGGAGTGGGTTGCCATTTCCTTCTCCAATGCATGAAAGTGAAAAGTGAAAGTGAAGTCGCTCAGTCATGTCCGACTCTTTGCGACCCCATGGACTGCAGCCTACCAGGCTCTTCTGTCCATGGGATTTTCCAGGCAAGAGTACTGGAGTGGGGTGCCATTGCCTGTCTGTTTGAACACTGATGTATGTTAAGTGCCAAGAAACATGCCTCCTCCATAATAGGCTCTCAATAAACATTTGTTGAATGAATGAATTTTCATTCATTCACATGCCTCTGGGCACTTAACACACATCAGTGTTCAAACAGACAAAAATTCTTGCTTTCATAGAACCTGCATTCTAGTGGAAGGAGACACCCCTAAACAATAAACAATAAACATAATAAACATAAGACCCTAAGCAATAAACATACTTCTAACATAAACATGTTAGAAGTTGATATATGCTATGGAAAAAATAAATCAGAGCAAGGGGGATCTGGAGGGCTGGGGATGGTGAGTCATAATTATAAATAGTGTGGTCAGGGTTGTCTCACTGACCATGTGATGTTCGTGCAGAGAAAGGTGAAGGAGGTGAGGAGAGTGTTCCAGGCAGAGGGAACAGCCAGTGCAAAGGCCTTGAGGCAGGAATAGCAAAGAAGCCATTGTGGTGGAGAGAAGTGAGTGAGCCAAGGATAAGAGAGAGAAGCAGAGAGTCCTGAGGAGCCAGGCTAAGTAGGCCCTTATGGGCTACCGTAGGCTTTGGCTTTTGTTTTTAGTGAACTGGAAAGTTCACTGTAGGATTTTGAGTCAGGATTTTGAGATCTGACTGAAGATGTAAAAAGAAACACATTGGCTGTTGGTTGAAAATGGATGCTAGAGGAGCATGAGGGAAGGCAGGAAGACTAGTGTGTAGAGGCTTTTACAGTAATGCAGGCAGGAGATGATGGTGGCCTGGGCCAGGGTGGTAGCAGTGGAGGTGCTTGGATTTGGGCCATAATGGAAAGGAAGAGTCAGCAAGATGTCATGGCCGCATTGGGTGTGGGGTGTGAGAGAACAAAAGAACAACAAAGGTGCCTCTGGGGAGGGTGTAGAGAAAAGAGAACCTTCCTACACTGTTGGTGGGAATGTAAATTGTGCAGCCACTGTGGAAAACAGTGTGGAAGTTCCTTTAAAAACAGAGTTACTGTATGATCCCACAATCCCACCTCTGGGTATATATTCAGAAAAGATGAAAACCCGAATTCAAAAAGATACATGCACCCCAATGTTCAGACTGGTACTATTTATAGTAGCCAAGACATGAAAGCATCCTAAGTCTCCATCAGCAGATGAATGGATAAAGATGCGGTGCACATATACAGTGGAATGTTGCTGATTCAAAAGATTGAAATAATGCCATCTTCAGCAACATGGATGGACCTAGAGATTATCATACTAAGTGAAGTAAGTCAAATAGAGAAAGACAAGTATCATATGACATCACTTATATGTGAAATCTAAAAAACAGTACAAATGAACTACTTATTTACAAACATAAACAGAGTTACAGCCATAGAAAACAAAGGATGTGGGGGTGGGGTGGATAAATTGGGGAAAAAAAGGGTGCCTCCAGGGTTTAGTCTGAATAACGGGAAGGATGGAGTTGCCATACACTAGGAGGGGAAGATTTGGAAAGAGCAGGTTTGAGATAGTGGAAAGATCAGGAGTCCAGATGGGGCTCTGATAAGTTTGAGATGCCTTTCAGACATCCAAGTGGAGATGTCAGATGTTAGTTGGACAGTCATGGCTGGTGTTCAGGAGAGAGGAAGGTTTGGAGATACAAACTTGGGAGTTGGGAGCATGCGAGTGGTTTTTAAAGCCATGAGACAGGACCAGGTCACCTAAGGAGTGAATGTAGAAGAGACCAGAGCACCAAGGACTGAGCCTTTCCTTGGTCTGAGCAGAAGAGGAAGGCCAGAAAAGGCGATGGAGAAGGAGCGGCCAGAAAAGGAGATGGAGAAGGAGCAGCCAGTAAGAAGGAGAGCTAGAAATATACTGAAAGTCAACAGAAGAAAATATCTAGGAGGGGAAAGTGATCAGCTGTGTCATGTGACATGAGAGGTAGTTCCCACCATTGTATCCTGGGCTGTGGGGATATTTCTGCCTGGTACCCCTGGGCACTGTTTCTGGCCCAGTGAACAATCAGCATCAATGGGCTTAATGGGAACCACACTAACCACAGTGAACCAGAAGGATGTTTGGGGTGTTTTCTCAAGAGGATGAAGGCAAAGTGGCCTCAGTATGTCATCTATAAACAGAGGTTGTGTGTGCCTGTATGTGCCTGCATGCTCAGTCATGTCCAACTCTTTGTGATCCCCTAGACTGTAGCACACCAGGCTCCTCTGTCCATGAAATTTTCCAGATAAAAATACTGGAGCAGGTTGTCATTTCCTACTCCCGAGGGTCTTCCTCACCCAGGGATCCAACCTGAGGGAATTAGGCCAAATCAGTGACTTCAGTCTGGATTCTCATGAATCTTGACCTTTTTTTTGTTTTTTTAGTCTTAGAGTCCTATAGGGCGTTATAGACCCTGTAGGGGTCACATGGGGAGGCTTCCCATCCCCCACCCCTACACTTCCTCCGAGTTGCTACCCATTCATCTGTTTTTATATTGGACTTCTGCATAAAATGCATTTGAAAAAGTGAGTCTGTTGCTAGAGCAAGTTTGAAAAGCACTGACCTGGAGGATTAGCAAATCCCTCCTGCTCTGACATCCCAGGAAGATCAGGCTACCCAGAGAGCAGGGATCACACAATGTGCTTTGACTTTGGGCATGGAGACAAGTCAGGAAAGTGTGTCCTGCTGAGGGGAGAAACACTGAGCCAGATGGAGTGGGGAGTGGGAAGAAAGCTAAGTGCTGTGCTTGGAAACCTGTAGAGCTCCAGGACCCAAGAGAGATGGGAAAGGGAAAAAGGGAATGAAGGGAACAAATAATGGAAAGAAGCAGAACTGGCAGAATGCGGGGTCCAACAGCCAGATACTTCAGAGTTAGACGTGACTTTTCTTTCTATATCCTCCTTATTTGCAATTCTGCTCACTGCCTGATGCAAAGCTCTTTTTTTGTCCCTCCTCCACTGCTGCATCCTCACCTCCCAGGTGGCATTTCTGATACAAGGGAGCAGAGGTAGAACTCTGCTATCAAAGCTACCTCTGAACCTAAAATAATCCTGTCCAGCCAGACACTTGCCAGCATTCCATGCCAAAGTGCTTGCTTTCATTTGTTGAAGTTGGCACATTCCCCCGTGGTCTTCAAAAGGTCTGAGGTTCAAACTGCCTTGCCTCTGTATTAAAGAAATATGCATTTTTCCCTCCTAAGGAGTTTTGTGGCTAAACCAATTTTACATAAACAGAAAGAATCAGTCCTGACTTCCTAAATCCCAATGTAGAAGACAGTGACTTTGGAATATTGTGACTCAGGGGTTGTTATTTACTCACCAAAAATCTAATATGGTTGATGCTATGGAGGGCAGTCAACATGGTATGGGCTTCCCGAGTGGTTCAGTGGTAAAGAATCTGCCTGCCAATGCAGGAGACGCCAGAGACGTGGTTTCGATACCTGGGTCAGGAAGACCCTCTGGAGTAGGAAATGGAAACCCACTCCAGTATTCTTGCCTGGAAAATCCCATGGACAGAGGAGCCTGGTGGGCTACAGTCCATGGGGTTGCAAAGAGTCATACATGACTGAGTGGCTGAGCACTCACACAACATGGTATGTCATGTCATGTAACCACTGAGACCAGAAGCCTGGGCGCATCCCAGTGCCATCCCCTCCTGGCTGTGCCAACTGAGCAAGGTCTTCTCACTCAGTTTTTTCCCCTGTAAGAGTGCCCACCTCATAGGAGTACTTTGGGGATAAAATAAAATGACATGACATTTATATGCACTTAGTTTGGGACAGTGGGTGCTCGATGCATGTCAGCTGTTATTGTTGGCATCATCATTCTCTAGTCATCTGAAACCTCTATTATTATAGCACTCATCAGGTTTTTTTTTTTGTTTTTTTTTTTAATGTATTTGTCTGGCTGCAGCAGGTCTTAGTTGCAGCATGTGGGATTTAGTACCCTGACCAGGGGTGGAATCAGGCCCCCTACATTGGGAGTACAGAGTCTTAGCCACTGGACCACCAGGGAAGTCCCAGGTTATACTGAATAATTTCCTCACCTATTAATCTTTATAGATCAGACTCTATCTTCTTCATCTTTGTGTCTCTGGTACTGCATCTGGCACATTGTAGGCTCTTAAGTATCTTTGTTCAATGGATAAAGGAGGTCATAGAATGTAAGCTCCATGCAAGCAAGCACATTTGTGTGATCGTTCACCACCATCACCCAACACATAGTGGGCACCTAATCAATATTTGTGGTCTGTGAAATGAACCATAAATCCATGGAACTGCGCTAACAGGTAAGCCAGGGGCCTGGTGCTAACCATTGGCTAACTGGCTGGACGTCTTCCTCTGTTTCTGAATTCTCTGCTCGGAGAATCTCTCCTTTTCAAAGCTTGCTTCTCTTTGAAGAATGGAAAGGGAATGATTGTTCATTTTTCCTTTATACCCGATGTCTTCCTGTGAGATGGCGCCTTGCTCTAATTCAGAGTTGAAAGCCGTGTCTGCAGAGACTCTTGGATCTTTGAGCTGGAAAGAGCCTGCCCAGCTCTCCTGGGGCAGCTCAGCCTGGGGATCAGGCGGGTTTTGCAAACCAGACACCTGAGAACCAGGGGGGTGAATAAATGTGTGGGGGGCCACAGAGCCACGGGCAGATGAGCAAGCTTAGTGGGTGAGACAAGGTACTGAGCTGTAGAGGTAGAAAGTTCTGACTTAACGTGGTGGCGGGGGGTTGCCTCAGCTCCCTGAACCCCCCAGATTGGTGTCTCTCCATGATGCTATGCTGCCCTGGGAAAAAGAAGAGACTTGGCTTTGTTTTCTTTCCTTGGTTGTGACTAGCCCCTGGGTCCCCTTTATGGAGGTGTTCAGGTGCCAGGATCTGTGCCGAGCAATTTCCTGGTATTCTCTCATTAATCCCTCCAGCCCCACTGATGAGGTCAGTGTTGTTAGTTCCACTGCAAAGCCAGGGACACCGACTCAGAAAAGCTCAGGGACTCACTCCAGGCCATGCAGGGTGGTTACAGGAGATGGCATTCCCACGTGGTGCGTTATCCATAAGCTTGCCCCTTAACCGAATTGGCTGCCACGTGACCCACTGAAAATTCCTTAAATATTCTGATGACACTGAGACAGTGTCTAGACTGTGTCTGGTTAATTCTGAGGGTCGAGGATGTGGGGGAATCAGCCATTAAGTGAACAATCGATTGATTTAATCAGATGGGCAATGTGGCGTTGTAAAGATGTCGAAACCTTTGTCTAATACTCTCCCTATGACTTGTTTTTTGTGGGGTTTTTTTTTTTTTTTTGGTAGGGGGATCTCTCTCCTTTTTCCCTTTAGTCTTTCTTTTGGGAAATAATTCAATATCTACTAGGTGTCAGGCTCTGCTGTAAGAGGAAAAGCACACACCATTGCCAATATCTGGTCCAGTTTTGTGATTAGAAAGCGCAGCGTGACACTTATCAATTCAAATACTTTCTCTGAGCAGATTTCACCTGATGTTCCTATTGAGTGGCGGAGGCCTGCCTCTTCTTCCCCTTTCCCAAGGGAACAAACTCACCTGAGTGGAACTGAAGAGGGGTCCCATGGGGCAATAGGAAGGAATGTTTTACTCTTTCTCAGGCTGCACTGGCTGTACTTTTGAATCCTCCAGTGCCTTGTTAGTATCCCAGTTCTTTAGGCTTGCACAGTTTGCAAAGTCCCATCGACTATTTTTGTTAATATTTGTGACAGCCTGTGTACTAGGGTGAGTAGGTGTTCATACCCTACTGTTGTATATGGAGCAGCTGAGGATGGGAGAAGTGAAGGATCTTGTCCAAGGTCACCAAGTAAGTGGCAGCATCGAGCATCTGACTCCTAGTGCAGAACTGCTTCTGTGCTTCCCAGTACCACTCCATGAGCATTCTTGGTGCTCAAATATTTTGAGCACTTGGATTGAATATCCCACAGGAGTGTGTGAAGAGTATACAGGGGCCCCATCTGAAGACTCATCTGGATGTAGAGGTTACCCCAGTCTTTGGATCCCCCAACCTTTGGATGTATGGAATTTTTTTGTCCCCCCACTGCATCCTCTCACAACTCAGTGGAACCTTGAGTCCAACCCTGGTCCCCACCTTTCCATTTATAGCTGTAGGAGGGACCCCCAGACCATTTTGACTTGGACTTCAGATGCTGCTTCTTGAAGGTTGGGAAGTCCATGGATCATCCACTCAGAAAGAAGAGAAGAGACCGTGGGAGAAGGTGACTTGTGGATCATCAGAGCTTCTGTGGGCTCTGCAGACAGCCCCTTCGCCAGCTTCCCACTGGCCCCAGAGGAAGAAGCTTCCTTCATGGGCTACTTGAGCCTCCCCAATAGTGGGTCTTTCTAGAGGAAGCTGTGGCTCAGCCTCAGCTCTCTCTTTCTGAAGGAAAACACAAGCATAGAAGCTCACAAGCCCAGAGTGCCTCAGCTCAGCTGTAAAATGCATTCTGTCCCCACACCAAAGGGGCTACCCAGTATTGCACTGGGTACCTGGAAAAATGAGTGTGACCAGTGGGAGATGTGAGCCCAGCCAGGTCTTTGGTTTGCCAAAAGCTTTCCATTGCAAGGACTGTCACAGCCAGAAATCCTTATATATTCCATTCAGAGTGTCTCTGTTATGAATCTTAATCACTCATCATGTTTGCCTTAGAGTAAAATGAGTTTTCTATAAAAAGAGTAGTAGGAGTTTATTGATTGTACATCATATATCAAGGAAAGCTTCAGTTTGTTTGCATTTGGATGAAGCAAGGGAAAGTATCAATAGTTGTTACTGAAACAGAGACCAGGGAAACAGGCAGCCACTCTGTGTGTGTGTGTGCGCGCGTGCTCGCACGCATGTGTATGTGCATGCACAAGTGCCTACATCAGCTCAGCAGAATTGTCAGAAATCAAATTTCTGCTGTAACTTCTGAGTTTTAATAGCTAAAATTTTTTAGACTGTCATGTAAGGAGTTTTAACGTCTTCCAAAATTGTATAGCCAGCCACCCTGTCTATGGAGGGACCATCCCATGTCATACCCAAACATACTCCATTAAATTTATGTTATGGCTGGAAAAAAACTGGACTGGTTTTGCTTTGGGAATTATTCTGCTGTGTGTGTATCTCACCTGTTTTATGGTGGGCTTGATTTCTCTGTTATTATCCTGTGTCCTCAGGAATTTTTACAAAAGGAGAAATATCTAAGCGGCCTCCCTATCCCCACCCCCAACTGTAATGAAACTGTTATGAAAATTGAAGCCAACAGTTCATGATGTTGACTTCATGGTATGGATTTTAACCACTTAATTACATAGTTATTAATTATGGTTTTGCAGTTTTCTTTTCATGTTTATAGCCGATAATTTTAACTTATAAGGCTTCAGATATTTTTGAGGACTCCTAGAACTGAGTTGCCTTGTGGAAAAAAGGCCTGAGAAACTGAGTTGAGACTGGCCTCAGAAAGGTCATTCTGAGAGTTTCACTGCTCAGCTGAGTCATTTCACACACACTCTCACACACACACACTTTTTATAGTTGTTGAAATCTCTGAAATCTCATGCAAAATCAACAGTGAACCCTCTCCCGCATCTCCAGCTCCCTCTGGATGGTGTTGTATAATGTCTGCAAATCTGGACAGGAAGTCTGGTTCTACAGGCATTTGGGCTCAGAGATATGGAATAAAACCACAGTTGGTACCTGTGATGTGATTCCTTGTTTATACACGTCAACAGTCCCTTTCCTACAACTACATGGAGCATTGATGCCATCCTCAGGGGTTGATTGAGGCCAACCTTCTCATTTTAGAGAGAAGAAAAGAAATGAGAACCAAGCAGGAAAAAAAATCACTCCTGGGAGATTCATCAGAGACTTCCCAGGATGAAGAATTTTTCTAGCTCAGTCACTTTACCATCTGTGCGTTCCCAACTGTGTTTTCAAAGACTTGCCACATGTTTTTAAAAGATCAGGAATTTGGTAAAGAGAAGCAGAAGGGCAATGCTGAGTGCCTGTTCTTGGCCAGGCTGGGTGCTGGAGAGACAAGGACGGCTATGATGCAGTGGGTGCCCTTGATGAGTTTGAACCATTACTCAAACACAGGATGCAGGCTGGAGACAGCAGTATGGGAAAAGCTGGGGCAACAGACTCCAAGCCCTGCCACAGGTAGTTGGGAACTCTGAGCGTAGGAGCCAACGATGCCCTGTCACCACAGGCCCAAGCTCGGTGGCCTGCAATAACTGGGTGTGGCCCATACTTGAGTAACCATGGCTCTGCCACTGTCATACTGAAAACCACCTCCATTCTCTTTTAGTCATAGCTCTATTCAGTAGATGCTAATGGAGCACAATCCTTGTGGTGGGTTTTGTACCAGAGTCTGGAGATCCTGCAGTGAATGGGAACAGCGTAGCCCTAAACTTGTGAGGCTGTCCAGGAAATGTAGATATTAACTGAGTCATTATAAAATCGATGAAGGTGACCAAAAAGAGAGTGCAGAGTTTGGTGGACTTCAGCAGATGAGGGAGGGTGTTAGATTGTCGGTGGTCTCAGACATGGTAGGGACCCTTTGATCTGAATACAACCTTTCTGGGAGCCTCAATATGTGAGGCTTGAAAAAGCAGTTGTTTTGGTCCTATCCACATCCACTTTATGTACAGTGGTCCCTACTGCTGTACGGAACCCAGTTTGAAAACTGGTAGGTGACATGGTCCCTGAGGAGCCTTCCAGGAGCCCTTGCTATTCTAAAATTCTGTGACTTCTCGCCGACAGGTGAGGTCCCTTCAGGATCTTGTGTCTGGAATCCTGAACTGTCGGTTGGGTAGGGGCTAGCATCTTTCTTTCTTTATGGATACCAGACTCACAGTCTTTGTTTTTCTCTGGGGAGCTGGAGGAGCATGAATGTTGAAGCTTCCATCTGAGGAACCTGCCTGCAGAGGAGAAGAGGGATGATGTGGAGTCAGTTTCCTCTGTCCCTCTGGCTGTCATGAGTGACTCTCAGCTAGAGGGACCATAGTGGTGGTGCTGTTGCTCCTGCCATCCCATCTGCACACTGGCCAGAGTCACTGAACCCTATCCTCATCAGAATGCCCCAGGAACCCACACCACAGTCAGCCTCCTTACTGGAGTCTCACCTTAGCTGTGTTCTCCACCTCCTCGTCGTCTCAGTCTATTCCTCCTGACACCTCAGATCAGAGTCGCTCTGATAGTATTATTCCCCCTTTTGGCTGCGTGGTCAAGTCCAAACTCATCCTAGCCCCCTAAACCTGCCTCAGTAGAACCTCTGTACCCTTCCAGGCTACCCTCCCCCTCCCCCTGAACACTTTCATTCCTTATTCTAAGCTTCTTCACAGGGTATTTATCCACCTGGAATAGCTCCTATCCTCCCCTGCTTTCAGATGCACTGCCCCATGCCAAGCCCTACATCCATCCTGGAGTTTTCCCTTTCTTTGAAATCCTGCAGCATTGCTTACTGTCTGAAACACTTCGGCTGTGGATCACGTAAGTCCTTATGTTGCTGGAAATCTTTTGTTGTGACTGTGACCTGCCTCTCCCATTAGACCACAAGCTCTTTGAGGGCAGAGCCTGGATCTTCCAGTTCTTTTGTCTCTTTTTTTTTGTATTCTGTGAAGCCATTCCTTGATCAGCTCCTCCTGAGTTGGAGCACAAAGCAATGTATTCAATTAGAGCATTCTGATTGCTCAAGGTGACCAGAGGTGAAGGTGCCATCCTTGATCAATAAAAATACTTGATTTTAATTGGCCCATCTGGTATCAGATTATATTTGACCACTAGTATCATAGATCAAGGGCTTCCCAGGTGTTGCTAGTGGTAAAGAACCTGCCTGCCAATGCAGGAGTCGTAAGAGACATGGGTTCAATCCTTGGGTCAGGAAGATCCCCTGGAAGAGGGCATGGCATCCCACTCCAGTATTCTTGCCTGGAGAATCCCATGGACAGAGGAACCTGGCAGGTTATGGTCCATGGGGTCACACAGAGTCAGACACAACTGAAGTGACTTAGCATGCATGCACACATCATAGATCAAACCAACAGTGACTTAAATAGGACAGGGAGTTGGTTTTCCATCTTACAACAACAGTTCAAGGCAGGTAGGCTGTGCAAAGTCGGGAAAGTGGTTCTAATCCTCTTTCTGCTCTGCCATCCTTAGCGTATGGTTTGCATTCTAAAGATACCCTCATGGTCCTAAGATGGCTGCTCCATCTCCAGTCATCACTTCTACATCTTAAGCAGGGTGAAGAATGATGGAAGAATAGGGGGAAGGGTACCTGCCAGTGGAGTCAGCCTTTCTATAATATTAAGGAGCGTCACTGATGCTTCACCTAATAATCCTGTTTTTATCTTTTTAACCAACAATTAACCCCTCAGTCACCATTTTTCCAAGGGAGGCTAAGAAATTCAGTTATTTAGCTGGACATATTTTTCTCACCACTACTACCCAATCAAAGTTCTTTTAGTAAGGAAGAGGGCAGGAAGGGATATTGATTGGATTGACAGCCAGCTGTTGTAGCTGGTTAATAACACTCTTGTGTTTCAGGCTGAGAGTGTTAGTCACTCAGTTGTGTTTGAGTCTTTGAGATCCCATGAACTGTAGCTCTCCATGACTCCTCTGTCCATGGAATTCTCCAGGCAAGAATACTGGAATTGGTAGCCATTCCCTTCTTCAGGGGGATCTACCCAACCCTGGGTTCGAACCCAGGTCTCTTGCATTGCAGGCAGATTCTTTACCATCTGAGCTTCCAGGGAAGCTGAGTAGGTGCTTGTCAAAGAAGGCCATGGATTTTTCCAGTCTGTGCATTGCAATTTTCTGTCAGTGAATCCAAGGACTTTAAAGTTGGATTTCTCCAAAACTTCATCCTCAGATGAGTGTTTCTTGAATGATTCACCTTGAGGCCCCAGAGTCATTGAACAGTAATTGGCCCCATAAAGAGTGATGGCTGACATCCTTGTCATGGCCAGATCAGCCTTTAGCACTGAGGAATGGTCCTGGTGTTCTGGATCATTTTAAAGATCTGCTAAAGTCAGGTCAAACCCTCTGCATTAAATTCGTTGTCTCTAGTATTTGATGATGAGCATAGTCTTGATTCCACACAACTTTCAGCTTCAACACAGATTTAATTTATTATTTATGTAGGTTTTTGTTTAACTACCTGAGTAATAAGAGTGATTTTTTAAAATGATCAATTTGCTTTTACATTCACTCTGGTGGTTAAAGGGACTCTAAAAGAAATTAGCTTTGGACCGGAAATCACTCCGCCACATGATTTTATGGTTGGACCTTTTTTACTTCCAAAGGAATATAGAGATCTTCCAGCATGGTCATTCATCCCAGCTCACTGAATATACATTCTGCTGGATACCACCTCAGTTTTTACCATTGCTTATTGTGTTCTCTGCCTAGATGGAGAGTCCCTTTTTACCCACCTTTGTTTGTAGGGCATTTATTGTTTAGAAATGAGAGTAGACTGTCTTGTTTGTGGATTACCATGGATTGTCTCAAGGTTGAAAAGATGGGCAAAATCAAGTGTGATGGAGGCAAGAGATCTTTTATAAACAAGCAGATACTTCGGTGGTCCTGAAAAACCTATCTCTGAGGCCACTTGTGAAAGAAGTAGATGCTTCATTTCCTGGTTTTAGCATTTTATAGGATTTGTCTAGCAAAGAAAATTGGATGGAGATTTGGTCTTGTCTTTGTCTTTGGATTATTTCCAATGAAAGTGATGAAACATCCAACCCAAACATTCGTAAAAGGGAGATATTGTTCATGTAAATGAGAGGTCCAGGGACAAGGCTGCTGGATCACTCTGTCATGTCCTTGTGCCTCAGCTGCCCTTGGTACCTTTCTGCTGCACCTTCCTCCCTGTATAGCTTTATCTTCAGTTCATCTTCTCATGTGCTAGCCAGATGGCTGTCACTATCCTAGACTGGACTTCCTCATAGTATATCAGGAGGAGAGAATGACCATCACCTTCCCAGGCATCCCCGTAAACATCTGGTGCTCACTGGTTCTGACCAAGTGTTGGTTGGGCCCATCCCCAACCCAGTCAGTGTGGTACGGGAGTTACCCATGCTGGAATGAAATTTCCTCTAAAAGGAGAGTGGTCCAAGAGAGCTGGAGACCAGACAGTTCCAACATCCAGGAATTCCAGAAGATGGAATTGGGGTCTGGAATGGCAAAGAGAGGAAGCTTTGTGGAGCCCCTGAGCCTTTAGCAAGAAAGTTGATCTTTCAGGGTATCCTGTGCTATGTTCTTACCAGCATGTTCATGCACTCATTCATGCATTCAATTGTTTGATAATTCATTCCCCACCTACCCCACACAAATCTCCTGAGCCCCTGTTCAAGCCAGACCCTGGGCTAGGCTCTGGGACTGTGAAGATGAATCATTCATTTCCTGACTCTGAAAACTCAGCCAAGCAAAGGAGACAGACGGGACACCTAGGCAAGCATAAGAGACTTGAATGTGGGGATTAGAGCACAGAAAGGGAGGTTGGGAGGAGGGGTGAGGGGATAAAGGAAGTTCTATATTAGACCAATCAGGCTTGAGGATGGAAGCAAAAGGGCCGAGGTGTGTCCTCCCCCCAGATTTGAATCAACTTTGGGCAGGTGTTGGGGGTGGGTCTTGAAGGGGTTGGACAAAGCACAGATGGAACTAAGATGGAACAGTGGGGAGAAGAAAATGAAGGGTGAGCTAGAGAGGCTACCTGTAAGTAGGGAGATGGTCCCCCACTGCTGATCTGTGTTTTTCATTGAATATTTACTACCTTCTAAGAGTTTCACAAGTCATTATCTCACTCAGTCTTCACAGTAACCCCCTGAGGTATGAGCTGTCCTTGGCCTCTGTGGACCCAGTGAGGTCATGTGACTCATCTCAGGTCCCATTGTTTCTAAGTAGCAGAATCAGGACTCATATCCAGGGCTGCTAACATGCAGTTTGTACCTACTCCCTCCAAAGCCTTGCACACAGAAGGGTCTGGTTGAAAAAGACTGGGGCTCCTGAGCAGGTTTTTGGCCAGGCCCTGGCATAGGTGGCCCTAAGATCCCTTTTGGTGCTGAGTTTATGATTTGGGGGAAGATGGAAGGTCTGGGGGCTTCCCTGGTAGCTCAAATGGTATGGATAGGGATGGGGCTGAACTGAGAGGACTTGAGAGGCATCCTGGTCCAGAGCATGGCCTTTGTGATGGTCCAATGAAGGCATCCTAGAGCCAGATCTCTCAGCTACAGGGGATATCTCATGACAGGAAGTCCTAAATTTTAACTGATAAAAAGAAAATGCAATTTTCCTGGAGGCAGAGACCCTGGCTTGCCAGACTCTGTCTCTGAATGTCCAGGAGTAAATAGCCAAGACCATAACACCACGTGGGCTTCCCTGGCGGCTCAGCAGTAAAGAATCCACCGGCAATGCAAAAGCCACAGGAGATGTGGGTTCAATCCCTGGGTTGGGAAGATCCCCTGGAGGAGGGTGTGGCAACCTACTCCAGTATTCTTGCCTGGAGAATCTCCATAGACAGAGGGGACTGGCAGGCTACAGTCCAGTCCATGGAGCCAAAGAATTGGACATTACTAAAGTGACTTACACCCATAGCACCACATCTCCATTCTGGTCTGCAGAGAATGAAGACATTTGTCAGAGTTTCCTAGCACCAGACATAGAAATAGGGTATTTTTATGCGATGTTTTTATAGTAACTGTCATAACCAGCAATATTCCTAAAACTTACTAGGGGTAATCATGGTTTTATTTCATCCCTATAAAAGTCCTTTGTTTAGAGCAGCGAATAATATCCTGTAAATCTCCCTGTAAACTCTGCTGCTGCTGCTGCTAAGTCGCTTCAGTCGTGTCCGACTCTGTGCAACCCCATAGACGGCAGCCCACCAGGCTCCGCTGTCCCCGGGATTCTCCAGGCAAGAATACTGGAGTGGATTGCCATTTCCTTCTCCAGTGCATGAAAGTGAAAAGTGAAAGTGAAGTCGCTCAGTCATGTCCGACTCTTAGCGACCCCATGGACTGTAGCCTAACAGGCTCCTCTGTCCATGGGATTTTCCAGGCAAGAGTACTGGAGTGGGGTGCTGTTGCCTTCTCCGCGTGTAAACTCTACCCATTCATTTTTTGCATGGACCAGGTCATAGCTTCAGCTGATCACTGAGGACAGTTTGGCTTTTATTTATTGAAGTAGTCCTCCTAACCTGGGGAAAATTTAATTCAGTCTGAGCCAGTTCAATTTAGGCAAATTTTATTGAGCTGACTATAAGCCTCACACTGTTCTCGGCTAGGAGATGTAATGTTACATATGATAGAATTTCTACCTTCAAGGATGTTTCAATTAACTGTTGCAGCATAATAAACCACTGCAAAATTTATAACTTAAAGCACCTATTTTATTTTGCTCTCAACTTTGTGTATCAGGGAGCTGGCAAGGGCTCAGCTGGCCAGTTCATCTCTGTTGCACATCTCTGGGGTGGGTGGGATTGGAGGACCCATGCCCAAGATGGTTTCCTTAACCACATGTTTGGTGCCTCTGCTTACCCATCTCTCTTTTCATAGCATCCCATCTTCCAGGGCCCCTCCACATGACTTGGAGGTCTTAGGGTCATTGCCCTTCTTCTATGATGCTTGGCTTCCAAGAGGAGCAAAGTGAAAGCTTCCAGATCAATTCATGGCTCTGCCCAAAAGTGGCACAGCAACACTTTGCTATTGGCTAAAGCAGTCTCGAAGCACAAAGCAGGACTCATTTGCAAAGGAGTAGGAAGAATTCCATCTTTTGATGGGGGAGTTATTGACAAGGTCACACTGCAGAAGAACGTGCGATGGGAGAGATTGTCCCAGCCATCTTTGGTCAAGTACAGTCTGCCACAAAGGACAACTGGATGTGCCATTTAGTGGACTATAATGTAGGTTAATAGCCACTACAAGGAGCACCAGCAAGTTGAAAGAGGAGCCCCGAGATAGAGTAGCAGGGTCTTTAATGGGCTGGGGGAAGGAAGAGGGTCTGTGAAGTCTTCCAGGAGAAAGAGGCAACTGAATCGGGTTTTGAAAGATGACTTGGATTTTGCATTTCAGGGAAAGGGAATAGCCTGTTTGAAGGTGTGGTGGTGGGGTCCTCGTGAAGAGTCTACCTGGAAACTCCCCCAACACTTCATTACTTGTATTTAATTTAATGTTTTATGTGTATGTGTGTGTGTGTGTGTGTAGATATGGCTATATATAAATATGTGTGTATATTTACATATGTGTATACAAATATATGTATCAGTTCAGTTCAGTCACTCATTTGTGTCCGACTCTTTGCGACCCCATGAACCGCAGCACGCCAGGCCTCCCTGTCCATCACCAACTCCCTGAGTCCACCCATCCCCATGTCCATCAAGTTGATGATGCCATCCAGCCATCTCTGTCATCCCCTTCTCCTCCTGCCCCCAATCTTTCCCAGCATCAGGGTCTTTTCCAATGAGTCAGCTCTTCGCATCAGGTGACCAAAGTATTGGAGTTTCAGCTTCAACATCAGTCCTTCCAATGAACACCCAGGACTGATCTCCTTTAGGATGGACTGGTTGGATCTCCTTGCAGTCCAAGGGACTCTCAAGAGTCTTCTCCAACACCACAGTTCAAAAGCATCAATTCTTCGGCGCTCAGCTTTCTTTATAGTCCAACTCTCACATCCATACATGACCACTGGAAAAACCATAGCCTTGACTAGACGGGTCGGGAAGATCTCCTGGAGAAGGAAATGGCAACCCACTCCAATATTCTTGCCTGGAAAATCCCATGGACAGAGAAGCCTGGTGGGCTACAGTCCATGGGGTTGCAAAGAGTCGGACACGGCTGAGCGACTTCACTTTCACTGACTAGACGGACCTTTGTTGTCAAAGTTATGTCTCTGCTTTTTAATATGCTATCTAGGTTGGTCATAACTTTCCTTCCAAGGAGCAAGAGTCTTTTAATTTCATGGCTGCAGTCACCATCTGCAGTGATTTTGGAGCCCAGAAAAATAAAGTCAGCCACTGTTTCCACTGTTTCCCCATCTATCTGCCGTGAAGTGATGGGAACGGATGCCGTGATCTTAGTTTTCTGAATGTTGAGCTTTAAGCCAACTTTTTCACTCTCCACTTTCACTTTCATCAAGAGGCTGTTTAGTTCTTCACTTTCTGCCATAAAGGTGGTATCATCTGCATATCTGAGGTTATTGATATTTCTCTTGGCAATCTTGATTCCAGCTTGTGCTTCATCCAGCCCAGCATTTCTCATGATGTACTCTGCATATAAGTTAAATAAGCATGGTGACAATATACAGCCTTGACATACTCCTTTTCCTATTTGGAACCAGTCTGTTTTTCCATGTCCAGGTCTAACTGTTGCTTCCTGACCTGCATACAGGTTTCTCAATAGGCAGGTCAGGTGGTCTGGTATTCCCATCTTTATACACATCCATATGTGTGTATGTGTATATATGTATGTAATATATATATATATTTTAAACCAAGACTCTATTCAGTCTTTCACTCAGCAAACATGTCCTGAGTGTCTAATGTATGTCTAACAGTGTTCTAGGTGCTGTTCTAGAATGATGGTGAGGAAAACAAAGATAGTGAACAAGAGGCTGTTCTTGGAACTTGTATTTTATGCTGGAAACCAGCAGTCAGCAAATGGACATCTTAATATGTGATTTGATTTCAGGTAGTGTTGAGCGGTTAAGGTGGAGACCTTACCTGTTTGAGACAGAGCAGCTGGAAAGCCTCTCTCAGGAGATCCAGACGTGGGGTGATCTTGGGCAGAGAATTCCAGGCAGAGAGAACAGCAGGGCCTGTGTGACCTCTGGTGTTCTAAGGTCACAGGCTAGAGCCAGAGCAACACCCCATCCAGGGTGCTGGATCTGAGCCTGAGGAGGGCAGCTACAGGTGGAGGATGGTCTGCTTCCAGGGCGATGGCTGCCCAAGGTGGTGAGCAGCCTGTTCTGTCTAGACATCTCCCTCTTTCCCCATCCCCGCTCCCCACTGTTCTGGCACCAGGAGATTTGTTTTCACTTAGGGAAAACCTGGCCTCATCACCCACCGCATCGGTGTTGTTCTCAGGAAGTTGGCCCTTTCCCAAGAGGAGGAAAGTGGGGCAGTATCCTCGCAGTGAGCAATCTCACTAATGAGGAAATGTGGCTGGAATTCCAGAGAGGCAATAATGACTCAGAGGTAGGCGCATAACAGGTTCCCTGACTACTCATCTTCTGCAGGTGTGCATTCATTCATTCATTTTTTCATTCATTCATTCCCCAAACATGTATTGAGCACATAGATGGAAAGGTAGAGGTTCAAACTCAGCTCTCCCACCTACGAGCCATGTAATTTCAGCCTCTCTAAGCCATTGTTCCTTTAACTATAAAATGGGTATAATACCTATTTTTCAGAGTTGTGAAGATTAGATGAGATGAAACTCTGGAGATTAGATTGCCAGATTTGGCAAATAGAAAGGATGGGATGCCAATGAAATTTGAATGTCAGATAAAGAAGAGGTATTTTTTTTAGTATAAGTTATGTCCTGAATGTTGCATGCTTATCTGACATTTAGTTTTAACTGTGCATCCAGTATTTTAACCAGCTATGCTATCTGGGAATAAAGATGAGGGGAAAAAATGCCTGACTTTGAAGAGCACGTGATAGTGGTCAGACAGGCATGAAGAATGTAACTGCCATTCTCTGGGTGATGTAAGTCAGGTCAGAGGGATAGAGTGCTATGGAAACAGACATCGCCCTTTGGGCTCTTAAGAAATCCAGACTCACTCTCGTTTGTTGAGCATCCCCAGTACAGTGGGATTGACGCCATGAGATCAGAGTACGATCACATTAAGTGAAACAGACAGTTGAAGTTTGCTTTTCTATTGAGCAATCTGGAAGATGACCTCTGTTTTCTTCCCTCTCAAAGCAAAGGGTGATCTCTGTTGATCAGGAAACAGACAATCCATTACTTATGCTTATTTTTTCTATAGGCTATTTAAAAATAAAATGAAATTAATTCAGGGGAAAAAATTGTTCCCTGACTTTATGGTGTGTGTATCTCTCAGATAAAATGCTAATAATTCATTATTCTGCTTCCCTGGAGATCTAGAGGTAAATTTGCCATGTGCCATCAGGGATGTAATAAGAGACACACAATGGGAGTCTTCAGCTCCAAACTACAGTTTACCCAAAGCCTCTTTTTGGGTGAAGCTGCAAGCATCAAAATACTGGGAGGAGAGTCTGGGAATATTTTGTAGAAGGTGATATCTGCCAGACGCATTCCTGTCTTCCCTAGGAGATGTATGGCCTGGTATGAAGCATGGTCTGATCAGCATTACTGAAGTCTCCCTCATCTTTCCCAGATGTGGTAGGGGATGTTAGATTGAGAGGTTTTTTTGGAAAACCCTGGGGGCCTCAATGGTATCTTGGAGTCCCATTAGCTGCTTTCAGCCAATTCTAGAAACCCAGTCCCCGTTGAGGGTTGTTTTCCACTCCACCTTGGTGAAGGATGTATGTGTACTCATTCGTGTCCGACTCTTTATGGCCTCATGGACTGTAGCCTGCCAGGCTCCTCTGTCCATGGAATTTTCCAGGCAAGAATACTTGAGCAGGTTGCCATTTCCTACTCCAGGGGATCTTCCTGACCCAGGGATCAAACTTGCGTCTCTTGAGTCTCCTGCATTGGCAGGCGGGCTCTTCACTACTAGTGCCACCTGGGAAGCCCAGTGAAGGTTGGGAGGGAGTCATAGATAGGATTAGTGTTCATGGGATTGATTGGCAAAACAGGGCTGGGGTGGAGTCTGGTGTGTATCATGGGGTTATAAAAAGCATTATTCAATTACAGGATTCATAGCCAATTTTAATTGACTAGTAAGTGCCCAGCAGTGTGCTCAGTGCTTGTCATACAACATCTCATTGATCCCACCCATACCTCACGCAGTAGGTGCCTGAATTCTATTTTACAGATTGGAGGCCCACTGTTTGAATTAGCTGCCCAAAGAAACACAGCTAATAAGTAGCCCTGGGCTCTCTAATTACACCCTTGGGCTTAACCATTGTATTCTACTGTGTTTCGCCATCAGATTTTCTCTATAGGAGTGCCCCACATGTGTAGGCACTTCTGTTCTCTTCATCTGATATGGTGGGCGGAGGATTGACCTGGCTTCTAATACCCTCTTCCAATGGACCACACATGCCTGACCTGAGCAAAGTTGTGGGACCTTCCTGAGGCATTAGCTTCCTTCTCCATAAAGTGATGGGTCAGGCTGAGTTAGTAGACATCTTCTCCTGATCCAAAACCCTGTGCGTCCTACCAATGACAAACCATTTTGTTTCACTCACTTACCTCGTCATCAGCTGATTAATTCATTTGTTCAATAAATATCTCCCTTGTGCCAAGTACGTGCCCCGGATACAATGGCGAATTGATGAATAAGCAGCTGGTTCCTGCCCTTGCAGAAGGAAGGTTCTGGGAAGAGACAGCAGAGTGAACAGACGATCATGGCACAGGGTGAAAAGAGCCGTAGGAGGGAGGTGCCAGGTAGCCTGGGGTCACTCGTCCAGGCTCTGGTGAAGGGAGGGACATCTAAGGTAAGGGCTGAGGGATGTGCAGGAGTTGGCCAGGCTTGGAGGAAACAGTGTGTGCAAAGAGGGGGCACACGCAGAATTCTTGGGGCATTGAGAACTGTGCTGACTGTCTGGATGGAGTGCAGTGGGGAGGAAACAGACTGGAGCAGGAAGAACTTGCAGAAATAGAGGCCAGATTGTTAATTCAGTAGTAAAGAATCCGCCTGCCAATGCAAGAGACGTGGGTTCAACCCCTCGGTCAAGAAGATCCTCTGCAGAAGGAAACGGCAACCCATTCCAGTATTCTTGCCTGGGCAGAGGAACCTGGTGGGTTACTGTCCACAGAGTCGCAAAAGAGTCAGACAGCAACAACACATTGTGCGGGACCTCAGGGCCTCCTCAGAGGAGTTTGGTGTTTGTTCTCAGAGCAGCAGGCAGACACTGAAGGTCAGAGCTGCCCTGGGTGATTTCCCAGGTTGTGTCCTGCACAAGGCTGCCAGCGAAGGGGAGCCCCTCCACTAACCAGGCCATGGGCCTCAGTGCAGGGCTGCTCTGTCTCATTCTAAAATAATCAAGGAGCCTTAAGGGCCGGTGCTTTCCTCGCTATCGGGAGAATGATGTGATCGGATTTGTGTTCATGAGCCTTTTCTCTGGTTGTAGGATTTGCTGGATGAAGGATCAGGAGGAAAGTGAAGAATGGGGTGGGGAGGGGTCAGCATGAAAGAGAGAGTGGCAGCCTGGGGAGGCAGTCTGAGTGGAGACTGGTGAACGGATATGAGTTTCAGAAGCTGTGGCCTGTCCAAACCACCTGGTTCTCATTGCTTCCTATGACTTAATCAGCTGAAGACTTTCTTTCCAGGACAGAAATACTAAATCATGGAGGAACACAGCCTATGGGATTAATGTTTTGCCCCCAGGCTCCTGAGAGAGCCAGAGTTCAGTGTGGTGCCCTGCTCTCCAGCTCACGCTCAGATATTTGATCCAGCTGTAGGAGGCCCATCAGATGGTGGTCTGATGGACAGACTCAAGGCCGAGAGCCAAGAGACCCAGGCATGGAGTCCATCGTAGGCTGCTCTTCCCCATTTCCCGATGGCATTCTCCCTGCCTCTTTTTCTTTGTCCCCTGATTATACCCAAACATTTGTAGACTGCCTGCTAAGTGCCTGGCTCTGTGCCGGGCGCAGTGGGGGATACAGAGCCCAGAGACACCATCTTGGCCCTCAAGAAACTCCCCAGTGGGGCAGTCATGAGTGGACAGTCCCCCATCAAAGACTTCTGAGAGGTGCTCAAGGAATGTTCCAGATTATCTGAGTGCAGGGAGGCAGAGCACTGTGGGTATTGCCATGGGATCTGGAGTCAGAACTGAGATCAAAATCTGGCTTTCAAAAACTTTCTAGTTGTGACCCTGGGCCCATCACATAGCCTCTCAGAGCCTCAGTTTGCCCATCTATAAAATGGGTATAGTAATACCTGCGTGGTTTAAGGATCAAATAGTTCCAGGCATATGAAGTGTTTAGTAGAGTGTCTACTAGATTAAAATTTTTAATAATTTAAACCATTTTTAATATTATTAGGGCAGGCATCTTTTTTTGAATCTTTGGTGTACAGTTCTGAGTTTTGACAGAATCAGTTTTGGGTTGTAACCAGTACCACAAACAAGATACACACTATTCTACTACCTACCCCTGAATTCCCTGGTCTTATTCCTCTGTAGTAAACCCTCCCCATACTCTGTTTTCCTTTGTGACAATTTATTATCTCTTGCTGCTGCTGCTGCTAAGTTGCTTCAGTCGTGTCCGACTCTGCGACCCCATAGACAGCAGCCCATCAGGCTCCCCCATCCCTGGGATTCTCCAGGCAAGAATACTGGAGTGGGTTGCCATTGCAAAAGTTTTCTTGAGATGTAATTCACACACTGTACAATTCACCTATTTCAAGTGTACAGGCCCACAGCTTTTAGTACCTTCAGAGAGTTGTACAACCATCACCACAATTTTAGGAAACTTTCATCACCCCCAAAAGAAACTCTGAACCCTTTAGGGGTCACAATCCATTCCTGTTAACTATCCCTTCTTCCCTTTTCCCAGCCCCTGAAAAACACAAATCTACTTTCTATGGATTTGCCTATTCTGGATACTTCATATAAATGGAATTATACACTATCTGGTCTTTCATGATTGGCTGCTTTCGCTGAGCAGAATATTTTCAAGCTTCATCCATGTTGTAGCATGTGTCAGTATTTCATTCCTTTTTATTGCTGAATGATACTCCATTTTATATGGATATACCGCTTTTGTTTATCCATTTTTCAGTTGGTGGAAATTTGGGTTGTTTCTGCTTTTTGGCTATCATAAATAATGCTGCTGTGAACATTGGTGTACAGGTTTTTATATGGATATATGTTTTCCCATGGAATTGCTGGGTCATAGGGTAAGTATGTGTAATGTTTTAGAGGAGCTACCAGACTGTTTTCCTTAGTAGCTGTACCATTTGCTATCTCACAAGCAGTGTATGAGAGCTCCAGTCTCTCCACATCCTTGCCAATACTTATGATTATCTATATTTTTGATTCCAGCCATCCAAGTGGGTATGAAGTGGTGTCTCAGTGTACAGTCTCCTATACGTATCCTTCATTCCTGGCAACCACTGATTCACTCTCTGGCCTTCTCACTCTGCCTTTCCTGGAAGGTGATAGCTGTAGTCATCATACATGATGTAGCCTCTGACTCTTCTTCCCTCCAGCATAAGGCACTGGAGATCCACCCGTGTGGTTGCGCTCCTTTTCATGGCTGAGTTGCATTCCCTCCCTTGGATGGATGTACCCTAGGAGCCCATGCTTGGCTGCACAGTAAAGTGGACACTTTGCCCAGGGAATCAAATACTAAACCTTATCCCTTGTCAGGACTTTTTATAGTTTTGGAGGCCTTTTATGAGCCTCCCTGGGCTGCCAGTGTTGCAGGACACCCAGCCTGTTCCTCTTTTAGGTTCCTCTGAGCTGTAGAGCTGAGTCCTGTGACGCCTAGGAACCCACCCGGCATTAGAATTTCTGTGTTGTGGCTCTGATATACCATTTGTGGTGAGAGGCCTGAAGCCCAGTGAGACAGATGGGGCCTGGACCACTGGGGCAGCTGCTGCCAGGGAGCCTGCACCTCTGCTGCCCGGCTGTCTCCCTTCTCATCAGGGAGTCCCAGAAACTCCTTGGGCTCATTCAGTTCAGTTCAGTCGCTCAGTCATGTCCTACTTTTTGCTACCCCTTGGACTGCAGTATGCCCGGCTTCCCTGTCCATCACTAACTCCCACAGCTTACTCAAACTCATGTCCGTTGGGTCGGTGATGACATCCAACCATCTTATCCTCTGTCGTCCCCTTCTTCTCCTGCCTTCAATCTTTCCCAGCATCGAGGTCTTTTCCAATGAGTTGGTTCTTTGCATCAGGTGGCCAAAGTATTGGAGTTTCAGCTTCAGCATCCGTCCTTCCAATGAATATTCAGGACTGATTTCCTTTAGAATGGACTGGTTGGATCTCCTTGCAGTCCAAGGGACTCTCAAGAGTCTTCTCCAACACCACAGTTCAAAAGCATCAATTCTTCGGTGCTCAGCTTTCTTTATAGTCCAACTCTCACATCCATACATGACTACTGGAAAAACCATAGCTTTGACTAGACGGACCTTTGTTGGTAAAGTGATGGCTGTGCTTTTTAAGATGCTGTCTTGTGCTCATAAATAAAGCCATTTCTCATTCCCTTATCTGCTTTCATGGCTGGCTGGCAACTTTGAGCATTTGCTACCTCCCCAACCCTCTCCTCCCTACCCCAAGTGTAGCAGTTTTCCAACTCTCTATTATAGGTGCACAGAGAATAGGATGTAATGATAATAAACTAATAATGAATTTGTACCTCCTAGATTTATTATGTACAGCAGAATCCGTGAGGTAGACATAATCACTTTATGCAGGAAGAAATCAAGATCCCAAGCAGGTAAATAACTCGTTCAAAGTTACCCAGCTTGGGATTTGCAGCAGGCTTGGGATTTGAACCTGCCATCTGCACTTTCATTCACTTCCAGTGGATCTCAGACCTCAGTCATATGCACACCACCTTCATGAGGCCCTTCTGCCACCTGAACCTTACTTGCTTAACTTTTTTTTATTATCATCAACTTCATAAGAACAGTTTTTGTTCATCAAAAACAAGTTCAGAGCACAAGTGCGCATGACACAGAGGGTTTGATGTGCTAGCTGTAATTTTTGACTATATATGAAAATAAACACATAACTCAAAAATGTTCATCTATATGTCACTTAAAACCAGCTCATTATGTGGACCACACTTTGGGGAAGGAAATGCATGATGTGCAGTAATTTGCCTGCAGGTCTGTCTTTCCCCCTTGATGGGGAGTGACAGGTAGGCTGTGCCTATGGTTTATTCATCTCAGCATCTTCAGCATCCAGCACCGTAATGGACCCGTTATAGGCACTTGCTATGTGATTAATGGATAAATGACAGAATGAATGGAGTGAGAAAGGGGAAGAGTGAGTGGTGTTTCCCCTTCCTTAATGAGAAGACTAGAAGGAAACCTCTGGCCATTGATGAGATGGGGAGGCCAACAGGGAGCTGGGGCCTTAGCACCAGGGGACAAGAGTGCTTAGAGGGTGTGATGGCTGCGGTTATCACGGAGATGTTGGGAGGCTCACTTTTCTCCCTGTGAAGTCCTTCTAGCCCTCTCAAGCTTTTGGTTTGTGGGACTGTAGATGCTGTCATCTTTCTCTAGTTCATCTAGTCTCTTTGATTCCTGAATGTGAAAGGATCAGCCCATCTCTGGTGGTTTCTCTTGCCAAAAGAGTTCCCACCCTGTGACTCAGTGGCCACTTTCATTTCTTCTCAAGCCTCTTCAAATGGTCCAACAGCGTACCAGGCAGATTCTGCACCATTTCCTCTAGTGGAAAATGCAGCAGTAACAAGCCTGGGAGCTGTCAAGACCACAGTCCTCGTTAGTAGCTGGATGAGTCAGAAGATCTGTCAGTGAACTTAACAGCCAACATTTATTGAGGACCTACTATGTACCAAACACTGGGCTAAGGGCCCCTGAATTCTCTTTTACTTTAGAATCAGACCATCTAGGCATACACATTGAAGCCAGAACTTGATTTCTGAGTTTAAAAGGAAAAAAACTCAGCTCAACAATTATTTATTGTAGCTCAACTGTATGGGGGGCTTCCCAGGTGGTGCTAGTGGTTAAGAACCCACCTGAAATGCAGGGGACATAAGAGATGCAGGTTCGATCCCTGGGTCAGGAAGATCCCTTGGAGAAGGAAATGGCAATACACTCCAGTATTCTTGCCTGGGAAATCCCATGGACAGAGGAGCCTGGTAGGCTGCAGTCCCTGGGGTCTCAAAAGAGTCAGACATGACTGAACACACAGTGTATAACTGTATGGGGACAGAGGGGAGGCTGAACTCAGCCTTGAGAAAACAAAGCTTCCTGCCCTCAAGAAGCTCAGTGGACCCTGAGGAATCTTGTTGAATTACAGCGTGGGAAGTTGCATATGTGTAGGACAGGGTCTTGGAATGTCATTGTGCTTGACAATCAGAATATTATGAACACATTGGACAGGCATATGTCATTCATGAATTCAGCCAACATTTATGGGGCATCTTGGGGCAAGGGTGGCAACTGTATGGCTCACATGTGCTCCCATTCTCATCACCTGCCCCACTGGAGATGGCCTCCTTCAGCATCTTTCGGTGCCCCAGGCATTCAGTGCTGGTATTTGAAGTGAAATTCACAGCCCTTTCTCTGTTACTTGAAAGGCACTGGTGCTAAAATGTTGTTTATTTTATGAGACATTGATGCTTAGAGTGCTGCAGGGTACGACATGTGCTATGTATTGTCCAACTCCTGGGGCACCTTTCACTTAGGCTACCATGTGTTCAGTGGCCTCTGGTCCACCCCATGGGGCCCTGAAGTGATAGGAAATGGTAATTGATGTTTCTGGGCTTTTAAAGCACTTACTCTGCAAAGTAAAGTTGGCACCCATGTTGTTGATCTGAAACTATTACAAGAATATTACTTATCTGTGAAATTCCTTTCTTCCTTCTTTGCATCCTTTCCCTCTCCTTTCTCTCCCTTCTCTCCTTCCCTTCCCTCACTCCCTTTGCTTTTCTCTCTTTTCCTTCCACAAATACTAGATAATCTACAATATACCAGCATATTCTGGGATTTAGCAGTAAACAGAACAGACAAAGCCCTTTGCTTTCATGGAGCCCACCATCTGGTGGGGAAGACAGAAATAAAAAAAAATCAATGGAAAACATTTTAATTAAAAAAATGAAATATTTAAACCAAAAATAAATGAAATTAATGATATAAAATAGATAGTATATTATGTGGGGATAAGTGCTACAGAGAAAAAGTAGGGAATGGGGATGAGAGATGGTGATTTTAGATAGAGGGCAGGGGAAAGCATCACTGAGACGATGACATTTTAGTATAGACCTTCAAAGAGGTGAGGGCATGAGCTCTACAGATAACTGTATGTGTACATGCTGTCTCTTCAGTTGTGTCCGACTCTTTGCAATGCCATGGACTGTAGCCCACCAGACTCCTCTGTCCATGGGATTCTCCAGGCAAGAATACTGGAGTGGGTTGCCATGCCCTTCTCCAGGGGATCTTCCCAGGGATCGAACCTACGTCTCCTACATCTCCTGCATTGCCAGGTGGGTTCTTTACCACTCTCGCCACCTGGGAAACCCTACAGTTAGATAACTGAGGAAGGGTCTTCTAGGCAGTGGGACACATGCAAAGGCCCAGAGGTAGACATGTGCCCAAAATGTTTGAAGAAGAGTGAGGGGGCTGGCTAGAGTGGGTCGAACAAGGGGAAGGCGTAGGAGATGACTTCAGGCAGGTAATGAGGGATGAGGGCCGGAGCTCACAAGAGTTTGAGAATTCTATCCAAAATAAGTGGGCTTCCCTGATGGCTCAGATGGTAAAGAATCTGCCTGCAACGCAGGAGACCCAAGTTTAATCTCTGGGTTGGGATCCAAAATGATGATTCTCGAAGTGTAGTCTCTGAACCACCCCAGATTCACTGAATTGGAAACTCTGGGAGTAGGGTCCACAATCTTTGTCTAAACAAACCCTCCAGAGGGATTCTGATGCCACTAAAATGTGAGAGCCACTGATAGCAAACACCTAGGCCACTCCTGACCATTTCTGCAGGGTCTGCTGCCCCCTCTGGTGTGTGATATAAAACAGAGGGGTGATCATCATTGACCTGACCTCCTCACCCCAAGAAGTGCCATCATCTTAGTGTCTGGACATTGACATTCAGACCAATTAAAAAGTAAGATGCTGCGTCCATGCTCAAACTGATGTCAGGTGACTTTGAGGGACAGAAGGTAGGAGGCAGGGATGCGTGCGCCAGTGTCTCAGGGCTGGGATCATTGACTGTCAGTGTGGAGAGACCTTGAGGACATCAATCTTGTCCCAAAATTGATCAGAAAAGGCCTAGAGTGTGGAAAGAGCTGCTAAGTGGATACACATGAGGTTCCTGTGGGTCCTCTGGACTTGAAGGCACCTTCTCTGTTTCACATCGTTCTTGTAGGCTCTGAGCGCAAAGACTGGAGGCTTGGTGGCACCCAGACAACATTGCTGCTAGATGGATGGAGATGTCAGCTGTGTGTGTAGATGTAGGAGGCATTAGTGGTGTAGGTAGGTGTGGGGGATGTCAGCCGTGTGTGTAGGTGTGGGAGGCATTTGTGGTGTAGTAGGTGTGGGGGATGCAGGTGCTGCAGGATCAGAAAAAAGTGGAGGATGATGAGGAGAAGAAACACCCCATCAGGTGCTCTGAGGGACCAGGGTCTGGACCACCTGAGGAGTGGTGGGAGCTTTCTGTGTCTGGATCTGAGCCAGTGGGCTAAGCATGAGGACCTGATTCAAAGGCCTTGAATGCTGTGCTAAGTGGTAGGGACTTAAACCTTTGACAGTGAAGGCCCCAAAGTCCCAGGTACCCATTTCCTGATAACTGTTTCCAGACTTTTCTAAACTCCTTGCTTGGGTCACCATCTGCCTTCCCTGGCCAGTACTGACTGTCCCACAGGGCTCCTACAGAACCCTGCCCTGACTTCCATCAGAAAAGAGTCAGAGCAACCAGACCTCACCTGGTAAGTCAGGGAAGACCCTGAAGGGTCTGAACACAGTCCCATTTACCTAGTGGCTCTGTTTCCAAAGGTTGGGGGGCAGGACCATCTGAGGCTGAGAAGTACAGGTTGAGTGCTCTGCAGGAGTTCTCTCCGTCAGCCACTGTGCATTTGGCTTTTGAAAAATGAAAAATATTCAATATCTTCTCTTATTTTGCAGGAAATTTATGTACATTAGGGAAAAATGGAACATTTCCATAAGCAATAAAAAAAATTTAGATGACCCTCCATTTCACCCTCTAGAGATCATGTTAACAGCTTGTATAGCCTATGCAAATGTTTTTCCACATTTTATGTTTTCCTTACAAGATAGAATCATCTTGTAGATATTGTTCTGTATTGGCTTTGTTCACTTAGATTATGAACATCTTTACATGTCGTTACACACTCTTGGCACCATCACTTTAAACGGTTGTATGATGTGCTATCTTACAGTGAGTTCCCTAATATTGGACATTTAGGTTGTTTCCCATTTTTTGATTTTATAATCAGCTCTGTTGTGAATTGTCCCGTAATGTCACATGTGATTGATTATATCCTAAGGTTAAATTCCTAAATGTAGGGATTTAAATTCCTAAATGTAGGAACCAGCCAACTCATAAAAGGCCTTGAATGCCCACCAGAAATATCGCAGTGACCATCATTGAGGTTGGAGGTAATCCAATAAACAGCACCTGTTTCTCTACACCAGTTCTGATATCGCTGAGGTAGACATAGGAGCTAGGAAGATGGAGATGAAAATACTGCTTTTATTACTAACAAAGACTAGTTAGGAGAATATGGCTTAGATATGCATCTACAATTGGCTTCTTAATACTGGACCCTGCCACTAATCAGGGGTAAGCACCTGCTCTTGGACTGTACTGGAAAACTGCAGACCTCACCCTGAAAAACTATGGCAGAGCAGTTCAGAGGACCACTCCCTTCCTGAGGGCAGCTGGCTTCCAGGAAGAAGGTGGGAGAAGGGGCTGGGCTATGCCTGCCCAGCTCCTCCTCCCCAACTTACTAAGCAGATGAGTCATTCCACCTCCTCAGAGAAGAGTTAAGTAAATGTGTGAAGAAAAGCCTAGAGTGTTATACAAACGCATGTCTCTCCACAAGGCAGGTAAACAGCAAGGGAGGACAATAAGCTGTCTCTAGTGATAATTATGAAAATGATAGCTAATTTGTTTTGAGTACTGTGCTGGGCTTTGTGCATGCAACTCCTTTGATCCTTTGCACAATGAAATAGACATTCTGTCCGTGTCTGTCTTGCAAATGAGGAAACAGGCTTAGAGAATTAAGTAGTACGTCCCCAGTCTCCTAGCTGGTATGCAGAAGAACTGGGATTTGAACCCAGGCAGCTTGACTCCAGAGACCATTAGGAATCTGCTTCCCACCGTCAGCATCATCTGACTTTTGAAAGGCTGACAACCTCTAAACTTAGAGCAAGAGTCAGCTAAGAGCCATACCTGCCAGCTTGTGAGTGTCCCCAGGTTGAGATGGCATGCCCCTCACTGGCAGACCTTCTGACCAGCCCTCTTCCCATGAAATTCATTAATTGCTTTTGAGAGAACCACTTGACCAAGTGTCCTGAATTACGACGAACAGTGATTATGCCAGACCGCACAGGATAGAGAGGACCTTGACAAGTGTCCTTACTTCACAGAGGACTCAGACACCCTCAAGTTCACAGCGTGAGGTTTCTGACGATTCCATTTCATCTTAAGGATCTCAGCCACTCATTAAGAATTTGCTTGGATTTAGGGAGAAAATAATGAATCTGTTAAATATTTTGTTTCAATTAGAAAGGAAACATGTAGTTGGGAGGATAGGGTGAGAACACTAATTATACTTTAATTGTGTCTCTTGCCCTTTAGGGTAAACTCTAAGGAAGTGGGTGAAGAAAGAGAAACTGAGTTTTTCTTTAAGAGGTTTTCTGCTGTTCTGGGCAATTTCCCAAAGAACAGTCACCTCTGTTGTAACCCATTTTCAGTTTTAATTGCTTTACAAGCAGAAGCTAGACTTTTTTTTCTTCTTTTTTAAAGCAAGCAATTTTGGTGTTCCTTTAATTATATGTTCTTATAATTCTTTGATTCTTTAAACATTGGCTAAGATTTACCAAGAAACTTATAGACCTTGATATTTATGCATTAGTTTCTGACTGGTAAAAACTTTAGTGAGGAAATGAAGGGTACTGATTAAAAACATAGATTCTGGAGTTTCCATTCCTGAGGTTCACAGTTGCTCTTTTACTAGCTGTGTAATCATTGGCAAGGTGCCTAACTTCTCTGTGCTTTAGTTTCTAGTCTATAAAATGGGCTTAACAGCGGCACCACCATCATAATTGTTAACAAGGATTCAAGATAGTCGAGTCGGGCTTCGTTACACTGCAATAACAAATCCAAAATCTCAGAAGTTTGATGCAGCCAAGGTTTATTTCTCACTCATGCAAAGTCCTCCAAAGATCTACATGATCCCCAGTGCAGTTACCCACCGTGTGTTGGCTAAACATATTCCAGGCTGCTTCAGTTTTACAGCCCCTTCATATCAACATGCTTCCATGCTTGCTACAGCAGAGAAGATGGATGCTGGGGAATTACGTACTGGCTCCCAAAGGCTTCAACAGGCAGTGACACAAATCACTTCTGCTTGTGTTTCACTAGGGAAAGCAGATTGCATGGGGATGCATAAATTCAGGGTGGCAGAAAAGACCCAGAAGCAGAGGGAAACCAGGAACATGGGTGAGCAAGCGGTACATCCACCGCCGTGTGCATAGTGCTTGTTAAAAATAAGGGTGAAGTAAGAGTAAGCTCTCATTGCTGAAGGTTCAGTTCAGTTCAGTTGCTCAGTGGTGTCCGACTCTTTCCACCCCATGAACTGCAGCATGCCAAAATGCAATTTTAATTTTTATTGAGGCTATTTTAACTTTCTTTTTAGATTTGGTCTAAAGAATAACTTCCACATACTCAAAGAGGCCCAAATAGATGCCCCTGGGAGGTGGCAAGTATAGCTACTGTCACAATGGTTGCTTCAGTGCCCTGTCACTTAGTAGGTAGCACATATTTGAAAGGTAGCATCAGTTGTGTTTGAGAACATGGGCTTAGAGTCAGGTGGACTTGCGTTTGATCCTCAGAACTGACACCTACTGAATGTGATCTTGATGAAGTGATTTAACCTTTCCTAGACTCAGTGACTTCACAGTTATCATGGGATCATCTTTCTAATTTTGTTATTCATTTTTCATTATGTCCTTTTTAATATCCTTCTTTTATTTTTCATTATTTTATCTTTTATGGCAAAATTGCCTTACAGCCAATTAGTTATGCAGTGAAAATGGTGGCCAAAATTATTGGCAGCAAAGATGTTTACAGCAAAGAAACTTATAGAGATAATAAGGGACACAGGTGAACAATTTTCTGAACCCTCAGCTTGCTCATCTGCAAAGTGGGAATAATACTACTAACATTTTAGAGCTTTTTATCTTTTTATTTGATTGGAGTATAATTACTTTACAATGTTGTGTTAGTCTCTGCTGTACAATGAAGTGAATCAGCTGTATATATACATATATCCCCTCCCTCTTGAGCCTTCCTTCACCCCCTACCCCTTGTATCCCATTCCCTCACGCCCTGTGTCCCACCTCTCTATGTCCTCACAGAGCACTGGGCTGAGCTCCCTGTGCTTAGCAGGTTCCCACTAGCTGGCTATTTTACACATGGTAGTGTATATATGTCAGTCCCAATGTCCAGTTCCTCCCAACCTCTTCTCGCCCCACCCCGTGTCCACATGTCTATTCTATGTATCTGCATCTCTATTTCTGCCCTGAAAATAGATTCATCTGTACCATTTTTCTAGATTCCACAAAGAGGTGTGGATGGACCTAGAACCTGTCATTTAAAGTGAAATAAGTCAAAAAGAAAAAAAAATACCATATATTAACTCATATAGGTGGAATCTAGAGCTTTGTAGGTCACATGCATGGATACTTAATACACAGAGTAAACACCAAAAACAATTGTTCCTTTTTGTCTCCACCTGCTTCATAATTATGTCAGACTGTGATCCTGATCTGGCTATAGGGTAGCCATTTGGGACATCTTCAACTCTTCCCTGCCTCCCAAGGTTGTTGCCAGATAAACGAGCTGATATAAACATTTACCAATGTGGTTGCATAGCAGCTGCTCAGTAAATGTTGGTTTCCATCACCCTCCCCCATCCCACCATCTTCTCTTTCTATAGTGCTCTTCCCACGATGGGATGGAATTACAGACATTGGGCAGAGAGATGATGCACGACCTTGGGTGGGTCCAGTTTGGCACTGCATACATCTCAACTGACAACTGCCCATTCCACCTGCTGCAGTGAACTGACCCACCTCAACGTAAAAGGTTAGATTTCACTCACAAATGGGGAGCATTCATGGAATTCGACAGCCTCTGAAGGAATACTGAACAGCCTCTGAAGCAACCACTTCACACTTGTTGTTCAGTCGATCAGCCATGTCCGACTCTTTACAACCCCATGGACTGCAGCATGCCAGGCTTCCCTGTCCATCACCAACTCCTGGAGCTTGCTCAAGAGTCAGTGATGCCATCCAACCATCTCATCCTCTGTCATCCCCTTCTCCTGCCTTCAATTTTTCCTAGCATCAGGATCTTTTTCAATGAGTCAGATCTTTGCATCAGGTGGCCAAAATATTGGAGCTTCAGCTTCAGCATCAGTCCTTTCAATGAATATTCAGGGTTGATTTCCTTTAGGATTGACTGGTTTGATCTCGTTGCAGTCCAAGGGACTCTCAAGAGTTCTTCTCCAACACCACAGTTCGAAGGCATCAATTGTTTGACACTCAGCCTTCTTTATGATTCAACTCTCACATCCATACATAACTACTGGAAAGACCATAGCTTTGACTATATGGGCCTTTGTCGGCAAAGTAACATGTCTGTTTTTTTAATATGCTGTCTAGGTTTGTCATAGCTTTTCTTCCAAGGAGCAAGCATCCTCTAATTTCATGGCTGCAGTCAACATTCACAGTGATTTTGGAGCCCAAGAAAATAAAGTCTGTCACCATTTCCATTGTTTCCCCATCTATTTGTCATGAAGTGATGGGACCAAATGCCATGATCTTTGTTTTTTGAATGTTCAGTTTTAAGCCATTTTTTTTCACTCTCCTCTTTCACCTTCATCAAGAGGCTCTTTAGTTCCTCTTTGCTTTCTGCTATAAAGGTGGTGTCATCTGCAGGTCTGAGGTTATTGATATTTCTCCCGGCAATCTTGATTCTAGCTTGTGCTTCATCCTGCCTGGCATTTTGCATGATGTACTTTGCATATAAGTTAAATAAGCAGGGTGACAATAAGCAGGGAGCCTTGGGTTACTCCATTCCCAATTTTGAACCAGTTCATTGTTCTAAGTGTTGCTTCTTGACCTGCATACAGGTTTCTCAGGAGACAGGTAAGGTGGTCTGGTATTCCCATCTCTTTAAGAATTTTCCACAGTTTTTTGTGATCCACACAGTCAAAGACTTTGAAGTGAAGAAGTGAAGTTGCTCAGTCATGTCCGACTCTTTGCGACCCCATGGACTGTAGCCTACCAGGATCCTCCGTCCATGGGATTTTCCAGGCAAGAATACTGGAGTGGGTTGCCATTTCCTTCTTCAGGAGATCTTCCTGACCCAGGGATTGAACCCGGGTCTCCCGCATTGTAGGCAGACGCTTTACCATCTGAGCCATCAGGGAAGTTAATGAAGCAGATGTTTTTCTGGAATTCTCTTGCTTTCCCTATGATCCAGCTGATGTTGGCAATGGGATCTCTGGCTCCTGTGCCTTTTCTAAATCTAGCTTATACTCTGAAAGATTGACCTCACACTAAGATTGACCAATAGTTGGCTCAGGTGCCTGTGGGTACCCATGAGAGCTGATGAAGCCAGAGTAAGAGTAAGGCGTCAGGAGCACACATCACACATTCCTGCTGAGATTGCAGCCACCAGCACCTTTCCACACTTGGTCTTCTGGAAGACTTCTGAGAATGTGCTGCTTCTTTTCTGAAGTCCTTTCTTCCCCTTCCTTGCTGTGTGTCCTATTTGAACGCATGATCAGTATCTATCAGTGAGCCTTCCAAAGGGGAACTAGATCTCATTTATCTTGGCACCCCAGACACTAGCACATAGTAGGCAGTTAACAGACGATTATTGAATGAATAATTGCAGGAGGAAATCAGAGACCTTGAAAACACCTATTTTCCAGGGAAAACATGTTACATAAGCTCTTTGAATATAACGAGTCTCCTGGGAAGAGAAGAGTGAGTATTTCCCTTCTCGTCTCATGGTTTGTTTTGTTTTGTTTTGTTTTTGAGGAAAGTAAAAACGATAAACCTTACCACCAGGAGACTCTGCAGGGTACCATTTGAGGCTATGGAAAAGGTTCAGTGATTGATTAGTCATGCCTGCTGGGGAGAGGGCAGAGAAGAGGGCAGCGCTTATGCCTGACAGCTGCCATCTCTTAAACCTCTAACTAGCAACCAAATTAGTGAAAATGCAGCTTATTCAGTGAAGTATGGCCTTTTCTTCAATCTTTAATAGAGATATTTAGTAAATATGTTTTACTATTAAAATGAAAATAGGGTGGAAAATAGACTTCATCTTAACCATATTGACTATATATTTGTACCTTATCAACAGAAAAGATCCTTTTAGTGAGTGAGAAGGAATGTAACCCCTGTATCTGAATGACTGATTATTTCTGCCTATTAAGGGATCCAATGATAGTCCCAAAGACAGGGAGGAGGAACATTCCTTGTATATCAGGGGCCACGTCTAGGGGTGATGGGTCAGTACCCTGGGTTATCCTTGGCCTTGAAATCAGAACATCTATATTTTTCTCACAATTGTTTTTTAATTTATTTTTTTATTGAAGGATAATTGCTTTACAGAATTTTGTTGTTTGCTGTTAAACCTCAGCATGAATCAGCCATAAGTACACATATATCCCCTCCCTTTCAAACTTCCCTCCCATCTCCCTCCCCATCCCACCGCTCTAGATTGATACAGAGCCCCTGTTTGAGTTTCCTGAGACATACAGCAAATTCCCACTGGCTATCTATTTTACATATGGTAATGTAAGTTTCCATGACTCTTTCCATACATCTCACCCTCTCCTCCCCTCTCCCCATGTCCATAAGTCTATTCTTTATGTCTGTTTCTCCACTGCTGCCCTGTAAATAAACTCTTCAGAACCATTTGTCTATATTCTGTATATGTGCATTAAAATACGATATTTATCTTTCTCTTTCTGACTCACTTCACTCTGTATAATAGGTTCTAGGTTTATCCACCTCATCAGAACTGACGCAAATGTGTTCCTTTTTATGAAGTGAAGTGAAGTGAAAGTCACTCAGTCGTGTCCGACTCTTTGTGACCCCATGGACTATACAGTCCATAGAATTCTCCAGGCCAAAATACTGGAGTGGGTAGCCTTTCCCTTCTCCAGGAGATCTTCCCAACCCAGGGATCAAACCCAGGTCTCCCGCATTGCAGGTGGATTCTTTACCAACTGAGCTATGAGGGAAGCCTGTTCCTTTTTATTGCTGAGTAATATTCCATTGTGTATATGTACCACAACTTCTTTATCCATTCATCTGTCGATGGGCATCTAGGTTGCTTCCATGTTCTAGCTATTGTAAATAGTGCTGCAGTGAACAATGGGATACATGTGTCTTTTCCAACCCTGGTTTCCTCAGGGTTTATGCCTAGGAGTGGGATTGCTGGGTCATATGGTGGTTTTATTCCTAGTTTTTCAAGGAATCTCCATACTGTCTTCCATAGTGGCTGTATCAATTCCCACCAACAGTGCAAGAGTGTTCCCTTTTCTCCACACCCTCTCCAGCATTTATTATTTGTAGACTTTTTGGTAATGGCCATTCTGACCGGTGTGAGGTGATATCTCATTGTAGTTTTGATTTGCATTTCTCTAATAATGAGCGATGTTGAGCATCTTTTCATGTGTTTGTTAGCCATCTGTACGTATTCTTTGGAGAAATGTCTGTTTAGGTCTTTTTCCCACTTTTTGATTGAGTTGTTTGTTTTTCTGGTATTGAGTTGTATGAGCTGCTTGTATATTTTGGAAATTAATCCTTTGTCAGTTGTTTCATTTGCTATTATTTTCTCCCATTCTGAGGGTTGTCTTTTCACCTTGCTTATAGTTTCCTTTGCTGTGCAAAAGCTTTTAAGTTTAATCAGGTGCCACTTGTTTACTTTTATTTTTATTTCCATTACTTTAGGAGGTGGGTCATAGAGGATCTTGCTTTGATTTGTGTCATCGAGTGTTCTGCCTGTGTTTTCCTCCAAGAGTTTTATATTTTCTGGTCTTACATTTAGGTCTTTAATCCATTTTGAGTTTATCTTTGTGTATGGTGTTAGGAAGTGTTCTAATTTCATTCTTTTACATGTAGATGTCAAGTTTTCCCAGCACCATTTATTGAAGAGGCTGTCTTTGCCCCATTGTATATTGTTGCCTCCTTTAACAAAAATAAGGTACCTATAGGTGCATGGGTTTATTTCTGGGCTTTCTATCTTGTTCCATTGGTCTATATTTTTGTTTTTGTACCAGACAGTACCATACTGTCTTGATGACTGTAGCTTTGTAGTATAATCTGAAGCCAGGAGGGTTGATTCCTCCAGCTCCATTCTTCTTTCTCAAGACTGCTTTGGCTATTCAGGGTCTTTTGTGTTTCCATATGAATAGTGAATTTTTTTCTTCTAGTTCTGTGAAAAATGCCATCGGTAATTTGATAGGGATCACATTGAATCTGTAGATTGTATTTGGTAGTATAGTCCTTTTCACAATATTGATTCTTTCTACCCAGGAACATGGAATATCTCTCCATCTGTTTATGTCATTTTTGATTTCTTTCATTAGTGTCTTATAATTTTCTGTGTACAGTTCTTTTATCTCCTTAGGTAAGTTTATTCCTAGATATTTAATTCTTTATGTTGCAAAGGCGAATGGGATTGATTTCTTAATTTCTCTTTCTGATTTTTCATTGTTAGTATATAGAAATGCAAGTGATTTCTGTGTATTGATTTTGTATCCTGCAACTTTGCTAAATTCACTGATTAGCTCTAGTAATTTTCTGATACTATCTTTAGGGTTTTCTATGTACAGTATCATGTTATCTGCAAACAGTGAGAGCGTTACTTCTTCTTATCCAATCTGGATTCCTTTTTCTTCTCTGATTGCTGTAGCTAGGACTTCCAGAACTATGTTGAATAATAGTGGTGAAAGTGGACACCCTTGTCTTGTTCCTGATCTTAGGGGAAATGCTTTCAGTTTCTCACTATTGAGAATAATGTTTGCTGTAGGCTTATCATATATGGCCTTTATTATGTTGAGGTAGGTTCCTTCTAGCCCACTTTTTGAACAGTTTCAATCATAAATGAGTAATGAATTTTGTCAAAGGCTTTTTCTGTATCTATTATCATATTGTTTTTATCTTTCAGTTTGTTAATATGGTGTATCACATTGATTTATTTGCATATATTGAAGAATCCTTGCATTCCTGGAATAAACCCAACTTGATCATGGTGTATGAGCTTTTTGATGTGTTGTTGAATTCTGTTTGCTAAAATTTTATTGAGGATTTTTGCATCTATGTTCATCAGTGATATTGGCCTGTAGCTCTCTTTTTTGGTGTTATCTTTGTCTGGTTTTGCTATTAGGGTGATGGAGGCCTCATAGTATGAGTTTGGAAGTGTTCCTTCCTCTGCAATTTTTTGAAAGAGTTTCAGAAGGATAGGCATTAGTTCTTCTCTAAATAGTTGATAGAATTCTCCTGTCAAGCCATCTGGTCCTGGACTTCTGTTTTGGGGGAGATGTTTGATCACAGCTTCAAGTTCAGTGCTTGTAACTGGGTTGTTCATAATTTCTATTTCTTCCTGGTTCAGTCTTGGAAGATTGAACTTTTCTAAGAATCTGTCCATTTCTTCCAGGTTATCCATTTTATTGCCATATAGTTGTTCATAATAGTCTCTTACACTCCTTTGTATTTCTGCATTGTCTGTTGTAACCTCTCCTTTTTCATTTCTAATTTTGTTGATTTGATTTTTCTCTCTTTTTTTCTTGAGGAGTCTGGCTAAAGGTTTGTCAATTTTGTTTATCTTCTCAGAGAACCAGCTTTTAGTTTTATTAAGCTTTACTATTGTTTCTTTCATCTCTTTTCCATTTATTATTGCTCAGATCTTTATGATTTCTTTCCTTCTACTAATTTTGAGAGGTTTTTTTTTTTGTTCTTTTTTTTTTCCAGTTGTTTTAGGTGTAAAGTTAGGCTGTCTAGTCGATGTTTTTCTTGTTTCTTGAGGTAGGATTGTATTGCTATAAACTTCCCTCTTAGGACTGCTTTTGCTGCATCCCATAGGTTTTGAGTCGTCGTGTTTTCATTGTCATTTGTTTCTAGAAATTTTTTGATTTCCCTTTTGATTTCTTCAGTAACCTTTTGGTTATTTAGAAACGTGTTGTTTAATATCCGTATGTTTGTGTTTCTTACAGTTTTTTTTTTCTTGTAATTGATATCTAGTCTCATAGCATTGTGTCAGAGAAGATGCTTGATACAATTTCAATTTTTTAAAATTTACTGAGGTTTGATTTGTGACCCAAGATGTGGTCTATCCTGGAGAATGTTCCATGTGCACGTAAGAAGAAGGTGTATTCTTCTGCATTTGGATGGAATGTCCTGAAGATATCCATGAGATCCATCTCATCTAATATAGAGATGTATTCCACGTCCACCTACTCCTCTGCCATCTTGTTCCTCCCTACATTGCACACTTTAAAGATACTGTAATTTTATTTGTCGTATATTGCTCAATGAAGCCCAACGACCTGGGGTAGCCAGAGACTGTCCAGAGAGTCCCTCCCAGCTCCAGGAGCCACCACTTTTTTTTAATTAAAATTTTTCAAACCTGTGGAAAACCTGAAGCACTAGTATGGTGAATACCACTATACCCTTTATCTTTACCTTGTTTCACCAACTGTTAGCATTTTGTCACATTGTATGCTCCCTCTGCCTTTCTCTCTCTACACATACACACACACACATTTCTCTCTTGCCAAACCATTTAAAAGTAAGTTTCAGGTATCATGACACTTCATTCAGCATTACCCCAAATGCTTCAGCCACCTTTCCTAACAACATGGACATTCTCCTACATAATTATAAGACCATTATTGCAATCAAGAGCTGTAACATTAATACAATAATATTATCACACCTCAGAATATTAATATTAATTCAGTAATATCATCTGCTATCAATCCTTATTTAATTTTCCTGAAATGGCCCAAGAGTGACTTTGATAGCTTTTAACAGACCTGCAACCAATGCATTACCTCTGATTGCTAAATCTCTTTCAGTTCAGTTCAGTTGCTCAGTTGTGTCCGACTCTTTGCAACCCCATGAATTGCAGCACGCCAGGCCTCCCTGTCCATCACCACCTCCCGGAGTCTACCCAAACCCATGTCCATTCAGTCGGTGATGCCATCCAGCCATCTCATCTTCTGTCGTCCCCTTCTCCTCCTGCCCCTAATCCCTCTCAGCATTAGGGTCTTTTCCAATGAGTTAACTCTTCGCATCAGGTGGCCAAAGTATTGGAGTTTCAGCTTCAACATCAGTCCTTCCAATGAACACCCAGGACTGATCTCCTTTAGGATGGATTGATTGGATCTCCTTCAAGTCCAAGGGACTCTCAAGAGACTTCACCAACACCACAGTTCAAAAGCATCAATTCTGCGGCGCTCAGCTTTCTTCACCGTCCAACTCTCACATCCATACATGACTACTGGAAAAACCATAGCCTTGACTAGACAGACCTTTGTTGGCAAAGTAATGTCTCTGCTTTTTAATATGCTATCTAGGTTGGTCATAACTTTCCTTCCAAGGAGTAAGCGTCTTTTAATTTCATGGCTGCAGTCACCATCTGCAGTGATTTTGGAGCCCCCCAAAATGAAGTCTGACACTGTTTCCACTGTTTCCCCATCTATTTCCCATGAGGTGATGGGACCAGATGCCATGATCTTAGCTTTCTGAATGTTGAGCTTTAAGCCAACTTTTTCACTCTCCTCTTTCACTTTCATCAAGAGGCTCTTTAGTTCTTCTTCTCTTTCTGCCATAAGGGTGGTGTCATCTGCATATCAGAAGTTATTGATATTTCTCCCAGCAATCTTGATTCCAGCTTGTGTTTCTTCCAGCCCAGTGTTTCTTAGGATGTACTCTGCATTTAAGTTAAATAAGCAAGGTGACAATATACAGCCTTGACGTACTCCTTTTCCTATTTGGAACCAGTCTGTTGTTCCATGTTCAGTTCTAACTGTTGCTTCCTGACCAGCATACAGGTTTCTCAAGAGACAGGTCAGATGGTCTGGTATTCCCATCTTTTTAAGAATTTTCCACAGTTTATTGTGGCCCACACAGTCAAAGGCTTTGGCATAGTCAATAAAGCAGAAATAGATGTTTTTCTGGAACTCTCTTGCTTTTTCAATGATCCATCGGATGTTGGCAATTTGATCTCTGGTTCCTCTGCCTTTTCTAAAACCAGCTTGAACATCTGGAAGTTCACGGTTCACATATTGCTGAAGCCTGGCTTGGAGAATTTTTAAATTAAAAATTTAAATTAAAAACTAAAGAGATTTTAAAACTCCGTAGTCCCTTTTAAATATAGAATAGCTTCCCCACCTTTTTGTGTTTTCATGATAATGTTTTTGAAGAAAAACTGGCCACGTGTCTGGCAAATGTCCCCACATTCTGAACTTGTCTGATGGTTTCCTCCCGGTTATAGTAAAATGAAACACATTTGGCAGGAATGCCCACAGGTATGATTTTGTATTTGTTACAGCATTCTCCCTTTTGGAACACGTAACATCAGGCTGTCCCACAGCTGGAGACACAAAGTTTGATTTCTTAGTTAAAGGAAGTGACAGCAAGAGCTTGCCATTGTAAAGACACAGATTTCCTTTTTAACTGTTAATCTGTGAGTGATATTTTGACAGCACATGAATATCCTGTTCTCCAAGTCTTCCTCTCAGAAGTCTTAGCCTCCATTGATGATCCTCACCTGAGTCACTTATTACACTAAAGATTGCAAAATGGTGATTTTTCTAGTTCTATTGTTCCTTCCACAATGATTAGCTTGCATTCCAGAAAACTGTAGGTTGATTGCTTATCCTCTCTGAGCTTTATCCTACTTATCTATATAAAGAACATAATAAAAGAGTATTGATATAAGGGTTAATCTTGACAGTGAATACAAAAGAACCTCATATCACATGTTTGACAGTTGAGAGGAATTACTATTATTTACATTCTAGGAGTAGGAAGTGGGGTGCCTCAAATAAAATGAGTGAATTTAAGTTAGTGTTTTCTAAAAGAAAATTAATAAGAAGCATATAAACAGTTCAGTTCAATTCAGCAAATATTTATAAGCTTCTGCTGTGTGCCTGAACAGTGCTCAGCATGAAGATAAATACCTCAATGCCCTAGATGCCTCAGGGGAAGATGTGTAAAATTAAGATCATTGGAAGAAAAATTAATTTGTTAATCAGTTAATTAAGTCATTCATTCATTATTTTATTCATTCAATAAACATTTAAGCAGGTGTTGGGGATTTGTTGTTGTTCAGTTACTAAGTCATGTCCGACTCTTTGCAACCCCGTGAACTGCATGCAGCATGCCAGACTTCCCTGTCCTTCACTGTCTGCCAGAGTTTGCTCAAACTCATGTCCATTGAGTTGGTGATGCCATCCAACAATCTCATCCTCTGTCACCTGCATCTCCTCCTACCCTCAATCTTTCCCAGCATCAGGGTCTTTTCCAATGAGTCTGCTCTTTGCATCAGGTGGTCAAAGTATTGGAGCTTCAGCTTCAGCAACAGTCCTTCCAAAGAATATTCAGGGTTGATTATTCAGGGTTCAATATTCAAGGTTGATCCTTTAGGATTGACTGACTTAAGCTCCTTGCAGTCCAAGGAACTCTCAAGAGACTTGTCCAGCACCACAATTTGAAAGCATTGATTCTTCAGCACTCAGCCTTCTTTATGGTCCAACTCTCACATCCATAAATGACTATTGGAAAACCCATAGCTTTGACTATACAGGCCTTTGTAGGCTAAGTGATGTCTCTGCTTTTTACTATGCTGCCTAGGTTTGACGTAGCTTTTCTTCCAAGGAACAAGTGTCTTTTAATCCCCGATCCCTGCCCCCAGAGAGCCAACAGTCTGGTAGAGACTCAGTTTCTCCTTGGGGCACCCCCTGAATTCAGACTCAGGTCTGCCTGACTCCAGGTCCAACCCCTTTATGGAACCCCAAGGAAAGGAACAATGGCAGGGACCTTCTCTGGTGAACTGTTCGGGCTGAGCTGTGTTTGTTGCATAGTCATTGCTCTAAAGTGTCTATATAGTGGATTTCTAAGCCAGCCTACTCCTGAACCCCATGTCCTCCTGAGACACAGCAGATTCAGGCTAAAAGCCTTGCATCATCTCCTGAAGCTGCAGGCCTGAGCATGCCTTGCTGGCTCGCCCACTGGCTAGCCATTTGTTCTCAGCTGAGATTCTCTCAGGAGCTGGGATCACTCCCCACATGGAGGGATGCAGCCCATCAATGCCATCGGTTGGTGCTATTCGGGTCTTGCCTCTCCAGTCAGCTTGTTTGCTGCTCTGTTCACTCATGGGGGCACCTCTTCTTAGATCATAGTGAGGTGCAGTATGGGCAGTAGCTGCTGTGGCTGTCATCTTTGTACTAAGGAAGTGTGGTGACTATGGAGGTTGCGAAGTGAATTCATTTAAAACTTTGTGGGGAAAGGGAAACTCTGTGCTTACAAGTCTGGTTGGTGTGAAAACTGATTGGCATAAAATGCACTCTGAAATCAACTAAGGAAAGTTATTTCAACCTCTCTCCCTAGCCTTTTCGTTTTGGATCTCAGATATAATGAAGAGTTGAGTAATTCATACTCATAAGTTTATGGAAGTTTCATCATGAGCAACGCCAGGTTTTCTCTCATCTTCTTAATTTTTTTCTCATCATCTGTGATCTCCACTCCCCTGTCAGTACCCATGTAAGGTGTCTATTACATGCCCTGGAGCGGGCATATGTTTGTAAAAAATACAGTGTTGCTTTGAGTGTGTGTGTGTATTAATGATTTATAAGAAAGATATTGTGCCAATGAGCTTCCTCTGTTCTTACCATTTTCACCCTTGTTCTCACTGTGGTTTTAAAATCTATCCATGTGGTTGGCTGTACATCTAGTTTATTGCTTCTAACATCTGCATAGTTGTATCCATCAAGGTAAGCTAAGTTATGGTACAGTAACAACACCAGATTCTTAATGACTTGAAATGATAAAGGTTTACTGCTTGGCCATACTACAGGTCCATCAGGTCAGTGGAAACTTTGCTTCACTTTTCACTCAGGTCGTAGGCTGATGGAGCCTCCACCATTTACCATGGCAGGGAGAGGAGAAAGTGGCAAATCACACACTGGCTTATAAAGGCCCAAAAGAGGAAGAGTGCATACTGATCCACAGGTGGCCAAACCAAGTCACATAGCTATTCCCAGTTTCATAAGGGATAGAAAATGTAATCCTTCCAAGAATTTTAGAAGGAGGAAAGCTGGAAATAATTGTCAAATGTCCTAAAACTACCACATAGTAGGTGCCCACCATTTTTGCATTTATCCATTCTTTAGCCATAGGCAACTAGTTGCTTCCATTCCCCATCACCATGAGCAGTGCAGTCACAAATATCCTTTGCTTATCCCCTTATAGACCTGTGCAGGTGTCTCTCTGAGCTCTATACCCAAGCATGTGTTTGTTGGGTCATAGGGTTTACAGGCACTTGGTTTCAATAATCACTACCAGATGAGTCTCTAGAATGGCCACATCAATCTAGACTCCCATTAGTGGTGTGTGGTTTCTCACTTACTCCTATCCTCTCCAACACTCAGTATTAAGCATTCTAATTTTGACAATTCATTGGGTATAATGAGGAATTTCTTCATTTCTTTCATTACCAATGACTTTGGGAATTTTCTATATATCTGTTGAGCATGCTAGCATTCTAGTTTCCACTTTTTTGAACTGCCTATTCATATTCATAGACCATTTTTTCTGTTATTTCCTATTGATTTATTGGTGTTCCTAGGGTGGGCTAAAAATTAATCCTTCATTGTGCTTAGAAATTGCACAATCTATATCTTTTTCCACTATGTCACTTTTCTGTTAACTTTGTCCATAGTGCCTTTTGTTGAATGAAAGCCTTTTATTTTTATTTAATCAAGTACTTTTTTTTTAATGGATTGTGCTTTGGGGAACTTATTTAAGAGGTTCTTCCATACCCTGAGTTCATGAAGATAATCTCTCCCACTTTCTTCTGCTAGCTTATAGATTTCTTTCTCCACATTTATGTTTTTTTAATTCATTTGGAGTCTACTTTTATATATGTGGGGTTTATCCAGTGGTCATGTATGGATGTGAGAGTTGGACGGTGAAGAAAGCTGAGTGCCGAAGAATTGATGCTTTTGAACTGTGATGTTGGAGAAGACTCTTGAGAGTCCCTTGGACAGCAAGGAGATTCAACCAGTCCATCCTAAAGGAGATCAGTCCTGGGTGTTCATTGGAAGATCTGATGTTGAAGCTGAAACTCCAATACTTTGGCCACCTGATGAGAAGAGTTGACTCATTGGAAAAGACCCTGATGCTGGGAAGGGTTGGGGGCAGGAGGAGAAGGAGATGACAGAGGATGAGATGGCTGGATGGCATCACCGACTCGATGGACATGAGTTTGGATAAACTCCTGGAGTTGGTGACAGACAGGGAGGCCTGGCATGCTGCGATTCATGGGATCACAAAGAGTCGGACATGACTGAGTAACTGAACTGAACTGAACTGAACTGATGGGAGGGATCCAAATTCATTTAGTGAGCCAGTTTTCTCAGCATTATTAAAGAGTCAGTCCTTTCTCCATTGATATTAGAGGCAACCTTTATCATAAATCAGGATCTTGTATGCATAGGTTTGTTTCTAAGCTTCTCCTTCTCTTCTGAGTTCTCTGAACCTTACCATTCGAAAACTAAAGCAGGAACGAGGTTTTTGTTTTGCACAATTGGTATGTTGCATTCTGAGCAAGTGAGCCTTGACAGTTTCCTGTAATGCTGAGAGGTGGTGAAGCATAATTAAATGAATAGTGTTCTTGAGGTCAGAAGAACCTGTGTTCAGCCCTGCCTCCACCACTTCCCAGCCCTGTGAACGTGAGCAACTTCCTCAACCCCTGTGAGCCTCTGTTTCTTCATCTGTAAAACAGATATGCACCTCCTAGGATTGTTGTAACAGTTAAATACTACAATATATGGAAATGCATAATCCTCAATGAATGTTATTTCCCCTCAGATGATCAGCAGCAGACAATGACTTTGAAATATTTTTTTAAAAATTGAAGTGTAATTGATTTACAATGTTGTGTTAGTTCCAAGTGTACAGCAAAGTGATTCAGTTGGATATGTATGTATGCATGTATACATATATATATTCTTTTTCAGAGTCTTTTCTATCACAGGTTATTATAAGATATTGAATATAGTTCCTTATGCTATATAGTAGATTCTTGTTGTTTATTTTATATATAGTATTGTGTATCTATAAATCCCAATCTGCCCCTCATTATCCCCTTTGGTAACCATAAGTTTGTTTTCTATGTCTGTGAGCTTATTTCTGTTTATAAATAAGTTCATCTATATCATTTTTTAAGATTCCACATATAAGTGATCTCATACTATATTTGTCTTTGATTTACTTCACTTAGTATGGTAATCTCTAGGTCCATCCATGTTGTTGCAAATGGCATTATTTGATTCTTTTTTATGGCTGAGTAGTATTCTGTTGCATATATTTACCACGTATTCTTTATCCATTAATCTCAGACAATGCCTTTAAGGGTGCTCCGAGATATTTCCCCAGGCCTCATCAAAGTGAAGGTTTAAGTGAGGGAACGAACATGTTACCCCAACCCCCTAAATGTCATTGTCTCTTGCCCCCACTCTTCCACAGCTTCCACTCAATTATTTCTGGTGTTCCCGTGGTGTCCCATGCGGGCTCATGAAAGCTTCCACTGGCCTTCTCACCAGCACATTTGTGATCACCACCAAGGTCCCCATGGAGTATGTGCTCTGTCCAGCCCCTCAAAGCTCTGAGACAAGGGCCTGGCATGTGGCAGATGCTTAGCTGGGGGTGCTGAAGAAGCCATCTGAATGCTTATCTTGCCTGACTATTTCTGCATGTGGGCTTCTGGAACATGTAGTATTTCTGCTTGGCTCCCCTTCCCCTCTCAGCCCTTTCTCCAGAAATGAAAATAAAAATAGAAACAAAATAAAGCAAGGTCTTTGGGCTGCAGGTTTGAAGGCTTCACAACCAGGCTCTGGGCTGTTCAGCCTCTGCCTCTGAAAACAGTTTAGTTTAAAGGTGGCATAAATGTGGCTATGTGAAGGCACTTTTTTAGGTTGCCTTTCAAAAAAGGACTTAAAAAAAAAACTTTTGTGACTTAAGCTTTTGATCTCTTGGTTGCAGCTCTGTTCTGTCCCCTTCTTTCCTGAACCTTGGAGGGCTGTCCCTCTAAATGAGAGGACACACTGGCCAGCAAGGTCGACCACCTCCTCCCAGCACAGCAACCCTCGGAGGGTGAAGGGTGCATCTCTGAGGGATTCCCCTCACCTCCCTCCTCCCCCTTCCCTTCCGATTGTTTGTGTCTTGAAGTACTGCTGGCACAGCAGAGCCAGAACACTCTCTCCCCACGTGCCTTCACTTTGTGATATTGATAAAGCAATTCCATCTCTCTCTGGATCCTGAGACCTGTGCACTGCCTTTACTTCAATCCCAGGTTGACTAGCAAGTGGGAAGATCATTCTGGAGCTTTGTTATGTCAGAGCTAAACTAAGTCCCATCTATAGGCTGCTTCCGCCAGGCAGACAGAGTTCTTCAACAGCTTGAACAGAAGGGCAGTGGATAAAATCCCAGAGAAAGGAGACTTGGAAAGTTGGCCCCCAAACTGTCGCTGCACAAGCTTGCAAAGGTCCAGGCAGTCACAGGATATCTTGTCCTGTCCGTCCAGGGCCTGGCAGGGAAGGATTTGACTGGCAAATCCAGTTCCCAGAAGAGATTTCACTGCTCTCCTGCCAGACTCCTCAAGTCCACCTCCTGTGGAGCTCTGGGAAGAGAAGGTGGGGGTAGGCTGGGGAGGGGCTTGCAGAGAACTCACCTCTTGATTTTAATCAGTTTTTTTTTTAATTTTTTTAATTGAAATATAGATTTTTTGGTTTTTTGGCTGCACCACACAACATAAGGGATCTTAGGTCCCCAGTTCAGTTCAGTTCAGTCACTCAGTCGTGTCCGACTCTTTGTGACCCAATGGACCGCAGCATGCCAGGCCTCCCTGTCCGTCACCAACTCCCGGAGCTTGCTCAAACTCATGTCCATTGAATCGGTGATGCCATCCAACCATCTCATCCTCTGTCGTCCCCTTCTCCTCCTGCCCTCAATCTTTTCCAGCATCAGAGTCTTTTCAAATGAGTCAGCTCTTCGCATCAGGTGGCCAAAGTATTGGAGTTTCAGCTTCAACATCAGTCCTTCCAATGAATATTCAGGACTGATTTCCTTTAGGATGGACTGGTTGGATCTCCTTGCAGTCCAAGGGACTTAGGTCCCCAACCAGAGCTCAAACCTGCACCCCTTGCAGTAGAAGCACAAATCTTAACCACTGGACTGCCAGGAAAGTCCCTTGTGCCTTGGTTTTAAATGGTAAACCTTGGCTGAGTCTTGCTTGTAATTAACCATTTAGAAGCAGAGAATTCCTTACTCTTTCTCTTATTTCTTAAATACTTCTAGAGTTGAAGAGGTCAATAAACATGCATGCCACGTTATGAAATTGAGTTTCTTACTGCTCCTCCATTTCCACTTCAATAGTGTTGCATATTAATTATATTTCTGTGTTAATCATTAAAAAGGAAGGACATAATTCACTCTTAAAGCTACATATCCACTTATTTGGTCTCCACTTCAGCAAAAATACCAGGAATGTCAGCCAACTATCTTCCCTGTTGGTGGCAGACCCAGATAATTGATCACAACATTTTTTCTCACAGAGTTCACATGGGGTATCAGAATCCTTCTTAACATCATTCTAGGCACCACTTTGTACCTTATATTATTAATTATATATACATTTTAACTTTTCTACCCCTCCCTTATGTAAGTTGCTGGAGAGAAGAATCTGTGCTTGATTCATTTTTGCATCACCCCAGTTCTGCCCCATGGTTATCTCCAGTAACTATGTGTTGGATCCATAAATGGATACCTCTTCTCATTTGGACTAAGAGGCCAGTGTAGAAATTCTATTCACAGCCAGCTTTGGGACTTGTGATTCCCTCCTCAGTGATACTTATCATTATATTCTCTCTCCTGAAATGAATGAAAGCCAACTAACAATTTCAAAATGAAAGATGAAAGCACATTTAAACCCATTTCCTGCCCCAAACCAGAACAAAGTAGAGACAATGTGTCTTATGCAAATTTCTTAATACAGGAAACTGCCTGCCCCGAGCCAAAATAAAAGTCAACTTGGCGTCTTCCTCGGCTTGGTTCCTTCAAGTGTGTGGCACTGAGAGGTTATGTACAAGGGCATGACCTGTGTCGTCAATCAGTGCACCGCCCCTGGGGGCCAGAAGATGTCCACAACTAACTAAACCGTCCCAGTCACTTTCTGACCCTATCTCCACCACAGGCTCCCGACTCACTGCAGTCCAACTGCACGGACCTCCTCCTTCACCTGAGGATGCTTGTGTGCCCTGCCCCGGGGCTTTGGTCCATCACATCCACAGCTACTGGTTCACTCCTTACTTCCTTCTGATCTCTGCTCAGTGTCCTCTTTTGTCCACTTCTGACTCCATCACTCTTCCTTCTTGTTCAACTGTATTTTTCTCCTCAACAGACCCCTCCATGTTAACTTGTTATTTGTCCATTTTCTGTCCATTCTTTTGGATGTACGCTACAGGAACACTGATCTGTTGGTGCACTCCTGGATCCCCAGGGCCTAGAGCAGGGTTTCTCAGCCTCAGCACTGTTGACAGTTTGGACAAGATAATCCCCCTTGGTGGGGCACTGTCCTGTGCTTTGTGAGACTTCAAGCAGCATCCCTGGCCTCTGCCCACTAGATGTTGGCATCGCTGCCCATTTCCAAGTTGTGACAATTCTCCAGGTATTGCTGATTGTTCCCTGGGAGGAGAGGCAAAATCACTTCTGGTTGAGAAACACTGGCCTAGAAACATTTAGTGCTTAGTAGACACAACTCTGGGTTTCCTGCGGGGCACTCGTGGTAAAGAACCTGCCTGCCAATGCAGGAGACATAAGAGCCCCAGGTTTGATCCCTGGGTTGGGAAGATCCACTGGAGAAGGAAATGGTAACCCACTCCAGTATTCTTGCCTAGAGAATCCCAAGAGACTCCCATGGACAGAGGAGCTTGGAGGGCTATAGTCTATAGGTCGCACAGAACTGGACATGACTGAAGCGACTTGGCACACATGCACTCAGACACAATTATGTGTCCAGAGAATGAATTAACTCAACATTTATTCCCATTCTTACCATATGCCAGGCACTGTGCAAAGTCATTCCCATTTACCATTGCATCTGTGTACAGGTAGAGCAATTCCCACTTTGTAGGGCGATGGTAAGATTTAGGAATGATATCCATAAAGCATGTGAAGCAATTCTGGACACTTACTAGTGGGAGATTGATAAATGGCAATTATGATGTTATGCAGAGGCCTTGATCTGACCTCTTTTTGCCCTTTCAGGCTTTATCACTCCATATCCCCATCTCTGTTCCCCCTATCCCCATAACACTTCACATCCCCATCTCTTTTTCTATACAGAAAAAGAACTGAAATTGAGACAGCTGGAGGAATTTGCTCAAGGTCACACAGCTAGGAAGTGATAAAGCTGAACTTGGATTCCAGGTGCCTGGGCTGTCTGTCCTTGAGAGAGGGATGATCTTGTAACTCAGTATCCTTCACAGCCCCCAGCCCAGCGCCTTATTCATGCTCAGTAAATATTTGTGGAAGAATTGAGCACACAACCCAGCAAATAAAAGTCAGACAGGATAAATGCTGGAGTGGAGTTCATGAGGGGAGCTCAGGATGTGCGGGAGGGAGACATTTGTTCTGGCAGAGAGGACTTTTAGTGGAACTATTAGTGAGTGTCCTGGGCAGCGGCCCAGCCTCAGGTCTCCGTGTGTCTCCACGGTAGGTAGGTGGATGTTCGGCTCCTGTACCACCTGGCCCAGGTGTCCATGGGAGTGGGCGGGGGAGGGCCTGCTGGCAGCTCTGCCTCTGCTCAGCCGATCTCCCCAGCACCCCTCCCTCTGCTTCAGCAGAGCAATTTTTTCTTCTCCTCCCTCTGCTCCTTTTCCAAATGGGAGGCTTTGAGGCCTGCTTGGTCCTTTGCCTGTCTACTTCCTGTCTCTGACAGCCCCTGCCTGACTTCCTGACAGACAAGCCCCAGCTTCAGAACTGCCCTACATGCCTAACCTACATTTCCTCCCCCTGCTGCTTGCACCTGTCAGGCCCCTCCTAGCGCTACAAGTGATTTCTGCCCTGCCCTACAATGGGGGGTAGATTCCGAGGCCTCACTCAGGTCCTCTCCCCACTCCTTACCCTTTGGGGCTGGGACCCTCCCCACACTGAGACCAAGATCGGCCTTTCAAATCTTTGCACGTTGGTGGGCCAGGTGGGGAGAGGCAGGTGGGGCTGGGGGGACTTTCCTCACGCCCTCCTTCCTCCTGGCTGTATCTAAATGGGCTGCGTTCCTGGCCCTGGACATCATAGCTCCTCCTATGATGCCAGGATGGGGATTCTTGGCTGCACTGCTTGCAAGTTATGCTTAATGTACAGAACGTGATCCTCAGGAGCGTGTTTGCTTTCTGGGCCCTGGCAGAGGAAGATGGGCTCAAGCTGGAGACTTCTTGGCTTGTGGTCCTGAATCTTCTCATGCTTTTTCTGCAGGCACCATACAGAGTCCCTCTGTGATGAATGATCTGATTTACACACTGGAGACTCTCTGGTGTCCATGCTTATCTGGAAGCTGGGCCGTTTTCTCTCTTGGGTCCTGGGCTGGACTCAAGGATGGAGGAAGTAGGTAGCTCCAGGGAAAGGTTAAGTCTTTCTGGCCTCCTCCAGTGTTTGGAACAGAGACAGTCTGGTCAGAGGACGTAGAGAAACCATTGAACTGGCACCTCAGCTGCTGCGACTGAGGAACCTCTCTGAAATGTTTCTTTTTACAACCTGTGTTAGTGCCAGGGATTGCCTTAGAACAGAACAGCAGCAGCAGAAACCAAAGCCCATTTGCTCCTCGGCATGGGCTGGTGGAGCACTTCCAGAGAGAACAGAACGTCCTGGTCCCCGTTCTGTCTCTCACTGACCGCGGGACCCTCAGCAGGTCTCCTGACGTCTCTGGGCTCAGATTCCTCATCCACGATGTGGCGATGTTCATCCTTAGTTTCCAGAAGGCAAGGAGCTGGGCCAGATGCTCTCAGGAGACTCCTTATCACTCTGGGATCTCGGATCCTCTCCCTTCTTCCTCCACTGACATAGACCCAGCTGGGCAGCTTTTGTTTATAGACGTCTCTTCTTGTGTGTTAGAATCTCACGAACCCCAGCAGTGTTCCTCTCCTGCTCGAAAACTTGCCAAGACCTTCCTTCCCATCACCCTTGGAGGAGAATCCAGAGTTCTCACATGACCTGAGGCTCTGTATGATCCAGCCTGGCTGCCTCTTCAGCCCCAGGGCCTTTCTGCTTGTACATGGTTTTCTAATCTCAGGCCCCTTTTTGCCATTCTCCGAATATGACAGGCAGCTCCCAACCACCAGGATGGTGTCCCCCAGGCACCCTGTGCTCCTTCCTCACTTCCGTCTGGAGTTTGCTTATTGCTTCCAGAGATGCTTCCTTGGGCATTCATTCTGTCCAAACAGCCCTCCCCTTTCTCCATCATCCCAACCCCTGCCAGCCCCCTCTGTCCTCTTGCTGGGCCTGCATGTTCCTTCTTAGAGCCAAGAACACATTGGTTCTCTTGTTCCACTCAAATCCACGAGGGCCAGGCTTTCTCCATGGATCACCACAGTCCTCTGGGACCTGGAATTATTCCCTGTATATATTTGTAGGCCCTGAATACATTTCTGATGGATTTACATGTATGCTGCAGACTCTGTGAGGCTAAGAATGAGAAATATGACTGCTAGGGCCTGGAGTGAACAGTGTCTGCCTCTGTTGTGGGTTTGTGATAATGACCAGAACTGCCTCATGTGGAGTGATTCCTGTGTTAAGGCATGTGTGTTGTCTTATCCAGCTCTACAGTAGCTGAATGTGGAGATACTGTTAGTGGCCCCAGTTTATAGGTGAAGGGCTTAGAGGTAGAAGGGACAGGTCCTTCATTGGAGCCCAGGCCTGCCTGACTCCAGAATCCAACATCTCAACCACTGCCCTGTTCTTCAGCTTTTCAATGGGAAAAAAAGTCAGAGGCTGTCACCAGGGCTCCCTGACACAGAGGTGTGCCACGGAGTACCGTTTCAGGACTGAAGGCCACTCCTCACTGTTTGAAGCATTGCTGGTACAGCCCTGGGCTTGCAGCTCTCTTTGGAAACTGCCTCTGTTCAAAGAGCATCCGGGCCTGTATGCTGTCACTTATATGTGGAATCTAAAATATACAGCAAACCAGTGAATAAAATTTTAAAAAAGCAGACTCACAGATATAGAGAACAAGCTAGTGGTTACTAGTGGAGAGAGGGAAGCAGGGAGGGGAAGTTCAGGGGTGGGAAGAAAAAGGATTATGGGAATATATGAAATCATGTGTGTGAAACTTCTGAAAATTGTAAAGCACTAAAGAATTTAAAGAATCTTTCATTCAAGTGAGAAAAAAAGAGTATCTGGGCTGAGGTCATATCCCTCTGTAGACAGCCCTCTCTCAGTGACTGTGAGCCTGCTTCTTTTTTGTTTTAGATTGGGGGTATAAAAGCTGGGCCCCCACTCAGAAGCTCAGGACAGCTCTGAAGGTCACCCCAGCTTCTGAGCACCTAGTGGGCTGGGCTGAGGCCTCCGCTGAGACTCCATTACAGCCCATCTTCTCTTTCTGCCCAGTCTTGCTTCTCACCTTCCATCACACAGGGGCCAAGCCCTGGAGTACTCCTTTGTCTCTGTGTATAAGTCCTATAGGTAAACCTCCACCTACTCTTTAACTTCTCTGGGAACCCACCTTGCTGCATAGATCCCCTCTACATCCCCTTGGAGAGGTGTCTTGGGTCTTGGAGGGCCAGCTTGTGCTGCATGAAGTTTTGGGACTATTCATTGGTAGTGATGACCAGTGGGAGGGGATGGTTGAGTGTGAGGCTCAGCACGGTTTCTCCTTGTGGTTATGAGTTGTGATGGCCCACTGATGAGATGAACAACTTTGCTGAGCTGCTGTGAGCCCATGCTGTGATCTTCTTAGGAAATCCCTGTTGAGAACTGGAAATAAGAGAGGCAGAAATGAGATTGTTCTTTTAAAATTTCATACACAGCCCGAACAGGAAAGGGAAATACCTGGTTTGGAGTGGGCAGTGGGATGTGGCCAAGTGTAATATATAATTCACCTTCTGGTTGTTAGAGCTTACATCTGGTTGCTTCAATTACAGCCCTGTCCCAGACTCCTTTTAATAGTCTTCTAGTTTCCAGCAGGACTATGACGTACAATAGATGCTCAAAAAGTGAAGGAAGAAGATCAATGAATAAGCAGCGAGGGAAGTAATGGGAGATCAAGCCAAGGGAGAAAGTAGGAAACATAATCTCATCATTATCTTCGGGAGACCCACCACTTGGATATTTCTCAAACCTTGGTGGAGTGCACACTCTGAAAAGCCGATGTCAAGGCTAGAAATATCAGATGATTCAGCCGCAGTCCCTGCCCAGAAAATGCTGTGACTCAGCCTTGGGCATGTCCCTTGATGAGGGTCTTTGCCTTGGCTGTATTCAGATACAGTCTCTTAACCTCATGTCACTTAAAGCTCGAGGGTGATATGATTGCTCCCTCCTTACATCTTACCTGCCCAAGCTTTTTCCTCCCCTTATGTTTCACATCAGTTATATGACTGGACCATTACCACCACCACTGTTACTTGTTGAGCACTTCCCATATGCCAACCACTGTGCTTAAAGCAATTTACATACACTATTTAATCCTTATAAGAATTCTATAAGGTAGGTACCATTATTATCCCCATTTTATATTAATAGATGAGCACCTGAAGCTCTGGGAGGTCCAGGGTCTCAGAGCAAGTAAGTGCAGTCCAGTCTGTGCAGCCCGTTCTCTTGGTGCTTCTTCATCCCTTGAACCTCCTGGTTCCAGCTCCACACCGGCCTATCTTCTTTGTTTTTCCTTTCTCATCTGTGTCCTGACTCTTCATGTCCAAATCTACAACTGTGCTGACACCTTTTGCTTTGGGGAATGAGAGTGGATCTTCTGTCACTTGTGCAAATGTCCCCTGACAGGGCTTTGGCTGCACGTTCCCCCCACCCCCACCCCCCATGGACAGACATCAGGGTTCCCCAGAAGGCTGTATCATAAGAGTCACTGGATGCTGCCTCCTCCTGATATGAGAGCTGCCCCTATTCTTACAGTGCAGACTAGCAGAGGTGCCGGAAATAATAACTCAGTTTCTGCTCCCAGTGACAGGGAGGTGGTCAAGCATCGGAGCCGTCAGAACTGATGTTCCAGGTTGACCACCTACTTGCTGAGTGACCTTGGGCAAGTTACTGAACTTCTCTGTGCCTCTGTTTCCCCTCCCCCTTCTAAACAATGGGGATTGCAACAGTGACCTCCCCAGAGGTTGTTGGAAAGAGGAGCTGAGACATTGTATTTAAAGCACTGGTTGCTGCAGCTGATGTGAGATAGGGCTCTGTGAATGGTTGTTTTTAGCACTGTTCTCAGTATCAGCAGACAAGCCATAACTGAATCCCCCTCTCTCATCTCCCTCCATCCCTTCCTCCATGTTAGTCACCTACTACTGCCCACAAAGCCTGGTGCTAGGAAGTGGGAAACAGACGACAAAGACTGACCCAGCCTTGAGCTTACAGAAACTTCCAGAAGAATGAGTATTCATGGGTCAGGCTGTTGGGGAGCCTTGGCCTTGAGTCTCGCCTTGAATCTTGCCTCCACTCCTCTCTGTGTAACTCTGGGACAAGTTGATTTCTCGGAGCCCCAGATTCCTGAACCTAACAACGGACTTTACTCACATCTACCCTAACCCCTCACAGGGCTGTCTGGCCACCGTCCAGAGAGCCAGCGAATCTCTACCATCTACATACTCTGCAGCAACAGAAGTCCCAGGCCCCTGGCATCCCTGGCTTTGACAATGCTGAGAACCACCCGTGACACTTAAAGGGCTTGCCTTTAACCCTGGCAGGTGTGCAGAACAACAGAATGGGTTCTCAGCACTGGCGAATGAGTTCTGCTGCTGCTGCTGCTGCTAAATTGCTTCAGTCGTGTCCGACTCTGTGCGACCCCATGGACTGCAGCCTACTAGGCTCTTCCGACCATGGGGTTTTCCAGGCAAGAGTACTGGAGTGGGGTGCCATTGCCTTCTCCAAATGAGTTCTGAGCACCAGTAAATGGACCCAGGATTTATGAATGGGTGTCACTGGCCTGCTGTGTTGCGTTTTATCACCAAAGATTATAGAAGATTGGGAGCTCTTATTTCAGCAGATGCTTTATGGTTTTCATTACTCTCTTGAATCTCTGCATAATTTGCTGGGGTTAGAGATGGAGTGCCTTTGTTTCTTTGTTTGCATTTTTTTCCTTTCTGTGTGAACCAGTAAAAATCAATAAAAGGCCGGCAAATGAAAGCCCTCCCCACACCAGTGCTTGCTGTGTGTTGCTGCGGGACCAAGTGGGCTTCCTTCTAGGTTGGGGAACAGTGGTTGGTTCAGGCTGAGGGAACCTGAGTCTGGGTCTCTGGGCCACTGTAGACTCACTAAGACCCTTGGGGATTGAGACCACACCCTGTGTTTATAGACAGAAAAACTGAGACCAAGAAATAGGACGTGACTGTCTGAAGCTGACTTACCTGGTGTCTAATGAACCCCATTCCCTGAGTCACCTGACAGATTATCTTGGGGTGTCTGCTACATGTAATTTGCCAGGATCAGGGAGTTGCCTTGCTTCTCTGTTTGTGTTTTTCCTTTTAAACACTAAGCCAAGCTGCCGTTCTGGCACGAGGGTCTTTAAGTCAGGGTACACGCACAAACATGCAGGATGCTGCACCAAGAGGCAAGAGGAACGTTCCAGACATCTCTTCCTAAGTCATTTTTTTTACTCATCTTTAAGGTATTTCTATATTTTATGTCTATTTTATAATGAACTATGTGATAAAGTAGTACAGCAGTGATTAGGGGAGACTGTAATTAAATATATGTTCATATACTGGGGAGGTACCCTCAAGAATTATAGGGTATATGATCAAAACAATTTGGAGACCATTGGTTTAGTGAATGCACGGCCATTCCTGAGCCCTCTAATATAACCCTACTCCGTTACTCTCTTTCCCTCTCCTCTGCCTTTGCCTGCATCATTTTCCCTGACTTTATATTTTTGTTTCTTTCTTGCGTATCCCCTTCACTAGGATGTTAGGTCTGCATGGTTGGAGATTGTGGTTTGTGCATGGCTGTCTCCCTTGCACCTGCAAGGCTGGGCATGCAGTAAATATCTGCTAAGACAAATGAATGAGTGGGGAGCCACTGCAGATGGGTGAACACATGTATGCGCCAGGGTGGACTACACACAGGGTTTGGGGAAGTACAGGGTCCTAGGAGGACCCTGAGGGGGCACCTGACCCAAGTCTTCAGGGAAGCTTGCTGAGCTGAAACCCTGAACTGGAACCTTCAGGGTAAGAAAGGAATTAGTCAAGAAAGATGAGAGTGCCAGGTGGAGAACAGCAAAGGTAAATGGTGAAGACAACAAAGGGCAGGGTCTTCCAGAAGTTTCCATGGGACTGGAACTTAGTGTGTGCATCAAGGAATGGCCAGAATGAGGCAGGAAAGGAGATTAGATCTGATCTCATTATGTCAGAGAGTTGAGGCTATAGCCTGAGGGCAAGCCACAGCTACTGGACCTCCCTGTGCTGTGGAGCCAAGACTGGGCAGCCAGACTGCCTGGATTCTCATCCTGGCTGTCATTTAGGCAACCCAGTTAACCCCTTCTTCCTCTGTTCGCTCATCTGTAAAGTGGGGATGATAATTAGGGCCAGCTGCAGCAGGGTGATGTGAGGATTAAATGAGCTAATTCATGTTAATCACAGAACTCATTCCTGGCATGGAATAACTGCTCTGCAAGTCTTACTTTTTATAATTCATTTAGCAAATATTAACTGCATAGCCTACTGTTCTCCAGGCTGGGGTTACATTGTGACCAAACCACCCTGGCATGGAGTTTGCATTCTACTTAGGGGAGAAAAATAATACATGAATAAATAAATTAACAAGAACAAATCAGTCAGTGATAAGACTAAGGGGACAATTAGAACAGGGATATACAGAGGTGCACAGGGCTCCCTTGGGTTGGGTGTCTAGGAAGGGGCTCCCTGAGGAGGTGACTTATATGCAGTGAGATTGGGTATATGCGAGGGCCCAGGAGAATCAGAATGTCTGGGATGAAGTGGGGAAGGAGGAGGCCAGGACCTGGTCTGCAAAGGTAAAGCATTCTGGTGGAAAGGCACTGGAGGGCTTAGGAGGTGATGAAATTTAGTTCCTCTCAGGTGCCTCAGTGGTAAAGAATCTGCCTGCCAATGCAGGAGACACAAATTCAATCCCTGGGGCAGAAAGATCCCCTGGAGAAGGAAATAGCAACCCACTCCAGTATTCTTGCCTGGAAAATCACATGGACAGAGGAGCCTGGTTGGCTACAGTCCGTGGGGTTGCAAAAGAGTCAGACACAACTGAGCAACTAACCAACAATAACAACAAAGATCCTGTGGCTGGTGCCTGAACTCATTGCAGAGTGAGAAGCAAAAGTGAGATGGAGAAAAAGATGTGTTCATCTGTGTCCTTGTTTTAAATTAATTTTTATTGGAGACAGAGGATGAGATGGTTGGATGGCATCACCAACTTGATGGACATGAGCTTGAGCAAGCTCTATGATTTGGTGATGGACAGGGAAGCCTGTCATGTTGCAGTCCACGGGGTCACAATTACTTGGACACGACTGAGCAACTGAACTGATAGTTGCTTTACACTGTTGTATTAGTTTCTGCTCTACAGCAAAATGAATCATCATGTGTGCATGTTAAGTCACTTCAGTTGTGTCCGACTCTTTGCCATCCCATGGACTGTAGCCCACCAGGCTACTCTGTCCAGGGGATTCTCCAGGCAGGGATACTGGAGTTGGTTGCCATGTCCTCCTCCAGGGAATCTTCCCAACTCAGGGATCGAACCCATGTCTCATATCTCCTGCGTTGGCAGGCAGGTTCTTGACCACTAGCGCCACCTGGGAAGCCCACATAAACATATATGCCCTCCTTTTTGCCTTCCTTCTCGTTCAGGTCACCGCAGGGCATTAAGCAGAGTGTGTCCCTCTTCTGATGACATTTTGCCCCTCATTCGAGTGACTACCAATGCCAGTGTGTTGTCCCCCTTCCCCACTTGTCATGCACTGATGCTCATTCAGGCAAAGGTCCCAATGACAGCAATAGCTTATTTAGTGGCTCCTGGTTTAGGGACAAGTTTGGCCAGCAAGTAAATGCCACATTTGACGCTCAGATCCACTTCTGAAGCCAGGTCTGTAGGTCTTCCCCTCTCCTGCATGTATAGCTGGCCTGAGACCATCACCATCTCTGGGGTGTCTTCTATCCACAGCTCTGATTTGCATTTGTCCCTGGTGCCATGTTGCCTCCTGGGTTTTGGAGGCCACTGGCTGTAGGAAGTAAGTGAGTAGGCCCCCAGGTCAGGCCACCTAGGGTGGAACACTGCTTTCACTCCTGTTGACTGGGTGACCTTGGCAAATTCCTTAACCTCTCTGGATCCTAGTTGGCTCTGTAAAATGAGGACAACAATAGTAACCACCTCACAGAGTTATAAGTGAGTTAAAATTCATAAAGAACTTGAAATAGGGCCCAGCCCAGAATAAGCAGTATTTACTATTACTATCAGCATTATTTTCCTGCCTACTCAAGGAGAGAAGTGCCTGTTCTCTGCCTACCTTTCAGAGATGGCTGTAGAATTAATGAGATAATGATTGTCAACTGTTTGGAGCTTTACAGAACAAAGACACTGCATAAATACACAGGATTATTATTGTCATCTTTATGCTTTGCAGGCAGGCCGATTGTGTGGTGTGGTTGATTTATGGAAATGGCATGTCCCTAGTTGATCTGAATTAGTAATAAGCAAATTTCAGACAGTTCAGATAATAACAGTATCTTCCATCTGCTCGGGGTCTTTCATTCTGAAAGCTTCTGAAAGGCTGGTAAGGAGGAATAGCAAGAGAACACCCTTGCCAGCCTCACTAGCATCCAGGCATCACTCCCAGCATCCAGATATCACTTCCAGCATCCAGGCATGCATGCATCCATTTACCATTGGCCTTGTGTTTAGTATCATGCTAAACACAGACCTAGCTGTACTGGTTTCGCTGGGCTGCTGACCTACACACCTGCAGTCCCTCCAGGAGAAAGGAGACAAGCATACACTTTGAATAATCAAATCAGCCATGCTGCTGCTGTTCACTCCCTCAGTTTTGTCCAACTCTTTGTGACCCCATGAACTGTAGCCCACCAGGCTCCTCTGTCCATGGGATTTCCCAGGCAAGAATACTGGAGTGGGTTGCCATTTCCTTCTCCAAAATTGGCCATAGCTAAGAGCTATTGTGTCTGGGGCACTTGCAGAATGATGGGCACTATTCTGAAGATTTCCTATGTATTAATGTGTTCAATCTTCAGTGTCTCATGACAGAGAATTCTGTTTTATAAAGGAGAAAACAGAAAAGACTTGCTTAGGCTCATGTAGCCAGAAAATGTGAAGCTGAATTTCGAACTCAGGCAGCCTGAGTTCATAGGCAACTACGTCCTTAGCTAGCATGGGAGCATTTCTATCCAGGAACAAAAAGCCCCTGGTCAGTGGAACTGACCCCAAATTGAGATCCTAGTTGGGTTTTCTTGGTTTCCAGAGTGCAACTTGGGAGATGTCTTAGGTTGGTTTTCCTGGAGGAGATTCGGATTCACCTGCAGGAGGATGGGTGGAGAGTGCTCCTGTGATCAACACAGGGGAGCAGAAATGGACAGATGGGGAGGTTGAACTGCAACAGAGGTCTCTGCTAGTGCCCTGGGGAGTTCAGAAGCTGGAATGTCCCTGGAATGTCCCTTCAGAGCTGCCCCCAGTTTGGGGAAGGGGGCCAAGCCATTGTATCTCTACTTGTATCCGTCATTAGACACAGCTTTCCTAAGATGTGACATGACCTTGGGCGAGGTCCTTCTTTATGCTCAGCAGTTCCTAGAAAGAATTTCAGCAGACGGGGACAGAGTGCCTTGAACTTGAAAAGGGTGTGTTGGGAGGAAGCCCTGCAGACTCCATGTACTACATGAGGCATTACCGACTGACCAATTTTGTATCTTTTATTCACTCTGGAGTCACTGTGGAGTCACTCTGGAATCAGGGGTCGTAACCAGAAACCAAGAGAGTAGCTTGGGCTTTATGTCTTTCTCAGTCCTGTGTTGCATCACCATACCATGCTGCTTCTCCTGGGTCACATCCCTTCTCACCTCCACTGCTCCCCATCAGCATCCTCGGGTTGAGCTCAGCACTTCTGCCTGGACTGGATGTAGGCTGCTCACTCCCTGGACAATGGGAACATGCCCAGCCTTTCAGGGGGGTGATGAGAGTTAGTGGGATAAAGTATAAAGTTTCTAACCCAATTTCTGGCAAATGGACAAACTCCATATGAGTTGTCTTCCTTCCTTGAAAGCAACCTTCTTTCCTTCCATCCTTCCTTCCTTCCCTTCTCTCTTCCTCCCTCCCTTTCTTTTCCTTCCTTTCTTTCTTCCTTTGCTTTCCTTCTTTCTTTCTTCCTTCCTTCCCCCCTCTCTCTTGATCCCTTTCTTTCCTTTCCTTTTTTCTTCTTTCTTTCTTCTTTTCTCTCTCTCTCCCTCCCTCCCTTTCTCTTCCTTCCTTCCTTCCTTTCTTTCTACTGTTCACTCATCCCACAGCTCTTTAGAGTCATTACCAGGTTCTGGGATACAGCAGTGAGAAGGCAGGCAAGATGGGCTGTCTTCATGGCATTTCACCTTTTCTTGGGAAAACGGACAACAGACAAGTTAACACGTGGGATAATTTCCAGCAGTGATAGTGCTGTGATGAAAATAAAGCAAGATGCTGGGATAGTGACTGGAGGGCCTCTCGGTGACAGAGACAAGTAGGTGGCTTGCACACCTTTGCATTCCCTTCTGCCTACTGCAGTCTTCCCGTATACTACAAATATTAGTCATTTGAGTGTAACTGAATGCCAGGTTGGCTTAACTGTCATTGTCAAGGTTGGGAAGCCTGTATTTCCTTCCTGCCAGCTAGGCTGGGGTTCCATGAAACTGCTCTGAGGGAGGGTGTGATGCCTGCTGACTCAGCTGTCCTCTCTCTGGCAGGGCTGAGATGTTCCTTGGAAAACCTCCCACCTCGGTCCTTGCCTGCGTACCCCGGAAGTGGGGATCAGAGCAGCTCTGCCATGATGAGAGTTCGTGGGGCCGTACACACCCTCCCTACTGCCCCCACCCCTCCTCTAAGCCCAGACACAAGTTGAGGCAGTCTTGTTAGATTGGGCGTTCTCTGCCATTTCCTGCTTCTTGCTGATCTGGAACGGGAATGCCTTGTGAGAACAGTCCTGCCGCCACCTTCCTGACATCCCCACCAGCACACCCAGCCCAGCCTGAGCCAGGACCATGGAAGGCCCCAGGAAAGGCAATCTGGCGGCTTGAAGATCCATGGAGTTTCACAAAACCAGGTTTTGAGTCAGAAGTTTGAGTTCTGATCCTGATTCTGCTGTGTGGTTCTTTGGGTTTTAATCCCTCATCTGTGAAATGGGGATAAGGTGAATAGAGCCTTGCCTGCCTCTCAAGGTTATTCTCTTCTGCCTTAGGACTTTTGCACAGGCTCTTCTCTCTGCTAGAATGCTCTTCCTTGTCTCTTTCCCTTTAATCTAATGAAGCCCATTCCTCCTTCAGGTCTCAGTCAATCCTCACACCTGCCTAATCAGGTCAGCTCCCCATTATCCCTCTCATGGGCCTGCACAGAGCTGCCTTCCTTCCCTCGGCCAGTGTTATCAGCTGGCATTTGTTTGTAGGATTCTTGGGCCAGTGACATCTTTATTGATCCCAGTGAAAGCAGGCACCTTGCTGTCTTATCCATGGCTATACCTTCAGCATATAGCAGAATGCTTGGCATATAGTAGATGGTAGATGCCCAATAAATGTCTGTTGCTGAGCACCTATTCTGATGAGATTATGTAGGTGACGACTTGGTCAGTGAAAAACACTAAGCAAAAGGGAAATGTGTTATTATCAACAAGATTGTAACATCGACCTGGGAGAAGCATCTCAGTATCTTCAGGAATTCGGATAATTATTCTAGAACCTCAAAGAATACTTGCCCAAGTCTGTCCTGTGTCAGCCTGTGCCCAGTGAGCTGACAATACTGACGCATCATTCCTTGGCCTTTGTTGCAGACCAGGCAAGGGGAGGAGTTCCCAGGGTCCTGGCAGATCGGCTTGCTCAGCCTCGCCCTGCTCCATCCTTTGACTGCAGCTGCCACACACAGCTTTCTCATTGTGTCATGTCACAGTGACATCCTTGGTGTGTCGCAGTGGTCTGGACCTCCCAGGGTAGGGAGAAGTAGAAGGAAATGGAAAGTGTGTCTGTGTGTGTGTGTGTGTGTGTGTGTGTGCGCGCGCGCGTGCACACGTGTGTGTGTATGGCGTGAATAAGACAGACAGCTACATTCCAAACCCACATTAAACCTCACATCCTTGCAAGACTGCTGCCGCAGACAGGGCTCTCCCACCCTTCTTGATATTAGGCAGTCTCTGTCCCTAAGTCTGTGAGTATTGGTGAGGACTGTGTGTCAGGTGCCTGACTGGGTGCAGAGGACTCTGTGGTGACAATACAAGCAGGATCCCTGCCAAGTTGCAGAGGGCTGTGCAGTGGGAAGCTTCCCTTGTGGCTCAGACAGTAAAGAATCTGCCTGCAATGTGGGAGACCTGGGTTCGGTTCCTGAGTTGGGAAGGTCCCCTGGAGAAGGGAATGGCTATCCACTCCAGTATTCTTGCCTGGAGAATTCCATGGACAGAGGAGCCTGGTGGACTACAATCCAGGGGTCACAAAGAGTTGGACATGACTAAGCTACTAACACTTTCACTTTCGTTCAGTGGGAACACAGATGTTAAACGAATCACCAGATGTGATGGTGATTCGGTATCCAGTGTTCCAGGTGCTGTAAAGAAAGATGACAGGGTAGGTGCCTTGTTTTTGAGTCCATCCATTCTTTTGTTCAATAGGACCTTGAAGCACCCACTCGGTGCCAATGGGTGCTGGATGTGCCCATCTCTGGTCTCTGTGGGTGCCTCTGCAGCAGCCGTTGAGGAAACTGGTGATTGACATGTAGGTGACTCAGAAAATGCTTCCTTGAGGGGCCCTGGGGGCGATTGGGGAACCATGGGAGTTCCTGCTCTACAAAATGCAGTCATCGCTCCTTTTCTTAAAAATAAATCTTCTATGGTTTTCTAATGAGGTCACAGGAAGAATGCACTTTCTAGTAGGAAGGGTGAGCAGGGCAGGGAAGGAGATCTCTGAGTCTCATTTCACATCTCAGGCAGAGGCGCACTGGGGAGCAGGCAGGCCAGGAAGGTGGAAATCCTGAAGCATCCAGAGCCTGCCCTCAACTTCTGTGCTACATAGCAATGGGAGCAGGAGACAAAGAGCTCTGAATGATAACTCAGACCCTGGACTCTAGCATTTACAGTTGCTTCCCCAGTGAGGTCGACTGTGGCCAGGCATGGTGTAATGCCTCCATGAAGGTGATGTCATTTAATTTTTTTTAATATTTATTTTTATTTATTTAATTTTGGCTGTGCCAGGTCTTAGTTGTGGCACTGGGGATCTTTAGTTTCGGTAGGCATTTGCAGCACGTGGGATCTAGTTCCCTGACCAGGGATGGAACCCAGGCCCTTTGCATTGGGAGCATGGAGTCTTACCAGTGGATCACCAGCGAAGTCCCTGTGTCATTTAATCATTTCCACACTCCACCCCGCTTTACAGAATCACATCTGTCATGTGTCTGGGTCATAGTAGGTACTCAGTAAATGCAAAGGAATGAATGATAAAACCAAGGCAAAGAGAGGGGGAATTCACTTCCTCAAGGTTGCACAGCTAACAAGGTTCAGATTCCCACCCAGGACCACCTGACTTCAAAGCAGGGTTCATAACCATTGCTCCATCACTCCCTTCTGCAAGGAACTTCCACACTGTTGCTTCTTGAAGCCCCACAAATAACCCTCCCCAAACTAGGATTTCTGCAGGCAATTTGTATACATTATCTTACATAATTCTTCCAGTAGTTGTTGGACAGAGCCCACACTGGCTCATTTTTTTCAGAGCAGAAAGCTAAAGCGAGAGGGGTAATCCACTTACCCGAGTCACAGAGTAAGAGGTGATAGAGTTCCAGAGTCAAACTAAGAGTTATAAAGATACTTCATGAGGGAAGTGTGCCTCCTGTTAACTTGGTTCTTCTTCCTTGACCAAAATTTCTATCCATCCTGACCCTATCCAGCCACCTCATGGTGGGTACACCCTCATGGCATTAAGACCACTTGAGGCTCAAATGAAGACATGAATACATATGTGCTTTTGTTAGCATGTAAGTGCTGTTCAAATGCTAGCTGGTTTTTACAGCCCAACTCTTGGGAAATGGACTTTTGAGCCAAATGATGGGATCCCAGCTGTTAATAGATTGATTAATCCAGCTCTGTTACCAGCAGTCTAACTTAACCTCTCTGTATTTCAGTTTCTTCCTCTGCAAGATGATACTTTCCTCGTGGGTTTGTTGTGCTGTTGAAGTAAGTTAATGCACAAAAAGCATTTAGAACAATGCCCGGCACAGAGCACTCTCAGTAGGTGGTGGCTCTTGTTATCTCCATCATGATGATCATCAAGAACATGATTATTCCTTAAAATAGCGGCAGGCTAGGGCTTCCCTTGGGGTAGCATGAAGGCCCCCAGCAGAGTCAGTATGCACCGCAGTCAGCCTTGGAGGCTGTTCTATACAAAGGGCTGAGGGCTTTTACCAGGGCTCTTGTCTTACCCTTATGTTTTACTCTCCTCCAGCCTGTCTGTGCAGCTCTGAGCTCTGCACACTTGGCCCAGCCCAGTCTCTGCCCCAGGTCTTTGCCTTTGCAGCCCGCCCCCATCAGCAGGTGGCATCTGGAAGTGCTCCTGTTGTCCTCATCTGTCAGATGAATTCCAAACACCCACCTGCATCTGCATTGAGCTTTAGTCCCTGCCCCACTGGTTTACCTGTTTCATATCCTGAGGCTTCCAGGTGTGGCCTTTAGGTCACCTGCTAATGCTGTCCATATGTGCGCATGCTAAGTCGCTTCAGTTGTGTCTGACTTTGTGTGACCCCATGGACTGTAGCCTGTCAGACTCCTCTGTCTGTGGGATTCTCCAGGCAAGAATACTGGAGTGGGTTGCCATTTCCTTCTCCAGGGGATCTTCCCAACCCAGGGATTGAACCCAGGTCTCTTTCATTGCAGGCAGATTCTTTACCATCTGAACCACTCAGTTCAGTGCAATCGCTCAGTTCATGTCTGACTCTTTATGACCCCATGGACTGCAGCACACCAGGTTTTCCTGTCCATCACTAACTGGTCTAGGTTATTTGCCTGTGGCCTTAACACCCACCCCCTCCCATACACACACCCCGCTGGGCATTCACCTGTGCTGTTTGTAACCCTAGCCAGTAGCTCCAAACTCGTTTCATTAAGCATGTTTATTGAACACCTACACTGTGTGCTGTTAACTGCCAACTGTCTGTGCCAACTGCCCAAGTCCAAACGTTCAAGCATTTCCCCAGTTGCAGGCACAACTCCCACTCAGGTAGGTGCTGCCACTCACCCATCAGAGGATCTTCTGTGTATGTTCATGGCCTCCCAAATCAGCGAGACTCCCAGGTGCTGCGGAAGAGCCACCCACCCGCAGCAGGACCTGCCCTGGTCACTCCCCTCACTCCAGGCCTGTCCGTTCCCAGGTGTCTTCCCTCTTATACCCATTGTCCTTTCAGTTCCCATGTTTTTTTTCCCAGAAGGGAGCTAAGGCATAGAGAGCATAAGTTATTCACAAAAGGCAGCATGGAAATCATGTGTGGGGCAGATAGATGGTGACCAGAGAAGCTCAGGGCACAGTGTGTTGTGCAACAGGAGGCTGGACTGGGAGGAATGCTGGGGGCCAGGACCTGGGTGCTATCCTACAGTGGACAGGGAGCCATGAACATGCAGAGGTGGCTCCAGCAGAATCTCCTCCTGCCTAAACCTGGGAGGTCCTGGGCCAAGCATGCCTGGCCTTTGCATTTCAGACCCTTTACAACCCAACTCAGCCTCCCTCTTCTTCTCCTCATTGTCCTCTGCATGTTTGTAATCCTTTCCCCATAGGGCGGTTGTTTTGTTTTAATAAGTTGTTGCATATGAAGAATTTAGAACAAGGCCTGCAGCTAGTGTGCTCTGCCATACCTTCTTCCCAGCCACTGCTTCTCCTGTAACATGGATGCCCTGAACTTTGCCCACTCATGTGGAGTTAGAGCCAAGTTCAGAATCCGATAGCCTTGTGAGCTTGGGCAAATTATTGTATCTTCCCAAACTGCAGCTTTCTCATCTCTACAATGGGTATACTTCTAAGACTGTTGTGAGGACTAAATGAAGTGATGCATTAAAAAGGTCCAAAAAAAAAAAATAATAAAATGCTTTGCTTTTTCAAAAAAAAAAAAGGTCCATTCAGCCAGCACCCCAGACTGACCGGCACTCTGCTGAGCTCTGCATTTATAGCAAAACACCAGGTCCCAAGCTCTGCCCTCTGGGGAGGTGGACCTGAAATAAATAGTGACGTGGATAATTTTTTTCACTTGATGAATTTTAATTTTACTTGCTTTGAGATTAATGTTCTTTTCAATAATTAAAAATGTAAAGTGTATAAAAACCACCCAGTAGTATTAATAATAGTTAATAATTTCTCATATTAGCATGATTTTCTCAAATGAAAGGAGGAACACGTTTTAGTAAGAGTTGAAATCCCTTATGTTAGCCACACCCTCAGTCTTTCCCCCTTCCCTAGAGACAACTATGATCTTGAATTTGGGGCAAGTCTTCCAGTCTATCTTCATATTTTGCTGTCTCTCAATCTGTTCATAAATCATGGATGGTCTTTTTTGTGTTACATTACAAACATAACATCAACTGTGGGTAATATTCTGCAATTCAATGTTTTCACCCAGCATTGTTCTTTAGATACATTCATGTTAAAACACTGAGTTTGCATATTCATTTGATTGCTACATGCTATTCTGTCAGTTTCTCACCTTTGCTCTCTCCCAGGGCTGCCATCATCAGGCTGGCGTGCCTCTCTTCCGGCTCCCATGGGAGGTATTCCTAGAGGTAGAATTGCTGAATCATAGGGTGTGCGCGTTTGCAGCTTGGCTGGCTGGTGCCAACTTGCTTTCCACAGTGTTTGTACTGATTTACCATAGCAACATATGAGCGTTCTTGTTTCTCCACATTCTCACCAGTGCTTGGTGTTATTAGACTTTTTAATTTGTGCCAATCTGATTGGATGTGGAATGGCATCTCCTTCTTGTCCTCATCTGTGTATCTCTGATCACTAGCGAGTTGGACATGATTCTAAGCTTTCTGAACTTCCAGGTATTCAGTGGAATAAAAAGTGAAAATGTTAGTTGCTTAGTCATGTCTGACTCTTTGCGAGCCCATGGACTATAGCTCACCAGGCTCCTCTGTCCATGGGATTCTCCAGGCAAGAATACTGCAGTGCGTTGCCATTTCCTCTTCCACAGGATCTTCCCAACTCGGGAGTCAAACCTGGGTCTCCTGCCTTGCAGGTTTCTTTACCGACTGAGCCACCAGGGAAGCCCATTCAATGGAATACCTTCTCACTTTCTTTACCCACTTTTTTTCTGTGGGAGTTCTTGATTCATCTTGGGAACTGATTCTTTATCTGTTGTGTATATTGCAAATGCCTTTTCCCAATGTGTTGCTTATCATTGAGCCTTATTCATTAGACTTTTTCTCGAGCAGAAGATTTTAGTTTGTTATGATCAGATTGATCAGTCTTTTAGGATTACAGCTTTCTTGTCTTGATTAAGATTGTAAAGTTACTCTCCTAAGTTTCCTTCTCATAATTTTGAAGTTTGTTGTTTTAGTTTCATGTATGGGTGATTAATCCATTGGGAACTTGTATTTGTATGTAGTGTGAGGTAGGGATCTAATTTAATTTTCTCCTTCTAAGGAAAGCCATTTGTCCCAACACTAGTCTGCACCACCACTGTTCTATGCTGAATTAATATGTTTATGTGGTCTTTTTCTAGGCTCACTATTTTGTCCCCTCTGTCTAGATGTAAAGTATTACTTAATCATAATTGTGGCAAATGCCATCAGAGTAAAGCTCAGGATGCTATGAGAACATACCGAAGGGGGACTGGCAGGCCCTTTATTCCTTTGCTCTATTCTTTTACTTTCTTAGCTTTTGTAAGAGTAATGGACCTTTTCATTGCACAGCCTAGCCATCTTATGTAAAATTGTCCATCCTAGCACTGGGATGGGGCTGTGGTGGGCACCTGCTGGGCAAAGAAAGACTGACACATTGAGCAGTGCCAGATGCCACTCCACCCTGGGTGGCCATGTGCAGGCAAGGCCCAAGTTTGTTTGCAGAAGCCCAGTGTTTATGCACGCCTGTCCTCACCGCTATAAAGTCATTTTTCAGTGCAATTTAACCATGGCCACGGGCCTGTCCCCACAGAGATTAGATAACACTGATGAATGACTGCACAAGTTGGCTCCCAGAAAAGAATTTAAAGTCTGTGAGCTCACTGGCAGGACAAGTGGGGATCTTCCAACTGAGAAAGGAGGCAGGAGGTAAATTCTCAGGATGGGTTCTCCCATCTGTTCCCAGGAGCGGAGCCCATCAATTGAGAAGCAAGCATGCTGGCTGCCTTGGCTGCTTGGAGGCTGCCTTTCATGTGCCATGTCCCTGTTGCAGCATTGGCCTGGGCCCTGGGGCATTGAGAAATGTCTCTTCATTTCCCACTTCTGGTTCTTGCATCCAGAGTGCTGCATCAGCACATAGTTCTCATGCAGCTCAATCTCGTTTTACAGTCCTGTGTATGCAGCTTAGGAGACTGCTACATTGGGGCTGAGGGAAACTTGGAGTTGTGGGGGAAGGTGATTGTTTAAATTTTACACAGAGGGTCTAATTCACACAGCACAGGATTCACTTTGCAGGGCGTTCCAGGAAGCGCTGTACAGTTCACGGGGTGCATTCTGGCTTCTCTGTACCTTCTAAGAATCAGTACAATCAGTAAAACATTGTGTCTGGACTCTGGAGAACAGACCAGGGTTGAGTTCTGTGTTATCCTAAACAAGCTACAGTGAAGTCCCATCTTGCATGGGGTGGGAGCAGGGAACTAAGTCTAAAACATCAGTGCGTTAAGTGAGAGTCTATGCTATGCTGGAAAAAATCCCTTACATTGTCTGCAAAGTGTGACCTATAGACATCCATTCCCAAAACAGCTAGCTTTTCCTCTAGCATTGGAGCAGATGACCACTTCTTCGGTGGAGCCCCAGCTGAAGTAGGTGGCTAGTGAGTTTAGGGGATGTGTTTGAAAGCCAGTTATCTTTAAACAGAAGCACAGTTGGCTGGAGAGGAGGAATGCAAAGGGGCCCACCAAGCATCTTCTCTAAGAGTGACTCCTTTTGACAATATTTATGTAACATAGCAGCATGATGGTTGTTAAGACCATGAAAAAAGGAGCAGTGTGGAAACAGGACCCCACAAAGCTTCCCCAGCAAGGGCACAGCTCTCCATTCCCAAACCTCTACTGTTAGAACCTGGCTTTACCTCTGTTTTTGAACCCTGGGCTGACACTCAGGGCCAAGAGGGGAGCCCATTCAGGAGGCTGGGAGCCCTGGAGGAAGCAGGAGACTCAAGACCCTCACCTCCCCAGGAAACACTGGGCGTGAGCTCATCAACTGGATGACTGGGTGGAATCACCTGCCCCCAAAATGATGATAGAATCATACCAATAATACTATAGTGCTCATGCTACATGTCCAGCACTGCTCTAAATGCACTCTCTGTATTAACTTACTTGATATTATGTATGTAATAAACACTGCAGTGTGCTGCATGATAAGATCACCTGGGGCGTTCCTTCACCAGACAGGTTGCCAGGCCTCTCTGCTGGGATATCTGATTGGAAAGATCTGGGTCAGGGCCCAGGAATCTGTTTTTTTAACAAGTACTCCAGGTAGTGCTTGTATGCAACCTGGTTTCAGAAGTGCAGACTTATTTCCCTCTGTCCTTGTTTGTTTGCTGTGCTGGCACTATGAAGTTTGTGTCAGTTTCCACGCATATGGCTATTCCCTGAACTGAGCCTCTCTCTCTCTCTTTTTTAATATTTATCTATTATTTATTTTATTTGGTTATACTGAGTCTTAGTTGCAGCACACAAGATATAATTCCCCAACCAGGGATCGAACCCAGGCCCCCTGCATTGTGAGCACAGAGTCTTAGCTACTGGACCACCTGGAAAAACCCTGAACTGAGCCTTCCCAAACCTGAGTTTCCTCTTCTGTGAAAAAGGAATGGTAATAGGATCTACTGCCCAGAGCATGTGAGAATTCAGTGAGATGAAGCATTCAAAGCATGAGGTCTGGTACTTGGTTAAGTGACAGACACTACAATTGTTACTCCTATTATTTAGAGACACAGGAGCCCAAAGAGAGACTCACACCCCTGCATCAGTGCTACCGAACAGAGTGGTCTTTACCCAGTTTACTGCCGGGATATACCCAAGCTAATCTCCTTTCACTGGTTCTCACATGTAGATTCGGCGCCCGGAGGGAAATGGATTGGCAGAGAATTGATTACTTCCTGACTCCCTCAGCAGTCCTGTTTCAAAAGGCCCCAGTCAAAATCAAAATGCATTAACTGTGTTTATCAAGGAGCCACCAGCCATCTGGGAAGGCCCATGCCCTGCCTCCTGCCCGCCTGTGCCAGGCCGCCGACCATCCGCATTCACATACAGGACCACGTGGCTCCAGCACTTTTCTTGTGGCTGCATCACAGCTCCCATGGAAACCTGGGGTTTGGTTCTGAGCCTGGAGACAAATGAGGTGGCTGTCTGTACCATGTTCCCAAATGGGTTCTCTTTCATGTCCAATATTTTCCCTGCCTATTGTAGAGGCTCAGCCTCAGAAAGCAAAAGCACAAAAAGGCAAAACGGAGAAATGAACCAACGGAAAGGGAGCCAAGGGGAGGTGATTACATAAGCCAGCAGTCAGGCTGTCTGCAAGCCGTATGACTTATTTAGCTGTCTATCTTTGCGGGATGTCAGACTCCATCCTTTCCAGCTGGCTCTCTGCTTCGGTGATTACATTAACACTCAGTAATTATAGGAAATAGACACCTTTCCAGTCACCATCATTCCCAAGTGGTGGGATGGGGGAGATTGAATACCAGCAACAGCCGATCGCTGGTCTGCACTCTGGTCCCCTGTCCTTGGGTAAGGGACAGTCTCCACCGTCTGTGGCAGAATGACACAGAAATAAGGGCAGAGTAGCCAGTTTCCCCCCCAAAACTTCAAAGTATGTACAGTGTAAAGGCTGATGCTTGATCTTGCTGCTGCTGCTGCTAAGTTGCTTCAGTCATGTCCGACTCTGTGCGACCCCATAGACGGCAGCCCACCAGGCTCCCCCATCCCTGGGATTCTCCAGGCAAGAACACTGGAGTGGGTTTCCATTTCCTTCTCCAATGCATGAAAGTGAAAAGTGAAAGTGAAGTCACTTAGTCGTGTCTGACTGTTAGCAAACCCATGGACTGTAGCCTACCAGACTCCTCCGTCCATGGGATTTTCCAGGCAAGAGTACTACTGGAGTGGGGTGCCATTGCCTTCTCCAGCTTGATCTTGAGCTGATGTCAAAATGTCCTTTAGGAAATCCAAATAACAGTGGTAATAATTAACAGTTGCCTCTGTTATTTTGATAGGACACAAAGTTGGTCCACTCGGAGAGAAATTCCAGATCTATGAAATCCTCAATTCTGAGACTCACTGCTTTATATATAAAGGAATAGCATAGAAAACAAGGCAAAATAATAAAGTAGAAAAGCAACCTCTCTCTTTTTTTTAAGTGGATAGTATTTTTAGCCTTGATCTCTGCTCTTTACACAATAGGTAACAATTGTGTAGGGACTGATTCCTAGTTGGCTCCTCCTGTCTTGTATCTTGCGGCTCCCAACCTTGCTTTACCCCACACTGCTGCTGCTGCTGCTGCTGCTAAGTCGCTCCAGTCGTGTCCGACTCTGTGCGACCCCATGGACGGCAGCTCACCAGGCTCCGCCGTCCCTAGGATTCTCCAGGCAAGAATACTGGAGTGGGTTGCCATTTCCTTCTCCAGTGCATGAAAGGGAAAAGTGAAAGTGAAGTTGCTCAGTCGTGTCCGACTCTTAGCGATCCCATGGACTGTAGCCTACCAGGCTCCTCCATCCATGGGATTTTCTAGGCAAGAGTACTGGAGTGGGGTGCCATTGCCTTCTCCGTACCCCACACTAGATCTTGAAAATAGAATTTTTACCTAATGACATCCTTGCACTTCTGCTAACATCTAATTCCTCTTCTTCCTGGATTTGGGTCTCTATGTCTGGCCTAGAGGATTGGAAATCATGGGGCCAGGATAGTAACTGTAGTTCCTGGGTTTGTCTGCTTCCCAAACTGTGCTGTTGGGGGTTGGGGAGGGGTGGTCCCCAGCCACGGCAGGCCTTAGGCACAATCCTAGCTTCTTCTTCTCCCCCCTTTGCTGTGTGTTGCCCAGAGGGCTCCTGCAGGCCTTGGGTCCAAGTCATGCATCTATCTGTTTGTGTGGATGCCCTTTAACATGGCACCTGTGATGTCCTAGGTGTGGTATGTAGATCACATATGTAAGTGAATCCTCCTGACTGCTTGTGAGATGGGTCTCCCATTTGACAGATGAGCACACTGAGGCCTCATGAAGGCAGAGAGATTTGCAAATCACCCAGAGACCATTAGTGACAGGTCTACACTTGCACAGTCTAAATATCCCTGTGTCTCGTGTGGCACAGGCCAGAAATGAAGCAGGTGTTTAACTGGGCTCCCTCAATCTCCAGAATCCATAAGAAAGCTTGGGGGATGGGGGGACCCAGCTCCCTACCAGCTCTATCTGCCCAGGCTGTGCCTTTACCTCTCCAATGAACGTTTGTTTTTCTCATCTCTCAGGTGGATCTACAAATGCTTAATAATACCTCCCAGGATTGTAGGGAAAATAAGGAGAGATCCTGTCTGCAAAACGTAGACACTTAGTAAAAGTTATTCTATTTATTTTTGATTAAATCCCCCTCAATACAGCAACATTTTTGTTTAAAAAAAACATAGCTCTCTGAGGGCACAGGCTGGACTGAGTGGTCAGGGAGTCCTTTGTGATCACAGATCCCAAAAGGCAGAGGCAGTGCCAGGCAAGGAACACACCTGTCCAAAGGCTGCCAGTTTGTTTACTTGGAACTCTGAGGATCCCAGTGAGAGGATCTCCTTTCCCAGCCTCCTCCCCAAATCAGAAGTGCACAGATAGGGAGACCTACTAAAATGCATGGAAGTCTTTGGGATTTATGGAGAAATCAAAGTCAATGGCAACCAGATTTTATTCTAATGATCCATGTCCCATCTGTTGGAAAGAACTTGTTTCCATAGCAAAATCTATGCTCTCTTGAGCAGAGCAAGAGGAGCCAGTGAAACTGCAGTTTGGGAAATTGACTCCTTGAAGACATGATCTCTACTCAAGATAGGCAGAGTGGTGGCTGTGTCATCTCTCCATTGCCTCTCTTCAGCACTTACTGCCTCCTGTCTCTTTAAAATGTGTCATGGGGACAGATCTGCTCAAGATTGCCTTTGGAAACAGCTCCAGCATCTCACATAGCACCCCAAAAGACAGAGTATTTTGAGAACTACTTGCTGGATTTGGCTCTCCTGGGACGTCCTCTGGCTTCTAGGAATAATGCATACCTAGTTTTCCTCCCGGCTTGGGGAGCACTGATTAATGGTACTCTGATGCTCATTGGAGGCAGGTGCTTTTTCACTGCCATGGCTGGCCCTGATGAATGGCACAGCCTCTTCCCTGGCTGGGGCGGCTTTGATCGGGGCTCCCTCTCCCTACTCCAAGCATTATTCATCACAATAGCTACTATGCCCCAAATGCAGGCTGTATTTGAGGCACTGTTTAAGTGTCTTTGCTCCTGTAAACTTCATAATCACCCATAGGGAAAGCACTATTATTGTTGTCCATTTTGTAGTTGAGGATAGTAAGGTCTGGTGAGGTTCAGGGCCTCCTCCAGGTCTTGTGTCAGTATAATGTGGCAGATTCAGGATACAAACTCAGGTTGGTACAAGCCCACAGCCCTGATATTTTGCTGCAACACTCTGCTTTGGTGAGCAGAAACTGGGAGTGATATAAACAAAGTGCTGGTTCAATTTGGTAGCCTTAGGAAGCACTGCTGTCTGGGCCATGGCATAGAGCTGGCAAGTTGTGCACTGCACAACCACAGAGGGTATATTAACCACAGTGTCATTTTTTTTGTGAATGGCACCCTCTAGAATTGTGCAGTGTGCAAGATGCACAACCAAAATGGCAGCCCTGGAATTCTGTTTTCAGCTGTTTACTCATGGCAGGGCTCAGGAAAATGTACACAATCCCATCAACTCTAGATTGGGCAGCTGGTGCTCTGCTTCCACTTAGGTGACCTAGAGCAAGTTCTTTAACCCTTCTGTTCCTCAGTTTTCTCATCTGTAAAATGGGAATGAGTTTTTGTTGTTCAGCCACTCAGTCATGTCTGACTCTTTGTGACCCCATGGACTGTAGCACGCCAGGCTTTCCTGTCCTTCACCATCTCCTGGAGCTTGCTCAAACTCATGTCCATTGAGTCAGTCAGTGATGTCATCCAACCATCTTGTCCTCTGTCGTCCCCTTCTTCTCCTGCCTTCAATCTTTCCCAGCATCAGGATCTTTTCCAATGAGTCAGCTCTTTGCATCAGGTCACCAAAATATTGGAGCTTCAGCTTCAGCATCAGTTCTTCCAATGAATGTTCAGGATTGATTTTCTTCAGAATTGACTTGTTTGATCTCCTTGTAGTGCAAGGGACTCTCAAGAGCCTTTTTCAACTTGACAGTTCAAAAGCATCAATCCTTTGGCCCTCAGCTTTCTTTATGATCCAACTCTCACATCCATACATGACTACTGGAAAAACCATAGCTTTGACTATACAGAACTTTGTAGGCAAAATGATGTCTCTGCTTTTTAATATGCTGTCTAGGTTTGTCATAGCTTTTCTTCCAAGGAGAACCCCATGAACAGTATGAAAAGAGAATGAGAGCACTGTCTTTCTACAAAGGTTGGTGTAAGAGATTGCATGAGTTAATCCATGTACAGTGATTGGGACAATCCTGGCCCATACTAAATGCCCCATGAACGTTGGCTGCTCCTGTTTGCTGTTTTTTAAAAATATATATATGCATTATATCTTACTATATTATATATATGCATATATCTTTTGACTGTGCCAGGTCTTATTTACAGCACTTGGGATCTTCAGTCTTCATTGCAGCATGCAAGATTTTTAGTTGTAGCTTGTGAGATCCAGATCTCTGACCAGGGATTGAACCTGGGCTCCAGAGCACAGAGTCTTAGCCACTGGACCATCAGGGAAGTCCCTGCTGTTGTTTTTATAACTGCACAACTTCACTTCCCGTCACCCCTTTCTTTACCCACCTTCCAGCACAAATGAATTTCTCCATACTTTCCTACCTCGGTGCCTCCTACCTCGTTATCTGCCTTATGTAGAATACCATCCCTTATGTAGAATACCATCCCTCATTCTTACTGTGTCCAAATTCTACTGTCAGGGTTTAGCTGGGGTGCAGCCTCTTCTGTGAAGGCATCCCTGATCTCCTCTCCCTTCATCTAATCTTTCTTATCACACAGCTTGTGTATCTCTGACAGTGCTGACATCACAGCTATGACCCTGTGTGAGGTGTCTCCCACACTAGGCTTTGAGCTGTTTGAGGAGATGACCAGTTGATCTGGCCATACATCTTAGTGCCCCCGCAGTGCTTTGTCCAGGGCTTGACATGTAGTAGATCTTTAATAAATGGTCTGCAGTTTTAGTTGAATGAATAGATTAATATCCCCCTAATGGCAACCTACTGGAGAAGGGCATGACAACCCACTCCAGTATTTTTGCCTGGAGACTCCCATGGACAGAGGAGCCAGGTGGGCTACAGTCCCATCAGTCAGTTCAGTTCAGTCGCTCAGTCATGTCTGACTCTTTGCAACCCCATGAATCGCAGCACACCAGGCCTCCCTGTCTATCACCAACTCCCGGAGTCTACCCAAACCCATGTCCATCGAGTCGGTGATGCCATCCAGCCATCTCATCCTCTGTTGTCCCCTTCTCCTCCTGCCCCCAATCCTTCCCAGCATCAGGGTCTTTTCCAATGAGTCAACTCTTTGCATGACGTGGCCAAAGTATTGGAGTTTCAGCTTCAACATCAGTCCTTCCAATGAACACCCAGGACTGATCTCCTTTAGGATGGACTGGTTGGAGCTCCTTGTAGTCCAAGGGACTCTCAGGGGTCTTCTCCAACACCACAGTTCAAAAGCATCAATTCTTCAGCGCTCAGCTTTCTTCACCGTCCAACTCTCACATCCATACATGACCACTGGAACAACCATAGCCTTGACAAGATGGACCTTTGTTGGCAGAGTAATGTCTCTGCTTTTCAATATGCTATCTAGTTTGGTCATAACCTTCCTTCCAAGGAGTAAGCGTCTTTTAATTTCATGGCTGCAATCACCATCAGCAGTGATTTTGGAGCCCCAAAAAATAAAGTCTGACACTGTTTCCACTGTTTCCCCATCTATTTCCCATGAGGTGATGGGACCAGATGCCATGATCTTAGTTTTCTGAATGTTGAGCTTTAAGCCAACTTTTTCACTCTCCTCTTTCACTTTCATCAAGAGGCTCTTTAGTTCTTCTTCACTTTCTGCCATAAGGGTGGTATCATCTGCATATCTGAAGTTATTGATATTTCTCCCAGCAATCTTGATTCCAGCTTGTGTTTCTTCCAGCCCAGCGTTTCTCGTGGTGTACTCTGAATAATAAGTTAAATAAGCAGGGTGACAATATACAGCCTTGACGTACTCCTTTTCCTATTTGGAACCAGTCTGTTGTCCATAGGGCTGCAAAAAATTGGACACAACTGAAGTGACTGAGCATGCATGCACAGTGCATGCTCACAACCATTTATCTTTTTCTATTTGTATTAAAATATAAACAAGAAAGCTCAGCTTTCTTTATAGTCCAACTCTCACATCCATACATGACTACTGGAAAAACCATAGCTTTGACTAGATGGACCTTTGTCAGCAAAGTAACGTCTCTGCTGTTTAACATGCTGTCTAGCTTGGTCATAGCTTTTCTTCCAAGGAGCAAGCATCTTTTTATTTCATGGCTGCAGTCACCATCTGCAGCGATTTTGGAGTCCTCCAAAATTAAGTCTCTCAGTTTCCATTGTTTCCCCATATTTGCCATGAAGTGATGGGACCAGATGCCAAGATCTTAGTTTTTTGAATGTCGAGTTTTAAGCCAATTTTTTCACTCTCCTTGCTCAGTCGTGTCCAACTCTTTGCAACCCCCTTGGAATTCTCTAGGCCAGAATACTGGAGAGGGGAGCTTTTCCCTTCTCCAGGGGATCTTCCCAACTCAGGGATTGAACCCAGGTCTCCTGCATTGCAGGCAGATTCTTTACCAGCTGAGCCACAGGGAAGTCCAAAATATAAACAGTTGTCATTTGTTTGACCTCATCTTATTTCTCTTTTTGAATTTCTTTTTAATTTTTTAAGTGTAAAATTAAGTTGTTTTTATAGAGTCACAAAGTTGAGCAGCACTCACTGTCTCATTCTAAACCAATTCATAACCTCAGGAAGAAATCCCATTCTCATTAGCAGTCCATCCTCACCTCCCCCGACCCTCCAGCCTCTGGCAACTGCTAATCTACTTCTGTCTCTATGGATTTCCCTTTACTGGACTTTTCATATGAGTGGACTCACACAGTATGTTGCCTCTTGTGTTTGACTTTTGTCCCTTGGCACTGTTCAAAGTTAATCCGTGTATGCATGAGATTGCAGCATGCATGAGAACTTCATCCCTTTTTATGGTTGGACAATATCCCATTGGATAGATAGGCTACATTTTGGTTATTCGTTCCTTATTTGATGGACATTTGGGTTGTTTCCACTTTTTGGCAATTGTGAATAACACCACTGTGAATATTTACATGCAAATTTCTATGTGCCTTTTTCTCTTTGTCGTACCGCCCCAACATCTCTACATGTTCAGGAGAAAAATTTGGAAGGGGTTGTTGCAGAGATTGGTGAGAAGGAGGAAGCTTTGATTGGGATGGTTTCCCAAGTGCCAGGTTCTGTTCTGGGTGCTAGTTATCAGCTATCAGCTCTCTCCTTTCATCTTCACAAAGCTCAGTGAGGATATCAGAGAGGCTGAGTGCCATTCTTAAGGATGTGTCATGGGTAGGATTCAAACCCACACTTCTGTGACTTTGAAGCTATGTCCATGCCACTGCGTGGCCATGGCTGCCTCTGTGAAGTGAGTGAATCCACCTAATGAAAGATTCCCCTCTCCTCTTTCCAAAGAATTCATGCCTTTCCAGTCTTCCCCAGGCAATCTCAGATGGGATGCTCTTCCCCTGTTTGTCCTGGGCCACCCCAGGCAGCATCCTGGGCCTCTCAGGCTTGGGCCACCCTAAAGCCCAACATTCAGGCTGCAGATGCCTCTGCGAGGCTGCTATCTGCCAGCTTCCTAATGATTGACGTAGGGTGGAAGAAACCAAGTGTCTGTCCCAGCCAGGAGTGCCAACTGTGACCCCGCAAGCAATGAAGATGCACAGCTCTGCCATCAGGAGCTCTGGGGAGGGAAGGCACCTACCATGTGAAGCAGGCACTGTGATGACAAGTTTATATGGCTTAACCTTCTGAAGACCAACACAGGCTGCAGGGACTTCTGCTGGGTATGGGGCATTGACGGTGGTTACTCGGTGTCTTGGCAAGTGGTTTCATTAATTGAGCATCTAAAAGGGGCTCCCTTTTCTCTTCTGTTTAAAGGAGGGGATACTGGGGGCCAGAGGCTGAGGGTTGGTAGCATAGTGCAGTAAGGGCCATCAGGATCCAGAGGAGGGCATGGTGAGGTCTTGAAAAATGGACCGCTGCATACATCAGGGATGTCAGAGGCCTGTGTGAAGAGACACAGACACATTGAGGCCAAATCTTCCACCAGTGGAGGGAGGACAGTAGGCCCTTTCTAGAATACCTGTGATTCCTCTAGACCCAGTGCTAAGCTTGTTGGCCCAGGAAAAGCTTAGGATCACCGCTTCCAAAGGATCCATTCGAGGTTGTAAAGGGAAGGAGATCTGTTTCCCAGAAGGTGGGTAGACAGGCCCACAGGTGTGTGTGTGTGTGTATGAGAGACAGAGACAGAGACAGACAGATAGACCCTAAGGCATCTAATGAATGCACATGGGCTCTAGAGAGGGCTCAGTCTGTAGCTCAGAAGCCATCATAACAGCTTACGTTGGTTGGACACCCACTGTATAACATGTCTTAGGAATGACACCATCTCATTTATTTCCTACAAACAACCCTATGTGGTGTTTACATTCATTTTATTTTACAACTAAGAAAAATGAGCCCTTGGGAACAGATCCTCTTAAGGCAGCAGAAGCAATGGTGCTGTGATCCCAACACAAGCTGTGGGGTGCCTGACCCCAGCCCCTTAGTTATAACCCCCTCCAGTCCCCACCCACCCAGCCATGCCCAATGCTTTGCCAGCCTGCTCTTGGCCCAGCTGACTAGAAGTTGCCTGGGTCTGGCCCTAGCTTGGTTACTAATTTGCTGTGTGACCTTGGGCTAGTCACTTCTCCTCTCTGAGCCTTAGTTTTCTCATCTGTAAAGTGAGGGGTTGGCCTGGAGCAGTGGTTTTCAAAGTGGGTTCCCCAACCTTCAAGGATCCTGTGGGGACTCAGAGGCTGCTGACACCAGAGCAGTGGCCTTGCTATTTGTTTTATCAGATTTTTGAGGGAGACTTTGATTAAAGGTTTCCAGTAGTTATAAAGGAGAAGGCAATGGCACCCCACTCCAGTACTCGTTTGCCTGGAGAATCCCATGGACGGAGGAGCCTGGCAGGCTTCAGTCCATGGGGTCGCTAAGAGTCAGACACGACTGAGCGACTTCACTTTCACTTTTCCCTTTCATGCACTGGAGAAGAAAATGGCAACCCACTCCAGTGTTCTTGCCTGGAGAATCCCAGGGACGGCGGAGCCTGGTGGGCTGCCGTCTATGGGGTCGCACAGAGTCGGACATGACTGAAGCGACTTAGCAGCAGCAGTGGTTATAAATAAATGAATAAGCAAACATTTAAAAACCTCCCAACTAGATACGAAGGAATTTGACTACCTAAGATTCAGAGAAGCAGCCCTGAACTCCCCACCAGCAGGCCCCAAGGGAGACTGGACCTGTCTGCTGGGCTGTCCCGTTCAGAGGGGCTATATTGGGATAGGGGTGGGGCATCCCCAAGGAGACCAGAAATGAATGGAACAGATCTTAGCGTGACCACAAGGAAGTGGAGTCACCTGAGCGGCCACAGTGAACCAGGACAGTGTTTCCCAAGTTCCAGTTATTTGAACACTAAGCTGTGACTTTTGCTGCATCTATGAAAAAGAGGTTGTATAGCCTGATGGTTAGGAAACAGGCTCCCTGGGTCGTCTACTCACTCTCTGCTGCCCTGGGCAAGGTACTCAATCTCTCTGAGTCTCAGGTTCCTTCTGTGTGCAATGGGAATGATAGTAGGACCTGTCTGTAGTGTTGTCATGATTTATACCTGCAGACCATTTGGCACAGAACCCAGCCCACTATAAGTGCTGATTCTTACTGAAGCAGGGTGACCTGGCTCTTTACTTCAGTTTCTACAGCTATTAAATGGAAGTAGTGATGCAAGCAAACTCTCAGGTCATTGTCAGGATCAAATAGTAAGTCATCATTAACTGGCTGAAATGGTCATTATTTTTATTGTATTTTTTTAAATCTATGCATATCTCCTTTGTTTAGCCTCATCTTTTCTTTTTCTTTTTTTAAGAGATTTTTGCTTGGGTGTGGACTATTTTTCTAAAAGTCTTTACTGAATTTGTTACAGTATTGCTTTAGTTTTTATGTTTTGGTTTTTTTGGACCCAAGGCATGTGGGTCTTAGCTCCCCAACCAGAGACTGAGCCTACACCCTGTGCACTGGAAGGTGTCTTAACCAGTGGTCTGTCAGGAAAATCCCTGCTTCATCCTTTCTTGAAGGCAACGACCTTATGAGCAGTGGGGACAGACGAGTGGTCAGTGCTGAGATGGTTGCCCAGGGTTGTCCTGCCAGGCAAAACAGCAGATGTGGAGATCCACGAGTCTGGGCTGGAGCCACAGCGGTTGTCTGACTCTCCAGCTCATGCTGGGAGGGGAGGCCAGTCCCTGGGGGGCTGTGCTGTAAATAGACACAGGCCTGGCATGGACGCTGGCCAAGGAAGTTCTCCCTGCCTGGTTGGTGGAGCCGGCTTCTCTGTTTCACTGCCCTTCCGGGGCCCATCGTCCACAGGTCCATGAAAGGGGATTGAGCTGGGCTGTTAGAGACCCAGTGCCAGTCCCTGCCCTGCTTCTGCCAACGCCCTGACTTGGGTAGGATGCTCCCACTCTTAGTCCTCAGTTTCTCCAGTGGTAAATGAGGGCATAGTCCAGATGACCTGGGAAACTCTCTTCTTTCCCCACTCCGGTTTGTTTGAGGGGCAGCACAGGGTAGTGGTGAAGTGGAGTGGAGTCATAACATACTCCTGGGTTCTAATTCTGATTTTGCCACTTAGTTGGAGGACAAGTTACTTTGCCCCTCTTGGTATCAGTCTCCTCACCTGTAAAATGGGCTAGTGGTACGGTTGTGACAGTACCTGTCCCAGGGATTGTTGTGAGGATTAAGTGCTCATACACACAGGGTACCTAGACTAATGCCTGGCACCAACAGCACTATACCATTGGAGTTAGCTACTCTCAGGCTGTTCCTTAAAGATGCCCTGGTTTTTACCACTTGAAGAGTTAGTCCCACCATACCAGGTCTCAGAGTCTAATTGCCATTAAGCCCAGACTTAAATCATGCCCAGGTGGTCTTATGCAGCCATGATCCCTATTCACCAAGCACTCACTCGTTCAGCTCTGGTTAGTGAGCAGGCGTGGCAGGCCTTAGTTGGGTGTGGCAGATCCTGTTCTAGGTACTGGAGATGTGTTTGTGACCAATACAGGCAGAAACCCCTGTCCTTATGGAGCTTCCAGTCTCATGGAGGATAACAGACCCCAGCAAGTAAGCGAGTAAAATATAAGCAGAAATCTCCAACTTATTGCTTTGGGAAAACTGTAGGTGACTTTCTGATTTCTACCATCCCCATTTCTGGTTGAGATTCACTGCTCTATCAGTAGAAGGCCCTACTGTATTCCTCTGGGAATTCTGGCCACCCTCCTCCAAACTAGGCCTTCACTCCATTATTCCCCCTAAGCATGGGCTCTGGAGTCGGATGGGCCTGGGCTTTGAGTACTAGTTCTGCCCCTCCCTGGCTGCTTGACCATGGGCAAGTCACCTGACCTTTTCATTCCTGTTTCCTCGTCTTTAAAATAACATTGCTCACATTCTAGGACTATCTGGAGGATTCAAGGAGTTAATACACATAAAACATTTAGAACATCGCTTGCCCCGTATGACCTTGGGCGAGTTACTCTTTGAACCTCAATTTCATCTGTGAAATGAGTGTAAAATAGCTCCCTGATCACAGTGGAGGGCTTAGGTGTGATCGTGTACATAAAACACTTGGCTTAGCACAGAGTGGTAGCTCTTCCTCCTGCCCTGTATTGATTCATTATCATTGCATAACCAATCACTCTGAAGCTGGGTGGCTTATAACAACTATTTATAATTGCTTCCATGTCTGTGGGTGAGATAAGGCAGCGGAAATATTCTAGGCTAGACTGGGTTGCTGTGCTTTGAGGCACAGATCTAGCGGGACATGTCTTCTCACTGAAATTTGGGCTCAGGTCTGCTCCACGTGTGGTCAGTCTATCTTGGGGCTGGTCTCAGAGAATAGGAGCTACCCATGGAAGGCATATGCTTTTCACTGTGATGCAGAGATGCCAGAGGGCAAACATGGAAGGCCTCTGAAGGCTTGGGCTGGGGTAGTACTGTCCGTCTCTCCTCATTCTGTAGGTAAAAGCAACCACATGGTCAAACCCAATGTCAAGAGTTAGAGAAATGGATTCCCATCCTCTGGTGGAAGGAACTGCAGTCACATGGCAAGGATTTGAGGTAAATATATATAGGCTTCCCAGGTGGCGCTAGTGGTAAAGAACCCGCTTGCCAATGCAGGAGACCAAGAGATGCAGGTTCCAGCCCTGGTCAGAAAGATCCCTGGAGAAGGGCATGGCAACCCACTCCAGTATTCTTGCCTGGAGAAATAGATTCCCATCCTTTAGTGGAAGGAACTGCAGTCATATGGCAAGCAGCGGGAGTGAGCAGCGGCAGGAGTGAAGGATCTCAGGACATTAATGGGCCCTGCTGTGCCTCCCAAGAACCCACAGGAGAGGACTAGTGTAAGAACTGCCAGTGAGAGTCAGAGATCTGAGGCGTCCTTTATATTTACAATTCTACATGGGGACACTAGCCCTGAAACACTGGATCATTGCTACAGAAGGTTGCTCCCATCTTATACCCAGATTGCCTGGGATTGTAGCCTGGGATTTTTCTTCCCAGGAATTTTGTGCCAGAGGTGGAGGAGGGTGCAGAAGGCTGGACCACAAAGCCCTGGAATGCTTCTCTCCTGTCTCCCCTCTCCGTCAAACCTGTCTTTACCATGAAATAAATAAAACCATCAGCTGGAAAAATGAGGGGCCAGCCGACCAAATATGATAAACTGTCTCTTGCTGTGTATTGTACTCTCCACAATAAAACCCCAAGCGGATGCTAAAAATGTGTGCAGCTTTGTGAGGAGACAGGCGTGCTCTGTGTGGCCGAGATTTTCTGAGAAAGGTAATTTAACTGCAGCGTGCACAAAGGAAAGAAATGCAAAGAGTGGTAATTTGGAAATTGTACAGCAGGTGCTTTTGAAAAATTGATATTGTTGGTTATTTTTCTTTTATTAAAAACCCAGAGTCCTGTGGTCTGCTGTCCCACCCTTATCTAGCTCATTGGAGGCACATGTTGACATTTCTAATTTGCAAATTTAAAGATTGTCAGGAAATGGTTTAAACATGCAGCGGAGTTGGGGAACTCTTAGTGAGGAGAGCTCCTCTAGGAAGATGGATGGAGGTGCTGGGCTGGATTTAGGGGACTTGAGAATAGCTAACACTTACTGAGCACTTAGTGTCAGACATTGCTCTAAGTGTTCTACTCATTGTGTTATATTTTATTTTAGATTTAACCTGATTTCCATTTTGCAGATGAGGCCAATGGAAGGTTGAATAACTTCCCCAAGGTCTCACAGCTTCTAAGTGGCAGGGCTGGCATTGAAACCAGTCACTCCAGTCCTTTCCCTGCCTCAGTGTTAGTTTTTTCCTCTGTGTAGACATCAATATCTACCTAGTGGGTAGATTAATTGCATTGAATGCCATATATGTAAGGCACCTACTACATGCCTTGTTGTTGTTTAGTTGATAAGTCATGTCTGACTCTCTTGCAACCCTAGTATGTGCCCATGCTATGCTAAGTCAGTTCAGTCGTATCCAGCTCTTTATGACCCCATGGACTGTAGCCTGCCAGGCTTCTCTGCCCATGGGATTCTATAGGCAAGAATACTGGAGTGGGTTGCCATACCCTTCTCCAGGGGATCTTCCCGACCTAGGAGTTGAACTCATGTCCCTTATGTCTCCTGCATTGGCAGGCAGGTTCTTTACCACTACTGCCACATGGGAAGCCCTGGGAAGTAAGTGCCTGGCTGTCCTTAAATATTGCCTGAGTGACTGTGGAATATTCACTCGGTAGGCACTAGTGCACATTAGCATCCCCTTCTTTCACTTTCCCTCAGAGCTTCCAGAAGGCAAGCTCTGATGTCTTGGTGAGTCTTGTTACCCCCCTGGTCCTCAGTTTTCCCATCCGCAGGCAGATTGCCAGTTGCTGGGCCACCACCTCTGATACCGTGGTCCTTCAGCTCCAGGATGCTGACAGATTTATGCCCATGGCTTCCCTTCACCTAGGCCCTTGGCCCTGCAGGAATGACCAGTGGTGCCCAGTGGGGTGCATTTTAACTGTCCTGACAAGTGGATGACGTAGTTTATGACCTGAGCTCCATTCAGCCCTGTTCAACTGGTGATTCTGGCAGCTGAGAATGAGAGAGTCCTAGTGTGGCCTGAAGCCCTGGGAGCCACAGAGCAGTGACTCAGTTGGTGTTGGGAGCATTTGCTCCTGAGTCAAGGATGCCAGGGCCCCAGCAAACCCTGTCTCTTTGGGAGAGACAGCAGCTTCAGTGTTCTTTGGAAATTGTGGGCCTTATGACAGCTATCAACTGTGTTTAGAGGGCAACCCTCTATACCTCTACTTCATTGCCATCATCACCAGCAGACATTTATTAAGCTCTTAATGTTTGCCAGGCTCCCTGCTAATAACACTGTGTATATAATCCCTCCTTATTTTCTGGCAACAGGCCGTGTGGTGTGCATAATACACTGGTCTCCATTTTGTAGATGCGGAAGCTGAGGTTTGGCAAGTTCAAGTTACCTGCTCCAGGTAACTCGTGATTACACATAGCTCATGGTCGGAACCTGGTTCACATGCCCGAGCCCACACACTTCCTGTTGGATATTATTCATCCAAGCAGGACACATCAGTCTTACAAGGTTGTAAGAGACAGTAAAGGGAAGCCACTTGTGCTTGGCATCTTCCAAAGAGTGGTGCCTTCATGAAAATGCATTAACAGAGGAACTTGGAAATGGAGGAGGTCTGCACAGGGCCTCAGAGATCCTTTTGTTATTTTTCAAATGAAAAAACTGGGGCCCCAGTTGATGAAGGACTCGAAGGTGATACATAGATAATGAAGACACACCCTTCCCTGACTGTACGGTCAAACTCGCAGCCTGGTCCCCCACTCAGGGTGCCCTTGCTGCGGGCAGCAGCATGGACTCGAGGTGGAAGGAAGTTCAGAAGCCCCCATTTTGGAGAAGCTCTGAATTAAGGGACTTCACCTTCACTTGGTGGCCTCCATCTTCCCCCCTCCCCTTCTGGTGCCTGAATTACCGAGATGGCCCTCAAACTCATGAGATCATTAGACTCACGTGGGGGACCTGTAAATTTATTTTTGGCTGCGCTGTGTCTCCATGGGGTGCACAGGTTCTTCATTGTGGTACGTGGGCTTCTCTCTAGTCGTGGTGCATGGGCTTAGTTGCCCTGTGGCATGTGGGATCTTAGTTCCTCAACCAGGGATTGAACCTGGGTCTCCTGCATTGGAAGGTGGATTCTTAACCACTGCACCACCAGGGAAATCACCTTGGTGATTCTAACATGCAGTCAAACTTGGAAACTGCTGCCTTAGTCCAGCTTTCCCCAAAATGTGTTCCATAGAACACCAGCTCAGTTCCATGGGGAGATGAATAGGTATATATAAAACAAGCAAACAAACACTTCCAAGCAAGTAAGTCTGGAAACAGTTGAGTTAGAAGAGTTATTCCCAACTGGGGCTGCACATTGGAACCACCTGGTAAACCTCAGGCTGAACCCTTGAGTCCCTCTTTAGAGACAGGACTCAGGCATGAGGATTTTATAAGGTTCCTTAGCCACTAGGTTATACAAAGTTAAGTGGAGGTCTTTTTAACTGCAGAACTTCTCAGGTCCTTTAATACCCAATGTGCATTGTCGCTCTCCAAAAAGAGAAATCAACGGATGATTTTCTGATCTAGTGATCAGGAACGTAATAGAGAAAAAAAGGCATGACTGGGAAAAGAAGGACCATTTTCGGTATGGAGAGAGTTTGTGTTGGTAAGAGGAGGTGATGGTAGGTCATGTGAAACTTTAGAGGTCAATGGAATTTTTAAGCTCAAATGAGCGTGAATGTTTTTTGTTAGACTGTTTTTGTGCAATGGGCATAATTTGGTAATTGGTAATAGTTCTAATACCTGTTAGGCTATCCCGACAGCTTTTCTGTAAGCAGTAAGTCTAGTGTTACCTGGGGGCCCCAAACACACTGGGTTGGTCATATGGACCAGGAAATTTGCTCCATTCTATAAGGAATGATGCTTTTAAAATATCCACCAGCTGCTCTCATTCTCCTTTAAAATTCTTGAAAGGCTCACCATCCCACTCTCTTTTACAGAGCCCTCCATTAGTGATATCCAAAACTGTTTTTACATATGCCCACCCAAAAAATTTGAGCATACACCTTCATTATATGCCTATTCTTTAGAAATTAAATACATGTGCTACTGATACATAGTGAAACTCATTGAATTTAATTTTCTCCTTAGAATTTTAGACTCACAAATCAATGTAGTTAGATGTTCTCATTTTTTTCCTGCACCTTGGTTATCAGAGCGTGCACCCCAGTTTGAAGCCCCCATGTGATCTGGTCCCTTCCTTTTTTCAGCATCATCTTTAACCCTCTTACTCTTCCCCACTGTACCCCAAGCACACAGCTTCTATCTGAATTTCCAAGCGTGACACAGCCTTCAGGCCTCTGCACTGGCTATTTCCCTTTCTTGGAATTCTTCTTTCCTTGCTTTTTGTGTAACTGGCTGCTTCTTGTCCCTTGGATCTTATTTCCAATGTCACCTCTTCCTAGAGGCCCTTCATAGCCATCTAAAGCTGCAATCCAGCCTCTCTTCCTGCCCCTGCCCATTTTAACTCTCAGAGTAATGCTTATAACCATCTGGTAGTTTTCTTATGTTTGTTTCTGACCTGCCTTCTTCAGCAGAGAGGAGCTGGCCACTGGGTGAGAGCTCAGTATCTGCTGAGTAAACACGCAACTGAGACTCAGAGGTTGGAACACTGGTCTAGGCTCTGCCATCAGTAAGTGGTGGAATTAGGGTTTGAACTCCAGCCTGTGTGACCCCAAGTCCAAGGTTCTTTGCATCGCTCCAAGCAGTCTCTTGTCCTTCAGAGGCTGACTGAGAAGTATCTGAGCCCAGATTCTGACAGTGTGAGTCTGAAATCTGTTATAATGTCAGATGACTGTGGAATGTGAGAGAGACAGAGGGAAAAAAAAGAATGATTGGCATGTTACGCTCTGTTTCACAGCCAGCCAGTAATGGGAGTTTGGAAAAAATTCCAGAGTCTGAAAGAATTCAGGCAGGCCCAGCTGCAAATCGGAAAAGACTGTGGTCAGAAACAGTAGGTAAATGCAGCTTGAAGAAATGTCTGGCCTGTGTGTCCTGTGAAGCCCAGAATGCGAGGAGGGGCATCGGGGTCCATGTGTTTGATGCAATGAGAAGAAAGTCCTCCATCTTCCCTTCGGTTTCTTGTGCAGTTTTGTGGTTTTGTTTTAGCCACACGGCATATGGAATTTTAATTCCCCGACCAGGGATCAAGTCCATGCACCCTGCAATGGAGGCATGGATTCTTAACCACTGGACTTTCAGGGAAGTCCCTCTTGTGCAGTTTTGAACCATGATGCCAAGATCTGAGCCCTCAAGACGTCATTCCTTCCTTTTCTTGAACACCTGCAGCTTGAGAACATGTACCAGCTTCTGGAAATCCAGTTGACTGGCCCTTTCTGTAACCCGAAGCCTCCCCATCCATCCCTTAGGCCTGAAGAAGGAGACAGTAAAAAAGAGGATGAGCTCCTGATGCCCTTAACCTTTGGAAGAATGAATGGTTCCTTGTGATGGGAAACCTGTCACTTCTCTGCATGGCCTCTTTCTCTCCTTCCAGGGGTGACTTGGTCACATTTGAGCTGAAAAGCAGTTTATTGCCTGGCCTAGGCCAGTGTTCATCTTATTTCACTCCATGGTGTCTTCATGCAAAGCCTGCTATTCTCTTCTTTCCTAATGATAAATGAACAGGCAGCATTAAGAGTGTCAAATGTGACACCTGAAAGCAAAGAAATGATGCAATTGAATTTTTTTTTTTTTTGGCCTGAGTCTCCCTCCTCTCCATCCTGTCATGGAAATAATATTGGTCTTCTGCTGTAATGAGTTTTCCTTATTCCTTCCTTCCTTCATTCATTCAAGCATGGATCCATTTATTCACAGTAAAGAGCACAGTGATTGAGGTTGAACAGGCCCACCCCTTCCACCCACTAGTTTTGTGATCTGCATGAGTATCCTGGGGCTGCTGTGACCAATTACCACAATCTTGGCGCCTTAAAACAATAGAGATATATTCTTCCAGTTCTGGAGTCTAGACATCCAAGATTATGGTGTTGTTGCAGGGCCAAACTCCCTCTGAAGGCTCTGGGGGAGAATCCTTCCTTGCCTCCTCCAGCTTCAGGCAGCTCCAAGTGTTCTTGGGTTGTAGCCACATCTCTGCAATCTCTTCCTCTTCTTATCGTCTGTCTCTTAAAAGGACACTTATCATTGCATTTTGCACCTCCCGGAAAGTCTAGAGGCTCCCCAAGTGGCACTGGTGGTAAAGAACCTGCCTGCCAATGCAGAAGACAAAGGAGACCCAGGTCCAATACTTGGGTCAGGAAGATCCCCTGGAGGAGGGCATGGCAATCCACTCCGGTATTCTTGCCTGGATAATCTCATGGACAGAGGAGCCTGGTGGGCTATGGTCCATAGGGTCACAAAGAGTCAGGCATGACTGAAGCAATTTAGCACGCGTGCAGAAAGTCCAGGATCTCATCTCAAGATCCTTAACTTCATTACCTCTGCAATGACTTTTTCCAAAAAAGATCGCATTCATAGGTCTCACCATTCACTCCACGTACAACCTTAGACAGTTTGTTCTACCTTCCTGAGCCTCAATAACTAGAGCTGTGAAATGGAGGTGCCCTTGCTATATACCTAGTAGTGATAAGATATGGAAAGCTTTTTCAGTGCCCATTCATAGCTCATACTCCATTGATGGCAATTGCTCTTACTTATAGTGTCCGTTGTGTGCTGGGCTCACACGGTGTCCCCTGATACCCTTTCTTATACAACCTGAAAAACCTGTGTATAATTTCTAAGTGCATTCAAGGCCTTCCCAGCTATGTGAGTGCCCAGGAATTTTGCAAAACCCAGTTTTCCTATATGTGTGCGGAACGACCCATCTGTAAAGGGCAGTTCAAGAAAAGTCTTCAACTTATCCTAGGATACCTTCCAGAGGATTGCCAGGACAGAGAAAACCAGCGCCTGACTTTTAGAAATTGTTCCAGCCCTACATCCTATCCCCCCATCCCTCCCACTCACCCTATCCCCCAGGAACTTTTCTGTGTTTGGCGTTGATAAGGACATTTCTCATCCACCACATGGTGGGTATGGTACAGATGACAGGGCTGGGAACATTCCAAGAACAGAAGGGGCGTGTCATCTCCTAGAAACTGGACAGAGAAGAAGGAGAGTTAGCCTGATGGAGAGCTGGCAGGAGTGTTCATCTCTGCTTGGCAATTTCCTTGTATGACATTGGGCAAGATTCTGAACTTCTAAAGCCCAGATACTCAGCCTTGAGTTCAGTGGGGCTGATTTAGAACGGTATTGCTCCTGCTTTTCAAAAAACAAAAACATAAAGCTGCTTTAAAAAGCTTTTTCGGAGTCCCAATTTGTGTCATCAGATGTCACTCAGGGCTCCCTGGCCTCAATCCTACCCCCTGTGAGAGTCCATTGCCTTCCCGATGATTTTTTTTTCAAGCGTCCACACTGGCTTCCTTATTTGCAAGTACCTCCCTTGGTATCAGAATGCAGAACTCACCCCTCTTCCTCTCACAAGCACTCTCCTCACTCCAAGAATTTCCATGGACTTTATTGAATGTGTAAGAGGGCCCTGAGGAGGAGTCACTTCCCAACCTGAGCTACACTGGCACCCTCCAAATGCCTCACCCTTACCTTTTCCTCTTTCTGCTTTCTGTCTCAATGCCCTCCCAACACCCCCTGTCTCAACACTCCCTCACCATCTCCACTCCCAATACCTGCTACCACTCCACTACTAAAGGAACTACCACACTCCCGTGGTCCCCCACAGAGCAACTCCACCCATGCACTATCCCCACTAGCAGGCGCCCAGAGCAGTTGTGACTAATCCATCACAGAACTTCTTCCCACAGAGGCTGAATGTGAACACAACCCTCCAGGTGGTCCTGGAGCTGGACCTTCAGATAAAACCTCTCTGCCCTCCCATTCATGACTGGGAGGATGGGGACTGGTGTGGGGACACACTGCAGGGCTGCAAGTTGGCCTCTAGAGCTTATCAGGCAGATTTCTCCTTGTTATGCGCCATGATCCCCAAGTTATGGATCTTGGGGCTCCTTGTGCTTTACCTCCTATCTCCTCATTTTTTCCTTCACAGCATTTTCTCTACTGCTATTAGAGTTATCTTTCCCAAGTACTGATCTGATCAGCTCACTTCCCTACCTTATCAGGCTTAAACATCTCCTGGCATTCCCTAGTGCCCACAGAGATTTTCCCAAGTTGCAGACATGGCATCAAATGTCCAGAATTCCTGGCTTCAAATACTTTTTAGTGTCACCTCCAGCCAATCTCTGCATATACTCTAAGGCCAAGACCCCTCTTGGTTTTCTTTTTTCTTTTTAAAAATATCTATCTATTTATTTATGGCTGCATTGAGTCTCAGTTGTGACATACAGGAGCTTCATTGTGGCATGCAAGATGTTTTGTTGTGGCACATAGACTTCTGTCTAGCTGTGGCTCGTAGTCTCAGTAGTTGTGGCACACAGGCTTAGTTGCCCTGGGGCATGTGGGATCTTAGTTCCCAACCAGGGATCAAACCCATGTCCCCTGCATTGGAAGGTGGATTGTTAACCACTGGACCACCAGGGAAGTCACCCCCTCCTCTTGGTTTTCCAAACCCAACTGTGCTTTTTAGCTCTCTGTGCCTCTGTATGTGCTGTTTCTCCTGCCTGGTAATGCCCTTCCCTACTGCTCTAGTTTCCTATTGCTTCTGTAACATATCACCATGACCTCAGAGGCTTAAAATAACACACTTTATGTATTATCTTACAGTTCTGGAGCTCAGACATCCCAGGTGGGTCTTACCAGGCTAACATAAAGGCACCATCTAGGCTGTGCTCCGTTTGGAGACTCTTGGGGACACTCTGTCTTTTGCCTTTTCCAGATTTACGAGGCTTCTGCACTCCTTGGCTGATGGTCCCTTCCTCCATCTTCAAAGCCAGCAAGGGCCCAACTAGTCTTTCTCATGAGACATCGCTGTAACCTCTGCTTCTGTCATCGTGTCTCTTTCTCTGACTGACTCTTCTGCCTTCCTCTTATGGATTGCATTGAATTTGCTCAGAGGATGATCTCCATACCTCAAGATCTTTAATTTAATCACATCTGCAAAGTTCCTTTCGCCCTGTAAGGGAACACAGTCCCAAGTTCCAGGACTTAGGGTATGGGCATCCTTGGAGGGCCATTACTATACTACCCCATGCACCTATTCTGTCTGTTGAATTAGCCCTTCGGGGGCATTTCAGATGTTCCCTCCTGACTATACCGTATCCTGTTTCCTCGACAGAATTACTCTTCATCTTTTTTTCAGTCGATGGCATTTGGGTATCATTCTGTTAGAGGATATACTTGCCTTCTATTATGGTTCTTTGTATATGGTCTTGCTCCCTTGGCAGAATGTGAGCCTATTGAAGGCAGAACCCTCAGACCATCATCTTGGGGCAGAAGCAACAGCATGAGCAAAGACAAGATGCAGCATTGTGAGCTAAGCGAGTCCAGCCGAGTGGTATTAATAGCGTGCAGTGCTTGAGGAGGGATGAGGGAGGTGAGGGTGGGGGAGTCACAGAAGCCCTTGTCAGTCAAGTCAGGAGGTTGGCTGTAGGGTACCAGTGAAGGGTATTCAGCAGGGGATGTTGAGGCCAGATTTGGGTCAGGAATGATGGCCCTGCACCATTTTCCCCACACAAAGATGAAATACAAGATCAGGGTCCCCATGACTTCACTGCTCTCTCTGGTACCCCAGTTTGCTAATCCAGTTTTGGGTTTTCAGTGATGTCTTTCTTGATCTTTCTGTCACACTTGATAGTTGACCACGCCACCCCCGCTAAGCCTTCCACATCCTTGATGTCTCTGACCTGTTCCTAAGTTTCCCTAGGTGGTGGGGCGGGGGGGGGGGGGCAGTGCAGGGTGGTGGAGAGAGAACCCTGACCTTTGTCCTCAGTTAGAATCACAGCCCCATCCCTGTCTCTACTGTGGACTCAGGCAAATCCCTCTCCTCTCTCCTTCAGAAGCTTCTTCATCCTCAGAGATGAAAAGAATTGCCTGGGGATTGACAGGAAATAAATAGAGGTCACTCCCTGACATCCTCTTCTCTTCTATCTCCTGCCTTCCTTTCTCTTCCTGCCCCCAAATGTAGGTATTTTTCAAGAGAGCTGCCTGAATCAATACTGTTCAAATTACATAAGCCTTGGTTCCCAATTGTGCTTGTCTCCCCTGCCAACTTTTTAAGCTATTATAAAAGAGGAGTGAGGTCTCAGAGCCCCTTTCCTGGGAGAAGGCCACTGAAGGGTTATTGCCTGAAGTTCACTCTGAGATTTTTTTTTTTCATGTGCATCTCTTAATGTGCTGAGTCTATGGAGGAGAATGTTGCCTCCGAGAGAAGGTGCAAGAATAGGCAAGAAGCACAGTCCTACTGAGAGGCTTTTTAATTAGCCTCATCCACAGATCGATTTTCCTTTCCTGTTTAAACTTAACATCTCTGTAGTTTTAGAGAAATTTGCCAATTTCTCTAAATTGCATGCGGTAAAAGAAAAAGGAGAGATTTGTCCCCGAGTGAGGGAAGGGCTTTCCCTTAAACACCTGAAGCACGAGGACTCCTCTACTGGGACCTTCCATGGCACCCACCAGATAATATATTGACACCTGAAGCCAGTAACCCCTCTGTGCTTCTTTAATGAAGAGAAAGAGAATCTGCTTAGACTTTCTCAGAATTTAAGGCAAAGAGAAAAAGCCTGCAAAGCTCTACTGCTCAGAAAAAAATGTAAAAAGTGCTGAAATGACTTAGAGAAATGGGAACCGTGGGCTTGCAGGCCTAGCACTGAAGTCAATCGAAAGACCATCTCAGCCCCCTCGTAACAGTGGTACACTTTCATTTCTTCCGCAGAACAATATATGTAAAAAAGAAAAATTGAGCTGCTCCATCGAAGCAGGGAAGCGGCCCGAGAGTGCCCCCCACCCTCCTCAGTCTAAAAGTGAACTATACTTTGAAAACCGTAGATCTCATCTGATCTCTTCCTTCACATATAGAAATTGATGGACCAGAAAGGCTGTTAATTGCCCAAGGTTATTCAGCACACGTTCAGCACTTGCTCAGGCTCCTGACAAAGATTTACTGAGTGCTTACAATGTGCCAGGCATTGTTCTGGGCCCCAGGCTACAGCGGTGCATAGGACAGACCAAGTCCCTGCCCAAATGGTACTTCCATTCCAATGGGGAAGACAAGCAGTATACAAATGGAAAAACATGACATTGGGTAGTAGAAAGTGCTACAGAATAAAGTAAGGCAAGGGAGTAAGAGTAAGCGGGGCTTATTGGTTTCAATAAAATTGACAGTTCACTCACCATAAGTCATCTGTGCATCACTCTGTCCAAGGAAATGAAATATATCGATTGGTGCCCTGTGTCATGTTCTCAACCTAGAATCAGGGGTGGTGGCAGATAAACTACTTCCCCTTCCCCCCAGAAAATATTTGTGCATCACTAGAAGGAAAAATGGATGCCGTGTAGGCAAAAATAACCGATTTACACTACCCAGGCATAATAAGATTATTTTTTTAATAAATGAGAATTCTGCCCTCTCGTTTTTCTTGTGTCACACAGTATGCTTTCCTGGAGACACAAGAAAGTAATTGTAGCAATGAGATCTACAGTATGCTGGATACCCGTTTTCAAAGAGCTTCCCCATACATGATCCAGCTGCCGAGCAGATAGCTCCATGCCAAGAAAAGGAGCTTGAGCCTGAAAAGCTGACAGTCACATGTTGTCTAGCCACCTGACGAGTCCAATGAGAGCAGAAAGAAGCCCAGTATTTTGTGCATTCAGAAGGGATAGAGCCCTGTATTGTGTAGGCAGAGTGGAGAATCATAACAGCAATGAGGTGGGATGTGGTGGGGGGGTGGGGCAGGAGAGGAGCTGACTCAGACAGTGGTGGGGACTGTGGCACAGAGGTCCGGATTTTGTAGCCTGTGATGCCTAATGACTCCTGGACATCAGGTTTTCTGTTTCTTTCTGTTTCTTTTTCTTTTTTTTTAAAAAAAAGATGGTTGAGTAACTTTGAATTATTCAAATGCAAGTTCAGTGACAACCAGATACAGTTCCAAGCCTGGCCTTCGGCGGCGTCCTGGGCTGTTTGGCCTTGAGAATACAAGCTGGGCTCGTTTAAAGAAACATTCCAAGAAGATGCTGTTCTTGCTTCATTAAAATAATGGTTCCTCCAATACCTTTCTTGCTTTGAATGATACCTGATCACATCCCTGTGTTGTCTTCTTTGGAGAGTTTTATTCTTGCCTAGGTTTTGTTTGCCTCTAGGGCTGCTTTATTCGTGTCAGGTAAGAAGCTCCCCAAAGCCCCAGATTTGCCCATGAAATTGTTAACTTGCATCTTCCTCCCCACCATGGCATCGTAAGCTGAGCCATGTGACAGAGGGAGGGAATCAGCTAATACCATTACTTTGAGAGGCCAGAGTGGGCACTTAAATGGTGTAAAAAAAAAAACAAACAAACGGTTCTGCCTCTCAGCCTGGGGGAGTCTCCCTGGTTACCTTATCTCAGGCTGCTTCATCTTCAGGACACTGGGGTCTAATTCAGGTTGAGCAATATCTCCAGTGCATCCTTGGGAATTTTAAGTGTTGACTGGGAAAGCATTGTCTTTCTCTTTGTCTTTCCCTTTTCCAGTCCCCACCCACTGCACTTGATGAAACTCAAGTAGTATCAAGATGGCAGAATTGCTGCTCTATGGTATGGTCAGGCCTATATTCCATCTCCCATGGATGTGCTGAGTGGATTTAGAGCTTGGTGAAAGGAGTAGGGGCTGTAGGAAAAGGATTAAAAGGTAACTGGGCTTAATGGAAACTTCAGAGGTTTTGAAAAGAATGTAAAAATTAAAGCGTTTTTCACTCAGTTGTGTCTGACTCTGTGACCACATGGACTGTAGCCCACCAGGCTCTTCTGTCCATGGGATTCTCAGAGGTTTTATGATCAGCCAAATAGGGGTTCACACCCCACCTCTGCTATGTTAAAAAAAAAAAAGCCAAACCCCACTTATTAGCTCTGTGGCCTTGGGTATGTGGCTTAATCTCTCTGAGTCTCCTTTTTCCCATCTATAGAATGGGAACCATGTCCATTCTGAAATGCAGACTTCAATAAGGAATCAATAGAGCAAGAGATTCATGAACCTTTCTCTTCAGCCTTCCTCCTCTCCTGACTCAGACCTAGATGCTGCCAATTGCTGCTAAAAGGGTCCACCTGGACGACCCACAGAACCCTGAAATCCAACTTGCACACAGCAGATTGCCTCAGTTCCTCTCATTTCCACCCACGTCCAAGGTGCGTGGGCCAAGTCTGCTAGGTTTAACACACCTGCAACTGGTCCCTCCTTTGTGCCCCCACGGCTCCTGCCTTAGCCCTGGTCCCATCACCTCCCGGGAGCCACCCAACTGGCCTGTCCGCCTCTGTGGTCCATGCTGCAGCCGAGATTTCTTTTCTAAAATGCAAGCCTGGTCATGTCATAGCCTGGTTTGCCTTCCTAGGTCCCCATAGCCCCAGCAGAGAGCCCCTTAGCCTGCTAGGCCCTGCTTACCTTCTAAAATGTTGTTTCATGCCTCTGTGATTTTGTGGATGTCCCCTCCCCCACCACGAATGCCTTTCCCCCTTGGTCTCCTGACGTGCTCACAGCTACTCATCTTTCAAGATCAGCTCAAGAATCAGAATCACCTCCTCTATTGTTCAGCCATGAAAAGGAGTTAAGTATTGATGTATTTTACAACATGGATAAACCTTGAAAACATTATGCTGTGGTGGAAAAAGCCAGACACAAAAGGTCACCAATTGTTTAATTCCATTTACATAAACCAGAAAAGGTTATAAAAAAAAAAAATCCATAGAGACAGAAAGCAAATGGGTGGCTGCCCAGGCTGGGGATGGGGATGAGGGGAATGGGATCTCCTTAATGGGTATAGGGTTTCCTTCGGGGGGTGACAGAGATGTTTGAGAGCCTCATAAATGTTGTGGTTGTGCAATATTATGAATGTTACTAAATGCCATTGAATCATTCACTTTAAAATGGTTCATTTTGTGTTGTGTGCATTTCATCTCATTTAAACAAAAAGAATCTTCTATAAAAACTCTCTGAATCACCCAGGTGAAATAGACCCCTCTTTCGAGGCTGGCTCCTCTGCCCACCATATGCTGTCTATTAGATTTTTATCAGACCGCCTCCCCCCAGGACTTCACTGCACTCATTTATTTCCACGTTTGTGCCCCCAGCGGCCTGTGAGCATCTTGAGGGCATCCGTCCAGCTCCATCCAGTCTCCATCCTCTGCTCTAGCACAGGGCCAGACCCCAGGTGATGCTCCCATGTTGACCTTCCCACCCACTTTGTCTTCCTAGAAGGTTGTAACCTTTCGAGTCCTCCTGTTCTGGAGAGAGGAGGCCCCCTTTGCCCTCTTGGGTCGGACCATCCATCACAGTCTTCAGAGATGTCCAGAATACAGCCTTCTGAGGATCTCCTGCACAGAGAAGGCATTTGCATCTCTCACACAGTCTTCCCAGCCCCCTCTCACCCATCCTCTGGGAGGGGGATTCATGGATCTCTGGCCTAGTTGCATAAATGCTGGCATCTCTGTTTTGCCTCCTCTCCTGGGTGTTTCCTTTTTATTTACAATTCTCTCCAATTTTGTGCCATCAGCACTTCACAGCAAAGCTCCCTCCCTCTTTCTGGAGCAGTTTAAACTGATTAGGACAGAACTAGGGCCAAGTAGCGGCCCGCTGGCCCCATTGTGTCTGGACAGGCTGAAGGTAGATGGATGGGGACAGGACAATGGGAGGGGAGACTCTGAGCCTGCAGTGGTGACTGTGAGCCTGCTGTGAGTCAGTGCACATCCCTCTGGGGCTCCCTCCCCACCCCTGATGGGACCCAGTCTGCAAATCCATGTGTGGACTGATTCCAGCTAGAGGCCTGGCATGGGCCCCTGGCCTGCTGTGCAGGGTCAACTCCAGAGCTTGGATCCAGGGGTGCTGCAGGCCTCTCTTCCTGCTCTCCCAACCCAGATCCTCTCCGTCTCCTTCCCTGGTCACCCAGGAACCATCCAGAGACACTCCTGCAGTCTCCCACTAGGGTATCTTGCATGACTTGACTAGGTTGGTTTTCTGGATTAGCTCCCTGGCATGCGGCGACCTTGCTGAGGGTCAGAGCAAAGATAGGCAGCTTTTATGGAGAGGGAGGGTCAGCACTGCCTTGACCCAAGGGAGCAAGAGGGCTGGAATTTGAGTGTCTCCCCCTGGCAGAACTCAACCTTCTCTGCATCCCCTTCACCAGTTTCTGCTCATTCACCCAAACCAAAAACCTGGGCCTGACTTTGCCTCCACTATCCCCCTACTCCCCCACCTCTGCCAAGCCCTGGGGGTCCTGTCCTTCTCATTTCTTCCCAATCACCCACTCTCCCTGTGTCTGCTGTGGTTTTAGCATCTTCTTAGGTCACCATCTTCTGAGACTTGGCTGTGGCCCCCTTACTCTCTCACTCTCTTCTCAATTTCATGTATTTCCTCCACTGCCCCCAGAGCCTTTGTATCAGTTTTTTGTTGCTGTTGTAACGAATTACCACAAACTTTATGGCTTTTGAAAAATTAATTAATTAATTTGGCTGTACTGGGTCTTTGTTGCTGCCTGCGGACTTTCTCTAGTTGCAGTGAATGGGGGCTCCTGTCTAGTCGCACAGGCTTCTCATTGCAGTAATTCTCTTATTGTGGCACACAGGCTTAGTTCCCCTGCAGCGTGTGGAATCTTCCAGAACAAAGATCGAACCTGTGTCCCCTGTATTAGCAGGCAGATTCTTAATCACCAGACCACCAGGGAAGCCCAACTTTGTGGCTTAAAGCAGCACAGATGTATTCTCTTACAGTTATGAGATCAGCAGTCCAAAACAGGTCTATGGGCCCAAAGTCAAGGTGTCAGCAGTACTGATTCCTCCTGGAGATTCTTCAGGGGGACTGTCCTTTGCCTCTTCCAGTTTCTAGAGGCTGTTGATGTTCCTTGGCTTACAGCTACATCACTCCATCCTCTGCTTCCATCATCGCATGGCCTCTCTGACCTCTGACCCTCCTGTATCCCTCTTATAAGAACCCTTGTGATTACATTAGGTCCACCTAGAAAACCCAGGACAATCTTCCCCATTTCAAGATTCTGAATTTAATCATATCTGTGAAGTCCCTTTTACCATGTAAAGTGTTAGTTGCTCAGTAGTGTCCTACTCTTTGCAAACCCATGGATTGTAGCCCAGCTCCTCTGTCCATGGGATTTTCCAGGCAAGAATACTGGAGTGGATAGCCATTCCCTTCTCCAGGGTATCTTCCCAATCCAGGGATCGAACCTGGGTGTCCTGCATTGCAGACAGATTCTTTACCATCTGAGCCACCAGGGAAGCCCATGAGGTAACATATTGACAGGTTCCATAGACTAAGATGTGGGTGTCCTTTGAGGCAGGGGATGGAAGGTGAACAATGATTCAGCCCACCACAGCCATCTTCCTAAAATACTCACCATTCTCTTCTTAGAAATCTGTGGTGGCTTTCTGTTGCTTATAGATCAAAGGCTCATTCTGACAGCTGGATGGATGGAGTATTCACCGTGTGCCTGGCGTGTCCCCAGCACATTAGCTTCTTCTCACAAGAGTCAGAATCCTCCAGAACAGCCTTAAGCCCCTTGCCCTCCTTGTCTCCACCTCATTTTTTCATATGTCCCAGGTCCAGCCAGACTAAACCACTTGCTCCCTCCTCTGTACCATGGAGGAGAAGCCTTCTCCTCTCAGTCTTTGTTGGGCTGGTGCCTATATGTGAAATGACTTTCTCACTCTTCTCTGCCTTTCAAAACCTACCTCCTTCCTCTAACGCTCATGGTGTGTCTGGCATGGCAGTCAGTAGGTACTCATTAGGTTCTTTGTGAATGGGTGGATGAAGGATAGAAGAAATGAACAAAATATATAAATGGAGTAAGGAAGACCATTATAACTGGCTAAGCCCCAAAATGAGTGGCAGATTTCAGCATAATTGACATTCAGGGACCATGTTGGCCAACACACTTCCCCACCTTAACAGGTGCTGTCAATACCCTACCTGTGTCCTCAGCCCCATCTTGAATACTGTGTGTCTGCCCTGTGTATCCTCTGGCCTCTGGGGCGTGTTCAACCCAGCAGGAAATATGGGGAGGTAATGCCCAGGAGTGACCCTTCACCAGTGAAGGATGGGAATTAGTGGACACCCCCTGCAGCATCCTCACCCCATTGGTGGTGCATATATACACCCCCAATTCACAGCATTCACAGCATCTCAGAGGGTCCCCAACAAGGCTGAGCCCCAGTTCCCTATAGTGTAACCCTCTCATTAAAGAAACCTTGGGTTTTCCTCCCCACTCCCAAGATCACCCCCATTCACCTCCCAGAATCACGTCCCAAATCACACAAAGCCTTGTCTCAGGGTCTGCTTTGGGGAGAGCTCCAGATGAAAATGCCACACTGTGAGGAGGCAGCATCAGGTTAAAATAATAAAGCCTAACATTAGGTGCCAGGTACTGTGATAAGCCACCAGCAATCATATCATTTGATCCTCACAGCAACCCTACAAGGTGGACACTGTTGTCTGTCCTCTTTTTCTTTTCTTTAAATTTTTCTTGGAGTTCATTTACACTGTTGTGTTAGTTTCTTCTGTACAGTAAAGTGAATCGGTTATACATATAGCCACTCTTTTTCACATTTTTTTCTCATATAGGTCGTTACAGAGTATTGAGCAGAGTTCCTTGTGCTATATGGTCCTTATTAGTAGTCCTCTTTTATAGATGAGAAAATGGAGGCTGAGAGAGGTGATTAGACTTGTTCAAAGTCACGTAGCTGGCATATTGCTTCACCTAACCTCCTGTCTCAGCATCCAGAGCAGGGAGGTCCATAGAAAGGGGGTGGGGTGAGGAGTAAACCATCCTTCAAGGAGGACTTGTTTCCAAGGGGAAGGGGTTATAGGGTTGTTCTTCTGGTTTAAAGCACAGAAAATGCTGCTCTTCTTTTAGCTTCAGCAGGCAGATGTCCACTCCTTCAGTCTCTACTCTGCGTCTGAGTTGAGTCAGCCTTACCGAGCCTGGGTGGTGTCTGTCCAAGGGGATGGGACCAGCTGACTCTGGACTGCACCTCTCCCAAGGCCTACACTCTCCTGCCCTCCTTTCAGATTTGGGTGCCCAGGTCAGGAGGCCTCTGGGTCTCTTCCTTCTTCTGTGTTTGAGATAAGAACCTCTACTGCTGTCTGCCTGGACAACAAGTCAACCACACTTCTTAGCCCGCTCAGCCCTTTAAAAATTTTCATTCTCTTGACTGGTCTGCCCTCCTTACTAGGAGGCTGGGAAGTGAAGTGTGCAGTGAATCACAGCTGTCTCATCCTCTCACCTGGACCAAATGGTTCCCAACCCTGCAGGCTGGGCTCTAGGAAGTTCTGGCATTTGTCCTCACCTGCCAGGTTCAAATTGCAAGGTCAGCTCAGTGGGAACTGCTGATTTCTTAGAACTCCATGAGCTTCCACTTGGTGAGTGGCGGTTTATGAGAGATTTGGTCATTGGGTTAGGTTTTCTTCAGGGTTCAGCACACAAGACAGTCTGTTTTATGATTGTGTATATCTGTTCTTTCTTCACAGATATATGGGGTCTGAGTCAGCCATATTGCAGAAAAGGCTGTTGGCTTGTCACTGACCATGAGTATGGGTTGCCATGTCATTGGGTTCCCATTGTGTGTGTGACCTTCTGAAACAGAGCATGGCAGACAGTACTTATTTCTTAAATAGCACATTTTGTTTTCTAATTACTTACTAACAAACACAAAGAAAGGGTAAACAAAACCAAGATAATCAGTTTTCACATTTGCCTGGGAGTCTTTCTAATCTGTTTTCTATGCTTATAGCTGTAATTTACAGAATCAGATTATCCAAAGTATACTGTTTATATTATGCCTTTTTCATTTAGTGATGTAGCATGACCTCTTTCTCGCAATAAGTATTGCTCTCCTAAAATATAATTTTAAAGTACTGTTTTATATTCCATTTATCTCCTGGGGAAACCATAATTTATTTATCTAATCCCTTTTTGTTGGAAATTTGGGTTGTTCCTGCTTTTGTGCCTTTATAAATAGTATAAATGTTGAACATCTTTGAACATAAATTTACCCATGCATCTCAGATTTTTTTCCTGAAGAAAAATGTCTCCTTTAAAACGTATAAAAAAGACTTTTGCTTTTGATTATTGGTTTAGTATTATACTTGAAAACTTTACAAATTTATACCCTAATAATCAGTGTTTAAGTACCCACTTCCCCATAGTTTTGACTTTCTATATCATCAGTCACCACACTTGCATGTAGTCGTGACTTGTGCCCTATTTTCTAATATTTGTCTTTCTTCCATCTGTCCTTCTGTCCATCCTTTCCTCAACTGTAGCCAGTAGGCTACAACTTCTAAAATAAAAAGCTACACTGAAACGTCACTTATTCTTGTTTCTGAATTTAGTGGGAATCTCTAGTGTTTTATTGTGAGGTATGATATTATTACAGAGACATTTCCCATAACAGTAAAAGAATGTCCTATGCTCTTAGTTTGTCAAATCTTAAAGCAGATAATGAAATATCTTTTATTGGTGGCTCAGAGTAAAGAATCTACCTGCAATGCAAGAGACCTGGGTTCAATCCCTGGGTCAGGAAGATCCACTGGAGAAGGGAATGGCTACCCACTCCAGTATTCTTGCCTGGAGAATTCCATGGATAGAGAAGCCTGGTGGGCTACTGTCCAAGGGGCCGCAAAGAATCGGACATGACTGAGCGACTAACACTTTCATCATCACAGAGAAAATCAATTGTGTGTCTCTTTGAATCAATTGGTGTGATTGAGCCACATTATCTCCCTAACATTAAACTACATGTTATTACTGGGATAAGCTCTTCTTAGTCAAGACATATTATTACAATCTTTAGAACATACCACTGCATAGGGTTTTTAAGGTGATGTTCAATTAACTTTATAAAATAAATGAAAAAGCTTCCTGGCTGTCCATTCTTATAAACACCAGAAGCATGTGAACATATGAGTGCTTGTTCTCCTTCCAGTAAATGAATCAGGGTCTACTTGACCTGGATGAGAGACAGGCAAAGCCTGGAAGACCCCAGGAGTAGGGGGAAGGTGGGTGTTGTGCTTCTGTGCAGAAAAAAAAAATGACTCATTCGATTCGATTTCTACTTCTGTTCCTGGCTGACCATTGGGTGCCAATGCACAAAGGATTGCATAAACGTTCATTCCATCCCATAAGCAGGCCTGGCTTAGTCACCTCTGCACCCCTGGCATTTGTGGCACGTAGTAGGTGCTTTAAAAAAAGTCAACACAAAGAACTGTAAATGATGACATTTTTCTCAGCACCCAGTAGCTAAGTCAGGTCCCTCTGTCCACATACATCCAAGTTGGATCACCTCCCTCCAACTCGATTCTCCCTCCCTTATGTAGCCAGAGATGGTCCCGAGGATGGAAAGCCCTAGAAGACAAAGTCATTCTGAGGCTGGAGGGAGCTGATGGGTGTTGAGAGAGAAGGAAGAGCCATTTTTGTTTGTAAGAGAACGGTAAAGGGTGTGAAGAAAGTGGGTTATGAGCTGATTTTGTGTAGAAGACCCTCTGATACATTTTAACCTTGTTGTTTTCAGTCACTCAGTCGTGTCCAACTCTTTGCGACCCTGTGGGCTGCAGCATGCCAGTCTTCCCTGTCCTTCACCATCTCCCAGAGTTTGCTCAAACTCATGTCCACTGATGCCATTGGCGATGCCATCCAATCATCTCACACTCTGTCGCCCCCTTCTCTTGCCCTCAGTCTTTCCCAGCATCAGGGTCTTTTCCAATGAGTTGACTCTTTGCATCAGGTGGCCTCTTGGAGACACATAAAACTATTGAGTCCTCAGGGAGGCAGGCTCCCAAATGCCTTTCTTTACCTTGAGAAGGTCCCAGCAGTCCTTGAGTCTTCACTGAGTGTGTTTAATGCTGGTTCCCTATGTGTTGAAAGCGGCAGATATGGATCCTGTTCTCATTTGGCAAATATTACGGTAGTCCCAGTGCACAGTTTCGTGGCTGAGACAGGGGAGGTATCCGGTGAGAGATGTTGGATGGATGATGGATGAGTGGATGGATCAGAGTTTACTCTGATCCAGTCACTGGGCCAGTTAACACCAGCGCCCAGAAAGAACAAAGGGAGCACGTTTCTCCAGGTGTGTCCTGGAGGGTGTGGAGGGCTCCTCCTGCCTCAGAATACCTTGGGAAAATTGCTAAAATGCAGATTCCTGGGCTCCATCAGGATGCTCTGTATCAGAATCTCTACAGAGGGACCCGGGATTATGCATCTGTAATAAGCTCGCCTTGAGAGGTTCTGACACACCCTTCAGTTTGCCACTCATGCACCAGGTGATCTTCCTTAATGAGACTATGTTGTGAAAAGCTTCCTGTTCACAGCCCACTCATTAACAATCACACCTCTTTGCCTGCCTCTTTTTCACAGTGGAGCGTGGTTAACACATTCAAGACAAGATGAGCAATGGAGGTTTGTCAAAGGTGGCCTTAATGAATTTATCCAAATCATGAAATGAGTTATAATTAGAATCTGTAATTACCCATCAGCTGCTGGGGAAATAGTAGAACATGTCAGGGGCCGCCCAGGAAGGCGTTTCAGGGCTCGATGGACGAGATGATGTGGGGAGGAGATAGAACTGGAGTCGGGGGAACCGCCTCCAGGGAAGGGAGGTCTGATCTACTCAAGTGCCTACTGTGTGCACTCTGGCTGTGTGATGGCTGTTCTCTCCTCTGAATGCTCATAGCAGCCTTATATAGGATAGGTTTCTAACCTAACCTTGTCTTAGGTTGAGTTTCCTCCAGAAGCAGATCCTAAGCGAGGATTTGAGTGCTAGAAAGTTATATGGGAGGTGAAAGTAGAAGAGTGGAGACTGAGTCAAGGATGGGAAGACCACCACCAAAGGGCGTGTTAGCACACCAGCTACCATGGTGGGTGCCTGGGGCTTATTTCCACCAGGGAGACTGGCAGTAGGTCAGAACATATATGGAACGTATATCGCAGAATTCTCCTTGCTGTGGGGCAAGACTGCTGGGGTATTTATACACCAGCTTCTGTCAGCTCAGTTGCTGCATCCAAATAATTAAGGCAGACCCAGGAGACAGACACTAACTCTAACTCAATGTCCAAGAACCAAATGAACGTTAGGAAAGAAAGGCTGATGGGAACATGGAGGAGAAAAGAATTCATTGTGCTCAGGATGGGCAGCCTAGGAGGTGGCAGTTGGGCTCTGGAATGTGACCAGCGCTACCCCTACATGACCACCATGTGCCCCATGGACATATTGGCATGCTCCTAATTTTGGTGCTCTTTATAGTTGGCTGAAGTTTCTTCTTTGACACTGTGAACTTCAACAGCATTAAAGAAACACAGACCAAAACCATGCTTTGTTGTTTAGTCACTAAGTCACATCTGACTCTTTGCAAGAATACTGGAGTGGGTTGCCATTTCTTCTCCAGGGGAACTTCCCAACCCAGGGATCGAACTCACGTGTCCTGCATGGCAGGCAGATTCTTTACCACTGAGCCACCTGGGAAGCCCAGAACCATGCTTGCTGAATATTAATTAAAGGTAAGTGCCTCTGAATTCTCTTCACGTGTTGTTGCTTCATGCACACATGTTTCTCTGGGAGTTTAATCCATGCACACTGGCCATTCCTCCTGTGCGTACACATGACATTGTGGGCACACATTCCCAGGCCCGGACTATAACCTACATTCTCTGAGAGAAGCCGCTGCATCTTTTCAGGGTGAAGGAAGTAATACATATGAGAACCATTTGTCAACAGCATCTTTCTCTCAGTCCGCATCACTCTCTGTGGCTTTATGCTTTTTATTTCTTTGATGTACGTAATACATTTTTAAATAATCTTCTTAGTTCATTCATTGACTTGACTTCTGGCTCTTCTGCTCTGGCTGGAATAAAAAGACTGCAAGGACTTTGGCATCCATCTCCTGCCTGACACAGGGTCTGGTGCACAGTAGGTCCTCAATAGATATTTGCTGATTGAGTGAACAAATACAAATATGAGGGTCATTATTATTTCCTTCGTGTTAATAGTTTGCTTCCCCAATGTCCTGCGTGAAAGCATTTGGGATGTTTCCCGTTTCCCTTTGTTTTAGGTGATGCCCTCTGTACAGGATACTTGGCTCTTCCTTTAATGTTTCCCCAGGATGTAATTCCTGAAGTGGAATTGTGGTGCCTGGAGGGCGTAGCCCTGTGCTGGCCAATAGAGCTTTCTGCAGTGACGGAAATGTTCTATAATTGTGCTGCCAATGCAACTGCCTTTTGCCATACGTGGCGATTAAGTACTTAAAATGTGGCTAGTGTGACTGAGGAATTGAATTTTTAACTTTTTAAAATTTTAATTCATTTAACTTGAACTAGCCCATGTAGCTAGTGGGTGCCACACTGGACAGTGCGAGTACAATCTGTGTTTAATTCTTTCTGCATTTCCAGAGCATCCCCTCAAAAATGCAACCAACCTACTGTGCACCCGCATCCCTACCTCTGCCCACATGGAGAGTTGATGTTTCTTCCTAAGCCAAGGTGGAAGGAATGGCAACAGGAGCAGTTCACTAGCTCATCTCTTCATTCAGAAGACATCTACTGAATGCTCCCCAAGGTGCCCGTATGGTGCTGGGAGATGAGAATTCAGAACTGACACCCATCCCCTCCCTCAAGCAGCTTATCCATGAGTCACCACCTTCCCTTTAGGAAATATGGGACAGACACAAGAGAGGCCTAATCAAAGGCTGATGGGAGTACTGAGGAGGGATGGATGAACTGGGCTTTGGGATCTAAGTGTGGCCCACAGTTAGCTCTGGGACTGTGTTTTCTACCCCATAAATTGGGTCACATGGTCTAAACAAGGATCAGGGGGCCACTTCTGGGTAAGGCAGGCAGTCTCAAGTGTGGTGACCACAGTGGAGTTTCAGGAGCCTTGGGAGGGTGTGAAGGCTTTTGCATAGCAACACAGTCAAGTCTATGACTCAGAGCATCTGGGAGGCTCATCCTGCCTGCCACACTCTTCCAGATGCAGTGAGCAGTCCAGGCCTAAAGGAATTCGGGCAGAAAAATCCAGATGTTGAGCTCTCTCTGTGTCTGTGTTTTCCCAGCCTGCAGTAGAAGTCTACCTGCTCTGCCTGTTGAGTGCACAGCTGTGACCTGGCATACTGAGCGCTTTACAGGTCTCTGCAGGATGATTTCTAGAACACGTGAGTGAATAAATGATGAGCTCTGTGACCCTGCACAGCTCTGGGCCTGCAGGGAGATCTGTGTTGTTTGGTACTTTCTGGGTCCTGGTGCCATCTGACAATCTGTGGACACTTTCCCACTTTCTGTATGACTGTTTACTTACATAGAATTTGTATAAGACTTCATGGGTAGAAAGCCCTTGTGAGCTCCTAGAGGTCCACATGTCCTTCTTGGAAAAGCTTGGGCTTTAAATGATGCTAAGCTCCTTTGGGTGGGCTTCCCTGGTGGCTCAAACAGTAAAGAACCCACCTGCCAAAGCAAGAGATGCAAGAAACACAGGTTTGATCCCTGGGCCGGGAAGATCCCCTGGAGAAAGGAATGGCTACCCACTCCAGTATTCTTGCCTGGGAGATCCCATGGACAGAGCAGCCTGGCAGGCCACAGTCCATGGGTTTTCAAAGAGATGGACACAACTGAGTGACTAAAGACACACATACACACACAAGCTCCTTTGGGTTACATCATCTGATTGTGTGTATTAGTTTCCAGTAGCTGCTGTAACACCTTACCCCTACCTGGGTGGCTTAAAACAGTAGAAGTATGTTCTTTCCCATTTCTGGAGGCCAGAAGTTCAAAATCAAGGTGTCAGCCAGGCAGCACTCATTTGGGGCTCCAGGGGAGAACCCTCAGTTCTTTGCCTCTTCCTGCTTCTGGTGGCTGTTGGCATTCTTTCTCTTATGGCTGCATGGCTCTGATTTCTGCCTCCCTGGTCACATTACCTCCTCCCCGTTTGTCTGTCTTCAACCTCCCTCTGCTTTTCTCATATCAGGGTGCTTGTCATTGGATTTAGGGCCTGCCTGGATAATCCAAGAGGATTCCTCATCTCAAGATCCTTAACTTAATTACATCTGCAAAGAACCTTTTCCCAAAGAAGGTCACATTCACAGGTTCTGGGAATTAGGATGTGGATGTAGGTTTGGAGGGTGGGGAACTGTTAAACCTGTTATAGTGAGTATGGGGGTTTGTTTGCCTTTTCTTACTGTTGTCCAAGTGCTACCTCCAAACGGCCTTGACCTGATTGGAGGTGTTTTAGTCAGAACCACAGGGACTGGTTTGCATTTTTCCTGTTTCTTCTGGCCCCAGGGAGTCTCATCAGGATATTCTCTAATGGAGAGGCCATTCAGGGGTGACACAGAGACCCCAAGGTGGGCCAGGCTCAGCTCTAGGTGGTACAGCCAAGCCCAAGGCACTGGGTCATTCCTATATCCCTGATTCTGCTCTGGGTTACAGTTTCTGCAAATCCTCTGTGTGATGTTATTTTTCAGAAACATGAAGGGAGATTGAGCTGAGGGGCTTGCATAGCACCCCCTTTTCATGCATTGGCAAGCATGGATGGGACTGTCTGCAGGCCATTCTCCTGAGGATGGGGAGTCATCGAGTCTTGTTTTTTCAGGCCACAGAAACAAGATTGCCTTTTTTAAATTATGTTATATCAACTCTGGGGAACCTTGTGATGGATTCCTTTAGGTGGGGGTTGTGGTATTGAACTCCGATGGAGCTGTGTGAATGAATGAATTCTCAGATGAAGTCTGCCCTTTTCCAGCTTCTCTGCTCTGTCGAAAACTTGAGTGCTGCAGCTTTGAGTGATGCAGCTTTGAGTGATGTTAGAATATTCTTTACATGCTCAATGCTTTGTCCTCAGGAAATGCAAATATTCGTGCTTTCTGGAAAAACATCTTCTAGCAGATAAAAGCCATCAGCCCTCTGAGAACTTTTCCCTCTCGGTCTCTCTTTTTTAACCAATAAACTGCTGTGATTGCCCCACTCTTCCAGCAAGTTCTTAGAGACATTCTATTTAGTAACCCCAAGTTCTCACTGAAGATGGGACAAAATGACACATTAGCATCAGATACTTTGTAGTGATTATCTCGATGGAATAATAAATTCCATCCTCAGAAGTCTACACAGCTGCTTGCTTCTCAGAAAGCAGTTGCTCCAGGAAAAACAACTTTGAATGCTAAGTCATGGCTCCACCTTTCAAGAAAATCTTCTTTAATATCTGTTTAGCTGAAGAACGCACCCCTGCTTGTGCCAATATTAGGCAATTAGCAAATGGGAGTGTGTTTTGCAAGCACAAGGCATCCTTCATTTTATTTTATTCTTTTGGTTGTTAACAGCTGTGGAAGTGTAGCTAATATTTGTCCCTTGAAGAACAAACAGCTTGTTTGTGGCTTGAACATAAAGACCGTCACCCACACGTGAAGTGCTAATAATTGCAAGTCTTTAATGGTGCTGTAATTTGCAGATAACAGCCCTTCAAATGTCTGTGTTTTTTCTTCTTCCAGGATTTAACCTTAGCCAGACATGCCTGGCTTAATAATAAGGTTGACTCTCTCGTTCTGACAAGAGCTGGGTCTGAACTTTGGCTCAAAAAATGTTCGAATGAGGCGTGAGGAATTCAGATCAATTAGCCTCTCACTTCTCACCCTAGACCTCTTACTCCTAGGGAGACATCTGCAGGTCAGAAATTGCACCTCTACCCGTCTGTCTGCCTGCTGGCTGGGATGCCCAGGCCACACCTCCTCTGATGAGCCCTTATGGATGCCTGGGAGCCCATCTGCAGGTTGGAGCTCCAGTGCACCTTGGGTACCACACAGGCAGGGCTGAGACTGCCCGATGGCCCTGACTCTCCTCCTCCACTGCCCCCTCCTTGGCCCCCTATCTCCCCTGGACCAGCACAGAGGCCTCCTCCCTGCCTCCCCTCCCACTCTGGCCCCTGCCTTTCTTGTGCACACAGCAACCAGGGTGGGCTTTTAAAAACATGATCCTACTGGCATTATTCCCATTGCTCTGCCTGTCGGTCACTTCCTGTTGTGCCTGAAATAAAATCTAAATGCATTCACGTGACTTATTTGATGGCCTGATATTCATCTGGTGTCCGTTGGTTGATACAGGCTATTAGAAGTCTTGTCTGGCTTATTACCTAGGGACCCCTTCCTCCTCCCACAGCTTCGCATGATCCATCAGTGAAAGGTTAACACCTGGCACCTTTGGGGCCTCCAGGCCGGGCTTCAGCAGTGTGGTCAGCATCCCTTTCGATGCTATGGATGTTGCTAAATATTCCACCATCGTGCAGCTAATAAGATTCTACATCTGATCTCAGCTTCCCCCTTCCCGGGTTTATACCTTTGCCTTCTTCATCTGGCCACACTGACCCCTTTTCAGCTCCCTGAACACCCTAAGCTCATGCCTGCTTTCCAGAGCATTCGCCAGCTCGGTGCCCTCTGCCTAGAATGTTCTCATCTTCAAGCCCTGTTCATCTTTCCAGCCTCCATCTGGCTGTTGCTTCTTCAGAGAGGTCTTCCTTTACTCTACATCCTCCTCAGGGTCCCTCCCTCATGCTCTGCCTCTGTGCCGCCTTTATTTCATTCATAGAAGTCAGCCCAGCCTTGATTATCCGGTTTACTCACATGTTGTTATAAACTCTTCCCCGTGAGAATGTATGTTCCCCGGCCAGGAACCTTGTCTGTGATGATCACTTTTGGACTCCCCATTGACCTAACACCGTGCCAGGAACTTACAGGTCAGAGGATGAGCCTCTTAAATAGAAGAAGGAAGACACGGAAAGGAAGGCACAGGAGAAAGACAGTGGGAGTGAGTGGAGGGGGTGAGGCCCACCACACGGGAAGACAGGAGGTGACACGTGCACAGAGGAAATGCTTGCACCACGCTGGACCCTGGGCCGAGGGCGTGATGACCACACCCCTTAAACTCTCACCGTGACCTTGTGTGTGTGTTCTTAGTAACTCAGTCCTGTCCGACTCTTTGTGACCGCATGGGCTATAGCCCTCCAGGCTCCTTTGGCCATGGGGATTCTCAAGGCAAGAATACTGGAGTAGGTTGCTATGCCCTCCTCCAGGGGAACTTCCCAACCCAGGGATCGAACCCAGGTCTCCCACATTGCAGGCAGATTCTTTACAGTCTGAGTCACCAGGGAAGCCCAAGAATACTGGAGTGGATCAGTTCAGTCGCTCAGTTGTGTCCGACTCTTTGCAACCCCATGGACTGCAGCACGCGAGGCTTCCCTGTCCATCACCAACTCCTAGAGCTTACACAAACTCATGTCCATTGAGTCGGTGATGCCATCCAATCATCTCATTCTCTGTCATCCCCTTCTCCTCCTGCCTTCAATCTTTCCCAGCATCAGGCTCTTTTCCAATGAGTCAGTTCCTCGAATAAGGTGGCCAGAGTATTGAAGTTTCAGCTTCAGCATCAGTCCTTCCAATGAATATTCAAGACTGATTTCCTTTAGGATGGATTGGTTGCATCTCCTTGGAGTCCAAGGGACTCTCAAGAGTCTTCCCCAACACCACAGTTCAAAAGCATCAATTCTTCTGTGCTCAGCTTTCTTTATAGTCCAACTCTCACATCCATACATGACTACTGGAAAAACCATAGCTTTGACTAGACAGACCTTTGTTGGCAAACTAATGCCTCTGTTTTTTAATATGCTGTCTAGGTTGGTCATAACTTTTCTTCCAAGGAGCAAGCGTCTTTTAATTTCATGGCTGCAGTCACCATCTGCAGTGATTTTGGAGCCTCCCCCAAAAATAAAGTCTGCCACTGTTTCCACTATTTCTCCATCTATTTGCCATGAAGTGAGGGGACCAGATGCCATGATCTTAGTTTTCTGAATGTTGAGTTTTAAGCCAACTTTTTCACTCTCCTCTTTCACTTTCATCAAGAGGCTCTTTAGTTCTTCTTCACTTTCTGCCATAAGGGTGGTATCATCTGCATATCTGAGGTTATTGATATTTCTATTGGCAATCTTAATTCCAGCTTATGCTTCACCCAGCCCAGCATTTCATATGATGTACTCTGCATATAAGTTAAATAAGCAGGGTGACAATATACAGCCTTGACGTACTCCTTTTCCTATTTGGAACCAGTCTGTTGTTCTGTGTCCAGTTCTAACTGTTGCTTCTTGACCTGCATACAGATTTCTGAGGAGGCAGGTCAGGTGGTCTGGTTTTCCCATCTCTTTCAGAATTTTCCAGTTTATTGTAATCCACACAGTCAAAGGCTTTGGCATAGTCAATAAAGCAGAAGTAGATGTTTTTCTTGACTCTCTTGCTTTTTGGATGATCCAACAAATGTTGGCAATTTGATCTCTGGTTCCTCTGCCTTTCTAAATCCAACTTGAACATCTGGAAGTTCATGATTCATGTACTGTGGAAGCCTGGCTTGGAGAATTTTGAGCATTACTTTGCTAGCATGTGAAATGAGTGCAATTGTGTGGTAGTTTGAGCATTCTTTGGCATTGCCTTTCTTTGGGATTGGAATGAACACTGACCTTTTCCAGTCCTGTGGCCACTGCTGAGTTTTCCAAATTTGCTGGCATATTGAGTGCAGCACTTTCACAGCATCATCTTTTAGGATTTGAAATAGCTCAACTGGAATTCCTCACCTCCACTAGCTTTGTTCGTAGTGATGCTTCCTACGCATTCCAGGATATCTGGCTCTAGGTGAGTGATGACATCATCGTGGTTATTTGGGTCATGAAGATCTTTTTTGTATAGTTCTGTGTATTCTTGCCACCTCTTCTTAATATCTTCTGCTTCTGTTAGGTCCCTACCATTTCTGTCCTTTATTGTGCCCATCTTTGCATGAAATATTCCTTTGGTATCTCTAATTTTCTTGAAGAGATCTCTAGTCTTTCCCATTCTATTGTTTTCCTCTATTTCTTTGCACTGATCACTGAGGAAGGCTTTCTTATCTCTCCTTGCTATTCTTTGGAACTCTGCATTCAAATGGGTATATCTTTCCTTTTCTCCTTTGCCTTTCACTTCTCTTCTTTTCTCAGTTATTTGTAAGGCATACTCGGACAACCAGTTTGCCTTTTTGCATTTCTTTTTCTTGGGGATGGTCTTGATCACTGCCTCCTGTACACTGTCACGAACCTCCGTCCATAGTTCTTCAGGCACTCTGTCTATCAGATCTAAACCCTTGAGTCTATTTATCACTCCAGTGTATAATCATAAGGGATTTGATTTAGGTCATACCTGGATGGTCTAGTGGTTTTCCCTACTTTCTTCAATTTAAGTCTGAATTTGGCAATAAGGAGTTCATGATCTGAGCCACAGTCAGCTCCCAGTCTCGTTTTTGCTGACTGTATAGAGCTTCTCCATCTTTGGTTGCAAAGAATATAATCAATCTGATTTCAGTGTTGACCTGGTAATGTCCATGTGTAGAGTCTTCTCTTGTGTTGTTGGAAGAGGGTATTTGCTATGACCAGTGTGTTCTCTTGGCAAAACTCTATTAGCCTTTGCTCTGCTTCATTCTGTACTCCAAGGCCAAATTTGCCTGTTACTCCTGGTGTCTCTTGACTTCTACTTTTGCATTCCAGTCCCCTATAATAAAAAGGACATCTTTTGGGGGTGTTAGTTCTCAAGGCCTTGTAGGTCTTCATAGAACCGTTCAACTACAGCTTCTTGAGCATTACTGGTCAGGGCATAGACTTGGATTACTGTGATACTGAATGGTTTGCCTTGGAAACGAACAGAAATCATTCTGTCATTTTTAAGATTGCATCCAAGTACTGCATTTCAGACTCTTTTGTTGACTCTGATGGCTACTCCATTTCTTCTAAGGGATTCCTGCCCACAGTAGTATATATAATGGTCACCTGAGTTAAATTCACCCATTCTAGTCCATTTTAGTTTACTGATTCCTAAAATGTCAGTGTTCATTCTTGCCATCTCCTGTTTGACCACTTTCAATTTGCCTTGATTCATGGACCTAACATTCCAGGTTCCTATGCAATATTGCTCTTTACAGCATCGGACTTTGCTTCTATCACCAGTCATATCCACAACTGGGGGTTGTTTTTGCTATTGCTCTCTGTCTTCATTCTGTCTGGAATTATTTCTCCACTGATCTCCAGTAGCAAAATGGGCATCTACCGACCTGGGGAGTTCATCTTTCAGTGTCCTATCTTTTTGCCTTTTCATACTGTTCATGGGGTTCTCAAGGCAAGAATACTGAAATGGTTTGCCATTCCCTTCTCCAGTGGACCATTTTTTGTCAGAACTCTCCACCATGACCCGTCTGTCTTGGGTGGCCCTACTCGGCACGGCTCATAGTTTCATTGAGTTAGACAAGGCTGTGGTCCATGTGACTAGAAATGGTTAGTTTTCTGTGATTGTGGTTTTCATTCTGCCTGCCCTCTGATGGATAAGGACAAGAGGCTTATGGAAGCTTCCTGATGGAAGAAACTGACTGAGGGGGAAACTGGGTCTTATTCTAATGGACGGGGCCATGCTCAGTAAATCTTTAACCCAATTTTCTGTTGGGGCGGGCTGTGTTCCCTCTGTGTTATTTGACCTGAGGCCAAACTATGGTGGAGGTACTGAAGATAATGGCAACCTCCTTCAAAAGGTCCCAGGCACCCACTGTTGCACCCAGTGCCCCCAACCCTGCAGCAGGCCACCACCGGCCCACGCCTCTGCCAGAGGACACTCATGGGCAAGTCTGGGTCAGTCTCTTGTGGCATCACTGCTTCTTTCTCCTGGGTCCTGGTGCACACAGGGTTCTGTTTGTGCCTTCCAAGAGTCTGTTTCCCCAGTCCTGTGTAAGTTCTGGAGGCTCTATGGTGAGGTTAATTGCAACCTCCTCCAAGAGGGCTTATGCCATACCCAGATCTGCTACAACCAGAGCCCCTGCCCCTGCCCCTGCAGCAGACCACTGCTGACCCATACTTCCACAGGAGACACTCAAACACAGTTCTGGCTCAGTCTCTGTGGGATCTCTGGGTCCTGGTGCACACAAGGTTTGTTTGAGCCCTCCAAGCATCTCTGGTTGGTCCAGGGTTTGATTCTAAATGTGATTCCGCCCCTCCTACCATCTTGCTGGGGCTTCTCCTTTGCCCTTGGATGTGGGGTATCTTTTTGTGGTGGGATCCAACATTCTCCTGTCAATGGTTGTTTAGCAGGGAGTTGTAATTTTGGAGTTCTCACAGGAGAAGATGAGTGTATGTCCTTCTACTCTGCCATCTTGAATGCAGTGAGTAGCCTGTCCCTTTTCCAGTGGAACTTCCTGACCCAGGAATTGAACCAGGGTCTCCTGCATTGCAGCTGGATTCTGTACCAGCTGAGCTACCTGGGAAGCCCCACCATGACCTTAGCAAGTTATTAATATTTCTCCTATTTTGTGAGTGAGGAGAATGAGGCTCCAAATTGAAAGTGGCTTCCAAGTCCAGGAACTAGGGCTTCCCTGATAGCTCAGTTGGTAAAGAATCCACCTGGAATGCAGTAGACCCCAGTTCAATTCCTGGGTTGGGAAGATCCACTAGAGATGGGATAGGCTACCCACTTCAGTATTCTTGGGCTTGCCTGGTGGTTCAGCTGGTAAAGAATCTGCCTGCAATGTGGGAGATCTGGGTTTGATCCCTGGGTTGGGAAGATCCCCTGGAGAAGGGAAAGACTACCCACTCCAGTATTCTGGCCTGGAGAATTCCATGGATTGGCACGAAGAGTTGGACACAACTGAGCAACTCACTCACTTGCCCAAATCCCCAGCTAGGCAGTGCAGAAGATAGAGTTCAGTCTGGAGCTGGCCTGCCTGCTGCTTGCACCCTTAGCTGGACGCTGGAGGAAGAGACAAAGCCAGCCTCAACCATAGTGGATCAGTGGTTCTCAAAGTGTTAAGATTCTTAAGTGCTTAAGAATCACCTGTAGTGTTTACTTAAAATGCAGAATTCTGATTTCTTGGCAGAAGTTTGCTTCAATAGGCCTCGGATGGGGGCCCCAGAATCATCTTTTTAATATCCTTTGTACAGGCTTATTTTATCTTGATCTTGATAATGACCAGGGATCTTTCTACCTTTGCATTTCCAAGATCCAATATGGGGTACAGAGCTAGTGTTGAGTAAGCATTATCTCAACAAATAGATGACTGACTGAATGAATGAGTGAATGTTTTCATTTTGGATCCTTTTTTTCCCCAAGTAAGACAAATTTTGAGAATAATTCAGGTCATATTGGAATTTTTTTTTTTTCATATTGGAATTTAACAGGGCGTTAACTCTAATCACTTTCTTCCTCTCTGGACTGTAACCTAATTGTGTTTGAAAAGTAGAGAAGACTGTACATTTCATTTCTTTTTTTGCCCATTGGAAGCCAAACATTTTTGTTGTTGTTGCTGTTGAATTGTGTCACACTAATGGTGAAGGATTGATTTTGATGGCTTATTTGATATTATTTATTTGGCCAAAATATCCTAACATCTGCTAGCTTTTCTTCTCAAGGCTCCAAAATTTTAGGAAATGGCTGCTGCTGCTGCTGCTAAGTCGCTTCAGTTGTGTCCGACTCTGTGCGACCCCAGAGACGGCAGCCTACCAGGCTTCCCTGTCCCTGGGATTCTCCAGGCAAGAACACTGGAGTGGGTTGCCATTTCCTTCTCCAATGCATGAAAGTGAAAAGTGAAAGTGAAGTCGCTCAGTTGTGTCCGACTCTTAACGACCCCATGGACTGCAGCCTACCAGGCTCCTCAGGAAATGGAGCAGCAGATAAATAGGTCCCACTTTTTTCCTTCCTTTCTTTTCCTCCCAGCCAGTCATGGTTCCAGGATAGGTGATAAGGGACTCGTGAAAAGCTTAAAGCATATAAACCCTGGGAGAGAACCATGCTTCCTGGGGGCCTAGGAGGACTCTTAGGTAAAGAACGTGGGGGAGGGGTGGAGTCACTGGGCCCGCTCACCATCCTGGATCTTCTTTCCTTGACTTGGTGTACATAATCCCCAGGGCAGCCACATTGTTATTAAAAATCTGCAAGGATGGGGGTGCATTTGGTCAGGAGGACTGGGAGAAAATGAAATGGCATGGCTTATCTTCTTAGGTTTCTCAAAAACAAAGGAGACACTTGGGAGGACCAAGCAGCAGGCAGGGTGGAGGGACTAGGATGCCCCACACTGCCCATCAGGGAAGTCACACAGTAGAAGAGTCAACTCAGGAAGCATGTGACCAGGAAGACGAGCGCTTATTCCACTCCACTATGCTTTGTTCATTGCTGTACCCTCAGCGCCTAGAAAAGAATACAGCCATGAACATAACAAAGTCCTTGCCTTCTTGGAGCTTATATTCTAGTCGATGAGAAAGAATATATATATAAGCGCATTTTTAAAAAATTAAGCGAATAAATAAATTGCAGACTCTGTTGGATGGTGATGAGTTCTATGTAGAAAAAGCAAGAAGTGGGGAAGCAGAGAGTTTCTGGGGCAGAGCAAGTAGACATTTTACTAGGGCAATCCAAAAAAGTTCTCCTTGAGAAGATGTCATTTGTGCAAAGACCTTGTAGGAGATTAGGTTCCTGGGAAATCAACTCTGAGCCTCATAGAGAGTGGCCACAAATTTAATGATTTTTAAATAACATAGATGTATTATTTTACAGTTCTGTACATCAGAAGTTCTAAATTCATGGTATCAGTAGAGCTGCGTGACTTCTAGATGCCTTAGGGAGAATCTACTTCCTTTTCCAGTTTCTAGAAACCACCTGCATTCCTTGGCTTATGGCCTCTTCCTTCATCTTTAAGACCAATAGCATAGCATCTTCAAATCTCTCTCTCTGACTTCTGCTTCTGTCACTCTATCTCCTTCTCTGTCTCTGACTCTCCTGCCTCCCTCTTATAAGGAACATATAGTCACACTGGACCCATCCAGAGAATCCAGGATAATCTCCCCTTCTCAAGGTCCTTCCTGTAATCACATCTGCAAAGTCCCTTTTGCCACATAGGGGAACATATTCACAGGCTCTGGCCCTATCTTCGGGGGTGATAATTCTGCCTACAACAGATGGAAGAGCATTTCAGGCAGGAGAAACTGCTTAAACAAAAACATAATAAACACAGTGCCATGTGCTATGTGAATGCATGGGAAGAAAAAAATAAAGCCTTTCGGACCCTCCTGCTAGGTGAGAAATAGTTTTTGGTTCTGGGTTCTGACGTAGGAGCAGCTAGGGGTTAGTCTGAGTAGAATGGTAGGCCAGGGGATGTGTTCCGAAGCTGCCATATTGTGTGATGAGCACATCATCTTTACTTAAATGATGTGTTTGTTTGTGGTGGCTTGTCAGGGGAGGAGTGGTTTAGAGACTGGGAAAGGCCTAACACCACGCTGACTGGGAGGGGCAACGGGTACCCCTATGGTCAGTTTTATAAATTACAGAGACTATAAATCCACAGTGTGCTAGGGCATAGGCACTGTAAATGAGACACCCCAGAATCCAGGGTCACTTCCTCCTCTGTCCCCCACTGTCTGGGCGGGGAGGTGAACCCCAGGTGACCACAAGAAGGACAGAGCAGTTCCTGGGTCCCTTCTCAGGTCGGCAGAGCTATGGCTCGGGCTCCTGCTGCCTCTGTGTCTGCCCCCAGAGTGACCACCAATGCCAACAAAGTTCCTAACCCCAGAGAAAAGAATTGCCTCTGTCACATGGAGTGTCCAGTAGACATGGGATCATAGGAAGGGGCTGGATCCAAATTCTGAAGATGTATGCAGATCTCAGCCGTCTTGCTGGCAGATGATGCAGACCTGGGCATTACTTAACCTCTCAGAGTCTCAATTTCCTCATCTGGAAAGTATGGATAATAACTTCTACTCCACGGGGCTGTTGAGAAGATTTGATGACATCATGCTTGGAAAGTGCCTTCCAAATAAAGAGGTTTATAATTTTTTAAGTGTTGAGTTTTGGGAAGCAGAGTCTAGCTTGGAAGGTGGTCATCTGCTAAGGATCCCATAGCCCCTCTCAGTTAACCAGAAAACACTGTTTTCCAGAGCAGACTGTTCTAGAACATTATGCGGGAACAGAATGTATGGTCCCAGGCATCTGTGCCCTGGCTAAGAAGAGAAGGTGAAGCCCCTTAAGGCTGACTTTTTCTCCCTCTCTCTGCACCCTGCCTGCTTCTTCATGTTGGTGGTTACCTGAGAATCCAGGTCCCCACACCTGCACCCCAAGTTGGTGGCTGGAGGGGGGTGGTCAGTGTAGCAAGACAGTGAAATGTACTCTCTCCTGCACACTGGAATGCTTCCAACAGCTTTGCCATATTTGAAATTCAAATAGCTGCAGCACTTCCTGCACTGTATTAACTTCCATGATTACTAGGGAGAAAGGCTCCTGACAGAACTCGCATGTCGACCTTGTAATGGTTTTGTCTATGGAGCCCATCTTGGGTCTATTCTGCTGAGAGAGTCGGGGAGAGGATCAGGGGTGCCAGGCACAGCCTCTTCGTTAAGGCCTCCCGCAAACTAAAAGCACAATTTTGAACTTGCTTATTCAAGCCCAGAGAGAACTTGAGTCTCAGCCTCTGACCCATAGCCAGGTGGCCCAGTGTTCTTGGCCAGGGCAGGTCCCAGGGGCCCCATGCTCAGCACAGGTTTAGGGTATTGTCCCCTCCTCCCCAACATATACCAAGGAATTGATGTGCCGAGCATGGGCTAAGTGCTTCTCCGTAACTATCTCCAGCGCACTTCAGAGCAACCCTGTGAAAGCAAGTTCTGTAATTCCCATTTCAGAGACTGGAAGAATAAGGCCCAGATGGAAATGGAATCAGACTGACCTGAGTTAGAAATCCATCTCCCAAACCAGGTCCCATCTCTTAAGATAAGCATGTGACTTGCACCATATACTCATTCTCTCAGTTTTGGTTCATTCACCTACAAAAATGGGGATTGTTTACTGACTTGAGGGGCTTCTGTGAGAAATAAATGAATGAAAGTGTGTAAATTACAGGTAGGAACTCCATGAACAGCAGCTACACAATGGATTTGCCTGAGTCTGGTGGTTCTGTGGGGCCCTTGTCTTTGGCCTGGGTTCGATCCCTGGGTTGGGAAGATCCTCTGGAGAAGGAAAAGTCTATGCACGCCAATATTCTGGCCTGGAGAATTCCATAGACTGCATAGTCCATGGGGTGGCAAAGAGTCTGACATGACTGAGGGAACTTCACTTTCACTTTTCCATGCTCTGCCCCAAGGGGGCGCCATTCAGAATCTGCACTCCAACACCCACTCCGGTCTCTGTAAAAAGGCTCCCGGAAAGGGAGTTTCCAAAGAAATTAGAAGAGACTGAAGCAAAATAATTTAAACTTAAAGTGAAACTCCAAACTGAGCCCAAAGCAAGGCCTTCTTAGCATACTCCATCAGCTACATCTGAGAGGAGCACTGGGGCTGTGCAGAGCCTACAGTTTGCTTGCTGTGGGACCTAGGATTCATAGGTTAGTAGTTCAGTGGGATTCTTGAATAAATAAATGAATGAACTCAAGCAGTGTCTGGAGAAGCATGAGGAAGCCCAGTACTGAGAAGTAAGAGGTATGAAGAAGGAGGCTTTGGCCAGTTGACCCTGGGCCAAACTTGTGTTGCCACCTGCCAGTTGTGTGACCTCAGGTGATGCAGTCATGTGTCTGGGCCCTTAGGTTTCCTGCTTGTAAAATCATAGGTGGGGCAGTCTAGACTCCAGCACTTTGGCACCCAGGAGGCCCTGACAGCACCATAGGGAGAAGCTCTGCAGTGGCATTTCTCTGCATCCTGCGATGGATCTGTTTCCAGAGCACAGACAGGCCGCATCACTCTGATGAGGCAGACTCTTTTTTGTATACTTTTTATTTTGTGTTGGGGTAGGGGTTAGATGATTAAACCTTCCCTGGTGGCTCAGACAGTAAAGAATCTGCCTGCGATGCAGGAGACCTGGGTTTGATCCCTGGGTCAGGAAGATTCCCTGGAGGAGCGAATAGCTACCCACTCAAGTATTCTTGCCTGGAGAATTCCATGGTCAGATGAACCTTGTGGGCTACAGCCCATGGGGTTGCAGAAAGTCAGAAACACTGATGAGCGACTAACACTATACCCAATTAACAATGTTGTGATAGTTTCAGGTGAACAGGGAAAGGACTCATTCATACATATAAAAAGAAAGGAAGTGAAGTCACTCAGCCATGTCCGACTCTTTGCGACCCCATGTACTGTAGCCTACCAGACTCCTCCATCCATGGAATTTTCCAGGCAAGAGTACTGGAGTGGGTTGCCATTTCCTTCTCCAGAGGATCTTCCAGACCCAGTGAACGAACCTGGGTCTCCTGCATTGCAGGCAGACGCTTTATCATCTGAGCTACCAGGGAAGCCATGTATCCAAACTCCCTCCCCATACAGGCTGCCACATAACATTGAGCAGCGTTCCCTGTGCTATGTAGTAGGTCCTTGTTGGTTATTCATTTTAAATACAGCAGTGTGTACCTGTCCACCCCAAGCTCTCTAACTGTCCTTTCCCCCCATCTTTCCCCCGGCAACCATAAGTTCTTTCTCTAAGGCTATTTCTGTTTTATAAGTTCATTTGTATCATTTCTTTTTAGATTTCACATATGATATTTGTCCTTCTCTGTCCAACTTACTTCACTCCGTATGACAATCTCTAGGTTCATTCATGTTCTGCAAATGGCATTATTTCATTCTTTTTTTTTTTTAATAAATTTATTTATTTTAGTTGGGGGCTAATTACTTTACAATATTGTAGTGGTTTTTGCCATACACTGACATGAATCAGCCATGGGTTTACATGTGTTCCCCATCTTGAACCCCCCTCCCACCTCCCACCCCATCCCATCCCTCTGGATCATCCCATTGCCCCAGCCCTGAGCATTTGTCTCATGCATTGAACCTGGAATGGTGTTCTGTTTCACATATGATAATATACATGTTTCAATGCTTTTCTCCCAGAATGTCCCACCCTCACCTTCTCCCTCAGGGTCCATAAGACTGTTCTATATATACACAATGGAATATTACTCAGCCATTAAAAAGAATACATTTGAATCAGTTCTATTGAGATGGATGAAACTGGAACCCATTATACAGAGTGAAGTAAGCCAGAAAGAAAAACACCAATACAGTATACTAATGCATATATATGCAATTTGAAAGATGGTAACAATAACCCTATATGTGAGACAGAATAAGAGACACAGATGCATAGAACAGTCTTATTTCATTCTTTTTAATGGCTGAGTAATGTTCCATTATTTATATGTACCACGTCTTCTTTATTCATTTCTCTGTTAATGGACATTTAGGTTGCTTGATGAAGCAGAACTCTTAAATCTAAACTGCCTACATCAGCATTTTATCTCCAGAGGGCATGTGAGACCACTAACATAAATGGACATCCCAAAACATAGACTTGTAAGGCTGCAGGGAAATTTTCCCCTCCTTATTTCACTGCCATTTCATTTTCTTCCCAGCCCACAAGGTGCCGAGCTTCTGGAGGAAGGAGCCCCACCTTCCACTCCTTTTGGGATCCCTCCAAGCAGTGCACTGTGTTGGCCAAGGGGCATGATAACATCCACAGTCCTGTACAGCCTGCGTACCTAAGCCACATCACCTCATTTTTCAGGCCTCTGTTTTTGCATCTGAAGATAAGGGTAGTAAGACCTCTTCATTTCTAAAGGAAAGATGTGAGGGTTCACTGAATTGTTGAGTTTAGCACAGTGCCTGGTGTGCAGTACGTGCTCAGTAAATGTCAGTGCTCTTCTTCCCTTAATAGCAGATCTTCGAACCTGGACTGGCGATCTGTTTCACATATGATAATATACATGTTTCAATGCTATTCTCTCAGATCATCCCACCCTTGCCTTCTCCCCCAGAGTCCAAAAGACTGTTCTATACATCTGTGTCTCTTTTTCTGTCTCACACATAGGGTTATCATTACCATCTTTCTAAATTCCATATATATGTGTTAGTATACTGTATATTGGTGTTTTTCTTTCTGGCTTACTTCACTCTGTACAATAGACTCCAGTTCCCAACTAAAATAAATAAATTAAAAAAAATAGTAGATCTTCGCTGTACAAATGATTAATGTGTGGTTGCTAGAACTCTTAGTCCTGGACAGTCCATGGGGACAGGGAGGAAATGATTTGAGTGATTTCTTGGGGCTGGCTCACTTGTCTCTGGTCTATATTATGCTTACTGATTCTCTCTCTCTCTCTCCCTGCCTTGCCTTCCCTCTTTCCCTCCCTCTTTCTTTCTTTCAATTTTCTTCTCTTCTCATAATAGAGTGGAAGAAAAATCTAATTCCCACTCTAGATTAAGAAATGTTTTTTTTTAATGGAGTATTTTTTAAATGTGGAATTTTTTTACGATGTCTCAGGTCAAGCAACTTAATGTTGGAAATGGTGCCCTTTTTCAGAGCAGATGGACCCCATATAGGAGCTCATGAGATGTTATGCAACAGCACATTTGGCTTTGATAGGTTTGAAAGGAATGATATTAAAGAGAGAAAACTATGGCACCATAGAGGATGGGTTTTCTTCCTCTTGCTCACACCATAACTTGAGATGAGATTGGTGCGTTCCGATAGCTCTTCTTGCTCTCTTCCTTGCAGTGTGCAAGGTGGAAACATCATTTCTTTTTCAGCTGGGTGCTGAGACTCTGAAGGTGAACTTGTTTAGAACATGTTGAAGGCAGGGTTGTCTGTGACACTCGCCGCCCTCTCGCCACTTTATGTGGTCCTGAACACTTCTAAGGGTTATATGAAATGGATACATGTGCTCTCTGGAGCTTATAAATAACTGTCTTCACATGCTCCTTCTAATTCATCCTCCACACACCCGCCACAGCACACTATTAAACACAGAACATGTCTTGCTTTAAATTCTCTATAGGTTTCCCACTGCTCTCAGAGTCCAGGCCCCTTATCATGGGTGACAAGGCTTGGGATTGGACCCCTGCCTGCTTCCCCAGCCTCCTCCCTGCTTCCCTAGCTCCTTCCCTTACTGCTTTCCCTCTACCCACCCAGGGCTGCTTCCAAACAGTCGGACACATGTGCTTCTTCCTGCCTCTCTGCTTTTCCACCTATTCATTCATTCATTTAGCAAACAAGTAGTGAGCACAAACTATGTGCCAGGCACTGTATTTGCTACCAAGGTTGAGAATGACACAGGCAGATCAAAAGGTCTCTGCCCTCATAGAGCCTACAGTCTCCAGGGGTAGACCGTGGGAGGGAGATTTTTTTTGTTGTTAGAATTATTTATTTATTTATTTATTACTTTACAATATTGTATTGGTTTTGCCATACACTGACATGAATCCGCCATAGGTGTACATGTGTTCCCCATCCAGAACCCCCCTCCCACTTCCCTCCCCATCCCATCCCTCTGGGTCATCCCAGTATACCAGCCCCGAGCACCCTGTATCATGCATTGAACCTGGACTACAAGCAACTCCTGCAGCTCAATTCCAGAAAAATAAATGACCCAATCAAAAAATGGGCCAAAGAACTAAACAGACATTTCTCCAAAGAAGACATACAGATGGCTAACAAACACATGAAAAGATGCTCAACATCACTCATTATCAGAGAAATGCAGATCAAAACCACAATGACGTACCATTTCACACCAGTCAGAATGGCTGCTATCCAAAAGTCTACAAGCAATAAATGCTGGAGAGGGTGTGGAGAAAAGGGAACCCTCTTACACTGTTGGTGGGAATGCAAACTAGTACAGCCACTATGGAGAACAGTGTGGAGATTCCTTAAAAAACTGGAAATAGAACTGCCATATGACCCAGCAATCCCACTGCTGGGCATACACACCGAGGAAACCAGAAGTGAAAGAGACACATACCCCAATGTTCATCGCAGCACTGTTTATAATAGCCAGGACATGGAAGCAACCTAGATGTCCATCAGCAGACGAATGGATACGAAAGCTGTGGTACATGTACACAGTGGAATATTACTCAGCCATTAAAAAGAATACATTTGAATCAGTTCTAATGAGGTGGATGAAACTGGAGCATATTATACAGAGTGAAGTAAGATTCTTAAAAATTTAGATCAATCAAGTAATCACCAATGTGATGAGTGATGGATTAAAAAAGATAAGATGTGATATGGGATACTGGGGCTGGGCTGAAACACATTTATACATGGTGGTCAGGAAAGGCTGTTACGTTTCTATTCAGAAAGTACTACCTCATATGGAGCAGCAAGGGGAATGTGATCTAGGTCTAGGGAACAGCATGTGCAAAGACCCATAGATGGGAATGAGTTTGCTGTACTCAGAGAACTGAAAGGAGAACAGGTTGTCTGGATGGTTGTGAGCAAGAGGAGTTGGAAAACCAGATCCTGGGGCTTGAAGGTAAGGTTATGAGCTGAGATTTTCTTCTGGGAACAGGAGTAAGTGATTAGAGGGCTTTAAACAAGGGAGCAATATCTTCTTTATATTTTAATTCCTGCTAAAAGAGAATTAAAAGATGCTTGCTCCTTGGAGGAAAAGTTATGACCAACCTAGACAGCATATTAAAAAGCAGAGACATTACTTTGCCAACAAAGGTCCATATAGTCAAAGCTATGGTTTTTCCAGTAGTCATGGATGGATGTGAGAGTTGGACTATAAAGAAAGCTGAGCACCAAAGAATTGATGCTTTTGAACTGTGGTGTTGGAGAAGGCTCTTGAGAGTCCCTTGGATAACAAGGAGATCTAACCAGTCCATGCTAAAGGAAATCAGTCCTGAATATTCTTTGGAAGGACTGATGCTGAAACTCTAATACTCTGGCCACCTGATGTGAAGAACTGGCTCCTTGGAAAAGACAGTGATGATGGGAAAGATTGATGGCGGGAGGAGAAGGGGATGACAAAGGATGAAATGGTTGGATGGCATCACCGACTCAATGGACATGAGTTTGAGTAGGCTCCAGAAGTTGGTGATGGACAGGGAAGCCTCCTGTCCTGCAGTCCATGGGGTCTCAAAGAGTTGGACACGACTGAGCGACTGAACTGAACTGAAGAGAGAATAAATGGGTTGGGGCAAGAATAGAAGTGGGAACCCCCAGATGAGAGGATGTGGCCTGGAGGAGGGGTACCATTAGAAATAAAGAGAAATGGAGATGGGAACTAAATTTGGAGAGTAAAACAGATAGGACTTTGCAGCTGTTCTGAACATAGTAGGAGAGGGTGGAATCCAGGTGACACTGCGGTTTCTGATTGGAGGGATTGGGAATATGGTGGAACTGCTTACTGAGTGGGAGAGGTTCAGGGCAAGAAGAAGGGAACAGGTTTGAGGGAAATTAAGTGTGCACCTGGAGTGTGCAAAGTTCTTGTAACACAAACTCCTTTACGTTATTCACTGTACATACCCCAACTCTTAGCCCTGTGTCCAGGATACAACGTATGTGCTCAGTCACTCAGTTGTGTCCACTCTATGTGACCCATAGACCATAGCCCTCCAGGTATCTCTGTCTATGGGATTTCCCAGGCAAGGATACTGGAATGGGTTGCCATTTTCTCCGCCAAGGGATCTTCCCAACCCAGGGATTGAACCCATGTCTCTTGCATCTCCTGCACTAGCGGGTAGATTCTTTACCACTAGTTCCACCTGAGAAGTCCAGCTCTTAGCCCTATGCCCAGTACATAATAGGTGCTCCTAAATGCTTGTTGAATGAATACATACTCAAGTCTACCTAACTAGTGGGACTACAGCTTTGGTCCTTGCAACTATAGATCTGCCCGGGGATACCCAGAGAGGCCACACTTGAATAGGCCCAACGAGGACAGGCTACAAGGCTCCCAGGGCCTACTGCCACGTGAGAATGTAAGCCCCTTGTCCAAAATTAAGAAATTCAATCTAGTGACGTGATAGCATTAAACCAAGCACGAGGTGCTGTGCAAACGCACAGGTCACACACCCACGGAGCTGACCTTGCTCCTAAGTAGCCAGCCAAATTTTTGAGCACAAACATGGGTTCATCCAGGGATTTTGATATAAAGCCTGATGCAGAACTTTCCTAGAGGCAGCAGAAGGAGCCCAGATGTTCAAGGAAGTCCAGTGGGGACAGACTATGTGCAGCCTGCAAATCCTGGGGAGCAGTTCAGACGTGCGTGTCTCCTTGAAGATGTGTCCACCCTGCCTCGTGGGGCAGCCCTGGTGCAGCTGGCAGTAGCCACGTTGGAGGTGGGAAGGCAGAGCCTTGTGAGGGTGTGGCTGGTATCTTTCCTGGGGCAGATGGAGGAGTTGGCTCCTGCTCTCTGAACTCCAGGCCCCAAAGGCATGAAGATCCCAGAGCCCCCGTGCTGGGTGGGGAGGGGAAATATTTTCACTCCTTTCCTTTACTCTCTCTTTTTTCCTGTAATATTTGTATCTGTTCAGTCAGGTTGCTTTGAATTACAATTATTTGTTGTCCAGTACTCTTGCCTGGAAAATCCCATGGATGGAGGAGCCTGGTAGGCCACAGTCCATGGAGTTGCTAAGAGTCGGACTCGACTGAGCGACTTCACTTTCACTTTTCCCTTTCATGCACTGGAGAAGGAAATGGCAACCCACTCCAGTATTCTTGCCTGGAGAATCCCAGGGACGGCGGAGCCCGGTGGGCTGCTGTCTGTGGGGTCGCACAGAGTCGGACACGACTGAAGCGACTTAGCAGCAGCAGCAGTTGTTATAAATAATAATAACAAATTATCAACAGTAATATGAATAGTAATAACAAATAACAAATGGCTTCTAGTTGCTATTATAAGTAGTAATAACAAATGGCTTAATATGTGTCCCTTTACCTGAAGATCATGCAGATAGTAAGGGACCAAAAAATAAAAAATAAAAAAAATAGTGGGGAATCTAAACCCCTGTCTCTCTGTTTCCAAAGCTGAGGCATGATTCCACATTGCTGGGAGATGATCCATGCCACCTCTTAACTCTGTGATTTTAGGCAAGTCTCTTAATTTCTGAAAAATCTTACCACCTATGTTGTTGAGATGATTACATGACTCCATCTAAAGTGCAGAGCTCTTGTGTTGACTCAGAGAAGCTTACCTGGTACTTGTTTTTCCTCCATATTCCTTCACTGTTGAGGGATGGATGCTCAGATTCCCTGCTCATTGGAGAATGGCTTTAGGTGGGAGAGAGACCCTTTTATGCCTCCATGCCTTCTTTCCTGCTGGTCTTTCTGCCTGGAATGACCCTTCTCCTTCTTGGGAGGGATCCTTTAAGAGCCAGTTGTGATGGAATTCTTTTTATTTGCTGTTGTTTCCCAACTAGACAGCAAACCACTGAAGGTGTGAGCAACATCTCATTCAGCACTGTTTCCTCTTCCAGTCCTGTGGCCATTGCTGAGTTTTCCAAATTTGCTGGCATACTGAGAGCAGCACTTTAAGAGTTCTCTGTACTCCATACTGTACCAATTAGATTCTGCTGCATAACAAATCACCCCCACACACTAAATGACTTAAACAATAAGCATCTGTTAATGCTCACAAGTCTGGAGAGAGAGCAGGACAGTTCTTCTGGTCTCATGCATCCTCAGAGTCAGCTGTCATTTGGTACATCAGCTCTGCTTTCTGCGCTGGGCTCTCTCACAGATTTGGGAGTTGGCTGGCTGCAGGCAGGTCTAGGATGGCCTCAGATGGCACATCTGATGGCCCAGAGCCCCATCTGGGCCCTCCCCACAGACACTCCTCCTGCAGCAGGCTAGCCTAGGTTCATTCACGTGACTACACTGGGGCTCCAGGAGAGGGAGTGAAATTGAACAGGATTTCTTTAGATCTAGGGTCAGAATTGGGGCACCATCACATCTACTGTATTCTCTGATGATGTCACAAGGTCCAGCTCAGAATCAGTAGGGAAGGGTACTCCCAGAGAGTATGGATCAGAAATGTGAAAATTTATAGATACAATGCACAATAAATATTTATTAAGTAAACGGATATGTACATCCTTATGGGGACTATTCTAAGCCTTTTCCATTGCTATAGGCTGAATGTTTGTGTCCCCCATAAAATTTATATGGTAAAGCCGAAACTCACAATGTGATGATGGTGTTTGGAGGTGGGGCCTTTGGGAGGTGCTTAGGTCATGTGGATGGAGCCCTTGTGAATGGGATTAGTGCTCTTATAAAAGGCTTCCCTGGTGGTTCAGATGGTAATGAATCTACCTGCAATGCAGGAGACCTAGGTTCAAATCCTGGGTAGGGAAAGTTCCCTGAAGAAGGGAATGGCTACCCACTCCAGTATTCTTGCCTGGAGAATTCCATGGACAGAGGAGCCTGGCGGGCTGCAGTCCCTAGGGTCGCAAAGAGTCAGACGTGACTAACACTTTCACTTTTCTAAAGAGACCCAGGAAAGCTCCCCTGCACTTCCTGCCATGTGAGGTTATGGCAGAAAGATGGCCATTTATGAAGCAGGAAGCCAGTCCCTGCCAGACACTGAATCTGCCCGTACCTCGAGCTAACAGCCTCCAGAATTGGGAGGTTTAATTTTCTGTTTATATGCCACCTAGTCTATGGTATTTTGTCTTAGCACCCCAAATGGATTAAGACATCCATATTAACACATCTAATCCTGACAACAACACCCTGAAGTAGTTACTAAGTTTTATCCCCTTTGGAGATGAAAAACAGAAACAGAGAGGTTGTGTAAGTGGCCCAATATCACACAGCCAAGAGGTGATAGAACCTGGATTTGAACATGGACAGTCATTTGGCTGCAGAGACCATGGACGTGGCCAGAAAGATAGTCTTATTGCCTCTCTCTCTCCATAATCCTGGGAAGACCTTAATATTGTTCACAACCCCTTCTATTAGCCTGGAATAGCTGTTTGACAAGTTGGTTGTTGATGGCTATGGTTGCTTTTAATCTGAGAGTGTGGGACTTTGAGATATGGCACTCATGGCTCATCTAAATATAAACTGCTTCAAAAGCTGTCCCAAATTTTACTGCCTGGCTGCAGAGCCAGCTTGCCGAAAGACAGACTCCGAAGTTTTATTAACTGTCACCATGGCAATTTCAAAGACATTGGTTATGCCGAAAGATTTCCTGACACTTCTTATTCATAATGGCACTGGCAGGTCCCAGGCAGGCTGATCTATGGCTTTTAATCAACTAATGGATGGGGTCTCCAGGTACAGATTCCCAGCGTTCAATCTTGTTAGAGCAGAAAGAATTCTGCGACCGCAGAGCGGTCCCAGCTCCCAACCCATAACCAGAGTCCTTTTGGGCAGATGGCGGTAACATGGCCCTCTTCAACTTGATGAAAAGCAGCAATGTCACCGGAAACCCTGGAAGCATGGCCTCAGATGCCTGTTGCATGCCACGCCCCACACCCTGTCCCTCCTTCTGTACCTCCTGCTTGGCTGAGTGGACCGAGAGAACCAGGGGCTCAAGTGTTCACTCCAATGAGAGGCAGTCAGGATGTGACAGTTACAGTGAAGGCTTTGGCAACAGAAAGCAATGATGTTGGGTTCCTGCTATGTCCATTAGTGGCTATGTGAACTTGGGCAGCTTGCTTGACCTTGCCAAGCTTCAGTTTTTTTCCTCTGTAAAATGAGACTGAAAGTGCCGTGAGGATTGAAATGGGTGATATATTTAACTTTGCAAAGGTTGGGTGTAAGAACCCTCTGCTGCCGTCTTCATTTTCTTTCACCTCCTCACTGAGTCTGAGGCCGTCTGCTCCTCCCAGGCTGGAGGAGAATTGAAGTAATAGGTACTGGGTCCCTGCTGTGTACTAGGAACTATTTCATGCAGGCTCTTTTATTTTGCTGTCACAATTCCCTGTGGGATAAAGGGATTTTATTGTGATTTGACAGGTAAAGAGAATGGGATCAGAGAAATTAACTGACTTTTGTCAAGTCATTGAGCAAGCAGGAGCAGAGCCTGCTCTGAAGCCCAGTTTGTGCTGAGACCAAGGTCCACACCCTTTAGGCAGTTGGCACTAGAACTCAACCCAGATCAGCAACCCCATTGATATTTGTTTAATGAGACAGGACATAATCTGGTGTGATGGGCCTCCTCCTAAAAGTCTTCAAAGGTAGAAACTCAGCATGGTCAGGCTGATGGAGACCACCAAGGCCCCAAGAGTGTTCTAGCTCAAAGGGGGCTCTACTTCCTCACGTGGTCAAGGGTCTTGTTCCAGAGACACACAGCCAGTTGAGGGCAGGGCCAGGACTTAAACCCAGATGTCTCAGGGACTTCTGTGGCCAGAAGGACCCTTTAGGGTGAGGGCAAGCTGACAGACAGCTCACTCCACCTGGACACACCCTCCCCAGCTTCCCTCACCACTGAGTTATCAGCTGCCTTACACGAATGAGGCCACAGAACAGGGAACCGTCCTGTGTCAGGAACCCTGGGATGAGGCCCTTCTCTTTGTTCCTCTGCTGCCTTCTTCATGCCCACTCTGTGCCAGGCCCTGGGATAGATGCTGGCAGCTTGGTGGATGCCTTGAAGTGCTAAGTGCACTGATGATGCAGTCAGTCTCTGCTCTCTCATCCTCTCCTGCAGAATTTTGCAGTTTTCTGCCCCAAATGATAAGAAAAATCCAGTAGTAATAAAAACAGCTGATGTATGGATGTGGAGAGTGGCACTGCACCAGGTACTTTAGATTCACCTCGTTGATTCTCCTCATAACCCTGTGATAACAGTGCTATTATCCACTTTTTACAGACAGGGAAACTGAGGCCCAGAGACATTAAATGATTTGCCCAAGCTCCCATGCCAGGCAGTGAGGAGTTAGATTTGGTTCTAGAGAATCTGAAGCCAGAACCTCGCATAGCTGCACTGAATCCTGTTGTAAATGTTTTCATCTATGTATTGATTTATTTAACAAATGTTAACTGAGTGCCAGGTAATATGACAGACACTAGAGACTCAGCAGTGAATAAAATGGACAAAAATCCCTGCTCTCATGGACCTGACAATCTGGAGGGATAGACTATAAACAAAATTTAAAACTAAGATACGTAAGATGTTAGAGAAAAATATGGGAAGGGAGCTAGGGACTGCTAGGGTGCAATTTTTAGAAGGCTGATCAGAGGTGGCCCCCATGATGAGGTGATTTTGAGCAGAGCCTGGAAGCAGGTGAAGAAGAATATTCCAGGCAGGGGGAACAGCAGGTGCAGCCGCCATGAGGCAGGCGGGGGCAGAGAGGCCAGTTATCATGCTCTAGGTTATTAGGCGTTCATTAAACCACAGGATAATGCCTGCTCTTTCTTCAGAGGGAAACCCAAGCTTGCGGGCTGACATTCATGGTCCTTTGTGGCGCAGCCTGTGTGATGCGGTGTTGAAGGGACGAAGCTGACCCACCAGAGCACCCTCTGCAACCTGGCTGGGTGAGCACAGTGCTCCTACCCTCCAGGCACATATCAGCCCCTGACTGTCATCTCTTCCAAGATTAAAGCTGCACTGGTGGGGGGAAGGGCATAAAAAGGAATTAGCATAGTGAACCTGCAGCAGGATTTGAGGAGAGCTAATCTGAGGGATTGATGGGAAAGGGGACCCAGCAACGTCTGGCTTCTCTTGAGTTTTTAACGAAAGATGAGCTGGCCCCCGCTACCCTGCCAGAGCCCCACTGCTTTGTCTGGAAAGTGGCAGTTTCTCCCCAGACCCTCAACAGGTTTCCAAGTCAACTGTTTTCTGGTACAAACTCACCAACCCTCTTCTTTCCTTGGTAAGAAAATGAGGAGAGAGAAAGAGCTTTGGACTGGGGAGAGAAGGCCTGGGCTCTAGGCTCAGCTCTTCACCTTTCAGCTTTCTGACCTCAGGCAAGTGACCTAACCTCTCTTAGTTGTTTCCTCATTGGGTGATGAGGAAGTCCACACTTCCTCCATGGTCATTATGAGGTTATACTGGCATACTGATGGGGGAAAATGGTTTGAAAACTCCATGGGCTCCCTCAAAGGGGCCACAGCATTGCTTCTGTTTCTTACTTGGCATCTCCTTTGCTATCTTACTTTAGGGCTATGCAAGGCACTCACAGAGAGGGTCCCAGTGTGGGCAAGGTACTAAACAATTTGTTTAAACTCTTGCCCCCTCTCTTGGGTTGAGTAATATCCCTGAAAATTCATGTCTACCTGGAACCTCAGAAAGTGAAGGTGTTAGTTGCTCAGTCATGTCTGACTCTTTCTGACCCCATGAACCCCCTCCCAGGCTCCCCTGTCCATGGAATTCTCCAGGCGAGAATACTGGAGTGGGTTGCCATTCCCTTCTCCAGAGGATCTTCCCGACCCAGGGATCATACTGAGGTCTCCTGCATTGCATGCAGAATCTTTACCCTCTGAGCCCCAAGGGAGCCTCAGAATGTGACCTTATTTGGAAACAGGGTCATTATAGATGTTATGAGTTAAAATGAGGCCATACTGGACTAGGATGGGCTCCTAATCTGATATGACTGGTGTCCTGATAAGAGTAGGCACACAGAGGACGGACACAGATGGGAGAAGGCCACAAGAAGGCAGAGGCAAAGATGGGAAGGATGCAGTTCTCAGCAGAGGAATGAGTGCCAGGGCTGCCGGGAGCCCCCAGAAGCTGGAAGGGGCCTGGGCAGATTATCCTTCCCAGTCTCAGGAAGGAGCCAACCCTGTTGACACCTGGATCTCAGACTTCTGGCCTCCAGACCAGGAGGAAAGAGATTTCTGTTATTTAAGCCTCCCAGTTGGTGGCAATTTGTGAAGACAGTCCTGGGAAACAGATAGGCCAGCTCTCCTCGGTTTTCAGATCCTTGATTCTATGGCTTCTGAATAATCAACTTCCTACTTGGGTCTTCTCTGGCAGATCTCCACAGAAAAAGAAAGACATTTTGTGGGTGGGGAAGTGGGGGAGGAAAAGGGCATGGATTAGCCTAGAGTAAGAAACCCAAACATCAGAGATTCACAGCAAAGCTTCCAAAGAAAATAAACCAGGCCTGGAGCTGGGAACGTAGAGTGTGGTGCTCCAGGCATAATCAAGTGTTTCCTCTGGCAATATTCCAAAGTCAGCTAGATTTAAAGAGTGCTAATGAATAAATAAGGAGAGGCAACCCAAGCCAAGGTTTCTCTGGAGAGTTCCATTGATTTTGCATCCCGGGTGGGGCAGAGAAAGGGTGTCCTGGGAGAAGACTGTGTGGGGAAAAAAGTCTGAGTCCTTCCTGGTTGATTGTTTCTCTTTGGGGCTCCTGGGGATTTCCTGAGATTGAAATCAGCCTCAGTTTAGAAATCCCTTTAGTAGAGGACAGAGCAGGAAAAGCCCTGGGGATCTTTTTGGCACTAACTTTTTATTTGCAGAAAACTTATTATTTAAAAAGGTCTTATTTTTATTGATGCCTTTAAAAAGAGGTGAGATTTTAATATTGGTCTAATATTCAATGAATAAAATTATCTTGAGTACATCTTTCAGCCCTCCTGTGATCTCTCTTGTGTTTGGAACAGTTTTTTATTTTTTTATTTTCTTGAGTGTTGAGAAATCCTCTAAGCAAATGTTTGGGGAAAAGCCAAAGCTTTCCTGGGAATCAATGGGTGGGACTTGAAAGTCAGTCAACAAGTAGATTTATGGACCCTTCTGAGGGCCTGGCACTCTGCTGGAACTTCATGGCAAGATAGAATGATGAGAATGGTGATAATGTTGGTGATGAGGTTGACGATGATAGTGATGATGGTGATAAGGGTGACGGACATGATAACGATGATGGTGATAACAGTGATGGTGACAGTGTTGGTGATAATGGTGATTGGGGTGACGGGGATGGGGATGGTGATGATTGTGGTGTTAGTGATGCTCGAAATCATGGTCATTATGATAATGGTGATCATCACCTTTAATGACTGGCCATGTCCTGGCCACCTGCTAAGCACTTTTCACACAGGAGCTCATTTCATTGTTACAAGGTGACCTGGTTATCTGGGGAGGAGCATCCCAGCTAGAGGGAACCACAGACGCTGAGATCCTGGGGTCTGGGTTGTCTTATTCATTTGAGAAACAGCATGTCTAGAGCAGTGATTCTCAACTCAAGTCTTTTTTACCTGCTCAAGGGATGTTTGACAATGTATGGAAACATTTTTCAATGACACAACTTGTGGGGCAGATATTGGCGATACTTCTGGTGTCTAGAAGCCAAGGATGCTATTAAACTTCCTGCAGTGCACAGGCCAGCCCCACCCTACTCCATCAAGCCATCAGCCACTGTAGCTGCCCTTCTTGGTGCACCCTGAGAGGACTCAGGAGAGATGTTTATGTCTTTTGTGCTCTTGTATGAAACATATCTTCTCTGCATTTCTGCCTCTCAGGGCTGTTCATCATTCATTCATTCACTCATTCATTTCACAATCACTTATTGAAGCTCTACTACGTGTCCCCAGTATTTGCTAGAGACAGAGGACACTGAGCTGAACAAAGCAAATCAGTGTGGGGAAGATAGACAAGTAAACAACTGTAATAAGCTGAACCATATTTATAATTTTAGCTTCTGCCTTTAGCATCCTCTGGGCAGATGCTGCTTGCTTTGAGGAAAAGCCTTGATGAGAGGCTTGTGATAGAAGTTGGAGCTTGAGACCCAGGGGATAGGGTGGGAGGGAATTAGGAGGGCCTAGCAAAGAAAAAGCTGGTCAGTTTCCTCTCTAAGGAGGAAACAGGAATTGGACCTGCTCCTAAGAGTGTTCAGCAGAGGCAAGAAGAGAGCAGAGTAAAGGAGAAGGGGAGGGGAGGGGAAGGCAAGGACCAGTGAGACGAGGAGGCTTGAGACATGGAGAGCTGGGGGTGAGGTGGAGGGCCAGGAAACTTTGGGGGCATTTAAGAAGAGGACCCCACATTTGGTTGGGTGGTGAATGACCCCTTTTCTCCAACAGTTCAGTTCAGTCGCTCAGTCGTGTCCGACTCTTTGAGACCCCATAGACTGTAGCACACCAGGCTTCTCTGTCCATCACCAACTCCCAGAGCTTACTCAAACTCATGTCCATTGAGTCAGTGATGCCATTCAACCATCTCATCCTCTGTCGTCCCCTTCCCCTCCTGCCTTCAATCTTTGCCAGCATCAGGGTCTTTTCCAAGGAGTCAGTTCTTCGCATCAGGTGGCCAAAGTATTGGAGTTTCAACTTCAGCATCAGTCCTTCCAATGAATATTCAGGACTGATTTCCTTTAGGATGGACTGGTTGGATCTCCTTTCAGTCCAAGGGACTCTCAAGAGTCTTCTCCAACACCACAGTTCAAAAGCATCAATTCTTCAGCACTCAGCTTTCTTTATAGTCCAGCTCTCACATCCATACATGACTACACCCCAACACAAATGTCCAGCAAAGACTTCTCATACAAGCTTTGTGGAGTGGATTCAGGTGGGCATCACAGAAAGGTCTGGTTACTCTGTGAATGAGACTCAGCGAGAGAGGAGCTGGAGATTGCAGGGACCACACATAAGACCCACCCCTGGGAATCTCCGGACAACTTGAGGAAGAGTCTTTTGACTTCTGAGGGGTGTGGATTTGGGCCTTGGTTCCTGGCTTGTCCAGATTCCAAAGAGCAGATGGGGTCCCCTTGGATCTGGTTAATGCTCAGCAGAAAGTGCTCCTGGTGAGTTAACAGGGAACCATGAAGCCTCTGGGCAGGGCCAAGAAGCACACAGCAATTCATTCTGGGCCAAGTGGGATCTGCATGTGTCTCACTGAGGAAGGGACATTTGAGTGGGTTTTGAAGGATGAAAAAGAGTTGGCCAAACAGTGAGAACTCTTGATGAAAGTGAAAAGAGAGTGAAAAGGCTGGCTTAAAACTCAACATTCAGAAAACTAAGATCATGGCATCTGGTCCCATCACTTCATGGCAAATAGATGGGGAAACAATGGAAACAGTGAGAGACTTTATTTTGGGGGTCTCCAAAATCACTGCAGATGGTAGCTGCACCCATGAGATTAAAAGATGCTTACTCCATGGAAGAAAAGCTATGACCAACCTAGACAGCATATTAAAAGGCAGAGACATTACTTTGCCAACAAAGGTCCATAGTCAAAGCTATGGTTGTTCCAGTAGTCATGTATGGATATGAGAGTTGGACTGTAAAGAAAGTTGAGCGCCGAAGAATTGATGCTTTTGAACTGTGGTGCTGGGGAAGACTCTTGAGAGTCCCTTGGACTGCAAGGAGATCCAACCAGTGCATCCTAAAGAAAATCAGTCCTGAATATTCATTGGAAGGACTGATGCTGAAGTTGAAACTCCAATACTTTGGCCACCTGATGCAAAGAACTGACTCCTTGAAAAAGACCCTGATCCAGCATTCTTGCCTGGAGAATCCCAGGAACGGTGGAGCCTGGTGGGCTGCCGTCTATGGGGTCGCACAGAGTCGGACACGACTGAAGCGACTTAGCAGCAGCAGCTGGGAAAGATTGACGGCAGGAGGGGAAGGGGATGACAGAGGATGAGATGGTTGGATGGCATCACCAACTCAATGGACATGAGTTTGAGCAAGCTCCAGGTGTTGGTGACGGACAAGGAAGCCTGGCATGCTGCAGTTCATGGTGTCTCAAAGAGACGGACAAGACTGAATGACTGAACTGAAATGAATTGAAACAGTGAGAGAAGCTTGGGGCATTCAAGGCAGTAGGAAGAATCTGCGAAAGCCAAAAGGAGTGAAAGATACTGGTGTGTTCCGAATCCTGTGTGACTTGCTCCTCAGGTGGGAATGGAAGTGTATAAAGAGCTGTTGGTCTGGGGAGGTATTGTGGGAGCAGGACCTGCAGGCCTTTGCATCCGTGAAGATGACTCTTTTGCAGTGCTCACATATATGTATGGGAGGCTGTGTAGTGTGCAGGGCTGAGAGCCCTGTTCTGGTTTGCCTGGGTGTGAAGCTTGCCTCTGCACTCATCAGCTTCACTTCTCACGTTTCACCCTGCTCTGCAAACAGGGCTTCATACTCCATTATCTGTAATTGCAAAAGCCCCAGAGCTCTGGAAACCAGAGGATTTTTTTTTTCATGAACTTGGCACAAATTCATCTGGCAGCTGAACCTGGCCCAGTGGGCAGGAGGCTGTCTGCACTCTTCTTATTCCAAGTGGGGACAGTCCTAGGAGTATCTGCAGGAGCGTTAAGGTGATGGATCCTCTGAATGTTAGTAATCTACCCACAATATCATCTTTCTAAAATTTAAAAAATTCATAATTCTCGAACACATCTGGGCCCCAGGACTGTGGAAAACAGATTGTGTATCTGTAGCATCTATCTCATGGGATTGCCAAGGGGAATAAAAATCAGTTTACTCAAGTGGAGCACTGAGAACAGTGCCAGACAGCACGTGGGTGACAATAGACGGGAGCTCCCTGTGTCATTAGTTGGATGAACTATCAACCTCTAACATCCCCCTGTCTGCAGAGTTGGGGTGCAGTGAAGAACCAGGTAGGGAAGAGAGCCAACTGCGCAGACGTTTGGCCTGAGCTTCTCGGGGGCCACATGAAAGCCGGCCTTTGTGTGGTGCTGTTTCAGAGACCAGCAGGCGTGCCCACTCTGGCCAGTGCTCCCAGTGGGCATCCTGTGGCCGCAGCAAGCTCGGCTTGGCCTGGCATGTGGCAGACAGCCTGCAAGCTCCTGGCAGCCCCAGGCTGTCTTGTTGTTCTCCTGTCCTCAGCACCAGCTGGGACATTCGATAATTGTTCACTGAATTGAATCCATCTATTGACTCTAGAAGCAGCTAAGTCAAGTCTTGCTTGGGATGCTACGTTATTCTCCAGCCCAAGAGACACACACACAGGCATACACACACACACACACACCCCCACACACACACATCAAGACCCAACCTATATTTTGACCCACTCAGGGCTCCAGAGAAACCAGTTTTTTGAAGTGATGCTCTTTTTCCTTCTGCTTTTCTTTATCAGAGACTTTGGAGAAAGGACCAGGAGAACATGCTTTGTTTTACATCAAAGGTCATTCCCTCCTTTGGTTTATGATTTCTGGAGCCGCCTTGCTGCCTGCTGCCCACCAGTACAAAGAGCAGAGGCATGGCTGGCTGCAGCAGCTCCAGGTGTGGTCACCAACCTTCCCTCCAGATGGGATCCGCCCGACCAGGCTGAAAGTGCCCGCCCTCACCACTTGCCAAAGCACAAGGAGGTGCCTGCAGAGACCCTTAACCCCCTTGTCTTTGCCTTGACTTGAGAGATTCTTGGGCTCTGCTAAAACCTGTCCAGGCTTTTTACAACCGGGACATGCCAAATCTCTCCTCTGCCCCTGCATTTTTACATAGGAGCCCTTCCCGCAGGAGCTGAGGTCCCCTGAATTGAAAACAAACCGCGCCCCTCAGAAAGGCTGAGCATCGGGGAATTAACATTGTATTAATCAAGCAAAAAAGGGGAAAATCTGAAGAGCAAGTGCTCCCTGGCAGCAGTGAAGGTGGAGCTGGAGCCAGCCAGCGTGGGCTGTTTATTTTTCACTTCTGTGGGCCTGGCAGGGGAAAGGCGCTCCCAACCCGATTCGCTGGGAGAGAGGGAAACTGGCCAGACAGTGACCTCGTGAGTCGGTCGAGTTTAAGGGGCCTCTGGCTTCTAGCAGGCCCCCGCCCAGGGCCATAGGAATTATAGACGGCCAGGAAAGCTAATGTGAGCAACATAATGTGAGGGTCTGCAGGGTGGGGCAGGGGGCCTTGAAGGGTGACCTTGAAAATAAACAGCGCCTCTTCAAAGACACACTGTGGATGGGGCCGGGTGGGAAGGGATGATGTATAAAGATGAGCTGCTCTGGGTGGTTTGTGAGCTGAGTGATGCTTCATGCCCGATGAAGGGAAGGACTTGGTTGTTTGCTAATATACAATGAGTATTTGTTGAGTACCTACTATATAGTAGGCAGTCTTTTAGGTGGGTAGAGAGATGAACAAAGGGCCCTGCTTTGTAGGGCTTACATTTTGGTGGGAGGAAGATAAGTAACTAAGTAAATCCATAAACACTATGTGTGCTGTGGAAAAAAGGTAGAAAAGGATGGGGGGTCGGAGGAGGGGTGGGTATTCTTCCTGTTTCCATCCTCTCTGACTAAATAGCATTAACTATTGCATCAAACGGGGCTTCTCTAGTGGTTCAGTGGTAAAGAATCCGCCTGAAATGAAGAAGCTGCAGAAGATGCAAGTTCAGTCTCTGGGTGGGGAAGATCCCCTGGAAGAGGGCATGGCAACTCACTCAAGTATTCTGGCCTGGAGAATCCCATGGACAAAGGAGCCTGGCAGGCTACAGTACATTGGATCTCAAAGAGTCGGACACAAATGAAGGGACTTAGCACGCATGCACATACTGCATCAAAGTTTTCAAGGAGTCTTGAAATTATGATATATAACATCTAACTCTCGCAGTCACTCTGTGATCTGAGTGTTGCTGTTCTGTGTCACCTTCAGGACCTTGGCCCCGAGGACGGCCCCACCACCCCCCACCCTCACCCACTGAACAGCAGGTGTGAGAAGCGCAGTCACAGGAACCAGTGTGGGCATGGACCTTTGCAGACCTGGGTGCTTCCAATTTATCACTCAGAGCTGAGCGGGCAGCCATCTGTGGGGTCACCCCTGGGCCTCATCACTTAGTGTGTCTGCTAATTAAAGGCAAGATTAACCAACCCTGGTCTTGTAGTACCTCTCCCAGTGCCTGGCTCTGACTGGCTGGGCCCCAGCTGGGAGGGGCTGCTTGTGCTACTTGGGATGGTGGCCAGAGAGGAGGAAACCCACCCAGAATGGAGACTCGGGGGAGAAAGCACCACACCATCTGGAAAGCTGTGGCTAGCCTGATGCCTCACTGGCCACCTGGGTGAAATGAGATCTTGGTCTAAACCGGGAGTGACAGGGGTGGGAGGCTGGCATGTGGGCATCTTATTCCCATTCGAATCCCCAGCACCTTAGAACAGTTGTTGGGAATTGTGGCTGTCAGAGAGAACAGATGTGAAGTACCGAATGTGCCAGCCATAGAGGAGGCAGTTAATAAATAATAAGTCGTTGAACAGCTTGATGTGTGGATGGAGGGGCTATAAGTACACAGGCGTTCTCTGTAAGTGTTTTCAGTGTAAATTATAACAGCAAACTAGTATATGGTGCTTTCAATCAAGTGTTAATCTAAGCATTTATTTATTTGTTTACTTACCTACATACTTATTTACCCACTCTGTGGATTCTCACGAGAACTCTGTGGAAGATATTATTATCCTACTTTATAGATGAGAAAATAAAGCACAGAAGGAAGTTCATTAGCCATCGTAATATACAACTAAGAAGTGTTAGGGATAAGAGACAGATCACAAGGCTTGGAGATCTATAAGGATTCTCTGAGTGAACTTAATCTTAACTTAAGAGCAGTTCTTAACTTAAGAACTTAATCGTAAACTTAAGAACAGAATCTGCTCTTCATTTACCTGGAATCTTAGGATTGGTAATAGAAATAAAGGTTCCCGGTGTAATTTAAAGGGAGAAGAAAAAAAAAAGAAAGAATAGAGGAGAAGAAGTAGTTGTATTTTTTTTTTCAAAAGTGCCTGGGAGATATTGAGCCCTTTCTGTGTGCTGAGTTCTATACCAAGCCCTTGAGCTGGTTCATCTTATTTAATCCTTAGAGCAGCAATACTTTGAGTTGGTGTGAGTTTTGTCCCTAGTGTGTGGTGTAGCTTTTACAAATAGAATGCATGGCAGATGGCCCTGGAGACCCTGGAAAGGAGATGCAGCAGCAGCTCCTCCTTCTTCAATCAGATATGGATGGACCACTGGGGGCTCCCTGGGCTCATCCATCCTGACACCACAGTGAGTGAGTTCTCTGTGCCTCAGTATCTTCATCTCTGAAATGGAACCAAGAATGCCTCTCTCTCAAAGACGTGAGGTTCGATGACATAGTGGCACTAACTCCCCCTAGTACCTTGAGTTGTCAAGAGTTGGTTCCCTTGCCTTAGAGCTTTCTGTCCAATTGCCCCCAGCCATTGAGCTCCTGGACTTTTCCTCTTGGACCTGATAATCACCCTGTCCCCCTGCAACAGACATAGCAGACATAATCTCCCCACTTTTCAGAGCAGAAACTGAGACTCAGGAGGTGACTGGAACCCAAGGCTCCTCAATATCTCTTGAACCAGGACTTCCCTGGTGGTCCTGCTCCCAATGCAGAGGACCTGGGATCGATCCCTGGTCAGGGAACTAGATCCCACCTGCCACAACTAAGAGTCTGAATGCCGCAACTAAAGATCTCACATGCAGCAACTAAGAACCAGTGCAGCCGAGTAAATAAATAAATATTAAAGAAATACATCTCTTGAACCTAAAGACAGAATAGCTGGACATTACCAGGTGGCACTAGTGGTAAAGAACCTGCCTGCCAATGCAGGAGACTAAGCTGCAGGTTCGATCCCTGGGTCTGGAAGATCCCCTGGAGGAGGACATGACAACCCACTTCAGTATTTTTGCCTAGAGAGTCCCATGGATAGAAGAGCCTGGCGGGCTACAGTCCTTGGGGTCACATAAGAGTCAGACACAACTGAGCATGCATGCACAAGGAGGGATATTGGCACCAAAGAGAAAACACCAAGGGGTCTTTGAACATATCTCATGTGACAAAGCCCAGAATACAGCCTCTCCATCCATCTCTATTATTTCATGGACACATCAAGGCAGTTAAAATGATGAAGGGCTCTGAGTGGCTATGAACAGATAAACTGTGGATATGGACAGGTGAACCTTAAAGGCCTCTTCAGTCTAGAAGGATAAAGGCCAAGATGGGCAATGACGGAAGCCTATTCAAGGTGGAAGGAAAAGAATGGATGGAGCATACAGGATAGTGGTAAATCAATGGCCAGCCAGCTTTAAGGAGATTGTAAAACACACAGACTCTGGAGCCAGACTCCTTCAGTTTGAAACCCCACCCTGCCATTTCCTAGCTGTGTGACCTTAGGCAGTGTAGTCAGCCCTTCTGTTTTTCAGTTTATGAGTGTAAAATGGGCTGGTAGATAAAGGGCTTAGAACAGTGCCTGGCACAAGCACAGTAAGGACTGTATGTGTGTGGGCTGTTACTGTTTACCGCTACTGCACCTAGTGGGAACATCAGCAGTTCAACACAAGTATATCTGATCCTGTACTTAGAACTGGGCCCTTATGGTGCAAAGATGAATGAACTTTGGAGGAACTCATAGGCTGGTGGGACAAGAAATAATGACAAAATCGAGCATTGAGAATCACATAAGGGTTAGCAGACTTGAGAGATGGTCTCTGGGGATGTTGGAGGAAGTCGGAGGTCTCTGTGGTGTGACCTTGGCCTTTTGACCTCTCTTCGCACCATCAGCAGAGACAGTCCCCTCCAGACCACAGAGGTCTCCTGTCCCAGTGCCTCTGTCCTATAGATGAAGGACGATACTCAGAAGCTGGGAGGCCCAGGGACCAAGGTGAGGCCCCAGCAAGCCAGTAGCCAAGGAGGGACAGAGGAATGTTACATAGAACTTTTTTGGATCCTTTGTATCTTCTTTTTCATTCATGAATATCTCCAGGGTGAGGTTTTTTTCACTTGAAGTGTAATAGACGTTCAGAAAATACACACATCAAAAGTGTACAGCTCAGTGAATTTTCTCCACCTGAGCAGACCTGTGTGACTGCTGACTCCTACAGCATAGATTAGTCTCACCACTCTGTGAACGTCCCATCAATGGAATCACACAGTATGTACTCTTTTGTGTCTAGCTTCTTTTGTTCAATATTGTGTTCGTTTGATTCACCCATGTTGTTAGGCATAGCTGTATTTGATTGCATGGGATGCAGAAACCACACTCTGATTTATCCATTCTACTGTTGTGGACACAAGGTGGTTTCAGATTGGGGCTCCCATGGGCAGTGCTTCTGTGAACATTCTAGAACGTGTTTCTAGAGGCGGTTTGCCTGTGTCCTGCTGGGTCTATTTCTGGCAGTAGGATGGCTGATTCCTCTGTACTTGACCTCCAGCACAGGGCTCGAAAGGAGCCCCTCAGCCTACATTTATTGGACACAGATTCTAAGCTAAACCCTGTGCAGGCTCCCAGCCATCCATCCACCGTAGCTGAAAGTTACCTTCTCTAATGAGGGTGTGACCTTGAGTCAAACCCCTGGGATGGAGCAGCATAGAAGGTTTATAATGAGATATCGACACATTTAAGGGAGCACTGCTCCAAACAGCAGACCCTTTACAAATAATTAAAAGCCATGGGAAACAGGGATGGTTGAGCAAAGGCATCAGAGCCTGTTTTCTGAATTGGCTGAGCCCTGGGGCTGGAACCTCAGACCTGTAGCTGGACCAGTGAGGCTGAGAAGGGTAGTGGTCAGTCACACAGCAGGGGTGGGGCATTCGAGAGAAATTCAGAAAGATTAAAGGTTAGGATGCCCTTGGCCCTAGAGGGATGGGTAAGGAGGAAATGGCCAAACATATAATGAATTAGAGACTAATGCAATGAACCTCCACTTTTTACCACTGTTTTACCAATCTTTCACTCAGTGCATGGTTCCCAGTCTCCCAAGGCAGCAAAAGTCTGCCCTCCTCCCCAAAATTGAGGTTAAAACAGACATCTGGTCCACCACCTCCCACTGAATCATATTCTCCCAGGCTGGGACCAGAGGAGCAATATTTTTGTACAAGTCCCAGTAGTGATTCTGATAATAGATCTAAAAGCTCCTGTTTTAAGGGACCAGTCTCTTTGGCCCACACTGGGCCCCATTGCAAAGGGACTCAGCTTTCCCGACTCACCATTCACAGCCTCAACTCACTTCCTGACTTGCTCAGCTCCCCCCAACTCCAAGTTTACCCTTTGCTCTCAGGAAGGCTTTTTACCATGCACCCTATCTGACTGTAGCTTTAGCTCAACTCTGCAGTGTAAGTCCATCCCAGATTAGCTTCTTGAGGCTGCTTTTCTCCCCTATACTTGTAACAAGTTCATTTTTGTTCTATTGTTGAGTAGTATCTCATAGTCTGATTATACCACGATTTTTTATTGAGGTATAGTTGATGTATAATATTATATGTTTCAAGTGTACAACACAATGAGTCACAATTTTTAAAGGTTATATTCCATTTATAGTTATAAAATGTTGGCTATAGTCCCTGTGCTGTGCAATGTATCTTTGCAACTTATTTATTTTATACATAGTAGTTTGTACCTCTCAATCTCCTACTCCTATCTTGCCCCTCTCCCTTCCCACTCCCCACTAGTAAGCACTAGTTTGTTCTCTATGAGTCTGTTTCTTTTTTGTTATATTCACTGGTTTGTTGTATTTTTTAGATTCTACATATAAGTGATGTCAAATGGTATTTGTCCTTCTCTATATGACTTATTTCACTTAGCATAAAGTAAAACAAGTCCATCCATCTTGTTGCAAACAGCAAAAGTTCATTTTTTATGACTGAATAGTATTCCAAATTTTTCTTTATCTTTTCATTTGTTGATGGACGCTTAGGTTCCTTCCATATCTTGACAATTGTAAATAACCCTATTATGAAGATTGGGATGCAGGTATGTTTTCAAATTAGTGTTTTCGGGGTTTTTTTCGGATGAATACTCAGGGGTGGAATTTCTAGCTCCTATGATAGTTCTATTTTTAGTTTTTTGAGAAACCTAGTACTGTTTTGCGGAGAAGGAAATGGCAACCCACTCCAGTACTCTTGCCTGGAAAATCCTATGGACAGAGGAGCCTGGTAGGCTGCAGTCCATGGGTTTGCTAAGGGTCGGACACGACTGAGCGACTTCACTTTCACTTTTCCCTTTCATGCACTGGAGAAGGAAATGGCAACCCACTCCAGTATTCTCGCCTGGAGAATCCTAGGGACGGCGGAGCCTGGTGGGCTGCCGTCTATAGGGTCGCACAGAGTCGGACACGACTGAAGCGACTTAACAGTAGCAGTACTGTTTTGTGTAGTGGCTGCACTTTTAAGTAATAACACCCTTTCATGTTGACCTCTCTCTGGTACCTTTTAAAGGACAGTATCTTCCTGGGTGCAAGGTCAGGAGTCATTCTCCACATATGGTGGGGTTCAGAATGGACGTCTGACTTGATCTTGATCTTCTTCAGCCTCAGTTTCATCATCTGTAGAGAAATAAGACCTAGATCAGCAAGTTGTCATGATTTCCAATAGATAAAGTTGCTGAGCGTGGTTTATATAACCAATTAGGTGCTCAGAGCAGCCAGGAGAAGATAGAACCCAAGAGTGATTTCCTGTCTCACCAGCCTCCTGCCTGGTAGCCATGTGTTCAGTCTCCCTTCTAGACCTTCTCCACATGGCTCCTGGTGGGATCCTAGTAGAACCCAGTTCTGACCTGGACTCTTCCTGCTGGCAGCCCCTCGGAAGCAAGGGAACTAAGGTGAATCCTACAGTGTCTCCGTGCCAGACCCTGTGGTGTAAAGACTTTAACGTGGATTATTGCATTTCCTCTTCACAGCAAACCTCTCCAGACAGTATAATTGTTCTCTCCATTGTTAAAAACAAGGAAGCAGAGGTACAAAGAGGTCAGCAATTAACATAGGTCTTGTACCCAAGGCTCCTGACACCGAAGCCCATGTTCTCTCCTGTGTGCCAGTTGGCTCTCCGGCCTTTCTGGGTACTCCAGCCACTGCGGGTGAATGTTGACAGCAACGCATGCCACCCCAGCTCAAGGTTGTCAGCTACCTCAGGATAGGACCGCCTGGCCTGGCCAGAGAACATCTTACAGCCCCCAGTCTCTGGAGCCCACTGTGTTGCCATCTGAGATATCATTTCTAGGTGACTCAGGATTAGAGTGATAGCTGGCATTTCTATAGCACAGGGCAAGATGAAAACATTCCCCTAGCAGCTGCAGGCCTGACTTGCCTATTTTGCAGTGTCAAACCACCACTTCCTCCAGTAGGCTAGAGAGAGAGATTAGCAAAGGAGGTGCCCAGGCCAGGTAGAGGTAAGGCAGAGGGGGCTGGCTGGCCAGGCCCAACAGAAGGTGTTCAGAACTGACTCAGGCTGCTGAGCCCATTGCCTGCCCATCCCTGGTGAGGCTACTGGGACACAGTGAGATGTCAAATGGAAGCAGGGAGCTACCCAGCTTTATATCCATCACCCCCACACTCTCCTTCTAAATTGTGAGCTGAGATTTCAGTTTCCTGAAGAATCATGGAACCTAAAGTTCTGGCAAGAGCCAAAGGTGAGAACCTTAGAAATCATCTAATCATTGAATCCTTCATTTTAACCTCTGAGTGTCGGGGACCCTGGATTCAGTCCCAGTTCCTGCTTTGCTTGGAGGTGAAACCTGTACTTGTCAGACAGTCTCCTAGGGTCTCAGTTTTGCCATTTGCACCTGGGCTTCCTGGGCTTCCCTTGTGGCTCGGCTGATAAAGAATCTGCCTGCAATGTGGGAGACCTGGGTTCAATCCCTGGGTTGGTAAGATCTCCTGGAGAAGGGAAAGGCCAGTATTCTGCCCTGAAGAATTCCATGGACTATATAGTCCATAGAGTCGCAAAGAGTGGGACATGACTGATCAACTTTCACTTCACTAAATGGAGATTGTAATAGTTCCCAGCTTGTAAGGCACTTGTGGATAAAAATTAAATAAAATAAGAGCTGAAAAGAATTTCCCACCATGCCTGACTCACAATAACTGCTCAGAAATGATAGTTCTGATTCTGTGTTGCTATGGAAACAGAAGCATTTATTCATTCACTCACTCATGCACTCCTTCGTTCTGCAGATGTTTATTAGGCACAAGTTGCATGTCAGGAGTACCCCATAATCCCAGTACTGTCACCAGACCCAAGAGACACCTGACCTGCCTTGGGTGAGGGAGGCATGGTAGAGGTGTCAGAACAGGCTTCCTGGAGGAGATGAGGCTTAAGCTACCTTCTAGAGTCTCTGTAGAAATTAGTGAAATATAGAGAGCCAGGATTGTAGGCAGGTGTCTGTCTCCCTGTCCCCAGCTGGATGGTGAGCTGCTTGAAGGCAAGAGAATGTACAGGGATGAGGTATGCATGCTTGGATCTACTTGCTAACTCACTTATTTGTGCATGCACACACACACATCTGTACTCCTTGTTCATTTCATGTCTGTATGCTTGTGTATAATAGGATGTTTACATAGTAGGTGCTCAAGAAAATATTTGTTGCATTGACTGGAGAAAAGCAATTTGGGGGACTTCCCTGGAGGTCCAGTGGCTAAGACTCTGTGCTCCCAAGGCAGCATGCCGTTATCCTTGGTCAGGGAACTAGATCCCATGTGCTGCAACTGAGACCTGGCCCAGCCAAATAAATAAATATATGTTTTTAAAAAGCTACTTTGTTTTCCAGTTAGGGATCCAGCTTTTGGAAGAAATCCACAAGAGCAGTGTCCACAGGACTGCTGGTGCTCAGCGCTGGTAATGCAGGGGCATTTAAATAAAACTGTGTCTGGGCCTTTGTGCTTGAAAAAAAGCAAGGCATTGGTGCTCAGGCCTTGAAAGATTACATAAAGCCACTTGTATCTCTACCTCTGAAGTACAGTCAAGGGGCCTGTGGCCTCTCTCCTGCTGTTGCCTCTGTCACATGTCCATGATACAGAGTTCAATGGGGAGGTCAGCAGACATCACTGTGAAAAACAAAGGACCAGAAGGCCAACTCCCTCTTAATGTTTGTTAGTGGGAAAATGGTGATAAAAGCTTTTTTCTCTTGGGCTGGGAAGGTCATGTGGGTTAGCAGACACATTGACACTAAAACTTGCTCCTGCCAAATACATCAGTTGAGATGGGAATATATACCTATCAGTACAGACAGACCTTTGGAAAGAAGATACTAGAATATACTCTGTATTTTAGTGTGAATTCTAGAGGTTAGAGTTAAGGCAGGCTGGTCATTTTTCAAAATTTCAAACTCAAAACTATTATTTTTTTCTACTTTATTGTATTTTATTTCATTCTACTTCATCCACCATCATGTTCCAAAAAGAGCTAAAATTTGCTTTAATGGTTATATAATGTATGGCAAGATAAAGTAAATGTGAACTTAATGACAGAGATAAAAGGAAAACAAGAGTGAAGACACAAAAACAGGGACCAGGTGTGAGATGAATTTTAAAATGAACATTCTATCACTCTCTCTATATGTTTGTTCTGTGGAGCTCTAAACAGGACTCTGAGCTTCCAGGAAGGCATTGTGAAAAGGGAAACCCAGTCAGTTCCATTGTCCCATTGGTCGTCATACAAATCTGCTGATAGGGACAAGCAAAGCTCTGGCTGATACATAGACCTGAGGGGATTTCCTCTGAGCCCTTTGTGGAAAAGAGCCAGTGTGGTGAAGAACAGCCCTCTAGAAAAATCCTTACAGAGAGCCTAACGTTGCATTCAATAACTCTGTCTACTGTGGTAATGCTCCTTGACCTTCCTCAAAGCACCATTCAGAGGGCCATGTTATGATTCAGATGCCCAACTCTGCTGCTCCTGTTAAATGACTCGGGCTGGTTTAGCACAGGAATCCTTGCTGAAACTATTGGTGTTTGAAAGTGAAAGTGAAAGTCGCTCAGTCGTGTCCAACTCTTTGCAACCCCATGGACTGCATAGTCATTGGAATTCTCCAGGCCAGAGTACTGGAGTGGGTAGTCTTTCCCTTCTCCAGGGGTTCTTCAACCCAGGAATCGAACTGGGACCTCCTGCATTGTAAGCGGATTCTTTACCAGCTGAGCCACAAGGGCTGCCCAAAAATACTGGAGTGGGTAGCCTATCCCTTCTCCAGTGGATCTTCCCGACCCAGTAATCAAACCGAGGTCTCATACATTGCAGGCAGATTCTTTACCAACTGAGCTATGAGTTTAGTTATATGTTATACATTTTTTTAAAGAAGACATGGAGATCCAACCAGTCCATCCTAAAGGAGATCAGCCCTGAGTGTTCATTGGAAGGACTGATGTTGAAGCTGAAACTCCAATACTTTGGCCACCTGATGTGAAGAACTGACTCACTGGAAAAGACCCTGATGCTGGGAAAGATTGAAGGCGGGAGGAGAAGGGGACAACAGAGGATGAGGTGGTTGGATGGCATCACCGACTCAATGGACATGAATTTGGGTATACTCCGGGAGTTGGTGATGGACAGGGAGGCCTGGCATGCTGTAGTCCATGGGGTTGCAAAGAGTTGGACATGACTGAGCAACTGAACGGAACTGAACTGATCTTATTTGAATTTCAGAAGTTGTGACTTCTGGATGGAGAGGAGTTAAAAAGGGATGTAAGGCTGGGAGCCCATCAAACCAGTCCACATGGTAAGACCCATGGAGGTCAGGGCCACGTGGGTCTAGTGTATTGCTGGACTTCCCATGCCTGGTCTGACATGTGGCACATTGTCGCTGCGCCTTCGATTCTGCCGGGGCTTCTCCTGCCTTTTTTTCTCGCGGCGGGAGAAGTAGATTGAAGCCAGGGTATTTAGGGTATTTAGCTGTTAACTAAAATTTCATGGGGGTGGAGCCCACCAATCTAGTGAGGATTTAGCTTAATTAAAGTGGTTGATTTGCATTCAATTGATGTAAGATATAGTCTTGCAATCCTTATCAGGAATTAAGTAAATTGTACTTGCTTAGGGCTTTGAAGGCTCTTGGTCTGTCTAACCTAAATTCCTATTCTAGTACTGATAGAATAGGTGTGAGTGGCAGGAGTATAGTGGATAATACAACTATTGTTGGTAGGAGGGTTATTTGTTTGTGGTGGGGGATTGTCATTTTATTTTCATGTTGTTTGTGGAGGGAAATATTGTTAGTGCGGTGGAACATGTGAGTCGTATGTAAAAATATAGGTTTAGTAATGCTGTGATCGCTATGAGGGTGGGTAAGATAATATTGTTGTTTTTTGTCATTTCTTGAATAATTATTCATTTTGGTATAAATCCTGAGAGTGGGGGAAGTCCTATTGATAGGAGGGTGATGAGGACTAGGACGGTTACAACAGGTGCTTTGTTTCATGTGTGTGATAGTGATAGGGTGGTGGTGGTTGAGTTAGCTATAAACAGTGTGAAGATGGTAGAGGTTATGATAATGTAGATGAGTAAATTTAGTAATATTATAGTGGGATTATATAGTAGGACTGCTGTTATTCAGCCTATATGGGCGATTGATGAGTAGGCCATGATTTTTCATAGTTGGGTTTGATTTAGTCCTCAACCCCCAATTGTAATTGATAGGATGGATAAGGTTAGGATTAAGTTTAGGTTAATGGATGGGAAAATTTGATAGAGTATGGATATGGGTGCCAGTTTTTGTCATGTAAGTAGGATTAAGCCAGATGATAAGGAGATTCCTTGTGTTACTTCTGGGACTCAGAAGTGGAATCGGGCTATTCCTAGTTTTATGGTAAGGGCTATTGTTATGAGCATGGACCCTATTGGGTTGAATATTATGGTTCATTGGCCTGAGAATATTAAGTTAATGATGACGGCTATTATTAGTAATATTGAAGCTGTTGATTGGGTTAGAAAGTATTTGATTGATGCTTCTGTGGCCCATGGGTTATAGTTTTTTATTATAATGGGGATAATAGCAAGTATATTTATTTCGAATCCAATTCAGATTGTAGGTGTTTGTTGAATGGATAGATGGGGACATGGCTTGAATAAGCAAATGAGTAACTGTTTAAAGAGAAGAGTTAATTAATCTAGTCACATTAAGACAGTGGGAGTGGACAACTACTGAATCTTTTTTCTCTTCCATCATTTGAAGAGTCTGAAAAAAGGAACAATGACTTCAATATAGGAAGGATTATATCTCAGAAAATAACCCAGTCTCACCCCTTCCCCCATTTTTATGTATTATATAACTATTTGAAGTGGCCTCAAGTCCCCTCTTATCTCACCTCTTAATGAAAGGACCCTAGATGCATCATTATCTAGAATCCAAGAGTAGTTTCCTGTCTTAACTGCCTAGATTCCCACCGTCTCAGCCTCTGACCCCTCAGAATAGCCTTGAGCTCAGCTAGCTTCTAGGTTTCCTGTCTTAACTGCCTGGATTCCCACCGTCTCAGCCTCTGACCCCTCAGAATAGCCTTGAGCTCAGCCAGCTTCTAGGTTTGCTCTCAGACACACTGAACCTTTGAACCTTTGAACTGCCTGGTCCTTCAGAATTTTGAAACTAATAAGAGAAATGGGATTTGTTTGAGAGTCTCCCCAGAATGTTTTTTCTAACTCTACTCCCCACCCGCCTTCTCCTTCCTTCCAACAAAGTATTTAACATGCTTTGAGAAGCAGCAGGTTTTGAAAGTTGTGCACACATTTACTCAGCTCAGGGAATGATGGATACATCTGGGCCTCAGATGTTTTCCAGCCCTGCAAAGTGGTAGCCAGTCACAAGTGGTTATGCATGGAGCTCAGACTAAACGGCAGCTAGACCTGCGTAAAGGCACCTTTCAGATTCCTGGGTGGCCTTTGCTACTGTCTTCTCCAGATCTAGGAGAAGAACTTCCCAAGATCTCTGTCCCAAGAGACATCACAAATGCACCCTGTTAGGAGGTACTCTGCTAGGACAGTCACGTGACCTGGTTTTGACTCCCAGCTCAGCTGTGTGATCTCAAGCAAGTTATTTGCCCTCTCTGTGTTACAATGTTCACATCTCTTAAACAGAGCTTGCAGTCTACACCTTATAGGGCTGACAATGCCTGGCCCATACTCAGCACAAAGTAGGTGTTATTATTTCCAATTTCCTCCTTCTCTGGGGGCCACTGAGGAATTAAAACTTGGTCTTGTCCTTTAATTGGTAGTTATCACTTTAGTCCTATAGAAAGGTCTTTTTTCCTAATCGCTCCCCAGGGCATGATAATGATGGCTCTGATTGTACTGAAATTTATGAGCACTTTCTCTGTGCCAGGAACTGTGATATAAGCATTTTGTATATACTTACTTGACATATATATCCTATCTGAGATCCTGTACTTTGGCTCCGTGCCTGACAGAATTTAATGCACACAATATTTCTCTGAAGTAGTCACTGTTATTAGCTCCATTTTTCAGCTGAGTAAAAGAAAGCTGATTGAGGAGCAAGTGGTATCCAGGACTTGATCCAAGAGAGTCAACCCCAGATCCTATGTTCTCCACTACTACAGAAAGGGAGGTCCTTAGGTAAGAAGCACTGGTGTGGTATACAGGCAGAACAAGTGATACCAAGTGCTATAGGAACTTGGGGGTAGGAATAAGCTGTCTCTACCTACAGAGGCCGCCGCCCCCGGCCCCCGGCCCGGCCTAGCCCCTCTCAGTTGCCGCCCCCGGCTCCCGGCCCCCGGCCCCCGGCCCCCGGCCCGGCCTAGCCCTTGTCGGCCGCCGTCCCCGGCCCCCGGCCCAGCCTAGCCCCTCTCGGCCGCCGCCCCGGCCTAGCCCCTCTCGGTTGCCGCCCCCGGCTCCCGGCCCCCGGCCCGGCCGACCCGTCGCAGCAGCCTCGCGTCTGACTCAGCAGTGGCCACAGGACTGGAAAAGGTCAGTTTTCATTCCAATCCCAAAGAAAGGCAATGCCAAAGAATGCTCAAACTACCGCACAATTGCACTCATCTCACATGCTAGTAAAGTAATGCTCAAAATTCTCCAAGCCAGGCTTCAGCAATATGTGAACCGTGAACTTCCAGATGTTCAAGCTGGTTTTAGAAAAGGCAGAGGAACCAGAGATCAAATTGCCAATATCCGCTGGATCATCAAAAAAGCAAGAGAGTTCCAGAAAAACATCTATTTCTGCTTTATTGACTATGCCAAAGCCTTTGACTGTGTGGATCACAATAAACTGTGGAAAATTCTGAAAGAGATGGGAATACCAGACCATCTGACCTGTCTCTTGAGAAACCTGTATGCAGGTCAGGAAGCAACAGTTAGAACTGGACATGGAACAACAGACTGGTTCCAAATAGGAAAAGGAGTACGTCAAGGCTGTATATTGTCACCCTGCTTATTTAACTTATATGCAGAGTACATCATGAGAAATGCTGGGCTGGAAGAAACACAAGCTGGAATCAAGATTGCCGGGAGAAATATCAATAACCTCAGATATGCGGATGACACCACCCTTATGGCAGAAAGTGAAGAAGAACTAAAGAGCCTCTTGATGAAGGTGAAGGAGGAGAGTGAAAAAGTTGGCTTAAAGCTCAACATTCAGAAAACTAAGATCATGGCATCTGGTCCCATCACTCCATGGGAAATAGATGGGGAAACAGTGGAAACAGTGTCAGACTTTACTTTTTTGGGCTCCAGAATCACTGCTGATGGTGACTGCAGCCACGAAATTAAAAGACGCTTACTCCTTGGAAGGAAGGTTATGGCCAACCTAGATAGCACGTTTAAAAGCAGAGACATTACTTTGCCAACAAAAGTCCGTCTAGTCAAGGCTATGGTTTTTCCAGTGGTCATGTATGGATGTGAGAGTTGGATGGTGAAGAAAGCTGAGTGTCGCAGAATTGATGCTTTTGAACTGTGGTGTTGGAGAAGACTCTTGAGAGTCCCTTGGACTGCAAGGAGATCCAATCAATCCATCCTAAAGGAGATCAGTCCTGGGTGTTCATTGGAAGGTCTGATGTTGAAGCTGAAGCTCCAATACTTTGGCCACCTCATGCAAAGGGTTGACTCATTGGAAAAGACCCTAATGCTGGGTAGGATTGGGGGCGGGAGGAGAAGGGGACGACAGAGGATGAGATGGTTGGATGGCATCACCGACTCGATGAACATGGGTTTGTGTAGACTCCGGGAGTTAGTGATGGACAGAGAGGCCTGGCGTGCTGCAATTCATGGGGTCGCAGAGAGTCGGACACGACTGAGCGACTGAAATGAACTGAACTGAACTGAACTGAACTGAACCTACAGAGGACATGGCCTTAAAAGGACAGACAGAGAAGACAACACCGGGTGAGGAACCATCATGAGCAAAGATATAAAGTAAAACCCCAGAAAATGTTGAAGCAGAAATAGCTAGCTCTAACTGGAGTTTAGGTGGGTGGAAAGCAAACACGGACCCGATTGTGGAGAGCATTGGGTGACAAGATTGGATGTTAGCCTCTAGGAAGTAGGGAGCCATGAAGCACTTTTGAGCAGAGGAGGACATCCCCACAGCTGTGCTCCAGGAAGATTAACCTGGCAGAGGAACCTCAGGTGTGAAAGGTAGGGAGAATGGACACTGGAAGATTACTAGACATGATGATGTCTGTTATTTCCTTGCTACCTGAAAGCAAAGATGCATTCCCAATTTTCCAGAATTGAGGTCAGAGCCCAAACTCCAGTCAGGTCTTCTGACTGTAAATTCTGGGTTTATTGCTCCTCAGGCTAAGTCATGGCTGAACTCGTTAGAAGGTTTTAAAAGGTCATTTCAGTTCAGTCACTCAGTCATGTCTGATTCTTTGTGACCCCATGGACTGCAGCACGCCAGGCTTCCCTGTCCATCACCAATTCCTGGAGCTTGCTCAAACTCATGTCCATCGAGTCACTGATGCCGTCCAACATGGCTCTTGGAATAAGGGGTCTGAAGACTACCTGACATTGTAGGAAGAATGATGGTGTGTGTGTGTGTGTATGTGTGTGTGTGTGTGTGTGTGTCTTTCCTAGGAATGTGCACACAGTTGTCACTTGACTCAGGAGATGGTCCCCTGCATCAGCTTCTTAGGGGAATTCACAGCCACAAAAACAGTGATGAACTGCTGAGATTCATCAGGGTGATGAATCACTCAAAGGTGAAGCCTAGGATTCTGTAGGAACAATTCCTGGAGTCTAAAAGCAAGGATAAATGGAAAAGAGGTGATAGATAAGTAGACAGGCAGAGAGGTTTTGGAGGAAGAAGGACAGTTAGAGGTGAAATGAGCACTCCAGGCCTAGGAACCAAAAGTTGTCCTCTGGCCCGTCAACATTCCGTAGAGTGGTGATTCTCTACCGGGGTGGTTTTGCTTTCCAAGGCAACATCTGAAGACACATCAGACTGTCACAAGTAAGGGAGATTGTGCTATCAGTGTGTCACTGTTAGAGACCTGAGATGATGCTGATCATCCTAAAAATGCACAGAACAGCCCCCACAACAAAGAATTTTCCAACCCATGTCAGTAGCACTGAGGATGAGAAACCCTACTTAAGAGAAAAAAGAAGTCTTGCCTTATAAGTATGCATAGAGGCTCAGCAGGACCACTGGGTTCGTGCCTTCCACTGTAAGCTTCTAGGAGAGGCTGAGGACTAATTGACTTCCTATGAGTGACAGACTTATATCAGATGCAGGTACTTGGACGGCTTTGTGATATCCATTAACCCTCCTTAAAAAGGAGACTGTGTAGGACCCAGACCTGACTCAGGAGGCCCTGACCGGTGCCCACTTGGCCTGGTTCCCTCTGGACACTAGGATGCACCTCCCTCTCATTGTTGGTAATTCAGGACTTATTCCCCCACCACCCTGCCTACCCAGTATTGAGAGAGGAAGGAGCTGAATCCCTGGGAAGTGAGCTGACTTGCCCTAGCCTATGACTATGCAACCACACAGACTCCTTTGTCAAGAGAAAGCCTGCTCAGACTGGATTAATTCAAGTGTCTTCATCCAGTAACCTAAACATCCAGGGTTCCAGCTTCAGCCACAGCTGGATGCAGGAACCCTGACCATGTCACTGGGTTCTGCCTCTGGCCACTTTTTCAGTCCTCAGCTCTGCTCTCTCCTGGCCATTCTGAGTCTTGTTCTCTGGTGAGGTAAGAGAGTCGCTGGGTTTCCAGGCTATCTGTTCACAGCCCCCAGTGAGGAGTAAGTAAAGTGCCTCTCTCTCAGCGGCCCCTGCATGCACCTTTTGGCTCTGAATTAGGGAATATGTCTACCCCCGATCCAGGTCTTGTAGCTGGAGGGGAAGGGTGTTCGGAATGACCAGTCAGAGCAGACAGGAAGAGCCACAGTGCCTGCTTAGGGACTGGAGGTGGGGTGGAAGAGTCCTCCAGAGGAAGTTTGGGGGTGCTGCTACCAAAGCAAGGAGAGTAGACACTCGTGAACCAAATGACACATGGTCATCAAACCCAGCTAGTAAGTGGTCAAGCAGACACTCAGCCCAGGTGTCCTGTTTTCAGCGTGATCTTTCATCTCTGCAGTAGCCTCCTAAGGCGGGCAGAGCGGTTGCCTCTCAAGGTCCCACCCATGGTGCTGAGGCTTGGCCCCAGGGAGTGGAGGTGGAAGAGATGGGGGAGAGGGTGGGCCAGGGCTGAGAACTTAGCCTAGTGGAGTCTGAGATTGGACCCTGCTCTTTTCAAGGCTCGGACTTGGGCTAAGGGGATAGGGGCCAATAACTGATGAGGCAATGACTCAGGAAGAAAGAGGACAAGAAGGGCCTGGGTCCAGCACTTAGGAAGTGACTTCACAGTCATTAACTGCCTTCCTTTCAGTAAATAGGACTTGCACGCCTACTGTCTGCTCCCTTATCTTCCTCTCCAGGCCGAGGGTCTGTTGTAGGAGATCTCCTCCTCTACCCAGCCCCTCCAGAGCTTGCTTTGATGCTGACTTTAATCCCTTTTCATGTGTCAGGCATGTCGAAGAGGATGGCTCCCACCTGTGGTTTCCCTGCTCTTCCTGGGACCTGTGGGTGGTCAGACCCTGTGGCATTACAGGCACTCCCCGCCCATTCCCGGGCACCTTGCCAGGTGCCAGGCTCCCAGCCTCAGTCCTGCAGCCTCCTCCCCTTCCCCAGCAGCCTCTGGCAGCTTCCTGACCAGCATCAGCTAGAAGCAGGATGAACTTGGTTGCTTTGATTCCGAAATGCCTGCCTGAAGCTCTTTCCTGATATAGAGGAGGTGGCATTGGTGAGATGGTCCAGGTTGTTTGCTTATAATCCAGTACAAACCAGGCACATCAAGGGTGCCTCTGCCTCTTAAATAAACAACTGTAAGTCCTTCCGTGGTTGTCCACTGAGTCTGTGCCATACATTATTTTAGAATCCGGGGATTGTGACGGAAACACAAGATAGCCCTCTGTGCCTTTGCAGAGCTGCCCGTGAACATTTAAGTTGTCAGGTAGATAGTGTGCCAGATTGGAAAGGCTCAGTGGAGAAAAATAGAGTGGGCTGAGGATGGAAGATAGAAGCTGCCACTCAGACAGGGAGTTCCAGAGCCTCTGAGAAGGTGACATTTGCACACACACCTGAAGGAGGGGAGGGAGAGAGCCCTCGGATGTCTGAAAAGAGGCTCCAGGCAATGATGCGTCCACGTCACAGGGCGAGGGCAGGTCAGGGAAGTGGCAGCTGAGCCCCAGAGGTGAATGGACCCCATTCCCAAAGGGATTGTAAGAATTCAGCCTTTCCCCCAGGGAGGTGACAGCCATTGAAGGGTTTTGAGTGGAAGAGGGACCTGGTCTGAATTTTTCTGTCTGAATTACTCTGGCTGCTGTTTCGAGACAGGGAGACCACTCCTGATGTCAAGCAATAACCCCTCAGAGACGAGATGGCGGGACTGGGGGTAGCAGTAGGGATATTGAGAAGGAGCGGTTGGATTCTGAGCTTATTCTGAAGGAGGTCACAGGATTTGCTAAGGGACTCGACGTGGCATGTAAGAGAATGAAGGAGTCAAGGCTGACTCCCAGGTTTTTGTCCTGAGCATCAGAGGATGGAGTGGTTGTTTCCTGAGATGGGGAAGATGCTGGGGAGCAGGCTTGGGGATGGGCATTGATCAGTGGGCAGTGTGGGATGTATTACGTGTGAGATGCCCTTTGACATCAAGGGAAGGTGTCCAGTAGGCATCCGCTGAGCTGGAGAAGGCTGCTGGAGGCATGCTCTGGTGTTTACAAAAAGACCTTCACACATGTTCTTTCTTTTAATGTGGATAAGAGTCATGGACTGGTAGATCAGATTATACCCATTTTGGACGTGAATAAACTGAGGATCGTAGGGGCAAATAACTAATTAGAGGTCACAGAATGCCTATGTGGCAAAAGAGGTCAGACTCTTCTGTTTCAAATCCATTTACTCTTTCCTCTCTGTCATACTGGTTTCCAAGATATTTAAAAAAATGATGGGGAAAGACTTCCCTGGAGTCCAGTGGTTAAGACTTCACCTTCCAATCAGGGGGCATGGGTTCAATCCCTGGTTGGGGAGCTAAGTTACCACATACCCCAGAGCCAAAAAAACAAAACATAAGACAGAAGCAATATTGTAACAAATTCAATGAAGACCTTTTAAAAATGGTCCACATTAAAAAAAAAAAAATCTTTAAAAATATAACCAGTGGGGAAAAGTATAACCAGTGAATGTTGTCGTCATCTCCGGCTGAGAACAGAAACCCCAGCTGCACCTCAAGACTGCAGCCTCCCCTGGCTCTTGCCATGTCCAGGGATGTCTGGGTTATGGGTAAGAAGGGCACAGGTACCATTCCCAAGATGAGAGTAATGGGATGTTTGGTTCACGTGAATGCTCTTCCGTTAATGCCTCTTTCTTCTGGCTCCCTGCCGCTTGCTTCTTGACAAGAAAGCTCTTCTGGGGACTCTGAGTTTGTCTGTGTTTCTGTATCTGTTTTTGGACACAAGAGGCTGAAACAGTGAAAATAGCAGAATGCTTGAACTTGGGAAATGAATAACCCAACCTTGCAAATAAATCAGCTAGTCTAGCAGCTCAAGAGGGATTACACCTGTTGAGCAAGAAATGAGATCATTGTTTTCTTCTCCTTCTTCCTTTTTTTCAATACTCTCTTGACATACAACGTAACTTCCTCTGGAAAGCAATGTTTCCAAGGCTGGAACATGAAAGAAAATATATTGTCTCTATGGTTAATCTGAAGAAATGACTTTATGAATCTATTTTATTCTCTTAAATGTTTCTCTGAAGCTTGCTGAGGTGGCAGGGGTTTTTCTGATTCCAGGTTCCTAATAACAAAATACTTGAGCAGTGCAGGGAAGATACCCAAGGCTGGGACATGAAAATACCTGGTTGGAAGGTGTATACCTAGAGCATAAAGATAACTGAGGCTCTTGGATTTTCAGTAATGTGTTTGACATTGTTACTTGGTGTCCATTATCTCATTAAATTCTCATAACAACTCATTTTACAGGTAAGAAACTGAGGCTTATAGGGGAGCCCTGGGTCACTGACCTAGTACGTGGCAGGGCTAGAATTTGAATCTGATGCCAAAGCCTTTGATTTTTCTTTGGTACAACACATTTGTAAATCCCATCTGGGCTCTCTGGATGTCATGTGAAAATTCTACCCAATATGGGTCAGGGGACACAGTGAGTGGCCCTGACGTGGGCAGACATATACATTAACCCCTGGGCCCGCCCTTTCCATGAAGCACCCCTCCTCGAGGGGTCATGTATTGAGGACTTCTGGAAGAAGTGGCTGTCATGCCATCCAAAGCTACCATTTTGAAACTCCTTGGTTCCCAGGAATGATGTCAAGAAGGAAAGACATTGTGATGTATTCCCTGGCATGGCCCAGGATGCAGCCCTCTCTCTCTCAAACATACACAGCACAGGGATGTTTATCTGAGCATTAATTTCCCCTCTAGTTGGTTTTAAGAATTTTAAAACAAATGTTTACAACTCAGCTGTGGGAAAGAGCCATGCCTGAGGATCAATTCTGCAGAAAACACCATTAATCTCAGTGGGCCTGGCTGGGTCTAGTTTTACCATAAATCTGGGTTTGTGTCCCCTTAGTCCTCTAATTCAGGGATTGGCAAACTATACCTAAGGGCCTATTTTTGTAAATCAAATTTTATTGGAGCACAGCCACTCTTATTCAACAGCAGAATTGAGTAGTTACCACAGAGATTATATGACCCATAAAGCTGAAAACATTTACTGTTTGGCCTTTTATAGGAAAAATTGGATAACCTGTGCTCCAACACACAAACACACACATGAATTTTATCTAGCAAACTCCTATGTATCCTGCAAGGTCCAACTTGGGTATATCCTCTACTGAGAAACTTCTATAGCCAGCCTAGCCCAAAACAAAGCTAACCACATCCTCCTCAGGCTCCCAGAGGATTTTGAATAAGCAAATAATCACTGATGTTCATATAACATCACGTGCCAGCCACTGTTCTGAGCATGTCACACGGACTATCTTAACTTTCACCGCAACTCTAAGTAGTAGGTACTTTTTAAAAAAATGTATTTATTTATTTTTGGCTGCTCTGGTCTTCATTGCTGTGCACAGATTTTCTCTAGTTGCAGCGAGCAGGGGTTACTGTCTGCTGCAGTGTATGGGCTTCTCACTGTGGTGACTTCTCTTATTGCAGAGCACAGGCTCAGTAGTTGTGGCGCACGGGCTTAGTTGCTCTGTGGCATGTGGAATCTTCCCAGACCAGGGACTGAACCTGTGTCTCCCTGCATTGGCAGGTGGATTCTTAACCACTGGACCACCAGGGAAGATCATTTCAGTTCAGTTCGGTCACTCAATCGTGTCCAACTCTTTGCAACCCCATGGACTGCAGCACACCAGACCTCCCTGTACATCACCAACTCCCGGAGTTTACTCAAACTCATGTCCATTGAGTCAGTGATGCCATCCAACCATCTCATCCTCTGTCGTCCCCTTCTCCTCCTGCCTTCAATCTTTCCCAGCATCAGGGTCTTTTCAAATGAGTCAGTTCTTCGCATCAGGTGGCCAAAGTATTGGAGTTTCAGCTTCAGCATCAGTCCTTCCAATGAATATTCAGGACTGACTTCCTTTAGGAAGACTCGTAGGTGCCTCTATTATCACAGTTTTACAAATGAGGAGACTAAAGCCCAGAGACGTTAACTAACTTTTGCACATTCACACAGCTGGTAAAAAGATGAGCAGTAAACCCAGGCAGTTTCTGTAGAGGCCAGTTTGTTCACCACGTGGTCATGGATACCAGTACTATCCCCATTTTACAGATGGAAACAACTGTTACATAGTGCATATTCCATCATGTTATAATAAGGTACATCTGTGTCTGCATCTTCCCAGGATTTCATCAAGGACAGAAACACTCTTCCTCTCTCCAAACCCTAATGCCTGGCACACAGCATATGCTCAGTGGCCAAAGGCTTAAGTGGGGTCACTTTCTGGACTGTGAGCCCCTCAGAGCCAGAGAGGTTGTATCATTTATCACCAGATCCCCAGGGTCCAGTGCTGTGCCTGCCTCAGAGAAGTATGCTCAGCAAATGGACAAGAAAGAAGGAATTTTTCTGGGAATAGGAAGCTCTCTTATTTGACTCCCTGTGCTTTTCCATTTCTTTGTTCCTTTCAGCTCCTCATTTATATTGTACACGGTTGTTAGCCCCTGAGACCCGAGGCCTCTACCTTCTGGACTGATGGCCATTAGGAAAAGTGTCTGTTTAACTTTGCCAGGAGCATCTTCGGAGAAGGAAAGGATGTTACCTGCCATGTTTACTGGTGTTTAATGTGACCTGACCACTTGGCCACCTTTTCAATGATTACACTTAAGGAGTTATTCAGTTGCTAAGTCATGTCCAACTCTTTGTGACCCCACAGACTGCAGCACTCCAGGCTTCCCTGTCCTTCACTATCTCCCAGAGTTTGCTCAAATTCATGCCCATTGGATCAGTGATGCTATCTGACCATCTCATCCTCTGCCACCCTCTTCTCCTTTTGCCTTCAATCTTTCCCAGCAACAAGGTCTTTTCCAATAAGTTGGCTCTTCGCATCAGGTGGCCAAAGTATTGGAGCTTACTTAAGGAGTAAGTCAGCATAAATTCTGCCAGCACCAGCAAATATTTCAGCAAAAATTAAAAAAAAAAAAAAATTACCCCTTTTCATTCCAATGAAGTTGGTCTTTAAGGAAACCTGTTGATTGACAAAGACCCAAGCTACATTTTTGCAGTCACAAAACCACAGTCATTGCTAGAAAGACCCTCAGGGATCACTTGGTTTATTAGAGGGAAAGGACAGGTTTGAAAAACAAACAAACAGTGTTTGATCACCATCAGCTGAGTATTTATTTGAGCAATGAGAAAAGAGTGACACAGATAACAAGGTAGTGGGCATCCAGGGAGGGGAGCCTGCCCTTGGATTGGCTGGGTCGGGGCAGAAATACTTCTGGAGGAGAGAGATTAAAGCCAGGCTCCCAGGGATGCGGAGGACCAGAGTCCCTGGAGTGCCTTGTCCAGGGTGCCCCTCAGAAAGGCAGAGAAAGGGTGTGCACTTGGCTTTCCCCAGATCCAAAGCTGGATGATTTCCTGCCCTCACCCCAGCATGCTTGTAACACCGGTGGCACTTTGGTGTCTCAGACCCCCTAGAAGAGGCCAACCAACCACACTCAACACAATCAAAGAAAGCAGTGTTGCTGTTCAAGCCAGCACACGCAGGGATCGCCACGGGGAAGAACCTGTGCTGACTTCTCTGCTTACTTATTAGCTTTCTGCCCTTGGGCAGCCGCTCGCCTTCCCAGAGGTAACCTGATGGGCAGCTGCTGCGCAGGAACAGAGGGCAGGGAAGGAGCTTTGTGCTAATGAGTGCCCCCCGGCCTCAGTGTTTAGAAGGTATTGTTTTCCCAGGGCTGCTGTGAGGATCAGAATGACATTAGACAAACAGGAGGCACAGTAGCACCCGGGCCTGGAGAGGTGAGCTAAGCTTCCCCAGGGCCAAGCCACAGGGAAAAGAATTCTCTTCCATAGTAGAAATATAAGGGAAAGGCCAAGTCCAGCCCAGAGGGGTCACCTGGGGACTGAGGTGGTTCCTGGGGCCTCCCAACTCAGGGTCCCTGCAGGGAGGGGTGGGCAGGAAAGATGGAGAGTGAGTTGGCCCCCACCTCCCCTATCACAGGCAGCAGGAGCCACCATGCAGAAGACGCCCTGGGTGTGGGGCAGGGAGGTCCTCTCTGGGGCAGGACACGCCGATGGGAAAGTCGGGCTGGAGCATGAAGGTGGCCCTCTGATGGCACTTGTGAGTGGCAGCAAGCAGAGCCTGTTTCCATAAGCAAAGCACCCTCAGAGTGCTAGAACCTTCTCTCAGCCTCTGAAGCCAGCTCCCCTTTCATGGGGAAGCCAAAGGGTCTGGCATTTTTTTTGAGAATCCATCCTGTGCTTGGTGTCTTCCCCTATGTGTTATGGTTTGAATTGTGTCCTCCCAAAAGTCTCATCCCCCAGCACTTAAGCATGTGACTTTTTCTGGAAATAAGTTCATTGCAGATGTGGGTAGTTAAGATGAGGTCATGCTGGAGTAAGATGGACCCTTAATCCAATATGACTGATGGCCTTATTAAAAAAGGGAAATGTAGACACAGACACAGATGCACAAAGAGAGAACAGCATGTGAAGATGAAAGCCCAGATGAGGGCGATGCTTCTTCACGTCAAGGAATGCCAGTGAAGCCCCAGGATGTAGGGGAGAGGCATGGAACAGATTCTCTGTTGCAGCCCTTAGAAGAGACCAGTCTTACCAACACTTTGATCTCAGATGTCCAATCTCTAGAACTGTGACATAATGAATGTCTTTGTTTAAACCACTGAGTTTGTGGTACTTTGTTATGACAGCCCTAGCAAACCAGAACTGTGTGTTACCTTCTTAGACCTCACAACAAGCCTGTAAAGGGAGATATTATTATCCACACTTTATAAACATAGGAACAGAGGATCAGAGGTGTCAAGTGACTTGTCCAAAGCCACAGAGCAAGTAAGAAAGAGGATAGGTATGAACCTAGCTCTGTTTAGCGCCAAGCATACAGACTGTGGTAGACTCACTTGAACATTGAATCCTGGGTCTTGGTTGGAAGCAAAGGGGATCTGAGGAGCACTGCAATGTCCCAGGGGGTCACTCGGCAGCATAGGATTCCTGGCCCACAAAATGAGTCCCACCAAGACCTCCACCCTCCCACAGTAAGCAGGCTGGGAAAGAAAAGTCAGGACAAGCCTAGAGGGTGTGGAACTGAGTCACTGGTGAGGAGTCTGGGGCAGTCAGGGATGAGGAGCTGACAAAAAGCCGACAGAGCCCTCAGCCAGCTGTCTGAAGGCTAGGGGCTTCCCTGGCCGAGGCTGGGTTTGGTCAGGAAGCTGAGCAGCCCCAGCTATGAGACTCAGCTTCACCGGAGTCAGGACCCAAGAGGTCATCGAGGTATCCTAATCATATCTGCCTTTTGCGCTCTTCAATGCTCTTCTCCTGTAAGCCTTCAAAGGCTGGGCCTCTCCCCACTGCTCCAGAACAAGTTATTCCCCGAAGGCCTCCCTCATCCCCTTGCCACCTCCCTCAGGCTGGAGCAGCTGTCCCCAGCCAGTGCCTCCCTTCCCTGCTGAGGGCCTGGCTCTGCAGTGGCCCTTCTTTCCTGTATCCTGTAGTTAGGAGAGCTCAGCCTCTCCCTCAGAAGGGCCTCAGAATCATTCTTAATCAAGGCACAGAAAGATGGCCTCGTGGTCTCCCTGGAGCCTGCAAATCAGGCCTTTCAAGCTTCATCTCCTGGCAGGGGACCATGGGGACCACAGGGGAGTTGTCACTAACAGAGTCAGAGAGATGCAGAGATAGGGTGCAGGCTAACGGTCACTTCTCAGGACCCAGGAGAAGGCAGGGGGCAGCCAGGACCCCCAGCTGCCTGAGGGTCCCCTACCGGGGGCGTTTGTGGGCGAGGCTGCCTGCACCTTCAGCTGTCCTCGGAACCCCACCCCCTCTCCTTGGTGACTAGGAAGGGGGAGTAGAAGGGGGTATGACGTGTTTTGCAGGCAGCAGAGCCAAACTGCACTTGGGGTGATTACATTTCACCTTCTCTGCTACCTCCTGCTGGACCACTTGTTGGGCATCCAGCCTGGGCGTGGAGGGGACGGTGGGAGGGCAGAGCCAGGCCCACTTGCACAGACTCAGCCACTCTGTGGTGCGAATGGTCCTCTATCCATGTGCTCTGCAGGTAGACCAGACCTGAGGCAGGTGGCAGAGGGGCTCAGAGTCACAGCCCAACCCCCATACCCTGGAGGAGATGGCCAGCCTAGGCACCCCCAGGGGATGTGGGCCTGCAGAGGGGGCTCCTGGCTGCCCCTGTGTGCTGTGTATGGCTAGAACGGGGCACAGCCATCCAGGACGCCCTCTCTGATCGGGGCCAGAGGGGCATCAGAGTTTAGGACTGGCTGCCCCCCTCAATTACCACCTCCAAGGCTCAGCCAGCACTCCACAATCACCTCTAAGGGGCTCCGCTCCCTGAGTGCTCCCTGAACTTTAAGGAGGGCCTTCCTGTCCTCAGCTGAGACTGCCAAAGATACCGGTGTCCCTTAAGGTATCAGTTCCAATGTCTGTTTCCCATGGGATCAGCCAGTCAGGGCAGCGCCTCACTGTGCCTTATGCAGTCTTTAACAAGCATCCAGGTCCTGGGTCTCTGGGTTCCAACTGCAGCTTTGCCCAGGTCAGATAACTCTATCCTGCCTCTGGTTTGTCCTCTGTAAACGGGGATGATAATGGTCGCTGCCGCATATAGTTACTGTGAGGGTTAAGTATGGTAATACTCAAAAGTATTTAGAATGGCACATGGTAAGTACTAAATACAAGTAACTATAAATGGCTTCCCTGGTAGCTCAGTGGTGAGGAATCCACCTGATAATGCAGGAGACACGTGTCGATCCCTGGTCTGGAAAGATCCCACATGCCTCAGACCAACTAAGCCTGCGTACCACACAACTACTAAGTCTGTGTTCTAGAGCCCAAGAGCCACAGCTATGGAAGCCTGCGCACCCTAGAGTCCATGCTCCACAGTAAAAGAAGCCACTGCAATGGAAGCCCATGCACTGCAACTAGAGAGAAGCCCCACTCACTGCAACTAGAGAAAAGTCCAGAGCAGCAACGAATACCCAGCTCAGCCAAAAAAAACGGAACTATGAGAAAGATGATGGTGATGGTGCTCTGAGTGTTCACAATGATGCTACTGTTACTCCTACTACTATGATCACTTCTGTGACTATTAACATCATTATTACTACTACAACTACCATTTGAGCTGGTAATAATGCTACCCCCAGGGTAAATACCGCCCTCTGTAACAATTATGGGTTTATAAAGCTTTGGAAATTTTAGTGGCTCCCACTGAAGCTGTAAAATGTGAATTTGCTGGTCAAGGGTTTTCATCCTGTAGTTCTGCCTCCTGCCACCTCCTTATCCCTCGGCTCTGCCTGCTGCCCCACCATTCCCCAGGAGTCCCCTCTCCGCCCTGCTTTCCGCCTCTAGCTAGATCAGCTCCTTCTTTTGTTTATTATTATTAACTTCCTCTCTTTTTAAAATTACACCTTCCTAAAGACTCAGCTCAGATGTCATCTCTTTGTTGAAGTCTTCCTCGGCTGGAGAGAGAGAGAGATAAAATGGAAAATAGGAGATCAGGTGTGGGGGTTTTATTGGCCAGAATGGCAGAAAGAATGGAGGCGGCAAATACTCCCAATTAGATGCTGAGAACTGGTCTAGGAGAGAAGCCAAACTGGGAACCTGAAGCAACCAAACCTGCCTTCAAGTGGCTTAGAGGAATTCTGCTGAGCACCTTGTAATAACAAGAAACACAGTTACTGTGCTGTGTGCCAGGTACTGTTTAGGTATGGGTGCACACAAAACAACCCTATAAGGTAAATGCTGTTCTGATCACTCCCCCTTTACAGATGAACAAACTGAGACACAGAGAGATTCATCCATTTGGCTAGCGAATTAGTAGGAAACAGAGCTGAATCTAAACCCAGGCTGTCTGACTCTGGAGCCCATGTGCCTAACCACAACTCTGCCTTTTCCTATCACAATTATTGTTTCTATTTCCCCTCCCCCATCTTCCCTTCATTTTGTTCCATCACTCCCTACCCCTGGCTGTGAGCTTAGGGTAGTAGGGACCAAGTCATTCTCTATTCATTAATCCAGCAAATATTTCATATGTGCCACCTGAAGTTATAAAAGATGTTAGTATATTTGAGAAGTACTTAGAACAGTGCCTGGTACATAGTGGGTGTTAGCAGCAGCAGCAGCAGCATCACCATCACTATCTCTCTCAGCATCACCATCATTACCATCATCATCATCTTCATCATCTATACCTCCTGCAGAAAACCTGGCACTAAGAAGATTTTCAGCGAATATTTTATTGAAAGCTGGATGGAGAGGCATTTCTCTCAATCACTCACATTCCCAGAAAGGGACAGCTTTTCACTGTCAGGAAAACTGATGCTCTTATTCTGAGTCCCCAGAAGAGCCATTTGCCACCCATCTCCCTTCCTTGAAGTGGTGGATGCATCCTTCCTTCTCCTAGAAGTGGCTCAGTCCCACATCACCTCTCTGACTCCAGTGGGCAGAAGTGACTCCTTCTTCTCACACCAGAACACGGAGCCTGGCCCCACTCTGTGAGCCCCTTTCCCTTCCCTCTGCATTAGGAGGACCTTGAATCATACGCACATCCCCAACACAGAAGACAGTCTCCAAACAGAACCTGAAAAATGAAAGGAAGGTGGGGGGCATGGGGCCGGAAACACCAGCCCTCAAGGTCATTTCTTCAGTGGGCTCCAAGGAATGAACAAGAGCATTTCTGAAAATAAAATGTCAGAGACAATGATTTAAAAGTAGAGAGAGAAGTATCTGGAAGAACTGAAGAAGAAAGTTATGAAAAATGGCATCCTTTGGTATCTCTATTTCTGCATTAACCACTGGAATTTACCCAGAGGAGAAAAGGCAAAGGCTGAGAAGGTGTCCAGACTGAGGATAGCACTGAGTTTTAAAGTGAAATTAGATGTCTGGACTTCTAGAAAGACAGGCGATATTCATTTCAGAATGGCTGCATCAGGTCCCCAGCACCCTGAGGAGTTTTGTAACTCCTGATAGGAAGCATAGTTCTCCTATGTCTGCTGTAACAAATTACTACAAACTGGGTGGCCTGACATAACATAAATGTATTCTCTTACAGTTTTGGAGGTCAGAGTACAAAATGAGTTTCCCTGAGCCAAAACTAAGATGTCAACAGGACTATGTTCCCTTCCGGAGGCTCTAGGGGGAAACCCCTTTCCTTGCCTTTCCCAGCTTCCAGGGCTGCCCACACTCCTCAGCTCATGGTCGCTTTCCATCTATAGCCAGTCCAGTCTTTCTCCCACTGAATCGCTCTGACACGGGCTCTTCTGCTTCTCTCTTCCATGTTTGAAGGACCCTTGTGATTACACTGGGCCCACCCAGATAATCCAAGACAATCTCCTAACCTTAAAATCACTTGATTAGCAACCTTAATTCTTTCTGCCACCTTAATTCCTTCCACCCTTGCCAGGTGACTTATTCACAGGTTCAAGGGATTAGAAAGCACACATCTTTGGGGACCATGATGTGGCCTACCACATGGTATTACAGATATAGGATTATATGATGATTCTTTCAAAATTGGTAATTCATCTGCACTATTACTCAGTCATAAAAAAAAGATGAAATAATGCCATTTGCAGCAATATGGGTGGACCTGGAGATTACTATGCTAAGTGAAGTAAATCAGACAGAGAAAGACAGCTATCATATGATATCAGTTATATGTGGAATCTAAAAAATGATACAAGTGAACTTATTTATGAAATAAGAAATAGATTTACAGACATAGAAGCAAATATATGATTACCAAAGAGAAACAGGGGAAAGGATAAATTAGAATTTTAGGATTAACAGATATACAGTACCATATATAAAACAGATAAATAACAAGGAACTATTGTATAACACAGGGAAACAGGGAACTATATTCAATTTCTCTTATAATAACCTATAATAGAAAAGAATCTGAGAAAGAATATATGTGTGTGTGTGTGTGTGTGTACATAATTGAATCACTTTGCTCTACACCTGAAATTAACACAACATTGTAAATCAGCTATACTGCAATTTAAAATTTTTTAATTGATAATTTATTTCTAGAACTGGAAGTGGTTTTTCATGATTCACAAATTGGATTAAACCAAGTTAGTGTGACCTCAGGAGAGTTACTTAACCTCTGTGGTTAAACCTTTGTTTTCTCATCTCTAAAATAAAGAGTTGAGCAGTAAACTCTCCTGAGCAACTATGGCTTCACCATCTCATGCCCAGGGCCCAGCACATAGTAGGCACTCAGAAAACATGTGTGCTGACTGGAGGCACTGGATTTAGTGGTGTCAAAGGCTTCACCACTTTAAAATGGTTTTATGACTCATGGTTCTAAGTAATAAAACAAAACACAAGTTTTCAAAATGGATATTCACATCTATCAAGAGAACTCCTCCTGAGCATTTGTGTCATTTTTCTCTATGACACATATCCTTGTACGAGAAGGCACTTGATTACACACACACACATGTGCACACACACAATAAATGGAAGGATGGACAACTAAATGTGTGTATGTACATGTATGTATATATATACGTATACATGTATATATACACACACAGAGGGAGAGAGAGTGTGTGTGTGTGTATGCGCACACCTCAGTTTTGTCACCCGTAAGCTATAGCAACAATAATAATACCAACTGCAGAGAACTGCTGTAAGGATTACAATAGTTAATACACACAAAGCACTTAGAACAGTGGCTGGCTCATAGCAAGTGCCACATAAAATCTGAACTATTGTTTCTCATCAGCAACATGAGTCTCTTGCCACAGCCCTGAAAGGATGTGGAAGTTCCATATGTCACCCTGCTGTGGAAAGAGGAGGGGTCCCAGCCCCTCGAGGAGATCTGGGGCAGCTGCTGAAGGAAGTGGCATTTACCTTGTGCCTTGAAGGAAGGGGGACTCGCTCCCTGTGAAAGCCCAGCGAGGGGTGTTCTGGATGGGAGGAGCTGTGGGAGCAGAGGTGTGGGGGGCGGGGGGCGGGCGGCGTCATATCAAGGAGTGAGTCCCTCTGTCACTTGGGGAATGGTATGAAATTCGATTGGACAGCTAGATTAGGTAAAGATCACCGAAGTGAAGAAGTTCCCATCTTATCCTCTAGGCAATGGGAGCCTCTGAAGGTTGTTGGAGTGGAGAAGAGTAGCCATGGGCTTAAGACTGCTCTAGGCAGTACAAAACATTTAAAATCACCAACTGAGTAGACAGTTCTAAAAGATGTGGTGAATATAGTTGAGGTGGGGGTGGGGAGGGAAGAAAATGTCCAAAAAGTCTTCTTATAGGGAAGGAGCCATAAGTTTTTTTTTAAAGTTGAGAAACATTGAGTTATATCTGGGCTACATCATATATTAATATTTCTTGATGGAACTCCCAGGACAGGTGCTAGGAGGAAGAGTCTCCCCGGAAACATCCTTAACCAGATGCATAGCTGGATAGGGCCCTTTTTCGCCAGCAAGGACTGTGAGCTTTCTTCCCCAGGGGCCCATGGCCTTGTCGAAAGTGCAGTACCTTTTAACAGCAGCAACAAATGAGAATTTAGAGTCCTCTTGAGGTTGATTTTACTCTGTAATCAGCTGCTAAGTTTCTGGCCTAATGGGATTCTAATGTTTTTAAAAGCCAATTTAGTAATCTTTGTATTTTCAATGGATTGTGAAAGCCCTATTAGTTATTTATATCACTGTACACATGCGTGGCTGCAAATGGCAGATTTATGCTTTTATGTGCCATTAAGATCTATACTATGTTAACAGCACCATTTAGCCAGCTCTCAAAATGTTGGCCTAATCTCTTCCATGCCTGTAGACACACACACACACACACACACCTCTGTCATTCTGTTTGGTCAGCCATAGGGTATTTCAACTTATTAAATATCCTAGTGAATAGTTCCTCACTATATCATATCAAATAAGTGATAAGTCTGTAGTCACCAGGCTATTTAATTAAAGATAATCAGTCTTTGAAGAGTGAGAATACAATTAAATATACTTAACACTAAAGCTCGGTTGAACATGATTTAATCTTTCTTGGGTGATTCAGGATCTCACAGGCCTTGGAGGCCTTTGTTATGAATATAAATGATCTTCATGCTCTTACTCTGCAGAAATTCCATTAGAAAGAGATTTCCAGTTGGAATTCTGCCAAATGCACAGACTTCTACTGTAGAAGGTACCCTCGCAATTACCTGGAAATGGTTCCTAGACATCCTGGGGAAGACAAACCTGTGAATATTTGTCCTTGGCGTAAAAATATTCTGACAGCTGCTGTGAAATTCATTTTCCAGCCCCTGCTCTTTCTCTAATAGGGAGAAATTCTCAGTGGGGTGCTAATGTATCATTAACACCTTTCTTTAAAACATACTAATCTTTCTTTTCCATCAAGAACTCTACCCAGGCCTCGTTCATTAATACACCTTGTGTTTTTTAAGAAATCTCAGTGAGAAAGAGTAGAACAGAAGAGTTGGCAACAGAGAGAGGCACAGCTAAATTTGCTTCAGGGCACATGCTGTGTATTCAGAATAAATCTAGGAGGTCTCTTCAATGGATCTATGCTACCTTCCACTCCTGCTACCTGTCAGTTCCTTCCTTCTTTTTCTAATGTGACCACCTGCACTAACTGAACCATATTCAGATACTTAAATGATTCCGAATTTAAATTAATCTGGGAAAGAAATAGCTTGAAATAACTTCAACGTACCTTGTAATAAGAAAAGGCAAAAACTGATAAGACTGAAAGGAGAAATAGATAAATCCACTTTGATTGTTGGAGACTAACATTCCTCTATCAGAAATGACAGATCCAATAGGTAGAAAAATCAGTAAGAACAGAGTTGAACTCAGCACCTTCAATCAACTGGACATAATGGACATCTATAGACTACTTCACTCAACGTCAACAGAATCCTTCTTAAGGTCACATAGAATATTCACCAAGATGGACCACATTCTGAGGCATGAAACACACCTTAACAACTTCAAAAGAATAGAAATTATACAATGTCTGTTCCCAGACCTCAACAGGATTAAACTAGACATCAATAAGAGAAAGATAGCTGGAAAATTCCAAACACTTGGAGGTTAAGCAACACACTTCCGAACATCACTTGGGCCAAGGAAAAAAATCTCAAGAGAAGTCTTAAAAATATTTTTAACTAATAATAAGTGAAAACACAACATAAAAATTTATGGGATGCAGAAAAAGCAGTGCTTACAGGGACATTTATAGCAGTAAATTCATGTATCAAAAAAGAAGATATGTGACAGAAAACAACCCAATATTATAAAGCAATTATCCTCCAATTTAAAAAAATAATTATAAAAAAAGAAAGATGTAAAATCAAGAATCTAAGCTTCTGCATTAGAAAACTAAAAAGAGCAAATTAAATCAAAAGCAAACAAAAAGAAATAGTAAGAATTAGAGCAGAAATCAATTAAAAACAGGAAATCAATAGAGAAAATCAATGAAACCAAAGCTAGTTCTTTGAAAAGATTGACAAAATTGATGAGCCGCTAGCCAGGCTAACTAAGAACAAAAAGAGAAATGACTGAAATGAAGAAGGAAATGAAGAAGGAAACATCACTATAGATCCCATGGACATTAAAAAAATAATAAAGAATACTGTGAAAAACTTGGTGCTCATGAATTTGATAACTTAGGTGAAATGTACCAATTCCTTGAGAGACTTAATCTCCCAAGACTCACACAAGAAGAAATCAACAACCTGGGGAATTCCCTGGTGGTCCAGTAGTTATCGTTTTCTCACTGCCAAGGGCTCTGGTTCTATCTCCAGTCAGGGAACTAAGATCCCACAAGCCATGCAGCAAAGCCAAAAAAAAGCAATAGACAATCTAAATAGGCCTATATCTATGAAAGAAATTGAATCAACAACTGGTAACCTTTAAAAACAGAAAGCATCAGGCCCAGGTAGTGAATCGTACCAAACATTTAAGGAAGAAATTTTACCAGTTCTCTACAACCACTTTTGGGCTTCCCCAGTGGCTCAGTTGGAGAAACAACCAGCAACCCACTCTAGTACTCTTGCCTGAAAAATCTCATGGACGGAGGAGCCTGGTAGGCTGCAGTCCATGGGGTCGCTAAGAGTCAGACATGACTGAGTGACTTCACTTTCACTTTTCACTTCCATGCATTGGAGAAGGAAATGGCAACCCATTCCAGTGTTCTTGCCTGGAGAATCCCAGGGACGGGGGAGCGTGGTGGGCTGCCGTCTATGGGGCTACACAGAGATGGACACGACTGAAGTGACTTAGCAACAGCAGCAGGTGGCTCAGTAGTAAGAGCCCCCATCCGCCTGCAATGTGGAAGACTTGGGTTCGATCCCTGGGTCAGGAAGATCCCCTGGAGGAGGAAATGGCAACCCACTCTAGTACTCTTATCTGGAAAGTTCCATGGGCAGAGGAGCCTGGTGGGCTGCAGTCCATGAGGTGGCAAAGAGTCAGACATGACTGAGCGACTGACCACAACAAAACAGCCACTTTGAGAAAATGAAAGCAGAAGGAATCCTTCCTAACTCATTCTGTGCATTTGATGAGTCTAGCATTACTCTGAATACCAAAACCAGACAACAATACTATAAGAAAACTACAGATGCATATCTCTTGTGAACATAGATGCAACAATCTTGAACAAAATATTTGCAAATCAGATCCAATAATGTATAAAAAGAGCATCAATCCCTTCAACACATCAGTTTTCTTGCCTCTGTGCTTTGGCTTTTGCTGCTCCCTCTGTTTTGCCCTTTCCTACACCTTTCTCTTCCCCACAGCCCATCCCAGTCACCTAGTAAACCCCACCTCATCGTTTGGTACTGATTCTAGGACAGTTCATATGTGAATCCTTTCCTGTCAATGCTACTCAGGTAGAATATCCAATTTATACTTGTGCCATTAGTGTAGCATGTACGAGCTTCTCTTACAGCTCCTGTACATAAGTACACTCATAAGCATGTGTACTTATCCCACTAGATTATGAATTTCTTAAGGAGAGGATCTGTGTCTTTTCATTATAGCCTCAGTCTGGCACATTATGTGGGATGGATGAATGGAGGGATGGAGAAATGGATAGATGGATGGGAGAGAGGGAGATTAGGTGGGTGGATAAGTAAATAGATCAATGGAAGTTAAGCTCCAAGAGAGCAACTACTCTGTATTGTTTCCTTCTGTGTCCCCATTGTATTGGTTGTATTGGATAGTAGATGCTCAAAAAATAATTAATTAATTACCCTTTAATTAATTAAAGGATGATCCATAATAAAAGTGGAAGTTTGGGTGGATGGATGGATGGATGGATGGATGGATGGATAAATGAATGATTGATGAATGCATTTGAATTATAAGTATTCAAGAGGAAGCAGAATGGCCAACTTGATGTAGAGCAGGAAAGCCTCCCTTGTCCACAAAGCTGCCTCCTCATTATTTGACTCTGATCTGTTGCCATGTGTTAATTGAAATGTCGAAGACTAGTTTTTAACTCAAAACACTCTAACACACAAGTTCCCTGTCTGTTGCACCCAGGACTGGGTTATTACCCGGTTGGGTTATTACCTTGCTGGGTTATTACCACCACATGACACTGTGCCCACATGTGTCACTGCTGTGTAGGGGAACAAAGAAGATAGATGCTTTTCAGAGAACTTCCAAATGGCCACAGTCCATGGTCCTGGGAGCCAGATTATCTCCTAAATCTGGACATTTCCACAGCTCACAGATCTTCCTCTCTGGGCTGAGAGCTTCCTAAGTATAGAAACTTCTTTAGTCTTGGGGTCTCAGAAGTGACATCTGAGTTGGGCCTTGAAGGATGAACATGAATTTGCTGAGCATCCATCAAAAATGGAGGTAGTAGGTGTAGAGATAATGAGGGAGAGGAAGAAGTGGGCATAGTGGGTATTGACCACTCTTCCTAGAATTTTGGCTGAGAAAAGGAAAGAGAGAGAAACAGGATAGCTGGAAGGTAAAAATTAGTTTTTAAAAACAAACTTTTTTTGGCCCAATGCCCTCCGTGGTCCGCCCCTACTACCCAGTCCAGCTCCTTCCCCCAACTTCTGCACCCTCTGTGCCCATCATGTACCCTCTGTTCCAACCACTCTTGTGGGCAGAGCACATACCTCTGGGCCTTTCAATTCAGTTCAGTCGCTCAGTCGTGTCTGACTCTTTGCAACCCCATGAATCACAGCACGCTAGGCCTCCCTGTCCGTCACCAACTCCCGGAGTCTACCCAAACCCATGTCCATCGAATCTGTGATGCCATCCAACCATCTCATCCTCTGTCGTCCCCTTCTCCTCCTGCCCCCAATCCTTTCCAGCATTAGGGTCTTTTCCAATGAGTCAACCCTTTGCATGAGGTGGCCAAAGTATTGGAGTTTCAGCTTCAACATCAGTCCTTCCAATGAACACCCAGGACTGATCTCCTTTAGGATGGACTGGTTGGATCTCCTTGCAGTCCAAGGGACTCTCAAGAGTCTTCTCCAACACCACAGTTCAAAAGCATCAATTCTTCTGCGCTCAGCTTTCTTCACCATCCAACTCTCACATCCATACATGACCACTGGAAAAACCATAGCCTTGACTAGACAGGCCTTTGTTGGCAAAGTAATGTCTCTGCTTTTCAATATGCTATCTAGGTTGGTCATAACCTTCCTTCCAAGGAGTAAGCATCTTTTAATTTCATGGCTGCAATCACCATCAGCAGTGATTTTGGAGCCCCAAAAAATGAAGTCTGACACTGTTTGCACTGTTTCCCCATCTATTTGCCATGAAGTGATGGGACCAGATGCCATGATCTTAGTTTTCTGAACGTTGAGCTTTAAGCCAACTTTTTCACTCTCCTCTTTCACTTTCATCAAGAGGCTCTTTAGTTCTTCTTCACTTTCTGCCATAAGGGTGGTGTCATCTGCATATCTGAAGTTATTGATACTTCTCCCGGCAATCTTGATTCCAGCTTGTGCTTCCTCCAGCCCAGCATTTCTCATGATGTGCTCTTCATATAAGTTAAATAAGCAGGGTGACAATATACAGCCTTGATGTACTCCTTTTCCTATTTGGAACCAGTCTGTTGTTCCATGTCCAGTTCTAACTGTTGCTTCCTGACCTGCATACAGGTTTCTCAAGAGACAGGTCAGATGGTCTAGTATTCCCATCTCTTTCAGAATTTTCCACAGTTTATTGTGATCTACATAGTCAAAGGCTTTGGTGTAGTCAATAAAGCAGAAATAGATGTTTTTCTGGAACTCTCTTGCTTTTTTGATGATCCAGCGGATATTGGCAATTTGATCTCTGGTTCCTCTGCCTTTTTAAAACCAGCTTGAACATGTGGAAGTTCACAGTTCACGTATTGCTGAAGCCTGGCTTGGAGAATTTTGAGCATTACTTTACTAGCATGTGAGATGAGTGCAATTGTGCCTTTGCTCTTCCTTGGAAAGTCCTTCTCTAATCACCAGCATTATGTTCATCATCATCATCACCTTTGTTGAGCTATGTATAGGGTCCAAGATTTATATGCATTAACTCATTTGATCTTCCAGTGGCCTTAGGAGCATTTTATACAGTGACTATTCCCATATTATTCACAAGGGAATGGAGATACAGGAAAGCTAAATAGCATCCCTACGTGACGTTGCTGTGAAGTAGCACTGGTGCAGTTCAACCTGAGCATTCATTCAGGCTCCAGAATCCACACTCTTTCAACTTTGCCATAAGATGTCTGCTTCCCCAGGTCTCCTAAGCTCCTCTGGGAAGTTGCCCTGACACTTCCAGGCCAACTTGGCTCACCCACTGTGATCCATGAGGACCTCATGCACGCCTCTGCTCTGCTATTTCTCCCATAGTGATTCAGTTGGTGGAGGGGTCTGTCTCCCTTGCCGACCAGGAGCCTTTGCGAACAGAAAAGTGTCCTGCTGTCTTTGTGGTGCTTAGTATTGGTGAAGGAATGAATGATCCATAGATACCTTCATATTCTTTTAGTTTGTTTGTTTTATTTTATGTATTTTTATTTTGTTTCTTATTGGAGTATAATTGCTTTACATTGTTGTGTTAGTTTCTGCTGTACAATGAAGTGAATCAGCTATATGTGTACATATGAAGTGAATCAGTATATGTGTACATATATCCTCTCTCTCTTGTACTTGCCTCCTACCCACCCCCATCCCACCCATCTAGGACTTCACAGAGCATTGAGCTGAGCTCTCTGTGTTATATGGCAGATTCCCACTAGTTACATATTTTATGCACAGTATATAAATATATAAATTCTAACCTCAGTTTATCCCAGCCTCCCCTTCCCCACACTGTGTCCACATGTCCATCTCTACGTCTATGACTCTATTCCTGCCCTGCAAATAGGTTCATCTGTACCATATTTCTAGATTCCACATATATGCTTTAATATACTATATTTGTTTTTCTCTTTCTGACTTATTTCATTTTGTATAACAAACCCTAGGTCCATCCGCATTTCTGCAGATGACTCAATTTCATTCCTTTTAATGGCTGAGTTATATTCCAGTGTATATATGTACCACATCTTTTTCATCCATTCATCTGCCTTTGGTTACTTAGGTTGTTTCTGTGTCTGACTATTGTAAACAGTGCTACAGTGAACACTGAGGTACATGTGTCCTTTTGAATTATGGTTTTCAGTGGCTTAGTTGATAAAGAATCTGCCTGCAATGCAGGAGACATGGAAGATGCAAGTTTAAGCCCTGGGTCAGGAAGATCCTCTGGAGAAGGAAATGGCAACCCACTCCAGTATTCATGCCTGGAAAATCCCATGGACAGAGGAACCTTGTGCACTACAGTCCATGGGGTTGCAAAGACTGGGACACGACTGAGTGACTAACACTTTCACTTTCAGGGTGTATGTCCAGTAGTGGGATTGCTGGGTCATATGGTAGTCCTATAGATATCTTCATGTTCTTTTAAGGTCGGCATGCTTATTCCCCTGGGCACTTCAGCTGCCAAGGACCAGCATGTTATTGAACTCATTTCTGAAAATTCTCCATCTTTGCGTTTGCTACCTCTTATTTCTTTTGATGGTTTAGCTTCAGACTTCCAAAGAGCTTTTCCCATTGAATGTAATTCATGGTGGGGGGAAAATGAACTGTGGTCTGGGTGTATCCTAATTGGAATATGGCATGCCTCTCACAGATGTATGTGCTCGCCAAGCCAGCCCTGAATTTGTTTCCCACTGCCAAATTTCTTAAAATAAAAAGGAGTTTCCAAGCCAATTTTGCAAACATTTTTAAAAATCTGATAACTTCCTACCTTATTTCTTAATAAATTGAACAGTAGAAGAAAGCCCTCTAGCAGTGTGTTATTGAATTCCTAAATCTTTCCCTTTAAGGAACTTCACTTGGATTATTAACAAACATTTATCGACCCCCTTTTCTGTGACAGGTTGTCCATGTAGATTATCCCGTTACGGCCTCCCAAGCACACTAGGAGGTAGATAGCATCAAACAAGTTTCAGAGGGGGAAACAGAGGCTCAGAGGAGCCGAGTCACAAGCCCCAGGCCTCACAGCTGGGAGACGGTGAGGCAGGAATCTTAACCCAGCCAGGTCTGTCCAGTGCCAGTTTGAGGCCTGGTGTGCTGCACCCCAGCTGCTTCCTTCCTATTTCTTAAAGCTGGGACTTGTGCCAGGACCCTCCACTTTAAATTCTGGGGACAACCTAGCAGAAAACAAGGCTTAGCTTGGCAGGCAGGACACAGGACAGTCTGTCTCCTTCTTGCAGCCAGAGAACGACAAGGCAGAACCCAAGCCTGGGTCCAGGATGCCAGACCTTACCCTTGTCTCCCATCACCATCATCACATCAAGGGGAGAATGGATGAGTGCTGATGGTTGTCTTATTTGGTTTTCTCTTGGTGGGTAAATAGCATCCTGATCTAATGATAGACTGGAGACACAGAGAAGAGCTGAGTGGAGGGAAAGGATGGCAGGGTGTTGTATTTGCCAAGGAACCATCGTATAGGAAGGTAGGCATTCAGGGAGGCAGAACTGCCCAGATCGCCCCCCAGCGGAGACAGAATGCCAGATGTGGTTGGTCCAGGTACCTACCCAGAGGAGTGATTCTCATATTTTCTGTCCTAAATGACCTAACCAAAAAGTTGTCTGTCTCCAGTCACACAGGATTGTGGAAGGATGATCTGCAAGACTATTTGAATCCAGACATTAGATAAACAAAGCTTCACATCATGGGAAGAGGCCATTCAGTAGGCACTTGCTATAGTTTGGAGGCCTTAAATATTTCTTTTATTTAATCAACACAATAAACTGATGATGTGGATACTTTAACCCCTCTTTGAAACATGGAAGCTGACTGAAGGTCTGGGAAGTGCTTTGTCCAGGTTGCCAAGGGGACTGGGGCAGGACTGAAGCCTGTCTCTAGCCTCTGGCCTCCACATGGTAAGTCAGTCCCAGGTTGGTTATGGCTGGAAATGTGGACATTCAGAGACGCTGGTTCATCGTCTTTTAGCACTTGACAGCCCCTTTGAAAATGTGAATGGATTTCCCCTTAGACAAATGAATAACCCACCCCACAGTGATAGATTTCAGTAAGATGGTGACCCCTTCAACATAGTAGACAATACCCAATGGTCACCCGCTCTCCGAGGTGACCATATCCCTTTAGGTCCAAAGTCATATTTGAACCTTGGTTCTCCTGTTTTGAAACTTGGGTCAGTCACCAGGCTGTGGCTGTCCTTGGCTCCAATAACAGAAATTGATAAGTACTCCAAAACACTCAAGCCTGTATCTGACACTAAAATATGCAGCTGGGACCTTCTTAATGACCTAGTTGATTTTTATACACAAAAAAATAACTCTAGTTAATGTGTGTACCCCATATAGAGTCGTCAAAACAAAAGAAAAAAAGGAAAACCCTGGTATAATAATCTTTGCATAACAGATCAATTATAGATTTCTCAAATCCTAGTACTCTAGCTTTCAAAGCTTCTTTGAATAATTATATTTTCACATTTAAATTTCATAACCCTCTAAAAGAAGGATGAATAATTCTGAGGGAAATTATTTATTCTCACGATGAAGCATAAAGCAGTTCAAAGCTGCGTTTATACACATTGACCGATTTTCATCTCAGTTAACATATGTCAAGCATGTACTGTTGCTCAGCACGTGCGAAATACTTTAGTACACATGGTCTCATTTCATCCCCCACCCTCAGCAGTGCCATGAGGGAGGTAAGGCTATTCTTATCACTCCCATTTCACAGAAGAGGCAACTGAGGTCCAGAGAGGCTCTCTGACCTGCCTAAAGTTAAACATGGGTAGAAAGTGGCAGAGCCAAGACTGATGCTCTGGGTTCCAGATTCCAAGTCTGGAGTCACATTTGAGGCACATTTGCTTGTGCCTCAACCCATGTGTGAAGCAATGTTTCAGATGCCAGCCTGGGATAAGAATTTGCTGCATATAATGCTATTAGTAAGAAAGCAAACCTGTGAGTACATGTCAGGGCCTTTTGTATTGTTCATTAGAGAATGTCATCCTCCCTGACATTCAGGGCTCACTCCCAGGTCTCCTTTACTGTGAAGCCCCCTGACCACTACCCTCTCCTCCAGCAGAGGGCCTCATCCCCTGAACCTTGGGTCACTTGTCCCACTGGGTCATGGTCACCTGCTATCATTTGCCATGTGCACTTTTAAGAGTGGTAAATCTCTGAATTAGAGTCAGGAACTTCAGAAGCATCAGATGAAGGATTGGCCCAGCATTCATTGCCATGGCAACGGCTACTTGACTTGACCTCTGAGCAAATGTCTGGGCAGGTAAGCAAACCAGAGGAAGCAAGGATGACTCAGGGCGTCCCTGCCTGGGGTGATCAGGGGATGACTCAGGTGTTAAGGGAAAAGGACAGGCAGGAGGCCGGCCTTACATGATGGGCATTTCTGTGAAGATTTTGCCTTTCCTGAAAAGCTGAGGGTCACTGAAGTGCAGGGATCACCTCTCAACCTTCTCTACAGCTGATGTGGAGCCCAGCCCAGTACTAAGTAGTATCCAGTAAATCATCAATCTGTATTGTCCAGTTAATGCCAAGGTGTGAACCAGCCTGGCTCACAGAGTTTTTCAAACTGCTAATCACAACCCACTAGTGGGCCATGAAATCACTTTTGGTGCTACACTCAACATTTTTTATTGGTAAGATAGAAACGAAGTGAAAAGAAAAAAATGGAGCATGCCTCATACATAGTAAGGATCAATATTATTTTCCGTGATTTTTTTTCATGGAAAACATGAGAAGTGTGTGTAGTAGTGGTGGTGGTGATGGTATGTGTATGTTTGTGTGTGTGTACTGGTGGTGGTGGTGTAGTCGCTGAGTTGTATCTGACCCTTTTGCGACCCCATGGACTGTAGCCCGCCAAGCTCCTCTGTTCATGGGATTTTCAAGCAAGAATACTGGAGTGGATTGCCATTTCCTTCTCCAGGGGATCTTCCTGACCCAGAGATTGAACCCATATCTCTGGCTTGGCAGGCAGATTCTTTACCATGGAGCCACCTGGGAAGGCTGTGTGTACTGGGTTGTGATATCAAATATATTCTTATTGAGTCCAAGATTTTTGAAAAACAATAATTAGAAAACAATCTCAGAAACTCATTTGACTGGTTTCCTGATTATAAGAACATTAAACTCTGATGATCATTTGCACTGTTTATCCATTTATTTATTACTCAAAAAAGATCTGTTATGGTTGCCTTCTCCACTGTGTCAGCCTGTTAGGTATGAAAGTAAAATATTTAAAACAAGTGACTAGGTCGGTGTGGCTGGAGCCACTAATTATGCAGCAGGGGGCAGAGGAGGTGTGTGCTCTCCCTGCTCCTGTTCAAAGGAGGAGCCTTTGTTTGCTGAGCTTTTGTGGTTCAAACAGGGCAAGGAGTGGACTTGAATTTTGACCTTTGCCTTCTGTCTGTCCCCTCGCCCCGACAGTTGGCTTAAATAATTCAGCACCTGTGTGTTGATACTGCTTCATTGTACTCCAGCTGTTTTGTCATTGGCAGTCTTGGTTCTCCAGTGAGTTTATTCTTGAATACATCTTCTGCTTCTTTTGCGTCTCCAAAATGCCTAGCAGAATTGGGACTACTGTAGGCACTCAATAAATGCTTCCTACTTATTGACAACTACTTTTGTTCAGGTACCTGCTAATCTTCTCATCTTCTCCTACCATAGAGCATGTATTGTATGGCTTTGTGGTTATGTGTGTAATAGTCCATCTCCTTCACTTAGACTGTGAGCCCACTGAGAATGGGAGTAGGTGTATCCTGTCCATCCCCATATCCTCAGTCCCTAATGCAGCACAACACCTGCCTGCCTCATTCGTTGTCTACTCAGTGATTGACTGAGTAGGTGTATCTGTCAGTCATCACCATAATAATACTGAGTAACGAACAACCCTGGGTATCTCAATGGCATATTAAATTAACACTTGCTTTTGTGGGGCAGCTGCAAGCTAAAAATTGTACTGGATCGGCTCTGTGGGTCTCTCACCTTCCTTATACCAGCAGGGTAAGCAGGGTGTGTTTTTCTCATGACAATGCAAAAACGCAAAAGAGCAAGTTCAACTGCACAGGTGCTTTTCAGATGTTTGGTTCCATCATATCTCTTAACATATCTTTGGCCAAAGTTCGTGAAACCAAAAGTCAAGGAGCAAGAAAGCACCCTCTGCCTATGGAGGTTGTGGTGATGCCAGGAACAGTGAATATTTCTGAATAGTCAATCGAAGTAAGTTCTCAGGTTCTCACTAAATGTTCATGGAATGGAAAGGACGGGATGAAAATAATTGGATTCCAGGGATCTCCCATGGGTATTCACCATACAAGTTACAAAAGCCCGTGGGGACTTCTGAGCTCCTGAAATACAGCTCTATGGAGAAAGTCAGAGCTTTGTCTGACAGATAACAGCCCAACCACCCAGAGTGGAATTTGCTGGGGAAGTAAAGCGAGCCCTCCGAGGACTGCTAAGAGAGACGTCCTCCAGGGCGCTTGGGGTGGCAGCTGCCTCAGGAAGGCTGGTGGGACCGTGACCACTGAGTTCTCAAGAGGTATCTCTGCGCAGGTGGGGTCCCTGCCAGTTCTGAGGAAATGATTTTCTTCTGGGGCATGTGCACATACAGACAAATGTTTGTTAATCAGCAGGAGACCTTTGGAAAGACCTAGACATCATTTCCAGGAGGATGCAGAGCCTTAGTTCCCATGTTTCCTTTGCGGTACCAACTCTGGTGTGGTTTGAGACTGTGTGTGGGGTTTGAGGGGTTTGCACTCCTCCTTTGGGTAGCAGAAAAATAACAATCTGTTTTCCTTTTATCCTCTGTTCCCACCACCTGCAGGAGTGCTCTGCCTGCCAGACAGCCTGAACCTTCACCGGGACCCGCAGCGGACCAGCAAGCCGGGAGAACTGCCCATGTTTAGCCAGTCCGAGCTGAGGACCATCGAGCAATCCTTGCTGGCCACCCGTGTCGGCAGCATCGCAGAACTGAGTAAGTGGATACTGGTTCTCTCCCTACTCTGTGCCCAAGGGGCTGACTGTGCTCAGGGCAGTGCTCTGTAACCAATCCGGTGACTCCTTTTATTAAGCACCTTCTATGTACACAGTACTCTTGCCTGGAAAATCCCATGGACGGAGGAGCCTGGTAGGCTACAGTCCGTGGGGTCGCTAAGAGTCGGACGACTGAGCGACTTCACTTTCACTTTTCCCTTTCATGTACTGGAGAAGGAAACAGCAACCCACTCCAGTATTCTTGCCTGGAGAATCCCAGGGACGGCGGAGCCTGGTGGGCTGCCGTCTATAGGGTCGCACAGAGTCGGACATGACTGAAGCGACTTAGCAGCAGCAGCAGCATGTACACAGATCAGTGTTGATGGCCGTGGTGAAGCCGAGGGCTCTGGAGTCAGGTAGACTGGTAAAGACCGCCTCTGATGGAGGTCAGCCTCCTGCCCTTTTCTAAGCCTCCATTTCCTTTTTTATAAAGCAGAGAATATGGTAATACTTCACTTAGAATATAGTTGTGGTGACTCAGCAAGCTGACACCCACCAGGGAGGTCTCTGCAGTCCCTGGCACACGGTAAATGCTGTAAAGACTGTTGATTTCCACAACGGGACCACGTCTGTTCAGAATCCTCCACTGGCTCCCCATCTGATCCACAGGAAAAGCCAAAATTCTCAAAATTTCATCCAGGCTCCCCACCTGTATCCCTCAGACATCTTCCTCCACTTCCTCCCCAGGCCTGCTGAACTCAGTCACACCGGTGCCTGTTGTTCCTTGAATGTACCAGACATACCTCAGGGCCTTTGCACATACTGTTCCCTCTGCCTAAACCACTCTCATCCTCCAGATATCCACATAGCTTATTTCCTCATTACCTTCAAGCCTCACCTAAATGTTACCCCTTAATGAAGTTTTCCCTGACCACCCTATTTAAAATTATAATACCCTAAGAACCCTGGTCCCTCTTCACTGCTTTACCCTTCTCCCCAGCTATTACCCTATGACATGCTCAATATTTCTTTTTGTTTTTCAGTAACAAGTCCACTAAGATATAATTCATATCCTGTTCACCTACTTAAAATGTATCATCATTTAATGGCTTTTAGTGTGTTTCCAAGTTATGCAACTATAACCACAATCAATTTTAGGACATTTTCATCACCCCAACAAGAAACCTGATAGCCATTAGCAATCATTCCCCTTCTTCCTTCCCCCAGACACCCTCAATAGTTGACTCATTAATTTTTTTAATTGTCTGTTTCCTGCTATTAGAATATATTCTCACAGAGAGAAGAGATATTTGTTTTGTTCATTGTTGTAACCTCAGCACCACGAATACTGCTTGGCAGATAGTCAGTCCTTGGGATATATGAAAAAAGGGAGAGACAGAGACAAAGAGAGAGATGGGAAGAGAGGGAGAGAAGGGGCAGAAAGGTGGAGAGAAGAAGGCTGGGGTGTCCCAAGTTTGAGTAATGATTGCTGTGCTTCTACACCCCCTGATTCAGGTCTGGCCTGAGTCTGGCCAACCAGAGGAATATAAAACTGTATTTACTTATGATCCAATTGATTGTCAAATGACACAGCCATATGTTAGCTCCAGATGGAACTAGAGTAATGATCACAGAAATGCTAGAGTATGTTAAAGTATGAGGTAGTGTGAAATTCTAGAAAATTCTGAGCTGTAAAAGACTTCAAGACTCATAAAGCAACTTGTGCCTCTTCCCAAGAATTCCCTGTATACCCAGGACAGTCATCCTACCTTGAGTACATGGCTTGCACCTCTGCAAAGGGAAGCAGTCACTGATTTGAGCTGAAGGGGCTCATTATGGTCACTGGAGCTACTTTCTTGGCACCTGAATTTGGAAATTGTGCTTCCACTCCCATCAAACCCTCAAAGTCATGAGATACCTTTGATTACAGGGTCTTCCAGCCACTGGTCAGTTATATGATTGGTCTTAAATTTAAGGATTCTATGGACCCCTTTGGCAACCTGATGAAGCCTGTGGACCCTGCCTTAGAACAGTACTTTTAAATGCATGAAATAAAGTGTACCAGTTTCTAAAGGAAGCTAATTATATTAAAAGACAGTTATCAATATATTTTAGCTAAACGGTGATATAGTCATTATATGTTTTTTATTAGAACATTATAAAACAAGATCTAGCAGCAACTCTGGTGACCTATTATTTTGAGGTGGTGATGTGTGTGAATGATATTTTGAGGTATCTGCAACAGTTGGAACAGGATAAGGAAAGGTCTACATTTTAACAGCCCCTAGAGATTCAGATGTAGCTGGTCCAAGCAGATCCCTTGGGGAAACATCTCAAAGAAGAAATGCTGTGTTGTTTGGGACTCTACCAGTTTCCAAGACATGCCCATGACCTTGGAAAGGCTGATTCTGGCTACAGGGTTGGATCATGTCTACACGGGTGCCACCTGGGAAGAGACCCCCACACGTTCTCCTCTGGGGTCTCAAAGGTTTGTCCTGAAGTATTTTAAGGGCCCCTCCTACCACCTGGGCTGGAGCTCCACTCAATTCCAGTGCTTCTCTTGAAGGAAAGGATTTGATAAACAAATCTGCACTTCACCTAAGCAGGCAGTCCGCAGGAGCAGCTTATCACGTAAATTGTTTTTAAAGACAATTTGCTCTGTAAATTAAATGCTGTCGTTGCCATTGAATATTGACTTTTGCATATGAATTGTTGGCACACAAATAGGTGCTGCTAATTATGAATAGGTTCCCTCCGTTCATTAATTCAGCCCCGTAGAATGTGTGTGCAGAAGCATGTTGATAAGCCACATTGGTGACGGAAAGTAATAAAATTGCCTTCTTTTCTGATCTGACTGTAATTTAGACTGACTTGCTCTATGGTCTGAATCAATACAGCCTTGCCCTGTCTGTGTACATAGAGAGCTGTTCTTCATATTCAAAGGTTACTCTGCCCGTGTGGATTCCAGAAACCACTATTGTTCCAGCAATGGCAGGATGGAGAGAGTTTGTTCCCAGCTGTCCCCGCTCTTCTTGAATCAGGCTGTTGAGGGCAGAGCCCCTGACTATAGCCTTCTTAATAGCCAACAATAATAGATGTTGACCTAGGGATCTATGAAAAATCTACATGAGCTACTTCCAGTATAACCATTATTATCCACATAGATGTAGGAATGAAGGTAAGAAGGGGATAAATAACTTGTCTAAGATCAGCCACACCTGTGGGTTGATGATTTGAAATTGAATCCAGTTCTCCAGGCAGAGCTTTCATCGCTAGACATGACTCCCTGTCTCTGGGGGAAGCCTGGGTATTTCTAGATGATATGGGTGGACTGTATCTGCCTCTATAATATCAGAATGTTAGTCAGACCTTTGTTCCTTCCAGGTCTGAGGATCTACAGTTTGCTCTGTACGAGGTATTGTGAATGCTGTCCTCAAAACTAAATTGAAGATGTGAAAATTCACAAAGGTTACCAAATATTTCACCAGCAGGTAGATGACAGACCCACACCCACTCCCCCACCCCCCTCACTCTGCCCTTGCCCGCTGAGACTTCTCCCTGTGTATGCCCTTCTTCTATCCTCAGTGCATCATATTAAAACCCCAAACTGCCTTCATCAGTGGTGATGTACAGAGCTCTTTCTTTGTCCAACCTGTTATGGCTTGGGGCAAAAATACATCCACTATTTACAGGCCACCTACTGTGTGCCAAATGCTTTAAGCACATGAAAGGTATTATTATCCTCATTTTATAGATTAAACAAACTAAGACTTGGAAGAATAAATGATTTGCCAAAAGCCACACAACTCATAAGTGGCAGAGTCCCATTTCAAATCATCTTTTCTTTTTCTGCTTTACTGTGCTGTGTCCAGTTGAGTTCTGCATTCTAAGCACCTAACACATTGCCCTTAGCTTGGGAAATATCTATTGAATGTCCAATGAATACACGAATGACCCACAGTGAACTAGTCTATGAAACAAAAGCTGAAGAAAATGCTACAGGGGAGGGGAACTCAATGAAATTCTTGTCAAATATTTTGTGTTCTATTGAACTGAATTTTGAACTCAGAGAGCTAGAACTGGAATCTCTGTATGTCAAATTATTTGAAAGTGAAAGTGAAAGTCACTCAGTCTTTGCGACACCATGGACTGTAGTCCTTGGAATTCTCCAGGCCAAAATACTGGAGTGGGTAGCCTTTCCCTTCTCCAGGGGATCTTCCTAACCCAGGGATCGAACCCAGGTCTCCCACAATGCAGGCGGATTCTTTACAAGCTGAACTGAGCCACTCACATTATTTGAGTGAGAAGCTAAATCAGGAGAACACAAAGGTCCCCAAACTGACACAGGCTGGTGATTCTTAACCATGAGCCCTAGGAAATTAGCAAGACAATGCTTAGAGTCCAGTGAGCAGACAAGGCCTCCTTACCTGAACTGGGTCAGGAGTAGGTCAGTGGGAAGCCAGTCCACCCCATCTCCAGGGAAAGCAGAGGCCCTGGCTGTGCTCATTTTTGAATCAACTCGACTGCGTTTGGTCCCATCCATCCCATATTTGTGTCCTCCGAGACCTTGTTGCAGCTCTTCTGCCCCATGTTCCCTGCCTTGCCCCCAAGCTCCCAATTAACCTGCATTGGACAGCCATTAAGTAGAGTAATTGCTTTCTGTTGTTTAAAGGGAAAAAAAATGAGGGCTTCATTGAAAAATGCCTCTTTCTGTTTTCTTTTTACACTAAACTGTGAACTTGCTGTTCCCACTCAATGTGTTGCTCAAAACAGGACCATTAATTTACAACTGTGCATAAAAAGGGTTCCTAGGTTGTCTCTCCTCAGTGTCACCAGGAAAAAAAAAGCCCTCATTGCTTGGACAAGAGGGCTCTCAAATGTAAATGGGGAAATGGGGTCTTTTCATAAGGTCCTGCTGCCTCCAGCCACTAGAATGCACCTGTGACCCTTTTCAATGGTAAAGTGTCACTGGCCTTAACCCTTCTGTGCCTCAATTTTCTCATCTGTAAAATAGGGAATGAGTTGTCTTTGCTCAGTCGCTCAGTCACGTCCAACTCTTTGCAACCCCATGGATTGCAGCACGCCAGGCTTCCCTGTCCATCACCAACTCCCAGAGCTTGCTTAAACTCATGTCCATCGAGTCAGTGGTGCCCATTCAACCATCTCATCCTCTGTTGTCCCCTTCTCCTCCTGCCTTCAATCCTTTCAGCATCAGGGTCTTTTCCAATGAGTCAGTTCTTCACATCAGGTGGCCAAAGTATTGGAGTTTCAGCTTCAGCATCAGTCCTTCCAATGAATATTCAGGACTGATTTCCTTTAGGATTGACTAGTTTGATCTCCTTGCAGTCCAAGGGACTCTCAAGCGTCTTCTCCAACACCACAGTTCAAAAGCATCAATTCTTCAGAAGCAAGGAGCAAGCATCTTTTAATTTCATGACTGCAGTCACCATTTGCAGTGATTTTGGTGCCCAAGAAAATTTTGGAGGCAAGTTAAACCACGGTTTATGATGCTGGAGAGTGCCTTGATTTCCTCATCTGTGCTGTGTGACCTAGGTCAAGTGACTTGATCACTCTGATCCCCAGTTTTACCATCTCTGAAAAGAGAGTGATGATACCTCTTACCCCAGGGTTGTGGGAGATTTTGAAAACATACCATAGAAAGTGGTAGCTGACTGTGGATGAACAGCAGGGAAGGAATTGAAGGTGCTGTCACAGTGCAGGTTTCGGTGAAAGGAACCCATGTTGGAATAAGCAGTCCTTTGTCTCAGGATGATCACAGTGGCATGCAGAAAGACAGCTTAGAGGGAACTGCACTGATAACCGGAGTCTGGAAGGCAGAGCTACATTTCCCAATGGGTAGCAAGGGAGATTGCAGGTAATACACAAAACACTTTCTATTTTTAATTGCCATGAATTTTTTATGGGTACTAGAAAAATATTGGTTTTCCTTTTATGGCACTGATATAAAGTTTCCTTTTTCAATGAGTGTATTGTGTGAAAGAATGAGCCAATTTAAAAATATTAAGTAAATAAATTGGACCTGCAGCACACAGATATGTGAGAATTCATGATACTGATTCTCAAATGACTGACATTTGGGAAACCTGGTTATAAGCAGATTCTCAAGTAGGTTCCTCGAACCAAACTCTAGCCACCGAAACTCAGTGTAGCTAGTGACAAGTGGGTTTGTTGCTTTGGGTTCATGAATGAAGCTGACGGGGAAGCAGCAGATAGCACATACACAGAGTGGGATTTGAAGTGGAGCTAGTGATTGTAGAATCCTCATGCCAATTTCATCTCCCATGGCCAGCCCTCATCAGAGTCATCCTTTAGGCCTGTGATCCAGAGACTGGGCTGATGACGATGATGATACTGATGGTGATGTAGATAGTTATGATGATGAAGATGATAATGGTGGTCATGATGATGGAAAAAATGGTGCTAATGATGAAGATGATGATGGTGGTGACAATACAAAGTAAAAGATATATGCTGAATACTTATTATACATTTATAATGTGCCCAACCCTATTTCAAGTGCTTTAAGTGATTTATATGATTGCTTCATTAGGTACTATTATTATCTCCATTTTCCAAATGAAGAAACCAATGCTAGGTGCTTTATACATGTTATCAGTTTAATCCACATAACAAGTTCACAAAGGACATAATTATCCCCAAACAGAGAGACATTAACTCACCCAAGATCATGCAGCTGGTCAGTGGCAGGTTGGAGACTCAGACTCAGAGAGTCTGACTCCAGAAAGCTTGTCCCTAACCACCAAACACACTGCTCCTCCAAGAACAGGGCAATGAATGAGTCATGTCTCTGCCCATTAAGCTCAATAGGGAAAGCAGATGTATGGGCATTTAAAGCATGTCTGAATTAAACAAATAGCATGTTAGACTTTATCATCAGGTGTTGTAGGTACACAGAGTAAAGGGCAATTGATTCTGACTGGGAGCATCCTGGAGGGCTCCCTGGAAGAAGTGGCATTTGATCACAGCCTTGAAAGTTTTCAGTAGTTGAGAAGATGAAGGGGAGGGTCCTGTAAGGTGAGAAAACAACAAGAGAAAGAGTGGGGAGCCTAGATGTGCAGGGCGAACTGAATGATGCTCTGAGGACATGGTTAGTCCAACCAAAACCCAAGCCTTCCCAGGGTCTTGGGGACCTGGAGGGGTGACGTGTGTCCCCAAAACATGGATCCTCTTCTCATCTCCACCCGATTTTGATTTTTCTTATTTTGAGCTTTTTTATGACCGCTTTCAAGAAAGACAGGGGGAAAGATGAATGTACCCCAACCTGGCCCTAGATAGGAGGTACTAGAAAGTAAACACCACCTCACTAAGCTTATTATTCTGATAACACCAAGAAGCACATGCCATAATTCAAAATTCAGAAATAACAGAAAAGTTGGAAGGCAATGTCACCCACAATCCCTCTAAGGCAGAGAAATCCTTGGTCAACATTTTGCTTTTTTCCCCCTGTTATTTAGTCAGTGCATATTTTTAATAACATAATCCTGATCACTCTGTAAGCAATTTTGAATTTCACTTTTTTTGCCACTTACCATTTTAACACAAAGATTTTTTTTCATTTATTGCAGCTCTCTGTAAACATTTTTAGTAACTGCATAAGTTTTATCACATACCAAAGTTTATTTAACCATGCTCTGATTTTCAAACATTTGTTTCTTTGTCAAATTTTAGATTCTGTAAATAAGGTTTTGGGTAAAAATCTTTGTGCATGAAGATTTTGCTGCATTTTGGATTCCAACCTTGGGACAGAGTCCCAGAAATGGAATTACTGAATCAAAGGAAGGGAGCATTCGTTAACACCTTAGCTACACAATGCCAAATTGCCCCATCATGGACTTGGAGCTGGCCATGGCTGCAGTGTGCTGTCTCTGTAAAAAGGACTTAGATCAGTGTAGGGTGACAAGCACAGACATTAGAAGCAGGCAGACCCAGGTTTAGAATCTTGTCTCTTCCTTGTGACCTTGAGACTTGGTTTCCTATCTGTAAAACAGGATTTCTGAACCAGGGCATTATTGACTCTTGGGCAAAACTCTTTCTTCTGGGGACTGATTTGTATATTATAGGATGTTTAGCAACATCTCTAGCCTCTACCCACTAGGTACAGTAACAGTCCCCAGGATGTGACACAAGAAATGTCTCCAGATATTGCCAAATGTCCCCTGGGAGGCAAAATCACCCCACTTGCAGATCACTGCTGTAAAGCTAAAATAATGTAGTTCAGTTCAGTTGCTCAGTCGTCTTCGACTATTTGCAACCCCATGGACTGCAGCACGCCAGGCCTCCTTGTCCATCACCAATTTCCAGAGTTTACCCAAACTCATGTCCATTGAGTCGGTGATGCCATCCAACCATCTCATTCTCTGTCATCCCCTTCTCCTCCTGCCTTCATCTTTCCCAGCATCAGGGTCTTTTCAAATGAGTCCGTTCATTGCATCATGTGGCCAAAGTATTGGAGTTTCAGCTTCAGCATCAGTCCTTCCGGTGAATATTCAGGACTGATTTCCTTTAGGATGGACTGGTTGGATCTCCTTGGAGTCCAAGGGACTCTCAAGAGTCTTCTCCAATGCCACAGTTCAAAAACATCAATTCTTCAGAGCTCAGCTTTCTTTGTAGTCCAACTCTCACATCCACACATGACTACTGGAAAAACCATAGCTTTGACTAGACGGACCTTTGTTGGCAAACTAATGCCTCTGCTTTTTAATATGCTGTCTACGTTGGTCATAGCTTTTCTTCCAAAGAGCAAGCGTCTTTTAATTTCGTGGCTGCAATCACCATCTGCAGTGATTTTGGAGCCCAAGAAAATAAAGTCACTGTTTCCACTGTTTCTCCATCTATTTGCCATGAAGTGATGGGACCAGATGCCATGGTCTTAGTTTTCTGAACATTGAGTTTTAAGCCAACTTTTTCACTCTCTTCTTTCACTTTCATCAAGAAGCTCTTTAGTTCTTCACTTTCTGCCATAAGGGTGGTGTCATCTGCATATCTGAGGTTATTGATATTTCTCCCAGCAGTCTTGATTCTAGCTTGTGCTTCATCCAGTCCAGCATTTCTCATGATGTACTCTGCATATAAGTTAAATAAGCAGGGTGACAATATACAGCCTTGACATACTCCTTTCCCAGTTTGGAACCAGCCTGTTGTTCCATGTTCAGTTCTAACTGTTGCTTCCTGACCTGCATGACCTTTTCCAATCCTGTGGCCACTGCTGCATTTACCAAATTTGCTGGCATATTGAGTGCAGCACTTTCACAGCATCATCTTTTAGTATTTGAAATAGCTCAACTGGAATTCCATCGCCTCCACTAGCTTTGTTCTTAGTGATGCTTCCTAAGGCCCACTTGACTTCGCATTCCAGGATGTCTGGCTCTAGGTGAGTGATCACACCATCATGATTATCTGGGTCATGAAGATCTTTTTTGTATAGTTCTTCTGTGTATTCTTGCCACCTCTTCTTAATATCTTCTGCTTCTGTTAGGTCCATACTATTTCTGTCCTTTATTGAGCCCATCTTTGCATGAAAATTTCCCTTGGTATCTCTAATTTTCTTGAAGAGATCTCTAGTCTTCCCCATTTTATTGTTTTCCTCTATTTCTTTGCACTGATCCCTGAGGAAGGCTTTCTTTTCTCTCCTTGCTATTCTTTAGAACTCTGCATTCAAATAGGTGTATCTTTCCTTTTCTCCTTTGCCTTTTGCGTCTCTTCTTTTCATAGCTGTTTGTAAGGCCTCCTCAGACAACCATTTGCCTTTTTGCATTTCTTTTTCCTGGGGATGGTCTTGATCACTGCCTTCTGTACAATGTCATGAACCTCCGTCCATAGTTCATCAGGCACTCTGTCTATCAGATCTATTCCCTTAAATCTATGTGTCACTTCCACTGTATAATCATAAGGGATTTGATTTAGCTCATACGTGAATGGTCTAGTACCCTATAGAGCCTTGTGAGGACTAGAGACAATGCATGTGAGGTGCTTTTTCACAGTGCCTGGCACAGAGTAGATGCTCAATGAACAACAACTGGACTGTTGTCACATAGAGTCATGGGACTCCACGTTTTCCATCTACAGGTCCCCTTAAGATCTTCCCCTCCCACCTACCCCTAAAAGAGAATTTCCTTCTCTGATTCTTTTTTGAGTTTCTTGCATATATTCTCCTGCTGTGGGAAATGGAGAGAAGGAGGGTCAGACTCTAGGTTAAGGCTTAGTAGAAGGCAGAGGGGTGTAGGGAAGTTTAACCCCTCACTACCGTCTGTTTAACCCCTGCATCACTGTCCAGATATTAAGCTTAGTGGATTGTACTTTGGTTAGGTCGTCTTGATGACACCTTAGGACTCTGGCAATGTGGAAGTTTTCTTTCCTTTGACAATCAGAGTAAATAGTGACCACTTGGACTTTTGTCTCAAGAAGGACTTGAAGGCTGCATCTCCACTCAGTGGATAAGAGTTCTGTGATTGATTAAGCATGTCTGCCATGGACATGGAAGAGAAAGGGGAGTATTTGCCGTTTTCACCCTCAGCTGAGATCTCATCTCCATAGTCCGGCTCCCACAAAGGGGGTGAATAGTCCTCTTGTCAATCTTCTTTTGAGGAAGTAGCCTCTCCCTCAGACAATAAATGGGAACCTGAAGGCAGGCCTTGGGCCTTTAGAGGAGAAACTCCTGCCTTTTACTGAGCCTCACTTCCCTAAGTTTGGATTTTAGGTACAAGTGTCTTATGAAAAGGTACAGCGGGATGGCAGAGAACTGGTGGACTCTGAGGCTTGGGTTCAGCTGGGTAATGAGAGGCTGGGAATGGGGGAGACAGTCCCTGACCCCCACAAGGAGCTAGGTTGGAGAGGGAGGGTTAAATTCTAGAAGGAGTTAATGTCTCAGTCATGAGTCCGAAGACAGAATGCCTTCTTATTCAAGGGCCTCTCTCTTTTCTCCTCTATTTTTTCCCTTCAACTGATTGGATGAGGCCCACCCACATTCTGGAGGGTAATCTGCTTTACTCACAATATACTGATATAAATGTTAATCACATGTAAAAAATAGCTTCACAAGTAAGTCAGAAAGAGAAAAACAAATATAGTATATTAATGCATATATATGGAATCTAGAAAAAGGATATTAATGAACCTATTTGCAGGGGAGAAATGGAGATGCAGATGTAGAGAATGGACCACAGTTTGAGAGGGAGAGAGTGGGATGAATGGAGAAAGTAGCATCAACATACATACACTATCAAATGTAAGATGAATAGCTGGTGAGAATTTGTTATGTAGCACGAGAGGGCCCAGTCTGGCTCTCTGTGATGACTTGGAGGGACAGGATGGGGGGAGAGGAGGGAGGATTGGGAGGGAGGGGATATATGTATAATTACAGCTGATTTGCATTGCTGTATGGCAGAAACCAACACAATATTAAAAAATTTAAAAATATATATTTAAATAAGTTAAAAAAACTAAAAAAAAGAAAGAGCATCACAGCAACATTTAGACTAGTGTTTAACTAGCCAACCGGGCACCATAGCCTAGCCCAGTTGACACACAAAATTCACTATGCAAGAGATGATTTCCAGAGGGACAGGAGCAGTGCCTTAGATAACACTGGTCATGGGAGTGACGCTTTTCAATTCTATTTTCATTCTAATTGCTTTCAAAGGAAAGGCTCCACTTGATGTGAGCCCCTAACAACTCTTTCACTTGCTCTTTGTAACAAAAGAAAACAGGACCAGAATTCAGGTATAAATTAATTACACTATTTTTATTGAATTAACTTTCACAGTGACCTTCTGTTTACAGCAAGGGATACTGATTTCCCATTTATGGCAGTGACATAATGTTTCTTTTTTAGATATATGTATTCAAAAAATAAAATGAGTCCACCAAAGATTAAGTAAATAGTGATACAGGTGGTGCTTGGCTACAACGACATTCCTGAAGGTTGCTTACAAGCAACCCACATTTGAGAAACACAACCTTAGTCAAGGAAAGTCAGAGCTTCAGGCCCAGCCAGTCTCCCCTAAGAAGATATTCTCTCTACGGCCAACCTGGGAGCATGCAGGTTTGGTTTGATGAAGGAGAAAGCTAGTTTTCTTCTAAGAAAGCATGAGAAAGGCCAGAGTGTTCTCAGTTTGCCAGTGCTGAGAACAGTAAAACATGCCCCTCAAGGAGCATGGTTAAGTGCACAGATTCTGGAGCCAGAGTGCTGGGGTTCAAATCCTCCTTCTGCTCTTTGTGGCTCTGCCCTGCTGAGAAGTTATTTCACCTCTTTGGGCCTCTGTGTCCTCATCTGTAAAATGGGTTTGTAAAGGTACCTGCTTTATAGGGTGGTATGAGAATTCAATGAATTAAAGTGCTCTAACTGTACTATCACATAATAGGTGTCATTTTGGACGGAGTTGCTATCATTGGGAATGATGGACAGAAAGAATACTGTGTCACAGTGCACTAAGTGCTGTAACAGAGAAAGTACAGTGTGGCATCTGACACAGGGGAGTGGGGGAAATTCCAGAATGGTGTCCTGGAATATAGTATATAAGCCGACACCTGGATGGTCAGCAGGAGTTAGCCTGGAAAAGAGGAGAGAGAGAATGTTCTGGATAGAGGGAATAACAGTTTATGCCCAGGCTCAGAGGAAAGAAACAGTATAGCCCATTCTTGTGATTGCAAGGGATGCAGTACTGGTTACAGCAGAGGATGTGACAGAGGGTGTGTCCCAGATGAAGAAGGCTGGAAGTAGACACGTACAAAGGGCTTTCTGTGCCTTGTTAGAAATTGTGGGTTCCGAAGGGCAGGACTGGCATTATCGTAGCAGCCCGCTGTGCTTGAAGCAGCACCCCAAACCTGATAAGCCATTGACAGGCGTGTGGTGGATGAACAAACGCTTCCCTCTCTGCCCGTTGAGACCATTTCCATTGAATGAGGGAATCTCGAGATGAGAAGCTCTGCACCTCTTCTCCGTGAGTCTTGGCTGCCTGAAGGATCTGAAATCTTACTTCTCTCCACAGGTGACCTGGTGTCCCGAGCAATGCATCACCTGCAGCCCCTCAATGCCAAGCACCATGGCAACGGCACCCCCCTGCACCACAAGCAGGGGGCACTCTACTGGGAGCCCGAGGCCCTGTATACCCTTTGCTATTTCATGCACTGCCCACAAATGGAATGGGAAAATCCCAACGTGGAGCCCTCCAAAGTCAACCTCCAGGTGGAAAGGTAAGACATGTGTTGGCTTTGGATGGCCAGAGAGAGAAGCTCCCTTCGGGCCAACACCACTTTGTGGTGGATGGGTATTGCCTCTGAGGTGGTGCAAGGGTGGGGCTGGGGAGGGGCCAGAGCTGCCCAGTTTCCAGAAACTCACTGGAGGTTGAATCTTGTGCCCCGAGGAGTATCTGAGATCTAGGTGCGTGCTAAGTTGCTTCAGTCGTGTCTAACTCTTTGCGACCCCATGGACTGTAGCCCACCAAGCTCCTCTGTCCCTGGGGATTCTCCAGGCAAAAATACTGGAGTGGATTGCCATGCCCTCCTCCAGGGGATCTTTCTGACCCAGGGATTGAACCAACATCTCTTATGTCTCCAGCAATGGTAGGCGGGTTCTTTACCACCAGCTCCACCTGGGAAGCCCTGAGACCTGAGTGGGATCTTTGAAATGGGTTTGCATAGGGCTGGTCCAATTTGGGATAAAAGTGGCCTGGGTCAGAAGAGTGGGTCTTCAAATTCCGGAGAGATGAGGGTTTCTGCAGTGCCGGGGGCTTCCTTGTGAAGGAAGCTTTGGGGGATGCCAGCCCTATGGGTGGGAGATGTCTGTCTTCATTTCATCCTGGCTGTCCTGGGGACTTGAGGGGGAAACTGTAACACCTGCTCAACCAGAAGTGGTCTTCTTGGGTGCACAGGGGACAGCATAGCAGGTCCCATGAGGCAGAATCCTCATGGCAGAGAAGGAAGGGAGGGCTTCCTGGAAGAGGACGCTCCCTCTGACCCAGCTTCTGCTGCTCCTCAGCACCATCCGTCCACTCCCCTGTACCTCAACCTCCCCGTCTATAAACCAGCAGCAACACCAAGTGGTTTCCAGGTTCCCTTCTGCCTAGAAAACCCCAGGATTTTGTGAGGATGGTTTCACCCTGTCAGAGGCAAGGCATCCAAACTGCCATCAGTCCAGAAGGCTACCTGGAGGCGTCCCCTCTTCCCGTGGGGACAGGTCCACAAAGCTCATCTCCCCTATGCATGGGTGCTCAGTCGCTTCATTCGTGTCCGACTCTTTGCGACGCCATGGACTGTGGCCCACCAGGCTCCTCTGTCCATGGGATTCTTCAGGCAAGAATACTAAAGAGAGCTGTCATGCCCTCCTCCAAGGGATCTTTCCAACCAGGGGATCAAACACACGTCTGCCTGCATCTCCCACATTGCAGGCAGATTCTTTACCCACTGAGCCACCCAGGAAGCCCCTCATCTCCCCCAGCATCTCACAAATCAGGCCAATCCTCCAATGTACACAGGCTTGTTCACTGTAACTACTACAGTAGTGACCCTGTTTATTGAGTGGTTAAAAGAGCTGGCTCTGTGATCCAGACTTGTAGGTTCGAATCCAGGCTCTTCCAATTAAAAGCCAGGATATCTTGGAAAAGTGCCTTTAACCTCCCTGTGCCTCAATCTCTTCATCTATAAAATCTATAAAATAAAAATAAATCCTTCGTAGGGCTATTTGAAGACTGAATGCATTGAACAGTGCCCACCATGTAGTAAATGCTTAATAAATGTTCCCTTTTGTAAATGTTGTTGGAGATCTTACCACACATAGCTGAGCAGCTCCCAGTTTAGGCTAAATGCACTTCTTCTCTATTAAATGATTCCAAGTGGGTTTGAAATGTTCATTGGATGCTCTGATTCTGCCAGAATGGATTGGATTTAACTGGGCTCCTAAACCATGTCTCTTGGCTTTCAGTTAAAGAAGAGGATGGAGCATGGGTAAGACAAAAATTGCCTCCTTTTTTTTAAGAATCCCAAGTTAGCATCAATATTCCAAGCCAGTCTGGAATTAACTTAATCAGGGGATTAGTCATGTCTGCCACTATCCAGGCCAAATCAGTGGTGCCCTGTGTATATTTTCATGTGCCAAACATACCCCAAAGTGGAGAGGTGGCAACATGCATATGGTCCCCAGGCAGAAAACAACCTGTCAGACACCCCAAGACTTTGTGTTCTGAGTATGAATCATGATGGCTGGGAGGACGAAAGCCATTGGTCTTAGCTTTGGGGTATCTAGTTCTTCAGCCCCACCCCTTTTGCCTGTAGAATGGGGTAGTTTCTCTGATTCATCTCCTCCGCACACTCTTCAATTCCTGCCTCTATGTAGATGACCCCCTCATATTTCCAGCTAGACATCACCACCGCTGAGCACCAGAACCTTATCCAACTAAGCCTTCCAGTTTCACTGTCAAGTCTCGCACTCTCAGGCTGGATCTTCTCAGGACACCTTATTCTTTCCTGCCCAACACAGCAAGTGTGTGTGTGTGTGTGTGTGTGTGTGTGTGTGTGTGTGTGTGTATTGCCTGTGAGCTTTGTGAGGGCACAGAACACATCTGTTTTGGTTGTTGCTCTGTACCTACTGCCAAACTGAACATCTGGTATATATCACAAAATCGATACTTATTTGTAGGATGAAAGAATGGACAAATCCGTTGATCCAGCTGCCTGTGGAACATTTCCATCAGGAGTGTTCATGACCACCTCAAAACTAAGGCCAACATCTTTCCCCTCAAACTGACTGTTCCTCCCCAGTCTCCAAGAATGATATCACCATCAACCTGGTCAAACCAGTCAGAAAACTGGGGCTCACCCCACACCCCTTCCTTTCCTTCCCTCCTTCCTATAGCCAGCTAGTCAGTAGATCTTACTGAGGCAATATCTGTGCCATCTCCCATTCCTCTAATCCAGGGGTCCCCAACCCTGCCCCCCCCATTCATGGCCTTTTAGGAACTGGGTTGTACAGCAAGAGGTGAGTGGTGGATAAGCGAACGAAGCTTCATCAGTATTTACTCAGATGAATATCCTCATTGTTCACGTTACTGCCTGAGCTCCACCTCTTGTCAGGTGAGCAGCAGCAGTAGATTCTCACAGGAACACAAACCCTACTGTGAACTGTGCATGTGAGGGACCTAGGGTGCACGCTCCTTACAAGAATCATCCTGAAACTATCCCCCACCCTTGGCCTGTAGAAAAATCATCTTCCATGAAACCAGTCCCTGGTTCCAAAAAAGTTTGGGACTGCTATTCTAACCCTTCCTCCCCAGATTGCTGCCACACTGCATGGTCCAGCCCCTCATTCCCTTTATTGCTGTCATTGTTGTTCAGTCGCTAAGTCACATCTGACACTGCATTTCATTTCTAAATGGTCTCCCTGGGTGTGAAGCTTAGTATTCTCTGACCAGCTCCATCCTCATGGCCACCAAACTGAAACTCTAAAATATAAATCTCATTGTGTGAACTACTCCCTGTCCCCAACTCCACACCGTTGCATGTCTCTCGTTGTATTTTCTGTTACATAGTTTCCATCTTCCCTTCTGGAATCTAGTTTCAGAATTCAGAGTGTAGTTGAAGTGACTATTAATCTAGGGAGACCATCTAAGGGTTGCAAACTTTCTGGGACAAGTTTTAAAGAGGAATGAGCTGTGAGGGAGAGCCCTGTAAAGAGAACATGTCCTATAGTTTGTCAGAGTCATTTATGTCAATATTTCCATTCCTCCTTGGTTGAACTTTCAGGGGATGACACAAAACAGAAAGAACTTACCATTTTTTGAGTTCTGTTCGCTTTGATCTTCGGGAAAGTATATGGATTTGGGAGTCAGATCAACTTTTGGAATCAGATCCCGGCTCTGCTTCTTCCAATTCTGGGACCTTGAACAAGTCATCTCACCCCTACTGAAACTCTTCTCCTCCACTGTAAAATGAGAATAAGACCAGCCTCTTGGGACTGGTGTAAGCCATAAGTTAGATATTGTAGCTAAGATATCCAGTGCCATGCTTAGTAGGAGGAGAGCTCCCCTTATCCTGAGAGAGTAGCTGATATTATACATCTTCTTTTTATTTTTTGGCTCTAAAATGCTATTGTCATTATCCTTAAAGAAGCCTGTGTACAATTCCTTCTAGACAAAAAGCTGTTTCTTCCCATTCTGAGCTAGAATAGAGCTTGGTATTTACTAGCATCTGAAAACACACGGGGAAGGGCTTCAGAGGAGAGAGGGCTCTGTTTTCAGTCAAATGTTTACAGCTGCTTCATACCAAAACTTACTAACAAGACATTTCCAGTGGGAGGTAGGACCCTAATTTAGAGCTTTTTTCTCTTTCTTTCTGTCTCCTTTTCCCCAAAATCAAACAACATTGCTTTCACTATCTATGCTGGCAAAGTCAAGTAAGGTTACGGTGCTTATATGTTTATCATAGACTCTTCAAGAACAGGAGCTGAATATTGTGTGCTTTTCATCCATGCCCAGCAGAAAGTCTGAGACATATTTGTTGACTGAAATAAAGATTGTTTTGTGCCTCAAACCATCTCTGCTTGTCAGAAGAGCCTTTCTTGGCTGGAGTGTCTGGAACTAGGTCTCCATATACCATTTTCTTCTTTCATGTGAACATAGCTTTCGAGTTGCTACATTTGTTTTGAATAGTTTCATTTTTCATTGTGGGGTTTTGAAGAAGCTCAGTGCCAGTATAAAATTTCTGTAGTTTAAGTTGTTCCAGAACTTTGGCTACTATTTTTTGAGCTTCTGAAATCTCTCACTTTATGTTAAAAAAAACAAAAAAACAACCTCAGATAAATTTTGTAAGATTATGATTAGGCTATATTTATTTCCCAAACAGTAATGATAAATGTAAACACCTCAATTCTGAGGGTAGGGGTAACATGTGGCTACTACTATTTTTTAATAGAATCATCTTAAATCTATGACAAGATTTTCCTGCCTTACATCATTACTGGGGCTTCCCTAGAGGCTCAGATGGTGAATAATCTGCCTGCAATGCAGGAGACCTGGGTTCAATCCCTGGGTCGGGAAGAGACACTTGCTCCTCAGAAGGAAAGCTATGACAAACCTAGACAGCAGAGACATCACTTTGCCGACCAAAGTCCATATAGTCAAAGGTATGGTTTTCCCAGTAGTCATGTACGGATGTGAAAACTAAACCATAAAGAAGGCTGAGCACCAAAGAATTGATGCTTTCAAAGTGTTGTGCTGGAGAAGACTCTTGAGAGTCCCTTGGACTGAAGAGAGATCAAAGTAGTCAATCCTTAGGGAAATCAACCCTGAATATTCATTGGAAACACTTACGCCGAAGCTGAAGTGCCAATATTTTGGCTACCTGGTGCAAAGAGCTGACTCACTGGAAAAGACCTTGATGCTGGGAAAGATTGAGGGCAGGAGGAGAAGGGGACGATAGAGGATGAGATGGTTGGATGGCATCACCAACTCAATGGACATGAATTTGAGCAAACTCTGGGAAATAGTGAAGCACAGAGATGCCAAGTGTGCTACAGTCCATGGGGTCACAATGAATTGGACATGACTTAGTGACTGAACAACAACAACATCATTACTGGAAGTACTAGTGATTCCTAGATGTGTTTGGACATGAATGATTTCAGTCATTTGTCATCATAACATTAAAAAGAGGATAAATAGGAGTGTTTTGTTGCCTGGGTTAGCTGGTAATGCCTGAGAGGAACAGTGGTCAGCTTCACATAGAAGACTAGGCATTAGGTACTTTTACTCTACCTCAGTCTCTTGGGGAAACCAACCAAAATTTACACCCAGGCAGTGGCAGTTCTCGCCCCTCTTGTAAGCTGAGCTGTGCAAATAGATGTGGCAGAGTGTCTACCAGGGAAATCTCAACCACAAATATGAGCCTCCAATCACCAACTGTTTGAGGAAAATGAATGGGAGAAACAGAACAGTCTTAACAAATGGAAGAATTTACACTTGAGGAAATAGAGTTAACCAAGCAACAGACATTTGAAGCTAACAATATTCAAATACATCTTCCAAGAAACCTTACCAGAAAATCACCACAACACATCAATACATGACAAGTGATATCCAAATGTCAACATATTCCAATGGTTATGCAAAATTTCTGGCCTTCTGATTGTAACTCTTCCCCATTCTTTCTTATCAAGGAATGTATATCAGAACACAAGTGAGGAGAGTATCCTTGATACAAGCAATGCTACTAACAGGAATGTTTAGTCGCAAAAGTTGAAACTGCTTAGCAGAAAGAAAACCTCTGGGAGGCCCAGGGTAAGCAGAGGGTTAACAAATCCTTCCCCTTCCTGCATGACAATTTGACCTTGGGTTAATTCTCTAGCTCTGTTGCCCTGGAAACATGATAAAATTTGCAATATCAATTGTGTTACTAAGCAACATTGCTTATGGTCAAAATGACTCTAGATTGGTACATTAGATCTGGCCTTATAGTACTATAAATACTTGGTAAATATCCAGAGATTTGGGCTTCCTTGAATTCACTGATCCCTATAATAGTGATGTCCCTTTCAAGGACCTTGGAAGCTATTTCTGTGGAGTTGTTACAGGGGATGCTGTAAATCAGGGCAATTCTCACAACCACCCAAGTGGCTCTTATCTTCTTGCACCTGAGTGTCACCTGGGTAGAAGATAGCTCTGAGATGGCTGGGTGAATTGTTATAAGGCCTCCCAGTAAAAGGAACATCTGATGTTGTCACGCAGGACAAGAGTGGCTATGATGGTCCCATGAGTCTAAATGTTTAGTAGAGCTTAAGAAGACTTCTGGTGTGGGACTTCCCTTCCAGTCCAGTGGCTAAGACTCTGCACTCCCAATGCAGGAGACCCAGGTTCAATCGCTGGTCAGGGAACTAGATCCCATATGTTGCAACTAAGAGTTCACATGCTGCAACAAAGATCTGGCACAGCCAAACTAATAAATATTTTTTTAAAAAAGAAGACTTCTGGTGGGCATTGAAGCTGGAGAAACAGGCTTTGAGGCCACACAACATGGAACAATGCCACGTTGCACCCTAGGATTGCTCACAGCCATAGACACTGGACCTTCCATCACTGACGCTGGACAATGGTCACTCCCAACAGGACCTCTGTCACCATTACCCTTGAAAGCTAAATGTCTCTGCTACCTCCTTTGTCATGTTCCATTTATGTCACACCACTTGCTTCTAAATCAGTGGAGCCTGGGTCACATCCCTGCACAAAGCAGGAGGGGCAACTGGGAACATGAATTTCTACCTTATTGAACCATGAACTTATGATATGGGAAATTCTGCAAACAGTGAGGTCATCAGTGGTTTCAGGCACCCAAAAGCTTGACAGAGGGTCACTATACTCTTCTACTTTACTTTTTTAAAAATAAATAACACACAAGTGGATCATTTGCACAGTTCAGTACTTTTGACCATGATTAGCCACACAGCTCACAACTGATTGGCTTACACACCGCAGGGAATACTCCCCAACATATGGACTCCTTAGGCTGACACTCTAGGAACCTCGACAGCAAAAAGGAAGAGACAAAAGGACTATTTTTTTCCTGGCATTCTAAGCAGCAATGCAGGATGCCTTTTCCCAGAGGAAGAATGATACTTTCTCATCTTCCTAAGCACCGTGATCACATCTGGCACAAAAGTCCTCTAAAATGTCCCCCCATTGCTAGTGGGTCCTGGAGAAATTCAGAACCAATGGATGAATAGGGACAACCCAGAGTGGGAGAACCATGTATTTAGACCTGGTTTCTGCAGGGCTATTTGTGGGCTTGTCTGCAATTCCAACCATTGTATAAATGGTTCTAATGAAAAAAATGCATGTTGAATTCTAAATAATTACCTTAAGAAACAAAGTTTTAAAATATGATCTATGTGTGACATGAGTGTTGCTGCAATTTACTTCATCTGGCCAGGGTAAAAGCAACTCTAATCCCACTATTTTTCAAACTGCAGGTTACAGCCCATTAATGGGCCATTAAATCAATGCAGTGCAGAGATTGGCAAACGATACCCTGCAGGCCAAGCTTGGCCCACTGCCTGTTTTTATAAAGTTTTATTGGAACACAGCCAAACTCACTTGTTTACATATTATTTATAGCTTCTTTGGCACTTGTGGTTAGTTGTGACAGAGACCGAACGACCTACCAGGCTCAAAATACTATTTAGCCCTTTTTTGAAAAAGTTGCTAGTTCCTTATGCTGTGGTTGTAACTTGCATTTTTTTAAAAATTAAGTAAAATTGAATAAAAAAGATAGAGTCCCTTGTTTGGAGGAAGGTAACTGTATTTCTTGAAACTTTTTTTTGTTGTTGTTACATTAACTTAACTGGAGTTGGTAATCTTGCCAAAGTCATGCAGCTAACACTGCAGAACTAGTCTTTGAACTCTTGGCATCAGTCCCCACTCTGTGTTTGTCTTTGCTAGTCTGTTTTGCTGTGCATGGATTATGGTTTGAAAGAAATATTTGAAAGCCTCATCCCTAATCTCTAGAATCTTTTTATAATCTTTATGAATGTTTACAGGATGTAAAACTAATACACTTATTAAATAAAATATAAATATACAAAAACTTTGAAGGAGAAACTTTGAGTCACTGCATCCAGGAATAAGCACTGAGACCTTATAGAGAATTTTCTTCCAATCTTAGTTTTCTGTGTATATGCAAAAGTTTTTTGGTTGTTTCATAAAATAAGGACCCGATAGTAAATGCAGTTTTGTTGATCTATGTCACTAGATAGACTTCAAAAGCATGATTTTCCAATGGACTGTCCCATCTTTGGATATGGAATTTAAAGTCAAGAGAGCTGAGCACAGGCATGTTGAACACGCTTCATGTTGAAGATGATAAAACTGAGGCCCAGAGGGATGAGTGTACTTGTCTGGAGTCATAAGCATATTTTCAGTGGATTTGCAAAGGCAGTGCCTCAGTGCCTTTGCACATGCTTTGCCCTCTTCTTGGACCACCGTCTCCTCTGCTCCTTCATCTCACTTCATCCTTCAAGATTCATTTTAGGCATCGCTTCCTCCAAAAGTCCTTTCCTATTGTCTGAGGATGCACTGAGTGTCCAGGGCATAGCTCAGTGGATAGCATTTAGTAAGTGCTCAATAAATGCTTGCAGAACTGAAGACAGCTGGGTCTGAAACCTACATGTTCTGGCTCTTGGCCCAGAGAGCCGTGTAGCCATTGCCAGCTGGCAGCCCTCTGATTGGCCCTGGCTCTACTACTCACGTGCTCCAGGCTTGTTTCCCTAGCTATCCACAAAAGTAATCACTGACACATAAGAGGTGATCCATAAATGACCAGGGGTTATTATTTACCTCCTTAATCCAGATTGATGTCTTCTTAGATATTATAAGAGATTTTGACCAGCACTTAGTATGTGGCAGGTCCTGCTCTACATACTTTATGTTATTAACTAATTCAATCCTTGGAATACCCCTTGAGGCAGGAGCTGGCCTCACCTCTCCCCACTTCACAGATGAGGAAACTGAGGTGCAGTGAGGTTAAATAAATTATACACATGGGCAAGTCTATGTATGTGCATGCTAAGTCACCTCAGTCGTGTCTGACCCTTTACAACCCTATGGACTGTAGCCCTCCAGGCTCCTCTCTTCATGGGATTCTCTAGGCAAGAATACTGAAGTGGGTTGCCATGCCCTTCTCCAGAGGATCTTGCTGACCCAAAGATTGAACCCACATCTCTTATGTCTCCTGCATTGGCAGGCGGGTCCTTTACCACCAGCGTACCACCAGCACCACCTGGGAAGCCCTGGGCAGGTCTGAGAGTATCAGAAACATCAAATGAATGCTGTGTGGCTAGAGGGAAGGAAGCCCTCTCTCTCTCTCTCTCTCTCTGTTAAGGGAATGGAATGCATACCACAGGGTAGGGGAAAGGAAGGTGAAAGAACAGAAAACAAGACCTTGTTCTGAAGAGTTGTTGGGTGGAACAACAAATTAGACAGGAAAGAAGGTTGAGAGAACCGCCAAGGTATCAGTACTTTCTCCTATAAGAAGTGAGGAGCTAGAAGGAATTCTGAGAAGGAAGGTGAGAGACCAGACTACATCTGATACTTCATAAGGTCTCCCTTGATGGAGGCATAAGGGTGCCTAAAGAAAGGTGATGAGCATTTGATCAGTTCTGTTCAGTTCAGTCACTCAGATGTGTCCGACTCTTTGCGATCCCGTGAATCGCAGCACACCAGGCCTCCCTGTCCATCACCAACTCCCGGAGTTTACCCAAACTCATGTCCATCAGGTCGGTGACGTCATCCAGCCATCTCATCATCTGTCATCCCCTTCTTCTCCTGCCCTCAATCTTTCCCAGCATCAGGGTCTTTTAAATGAGTCAGTTCTTTGCATCAGGTGGCCAAAGTATTGGAGTTTCAGCTTCAACATCAGTCCTTCCAATGAACACCCAGGACTGATCTCTTTTAGGATGGATTGATTGGATCTCCTTGCAGTCCAAGGGACTCTCAAGAGTCTTCTCCAACACCACAGTTCAAAAACATCAATTCTTCAGCGCTCAGCTTTCTTCACCGTCCAACTCTCACATCCATACATGACTACTGGAAAAACCATAGCCTTGACAAGATGGATCTTTGTTGGCAAAGTAATGTCTCTGCTTTTTAATATGCTATCTAGGTTGGTTATAACTTTCCTTCCAAGGAGTAAGCGTCTTTTAATTTCATGGCTATAATCACCATCTGCAGTGATTTTGGAGCCCCAAAAAATAAAGTCTGACACTGTTTCCACTGTTTCCTTGGTAAGCACATACTATTGTGCCGTGTGCTACGTGAGCCACTTTACTTACAGAGTTTAATTGAATCCCTACACTCCACCTTGTGAGGTAAAAATGCCTTCATCTACAGGTGAGACAATTAAGTCTAGTCACTGCTAGTAGGAATGCCATTTGGAAGCTTTTTAGGTAATGCTAAGGACCTTCATAGCACGTTGATTTTACCTCTGGACATTTTTTATTCTGGAGCCAAAATGCCTGAGTTTATATCTAGGTTCTAACACTTCTTATCTCTGTGACCTTAACTTAACTGCTTAACCATTCTGAGCCTCAGTTTTGTTATCTGTGAAATGGGAGCTGTCATAGAATCTGCTTCAGAGGGCTGGTGTGAAGCTATTATGTGTGAATATATAGAAAGCACTTAAAATCCAGCATGTATTAGGTTCTTTATAGACAATGGCCATTATTAGTCTCACTGTAATAGTGCTTATAGCCTAGAGGTATACTGTAGAAGGGCTCCTCAAATTTTAAAGTGCATTTGAATCCCCTGGGATCTCATTAAAACACAGATTCTATTCATTATGTCTGGGGTAGGGCCTGAAGTGCTTCTTTTTTTAAAAAAAATTTTAGCTGCTCTAGGTCTTCACTGCCGCACCCAGGCTCTTCCTTGTGGAGCTCAGGCTTTCTCTAGGCTCGGCAGGAGCTTAGTGGCCATGTGGCCCATGTTATCTTAGTTGTTCAGTCAGGGATCGAACCTGTGTCCCCTGCATTGGAAGGCAGATTCTTAACCACTGGACCACCAGGGAAGTTCCTGAAGTGCTTCATTTCTAACAAGCTGCCGGGTAGTGCCGACGCTCCACAGAGCATCATGTGAATAACAATATTGTGGATTTGTGTGTTTGCCATTCATTCCCCCAACCTCCTCCAACCCCCATTTCAAGTTTCATAAACTCCAATACTTTGGCCACCTGATGCGAAGAGCTGACTCATTGGGAAAGACCCTGATGCGGGGAAAGATTGAGGGCAAGAGGAGAAGAGGGCAACAGAGGATGAGATGGTTAGATAGCCTCACCGACTCAATGAACATGAGTTTGGGCAAACTCTGGGAGATAGTGAAAGACAGGGAAGCCTGATGTGCTGCAGTTCATGGGGTCACAAAGAGTTAGACACAACTTAGCAACTGAACAACAACAAAGGGCAAGAGGTGAACCTTTTTTGGTGATTTTCATCTCTCTGGCAAAGTTCAAGACATAATACGTGTCCAAGAAATATTTCCCAGGTTTGGAGGACCGGATTGAGCTTTTCAAGGCCTCCATTCCCCTTCACGGGCTTCCTTGGTGGCTCAGTGGTAAAGGATACGTGTGCCAATGTAGGAGATGCAAGTTCGATCCCTGAGTCAGGAAGAACCCCTGAAGAGGGAAATGACAACCTACTCCAGTGTTCTTGTCTGAAAAATCCCATGGACAAATGGACCTCACAGGCTATGGTCCATGAGGTTACAAAAGAGTTGGACACAACTTAGCAACTAAACAACAATGACAAATTCCCCTTAATTCATGGAGGTGCTAGATCCTTCTGCAATTTGCCAAAATGAATGGATTCCAGAGGTCAGATGTGGCCAGCCTGCAGAACTCTCAGGCTTCGGAGCAGCAGCCAAGGGAAAGTGCTGAGCATCCAAATATAATGATCATCATCCAATTAACAAGGTGGCCAACAGAGGCTCAGAAATAACAAATTAGCCACAAGTGTGCAGGAGAAAGGTGAGGCAGGGTTTGACAGGTGCCCTCCCCAGGGAGAGGCAGCAGGGCAGATCCTAAACCACATCAGCTTTAGGGCTGTTAAATGCCTCCAGCCCTCAGAGCTAGTCCAACAGCTTATACTGTTACCCAGGAGTTTTCTCCCACCCAATGAGGGAGTGATTGCTCCTGACCACAGGTAACAGGCTGGGTGGTTCAAGTTTAAAAACAGTCCCCTCTCCCAACATGGGGAATTAGTCTGATCAAACACATGCATGTCACTTGTTCATTTCGGTATCCAAGTCTTTTCTGAATCCCAGTTAACCATCTGGTCTGGTCTGACACCAGCTTCTCCTTATTTTATGGGACAAGGAAGGAAAACCTTACCTTCATGACAAAGATAAAGGAACTAGCATTGCTCTGTCCCATATGGTAACCAGTAGCCATGTGAAACTGTTTAAATGAACTTCTATTGAGTAAAACTACAGCTTTGGTTCCTTAGGACCACTTACCTCTTTTCAAATGCTCAATAACTAGATATGGCTAGTGGTTGCTGTATTGGATCCCCAGAGATGAGACATTTCCAACATCACAAGAAACGTCACTGAACTAGAGACAATAAAACAATAAAACTTGTTTTATTGCACATAGTGTCCCTCTTGTAGGAAAAACAGTCCATGAGACTCACACACCTGAAGAAATAAAGTAAGAAGTGTAGGGACCAGCTCCACTGTGGAGGCATTTTTCTCATTTCTGTGTTTGGATCATCTTAGAGCAAAGTTTTTCAAAGCAGCCATCATCATCATCATCACCGACAAATATCACCACGTATTTACAACATACTAGACTCTACCTGGAGAAGAAAATGGCAACCCACTCCAGTATTCTTGCCTGGAGAATCTGCATGGACAGAGGAGCCTGGCAGGCTACAGTCCCTCGGGTCGCAAAGAGTCAGACACAACCGAGAGACTAACACACACACAGACTCTCTACTAAGTGCCTTAGTCTTTGGGTCTTCACTAGAATCCTAAAGCATAGTAGCATTATCTTACACTATCACAGTCTCTGCCTTCTTCTGAGGAACTTCAGACTCAGAGAGATTGTGCAGCTTGCTTGGGTCACACAGCAAGTTGGGGCAGAGCTGAGATGGAAAGGCAGGAAGCTTGAGTCCAGAGTTTGCTCTGTTAACCCAGTGCCCTGCCACTGGGATGGGCAGGATGTCAGGCATAAAGCAGGGAGCACAGGATTCCCTGGAAAGGTTAAAGGCCAACAGGAGCATTCTTGTTTTAATATGTTTCCCCCACCTCTTCCCTTTTCCTGCTAATATTTTCCCTGGCTTAGGCTTCAGTAAATATCACTGATGTAAGTGGAATAATAATAATCAAATCACTTCATCTGGTTAGAGAATAGCTAAAAAAAAATCTTTGAGAAGATTGTTAGCCTCCTGAAACAAATAGCTGGCTATGTAAATACAGACCCTGCCTCTTAAATCTTGACCTCAGTGCTGCTTGAGCTTTTCATTTCTTATTGTACTTTTCGATGTTCTTAATTACTTGTTTTATTTACTAATGGACTTCTTATTCAGTTGTTCATTCTTCATTCATTCATTGAACATACATCCAGTGCCTCTTTTTAATTTAATTAAATTATTTATTTTTTGCAGCTCTGGGTCTTTGTTACTATTGAGGGCTTTCTCTAGCTGCGATGAGTGGGGTGCTATTCTTCATTGTAGTGTATGAGCTTCTCGTTGTGGTGGCTTCTCTTATTTCAGGGCACGGGCTCAGTAATTGTGGCTCATGGGCTTAGTTGCTCCATGTCATGTGGGATCTTCCTGGACCAGGGATTGAACCCATGTCCTCTGCATTGGCAGGTGGACTCCCAATCACTGAGCCACCCAGGAAGTCCCTCAAGTGTCTGTTTTGAGCATAGTAATGGGAAGAGCTGCTTGCTGGGCACCATTATAAGCACTTTGCATGAATTAACTCACTTATCCCTCATGAGAACCCCAGGAGGGAGGTATTGTTATCATCATCCCCTGTTCATAGATGTGGAAAGTGAGGCAGAAAGGATCAGCAACTTGTCCAAGTTCACAGGGCTCAGAAGTGGCCCCATGCTGGGGGGGAGAGGGGAGGCGAGGAAGCCCAGAGACGTCTAGGCTCCACCCTGAGCAGCTCATTTATCATCAAAGATAGAAAATGCCAAGGGTCAGAAGGGAGATGCAGATAAACTGCTGGGAGGTTTAGGGAAGGTGGTTTTGAGTCAGACTTTGAAAGACAGATGAGATCAAGCATTCTAGGTGGGAGGAGCTGCTGGCAAAGGCTGCAAGAAAGGAAATCACAAGATACATGGGGGGAAGCACATGCCATAGACCAGAGGCCAGACTGACCTTCAGCTGGTTGGCAGAAGTGCAGATGTTCAGCCAGTTGTTAAAATGCTGAAATATTTCTGTAGGGGTTGGTAAAAAGCTGCTGCCCCACCTGTCCTCTTCCCACCCTGCCTGTGTCCTGCTGTCTAGCTGCTGCAGCAGGGTGTCTGGCCCCATAGAAGGTCCTGTCTGCATCAAGACCATAGGAGTTAGGTGGTGCCTGGGCCTCCCCCATAGTCAAGGATTTAGAAAATCCACACTGAGTTGAAAGTCTATGGAGGAAAAATACATCCTGCAGGTGTTGATGGGCCTCTGTTCCTTCAATGGTGGGGTTAGGGTGAAGGTTTGGACAAGGGAAACGCCTGAGCAGGGTACAAATGCCTGCTCATCTTTCAAGACTCAACTGCATCCTCACCTCTGCTGTGAAACCCTTGTGCCCCTCACCCCCGGTGCCCATGAAGGCATCTGTGAATGATTATAACAACTCTTGAGTGCTAATGTGAGCCAGGCCCTGTGATGAACTTTTCCAGGTTATCCCTCTTAAATGTCCCAGTCTCCCTCTGAGATACTGTGCACGCATGCTAAGTCACTTCAGTCATGTCCAACTCTTTGCTACCGCATGGACTGTAGCCTGCCAGGCTCCTCTGTCCATGGGATTCTCCAGGCAAGAAAACTGAATTGGGTTGCCATGCCCTCCTCCAGGGTATCTTCCCGACCCAATGGTTGAACCGACGTTTCCTGTGGCTCCTGCATTGCAGGCGGCTTCTTTACCGCTGAGCCACCATGGAAGCCTCTGAGATACTGTAACTCTGCCTACATACAGATGGGGAGGCGTGGAGAAGTCTAAGGACTGGCCCAAGGTCACACAGCTAAGCTAGTAAGTGCCTGGGCTGGAGGCTGAGCCTTGCACTGTGATTCCAGAGCCTGTGTCCCCTTGACCCACTCCTGTGTGGCCCCAATCACCACTCTGGCCTCATTTGCTTCCAAATGTCTGTCTTCACTGCCAGACTTGGAGCTCCTCACCGGCAGGGACTGGGCTTTGATCCTCTCTTGCTGTCTCTGGCAGCCAGCCAAGCCTGGCGTAGAGTAGAGGGGGATATGAAGATGATCTGAGTGCATGGCAGCGGGAGGATGGAGCAGGGGATGATGGAAGGACCAGTTAGAATGTTCCTGCAAAAGTCCCAAGAGGATGGCTTGGTGGAGTGGCGGAGTCCCCCAGTGAGAGGGGTCACCAGTGGCCACCTGCCTCTGCTGAATGGTCCAGAGGAAACCTGTATTAGCTTCCTTGGATTTTTTGGTTCTTTCTCATTTGCCGAGAACCCTCAGTCCTTTGCCTGCCCTGTTTCCAGGGCCTCGGGAACCATACGTGAATGTTCTGAACAAGCAAGAAAACATTTTTTTAAAGAACAACAGCACAAATGAGCCTTTGAAACTGCCTGGTGTAAACTGTGGGCAGTGGGAGCCTGAGTGCCTGGTACCAGAAAGGCCTGGAGAGAGAGAGAGAGAGAGGGAAGGCAGGCATTCTCTGAGCTCAGCCTGCTTTCAATCCATCTGCCCTTGTGCCAAGTTTTCACTCCTTTTTTATCCTTTCAGAAATAATGGTATTGATGGCTGCCAGCACAGAGCTGGGTTTCACATGTTACAGGAAAGACTCCAGGCAGTAAATCTGGTCATTTGCCCTGAGCAACAGAGCATCTGGGCTGCCTTTTCATTCCTCGAGGTCTGACTTCCCAAACAAAGCCTATACATGTCTCCATGTACCCCAGTCTACAGTTTTGCTAGGTTTATTGATTTAATCACATTCTCCCCTCTAACCATTCTGCTGTCCTCATGGACTGCATATGTTTACAACTGCAATACAGGTGCTATAAATACAGATTTTTATACAGATCCTATCTTTTTACTGAAAAGTTGTATATGCTCATTTTTTTAACTTTGGAAAATACACAAAAATATAAGAAAGAAAATTAAACTTATCTACAATTCTACTACCGAGAGGTAGCCAAAATGATTGTTTTACATATTTTTTCCTTTTTTTAATACAAATTAAAATAACTGCACTGTGTATATTTAATTTTATATCTTTTTTATTTCACTTACTAGTATGCCATAAGCATTATCCTAGCACTACTACAGAGCATTCATAAACATCATTTTTAATGACTACAAAATATTCCGTCTTGTGAAGGCACCATAATTTGCCTAACGGTTCCCAGGTTGCTGGGCATTTGAGTTGTTTCCAATCTGTGAATTGCTGTTCTTTTAAAACTGCCCACAGTGGTGTGATTAAAACACCAGTGTAGAGGGAATGGATATAAAAAGAGTAGTCTGTCTGGAGCAACTGAAGGGTTAATTCATGTGCCCTTGATGGCCCATGTGAGGGAGAAATTGCAGAAGGAGGAGAGCCCTGAGAGGTGGGCTTCCCCAGCCCTGTCTCCTGCTGCTTTTTCCAGGAAGAAATGCCATGTGGGAAATATCGGGAGGAGCACCACCTTATCTGTAAGGTTTCTAACCACAGTCATTATCAAAATCTCCTGGAGCGAGTGCTTCTTGGTTTCTGGGGATCGTCCACACTTGCAACCTCCCTGGATTCCAAAAGTGTAAAGACCAGCCAGAGTTGCTTTTCACAACTTAAGAGACTGAAAGAAGAGTCTAGGAAAGGCATGAGATTTGCCCAAAGCCATACAGTGAGTGGTCAGATAAAACCAGAGGGCTGGGAATTCCCTGGTGGTCCAGAGGCTGACTCTGCACTCCAGTGCAGGGGGCCCGGGTTTGATCTCTGGTCAGGCAACTAGATCCCACACGCTGCCAAACTACAGAAAGAAGTATCCCACATGCCTTGTCATGTCCGACTCTTGAGATCCCATGGACTCAAATGGGAGTCCATGTTCCTCTGCCCACCATGTTCCTCTGTCCATGGGGATTCTCCAAACAAGAATACTGGAGTGGGTTGCCATGCCCTCCTCCAGAGGGTCTTCCCGACTCAGGGATCGAACCCAGGTCTCCCACATTGCAGGTGATTTCTTTTACCATCTGAGCCACGAGGGAAGCCCAACGAAGACCCAGTGCAGCTAAATTAATTAATTAATTAATTAAAAAAAAAAAAAAGAAACCAGGGGGCTGCCCTAGGGATCCCTAGAATTCCCCACCCTCCTTCCCATGTTGTTTCTAGAACAGAGAAGAGAATTCCAGCACCATCAGCAAGCAAATTTTGAGCTTGTACTATGTACAGAGTTCATTGCACATGTACTTGGCCATGTCTGTAGAGAATGAGGTTTCCACTATTCCAGGAATTGTTTGTTTGTTGGCTGTGTTTGTTTATAACTGTGTTAAAGTCTTCGCTCTGTTTTCACCCTGTAGATAAGAAACATTCCCAGGGAAGACTTCCTCAGTTCTTTCAAATTGGTGTGAGGAATTCGGTCAAGATTCAGCAGGTCAGGTTCAGGCCTGCCCAGGAATTTGGGCAGAACATGCTGGCAAAAGAAGGTTCATCTTTTCCCAGGCTTTGTTCTCACTGAAGAGTTCAAACTCCAAGGCTGGAGCTGGTCCTTTGGCAGTCCTTTGTCACACTGCTCTCTATGAATTCATTACATAGAATTCCACCCCTCACATGGCCATTCTCCAGCCCCTTATGGCAGCATGGTGTGGAAAGAATAGTGTTATGAAGGAAAAAGGGAACCAGTAAATAGTCAAAATCAAGGACAAACCTATTAAAAACACTGACACTGACTGCAGATTCTACTGCCTCCAAAAATCCATCCCTGGAGGCACTGCCCCTTCCAGACCCCAGAGCACTTTACAAGAAAATCGCGCAAGGCACTTCTCATTGTCAGCCTTGCATCATGGCTATCTGCCCTTCCTTCTTTGATGGCCACTTTCTGCTCCAATCCCCTAATTGAAAGTCATGATCTAACAAGTTTACAAGGATAATTAGGGGCAAACAGACATCATCATTAGGGATGCCCTAGGAAACTGGGGTTATGTGGCCACACTAACCTCTCTTGCTAGATTGAACACCAGGGTTCAGGTTTTCAATCCTTGTGTCTTCCGCAAAACTCAGCATGGACCCTCGCTCTAAGGAGAGAGTCAGTAAATAGGGAACAAGTTTTAAGTGATTGGCCTGCTCCATGAATAGTCCTCCCTGTTCACGCCTTTATCATCTCTCAGGTTCATCCACTCCAGTACCTCCCATCCACTTATCCCTTCAGCTACTTCAGTCCACACAGAGTCCCCCAAGCTGGCTCTGCAGTTCCTCATCTGACTTCCTCTGCCTGGATTCCTCTTCCGAGTCCTCCTCTCTCCCACTTGCAGGCTCAGGATGGCATTTCACAACAGACTCCTACCCTCTTCGGCTCCAGCTGATTCTGATTCATTCTACCATAAGACTTTGTACCTTCCTTTATCAAAAGGGTTTTCAGATAAACCTCTTTTCTCATGTTTTTCACATTACATCATGAGTTGGTTGAAGACTAAGGTCTTTTCAATATCACCAAGTATAGAAGCTGATGCATAGTAGGAGCTCATTTTATTCATTCATCTATTTGACATATATTTATAGCACATCTATTCTATGCCAGGCAAAATATCTGTCTTCATGGAGCTTACATTGTACTAGGGGGTGCAGAGGAAGAACAAATGCATAAATAGTAAAGTATCAGGCACAGGTAAGTGACATAAAGAGAAATAAAACTGGTACCTGAACCAAGCACAGTGATGAGAGGTACGATTTTACCCAGGATGGTCAGGGAAGTTTCCTCCAAGGAAATAGAATTTGAGCAGAGAAGTAAAGGAATCGAGACAGTAAACTAGGTGGCTATCTGAACAAAGATCTTGACAGGCAAAGAGAACAGCAAGTGCCAAGGCCCTGGTACAGGAACATTCTTGGAACATGCAAGGAACAGCAAGGAGTTCAGCGAGGCTGGAACAGATTGAGTGAGCATAGTAGGAAATGAAGTCCAAGGTGGACAGTGTTAGATCTTGCAGAACTTTTTGAGTATATAGAGGAGTTTGGTTTCTAGTCAATGTACAATGAGAAACTCAGTAAATGTTTGTTAATCTGAATTATTTCAGTTGAGTTGAATTGAACTGAACTGAATTGGTTCGCTGAACTGAACAGAACTGTGTCTTTTCTTGGAATATAGACCACATACAATGTTTGAAACATGCAAAATCCCTAACAAGCTTGCCCTTATTATCTACAAATGGAAATGCACTATAAATAGTCCCAGTTAGCAATTTTAAATCCTGTTCTGGAACTGGCACAGCCTTGTAGATTATTCCAGAGAACTTGTTGCTGGTGACAATTTGACAGCCTCCCCTACATTCCCTAGTTTTATTGTAGTGGTAAATCAGGTACAGGGAACATCTCAACTCAAGAGAAATGTGGTCCCAATGCCTGCCCATCATTTATGTTTCATGTCTGACTTTCCCAGAGTCTGAAGTCTTTGAGGGTCACTGGGATTTATTTGGGACACTTGGCCAAGTTCCTGAACCTAACTTTTTATAGAGTTTTTACCCAAGCCTGGTTCTCATTGAATTTTAATTATGTGCATTCCTACTCTTAAGACAACTGAAAATAAACAACATGTGACTATTTTTATCATTTTACTTTAGTCCTTATAAAAACCATTCCAGTGACCCATCACCCATAGTAAAGTGAGAAAGCCACCAGAATTAAGCTAAGCAAATTCACAGGATTTAATCATACATTCAGTGATTCATTTAACAAACATTTATTGATTCATTCAACAGTCATTCTTTCATTCACTCAAAGAATGTTGGTTGAGGACCTATGAAGTTCCAGGCACCACAGAAGTGCTTTGGATAAAGCACAGGGTAAATCCCTGCTCTCCTGAAGCTGACAGTCTAGTGGAGGAGACAGAATAAATCAGGACACTAATATAAAATGTCATCCTGAGTGGCAAGCACTATGATGTGCAAGTTTGGGGGATACAAAGCTGAATAGTTCATGCCCCTACAGTTAGCTGGGATGGTAGTAAAGACGTAAATTGTGATAATAATATGATATATATGGTATTATGGAATTACATACACAATGCTTATCTAGGCAGAGGGAAACAAAGGACTAACTATATTATGAGTATGGGGGGCTCTTGGGGAATACTTCCCAGAGGCAGTGATTTGATCGGTGTCTTAAAGGATGCATAGAACTTAACTGGATGGAGAGGATAGAAAGAGATAGGGAACAACAGCAACAGTGAGGCAGGGAGGTGTGAGCAGACATGTGTGTTCCAGAAATGGCTGGTTGTTTCGTGTGGCTGGAGCACAGTGGTGCTGGACCAGCATGAAGGGAACAGAGAGTGAAGACATGGGTTGAAGCCAGTTAACAAATGGGCAGGCTGAGGAATTTATACTTTTATCAGATGACCACATTTATGTCTTAGCACATTCATCGTGACAGCAATGTGAAAAGATTGAAGAGAAAAACTAGAAAATAATGCAATGGTCCAATCCTAGAAAGAGTCTTACCTTGGTGGCCAACCAGTTAAATGTGGAGTGTTGGACCCTTAGGATGAAGAGAGATTCCAAATAGCCATCCAGACCAACTGCCCATTCAATGTTTCAACCTCCTTCCTAAGGTCCTACCCAAGGGACTGCCCAGCCAAGGCAGCAGCCCTCGAGGCTTCCTTCCCATCCTAGCTCCAGACAGCCAAGACTCCTCTGAGGTCTTACTTAAGAGGAGATGAGATCTGCTCCCTGAGGCTTCCTTCCCATCCTAGCTCCAGACAGCCAAGACTCCTCTGAGGTCTTACTTAAGAGGAGATGAGATCTGCTCCCTGGAGCTACCACCACTACTTCTTCATTTGCTCCCTGAGATTTCCAGAACACATCGGTCCAATTTCTAATTCAGACATACCGTTTTATTGTTCAAAACAATTGTCATTTACTGAAATTTATTTTCTGTGTGCCGGGCAAGCCTGGAGGGCATGTATTTCCCTATTCCCCATTTCCCAATTAGATCCTGAGGCTCTTGGCCATGTGACTTGCTGAGATTTGATCACTGACTCAGTTAACTGGCAGCACCAGGACCAAAACTCACGACAGTCTGACACCAGACCCTGAACTCGTAGAAACAGTTATCAGTTTAACTTGAGAAACACTTTTTAGCACCTACTCCTTTGAACCCCCTGCCTTGGGTATCGCAGAAGGGGAAAACTGAAGATAAATAAGCATGGATAATGAAATCCAGCGCTCCACACTCTAGTGATTTGAACAGTGGAATAAATACCCTAGCATTGTGATAATGTGTACTTGACTTTGGCCTGCCGTCTGTCTTTTCCAGAAGAAAAGTGATTCATATTTGGCCCATGTCATGGGCCTGCTTCCTGAGGGTAGCACTGAGGCAAGCCCAGTGCAGGAGCCATGTCTGGAAAAGAAGATCTCTAGGAGGATGCAGCAGAGAGGTGGACTGCTCCAGTAATAAGGAAAGAGGAATACAGCAAGACAGAGAGGCTGGAAAGCTGGAAGCGGAAGGAGAACAGGAGTGATGTACTGATAGGAAAAGCCACGAGAACCCAGCCTATGTGTTGAGCAAGTGTGCAGGAGCTCCCTCTTTCGGCAGTGTGTTGTATTGCTACAGTTGTGGCTGGAAGACGCTGACAAAATGAGGTTTTGGTTATCAGAGCTACCTTCCTTCGTGTTGTTGTTCAGCCGCTCAGTCACGTCCACCTCTTTGCCACCCCATGGACTTCAGCACGCCAGGCTTCCCTGTCCCTCAGTGTCTCCTGGAGTTTGCTCAAGTTCAGGTCCATCGAGTCGATGATGCCATCCAACCATCTTATCCTTTCTCGCCCCCTTCTCCTCCTGCCCTCAATCTTTCCCAACATCAGGGTCTTTTCCAATGAGTCGCCTCTTTGCATCAGGTGGCCAGAGTATGGGAGCTTCAGCTTCAGCATTAGTCCTTCCAATGAATATTCAGGGTTGATTTCCTTTAGGATTGATTGGTTGGATCTCCTTGCAGTCCAAGGGACTCTCACGAGTCTTCTCCAGCATCACAGTTCAAAAGCATCAGTTCTTTGACATTTTCCCTTCTTTATGGTCCAACTCTCAGATCCGTACATGACTACTGGAAAAAAGTGTTTATCTTAATCTGATGTTTAAGTTGATAGCAACTTAGACCAAGTGTGTTAGGTGCCTGGTGTACATGAAGATGCCTAAATGTAAATCTTTAATTGTACTTCCATACCTGTTATCTCATCTTCTCAGTGGCCTTGTGAAGAAGGGCCAGTGAACATTATCCTCATCTTTAGGTGAAAAGGGAATCTAAGGGTTTCATGGCACCTTTGATTTATCTACTCACCACGCACTCAGCTTCCATTCAGAACCAACGCCCGCACCCCATCTGACCCCACACACACCCCACCCCGAACCCTGCTTGCCACCCCATTCCTCCATCTCAGAGAAGTGCTGCTCCTGACCTGGCCCAGTCCCCCTCCCTGACCTGGGCTCATCCCTGGACAGGATCTCGTTACACTGCCTCCCCTGAGACTGGCCCCAAAGCTTGACCCCTTCACTAGGAGAGGCAGCAGGAATGCTCCTGAGAGGACTGGACAGGTCGTGGCAGGTGGGTAGGGGACACAACCCAGACCTTTCCATCTCATCAGCTTATCAGCCCTGATTATTTCACTTGTGTGGCTGGACAGGGTCACCCCGGAGTGCTGACCTAGACAAGGAATCCTTTCCTAGATAGCACCAAACTCCAGCTTAACAAATAGCCCTTTTGGTTTTCCTTTAATTAAATCCTTCCTGGGTTCTGTCATCTCTCACTTCCAGATTCAACAGAATGTAGAATTGGTAACATTTAGTCAGAGAAGTAAATTGTACATATGTTTTCTTCTCATGCATATGGAGAGTCCATAAATCTGCTCCATGGCCAAATGGTTGCTTTGTGTAGGCACCAGAATTGTCTCTCCTCCTGTGCTAGTCCCTTGCTTGATTATTAAGTCTCTTAGGATTTTTCTTTTCTTTACTTCCTTTCTCCATATTCCTTCTTTATTTTCCTTTTTACAGGGAAATTCTACCCCATTTCCATCCCCTATGTTTCCAAAGGACCCCCCGCCCACATGCTACATAGTGACATTCTTTTTTTTTATTTTATTATCCCAGTTAATCTTGGGGCTTTGGCACAGTCTGAGACAGATGATGTTATCTACTCATCATTTATAACTAATCTAACTCTGAAAAAGACTTGAGCTAGACTCACGAGTTAGATAGAACTGAAATCGCAGGACATGTCTCTGGACTTAATAAAACATGGATTCTTCTGTCTTGGCTCAGAAAGAATTCAGTGAGAGACAGTGTACAGGTAAGGAAAGAGTTTATTAGTATAGGATGCTTGTGAGAGATAGAAGCAGGCAGACAAGGGAGTGCCACAGTGAGAACTTATGGACTACAGTTTTATAATCAAAGGAAAAGTGGGGAGGGACAGAAGACCACCTTCTTCCTCATTTTTAGTAAATGTCAAACTTCCAGCATCAGCTCCTCCTCCATGTAGAGTAGAACAGTTTTCTTGTCCCTACATGGTCAAACTAGGACTGTCATGGTACAATGGAAATGAGCAAAAAGATGGCAACATATACTAAAATATGGTAAATCATCTCGGTTTCAGTATAATGTCCTTATTTTTTTAGTGTGTGCAAAGGAACATGTCCTAGGAATCATTAAATTACTGACATTACTGGGCAAGATGTGGGTCTCATTCCACCATTGTTTTATTGTTTGGGGGCATGTTTCATGCTTCTGCTCCATGGGTTTTGTTGCTAAGCAAGCCTGCTTGGTTTTGCAGGTAAGCAAACCTGCTTTCTTGAGTGATCATTAACTTGCAGAGGTCTCCCGTATACTTTCCTTTACTTACTCACTAAGTTACTCCCTTAGCAGTTCAGTTCAGTTCAGTCGCTCAGTCGTGTCTGACTCTTTGCGACCCTGTGAACCACAGCATGCCAGGCCTCCCTGTCCATCACCAGCTGCTGGAGTCTACCCAAACTCATGTCCATTGAGTCGGTGATGCCATCCAACCATCTTATCCTCTGTTGTCCCCTTCTCCTCCTGCCCTCAATCTTTCCCAGCATCAGGGTCTTTTCAAATGAGTCAGCTCTTCGCATCAGGTGGCCAAAGTATTGGAGTTTCAGCTTCGAAATCAGTCCTTCCAGTGAACACTCAGGACTGATCTCCTTTAGGATGGACTGGTTGGATCTCCTTACAGTCCAAGGGACTCTCAAGAGTCTTCTCCAACACCACAGTTCAAAAGCATCAATTCTTTGGCGCTCAGCTTTCTTTATAGTCCAACTCTCACATCCATACATGACTACTGGAAAAACCATAGCTTTGACTAGATGGACCTTTGTTGGCAAAGTAATGTCTCTGCTTTTTAATATGCTGTATAATGGGAAGAAAAACTGAGTCCAAAATTAGGTTGCTTAATATCTGCTGTAGCCCTTTTTCCACTTCCCCATTCACCAGGATTCTTGTCTGGAATTATACTGAACTGAAGGATATTCCTTAGAACTGCACCATCCAGTAAGGTAGGCACTAACCACTTGTGACTAGCGGGTGGTTCAGTTGGTAAAGAATCCGCCTGCAGTGCAGGAGACCCGAGTTTAATCTCTGGGTCAGGAAGATCCCCTGGAGAAGGAAATGGCAACCCACTCCAGTATTCTTGCCTGGAAAATCCCATGAATAGATAAGCCTGGCAGGCTAAAAGTCCATGGGGTCGCAAGAGTTGGACACAACTTACTGACTAAACCACCCAAAGTTAAATCAATTAAAATTGAATAAAATTAGAATTTAGCTACTCAGTCGCACTAGCCACATTTCAAGTGTTCAGTAGTCACAGCGGCTTGTGGCCATTGTGTTGGACAGCACAGATTCAGAGCACTTCCATCATAGCAAAAAGTTCTGTTGGAAGCTGCCTTCATGGACCCCCCCCCAACTTCCTTGTGGCAGTATGTTATTGATTTATTTATTTCAAAATACTGTACTGTTACTCTAGTTCTCTGGTCCCTTAACTCTACTGTGAGTACACTTGAGGCCCACAAAGCCCCAAGGACACACAAGTCACATGGCCAGTTAGTGGCAGAGCCTGCTCTAAAATATGTTCCTAACTCAAGGCATGAGTCATTCCATGGAGGCCTGGGGAATCAGCTGTCTTCAGTCTGTGATTTGATGAGTAGGGTTTTGATTGATCAGGGCTGGAGTATGAATTTAATCCAGCCTGTCAGACTGCCAAGTGCAGGGTGATGTGAGTTCAAGGGTTTATTACAAGAGAGCTGGAATATCATTTTCTCAAAGCCGCAGCCCAGTGGCAAGGACACCAAGAACACATAGGAGAACCTCCAGACTATGCCCAGCCTCACCTTTGGCTTCCCTTTTGTTGTATAAAAGAAAAGATTCTACGTGGTATTTTAAAAAGTGACCTGTTAATGGAATATTATTCAGCCAAGAGAAAATAAAAAAATTCTGCCATAAGTGACAGCGTGGACGGACCTTGAGGACGTTATGCTAAGTGAAATAAGTCAGACAAAGACAAATACTGTATGATCTCACTTATAAGTGGAATCTGAAAAACCTGAACTCGGGAGAAACAGAGAGTAAGAGAGGTGGCTGCCAGTGGCAAGAGGTAGGGGAATTGGGGAGATGTTGGCCAAAGGATCCAAACCTCCAATCATAAGAGGAATAAATTCTGAGGATCTAATAATATACGGCATGGTGACTGTAGTTAACAATATTTTATTATGCACTTGAAAGTTGCTAAGTGAGTAGATTTTAAAAGTTCTCACCACAAAGACAGAATGGTAATTATGTGAGGTGAGGGAGGTGTTAACTAACCCTACCATTGTGATCATAATATATGTGCATCAACGCATCATCCTGTACACCCCATACTTACACTCTGGTATGCATCAACTCTAACTCAATAACGTTGAGGGAAAATAGCTGAAATAAGCTAAAATTCCTTATAAGAGAACTGTAGTGAGAATAAAGTCTTTGAGATACATTTCTGTCTCCAAGAGTATCTGTATTATGATTTTTGTGGGTTAACTATGACGAGCTCAAAGCCACCGTCAGTAAAATTTCCTGAGGCTGATGAACAAAATCAACTTCCTATGACATAGTTTACACTTTTAAATGAATAAACAATTCACTGTAACAAATACTTTAGTAAATGTAGTTTCTAGGAACAAATGTTAATACAATCTCGAGGTTACAAATTCATAGTCTTTAGAAGATAACTATTAAAAAATATGTGTCTTTTTTTGTTAAACAGAAAGAAACTCAAATCCATGGTGACAAAAATAAAAGAAAAATAGAGATTTAATGTACATGTTATGGGAACTGATATGAGTGTCACTTAGAATTAGATTTGGCTGTCAGTGACAGAAAACTCAAATAGCAGGTGTTTAAACAAAATAGATGTTTATTTCTCATATAAACCAGTCTGGAATTAATAATCCAGGGCAGGTGTGGCCACTTAACCAATCATCCTTCTTCTATCATTGTGCTGTGCCATGTGGCTTCTACCACATAGTTCAGTTTGGCTGCTTGAGCACCAGCCATTCAGTCTACATTCTCGTCAGCAGAATGGAAAAAGAGCAGAGAAAGCTGGGCCTCTATGTAGGAACTTTCCTAAAAGTATCACAAGAAACTTCTGCTTTTATCTTTGTAAGAACCAGTCTCCTAGCTGAAAGGGAGGCTGAAAAATGTAAGCTAGGTGGTTATAAGCCCACTTGAAGATTGGGGGTCTTATTACAAAGCAAAGACACATATAAAGTGAGAGCCAGCAATCTCAGCCACAATATAAAAAACTCCCCGCTCTCTTTCTAAACAAACAGTTACGGTGAACCCATTGTTTTGCATTCTCAGAGTGAATATTTTTGCCAACCCATTTTTTATATTTCTTTTCAAATGTTTTCTGATTTTGTGTTTTTCAACTGCAATTCAAGTATTAGGAGTTTACAGTTTTAGTACAGAAGTTACAAGGCCCTGGGTGGTTCTTCCCTTGTCTCTCTCCAGGATTGCCTCCTACCCATCCACCTCACTCCACCACTTGTTCCCCTCCTTGTCAGCTCCAGCCTGTGTATACTGTAGCCGCTGCCTGCAAATGACAGAATGTAGTTACTAGCCTCAACTCCAGGTCTGTCTGCCTGTACTGCTGCTTTTAACTGTGTGCCCTTAGGCAAGTTATATAACCTCTCTTCTTCCTTTCATGCTCAGAACCATGCTTAGCATAAAATGGGCCCTTAATTTCTGTTGTTTCAAGCCACCAAGTTTGTGGCTTAAAACACAGGAATATGCATTTCTGCAAACACAGGAATATGCATTTCATTCAGTTCCCAGATGATTTTGAGCTCCCTCTGCCAAAGACGGAAAACTAGACCAAGGACCTAGATTGAAATTCAGGAGAACTGTGAATTTTGCACTCGCCAGCATTTCTACTCCTCTGCGGTTCAAATTGTGAGAGACATGTTGAGCGCTTAAATGCTGATGAGAAAGTCCAGAGAGGAGGTGGAGGTTGAGCTGTGGGATTGTGGGGAGAGAAGTGATAGAGTCACGTGCCCAGGGAAGTGGGGGGTAGATGGGGGTGGAGTCCTTCCTCTCCAGGGTGGGAGGGAAGATGAAGACTAGGGGAGGTGCAGCTGTTTGTTGGCAGCCGGGAGATGAGGAGATTATTATAATTTGTGTACCATTTTTGCTCTGCCTGAAACTGCTTGAACCTCAGTACTGCATTCATGACGCCCCAGCCCTCTAAATCACCTTCTTCAGAATGTGTGACAGGAAAGACAAAGAAGGTTGTGTGATCACTCACAAGCACCTGCTGGCATTATTAGCAGAAATCACCTCCTCACCAGTGCCCCTTGGCACTTGCCCCATTTCAGGGCATTTATGTAATTACCTATTGGTGGAGTAGACTTTCACATAGCAAAGGACTTGTGCTTTGGTACCGAATGGCTTGCTCTTCCCTAAAAGCATTGGCCTTAACCTACCCATGATTCCTTTGTCTCATTTCCCAAGAGGTGTGGCCCCACACTTGGGATGCTAGGAAGAGGTCCTCTATGATCCAGCCCTCAGCTTCCTCCCTGCCCCTGCCAGTTGTGCATGAGGCTGAAGGGGGCGGGATCCATGTAGAAAGAGGAGGCTACCTCTCTGCAGACAGTTAAGTCCCATGGCACCCATTGCAGGTGTGTATTAGGCAGAGTTTTCCAGAGAAACAGAACCAGTAGGATGTGTGTATGATCCACTCAGGGAAGAGTCAATGCTGGAGCTTAGATCTGAAGGCAGTGAGCCGGCAGAGTCCCTATTCTTCGGAAGAGATCAGTCTTTCTTTTTCTTCAGGCCTCCAACTGATTGATGAGGCCTACCCATCTTGTTGTTGTTATTGTTGTTCAGTGGCTAAGCTGTGTCTTACTTTTTGAGACCCCATGGACTGCAGCACACCAGGCTTCCCTGTCCTTCACTATCCCCCAGAGTTTGCTCAAACTCATGTTCATTGAGTGGATGATGCCATCCAAGCATCTCATCTTCTGTGGACCCCTTCTTCTCTTGCCCTCAGTCTTTCCCAGCATCAGGGTCTTTTCCAATGAGTCTGCTCTTCACATCAAGTGGCCAAAGGATTGGCGCCTCAGCTCTAGTATCAGTACTTCCAATGCAGATTCAAGGGTTGATTTCCTTTAGGGTTGACTGGTTTGATCTCCTTGCAGTCCAAGGGACTCTCAAGAGTCTTCTCTAGCACAACAATTTGAAAGCATCAATTCTTTGGTGCTCAGCCTTCTTTATGGTCCAACTCTCACATCTGTACAGGACCACTAAAAAAAAACATAGCTTTGACAATAAGGACCTTTGAGGTCAAAGTGGTGTCTCTGTTTTTTAATACGCTGTCTAGGTTTGTCATAGCTTTTCTTCTAAAGAACAAATGTCTTTTACCTTGTGGAAGATAAATTGCTTTACTCAGAGTCCACTGATTTGTTAATCTCATCTAAAAAATACTTTCAATATCCAGAAACATCCAGACTACATATCTGGGTAATATGTGTTTGACCATATATCTGGGTAGCTGTGACCCAGCCAAGTTGACACATAAAATTAACCACCACAAAGTATATGTATATTTTTAAGTTTTATTGGAGTACGGTTGATTTACAATGTTGTGTTAATTTCAGTGAAGAGATTCAATTATACATATACATATATTCATTCTTTTTCAGATACTTTTCTCATATAGGTTATCAGAATATTGAGTGGAGTGCCCTGTGCTGTACAGTAGGTCCTTGTTAGTTACCTGTCCTATATATAGTAGTGCATATGTTAATCCCGTGCTCCTGATTTATTCCTACCCCCCCATTTCCCCTTTGGTAAACATAAGTTGTTTTCTATGTCTGTGAGTCTATTCCTGTCTTGTAAATAAGTACATTTGTTTTCATTTTTTTAGATTTCACAGGTAAACAGTATCATATGATATTTGTCTTTCTCTGACTTCAGTATGATAATCTCTAGGTCCATCCATGTTGCTGCGAAAGACATTATGTCATTCTTATTATGGCTGAGTAATATTCCATTATATATATACTATGGAATATATAACATTCCACATAAAATATATAGTAATATTCCATTATATATATATATATATGTGTGTGTGTGTGTGTGTGTGTGTAAGAGAGAGAGAGAGAGAGTGTGTGTGTGTGTGTGTGTGTGTGTGTGTATAATGAACACTAGGGCATCTTTTTGATTTATGGTTTTCCCCGAATATATGTGCAGAAGTGGGATTGCTGGATCATATAGTAGTTCCATTTTTAGATTTTTAGGAACCTCCATACTATTCTCCATAGTGGCTATACCAGTTTACATTCTCATGAACAGTGTAGGAAGGTCCCCTTTTCTCCATACACTCTGTAGCATTTACTGTTGGTAGGTTGTTTTGATGATGGCCATTCTGACCACTGAGTTGATTCTTCACTGTAGTTGTGATTTGCATTTCTCTGATTATCAATGATGTTGAGCATATTTTCATGTACTTTTTTGGCCATCTGTGTGTCTTCTTTGGAGAAATGTCTATTTAGGTAACTTTGGAGATAATGTCTATTTAGATATAACCATCCCCAAGTGTATTTTGAGTATTTACATTCTCAAGATAATGCTAAACACAGTCATGAATATAAAATACCTATCAGACAATAAGATGGGTGCTTGGTTCAGAGCAAACTCCCCAAGACTGAAAGATTATATTTTGTAAGATTGTTGGGAAACTGAAGGAGAATCCTGGTGGGAGGTAAAACCCACCTCTCCTGATAAAAGCTGAAACTTGCTCTCCCGACCTCCCCTACAGCTTGGTGCAGGCTTGTGACCCAGGTTTAGCCAATCCAATATAGCACACATACCCCTCCCAGCTTTAATCAGGAGATCCAGGTACAAACAAGCTCCTTCTGTTTTGTTTGTCCCCTGGGCCTCTCACCCCTCTTACAGTGCTCACCCTCCTGACCTCACCTTCTCCCCCTTAAACATGATAACACAATTCACCATTTCTGATTTCTGTCTTGAGTCATAATACTTGCTAGAGCCTGGTTATTTAAGTATGGTCCATGGGTTGGTGGCTAAATCATTGCCAGAGAGTTTGGTAGATATGCAGAATCTTGGGCCCTACCCCAAACCTGCTGAATCAGAACCTTCATTTTAAAAAGATCCTAGATATTCATATGCACATTAATATTCAAGAAGCTCTGCTGTAGCCCACACCCTTGGCTTCTCCCTCTCTAGGCTGCCTGCAGGAACCACCCCCTTGGGCAAGCCCACCATACTTTGTATAGTAGGGCTGTCACTATAGTAACCAGCCATGGCCACCTCTGACCTCTGCCATCATCTTCCTAGCTTTGGTCTCACCACTACAGTGAGATCACAGTGAATATTGCTATAGAAACCAGCCCTGGATATTGTCTAGTATCAGTTCTGCTGCTTGTCCTTCACTCCTTGCGTCCCTGAAATTATGAGCCTCCCAAACCACCGTCAAACATCTAAATTCTTCTCCAGCCTAAGAAAGACTCAACAAATAACAAACATGAAAAGTCAGGGCCACATGATTTATAAAAAAAGGCATAGCAACTGCAGAGATTTGCTTCAATTTGAAAAAAGACAGGAGCATCACTCTGTGTAGCAAGGGCTTTTCCTCCATCCAGCAGGGAGAAGGCTCAGTGATGCTAGAAACAATGCTAATGATGATGATGATGATGACAGCTACTGCTTATGAGCACTTTCTTGGTACCAGGTGTCAGGCTACATGCACATCATCCCATTCAGTTCTTACAATAACCCTCTGTGCTCGTTTCCCATGGCTGCTGTAAAACAAAAACAAAAACAAAAACAAAAAAACTGGTATAAACATGGAGGTTCAAAACAACACAGATTGATTATCCTACAGTCTAGGGGTCACAAATACAAAATCAGTTTCATTAAATTTAAAATGTTGCCAGGGCTGCCTCCTTCTGGAGTCTCCAGGGAAAAATCTGTTTCCTTGCTTTTTCCAGCATCTGGAGGCCACCCGTGCTCCTTAACTCCTGTTCCCTTTCTTGTATTAGTCCAACTTTTTGCTTCTGTCATCACATCTACTCCCTCCTTTGACCTTTTTTTTTTTTTTTGGGACTGTTGCAAGTATTTGTTGCAGCACGTGAAATCTTTTAGCTTCAGCATTCAAACTCTTAGTTGTGACATGTGAGATCTGGTTCTCTGACCAGGGATCAGTCCCAAGCCCCCTGCATTGGAAGTGCAGAGTCTTAGCCACTGAACCACCATGGAAGTCTCACCTTTGACTGTCTTACCTCCCTCTTCCAAGTTCCCTTGTGATTTCATTTAGGGCCCACCTGGGTAGTTGAGGCTAGTCTTCCCTGCTCAAAATCCTTAACTTAATCTCATGTACAGACTCTGTTTTATCAAATAACCTTGGCAAGTTCTGGGGATTAGGATGTGGACATTCAGTGGGGCGACATTATTAGGCCAACCACACCCCTTGAAGTAGATATTCTTATTATCCCCACTTTCCCAGTGAGAGGACCAAGGCATGACCATTGGAATACAGTGAGTCCTCCATATCTGTAGGGTCCACATCCACAGTTGGTTGAATCTGCGAATGCAGAGCCTGTGGTACAGAGTACCCACTGTTCTATGCCATTTTAATAAAGGATTTGAGAATTTTGGTTCCAATGAGGTTCCTGAAACCAATTCCCTGTGGATACCAAGGGACAACTATACTTTGTTCAAGGTCACACAGTTTGAGAGTGGAGCTGGAATCTAGCTCTCACTCAGCCTGTCTCCAAAGCCCAAACTGCTGACTTCTGCACGGTACAGCCTTCAAATGGCTTTGAACTCATCTTCCGTGGTCACTAGGAAACGAACGAAAACCAGCAGCTCTCTAAAGAATCAGCTTCCAATGGAAGCTCCTCTACCACAGACCAAAATCTTGAGGGCTGAGCAAAGTTTAAGTCAAACCACAGGCATTTTCATCTGCTGGGGCTTCTATAACAAATTAACCCAAACTGGGTGGCTTGAACAAAAGAAATTTATCTTTTTACGGTGCTAAAGCCTGGTCAGCAGGTGTGGTTTTTTCCAAGACCTCTCTCCGTGGTTTATAGCCAGCTGCCCTCTCACGGCATCTTTCACATAGTTGCCCCTTTGTGTCTCTCCGTGTGTCCCAGTCTCCTCATCTTATAAGGACACTTATAAGTCACGCTGAATTAGGGCCCACTCCAATGGCCTTATTTTAATACCGTTACATTTTGAGGCTCTGGCATGTAGAGCTTTGATGCATGAATTTGAGGCTGATATAATTCAGCCCATATCAACAAGAACTGCTCTGACCTCAGGAACAAGGCAGTTCAGACCTCTGAGATGATTCCAGAGCCCTCTGGATGCCCTCACTCCCAGCTTTAATATTTGGTTCACATTCTCCACCCTCTAGTCTCCAAACTCACCTGCAGTTACCCTGTCGATACCCTGGTTTAGTCTCCTGGGGCTGCTGGGACAAATTACCACAAACCTGGTGGATTAAAACAACACACACTCATTCTCATACAGTTCTAGAGGCCAGTAGTCCAAAATCAGTTTCACTGGCCAAAACCAAATTGTCAGCAGGTCTGCTATCTTCTGGAGTCTCTGAGAGAAAACTCCCATTTCCTCACCTTTTTCTGCTTCTAAAGCTGCATTCCTTGTATTCCTTGGCTTGTGGTTCCTTTCATCTCAACCCAACAGCAGAGCATCTTGCTTCAGTATCACCTGTATTGAATGTCCCTATTTCCCTCTTCTAAGGACCCGTGCGATTGTATTTAGGACCTACCCGGATATCCAGGCTAATCTTCTCAAGTTCCCTGACTGGACCACATCTTCAGACCTCCTTGTGCTATCAGTATTCCGAGGTTTGTGGGAATATGACCTGATATCTTTGAGGGCCATTATCCAGCCAACCACAGTGATTCTTCCTCACATGTGTCCTGGCCACTGCATCTGTCCTGGAGGGCCAAATAGGACATGATTCATGTGAAGGCCCCTTGGTTGAGTTGTAGTGGTCTTTTCTGCCTCAGGGCCCTTGCACAGTCTGTTACTGCTCTCTAAAATACCCATCTCTCTACACATTCGCATAGGGTCAGTTCCTTCACATATTTGAGGTTTTGTCTCCTCTTCAGAGAGGCTTTCCCACCACTCCACCTCAACCTATTTATTCTCTATCCCAGCAACCTGGCACCAATCACAGTTTGCAATTGCTTTATTACTTGGCTGGTTTACAGGTTTCTTATATGTCTTCCTGTCAGACTGTTAGCTCTATGACAACATAGATGTGTATTGCTCTCCACTCTATCTCCAGCCTCTGGAAGCATAGCTGCAATGTGGAAGTGCCCTAAAGGATTTTTAGGGTTTACTTTTTTTATTTTATTGAAATATAATTGATGTACAGTGTTGTGCCAGTTCCAGGCACACTACAGTCTACAACAACGTATTGAGTATAGTTCCCTGTGCCATACAGTAGGACCTTGTTGCCTACTTGTTTTGTATATGATGCTGCTGCTGCTAAGTCACTTCAGTTGTGTCTGACTCTGTGCGACCCCATAGACGGCAGCCCACCAGGTTCTGCTGTCCCTGGGATTCTCCAGGCAAGAACACTGGAGTAGGTGCCATGCCCTCTTCCAGGGAATCTTCCTGACCCAGGGATCAAACTCTCATCTCTTATGTCTCCTGCATTGGCAGGCAGGCTCTTTACCACTAGCTTCACCTGGGAAGACCATTTTAATCCTAAACCCCTAATTTATCCCTCCCTGCCTTTCGCCTTTGGTAACCATAAGTTTATTTTCTACAACTGTGAATCTATTTCTGTTTTGTAAACAAGTTCATTTGTATAATTGTTTAGGTTCCACATATAAAGAATAGCATATTAATATTTGTCTTCCTCTGTCTGACTTACTTCACTTAGTATGATAATCTATAGGTCTATCTATGTTGCGGCAAATGACAATGTTTCATTCTTTTTCATGGCTTAATAATATTCCATCACCGTCTTCTTTATCTATTTATCTGTCAACAGATATTTAGGTTGCTTTCGTTTCTTAACTGTTGTTAGTTGGGCTGGTATGAACATTGGGATGTATGTATCTTTTTGAATTGGGATTTTGTCGTTATTTATGCCCAGGAGTGGGATCACTGGATCATATGGTAGGTAACTCTGTTTTCAGTATTTTAAGGCCATAATGACAATTTTAATGGCACTGCCCTGTTTGAATTGATTGTGTTCCCCCACCCCTCTGTTCACCTCAGGCCACCTAGTCAGAGGTTATTAGATCTGGGTTGCTCCTGAATTCCCAGGGGATTTTATTTAAAATGCAGATGCCCAGGCCCCACCCAAGACCTATTGAACCAAAACTCTGGGGGTGAAATCAGAGCCTTGGCAATTTTCACACACTCCTTGCTACCCTCCCACTCCTTACACCCTACCCATCCATCTACCACCCCCCTCCCTACCCACCTCCCAAACTGGGCCTTGATTCTTAGGTTGAATCTGCTTCACTAAACCATGAGTTCCTTGGGCCTCCTCTAGGTTTTAGTCACTACAGACAACTTCACCAACAGTGTTCTCTTAAAAAATGTATCAGGAGAATGTAGTCTTTTTCCCTCTTAGCATTCTCCACCCTCTCCAAAACTCAAGACCCTAGCATTCTGTCCCATCTCCAACCTCCTCCAAAAGAAACTTCACAAATAATACTATTTTTCTTTCCCTCTGAGTAGACAAGATAAGAAGATTTTTAAATGAGTTGCTGGCAAAGAATTCATGAGCTTAAAAACTATTGAGGTCAGAATGACGAAAAGAAGGCAATGTTGAAAGGGGAGAACAAGTCCATAGAAAATTTCAGAGGTGGTGGAATCTGGGGTTCAAGGTTTCTTATTCGAATGCTCGCCACCTGTCTTGGTAAAAGTGTTATTTCGAAGGCAGCAGAGCGTCTTTTTCTCCTTTTCTGTATTCATCAGGAGTTGACTGTGTGCCCCAGGCCTCAGCATCTAACATGAAAGACAGCTGCTGAAGGGCAGTGTTACAGAGGACCCTGAGGTGTTGGGAGCTGTGGGCTGTGCTTGAGGGTCTGGGACCCAGCAAAGGAAAGGCAAGCCAGGGGGCGGGGGTGCCACCTCTGAGAAAACAGCTCAGAGGGGCATCCCAGTTTGGTCTCAGCAGTGATGGAGTCATTGTGACAAAAATAAGTTCTGCTCACCTGAGACTGTAGAATCCAATTCAATTTCAAGTCAGTGTGTGTTTATTGAGTGCCTGATTCGGTTTAGGTGATGGAGAGAAGGAGAGAATGAGGACGACAGACTAAGCAGCAGGCTGATCCAGGCAGAAATTCCCTGGGAACCTGCCCCACAGGTCCACAGGTTCAGAAACTCGATTTTATCTGTTTCACCCAGTGAGGAATTGATAAATCTTAGTCCGTTTCATGAACACGTTATTTATTAAGTGCTCACAGCCTGCCAGGCACTGTCCTGGGACTCGGGATGGGGCTGGGTCAGTGCATCCAGCAGTCCCAGGTCCCTGTCTCATGGAGTTCACATTCTCGTGCAGCATCTGCAAGGCTGGTTGCAGGCCACTGGGGTGGGGGCCACTGTGGGAAGGGTCCGTGTTGGGAGGAGTCCCCAGGAGAAATGTTTAGGGAGAGGTGGGATTTGAATTGTGGTTGGGAGGTTAAGTGGGGTGTGGATTTTCAAAGGATTGGAAACCTTATAGACAGAGAATGGAGCTGAGTGAGCAGGAATGAAAATGACCTGCTGTCAAAGGTCCATGACCAGATGGGCCCCCTTGGGGTAACAGGTGCATGCTGGGAAGTTGGACAAGTACCACATGGGGTTACTGCACATGGGCTGTGAAGTCAGATGTCTTGGGTCTGATTCCCAGCTCTCATATTTGCCAACCTTGTGAGCCAGGGCATGTTACTTAACCTCAGTACACTTTATTCTCCTGATCTAGAAAATAGGCATAATCATAACTAGCTTGTAGGTTGTCCTAAGCATTTAGTTGAGATCATGAATGGGATTAACTGAGATGAATGTAACAGCTGTTAAGTCTTAACATTGGATAAATAGAAAGTATTCCAGAAAAACTGGAACCTGCCACCAGAATGGGGAAACACTTGCATACAGTGAGGGGGCTGCTGCCTTGGGTAAATAAACCCTTTACTTTCTTCCCCCACCCATGGCAGCCATGCTGGATTGAACAGCAGCTCCAGGCCTAGGGTGAGGCAAGAAAGCTGCTGGAACATGTTGACATGATCTGGGCTTCCTAAATTTTACACCCACGTGCCCCACGTGCCTCAACCCGGTTGTAGCCATAATGAATGAATAGGAAACGTTTTTGATCTGCACCGTGCATTTCTCAAAGTGTGGCCCCTGGTGTACCTAAATCAATATCATAGGGGCTGCTTATTAAAATTATATTCATGAGCCCTGTGCAATCAGCATTACTGGAGATAAGGCCAGTAAATCTACATTTACACATACACACACAAAACCAGGTGATCCCCAGGCCCTATACCATACTTTGGAGCAGAAGTTCTTTGAGTGTGCCCCTCTGGGGCTTCCCAGATGGCAAGGTGGTAAAGAATCTGCCTACCAGTGCAGGAGACACAGAAAATGGGAGTTCTGTCCCTGGATGAGGAAGATCCCCTGAAGTAGGCAATGGCAACCCACTCCAGTATTCTTGCTTGGGAAATTCCATGGACAGAGGAGCCTGGCGAGCTACAGCCCCTGGGATCTCAAAGAGTCGGACAAGACTGAACACGCACGCACCTCTAACCAGTAGCATCAGCCTCAGCATAGACCCCGAACTCATTAGAAATGCAAATTCTTGGCCACCTCCCCTAATCTGCTGAATCAGACACTCTTGGGGTGGAGCCCAGCAATCTGCATTTTAAGAAACTCTCCAGAGAATTCTGAGGCGCGTTATGTTCACCTGGGGGAGGTTTTAGAAACTATCAATGTCCAGCCTCATCCTAGATAAATTAAATTAGAATCCCTGGGATAGGACTCCGGTATCAGGATTTTCCAAAAGCTCCCTGTCCTCAGTCCTAATGCGAAGATGGAGTTTATAATAATCACTTTCAGGAACAGGAAGATGGCACAAATGTATTACACCTAGAAAGTTCAGCCAGAAGCAAGAGCTCGGTTAATTCTTGCAGCGAGTTGGACCCCTGCTGTGACCCCTTTAGCTAGTGGGGAGCAGAGACTTCCCACAGCTTGGGGGTGTGGCTAAGGCCCCAGAGCACCGCCCCCTCCTCCCCCGCACATCGCTGGCAGCTCTGGGCTGCCCCTCCAGGTTCTCCCAGAAGACTGCTTCTTCCCAAATGCTGAAGTCTGCCGGCAGTCTGGTGCTTGAGCAGAGCTGAGGCCTGGGAGAACTTCGGAAGGATGACAAGAAGCAGCTAGCGGTGGAAGGAAGTGTTGGAGGGCACTTTAAGATTGGGCTCTCCGTGGGGAGCCCCAAGTCCTGATAACCCCAGGAGTGGATTGGATTCTCTACTAAGCACCTGACCCTGTGTTTGGTGCTTTAAGTGAGTCATCTCCTTAACGTTCATTTGATCGCCGAGGGAGATTACACTCACAGAAGAGTCACGTCGTATCCTTTCAGTCACATTATCCCCCATTTACAGATGAGGAAACTGAGGCCCAAAGACTCCAGAGAGCCTGCCCCGAGGTCACCGGTGCGGTCCGGATGTCTCCAAAGGTTCTCTCACTTTGAATTGAGAGACAGGGTCTCCAGGGAAAAGGGGGAGGTGGGGATAGGGAGGTGGTGGGGAAGTCGGCGATGAGCAGGGGGTGGGGCTGAGCGGGCAGCCCCTGCTACTGCCGCCCTAACGCTTCCCGGTCCCTCCCCCGCCGCAGGCCCTTCCTCGTGCTGCCGCCGCTGATGGAGTGGATCCGGGTGGCCGTGGCGCACGCCGGCCACCGCCGCAGCTTCTCCATGGACAGCGACGACGTCCGCCAGGCCGCCCGGCTGCTGCTGCCGGGCGTGGACTGCGAGCCGCGCCAGCTCAGGTAGGGCGGTGGGCGGGAGATCCCGGGGCGGCGGGGCTCTGGGAGGGCGCCCTTCCTCGCACACCGAGCCCGCGTCCCCGGTGCAGGGAGCGCGGCCGCAGCGCGCGGGGGCTCGCGGCTGGTTTGCGCCCTGGGCGGTGTGCGCGGGCAGCCTCGCTGTCACGAAGATTGAGGCTCCTCTGGTTTAAAGGAGAGACGCACGCTTGACAATAAGCAGGTGCCTCGAGTTGCAGGGACGGAGGAGGACTGGGAGCAAGGCTATGTGGGAATGCTCCTGATTCTTCGATTACAAGATATCCGTGTGCCTTGATCTTGATTCTAGGCGTATTCTTTCTATTCCGTTCTCTCTCCCTCTCATCCTGCCCCTCTTCTCTCCCTCTCTTCCTTCCCCCTCCTTCTCTCCCTCCCTCTCCCCCTCCCGCCCTCTTCTTCCCTCTCTCCCTCTCTCTACTAGAAGTAAATTATTGTCTCCCTGTAGTTTTCTAACTAAACCGTGCAGAGTAGAATTTCTGGTTGGGTCTGAGCGCGCCTGTGTTTTTTCACTTGCATGAAATGAACTGGCTCTCCCTCCATTTCTCACCCCTGCATCCAGGTCTCTCCTGCATCAAGGTGGGAATTATTCATGGACCACTCAGGGACCCCATGCATGGGGGGGGGGGAGACTCACTTTTATCCAAAGTGAAACAAAATGAAACCACTCACTCAGTTGAGTCAAAACCTGGCTGTAAATGCAGACAATACAGAAACTCAGACATAGGTGTGTGTGCATGAGTGTGTGTGCTTTCCTGACTCCCAGTTCTGTTGTCTAGGTGTCATAGACACCACTTTCAAATCCCCATTGCCCACCAGGTGAGTGTAGCCTGTCATGTGGCCAGGCTTCAGAGATTTCCACCCTTCCAGGATCTGACTGGAAGTCTGCAAGGAAGGGGAGGGTTTGCAGAAAAAAGCATAGCCCACTGAAGGCTCATAGATGCCCCACCACCCAGGGACATGCAGGGCCCTGATGGAAGTCAGCAAGCATTTATTGAAAGCTTACCACAAAGTGAGCACTGTCATAACTGCTTTACACAGACTAATTAATATTGAATGAAGTGGGTATTATTATTATGCCCACTTTACAGACAAGGAGACTGAGGCACAGATAGATAAAGTAACATGCCTAAGGTCACAAGATTTGCAAATGGTGGAGCCAGAATGTGAATTCAGGTAGCCCATACCCCCAGACCGCATAGTTCTAAACCCTGCTTTGTACTCTCCTCAGGAGGTTTCTGTCTAGACAGAATCTGTTGGTGCCACCATCCCTTACACTTTGTCACCTAGAATAACAACAGGTCTCAGGGAGAGAGACACGGGAGCAGCCATTTACTGAGCACCCACTGTGTGGTGCATATTAATTGCAATAGGAGATTTGCATTCATTACTCTGATCCCTGAAGCAGCCTCCTGAGGGTAGTGTAAACTTCCCATTTTACAGACTGGGAAGTTGTTGGTGGGACAGCTTATAGGTGTAGATGTCAGGGATACGATCCTTGTGACTCTTGCTCTGAAGCCCATCCTGTGCCCATGAGACTCTCCTGCCTCCTGTTTCATGGATGTGGCACCCTACCTGCAGGCTCACTCCTGCTGCTCCTGCTCACAGTCCCCAGCTCTGGGCTGGGATGACCTTGAGACTCCAGCTCTCCTCCTTGAAGCAAACCTGAGGCTGCTGGGTGGCGGGGAAAGTAGGATACTTCCTTAACTCTTGCTGACAAAGTACTTCTTGTTTGTCACGCTCTCAGGAAACCTCACAGCCTAAAGGGTAGGAGGTACCTGGGCTCCTGAGTCCGGTTGCCTGAGTCCACATTCCACCAACATGGCTCATTAGCTGTGCAACCTTGGGCAAGCTAGTTAACCTCTCTGGACCTTCATTTCCCCACCTCTAACATGGACATAATAATAGCAGCCCCTTCAGATATTGGTGCAAGCACAAAGCAGGATCACAAACATAAAGGACCACACTGACAATGCCTAAAAGGAAGTAAGTACTCATGACATGGTCATTTTTAGTGAGCATTATAAGGCTCTACTATCGCTGTAGTCATAATAGAGGTTCATATCTAGGTATTGCTTTATCTTAAGACTTTCTCATGTGAACCTCAAAACAAACACTCTTGTTAACTGGGAAAATTGTGCTTCCCTGTTTTACAGAGAAAGCTATCAAGGCCCAACAAGATTAGGTAACTCTTCTAACATCACACAGATGTTAAGTGACAGAGTTAGAAGTCGAACATCAAACCCAGACGCCCAGAGATATAACCAACTTTTCTGGCCCCTGCCCTGGATCTGGAGTCAGCTCGCTTGGGGGATACTGATCACCTTCTTCCAGATGCTTCTTTTCCTTTCCTAAATCCATAGACTGAACATGAACTCCAGAGACCACTGTCATCTGTAGGCCCCTTCCCCAGCACAGAGCTCTCACTGCATGGTCTAGTCACCAGGTGTGTGCTGTTCTGACCGTTGCACCAAGGATTTCAGTTTCAGGGTTTGTCCAGTCTGACACATCAGCCCTGCCATTGGGAATGTGAGTGTGATCACCCACCAGGCCACGATGCACACAGTGAGCAGGGAAACAAAGGGAGCCAGTTCACCTGCATCTCTAAGCTACTTTTAGGCATTTACCTCTCAGTTCTTGACGCATTTGTGCACAGGATGATGATTTGTGTCTAGGAAATATGCTAATTGGTTGTTCCAGCTAAATTTTCCTCATGTTTGGAAATCATTTTCAAAAAGAAAACTAAAATATAGTATTTAGTTAAAAATTCTCCTAAATAATAAATGTAAGATAAGTTCCATCAACTAGACTAAATTCAGTCTATGATATGATCAGCCAGTTGTTGTTTTTTTTTTTGAGTATCTATTTTTCAGTCTGGGCAATATATAGATACATCTATACATATATTTTCCAATCACATTTAGTGTGATGTGAAGTAGGAATTATTGTCTCCAGTTTTCAAGGGATAGGATCAAAGAAGTTTTGTTCATTTAGAGAGCCAACAATAGGTACTGGACACCTGCCTTGCACTAAGTCTTCACAGTGTGCCATCCCAAACAAATTCCACAAGGCAGACTTTATTGTCCTATTTTACAGATAGGAACACTGAGGCTAGTTGCAGTTATGGGACTTGTCCAAAATCACACAGCTACTGTAAGGCAGATGAGGTGTAAGAGGAAGGACTTTGCAAGTTTACTTGTCTCTCTGCTGTCCCAGACGTTCATCTTCAAAGTTGTTAGGCAGGCTCCTAGTTCTGAATCATTTGGAGCTTAACATACTGCTATAAGTAATCAGTCTTAGAAACAGTGTGGGTAGTTTGGTATTCTAATCGATGCAGGAACTTGGGACATGGTGTTGGCAGCTGGAGTGTCAGTGACTGTAAGAACATATAATTACCTACCAGCCGGCCAAAGTTTCCTGGTGGGAGGCAGCAGGGACACCAGCCGGGACAGAGCAAGCAGAGTCAAGGATTCCCAGGTCTGACGCTAGTGCTGCATTGGTTTTCACAGTGATCTTGGTCAGTCCTGTGGGAGCTCTCCTTTTGTCTTTATTCTGCTACAGTAAAGCCGCACCATGGCAATCAAGTTTATACCAAAGGAACACCATTTAATGCAGCTGCAGGTTGTAAACTGACAAGGGTGACCCATTTATTCTTCCTTAATTAAAGTTTCAATCATCTTTCCTTTCTTTTTCCTGTCCTTTGGGAAATGGGAGAGGAAGGAAGTAAGAATAAAGAAAAGAACAAATAAATAATACCCCCTAGCAGCATTTGTACGTTTCTTATTAGGCTTTGTACATTTTCCTATTAATAATTGGTCTTGAAACATTTCAGAAACACGAACAGTAAATGCTGCTGTTTTCCCCACATTTGTAAGAGGCAGTTCTGCTCCAGAATGAGGCTGTGTTAAAATAATGGTAGGAAAGGGTGTTCTCAAATCCTTTCTTAGCTGATAAATGACACTGACCAACAGGAGTTGGAGGTTGTTGGAACCATGAGCTCCCTCCAAGAAATGGCTAATCTTTTTGCAATTGTTTCTTAAATCCAAACCAGACTTTGAGCTGTCGAGAAGGGGTAAGTTTGGGGATGGTAAGATGCTAAGAGTATCAGACTAGGACATTACAGATAGGAACAGGAAAGCTAGTTGTGGTTACGGAGCTTGTCCAAGGTCATGCATTGTGTTCTTTCCTTTGCTCTTCTGTTACATTTTTCAAGCTCCTAAGGCCAAGCCCCACACTAGATGCTCTCATCTGTATCTGCTACTTTCTAACGGGTCACCTTGGGCAGGTCACTCTGCCCATCTCACAGACCAGGTTCATCCCCTGTAAAGATGGGGGTGACAACTGCTTCGTGGGATGGAGAACTTCATTAAGAGGTCACATATGAATTTAACAAATCTTACCACTGCTTGGTCCACCCCTCCTAACAGTTCTTAGGTCTCTTGGGCACACTTTGAGGTTAATTTGTTGTTCATTGTTCAGTCTCCAAGCCGTGGCTGACTCTTTTCTACCCCATGAACTGCAGCACACCAGGCCTCCCTGTTCCTCACCATCTCTTGGAGTTTGCCCAAGGTTAATAGGTTAATAGGTTATTTGTCTAGTTTAGGTCAAAATATGTTCTAAGACAAAGACTGCACCCCTGAGGCACCTGAACTGAAATTCTGTTGCCTCTTACACAGCCTTATAATGACAGCTAGAAGTTTGGTTTCATTTACCAAACATGTATGGGGTGCTGATGGCCCGGCAGAACCTGGGTGGGATCCAGGGACATCAAGTCAGGGAAAACTCAGCTGCTGCCCATCACATAGGAAGCAGGTCTGGTGCTGCTGGAGCTGCTGGTTCTTGTTTCCATAAGCTTCTGTGGCCCTTTAAGAAGAGAATCACCCGGTTGAGGGGAATTCCACCCCTTAGTGTCAGAAGGAAAGTTGCTGTCCACCCACTCCTTCCCCAGCCTTATGGAGCCAGGTCTTTTCTGGGCTCAGAGGAGTCTTGAGTGCTGCTGGGGAGATGCCTACAATAAGCAATAGCAAACAGATCAGCAAGATAATCTCATGGAGTCTGAATACAAAGAAAGTGAAGCAGCCTGTGGGGGAGAGAGGAACTGAGGACGGAGGGATGAAGCACCTTGGGACCTTGGAGAGGATGGGAGAGCCTGCTGTCAAGGCATACTTGGTATCCTGGCCAGGGACTTCTGGAGAAAACTGGGGGTGGGGGGACTTCTAGAGCCGCATCTGTGCCAGCCATTTCCCTTGGTCAAGTCCGCATGGGCCCCTGAATTCAGACCTGGGTCTCCCCATTCTCTCCCTCAGATCACCTGCAGAGGCCGAGCACCTGAGCCCTGCACATGCCTCTGTGGGGCCCTGGAAGGCTCCCCAACCTCTCAGAGTGGGAACTGCTCTCTCCTCTCCTCTTGAGTGCCCTTGTCCTTGCCACTCCTTGGCCTCTTCAGCTGGGCTGGCTTAAAGGTGCAGGCACGGGATGCCAGTTCCTTCACCTCCAGCAGACATAAAACTGCCCTCTGGGCCCAGAGATGACCCTGTGGGAGCTGCTGCCACCCCTGCCTGACGTCAGTGCATTAGCGCCTCCTGCAAGATGGGAAGCCGCCCTCTGCCTGCTCCCAGGAGGGGCACTTTGGGGCTCGACTGTCCTCCCCTTTCAGTGTCAGGGAGGAGCCACAGAGCAGGTCCAGGAGCAGAGCTGGCAAGATGCCCTGCACTCAGCAGGCCCAAACCAGGCCCCACTGTGTGCCTGGCCTACTGTGAGTTAGACTGGGAGTAGGTGGGCAAAGAGGTTAAGGAATTACGGAAAAATCTGGCAAATGCTCTACTATAAGGCAGTAAAGATCTAGGTCTGAGAGCTTGAAATGCAAGAGGTACCATTTGATGTGAATCCTGAGAATAAACAGATTTGCTAGGTAGAGAAGGTGAAGCTACAAGAGGAAGGGAGAGGGCAGTAGAAAAAATAAGCCCACACAGAGGGAACCACATATACAAAGGCCAAGGTGGGAATGTGTGTTGGAGGAAACATAAGGAATTGAAACTGAGAACACAGGTTCAACCAGCAGTGCTCTGAGCACCTCCTGTGGGCCAGACCCTGGACCAGACATTGGATACCACAGAGAAATCTTGGCTAAACTCAGCCCAGGGAGGGTCTTTTATGCCACACCAAAGAATTTTGACACTATCTTGTGGGAGGTAGGAGCCATCCCAGATGGTTTAGGATGGGAATGACAGCAGAGTTGTGTTTTAGAGAGAGGGGCTGGTGGCAGGAAAGATGGGCTGAGGCAGAAAGGGGACTGGAATGAAGACACTCGTGCAGGGATCCAGGTGAGAGATGCTGACAGCTGGACTGATGCAGATGCAGTGGGTATGGAGAGATGGGGAAAGATGCTAGAGAAGATAAAACTTGGGGACACATGTAGGGGGTGAGGGACTGAGCATTGTTAGAAATGGCCCTGGTGTGCTGTGGAGAGAGGGGCCTGGGGTTAGTGTGGGTACCAAGTTCCAGTTTGGAAGATGAAAGAGTTCTGAAGGTGATTGGTAGTGGTGGTTGCATGACAATGTGAATTACTTAATGCCACAGAACTGTACACGTAAAATGTTAAAAATAGGGACTTCTGTGACAGTCCAGTGGTTAAAACTCTGCGTTTCTGGTGCAAGGGGTACAGGTTTGATCACTGGTTGGGGAACTAAGGTCCCACATACTGTGTAGCATGAAAACAAATTTTTGTTTAATATTAAAATTGTCAGTTTTTCTGTTACATATACTTATTACAATTTTTGAAATTAGTCCTGATGTGATATCAAGTGAAAAGGACCATAGAGAATAGTGTATGCGGTGTCACCCTTGTGCGGAATACATAACTGAGTGTTTTCTATATTCATGTTTAGATTGTTTCTGGAAGAGTATACAGGAAACCAGTAACCAGCCAAGGAGGAGAATTAGAAAACTGGGTATATCCATTTTCTATGGCTGCTGAAACAAAGCACCACAGACTTGGTGACTTAAAAACAACAGACATTTACTGTCTCACAGCTCTGAAGGCTAGAGTCCAAAATCAAGGTGTCAGCAGGGCCATGCTCCCTCTGAAGTATCTGGAGGGGGATCCTTTCTGTTCCCTTCCAGCTGCTGGTCGCCCCGTGTTCCTCGGCTTGTAAGAGCATCACTCCAGTCTCGCCCTCCTTCTTCACGTGGCTGTCTTCTCTCTGTTTCTGTGTCTAAACCTCCACCTTCCTGTAAAGGACACCAGTCAAACTGGATGAGGGCCCACCCCCAGTGACTTCATGTAGGGCTTGGCCAGTGGCTCAGCAGTAAAGAATCAGCTTGCAATGAAGAGATGAGGGTTTGATCCCTGGGTCGGGAAGATCCTCTGGAGAAGGAAATGGCAACCCACTCCAGTGTTCTTGCCTGGAGAATCCCATGGACAGAGGAGCCTGGTGGGCTGTAATGCATGGGGTCACAAGGACATGACTTAGTGACTAAACAACAATGACCTCATCTAACTTGACTGTATCTTCAAAGACTCTATTTCTAAATAAAGTTACTTTCACTTCATAGTTGTGGGGTAGGGTGCTTAGGACTTCAGCATATCTCTGGGGGGGTGGGGGGAAACCTAATCCAGCCCATCATATGGGGGAGCCAGAAATGGGAGGGAAGTTTACTCCGCTGTTATATGCGGGAGCATGTGCATGTGATAACTCTTTCCCCTCCAGAAACTTTTATATTAGAGTTTGACTCGGGTTTCTGGGGAGTGTGCAGCTAAGGATGCTATTAACAAATACAGGACACAGACAATGTCAGAGAAGTAACAGTGGGTTCAATTTTGAAAATGTTGAGTGCCAGATGCTGCCCACTTGGTTGTCCATGGAAATGAGAGAGTCTGTGTCAGGCTCCTCCATCAGAGGAAGCTTGCCAGGGAATTAAGTGCTCATGTTATCATCTAATTAGAGAAGGAGCCAAGCAGAGTGGCTAGGAGTGCGGGCCTGTAGCCAGACTGCCTGGGTTCAAATCCTGGCTCGACTACTTACTCTCTGTGTGACCTTAGGCAAGTTATGCACTTCTCTGGGCTTCAATTTCTGTATCTATAAAATAGGAACCATAATATTCCCACTCTTTATCAGAAGAATTAAGTAAAATGATATAATTAAACCATTTTACACCACATAGGAAGGAAACTGGGCTTCCCTGGTGGCTCAGCAGTAAAGAATCTGCCTGCAATGCAAGAGACATGGGAGACACAGTTCAATTCCTGGGTCTGGAAGATTCCCTGGAGAAGGAAATGGCAACCCACTCCAGTATTCTTGCCAGGAAAATCCCATGGACAGAGGAGCCCTGTGGGTTACAGTCCATAGAATCGCAACGAGTCAGACATGGCTGAGCGACTGAACACATACACAGCAGGTAAATCATGTAGCATATTTGTATCACAGAAGATGCACATTAAATATTAGTGAATAACCTTCCTCCTCCACTGGGGACCAAGGAGGTCAGCTTCTCCCGATTGCCAAAAACAACGGCCTCAACTTCCTCTAGGAGAGACGAGGGACAAATATCTTAAAGCGATGTGCTGGTGTGCCAATAAGGGATGTGGTTTGTAGCCCAGGCTGAAGGCAGGTGTGTCTTGGCCCTTATTCTCTGGTGGCTCAGTCCCCTCTCCAGGTGCAGGAAGAAAATTGATTGGGGCTGACTGGCTTGGGGGCCACTGTCCCCACCTCAGTGATTTCCGAGTTCCTCAGGATACTCAGGTTTTATATTTTCTCTGAAGTGTGGAATTTTTGAAGACCATCGTTGGATGGTATCCTGGAACTTTGACCAAAGTGGTTGATTGTCCATAACCAGCTGTAGTTGCAACCTTAGATGAAGTCACTAGCAGGAAGCGACAACAGAAAGGAAGACGTATAGACAACAAATATGGCCCTTCATTGATGGAGTCTTGTCCCAAGTGGGCAGAGGTTAGGGAAGGGGGGCATAGAATACTCCAGAAGAAAAAGTCATAGTTCAGCCTTTATCTCAAAGAGTAGCTTCTTTCTATCTTTAGGGCTAGGCCAGAAATCTGTTTCCTTGATTGCGGGGCCTGCCACAGAACATGGCACATATTTGGAGCCCAGTAAATACTTGTTGAATGAATGGATGATACAAAGGGCTGTTACCAAGTGTGTTGCTGATACTAGACATGACAGACAAGACTTCTCCTATCTAATTCAGATGCAAAATGGCTTCAACATGGAGACAGTGGTAGGCAGGTGAGATTCAGGCAGGGAACTCAGAAGAAAGGTCTTAACTTAGATGCTTTTGGGAGGCACACTGGCAGACTGGTGGCCATTGAAGTCATGGGTGGGCCTGAAGCCCAGGAAAAGGACCAATGAAGAAGTGTCATCATGAGATAAAAGACAAGGGTTCCCAGGTCTGAGAAAAGCCTGAAGAAAGTGAGGTAGCAGATGTAGGAAACTGAGATGGGGAGGGGTTGCCAGCATCCAAGGCTATCCACAGGCAGAGAAGATGCAGACCAAAAGGAGGCGACTTGGCTTGGCAGTGCGGGAGACACCAGTGCCCGTAGCAGCAGTTTCAACAGCCCAGTGTGGGCAGAAACCAGATTGCAACAGCAGACAGTTTGCCAACACTTGGAATTTGTTCTGAGCTTGCAAAGTGTTGAAAGTAAAACAAACACATTTGGTGCTTACAGAAAGGCAGAAAATGAAATCTTAAATGGCATTTGGGGCTCACTTCCAACTGGGGCTTCAGATTCAGGCCGGCAGCTTGAGAGTGTGTAGTTTGCCATGTGGGATTTGACTTCCTGGGAACAGGGTTTTTTTTTTTGCAGGGTGCGTGGGGGGGGGTGCAGGGGGTGGGGGGTGGTCCCTCTTGAGTCTGTTAAATTTCTGTCCAAGATGCTTATTTTCTCATCTGGAGCAAACCTTCCAAACTCTAAGTGAAAATGTTAGTTACACAGGAGTGTTAACTTTCCTTAGCAATGAGCCAGCCAACCAGTACTTACCACACAGCCATATCCTTATACAAAGTCTTTCATATAAGGTCATGACAGTGGTGCTCAGGGTAACGATGAAGGAGCAGGTCCCATCCTTCAGAAAGTTTGTAGTCAACCCAGAGATTAGAACGTATGTGCCATTTTTCCGAAGTGAACTTGTCTTTTATCAGCTCGTGAAATCACCCTATGAAAGATGAAGAACCACCAGACTGGGTGATCTCCAAAGTCTTTTCTAGCTCTGTGGGTTATTCAGTTTTGTGGTCTGATGTTCTGTGTGTAAATGGTGTGACACTTTTCCCCGTGGGGGAAACTGAGGTGTGCAGAGTGTGAAAGAATGAGCAGAGCTTCAGCTCACATCTCCTGCATTGCACAGGATGACAGAGGGAACCAACAATCATGAGTTGTAGGCCAGACACTGTCCTGGGTGCTTCTCACATTGTTCAGTCTCCCCCATCTGTGTGCAAGACTTTATTTTCCTCTTCACACCTGAGGGAACTGGGGCTCCGGGAGGCTGGGAAATCTGGCTACCGTCACATGTAGAAAGAGCCTCATCTTGGATTAGAACCAGGCCTGTCTGACTCCAAAGCCCAAGTTCTCTCCACTAAAACACTAACTTCAAAAACAAATATCATATATTAATGCATGTATGTGGAATCTAAAAAAAATGGTATAGATGATCTTATTTGCAAAACAGAAATAGAGACACAGACATAGAGAACAAATGTATAGACACCAAGGGAGGAAGGGAGGGTGGGATGAACTGGGAGATCGGGGTTGACATATATACACTATTGATATTAATTATAAAATAGATAACTAACAAGACCCTGCTGTATAGCTCAGGGAACTCTATTCAGTGCTCTGTGGTGACCTAAATGGGAAGAAAATCCGAAAAAGGGGGGATATATGTATACGTTTAGCTGACTCACTTTGCTATACAGCAGAAACTAGTACAACATTGTAAGGCAACCATACTCCCATAAAAATTAATTTTTTAAGGAAACTTCAGTCAAAGAATCAGCATTGGGAAATGGGAAACAAACCTTTGAACAAGGCACACTGGTTCATCTTGGAAGGATCAGCCTCCAGCCTTAGTTCTCCTTAGATATTTTTATGCCTGTCAGTCTCTTGTGTCAATCTACACTGTCAGCATCATCCACGGCCAAAGATCCCTGTGAAGAATTAACATAAAAATAGTCCAAGATGTACCCCAATGTTCATCGCAGCACTGTTTACAATAGCCAGGACATGGAAGCAACCTAGATGTCCATCAGCAGACGAATGGATAAGGAAGCTGTGGTTCATATACACAATGGAATATTACTCAGCCATTAAAAAAAATACATTTGAATCGGTTCTACTGAGATGGATGAAACTGGAGCCCATTATACAGAGTGAAGTAAGCCAGAAAGAAAAACAACAATACAGTATACTAATGCATATATGTGGAGTTTGAAAGATGGTAATGATAACCCTATATGCGAGACAGAATAAGAGACACAGATGCATAGAACAATTTTATGGACTCTGAGGGAGAAGGTGAGGGTGGGACGTTCTGGGAGAATAGCATTGAAACATGTATATTATCATATGTGAAACAGAACACCATTCCATGTTCGATGCATGAGACAAGGGCTCAGGGCCGGGGCAATGGGATGACCCAGAGGGATGGGATGGGGAGGGAGGTGGGTGGGGAGTCCAGGAAGGGGAACACATGTAAACCCATGGCTGATTCATGTCAATGTATGGCAAAAACTATTACAATATTGTAAAGTAATTAGCCCCCAACTAAAATAAATAAATTTATAAAAAAAAAAAAAAAAACAGGTGCTATGCTCCAAAAACCAAAAAAAAAAAAAAAAATAGTCCAAGAAATGTATGAAAAGAGGCTCAACCTTACTAGTAACCCTGGAAATGCAATCTGAAACCACACCCTCCTATGTATTGCATTCCCATTAGACTGGTAGATTTGAGAAACGCTATAGAAGAGCATGGACTCTTAAACAGCACCAGAGGGGACTCTGAACCCACTTTCAAGTAAACTTGAAAACACATAATGCTACTCCTAGGTCTATACCCTGGAGAAACTCTCCCCTATGTACAAAGATGTTCATAGATGCAGTGTTTGTAATAACAAAATACAGAAAAGAGAAAGGAACAAGCTTTCTACTGGAGAACAGATGAATAAATGCTGCTATGTTCATTCACAGGAATGCCAAGTAGCAAAGAAAATAAATGAACTAGAGCTACATGTTATTATATAAATCTCAGAGACAATATTGTGCAAAAAAAGCAAGTTGAGGCAGGATTTGGGTTTAATGCTAACATTTACATAAAGCTTACCAACATGAAAAATAGTCTATATATTAGTAGGAATTCATAAAATAGTAAAAGCATATATATATAAAGCAAGATAGCTATGATAAATGTCAAATTCAGGGGAGGTGGTAATCTCAGGAGAGTAGAAGAGATGAGGGAATCAAGATAGGTGTACAGAGGTCTTTGTATTTACAATGCTTTATTTTTTCAGTTGGGTTGGGTAGTGGACATGTTGGGGTCATTGTACTACTATATATTTTATGTATGCCTAAAATAACCCATTACCAGTAAAAGCTACTTAGCCAGTGTTTGCAACAGCACATTCGAAGGCTGGCCCTGGGATACTAATAAGTATCATTTTAAAATTTGAAGTGGTTCAATAAATTTGGAAGACACTGGATTAAATAAAATTTCACACGCTTTTTAAAAAAAAATTCTGTCTTTAACAGCCCATGTTTCTTGTCAATCCCCAAAAGAAGGTCGTCCTACTAAATTATTTTACCATAGAAAGGAGTCAGCAAGCTAGAGGTGCCTGCCACCTATTTTTGTATAAGAAGTTGTATGGGGAAATAGGCATGCCCGTTTGTTTAGCATTGTTTATGACTGCTTTCACTACCAAGGCAGAGCTGAGTATTTGTGGCAGAGACCAAATGGCCCATGAAGCCTAAAATATTTACTCTTTGGCCCTTTACAGAAAAAATGTGCAGATCTGGGGACTTACTTCCCTGGCAGTCTAGTGCTTAAGACTCCATGCTTCCACTGCAGAGGGCACAATTTTGATCCCTGGTCAGGGAACTAAGATCCCGTATACCACATGGCATGGCCAAAAAAATAGAGAAAAAAAAAAATGTTTTCAATGTGTAGGTCTGTTTATGGGATTGGTGTTACTAGGAATTAATTTGGGGATTGTAACAATAGAACTTTTCCCTTTACATCTCAGGAATTGGTTCATTTATTTGTGAAAATTTTTATAAAGAAGACTATCCGTTCTTTCTAGAATTCCTTAGAAGGTGGTGTTTCATCTTTGATCTTCAGTACCCAGTGTAATAGCCACTATATATTAGTGCTTCATTGAATTGATTTAAATTAAAGATCCATTTGTGGAATGGATTAATTAGGATATAGATTCATTAGCTGTAACATACATAGGAAGTGCTGTGGCTTGGATAAGATAGTAGCTTAACATTTTCCTTATCTAACAATCAAGGCTTGGGCAGTCTAGGGTGTTATAGCAGCTCCAGGTCAGGGACCCAGGCACCCTCCCTCTTGTTGCTCTGTGATCCCTTAGGTGATACCTTCCTCTGCATAGCCCAACATGGCTGACCCCACCAGGGCTATGGCTGTCCAGTGGGAAGAGGGAAAGTAGGATAGGGCCTGCTACAGAGATTGCACACATCACTTCCTCTCACTCCCTATTGGTCAGCACTTAGCTGCAAGGGAACCTGGGAAATGTAGTCTTTATCTGGGCAGCCATGTGCCCAGCTAAAAATTCAGGTTCTACTATTCATAAACAAGGTAAAGGATTCTGGAGGACAGCAATGAGTCTCTGCCCCCAAAAAAAGATACATTAAGGGCTTGCCAAAATCAAGAGTGATTCCTTTCTGTAAGGAAAGGCTTATTTTCAACTCTTAAGCCATGAGTGGGAGGAAGGCTCAAGAGGGAGGGGGTATATAAAGAATCCGCCTGCAGTGCAGGAAACCTGGGTCTGATCCCTGGGTCGAGAAGATCCCCTGGAGAAGGGAATGGCAAACTGCTCCAGTATTCTTGCCTGGAGAATTCCATGGACAGAGGAGCCTGGCGGACTACAGTCCATAGAGTGGAAAGAGTCAGGATATGACTGAGCGGCTAACACTTTCACTTTTTTTTTTCATGGCTGATTCACAGTTGTTGTACAGCAGAAGCCAACACAGTATTGTAAAGCAATTACCCTCCAAATAATAGAATGAAATAAACCATGATGCCAGAGCAAGAGACATGTAACTACGGTTCATTATTTTCTATTCAAAGTAACATGACAACATGTTCAGATATGAACACCAGTTTGGTTCGCCTACACCTGGTGTTTGAGAGGTCTTTTTCTGCATATTTGAACAGACCTAGAATTTCTATTCTGGCAAAGTGGGTTTTGCCACTAACTGAGCATTTACTTCTAAGGAGGAGAAAGTTTTCAGGCCCCTTGCTACATCTCACAAGGCAAAGAAGATTGGCTGGGAGGAGAACATGGAATCACACTTTTGTTGTATTATCCATGGCAGGTTTAATGAGCTGGCTCTTTTCTGTACTTCAGTAGCAGCATTAAACAGCAAGTGGGCACAACTTTTGGACAAAGATTTCTCCGAACTTTGCAAGCATTACATGTTCCATTTGCTGCAATCATATAATTTTTTTCTCAGAAAGGTGCACAGAGATCTCAGTGTGACTTACTTCAGCACAAAACAGTCTCAATTTGTTCATCTTTTTGCTACCCAAAAGAAAAGGAAAACTCCTCATTGAGGGGACTTGAAGGCTCCGAAAATGAATTTGGCTTCTTTGGGAAAATGTGTTGAAGAGGGGGCCTGGGGGCCTCTATCCAAGTGAGGCCTACAGTTCTCTGATTTGCCATTTCACGATTCATTTCTGAAGGCACCATTTTATTGTCACGCTTACAGAATCCTGTAATGAGAACTGCCTGATACATGAGATGATGCAAAAAAATTGTATTTCCCTCCACCAGGGTTTCTCAGCCTCAGCACTGTTAACATCTTGGGCTGAATCACTATTGTGGCGTCATCCTGTGTATTGTAGGATGTTTAGTGGCATCTTTCACTTCTACTTGCTAGATGCCAGTAGCACCTTCCTAGTTGTGACAGCCAAAAATGTCTGCAGGCATTGCCAGATGTCCCCTGGGAGACAAAATCACCCTTGTTTGAGATACCTGCAACACCTAAAGGTATCCATAGGAAGACTTGCTAAATGACCTTAGAAGACATGAATTCTGCTCCTGAATACATCTAGTGTGAAAGTGAAAGTGTTAGTTGTCAGTCGTGTCTGACTCTCTGCGACCCCATGGACTGTAGCCCGCCGAGCTCCTCTGTCCATGGGGTTTCCCAGGCAAGAATACTGGAGTGGGTTGCCATTCTCTTCTCCAAGCAATCTCCCTATGACCCCTAGAAATTAGTGAAATCTTCTCAGGCTGCCAGTTTCCTTAGGAAGGTAAGGTATTGAGCTGAGTGCTGTCCTTTAGCACTGACCTCCTGGAATTCTGCAGGACAGAAGCTGTAACCTTGGGTCTATAATATATGAGTCAATTATATGATTGGAGGAAAGAACAATTTGGGGGCAAGAAATTTCAGTGAGGGACACAGCATGCATGCAGGCAAGAAACAGGTAGGGAAATGTATGTATGGAGTTGGAAGCAGGCCTTGTGGCTGGAATAATGAGAAGGAAGAAATGATTGGGAGGTGGGGAACTTTCCAGAGGGGCAGCCGCAAGACAACCTTGAATTTGAAGCCTGTGATTAGGAATTTAGATTTCTTTGGCACCCAACCCAGGACTTGGCATCTAGTAGGTACCCAGGCAGCATTTGAATAGAATAAAAAGAACATGGAAGGCCTTTGGTAGCACAGAGAGACAGGGGAATATGGTGGTAAGAGCGGGGCTCCAGCAATAGCCTGCCTGGTTCAAATCTCAGTTCTGTTTACTACTTTCAGGCTCTGTGACCTGGGCAATTTTCTTAGCTTCTCTGTGCTGCAGTTTCTTCTTCTGAGCAACAAAGATAAATTTCCTAGGGTTAAAGTAAGGATTAGATAAGTTCATATGTGTGAATGAGTATACTTGTGGATGTGTGTGTGCACATATATATGTGTGTATATGTATATAACAGGGCTTCCCTGGTGGTTCAATGGTAAAGAATCCACCTGCAATGCAGGAGACTTAGGCTTGATTCCTGGGTCAGGAAGATTTCTTGGAGGAGGAAATGGCAAACTGCTCCAGTATTCTTGACTGAAAAATCCCACGGAGCCTGGCGGGATGCCATCCATGGGGTCACAAAGAGTCAGACACGACTGAGCACATGCACACATATGCATATAACAAAATGTGTATATTGAAAGCATATATATATATAATAAAATATATATTAAACAAAATTAGAAAAATTCCTTGTACACAGTAAGTACTATATGAGTTTGTTATTATTATTATATCACTATTATTATTTGAAAACCAATAAAATATTTTTAGTATGTCTGGCATACTGCTTGAAATATAATAGGTGATCAGAATGAATCAACCAAGATTTCTTAAAATATTGGCTTCTTCATACCCATCTATGATACTAGAATTTATTCCATACCAACCTTGCCTAGTCCACAGCCCAAACTCAGACATCCCAGAACCAGACAAAGAACACCAATAAGTGGACCTGACTGGAAGTAAGACAAGAATGAGGCAGGTATATGCCCCACATCAAAGTTTTCCAGCTGTTTTCAAACCTTGTGCTGGTCAGCAACATGGGTGTTAGGAATACACTGACCTATAGTTTGCCCTTCTGCTCCTAGGCCTAGCATCTCTCCTTCCTTCCTAAAGTTCCCTTCCAGGCAGAGACAGAAGGCAGCTTTCCTTGTGGCTCTTTGAGAACCACTGGGCTGTTTTTGAGTAAAAGTGTAAACTGGCAAATTCTTGGGCTTGTTTCCTCCCAGGTTGGCCTCATCCAGTGCCCAGTAAGCTGGGAAACTAGACGCATTTCTCTTCCAGGAGACCCTCTTTGCTGCAGTAATAAGTATTTGCATGAAATAAAAGCAAAAACTGAGAATTAAAATGTCAGGATGGAGTCAGGGAGAAAAGCTGTTGCCCAGTAAATAGTGGTGTATGAGCACCAGAAAACACGTCAGAAACTCAAAGAATGTCCATGCTTGCAGGCACCCAAGAGCTTGACTAGCTCAACACCCCCACTTCATACATAAGGAAACTGAAGCTGTCAGTGGGGGCAAGGAAAGACCTGGGACTGGAGGACTGTTCAGATGGAGGATGGAGAAGGGGGACCGGGATTCCAGATGGCCTGATTAAATCCCTAGAAAGAGGACCTGCGATTATAACATAATAGTGTTGTATTAAGTATGCATCCCATGTATTGGGCAATTACGGTCGCACACTGTGCTGAGCGGTTCAAAAGTATCATCTCCTTTAATCCTCCTCGCAGATAGAGACAGTGAGTACTGTTGCTGTCACGCCTGCTTTGCAGACAGTGTAACAGAGGCTGAGGGAGGTTAAGCTCCCCACCCTGGGTAGCAAGGAAGAAGCCAGACAGGGATGTGGAGTCTGGTGCTGGGACCTGGGCTCCACCTCCTGCGTTGTTGCAGAAGTTTGGTGTCAGACGCTCAGACTTGGGCCTCCGTTTCCTTGCCAGTATCATGGGAATAATAATAGCAACAGTTCCTTCAAGGAGAGAATCCTTTGAAGTGGTGGGAACTGAGTACTTCGCACAGCACCTGGTACATAATGAGCATGCAGGAAGGGTAGCTTCTTTTTTATTATCACTGTTGAGGAGGTCATAGTTGTGGGAACTGTGTAGGCCTTTTGGGGTACAGGTTCCAGGGTTATGGGGAGTCCCTTTGGAAACCCAGTGGTTGCCAGCACATCACTAAGAACTGGACAGTGTAAGACTAGTCAGTAGGACCAACTCTGGATCCAGACTGCTTGAGTTCAAACCCTGACTCCTCCTTGTTAGCTGTGTGACAATGAACAAGTTAATTAACCTCTCTGTGCCTCATTTTCCTCATCTGTAGGACAGGTTCCTGATAATGATAATGCCTTCCTCATAGGGTTTATCGAGGCTTCTCAGGTGGCTCAGACAGTAAAGAGTCTGCCTGCAGGGGGGGAGACCTGGGTTCGATCCCTGGGTTGGGAAGATGCCCTGAAGAAAGAAATGGCAAGCCACTCCAGTATTCTTGCCTGGAAAATCCCATAGACGGAAGAACCTGGCAGGCTATAGTCCATGGGGTCACAAAGAGTTGGACATGACTGAGCGACTTCAATCATAGAGTTATCATGAGAGTTAAACAGTGAATATTTGTAAAAAATTTATGATATGCCTGGTCCATGGTCGTTGCTTTCTAAGTCTTTGTTAGATGAGTAAAGCATGTAATGTTAGTGTCCCTGTTTTACTCAGGAGAAACACAAAGGAGATTAAGTCACTTGTGCAGCGTTACCAGTGAGTGAGGGCAGAGCCAAGTGGTAAACCCAGGCAGTCTGGCTTCTGAGCCCACAGCCTAGGGAACTTAGCAACGTTCCACTGGAGCTCAGGGAACCTGGAAGCTGCCAGTTACCTTCTAGCACCCGCGGGGTCCGGATTGGTCCTAGGGATAGGGGAGGTGAGGGGGTCTGGGAACCTGGCTGGGCAGGCCCACCGCATCCTGAGAGGCTCTGCCTTTTCTTGCTATTGAACTGTTCCAGAAATTGTGCTTTCATCAAATGTGACTCCCATCCCTTTTCCCTCCCCAGCTGCTGTCATCACTTCCAGTTTGCTTGCAGAAGCACACAGGACAGGAATGGCAGCCCTTCTTGGGGCAGGTTTCCCCACTAGGAAAAGGGCTGCCTTTATTCCAGTAGAGTTTGTTAGATTCAGTATCTACTGTGAGGCCTTAAGAAGTGCTATTCCTAAAGTGTTCTTTAGTCTCCATGTCTGTGAATCTGCTTCTTTGAAATATAGTGTGTTTTCTGCAGTCTGCACCTCGCTTTGTGATTTATAATGATTATGAGATCTCTCACATTTAATGAGAGCTGTGTGCTAAGCTCTGTTCTCTTCCACGCACTGTACATGGATTAGCTCATTTAATCTCCACCCAAAATCCTACAAGGAAGGTATTATTACTAAAAGCTCATTTTACAGATGAGAAAACTGAACAACACAGAGGTTAAATAATTTGCCCCATGATCAAGTAGCTGCTAAATAGTAGAGCTGGGAAAAACCAGAGGTCATGCTCGGAACCTCTATGCTAACGTTAAAACTAATAAATGAATAAAATGTGTCTGAGGCTTCACCAGCTTGAATCTGTCAGTTGGAGTGCATCAAGGGGGAAAAAAAAAAAGATACCAGCAGAATGTATCCGCTCTCGCCTCAATGACGTCTCCTTCCCAGAGGAGAAAAGGCAGTGCAATTAACTGCAGTCCTCAGGCCTGCAGCCTCCTGGAAAACATCTTTCTGAAGTCATGTTCCTGAAGTGGTGGGAAATACTGACCTAGTCTCTTGGGGCTGGGGCCCTTGAGAAATCAGAGAAATTGACCACCTTGGTAGCTGACCTCTTACTTAAACTGATCAGATTTTGTATGGCATCACTGAAAGTCACTCAAAGGGAAAACCACAGGGTTGATTACCTTCCAGTAAAGCCCCAGGCGACTGGCTTAGTAGACTTCTGCATAAATAAATCCTGCACGTGGGTAGGCATGCACATTTTTCCAGGCCACAGGGGGACCTGCTGGTCCTTCTAGGACCAATCCCTCAGAGACTTTCCAGAAAGAGTAAATGGAGCTCTGAGTCGTGTGTACAGGAATGCTGCAGGAATTAAGATTTTGCAGAGTTAAATTTTCTAACAAACCCAGTTGAACAGAAAGTCATGTTTTCATAGACCTTTATGGCAATTGTTTCTTACCTGCTTCTGTTTGCCTGCCTGCATGGGCTAGCAGAATTCAGTAACCAAAACAATTACTTATTTTGCATGACCAAGGGATTCTTGATGAACAGGCTGTTCCTGGGGTCTGTTCTCAAGAGCAAACAGTGGTTCATGCATGGATCACCCATCAGTTAGTGCCATGAGGCTTCAGGCACTGTTGGGGATACAACAGATAACAGGATAGACGTGGTCCTGCCCTCAGGAAGTTGACCTGCTCATGGGAGAATGGATAGTTAGGGAGTTTGGGATGGACAGGTACACACTGCTGTATTTAAAATAGATAACCAACAAAGACCTACCGTATAGTACAGGGAACTCTGCTCAATGTTAGGTGGCAGCCCAGATGAGAGGGGAATTTGAGGGAGCATGGTGGTGGTGGTGGCAATTTAGTCTCTAAGTTGTGTCCGACTCTGAAACCCCATGGACTGTAGCCCACCAGGCATCTCTGTCCATGAGATTTTCCAGGCAAGAGTACTGGAGTGGGCTGCCATTTCCTTCTTCAGGGGATCTTTCCCAGCCTGAGTCTCCTGCATTGCAGGAGGATTCTTTACCAGCTGAACCACCAGGGAAGCTCTTGGAAGAGAACGGATATATGTATTTGCATGACTGGGTCCCTTTGGTGTCCACCTGAAACTATCACAAGTTTGTTAATCAGCTATTGTTGGTGTTGTTTAGTCACTGAGTCATGTTCAACTCTTTTGTGACCCCATGGACTGTAGCCCACCAGGCTCTTCTGTCCATGGAATTTCCCAGGCAAGAATACTGGAGTGGGTTGCCATTTCCTTCTCCAGGGCATCTTCCTGAGCCAAGGATGGAACCCATGTCTCCTGCATTGGCAGGTGGATTTGTTTTACCCCTAAGCCACCAGGGAAGTCCATAACATCTATTCTCCATTATAAAATGAAAGGTTTTTTAAAAAAGTGTGCCAGAGACTCTTCCAGTGGTCCAGTGGTTAAGACTCTACCTTCTAATGCAGGGGGCATGGGTTTGATCTCTGGTCAGAAGATCCCATGTGCCACACGGGGTGGCCAAAGAAATTAATTTAAAAAGTGTGCCAAAAAAGAAAAAAAAAAAAACAAGCTTTTTAAAAAGTGAAAAAGTAAATCAATAAAATAGTCAGAGGCTGTGAAAGGTGCTAACAAGGAGACAGATGGCCTGGAGCTGAGGTGTATAAAGATAGGAGAGAAATTTGCCTTCCTTTAGATGGTCAATGAAGACGTCCTTTGGACAAGACATCCAGGCTTACACTTGAGAAGCAAGAAGGATCCAGGCCTACAAAGAGCCAGGGGAAGGGCATTCCAGCGAGAGGGAACTACACAAATAATGTCCTTGAGGTGGGAAGGACCTTGGCCAGTTGAAGGGACAGAAGAGAGAGACAAGTTGCTAGTGAGGGTGAAGGCAGAAGGGAAGCATTGGAGAGCAGGTCAGGGCCAGTCCCCCATAGCCTGGCAGGCCGTGCATGAGGAGCTGGAGTCTATTCTCAGTACATGAGAAGGCATTGAAAGATGTTAAGCAGAGGCAGAACATGGTCCTTTAGACATTTTTTAATTAATTTTTTGGCCCCACCCTGCAGCTTGTGGGATTTTAGTTCTCTAACCAGGGATTGAACCGGTGCCCTTGGCAATGAAAGTGCCAGAATCCTAACCACTGGCCCTCCAAGTAATTGCCCCATAGATGTTTTAAGCTCACTCTCAACTTGTGTGAGAGACTGGTTCAGATAAAGAGAAGAATGAAAGTGCTTTTGTGTGTGTGTGACAAATTAAATCACATGGAAAACTTTTACTAAAACATTTCAAAAGACAACTTTCCAATATATAAAAACCTAAATAACTGTCCCTTTCCAATCCTGCCATGCTAATGACCCAAGCCAAAGCTCTGTCATATTCTGAGCCTGAAAGATAAATTCGTATGTCTATGCTTGGTGCTCGACAGTCCTTGTTTGTCAGCAACTGTCTAGAATATCACAGACCTGAGATTTAAAAATATGCCCAGACCTGAAAAGACTCTGTCTTACAAGCACTTTCATAGAACTGAAGTTATGACCTCTAAGCAAGAGATGCTGGTGTTTAGAACCAGGGTATGAGCGGTGGAGGTGGAGAGAAGTGAGCGGATTTGGGGTTTGAGATTTGAGTGGCAGCATTGACAGCTGATGGAATGGATATGGGAATGAGAGGAGGTTCTACCCAGAGCACCAGGGTGGGCAGTGGTGCCTTTTATGGAGGTGGGATGACAGGAGGACGAGGATGGAGAGTGGGTGTGGACATGTTCATACAAAGTTCCATTTGGAACATGCTCAGTTTGAGGGTCTGAAAGCCATCGAAGCTGTTTGGTCCAGTAGGTAGTTGTATGTGTGGGCATGCCAGCACGACAGAGAAGTGCCAGCGTCCGGCTGAGGGCTCAGATCAGCCTGGTCAAATCCTGACTTGTCACTTACCAGCTCTGTGACTTGGGCAGTTTCCTCATCTCTGGAACAGGGCCCCCAAGAGCACCTACATTGTTGTGCTGGTTGTGTGAGTTAATACATGGAAACAGCTTAGATTTCAATAGTAAGTATTCAATAAGTGTTGGCTCCCTGTGATAACAATTATCATCATCATCATCTTAGCGACAGTAATTTTCTTGCCGTTTCTCTCTTTCTAATTAAAATCAAGGACCTCTGTAGCTGGTAGACACTTCTAATGTTCTTGGAATTATTGCTTTACCAGTCTGGGAGCTCCATGAACATGGGGTGGTGTCTGTGTCTTTCCATAAGCTCCCCTCCCGGTGCCCACTCACAGGACACACCTCAATAACCTTCATCCAGTCACATGGAATTTAGCTTGATTCCCAAAAAAAAAAAAAAAAGATGCTTATTTAAGAGAGGCAATCAGGCATGAGGAGACCAGAAGGGCCTCAGATACAGACAGGAGAGGAAATTGCAAATTCAATGATGGTGACAATTCACAGCATCTTTGCTCCCCAAGATTTCACAAAGCAACCTCTTCCAGAGTTAGACAGTGGTCTGTTACAAGAAAGGTTTTCCTTACCATTAGTCAGATCAGATACCCCCTCCCTGAGATATGCACACACATCCCCTTCAGGGCTCCAGACCCCTGCAGGCCCCACCTCTCCCTTTCTGGAAGCTTCTGTGATGTGTGCCCCAGGATCTAGCCCTCTTCTCTCTGTCCTGTTCATTTTGCCCAAAGCGTCTGCCTTAATCTATGTGTGGGGAACATGTGTCCCTTAGATAAAGCCCACTGCCACACCAAGCATCACCCCTCCCTCTGTCTACACTTTGGTGGGGTCCATGATCTCATTTCCTGTTCTTTTCAAACCACGGCACGTGGTTCTACCCTTGCCCAGATTTTTTTTTTAAAGTTCAATTTGCTCAGTATTTGCAAGAGTATTTTTATTTGCTGAATCTGGCCACGTTAGCTGTAAGAATCCCAGGTCCAAATTCCCATGAACTGGACTAAGACACCCTAGCGCACAGCCCCATTTTGTGCCCTAGAATTTCTCATCATGGGTGCTGATGCCATGGCCTAAAGCCAGACCTGGTGTCTTCAGCCCTCCCCCACCCACACCTGGGGAGCTCTCAGGCTTCCCTGGAAAGTCTTTCAACCGAGGTGGTCTTGGCTCCCCCTGCTGCTGCTGCTAAGTCGCGTCAGTCGTGTCCGACTCTGTGCGACCCCATAGACGGCAGCCCACCAGGCTCCCCCGTCCCTGGGATTCTCCAGGCAAGAGTACTGGAGTGGGTTGCCATTTCCTTCTCCAGGGCATGAAAGTGAAAAGTGAAAGTGGAGTCGCTCAGTCATGTCTCACTCAGTGACCCCATGGACTGCAGCCTTCCAGGCTCCTCCGTTCATGGGATTTTCCAGGCAAGAGTACTGGAGTGGGGTGCCATTCCCCCACCTGCCATGAAAAAGTCTTAATCTTGGAGTCCAGAGTCTGGGTCCAAGTCCAATACCTTTCTTAGTTCTTCCCGGCTCTCGTACAAATAGGCCCTTGGAGGCCTGGCGTGACACCCAGTCCCTGAGACCTGTGTGCAGATTAGACCCCAGGTCAATACCTAGCTTCCTTTCTCTGGATTCCATCTCCACTGCATCAGCTCCCTCTGGTGGCCAGAAGCAAACTCCTAGTGTCCTCGAAGAGCCCTACCATCACCTATGACTGGGTTCCTATTTCAGGACAGCCTTCCTCCAAGGTTCCTTTGCCAGCTGAAATGAGTGATAGATCAGGAACCCGGTGAAAGGTCAAGGGCACACCCATCTCACTCGATTCCTAAGACTCCCTCTGCTCTTCATCCCCCAGGTCCTTTCCCCCAGGTCCTAAGCCCTACTGTTGAGCCTTAGTGCCATAAACTCTCAGAACAATACTTCCTCTCATTTCCCCCAAGAATAAAAACGAAAGTTCCCTGGCAAACTTAACCATTCCTCTTGCCACAAAGTGGGTTAGTTAGAGGCAGGACTAGAACCAGGAATTTTGAACTCCTGGCTCCTTTCCTGAATATCCGCCCCCAGAATCAGCAAGGAGCAGGAATATGCAGGGCATGGAATTCACCAGCCTCGGGACAAAGGCCATCATGTGAGAAATGGGTGCCTGCTCATAGAGAAGACAAAATCCTCATCCTCTGCTCCTCCCAGCCTGCACTCAGCCTTTGTCACTTCCTGCTTGAGCAGTGACTTCTTTCCATCCAGCTGTTGCTTTTAGCACTAACACATCTCTCCACCTCTAGGGCCAGCTCCCCTCAAATTCATCCTCCACTCTCTCCCAGAGGTAGCCCTCCAACCATATCACTCCCGTGCCTGCTTAGAAACCTTCAGTGGCTCTTAAGGATAGTCTTAGGATTAAGTAAAGTGCCCCTCCCTCAGCTCCTGGCCCTCTGCCTGAAAGTTTATGCCTCAGAAACACTAAAACCTCCAGTTAGCTCCTGTAGCCCACCACATCTCATGTCCACACCTGTGCTCAGACAAGCCCTGCTCCAGGTTCTCCTACACTCGGTCCTTCTCTCTCCTTATTTAAGACACATCTCAGGGTGCACCTCCCCCAGGAAGCCTTGCTGGATCCCCTCGGTTCTGTTTGGTGCGTGTCTCTGTCACCACCAGTTGCCACGAGGCACCACCGTGACCAGGGCCTGTGCCCTCTGCCCTTCCGGGCCTTGTGCACCTCTTGCAAACAGGCACTCAGTAAATGCTTGGTCATTTGATTTGATGATTCACCATGAGAAGGAGGTGACATCCTTTACAAGTAGAATTTGTACCCCTTTCTTGAATCCCTGATTCTCCTCCCTACACTTCCCTAACCTGGCTCCCTGTGCCTCACTGGCTCAATTACTTTCTGATGCGTATGCCACTAGGACTCTTATTTCATATTGCCAGATCTCTGCCATGCTTCCACTTTGGAAGTAGAGACTTCAGGCCCTCTGTGTCCATTCAGCTAACATTTTTAACACCTCCACGTACTGCATGCTGTCTGGACTGGATGCAGAGACTTGTTAGACAGGGTCTCTGCTCTCAAAAGTCCCCAGCCTAGAGGAGAATTTAGACAAGGAAAGAGGCAAATAGTATGAGCTGTGATGAGGGGACAGGGTGACACAGTATGTACCCAGGCCAGCTCTCCACAGACTGCCCTGGGCTCACATCCCAGTTCCACTGCTTGTCGGCTATGTAGCCTTGGGTGAGTCCCATATCTGTGTCTGTTTCCCATGGTTAAAGGCGCGGTGATGATAGTACTTACCTTTTGGGATTATGTGGGGAATGAACGAATTAACTCATGTAAAGACTATACCAGAGAGCCTAGCCCAGAGTATACAATCAGTAAATATTAGCCATGGTTATTCTTAGCTCAGTATGCTGTGGGAGCGGAGGAGAGACAAGGCTAAGCATCAGTTACAAAGGAGGAAGGATCAAGAGATATCTGTATTCTAACTGGACCCTGTGTGTGTGTGCTAAGTCGCTTCAGTTGTGTCTGACTCTTTGCAACCCCAGGGACTGTAGCCCGCCAGGCTCTTCTGTCTGTGGGTTTCTCCAAGCAAGAATACAGGAGTGAGTTGCCATGCCCTTATCCAGGAACTGGAGCCTAGAAACGAGCAATTGACATGAACAGCAAATCAGAAGTCTCCCTGGTGCTTCCTAACTCTGTGCTCTCCAAGGACCAGCCCCTGGTGAAGCCGCTGCACCCAACTGACCGTCTCTTCCTTCCTTAGGGCCGACGACTGCTTTTGCGCTTCTCGGAAGCTGGACGCAGTGGCTATCGAAGCCAAGTTTAAGCAGGACCTGGGTTTCCGGATGCTGAATTGTGGGCGGACGGACCTGGTGAAGCAGGCAGTGTCTCTCCTGGGGCCTGATGGGATCAACACCATGAGCGAACAGGTACGGGCCCTCCCAGTGTCTGAATAGTCACCCCTGCCTCCACCATGTGCCCCACCCTAGGTCAAGAGGGAAACAGCAGGCACTGAATAGAGGCTCCCTCTACTGGTGATGTAGGGTGATTTTTTTGTTGTTGGTTTTTTCCCTTAGTTTTTATTTTTTAAGTTTTTTCAAATATAAGAGTATCCTTGTTCATCTTTATAGAAGTTTCACGTGATCATTGCAGCTGAAATGGAAAATAGAGAAAAATAGACTTATTCCAGAAAGGAAATAATGCCATCATCCAAATAACTATCATTTATATTTAGCATGTGTCCTTCAAGTCCTTTTTCCGGCATGGTTAAAATTAGTTCTCTGCCGGCCTCTTAGTGCATCATGGAACTAATCCAAGCAGATTTTCACCAAACTTTCAGGATATGTTTAAGATACACAAAAGTCATTCTGAAGGACCCTAGGAGACGCCTCAGAATTAGTCAGCCATCTCCCAAACCCCTAAAAGTGAGGTCCAGAGAGCTTGTGTGTCGATTGGGGAGATGTCACCATGTGGGTGAAGATGTCACGGGTGGAGAAAACAAACAGCAGCTTTCAATGTTAGCCCCAGATGGAAAATCACAAGACAGATGGAGCTGTTTCTCACATGAGCAGCTCATGCAGCAAGTTCCAGGGAAGGGATATGAGCTAGTAATTTTCTTGAGCAACACCACGGAGCCCTAATACACACACACACATTATTTGCAAAAAAAACAAACAAACAGGGATTTATTATATTTTTCTTTTTTTCATTATTTTATATTAAAGATACTTCGTAATATCATTAAATATTCTCTTTAAAATCACTTCAAATGGATACATTGGCTCAGATGGTAAAGAATCTGCCTTCAGTGCGGGCCAACTGGGTTCGATCCCTGGGTCGGGACGATCCCCTGGAGAAGAAAATGCCTATGCACTCCAGTATTCTTGCCCGGAGAATTCCATGGACAGAGAAGCCTGGGGGGCTACAGTCCATGGGATTGCAAAGAGTCAGACACAACGGAGCAACTAACAAAGTGGTCATATTATTTGTTCAGTTAAACATAGTTCAGTTGTTGGATTGTTTCTAATTACTTATATCAATAGTACTGAGAGAGATATACTCACTACTCAAGTCTTTGCTCAAATCTGATTATTTCATTAGAGAAGTTTTTTAAAGTGGAAATAGTTGCTCAAATGCATCAATTTATCTTAGGTCTTCAATCTCAAATTACTTCTTCAGAGACTGTTTCCTTGTACACACTCTCCAACTATTTATGTGTACCCTATTAATCTTTTACTTTCTTTTGCTTGTTTTTCGTTAGAGCTTAATTGCTTTTCTCCTTTATTTCAAAGAGCTCTTTACATATTAGGCATATAACCCTTTGTTATAATGTGACACATATGTCTCAATTTATTGTTTACCTCTTAATTTTGTTTTCAATCTTATGTCCTCAATGCTGTCATGACTTTCTTTTGTGATTTCTTCCATTACTTTTATACCTTTTAGAAACAGATTCAGTTAGATGTCTTTTATAGTTTTAATTTTTTTCTCTATGTCTCTAATCAAACTGTAAAAGATTTGGTGTATGGTATGAGATAAGGCTCTAACTTGAACATTTTCCCATATAGCTTTCTTCACAGCACTGTTTATTGAAAAATCCACCCCTTACTTCTGTTGGTTATGGTACTTTGTAATAAGCAGGAATCATGGGCAAATATGGAATTCCTGAAAACCATTCCTCATTTGCTTGCCTTTTGCTTGTAAATGATAACGTCAAAGCAGATAGAGTGCTGAGGTCATACTCAGAGGCACCAATTTAGTTTGACACTGACCAGCAGGCCGTATAGAGCAAAGATGACACTTGTTAAATCCTGAGAGAGAAAATGCCATGGAAACAGTATTTACCGATCAGATAGCTTAGAGCTGATATTACAGAATCCAGAAAGTTCCTAAGAGGTTTCAGTTAAACCAGCCACGTGTTTTAGCAAACACTCTTAGATCTGTTGCACCCTAAGACACACAAACAAACAAAATCCTCCAACTTAAGCCCAGATAAATGAAAAAAAAAAAAACAATTTATGTTTCCCTTCTTGCTTCCATGTTGGTTTTCAAAATATGGAGGATTGTTGTAGGTCTGTACATTTACTTTAGAATGCTGGATTTGGAGAACAAGCATAGTCTCTTTCACATGAGTAAGATTTTCCGTTTGTTATTGTCGAGTGACACAGCCACCTTGTAAACCTTCTCCGTTCTCTGGTTTTTAACTCACCGCAGGGCATGACCCCCCTGATGTACGCCTGTGTCCGTGGGGACGAGGCGATGGTTCAGATGCTGCTGGATGCCGGAGCTGACCTGAATGTGGAGGTGAGGGTGCAGAGGGCTGCAGGGCCCCAGGGCCTGGCAGTCCCCAGGGAAGGCGAGCAAAGAAAGGGGGGCTTTATCTCTCAAGAACCACCACTGAGGGTGCTCAGTCCAGCAAATAGGTCAGACCAGCTGTTGGATTTCCTCCATCCTGAGGCCCCAGCCCAACCAGACTCTAAGGAGCTGCCCTCAAGCATTTTTCATTTTAAAACAACCCATGTGGCTGCACAGAGCTCTAACTTTTCCCTTGGCTCAGCCATACCGAGTCTCTGATTCTTCCCACTGATCCATTCCTCCTGAGATCCGGCAGAGTTCTCCTGAACCACCAGCCCTTCCCACTGCCGAATACAAAGCTGGTCCATGTCCCCTGTGACCCCCAGATCTTCCACCCTCCCTCACCGAATCCTGATTGGCCCACTTGTTTGGCCCATTGAAGCCATGGGTCTTAAAGCTAATTGCAGAGCTTCCTCGAGGCCGTGTGATGTAGTGGAAAGTGTGCCCCCACAGGCTTCAGAATTTGACACATGCGTTCAAATTCTGAAACTGCTGCATCTTAGTAGCTTCCTTTTCTGCTTGGGCGAGTAGTTTCACCTTCCTGAGCCACAGTGTTCCACTTTGTGAAATGGGAGAATAATCACACCCATCTCAGAGAGTTGTTGGAAGAAATATAGAGGAGCATCAGTTTGGAATTCAGTTAATATTGGTTCCCCCCTCAAGGCTTATGATAGGTGAAATTATACTTCTTGACCATATTCTATGCTGTCTTAAGACCCACTCTCACAAAAAAGAAACATAAATCAACTGACTCTCTTCTAGCAGTTCAGAGGTTGGGAAGATTGATGGACTTGCTGAAGTCCTAACTCAGCCACTCCAGAAAACTTTTTTTAGTTCAAAATTAGATACTCTTGTAGTCTTAGTACTGTGCTTAAAAAAAAAAAAATTTGCTTTATATTCATCTGAGGTAAACAGGCAGTAGACATGGTTTTGGATCCAAAACCATTTGGGATCTCACAGGTTTCAAGTGTTGGGATTTTTGTTCCCTGCTATGAATCCCCAAGCACCATGCACATCCCTGAAAGAGCTCCTCAGTTTCAGGTCTCTGGTCCTCTAGCCCATCCCATAGCTCCCAGCTCAAGGTCCTAGCCTAGCCAGTGATTAGTGAACTCAACTCTTCTGAAAGCAGCAGATATCACAGTTGTATGGCCCTGGGAATGTTTAGGAGAAAAACCATGGGTGGGTAACAGACAATCCTGCAGGACCCTAACCTGTCCTGTCCACTGTCTTGCAGCCTGTCTCTTGGTCTGGGGTGTTTTGAGGTCCCCATGTGGGAAGACCGATATCAGATTTCTCATTCATGCCCAAGGAAGGCTTGTGCCTAGGTTTCCAGTAGCATGAGCGTCCTTGTCAACCAGGAAGCCAGCAGAAGAATGAAATGAGGACAGTGTCGGGGGAGCTGTGACCAGATGGTGATCTTCCTCCATCAGATGGGAGATGGTCTTGCTTGGCTTGGAAGCTCGAAGCAGACCTCCCCTTGTGTGGGGTTTGCCACTGCCGAGAATTTCCCCTAAAGAGGTGGATGTGATGGTGGCGGCCTCACCTGACATCCTGTAGCTCTCAGAAGCCCCGCCCTCCCTTAGGCAGGAAGAGGAGACAGGCAGGGGAGCTGGATCATTGTAGCCCCCATTATAGTTTCTTCAAGACCCCCTAGAGGCAGTCAGCAGTCACCCATTTAACTCTCTTCTGATGAGCAGCAAAGGAGTTTTTATTGTGCACAGAGGGTATAAATTCACTACCCTGTACGTCTCCAGCATTGCCCAAGGCGCCTTCCAGGACATCCTTCTGTACATCTCTAGCCCACATGCCCAGCCACAGATAGGTCAGATTTGCTAGTCTAAGTATTGTGAAGGTCACATTTTGAAAATAATTTCAATTTGTTTATAGGTTGTCAGTACTCCTCATAAATATCCATCCGTCCACCCCGAGACCCGCCATTGGACGGCTCTGACTTTTGCTGTGTTGCATGGACATATTCCTGTAGTTCAGGTATTAACGTATTTCCCTATCCACATCTGACCTTTAATTGTACCTCTTTCATTACGCAAATCTGTACCTCTCCCAGCATGCCTGTTCCCCCAGAGATTCATATTGGTTAATTGCAATGAAATACAGCACATTCATGTCATATGAATGAAAATACTATATGGAATGATCTATATGGCCTGGCTTTAACCAATATGAACTTATCACATACCTACATGCAGCCTTACACATAGAGTGGCAAACCTACTAAGTTGTTCCCAGTTGCTCAAGGGTGGGGCCTGAGCTATGATTTTGTGGATTTGTTCATTTTTACTTGTCATAACGTGAACCTAAGACGTGGCTGGTGTGAGACCTTAGAAACTTCCCTTAGGTGTGACCCCAGCGTTTGCATAGAGTCTAGGGGTTTCCAACCAGTGGAAAGAAGCAGCCGAGCCGCCAAGGGAGTGGTTCCAAATGACACTTTCTTGGATCCCACTTATGGAGAATCCCACACAAGAGGTCTAGGGTAGGGTCTTCATGTGTGTCTTCTGAAACAGATACCGAAATATGGAGAGATGTCCTCATCCAAGATCCTTTGGGCACATAAGTTGTTTTGCCCTCACCGTTTCTGGTTGTTGTAGAGTTGGTGTTCAATGGATAGCCATCCAGTATATTCTAGATCTTAAACTCGGTTCATTCTAGATCTTAAAACTTTACTTCATTGGAAAAAAGAGATCGGCACCGCCCCAGTTCCCTGACCACATCTGGCCCCATAGTGAATGCTGAGTTTCAGGTACATCAGGAACTCCCCTCCTTTTATGTGGTCCAAGCCTCTTAGAATTACGAAAATAGTATGTCAGGGACCCCTCGGCAATGTTGGAGTTCCATAGGAATCCTTTATTGTTTCCTAGGTCATGGGAATCCTTAACACACATCAAAGGCATGTTTCAGGAGGTTGAGTGTGTGACATGTCACACCAAGAGCTGACTTCTGCCTGTAGAACATCATGACCAGCCCACTCCTAGTAGAGGAATCTAAGAAGGAAGGGGTTGGAGGGTGGCCTAGTGGATACAAATAACATCCCTTAACGTGCAGTGGCATCCCCAGCCTTTAAATCAGGAATAGGAGCAGCAGGCAGCCATGCAAAGCCAAATGGAAGTCAGGTCACCTCTCTGCTGCAGGTGCAGGCATGATGGAATGCCAAGTAGGCAGCCCCTCCTGACTATGCCCTCAGGTAGTCCTGTGCAGGTAAAACAGGCGTTTCCCCCTCATTTTACATCAGCAGTGCTGGCAGCACATTCATTGTGAGGTCCGGCATGGACAGAATCGCCATTTTTAGGAAACCCAGATAGCTTAAAGAACGCACAGAATGGAGTCATATGCAGCAGCACTCCTGGAAGCTCATTCTGCCACTTTATTCACTGATCTTGCTGGCCAGGAAGCTCAGCATTTGCTGAGCTGAGTTTCTAGGATGTTCCAGAAGGGATTCTTGTCCTGGTTCGCCCAGCGATCCCCAAAGTCCTTCAGAACTCTTAAGATTCTACGGTTCTAAGAGACCCCTCTAATACTCTGAGGCTTTGTGTCACTGATCCCCAGAGGAAGTTCTCCAGCAGTGTGGTGCCACAAACTTCTAGCTCAGTGCTTCTAGAAACATTAATGTACATAGAAATCACCTGGAGAGCTTGTTGAAATGCAGATTCTAATCATTTGTTCTGGGGTGGAGCCTGAGAACCAGCATTTCAAACAAACTCCCAGCAGATGTCGATGCTACTGTCCATGGACCACAATTTGAGCGATTTGAGTGGTCTGAGGCCCTAGGAGATGTGAGGGGCTCTCAGTTCACCCTCTGAGGTGCAGTTGCCCTCTCCCTGTGCACATGGTCATGGATCAGAGGAGAGCAGGAACATTGGCACCACACTGATTTCCACCAGCTTTTCCTGGCGTGTCCTTAAACATCTCAAGAGCTACTCTTCCTCCACAGCTCCTCCTGGACGCCGGGGCCAAGGTGGAGGGCTCTGTGGAGCACGGTGAGGAGAACTACTCAGAAACGCCCCTCCAGCTCGCAGCCGCCGTAGGTAAGAGTCTCTGATGCTCGTCCCAGCCAAGGGGCTCCAGCACCCTGTCCCTTGATGTGTCTGTGACTGTGTGTTTGCTTGATTCTCTTATCAAACCCCCTTCTCTGGGCTTGCAGGAAATTTTGAACTGGTTAGTTTGCTGTTGGAGCGAGGCGCGGACCCCCTGATAGGAACCATGTACAGGAATGGAATTTCTACCACCCCCCAGGGTGATATGAACTCTTTCAGCCAGGCCGCAGCCCATGGACACAGGTAGGCTAGGATGGGCCATGAGGTCCCAAGTGGTGCTTGTTAAAAATGCAGATTCCCAGGCCTACCCCAGACTCACTGCATCTCTGGATGTGGGGCCCAGAGGCAGTCCAGGCCTGGCCAACTTCACATACTGCACGTCCACGGGTCCTTCCCCAACCGGCTTTCATTTCACAGATGTCACTCTTTGCCAGTGTTGGTCAGAGTTCATCACATCACCCGTCACGAAGTGAGAAAAATCCATTTAAAGAATAATGAAACCTCTCAAGTTTGGTTACTTCCCATCTACATTTCCTTCAGGATTTACCCCATCAGATTTTACTATGCGTAACCCCAAGCAAAGCAAATTCACCATGGGGGGAGTGCAGGCAGACTGTTAAAAGGGCAGAGTTCTAGAACCTAGATATTTGGGGAAAGCACTTAGCCCAAGTCATCCTCAAGGAAACGCAACCAGTCCCACTCCATCATCTCCTCCAGCCACAACAGGTAGTGCCCTGGTCACGCCTCTGAAACCACCACCCCAGAGTTGTCCCATCCTTCTTTTGTCCCAAGTTGAGAGGGTTCCCCACATCCCTCACCCCGCCCCCACCCTGGCACAGCCCTTGCATCTCTGAGTGTCTTCCTCTCTGGGTTTATGATTGACAGGAATGTGTTCCGCAAACTGCTCGCTCAGCCAGAGAAGGAGAAGAGTGATATCCTGTCCCTGGAGGAGATTCTGGCTGAGGGGACTGACCTGGCGGAGACAGCCCCGCCCCCCCTGTGCGCCAGCCGCAACAGCAAGGCCAAACTCAGAGCCCTGAGGGAGGCCATGTATCACAGCGCTGAGCATGGCTACGTGGATGTCACAATTGATATCAGGAGCATAGGTCAGTCTGGGGGCCTTCCATGACTGGGCACGGTGCCTCCGCCCAGCTCCAGGTCACGTACCCACACGCGCATGCACACACACACATACATACACACACATACATGCACACACGCACGTGCACGCAGCCCTGTGCACACACCCCTTGCAGCTCAGGGAACTTCTCATTTGCTGGTTGGAGCACTTCTGGGCTAAGGCCCCACATGGTCTCCATAGACAGCAGCATTCTGCCGGCCCCAGAAACCCATCCTCAGGCCACCCTTCCACGATTCCCAAACCCTGGACCCTGAGTTAGGAATCCGAATCACCTGGGGAGCTTGTCTGAATACAGATTGCCAGGCCCTACACCCAGAGGCTCTGCTGTCGAGGGTCTGGATGGATAAAGGCTGGAAATCTTTATATTTAACAATCATCCCAGGTGGTTCCCAGTGGTTGGGGAATTGCTGCCTGAGAGCACTCAGATCCATGAAGCAGCTGCTAACATCAGCTAGGATGAGGGCATCCCGTCCCTAGTGGGGCTCCCCCTACTACAGGGGCAAAGCCATGCCCAAGGAAAAATTGGGTGTCTCTCCCTTGAGCAGGCTAGCCCAGGGCCATCTCTTCCATGCATCTGGGGAACGGGCTAGCCCAGCCTTCACCAGCTAATGGCACCATCCCCGGCCCAGAAACAGCAGGGCAAAACGAGGGCTGTAAACACAGGGTGTGGCAGGTCAGGGTAGGCTGAGGCCTCCAGTGCTATTCTGGAGCCTTGTCTCTCTCGGAGAGTGGCTACTGAGTATGGGGGATATTATGCCATTCCCCTGGCAGCCTGTGTAGCTGGATTTTGAGGCTCAAGACTCGGAATGGTGCATTTATAAGCAGTAGCAAGTGCCCCAGCCTCATAGTGAGGGGGAGAAGCAAGTCACAGCCATCAGCTGCTGGAGAGGTTCTATTAAGGGAGGAAGACCTGATGAAGTGCCTGCAGATGGAAATGTTGTTTTGCACACGGCAGCGGTATCCTCCTGTGTCTTCATATTCAGATGGAAATGCCTGCCCTGGCCAGAGCAGCTGACAGTGAGGTCCACTGTGGGTTTCACCAGCTCGAAGCTCTGGGCATGGAGGCAGAGGGGATGAGGAAGGAAGAGGTCAGAACTCAGAAGGCTCCAGTCTGCATTACAGTTTCAATACTCTACACGGTGATTATACTTTGTAAACCGTAGCCCCTGATAACACGAGGAGCGTGCAGAACTGGATACCCATAGTTAATGGACTCGAATTATGACCTTTAATTTTAAATTCTGTAAGTCTTTGGGAAAGGAGAAACAAAACAACTCTGACTCTATGCATTGAAAGGCGGTCTCTTGGTCTCATGATCTGGTAATGTCCTCAGAAAAGGCCAGCTTCCACATAAAAACACGCCTTCTCCTCCGGTTGTTGTCTGCCCTCCCCTCCCTCACCCCGCCCTCCCCTTTCCAGGTGTCCCGTGGACTTTGCACACATGGCTGGAGTCTTTGCGGATCGCCTTCCAGCAGCACCGCAGACCTCTCATTCAGTGCCTGTTGAAGGAGTTCAAGACCATTCAGGAGGAAGAGTACACGGAGGAGCTGGTCACACAGGGCCTGCCCCTGATGTTTGAGATCTTGAAGGCCAGCAAGGTACGAGGGGCTCCTGTGGGCAGAGAGCACAGCTGGGAGGTTCCGATCTCGGCGCTCCTGCCCCTCGGGTGGGAACCCTGCAGTCACTGGTCTGGTGCACACGTACCCTGGCTGCTTACAGCTGCTTGTGCGGCCCCTCGCAAGGCAACCGCTCTGCTGAGCACCTGTTCTGTCCCAGGCACTTGGGCACACGGGATACCTTCCGGCCAGGAAGGTGCTACAGCCCAAGGGTACCTGAGGTGGCTTGTGAAACAGTGTTAAATTGGGTGGCAAATGCTCTGAGGAGTGTGGGAAGGTCGGGGGGAAGGTGTCACTGAGATGCTGAGACCAGGGCAGGCCTGGACAGACAGTAGGACATTGGGAATCCAAGGGGAAGAGGGAAATGGGTGTAGCTGCCTCGGATGCAGACCCCACAGGGGTCCCTGGAAAGCCAAGCCCCGAGAAGGCTTTTCGGGTCTGAGGACAGGACGAGCCTAGCCCTTAAGGCTCACTCACCCATTCTTCAAGGGCCCCTGCGTTCCTGTTGACACTTCATTCCCAGCATCGGGAAAATGCTGCAACCCCTTCACAACAGGTCCTTCTAAGATAGTGGAGGCTGTGAAGTATCAGGGAATTAGGCCTCTGAACCAAAAGGGCTGCATGGATTTCCCTGCCAGAGCGGGGAGGGGAATGTGGAGCAGCCTTCTCTGTAGGGTGTGGGGGACGGCCCCACAGCAAAGGCCCGGCAACATGTCCGGCTGATTTCTGAGCCTCGGAGCACCTGGCCCAGAGTCCAGTGTGGGTCCCATCAGGTATTCTCATTAGCACCAGAGACTCAGGGGCCCCTGTGGGCTGGATATATGCCTGATGTCAAGCCCCACTTAGACCCAGAATGGGAGCAGTTGTGCCAGGCCTCAGGTAATGAGCCTCAGCAATTCCACAAAGAGCAGAACCCACCGGAAGCATTTCAAAACCAAACTCTCCCTGCCCCTCGGCCCTCACCCATCCCCCCAGCTTGAAAAGAAATAAATAGATAAGCCCTGAAATTACCTAAGAGACCACCTTAGTGAAAAGCATTGCTAGGTCTGTTCCCAGAGTCTGGTGTTGTAATTGGTTTTTGGTTTGGTTTTTTTTCCTTCTATGGGCTGTAATGGGAATTCCAGAAATTACTAAGGCATGCTGTGCATTAAGGAAACCTAATCTATGGATTTTTTAAGTAAATTTATTTTGAAGTATGGCATACATCAGAAAAGTGCCCAGGTCGTAGCTGTGGAGTCTAATGAATTTTCACGAGGCAAACTTACCTGTGTGATCAGCATACAGACCAAGAAATAGAACATTGCTAGCACTCCTGCAGGCCCCTTGTGTCCCACTCAACCACTACTGGCCCCCCAAAGAGCACACAACAGCAGCTGATAGCAGTAGCTAGAGGCCTAAAAGAAAGGAGGGAGGGGCCTTTGGTAGGAGATGTGGACTAGAGCGGGCTTCCCAGGTGGCACTAGTGGTAAAGAACCTGCCTGCCAATGCAAGAGACTTAAGAGACGTGGCTTCAGTCTCTGGGTTGGGAAGATCCCCTAGAGGAGGGCATGGCAACCCACTCCAGTATTCTTGCCTGGAGAATCCCACGGACAGAGGACCCCAGCAGGCTACAGTCCGTGGTGTTGCACGGAGTTGGACACGACTGAAGTGACTTGGCACACACACATGCACGTGTGTACTAGAGCCTGCTCCCTGGCCAGCTGTCCTGATCTTGGAGGGGAGACATATATATATGTCTGTAACATATATATATATATATATATATATATAAGAGTGTCCATATTAAATAGGTGGCTCAGTTGTAAAGAGTCCACCTGTCAATGCAGGAGATGCAGGTTTGATCCTTGGGTCACAAAGATCCCCTGGAGGAGAAAATGGCAACCCACTGTTACCATTTATCTGTTGCTGGGATAATCCCACAAACAGAAGAACCTGGCAGGTGACGATCCTTGGGGTCACAAAGAGTTAGACATGACTGAGCACACATGCACAACAAGGGTGTCCACAGCAATGTTACCTGTGATAGGAAAAAACTGGGAACACCTCCAATACCCATTAATGTAGAATGGGCAAATAAATTGTATATCCACAGCATGCATGCATGCTAAGTCGTTTCAGTCGTGTCTGACTTTGCAACCCTATGGACTGTAGTTTGCCAGGCTCCCCTGTTCATGGGATTCTCCAGGCAAGGATACTGGAGTGGGTTGCCATGCCCTCCTCCAGTATATTCAGTGCATGAAATAATAAACAAAAATGATTTTTTTTAAGTCAGGTTTTCCCTAACGGGGGAGAGGGGGGAGTGGGGATGGTCAATGGCAACCCCTACTGGTGAAATGTGGTATTTTTTTTAACACCAAAAACGTTTCATATTGCTGCTAAGTCGCTTCAGTCGTGTCCAACTCTGTGCGACCCCATAGACGGCAGCCCACCAGGCTCCCCCATCCCTGGGATTCTCCAGGCAAGAATGCTGGAGTGGGTTGCCATTTCCTTCTCCAGTACATGAAAGTGAGGTATAACCAACTAACAATGTTGTGGTAGTTTCAGGTGAACAGCGAAGGGACTCAGCCATATGTGTACTGTATCCATTATCTCCCAAACCTCCCTCCTATCCAGGCTGCCACATAACATTGAGCAGAGTTTATACAGTAGGTCTTTGTTGGTTATCCATTTTAAATCTAGCAGTGTGTACATGACCTTCCCAAAATGGAAGCAACCTAAATGTCCATCAACAGAAGAATGATAAAGAAGATGTGGTACATATACACAGTGGAATATTATTCAGCCATTAAAAAGAGTGAAATAATGCCATTTGTGGCAACTTGGATGGACCTAGAGAGTGTCATAGTGAGTGAAGTAAGTCAGACAGAAAAGGAGAAATACCATATTACATCCCTTGTATGTGGAATCTAAGAAGAAATTACACAAATGAACTAAGAAAACAGGAGACTCAGACTTAGGGAGATGTGGTATTAATGCTGACAGTTTAGTTCAGTCATTCAGTCACTCAGTCATGTCTGACACTTTGCAACCCCATGAACTGCGGCACACCAGGCTTCCCTGTGCATCACCAACTCCTGGAGCCTACTCAAACTCATGTCCATCCAGTCGGTGATGCCATCCAACCATCTCATCCTCCATCATCCCCTTCTCCTCCTGCCTTCAGTCATTCCCAGCATCAGGGTCTTTTCCAATGAGTCAGTTCTTTGCACCAGGTGGCCAAAGTATTGGAACTTCAGCTTCAGCATCAGTCCTTCCAATGAATATTCAGGACTGATTTCCTTTACGCTTGACTGGTTCGATCTCCTTGCAGTCCCAGGGACTCTCAAGAGTCTTCTCCAACACCACAGTTCTACAGAGGGCAAAAAAGAGGTGATAAGTTTCTGGTGGCTACAGGGTGAAGTCAAGCATTCCCCAAGCACAGTGATATTCCTGTGGTCAGAAGATGTCTGGAGAGAGATAATGGCAGAGAATTTCAGAGAGGTGAGAAAGTGCTGCAAAGCTCTGCCCTCAGAAAGTGTCCTCTTGGAAGGCAGGAGTAGCAACGCATCGTTCCCACTCTCTCCACTAACGGATTCCTGTTCAGATCATGTCTGCTGCTCTGTGTGAACAAACATCTGGTTCTATCAGAGTAGTGAACAAGAATACAGAATTCCTGTAAATATTAATAAATCCACTTTGCAGTCAACTTGGAGAATCACAGCCATCCCGTCAAGTGAAGTGGATGCTTTCTTCCCATCTTTGATGCGTGCTGGGTCAGATATTACTTGACATCTGGTTGCAGATGTGCTTTTTTCCTCCCACTCCTATTCATTTATTTATTTGGCTGCACCAGGTCTTAGTGACTGCACGCAGGATCTTCGTTGCAGCATATGGGGTCTACTTCCCTGACCAGGGATTGAACTGGGGGGCCCCTGCATTGGGAGCACAGAGTCTTAGCCACTGGACCACCAGGGAAGTCCTGTCCCTACTTCTAAATTTTATCTTTAAATATCTAAATAATTCAGTTTCTCGAGATTTCCCTAGGAGTAGAATAATGCGGTCATTGTTTAAAAATAGGTCTGTTTAAAAAGAGCTTCTGGCCATTTCTTGCATACATAATTCCTCTGGACATTAATCCATTCTACAGTCATGAGTGCCCACTAGGCTACAGCAGTGGTGGGATGTTCTTTACCCTCCTGGAGCTTACTGTGTCCAGGGAAGGGGCAGACCCACAGTAAGCAAGGACATAAATCAGCAAAAGAGGATGAGAGCATGATAAATGCTATGAAAAAAAAAATGATCTTGGACAACAATGTAGTCTCTGGGAGGTGGGGCAGGCAAGGTCTAATTTAGACAGGATGATAAGAAAAGTCTCCCAGAGGAGGTAGTGTGTGAACGACCACCTAAGTGAGGAAAAGCTGTCAGCCACACATAGGCCTGAAGCAAAAGCATTCCACTTGGGGATCGGGAACCTGAAGGAGTGAAGTTCCTGGTGGGAATGTGCTTGATGTGCTGGAGCACCTGGAAGTGGAGGGACACAGGAGGAAGTGTGAGAGGTGAAGTCAGACTGCATGGGACCTTCTCCACAGTGGACATTTGGGGTTTTCCTCCGCGTGCGCTGAATAGAACACCACTGGGGACTTTAGGCAAGGGTGAGACCTGAGCTATGCAGCTTTTTTTTTTTCCTTGTGATTTGTACACTTTTTAAGTTTTATTTCCCCACTTTTTTAAAATTTACCTTTTTAAATTAAACTTTTTATTTTGAGACAGTTTTAGATTCTCATGCCATTGTTAGAAAACATACAGAGAGATTACTTTGCTTCCCCCACTGACAGTATCTTGCAAAATGACAGTTAAATGTCACAACCAAGATACTGACATGGTACTGTCAACATGCAGAAAATTTCCATCACCCTCAGGCTCCCTTGCATTGCTCTTTTTTTTTTTTCCGGCTTGGGGATCTTAGTTCCCTGACCAGGAATCAAGCCCAGGTCCCTTGCAGTGGAAGCGCAGAGTCTTAACCATTGGACTGCCAAGGAAGTCCTTTTTGTCTTTGTCTGTTTTCATGTTGCTCTTTTATAGCTACCCCCATATCCTTCTGCCCCCACTCCCTCTTTACGCTCCGGTAACCACTAATCTGGTCTCCATTTCTCTAATCTTGTCATTTCAAGAATGTGATTTAAATGGAATCATACAGTAGGTAACTTTTTAGGATTGGATTTTTCTCACTCAGTATAACTCTCTGAAGGTTCTTCCAGGTCATTGCACGTGTTGATAGTTTATTTCTTCCTGTGACTGCATAGTACTCTAAGGTATGGACTGATCACAGTTTATTAACCACTCACCCATTGAAGGACATCTGAGTTGTTTCCAGTTTTGAGCTATTACAGATAAAGCTGCTATAACATTCCAGCACAGGTGTTTGATGTGAATACGTCTTCATTTCTCTGGGATAAATGCTCAGGAGTGCAATTGCTGGGTTGTATGGTAGTTGCATATTTAGTTTCTAAAGATGCTGCTAAACTGCTTTTGAGACAGGCTGCACCATTTTACATTCCCACCAGCAAAATATGAGTAATGAAGTTTCTCCACATCCTCACTGTTTGGTGCTATTGCTATGTTTTTATTGTAGCCATTATGATAGATGTGTAAGTGGTATCTCATTGTGGTTTTAATTTGCATTTCCCTAAATGGCTAATGATGTTGAACATATTTTCATGTGTTTTTTTGCCATCTGTAGATGCTCTTCAGTGAAATGTCTGTGTCCTTTGCCCATGTTCCAATTAAACTGGTGTTTCACTGTTGAATGTTGAGAGTTCTTTGTAAATTCTAGAAAATGGTCTCTTGTCAGATATATGGTTTGCAAATACTTTCTTTCTCAGTAGCTTATCTTTTTATCCTCTTAACAGGGTCTTTCATAGAGCTTTTAATTTTAAGGAAGTCCAATTTTAGTTTTTCCTTTTGTGGAGATTCTGCTTTTGGTATCAGTTATCAGAATGCTTTGTTGTCGTTCAGTTGCTAAGTTGTGTCCGACTCTTTGCGACCCCATGGACTGCAGTGCGCCAGGCTTCTCTGTCCTTCACTAACTCCCAGAGCTTGCTCAAACTCATGTCCATTGGAGTCAGTGAGTCCATCCAACCATCTCATTCTCTGTCGCCCCCTTCTCCTCCTGCCCTCAATCTTTCCCAGCATCAGGATCTTTTCCAACGAGTCAGCTTTTTGCATCAGGTGGCCAGAGTATTGCAGCTTCAGCATCAGTCCTTCCAATGAATATTCAGGGTTGATTTCCTTTAGGATTGACTGATTTGATCTCCTTGCTGTCCAAGGGACTCTCAAGAGTCTTCTCTGGCACCACAATTCAAAAACATCAATTCTTTGGCTGTCAGCCTTCTTTATGGTCCATCTCTCACATCCATACATGACTACTGGAAAAACCATAGCTTTAACTATATTGACCTTTATAAGCAAAGTGATGTCTCTGCTTTTTAATATACTGTCTAGATTTGTCATAGCTTTTCTTCCAAGGAGCAAGCATCTTTTTAATTTCATGGCTGCAGTCACCATTTGCAGTGATATTGGAGCCCAAGAAAATAAAATCTCTCACTGTTTCCATTGTTTCTCCATCTGTTTGCCATGAAGTAATGGGACTGGATGCCATGATCTTCATTTTTTGAATGTTGAGTTTTAAGCCAGCTTTTTCACTCTCCTCTTTCACCCTCATCAAGAGGCTCTTTAGTTCCTCTTCATTTTCTGCCATTAAAGTGATATCATCTGCAACTACAAGGTTGTTGATATTTCTCCTAGCAATCTAGATTCCAACTTGTGATTCATCCAGCTGCTTTGCCTAGCCCAAATCTTGAAGGGCTCCTCCTCATTTTTTTTCTAGAAGCTTTATAGTTTCATGTTTTACATTTAAGTCTGTGATTCATTTCATCTTGAGTTAATTTTTGTATGAGATGTGGGACTTTGATCAAAGTTGCTGTTTTGTTTTTGCTTTGCCAGTGGATGTTCACTTGCTCCAGCATCTTTGTTGAAAAGACTGTTTCATCAAATTACTTTTACACCTTTGTCAAGTCAGTTGGGCATATTTGTGTGGGTCTGTTCCTGGGATTTCCATTCTGTTCCGTTGAGCTGTGTGTCTGTCACTCCACCATTACCACAGCTTTTTCTTTTTTTTTTTTGATCCGTGCATTAGCATGCTGTAGCTTAGTTCCCAGGCCAGGGATCAAACCCATGCCCTCTGCAGTAGAAGCTCAGAGTCTTTACCACTGGACTGTCAGGAAAGTCCCCACACACAGTCTTGATTACTGTAGCTAAAAAATAAATCTTGAAATTGGGTGAATTGGTCCTCCCATGTTATTCTTTTACAAAATGAATTTATATTCTTTGCCTTCTATATAAATTTTAGAACAAATTTGTTAGTTTGTGTCTTTTCTCTCTACTACTCATCTGTCTTAAGTTATTTTTATTATTTGCTTCTTTGGGTTTATTTTTATTTCTTATTTTGTTTTTCTTTTTCCAGATTTTTTAGGTAGAAGCTTGAGACTTTTCCTTTTTTTCTTTTATGTACATTTGATACTACACTTATCTTTCTCAGCACTACTCTGACTGTGTACCATGGTATTTGATATGTTTTATTCTCATTTTCATTCAGTTCAGTGTGTTTTTTATTTCCCTTGGAACTTCCTTTTTGACTTAAGAATTATTTAGAAATGTGTTATTTAGTTTCCAACTGTTTGGAGATTTTTCTGTTATCTTTCTGTTATTGATTCCTAGGTTGATTCCATTGTGGTCAGAGAACATTCTGTATTATTTCAATGCTTTTAAAATTTTGAGGCTGGTTTTTATGGACCAGGATATAGTCTTATCTAGGTATATGTTTCATGGGCAGTTAAAAAGACTGGTTTTGGGAATTTCCTGGTGGTCCAGTGGTTGAATTCAGTGCTTTCATTGCCGGGACCTGGTTGTGGGGTCGGATCCCTGGTCAGGGAACCTAAAACCCAAAAGCTGTGCAGCATGGCCAAAGAAAAAAAGGACTGTTTTCTGCCATTGTTGAGTGGAGTGTTCTGTAACTGTTAATAAGACCCTGTTGGTTGATGGTGATGTTGAGTTCTTCCATATACTACGGATTTTCTGTCTAGTTATTTACTCTATCAGTTGAGAGAGGAATAATAAAGTCTCCAGCTGTGATTGTGGGTTTGTCTGTTTCTTCTTTTGGTTCTATCAGTTTTTGATTCACATATTTTGCAAATCTGTGCATACACATTTAGGACTGCAATATCTTCTCGGTAAATTAACCCTTTTATCATTTTATAATGCCCTTCTCTCTTCTGCTAGTTTTTTTGCTCTGAAATCTACATTATCTAATATTAATATAGCCTCTCCTGCTTTCCTTTGATTAATGTTCATGTGTTATATATTTTTTCCATCCTTTACTCTCAACTTGCCTGCTTTATTAGATTTGAAGTGACTTTCTTATAACAAACATATAATTGGGCTTTTCATCCACTCTGCCAATCTCTTTTAATTGGTATATTGAGAACTTTTATATTTTACTCAATTATTGCTACTTTAGGGCTTATGTCTGCCATCTTACTTTTTGTCTTCTGTTTGGTATCTCTGTCTTTTCTCTCTTTTCTTTTTCTGCCTTCCTGTGGACTACATGAACATTTTAAAATTCCCTGCTGCCCTGGAGGCTTGAGCCTTGTGACTTTTTGAGCTAAAAGTTTCAAGTTTAAATGTGTCACTCAGAGGAGAGTGTCCCCATCTGTCCCAGCACAGCCACCCCACCCTCTCCTGCTCCAGAAAAGAGTGAGCCTCAAGCTTGGTTAATTCCATCTGCTGTTTTCAGGTTTGGTTCCAGAGCTAATCAAATCCATAGGTTAACCCAGTTCACTGCCTCAAACTGACCATCTCACCCCACCAGAGCTGTTAACTGAAAGTAATGACAGCATGCCAGGGAAGCAAAGTGAATTATCCCAACAACCTCACTGCTTGGAGGAGGCACAGAGAAGCAGGCATAGCAGATACCTTGACGAACAGATGAGTTCAAGGACATAGTGGTGAGTCTTCTCTTAAGGCTCTTGTCTCTGAAAGAGAAGCAGCCAAAAAGTCTTGGAAATGCCAGCATCTTTGGTGCTGGCATCACCATCATCCCTCACACAGTGTCCATCCCTCAGGACCCAGCAAGTACCTGGCACTTAGAGATGCTCAGTGAATATTCGAAGAAAGAATTCACGAATGGATGAACTCATAGCTTAGTGCATGGGGAAAGGGGTACATTTGTGAAACCTGTGGGGGATGAATAAGCGAAGCCTACAGAACTGTTGATGAACTGTCTTCTTTCCCTTTCTTTCCTGAATGTATAGTGCTTTCATCATTTCCCTGTTTCCATACTGTGCAGATTTTTAAAATAGTATACTTCATTTTTGAAATGACTTTAGATTTACAGGAAAATAGAGAAGATAGCACAGAGAGTTCCCTTACAAGTCCTCACCTGCTTCCCATTATTAACATCCTGTGTTAGTGTGGTATGTTCCTTATAACAGTGAACCAACATGGATTTGTTATTGTTAGCTAAGTGTTAGTCGCTCAGTAGTGTCCGACTCCTTGCGACCCCATGAACTATAGACCTCCAGGCTCTTCTGTCCATGGAGTTTTCCAGGCAAGAATACTGGAGTGGGTTGCCATTCCCTTCTCCAATTGTTAGCTAAATCCCATACTTGATTGCTATTTTCTCTGTATCCAGTGTCTTTTTCTGCTCTAGGATCCCATCCAGGACACCATGTTGCATTTAGTTGTCATACCTCTTTAGGCTACTCTTGGCTGAGACAGTATCCCAGCCTTTCCTTGTTTTTTCCTTGTGTGTGTTGGTTTTTTAAGATTTTTTTATGTGGATAATTTAAGTCTTTATTGGATTTGTTACAGTGTTGCTTCTGTTTTATGTTTTGGTTTTTTGGCCCTGAGGCATGTGGGAATCTTAGCTCCCTGACCAGGGCTCGAACCTGCGCCCCCTGCACTGGAAGGTGAAATCTTAACCACTGCGCCTCCAGGGAAGTCCCAGACTTTCCTTGTTTTTGATGACCTTTTTTGAGAAGTGCTGGTCACTATTTATAGGCTGCCCCTCTAGTGGAATAGGTATTGATTGTCTCATGAGTTAGACTGAGGTCATGGGTTTGGGGATGATGACCTCAGAGGTAAAGTGCCTTTCTCATCACATCAAGGGTGCATATTATCAGTATGACTCATCACTGTAGATGATGACCTTGATCACCTGGCTGACGCTGTGTTTGCCAAATTTCTCCACTGCCAACTTACTCTCCCCTTCCTCTCACTTTCCAGACTGTGCTCTTTGGAATCAAATCACTATGTGCAGCCCTGATATCGGAGTGGGGAGCTATGTGCCTCCCAGATAATTTCTAAGTGTTTGAGGATTGTCCCTTCAGAACAAGCGGCCCTTGTCTTTACTTTCACGGGTGATACAACACATATTGAAGTGAAGAAGCAAGGGCAAGCTGTGAGGCCCTGGAGAGACGAGATCTTGCTTTGTTGCCCCTAATATGGCTCCATTCACCTCTTAAGATGCCGAATAAGTACCTATTGAATTGAATTAAACAACCACCACCACTACCAAAAAAAAAGCCCTATGAAGGGCCTGGTTGCTCGGGCTTCTCTCTTTTTTTGAATATTTTTACTTATTTATTCATTTATTTATTTTTGGCTTTGCTTGGTCTTCATTGCTGCTCGCAAGCTTTCTGTAGTTGTGGATAGAGTGGGGGCTGTTCTCTAGTTGCAGTGCACGGGCTGCTCATTGCAGTGACTTCTTTGCTGTGGAGCACAGGCTCTCGGCTTATGGGTCCAGTAGTTGTGGTGTACAGACTTAGTCCCCCTGTGGCATGTGGGATCTTAGTTCCCAGACCAGGGATTGAACCTGTGTCCCTGCATTGGCAGGTGGATTCTTAACCACGGAGGCACCGGGGAAGTCCCCAGGCTTCTCCTAGGGTCATCAAGTCCAGGAAGAGCATCTTCATTCCTTCCCAGAGTTGATGAGACAGGGGCTGACTCACCAGCAAGGCTCCTGAGACAACCCTGGGTGCAAATAGTGAGTCCAGCACCATCGTCAACACAGGTCACCGTCTCATCTTTCACATGACTTGCAAATACTCACTGGACATCCCTAATGTGTCGGACTCTCTGGGGTCATAGGGATGACAAAATAGGGTCCACCTGAGGCAAACGCTGGTCGAACTGTATTAGTTTCCACTGTCACAATAACAAACGACTACGATTTAGAGGCTGAAGACAACAGCCGTTTACCATCTTGTGGTTTCCGTGGGTCAGAAGTCCAGGCACAGGGTCTCAGCTGGGCTCTCTGTTTAGGCTCTCACAAGACCAATATCAAGGTGTCAGCAGCTGGGTTCCTTCCTAGACACTCGGGAAGAATCCACTTGCAACCTCATTCGAGTTTGGGTGGAATTCAGTTCCTCATGGTTCCATTTCTTTGTTGAGGATCAGCTCAGGGTCATATTTTTTCCCAGTGTCAGGGCCTGCACTCCCTCTCAAGCTTAGCATGTGGCCCTCGCCGTCTTCAAGCAACAGTTCATCAAGTCCTTCTCAGGCTTCCTCTGACTTCCTCTTCTCCTCCATCCCTTCAGAATTTCTCATGCATTTTAAATGCTTATGTGATTACACTGGGCCCACCCAGATAATACAAAGTAATCTCCCTCTTTTAAGGGCAACTACTTAGTGACCTAAACTACTCCTGCCAAGTCCCTTTTTCCCTGAAAGAGAACGGATTGATGGGCATGGTATCTCATGATGTTCCCAGTCCAAGGGGTTAGGGCGTGCAGTCTTCTAGGGCAGCGGTTCCCAACCATTTTTGGCACCAGGAACCGGTTTCATGGAAGACAATTTTTCCATGGACTGGGGAGTAGGAGGGAATGTTTCAGGATGATTCAAGCACATTACATTTATTGTGCACTTTATTTCTATTACATGGGCTCCACCTCAGATCATCAGGCATTAGATCCCGGAGGTGGGGGACTAGGGACCACAATTTTGCCTACCACCTGATGCTTCTCCAACATCAGTGTGCGTGGGAGTCACCTGCAGAGCATGTTAATGTGGATCTGATTCAGCGGGCCTAGGGTGAGAGTCTGCGTTTCTCAAAAGCTCCCAGGCAGTGCTGCTGCTGCACGCTGGTCAGTGGAGCGTATTCCTATGCTCAGGCTTTGTTGTTGCTCAGTCGCTAAGTTGTGTCCAACTCTCTGCGACCCCATGGACTATAACCTTCCAGGCTTCTCTGTCCATGTGATTGTCCAGGCAAGAACATTGGAGTGGGTTGCCATTTCCTTCTCCAGGGGATCTTCCTTACGCAGGGATTGCACCCAAGTCTCCTGTGTCTCCTGCATTGGCAGGCAGATTCTTTACCACTGAGCCCCCAGGGAAGCCCATGGCCAGGCCTTAGACCAGACAAAATTTACGGTTGCCAGCTGAGGTCAAACCTAAGACAGAATTTCAGGACATGAAACTTGTGGTCTCAAACCTAAGGGGGCATCAGAATCAGCAGAAAACTTGTTAAAATACTGATTGCTGGGCCCCACCCCCAGCGTTTCTGAGTCAGAGGTCTGAGATTGGACCTGAGGGCATGCATTTCTAACAAGCTCCGGTGGTCTAGGGACCACACTTTGAGAACCACCGCTGGAACCACGAGCCAGTCGCTTTGTGAGCGTTAACTGAGAGGAGCAGGTAACATCATCCGTCAGAAGGCCTTCATCTTTGAAAGCAGAATCCCTTTTTCTGTCCAATGATTGCCTCCTCTTGGGCACTTCTGTGCACCCCATCTGAGGTAACATGGTGTCTTGTAGGATCAAAGGGTTGGATTTCTTTTCATTTGTTGAGCTGCAATCCCTCTCTTTCAGGAACACAGTGAAGTAGATTCAAGCATAGCTTGAACCGATAACATCATTAGTAGTCCCAAACCTATCTTTTTAAAATCAAAAATAGCACTTATTGCATCTATATACAAAACAACACTTGTTTATTGTAAAAAGATATATATATTAGAAGAAAACATCATCATCCCACCCAAAGGTAACTACTCTATTTTCCAGACCTTTTTCTATACCTATCAATCCAAATATATATGTAGGCTTTTATTTCCAAAAATACATAGTACAAACTGTGTTGTAACCTACTTTTCTTAATATATTGTAAATATTGAGCTACCTAACCACTGTTTGTAGCCCCTGGTTTCAACCCCATTCACCCAATAAAAAGCATCCAAAAAATGCTGTGATTCCTGGCTTCCCTCCTGCACACCGGCAGTTGGAGGGAGACTAATGGACAGCATGGGCCCCAGTGGGAAAGGAGGGAAGGACATGAAGGACGGAAGTCGATCCGAAACAGGCTCCCAGAGTACCGGAGCAGCCATGGTTTTGCATCGCAGAACTATTCCTCCAACACACACACCCACACACACTTTTTTGGATAAAGTGATTCAGCTGAGCACTTCTGGATCCAGAAATGCCTCAGCACCAGAATCAAGTGCACAGTAAAGCTGAATCAGGAGCATTTGTGTCTTGGTTGTGGAGAGTGCGGGCACAGGACCAGAAGGGCTTCCTGCTGCAATTTTTAGGCTAATTAGCTGCTACCAGAATTTTTCATCTTTGATAAAAGTGTGCTTATGGTAAAAACTTATTTTCCATCCTGTGAGTTGCAAAACTTGCTTTCCAATGAATAGTAAAGAAATGATTAGATATTTAAGTTGATTTAATCTCCTGGATATTTTAAATAGTGCTGCAGTAAACACTGGGGTACATGTGTCCTTCTGAATTATGGTTTTTCACTGGGTATAAACCCAGTAGTGGGATTGCTGTCCAACGACAGATGAATGGTTAAAGAAGATGTGGTACATATACACAATGGAATATTACCCAGCCACTAAAATGACTGAAATAAGGTCATTTTTAGAGACATGGGTGGATCCAGACTCTCATACGGAGTGAAGTAAGTCTCAGAAAAACAAATATCGTATAATAACAGATATAGGTAGAATCTAGAAAAATGGTACAGATGAACCTATTTCCAAGGCCGGAATAGAGATGCAGACATAGAGAATGGATATGTGGACACAGTGGGGGGATGAGGAGGGTGGGATGAATTGGGAGATTGAGATTGACATATATACACTACCATGTGTAAAATAGATAGCTATAAAGCACAAGAAGGTCAGCTCGGTGCTCTGTGATGACCTAGAGGGTTAGGATTGGGAGGGGGGTGGGATGAAGGCCCACCAGGGAGGGAATATATGTATACATATAGCGGTTCACTTTGTTGTACATCAGAAACTAACACAACGTTGTAAAGCAATTATATTCCAATAAAAAAAATGATTGGAGCAAGAAAAGATTTAATTACAAATTAAACTTCCAGTATAAACCTCCTAGAAATGGTGGACACACTGAACAAGCAAACCCAGAGCCTGTTGGACAAAGCAAAGGTGTGATGTCCAGGGAATTTCTCTGGAACCTGTAGTCAGTCTGTGGGCTCCTCTGGCCCATGGTGGGGGCGGGGGGCCCATTCTTACACAGGGGCTTGGATGAGGTCTCGCACAGCCTCTGTCAATGTGAGCTATTCTTTCCTTTCCACAGAACGAAGTGATCAGCCAGCAGCTGTGTGTCATCTTCACTCACTGCTACGGGCCCTACCCTATCCCCAAGCTCACCGAGATCAAACGGAAGCAGACCTCACGCCTGGGTGAGTGGGGGCTTCCTGGGTCCGGCCCTGCACTATTGCTTTGTGTTTTGAGGACAGGAAGGAAGCAAATACAGCAAAAGAAGAAGGTGGGCATGTTGGAGGCAAACAGAGTGGATACAGGAATGAGGCAGGTGGAGATCGGGGTATCACCTTTGTTACATGATTAAACTGGAGAACATACCTTGGGTATATGGACAAGGGGACCCACCAGTACCTCCTCCCTCCACTGATTGCCTTTCTTCTGCACATCACCAGCAGTGATGGCTGTCCACGCCCTTGCAGTAGCCAGGTAGAGTCCAGAGAAGGCTGAGATCTGCATAGCCACTCTCCCCCATCCTCTCCTCTAAGAAGTTCCTTTTCCTTGAGATGGAACAAGAAGGGTACAGTGACAGGCTAGTAGTATGCCCCTAATGGAAGTCCTGCAAGGAACTGGAAGGAGAGACAAGCAAGCGTCACCCTCTAGACACACACACACACACACACACACACACACACGAGGGAATGGCGCTGAACTGAGGAGACAGGATGCGCGCGCACGCGCACACACACACACACACACACACACACACACACACACACACACACACGAGGGAATGGCGCTGAACTGAGGAGACAGGATGCGCGCGCACGCGCACACACACACACACACACACACACACACACACACACACACACACACACACACACACACACACACACACACACACACACACACACACACACACACACACACACACACACACACACACACACACACACACACACACACACACACACACGAGGGAATGGCGCTGAACTGAGGAGACAGGATGCCCTGAACTCCCATCGGGTTAGCAGTAATCACTCTTCACCCTTCTTGGACAATTGCTTTGAGCTAGCCCTAGCCAAGCTCCTCCCTACCCTCTCTCAAACAATCCCTGGGCTGCCCGGGAGGCAGGCAGTATTATCCAGGTCACAGCTGAAGACAGGGAGGCTCTGCAGAAAAGGCTGCAGCATCAGTTCAGGTGGAGCTGGAGCCTGAACCCAGGTCCCCCACCAAAGCCGCATTCCCATCTTTCTCCAGTTGGCCTCTGGGATTTTCCAGAAGAAACCTTTCCATCAGGCACCGATGTCAGTCAGAAGATCCTGGGGCTGCTGACAACCTGGTGAATCAACCAGGGGAAAAGGCAAACACCTGACTGCCTTGATGCCTGAAGCATGAATCTTCTTTTGCAAGGGCTTGTCTCTCACTGCCTGGGGACTGATAAAATATTACAGATAAAGGACTCCCCTTCCCATTAAGTTTGAGGACTTTCCTACTTCCTGTTTCCTTTTCCTGTAAAGACCAGGAAACTTTGGAGAAATGGAAGCAGCTGAAAAATGCTACCCTTTAGCAAAGCCCCTACTTTTGAAATAGGTGAGCTAGTTTAAATTAGTGAAAAGGCTGAACTCATGGAAATGCTTTAAAGTAATTTTGTTCCTGTCACAAATAACCTGTTAATTTAAATGGCACAAATTTTTGCTAAAGTGGAAAGCTTAGCAGCTGAGTCAAAGGTTGCCTGGTTTTCTTTATGCCCATTCATGTCAGTCAGTTCTGTAGCTCAGTCGTGTCCGACTCTTTTCGACCCCATGGACTGCAGCATGCCAGGCTTCCCTGTCCATCACCGATTCCCAGAGCCTACTCAGACTCATATCCATTAAGTTGGTGATGCCATCCAACCATCTCATCCTCTGTTGTCCCCTTCTCCTCCTGCCTTCAATCTTTCCAGGCATCAGCAGGGTCTTTTCAAATGAGTCAATTCTTTGCATCAGGTGGGCAAAGTATTGGAACTTCAGCTTCAGTATCAGTCCTTCCAATGACTATTCAGGACTGATTTCCTTTAGGATTGACTGGTTTGATCTCCTTGCAGTCCAAGGGACTTTCAAGACTCTTGTCCAACACCACAGTTCAAAAGCATCTATTCTTAGGCGCTCAGCTTTCTTTGTAGTCCAACTCTCACATCCATACATGACTACTAGAAAAACCATAGCTTTGACTAGATGAACTTTGTTGGCAAAGTATTGTCTGTGCTTTTTAATATTCTGTCTAGGTTGGTCATAGCTTTTCTTCCAAAGAGCAAGCATCTTTTAATTTCATAGCTGCAGTCAGTCACCATCTGCAGTGATTTTGGAGCCCCCCAAAATAAAATCTGTCACTGTTTCCTTTGTTTCCCCATCTATTTGCCATGAAGTGATGGGACCGGATGCCATGATCTTAGTTTTCTGAATGTTTTAAGCATGTAGGCAACTCAAAATGTACTAAAACTGCAAGTAGTTCTACCTTGTAGAAAGCAAGTGTTAATTAAAATATTACCAGGGCCACAAATCATAAAGATCAATCAAATTTACAGACTTTAGAGAGTGAGGGTTACACTGCTAGGGCATAGCAATAATTTCTGACATCTGGTGCCTTACAAGGCACCCCTGTTAGAGCAAACATTTGCAAGGGCTGTTTCAGTGACACAGCATAAAATCTGCTCTCCTGTAGCTATAGGAGAGGAGAGAAAATTTTTTTTCCTCCTGAATTTGCTGAGATTTCTTTCACCAGCAATTAAAAGGGCCTGGTTTTCAGGCCAAGCATTGGAATTCCAAAGGTTATTAGCACCAAGAAAAAGAAAGCAGGCCTGAAAAGTTCAAAGCTCACAGATGAAAGAAAAAGGGCATAATATAATAATTAATAAGTGGAATATAAAGCATATAGTGTTTTGCATCTTCAATACAACATTCCAAGCTCAGATAACCAAAGATGGTCAAATAGTTGTTCCTTGGGGACCTGCTTATGAGGAAAGAGAAGAGTGAGTAGTGACAAAAGTCTCAAAGTGGCATCTCCATAAGGCCAGGAAGGTCATGTAAATGAATGAACTGGGTTTGGTGTAATACAATAGGGAGTGGTGGGGACTGGCAAACTGGAGAGCACATGCATGATTTTTTTTATAGGATGTTGTCCTCTGCCCTCCCAGTGAATTCTGGGGGAGAATGGTAAAAAGAGCTAAAGGTAGGAGACGTTAGCAGTTTGGAAGTGGAAGTGGGAGCTAGTTGAAGGTGAATAGTGGGAGTGAGTCCAAGCAGAGGGAGATGGGTTGCTGAGAAGAGGGAAAAAGTCACTCCAACCTGTTAACAGTCTTTAAAGCAAGTGGAGAAGTGAGTGTTAGTCAACTGTATGGCCTTCCTCTGTAGCCTTTCTTCTCTTTGTTGTTGTTTAGTCGCTAAGTCGTGTCCAACTCTTTTCTGACCCCATGGACTGTAGCCTCTCAGGCTCCTCTGTTCATGGGATTTCCTGGGCAAGTATAGTGGAGTGGGTTGCCGTTTCTGCCTCCAGTCTCTTCCTTTTACCTGAAAAGTTTTAGAAGTTTGGTTTTTTGTTGCATTTTTTAATAAAAAAAATTTTTTTAAGAGTATAATTACAGATGATTTGACATTTTTATGGTTTTTTTTTATATGTTTTAGAATAAAGCTTTTTTATTGGGAAGAGGTCAAGAGGCTATAGGTACTGACAGAGAAATATGAGTGGAGGATACCCAGGGCCACCACCTAGGGTGAATCAACCAGGAGGAGAATCAGCCAGGAAGGCAAATTCTGGTTCTAAGTTACAGCAGGGTCTGTGAAAGGGGCCAGGCCAGGGGTCTGACTTAGAAACGGAGCATGGTGGAGTCGGGTAGGGGTAGAGGTGCATGGGCCAGTTGGTGGATTTTCCCAGTGAGACCAAAGAGCTGAGCTAAGGACAGACTGGCACCTTTTGTAGCCCCAGGGGAAATGGCTAAGATGACAGGCAAATCGGAGGATTCCGGTGCTTAGCAATGCAGGCCCTGGAGTCAGAATGTCCAAGTTCACATCTTGGCTTCTCCACCAGCCACTCGCTTGACCAAGTCAGTGTGACTCTTCATGTCCCTGTCGTACACCTGACAGTGGTCCCTCTCTCCCAGGGCTGAATGAGTTTATGTGCCAGCTTGCACGGTGCCTGGCACATCATGAATGCTCAGTAAGTACTAGAGTACTCACTGTACAACTAGTTACACAGCTTCTTTTTCTTGGAGATGAGGGCAGGAGCCTGGCTCATTTGCCTCTGATCCTGAGAGAAGGCTTGGATTTCGAATCACCTGAAACACAGCAGCAAGCGGGCGGGAACCACTTCCATCAGGAAAGGAGGGTGCTGAGCTGGAGAAGGGGAGTGAGATGGGGTGGGTGACCTACTTAGAGGCCAGGTGGGTGGATGATCACCCTCTGCACTTGACAGTCATCTGAACTGTGGTTAGGGGTGAATCTTCTAAGGGGAAATGCTACTTTTAATCACAAATAAGCTGTGAAGATTCCCTGTGAAATATTGAATTCCAGTTAATTGCACGTTCCTGTAACTGATCCTGTTTCCTGTTTGGTCACAGTCTCTCCAGCAAGTATTTTATCACCATGGCCTCCCTGTCAGCTCTTATGGGCACTTTTCCGAAAGAGGAATCCAAACCTCATCCTTTTCTCCTCTAAAGCTACCCTCTCTCCCTTTTCTGTTCCAGATCCTCATTTCCTTAACAATAAAGAAATGTCAGATGTCACCTTTCTGGTAGAAGGAAGACCATTTTATGCTCACAAAGTGCTGTTATTTACAGCATCTCCAAGGTATGTATCATCAGTTTTGAAAGCACTGAATTATAAAGGTTGTTGTTACTATTCTCTAAAATTCAGTTTGGGTGGTATCATCACTGAACGGGCAGATTTTCTTCTCAAAATCAAGGTTCCAAGACTATAGGGCATTTGTATACCTTGTTCAGGCAGCATGATTCACAAAGACAAAAGGAAGAAGCCACCTAGGAGTCCATCCGTGGAGGACTGGATTTTAAAATGTAGTATATACATACCTTGGGCTTCCCAGGTGGCGCTAGTGGTAAAGAACCTGCCTGCCAATGCAAGAGACATAAGAGATGCAGGTTCAGTCCCTGGGTCGGGAAGATCCCCTGGAGGAGGTCCTGGCAACCAACTCCAGTATCTTTGCCTGGAGAATCCCATGGACAGAGGAGCCTGGCGGGCTACAGTCCATGGGGTCGCAAAGAGTCAGACACGACTGAAGCAACAGCAGACACACACACAAACATTATTCAGCCTTAAAAAGGAAGCCAGTTCTGACACATGCTACGATATGAATGGGGACATTATGTGAACTTAAATATACCTGTCACAAAAAGACAAATATTACACTATATGATTCCTTTTATATGAACCATCAATGATCAAGTTCATGAAAGTGAAAGCGGCTCAGTTGTGTCCAACTCTTTTCTCCAGGCCAGAATACTGGGGTGGGTAGCTGTTCCCTTCTCCAAGGGATCTTCCCAATCCAGGGGTCAAACACAGGTCTTCCACATTGCAGGCGGATTCTTTACCAGCTGAGCTACAAGGGAAGATCAAGTTCGTAGAGACAGTAAATAGTAGGCTGGGAACTGGGGCTAGGGGAGGGGGAGTAGGAGTTGTGTTTTGAGGACAGGATAAGTCTTGGAGATCGAGTGCACAATGATGTGAATATACTCCATGTAAATACTAGCAAACACTCAAAACTGGTTAAGACAGTAAAGTTTATGTTATGTGTTTTTTAACCACAATTTGGAAGAATACAGGGCAGTCTCTAGCATACTCAGCAGTCTTTGTGTGGCTTAGACAAGACACTGTTCCTCTGGGCAGATGGAGCACATACTGAGCACAGAGCTCCGTGAGTGGAGAATGGATTGGATTGTAACTTCCTTAGCCAGGTGTCCTCATGCAACCTGAAAACTCACACTGCAGCCGTGAAATGCCTGCTCTCCAAATATCAGGGAACTTTGGCATAAGGCGCTGAAAATACATGGGTCCTGAATCTTACTTTTCCTGAACCCTGGAGTTGACAATAATAAAACATCATCCCTGCAAACTCCAGGAGATAGTGAAGGACAGGGAAGAAAAATACACTATCCTTTGCATGGTTCTTTTGTGACATCATGGAAGAGCTTTATCAGTACTCTGTGTGTGTGTATGTGTGTGTGTGTGTGTGTGTGTATGTGTATGTGTTCAGTCGCTCAGTTGTGTCCGACTCTTTGCAACCCCATGAACTGTAGCTTGTACCAGTGTTAACTTCTTAGTTTTAACAAGGTACCATGACTATGTCAGATGATAACATCGGGGCAAACTGGGTGAAGGGCATACTGGAACTTTCTGTACTATGTTTGCAACTCTTCTATAAATCTGAAATTATTTCAAGTTTCAAATTTTATTTATAAAATGAGACATGTCTTAGCTTATTTCTAAATGTATTGAGTATGGGGGACTTGCCTGGTGGTTCAGTTGCTAGAATCCCCTGCACTGCAGGGGACGAGGGTCCAATCCCTGGTCGGGGCACTAAGATCCCACATGCTATGGGGCAACGAGCCCACACTGCAACCACCGAGCCCAAGCGCCACTACGAGAGAGTTTATGTGCCATGTTGAAAGATCCCGCATGATGCAGTAAAAATCCCACGTGCTGCAACTAAGACCCGATGGAGCCAAATAAGTAAATAAGTAGAGTATCAATGTGTTCCACTGACTGGGTCTCTACCCACGAGGAACCTAGTTTAGCCAGTGGCAGGAAAAGGCATCTAAAACCCTCAACAGAAGGTCATTCACTTAGGGAGATAGTTAGGTAATCAACAGATGTTGATGCCTATGACGTTAAATACCCACCATGCATCAGGGCCAGCCTGGCTCAGGCTCTGAGGATGCGCAGAGGCAAGAGTCAGCAGCAGTCCCTCCCCTCTTGGAACAAAGGTTGTGTGGGAGGAGGAAGGAGTGAGTTGGAGAGCTCCATGGGCGCCTGAGGAGCTTGAAATTTGAGTCAGGAAGGACTCCAGAAAGGAGGCAGCCTTTGTGATGGGCCTTCAAGGTGGAAGGAGTTTTTTGTTTCTTACTTTATTTATTCTTTTGGCCTCACCGCACAGCTTATGGAATCCTGGTTACCCAACTGGGGATCAAACCTGGGTCCCCTGCAGTGGAAGCTCGGAGTCCTAACCACTGGACCACCAGCTGGAATTCCCTGGACAGCATTTTAAAAGGCATTTTTTCTTTTCAAATCACCTGCTTGAGAAGTAATTTAACAGTTCTAGACTCTGGTTTTAACTTTAGCGTTTTAACTTCAAATTGGATTATGGTATCGTATCAAGGGGCATTATATTAGACAATCTATGGATATGTCATCATAATTCCGAGTTGGGGGGATATACATGTTTCTATCATCAGAGAGCTGAGTCTTGCAAGCTGTGGATGTCTTTGTGAGTCTTCTTATCTCCCTTTTTATGTTCTTGCTCAGGTTCAAAGCACTCCTCTCCAGCAAACCAACGAACGACAGCACCTGCATAGAGATCGGATACGTAAAGTACCCCATCTTCCAGGTGAGCCCCTGCTGTGACCTGGAATTCTGCCTGTGGGTGCGGGGCACCAGTGGGTCCCTCCGAGCCTCCATCTGTGGATCAGCCACTGCACTGTCATCAGCTCCTGCACTTCTGGCCCTTATCTTCACACTGCCCCTCCCCCTTACGATCCAAGCAAGCCCACAGCATTAATTGAGCACCTGCTGTGTGCCCAACACTGTGCTGGGGCCTGGAGACACAAGGATAAAGGACATTCTTCTCCTGGGGCCTCAGAATCCAGAATGGATAACTCTGAGCAATTAGTCAATTATAATATAAAGTTGGAGTGAGCGTGAGAGAACCAATGTGCTATGACAACTCAGATGAGGGAGACTGGGGAAGGCCCTTTGATGAGGTGCCAGCTGGAATATTGCAGGCTGAAGAGAACCTGATGAACTATGGGGAGGCTTGGGCTTAAGAAGGGGAGTTAGAGGGACTTCATTGGTGGTCTAGTGGCTAGGACTCTGAGTTTCCAATGCAGAGGGCCTGGGTTCAATCCCTGGTTAGGGAACTAGATCTCACATAATGCAACTAAGAGTTTATATGCTGTGACTAAAAAAATCTCACATGCCACAACTAAAGATCCCGCGTGCTGAAATGAAGATTGAAGATCCCACATGCTGCAGCTAAGACCCAGTGCAGCCAAATAAATAAATTTAAAAGGGGGATGGGGCCAGTTAGAACATTGCAGGCAGAGAACAGGAGGTATGAAGTCCCCAAAGATGATTGAGCCCAGTGTGATCAGGAACCATGGACTTTAGGGAATCCAGTGTCATGTTAATATTAATAGGCTAATTAATAGTTAATAGATTAATAGTTAATATTAATAAGTTCAGGTTAATAAGCCTGAACCTAATCTAAATAGGAAGGAAGGCTTGTCAGAGGCCAGATGACGTGGCCATATCTCTGTTTGATTGAAGGCGACCGTTTGGTTTATCAAGCACCTTTGAGGGGAGCACAGCAACATTCTTCCTTTTCCACCATCCTTCATGTCTGATTCATTGGGGGTTTTTTGTGTGTATGGTGGTATCTTTGTCTGGTTTTGGTATCAGGGTGATGATGGCTTAACAGAAGATCTTTGGGAGTGTTCCTTCCTCTTCAGTCTTTTGGAAGAGTTTGAGAAGGACTGGTATATGTTCTTCTTTGTGTGTTTGGTAGAATACACCTGTGAAGCCATATGCTCCTGGATTTCGTGCCTGATTCATAAATCCAGCCCCTCAGTGACATCTCACAGCTAATAGAAATTCACATCCCTAGCTAGCTTCACAGCCCTGTTTCTGGGGCTATGCACCTCATCAGGGGTGTGAAGGCTAGTGGGCTGCTTATATCATTGAGGGACCTGCAGGGGAGACTCTGGCCCCTCCCTGCTGTCCTCCTACAGCCAGGGCTAGTAGGCCAATGTGAGTGACCTGGGGATGGAGTTTATAGAATTCTGAACAGGACCTTATTCCTCCAGTTCGGTTCCAGAAGGGCAGCCCTGGGAAGACGTGGGGAAGACACAGTCTGGCCCTCGGGAGACTCACATTCCAGGAGGGTTGAGGAGACCACGCAGAGATAAGCAGGTGTCAGGGCTGGCCAGGGTCTCAGGGCAGAGGTCCTGGTCTGGGCTGTGAAGGACAGAGCTGCATTTCAGGGTCTAAATGCTACACCCCTGGATTTAAACAGCAGCATCCCCCTGTTTAAAATCATTATCTTTCATGTGACCTTGAAAAAACTGCCCCCCTTTCTGATCCTCAGTTTCCTTATCTGGTGAATAGGAGGGAAAGGGTGTTCCAGAAGGAGAAAGAGTACAAAGGCACAAAAGTGGGAAATCCTGGTGTGTGTTAGAGGGAAGGTGAGTATAGTCCATTTGGCTGTGTCTTAAGGTAGACTGGACACTGAAAAGATACATTGGAACCACATAGTAGAAGCCCAGTGTCAGTGGCCAGATGATGGTTCTTCCCTCCATTTACTAACCTTGGCCCCCTAAATCCTGTGATTCAGAGTGCTACCAAGAAACCACCATGCCCTCACAGTAAGCCCTAAAGCCCGTTCAGGTGCCTATATTTCCACCATTAGAGATGCATTCCTTTGGTTTTTGTTGAAACTTCAAAATAAAGAATCCTTAGAGAATAAGCATGGGCAAGACACTCTCTTCTCTGAACCTCATTTCCCCCATTTTAAACTCCAGCTACGAATGAGGCACTGGCCTTTGCTTGCATGTAGTTATCTGGATAAATCTTGCCACTTTTAGAGGTAGGGAAACTGAGGTCCAGAGAACTTGGTGCTAGTCAATGACAGAGCCATTATTTGAACCCAGTCTGGTCTTTGTTGTTGTTCAGTCATTCAGTCCTGTCCGACTCTGCGACCCCATGTACTGTAGCATGCCAAGCTTCCCTGTCCTTTGCTATCTTCTGGAGCTTGCTCAAACTCATGTCCATTGAGTCAGTGATGCTATCCAACCATTTCATCCTCTGTTGTCCCCTTCTCCTCCTGCCTTCAATCTCTCCCAGCATCAGGGTCTGATTTCTAATGAGTTGGCTCTTCGCATCAGGTGGCCCGAGTATTGGAGCTTCAGCTTCAGCATCAATCCCTCTGATAAAGATTAAGGATTGATTTCCTTTAGGATTGACTGGTTTAATTTCCTTGCAGTCCAAGGGACTCTCCTTCTCCAGCACCACAGTTTGAAAGCAAAGAGGAACAATAATAATAGAAGCTCTGTTTCTTGTGCAGCAGCTATGTGCAGGGCTCAAAACCAGCAGTGCTCAGCCTCAGCTGTGCAGTGGAATCATTTGAGGAGCTTTGACGATTCCCATTGTCCAGGCTGTCATTCAGGATCTCAGCTGCAGCTCAGGCATCAGCGTTTTTAAGTCTCCACCCTCTGCCATCATCCAGAGTCATGTGCAGCCAATGTGGAGAACCAGTGCTCTACGTTACAATGTTTCTCGAAGTTTAGGAAGCATCAGAATCTCCAGGGGAAGCAGTGGGGGTGAAGAGAGTTGCTGTTAAGCCACGAAACTTGCTAAAATGCAGATTCATGAGCCCCACCCCCAGAGTTCCTGATTCTATAGGCCTGGGATGGGGCCCGAGAATTCATGTTTCTTATGAGAACATAGGTGATGCTGATGCTGCTGGTCCAGGGACCCACTCTGAGAACCATGCCCCATATCATCTAATTCAGTTCAGGCCTCCCAGCTCCCCCTCCCGGTGGCTCTTCTCCCCCCTGGACAGACAGGTAGAGCAAGTGGCCAAGCTGAGCTTCAGACCCAGGCCTGGCTGACTCCCAGACCTGATCTCTTAACTGCCTCCCTGCTACGGGGCCTTGGGTCCTCCCTAAAAATCACCCAGCCCCAAGGAAAGACCCATTAGTGTTTGGAGCATGAGCCCAATGCTGAAAACCATGCACCCGCCTCCCCAGCTCTCTGAGTGCCCATGAAAAGGGCACTTATGCCATCAAGCCTAGGACTAATTGGAGGGGTTCTTGTCATCAGAACCTGACTTGTGGTAGGCACTCAATAAATGTTTGCTGTGGGGACCAGTTGAATGAGAGACCTATTCAGGAAGGCACAGCCCCAGAGGAATCGAATGCCTCTATTTACTTTTGGCTAGGGAAGGCTTCCCAGCCACGTTAGCCTTGAGTTACTGTAATGGGCAGAGAAGATTGAGCAGACCCCGGGGAATTCTCCACGTGCCTGCCCCTTCCCCATAAAAGAAGAAGAGCCTCATTCGTGGCTCAAAATAGGCCAAATCAGGCTGAATCTGACCCAGAAGGAGGCTCCCAGGGGCCAGCTCACTTCCTTTCCATGCTGAACAGAAGAATTTTAGTAAATGAGATGGCTTAGAGTTTCCTCCCTGCAAGACTGTTTAACATCACACATGGGCAAGAGCCTCTTGCAGCTGAGGCTGCACCTGGGAGCAGGGCCTCCACCAGGCTGTGGACGCCGTTTACATCCTGCTTCGTGCAGATTGACAGCTGCCAAGAAAAACAACTCCATAAACAGACCCTTTGGCCTAATCGGGGTCCATTTTACTCCCTTGCAGAAAAGGCTCATGCTGGCTGAGTCTGAAGGTGGCACAGCACAGCCCAATTTAATTCCATTAGCCCCATGGTTAATGGGGCTCCATGCCTGCTCCTGAAAGCACCATTTCAAGTCAACAACGCAACCTTGAGGAAATGAGATAGCATGCTGGAGAAGTGCTTTGTAACTGGAGAGACCCTGTTTTCAGGACAGTTATCATTATGGCTTTTACCATCACTATTATTGATTTGGCCTTTATAAAAGAGAGGTCCTTGGGGAATAAATGGATTTTAATAAAGCCAGTGTCTCAACATTTGCCAAAGATTAGATGCTTATGACCTGTCTGGGTCCAGGGGAAGAGTAAACAGTGTTACGTTATCATTTCACAAAGCCTCAATCATCAGCACTAAAGCCCTACTCTGCTACAGGCAGTTGGCCAGTGGGAGACTCAGACACAAAAGAGGAAGGGGAGGAATTGTGTTTCTGGTTAAAGTGTACTTGCCGCTGGCAAGCACTGGGGATGCAGAGGTGGGTAAGACCTGCTCTGTGCCCTCAGACCCCAGCAGGAAATAACACTGCAGTTATGGGTGGTGTGCTGCCCAGCACGAAGTGGGAGGCAGCTAAGAGATCTGAGCAGTTCTGTGGAGGCTTCACAGAGGTGACTACTGAGCTGGATCCTGAAAGAGGGGCCAGAGATCAACAGGTGGAGAAGAAGGGAAGGGCATCCAAGCAGAGGGAACAGCATGGGCAAAAGCAGAGTGAAAGAGACGATGGTAGGTTCTGATAAAGGCAAGTGGTTGGGAGTGGGAGGCCAAACCAGTCAATCCTAAAGGAAATCAACCCTGAATACTCACTGGAAGCACTGCTGCTCAAGCTGAAGCTTCAATACTTTGGCCACCTGATGCAAAGAGCCGACTCACTGGAAAAGACCCTGATGCTGGGAAAGATAGAGGGCAGGAGGAGAAGAGGGAAACAGGATGAGATGGTTGGATGGCATCACTGAATCAATGGACATGAGTTAGAGCAAACTGTGGAAGATAGTGAAGGTCAGGGAAGCCTGGTGTGCTTCAGTCCACGGGCTTGCAAGAGTCAGACACAACTTAGTGACTGAACAACAATTGAGATTAGGAGGAGAGAAGGGTGGAGTGGCAGGTGAGATCTGCAAAAGTAAATTGATCCAAAGCAACAGCATTCATTTCAGCAACAGTGAAAAAATGGAAACAACCCACATGTCCATCAACTGATGGATGGATACACAAACTGTAGTACATCCATACAATGGGATGTTGTTGGATGTGACCTTGAAAATACTACACTAAGTGAACAAAGCTAGATGCAAAAGAGCACATGTTGCACAATTTCATGCATATGAAATGTCCAGAACAGGCAAATCATAGTAGATGTCATGACTGACCCAAGGAGGAAATGGGAAAGACTGCTAACAGGCACGAGGTTTCTCCTGGGGGTGTTGAAAATGTTCTAAAATTAGATTGTGGTGGGACTTCTCTGTCAGTCCAGTGGTTAAGACCGCACTGCCACTGCAGGGGGCACAGGTTGGATCCCTGGTATGGGGACTAAGATTCTGCATGCCAAGTGATGCGTCCAAAATAAAGTAAAATAAAATTAGATTGTGGTGAAGGTTGTCCATTATGAATACCTAAAAACCACGGAACTGGGTACTTTGTTTTTGTTGCACTGGGTCTTCACTGTTGTGCATGGGCTTTCTCTAGTTGAGACGAGCAGGGGCTACTTTCTAGCTGTGGTGCACCGGCTTCTCATTGCAGTGGCTCCTCTTGTTGCAGGGCACAGGCTCTAGGCATATGGACTTCAGTAGTTGCATCACATGGGCTCAGTAGTTGTGGCTCACAGGCTTAGTTGCTCCAGGACATGTGGAATCTTCCTGGACCAAGGATCAAACCTGTGTCCCCTGCATTGGCAGGAGGGTTTTTAACCACTGTACCACCAGGAAAGTCCGAACTCTGTACTTTAAATCAAAGCATTTTTAGATTCCACACATAGGTGATATATGGTCTTTTTCTTTCTGATTTACTTCACTTAGAATGATGATCTCTAGGTCCATCCTTGTTGCTGCAAATGGCATCATTTCAGTCTTTTTTTATGACTAATATTCCATTGTGTATATATATATATATATATATATGTATTCATATATAGATATAGATACACACACACACACATCTTCTTTATCCATTCATCTGTCAATGGACATTTAGGTTGTTTTCATGTCTTAGCTATTGTAAATAGTGCTGCTGCAAACACTGGGGTGCATATATCATTTCAAATTACAGTTTTGTCTAGATACATGCCCAGGATTTGGGATTGCTGGATCACATAGCAAGACTATTTTTAGATTTTTTAAGGAACCCCCATACTGTTTTCCACAGTAGCCGCACCCATTTACATTACTACCAACAGTGTAGAAGCATTCTCTTTTCTCCACACCCTTTCCAGCATTTACTATTTGTAGATTTTTTTAATAATGGCCATTCTGGCCTGTGTGAGGTAGAACTTTGTTATAGTTTTGTTTTGCATTTATCTAATAATTGGCCATGCTGAGCATCTTTTCATATACCTATTGATCATGTGTATGTTTTCTTTGAAGAAATATTTATTTAGGTCTTCTGCCTGGTTTTTGGTTGGGTTATTTGTTTTTTGTCATTGAGTTACATTAAAAGTGATTACTTTAAACCCACTTGCAAAAAGTAGATTGAGATCAGTCACAAACGATGTTGAATGACCTGAGTATGAAAATGGAAATTCATTCATACTAGAAAAAGATTTTTCACCTCAGAGAAAATTATAACGCTAACATTTACTGAGTTCTTGCCATGCATCTGCCAGGTCCCTGTTAGGCCTGTTACATGTATTAACTCATTTAATTTTCATCACAACCCCATGAAGTAGGTAATATTATCCCCACTTTACAGATGATGAAACTGAGGCATAGAGAGCCTAACTTAATTCAGGTCTCACAGCTTGTAAGTGGCAGAGCCAAGTCAGAAACTGAAGCAGTTCAACTCCAGGACCTTGCTCTTAACCACTGTCCTGAATTGGTCACTGACTGTCAGAGCCAGAAGGGACCACAGAGGGCAACCCAGTCCAGTCACCTCATTTTACAGATGTCCAGAGATGGGATGTAAACAAGCTACGGTTTTTTCCAACACAGCTGCTTAGGGTCAGGCAGCTAAAGTCAATGTGTCATCTAGGCAGGCAGAAAACATTAGAGAATGGTGGAGACTGTGGCCACTGGAGACTCTGGCCAACTGGGGAGGATACATACCACCTAAAGTTTTAACAGTCAGTTTCATGGGAGGTGGTGACAGCCGATACTATCACAGCCTCGGGCTTCATTCTACCTAAGAGACACCAGTTTGCAAAGCTCTAGGACTTTACACACCATCCAGTCATGTGTACGAAGCCTGGCTTGGACAGTTCACACCATCAATAAAACATTGAGACCCTGGACGCTTAATGACTTCATCTTGGCTCTTATCAAGCTATAATAAGGAGAAGGTGGTCTTGTGATGGCCCAGAGTCACCCTCTGAAGCTGAAACCAGAGGTTTCTGGTCAAACTGGGTCATGTTCCCAGGAGAACTGCAGCTGGTTCAGGGTCTTTAAGTCATGCCACGTGTGCTGCAGTTCTGGGCAGCTTGATGGGGTTGGAAGTGAAAAGACAACCCATGATTGTTACCCATAGATGGGGGAAAACGGTCCTAGGGAGCAGAGCTTAGAATTGTTTAATTTGGCCCTGAAGGTGAACCACGGGGCGACAGATTACAGCATGGTGTAAGAAAACATAACCAGCCTATAAAACTTGTGAATGGAACTTCTTCCTGAAAGGCAGCAATCTATGGGGAGTGGCCACCCCTGTGAAGGGATGTCATCCAGGGACTCAGAGCCACTCGGAGGCTTCGATTGGGTGGCTATAAGATAACTGTGTCTATGTGCCATGGGCTCTTTTTTCACCGTATTCTGTCTTCCAGCTGGTTATGCAGTATCTCTACTACGGTGGCCCAGAGTCGCTTCTCATTAAAAACAACGAGATAATGGAGGTGAGGAGCCCGACGTGGTGCTGAGTGGGTGGCTCACATGGATGGTGCCTGGAGGCAGCCTGTGTCGGGTTTTCATTTGAATGCAGGCTTGGGGGTCCTGCCTGCCTCCTTTAGATCTCTCAAGGACTTCTCCCCAGAACCCCTCCCTGGAAGGCTGGGGTGCTGGGTGTGCTAGTCCGATCTCTTTCAATAGCAGCTGAGTGAAGCCTAATTTTATCTGGCTCTGGGGGCGGAGGAAGGGAAATTTACTGAAGAGTCTGAGGCTACCTCTAGTTCCAGGCACAGCTGGGGCTCAAATAGCATCATCAGAAACTATCCTTGACGATTTCTCCCTTGTTATTTGTAGAGAAAACACTTCATCTGAAAGCTGTCTTCAAATCGCAGCGTGTCCATTGAGGCAGAAGCTAAGAGGCAATTACAAGCTCTCCCAGCTTCACTCAGCAGCTCCCTGGCTCTCCCCATCTCCTGTCCACCTCTCGTAACTCTGTGTTCTCCCCCTCCTTGCTCCTCGGGCCTTGTTTCTGCTCCCATCTGTCCAAAGCCAAGATTTCCCCTGCTACTTCCTAGGAGTGGGACTCTTGTGTCAAAGGTGGTAGCTTTAAGTGAGTGAAAGTCACTCAGTCACGTCCAACTCTTTGCAACCCCATGAACTATACAGTCCATGGAATTTTCCAGGCCAGAATACTGGAGTGGGTAGCTGTTCCTTTCTCCAAGGGATCTTCCCAACTCAGGGATCGAACCCAGGTCTCCTGCAATGAACCCAGGTCTCCTGCATTGCTGCTGCTGCTGCTACTGCCAAGTCGCTTCAGTTGTGTTCGACTCTGTGCGACCCTATGGACAGCAGCCCACCAGGCTCCTCCATCCACAGGATTCTCTAGGCAAGAATACTGGAGTGGGTTGCCATTTCCTTCTCCATCCTTCATTACAGGCGGATTCTTTACCAGCTGAGCCACCAGGGTAGCTTTAAACCGGAAGCCAAAATCACTCTGCTAGTCCTGAGAGAAAGAACTGGGACCCCATTCAGGTGCCGGAAGTCCAGGGGGTCTGATGAGAGATGTTAAAACGAGGAGTCGTTCAAGAGGTGACCCCTCACGGTGGTCCAGACATGGACTCTGGGCCAGACTGGCATCAAATCCAGGCTCTGCCCCTTCTGTGATCTTGGACCAGTAATGTAACCGCTCTGATCCTCAGCTTTCATACTTACTGAATGGGGACGACAGTATCTACCCCACTGGGTTTTGAAGATCTTAAGAGTTTCTGTTTGTAAGATGCTTACCGCAGAGCCTGGCGTGTGTCACGCGGGCTGTGTGTTCACTGTGGAACCCTTTATCCCTTTGTTCTTATTCTGTGAAACCTTCCGTGGTCACTCCCCTGCCCCCCGAAGTTCCTCTCATGTCTCTCTGGACCACTCCTCTGACAAATCACAGCCTCAGACCTTAGACTGCACTCTGAGGACTCAGACTCTTGTATAAACCTTTAAAAAGCTATCTTCAAATTAAAACAATGAACATACATTTCAATCATGTAAATAATACAGAGGAGCTTTATAATACTTAAAAAAGCCCCTCATCCAGCCATCTCCCTCCCATCCCTCAGTCCCTTCCCCAGAGGCAGTCCCTTTGAACTCTCGCCTCAGCCCTTTTCTTCCCCTTCCTCTGTTCAGCATCTTCCGAGACCAGGTGCCCTGCTCAGGGTGGGATACAACCGTGATGCAGAGGGGCCGAGATCCCTGCCCTCCCAGTCTCTGGGGAAGGTGATGAGCATGACATCATGTCTGGTGTGAGAAGGGCTATGAAGAAGACTAAGACAGGTTAAGGGGGCCAGACAGTGATGGAGCGAGGAGACCTGAGGTGACATCTGTGTTGAGACCTGAATGAACAGAGGAAGTGACCCACCTCGATATCCATCCTGCTAACTAAGAGCGTTCAGGCTTCCCAGGTGGCTCAGTGGTAAAGAATCGGCGAGCCGATGCAGGAGGTGCAAGAAACACAGATTGAATCCCTGGGTCAGGGGGATCCCCTAGAAGAGGAAATGGTAACCAGCTCCAGTATTCTTGCCTAGAAAATTCCATAAACAGAGGAGCCTGGTGGGCTATAGTCCATGGAGCCACAAAGAGTCTGACGCGACTGAGCACACACGCACAAATAAGAGCATTGACTCTTATTTCTGTACGTAACAATTTTAAGCATCTTTGCTTGACTTTCTGCTTCAATAAATGCGAATCTGATTCACTTCGACCCCACACCTCCCCTCTGCCATCTTCCCCCACAGTCAAGTTCTGTCGCCGGGTCCTAGTCCTCCTGTGTAACCTTTGTGCTTTAAAGTGATGTATCGACTTTATATACCTAAGGTATTCTCAGTGTCTGCACCTTGGGTTCCACTGTAGGAGATGAAGGGTTTTCTCACCACAGTCGTTGCTTTCCTTCCACCCCCCAACCTCTAACAGGCACTTTTTATGCTTTTTAGCTCCTGTCTGCCGCTAAATTTTTCCAGCTGGAGGCATTGCAGCGACACTGTGAGATTATCTGTGCAAAAAGCATCAATACCGACAACTGTGTGGATATTTACAACCATGCCAAGGTAATCAATCCCATTCTCGCTGTCCAAGCATGCCCCGTGCACTGTTGTGGGAGAGGCTTTCTCTGCAGATGCTCTGAGTCTGGACAGAGGGTGGATGCTGGGTCTGCATTCAGGACGAGCTCACGTCATTCTTCCTAAGGTCTGCTTCCTGCTTTAGGAGAGATGCCTTTCCCTTCTTCCGCCCTACCAGAATACAATGGAAGCAGAAAGCCAGAACTTTTAAAAGCATAGTCGTCCTCAAACTCCAGCGTGCCCATGAATCACATTGCAGGCTCTGCTACAGCAGGCCCAGGCTGGGCCCTGGTTCTGCATTTCTAACAAGCTCTCAGGTGAAGCCTCTGCACCTGGTCTAGGCCACAGGCCACACACTTAAGCAGCAAGGTTCTGGAACAGTGTTCTCCAAGCGGTCTCCAATCCGACAGCACTAGCATCATCCGGGAGCTTGTCAGAAATGCACATTAGAGGCCCCACTCAGGCCTACTGAGTCAGAAACTGGGGGGTGAGGCCTGGTCGTGTGCAGCTTTGCAAGCCTCCAAGTGATTCTGGGGTTGTCCACGGGGGAGAACCATTATTCTGGAACTGAGGTTCCCAATACTGGCTGCATGGAAGAATCACCTGAGCAACTCACTTAAAATCCCCGTGCCTGGGACCTCTCAGACCAATTCATCAGTCTCCAGGGGTGGAACCTGGGGAAAAGAGAGATTTTTTTCATAACTTCCTGGGTGACTCTCAGATGTGCCAAGGTTGAGAACAGGTTGTCAACGCTAAGGAGGTCCAAAGAGTCCTCCTAGTCCGGTGGACCCAACACCTGGGGAGACATTTGGACTCTCTGTTTGGCCTTTCACCCTAGATCTCTGCTGGGGAGTCCAGGAATCTATATTTTTAACAGGCTCCTAGGGTGACGGTTGTGATTTCAGCCCTAAGACCAGTCTTCACTCCAGTTTTTGGAGTAAAATCAGTGAACCACCAATTTCATCCAATTCATTTCACAAGCGGAGATTAAAATCATGTGTCCAGGTACCACTTCATTTTGGTTCATGTGCTCAGGACAGGGGGATTAGCATCTGCTCGAAAGAAACAATGAGATGAACTAAGATCAAGAGTTCATTTAAAACAAAGCATTCCTCTTTGATAGAACTGGAGCTCAGCACATATGCCTCCCATATCCACAGTCTGTAGAGGGACCACTGATGTGAATAACGGTTATTCTGCTTGTTGTAAAAAAAAAAAAAAAGTCATGGTTGAGATATTATTTTCTGTCTTAAGTCAACATTCTCTAAGCCCTTCTCATGTGCAGGCCCCTGTGCTTAAAGCCTTGTTGCATTACCTTTTTTAATCCTCACCACAATCCTTTCATTAGTCCATGTTATAATAAGGAAGCAGAAGCACAGAGAAGTGAAGTAACTTGCTTAAGGTCACACAACTATGACAGATTTTTTTTTCCACTGTGGTAAAATATATACAATGTGAAACTTACCATTTTACCATGAAACTTACCATTTCTAAGTGTATACTTCAGTGGCATTAAGTACATTCACGTTGTTGTACAACCATCATCACTATCCATCTCCAGAACTTTTCGTCTTCCTAAACTGAAACTCTATACCCATTAAATATAAGCGCCCCATTCCCCCCTCCTCTGTGGCCCCTGGCAACCATCATCCAACCCTCTGTCTCTATGAGTTCTACTGCTCTAGGTACCTCATATAAGAGAAATCATACAGTATTTGTTTGGCTTATTTTTGTGGCTGGCTCCTTTCATTTAGCACAATGTCTTTAAGGTTCATCCATGTTGTAGCATGTGTCAGAATTTCATTTCTTTTTAAGGCTGAATATATTCCATTGTATGTAAGTACCATATATTGTGCATTCATCCATGTACACTTGGGTTGCTTCCACCTCTTGGCTACTGTAAATAATGTTGCTGTGAACAGGAGTGTGCAAATATCCATTACAGTCTCTGCTTTCAGTTCTTTGGGTGTATATGCCCAGAAGGGTAAACCTCACTTTAGAGCACACATTCTTCCTTGTGTTTGCAGTTTGGCCTAATACATGTTTGAAATATTTGTGATAATTCTTGATACTCAGAAGATTTTCTGATTGGTCATCAGTAAATCGAAAGATACAGGGAGGCTACTTGCTCCCCACTCACAGTGGATGTTTTGGTTAAATGAGGCTTTTACCAAAACCTGGTTTCTTGGGACACAACAAAATTTTTTTTTTTATCTTAAACTGGTTACTTTGCAAAAAAAACATCCAGAGAAAACTCTCTACCCAGGAAGATGGCTTGATTAGTTTCACCTTTCTCTGCCCCTTTCCTGGCCATGGACACCCAAATTGCCCTGTGAACCCCACATCCACAGTGGCTTTGCCATGGCCTGTCTCCTTGGGAATGCAGCAAGGCCTGCACACCACAGTCCCATTTTAATCACTTCAAACTCCTTGGCAGACAGCTTCTGTAGCTCTCTTGCTATTTAATAATGCAGCCAATGCAACGTGAGCCCGGACTGGAAATACGTTTGTGCTACAGGCTTACAGCACCTATGGCAAAGAACTGCTTCTTTCACGTATGTACCTCTGCCGCCAGAGCTTGCCTTTTTGCAGACACCAGCCTCTGCCTACCCTCTCAGCCTCATCCTGGGACATTTCCAAGGTCAACACCTGCCCTTCGTGATACTTGCATGGAAGCCAGGGCAGTGCCAGCCCCGACCCCGTGCCCCCTCTATGTCCCCTGCAGCATTAACAATCACCTGCCATGTGGATTCTGTTACTGGCAGATTGTACTGCAGGCTGAGGCTGGTTTAGTAAAAGAGCCAGAAAAGAAAGAAACCAACACTTGGTCTGGAACCCTCGGAAATGCAGGCATTTAGATACTAACAACCATGTTTCAAATGTCAGCAAGTTCTTGGCACCATTACTTCTGTTCTGCACCTAACCATTGGAGACAGCTGTGGAGTTTTATCCAGGGGAGAAGTCCAGCCCATAAATGCATGGCTTCATCATCTTTGTTTTCCTAGCAAAGTTGTCCCAAACTGTTCAGTCATGAAGAAGAGGCTCAGGAGCCTCTGATGGCTCTTTCAGGTTGTCTTTCAACTTGAGGAAAAGAACAAGCCTGTTCATCAAATTGACTCTAAGCTAAGGCAGTAAACTCAATGGGACACTGTGATGGGAAGAACATAGGTTAGGAAACCAAGAGAGCCATTCACTAGTATTTATTGTGTGCCCACTATTTACCAGGAATTGTATACACATCTGAATGTGTGTATTCAGATGTGTAATACACATCTGGTAAGACATGGTCTCTGCACTTGAAAAAATTTTTGTCTAGGACAAGGGTCAGCAAACTTCTTCTGTGACAATCCAGATAAATATTTTCACAGGTCACTTTGATCCTCCTCAGCTCTGCCTTTGTAGCGCAAAAGCAGCCAGAGGCCATATACAAATGAATGGGTGTGGCTGTGTCCCAATAAAACTTTATTTATAAAACCAGGTAGTGGGCCACATTTGGCTCCCAGGCCTGTAGTTTGTCAACTGTTGGTCTAGACGGTGAGAGTTCCAGTCCCAGTTCTGTCTGTAATTAGATATGTAAAAGTAGGCAAACATAAGATGTATAGTCACCATTCAGTAAATATCACCATGTATAAACTTAAGTACTTATTATTCTCTAATTACACTAGCTTACAATAAGAAATGTTCCTATACAAAGCAAGTGGCTAGGAGTGGTAAGAGAAGGGGGCTCTCTGTGTCCCCAGAATCAGAGATAGGCAACTCTGAGCCTCAGTTTCCCCACATGTACAATGAGGCCTTTTCTCTGTAACTCAAAAAAATGGATTCATCTTGAAAGAATTAAAGCATTCCTAAGAACTCTTCCAGCTCCAGGATACTATGCATATGTGTGAACATTTGGGTAATAACAAACCTACTCACTTTATAAACCTCAACAAGCTCCCTAAGCCTCTCACAGATTAAGCTAGTATGTCCATGTCTTAAATACTCAGAGCATGGTACCCACTAGTCCAAACCCCCTCATTTTATGGTTTGGGAAACTGAGGCCCAGAGAAGTGATTTGACCTGCCCAAAGTTGCATATGATTTTTATGAAGACAGGTCATTGGCTCACTGAATTAGCGCATGGGGTCAGTGAGTTCAAGGTTACAGGCTTGGTGCTACCATGGGCCAATTAGCTGAACTAGGTTCCATAGATACAGCCAATTCCCTTTATCCTAACCTAGCCACCTACTTTGTCTACGTGGGTCCCTGGATATAAATGAGGGAGATGAGAGTAATAATTACAAATAGTGTACATTTAGCATGACAGCTAATATTGAGTGAGTGCTGATGCTGACTGCAAGCAGCCACTGTTCCAAACGTGCCATGTATTATTACCTCACCTAAGGCCAGCAACAGGTTATTAGGTGGGTATTATTATTTGCCCTCATTTTAGAGATAGGAATACTGAGACACAGAGATTCAGTAACTCGCCCAGCAGCAGATGGCTGGAATGACACAGTCTGGAATAAATTCCAGAGCCCTCTCCCTCAGCTCCCTTCCTGTCCTGCCTCCCCCAAGTGTGACAGATGACAGAGTCCCACCATCAGTTATGTTCCACTCAGTACCCCCAACAGGTCCATGATGCAAGGACATAATTTCCAGTTTGAAAATGAGGAACCTAAAGCCAGAGGCCAAATAAAGCAGCCTTGGTCACAAATTCAGAAGAATGAGGGAGCCCCGATTTGAATCCAAGTCTCCCATTCATTCCTCCATTGCCCTGTTGGCACTGCCTCATTATCATTCCACCATCCACAGCGAGCAGCTGGAAGTGCATTTATGGCTTAAGGGACAGAATATTAGGGAGTTCAGAACAATGAATTCCACATTCAGATAATTTAGATAATTCAGCATCTAAATAAAGCAGCAGGATATCATCTCAGGGAGCCCTTAACTAACTTCTGAGCATGCAGCTCATTGCAAGAGAGGGACTTGCAAGCTTTGAAAACCAAAGAAAAGGCCTGAATACAGACAGACAGCCCTCATACCCACATTTGTTTCTTCATCTCAAACATGAATTCCTCCAGCAAGCATGTTTCCGAGATTTAATGGTATCAGACTAGAGGCAGTGCGTCCTAATGGTTAAACACACAAGCCTTCAGGACTTGAGTTACAGGGTTCACCTCCTGGTTCTGCCTTTGACTTGTGTGAATTTTTGTCAGCTACTCTCTTGTCTCACTTTCCTCATCTATAAATCAGAGGTGGCAATAGTACCTGCCTCAAGGAAATTTGAAGATTAAATGAGATGATGCACATGAAGTGTCTAGCACGATGCTGTCAATACATGTTTGCTGCTGGTATCGTAATTCTGAGAGTGAACTGTTCATTCACACATGCAACAAATCTGTACAGTGTCTACTGTCTGCCAAGTCTTCTGCTTTGGGTTGTAATATGAGGCAGGTTGATGTCAGCCCATCTGTATTGGTTTAGTCTGTTAGGAGCTATGTCTCTCCATCAGTTTCTCAGCGTTAGCACTACTGATAACGTGAGCTACATAATTGTCTGCCGAGGGGTCTGTCCTCTGCATGGTGAGATATTTGGCAGCTTCTATGGGGGCTTCCCAGGTGGCGCTAGTGGTAAAGAACCTGCCTGCCAATACAGGAGACATAAGAGATGCGAGTTCGATCCCTGGGTCAGAAAGATCACCTGGAGGAGGGCATGGCAACCCACTCCAGTATTCTTGCCTGGAGAATCCCATGGATAGGGAGCCTGGCGGGCTACAGCCCATAGGGTCGCAAAGAATCGGACACAACTGAAGCAACTTAGCATGCATGCATCATGTAAAGAGATTAGAACTGTGTCTGCAGGCAAGGAGAGGGCTTGAGGAAGCACACACAGCCACTTCAAGCCAGCTCCAAACTGGCACCTCTCACACAGCTACATCCTCTTAGCCAGAGCGACTCACAAGGCCAAGGCATGGAGAAATGAACTCAGCCCTCCGATGGGAGGAGCTGCAAGGTCACGTCCACTGGGTGTGAATACAGCAAAGGACGCAGAATCAGGGCCACTGTCGCAGTCAAGCTACCTTAATAGGTTTTCACCAGAATATAGATGAAAACAGGTGCTTTCAGAAACATAACCATCTCGTGCTTCCTCTCCACTCTCCACAGTTTCTTGGAGTCACAGAGCTCTCAGCATATTGTGAAGGCTACTTTCTCAAAAACATGATGGTCCTTATCGAAAACGAAGCCTTCAAGCAGCTCCTATATGACAAAAATGGTGAGGGCACAGGCCAGGATGTGCTGCAGGACTTACAGAGGACGTTGGCCATCAGGATTCAGTCAATCCACTTGTCATCTTCCAAAGGTTCTGTTGTATGAGACATCCAGTCCAGGGAATGTTCCCCGGGGACTTGCCAGTTCTGCTGCTGCGTTGGCTTCACACGAACCTACAAATCTCACCTGGCGTCTGTTTTTGGCTGAGCCAAGGAGCTGCCTCTACTGCCTCAGCTGCTCTTGACAAAGCAAATGCAGCTCCAGTGAGCTCCTGTTGAGAAACAAAGGACATGCCAATGGCCTACAGATCAGAGTGCACCTGGATCCAGAGGTAGAAGGCCATGGGGCAGCCACGCTGACTTCATCTGAAAGCCCCCCTGGGGCAGGTGAACACACCTTGCCAAGGACCTCTGTCCAGTGGGTGGACTGAGAACTAAAGGTCATTCAGATTCCAGGCTGACAGTTGGAGAACTTCACCATACTGACCCTGAAAAGCATTATATTTATTACACATTAAGGACCTTAGTAGCTGCAGTTCCGTAAGAGTCAACATGATAGCAAATTGGTGAGACTGTTACCAATAACGAAGACAAATTTTTAGGGGTGGGAACTTTTTAAAATGTTCATATAAAAACCCCCAAAACAGGGCAGCCTTGTAGTTTAAAATATATTTCTAAAAGCTTAACAGTTCATTTTCAACTGAATTGTGTTTAGGGATCTGTGTTTTGAGATTTCTTTTCTTTTTTGAAAAAAAAAACAGTAAGTAGCAGATCTGTACTGTATAAACATGCATCTGACAAGATATTGCTGATACTCTACACAAGGTAAAATAATAACCTTGCCTTAGTGATCATGGTTACACAAAAGAGGTGCACTGCCAATAATTATCTCTAACTAACTCAATAGTTGAAAAAAAAACCTGCATGCTGATTGTGGTTTTGGGGTGAGAATAAAATCCCCCCACGTTAAAAAAAATCACACATGCATTTGCATGGGCCCGAACCTGTAAACTGTTATGTTTGTGCTTCATTTTTGCCAAGGTAAAAATGTCTCATCACTTCTTGCTAAAAGTCCATTTGGTGAAACTAACATATCCATTTCCTTCCATAGTTATGAATGTCCCTGAGATGCTGTTGCAGAAATGTGTTCATAGATGATGCTGCATAGGGGATGGGGGGCGGGGCACGTTGGAGAACTTACTATTAATCCCAGAATTCTCTCTGTATTCTCAGAAGATGTTAATAGTTTGTTACTAGCCAGAGAATATGACTATGTTAGATTATTTTTAAAGATGAAATATGTATGATAGGATGGATTCTCTCTGTATTCCAAGAGTGTACAGTATAGGGTTATCTATAATGAAAGTTTATATAGACAGGGTTCCGTTTGCTCTGCCATATATTATAAGCAGAAGAGATTAGTGAAGTGCCACAATGTTCCAAACAATCTCTGAGTTGCTGCCTTTTCTTTCTTGTCCTTTCATTTGAAACCTAGATAACATGCGGTTAAAAACTAGGAGAATGACTCTTACCCTTTGGGATGGCAAAGTTTTGTTGATAAACATATTTCCTAGCATGCCTTTGGGAACTTGTGCACAGACCCCAGAGTCTAAAGGAGCTGCTGTTCAAACGTTGTACTAGCCCCCTGAGCCGTTGTTCAGAGGACCAAGGTCAAGTCCTGTTTCTTGGGTATGACCCATGGCGTATGCGAGCCACATCCGTCTACAGTATTGGCTCTTCTCTGATGCTGATACAAGGCTTCTCTTCCACTTGGTCATTTGCAAACCTCCCCAGCCCCTACCATCCAGTGAGGAACGGGGAAAAAACAAACTGTCTACAGAGGAATCCAAGTTACAGATACACAGCATGTCCTGAGTCTTCACTGTCTCTCACCTCTTCCTGTCCTCAGAGATGCTGCGTGGATGTTTCCTTAACCACGACTGACTTCCCTGTGAATGTCTGATGCTAGCTCAGGGCCTTTGGGCATTGATTATGTACAGTGGCAACTCCTTATGGGCTTCTGTTACGGTTTGGTGTGCTTTCTCTGTAATTAAAAGAAATGATTTTCCCAAGCTGCGCATTGTCTTTATGGTACCTGTGAACTCGTACCCAGCTGTAGCCTGAGAAAGTCACTCAGGTATGAAATCGGAAAGGATGACCCTGCAGAAAAAAAATTAAGGGAAATGAAGATGCTAGATACAAGATAGGTGCTCATGTCGCTGAGCACCTTCCGCTCTGCCAACTAGAACTTGGCTAACCAAACTCTAGTCCCCTGGGACTGCAGACACCGCTGGGTGCTACCCTTGGATTTCCTTCCCATCAGGCAGAGAGGACATATAGGTGCCACTTGGGAGTACTTTTGCCTCCTGCAGTGAACACGTCCTCAGAGTGGAGTTCTGAGAATCACTTGTGTGCCTTGATGAAGATTTGGGGGGGAAGGGGTGGGGAGTGGAGAAAAACAGGTTATCTCAACCTGACATGCCCCGTCCCCAAGGGCCAGCATGAAATGATGTTTGTGGATGGGGGTAGCATTCTGGGATTGGGGTGAGGGTCATGGAGGGTCAAAGTTCACCCTTGGGAGGTCAAACCAAGTCCCCAGCTGGTCCCTTCTGGCTCCTGACCCAGCCCAGGTCTGCTGGAGAGGAGGACCCCTGCTGTACCCACTGAGACCTCTGGGGAGCCGGGAAGAGGCCCAGGCAGTCCCCTGGAGCCCTGGGCCAGTGAGACCCAGTACACAGCAGACCTCACAAGCACCTCTGGCAAGGGCTGGTCACCCCTGCTTAGCACTCGAGGTCTGTTAATTCTTTAGGAAGCAACCCAAGCAACTGAGTGCCGGGGCCAGAACTCTGAGTCAGGCCAGGAGAACAGAAGGTCAGTTTATTTTTAACTGTGCATCACCCTCTGTGTAGCATCAGCGTGAAGAAGGCATTTAATGTGTTCCTTTTGGAAGCTAAAGTGTGTCTGCAGCATTTGCCTTTCACTTGTCTGACAGAAGGCTTTGTCACTCAGCTCTTAGCCACTGTACAAGGGCCCCTTAGTATCTGGGGGAGGCAGGGGAGCCTCCCCGCCGGCCACACAGCTCCGTGCACCCCTTCCGTTTGCAATGAGAAATCAAACAACTCCTGCGCCTGTAGCCATGAGTATCAATACAAACGGCTCCGCTTGGCTTCTGCTGCCCCCTCCCTCTCAGCTTGCAATGGTTCTTATATACACCACGCTTGAGTGCCACCCATTCTCCCGCGAAGAAGGAGGATTCTCCACCCAAATCGCACCAAGATGAAGGTGTGAGCTCCCAACACAAGAAGGCAGAAGCTGGAAGAAAGTGCCGTCAGGCCACAAGTAAGGATGGAGATCTGTGAGCCTCTCCATCCCTGAGATTTCCTGGGAAGCATCAGGCAAAAAGTATTAACTCCAGCTGGGTGATGTTTCACTCGGGGTTGTCTCATGTAGGCTGTTAACACACAGCCCTTACTAACCTCAGGCCACGTGCTCTGGGCGTGGATATAGAGTAAGGATCCTAGGTGAGTCTTTGAGAAAAAAAAATCGGTTTCAATCATCCTGGGGTCCCAATTCACCTCCCACCGCCCCTCGCCTTACACACGCCAGCCTCAGTCCCAGCTGAGTGGTCAGAGACGTAGTCACATCCTCCCACTCCTGACTCCCTTTCCCACCAGCCCCAGGTGGACACCCTCCCCAACTAGGGGAGCGTTTCCTGGGCTTGTTGGCCTCAGGGCTCAAGTCAGGGAGGAATTTCCCAGCTTCTCCACAGCGCCTGCTACAGGGCGTCAGGCTCCAATGCAGGCCTGAAACCGCTGTCTCAGCTGATTCCAGCCCCTGATTCACTTTGAACTGGTGGACAAGTTACTGCAACATCTAGTTCTCATTTTCCCCTTTTGAGAAACTGCATTTAAAAAATAGCTAGTTAACAGGGTTGTTGGGAGGATATTAGAGAAAGTATTTTGACAGAGCCTCCACTTGCAGTAGCAGAGAAAAGTGTTCTGAACTTCTGAGACTGAGCAGAGAGAAGAGAAAACTGATAACTCACACAAGGAAAGGAAGATTGACCAGTTTGCCACTCATTTCTCGAACTTTCTGCTGCAGTGTTCCCCCATGGTGGTTTATGATTCTCTAGGGTTTTGCTGCTTTTCCAGGGGGTGTGAGAAAATTGCACCAAAATAATTGTGTTGCAAGTCTTGTTCCTAGGACAGTACCGTATACAATGTCAGTGAACAAGAAATGTTTAACTTAATGAAACCAAGTTCAACTAGATTTTCTTTCATGCCTCCACACTAGGTCGCTTCAGTTGTGTCCAAATCTTTGCAACCCTATGGACCTGAGTTTTGTTTTTCTTTTTTTTTTTGGCAGTGACATCTAGCAGTTTGTTTCCTTTAGGAATTTCATGCTTGTGCTCAGTCATGTCAGATACTTCGCGACCTCATGGACTGTAGCCCGCCAGGCTCCTCTGTCCATGAGATTCTCCAGGCAAGAATACTGGAGTAGGTTGCCATTTCCTTCGCCAAGGGATCTTCCTGACCCAGGGATTGAACCAGCATCTCTTAAGTCTCCTTAATTCGCAGGCAGGCTCTTTACCACTAGCCCCACCTGGGAAGCCCTTTCATGTAAAACTAAATTTCCTCACTACTATAGTCACAGGTGTTTGCTCTCCCAAACTCCTCATCTACTCAAGAATGTGAGACTCACATTTGTGACTCATGTGACACAAGGCCCCCAAAATGACCAGTCAGGGAAAGGACTGGACTCATTGAGGTCAACTCTCAGTTCAGGACTGGGGACCAGGGCTCTTTGGGAAGGAGGCGTGTGTGAGTACCCAGTCATTCAGTCAGGTCTGACTCTTTGCGACCCCATGGACTGTAGCCCACCAAGCTCCTCTGTCCATGGGATTTTCCAGGCAAGAATAGTGGAGTGGGTTGTCATTCCCCGGCAGCGCAGTGGTAAAGAATCCACCTGACAGTGCAGGAGTCGCAGGGGACGTGGGTTCGGTCCCTGTGTCAGGAAGATCCTCTGGAGCAGGAAATGGCAACCCACTCCAGTATTCTTGCCTAAGAAATCCCAAGGACAGAGGAGCCTGGCAGGCTACAGTCCATGGGATCTCAAAGTATCTGACATGACTGAGCACAAGCATGAAATTCCTAAAGGAAACAAACTGCTAGATATCACTGCCAAAAAACAAAAAAAACCCAAGATCTCTGTCCACATCAAGTCAGCAACTAAGCCCATGTCCTTTGCTGCCACTTGAGTGTAGGGACACTCATCCCCAATCCATTGCCCAGGAAACCTCCCTGGTGAGACTTCAGGCCACTCCTGTTCCTCCCAGCTGACCAGTGCCTTGAATAAAGCAGCACGTGCCTTTCGACATGGCCATTACAGAAGCTGGTAGGATGCCTATTTTTTCACCCTCTTTTAAAAATAACCCAGCACATTTTAAACTTCCTGCTTCATAGAAAAAAAAAAATAGAACTCAAACTCAGCAATCACATTGCACATTAGTTCCCATTCCTGATGAGGCAGTCAGATAACAGAGCCCTGGAAAAGGACATGTCTCTAAGTTTAGCTCCGAATATGAAAAGACTATCTGCCTTCGTGAATAGGCAATTAAAAGAGATGCCCTGATGTCGCTGATACGTTCTTTGGATGTTGCTTTTTGGAGTTAACCTTTGGATGTGTTCTGAATTTTAATGCCATTGCAAATCTCTGGTACTCACTCAGCTGCAAACATAGGAGGCAGGTGGTATAACATAGGGGCTCCAGGCTGGCCACCAGTTCTCACCCTCTGGGCCCATTGCTGCCGTCAGCTGCTCGAGTGAGCTTGGCAGGGCCTCTCCATTCTGGACCTGTTTCCTCAACTCAAAATGAGAGTCTTTCTGAGCTGATGTTCTGCTGGGACATGTCACACACATTCCTCTTACTACATTTACATATTATATAGATAGATACATAGATATCTCAGAATGGTGGTGATGCTGTTTAAGTGTGATAGAACATTCTGGACTGTATCCAGGAGGACTTAGGAAAAGGGGCCTCAGAGTATAATGATGATGTCTTCAGTAAAACACACAGGAAAGTAAAGAAAGGCCTTGCAACAAGGCTCCCGGGCTTCCCAGGTGACTCAGTGGTAAAGAATCCGCCTGCCAAGCAGGAGACACAAGTTCGATCCCTGGGTTGGGAAGACCCCCTGGAGAAGGAAATGGCAACCCACTCCAGTATTCTTGCCTGGAGAATCCCATGGACAGAGGAGCCTGGCGGACTACAGTCCACGGGGTCTCAAAGAGTCAGACATGACTTAGCGACTGAGCACAGCACAAACAAGGCTCCCAGGATATGTTACTGTAAGGATGAATCTCACCAGATCATGGCCTCATGACTGCCATCTCCTTTTGCTTTCTCTACTTTTTGTTTTTCAATAATTATAGATTCACAGGAAGTTTCAAGGATAGTCCAGAGAGGTTCTGTGTACCCTTCACCCAGTTTCCCCCAATGGTAACATCTCAAGTGCCTCCCATATAGTATCAGACCTGGAAACGGCCATGGGCACAATGTGAGTTTATGGCTCTAAGCCATTTTATGACGTGTTACATATGTTTAACCACTACCACAATCATTATTCCATCAGCACAAAGATTCCCCCTCGTGCTGCCCCTTTATCATCACTCCTACCCCCCCTACTCCTCCACACACACCATCCCTAAACCCTGGCAACCACTGATCTGCTTTCCATCTCTATAGTGTTGTCATCTTGAGAATGTTATATAAGTGGAACCATATAGTAAGTGGCTTTCTTCACTCAACACGATGCCCTTGAGATCCATCCAAGAATGAATCTTGTGTGTATCAAGGGTTTGTTCCTTTTGTGTTGCTCAGTAGTATTTCCCAGTGTCCCATCTCCTTTTTAGCAAAAGCACAAGTGTGTCAGGAAGTATGGCAGTGAGACAGCTTGGCTCTGGCAGCTGCCTCTCTGGTCAGAGCTCCCAGAAAACAATGGTGTCTCCTGAGAGCTGGGCATGATTGCCCCACCCCGCAGCGCTGAGGGGAGACTGTCCCATGGTTTTAGTCCTACAGTTCAGTGTGGGTGACAAATCACTGAGATCCACTGCTCTCACTTGGGCTCACTTGGGTCTTTCAGCTCTGCAGGAAGGTCCTTCTAGGGTTGACTGACTTTTCCCAAACATCTCACTGATGGTGTTGGAAAAGGTCTCTCACATTCACTTTGTATATATATCACGGGGGATCTCACTGAAATGCAGGTTCTGATTCAGTGGGGCTAGGTCGAGCTTGGGATTCAACATCTTGAACAAGCATCCAGGTGATGCCGATGCTGTTGGTCCAGGGACCACACTTTGAGTAGCAAAGGTGTGGAGTGTGGAGATTCATCTCCCAACATTTCCTGCTGCCAGACCAACCTGGGGCTTTTGTTCTATCACCTGGCCTTTCTGGAATTTCAACCTTGTGGATTATGATGAGCCTGTCTTTCTGACCCAGACCATGAAGACATTTAGTACATCTGGGGAAATCATTTCGAATTCTGTTTTTCTAGGTGGTTTCAGAATTACCCCTAAGGAATTATTTGCACAGAACTCCATACTACCCTCCCTTTTTCCTAATCTGCACTGGGTCTAAATCAAATGTATTTATCTCACAGGTGTTTACTGATGTTGTAAGATGCATAAGGGACTCTCCTCTCTGCCATCAAACACCCACCTTCTCCCCTCTTTTGTTTTCCCTTTTTCCTTCAAGGCAGGCAGTAGAAGAAAAGGAGAAAATTCTTGTTTATTTTAAGGCTGTTTTATGAGGCCTCTTTCTGCACTCACGGAGACCCCCTGGGAGTGGTTAGGGACCCAGGAGGATCAAGAAGGGAACAATCAAAGGCAGCTGTCCCTTCTGTGGTTCACTTGAAAACACTTTGATAGTGGCGAGGGAGGAGTAAGCATCTGGCTGAGATGGCTGCCGGGTGACCTTGAGACTCGACAGCATGTGCTGCAGGGGAGGGAGGGGGCAGGATTTCATCCATAATTCTTCCTCTTCTCTTGTCAAGGGAATGACTGCACTTTTTCAGCACTTCAGAGGCATCACTCTCATACATTAAATATCGAGGTTGGGGGTGGGGGGAAAGCTCAGACACCATTTTCCGTTGAACAAGTAATAAGAAAGTACATTAAGTCTGTTTTCCTAGAGATTCCCTGGACCAGGGAATGAGTCCCTGCCCCAGAAGTGTGAGAGTTTCAGTTGACCGTTAAATTTAATGTGAGTCAGGTGTGTGGCGTGGTCACTCAGGACGTGTCAGCCTGTGTCCAGGCTACGTCAGTAGAAGCAGGATAGCTGGGATGTGGCCGTGATGGTTCTCTGTGCTCTGGAGGGATCCTCGCTGGAGCTGTGCGTCCAGTGAGGGCCCGGATGAATCAGGGTTCCCAGCAACAAGCAACTCCGGCTAATTTAAGACAAAAAGGAATTTATTCAAAGATATTATTTTTTCCCCAAACTTATTTATTTTTTAACTGAAGGAAAATTGCTCCACAATCCTGTATTGGCCTTGGCCATCCCATCAACATGAATCAGCCACAAGTGCACATGTGACCTCTCTCTCCTTAACCTCCCTCCCGCCTCCCACGCCTTCCCACTCCTCCAGGTTGTTACAGAGCCCAGCTTTGAGCTCCTGGAGTCATGCAGCAAATTCCCATTGGTTATCTACTTTACACATGGTAGTGAATATGCTCCCATAGATGATTCATACGATTGTTGAGAAGGTTAGAGAAACCATGTTAAAGACAAGGCTTTTAGGAATAACTTACAAACCGTGACACAGAAAAGTCCTGATGAGGTCACTGCTGTCAGTGCTGCCAGCTGATACTGCGAAGGCAGGAATTAACAATGGCAGGTCTGCAGTTACCAGAGGCTTGATTTCCGTGGCTACTACACCCACAAGCACCTACACCATTCCTGCACCGGGAACTCAACCTCCCTGAGATGCTCAGTACTTCTGCCTCCACCTGCAAGAACAGTGTTTCACCTCAGTGAATCCCACTGCCGGAACCTGAGACGTGTGACTATGTCTTCCATACAGGGGAGGCTGGGAATTTCAGTTCTTGCTGCTGCATTACGGAGACAGGACCTAAACTGTGGATTTCTACAAATAGAGAAAGGTGATGGGTAGCCGTGAAATGACAGATGTCCCCTGCACTTAATGAAAGCCACAGAGAAACTGCAGCCTCATCAGAAGGAAATAATCAGACAGGGACAGAACAGCTGAAGAAATGGGGCTGCTTCTCTCCACAGAAGAGAAGACTTGGGTGACCATCATGGTTGTCTTCTGAGGGAGAGATTTCATACATAAGAGGAATTAGCCTCATTCAATGATGGACTCTTCAAGCATTTCACCTACGTACAAAAAAGAACTTATAAAAGTCAGAACAAAGCCTTCTCAAGATAAATGACTTCTCTCATGAGGTAGTGAATTCCCTATCACTAGAAGCATTCAAGAAAAATCCTGGTCAACAACTTGCTAGAGACTCAATCAGTAAACAGGAGCGGGGTAGAATTTAAAGGTCTCTTACAAGTCAAGTATTTGTCCTTATTAGTTCTTTCCTTCTGATAGTAATCATCAATTTGGCCTTAGAAAAGAAATCAATCTTCATAGATCTTACATAGAATTTGATCTCCCGGCCTTTATTTTTTGCCAGGGCTTCATTTTATTAAAATCTGCCACCTTATTTGTCCTCATACAGTTAGTGAGGCAGCAGATCTATTCATTAGTCTTACTTATCGAATACAGAAGGAAGAGAAATGTTCTACCAAACCTCACCAGCTGGAAAGAGAAAAAGTAGCTAGAAGCAGTTCAGTCACTGAAAAATGGGACTTCTTTTTATAAAGGGGAAAAGAATAGATTTCAGTAAAGCAATCAAGTTAGGGAGGGCCATTTTTTAAAGTAGAAAGAAATCCAGGTATGTGAAATCATGCATGTCAAAGCCACAACTCTTATGCATTTTTTAAGGCAGACTCAGAGAAAAACCATGAGTGGTGCATTAGTTTGGCCACGAGTCCTGGTAAATGAGTTCCTCTGCCAGTCTCAGTCTTCTCACTTACAGAATGGGAACATCAGGGGAATTCCCTGATAGTCCAGTGGTTAGGACTCCATGCTTTCACTGCTATGTACCTAGGTTCAGTCTCTGGTTGGGGAGCTAAGATCCTGCAAGCCGCACGGCATGACCAAAAATATTTTAAAAAAGGGAGAATGGGACTGTCACTGCATTGATGAAGCCAGATGTGGAGAGGCACTTTTGCAGCATTGGGGGGAGTGGGGAGGAAGGTTCTGTCAAAATGCAGAATGCGGTGTTCACCAAGGGCTGGGCAAGCAGGGAGAACAGAAGGTAAACTGGGGTTTGTCCCTACCCTGGAGCTGGCTGCCTCCGGTCTTATCACTCTGATCAGTTAAATCCAGCTCCCGCACAGCCTTGGGTCCCCAAAGGCCAGCAGTGGCTCTGTCAGTCATCCAGCCCTGGGCAGCCTGACAGCACACCCCCCTTACTACACTGTGAATTTGAGGAGTCACCCACCAGATTCCAGTTGGACACCCTCTTGACAGCCTCACTCCCTGGAGCCCCCGGGGACTCCTGCTCTGAGCTCTCAGGTAAGGAATCTTACTCTGTGAGTGTCAGTCGCTGTCACATTTCATCCCAGTGGTGATGGAAGTGGTACCCAAGTTTGGCACCTCTGTTTACTGCATCAGAGATGCTTCTATGTGACCAAAATATCATTTTCAGTGCACGGGAGAGTGGCGTTTTCCCATTCCTTTATATTTCATGTTCTTCTCATATCTTTGCGGAAATTGGCATGACAGGATGGGGTTAGTTTTAGAGAATGGTTTCTTGACAGGTAAACGACCACCACAGCAAATCATTTACATTCCTACCATGGAAAGACGTTCTGCATGTATATAAACATGAAAACAGTAAAATCCAGCGTTGCTCTGACTTGGATATTATAGTAAGATCAAACCCTTATTCAGCTTTCATCATGTGGCAGATACTATACCAAGTACTTTATATGCACTATCTCAATCCTCACCATGAACCCTATCTGAAAAGGATCTGTATTTCCATCTTACATATGGGAAAGCTGAGGTGCAGAGAGCAAAGCCGAAAGGTAAGTGCAGGGAATCCCTTGGGGGTCCAGTGTCTGGGGCATCGTGCTCCCAATACAGGGGCCTCGGATTTGATCCCTAGTCAGGGAACTAGACCCCACATGCCACAACTAAGACCCGGTGCAGCCAAATAAGTAAATAAATAAAAGGTAAGTGCGGAGCTGGGCTGTGGACCAGGGCTGATCTGACTTCTGAGCAAGCCCACGCCTCTTCATTTATTGCTTCCTGTAAAGAGAGGTGGGGAAAACATGATGCTTCTCTCTCTCCCCAGTGCTTTAAAAATGACCATTCAGATAACTATTCAGAAGAGGAAGAAAAAGCCTTATGGGCTAAGAGGTTAATCGTGTATATCTATGGTGAGATATTAGTCTAAGGTCAGCTGCTTCGGGATGTAGTTTTGTTCTGAGTTTTGTTTGGTGGAGAAAGGAGTGTCGAGTGCTATCAGGGTTTTGATCAGATCAGCCAACATTTCATGGGTACTGATTTCACTGGGGACAGAGAGGAGTATGACGGGTCCCTCTGGGTGCTCCCTGACACACAGGCATAACCTGGGCACCAAGTTACTGCCTGACTGACTCCGTGCAAAGTGAGGTGGTGAGAGGTGGGCAGACATCCTCCAGGGACTCACTACCCCAGGATCAACCCCATGCCTCTTTGGCAGATGGGTCACCAGTTGTGATCATGCTTTGCCGGGCGATGGGTCAAACAAGAGACGTGATTGGCCCATTTATGCCTCTGAGCCCGCCCCTTTTCCAATTCAGAAATATGACTTATTGGGCCAAGGTCCCACTGACCTGAGTCTTCAGCCTTGTGGATAAATAGAAAAAGCATCAGAGGGAAAGTTTCCTGAAGGCTGACTTCACCCCCAAAGAGTGACTCAGTGATGGACATCACTTCTCTGGGGAAGTGATGCCACACCTACGAGGCATCTCCTGGCTTCCAAGACTCTGTTACCACTGGGTGTGGGGAGCAGAATGCGGTTGTGTTAACAAAGAATTGGATTTATTCCTTTTTCCTTGCACAATCTGAATTTGGGAGTTTTGGGTTTGAGTCTCTTGTTAAAGCTGAGAAAGGCTTCAAAGACTCAACTGCTTCTTAATGGTTTTCTGGTTTGTTTGTTTTTTTTTAATATTTATTTGGCTGTGCTGCGTCTTAGTTCCAGCACCTGGGATCTTCAACCCTCGTTGCAGTATCTGGATCTAGTTCCCAGACCAGGGATTGAACCCAGGCCCCCTGCATTGGGAGCTTGGAGTTTTAGCCACTGGACCACCAGGGAAGTCCCTAGAGCTTTCTAAATGAGGGAAGACTCAAAGAGCCTGTGGTCAAAGGCCCTGTTTATTCCCTCCATGGCCCAGTGCAGTGCAGCAACCAGGCTCCTTATCTGACTTCCACCTGGAGGACAAGAGACTTGTTTGCTTCCAATTGCTGAGACTGCCCTGAACACGAATTTTGCTTTTAGCTGCAACCTTTCAGAAGCACCTCAAGAATAAACCACCAGAAGCTCCTCACACTTCCACAGGCACCCGAGGTTTTTCATGGCCGTTCTTTGTTTTGTTTTTGTAATTGACCAGCTAGAACTGAAACATCGTTCTGTTTGTCCCATTTCCTACAGTACATACAGCATCTTCAACTTTAAAACGTCTGTGTTTGGGGGAACAAGAGCAGACTGAGAAAGCCCAAAATGTGCTTTTTTTAAGTGAAGTAGGGAAATAAGTAAATAACTATGATGTCCAGACGGCAGGAAGTCAGGGTGTTGGACAACTTCAAATCAGTGATTCGGGGCTGAGCCGCAGGGAAGGGTCCTTAGTGGCCAGCCTGAGGTTAGACAGACTGGCCTTTGTTTGTGACTTAGTGTGTGGGTGGGGGTCACTTCACTCTGTCGATTATGTTGAGGGAGGGTCATGGATGCAGGCAAGATGAAGCATGAGCTGAGGTTGTGTATCGTTGGGTGGGAACTCAGTCACTTCAGTTGTGTCTGACTCTTTGCGACCCCATCAACTGCAGCCCTCCAGGCTCTTCTGTCCATGGGATTCTCCAGGCAAGAATACTAGAGTGGGTAGCCACTCCCTCCACCAGGGGATATTCCCGACCCAGGGATTGACCTTGCATCCCTTCTATCTCCTGCATTAGCAAGCGAGTTCTTTACCACTAGCACCACCTGGGAAGCCCACGGTTGGGTAAAATCCTTTAATTGTCCAGTGAGGAAGGTACAGTCCAGCTCCTTCTCCTTCCACTGCTGCGTCTACTTGGAATGAGGAGAGAAGTGACACCACTGGCTCTACCCAGCCCCACACTCCACTCCCTCTGGCCGTTGTTGGCAACTGTGGGCAAGTCGGAGGGCTCTCTGCTTGACCCCTGCTTCTCTGTCTGTGCAAGGTTGGGTAGCTTTCTCTAAAAGATGTGCTCGACTCGACTCCCTTGCTTCTCTGAGTGGGCTTCTCAGACAGTAGCATCAGCCTCACTGGGAGTTTGCAGGAAATGCAGAAACTCACCACCACTCCAGACCTACGGCCCTGAACTCTGCATTTTAACTGGAGGCCCAGGTGACTGCTGAGTACGCTGGGGTCTGAGATGCTGCTCTGTCCTCCCAAGCTGTTGTGACTGCATCAGGCATCTCGCAAAGGATACCCCAAAACATGCCTGAAAAGACCATCTATAGATGTCAGGACTTGGGGGGCAGGCCAGGGCGGGAGTGGGAGAAGACCTTTCATAATGTTTTCTTTGTTCAGCTGTTATAAGTCGTTCTAAGACCTCTGTGTTCTCAGAGACGTTTTCTGATAGTCATTTGTGCATCCTTTTGCTGCCAGTCACTTCTCCCTGACTAGAGGTGTGAGATGTTTTTCAAGCCCGCTGTGAATGTCTGGTAAATTGCCTTCCCTGCCGGGTGGCTTTTTTTTTCCTCCTGTGTCTCGCCAGGGGACACTGTGAAGAAAGCTTTGAAACACCACATATATTATTAAATATAAGCAGTCACCCTTTCCAGCCACTTGTTTCCGATGACAACTTAGGAATTAGTTTCTTTAGCAAGCATTAGATATAAGTCACTCCATTCTGGGGAGAGATGACACAGAAAGCTAAGGACGTTTTCTAAAACCACATACGCATGCATCAGTTCAGTTCAGTTCAGTTCAGTCGCTCAGTCGTGTCCGACTCTTTGCGACCCCATGAATCGCAGCACGTCAGGCCTCTCTGTCCATCACCAACTCCCGGAGTTTACCCAAACCCATGTCCATCGAGTCAGTGATGCCATCCAACCATCTCATCCTCTGTCGTCCCCTTCTCCTCCTGCCCCCAATCCTTCCCAGCATTAGGGTCTTTTCCAATGAGTCAACTCTTCGCACGAGGTGGCCAAAGTATTGGAGTTTCAGCTTCAACATCAGTCCTTCCAATGAACACTCAGGACTGATCTCCTTTAGGATGGACTGGTTGGATCTCCTTGCAGTCCAAGGGACTCTCAAGTCTTCTCCAACACCACAGGTCAAAAGCATCAATTCTTCGGCGCTCAGCTTTCTTCACCATCCAACTCTCACATCCATACATGACCACTGGAAAAACCATTGCCTTGACTAGACAGACCTTTGTTGGCAGAGTAATGTCTCTACTTTTAAATACGCTATCTAGGTTGGTCATAACCTTCCTTCCAAGGAGTAAGCGTCTTTTAATTTCATGGCTGCAATCACCATCAGCAGTGATTTTGGAGCCCAGAAAAATAAAGTCTGACACTGTTTCCACTGTTTCCCCATCTATTTGTCATGAAGTGAAGGGACCACATGCCATGATCTTAGTTTTCTGAACGTTGAGCTTTAAGCCAACTTTTTCACTCTCCTCTTTCACTTTCATCAAGCAGATTGGCCAAAAGCAGCTTGTGTTCCAAGTGGGACAGAGAGGCCACTCAAGGGGCAGGAGCAGAGAAGGGGATTAAGGGAAAGAAGTGTGAATGGCTTGAAAGAGGATGTTTCAAGGGTACTTGGGCAGGGGGAGTGGGGCTGACCATCTGAAACATCTTCCTTAGAAATGTCCTTTGACGATCTGAGAGAATAGCATTGAAACATGTATATTATCATATGTGAAACAGAACACCAGTCCAGGTTCAATGCATGAGACAAGTGCTCAGGGCTGGTGCACTGGGATGACCCAGAGGGATGGGATGGGGAAGGAGATGGGGGGGGTGGTTAGGATGGGGAACACATGTAAACCCATGGCTGATTCATGTCAATGTATGGCAAAAACCACTACAATATTGTAAAGTAATTAGCCTCCAACTAAAATAAATAAATTAATAAATTAAAAAAAAAAGAAATGCCCTTTGAGAGCATAAAAATTAGAACAAGAAACTATGCTGTTTACAGACTGCCCCAAACACCTAGGATTTCAGCCTTTAGATTATGTCTTTATATACCTATTAATGAAACATGATCTTTTTGCTTTTTTGCAAAAAGCAAGGCCCTGCCTACAAGGCAGTGTGGAGAACGAGTATTGGTCAATGATCCAGATAAGCCAAGGCCAACCTCCCACCCCAACTACCTCTGTACACAAACCGTCATCACAGACTTCTCCAAAACTATCTGACTGGGGCACCGGCCACGCATGTGACTGGGACTTGGTTTAGCAAACTGCCTGCCTGTGACATACCTCCACTTACTGTATGATGGAGGTTCTCAGTGAGGGGAGGGGGCTGTGAGCTTCCCCCAGGGTATTTGGCAAGGTCTGGAGATATTTTTGGTGTCACAGCCGAGGGAGGGGGTGCTGCTGGCATCTAGTGGCCGAGCTGGGATGCTGCTAATCATCCTACGAGGCACAGGATAGGTTCCATGGCAGAATTATCTGACCCTAAATGTCATCAGTGCTGAGGCTGAGAAGCTCTGTTCTGGGAAGATGGGTTTGCGTTTCCATTCGCTGATCAGCACGGCGGTGTTAAAGGAATCTGGGTCAGAACTTCCTCCCATAGTTTATTGGGTCACAGGCAAGTCTGCATGAACAGACTCTAGCGATGAGCCGAGATGGCTCCAGACCCTACCACCAGGTTCGGCCACCTCAGCTATGTCACCACAGGGCCTCCTGGGAGGGCAGAGCCCCCTCGTTTACATTTCAGTCTCCAAGGGGATTTCTGAGATTTAGCTTCTTCCAATCCTGGTATCTTGGCATAGATGGAGGCCTCTGGGAGGTCAAGAGAAATGCAGGTCATATCCATTGTGGAAGCTCCAAGTATAAAAATGAAGAAAGGCAGAAACAAGATTACAAAAATACCAATTAATTTTAAATATTTGCATATAAGGAATTAATATTTCTACCCCTGAATAATAGAATGCAATATACTTGTGCTCTTCACAATATAACTACAATATTTATAAAATTCATATATTATTTCAGAGTGCCCTGCAAACAAGGTTGTCCCGTAACAGGACACAACATTATAGGTGGACAGTGAAAGTCTTCTCTTCAGTCTTGTCGGTCTGTAGCTCTAAATATACTTTACTTGGAAAAATATTAAAGATCTATATGTACAGCTCTTTGAGACTATGTCATTAGCAGCAAAAGTTCAAAGACAGAAAATAATAGTTAAAACATATAAAAACTTACCTATGTATGTATGTATCTGTGTAACTATATATTTATGGTCAAAACATATAAATACTGGATAGCCTAGGTAGTATTCTGAGTTAAATCAATAATGAATGAATATCCTATGTTGTTTTCAATTCCATTTTACAGATGGGAAAACTGAAATGGAGTGAAATCAAGTGATTTGCCAAAGGTCACATACTTTACAAGTAGGTATCTTCGTAGAATCAGATATGTAAGTAAACTCAGGATTCAGGTTGAGAGAGGTGGACTCTGGAGGCCACACCCTTAAGTCTTGTGATACACAGCCTCTCAAAAGGAAAGACACGGGCTGAAGAAGATGTGCAGAACTACCATTGAATGGCTTTAGGAAGCATCAGTGTGATTGATGCTAGCAGTACAGGTGCTGGAGTCAGACAGATCTGAATTCAAATCCTGATCCTGATCCTTGTTAGCCATGTGGCCATGGGCTTCTTACTTCATTCAAAGCTGGTTTCCTCTGCTGGAACATGGGCAAGGTGGTCCCCACGTGTCCAGTGAAGCTATGTTGGGATCTGAGAATTAGCACAGGGGTACAACAGGGTACACAGCTGTGTGATGGTAAAACTGAAGCTCAGAGAGAGCAAGTTGGTTGCCCAAGATCACACAGCAGACTAGTGACAGGCCTCTGGACACCTGGTCCAGCATTCTTGACACATCAGCAGTTCTCACTTATTTCACATAGCTGGCCCCCTCCATCCTCAAATAGTGTTGTTCTGAAACTTCCCATTTCAGGGCTGCAGATAGGCTCCGCTCATCTGCAAGTCTGGGCTGTCATACATGGTGGTTCATGCCAAACTGGGTGAAGTTGTTGTTTTCAGTTGCTAAGTCGTGTCCAACTCCTTCACTATCTCCCAGAGTTCGCTCAAATTTATGTCCATTGAGTCAGTGATGTTATCTAACCATCTCATCCTCTATCACCCCCTTCTCCTCTTGCCCTCAGTCTTTCCCAGCATCAGGGTCTTTTCCAATGGGAAATTAGAGATCGCAATTAGAGATGCTTCAGTTCAAGAACAAGTTGGGGCAAAGAATGCTCAAGCTCCAGGCACAATCCTTGAGTGGCCACTAGGTGGAGCCACACTTCCACATTGAGGGGGTTCTCAAACTGTCTCCAGAGGAGTGATGGGAGTCTCACGCGTTCACTCACTCACTCATTCACTCAGTAAATATTAACTCAGTACCTACTTTGTGCTAGGCAGGGTGATACAGCAGTGAACACTGCACTAACAAACCCTGTAATTAGAATCTGATAACTCTGTTTTAATGTCTAATAACCAGGCAACAACTACATCATTCTACTCACTCCATCCTTAAGAGGGGTCCAGAGATGTCATGCTTCCACTTCTTGTTCAAATATTCACTGGGCATGTCTTCTCCTCCAAGCTCTCGGAGTCCTAAGATGGATCACTCTCTGGTGGACAAGTCAAACATGGGAGTTCAACTTGACCTGTGTGATGCCTGATGTTTGCTAGAAGCTGGCCAGAGGAGCCCAGAACTTGACTTTAAATGTCTCCAGGACCCTTTAGAGTAAAATCATTTCTCTGTTGCCATCCTGAAGCAGGGAGATCAAAACCTTTGCCCCACCCATCCTTTCTCTGCTTCTTGTGAGCAACTGGATCCACTTCCCAATCCTTGTTCTCGTTACAATGGAAATAGGGTTCTGTCTCCTCAGAAACCTCTGCTAATGCCACCAGGTGGGACTTGAGATGGTGGGGATGTGACTGATTTCTTTCACCTGGGACTTTGGTGAAGTGTCCGTCTTCCCGAGGTGCCCATTCCTGCCTTCCCTTCCAGAAGGGGCTGTGTGGGTGTGAAAGGAGCCACGTAAGAATGAAGTTGGAAGACTCAGGCCCTGACCCCATATCTTAGATCAGTCACATCCTTTTTCTAGGTCTCAGTCTTCTCGTCTGTGGTAAAATAAACACAGCCACCAATTCTTTACAGACCCTCCCATCAGGAGATGGCAGCTTTTCCGGCTTCCCTCCATCCCTCCTCAGCCTTGCTCTAATCCAAATGGCATCATCTCCCCCTAGGTTAGCCATACGGTAGCCTCCTGATGGTTTCCCCACGTTCACTTGGTCCCCCAGCACACATTCTACACACCAGAGATCAGATGACATGAAAACATAAGTTACATGTTCCCTTTGTCTGTCGTATGTCCCATGACGGCCCCCAGCCTCCCTTACCACCAACTGCCAAGATGGTCACCATCTAGCTGCCCCCCACCTCTCCACCTGTCTCCTCCCGTCCACTCTGCTCCAGCCTCACATCTGGGATTAGAACCTCACTACCACACAGCTGGTCACCTGGAGAGAAATTTGAGCAGAAAACCAAGGTAGAACTGGAGTTAGCAAGCTTATGGGATTGAAGTTTCAACTTAAGACAAAGAGTGAGGTCTTACCCAGAACCTTCCTTGAAACTGGGGAAAGGATTTTCCTTCCTAAGAGATAGAGATGGTGGTGGCATCCAGAATGGAGGGTTTGGGAAAATGCGGAGTCTCGGTGCAGGCTAAGGGGTCAGAAACCTCAGCTGTCCCTCAGCATCTGGATGGGAAACCAGGTAAGTGAGTCAGCATCAGGCCCCACAACTACATTCACTTGCATTTCTCAGTTTCCCCTTGATTTTGCACCTCTGGTCCTCCGTTAGGGTGTCAACTCCTCTTGGGGGAAGGACTATGGTATATTCATCTTTGTAGCTCCCTGTCTCTCAGACAGAGCTCTGCACAAAGACGTCAGAGAAAATGGGTTTTTTTTAAAAAATAATTCTAAGATATTTATTTACCCGGCTGCACGAGGTGTTAGTTGCCACCCGTGGGATCTTCGTTCTTTGTTGTGGGATCTTTAGTTGCAACATGTGGACTCTTGGTTACAGCATGTGGGATCTAGTTCCTTGACCAGGGATCAAACCACTGCATTTGGAGAATAGGGTCTTAGCCACTGGACCGCCATGGAAATCTCAGAGAAAACATTTTATGAATGTCCTGAGCATCAGTTCTTCCTGCCAGCCCACTGCTGGGAACCGCGTCTCAGTTTCTCTTCTAAAGAACCCTCCTCTTCCCCACTCTCACCCACATGCTCCATGTAAGAGCTGACTCCCTCTCTGGCTCCAGAGTTGGACACACGCTCAGCTCCAACCAAGCAAAACATCACCTTCTCCTGACTATAGTGACTGGTTTAGGAGCGGGCAAGTGACCATTTCAGAACCAAGGAGACAAATGAGACAGAGAAGCGGAGTTTATAAAGGCAAGTGCTCTTCTGTTAGGACAGCAAGTAGCACAAGCTGCAAAGTGCTGAAGGCCTGGAATTAGCTAAATGCACTGGAAAATAGAGACAGAAAATGGGAGAGAGGTCAAATCCTGATGACATGAGTTAAGCCCCTGGATCCAGCTCGAGTCTGAAGCCATTTATGTCGTTGCTTCCTTGAGTCGTCAGAGCATGTAAATTCCATTTCTTGCCCAATTCAATTAGAGTTTGGTTATCTGTCACTTGCATCTAGAAGAGTTCTGACAGATAAATGAATGAATGGAAAAGTCTACCAGAAAACTTGAGGCATAGAGGAAAGGATTCTGTGCTAAAAGTCAGGATGGTATATTGCTATTTACTAACTATGTGACTCTAAGCAAGTTGTCTGATGTCTGTGGACTTCAGTTTAGGACTCTGATAATCATCCACTTGGGACTTCCCCGGTGGCTCAACGGTAAAGAATCTGCCTGCAATGCAGGATACCCGGGTTCGATCCCTGGGTTGGGAAGATCCGCTGGAGGAGGAAATGGCAACCCACTCCAGTATTCTTGCCTGGAGAATCCCCATGGACAGAGGAGCCTGACAGGCTAAGGTCCACGGGGTCCAAAGAGTCAGACATGACTGAAGCAACTGAGCAAGCAAGCAAATCATTCATTGATTCAACAAATATTAACAGCATTTATTGTGCCAGGCACCATGCTAGGTATTGACTGGCTCTACTGTAGTAACAAAGCCCTGATGGTTCCTATTTTCATGAAAATGAAAAGTTCAGTTCTAGAAAAATAAAATTGATTGTGTCATGGCAAAATCTGTTTGCAGTAGAAGTCTCTAGCACTTAGTAACTGGTAGCTATTATTATCCTTCCCACTCCTTGTCAGCTAACTAATATTGTAGGGTTAGCTATAGAAGGGGCAAAAAATAGAGCCTAGTGTAATGGGTGTGTGGGTACCATGCACTTCACTTCCTCCTCTGGCTTGGGACCAATCAGAAATCATGTTTATGAGCCTAATTGTACCCAGCACTGAGCTAAACGGTGTAATGACAGCCTTGCATGGGCTTGGGTCCAATCTTCTGGGACCTTTAGCTCTAAGAATAGCCAACATGCTACCAAGTACATTTTTTTTCTGGCCTCTGGCAAAGAGGCTTTTCTGTGTTAAATATGCTCATCAGTGTTCCCAAGAATCAAGCTTAGAAATGGAACTACTTAAGCATGATCTCTTTCAATTTTTGTTATAAGAAACTAAATGCCAAGTGCAGTTGGATTTTCAATCCTAAAGGGAATTCACAGCTTGGGTTGAGGTGGCAGAATATCAGATCTAAACCCAGTAAAAGAGTGTGAGTTCAGCAGGCCCAAGGTAGCTAGAGCCATACTCCACCTTCTATTCTTTATTTACTCATTTAACAAATACTTATCAAATACCCACCCTGCACTGACACCATCATGGAGCAGCAGCTGTCTCATGAGAGGGCAGCCCCAGAGTGAAAGAATCCAGAGGCAACTACTCAAATACAAGCCCACTCCTGCATACCAGGTGTGTACACCTAAGCCCAGCCAGATGTTAATAAGTCAGCCTTTACTAAGAAATCAGCTCATGTGCTCTGGTCTAAATATAGCCCAGATTCTTGCCTGTTCCCATAATTATTGCTGCATTTTAAAATGACCTCAAAGCTTAGTGGTTGGGTACTGACTGCCACTGAACTGTACACTTAAAAATGGTTAAAATGGTAAATTTTATAGTATATTTAACCACAATAAAGAATTATGGAAGGATTAAAAAAAAATTAAGGGTTTGCAACAACCATTTAACTATGCTCACAGATTCAGGGGAGAGGTGTCAGAATTGGGGGCAAAGCACAGTGGGGAGAGCTCGTCTCTGCTCCACAGGGTCTGAGTCTCAGGTGGAAAAACTCAAAGGCTGAGAGGAGGGGTTAGTGTCTGTGTGCTGGAACCATCTGAAGGCTCTTTCATTTATGTGTCTGGCTTGATTCAAAAACTAGGACTGTCTACTGGGGCACCCACATGTGGCCTCTCTGTGTGGTTTGGATTCCTCACAACATAGTGGCCTCAGGGTAGTCAGACTTTTTATATGGCAGCTCAGAACTCCAAACATAAGTGTCTCGTGGGGGGAGAAAAGGCAGAATTTGCATCCTATTTATGACCTAACCTTGGAACTTCTGTCATGCTGTATATTGGTCAAAGCAGTCATAAGCCTATCCAAACTCAAGGCTGGGGTGGGTAGAGTTAGACCTCAAGTTTTGATGGGGGAGCATCAAGAACACATAGTGGAAAAACACGTCTGAAGGAAGATATTGTTGCAGTCATTTCTGAAAAATACAGCCTGTCATACCACCTTTAAAAATGGGCCAAAAGCAGGGCACTGCCCTGGTGATCCAGCAGCTAAGACTCTGTGCTCCCAATGCAGGAAGACTGGGCAAGTTCCAAGGGGGTCGGCTGAGTGTACAGAATTGCTGGTGTCTAGTTGTAGTTCTGACTCTAACTGAGTGTGATCTCAGTTAAGGCTTTTCATTGCTGAATTTCCTCACCTTTGAAATAGAGGGGGAGTTCCCTATTGGCCTAGGGGTTAGGATTTGGGGCTTTTGCTCCTGCAGCCGGGGTTCAATCCCTGGTCAGCGAACTGAGATGATGCAAGGCACATGGTGCAGCCAAAATATTGGAAAAAATTAAATGGAGATAATTTTTCATCATGTTTCATCAATATTGTTGCAAAACCAAGCAAACTATTATATGTGAGGAAAATGTGTTGCAAACTGCACACAAATTGACCCCATATGTGGACAGCCTATTCTGACAATAAAGCTGGGGCAGAGCATATGCTGCGGGTTTTCTTTGCCACCACTCTCTCCATAGCAACCACCCTCCTGTTTTGCCTGCCAGTCTCAGATGTAGGGAAGAGAGATGAAAGCTCAAAGAGGGCAAGTGACCAAGACAGGGTCACACAGCCAAGAAAATCAGCTCTTGAAAATATCTAACTACATGATGACCTGTCCTGCCAGTTTTTCCCCAGCACAAAGAGCCTCATTTCTGCTCCCCACCCTGAACTAGGTTCACAGGGTATTGAAGGTCAGCAGCTACAGAAGCCAGCCCATCATGATATAATTCTTGTAGAGGTAGATGGCAAGTGTCCATAGTGTGTGAAAGTGTTAGTTGGTCAGTCATGTCCAACTCTCTGCAACCCCAGGGACTGTAGCCCACCAGGCTCCTCTGTCCATGGGATTCTCCAGGCAAGAATACTGGAGTGGGTTGCCATTTCCTCCTCCAGGGTATCTTCCCAACCCAGGGATCAGACCGAGGTCTCCTGCATTGTAGGCAGATTCTTTACTATCTGAGCCACCAGGGAAGCAAGTGCCCATGGTAAGTGCCAATTTGTAGTTGACAGTATCCTAGCTACTTGCTAGCTGTGTGGCCTTGGGAAAGATAACATTTCCCCACGCGTAAAATGGGAGTAAGATCTCCCACAAAGGGTTAAGAAGTCACCAAGTTTACATAAGGCACTTAAAATGGTGCCTCCTGTATATATCAAGCACTTTGTATTTGCTGCTGCTACAACCACTACCTTGTACTTAGTATATAAGTAACATGCAAGAATGTAATGAAATGTAATGGCTGAACTATCTCCTTGAAATGATAATTCATTTGGGGAAATTCCCTGGTCATCCAGTGTAAAGTAAGGCTGGGGCTTTCACTGCTCTGCTGAGCTTGGGGAACTAAGATCCCAGAAGCCCTACCGCCCGGCCAGAGAAGAAAAAAAAAAAAAAAGTTCATTTTGAAGAGAGCTTTTAAAAACAAACCTAAAACCTCTACCGTTCTCAGCTCTAAGAATATGGAGGCAAAATAAAGGTTGGTGTAAATTTGGCTCTGACCTTTACAGTTCCAGTTTCATTTATTTATTCATTACTGCCACGAAGCCCGCAAACATCGTCACGGATGTCTTGTAAAACCCATTCAACACGACCGTACACAGCAGTCTAGCCCTCATGGACTCCAGACCCCGCTGCCTCGGATACCAAATCTTCCCCCACCCCTTTCCTGTTCGGCGCTTTCGAATGACGTCAGAAGCGGGCGCCGACCCCTAAGGAACCGGTGGCCAGCGCTTGCGCTCTGCCCCAAGCTGCGGCTGGGAGCCGTTCACCGAGCGTGCTGGCCGAAGGGTGGCGGGGGTTTTCAGACCCGCCGGGGCCAAGTCTGTAGCGTGAGGCGTCGCTGTGCCGAGGACCATGAACCGCAGCCGCCAGGTGACGTGCGTGGCCTGGGTCCGCTGCGGCGTGGCCAAAGAGACGCCAGACAAGGTGAGGCCCGGTCGCTCCGAGGTATAGGGGGAGCGGCCTCTCTGCAGCATCCTGGGTCAGCGCCGCCTGAGAACCTGGACCCAGAACGCGCGGCCCTGGCGCCGCTGGTGGGACTGACTAAGGGTGAGGCCGGCTGTGGCCTGTTTGTCGTGGCTATGGCTGTGGCTCCGAGGGTCTGGGACTCCTGGGCCCTTGGGCCCCGCCTCCTCGCCGTCCCTTCCCCCCCGAGCCCGACCCACGATTCGCACGCACGTGGACCTCGTGGGCTGGAAGGAGGCGGGATGGTGCTTGCTGAGAACTTCCCGCGAGCCCTCTTGACGACGCCACCTAGTCTCCCATCACCCTAGTGCGTTTTCAGGCAAACCGGGAAGAGGGGGCACATATGTGAAACTCCACTTTCTCCTCTTCCGCTCGGCGTTTAGAGGAATGAACTGGATGAAAACCGTGGTGTAGAAAAACTGGTGTGGAGACTACGGTGTAGTGAGCCCGAGAGTTGAATTAGGAGTTTCTCGCAGGAGTGCAAATGAAATGTTGATGAGGCCGTGGAGGTGGGGGGGTAGAGGTAACCGGTGACACGTTATGAAGGGGAAAAGCCTACAGGAGAGACTGAGTTTGTAGCCGAGGAGATTACCTAAGTTATTCAACAGATATTTAACGAAGTGCTTTCTCTGTTCCCAGCATTGTTCAGGGTCCTGGGATAGGCGTGAACAAAACAGGAAAAGTCCCTGCCTTTATGGAATTGACATGTGCATATATAATACTTTGTCAGTGGGAATAAATGTTAATGAAAAAACGGGCAGGGTGGTGTTTGTTTCAGGTTATTGAGCCAGTTCCACAAGGATATAGACTGTTTTATTCTCCAGTTTTCCCAGCATTTGGCACATGGTAGGCATTCAGTGTGGTGCTAATGGTAAAGAACCCACCTGCCAGTGCAGGAGACATATAGAGGTGGGTTCTATCCCTGGGTGGGGAAGATCCCCCTGGAGGAGGGCATGGCAACCCACTCCAGTATTCTTGCCTAGAGAATCCCATGGACATAGGAGCCTGGCAGAGGATAGTCCATCCGATTGCAAAGAGTCAGACATGACTGAGCACGCATATAGAATAGGGACAGGAAATAATATATTAAAAATTATTGAAGGAAGCAAGAGTTGTTAAAAGGGAACTCAGAGACTTTCAAATACTTGAGGACACTGATTTCCAAACATGTCCACACATTGAAACCACCTGGGGAGCTTCAAAAACTACCAGCTCCCAGGTATTGTGATTTATTTAGTTTGGAGTATAGCTTGAGATTAAGAGTCCTTCAGGTGATTCTAATGTGCAGACAGATTTGGGGACCATTGCTTAAGAATTTGTAGGAAGAAGAGATTGGATTTATTCTACAAAGTCCCAGAAAGATAAATTCAAACCAGTAAGAGAAATTAGAAAAATAAGTATCCCCTAATTAAAATTTTAAGAACCTTTAGTTTCTGGAGTTATCCAATAGGATTTCTATATTATTAAAGGCATTTTGGTACAAACTCGGTGATTGATTGGTTCATCATCTATTAAGAATGGACGGGACACAGTAACCAGGAGCTTACAGTTTAGCACGAAAGAGGGTGACCAGCTCTGAACAGGATGTCCAAGTGGAGAGTCTTAGAGACAGTCAGAAAAATGGAACTACAGTATACAGGGATAGAGAAAGGAAAGTTTGGAGCAGTCCGTTCAGAGAGAATAAGCTTTGCAAGGTGGTGACAGCACAGTGAGTGAATACTTGGCAGTGATGCCAGGGAACAGAGCAGGGGATGAAGGCAAGAGTGGTTTGTTTAGGAATATCCTCAGGGAACATGGGGAGAAATGGCCAACAAGCTGAGGTAATCAGAAGAAAATGAGATGAGCTATCATAGAAGGCAGTTTATACAAGTCCATCTTTTTTAAAAAAAAAAAGTCTGGAGAGAACATGATTTTTTAACAGTTCTGGGCGAGAAAGGATCTTAATTTATAAAGACATGTCAGAAGTCCATTTATGTTAAATTTAGAGACTTTGGATTGATATTTGACTTTGGATGTCTCTGAAAACCATGTTTTAGCTTAGTTTGCAATCTTTCTAATTCAGAGACTTAAAAATGGTTTCCTTAAATATATCATAATGAAATGTTTGCTCTCTCATAGGTAGAACTTAGTAAAGAAGAAGTGAAACGTCTCATTGCTGAAGCAAAGGAAAAATTACAGTAAGTTTGGGGATGTTGATTCCTGTAATCAAGTCTAGATGAAATGTAAATCCTAAACGATGATAACAGGGTGGTCTTATTATTGAACAGTGCCTTTTGGCTAATCTTTTTTATTTTTTCTCTGGCGTAGAGAAGAAGGTGGCAGTGATGAAGAGGAAACAGGCGATCCTTCAGAGGATGGCATGCAGAGTGCCCGTACCCAGGCCCGACCACGGGAGCCCCTGGAGGATGGCGACCCAGAAGATGACAGGACGCTGGGTGACGACGAGCTGGCCGAGTACAACCTAGATAAATATGATGAGGAAGGCGACCCAGGTTAGAACTTAGTCACTTATACTGGTTTTTAGTCACAAACTTAGTGCATTAGATCATGTTACTAGGGTTCCAAAGCTTTACTCTGAAATGCCGTTGTCCTTTATGTCAGTCAGATAATCTGGGTCAACTCAAGGCAGATAGCATGTTTCCTAAACTGGTTTAAAAAAATCAGTTCAACGCACTACTCTAAGATCTAAAAAAAGAAACAAAAAAAAAAATTAGTATTGTATATTTTATTGCAAGTAGTGGTTAATCTGTAATTCATTTTTCTTTATCTACAGTGATGAGAGAGAAATTATTACCCCCGTTTTACAGAAAAAAAAAACAAAACAGGCTTACAGAGATGAAATAACTTTACCAGTGTCACACAGCTGGTGAATAATGGAGCTGAGGTTTGAATATTCTCTGACTCTAAAACCTTCATGCTTTTCAGTATACTTCCTCAGATGCACAGGATAATTTTTTTTCCATTGGACTCTGGGCTGTAGACCCCGCTCTGGGTTGCTTCCATCCTGTTAGGACAGAGTACCATGGAAATACAGAGAAGGAAGAGCTAACCAGTCCAGAGAAAAGCCCTTCAGACACTGCTTCCTGATACACTCCATCCCCTGCTGAGTATTGGCTCTGTCTGCCTTGTCCCATAGAGATTCCCGTCTGTTACATGTCAGATGTTTAAGACCTAAGAGCTCTGCCTCCTTAAAGTAGCTTCCCTTGGAAATTGAGAGTATCTTCCTTCTCCTGAGTTTTATGTTATTCAGGGTCTACTCTGTCACCTTTGCAGACATGCCATGAAAGAATGTCGCTTTGAGGTAGACTTGGTGTTAAGGGTAGTATCCCCTCTTTCAGATTCACTGGGCAAGTTAGCCTGTCAGCAATTATGAGACATCTTGCAATAAAGAAGCCCACTTAACTTTACGAGGCTCACCAGTTTACAGTTTTCTTTGACCAGGCAACACTTAATGTGTTGATACCAGTGTTTTAGGGACCTTTTAATTTCTGGGTCTACAGGGCCACCTCTCTGTAGCACTTTTGAATAATGATGACAAGGAGCAAGCTAGAGGATCTGAGTAGGGTTCTGATATTTTCTAAAAGGGAGTTTCTTGGTTTGAGTTGATTCTTATATTGGAAGAGCATATATTTCAAGACTATTAGGTGTACATTCCAGGGCCAAAAATAAATGGCTTTTAAATTCCTATTTATTATTATCTACTATTTTCTTTCCCAGTTATAAATGATTCAGAGTTAGTTATGAAATAGACGGTAGGATCTAAGTTTAAAGATGGGATGTGTGTGTGTATTTTACTCGCTCAGTCATGTCCCGCTCGTTGCGACCCCATGGACTGTAGCCTGCTTGGCTCCCCTGTGCATGGAACTCTCCAGGGAAGAATACTGGAGTGGGTAGCCATTTCTGTCTTGGGATCTTCCTGACCCAGGGATCAAGTCCAGGTCTTTTGCATTGCAGGCAGATTGTTTACTGTCTGAGCCACCAGGGAAGCCCATGTCTTAGGAAGAATGCTTTAGTCAAAAGGACTGGCTTATTCATTTCATTGTATGAATTCTTATAGATGCTGAAACTCTTGGTGAATCTCTCTTGGGTCTTACAGTCTATGGGAGTAATGATCAAGATCCTTACGTCACTCTGAAAGATACGGTAAATATCTATGTGGTTTTTCTAATTATTCTCCTTAAGTGTTTGAAAAACCTTCCCAAATAGCTGATTCTAATCAATGACTTTTTCTGTCTCCACTTAGGAGCAATATGAACGTGAAGATTTCTTGATTAAGCCCAGTGACAATCTCATAGTTTGTGGCAGAGCTGAACAGGACCAGTGCAATTTAGAGGTGCATGGTAAGTGAGATACATCTCTTACTAAAAGGTTCTGTACTTAAGTGATATTAAAATAACCATCATAGTACTACTATGGATTTCTAGGCACCAGGTCCTGTTGTATCTCATTTTAGTTGATTCTATTCATCTGTCTTAAAATTTTGAAGCTTAAAGAGATTATTAGGTTAATACCTTTTTTTAATAGGAAACACAGTTACACATAGTATGAAAATTAAATCCCTTGGGTTTAATGTTTACTGGCACCTCCTAGGTTGCTCGTACTCTTATTAACTTGGATTTCTTTACAGCCTTTAAGGCTCCTGCAGGAAGCCTATCAGTTAGGCCATTTTTATCCCATGGCCCATTGTGATCTATTTATACAATCAAAAAGACTTTAAATAGCAGTTATTTCAATGCGAAGTTATTCTCCTAATTATTTTTGAACTTTTTACATGTTTTAAATGTAAACCATGTTGGTGGAATTTTTTAAAGACCAATTCCAGTTTCAAAAAATTGAAACTATTACAGTTAGTCGTCATTGATTTTCATACATTCTCATTTGAAAGTTTAGTCATTCCTTTGAATCTTGTGAGTTATCACATGGGAGCTGAGAAGTTGAAGTAAAGTAATTGTATTTCTGTTTCATTCTAAGTTAGGTCATTAATGATATGTTTTCTTTGGAGTTGGTGTGAATCTCCAAGTTACGCAGTGTATCTCTGTTCAGGAATAATTTCAAAATTTCTCTCTAAATCTGAATAATAATATGACATGGTCAAAAGAAGAAGGCTTCATCATCATCTTTATTTAAAACGTAAGCTGAGTACATTGACCATGCTTGAGGTTCTTACAGGACCACAAGCTAATAATTTTGAACACATATTCTCATCATAAAGTGACATGATAGAAGGTTACATGGAATCTGCTAGTCCCAAGATCTACCCCAAATACCATGGTCTGAAGAATTTTTTTAAAATCCTTAGCTCATCTTAAATTGCTTCTTTCTAGTAAAAAGCGTATTAGGGGAGAATTTCTGGTTACTTAGGCTCTATGTTTATCAGTGTTTCACTATATAATTTTTAAGATTTCTTACTGATTTTAATAATAAATATTAAAGAAGCAATTTTTGATAAGCATTTAAATTTCTAAAACTATGAGTTATTTCTCTCCAGTATTGATTTGTTCTGACTTATGACCAAATGGATTTTTAAAAGATAAAATAGCGATGAAGCACTTCTAATGGAGACGTTGTGAGCGTTTTCTGTAATTGGTGAACCAGAATGTCAGACTGTTTTAGCCAGGGAACATGCAGATGGAGCCTTCAGTTTGATGAAAATTCTCTCTCAGTGTTCCTGTTCTCCTTTGGGGCTCACCAGGTACTAGGAATATATTAGAGATGAAAAACTTTTGCCTAGCAGTACATACTTTGGAATTTCTTTAATGTCATCACTTTAAGTGTATTAAATATATGACTTTAAGCAGGTGACTGCCATAGGTTTAAAAGGGAGTCTCTGTTCTTTTGAGTGGGATTTGATTTCTTACTCTGATGTAATAAAATCTCTTTTCCTAATCTTTTCAGTTTATAATCAAGAAGAAGATTCTTTTTATGTCCACCATGATATCCTGTTGTCTGCATACCCTTTGAGTGTGGAATGGCTGAATTTTGATCCTAGCCCAGATGACTCAACTGGTAATTAGAAAGCTTAAGATTGCTCAATGGTTCTACTCCTGTGTGTTTTTCCTAGCTACACATGTCATCTGTTTTGTATGAATGTTTCCAGAATGGTTGATGTTTATGAAGTTACATGGTTTTCAGACCACAGCCACTTAATTGTTTAGGGTCTGTATGTCTCCAGACTTTCAACGGGCTAAAGAGGGAGCTGCTCACTGTAGGCAGAAGAACAGTGCCTGATGAGGGCTCAGAACTGTGAGGAGGTCTCCTGAAAACCCAGTATAAACTGGCATGCTGTGTCCAATATCATCAGGTAGAGTTTAGTGCATGGCCCTTTACAGAAAACATCAAGTAGAACCAGAATGAAGAGAGAATTGGGCTCTTAGCTTAGTCCCTTTGGCCGTAGCTGCACACTATTCATTGCCCCATCACACTTAATAATTAGGGTAAAAACTGTTAATACACCTCACGTCTTGTTTGCAAAGCTTGTTCACATTCATGTTCCGGTCAGATCTTCATCCTCACCACAGCCATGAAGGTAGGAAGGGTCTGTCATTTTATCAGTGAAGACCCTGGGACCAGGAGACGGAGCCCTTGTTACTCACGCTGTGGTCTGAGGACCAGTAGCACAGCATTGCCGCCATCTGGGAACCAGTTACAAGTGCAGTTTTAAGGCCCCACCCAAGACCTCTTGAAACAATCTGCATTTTAACAACATCCAGGTGATGTAGACGCACATGAAAGTTTGAGAAAACTTGCTCTAACCCATGACTCGGTCAGTCTCCAGTGTAATGTATTTCATCAGAAGTTAGTTTTTAAATCGCAAATGTATCATTCCCTCCTGTAGGAAATTACATTGCTGTGGGGAACATGACCCCTGTTATTGAAGTGTGGGACCTGGATATAGTGGACTCTCTAGAGCCAGTCTTCACACTTGGAAGTAAGCTGTCAAAAAAGAAGAAAAAGAAAGGAAAGAAGGTAAACAAGCTAATAGATATTTAAACTCTAATGACAAATAGAAATAGGTTTGGGGGGAAGTGAGAACAGGGGCTGAGAATGTACACTGTTTCACTTAGACAGTTTTGGTGGAATAAGATAAGGTAGTTACAGAGTTACTGTAGTTGCTAGTTTCAAAAAGCCTATCAAAGGAAAAATTGATTTCTGATTACATAAAACCTACACTGGCACATTATTCATCCTTACACAAGACAAGTTACTCTTAGATTATGATCCTCCTTTACGTATAGTTAGCTATTCACACTAATATGGTATTTTTGAACTTTTAAAATGTTTCTCTTTAGCCTTGAGTATGTTGAATTCTAAATATCCATATATTCCTGTAGCTTTTAAAATTGTTACATTTTTGGTGAAGGAGAGATGGGGTGGGGGGTGACTTATAGAATTATAACAGATTAAGAACTACTATAGCTTCTTCCCTGTAAAGAACATTTATCATATCTTTGAAGTAAGAGAGAGACAGGGTATTTCTTTCCCTAGATCTTTGAGCAAGTTTTCATAAGATCAGAATAATCTTAAGGTTTTAAAGAATCTTTCAAATTAATAAACCACTTTTATTGGGGGTATGTTTTAATACCAAAAGTAATTAAACAATTATTACAGAATTCCTCAGCAGATGGGCATACCGATGCTGTCCTTGACCTTTCTTGGAATAAGCTGGTCAGGTAAGAAGAAATACTATTTGAAGGCTCGTTAAAGACTGTAACCACTGTGATTTTGCCTCACGTCTTCATTGAATCTCTCTACATTGTGCTTCACACCTTTGTGTCCTCGTTTTCTTTTCTTTCCCTGCGGTAGACGTTGCTGGAAAGCAGGAGTGCTGCTGTCTGTATCCTTGCAACCCCCACCTCACCTGCCGTCTCTTCACTTAGTAGATGCTCATTACATGTTTGGGGACCAAGTGCCCTTCTTCCAACAGCACTGGGAAAAACAGCATGTACTGCAGTTGCAGTGCCAGTGGTGTAGGAGAATTGTTACTGCATGGAAGACATTTTTCTCACTTCATTTAGTTTTGACAACATCTCATCCACATGTTCTTTTTTTGTAAAACATTATCATTTTAACCGTGTTTAGGTGTACAGTTTTTTGGACACAGTTTTTCTGGACATCTCACACATTGTTGTGCAACCATTACCACCATTCAACTCCAGAACTTTTTCTTCTTTCAAAACTGAAACTATATGCCCAATAAACAGTAATTCCCCGTTTCCTGCCCACCCACGCCTTAGTAACTGCCATTCTTTCTGTCTCTATGAGTCGACTCCTCCAGTTACCTCTAATAAGTGGAATCATATAGTATTTGTCTTCTTGTTACTGGCTTATTTCACTTAGCTAAGGTTCATCCATGTTGTAGGGTATAGCAGGATTTCCTTCCTTTTTAAGATCAAATGATACTCCATTGTACATATACGCCATATTTTGTTTATCCATCTGTATGGACACCTGGGCTGTTTCCACTTCTTGGCTCTTGTGAATAATGCTGGTGTTACTTACATACATATAATAACATGGGTTTACATGTATCTGTTAGAGTCCCTGCTTTGAGTTCTTTTGAATATACAGCTAAAATTAAAATTGCTGGAGCTAATGGTATTTCTACGTTTAACTTCTTGAAAAACCACCATACTGTTTCCTACAGCAGTTGCACCGTTTACTTTCCAACCAGCAGTGCACAAGGGTTCCAGTTTCTCCACATACTTTTGAACACTTGACACTCGCTGTTTTTGGTATTGTTGTCTTTGTAATAGCCATCCTAACTGGTGTGAAGTGGTATCTCATTGTAGCTTTGAGTTGCATTTCCCTAGTGATTAGTGATGTCAATCATCTTTTCAAGTACTTGTTGGCTATTTGTATTCCTTCTTTGGGGAAATTTCTATCCAAATCCTTCTGTCCATTTTTTTAGTTGAGTTGTTTGGTTTTTTGCTGTTGTAAGTGAATGAAATGTGGTTTCCTTAGTGGCTCAGACGGTAAAGAATCTGCCTGCAATGCAGGAGACCCAGGTTCAATCGCTGAGTTGGGAAGATCCCCTTTGCTATTAAGTTGTAGGAGTTCTTTATATATTCTGAAAATTAATCTCTTACGAGATTTGTGATTTGCCAATATTTTCCCCCATTCAGTGGATTGACTTTAACTCTGTTAAGTGTCCTTCAAAGCACAGAAGTTTTTCATTTTGATGTGGTGCAGTTCATTTTCACTTTTGCTGCCTGTGCTTTTAGAGTAACGGAGAAGGAAATGGCAGCCAACTCCATTACTGTTGCCTGGAGAATCCCATGGATGGAAGAGCCTGGTGGGCTACAGTCTATGGGGTCGCAAAGAGTTGGACATGACTGAGCGACATCACATTCACGATAGTGTAATAGTGAAGAAATCATTGGCAGATCCACCGTCACAAAGATTTTCCCCTTAAAGCTTTATAGTTTTAGCTCTTAGGTTTAAGTCTTTGATATATTTTGAGTTAATTTTTGTATACTCTGTAAGGTAAGAGTTCAACTTAATTCTTTTGCATGTCATCCATGTATTTTTTTATACTTATTACCTCAAAAGGGCCATTTTTCTAATAGTACAGTTGGTTTGAGGGGCTACTGAGGTAAGGAAGGTAAGCATTAGAATGAGTACAACTTACTTAGAGGGGAAGAACAAACTTGATTACCCAAGACAGTTTTTTAAAAGCATTTCTATTACACTGGACACTTCATAATTTGAGCATTCTAAGGAAGATCCCAGAGTGCTAGCTTACTGAAGGATATCCTGTCTTCTCATTTGTTCAGACCTCTACAGAGTTACAACTATTTGGGAAAATGGACTTGAGAACATTGTTTAGGTTAGTATTTCCCAAACTTAGCTGCAGATCAGAACTTCTGGGTAACCTCTTAGTATATTGAAAATCTTGTGTTTCTTTTGTTAAATTTACTCCTAGGTATTTTATTTTATTTTTTGGTAGGGTTATAAGCAGAATTCTTACATGTAATGCCCTTGATTTTTAAAAGATTACCCAATTTGCTTCCTCCCTTTCTCAGAAATGTGCTGGCCAGTGCATCAGCTGATAACACTGTTATTCTGTGGGATATGTCCTTAGGGAAGCCAGCAGCTAGCCTTGCGGTACACACAGACAAGGTATGGTGATTTCGTGGATAAAAGGGATTCTAAAAAAGCTGGGACGTATGTTGACTACAACAAATAATCCCAAACATTTATATATGACTTTTTGTGAATTACAAAGTGCTTTAACATGCTAGCCCACTGGATCGTCACAGAACCTTTTGCAATAGTTACAATTATTATCCTCTTGATCTGTGCGAAAAATGAGTACAGAAAGGTAAAGTGACTAGGAACATCAGTGCTTTGCAACAATTTTTACAGAGGCTTCTAGAAAGGGAGCAAGGGTATCAGTCACATAATGGGGTTAAAGAATTTAACAGATGATACTGCAGAACCCAGGGATCTAATGTGTTAATGCATGTTGTGAAACTTCCAGAACGTGTAGCGTTGCCCAGTAAGTTTGACCACTCCCCTTTTTCTTCTGACTATACTTTAACATCTGAGGGACATATGTATGCTGCCTAGGACAATTTGGGGAATGCTGCATTGGGTCTTTTAAGTATCAGCCTTTATTTAGAAATATGTTTTGTCCTTTTGATTATGTAGTACATTTATGCTTCGTCAGATAATACATTTCAAAGGAAAGAATTTGTAAGAACACTACTAAGTTGATTCCCATCATGTATTAGGCAGTTTTACCAAAACCAAACAAACATTTATCTATTAATTTATGTTTCTTCCTCTTAGGTCCAGACTCTCCAGTTTCATCCATTTGAAGCACAGACTCTGATTTCTGGATCATATGATAAGTAAGAAAGCATTTTAGGAATTAATTGTCGTTTTTTTCCTCTTGAACTAATTCAGAAAGTGTCACTGAATGTTCAGATAGAATTTATTATTGCGGCTTTTATGTGTTTAAATCTTTAGTAGTACTTATTTGTCCTTTCAGCTTGATCCTCTCAGTTTGCAAGGGAATATGGTTCTGTTGTAGTTCCCAACTAACAACTTCCATTTTTAGAGGGTGTATGAGTTGGACGTTGCTCTGAAGCAAGCCATCCCAAAATTCAGTATCTTAAGCCATGAATATTTGCTTCTTGTCCTCTGCAAGGTTGAGCTAATCGAGGCTGGATTCAACTGATAGCTCTACTAATCTTGACTTGTTTAGGCCCAGAGACTCTCCTGTTTCACATCCTTCTAAAACTAGCAGGCTAGTCCACATATGTTGCCACAGAAAGGTCAGGAGTACAAGCAGAGACACCAAGGCCTCTTAGACATGGGCTCAGACCTACTACACATCTGTCTTACTCTAGGCTGAAACAGACATCACATGGAGTAGAAAATGAACTCTGCCTTTAGGGGAGGAACTCCTAGATCACTGACAGAGGGCATGGATGTGGGGAGAGATGAAGAATTGGGACCATTGCAGTCCATCACAGGGGGTTTCCAAATCATATGTGTGCTCTTTACAGATTGGAGATGGGAGAGGTAACTAGTAAAAACAGAAACTAAGTTGCAGTCTTTTATTTTGTATCCTTATCCTTTTGTAGTTGGGATTCATGCAAAACTACACAAGTCTATTCATCTGTTCCCCCAACAGGGTAACCTGCTTGTAGAGAGTAAATGTGACTGAGACATGTTACCTGGCTTCCCTGATAGCTCAGTTGGTGAAGAATCTGCCTGCAATGCAGGAGACCCCGGTTTGATTCCTAGGTCTGAAAGATCCTCTGGAGAACAGATAGGCTACCCACTCCAGTATTCTTGGGCTTCCCTTGTGGCTCAGCTGGTAAAGAATCCACCTGCAATGCGGGAGCCCGGGGTTTGATCCCTGAGTTGAGAAGATCCCATGGAGAAGGGAAAGGCTACCCAGTTCAGTATTCTGGCCTAGAGAATTGCATGGACTGATAGTCTATGGGGTCACAAAGAGTTGGACATGACTGAGCAACTTTTGCTTCACTTCATTCATCTGTTCCCCCAACACGGTAACCTGCTTGTATAGAGTAAATGTGGCTAAGACTGGCTCTGAGCAGTATTGGAGAAAGACAAATTAGAAATTGTCCTGTTCTTTGGGAAATAGAGACGATTCATCTTGGAAGTAGAGGATTCAATCTGGGGGAGGTGAAGGCCACTGTGACATCTGGAGCCACCAGTGTCTTCAAGTGACAGGACCAGAGTTCACCAATTAGTAAAAATCAACTCATCTGTTCTTTTAGAACCTTAAAATAGTCTGTGAAAAATTGGATCTTGATTTCATGGTGGTGTTTATTGAACTCTTAAAACCCTAACTTTGCCTGAACACACCCAGGTCCGTGGCTCTGTATGACTGCCGGAGTCCAGAGGAGAGCCATCGAATGTGGCGTTTCAGTGGGCAGATTGAGAGAGTGACTTGGAATCACTTTTCACCTTGTCATTTTTTGGTAGGAATATGCATATTACTGTTTATTAGATTATTAATGACTTATTTTCTTTACTTCTACTGTAGAAAAGCTTTTTCTATATCAATGGTGTGAAGTATTTGCATTTGGGGTTTATTTTTTAAAGAAAAGATCTCTTTAACAAGAGAACAATGAATTCAGAAAAAAATGGTAAATAATGTAAATAATTTTGCTAATATCCAACCATTCCAAAGCATGCCACATTTTTTAGTTGTAATAATTAGTTGATCATTGTAAAATTATTTTGTAATACTAAGCACGACAAATACTAAGCAGGCACACGTATTTTCTAGGTTATTTGCTAAAACATGGTTATCAGTACTAAAATCACAAAAATTCATTTTGTTTCCAATGATTAAATCAGTTCAAGAAAAATTTCCTTTATTTAAATATTAGTACTTAAATGGAGCTCCAGTGATGCTAATGCTAGCATGTGTAATTAATATATCACTTAACATACCTTCTCTGGTGGTCCAGACAGTAAAGAATTTGCCTGCAGTGTAGGAAACCCAGGTTCGATCCCTGAGTTGGGAAGAAAATGGCAACCCACTCCGGTATTCTTGCCTGGAGAATTCCATGGACAGAGGAGCCTGGTAGACTAGAGTCCATAGGGTCACAAAGAGTCAGACATGACTGAGTGACTAACACTTACTAATGTACCACTATCTCCCAGATGGGAAGAAAGTTTATGATCATTTTGTGAATACCCATATCTGCAGGAGAACAGTTTTCCATGTTGCATCCAAAGATGTCATTAATATTTCAGTTCATGGAAAAATAAAATCCCAGCTTTTACCCAGAAGAGAAGGTATCATGTATTTCCTAATTTTCCTAAAGCAAATATCTAGTGCTTTATAAATGAGAGAATTCTAAAAAAAAAACATATATAGCTTTCTTTAAATATGTGAAGTTTCAGTAAGATTTCTGCACTTGTGATTCTGGGGGCATATCATCTCAACCCTGTGCAGAAGCGCGTGCCATTCCAAGCCTGAGCCACCTCAAGCCAGATTCTGTCTTAAGGTTATCATGAGTGAAGTCCCAGTTATATTTGAATGCTGGCTCTCAGCAGGCCAGCGCACACATTTTTAGGTTATTTGCTGCCAAATGGTTATCAGTCCTGAAATCACAAATATTTAAGGAAATGGAAAGTAATCAAAATAAAATGGTGTACCTCCATCCCTCAAGTCTCAAAGGATGAAATGCCCCTCCTCTTCTTTTGTGCCCATTACAGCCCCACCTGTAAAATTGCATCAGTTGTCCCTTTTTTTTGCCACTCTTTCCTGACTCTTGCCCTTGGCCTATATATAGGCTCAAGTCTCTGTCTCCCATCAGTGACCAGGTCTGTCTCTTAATCCCTTCAAACTTTTCTCTTCCTTTCTTGAAAGTGGAACTGTAATCTCCCTTTCACTCTTTTTCTGATTAAACCTGTTTGGCAAAATACTGACAGCGTTGTCACTTTCTTCAGAAGCCCTGCTTCCTTGGGTTCTTTGTTATTTCCTCTTCCCTTTGATTCTGACTTCGTGAGCTCCTCCTCAGCCTTTACCGTAAGTGGTGTGCTCTCCAGGCCTCTGTCCTCACACGGTGCTCTAAATTCTGCACTCACAGAGCAAATCCCTTCTCTTCTCATGGATGTAACTTCTACCTCTGTGCCACCGTATTTCTGACCCCAGTCTGTATCAACTACCATTGCTTCATACTCATATCCAACTGCCTAATAGACATGTCAGCTAAACTAGTCCTTGTAAGAGCCAACGCAACTTACCACAAGTGAATTCTTTATGTCCATGTTCATTTTTAATAAGCGCCTCAGGTATGTCAGGTCCATAGCTGATTTTCACAAAGATTTATACTGTTTACCCATTGCTAAATTTTATTTTCATGTAACATTGCTGTGCTCATCTTTTACTCTTTCCAGGCCAGTACAGATGACGGCTTTGTATATAATTTGGATGCACGTTCAGATAAGCCAATTTTTACACTTAATGCACACAATGATGAAATTTCTGGTGAGCAAGAATATGGTTTCTTTCATTTCTATTAACCTATGGTGAAGTAAATTTATTTCAAAGTAGAGTCTCTGAACTAGTCTTATCTTCCTCTAGGTCTTGATCTAAGCAGTCAAATCAAGGGCTGTCTTGTGACTGCATCAGCAGATAAGTACGTGAAGATCTGGGACATATTAGGAGACAGGCCAAGTCTGATTCACTCTCGGGATATGAAAATGGTAAGAATACTCGTGGGCATCTTCGTTTTTTCTGTTTCTGATCTATTGTTTTTCTCTAGGAATCACTGCATAAAAGAATATGGATTTGTTGGGAAGTTAATTTGGGTCTTAGTCAAATTCTGGAAGTTTTCTAACTTAGGGCAATTTGGAGAGAAATCAATGATTGTCTGGTTCCTTTTCCAACTTTCATGATTAACAATTGCTTGTGGAAAACCATGATGAGGAGGAGGTGGTCTTCTAGGACAGAAGTGGAATGGCTACAATTTTTTTACAACTTTACATTGGAGTATGGTTGATGAACAGTGTTGTTTCAGGTATCAGCAAAGTGATTCAGTTATACTTACACATGTATCTATTTGTTTTCAAGTTATTTTCCCATTAAGATTGTTACATAATATTAAGCAGACTTCCCTGTGCCATACAGTAGGTCCTTGTTGGTTATCCATTTTAAATACAGCAGTGTGCACATGTCACTTCCTAACTCCCACCCCCACCCCCATCCCCATTTGGTAACTGTGTGCTCCACAGTTTTTTAACCTTCAAATCAAGCCCATCTCTGAAAATCTTGAACCTTTTTGGGCACCATAGCTGTTGAGGTCAGTTTATCACCTACATCTTTGTATAACTATTTAATAGTTCTTACTACACTGAAATTACTACATAGTAGCAAAAGTTTTAGAAATGATTAGAATTCAGTAATTCATCAAATATTTATTGAGCATATAGTGTATACCAGGCATTAAATTATAAAAATTGAACTGTAGACATAGAACACTATACAGCTGTTTAAAACTGTATACATAAATGTTTGTGTATTTTAAAATGTGGGTAGGCAGTTTTATAGAGCATTTTTTTTCAAGTATTTAATTGGAGGATAATTACTTTACAATATTGTGATGGTTTTTGCCATATATCAATATGAATTGGCCATAGGTATACATATCCCCCTCATCCTGAATGCCCCTCCCCACCCTACAGAGCAGTTTTTATAGTATCATCCCATGCATATATTTAAATACTTAAGTGTTTTATGCTTATATGTAAATCTAGAAGACCCTACGTGAAAACATGAACAGCTGATTATCTCAGAGTGATTTTTTCTTGTTTATATTTTCCATGATGCATGTAGGCTTCCCTCATAGCTCAGTTGGTAAAGAATCCGCTTGCAATGCAGGAGACTCCCGTTTGATTCCTGGGTCAGGAAGATCCCCTGGAGAAGGGATAGGCTACCCACTCCAGTAATCTTGGGCTTCCCTTGTGGCTCAGCTGGTAAAGAATCCGTCTGCAATGCAGGAGATGTGGGTTCCATCCCGGAGTTGGGAAGATCCCCTGGAGAAGGGAAAAGCTATGATGCATGTGTTATCTAGTGATAGAGTTAAAAAACAAAACAAAATTAAACTTTTAAATGATTGTACTGTAGCATTATTACTTAAAAAGGAGAATTAGTTTCTGGGAGTATTAAGCAGATTAGATTTACTAGGAAATCCCTATTAGATGATAATAGAGATGTGAGCCTGAGTGATCAGAGCATGCACCCATTCTCACAGAGATAATCCCACCAACTTGACTGTGAAGTACCTTTACAGGAACCCTGAAAGAGATTCTGGTGGGTTGGTTTTCAGTGATATTCAATCATAGGGTCTTGTAGACAGGAGTAGGGAATCAAGATTAGTGCTTTCTGGAAAGATTGAAATCATTAACTTTGTATTCTCTTCTCAGGGAGTTCTCTTCTGTTCTTCCTGTTGCCCTGATTTGCCATTTATTTATGCTTTTGGAGGTCAGAAGGAAGGGCTTCGGGTCTGGGATATAAGCACAGTCTCTTCAGGTAAGAATCTTAATTTCCTGCTTTTCTGGATAAGTTCTGTAAGAGCTAACATAGAATGTGTGGCTTGAATACATCAAGGAGATAGCAAAGGTGGATCCAGTGTTCATCCTCCAGTACAGTTGGCTTAGGAAACAGACAAGATCAAATTGTAATTTGGAAATGTTCATATTCACAATTAAGTTTGTCTTCATACTTTAAAAATATCTATGACAAAATTTGAATTTTAAAAATGATTTTATTGGAAAGCTGGAGGGTGTATAGTATGATCTCCCCTCCCACATTCCCCAAATCCAGCTTTCCTGAAGGGGCCAGGTTCCCTTCTATTACTTTGATGTAATTTGGAAGGCTGTAGCCCCACTCTGATTCCTGAATGTTCAATTCCCTGAAGAAAACAAGTCCTAAATCCAAAACAGTTCTATTGTGGTCATGATACAGAGAAAGATGAAGGCAGGAAACAATCAGAAGTATAATAAGGGAAGGACAGAGTCACTGTCATGAGGGATTGGACATTTGTTATCAAGGTGGATTTAATACATATAGGACAAGGCAAAGAAAGTAAAGTATTAAAAAAAAGTAGACCAGTATAAAACAGTTAACCTCGTTCAGAACATTATTTTAGACTTTGAATTGGTTACTTTCCCATTTATAAAGTGCTAAACGTGTTTTTCAAAACAAAATCTCCCATCACAGGGTAGAGACCCTCTTTGCTTATTTCTGCATTTTAGTCTTTTTTTATATTATAGGGTCTCAATTTTCTGATCTGGTAGTTGCTTAACCATTTATTTTATGTTTTAGTAAATGAAGCATTTGGAAGACGAGAGAGGCTTGTTCTCGGCAATGCAAGAACTTCGTCTATTAGTGGCCCTTTTGGGAACAGGAGCTCAGGAACACCAATGGAGTCTTAATGAAGATCATACAGTTTCCTGTTTTATTTATCCTAACTCAGTTTTTAAAAGCTGGCCTAAAGATGCTCCCTGTGTAGCTGCAGCCACCAAAATGACTGAACCAAAACTGCCTGATATTCCTCCTTGCAGCTATGGTGGCAGCACAGACAGGGCTGGTCTTTATGCTTACCTTTCAAGCATGTGGTATACAGTGCTCCACTTGCATTCATTTCTTGAAAGGAATAATAAAAAGGTTTTTAGAAATTCATTCCTTAAATGTGCCATCTGTCACAGGTAGTCTAGGATGTAAAATAAGTAGTACTTCAGGGAATTTTAAAAGGAGAAAATCCTGTAATCTTAAGAGATGGGTAAACCTAGGCCTTGGGAATGTGGTGATGAGGCCAAGAATCCAGAGTAGACCATGAACAGAAGTATTTCCATGGAGGACTACACTTTCCTGACCAACTGTTCTCTAGTTAATGCTCAGTATTTAGAAGTCCTAGTGCTGCTTTTCTGTAAGTGGCATGCCTTTTCTGTCCACAGCATGGTATTCAGTGTTACCAAACAAAAGAGATATGATGATAAAGGGTTCAGTCCACAAGAGGATATAACATTTGTAAATAAAGCAAATGGTAAGAGACTCATTAGACCAAATGGACTCAGATAATACATAGACTATTCCATCCAAAAGCAACAGAATACACAGATCATATGATGTTACACCACAAAAACAAGTCTCAATAAATTTAAAATTTTACAAAACATCTTTTCTGACTACAGTGTTATAACATTAGAAATCAGTTACAAGGAAAAAATTGGAAAATTTTACAAATGTAGAGATTAAACAACATGCTACTAAACAACTAATGTGTCTGAAGAAATCAAGCAATGAAAATACAACATACTATAATTTATGGGCTATAGCCAGAGTAGTTAAGGAAAGTTCCTAGCAATAAATGCCTACAATCAAGAAAAAAGATTTCAAAAAAAAAAAAAAAAGATTTCAAACAACCTCACTTTACATTGCAAGGAACTAGAAAAAAAAGCCCAAAGTTAGTAAAAGGAAGGGAAAAGGTCAGCATGAGAAATGAAATAGAGACCAAAAAGACAATAGAAAAGATCACTGAAACCAAGAGCTGTTTTCTTGGAAAGGTAAAACTGACAAACCATTAGCTTGACTCCTCAGTAAGGAAAAAAGCACTAAGGACTTAGAACTGAAAGGGAAAATGTTTTATATACCTTGATACCCCAGAAATACACAGGATCATAAGAGACTTCTATGAGCAACTATATACCAACAAATACCAAGACTGAATCATGAATAGAAAATCTGAACATACCAATTACTAGTAAGAATGTTGAATCACTAATCAAAAATCTCCCACCAAAGTCCAGGACCAGATGGCTTCACTGGTGAATTATATACTAAACAAGTTAAATTTTAAACCAATCCTCAAACTTCCATAAGATAGAAGGGAATACTTCCCAACTCATTTTAGAAGGCCAGCATTACCCTGATACCAAAACCAGGTAAGGATGCCACAAGAAAAGAAAATTAAAGGCTAATATTAATATCCCTTATGAATATAGACACGAAAAATCTACCAAGTATTAGCAAACTGAATTCAGCAACACATTGAAAGGATCATACTCCATGGTTAAGATTTATCTCAGGGATGCAAGAGTGGTTCAACATCCACAAAGCAATGAAAGACACATCAATTAGCATGACAGCACATCAATATGACATCAATTAATATGATGCCACATCAATATGAGACCACATTAAGTAAAGTCATAGGATCATCTCAATAGATGTAAAAAAAAAACAACACACCTGACAATTCAACATCCATTTATGATAAAAACAAAGTGGGTACAAAGGGAATGTACCTCAACATAAAGGCCGTATGTGACAAGCCCACAGCTAATATATTAAATGGTGAAAAGTTGAAAGCTTTTCCTTGAAGATCAGGAAGAAGACAAGGATGCCCTCAACTTACCACTTTTATTCAGTGCAGTACTGGAACCCTTAGCCAGAGCAGGAAAAATAAAAAGCATCCAAATCAGAAAGTAGTAAAATCATCACTGTTTATAGGTGACATGTATAGAAAACCCTAAAGACGCTACAAAAAAACTTAGAACTAATAAATTCAGTAAAGTTGCAGGATACAAAATCAATACAAAGAAGTCTGTTGCAGTTATATACACCAATAACAAACTATCAGAAAAATTAAGAAGGCAATCCCATTCCCAATTGCATTAAAAAGAATAAACTACCTAAGAATAAATTCAACCAAGGAGGTAAAAAAAACCTATACATTTAAAACTGAGACACTGAGGAAAGAAACCCAAGACACAAGTGGAAAGATATTCAGTGCTCATGGATTAGATGAATACTATTGAAATGCATAAAGTAACCAGAGCAGTCTACATCTTCAATGCAACTCTTGTTAAAATTCAAATGGCATTTTTCATGAAAATTGAATAAATAATCCTAAAATTTGTGGGGAACCAGAAAAGATCCTAAATAGTCAAAGAAATCTTGAGCAAGAAAAAAGCTAAAGGCACATGCTTCTTGATTTCAAACTATATTACAAAGCTATAGTAATAAAAATACTGGCATAAAAACACAAGAGCCCAGTGGAATAGAATAGCCAGCCCAGAAATAAACCCACATGTGGTTAATTTACAAAAAGCAAGAACATACAGTGGGAAAGGGTAGTCTCTTCAATAAAAGTCGTTGGGAAACTGGACTATACACAAAAATTAAAATTAACTCAAAGACCCGACCAGTAGACCCGAGACCATAAAACTCTCAGTTCAGTCGCTCAGTCGTATCTGACTCTTTGCGACCCCATGGACTACAGCACGCCAGGCTTCCCTGTCCATCACCAACTCCTGGAGCTCGCTCAAACTCATGTCCATTGAGTCGGTGATGCCATCCAACCATCTCATCCTCTGTCGTCCCCTTCTCCTCCCACCTTCAATCTTTCCCAGCATCAGGGTCTTTTCAAATGAGTCAGTTCTTCCCATCAGGTGGCCAAAGTATTGGAGCTTCAGCTTCAGCATCAGTCCTTCCAATGAATATTCAGGACTGATCTCCTTTAGGATTGAATTGTTGGATCTCCTTGCAGTCCAAGGGACTCTCAAGAGTCTTTTCCAACACCACAGTTCAAAAGCATCAATTCTTCGGCACTCAGTTTTCTTTATACTCCAACTCATATCCATACATGACTACTGGAAACATATGCACTAATTTCCTTGACATTGGTTAGAAAAAGCAAAAGGAACAAAAGTAAAATAAATATGTTGAACTACATCAAACTAAAAAGCATCTATGCAGCAAATGAAACCAAACAATGAAAAGGCAATCTACAGAATGGGAGAAAATATTTGCAATTATATATCTGATAAGATCCAAAATATATCAAAAACTCATAAAACTCAAGAGCAAAAACAATCTGGTTTAAAAATGGACAGAGGATCTGAATAGATAGTTTTCAAAGACATACAGAAGCCACAGGTACATGAAAAGAAACTCAACATTACTAATCATCCCGTAAGTGCAAATCAGAACTACAATTGGATACCACCTCATACCTGTTGGAATCACTATTAATCAAAACAGAAATAATAATTTTGGCAAAGATCTGGGGAAAAGGGAGTGTAAATTGGCACAACTACTACAGAAAATGGATGGAGGTGCAGCTACTGAGAAAATTAAAAATAGCACTAATGTATGATCCAGGAATTCTACATCTATGTATTCAACCGAAGAAAATGAAAACACTTAACTCGAACAGATACGTGTAACACCAATGTTCACTGCAGTGTTACTTACAATAGCCAAGACATAGAAACAAGTTATGGATGGATGAATAAGGAAAATGTATACACACAAACACACACACAAAAACTAGTCATAAAAAAAGGAAATCCTGCCATTCGTGGCATGGATGTACCTTGAAGGCATTATGTTAAGCGAAGTAAGTCAGAGAAAGACAAATATTGAACTGTATGATTTCACTTCTATGTGGAATCTAAAAAAAAAACCACTACCACTCAAGCTCATAGCTACAGAGAAGAAACTGGTCTTTGCCAGAGATGGAGGGAGTGGGTGAAATGGGTGAAGTGGATCAAAAGGTATAAATTTCCAGTTATAAAATTAAGTTCTGGGGATGTAATATACAGCTTGGTGACAATAGTTAATAACACTGTTACATATTGAAAGTTGCAAGAGTAAATTTTTAAAGTTCTCATCATAAAAACTGTGTTGAATTATGTTAACCAGGACTTACTGTGGTAATAATTTCACAATATATGCAAAATTAATCATTATGTTATACATCTGAAACTAATGTTATATGTCAATAAAAAAAGGGAAAGAATGTAAAACAGTAAGGCTGTGCATCCTCAAGCAAAAGACAAAGTGTATCTTAACTGCCTCTGTCAGTAGACGAAGTGTATCACTTCGCCCAAACTTTCTATTTCTCCTAAAAGAAATTTCTCTCCTCCAGTATGAGTTAAAGATAACAAAAAAGCAATGATATGACTATATTAAAAGCTAAAACTCAGAGTTCCCTAGAACTCTGTGGCAGGTTAACTGGGAGTACTCTCTGAAACAAAATCTGTAATAAACAGGGAACAGAATTATGTGGTGGTAAGGTGAACCTGATAGGAACTTTCCACAGATGTCCCATTCAAATCTCTAGCCCTAATGCTGAAATGACCCTCCACGGAAGTCTCAAACTGTCACTGAGCCTTTACCTGTACACCAGCCAGTCATTTGGTTTAGGTGCCCACAGGAATGAGCAGTCTCCCCAAGCAAGGCAGCTGTCATAGGCTGACAGCCATCTCCAGAGAAAAATTCAGTTGTGAGCCGTCATAGGCCAGCACCTCTGGAAAGAGGTTCATGAAAAGGATTCTAGGCGGTCCAGCCCAACATCCACTACGCAGTCCAACATCTATTTCCACAAATGCTGGACTAAGAAATACAGATTATAGGAAATCCCAAGGAACTAAGTCATTGAGGAACTATAGCACCAACAGCCAGGAGACAACAAGCTGAGAAAATTGTACCAGAATTTTGGGACTATTTTTTGCTCCTTAGGAACATGTGGATTATAGAAACGTTGCAAAGGGCCTGAGAAGCTGAGCATTTTTTTTTTTTTTTTACACTGAAGTGCTAGTAGGAAACAATTGGTATTGAGAGGCATCAAGTAGGTGCTACTTGAATAACCTCCCAAGGCTTTGGGTTGGCCTAGAATGACTAACCACAAACTGTACCTCCCACAAACAGACTGAAGGCAAGTTTTGAACCATGTGAGTTGTAATTCATTAATGTAATCCAGGATTGCTAATACCCTTACCTGCCTACCAAAACCACAAGTTCTCTCTAGGGGAAGATAGCATCATATTGGGCCATACATTTTTATTATTATTTGATATGTGATGAAATCAGGGCATAAAAATAACCAGGTATAGAAGGAAACAAAACATAATTGAAAACAGAAAACAAAAAGAACAGATAATAGAAACGCACAAGAGATCCAAACAAAGGGGTTATCAGAAACAGATCTTGGGGCGTCCCTGGTAAAGAATCTGCCTGCTGATGCAGGAGATACGGGTTCAACCCCTGGTCCGGGAAGATCCCACACACCACAGAGCAGTTAGGCCTGTGCACCCAGGAACCATAACTGTTGAGCCCATGTGCCACAACTACTGAAGCCCTGCCCCCCAGAGCCCCTGCTCCTCACCAAGAGAGCCCACCACACAGAGAAGCCCACACACTGAAATGAAGGGTAGCTCGAGACTCTCTGCAACAGAGAAAAGCCCAGCACTGCCAAAAATAAATGAATAAAATTGCATATTTTTTTAAAAAGGAAACAAAATTTGCAATAACTATCTTTAACATGGTCAAAGAAACTTAAAAATGGACAATTTTGGCCAAGAACTAGTAATTCTATTTAAGATGTCAAGTTTATACCCGAAAGACTTAATAATAGACATGACAAACTCCACAAATGGCCTTAACAACAGATTAGATATAGCTGAAAAGAGGTTCTCTAGAAGAGAAAGAGTGAATAGGACAGAAGCAATACATGCAGAATTACTGGCTAGTAGGTTCTCATGACTACTTAGTCATCAAATTAATGACTAAACAAATGGCAGATTTGAAGGCACCAGTAGCCCCACTACAGAATATACCAAAGAAAACCCTATTTAAGCACATGATGGTAAACTGCTGAAAACTGTAGCAAAGGCTAAGACACAACCACAGTGAGGCAGAGAGGAGAATTTATCTTTTTTTTTTTCTGGAGGAGAATTTAAAGGAGCAACAATTCAACATACAATGAATTCTTAACAAAAATAATGGAAGCTGGAAGATCACAGAAGTATATATTTATGGTACTGAAAGAAAATAGCAGCCAAATTTCAGTTCTATATCTAGCAAAATGATTCTTCAAGAACAAAAGTGAAAGTTATACTCAAATGAAAAACAGAACTTCCTATCAGGAGACCTACACTAGAATAAATGGAAGAGGCAAATATTAAAATACACAAAAGATAATTCTGTGACAGAAATCTGAAGAATCAAAGTTCCAAGAAAGTACTGGTCAACAGTATTAAAAATTTTTGATATGCAATAATCAGGGCATAAACATAATCAAGTAAAGAAAGAAACAATGAAACATAATTGAAAACTGAAAAAAACAGACACTAGAAAGTGCTGAAAGAAGTCAGTAGCCAAGCTTGAATTTTATTCTATTTCTTGAAGCAAAAAATATCCTTCAAGAACTGATCACTATAACCTAAAACGGGGATTGGCAAGTTTTCAGAAAAAATAGCCAGATAGTAAACATTCTAGCTAGTTGCATCTGTCACAACACTTAACCCAGTTGTAGCACAAAAGTAGCCACAGACAACACATAAACGGACATTAAAACGAGAGAACAGGCAGACTGTTCATTCATTTTCAAATACTGAATGCCTATTCTGTACCTAGTGCCGTACAGACATGTGAAAATTCAATGTGAATAAGAAAAGAAAACTGTCCTAATGGGACAATTCTAATTACTGATTAAGTCCTCCTATTAAAAGTGAATTTTAGCAAGCAGTAAAAATTAGCTTATGAGACCCAAATTTGACTTGATAAAATAAAAGCTATCAGTTCAGGAACCATTAATATTTCCTGTGTAATTCATGAACATGACTTCAGTCATTTTAGTGTGAATCCTACTAAAAGACACTTGCTCCTTGGAAGGAAAACTATGACAAACCTAGACAACATATTAAAAAGCAGAGACATCACTTTATTGACAAAGGTCTGTATACTCAAAGCTAATGGTCTTTCCAGTAGTCATGGTGAATCATAAAGAAGTTTGAGCACCAAAGAACTGATGCTTTTGAATTGTGCTAGAGAAGACTCTTGAGAGTCCATTGGACAACAAAGAGATCAAACCAGTCAATCCCAAAAGAAATCAACCCTCAATTTCCATTAGAAGGACTTATGCTGAAGCTGAAGCTTCAATACTTTGGCCACCGGATACACAGAGCTGACTCATTGGAAAAGACCCTGATGCTGGGAAAGATTGAGGGCAGGAGGAGAAGGGGCAGCAGAGGATGAGATGATTGGATGGCATCACCAACTCAATGGACATGAATTTAAGCAAACTCCAGGAGATAGTGAAGGACAGAGGAGCCAAACGTGTTGCAGTCCATGGGGTTACAGAGTCGGACACAACTGAGCAACTGAACAACACCTGCAGAATGTCCTTCCAAATTAGATACTGGTATAAAGGTACAGCAACTTGGGTTCACTGAAATCTCCCTAGAAAGGACTGCAGACTGAAGGATGGGCTAACTATTTTAGTTTTGTTTTGATTTGGCTTTATGATCATCCCTGGGCTAGGGACAGCTAAGGCCGACTTGGCATTTAAACTCAACAGTTAATTCTCAAATTTTGTATTCTCCTATAAAGAATAGCGACTTCACTCTCACTTTTCCCTTTCATGCACTGGAGAAAGAAATGGCAACCCACTCCGGTATTCTTGCCTGGAGAATCCTAGGGATGGCGGAGCCTGGTGAGCTGCCGTCTATGGGGTCGCACAGAGTCGGACACGACTGAAGCGACTTAGCATAGCGTAAAGAATAGCTACCCAAAAAAATGCATCTTTCCTGGATATCTCAGGAAAAGTTAGGTATAAAAAGTAAAGACATTTCACTACTTTATATAGACATATGGCTCTGCCTAAACATATGTATAATAATATGCATAAGGATTCTTATTTAACACATATAATAAACATTTTAAATGGTAAAACAGGACCGACATTCCTATTCCCAGCTTGAAAGTACTAGGTGTGATGAATGCTAAGCAGGGAAGTACATTCAGAGTCAAGATAATGGGCCTCTGAAGCTATTCCTTAGAGTAGATCTGGACACCTGGGATCAAAGAATGGGTCTAGGGGACATGGGTGTATCTATGGTTGATTCTTATTTATGTATGACAGAAAACCACAAAATTCTGTAAAGCATCCTTCAATTAAAAAAATAAAAGTGGCCAAAAAAAGAACAGGTCTAGGCTTGCAGCTGTTGCCAAAAGCCAGCACAGGCCGTGGTGACTGAGCAGACAGGCAACAGTTCAGTTTAGTCGCTCAGTTGAGTCCAACTCTTTGCAACCCCATGGACTGCAGCACGCCAGGCTTCCTTGTCCGTCACTAACTCCCGGAGTTTACTCAAACTCATGGCCATTGAGTTGGTGATGCCATCCAACCATCTCATCCTCTGTTGTCCCCTTCTCCTCCCGCCTTCAATCTTTCCCAGCATCAGGGTCTTTTCAAATGAGTCAGTTCTTTGCATCAGGTGGCCAAAGTATTGGAGTTTCAGCTTCAGCATCAGTCCTTTTAATGAATATTCAGGACTAATTTCCTTTAGGACAGACTGGTTGGATCTCCTTGCAGTCCAAGGGACTCTTGAGACTGGTGATGGAAAGAGCAATATTGCATAGGAACCTGGAATGTTAGGTCCATCAATCAAGGCAAATTGGTAGTGGTCAAACAGGAGATGGCAAAAGTGAACATCGACATTTTAGGAATCAGCGAACTAAAATGGGCTGGAATGGGTGAATTTAAATCAGATGACCATTATATCTACTACTGTGGGCAAGAATCCCTTAGAAGAAATGGATGCAATCTCAAAAACAACAGAATGATCTCTGTTCGTTTCCAAGGCAAACCATTCAATATCACAGTAATACAAGTCTATGCCCCAACCAGTAATCCTAAAGAAGCTGAAGTTGAACGGTTCTATGAAGACCTACAAGACGTTCTAGAACTAACACCCTAAAAAGATGTCCTTTTCATTATAGGGGACTGGAATGCAAACATAGGAAGTCAAGAAATACCTGGAGTAACAGGCAAATTTGGTCTTGGAGTACAGAATGAAGCAGGGCAAAGGCTAATAGAGTTTTGCCAAGAGAACGCACTGGTCACAGCAAACACCCTCTCTTCCAACAACACAAGAGAAGACTTTACACATGGACATCACCAGATGGTCAATACCGAAATCAGACTGATTATATTCTTTGCAGCCAAAGATGGAGAAGCTCTATACATGAGCTGATTGTGACTCAGATCATGAACTCCTTATTGCCAAATTCAGACAAATTGAAGAAAGTAGGGAAAACCATTAGGCCATTCAGGTATGACCTAAATCAAATCCCTTATGATTTTACAGTAGAAATGACAAATACATTCAAGGGGTTAGACAGGCAACAGAGGTGGTCAAACCCAAGGGATTGTGGAACATGGGGATTCAGATACAAGTCAGGGATGTAAAGAGATGCAGCCACTTTGGAAAACAGTAAAACATACATCTACCATGCAAAAATGTAAATCCACTCTATATACACAAGAGAAATGTAAACGTGTCCACACAAAGACTTGTATACAAATGTTCAGCAGCATTATGCATAATAAAGTGGAGATAATCCAAATGTCTATCAACTGGTGAATGAATAGACAGGATGTGCTATATCCATACAATGGAATTCTATTCTGTGATAAGAATGAACTCCTGACACATATTGCAACATACATGGGCCTTCAAAACACACTACATGACAGACACAAGAGATCACAGACTGTATGATTCCATTTATATTATTTATCAGAAAAAGCAAATCTGTATAGATAGTAAATTAATGATTTCCTGGGATGAGGGGTGAGAATGGGAACGACTGCAATGGGCACAATGGCCCTTTCTGGGGTGATGAATACATTTTAAAATAAGATTGTGACAACGGTTGCACATTTGTGAACAGACTGTGCTGTGCCTGTGAAGTCACGTCTGACTCTTTGCAACTCTTTGGACTATAACCTGTCAGGCTCCTCTGTCCTTGGGGATTCTCCAAGCAAGAATATTGGAGTAGATTGCCATTTCCTCCTCCAGGGGATCGAACCATATCTCCTGCACTGCAGGTGGATTCTTTATCTATTGAGCCATTTTAAATGGATGAATTTTATGGTAAGTAAATTACCCTCAGCAAAAGTTTTTTCTTTTTTTTTTGCTGCACCATGCACCTTGCAAAATCTTAGTTCCCCAACCAGTAATTGAAGTCAGGCCTTAGCAGTGAAAGCACTAAATCCTAACCACTGAACCACCAGAGAATCCCTAAAGCTATTTTTTTTAAAAGATGAAATAAATACATTTTAAGACAAAATATCTTAAAACTGAGAAAATGTCAGGATACATTTAACAGGAGGCTTCCTGTGTGCTGTTTTCAGTCTTGCATGAATTCTATGTTCCTTAACAGCACCTGAATACAGGTGCGAGAGAGCTGGCAAGCCAGCTTTCGGGGATAATAGAAATTCATGTAATTCATTCATATGGAAATTCCATACGGTGAACAGCAGCCATTTACAACTCTCTTCCCTTCTGATATGTAAAGTAACTTTTACAATCCCCTCTCTTGAGAATGATTCTAGCCTCCAGCCTTCTGGATGACTTGTTAGATTTTTGATCCCTGTCTCTGCTAAAAAGGGCTATCTTGTAAGAGAGTATATATATGCCGACAATATGTTAAATAAATGCCTTTGTTCCACCAGAGCACTGGTCCCCGTGTCTCTCTCTCTCTCTCTCTGTCCCCTTCAGGCTGCTCAGCCTCTTTTCTTTCTTTTATTCTTTTCAGTGGACTCTGTACCCTCAAGTTCTGGCCCATTTAAAGAGCCACAACAAGAAAATACATTATCTTTAGACCTACATTAAACTTAAGAGTGAAAAATGATCTCAGATGGGAACATGGAAATGCAAGAAAGAATAATGATTAATACAGGTAAATTTCAGTTAAGTATTACTTTATAAAACAAACAAACAAAAATTGTGTAGGACTTCAGATGTCTGTAAAATTAAAATGCCTGACAATAACATAAAAGGCTGGAAGTTGATAAAGCCATAAGTAATACTGAACACAAAACACAAACACACAAGTTATCAACACCAGGAACAAAAAAGGGGATTGTTACAGATCCTAGAGACAGTAATAAGATGGGAACTTTATATGATGAAATTTAAACATGTATAATAAGACGTAAAAGTTCCTAGAAATATATAACTTATCAGAAGTGATAAAAAAATTAGAATGCTGAAGCACACTTAACATTCAAATCTAACTGCCTGATAGACACATAAGCTAAGAGAGGGAACCGTGGAGTTGTCCATGACTGCCCTGAAAGAATTTCTTCCTTCTTGTAGCCGTAAGGCTGACACAATGACAAGCCTGAAGCAGAGTTTGATTCTGTAGATTACTGTCTACAACACAGGTTGAATTCAGAGCTTCAGCAGATTTCTTGAGTGAAAATTATAATACTGGTGGGAAGGGAGTGCACCCTGAAAAGTGGAAAAGTGAGATTTAAGAGAATTGTAATAACTCCAGTCACTCCTAAATGCCCAAAGATTTCCCCTTGTCAACAGAAGCAGCTTCTCCCCTAATGAGAATGGTTTTGACTTTCTTGAATACCCTGTAATGACCACACCAAAATAAAATTCCAATTCCTTTCATTCACCACTCCTACAGCCTCCTACTGCCTCTAACCTATGACTAAACCAAACCCTCAAATTCTCTATAATTCCAAAATTTGGAGAAGAAAGCTTCTGTAGTAACAGAATTACAAGGTTTTCCTAATGCTTGAGGAATGTGTCCAAAGGATTCTAATGATGCTAGACTGGGATGAAGAAACATAGTTTCAATCAAGCTGAATGTGTTGTCTTGGGCATATTTCAACGTAAGTGGTCACTGGTGATCTAACTCATGTTTCAGCCGGGGGATGAGGTACAGTTTTGTACCCCATACTCTAACAGTAGCTGGATCCTCAATGCCTTGAAACCCAGCCAGGTCAGACAACTAATGCAAGATCTTATTTCCTTGAGGATCTACTTCTTGTACTATTTCTGAATACCAATTATGTCATCAGTTTTCTTATTTTCAGAAAATAGAATCCTCTTAAGCTAAGCAAAAGGAATTTACTAAGCAGTATGTGCTGTGCTTAGTCACTCAGTCGTGTCCAACTCTTTGCGACTGCAGCCTGCCAGGATCCTCTGTCCATGGGGATTCTCCAGGCAAGAATACCAGAGTAGGTTGCCATGCCCTCCTCCAGGGGATCTTCCCAACCCAGGGATTGAACCCAGGTCTCTCGCATTGCAGGTGGATTCTTTACCATCTGAGCCACCAGGGAAGCAGTATAGACAGCTCTCAGAATCACTGCAAAGGTTTGAAATGGAGTATAAGCTGAATTCTAGGAATGACTCCTAATCCCTTACCGTAGGAGTGAGTTTGCAAGGTATGGTGCTGCTTCTACAATCAAGAAGCTACCTGTCACACCAGAAAGCCTCCGTCCACAGAGCCACCAGCGCCAAAACCAGGTCACCCGAGACCCCAGCCTACATAACAGATAGACACCTCAGGCACTCCCTGCTTCTGCTCCCCCATAACTCAGTTCTGAAACAAAAGTCTCACACAAGTGCATCTGATCAGAGGAACTTTGGTTTTGTTCGGAATCTTAGCTCTAAAGGAGTCTGGGAAGCAGTCATCCTTTTTTCACAGCAGCACTGTATTGCTCAATATGAACGCACTATCATTTAAACATTCCCTTTCTGGAGGACACTTACGTTTCTTGTTTTTGCTGTTAAAAACACTGATGTATCCCTTCATCCTAAACACACATGTAAGAAAGGACTAGGATCCTGAATGTATTTTGTTTTTCACATATGTGTACAAAAAACTGGAGACTGGATTTCCTGGTCACGAGCCATTTTTTTTTTTTTTAATATCCCTCCCCTACCCCCTTAAAGTCTAAAATGTTCCTTTCTCAAAGAAAACAAATATATACTGAGTGAATGGATCATCCTGTTATTCTTTTGCCTCAAAGTATTATTTGCATTTGTGAATTTCAGATGCAAAATAGCCCTATTCACTTCTTTTGCTACAGCCAATCTGGGTCAGGCATCTTGAAAAGTCCCTGACAGAATATTATGTTATCATGCATGCTCTGGACTAATTCACTTTTCATAGCTGAGTGCCAAATGTCTCTAACCAATTAAATGCAGTGGTCCATAATGGTGTCCTCTGCTTATAAAAGTGTATTTCACAACCCCAGCACAAATACACAACTAGTACAGGTAGCAGTGTGGTGCACCCTGAAATGAGCTGTCAGAATGGCGACATGTGGATTCACGTGGAAGAGATCCCTGGAGGAGAAATACATATATTTTAAAATGTGCTTTTTAAAAAGTGCTCCTAGGCAGCAAAGCAATGAATATGAAATGTGGAAAATCCTAATTTTCTCTGAACTTCATTTTCAATAACCATAAAATGAGGGTAAAATCTACTTTTATAATATGGGGCTACAAAGAGTCAGACACGACCGAGCAACTGAACCGAACTGATGAGGACTAAACAAATGCGAAACTAAAATATACTCCTGCTGTTACAGAGGATATCCACAAATAAATGCGTCACAAATGTCCCATAACATGTTAGCCAAGAAGGGCTGAAAGTTGTCTACTGACCAGTGATAGCTCAGTCAAGAAGCAGACTTTCCCAAAGTAGTACTTTTCTCCCATAGCGATCTTCTCTCCTCATTCTGGCCATCAACAGATCTTGACGTTTGTCCCACCCTAAAGTCCAACTCCAGTCTATGCCTCAGGACAAAAGGGGGGCAGGGGCGCATAGTGGGGGGGGTTCTACAGCAGAGGAGAATGCAAAGACCAAAGCACGCTTTCCACAAGCTCCCTGATTCACGTATATAAATATGCTCTAAATGGAATAACTTAAAACATTTTGTGTGACTGCCTTTAAAGACGTGCAGCCTGAATGTAGGCCGTGGTGAGATCCCAATTTTACGCAGGCCGCTACTGAAGAATCAATAAAGGTCGGTGGGCTAGGCACAGACCCCACTTACCAGCCATGTAACTTTGGCTGCTCTTTGGCTTGTGGGATCTTAGTTCCTTTGCCGGGGATTGAACTGGGCTACAGCAGTGAAAGCCACAAGTGCTAGCCAACCTCCAGACCACCAGGGAATTCCCCATCTATGCCTTCTTTATATTAGGGATCATCACAAGCCTACTGTGCCGATTAAATGTGTTATTTAAGAACACATTTAGAACAATGGAACTGCCACAAGTGAACACTATCATTGTAATTAAAAACAGTAAAAAAAAAAAAAAAGCAGCTACTGATCTGGTAAACTACCCATTCTAAAATGTTTAGCCTTGTATCTCAAATGTATAGCTTCAGCCTTATTTTTACTACACCACAGATCCAGGCTTGTCTCATCCACTTTTCCTTACTGTTCTTTTCTTAGTATGACACTTTTCACTCCTGCCCCTATACCTTATGACTTCTCGTACCTGGAACACCTACCACGTCTGGCTCACCTTGGGTATAGGTGTCTGCATCCGTCTCTTGCGTGGTCTCCAATAGAAGACTCCCTCAGACCACTTCAGGATCACCTGCCAAGCCTAGGAGGCTCGTTAGTAGCCTAGGGCTACCCTCGACGCCTGACTTTTCTCAGTTCCTCAGATGATCTAGCGAAGCATCCAGATCTCTGCAAATCTTTGAGTTTCCGGACAAGAGTGTAAGTTCTGGTCATTTTCCTGTTTTCCAATGCCTTTAATCTGGGCCAGAACTTAATAAATATTTTGGTTTTGTTTTGTTTGCCAATAGATGGTTTTGAAAAGAAAGTTGTCCTTGTCAAGACTATACAGGCCTGGGGGCTGCAAGACTGTCAAGTGTGTATATGCAAGAGAAACAAGGAATAACTAAAGAACAATTCTATCGCTTCAGCAACACACCACTGCTGATCGTCACTGCCACGATGCAACTCATGACTTGTCAAACTGTGGTGAAATCGCAATCACTCCCCAGGCAGCTGCTCCTCCATAAGCCATCTTCCTAATGATGACGTGTTCGGTTGGACAGTATTTCCTTTGCCAGGACTGCCACAACAAAGTACTATAGACTGGGGGGCCCAAAGGAACAAAATTCTTCTCACAGTTGTGGAGGCCAGAAGTCGGAGGTCCAGATGTCAGCAGACCTGTTTCTTCCGAGACCTTTCTCCTCGGCTTGCAGACACGGATCTTCTCCCTGGGTCTTCCCTCCACGCCTGTCTGTTCAAATTTCCTCTTCTATAAGGAGACCAAGTCACACTGGATAAAGGTGTGCCCTGAGGACCTCATTTTAATTTAATCACTCTTTTGAACACCTTATCTCCAAATACACTCACATTCTGAGGCACTGGGGTTAGAACTTCAAAACACAAACTTTGAAGGAACACAATTCTGCCCATAACAGGTATCATTTATGTTCCTGAAGATGTTTTCGAGTGTTTGACTCTAAGATGCAGCTTGGTGATCAGGTAATATACGTTTACATACTTGATAAGAGGCTGATAGCTCTAGCGCAAGGCACAGTTAAAAGGGTGCTTACTGGGAAGTGTGTATATAGGTCAGTAATTTCTAGACTTTGGTCTTGAAAACTCAATTCATGCCAGTTTTATTTGTCTACTAAAATCCAGCACTTCTTGCGTCATAAACAGCAATATTTTAAGGACAGAAATTTATGCTGGTAAATCTGAAACTAACAGATACCAGCCAGTGTTTACTGCATGGTAAACATTGTGCCAGCCCTTTGCATGAATTAACATCAAACGATACTATGAAATGCGAACTATTATGAGTAGTCTCTGCTTACAGTTAAGTAAATGGAGGCATAGGGAGGTTACATAACTTGACTACGCTTCCAGGCCATCATGCAGCAAAGTCCAGATGAGAGAACAATCAGCCAGGCTCCAGAGCCCACCCTTATAATACCCTGCCTCTGCAAGAGACCATTCACCCAACAGCAGCTGGATCCCAACAGAAGCAACAGACGAGGCCACATGTGACGGGCAGAAAAGGCTCAGAGTAAAATCTTGTCAAAGGGGCAGCTACTTATTTCCTCATCTTGCGAGAAAGACTTAGAATGTGCCATTTAAGTCTAAGAGGTAAAAAAAAAAAAAAAAAAGGAAGACAGTCATTAGCAAAAAATAACAGCTTCATTCTCACTTAAACTATTTTTCAGAAATACTCTCCTGTTTTTGTTTGCTTTGACATAACTATCTTGGGCTTCCCTGGTGGCTCAGACAGTAAAGAATCCACCTGCAATGCAGACCCAGGATCGATTCCTGGGTCCAGAAGATCCCCTGGAGAAAGGAATGGATACCCGACTCCAATATTCTTGCCTGGAGAGATCCATGGACAGAGGAACCTGGCAGGCTACCATCAATGGGGTCACGAAGAGTCAGACACGACTGAGCAACTAACACTTTTAACTATCTTGGGCAACATTCCAACCAGCATCTGGAGATGATGTTTAACTCAGCAGGAGTCAGAGTTAAAGAGAGAAAGGGCACTTGGAGCTCTGGCACCGGTGGCTTCCCGGGGACAGGAGTGGCTGCCACTAGGATCCCTTTCCCAGCTTGAGAGGCTGAGTGTAGCGTTGCCTCAGCCCCACCAGAGCTCCCTAACAGTGGCTCATGACCTCGTGTTGACAGCCACCTCTAACCAACACCACCTCACCCACTCCCTCAGCTGCAGACCTTTACTTCTCCATGGAGGCAGCAAAGACGAGGCACCACCTTAGGAAGGAAGAGGGCAGGGACGAGAGCTGGAGATGCAAGAAGCATGATTTGTCTAAGCACTGCTCTGCACAAGCATGCTAAAATTTAATTCCAAAGCTAAGGTACTTAGGAAATACTTTCTCCAACTTCTGACCTTAGAAAAACTCAAGTTGGACCTCATTTTCCCATAAAAGCCTCATTCCTCTCCTTCCACAAAATGAGGTTACAAAGTTTTTATTTTTTAAAAAGTTTATACATTTACATACTTGATAAGTATGTATTTTTTAAAAAGTTTTTATTTTAATCCTTCCTAGAGGAATACAGATTTGAATGAAATACATTCATTCCATAAATACATTAGCAGCAAAACCTTCCCACCAGAGTCCTCTCCACTCCAGCCCAGAGGTTGTGCCTTAGAGCAGGAGAGCATGTTCCATCAACCATCGACTTCAGGATGTGTTTGCTTCTTGCTGAAAGCAGGCTATGCATGAGAAAGACCAGGTGATAGATCAGATGGGTAGGTGAATAAAGCTGGAACCCTGAAAATACATCCACGTGGTGACCATTTGACCTTCTGTACTTTCCAAATCCTTTGGAATCCTCCATGTTTAACTGATGAGGTTCTTCACCACAGACAACTGGGAGCGCCTAACCTTGCAAATGCACCAACGTGTCTTCTCATTCTGAGTTGGCAACATTTTAATGGTGTCTTGATCCTTTTCAGAGTAAGCCAGATAGAAAGGATCACTCCCTCCTCCTTTCCATGGGCCAAGCTACCTCTCTGTCAGTTGGTCCACATGTCCTTGCTATCAGGAGACAACACAGCAGGCATTACTTGGCTTGTTACACCTCCAGATACTCTGTCCAGATGCTGGAGGCTTCACTGGAGACAGAGATGTGTCGAAACCTTCAAAGATCTCTCAGGAACAATAATCAGGTCTCTCACCCCAGCTTCCATCAGAGCACATGATAGAAGCACTCTGGACAGTGACCCAGGCACCTCTCCTTTTCTTCTCTCCATCAGTGCCTGCTGCCTGGCTGCTCCTTTCTCACCTGCCCTCTATGTACCCGTGAAATTCTGGGAAGCAAGATCTACTCTCAACTCCCCAGCAGCCAGGAGAGATGAAGGCAGGTGGTGCTTTAAATCTGTGAGGTGTGGTCAGAGTAACAAGCTTACACTGTTATGTCCCAATCCATTCTGGGATGAGTTTAAGTCACAAGTCTGCATAAAACAAAACACCTGAACCACAATCAGGACGACTGAGAGGCAGGGACCAAGTCGACGGTTGCTACCAAATCAATGGGTTGGGAGAAAAACAAAATAATGAAAGAATTTAAAATAAATCTGATTTGTTGGGCAGAGGGCAGCTCTGACTCAGGTATAAATGTTATCACCCAGAGTATCATGTAAATAAAGAACAGATCTCAAAAGCTGACAGCTGCCTCCCCATACACCATTTAAAAAGAGGACACATGCCCTTTTCTCAATCTTTTTAAAAGTGTTTTCATTAGGATACTCTTCTGTAAGTGCTTTATCCATTCCCATTTAGTCTGTTTTGACTGTTGGCTGGAAGGAATCAAACTATTTTATATAAAAACCATTGTAGTGCATAACCGGTTATGTGTTTTTCCCTTTTGCATTTTCCATCCAGAACAGTCAGCTGCTTTCTCTTCTATTTGTGTGCAGAGAGAGAGTCATCCGCTGAATACACAGCACTGCCGATGGGACAGTCCTCTGTCCCCACGGAGTCCGCCAGCTCCTCCTCCTCCGAGTCGTCTTCCTCCTCCTCCTCCTGTGCTGATGAACTGGAGGTGGGCCCTTTGCAGGTTTTTAGGTGTCGGGTGAGATGATATTTGGTTAGATAAGCCTTTGTACATTTTTCACAGACATAATCCCGTTTTCCTTCATGTGAATTGAGATGTTTCTTTAAGTGATTTGTCCTCAAGAACAGCTTGTCACACTTGGGACACTTGATCTGGCGTTCTCTAAGAGGAACACAAGGAAAAAACAAAACATTTGATTTGGGGTTACAAATACAACTGAGGCACACACTTACTCTGCACAACCTCAAGACCTTTGTCTGAGAAGCTCTACCCAACTAGAATCAAACTTCTCTATAGGAGATGTATCATACAGAACAGTCATAAAACACGTGTGCAGTTTAAACAGCACAGACTGATTTTGCCTGTTTTAGAATTCTAGGTAAATAGGATCGTACTGTATGTATCTCTTTTGTGTTTTTGCTTCTTTCTGAAATTCAATCAAGTTGCTTCCATGGCAGGAGGCTACTTACTTACAAATACACCACAACTTGGTTGTGGCACTGGCTCTGTCTGTTGTTAATGGGTACTCTGGTGGTTTTGTTTTTTATCACCACAGGCAAGACTGCTATGTGAACATTTCTACACTGGTATGTGGGTCTGTTCCTCTAGGGCATATACTCAGGAGAGGCACAGCTGGATCCAAGGATATGTACCCCTTCAATTTTACCACGATGATGCTAAGCTGTCTTCCAACACTGTTGTATCAATACACATGTCCATCAACAGCCACTTCAGAGCTCCTGTTGCCCCACATTCTTACCAACTGGAAGACTCAAATTTGAAAATGTCTGCCAACTGACCAACATAACGGTATCTAACTATAGTGTTAACAGTAGGCCCTACAAGTATCCGGTTCAAGATATCAGCAGCGTCAAGGCTGGAGTAATAACCCTGGCCCAGACATCTTAGAGCTGACAAGAAACTTGGGGATCATACACAGTACGAATTTTTAAACTTTTTTTGAGCATCTGAATCCTGTGTCTTAATGAATATCCAATATGTTAAAAAGATAAAACGGGGCACTCAACCTTGACTGAACCTTAGACCCACTTGGCGAGCTTTTTAAAAATACCAAGGCCAGGGCTCTGCCTCTGATCAGCTAAATCAGAATCCCTGGAGGTGGGCCCTTGGCACCAATCATTGTTTCTCACATTTCCCAAGTGACTATCACAAGCAGTGTTAGGGGTTGAATATTTGTCCTAAATTGGTATGCTGATGCTTCAGCTCATAAAGTGATGGAATCTGGAGGTGGGGACCTACGGTTTAGATGAGGTTATGAGGATGGGACCCCCATGACAGGGTTATGTCCTCAGAAGAAGAGAAAGAGAGATCAGAGCTTGTTCACTCTCTCCTCTACCTGAGCACATAACAAGAAGGCAGCCAGGAAGAAGGCCTTCAACAGAACCCAACCATGCTGGCACCCTGGTCTCAACTTTCAGACTCCAGAAGTTTAAGAATATAAATTTCTTTTGTTTAAGCCACCACTCAGTCTATGGTATTTTGATGTGGCAGCTCAAGCTAATATAAGCAGCTAGATTAAATGACCCCAGAGAGCTCTTTCAGTTCCAACTATGTAAAGCTATATATAAAATTTGATAATTAATGTGTCTAATTTCTAAAATTTCATACTAATAATGAAACCACTTAATGAAAACTTTATTTTAAAAGGTCATCCTGAGAGTCAGGAATGTAGATCCAAACTCCTTGGGTATTTTAGTGTTTCAGGTTGCACTGTGATTACAAATCAGATAAAAGAGCTGATATGAAAGCAAAATATATATCTAAAACCCATGATAAGAATAAAGGTTCCATTTTTGATGTATTTCTAAATAAAATACAAGCTAATGTTTTCTCCCTCTTCTAACACTCGCTAAAAGCAAAGGACTGTGGAATCTGCTCTCTTCTCTTTGTCACTGTAACTAACACAGGCTGGACAATTAATTACAGCTGGATTCATGCAATAAATTCCTAATGGGCTGTCCAATGTTTGGCCTTCTCTTCCTTCCACCCACTTCTGCTGCTGCCAGAGTAGTCTCTATAAAACAGACATCTCACCATGACATTCCTTCCCTTAAAATCCTTCAATGCTTGTGCAAGAATGTGAATACATTTAACATCACTGAACTACAAACTTAAAAAGGGTTAAGACAGAAAAATTTATGTGTTATATACCATAATGAAAATACACACATGCACGCACAAAGAGTAGTTCCTGGTACATGGGGAAGAAAAATGCCCCCATGACTCTCCATTATTCCCAGAATGAAGTTTAATTTTGAACTGGATAAAAGGCTCTTCATTATTTGGCTGCTACCTTCCTCTATCGCTCTCACATACATGGGATGCTCTCACTACAGAGAACCACTCTTATTTCATAGTCCTCTTCACTTTCATGTTTCTACATACCCTGTTTTGTCTGTCTAGAAGACTATTCCCTGAATAATTCTAATTTACCTTAATACTTAGCTCCAACTACCAGGAAGCTTTCCCAGGACACTCGCAGACTGGGTGAGGTAACCCTCTTCTACAGTCTTTCAGGATCCTACACTTACTCTAACATCTGCAATTCAGCATGGCAATTATTTACTCTTCTGTTTCTCTTAATGGCCTCTGAGCTCTTTAAGTTCAAGGACCGTTCTCATCTTTGTATTTTCACCACTTAGCAAATCACTGGACTTCACGGAGGTACTTAAACATTGGTTAATTAAATGAAATTATGTTTCAAAAATACAAAAGAAAAAAGGAAATAAAGAGAGTAGAAGTGAAAATGAGAAAACAAAGCAAGCATGTGAACTCTTCCAGGATAAACCAGAACCTTAGCTTTGTGACCTATGTGGTCAGAACACAGGCTGTGTGGAACACAGGAGACAGCTACAGGCACCACGGCGGGAGACAGACAGTGAGCCAGCACACACAAGCCCCCGTTCATCGCTCAAGTAGCGGTCAGCTACAGGTCACTCACTGCGTGTGGATGAGCACGTGCTGCTTGAGGTCCTGCCTCCGCATGAACAACTTGTCACAGTAGTCACACTTGAGGTTCTTCTCCCCCGTGTGGATGACCATGTGGGATTCCAGGTGAGCCTTCTGGGTGAAAGACTTGTCACACAAAGTACACCTGTAGTTCTTCTGACCTGCGTATTAACCCGAATGATCACACTGTGAATCAAAGTGCCACGAGCACTCTCAGCATGAAGAGACACGTTGTACAGGTATGTTGCAGAGGCAGGAATAAAACAGAATTGACTGGTAACTGGAACCTCACGTTCTAGGACTGTCTACCTAGAGCCACTCAGAGCCACTGAATTATATGCTGCAACTAAAGCTAGTGAAGCTAACAAACCTGACCTATGACTGCTTACCTACACACACACTCTTTACTGTTTACAGCTAATACATGATACAAGTTCTGGGGGGAAAAAAAATCACTTATAACCCTAGTGCCTAACTTAATTCAATCTTTTTTTTTTTTTAAACCTCAAGAATTCTAGTATTTGTCCATAAGCAAACATATTTTTACAACCTAAATTTCAGTTTTCTTTTTTAAAATACACGTCTTCATAAACCAAGGATGAAATAAAATCTTTTTAAGAATGAAGAAAGAAAGTTACTCTAAGTCAGGGGTTAGCAAACCTTTTCTTATAAGCCATCCTGAACCCTTAAGGTTTGCGGGCCACACAGACTCTGCCGGAACTACTCAGTCTTAATGCAAAAGGATAAGGAAGAATTTTACCTTCAAAGCTTTGGAGAAAATGACCCAACCAAGAAAACCAAACTAAACCAGTTATTGTTATAGTGCATACGATAAATACTTACGGCTAAGAGAAAGGGTTTGGTGTGTATGGAGTTTAGAAAATAGAAACTCAATAAATTCTGGTGGTGTTCAACAAACAATATTCAAAGGACAGAAACTGGTTCTGGCTAGTGACGGGGGTGACCTCTAATAGTACGCTCTAGCTGTTTCTGAAGAATTACCTTCAGGTCCAAACACACAGATGAACTCCCTGATTATTAACTCATTTTCCCAGTCACCTTCAAACTATGACTAGGCCACCTGGAAGATGGAGCAACTTAGTAATATTCTCTGAGGAGGCAGTTATTCCACACAACTCATGACCCAATGAAGTCCTCCTGTCAGCCAGCCGATTCTCTAACATCTAATCTCAACCCTATTTGCAAGACTGTCTTGCTGCCACGCCCTTACCAATTTCTAATTTTTCAAAATTCCACTTTATGGTCCAGGACAGCGTACCTGTGTGTATCTTGAGGTGGGTCCGCAGGTTGCTGGGATCACTGAAAGCCTTGCTACAGAAATCGCACTTGTGGGGCTTCATACCCATATGACCCATAAAGTGGACATGAAGTTTGGAAGGAGAGATAAAAGCCTGGGGGCACATGGAGCACTTCCACTTCCTCTCTTTGCTATGGCTTGGCCCGTGGCTGCTGCTGTGGCCGTGGCTAGGAAGGTGGTTATGGATGTGGCTGCTCAGGTGGGCTTTAAACTCAGTATAGGAACTGCACTCCTTGCCACAGTTACAGAGGTGCACGTCTGGATGTTCAGGAACACCTTTAAAAAAAATTACTCAATGTACTTACTTCAATTTTAAAACTCAAATTTTAAAATTTAGTGATTGTTGCTTCTAATTTCCCTTCTATCAAAATTTCCAGCTTGCCCACTACCTGTAAAATTAAACACATCTTGTTCAATGCTCTAGTCCCAGCATCTCAAATAGTGTGTCAGGCACATAGGGAAAACCTGGTAAATACTAAAACATAAGGCATCTTCCTAGGCAAAAAACTGATTTTGTTACACTCAAACTCGTGTGTGTGGGGGGAGGGGGGCAGAAGTTTTATTACACTGAAAAAGGACAGAGAATGCTTCTGATGCAGACATCAGAAATGGGACGGAGAGTGTCATCACTTGTCATTATGACACAGTGCAAAGAAAGAGACTATGAAGGTTAAATCAACTCACAGCGTTGTCCTTTATGAACTTAAAACTTTAATGGTTCGAAAAGGAACTCAGGAACTTCAAATTCCCCAAATCAAAGTCCTAACACAAAGTTTATGCTACCTGGCTGGTATGGCTGCCTGGTTCTTCAGCATATGAATAACTTCACAGATCTTAACACTTCTATCGTAAGGTAATATTCTGCTTTTACATATACAAAGGTATATGATTTGCTTCTGCTTACATGTAAATCATTACCAAAGCTATACTACTGATCCTTGGTATTTTTACTGTGTTAGATTCATGACAAACAAGTCTTATATATAAACTTACCAATCTGCTGAGCATAATCCCGGCTGTAATAAAAAAGCAGTTCATTTTCAGGAGGGATATCTTGGGAGGTGCAGAAGTAGATTTTTCCATCATGGGGATAAGCCACCAAATTCTGTTCTTCCCGATTCCTAGGTATCACATTTAACAAATCAAGCATGTTAATTTTATCTTATTATTTATTTACTTAAAAATTTTTTTTGGTCACACTGCATAGCTTGTGGAATCTCAGTTTCCCGTCCAGGGAATGCTCATCAAGCATATTAATTTTGAAATATACACTAAACACATCATATCCCTATAGCGACATCTTATATGAAAACTCAGGTAGATGTACTACTTCTCTGGGTCATTTCTCTAATTACCTATATTACCTGTTAGGGTTAACTTGTTTAGAAACAGAATTCTTACTTCAATATATCAGCTCATTGCTCTTTATAGTCAGAAACACTCTACTCTGTTGCTATAAGAAAAGTAAGTAAAATGAAGTCTTAAAACAATATGACAAAGACACAGAAATAGATAGCTGAATAAGAATTAACACAGCAGCCTAAGGGGTTGATTGCATGTGCGTATGCTAAGTTGCTTCAGTTGTGTCTGACTCTGTGCTACCCTACAGACAGCAGCCTTCCAGGCTCCTTCCTCTGTCCATGGGGATTCTCCAGGCAAGAATACTGGAGTGGGTTGTCATGCCCTCCTCCAGGGGATCTTCCAGGATCAAACTTGCATCTCTTATGTCGCCTGTACTGGCAGGTGGGTTCTTTACCACTAGCACCACCGGGGAAGTCCAAGGGGTTGACCAATAGCCAATATAAAGAAAAGGTACCTACTTGCAAATTCAATGGTAACTGTATCATTTTTTATTGCACTGGTAAACTGAATAAACTGCTCATAAAAAAGGGATAATTTCTTATATTTTAATTTATAATCACCATTAGTCAACAACTACTGGGGTGAAGAAAATGAAAAGCCTTAGGCTTTAAGCTATGTTCAGATATTACTGTCATTGGATTCTAAAATTCTTTCCTATTTTATTCCAAGTTTCCTACTGAAAAATATCCGAATCATAACTATTTCTTGCATCCAAGTCTACTCTCACCTGGCTTTGCGCACAAACATCATCCAATTACATTCATTTTCGTCAGTTGTAATGATGCAGAATTCTAGGACACCATTGTGGTATATCTGCCAACAGAAGGCAAACATACACATCAAATGAACTGACAAGTTCTAGCAATAATCTCATTTATTTTGCAGTAGGTACCAGCTTTCCTAATCAGTGTGAAAACACATGGTTGTCTTCTCACATGTTTGTCATTTCACCAGTCACCCTATTTCCAGCAACACAATAAAGACCACTAGAGACCTACAGTTAGTGCTCAGCATACAGAATCATGTTGCTCTTGATTAGTCACATTTTGGCTTGACTGGAAAAGACATAAAAAACTCTAGTTATCTTCATCACCCACCACACGAATGGGCATTAAGGTCAGAGAACTACCTCTTCTTATTTTTCTCTCCAGTGAACCTAGCATTCCTGTGTTCTCGTCTGGACAACACAATTAAAGTCCCCAATGCTGGTGGCACTTCACCTTTCCAACTACCACAAGACCCATTTCTGCCTTAATTCAATGTTAACAAGCATCATTCCCAAACTACTAAGATTCTATATAAACTTGTTACAGGAATAGGTGTTTATATCAGAAACTTAAGTTTTCAGCCCCTTTCATTAGAAAACTAGAGAAATAATCTTAGCTTCCAAGTCTAGAATTGTTTCCCAAGCTAAATATTTGAGGAATGCTTTAACTGATTACAAAATGAGATTACAAAATGAGACTTTCAACATATAAACAAAGTCCAAAGCCTGAGCTGCCACAAGTAATAAAAATGAGTCGTCACAAGGTTACTAACAAAATGGAGACAAAACAGTTTGTCTTCTATATTCAATATCTGACATTTTGCTATGTATTATCATTTGGCTACCAAGAACAGGAAGTAGTATTCAATGACTGACGGATGAATGTCACTGTATGAATCTTGGCTAAGTTTGACTTTTACATCACTTTTAACTGCTTTATTACTATAAAAGCATCCAAAAGTCACAGAAAAATTTCAAAAACACTGACCTTCCAGATATGATTAACCACCTTGTCTGTCCATTCTGCTACTTCCATGGAGTGGCTCTGCTGGCCAATGAGAGGCCCAAAGCAAGTCCGAACAGGGATGGTTTCTCCAGTCCACACACCTATCAATGGAAGAACACCAACTACATAATCAATGATTTAAACATCTAATAGGATAGAGAAGAGAGTCGCTTAACTCATGCAAAGAATCTTATTTTCAATGAATCTATGAACTGCTGATATTCTAGCATTCCTGAAAAGTAGGTAAGTCTTACGGGTTCTATTCTATAAATAAGGAAAAAGTAATGAACAGATTAGACTGGGCTCAGAAGAAATATGCAGAGTAAGAAGCAGTATCAGAAATTCCTGAACCAATGTTTATACACAAGGAACCAACCATGTCCCTCCAAGTTGATACATAAAAAGGACTAGACAACATTACTCTATTATAAAAAAGTAAAGCAATTACTACAAAATAAATCAAACTTCTAAGATCATTTGTGCTTAAAGCACTGCTCTTTATTATCTAAGTGGTTTAATGCTTTCAACTGACTCACGCCTAGGCTACACCTGAAACGAGTCTAGTATTGTATTTTCAAAGAATGGCACAAAAATTCAGATACCACGTTACATTCCAGTATGGATAAACATATTGTGGCAGTCTGTATTTCTTACTCTCTTTTCCTAAGGAGTATTAAGCAATTTATAAACATTTGATAGAAGTATTTTTGGTGATAAAAAGTTATAAATGGTGAATTTTCTGGGTTTTATAAAAGAAACTAAGTTTCAGGGAGTGATTTGTCATGATAATTGACAGTGGATGATACAGCTGAAAATAAAAGCCAAGTCTTCAAAGATTCAGTCTTCGAGGAGGATTCTCCCCTCTATTCAATCCTGATCCTAAGAAAGGGGAAATTTTCCAATAAAGTGTTCAACTTGATTTAGTGCTATCACCACTGGACAAGTAATCCATAAAAGGATAAATCTTCAGCCATAAATTGACTTTTGGATCAAGTGAGTAATCTCTAAATTATACACATCCACTTTTACAACTCTACCCTACAAAGAAGAAGAGACTTTGATCGAGTTTTATGGTTCCCAGGGTCTTACCAACGTCTGCTCCCACCACTGATTGGCGGAGAACAAGCTGCTTTGGGAGAGAAAGCCTGGCTCTGCTCTCTATTGGAGTGTCAGGAACAAAAGTCACCGGTCCATGATCAGGGCAGTCTGAGGGATAGGCTCGGTCACAGAGAGTGCACCCTGCAGATGACAAATGTGAGACATAAATGGGGTCAGTTCCCGCAGACAGATCAATGACCACCTGCTTTATTTAAATATGAATTATTAAAAGGTAACCAGTATGAAGCAAGGTTCTAGGAGAAATGCTCTGATCAAAGGGCCACTTTATTACACTTACATGTATATCCAGTCATAACCTTCTTCAGCAAGATTTGATTTTTTTTTTAATACAACTGGACTAAGTTTCCTATTCAGTGCATAAGAAAAACACCGATCAAAAAATAACACTACATTCCTTCAAGAATCAGGTGTGTTATTTCTTACATTAAGTGAATAAGTAATACCTTCAGATATGATGTTCTGAAGTCGAAAAGATTCAGAGTCTACCAAACTCTAAGATGAAACTGAGCTGAAACGCTGTTCGTCATGCAGTGACAACACAGCACAACGGAGTCAGAGACGCTTACATCACTGCTCGCTCCTGCTTCACTGTTAACAAACTGGCTGACCACGTTTGGATGACAGGTTCTTAAGACAAAGAAAATATGCAATCTTCTCTTTAGGACAGCAGGTAGGATCATATTCTTGCAGACATATTTGCTTAACACTCTTAATTTCTTATTGTTCATATGGTCTTTCTTTTTGTATTGCCAAAAAAAAAAAATGTTGACTTCATATATTGTTCTATGCTTATTGTAACTTAACATTTACAAGCTCAGGAGTGTCCTCCTTCTCCACAAATCTTTTGCTCTTTTACTTTCCTTTCTCTTTGATAAGGAGTGGTATTCATGACCCTATTTAGTCAAAGACTGTGTTCAAACTTTCCAAATTCATTCACAAAATAGCTGTAATACATAATCTTCAGACCCATAGTCTTCTAGGTGCCTTTATTCCCCTAAACAATCTACTAGAAATTACCACTTAAATGGCATAAAATATCAGTTAGGTTTTCATATTTAGCCAAAGTAGTAATAATATATTACTTCTTCAAGTACTACTTGATTTAAAATTCTTTAAAATCAGACTAGAGATCCCCTACACTCTATGAGGACTTATTCTCCGATGCTGTTAATTATAAACCATGTTAACTCTTCAAACAAAGGAGATTCAGATTTCATACAGCAAAAAAGGGTCACAGGCTTCCTTCAAAGAGAATACCAATGGCGAGTAAGTACATGTAAGATGCTGAACATCATTAGTCATTAAGGAAATGCAAATGAAAACAATGAGATGCCATTTCACACCTACTATGATGGCTATAAATACGCATTTTTTTTTTACAAATAAAATTCAATTATTACTAGGAAAAAAAAAGGAAATCTTGGCAAAGATGTAGAGAAACTGGAACCTTCATACACTGATGCTGGGAATATAAAATGGTGCAGCCACTTTGGAAAACAGTCTGGCGATTCCTCAAAAAGAAAAATTTCATTCCCATATATATCCAAGAATTAAAAACATAACATTCATTCAAAAACTTTTATGTGAATATTCATACCGGCATTGAATATAATAGTCAAAAAGGAGAAACAACAAAATGTTCATGAAAAATAAATGGATAAACAAAATGTGGTAAATCCATACAATGGAATATTATTCTGATACATACTATAACACGGATAAATCATCACAACATTATGCTAAGGGAAAGAAGCCAGGCACAGCCATATACGGTAGGATGCCATTTATATGACATGTCTAGACTAGGCAAATCCATAGATGGCGCAGTTTAGTGTTACTTGAGAATGGGGGGTGGGGGTGAGAGTGACTGCTAACAAGATTTCTTTATGGAGTAACAAAAATTTTTGAATTAGATAGTAGTGATCGTTCACAACCTTGTCATTATACTAAAAACCACTAAAGTATACACTTTTAAATTGTGTATGTGAATTATATTTCTTCTGGAAAACATTCAGAAGCAAGAGGTTCCACTTGCCCACTTGAAAAAGGATCAACAGGCGAGTTCCCTGGCAGTCCAGTGGTTAAGACTCCAGGTTTTGACTGCAGGGGGGCACAAGTTTGATCCCTGGTCAGGGAAAGAGGATCCTACATGACGCTAGGTGTAGCACCCTCCCCTCAAAAGGATAAATGGACTGATTTAAGCCACCTCTTACCTTCTCCTAAATTAATGACCATAATTATATTCCTAAATTATTTTAAAATTTGAGAAAATATATAAATTTGAGACTTTAAATGGTTAACACAAAAGGTCTCCCCACTGCTTGGCTTCAGTAGCACCAGAAGCCTCCTCCGACTTTTCTGACCATCCTGTTCAACTTCCTTTAGAAGCTCTTCCTCTGCCACTGTGCCTGAGCATACCTAGCCTTGTCATTCCACACACTTAACTAGGATAGGATTTCACTTCACTTCCATGGCTATGATTAACACCTTAATGCTGAAGATTCCTGAATATTTCCAGATAGATCTCTGAGCTCCAGATTCAAGTTCTCACTCAACATCTCTAGGTATCATTAGACACTGAAATCAACATGTCTGACACTGGACTCACCTACACTCATCAAAAACAAAACAAGGGACTTTCCTGGTGGCCTGGTGGATAGGAATCTGCCTGCCAGTGCAGGGGACACGGGTTTGATCCCTGATCCGGGAAGATTCCACATGCCTCGGAGCAACTAAGTCCAAGGGCCACAACTACTGAGGCCCATGCTCTAGGACCCGTGCTCCACAACAAGAGAAGCCACAATGAGTAGCCCTCACTGGCCACAACTAGAGAAAGACCTCGCAAGGCAAGGAAGACCAAGTGCAGCCAAAAAAAAAAAAAATCCACTCCACCTCCACCTCTCACTATCCTAAGGGACGGTGACTATCCATCTAGCTTCCAAGCCAGAAACCAGTAATTTCTCCTTAAACCTTCTCTCCTCCAACTTCACCCAATCAACAAGATCTAGTGAGTTTTCTGTTAATATTTTCCACTTTTTCCATCATTTCTCTCCTAGATTAGAATATCATGACCTTGCACTTAAACTGTGGCATCGCCATCTTTACCTCTCTGCCACTAACAAGCCTGCTACCCTCACGCCGCAGCAGAACCCCTATCCCAATTCTCCCTCTTCAAAATCCCTGTCTGCTCTTTGAAGACCCTCTGTGCTCTGGCTCCTACTTCTCTCATCACATATCCCACTCCCCACCTCTTTTTTTTTTTGAGGGGGGAGGGTTGTATTTTTTTTGGTTGTACTGCACCACATGTAGGATTCTAGCTCCCTGATCAGGGATCGAACTCGTTCCCCTGCAGTGGAAGCTCCGAGTCCCAACCACTGGACCACCAGGGAATTCCCTCCCCACCCGTTCTATGCTTCAGCAATTCTGAACCACTCACGATTCTTTCAAACTACAGGTGCCAGTTCCCACGGCGGATACCGTTCCTTCTGATTCTCCACTTTGGACACGTCTGCTCTTCAGGTCTGTGTTAACACACATGTAGTCTTCCCTGTGCTTTCTATGGTCTGGTGAGACGCTCCCGGCTCAGGCTCCTTTAGCACCGTACACTTAATCCCATCTTTCCACTCAGTATACCACAACACAATAGCCTGTTCACTAGCCTGTGCTTCCCTTTGGACTGGAGGTTCCTTAAAGCCTCTGGCAGATTATTTTTTATGCTGCATCTAGTACAGAGGCTGGTGCTCACTAGCGCTCAACATGTTTACTGAATGAATGAAGCAGTAGTGACACCAGCAACTCGACTATTTTTATATTGCTTTTGTTACTGTTGCCCCATAACAGTGCTAATTACATGCCAAACTATGGTAATTTATATGCATTCTGAGCAAAAAAAACCCCCAAATTTCACATGTATCAGCTTACATTTTTCCACGGGGATGAAAAATTACACATGATCTAATAAATTTGTCTTATGTAGAAAAAGCACATGGTGGGTCACACAGAACACCTTACTGAAATTTACTTATGTAATTAACTGAAATCTTGAGAAATACCTTAAGTATTACTAGGCTAAGCTTATATGTGTAAAATACAGAAATGACTGTTTCCTTACTTCAGGAAGACGCTTTAAGAACCAACAGAATGTCTACATACCACTTGGCTTCTTTGAGAAAAAGGCACCACATTAACACAAAGGACAATACATAGGCAAATAAAAGTTTCAAAGTCTAGTTACTTTCTATACTCCCTTAATTAACTCCTGACTTTGTGACTAAACCTGTTAAGGATGATGACCCTTTCTATCAATATCTCCAAAAGAAAAAGGCTAAGCACACTCACAAATTGTAAACAAGGTTGCCATATTTTCCTTGTTTGAATTGGAGTCTTCCATTTGCAGTGAAGGTGGTACAAAAGAAAGACTGTCTGAAGACACATCTACATGACCTGTCCCCATAGCAACCTCCTGGGTGATGGAGGAGACAGCCACAGGTTCTAGGCTTAGGCCAACTTCATGGAGGGAAACAGACTCTAGGGAGGCGAGGTTGTGTGAGGTAGAGAGTGCCACGCTTACAGAGTTGGTGCTCATGGCCACGGTGTGGATGGAGTCACTGAGGGCACTGTCAGACATCCCGTTGACCCGGCTTGCAATGTGGTCTGTCTCCATGACCACAGGGAGCTCCAGGCCGTTCCCATGAATGGGTATCACACCACCATGTCCTACAGTTTCTGCTGCAAGGCTGCTGCTCACAGAGTCCACAGACAGAGGTTCATGACTTCTGGAGCCATTTGGGATTTGGGTATGCTCGCCTGCAACACCATCCATCGTCAGCTCTTCTGCCATTCCATCTGTAGAGATTGGGCTGGTGACCCTAGAGACATTCTCCATGGTGATTGTTGTGTCCAAGGCCACCTCATGACCATCAGTGGGATGAAGACTTTGGGCACCATGTGTGTTCACAGAGCGAGAGTCTATTGAAACAATGCCTGGTTCTAATCCAACATTTCCATTGGACTGATAGGGATCTAGTGCTGAAGGGTTATTGGCGATAGACAATGCTGTATTACCATCAACATTTATGGAGTTAGGGTGAATATACTGAGGAGGTGGTCTGTCAGCTAAATAAGACAAAATGCCTGGGAAAAGGAAAAGATGAGATATCAGGAATTTTTCAGTATATTAAGAATTCCAAATGCTAAAAGCTATTTTTCTTACAAATGCAACTAAAGTAAAATAAGCTCCTATCTATTTCTTTGGTTTGATACATATACTTTATAAATAGCAACATAATATACCATAATTGAGTTTTGTGAAACTCAGAAATCATAAAAATTAACTATTTTCCTTTGAAGTCACTAGAAATTAATCATTTACAAATACTGCCTTTAGTAATATATACATGGTTGGAATTCCTGAGTCCTAAGATGCTAAAATTTGCTCTATAAGAGTTAAAAGGTCAAATCATTTAAAAGCAGATATTCCATGTGAAAAATAAAATTTAATTAAATATAACTAAATTTTTATTTATTAAACTATCAAGAAACATTAGGCTCTATTCAAAATAAGTCACAATTATACTTGCTTTATTAAAACAGAAAAAATATTTGAACATTCCTGTTAATGAGTATGTGGTGAAATAGTACATGCTGCATCTCCAGTAGAAGCCCAGATTTCTAAAACGTCTTTGCAAAGTATTGAGTATATATAATAAAAACCCCAAGAATATTCATACCCTCTTGTGCAAGAAACTCCACTTACGGTAAACTGCCCTAAATGCACGTTGTAAATAATATACCCAAAGACATTTACATAACAATAATAAACAAACTGGTAAAAAGTGCCCATCAATAAAGACTGATATAATAAACCATGGAATAACGTATCAGTAGAACATAATGTGTCATTAAAAAGGATAATTATGAAAATCATGTAGCAGCTGGGGAAAATAACTATGTAAAAATAGAGAAAAACATTAAGTGAAAAAAAGGGTATATAATTGTATTGCAAGTACTACAGCCTTCATTATGGAAAACAGTAAAAACCCCTACACAAAAATAAAAGGTAGGATGGAAGTACACCAAAAAGATGGATGATGGGACTATGAATAATTCCCCTCCCTATTTGCTAAATTTTCTGAAATGAGTATGCAATATTTTAGAATAAAAATTCAGTAAACTTTATAATAAACAATGACACTATAGCAGGACATGTGGTTGGTAGGAATTACAATTGGAGAATTATAACAAGTGAACCAAGGAGGTACTAGAAGAGACAAGGGGAAAGTTTATGTGCCATTAAGAAATCAACCTTAGTCAAACTGCTATATTAATAATGTTATCTACATGTTCTAAGAGGAGAAGTACATAAATACAATTTTTTCCCCCACATAAATTAATATCTAACAGTGACAAAGAGAAAAAAGCATCGTTCAAGTCTTCGAGAACTGAAGTTAACAGTCGGCTGTAAGGACTTCCCAGATGGTCCTGTGGCTAAGACCCCCACACTCCCAATGCAGAGGGGCCTGGGTTTGATCCCTGGTCAGGGAACTAATCCCACATGCTGCAGCTAAGATTTTGCACACCACACCTAAAAGATCCCACATGTCTTGACAAAGATCGAAGATCCCAAGTGCCACAACTAAGACCTGGGGCATCTAAATAAATAATTAAAACAAAAAGGGGTCGCGTTTATTATTTCTTGTAAATTCCCAAATAACTGTAACACTTACCAGGTAGAATGGTTCTGAAGTAACTGCTCTCAAGGTGGGGGTAAGGTGGTGGAGGTAGCGTGTAGTTTCTTTCAGGTAACCCACACATCACTCCTCGATCCCCAATACCCATTGGGAGCATCAGAGACAAAGCAGAAGGTAGAGAGCTCAGGGAGGGACCCAGATTTGGGATCGCCACTGGCAGGCCTACAAAAAAAAAATTGTTTTCCTCAATTAAAGGTAAGTACTTTAAAATTCTGTAATCACCGGCTAAACTCTTAGGAGGGTTTTTGCAACAGGCAAACATCTCACCCAGTAGCCCTTTACATCCCCAGATAGACAGTATTGGCAGACATCCACAGACAAGCCCTAAATTTAGTCTGCAAGTCAGTTTTAAAATGCCAACTTGATCGTTCAGTTATCTGTATTGCTCTTGGGTACCAAAACATTTAACTACAATTTAAAACCTAGTTTAAATACAATTTAAGAAAGCAAATTATTTAGACATAAGAAGAATGGGAAGAAATATACACCAAATTTCAAAGAACTATATCAAACTTCAAAGTGGTCTCTGAGTAGTGACAGTACAGATTTTTAAAAAATATTTTTTATTATACTTTCCATTTTATATGGTGAGAATATATCACTTTTAAAAATTTCATAGATATGCTTCTACTTGGGGAAAAAACCTAAAGTTAGATGTAAAACTGTATGTATATATCTTGATATAATCTTTTGCATATATGCTATACTTCATGATTTTTTAAAATTTACACATTATATCCACCTTGGACTACATCTATCCACACAATGCTGAAGTGACCCTGTGGATTCCCATCATAATGAACTCACCAACTCGGGCAGTGCAGATTTGCACTATTTTTGCCAGTGGCAGTATTTTTAAACAGGTTTTTCCTCCTTAATAAGAATGTCTACTAAATGGAATGCCTAAGAAATAAACAAATGAGTTAAGAACTAATAAATTTTTTAAAAATTTATTTTGTGGACACAAAAAGGAATGTGAAGAGACCCTAATTTAGATGAATCTTATTTAACTGCTACATTTTAGCAATTAAGCAGGTAATTCTCTACAGAGAACTATTTAAACTTGCAGATTTACAATACTCTTAAGCATTAACTCTTATTTTGATGAACAGAGTCCAATACATTACAATGTCAGAGGCCCGCAAGAATCACTAGCTTATCGCTATAAGACTCAAAGAGTTTGCTACTTTTCTATTTCAATAGAAAGAAAAAATTCAACTAGGCACATGAAAAGGTTTTAAACGTACAGTGATGGGGAAAATGAGCTTTCCCTACACTATTATTCTGTCCGAGTACTGAGGCTCAGGGGTAGTTCCACGTAGGAGCTCCATCTCTGAGATCTCCTCTTTGACCATAATTCTAGGTCTGGCGCATTTGTGGTTGGTGCCAGTTTCAGGTATGACAGAGAACAAAGCTGAATTTCCCATGTGTTCTAGGAAGAGTCAGTACAGTAACTTTGATTCTCTCCTAATAATCCAGGGACAGAATGTCAAGGGTGAGAATAGATGAATGGGTAGTCCTAGATAAAATGCCAAGTCAACTATAGCTCTAGACAAAAGGGCACTAACTCAAGAAGAGTACAACTGGGAAAACCTGCTACCCCTATCCTACCCACTAGAACTTCAGTACTCCACAAAAATTGCTACCATGGGTGAAACCGTCATCGACCTGCTGGGCTACTCCCATCCACTCTGAAAGGGGCTCCGACCTATTCCATTTAGAAGGGTTAATGCAATTAAGTGTTGGAATTCAGTCCCTCTCCCTTACCACTCACCTGGAGCAGGGATGGCGTTGTGAGTGGGTGAGGCAGCCAACCCCAGGTGATTCCCTGAGACTGGCAAGGCATTGCTCACAGAGGATGAAGTCAGCTGCTCCATCCCCACAGGACTCAGGTTCATTTCATTCATCCTAAGGAAGATCAGACACAACCAGTTATGCAAAAATTGCCTCAGTGACTCTGTTTAAGGTACTGAAGAACCTAAAACAATGGTGGTGCGGAGATGCGACTTGATCAACTTCATTTCTATGAACACAGCTCTCCGATATTCTTTCTACTGATAAGGAAATTGGGATTCAGAAATGTTAACTTGGCTGTCATATAACAGAAACAGGATTTAACTCAGGTGTGCCTTGTTCCAAATACTAAGCATGCTATTTAAAGCAAAGTTTGCAATCCTTAGAGTACACTGGCAACGAGGCGTTTTATGTTTTTAATTCACCTGTTTTTCTTTCACAGTATCTCATTTCTCCAACTGGTTTATTACTTGAAACCAGGACTTGTTTTAACTTACTCAAAGAATTTTTACTCTTTTCACCAGAAGTTAAAAGTGATGCTAGGTCTGAATTAGACTGCAAACAGTGTGAAAATGTACCGTATCTTCTCCATGGATCAGCATTTTATTAAAACACTGTATAGATACCTTAACAATTAATCAATAATCTTAGTAAAATCCTCCGCATAACAAGGTTCATTAGGTAAGCTGTGCTAGATACTTTATTAAAAAAAAAAAATTACTTCATATTAGCTGAGTCTTCAAAATAAGGGAATCGAGGAAACTGAGACTCAAAGAGGGCTTATCATACACCCCAAATCAAAGAGCAATTAAATGGAAGAACACAGATCATGCTGCAAAACACTGTCAAAAAGCTTTTCAATACATCAAACTTTTTAAAATCTACAGACCATTTTTAGCAAGCTGAAGAATCTGAGAACTGCCTTTTCTATGCAATCCATCTTGCACTGCCATTAGCAGTATCATTAGAGTAACAGGAACACTGAATAAGACCTACTGGAGGTTATCAGTAAGTATTAGTTCCTATGTCGGAATTTAAAGACTGCCAAAAAAAAAAAAAAAAAGAATTTAGAGACTGCCATATCATAAATCTCAAAAGGACAGCCAACAGGTTATCCAAACAAGGTCACCAGGAACCTCCAATCCTTATATCAAATATCACAGTGATGCAAGGTCTTGTGTGTGTGCCTAAGTACATGGGAGGAGCGAAGAACAGGAAGGGGACAAATGGATCTATACACTCCTTAGCAGTGAAAACAAAACTTAACAGGTTTTTAACCTGAAAAATGGCTACATCAACTATGAATCAACATGAAAATAGTAATAACTAACACTGATTACTCCCTTACTATAGGTGTTAAACACTGGGCTCAGTAATAACATGTAATTATCTCACCTAATCCTTATAACTGGGCTTCCCTGGTGGCTCAGTGGTTAAGTAATCCACCTAGCGATGTAGGAGACGGGGGTTCTATCCCTGGGTGGGGAAGATCCCCTGGAGAAAGAAATGGCAACCCACTCCAGTCAGTACTCTGTTTGAGAAATCCCATGGACAGAGGAGGCTGGCAGGCTACAGTCCACGGGGTCTCAAAAGAGTTGGACACGACTGAGGGACTAAAACAACAGTGACAACAATCCTTATAACTACTGTGAGTAGGTGTTATTCTTAATCCATTTTAGAGATGAGGAAACAGACTCAGACTAAGAAACTTAACTCAAAATTACATTAACTAGTAAATGGCAGATTTAACTCCAGATCTGCCTTATTTACAGAAGTCACAGAATTGGCATTTAAATCCAGGTTTACCTAATTTAAGAGAGCCAAGCTCTTAACTAAGATAATTAAATAAAAGAACCATTTTGCCTTTAACAGTCAGTTCCAACACTTAGGATCTGTGTGTTTACATAGTGGAGTATGCTTAATGTCTGACATAAACCTATTCCTGCATTATTCCATATTTACAGACTTCAACCTTACCCCAGGCCAGGTATCTCATAAACCTAAGCTCCCAGACATTAATAAACAGTACAAAGCTAACTGAGGACAGTACCCTGTACAGAGTAGGCACTCTGATTTGGATGAAGCAATGCAAACTCATTCTTACTAGAAAGACAACTAGAATCACATTAGCAAACGAGGTGCACCTTATGAGAGACAGCACATTAATAACTGTATTTAATTATGCTATACAAGGAAGATCCCACATGTTGCTGGGCAACTGAACCTAGGTGCCACAACTACTGAGCCCGCATGCTTTACAGCCCGTGCTCCGCTACAAGACCAGCTACAGTAATGAGAAGCCCGTGCACCACAACCAGAGTAGCTCCCGCTCACTGCAACTAGAGAAAGCCCTAATGCAGCAACCAAGACCCAGCACAGGAAGGAAAGGAAAGGAATGTAGGAATTCCCTGGCGGTCCAGAGGTTGGGGCTCTGTGCTTCCACTGCAGGGGTCATAGGTTTGATTCCTGGTCATAACTAAGATTCTGCATGCCACGAGGAGAGGCCAAAAAAATTCAAAAATTAAAAATAAAAGAAATGGTTTGACAGAAAACAACAAAATTCTGTAAAGCAATTATCCTTCAATTAAAAAAATAATTTAAAAAAATTAAGTGCAAAACTCCGTACAGCCTAAAGACACCATAGCTACCATAAATTTTAGAGTTTCTGGGTTTGGAGTGGTTTAAAACAGACTTCTGTAACTTTTTATAGCTACAAACATTAAAACTTTACAATCAGTAGAGCAGGAATGACCTACCAAAAAAAAACGATTACAGTAATTCTTTGAAGTACAATTAAAAGCTTCCCTGGTGGCTCAGATGGTAAAAAGTTTGCCTGCAATGTGGGAGACCCGGGTTCAATCCCTGGGTCGGGAAGATCCCCTGGAAAAAGAAATGCAACCCACTCCAGTATTCTTGCCTGGAAAAACCCATAAATGGAGTTGACTGGCAGGCTACAGTCCATGTGGTCGCAAAGAGTCGGCCACAACTAAGCAACTTTCACATACATACAACTAAAAGTCTGTAGCTTCAAACTCTATACTGAAAATTCCTGAGTATTAATCTGTGCACATAATCTTAAGATAAAAATCAAAATGGTGTTTCTAGGCTGACTCTTAGGCCTTCTCAAACCAGTTCAAACCAGAGTTAATGTAAGGCTCAGCAGATTTCTGCTTTGTTGTGAGTCACCAAAATGTGATGATCTCAGCAGCCATAAACCGAAGGTAACTAGTATTCCACAGAGAAAGCAGATGAAGGGAATTTACAATAAGATCCTAAGACTCTCTCATTCCAAAGTGCAATTCTATCCTAGCTACTTTTCTTATATGGGATTCTAGGAAGCGATGCTGGAAGAAGGGCCAGAATCAAGACACTGTACTAAGCTCGCAATTCTTCTCTACCTATATTCATTGTAGAATCATTTCCTTCATCTTTTCTAGTTTACATGACCTATGTATGACCCATGGAGTTTCCCTGGTGGCTCAGACAGTAAAGAATCTATCTGCCTGCAATGCAGGAGACCTGGGTTCAATCACTGGCTTGGGAAGATCCCCTGGAGAAGGAAATGGCTACCCGCTCCAGTATTCTTGTCTAGAGAATTCCATTGACAGAGGAGCCTGGCAGGCTACAGTCCATGGGGTTGCAAATGGTCCAACACAACTGAGCACACACACACATGTATGAACTATTTGCTGATCTTATTAACTCTTTGTTAGAATGACATATAAGAACCTAACTGAAATGCAGCCACTTTGCAAATACAATGGACAATTTTCAGTCATTTGAGTGAATTTTTTAAATCTTCCTTATCCTCAATAGCCTATGAAAGGGCCCTCAAAGAACAGTCAAATGTAACTCTTTGACACACTTCTATACTGTAGGGTATAGTACTTTCAACATTAACATGAAGTCGGCAGAATTAAGAACTTAATGACTCTCCATTACCAGCCAAGCCAGATGGTAACCAGCAAAATTCAAGGTGAAACATGGTGATGAGACAAAAATACGCCTCGAAACTCAGATTCAAATATTAACTAAAGGCGCAAATAACTCAAAGGCAAGGATAAAGATGCACAACAAGCCAACAATCAACGTGTGGCTACTCGGAACAACTACTCACATGTGGCGCAAATCAAGCCTAATGAGAGTATATTCAACCCAATACTGGTTTCTGGATTTCCTGTTCCCTTTCGGACAAATCCATTTGCAAATCGCACCTGTAACCTGTCCAACGGCACCAAAAACAAAGGCATTCTGAAGTCTTATTTGCTACATGTTTTCCAAACATGTCACCAGCGCTCGGCCCACAAAGCTACTCACCTGTGATGCATCTGCTGGGGGCCAAGGGTCAGAGAATAGCGCACACGGGTGGCGGGGAACCGGCATCAAGGTTTGCGTTCCTAGGTCACGTGCTACCGCATCTTGCTTACAACCGCTGCACAAACGCGGCCACTCGTCCCCGGGGCCTCCCGGGACCGCCCAACTTCTCCCGAGGGTCGGCGGCTGCGCACCCTGCCGCGAGATGGGGCATGCCAGGGGACACCCGGGGCCTTTCCTCCAGAAGCTTCGGGAGGGGGGCTGCCCGACCTGAGGAAGAGGACAAGGGCGGTCACCCAAATGTGGGGAGGATGCAGCCCCCGTCCTCCGCCGCCGGAGAGCCTGGGCCTGCGGACACCGCCTCCCAAGGGCGGCCAAGTCGCCCGCCCGCCGGCCTGGAGCTCGCTGGCCGCCCTCGCCCCGCCCCGGCCGGGCCCGCGCGCAGCCCACCTGCCGGCCGCGCGGGGGGGCGCGCGCGCCTGCCCCGCCGCTTTGTTCCTCATCCGGGCAGAGCTCGCCTAGGGGCCCTCCCCGCCCGCACGACCCCCGCGCCCCGGGGGCCGCTCGCCTAACGTTTCCCGCCCGGCCCGGCCCAGCCCGCGGTCTCCTCAGGGCCGCACCCTCCAAGGCGCGTTTCCGGCTCCTCAGCCACTCTCGGCGCCCGCCGCTCCGCCCCTCGTGCGTGCGCCCCTCCCCGCCACGGCCCGCAAGCGGCGCCCGCGCGCTCACTCCCCCTCCCCCGGCCCATCCCCCTCCTCCCGCGCGTGCGCGTGGCGGGGACCCAGGCCGGAGGGGGCGGGCCATGAGAGGCTCGGCCTGGAACGCCGCGTCTCAGTCCGTCCCGGTCGAATCGATCGCCGAGCAATCGACCCCGTTGCTAAGCAACCGGGGCTGGCCTGAGCCCCGCGAGCTGGTTCTGAGTCGCAAAAATCCCCCAGACTTCGGGTTTCGGTCTTCGTGGCATCCTTCAGTTAAGAAAGTGTGGGTTCACGCAAGCCTACAAGATTTGAAATAAGGGACTTAACCAGGTATGTTGGCGGTGTTGCCCAGGAGGAATTGAGATTGTATCCAAAATATTTGTCACCACAAGTTACACCTGAAAGTCTCTCAGTTTCCCGCTTGAAGTCATAAAGGGTGGTTTTGGGGATTTTTGTACAGATTACCTTTCCATTCTCTCTTTGCCATTCTTTCCCTACTGCATGCCAGGCGCTATGCTAAATCCTAGGGATACTAAGATGGCTTTAAAGGAAAATGGTCCCAAATTCGCAAGGATTGGATATTGTCTGTAACACACTACCTGGTAGCTTCCTTTCACCAGCAGAATAAAAGAGACCCAGGAATTCCTCCTTTCTTTCAAAAGACACTTATTGAATTACATCTCAAACGTAGGGACAGACAAGAACACACAGGTCTTGACTTTCAACAGCTTGCAATTTAGTGGGGACTGATGAGTTTTGAAAATTCAGTCTCATGTGAAAACAGAGGCACATACAGTGTTTTGGATGAAAGCCTTGAGAGGTGTCAACTAACATAATATTTCCCTTCCTTCTCAGAAGAAAAAGTTGAGGCAACTAATCACTGAACATTTGGCAGGTTACATTGGTTCCACTCTCGTTGAGGACAAATAGAAACCTAAATCAAGAAAATCATATCACAAGAGAGAGACACCTTTCCCTAAAATGTCACATCAAACCTGCGGCCTAGGGAATGATGATGTCTTATAAAAGCTAAATAATTTCATTATGGCTTTCCATTCTGCCTATTCTTTTTGAATAATTATTTAATTTCAGAAGTGTATGTAAATATACACTGAAGCTGAAGCTCCAATACTTTGGCCATCTGATGCCAACAGCTGACTCATTGGAAAAGACCCTGATGCTGGGAAAGATTGAAGGGAGAAGGAGAAGGGGGCAACAGAGGGCGAGATGGTTGGATGGCATCACCGACTCGATGGACATGAGTTTGGGCAAACTCGGGGAGATGGTGAAGGACAGGGAAAACCGGCATGCTGTAGTCCATGGGGTAGTGAAAAGTCAGACACGATTTGGCAACTGAACAACAACAACAATGTAAACATCAGACCAGATAAATATGAGAGCTAAAACTATGTTACTGACAGAAGAAAATACAGGAGAAAACCTTTACAATCTTGATAGGAACAAAAATCAGGAACCACTAAAAATCTGACAAATTGAACTTCATTAAAATTAAAACTTTTGATCTTGAAAAGACACTGCTGACAAAATGATACATACAGCCACCGATAGGGAGAAAACATTTGCAAAACAAATATCCAGCAGTCATGGACTGATGTGAGAGCTGGACCATAAAGAAGAAAAGAATTGAAGCTATCAAATTGTGGTGCTGGAGAAGAATACAAGGAGATCAAACCAGTCCATCCTAAAGGAAATCAACCCTGAGTATTCATTGGAAGGACTGATGCTGAAGCTCCAATACTTTGGCCACCTGATGCAAAGAGCCAGCTCACTGGAAAGATTCTGATGTTGGGAGAGATTGAAGGCCGAAGGAGAAGCAGGTGACAGAGGATGAGATGGTTGGATGACATCACCGACTCAATGGATATGAGTCTGAACAAACTCCAGAAGATGGTAAAGGACAGGGAAGCCTGGCACACTGCAGTCCAGAATTGGACACGACTGAGTGACTAAACAACAACAAACCACAACAATGGAGCTTACATTATAATGGAGAAAGACAGACAATAAACAAGTAATTAAATATAAAATATACCAGATAACAATAAATACCATAAAAATATGGCAAGGAATATAGCTAGAAAGTGCTCAGGGATAGGAGCTGGAACTTTAAATACAGTAGACAGAAAAATTGTCATTGAAAAGGTGATATTTGAAAAAAAAAAATCAAAAAAAAAAATCAAAAATAAAAAAATAAAATTAAAAAAAAAAAAAAAGAAAAGGTGATATTTGAACCAAAGGAGATGACGGAGTGGCCCATGTGCATGTTTGGAAGAATGTTTCACTCAGAGGGAACATCAAGTGCAAAGTCCCAGAGGCAAGAAAATCCCTGATAAGTGTGAGGAACTGCAAGGAGGCCAGTGATACTAGCACTGGATGGTCCAGTATGGGAGCCACTAGCCACATGTGGTTATTCAGCCCCTGAAATGTCCCTAGTTCAAACTGTATAATTTTAAATTGTGTCATTTTATCTTCTAATGATTATGTTACTGGCCCCAGTTCTTCACTCCTCTTGTAACCAGGCCCTTTGCAAAGGGACTTCATAGATCAATCATCCTAGGAAAAAGAGAAAAAGCTTTTTTCTGCCCCTTGATTCTGAGTTTGCATGTTAAACGTATACTAGAATTCATCCTAAATCTTTGCCCCTCAGGCTCAAGAATTAAATGATTGTTTATTGTCTTAAGCTACTGAGTCTTGGGATGGTTTATTTGATGGCCATTCTGAGAGGCTGCCTGCCTTTTCTTGGATACCACTGATTTCCTGCTTTAAACTTTGGAAACCGTTACCTGGGTATAAAAGACTAAGCACTGGTGTTTGGAACGCTGATGCAATGAACATGAACTTGAGCAAACTCCAGGAGATACTGAGGGACAGGGAAGCCTGGCATGCTGCAGGCCATGGGGTCACAAAGAGTCGGATGACTGGACGACTGAACAACAACAACAAGTTCCAAGTATTTGGTTTCTAAGGGCTGCAGAATGGCTTGTTTTCAAAATGGAGTGGGTATGGGATTAGAACTGGGATAATCTTGTGTGTTCTATGGACTTAAAAAGCAGAACATGCATATGGCTGAACTAATTCCATTCCTCAGATTTGAAGAAGCTACATGAATTTCAGTGATGATCACCTAGGCTAAAACTGCTGAAGGAGCCTGACTTTGCTTAGGCTTGGCAGTATGACACCTCTATTTGAGACTGACACCTCTATTTGAGACTGAGTAGAATCAAAGATTGGGGGGGGGAGAGAATCTGTGGAGTTTAACTAAAGAAATGTTGATGTTGTTGTCTTTGAAGTTAAATCTATAGGGTAAGGTTATTTAAGCTTTAGGTTTTAGTTTATCCTTTATTGTTGTTTAGTTGTTGTGTCTGACTCTTTTGTGACCCCATGGACTATAGTCCGCCACGTACCTTTGTTCATGGGATTTCCCAGGCAAGAATACTGGAGTGGGTTGCCATCTTCTACTCTAGGCAGTATTTCCCACCCAGGGATCGAACCCATATCTCCTGCATTGGCAGGCAGATTCTTTACCACTGAGCCACCAGGGAAGCCTAAATCTTACTTATATCACGAGGTAATAAAATATGTTTCCCTATTTCCCCTATGGCAGCTGGAGAAAACTGCAGGTATGGTGCCAGAAAGGTATGCAGCCCTCTGTGCCATTGGTTTAGGAAACCAAAAACTACAATATGATATCAAATACTTCACAAGAAGAGCCAATCTAGGTCTCTTAACCCCACATGCTTAAAGCAGGTGATAAGTAAGGGACCCATCTGAGTTTTAGGAGTGGAAAGTTTCCTTGGCCTTAGAGATATCTTTAAATCTTCTGAGCCTGACCTTTGGGGAAATCCTATTCCCCCTTTTACAAACAGATCTAAATTGGACTACACAAACCTAGTCCTAAGCATTCTTGGCAGTTTTGCATATCTGTAACTTGATCTAGCCAGTCTTAAGAAAGACATTTTTAAAGCTGGAGAGAACATTTGTCTGGATCAAAACTGACTGGGGATTGACTGGAAGTCAGAAGCTATTCTTTTGATCTCTTATCTAAGAAAGAAGGCAGCTCCTCCCCCAGACCAAGACACCCTACCCCCACCACACACACATATACATACTCACATCATGCGAGTAAAACAGTGCTTCTTTCATTGGAAAAGCCATTTATTTCCAAAGCACTTGCACCTTCAAAAAGTGTAAGAAAGAGTGTCAGCATTCTTGGTCTACCATGTAGACCATGTAGTAATCATAATATTACTACACCCTATGAAAACACCACTATGGGATCAGGATCTGACTATTTTTGATTGTGATAGTAGTAGTGGAAAGAGCTTCCCTGGTGACTCAGTATAAGGAAACTGCCTGCAATGCAGGAGACAAGGGTTCAATCCCTGGGTTGGGAAGATCCCCTGGAGAAGGAAATGGCAACCCACTCTAGTATTCTTGCCCTGGGAAATCCCATGAACAAATGTGCCTATCAGGCTACAGTCTATTGGGGTCACAAAAGTTGGACACTAAATAACAACAAATTAGTAGTGGGGAAAAAAATCCTGTAGATATTTATTCCTCAGAGAGAGAATTTTTAAGAAGACAGAAAACCTGGCTCAAGCACTTTAAATTATGTGATAAATCTGTTGATTTGCGTCAGACCAGACTATCATTTGAGTTTTTTATATATTTTATCTTAGTATTTTAAACTTCACCAGATCAGAGAAAAGCAAAAGTAATATTTATTTTCTGTAATAATTTAAATAGTAGAAATATCCATAAAATAAAATGAACTACCCACCCCATCCCCAATCCCACTGTTTTTAGGCAGCCAATGACAAAAGTTTAGTATGTGTCTTTCTACCTTTTTCCTCTGTGCTCACACAGACACATATAAAGACAAATGCATCATCCAGTTTGTTTTAAGTTCATGCTGTGTGTTAACTCTACCATTTGCTTTTTTTTTCTCACTTAACACGTTATGGTGGACATCTCTGCAATTTCTTATGTATAGATCTAACCCATTATTTTTAATAGCATAATATTCTAATAGTATTAGCCCTTTCCCTACTGATGGACATTCAGCCTATTTCCATTTGTTTTCTTGTTTTAATCACTACAAACAATGCTGCAAAAATATTATTATATGTAAATCCACACTGGTGCATTTATTTTTGCAGGATAAAACTGTAGGGATCTTGAGTCATAGGATATATGATGTGTACTATTAATGTTAGCAGTTACTTCTCCCAAAGCTTGTAGAAATCTATGTTCTGCCACTTACCAAATCCTTGCCTGTCCTGGATGTTAACAATCTTTTAATTTTTTGCCAATCTGAGGATGAAAAATGGTATCTGTAAGCGTTCTCTCTTTTGTTCCCCTCCAATCTACTATTTGGCAGTGATCTTTAAAAAAACAAAACAAAACAAATTTTACCATGTCATCTCCCTGCTCAAAACGCCTCATTTATTTCCCATCACTCTTAGAATAATGGCTAAGAGTCATGCTTTGACATGGCCAAAAAGCAACTTGTGGTCTAATTTCTGCCTCTCTGGTGGGCTTTTCACCCAGTAGGGCTTTCCCAGTGGGTCTCTACTCTCCTGAGAAATGAAGATGACATATTTGTTTGCTGGTATAAGTCTCAGAGGAAGCTACACCTTTTAAAATGTGACTAACTTATGCCTGAAAGGAATAATTATTTCTATTTTATTTGCCTTCATGGAAGCGCTTTTCCAGTTGCTTCGGGCAGATCATTTAGAGTAAACAGGGAAGCACAGGACTTGTCAAAAAATCATGTTAGGGCGACACCTTGGCTCTTGAGGAACAGGCAGAAAGTCTGATTATAAATGCAGGGGAGTTTTGCTTCTCTTGTTTTTAAGTTGGACTTTTAAAGTAGAAGCTGCCTTTAATGTGCTGGTTTGTAGAACAAGAAATCTGATTTTCAGTGTGATAACAAATTCTTTGACATTAACCAGTACAGTTGGATTTTTAATGACACTTTCATCTTCAAAGCTCTTCACCAACACGGTGGATTAATTATTCATTTTTTAGTTATGTTTTAAAAAGACAGTCTTCAAAGCCATCATCCTTTCTCTTTGGAAATGGGGCTCTCCCCCTTTCAAATGTTACTTTCTCACCCTCAAGGGTGAAAATAAATTGCATCTCTCTTTTTTTTTAAAAACAAAAAGAATACAATAGAAATATACTCTTTACACTATGAAGAGATGATGTCCTTATATCCTGGGTGGGATTAGAAGAGGTCTGGAAGCAGTGTTTAAGCTGTGTTTACAGTAAGCACTGAGAAATAACTGGCTAAAAGTGTTTGTCTCAGTCTTTTGATGTGCTCTTAAAAAGTAGCACAAATACATCACCGCCCAGTCTTCAACTTAATAATATGCAGACCCTTATATTTGTTGTTAAAGTGTATTTCTTTTCTGTTCCCTTCAAAAATTGCCTACTTGGGTTTTTAAAAGGTTTAGTTTTGGAGAATAAAACCCTCAAACTTTCCCCGAGGTCCTCTCTGACTTGACACATTTTTTAACCACAAGGGAGCAGTCTTCTCTTTGATGAGGCCTTCTCTCCTAGTCTCCAGAAATGAAAGAGCAAGTGTAAGTTTGCAAACAGTCTAAAAGCTCCTTCCATTAGCCCTGGACGCCGGAAACCACAAAGGGCAGTCAAGTTTTGATTTTAAAGGAGAAAGCCTCTGGTAAACTTGCACTCAGCCACCAGTTGATCTGTTGGTTCCTGGGAGGAGCTCTTCTGAAACCTTGAAGATTCCTGTGCTCATGAAGACCCAGAGCGGTGGATTACAGTAATTGTATAGCTTTTGGTGGCTGTGGAAGATTATTCAGTGTTTGGTGTGCATTTTCATTTCCAGGCCACGGGACCGAGGAGAGGAACCCCGTTTGTTATCTTTTGAAATAAGATCAGAAGGGAAGAAAGGGTTTGAAGTGTGGATTAGGGGGATCCTAAATCTTTGCCTATCACCTCCGCCTGGATCATTATAAAAAGATCGAGGAGTGCAATGAACTTAGGGAATCCTCGTTTTCTTGAAGCTTGTTCTGGAACCTAGCTTCCGAGCCCAGAAACTTCTTCAAAAGCTGACCAGCAGTGTCAGGCAGTCTGAATGGACCAGGATCTCCGCTTTGAAGATTTTCAGTCTCATCTTCTGCTGAGAGATTCATCTCTGGGGTGATTGGTTTTCTTTTTGGCGAATGATGGAGAAACGTCCACAGGACGGACTGCTGACCCTGCCGTACCACCTGCGCCGGGTGCCCCTGGGCGTGCCGAGGTCCCTGCCCCGCCTCCCTCTGCGGGACTCCTTCAGAGTCTCCGTGAGTCTGGACCCCGCGTGCTGGGAGCGGGCGCTTGGCGGCGGCAGCGCCCCAAGGCGGCCCTATCTGCCCCTCCCGCTGGACGGCGCCTTCGAGCCCGCCTTCCTTCGCAAGCGCAACGAGCGCGAGCGGCAGCGGGTGCGCTGCGTGAACGAGGGGTACGCGCGCCTCCGAGACCACCTGCCCCGTGAGCTGGCGGACAAGCGCCTCAGCAAAGTGGAGACTCTCCGCGCCGCCATCGGCTACATCAAGCAACTCCAGGAGGTGCTGGAGCGCCACGCGCGGGGACAGGAGGGTGCGGCTAGTGCCGGCTCCTCGCGCAGGGCCGAATGCAACAGCGATGGCGAGTCCAAGGCCTCATCGGCGCCTTCGCCCAGCAGCGAGCCCGAGGAAGGGGCCAGCTAGCGAGCGCCCTCCGGGCCCAGCCCACTCCCGCGGCTCTGCGCGTATTTGGCGTCTGCTCTAAGGTTCCCGCCGGAGGTGGTTTGCATTTGCTATCTGCACCCCCCGCCCCACCGCGCCCCAGAAACAAATCTTAAGAAATGGAAATGAGTGCTCTAGGGGGAAAAAAAGATTTTGACGTTCTCTTTGTTTCCATCCACACTCCACCATCACCACCCCTTTTTTGTTATGTGCCTGCAACTTAAAGATGCTAACGAAACTCTTCCTATATCAAATAAAAGCTGTAGCAGATTCAAGGGCTTCCCTGATGGATCAGCAGGTAAAGAATCCGCCTGCAATGCCGGAGATGCCGGTTTGATCCCCGGGTCTGGAAGATCCCCTGGAGGAGGAAAATGGCAACCCACTCCAGTATTCTTGCCTGAAAAATCCCATGGACAGAGGAGCCTGGCCGGCTACAGTCCATGGGGTCTCAAAGAGTCGGACACGACTGACTGAGCGACTATGCACGTACCAGACTCTGAACTGCTCAAAACGGTAATTTGCCACAGTCAGCAGGGGTGGGTAAATTAGGGATGTAAATACTGGAACAAATTCAACCAATAACCAAATAACTTCCTGAACTAGCTAACTAAATGACAGCCCTAAGACGAGACGAATGGTTTTCCTGCCTTTGGGAATTGATGAGAAATGCAATGACACTGTGCTTTGGATGAAGGTGATCCTAAGCTGACACTTGAGAACACGTTTGCCAGAGCCAGACATACCAGATTGTGCTGTTGACTGAGCGTGTTGAACGTCAGTACTAGAAAAAACATTACATATTTGAAACATCCTGTTTTATCAAAAAGTGGAAATGTGGAAACTTCATAGTATTTAGTGAATAATAACATGTTAGTATCAATGATTTTTTTGGAAGAGAACTCAGATTTGTATGAAAACTTATTTCTCCTTAGTTCTTTTGTCCATTTTCCTTTCATCTCCCCTTGTTTTCACTACATCTAACCTTCAGTTAAAGTAACACTGTGACTGTAAAATAGAAAAAGGAAAAGGACCTGCTCCTTTCAACCAGGTTCAAGGGGAGGGAGGGATGGAGGCTGGTGCATTCTCTAACTTCTATCACCTTGAGGGCTTTCAGCTATATTGAAATTGTCCAGTGACTTTGGCAGTCTTTTAAAAATACTTAATTCTGGTCTTTTTTTTTTTTTCCTGAGAAACAATTATAAATTTAGTAGGTAAGTCAAATGCTTGTTGACATATGAAGATAAGCTTCCTCTCGTTTGCGTCCCTCTCAAGTTTTCTAATATGCTGCATTCCCCTTACCACAGAGACAGCTTTGCTAATAAGGGGGCGTGTGTGTGTGTGTGTGTGTGTGTCAGAGCCTTTTCCAGGTATTCACTGATGTTCCACACTGAGGTAGGTTTTACTACCACCTTTCTTCAGATATGTGAACCAAGGGATGCTAATAAGCAATGAACGTCTTTTCAGAAATTTTGCTGCTTTTCACATTATCCAATTCTTATAAATCTGTGAAGTGGGTGTTGTATGTATTTGGAGTTTTAAAAAAAAAAAAAAGACTGGGAGAGATTACATGCCTTGCCCAGGTTAGTGTTTCAAGAATTAGCTGAGATCTACTCCAAAGTCGGCCTAACCCCAAAGCCCAGGCTTGCGGCTTGCTTTCTCTCTGACCGCGCTCTCCCTTGCTCTGTCATCTGCCAGCTGGGTGACTGAGCAAACGCTCCTTAAACTCTCTGCAACTCAGCTTCTTTGTCCTTGTCCTACTATTTCATAGAAGCGTAAATTAAAGACCTTAGTAATCTGCAAACTACAATCCAATGATTAAGTTAGTAGTGTTATTAGCTCTACAGAGAGGAGGCCTGGTTAAAAATGATCTCTAGATGGAGTGTGATTTCCTCAGTGTTTCAGAAGCAGGGTAGAGTAAACCACTCTTCATTAGCATTCTATCTTCTATTGTAAGGCTCTAGGAGACATGACTGGTGGAATGCTGAATCCATGTTAAAATGTATTATTGATATTTATCATGATGAATTATGGGATTCTATTGTTTCTGGCTGCTCAGATAAATGCTGTACCAGATTTACCACCAAGCTTGACTTTTTCTTAAGAAGCAAGTGGAGATTTGTGGCTTGAATGAGCAAGAAACAGATATTTTCTTACTCATTACTTGGTTACATTCTCACAAACTCCTGTAATATATCTATTTTGTTCTCCAAGCTGGTTCTTACTCCAGTGGGGGTTTCAGTGATGCAAGTATGTATAGGTGAGGTATATTTTCTCATTAAGAAAAAGAGAAAACACTCATGTTATTGTAATACCTTCCTGGCTGAGTTGGAGGAGAGGCGAACTAACCACACTGTTCATTGGAGAACCTTGAGACTTTTCTCAGGAGCCTTCTATAGGTGGTAATAACACTCTTCATTCCTTTTTTCTGCTCCAGCTAATGGGCAGGCACCTTGACATTCTCTTTTCTAAAGTAGTAATAATAAAAAAAAGAGTATACTTTCTTAATCTGTACAGGTTATGTGGTTGCTTTCAATGCAGGAAAAAAGAAATAAAAGATTTTTTTTCTTCATTTACTTTTTCAAAATGTGTGTTATGAAATGTGTGAAAAAATATACTACACTTTGCGGACATTAGTGATTTACAAAGAGGACAGGGGCTTCCCTAGTGGTCCAATGGCTAAGACTTCAAGCTCCCAATGCAGGTTCAATCCCTGGTCAGGGAAATAGGTCCCATGTACTGAAACTAAAGATCCCAAGTGCTGCAGCTAAGACCTGGTGTGGCCAAATAAATAAATAAATATGTATTTTTTTGAAAAGGGAGAGAGGACAAAGCAGTTTTAAAATAGAACTTTCTTTCTGGATAAAATGCCTTGAGACATCTGGTGAGATGTTTGTTTTCAGTCCTATTGAGAATAAAGGAATGATTTTGAGAAACCTTTTGGAATAATAATAATAAGATCCCATGTCAATCATGTAACTTTTTTTAAAGGGGAAAAAAATCAGGCAGTTTTTATAGAACTTTCCTAATGGCACAGGGAGGCATGCCAATCCAGGAATAAGACCTCTTAAAATGTTCAATCTTCCCCTTTTCTATGATTGAACATCTAACTAACCATAGAACAATTTGATTTTCAGGAATTTCCCAGGCCAGTGGTTAGGACTCTCAGCTTTCATTGCTCAGAGGATCCAGGTTCATTCTCTGATCAGGGAACTAGGATCCTGCAAGCTGTGTAGCAAAACTCAAAAAAAAAAAAAAAAAAAAAAAGACTCAAAAAGGACAAAATTAACTACCAACAAGTGACGTAAAAGCAATGGAGTGAATGGGAGTTTTAGGGAAATGATGCCTTCATGAAAGGAGTAACATTAATGTTGTTCAAGATCTTGTTTTTTTTGATACTCAGCCTAAATATAGTAATTAATTACACTGTATTGCTTTTGGAATATTCATAACACTGACTAACAACTGTGACACCTTACCCCCACGCTGAGGGTGCAAAGGCAGAGGGGCTGTTGTGGGGTGTGGGCGAGTTTGCCCTCCGGCTTGGTCTCTCACCAATCTGGTAACCTTGGGCGAGTCCCTAACTTCAGTGATCTCACTTCCCCATGCCAGATCACATGAAGATCGGACTGCGTGATCTTTTAGGCCTTTCTTCTGATATGTGTGAAATCCTAGACTAGGGGAAACAGATGTTGGTGAGATATGCCCACTTCCTGCCACACAGCTCAGCGGCTCTGTGCTTCTGTCATCTCTTCCTACTGGAAAGATCCAGTACCAGAGCAGCTGTTTACACTTTACTGAATCCTAATTGCTATTACAATGCTTCATTTTAAAAAGGCAAGCTTCATCATCTTTTGCGGAGTAGACTTTGAAGAATCTTATGATCTGGAAGAAAAATGAACACATTTCACCTCAGTATGAAGAAAAAAGGTTACGTGTTATAACTGGTGTTCAAAATGAAAAATGTTACGATACAGAGAAAAGAGGGGTTAATTCTAGCTTCAAGTGAGCAGAGGACTAGGAGGAAAGGCACTGGGGGATGTAGCCTCAGGCAGGTGGAATACACTGGATTTTTCCCTAAAAGCAAGGAACTGTATTTGGAGAATAGAACTTGAGTAATAGGAGATTAGAAATGATGGTTGAGAAAAGGTTCTGGGAGGCACTGAAAGCCAGGTGAAAATAACTTTATTTTGTAGACAATGGCGAACTATTGAAAAAAAACTTTTTTTGGCTTGGAGAGAGGGTAAACTGTTCAGCGCTGTGGCTGAGGCTCACTCTGGTGGTAGGAAGCGGCAGACCGACAGGGTATTGCAATCACGAAGAAAGAGGAAGTGAGGGCTTAAACAAAGGCAGTGGCAGTGGGAATGGGAAGGGATGGATTGGGAGATAAAGAGGAAGAAATTAAGAGATGTGTCTGGTGAGTTCCCACCAACTGAAGTCAAAAACACAGAAAAGAGAAAGCAGGTTGAAAAGAGACATGTCTTGTTTTGGGAGATGCTGGGTTTATATTAATAGGTTACTCCTGTCCACAAGCAGTTGAAAGTGCTGACAGTGCAGTCAGGAGGGAAGTCAAGGACAGCTGTAGGCTGAGAGGCACACACATATAGACTTAGTGACTGAACAAGAAGTAGATGAGATTTCCCAGGGAAAGAAGGACTACTCTGAAGGAGTGGCACAAGAAAAATGCCTTTGAAGAGGACCAAGATGCTGGAAGGAGAAACAGGCTGTGTGAGATCATGGCAATTAAATGGCAAATGTCATTTTGCAAGGAGGAGGGAGCAGACAGCATCATATGAGTCAGAGCTGTCAGGGGATTTAAATGTGAGAGGGATCCATTAGATTTAACCATTAAAAGATCACTAGAGACCTTTGTGAAAGGAGTGGGGTGAGAAAGCAGAGGGAAGGCTAAAGACTGCCCTTTAAGATGCTTCACAGTGAACAGAGTAGGAGAGCTGGGATGACATAAAGGGGACCAGTTGGAGGAGAACATGGCACATCAAAGACAGTTTTGAGCTTGAGGTCTTACAAACAGTTCAAGTCAACACAGTAGCTCATGGATGACAAAGTTTTTCAAGGAGTCTGAAGTCAGGTGGAGGTGAAGGTCCTAGAAACTGGCAATATTAAAGAACTGGGAGGGCACCAGATTGGAAGGTAACCAGTTGAGACTAAGATGGGTGTTTTAAATCATTGAAGAAGATGAAGCAGATGTCTGTAAATGCCTGCCATTTGTAGGAACGGCGATGACAATGAGGAAAGGGCTGTGTGAAAAGTTCAGTTCAGTCGCTCAGTCGTGTCCGACTCTTTGCAACCCCATGAATCGCAGCACGCCAGGCCTCCCTGTCCATGATCAACTCCTGGAGTCTACCCAAGCCCATGTCCATTGAGTCGGTGATGCCATCCAGCCATCTAATCCTCTGTCGTCCCCTTCTCCTCCTGCCCCCAATCCTTCCCAGCATTAGGGTCTTTTGAAAAGTGTGACTGTACAAGTTTAAGAATTAAGTTTTTAATGACTTCATTAAAAAGTTGCACAAACTCCTGTGATGATACAGAAACTTAAATGGTATTGGTATTTAATATTTTATAGTTTTGTGATTATAATTAACTATGAAAGTTCACCAGTGTTTATTATATGAGATAATGATAATATACAAAACACACCTTGCCTGAGTTGGGCAGCAAATAACAGGTGCTCAATAATTTATTTTTTCTCTGTAGCTTCTAGGGCTAAAAAAAAATTCTCACAGAGACTAACTTTTACAGAACAACTGGTATAAAGGAGATGCAATGTATCAAGGGTTGGTGAGAAAGAAAAAAACCGTCATATTTTCTTCCCTTTGTGGAAATATCTGGAGATGGGAGGAAAAAATAACTTAGGAAAAAGGAACAGGGTTTGGAGGAGAGTAGAATTGAGATGCCCTTTGGCTGTTTAGATTTGGAGAGATGTCATCTGCTTCTTTGGCCTGGCCATTTCTGATCTGTGGGTAACATAACTTCTGGGGCTTCCCTGGTGTCTCAGTGGTAAAAAAGAATCTACCTGCAATGCAGGAGAATGCAGGAGATGCGGGTTCGATCCTTGGGTAAGGAAGATCCCCTGGAGAAGGAAATGGCAACCCACTCCAGTATTCTTGCCTGGGAAATATCATGGACAGACGAGCCTGGTGAGCTACAGTCCATGGGGCTGTGAAAGAGTCAGGCATGACTTAGCAACTAAACAACATACCTTCAACACATATTCAGGATGCTTGAACTTAACATTCATCCTCCTGAATCCAGGTGCTATAAACCTTAGTTGAATTTGAGACCAAAGTCCCATCAGGTCAGGGAAGGTATTTCACAGGATGAGTCAGTGTTACCTAGCTATAACCAAGTCAGCCACGGTTTCAGATGGTGCATTTCAAAAGCTTTCCGAGCTGTTTGTCTAGACAAAAGTTTTCTTCAAAGCTCCCAAAGTTATCATTGTCTTCTCCCAAAATGGGTAACAATCCCACTTGTCACCTTGGGAATGAGACTTTCAACGGAAATGTCGATCAGTGGAATCCTTTGCAGAATGATCACTTCGTGATCCTTCGCTTTCAGCCATTGCCAGCCTTTTCATGTCCATCATGCAGACAGGCTGCTGGGAGAGGGCAGAGGGCCTGATGCTGCTTTATTGGTCCATGAAACCGTAGAACCATTCCCAGCTCTTTGATTATCATCGCCGAGTTGTCTGTTTTTATGCACAGGCTCTCTGGGTGGTGAGAATGATTTTGAATCTGTTCGTAGCGATTTAGCTGCGTCCTTTGCTGAAAACCTGTCAACAGCCTTTTCTTGTTGGGTTAGACACTGTCATTAACCATGGTCAAAATAGAACTAAAAAGCGGCAGAAGAAGTGTGTCCAGACGATCAGCCTGGTTTTTGCCTGCAAAGCAAGCCTTGAGTGGGCCACTGAAGACATTTCTTTTATCCCCGACAGTAGAAACACCTCTGAAGGAGGAACCAGATCTCAGAATCACAGGACTAGAAAGGGCCTTGGGAAATGACCTGATTCAACCCCAGGAGTTTTAGTGAGATGAAGGATTAACCCATGTGGGGCAAAAGCATATCTGTTCTCTCTTAAAAGACCTCTAGTAACAGAAATTCTCCATCAGCTGACATTTCCTGAGGGCCTACCTGACAGCAGGTTGGTCCTTCTGTGTATTATTCTCATTTGATCTTTATAACTATCCAACGAGGTATGTATTACATGTCACTTTCATTTTAAATATGAGGAACTAAAATTTAGGGAATTAATGTATCATACAGATCAGTGGTAGTAATTCGTCTATGGATGGTCTTCATTCACCCATCTGTATATCCATCCATTCATCAATCAGAAAATATTTACTAGTTGCCTACACGGAGCTTAACTTTAGGAAGAGGAAGAAAGTCAATAAAGCATAAATATGTTTTCAGGTGGCAATAATGGCCAAGAAAAATAAAGCAAGGATTTTTGTAATTCAATGACTTTTCACTCTGATTTTCAACCAACATCTCTTCTCCTTTTACTATTCTACAGCAGCCCTGTGCGGATTCAAATGACTAGACAAATCTCAATCAGAACAGCCGTTTGGAGCAGTCAAAAGAAGAAAAATTAAACTTGGGAGTCAAAATACCTAGTTCTCCATGCCTGGCTCTGTCATTAGTTGATGCCCTTAGGCAAGCTACTTGATCTTTCAGGCTACATTCCAATTTGTAATGAAGGGATAATACCTACCATGCAAACCTAATTAAATTCAAGTGAATGGCTCACATAATCCTTTCTCCCACCCTCCCTTATTTGTTTGTTGGCTTGCTTGTTTATTTATAGGTAACAAATGAATTTAGAGAGATGCACATTCCATAGACAGAATACAGTCCATTTGAAAAGCCGAGAGGCCCTGAAATATGGAATGGTTAGTTTTTGCGGGCTGGGTAATTTCACAGGCTAATGAGTGGGAGGATTATCTCAACTATTATAGGGAAGAGGCGGCGATGTCCAGGAATTGGGCCACTGCCCACTTTTTGGCCTTTCAGTGGTTGGCCCTGGAACTGTCATGGCACTGGTGGGTGTCATTCTGCATATGCTAATGTTTTACAATAAGCATATATGGAGGCTCAAGGCCCACTGGAAGCTGAATCTTCTGCCATCTTGGATCTAGTTGGTAGTTGGTTCTAACTAGTTTTTGTCACATCCTATGGCTGTCATTCTTTTAATGGTTGTTTAAAGGGGAATGCCCCCTTCCCTCCAGTTTCATTCCCTCCTCAGAGATTTTACTTCCATATTCTAATGGGAAGCAGAGGGGCGAAGGTCAGTCTTCTGAAACTGCTTCAAGGCTGAGTAAGGGCATCAATCCTGCCTAACCCTCCTTCATTTATTAAGGACTAGAACCATATGTAAAAATGTTGGGTACACTGCAAAGCAGGAATGGTGATTTTTAACGCGTAATGCTAAGTCGCTTCAGTCGTGTCCGACTCTGTGCGACCCCATGGACAGCAGCCCACCAGGCTCCTCTGTCCACGGGGTTCTCCAGGCAAGAATACTGGAGTGGGTTGCCATTTCCTTCTCCAACTACTATATGGTTGGTACTCTTTTCATTTACTACACATCTATCTGCAAGGTACAACTTAAATCACCACTCCTCTATGATATGTCCTCCTTACAACACCATCTTCAGATCACTGGTATTTCAGATATTAGTTTCAAAGCAAGAGCCTTTAAAGATCAGAAACTATTAATAACTTGGCACACACCAAGGTGCTTGATTAACAATTAATAGCATCTTCATACTCAGCTGATCCAGATGGACCCAAATCATGCTCTCTGGACAATGTGAAAATCCTATGTAGTCAAGCAATGGAGCAGATGCAAAAATAAGGACATAAATGAGAAGTAAGGACAGAAGGGGTAATGTGAGTTGTGTATTGGAATATCAGGCACAGCGAGTTGTAAACACTTCAGCAATACAGATGATGCTTAAAGCAATTTTCAGAAATAGGAAAAAGTAACTTTAAAAAAGCGGTCTTAAGAACAAAATAGGAAAACCTAAAAAAAATGTTATCTTGTATGTAAGCTTTTAAAGGTTATATGAAGATCAAAATGGGAGCATCTTAAGATCTGCAAGATTTTACTTCAATATTTTAATCTTCAGTTCCTTGTTGCTCCACAAAACATTTTACAAAATTAGAAAATTAGTGAGTGTTCACATTTTATGTCTCATAAATTGGTTTTCGCAACCACATGTTGATGACAGGAATGACACAGTCCATCATCAATGTGTGAATGTCAGTGCTTTTCAAAATATTATTGATAAACCTACTGACTTTAGAGGCCTGAAAAAGATGTGCACAGTAATAAGACTCATTTCATGCCTGGTGAAACCAGACAGTCCCTTATCAAAGTGCATTCCCAGCTGTGTCCATGTGCCCAAGCATGGGGAACATTTAGAGCAATAAAAACAGCTGGTTACTTCAACTTTGTTTGAACATTCATTTTTAAATGGCTTTTGCCTCAAATGAGAAAATGACATCTTTAGAACAGGAAAACAATGTTTGTAGTTTTCTTTTTGAACTCAAAATATTAACCATTACTTCCCAAGGTCATTAATAGGGCCAAGTTTGGGAGAAATGCTACATATAAGAAAAGCTTATAATCCAGAAATGCCATGGCACAAACCATTTCTATTTCTCTACCTCATTTGCTCCCCTCTACCCTCCCCAGAGTGACTTTCAAAGTGTCCAACAGGACATAACATATGTACCTTGGATGATTGGCAGCATTTCCTGCACTGACATCACAGTTCTGCAAGTGGACTTTGCTAAATGACATCACTGGGAAAGCCCAGTTAGAGGGAGTCCACACAGATACTCACTGTTGTCTCATCTCTAGAGATGAAAACTTAGTACCTGCCAGAAGCCTGTTTCTCATCCTCAAATGCCCTCCAGTGTCCACAGGTAACCTGCCTCCTTAACTCATCTGTGCACAATGATCACTGGTCCAACCCAGAGGCACAAGTAATATATAATTACTGCATTAAGGTTACTAACTTATTGGTAACTTTTAAACTCTAAACCCATTAAAGTTACTGAGTGCTCAAAGTAAAGACATGCTATTTCATGTCACATTTTTTTCAGAGGAAGTCTGCTTTTCTCTAGCTAGCATTTAGAAGATACTCCAATGGGGGATTTTATTATAAGTTGAGGGATAAGTGTTAGAAAAGAGTATCTTTACGGCACATCTCTGAAAGCAACCAGGGAGAAATCAGAAAACAGCAACACTGACCAAAGTGAGTCAAGCATAAATACTGTCCTAAGCTATGAAACATTAAGCATAAAATATAAACAACATACTACAACTTTATTAGATTTTTCCATTTTAGTGTCTGGACTCTACTGTGGCCTTAGTAACCTATAACTTTAACATTTTCGGGTGTCATAGTACATAGCACCTCATCTGATTAGGTGGCACAAGACTAGTCAACCTGTCAACACAGAGTAACCATTAGCATCACAGCTGTGGCCATTTGATGTTTTATAATAATTCAATCGCAAATGTAAAGATACTCAGTATTTTACAGGGGCTCTCTGATGCTGCCTTCTAAGTTATTATTCAAGAAAAGTCTACCTGACCAGGCCTAATTAATGACAGACACCAGCTGATGCCATTTTTACAGGTAAGTCAAAACTCTGCCTTATATTTAAAATGACAAAGGTAACAAGTCTGTGAAGTTATTTTCTCTTTTGGGTACCCATCCCTACACCTCCACACACATCCCCCCTCTATAACTTGTCCCATTATCCATTTGTTCAACATCCTGCTTTGACCCACTTGTATGCGCCAAGTAAGAATAGTATTTAGGGTTTTGCTCAGTGCAGGACAAGGCGGTTTAAGAGTAGATAAGTAGACAAAGTGACAGAGGGAAAAAAAGACATTCCAAAACCTTCCTATTTAATAGAATGTTCTTCACAATACCTCACAGGCTGGAAACAGAGGTTCGTGTAAAGAACTTCATTCTGATGAAGAAAGACTTGTGTGACTGAGTAAGGCAGTTTCTTGACTTATCCTCACCCCCTAACAGATTTTTCTAAAAATCTATGGGATAATCAGGGAGGAAGCATATACATTTCTTTCCATGAGGAGGCAACATGACTCCTTCCGGAAGGAAAGTTTACAACATTGACTCCAGAATTGGAAGCTGCCCCACCAGCCATTTTGGAACAGGCAGCTAGAGCTGCACACCCTGGAACCTGTCAGGTCTCGAGTGTGATGTCTGAAGAGCGTTTCTGTCCACTTCCACTTCAGGGAGGGTCAGTGGTGTCCGGTGGCCGTGGTCAGGGTTCTATCCTTTGATGACAGCAATCGGCCTCAGTTTAATGGCCTTCTTGCTGATTCCAGCATCATGGCAGGTGTTCACCACATCCGTCACATTCTTATAGGACTCAGGGGCCTGCAGGGGTGGAGTTAAACATTGCAAAAGTCTACTTAAAATGGAATCTTTCAAAGGATTAATCTCCACTTGTAATTACCGAAATGCACATTCAAACAGCACTGAGTTGGGTTTTTTTTTTGCCTATAAAATAAGCAAAGATTTAAAAGATGATTAAGTTCATTGTTGGTAAGGGGGCAGTATGATAAACACTCTCACCTTGTTTTATATATTTTCTGTATTTCTCTAAATTTCCCCAAAGAACATAAGTCATTTGCATAGTAGGAAAAGTAGTAAATGTAACTGAATAAAGCATATACACCAATATCCAACTGAAAGGAAATGTACCAAACCATTCTCTTAGTGGTAACTGTCTTTGGATGGTGGAGTTATTAACAATTTTGATTTTCTCTTATTATATGTTTCTATAGTTGTCAAAATTCCTGGAATGAACACATAATACCTTCACAATAAGGAAAGATTATTACATTCACATATATAACTAACACTGTATTCATGCATGTGTACATGTGTATATATACATACACATACACACAGTTTGTCTCTGTAGTTTCTAGTAAGACCTCCCCACCTTCCTTCAGTCTCGCCACCATCAGAACAAACGTCTTCACGCACACCTTTCATCTCTATGCCTGTCAGCACAGCAAGCTTAGAACTCTCACTGAATCCCATGGGGCTGTGTGCACACCCCTTTCTGAAAGCCCATCTCTCATTCCCTTCCAGTTTCTGAAACATTTCCACTGTGACCTCTGAACTCCTTTCCACTGAGTTAAAGGCAAAGAACTTCCTCCCTTCTTGTTTAAACATTCCCTTTGCCTTCTTGTTCTTGCTGAAACATAGATCTACCCTGAGGATGTTACTTCTGCCTCCAACTTTCTGAAGTGGCAGCTGTTTTCTCTCCCAAACTGGGTCATGCCATTAGGCTGAGAGGTGGGACAGGTGTCCCTGCTCTTCATGGTTCCTTTCAGACCATTTTCCCTCCTTTCTCCCAGTTCTGAATTTTGCAGTCATCATTTATACCACGTACTACTCTTCTTGCTGGAATCATCTGCTAGAATCTGTTCCCATTGTTACTTGAAGATTTCTAGCTCCTGGGTCATCCTCAGCCTCTCCGGCTTAATTGTGAACAATTTCAATAACCAGGAACAGGATTCTTTCAGTACCTGGTTTCCTAGTTCCTTGATTGCTGCTCCTTCAATGCTTACTTCAGCCATTCACTCCCGGAGTCAGACCCCAGAACTAGTCATCGCCAATGCTTACAACTCCCCCAGTCTCAGCTCCCAACATCCCAAGTTGGTGAATACAGCCTAGGTTTTCACCTCCAACAATCCTTTAAACCTCACGAGACCCACAATCTTTTTGCAACCCATCAACAATCTTGATTATCTTTCATTGCAACCCCCACTAAAGGAAACTCAACATCTATTTCACACCTCCACCTATAGAGTTGAACGTAGCTTAAAAACACCCAACCACTGAATTTAAGTTCAAGTGGATCCTTGACACTGTCCTGCCAATCACCTAAATTTCACTAAGCCAATCACTCTCTCTTAAATGATGATTTCATCATACCTGAGCTCCTAGCAAAGAGAAACCCCATGAGATCTCACCTCCTTTCATCTCCTCAAGGATATTTCTATTAGCAACAGTAACAACGGCTATCTCTGTATACTGGCATACATTATGAACAGTTTTATGCTGCATACTTATCAAAATTTCACTTACCTCTTCCATCACCAGTTTGGGTGAGGCGACACGGATTGCAATTCCCATGTCTGCCAATTTGTCGAGGACATCCTGGAAATCTAAATTACGTCTTGACTTTGCTCGGGACAGTGCACGGCCCTAGGTTGGGAAAGGAATGAACTTCATTTATAAATTATGTTCAATCCCAGTGATTATTTAAACCCTTAGGATGATATGCTTTTTCCTTGAATTCTTTTTAAACTACAAAAAGAATTTTAAAAAATCTTTTCCTATTTCATCAACCTTATAATGTGCCTTTTGTTCTAAGATTCATCATATCTTTGTGGAAAACAAATTTGCATTTACAAGGCATTTTAAGATTCAGTTTTGTGTTTTTGATCACTATTAATTATCAACTAAATACAAATATGTTAATTTAAAATTGTAAATGATAAGTCTATCATCAGAAAAACTTTATGCTGTTTGTGATTTAAAACAGTTTCTCAGCCTTAGCACTTACTGACATCCTGGATTAGGTAACTATCATACACACTGTAAGACATTTAGCAGAATCTTTGGCCTCTACTCACTACATGCCAACAGCAAAATTCCCCTCCCTGACGGTGACAATAAAAAAAAGCCCTGAAACATTGTTGATGCGTATGAGGGAAGATGATTTTGATCACTGGGTTAAAAATTAGGAGTTGAGAGGCAACTGGAAACGAGAAAGGGTCAGAGGAAAAAATAGTATGGTTTATATATATATATGCAAGGGTCTGTCTGGTTGAAAAGATATCCTAGACAGTTTCTATTTTCCACTCCATCACCAACTAAGAATGTTGATGGCTTAGAAAAGCAGTTAGAAAACTGGTCTGGGAGCCAAATCTGACCTACTACCTACTTTTGTAAATAAAGTTTTATTAGACACAGCAAACCCCCTTGTTTATGTACAGTTGCTTTCTACTATGATGGCACAACGGAATGGCTCCTACAGAGATCTTCTGGCCCCAAAAGCCTAAAATGTTTACGTCTGGTGCTTTATAGAAAGTTTACCAACACGTGGCTTAGAAGAGACAATATACTGAAATACGTGAGCAGTCTGCACGTGGGTCCTGATTCGCAAAATAGGGCATTTCCTCCAAATCTTGAGTGGATCTACCCAGTAAGGAACAAATTGTGCTAACAGCTAAGTCTGTAAATCACTGAGAAACACTGCGAGGTAAACTTGCATCAGGTTAAGTTTTATCAGTTATGCTAGTGTGACAATTTCTCAATCTGCATTTTGTGGATTCAGAGTTGAGGAATAGTCCCTAGCCATACAATGAGCTCACTAAGGCTGAGATACTTGGTGACCTCAGTATATTACTAGACAGTATATATTCACTAGATAGTATGTATTATGGGGATAAACTCATGTAGAAGACAAGACAGATCCAAACCTCAACTTTGTTAATGTTCAACCAAGGGCTTCCCTGGTGGCTCAGATGGTAAAGAGGCTGCCTGCAGGGCAGAAGACATGGGTTCAATCCCTGGCTCTGGAAGATCCCCTGGAGAAGGAAATGGCAACCCACTCCAGTGTTCTTGCCTGGAAAATCCCATGGACAGAGGAGCCTTGCAGGCTACAGCCCATGGACACGACTGAGCAACTTCACTTTCACTTTTAAGTATATTTACCCATCAAAGTGCAAAGCAATGACTACGCTGAAGAGAGCCTTTCTAAGTGAGCTTCTGTTTTCATAACTCACCGCTCCATGACAAGTTGTTCCAAAGGTTTCAGTCATGCCCTGCTCAGTACCAGTAAGAACATAGCTACAGGTTCCCATGGTGCCACCAATGAGCACTGGTTGTCCAGTAAGCTGAGGAAGTACACAAATCAAACATGTTAACATTCAGAAATGCATGAACTTTCCATGCCTTAGATTTAAATTTCCTCTTGCACTACAGGACTGTGGAGAAGCCTGGGCCTCTAAGTGCATTGCTCTCACAACTACATTAAGACAGTATTTTGATTCTTTGATAACTGACAGGTAAGGGTAGAGGATGGGAGGGAAAATGTGAGGACCAGGAAGACAGAAGACAGATCAAAGTTAAGAACAAAACAAAACTCAAATGTGTAGGGAAGTGTTTTTAGGAAGAACCATCCTGAGCAAGCGTGGCACCTGCCCTCTCAGGCTTGTTTCCTGATCTGTGAAATGGCTGGTTAAGGGTCCTTCTAACTTGATCACAGCCAGATATTGAAAGGAGAAGAGGAATGAAACAGACTGAGTTTAGTCTTAATCCTGTCTTCTAATCATTCAAAGGCCTTAGAAAGATAATCTTAATGTATCTTAATGGAGCAGAATATTCTCCATGCAGCACTGTTTAGACAGCACATTGCAAGCACAGATGAAGGGTGAAGTCGTGCTTCAGAGAAGACTGGAAATCACTGTTCTCATGGATGACAGACTGTTTTCTTTTCACAATTGCTGCTTTCCTGTTTAAATTCGTCCATATTTAGAACTGTCCAAATCATGCCCCCACTGCTTAAAACCACAAATGGCTCAGTACGTACTTGGTAATCAACCGCAATGAGGGGATGGTGAGGAGGGAAGGCGCGGGTGGACCCCTTCCTGTGTACTAACAGAGTCCGCTCCTTGCCGTCCACCACATGCTGTTCTACTTTGGCAATATTGTGAGAAACATCATAGATCACATGCAGGTCCAAGTCGTCAGGAGTTGTGTTAAAGACCTTGGCAAAAGCCTAAGAGAGAAAGTTTAATGTTAACAGTGGCCAGAACTAGCTCTTCAGAACTTACTGATTCTGAAACCTCTGTTCCTGAAGGGAGTGAGGGATCTAAGAGTTCAAAATTAGCAAGATTATTAATCTTCATGTAAAGGACAAGAACTGTCTTTAGACCACAGAGCAAGTTTCACCACATAAATTACAACTACTCTTGGGACTTCCCTGGTGGTCCAGTGGTTGAGAATCTGCTGGCCAGTGCAGGGGACATGGGTTCGATCCCCGGTCCAGGAAGATCCCACATGCCATAGGGCAACTAAGCCCACAAGCCAAAATCACTGAGCCCACACGCCTAAAGCCCGTGCTCTGCAACCAGAGAAGCCCCTGCAAGGAGAAGCCCGAGAACCGTAACTGGAGAGTAGCCACTGCTCCCTGCAACCAGAGAAAGCCTGAAAGCAGCAACAAAGACCCAGCAAAGCCAAATTTTTTTTTAAAGAAACCCTTCAGGGAGGAAAAAAAGATTACAACTACCCTTGATCTCACGCTTCAGAAGTGCTTTTTCCTCAGCCTTCTGAATTTTAGGGAACAGGACTTCCACCCTCTCCACTGCTCAAGGCAAATTCTAGGAATAGTTTCAGTTTTTCCTCTCCCCACTCCTGATACCCTATTGAGTGAGCTTAAGGACACAACAAAAGCTTGGGACTCTTTGCCAATATTTTGAATATCTATTACACCAAAACCAAATTATATAGGCTTTGACTTGATTCAGTTCAGTTCAGTTCAGTCGCTAAGTCGTGTCCGACTCTCTGCGACCCCATGAATTGCAGCACGCCAGGCCTCCCTGTCCATCACCAACTCCCGGAGTCTACCCAAACCCATGTTCATCGAGTCGGTGATGCCATCCAACCATCTCATCCTCTGTCGTCCCCTTCTCCTCCCGCCCCCAATCCTACCCAGCATTAGGGTCTTTTCCAATGACTCAACCCTTCGCATGAGGTGGCCAAAGTATTGGAGCTTCAGCTTCAACATCAGATCTTCCAATGAACACCCAGGATTGATCTCTTTTAGGATGGATTGATTGGATCTCCTTGCAGTCCAAGGGACTCTCAAGAGTCTTCTCCAACACCACAGTTCAAAAGCATCAATTCTGCGGCGCTCAGCTTTCTTCACTGTCCAACTCTCACATCCATACATGACCACTGGAAAAACCATAGTCTTGACTAGACGGACTTTTGTTGGCAAAGTAATGTCTCTGCTTTTAAACATGCTATCTAGGTTGGCCATAACCTTCCTTCCAAGGAGTAAGCGTCTTTTAATTTCATGGCTGCAGTCACCATCAGCAGTGATTCTGGAGCCCAAAAAAGTAAAGTCTGACACTGTTTCCACTGTTTCCCCATCTATTTCCCATGGAGTGATGGGACCAGATGCCATGATCTTAGTTTTCTGAACGTTGAGCTTTAAGCCAACTTTTTCACTCTGAAAGAGATCAAATTGCCAATATCCGCTGGATCATCGAAAAAGCAAGAGAGTTCCAGAAAAACATCTATTTCTGCTTTATTGACTATGCCAAAGCCTTTGACTGTGTGGATCACAATAAACTGTGGAAAATTCTGAAAGCGATGGGAACACCAGATCATCTGACCTGTCTCTTGAGAAACCTGTATGCAGGTCAGGAAGCAACAGTTAGAACTGGACATGGAACAACAGACTGGTTCCAAATAGGAAAAGGAGTACGTCAAGGCTGTATATTGTCACCCTGCTTATTTAACTTCTATGCAGAGTACATCATGAGAAACGCTGGGCTGGAAGAAATACAAGCTGGAATCAAGATTGCCGGGAGAAATATCAATAACCTCAGACATGCGGATGACACCACCCTTATGGCAGAAAGTGAAGAAGAACTAAAGAGCCTCTTGATGAAGGTGAAGGAGGAGAGTGAAAAAAGTTGACTTGATTACACTGTTTTAAATCATTTAAGTTCATCATGTATAGCTAGGAACAGACGAGCAGCTTCAACTGTACCTGACGGGTTAAGAAGGTCATGGAAGAGCGGTTGACCCAGGCATAGTTCCCAGCCGCTGCCATTCCCTTCAGGTAGTCCTGACCCTCTGGGGAAGCGATGCGAGCACAAGCCAACTGACGGTCGTTGACTATAATCTTGTCTCTCTTCATGGCTTTTTCCATAGCTACAAGTGCATCTGAAAGGAGAGAGAGCAACAAGTCCAAGTCAGCTGGCTTTCCCTTTATAATTCAGATTTATTGCAGCAAGGTAGGCTATATTCAAAACCATTCTAAAAAGAAACAAGTAAAATACAATTTTCTCTTTAAATTGTTTGTGAGCTCATCTACTTGTTGGTTAAGATGTATTTATGGAGAATCTTCTGTCAGAGCTATCTGACACACTGTATGTGGACTCCAAAGAGAACACTTGCTCTCTAGGACTTGTAAGGGGAACGGAGGTGTACAGAACTAGCAACATCATGGTCTGAGTTACTCTCTTCATGGCATGTGAATGCGAAGTAATAAAACATGTATTACTATCATGGGTTTTGAAAATAATTTTCAGTGACTTAACATAAAAGAACTGGAGACAAGTTGCTAGATCTCCTGCATGCAAATCGAATTTGTGATAAACTGTAGAGAAGTACTCAGTAGAAAGTTCAGAAATATTAGTCAGTGCTCCATACATCTGCTAGACAAAATACCCTAACAGGCCATGTTGTGACAAATTATTAAATTCTCACAGAATGAAATGTACATACAAGGATGAACCATAATTGTAACTCAGAGTTTATAATTTCCATGTGCCCATATAACTTATCCTATATCCATAAACCCTTTCACACATCCTACGAACCATCCAAAATGACCTTTATACTATTTCCCTGCCTCCTGCTTTTGTTTATGCTGTCTTCTGGTCATGAATGTCCTGCACATATGATTGTTCAAATGTTGTGTCTATGAAGTCACCTCTAAAATCTTTTACCCATTTTGTCTCTTCCATCGTATTTTATCAATTACTATTTTTGTCTTTAGTTTTTCTTTTTAATGAACATGACATCTCTCTCATGAGATAATCTGATGGCAGAGTCCTTGCTATTTCATCACTGAATCCATCATAACACCCAATCTTGATAAATCTGCATCTATCATAAATTCTACAATTTAAGATTTTTATTGCTCTTTCTTGGTCAGATAGTAACAGTAATCTGTAGAGTAAACATAAAAACTGGAGCCTTTACAACACCATACAAAATAAGTATTATTCTCATTTTTTTCCAACAAGCAAGTTAAGGCCTAGTGAAGTTAATTTGTTTAAGGACACATAGCCAGTGAGAAGAATGACAGTAAAAACTACAAGTACACTTTCAGCACTTTCTTCCTTAAACTTCTATATGGTTCCCCATAAAATCTACTTTTTAGCACCAAGCCAAAACTTAGGTCCAGAATATACCTGTGGCGACTTGGTGGCCCAGGCCTCTGCTTCCACTATGGATCATCACACACACTTGTCCCTTATGGTCAATGCCCATTTTCTTAGCAGCATACTCGTTGAAAATCTCATCCACAACCTGGATTTCTGCATAGTGGTTGCCTGCTCCCAGAGTCCCCAACTACAAAAGTGAGAATGTTTGATAAAACAGCAGCTACTCTGGTTTGAAAAAATCCATTTAAAAAGCAAATAGATAGGAACAATCAACAAAAAGATAACCGCCCAAATAGTGTTTTATGTAATAAAGAAACTACTAAGCTTAGAAAGGTTTCATTAATTTCAAGTAGTATTCCGCACAATTAAAATAGTGTACAGCAGTTCCTGCAGTTTATTATATCATTATTTGCTTGAGGTACAACACATTAAAAGCTTCATCAAACTCAGACCATCAAATGGTTCACAGGACAATTTAAACATCATGGAGAATTCTCAAATTTTGGGATGAACTCTGATGAATGCTGACTCTTACACAACACACCACTGGAAGGATATATCCCATAATTGGAGCTAAGATTTAGGGACCCAGAAAATGGCAGTGCAACAAGAGTCTTCAGAGGTTGCCTAGTTTTAACTTTTATCTCAATTTTCAGCTAAGAAAACAAGACCCAGAAGGCAAGAGACTTGCCTAAGGTCATAGTGAATTAGTGGCAAAGCCATTACAACCAGCATAAATTTCAAACATCTGGTATATTTTTATCTCATGAACACCAAGAACTGACAAGGTATCTGTTTTCAACTTAGATGCTAGAAAACTTTCAGCCAGATCTGTAGATTGTCAAAGTTTCTACATAAGCAATTTTGGTATATATTTTAAGTCTTATAATCATATTTCATTTTCTTCCCACCCACTTCTAATTCATGACACCTTGTTTTATTTTATGAATATATGCAAGCTCCTGAGAGCTTTTTAAAAGAATTAAAATGGAGCATAAATAAATTTGTGTTCCTTTCAATGTACTCTGAAAAAAAGCTGGGGATATACACTCCACACATAGAAGACAGACTCCACCCGCACCCCCTCCCCCCAAAAAACATGAAAAAAATCAATGTCTCCCCTCCAAAGTGAATGTTACCTGGGGAAGGCCTCTTTTTTTAGCCCTGGCTGAGACTTTATTGGGATCAGCTTGCAGCATCCTTCCATACTCCTCACAGTGTTCCTTGTCCTCTGCCCAGGCATAGCCTTCTCTCAGGGACCAGTCCACACCCATCTCCAAGGCCTCCTCCAAGTCTCTGAGTGAGTAACAAGGTGAAGGTCACTTCCCAGCCAAGGCAGATCAAAACCTAAGAATGACCACATCTCAAAGGGCAGAGGAAAGCACTGCATTTATTGCCTGTGCCTCAGGCATTGTGTGAGACATAGTTCATGCTATTAGCAATTTTAGTTTTTTGACAAAAGCAGTTTCATAAATAATTAAATATTAAACTACTAAATGCCACATTGGAGATGATTATAGTTCTTCACGTTTTTACAGCCCCTCATACTTTTCAAATTTTATTTACCACTCTGATCCTGAATTCTATGATGCAGTGATTAAGCAGCCACAGAAAATTTATAACTATAATCAACAATCATTATCTACTACCAACTTGACCACAGTTAACACTAACTTTTCATAGTAACTTATGAAAAATTACAAGTAATAAATAAAGCTATCTCAATGTCCTCAGGCAACATAGGTTAAATTTTAAGGTTTATTCCTACCTTCACAGAAGTACCACCTAGCTTTACTGTATCTGCATTTTGAAGTTGAGGTGTATACACATTAAATCCCTGAAAGGAAAAAGCTCTCATCTTCACCTAAGGTCCAGCCCTCTTTCAAAATACTATCAGGAGCAATTATAATGATCCATGTGCCCTCCCTACAACAGCTCATTTCAAACATTACCTATTAGGACAAAATTCCTATCAAAAATATTTGTAAAAATGCTTGGAATTTATTAGATGTTCCAAGCATGCTTTTCAAAGTGGAACTGCATGTCAGGGACCACATAAAATCACAGAATAAGCATCTTCCCAATGTATCAGTTTTACTCCAAGTGTTTCTTTGGGGGGTTGTGTTTTGCTTTTTGGTAAATAGGAGTTGTATATAACAGGAAATAGCTAAAACGTTTTAATATTAATGTCTGTACACGTATCTGAATAGAACACAAAATTCATACAAACTTTAAAAATAAAACAGAAGCTATGAAAGAGGAACACGTATTAAGCACACCTTGCAAAGTGTAAGGTGCACAGCTTTACACAAGATACGACACAGTACATCAATGGCCACTAAAAGGCCACTGGAGTGTAGTCTTATATGGAATTCTCTACTTTGGAAATACATGATACCGTAGGTGAAGAACAAATTCAGGGCTATCACCCAAAAAGGAAGGTCGTCAATAAATACATCTTCACTGACAAAGGACAGTGGGGTTCAGAATATAACCTCTGAAGCCAAAGGATCCTTGATGTGAATCCTGACTTTACTTACTAGCTTATTTACTATTATCTCTTTAAATCTCAGTTTCCTTTCTTGTAAACCAGGAATAATATTAGCATTATTACCTACACAAAATGATATACACATCCACCACCACACAATGCTTTGCACATAGGAAATGCTCAGTAAATATTAGTGGATATTATTTAGAACTGTATGTCAAAGGCTGTCACAATGAACATGAATTGACTAACGTTTCTAACAAACGTTATGGACCTCATGCTTAAAAAAACAATTCATTACACTTCCTGAAAAGTGACCGAACAATCCCTATCTCCTAAATGTCCTACACTGGAAATGAATGTGAGGATCATGTGGTTATTATCTCTCATTCCATATATCGGAAACTTCTGTTCTTACTTGGCATTCATTGGGATGACACCTTTTGACCCCACTCCCACAGGAATGTGGTCAAACATAGCTTGGGCAAGTTGCTCTTTCACAGGCTGAACATCACTTTCATCTAAATTGGTTCTCAGCAAGCGGACACCACAGTTAATGTCAAATCCGACACCACCTACAAAATAGAGAAAAATTAAGTCAAATATTAGCAAAGCCAGGTGGTTAGGCACTGTTACCAGTGGTTACCCACTAAGAATAAAGGGTTTAAAAGATAGCCACTCTTAAAGATAACTATGTTTTAAAGTAGCTGACAAAGTAGCTAACAACAACATAATTTAAACACATGCTAAAGGTACTCTGTGGGCCAAGGAGGCAAAACTAACCATAAGTAACATTTAGACCAGAGATTAAAATGTGAATTATGTGCTTCTCTTTTCTTCTAGGTCACTCTTATCAGGGGTTCATGAATTCTATTAGTCCTTTCAAAGTACCAACTTTTGACTTTGTTGATCCTTTCCATTGTACATTGTTTCATTAATCTTGCTCTTATTTCCATCTTTCTATCATTTTGGGGTTTAATTTGTTGTGCTTTTTGTTAACTTTGGTATGGATGCTTATATCATTGATACTGTAGCCTTTTTTCTTTTGTAATCTGTGCACTGAAGGCTGTGTATTTCTATCCAAGGATGGTATTAATGGTAACAATTTTTAGACAGGTTATTTTAAAAATTGTCATTAGTTAAAATTATTTTGTAGTTTCCATTATGATTTTCTTGACCCACGGGTTATTTAAATGCATACTGCTCAATTTATAAACATATGGGGTTTCTTCCCCTTAGTTTTTATTGTTCATGATTTCTAACTTTACTCCACTGTGGTAGGATACTACTCTTTGTTATCAGTGGTTCTTAGGTATGGCCCAGAGATCATTTCACATCTTTAGGATTAACTGTACAACAATGTTAAGACATTTATTAGCTTTTTAAATGTATTCTCTCTACTGTCCAGTGACGTTTTCCAAAGGCTATGTGACATGTGATAACATGTTTGCTGTGAGGCGTAATGAAACATGAAATGTGTCCTTACATGTTACTGTTTTAAACTTTTTCAGTTTTAATTTCCAGTAAGGTAAACATTGATAAAAGCCTTTGAGACCAACCTTCAATAATTTTAAGAATGTAAAACGGTCTCAAGTCTAAAGTTTGAGAACTGCTACTCTTGATTTCAATGCTTTGAAATTTGAGACCATCTTTGTGGCTCAGTACATGGTTTAGTTTTGGTGAACATTCTATGTGCACTTGAAAAGAATGTGTATTCTACAATTCTTGGATGCACTATAATGTGGGTGCACATACAATCACATATACATCTTAGAGGTTAAGGTGTCAAGTCTGTAACAGGATTGTTCACATCATCTGTGTCCTTAAGGACAAATCTGCCATGACCTCAAAAGAAAAACTAAAAGTGCTAAATATTGGGCGCATGTACTTGCACTTTTGCTCTGGATCTTAGCCTCACAAATTCTTACTGTCTCAACAGTTTTCGTATGGTTTCAACAGATGTGTTTTGGTTTTGTTTTGAAAATTTTACACAGCTTTTCTCATTATTCTTGGCAGAGGATTGCTTTAAAATGATCCTGTCCACCAAAACTCTCAACATATAATTTATACTTTCATCTTTCTTTTTTCAGACTCTGAGAGCAAGATATTACTTCTGGTGTGAGGTATTTTCAGTGAAAGCACACCACAGCAGAAAAGAAGTGTACAACTAGAGTGGACGACAACGATGATAATGAGAGCAGATGCTTATCCAGTACTTCCTAAGTGTCTAGTATTTTAGCACAGCTTAATGCATTTAATCTTCACAAAAATATTATGTCATAAGTAATATCATTAGCTCCAATTTGCCTAAGAGGTAACTGCGACACAAAGAAATTACACTAGCCAGGGAAGTGTTTTGGTTTGTTTTGTAGCCAATGTCTGAATAATGCCTGGCACAAAGCAGGAGCTCAAATAGTTTTAAATAAATATATGCTTCATTTGGTATTTTAATAGCCTCCAAGGGTCCACAATTAATCCTCTCGGTAAATGAAGAAAAGAAATGATAGGACATCATGAGGCTGACATGCACATACAAAAAGCAGCCACAGTCTATTCTAGAAAGGCTATGATTCTGAGAAGCTACACACCTGACAGCAGACGTGCACAGTGACCTTACCTGGGGATACCACTGCTTCAGGGTCATTCATATCAAAGGCTGCCATATTTCCAATAGCAAACCCATAACCTGAATGGACATCAGGAAGACCAATGGATCGCTGAAAGAAAATCAGAAAAAGAAATACACCTTTCTCCACATGGCACTCTGGCTGCCTGACAGATCTCACTCTAAAACAGACTGGGAATTAAAACCTTCCCCAAATCAAGATTCTGTTTTCATGAAATCTTCTCTACTGGTGGAAATTGGGTGTAATAATTCCTAATCATAAAGCTAGATAGAGCAGGAAAGACTTTTTACAAAGTTTGACCACTGGGATTTTCCCAGTTGTCCAGTAGTTAACACTCTGTGTTTCCACTGCAGGGGGCATGGATTTAATCTCTGGTCGGGGAACTAGGATCCCACTTGCAGTTCAGCAAAAAGACAAAAAATTCCACAACCTTCCCTGTCTCCTCAAATTCTGACCATTAACTAAGAAAACTGAAAAAAGAAACACCTCAGTACAACATGATATAGGAGAACCACACACTAATTTTAATACTATTACATTTTAAAGATGATGCTTAGACATTGACAAATTGTGGTCATGTCAGGTTGACAGGAGAGAAATACCAGATTTACAAAGGTCCTCAGTATTTAAGAAATCAGACAAATGTAACACATCTGAGGGAATGAAAACTGTACACAGTCTACATCTGGGGCCTAGGGAAGTATTCTGACTCAGAAAGAATGGAAATCACAACATGGTAGGGATATATGCAGACACCCGAACACTTCCTTAAATGTACAAGCCACGTCTCTTCATTTCTTCCCTCAAGTGCTGAACATAGTAACCTGCATCAAGACCTCAAAACATGTCTGCTGGATTTAACATCTACCCCTAATGGTGGAATCTGAATGTAGACTCGGGTTGGGGCCCCACTTGTACCCTTCATTTCTATCCCCAGCATCACCACCAGCCTCCTTTTCCAATCATATCCTCAATAGTTATATTGTGCACCTCTCTCCCTTCCCTCAGTCCTAACCCTTATACTTCTTTCCAATCTTCCTCCAGTCATCCTCTTGAATGGGGCCACACTGAAACTTTCACTGGTGGTACACTAATACAAGAATAATGTGTACAACAACAAGAAACAAGAGAACAAAATCTACTCCAAAGGTTCTCAAACACTTACAGATTCTGGCCAAAGGCAACCAGAAACTGAGATATCACCCAGACTCAATTATTTCTTTAAATTTCACGGTTATTTCTAGACATATGAGGGTCACTGTCTAGATGATACCACTATCAGCGAGGCATGGCCATTCACCTATTCAACATACTTTCAGACTAAAAGAAAATATAAGTGATTAAAGCTCTGAATATGGACTCACATGAACAATTCCAGGCAGGGCGGCCACATTGCCAATTTGTTTCATGGCTGGCAGGAAGCCACCAACACCTGAAAACAAAATTTCAATATGAGAAAAGTGAACACATTTGATTTTTGGCAGAAATATAGTCAAACTTTTCTAGATTGGATAAAATGAAGGGGTAGTGGTTAGGACTACAACAACAAAGTTTTCATGAGTGTGTCTGAGATGAAGTGGGAAAGAAGGCAGCACACACACGGGAAAGCAGTGAGGGCAACCAGACTAATTACAAACATGCCGTCAGTATTCTGTGCAGACCGTGAAGGTTGCCTGCAAATACTGTACTTGGAGTTGTAAAACATAATCATTACACCTTATGTTGTCAACATAAAAAAAGCATTCTTTTAACTGTTCATAATATTTATTAAAAAAAAAAAACAAAACTAGTTTTACTCTAAATGACAAAGAAGGGCAATTAGGAAGTGTTGTGAAAACCCTGCATGGAGAGTCAAGGCATCTGGGGTTGTAATATCAGCACATCATTTTAGACAAGTCAGCATGCCCTGGTGAGACAGAGGTGAAATTTATTTTAGGTTTGTTGACCTAAAAAATAAAAGGGTTAAAACTAGATTTCTATTTCACCATCATCATCAGAATGTTATACATTTATCTCTATATCTCCCGGTAGTCTTGCAAGATAGGTGTGACAAACTCTATTTTACAGATGAGTTAACTGAAGTTTAGTGAGACTAAAGGTATACTGACTTTGTAATTAGACACAACTGGATCTGAATTCTGGTTCTGTTACTGAGAAACCATAGCCTTGGACGAACTAAAATGACTTAACCTCACCGAGCCTTGACTTAAACATCTGTAAAATGGAGATATCTTCCTCTTAGAGTTACTCCAAGAATTACATGCCATAAGCTATGTAAATGCTTACATTTACATAGTAAGTGCACAGTAAATGGTTGCTCTTATTGTAACTGTCAGAGGTTAGGTGCAAAACCAACCAGGTCTATCCAGCTAAAGTGCTTTCTACAAGGCCAGGTGGCCAAAAATGTGATCATGAATAAATAACAGGCTTTTGTCTCACTTCAAGTCTTAATCATTCCTTGACAATACTTTTGTATTTTTAAATTATAATTATTTGAGTTACCATTTTCAGGCCACAAGGCACACACTAGTTGTACTGTCACATGTAAAACTCTAACATTTACGTACCACCACCTCGACAGGCATTCCTTAATTCTTCAAACATTAATTTTTCCAGAGAATCATTCACATAGAAAGCTCCTTCAACCTAGTATCAAAGAAAAGGAAAAATTACGTCGGAGCACACGGACCTGATATTTAAGTACTGGATAGAATACAAACACTGTCGACAATATTTATTTTGCTTTACTCCTCATAAAACACTTTCACACTACCTTAAATAGCAGAAAACCTCTTACAGCATGTTCCCATCTTTAAATATATCTTTAAAATGTATTTTACAATGTTCCACAAATTATTTTGTTTATTCTCCTCTCATAAGCCACATTTAAAAGTTCAACAGGTAAAATATTTTGTGTTCATGTGTGATTAAGAGAAGTTTTCCAACAATGCTCTCACTAAGGCCAAAGGTCTCAGTATTCTTGTGCTTCTAAAACATCAGTAGGTTTTGAAAAAAAAAGAATCAAAAACTCAGATCTAAACATACAAATGCAATCATCTGACCTAAGCATACTCTTTCCGTGTCTAAGACAACAGCACACTACACTTTACTGTCTTCTGTTCTGATTTACAAATCTGTACTTATGTAAACAGTGAATTAAAAAAAAGCTTAGTTTTACAATCTATGTAATTTTAAGAGAATAAAAAAGCTTGATGATAGAGGCACACACAAGACAATGGAAGATATAATTATGTAACATCAAAGGCGAGAACATGTTAATCAGAGATCAAATATTATGAAGGATCTGCCAAGGAGTGAAGAACCAAAGACTTAATAATCATCTGGACAAGGAAATTGATTTATTAGAAAGACAACTTCTGCATCTTACCACTGGGAGACTAACAATACCAGTTGATGGAAAATGTCTCCAGCGCAATTTTCTAAAGGGTCGCATTTATTAATTCACCCTTTACTGAGGACTCATTATGTGTCAGGCACTGTACTGGACAGTAGGGGAGATACAGAAACTAGACAAGGTTGTCCCTTTGTGCAGCTTCCAGTCTAGGATGTGGCCCAGACTAGAACATGCAGAGTGTGCAATGAGGCACAGAGTTCTACAGAAGAATCTGATGTAGAAGGGGCTCAACAGTCTAGGGTGGCGGCGTGGGCGGGGCGGGGGGGGGAGCTTCACAGTTTGTTCTGTTCGTGAACACTGAGCTGGTTCTTTAAAGACAAAAGACATTACTGGAACGGCAACATATTTAGGAGCTGAACGGAATGATGACATAAAGATGGGAGAGAAGTGTTTTTAAGGAACAAAGAGGAATTTTTAGTGCAGCACATGGTTCTTGTGAGAGGAATGGAGATTAAGAGAGAGATGAGAATTCTAAGTGTGAAATTCACACTTACACTCTTAAGAGAATGGGAATTCAACCCAAGCCTAGCATCAAGGTCAGTAACTTTTTAAGAGTAATATATCAATGTTTCAACTTTCATTCCCAAAGGAGAGGTAGTAGCAAAATGTTGTTTAAATAGTTAATGGAAAGTGCTGAGCAAAATCAGACTTGCTCCCATGCAGAATTAGCAGGACAGTGTGAATTAAAAGTTAAGCTAGAACTGCTGTCAAAACATGACAATGTGTGTCACAATCCTCTTAGGATGATAATATGCTTTTTTTATTTTCTACTCCATTCAGAGAACCGGATTCCACAAAAAGAAACTACCAAGGGAAAAAACAGAGCAGAAGGGAGGTTTACCGCTATGGGCTTTTCCTCCCCTCAGCGTCTAGCTAAGTGCTTTGCTCATAGGGGACACTCAAAAATACTACTGAGTTAAAGAGTGGAGTGGCTCTCAGGAACTTTTACCAAGATGCAGAATCACACTTGCAGGGTATCTAAAGGGATTTCAAAAGCCATTTAAGAACATATGCACCAAAACTTTACAATGCCTTCTTTCTTCACTTTAATGGAAGATAGTAAGCACAAATGGCAAGGAAGCCCCAAAATAACAGAGACCAGGTTTTCAAACTCTCTAGCATCAGGGTCCCAAGTCTCCATCGGGAATACATCATTCTGTCAGACGAAGAAGACACGAACTGGACACCACGTCTTAGCTGAGCTTCTACTAGGTGAGTAAAGGAAGCTGTGCAACCGAATGACCCTCCAGGCCCTACTGAGAAGTGCCTGTGAAAAAGAAAACACCCTGCCCTGCGACCTTTCTCTTCCGTCTCGAGAAGCAAGACTGTTCTATTAAAACTCTGCCTGTCAATTAAAAAAAAAAAATACACACCACCCCACAAAGAACAGTACAGTGAACCAAAAACTTGGTACAGTGAACACAGGTCCGTAAACGTTACATAAATGACCAGCATGACTCAGAGGAGCGGAGTTCGGCCTAAGCAACTCCACTCCAGACTGGCTGACCACCTAGTGGAAGACCACTTATGTCTCCAAGACTCAGGAACGGTCCGATTATGAGACTTCTGCGTGAAAACGCTCTGCAAAGGCCAGTTTCGTATTTATATGGATGCCCCGGACTCATTCCGCTTTCTTCACCCTCACCGTGCCGGGACGTCTCCCCCGGAGACGCTGGGTCGGCACGAATGAAGCACTCAGGGGCCGGAGGAGAACTTGGGGTGGACGCCGGGGACCTTAAGGAAATCCGTTGGCGGCGAGGCGAGGGCGGCCCCCGAGCGCTAGGGGTCTGGAGGGGTTGGAGGAGGCCCCGCCCGGTGGGCCGGGAGGCGCCGCGGACCCCCAGCCACGGGCCCTGCTCCCCCGCCTCACCTGCATGTTGGGCACGAAGCCCTTCTTGATTCTCCAGCAGTTCTTACTGATCTTTTCCAAGAACTGCAGCTCATCATTATAACTGCGACTCATGGTGGCGAACACTCCAGGCTCCGCTTGGAGGAGCCGCTGGCCGCGTTGTCCCGCTTACTGAAACACCGCCTTCCGGCACTCGGCGCGCAGGCGCGGCCGGTTCCGCAGCAGGAAAGCTGCGACGGCAAGCGCCGAGGCTCAAAACTTGTATCAATCGCGCGCGCTCTCTCTCTTTTTCCTTTACTAGCAGAGCCTGATGGGCTGCCGTCTATGGGGTCGCACAGAGTCGGACACGACTGAAGTGACTTAGCAGCAGTGAAGACAGACCATCCTCTATCGTTTATCTTTGTGGATGTTAACTAGTCATTCTCTTCCGGGCTAAAGCTAAGCTACATCCAGTAGTTTTTAGTATGATCTAGTTATCTTTCGTTTTGGAAGTGCTTTTCAGCACTGAAAAACGCTGAATCTGGATCAGGTCCAGTTCTAAGGAATCAACCTGCTTGGAGGTTCAGTTCAGTTCAGTCACTCAGTCGTGTCCGACTCTTTGCGACCCCATGGACTGCAGCACGCCAGGCTTCCCTGTCCATCACCAACTCCTGGAGCTTATTCAAACTCATGTCCATCCAGTCGGTGATCCCATCCAACCATCTCATCCTCTGTCGTCCCCTCCTCCTCCCGCCTTCAATCATTACCAGCATAAGGGTCTTTTCAAATGAGTCGGTTCTTCGCATCAGGTGGCCAAAGTACTGGAATTTCCGCTTCAGCATCAGTCCTTCCAGTGAATATTCAGGACTGATTTCCTTTAGGATGGACTGGTTGGATCTCCTTGGAGCCCAAGGGACTCTCAAGAGTCTTCCCCAACACCACAGTTCAAAAGCATCAATTCTTTTGAGCTTGGAGTTTACACCCCACAAAAGCAGAGACATTACTTTGCCAGCAAAGATCCGTCTAGTCAAAGCTATGGTTTTTCCAGTAGTCATGTATGGATGTGAGAGTTGGACTGCAAAGAAAGCTGAGCCCCGAAGAATTGACGCTTTTTTTTTTTTAATAAATTTATTTACTTTAGTTGGGGGCTAATTACTTTACTTGAAGAAAGTAGGGAAAACCACTAGACCATTCAGGTATGACCTAGATCAAATCCCTTATGAGTATACAGTGGAAGTGACAAATAGATTTAAGGGACTAGACCTGATAGACAGAGTGCCTGATGAACTATGGACAGAGGTTCGTGACATTGTACAGGAGACAGGGATCAAGAAAATCCCCATGGAAAAGAAATGCAAAAAAGCAAAATGGCTGTCTGAGGAGGCCTTACAGATAGCTGGGAAGAGAAGAGAAGCGAAAAGCGAAGGAGAAAAGGAAAGATATTCTCATCTGAATGCAGAGTTCCAAAGAATAGCAAGGAGAGATAAGAAAGCCTTCCTCAGCGATCAGTGCAAACAAATAGAGGAAAACAACAGATTGGGAAAGACTAGAGACCTCTTCAAGAAAATTAGAGATACCAAAGGAACATTTCATGCAAAGATGGGCTCGATAAAGGACAGAAATGGTATGGACCTAACAGAAGCAGAAGATATTAAGAAGAGGTGGCAAGAATACACAGAAGAACTGTACAAAAAAGATCTTCACGACCCAGATAATCACGATGGTGTGATCACTCACCTAGAGCCAGACATCCTGGAATGTGAAGTCAAGTGGGCCTTAGAAAGCATCACTACGAACAAAGCTAGTGGAAGTGATGGAATTCCAGTTGAGCTATTTCAAATCCTCAAAGGTGATGCTGTGAAAGTGCTGCACTCGATATGCCAGCAAATTTGGAAAACTCAGCAGTGGCCACAGGACTGGAAAAGGTCAGTTTTCGTTCCAATCCCAAAGAAAGGCAATGCCAAAGAATGCTCAAACTACCGCACAATTGCACTCATCTCACACGCTAGTAAAGTAATGCTCAAAATTTTCCAAGCCAGGCTTCAGCAATATGTGAACCGTGAACTTCCAGATGTTCAAGCTGGTTTTAGAAAAGGCAGAGGAACCAGAGATCAAATTGCCAATATCCTCTGGATCATCGAAAAAGCAAGAGAGTTCCAGAAAAACATCTATTTCTGCTTTATTGACTATGCCAAAGCCTTTGACTGTGTGGATCACAATAAACTGTGGAAAATTCTGACAGAGATGGGAATACCAGATCATCTGACCTGTCTCTTGAGAAACCTGTATGCAGGTCAGGAAGCAACAGTTAGAACTGGACATGGAACAACAGACTGGTTCCAAATAGGCAAAGGAGTACGTCAAGGCTGTATATTGTCACCCTGCTTATTTAACTTATATGCAGAGTACATCATGAGAAATGCTGGGCTGGAAGAAACACAAGCTGGAATCAAGATTGCCGGGAGAAATATCAATAACCTCAGATATGCGGATGACACCACCCTTATGGCAGAAAGTGAAGAAGAACTAAAGAGCCTCTTGATGAAGGTGAAGGAGGAGAGTGAAAAAGTTGGCTTAAAGCTCAACGTTCAGAAAACTAAGATCATGGCATCTGGTTCCATCACTTCATGGGAAATAGATGGGGAAACAGTGGAAACAGTGTCAGACTTTACTTTTTTGGGCTCCAAAATCACTGCTGATGGTGATTGCAGCCGTGAAATTAAAAGACGCTTACTCCTTGGAAGGAAGGTTATGGCCAACCTAGATAGCATATGTAAAAGCAGAGACATTACTTTGCCAACAAAAGTCCGTCTAGTCAAGGCTATGGTTTTTCCAGTGGTCATGTATGGATGTGAGAGTTGGACGGTGAAGAAAGCTGAGCACCGAAGAATTGATGCTTTTGAACTGTGGTGTTGGAGAAGACTCTTGAGAGTCCCTTGGACTGCAAGGAGATCCAATCAATCCATCCTAAAGGAGATCAATCCTGGGTGTTTTTTTTTTTTAATATCAATTATATTTTATTCTATAATCATATACAATATATTTATAATATAATTATATTATATATAAATTCTAATTAATTATATATTATTAATACTTAGTAATGGAACTGTTTTCCCATAACATCTTATGGAGAAACCTGAATGAGCTCTTTGGCCAACCTGATGCCTCCCATTTTTGTGCTTCTGATCTCTTAGGTTGGATGGATGCAGAGGTAGGGGTAGGATGGGGGAGAAACAGATGAACTTATGTGGGCCTGTCTCCTCGTCCGTAATATAAGGTGGTTGCGCTACAGCCTCCAAAGCCACACTTGGCATCTTCTGCGACCTGCAAGTTGTTCCTCTGGCGCAGGTATTAGCCTTCTGGTATGATCTGTGATGTCCATTAACTAAAACAGTTGAGACATGTCCATGTATGCACACTGCAGATGTGCTAAGAATTCATGGAACAGTGAAATCTGGAAGGTGAAGGTAGAAGTTGATGAATTAGATTTCTACCTCCTGCTATACCAATTACCACAACCTCAGTAGCTTAAAATGACAGAAATCTCGTCTTACAGTTCTGTAGGTCAGAAGCCTGACATCGTCTCAGTGGGTTTTAAAATCAAGGTGCCAGCATTTCCTGTCTGGAGGTTCTAGGGGAGGATCTATTTCCTTGCCTTTTGTAGCTTCTAAAGACTTCCCACTGTCCTTGCTGTGTGGCCCACTTTGATGTCAGCAATCTCGTCTCTGACTGTTTACCGGTGACCACATCTCCCTCTGAACACAGCCTGGAGGGTTCTTTGCTTTGAATGACCTGTGTGATTATGTTTGGGCCACCCAGGTAATCCTCAGTAATCTCCCTAGTTTACTTCAAGATTACTCCATCACACTTCATAGTCTTTTTGCCACATAAAGTAATGTGGGAAGATCCCCTGGAGACGGGACTGACATCCACTCCAGTATTCTTGCCTGGGAAACCCCATGGACAGTGGAGGCTGGCGGGCCACAGTCCTTGGGGGTCACAGAGAGTTGGACGTGACCGAGCCACTGACAACATGTTCACAGGCACTGGGTTTAGAAATAAACCCTTCGGGGCCTTTTCTGCCTTCCACGCTGAGCAAGACCCAACAGCAACACTGGTTCTCATTCAGAAGGAAACTCTCTCTCTAGCCACCCAGGTAGTCACTCTGTATTCTTAAAAAACTCATTTCCAATTTTGTTGATCTGATTCTTCTCCCTTTGTTTCTTGATGAGTCTGGCTAATGGCTTATCAATTTTGTTTATCTTCTCGAAAAACCAGCTTTTAGTTTTGTTGATTTTTGCTATGGTCTCTTTTGTTTCTTTTGCATTTATTTCTGCCCTAATTTTTAAGATTTCTTTCCTTCTACTGACCCTGGGGTTTTTCATTTCTTCCTTCTCTAGTTGCTTTAGGTGTAGAGTTAGTTGATTTATTTGATTTTTTTCTTGTTTCCTGAGGTACGCCTGTATTGCTATGAACCTTCCCCTTAGTATTGCTTTTACAGTGTCCCATAGGTTTTGGGTTGTTGTGTTTTCATTTTCATTCGTTTCTATGCATAATTTTATTTCTTTTTTGATTTCTTCTGTGATTTGTTGGTTATTCAGAAGCGTGTTGTTTAGCCTCCATATGTTGGAACTTTTAATAGTTTTTTTCCTGTAATTGAGGTCTAATCTTACTGCATTGTGGTCAGAGAAGATGGCTGGGATGATTTCAATTTTTTTGAATTTACCAAGGCTAGATTTATGGCCCAGGATGTGATCTATCCTGGAGAAAGTTCCATGTGCACTTGAGAAAAAGGTAAAATTGATTGTTTTGGGGTGGAAACTCCTGTAAATATCAATTAAATCTAATTTGTCTATTGTATCATTTAAAGTTTGTGTTTCCTTGTTAATTTTCTGTTTAGTTGATCTATCCATATGCGTGAGTGGAGTATTAAAGTCTCCCACTATTATTGTGTTATTGTTAATTTCCCCTTTCATACTTGTTAGTATTTGCCTTATATATTATGGTGCTCCTATGTTGGGTGCATATATATTTATGATTGTTACGTCTTCTTCTTGAATTGATCCTTTGATCTTTATGTAGTGTCCTTCTTTGTCCCTTTTCACATCCTTTATTTTAAAGTCTATTTTATCTGAAATGAGTATTGCGACTCCTGCTTTCTTTTGGTCTCCGTTTGCATGGAATATGTTTTTCCATCCTTTCACTTTCAGCCTGTGTGTGTCTCTAGTTTTGAGGTGGGTCTCTTGTAGACAGCATATATAGGGGTCTTGTTTTTGTATCCATTCAGCAAGCCTTTGTCTTTTGGTTGGGGCATTCAACCCATTTACATTTAAGGTAATTATTGATAAGTATGATCCCGTTGCCATTTACTTTGTTGTTTTGAGTTCGTGTTGAAACATCCTTTCTGTGTTTCCTGTTTAGAGAAGATCCTTTAGCATTTGCTGGAGAGCTGGTTTGGTGGTGCTGAATTCCCTCAGCTCTTGCTTGTCTGTAAAGCTTTTGAATTCTCCTTCATATCTGAATGAGATCCTTGCTGGGTACAGTAATCTGGGTTGTAGATTATTCTCTTTCATTACTTTAAGTATGTCCTGCCATTCCCTTCTAGCCTGAAGGGTTTCTATTGAAAGATCAGCTGTTATCCTTATGGGGATCCCCTTGTGTGTTATTTGTTGTTTTTCCCTTGCTGCTTTTAATATTTGTTCTTTGTGTTTGATCTTTGTTAATTTGATTAATATGTGTCTTGGGGTGTTTCGCCTTGGGTTTATCCTGTTTGGAACTCTCTGGGTTTCTTGGACTTCTGTGACTATTTCTTTCCTCAATTTAGGGAAATTCTCAACTATTATCTCCTCGAGTATTTTTTCATGGCCTTTCCTTTTATCTTCTTCTTCTGGGACTCCTATGATTCGAATGTTGGGGCGTTTCATATTGTCCCAGAGGTCCCGGAGGTTTTCCTCATTTCTTTTGATTCTTTTTTCTTTTTTCCTCTCTGCTTCGTTTATTTCCATCATTCTATCTTCTACCTCACTTATCCTATCTTCTGCCTCCGTTATTCTACTGTTGGTTCCCTCCAGAGTGTCTTTTATCTCCTTTATTTCATTATTCATTCTATATTGATTCCTTTTTATTTCTTCTAAGTCCTTGATAAACATTTCTTGCATCTTCTCAATCTTTGTCTCCAGGCTATTTATCTGTAACTCCATTTTGCTTTCAAGATTTTGGATCATTTTTATTATCCTTATTCTAAATTCTTTTTCAGATAGATTCCCTATCTCCTCCTCTTTTGTTTGGCTTTGTGGGCATTTCTCATTTTCCTTTACTTGCTGAGTATTTCTCTGTCTTTTCATCTTGTTTAGATTGCTGTGTTAGGCGTGGCCCTTCTGTATTCTGGTAGTATGAAGTTCCTCTTTGTTGTGGAGGTTCCTCACTGCGGTTGGGGTTGGACAGGTGGCTTGTCAAGGCTTCTTTGTTTTGTCCTCGGGGTCCTGTTCTAGGCTGTGTAAGTCACATGACACATATGCAGGTACACAGACATACACAAGACAGGAACATAAAAAATATGCCTCCAGATTTTAGCAAATACATCCTCATTTGTACACCTCCACAGAGCTCCCTTTGGTAGTCATTTTTAAAAGCCGTATACTTATTCCAACTGGAATATAGTTACATTGTCATTGTCCAAAACCTTTTTAGATCTCTTTTCAAGTCAGGCTAGTGATGGGGCACAGAGGAAGACTGGACTGCTTTCTCCTCACACATCTTTTTTCGTTATCTCTGCTTTAGTCCACTTCCCGTAATGTGCTCGGGGGAACAAGAGTTCCAGAAGACGTCCGCAGGGCTCAGAGAGCAAAGGGTTCAAGGTTGTCCTCAGATGCCCTAACGGGTCCCCTGCCTCTGTCTGGCGCCGGTCTGGTCCTTCCAGCAGTTGCCGAAAGACCTTCGCCCAATCCTGGGTGTTCATTGGAAGGTCTGATGTTGAAGCTGAAGCTCCAATACTTTGGCCACCTCATGCGAAGGGTTGAGTCATTGGAAAAGACCCTAATGCTGGGTAGGATTGGGGGCGGGAGGAGAAGGGGACGACAGAGGATGAGATGGTTGGATGGCATCACCGACTCGATGAACATGGGTTTGGGTAGACTCCGGGAGTTGGTGATGGACAGGGAGGCCTGGCGTGCTGCAATTCATGGGGTCGCAGAGAGTCGGACACGACTTAGCGACTGAACTGAACTGAACTGAATTACTTTACAATATTGTAATAGTTTTTGCCATACATTGACATGAATCAGCCATGGGTTTACATGTGTTCCCCTTCCTGGACCCCCCACCCACCTCCCTCCCCATCCCATCCCTCTGGGTCATCCCTTTGCCCCGGCCCTGAGCCCTTGTCTCATGCATCGAACATGGAATGGTGTTCTGTTTCACATATGATAATATATATGTTTCAATGCTAGATTTGACGCTTTTGAACTGTGGTGTTGGAGAAGACTCTTGAGAGTCCCTTGGACTGAAAGGAGATCAAACCAGTCCATCCTAAAGGAAATCAGTCCTGAATATTCACTGGAAGGACTGATGCCGAAGCTGAAACTCCAATACTTAGGCCACCTGACGCCAACTGACTCATTTGAAAAGACCCTGATGCTGGAATGATTGAAGGCGGGAGGAGAAGTGGACGACAGAGGATGAGATGGTGGGATGGCATCACCTACTGGATGGACATGAGTTTAAGTAAGCTCCAGGAGTTGGTGATGGACAGGGAAGCCTGGCGTGTTACAGTCCATGGGGTCGCAAAGAGTCGGACATGACTGAGCAACTGAACTGAACTGAACTGAGTGAGGGAGAAAGAGATGTCTACAACTGAGAAAGAGAAACATTTAAACAGATACCACAAAGGAAATTTTGTAATGTTTCAAAACGAATTTGTGAACACGTTATATACTTTTGTCAGAAAAGAGCATTCCCAAGAATGAAACATGACAGTTTATCATTTATTCCAACAACACTGAGGAGGACATCTATTGAGGTCAGATGAGCAATACAAAGACGAGTAAACGGCAGTCGTTATGGATGTCTAGGGCTTCCCAGCCTAGTCTTCTCTGAAAACTAAGTACTCTATGAACGTGCTTTTATACACACTGCCTCTTCTTCACAATAATAAGTGAGCATTAAGTGTTTTCTATTTCCAATGCTACCTCATGTAAAGAACAGCTACGTTGGAATCAGAAAGGCTTGGATTGAATTTTTACCGTTGCTGTTTACTAGCTTTGTATGATAAATCTCTTTTTTAATAATTTTTGTTTCCTTTTCTATAAAATGGGATCATAATTCTTTCCAAGTGGCCGTGAAAATTAAACACTGGGTAAGCCCTCTAGTAAACAGCTGTTTTCCGTTCCCCCACTGGATTGTCAGCATCACAAAAGCAAAGTGTGGATTCTATTTAGTTCCCTTTTCCTCTTCTTCTGCCCCAGTTTCACCCCATTGATTTGTTGCTCCAACAACATTAATCTACTATAATTTATCTAGGTTTAGTACTCTGCACTGCCATTTCATTTAATTTGAGAGAGAAAACAGCCTAAAACTTAAAGTGACACAAGTTGTAGAGTTTCCTACAATCACTGTTTCTCTCCAGACACATCTAAGAGACAACATATTCCCTTTTAAAATCAAGTTTTGAAATCTGTACAAGCTCAGTTTGTGGTAGTATTAAGAACACTAGGGAATTTCCTGACAGTCCAGTGGTTGGGACTCTGCATTTCCAAGAGGTCCTAGATTCCATCCCTCATCAGGGAACTAAGATCCCACAAGCCACAAGGCCGTGCAGTGTGGGAGAGAAAAAATAAAACAAACAAACAAACAAAAACTTAAGGACACTACATTCTCTTCTTACCTGTCTTATTTTATTACAAAAAAAAAAAATCAGCAACAAGAAACTTTGCAAATGAAAAAGCAAAATTGACTTTGATAGAAAACAATTTTAATTAAATACAGGGGACAGTAGCAGTAAATATAAAACATAAAATCCAGTATGCAGGGAGGAGGGAACCCTAGAGAGCTGAGGAGGCTGAAGGGATCTCCGCTGACATCAACTGATGCAAATCTGTATGTGAGACCTTCTCACAGACCTCCTTAGAAGTAATGCAGGCCTTGTTCTTGGCCACAGAAACTCACAGACACAGGAGCACACAACATGCACTCAAAGATGAACACACATTCAAACATCTACCCCTCCACACACATGGGGACACACACACATCCTGATTTAACCCTTTCACCCAGTTTGCCTCCCTCTACATTCCTGACGCCTTGAAAAAGAAAACGTCTGGCATTCCACAAGGGCTTTACAATTCCAGTGTGTACTGTCTTCCGGCTCTGGGTTTATAGGAGCTCTGGGATTAAGGGCCATTTGCTTCCTGGAGTGGACTCTAAACAGGCAATCATGGGGTTGGCTTCCCGCTCCACTGTCCACTTATCAGGTGCAGACCTTCCCAACCATGGAAACCTGGCTTCTGCTTTGATGTTTTATACTTCAGGTCGGTGGAGATCAAAAGGAAACCCTGAAAAGAATGCAACAACGAAGACGATGTCAAACTTGGGGGTGTGCAGCCATAGGATGTATAAGTCTGCCTGAGGGGTGAGGAGGACGGGGCTTCTTTACCGGGTCCTACTATATCATACCCTCCTCTACCCCCGCCCCCTTGTGAATGCCTCAGACAGAGGAACAGGCTATTTCGGATTCTTGTCACCTTGTGCGACTTAAGCAATTATAGAAGGGGACATGGGGAGGGAACAGGGGATGTAGAGTAGTATATAGGATTGGAGAATTCTGTCAGAATCTTACATCTATCTCCCCAAACCAAAAAGCCCCAGAAGGGAAGAAATAAGGTATTCTGAAGTTTGTGAATAATGATTAACCAGGAAACCACTTTACAGCAGATCCCTGAACCCAGAGGAGTGTCTTTGGTTCAGGCCAAAGTTTACTCACTGAGGGAATCAGAAGAGCCAATCTGGTCTCGAATATGCCCTTTCCAGCTACATAAACCTTTTCACCTCTCTGAGTCTTCCTTTCCTCATCTATAAAATGGGATTCATAATCCCAGCCTTACAACGTATCTTGTGGAACAAATAAAATAAAGTGCACTAGTGCATCTTCTTGTACTGTGGTGTGAATAAACTTGGCTTCAGAGGGAAATCAGATTTGGTCCGATGGGTTTTTTTTTTTTCTGGTGTGATTTTTAAACTCAAGTTTAAGGGCTTTTCATTATTAATTATGAGCTTTAAGAGCTAAATATCTTGTTTATAAAATTCCTTGAGCTGGGAAAAAACAAAGCAGAACAAAATAAAACAAAAAGCAAAATAGGAAGAGGTGTATTCTACGATGAAAAGAAATGGGGCAATTAATATTGACAATTCTTACCTCAAGAACTTCAATATCTGAATTGACGAGTGAGATTTTGTGTGGGTTGGGTAGCGGAAATCCTTGCTGCAGTTTTGCTAAAATACAGAATAAGATTTGAAATAATTGGGCACCAGCATGGAAGATTTGGTAAACTTTTTAGTAAGAGACTAACAAAAAACTTTTTGATAATTTATCCTTCCACTCTTCCTGGTTCTGTGTCTTCAATTCTCTCTGATATATCCCTAGCAATTTCCTGAAAGAATGGTTAATTATTCTGTGCTTAATAAAAATGTACTTGCAACTATGTATATCTGGATGGCAGAAAAAAAAATAGCAACTCATCCAATTTGTATTTTGAAAATACCTTAATAAGTGGGTCCTGAGAATATTTTGATCTCCAATACAAAACATATTTTAACCAAGCCGCACTCAAGATGCTACTGTTTGTGAACAATTGCAGTGTAGGTCTGGGATTGTCATTCATTAAAACTGTCTATTCCAATGGTGATCTTTGCATAAGAACCACAGAGACACCCTCAAGGGAGCTTCATCTCACTTCTGGCTGACCCAAAGGAGACTCTTGACTGCCTAAGGAGAATGGTTTTAATTTCCTTAGTTCAACCAGAGTTAGTGGTTCTTGCTTGCAAGTAGGGTTGCTAACAAGGCTAGAAACTGGAATATCTAATTTCGAAGCCATATAGTTGATGGTATCAACTCTGTCAGTTCTGATCCTGGCCTGGATTCATAATAACACATTAGAAGTACAAGCTTCAGGATGGAAAGTCCCAGACAGTTTCCAACACTTAACCAGTGTCCAAGTTTCCCCAGACTCCCTTACCGTTGGCTAGTGGGAGGACTCCAAAGTGGAGAATGGAGGACAGAATATTCTCAAACCTCAAGACCTAAAATGAAAGGGGAAACTGGATTAGTTCCTAAATGAGGGTATTTTGAAACTACAATGCCTGGTTTGGACATGCACTCTCCCAGACTTTATCAGAATGGGCAGCAATAATCAGCATCTCCCCATAGACATATTTTAGGTTTCCAGACACTGAAAGCTATTTTGTGGAAAACCATTTTCACAGGGTTTCCTAATCGTTTTTCCTCATTGAGGATGGGCATTTCTGCCCTCTCTACACTGGATCACGGTAACAACAAATACAGAGGGACCACACAGTGGCAGAAAACATGGCAGCTTAGATATCAAGTAAGACAATCTAGAATGGCCAGTAGATGTTCTAGTTAGTGGTCTCTCATTAATTTATTCGGAACTCCAGTCACAGGAGTTTCCCTATGTTATGCTCTATAGTTAATGGCACCCCAGAACATGCAATTTATCTTTAATAAACTAAGTAGTTGTATAATCTTAGCAAAATGCTTCTCTCATAGCTCAGTTGGTAAAGAATCCACCTGCAATGCAAGAGACCTTGGTTCTATTCCTTGGTTGGGAAGGTCTGCTGGAGAAGGGATAGGCTACCCACTCCAGTATTCTTGGGCTTCCCTTGTGGCTCAGCTGGTAAAGAATCCACCCACAATGCGGAAGACCAGGGTTTTACCCCTGGGTTTGGAAGATCCCCTGGAGAAGGGAAAGACTACCCACTCCAGTATTCTGGCCTGGAGAATTCCATGTACTGTATAGTCCATGGGGTCACAAAGAGTTGGACGTGACTGAACAACTTTCACTTTAGCAAACTGCTGGTCCTGGGAAGACTCAGGTATTAAAAACAAATGATGAACTTCAGCTCATTCAATGAATGTTTTTTTCATGCAATGAACGTTTTTTAAGCATCGTATATGCTTAGCAATAATAAGAACCTCTTTACAGCTTAGCAAGGATGCCTCTGAAGCAGACTTCCTAGGTGTATCTCTTGTTTTGACCACCTTACTGTGTGATGTTGGGGAAGTTCCTTAACCTCTTTGTGCCTCAATTTCCTCAACCATAAAATGAAGGTAATAATACTAATCCCTTGGAGTTTTATCAGGATTAAACAAGTTAATATTATGTAAAATTCCCCATATACACCATTGTTATTTTTTCAGAGATGTCTACAAACATTGCTAAATGCTCCTGAAGGGGAAAATTGACCCTAACTGGGAACCATTTCTCTATAACATAAGTGACATGTAGAGACAGGGTAGAGACATAAATTGGTGATTCGGCTGATCTTCCTGAAGCTTGGGGCAGAGGGTTTCCAAGGTGTGTGTTGGGATGAACTCTTCCAATTAGGAGGTCACCAGGCTTAGACCCCTCCAAAGAGACATCTATTCAACCAGCCTTAACTTAATTTTAGGAGATGGGTAGAAAACCTTTGAAGAGCAAACTGAACCATGCCTAACAATTCATATAGAGCATCATCCTTTGGTAGTCTGAATCGTAAACTCTAGAGGATTGCTGCTGCTGCTGCTGCTAAGTTGCCTCAGTCGTGTCCGACTCTGTGCGATCCCATAGACGGCAGCCCACCAGGCTCCTCCGTCCCTGGGATTCTCCAGGCAAGAATACTGGAGTGGGTTGCCATTTCCTCCTCCAGTGCATGAAAGTGAAAAGTGAAAGTGAAGTCACTCAGTCGTGTCCGACTCTTAGCGACCCCATGGGCTGCAGCCTACCAGGCTCCTCCGTCCATGGGGTTTCCCAGGCAAGAGTACTGGAGTGGGGTGCCATTGCCTTCTCCAGTTTATCCAAAAAATGACATGTTCCTGAAAATGTCTGTTCCCTCCCCCAGCATTACATAGTCTTAACAATCTTTTGAATTCTTTTTAAAGTCTTTTTGAATATATACTAGGAAATTCCTCTTTTGTTTAATAGTTAATGGGCTTGGTGGATGTGTAGTTACATAAAGAATTTTAAAGTCAAAGCCTACACTCAGAGGCAAAGAAAACAATTATCCAGCTACTATATAGATTTCTCATTTTTCCCTAGGTGGAAACTTGGAGAGCCCTGATTCTTACCTCAATATTGCTGCGATTGGACTCTGGCAAAGAAAGGTGGAATCTGAAAATGAAACAAAACAAAAAAATAGGAACAAGTTCAAGGAGGGGAGGCTTAAAAACAATCATATCAGTAGAAAGAAACAAAAATAAAAAGAAACAATTTTTTCAGTTCATGAGACATTATTTAAAAGCCACACAAACTTGTGAGAACATGGAGTTCTAGTACATCTTTTCCCCTGTATTTGCTGCTGAAGAAGCAGGGCAGGAAAAATGGAAACAGGATGAGTTGCCCAAGTGCATTTGCTATAAGGGACTTACTGTTGGCGACTTGAAACACAGAACATTTTTGTTTTGGCTGAGATATGTGGTGTTTGAGATCTTAGTCCCCCTACCAGGAATCAAACCCAGGCCCTGGCAGTAACAGTGCCCAGTCCTAACCACTGGACCTAACCACTGGGAAATTCCAGGGAATTTCCCAGAACATTCTTAAGAAGCAGTTTTTATGTCTTCTTGCCCTAAACTCAATCTTGTAACTTCCCCAAGTTAGACTGGTCCCTTATTAATAAATATGACAATGACAGTGGTGGTGACATGGACTCTTCTAGAAGCTATATAAACATTTAAAATGTAATCTCAATGACTCTGTGAGTGATGCTACTATTACTGCCCCTTGGGCAGACAAGAAAACTGATGATCCAGGAGTTCACAGACAACATCTAAGTGTCTCCCTATCTATGCCCCGCTTCAATAAGTTGTGGCCACTTTCCTCAGCTGTGCCTCTCCTAAGAATGTTTCTGCTATAACATTTAAGAAATAAATGTGCATGAAAGAGGTAAGTTTGTGTATTATCAGCCAATATCATGTTAGTATGAATTAGGCTTTGAGGTTTCTTTAAGGTGACAGCTAAGAGCAAAAACTAGAAAGACTGTTAATTCTGACGAGGATCAGAAATGGTACCATCTCAGGGGGCGCAGGTTCAGTCCCTGGTTGAGGAACTAATATCCCACGTGCCCTGAAGCGCGGCCAAATAAATAAATTTAAAAAAAATAAAAAAGAGATGATATCAGAGGCCCTGTGGCTCAGATTGATCTTACTGGAAAGCGAAGACCAGAATTGTTAGGGCATCCTTGAAGAAAGTAAGCTGAGCAGTTGAACATCACTTGAAGATACTGCTGGGGAAATGTGAGGGGGATGTCTCCCCCTGGTCAACCTGCTTCTTACAAAGAACAATCTAGAGCAGTCTAGAAATTCGGCCTACACGAAAGAGGAACACACTTGTGAATTTCCTTTCTGTTCTTTCATTACAACCCGAAGCCATGATTGGTTACCAGCTGAGGTTCCTACAAACCAACTATCCTTTTCTTGTGCGTGTGTGCTCAGTCACTAAGTTGTGTCCGACTCTTTTGAGACCCTGTGAACTGGAGCCCACCAGGCTCTTCTGTCCATGGGATTATCCTGGCAAGAATACTGGAGCCAGTTGCCATTTCCTACTCCAGGGGATCTTCCCGACCCAGGGATGGAACCCGTGTGTCTACTGTGTCTCCTGAGTTGGCAGGCGGATTCTTCACCACTGAGCCACCTGGGATTACTTCTGTTTCCTAGTTCTCAATTTACCCCGTTAGTTTACTAACTAAATTCTTCCTGTCCTGGCTCTGAAAAACTCAAAAACTCAACTCAGACCACTAGGTGGCAACCAACCTCACTCCTTTGACCTTGTATTTTCCACTTGGCCCCTAACCTGTTACTTCAAGCCCTGCTGTACTGGGCTGTGCTTAGTCGCTCAGTCGTGCCTGACTCTTTTCAACCCCATGGACTGTAACCCGCCAGGCTCCTCTGTCCATGAGGATTCTCCAGGCAAGAATACTGGAGCGAGTTGCCATGCCCTCCTCCAGGGGATCTTCCCAACCTAGGAATCAAGCCCAGGTCTCCGGCATTGCTGATGGATTCTTTACAGTCTGAGGCACCAGGGAAGCCCTAAAGTCCTGCTACTAGCAGCTATTTTTTATTAGAGAAACACAGAGTAGTTGGGGAGAAAGGGAGTGCAAATAGTTCTATGTTGCAGACATATAAAAGCATAACCTATTTTAAGGAGTACGTCAAGGCTGTATATTGTCACCCTGCTTATTTAACTTATATGCAGAGTATATCATGAGAAACGCTGGGCTGGAAGAAACACAAGCTGGAATCAAGATTGCCGGGAGAAATACCAATAACCTCAGATATGCGGATGACACCACCCTTATGGCAGAAAGTGAAGAACTAAAGAGCCTCTTGATGAAGGTGAAAGAGGAGAGTGAAAAAGTTGGCTTAAAGCTCAACGTTCAGAAAACTAAGATCATGGCATCTGGTCCCATCACTTCATGGGAAATAGATGGGGAAACAGTGGAAACAGTGTCAGACTTTACTTTTTTGGGCTCCAAAATCACTGCTGATGGTGACTGCAGCCATGAAATTAAAAGACGCTTACTCCTTGGAAGGAAGGTTATGGCCAACCTAGATAGCATATTTAAAAGCAGAAACATTACTTTGCCAACAAAAGTCCGTCTAGTCAAGGCTATGGTTTTTCCAGTGGTCATGTATGGATGTGAGAGTTGGACGGTGAAGAAAGCTGAGCGCCGAAGAATTGATGCTTTTGAACTGTGGTGTTGGAGAAGACTTTTGAGAGTCCCTTGGACTGCAAGGAGATCTAATCAATCCATCCTAAAAGAGATCAATCCTGGGTGTTCATTGGAAGGACTGACGTTGAAGCTGAAACTCCAATACTTTGGCCACGTCATGTGAAGAGTTGACTCATTGGAAAAGACCCTAATGCTGGGTAGGATTGGGGGCGGGAGGAGAAGGGGACAACAGAGGATGAGATGGTTGTATGGCATCACCAACTCGATGGACATGGGTATGGGTAGACTCTGGGAGTTGGTGATGGACAGGGAGGCCTGGCGTGCTGCAATTCATGGGGTCGCAAAGAGTCGGACACGACTGAGCGACTGAACTGAACTGAACTGATGCCACATGGCATGCAGGATCTTAATCCCCCAACCAGGGATTGAACTTGCATCCCCTGTATTGAAAATGTGGAATCTTAACCACTGGACTTGATAGTCCAACTAAAGCCTATTTTTAAGGGTTTGGGGGCTTCCATGGCTGACTGGTGGTTAAGACTCCACTCTTTCACTGTAGGGGGTGTGGGTTTGAACCGTGGTCAGGGAACTAAGATCCTGCATGCCACATGACAGAAAGAAAGAAAGAAGGAAGAGAAAAGAGAAAGAAAGGAAAGTTTTGGAGAAGGTTTACTGCTCTGATTGAAAACCAGAGCTAAAGTGCAAATTTTAAAACACAGCAAAAGACAAAAGTTCTTCATATTCTGAGTTAATGTAGCAAGTGTAACATAATGAAGGCCAAGTGGACCAAAGCACAGACACTCACAATGCCATTTCTGCAACCCTGTGGCAATGGCAGACATTGAAAATGAATCTCTGCACGCAGTCCCTATAATAATTGCTTATCTCTTTGCCCTCTGACTATAAGCTCCCTGCGAGTTGAGATCCAGTCTTAATTCCCTTTGTATTCCTAGGACTGAGTACAGAGTATGACATATATTGCACGTAGTGTTCATTCGTTCACTAATTGATTCTTCTAGGAGATATCTATTGAATACCTAGTATATGTCAGCCCTGGTACCAGAGATAGAAGTGTGAGTAAAAACCAAACACAGTCACTATCCCACGTAGTTTATAGCCCAGTGGGAAGGCAGACATTAACTAAATAATTGCACTGATGAAGGATTAATTAAAGGTTAGATAAAAACTCTGAAGGAAAGAAATACGTTCATTGAGGTAGATGACAAAAGAACCTGATCTAACTTGGTGGATGCAGTAAGGTTTCCAAGGAAGGGCTGTGTCTTAGAGTTGACATAAGAAGGATGAGCAGGATTAAAAAGGCAAAATGGGAAACGAAGGGGGAAGGGGTCTGGGCGGAGATTGCAAAGGTCTGTGTAGAGAGAACAGAAAGCTAGGGAGAGAGCAGCAGTATGATGCTAGACAGACAGACAGTGGCTGTCTGTCTGACCAGGCTAGGCTTCTGAGGCCATGTTATAAATTTCATGTTTATCTGGAAAGGAATCTATGGAATGTTTCTAAGGAGGGGCGAGGGATGTCAGTGCTCTGTAAAGATCACTCTAGTTGCAGTATGGAGAAAAGATTGGCAGGGTGAGGTTCCCAGGCGCTTCTTCTATGCTCAGTAATGTGCTAGGCAATGTGAAGAATTTTATTGATATCTGTATTTGTGAAGGATGGGGAGAAGCTGTATGTGCAGGAAGCAATTATAGAACATTACAAAGCAGCTTGTATTCAGGTGTTGTTTTATGGGTTATGGGTTACACACTATTTGTTGCAGGAATTCTGGGAAGGTGCGAAAATGTGATAAGACCAGAGTGGATTGTGTGTATGTGTGTATAACATGGGGGGGGGGGATAAATTGTCCTTTGAGAGAAGTACTCTATATACTACCACGTACAAGCACCCCTACCCTGTCCGTTAGCACCCAGTACTGTAATTGCTTGTTAATCTGAGTATTACCCTCACTAAACTGAGGACCTGGGAGGTAGAAACTATTGTTTTTCTCTCAACTCTCTGTATCAAGAACAGGGCAGAGCATATACTTTGTGCTCTATAAATTCTCACTGAGTGGATGCATGGATAAATAAGCAGACAAAAGATGGACGGGAAAGTGTATATTGCAGGGTCCCCAACCCCCGGGCCACGGACTGGTACCACGGACTGTGCTGGCCGCACAGCAGAAGGTGAGCTGTGGGTGGGCGATCAATGTTGTTCATTCCCCATTGCTCCCCATTGCTGACATTACTGCCTGAATCATCTCTCCCCATCTCCCCACCCCCACCCCAGTCCATGGAAAAATTGTCTTACACAAAATCAGTCCCTGGTGCCAAAAAGGTTGGGGACCACTGGTCTGTTGGACTGAGGTCACCTCGAGGGTGAAGCAGCTGGAGCAGTATGTTTACTTTAAGGGGGGAGGACTGGCTGGTTTGAAAGGTGGGACCAGATGCTGAAGATCTTGAAAACCCTAGGCTGTGGATTTAATCCAATGATGAACACTTCTGAGGGGAGGCATATGTTGAGCTTCCTCCAGAAGTAAAGGATTCTCTCGCTGAGGAAGAGTTTCCCAGTATTTTAACTCCATTGCCTTCTGCAGTCTAGAAATCCCCAAGAAGTCATTGAGGGTTCCTTCTCCAATAGGGACCCCCACTGTGGCCTTCCTTTCCCCTGGCCTCAACCATAGCTCAGTGGGAGGGTGGAGACGGAAATCAGCCCGGTTGCCAAGCCTGAGCTCTGCTGGCCTGTCCGAGCACTGTTCCAACAGAAACTGAATCCATTCTTCCCAGACCTGTTTTCCTTTCTGTTTCTCATCAGATGGCTCACATTGGGAAATGTTTATCTGCCCAACTGTGAGAAGTGGAGTTGGGTGTGATACTATCTGCTTGTAGGCAGCCATATTTGCATTCTCTGACGGTGTTGTGTGGGAGAGGTAGTAGTGCAACTGTGTGTGTGTGTGTGCGTGTGCGTGCGCACGTGCACCTGTGTGTATGGTAGTGGGGTGGGGTGGGGTGCAGTTTGGGAGCATCCAAATTCTCGATTATGGAAATGTCAAGAAAATGTTCCAAACTCTAAATGGTTGAGCAGTCATGTGCACTGGATTGCCTTGCGCTTTACACGTGATTAAGGAAAAGGGTTAGAATTAAGTAATCTGTATGAAGGCCATAAAAGGGAAAGTGTTGTTTAATTTAGTCTCTGAAGTAGTCTCAAAAACGCCTACTATTGGAGTTACCTCCAAATAGAACTGTGTTTGAAACAAAAGACTCAAATGTAGAAAGAGCTGTAAGAACCGGAAGGCCAACTCCACAGCTTTTAAGATCCTCCTGACTAGTCAGGTCTCTTGGGACCAATTTCTCCCCTCTTATCTGGCCAAACTTTGATCCCAGAATGGGGGAAGAATAAAGCCCTACTACTAGTTGCAACAAAGTTTCTCGAGCACTGATTATGTGCCGGGAGGTGTGCTTTTCATATGCTCTCATCTCTACCAATACAGCACTGTAAACAAGGGCTCTGTTATGCTGAGGGAGAAACTGATTCTTAGAGGGGTCAGTGGACTTGTACAAGGTCACAAGTCAGCAAACGACTGAGGTAGAATTCAAAATGAGACACGCTTGACTCCAGAGCCTGTGCTTCTAATTGGACATACCAAAGAAGTCAAGTTTGTTACTAATACTCCCAGCTTTCGCTTTCTTTATCTTTCCTTCGCCGAGGTTCATTTAATGCAATGAGAAAAGGGCTGTGGGCTTTTTACCATTTTAGAACACGCAATGCCAGTGTCTTCTCTTTTTTCTATCAGTACTTAAAATTGAGATAGGACATGCGGCCTATTTCAATTTAACCTGACTGGATGCTCTTGGTTTCCTCCTCCAGGCAAGGATATTTATTTTATAAGTTGAAGGTCTAAGTGTCGTTTTCTAAGTCTTAGCTATTCATCACATAAAATACACTATAATGTAGCAAGTAAAAAAACACGCATCACTTTGAAGACTCACTCAGATTCAAGTTCTAGCTCTGCCGTTCAATAGTTCTGCGACGTGTGTAAAAAATTATTAATAAATAGAAATGGCAACCCACTCCAGTACTCTTGCCTGGAAAATCCCATGGAGGGAGCAGTTGCAAAGTCCATGGGGTCTCAGAGTCAGACACGACTGAGCAACTTCACTTTAGTTAAATAAAGTCAGGAAACCAGAAGGGGGAGCTCTCACACTCTGGGACAACAGCAGAGCCCAACAGGAAGAAGGAAGCCTCCTCTTTTCTCGCAAGGACTCAGTTAAAGAAAAGTCATGGACTCTTTTATTACAGCCCTCTTGACTTCCTTGTCCCCTCTGTAAAAGGGTTCTCCTTCCCTTCCCATGTGGGAACTTGTATAAGTCTCCCCATGGTTATAGACCCCAAAATGCAATTCTCTGCTTGTCCCAAATTAAACCATCTTTGCTGGAGAAATATCTGGCAGTCCATTTATGTGGGTCAATACTTAGTTAATTGACCCATATAAACCATAAAATGGGGACAATAAGCTTCCTCTAGGATTAATCATTCAATCTACAGACATGGTGCTGGGTTCTGGAGATACAGGCTGTGAAGTTTAAATAATATACACGTAGTGCTTGGCACAGGACCAGCAGATAGTAAAGGCTTAATAACGAAGGGTAGTTATAAATAATAGAGAAAAAGGCTATTTCTCTAGTAGCCATCACTGGGCAGGAGGCAGAGGAGTGAAGTATTTTCTGAATGAAACTCTTATGATCTTGAATAATTGAATATCGCCTTCCGCTGACTGAGGCCAGCATCCAAGTTTTAAATAATAGCCACTGCCATCTTTTTGGTTTTTTTAAAGACGCTTAACATGCACTTTACATGTATTAACTCACATATTCCTCACAACAAGTCCTTAAAGTAGGTTTTACTATATCATTTTATACAGGAGAAAATGTAGGCCCAGAGACATTAAGAAACTTGCCTGAGATACCACCTCTAATGATATCTGGGCTGGGACCTGAACCAGCTATTCTGAGCCAGTGATTTCACCTTGTCTCTAAACTCTCCACCTTGGATTCGCCTCTGATTTCTACATCTTATGTCTAAGGAGCCAGCCCTGAGCAGCTCCAGAGAGCCACCCTCAGGCAGGGGATGGTTAGGAAGGCTATGGTGTTCTAGGGGGATGTATTTGGAGACCCTGTGTTCCCTGGTTCTTTTTAGGGGTGTTTCATTGATTCCCATCCTCTTTACACCTCTTCTTGCCATGTCTCTATGACGTCGTGTGTGCATGCCTGAATGCTAAGTGGCTTTAGTTGTGCCTGACTCTTTGCGACCCTATGGATTATAGCCCGCCAGACTCCTCTGTCCATGAGATTCTCCAGGCAAGAATACTGGAGTGGGTTGCCATGCTCTCCTCCAGGCAATGATCCCCACCCAGGGCTCAAACCCGCATCTCATATCTCCTGCATTGGGGCAGGCAGGTTCTTTACTACTAGTGCCACCTGGGAAGCCCCTCCATGATGTCATCTAACAGCAAACCAGCTCTGCCTGAAAAACCTCTCTCCCAGAGCCCAGGAGCAGAGGCGTGGGCATGTGGGAGACAGGGTTACTGCTCTTGCTGCCAAAGATTAAGGCATTCTGTCAGCACAGCCTCTGCTCCTTTGCAGCCTTGCTTCTGGGTTTGGCTGGACCCGAGTGATGCCAGGCCCACCACCCTTGCCCCCAGTCTGCTCACTGCCTGAGGTTTGCTATCACACCGCGGGAGGAACCACCCTCAGACTCAATGCACGTGACCTGTGCAGGGCTCAGAAGGGCTTCGTGCTCAGTTTAATGCCCTGCTGTCTCCATCTTGCAGTTCTTCATGATTTTTGAACAGGGGGGTCTGCACTTTCATTTTGCACCAAGCCTCACAAATTATGTAGGTAATCCTGTTCAGAGCCCACCAGGGCCTCAGGGTACAGGAAGCCTGCCCAGTGACCTGAATCTAAAGGAGGTCACAGGGGAGTTTGAGGAGACTTTGGGAAGGCAGGAGTCCTACTTTCAGATTTGTGTTTGCAAGGTCAAAGCAAACTTGTGGAGCTCAGGAAGCTAGAGAATGAATTCAAACATTTCTTTGGATGATGTGAATTTAACAGGTTACCATCAGTTTTCCTAATTACTCCTGGTGGTTCAGATGGTAAAGAATCTGCATGCAATGCAGAAGACCAGGGTTCCATCTCTGGGTCAGGAAGATCCCCTGGAGAAGGGAATGGCTGAACACTCCAGTATTCTTGCCTGGAGAATTTCATAGACAGAGGGGCCTGGTGGGCTATAGTCCATGGGGTGGCAAAGAGTTGGATACGACTGAGAGACAAACACTTTCACTTTTCTGTAAATAAAAATAATGCCCACTGTACCTGCAGTTTCTACTGGTAGGAATGTTGGAGTTGAGGGTCAGTAGAAAAGTACCTTGGTATCTCTTCTACTCAAGATCTTTGTTACCTGCTTGCCACAGCCTGAAGTCCTGTTCTTATTAAATCCTTTCTTCTCATCCTGCCAGGAAACCAGACCCTGGCTCAAGGGCAAATATTATTTCTACCTTCTCAGAGCTTGCTGCCTCAGTTGGCAGCCTTGCCCCATCACTCCAGACTTCCAGCTCCCCTTTCCTCTCAGCCATCAGATGGAGGTCTCACCTATACTCACAGTACTGCGACTCAGGCAAACCAACTTCCAAATTCTGTCTTTTCTCATGGCTTAGCTCAGATACTGCCAGCTCCTCACCTTCCATCCTTTTCCCCTCTCTCCTCCTGCTCTCTGGCTTCCACCCTCTCAACCATTAAAACTGCCATCTCAAAGATCACCCATCAAGGTTAAGAAATTCATCAGCCTTGATCTTCTAGAAACAGGGCTACATCATGACATCTGGTGGCCTGAAGCCTTTGGGAGCTCTTCCTCCATAAAAACCAAAAACAAACAACAACAAAAAAAACACATCAAAACTGATCTTTGAAGACTGAGGTGTTATAAAGTCATGGTATAGTCCACTCTGGAATAAATTCATTTTAAATTTCTTATTTTAAAATATATTAAAACATTTTCATGAGTCCCTGAAGTTTCATAGGCTCTGGGCACCATGCCTATTGAATTTAACGGAGAAATCAGTCCTTTGAAAACCTGGGTAAAGTTGAGGAGAAAGCCTTCATGAAATCTTTTATCTCTGGGAAACCACACTACTTTTTATCATTCCTCTTATAGGAAAAGCAACATAGTTATAAAAAATATTTTAAGAAAACAGCCGACTCATAATCTCATATCCTAACACAATCCTTCATTTGTAATTCACTTTCTCGTCCAGATGGAAAGCTATTTTACGTGGTTGATTGTTACGTTTAAGCAGTTCTATATTCTGCTTATTCCATTTCATATTATTTTACTGAACATATTTTCCATGTTCCTGCAATAGTCTTCCTAATCATCAAGTTGACTTATGGTGATTGATTTAACTTTTCTCCTCTGTTGATTTCCCAGTCTTTTCAGATTCTGATTTGTCTATTTTACTGCTTCCTCTTCCTCCTTTCATGGATTTAGTCTGTGCCATCTGATTATTCTATATATCCTCACTCCTAGGTTGTCTGGTTCGTGACTTCAACTATGGGCTTTGTAAGGGCTGAAGAGAATGAGCTTTGAAAATGGTCCTTTTCAGTGGCAATTAATGTTCAGTGATCTGTGCACATGACCTGCTCAAGCTCTTTCACACTGCATAGCTTGTGTTTGAGAGCCAGCCAGGCCGTGGGGCATGGTCTAGTTAAACTCTACACTCTAGTAATGGGATCTGGATGTTAGAGCCTAAAGGTAACTCAGAGATGATTCCTTATGACTTCATTATTCTACAGATAAGGCAGCTGAGGTTCAAAGAGGTTAAAAGATTTGATCATGGTTCTGGAACCAGGGAGCAGGAGTTTGAAACTTCATTCCTTGACCTCAAAAGTTTCATTCTCTTTCTTCAGTAGCATCCATTTTAAATTTGTTGAAAAGGAAATTTGTTTTTTATTGCTGTACCATTAGAATGAGAATTTACGTTGTGGAATTAAACTTATGCTAATTTTGTTGCCAGATTTATCTGAATATTATCTACTGGGAAGAAAAAAAAATTCATAACACAATTTTCAGTTAGATCCATACTTTGAAATTATCTGGACTGTTACAGGAGAAATGCTTAATGATTCATGTCTATTGGATGATAACTTCACCTGTGTTGTGAATGTTCACTTGTCTCTTGGCCTGTTGATTCACTTGTTACTACCATCCAACAGTCATATCAATTGAGCTTACCTGTTTAGAGATAAAGAGCAGATCAGTCTTTGTCCCAAAATAGCCAGGGCAACATTGGTACTAGCAACCTGCAGGGAACAAAGGCATTCATTAGTAAGATGAGTGACTTTGTCCATTTTGGCCACAAATATCACTACCCATAGCAGAAACATAAACTTCAGTTTCATCTCAAAAAATATTGAAAAGAAACAGCTCTTGAAAATACTGTCTTGCAGGTAGGGAGACTAACTATAAAGACTTTCTGTTTGAAGATCTCCTTTAAATTATTTTTCCTTTTCTCTTAATCTCTCTTTTCCATGTGTGTGTATGTTTATGTGTGTGTTTGTGTGTGTGTATGTATGTGTGCGTGTGGTATCTCACTTAGGTTCATTGTTCAGTCATTTTCTCTCAGATTGCATTTGGCCTTCATCTACTCAAATAAACTTGAACTCCACCTTGGTGGACTTATTTAAAAAAAAAAGAAATTTGGTTATTAATGTAACTGAAGCAGAGGAAAGGGCACACAGCATGTGGGGAAGGGTGGAGAGCTATTGAATGAGCAGGGGCCTCCATACCTTCCTCTATCTCAGTCTCAACCCTGTCCCCTCCCCTAATTGATGGAGCTCATCCCGTCCCTCCAAACATTTGGTAGAGCCTGCAGGTCAGTGGTCTACTGCATGGACAAGATTGGTATCCATAGGCTGCCCTCCTGTCCCCGCAGACTTACAAAGTCCATGGAAACGATGGTTTCCACAGTCGAGTTCTTGGGCTGGGTGAGTATCATGATGGAGGCAGGGATGTCCAGGGTGAAGTTACCTGGTAGTAAACTGGTCACAGGAGGCTCTGTTGCCGTGACCTGTACCATGAAGGGCTGGGACAAGATGTAGAGCTCTGCAATCTGCCCACATTCAGGGAAAGAGACAGAGATCAGGAGTCATGAGATGAAGAGGAGATATCACAAATCTAGGGTGACCTGTGGTGATTAATCTTACATCATAACAGTTAGAAAAAAGCTCTTTAATAATAACACCAATAATAACATAGTAATACGAACAGCTGGCATTTACTGAACACATACTGAGTGTCAGGCACATGTCAGGACTTTCAGTATTATTTCATTCAATCTCCACAAAAGCCCTGTGAGGCAAGTTCTATCAGGATTCCCATTTCACAACTAAAGAGAGTGAGCCTTAGTGAGATTAAGTAATTTTCTCAAGGTTTCAGGTGGGTAAGTTGTAGAACTAGGGTTCAAGTCTAGGTCTATCTGACTTAAGATCCTTGCTCTAAACCCAGGATGCTACACAAGCACCTCTGGGTCCTCCAGGGCAAACCTGAGCCTTTTAGTACACTGTGCCCAATACTTAGGTGCCACGCCACTGTGATCTTAGTAGTTACTTTACTATGGTTTCAAATGAGTCCCTGGTTGCTCGGATGGTAGAGAATCTGCCTGCAATGCAAGAGACCCAGATTTGATCCCTGGGTCCAGAAGATCCCCTGGAGAAGGGAATGGCAGCCCACTCCAGTATTCTTGCCTGGAGAATTCCATGGACAGAGGAGCCTGGCAAGCTACAGCCCATGGGGTTGCAGAGTTGGATACAACTGAGCGGATAACATTACTATTACTAAGGTCACAGATGTAAGCCCTGTTCCTTCCTTTCCCATTTAAACTAATTATTTCAAGTGTGGTAGAACTTATAGACAAAACAGAGGATTTATTCTGTGAACTTACAATGTCTTCACTAGTAACTTGTATTGTTCAGTTAGTATTTGTAGATGTTTGATTAAAAGACAAAACTCTTGGGACTTCCCTGGTGGTCCACTGGCTAAGACTCCATGCTCCCAATGTAGGGGGCCTGGGTTCAGTCCCTGGTCAGGGAACAATATCGATCTCACATGCTATAAGCTAAAGATCCTGCATGTGGCACTATAAATAAATAAATACTTTTTAAAAGACAGAACTCTTAGGTAGGGAAATATGGATGCAAGATTGAACCAAAAAGGAATACAAAGTCTTCCAGAAGTAACTGCAATGAAAGCAAATACACCATTAAGGAGTCAAACCCTGAGCACTCACCCGGGAGAGCATGTTGCCAAGGGCTTGAGAGTTGTGAAGCAAATGGTGAGAAATCTGGAATATCAAGAACATCATGTCACTGGAAGGTTTATATCTGGGTTGTATTTTCAGAGAAAATGCAGCATTCTCTGTAATTTTTATGAATCATGAAGCTGTTGCACCAGAAATGCCTAGTGTTTGAAGGTGATCTATCATTTCATATCCCAACCACAAGAACTCAGAGGCCCACAGAAGTAAAGTGACTTGCCCTTAGGTTACACAGGAAGTTACATTGCTTTGAGAAGTATCTTTTAACCTTGGGAACACAGTGTACATCATATAGGTATGATCCATATGTAAATGTTTTACAGTGGTTAACAAGAAGTCTTGTTTTATTGTCCTCATTTTCAGAGATTACCGAGATAAACAATGCATAAGCAATTTATCTTCACAGATGAATGGTTTTCAAGTCTGAAACTAGAAATATCTCATTCTCAGTGGTGTCTGGGAGCTGGTGTTGCCACCGGCATTTTGAACATAAGATTTATAACTACATGTATAATTAGGACCTAGAGAATGGAAAGAGTCATAAGGGATGCTCAATGAAAGTTGTTAGTTGACTGGCTGGAGAGAGTGTTCTCATTATAAAAGGGAGGGGCATGACAAAGAGTACCGTGAATATCTGTGCTATTTACTGATCATTGTAGATGGCAATTGTAATTACCAATAGGAGAAATCTTCATGTTGGCATAACACAAACAATAATAATAAACCCATATGGAGCATGTACTCTGTGTTAGGCATTGGCCTGAATACTTTACATATGTTTAAACCTCTTTAATGCCCAAAACAACCCTATGAGTATGGATTTATTATTATTCCCTTTTTCCAAATGATAAAAATCTGGCATAGAGATGTTAGGTACATCGAAATTGCCAAAATTTTACAGGTATTCATCACAGGGAATAAGTAGTGAAGGAGGTTCTTAGTATTATTTAAGATCAATCTAGAAGAACATAAAAAACTGAAATTAGCAGAACTGGAAACCCAGCAACTCTCCAACTACTATCAACATTCATTCTGCAATCCCTTTATTCATCGTCCTGCTAGAAGTGATAGTGTCTACAAAGGCCCAGGAATAAGAACATAACAACCCCCATAATGGGATACTTAAAATAAGATTAAATGTTGGTGCTGATTCTTATCATCCATTAACATTCCTCACCTCTTTTGTGGTGAGAGTGAAGCTGAAAGCCCCAGCTGTAAAATAAGCATAGGATGCAGATTTAAAGAAATACTCGGAGATTCCAATGTAGAGCATAGAGTCACTGCGTTCAGGGAGCACAAAAGGAACTGATGGGAAGGGGGGATCTTGGAGACTTTTCAACGGGTAGAATACGCCCTGTGGGGAAATAGAAAGACCAGTGTATTAGGCTGTGCAGGATTAAAAGGAGGTGGACCCACTCAAGTCAGAATAAGGAAAATTGCAGAAACTCAGTAGGGATGAGAAAACCATGAGTCCTCTGACTTCTTGACTATGGACTATGTTTCAACGCTTTGATGACTTCTTGAGCATATCTGAGCATGTCTTGTCCACCCTGGGGTGTAATCTGGTGAGAGTGTCCTTGTTGGTCCTCTTCTCAGAGAAAGGAAGGCAAGTGCCTGTATCTGGAGGGGACAGCTCTGGATAGTTCCCGACGTGCCACACAGGGAATTAGAGATGTCAAACCTCTGACCTACAAAACCCATGACTTCTGAGCATCTGGGGCATCATAGACACAAAAGGACCCAGGACGCTACATGGCTTAAAGCGTTTTTGTGACATTTTAAATGCTGACCTCATTAGCTATAGGTTGTTATTACAAAATGGTGTCTAATGTGTAACATTTAACTGATTTGAATGACTCTGAGTGCTTGAAACATAAGTCTATATGCATTTAAAAAAACAATGATATTAACTTTGGAGCAAACTAAATGTAACCACAGTTAATCACTTTTCTAGAATCAGCAAACACCATTATCATGTGCTAATGGCCCTAACCAAGATCAGCAGCCCTCAGTTAAATTCACTAACCTGAGAGTTAGGAATAAATAAAAGTATCAATATTTACAATATATGGATCTGTTGAGTTCTAATAAATGCAGACTATATTACTTGCTGCCTCTTAGCCTCAAACCTTACTCCCAGAGGTAAAGACAATATGATACTTTTCTTGAAGAAGGAAGACATATGTTATGTAATCCAAACAATCATTTACCAAACAATCATTTACAATCAAGAAAGTGTTCAAGAGTCTTTTAAAGGAACATAACATGAGAGAATTCCTTGAAAGAAAATTAAATCATTGGAAAAGAACATAGTTATATTTCCTTCTGCACATGTTTGTTCCTCGAATATTGGCTATTAATGGCCAAAATCAGAACTCTGATGATGACAAGATTACCTTCAAATTCAGGTCAAAGTAATTCTCAGTAATTTCTGGGGAACTGATTAGGGAATAATCCAGCAGAGTATAGTTGTCAATCTTTCTTAAAACTAAAAAACAAAGAAAAAAGAAAATGTACACTCATAAAGGTATAGTATAACACATGATTAATGTTTATCCAGAACAATATGATTTTGAATCCTCTGTTATTTAAAACAAAAATTAAATATTACCCTATTTCTTAAGTTAACACTTGCTCACTCTTCAAAACTCAGGAAAAGTAGATAAATCAAAAGAAAAAAGTAAAAACTTTCATTTGTCACAATGCCCTGAGAGAAACATCAATAAAATTTTGGTTGTTGTTGTTGTTCAGTCACTAAGTTGTGTCTGACTCTTTGTGAACCCATGGATTGCAGCACCCCAGGCTTCCCTGTCCTTCACCATCTCCTGGAGTTTGCTCAAATTCATGTCCATTGGTACACCAAATTTTCATCCATAGCCTTTTATGCATGCTCCCAGAAGTGAAGAAATTTGCCCACAGCAAGCTAGGACATGGAACTCTTCCACTGGTTCTTTCCTCATCTTTTCTACATCTTCTTCCTCTTTCCCTATCTTGCCAATCTGTTGTTTTTTATTCATCTATCTGCATCCACTCATCAATCCATCTGTCCAGACACCATCTCCTTTCCTCCCTTATTTATTAAACTACTATGAGTTAGGCACTGTGCTTGGTTTTAGGGACACAGAGAAGAGTCAAAGTTCCTCCCCTCGAGGAACTCAAGGTGGAACGGGAAATTAACACAATGTAATAAGAGCAGATCTATAGCTGAGCTCTGGATGGTCTGACTACAAACTGAGTCTTATAGTCTTCCTCACCTTGGTATCAATAAATCCATTTCTTCCAGTTTTGCAGGTGCTCAACATAAACCCTGGGGTCACCCATCCCTGATTCTTTCCATGATTCACATTCAATGTGTCAGCAAGTACCACTGTCTCAACCCTCCAGGTACATCTGGAACCTTAACACCTCTCACCATCTTCCTCACTCCATCCAGGCCCCTCCCTTCCTTGCTCATATGGGTCACTGCAGTAATCTCTTAAGTGGTCTCCCTGCTTCCACCTTTGACCCTGTCCTATAATAATAGAAGCCAGAGTGATCCCCTTAAAATATAAGTCAGGTCATGCAAGGTGTGACCAGGACTCTCCAACAGCTTCTCATCTCAGACTAAGAGCCAGCCTTTGTGATGACCTATAGAGCTCTGAAGCTCTAACCATTTGCTTTCCCCTCTTTGACCTTGTCTCCTGCTACTTCCCCCTTGTTCCTTCTGTTTCCAGTATGGTCTCCTCACAGTTCCTCCAATGCACTCAGCATGCTCCCACAGGGGCCTTTGAGCTTGAGGTTTCCTCTGACTGGAAAGTCCTTCATCCAGATCTAAGAGCGGCTGGTCCCTACTTCATTCAGGTCCTTACTCTAATGCCACTTGTTCAGGGGTGCCTTTCCTGGCCAGGCTATTTTAAACAACTCCCCCCAGCTCCGCCAGCCAGTTCCTTCCTTGCTTCAGTTTTCTTCTTACCATTTATTGCAATGATACTCTAGATGTTACTAATTATCTTGCTGGCTGTCTCTCTCCTCTCACTAATCCCATGAGGGCAGGTATTTCTGTCTCCTAGGCTTACTGCTGCATTTCCAGCACCAAGAACAGCACCCAGCCTATTCCAGGGACTCAGCACATCATTGAGGGGATGAGTGGATGGAGTGCAAAGAGATAGAAACACCCAAAGTATCATGTGAGCATTGAGGAACTGGAACTATGCCTGAGAGACTGTGCCTGAGCTGAGTCTTAAAAGATAAAGAGGAGGGAACAGGACAAGGGATGGCTGAGGGACAGGAAGCAGAAGGAGCTGTGCTCAGCACAGTGCTGGGAGAGAGGCAGGTACTCAGTAAAGATCTCTTAAGTGAATAAATGATGAAGAGGAGAGAAGGCTCTTCTAGGCAGAGAGGACAGCAGGATGGGAGGCAAGAGTGTGAGGAAGGAGAAGCAGTTTGATGGCTGGAGCAGCTATAGGTGCAAGATAAAGTCCAGAGAGGTGAAAAGGAGCCAGACCATGACAGGCAGGTCTTGTAGTCCATGCTAAGAGATTTGGACTTGATCCTGAAGGCAGCTATAGGAGCCACCAAAGGGATTAGAACCAGGGGTAACTGGTCAGGATGAGCATCCATCATTCTGAAAAGGACGGATTTAGTACTAGAGGTAGGATTCAAGCTCATGAGAGTTTAATCCTCTGCCTTGTATCTTATTTCCTGAAGCCATCTCCTTCTGCAGTGAAGCTAGCTAACCAGCAGAAAAGAGCAGGCCCTACACACTCATGTCAGTCCCTGCATGCCCCTTCCTGCAGTGGCACTAGTTTGCAGAGGGGAAAGCAGACAGGAGAGCTGGAGCAAAGCCCACCTGGAGAGTACCTGAGTGTGGGGTGGGAGAAAAGCACCCGGAAGAGACGGCTCTAGGACTCACCCTCCAGCATGCTGAGATTGGCATTCAGTGCCTCCACCTCACCTGTGATAATGGGACAGAGCTGGCCATAAAAGGAAAAAAAAAAATGTGGGTTATCACATTGTACTGGACATCTCTGTTTCAGGGATTAGACCCTGCCCACAAAGGCCTTTCAGTGAGAAGACCTTCTCCCTTTGGACTTTCCCTTAAATGTTTCCCTTAAATAGTTGATGCCCATGGGCCTCAAGTTCCTAATGAGTGGGTGATGTGCTATTGAATGCTGGCTCATCTTCAGAGCAACTGGGACTACACCCAGCTTGCCCCATCAAAGAACGAGCTCTTGGCTTTCCTTCCTGTGGCACAATAGGACGTACGCCCAGTCCATGTGCTATGACACCTGGGGAATCTGCTGGGCCTCTCCTGATAGCAGGGATGCCCTTGCCTCTTGCCTCCACTGTCAGCATGCCAGGCCCTTCCCAGGGAGAGTTATAGCAGGGACTTAACTTCCTCTCTGGGCTGCTTTGAGAGCTCATTTGATCAGACATCTACTTAGATTAGGACCTCCTTTGGAATCAGAAAAGCAATCTTGAATCACTCCCAAGCACATCTGCCGGAAGGAAGAAAAGTACCAAGGTGGGTGCCATGTGCTAGGCATGTGCCGAACACTCAGTGTGGGGGTTACGAACAGAGCCTCAGGAGCCTGGCTGCCTGGGGTTGGATGCCTTGGCAAGTTCGTTGTACTCTTGCCTCTGTCCTCTCATCTGCAAGATGTGGATGATAATTGCATCTGCTATGTTATAACCATTCAATAAATGTTAGCAATTGTTAACCTCATTTTGTCTTCACTACAGTCCTGAGAGGCAGGCACTACTGTCCTTTATTTACAGATGGGAAAACTGAAGCTTAGAGAAGGTGAGCAAGTACATCAGCAGGATTTGAAATCTGGACTGACATGGCTAGACCACTGTGGTCGGAGCACTCCTGTCCTTTTCCAGTGACACAGAGGGAACCCTAGAAGCAAAGCATCTATGAGCTCTATGTCATATACAAACTCCAGGCAAGCTTAATATTGGCTTCTTGTTGGAGGCCAAAGGACCATGACTTGTTTTGAACGATGGATGAGCAAGGGTGGGGTCTCTGAAGGTGACAGCACTCTTTCCCAGCCACTCTTTAATATGCACATTCGCTGGCACTCAGCACATTTCAAGTCAGGATGGAGAAAGATAGGAAAGCTTCAGCATCCTTGGACCAGCCGGGCAACCTTGTTGGACAAGCTGCTTAATGTTTCTGTGTGTCGATTTCCTCATCAACGTTCATTATGCACCTCCTGCTTTCTGAGCATTGAATTCAACACAAGGAGGATGGAGACAGCCAGACACCATCCTTGTCCCTTTTTTCCAGAGATGAATCTCCTTTCTTTTCCCTGTCCTTCTCATTCCTCTCCTTGTCTCTCCAGAAATATGTGAAGTGTTCAGGGAAGATACTGTCAGGATTGGAAAGAGGGCTCACCACCAATTCCATCTTTTCCTTCTTCAAATGCTGACATCTGGAATCAGGAAGTCACCTTAACTTATATTATTTCACTTAGCTGGAAATATCCATTCTTTTCTCCCATTCCTTACCTATTCAAATCCTACCTGTAATTCAAGGCCAAGTTCAAGTCCTGCACCCTCCAAAAATATCTCCCAGGATACTTCCGGGATCTATTTATTTAATTTTTCCATTTCTCTGAACCCCTGCAGTTCAACCTAAGGACCACATAGGTATGTACAAGATTCAAGTACTTATTCAGTTAGTTTCACAAGTCTGAACTGGGTTTTCCTAAACAGATGAGCTTATTCCTTTTTCATATCCTCAACAGACTCTAGCCTAGTGCTGGGCATGCAGTAGGCACACAATAAACCAAATCTTTTTGATTGTTTGCCCACCCTGAGGTGAGGATTTGAGGGAGGGAGTGCTGTTTTATTTATCTCTATATCTCTAGCACCAACCTAGTATTTGGCACATAGCAGGCACTTGATAGACTATTAAGTTGCAAAGGGTAATGCTTGTGAAAATGCCTTGAGGAGTGCTTAGCACACAGTTGGTGCTCAGGCAAGGTTTATTGACTTAGAGTTCATGAAAGTATGGTAGAACTTCTGCTGACAGCATGTCACTGTGGCTGGGTAATCTTTAAGGACTTACCATTTCATTTAATTTCTTTAAAATGGGTTTCTCCATGGGCTCAGCAAAGGAGTTATATAGGACACTAGGAAAAAAAACAATTTAAAGGTTTATACAGAATCATATCTGCCAGTTAATAACCACCCCTAGGAGCCACCTGAGAATCCAGCCACAGGCTGGCCATGCCCACCAGGGTGCCCTCGCTCACCTGAGCTCTCCAGAAAATGAGACGCCGGCATGGCTCACTTGAGCATAGCAGTCTTGGAGCTTCAGGATAGGGTGACCAAAGTCATTTCGGGTCAGGACAACTATACCAGTGAAATAGACCCCAGAGAGAAACAGGTCAGCTGCTCCTGTGTCTTGGCTATTGAGAGAAAAAATACAAGGTTACCCAAGCCTGAGCAGGGGTGGAGATGGATCTTGTTCCTCTGAATCTACGCCCATAGGAGGGGTTACCCATAGGCTCTAAGCCCCAGGAGGGCAGGAACATCATCACCTCTGGATTCCTAGCACTTACAACAGATAGGAGTGGAGCTGAATGGATACTTACTGAACAAATGAAGTAATAAATATGTGAATGGTGACAGGTCTAGGGACCTTGCAGGTATTTCACCCTGAGTGCTCTGGCCCCCATCATGGTTAGGCATGTTTTAATATTAACCACAATTCATATATGAAGCTTGTTTGGAGGGAGATCACAGGGGTAAAGTGGCCACAGCTTATTTAGGAGGGGCAGCTAGATGGGAAGGCGACACTTAGATGTCGTCTGTGAACTCCTTGATGGAGTCCATCTCCAGGCCCCAGGATTTACCTTGTGGCCTGACACAGAATAAGCACTCAATCTGTGGTTGATAAGTCAGCAAAGAAATGAATAATACATGAGTCTCTGCTTCTTATGAGGCAAAATGTCATTTTTCTACTGTCTACAAGACTAGACTTCTTGAGAGGGAGATGAGTGGTATTCAGTACCATTTGCAAACGGATGCAGTGGGCACTCAATAAATGGATGTTGAATGACCAAATGGGTGAATGAATGTATTATCCTGGGGCATCAACCAAGGCAAACTTAAACATTACACCCAGGATAGTGACTTGCACATAGTAGGCAGTTTGTAAGTGTACCTTGAATTAGATCCTTTCTTTCTATAGAAGAGTGCAAAGGCCTTTTGGTAGAGGAAGAATTGGGCTCAAGCTGACAACCCTCGTCCAATCTCCTTATGAGATAGGCAGGCTTATTTCTCAGCAGTTGCGCTTACAGTTAGGGAAGCATGTTCAAAGACTAGCTCAAGGTCAGATGGTGATTCACTGGGACTCTGAAATGTTAAGCTCATGTCCATGCCTCTAACAATCAGGGACTTCTAGCTGTTAGGAAATCTTAAATGGCACATTGATCAGTGGCTCTGCCACTGATACTTTTCAGGCCCCTCTCCCTTGTCCCCAGAAAAGCTATTCTGTTTTAAATCTCTCCTTGAAGAATGTACTTGAGAAAGATGATTAATATTAGATAGTTAGAACAGGAAAAAGGAGTCCAAAATAGTGGTGGTTAAAAGACAAAGAAAGGAAAAAGCCCGCAAAAATAGAACAGAGTAAGGTCTGAGGACCAGAGTGAAAACATCAAGTGAAACAAACAGCCCTCCTGGCTAGCTCAATTTACATAGGGCAGGCTCACGGGGAGCAGAAAAAACATAAAAAGAGGAGCCAAAATTGGGCCTCTCTCTTCTCTTCTCTTCGCTTCTTTTGGGTCATCCCACCCTCACACCTTGAGGATGTATTTTCCTTTGCTTGCCAAATAAAACTGAGCTGTAACCGAGCTGTAACACAGGTCTGCCATTTAAACTGAGCTGTAACCAAGCTGTAACATCGGTCCATCCGTCGCTTCAAATTTTTGCTATGGCGAGACAGAACTGAGGAAATTACACACTCCAGATGGTAAAGCATCTGACTACAATGCGAGAGACCCAGGTTCGATCCCTGGGTTGGGAAGATCCTCTGGAGAAGGAAATGGCAACCCACTCCAGTACTCTTGCCTGGAAAATCCCATGGATGGAGGAGCATGTAGGCTACAGTCCATGGGGTCACAAAGAGTCAGACATGACTGAACGACTTCACTTTCACTTTCTTTCCAGACAGTTAATGACTGAAGGAAAGAAGCCTAATGTCAAATGCATTGGCAGACATGTACACTTTTGATTTTTTGCTCTGTTTCCCCCCAAAATAGCAGACTTTTCAGTGGAATACTCACAAAAGTGGAGACTTGACTTCCCAGTCTGTGCTGATGTTGGTAGTTCCATGGTTGGTCAGGGCCCTGATTCCAACACCAGGAACAAAGGTGAGTGAAGTATTTGGAAATGAAAAGGCTTTGATTTTTATGCTGTAAAACAAGAAACAGAAGAATTAGTGCAACTCTTGTAGCTCATATTTCAGTAAGGCAAAACCCAAAATGCAGTTGTAGAACTCCTGAGAGGAACAGGCAGTTGTGAATTCCTATAGAGGAAGGGGGCTTCCCTGGTGGCTCAGATGGTAAAGAATCCACTTGCAATGCAGGAGACTCCAGTTCAATCGCTGGGTCTGGAAGATTCCCCTGGAGAAGTGACTGGCAACCCACTCCAGTGCTCTTGCCTGGACAATCCCATGGACTGAGGAGCCTGGTGGGCTACAGTCTACAGGGTCGCAAAGAGTTGGACATGACTGAGTGACTAACACTTGCTTGCTTGTAGGTAGAGGAAGGACCCTCAGGTCTGTACTTCAGCCTCAGGGCACTGCTTCCTAATTCCCTTCAGACCCTTGGCAGGAAGCCCCTTGTATCTATTGGAGGGAGAAATGAGCAGGTTTAGAAGCAAATTCACAAGTAATCAGTCTCCTTCTTTAGTTTCTCTAAAGACAGAACATTGCCATCAGGATCTTTCCCCTCAGCTGTTCCAGTGTTTCTCAACAGGGGGAACATTCATATTTTCGATGGGACAACTATTTTTTGTAGAGGACTGTTGGCAGGGTATTTGGCATATGTACCAACTAAATGCCAATAGTTCCCCCTCCCTCACAATCATCAGGACAGTAAACATTCTGCCTTCCTTCCAAATGTCCTCTTATGTGGACAGTATCTTCCCTAGTTGAGAAACTTACTTTAGAGCATGAACTCCCCCTAAGGATTCTCTGAGTGGTCACCAGTCACACAGGTAATTAGAGGCAGTAGGTGGCAGGCAACAGACATAGTTTGATGGCCATGTGCCTTATGATAAGTTATGATTATGACCATTGATTGAGCAATCGCTACCTGCTTAGGTACTGGAGTGAGCACTTTACATGCATTAGCTCATCTTAACCCTCCCCATAATCCTAGGAGGCCACTGTTGATTTTGTAATCTGCCATTCAGTGATGAAAAGATTAGAAACTTGGCTGAAGTCACATATAAGTGGTAGAACCAGACCTGGAAGCCTCCATCTGTCATGAGGCCTCTTAACCACTAAGCTATAGCACTACTGCTGCTGCTGCTAAGTCGCTTCAGTCGTGTCCAACTCTGTGCGACCCTATAGACAGCAGCCTACCAGGCTCCGCCGTCCCTAGGATTCTCCAGGCAAGAATACTGGAGTGGGTTGCCATTTCCTTCTCCAGTGCATGAAAGGGAAAAGTTAAAGTGAAGTCGCTCAGTCGTGTCCGACTCTTAGCGACCCCATGGACTATAGCCTACCAGGCTCCTCCGTCCATGGGATTTTCCAGGCAAGAGTACTGGAGTGGGGTGCCATTGCTATAGCACTACAGGTATCATGCAAAGGACACTCGGCTTGGAGCCAAATTTTCTGCTAGCTGTGTGGCTTTAGCAAAGACACTTAAACTCTTCCAGTCAATCACTTAAAAGAAGAGTGTCTCATGGGAAGGTTGGGAAGACAAATAAGATCATCTGTATATAACTGTTGCACAGGAGAAAGCATTGTTATGAACTAAGATTAGGGAAAATTTTTAAATGTGACAGTCAAAAAGAAATGATTATTCACTATTTCCTCTTTTTGACATCTTTTCCTATCTATTCTCTGTCAAATGTCCTGAGTATCACTGTGGAAAGATGATGGTAGAGACTATTGTATCTTGGAAATATTTTCATTTTGATACATATAGGTCTAACACATTCTTTGTAATTGCTACAGAGTAATCCAAGCTGTGGATTAAAAAAAAAAATCATTGCTTTGTGTTTGGACATTTAGGATGTTTGCCTATCTCTGTATTATAGACAATGCCACAGTGAACATCCTCATTCATGCTGTTTGTGTATATGCTTCTCTAGGGAAGAGAAGTGGAATTGTTGGGTCAAAAAGCACACCTAAAAATATCTTTGCAAATCATCTCCTAAAATGGCACTGACTGATAGAAATACAATGTGAACCATATATGTAGTTTAACATTATCAAGTAATATTAAAAAGGGAAATATCATTTTAACATGTAACCAATATATGAGATACCTTATTTTCCTTTTTAGAAAATAAGCCTTCAAAATATGAAATGCTTTATACTCATAATGTACTTCAATCTATATACTGAATTTTCATCAAAAAATTGTTTTTGTTATTGTTTAGTCGCTCAGTCATGTCCAACTCTTTGCAACCCCATGGACTATAGCCCATCAGGCTCCTCTGTCCATGGAATTCTCCAGGCAAGAATACTGGAGTGGGTTGCCATTCCCTTCTCCAGGGGATCTTCCTGATCCAGGAATTGGACCTGGGTCTCATGCATTGCAAGTGGATTCTTTACTGTTTGAGCCACCAGGGAAGCCCTTCATCAAAAATAATTGACTGTATTTAGAGTTGATAAACTTTTCAGCTGAAAAAATTAAAAAATACAGTTCTCAGTTGTTCCAGTCATATCTTAAGGGCTCAATAGTCAAATGAGGCCAGCAGCTCCTGTTTGGATAGCCAGATCTGAAATTATTGTCCCAGTTTATCTGCTCCCACTAGCAATGCATGAGAATACCTGTTTCTCCTCATCTTTAACTTCACTTTATATTGTGGGAATCACCCTGGATTTTTCTGCTGTGGCATTATCATCAGTGTAGTTAAATCATTACTTTTGTAAATATATATTTAATGCTCATCTCTCTCACTGAACACTAAGAGCATATCTGTGTCATTCTCTGAAGTATATCCTATACCTAGAACAAAGCTTTAATACACCGTAGGTGCCCAACAAACCCTTGTTGGATGGCTGTGGTGGTGGTTTAGTCGCTAAGTAGTGTCCGACTCTTTGCAACCCCATGGACTGTAGCCGGCCAGGCTCCTCTGTCCATGGGATTCTCCAGGCAAGGATACTGGAGTGGGTTGCCATTGAATGACTAACTGTAGAACATCTGCGATATTAGAGGCAACTGAGGCCAGAGGTAGAGTTAAGGATGGGAGAGGAGAAAAATATAAGACAGTTGTATTCTGATGTGGGGCTTCAACAGGATTCTTCCACTGCTTTATTAGAGCTTATTATTCATGAGACAAAAACGAACCCCTATTTCATCTAAGTCACTCTCATTTTCTGTTATATACAGCCAAATCTTATTCCTAATTCGTGCTACCACACATAGATACCCCAGGGAAATGAAAGATCTCTGTTTTAAACTTTCTAGTCTCATTTCAAAACACCTGATGATTGTTAAAGATTATCAGTTACATCTCAAAGGAAACTCGCCAATCAATGCCCTGAACTGGTTTCAGCCTAAGTGCAAGAGCAGCGTCTGTGTCAAGGAAATCTAGACGTGTCCGAAAGTTGTCTCTGCCTCATTGCCATGCTAAGATCTCCACCCACAGCAGGTGGACTTGTACCTCGCTAGGCACAAATAGTGCTGGGTGCAAGGCACTGTGCGTGCAGCACTGTTCCTGAAAATCTCTGCCCTTTCCCCCAGTTTCTGATGTTGCACCTGCCTCCTATCTACCCCTTAAGAGTCCCCCACTTTCCTCCCATGGGGAGAATGTGTCTTCAGAGCGCAGGCTCTCCTCCTCCATTCCTTGATTGATGAATAAAATTTCTGCTCTGCTTTGCTGAACTGGTCTCAGCTGACATGAGCAGCACTGGGCAAGAGAAGGACCCAGTTGGGGTCCCCTCAATGTAAGAGGGAGGGTAACAGCAGAACCTTAAAACTCTATGCTGGGCGAAAGAAGGATCTGGATCAATGTGGCAATTCTGTTGTTCTTACATTGATGGTCTTACACTATCATTAAGTCTATCAAAATAATCCATGTTCAGCAGCTTCAGATTCTATGAAGTATCTTCACATTTGTTATAACATCTGACTTTTACTGTTTACTGATTTTGACATTTGACTTAATTGCTGTAATGTGGTAGAAAAGATTGTAACTGCCACCAGAATTCTTCTTAGGAAAAGCAGTTTACTGGAGAGAAAATTACTTGGAAAAGCAGTTAGGAAGATTCTTTGGTACTCAGGAGTGGGTGGAACTGCTACGCGTGAAAGCAGAGGAAGAAACTTACATTGCTCCAGAGAAGGAGGGGAGGTCTAGAGAGCAAGAGGGCAGAAGGCCATGTGCCTTATAACCCATTCCTATGACCTCTAACGTCTTGACTAAATTTTACGAAAGTAAGATAAGACTTGATGAGAGTAGATTATGAAACTGAGATTGAACCCTGCATCCAGGTTTATGGCGATAAGCAATGGAATGAACAATAATTTCATTTAGAATCCTGGGGACAAGGTGGCCACAGCTGGCATCTACACTCAGTTACAATTCTCATTTTAGGGATGAGGAGAGGACATTGAGACTCCGAGCAGATGTGTCAGGGGCGCACAACGAGCATGCAACAGAGATGTGACTTGGAACCACGTGTTCTGACCCAAATACCACACGCTCAGTCAGCTCCATGACCCCTCTTGCTTGGGTGCGTCATCTGATAAGCCTGTCACCAAAGGTTGGTTAACTTCTCCTCTGTTCTGGTGTTACACCAGGACTCATGGTGGCATAGCCACAACCTTGAGATTTTAAAGATTAATTTCACTGCTAAAAATGCTCTTATCTTTTACTTACTTGGTAAAATTGTAGTTCACATAATCGATTTTCAGAAATTCAAGAGACTCAGAACCTTTTAAATCTGGAAGCTTTCTTTCCTTGGCCATTTGTTCAACCATCTCCATTCCAGCTTGAACAGCTGTGAAGCAATCAAAGAAAATGATTATTTTTTAATTAAAAATTTTAATTGGACTTTTTAAACTGTTTATTTGGTTTTTATGGTCACGCCATGTGGCACATGGGATCTTAGCTTCCCAACTAGGGATCAAACCTAAGTCCTCTGCATTGGAAGTACAGAGCCTTAACCACAGGATTGCCAGGGAAGCCCCAGAAAATGTTTATTGATAAAAAAGATATAATGGCATAATATCATTAAACACATAAGTGAAATTTATTAAGTAAAATCATGCTCCTAGATACTTAGAAAACAAGATTCTTACAAGGTGGATATTATTGTCCCTACTTTGTAGAAGAAAACACTAGTCCTCAGAGAGGCTAATGAAATTGTCCAAGACCCCAGAGCTAACAGCATGAGAGTATGTTAACACAAGACAGTGTCAGGAAAAATGTAAAGTGTCATTATTATCTTGTTTTGCAGATAAAGAAACTGAGCCTCAAAGAAGTTAATTCTTGCCTAAGTCACACAGTTAAGAACTGGGGGAGACCATAGTCAAATCTGGGCAATTTGACTCCAGAATTTGTGCCTGATGGCCAGTTCCAGAAAATTATATTACACTATCTTCTTTCTCTCCCAGATTCTTTAAATTCAGGAATTTCGGATCTGAGAGCCTCGGACTATTAGGAATTCTTTAACCCCCTAAAATTCTAATAAAATATTGTGAGGTGTGCGTGTGTGTGTCCATCTAATTTTTCAGGGGAGACAGTTCACATTTTCATCTGATTCTCAAAGGACACCAGCACCCCCCAAAATTGAGTAACTACTGCTTTTGTTTAATTCTGGAATAAGCCCATCTTTATATAATAACACCACAGAACATGCTTCCCTGAGCTTGTGGAGAAATAGTGCCCTCCTGCCCATCAGAACGCTTGAGAAAAGTAATTCACTCAATAACGAAGAATGATCTTTTCATTTTAACCTTCTCAAGGAGGAAGCTTTGTTTTCACTCCTTTCATTTTAGCTTAAGCTCATTTCTACTTGTTCTATTCTTGTTGGAAATTAAGAAGAGCAGATTTATCCTCTATAATACTGTGAATAACATTGTAATATGGAGATATAAAGACAGAGGTAAAGGATAGAAAGATGGAACCAAAAGCACTCGCAGACAGCTTAGGTTTGAATCTCAACACTTTGGCTCACTAGCTTGCATGACTCTGCAAGTTACAAAATCTCCCGGTCCTTCACTTTCCTCATCTATAACATGGGGATGTTAGCAACTGTGGAGGTGTCTGTTCACACATGTGAAAATAAAGTAGGTAACCTTCATTGGGCATTTGCTATTGCAAGATTCTGTTCCAAGTGCTTTATACCCTCTAAGATGTTCACTGTGTATGCATGTGCAGGGGAAAGAGAGGTGGGGGGTGGAATACGAGTCTGTAGCTGTATTTAGATATGCCTATTGTCAAGAGGGTTATTTTTCAAGCAACGCTTTCCCCTCAGCCTTCTTAACATCTCTGGATCAGCCCACTGCCGAGCTTGTCTCAGTCATGAGATACCCCAGTATGAGCTTCTGGATTTGGGTCAAAGACTCCACTTGGGAGGTGAGTACAGCCTGGCTTCTGAAAGCATCCAACTCACCGTAGTCCAGGGCCCGCTGAGTAGCCCTCGCCTTGATTCCAGGGTAAATGGCCTGAGCAGATGAGATGTAGAGATTCCACAGGAGGAAACATCCCCAGAGGACTTGGACTTGGACTTGGGCCATCTTTGTACACATCTGCAACTAGCCAACATTTAGAGTTCCTTTATTATGCTTTCTCCTTAGCCAATCCAACCTAGCATTTCTAGGTTTTCTTATTTTCATTGCTTAGTTCCAGAACTCACTCACTCACCCCAACCATCCATCCATCCATTCATCCATCCATCCATATAACCATCCATCCAGTGATCATTTATTGAACACACCAGAATGTGTTCAGGTGCTGAAGATGTAGAGATGACCCATGTGTGACCTCTGACCTTTGCTTTCCACAGAATAGTGGGTGAATCAGACATAAACATACAGATGATTGTAACACAGTAAGATAAAATGCAATGCAATACAAGAGTCTTACAATAAATGTAACAACTTGGATATGTCTTGGGAAGGATATGCTTTGGATATGGAAGTGGGATGGAGGAATTCTTGAGTTCTAGAACAAATGAGTCAGAAGTTTGGAAAGGTGGCCTCAGTGGATGTGAGACAACCGCTTATCTGCTTTAAAATCCTTGTTGACTCTCCTTTGCCCACAGGACAAACAGGTTTAAGCTCTTAGCATGGCAATCAAGGCTTTTCATAACTGACTCCAGACTTCTTCCATGCTCCTGATCCTCCTCTCCTATCTAAGTGGGGGTAGTGTTCTGAACTGTCCACACTGAGCTATTTGCTATTCTTCAATTTGTCAGTTCTCTCACGATTGAGGGTTTTGTCTTTAACCCTCCCAATATAAACATACATGCACATACATCTCTTTCTGTCTCTCTACCTTTGGGTCACATACCCACATCTGTCTGGTGAATGCATCCTCCAGGGCCAGCTCCACAGTTCCTTCTGGGAAAACTTCCCTCACCAGGCCATTTTGGGCTCTTTGCTCTCTCCTCTGTGCTTCCACCCCACTTTGTACAACACACAAGCATCCATCTGGGCATTTGACACACGATGAACCTGCAGGCAGGCTCATGTCTTCCACCACTGTACCTCCAACTACTGCACCAGCCAGTATCACTTCACACGGACAATTACAACTGCCTCCTCACTAATCTCTCTGCTTCCCTTGTCCCCTTCTGGCTATTCTTCACACCAGAGTGGGCTTTTTAAAATAAAAGTCAGATCTTGTCACCTCTGCCCCCGTCCTGTTAAAGCCTTCCAGTGGTTCCTCATCTTACTCAGCATAAAATCCAAAGCCCTTCTACCAACTGCAAGGCCCTGCCTTGCCCTCCTCCTTGACTTTCCTTCATAAACACACCTGGTTCATCTGGACTCAGCCCCACTGGCTGACTTGATCTTTTTTGATCACTCTAAGCAGCCTGGATCTCAGGTCTTTACACCTGTTGTTCCCTCTGCCTGGCAGAGTCACCTTCCAGAAACCACGTGGCTGGGCCTCTCACTTTCTTCAGGTATTTCGAACGTTATCTCAGTGAAGCCTTTCCTAACCTGTCTAAATGAAACACACGTCCCCATGACCCCGATATTCCCCAGGCCTCCCTTGCTGCATTTTTCTCCAAAGCACTAGTCATCACCTAGCATAGTTTCCAGTTACTTGTTTATTTTCTGTCTCTCCTACTAGAATTTTAAGGCTTCACGGAGAAGGGCTTCATCATTTCAGCACCTTGAACAGTGACTGGCACCCAGTAAGCAAATATTGATTGAATGAATGAATGGCTTGTCTCTTCCTTGAGACCATGAAGTGGGCCAGGCATGCCTTTGGAGGTCCCAAAGTACTCTGTACAGTCCTTGATTTTCATATGTACAGTCCTGCGTTGTGAGTGCCTTGTCTGTCTTACTTCTATAATTCCAGAGTCTAGTATAATACCTGGCACATAGAAGACACATGAGAAAACTTACTAAACATCTTCTCCAAGGAGAAAGACCACATCTTATTCACTGTTATCTTGCTAGTGCTTGACACAGACCAAATGTTCAATGTACACTTACTGAATTAATGGATTCAATGAATTAACTTCACTCCATTTTCTTGATGAATGAATCAGAGGTAGCAACAACATCAGTGATACAGGTTTCTTCTGATGACAGTGGAGTGAGTAATGCATTTACAGGTCTTGTTTCTAGTTCTGGGAGTTTACAAGCTGGGGGACCTGTCATTCCTGTATTCACACAGATACCCACGGAGTTAACACATAAACATGAAACAAGTCAGGAAAGCACTTGAGGGGGTGGTCAGGGAAGAGGAAGTTGTAGGAGCTGTGTATTTAGACAGAGAGAGGAGTCAGGCCAGTTGGGGCAGGGAAGGACCCCAGAGGGGCTGGGATTCAGGAGCAGTCCAGATGAAGGGCAAGGTCACTGTAAGAGGTGTGTGTGGTGTGTGTGGTGTGTGTGTGTGAGAGAGAGAGAGAGAGAGTATCTGTGCTTGGCCAAGATAAACAAAGGACTTCCCTGTAGCTCAAGTGGTGAAGAATCTGTCTGCGATGCAGGAGACAGGGTTCAAGACTTGGGTCGGGAGGGTCCTTTGGAGAAGGGAATGGCAATCCACTCCAGTATTTTTGCCTGGAGAATTCCATGGACAGAGAAGCTTGGCAGGCTACAGTTCGTGGGGGTGCAAAGAGTCGGACACGACTTGGTGACTGAACAACAACAAAGAAAACAAACATTTGTGTGTGCCCTCGGGTAAGGCCATAGAAGTGGGAATGTGATGAAGTAGACAAAGGGAAGTTCCAGAGAATTTACTTGAAAGGAGCACAGCAGTCTGACCAGGGGAGGGAGTGTCTGAGTAGGGCTACTGCTGGCTTATGTTGGGCTTTCGTGTGAAATGAGAAAGGGTGCCCTCTGGAGATATACCAGCCTCTGTGGGACCAGCAGAGAATGTTCCAGGAAAACCCCACACTAGCGTATCCAGCTTGGTGGCAGAGAAAGGCCTGTTCCTCTCACCCCTGGGGCTGACATTCTGTCCAGTGCACAAGCTGCCCCACTCATGCAATGGGCTTATGCTCAGATTGATAAATACTCATAGGGGGCATTTTGCTAGAAGGCCATGAGATCGAGAATTAGAGTCTTGATTTGTTTGTTCTGTAGTGCATAAATCCACCTTCAGGTATAAGAGGCTGGTTCAGTCAACCTGCTTACATTTGTCAGCTGATCTGTATATCTCTTGTCCAGAGAAGTCCTCAAACTCACCCCACTGTTGTTGTTGTTTCACTAAGTCACGTCTGACTCTTTGTGACCTCATGGACTGTAGCCCACCAGGCTCCTCTGTCCATGGGATTCTCCCGGCAAGAACACTGGACTGGGTTGCCGTTTCCTTCTCCAGGGGATCTTCCCAACCCAGGGATCAAACCTGCGTCTGCTTCATTGCAGGAGGATTCTTTACCATTGAGCCACCAAGGAAGCCCCAAACTCACCTCATATTTCCTGATTAATACCCACACTTAGGCTGTTGCCCTTTACTTAGGCCTACAGAAAGTCTGTGCATCCTTAAGGTTCATTGTAAACACAGCCTTCTTTCTGAAACCATTTATTACTTCTCTAAGCTAATCTCATTTCCTTCTGAACCCTCAGTCAAAATATATATTTATTCATGTGCCTATGTTTCCTTTTTTTACTTATTGTCTGTCTCCTCTATCAGAATATAAGTGCCATGAGGGCAAAGGCCTTGTTCTGGTTTGGAGGTTTCAAAGCCTGGCTCCCTCAGTGTCTTGGATACAGTGAGTGACTGATAAGTACTGATAGAGGGAATCGATGAATCATAAGCAAAGAAATAGCCTTTGTTTTCTCCTTGAATATGACATACCTTATGCTTCTAAGAACACACTCAAGAGAACCCCCTGCTCATGTGAGCCAGGTGCCAAAATGTCCAAAAGAGCAAAGTGATCCCAGCAGAGAGTTGAACACAACATAGATGTCCCCAGCAGAATGCACACACACTGAGGTTTATACACACAGTGGAATATTATATAGCAGTGAAGATGGATACCTCTAGCCACAAACAACTAAAAGGAATAGGATTTATTTCACTCTACATTTTATTATAGCTCTTTGCAGAGGTGGTTAAATCATTTATACACTAGCAGTTCATATTCATCCATTAGAACAGATGCTGGCCACAGTTCTAAAGCAGGGCTGGGGAGGTTAGGTCCTGGATCATGGGTGGGACAGAGGAAGTCTTGGAGGAGTGGCCAGTGTCGGTATACTGGGGGGTGGGGTGGGGGACCCAGAGTAGTGACTATTTGCTATTAGATACTGAGGTATTTCAATATTTTAAAACTGCTATGACTTTATGCACTCAGTGTGGTGTCTCAGCTGTATAGAACTGGTCTTGGTAGTAAAGGACAAGCTACAGAAAGAAAATGGACAGTGCAGGGGGCAGGGCCAGGGGTGCAGCTTGAGGAAGATTAGGGTGAAGACAACACTAAGGAAAGCACAGAGGAACAAGAGTGAGAGCCAAGGAGAAGGAATTCTGGTAGGAGAGAAGGGTCTCTCTGGTCAAGCAATGAGTAATCTGAGGGTTGGGGGAAATATGAGGAGTGGGATAAATGAGTGTGAGGCTCTCCATGTTCTAGGAGACAGGATGATATCAACAGCATCTTATACTTAGGGTGGATGCAGGAGTTAGGTCTAGTCAGACACTACTGAGCGACTGAACACGCATAGCATGCCATCTATCCTAGGCCTTCCTTGACCCTTTAGCTATCCTGGGAGTGGTCCAGGGGTCCTTGAGAGAGGGATAGGTAGAGATGGATGGGACAATGGGAGTAAGAGGAACACCCCTGGGGCTTAGATTAGTGGCTATTTACCAACTGGTATAGAAGTATGTCCACATTTTAACAAAGGATGAGGCCAAACTGATGCGTAGTCATGTTAATATCACTGTAGGCAAAGAATTGTAAGTGGATGAGTCATGCCTAGGCAGGCATAAGAGAGTTTTTTTTTAATTGAAGTATCCTTGATTTACAATACTGTGTGCAAAGCAATTCAGTTATGTACATATGTGCATATATCTGTATGTTTGCTCAGTTGCTTCAGTTGTGTCCAACTCTTTGCAACCCCATGGACTGTATATATATATCACATGTATATATATATATATATGATATATATATCATACACAGACACACACACACACACAGATGCACACACATATATATATGTGCATGCTGTGCCAATGCAGGAGATGCAGGTTCAATCTCTGGGTCGGGAAGATCCTCTGGAGAAGGGCATGACTACCCACTCCAGTATTCTTGCCGGGAAAATCCCACGGACAGAGGAGCCTGGCAGACTATAGCCCATGGGGTCACAAAGAGTCAGACATGACTTAGCATCTGAGCATGAGCATATATGTATATGGTTATTTTCTATTATAGGTTATTATAAGAGAGGGATTTTTAAAATTAATTTATTTTTAAATTGGATGATAATTGCTTCACAAAATTTTGTTGTTTTCTGCCAAACATCAACATGAATCAGCCTTAAGTATATATATGTCCCCTCCCAGAGAGGGATTCTTTAAATGAGGAAAAGATTTCATAATAGTGGAAAGAAATGAATGTTAGACCAAAAAGTCTATACCCATTAGACGTATGCAAAGTAAAGTAGAAATTATATCTGCCTGGTATATAGTAGGACCTCAATAAATATTTGCTAACTTACTAACCAACTGGCTTACAAGATTTTGGTTAGCTAAGGAAAGTTCTAGAAAAGGTTGAAAACAATGAGAAAACCAAACCATCATATAAATAGCTCTCCGTTTCTACAGTGAAAAACCACAATAAAACAAAGCAGAGATATTACTTGTGAATGGAAGAGCAATTAAAATCATAAATTTATATTTCTTCACCATTCACAAAACCCACAACAACACTAGTATACTTCTGCCATTTTAGACAGGTGGACACAGAGGCTTAGAGAGTTCAAATGACCTGTTCAAGATCCCAGAGTAAGTCAGACTCTTGGGAATCAAATCTGTTCTTCTGGCTCCTAATTCTAGTGTTTATGATTTTTTTTTTCATTTAATGACTTGATAGTACTACACTTTTCATTTTAATCTGGGAATTTTAAATAGGGGTAGCTTGATGCCATCGTTTATAGGGAAAGATTCATTAAATGTCTGGAAATTTTCAAGTATCAAAGTGCAAATCCATTTGTATTTTCTTAGGCACAAATGGAGTTTTAAATTTCCTTCCAGCAGCCAAAAAACCTGTTTTCACTTCTTGGTTCAAGGAAGTTTCTGAAGTGGTCTACTTTGACCGAGATTCAGGAACTCAAAGCTGCATATAGAAAACACATATTTTTCCTCTCAAAATTTTATGAGTAAATAAAATTACTGGGCTACAAAGGGATAGATTGTATGTAACTTTCAGTTGAATTGTTTGGTTAGGATGATAATTTATGGGCAGGGGAGGAACAGAACCTTGTCAAACAAGGAGATGACTCCTAAAAGGTTAGGTAATTTGGCTGACAAGTAAGGACAGGGTGAGTTGCCTGTTAAAAGAAGGGATCCGGGATGATTTAAAAACCTGCCAGCAAGTTACCTGTTTTGTTGCTTCTGAGGAATTCTTCTTTCCAGTACTCAAAATCTCAGAAGGCATTACATTTCCATAGCAATGTCCAGACAGAATAACACTTCTAAATTAAATGGCTTTTGCCTGAGCCATTCTGACGACTAGAAAAAAGAAAACTCACATACAACTTAGGAAAGTTCTTAAAAATATCAACTTACCATTACTGCTCATGAAGGAGAGCTGTGGCAGACTCTGGAAAAATTAAAATGTGTGTTGAGTGAATGAAATGTGTAGCCTTTAAAATAGAGACAAAGTTTGAGAAATTAAGTTCAATTGGTTTAAAGAAGCCTAGTTTATAAGAATATTCTAACCTAATGGTTAAGACAGATAATAAAATTGGTAAGAAGTTTAAATCAACAGGTATGGAATATAGGCAGACTTGAAAAATATTTCAAGGGATTCAGCCCACACATTTGATTTTATACCAAGATCTCTAATAACAAGGGCCTTGAAAATTTACCCAAGTCTCCCCACCCCCGTCCCCTCAAACTCCGTACTTAACACAAAAGAGTTACAAAATTCAGGTAGATGGGAAGGCTGTTTGCTCAGCAGGATCCAGGTCACTGTTGTGGTTTAAGACCTGATCCCAAAGCACAGATAACATTGCAGTTCCTTAGTCTTAACCACACCAGTCGAGAGACAAGTTAGAATTTTCTGCCACTGTGCTGGGTTCCCTACTGGAATGGAGGCAAAAATAGAAGTCCAAACTATTGAGCCCCACTTTTGAAGGACGCAGAACTAAACCTGTAGTCTAAACCAACTCTCATTTCTTTCTTAGAGCTGTTCACAGTTTTCTGGGTGGGCTGAGTGACGTAAAGAAATAAAGCATAGAAAAACCTAGGCAGACCAAAAGAATTCAGGATATATGACAGCTGGCTGTTCAAGGTGTCCTACCAGATCTGGGTCATCTCCAGCAAGAGGGTAGTTCCCGTTGGGACACTGTGCACTGGCAGAGACTTGAAGGTGGTTCAAGATTCAAGTTGGTTCAATCTTGGTTCAAGATTCTTACCTCAAGAAGAGGAAGTATCCAAAACCAGGGAGCACCTTCAGTTCCCTCTGCCTTTGAAGTAGATGTGTTCTCCACTGGAGCCTTGAACTCATCTGCTGCAAAGATGATAATTAAGTCTGAATCATCTAGTGTTGAATCTTATTAAAAAGCCTCTTTCAAAATGTGATACATAATTGCTTCACTTCAATTACCCAACGACATGAAGACATGAATGAACACTTCAGTCTCTACCTAGATGAGCAGACAATGCCACCTATGCAATAATTATCTCCCTCACACACACACACACACACACACACACACACCCACGTGTGTGCATGTGCATACATACATACATCTTGAGAAATTATTATGGCTACTTTACCAGAAAGCTTCAGAATTCCAGTATATTTTAAAAAGGTGTTCAGTTGTATTGAATTGGAAGAGGAAGACTTTTCCTTTCTGGGAGAGTAAGCTGGTTTCCCTCGGTCAGGCCGCCTGCACTGAATGGTGCCACTACTGCCAAGAATACCTTCTGGACTTTCGGTGGATCAGATTCATTCTGAAAGCATGAGGCTTGATAACCAGGCCAACCTAGTTACCATCTTTATCTTTCAGGGTCAGATCACAGAAAGAGTCTCTAACTATCGGCTCCTTTTTCAGATTATTAATGACTTTCACTCCCAGCATTTTTCTGAAGTCAGTTTAGGTGGGTTCATCAACTATTTTGGAACTTGGTATCTATAGTCTCTAAACCCCATTCTCCACTCCCATCCCCCATGTTTTAGTCACTGCACTTTAGATGGCCAGGAATCTGCTTACATGAAGCATCTAAGGTCTTAAATTTACAATTTAAGATGGGGTGATCCACTGTTCTGGTTTACCCAGGACACAGGATTTTCAGTACTAAAACCAGGACAGTTCAGGAAAACTAGGAAGAACAACAGGTATGTTTGCTTGGCATTATCTATACTTCTAAAAGCTTTTAAGTTTCTCATCTAGCACAGCTCCAGTTATAGGTACCTGTTTAACTTCAGTTTTCCTAGGGGTAAAGTGGGAATAAAAATAGCATCTACCTTAATAGGTGCTGGTGAAAAAAAGATGTTGATAGCTGTCTTAGTCTGTTCAGGCTGCTATAATAAAGTTTCACAAGCCAGTCTAAGCTCAGCTAAATGTATAAGCTAAGACATAGCTTATAAACAACAAATCTGTTGCTCACTGTTCTGGAATTGGGAAGTTCACAATCAAGGAGCCAGCATAGTTATGTCTTGGTTAGGACTCTGTTGCTCAGCAGGATCCAGGTCACTGTTGTGGTTTAAGATCTGGTTCACAGCTAGATTCTTTTGGCTGTGTTCTCACAGGGTGGAAGGAGTTAAGAACAGTTTTGGAGCCTCTTTTAGAAGAAATGAATTCCCCAAGTGCTACCTACTAATAACATCACCTTTGGGGTTAAGATTTCAGCATATGAATTTTGAAGGGACACAAATATTCAGACCATAGCAGTAACCTAGGAGAACATGCTTTTGAATTGTAAAGTGCTGTAATATCTTTATTCATTGGTATGTGGTCATATCAATGGTGATAGGAGCCTGAAGATACTCTCCTCATAGGATCAGTTATTGCCTGTCATCATAGACTCGTTCATTCATTAAATCCACAAATATTGGGCACCTACTATGTACAAGTTCCTTTCACTAAAAAAGACAGAATCATGTCCACATGGAGTTTATCTTCTAGCGGGTGGAGATGTAAAACAAACAGGCAAACAAGAAGACAAACCAAAATGGGTAGACTGTGATGTGCTAGGGGGGAAATAAAGGAATGTAGTTGGGGGAGGGGGTGGTCTTGTAATTGGTAGGGTGATGCAACTGAGGTTCTTCGTCTGTTAGGATGGCTCAGGAAGGTTTCTCAGAGGAGGTGTATCTGAGTTGAGATCTGAGCATTAGAAGCCAGACAGCAAAAGCCCTGAAGGGATTGGGTGGAGGGAATAGCCAAGGTGGGCCAGTGTGTCTGGAATGCAGTAAGGGCAGAAATGATGATATTAGACATCTAAATGGCTACGTCAGGTGGGTAGTTGGAGTTCCCATGAAAGGTCGATTAGAAATATGAATTTCCGAGTCATCATCCTCGAGATGGAATTAAATCTGTAGAAGTGGTGAGGTCATCTGATAGGAGGAGCATGGGGTCATTTCAGGCGTTACACAGATAAACACATGAAATTGTATTGTATTGCATTAATTTTAGTGCATTATAAAGAAACCAAGAACCAGACATGGAAGAAGATAAATGAGATAATACATTATATGGGAAAAAAATTTATCAAGTACCTGTGAATATTTCTTTCCTTCCTGCTGAATCTTCCCTTAGTGGCAGCATTGTCGTCTCTCCTCTTCTGTCCCTCTTCTCTGTCTCTGGTCTCTCTTTCCCCTACCTCCCCTGCAGTTTCTTACCTCTGCCTTCATTTCCTGCTTCCCCCAACCCCAACCCAGTCTTTCCCATCCTCATTCCTTGTTTCTATCAGGAAGACTTAGATCTTGATTAGCCTCCTATTTGCATCATCAGACCCATTAACCAGCCGCATAAGACTCTGCTCCACTTAAAAGCAAGCTGAAGATTGTAAAATACAAATAATTGTATTTTTTCTGATGTAAATATTAATCTTTCTTTTTGGCACAAAATACTGAAAATCTAACTCAAATCAGTGTTGTGAATCCTGGGATTTTTGGCACAGGATTTGGAGAGAAGTCTTGGGAAGCATGGCCTGGATGAAGGAGAGGAGAGAGGATGTGAAATGCAGGGAGGGGGAACCCCATCCTGCAGTCCTTGTGGTTCTGGGCTCACACAGACTTGCCCTGCCCACCCCAACTCTGGGAACTTGGACAATTTACTGATTTCCTTTGAGTCTCAGAGAATCTTCTATAAAAGTGGTTATCACATTTACTTTGAAAAGTCATTATGAGAATTAAACTAAGTGAGATAGCATATGTTAAAGTTTTTCCTTCACTGTCGATAATTTAGATGCCCTTTACTTGTATTTTCTCTATTATTTTCAATTAATAATTTAAAAGATGTTTTAAACAACAAGTCTCAGAGACTCTTCTATAAAAATGGTTATCACATTTACTTTGAAAAGTCATTATGAGAATTAAACTAAGTGAGATAGCATATGTTAAAGTTTTTCCTTCACTGTCGATAATTTAGATGCCCTTTACTTGTATTTTCTCTATTATTTTCAATTAATAATTTAAAAGATGTTTTAAACAACTTTTACTTTGTAGTAGTGTACAGAGTTTAATGTTCATGATATTTATATATTTTTTTTACATTTATCCTCTACTCAGTTCAGTTCATGTCGCTCAGTCGTGTCCGACTCTTTACGACCCAATGAATTGCAGCATGTCAGGCCTCCCCATCCATCACCGACTCCCGGAGCTTACCCAAACCCACGACCATCAAGTCGGTGATGCCATCCAACCATCTCATCCTCTGTCGTCCCCTTCTCCTCCTGCCCTCAATCCTTCCCAGCATCAGGGTATTTTCCAATGAGTTAACTCTTCGCATGAGGTGGCCAAAGTATTGGAGTTTCAGCTTCAACATCAGTCCTTCCAATGGACAACCAGGACTGATCTCCTTTAGGATGGACTGGTTGGATCTTCTTGCAGTCCAAGGGACTCTCAAGACTCTTCTCCAACACCACAGTTCAAAAGCATCAATTCTTCGGCGCTCAGCTTTCTTCACCGTCCAACTTTCACATCCATACATGACCACTGGAAAAACCATAGCCTTGATTAGATGGACCTTTGTTGGCAAAGTAATGTCTCTGCTTTTTAATATGCTATCTAGGTTGGTCATAACCTTCCTTTCGATATTAATAAAAATTTCCCCTTTAGATAGCTTCCCCTTTTAAACAAATTTATATACACTTGAAGAATTGGGTTGATTTATGAAGTAAATAATAGTACAGCTCATGTGTGATGTGGAATAATTTTGGAAAAACAGTCTCAGACACTTGGAGTTTAAGACATGAAGATAAAAGAGTACAGCTGGTCTGTTTTTATTTTATTTGTAAGGGGCCTTAGACATTACCTCAAGCCTTCTTTTCTGTTGGAAAAATCATTTCCTGGTGATTTACAAAATTCATCATTAAAAACAACAAAAGCCAGCAATTATTTGTAAGGGGCCTTAGACATTACCTCAAGCCTTCTTTTCTGTTGGAAAAATCATTTCCTGGTGATTTACAAAATTCATCATTAAAAACAACAAAAGCCAGCAACATGATATCCAAATATCCAGTTTCATTATTTATTTTAGTCTTCCAGATTTAACTAAGGATTTTCTGGGAATTCCTACTTATCCAGCCTACCTATAATGACAGTTGAGAATGCAAGACTAGTTTGGTTGGTTTTCAGTCAATAAGTAATGTCTAACTCTTTGTGATCCCATGGACTGCAGCATGCCAGGTTCCTCCATCCTCCACTATCTCCCAGATAGTCCATTGAGTCAGTGATGCTATCTAACCATCTCATTCTGTCGTGCCTTTCTCCTGCCTTCTAATTTTCCTAGCATCAAGGTCTTTTCCAACTAGTTGGCTCTTTGCATCAGGTGGCCAAAAGTACTGGAGCTTCAGCTTCAGTATCAGTCCTTCCAGTGAATATGCAGGATTGATTTCCTTTGGGATTGAGTGGTTTGATCTTCTTGCAGTCCAAGAGACTCTCAAGAGTTTTCTTCAACCCCACAGTTGGAAAGCATCAATTCTTCAGTGCTCAGCTCTCTTTATGGTCCAACTCTCACATCTGTACATAACTACTGGAAAAACCATAGCTTTTACTATATGGACTTTTGCCAGCAAAGTGATGTCTTTGCTTTCTAATATGCTGTGTAGGTTTGTCATAGCTTTCCTTCCAAGGAGCAAGAGTCCTTTAATCTCATAGCTGCAGTCACCATTCACAGTGATTTTGGAGCCCGAGAAAATAAAAACTGTCACTGCTTCCACTTTTTCTCCTTCTATTTGTCATGAAGTAATGGGACTGGATGTCATATCTTAGTTTTTTGAATATTGAGTTTCAAGCCAGCTTTTTCACTCTCCTCTTTCACTTTCATCAAGAGGCTCTTTAGTTCCTCTTCACCTTCTTCCATTAGAGTGGTATCATCTGCATATCTGAGGTTGTTGATATTTCTCCTGGCAATCTTCATTCCAGCTTGGCATTTGGCATGATGTACTCTGCATATAAGTCAAATAAGCAAGGTGACAATATACAGCCTTGTTGTACTCTTTTCCCAATTTTGAACCAGTCCACTGTTCTATGTCCAGTTCTAATTGTTGCTTCTTGACCTACATGCAGGTTTCTCAGGAGACAGGTAAGGTGATCTGGTATTCCCATCTCTTTAAGAATGTTCCACAGTTGTTTTGATCCACACAGTTAAAGGCTTTAACATAGTCAATGAAGCAGAAGTAGATGTTTTTCTGGAATTCCCTTGCTTTTTCTATGATCCAGCAGTTGTTGGGAATTTGATCTCTGGTTCTTGTGCTTTTTCTAAACCCAGTTTATCCATCTGAAAGTCCTCAGTTTACATACTGCTAAAGCCTAGCTTGAAGGATTTTGAGCATAACCTTGTTAGCATGTGAAATGAGTGCAACTGTGTGGTAGTTTGACATTCTTTGGCATTGCCCTTCTTTGGTGAAGGAAATGGCAACCCACTCCAGTAATCTGCCTGGAAAATTCCATGGATAGAGGAGCCTGTGGGCTACAGTCCATGGGGTCGAAAAGAGTCGGACATGACTGAACGACTTTACTTTCATTTTTCACTTTTCTCTGGGATTGGACTGAAAACTGAACTTTTCCAGGCCTGTGACTACTGCTGAGTTTTAAAATTTGCTGGCATATTGAGTTCAGCACTTTAACAGCAACATCTTTTACGATTTTTAATAGTGCAGGAATTCTGGAATTCTGCCACCTCCACTAGCCTTGTTCATAGTAATGCTTCCTAAGGCCCACTTGACTTCACACTCTAAGATGTGTGGCTCTAGGTGAATGAGCACACCATTGTGGTTATCGGGGTCATTAAGACTTTTCTTACATAGCTCTTTTGTGGACTCTTGCCACATTTTCTTAATCTCTTCTGTTTCTGTTAGGTCCTTACTGTTTCTGTTCTCTATTGTGCCCATCCTTGCATGAAATCTTCCCCTGACATCTCCAATTTTCTTGAAGAGATTTCTATCTGGTCTTTCCCATTCTTCTATTTCTTTGCATTGTTCGTTTAAGGAGACCTTCTTATCTCTCCTTGCTATTTCCTGGAACTCTGCATTCAGTTGGGTGTATGTTTTCCTTTCTCCCTTGCCTTTTGTTTCTCTCTTTCCTTAGCTATTCGTAAAGCCTCCTCAGACAACCACTTTGCCTTCTTCTATTTCTTTTTCTTTGGGATGGTTTTGGTCACTGCCTACTGTTATTTCACTTATGAATGGCTGACAGTATATTAGTCTCTGCAGATCAAGAGACACCTTTAATTAACACTCCAAAATAAAAATAAAAATCAACAAGCTAGAATCTTCATTAAAGAAAGATGTCAAAAAAAGAGAAAGATGTCAAGATACAAGAACGGATCATCCTAGTTCTTGGTTTCTAGAATGTCTGGGCTATTCCCATATAGAAAGAAGTTATTTGAATATAAGACTGTTTTTGAGCTTGGAAACAAATTATGTTATTTTTTGTAGGAAACAAAAGTGGGAGGAAACAGGGATTCTGTGTGTGTGTGTGTGTGTGTGTGTGTGTGTGTGTGTGTGTGTATGTGATGAAGCAGATAAAGCAGTTTTAGGACAAAGGACACTTTGACTTCCCCATTCCCCAACACTTTGTGTTGGTAAAATCTGGTTAAAAGGAAACCCTGAAGAGCTATATAAGAGGTAGAGAAAAATGAGAGTTAACATTTATTGAATGCTTGGTACTCTATGGGGCTTCCCAGGTGGTAATAGTGGTAAAGAACCTGCCTGCTAATGCAGGAGACATAAGAGACATGAGTTCTATTCCTGGGTTGGGACAATCCCTTGCAGGAGGGCATGGCAACCCAGTCCAGTATTCTTGCCTGGAGAACCCCATGGACAGAGGAGCCTGGTGGGCTACAGCCCATAGGGTCGCACAGAGTCGGATACGACTGAAGCAAATAAGCACGCACGTACAGGCACCATTTATATACGAACTCATTAAATCCCCACCAAAGCTATTTGAGCTTATATAATATTATCTCCATTTTATAGATGAGGAGACTGAGAGGTTAAGTAATTTTGCCTAGTCTTAGGCATCACAGCTAGATTGTGGAGCCAGGATTCAGGACCCAGGTGTTCTGCTTTTGGGAGTCTCTGAACCACTATGGTTAAGATTACTTCTGTGGTTAAGTTGCATCTGGGAGGCTCTTAACCCCTGTGCTAAGCTGCCTTTTTTAGGTAGGTCACAAAAGGACAAGCCATAGTCTAGTGGATGTGGAAGGTGAGGAGAGAAGGATACTGTTGCTAGGCAGCACATCCGGTTTTTCCAGCTGCTAATTGAATCTGTGTGAGTAACACAGATATGTATGTTTGTTTGAAATTGCTAGTTTGTTTCTAACCAGAGGAAGCTGCCTGGAATTAGTGTGGCTCTGGAAGGGCTAGGGAGACATCTAGCAGAATCACCCAATTGCCTGACAGCACATCTCCTTCCCTTCCCAGCTCAGTCCCAGGCCACATTCCCCTGTTGTCCATGTGATAACATTTCTGGGTGGACACTGATGACTGACTCAGACCACAGTCTCTCCCACCAATCACACTTTGGAATGGTTTATGGCAGTGACTTCCTGCTGATTTTGAAAAATAAACAAACCCACTCACCCAGTAACCCTTACTTACTGTTTATTTGAAAGGGAGTTACTTTTTATTTTTGCAGCTCAAAATGAATTTAACTTCATGCTAAAATTTAAATGTACATTCATATAACTCTTTAAAATATTTATTATTTTTTGGTCACACTGCACAGCATGTGAGATCTTAGCTCCCTGACCAGGGATCGAACCTGCGCATCCTGCATTGGAAGGGCAGAGTCTTAGCAACTGGTCGGCCAGGAAAGCCTTGTAATTCATATAAGTTTTATGAGACACTCTAAAGGGTGAGAACTATCAATATGTAGATTAAAGCTCAAGATTCAGGAAAATGGATTAGATTTGTAAGGAAATATTGAAACTAAGGCCAATCTGACTTTTTCTTGTAGAGACAGAATGCAGATCTTACTTTTCCAAATAAATATATCAAGACCTCTGAGATAAGCATGGATATCCTTATGTCATATCTTGAATCTTGCTTAACCAGCCCTCACATTGGAGGTGGGATCTGAGTGTTGTTGAAGATGGATAAGACCTGCCTTTTCCCCCTGAGAAACTCACAGCCTCAGACTAGAGAAAGCCTGGTACACAAATAATTGCACTACAATGGGATGGAAAACATTAAAAAGGACGTTCCAAGTGCTTTTGGAGCAAAAGGAAGGGGCAACACACTCTGCTCAAAAGGAGGATAGAAAAGGTATTCTAGGTACCAGGATCAGCATGTGTAAAAGCTCAGAGGCAAACTGACTTCGTGGGAGACGGGGTCAACGGAAGTGGGGGAGGCTTTCTGGAATACGGCAGTGTGGGTATTCTTTAGGGGTCACTGGGCAGATTGAAGAAAGGGGTTTCTACCTAGATTATAAAGGGTTTTTGTCATGCACAGAAATTTGAGTTATGTCCAGAAAACTAAAGGATACTCAAGAAAACAAACAGCCCAGTTAGAAGTGGGCAGAAGATCTGAACAGATACCATCACTAGAGAAGATATATAGGTGGCATGTAAGCATATAAAAAGATGCTCAGCATTGTCATTGAAAACTGCAGATTTAAACAGTGAGATACAACTATGCACCTTTTAGGACGGCTAAGATTAAAAAAACAAACAGTTGACAATACAAACTGATGGTGAGAATACAAAGCAGTAGGAAGTCTCATTCATTGCCGATGGGAATGAAAAATGTTTTCCACTTCGGAAAAGTTTGGCACTTACAAAACTAAACCTAGGAGAAAAAAGAAATGCCTCTATGGTGGAGAAGTCATGTGGTCAGAATCTAACACCAAACGTCATCGTGATATGATGTGATGATGATAGTGCTTTACCTCAGTGGTCTTCTTCCTAGAAACACATTACCTCAGTCATGATATTTTCATAAGAAGATACCAGACAAATTGTCATTGATGGACACTCTGCCAGATACCTGATTAATAATCCTCAAAACTGTCAAGGTCATAAAAAACAAGGAAAGTCTAAGAAACCATCACAAATGAGAGGAACTTAGGGGGCATGACCACTAAATGTAAGGTGACACCCTGGACAGAATCCTGGGACAGAAAGAATGAGAAAAAATAGAACAGGAAAAAAAACGAGAAATCTGAATTAAGTATGAATTTTAGTTAATAGAAGTATCTATATTGGTCCATTAATTGTGACAAATCTATTATACTAATCTGTTAATAAAAGGAAAATTGGATAAGTCTTCACAATAATTCTATAAATCTAAAACTATTCTGAAATAAAAATTTTATTTTAAAAAAGCCTAGAATGTAAGAAAAAGAATGTCTATATGTGTATAACTAAGTTATAGCAGAGGTGACACACTATTGTAAATCAACTATACTCCCCCCCCCCAAAAAAAAGCTTACAGGGAGCCAGTGAATGAATTCCAATAGTGACATCATCCTTTTGTAATATTCTATAAAATGGCCCATTAAAAAAATGTAAATTTCGGAACTCTTTGAAAACTGCAGTGACTTTTGCTTGCAGACATTAAGGTGACATCCTGCAAAACAGAAAAACAAATTCTCAATGAGGAAGACAGTTGAGAGAAGGGGTATATAATATTCTCATGGAACTTTGAGGTTTGGAGGATTGTCCTCTAGAGCACCTTACATCTTGGTTGTGCCTTGGAGATGCTCTGGTTGTGTTCCAGGCCCCTCCTACACTCCTGTGGTTGGATTACTTCCTCCACCCCAGTGGTTACACTTTATTGTGCAAAGGATTTAGGCAAAGATCTCACGTGGATTAGTTTTCTGTTGTTGTCTTAAGAAATTACCACAAACTTCACGGATTAGAACAAAACCCAAAAGGTATCATCTCACTGAATCTTTACAGCATACTCATTTGATATATTTTTGTTATTATTTTATTTTTACAGACAGTAACTTAACTAGGTTTATGCAATAGTAAGAGGCAGACTGTGGTACGTAGTCTCCAAAGATGGACACCATATTAGCCTCACACTTCTTTCTTTAAGACCATTATTTTAGAGAGAAATAAACTTATATCCCACTTAGGTCACTACAATTTCAGACCTCTGTTCGAGTAGCTGAAGCTATACCCTGATTTGTTGTTCATTCGCTAAGTTGTGTCTGACTCTTTGCAACCTCATGGACTGCAGCACTCCAGGCTTTCCAGTCCTTCACTATCTCCTGGAGTTTGCTCAAATTCATATCCACAGTCTCTAAACATAGCCATTTCTCAGGTTCTATTTCTACCTCTGACATATCTTCCCAGACCATCTCACTGTTTCCATTCCTACTGTCATTCCAGCCCATTGGAATGGGCTGGTTTAACTGGGCTGGTCTCCAATCCAGTGGTTTCCAAGGCAATTTTCCTCCTAGGGGATATTTGGCAGAGTTGGAGACATCTTTGGTTCTCACAGCTGAGGGAGAGGGGTTCTCTTGGCATTTTGCGGATAGGGATCAGGGATACTGCTAAATAGCAGTATCTACAAGGTACAAGATATAATAGTTCTGCACAACAAAGACTTGTGAGACCCAAGTGTCAGCAGTGCAGAACTTGAGAAACCCTGATCTTGGCCATATTCTACCAGGGACAGATTCATATCTCAGATCTGACCCATCTGTCAGACTCATGGCCTCCTGTCATCTTTTGAACTGCCTTCCTCCATTTGGGGAAACTAAAATATTGTAAGTCTTGCTTCCCCAAGGAAAGAGATCAGACTCTAAATTCCAGTCTCCTCAGGCCAAGAGTTTCCCTCAGTTTCCAGGCCTCAGTTTCCCTCAAGCAGATGCATCCCAGATGCATTGAAGTCTCAATTTCGAAGTGAGTGAGGTGAGGATATAGGTTCTTCTGCAAGCTTGGCATTTCATTGGTGTAAAATCATGTGGCATTTGGAGGTGGCAGCCATTCCCCAGTGGTTCCTGGCAGTGGTGACAGCAGCTTCCATTCAGGATGGAGTGGGGCAACTACCAGTCAAGATAGTTTCCTCATCAGGCCAGTTCTTCAGTGTGGTTCTGAGCATCCTCCTAGAAGCTTAACCTGGAGTCACTTCTTCAGGCCATCCCAGAATCCCCAAACTATCCATTATCCTTTTCATTTGCTGCTTTTCTGTTTGGTCAGAGTCAGTCTCTATTGCTCAGAGCTAAGAACTCTGATAGATGAAGCCTCCCTTGCTTAAAACTCTTCAATGGTTTCCTATGCATTCTAGGATGTGCCCCAAATCCTTTGCTTAGCTTGAGGCTTTTCTTTATCTGGGATATACCCACTCTGTCCACATTGAGCCACTGTGTCCATTATGGCCACATCAAGCCACCCTGGTCCTGTCATCCTTCCTTTCTCAATTCTATCGCTTGCCACTCAAGAACCTTCCTGGCCGACCACCCTTCCCTATGTACCCCAGTCCCCAGGATTGTTCTTATCTCTATCATAAACAAGACACTTTTTACGCCCTACCACAAAAGTTGATTCACTTCTCTGTAAGCTCTGCACGGGTAGGAACTTGTCTTCTCCACATCTAGGATACTCTGGCACACAGGAAGTGATAAGCATGTATTTATCGAGTGAATGAAGGTCAGAATGTGGACAAGTGCTGCCACCTATTGGAAGAAACGTTATTCAACTTTTTTCTGATTTGGAAAATGGCTATCTTTACAAGGATGAAACGTGACAATACTCTTTTCCTCATCTAAGTGATCATCGTCATTACTGTCAGGCCCTCTGTAGTAGCTAGACTCCCAGATGGACCTCAGTGATCCCTGTCTATTGGTATTCATGCCTTCGGGTTGATTCTCCCACACTGAAGCCTTGGTTGAACGAGTGAAGTGATGGTATGTGACTTCTGAGATGAGATCATAAAAGACACTGTGGCTTTTGCCTTGGTCTCTCTGGGATCACTGGCTCTGAGGGAAGTGAGGGACACTCTGACACCATGCCCTTGGGACACTCAAGCGGCCCAACGGGGAGGCCCACGGCATGAAAAACTAAGGCCTCAACAGAAAAAAACAAGGTCAACAGTCATGCGATTGAGATCCTGCAGCCCGAGTCAAGATTTCAGATAACTGCAGGTCAAGGTACTTGACTTACATCTTGACTGTAATCTCACGAGAGACCAAGATAGAATCAGCCAAGTCATGACCAAATTTTCGATCTACAGAACCTGTGTGAAAAATGTTTGTTGTCCTAAGCGGTTAAGCTTTGGGGTGATTATTAGGCAGCGACAGGTTGCCAATATACTCTCCGACATAGATCACCGGCTACAATGTTTTTTTATTTTTATTTTTAATAAATATTTATTTGGCCGCCCTGGGTCTGGGCCTCATGTGGAATCTAGTTCCCTTACCATGGATTGAACCGGGCCCCCCGTTTTGGGAGGGCGGAGTCTTAGCCATTGGCCCATCAGGAAGTCCCTACAAATTGTTTTAAGTTTGCTGTAACGTGGGAAACTATCAGAATCTGGGTTCAACGTAAGGTGCTGATGGGTGCGAATGGTGCTGGAGCCACGGAGGAAATGGAGTAAGAACCAGGACACCTGGCCTTGCGGAGTGGCGAGTAGTTTGATCTGTAGAGTCCCTTTCAGCGTTAACGTTCTCTAGGAAAGGCGGAGACAAGCGACACCACAGCACCAGTGCCGCGACCCCGGCGCTCCGCGGCAGCCTCCACGCCTGCGCAGAACTCATCGCGCGCTCTCAGGTGGCGCCGTTGAGCGCCGAGTCATCGATCGTGAGTTCCCGAGCGGCCTGGACCCGTGTTGGCAGCCAGCGGTCTGCTCGCCGGTGGGCTCCAGGGGGCGCCCTCAAGAGAAGGGGCGGAGCGCTCCTGTTCCAGAGACCAGCTCGGCGGGGTCCTCGGGCGGTTACACCTCAGTATCTCCTTAGCTACGGTAGTGGCCGCTGTAGGCGGGAGCTCCCCGGCCGCTCCGTAGTTACCGTCGCCGCCCCGGGGGTCCGGGCCGCTGAGTCCTCTCGCGGCCGCCATGAAGCTGCGGGTCAGGCTTCAGAAGCGGACCTGGCCGCTGGAGATGCCAGAAGCGGATCCGACTTTGGGGCAGCTGCGCGCGCACCTGAGCCAGGCCCTGCTGCCCACCTGGGGGTACAGGTAGGCGCCGCGGAGAGGCGGGGTGGGGGGTGGGGACGCGGCGGGGCGGGGAGGAGCGTCCAGTGGCGCGGGCCCGCCCCGGGCGGTCACGTGAGGCGGGGCGGCTAGCGGGCCTTGCGGGGCCCGCACCCCGGGACTGTGACGCGCGCGGGCCAGGCTGGGAGCGGGAACAAGGGCTGCAGCTCGCGGGGTCCCGGTTTCCAGAGGTGATGGCCCGGCGTCCCGAGGGCTCCGAGCTCATCCAGGGTGAGCCTTCGCTTCTGTGTTTGCAGTAAACGAACCCAGGGAGAGGCTAAGGTGCAAAATTCCCGAGTCTTTTGAGATGTGAGCTGAGAAATTACGGGTTTGGCTTAGGTTAAACCTCTTCAGGCTCCCAGGGATTTAAGTTTACCATCTCCGGCTGTCGGAATATTTCAGTGAAAAAGTTTGTAAAGTGCTAGAAGTTAAAAACCTGCTTCGTATCTCATATGGAGATACGAGGCCACCTGTAACCTGTACCGCTGCTTTCAGACTACCAGCCTGCGGTCCGCTTACAACTCCGTTAAGTGTTTACCTGCCAGGCGCCGCTGTGGGCACTTTGACTTCCCCGCTGGAAAGTTTTGCAAAGTGCAGCGTGTCGGTCTGTTTCAAATAATATTATTTTCCTGGGCAAGATGTTGCTTTTTTAAAAAATGCAAACTATGGTAAACGTTGGCCTTATGATGACCCTGGAGAGCTTGCAGTTTGAGGACAGTGACTTTGAGAAATAACGGATCAAATTCTGTTATTTATGGGGTTGCAGATGAGGCTATCCTGGGTATCCTGGAGACCATAACCTGGAAGTAGAGGGACAAAAGTGAGGGTGGTCCTCTTCAAATACTGAGCTAGCGGATTTGGAATTTGAGTGTGCTGAGAAAAAATACGAAAGGTGTTCACTGGGGCTTTTTAGGTGAATTCTTCAAAAGAAAACCTGTTAACTGACTCCTTTCGTAAGACTTTTATAAACTTACATTTTATTTTTAGGAGATTCAGTAAAATGAGGTTTTATTATGAACTTCTCACCCTTTCATTTTTCAGTTTAGGACATTACATTCAAAGTAACCCTTTTTTCCCTCCAAATTAAAAACATAAATAGAGAAAACGACATACTGACAAAATTCCTTTTAAATGTTATAGTAATTGACACGTCTATTGTTTTTTCTTGATGTTAACTCTAAGTGTTTTGCATGCTGGTATCATTACCCCACCACAAATTATCAAAATTAACTTCTCTTTTAAAAATATCTTGAATATATGTATACATATTACTTTTTAATTAGGTGGGAGAATCTGGAAAGGATGTGAAACCCAATATGACTAGCTTTGTTTACTCAAGAGCCCAAGTTAGTTTCTCTTTCAAGTTTGTTTTTACAGTTGAGACTGGTTAACCAGAAGGAATGTAAGCTTCAGCTTGTGAATTCATTCTTCTGAAGTATGTTCATTTTATAATAAATGGGCAGTTTAAAAATGTGTCCATAAGACCTTATTACTTTTAAAGTGTCCTTGCTGAGCAAGTGGATCTGAGATTGCCATAAAATAATTCTCAGAGGCCTGGAGTTTCTAGGATGGCATTTCCTGATGAAGTTAATTTTTTTACCCCCACAGTGCCAGAAAACAGGATTGTTTTTTAACCATTCTCCCGGAAAACCATATGTTACTTTAGAAGTAGGTCTTTTGCTAAAGGGGAGAGGAGGCCAACATTTTATTAAGTAATAGACAATTCTTTACCTTTTTTACAAATCAATTTTTGAATGAACATTGTGCTAGATTATCATTTTAAAAAACCAACCTTATGCTGTGACAAATCATCCACAAACAATTCATTTGAGGTGTTTTTCTTTTTTTCCTGTTAAAAATGGGATGTTGTTTTTCTGGACAGTTGGCTGATTTTCAACATTTATCAAAACATTTGAAAGCAGAGGCATAGGTACTTATTTTCTCATAAGCAGGAGTTGTTTCTAAAGCTTGAGTAATTTCTGTACCAAAGACACTTTAACTGGTAAGGAAATATGTATTTACACGTGAAAGAAAAACATAAATGAATTACTGGGAACACTTTTGAAAATGAAGCTTTGTAAAAATGAATAAACAGAACACAGTTTTCAAAGGACTTCATCCTTTGTTAACCTCTCAAAAAGTTAATGAAGTTAGCATTGCTGAGTATAAATGTCTTATAAAATGTTCTACAGTGGTTTGTTAATTATTCCTCACCAGTGTGTAATGAAATGATTATTGTCTGAAGATCAGATAATCTGTGATGCAGAAAGGATGGGAGTTCATTACTTCAGCCTAATTTGAACTCTTCCCTTGCTTAGTACTGGGTTTTTGGATTTGTGTAGTCTTCCACATAATAGAGACTTCCCTGGTGGCTCAGATGGTAAAGCGTCTGCCTGCAATGCAGGAGACCTGGGTTTGATCCCTGTGTCGGGAAGATCCCCTGGAGAAGAAAATGGCAACCCACTCTAGTATTCTTACCTGGAAAATCCCATGGACGGAGGACCCTGGTAGGCTACAGTCCATGCGGTCGCAAAGAGTCGGACATGACTGAGCGAGTTCACTTTTTCCACATAAAAGACTTTCAGTAAGACCTCAGTGAGAAGGGTGAACTTCTTACTGAGTTAGGAGGGATGAATTTATACTCAGTCATCAATGTGCACTCATCTAACTTTTTGTGATTATGAATATTCATTAGGACGTGGATCTAGTATTTTGGAACCTTCATAAGCTAACTATTGTGGAAGGATATTGGATAGTTAGCCTTGATTTCAGCTTCATCTTGATCTTTTCACCTAATGTTTATTGGTTACATCTGTCCCATAAATACTTTTTATTTGCCAAGTGCTGTAGATGAAATTTTAAACTAGACAGACAAGGTCCTCGATCTCATGAAACTTAAATTCTAGTGGTATGGGTGTGGAAGAGAGATGATAAGCAAATAAATATGATAGTTTCAGTTAGTGATGTTACAATAAAAGTAAAGCACAAGAATGGAATAGAGTGATGGAGGTTGGGTAGAAGGCATCTCTCAAGAGGTGACATTTGGGTTGAGACCTGGGTGATGAGAAAGAGTCAGTCATTTGAAGGACTGGAAGAGCAGATGCACAGGCCCAGAGGCTGCAGTGAGCTTGATCTGTTTTAGAGGAAGGAGTGGAAAGCTCATGTAGATGGAGAGCAGTGAGTGAGAGGATGAGTGGGGTAGGTCAGATGCTGGGCTTTGGAGGCCATGTTAAGGCCAATTCCAAGGTCAAATAGAAGCCATTGGAGGGTTCTCAGCAGAAGGATGATATGATATAATTTGTATTTTGAAAAGAATGTATTTCATTGACTCTCTGTTGCCATCAGCCCTCAGATGCACATTCTTCAGTTCAGTTCAGTCGCTCAGTCGTGTCCGACTCTTTGCGACCCCATGAATTGCAGCACGCCAGGCCTCCCTGTCCATCACCAACTCCCGGAGTCCACCCAAACCCATGTCCATCGAGTTGGTGATGCCATCCAACCATCTCATCCTCTGTCATCCCCTTCTCCTCCCACCCCCAATCCTACCCAGCATTAGGGTCTTTTCCAATGAGTCAACCCTTCGCATGAGGTAGCCAAAGTATTGGAGTTTCAGCTTCAACATTAGACCTTCCAATGAACACCCAGGATTGATCTCTTTTAGGATGGATTGATTGGATCTCCTTGCAGTCCAAGGGACTCTCAAGAGTCTTCTCCAACACCACAGTTCAAAAGCATCAATTCTTCAGCACTCAGCTTTCTTCACCGTCCAACTCTCACATCCATACATGACCATTCTTAAGTCTCACTAAATGAAAAAATGCTGTCCATTAAGCTGTGATATGTCATCAATTTTAAGATACATCCCCTTTTCAAAGATGACAAAGTATAAAAAAAGTATGTATCTTAGAATTGGTGAAAACATGGATTAATGACACAGAATTACTGATCCTATCCCTCAGGCTGGAATCTGTAACGTAGGCATTTAGTGAGAAGAACAAATAATTTTGATAGTTTTCCTAGACTTTGGCTTTCTTTTTATCTGTTTTGTTTTGTTTTCATTAGTGTTGCTGGGGTCATACTGTGTACTCTATATATGTTTCAAATGTATTATGCCGGGGCTGATGGCAATAGGTAGCTCTTACTATCCTTATTCATCTTTCTTGGCAGTTCCGATGCCCGGTTTGCAATTACATTGAACAACAAGGATGCCCTCACTGGAGATGAAGAGACCTTGGCTTCATATGGGATTGTTTCTGGGGACTTGATATGTTTGATTCTTGAAGATGCCATTGCAGCACCTAACTTACCTTCATCCACAGTTTCAGAGCATTCCTCACTCCAGAATAATGACCAACCCTCTTTGGCCGCCAGCTCCAGTCAGTCCAGCATACAGGATGCACAACTGGGTGACTCCCTCCAAGGACAGGCAGCCCAATCTGAAGTCTGGAGTGATGACAGTATGGTGGGTATTAATATCAAAACAAGAAATAGAGTAGTGCATAAATCATACTGAATAGCTCAACTGAATTCTGTACCAGTCAGGATAATTACCATCAGTAGACTGAAGATTATATTCTTCTAGAAATTTTTTTTTAATTGTAATTACTTTATTTATTAAGTATAATTGATTTACACATTCCTTATTTCATTGTATTTGGGAATTCATCTAGTACTCATTGAATCTTTAAAGAGAAACAGGGAGAGTATGGTATCAGATGCTAATATTAGCTCTAAATTGCATTACAGTCACTTGTCCACTCACTTGTCAATGACATGTGACAAATGATCTGTTTAGAGAGGTGGTGCTAAACATTTTTTCTCATTTCCACATGCATGAAGAATGTGATAAGTATTTATATCAGGATGGCTCAGAGAGTGCCTGTGGTTCTCATGGAATGGGTGTAAAGTTTGATAAGCTCACCAGAGGGTTTTGATATCTTCCTCCCATGTCATTATTAGCCTAGGATAACCTTTAAAAACATTCTTCTCACATATATTCTCTCCCACACATCTGTCAGTAAGGAATAAATGGCCAAAAGTTAGGCATAAGAAGCAAAGAGTGTATATACAGACATACCTCAGTTTTATTGTGCTTTGCAGACAGTGTGCTTTTCACAAACTGAAGGTCTGTGGAAACTGTGTCAAACAAGTCTGTTGGTGTCATTTTTTCAACAGCATTTGCTCACTTCTATCTCTGTGTCACATTTGGTAATTCTCACAATAGTTCAAACATTTTTGTCATTATGTTTTTATACCTTTTTAATTATATTTTTGTCATTTTTAAAAAATATTTTAACATTTATATTTTTTTATGATTTGTGATCCTTAATCTTTGATGTTACTACTGCAAAAAGGTTATGACTCACTGAAGACTCACATGATGGTTAGCATTTTTTAGCAATAAAGTGTTTTTTTTTTTTTTTAATTTATTTATTTATTTATTTATTTTTTATAAATTTATTTATTTTAGTTGGGGGCCAATCACTTCACAACATTGCAATAGTTTTTGCCATACATTGACATGAATCAGCCATGGGTTTACATGTGTTCCCCCTCCTGGACCCCCCACCCACCTCCCTCCCCATCCCATCCTTCTGGATCATCCCATTGCCCCGGCCCTGAGCCCTTGTCTCATGCGTCGAACATGGAGTGGTGTTCTGTTTCACATATGATAATATACATGTTTCAATGCTATTCTCCCAGAACGTCCCACCCTCACCTTCTCCCTCAGAGTCCATAAAATTGTTCCATGCATCTGTGTCTCTTATTCTGTCTCGCATATAGGGTTATCGTTACCATCTTTCAAATTCCATATATATGCATTAGTATACTGTATTGTTGTTTTTCTTTCTGGCTTACGTCACTCTGTATAATGGGCTCCAGTTTCATCCATCTCAGTAGAACCGATTCAAATGTATTTTTTTTAATGGCTGAGTAATATTCCATTGTGTATATGTACCACAGCTTCCTTATCCATTCGTCTGCTGATGGACATCTAGGTTGCTTCCATGTCCTGGTTATTGTAAACAGTGCTGCGATGAACATTGGGGTACACGCGTCTCTTTCAATTCTGGTTTCCTCGGTGTATATGCCCAGCAGTGGGATTGCTGGGTCATATGGCAGTTCTATTCCCAGTTTTTTAAGGAATCTCCACACTGTTCTCCATAGTGGCTGTACTAGTTTGCATTCCCACCAACAGTGTAAGAGGGTTCCCTTTTCTCCACACCCTCTCCAGCATTTATTGCTTGTAGACTTTTGGATAGCAGCCATTCTGACTGGTGTGAAATGATACCTCATTGTGGTTTTGATTTGCATTTCTCTAATAATGAGTGATGTTGAGCATCTTTTCATGTGTTTGTTAGCCATCTGTATGTCTTCTTTGGAGAAATGTCTGTTTAGTTCTTTGGCCCATTTTTTGATTGGGTCGTTTATTTTTCGGGAATTCAGCTGCAGAAGTTGCTTGTATATTTTTGAGATTAATTGTTTGTCTGTTGCTTCATTTGCTATTATTTTCTCCCATTCTGAAGGCTGTCTTTTCACCTTGCTTATAGTTTCCTTTGTTGTGCAAAAGCTTTTAATTTTAATTAGGTCCCATTTGTTTATTTTTGCTTTTATTTCCAATATTCTAGGAGGTGGGTCATGGAGGATCCTGCTGTGATTTATGTCAGAGAGTGTTTTGCCTATGTTTTCCTCTAGGAGTTTTATTGTTTCTGGTCTTACATTTAGATCTTTAATCCATTTTGAGTTTATTTTTGTGTACGGTGTTAGGAAATGTTCTAGTTTCATTCTTTTACAAGTGGTTGACCAGTTTTCCCAGCACCACTTGTTAAAGAGATTGTCTTTTCTCCACTGAATATTCTTGCCTCCTTTGTCGAAGATAAGGTGCCCATAGGTGCGTGGGTTTATCTCTGGGCTTTCTATTTTGTTCCATTGATCTATATTTCTATCTTTGTGCCAGTACCATACTGTCTTGATGACTGTGGCTTTGTAGTAGAGCCTGAAGTCAGACTTCAGGCTCTACTACAAAGCCACAGTCATCAAGTGTTTTTTAATTAAGGGTTTCTACATGGTTTACCGGAGAAGGCAATGGCACCCCACTCCAGTACTCTTGCCTGGAAAATCCCATGGACGGAGAAGCCTGGTAGGCTACAGTCCATGGGGTCGCTAAGAGTCGGACACGACTAAGCGACTTCACTTTCACTTTTCCCTTTCATGCACTGGAGAAGGAAATGGCAACCCACTCCAGTGTTCTTGCCTGGAGAATCCCAGGGACGGCAGAGCCTGATGGGCTGCCGTCTATGGGGTCGCACAGGGTCGGACACGACTGCAGCGACTTAGCAGCAGCAGCAACATGGTTTAGACATAATGTTATTGCACACTTAATAAGTGCCATATAGTGTAAACATAACTCTTCAATGCACTGGGGAACCAAAAAAGTTTTGTGACCTACTTTATTGCAATATTTGCTTTCTTGCAATGGTCTGGAACCCAGCCTGTAACATTTCCAGGTATGCTGTAATTCATAATTTTATCAGGTAAGTGGTTTTAATGAGTATTTTCTCCTTCCTTAAAGGAAGGAGCCTTTGAGGAGCCTCATTTTTAGGTAGTGTGGATTGTCATTGGCCCCTGGGTTTTAACAGGTGAATGTGGATCTTCTCTACAAGCCATCAGGGCTCAGATCCTCAAGGATTTTGAAAGAATAGCCTCTTGCTCCCTTACATTAGTCCACCATTTTACTCATAAAATGTAACTTTACTTTCCTCTGCTCCTTTTCTAATGGAAATAAACTTAAAAAGAAGAAACATGTGCTTTGCATTAAGAGTTGAGCACATACCTAGGAAGTAGTCTTTCTGAATAAAATTAATGTAGGTAACTCAGTCTTACTAAAGCAGTGTATTAGTCAAAAAGCCCCAAACTATGAGTCTGGAGATCTTGGATCATTTCAAATTTTTATTAGCTGGTAACCTTGGGTATATTATTTAATCTGAATCAAAATTACAGTATGTATAAAAAGGCTACCTCATCTGTCTTGCCTATTTTTGTTTAGGGTAAATTAGAAAACACTGAAAAACATGAAATTGTAAGGTATTATCCTTCATCATTTGTTCAGCAAGCATTTAGTGAATACCTACTGTGTGCCAGGTACTCTTCTTGTGTTACAAAAGTGGGTGACATGTCTATCCCTTTATAAGCTTGTTGTCCTGGTAGGTAGGATATAGACATGAAATCAGAAAATTGCAATACAGTGTGGTGAAGTGCAATAATCAAGGCCTTTGCAAGGCAGAAAGATAGCCTATTGTAATACTTGAAGAGGTGGGGGAATACCAGAAGGGAGAGGGAGGGACTGCAGAACGTGAACTTGGCACCGAGTCAGGGGTCAGGTGATGAAGGGCCTCATATGCTAAGGGGTATAGGAGTTTGGACTTTATTTTGTAGACGTGCCTCAGCATGTCCTCTATGGAAAACTTGTCTCATGAGATTAAAAGTAAGTGTTACGGGGATGCTAAGTGTTGAGGAAGGAGGATAGTGTTCTTGGTTAAATGTTAGGCATGCCTTCTATTATTCCTGGACTTCTCAGAGCTTTATAATGCCAGAATGTATTTTGTGGATATGGAGGGTGAGGTTAGGTGGCTGTGACATGTAGCATTTTCCATACTCCTTTGATTGTAGACCTCTTTTTTTCCTAAGAATACTTAGGGTCATGTTCCAAAGCACAATATAGGCCCAGTGGTGCTGTCTGCATAGGGGAAGTACTGGCAAGTTTAAGCTGGGACATAGGACATAATTGGATTCTCGGTTGTCAGAAAACTCTGGCAGCAGTGGGTGGAGTGTCTGGGGAGACAAGAAAGTGGAGTCCGGGGATACCTGGGGAAGCTGTTGCTGGAGGTTAGGAGATAAATGAGTGTGGAGTACCACTGGGGTGGAAAGGGGCAGATTTTAGAGAGATTTAGGAGATAGATTCAGTGGAACTTGGATGACTACTCATGTTGAGGTGGGGCTTATAAGGTTGAGGGAGAAGTCTAGGATGATTTTCAGGTTTTTGGCATATCAGCCAAAATTTAGTTCAGTTCAGTCGCTCAGTCATGTCTGACTCTTTATGACCCCATGAACTGCAGCATGCCAGGCCTCCCTGTCCATCACCAACTCCCGGAGCCCACCCAAACTCATGTCCATTGAGTCAGTGATGCCATCCAACGATCTCATCCTCTGTTGTCCCCTTCTCCTCCTGCCCTCAATCTTTCCCAGCATCAGGGTCTTTTCAAATTAGTCAGCTCTTTGCATCAGGTGGCCAAAGTATTGGAGTTTCAGCTTCAGCATCAGTCCTTCCAATGAACACCCAGGACTGATCTCCTTTAGGATGAACTGGTTGGATCTCCTTGCAATCCAAGGGACGCTCAAGAGTCTTCTCCAACACCACAGTTCAAAAGCATCAATTCTTCAGCGCTCAGCTTTCTTTTATTATAGTCCAACTCTCACATCCATACATGACCACTGGAAAAACCATAGCCTTGACTAGACAGACCTTTGTTGGCAAAGTAATGTCTCTGCTTTTTAATACGCTGTCTAGGTTGGTCATAACTTTCCTTCCAAAATTAGTCGATATCAAGAGAAAATCCCATGGACAGAGGAACCTGGTGGGCTACAGTCCCTGAAGTCACAAAGAGTCGGACACAACTGACTGAGCACGCACACAAGTTACCCAGGAGGGAGGAGCAGATTGCAGGCTTACGGTTTAGGAGCCCTCACAGAAAATGTGTACCATTTTTGAGCTCAGTTATGTGCTTTAGCTCTGAGCTCTAATCTCAGTTCACTTAGGATACAAAATATACTGTGAGAAAAATGAAAGTCTGTTTAATGAATTCATTGTTTTTGTTATCCTTTTCAGCCGGGGCCTGGTCAGCATTTTGAAGCCGAGTCAGTTCCAGATGTTGTGGATGTGGAGGAGGGCGCAGGTTTCTATCCCACAGAGCCAATGCTCTGCAGTGAGTCAGTGGAAGGGCAAGTGCCACACTCATTGGAGATCCTGTATCAGTCAGCTGACTGTTCGAACCCCTGCGATGCCCTGATAGTATCCATACATCTTCTCATGTTGGAGTCGGGTTACATACCTCAGGTGAGATTACGGCCGAGAACAAAAGTTTCCTGTTAGAAAAGGGGTTGTGTTCTAGATTTCTTTCTTAAATGTGTCTGGGTATTAATGTAAACTGTCAAAGACAGTGTTGAGCATACCAGTAGGCAGTCAGTAAATGTTTCCTTCCCTCTTTCCTTTTTTCCTCCTTTGTTTCCCTGTCAACTTCTAGTTAGTATTACAGAATTGATGACATCTATGGTTTAAAAAAACCCGAAAGATTATATATGATAATTTGTATAAAATGTGGTCAGTGCATGTGGATTGTATATGACTAGATAGATGGCTCACCGGGTTATTTTTTTATGTTAGTGGTTCTGTGAATTGCCACTAACCTTAATACGATTCAGTTAGGAAGAGGGACATTGTTCTTATGTTGTTGTTTCTTACATTCATTCATTCCTTATCTGTTTGACAAATATCTGCCAATGTCAGGTGTAGTGCTTTGTCTCTGCTCTCAGGTTGCTTACTGTCCAAGAGGAGGAGAAAGAGAAGTAACAGACTGTTATATTGTATTGGTTAAATTGTAGGAGAAACATACATGTATAGAGGATGCCATGCCAGAGATTCACGAAGGAGAACATTTAGAAGTTTTTCAAACTTTAATGTGCGTAAGAATACCTAAGGGATCTTATTAAATGCTGATTCTGATTGAATAAGTCTAGGGTGGAGCCTGAGATAGTAGTGAGCATTCTCCACATAATAGTGATGCTGCTGATCTGTGGGCCATGTTATGAGTGACAAGAAGTAGAGTAATTCAGTGATCACCAAACACAGGGACCATGCCATGCACTGAGTCAGGATTTAGAATATATAGATACTGGGATAGTCGTTATCCTCAAGGAATCTAAGTGGGGGAGAGAAACAAGTAAAAAGCAAATTATAATGTATTATGATAAATAATAGAAGCATTGCAATAGAAATATGAACAGAATGTTAGGGGGTGAGAGGGTAGGAATGACAGCAAGGATTTGTTTTGAAAAAGGCTTCACAAAAGAAGCAGCATTTGAGCTGGGCTTGAATAATGATATGGCTCTGCGAGGCAGAGAAGTGAAATTTTGAAGTGAGAATTCAGTCTCTATCTCTGATATTTTATCTATTTGGACTGAACTTTTGATGGTGGATAATGTAACATTTTTTTTCTATCACAGTTTTATTAATGATTTGATCAGCTTTATTAAAGGGACTGTATGGAATGCTTATTTGCAGACAGGTTTGGGGCCTCTTGGGTTTTTCATCTTTTTGAGAGTAGCGCACTGTCCTTCATTATCTGTTTCCCTTTATTTCATGTCATTGCCCAGGGGACTGAAGCCAAAGCTGGGTCCATGCCGGAGAACTGGAGGTTGGGGGGCGTGTATAAGCTGCAGTACACGCACCCTCTCTGCGAGGGTGGCTCTGCTGCGCTCACCTGTGTGCCTTTGGGAAACCTCATCGTCATAAATGGTAACTAGCTGGAGGAGTCATGCTTGTTAGCTTATGGATCTTTACATGTATCTCTCTGAACTCTTTACAGCCGCTTCAGTGATTGGCTGTTGTGATAGGTAACTAGATGGCAGAGTCATGCTTGTTAGTTTATGGATCTTTACATGTTTCTCTCCAGACACTTTACAGCTACTTCAGTGATTGGCTGTCACAATACGGCTAGGAGTCTTTCTCAAATTTGTTTGATCCCCAGACCACTAATCACACAGGGGCCAAAAGGTTACAGAATACAGGGCTAATCATACTGCTATGTCACAGCCTAACTTGCAAGGTCACAGCTATCAAATAGTGAATGTGAGGTTGTAATTTTTGCTTCAGTTTCTTATAAAAACAGCTCAACAACACTTCAACAATATATTAACCTTTATTTACTAGTCTTAAGATACTTAATATAGAGAATAGCTGCTAAATGTGTTAGTGTGTGATGTTTTGTTCCTTTACTAATTCTTGACAAATCAGCTGCTTCTGGACTTAGTGGCAGACAGCCATTCCAGAAGCATTCCAGGCCTGTTTGTTTCAAAAGGAGCAGTGTGTCCTTAAATCTTTCCTTTGCCCAAGACGTCCTGCTCAGTGCACATGTGCATGAGCACATCACTGGTTCTTTCATAGAATGAAATGAAGTGCGCCTTTGTGTATAGGATTAAAAAACGAACCTTCTGGTGATGTCAAGAATATTGGTCCTCTGGGTCTAGAGAGAGATGATACTGTGAAAGCTAGCAGGATTCTTTTAATAAACAAGGGAAGACTCATTGCCAAGGGTTAAATAAAAAATAAATGAAGTTTTTAATGCCCTCATTACAAATAATGATTGTATTGTGTTTAACTGTCTATTAACCTTTTTGCATATCTTTCAATTATTAATAAGCTGCTGTTGGTAGTACTTAGTGGATTTCATATAAAGGTGCCTACTGTAGTTTTTAAAAGTGGTGTTTTGCTTAACATGATTGCAGGTTTGCACTTTGGACTTTGCTGTGAGGGAAGGAAATAAGCAGAGAGCAGTTTGTTTGTATAATGTGTCTGTATATTGGGGGCAAGGGAATGAATGCAAGTCCATACTAAAAAGCGAAGCAGTTGATGAAATGACAAAACTTTTTCATCATCTTTCTTTTGCTATTTCAGCTACACTAAAAATCAACAATGAGGTTAGAAGTGTGAAAAGACTGCAGCTGCTGCCAGAATCTTTTATTTGCAAAGAGGAATCAGGTATTGTAACCATGATTTAGCTTTTGGGATAAAGGTTTAAGCTGCTTCTGCTGCTTAGTTGCTTCAGTCGTGTCCGACTCTGTGCGACCCCATAGACGGCAGCCCACCAGGCCCCGCCGTCCCTGGGATTCTCCAGGCAAGAACACTGGAGTGGGTTGCCATTTCCTTCTCCAGTGCATGAAAGGGAAAAGTGAAAGTGAAGTCGCTCAGTCGTGTCCGACTCTTAGCGACCCCATGGACTGTAGCCTACCAGGCTCCTCCATCCGTCCATGGGATTTTCCAGGCAAGAGTGCTGGAGTGGGGTGCTCTTGCCTTCTCCGAAAGGTTTAAGAGGTTCATGCAAAAAACAAACAAACAAACAAACCAAAACAACAGAAAGATAATGTTCAAAGACTTAAAATTTCTGGATGAGCCTAAAGCAAATTCAAGACAATGTTATAGAGTTTCCATTTCTTTCCTGTTTCTCTTAGGGTCTTGGATGCTAAATTATAGTTATACTGCCATTATGCTGTATAAATATAAGTATATAATATAAGTATACTGCCAAATTATATTTAGCATCATTATGGAATGATGCTGTTATATAATGCATGACACAGGATTGATGCTTCATAATTTCTGAATTAAATCTTTGGATTTTTCTAGTATTGTATTAAACCAGTATGGAGAGGAACTGTGTTCTGTGGAAACCATATAGTACAACTTCATTATGGAAGATCATTAAAAGAAAAACTATACTCAAAATGTTTGCTTAAACTTACATAAATTTGGTTACTGTTTTATACAGAGTGGAACTTTACCAAAAGTGTTTATTCTAGGCGTGATTTTGCTTGTGTTCTATAATACTAATAGATGCAGAGAAGATAGTTTTTCTTTTTTCAGTTAAACCCAAAGTATAAGAGACAGGTAAGCAGTTGAAGGAGAAGAGATGAGGTCGGAAGGGAATTAACATCTTTTAGAGTACTTGTTTTTTTGCTGGATTTGTGCCTTTATGGATGTATTTTTCATTTTGTCCTCATAGTAAATTCAGGCGGGTTTTAAAATCAGGGTTCGGTGGTGGTGACTGGTGTGATATATTATAGCAGGGAGACGGCATTTACAGCAGTGTCTTTTAGGGTAGGCTACCTAAATCTAGATATTTACTTTGAAGGCCTTGAGACTTAGTTTTGTCAGTTCCCAGGGGAGATCAGACTCTGAGAGACTAACTTATATGAACTGAAGTTGATAGGAAAGGGAGACCTCAGAATATGAATTTATAATGGTCTGTGAACAATTAATGTCATACCAGGCCAGTGTTTCTCAACCATTTTTTCATTATCAATCCCCTAAGGAGGCTTTGTACACAGTCCCCTACCCCAACTCCCAAATCATTCTCCCTCATGAAATTTTAATTTCATAGATATACTATATATTTGTTTGTATACTATGGCCCTTTGGAGGGTCACAAACCAATGTAATAGCTAAGATTTTTGCTCGGTTGGAGGCAGGATTGTTTCTGTTGAGAATGCATGAACTAGACTGATGAATTTGTACAGATGGTTTTACCATTAAGACCAGATTCCTTGGCTGCAACACTGTATATTCATCTCTGTACTGTGGAGGTCCTTACTGTGGGGAGTAGAAATACTCTACATTACAGCAGTAGAGGTTTTTATGCCCATTTTCTAGATCAGGAAGCAAGTCTAGAGGAGGTTAAATTACTTCAAGGACAGAGTTAATAAATAGTAGAATTTAGGATTGGAGTAGATTTGACTCCTGAACCTAATTTTTAAGAACAATGTTTATAGGAATGTTGCTCAGATTATTTGATTTATGTTAAGTAAGGCATAAGGAAGTGAAAAGGAGGAAGAAAGCTACTACTGTTAGATTACAAGTTTATGTGAAAGTGTGTGAGATTGCTTCAGTTGCATCTGACTCTTTGTGACCCTTTGGACTGTAGCCCACTGGGCTCCTTTGTCCATGGGATTTTTTTGGGCAAGAATACTGGAGTGGGTTGCCATTTTCCTCCTCCAGGGGATCTTCCTGACCCAGGTATTGAACCCACGTCTCCTGTGTCTCCTGCATTGCAGACGGATTCTTTATCGCCTGAGCCATCAGGGAAGCCACCAGTTTACAGATTATATTAATTTAGTATTTTCAATATGTACTTTGTATGTTGGGTAGGAGTATGCTGCTCATGTGACAAGTTATTTAAATCATTTTTACTATAGCTTATAGTATAGTGCCTAGTATATGCTATGTACTATTACTTATCCTTTTATTTATAAATTCCTAATTACTTCTTTAGTAGGTCCATTAAAGAAAGATTTTGTTTAAAGATGATTCAGCCTTCAGAGTTACACAGTGTATACTTCCTCTTCTACTGGAGACTTCAGTTCATTTCTGTTTATGTGGAATTATTTGTGAAAACTTACCACTTTCATTTGGTTTGGCAGAAGTAGAGGACACCATTTCAAGTTTTTCCATTTGATACTGTGTTTTGACTTTTCATTTAAAAAATATTCTAGGGGAAAATGTAGCCATGATATACAAAGATCTTCAGAAACTCTCTCGCCTCTTCAAAGACCAGCTGGTGTATCCTCTTCTGGCTTTTACCCGGCAAGGTGAGAAATGATAAATCATCACAGGCTGAAGGGCTGGAAAGAATCGGAAGTTCACATATGTTTAAGGGTGACATGTGACTCTTCCCTTTTTTCTGCTCCTAGTGAAATTCTGCTCTTTTAAGCTTAAATGCTAATTCCTTAATTGCTATTCTCATCTTCTTTGTACCTTCACTGCATTTTATACATATCTTTATTATAGCCCTTTTTCCACTGTATCATAATTTTTAACATGTTTTCTTTCCACCTAAGGTTGTGAATTACCCTGAAAGCAGGGAAATATGTCTTACTCACTTTTGTATTTTCATGGCCTAGCATAGGGTCTGGCCCATAATTGGTGTTCAATAAATACATATATAAATAATCTATAGCCTGTAAATTAGGTCTGCTTTTTAAAAAGGTATTTATTAGGACTCTGTGTCTAGGTACTTTGGATATTTGACATGCATTCTTACTTAATGTTAACTTTGAAGTGGATTTTATTCTCATTTTATAGGTGATGGAACTGTAATTCAGCAAGGTTTATAATTCACTCAAAATCCTTGTATTAATCAGCTTTCTTTTTGTGTTTTATCAGTAGTAAAAAATATTTTAAAATCTTAGTGACTTAAATTGAACATTTATTTCTCACTCAGGTACATGTTGTGTGTGGGTTAGGTTTAGCTGAAAAAGTGGTGAGAGGTCCTTATCTAGGACTTGCTCTTCTGTAGCACAGGGGAAAGAGGACCAGTGACCATGTGTTGGTTCTTAAAGCTTTAATTCCGAAATAATATGCCGCTTGTACTCTCATTTCGGTGAACAAAACAAGTGAAAATGGCTGAACCTAGTGATAGTGGGATGGGGAAATACAGGGTAGAAAATAATAGGGTGGAGTCATGATCTACCACAGTCTTTCAGTTCAGTCACTCAGTCGTGTCCGACTCTTTGCGACCCCATGAACCACAGAACGCCAGGCTTCCCTGTCCATCACCAACTCCCGGAGGTTACCCAAATTCATGTCCATTGAGTCGGTGATGCCATCCAGCTGTCTCATTTGGCTGATAAATAATTTCAGGTTTTTACAGATAGATATGTGACATTTATCTGCTGTCTGTATGTAGAAAAATAGTATTCTAGGTCTCAAGTGGCATGATGTCAAGGCTGTTACAACCATAGTTTTCTTCTTTGGTTGATGGTGAGGGAAAAGAATATGTGAATTTTAAAACCTTGTATTGGATTTTGGTTATCTTTGCTAGTGGAGAATAGTATCCCTATATTCAAAGTAGCTAATAATCAAAAAATAATTGTCACTTGACTTTGGAATATATTATTTTTTTCCTTTCTTGGTTTTGCTTCTGAATTTGTCTTCCTCCCTTCTTTTTCAGCCTGCTAGATATCAAATAATAGTAATCTAACACTCAGGTGCTTATTGCTTGCCAGATATTGTTCTGAGCACTCTATATGTATTTACACATTTAATTCTCAACTCAGTGAGGGAGGTAGTATTAACCCATTTTACAGATGAGAAATTGAGTTGGAGGTTAAATAACTTGTCCAAAGGCACATAGTAAGTGGCAGCATTGGGAACCAATTGTAAAAGCCAATGAATTATCCATTTTCTGTAGTTGAGTAGAGAATTTTTTGTTGTATTGAATATATCTTGAAACAAAGGAGGCTACTGACTAGTATTTAAAAATTGTCGTGGTTATTCATTTGATCTGTATTACAAAGTAATTTGTCTTTCTAGTAAAACATAAAGAGAATAAGGGGCTTAGAGTTAGTAGTAGCAACATAGTCAACCAGGGGATAAAAGTTTGTTATAGATGACTTATGCCTGGATAACTGGAGAATACCATCTAATTTATCATCTCTCTACAAAGTTGGCCACTTCGGTTGATGTGAGGAAAACTGGGTGTTCTTTACTCAGTGAGATCTGTTCTGTTTTTCCTTTTAGCACTGAACCTGCCAGATGTATTTGGGTTGGTAGTCCTCCCATTGGAGCTGAAACTGCGGATCTTCCGACTTTTGGATGTTCGTTCTGTCCTGTCTCTGTCTGCAGTTTGTCGTGACCTCTATATTACTTCAAATGATCAACTTCTGTGGAGGTGTTTGTATCTGCGGGATTTTCGAGGTGATTTTCATGATGGCATGCTAACAAGAAAAGTGTTCTTTGTTACTGAGGTCTTAATTACTCAGCTGGCCAGAAGTTTTAAGTTGTGGGCCTTTTTTTAAAACAGTAGGAAATAGTCATAGCATAGCCTTATTATAAAGAGATTCTAAGCCTCATGTACCTCTGCCTGTGCTGCCAAAGCTCTCCCCATTCATGTTTGTGTTCTCTGCAAGTACAAACAGTCCTTTAGACCAAGTAGATTCTTTTAGTTTAGAAAATTGAGGTAAGACAGGTTTAATGCTGGATGAATGAAACGTTTTAAAATCCTTATGTTTTCTTTTTTCTTTGTAGATGGTAGTGTCAGAGGTCGAGACACAGATTGGAAAGAAGTAGGTATTTGTAAATACCAAGGCTGATGTCTGTAGCATGGAAATAACTAGTGAAGTCATATGTTAAGAGCATATTTTCCACTTTTATTATAATACAGTCTGTTTTGAGTCCATTGCTAATTTTTAGTAAATGAAAATGTTTTCAACTTTTATCTTAGACTTTGTCCTTAGTGTCTTGTAATTACACAGGAAAGAATCTTAGCACGATGATTGTTTTCACCTTAGTTAATATAGGCTCCCTGTTTGTAGTAATAACAAAACAAAACAAAACTGAGTTGTTTTTGTGCTGGAGTCGTCTTCAGCTGTTTGGCTAGTTAGAATAGTAAGTTATGAAACAAATAAGTTATATGGTTTTATTGGCAGATAGGAATATGTTCCACCCTCCGAAATAGTCATCTGTTTTGTTATTGAGGTCTATTAGGGACATAATTTAGGTGAGAAAGTGAACTTAAGTACTGACCACCCCTGCCCTTCCCTGCCAATACTGTAATTTTTTATATTCTATGGCATGATATTTTCAACAAATATTTAAATTTTCCATTTTCAGAAAAGGCTGACGTGAAATTCATATCAGCTTGAGAGCGCTAGATTGCAGTCTTGAGAGTACCTGTCACTCATTTATCCCTTCTCTGGATGTGTTGTTACTCCAGATTGTCACAATTGCTGATTTGCAGTGTGGTTAAAGACTATAGAGTTCCTTTGGCATTGAATTCACAGCTACTACCTTATTCATGCAGGTAGAAACTGGTAAAAGTTCCCTTCAGTGCACTAGCTGCTTTGTCTGCCTCCGTACTGTGGGAAAAGACAAGTATACATACGTCTGCACAATGACAGCCGGAACTTTGGGCAAGTGTACAACTCACTCATTGTGTCTTGTTCTTATCTGTCTGCAGCTGTACAAGAAGAGGTACAAACAGAGGAAAGAAGCCCAGAGAGGGCGGCATGTGATGTTCCTGCCATCATCACCCCACCCCATTCCATTCTACCCCAACCCCTTGCACCCCAGGCCTTTCCCTCCCAGTTCTCTCCTCCCTCCAGGAATTATCGGTGGTGAATATGATCAAAGACTAACCCTTCCCTATGTTGGGGACCCAATCAATTCACTAATCCCTGGGCCTGGGGAGACACCCAGCCAGTTCCCTCCACTCAGACCACGTTTTGATCCAATGGGCCCACTTCCAGGTCCTAACCCCATCTTGCCAGGGCGAGGTGGCCCCAGTGACAGATTTCCCCTAAGACCCAGCAGGGGTTGGCCAACTGACGGCCGACTACCATTCATGTGACTGATTTGTTACCTCACTCTGGAGCTTGTTTTGGTTTTGTTTCTTTAAAATTACAGATGTCATCCTGTTGGGGTGCTACCTCTATTGCTTTCTGATTGCAATGGTGGGACATGGACTCGCAGAAACCTTTTATAGACATATTAGGTTGGTGCAAACATAATTGCAGTTTCGGACCATGAATTTTAAATCATAACTAGGCTCGAACACATCTTTATTAATCAAAATAGGACCATTACAATCAATAAATTTTTGCAAATGAGAACTCCTGTAGCATAAACATCCCTGCTTCAGGATTCGATGAACTCTTGGAAACCATTTTCTGTCTCCTGCTGGTTGTGGAAGCGTTTCCCCTGCAGAAAGTTGTTCAGATGCTTGAAGAAGTGGTGGTTGGCAAGAGGTCAGGTGAACGTGGCAGATGAGGCAAAACTTCATAGCCCAATTCCTTCAACTTTTGAAGTGTTGGTTGTGCTACACGTGGTCAGGTGTTGTCATAGAGAATTGGGCCCGTGCTGTTGACCAGTACCAGCTGCAGGCGTGGCAGTTTTCAGTACATCTCATCGACTTGCTGAACATATATCTCAGATGTAATGGTTTCATCAGGATTCAGAAATTTGGTAGTGGGTCAGATGGGCAGCAGACCACCTAACAGTGACCATGATCATTTTTTTGGTGCAAGTTTGGCTTTGAGAAGTGCTTTGGAGCTTCTTCTCAGTCCAACCACTGAGCTAGTTGTCGCCAGTTGTTGTATAAAACCCACTGTTCATCACATCACAATCTGATCAAGAAGTGGTTTGTTGTTGTTGCTACAATAAGAGAAGACACTTCAAAATGACGATGTTTTTGATTTTTGGTCAGCTCATGAGGCACCTCCTTATTGAGCTTTTTCCCAGTTTGCTTCAAATGCTGAATGACCATAGAATGGTTGACATTGAGTTCTTCAGCAACTTCTCCTGTAGTTATAAGAGGATGAGCTTCAATGATCGTCTCAATTGGTCATTGTCAACTTCCCATGGCTGGCCACTGTGCTCCTCATCTTCAAGGCTCTTGTCTCCTTTGCAAAACTTCTTGAACCACCACTGTACTGTGTTAGCAGTTCCTAGGCCAAATGTGTTGTCGATGTTGCAAGTTGTTCTTGCTGCTTGATGACCCATTTTTGACCCATCTTGAATAAGAAAATCACTCAAATTAGCTTTTCATCTAACATCATTTCCCTAGTCTAAAATATAAAATAAGTCATTAGCAAAAAAACATAAAGCGAGAAATGCACATTAAAATGATGTACAACATAACCACATTTAAGAATATTCCAATATCAAACAGCAATGTTGAACAATGCAAAACTGTAATTACTTTTGCACCAACCTAATTGTTGAAGCTCCAGGGGTGGTATGGCTCACAGGTTTCTTGCTCGCCAGGGTTGGCCTTGGGAATATGGTTCCTGACATCCCCTCTCTCAGTTACCGTCTAGAATGAAGGTTACACATTGATAATGTTCTACACCAGAATAAAATATTAAGTGTAAATTATATGGCAGTCTTGACTTTTATTACAGAAAGATATGTAATATTACAGTATTACTTGGACATTTGAAAATGATCAGAGAAGCTATTCACTGTCATCAGATTGCTGCAGGGGATTATTTTTACTTTGTAGTGGCACCCTTTCTTCATGTGAAATCATTTGTAAAAGCCTGATTTATGGAATGAACACAAGCAGAGCCAGTTCGGTTGAACTGGATGTGAGGTGAATGGACCTGCGCCAGCTCAGTCCCCTTCCCCCCGTCTCTGCAGCTGCTCCTCAGGCTCTGTGCCGAAACTTCTGGGCTCCAAAACAGCGCTTTTCGGCCACCATTGGGTTGTTAGGGACTCCTGTTTCTGGCTTCTGGAGTGGAGTTTGGGTTCTTTTTCCTTGTGTTTTGAATACTTGGAGCCTAACCTGTAAGTAGACGACGTCTTCTAACAACAAAGTACAGTGCTTTGAGTGCTGCTCAGGTACTTGTTCTGCAAAGAAAGCCTCATCATTTGTAGAATATTTTGCTTTTAAGACTTAAAATACACAAAATTCAAGTTTTATTTTGCCTACAACAAGAAAAAGGTCAAACACAAATAGCATACAAACCACTATAGAAACATGCTACAGTGACAGATTAAAGTCTGAATCACAAAACAGGAATAAAACAGTATCAGCAGAAAATAGGAATATTGCCAACATCTACCTGCTTTTTTAAAAATCGGTTTTGCATATAAGGAAATGGCTTGGAATGCTGTGTGCTGCAAGAATGTTAGAGTCCTACATACACGTGAATTTTTTTTTTTTGCTACACATGTGTATTGTCTCTTTTTCCCATCACAGTGAAGAAAGTTCAGCCAATAATATGATTTTCCAGAGGCCGTGTCACCTTTAGTAGCTTAATGTACAGGTAAAGGATTAGGGCTGTTGACATTTTCTTTTTCCTGTGGTATTTTGTAATATCTGAGCTATAGATTAGCTTTTAACAAACTGTCCATCAGAGGCCATATGCCTTTAATTGGGTCTAGGTTGAAAGAGTCACCCTGAAACTCTGGTGGCTCCAAAACTGGTTCTCCAGCACACCTCTTTGTGGCCTTATGATGTTAGGATGCGCTGTGTGTGCTGTGTGTGTGCATTGTTCGGATGTGCTGTGTGGTGTGTGTGTAGTGGGGATGGAAGGACGTAGTGATAACCAGAAGCACCGTGTACTATTAAAACCGGAGTTTTCAAAATGCGGTCCTTTTTGAGTGGTCCCGGAGAGGTTTGTGACCGGTGCTGGTGTCCCGAGGAAACAGATGCTACTTCCCAACCTTATCTCAGATTTACTAGCCCACGGGACAGATCCCTCTCAGTTTAGGATACCAGTGTGTGTGTCACACACCTAAATTTGCAGTCCTCTCATAATAGTTTATTCTGAGTTCTTAAAACCACCATCACAGCTTTTCCTCTTAACTAGCTCATAGTTAGAAGCTTATAAAATCCACATTCTTCTCATTAGACTGAGACTGTTAAGCTGTATGTGTTGCTGGTGAATGATGGGAATGAAGTCATGGTGTGGTTGTATCCTGTTTGCTGCATGACTTTCTGACATCACTGTGATGTGTTGTGGTGGATGAACGCCGTGGTAGATGCAGCTCCACATTGCTGGCTTGTAGCCTTAAGGACTTTGTCTCGCCCCTCATTTCCCTTTAGTTATTCTTATTAACAGAAGCTTGCTAACCTCCCCCCCCATTTATTAATGAAAGCTCTGGTTTGGCATGGTTGGAATCAAATCATGGCAGGTAGCCTCTCAACAATGTAGATTTTGTGATTCCCTAGGTACAAAAAATTGAATTCTGTCTCCTCTCACTCTACCTTGCCTCTCCAATTCCTGAGATCACTGCTTAGCTTAATATCTCTGTGATTCTGACACTCCCCTTTGCTCTCTATACTTGGGACCCTGAACCAAGGTTTGTCTTTCTCCTACCCTGCCAAATTACAGAGCCCCGGGAGGAGCCAGGCAGGGTTAACACTCCTTTGGACAGCCTCCAGTTGACTGCAGAAAATGTGGAATGGATAAAACATGGGAAGTATTCATTACGTCACATGACAAGGTTTCATCTTAATTAAATGGCCCTCTTCGGGATTCCCCAACAGGTTATAGCACTGGAAGTTTCTGCTATCCCAGAGCAAACCAGGTGAAATGTTAATTGAGAGGGAAGGAGATGTTAATTTGTTTCTGCTCTAGACTCAACAAAAGACCAAAGAGAGCAGATACTTAAATATGATAGGTTGGAAATTGAAATTACAAGTAGTAGGACCAATCTGGAGAAGGAAATGGCAACCCACTCCAGTACTCTTGCCTGGAAAATCCCATGGATGGAGAAGCCTGGTAGGCTGCAGTCCATGGGGTCATGAAGAGTCAGACACGACTGAGCAACTTCACTTTCATACATTGGAGAAGGAAATGGCAACCCACTCCAGTATTCTTGCCTGGAGAATCCCAGGGATGGCGGAGCCTGGTGGGCTGCCATCTCTGGGGTCGCAGAGAGTCAGACACGACTGAAGCGGCTTAGCAGCAGCAGCAGCAGGACCAATCAGAATAGAAATAATGAAAGATACTTCAGACTTTAAAGAATTTTCTCTTTCTCTTCTCTCATACAACTGTAGAAGGGATGTTTAGATTGGTTTTATGACACACTAAAATTACAAAAATTTTTTCTTCTTTTCCTCCTGGCTTGCCAGTTGAGAGGATTCTGGACAGAATCTATGAGTCTCCTCTCTTGCATGTTTCGTTTGTGGAAACACAAGGGAGCCTCTGTGCCCTTTATGCATTGTGTTTGGTTAATGGGCTGGTTTGACTTGCTTATTGCACAACCTTCCAGTTTGTCTGCAAGCAAACCCAAAGTGCCACCTTCTATCAAAGTCTACATAGTAGACTGAAACAGGATTTAATTCGTGACTGCCTTGGAGTCCAGGACAACTTTTGACACTTAGTGGAGATAATTAGTAACCAGTCCCCGTGCTCGCTTGGATAAAGAAAACCACGCATATGCAAGTGCTCTCAGAGCTGTTTAATCCTCCAGCATAATTGAGTTACAGCTTGTATCTGCGAGGCTGACTTCACATGCTTACACTGTACCCTAACCTGCATCCTTTCACCCATTCTGAACACACAAAAGCAAATGAGCCACCAACCTGTTCTATGAAGTTGAACATGAAGCACGGAGCTGGGAGGGGCGGGATGGCCAGAGTTGGGCTCTGCTGTGTATTGGGTGGTCTGGAGGGACCCCTGGGTCCTGGGTCTGGAAAAGCTGGACAAGCTTTGGTATTGTCCTGGTCTGCTCACCATGCCTCCTGACTGATGCTGACAGTGGTACTGTGTCCCTTCTGCTCCCTGCTGTGGTGGCCCTGCAGTCAATTCATCTGTGTGGGGTCCACGCTCACCACGGCCCCTGCTTCTGTTTGTTCCCGTGGACTACAGGTTTTCTTCAGCTTCTTATCTCATTAATCTCTCTATTGGTTTAATTCTTTTCCTGGGCAAGTGACTTCCTTACATGGATACTCTCAGAAAAAGCAAACCTTTTCTTTACTTTTAACACTTTGTTTGCATTTTGTTGATTTCATAGTTTTCTAGAAGGGCCAATCTAACACAGGTCCTGCACATCGACGTGTGCCAACGGCGGGTGCTGTGCTATGCTCACGTAGCTTGTTCACAAGCTGCCGGCACCAGCTTGCTTTCCCCTCAAGCTCCTTTCATTGCAAATTCAGATGAGAACTTCCAGAAGGTCACTGATGTTCAGGCTCATGGGATTTACTACTGTGTTTGTTACCATGGGCGTGAAGGCCTATCACCCTGAAATTCTGGAAAGGTAGAACTAACTGCCCCATCAGCAGGGACTGAACCAGGGGACAGAGGGGGCGTGACGAAGAGGACAGAGGATGAATGGAAGAGAAAGGACATGTAGATTCCAGTATCCCTCGAAAGCTGATGTGACAATTAAGTGACAGTGCCCTTTAATCAGGCTGTTAGGAGGAAGATCTGGAAGAAGGTATTTTCTGCAGCTGGTGGAGGTGTCCAGTGGGGCTGCATTTTAAACTCTCTATTCACTATGCTACATGTCAGCACACACCAAATGGATCTTTGTCCTGGTTCTGCCTCCCCAAGACAGTGTGGACAGGAAATGCTAGCTTTTCTTTGGATCAGAGTTGTGAAACCAAGCAAAAATGCACAAACACGACCTTTCAGAATCTCTCCAGAGTGACTCTCCTCCCCCTTTCGTTTTGTTCTTTCCCATTTAAAAATATCACAATTATTAAAGGTTAAATGTTAGGAGGTAACATGTGCTAGTTTACGTGAGAAACTAGTCCATTTTGGGGACTGTCTCAAAGGACCATACACGGTCTCTGCATTCACACACAGACCAATGGGAGAATTTGTTTCAATGTGTTGGTTATAACCTTGTCTCATGTCCTGGAGTTGTCCGTGCATGGCTATAAAAACAAGGATGCCTAGCCTGAGAAATGAGTGTGTGCTACTGTACTGGAATGTCTGGTGTTTGAATGTTCCGATGTTTTCGGGGAGAGGGGAGAGAATACAGGGAAGTGGGACAATGTAAGCCATGTCACCACTGTTTATGGGGCCACCCTGGGTGTGATGCTTCCACCGCAGCACCATTCACGCAGCAGCATTCCCACACAGCTCAGGGCAGGTCTAACTTCAAGGGGCATTCCAAACACTTAGGGAGGTTGACAGAGACACAGGTTCAAGGCCTGATGAGCGGAAGTTCTGACTCCTCTGGCCTGAAATGAAGTGACTTACGCCCATGGCCATATCCTACGCTTTGAGGAACCTTGTCTAGCCTGTCACCACTCCATTGTGTATTTTGGGCTGTGTTTTATTGCTAAATGAGAATTGGGTGAGATAGTTTGATTTCTTCTTCTGGTCTTATTTCCAGAGTGGGAGAGTGATGACTGCTTCGTGTATTTCCTGTCTTCTTAATCTCCTAAAATACATGGCTCCGTGTTGTTACACCTGCCTGACAAGTTCTCTGCATTCTTTTATTCAGAGTGCAGCTCCAGGCCAAGGATGCTTCCATTTTCACCTCCCTCTCTCCCTTCCCTGTGAGCAGTAAGGGGAAGACATGTCTCAAGTTGCAAGTGAAAGTGAAAGTCGCTCAGTTGTGTCCAGCTCTTTGCAACCCCATGGACTACAGTCCATGGAATGCTCCAGGCCAGAATACTGGAGTGGGTAGCCTTTTCCTTCTCCAGAGGATCTTCCCAACCCAGGGATTGAACCCAGGTCTCCCGCATTACAGGTGGATTCTTTACCAACTGAGCTATTAGGGAAGCCCTCCAGTTGCTAAGTGGGATGTAAAGGGACAACGTGGTTATGTTCTAATACCCTCAGTGCCTTCTAGAACCAGGAGGCTGGTTCTGGCACCAGCGATGTTTCCAGCATCAGGTGCTTGGTGATCAGGACACCCCCGCACCTTTGCCCCTCCCCAGAGGAGTCTGAGGCAGGAGAAAGAGTATTGGGAAGAGAGTCAGGGCTACATTTTCCAGCTCTGCAGTTAACTTTTTTAGTCAAATAAGTGTGGCTTAAACGAAGTTAAAACTAATTTCTTTGCTATAGGAATTCCAAGAGCCTTTGATATAGGTACTGTTGAGCTCAGAAAACAAACCCAAAACAGTATTTCCTAAGCACATTTGACCAGTGAACCCTTTTGTAGCTGAGTAACCTACCCATGCCTTGCTGCTCAGTCTGAAGTGCCGAGCTAGAAGTTACTGTCATCGCACTTTCTGATCCTGTGTCATCTGTCTGCTCACCGTCTCTGGTTCCTTGTGTGTCCGTGAGGGGGAAACAGCGTTCCTGGTGGGAATCCAGAGAGACTGAACGGTGGTGTAACGCAGAATGGGTGGAAGGGCCTTGACTAGTTGAGGACATCATCTCCCTCTGGGAACTAGGAGTGATTCCTAAAAGAACCCGGGGTCTGCTCTTGGCTGTCCAATTTAGGATAGCATGCTGGGTGTGAGTGGCCTTGCAAAGCCTCCTCTCTGTTTCTGTTATGTTCTGAAAGGCTCAACGTGTCACATAGTCTGAATTCATTCTGTGGTCCTCAAGATCCACTGGTGGCAGTTGTGATGGGGCCTGGGCCTGCCTGGTCTGCAGGCCTGTCTCTTGAGCTTGGATGGAACTGACAAGGGTAGGTGCTAAGTTCCCTTGGCTGGGCTCTTCTCCTTTTGTTTGTAGAACACTGTCAAAAGGTCATTGCCTCCTACATTGCTGAGGTCTGACTTCAGCATCTGCATTTTATGGAGATGGGGGCAAGGCTCAGAGAGGCCCCTTCCCAAAGGCAAGCAAAACACTAACAAGCAATGTCAAAACCAGTCACACTGATGTCTCACTTGGTTATCTGAGGCAGGGGAGCAAGCATCTGGGCAGGAAGGTGGATGTGACACCCATCTTTAAGGCCCATTTTGAGGAATCTGGAGGCTCTCAAATGCCCACCGCTTGGCTGGATGATGCTGGAATGCCATGGCAAAGGGATATGGGAACACATGAACTCAGTTCCTGGATCAAAGGCATTTGGAAAGGATATTCTCAGGCCCTCCATTCTGTTCCCAGCAGGAACCAAGGCTGAGATGGAGGGTGGGGCAGGAGAGGCCTGACCAGGGTTAGTCAGAGAACAGGCTGGCAAAAGACTTCCTCAGGTTGCGGATGGTCTCGGCCTTGGCCTCATCCTCACTGGGGGTCCCACGCTGGGAAGTGTCAGATGTGCTGAGGCTGTTAGTCAGGGACTGGGATTTGCTGAAACAGAGAGGCAAAGGAAGTTAGGGATGACATGGCTGGACTCCCCAGGAAATGGGTCTTGGGGCTTGCCTGGGAGCTGGCTGGATGAACCCCATCACCCCAAGGATACTGAGCCCAGCAGCCAGGCATCCCCACACTTACACCACACACACAATTAACCCGCCAGGTGGCTCCTGGGACCCTCCTTTTTTAGGTGTAGAAATTTAGGCTCATAGCAAGGAACAAGGGAGCATCCAAGGCTCAAATTCTTCCCACAAAAACAGGTTGCTCAGATGGCAGGCACAACTGGAGAGCAGCTTGTCCACTCTCCTACCTCAGTGCACAAACCTGCTTGGCAAACTGTAAGGTGCAGTATCAACAGGTTAGGCTTGTTCCTCCTATACTTTCCAGCGCCAGTTTGGGGATTGGAAGATTGTGTTCCAGACCCTTTCTGCCATCTGTTCCTCTGGCCATAGGCTAGAAAGTCACTGAGCGGGGCCTCCTTTCCCTAATCTGTGAGACGGAGGGTTGGTCCAGCCCACCCTCGGGCCTCTTCCAGCTCCAACACCATGGGCTTCAACTCCAACTCTGCTCGACGCTCTTATGGCCAATTCCAATGCGCTTTGGAGTTCTCACAGTGCCTACGATCTGAAAGGCAGTGTTTGACTCTTTGTGCCAGCCTAATGCCAGGTGATAGGGCTCCAGACATGAATGAGATTCAGGCCCTGCCCTCAAGGGGCTCACAGTCTAGTGGGGGTGAAAGACATAGGAAGAGATCCACGCAGGCTCTTGTCATCACATTAAATAACTGAAATCTTCTTCAGAGCAGGGCTATCTTTTACCCCTTGCTTCTTCCACCCAGGGTGTTATTCAAGACTAGTTCAGAGTAGGCGTTTGGTAAGTACCTGCTGATCTGAACTGAATCAAATAATACTTTAGAGCATCAACCAGGAGATTCAAGTGTTGTTAGCTAGATTACTGGGCTTCCCTGATGGCTCAGGCGGTAAAGAATCTACCTGCAATGCAGGAGACTTGGGTTCGCTCCCTGGTCAGGAAGATCCACTGGAGGAAGGCATGGCAACCCACTCCAGTATTCTTGCCTAGAGAATTCCATGGACAGAGGAGCCTGGGGGGCTACAGTTCATGGGGTCTCAAAGAGTCAGACACGACTGAGTGACTAACATACACACACAGCTAGGTTACTACAAGGTTAGTGCTCAAACCTGGCTTAAGTTCCAGAGCCTTTGTCTGTCCTGTGATTAGCTGGGCTGCATCTTTTCACACGTGAGAGGCAGCCACAGATACACACATATGGAGCCAGCAGCATTCTGAGCACCAATTGTGCAAACACTCATTTTAATTCTCGTAATGACCCTGTGGGGTAAATACTATTGTCCCCATTTTACATGTGAAGAAGTTTAGGCACAGAGAAGTTAAGTAACTTTTTTCTGAGGTCAGGCAGCTTTTAAGTGGCAGACTTCAAACTGAACCCAGAGGTGGTCTTGACTCTACAGTCTGTGCTTTCAACCTCTATGCCTACTGCTGGAGGACCACTTGCTAATATTACTAAGCTGAAAATGTATTTATCCTTTGATCCAACAATATCATTTCAGGTATTTTCTATACAGTTGATCCTGCACATATAAGAAAAAGCTTGTTTTCAAGGCTATTCACTGCTGCCTTCTTTGTAAGAGAAAACCAAATTTCCATTTATAGTGGATTAGTTAGATAAATTGTAGTATAATTACACAGTGGAATAATTATACAGCTTTGTAAAGGAGAAAATGTCAATGAACTGCGTGGAAGAGCTCCCGAATGTATTGCTAAATGTAAAAGCAAGGAGCGAATGGTGTGGATAGTGAACACTGCTGATTGTGTAAATAAGTGGGAGGAGGGAACCAGAACATATATTTCTGTATGTGCATAAGGAAATACTGGAGGAACACACTAGAACTAACAAATGGTTACCTCTGGGGAGCAGGGGGCAGGAAAGCATTGGATGAGGATGAGGTGGGGTAAGAGTTTTCAATAAAAACATCAATATTTTTTAGATCTTTGAACCAGGTGAATACATACATTACTTCTTCTGAAAAATTATGGTTAGCTTATTTGGAGTTGAAGGAAAGGAAAAACTTTCCAAAGAAAATACATTTGGGATCTCTCTCTCTCTGACCTCAAACCAAGAGACAGGCTTGAGAGGAAACAAGAGAGAGAACAAATGTGCGCCCTGGGATGGAGCCTTCCCTCCCATCGCAGCCATCTAGCCTTTCACAGGGTGACTTTGCAGGTCCTTGTATCAGGAGTCTATTTCCGGGACTTCTCTGGTGTCCAGTGGTTAAGAATCCATCCTGCAATGCAGGAGACATGGGTTCGATCCCTGGCCAGGAAACTAAGATCCCACATGCTGAGGAGCAGCTTAAGCCTATTCGCCACAACTATTGAGCCTGCATGACACAACAAAGATCCTGCATGCTGCAACTAAGACCCGACACAGCACGATAAATAAATAAGGTTTTAAAAAGGAGTCTATTTTCCCACCTTTTTAATCTGGACTTGACCATGTGACTTGTTTTTATCAAAAGCCTATGATGGGATGAAATGACATCGTGCAGCTTCTAAGGTTGGACCTTGAGAGGCCTTGAAGCTTCTACTTTTGCCCTTTTGGAATGTAATTCTACCACATAAGGAAGCTGGGTCCAGCCTGCTGGAGGATGAGGCCCCAGGAGAGAGAGAGGCTTGGCTGACAGGTGACACCAACAACCAGATGTGTGCAGGAAACCCTCTTGGACTGTCCAGCCGCAGGTAAGTTGCCGGATAACTACAGCCCTATGAGCAATCCCAGGAGAGCAGGGTTGCTAGATTTAGTAAGCAAGCATACATGACACCCAGTTAAGTTTGAAATTCAGATTTAAAAAAATACTTTTTGAGTATAAGTCTAACCCATGCAATATTTGGCTTCCCTGGTGGCTCAGACAGTAAAGAATCCACCTGCAGTGCGGGAGATCTGGGTTTGATCCCTGGGTTGGGAAGATCCCCTGGAGGAGGGCATGGCAACCCACTCCAGTATTCTTGCCTAGAGAATCCCATGAACAGAGGAGCCTGGTGGGCTATAGTCCCTGGGGTAGCAAAGAGTCAGACACGACTGAGCAACTAAGCACATGCAATATTTGAGGGCATACACTCCAAATTATTCATTGTCTGAAATTCAAATCTAACTGGGCATCCTGCATTTTATCTGGTAACTCTCCAGGAGAGACCATCAGGAGATCCTCCCAACTGAATGAAACTCAGTACAAGTGGCTAAATGAAAAAAACTATGAACAAAGAAAATGGTTGCTTTCTTAAGCCACTAAGTTTCAGGGTGGTTTGTTATGCAGCAGGAAGTAACTGATGCAGGTATACATGGAGGATCACAGTGGGGCCTAACCTATGCTCTGGCCTTGCTAGGTCCTACCTGCCACTCAGGTTCCATCCTCTAGGCCTCCTTTTACCCATTTAAAGTTGGGGTGAGGCCTTGGTGGGTCTTGCTCTGTCTCTGAGTCCCTGACCCTAAGCCAGCCCAGCTCCACCCACACTCCAAGTCCATTCTCAGCCCTTCCCGGGTCCCAAAGCACTTACTTGAGATGGGGATGGGGTGATGCTGGCTTCTTGGCCTCTTCACCCTGTTGGGAGGTGCTGCGGCCCTGCACAGGGGGCCTGGGCTGCGAGGTAAGGGGTGCGCTTGACTTGGGGGCCTGGTTTGGAGAGCTGCCTCCAGATGCACGGGAGAGCTGGGGAGACCCTGGCGATCTCTGCTGTGGCGATCCAGACTGAGGGCTCAGGGGTTGCTGGCCTTGTGGAGAGAGCCTCTGCTGGGAGGGGCTCCCAGATCTTGGGGGCTGAGGAGACTGAGCTGGGCGAGGGCCCCCTACAGGGAGAAAAAAATGATTCCATTCAAATTCTTTTAGGATAAATAAGGCTGTGCACAAGTGTCACTTCGAGGAACTTCATTACAGGGTTCTTCCTACCAAGTGAAAAACTGAAAACAATACAAACAGGCAACCATAGAGGAACTGACTAGGAACATTAGGATACATTCATGTAATGGAATGTGCTATGGTCATCATGTATCATGTGGCAGAACAATATTAAATGACACGTGATGTTGATAATATATGCTAAATATTAATATATACTGCTAGACAGAAAGCAGCTTATAAAACAGTATTTGTGGTTTAATTTCATTTTGGCATAAATAAAAATACATGGGCCTGAGGCAAAGGAAGGAGTCCTTGCCCTGTCCAAGGGAGCAGGCTATGCCTGTTAAGTCACTTCAGTTGTGTCTGACTCTGCGATCCCATAGCCCACCAGGATCCTCTGTCCATGGGATTCTCCAGGCAAGAATACTGGAGTTGGTTGTCACGCCCTCCTCCAGGCAATCTTCCTGACTTGGGGATGGAAGCCACATCTCTTACTTCTTTATTGGAAGGTGGGCTCGTTATCACTAACGCCATCTGGGAAGCAGCTGTTACCAAGGGAGCAGCTATTACTAAGTGTCAGTGGCATTTGCTACCTTGTTTCCCACTGTTTCTAGAGCTCCTACTCTGTCACAGGAGCTGGAAATCTGGATTTTATGTAAAAGTTTCTCATTTTTAAATGTTGGTTTGCTTTTTTGTTTTCTTAAACCCACCACAGGTCCAAAAAAACATGTTTTCTACTTTTATCTTTAATCTCCCCTCTTTCCCCAACACTCTGCCCCTCCAGGCTGGTAATAGCTTGGAAAATCTGGACTCTTATTTACTCATTTATTAACTATTCATTCAGTCCCTATTATACAGATGAGATTCATCAAGAGACTAGTTATTTTCTTTCAGCTTCTTGGTAAAGCAAAAAAAAATTAATAATTTTTGTTTGAGCACATAGAAAAAAATTAACATATGTAGATAGTATTTGCTTAGTATTTGCTTTAGCACAGGATCAGTGCTAAAAGATGATGAGGTTCCTTAAAAGAGAACTTCACTTTCACTGAGTTGAAAATGAGTAGTGAGTTCAAAAAACAAGTTAATAATGTGATCTTGTTAATTTGGGAACTCAATGAAAGCATTGTGTTTTAATTAGCCTTGTTATTTTTACTCTAAATGTTAATTCAGTGAGCATTTTCTTTAATTATCCTAATTGGTTTTTAATTGATTGTTTTTCAACTCACTAAAAGTATGTTTAGCCTCCTGTCCCTTAAAATAATATCTCTTTATTTATTGTGTGTGTCTCTACTCTGAGCCGGAGAGGAAACAAGAATACAGTAGCTCTCTGTTTTAGAAGTGCTCTGTGCAAATGTGGTTGAAAAAGTAAGTCCTGGGGCAGAGTGGGAAAGGAGAGGGCAGAGACACAGCCAGAGCCTGGCAGGGTGATGAATAAGTTGTTTTTGAACGTCCTATAATCAAAGAATTATCACCTGGCAGGGAGGGCAGTGGGGCTGCAGTTGTTATAAGTATTCCTAATGAGGACAATCATTAAGAACAACATGTATATTATCATTGTTGTGTTGCTTGTTGTTGTTGTTTAGTCGCTAAGTTGTGGTCAACTCTTTGTGACCCTCATGGACTGCAGCACACAAGGCTCCTCTGTCCATGGGATTTTCCCAGGCAAGAGTACTGGAGTGGGTTGCCATTTCCTTCTCCAGGGGATCTTCCCGACCCAGGGATTGAATTTGTGTTTCCTGTATTGACAGTTGGATTCTTTACCACTAAGTCAGCTCAGCAGGGAAGCTTAGTAAGACACAAATTATTAATAGTGAGTTTTTTAAACTATAAGAGTTTATTCTGGCAGTGTCTCTTTATATCAACATAACTGCTTTCCTTACAGAAAAATCCAGTAAGAATAAGTTCTTGGCATCCTTGCTGGCCTCAAAGGTTTTGATAATCTCTTTTGTCTCCTTTTGAGGTCGCTATCCTGTTTCTCCATCTACTTGACATCTCCTTGGACCCGATTTTCTTTTTTTTGGCACACTGTGCGGCATGTGGGATCTTAGTTCCACTGCACTACCTGGGGTGGAAGTGCAGAGTCTTAACCTCTAGATTGCCAAGAAAGTCCCTAATAGTGAGTTTTTAACAGTTAAAGTCCCTGGTGGTTCAGACAGTAAAGAATCTGCCTGCAATGCAAGAGACCTAGGTTTGACCCTTGAGTTAGGGAAGATCCCCTGGAGGAGGGAATGGCAACCCCTTCCAGTAATCTTGCCTGGAGAATTCCAGGGACAGAGGAGCCTGGTTACAGTCCCAAAGAGTCGGACACGACTGAGTGATGGTTATCAGCAATAAATTACTAGCACCTACTAAGCACTACCTCCACACTGGGACAGCTTGCTATTTATAACTGCTTCTCTTGCATTATCTCACAGGCAGCTCTCCACTACTAAACAGGCAGATGTCATTTCCTCCTTCATCACTGTGGAAACTGAGCCTCCGAGAAGTGAGGTAACTTGCCTAAGTCTGCCAGAGGACTGAGACATTGTAAGTAGATTCAAGCATGTTCATCTGCCTAAAGAAGAACTCAATGTTCACTGGTACACAGTTGTGTAAGTCCTGAAATTTCCATTTTCTTAAATGCTTTCTGCTTTTCCAGGAAGAGAAACACAGACAAGAAAGAATGAATGGGTGTTTTATATAAGACCTGTGGAAGAGGAAGCCATTTGCTGCCCAAGGCTGATTTTCCCAAGAAGTAATGAATCTATTACTTTGATAAAACCGCCTGGGAAGGTCCCAGTGTGATAGTAGTGCTTTCTTTCTGATGGGTCTTAAAGCAGATTCTTTAAAGATCACTGTGAAGATGCCTGGCCTGGCATCTTGGGGTGAAGCTGTCCCGAGGCCCCGAGCTGGCACTAGAGCCATGAGGGTGCCTGGAAGGTTCTGACATCAAGAGAGGACACAGATGACTTTCACCCCAGGCCTGAGCGTGAGAACACACGAGCAGCTGGCAGCCCAAGAGGAGGGGTTAGTTACTGCCACAATCTCCTTTCATCTTGTCATCAACAGTTCATCCATTCTCTGATAAATGGTGGCATTTACTTAGTAATACTGGGATATTTTTGAGGAATGATTTGAATTGACAAGGTTCTATATAATGTTCCATTTTTCTTTCTCACTCTTGCTGGTTGGCTCATAAATCTATAATCAGGTACTGCTAGTGGCTAGGAAACAGGCACTTTCTAGAAGATCTGAAAGTCCAGACTTGTAAACATGCCATTTTCTTGTGCTTCCTTGCACAAAGCCTCAACGCCTACCTCTGTAAAAAGGAAATGCCCGTTTTCATTGTTGACACGTTAGGAAGCTGAAAATGAGACCATAAATGGGAAAGCCCCTAGCACAGGGCCTGGCACATATTAGACATTTCATACATTTACTTTCAGTCTTTCTTCCCTCCTTTCCTGACTTTAAGGGAGTGACAACCTCATGGTCTCATTCATTCTGCACACAGAGCAAGGGAATAAGTCTGGCGATTTAGTATTAAGATGGAGTTTTTCAGAGTGCCTTTTTGGAAGTCACATGTGGATCCCTCAGTGCATTTCAGCATCCTTGCTGGATGGTTTCTCTTGGTGGGTGGCTTGTCGTGGGTCCTACCTTGTGTGGGTGGCCGTGGCTGGGGTTGTCCAAGTGGAGGACCCAATTGGGCTTGCCCAGGGGATTTTGCTGGTTTAGTCTGAGGAGCCTAAAACAGAAGAGAAAAGAAGACTGTTGTGGCCACTACAGCCATTCACCTCCTGGGTGGGAGGGCCGGATTTGTAATCATCTGTTTGTTATTGAGGTTGCTCAGTTGCTCAGTCGTGTAATGGACTGTAGCCCGCCAGGCTCCTCTGTCTATGGGATTCTCCAGGCAAGAATACTGGAGTGGGTTGCCATTTTCTTCTCCATCGTTACTGAGGTAAAACTTACATAATGTGCACAGCACAAATAGTTTCTACACGTGGAGACACCTGTGTAATCACCAAGCAGGTCAAGACAGAACACTTCCAGTGGAGAAGGCTGCCCCATGCCCTCTCCAAGCCAGTGGCCTTCTTGAAAACAAGCATCTTTCTGACATCTGTTATCACAGATTTGTTTTGAGGGGGAAAAGAGGGATCAGGTTTTGAGACTTGCTTTTCCAGAAAGCTGGAGATCTAGAAAATTCTTTGGAGAATTATCTGGTAACCCACGGTGAGGATCAGGGAAGACAGGAGCTCTGTGTTAGCATGAAGAGGTTGGAAGATGAGGAAATGGAAGACACAGGAGTCCCTATTGACTGGTGCCCTGGGAGCACACACAGGGCATGTGCGTACATGTGGGCATGAGTGTGCGTGCATGCACACACATACACACACACACACCCTACTCACCACTCAGGCCCGGGATGGAGGGCACAGATGGGACAACTGGTTTCCTATGTTAATAATCTCTGCCTGCAGACACTCAAAGCCCAGTTGAGACCACATTTTTCTCTCCAGGGTGGTAGAGAGAGGAAGGGCCCCTCAGAGCCTCCCAAATGTCCCTGTCAGGAGCAAGGGTACAAACTCCCCCAAGCCCAGCCCCACCCACACCTCATTTCTTTCTCCTCAAGTCGGTTCCTCCCTGGGCACATCTCCTCTGGATCAGGGCACCCACTCCCAGACGGCCAAGCGTCTCTCATGACTATACACTGTCTTACCCAAGGCCTCAGGGGCGAGGGTACTGTGCCGCCTGGCATCAGGAGTTGGCTCATTTTGGAGATGACAAGGTCGGCCATCAGCTGCTTGTCCTCTTCCACGTGCTCTCCAATCAGGGGCATTGAGCTGTCCATCACCTGCGGGCGAGAAAGGAGTCCTGAAGGAGCCTCATGCCAGGGGAGCCTGGCAGCTGAGCAGCGCATCCCAAGAGGGTGGGCTCAGACCTCAGGACAGAAGTGAACACTAGATGGCAATGTTCTCCATGCAAATCCCCAGCCCAGAGTCTCAGCTGGAAATGACCCCAGGGGAGACAGCTGATTTCCCCCAGTTCAGTCTAATCAACTCCCTGGACTCAGTTCAATTCAGTCTGCATTTGCTGGGCCTCAGACATGTGACCAAGGGCGGGAAGCCTTTGCTGACCTTTTCTGCTCTTTTTTGGGGGGAGCCGGTCTCTGCCCCCTCCTTTCCCACCTCGGCCCCTACCCAGGATTGGGGCCAGCTTCCTGAACTTTGGCCCAAGGTCAAGACTTTCCACAAAGCCAGAAACAGTGAAGGAAGGGGCTCAATTATGATCAAAAAATGACACAGGTTGGAGTCAACTCAAGATTCGGAGAGAAGAGGGAAGAGGCGAGGCCTGTTCTCCGGGACTCTAGCAGATTAAACTGCAGAGAAATTTCTTCCACAGGGAGAAGCCTGCTTCTCAAAGGAGGCACACTTGTAATGGGAGGGGCCCTGAGAGATCAGGGGCTTCCCAGGTGGTGCTGGTGGTAAAGAACCTGTCTGCCAATGCAGGGGATGTAAGAGCTGTGAGTTCAATCTCTGGGTGGGGAAGATCCCCTGGAGGAGGGCATGGCAACCCACTACAGTATTCTTCCCTGGAGAATCCCATGGACAGAAGAGCCTGGTGGGTTACAGTCCATGGGGTCACCAAGAGTCAGACACGACTGAAGTGACTTGACATGCATGCATGCTGAGTGATCATATTTGTGAACCCACTCTTTTGGCAGATGGAGAAACCAAGGCCCAGAGATGGGAAGGGGCTTGCCCAAAGTCACGTAGGCCAATGATCCAGGTGGTTCCCTAGGCATGGACAGAGGTAGAAGGTCTTGGGTGGGTTGGTGGAGGGTGGGGCCTTGGTGGGCTCTCTGTCTCCTCCCTAGCTATAGGAACTCAGCCTGTTCACCCAGCTCACTGCCATCTAATTCTCTGTCTGGTTTCCCCTTTTCTCAAGCTCTGGACTCACCGGGTTGTCTGCCATCCAGGTCCTTGGGCAGGTCATTGACTCTGCCCACTCTCTACCTGGCTAGCCCTTCTCATCTGTCAGGAACATCTAGCTGGTCCTTCCTCTGCGAAGCCTTCTTGGCACTCCTACTATCTTTGCTTTGGTATTCTCACCATCTCCTGTTTATGTGTGTCTCCCCAACCAGACTGTGAGCCCCTGGCTTGGGGATGGGCCCTGTGTCCAGACAGGTGTGCCCTTGATAAGTACCTGCAACATGGAAGGACAAGTCCTGCTCATATTGATAAGGATACTAGTAAGTGCTGTATGGCTTTACTAGGTGCTAGGTGCTGTTCGAAGCACTGGGTGGAGATCTCACATAAACCTCAGAGTATCTCTTTGAGAAAGGTACCATCACTGTTCTTATCGTGATGGGAAAGCGGAAGGTCAAAGAAGTAGCAAGTTCCAGGACAGACTGCGAGCACTCCCTCCACATCTCAACAATCACCAAACAGCTCTCTGAGGTGAGAACTGGGAACAGGAGACCTGGCTTCCAGGCTCTGGTTCTCCTAGGGACTTGCGGTGTGATCTTGGCAGCTCACTTCTCGTCTGTGGGCCTGTTGTTTTCCTCAACTATAACCTGAGGGGGTTGGGCAGCTGCGAAGACCTTTGCATCTGGGACTTTTAGGAGCCCATTAATCTAAAGCACCTACTATAGTTGTTGCTGTTTAGTTGCTAAGTCGTGTCCAATTCTTTGAGACCCCATGGACTGTAGCCTGCAGGGCTCCTCTGTCTGTGGGGATTTACCAAGCAAGAATATTGGGTGGGTAGCCATTTCCTTCTCCAGGGGATCTTCCCGATCCAGGGATCATACATGTGTCTTCTGCATTGCAGGCGGATTCTTTACCACTGAGCCACCAGGGAAGCCCTATTATGGTTGGGAAGCTGAAAAGCAAACTCAAGGATATGAATGCAGATTCTATTAACAAATTGAGCTCCCTGTGGGTTGGGCCTGGGTCCTTGGCATCCTGGATCCCATTGTCCGGCGCATGGACAGTCTCTCAGTCAACGTGGGCTGAGTTGAGTTATAACTGTGGAGTCTAAGTGTACACAGCTCTGTCCTTTCTCTTCCTGACCCTGCCTGCCCACACTTTTTTTGTTCTGGTTTCTGTTTCCTACATTCCCTACAGTGGAAAACAGCTGACACAATGAACCTGAGGTCAGGGTGTTTTGGAGTCCCCATGGTGGACACAGCTAAAGGAAGTGGGCGCTCTGGTCTCCCCAGGGAAGCATTTTTCCAGTGAGCAATGTCATTCCCTGGACAAGTCATGGAGGACAAGTTCAAGGGTCTTTCCCCTGAGTATTTCACTGTGAGGATCTTCACAAAACATGTCCCACAAATTTTATGTTCTCACCACAGAGGTGGCTAAAGAAATCAGTATTTTTTGATCCTGTCTTTGTTTTTTTAAATACCTTTTATTTTCCTGGTAAAAAGCTCCCTATCTCCCTTGACCTCACTCTAAACCAAAAAGCAAGGGAAACAACTCGGTAACGTTTCTGAGAGAAAAAAATGTCTAAAAAGCCATTCTTACCGCCTCCCGCCAAAACATTTTTGAGAAGTTGTTTTCTTGTTTTTTAAAAGTTCAAACCCACGTTTTTGTTTTTTTTTTTCAAATGTGGAAGGTCTTTCATCCCTGACACTCTGAATGTCTGGAGGCAGGGAGCCTGGGCCCATGGGTACAAACTTTTGTTTCCTAGGAGTGAAAATTGAGGAAACTCAGAGAGGCAGGAGCTCTCAGGGGCAGAGATAATGCTAAAGCGAGAGAGAAGAAACTAAACTCACAGAAGGGAGGGGGAAGCAGCCCAGGAGTCCTTCATCTGCTGACTGCAGGCCCCTCTCTGAATGGAAGCTCCAGAGCAGAGGCCCTGCTACCCTGTTCACGGCTGTATCCCCATCACCTGACTGGGGGGCTGGTGCCCAGAGGAGGAGTGCAACAGTGAATGAATGAATGGGTGAATGAATCAGTGACCACATGTGTGTTAAAGCTGAGTTCATGTCTGGTGGTCCCATGAAGAGATGCAGGGGCAGGAGGGTCAGGGAGGGCCTCAGGAGATGCAATGCCCTGGGCATGGATCTGAAGTGCCCAGGCGTCCTCAGGAAGGTGGGTGCCTCGTTCCTACAGGGAGCAGCCTGGGTCTGACTCAGAAGCAAGTGTGCAGGATGGTGGTTCTGCTCTTGGCCCCTGCCCTGTCCGCCGAGAAAGGGCTGCTGGGGGGATTTCAGGTATGGTGGCCACTAGACTTGAGGGGAGAGTTTTTTTTTGAGTGTGCCACATGGCATGTGGGATCTTAGTTCCCTGACCAGGGATCAAACCCACATCCCCTGCATTGGAAGCATGGAGTCTTAATCACTGGACTGCAGGAACTCCTGAGAGTTGTTTTCTAGAGCAGGGCTGAACTTGCTAATATAGATGGTAACTCATCCTTGGAAGTTACCGGGCCTTCCTGGGGGCGAGAGTGGGCAGAGGGTCTGTACCCACCCTGGACTCCCTCCCCTCCACCTCCGAGCTGGCCAGTCTAGGGGCTCGGGGAGGGAGGAATGCCTTCCTGGCATGGCAGGAGGAGACCAGCAGGGCTCCCAGCCCTCCAGTCCCTGGTCCTGGCTCGCTGTGGGTCCTGGGAGTGGTGCAGACACGCGGGGCTGGAGCGCTAGCCGGCTCTCGCGGTCATCCCAGCCATGTGCTTCCCATTAACTGCCCACACCCAGGGGAGGGGGCAGCCGCAGGGCGCTCCCTCACGTGTCTTGGCCGTGTGTCAGCACCGCCCTCTCTGCTGTGGTGTGAGGAGAAGGCCACAGAAGGGAAGTACTGGAGGGACTGGCGGGGGTGGTGGTGGTGGTGTGTGAGCACAGAGACGTGATGTTGGGGAGATAACTCTGAGCCAGCGCAGCCTTTTCAGGGGAAGCCATGGAGAGCTGTGGGCTCTGGGGGAGGGGGGACGGGAAAGGGTGAGGAGGGGAGGGGGGGCTGTGAGGTCAGGAGAGACACGGGGGAGCCATGGCATGAGAGGAGGACGGCGGGATCGGGGGAAACCTGGGGAGGGAGTCATGAGGGTGGGCAGAGGGGATGGGAGGCTCACTGGGACCCATAGACGACAGCGCTGGAGGGCAGCAGGGGGTTGTTGGCCTGTGAGATGCAGGAAGGTTGAGGGAGAGGTTCTGGGACTCTGAGCCCCTCTGAGGCTCTCTCATACAATTACATTTCCCTCCATTCTCACCCTGTTCCTAACCATCAGTGCCCTGCAGTTACTAGTGTACCATCCTCCCTGCCAGTCGGCACACCCCATATGTGTCTTGTTCAGGGCTCTGTCTCCAGAACTGCCCCACACCAGGCCCATGGGAGCCCCTAATACATGTCTGTTGATTGAACAGATGATGGACTCTCTGCACGGTGACTGTGGAAGTGGGTCCTCTTTACCCTCTTGGACACTAAGAAAATTTAAGAGACTGGAGGGGACAGAATCTTGCCAACTCTTGGCCCAGTGCCCTTCCCCTACCGTTAGGGCCACAGGTGTTGGAAAGTTGTCAAACCTCATGCTCAAAGTCATCAAAGTCCAGGGCAGGACCCCTGGCCACGAAGGCTTTAGATGCAGCTGAGGGGGTGATTGCGGGTACGTGAGGGCAGTGGGTGAGAAGCCCCTGGGAGCCGCTCCCTGAGGCCTAGGCTGCTTGTGCCCCAGCCATGACCTAAGACACAGCTGACCACACTGGAGGTCACACTTGGACTCCTTCCCTCTGAAATGCCTGCCCAGGGGCCTGGTTCAGGCCAGGAGGAACTCCTGCTCCACTGCTCACCTCTATGATGTAATCTCTGCCATCTTTGCTGTGGACAGCCTTGACAGCACAGATGTCCAGGCCACCAAACATCTCCGAGCAGCTGTCCACCCATAGCCTGTACCTGCAGGGATGGACAGACAGTAAGTATGCGGGACACGGAGCAGGGGCGGGAAGCAGATGGTGAAAGATGCAGAGACAGGGGGAAGGAGAGACACAGAGAGACACCCACAGAAGAAAACAGGCTAGGAGACAGAGTGACACACACACACAAACACATCCATTCAGAGATGGAGAGAGACAGGAAGACATAAGAGACAGAGATGCAGCAGGAGAGACAGAAGGGCAGAGAGACAGAGAGAAACAGAGGCAGTGGGAGAGACAGAAGGGGTAAAAAGAAAGGCAGACACATAGATGGACAGTGAGGGAGACACACAGACGGAGAGAGATTAGAGAGGGAGCCAGGAAGGCAGGTGACAAGCAGGATGAGGGTGAGGAGGGAGGGGGGTTGGGGGAGATCTCAGAGATCTGACCTCCTTCCCCTCCTCAGGACTTTGCTGGCCCCCCAGGACTGGGGAGCTTGTCCTGCCCCCAGCTGGAGCTGTTCTGGACCCCAGCTGCCCCTGAAGTCCTTTTCCCTTGGGAAAACTGCTTGAAGAGTCCCAGAAATCCCTCCCAGGCCCAGCCTGCGGGGACAAAGGGTGTATTCTCCCCCTGGCCTGGGGCACGCAGGCAGAGGAGCCTGGCAGGCTTCTCCAGCCTGGCCCGGGGGCCTGGCCCTCTGGACCCGCTGCTTTTGTTCCCTTTCCAGCCACTTGATGGCTGCAGGGCCCGTTTGCTTTGCAGGAGAAGATCTCAGTGCTGGACTCTGACCCTGCAACAAGGGGATAGTTGTATCTTCCCAGCCTTGCGCTTGGCTTCCCTCGTGGTGGCTGGATTTGGAGTCACAGGGGACTTTGTGTCAATGTTCTTGCTTTTCTCCCCACTCTCCAGGGTCACATGGGGCACGCCTGCTTGGAGATCTATTTGTGTGTCTGAGCCATCAGGCCTGGAATGAGCTGAAGTGCTCTCAGAGCCGGCTCTCTCATCTCCTCTGCTAAGTCTCCTTGAGGCACTGAGGCTACTGACCATGAATTTGCAGAAGGGAAAGAGGATTCCAGGCCTGGGCAGCCCCACTCCCATGGCAGGCTCTTCCAGGAATGGCCCATGGGGCCTGGGACTGAGCAGAGCCAGGGAAAAAATGACCTGCTGGAGACACCTGTGAGCAGCCTGTGAGGCCTGGGGAAAGGCTAGGCTTACGTTCTGGAAAGGTGGTGGAGAAAAGGGCCACGACTGTCCCTTGAATGCCCACTGGGGGAAGGCTGTCACTCCCCCAGACCCTGTGGTGCAGTTGTGCCACCCCTGAGACTGGAGAGCACAGGTGGGCACCCACCTTGGGGGCAGGACCTGGGACTGGCGGGAAGGGAAAGAGACCAATATTTCCAGTGCACTCCCTGCCACTGAACATCCCTTTCTCATCAGCCCTCTGGCTTGGGTGCATTACCTCCAATCTACAGCTGAAGAAGTTCAGAAAGTAGTTAACCTGTGTAACACAGCTTGGAAGGGGGCAGGATCACTCACTTTAGTTCATGCTGTTTCCTCACCTTAGAGCCCTGAACGAGGAGTTCCGCAAGGGTAGGAACCGTGTTACATCCCTCCCCTAAGTCTCAGTCCGTGTTACTGTAGCACGGTGGTCCCACCCCACTCTCTCGGGGCAGAGACGTGACACAGGAGTATCTAATTACAGTGCTGCTGCTTTCTGGGTCATAGTGATGGGCTCCATGATAGTCATGTGACTTAAGTCAGGCCTATCAGTGAATAAGGCTCAATTCCAGGCTTTGACTGAAACGGTTGGGAAAGACATCTTCTTTCGGCTGGACTTGACACAGTTAAGATGTAAGCCTGGAGCCACTTGGGATCACTATATGAGTGAGCTGACCGGAATGAAGCCAACATAGAAGAAAGCTGACCTGCAGTTGGCAGTGAAAGTGAAAGTGAAAGTTGCTCAGTCGTGTCTGACTCTTTGCGACCCCATGGACTGTAGCCCACCAGGCTCCTCTGTCCATGGAATTCTCTAGGCAAGAATACTGGAGTGGGTGGGTAGAATAAGTTCTAAAGTCCTACCTGGAGCTGCACCTCTGAAGTTTTCATTGCCACAAGCCAGTAAATCCCCTTTGGCTTCAACTAATCCATTTTCTGAAACTTGCAACTGATACAGAGTTCTTAAAGGGAAGGGTTGGGTCTTTTCGTCTGGACCTCTTTAGTGCTCAGCATACATGGCATGCAGTAAGTACTCAATATATGTTCACTGAAAAGACCTTTCTGACCCCAAAGCCCGTGCCTTGCCCACTGTCACTGAAGGCTTGCAAGCAGAGATCACTGGGCACTCAGCAAGGGATGTATGTGTGTTGCTGGCCTCAAGAGCAGGTGGCTGGTCCTTCTTCAGGTGAGGATGGCTCACAGGTGTTGTTTAAAGGGAGGGACTTTCAGCCAGTGTGCCTCTCTGGCGCATTCATGATTCACAGGAAATTGACCTCTCCCTCCTCATGCTGAGACAGGAATACATCTGAGAGAGGAGTGGACACTCCGGGTGGGAGCCCTGGTACCCTAACAGGATGCTTCCATACAGCTGTCAAGAGCAGAAGAGACTGGTGAGGACTTCCTGCCCTCTTCCTGCAGCAACTGGCAGGACCACAAAGATCCCTGGACTTGGAGTCAAGATGTCAAGGTTCTAGTTTTATCTCTGCCATTGATCAGTTCTGTGACTTGGACAAGCCACACTCCCCCTCTGAACCATCTTCCCCATCTGTAAAACGGGGTTATTGTAAAACATGCCCTGAAGGCTATTATGGGCAGTAAAGTGGATCATGCCTAGGAAAGTTCTCTGTGGGTGGTGAGACGCTGGCCAAAGTGCGAGACGCCATTCATTACAGGATCCTTGCTGTATCCCTGTCTACCTCACCCTGTGGCTGGTACCCCTCCCTAAGCACCTCCGTTACCTCTTACCTCTCTGTCATGGCCACCTGCTCCAGCATGGCAGAGCCTGTGTTGGCCTTCCAGTTTCCAGAGATGGAGGTTCTCCTGTACCAGAACAAATGACACAGTGAGGGCAGTAGGGATGCTTGTCATTGATCTGCTTTCCTTTTTTGCTTTGGCTGTTTGGTGGCTCTGATTCAAATATCTAGCTTACATTGTTCTAAGTTGCTTCAGTCATGTTGGACTCTTTGCTATCCTATGGACTGTAGCCTGCCAGGCTCCTATGTCCATGGGATTCTCCAGGCAAGAATACTGGAGTGGATTGCCATGCCCTTCTCCAGGGAATCTTCCTGACCCAGGGATCGAACCCATGTCTTTTATGACTCCTGCATTGGCAGGCGAGCTCCTTACCACGAGCGTCACCTGGGAAGCCCATTATGATGTGCATTCTTAGATACACATCCTGTCTTCAGATTTATTTTCTGTGTTTTTGCTTCCCTTTATGTTGATTGTCTTATTTGTTAGGTCTTATGTGTCTTTTCCTAAGCGACCTTTGAAATATAAAATTGAATTTAATGAATCCCTACACTATCAGATTAAATCCTTCAAACGGCCTCCTGTTTTTTTTTTTAGAAGAACTAGGGTAGTATAGCCCCTGGTGACTCTGGAATCTTTTTTGAGCACTAAAATGTAGGAAAAATAACCAATGGGGAGAAGTGACTGCCTTTTCATGGTGAAGAGCAGGAAGGCCTTCTGCCTCTGTCTGCCTCATCACCCTCTCAGTTCCCTTGCATTTTCTGCTCCAGCAACAACTGACCTCCCTTCAGGTGCTCCAAAACCCATGGATTTTTTCCTGTGTATAGGCCTCCATACTCTTTTCCCCTTTGCCTGATACAGTCTTCATCTCTATCCTTGTCTCCCTAAGTCCTACTCATCTTTCAAGTTTCATCTGAAAATGTGACTTTCTGACATGACACTTCCCCAGTAAGAACCCGCTATACTACACTCTACCAATGTTTAGAAGTGCTCCTCTCAGTCTCAATGACCGCTTTAGTGTGCTGACTTCCCTGGGGGCAGGGAGCATGTTTGACTCATCCCTCTGTACCTCTAGTGTCCAAGGGTTCCTGGCAGGTAGTAGGTGCCAGGTAACAACTTTCTAGGTAAGAGGCTGTGTATGCTGAAGAGAAATACAATGTATATCCAGTGGCATATCTGGATTCAGCAAAGACTGAATGGCTTTAAGCAAAATGGAAGTGATAAAGTGATCTGCTTCATGACCAAGGAAAGGCATGTGATTGAGCTTCAAGGGTGAACCAGTGCTATCAAATGTCTTTCTAAAAGAGAAAATACAATGTATCTGAGGATAGCAGATGCTGAGAACAGGTGGCCAACAGGAGCCATAATGGTTAAAGTGTTGCAGTGACATTGATAAGCTTTAGTTGGTTCAGTTCAGTTCAGTCCAACTCAATGCAATTAAATTCAATTTGGCAAACAATCATCGGGCCACCCTATGTCCTGACTACAGGACTAATCTGAGTGTGCAGAGACGATCCCCTTCCTCTAGCTGTTCACTACCTTAAAGGGTAGACTAGCCTAAAACCAGAACATAGGCATGGTAGGGTTAGCAGTACACATGAGGTGTGAGGCATTCTGGGGAAACCACTTTTTAGATACCACTTTTTAGATACTTTATGTGACCCCAGAAGGTAGTGACTGAGATGTACCTGGAAGGATGAGTAGGATGTGGTAGAGTGGGATCTGTATGGTGACAAGGGAAGGTAAGAACTGACGTGAGTCAGACAGGTGCAAGTTTGAATCTTGGTTGTAGTGTTTCCTAGCTGTAACCATGGACAACATTTCTGAGTATTTTCTCATTAGTAAATGGGAACCATTTTAGTACCATGCTTATAGGGCATCATGTGGATTAAAGGAAAGATTCTTATAAATCTCTTAGCACAATGGGTGCTACTATTATTTTTCAGTAAGTGTAGATGAGAAAAGAGCATTCTAATGCCAGAAACAGCAGGAGCACAAGCTAGACTGGTCTCCTTCCAAGAAGATCATGATAGAGAGAGCTGGTATTTAGTGAGCGCTTTCTATGTCTGAGACATGGGTCTAAAAGCTTTATAAACACAGGCTTCAGTCTCACAAAACCTAATGAGATGGCCATTATTATCATCATTCTCACTGAGTGACAGAAGCCACCAAACCATATCTGAGAAACTCTGTGCTCTTAATCATGACTCTCCATGGCAGAGCCGATCACAGGTTTGGGGAAAAAGTCAATTGGCCCAAACAAGATGCAGCTGCTTGAATGTAGGATGGAATGTAGGCTGTGACAATGGAATCTATGTTTATGACACAGGTTTGATGCTGAACCCCTTATTGAAAAGGGCAGGGGTGAGTGGAAAGGTGCTGACGTAACTAACTTTGGAAATTAGTGGAGACTGGGTGCCTAAGTACAGAAGAAACCATATGTAAGTCCTGTACCATAGTTGGCAAAGTTGTTTCTCATGGGGCTACAGCTTGACAGTTCTGCAACTATACACATGTGCTGGGATTGAACAAAGAAGTATGTGGATGGACGATGAGGGGAGCCAGGTTTTTTCCCTGTTGGGATTGGAAAGTTACAGATAAGCAACTTGGGAAGGCTCAAGTGAATCATGTTGAAAACCAAGTACTAGCTGAAAGTCTGACACATCAATATGAACTGTTTAGCTTTAGCTATAGACGGATATATATAGAGAGAAATAATTACAGACATGTGTGTATACACAGGTTGAGATATACACATTTATTTCCCAGCTCTGTCTGCTGAGAGGACTTAGACACAATGACACTCAGTAGCAACAAGTACAAAGGCCTGAGTGCAGGGCAGGAAGTGGGCCAGAAAGGATGTTGAACGGTCATGGGCGGAGAGGGCGTTCTACACTGAGGTCTGACACGAACCCCTTCCCTCGGACGTGGGCCAAAGCAGGGTCCAGGAAACGCCATAACTAGTGACAAATTGGAGCTGTCGGGACAGAAAGGCTCAGCATAAAGAATGCGGCAATGAGGTAATTCTTAAGGAGAGAAACTGGGACAAGGAGTCGTCAATGTCAAGTGGAAACGCTAACAATGAGGAGAGGAGGGAAATGACATCATGAGGGACGGTGGAGGCCTCAGGAATGTGTTGGACCATGCACTAGAATGTTCTCCGACTCAGAGGGGTTATGGGTGTTGGGAGGTGACTTTATCGTCCTGAAGGCATCTGAGAGCAGGGACAGGTCTGGCCTGGCGCACGGGTGGGAGAACGGTTGGCAAGACAGCCCAGAAGTATTCCTTGGCTCCATCCCTTTCCTGGGCATATTTCCTTGTAGGTCAACGGACTGCATTTTCTCCAGTTTTCCAGGCAGTGGCAGAGTGGAGTGGTTGCAACCGAAATGGTGAGGCCTGCAGAGCCTAAAATGACCATCTGGCCACCACTTACAGAAAAAAATTGCCAAACTCAGTCTAAGCAATCCAGGTAGAGCAAAAATAACCCTAGATAATACAGAAATGGAGATGTATGGCTGTGATCAATGCAACCGTACTTACTGAGACAGGTGGAAGCTAGATTTGGCCTGTGGGCTGTGGTTTGCTGACCCTGACCTAGAGCACAACTCCATCACACAGAAGCACATAGAGAGATTTTCCAACTGTCCAGAACCATCTGTTGCAGTCCTCAAAGGTGGAACCATGCAATCAGCACTCCATCCAGGCTTGGAGACCAGGCACTTATTGCCTCTCTGGAGTCTCATCATTTCAAGTGGAACCAGCAATATTCCAAAATATGACAGAGAGGCCTTGGAGCAGAAAAGACATCTCTAAAGACCGAGCCCTCCATGCAGTCAAGAGCTCCCACTCATCCTTGTAACCACAGCTCTAGCATGAGTCATCATTTGCCTGAACCACCCCTGGATTGAATGTGTGATGGATTTTCTGGCATTCATCCCTTCTCTTTTAGTCACATAACCTCTATCTCCACTGGATAATGACCCTGCCTGTGTTGCATGCCGTGTTGGTGGGACTCTATACTGATCGTCTGCCTTCTTCTGATAATCATGTGATCACAGTTGGACTAATCAGCACTGTTTCTGTGGAATCGTAATCTTGAGTTAAGCCCTGAAAATGATTATGGTAGATTCCCTTCCTAATGGGGTGCCTCGAAGATTGTCTATTACTTCTGGCTACCCAGATTCCTGGGGCTGCCCTGAATCCCCATATTTCTGAAATTGGTAATTTGGGGTTAGTTTTTTTAAGTTTCTGATCATCCATGGGTTTCTAATAAATTCCCTTTAAAAACATTTCACTATATTAGTCAGATATGGTTTTTGCTGCTTGCAGGTGAAGAAATCTGGTGTACTCTCCTACCTGATCTTATTAGTCCCAGAGAAACCCTTTTGCAGCCCATAGCCCCAGAGCCTTCCTTTCATGGTTACAGGTCAGGTCACGACACTTCTCTGCTCAGAAGGTAAGAGAAGAAAATCCAAAATCCTCAGCAAGGCACTCAAGGCTGTCCTTGATGTGTCCCCAAGTGTCCCTTCCATGTATGTCTCCTGTGACATACATCCCCTATATACTTGGAAAGAGGCCAACAATGTTTATTTCTCTGGGGGAAACAGCCTTCATTTAGGTAGACAGATTTTTGCCCTGGACTAAGCCGTGATGGAACAGCAGCCTTCCTCTGTGCTAACTAGAGATGAAGGGAAGTAAAGGAGACAGAAAGGGAAGATAAGATGTCCCTGTGGGGTCTCTGCCATGGGACAGAGAAGACATGGCATGCTGTGTATCTTTAGTCTCGTTTCCTCTGACACTCTGCTCCTACCCTTCCTCCCAGCCTCCCAGCCCCTGCCCCTGCCCAGGGACTCACATGTAAGCTTTGTAGTTGGATCCAATTTTCTGGATGCGGATGTCATACTTGGAGTCAATGAAGGCCTCGGTGGTGGCATAGGTTTTGGCCATAGCCACCATGCTGGTGATGTCCTGGTAGTCATGCTGATTTTCTACTTTGATCTGTTGGGAGGATGAGGGGATAAGTACCACATACCTGGTGTTCATTGAGCACCTACCCCATGCTGGGACCCAGGGCTGCATATATAGTGACCGTGAGAAGGTCATCTGCCTGTCAGGGGAGTCAGACACAGGACGCAAGTTGTTCCCCAAAGGCAGCATTCCACCTGGGGAAGTCAAGGGAGTCTTTATAGGAGGGGTGGGCTCTGAACAGGGGTCAGGAGAGTGAATGCGATTCTCACATGGACTGTGAAGCAGGTACATTCTCTGGAGATGGAGGATGGACAAGCCAGGGGCAGGAGGAGCTGGGGGGAGGGGGATGGGCCAGTGGTCCAGACTGGCTGAGGGGGCAGGAGGGTGGAGATACCTGAAGAAGGTCTTCAGGGAATAGACCATGGTGGGCCTCAACAGCTTTAGCAGGGGCTAGAATGCTAGCCTGAAGTCTCTGGAGTTTAAACAAGAAAGTAGCCACATTTGTGATTTAGAAAAAGCACTCCTGCAGCAGTGTGGGGAGCCGGGTAGGGGGTGTGATATGGGATAGAGAGAGACCAGTGTAAGTGTGTGTGTGCACGTGTGGTGTGCATGGGCAGGTGTGTGCACGTGGGCTGTATGTGTGAAGTTTGTGGAGGACATGTAGAGTGTGTGTGGAATGTGTAGTTTGTGGCATATGTGTGTGGTGTTTGCATGTGTGATGCACATGGTGTGCTTCTGAGTGTGCAGGCAGTGTGGGCATGTTTGTGTGTGGAGGGAGTGTGTTGGGAGTGTGCATGCTCTGGACACAGCTAGCTCCGCTAGGCCAGAGGCCTGAGGGAGAAACTCACTCATGCTGTTTACTGGGCTGAGGCCAGGGACATGGGGTGTGCCCTGGGGTCAGCGAGAGGTCTCAGGAGAGCTTCCAAGGCCAAGAGCAGGCGACGAGGCCAAGGTTCTGGGAGGGTGATCTCAAGACACACCAGAGGCTGACTCCAGCCCCTGTGCATGGCTGCGTGCCCCCTCCCCGTCATCCTCACTTGGACAACAGAGGGGTTCCTTGGCCAGCAGTGGGCAGAGGCCAGATCCTCGGGGATGGGTGTGTGGAGCTTGTGTGTGGGGTGGTGCTGTCCTTACAGCCTCTTCCAGCCCTTTCCCACCTGCCCTTCAGGCTCAGCAGTGCCTAGACCACTCCATCCCCCCATAACGACGCCACCCACATCTGCCCCGACCTCACAACTTACAGAACATCTCCTCAGCTCTCTTCTGGGACCCGAAACAGGATGGTGGGGAAGGCAGGGTGGGCATTATTACGACCATTTAACAGATGTGGAAACGGAGATTTCTCTCCTTGTCCAAGGCCAGAGAGCAGCTAAGCACAGAGCTGAGAATGAAACCCAGGACTCCAAAAGCACAGTGTTCTCTGAACCATCTCAGGGTATCTAGGAGTGCATGCCTGCTCTCCCACCCAATAGACCGTAAGCAGCTTGGTAGACCTCCTCTCCTCTCAGCTGTGTGTCCCCGCCTCTGAGACAGTGAGCCTCCTCCCACCGAAGGCCGAAACCACCCTTTGTTCTAGGTCCTCTAAGGCTCTGACTGCTTGCTGTTCCCTCCTTCCTCAGTAATAGGACCCTTAAGTTTTCTCTGGGGATTTGGCCTCTCAGCTAAAGATGACTTTGTCCCAGTCTCCCTTATCTCGGTAGATGTAGCCAAGTGTCCAAGTCCAGCTAGTGAAAATGTGAGGAGATGTGACGTGAGCAACCTCTGGGTGGTGCCTTTAAGATGAAAGAAAACTTCCCTTTCCCTCTCCCTTCTTCTGCCTGGCTGGGATGCTTACATGACGGTGGGAGCTGGTGCAGCCTTCATGGGCCACAAGATGGAAGCTGCATGTTGAGCATGACTGACTAATAAGGTGGAAGGAACCTGGATTTCCCACACCATGGTGTTCCTAGTCTGCCCTTGATTGTGTATGCTCAGACTCCTACATGAGAGCGAAGTAAACCTTAATCTTCTTTAAGCCACTGTTATTTTGGTCTTTGTTAAAGCAGCCAAACTGTATTTCTGCCATGTATTTTTCAGCTCTTGCTCTCCATTGATTCTTTATCTTTTGAATCAACATGATCGTGGATCCACTAATCTCAAGTTGTTCCTGCTTTTAGTACCTCAGTTACCACTACTCTCTCTATCTCAGCATCCTCATCTCCCATTCACTCCCAAACCAACTCTCTTTGGATGCCATTCCCCACCAAACCACTCAAACTGATTTGGCAAAGGTCACTTCTGACCTCCTCATTTGTGAATCCAATAGAGTTTCTTTTGGTCCTCTTGCTGCTTTGACACTCCATGGTATATGAAATCGCTAAACCTTTTGAAATTTGGTTTCACTATTCTCTTCTGGTTCTCTTCCTTTTTTCCCCTGGCAACTTCTTCACAGTCTATATTGCTTCCTCTTCCTTCAACTACCCGTTGGATGGTCATAGTATTTCATTCTCGGCCAACATTTGGGATCTGGTAAAGAGCGTCAGAGTTACTGAAATTAAAGAATGGGACTGGGAGCTTGCAGGGACAGCTTGTTTAATTCAGCTTAATTCAGTTTAATCCAGTTTTGTCAGTGGACGGATCTGGAAAGGACCAGAGCTACTTCTGCACCTCAGTTTCCTAGTAAGCACAACATACACCACAGGCTGTCTCAGAGATTTCTAGTTGGCCACAGCACCCATTCTCTTTTTCTATAGCTGTGAAATGACTTAATCTGGGGGTGCATGACCATCCAGAATAAACATTACACTTCCTCATCTCCCTGGAACCTGGGTGTGCTCATGTACTCAAGGCTAGGTGATCACGTTTTGGTCAATGGGACTTGAGCAGAAGTTGGGTTTGAACTTCCAGGTCTGCCTTAAAAGGGCAGTGTGCGTGTGTGAGGCAGGAAGGGGGAATGCTTTACAATTCTTTCTTTCCTCATCTGGCTGGCTGGAGGGGCAACATCATAGACTTTGTATCTGAAAGGCAACACCCCAGGAAAGAAGGATGGAAGGAGCTGGTTATGTGGGAGGGAAGGTCCTAGCTTGTTCAAGCCATCTTGGGTTTTTGTTACAGAAGCTAAACTTCATCCTTAAGTAAATATCTGTAGAATGCATCATGTATGCATTTATTTATTCACAGGATAGACAAAAGAGAGCAAAGAGAGAAAGTATAGATGCAGTGGTTTAATTAATTAATGGTCATCTCAACCTTCCTTTACGAACCCTTCTCTCCTAGAGTCCGATGTTTGGGTGGGGCACTCGTCCTGTCCTCTCCAGGACTGAACACGTAACCCAGGTTTCTTATACATGGGCTGGTAATTTTATTCTCAAGTTGTGTGCTGTTTGAGCCCCATAAAACCCGACTCCACCCATGTCTGTCTCCCCATTAGACACGAGCTTCCTGAAGGCAGACAAGGTGTCTTGTTCCCAGTTATAGCCCTGATGTCTGGAATGCTGTGGATGGCCCAGACACGACTGCTGGGTTGAGTTGAAGATGGATGGATAAAGATGTACTTGTAACTGGGAAGGGTGCAAGGGGGTGGAAGGAAAAATATGGCATCTTGGAAAAAGGCAAAGAAACTATGATTCAGGGAAACTTGTTTTATAAAGTAAATTTTTCTGTAAATGCTTGGGCTGGATCCCACACTTAAAAGGTTTACAGCTTCCTAGTGGAGCGCCAGTGGCGCAATCGGTGAGCGTGAGTGCAGTACTTGGAAGAGGCTTACAGCTTCCTTCGTGAGTCTTGAAAACCTGGTGAAGTCAGGGGCCTTGCAGAGGGGAGCAGGTGGCTTGTTGGGTGGTGCTGGAGGAGCTCCTGGGCTGGTGCTCAGGGCATAAAGGGAGGTGGCGTGAGAAGGTGTTGGGGCCAGGCAGCCATGGAACGGCCACAGCCAAGGGAGGGAGTCTTGGCACTCTGATGTATTTACTAGCTGGAAACCCCTCCAACTGTTCACAGAGACAAGCTGAAAACAGGAAGCTCTAAATGAGCTGTGACTCAAGATTACCCATTTGCTGCTCTGGGGACCCGTGCCCAGTGAATTCCTTGACTCTGAAGACTCATATCCTCACCCACCTCCCTACCCACTCAGGGCCCAGCCCTGTCTCTCGTGTCCTCCTTCCTCCGCCTTTCCCACCTCCTCTCCTCCTGGGCCCCATCTTTCCTCTGTCCCACGTCCACTGCCTTCTCCCATACTTCCCCTCCTACTTTTAGTATCACCTGTCTCCTCTCTGTCCCCTCTCCCTCTGCATTTTCCTTGGTCACCTCTCACTTCTGCCGTCCTTCTCCAGCTCTCCCTTTCCCTCCTCCTCCCCTTCTCCACTTTCCCCACCCCTCTCAGTGCTGTCTCCTTCCCCCTGCCTTCCCATCTCTCCTCCTTGTTTTCCTCGCTGGATCCCTCTGTGGTTTCTCACACTCTCCTCCTCTCCAGCTTTTTGAACTGCTTCACCTCCCTCGTGTGAGTGTGAGTGTGTGTGTGCTTGCATGTGCGCATGCATGTGCAGAGGGAGAGAAACTGGAGACAGGAGTCAAGAGACAATTCCAAATCTCCTCAGTGGGCTTCATCCAGGCCTGGGATGGGAAAGTCATCCTTACAGCCTCAGCAGGCTGTGTGCTATTTGCTTGAACACCTCAAGCAATAACAGGGAGCTCACGACTTGGCAAGGCAGCTCATACCATCTCAGGGAACTTGTCCTACTGTATGTTAGACGAAGAGAGCTTGAATGGTTCCAATGACTGATCATACAGGGTAAGTCTCAGCTCTTTGCCTTGAGTCTGGTTTTCATCCACTGGATGCGAGACATCCAGGTATGCCCACGTCACTCTCTTCTTAACCCATCCCAACATGTGAGCAAAATCTCTCAGTCATGTCCGACTCTTTGTGACCCCATGGCCTGTAGACTGCCAGGCTCCTCTGTCCAGGGGATTCTCCAGGCAAGAATTCCAGAGTGGGTTTCCATGCCCTCCTCCAGGGGATCTTCCCAACCCAGGGACTGAACCCACATCTCTCATGTCTCCTGCATTGGCAGATGGATTCTTTACCACTAGCACCACCAAATTAATCACATAAACCAATGCCTTAAAATAAGTCTATGTGTACCCTTCTTATGGTTTCCATTTCTTTGGACAACCCTTATGAACACTCTGTCTCAGCTAGTGCTGTAGCAAGAAGACAAAGATGCCACCTCCCAGAGTGAGCGGTGACAGACACCACTATGGCCAAGTACTGATAGTTTCACCCACATTAATATAACAAGGTTGGGCTGTCAGAGATTAGAGATTGTGAGACGGTGATTTCTTAGGAAAAGGTTATGTCAGCCTACCACTCTCCCTTGTGCTATGTCCAGTAGGGGCTTCAGTGGGACACCCACAAAGACTGATGTGTCTCTGGTGCTGAATCCTTCCCAGGCTATCTGCAGGTGAGCATCCTGCCTTTGGTTTATCCAGGCTAAGGATGTGCATGCTTCCCATGGACCACAGGTAGGTGGTGTGGAGGGAGCAAGGCTGAAGGAGAGATGCTGCCTTTCCACCACCACTGCCCTGGTCCACACCACCACCATCCTGCATTGGACTGCTGCGGTCATCTCGTTTAGAATTCCTCTTGCCTGAGCCAAAACCTCAGACTGATTTTCTCAGAATCTCTGGGCATGGGCCAAGGCATCAGTATTTTTGGAAGCTCCCCAGGAAAATGTGTGCAGCCCAGGTGAAAAAGCTTCTGTGATCTGGTTCCTGGTCATCTCTTTCTTTTGCACTTGGCCCAACTTGTCCCTGCCTCACTGCTTTTGCACTTGCTATTCTCTCTGCTTGAAATCATTTTCTTGGGCACCTTCCCATGGCTGTTTTTTTCAGAGGCTTTTCCAGCTACTTGATATCAAATAGCTACTCCTTCCTGCCCACTCTGAGAAGTCTCTACTGAATTATTACTATTTTTTTTCTTACCATCTTTGACTAGCTGAAATGACTTATTTGCTAATGTGATTATTGTCTCTCTCCTCCATTAAAATGTAAGCCAAATACTGAATAAAACCAGAGCCTCCTGTGTCTTTCTAGGGAGACAATACAACAAAATGTTGAAGAATGCAAGCTCAAAGCCCAGCTCCCTCACTTGTTAGCTGTGTGACCTTGGGGAAGGTACTTAGCTTTTCTGTGTCTTACTTTCCATATTAGCAAAATGTGGGTAACTTGTTAATATCCAATGTAGATGACTTGATTGCTGTTGAGCATCAAATGAGATACATGCAAATGGTTTAGAAGAACTCTTCATTCATTACAGGCCTTCAACAAATGTTAACTATTATTATCATTCCTTTTTGTACCTTGAAACCCAGCATGGTGTTTGGCACACAGCAGATGGCTCAATATTTGCTGAAAGAATGAATGAAGGGGCCAGTCATGGGAACAGCTGGATGAAGAGAATCCAGGTAAAGGGAAAAGGTGGTACAGTGGCCCTGGGGCTGATGCTGCCTGTTGAAAAGAGACTCACTCACAAGTATCAGCAGAAAACAGAGCCTTGAAGTCTTTTTGTGGAAGCTTAGGGCTAAGAGGGATTCATGCTTGGAGAAAGGGCAATCCCATTTGCCCTTAGTGGTGAACGCTGGGGATGGGGCCAAGATTCTTCCTAGGAGATGGTTCAGAATCAACATTGATAGAAATACACATGAGCCACTGAAGCCCATCGCCCTGTTTCAATAGCCTAGGAAATGTTTCAGGCGAGTATGACCAGCAGCTCACCCCAGCCAAATCCATCTCCATCAGGTTTCTGTCGAAGGCTCAGTTTGGAGCAGGCTCCATCTGCTGTGATGACCGGGGCAAGCTTGTTTTTTTCAAAGATAACTAACTATATGAGGCAATTTACTGAACTGGCTGATTTATTTATGAATAAGCTAAAAGCTAAGCGGGGGGATCTACCAAAAATAATAACTGTAGCTTCAGAACACTTGCTCTGTAGTCTCTCTTTCTGGCAATAATTAGCTGGTCAAGCCAGCTGGATATTCAGGCCACTCCTAGTTCGAGATAATAAAACCGTAACCCTGGCATGCTTGTTTTTCTGTTTTTATAACAGGAAGGCGTGCTTCCAGCTCATTCCAAAGTGGTCTACGCTCATTAAGAAGCTACTTAGATGGAGTGAGAGAGATGAGCTAAATATCTGTTTTCCCTCCCAGTAAATATTTCCCAGACTTGTAGCTTCTTGACTCTTAAGGGTAGGTTCCATGCATATATCATTAAGCCACACTCACAGAATTTAGCTCAAAATCATTCCTGAGCTCAGCATCAAAAGCTTAAAAGAGTTAAATGGGACTTGCAAAGAACCTAATGCACAAGTCCCCACTTTCTGGATGTATGATGCCCATCTAAGGAATGATTTCACGGCATTCCGAGGCCAAAAGAAGTGCCAACTATTTATGTCCTACTAGCTTAGTCACTGAAATAAACAATGTACATAATATTTTTATTTAATTCATAAATAACTACAATCAATTACAAATGGGCCGTGTGTGCTTGCTGGGCACTGCACACATTCCCAGACCTTAGAATCAGAGCAGACACTTCACCCCCATTTCCTGTTCCATACCGATTCTCATATAGTACTTGCCTTTTAGCACAACCACCACCAAAACCCCAGTTTTGCAAAGATGTGATGTCACTGAAAGGAACACGCTGTGATCGAATGTTGAAACTGTGAACCATCTCGGCTAGTAATTTGCATGGTGATTGACTGATGCCGAGAACTACTGTGTTTCCCCCTGAAAGTTTAAAATACACTCTGCTGCCCTAGGGCCTTGGGTGCAGAGTTTGGGAACTGTGGGCCTAATGTTATTACTTCTGGCACCCTCCTCCAGCAGTGAATAACGCAAGCCTCTGGTGCAAAGTCCCTGGAGAAGAGCCTGTCTGCTCCTCCTGTGAAACATGGGTTTGAGAAACCCGCGGGGGTGGGATAGCCAATAAGCAGGTCTGTACTTTAAACCAGTACTCACCTTAGGAAAGTTACAAGGATATTGTGCTTTTTAAATGACATAAATTCTATTCTAGAGTGATTAATCAAGATCAGTCTCTTAGCTTAAAGGTGGGCTAGTTAATGAGAGTAAGCAATTTGGACTAGTCCTTAAATGTATCTGAAATAAAATGTTACTTAACTACTATATTAAATGGAGAATCAAGGAACAGTCCCTGTCACTGAGGAGTTCACAGTCCATGGGAAAGACTGGTAACCAGACAATTCAATAGAGGGTGACAGACGCTGTGACACAGGGACCCTGATGCACCCCGCGGTGGGAGCCAGGGAAGGTTTCCCGATGAGGTGATGGATTCTACTCTGACTTTCTTCATTTGTGATTATGGAGAAGAGGGTGACTTGAAACCCAAGGCTTCTCTTCTCTTTTTAATCTCAGAGTAACGGTTCAAAGTGGGTGTTGGCATGGGGCTGTAAATATTCTCATTATTTTTACATGTATTCTTTCAAGATACCTATTTCTCCTTGAGCACTAAATATGCCAGAAACTGTACTACACAGTTTATCTACAGCATCTCATTTACTCTTCACAAATAACCGCAGGGGAATCCAGCCATGGTGTACCCTCATGAGCCGTGTCTCCCTAAACAACTGGAAAACTGGAAAAAAATAACAAGGAAACTGTGTGAAGGCAGTGGGAACAGGCCATGCAAGGGAGATGAGGGGCATCAGGAGGTGGGCCCCCTGTGCACCCAGCCCCTTTCCTCGCCTCCACTCAGACTCTCTGCATGTGTCTGCAACGCTCCCCCACACTGGTCCCCTGGCACCTCTTCACCACCCCAGCTCTTTCTTGCCTTTGGGCTTTTGCATATGCACTTCTCTCTGGAAGGGTCTTCACTCTTGCTCTTGCAAGGCTGGCTCATTCTCTTTCCTCAAGTCTGTGCTCACGGGCCACCACCTCAGAAGTTCCTCCAACAGCTCTGCCATGTTTTTCTTTCTTAACAACCTGTTGTTCTTCTGCCTGTTCTGAGTAAAGTTTATAAGTGTATTTATTTGCTCATTTATACCCTATCTGCCTCTCCCACTAGCCCGTGATTCCTATACCCCATGCTAGCACAGCACCTGGCATGCTATAGGTGCTCAATAAAGAGCTGCTGAATGAATAAAGGAAGGAAGGATGTATCAGATTGGCCCAACTCTTCCTGTGGGAGGTGGGGGAAATGTGGAGACAGAGAATTCCTCCTCCTCTTTTACAAGAGTCACTGAAGCTCAAAGACCACAGAGAGCAGGTCTGAGAACTCTTCATGGAAGATGTGGGACTTGCAGACAACATGACCACTCAGTACGCGACGTCCCTGTAACCTCCCCCTTCACCAGTGAGACTCAGAGAAGCAAAGGACTTGTCCAAGGTGCCCCAGTTAGTAAGTGGAGGGATGGAGACTTGAAACTGGTCCGCTGAGATCAGAACCCCATGATCTGTTCACGACACTGCCCTGCTTTGAAAGCAAAGGATGGAGGCAACTCTTTTCCTTCTATCTTTTTCCTTCCCACCCCCACCCCGTATCCTCACTTGGCTCTTTTGCAAACTCTCCTGACAGATAGACTTGAGCTGGCAAAGGGTAGCCCCTGGGAGTAAACGGGGCAGGTGCCCAGTCTCTTCCTGGAAGGTCTTGGGGAGGACAAACTCTGCCAGCCAAACTCCACAGCCGAGGTGTCCCTCAGCTGGAATTGTGGCCCAGATGACTCAACCCCAGGGCCTCTTGGCCAGGGTAGCCTGGGACCCTGGCATGGCTGAGGCTCAGAGTTGACTCACTGGGCAGGCTGCCACCACCTGAATCACCCCTCTACCTCTGGCTGGAAAGAAGAGGCTGGGGGCTGAGAGGGCCACTGGGTGGGGACTGATTGACTCATCTGGTGAATAAACAATAATAATGACTGTAACAACAATAACGATGGACCACGATGGCTACTCTTAATGCACTACTGTAACAGCTGTGTATTCATTCACATAGCCTTTATGACAATCCTATATAGTAAGTACTGTGACTTCTCCATTTCACACATGAAAAGACTGTGGCCCAGCAAGGTTATGTAATTGGCTGCAGGACCTAGAGCTGGCATATGGAAGTGCTGAGATTCCAGCTAAAGTCTGTCTGGCTCCCAAATCCAGCCATTCATTTGATAAATATTGAGCCCCTACTGTAAGCCAGGCACTGTTGTGGGCACCAGGGAATACACTGATGGGGTTGGGTGAGGAGTTAGTAGACAAATACATATGTGACATATTAGGTAGAGGAGATGCCTTGCCCAAGCCTTCACCACACTCCTAGGGCAGCCCACACCTGATGACTGATTGGGGCAGGAGTTCAATGGCACAGACACTTGCCATGATTTGGGATGATTCTGAAGGGCCACCTCAGCCCTCGAACTCCTTATGGAGTCAGCTGAGGTCCCTACTGTAACTGCACTGCAGTTCAACTTCTCCCCTGCCTAATCCCGCTTCCCTCACTTCCCAAGGCAGTGCTTCCAAGCTCAGACCTCAATGTGCATCTTGAAGCAAGTCCCCATCTCAGGATCTACTCAAAACTTATTCCCCTCTTCCTCCATCCTAACAGAACTCCAGTTTTGTTTAGGCGTCTACCGACCTCCAGCTGACCATGGGCTTCAGGGGGAACTGAAGTTATTCCCCACACAAGAGGTGAATCCAGACTATATTCAGTCAACCAGAACACGGCACTCTTCTCTCAATAGCCCAGGGCTGGACTCATGAATAGATCAGCTCAATGAGACGGAAGAGAACATCCCAGAATGCCACTAGCAGCAGGGGTAAGACCGAGGAAGTTGCCCAAGAGTGAAGCTGGGACTGGGGCCAGCCGGCAGAGACAGAATGCGCCTAGGACCTCAGTGACACTGAGACACTAATCCTTGGGCTTTCAGAGTGTTTAAGCCAGTTTGAGGTGGAATTTTCCGTTTCTTGCAGGGGCGACGCATTTACTGGCTACTGGCTGTCTAAGCCTGCTCTGCTGGCCATGAGGCTGTCTGCAGGAAGGTGTTCTCACTGAGGCTCTTGTTGGAGACAGACTTTTTCCCTTCTAAGGGCCCTGGGAGCTCTCGGTCCTTGTCTTCAGCAGCAGGGTACCTTTAGGTTGGAGGAAAGCTATTAGGGGAGTCTCTCATTTCCAAATTCCTGCAGTTTCTTTCTACACGAAGGGAGAGACATTGCTGGCCCGTCTGCCCCCGCCGCTCACTCCTCCTCCTTAGAAGTGACAGATTCAGATCAGAGGGTCTGAAGGAGAAATGGGGCAAATGGAGAAGACCCGCCCATTCTCCCCTCCTTTGTCTTTGGGAGCCATCTTCCCACAAGCAGCCCTAGTCCACTCCGCTTCTCAGATCGTAAGTTTTCTGTGTCAGGCCCAACACAGGGAAGCCTGAGGCAGCCCAGCAATGTGTGCATTTGATGGGCAAGTCTGTCTAATTCTGGAAACCCATTTGCCTGCACAACTAAGCCACATTCTTTAATATCTTTATTCGTACAAACGCATTTGATTTTTCAAACTCCTTACTCTTACTATACCACAACACCTCCCACGGTGCCTGCAACGTGGGTGACTGGTTGGAAAAGGGTATTCTAGCAGTAAAGTCAGGCATGAGTCTGGTTGAGGACCTTTCATGCTTCTTCCAATCCAGACCCAGGGGTGCTATTATCTAACAAAGTGCCCCAGTTGTGTTGAAGAGTCAACTTTTTTGTCCCTTAACACTTAATTTGAAAAGGCATTCATTCAGTGGTTCCTCATAAGAGACCTTCCACAATGAATAGCAAAATAGCACCATTACTAGTGGTTTTATCAAAGTTGCCAGAATCTTCCCTTGACCCAACTGGAACCTCTCTCCTGCCCTTTGCCCCCTTCCTTGTGTGACCTCCTGGCTTTGTGGGCTGAAGAGAGGGCAGCAGGCTCCTTGCAGGGATCATTAACATCTGCCTTTTCCTTGCCTGAAGCCATCCGTAGTAAGCCTCCTCTTTGGGGTCTGAGAACGTGACCTTCAGGCAAGGCACCGAGTTGGTTGGCTTGGAGAGGTATGAGTCACTGTGACATGATCACCCCTCTGTGCGACAGGGCCTGACAGTGAGCTGGTCTCCCCCAGGTCTCTGTCTAGCACTCCCCTTTGCTTTCACGGGGAGTGTCTCGACCCTGGACTTGACCGGCTTTGCCTCCCTGTCAGCACTTCTTGGCTAAGCTGCTCCACCCAACTCTCTTTTCTGCCCAACAGGAGAATAAAAGGAGCCTCAGAGCCTCCCAGGCAGGATCAGATTCCAGATCTGTGTAATGAAAACACACCAAGCCAAGCAAACAAAGCAGATGCTCCCTCAGCCAGGCTTATTATTTCAACCTCTCTGTGGACATTTCACTGCTTCGGGCCATGTCTGCCTGCCAGTTGCCCAGGGTCCCGCCTTCCCATCTGGGCCATCTGCCTGGGCTTTCATGGCAGAGGCACATGACCAACCAAACCAAAGAAAAGACTACTGAGAGCCAAGAGGCCTGGACTCCAGTTCCAGCAAGTTGCCTTCTTCCTCTGAACTCCTGGCTTCAAAATTAACCATGCTAGCTTAGCAGATAAAAGTCAATTGAGGGCAGCATTCTCCACAATAGCCAAGATATGGAAACAGCCTAAGCGGTGTCTGTCAGTGTATGAATGGATAAAGAAAATTTGGGGAGGTACGTGTGTGTATATTGTACACATACATACATATATATATAATTGAGCCACAAGAAAGAAGGATACCCTGCCATTTGTGACAACATGGATGGACATTGAGGGCATTATGTTAATGAGACAAATCAGGCAGAGAAAGACAAATACTATATGATCTCACTTTTATGTGGATCTAAGAAAACCAGTCTCAGAGAAACAGACTATAGAATGGTGGTTCCAGGGGCTGGGGGTAGGAGAGATTTGGGAGATACTGTTGAAGGGTATAAGTAGACAACTGGAAGATGAATGAACTCTGGAGACCTGGTGCATGGTAAAGTGACTATAGTATACAGTACTGTATTATATATTTCAAAGTCTCTAAGAGAGCAGGTGGTAAATTTTTTCTTACCACACAAAAAGGAAATGATAACTATGTGATGGGAAAAAGGAAGGTTTTAGCTATGCTATGATGGTAAGCATATTGCAATACATGAATGTATCAAGTCAACATGTACACCTTAAACTTACACAATGTTATGTGTCAATTATATGTTAATTTAAAAAATGTAAATTGAGGTTAAAAGTGAGATCTCTGAAGCCAGACTTCCTGGCTTTAAACTCTGGCTCACCAAATATCAAATATCAAAAACCTCTCTCTTCCAGCTCCCTCAGCTATAAAGTGGTTATCAGTACCTGACTCATTTGCCCTATAGGTAAGAGGAAGAAGCTAATCTGTGTCCAGTCCTCAGGTCGTGCTGCCCCGTAGCATGCCCTCAGCAATTCATCATCACTCTCCTCACTTCTAAGATGCTCACAGTCTGTAAGGGGAGTCAGGCATGCAGCTGAAAGTGCACTAGCTTTGCCAATGGAGCAGCAGAATTCTGAACAGGCACAGTACAGGCACATAGTCGGAGTCACACCCACTGAGGGCTCCGGGAGAAGTTCAGGGAACTCTTGAACTTGAGCTGAATCTAGCGTTGATGAGGCTGACATGGTGCTGGTGATTGTGGAAGATAAAAGAGGGAGGGAAAGGCAGAAGAGAGTAAAACTGGCTGCATGTTTGGGGACTGGAGAGGGAGTGGGTGTGAAGAGCCCTGGGTGTGAGAGGAGAACGGACCCTAGAGGGTTTAGTAGGTGCTGGGGGATCTTCGAGGCTTTATTCATGGATAACGTGGAGCCACTGCTGGGTTTTAAGCAGAAGAGGGATGTAACAGTTCTGGATTTTAAGACCCAAGGTCAGCAGATGCTGGAAAATGGATGGGAGGGACCATCCAGGGGGCCTGGTGAACTTTAAACAGTGATTGCTGCAGCTGAGGCCAGAAGTGGTACAGAACTGACCTGAGATAGAAGGAAGAGAAAGGCAGGGAATGTGTGCGGTAGATGTGGGAGTCATGGGAGCCAAGCAAGAGAACCACCATGGCTCTGTGTGCTGAGTGCTGACCACATGGTGGCCACTGCTGGGAGCTTCTACACCGGGACACTGGCCGTGCTGCAGTGAGGCCTGGGGAGGGTGGAATAGCTTCAAGGTCACACAGCTGGTGAGCAGAGGAGAAGGATGCCTATCCACAGTCTGGATTCAGAGCTCCTGGCTGTGACTACCGCACATGGCTGCTTCTCTAAGGGAATGACTTTTATCTAGCTTCTTCCATGCGCCTGCAATGTGGGAGACCTGGGTTCCATCCCTGGGTTGGGAAGATGCCTTGGAGAAGGGCATGGCAGCTCACTCCAGTATTCTTGCCTGGAGAATCCCATGGACAGAGGAGCCTGGAGGGCTACAGACCATGGGGTCACAAAGAGTCGGACACGACTGAGCGACTAACACTTTCACTTTCCTATGCACCAGGCCTTGCTCTAAGTCACCTGCCCAAGGTCACCCAGCTACTAAGTGGCAGAGTTGTGATTCGAACCTAGACATCACTATATTGAATTATCTCAGGTGTCACTCTGATTCAGGTGAGACCACAGGAGTGGATGAGAGTGGATGTGATTGTCGAAGGCATCACTGTCCTGAGAGCCACATGTGTAAATTCTAAATTTTCTAGTAGCCACATTAAAAAAGGTAAAAGTAAAAAAGAAAAAATTAAGGACATATTTTGTTTAATTCAATGTCTGAAAATATTTATCATTTCCATGTGTAACCTCATTATAAAAATTATGAATGCTTGTGATTAACTATAAGGACATTTATGGACAAGGTATCTAGACATTTTGTAAAGTCAATACATACAAATAGAATTCAAGCTATTTCCTTTACTTTTGTGGTCCTGGAGGCTTATACTTTCTGGGTGTAGAGGCCTCTCTCCCAGTTGTCTGTAGAGTGGTTTTAATAGGGGCAATGCTGAAGAAGGGTTAGGTATATCAATGCCATACCTAATCTTGTTCATGGGCAATTCTGCGGCCCATTAAATATGGTATTTAACCCCTCTCTCCACACTCTGCCCTTTCAGGGAGGGTTTGCAAATCTGCTGACTTTCCTGAAGGACTTGGGTGTTGTCTGTCTCCGGCCAGACAGTGGAGGAGGATGCTGAGTACAAGGGATCCTGCCAGGGGATAGTTAGACTCCTTGTCTGTCTGGCTCCCTTGGGACACATTGAAATATTAAAGGCCACTGTAAACATTTTTCAAAAAACAAAAGAGAGAGTTCTTTTGTGTGGGTTGGTAGGTGACTCCCTGGCAATGGGTATTACTCATTTCACCCAAGTTAAAGAAGTAAGAGCGCTGTGCTGAGGTTTGGAAAAGCTGAGGTGTTTTTCTTCTAATTCAAACACTTAGTTTTCCTGTTGGGGTTGGATCTGTGCAGGCCTCTCTCCCAGGAGGATGTGCCTTGAAGTAGGGAAGCAGGTGTAACAGGGTGGTGGGGGGAAGCCTTGGTGGAAGGAGAGAGGGCAGGGTGCTGGGAAGTTCTGTCTTGGATATACTGCCTTCAATGACTCTACATTTATTCAGCAAGCAGCCCAGAACCTCAAGATGTGAAGGGGCCTGAGAGGGCATCTGGTCAACCCTCTCATTTTGCAGATGAGGCAGTTGACATACAGGGAGGGGCAGATGACCTGCCCACAGTTGCTCACAAATTGAGGACTGAGACTGCCGACTCCTCTTTACCAGAGCACCACAGTGAGGTGTGCATGGCATTGGCTGTCCAAAGGATGACCTATGTTGTTGTTCAGTTGTGAAGTCGTGTCTGACTCTGCGACTTCATGGACTGCAGCATGTCAGGAGGACATGCTGAGGACCATCCCTATCCTCCACTATCTCCCAGAGTTTGCTAAAGTTCATGTTCATTGAGTCAGTGATGCTAACATTTAACTTTTAACACTTAGTTATTTATTTCAATGTTTGTTAGGAAAAACTATCTGGGCCATGAAACTCATAATCTATGATGGGATATAGAACGTCATTTAAAAATACATTTATTTAAGCAAACAGAAAGGTAGCATGTTTGTATGTATGTATGTGTGTGTATTGTTTTTAAACTGTTGGAAAATAACAGAATAGGTGACCTGTAGGCTTGTTATAAATCAAGACTACAGTCCACCCCACCTTTCGGGGTTATGGTGCTGCAGGGTGAAGCCTGGGGAGGTCTTTCTAGGCTCTCCTAGAATTGGGCATTTTCAGCCTGAGAAGCAGCCGCCTCCTCAGTCCCCAGTGTCCCCTTTCCTTCAACTTATCCTTTGATTCGACTTTCTTTGCAGTTTCTCCCTTTCCTTTGTGTCCTTCTGCTCCCCACGCCCAGAATAGCCATCAGGCAGTGGGAATGGCTTTCCTACGCTGATCTGTGAGCTCTCCCCATCCCAGGAGCTGGGATTCATATAGGACCCTTGCTGCTGGGGGCCAGACTCTAGGTTTTTTTCTCATCCTGTCTCCAGGAAATTTCAAGCTTACTGTATCTATTTGCCTTCTTCCCAGAGCTGCCTAACATGTAAAAAAAAAAAAAAAAACTCAGCTTAAAATATTAACGGTTAACAGTGGATAAATACATCACCAGCAGCCCCCTCCTACAACCCCTGGTCTATGACAATGGTACATTAATAGGCCTTGGGATATCCCTAAATCATAACTAAAATACAAAATCAAAAGACTGTGAAGCTACGGTGATACATCATTATCACCCAAAGTCTGCAGTTTACATTAGCGTCACTCTATGGGTTTTAACAAACGTATAGTGACACGCATCCACCATCACAGAATCATACAGGATACTTTCACTGCCGGAAAACTCCTCTGTTCTCTGCCTGCTCTGCCCTCCCCTTTAGCCTTTGGTAATCACTGATCTTTGTATTTTCTCCACAGTTTTCCCTTTTACATATATTTGGAATCATACAATGTGTAACCTTTTCGGATATGATTCTTTCTCTTAGTAATATGCATTTATATTTCTTTTCATGGCTTCATAGTTCATTTCTTTTCAGCACTGAATAAAATCCACCAATTGTAAAAAAGGTACCACTCCAGTGGAGGATGTTGATATTGGGGGAGGCTGTGCAGGTAAGGGGGGAGTGGGAATATGGGAATCTCTTTACCTTCTGTTCAGTTTGGCTGAGGATCTAAAAATGCTCTAAAAAATAAATTCTATTTAGAAAAAAAGGACTATGAAGGGTGGCCATGTTTGTGAACCCAAGAGCCCAAGAGTGGGTTCTACGCTAGGGTTAAGATAAAATAAATGAAATTTCTCATCTCCTAGTCTTCTTAAGAGTAGTGATCATAGAGGAGTGTCTATGAGATAATAATTTACCATGGATTGAGTGGCTTCTAGCATCAAAATTCTCATGAAAGCAGGGATTTTGATTTGATCTCCACCGTATTCTCAGTGACCAGAACACTGCCTGGCACTTAGTAGGGGCTCAATTAATGTCTGTTTTTTTTTTTTTTTCCTATTTTTTGGCTGCATCCTGTGGTACGCAGGACCTTAGTTCCCCACCCAGGGATTGAACCTGCGTCCTCTGCAGTGGAAGCACAGCGTCTTAACTGTGCTTAACTGGAATGCCAAGGAAATCCCATCATTAACACTTGTTGAGAAATTAACAAAAATATCAGGATCTGTGTGAGGCACTGGGGGTCCAACCATATTTCTGCTCTAGGGGTCTGGAACACTAAGCTGATGCAGAATGACAGAACAGTAAGACAGTACAGTAAGAGGGAGCTGGGCTAGGTCCAGAGGTGGCTCAAAGGAAGGCAGAAGGGATAGAAGGCTTTAAAGGGGAGAGACTGCTTCAGCTGGGTCTAGAAGGAAGAGTTCCAAGGGGGTGACATTCAAAAGTATGATTTGAGGTGTGTGAAGTGCAGGTAGGTTTGGGAGGACTTAGCTTAAGGTGGGTCACCTTGCCTGTTCCTGGGGTCACACTCTGGCCATTTCTGACAACAAACCAGGTCCTGAACTTAAGGACGTCATCTCCCCTTCTCTACACTCCATTCTCACTGCCCCTCCCTGGATCCAGTCCAAGGTCTCAGGGCCTTGTGTGCCACTGCAGGTGTCAGTTTTTGGATGATGGCCTTCAAAGGGGCTCTATCCAGAAGCACCAACTATGCACGCAGGCTGGAAGCGACAGCATCTTAGAACTGGCTCATACTGACTTATAAGTTGTTATTCAGTCAGTAAGTCGTGGCTGACTCGTTGCGACCCCATGGACTGCAGCACGTCAGGCTTCCCTGTCCTTCACTATCTCCTGCAGTTTGCTCAAACTCATATTTATTGAGTCGGTGATGCCATCCAACAATCTCACCCTGCTCTCAATCTTTCCCAGCATCAGGGTCTTTTCCAATGAGTTGGCTCTTTGCATCAGGTGGCCAAAGTATTGGAGCTTCAGCTTCAGCATCAGTTCTTCCAGTGAATATTCAGGGTTGATTTCCTTTAGGATTGACTGGTTTGATCTTCTTGCTGATCAAGGAACTCCCAAGGATGCAATTGTTAAATATTTAGAAATTTTGTGAGCCAGTTATTAACCATTGTTAGCTTCAAGCTGTCCCCAGTGGAAGGACTTACACCCTAGAAATTGGCAAACACTACACATTTGGGCACTTTTTTTTTCCCCCAGAGAGTCAGTTTGCCAGAACACCATTGGTTGGAAGACTACTTGTACTGACTCTCTTTCAGTATTCCATGGAAGGATTTGAAATGTTACAATAAAAATTGGATTATTGTTTTGTTAAAATATTTAAGAGCTTGAGTTTTCAAGCACCCAAAGAGCACACTCAAATATATGCATTACCTTGGGATTCCTGGGCAATCCTTTTTTGTGCAGTCTGCAGAATAAGGCTTCTCCTTCCAACTTGGTTTATTTAGAGAATAACCTGATACTGCAGAGCAAGAAATCACTAGTGATTTTCTCAAAAACATGCTCTGCAAGGACACAAAATATAAAGGCAGGCTGGGTGCTGAGGCTGACCAAGACCAAGTTCATCAGAGTAGCCTCAATGCTCTTCTGGCGGAGTTGTAAAAGTTATAGAATGAAATGACAGCTAATATAATACTACTTTTATACTTGTTATAATTTTAAGTTCTGTAGTATTTCACTGGAAAAGGGAATTTTTTTTTTGGTCCGGTTAACTTATTTTGCAGAAGAGGAATCTGAGAGGGACAAGGTTACTTTGCTTCTGATGGTGCAGCTTCCGGAAAGGGAAGGGAAGGGAAGGGAATGGAGGAAACCTGGAAGGAAGGAAGAGGACTTTCTGAAAGTCAGAACTCCTGGCTCCCCCATCTAGTGCCCTCTCCCGTATGAAGGAAGAACATGTCCAACTTTCATCACAAACCTTCCTTGACTTTCAGTGGAGTGACGTCCTGATAAACCCACACTAAGTTGAAAATATCGTTAGGTTGAAAATGCATTCAATGCACCTCACACAGTGAACACCATTGCTGAGCCTAGCCCACCTTACATGTGCTCAGCACTTACACTAACTTACAGTTGGTGAAGAATCTAACACAAAGCCTGTAATCAAGTGCTGAATATCTTATGTAATTTGTCAAATACTGTACTGAAAGACAGAATGGGTGTCTGGGTACAGGACAGTTGTGTGTCTGTTGCTTACCCTTATGATTGTGTGCTGACTTGGAGATGCTCCCCAACATCATAAAGGGGTATCAAACCTCATATCACTAGCCTTGAAAAGATCAAAATTCCAAATTCCAAGTATGGTTCCTGCTGAAGGTTTCATTGTTCACACGATCGTAAAGTCAAAAAATTATAAGTCAATCCATCCTAAGTCAGAGATTGTATTTTGAGCAGGGAACAAAATCACCATAGTAATACATGCCCAAAATGTCTGAACTCAACCCATGCGCACTAGGGTTTAGTAAGTGTGCAACTACAAGGGCCAATGTGTCTTGGCCGGGCTGATCTCTCTGACTTCATTCCTTTCCATCTACCCCTTCGCTCTTTCAGTTCCTAGAATCTGCCAAGCTCAATGCTGCCTCAGGGCCTCTGTATTCATTCCTTCTTCCAGAGAAGCTCCTGTTGCAGACAGTCTCACAGCTGACTCCTCATTGTCTTTTCTCATTGCTCTGTCCTCCTTGGAGAGGCCTTTCCTAATCTAAGGTAAAGCGGCTCTTTCACTTTCCCTATGGCATTCTGTGACATCACCCGCTGCGTGTTCTTTCTCACACTATCATGGTCTCACATTGTTTTATACTTGTCTATATCCCCCACAAGAATATAAGTTCTGTGAGAGCCAGGACTTGTCTGTTAGATTCACTGCTATATACTTTGCTCCTTGTACGTAGCAGGTGTTTGGGATCTATTTTCAACTTTTTATTTTATATTGAAGTATATCCATTTAACAATGTTGTGATGATTTCAGGTGGACAGCAAAGGGACTCAGCCATATATATACATGTATATATACATATATGTATCCATACAGTGGGATGGATAGTGGACTCTTAGTGGGATCTATTTTTTTGGAACAAATAAATGAACAACAGATGCTGAACATGACCTCTGGGCTCTCTTTTGACCTAAGGGAGTGGTTTTCAACCTGGACACCACGGAGTTTTGAGGTACCCTGGAGAAGCTTGGGGGTTCCTTCTTTGTGGGCAAGGACTCATACAAGGAGACCGCAGTTGAGTCCACATGGATTTGCCTATATATATGGAGAGTTTTAGTTTTATTGTTCATTGGACAGAGGACTCAGAGACCAAAGAGTCAGGCCAGGTCATTGCTAAGGAAGTGCTGGATAGGAATTTGGGCTGCACACCTCCAACTGCATACTAAGGAGTCCATGAATGGGACAGCAGAGGAGTAAGCACTGATCCTGAGGGGAGGTGGCAAGAAGAGCAGGGTCATGGCAGATATATCATGGTGGGGTGGGGTTCTCCAGGTATGAGGAGAGGGTCTTTGGGAGACTGGTGACTGGCTTCTAAGGTTTCCTTCCAGCTGCCTCAGCTCCTTGCCCCTGAGTCACTAACTAGTGATGGGCCAGCTGATGCTTTTCGCTGAGAAGCTGGCATTTTCTGACCACGACTTTAAACAGAATGTTTGCTTCTGCACTCACCGAGAGAGCAACAGCCTTGCTCTCGGTGGCCTCATTAAATGGGATTATATTTTCATAGCACTCACTTTTAGAACATTCTTATTTGCTGTTCCAGGCTCTTGGAGAGACAGCCCGAGAAGCTCTGCTGATAAAATGACTCTGGGCATGATAGAGATGGGAAGATGCTGAAATGAACAGCAGCTTTGTTTGTTTGGTATTGAAACAGGCAAGAGGAGCTATATTTAAAAAAATGAAGTTTTCTTTCTTTCCACAAGCAAAAGACCTAATCCGGCTGCACAGCCAGCAACACAGGTTTCCTCACAGAATAGAACAAATGCGAGCAGACTGAGATTAACTCTGGGGAACAAAAATTAAAGAAATAAAATAATTATGGAGCGGGAATGGGTAGGACTGGAGAACAGGTAAGATCAAGAGGCATTCAAGATGCTTAATTAAAAAACCAAAAAGAAGTGCTTCCCTGGTAGTCCAGTGGTTAAGAATCTGCCTGACAATGCATGGGACAGGAGTTTGATCCCTGGTTTAGGAAGATCCCACATGCCGTGAGGTAACTAAGCCTGTGTGCCACAACTACTGGAACCTCGTGCCCTAGAGCCTGTGCTCTGCGACAAGAAAAACCTCCACAGTGAGAAGTCCATTCGCCACAACTCGAGAAAGCCGGTGTTCAGCAATGAAGACCCAGCAGAGCTCAAAACAAAATAAATAAAAAATTTGAAACAAAAAAGCCAAAAAGAAAAAGTAGCAACAGATGGAGTATGAGTCTGATGGCATAAATACACACTGCTGCTGCTAAGTCGTTTCAGTTGTATCTGACTCTGTGTGACCCCATAGACGGCAGCCCACCAGACTCCCCCTTCTCTGGGATTCTCCAGGCAAGAACACTGGAGTGGGTTGCCATTTCCTTCTACAATGCATGAAAGTGAAAAGTGAAAGTGAAGTCGCTCAGTCGTGTCTGACTCTTACAGACCCCATGGCCTGCAGTTATTAGGGAAACATTGTAGCAGGTCAGAGAAGAAACAAGGGTTTGCACCTAGGCAGGAGCCCAGGCAGTGGGAACGAGATAAGGATGCAGTCAAGAGATAAGGGAAAAGCAGAACTGTAAGAACTTAGTGACTGCCTGGATGAGAAGAAAACTGAGACTATAATGATTCTATTCACTGAAATATGAGATTCAGGAGAATAGGCCTGAGGGGAAGAGAATGAGTCCAGTTTTAAGCATTTTTATTTCGAGGCACCAGTGGAAAATAACAATAATAATAATCACAAGCCATTTATTGAGCACTTACTAGGTGCTGGGCCCTGTACTCCGTTTATTGTCTTACTTGACTGTCACAACAGCTCTATGAAGTAGATAATCCCATTGTCCCCATTTTACAGATGGGAAAGCTAAAGCTCAGAGAAGCTCAATAAGTGTTAAGAATGATAACTCTTATTGTATGCACATGCCACTTTGCAGAGTGGGGCACATAGTGAGTGCTCAGAAAATGGCAGTAATATTAATTATTACTATCTTCTCCACCATAGGAAGGAAACACAGGTCAAGTCTGCAGGGAGAGGAACCGGTCATATTTGGAAACCCCATGTCTATATAGATATATATATATACTTAGTATATATGTCTGTATAGCATATAGAGATGTAGATTCAAATGCCTTAGTGTGTATTTCCACTCCAGTACTCTTGCCTGGAAAATCCCATGGACGGAGATTGGATTGGGATTGGATAATTGGATAATCCCAATTGGATAATCCCATTGGAATGGGATTATCTACTTCATAGAGCTGTTGTGACAGTCAAGTAAGACAATAAACGGAGTACAGGGCCCAGCACCTAGTAAGTGCTCAATAAATGGCTTGTGATTATTATTATTGTTATTTTCCACTGGTGCCTCGAAATAAAAATGCTTAAAACTGGACTCATTCTCTTCCCCTCAGGCCTATTCTCCTGAATCTCATATTTCAGTGAATAGAATCATTACAGTCTCAGTTTTCTTCTCATCCAGGCAGTCACTGAGTTCTTACAGTTCTGCTTTTCCCTTATCTCTGCAGGTTCAGTTTTTTTAAAAAAATTTATTTATTTATTATTTTGGCTGTGCTGGGTCTTCATCGCTGCAAGGGCTTTTCTCTACTTGCAGTGAGCAGGCTTGATCTCACTGTGGTAGCTTCTCTTGTGAAGCATGGGCTCTAGGTATGTGAGTTTCGGTAGTTGCAGCACTTGGGCTCAGTAGTTGTGGTGCACAGGCTTAGCTGCTCTGCAGCATGTGGAATCTTCATGGACCAGGGATCAAACCCGCATCCCCTGCATTGGCAGATGGATTCTTAACCACTGGACCATCAGGAAAGCCCTTGTGGTTCGGTTTTACCTAGACTCTCTTCTCAGTCCTCGGCTTGCATTTCTGCTGCAGGGTTGACTTCATTATACTCTGATTGTAGTCAGTTGTCTACACGATCTCCTTCCGCCACCTCTCCCCAACTTACCAGCCTTACTTCCATCCCTGTTCACCTCAAGCACTTGCTCCTACCCCAGGACCTTTGTGCATGCGCTTCCCTCTACTGTCATGCTCTTCCTCAGGTGTCCACACAGCTCCCTCTCTCCTTCCTTCATATGCCACGTCACAGAAAGGCTTCCCTGATCACTCCCCTGCCCCCCTCACGATCTGTTCCTTTTATCCTGTTTCTGCCTTCAGAATCCTTCTCCTCAACTGACATACTGCAGTGTACTTTATTTATTCTTTTATCTCTGCCTCCTCCTACACGACGTGTTGCTTATCGTGATTTGCTATACAAATTTTTGGAAAACTACTGCTCTAGATTACGGATTGGCAAACTTCTTCTGTGAAGAGTACAGTGGTAAATATTTTAGGCTTTGCAGGCCATGAAAATGATTAAACTCTGGTGTCGTAGTGTAGAAGCAGCCATACACAATATGTACACAAATAGGCAGGGCTGTGTTACAAAAAAACTTTATTAACAAAACCAAGTCCAGGACTAAATCTGACCTGTGCGGGGTAATCTGTCAAGTCCTGCATTAGACTGTAGTCTAGTGAGAGCCTGTGTCTTTCGTATGTAAATTTCCTGCATTCAGGAGCCGTGTCTTTTTCATGTCTGTATCTTAACCAAGAGCCCTTCACCTCAGGGTCTAGCCCATTCTTTGCATATAACAGATGTTCATAAGTTTTTGCCATAATATTCAATAAACATTTACCGAGTCCTTAACTCAGAACAGCTAGGCACCAACTCCATTAACGTTGGTTGAATGAACACAAGAGTCCTGGCCTCAAGTTCTCAAAAGCCTTTGCCCCTCCTCCAATCCTTCTGGAGACTGAGACCCAGAGTACAAAGGATGTCCGCACCCCGGCGGCCTGGGTCACGTGCTGCCAGGGGTCGGAAGGGGTGGTGGGAAGTGATGGGAACAACAGAGGGCTTGATGGACTGTTTAGGGAACTGCCTAATCATCCTGCTTATCAGTTTTCTGGTTCCTTTCCTTTGCTCTTCCCTTTAATAAATCAGAACTCCTTCTGTTGTTATTGAGCTCTGGGTCACTGATTCTTTTGCCCGGGTGTTTATAGAGTTACAGTGTGACCGTGAGATTGAATGGAAGGGAAGGGAGGCACCTGACAAGTGTCAGCTCTGAAAGGCAACACCTCAACTTCCCAGGGCCCCTCCATTGTGCAGGGTGAAGGAAGGGCTTCCCACTGTTCAGGGCCCTGGCCAGGCTGGGAGGGGAGATGGAGTCAGTGGGTGCAGCTAGTGCACCCAGGGGTTTACAACCCAGTGTGGGAAGGATGACTGAGGGTTTTTGTGAGGCTCATGTGTTAAGAATAGTTTTTAAATGGCTGGGGAAAAAAAAATCAAAAGAAGAACAATATCCCACAACATGTAAAAATCATATGAAACTGAGATTTCAGTGTTAACAAAGTTATAGTGGAACATGGCCATGTGCATTCATTTATCTCTTATCTAGGGCGAGTTCTATACTACAATGTGGAGTCCAGTGGTTGCAGCAGACCATTTAGCCTGAGAGGTTAAGATGTTTACCATCTGGCTCTGTAATGAAAAAGCCTGCTGACCCCTGACTAGCATGACTAGCTGCCAGGGACTAACACCACTGACATCACCTGTCAGCTTGTTAGAAATGCAGATTCCCAGCAGGCCTCATTCAGGCCTAGTGAATCAGAATCTGCATCTTAAGGCGATTCCCCAGTGATCTGTAAAGACTAAAAATATAGGGAGCACTTAGGCCCAGAGGAAGTGAATCAATATCTCTTTGTTCAGTCGCTAAGTCATGTCTGACATTTTCCGACCATGTGGACTGCAGCACACCAGGCTTCCCTGTCCTTCACTATCTCCTGGAGTTTGCTCAATCTCATGTCCATTGAGTCAGTGATGCTATCCAACCATCTCATCCTCTGCTGCCCTCTTTCCCTTTTGCCTTCAATCTTTCCCAGCATCAGGTCTTTTCCAATGAGTTGGCTCTTCACATCACATGGTCAAATATTGGAGCTTCAACTTCAGCATCAGTTCTTCTAATGAATATTCAGGATTGATTTCCTTTAGGATTGACTGCTTTGATCTCCTTGCAGTCCAAGGGACTTTTAAGAGTCTTCTCCAGCACCACAGTTCAAAAGCATCAATTCTTTGGTGCTCAGCCTTCTTTATGGTCCAACTCTCACATCCATACACGACTATTGGAAAGACCATGGCTTTGACCATATGGACCTTTGTCAGAAAAGTGATGTCTTTGCTTTTCAATATGCTGTCTAGGTTTGTCATAGCTTTCCTTCCAAGAAGCAAGTGTCTTCCAATTTCATGGCTGCAGTCACCATCTGCAGTGATTTTGGAGCCCAAGAAGAGAAAATCTGTCACTACTTTCACTGCATCTCTTTAATGATCCACAAATTTTTAAAGTACTTTATGTCAGTCAGTCTACAGAGTAACTCCTCACCCATTATTGTTGTTGTTGCTGTTCACTCAGTCAAGTCTGACTCTTTGCGATCCCATGGACTGACACGCCAGGATTCCCTGTCCATCACCAACTCCCGGAGCTTTCTCAAACTGATGCCCATCGAGTTGGTGATGCCATCCAACCGTCTCATCCTCTGTCATCCCCTTTTCCTCCTGCCCTCAATCCTTCCCAGCATCAGGGTCATTCCCAATGAGTCAGCTCTTCGCATCAGGTGGGCAAAGTATTGGAGTTTCAGCTTCAGCATCAGTTCTTCCAATGAATGTTCAGGGTTCCAGTTCTAACTGTTGCTTCTTATCCTGCATACAGGTTTCTCAGGAAGCAGGTAATGTGGTCTGTTGTTCCCATCTCATTAAGAATATTCCACAGTTTGTTGTGATCCACACAGTCAAAGGCTTTAGCATAGTCAATGAAGCAGCAGTAGATGACTTTTTGGGAATTTCCTTGCTTTTTCTATGATCCAGCATATATTGGCAATTTGATCTCTGGTTCCTCTGCCTTTTGTAACTCTAACTAGATCATTCTAACTCATCTTTGTACAAAGTCCCCACGTCGAAGAGCAAGGCTGTCAAGGATCTCAGGCCTGTCTGATTCAGGGGCTATACTCACCTCACTCATCAGCCAGAGCATCCCAATAAGGTGCTCTTGCTGCTTCTCTCTGATCCCTCAGGGTGGCTGGGAGCCCCAGGCTCTTCTCGTCAACTGCAAGCAGCCTTCTCCACTGATCCACTCAATCCTCGTTTCAACCATTTTCCAAGAGTGTCATGACATGCCATGACAGCATCTGCTGTCCCACGTGGCCCCTCCTTGGGTCTTCTGATCTCACTACTGGAGGATGGGATATTGGTGTGTGAAGGTTTCTTGGGACTGGGGGTGAGGAGTCGAGGAGTCGAGGTAAGAGTACAGACTCTGCCAACAGTTCATTTTCTAGAGGCTTTAGTAGAGGGTGCTGATAACTGTGCATAAGACGCCTGCTCACTCAGCCCCCCTCCCTCCCTGCCACACATACTCCAAAATGTAAGCCCACTGTTTACATCCTTCTCTGGCTTCCTCCCACAAACAACCTTGCCGCTGCCACCTGTCAGCCACAGTGCCAGCTGCCTCTAAGTGGACTTATTTCCAAGAAGCCGGAGGAGTGGCAGTTCTCAGTTGCAGGAAGCGTGGTGGGAGGCTGCCCTGGGCCACAGCCGCAGTGAGTTGTGTGGCGCCTGCTTGTTTCAGGCCATCACTTCTCTAGCCCACTGGCAGCAACAACAGGCTTCACCTGCATATTTTGGCTGAGGAAGACCTCAGTGGACCCACAGGCTGTGTTCTGGATGGGATGGCGAGCTCTCTGGAGGCTCCTCTCCTCTGGCATGGGTGCCGGGACCAGAGGAAAGAATGGACAGCCTTCACAGAATGCAGTGTGTGATCATAGGCCCAATCATTTTGCCTCCTTGATCTCTGCTGGTCTCATCTGTTAAATGGGTCATGGTAACAGTACCCTCATCAAAAGATGGCTTGAGCCTAAGCAGGTTCCCGGTGTGGAAGTACTTTGCAAATTGACGGTCAAGCTGGGGTAGAAGTACGGAGCTGGTCATCAGATTGTGGGAAATCACAGCGTCCCACTCTAACAGGCAGTGTGTGCCCCCTCCTCCTTCTAGGAGCCTTTTAAGGCATGACTTCTCTGACCTTTCTTGCATACAAAGCCACGATGGGTCAACAGACACTGCCAGGAAAGCAGAAAAAAGAAAAAGGAAATCCTACTGTTTTTCAGTGTGTGCCAGCTCAAAAATATTTTTTTCCATGGAGGAATGGTGTGGTCAGTGTGCACTGAGCAGGTAACTTATTCTTTTCAGATGAGACTGTTTCTGTGTCTCTGTCCCTCTTGACAAAATGGGGCCTTTTAGGTGGCTGGGGTGTACCCTGATTGTAAAGCACAGTGCCAGGGACTGATAGTCTTCTTTCTCTTATTCTCATTCTCTTGCATGAGTGTGCTTATTCTTGGCTTTAGGTCTGGGATGAGGTCAGTTCAGCAGACAACAAGAGTGGTTCATAGGCAGAGGTCAGTGCTGGTCTCCAAGGTACTCACATGTTTCTTGGGTGGAACCCTGTGAAATTCTTTATAAATCAACTCTCCTATTAAGTTGGCTGGTAGCCTTAAAACAGGAAGCGATGATTCCACCAGGGCGTTCCTGAGGGTCCCAGGCAGCAGGAAGAAGCAGGCTGAAGGACCTGACAACCTCAGTTCAAATTCTGCTTCTGTCACTTACCTGAGACTTTAAGCAAAACAACTCTTGGAACCTCTGCAAAGCTGTGATTAGGAAGAGCTCTCAGAGTGTCTCTGAGGGTTAGAGGAGATGCTGAAGGTACTGATGCTGCTGCAACAGCTGGTGTGCCTTTGCTCATCCCATCTCATCTGCTCTGAATTACCCCAGAGAAGGCAAGGGATTTGCTCCAGGTCACAGTGTTAGCAGATGGCAGAGTCCAGATCAGAATCCAGTGAGGTCTAAGTCAAAAGTCCATGTCCTCCTCTGCTTACTTCCCCATCTCACAGTCATGAGGTGCTTCATACTTCTTAATGCACTTCTATTCACTAGCTCTTCCAAGTGCTTGGTGAGGAACATGATGTATATTTGACATATTTGACACCCTGCACTCATGTGTTTAAATGACTTGCCCAAGTGGACATTGGGGGCCCCAGGGATTATGGGGCTGGCAGGAGGACCCAGGTTTCCTGAACCCAGGCCAACCAAGGATGGTGCAAAGATGTGGGGATTACAGGAGTGAGTTTCAGCAGTAGACACCTCAGCCTTAAACTCTTATAAGGAAAACAAGCTGATGATCCAGGTGATATCACCTTCAACATGGCAAGTGTCAGACTGAAATGACTGTTGTAATTTGCTTCTGTTTGTCCTTAGAATGGTGGCATTTTGGCATCCAAAGGAGGAAAGAGACCCTTAGAACCCTTTACAGAATGTGTGTTTGTGTGTGTGGTATATACACATATGTATACACACACACACACACAGGAGTCCATTCTCATTATTCACAGTAGCTACATTCTGTAACATTGCAGCAAAGCACTGAATTAGTGAATTCTGAACTACTGCTCCTAGAGAAATATAGGATTCGGTTCCTGCAAGCTTATGGCTACATTTTCATCAACTCGTCAATATATAACCTTGTTATGTGTGCTTCCTTTTAAAGACAACTTATTTAATATACATGGTTGATTCATTAACATTGAATTCATAGCCAACGGCAACGGCAAGCACCATGACTCATACCTGAACAAAACGTTAACTAACACATGCTTGTTTTTTTTTTCTATAAGAAACATCACAGCCTGCTTGGGATTAGGAACACAGACAGCACTCCAGCCCTATGCTGGAGAGCCATTTTAAACAATGAAATCACCAACAAAAAGTACAAAAATGCAAAAGTGTGGCACTAAACACACCAAGAAGAGGATACTTGTTTACAGGCTGAAACAAGAAAGCAGAGCTGACCTCAATTGGGAAGGAACGTGCAAATTATTCACCGCTCTGCACCTGTCTGTGAATGACCACTGAAAAGGCTGTGAGAATTGATTTTAGGGTGATGAATACATTTTTAGTGAGTAGGTAAACTCATAAATGCAGAATCTATGAATAATGAGGACCTGCAGTGTTTATCGTGCTTATATAGAGAGTAACCTCATGCCAGAGGCTCTGAGAAGCAGAGTACGGTGTTTACAATTTTCACTAAGGGGTAAAGAATGGATGGAACTGCCTTCAGGGCCTATTTTGTTGGAGAGAAGCAGAGAGTAAAGGAGACAGTGGTCATCCAGAAGGGAGGGGGATTTGGTGGATGGTGGAGTTGAGAGGGAGGGTGGGAGGGGGTACAGAGCATGGGTCCCTCTCCCTTCTTCCCCTCACAGCTTGGCAGGGCCTTGAACACTCCTTCCCTGAACACCCTGCAGGGTGAAGCCTCTCTCCTGCTCTCATCTGACTTGGTTTCTGCTGAGCATGAAACATAGAGCGACTTTCCTCCCTGGCTGTCACCCAGGTGCTGGGGGAGCACTCTCTGTCTTAAATGTTCCCCTGGGTTCCGTTTCCCCATTTGCTCATTTTCTAGTCCTTTCTCTCCATTACTGTGTCAGCTGACTACCTACTCCCAGTTAAAAAAGCAGACAGTGCTGGGAAATCTCACTGAGAGAGTCAGCCCGAGAGAAGAGATGGAGTCCAGGTCGCTAGGAGCTGAGGACAGCAGCAGCCCTGGTCGAGTCGGGATGTGCAAGACGCGGGGGTGTGCAAGATGCCAGGGTATGCAAGATGCTGCTGGAGACAGTGCATTGGGTGCTGTCATGTTGACCCCCCCAGAATATACAGGCCATCTGCTGGGTCACCTCAACCCTGCACCTCATCACTCCAGGCTCCTCTTAGCAGAACAACACACCCTGGGCAAGGGGGAGTGTTAGGATACCCATGTCTGGGCTTACCGAACTGTGACCATGGCAATGCCCTTTACCTCTCAGAACTTAGAAGCCAGAACCAGGCTGCCGGGGTTGAACCCCAACTCTGCCTCCTACTCCTGGTCTCAGTTTCCTCATCTGTCAAGTGGGGAATATCCATAGGATTAATATCTTCCTCATAGGATGGTTATGAGGATAGTAGTCAACGAGTAATTTATAAAGCACTTAGAACAATGCCTGCACAGAGTAAACTCCGGAGAGAATTAGCTTTTACTATCACTCTGGCTATTATTATTACTACTGTTCTTAATCTCTTGAGTATGGAATGGGGTGGGATCATCTCAGAAGACTTTCTTTCCCTCCTGTTCTGATCCTGGGGGTGGGGTGCTTCCTCACTGGGTGGCCTTGGGCAAGACTCTTCTCCTCTCTGGGGCCCCAGGTTCTTATCTTCTAAGTGAGGTGCTGGGACTCAAGCCCTGAAAGTCTGAATTTACAAATTAAGGAGAAGGCGACTCCCAGGCTGGGGTTTGTTTGTTATCTTGCCCTCTCTTGGGGATGCTAGAAGCCCATTTTGCTTACTTTAAGAATTTACCCAGAATTTAATTTTTCTCCCCTTTTGGTCTATTATGAGCAACTGCTTATCTCATCTTAGTTGAGATAAGCAGTTAAGTCATGAGATTAACAGTTTATATTAGCAGTGGGTTTTTAAAGTTCCCATTCACTGAGTGTTGACCCAGCACCTTCCCGAGCCTGGGCTGATTGATTCTATCATCATTACAACTCCGGGAGGGAGATTATTGTCCCCATATTAGACAGGAGGAAAACGAGGCACAGAGAGATTATGCATCTTGGCCAACTACACACAAGTAGTAAATGGTAAATCCAGATTAAAATCAGAATCCCTGCTTTCTACAAATGCTACCCCCATAGGCAGTTGGCCATGAACTCAACTTCTATGATGATAACAGATACACCATCCCTTTCAATAGGCTGCTCATCGTATTGATCAAAACCACAGATTCTCATCATTGGAAGATACTGTAGCAGTCATCTTCGGGGTGTGTTAAGCTTTGGAGGGATCATGGTCCCTGTGAAAAGGTGAAAGAAGGTATGGACCCTTTCCATCCCCAAAAGTTTCACATATCCACATAAAAACGTAAACAGAAGTGTCTCAATTTCACCAAGTTTAGATATCTCAGGCTAAAAATCTCAAATAATGCTTAAATTCTCTTGAAACTCTCTAGTACATATTTATTTTTGGTTCAGTTGTGCATTGATGAGAACTTCCTACACAAAGCAGCTGTTCATTCCATTAATGTTCACCTCTGATTGTTAGAAAGTTGCTCTTTCAACACAACTGACATGCGTTTCCCCCAGACTTTGGTCCCATTTTGGCTCCTACATGTTACTAATACATAGAAACATCCAGTCTACCTTCCCAGGACAATTCTCCATGATTCTGAGGATGCCAGCCACACTGTCTCTAGCCCTCCCAGGCTGGAAGGGTCTGCCCTCCACGACTCAGCTCATTTTCTCCTGCACACATTCATTTATCAATGATTCTCTCAAACATCCAGAGCCTGTTTACAGTCCAGAACGTAATACAATGTTCTAGCCATGGAGGGACCAGGGCAGTGCAGGATTCTCACTTTTATTTTGGAAATCGGATCTCCATTAATATGCCTCAGTTAAAAAACACCTTATTTTATTTTGAAATATAACACACACACAGAGACTTCCTGGTATAAAATGACAGTTCGGTGAGCTAACAGTCACAGAGCAAACATCCACATAAGCACCACCCAAGTCAAGAACTAGGCTTGAACCACTCCTGCTGTACCCCAATGATCATGCCTCCCTCCTCCACAAAGGTAACTTCTATTATTTAATGGGCTTCCCTCATATCTCAGTTGATAAAGAATCTGCCTGCAATGCAGGAGACTCGGGTTTGATTCCTGGGTTGGGAAAAGCCCCTGGAGAAGGAAATGGCAACCCACTGCAGTATTTTTGCCTGGAGAATCCCATGGACAGAGCAGCTTGGCAGTCTACATGGGGTTGCAAGAGTTGGACACGACTGAGTGACTTTCACTTTACTTCACTTCATTCTTTTAAGGTAGTAATCTTCTTGCTTTTCTTAAAAGTTTTATCATCTTATATGTATGCCACATAGCACTACAGATTAGTTTCCCTGGCTTTGAATTTTATATACATGGAATCATATACATAGGCATCCTTTTGAATCTGACAATTCATCCATTGGTATATGTTTGTGAGATTCAGGCATGTTGTTGTATATTTAGTTGTAATTTATTCATTTTCATTTCTGGAAAATTCCCATTTGCCTGAATTTACTGGAATTTATTTATCTAATAATATTTTATTCCTAATGGACACAGGGCCTGTGTCCAGATTTTGGTAACTGTGAACAAGCTGCTACAAACACTGGAGCACACACACACACACATTTAGGTTGGGTATACCTAAAAAAAGAAACTCTTTGTAATTTCAGCTTAGTAGATAATAGCAACACGTATTCCAAAGTAGTTGTATCAACTGGCACTTTCAATAGACAGCCAGTGGGAATTTGCTGTAAGATGCAGGGAATCCAAAGCCAGTGCTCTGTGACAACCTACAGGGGTGGGATGAGGAGGGGTGTGGGAGGGAGGTCCAAGAGGGAGAGGACAGATATACATACCTGTGGGTGATTCTTGTTGATGTATGGCAGAAACCATCACAATATTGTAAAGTAATTAACCTCTAATGAAAAATAAAATAAAATCACACAAACTGACAATTTCACTAGCTCTGTGGGTATGTTCCAAATGTTCCATGCTCTTGCCAACACTTAGAATTACTAATCTTTTTTTTTTTTTGACGCATTTTAATAAATTTATTTATTTTAGTTGGGGGCTAATTACTTTACAATATTGTAGTGGTTTTTGCCATACATTGACATGAATAAGCCATGGGTTTACATGTGTTCCCCATCCTGAACCCCTCTCCCACCTCCCTCCCCATCCCATCCCTCTGGGTCATCCCATTGCCCCAGCCCTGAGCATTTGTCTCATGCATCGAACCTGGAATGGTGTTCTGTTTCACATATGATAATATACATGTTTCAATGCTATTCTCTCAGAACGTCCCACCCTCACCTTCTCCCTCAGAGTCCATAAGACTGTTCTATGCATCCGTGTCTCTTATTCTGTCTCGCATATAGGGTTATCGTTACCATCTTTCAAATTCCATATATATGCATTAGTATACTGTATTGGTGTTTTTTTTTTTTCTGGCTTACTTCACTCTGTATAATGGGCTCCAGTTTCATCCATCTCAATTAGAACTGATTCAAATATATTCTTTTTAATGGCTGAGTAATATTCCATTGTGTATATGTACCACAGCTTCCTTATCCATTCGTCTGCTGATGGACATCTAGGTTGCTTCCATGTCCTGGCTATTGTAAACAGTGCTGCGATGAACATTGGGGTACACGCGTCTCTTTCAATTCTGGCTTCCTCAGTGTGTATGCCCAGCAGTGGGATTGCTGGGTCATATGGCAGTTCTATTCCCAGTTTTTTAAGGAATCTCCACACTGTTCTCCATAGTGGCTGTACTAGTTTGCATTCCCACCAACAGTGTAAGAGGGTTCCCTTTTCTCCACACCTTCTCCAGCATTTATTGCTTGTAGACTTTTGGATAGCAGCCATTCTGACTGGTGTGAAATGGTACCTCATTGTGGTTTTGATCTGCATTTCTCTGATAATGAGTGATGTTGAGCATCTTTTCACGTGTTTGTTAGCCATCTGTATGTCTTCTTTGGAGAAATGTCTGTTTAGTTCTTTGGCCCATTTTTTGATTGGGTCGTTTATTTTTCTGGAATTCAGCTGCAGGAGTTGCTTGTATATTTTTGAGATTAATTGTCTGTTGCTTCGTTTGCTATTATTTTCTCCCATTCTGAAGGCTGTCTTTTCACCTTGCTTATAGTTTCCTTTGTTGTGCAAAAGCTTTTAATTTTAATTAGGTCCCATTTGTTTATTTTTGCTTTTATTTCCAATATTCTGGGAGGTGGGTCATGGAGGATCCTGCTGTGATTTAAGTCAGAGAGTGAACACCTTATCATCGACAAAGGAGGCAAGAATATACAATGGAGAAAAGACAATCTCTTTAACAAGTGGTGCTGGGGAAACTGGTCAACCACTTGTAAAAGAATGAAACTAGAACACTTTCTAACACCATACACAAAAATAAACTCAAAATGGATTAAAGATCTAAACGTAAGACCAGAAACTATAAAACTCCTAGAGGAAAACATAGGCAAAACACTCTCTGACTAATCTTTTTAACTTGAGCTAGTCTAGTGGTTTTATAGTGGCATCTCATTGTGGTTTTCATTTGTATTTCCCTAGTGATGAGCAAAGTTGAGCCCATTTTCACCTATTTATTAGGTGTTTATGGATTGGAGCTTTTGGCAACTCCTTAACAATCCAATTCATATTGAACTTGTAGCCAAATGAAATGGTTTCTGACAGAGGATGCTGTTTAGTCATAACTCCCTTATTGACTTCAGATGGATTTTGGGTTCTGAAAGCAGGACCATATATTCTTAGTAATAATGACAGCTAATACTTATCGAGTGTCTACTGCGTTCCAAGCACTGAACTATATGTTTGACATACATAGTGTCTCTTAATCCTCACAACCAGCTTATTAGGTTGATACTATCATTATCCTCTTTTTACATAAGATAATACTAGAGTAGTAACTTAACCAAAGGTCTCATAACTAACAAGTAGATTCAAATCACCACCTTTAGTTACTATAACAAACTGACTCCCGAAGATGGAAACACATGACTACAATTTAAAAAAAAACCCTTTAAAATGATTAAAAGCTGAATAATAAAATGTACGTGTAGCTGTCAAATGGAGAAAAATCATTGCAAACTATGACACAGGATGAATGTTCATAATGTGCAAAGAGTTTTTACAAGTTAATGAAAGGGCATGCATCTCAAAAACTGGTCAAACGTTTCTTGGGTCCTATAAATCTGGAAAATTCTGCACAAGTTTTTATGTTCTTCTACCCCCAGGAGGTATATGAGAAAACTTTATGAATCTGAGAAGTTTTGCACTAGAAATCTACTTTAACATGGAATTTTCGTATTTGACAAAAATAGCCTTTAGCATACTGATGAATTACAATCCTTTGGAACAGACTGGTGAACTCTATAGTAACCACTGTGCTGTGCTTAGTCTCTCAGTCCTGTCCAACTCTTTGCGACCCTATGGACTGCACCGCGCCAGGCTCCTCTGTCCATGGGGCTTCTCCAGGCAAGAATACTGGAGTGGTTGCCACTCCCTCCTCCAGGGATCTTCCCAACCCAGTGGTTGAACCCAGGTCTCCCACATTATAAGAGGATTCTTTACTGTCTGAGCCACCAGGGAAGCCCATAATAACCACTCCTTTGATTTCTAATCTGGTAAAACTTTCAACAAAGGAAACGAAATTAGTTTTGTCCCGGGTTTCTCAACTTTGATGCTATTGACATCTTGGACTGGATAACTCTCTATTGTAGGGGAGGGGGCAGTCTTAGGCATTTCAGGGTGTTCAGCAGCATCCTTGGTTTCTGCAAGGTAGATGCCAGGTGTCACTAGCATCCCCCCCACCCCCAGTTGTGACAACCAAAACTGCCTTCAGATGTAACCAAATGCTCCCTGGGGGAAGACTACCCTCCCTCAACCCCTTAAGAACCATTGGTCTGGCCTTTCTGGTTTCTTGAGAACTCCTGTTGTGCCCCCTGATTACCTCCTAACTATCTAAGTGCTCCCCAAGCTGCACAGCACTTCACTCGATTTTGATCTCTCTGCCCTGTGGCATCCACTATTCTTTGTTTTACTATAAGAGGGTCCATCTCTTGACTTGGAGTCTTTCTTGTTTGTTAGAATTCCTTAGATCTCCAGGCACACCAAACCCTGTGGTTTCCTTGATGTGGAACCTCTTTTCATCCTTCCACCCTGAAGGTGGAATTAAGCTCCTTCCTTCAATCATCTCTACACTCCCTGCACAGCCTTCCATCAGATCTCCAGCATGTGTTATACTTATTTATCTATGCAATTGTCTCAGTTTTTTGAGAGCAAGGACTGGGTCCTATTCATCCTCTTATTATCAGCACAGAGTAGGCACCAATCAATACAAATAAAGGGGCAAAACAGACTTGAGGAGGGTCAGGAATTTCAGTCATGGGATCCTGGGTGAATTTCCAGAAAGACTGAGTTAATCCACAGCCCCTTCACCAGTTTCTTCCTGCAAATGTTCTCCTTGCCTCTCTCCGGGCAGACAATCTTTCTTCCGGAGAGAAGGTGAAAGTCCTGTAGAAGGTGCCGTCCTGTCTTTCTCCTCCTCTGCCATGAATATGACATCATCTGCTCAGTTGGCATGTCCAGACCGTTCCTGATACTTTTCTCATTCCAAACAGAAGGAGAAAAGCCCCTTTCCCTTGATCTCAGCCGTTTTTGCAAACCTCAGTTTATCCCAGCCAGTGACACTTGTCATCCTTGGAGATGAGTCCTCCTTTCCATGTTCTGGGAGTTCCTCTTGGGCCTGTGTCTCTGGGAGGCACCCCCTCCTCCGACACTGCGTCAGTCTCTTTAAGTATTTCCTTCTTTTTATTTCCTGTCTGGGATTATTTCAAGCTTAAGAAACGGAATTTAACTCTTGGGAACCTTCTAGCTTTATCAAAGCGATCCAAGATGGCGGCAGGGGGCAAGAAGAAAAGGACATTTTTGAGAAACATTAATAAAGGGCAAGTGACAGGACATGACGACCATGTGGACACGGAGGAGGGGAGATGATTCCCAGATTTCTGTTTGAAGACAAAGGAGGGACTGGTGATTCCTGTTGAAAAGAGGGTCCCGGGAGGAGGAGGAGGATGGAGACAAGGAAGAAGAGTGGGCTCTCAGAAAAGAAAATAGCTGTGGTCTGGGACTTTGAGAATCTGAGGTTTCCTGGGGGGACCAGTGGAGATGCAGAGGAGGTAACTGGGTAGAAGAGCCCGACGCTCTGCACAGCAAGGGTGACTGGAAGGCTGCTGGCATGTAGATGGGAGCTGCAGTGGAGAGAGTAGACGAGGGCTCAGACAGTGTGTGCTGATGGAACAGACGAGGCTAAAGACGGAGCAGGAAGGAAAGCTCTTGAAGGAGACGGCGAAGGAGCGGTCAGAGAGAGAGCCAGAGATCCAGGAGAGGGGCATGCATTTCAGGACAGAAAGGAGGGCCAGCAGCTTCAAATGATGTAGAGAGGTCAGTTCAGATATGGACAGAGATATGACCACTGAATTAGCAGCAGAGGGTCGTTGAGGACCATGGGGAGGGCAGCCTTAGGAGGGCAGGGAGCTGTAGTCAGATGACAGGGGATGGAGGAGAGGCAGGGAGAACAGGCAGTGGGGAACAGACTTAGGGTGAAAAGGGAGTCAGTCAACCGACCAGCAAACTGAGGGGCTAGGGTGCACCCGGGGCCACTCTGAGCAGTGGGTACAGTAGGGAGCAAACAGGTAAAATGCTCTGCCCTCACAATGTGTACTTTTTAGGGAGAGGAAGTAGGGAGGGAGGACTTTTAAAATTTTTTTTACTTTTTTCTTCCAGTTTTACTGAGGCATAACTGATAAGGATTCATTTTAAAGATGTTTATAAGAAGAATCATCATTTGCCAGATGAGGAGGCCAAAAGAAGTTAGATGGCAACTTGCTCCAGTTAACATAAAAGTCAGAGCTGAGGTCATGCCCTGACCTGTCTGACCCTTTCCATCCTTTGCTGCTTGAAGGGGATGGAGTTTAGGTGGGAAGAGGTTACACAGAAGGCATATGGCATGGGAAGAGTGGGAAGAACAGAGGTGCAGGGTGCAGGGTTATTCATGGTTGGACTGTGCCTACACAAAGCAAGGTTTCTACCGGCCTCTGGTGGCCCACAACTGTGCTGGGCCTCATACGTGGGCTCAGGTTCCTCCAACGGGGACGGCAGGCACTGAAATCTACCTGTTCTCACATGGTCCTGTTTGAGCCAGAAGCTTGAGAGGTAGCCTGTTGTGGTCCCGCCCCCAACTTCCCCATCTCCACCCCCCTTATTTAGGAGTAAATCTCTAGAAGCGCAGGCACTGATCAACATCCCTCCATGAGATTTATAGAGAGGCACCAGAAAGAGACAGGGTCTTCCTTCCTCTGGGATGGTGAGTTTAGGGACCAGAGTGGGCCACCCACAGCTGTCTAACTCAACCATCTGAAGAAAACACCAGGGAGAGATAAACAGGGCCAAGAGGTCCTATATCATTTGAGCTCCTTGATCCAGCTCTGCCTGAATCTATCAAGAACTATCCGAGACTTTCTGATGCTTGAACCAATGAATTGTCTTTTGCACTCTAACTTGAGTTGTGTTTCTATACTTGCAAATGCAAAAATCTGACCAGTACAGTTTGTCACAATATGTTGTAACCAAGCAGGACCCTCTTGGGCCTTCCTGGGACAGATCCCTCCCCCATATCTTCTGCTTTAGCTCCTCTCTGTAGTATTTAGATAATAGTATCCGACACACACTTCCTGAGTTGTTTTTGCAGATGCTAAAACCATCCCCGAATGGAAGAAATTAACTATTTGATGATCATGAGTCTCCAGACCTACTGGTGCCTAAGGATTGATCATATTAACCACTCTATGACCTCACCATCAACCAATCAGAGAATTGTGCAAACTGATCACATACCCTGAGACCCCCTCCCTCATCTGGCCTTTAAGAATGCTCAACTGAAACCCTTTGGGAAGTTCAAGGTTTTAAAGCGGGAGCCCCCAGTCCTCCTTGACAATAAATGCTGCACTCTCTTTCACCGCAACCTGGTGTCAGTAGACTGGCTTTATAGCATGCGGGCGAGTGGACCCAAGTTTGGTTCTGTAACAGTGTCAGTTGTGACTGTGTAAGATATGTTTTTGACTTTTGTGGAAACTAACTGACTCCAGGGGCTTCCTCCATGGAACCATATGCATTCACCACCTTCTAGGTGCTAACTCTGCAGGTGATAAAGAGATGAGTAAGACATGTGCTTACATGCAGCTGTGGAGATGATAAGAACCATCTACAAAGTGCTGTACATCCATTTCTCTGAATTTACAATCACGGGAACTGATTAGCCAGGAAGGGTTTGGCAAGTATGCACCCAGCTGGAGAGGTGATCCATGAGAGCTCAGAGGAAGGTACATTATCGGGGGGAGGGAGTGAATGTGGGGTTCCTCTAGCACTCTGTTCTGGGAGACTGGGCTAAGGTGGGGGTGTTGGGGGATACAGAGAGAGGGGAGCAGGTGGTTCAGGGGAGCCACGTGAGTATTAATGTAAGTGGAAGGAAGAGCTGCTTCTCATACCTTTCCCATTCCAGCGTGGGCATGTCCCAGCTTAACCACCACGGGGAAGTGAGGGGCTGTGAGCTGAAAGAGACAAGAGAAAACCACTCATTAGCATCCCAGAGCATCACCACCACTCTGGTCACTAGTGCCAACTGGGAAGCCCATATATATGCATATATACAGTTCTGACTGATTCACGATGTTGTACGACAGAAACCAATACAACATTGTAAAGCAATTATCTTCCAATGAAGAAAAATAATAGTGGTCACACCAAGATGCGAACAAGCATTTATGAGCTGCACTACGTGGGTGCTGTGTTAAGCGACTGTCCTGGACGCCCACCTTTAAAGGGTGATGGGGCAGCAGCCTGGCCTGGTTAGTTCCCTGTCACACCCTCAGCAACCAGAACACGGCCTGACCCAGGGAAGGGGCTGACACAGAACCTGTGCCACAGTCTGTGTCTGGGTAAGACTTGTAAGGCATGCATGCCTCCCCCTGTGATACAGAGGAAGAGAGGGGCTCAAATGGTCAGATGCTTGTCTTGGCCATGCTTACTCAGCTAGGAAGTGAGGGGACCAGGATTGAACCTAGGCTATGCATTTCCTCCTCACGCTGTTTGTATGTTGTTTGAAATAGGTTTGTTTGGCGTCTAGAAGTATACTTGGAGTTGCTTAAGGATAGAGGTTATCCCTCCTCATTATTTAGTAATAATTCCACGACTTGGTCAGCTCCAGAAGAGGTAATCATGTCCCACCCTCTATGCCGTACAGGTTTCTGTTCTGGGGCCTGTTCCTCCATCCTGGACTGTCCCCTGACACCCTGGATGCTCTGAGAGGAGGAACCAGGTCTTCCCTCCTGATGCCCAGCACCTGGTCTGACACATAGGAGCGACTATAACTGCCACAGAGGGTCTGTTGTGGGTCCCAAAGCCACGGGCTGGACCTCATCTCATTTTCCTCCACCAAGGTCTCATGAGGCAAGCAGGAAAGGTATTCTTGTAACACTTGACAAAAAGTCAAGACTCAGGCAGCTGCTGGGAAGGGGTGGAGCTGGGACATGAACTCGGGTCTGTTAGACTCCAGACTCGATGTGACTTGTTTCCTCTAAGACCTAGGCAAGGGCTTCCTGCAACAGAGGCTGAATAAGAAATTTCTTCCATGATTTCAGGCTAAAATGTATAATATCCTAGTGTCTAGAGTTAATAAATGCAGATTTTAGAAAAGGCAATATTTGTTTTTGATTTCAAAAGCAATATGTACTCACTATAAAATTTTGGAAACTATAATAAAGTAATATGTCATTATGTATAAAGAACACAATAAAAATCACGTGAACTTTTTTAATGGTTTTGGTGTATTATCTGTTTCCTTTTTTATTTTTTTAATCCAAATTTTTTCTTTTGATTTGTTGTGTTCTTACAAAGTTGGGAGTATAATGCATGCCCAATTCTGCTTCTTGCTCTTTCCACTTCATGTTATAAGTGGTAAGCATGTTCCTGGTGGTAATATTTGTCAGCTTAAGAGTTATTATGGGATATTTCACATATGAGAAAAGACTTAAAAAGCAATATTGTGAACATCACTTAGCTTTAGCAATAAACCATTGTCCAAACAGTTGAAGCCCCTGATGTCCTTCTTTCTCATCACATTTCCTTCCCTCCTATCTCAGATGTAACCATCATATAAATTATGTGTTTATTATTCCCTTGTGTTTATTCATATTTAACTACTACATAAGATTCCCCATAACAGACATTACACATTTAAAAACCTTATGTAAGTGGCATCAAAAGAATCTACTCATACATTTTTGGGGTACATTGTGTTTGTGAGATTCATGTATGTTGATACATAAAGCTCAGATTCCCGTTTAACTGCTGCTAAGTATTCCATTTGATGAGCACATTACCATTTGTCCATTTCCTGCTAATAAACACTTAGATGACTTCTATTTTTCCAATTATAAACAATACTAGTAAGGGAGCTTCGCCAGGACACAGGCACAGGTGTGGAATTGCTGGGGTGGGGCAGTGCTTGTCTCAGCTTTGCTAGATGTAGCCAAATTTCTCTGCAAAGTGGATGTACCACCTATGCTCTCATAGGCAGGAAAAGAGATCCCAACATTTGAGGATGAAAGACTGAAATTTCATCAAGCCAAGGGGCATACGGTGAAATTAATGGGTGCATTTTCACCAAGTGGCTCTTGTTCCCAAGCAAAATTGTCACCCCGAGTCATTCACTCACAGACCCTAGACACCCTCTGCAGTCCACGGACTGCCCAGATCACTACTGGGGCTTCATCTCCATCTTATTTTAGGGTGGAGCTTGAGGTGAGGGGCAACGTTGCACTCTCTCTTCCTCTCCATCCCTCTCAAACTGATTGTTTCCCTGCATGCCGGCAGGTATTGGAAAGAACTGTGCTCAGAGTTAACCTTACTTTCTGTTTAATCTTAAACTAGATGCTTAACTTCTCTGAACCCTAGAGCTCTAACCTGCAAAATGGTACAAAAATGTGCTCTAATCTGCAAAATTATGAATAAAGCACAAGCTGGAATCAAGATTGCAGGGAGAAATAGCAATAACCTCAGATACGCAGATGACACCACCCTTATGGAAGAAAGAGAAGAAGAACTAAAGAGCCTCTTGATGAAAGTGAAAGAGGAGAGTGAAAAAGTTGGCTTAAAACTCAACATTCAGAAAATGAAGATCATGGCATCTGGTCCCATCACTTCATGGCAAATAGATGGGGGAACAGTGGAAACAATGACAGACTTTATTTTTTGGGGCTCCAAAATCACTACAGATGGTGACTGCAGGCATGAAATTAAAAGATGTTTGCTCCTTGGAAGAAAAGTTATGACCAACCTAGACAGCATATTAAAAAGCAGAGACATTACTTTACCAACAAAGGTCCATTTAGTCAAAGCTATGGTTTTTCTAGTAGTCATGTACGGATGTGAGAGTTGGACTATAAAGAAAGCTGAGCACCAAAGAATTGATGCTTTTGAACTGTGGTGTTGGAGAAGACTCTTGAGAGTCCCTTGGACTGCAAGGAGATCCAACCAGTCCATCCTAAAGGAAATCAGTCCTGAATATTCATTGAAAGGACTGATGCTGAAGCTGAAACTCCAATACTTTGGCCATCTAATGCGAAGAACTGACTCATTTGAAAAGACCCTGTTGCTGGGAAAGATTGAAGGCAGGAGGAGAAGGGGACGACAGAGGATGAGATGGTTCGATGGCATCACTGACTCAATGGACAAGAGTTTGAGTAAATCTGGGAGCTGACAATGGACAGGGAGGCCTGGTGTGCTGCAGTCCATGGAGTCACAAAGAGTCGGACAGGACTGAGAGACTGAACTGAACTGACTGAACTGAATCTGCAAAATGGGGACAATAATGCCCAACTCACAAGTTAGTTGGGGGAAGAAGAAATGACATAAAGAATGTAAAACTGGCACCACGTAGAGGTTCAAAATCAAAGTGTGAAGTAGAGTTGAAGGGAGGAAGGAGATGACTCTGGTTCTGTGGGGCAAGGAGAGAGATAAAGGGGGAGGCTGGATGATTGAAGAAAGAGAGTAGAGGCTCCAACCTGGCAGTATCTGGTTAAGAGCAGGGGAGGGAGTGAAATGAAGCCTAACGAAGGAAAATCAGGGGGCTACACCATAGGGAGTCATCAGAGGTGATTAAAGTTTGGCAGTTTTAATCTGTAAGAATCTTAGCAATCATCTTGCTTATCCCCTGTATTAACATGTTAAGGCAGGTAGAATTTCTAGGAATGCTCCCCGAGATGTCCCACTCTAATCTCTGGAGTCTGTGAATGTGATGAGATTGTCATACAATGATTGGTCTGTTATATGCACAGCTGACCTTAAAACAGGGAGATTATTTTAATTGATTCACATGAGCTCTTAAAAGCAGAGAACTTTCTCAGACTGGTGGCAGAAGAGGAAGGCAGAGAGATTTGAACCATGAGAAAGACTTAATATATCATTCCTATGCCAGGAGCTGAAGGAAGCCCCTGGCTGAAAGCCAGCAGGGAACTGGGGACCTCAGACCCATAGCTGCAAAGAACTGAATTATGTGAGTAACAGGAATGAGCTTGGGGGAGAACCTTGAGCTATGGAGAATGTGGCATGCCAGCATCTTGATTTCAGTTGGATGAGACCCTAAGCAGAGAACCTTGTCATGCCGTCCCACCAGATGTACATAACTGTGAGCTAATAAAGAGGTATTCTTTTAAGCTGCTAAATTTGTTAGAGGAGTAATAGGAAACTAACACATGTGTCCTCCTAGATACTGAAGTCCAAAGAGTGAAGTGATTGTTTTCACAACATATAATAACAAAACTAGTCAAGCTCCTGTGTTTTGAGTCTTAATCAAGCCCTCTCTCTACCAAGGCACACTTTCCTGGGGATCATATGCATCTCTGAGGTGCAATAAACGCTTTTCCCTAATTATAAGGATCAATAAAATAGTATAAGATCAAATCAATTTAGTCGGCACTAATTGAAATAAGAAATATTATGTGGCTGGCTCTCTGTTTTATGTTGTGTAGGACACACAGAAGATTGAGACAGGGTTTCCTAGAGAGATGAACTATGCAATGAAAGAGTGGAACCAGCAGTACAGTGGGTGAGTCTGAGTGGGTGGTGTCATGAGCAAGTCTCCATAGAAAAGGAATACTCAGAGAAGGATTCTGAAGGATGAGTAGCTTTGTGGGTGGGTAGGGGGAAGGCTTAGCATCCCTCAAGAGCTGAATGGTGCAGAGTGCTATGGTCTTCCCATGAAGGGTGTTTAGATTCTTCATGAGCTCTCATGAATGAAGACTCAAAGGAAGGGAGGATTTATCTTATGATACTTAATATGAGTTTATCATCAATAAAGTGATTTTGGACATAATTGCTAAGTGGAATTAAATATTTGAACTGAGTGCCCTTCTCCAACACTCTGAAATGAGACTAGAGGAACATATTAATGGTCAAAAATAGTGGGAGTAGAAACTGACACAGAAAGTCAATCGAGGGAAATCTGAGAATTTACAGTAAGATATTTCAAAGAAAGTATTTTGAAAATGTGTTTAAAACAATGAATTTTCCTGATACTAGGAGAAAGTGTCCTTTGCCATTTTTTACTTTGGTTGAGAAAAGCATTCTTTTCAGAACCAGCTTGCAAGTCTCTGAGCTGGTGTTGTGAGAAGGAAGAGGCAATTTGGGGCCAGATTGCTAGGGGCCTTCAAATATGAAGGGAAGAATTTAGGTTGCTTGGGTGGGCTGGATAAATAGCTCAGTTCTGGGACAGGAGCATGACCTGTCAGCTGAGGGCAGGTTAAATTGTATTGGGAGAGGCTGAAGGGCCAGGCTTCAACAGTATGTGAACTGTGAACCTCCAGATGTTCAAGCTGGATTTAGAAAAGGCAGAGGAACCAGAGATCAAATTGCCAATATCCGCTGGATCATCAAAAAAGCAAGAGAATACCAGAAAAACATCTACTTCTGCTTTATTGATTATGCCAAAGCTTTTGTTTAGAGCACAACAAATTGTGGAAAATTCTTCAAGGAATGGGAATACCAGACCATCTTGCCTGTCTCCTGAGAAATCTGTATGCAGGTCAAGAAGATACAGTTAGAACTGGACATGGAACAACAGACTGGTTCCAAATAGGAAAAGGAGTACGTCAAGGCTGTATATTGTCACCCTGCTTATTTAACTTATATGCAGAGTACATCATGTGAAATGCCAGGCTGGATGAAGCACAAGCTGGAATCAAGATTGCCGGGAGAAATAGCAATAACCTCAGATATACAGATGACACTACCCTTATGGCAGAAAACGAAGAACAACTAAAGAGCCTCTTGATGAAAGTGAAAGAGGAGAGTAAAAATGCTGGCTTAAAACTCAACATTCAGAAAACTAAGATCATGGCATCTGGTCCCATCACTTCATGGCAAATAGATGGGGAAACAGTGGAAACAATGACAGACTTCATTTTGGGGGGGCTCCAAAATCACTACAGATGGTGACTGCAGGCATGAAATTAAAAGACGCTTGCTCCTTGGAAGAAAAGTTATGACCAACCTAGACAGCATATTAAAAAGCAGAGACATTACTTTGCCAACAAAGGTCCATTTAGTCAAAGCTATGGTTTTTCTAGTAGTCATGTACGGATGGGAGAGTTGGACTATTAAGAAAGCTGAGCACCAAAGAATTGATGCTTTTGAACTGTGGTGTTGGAGAAGACTCTTGAGAGTCCCTTGGGCTGCAAGGAAAACAAACCAGTCAATCCTAAAGGAAATCAGTCCTGAATATTCATTGGAAGGACTTATGCTGAAGCTGAAAACTCCAATATTTTGGCCACCTGATGTGAAGAACTGACTCAACAGAAAAGACCCTGATGCTGGGAAAGACTGAAGGCAGAAGGAGAAGGAGATGCAAGAGGATGAGATGGTTGGATGGCATCACTGACTTGATGGATATGAGTCTGAGTAAGCTCCAGGAGTTGGTGATGAACAGGGAAGCCTGGTGTGCTGCAATCCATAGGGTTGCAAAAAGTCGGACAGGACTGAGCGACTGAACTGAACTGAAGGACCAGAGAACAATTTGGAATTGGTTACGACCGACTCGAAGTGCTACTAGTTGGGCTTGAACTAGGATGGGGGTGATGGAGAGAGTGGGGACACTCCCAAGAAGTTTTTTAAGTGACATTTTAAAAAAAATGGAAATATCATCTTCAAATGACCATAGAAACTCAAGACTAGGATTGTCTACAACTTTACCCTCTAATCAAATCAGTGTTTGCTTTGGTCTACCCTATTTAGTCCTCATTTATATGTCCAATTAAAAAAAGGGGTATTCTGCAATATTAGAAAAAGAATTTTATATTTATTCACTTACCATTACACCATTAGTTTTTTCCCTATTTTTGCCACAATCTTTTTTTCTTTTCTTTATATCCCTCCCCCACTTCCCATCTCATCCTCTGCCAGGTGAGGATGAGATGATTAGATAGCATTACTGACTCAATGGACATGAATCTGAACTCCAGGAGATAGTGAGGGACAGGGGAACCTGGTGTGCTGTAGTCCATGCAGTTGCAAAGAGTCTGACTCGTCTTAGTGACTCAACAACAACAACAACCCACTTCCCAGCCCAGGTGACTGATCTCATTGTCCTGGTGATTTCTGCCCAATACCTGTTATGCGCCATCTTTGCAAATATTTATACACTTGTATGAATGAGATCAATTTTTTCCAAAATGGCTCTTTTCACTTCACAGCTCACCATGTGCCCTCCCTTCCCCATGTCAGTAGCTACACTCCTAATCCAATAATTTTAATAGCGTCACAATACCCCACAGGGCACGTGGATTGCAATTTCTTGGCCATTTTCCTATAATGGCCATTTGTGCCATTTTCTCTCTCTCTCTGCTGCTATGAGCAATACCACTAAATATCTTTTACACATGAGCTTGTACACTAGTGTCATAATACCTAGTCAAGAGCTTCTCAAGGGGAGAATCAGCAGTATTTGGAGACATCCTGCTAGGTTTCTAGAGTCATATTTAAGAGCTCAAGAAAGAACAAGGATGCTCTCATACTGCACCCTGGATGGATCCCCCCACCATATGCTCTTCCAGGCTAATGACAGCCACACTTATTGAGTGTCTCATAAGGGCCAGGGATGGTTCTAGGCACTCAGATTTGTTAGCATTCTCCCCTTTCCTGATGTGATAGATAAGAAATCAGGGGCAAGCCATCTGTCAAGGTCAGGCAGTTAGGAAACAGTGGAGCTCCTCCACTGCCACCCAGGTCTTCTCCCCACGCTTCCCCTCTCCCTTCCTAAGCCATTCAATTGGGTTTCAAAGGCCACTCTTATTTCCACTCATTTGCAACATGCCAGCCCCTCCCCAAACACAGACAGGTCATGGAGGACAAAAAACATCTTGTCGGCTATTTTCTCTCTTCCCTTCCCAACAATAGCTTTATTTAGTTCCCCTGGGGATGGCAGGCCTGCATCAGTCTCTCACAGACTCCCTGTTCCCGCTCACATGCCCCCGGGGGCTCCAGAGTTCAGCACTGCCCAATGGCGTGAGAGGCCTGACATCCTGTTAGAAGGGGTGAATCAATTTTTGAAACCAGAGATCCCCAGCCTGATAAGGGCCCTATTCAGAAGTCTCCCAAGAAAACCAAGTAAGTGGGGGTGGCCCAGGGCTCCTGCTAGGCATTCTCTTGGGGGGCTGGAGTCAGAGCAGTGTGAGCCCAGATCAGAGTTGTACCAACCTCCCCTTCAAGCCAAGGAATTGGAGAGCTGGGACCTGAGTGGTCTGGGGCAGCTCCCCACTGAAGGAGGCAGTTCTCTGTGTATTCATGACTCTCTGGAGATTTAAATACACAGTGTTTGGTCCTGGCTAAGTGATGGAGAAAGCAAGGCTTGGAAGAATCTGAGGGAGGAAAACAAGGACCAAAAAGACCTTGGAAGGTTTCAAGGAGAAGCTGGGACACCATCCATGCTTCTGAGGCTCTGCCTGATCTAGTTCTCACTACCTCTTGTTTCATCTTGTGTTTCCCCCTCCTTCCCACCCCAGCTTCTGTCTACAGGTTATGTTCCAGCCCATGGGCCTTTCAGATCTTTCCTGAATGAGCCTCATTCTCTCTGGCCACAGGGCCTCTGCATATGCTGCTCCTTTTCTCTGAAAGATGCTACCTAACACTGTTTTCTAGGCCACCCCTTTTCATACTTCATAGCTCAGTTGATATGCTCTGTCCCCAGGTTGCACTTCCCTGGATACTGGTCTAAAAAATAAGTGCTTCTTGAATCTTCTTTATCACACCATGAAATCTCCCTTCATAGAGTTAGCCACTATTTGTAATTGCACATTTATTTTCTTTGTTGTCCCTTTCTCAACTCCAAGGTAGGTGCTCTGAGAGAACAAGGTGCTATGCATGTTTCATTTACAGCTGTATCCCCAGGCTCCATCCAAGGGGTGGCATACAGTAGACTGTGCATGAAGTGTATATGTTGGATGGGTGTTAGACAAAGGCTTCCATGACAGGGAATGATGTCACATGTATACGGGCAGAGTTGGACAGAATTTAGGGAAAACTTGTTAGTAAAGGTTGGTGTGAGTAGAGGCTTGCTGGGGAAGCAGTGGGAATTAGGGTGAAAATGTGGGCAGTGGCAAGCTTGGGGGGGTCTTACACACGAGGAAGGGATTTAGGATGTTTTCTGTGGACACTGGGCAGCCACTGAGGGTTTGGCTACAGAGTGTAGACAGACAAAGCAGGTTCAGGAAGACTTCTGGAGGCTGTGTTAACAAGAGCTCCCATTTTGGAGCACTTATAGTATACCAGGAATGGTGCTAAACACTTTACCTATATCGTTTCATTTACATCTCTTGACACATCTATGAGATGACTCCTATTTTTAGCCCCATCTCCTATGGCTCAGTGGTAAAGAATCCACTTGCAGTGCAGAAGACGCTGGGGACACAGGTTCAATCCCTGGGTCAGAAAGATCCCCTGGGGTGGGAAACGGCAACCCACTTCAGTATTCTTACCTGGGAAATTTCATGGACAGAGGAGCCTGGCGAGCTACAGTCCATGCGGTCCCAAAGAGTCAGACATGACTGAGCATGCATGCTACGCTACTACATATGAAGGAAGTGAAGGTTGAAAGAGGTGAAGATGCTTGCCTAGTATTACTCATCAAGAAAGTGGAGGAACTAGGATTTGGCCTGAGTCCACTGTCCTGCTGCTGCTTCTGGATAATCATGCTACTCATCATCAAGGGCTTCCATGTGTTCAGAACTGTGTTCACTTGTTGATTTGGTTGAAGAGGGTGGGTAGAGGCCAGCAGACTCATTAGAACAAGACTGGCTACTGTAATGACCAAGCAGCTTGGGGCCCAGCAGGGGCAGCATGAACTGTGGAGCCAGAAGGCCCCCAGGGTTCACATCCAGCTGACACCTATGGTTATAAGTCTGTGGACAACTTATTGGCCACTCCTGTGACTCAGTTTCCTCATACCCCTAGTAAGATCACTTGATGAACTGACATTATAATAGGCATCTGTCACTAAATGGTCACTGCTGGTGAAGAAGCTTAAATTGAGTTAGAGGATGTTCAAGGCCTGGCATGTAGTCAGACAGCACACATGCTATATGCTACGTTGCTCAGTCATGTCTGATCTTTGAGACTCCCATGGATTGTAGCCTACCAGGCTCCTCTGTCCATGGGATTCTCCAGGCAAGAATACTGGAGTGGGATGCTATGCCCTCCTCCAGGGAATCTTCCTGACTCAGAGATTGAACCCATGTCTTTTAGGTCTCCTGCATTGACAGGCCTGTTCTTTACCACTAGCACCACCTGGGAAGCCAGTAGGATAGCAGTCCATACTAGTTCTCATTTCTTTCACATCTGTGATCTCAGGGGCACGGAGTGGGGAGGGGGAAGTCAAGGTCTGATGGATAGAATTCAGTCATTCCTGGGACACAGGAAAGAGAGAGAAAAGGGCAAGGAAGCCTGATGCCACGTTGTCCTCAGGGAACTCAATGAAGGTTTGACAGATATGGGGAAGCGCAGAAACAGGGCTTGTTACAGGCATTTAAAAAGATAAAACAGAAACATCCTGACAGCTGCTTGATAAACCTTAACCTTGGTGTGTAATATCTGACAGAATCTTCTTGGAGTTTAAGTATTGCATGCTAAGAAAGTCCTGTCTAGAGGAAGGAGAAGGGACAAGATGACCTGTGGCAATCCTTTCCAATCCTTTCATGCTGTGACAAATCTACAAATAACCAAGGTAACTGAAAGACAAGACAAAACATGTCATGACAAAACTGACTGCAGCCTACAGGGCTCTGTGATCTGGCTCCAGCCTTTCCCCGACCCCCACCCCGTCTTACCCATGCTCCCCCATCAACTTCTCTACCCCAGTCTTTCTGGCTTTCTTTCTGACCTGATACTGGCTTTGTTCCTTCTAGCCACCGGGCTTTTACACATGCTGTTCTCATTGCCTGGAACACTCTCCCTGCTCCTCCTATCCACACATCAGATCACGGCTCCAGTGCTGCTTCCTCAAGAAGCTGGCACTCACCTTCTTGCCCAGCTAACGGCCCACTTACCTCTTTCTCTTCCTTAGCACTTGGCCATTTTAAATTTACCTATGAGATTGCTGAACAATCATCTGATTCCCTCACTAGTCTGTTACCTCTGTAAGAAGCTTCAGGTCTGCGTCTGCTACTGCTCATCACTGAACCCTCAGGCCTTTCCTGAGTTACCGACCTGCCTCCCAAACCCAGCCCCAGATGGTCTCACAGGCACCTCCAACCCAACTAAGGAAACACATGAGGTTTCCAAGCAACCTCATAAATGTCCCATCAGAAATGCTCTCTCCTTTTCCTGTATCCTGATCTCAGTCAAAGGTCCCAGTACTCACCCAGGTGTCAGAGGTCCCACCTGCCTTCCCTCTTTTTGTATCTGCCTTAGACCAGGTCTGGCATATAGGAGGGGCCCAGGAAATGTTGGCTTAAATGAGGTCTGTGGCCTCATGGCCCAGCTTAATGCTCTCTGCCCTTAGAACCCCACCTCTGAACTCTCTGCATCACCTCCTCCTACTTTTAGAGTGTCTTGGAAAAATACTGGTAGCATTTTTAGAAAAATTAAATTAAACCTGCCCTACGAAAACACAAACATTCCTTTTTCTTACATTTCCTGTTTCCCTGAGAAACGGAATAGTCAAAAATAAACACACCGATAGGATGGCAATATTTGTCTACGAATACACTTTGCTTGTTTTCACCCTGGTGATGTTAATGGCACTGAACAGGCTTGGGCTGCCAGCTCTCCTCCTGTGAGGATTCTCGGGTTTGTTCACAATTCGGACAGCATCCCAGCAAAACTGTGGCTCTGGGAAGGGTCTGAATGACCAAGGTGATGAAGACCACCCTGAATGGATAGGCGCAGCCATGTGATTTTAAGTTCCCTAGGTTTTCCATTGTCATTAATTTCTATTCACAATCTTGTTCCAGCTCCATCTCTCAGTGGGAAAAAGCCCTCTTTATAATCAGATGATCCCTAACATGGGAAAGTATTGTTTTTTTTAGTCACTTCAGAAAATAGCTAAATAATAACTGCACTCCTTCAGCATCTGCATTTCTTTGCTTCAGTTTATGTTCACAGTGTAATGTCTTAAGGTTCAAGATAAATGTGATATTTTGGTTAAAGGCACTCATCGGTGTTGCGTAGAACTTGCTTACTTGGGGCTATAAGCAAAGGGACATGTCATTTCCTCTGTCTGGTTCAGGGAAGAGCTATTCGTGGAATGCTGTAGAATGAGGAGGAAGAGTGAGCATAGGCTTTGAAGCCAGAGACAGCAGATTAAATACTGTTGTGTCACTTCCTTTCGGGGCCCTCTTGGGCAACTCAGTTCCCAGGTTCGTTTTCTGTAAATGGGGATAGATACACCAGCAATGAAGGTTATTGTGACGATTTGAGTTTGTATGTAAATTACATGCTACATATAGCTGGATCTTGGCCAGAAATTCTCTGGGGATAATCTGAACCATGGTTTTTCCAGTAGTCACGTATGGATGTGAGAGTTGGACCATAAAGAAGGGTGAGTGCCGAAGAATTGATGCTTTTGAAATGTGGTGTTGGAGGAGACTCTTCAGAGTCCCTTGGACTGCAAGGAGATCAAATCAGTCAATCCTAAAGGAAAGTGGCCCTGAATAAACCACTGGAAAGTGATCCTGAAGCTTCAGCTCCAAAACTTGGCTACCTAATTCGAACAGCCGATTCACTGGAAAAGCCCCTGATGCTGGTAAAGATTGAAGGCAGGAGGAGAAGGAGGGCAACAGAGGATGAGATGGTTGGATGGCATCATCGACTCAATGAACATGAGTTTGAGCAAACCCCAGGAGATAGTGAAGGACAGGGAAGCCTGGTGTGCTGCAATCCATGCGGTCACAAAGAGCTGGACACGACTCAGTGACTGAACAACAATAATATTCCATTGTATGAAGCTTTTTAATTTTAAACAGATTTTAAGCACACCTTAGAAGGGGCTAGATGTGTATATCCAGTGACTGCAAACCATGAAGGCAAATGAAAGTCTTAGCAAATTTCAATAAACAAGGATAATATTTTGGTAACGCCAAAAGTATTGATCTTAAAAAATTATAACATATAGTTGGGCATCTTATGAATTTATAATACTTGGGAAGGAGGAAGGTTTTTTACCGGCAAACTGACACTGGCTTGCAGGTACTTGCCTCCTGTGTGTGTCAGACCTTATCTGGCTCATTCCCCACTGTTTCTTCAGCCCTTGCAAGCAGAGGGTCCAAGCCAGATTGTTAGTCCAATTATTGGAGCAAGCAGGATCTCTGCTTCTGGCACATTCTTACTGAATTTGTCATTCTAGCAACAAGTTGATAAAGAGAAGGGCTAAGAGGGAAACACGTCTAGGCCAAACAAGGAAGTATCAAGAAGTATTGGTACTGGGGACCCATAAGCAGAGCAAGAGAGAAAGTGACCTTTGGTGCTCCCTCCCCCTTACAAGACCACTGCCTCTTTCCTTCTGAAAACCACCTTAACTTTCCAAGCCCTTATGGCTAACTTTGAAGCCATTCAGAGAGGAGGCTTTTTTTTTTTTTAATAAATTTATTTATTTTAGTTGGGGGCTAATTACTTTACAATATTGTAATAGTTTTTGCCATACATTGACATGAATCAGCCATGGGTTTACATGTGTTCCCCTTCCTGGACCTCCCACCCACCTCCCTCCCCATCCCATCCCTCTGGGTCATCCCATTGCCCTGGCCCTGAGCATTTGTCTCATGCATCGAACATGGAATGGTGTTCTGTTTCACATATGATAATATACATGTTTCAATGCTATTGTCCCAGAACGTCCCACCCTCACCTTCTCCCTCAGAGTCCATAAGACTGTTCTATGCATCTGTGTCTCTTATTCTGTCTCGCATATAGGGTTATCGTTACCATCTTTCAAATTCCATATATATGCATTAGTATACTGTATTGGTGTTTTTCTTTCTGGCTTACTTCACTCTGTATAATGGGCTCCAGTTTCATCCATCTCAATAGAACCCATTCAGAGAGGAGGCTTTGAGATGTAGGTTTCACAATCCTACCAGCAAAGCTAAGGCTCTGATTTCTCACATACATTGATTTCCACATTTATTCATTTGAACTCCATGAGGGCAAGGCCAGTATTTATTTTGTTCATGGTTTACTCAGCACATAGCAAGTGTTCAGGATCTGTTGACTGAACTTACTGAATGAATGGAGAAAAGCAGAGTGCTGAGAGCTGTATAAATGCTGGTGCTGTTACTGTTGGTCTTCCCAGGTGGCACTAGTGGTAAAGAACCCACCTGCCAATACAGACAGATGTAAGAGATATGAGTTCGACCCTTGGATTGGGAAGATCTCCTGGAGATCTCCAGTATCTCCAGTATTCTTGCCTGGAGAATCCCATGGACAGAGGGGCCTAGTGGGCTACGGTCCACAGGGTTGCAAAGAGTCAGACATGACTGAAGCGACTGAGCTAGCAGAGGAAAGGACTTTCCATGCACAAGTATCCACAAGGGAAAATGCACAAAGGAGTGAAAGTTCCTGGAGGACTCAGAAAATATCAGGGCCAGCCACAGGGGTAGAAGATCAGTAGAGGGTGATCCTGGGAGAGCAGGGTTTCACATTCAAGGACCTCAAATTTGGGCTCTTTAATGCTGTCTCCAAAATAAGGATATAATACAGTCATTTTCCTTTGTGTGTGTGTACGTGTCAAAAGCTTTGGTTTGTTAAATAGGCAAATTAAAACTGTACTACAAATTTGGTTGTCCTATTTTGCAATTTAAAAAACAAACCTGGAATCTCAAAAAAAAAAAAAAAAAGGACCCCTGTCCTCATCTTTCAGAAATACATGCTGAAGTATTTTCAGATTAAAAATATATATGGTCTTAGATTTGCTTTAAAATAATCCAATGTGGGGTGGGTGTGTAGAGGACAAGACTGAGAACGTATTAAAGCTGGGTGATGGTACACGAAGGTTCATCATTTTACTCTCTCTGCTTCAGTGTATATTTGAACATTTCCATAATAAAATAATTTTTTAGAAAGGGCCCCCTTCACTCTGAGTGGTCCTGGGGAGTCCCAGGATGTTCCTTCTGGTAAGAAAGAAGGATGAATGATGGGGAAGGAGGGGTCACCAGCTGAAAAGTGAATTGGGGCCAAACTGTAAAAACCCTTGTAAACTCTTCTGAGAGGTTTGGACTTAATCCCGCAAATGATGGGAAGGCCAGGAAAGAATTTTTGTAGGGGAATGACACCCTTAGGTTTGCATTTGGGAAAGAACACTCGTAGCTGGCGTCTGGAAGACAGTAGGGGTGTGTATAAGTGTTTGGGGAGTGAGGGTTGGGGTCAGGTGGAGGGCCCAGCCCAAGGAGTGGGAGCACCTGCCTTCCCCTCAACACTTCCCCTAGACAGTGCCTCCAGGGAGGACCCAACCTAAGAGAGGGACCACAGAGCAGAATGGAAAGATGGATCTGAGCAGGACCTCTTTTATCTTTGTCTTCCCAGCATTACGCTCTCTTGTGGTTCCTTGTCACAACAAGTAATTACTTAGTGCAATCTGTCAATAGGGATTACTTACTGACTGTGTCTCTGGCTAGACTAGGTGTAGCCAAGCCATGGCTATCTCCCTCCCTCCTTATTCCCTGAGCTGGCCTAATGCCCAGCAATAGTCAGCTGCTGAATGAATGGATGAATGTATAGCACAGGGATTTCCCTGATCACTAAATCTCTGTTGCATAGCACCCAACACATAGTAGACCCTCAATAAATGTCTGTGGGTGGGACTGAATTGATGTGAAAGTGCAGGATCCTAGGAGGGCGAGGAAGGTTCAGATCCTCCTTCAGGAAAAAGCAATTTCCTCTCAGCACAGGAGCTTCCAAAACGGCAGTGGTTTCTAAGACGAAAGGGGATGGGAAAACCAAACCAGGCCCAAGGTCTGTCCATTAAGATGTCAGCCCTTGAAATTTATGTCTCCATTTCTCTCTTGGACCCTTGATGAGGTGCTTCCTCCATTTCAGATGATGGTGATTCCCCCCCGCCCCCCCCACTGCTTCTGAAAAAAGCTCCTAGATGCTTTTAAATTAGGCAAATGAGCAAGGGCAATGTTCATTTTTTTTCCTCCCCTTTCATTTTGAAAACGTGTGGCATGCCAAAAGGCGTTTGGACAGAATGTTCAGAGGCCACATAATAGAACAAGAGAGGCTGCCAAACTCCTAAATCACTAACTAGACAGGACAATCTCAGCCCTGGGGACTTAGAGACCCTCGGGTCAGCACCATGAGTCCCAGGTGGTCCCACAAGGAAGGGCCATGCCCAGCTCGAGGAACCAGAAATTCACAGCAGCCCATAGCTCCTTGAGCTCACCTCTTGGTGAGCTGCCTTGAGGTGGAAGAAAGTGGGCCCCTTTTGTAAAATTTCAGGGAGTTGATCTAATGCAAATACCTCCTTTCTGAATTTCAGTTTACTCATTGGTAAAATGGGTGTGGAAAGATCAAAGGCAGGAGGAAAAGGAGACGACAGAGGACGAAATGGTTGGGCAGCATCACCGACTCAATGGACGTGAGTTTGATCTAGCTCCGGGAGATGGTGAAGGACAGGGAAGCCTGGTGTGCTGCAGTTCATGGGGTTGCAAAGAGTTGGACACGACTGAGCGACTGAACAACAACAAAATTGGTGTTGGTGAAGGACTGCAGAAAAAGAGAGAAGATCTAAACGCAGGTGTCTGCCTACCATCTCCTCTCTAGAATCTGCAAGGTCTCGAGCTGTGATGTTGAGAACCGTGGTTCTAGACTCAGCTGCATCAGTGTCACCTGGGCTCTTGTTAGAAAGGCTAAATCTCGAGCCCCACTCCAGACCTGCTGCTCAGACTCTGCATTTAACAAGGTTCTGGGGGATTCATGTGTCTATTAGTTTGAGAAACACCAATCTCCCAACCATATCATCTTGGCCGAGTCATTTTATCTCTTGATTTTAATTTATTCCTTTATAAAGTGAAAGATATTACTTTAAATGACTTCTAGGTCTGAAGTCCTATAAAATTCAAGGTCTGCTAACATATACCAGCCTTTGATACCAAAATGTACATGGGAGTTCCATCCCTGTTCTGAAATACCAGGTTTTGAATTGGTCAGATAATCACTGAGTATGTGTTCAGGGGAGGTCACTGCGCTGGGCTGCATTAGGGTGATGCGAGTGTGTGTGCTAAGTCACTTCAGTCATGTCCTACTCTTTGCGACCCTATGGTCTGTAGCCCATCAGGCTCCTCTGTCCAGGCAAGAATCCTGGAGTGGATTGCAATGCCCTCCTCCAGAGGATCTTCCTGGCCCAAGGATTGAACCCACGTCTCCTGCACTGGCAGGCGGGTTCTTTACCACTAGTGCCATCCCTGCACTAGGGTGATGTGGAGGTATAATTATGACCATGCATCCCAGAGTTTCTAACACAGCCTCATTTGAAAACCTTATGCACATTATCAACCCTTTAGTACTTTCTTTTTTATTTATATAGCATTTTATCTATTACATATCTGCTCCTCAATAGAATATAAATTCTCAGGTAGCACAAAACACATTTTATTAACATTTGGGGAAATTATGTAACCTAAGATGATGCCTGGATCAAAACAAACTTTTTACTACATTTAAAAATAGAATACATTTTTGTTTAAAAATGATCTTGCAGTTATATCTATAAACATTTTCACAATTCCCAAATTTAAAGCCTCCTTTCAAAAAATAAATATTAAATTCATTTAAAATTGTTTTATAGAAATCAAGAATTTTTCCAAATAGTATTAAATATATTTCTCTGTTAATGTTCTGAAACAAAATGGCATGACTGAAACTCTTGTCTAGTTCCCAAGGTAATATTAACTTCACTGGAGCATTTTCTGCACTAGTATATGGAGGCTTTTCAAATATTAAATAATTGTGAGATTTGTTTGATCTTTATATAAAATGTTAGACATTTTAGTCCTTTAGTCCCCTTTAGTCCTAAATCTAGTTTTGGAAAATATAGGCTCCAGCAGCATTAGACACAGTCCCAATTCCTGGTAGGCTGATTGCATTGATGGTCCCAATTAATGGCTCCCCTGCAGCCAGATCCTTTACAATGTGATTTCACAGGTCCCACCAAAAAGAGATGAAGTTCATTTCCTACTCCTTGAATCTGGGATGGTCTTGGGCCTTTCTTTCGTTAAAACAGTGCAGCAGAAGTGATGACCAAGCTCTCAACCTAGTGCCCTTGGGCACAGCAGGAAAGCACAAGAATGGCTCTGTTTGCTGGGCCACCTGTGTTAAAGGATGAGAGCTGCTGCTTTAGGAGGAAGAGGCAGCACACAAGTGTCCTGAGGGCCAGGGAAGGTGGGGTTTTGGTTACCTTTGTCTTTTTGTGTCTCTTTCTTAGGGCAGGAATGAACCAGAAAGTCATTTATACTAAGGTGAAAATGACTTTCTCCAGTTTTAACCTTTATGGTTTTTCCAGTAGTCATGTATGGATGTGAGTTGGACTATAAAGAAAGCTGAGAGCCGAAGAATTGATGCTTTTGAACTGTGGTGTTGGAGAAGACTCTTGAGAGTCCCTCGGACAGCAAGGAGATCGAACCAGTCCATCCTAAAGGAGATCAGTCCTGGGTGTTCATTGGAAGCACTGATGTTGAAGCTGAAACTCCAATACTTTGGCCACCTGATGGGAAGAGCTGACTCATTTGAAAAGACCCTGATGCTGGGAAAGATTGAGGGCAGGAGGAGAAGGGGACAACAGAGGATGAGACGGTTGGATGGCATCACTGACTCAATGGACATGAGTTTGGGTAAACTCTGGGATTTGGTGATGGACAGGGAGGCCTGGTGTGCTGCGGTTCATGGGGTCGCAAAGAGTCGGACATGACTGAGAGACTGAACTGAATTGAACTGAAACATTTTCAAAGGAGATCAATGACTTTGATAAAAGATTGGAGTTTTAATAGAAAAAAAAAAAACTCAGCCCAAGGATAGGCAGTACAGCTTGGGTTTTGTGGTCATTGTTTGCATATATCTGTGTGGGTGGTGGTCTCTACAAGAGTGTCCCATTGAGGGGGTGAGAATGGGGACTCAGTCCAGTCCAGGCTTCATTTGCTGAGCCATGTATTTAGGGTGGAGAATGCTTCTAGCTTAAAGGTAGTGCTGTCTTTTCCAAGTCACACTCCTTGTTGTTGGTCCCTCTTTCCTAATTCATATATGTTAATCTCTACAGCAGGGAGAAGGACAAAGGGGCAAAGAGTGGCTGAAAGGGGCTTGCTTGCAGCATGTCTTAGGGATCAACTGTGATGAGCACAGTCTGCAGCACTTTTACGTTCATTTCCTCATTGATTCTGACCAGTTAGTCTTCAAGTTAAGCACTATCATGGCCATTTTGCAGATGGGGAAAAGTGAGGCCCAGGGAGATGAAGAAGCATACCTAAGATTACCCAGCTCAGAAGTATGGGAACAAACATCCTGACTCAGCTCTGATTGACCATCTGATGCCCAGGTGAGGCTTGTTAGGGTTGAGAGTGACAACAGATAGAAATGAGTCCTGGACTCATATTCAGCTTCACCTGCCTGATCTTGACATCTCACCGCCACCTCTACAGAAAAGATGAAGTGAGCTCTGTAAGTACAGGCAGCATGGAGCAGAGTGGTGCTTCTGACCCTCCACTAAAGGCTCTGTTTACTTATAGTCTCACAGCTGGGCTGGATTAGTCCAGCTTCGTAAATAGCTTTCTGAAAACCAGCAGGCTGGAAAAGCCCAATTTGTCCCAGAGAATGCATGGAGGCCCCGCCCACACTCCTCAGTGTCCCCTCCTTGGCCTCCTGTGCCTGACCTCTCTATTTCGTGGTCCATCTCCACCTCCCTCTCTGGGCCTCAATAAAAAAAATCTCCTAGCATTTTTCCAACCCCCATCCCCACCTTTGTCAAACTCTTGAAAGACCAAATTGGAAGGAGAAACAGAGAGGAGGAAATTCCTTTTAGGCTGAGTTGCCTGGATTTCCTTTGGCTTCCCACCTCATTTCCGTGAGGGGTACCTATATTGACTTGAGGTCGGGTCTGGAGGAAACTGGGGGCTGTATCTGGGGCCATTAGTGAAGTCCAAGCTCCTTCGTTCCTGAGGGGCAGTTGAGAGAAGATGTGGGAGGGTGCAGACTCAGAGGAGGGCGGCTGGAACGTGTTTTCTCGCAGTAACACTTTGGTTAACATTCCAGAAAGTCAGAGCTGGAGGGAACTTACAGATCAGCAAGTCTAAAAGGCTCTGACCCTGGGTTCCCTTGCCGAGCTGCAAGGGGGCTGTGGACTTCCAGACACCGGATGCAAAAATGTTCCTCTGTGCGTGCGAGGAATTATATTTTTTTAGGGGAGTTTCCGTGAGCTTATTGCTTTTGAAAGGGAGCTCAAACACTTCCCCCTAAAAGCTAAGCACACTGGATACTTCTAGTTTTCTTGCCTTTTATGTAGAAGGGGAAATGGAGGCCATAGAGGGAAAGTGTCACCCTCAAGGTCATTGATGTGATCCAGCCTAGGTTAGAGTCCAGCAGAGCTGGTAGCAGGGGAGACCTATTCCTCCTGAACACATTTCCCCAAAGTAGGACTTTTTCAACAGCATTTACCACCAAAGGTTGACCAGATAGCCATTACGAGTAAGCTTATTAAGAGTAAGATTAAAGACTTTGGCAGAAGCATGAAGGCAAGACTGTGAACCATAGGGAGAAGGTAGTTTAAGGTTTTAAATATATAACACACACATGCACTGACCAATAACAGTTGCCCACCATCCTAACCTGCCTGCCTAAGCCCAGCTGGCAGAACCAGATATGCCAGGGGATCCCTGGAATCCAGGAGGGTACTTCTCAATCCCTCCTCTTTCTTCCTAGCCATTCAGTCAGCCAGTATTTATTGATTTCTCAAGTCCATACCAGGACTTCCCTGGTAGCTCAGTTGGTAAAGAATCCACCTGCAATGCAGTAGACCTGAGTTCAATCTCTGGGTTGGGAAGATCCCCTGGAGGAGGAAATGGCAACCCACTCCAGTATTCTTGCCTGAGAAATTCCATGGACAGAGGAGCCTGGTGGGCTGCCGTCTATGGGGTCGCACAGAGTCGGACACGACTGAAGCAACTTAGCAGCAGCAGCAGTAGTGACTAAACCACCACAAGTCCATACCAGATGCTTGGACAAGGTAGTGAAAAAAGTCCCTGCCTTCATGGAACTTATTCAAATTGAGGAAACTGGTGACACTTCTATAATAATAAGAGGAGACTTGGGTCCAGGGTGGAGTGGCACAACTTTGTTGGAAGAGGCTCCTTCCACTCTCTGCCCAGAAGAGGGGGTTCTGACAGGAAGAGATGACACTAACACTCATTTGTTTTGGACTTGACATCCTCCATCTCAACAGGATCCCCGAGGTTTTCCTGAGTCCAAGGACACTGCAGATTCCCAGCTCATAATAAATGATGTTCACGGGCATGCCAGCCCTTTCTCTCTATGAGGCAATCCTCAGAGGCCTTTGCCAAGATAAACTGTTTGGCCTTCTGCCTTGAAAGTTGATCCTCTTCTGGGTCTGATTATTGCTTTTCTGAAACACAGGGACAATGACATCATTGCTCCCTCCCTGGCTTCGGGATTTGATGGTCAGCATGAAGTCAGGGTTTGGAATGGTGCCTGCTCTTTGCCAATGCCCTGGGAGGCCTGGGGTGGGGGCCCGGGAGTGAAGCAAACTTGTGAGGGAGGGGTGGGAGCCATGAGGTCCCCAGGGGCTGCGGGGGTAGGGGAATTCATTTTCTACTCTGTTGCTGGCATCTTGATCTGCCTTGCTGTACACAGGAAGGACAGCATTCTGAAGAGGGCTGAGCTGACCTGCCTGAGGTGACCTGAGCCACCTGCTTGGCTATCTCAGTTGTTAAAATATTGAAATACTATCATCCTCATTGATAATCATTTGCTGGGGTGCCTTTCAGACACCTGGGGTGCCCTGGCCTCTTCCTGGGCCAACATCCCATAATTCCTACCATCCAACACCTCCAGGACCCATCTGGTAGTCTTCTGATAGTTGATGCCTATGCTGTACTGTGGCTAAAGCATGGTTACTGCTCCTCACAGAGGGATGTGAGAAATTTGGCTTGGCTTGTTGGCCAGATGCCTGTAGGAAACCACTGCCATGTAGGTTAGGGTCAAAGTCTGCTTCTTGGGCTCCCAGGCCTGGGACCTGCCAACAGGAATTCTCTCCAGTCACTGTGAGGCAGAGTCCTTGCCTAATCAAGGGTTAACGCTTCCTATGCCAGGGGTTGGAAGGCACCTCAGAAGTGTTCTAGTCCAGCCCACTCTTTGCACAGAGGAGAACCTGCAGCTCAGAAGGAAAGTCATTGGTTCAAGTCATAGCAAGTTGGTGACCCATCCAAGCCTTCTGACTCTCCTTTAGGTCATGATATACCAGGGAACACCTCCCATACCCCAAAGGGCTTGAGCCTGGGGGAGAAAGATCAAGAGTATTGAAGGAATCTGTCTAGTCCATCTAGAGCACAAATTTCCCCCTAGAGGAGAATAAAGCAGTGTCAGGTTTCAGTAAGGAAACTCTGGACCAGGGTGGCAACCTTGAGTGCTCAGAGTGATCAATGAGTGACTGATGCCAAGGAGATAGGGGAGGAGATGAGCAACGACCATGAAGTCATTTGACATGTTTCTCTTACTCTTATTGGCTCCCTTTCTGCACCAGGTCAACTTAGCAGAACAACTGTCATTTTTTCTAGTTTGAGTGGATTTCAAACGCAGCCCTTGTCAGTTACAATCACATTACCCAGTCACCTGGCAGGTACTTAAGCAGAGATCTCAATCTGGCAGGGCAGGGGCTGAGTGTGGCCTGCACATTTGTTTCATTGGGACTACCCAGTGCTGCTCATCTTTTTAAAACTGAGTAAGTTGCCAATGGGAGATGACATATAAAAACTTGGACATGAGGCTTTTCTTGAATAATTCTTAGGGATTTGGTCACTTGTGTGCCCGTGTTTCTGCAGGCAGAACCAGCTCCTTTTAGATGCAGTGCGTATCCCTGTTTGCTGCCTACCCCCACTCCCTTATCTCCCTGCTGTTTCAGTCATTTGCTAGTCTAGGGGCCCTTGAGTTTGTCATCCCTGGCCCAGCGACGTCTTGCTGCATTACACTGTCTTGCTTTCTGTTTCTGGGAAAAGCTATGCTCTGGATAGAATAAGAAGACAACTTCAGCATTCGTGATCTTTCTCCCCAGGCTCAGGTCCTTTTGGGTAGAGGGAGATATCAGGGTCTCAGTGTTGGTTGTCCTCGTTGACCAATGCTGTGACTTCTGAGGTTCCTCCCTTCCTCTCTGCCCACCTCCCTCCCCAGCAGGGTCATTCATTCCATCCAAGCTACCCAACTCCTGTGTGTGTGTGTGTGTGTGTGTGTGCGCGCGCTCAGTCGTGTTCAACTCTTTGTGACCCCCCGCCAGGCTCCTCCATCCGTGAGATTTCCCAGGCAAGAATACTGGAGTGGGTTGCCATATCCTCCTACAGAGGATCTTCCTGACCCAGGGACTGAACCCGCGTCTCCTATGTCTCCTGCATCAGCAGGCAGATTCTTTACTGCTGAGCCACAGCTGAGAGCTGCACCCGGATGGCATCGTATAGACATTTGCAGAACACCCGTGACAAGAGGTCAAGCATGGGGATTCAAGCACAAAAGACACACTTCTGACTTTGTTTTAAGGATCTTTGTCATGATGTAGGGAACAAAGATAGGAATGACTGAAAGCAAAGGCCAAATATGCTGCCTCATATGAAAGGTTTCAAAAAAGACAGTTCATTGGGGAAGGGATGGGAGCAATCAGGAAAGACTTGATGAAGGAGGAAGTGTTTGAGATGGGCTTTGAAGGATGACTAGGAGGTCAAGGGATGGGCATTGGTTGGGGTGAGAGAAGGAAAGAAGGATCCAGGCAGGCAGAGGGAAGGGCTGAAGAAGAGGGTAGGTGGCTCTGGTAAAGAATCTGCCTGGCAATGCAGGAGATGCAGGAGACACAAGTTCAATTCCTGGGTCAGGAAGATCCCCTGGAGGAGGAAATGGCAACCCACTCCAGTATTCTTTCCTGGAAAATCCCATGGACAGAAGAGCCTGGCAGGTTACAGTCCATGGGGTCGCAAAGAGTCGGACACAACTGAACAACTGAGCACGAGCACAAGGGTGGGGAGGAGGTGTGTGCAGCAGGTGTGAATGGCACACAGAGGCAGGTGGGGGACGGTGTAGGCCCCAGGCTGGAAAGATGGGTGGAGCCACGCCTAGGAGAGCTTTGATTGCTTGGGTAGGAGGTGAGAACCCCAGTGGTGTGCAGACAAGGGAGCGGAGTTATTGGTAATTTTTATCTTCAAGTGAAGAACTGACAGCTTGTTTTGCAGAGGGAAGGAAGAAAGGGAAGAAAGCAGATGAGCATTTGGGCAGAGGCGAGAGGGAAGGGAACACTGTTGATCTGCTCCAACCAGCGCTGGTAGAGAAGCAAGAAGTATGGTGGCGGTCTGGAGTCGTGAAGTTGCCAGAACAAGAATCATGGAATTTCCAGTCTAGACGAGGTTTTGGAGATATCCAGCCCAAGCTCCTTGTGTTGCTTTGGAGAACACTGACAGACCATGAGTGGGGCTGAGGGACATGGATCCTGGGGGTGGCAGGGCCTAGTTGTCGTCTTATCTCTCATAGTGTCTAACATATGGTATTCAGAAAATTGTGTTGAAATGGTTAAAATGTTGACTTCTGCTTAGAAATGATCTGATAAAATGGAAAGTGAGGTTGACTGGTTGGTAATAATTTCCATGGGAAGGTTTCCTCTCCTGCCTCCCCTCCCACCACTCCCAGGGAGCCCTCCTCTTTGGAGGAAGCCTCCAGATGCTACACTTATACCCCAACATGGGCTCTCAGTTCCCAGGTAGGGCCCCCTGCTAGTTCAGGAGTTGGGGTACAGTGCGTCGGGTGGCTCCCCTTCCTGCCCACCCTCCCCCTGTCATGTTATGTAAGTGGGCGTTGGTAGCCCGGCTGGCTGGTGGCTTCCTGCAACAGCGGCAGGGCGGGACATCCGAGCTGGCACCATTCAAGTTCACCACAGCATTCTGAACATTTGGGAACACAGGAAGGGCCGCGTTTTTTAAGCTCCCTTTGTTTGCAAGGAGGGTCCAGAGCCCACAGGGAGGAGAAAAACAAAACCAGGAAAACAGATGACTTGCTTTTGCAAAGACAATGTGTACATTTGCTGCTGCTCTGTGAGTCCTAATGTACCCCTGATGCTGTCCACATATGCACACCTACACATCCAGATACACACACAGCCTTTACCTACACCTTCCTCAGACACCCAGAGACAAGAAAGCTGAGGCTTCTGTGCATACAGATACACCCTGCTAACAACAGAGGGACAGCCACGTCTGCAGATGGCCAATGAAAACAGAAACGTGGAGATCCCTATGCAGACACACACGAGGACCCAGGGGCACATCAGCACACCAAAGACATCCAGACAAACAGGCACACACACAGACACAGGGAAACTCTGAGACAGCCATTTTCATAGAAGGATTCACATATTGAACACACACATGCGTGTACATAACTCTCATCTCTTTTTCTTATCCCCAAATTCACCTGTACAAACACAAGGGAGTATTTCTGCAAGAGGCCAAGGAGCCAGCTGGCCCCTGGGGACTCTGCATCTTTAAAGGAGACCTGCAGCTCTTGTCCCCACACACCCTTCGCCCTGCTGCCCACTAGGCTCAGGCCCTTATCTCTCTGGAGGGCAAGACAAAGGTTCAAAAGTCTTCATGGTACCGAGGGCAGTCTTTTTGCCTTTCCCCTTTTCCCTGGGGTGTTGGTGTTTCTAAAATGTTCCACTTAGTGTCCTCATTTACTTCACAAGTTTGAATTCTTCTTTTGCAGAGTAAGCCCTTTACAACTAAGGAGAAGTGAGGAGAGATAGGCAGGGAAATGGGCCAAGGAGGAAGCGTCTGGGGCTGGTTGGAGCAGCCGTGTCATCTGTCCAGCCTGGAGATTTCTGTACGTTTCCAAGTTGGTGCCCCAAAGGGGCTGAATAAAAGCAGTTGGAAGAGAAGTTCTGAGAGAGGGGGGCTCCACAATTCCTCTGACAACAAAACAAGAAAGGAAGATAAAAAGTCACTGGAATCTTTAGCTAAAGCTGAGAGAGACCTGCTTCTCTGTCCCGTGCTGTTCCTGGGAATGTTTTCTTTGGTGTGCATTCAATTTCTCTAATTGAAATGGAAACGTGGCGGGGGGGCCTTTCTTGGAGGAAGAAGCTCCTTTCTCCCCCAGGAGAGGCCCAGGTGGGCTTTGGGGCCCTCTAGAAGGCAATGGCACCCCACTCCAGTACTCTTGCCTGGAGAATCCCATGGGTGGAGGAGCCTGGTAGGCTGCAGACCCATGGGGTCGCTAGGAGTTGGACATGACTGAGCGACTTCACTTTCACTTTTCACTTTCATGCACCGGAGAAGGAAATGGCAACTCACTCCAGTATTCTTGCCTGGAGAATCCCAGGGACGGCGGAGCCTGATGGGCTGCCGTCTATGGGGTCGCACAGAGTCGGACACGATTGAAGCGACTTAGCAGTAGCAGTAGCAGTAGCAGGGAGGGACTTACACCCAGCTGGACCTGGCACTTGGGGACTGTGGCGTTGCTCTGCCTGCTGGACAAGCTGTAGCTCTCCAAGAAATCTGGGGAGGTTGAGGAGCTCAGAGCCTGCAAGATAGGAGAGGAAGTCCCCAGGTGCCACCCTTCCTGTGTGTTCCCCAAATCCTGGTGAAACCCAGTATAGTCAGGAATCATTTAGGTTCAAGTGTGGGGCCCGGGTCAATGATGGCAGAATAGCATCCCTGGAAGTACAAGTGGAGGTTTCCCGGCATTGCATAGATCTCCCAGGAGATCGTGAAATGGGTAAGGAGCCAAGAAAACTACATCTAGATCTCTGAAAGGCAAGGAGAGAGGCCCAGCTAACATCTGGGCAACATATGTAAAAGCATTTACAAACTCTGAAGCACTGTGCAATGCATAGAGTCATTTGCTGTCCTTGTTATAATATCAATATATACAAACCATCATCAAAATGTTTGTGTTGAGTGGCTGAAAATTACAAACGTAGCTAAGAAAGAGGCTGACTCCCTGGGTCAGAGCCCTGGGACAGCCAACTCAGGCTTTGTCCAGAAGGCAGCACCAGGTGGGGGGATGTTGGCTAGTGGGAGTTCCTTTTTCCAAGAGTAGCTAACCTCCCTCTAACGTCCAGGCCGCACCAGCTCCTGCTTCTCTCACTATTTTTAGTGTCATGCACAGATTTATTTAAACACTTTCTAAATGTTTTTCTTTATATTTTGCCAGAGCTGATCCTTGGGAGTCTCTGTTACAATCTTGTCTAGCTCCTTGTTTAAGTATCTCTCTGCATGTTCTTTCTTCTTCAAAGCTCCTGAAACCATAATGGGGCTGCTGAATGGGAGAGGGAAGCCACATGTGCAGTGGTTAAGAGCATGTAACCTGGAGAGGACTAGGGCTGGGTTGCCTGGGCTGGGACTAGGGTGAGCAGAGGGAGGCACTTTCCTCAGGTACAAAATTTAAGGGAGTGTCTCAAACTCAGTAATCAAAATACGTTTTGGAGTGCAATGTTTTTTAAAATAAAAATCAATGTAATTAAGTTCATGATAGACAACATACCAACATGTAAAATAAAGGCAGGATCTGACTGTGTGCTTGCATGTTCTTGCCTCACTTGTTTCACCCTAATCCTGGCCTTTTGTGGATCTAAGTCTCCACTCTGCCTCTTATTATTAGGCAGGACTCATTTTTCTCTTTTAAAAAATTGAGGTATAGTTTACATACAGTAAAATGAATACCTCTAAAGAGTATGGTTCCATGAATTCATGATTAAGTTGCTTCAGTCATATCTGACTCTTTGTGACCCTATGGATTGTAGCCCAATAGGCTCCTCTGTCCATGGGATTCTCCAGGCAAGAATACTGGAGTAGATTGCCACGCTTTCCTCCAGAGGATATTCCTGACTATAACTGTTTGTAAACGTGCACAGCTGTAAGACCACCACTTGATCAAATAGAACACATTTCCATCACTCCAGAAAATTCCCTCTTAGGCACTTTTCTTGCCTAAAATCTTTCAATGAGTTGTTCCTGCTATCAGAAGAAAGATCAGACCCCTTTGTGCTGGCTCTTTCCTGGGCTGCAGTGCACCTCCTAATTTCCTATGGGAAGCCAGATACAGGTATGTTTCACCTGAAAACTTGTATGTCTAGCATATCACACTGCCGAGCCTCTGGAGGCCAAACTCGACCCTGAATTCAACAGCAGTGCTGACACCAACACTAACACTAACCCTGGACCAAGAGGCATTTTGAGATGCCTTCAAAGGTCAGATGATGCTTGAAGTGTCATTTTCTATACTTGTTGAAATCTTCAGCTCTACAGGCCCTTAAGTCATCTGAGCATATTTGCGCAGCTCTGTTTAAAGCTTATGACTGCGGAGCCTGAAGCTCCTTCAGGGACAAGGAAAAGGGAATCAAAATTCACCCAGAGTCAAGTAATTCACAGACCCTCAAGGACCTTTGGAAACTACCTGATACAACTCTGGGTTTTCAAAGATGGGCAGTAGAAGTGCTGGGTCTTTCCTAAGGTCTCAGCAGAAATTACATTTTTTTATTGAACAGCAACCATGTGCTAGGCATCTTCACTGATTACCTCTTTAATCTTCCTACCACTCTATGAAGTGGGTACTATTAAGACTTTTGCTTAATAGAGGAAGATACAGAGGCCCGAAAGGGTAAGTCACTTGCCCAAGATCACACAGTCGTTAAGTGGCAATGTAATATCTGAACCTGGAGTAATCAGACTTTAGATCCTCTACCTTAAAGTCTGCTTTGCCCAAGTCAGAGCCCTTTTTATGCCACTGAAGGCAGGAAATGAATAGCCTATGAGGTGAGGAATTTGCTTTTGGCTCTTAATTTTACCTCCTACAAAAACAAATCAGATAGTGAAGGACCAGGATCTCATTGCCCCTTCTGTTGGTTTACCAGGCGCCAGACTGTCGCTGTAGATTGGCAGATGGGGGCTGCCTTTGCAGATAAAGGTGTTACAGCAACTCTTGGACTAGTGGCTGTGTTGAATAATGCAGGAGTGTTGGAATATGTGAATGGCTGTGCTCCCATGTCACCAGGCACATCACAGAGCCTTGGGTGTTCCAGCACTGGCAGCCAGGATGTGGAAGGAGGAGTGGGTGGTAAATCTCCCAGGACACAGGAGGTGGCAGCTTGGTGTTAAGAAAACAGACTTGAGCTGGCAACTTGGATATGGGGATATTCTCCCCTTTGGGTAGCATGCTATGGCTATTGGAGCCCTTACCTGGACATTTAGAATGCCAGAGCTGACATCTGATAGCTCTGTGACCTCAGGAAAATTACTAACTCTTTCATCCATAAACGAGACTGTGTTTGTAAGTATGAAGTATTTGGTAAGTCCTAAATTAATGGGAAATAGCAGTATGACCTTGGGCAAGACACCTTCCCTTTGGAGCCTTAGCTTTTCGTGTGTCAGCTATCAGGAACGGGCCAGATGATCTCCGCAGTTCCTTCCTGCCCTCAGATTCTGTGATTGCGCATCTGTAGCTCGTGCTCAAGGATTTGGGGCAGGACACTCATCAAATCAGTCCATCCTAAAGGAAATCAGTCCTGAATATTCATTGGAAGGACTGATGCTGAAGCTGAAACTCCAATACTTTGACCACCTGATGTGAAAAACCGACTCATTGGAAAAGACCCTGATGTTGGGAAAGATTGAAGGCAGGAGGAGAAGGGGACAACAGAGGATGAGATGGTTGGATGGCATCACTGACTCGATGGACATGAGTTTGAGAAAGCTCTGGGAGTTGGTGATGGATAGGGGAGCCTGGTGTGCTGCAATCCATGGGGATGCAAAGAGTTGGACACGACTGAGCGACTGAACTGACTGACTCAGTGCTGGGGCAGAAGCCCTTCAGGCATCTGTTTGGCAACTTCTCCTTAACCTTCTATTTATTTTCAGCTTGACTCAAGGAATGATATATTACTGGCAGAGAAATAAACCAAAACGCCAGGGCTATCATTGCTTTGCTGTGTTTTCTTAGCCTCATTTTCTATTCATGTAATGCACTCAGGTTTTGTAAGACCCAGGACTGCTGTGGATGTCTTTGGCACTCACTTCCATTTGTTCACTGGACAGTTGTGGATACTAATATAATACATGGCCTTTGGCCAGCACTTGAGAGTTTATCTGGTGTCCACAGTGTTGGCTGAGGAGCTCTAACCCTCAGGTTCTATTCCAGCTCATTCACATAGACTTTAGGCAAATGACTACTTCCACGCTGTACCTCGGTTTCCTCTTATATCAAATGGAGAAATAATGGCACTTTGCCCTATAGGACTGTTGCAAGGATTAATAGATTTGACATCATATGAAGCACTTAGTATTAGGCCCAGAATAATAATTAATGCATTAGCTATTATTTTTATCGCGCACTTTGTATTAATTTTCTGATTTGACATATCTATCGATTCTGTCAGGCGGGAATGATTTTGTTGCCCCTAAAGTTTAGCTGAGGAAACAGGCTCAGGGGGCAGGGTACACAATTAGTATACGGCAGTGTCCCTGGTTTCTACCCCAGGATTTCTGAAACCAAGGTGAGGCCATCTTCCACTATCGCCCAAGCACTTGACTTCTCTGTGGAGTCCTAAGGCAGTATGAAGAAAGGCCCTCAAAGCAAGGCAGGTCCCAAGTGCTTAGGCATTAGGAAAAAAGGGGGCATCATGGTGGCTGGGGACAGCCTTTAGCCTTGGGCAGGACTGTGTGGACAATAGGTTTGGACATCTGTGGTGGAAGGAAATGGAAAGGCATCGCAGTCCCGGAAAAAGACTTTCAGCTACAAGCTGAAGTGCATGTCTGACCACTCCGCTGCCTCGTTAAGTCACTCGACCAGTCTCCACCAACACAAGTGTTTGTGGTTCCCTCTCTACCTCGAGGGATTTCATGGCATCCCAGGCTTTTACTCACCTGTTCTCCTTTTGCTCACTTGTACCCTCTTCCTCATCTAACTGACCCCTATTCATCCTTCAGGACTGCCCCCAGGCATTGCCTCCTCTCTAGGAAGCACTCCTTGGTTTCCCCCGGCTAGGTTCCATGGCCGCCTCTGTACTGACACTGAACCCTCTTCCCACCTCTGCCTTTCCACTCTTTTTTTTTTTTTTAAATAAATTTATTTATTTTAGTTGGGGGCTAATTACTTTACAATATTGTAATAGTTTTTGCCATACATTGACATGAATCAGCCATGGGTTTACATGTGTTCCCCTTCCTGGACCCCCCACCCACCTCCCTCCCCATCCCACCCCTCTGGGTCATCCCATTGCCCCGGCCCTGAGCATTTGTCTCATGCATCGAACATGGAATGGTGTTCTGTTTCACATATGATAATATACATGTTTCAATGCTATTCTCCCAGAACGTCCCACCCTCACCTTCTCCCTCAGAGTCCATAAGACTGTTCTATGCATCTGTGTCTCTTATTCTGTCTCGCATATAGGGTTATCGTTACCATCTTTCAAATTCCATACATATGCATTAGTATACTGTATTGGTGTTTTTCTTTCTGGCTTACTTCACTCTGCCTTTCCACTCTTGACAGAAATGATGTCTATCACAAGCACTCACTCTGTGCTCCTTATTTATCAATCAATTATCTATCTATCTATCTATTTATCTCTATTCACTATCTTCCATATTTTTAATTTTCATCTTCAAAATCTGATACTGTATTTGGCATATATTTAGAGGGTTCAGTAGGTATGAGTTAAAATAAATGGCTCCTAATCTCAAGTGAATATGACAGAGCAGGACATTTATTTGTAGCTGATATGGCATCAACCCACTGCCTTTATCCTTTCAACCCAAACCAGGGCATATCCATAGACAGTGGGGCCAAAGACCTGAAGGAAGGATGTCTAGGGAAAGTAGAGCAAATGTTTGCCAGAAACTTGAAAGGTTCCTGGTATAATCCTGGGTTTCGGCTGATGGTGAATTTCCCGGCACCTGGCTCGGCGCCCGGCTCAGAGCAGGTGCTCAGCAGGTACGTGCGGAATGGAGGACTGAGTCACCCTATGCAGAAACCCACTGCTTGGGGGTTGTCCTCTAGGGATCTGCTCTCTAGCAGGGGGATATGATGGACTTCAGCAGATGCCCAAACAAGCCCAGAAATTTCCTGAATCACCTGAAGTGAACTCAAAGTTTATTAATACTTTTGTTATAATTGAGTTACTTTTTTTTTAATTTAAGAAATGAGAGAAAAAAAAGAAAAAGCCCTACTGTCTAGTCCCCTGCTTTAAAGTATTAGGAGCTCCCCAGTGCCTCCAGAAATACAAGTGTTTTTGAACTTGAAACTCTACATACATAATTTTTTTTCCATATAAGTACTGATATAGGTGGAATATGGAATTCTGAATATCTTCCTAATGAAAAAGGAGCCATCTTTTCATTCTGAGGGAGCCTTCTGAGAACCTGACAAGACTTGTTAGAAAGTCAACATTATTTTGCGGGGCCTGATGTTACCACCTTCTCCAGCCACTGGTGAGAAAGAAGATCCAATTTAAAACTGGGTGCCCCTGTGACAGGCCATTGATAAATGGGCTTGACACCTTGACCTCCCTTCTTTGGCAGTGAGGTTCAGTAATGGTGAATTTGACCTTGGGTGGGCAACCATGGCCAAATACTCAATATATTTGCAACTGGACAAAAAACTTCACTTAGGATCTTTGATTTCTTCCATCTTTTTTTCCCTTGGATATCTGGAATCCCTAAAAAGAGCAACAGGCTCTTTCAATGGGTGTTAGGAAACCCAGACCATGGCTCAATTCTATCCCTGATTTGCTGTGTGACTCTGGACTAGTTGCTCAATATTTCTGGGCCTCAACTTCTTTAGCTAAAAAATGAGATGATTGGATCAGACAGGCAGTTTTACATTTTTTTTTTAAAGCAGAGGTTCCCTTTTTGAGAAAGAATTAAACTGTACCCAGTATCCCAGTTTATAAAACAGATAAACGTGGAGCTCTTCCTGTCTGTCTAGCCCCCACCATGAGCCCGAGTCACCCTGTGCGGGCTGAAGCGTGCATTCTGAGAACACTGAACTAAAAGCAACAATTAATTAACATTTGCTGAACACTGCTTTGTTCTACCTGGGGATTTTGAGGTTCTAAATCATATCAGAGGTAAAATGGAGTGCTGGGTAAAAGCAAGATCTCTAGAGCCAGACAGCTTGGTTTATGTCCTGACACTTCTGCTTGCTTGCTGTGTGACCTGGCACAAGTCTCCTAACTTCTCTGTGCTTCAAGATCCTCGTCTGTGAAATGAGGATAGTGATAGCTCCATTTTCACACAGATGCTGTGAGAATGTGACCAGTTCTTATACACACATGGATTGGTCTTTGATTTAGAAAACAGAGTCAGAAGAGATATTATGGGGAAGCGTTGGGCTTCACCAAGGCAGGTGGCACTGTTTTGCCCTGAAGCTGGGTACGCCTGGGTGTTGGCTCACCTCTGCCTCTTTGCAACTTTATGGGGGCAATCATACGGGCCTCTCAGACTTGTTGTACAGACTAAATGTGGTTCCACGGCATCATATCACATAGGAGAAAAGCCTAACTAAATTATGCACAAATGTCAACTGATGGTGATTAAATTACAGGCAATCAGCCGGGGCTTGTTGTTGTTGCTGTTAAGTCATGAAGTCATGTACGACTGTTTGCAACCCCCATGGACTGCAGCACGTCAGGCTCTCATGTCCTTCACTATCTTCCGGAGTTGGCTCAAATTCATGTCCATTGAGTTGGTGATGCTATCTAGCCATCTGGCCTCCCTCTAACTGGTCATCTGGTATGTGATTAAAATGAACATGGGCCTCTTTGAGTCCAGAGGTTCTAATGCTCAAGTCTACTTCAGAATCCCTTGGGAGTGTGCTAACATCCCTATTCTAGCCTCTTCCCAGAGGGTCAGATTTAGAAGGTTTGTAGGTCCAGAAATTTGCATTTTAAACAAGTGCCCTTGACCCAGCAATTCCACCCCTAGATATCTACATCCACCCCAAAAGCTGTGAAAGGGTGTTCATAGCAGCCTTATTCATATTAGCCAAAAGGTAGAAATAATCTAAATGTTCATTAATGAATAAATGGATAAGCAAAATATGGCATATCTAGACAAAAGAATATTATTCAACCATGAAAAGGAATGAAGTACTGATACATGCTACAATATGAATGAACCTTGAAAAATTATGCTAAATGAAAAAAAAAAAAAGGCCAGACACATATTGCATGATTCCATTCTTATGAACTGTCCAGAAAAGGCAAATCTACAGGGGCAGAAAGCAAACTGGTGACTGCTTAGGGCTGGGGGGAGGAGGAAGAGAAGGGAATGAGGAGTGACTGCTTAAAAGATATGGGGTTTCTCAATCAAAAAATGGGGGGAAGATCTAAATAGACATTTCTCCAAAGAAGACATACAGATGGCCAACAAACACATGAAAAGATGCTCAACATCATTAACTATTTGAGAAATGCAAACCAAAACTACAACAAGGTACCCCCTCACACCAGTCAATTATATTTTTCAATGGGTAAATTTTATGGCAAGTGAATTAAATCGCAATAAAGCTGTTATTAAGATATCCTTAATAAGTCCCTGGGGCTTCCCAGGTGGCGCTAGTGGTAAAGAACCCACCCGCCAATGCAGGAGACATAGGACCTGTGGGTTCAATCCCTGGGTAGGGAAGATCCCCTGGAGGAGCGCGTGGCAACCCACTCCAGTATTCTTACCTGGATAATCCCATGCACAGAGGAGCCTGGTGAGCTACAGTCCATAGGGTCACAAAGAATCGGACATGATTGGAGCAACTTAGCACACATGCACAAACAAGTCCCTCTGATGGAAGTGGGGGATCCCAGTTTTGAGGAATTCGTTTCTGGTTTTTCCAAGTTAAACTCTGCAGGATTCACAGGGCTGCAGAGGGCCCCTCCCAGGCCCCCAGAGGTGGGAATCCCCACTCCCGGAGCAGTTCCTGTGGACAACCTCACATGGTAAGGACTCACTCCATACTCCAGAGGTGTAATCTGAGGCACAAAACTGTGATGGGTCCTGTCAAAACATTTGAAGATGCATCTCAATATATGACTAGTTATTTGTGGTTTTTCTATTTAAAAATTATACTTGTATGATTATGTGGATTCATTATGAACATGATAAAATATGCACACAATTTGCATTTTAAAAGATGAGTTTTTAAAAAAGGAACAGGAAGACCCTCTTTGAAGGGTTGAGATTTGAGCAGAGATCGGAGTGAAGTTTATTCTCACTCTTTCTTCATGCCACCGAGTCTTATTCCTCAAGGGTCTTCTTACGTCCTCTACTGGAGACCCAGAGAGTCCTCGAAATCATTGAGCAAAGTCTCTAGGAACTTGTAGGTGTGTGTGGGTTGGCAAGAGCAGGCACGGAAAGGGAAGACAAATGAAGAACAGAGGAAGGGCTGGGGGGAGAGAGCTGTAGTGAGAAGAGATCAGAAGGGTCCATGTTCAAATCCTAATATTTCAAAGCTCCAATATTTCACTAGCTGGATGAACTGACCTTGAGCTGAGCCTTCTCATTTGTAAAATGGGGATAATAGTGCCTATTTGTTCAGAGCATTAGCTGAGAGAATGTGCTCAAAGAAGAGCTAAGACAGATGGTGGGAGGAAAGAAATATTCAAGGAGAAAGATAGAAGGCAGAGTTCACTCCACAAACACAGCAAATACCTCCTGTGTGCCCAAACTGTGCTAGGCAGAGCAAACATAAGAGTAATTGGATTCAGTTACTACCCTTCAGGGAGGCCCCCAGTTTACTGGGGAGACGAGAGACAGAGAGGGAGGGTCCTGCAAGCCACACATCCAAAAGACTAGACAGTGGCAGTGGAGAGGGCTTGGCAGGGAAAGCAGAGGGGCAGGGGGAGGAGGGGGGAGTGCTCCCCGTCACTCCCAGAAGCTACAACTGAGGATAAAGTTCCTTCTTCTGGGTGCCAGGTGGCAGCTGTTCTGCCAGGTGAGTGTTGGGGGCCCTTGGGGTGCCTTTTCAGCAGCTCTGGCTCCATCTGCCTCTTCCAAAGGTATCTTTAACGGCCCAAAAAGCAGGGAGCTTTGCTAGTCCTATAGACGGACACTCACACACACAGACACATGCACAGGAAACGGAGCGAACCGCTGGGCAGATTATTTTTGTTTTCCCCTCAACGCCACCATCGGGGCAATCAATGACATTCCTTTCCCTCCTAAACAAACAGGCTTGTGTACTGGAGCCTGCCAGGAAGTGAAGAAATCCCCGCTGGAATAGCACAAGCAGCCTCTCTCCACCTCCTGCCTGCTCCCTCCTTCCACTCCCGGGGAGGCTGCGTGGGGGCCTCCCGGTGTCAAAGCCTGGATGACTTTCTCCTCTTTCTCTGGCTGTTCCCGGAAAGGGGAGGGAATGGGAGGGAAACTTGGGACAGGTCTCTTTTTGGAATCACCGAGCCTCTGTACCTCCCAGGCCCCTCTCACCTCCATCCCCAGCTCAGTTCTTGAGAAGGATTTTAAACCTCACGATGTGAAGCAGTTAGGGAGGAAGGGGATGGTGACAGGGACAGTGTGGAGGAGAGAAGCAGTTTCCAAGTTTGAGAAAATACAGAAGGAGCACGATCAGGAGAGGGCTCAGGGTAAAAATGGGAGTTTTGACAGTGACATTCCTTTCTTTAGAATACTTTTCTTAAAAGTTAAGAAGGCACCAGTATCCTTCCTAAAGTCAAAGAATTGTTAACAGAGAGCTAACCCTGGCGGTTCAGATGGTAAAGAATCTGCCTGCAATGCATGAGACGTAGGAGACATGGGTTCGATCCCTGGGTCGGGAAGATCCCCTGGTGGAGGGCATGGAAACCCATTCCAGTATTCTTGCCTGGAGAATCCCATGGACAGAGGAGCCTGGCGGGCTACAGTCCATAGGGTCACACAGAGTCAGACATAACTGAGAGACTAACATTATTCATTCATTAAGGGTCTAGGAATGGTAGAAAAATACACCCTTGTATCTTAAACCTGTCTGTATTAACCTATTTCTCTAAATGTAACATGTGCTTTCATGTTTGTTTAATGTTTGTGAGGCTGGATGATATTTCTGAAAAGTTAAGTAGTAACTTTTTTTTACTCTGGTTTGTCCTTTTGTCTCTTGAGACCCTCCCCCATTGAGCAGCTAGTCTGTGCTGCAGTCACTGCCTCAGGAAAGGAATGTGACCATAGAATACAGAGAGGAGAGGAAGCACCTCCTGGCTTCTGAGTTCAAAAGCCCAAGTCCTTAGGAAAACTGAAACCACCCTGGACCACAGATTCGGGAGAAATACGCTGAGTGAGAGCAAGGCCTCTCACCTCAGATGAGAAAAAGGATTCCCCAGTCCTTGAGGAGAGGGGAGATGAGGAGGTAAAACTGTAAACGTGGACATTTTCAGCGGGAGGAGATGGGGGGCGGTGTACCTGCTTGCGGAGCATGAACCCCGGGGTAGGTGGCAATCCCCAGGTAGGTTTTATGACGTTCAGGCGCACAGAGGACAAGTGCACTCTTTTCTGGCAGAACTATATCACTGGGGAGGGAGCAAGACTCTAGAGAAGAGATTGCTACACGAAACGCCAAAGTGGATAGAGCCTCCAACAGAATTTCCTGTGTCTAATGACGTCTGAGAAGAGCAGAAAGATTCCTGTGCATCCAGGAGGGTACAGATGCAACAGAGAGACCTAAAAGGAACCCAGGGGTGAAATGGACTGGATTCGACCTGTGTGGACCATCAACTGAGGACCAAGGGCAATGCACATCTCTTGGATCGATGACACTGACATTTACTCTTGCCTCCTAAACCTTCAGAACTAACTTAAGCTCCAAATCTTTGGCATAACTTTGGGAGAAGGGTAGAGATCCCTAGATTGCTGAGTTACATCCATCCTGATGTTTGAAATAGGAAATAAGTTGAACGTTAGAAAAATCCAGTTCCATTTTCTTGCATCTGAGTCTTCCTGAGATGGTGGTGGACTGAGATTCCTACTCACATGCTGGTTTAGTGCTGGCAATTTTAACAGAGATCTACACTTGAGTTTTCAACATTTCTTGAGGACCTCTCTGCACTAGATCTTTCAGGGATAATAGATGAATAAAGACAGAACAGAATGTACTATAAGAGGTGCTCCAGGAAGGTTGCAAAGGCAGAGCTACAGAAGCAGGAAGGCCTTGAGAAGGCCTCTCAGTCCTTGCAGACTCTGGGCAAGGTTTTCTGAGGTAAGAGTGAAGGATTGAGGCACTTCTGGTAGGACTGCCTTTGTGAGCAGAGTCTGAGAAACAAAGAAATGGTGGGAGGGATGGAGGTGGATATTGTAGGAAAACAGCGACGACACGTAACAATGTCCCCTTTCTGGTTCTGTGTTGGAGGAGACATGATAATGGTGAATATTTCAAGCAGAGCAGCCAGTGTGTGTGGAGACCTGTTGTGCTTGTGGGTGAGATTTTTGGTGAGCAATTCTGCATGGACAGTAAGAAGTCATCAGGATGAAAGAGGAGGGCAGACTCCCCTGAAGTCCCTTGTCCTGCTTGGCTGGGGAATCAGTGAACCTTCCTTGGACTGGAATCAGCCCAGATCTGTACACCTTTGTCATGGCCAAAGGCTTGGGACTGGTCTGGTCAGCTGTTTGGCATGTCTGGGTTTTCTCTCTTCCACTTATTCTCTATGTCACTAGAAAACTGGCCTTTGCCCTTGGAAGATGCCATCAAGAAAACTCTCCTTCAGGTCTATGAAGACAAAATCCAAGTGGTCAGCAGGGGAGGGATTGAAGGATCTCTAGGAAGGTCCCTTGAAGGTATTTTCTCAGCACCTACTGAGGATTCTTCCTCTAAGGCTGTAGACATATGAAGCTGGGCTGGAGTTCCCGTAATGACTTTTGGTGATGCTTGGATTAGTGAGCAAAGTGAGTGAAAGTCGCTCAGTCGTGTCCAACTCTTTGCGACCCCATGGACTTAGTTCACGGAATTCTCCAGGCCAGAATACTGGAGTGGGTAGCCTTTTCCTTCTCCAGGGTATCTTTCCAACCCAGGGATCGAACCCAGGTCTCCCACATTGCAGGCAGATTCTTAACCAGCTGAGCCACAAGGGAAACCCAAGAATACTGGAGTGGGTAGCCTATCCCTTCTCCAGGGGATCTTCCCAACCCAGGAATCGAACTGGGGTCTCCCGCATCGCAGGCAGATTTTTTACCAACTAAACTATGTATCAAATAGACTGAAGCACATGGTGAGAAGGTCATTTCCTTTTCAAGCAATTTTCAAGCTTTCAGATTCCATCAAGGAAAGTCTTAGTTTGGTGCTCTTTAAGTATTCTCCACATCTGCAAACCTGTAACTTTCTCTTGGTGCTCACAGCAGGCAAGAGTTTCTGGCACGAGTTTCATAACATTGCTTTGTTTTTGTAAATCTTTTAGTGGTTACCGTCCTTTGTTTATGCCAGGAGACACTGATTTTTCACTTACAGTAGTCATACTGAGTTTATTTTAGAACAAATTTAACTTAAAATGTATCATATTTAAAGAATAATCAGCAATTATATGAATTATATATAGTATGTGTGCACGTGCTCAGTCGTGTCCGATTCTTTGCAACCCCGTGGAGTGTAGCCCGCCAGACTCCTCTGTCCGTGGAATTTTCCAGGCAAGAATACTGGAGTGGGTTGCCATTTCCTACTCCATATATATATAGTATAGATAATACATAAATATGGTAAAAATTGTGAAGTTGGTGACCGATGATTGAAGTTTGAGGAAACTCAGACTTAAAATTTTGGTCCCAGTGAGAACCCTGCCCTCAGGGTTTTAATGGAGTGGTGTGATATATCTGCATTGGAAACCTGACTTTGTAAGGCTTTCTTTGGGACTTATTAGCTAAATGACCTTGAGCTGATTTCAAAGCCTTGGTTTCTTTAGCAATAAAATGAGAATGTCCTGCCACCTGCCCTGTGGGGTTGCTGCATGGATTAAATGATATAATGTACACAAAGTAGAGGCTGAACAGAGAGCCTGCTGCACAGTAAACACTAAAGTGAGCAATTACGTTTTTTTTGTTGTTAGAAAAGCACTGTTTAAATGCTGAGGTGCTATCTGACAGTCAATGGTCGTGTATACAAGGTGCATGAATTTTACATTCCTTTCTCATGGTGAGTTTTAAGAGCATGAAGTGAAACCAAGAGGCCCTAGGTATGGAGAAAAGTTAGAAATAAGGAAACAAACAGTTTTGACCATCTCCTGTACTATTTTGCATCACTGTTCCTAATTTTCCATGCTTCTCTGAACCAATACCTTTTGGCAGGTAACTTTGTAATTTCTCCCACTAAAGGAGAAGTATATGTCTCCTGTCCTTAATTTTGGGGTTGGCCATTTGACTTGCTTTGGCCAACAGGATACCAGTAGACATGATGCAGAGGCTTAACATGAGCTTGTGTGCTTGGGAATGGCCTGTTGTACCTCTGCACTTGCCATGCTGACATTGTGCCCTGGTTAGCTTACTGGTCCATGTGGAACCAAGCCAGCTAGGCCCAGTCTTGTTTAGTTGCTCAGGCGTGTCTGAATCTTTTGCAACCCCATGGACTGTAGCCTGCCAGGCTCCTTGGTCCATGGGATTTTCTGGACAAGTTTACTGGAGCGGATTGCCATTTCCTTCTCCAAGGCCCCGTCTAGATCAGCCAATTACCACCTAGCAGCAACAGCAAGATTAATAGCTATCTTTAAAGCCACTGAGTTTTGGGCTGTTTTGTTAGGCATCATAGTTGTGGCATTAAGATGCTGATGACCCCTGTTATGTACCAGCTCAAATGCTTTTACTTAGGCTTTTTAATTTGATCCTCCAACATCCCCATTTACTAATGAGGAAACTGAGACTTAATAAGCCCTTCTGGTCCAAGATCACGCAGAAAGGAAAGAGCAGAGCTTGGAAGCAACCCTGTTCTGTCTGACTCCCAGAACATCTCTTTCCATTGCATCACGAAAGAAAGTGGTGGGAGGTGGTGGAATGCCATGTGACTGGCTTCACAGCTGTGCTTCAGTCTGGGCCCGTCAATAGTCATCCCCGAGACCACACTGGCCAATATCATAAATCTAGGATTGTGACATCACGGGATGACTCAGGCAGGAGGTGGCAGGACAGGGAAGCCCTGGTGAAGGGCTGGTCGGTATAAACCTCAGTCTAAATAGGAACAGGGCGGTAACATTAGTAGACAGGGTTGGGCCACAGAATTGGGCGGTTTGGGTCAAATAATGACCTGAAATTTATTTTGGAAAATATTTTCCCAAGTGTCTCACTGAGCCTTGTGGGAATGAAAAAAATCAATGGAGAAAGCCAAGAGGGAAGGCTGACAGAGTTGGGAAGGCATGGTCAGCAGGACCTGATTGCATACAATTCAGGGCATCAGATATTCCTGGGGGCAAACTCTGGCTACAGATCTCTTCCTATAATTCCCCTGCCCTGTGAGTTGTTGCAGAGTCAATCCCACATCTCTCTATTCTTCAGTGATTATAATAACAACCAATGTTTACTGAGCTCATAGGAAGTGCTAGGCACTGTGTGGAGCACTTTCCACTTTAATTTACCCTCTCAATCCTCATGACAACCTGAAGTAGAAGATATTTCATTATCCCCCTTTTATAAATGAAGGAGAAAACAGAGGCTCAGAGGAACGAAGTGAAAAACCCAAACTAACACAGCTATTAAGAGACAATGTTGGGACTTCCCTGGTGGTCCAGTGGCTAGGACTCTGTACTCCCAATGCAGGGGACCTGGGTTCAACCCCTGGTCAGGGAACTAGATCCCAGATGCTGCAACTAAGGATCCAGTGTGTCACACTAAGACCCGACACAGACAAATAAATACAATTAAACAAACAAACAAAAAAAGATAGTTCTGGGACTGGAACTCTAGGCAGAGGTTCCTAGCCTCTTGGATCTAATACCTGATGATATGAGGTGGAGCTGATATAATAATAATAGGAATAAAGTTCACAATAAATATAATACTCTTGAATCATCCCCAAACCATCCCTCCATTCTTGATCCTTGAAAAAACTGTCTTCCATGATACTGGTCCCTGGTGCCAAAAAGGTTGGGGGCTGCTTTGAGAGTGTAGTCGGAAGCACTTTGCTGTGTGTTTTTTGCACAGCATTGTAATGATCTGATCCTATTACTAAAGCAGATAAATGTGTGTTAAGCTCAATGCTTAATATTAGAGAGAACAAAAATATTATTATAATACCAAGAATTACTACACTGATACGAATTTATTTTATTACTTTATAATGACTGCTTCCACAGTTTTACTTAGGGAGGGAATTTTTTTGTGGTGAAAATACTTTGGTAACTGATTAGGATAGAAAGAGATCTTCCTAAGGTCCTGGGGTCAGCTGGAGCCAGGGCCTTATAGGTAGTAGGGAATGCTCTGCATAGAAGAGGAGAAGAAACTGGAGATGCTGGTGAACTGGAAGAGGGCTGAGGAGTGGAGATGAGAGAGCAGAGGAGACCAACAAGATGAAGGCTGTACCTTGTGAGATGAGACTCCCCCTTGGGACCTCACTAAGGAGGTCAGCGAGCCCACTAAAGACCACCATCCTTGGTGGGAGATTATTGCCTGTGATGGGATAAGGAGAAACAGTTGAGCTTACGCTGCAGTTGATGTGCTGGAAGACAACAGTCATGGGGGAGCCATGGGTTCTGAAGAAGATGAGTCCATCTGAGGGATTAGCAACATGTGAGGGAGGCCAAGGAATCTGCCTTGGATCCTAAAGGGTCAGGAGGTCTCCAGCTGACATCTGGGTAAAGTTGTTGTTACCTGTGCCATGGTCAACATGCCTATCTCTCTCCTTAGAATGCCTCTTCATTCATCTTGACTCCACAGGGCCAGCTCTGTCCTTGGAACTCAGCAGGCCTTGGGTACATGGTTCTTGAGTGAATGAATGAAAGTCTCAGTACTAAAGATCACTGGTGCCTGCTTGTATGAATGCCAACTCGGTCATTCTTGGAATCTCATCCCAAGAAGATGCTTTAGACACCTCAGGTTGTTTACATCTCAAGTCATGGAACTGCTTGCCACCTTCCTGACCTGCTCCATGCTTCCCTAATTGCCACTGATGCCAACCCAACTCCATCTCTGCTTGAGCATCATGTTGTACAGACCTTGTTGCTGCCATCTTCTCCTCCTTCCTTGTACTGACATTAGAGCAGTGACTCTCAGCCAGGAACAGTTTCCCTTCAGTAAGCATTTGGCAATATCCAGACATATTTGTCATAAATGGGGAAGAATGCTACTGGAATCTAGTGGGTAGAGGCCACGGATGCTTCCACATATCCTACAGTGCATATGACAGCCCCCCTTCCTGGTCTTCTTGAGCTGCTATATAACTAACTACCATAGACTGGGTGGCTTAAGCAGCACACAGTTTTTTCTCGTAGTTTTGAAGGGTGGAAAGTCCAAGATCAAGGTGCTGGCAGATTTGGTCCCTTGTGAGAGTCTTTTTCCTGGTTTGTAGATAGTTGCTTTCTTACTGTAGACTCATGGCCATTCCTAGGTGTGTGAGTGCTCAGAGAGAAATCTCTCACTCTGTTCCTCTTCTTAAAAGGGTACTAATCCCATCATGAGGGTCCCACCCTCTTGATCTCATATAACCTAATTAACTCCCAAAGTCCCCACTTTCCAATACCATCATATTGGAGGTTAGGGCTTCAACATGTGAATTTTGGGGAGATACAAACACTCAGCACATAACACACACCAAACAAAGAGTTAACCAGTCTGAAGGTTAATGCGCTATGGTTGAGAGGTTCTGCATTATAGTATCTGGTTAAAAGCACACTTACTGGAATGTAAAAGAACTGGTTTGGGTCCTGACTCTGCCACTTACTTCTAGACAGAGATGAAAATTCTATCTACCTTTAAGGTCATCAGGAGGATCAAATTGGGTCTAACCAACAACTGGCTCCTGCCTCCTCCTCCCCTCACTCCCCACCCCAACACATACCCTCAGTGTAGAACAGACAGCCAGAACCTCCATGGCCTAGGGACAGTATGTGGTATCTCAAGGTCCATGTGTTATTAGTTCAGAGGCCAAGCCTAGAGAAGTTAGTTCTCTGTCCCATGAGCCATGACATGCTTCAGCCCTTCCGTGCACTCAAGTCTGTGATGTGAGCACCTTTGCTGGAAGTGACTTTAACTTAAAATTATTTTTTCTTTAATTGTTTTATACTCTGGGGAGTTAGTTTGGGGCCATAACAAAAACATGAATGCAAATGATTATATGCAGCTAGGCAAATTGATATTTATATAAAAATTTTTGGTTTTACTAAAGGAAACACATTTTGGTGGGGGTTAAGGGAACAGGCAGCTCTGTTCTAAGAAGCAAGAAGTTCAGTCTCAGAATTTTACACTGACAGAATGTCAGAACAGGAAGTGATGTCAGAAACCACCTTCTCAAAGCCCTCATTTTACATTCAAGAAACTGAGCCTGAAAGGGAGGAGACACTTCCTCGGGGTCACACCCTGGTTACTGACAGAGAAGAACCAGGGGTTCCTGACACCCTGTCCAGAATGGCTCCACCCCACTGTGCTGTCTCTATGCCAAGGGTAGTCCCTCTCTCAGATTGGATGCCAAGGAATGGATGATTTCCCCCTAAGTTTTAAGCTCAAGCTTCACTCTTAACCAAGAATTTAATTTTCAGAATCTTCTGCAATGGTTTTGGTTTTTTTTTTTCTCCTCTTGGCCTGGAGGCAATATTGAAGCAATTCCCGCTGTGGGCACCTCGCTCCATACGTAAACACATGTCTACCATACACACACAGGCACACACATTTGTCATTCCTTCCCAGAATGACTTAATGATTTCCATGTAACCAATATGTTGCAGCTGTTGGCTTCCTTCAGGCTGAAGCACTCAGAAAATCATCAGTTATCAAGTTGCCTTCCCGCCACTGATTTTCCCATCCCGGATACATTTCCCTCTCTTTCCTTTAAAAAAACAACAAAAAAAAACAAGGTAAGAAAAAAGTAAGAAAAAGATAAGAAAACCAGTTAGGAAAAAAATATTGGGACCTTCCTTCCAACCAGACTCAGTTAGTGTCCCTGGAGGGTCTGCTGGGACCAGGTTGGTACTATATTTTATGGGGAGGCTTCTAATAGGAACAGTTTTAGTTTGCCCATAGATGAAAGACAGCTTCTAATTGATCAGGAAACATAAGAGGTGAAAGCTTGGGGGTGGGGAGGTGGGAAGTGTGGTTGGAGAAAATAGTGAGTTGAGTGAATGTGGTGAGAAAGCTTTGGGTACAAATTCTGACTATTTTTACTAGCTTTGTAACTTTGAGAAAATTGCTCAACATCTCTGAGCCTTAATTTTTAAATATTCAAATCCTGTGCTCACTGGGTTACTGAGGAGTAGAGTGAGTGCTCCCTGTTTCCCTTCCCACCCACCTTGATCTCTGATCCATGGAATGTAACAAGTGATATACCTATTCCATGAACAAGGACACTGAACCATCAGTACGTTTTTTGGTAGCTCAGCTGATAAAGAATCTGCCTGCAATGCAGGAGATCCTGGTTCGATTCTTGGGTAGGGAAGATCCCCTGGAGAAGGGATAGGCTACCCACTCCAATATTCTTGGGCTTCCCTGGCGGCTCAGATGGTAAAGAATCTGCCTGCAATGCAGGAGACCTGGGTTCGATCCCTGGGTCGGGAAGATCCAGGGCATGGCAACCCACTCCAGTTTTCTTGCCTGGAGAATACCCATGGACAGAGGAGTCTGGCGGGCTACAGTCCATGGCATTGCAAAGAGTTGGACTGAGCAACTAAGCACAATGAAGAATGTCCTCTTGCTTGCAATTCCTTGGCTGGAACCTCCCTGTGACCTGTCTGGCATGTGGTCCTCCTGGCGGGGATGAGGAGTGTAACAGCAGGGAACACTTACAGAGCATCTACCAGGGGCCGAGCATGAAATCTACATCATCTAATTTAATCCTCTCCAGAGCCTATGAGATGGGTTCTATTATTTCCCCATCTTCCAGATGAGCAAATCAGATTTTCTTAGTCTAGAGTTAAAAAGCAAGCACATGAGAGTGACAGGGGATCAACATTCAGCTTTTAACATTCAGAAGAATTTTTGAGTTTGATGTAGGGTCATAGTGTCAAATAAAAACATACTTTTCTAAATTATTTTTGATGTTATTGACAGATGTGGAGTGGGGTGTAGGGTTTCTTTGAAAGGACAGGGTGGGTTATCTTTTTTGCTTTTAAGGCTGAACCACAAGGTGACTGTCCATGGGAGGAAGACATGATGTAGGGATATCCATGCTGGAGAGGATGGAGAACGAAGTCACATTCTCTACCTCAGGGCACCCATAGGAGGGAGTCAGGGAGAGAGAGAAATGCAGGGGGAGGGGCCAGTGAGAAGTGGGGTTTGCTGACATCACCTCTGAGCGGCAGTGTCAGGGCAGGGGCCCTTGTTGGGTTGAGGAGAAAGCTGATGAAGAGGGTGGGGGCTTTTGTCGCATCCTCATTTGGAATTCTGGGCATAGACCTCCTTGCAGGAGCCCTCCCCCATACTCTGTCAACCTCAGCCAGAGAGAGCCTGAGTTTTCTCTCCAGAAACATTCTCAATTCTAGAGTGACAAGGAAAGGAACCAGAGGCAGGGCTCTTGCTGCCATCCAGCCAAGTGACACTTCAGCCAGGGGCCACTCACATTCCCCAGACTGGAAATAACTCAAGAACCCAGGAGTACCTCAGGGGTTTGGAAACACCAGCAAGAGTGAGGTGGCACTTGGTCAGCAAGGGTGGTCGGCCATGCTCCTGGGGGCCTTGACTGTGCTGAGGACAGACAGCCGGAGTAATGCTCCAGTGTCGCTCATCAACTGAATGCCCCGGACAAGATCAGGCAGACCACTCCTCAAAGCTTGGTAGCCAGACACAGCCAAAGTCAGACCTGCAGCCCCCTGGTGGAGACCAGCCAAAGACCGCTATGAGGTCAGGAGGCCTGCACCCTCTCTCTCTTTGCTACCCTCAGTGCCCCAAAGACAGAGTTGGTCTCTATAAACCCAGATACCACCTTGGGGAGGAGAGGCTGGGGAGAGTGAAAATTGGAAGAACTGAGTATTTCTCTAAACGGATCAAGTCATCCCAAAAAGACAACTTCACCCAGCTCTGCTGGGGAATTAAAACTGGGATAGACTGAATTTCTAAACCAACAAGAGGCTGTTCAAACCACAAAAGGCCAAGATACCATTATTGATATGTCCAAGTTTCTCCACCATCTGTGGGGTAAGGATGCTTATGGAATTCTAGAAAATAAAACAATGACATTTTCTTTGCACATCTGAGTGTAGGCATAAGCCTGACTCTCTGATACATAATTTTTATAATAGGTGTGTAATAAATCCCTGTGAACAAATGGATAACAAGCACGCAAACATGAGAGAAAGTACGATTGACTGTAAGATGGTTTCTTAATGCCTGCTAAATACCTGTATTATACTTTCCTCAGGGTCTCAGAAGCAAACAAACAAAACACACTCAACCAGAATACAAATGACTTGTATTAGAAAATAGCATGCACTAGAACATCAGCCAATTTTGTAGCATGAGCTAGTAGACTAATAGTGATATTAAATATGCGCTAAGTGCATATTCAGTAATAGATATGTATTATGTTTTGTGGCAGTTTCTGATAACTTCCTTATATGACATCTAATATTTAAATTACTAATTTCAGAGGCTACTCACAGTCCTCTGTGATCAAGCAACACAGTGCAATGGGGAAAAAGGAAAAAAGTGTCATGGTCTCCTTAGAACTTAGCCCCTATATCTGTGTCAGGGACAAGGGTGGGTGTTAGAAACCAGAGCTATGTGCAAAGAGGAGGGCATAATTTTCCCTGCAGAAGACATAAGAGGCTGCATAGGGGACACTGAGTTGGACCTTGAAGAATGAGCTGTCATCCATCTGAGGGAGAAGGTAGGGAAGGGCATTTCAGGTACAGAGAACAGTATGTGCAAAGGAAGCACGAGGCAGCACAGTGTATTCAGTGATAGTAACACTTGGTGATCTCCAGGAGGACAGACCCAACTAATATTGCCTGTTATCACACAACGAATGTTCATAAATCAGGGGCTTTACATCCACTGCATGTGTGCAAGCTCAGTCGCTTCAGCCGTGTCTGACTCTTTGCAACCCTATGGACTGTAGCCCACCAGGTTCCTCAGTACATGGGATTCTCCAGGCAAGAATACTGAAGTGGGTTGCTATCTCCTCATCCAGGAGATCTTCCTGATCCGAAGATTGAACCTGCGTCTGCCTGTGTCCCCTACGTTGACAGGCAGGTTCTTTACCCCCTGAGCCACTTGGGAAGCCCCTTACAAGTATTAATCCATTCTTTGATGATGACTCTGCGAGGTTGATACTATAATTTCTAGTCTATGAATGAGGAAACTGGGGCACGGAAAGTAATCTGTTCAAGGCCACAAAGCTAGGATGTGATGAAACTGGGAATCAAACCTAAGCAGCATGTCACACTATGGTAACCACCACTCCATATTCCCTTATCTAATCCTTATATTGATGCTCTCAAGTGTAGGTACTGGTAGCACAGAGGCACAGAAAGGTAAGTTAACATGCTGAAGATCACACAGCTTGGAAGTGGAGGAACAGAGATCCTAATCCAGGCAGATTCCACAGCCCACTCCTAACCCTGTACCCTGCAGCCTCTGGGGCACTGACGGTACAGTTAAAATCACTCATTTATAGCTGATTTCCCCTTTACGTCTTCGGCTACTTCACACATAATTGTTTAACCATTGACTCTCTGGCATCAGCAAAGTGACCAGCACACAGTAAGCATCCCATCCATAGAGTGCCTGTGTACTCAGTCTCTAAGTTGTGCCTGACTCTTTGCAACCCCATGGACTGTAGCCCGCCATACTCCTCTGTCCATGGGATTTTTCAGGCAAGGATCCTAGAGTGGGCTGCCATTTCCTCCTCCAGGGGATCTTTCTGACCCAGGGACTGAACCTGCATCTCCTGCATTGGCAGGCAGATTCTTTACCACTAGTACCACCTAAGAACCCAATCCATAAAGTAGTTGCATCAAAGACAATATAGTAAAGTTACCAGGAGCCCAAACTCCAGAGCCACCTTCTCCAGGCTCGAACCTCAGCTCAGCCACTTCCAGCTCTGTGATCCTGGGCAAGTTCCTTCACCATGGTGTGTCTCAGTTTCTTTATCACTAAAATGGTGGTAACAGAACCCAGTTCATTGTCTTGCTGTATTAACTGAGTACACATAAAGCATTTAGGTGAAACTCTCACATATAAGTCATTTTTTATAAGTTTTTGTTGGCATTCTTGCCACTACCCAGTCCCCTGGGTCTAACTAAAATGATAGCTCTGTAGTTCACCCCAACAAGTTTCAGGATGAAGAATATATTAGGAAGAATTCAGCAATCTTGAGCATGTGTGATGACAGTCAACACAGACATCTGACTTGAAACTGCCTTTAGAATACTCATTACTAGGTTCTGGATCCCACTTATCTCTGTATTACATGCATCTGTCTTACTGTGCCATGTGCTGCGTGAGGGTATGGTTTAGGGAAATGACGAAGTTTAAAATTTTATCTTTGCCACAGAGTAGTAGAGTAACTTCAGGCAAGTTTCCTAATCTCAGCTGTGTCTGCAGTGAAGTGAGGGTTATATAATAGAACCTACCTCAGAGGTACAAATTCAAACGAATAACCTAAGTATTTGCCACTGTGCAGGCACAGAGCAGACTCTCAAAAATGTACGTCCTCCCCTCCCCTCACCAGCTCAGTGTATGCATCTTATTCATTGCTGAATCTCCCACAATCCCTTGCAGAGAGTGTTTCACACAATGCTTGACGAGTCCTTGAAGAAAAGCTTGTTAAACCCCCTAGGATGGATTGAGGGCATTAAAGAGAGCGGCGGGGGACAGAGGAACAAGGGAAAGTGGGTGGGGAGACAGGAGGGGACCTTTCCACTTTTACTGTAAACAGAATCCAAGCCAGGCAGAGAGGATGGAAAGGAAGGCAGTCTGGGAGGCCCCCAGAGTCCAGGAGAAACTGGAGGAAGGAGGTGGGTGAGGAGAGGGTGGGGGCTCCTGGGCTGGCTGTGCTGGCAGTGAAGCCTGGGCTCTGTGTGCTAAGAGTCAGCTCACGACTTCCCTGGGCCCTGGTGGGTGGGCCAAGGGCCGAGCTATCAGCACCTGGGAAGCAAGTGTGGGCAAGCAGGGCTGCAGAGAAAGCTTGTGTGTGTGCGAGGGGGTCTGCCCTGCTGGAGGCTGGGGCTCTGGGGACAGACTAACCCTGACCTGGCAGGTCAGAAGCCAGGCAGCTGACATCCCTTCTGTAACTAAAAAAATAACACATCTCATGCTTGTCAAGGGCTGTGTAACTTGCACAGCCTGGGGGATGACTATGGAGTTGCCCATCTGATCCAAGTAGCATCATGATCAACAGATGCCATTACCCCCATGCAAGGAGGTTCAGGGACTTCTGATGGACATGCAGTAGGGGTGTGGATGAAGATGAGAGCACAATTAACTTTCCCTATGGCTACAGGGGACATTGAGTTGCATCTTGAAGAAAGATGTTGTCCATCTGCTGGAGAAGGTAAAGATGGATATTTCAGGCACAGGGAACAGAATATCCGAAGGGGAGGGAGCATGAGGAAGCACGGGGGATTCAGTGATAGTCACAGTGACTATGGCTGACATGCTGAGAGTGTACACGTGCCAGGCATGGTTCAGAGGGCCTCACATGGTGAGCTCAATAGATTCTCATCATGACCCATTCTGGAAAATGCTACTGGGATCTCCACTTCACAGATGAAGAAACAGAGGCACCGAAAGTTTAAATGATTTTCTTAAGGTCACAATGATTATAAGTTGTGTGGCCAGAACTGGAAGCCACTTCAGACTGGCAGACAGTGTGATCAAGGTGTTAAGGTATGGACCATGCGGCTAGAGAGGTGGAGGGTGGCCAGTAGGTAAAGGGGATAAAGGTATTTGGATTCTATCCTGCAGGCACTGTGAACCCCTGATGGTCTAAGCTGGGGAGTGTGGCACAGGGCAGAGGCTGAACCAGAGAATGGGGTCTTTGGGGGGTATGCTGGGGAGATGGCCAGACACTTTGTTCTTACATGTGGGCCAGACTGCTTTCCCTTTGCATAATCATCACCCATCCTGGAGCTCAAGTCCACACACCATCAAGACATGGGTTGCACTATTTCACAAGCTTTTCCTGGGAGACAGAAGCTCCTGCTGCTGCTGCTGCTGCTGCTGCTGCTAAGTCGCTTCAGTTGTGTCCGACTCTGTGCGACCCCATAGATGGCAGCTCACCAGGCTCCCCCGTCCCTGGGATTCTCCAGGCAAGAACACTGGAGTGGGTTGCCATTTCCTTCTCCAATGCATGAAAGGGAAAAGTGAAAGTGAAGTCGCTCAGTCGTGTCCGACTCTTAGCGACCCCATGGACTGCAGCCTACCAGGCTCCTCCGTCCATAACATTTTCCAGGCGACAGTACTGGAGTGGGGTGCCATTGCCTTCTCCAGACAGAAGCTCCACATGACCCCAAAGCATGACTGTGGCACTTCCTGCATCACTTTCTGTGTGCCCAGTGCCTGTGTTTCAGCTCTTTCTACAGTCCTTGGATGCTGAGACGTTCTTTATCCTTTTATTCAACACACTAGCTAGGACCCCTTATTTCCCTAGGGGCATAGGCCAGTCTTGTCCTTTTCCTGGTGGCTCAGATGGTAAAGAATCTGCCTGTGATGCAGGAGACCTGGGTTTGATCTGTTGGCTGAGAAGATCCTGGAGGAGGGCATGGATACCCACTCCAGTATTCTCACCTGGAGAATTTCATGGACAGAGGAGTTTGGTGGGCTACAATCCATGAGGTCACAAAGAGTGACATGACTGAGCAGCTAACACACAACAGGCCAGCCTTAGAGGTTTTGAAAAGGTGTTTCAGAAATCCTTGGTGGAAAAATCTTCCACCAGGTATAATTCTAGACAACTCTAGATAACTCCTGTCTTGCTTTGTCTCTTCTATAAGTGTGAGCTGACCCTGCCAGGCAAGCACAGTGGTAAATCAGTTGACATGCCTTCAGGTCCCCAGCTTGTGACCACAGACAGTCATTGTATCTTTTTGGGATGTACCCAAGAAAAAGGAGGCTCTACTGGACAATGCAGAAAAAAAATACATATACACACACACACACATACTCTTCTTCAGCAAACAATATTTGCCGTTTCTGGAACTTTACTTTTAAGTGTCTGATTTCATTCACTTGGTCAACATATATTTGTACGGCCAGGTACTGAGGGACATATTGGTGCAATACATACTGGTTCTCCTAGGGAAACTAGGACTCCTAGCTAGTGTGTTGAATAAAATGGTAAAGAATGTCTAGCCCTGGCTATAATTTTGGCTGATTATTGACAGAAATTGATTCCATCTAACATCCATGTGTTGAGCACCTCTTACCTGCCTGACCTCCTGGTAGATCTATGAGAGACATAGAGAAGGTTAAGATATGGTGCCTGCTCTAAGAAAGCTTATTAATCCAGATCTATCTCCTTAAGGGAGACTTCAGCCGGCCAATGTGGTCGGGGGAGTTTCTAAAGTGTGCTCCTTTCACCCTTCACCTGTAACTGCAATCAGGTAAGTAACGAAGCCAGAGACCCTGTTTCTTTGGAGGATGGCTTCCAGGTCAGTCCATCTCAGAGAAGTGGGCAAGGCTCAGTGTGCCCACAAGGTGGCGGCATTCTAGCACATTCCCAACTGCTGGGGTTATTGGGAAATAGCGCCTTCTGTTGGCACGGAGGGGGAGAAACCACTTCCTCTCTTAAAGGGGCTGAGAGTGGGTTTCATCTCCAGCGTTCAAAGTACAAACCTGGAAAGTCCTGCAGCCAGGGGCTGAGGGGAGAGGGTGATGGTGCTGAACAAAGGAAAATGGTGCTAATGATGCCTTATCCAATCCAGCAAACCTTCCTGGATGCCGTCCCAAAGTTCCCCTGACCCCAAGTACGTGTAGGATCTCCTCTGGGTCCTTCCACCCGAGCACTTGCCACACTGAATTTGCATCACTGCTTTACCATTTTTCTTTCATATGGCTAGGACCACATCTCTTTCCTCTTAGAATGCCTGGTGCCTACACAAAATGTGACCCAGAGTGAGGGTTAAAGCTCTTTGTTGAATGAATGAAGTTTATTCCAAGCAAGAACCTAAAACAGAGTCTCACTTGAGTACCATCATCCTGGCGAGGGCGTCTCAGGCCATTAATATCCTTGTCTTCAAAGATGGAAATTGCAAGATGGGAGACCGAGAGATGCAGTCCAAGATACCCTAATGTGAGTCACAGGAGGAATGATCAGGATCCACTTTACAACTACCTCGCCCAAAAGGGGTCAGCCTTGTCTAAATCAGCCAGAGAATCAAGGTGGAGGAGATGGAAAATTCAGATCTGAGTCTGGCGCCCACTGGAGAAAACTATGGCCCTTAATCTGGGTTTTCACTTGACTTGCATCTCTGACTAGGGAGGGGCATGAGTTTCAATCTGTGGCTGGGGGCAGCGGGGAGGGGGTCCACTCCTTGGAACAAGCAGGTTCAACCTGCTTCCCATCTCCTTCCAGCCAGGCCTTTCCACCTCTGTGGCTGAAGCTCCAGCAAAGAGGATAGCAGTCATAGGCACTCTGAAGGGCTCAACCTCCTTGCATTCCAGTCCTGGCTGAAGCCAGCCCAGGAACAAGTGGAGAGCCTCTCTCAGAGGAAGTGATTCAGAAACCACGATGGCCTGGCGGCCCGCCGTGACTCACAACACATCAATGGAGGAATTGTCTGTGGAGGCTGAGAATACCAAAGCTCTTTTCTTTCCTTCCTTTCTTTTCTTTTTTTTTCTCTTTCTTTTTTTCCCCTCCCCTTGGCGGCATTGCGCAACACCAGAGCTGCCCAGAAACATGTGTTTCTCATCACTGGCTCCAACAGCCGCCTTGGAGGACTGAGCAGAAAACAAGGCTGAGAGTGAAGAGACCACAAGGGGAACTGCAGCAGTTAAAGCGGGGTGGGGGCTTCTCTTTCACCACACCCAAGTCCCGTTTCACCATCCCCATCAACACCAGCATGCCCAAAGAACATCTGGGATGGTTGAATAGAATTTTGGGTCTGGGAGAAAACTAGTCTTTCTCTCCTTCTGTCTTTTTCTAGATGAGGAAACTGAGGCCCTGAGAAGAGAAGTGGCTTGCTAAATACCCTCCTCAGTTCAGTTCAGTCGCTCAGTTGTGTCCGACTCTTTGCGACCCCATGGACTGCAGCACGCCAGGCTTTCCTGTCCATCGCCAACTCCTGGATAAATACCCTACAGCCTCATTACGTCTTGTATTTTGCTGCAGCAACTGCATTTTTCTGTATCCCAGGTCAGGAAATGTAGTTTGATAAAGGGTGATTTTCATGAACTTGTTGGGCAAGCTCCAGGAGATAGTGAGGGACGACGGCCTGGCGTGCTACAGTCCATGGCGTTGCAGTGTCGGACACAACTTAGCAACTGAACAACAAGTGAAAAATGAGAAGTCATATTAAGTTTTGTTATAAATCTATCAATGGTCCCTTTCCCCTTGTCTATCAATCTTAGGAAATTGGTCAGCACAAGGTCACTTAGGTCATTTGCAAATTCGACAGGCCATTTTGCAGTCCTCATCCAACTCTGTAGCATGTGACATCGGTGCCAATTGGTACCACCCCTCTGTTTCTCTTTCCTAACTCTGCAGCTGCTTCTTTTCAGCATCCTTTGCCCCTCCACCCACCCACCCACCACCGGCTCTCAAACTTCTAAGAGGTATATGGCTCTCTCCTAGGCCTTCTTCTCTTTTTCTTCACATCCATGTTCATGGTATTAGCAACGACCTATTAGCTGATGGCTCCCAGACCTTATCTATAGCCCATTCATATTTTATTAGCTACAGATGTGTATATGCAGCTGTATTCTCAGCACCTTCTTTGGACGCCCCAAACTGAATTCATCATTTTCCTCCAAAGCTATTTGACCATTTTCTTAAAAAATATTTATTTGGCTGTGCTGGGTCTTAGTTGCAGCATGTGGGATTTAGTTCCCTCACCAGAGATCCAACCTGGGCCCCTTGCACTGGGACCACCAGGGAAGTCCCTCTTTGACTATTTTGATTTTATTGTCAAGCAACTATGGGACCAGTACAGTTAGTATTCTGAAGCATGAACTTTGGAAGCTCAAAGGCCTGGGCTTGACTTGTAGATATGCCATTTAACTAGCTATGGGGCCTTGGCCAAATTGCTTAACCTTCCAGTTTCCTCATCTGTAAAATGGGCATGATAAAAATACCTACTTCATGAGGCTATCATTTAGAGGAAAATGAGTTAAAACAATAGCGTTAGCACAATGCCTGGCACGTAGTAAATGCTGTAAGCACTGAGCTGTTATTTTTATAATGCATCTCAGTATCCTCCCCATTGAACCACGCTGAATTCTTATCATTTCTTAACAACAACAGGGCCTTTTACAATTAAGGGCCATTGTGCTGGTTGAGGATTCTCTTCATACTCCTCTCTCAGGCTAACTCCGACTCACCCTTCAGACTGAGTCCAACTGCCACTGCCCTCGCGAGAAGTTAACAGCTCCTTCCTTTGTTCTTTTTCTTTGTTTATATCACTGCCATCACATTTGTCACAGAGTCCTAATTATAATACCTACATCTTGCCCTATCTCTCGCTGCTTCTCCCATAACACTCGGCTCCAGGGGCAAACAACTGCCCCCACATAGTCCTGTTCTTACATATATTGATGCCTTCCCATATGCTGCTCACTCTGCTTGGAAAGCCTTTCTTTTCAGGATACGTCAACCTCTAAGAAGATACTGCCTCTGAAAAACTTGCCTAGAAGCCTGAGGCCGGGTTAGTTGTGCTTTCTTTATGCCTCCATAGTATCATCAATGAATTTCCATGATACAAGTCACTGTAATCCATTTTCAATGCCAAATTATCTGTCTTCTCCATTACACTTTACTGTGTCTTTCCCATAACAAATATTCACGGATTATGTGTGATGTACTAGCCACTGTGCTTGGTACTGAATTACATGAGTGGATGAATGAATTTACTGTTTCAGTATCTATTTCATTCTCCCCCTAGACTGTGAGCTTCTTGAAGGTACACTGAAAATGAGGAATGAATGAATAAAATAGGAGGAGATGGGACCTGTCAAGGAAAATATCCACCAATGGTCACGGGCTAGCATTAGAGAATGACTTGCTCTTACAGTAAGTTCATCCCCTCAACATTTAGTAAGTCCCTACTATACCATGCATGGGCTTCCCAGGTGGCTCAGTGGTAAAGAATCCACCTGCCAAGCAGGAGAAACAGGTTCGACCCCTGGGTCGGGAAGATCCTCTGAAGAAGAAAATGGCAAGCCACTCGAATACTGGGAAATCCCATGGACAGAGGAGCCTGGCGGGCTGCAGTCCATGGGGTCACAAAAGAGTTGGACATGACTGAGCGACTAAACCACAACAAATATATACCATGCAACATGCTAGCTACTGGTGCTGTAACTGAATGAGATTCCTCAGTCTGATGTGGAAGACAGACAAAGAAAACCAAGTCTCACGGAGCAGTGTGCTCAGTGCCAGGATGGTGTTTGCAGGGGGAGACTGGCAACAGGGCCAGCTTCCTGAGCATTGGACCAGGACAGTGGCACAGGGCCTCATACTCAGAAGGGCCTCACTTGGTCTAATTCTCTGTGTGTTGCCATCTTGAAATTCTTAATAATTTGACCCTTTAAACTTGTGGTTTGTATGTGATGACTGATGGGACAGTGGAGTACGTGTGTGAGCAAAGGAGATGTCAAAATAGGCACATCTGCTGCTGTTCCTTGTTGTCCCAAAGGCAAACAGCCTCACTGATGCCCCATGAGCACAGGATCTGCAAGGATCTGTGATGCAGGGGGATTCAGTGAAACTCAAAGTGAGCACAGGTAAATGTGTTACATCTAGAGCCAAGTAAGCAGTGAATGTTGACAGCCTTGAGACGCCATGCTTTCTGTTTGAACCAGAACTTGATTTGCTTCAAATGCAGAAAGAAGGCAATGATGTTCTAAGAGAAACAAACAACCAAGAAACCCTCTCATATTCTTCCTCACTAGTCAACAACTTATGCTGAAAATGATGACACAGAAGGAAAGCGAAAGATAAGGCAACCTGTAGTTCCTTCTTCCAGTCCTTTCTTACTACTCATCAATAAGCCAAAAGTAGAGAATGCATGCATATCAAGAAGTGAAATAAAACAGCTGAGTTAGTTTTGAGCTGTATTTCCACTACTTGTAAGAAGGAAATACATATGCATGTGTTAGCTATGAAATATTTTTGCAATTTCATTGACTCTGCATATGATTTAAATGCTTATTAAATCTAAAGTTGGCATTAGATGATATAAAAGTAAATGGTGAAGCAGCCACAAAAGGCAAGGATTCCAGTTACATGAGGTTTTTAGAGTAGTTAAATGTAGATAAAGGTAGAATGGTGGTTGCCAGGGACTGGCGAGGGGAAAACAGGTAGCTGTTTAATGGATATAGAGTTTCTTTCTGCAAAATGAAAAAGTTGTGAAGTTTGGTTGCACAATAATATGAATATAATTAACACAACCGAACTGTATACTTAAAATGGTTAAGATGGTAAATTTAAGCTTTGTATTGCTTTTCCACTATTTAAAATGAGGCTCCTTTGGCATGGACATGTACACTCTGCTGTATTTAAAATGGATAATCTACTGTATAGTACAGAGAACTCTGCTCAATGTTACATGGTAGCCTGGATGGGAGGGGAGTTTGGGGGAGAATGGATACATGTACATGTATGGCTGAGTCACTTTGCTGTTCACTTGAAACTATCAGAACATTGTTAATCAGTTATACTCCAATATAAAATTAAAAGTTTTAAAAAAATAAATGGTGGGAATTCCCTGGCAGTCCAGCAGTTAGAACTCCACACTTCCACAGATGGGGGCCTGGGTTCCATCTCTGGTTGGGGAACTAAGATCCCACAAGCTGTGTAGCAGGGCCAAAAAGAAAAAAAAAAGTAATGGTAAGATTCATTCTTACAAATTTAAAATTTTATTTCTTTAAGTTTTGTACTTATAATGACATTAAGTAGCAAATAAAAAACACCATGACAAGTTGAGAAAGAGATGGTAGAAGAAATTAAAATGTTTTCTATCTTAGTACCTATAAAACCACTCACTTTTTCCTTGCATTTTGAACAAAGAGACCCTGCAAATTATGTAGCTGGTTCTCAGAGTAAGAGAGGCAAGTGTCTGAATTTTAGACTTGAGTATCAGAGATGAAAAGTATCTCAGTGGTTCTTTGGCCAAGCCTTCCCTGTTCATCACCCATCATACTGCCTGTGAAGAAACTGAGAACTAGAGGGGGGTCTCAAGGTCACCCAAGACACAAGCGGAAAAGCCACCACTGCAACCCAGGTTGCCTGACCCCATTGCTTCTTTGTCCAGAGTTTCACACATAATACTGTTCTCCCTCCTGTTAAGAATCCCATTTTAGGACTTGGAAATAAAATATTCCTTTGCAAGTTAAACCATCCAAACAATATATGGGGGAATGATATGCAAAGTGATACAGTTTCTACCCAAGGCCAGGGAGGCATGACCAGCACTAGATTAAAAGTAATACATTGTCTTTAGGGGAAAAACATGTAGTTGGGGTTTTAGTCCTTATCTTCTTTGATTTGGCACAGTACCTAATCTCTCCCTCTTCCTTTGAACACTTGTTTTGCTTGACCTTCTTCTGTTCTACCCCCCTCTGTCTCCACTGTAGGTTTCTCCCTTACCCCCACTGCCACCATCCTGACTTTGTAACATTCAAGGGCCCCAGGAGTCAGTTCTCTGATCTCTTTTTCTGTCTATGCTCATTCCTGTGTGATCTCATCTAGTTTAATGACTCTGACAACCATCTACATGCTGATGACTCACCTATTTATATTTCTAGCCCCAGCCTCTCCCTGAATTCCTTCTAACATATCCAATTGCATATTTGACATCTCCATTCTGATGTCTGATAGAAATCACATGTTTAAAATCCAGATCTGAGCCCTTGAATATCCCCTAACCTCAAACTGCTCGCTGCCTTGGTTAATGGCAGCTCATCCCTCTAGTTTCTCAGACAAAATCTTAGCGTTGTTCTGATTCTTTCTTCTCTTTCACAACTCATATCAAATCCATGGGCAAGTCTTAAAGGCTCTACCTTCAAAATATATCATAATCTGACCATTTCCCACCACCATCACTGCCTTGCCTTGGTCCATGTCCCTGTCATCACTCACCCGGATCATTCTCATAACCACTAACCCAGTCTCCTCACTTGGGCCCACATCTCTCTTTAAGCCAGGATGATCTCCTTACACTGTAAGGCAGCTGTGTCACCCCTCTGCGCAAATCCTTTCAAAGGTTTCTCATCTTCCTCTACAGAGCAGCCCAAACCTTACAAGGACCACAGAGCCTTATCGCGTACAGTCCCAGGCCTCTGGGACCTCAGGTCTCATGTGTGCCCCTTGCTTGTCTGCTCTGCTCCAGCCACGTGGCCTCCCTGCTCTTCCTTCAACACTCCAGACCTTCTCCTTCCCACCTTAGGGCCTTGCTGTCCCTTTGCTGGAAGACTCTTCACAGAAATCTGCAAGGCTCATTCCCTACAGGCCATATTAAATGTCAGTGTCTCATGAAGCCACTCCCAATCATCTTACTGAAAACCTCCACCTGCTCCCCTTTCCATGCACGTTTTTTTTTTGTCCCCTTTCTCTGATTTTGATTCCCTATAACACTTAGCATCATCTAACATGCCATATAGTTGATTTTACATTCTGTTGATTGTTTTTTCCCTATAAGAATGTAATTGCTCCTTTGTCTTTTTGTGCATTTTATTTAACCGTCTGAACCTGTCATGCTGAGGGTTGGGGCCTAGACCACCCTACCGCCAACAATTTTCCAAGGCTAGACCACCCTCCCCACTTAGCCATGCCCCAGGAGCTTCTTTGACTTCATATTCCAGCCTAAACTTGGCATGTCCTTTGCCTATTAAACTGGGTTGAAAATTATGCCATCCTTCAAGGTCTAGTTTGCCAGTGGCTTCCTCTTGGAAGCCTTCCCTGACTCTCACCTTCCACAACCTTGATTGACCTTCACTCTCTCAGAAAACTAAGCTAAATACAAGACAGGTAAGACCCTCTCTGTGACTGCTCATGGAAATGAAAATGAATATACACCAAAGTACACACTGGTATATATTTGGAAGGCAATTTAGCAAATTAAAATGTACATACCCTTGACTCAGCAATCTACTTCAAGGAACTTATCTGACCAAAAAAACCCATGAAAGTGTACAAAGGTATGTGTGCCAAGACTTTGCAGTACTTTTGTACTGTCAGCAGAAGCTGGTTTAATAAAATTTTAATTCTACAGACTATTCCATGCTGATGGAAGAATGTGTCAAGATGTTAAGTGAAAACTAACTGCCAAATAGTTTGTAAAGTATTACTCTATTTAAAAAAAAAAAACTCATGGAAGGTAAGAAGAAAGGAAGGATAGAAAGGAGAGAGGAAGGGAGGAGGAAAGGAAGGAAGGGATTGTATGTTATCCTGGTATTTTGGTTCCAAAGTATGAGAATAACACAAAGAAAAGAATGCATACGGCAAAAATTCTGCTTGAAAACCTCTAATACCACCCAAAAAGATGGTACAAAATTCCACCATCTCCTGGATGAACCTTATTCATGCTCATGTGTGCTCAGTTGCGTCTGACTCTTTTGTGACCCCATGGACTCTTTTGTAGCCTGCCAGGCTCCTCTGACCATGGGATTTCCCTGGCAAAAATACCGGAGTGGGTAGCCATTTTCTCCTCCAGGGGATCCTCCTCATCCAGGGATCAAACCTGCATCTCCTGCATTGGCAGTGGATTCTTTACCACTGAGCCACCTGGGAAGCCCTCCTTTAGTTTACTCACTTTCAATACTGATATCAGAAAAACTGCATTTTGTTTCACATCTCTTGGCTTCTGTCATTGTTCCCTGTTATTGAATACACTAAAAACAACATCTACTAATTGAGAAGGGTTCATTTCAAATACATCATCCAATTTCTGTAACTTTCTAGTCTCTGGGGCGCTTTGCCTGATAAAGGTCATATTTATCATCCTTACATTCTCAGGGACTTCAGGATCTGTATCCATGCAGTGTCTATAAACTTGATAAATCCTTTCTAGAAACTCTGATGGATTCTCATTTGGTTTTTGTCATTTCCTGGATTTTGTTTAAATTCTTTTGTCTAGGTACCCTGTTGGGTTTTCTCTCAGACCTCACCCTGGAGCCTGTTATATATAGTGAAGCAAGTCAGAAAGAGAAAATCAAATATCATGTATTATTAATGCAGCCCTTACAGCAAGGGGGCTTCCCAGGTGGATGGCTCAAACAGTAAAGAAACCACCTGCAATGCAGGGGACCCAGGTTCGATCCCTGGGTAGGGAATATCCCTTAAAGGAGGAAATAGCAACCCATTCCAGTATTCTTGCCTGGAGAACCTGCAGGGAAGGCATGGAGATGCAGACATAGAGAAGAGACTTGTGAACACAGCAGGGGAAGGAGAGGGTGGGATGAACTGAGAAAGTAGTATTGACATATATACACTACCATGTGTAAAACAATCAGCTAGTGGGAAGCTGCTGTATAACACAGGGAGCCCAGCCTGGCACTCTGTCATGACCTAGAGGGTTGGAATGGGAACCATATATATGCTTATTGCTGATTCGTGTTGTTATATGGCAGAAACCAACATAACACTGTAAAGCAATTATCTTCCAATTAAAAAATAAATTTAAAAAATTCCACCATTTCTCAATGTTTTCCTTCCAAATTGAAACAGATTTATAGTGTTTTCATTTAGCACTAGACAAAGTAATTACTATACTGTACTTTGGGGTCCTGCTGCATGAAAAATACCCTCTGCATTTTAAAACACTAGCCTGCCCCTCAGGGGGCTATCAGTGAAGTCTCCTCGAGAATATGTTCATTGAGGAGAAAGGAGGGAGGAACTTCTTACATTGTTCAAATTGCTTATCTTTGTCTTTCCATTCTGTCTGTCTTTTCCTCTGAGCATATTAAATATGTGGCTCTACTGTATACATGCATGTGCCACTTGCTTTTTAACTTACACTCCTTTCCAGTGCTTGAATTTTATACAAGTGTGTATTACTTTTATAATGAGTAATGAGATAAATGTCTGAAAAAAGTCACTGCAAAGATGTAGAAATATAAAGTATACATCAAGATTCTTATGTTAATTTTTTAAAGTGACTAGTTGTTCAGAAGTGTTAAAAAGAGACTGTGGAGGGGATTAAGGGGTACAAACTACTAGGTATAAAATAAATAAGCTCCAAAGATATATTGTGCAGGAAATATAGCCAATGTTTTACAATAACTATAAATGGAGCATAATCTGTAAAATTTTTGAATCGCTACACTGCACACCTGAAACTAATATAATATTGTAAATCAATTATAACTCAATAGTGCTTCCCTTGTAGCTCAGTTGGTAAAGAAACTGCCTGGGCTCGATTCCTGGGTAGGGAAGATCCCCTGGAGAAGGAAATGGCAACACACTCCAGTATTCTTGCCTGGAGAATCCCATGGACAAAGGAGACTGGAGGGCTACAGTCCATGGGGTCTCAAGAGTTGGACATGGCTTAGTGACTAAACCACCACCATACCTCAATAACTTTGACAGATGAATGGATAAACAAGTTTTGGTACCTACTGGACGGTGAAGAAAGCTGAGCGCTGAAGAATTGATGCTTTTGAACTGTGGTGTTGGAGAAGACTCTTGAGAGTCCCTTGGATTGCAAGGAGATCCAACCAGTCCATCCTAAAGGAGATCAGTCCTGGGTGTTCACTGGAAGGACTGATGTTGAAGCTGAAACTCCAATACTTCGGCCACCTCATGCGAAGAGTTGACTCATTGGAAAAGACCCTGATGCTGGGTAGGATTGGAGGCAGGAGGAGAAGGGGACAACAGAGGACGAGATGGCTGGATGGCATCACCGACTCAATGGACATGGGTTTGGGTGGACTCCGGGAGTTGGTGATGGACAGAGAGGCCTGGCGTGCTGTGGTTCATGGGGTCGCAAAGAGTCGGACACGACTGAGCAGCTGAACTGAACTGAACTGACGGCTGATTCATGTTGATGTTTGGCAGAAACCAACAAAATTCTGTAAACAATTATTCTTCAATTAAAAAATAAATATAAATATAAAAATGAGACTGTGGAAGTTAAATTGTTACTGTCTTTTTAACAAAAATGACAGTTTTTGCTTGTTGTTTTCTCTTCTACCTCCTTCCTTCCTTCCATTTCTGTGTGGTTTGTTTTTGTTGTTGCTGTTGTTTTTGGAAGCTGCTAGTTTCAAGGAGGCAACTGATAGAAAGGCCCTGACTGGGAGCATGGGATTAGGACCATCCAAACACAAAGCCCAGTACACAAAATGCTTTAGGTGAGCCTCTGTGGAGATGAGGGAAAGGAAGAGACAGAGAAGCGTGGTTTTCTACTTCCCATGCCCCTCTGCCCTCCAGGATCTCCCTGTCTGTTCCAAGAAAGGCCTGTGTTCACAGGCTGCTGATGATCACCCCATGGGATCCAGCTTATGGCACCCTACGTTTCTAGAAACCACATAATTGCAAAGATTCACCCTTGTACTTCCTACACTCTTGGAACACAGTAGGTCTAGCTAGAGCTCGCGTTTATAGATTTTTACTATTATATATCAGACCTGGATTACCTGGCATAAACTTTCAATAATTCTATGAGGCAGATAGATAAATCTATATTTTACAGATAAGGACACAGAGCCATAAACAGGTGAAATGATTTCCTAGACTTGTAGGTCTGGGGTTTGCAATGAGGTTCTTAGAATCTAGGGCTAGTCCTTTTAGCCTGCCTCTGAACTATGTGTCAAATAAATAAATGAATGATGAGTACATCAGACTTGCCCTTATGAAGGTCCCACCAGAAGCTATTTCTGTAATAAAATGGAGGTGGGAGTAGTGTGTGTAAGAACTGAGTCATTCACACTTTCTAGCTTGTCATCCCTTATAAATTGGTAGGCTGGCTAAGGTTAGGGACAAAAATCTCTGGGGAACACACAAGTGAATCATGGATCTGTTCCAGAATTCTCGATCAGAGCCACTTGGCCTCAATCTCCACTCCAAGTGAGTTTCATTCTACTCTCTCTGGTTCTGCAAACCATTAGTCTGCAGCCATCTTGGGCCATGAGGCATGTTTATCTATATCTATATTTTGCAGATAAGGAAACCAAGAAAGAAATAAGGACAACAAGTTAGAAGGAGCTTGAGTCCTTGAGATCTTCATGGAACAAAGCCATCATACTCATCCTGAAATGCCTTCTTCTGGGCCTCAATCCACAAAAAATTAAACTTCCATCATATTCACGGCATATTATTTTGAGTCTCTGTTGAGACTCATATTAGTTTGAGTCTCTGTTATACCAGTTAGTATACATCACCATGGTTTCTTTGAAGGAGTATAGAATTGGTAGTAAGAAGACTTGTTTCATTTCTGCTTTTGCCTCTAACTTATTATATGATTCTAATTTCTATTCTTCCTAATCTAGAAGTTAAAACTAAATATAGTAAACTATATTTAATTTAAAAAAAAGAACAGAGATTTGGGAAGTAGATGGCGAAAAAGTTGAAAGGATATGGTTACACTGTTGTTCTTTGGCTTTGGGTTACCAAGGGGAAGAGACTCCATTTTAATCAAATAATTTAAGAGCAGAGGAGAGTGTACAAAATCCAAGGGAGAATTAAACATTCAAACTATAGTAAGTCCAGAGATGAAGCTGGGTCCTAAAGAAGTTAGAAACAGGGATTCTCGACATCTCTTAACTCTACTGTCTGTATTTCATACTCAGTTTTTATTGCTGTAGACTTTCTTCCAACACAAGGCAAGTTTCACAGCTTAACAGCTTTAGCCACTGTAAAGGGATGACTCTCTTTCTCCATTCTGTAGTCACCACTCTCAGGGAAGAACTCCAATAGGCCCATCTTTGTTCAGCTGCTCTCCCTGGAAACCAGTCAGTCATGCCAGGAAGCATGCTGTGCAAGAGAACATGTATGTGTGGATCTCACACCACTTGGAGACTGAATTTTATACAATGAATATGTGTTACTATTATAATGAATAATGAGATAAATGGATAAATGAGATAAGTATAGGGAGCAGGGAATAGGAAGGCATAAGTGTGTCGATGCACTTTCTGAAAAGGTGGGGCTGGACAGCACACTTCTTAGGTGACCACTGCAGATGTTCAGGAATGGTGAGAACAATTCTATCGGCAACAGAGCAAAGTGTGATGGACCAAGTGGAAGTCAGGAGACCTCATTTCTAGCCCTGGCAGTAAAAAACTATTTGGTACATCTCTTTCCCCAGTGACTCACATTTTCCACATCTGTAAAGCAAAGAGGTTAAATTAACTTGAATTTGCTCAGTTGTTTTCCAAGTTTTTTTAGTTAGGAAAGATTTTTGGTTTCTTTGTGTATTGGTTAGGGTGTTAAAGATCTCCACTAAATCTTTCATTCCCTACAAAAACACATGGGTATGTCCTTCAGAGTTCTCTGGATTGGATGACTTCAAGTGTCTCTTACAAATTCCTAACGACCATGGGTCTATACAAACTGGGAACTGTTGGGCGCTTCGAGCCTTAAATTCTAGAGAACAGCAGCGGATATAGAGAAAGGTAATAATTATGAAGGTCCAGACAAATGACTAGGAATTTCTACTCTCATTTGCTCTTACTTGTCCATCTGCTGTAGCCAGTGATAGGGTTTTTTCTCTCATTAGTGGTAGAAGACAAAATTTTGGGTTGGCCAAAAAGTTGGTTCAAGTTTTTCCATAAGATGGTATAGAAACACCCAAAAGAACTTTCTAGTCAATACAATACACTGTAGCCCGTTGAGGAGCTCTACTTATAAAAAAAGATGTGTACAAGCCCTGTTTATACACATCTTGCCCATCTATGGGCATATATATCTCTATCTTTAAACATATGTAGATTAAGATGTATGGTATATTTTGGTTTGGGGCCATTTTCTGAATTAAGAATTGCGAAAGTAGAGAAATTCCGATGTGTGAGTTTGAGAGGAATTCTGATTATTCCAGAAAAGGCTGGGAATGGCTGTTCCCGAGGTTAAGTTCTTGGTCAGAAGTCCTCTCCCCGAGGGCAGGTGTGTGTCTCCTGGCTGTTGCTTGGGGCAGGGACGGCCCTGCCAGGCTTGCAGCTCCCTCTGATCTTCTACAGTACAGATTCCCCTCTGCCTGGTGAGAAGACAGATTCTCTCAAGCACAAAGCCGTGCTGTCTGGAGCTGGCACCTTCCTTGTGGGAACTCAAAGCCACTCTCAACAGCCCTTTCTTTCTCTCTGCAGCCCGAGAACCGGGGAGGCAGCCAGTTGGGTGGTTCTCACATTGAGAAACTGGGTGGGGCCTGGGGAACCCTTCGGCCTTGGTCAGGCATCCAGACCTAGGTCCCTCCCTGGGAATTCTATATAATGCAGAGATGGCCAGAGAAAGAGAGCTTTGTGGAGACAGTCCCCTCCCATTTGGCCATGGCTGGGCTGGCCACTGACACGGATGTGGGCTGAGAAACATGGCTGGCTGTTTATCAGGGCTTGCTCCTGGCTAAACTGGGGCCCAGCTCCCTTTCAAGGGCCCCAGACGGTGTGTAAGTGGGGGAGACTGGACCTCCATGAGGATTCTGATGTAGGTCCCCTTCTGGGTAATGTAATAAAACAAAAGAAAACCCTTAGCTTCTGTTTTGTAGAGTAGGTTTAGCAAAACAAACTCAGTGTCATGGGATTGAGGATGGGTGGCATGTTCTCTGGCAAGAGTGGGTCATGCTTTGGAAAGGGGGTTCCTCAGTGGGTAGTTGGTGGGGGAAAGAGCCATACATAGGATGCTGTGTCAGAAATGGACAGGGAGGAGGGAGCCAGGTGGCTTCTCCTCCAAAACTGTCCCTTCCTCTTGAATGGGACCCAGCAGCAGAATCAAGAGTTGCCCACCCATCACGGCCACGCAGGACCCTTACCACCATGGGCCTTGATGCAAAGCACTGGCTTCACATGGGTGAAATGACTGAACCTGTCTTCCATTTTCCAGATACAACACACAAGAGATTTCCCCTGACCTCAAGGAATTTTCTTTGTATTAGGGAAGGCAGATAAGCCAACAAGTGAATAGGATCCAGCACCATGACAGAGGAGTACTGGGTACTATGGAGTGCCCAGCAGGGGAGCCTCAACAGGACCTGCATAGCCAGGGAGGCTTCCTGGAGGAAGCAATGTTCAAGCTGAGAGTTCAAGGATGAGTTGGGATTAGAAAGGGTGTGTGTGTGGAGGGGTATTCTAGACAGAGGAAAAAGAAAGAAAGAAAGAAGGAAAATTAAGTCACTCAGTCGTGTCCAACTCTTTGTGACTCCATGGACTGTAGACTACCAGGCTCCTCAGTCCATGGAATTTTCCAGGCAAGAGTACTGGAGTGGGTTGCTATTTCCTTCTCCAAGACAGAAGGAATCATACATGCAAAAGTCTGCCTAGACATGAAAGAAAGATGGTGAGTTCCCAGAGTTGAATGTGACTGAAGATCTCACTGCACACAGGTTGAGGAGAGACGAGATGATACCAGAGGAGTGACCCAGCCTGATCACTCAGGATGTGGCTGAGGAGCTGAACTTTGTCCTGGGCTCAAAGAGGCCCCCTGATGAGTACTGAGCTCAAGAGCAGCATGAGTATAAGTGAGTTTTGGAAGCCTCACTGTGGCTCCCCAATGGACATGGATCTGCAGTGGCTAAGACTGAAAGACGGAAGGCTGGTGCACGATATCAGGTTTCTAGCTTAGCAGAGACTGAGGTTTTCCAAGTTGAGAACTCTTGGGGCTCAGATGAAGCCAATTCTGCAGCCCTTATCTGTCCCTGAGCCATGGTCAGGGGTGGAGGGACAGGGGAAGGGATGCTCCAATAAAGAGAATGGCCTGGACAGAAAGACTAGACCATAGTTTGCATATTTATTGTCTTCCTCACTAGAATGTTCATGCTATGAGGGTAGAAACTTTTGATGTTATTTTCTATTTATGCCCCAGTTATTAGAGTAATGCCTGAACACCAGAGACTCACAAAAAATATTTGTTGAGTGAAAAAACAAAGGATGCTACAAACACAGGATCAGGGGATTTGCCATTCCAATCAGTGGAATGGAATGACCGGAACTTTTTGAGATGTTACAGAAGTGTCTCTGGTTTTTCATCATTCCCCTTTATCACAGGGTGACCAGGATGGTGGAAATGATCAGGATGGGAAGAAGGCTGATAGCATATCTAGGCACACGAGACTGTATGAAGTACACATCTACATAACAAATAAGCGTGCATGTGCACACACACACACACACACAGTGATAACCTCATTACAGTGGTTTCATTGTCATCATCAGTATCATTATCATCACAAGTCTAAGACCTTCACACGCACCAGGAACCAAACTCTTAGGTGCTTTATATACATTATCTCACTTAATTGTCACCACACCTTACAGAGTAGATCCTGTTGTCAACACAGGTCTCTCTGACTCTAAGGCCACCTTCCCCCTATTCCAGAATCTTATCTCAGGTAAGGAACAAAAACATGATTGAAACAGAGACTATGGGGTTGAGAGAAAACTCTGTGATGTCTCAGGAGGCCTCTGGATTTGTCAGAGTCTGAATGGGCTGGAGAACTCTTCCCGCCCTGCTCTGGCTGGGCACTCAGAAGTAGCGTCTTGTTGGTTTGTTTCTTTGTCACCCACCCCCAAGCCTAGTTGTACAGTTTCGAGACCTAACACAACACCTAACAGAATGCTGTCTCCTACAGAATCTCTTTCTGAAAGCATGCCCAACTCAGGGCTTTGCTGGGGAGAGCTGGGATCAGGAGGCTGTGATGTCAGGCAGTGATCACAAGGTGGACACTTGGGGCTGTTGTCCAGTTGTCTCAGATATGGCAGCTTAGGCTGGGGTGATTTGGGGACTAGGCGATGACTGGTGTCTGGGTACTGGGCTGACACTGGAGATGCTATAAACAGCATGTTTCATGCAACTCTGCGCCCCCACCCCAGCCCCAGAGCATTGGATTTCTTCTCTTGCACCCAAGGGCAAGAGAATGAGTCATTGCTTTGGGAGAAGGAGGTTACTATGGAACCCAAAATCGAAGTCACCACATTTATGAGCATTAAGCTAAAAGTCAGCTGAGCTAAGTGAAGGCTGACAGATTAATTGCCTGCTTGTGTTTTGCCTGCTCTTACTGCAGACCTGACGAAAACCTCCCTGAGCTGATGGTGGTGGGGGAGGTGAGACCACAGACAGGAATGAGCTGAGGCGATCAGATTGTCACCTCTGCCCTGGGAGCCCCGTCAGTGGTTAGAAGCTGAATCATTGCTACCAGTGCTCAGGTGTCGGTATTCCAGGAGGACCATAGGTGGCTTGTCCAGCAGGAACTAATATTTGTCCCCAAGGCATTGTTGAGCTCTTATTTAGGTTGCTATTGTATCATCAGTTCCTATCCAGTGGTCCAAGACATTCCTAAGCTCCCAGAATAGACTCTGAGGAAGGGATGGTGGAGTAAAAAGGCAAAGGAACAGCCCCACTGGGATCAATACCTAGCAGCTATCTCAGATGATTCCAGCCCAACATCTCCTCCAAAGATCCTCCCCAACTGCTGCCCCAGTTGCACCCATATCAAAAGCAATACTGAACGCCCTTCATCAAGTCTTGCACCTTCACGACACAGCGTATCAGCTTGGAGAGAAGTTTTGGGTGATGTCTACAAGGCTTATGCATCAAGGTATGTCACAGGGAATGGAAGCCAGTCATTTCCACCTGGGAAGGGCTTGGGTATTTAGGAGGATCCAGGTAGAGGCAATAAGTCCTAGACATCTTGGCACCAGCAAGATTTACCTGGGCATTTGTTAGGGAATTGCCTGCTGGTTCCAGGGTGTTTCCCTATCTGTGAAGCCCAGAGGTGCATAGAAGGGGCCCAGTGCCAACCTAAAGTCTCATTCTAGTCTCCTTCTTCAAGCACATGCCAACCACAATAATGTCCATCCTCAAACACCACCCTCGTGCCAGGCCTAGCGCTACAGGGTCTCATCCCATCCTTCCAACAACACACAGTTGGGGATTTTTCTCCCCCTTTACACAGATGAGAAGACTAAGTGACACAGTATGTGACAGAACCACGATGATTCGAACTCCAGCCTGTCTGGTTTCAAAGCCCAAATTTTCTGCAGTTCAGGTAAACAAATACCCCCGGGACACATACCTTGCAGCAAGCTTTATCCTGTACTGGGAGGATTCAGAGATGAGTAGCACAGTCCCAGCCCTCAAAGAGCTTACTGTCTAAATTTCAACGTATCCCTGAAAATGCTATAGCAGAGATGCAAGCACATAGGACTAGGGGGCATTGGGTGAGATTCACTCCTTTCGGGTAATCAGAGATGCTTTTTTTTTTTTTGAAGCAGAGATCCTTGAACTGACTTTAAAGCTCTTAAGTAGGAATGTGCCAGGGGAAGAAGAACCTTCCATGCACTGCTAAGTAAAACTATGTTACAGGATGTTTTCTGCACGATTGTTCACAGAATTGGGAGATCATCGGTAGGAGAATGGCTGAAAAAACTGTGGTTCACCCACACCAAGAAATATCCTGAAATAATTAAAAGGAATGGATTAGAGTCATATCAAAAGGATGTGAGCTTTGTTGAGTGAAAGGCAAGTTGCAGGAAAGTGTTTTTCATATGTGTATGTATGCACACACACACACACACACACACACACACACACACATCTATAAATGCTGATGTGAACTCAGAGAAAGAGATTCCTTGTGAAAGACACAGTGTAGACAAAGTCAAGGAGATATACACCACTGTCTGGGGAGCTCAGTTCTGCTGCAGCGTCATAAAGAACGCAAACCCTCAGAGGGAAGCAGGAGATTCCCAGGGGTTGAAAAGCAGGTGTGGTTGGAGTTTGGAGAGAGGCTTTGACTTGGCAATTGGATAAGCATCTCGGGTGTGGGCCTCGGATAGGGAGACGCAAGTCTGGTTTCCAACAGGGATTTGGTGTTGCAATGGTCACAACCACAAAGAGGGTATCAGAACTGACTTTGAATCAAGACTGGGAGACAGAGGAAGTGAAGGAAGAGGAGTGCTGGGTGAGTCCAGACATCTGTGGCCCAGGCCAGTCAACCATGAACTCACTGGGAGCTCTTAGAGTCCCTTCCCCTCTCTAGACCTCTCTCATATACTCCCAGCTCTTTTAAAGTGTGGGGTGTCAGATCCCACATGACGTCCTAGCCACACGCAGGCAAGATCCTTTAACAATCTGCCCAGGGACTTCCCTGCAGTCCAGTGGTTAAGACTTTGCACTTCCAATGCAGGGGGCTTGGGTTCAATCCCTGGTCAGGGAACTAGATCCCATATGCTGCAACTGAGAGTCCACATGCTGCAACTAAAGCTCCTACATGCCACAAATAAGATCAGACGGAGACAAAAAAAAAAAAAAATCAGCCCAGGCAAGATGAACTCCAACCATCTCTTCTTCCCCACCACTCCACTGAAGATGCCCTACTAGCATAAGTGTCCTACTACTGTATTAAAAAGCAGAGATATCACTTTGCTGACAAAGGTCCATATAGTAAAAGCTATGGTTTTTCTAGTAGCCATGTACAGATGTGAGAACTGGACCACAAGGAAGGCTGAGTGCCAAAGAATTGATGCTTTTGAACTGTGGTGTTGGAGAAGACTCTTGAGAGTCCCCTGGACTGCAAGGAGATCGATCAAACCAGTTAATCCTAAAGGAAATCAACTCTGAATATTCATTGGAAGGACTGATGCTGAAGCGCCAATACTTTGGCCATGTAATGCAAAGAGCTGACTCACTGGAAAAGACTCTGTTGCTGGCAAAGATTGAAGGCAAAAGGAGAAGGGGGCAGCAGAGGATGAGATGGTTACATAGCATTACCAACTCAATGGACATGAATTTGAGCAAATGCTGGGACACAGTGGAGGTGTGCTGCAGTCCATGGGGTTGTAAAGAGTTGGACAGGACTTAGTGACTAAACAACAATGAAGCGTCAAAGTCACCAAGAGACCTTTTCTTACTTCTTCTCTCAAAAGAGTTTGATTCAGGGCGTGCCTTCCTTTATAGAAATGTTCTTCACTCCTGACTTGTGTGACAGGACACACAAGTCCTGGTGCTTCGTCTCACTTTCAGGCCACTCTTCTTTGATCTTCTTTGCTGACTTCCTTTTCTTTAGCTTAAATCTTAAAGCTGCTTGTCTAAATGTGATCCTGAGTCCTCTCCCTAGGGGATTCCACTTAGCCGTTTGGGAGGAGGATATAATTATATTCCTTCTTTATTCCACTGTTGCAATGAGGAGAAAAATTTTCAGAAAATCAAGAGTCTTTTGTCATACTCTTTACTCTCTCTGTCCTACCCAGATGGAGTATGATACTTGGTGAGCTTGGGAGGAAAACCAAGCCTCCACTATAGTTTTCTTGGTGCTTACTGCACTCCAAAATTATCTTGTCTATTTGTCTATATTTTTCATTTCTGTTTTCCCCACCATAATATAAGCTACATGAAGGTAGGTTTATTTGTCACTATATCCTCAGCACCTCAATACCTACACTAATTTGTAACTGAATTAATGAACACATGATCCTTGATCCCTGTATGTAAAGGGTCCTTTGTTGTCCAAGAAGTTGTTAAGATTATTTACTTTTAAACTATATTTCCCTGTGGTTCCTCGAACAAATCTCTCATCTTAGTCAAGTCCTTATGTATTTCTCCTGATTTTCTGTTGTGTGAGCTCAAAAGAAATCTTCTGTATACATTCTTCTTAAATTCTTTATGGCAAAATTACTCACTGCCCTCTGATCACTTTGCCTCTGCATGAATTCTTACAATTATTTAATTCTACATGATAGTAGAGTTTGCTGCTTCTTTGTCTCTCCCATCAGATTGCAATCTCCTTGATGCCGGAGTCCTGCTCCAGCTGGTCCAGGGTTCCCTCAGAATGGATGGAGTCGGCGATGCAAATGAGAAGACACAGCGAGCCTTGGTGTTTCCAAGGGTCTTCTGACTTTATTGTTTTCAAGACAGCTTTTATATTTTTAGTTGTACATAGAGACAAATGTAAAGTGTAAAGTCATGCCAAATCAAATCAATGGGTCAGCAGTTTTTGACCCTTATTGGAACCAGGACACTATTTGTGTTTTTAGTTACAAAAAGTTTAAAGTTGTTTACATCATCTTCTGGCCTGGAGGCCTGCTAACATCTGGTGACTCTTTTATTGATAAGGGTTGATCAGCCAGGACACTTTTGCATCAGGCACAGAAAGTACCAGGGCTATATTTTTTAAAAGAATACAGGCACAGCAGATTATGACAAAGAAAGAATTCATAAACTCAGAGTTCCAAGGTTAAACCTGTTTTCTGTACTCTATCTTATGCCTTGAGCCTAACAGAGAAGAATGTGGTCCCATTAAGTCATGGCACAGCAAGCTGAAAACAATGTAGTGCCAAGGTCAGTGCTTAGCAAAATCACCAGCTGAATTAACAATCATCTTATTATTTGTATTAAAGCTAAACTTCTATTTATATAAATCTCTAACTATTATGCTTTCATTATATAGGCTAAATACGTTAAGAGCAAAAACACAGTGAGTAAATGTAGACTAAGTAACAGTTCATAAAGCAGTATCTCTTATATTTCTTAATAAGCCATTTTTCTTACAAAGGGCTCTGTGCCCATTGGGGCTTTCTGTGGAGGCTCTCAATGTTGTTTATTGTTAAGGAGCAGTCATGCACATTAGCTCCAAAGGCACAGGTACATTTATTAAACAAACCAATATGCTAGCAAGAGGAATTTAGATTAGCATACTCTATATCCTACATAATTTTATTAACGTGCTACCATTCAGGGGCCTTGTCGATTGTTTCAGATTGATCTATTTTAGAAGAGAATCAGGAAAAGGCCTTTTCTCTAAGTCACAGAAAATAAGAAGAGGTTTATTATAGCAAACATCAGAAAGACAGATATCATCTCTAAGGTGAGCGCTGAGGCAGCCTTCCGAGAATCCCTGAGGCCTGAGAAGCCTTGCTTGATCAGTCCTTCTCCTCCTGACCTTGTCATGGGTGGGATCTCGTGAGCTGGCTCCCGGCACCTTGAGGACAGAGGTCATGTTCTACTTTTCTCTGTTTGCCTCTAGCACCTAGCTCAGCATATCCTACACTTCAGTGTACCCTATTGAATGGGATAGAATCTGGCTGATAACACTCTTGTAGCATTGCTTACATAGACTGGCCAACTGGTTTACCTGCTTTGCCCAACAAAGCCATCTTAGGTCTAGGTTGACTCCCTGTTCCAGAAGGAAATCCTCTCTACTCAACTTGCCAAATGGGTTTCATCCTTTTGGATTCAGATTTTCCTATCTGTTCAGAGTGATAAATTTCAATGGCCAAGCTACAAGTCCAATTCTCTTCATTATTCTGTCTTTTGCTCACAGCATATTTCAAAATTAACACCTAAAGTCAAGGATCAAAGGATTCCCAAACTTATTTTTTCCCTATCTTTTGAGGTTGCCTCCATATGTCTAGGCTATTGCTGATGTCAAGTATCCCAGCCCTGGAAATGTAGGTTGGACAAAATTATTCCTTCTAGTTCCAGAAGAAAGTTGCGAAGTTCAGCAAAACATGGTTCCTTCTTATCTCCACACATCTTTACTTGTTAAATTCTACTCATTCCTTAATGAGGATCCTCTCCATATTTCACTTTTCACATAATAATCTTAGGATTTATTGAGCAGCTACTATGTGGCTGCTGCTGCTGCTAAGTCGCTTCAGTTGTGTCCAACTCTGTGCGACCCCATAGACGGCAGCCCACCAGGATCCTCCATCCATGGGATTTTGCAGGCAAGAGTACTGGAGTGGGATGCCATTGCCTTCTCCGACTATGTGGCTAGATGTGTCCTAAATGATTTTACACACACAACCTTTAATCTTCTTAACAACCATGGGCATACATACTACCCCATTTACCATATGAGAAAACCAAGACTCAGAGAAGTAGAGGTGCTTGACCACAGATACCCAGCTAGTGTGTGACCAGGATAAGACTAGAATCCAACTCTGTCTGACTGAAAAGTCTGTGCTTTCTCCATTGTATTAAGGTGTCACAGTCACTGACTCAATCCACCATTCTCAGTGGCACATCACTTTATTCAATAAATATTTATCAAATACCCTGTACATGCCAGGAACTGTTCTAAGCACTAGGATACATATGGTGGATATAGCAAACAAAAGATCCTGCCTTTGTAGAGGTTACATTCCAGTGGAGGGAGATACATGAAAACAATAAAAAGAATTTTTAAAAAGTTATGAAGTGCTAGAAAGTAATAAGTGACATGGAAAAAGACAGCAGAGTGATGGGGATGGAGTGTCTTGAGGGCCTGGGTGACAAACGCAGTTTCTAATACAGTTGTTGAGAGTCAGACGGTGATGTTTGAGCAGAGATGTGAAAGAGATGAGAGAGTCACATAGCATTGGGGAACGAGTCTGGGGAGTTCAGTTTAGGGAAAGAATTTCCCAAGCAGGCAGCTGATAGAAAGGCTCTGATGCAGAAGCTATTTTGGCAGGATCAAGGAATGCCCAAAAGGCTAATGTAGCATGGTGGAGTGAGGGGTGAGAGGTTGTAGAAGATGAGATCACAGAGGTAACAGGGGTTAGGATGGTGTATGGAAGTGGTTCTCAACAAGGGGTGGTATTTACTCCAGGGGATAACTGTCAATATCTGGAGACATTGTTTTTTTGTCACAGCTTTAGGAGGGGATGCTATGGGCATCTGGTGAATAAAGGACAAAGTGAAAGTCTCTAGTCGTGTCCAACTCTTTGCACCCCAAGGACTATACAGTCCATGGCATTCTCCAGGCCAGAATATTGGAATAGGTAGTCTTTTCCTTTCTCCAGGGGATCTTCCCAACCAGAGATCAAACCCAGGTCTCCCACATTGCAGGTGGATTCTTTACCAGCTGAGCCACAAGGGAAGCCCAAGAATACTGGAGTAGGTAGCCTATTCCTTCTCCAGTGGATCTTCCCGACCCAGGAATCGAACTGGGGTCTCCAGCACTCCAGGTGGATTCTTTACCAACTGAGCTATCGACAAAGATGCTGCTAAATATCCAACAATGTATAGGACAGCCCTCTGGAAAAAAGAGAATTATCCAGCTCCAAATATCAATAATGTTCAGAGTGAGAAATTTTGCTCTAGAAATTTACAGGGCTTTGACTTTTGCTGTAAGTAATATGGAACACCTGAATATGGATCCTGAATAGAGGAGTAACATGCTCTGATTTATATTTTGAAAGGAGCCCCTGGCTACTGTTTTGAGAATAAATAGAATGTGGGGAAGGGGCGAGGGAGGAAGCAGGGAGACCAGCCTGGAAGTAACTGCTGGAACCTAGGCATGAGATATAGGGTGACTCCCTCATCTCTAGGATGGAAAGCCTGGGAAGTCAGGTAGGAAGGAAAGTAGCATTGCTGAGCATCTAGAGGGAGCTAGGCTTCCACATTCACTTTCTTTAAGACTGTACCTAATCTTTATTAGCCTCAACACTTAGATTGGAGTTTGGTTACTTAAGTAGTAACCATATCCCTGAATGAAAACAAGGCTTTCAGTAGAAAGAAAGAAGAGTGTTTTTCTTTCATACTTTCTGGTCATTCTGTGTTTTTCTGGATGGTGCTATTTTTACACCAATAGGGCACATGTCCTTCTAGAGGCACACGAAGAAACCTCTTAGAGGTGCCCAGGTAGATGTCTCCTATAGTCCCCTATGCCATCATTCAGTAAATATGCCTTTGGGAAGTACCTTGATGAGGTTGTCTATTACACATTCTGTTAAGAATAGACTCCTACACTGGGTACCTGAAGCCAGGGAGTTGTCATTTTTACTGATGGAGCCAAGCCCTTGAAAACATCTATATGAGGGCCTTTCCTCCAAAGACTGGAAGATCATTTATTCAAGAGCCAACAACTAGATGTAGGGGAGGGGGGCTGTAGGAGAGCAAAAGCTCAACCAGTTAAATCCCAGAATGGTGACTCACAGCAAGTGGTGATGAAAAGTGAACTTGTCTCGGTCATGCTAGAGCAGTAACTGATGGCCACACCAATACTATGGCCCCGCTCTGCCTCTGTCAGGGAGAGGACAAGTGAAGCAGATGCCACTGGTGTACCTTTCCTCCACTTCTACTGCCATCCACATTCCTGGGTAAGCAACCAGGCTCACCAAGCCCTTTCTTTTTGGAAACCTCTCTTCTTGAGGCTCCCACTGCCATACTTTATATCTTCTTCTTATTGTTGTTGTTGTTCAGTGGCCAAGTGTCCAACTCCTAATGAACCCATGGACTGCAGCACGCCAGGCTTCCCTGTCCTTTACTATTTCCTGAAGTTTGCTCAAATTCATATTCATTGAGTTGGTGATGCTATCTAACCATCTCATCCTCTGCTGCCCTCTTCTCCTTTTATCCCCTTAACCCTTACTTATACCATTTATTTTGCCTATAATGTCTACATTAATTTCCTAGGGCCACTGTGACAGACTGGGTGACTTAAAAGAGCAGAAATTTATTGTCTCCCAGTTCTGGAAGCTAGAATCTTGAAATTAAAGATCGTCAGGGTCATACTTTCTCTGAAACTTGCAGGAGAATCTTTCTTGGCTTCTTCCTAGTTTCTGGTGGTTTGTCAGCCATCCTGGGAGTTTCTTGGCTTGCAGCTGTATCACTCCAATCTCTGCTTTCACCATCATAAGGCAACATTCCTGTGTCTCTGTTTTCACATGGCCATATTCTTATAATTGGATGTGGAGTCCACCCTACTTCATTCAGTAGGACCTCAGCCTAACTTAAGTAATTAATCTGCAACAACACTATTTCCAAGTATAAGTTCACATTCTGAAGTACTGGGAGTTTGGACTTCAACACAACTTTTATAGGCAGAACAAAGTACCCTTTTCCGCTTTTTCCTCTCAGTTGGAAGTACATGAGCAAGTCTAGATAGCACTTCAGCCTGGGGAAAGTCTTAGGCTCTCTGAATAGATACATCTTCACAGAAGAGGTGGATGCAGATCTCTTAAAATTATTATTTTGCGGCATTAGTGGTCTTGGAAGCTATTATTAACTCCTAAGGGGAAACCCCTCCCCTAACACACGTGATCCAAATGCAGAACCAAGCATATGATGGTAGGTTCCCTGACAACAGTGGTAAGAGTGCTACATGTCTCTGGGTGTAATAATTGATCCAGTGGTGGGGCACATGGCCCAAGAAGAGACAATCAGATTCCTTCTGTGAAATTTTGAAATATGGTGTCAAGAGGATGAGCAGCCCTTTCTTTTGAACACAGTTAGAGCTGGTGGAGGACTTATTGTCTTCTACATAAAGACTGGTGCAAGGACAAGCAGAAAAGAGAGAGGAGAGAGTGACAGTATCCTGATGACATCATTTCAGATTCTGGATCCAGCTGTGCCTGAAGCCATTTCTCTTGGGTCTATGAGATGCTGTCAGTTATTTAGTCCCTCAGTTGTGTCTGACTCTTTGCAACCCCATGTACTGTAGCCCACCAGGCTCCTCTCTCTATGGGATTTTCCAAGCAGGAATACTGGAGTGGGTTGCCATTTCCTTCTCCAGGGGGTCTTCCCAATCCAGTGATTGAACCCATGCCTCCTGCATTGTAGGAGGATTCTTTACAGCTGAGCCACCAGGGAAGCTTCATCTGAGACACAGAACCCAAAGAATTTCCTTTTTCTCTTAACCACATCTGTTACTTTCAATGGAAAAAGTTTACTAATTCAGCTGCCTTGCACCAATGTCAAGCTCTTTTCAGAAAGTGCAACTACATCATCAAACATCACTGTTAAGAATAACTAATGTCTTTGACATCTTTTTTTTTTTTTGGCATTATGGTTATTTATTTAACTCACATTGCTATGCATTCACGAAAAAGGGTTCATTATGCAGTAGAGAGAGCTCTAGATTAGGAGTCAGGAAATCTGGATTCAAATTTCCAGCTTTTTTAATTACTAGCTGCTTGGCTATGAACAAGTTGCTTGGTTTCTCTGAGCTTTAGTCTCTCTGTGTAAAAGGCACACTCATTGCTGTCCTACCTACTTCTCAAGATGATAAAGAAAATGGAATAGATAAAGCAGAGATTGGCAGACTATGGCTGATGGCTAACTCCAGACTATGGCAGGGCTGATGGTTTCTGTAAATATAGTTGCATGGGGACACAGCCACACCCCTCACTTACATATTGTCCACAACTGCTTTCTCACCAGAGTTGAGTAGTTTCCACAAAGACTTAATGGCTCAAAAGCAGAAAACTAACATTTTCAGGGGCATTTTCCTATTCTACCCTAGACTTTCTAGAAGAAATCTGACAATCTCTGTTCTACACAAGGCATAGTTTGTATTGACAGAAGGGTTTTTCTCATGGGTCTCCTATTTTCCACCTGGAAAACTTGAGGGAATGTTTCTAAAGCAGTAACATCCAGTATTGGGAAGATGTGATGGATGATGAAAATGGAAACAAAAGTTTCTGGAGGGCATCTTGACAACTCTTTTAAAGCTTTAAGGATATAGTACTCCCCTTTGATCCACAGGTTTGCAGTCCTCATGTTCAAGTAACCCTTATTTTACCTAATAATGGTCCTAGAGCCCAAGAGTAGTGATGGTGGCAATTCAGATATGCCAAAGAGCATCTGTAAAGTGCTTCCTTTTAGTGAGAAGGTGCAAGTTTTTGATGTAATATGGAAAGAAAAAAATTATATGCTGAGGTTGCTAAGATCTTTGGTAAGAAAGAATCTTCTATTCATAAAATTGTGAAGAGGGAACAAGAAATTCATGCTAGTGTTTCTTTTGCATCCCAAACTGCAAAAGTTACAGCCATAGTATGTGATAAGTGCTTAGTTAAGATGGAAAAGGCATTAAAATTTTATAATAAAATATTTTGAAGGCGAGAAACCACATACATATAAGTTTTACTACAGTATATTGTTATAACTGTTCTATTTTATTATTAGTTATTGTTGTTAATCTCTCACTGTGCCTACTTTATAAATTAAACTTTACCATAGGTATGTATGCATAGGAAAAAAACATAGTATATATACATATATATATATGGTTCAGTACCATCTGCAGTTTCAGGCATCTACTAGGGGTCTTGGAATGTATCCTCCATGGATAGCATGGGACTACCATTACTCTTGACCTTTTTAAGAAGTTGTCTTAAGAAATATTAGAGTTGAGATACATTTACAAAGTTAAGAAATGCTGATGGAATAATTTCCTAAATTATCCATCATATTATAACATTCAAAATCTTGTTTCCAAAGAATCTTTAATACTGTAACAAAATGGTCCTATTTTGATATAGTAAAAAATAACATCATAAAGAAACGTTATCTATATAGTATGATCCTAATTTTATAAAACAAGGCTAGCAGGAAAAACATCTAAAATTAATTTTTTTTCTGGGTAGTGAAATCACAAGAGGCTTTTTTATTGCTAGCTTCATTTTTCTTTTTTGTTTCAAGAATTATTTTCTTAATCAGAAAAAAAATAATTTAGTGGATGGTTATTGGTTATTTCATGTACGGATGTGAGAGTTGGACCATAAAGAAGGCTAAGAGCCAAAGAATTGATGCTTTTGAAGTGTGGTACTGGAGAAGACGTGAGAGTGAGTCCCTTGGACCTCAAGGAGATGAAACCAGTCGATCCTAAAGGAAATCAACCCTGAATATTCATTGGAAAGACTAATACTAAAGCTCCAATACTTTGGCCACCTGATGCAAAGAATGGACTCATTGGAAAAGACCCTGCTGCTGGGAAGGATTGAGGGCAGGAGGAGAAGGGGGAGACAGAGGATGAGATGGTTGGATGGCATCACTGACTCAATGGACATGAGTTTGAGCAAGCTGGACAGGGAAGCCTGGTGTCCTGCAGTCCATGGGGTTGCAAAGAGTTGGACACCACTGAGTGCTTGAACAACAGCGACCGATTAAGGTTGGGTAAGCTTGAGAGACCATCTGACCTGTCTCTTGAGAAACCTGTATGCAGGTCAGGAAGCAACAGTTAGAACTGGACATGGAACAACAGACTGGTTCCAAATAGGAAAAGGAGTACGTCAAGGCTGTATATTGTCACCCTGCTTATTTAACTTATATGCAGAGTACATCATGAGAAACGCTGGGCTGGAAGAAACATAAGCTGGAATCAAGATTGCCAGGAGAAATATCAATAACCTCAGATATGCAGATGACACCACCCTTATGGCAGAAAGTGAAGAAGAACTAAGGAGCCTCTTGATGAAAGTGAAAGAGGAGAGTGAAAAAGTTGGCTTAAAGCTCAACGTTCAGAAAACTAAGATCATGGCATCTGGTCCCATCACTTCACGGGAAATAGATGGAGAAACAGCGGCTGACTTTCTTTTTTTGGGCTCCAAAATCACTGCTGATGGTGATTGCAGCCATGAAATTAAAAGACGCTTACTCCTTGGAAGGAAGATTATGACCAACCTAGATAGCGTATTTAAAAGCAGAGACATTACTTTGCCAAAAAAGGTCCATCTAGTCAAGGCTATGGTTTTTCCAGTAGTCATGTATGGATGTGAGAGTTGGACTATAAAGAAAGCTGAGCGCCGAAGAATTGATGCTTTTGAACCGTGGTGTTGGAGAAGACTCTTGAGAGTCCCTTCGACGGCAAGGAGATCCAACCAGTCCATCCTAAAGGAGATCAGTCCTGGGTGTTCATTGGAAGGACTGATGTTGAAGCTGAAACTCCAATACTTTGGCCACCTGATGGGAAGAGCTGACTCATCTGAAAAGACCCTGATGCTGGGAAAGATTGAGGGCAGGAGGAGAAGGGGACGACAGATGATGAGATGGTTGGATGGCATCACTGACTCAATGCACATGGGTTTGGGTGGACTCCGGGAGTTGATGATAGACAGGGAGGCCTGGCGTGCTGCGGTTCATGGGGTCGCAAAGAGTTGGACACGACTGAGCGACTGAACTGAACTGAATTGAACTGTTGAAATGGGACTTTCCCCACCATCCCTGCCCTCCTCCAGCATCCCCCTCCTCTAACATTCCCTGTCTCAGAGAGCTGGCACTAGCTTCCCATGGGGTGCCCAGACCAGAAGGCTGGGTGTCATCCTTGGCACTGATCAAGCATGAAGACCCATTCAGCCTATCTCCTATATATATTCTGCCCTCATCCTGTTTCTCTTTCTTTTCACTGCTACCACCTAAATTCCACTGCAATGGGTTCTTAATTACTCTCTGATCTCATCACTCCTCTGCTTAAAACATTGCCCAGTTTCCAAAATCTCTAAGATCCTGCACAGCCCCACATCCCTCTTTGACCCCATTTTGTACCTCTCTCCTCCTCAGTCTAGCTTGCAGATCCTCCAACCTGTCATTTTCCTCCTGTCTAAAGGACCTTTTCTATACCATCCCACTTGTTTGAAATTCTCTCTCCATGTCTCTTCTTCATGTTAATCTCAATCAGTCTTCGAGATCTCAGAACAGTGCTGGTCCATCCTAAGTGCTATATGAGTGTTAGCTATTGTGATTTTTTATTCCTATCATCTCAGCTCAAATGTCACCTTTTTGAGGAATCCTTATTAGGTCAGGTCATTCTGTGATTCACCTTCATAATACCTAGAATAATCAAGTTCAACAACAAACTGCTTTTATTTGTTTCATACCTACTGCCTCTATGAGACTTCAGGACACTTTCAGAATAAAGACTGTGTCAATTCTTTATATCCCCAATGACTGACCGTCAGGGTGTGTATTACAGCACTCTACAAGTATCTGACTGATGCTGAGTAAATGCTTGCTAATATCTGTATACCTCTATCAGAACATCCAATGAAGCCTTCAAAAACACTTCCATGTTGGCCATTTTACAGATGAGGACGCAGGGTTAAGTGGGGCATTAAGTAACTCTATAGGTTTGTGGCATGTGAGAGCATAAGCCCCTATCCTTGAGTCCTTAACTTGGGGTCCTGTCTTTGCTTCTGGCTCTGATGGCTGGGTGGACATCTGACTTCTGCTGTTTTCCAACTCAGAACTTGTATTCATATATTTTTTTTTCAGTGGTAGGAAGTCTTGCCCAGGGGAATGCTACTTGGTTAGCATCTGGGGAAAGAAAAATATTTCCCCCTTTGTTAGCTGGTGCTGGGCAGCCTGAAAACTATTTATCTCCACTGTCTGCTGCCTGGGACGTAATGACCTGCTTTCAATCCTTTTTAATTATGGGATTTCTGATAGGAATTTGGAAAACAGCTCCTAAATCCTGAGGCTTGGATGGTACCCATGTTTCATCTCCAAGTCTCTGAACCCAGATTTTCAGAAAGACTTTTTATACTTCACCCTCTGGCAAAGTCCCATCTGCCACGGCTCTCATTCCTCCCAAACTGCCCACCTGGGGGTTGTCTAGCCATGTTTGTTTCCCAGTTTACTCCCTGGATGGAAGCATCTCTTTGCCTCCAGTGCTGGGCTGTGTTTTCAGTCCTGGGCCTGTCCTGAGGCAGCCCTTGGCAGGTAAAACACCTGGGCTGTTGTCCTGTGAGAGGCAGTCTTGGACAATAGCCAGGAGTGAGCAAAGCCAGGTTTGAATCCTTGCTCTTCCAAGTGCTAGCACTGGGGCCTTGGGCAGCGGACTTAAGCCCCTATGCTTCCATCTCCTTAACTGTAAAACGGTAATAATAACACATCTTTTAGGGTTAATGGTGGGAACACCCGGCAAATAATGAGCACTAAGAAAATTCTTTCCTCTTCTGGCTTTTGGTAGGGTTAGGAGTGGTAGGGGTGGGGATGGATTACAATATCATAGGCATAGATGGGTTAGGGAAGGGAAGGTCTCTGCTTAGAATGATAGCTGAAAAGTCCGGTCTAAGGAAGTTGTCAAAGCACCCTTGTTGGGTGATAGTACGAGTGTCAGTGAGGGTGGAAAGTAAATGGCCTCTGGGCCATGGAGCCAGGCAGACCTGGTTCAAATCCCAGTTCCGCCACCTAATAGTATGGTGCTGATGTGTCTGCCAAAGTTTAGGAAAGGTCATATTTAACAGAAAAGAAATAGATTTTGCATTCTGGGGAAGTGTGCGCATTTCTACGTCTACCCTGACACCATCTCAGTGAAACCAGTGATGATGGAGATGTGGGTAGAAAGAGCACTTTAGACTTGAGGGAAAAGAGGGAGGAAAGTAGTTATGAGGAAGAAGCCTTGGCTTAAGTTGCTCTCAGGATGCTGTGAGCCAGTCTCAGGTTTGAGAGGGGAAAGGGAGTGCTAAATACAAGCGGAGCCTGGGTCAGAAAGAGAGGGACAAATAGAAGGGACACAGCCACCTGTTACCATGCCCACCAATGGGGACAGAGGCTACAAGACATCTTTGCTAAGTCACTTCAGTCATGTCTGACTCTTTGCAACCCTATGGACGGTAGCCTGCCAGGCTCCTCTGTCCATGGGATTTTCCAAGCAAGAATACTGGAGTTGGTTGCCATTTCCTTCTCCATGAGACATCTTTAGGCCCCCACTACTTTGGCCACCTGATGCGAAGAATTGACTCATTGGAAAAGACCCTGATGCTGGGAAAGATAGAGGGCAAGAGGAGAAGGGGACAACAGAGGATGAGATGGTTGGATGGCATCACCGATTCTATGGATATGAGTTTGAGTAAGCTCTGGTAGTTGGTGATGGACAGGGAAACCTGGCGTGCTGCAGTCCATGGGGTCGCAAAAAGTTGGACACAACTGAGCAACTGAACTGACTGAGATTCTCCAAAAACTGCCCCTCACCTACATGCATAAAGGGAGCTCCCAGGGCCATATTTCTATTCCTTGGACTTCAGACCCTTGACTGGCGCCAACTGGACCACCTTGGATCCTTGACTTATACTCATCCTTGAGCCAATCAGACAATCTCCTTTGAGAATTTGGAACAAAAACAGTAAAACTAGTGGGATGGCTGGCAGCCCTGCAGCAGGGATGTGATGTTACCCTAGAGCTGGAGAAGTCTTTTTTTTTTTTTTTTTTACCATTGGTACAGAAGAACAAATAAATAAATAAAAATGATAAAAAGGTGGTCTGCAGAGAGATAAAAGAATGAAACAGACACACAACCAAAACAGCCTCTGTCAAACACACAAGCTGGAAGGTCCTTGCATTCAGAAACTGCTGCCAAACACCTCTTGCCTGCTCCTGAGGGTGGGGATGGGGGCACAGTGGGGGTCAGTGCAGCCATGGAGGAGCAGGGGAAACTGAGCTGAGCTTAGTGGGAGTGCAGGAAGTCCTGAGAATCCACCTCTGCCTGCCTGTCCTCCTGCTAGGGCTCAGAGGATGGACAGCCTTGGTCCTCCCCGTCAAAACGTCCTCTTCTATCTGTTGCATCCTTCTGCATGGCTTGCCAGTTAGCCTGCATTCAGTCCCAGGAAGGAGCAGACCCAAGCTTGCAGCACGCACACATGCCGTGTGCTCCCATCACCCCAGGAATGCTCATCATTTGTGAAAAATACATGCTCTTTTCTGACTCTGTTGCCTCTGCCTTGTCTGCTTGATCTGTACCTCAAAAAATGACAGTGATTCTTCAAGGCCCAGCTCACATGCCATCTACTTTCTGAAGCCTTTTCTAACTCCTTCAGCATAATTAGCTCTTCCTCCTGTCACCTTCCAAAACCCTTTGTATGTTTTGCCACTGCGGCATTTTGCATTCTGTACTATACTGCCTTGATATTTAAGTTACATTTTAAATTACAGATGTAACCACAGGTTTTCTGAATAAAGAATAAAATCCTCTCTCTCTCTCTTTCTCCATCCCACCCCCTCCCCCCACAATCCTTCCAGTACCATCCCCCAAAGCTAATCATTACTAGCAATTTCTTTGGAGAGCTTCCAGAAATTTCTATGTGTAAGTAAGCATATATGAGGCTGTGGGTAGGTAGAGTTAGTTGACTGATCCAAAATGGGTCACATAAAGCTATTGCTGTGCAACCTGCGCTTTTCCCTTGTTGGACATCTTTATATATCTGTAGAAAACTATACTCTGTGTTAATTCTCTGTCAATAAATTTGGCCTCAGTTCAGTTCAGTTCAGTTGCTCAGTCGTGTTTGACTCTTGGTGACCCCATGAACCGCAGCACGCCAGGCCTCCTTGTCCATCACCAACTCCTGGAGTCCACCCAAACCCATGTCCATTGAGTCAGTGATGCCATCCAACCATCTCATCGTCTGTCGTCCCCTTCTCCTCCTGCCCTCAATCTTTCCCAGCATCAGGGTCTTTTCAAATGAGTCAGCTCTTCCCATCAGGTGGCCAAAGTATTGGAGTTTCAGCTTCAACATCAGTCCTTCCAATGAATACCCAGGACTGATCTCCTTTAGGATGGACTGGTTGGATCTCCTTGCCGTCGAAGGGACTCTCAAGAGTCTTCTCCAACACCACAGTTCAAAAGCATCAATTCTTCGGCACTCAGCTTTCTTTATAGTCCAACTCTCACATCCATATATGACCACTGGAAAAACCATAGCCTTGACTAGACTTGGCCTAGAATCTGTCATTTTATTTTGTTAAAAAATAAAATGTTTCCTTTGTCTTCTATATTTTATGTGGTTTCTCCCTCCTCCTCTCCCTTTTTCCCTCCCTCCTTTCCTTCCTTCCTTCCTCCCCATCTCTCCCTTTTCTGTCCCATCTCCTTTTCTCTCTCTCTCATTTATGAGGTTTCTTTTCCCCCACTATCTTCTTCTAATGGTTTGGAAGGTTTATAGTCTGTTTTAGTCCTTGAAATGGTCACTCTTAGAGCTTTAAACAGTATACCTGGAGATCTATTTCTTTCTTGTAAAAACTTTAAAAATGTTGTGATAGTTTCAGGTGGACAGCAAAGGGACTCAGCCATACATATACATGTATCCATTCTCTTCCAAACTCCCCTCCCATCCAGGCTGCCACATAACATTGAGCAGAGCTCCCTGTGCTCTACAGTAGGACTTTGTTGGTTATCCATTTTAAATACAGCAGAGTGTACAGGTTGATGAGCTTCCCAACTCAGTAGGTAAAGAATCTGCCTGCAATGCAGGAGACCCAGGTTTGATCCCTTGGTTGGGAAGATCCCCTGGAGGAGGGCATGGCAACCCACTCCAGTATTCTTGCCTGGAGAATCCCAAGGACAGAGGAGTCCAGAAGGCTATAGTCCATAGGATCGCGAAAAGTTGGACACGACTGAAGTGACTGAGCATGCACGCACATACAGGTTGATACCAAACATCATTTATTCCATATACAATTCACAAATTATCCACCATATAAGATGTAAAAATCAAGGCATGTATAAGTCTCCCCACATCCTTTCCTCTGCCATTGTTGTTGGTTAAGCAATTTCTTTTTATACACAGCTGTGGTTTAGAACATTTACATTCTGTTCTGTAACCATAATCCCCAGAGCTGCTTAGCCTTAGTTCTAAATTTAAATGAGTATAATGTTTACCAGCAACTCATGCATTTCCTAGCTTTTCCATTCCTAAATTAGTAATTTTTATATATACTTTGGGAGACTAATTTCATTATTGAGTCCCCTATTCCTCCCACACCTACCATGAACTTATGAGGGTTGTGTGCTATTTTCTCTGAGTCTGTGTGCTGGTAAATGTCTTTCTGCTACTTTAATACATGAGAGATAATCAGACTGGCTATCACATTTGAGAACACACTTACTACCTTTAGAATTTTGTACCCATTGCTACCATGTCTTTTAGCATTAAAGGATAAGGTCACAGGCCAGCCTGATTTTTTCCTTAGACTATTTCCTGATTTTACTACCTGAATATTGCCCATCAAAGTGCCATGATATATTAAGATTATTTTTTTTTTTAATTCTGTAGATTTGGGCATTTCATCAGTTCAGAAAAAGTTTTCTTCTATAATATCATTGAATATATTTGTGTCCTGTTGTTCTGTTCTTTTCTTCAGGAATGCCAAGTATGCATACCCTTTGTATTTCATAAGTATTGCCTTCTATCTTAGTTCATTGTCTTTATTATTTCTCCTCTTGTTCCATTAAAAAAAAATCTCTGTATTACTGGCTCTGCTCTCAACTGAATAAATTTTATATCTTGCTGATGCTAAGGTTTCCCTCTATAAGAGTTTTATTACTATTTTCAATTTTTGTTATTCCATGTTAGATCCTGTCTTCATTATATGTAGTTTTACTTTGGAAATGTTTTACTCTGGTCTGTTATTTTCTCAGGGATGTAATGGTGTGGGATGAGGCAGTGAGCTAGGACTGCCAGCTGATTTTCCCTTGAGTTTCTAGTCCCAGAATCTGTTATCAAATATGCTGTGTCTGGGTTTCCAAGCATTTCCCCAGGGAAGACATCAATGTGGGTCACAAGGAGGATCCATAGATCAATGTCTCTCTGATTGGTCATTTAGCATTTATGTGTATCTCTCTCTTCTGGTGATTAGCTGCAAGTCCGATGGTTGTTTCCCTCTCTTTTCTACCTTACCTCAAAGACACTTAAGGAATAGGAGTTGATGTTGAAAAAATGCCAGTTACCCACATAGTGCCTCCTTTGACCCTCTTTCTCTTGCCTACCCACCTTGTGGAACTGAGTTACTACAAAGAACCTCACTTTTCCATGGCCCACTCATACCTAGTCTCACCAGCAAGTAGCCATTTATTTAGCCTTTAAGAATCTTTTCTTAGTTTTAGGGAAACCTGGCAATTTGTTGTCTTTCTTTGATAAAGTCCAAGCTTCACTGAATGTAGCAGATACAGGTTTTAACTCATTTTATTTAGAGTAACAATAACTCTGTAACATACAACTCCACTTCTAACTTTCAATGGTTTAACATGATGCAAGTTCATTTCTCATTTGCAGAAGAGTGCAACGCCAATGTTCCTGGTCAGGGGTCAGCCTGGCACATGGTGATTCAGGAGCCTGGGCTCTTTCTAATCTGTAGAGTCTTGGAGACCTCTGTATTTTGCATGAGGAACAGGAGAGAGATAGGGAGACCTGGGTTCGATCCCTGGGTTGGGAAGATCCCTTGGAGGAGGGCATGGCAACCCACTCCAGTATTCTTGCCTGGAGAATCCCCATGGATAGAGGAGCCTGGCAGGCAACAGTCCATGGTGTCACAAAGAGTTGGACATGACTGAGTGACTAAGTACAACAGGAAAGAGATAGGGGGAGGAGAGAAGAAGAGGAAGGAGAAGTAGAAGGAGAAGAATAAGGGAATGGAGAAGGAGGAGGAAGAAGGGGAGGAAGAGGAGGAGGAGGGGAAAGGCACACCCATCTCTTAACCACCTTGGCTCAGAAGTGGCCCTGCTCACTTCTGCTCACATTCCTACTATGCGAACTAGTCACACAACAAAATGCAATGGGGAGGCTAGAAAATGTGGCCCCTGACTGGGCTGTTGCTCCCTACCTACTCCTCTCTGTTATAAAATAGACAAGAATGAATTCTGATAAGGAGTTCATCATCTCAGCCTCATAGCAGTTTCCTAGTTTTATTGAAGATGGAATTTTCTTTACTATTTTTATTCCTTGTGTTGTTTTCAGTGGGTTTCAGAGAAGGGAGTACAGTAAACGTCTTTTAACTTGTTTACAAATCTGTCCCTCCTACCAATTTGTGATCTTCTTTAAAAGGGATCCATGATTTAACTGTCTGATATTTTCCAGGCCCCAGCATCATGGTTGACATAGTAGATACTGAATAAATGTCTCTTGGATGAAAAGATGAGTGAATTCCTGCCCTGAGTGAGTGAAACCTCCTCTTCCCATCGTCTTCATTCTCAGCTGAATCTATCTCTTATCTTTTTAGGAGAAAGGTGAGGAGAGGGATTGTCAGGACTGCTCTTTACTTTACTTTACTTTCCTTCCCATCATGGTCCAGCTTAAGACTTCTGTCTCATTTCTCTGCACTGATTCAACCCTCCCCTGGATGAGATCTGGTTAGAGTCTGGCCCATGGCTCAGCAGGCTTCTTGCTGCCAAGTCAAAATTTAACGATGTGTCTCCTTGTAGCTTGGCTGTAAGATTTGACACTGGGGGAAAAAATCTCTGTCTAGGGAAACATAACTCAATGGTGGGGATGCCAGGTATGCTGCCACTCAAGCTGGTGTTAAAAGTCATGGACACTAAGTGGGACTAGAATGTGGATCAAACATGTGTGAGGGAGTCTGACCAAGTAGAAAGCTCTTTCCTGCTTTAAACACCCTGAACTAAGTGGTCCACTATATTCAAATCCACTTCTAATGGCAAGTTACTTTTCCCATGACAGTCCCCAGGAAGGGGCATTGATAGAAAATAGTAGGATAAAATAGCTAAATCCTTGGAATCCAACAGACCTGAGTTTAAGTCCTGCTCTGCCCTTTACTGGCTGTATGACTTTGAACAAATTATTTAAGCAACTTGAGCTTCAGCTTCTTCACCTATAACATTGAGATAATAGTACGAACCCTGCTGGGTTGTTATGAAGATGAGTTAAATTTAATCTAGGACATGAAAGAGACAGTCAATATATGTGGAATGAATAAATACAAATGTATATAAAGTTCTTACCATGGTATCTGGCATGTTATAAGCAGTCAATATAAAATGGTTATACCAGTAATGATAGGCTAGGTTTGCTAGGTTTACCGCAGCAACAAAATCCCCAAATCTCATATCTTAAAACAAAGAGAGCTTATTCTTGCTCATGCTACGTGTCCACGGAGGGTCAGGTGGGGACTCTGCTCTAAGTAATCCTCAGGCTGCAAGAACAGCCACCACCTGGAACGCTATCAATCACTGTCCATTAACAGGCAAAGTATATTTTCCACTCCTTGATTTTGAGTTTGGTTATCTCATCTGACTTAACTCTGGCCAGTGGGATGTTAAGAGAGTAGAAGCAAGTAGAGACTTGAAGAAGCACTCGCACTTGAGTTCCTGTAACTCTGCCGTCAACATGAGAACATGCCTGAGCTAGTGGCTGGAGCAAGAGAGCCATATGGAGCAGAGCCAAGATGCCCCAGTCACTCAGTCAAGACTAGCCTTAATCAGCCCGCACCTAGCTGACCCCTGACATGTGAGGAAGAGTAGTCGAGATCAGAAGAGCCTCTTAGCTAATCCCAGAGGACCCCAGATTCATAAAAAATAAAGAATTACTATTGTATATTGAAGTTTGAGGGTTGTTTGTTACACACCATTATGGTGGCAATGGATATACCCTGTCCTGGCTTCACGCTCTCTGGATCACAGGACTTGGCATCTCTTTATATTACTCAGAAAAATAAAAAGAGACGGATAATTTTACTGAAGACTTCTGGCAAGGGGAGTCAAAAGGGACTCTGACATCATATAACTTTATAAATTTCCACTTAACATGACTTTTCTCCCCTATTTCTTTGGCTCAGATGCTAACGAGGAATTCTCTTTTACTGTTACTACATGGGACAATATTTTGCCAGTGTATATCTACTCTAGTCCCTGTCTCTTCATCCCCTCCATAATATGTCTCAGTCTTTTTCCATAGAGCAAATCAACCTTGTTCCAGATATTCCAGACCCAAGTACTCATAAAGTCCTTCTATCTGTAGGACCTACTTTCTGTAGAAGCCAGTGGTTTATAAATAATAGTAATCCTCGTTTGTTTTCCTTCATCATTAAAAAGTCTCTTGAGGGCAAAGATGGTGCATTGTTAATTCTGTGATCTTTGAAAGTGAAAATGTTAGTCATTCAGTCCTGTCCAACTCTTTGCAACCCCAGACTGTAGCCCATCAAGCTCCTCTGTCCATGGGATTCTCTAGGTGAAAATACTGGAGTGGGTTGCCATTTCCTTCGCCAGAGGATCTTCCCAACCCAGGGATCGAACCTGGGTCTTCTGCATTGCAGGCAGATTCTTTACTGTCTGAGCCACCCAGGGAAGCCATTTAGGTTGGCTAGTGAATTTTAAGTTGTTAGTGAATGGGTTTGGAAATACCCATTGCTTTTGGAAGAATTTTAGAACATCCATACTCTTAGAATCACTGTTTATTGGGTAACTGAGGGCCAACTAGAGAGTAAATATTATGTATCCTCTCCGTATGCAAGGAAGATATGGGATATCAGTTTCCCCTCAACACACCACACTGGATCCCACAAATCTGTTTCTTCACACCCCCTCATTGCATAAGATGGAGAAAGTAGATAATGTGCTCCAAGATGGGGAGGTGACATTGTCTCCATTTTACCCACACAAGATCACGAGGCTCCAACAGGTCATCTAGATCCAAGCTCAGAAAGCCAATAAGAAGTTGACTGGAGACAAGCATCTGGACCTTACTTTCTCCACTGAATCAGACGTTGAGCTTTGGCGCTGGACATTGAAACTTGGCCTGGCTTTACACAAAGCTTGGCGCGGGGTCTCCAAAGGCTCCACTGAGCTTGGCAAGGTACATTGACAGAATTGGCCCAGAAAGACTCCAGGATAACACCCAAACTCACTAGTGCCCTCACCTCAGAGCACTTGTTTTGGGGACTTTACCTGACAGAAAACAGTGTGAGGACAGTCCATGGCATGTGGACTGAAGTTGGTTCTGACAACCCAGGGCTGCTGGCTTCCTGAGCCAAGGACTGCTGGGCTTAGTTCAGGAGAGAGGCCATTGCCAATGGGCAGGGAGATTTAGCATTCCACCCCTGCTCTTTTAATCCCCTCTGTGTAGGAATGTTCCACTGCAGAGACAGTAGGGCTTGCAGAGACAGGCGGTGGTGCCAAAGAGGAGGGGGTGGTGAACAAACAGATGTGTGGGATCCAGAGTGGTGTGTTGAGGGGAAACTGGGGTTAGGTTCAACCATGAACTCTCTGTGTCACCTTGGACAGGACACCTTCCCTCTGGGACCCCATTTCTTCCATTTTCAAAAGATGAGGAAAGATTGATAACACAAGATTCATCTCAGGATAAAGTTCTAAGATTCTAAGAGCTATTTCCATTGTGAAGTCCAAGGTGGGATTTTTGTTTTTAATCTAAAAGTCCTCTTCAGACCTCTGTATCAGCATATTTGCAAGAAATAAAATATCTTAGTGGGACATCAGAAGGACAGTCCACCCTTCATTTCAATTCTAGGATTTTAAGCACCTTGAGACAGGGCCCAGCGTACAGAATTCTTTGAGATGTCATAAATGCCATAAGTGCAAGGGCACTTACAGGTTATATAGTCCAATCTCAGTTTTAGATAAAGAAAGTGGAGACCACAGATGGGAAGATATTTTCTGAACACTCTGCAATGAATCTCAGGCCCAGAACTTAGGTTCTCTGATCTTTAGAATAAAAGATCCTTCTCATAATTGAAAATTTATGCCTGAAATTTCATATAAGACCTCTGAATTCCAGGGCTTTCATATGCTTCATTTTTTAAAACAGACTTGGCTCTTCCTTCCTTTGGGCAACTTTCAGGGTTAGCTTAGGGATTTACCATAGAGACTAGGAGAGTCTTAGGCTTATGTAAAATCTGTGAAATTCCAAGCGTGCATGTCCCTTGGGGATCCTGCAGGTTTCCCCCAAGCAGTCTGAGCCTTGAACAGCAGCCACCCTGGAAGGGATGTACCCCTGGTTAAGATAGGGCATGAGACCTAAGTTGACACGGTACAAGCCCTTCTGTAAATCAACTATACTTCAATAAAAACAAATTTTAAATGAATAAATAAAAGCAGCCAGAGAATTAAAGACACCTTAAGTACAGAGGAACATAGATAAGAATGACAGCAGACTTCTCCACAGAAACCAAACAGGCCAGAAAAAAAATGGAATGAAGTATTTAAAGTGCTGAAACAGAGAAGAGTCACAATGAGGATTCTGTACTCTGCAAAGTATCTTTAAAAAATTAAGGCAAAAGGAAGACTTGTACACATCAACAAAAGTTGAGATAATTCATCACCAGCAGATCTTCCCAAAAACAAATGTTAAGGGGGAATTCTGGCAGAAGGAGGAGGCTGAGGGGCAGAAAGGAGAGATGAAGGGGAAGGGAGGGGACAACTGAGGGGCAGATGGAGGATCTGAGGGGGGAGGCAGAGAAGGAATTCCTTTACAGCAAATTGATGTTCATTTCATTGACTCACAGCCCGCTGGGGCTGAGGCCCCCTTTGACCTCTGACCAGTGCCATTCCCATTAGCACCCTGTGTACTGTTCATGCCCTTTCTTCAGGGGAGTCCTGCGTTTTTTCCCGGACCTGTTCCCTCTTCTCCTCTTTGCTCCCAAATCACTTATCTCAACTCCAATGGCCCTTTCTCTTCCTCCCTGGTTCTTGTCAGTCTCCAGAGGGCTGGACACCTGGCCTCTCTGACTCACTTTTGTAAGAGACTAACTTCATCCTGTTGCCTCCTATGTCATCCCACCCACATTTGAATGTCACTCTCCTTTTAAGATGACTTTTTTCTGTGATCTCTGATTTTTTTTCTGTTCTCCCCTCAGCATCTTTTGAATTTTTAACATGAGTGTATATTACTGAATAAAAATGATAATATTGATAAAAACTTATGATGGGTAACAAATGAAAGAATGAATGAATAAGGATTCCCAGTCCCAGACCCTCTTCAATGATGCAAGCTCAGAATCTGTGAGCGGATGTGGACACGTTCCTTTGCCATCCCAGGAGCTGTGGGCACTTGCCACACGACAGATCAGGGACTCATGTTAGTGTAAGTCAGGAAAAACCCAGGCCATATGGACAACACTTGCGTCATCTCGTTCACCCCTAGACCTCAACTTGGAACCACTAGTGATTCTGAGAAACATGGGACTCAGCATTCCTTTTCCCAAACACCCCTTGCTCAGAAGTTCAGAATCTTCACCTCCTTCCCAGTCAGCCATGCTGTCAAGCCATCCCGCTGCTCAGGCCACTGCGACAAAAGGGAGGTGAGGGCCATTAGTATCAAAGTGACCAGCGTTCACTTTTAGGCTCTGCCTCTTATTCGTCAGTGTGCCTCCAGGTAAGGAAACTTTACCTTCCTGAGCCATGGTGTCCTTTCCTGTGAATTCAGGCTAAGCTAGTACCTGCCTCTGGAGGTTTCTATTAAATAGGAAGCCCAAACACGATAAGAAGTGAGAGTGCTTGGTATGCATTAGGAGCATTTCCCATCTCCTTTCTCTACCAATGAGCTCCAAGCACTAATCATTTGGTCTGTTTTCTCCCTCCTGATAATCTCTGGAGATAATGCCTTAAGCCCTGGACTGGTGGGAAAGGGGCTTGGAGGCACTGCATCTAATTTTTATAAATGCCCCCAGGGTACTTTACCTGTCAGAGCCTCTATCTCCTCATCTGTAAAATGGGCACAATTGTATCTGTACTGTAGGGCCAGTATGAGAATTAGGAGGGAATATGCCTGTGAAAACATTCTGTAAATTGCCAGTACCTGTACACAGATGAGAAACCACAGTGCTTCTCATCTGTGTGCAGAACATCAGATTATGTGTTATCATCACATAACATCTAATAATACAAGAGCAGAGTCTCTCATCAATGATATGCAGTCAGTGGCAGGCAATGGCGTGTCCAGGTACAGGGACGGTTGGAGGGGTCAACGTAAAAGATGAAGGGTATTTATTACTGACTCATTTAGAAATGCTCATGCATGAGGATCATAAACAATGGCTTCAGTGAGCTTTATAGCAGTCTTAAAATTATCTACAGGTGATGTAGCCCCTTTTTGCGTGCATCCCAGGCATATCATTCCTACTGCCCTTAGGACACTACTGGTGGCAGGCTGTGCAGTAGACAATTTCAGAGAGATCATTTCATTTAATATTCATGCCAACCCTGGGAGGGAGGTGTGCTTTTCCTCTGGTTCACAAATGAGGAAACTGAGGTACCCATCTAGTGATTTCAGAACACAAGCTCTAAAACCACCCTGGCTGAGGCTTAGATGGTCTCTGGAGAAAGAGAAAGTATCAGGGAGTAGAGTCCTCCAGTGCTCTTTGGGGATCATGTCGGGTGGCTTGGTGAGTGTCCTCCCCCAGCTCACTTCAGAGAGTATGAGTGCATGCTAAGTCGCTTCAGTCATGTCTGATTCTTCGCAACCCCATGGACTGTAGCCTGCCAGGATCCTCTATCCATGGGATTCTCCAGGCAAGGATACTGGAGTGCGTTGCCATGCCCTCCTCCAGGGGATCTTTCCAACCCAGGGATGGAACCTGAGTCTCTTATGTCTTCTGCATTCTTTACCACTAGCGCCACCTGGTAAGCTCAGAAGCACTTGTCTAAGGCAGGAACTAAACTTCATCACACTTGCCTCCCTTTCATCTTTACATCTCCTTCTAAGAGAAGGATACCAAGTCCTCCATACAGCCAGAGGACACACCTTTAAAGACATTAAAAAGGAGCAAAATGCATGTTTTGTTCGTAATGAGCTCTGGTGACCACTCACACTATCTTTAAGCAAGCCATTTTCTGGCATGGCAGCTTTAGTTGAACCATTACAGGCTGCAGGAATTCTACCAAGGGTTGTACAGACCTGATCAAGGTGCTTTGGGTGACCATGGCCAGGCCTGGTATGGACGAGGGAAGCCCCTAAGCCCTGCTGGCTGTACGTGGGGCTGGCCCCAGTCTCATGAGAGCAAGCAGAGGTTAAAGAGCTGCAGTGGAGCCAAGGTTCCAGGGCAGCACTGCTCTGGTCACACCATGGTCAAGGTCAACAGGCCTTCTGGAAATGTCCCAATTGTGGCTTTGCTCTGTGCCCTGGGGGAATGGCTGTTTGCAGGCCCTTCCAGGCTGAGAGACACAGCAATTTTCTGGATAATTCAGGCTCCAAACCTCTTGGCCTTCATTCCAACTATTTAGGGTTATTGTGGGAATTCTGAGGAACGACTTGAACTGCAACAAACCATGAACCAAGAATAGGAACCAACCGCTTAACTGGCCTAATCCTAAACCAAACCCCAATATTAATTTTCTATAAATGCAATTCAGATGAAGTCAATGTTGTTTTTGTTTTCAAACAAGACCAAACCCACGTGGATCAGTTGGAACCTGAGTCAAACCCCTATGTGTTCTAAAATTAATGGACCAGAACAAAATTGGAAAATAAAAACATCTTTTCAATGAAAACACTATTTCACAGGGTTTGTTGCACCAGGAATCTTTTTTATGTCTTTAAAAACAATGGGAAAAAATCCAAATATGGAAAGACTAATTACTTACTCATTGCAAAACATTCAGAAAAATTGAAACAGTTTAAAAATGAATGTCATTTGCAATCTCACCCTGGGATATTTCCATAACTTTTTTCGATGTGCTCTCCCTAACCATTTTACATAAATGTGATTATTCATGTAATAATAAATACTTAATCACCTCCTTGTCTTGTTAAGAATATCTCACGGCAAAGTTCCATATCGATATTTAGAAAGCTACATCATTATTTTTAATGGTTGCAAACTACTCACTGGACACATTCTGGTTCATTTCACTAATTCTCTACTGGCAGTTATTTAGGTTACTTTCATTATTTCAGTTTTACAAGTAATGCTTCAGGGAACAGCTTTGCACATGAATCTTTGCACCCTGGGCTGATTATTTTGCATAAATTACCCAAGTGTTTCTAAGTCAAAGATACACATATATTTTTAAAACTTTTCACACATATTTCCAAGTTTCTCCCCCAGAAAGGTCATAACAATTTTCACTCCCACCATGAGTGGATAAAAATGCTGACTTTTCCAAACGCTGGCTACTACTGAGATGCCAAATGTGTCCATCACTCTGTCTGTCCTTCCAGGACTCCACAGGGAACTGCCCCACCCACAGCCACAGGGTGACTAACTAACTGTCCCATTCGTCCAGAACTGAGGAGGGTCCTGGGACATGAAATTTTCAGTTTTGAAACCTGGGAAATCCCAGGCACATAGGATGAGTAGGTCATCCTATACAACCTGTGACAGTCATGCAGCCAGGATTGTTACGAGAACAGCACATGCTCGGGCACTGAGTGTTGTAACAGCTGATTGACCCAGCAGTGAACGCCTGGGTCAAGGACAGCTAATCAGGTGGCATGAAGAGGTGGTCTGAGCCAATCACATTTCTTCTTTGGGGAACAAGGAAAGAATTTATCAGTGAGCAATGGGAAATAGGTCTAAAGTTCATTAGCTGAAGAGTGGACAGAGGGGTCAGTTAGCTAAGCACCAGCCAAAGTAGTATGGGAGAAAAAAGTAGGAGTAAGGAAGAGGGGCTGGTTGTAAGAGACGGACAGAGGAGCAGGGTTAACTGTCTTAACGGAGAAGCAAGACTCTAGCATCCCTGCACTTCCTATGGGCTTGCTGCTCTCCTCTGGGTTCTTGTACAAGTGCCCTCAAAATAAATGCGTACGCCCACTCCTTCTCATTAACATGCTATCACATGACTGAATCCCAGTTCCACCCGCTCCTTCTCATTAACGTGCCATCACATGACTGAATCTCAGTTCCTGCAAGCCAAGAGGCCTATTCAACACTCCTGGATATTATCCATAATTTTCCTTTTGCCAATAAATCTGAATGGCCAAAATGGACTCCTCATGTAATTTTGTTAAAACCTGCATATCTTGAATAAATCTGAACATCTTTCTGGAAATTCATGCTTCTGGGACTTAGTTCATGGACAGGGGCAGATGAATGAGGTACAGGACAATATGTGCTGGGTCCTCTGATGGGGTGTCTGACACCTGCATGGCAACCTTTCCAGCACTGACTCTGGCCTGGTAACCTGACTGAGGTCACTCGGCCTTCTGCTTTAATTCACGGTCCTTCTGGCTTTTTAACCCCAGTGTGAGAACCTTGACCAGATTAAGCCCATCTCTGTAGCCGAGTAGGAAGAACTTCACCCTGACCTTCCAGTCAAGGCTGTCTTTGTACGTGCTCTTTCCTTGGCCAGGAGTGCTCTCTAGTTATCCCATGGCCAGGGGCTTCTTTTCTTACAGGCTTTAGCTCAAGTATTAGCTCCTCAGAGAAGCCTGCCTGGACTAGATCATCTGTTGCGGTTTCCTCCTCTCCCCATCTCTCTGTGTACTCTTCATAGCCTTTATCCTCCATCTAGAACTTATCACAATTTCATATTGAATGGCTAATTTTATTGCTTGCTTCCTCCACTAAATGTAAGTTCCTTGGGATTTATCTAATACATACTGCTCACTATTTGCAGAGTCTGAGAACAGAATGCCTTGCATATACGCAGGTACTGATGGACTGAGTTAATTAATTAATGGCAGAGGAATAAAATTTGTTGCAGCAAAGGTGCATTGGCTCCCTTATCATGCTCAGCCTAAGGGTGGGGGATGGCTCCTGAGCTTATAAGGCTATGAGCGACATCTGGTGTGTTTGTCAGCTTGAAAGCCTCCAGCAGCTTCACACTGTACTTAGAATAAGGAGGCCTTCAGGGCTACACCTCTGCTCATCAACCCAACATCATCTCCTTCCCTTTGCCCCATTCTCATTCTGTTCAGCCCTACTAGCCTTCTTTAAGTTCCTCAAGTCAAGCTCTGTCCTGTCTCTGGGCCTTTACATACACTATTTCCTCTGCCTTTCCCTTGTTTTTATCTATTTATTTGGCTGTGTAGGGTCCCAGTTGTAGCATGCTGGATATTTGTTGCCGTATGTGGGCTCTTCATTGCAGCAAGTGGGCTTCTCTCTACTTGTGGCATGTGGGCTCAGTAGTTGTGGCACACAGGCATAGCTGCCCCATAGTATGTGGGATCTTAGTTCCCTGACCAGAGATGGAACTTATGTCCCCTGCATTGGAAGCCAGATTCTTTAACCCCTGGACCACCAGGGTAGTCCCTCCTTCCTCTTATTTTATCTTCTCTGTAGTCCAGAGAAGCTTCCTATGACCCTCTCATCAAAATATTCCCCACCCTAGCTTGGCCTCCATTACTTCCACCTGCTCACATCCTTTACACCACGTGTCTTCTAGTTTATTTCTTATTCATTTGCTCATTTGCTCTTGTACTTTGTGAGTACATCCTGCCCCCATCCCCATGGGTTTTAAACTTCATGAGTTTAGAGACTATCTTTCTTTTTATCTATCACTATATCCACAAACCCAGACAGATGCTTGGTAAATATTTATTGAGTGGCTGAATGAATGGATGAATGAGCAATTTTAAAGTCAAAACCAGCCATTGTAATAGACCATCTCCAACATTTAACTGACTTAGGCTCAATACTTTCGGACACCGGTTTAACTCAGGCAGTCACCAGATAATTTCTATTCTCAAATCATCTTCAAAAGTATGACTGGGAAGTTATACGCTCAAGATTAAATACAGCATACTTTACAGAAAATGTTTTAGGTGCTTTAAACTTTGTTCAAATTCAAAAAATATCTCCCCACCCCCAAGTTTCCATGTTCTTCAGGGAGCACTTTCAGAGCCCTGTTTTGCTTTTCCTACCTTAAGCAGGCTCCAGCTTATTTTTAGAGATCACCTAGGCCTTGTCTTTAAAATGCTTGACCCTTCTTGCCCAGGTGGGGAGGAAGTCGGCTTCCATTCAGACTTAACAGCATGTCTCAGCAAACAAATGTTCCAGGAAAGCAACCAAGCAAGTGAAAGTGAAAGTTGCTCAGTCGTGTCTGACTCTTTGAGACCCCACGGACTATACAGTCCATGGAATTCTCCAGGCCAGAATACTGGAGTGGGTAGCCTTTTCCTTCTCCAGGGGATCTTCCCAATCCAGGGATTGAACCCAGGTCTCCTGCATTGTAGGTGGATTCTTTTCCAGCTGAGCCACAAGGGAAGCCCAAGAATACTGGAGTGGATAGCCTATCCCTTCTCCAGTGGATCTTCCTGACCCAGGGATCAAACCGGGGTTTCCTGCATTGCAGGTGGATTCTTTACCAACTGAGCTATCAGGGAATCCCAGAAGCAACCAAAATCTTCGTTAATATCAAGGGAGACCAGATCACAGAAGTCAGATGCTGCTGGACAATTCTCCTTGAGCCAACCTTCCCAGTAACCCAGTCATTTGAGGCTGGGAAGGAGGCTTCCTCCAAGATGAGAGCAGGGAGCACTGGAAGACTGTGTGGCCTGATTCTGTCTGCATCATGTGACAGCACATGCATGGAAGATCATGTCTCCCTGAACACCCTTAGCCGATATGGTTAGCTTTTACTAGGTGGAAAAGTAACCAATCCTTCCTTATCCAAAATGAGTCTACATTTCAGCTAAAATACTCTCTTTCAGGCAATGAATTCTGAAACATCTTTATGCTATGAGGAAAGATCATCAAAGTACTAAGAGGCCCAAGCTCTAGTCTGATGTTCTGCAACTGACTTCTGTGTGACTCTGGACAGGCCATTTCCCCTGATCAGGCTTCAGTTTCCCTACCTGTAGAATAACAAGAGTAAGTCTGCCTGGTCTGTAAGGGTCCTTCTCTATCAATTTCAGTGCTTCTCAATCTTGGAGGCAGGTTACAATTGCCCTAGGGAAGAGGTTAAGTTCAGGTACCAGCACTTTTTTAAAGGTGCCCAGGAGATTCTGAAGTCACGGATATTCTGCCCATGGGAGATAATAAGTAGGAAGCAGACAAGATGTGGGCCAGTTGAGAATTCAGGTCACTTTTTTCGTTACTTTCTAGAAGTATTTCTGGCAACTCTAGAGCAGGCGTGCGTGCATGCGTGTTGTCGCTTCAGTCGTGTCTGACTCTTTGTGACCCCATGGACTGGAGTCCTTAGCACGGGATTCTCCAGGCAAGAAAACTGGAGTGGGTTGCCATGCTCTCCTCCACAGGATCTTCCTGATCCAGGGATTGAGTCTCCTGTGTCTCCTGCAATTGTAGGTGGATTTTTTACCCACTGAGTCACCTGGGAAGCCCCAAGTCTAGATGACTAGATTCTAAATATAGCTCATGACCTGTCTACTCATCATTTAACAAACTTGTCTAAAACTATTACCTAAACCTTGTTACAAATATTGCCCCATTAGACATTGTAAGCCCTGAATGAAACAAGATTTGTGCTGCCACTTCCTGGATATATGAAATTGGGAAAATTCTTTGATCTTTTTTTCTTCATTTGTAAAATGTGGGTACTATTTATATCTCTTTCCTATGTCATTGTGAAAATTAAAATGAAATAATGTACACGCAGTACCAACATCTTGCAGGGTACACAACAGACACTCAATTACTCTTAAGTTCTTCTCACTCCTTCTCTTTCAGTTCAGTTCAGTTGCTGGGCCATTTCCAACTCTTTGCAACCCCACAGACTGTAGCACGCCAGGCTTCCCTGTCCATCACTCCTTCTCTTTGGTATTTAGTTAAAGTATGTTCACATAGAACAATTTCCCCCATAGGACGTTTTGTAGAATTTTACTTCCTTCAAAACACTTCCCACAAGGTAAGAAAGGAATGTTATGGCTAAATACATTAGGAAAGCCTGAATGCCACAGTCTCTTCTCGAAGTGATATCTAGTATGTGTAGGTAAATCAGTTCTTTTAAAAAAATATATCCCAGATTTGTAGTATTTGCTGATTTCCGTGGTATAAATTCTCCCTCTGTGGTCAATTTCAAGTTACCAATGTTGCGTGAATGAGTGTGAGTTGGGAAGAGATGTGCAGAATAGGCATTCTTGAGCTGGTCAGAGCTGGCGCCAGCACACCACCAAAGTAATTGTTAGCATATCATAACCTCTGATATGTCCTGGGATATTAATAAATAAGCCTGTTTAGTTTTACTTAGCTCATGCATGGGTGCATACTCAGTCACTTCAGTCAGGTCCAACTCTTTGTGACCACATGGACTACAGCCCGCCAGGCTCCTCTTTCCATAGGATTTTTCCAGAAAGAATACTGGAGTGGGTTGCCATGCCCTTCCCCCAGGGGTTCTTCCTGACCCAGTGACCAAAACCGAGTCTCCTGCATTGCAGACAGATTCTTTACTGCTGAGCCACCGGGGAAGGCCTTACTTAGCTCAGTGTTTCTCAAATATCTTAGACTATGTAACCCTCTATTCTTATAAAACTTCTTGATATTCTATGGAACTGGTGCTCCTGGAAACATACTTTAGGAACTACTACTGATGAGAAATAGCTCATATATATGTATTTTTTCTAAACATTCATCAACGTGCCATCATTTAAAAAATGGAAGTGTGGTCTGCACAATTAGAGATAGTGTACAAGCTGAGGACTGCAGAGAAGAAAAGCCACAACTCCCATTTTTAAGGAGGAGACACAAAGTGATTGGTGAACTGCAGTTGAGTTAGAACTAATACATTAAGGCTGTGATGCTCAGTGCAGAATCTAGAGAGAGGGCTGGAGAAGCAGGGAAAGCCCTCTGCAGGAGGTGGTTGTGAGCCAAGCCTGAGAGCATGGGAGAGCTCATGAGGTTTCGGAGAGAGAGGCTACTGCAAGTGGGCAGAGCCTGAGCCAAGACCTGGATGAGATAATGAGCATGTGGTAGGTCACTCCACCCCTATCCCACCCAGTTTTCATCAAGGTCATATCTGAGCAGCTGGAGCACCCATCTCCAGAGACCAAGGTTCTCTCCTAGATTAGCCCTTCAGTGGCTCTTCCTGTCTGCCTCCTTGGGCGTGTTTCTGTGTGTCCATCTCTTTGACATGTCTGTGTGTCTATGATTTGGAGGGCTTCCCAGGTAACCAGGTTCCTTGGTATCACTCCTGGAGGACTTGAGAGCCAAACCCTCTTCAGAGGGAGAAGGTGCTAGGACCCAGCATGGAACCTAAACTCCATACTAAAGAAGGAAGCCTGTCCTCCTTCCAGCTGGCCACAATCCCACATTGACCCTAGAGCTCCATGAGTACCTAGAGGTGGTCCTGTGGAGTAATACTAACATTACTGCTACCTTTTAAAAAATTATGGTAATATATACATAAAATTTATCTTTTGTTACCATTTTAAGTATATAGTTCAATAGCGTTAAGTTACTGAAATCATCACCGCCATCCATCTTCAGAGCTTTCCATTTCCCCAGATTGCAGCTCTGGGTTCATTAGTTACTAACTCCCCATTCATCCCTCCTGCTATTATGCACTGACTACTCCTCAGGTCCTAGACCCTGTTCTAAGAAATCTGCAAGTATCAATTCATTTAATCCTAATATAATCCTAGGATATAACTATCTCCACTTCACATAATGAATGGAAAGATGAAGAAATGTAGGTTAAACAACTTGCCCAAGGACATAGAGCTAAGAGCAGCAGAGCTGGTATGTGAACTCAGTCGGATCAGATCCCTGAACCCATGTTTCCATATCTGCTCTCTTCCTCAGGGCCAAAGCTGGATGCATCCCAGACTCAGCAAGGGGAAAGACTTCCTTGCGAGGCTGCGTGAGGCTCCCAGGTGCATGAGGGATGGAACCCCCTTGGTCTTTGGAAGACTAGGACCTGACATCATCTGTCCCTCCCATACCAGATGATCAGACCCCCAGCAGAGGAGATCTGGGGTCGCTAGACCACCCCAAGCAGTGAGAGCTGTGTATGTGGCTGGGAAGGGTATTCTGCTTCCCTGAGAGTTGTCAGCTAGAAACATGGAGACAGAGTGTGACCAGGTCTGGCATCACAGCCTCTCACGTGGCTCTTTACTCTGGAGGTGTCGATGGGGGGCTAAGGGTGATGTCAGACTTGGGCAAGCTGAGGGCTGGGGCCAAGGAATTGGTAAGACAAGGTCTTGGCAGAGATGGTTCACTCGGCACTTGAAACAGCCACCTCAGAGCCTCCCAAAGCACACAAGAATAGTCAAGATGGAGAGTGGGGAACAGATATGAAGGATTCTTGGCTGTAGAGACAGATTTTTGGAATATGAGTGACAAGCCCTGTCAAATACTCTCCAGACCTGGGGATCTGACTTGAAATTGAACCCTTGGTCTCAGTTCCTGTGTGGGGGCCTGTATGGTCTCACCCTTTTGGTGGCCTCATCTTAAGCTTTCCTGTTTGTACATGCAAATGTGTCTGTATATTTTTGTGGATTTAAGAGTCTAGTAATGAGGCTCTCTGTAGCTATTTCAGGCCCAATCATGTCAAGCCCAGACAAAGATCTAAAGCGACTAGCTTGTGTTGTTTCCTGTCAAATTCATTGGCCTTCTTGGAATTCGACTCATAAGGTTAGTTTACATAGCCACGATGTCTTTCCCAGCTGGAGCAGGGTGGAGTGGAAAGTGATTGATTCTGTACTGCTCCCACTCTGGCTAGTAGGCAATTACTGCAGAGGGGTCCCAGACTGGAGAGCCCACACCCCTGTCATCCACTTCTTTCACATCCCCTTTCTGAAACACTCCTTGCTATCCTGCCCTCTCCATCAGAATATCTCTAGATTTTGCCCCACCCAATAAGCCAATGATGATATCTGCTGTGTCTCCCATGCTCTTTGGAGGAACACTGCCCTGCCCTCAATGCTCTGCCATGGAAAAGATTCTAGGCTATTTTTTGGGCAAGAGATGGTCACTGGTGGACACCTGACCCAAAGGCATCCAAGCATACTAGGAGACAAGATCAAAGTCATGAAAACACAAAAGAAAAAGGCAGACAATATAAACAGATTCACAGGTGAACCATAGGCTGAAAGAACTGATTAATATGTTCAATAAAATACTAATAGAAAAAAAGCTTGAAAAGTTTTATGGAAAAATAAAACTGACAAAAATCAACTGGAAATTCCAGAACCATAAGATGAAATAACTCATTTTAACTACCCAAAAGATAGGTCTAATATAGTTTTAGACACAGGTGAAGCAAGGATTAGTGAAGAGGAAGATAGGTAAGTAAAATACACATGTGATTGTGTCACACTCTTACTTAGAGATCTCCTTTAACCCTTCATTACTTACCCAATAGCACCAGAGTTCCTATTTTACTCTCCAGTCTCATCTCTCCCCTACATTCACCCTGTTCTTCACTTACATAGGAATGAGTACTCTGTGTTCTCAAACATGCTGTGCATAATTTTGCTTATTATTTCCAGGAAATCTTCTCTACACATCTGTTCTGACACTTCGAGACCACTGAAGACTGAATACAGGTTGGGCTCCAGCAGACAGGCAGGCAGGCAATTAGAGAAGAGGGGAGAAGGCTACAAGGAGATGTTCAGAAGAAGGGATGAATGACTTAGCACATCGTCTGCAATCCAACTTTTTCTGCCTAGCTCTTGCTTCTAACTACTTAAGGAAAACGGTAGTACTTGCCCTACATGTTTTTGGTGAGGATAGACTGAGATTGTGAGCACAGAACATGGGACACTGTGATCACTTTACTATTGTTACCTTTCTTGTATTGTTTGGCCATGGATCTAGCTTGGATTTGTCTTTTGTTTGGTCACAAACCTTTGGGCAAATCAGGCTCCATTATTGTCTTCAAGTACCTACTAAGTGCTAGTAGTTCGTGTGTCTCTTCTCATTTAATCCTCTCCCTATGTCCATGAGGTTGATTGTATTGGTGCTGGTTACAGATGAGAAAACAGAGGTTCTAAGATGCCAAGTGACTAACCCAAGCAGTACCAGCAAAGTGAGAAGAGCTAGGACTTAAGTCTTTCTGTTATCCAAGGCTCATTTCCCCAGCCTGCACTGCCAAGGTCACACACCCAGGAGAAGCAAGGCTAGAGCCCCGGTCCTCTAGGCCTCAACTTGGTGTTAGTTTCATTGAATGATGGATAACAGTGTTGGGATTCTCAGTGATCACTGTCAGTGTGCTCACTGGACAATGAGAAGACTGAGGCCCAGAGTCCACAAACTGGGTCTTATGGCCTCAAAGCCAGTGGCCTTCCCACTGTGCCACCCTACAGGTGGTACTTCCCAGACCCCAGAACAAGGAGGAGGTTGTTATTATTATTATTATGTGTTGCCTATCTTAGCTTCCAGGCCTAAAAAGAAAAAATTCAGTGTGGTTAGAAGGCCCACATCTCAGCAGTCCCCCTACCCAAGGCTCCTCTCAACTACTTATGTGGATTCTGCTCTTGCTCCCACCCCTACCTCTCAACAACTCCTTTTCTCTGTGGCTGAGGCAGCTGTGGCCCCAGAGAGGTTGGTGGGGGCGGGGGGTGGGTGCGTGGAGAAGGCCCTACAGTGCAGACGTTCACATCCAGGCTTTTGGGGGTTTTTCCTTTGCCTCCTGGGCTCTTGGAGCTGTGGCTGGAGCCAGAGAATCTGTTCCTCATTAGCTGTACTTTTGCAGTGAAATGAAGTGCTCTTTGAACCTGTGGGAGCAGGAAAGCCATTTACACCCCTGAGAGGACAGGGATGCCAGTCTTGCCAGCACATTCCTTTGGTTCCTTTTATCTCCTGGGTGGAGCTCTTGGCAGGCAGCTGCTGCTGCCATCTCCCTGGTGGGGCCATGAGGAAAGGTGGTCTGTGGGGTGAGCAGAAGACATAGGAGGGGAACATGCCTATCTCTCATTTGAGGTAGGAGAAGAAAACAATAGTTACCTTCCCTCTTTCCCTGTCCCCATATCCCTCCTGATATTTCTTTATCCTGAATGACTTCAATGAAGCCTTCAGAAATCATTCATCTGTCTATTTGTTCATCCATCCATCCATCCATCATCCATCCATCCATCTACCACCCATTCATCCCAATGAGAGCTTGAAAATACAAAGTCAGAACCAAGACAGTCCTATGACATTTATTCTTCTCCTTCATTTTACTGATGGAGAAACTGAAATGAGAGAGCTAACTTATTCTTGGATTCACTGGGCAAATATTGTTTCAATGTTTTTCATGTGCCAGATATCCACTCCCGCTCTCCACACTGTGGATAGAGGTGCAAAAGCATGCACATGTTTCAGCCTTAAAGATCATTTTAGCAATGGGGGTAGATGGTAAACAAGTGAACAAATAAATAAACATGATAATGTCAAATGATGGTAAGTGCTCTAACAAAACCAAGAGAGGCATCTCTTTAAGAGGAGTGGTTGGGAGGCAGGGAATACATTTAAACAAGGTGGTTGGGGAGGTCTCTCTGAGAAGGTAATAATCTGAACTAAAGTCTGAGTGATGACAAAGGGCCAGCCAAAGGAACATGTGAAGGTAGAACACGTACAGGCAAGGGGACGCTGGTGCAAAGATCCTCAGGTGAGAATGAGTCGGGCTTGTCTGAGGAGCAGAAAGAAGGCCAGTGTGGTAGAAGCAAATATGCAAGAAGCGGGGGACTGCTACAAGATGATGCCAGATAATTAAGTATCTCTCAAAGGGCCTAGAAATCATGGTGGTGGTGGTTTAGTCACTAAGTTGTGTCTGACTCTTGCGACCCCATGGACTGTAGCCCGCCAGGCTCTTCTGCCAGGGATTCTCCAGGCAAGAATATTGGAGTGGGTTGCCATTTCCTTCTTCAAGAAATCATGGGAGCAGTTTAATTTTTGTCCACATGGAAGCCATGGGGGGTGCCAAGCAAGGGGCTGACACAAAGGATTTTGTGTTCTCAAAACGAGTTCTTGGCTGTGTCAAGAACAGACTTAAGGGAGGCAGGTAGTAAGGCTCACATGGAGAGGTTGGTTGGAGGCTACCTGAGGTAGACCAAATACAACACAATGGTGGACCCCCACCCCCACTGGCCCATAATGGTGGTAGCAAGGGGACAGAAAAGGGCAGAATCAGGGAAAATTTGGAGAACAGAGTCAATGAGCCCACATAATTTGCTCATGGATTGGATATGGACTGTGAAGAAAAGAAGAGAGATGGAAGGTTTTAGCCTGAACAGTCTGGTAGATGGTCATGGCACTTAATAAGATGGGGAAGCCTGGGAGGAGCAGGTTTCTGGAGGAAAATCAAGAGTTCTGTTTGGGTAGATTAAATCAGAGACGCCTCTGAGAAACTCAGACAGTGCCAACAAAGCAGATGGATACAAGTCTGGAGGCAGCAGCCAAGGCTGGTCATACAGGGACCCATGCACACAGGCCTGCACACAAACTCAGAGCTGTGGGGGAGGCAACCAGCCCTCAGAAGGCCATCTGCTCTGACTCAAGGCTGCCAAGAAGGCACTGCCTCCCCTCCCCTCTCCAGGCCAGGGAGGGGGGGTTTGAAACTGTCAGGATTCACTAGGCCTTTCTCTGGGAGTTCCTCTCTCATAGAAGCAGACCTAGGTAATAGTGGGAGTAGAGGCGAGGTGAGTAGAAAGTACTGAGATCAGACTTCTGTGGGGATAATGACAATAATAATAATAATAATAATAATAATACACCTCTGTTAGGAGACTGTTAATCTTGTTTCTGAGCTTCTTCATGGACCATCATCATCTTGAATTCCCCACAGGCTCTGAGAGATTAGCAGCCTGGTTCCAGCAGTCCCAGTTTATACACAAGAAAACATGTTCTAAGGAATTTAGTTAGTGACATCTCCAAGATCACAAAGAAAATGGGACCAGGACTCCAACTGAGGTTCTCTAAGACCAATTTGACTGCACTCTTCCCAATATTCAGCTGTCTGCTCCCTGGATGGTCTTATTTTGAGAGAGCTAGCAGGGTAAGTTCTGGAGGCAAACTGCCAGGGGTTCAGATGGTGACTAGGTCACTTCTAGGTCATATGATCATGGGTAAAGCAAATGAGTCAGTCTCACTTCTGTTTCCCATCTATAAAATGGGGATATTTCCAGTGTTAAGAGAATTGACATTAATTTTTATGCAGAGCTTAGAAGAGCACAGAAAGTGTTATACATGTGTTAGCTACTACTGTTGAAATTGTCTTAATATGCACTGAGCAATCTCACCCAGGGACCCAGGGGTGTCTGGAACCTAGAGGGAGGATCCAATGCCCTCTTGTAACAGCTGGCAAAACTGAGGCCCCAAGAAGGGCAGTGGGGCAGCTTCTTAAGCAAGTTGGGCCCCCAAATCTGGCTGATGGAGGAACTCTGCTCCTTGAAACTCACCACCCGCCAGACTATTATTTCTCCAGGAGACAGACTTCCAAGCTCTCTATACTCTTAATTCATGTGGAATTTCTGCACTGGGCTCGGCTCCCAGGAGAAGCCCCTCCACCCCTTTATGAAAATAGAGCGGAGTCATTCAGCAAAACCTCAACCTAATGCTTTTAAGGAACTGGCAGGTTGAAATAGGAAACTATTCTAAGTAGAAACCACAGAAACAGCATATGCCTGTGGCTGCCGGCTGCTGCTGTATCCCACTGGAGGCCCCAGGGATCCGGGAGCTGTTGGCTGCACCACGTGAAGGGGCCTCAGGATCCTGGCCCTGGTGCTGCTGACCATCCATGGCCATGTGACAGCAAACACCATGTCTCATGGGCATGATGTTTTCAGGTCAAAGCAAGGTGAGGTGGCCAGACAGACTACCAGTGTTAGAAGCACAGAAGGCTAGTGTCAGAGCAGACTTGCTCTTTTCTGTGTGAGGCCCTCATGTTGTGATTTGTTGAAACAGATGCCCAGAGAGGGGAAGCAACTTTCCTAAGTTGCCCAGCACAGTGTTGGTGAAGCTGGGAAAAAACCTACATCCTTTTGTACCTAATACAAAGCTCTTTAACATACTCACCCCTTCTGTTCCAGAGCATAAGCTCTGGGTTAGAAGATCAGAGTTTATCCTAGGCTCTGCCTTTCCTAGTTGGATGATCTTAAGCAAGTTACTTAACCTCTCTGTGCCTCAGTGGGTTTTTTGTTTTGTTTTTAATAAAATGGGGAATAATATGACTACTGCCTAATAGGATTGCTATTAGAAGTCATAGTGATAATACATATGCAGGTCTACATATGATGCCTGACAAATAGTTAAGAGCTCAGTAAAGTTTTTACTTTTTAATGTATTAAATGGCCAGTAAATGCCAGCTACTTTGCCCCTTGAAGAGCTCAGTCAAGTAGGGGAGATAAAAAGTGAAAACTGATTTATTGCTAAAAATGCCAGGACAGTGGGAAGCAAGGATGTCCTAACCCAGGCAAAGGGTTTGACCTGGTGAGAAGACAGACACTGAGAGGACTGGGTGGGCCAAACATTCATCAAAACTGTTACGTGTGGAGATTAGAACCCAGGTGCAAGGGGTATCTTCCACTGCATCAAGTTTTGTTGCTTTTGAGGACTGATGCCAGTAGAATACGGCTTGATTTTCTAGGAGGGGGACACACTGCACAGAGCCATCTCCACACTCTTTTCCTTCCACCTGCACTGTCTGACTAGTGCTAGGATGCTATCTGAGGCCATAAAAGAGAATCTAACTATTTGTTATAAAGCTCAACATAAAATTTAGCTTCTAATTCCTGTATCTGAAAATGTGCTTACTTAATGTGATAGAACAATGGCTGCCTCCAAAGATGTCCACCCTAACCCCTAGTATGTTCCTGCATGCCAACAGGGAATGTGCAGATGTGGTTAAGAATCTTGAGATGGGGAGATTATCTCAGATTATGTGGGTGGGACAAATGTAATAAGGGTCCTCAAAAGAGGGATTCAGGGACAGATAATGTGATGATGGAAGCAGAGGTTGGAGTAATTGGAAGAAGTCAAGGAATGAAGGTGGCCTCCAGAAGCCGGAAAAGACAACAAGAGGGATTCTCCCCTGGAGCTTTCAGAAAGAACCACCCTGCTGACCCATTTGAGACGTCTCACCTTCAAAACCACAAGAATGGCTTAAACTGTGTCAAACCATCAAGTTTGCTGTTAGTTGTTATAGAAACCATATGAATCTCATACATGCAGTCAATGTTTGGCCTGACACTGCTTTAATCTAACCTTGACTGCCTCAGCCCTATCCTTGGATATGGGTAGTTTGGGTCTTATTATTATTATTAGCACAACCCCCAAATAGGAATAGGTGCCCCTAAGCATGACATAAAAGGCTCTGCTTGACCTGGTTCCTTCCTGGCACGAGTTTCCTTTCCATATCTCTCTCATCCTAGGACAGGATCTTGGTGAAATATGACATAAGGTCGAGATTTCCCACAAAAAGCCCAGTGTGGATTCTTTGGGAGTACTTGGAGGGGTTCTGCATTCTGTATCTGTGTCATGCCCATGAGATGTGGCCTTTGCTGTCTCATGGCCATGTATGGGCAGCAGTGAAAGCAGAGAGTGTGACAGGACTGGGAGGAAAGGTAGGTGACCCTCAGGTTGACAATATGGCACTGTGGTTTGACTATTGTTGATACAGCTCCCATTTCTCTCGCCCATCATATATGCCTGTATCAGTCTGCATTTTCACATGTGGGAGCTGATGTTTTACAAGGTGGAGGATGCTGAGAGGAGGGCATGGTTAGGAAAACAGGAGATGTAAAGACTATAGAATGGCATCTGGGCTTGTCTGGATTAGATCCTCAAAGGAGAGGGGGCATTAGAAGCAAAACTTGATAGAACTGTTTAAGGGCAACCATGAGACTCAGGGCACAGCAGTACTAGCGTCTTAAGTGGTGCCCCAGCTCCCACTCTTACCATCCCACAGCCTCTTCTCAACAAAGCAGAGTGATCTTCTAAAAATGTAAATCAGATGAGGTCCCCCCGCTGCTTACCACCCTTCAAAGCTTCCATTAAACTTGAATGAAATCCAAACTCCCTCTCCTGGCCCACATTTCCCTACCTCTCCAACTTCACTCCACCAGCTCCTCTCTGTCCCCCTGCCCTGGCCACACCACCTGTCTGTTCTCTGAGCATACCAGTTCCTTTGGGCTTTAGGGCTTAGGCTCCTGCTCTTCCTTTTACCTAGAATGTCCTCCCATCCAGACCTTTGCATCTTGGTTGCTTCACGTAATTTGGGTCATAGCTCAAGTATAACTTTCTCAGCGAGGCTGTCTTTGACTATGTATCTGGTTGAGTTCCCCCAACCAGATACTAGAAGATACCTGGTGTAGGTAGCTTATTTGCAAGGTGATCCCAGGGAGCACAAGCGAGGGAGTCAGGAAAGTGTTAACAGGGTGTGTTATTGAGTTGGTTACACCTGCAGGAAACTGTTTCGGTGCTGCTGGGGACCTCTAAGGTAACATGTAGAACATGCCTCAGAATTGTCCCACCAGAGATGAAGAAGTTGGCATTTTTATCCACTGGCTCTTGCCCTTCTTGGTGGAAGGCTGACCTGAGGGTGATCAGTCTCTGAGTATAGCCAGAGCACACTCCTGTGGCACCAGAGAAAGCCCTCAGAAGGAAAGGTGGAGAGATGCAGGAGAGGTGAAGTCTATGTGCCTGGGAACTGACCATTGCAGGTACCAGAGAACTCAAGAGTAGGCCAAGGAGACATAGGACAGGGCCCCAACAGCGTCTACTGTACCATCCTAGTTAGCGCTTCTTTGCCCAGGCAAGGCTATTTCTTCTCTTTATATTTCTCATCTCTATCTGAAATTTTCTTATTTATTTATTCAGATACCCAGGGCTAACTTTCTATTCCTCACATCCCACTAGAACATCAGCCATAAGAGCAAGGACCTATCAGTCTTGTTAACCATTTTCTCCCCAGGCCTGAGAACAGTGTCAAGCACAAAGTAAATCATCAGTAAATATTAGTTGAATGAATGAAGGAATGTTCTGCTTCATGACCCAGGTACAAAAGCACAGCTCCAATTTTGTGGGCCATAGACTCCAGGCAGCATGTGGATCATACATGTAATCAAGTGGAAGACAGACAGGGAGAGAGAAAAAAGTGACTGATACCCACAGATGATTACAGTTGACAGGCTGTCTTATGCACAGACATGAGGCACCTTGGTGGGGGGACACTCCAAAGTAGTGGGAGGCTACACAGATGGGGACTGAAGTCCTAAGACCACAAGTTTGGAAACTTTAAAGCCAGCAGTCATCCCTGTTAGTAAGAACAAAAATTAGTAAGTGTACAAATACTTCCTCTTTCAATAAATTAAAGTGGGTTCAAGGTTACTCCGATAATGACATCATTCTCACTGACTCACAATCCAATCCACTTTCCTGAGTGGGAGAGAAGGGGCTGAATTTATAGCATGTACTACCTTGGTAGGCATGCAAAGCATGATCCATCCTATCCATGCTGCAGAGAGCCCGCGTGTTGAATGTAATGGGGTCCCATCTTTTCACCTCACTTGGGGAGTGACCCTGGGCAAACTATACTACCTCTTTGAGCCTCAGTTTCTCCTTTATTCATCTGCACCTTGAGGGTGAGAACAACTATCCAATAGGTTATTGTTAAGATTTAATAAGATAATGTCAGTAGTGCCTAATGCTGTGCTATGCTTACTCGCTCAGTTGTGTGTGACTCTTTGTGATCCCATGGACTGTAGCCCGCTAGGCTCCTCTGTCCATGGGGATTCTCCAGGCAAGAACACTGGAGTGGGTTGCCATGCTCTCATCCAGGGGATCTTCCTAACCCAGGGATCAAACCCAGGTCTCCCATATTGCAGGTGGATTCTTTACCATCTCAGCCACCAGGGAAGCCCAACAATACTGGAGTGGGTAGCATATCCCCTCTCTGAGGATCTCCCCAACCCAGGCATCAAACTGGGGTCTCCTGCATTTCAGGCGGATTCTTCACCACTCAGCCATTAGGGAAGCCCCGGTGTCTAACAGTGTGTCCTAAACGTAGGCAGTAGTCCATTGAAAATGACTGCATTCCATAATACTGCTACTAATGATGATGATGGTGATGATGTGGGCAGTGTGCTCAGGCTCCAGACGATACTCCAGGATGAGCAAAAGTTGCCCTTGGAATCACCGCACATCAGCATCATAAGAGAACTTGAACGTTACCCAGTCTAGTGCCCTTAGAGAGGGATAGTGTCCAAAACAACAACTCAGTGTAAAAGTGGCTACCATTTACTGAGTGCATACATCAGTTGTTTTCCATCTCAATGGCCCAAATGAACCTATTGCAAGGTGGTTGCATTGGGATGTCTTAGTCTGGTACTACTGTTAACCATTCTGTTTGATGGATTTTCTTCATCCTGACACGTGTAAGACATACATGTAAGGGTATGTTGTGCTTCCTGTGTGTTTCTTCTTTCAGAGAGAGGATGGGATGGACATGCAGATTCCAGAATTTTCTCATTTCAAGCTTATTTTCTTATTGTGAATTAGTAGTTGGGCATTATGATCTCAGTTCGATTTCCTACAGATCTTGATGGAAGAAGATGAATTGGCAGTCTTCAAGGGTGTTCTGGTAGTTTTCATTTCACTTTTTTTTTTTTTTCTCTTTTTTTTTTTTAATTTTTAATAAATTTATTTATTTTAGTTGGGGGCTCATTACTTTACAATATTGTAATAGTTTTTGCCATACATTGACATGAATCAGCCATGGGTTTACATGTGTTCCCCTTCCTGGACCCCCCACCCACCTCTCTCCCCATCCCATCCCTCTGGGTCATCCCATTGCCCCGGCCCTGAGCCCTTGTCTCATGCATCGAACATGGAATGGTGTTCTGTTTCACATATGATAATATACATGTTTCAATGCTATTCTCCCAGAACATCCCACCCTCACCTTCTCCCTCAGAGTCCATAAAATTGTTCCATGCATCTGTGTCTCTTATTCTGTCTCGCATATAGGGTTATCGTTACCATCTTTCAAATTCCATATATATGCATTAGTATACTGTATTGTTGTTTTTCTTTCTGGCTTACTTCACTCTGTATAATGGGCTCCAGTTTCATCCATCTCAGTAGAACCGATTCAAATGTATTTTTTTTAATGGCTGAGTAATATTCCATTGTGTATATGTACCACAGCTTCCTTATCCATTCGTCTGCTGATGGACATCTAGGTTGCTTCCATGTCCTGGCTATTGTAAACAGTGCTGCGATGAACATTGGGGTACACGCGTCTCTTTCAATTCTGGTTTCCTCGGTGTATATGCCCAGCAGTGGGATTGCTGGGTCATATGGCAGTTCTATTTCCAGTTTTTTAAGGAATCTCCACACTGTTTTCCATAGTGGCTGTAATAAACAACCCAATCAAAAAATGGGCCAAAGAACTAAACAGACATTTCTCCAAAGAAGACATACAGATGGCTAACAAACACATGAAAAGATGCTCAACATCACTCATTATTAGAGAAATGCAAATCAAAACCACAATGAGGTATCATTTCACACCAGTCAGAATGGCTGCTATCCAAAAGTCTACAAGCAATAAATGCTGGAGAGGGTGTGGAGAAAAGGGAACCCTCTTACACTGTTGGTGGGAATGCAAACTAGTACAGCCACTATGGAGAACAGTGTGGAGATTCCTTAAAAAACTGGAAATAGAACTGTCATTTCACTTTTATACAATAATCTTGTGAGTCTGGTTAAATGTATCTACCACCAAATGATGTATTTGCTCAGAATTTACTGATAAAGTTGGTTTTTTGCGCCTCCTGATCCAAAGGCAATGCCAAAGAATGTTCAAACTACCGCACAATTGCACTCATCTCACATGCTAGTAAAGTAATGCTCAAAATTCTCCAAGCAAGGCTTCAGCAATACGTGAACTGTGAACTTCCAGATGTTCAAGCTAGTTTTAGAAAAGGCAGAGGAACCAGAGATCAAATTGCCAATATCCGCTGGATCATCGAAAAAGCAAGAGAGTTCCAAAAAAACATCTATTTCTGCTTCCTTGACTATGCCAAAGCCTTTGACTGTGTGGATCACAATGAACTGTGGAAAATTCTGAAAGAGATGGGAATACCAGACCATCTGACCTGTCTCTTGAGAAACCTGTATGCAGGTTAGGAAGCAACAGTTAGAACTGGACATGGAACAACAGACTGGTTCCAAATAGGAAAAGGAGTACGTCAAGGCTGTATATTGTCACCCTGCTTATTTAACTTATATGCAGAGTACATCATGAGAAATGCTGGGCTGGAAGAAACACAAGCTGGAATCAAGATTGCCGGGAGAAAGATCAGTAACCTCAGATATGCAGATGACACCACCCTTATGGCAGAAAGTGAAGAAGAACTAAAGAGCCTCTTGATGAAAGTGAAAGAGGAGAGTGACAAAGTTGTCTTAAAGATCAACATTCAGAAAACTAAGATCATGGCATCTGGTCCCATCACTTCATGGCAAATAGATGGGGAAACAGACTTTATTTTTTTGGGCTCCAAAATCACTGCTGATGGTGATTGCAGCCATGAAATTAAAAGACGCTTACTCCTTGGAAGGAAGGTTATGACCAACCTAGATAGCATATTTAAAAGCAGAGACATTACTTTGCCAACAAAAGTCCGTCTAGTCAAGGCTATGATTTTTCCAGTGGTCATGTATGGATGTGAGCGCTGGACGGTGAAGAGAGCTGAGCGCTGAAGAATTGATGCTTTTGAACTGTGGTGCTGGAGAAGACTCTTGAGAGTCCCTTGGACTGCAAGGAGATCCAATCAATCCATCCTAAAGGAGATTAATCCTGGGTGTTCATTGGAAGGACTGATGTTGAAGCTGAAACTCCAATACTTTGGCCACCTCATGTGAAGAATTGACTCATTGGAAGAGACCCTAATGCTGGGTAGGATTGAGGGCGGGAGGAGAAGGGGATGACAGAGGATGAGATAGTTGGATGGCATCACTGACTCAATGTACATAGGTTTGGGGGGACTCCGGGAGTTGGTGATGGACAGAGAGGCCTGGCGTGCTGCAATTCATGGGGTCGCAAAGAGTCGGACACGACTGAGCAACTGAACTGAACTGAACTGATCCGCAGGAACTCTGATGCAATAAGTGGGGGTGGTCTTAAGCTGATAAAGTTGTGGTAACTTGTTATGTAGCACAGAAAATGAATACAGACCTCAAAGCCTCCGTCATCTAGCCTTTGTCTACCCACCAGCAACATCTCTTCCACTCTTCTTTCACCTTTGAACAAGCCCCTCACTGGTTGCATATGCAGTACCTCTGCCTGGAGCACCTCTTTCTCCTTTTCACCTGAAAAACTTTCTCTCATCTTTATGTCACTATAACCATTGCTTTCTAGGATGGGCTTTTTCTGGTCTCCTGGACAAGGTATGTCATGGCACCTGTGTTTTTTTCCCCTTGGTACCATTCATCACAATTGTGATGCCTTGTTAACCTGATGTCTTCCCTGCTGAGCTAGGAGCTCTGCCATGGCAGGAACCACATCCACTTTGGTATCCCCAGTGCCACAGCACCTCACAGTAGGTGAGCAATCAATACCTGTTAGGTGGAAGAATGAACACAGTGCTGTGCAGAGGAAAGGGTCTTAGATTAAGAATCAAGAACACAGGGACTTCCTTGGTGGTCCAGTGGTTAAGAATCCACCTTCCAATGCAGGAGACCTGGGTTCAGTTCCTGGTCAGGGAGCTAAGATCCCACGTGCCATGGGGCAACTAAGCCTGTGTGCTGTAACTGCTTAGCCCGCGCATCAGAACTAGAGACCCTGTGCACTGCAATGAAAGATCCTGCATGACGGAATGCAGAGCCCATGTGCCACAACTAAGGCCCAACACAGCCAAATAAATAAATAAATATTTTTTTAAAAATCAAGGACACAGACTTTCTCTTTGACCTTGGCAACCTTCTAGCTGTGTGACTTGAAGTCTCTAGTCAATGTACTTCAGACGACATCTTGGAAATGGGATTCAGGAAACCCAAGGGTTGGAGGCATCTCTGTACCCAGCTCTCCTAGGTGACCTTGGGAAGGGCACTTCTTCTTTCTGGAGCCTCCAGCTCCACAATCTATAAATCTGGGATGAGGCTGCCAGCCACAGTTTCTGGGGAAGTTGATAGAGGACAAGTGAGCTAATGCCCAGGAAGTTCTCAGAAAGATATGGCTTCATAAAAGCCTATGGTCAGGCTTTTAGATTCAGGACACAACCCAGGCTCTTGGCTTGGCCAGCAGTGATGTAAAGGCCAGTGGTGAGGTAACTGCCGAGGCTGGGCAGCCTCGTCAGTCAGTGCCCTGGTGCTCTGCTCTCCAGGCCTGCAGTAAACATCTGACTTTATGTCTAAAGAGATGCAGGATTAAGGCCAGGCTTGACCAGATGACGGAGGCTTATGGGCTACATTCCCCACACATAACAATAAAGCCTTTACAAGCCTTCCAGATGTTTCTAAATATGTTCCTGAGATACAAGTTCCTGGCACACGAGTAACCAGAGGCAGTAGTAAGATGCAGAAGAAACCATATGGTGTGATATTTAGGAATAGAGAGGCTCTGAAGGCAGACTGCCTAGGTTTGAAAACCAGCTCCACCGTTCAACTGGCTGCTAATTAACTGCCTCTCTGGGCTTCAGTTTTCTTATGTGTAAAATGGAAGAGAATTATGATGCCTATCTTCAATGTTCTGAGGGGATTACAAGAAAATCAGTGTGAAGAGCTTAGCATAGTGCCTGGCACAGTGAAAATGCTTAACACATGCTAACTGTTATTGTTATTATTGTTGTTGTTTTATTAAGTCCCTGTAGAGCAGTGAGCACTTTCACTTGCTTAATACTAATGACAAGCCTCTGGGAAGTACTTCTAAGTACATGATCGTATTCTCTCATTAGACAGTAAGGCAGGGACCCATGCCAAGAGCCAGCTCATGTCTCTTGCTCACGGCTCCATCCCCAGTACCTAGGACAGTGCCTGGCACACTGCAGGCTTCCAGCAACCACTTGTTGAACCAATGTATCTAAAGGGCTCTAAAAAGAAGTCCTGAGGCAGAGGTTATTATTGGTGTCATTTTGCAAATGAGGAAACAGAGTGATGTGCTCATAGTCACCATGATTGTGAAGTCAGATTCCAACCTACCTGACTCCAAATCTGACCCTCTTCCCATTACCTTCTGCTTCCTGGTGTCTCCTTACACTCACTTAGCCTGTCAAGATGCTGCAGGCAGCAGAGTGAAGTGGCAAGAGCACAGGATCTGGAGCCAAAAGGGGAGGTTCAAATCTCAGCTATACTACCTCCCAGCTCTGTGGCCATGCATGAATCACTCAGTCTTTCTGTGTTTCTTTTTTTTTAATCAGTGAAGTTGGGATTAACTGTGCCTACACAACCTATGAGGTAGATCTTATTGCTCCGTTTACAAATGAGGCTGTTTTGCACACGTGGGTCTAATTACTCAGCTTTATAATAAAGAAGCCCCTATCTTTATGATAAAGTTAATAAATTTCTTGCAGGTGGGGACCATGTCCATGTACTTCACCAAATTTGCTTAGAACCTACAGATGGGACTGTACAGATGGGAACAACAGACTGGTTCCAAATAGGAAAAGGAGTACATCAAGGCTGTATATTGTCAACCTGCTTATTTAACTTATATGCAGAGTACATCATGAGAAACGCTGGGCTGGAGCAAGCACAAGCTGGAATCAAGATCGCCGGGAGAAATATCAATAACCTCAGATATGCAGATGACATTACCCTTATGGCAGAAAGTGAAGAACTAAAGAGCCTCTTGATGAAAGCGAAAGAGGAGAGTGACAAAGTTGGCTTAGAGCTCAAAATTCAGAAAACTAAGATCATGGCATCCGGTCCCATCACTTCATGGCAAATAGATGGGGAAACAGTGGAAACAGTGAGAGACTTTATTTTGGGGGGCTCCAAAATCACTTCATATAGTGGTTGCAGCCATGAAATTAAAAGACACTTACTTCTTGGAAGAAAAGTTATGACCAACTTAGACAGCATATTAAAAAGCAGAGACATTACTTTGCCAACAAAGGTCTGTCTAGTCAAGGCTATGGTTTTTCTAGTAGTCATATATGGATGTGAGTTGGACTATAAAGAAAGCTGAGCGCTGAAGAATTGATGCTTTTGAACTGTGGTGTTGGAGAAGACTCTTGAGAGTCCCTTGGACTGCAAGGAGATCCAACCAGTCCATTCTAAAGGAAATCAGTCCCGAATATTCATTGGAAAGATTGATGTTGAAGCTGAAACTCCAATACTTTGGTCACCTGATGGGAAGGGCTGACTCATTTGAAAAGACCCTGATGCTGGGAAAGATTGAGGGCAGGAGGAGAAGGGGACGAGAGGATGAGATGGTTGGGTGGCATTACCGACTCAATGGACATGGGTTTGGGTGGACTCCGGGAGTTGGTGATGGACAGGGAGGCCTGGCGTGCTGCAGTCCGTGGGGTCGTAAAGAGTCAGACATGACTGAGTGACTGAACTGAACTAAACAGATGGGAATCATATTTATTGAGCATCTATCTATATAGATGTGTCAGGCAAAGTGCTAGGGACTTTATATACGCTGGTTTCATTTAATTCTGACATCAACTCTACAACTTTCCATAAGTCTCTATTTACACAGTGGACAAAAACAAAACAGAACAAAAAAATAAAAAGGTTCAGAGAGTTCAAGAAAACTGTCCAAGCCTTCAGAGCTGGTAAATGATTCAAACTCAGGGCAGTCAAACTTCAGAGGCTATGCCTTCTCTTCACACCACAATGCCTTTTGATAGAGTCTGTACCAATTGACTTGGTAAATGGATTGATCCCCTTACATGGCAGCAGAAAATAGGGGTTGAGAACAATGGAAAGAAGTGGCCTCCAGATTCCTAGCTTCTTCAAAGGCCAATCAAGGCCACTGAAGGATGCCTGATTGATGGTGGCCACAGCAGCTAAAGCATCAACAGAATTTTATCTTGCCTGACCAGGATGTTTCGAGGGGTGGGGCAGCATGAGGGTAGCCATATTACACAATTATGATGACGCACAGACCTTTCTTGGGCCTAAAATGCTTCCCAAGTCTCAAGGGGAACAGCATGAATATCTCATTGTACCCACGGAGGAGGGACTAACAAAGACTTCTTATCTTCCAGCTTCCTATGCCAGGATCAGAATTATCTCTGACATTCTGGGCTGTTGTGAATTCCCCTCCAGTTATCTGTGCTCAGGAGCACCTTTGCCTGTAGCTGGCTCTTGCTTGCTAGCCAACATTTACTATGGCCAGTGTCTGCCTGAGTTCTACTATGGCCTTATCTATGGTCTGCTCAAAGGCAACAGCCTTATGTTCTTGATTTCTTTTTCCCATTGCCTGGCATAGGGCTTGGTGTAGAGTCCAAACTCACAGAATGTTGAACCAAAGCCCAAGAGTTTGGCCAAGGACAAATGACTAAAGCCCATGTGATGTTCTTGAGGTCTTCAACATGAGCATCTCATATTGGCCCAGCCAGGCTGCTGGCCAACAAGAGGTGGAGGCTGAGCTTGAAGGCAGTGGACAGGGGCTTTCCCGATGACACTAGGCACGTGGAGGAACACTATAGGACCGTGGGGCCACTCTTAGCCAAAGCCTGGTTGAGAGAACAGAGATTTACAATGTAGAAACCAATAACTGACAATTAATCTAAAGGGCAAGCAGACAGGATTACACCAAACCAAGAGCCAAGACTCTAGAGGAGATGGCATCTCAGTGAGAAAATGCCCAGAAATAAAAGAAGGCTATCTGGGGCTGATGCTGCCATCGTCCATGGGTGTATAGAGAGATTTTGTTGCCTTAGAGGGCTGAGTTGGGTGAACAGATGCAATTCCTCATCTGAGGTCTAAGTGTTGACAGCTCAGCGGCACCTCTGCACATGGGAGAAATCTGAAAAGTCCCCAAACCCAGATTAGACCATTGGACATGTAGTAGACAGACATCTGTAGGACATATCTTGGGAAGTGTTCTTAGTCTATGGACCAACAACTCCTCCCTCCACACCATCTTAACCACCTGCCTTTACCTCCAGTGGTAGGGATGGGTGGGGGAAAACGAGGGGCAGCTGCTGTTCTGTATAACACATCCCAGGCTGTCCAGGCCTTCACACGTGTGACCAGGGGTGGGCACCAGACCAACTTCATCCAGGTCTCTACCCGAGCACTTTGAAGTAGTGGAGGAAAAGAGAAAGACAATGACAGGAAGACAGATAGATCATGACTCTATGAGGCTGGCCCTGGAAGGGCAGCTATGCTTCCTGCTTTGTGAATCTGAGAAGCAGAGGAACCCTCAGTTCCAGGGAGAAAAGGGATAAAAGCTAATGCACAGAGTGAGGCTGAGACCAGTGATGAAGAGAAAGTCTGACAGTATCTCCTGGCTCCAGACTGTTCCTAACTTATTGTTGCCTTTGGAGTCCATGAGACCTTTCTTATATGTCTAGGCTAAATCCCTGATGAAGCCTGTTACTTGCATTAACTGCTGCTACTTCTTACCTGAGAGTCTCACCTAATGCCCCATGCACCTGCTCCATGGCCTTGATTCCTCCAGCTCACAGTTGCATCTCAGGATAGACATGGCCCTCAGCATATATTCCACTTTCCTTCTAATGTGCCTACCTGGCTCTGAAAGAATCAGGAAAAGCTAAAAAGACTTCATTTCTAGATGTCTCTGGAACTAGTGCTCTGGGTGGCGAATAGGTTTCCCTGATCAGGTACAGGATCTGGGAGGACAGCAGGGAAAGGGTACTCCTGCTGCCTCTGCTCTGCCAGTGAGCTCTTCCACGGAAGGGTTTCCAGAGGCCCCTGCTTCTGGCCATTGGCTCTGTGTGGGCTAGGGGCAGGACGTGAGGCTACCAATCTCTGCAGGCTCTAGCATCAGACGCACTGGGATTTAGTCCCAGCTCTGCCACTGCCAGCTGTCAGCAAGTTACTTGCCCAACTTACTTGGGCAAGTTACTTAACCTCACTGTACCTTAATTTCCTCATCAACCAAATGAGGATAATGATGGTATCTGTGTCACAGAGCACTTAAAAGTGTTAGCAGAGGTAATGAATGTAAAGTATTTGGGGAAGTGCCCACCCATAGTAAATTCTCAATTAATGCTAGCTATTATTATCACTATTACTACTATTAGCAGTTGAAACCCATAATTTTGCAGTGGGATGCAAATGAATCTGTGTCAATCACCTAGCATAGACTAGAATATCACTCTGTCCCCTTTCCAGCTTCCCTCCATATCTAACCCTGGAATTCGGGGACCCTGGGAGTTCTGATTACCTAAAATGGTGCAGGTGGCGTCTGAGTTACCCCTGACATAGTTGCTCATAACTAGAAAAAAGATAGCCAGACCTTGAAGCGTCACCATCAGCTGACTCCCCTGCTGCCTCCCACGCTGGTTCGTGAATCATGGTCAGCAGACTCTAAGGGCCCAGGGGTCACGGTATCCCCCAACCCAGAGCGGGTGGGGCTGCAGACATTTCCATCCCATTGTGAGCTGTTAACTGGGGCTCCCACTCATGTCTAGGACCTCATACTGCTCCAGCCCGCATCCTTATCTTGGTTTACAGACAAAGAAGAGCACTGTGGTTGGCTGGCCTGAGGGCAGAGAATGGAACCAGGGTGAGCCCAGAGGGAGGGCCGCAGAATAAGGGCTTCTGGCTAGCAAGCCCTATGTGGTGGAAAGAGCAGGTGGCCAGACCTGGTAGGGTCTCCTAGAATTAGGGTTAGAACTCATCCAGACCAACCCCTCTAATCTTTTCATTGTTTCATTAATTTTCAAATCTATTTTACTGTAGTATAATTTACATGTAATAAAAGCCTTGAATGTAAGTGTTCAAGCCCTTGAGTGTTGATAAATGGATACATTCATGTGACCATTCTCACAATCAAGATACAGAATATTTCCATCACTCCCCAAATCCACGGTGCCCTTTTGACAGTCAGACCCTGTATTCGTTCTCCAGAGAAACAGAGCCAATAGGATATTTTGGGTTGGCCAAAAACTTTGTTTCGGTTTTTCCACAAGATCGTATGGAAAATACTGAACAAACTTTTTGGCCTCCCCAGTATATAAGGAGATTCATTACAGAAATAGGCTTCCCTGGTAGCACTAACGACCCTCAGGCCGGCCAACCACAGTGGCAATGCAGGAGGCATAAGAGATGGGGTTTGATCCCTGCCTGGGTCAGGAAGATCCCCTGGAGAAGGAAATGGAAACCCACTCCAGTATTCTTGCCTGGAGAATCCCATGGACATGGAGTCTGGCAGGCTACAGTCCATGGGGTCGCAAAGAGTCAGACACAGCTTAGTACACGTACAATTAGGAATTATTATTACAGGAATTGACTCACATACTTAGGGAGGCAAGAACGCCCACATTCTCCCATCTGTAAGCCGGAGACTTAGGACAGCCAGTGGTGTAATTCAGGCTGAGTCCAAAGGCCTGAGAACCAGGAGAGCTGTTGGGGTGATTCCCCAGTCTGAGTTCAAAAGTCCAAGGACCAGGAGCACTGATGTTGCTTCCAGGGTGGGACAACAGAGCAAATTTGTCCTTCCTTTGCCTTTCTGTGCTCTCTAGGCCCTGAATGGGTTGGATGATGATATCCACTGCATCAGTGAAGGCTACCTTCTCTCCTCAGTTTACAGATTCAAACGCTAATCTCTTCTGGAAAACACCCTCATAGACCATGCAGAAAGAATGTTATACCAGCTATCTGGACATCTCTAGTCCAGCCAAGTTGACACATACAGTTAACCATCACATATACTTGAAATATTGCAAATCAACTATATTTCAAAAAAATAATATCACAGACCCTTTCATACTAAGCTATAGACAACTACTTATCTGTTGATCACTATAGATTATTTTAGTTTTTCCTAGTGTTTCATAAAAATAAAATTATATAGAATGTACTTTTACATCTGGCTTATTTTGCTTGGCACAGTTTTTGAGATTCATTTCTACTGTTGCTTGTATCAATAGTTCATTCTCTTTGGTTACTGAATAGTATTCCATCATATAGAATACCCACTTTTATTTAAATAACATTACCCAAAATTACTGGATTCATGTCAGACAAACATAGCATTAGTGTTCTGTACAGATTTTCTCCCTGAGTTTTTACAACTTCATTAGGTAGGTACTATGGATATGCCCTTTTCATGAATAGGGAAAGGCGCAAGAGAGATAAAGTAATTGTCCCATAATACATGTCTGAACTGTGGTGTTGAAGAGGACTCTCGAGAGTCCTTTGGACTGCAAGGATATCCAACCAGTCCATCCTAAAGAAAATCAGTCTTGAATATTCATTGGAAGGACTGATGCTTAAGCTGAAACTCCGATACTTTGGCCACCTGATGCGAAGAAGTGACTCATTTGAAAAGACCCTGATGCTGGGAAAGATTGAAGGTGGAAGGAGAAGGGAATGACAGAGGATGAGGTGGTTGGATGGCATCACTGACTCAATGGACACGAGTTTGAGTAAACTCTGGGAGTTGGTGATGGACCAACTCTAGGGAGGCCTGGCGTGCTGCAGTCCATGGGGTCGCAAAGAGTCAGACATGACTGAGCGACTGAACTGAACTGACACGATAGATGAAAGTTGAAACCAGTATTTGAACAAAGGCTGTCTGACTCCAGAATCTATATCCTTAAGAATAATGCTCTACTATCTCCCACTTTACAGATAGAGAAACAGAGGCAGGGATTAAAGTAATCTGATCAACATTACATTGTAAGTCAGAGGCAGAACTTTTAGTATGCTGAGAATCCAAGAGCCCAGATTCCCAGAGTATCATGCAGCCTCCTTCGGAGGGGGCTCAAAGCCCCTGCTGGCCCCTTCTTCACTTGTTTGAAGACTGCATATCCCTCCATATCAAACTCAAATGCTACCCTATTGGTTATTCACCGAACATGTACTGACATGACAGGGCCAGGCAATGTGCTAATCACACCAGTAAACAAGCAGACACAGATCCCTGGAGAGAAAAAAAAGTCCAAAAAACCAGCTACAGAAGCATAAAAAGGGGGAGACCTGCAAACAAAAGTTCAGGGTTTGAGTATGTGAAATTCAGTACATTCAATGATGTTACAGACCCAATGAGCCAGTTTGATTTGAGCTCCTGATCCAAATAATATTGGATTAGCCAAAAAGTTAGCTTGGATTTTTTTTTGGTAAGATATTTGTAGGTGGTGCTAGTGGTAAAGAACTTTCCTGCCAATGCAGGAGACATAAGAGATGCGAGTTTGATCCTTGGGTTGGGAGGATCCCCCGGAAGAGCGCATGGCAACCCTCCCCAGGATTCTTGCCTGGAGAATCCCATGGACAGAGGAGCCTGGCGGGCTACAAGTCCATCGGGTGGCAGAGTCGGACACAAGTGAAGTGACTTAGCACACAGCATTACTGAAAAAACCCAAATGAATTTTGGCCAACCCAGTATTTTTAAAGAATGGTCAAAAGAGGTCAGCCTGGCCCTATGCACTGTCATATTCATCACCCAAACCTCAAAACAACCTTTTTAGGTAGGTATTCTCAGTATCTCCTTTTTGCCAAAGAGGAAACAGGATTGGTGGGGCTAAGTAATGTCACTGAACCATTCTTATGAATCTTCTCTACACACGGCCTCATTGCTCCCAAATCTTTCCTGAAATTAGGTGAGGGAGCAAATCTACTCCTAAACACCTAATAGTTGTGGTAGAGATGGTATTAATCACCAAATACCCCAATCTCCCCTACTTTCCCATCTTCCCCATCCTGCCCTGGAGGCAGGCTTGGGCTCGTGGTCCAGTCCTAGCCAACAGACTGAGTGAAGGGGTTGGAGCATCACTTCCAGGTGGGGGCAGTTAAGTGCTGATCTTCCTCCTTTATCTTTCCCTTCTTTCTGGCTGTGTGTGACCCAGGAGGCTACGTGATCTAGATGGTATAGTTACCAGAAGGGGGAGGACTGCCTGACCCACATCAGATGTCACATAAGCAAGAAATTAGTCTTTATTGTGGTAAGCCACCAGGGTTTCAGGGGTTTGTGTGTTGCAGCAGCTGAGCATTAATTATCCTGACTAACACACTAATAATAACCACAGTTACTACCTTTCATCTAAGGTTAACCCTGTACCCGGCATTGTGTGCTAAATACTCTACATCTGTCAATTCCCTGAATTTGTTAACCTCTTGAGCTTACCTACAGATATAAGAGACAGGTGGTCTCCAGTGGGCTCTGAATTTGTCAGTGATCTGTGATGGAAAGGCATTCCCTGGGAGGCAGAATTCTGGGGCCTTAGCAACTCCCTTACCAGCAATAGTACTGATGATTGCACAAGTCTGAAAAATGCCTGCTGCCACAAGTGTGGACACTGTGTCACTAAGTAGAACCCACACGTATTTCATCAAGAAGAAGAAACACAGGGCTCAAAAGGGAAATAGGAATCAAATGGCTTTTGAATACATGGGATGGGAAAGAAAAGCACTTCATAGGTGGACTCCCTCTCCCCCATGCTCTGGTAGACGCAGAGTGCCAAAATGAAGCTCTGTGTGCATGACAGTGCATAAAATAAAGTCCTTCCTGAAGTCTGATTTCCTGTAAAAATGAATCCCATCAGGTTATTCTGGGAAGCTGACTCCCTCTAACCCTCAGGATTAAGCGTGACCCCCAGAGCCCCCAGTTAAGTTCAGATATAGGGTTAGGCTTTGGAGGAGGGACATGTAAGCCAGCCTCAGTGAATGAGAAAGAGTTTGTCAGCCAGAGAAGGAAAGACGAAGCATTCCACGGAAAGAGAAGAGCAGACGAGGGACGGGGGCAGTTATCTGAGGGCTTGGTGTGTTTAAAAACTGCCAGGAAGCTCAGTGTGGATGGAACACAAGGTGTGACAGAGGTGAGGCTGGACACTTAGATGGTCACCACACTACAGGGGAGCCAATCCTGGCTCAGGGCAGCCTTGACTTCGAAGGTGAGTAGGTCTAATCCTGGGTTCAGTTAGGAGCCCACTCACCTGCAGATACAAGCCAAACCTGAATCCAGGTGATATTTTCATTCTAATCTGCCCTTTCTTTTCCCTTATTCCTTAATTAGTTCTGAATTTTGTCAGAGAAGAGGGGCGTTACTTTTGGTGTCCCTTCAAAGACCCCAACAGTAGGTACTACTTTCAACTCCATATAGATGAGGAAACTGAAGCTCAGAGCACTGAAGACACTTGAATGTGCTTATATCCAGGGCTCATACCTACCTGGTACACATAAGTATGGCTGTGCCAGCTGTTAAAATATCCAGATATTTCTGTACTGTTTGCTAATTAGCGACTGTCCGGACTACTTCCTCACCAGTCTCATCCGGTGACCCTCAAAACTAAAGGAATACCACTAGGCATAGCAGGGGCTTTCTGACTCTGCTGTAAAGCTATAGTTGACCAGCCAACTCCTGGGCCAGGCCAGTTGTTAAATATTTTGAGTATCACCCCCAGTTACATGGCTGATGGACACAGAGTTAAGAGTTTGAACCCATGTCCAGCTGGTTGTATGACCAGTGTTCTTTCCATGCTCTAAGCCACTTCCTGTTCTGAACAAGTGAGCACGATCTTGCCCCTGCACATGCCAGGCCACCATGGGAGCTCAGGCTGTAGCTTTGGGAGACATACACCGAGATGGACAAAAGACCTGTAATTTGTCCAGAGCAGAGTGATGGGGCTGAAGGGGGACTTGAAACAACATCATGTAGGAAAATCTGGCAGAGCTGGAGACATTAACTTGGAGAAGAGAGGTTTCCAGGAAACATAAAGATGGTCTTCACATATCTGAGGGGCAGCTGTGTGAAGAGGGATGGAACTTGTATCAACGGGTGGGATTACTAGCTAGTTTAGTCCTCAAGTGTTCACTGGGTAAATAATTTCTGGAAACATACACTTTGCAGGTTTTTCTTGGTTTTCCCAGTAGTCATGTACAGACACATGAGTTGGACCATAAAGAAGGCTGAGCACCAAAGAACTAAAGCTCTCAAACTGCAGTGCTGGAGAAGATTTTTGAGAGTTCCTTGGGCAGCAAGGAGATCAAACCAGTCAATCCTAAAGGAAATCAACTCTGAATATTCATTGGAAGGACTGATGCTGAAGCTGAAGCTCCAAGCCTTTAGCCATGTGATGTGAACAGCTGACTCACTGAAAAAGACCCTGATGCTGGGAAGGATTGAGGGCAGGAGGAGAAGGGGGAGACAGAGGATGACACGGCTGGATAGAATCACCAACTCAATGGACATGGGTTTGAGCAAACTCTGGGAAATGGTGAAGGACAGGGAAGCCTGGCACGCAGCAGTCCACGGGCGACTGAACACCTGAGCGACTGAACAACAACAGCAACAACAACAACTATTTGCAGGTGTAAAACTAGGCCCAGGGGGCACTATGTGGACATTAAGTGCTGCCACTAGTTGGGGAGACAGACACATAAACAGATGACTGCAGTGCAAAATGAGAAGTGCTGGAGAAGTTTGGAGAATGGGACACTGAAACCTCGAAACCCTCTGGGGATCTGGCAAGGCTCCTGGCAGAGGTGGGTTTTGCTCAGAGTCTTAGAGAATGGGTAGGAAACTGTCAGTCAGAGAAGGGAAGAGGGTGGGAACAGCATATGCAAAATAATGGAGCAATACCACCTACAAACAGGTGAGACCTGGAGTGTGGCTGGAGAAGGCTTGTGGGGTGGAGGTCCAGCTGGAGATGACATGAGGGTTCTTGCATGTGAGAGGGTCTTAAGAGTTTGGACATAACAGTGGAGCCAGTGAGGAAAGAACAGAGTGTGATGAGTGCTGATCACTGGAAGCACTAGAGGGCAGGTGGGAGGGCAGTTTGAAGGGAAATTAGCAAACAGACCCCAATATCCAAAGTGTGGTCAGATGAGATGACCTCGATAGTCCATTGCAAACTTGGGCTTTTCTGAGAGCTAAAGATAACAGCCCTGTGATGGAGATGCAGGGAGGGAGGCAGGCAAATGGATGGAAGGAAAAGATTTGGGACCCATTAAAGCTTTCCCATTTGGGCTTCAGCTAGTTTTTTTCTCATTTATTTATTTGGCTGCAGCAGGTCTTAGTTGCGGCATGTGGGATCTTCAAACCTTGTTGTGGCATGCAGGATCTTTAGTTGCAGCATGTGAACTCTTAGCTGCAGTCTGTAGGGTCTAGTTCCCTAATCTGGGGCTTCCCTGGTGGCTCAGTGGTAAAGAATCTGCCTGCTAATGCAGGAGACCCAGGTTCGATCCCTGGGTCAGGAAGATCCCCTGGAGAAGGGAATGGCAACCCATTCCAATATTCTTGCCTGGAGAATTCCATGGATAGAGGAGCCTGGCAGGCTACCGACTATGGAGTTGTGAAGAGTCAACAGGACTGAGCAACTAATACGCTTTTCCTAACCAGGGATCGAACCCAGGCCCCCTGCATTGGGAGTGGGAAGTCTTAGCCACTGGACCACCAGGGAATTCCCAAAGTTTCAGTTAGTTTTATTTCTAGGTGGCTTAGTTGCTGGGCATCAAGAATAGGTTCTAGATGTTTTCCACGGAAGCACTGGGATGGAAGGGAGCGATGCAGAGTTGGTACTCATGGGCTGGTACTTACACAGAAACTGCTCTGAGCGCTTTGCATTGGTTCCTCATTTGGTCCCCACACAACCACATGCAGTTCTATTATTGTCCCTATTTTATAGGTGAGAAAACTGAGGCACAGAGGGGTTGTGCAATTTGCTGAAAGTGCCAGAGCTGGGATTCAAACCTGAGGATTCCGACTCTTAAGCTCAGTTACTCCCCTCCACCCTGACTCTAGCTGTGCCATACAGCATGCGTGATCTTACGTTCCCTGACCAGGGATCGAACTCGTATCTCCTGCAGTGGAAGTGTAGAGTCCAAATCACTGGACCACCAGGGAAGTCCGTTGAGCCCAGTTCTTGAACATGACACTGTGTAAGTATATGCCGTTCTCTTGTGGAACAGGCTTTTAAAAAAAATATTCAACAGAACTCTGAACATTAGTACAAACCTTTATTTGCCAACAGATAAATTAGCGGAGACAGAATTCACTTTATGGGTAGATTTCTCACAAGGTCTCCTGGAGGTCTGTTATTGACCAGATTATAGCAAGTGTCCTAAGCCAAAGTGCTCCAGACTTGTACTGGTAAATGAGATAAAGCACGTAAGAAACTAGTTTTTAAAACCCAGATATTTACCCTTCTAGTTCAAATCTTTCCATTTTGCCAGACAGGAAGTTAAAAGCATCAGGCACTTGGCTACACAGGCCAGATGGGTTCTGGCCTTGGCTGGGCTATCATGAGGTTTTGCAGAAACTTCTGGAAAAGTGGAGCACAGAAGGACAGAAAACCTGGCTCAAATCAAAGGTTTGATACTTGCTGGCTCGGCAGCTGAGGGAAGAGGAGAAAGGTCTAGAGGGACAGGAAGTGACGTGATAATCACCACTGTGGAAGCTGTTGTCTGAATGCCTACTCTGGGCAAGAGAGACATCGGTTAAGTCAGTTTAGAGGTGAGGAAATAGAGACTCAGAGAAGAAAAGCAAGTTACCCAAAACCACCCAGTGAGGAAGCAGGTGAGCTGTGATTTGAAAGCAGCTCTGTGTGAGTGCAAAGCCTATTTCCCCTCCTTGTGCTGATTTTCTTATCTGCAAAATGAGAGTTATATATTGCCAGCTCTCCTATAAGCACCGTGTGCTTTCAGATAGTACATCTACTCATGAGATTAACAGAAACAGTAACAGCAGAAACAGCTAACAGTCGTTAAGTTACCAGGTCTCTGCAACTGTTCTATACATATTAGCCCATGTAATCCTCACTAGGACCCTGTGAACTATGGGAACTTCCATTCATAGAGGAGGAAACAGAGATGCTAAGAAAACAAACAAAGTAGAATAACCTACTGTCTGACTTAATATAATTATTCATTATTATTTATCAGATAATAAATATTGGCATTTATTAAATATTGCCAAGGAGAAGTGCCATTGCCTTCTCCTTGGCATGGCTAGAGCTAGCAGATAATAAATATTCTAAATAATAATGAATAATTATATTAAGTCAAGCCCTTTGGATTAATCGAAGACCTCTACAGGTATCAATCAGTTGATCAATCTGAGATGACCAGAACTTCTCATGCTGGCTCTTTCAGTAACCCTTTGCATGAGTATGAAGGTATGATTCACAAGTGGCTTTGGGAAACCTAGGAAATTACGAATGGATTCCTAAGGGCTGGTGGAGGTGGAGAGCCGCTGTTGGAAGTCACAGTGGTCTAAGACCAAACACTCCAGCTCTGATTCTGAACACACAGTGCCTCACCAGCTGAGCAGGACTTAAGGAATAATCCTTGGTTGGCCTCTGCAGACAATTCTGAGCCATCCTGGTGCCCTGAGCCAGCTGGTAACCTGGATCTCCTCCAGGCTGCCTCCTCCTCCATTCTAAGGCTGGAGTGCACAGGGGAAGACTGAAGGCAGAAGACAGGGAGGGAACATCAAGGGAAAAGAGGGACAGAGTAGGGAGGCTGATGGCTGAACCAGCTTTCATGGCTGTGCCAACTTGCTTGGGAATATGTAAGTCTCATGGTTTCCATGTTTGAAAATGGCTGCATGTTTGAAAATGAAAGCAGCAGAGATCAGCCACTTTCCCAACCCAGGCAGATAGAATCTGCTGTTGGTATCCATGGGGTAAGGTGATAGGAGTCTTCAGCTCTTACTCACCATAGGCTCCAATTAGCACAGGTGAGCTTGAAGGCCCACCTGGGCTATCAACCTCTCCTGCCCCATGACGCCTTCCCTTTCCTCTTGGGCAACCTGAGGCACCCTAGGGAGGCAGTGAGCTGGTCTTCTTGGGTCCCAGACTCCTCTTTGGGGTACTTTCCTCTTGGTGTCATTCAGAGGCAGCCCAGCTCTGGGGTCAGACAGACCTATGATGGAATCCCAACTCTGAGCACCTCTAGTTGTGTAATCTCGAACATGTGAACTTCTTGGACAGAACGGGATGAACTTTGCCAGTTTCGTGAAGGGATCATGAATGAAGCAACCCACTCCATGCCCTCCCAGGTCACTCCTTGCTCTCCCTCTCCACTGTGCAAACCTGCTCTCAGAGAGTGATTTGTATATCACTGCCCTATTCTCAGGAGTTAGGAATCAATAAAATCTAGATGCTATATCTTTCTTGGATTACTAGAGAATAAACAAATCAGAACATGTTTATCAGAAGTTTAAGCAAATTTCTTTCCTTTTTGGGGACTCATTGTTTCCTTCTAAATGTGGAATTGGGTGGCAGACTTATGGTTCCTGAAGTCCTTCTGAGTCTGGGAGGCTTGATATCCCCAGGAGCCCCTGCCCAAGCTGAATGTAACTGAAAGTCACCAAGGGAAACAACTGATCTATGACAACTGTTTCATTCTATCCCATCTCGACACTGAATGCCCAGCATGTTACCCCCAGCCTTGCACTAGGTGCTAAGGGTGTTAAGATTCCATCATAACAGCTAGAAGTTAGATTCCTGATTCATGGAGCAGTTCACAATGTGCAAAGCTCTTCATCACATTTAATCTTCAGAATCCAGCCTTGCCCATATTATCCCCATCTTAAAGGTTAAGTCATTGTCCAGGAACAAAACTAATAAGCAGAAAAGGTCAAGTCCCTCAATCTCGGTCTAGCAGACCCTAAAGTCTGCACTTTCACTCAAAATTCAATGTGAGCACCTCCCCTTTAGTTTGAGATACTGTCGGCAAGAAGCAGGCTTGCTGTGTCAGCAAGGAGACAGGTGTCAGCAGAAATTGGTCTGAGAACTAACAACAACCAAAACAATAGCAACAGCAGTAACAGTAATGGTGCAGCTATTGCCCAAGCAGTAAGGAAGCCTGGAGGGAGGACCTGCAGGTGGATGAAGACCAATAAAGAGCTGTAGGAAGCAGAGGGCAGGAAAGCAGTGGGAGCTGGGCTCGTCCGGTAAGACTTTCTAGAAGAGGGAAGGAAGGGATTGACGTGCATTGCTAATCTCTGGGCCAGGCACCTTTGAAAAGTGGTTATTACTGTCACTCTCGGAGGGAAGAATCATGGTTCTCACCTGACAGGTAAGGAATTAGGGGCCAGGAAAGGAAACCCAGTGGTCCAGAGGCAAGCTGTGACAAGCAGGAGGAGCCAGGATTGGAACCCAGCCAATGGGGATGAGGGGCATGTTGGATTTCTATTCCTCTCCCTCTAAACCCTGAGCTCATAGCAACCAGCTCCCCATCCACAGCAGACAGAGAGTGTGGACTTTGTTTTTCACTTAAACTGACTCCCGTTTCCCCATCCATGCCCTCTGCTCCCTCTGCTTAGGCTGGCTGTGAAGTCACCGCCCATCTCTCCCACAAGTGCTCCAGCCTCAGGCCACACATCTGGAGGGTGAGACTCCACCCTTCTTCAGACCAGATGTTCGGGGGTGGAGGGCTGGGAGGGGACTGTCACTGACCAATGCCTCCTGTTTGTCTTTTCAAATCCTCTTTCCTTTCTTGCCAAGGGAATGTGCAGCTTGGGCAGGCGCCTGGTCAGATTTCTTGGTAGTTCCCCCCCTCCCACTGGCCAAGGAACTGGAGGCTGGGAACCTGGAGAGTCTGAGAAAGCAGCCACAGTGCAACCCTGGGCTGGTCAGAGCAAAGCTATGTAGCACCTCTGAGTACCTGCACAGCCTTTCTGGGAGGGGGAGGGAGAAAGAGCAGAGAGAAGACAAAGACAGAAAGATACACAGGGCAGGAAAAAACAGAGAGAGAGAGCGGGAGGAAGAGGGAGAGAGAGAGGAGACACACACACACAGCACAACAGAGACTGGATGGAGGAGAGAAAAGGGGAAGGAGATGGAGAGAGACAGAGAGGCAGACAGAGAAGGACTGGCAACAGAGGCAGAAACACACAGAGAAAGAAGGACAGTGAGCTGTGAAGAGAGAGATGACAGGCAGAACCAAAAGGCAGAAAAGGTAGAGCCAGTCCAGACACCACACTCAGCCAGGTGCCAACCAGTAACGCCTGCTTCTTAGAAGCTAATTTTATAAAAGAATAAGAAAGGAGAAGAGAGGCAAGGGCTAGGAAATAGTTACATACTCCTAAGTAACAAAAAGGGGCTTCCCTGGTGGCTCAGATGGTAAAGAATCTGCCTGCAGTGTGGCAGACCCCGGTTCGATCCCTGGGTCAGGAAGATCCCTTGGAGAAGGGAATAGCTTCCCACTCTGGTATCCTTGCCTGGAGAAGTCCACAGACAGAGGATCCTGCAGAGGATCCTGGTGGGCTACAATCCATGGGGTTGCAAAGAGCAGGACATGACCGAGCAATTAACACTTCAAGCAACTCTCAAAAAATTAATTTAAGTAATAAAATGGATGTTCCAGTTTGAAGTCAAATCATGATGTTGACTCAGGGCTCCCTGACTTCTGAAACCAATTTCTCAATTTCATAATCACATCTCAAAGATTCTGTCCAGGCTCAGTTTCCTTATCTGTAAAATATGTTAAATGATGGTGACTTCACAGTTTGCTGGGAGGGATATAATAGTTTGTGTAAACTGTAAAGGGCTGTTCAAGGACACTGGGTATAAGAAGAGGGAGCTTTAAGAATCTCCCTCTGGGTTTACTTTCAGGACCAGTTGGGGTCCTTTCCACTTCTGATTGGAAATGGATACCCAGGAGGAAACACCGATCTTCACATAGAAGTTGCCTGGTGTTTCCAGGAAACCTAGCTAGATGATGCTAGAAAGTCACATGAGTTCTCTAGGCCTTATTGAAATGACAGCTGGATGAAATAATAGTTAAAAGTCTCCTCTAGCTTGGAATGTGGACAAACCTATGACCACTGGGATAAGGAGGTGCTAGTGTGATCAAGGCTTCACCAAGGGGTGAAGGCTTTCATATTTGGACATGACTGGGTAAGGGTTGACTCCTCTCAGACATCCCCTCCTCCAGGAAGCCTTCTCTGATTCCCCCATGCTGTGTACAGTGACTTCCTCTGGGCTCCCACTCACAGTGCTACCCAATTGTATTGTATCATATTGTCTTTGCCTATGATGTGACTAGTTCCTCACTAGACTTTGAGCTTCTGAGGGCAGAGACCATCGAGCTCATCCCCAGATTCTCAGTGCCCAGGGCCTGGCACAGAGGAGACGTTCAATGGATGCTGGTGGACTTGAACAGGACTGGACTGCCAGCCCACATTCTTTCCCGTTAGGCCAGACGTTTTCAAGGAGGAAGGGTTGGAGCCAGGCTTTGGAAGCAACCTTTGGACACTTTGTGCTGTGCTCTGAACCCTTTCTGGGAGCTGATTCCACGGCAGCTGAGAGCCAGAAAGGGTGGGAGGTAGACTAGCTGGCTAGGGAGAGCCTGGGTAGGGTTGGGGAGAAGAAAGGGGAACCATCTTAATACATTAGCTAATATTTCTCCAGCATTTTATGCTTTATATAACATTTCTACATCTACTATTTTGTCAAGCTCGTGGGAATCCTGGGGGCTAAGTAGGACAGGTTCCAATATCACTGTTTCTCTTTTTTAGACCAGCTGGACACAGCCACACCAAAGTTGGATCTTTGGACTCCACATCCTGTGCTCTTCTTCCAAGAACAAGAGAAAAAGTGGGAGGTGGTGTCCACGAGGTCTGGATTATTTTCCTCATTCACTGGTGGCTTAATGAATTGCTCAATCTTTATAACCCATATGTATTATAAATTGATTGTAATTAGGGCTGCCAATGCTTGAACCCTGGTGAGTGTGTTGTTCTAAGCACATGATCAACATTATCTCATTAAATCTGATCTATGACCTTATAAGCATCACTTTGCCAACAAAGGCATATATGGTCAAAGCTATGGTTTTTCCAGCACTTATGTAGAGATCTGAGAGTTGTACCATAAAGAAGACTGAGCACTGAAGGACTGATGCCTTTGAATTGTGGTGCTGGAGAAGACTCTTGAGAATCTCTTGGTCAGCAAGATTATCAAATCAGTCAATCCTAAAGGAAATCAACCCTGAATATATCACTGGACGGACTGATGCTGAAGCTGAAGCTCCAATACTTTGGCCACCTGATGTGAAAAGTCAACCCACTGGAAAAGACCCTGATATTAGGAAAGAGTGAGGGCAAGAGGAGAAGGGGATGACAGAGAGAATGAGATGGTTAGACAGCATCACTGACTCAGTGGATATGAATCTGAGCAAACTCCGGGAGATAGTGAAGGACATGGAAGCCTAGCATGCTGCAGTCCCTGGGGTTCAAAGAGTTGGACGTGGCTTAGCAACTGAACAACAACCAAGACGAGTGCCTGGGGCTCACTATCTTTAGGGATGAGACTGATTGCGATGCAGATAATCATGACTCAACTTGGAAGGTGCTTAGACTGAGTTATGTGTCCTTGCCAAGCTGGGAACGGGAGTTACGGACAAGCACATTTTTGCCTTCTCTTCCACTGGTAAGGAGGCAGCCCCCAGATGGCAAGAGTCAACTCAGGTGGAACATGAGAATTTGGAAGAGAGTATGAGAACTTTCCTCTGTGCAATGAGGAAATCAACTCTCGCACATGAAGTTCAAGGCAATGAGCCAGGATTGGAAGGGATGGGAGTGGTGTCTTTCACAAATTATTTAAACACCTCTGTGTGCTGGCCCTGTTCCAGGTGGTGGAGATACAATGATGAATAAGGTAGATGAGGAATAGGAACAGACAACAGACATACAAATATGTCATAATATAATGTCTTAGCTGGGATATGAACTACAGGGGGAAAAGGGGGAGAAGGAGATAAAGAATGCCATGGATTGGAATGGGTTCCAGTTTAAATAGTGTGGCCAGGAAGGCCTGGAGAAAGTGACATTTGAGTAAAAATCTGTACTAGGTGAGGGACAGAGCCATGCGTATACCTGGGAGGGGATCCTCTCAGGCAGGGGGGAGTGGGGGCAATGGCCTGCAGTTTCAGCACCTCTGTCATGTTAAAACCACAGCTGGGACCTGGACTTCTTTGCTCTAAATTCCTTTCATGTGGTGGAAGGACCTAGCAGTGACTCCGACTCTTGAGATGGGAGCCATGGGACAGTCTGGAGCAGTGGAAGGGTGGACCCATGTTTTTCAGTCTCATTCTGCTCTGTGAGAATATACTGAGAGTGGGCAGGGGCAGATGTTAGAAAATCATTTAGAAGGTGACTGGCACAGCCAGGAGAGAGCTAGCTGGATTCTGGATAGATTTTGACAGTAAGGATTATAGGATTGCTGGTGGGTTAGATTGAGGGTGAGGAGGGACAGAGCAAGAAGAAGCTGTCTAGGGAGACTCTAAGGTTTGGGAAGGAAGACAGAGTTGCCTATGTTAACTTGGGTGGGAAGGCTGAGAGAGAAGCAAGTTTGGAGGGAAAGACTGGGAGTTTCATTTTGGACATATGAACTTGAATATCTATTAGATGTCCTCAGGAGACACAGCATAGCTGTCTTGGATACATGCGTCTGGAGTTCTGACTTTCAAACAACCATGACACTGCCTGAGATCAACACAGAAGCAAAAGTGTGGGTATAGGTAAGGAAGAGAAAAGGACATTGCTGAGCCTGACCCAAGACCACAGCCAGTGCAAAGAGGTGGAGAGATGATCAGGGACAAGAAGAGAGATGGAGAAAGAACAGCCAGGGAGGCAAGGGAAGGACATGGAGAGTAAGGTATCCCAGAAACCCAGTGAAGGAAGTGTTTCAAGGAGGAGAACGGATCAACTATAGGTCAAATGAGATAAAACTGAGGAGCAACCACTGGAGGTCATTGTGACCTTGGGAGGAGCAGCTGCAGTAGTGAATGACCAGAACTTGGTCAGGCCCACTCAGAATGCCCCGTCCTGGCCCTGAGAATTTAACTCAGTGTTCCAGGGAGAAGGTGTAATACTGGAGTGGGTTGTCATTCCTTTCTCCAGGGGATCTTCCAGGCCCAGGGATCAAACCCAGGTCTTCGGCACTGCAGGCAGATTCTTTAAGATCTGAGCCACCAGGGAACCCCTATTTTTTAAATAAAAGACAGAAAAAGAAAAAAAAAATCAAGATGTGCACATCCAATGTTCCCTGGGATTGGGGGAGTCCGGATGCTGGCAGATGGGAGGGAGGGACAGCACTCTGTCAGGGTCTGCCCTCTTGACTTGCCCTTGTCAGGCAGCACATGGGCTTCAGTAGGTGCCAGGCAGAACTGGGCAGTTTCTGGTGGTGACCTTGAAAGAGGGTATTAATAGCAGTGGGATATCACCATCTTGAATCAGAGTTGGAGTTGTTTGCCAAGAGGACAAATTCTGGGAGTCCACATGACAAGTCCTCCTAGACAGGGGCTAAAACGGGGGCTAAAACACTTCAACAATGAAATCCTGCTCTATGATGTCCACAGTGATTACTTAGTCCTAGATTGGACTGCTGCTGCTGCTGCTGCTAAGTCGCTTCAGTCGTGTCCGACTCTGTGCGACCCCACAGACGGCAGCCCACCAGACTCCGCCATCCCTGGGATTCTCTAGGCAAGAATACTAGAGTGGGTTGCCAATTCCTTCTCCAGTGCATGAAATGGAAAAGTGAAAGTGAAGTTGCTCAGTCATATCCAACTCTTAGCGACCCCATGGACTGTAGCCTACCAGGCTCCTCCATCCATGGGATTTTCTAGGCAAGAGTACTGGAGTGGGGTGCCATTGCCTTCTCCTTGGCATGGCTAGAGCTAGCTAAAATAATAGGAAACATTTATTGAGCACTTACCATAACGACAGGCACTGCCTAAGTGCTTTATGAATGTTCTGATCTTTTTCAAGTATAAATAGTCCATCGCTAAGGAAAAACAATGCATTCTACATATTTTTAGGTTGTTTCTTTATCAGCTCTCTCCTCCAACAGATAGCAAGCTCCTTGAGAACCAGATGTGTTTATGGTTGTATGTCCTACTCCTAGAAAAGTGTTTTGAAATTTAGCAGGTTGGGCTTCCCAGGTGGCACTAGCAGTAAAGAACCTGCCTGCCAGTGCAGGAGACATAAGAAACCTTGGTTTGATCCCTGGGTTGGGAAGATCCACTGGAGGAGGGCATGACAACCCTCTTTAGTATTCATGCCTGGAGAATACCATGGACAGAGGAGCCTGGCGGGCTACGGTCCATAGTGCTGCAAAGAGTCCGATACGACTGAAGCAACTTAACACACACACATGCATAAAGATGTGTAAATGTAGAGTTAGCCCATTCATGGATAGGAAGACTGAATACTGTCAAGATGCCAGTTCTTCTTAACTTGTAGATTCAGTACAATCCCAATTAAAATCCCAGCTCACAGCTATTTTTTTTTTTATATTGACAAACTGATTCTAAAGTTTATATGGAGAGAAAAAAGACCCCAAATAGCCAACACAGCACTGAAGGAGAAGAACAATGCTGGAAGACTTACTGCAAAGCTACAGTAATCAAAGCAGTATGACAGCGGTGAAAGAATAGACAAAAGATCAGTGAAACAGAATAGAGAGCTCAGAAATAGCTTCTCCCCAACAGGTAGAGTCAATCAACATTTGACAATGGAGCAAAGGCAATACAGTGGAGCAAAGTTAGTCTCTTCAACAAATGGTGCTGCAACAACTGGGCACTCACATGGAAAAAATGAATTTAGACACAGATCTTACACCCTTCTCAATAGTGAACACAACATGGATCACAGACTAGATGTAAAATGTAAATCTACAAAGTCCTAGAAGATACCACAGAAGAAAACCTGGATGACCTTGAGTATAATGATGACCTTCAAGATATACCACCAAAGGCACAATCCTTAAAAGATAAGCTGACCTTCATTAAAATTAAAAACTCCTCCTCTGTAAAAGACTTGTCAAAAGAATAAAACAAGTCACAGACTGGGAGAAAACATTTGCAAAAGAAACATCTGATAAAGGACTATTCAATATATATAAAGAACTCTTAAAACTCAACAATAAGAAAACAAACAACCTGATTAAAAAACGGGCCAAAGACCTTTATAGACACCTTACCAAAAAAGATAAAGAGATGGCAAGTAAATATATGAAAAGGTGTTCCACATCATCTGTCATCAGGAAAATGCAAATTAAAATCACAGTGAGATACCACTCTACACCTATTAGAACGGTCACAATCTGGAACACTGACAACACCAAATGCTGGAAGGATGTGGAGCAACAGGAGCTCTCATTCATCGCTGTTGGGAATGCAAAATGGTACAGCTACTCTGGAAGACAGCTTGGCAGTATTTTACAAAACTAAACTGACTGTGTGGATCGCAATAAACTGTGGAAAATTCTGAAAGAGATGGGAATACCAGACCACCTGACCTGCCTCTTGAGAAACCTGTATGCAGGTCAGGAAGCAACAGTTAGAACTGGACATGGAACAACAGACTGGTTCCAAATAGGCAAAGGAGTACGTCAAGGCTGTATACTGTCACCCTGCTTATTTAATTTATATGCAGAATACATCATGAGAAATGCTGGGCTGGAAGAAACACAAGCTGGAATCAAGATTGCCGGGAGAAATATCAATAACCTCAGATATGCAGATGACACCACCCTTATGGCAGAAAGTGAAGAAGAACTAAAGAGCCTCTTGATGAACGTGAAAGAGGAGAGTGAAAAAGCTGGCTTAGAGCTCAACATTCAGAAAACTAAGATCATGGCATCTGGTCCCATCACTTCGTGGCAAATAGATGGGGAAACAGTGGAAACAGTGAGAGACTTTATTTTGGGAGGCTCCAAAATCACTGCAGATGGTGATTGCAGCCATGAAATTAAAAGACACTTACTCCTTGGAAGAAAAGTTATGACCAACTTAGACAGCATATTAAAAAGCGGAGACATTACTTTGCCAACAAAGGTCTGTCTAGTCAAGGCTATGGTTTTTCTAGTAGTCATGTATGGATGTGAGTTGGACTATAAAGAAAACTGAGCGCTGAAGAATTGATGCTTTTGAACTGTGGTGTTGGAGAAGACTCTTGAGAGTCCCTTGGACTGCAAGGAGATCCAACCAGTCCATCCTAAAGGAGATCAGTCCTGAATATTCATTGGAAGGACTGATGTTGAAGCTGAAACTCCAATACTTTGGTCACTTGATGGGAAGAGCTGACTCATTTGAAAAGACCTTGATGCTGGGAAAGATTGAGGGCAGGAGGAGAAAGGGACGACAAAGGATGAGATGGTTGGATGGCATCACCGACTCAGTGGACATGGGTTTGGGTGGACTCCGGGAGCTGGTGATGGACAGGGAGGCCTGGCGTGCTGTGATTCATGGGGTCGCGAAGAGTCGGACACGACTGAGTGACTGAACTGAACTGAAACAGACTTACCATACAATCCAGGAACTGTGCTCCTTGGTTTCTACCCAAGGTTGAAAACACATGCATACCCAAAAATCCGCACACCAATGTTTACAGCAGCTTTATTTATAATTGCCAAAAGTTGGAAGCAACTAAGATGTCTGTCAGTAGGTGAATGGATAAGCAAATTGTGGTACATCCAGACAATGGAATATTATTCAGTGCTAGAAAGAAATGAGCTAGCAGCTCATGAAAAGATGTGGAGGAACTCTAAGTGTTTATCAGTCAGTGAAAGAAGTCAGTCTAAAAAGGCTACATACTGTATGATTCCAACCATATGACATTCTGGAAAAAGCAAAAGCATGGAGACAATATAAATATCGGTGGTTGCAGGAGTGGGGTGCAATGTGGGGGAAGGGGAGAGGTATAGGCAAAATATAGAGGATTTGTAAGGCAACGAAAATACTCTGTATGATATTATAATGATGGGTATTTGCCACTATATATTTGTCTAAACCTACAGAATGTATATCATCGAGAGTGAATCCTAATATAAAGCATGGGCTTTGGGTGGGTGACTATGATGTGTCAATGTAAGTTCATCCTTGGTGCTGTTAGTACATGTACCACTCTGTTGACAATGCCGGAGGCTGTGCCTGTGTGGGGGACAGGGGTTATATGCAAAGATCTCTGTACCTTTCTCCCAACTCTGATGTGGACCTAAAGTGGCTCTAAAAGGATAACAGTCTTTAAAAAGATCTTCCCAACCAGGGATCGAATGCGGGTCTCCCGCATTGCAGGCAGACGCTTTACCATCTGAGTCACCAGGGAAGCCTTAAAAAGATTAGTACGTGCTCAATAAATACTTGTTGAAAGAGTACATGAATGCAGGACCCTAGGTATTGGACTTGATGAATCCTGAGGGGAACTCCAGGAGCATCAGTAGCCTTTATTACGCACTGACTGTATACTAAGTACCAGATCTATGCTCTCTAAATATGGGTTCATTTCCCCCAACCACCCGGTGGCTGCTCTTTCTGGGCCACTGACTCAGTTTGGAGCATTCTTTTTTCTCCTCTTCACATGCAGCTGTCCTCCTCACCACTAAAGCCTTGCTTGTAGAAGCCAAGCCTGGCTCCAGCCTCCCTCTGGCCCTCTTAGAGCAAGGGTGCAGGTCTGAACTGCTTGATTGCAGTTCCTTAGGTTTTTTATGTCCCTATATTTTTCTTTCTCTAGTATCTCTTGGTTCAGTTCAGTTTAGTCGCTCAGTCATGTCTGACTCTTTGCAACCCCATGGACTGCAGCACGCCAGGCTTCCCTGTCCATCACCAACTCCTGGAGCTTGCTCAAACTCTTGTCCGAGTTGGTATTGCCATCCAACCGTCTACCTCAGTAAATTACAGAAAACTCTACTACTAATATTGTCACTGTTACTGTCACTACAATTACTACTAACGAGCACCACTGCAACAACAACTACTACTACTACTACTACTACCACCAAGAGGCCAAGAGGAGCCTCGGAGCCCCTGAGTAAGACCCACGTGATAGAGCACTGCCCTGCCCCATGTCAGCCTGAGCCCTCCTCTCCTCAGAGCAAACCAGTTACTAGAGCCTGGCTGGATGAAGAGGCCAGGGTGCATGGAAGGGTCAATGGTCATGAGTCCTGTGGTTCTGTGGATGCTGACCCCATGACTTCAAGTCAGGCAGGTGCTACTTCCCAGCCCCAGGACAAGCCCCAAGGGTTGACATCTGGTCATCTCCAGAAATTCCCAATTTCTGACTCAGGCTGTCTCCAGAGGGCTCTTGGGAAGACCCTGACTGCCCTGTGACAACAACACGTAGGGAGCTTCCCAGGGAGGGGTCTCTGGAGGGCTGGCTCCAGCACGGGGGGTTGGGGGAGGCCGGCACAAACCGACTTGCCAGCAGGGGTTTATATGTAGTGACCCATGGGCTCATCAGAGACCTTCATTGCTCTCCATTGCTTACAGAAAAAGCCTTAATTTCTGACATCCAAGGTCCTCACCATCCTGTTCTCATCTATAAAATCCCCTGAACTATGAACCCTGTGCTTCTAAAGCATCTTGATTCAGGAGCATCTGCTTTGTGGCAGACACTTCGCACACACTGTTCTTCATCCAATCAGCCATTCAGCAAATCCAGACCAGGGGATGACCTGGGCTTGGCATTGTTCCAGACTTTGGCTTATAGGAAAAAAACAAGAGATACAGGGTGCCTGCTCTCAAGAAGCTGACAGTCTAGTGAGGAATTACCCCCCAGTTTACAGATGAAAAACTGAGGCTCATATGGGGTGATGGGCTGCAGGGGGCAGAGCGGTGATTTGAACACAGGTATGTCTGACTCCAAAGCAGTTCTTTTCATCCTTCTACTTTCCCACACCCTCCTGAAGCCCCTGGGCTGTGGTCGTAGTCCACACCTCTGAGGCTTTGCATGACCTGCTCGCTCAGCCTGGAAGGCCCTCTACCCTCATCTTCAGCTGATACCTTTCCATGCTCAAGGCTCTTCTCAAGCCTCCCCTCCTCTGGAAAGCCTTTCCTGCTCCTCACCCTCTTTCACCCCAGACAGCTTGGTTCATGTCCAGGGATGGAGTGGCTCATGCCACTATCTGACTATTGGTCTTCACTGGGAGATGGGTCCCTGTGAGATGGACTGTGTGTCTGCAGGTCTGAGTTGCTGGTGTCCAGCACAGTGCTGCTCTGGGTGGTCCACAGCCTGTCTGCTCAACCTCCCCTTGCCCTGAGATGCTCATGATGCCAACCTCAGTGGGCATCATTGGCAAACCACTCCCCTGCAAGAAAGATCTGATGCCTGTTGGAAATGGCTTCTGGAAGAGCCTGAATCACTCGCATCTTGGTGGGAACAAGACTTCTAGAAATGTTTGGATATGGAGGAACTTGGGTCCCATGGCCTTGCTGCCAAAGGCCCCCTGTAGGGGGCGCTGTGGGAGACACTGTCCTGTGGCAGACTCTTATGCTTCCTCTCAGTTCCCCAGACCGTAGTCGCCCACCTGGTCCTCGCTACTGAACATTCCCAAGGCCACTCTGGCCATCCTCTGCTGCTGTGGACCACCTGCTACCTGAAGATCTGAGTCAAGCAAGGCAAACAGGCTTTTCCATTGGCTCCCCCCGCCCTTCACTGGGATCCTCATTATGAATTGCAGTGAGTTCTCAAATGCTCCTGAACATACCATACAGTTCCACACCCTGATGCTGAAAGGAAAGGTGAGAGTCTCTACTGACCATGAGACAAATCTTTGTGCAGAATCTCCAGGCTGAGACACCACTTCTCTCTGCTTTTCCCAGTGGTGAGGCCTAAGGCCAGGGTCAGGGAGGACTCCAGAAATTCTCCCCATCTTAGTCACTTTGCTCCCCAGAGACCCTACAGCTGGCCAGAGAAGGAGGTGGAAACTCCCCAGTGTAGGGGGACTTGTAACCTCTGTTCGCTGTTCCAGGACAAGTTGGAGCACGACTCCACTTCCTTCCTTCCCCAGCCTGGCTCTGGAATCAAGGGACAGAGGTCAGGAACTGGTCTGGGGAGTTGGCGGGAGGTGGAGTTTTGGAGGAAGAGAACTAACCTCTGACATTTATGGATACTTACTGAGTTCCAGTACTTTTTGCAGATGCTATCTTGTTAAATCCCAAATGCTACCATAACTTTATCAAGGTAGGAATGTTCTAATTACCACTTTGCTGAGGCTAAAACGAAGGCTCAGAGAAGGAAAATGACCTTTCCTACATGGCACACCCAGGTTCAAATGGGTAGATGTTCTTATCACTTCCGCCCTTCTGCCTCCAGACTCATTGCATTGGCTGGTCCAGCAGCACAAGGAATCTTGAGAACCCTAGAGACTGACCCTAGCACCGTGGGACGTTACTCAAGATCACCTCATTCTGAGTCAAGGTGCTCTGTTTACCATGAAGGAACAAAGGCCAGGGAGGTTTTGCCTGGCTTCAGTGTCAGGAAGTGGCAGGACCAAGATTCATATTCACATTTTTTGATGCCAATCTCAGTGCTCTTTCCAATCAACTATCTAGTCTAATGACAAACTGCTCTCTGGGCCAGGAAATCATGCCCCACCTCTTCTCTAGGTCCTACAAGCATAGCTTCCACTCTGTTTCAGCACAGCGACAAGGAACAGCTCACTGCTCTTCTGCTGCTGGTGACCTTTCACCTATGGCAGTGACCCCACCCCACTCCCACCTTCTCATACCCAATGCCCCTTTCCATAACACATATCCTATAGTGCCCTTTGTACCATGTTGAAATAAAATTCACAGTTAACCTACATACACAATTCCAAAAAATTAACAGGGTGCCCTAAATGAAATGTGAATAAGAAATCAAATAATTTATAATAAAAGTAAATAAAAATAATTTATAATAAAATAATGTATTTTCATTTGTAAGTATTCACTCATGACTACACCAAGAGATGTAATGAAACAGTCTGATACTTGCACAGAATTGCCATGAACTCAAGTTACAAATGTGGACTGATTCAGATGTTTCATTGGCAACTCAAAGGTCAGGAGTAAGGTCACCATGGGTGACATGATTTCGTTTTTTTAATAACTTCTGTTACTATCTATTTAATTTTTGGCTGTTCTGGGTCTTCGTTGCTGTGCGGACTTTTCCGGCTACTCTCTAGTTGCAGGGTGTGGGTTTCTCATTGCAATGGCTTCTCTCGTTGCGGAGCACAAGCGCCAGAGTGTGTGGTCTTCAGCAGTTGCAGAGTACGGGCGCAATAGTTGTGGTTCCCCGCTCTAGAGCACAGGCTCAATAGGTGGGGCACACGGGCTTAGTTGTCCCGTGGCATGTGGGATCTTCCCGGACAAGGGATTGAACCCACGTCTCCTGCATTGGCAGGCAGATTCTTTACCACTGAGCCACCAGAGAAGCCCACATGATTTCCTGAAACTATTCTTGGTAAGGTTCAAACAAAAGCAAAGTGCAGTCTTCCCTTAATTTATATGGTGAGTGCCTTCTGGAGGGGAGTAAGTGAGTAAGTAAGTGAAAGTCGCTCAGTTGAGTCTGACTCTTTGCGACCCCATGAGTCCATGGAATTCTTCAGGCCAGAATACTGGAATGGGTAGCCTTTCCCTTCTCCAGGGGATCTTTCCAACCCAGGGATCAAACCCAGGTCTCCCACGTTGCAGGTGGATTCTTTACCATCTGAGCCACCAGGGAAGCCCTAAAGAGATGGGAGGTAGTGAGTGAGTAAGAGGGAAGGGGAGGTATTTGCTAAAACTGTTCCTCATTTAAATGCTTTGTGTGTGAACTGAATGTGCAGTTAGGTTCTGCTTTGGCTAATTGTAACTGGGCTTTCACCTCTCTAGTGCCTGGTGGTGGGGACAGCGCTCAGCCATGCAGAATCTTCCTGTGCACATCCCTGAGCCTCCCACTAAGTGCTCACAGTGCCCAGTGCTTGTGATGACAACCAGAAGTCTTCCCATCAGTTTGCAATGTGCACCCCAAGGGGCAGTACTGCTCCCTTGAGGAACCACTGGTAGAAATTCTGAAAAAAAGCCAAAGTCACTCAGTCGTGTCCGACTCTTTGTGACCCCAGGGACATAGCCCACCAGTCTCCTCTGTCCATGGAATTCTCCAGGCCAGAATACTGGAGTGGGTAGCTTTCTCCAGGGGATCTTCCCACCAGGGATCAAACCCAGGTCTCCTGCATTGCAGACAGATTCTTTACCGTCTGAGTCACCAGGGAAGCCCAAAGAAATTTTAAGCTTTACTCATAAAGATTATATCCTAACTTCTCAAAATCTTTCTAAGTTACTCAAGCCCTGTATTTAGTCGTGGCTTCTAGATGGAAGAGGCAGCACTAAGAGGAGGCAGGAGAGGTCCAGAGTCAGCTGGGAATCCAGGTTACTTTGCTTAGTGCTGTATTTCCAAGCCTACCTGGCATAGAGTAGGTGCTCAACAAATAGCTGTGAGATGAAATTATCACAGGGTGGCCTTGGGGAAATGACTTAACCTTCTCAATCCTCTATTCCCTCACAGCAAAGTGGTGGTCACTTCATAGGGCTCTTGGGAGGATTCAATGAGACTAAATATGGAAGAGCTGGGGACACACAGGGTGAACTCACTAACAAAGCTGACAGTGGAAGTGGCCATCCTGGGTGATGTGGCTGGGATGAAACTCTGTTTCATGGAAAAGCTAACAGAAGAGTGTTTTCAAATCAGCCTCTGATGAGACTACTTGACCTTTCAGACAGGTGGTTCCTCCCAACCTGGAGACTTGGCAATTCTGAGGCCCTTGTCTAGACAGCTGGTGGTGGAGGGATGCTCCCGCCTGTGCTGGCCTGTCTGTCTGCCCACCACATGCCAGCACTTCGCACAGCCCTGAGTCTTGCACTAGAGTCTAAGCATCCCAGGAGAGAGCTCTCTCTACCTGCATCTTGCTCTTCTGCCTGCCTCCAGGTGAGGGAGAAGAGTGAACATCTACTGAACACCTCCTATATGCCAGAGCTTTACTCTTCCCTGAACTATGCCAGGTGAGGGGAGGGAACGGGGCTCAGAGACAGTGAGCACTTTGTCCAGGGTCTCGGAGGAAGTGTGGGACAGTGCCTCTCCGGCTGGGCCTTCCTTCTACCACAGATGGGGAGGCTGATAGAGGCATGAGTTGGGCACCCATGGGCATGTCCACCCCAACCCTCCACCCCTTAGGCTCCGGGCATTCACCAGGCACATGGTGTGGCTTCTCAATTAAAACAGATGAGGAGAGAAGATGGGAAAAATGTCAGAAGCCTCAAATGCCAGGGACACTGGGGGGTGAACAAGGCCTGGGGTGACGGAAGGATTTGAGGCAGGACAGAAGAGATGCTCTATGAGACGCTTTAAGAAGACTCTAACCCACAGTGATGGACCAGATGTCAAACTGGTCAGGCAGCTGCCAGGGGTCTCCCTGAATGTTTCTCCCAATTTCCTATTTCCCTGCCCTTTCACTCGAGATGAGGGAGCTCCCCAGGCACAAGGAGGCTCAGCCAGCTCTCCCATCCACAGGACGGTGGCTGCTGCCAGCCTCTGGAAGTTGGGGCCACAGAATGTCAGTACACAGTGATTTTTACACCTTGACTTTTTACAAAAGTGTCATGTGACCCAAGATCAGTTGCTGATGCTCTCCTGGGCCTCAGTTTCCATGAGGGTAAGATGAAAGGATTACACTAGCTAATGGTCTAGAGCGCTGTGTCTTTTTCTTTTTATGGAGGGAAGAAGCCCAGGAGAGTAATGGGATGTGAATGAGAGGCAAGGGGTGGCTGGTGGCAGCCATGTTCACAAGTAACTGAAGGTGGCAGGGACCCCAAAGAAAGCCAGTATATTCACAAGATGTCAAGCCCCAGGGAGAGGTCACTCCTGGGTTCTTCTTCTACCTTGAGGGGAGAAGGGCAGAGAACAGCAGCCAGGTTGGGCCACCAGAGCCTGCGGTACACAGCTAATTTGCCTGGGAGGGTGGGCAGCCCAGTGTTGAGCATATTGCGAGAGCTGGATGGGTGCCTCTCTGGGGAGGGGTGGGGGGCGCGCCTCAGAATGAACTGAAGCAGAGTCCCAGAGAGGTCAAGTCCTGCGGATTCCTTTGGGGTTGACAGCTGCTTTGTTTTTTGGGAGGCAACAGAATTCCTTTTAAGCAAGGTTTCCTTCCTCCATTTATTTATTTACTTTTTGCCAAGTGATTCAGCGAAACAACCTCAAAACCCGTCTCCAGTGGGAGGCAGGAAGAACCAAACCCTCAAACATCAGAGTCCCTGTGAGGTTTTTGCCTTGTGGAACTTTCCTTAAAATAACTGTCTTAGGAGACTCTCAGGGCAGGACTGAGGGGAGAGGAGGACCAGGAGGCAGAGTCCTGCGGGGCTTCTGAAGGATGTACACAACTGGAGTATGGACTCAGCAGCTGCCCCCATGCCTGTTCTCCACAGCGAGGGCCTAGATGGGTCTCTCAGCATCGGTTTCCCCCATCTCATCGTGGCAAGCCATCTTCCTGAGGAAGAAATGAGGCAAGGGTTTGAAGTCTATGATGGAAGAGAGATGACTTGGCTCTCTGGTGGTAGCTGTGATATACTGATCGAACCTTCATGCCCTGTGTCCTCAGGCTGTGATATATTACAATTCCTGATGCAACGGGTTTGGTTCTTTTAATTCAGTGGGGAAAATAAACACGAAACTCTTTCTCTTTGTAATAATGCATCTAAATTGGAAACAGGCCAATAAGATAAAAGGTTGTGGAGGAAATACTGTCAGACTGGAAATTTAGGAGATGTGGATTCTGTTTCAGCTCTGGCATGTTAAGCCGTGGGGCCTTGCGTAGGTCACTTCCCTAAGAACAGAGACAGCACCAGGGTTAGGGACCTGCTGTCTAAGTAGGAAGTCGGGTAGGATATGAGAACATAGTTGGTGATGGGCAGATCAAGGTAGGGTAAAAGCCCTTGCCTGAGAGTCACTTGGGGCATGTCCCAGTTCTGCATGTACTGGCTGACCTGGGGTAGGTCAACTCTGTCTCTGGAGCCTCAGCTTCCCCATCCATAAAGTGGGAGAGAACAACAGCCATCTTAAAGCATTGCTGTGATAACTGAAATGGAGAGAAAGTGTGGGAAAGTGCCTGGTAAACTGGAAAGCATGAGTTAAATAGGAGAGGTTGTCATTACAGGCACACCTCATTTATTGCACTTCCAGATAGAGTGTTTTTTACAAATTGAAGGTTTGTGGCAACTCTGAGTTGAGCAGGTCTATAAGCCTCATTTTTCCATTTGATCATTTTATGTTTCTGTGTCACATTTGGCAATCCTTACAATATTCGTACTTTTCCATAATTATTATATTTGTTATGGTGATCTGTGATCAGTGATCTTTGATGTTATTATTATAATTGTTTTAGAACACTGCATATTACAACCATGGGCTTCCCAGGAGGCTAAGTGGGTAAAGAATTCTCTTGCAATGCAGGAGACATGGGTTTGATCCCCGGGTCAGGAAGGTCCCCTGGAGGAGGGCATGGCAACCCACTCCAGTATTTTTGTCTGGAGAATCCCATGGACAGAGGAACTTGGCAGGCTACAGTCCATAGGGTCGCAAAGAGTCAGGTACAACTGAAGCACCTGAGCACGCATGCACACACGCATAATCATATAAGATGGTGAACCTAATAAATGCTGTGGGTGTTCTGACTGCTCCACTGACCAGCCATATTCCCTTATCTCTGTCCTTCCCCACCGAGCCTCCCTATTCCGAGACACAATACTACTGACATTAGGCCAATTAATAACCCTACAATGGCCTCTTAAGTGTTCAAGTAAAGGAAGAGTCAATTGATGGGGCAAATTTCTTTGTAGTCTTATTTTAAGAAGTTGTTGTCACTTCAGCAACCACCACCCTGATCATGTGCAGCCACCACTGAGGCAAGAACCTCCACCAGCAAAAAGATTATGACTTGCTGGAGGTTGAGATAACAGTTAGCATTTTTCAGCAATAAAATATTTTTTTAATTAAGGTAAGTACAGAGCTTTTTTTAGATATAATGCCATTATTGCACATAGTAGACCACAGTATACTATAAATACAACTTTTATATGCACTAAACTAGTTTAGTTTAAACTAAAAAATTCGTGTGACTTGCTTTATTCCAATAGTCACTTTATTGTCATAGTCTGGAACAGAACCTGAGCAAGGTTGGTCCTTAGAGAGACCAGAGTTAAATAATAATAGTTACAATAACTGTAAGTGGCATGTGCTAGACACTAAGAGTTTTAAATTATGTACTAATTTAAACATGTGAACTTATTTAATCTTTTTATATATAACATACATACAGTAAATTAATAAAGTGCTCTAACCTTACGAGTACTGTTTGATGAATTTTTACATTGCATAGATCATGTGAACTCATTTAATTTTCACGAGAGCCCTATACTCTTTACCCCATTTTTCAGGTGTGGAAACTGATACAGAGCAGGCCCTCAAACCCAAGCAGCTTGTCTGCAGGCTGTTAGCCGTGCGGTGCTGCCTGGGGATCCAGCACATCAGGAGAAGTGACAGGGGCCACCAGTGGCTGGGAGACTGGGAGGTCCTCCTGAAGCCAGTGGAAGGTTCTTCCCTAGCGAGAATCTTTTAGAAGACTCAGTTCTTAATCAGCTTTCCTGATAAACTGGCAGAGACAAGGAGTGAGCACAGAAACAATTTCCCTTTTCTCTATAAGTTGCTCATGGCTCTCCGTCCTGGCCCATGGCAGGTGGCCGGATCATTCCCCATGGAGCTCACTTCCTCTCTGAGTTTCCACTTCACCTCTGTAAAGAGCAGGCAAAGGCTGTGCTGAGGAAGCATGTTTGGGAGGGAGGCACCCGATGGTGTTGATGGTGATGAAGGATGTGGCAACTTGCTCTTAAATGACAAGAAATGAACCAGAACCCTAGCTGAAGGAACTCTGAGTTGGAGGCCAGAAGGCCCAGTTCTAGTCTAGTCTCAGTCCAACTCTGGCTGCACATAACCTCACATTCAGATCCATCCTTGGGGAAGTCATTTCTGTCTCTGGGCCTTGGTTCTCCCCTCTGTGGAGTTAGGCATAAGGAGAAGATGACATCTGTCTCTTCCAACTTAAAGATCTACTTTGTGATTGGAGAACCCAATGAGACTCTGACCTTGGGCACTCTTGTAGGTAGGCTCAGGTTCACGTGCTGTACAAATATTGAGTCGGGTTGCGGGGCCAGGGGAGGTGGGGTGCGGTTAGAGAGACTGCAGGCATCCATCAATCTGTCTTCATTCACATTCCTGCTCCTTCATCCTTCCTTCTAGTCCTTCTCTCAAAGGCTCTGAGAAGGTTGTGAGCTCACGACTGATGCCATAAATGCTATCTCCTTATTTGGGAGGCAGGAAGTGGCTCTCCCCTCTCCCCCTCTTTTGTCTTTGCAGGATTCCCATCCCACGACCCCTCTATTCAGTTTCCTGCTTCCTGAGGGTCTTTAAGCTGGTGGGGTGACCTGGGTCACAATTACTGCTCTCTGATTTGAGTGACAGCCAGAGAGCCCCCCAGTGAGTGTGGATTGTGTGAGCCAGAGGCTGGAATGAATATGCTGGGCGGAGGGGAAAGGCGGGGGCCAGGGTCACTTAGAACAAGCCAGTCCCAAGAACCTAAAATTAGCTCTGGAATGTTAGGGCTCTAAGGAACTGCAGCTGTGAAAGGAAAGCACAAGGCAAGGAAGGAAAATGCACCCGCCACAAACTTCGCCCGCCCACGCCATCTGCCCCCAGGGTCTCCACAGCTTTCAACCCACCCCCAGAATATCTCTGGCCAAGTCCATGAGGCTGGTCAGTGGGAATCCCCTCTCCCCCCAGTGCTGTCATTTTCCTCTCTGGCGACCGCAGAACAGTGTGACATGGGATTCCTGACAGTACGTGGTTTAACTGGAAACAGGAAAGTAGAGGACAAATGTGGGTCTGGGGTGATGATGATAATGAGAAAGCGACAGGCCTATCCGGGCAAAAGAGTGACAGTGGAGGAGGGTCACATGGTGAGGACGGAGCCCCACAGGTGGGAAAGGCCCCCTGCGAGCACCGACATGTGGGAGGGAGCACAGGTTTGCTGATGAGGGGAAACACCTGGAAAAGGGCTTGGGGAAGGGGTGTAGGGGAACCTGGAGGGTTCTGCACCCCTTTGCACAGATACAAAGATTGGGTGGCTCACACACTGCTGAGTGTGTGATCTTGTATTTCCAGGTTTGAGCTCACGCATCCAACACAAGCCTGAGAAGAATGTCCTGAGGGGCAGAGGGCCTCTAGTGATGATCCATTATGAGCTAGGCTGGACTCCTGTCCCAGAACCCCCAGCTCCAAGCACTAGGTTTCTTCCTCCAGCTTTGTATGCAGATGGGAGAACTTGATTTTCAAGGATTTTTGCTGAAAATTGAGGAAGGTTGTACTTTTGTGGTGTGGAGACTGGGGTGAAGGGAGCTACTCAGAGCTACCCAGTTCTGCAGACCATGGGGAGGGAGGCTGGGAAAGTGGAGTGGGTGAGGAGCCTTTGTGGAAACCACTTGAGGACCTGACAGGGTGGAAGTGACATCTGCTGAGCACTTGTTGCGCTTCTCATGCCCCAGGCTCTGTGCTTACAATATCCTTGCTCATGATCATCTAGAGGGGAAGCTCTAGGAGGGAGAAACACGAATGTTTTCTTTACCAAGGAACCCCCATCCCTGGGAACAAAGCCGGGTACCCAGTGGACCCTCTGCAACAACCTGCTGAAAGCATGTGATATTCACAGAAGCTTGGCAAGGGCTGTGTTATCATTCTCATTTACAGATGAGGAAGCTGATGCTTTGAGAAGTGGAATCATTTTCTCAGGTCTCACAGTGAATGAGAGCAAGGTCTGAGCAAGATTTGAGCCAAAGTCTCTGCAGCTCAGAAGGCCATGCCCAGTGTGAAGTGCAGCCGGTCCCACCCTTATGCAATATTGTTCTGTAAAGTTACCTGATTTTGTCCTGGATTTCTATCCCTGCTTCCATGGGGCTTTCCCACTTTTGCCATGATGCTTTCCTCTAGTTTCCCAGGTTAAGACTCCCAGATATGCTTTAATTTATTCTTCCTCAAAAAAACTCTTTAGTCTTATCAGACCCCTTCCTTCAGAGCTCTGCTCTAGTTGACAATGGGTAACAATAGACAGCTTCCAGACAAATGATGTGCTGACTGGGCTATGTTCCCAGATCACAGAAGTAAATATACTTACACTAAAACACATGATTTACGTATGTGATTCTGATAGATGGTTGGGTGTCTGTAGCAAACTAATTTCTTCACCGCTAACACATGTTCAAAATTGATCTCGCCTTCCCACTACAAATGTCACCCTGTCTCACCTTATCTTTCTCTCAGCTGCAGAGGTGGTCAGAACATACCACATCTGAACCGTGACTGGAGAAAGATATGACTGTTAACCTCAGGACGCATCTGAAGCTCTGTCATCATACTACACTTCCCTGATCCATTCACTCTCTCATTCTTCTATGCAAATATTTAATATTTTATCCTTTATTCTAACACTTTTAATATTTCCTGCCCCTCTAGATTCTCAGTGATAATGACCTTGCTTCATATTTTAGCAAAAATATCAGAAGCAATCAAAAGAGATATGCCCAAGCTCCCACCACCACATTTACCACCTTCCAGCACCTTCTAGCACATAAACTGTGCTTTCCCTCTTGTTCCTTTGAATGAACTCTGCTTCTACCCATGGGAACCCTTCCATTTTGTGTAGCTATCACCTTTTCCCCACCAATTTTAGGATACTACCTTACCAAGTTTTCCTTTCTCTCCTGCATCAACTTTTATTTAGCTATTGGATCATTCCCCTTACCATTAAAACATTATTGCAATACCTCCCTTGAGAAAACCTTTCTTGACTCTATATTATCCTCCACTTACCACTCAATTGTTCTAATCATCTTTACAGCAAAAAGTCTACACTTCTGAGCTCAACTTCTCTTCCAATCTTTCTTGAACTCACTTCCACCTCTCCACTTGTCAAGGTGTTATATGAGCTCCATATTGCTAAACACAATGATCAAATTTCAGCTCTCATTTTACTTTATCAAACAGCTATACTTGACATAGTTGTTCATACCACCTTCTTGAAAAACTTTCCCCTCATCTGGTGTCTGGGACACTATTCTTGATTTTCACCAACCGTTTGATCTCAGTCACCTTCACTGATTCCTCTTCATTGTGCTGACCTCTAAACTTTGAAACACTCTGAAAAGTGAAAGTCACTCAGTTGTGTCCGACTCTTCGCAACCCCATGGACTACACAGTCCATGGAATTCTCTAGGCCAGAATACTGGAGTGGGTAGCCTTTCCCTTTTCCAGGGGATCTTCCTAACCCAGGGATCAAACCCAGGTCTCCCACATTGCAGGTGGATTCTTTACCACCTGAGCCACAAGGGAAGCCCAAGAATACTGGAGTGGGTAGCCTATCCCTTCTCCAGAGGATCTTCCCGACCCAGGAATCGAACTGGGGTCTCTTGCATTGCAGGCGGATTATTTTGAAGCACTCTGGTCTCTGCTTTTCTCTATCCACACTCCCTCCCATGGTGATCGTAGTCTCACAACTTTAAACATCATCTATGTACTGATGATTCCCAAAGTTTATACCCCCAGGTCTCTCCCTCTCTCTGTACCCCAGATCCAGAGGCCTCTTCAACATCTCCACTTGGATGCCTAACAGGCACTGCTAGTTAAATATGCTGACAGCCAAACTCACACTGATTCATCTGCATACTTTCCCATCTTAGTTAATGGCAACTCCTTTTATTTGATCAGCCCCAAAGTCTTGGTGTTATCCTTGACTTTCCTCTTTCTCTTATACTCCGCATCCAATTTATTGACAAATTCTGCCACCCACACCTTCATAACAAAATCAGAGCTGACCACATTTTACCATGTCTACCTTGGTCCAAGCTATCATCATTTCCCTTCTGGATTATTGCAGTCTCCTCCATCTACTCATTCTTTCTACTCTTGCCCCCATCAGCCTCCCTTCTTCTTTTCCTCATGGCAGACAAAATAATTCTTTCAAATGTGAGTCAAGTGGCACTCTTCTGCTCAGAGCCCAGCAGTGACTTCCAAGTCACTCTGAACAAAAGCCAAATCCATGAGCTATAAGGTCCTACACAGTCTGCCCCTCCCCCACCTATCCCATCTCTGACCTCATCCCTTCCCACCCCCACTGCTCACTGGCTGCTCCTTGGACACACCAAGGATGCTCCCATCTCAGTCCTTTCCACTCGATATTCCCTTGGTCTAAAAACTCTTCTCCCACATAGCCACATGGTTCTCTCTCTTATCTTTATTTATGTGTCCACTCCATTGGAGAAACCTCTACTTATCTACCTGTATATTATAGCAACATCCTTATTCCTGTCACTACATATTCCCCAACCAATAGATGTGTGGCCCGAATCAAGGTTCTTAACTGTTCTGTCTCAATTTTCTCCTCTATAAAGTGGCTATAGTAAGAGCACTCATAAGGATGCTACGAGGATTAAATGAATTAATCCACATAAAGCACACAGAATAGTGCCTGGCTCATAGCAAGTGCCCAGTGAAATGGTAGCTGTTAGTATTATTTTTAAAAACTATTTTATGTAACCATCCTGGCCTCCTGAAGTTGTCCATGACACAGATGATAAAATTCTGAAAATTGAATAACCAGAGAGGAAAAAGTTCACTGACAGATAGTGACAGAGAAGACATCAGAACAATTTCCTAATTCCCAGAACAGGCTCCTGGCACCCTCCACATTGCCTCTGTTACACAGTGGCCTTCACCCAGGCCAGTGGAAACACTAGGTGGGGATGGGCTCCAGGACCAAGTCTGCTACCTACTATCTTTCTAACAATAGGCCAGTTACCTACCTGACATTTCTGAACCCCAGTTTTCCATCTTATTTTATTATTTGGCCACTTCACGTCTTGCGGAATCTTAGTTCCCTGACCAGAGATTGGGCCCAGGTCTTCAGCAGTGAGAGCACAGAGTCTTAACCACTGGACTGCCACAGAATTCCAGTTTCCCTTCTTTAAAATGGAGATAATAACACCTGTCTGCCTTCTGCACAGGGGAGGATCACATGATATAATGGTCCCCAGAACTCTGATGTCCATACTCAGTATATACAACTGGCCATTTCAAATACCCCACCAAAATATGAACATTGTCCTGTGTTTATTTTCAAGCTGTGGCTTGTGCAAAAAGATGCACACTCTACATGGAGTGGATTACCTGTGCGTTTGTGTGGTGTTCATTCATTCCCACAGCAAACATTCATTTATCACTATGTTTGTGCAAGTTTTACCAACCTGGAAACTAACATAGCTCCATTTGCATGATCAAACTTGGAAAGGGGAGGGAAAGTATGTTTCTTAGTGAGCTGCTGCTTGGCGCCGGGTTTGTGCAAGGCTCAGGGAGCAGAACAGTTCACCATGGGAAGGATGGTTGCGTGCATAAGACTGTAATAGGTTATCAGGGGAGACAGAGGGGATGAGGTAAAACCCTCCTAGGACATCAGAAAAAGCCATCAAGCCTGTAAAATAAGGTGAAGAAAGAGTCTTGCTCTGGAAAACAGAACTTGTCTGCTAAAAATCTCTCATCCTTTTTGTACCTGAGGACAGCGGTAGGCCATGGGAGAGATAAAAGTGGGACCAGAAAGTCAGAAATATTGCAGATGTTACTGTAATTTGACTTTTTTTTTTTTTCAGAGCAGAGGTGAGGAAAACCATACATAGTCCTAGGAAGTGTTTGACAAAATGGAGACCCCTGGTGTGGGCCAGATGTAAAGTGAGTCAAGGGGCCTCCAGAAGGCAGCCTCAGAGGGTGGGAGCTGACCAGTCTGGGGGTGGCTTCCCTATCCTTCTAGAACAGGGGTCAGCAAACTTTGTAAAAGGCCATGAATGTGCTAGGCTGAAAAATGGCTCCCTAAAGATATCCACATCTTAATTCCTGAAACCTATAAATATCATCTGAAATGGAAAAAGAATATTTGTAGATGTGATTAAGGATTTTGAGATGGGGAAATTCAGTTCAGTTCAGTTGCTCAGTCGTGTCCGACTCTTTGCAACCCCATGAAACACAGCACGCCAGGCCTCTCTGTCCATCACCAACTCCTCGAGTCTACCCAAACCCATGTCCATTGAGTCGGTGATGCCATCCAACCATCTCATCCTCTGTCGTCCCCTTCTCCTCCTGCCCCCAATCCTACCAAGCATTAGGGTCTTTTCCAATGAGTCAACTCTTCGCATGAGGTGGCCAAAGTATTGGAGTTTCAGCTTCAACATCAGTCCTTCCAATGAACACCCAGGATTGATCTCTTTTAGGATGGATTGATTGGATCTCCTTGCAGTCCAAGGGACTCTCAAAAGTCTTCTCCAACACCACAGTTCAAAAGCATCAATTCTGCGGCGCTCAGCTTTCTTCACCATCCAACTCTCACATCCATACATGACCACTGGAAAAACCATAGCTTTGACTAGATGGACCTTTTTTGGCAAAGTAATGTCTCTGCTTTTAAATATGCTATCTAGGTTGGTCATAACCTTCCTTCCAAGGAGTAAGCGTCTTTTAATTTCATGGCTGCAATCACCATCAGCAGTGATTTTGCAGCCCAAAAAAATAAAGTCTGACACTGTTTCCACTGTTTCCCCATCTATTTCCCATGAAGTGATGGGACCAGATGCCATGATCTTAGTTTTTTGAACCTTGAGCTTTAAGCCAACTTTTTCACTCTCCTCTTTCACTTTCATCAAGAGGCTCTTTAGTTCTTCTTCACTTTCTGCCATAAGGGTGGTGTCATCTGCATATCTGAGGTTATTGATATTTCTCCTGGCAATCTTGATTCCAGCTTGTGTTTCTTCCAGCCCAGCATTTCTCATGATGTACTCTGCATATAAGTTAAATAAGCAGGGTGACAATATACAGCCTTGACGTACTCCTTTTCCTATTTGGAACCAGTTTGTTGTTTCATGTCCAGTTCTAATCGTTGCTTCCTGACCTGCATACAGGTTTCTCAAGAGACAGGTCAGGTGGTCTGGTATTCCCATCTCTTTCAGAATTTTCCACAGTTTATTATGATCCACACAGTCAAAGGCTTTGGCATGTCAATAAACCGGAAATAGATGTTTTTCTGGAACTCTCTTGCTGATGAGGAAATTAACCTGGATTATTTGGGTGGGCCGTCAGTTCAATTCAGTTCAGTCGTTCAGTAGTGTCTGACTCTTTGGGACCCCATGGGTTGCAGCCCTCAGGCTTCCCTGTCCATCACCAACTCCCAGAGCCTACTCAAACTCATGTCTGTCATATTAGTGATGCCATCCAACCATCTTATCCTCTGTCATCCTCTTCTCCTCCTGCCTTCAATCTTTCCCAGCATCAGGGTCTTTTCCAAGAGTTGATTCTTCACATCAGGTGGCCAAAGTATTGGAGTTTCAGCTTCAGCATCAGTCCTTCCAATGAATATTCAGCACTGATTTGCTTTAGGATTGACTGGTTGGATCTCCTTGCAGTCCAAGGGACTCTCAAGAGTCTTCTCCAATACCACAGTTCTTGACCTGCCTCCTGAGAAATCTGTATACAGGTCAAGAAGCAACAGTTAGAACTGGACATGGAACAACAGACTGGTTCTAAATTGGGAAAGGAGTATGTCAAGGCTGTATATTGTCACTCTGCTTATTTAACTTATATGCAGAGTACATCATGTGAAATGCCAGGCTGGATGAAGCACAAGCTGGAATCAAGATTGCTGGGAGAAATATCAATAACCTCAGATATGAAGATGATACCACCCTAATGGCAGAAAGTGAAGAAGAACTAAAGAGTCTCCTGATGAAAGTGAGAGAGGACAGTGAAAAAGTTGGCTTAAAACTCAACATTCAGAAAACTAAAATCATGGCATCTGGTCCCATCACTTCATGGCAAATAGATGGGGAAGCAATGGAAACAGTGACAGACTATATTTTTGGGGGCTCCAAAATCACTACAGATAGTGACTTCGGCCATAAAATTAAAAGATGCTTGCTCCTTGGAAGAAAAACTATGACCAACCTAGACAGTATATTACCCACAAAGGTCTGGCTAGTCAAAGCTACAGTTTTTCCAATAGTCATGTATGGATGTGAGAGCTGGACTATAAAGCTGAGTGCCAAAGAATTGATGCTTTTGAACTGTGGTGTTGGGTGGGCCCTAAATGCCATCATTTAGTGGATAAGGGAGTGGCTACCCACTCCAGTATTCTTGACTGGAGAACTCCATGGACAGAGGAGCCTGGTGGGCTACAGTTCATGGGCTCACAAAGAGTTGGACACAACTGAATTACTAACAACACACACTAAATGCCATTACATGTATCCTGGTAGGCAAAGAGAGATTTCTCTCTCTCTCTCTCATACACAAACACACACACACACACACTCACTCACAGAGGAGAAGGGCATGTGAAGATGGAGGAAGAGGTCAGAAAGATGCAGCCACAAGCCAAGGAATGCTGGCTGCCACCAGAAACTGGAAGAGGCAAGGAAGGGATTCTCTACCAGAGCCTGCAGAGAATGCACAGCCCTTCTGATGCCTTGATTGAAGCCCAGTGAAACTGACTTCTGGCCTCTAGAAATGTGAGGGAATTAATTTCTGTTGTTTAAAGCCACCCAGATTGTGGTACTTTGTTAAGACAGCCCTGGGAAATAAATACACCCATTATCTCACTAAATTATCAAAGTAACCTGAGGTATTAATAATGAAATAGATCACTTACTATGTGCCAGATAACGTTCATTCAATATTCACAACAACCCTATATGAGGTAGATAGATATTCTTATTGTCCCATTTTACAGATGAGGAAACTGTGGCCCAGAAAAGAGATCCGGCTATCCTGAGGTTACACAGCTGGTACGTGGTAGAGCTAGACTTTGAACATAGGTGGCCCTGGGCCACCTTGAGGTGAGCTCTCTGACCCACCATAGGTGTTCTTTCTACAGAACACATGGCTCAGAGAACCTAGTTACCACCTCCCTCTGCACTACCCTGAGTGGCCTCCTCTGGGATCCAATGGGGATCAGATGTAACAGAAGACATGAACAGTGTTCAGTAAACTGTAAAGTGTGGTCCTAGGGGAGGGATAAGAATTCCAAGTGGAAGCAAACTTGCTTGCCTAGCAGGCATAGAAAGGCTGCCTTCACTGCTCTGAGGTAGTGGTGGGCCCCAGCAGCAGAAGCCACCCAGTTCCCCCCACACAGGCACATATAGGAAAACTCCTGAAGCTGGGAGTGACCACAGATGTCACCACCCAGGGCAACCCACGATGCTGACTGCACAGATGATCGTTGAACGCCAAGGTGTCAGTTCTTCAAGCCTGAATCTGGTCTTGCACCAGCTTATCAGTACCTCCTCCCCTCTGCCTTCGCTGTAGGTTTCAAACTCAGAACACACCCCTCCCAGAATCATAGAATTTCTTTTTTTTTTTTTTTTTTAATTTTCATTTTTTTTATTTTTATTTTTATTTTTTTATAAATTTATTTATTTTAGTTGGGGGCTAATTACTTTACAATATTGTAATAGTTTTTGCCATACATTGACAAGAATCAGCCATGGGTTTACATGTGTTCCCCTTCCCGGACCCCCCACCCACCTCCCTCCCCCTCTCATCCTTCTGGATCATCCCATTGCCCTGGCCCTGAGCCCTTGTCACATGCATCGAACATGGAATGGTGCTCTGTTTCACATATGACAATACACATGTCTCAATGCCATTCTCCCAGAACGTCCCACCCTCACCTTCTCCCTCAGAGTCCATAAAATTGTTCCATGCATCTGTGTCTCTTATTCTGTCTCGCATATAGGGTTATCGTTACCATCTTTCATAGAATTTCTTTCACTGTAATGACTTCACTCTGCAGGGAAGGAGACATGAAGTGACCTATCCTAGGCCACACAGCTAGTGTGTCCCATTGGAAGTGCCCTCACTGTGGATTCCGGTATTCTCAGCCCCCACTTTACTCCAGGAAGCTAGACATTCTGTCTGTGGGAAGAATCTGAGATGGGGGAAGCTAGCATCTGGGCATGTTAGATTTCACAGCCTGCAGCCTGCCTGACCCTCAGTTTACCAACTGTTATCTTACAGAAGCATGTTTAGGAAGGAAAGTCCTCTCAGGTACATTGTTCCCAAGGCACTTCTGGGAAGACCTCAGCCTCGGTGGGTTTGCCACAGCCCAAGATGCCAAGCTCATCTCTCCATTCACCATTTTCGTCTCACCTTCACTGAATACTGGGCTCCTTTGGGTCAGGTACTGTGCTAGTGCTTGGGATATAAAGAATAAAAGGTAGTATCTACCCTAACAGAACTCACAAATTAATGGGGAGAGAAGAAAATAAATAACTGCAGCATTCTTAAAGCTCATACATTAGTTTTCCACATTCATTTTTGCCATTTTCTCCTAACAGTTTACTATTAATACTTAGTATTTTTGTTGGATTGACTCTTTTTTCTCCCCTCTTATTGATGTGTCAGTTTTGGGTTTATCTAAGCAATAATATCCATGAATTTGTGGATCTGATTCGCTAGTTACATTTTTTATAATTTTTTTCAAATAAATTTTTTATTGCACTAGAAAGTTAACTATTAAGATAAAAAGTTGATGGGGATACCACCTAAAACCTTTGAACAACAGTAAATTATTGCTGGAATAGAGAGGTGTGAAGCCTCCACACCAAGAAGAAAATGCTTTTCTCCTATCAGGTCCTGGCTGGCCAAGACACATTCGGGTTAAAGAACTGATAAATAGCATCTCAAGGCAGGAAGTTATATGGCAGGAAGCAGATAATTCTGTGCTTTTACCCTTGGGTCTTAGAAGCATTAACTTTTCAACGTTTACATCATCTGAAAGACAAGGACATTCTCATTTCCAATTTTCTAGGCCAGAGGCTACAGGCAAAGGGGATCTGCCATATAAGACCACATTTTTCAACCTTCTGTTTCCAGCAAGACCCAAAGACCAGAGGATATTTGAATGAGAGACATTCTCATGGGATTACAATGGGTGGAGTGCAATTCCTAAGGTTTGCATTGAACTGTAGCTCCACCCAAGAAAGCATATTAAAAAGCAAGCAAAAGAGAATGACAGTATTTTAATTTCATTTTTATTTTTTCAGTTTTTTTTTTAAATAATGTTAAAGTTTCCTACAGCTTTTAAGAATTATCATGCATATAATGTTTGACCTGAGAGCATTTTGTTTTCCCTTTTTGAGGTCCTGTGCTTCCAGGAGGAGAGTCCACTCTTGCCAGAGTGCAGTTGGGCCCCTCTGTGCCCTCCCACACCAAAATCAAATGCAGAAAGGGAATGAAATCCTTTTGTTTGTCCGGCTGTGCCTCGCCCTTGCAAACTACTTCTGTCTCCACTGTCTCAGGAAAGAGATTGCAGCCAAGAGGCAGAGAAAACAAGAAAGGCTAAATGTTGACCTTGGCACTTATCAGGGCCCAGATGATTTGTGAAAGGTTTAGAGGATGTTTCTGACAGTGAGTAATGTTCAGTTTTGGCTGGGGTGAACTCTAGCTTCAGGCAGGTGTACCTTACTGTGGACTGTTTCGTCCTGCTTAGCCTACTTGGGTGAAATTCTAGGCCCTTCTGCTCACCCGGGAAGGTGAGGCTCCAACCCTCTTTCCAGGGGGGCAGCTCTTGAGGCTGGGCTTTGCAGCGAAAGCACAGGGAGGAGGAAAGGGCAGCCAGCAGGAGGGGACCAGAGCAGAGAGCTGGGCTTCAGAGTGTGAGTTAGCTGCGAAGGAACACCAGGAAGGACACCTGAGCCACCTGACAATGCCAAGGCAGCTCCACATGCCTGGAGGTTCCGTTCTGGGTGGCCTCGACCCCGGCTGATGCAATGCTTCCCTCTCCTCATCATTTTCCAAGTGTGGTGTCAGTTGTGGGGCTCAAAGCAGGTGTCTGGTGCCTGATTCTGTTTGGCAAGTGAATCAGACTAATCCAACAAGGCCCTGATCACCTGCACCATTGCTCCCGGTAAACCTTCTGTTAATGAGAATGACACTATTTTAAAGATAATCTTGAAGATGCCTTAATTATTTCTTAAGAACAAAATGAACTCCAAAACTTTCACTACCAATAACAAAAACCTATTTGTAACCCTATCTTCCAAATAAGTGGAATACACCAGCATATTAGGTTCCTACTCACTTCTTTCATTAATTTACCCCACACGCATTTATTGTGCACCTATTGTGTGTCAGGTTTGTCTTGGCACTGGGGTGACAGTGATGGTCCAAGACAGACACTGTTCCTGCCTCCATATATGGCTGGTGAGGAAGGCTGATAGGAATCAAATAATCATCCAAATAAATGTAAATGTGATGTATGCCATAAAGAATTGCTACAAGTGCCGGCCTGAAACAGCGGATTCTTTTCTGGTCCCAGATGTCAGAGAAGGCTGCCCTGAGGGAATGACAATGGTACAGAAATGTGGATGTAAGACACCAAACTACTTGTCCCTCTTCATCAAGTTCCTTCCATGAATCAGGTGCATCTCATTTCATCTCCCCTGAGATCCTCTGAAGTAGGCATTACTACCCCTACTTCACAGAAGAAGAAATCCTAGCACAGGGAAGTGTAGTGAGTGACCCAAGTGCACACAGATGGTTAGTGGCAGAGCTGGGAAGCAAACCCATATCTGTGAGATTCTCATGATGTGCTTTCCCTCATGACACACTGCCTTCCCCAGAAATGCATTAATAGGAAGAATGTGGCTATCAGTTGCACACACTTGGCAGATTACAATGGTGATGCTATCCATATCAATTCTTTTAATCCTCAGTAACAGCTATGATGAGCTTCCCTGGTGGTCAGATGGTAAAGAATCCTCCTGCAGTGTGGGAGATCTGGGTTCAATCCCTGGGTTGGGAAGATTCCCTGGAGAAGGGAATGGCTACTCACTCCAGTATACTTGCCTAGAGTATTCCATGGACAGAGAAGCCTGGCAGGCTACAGTCCACGGGGTTGCAAAGAGTTGGACACAACTGAGTGACTAACACACACACACACACACACACACACACACACACACACACACACACACACACACACACCCCAGCCATGACAAAGGTTGAGCAGGTACTGGTGGCCCCATTCTGCAATGGGATAACAGGAGCAGAAAAGCAAAACATGGCAGAGGGAGCCAAAACAAAGAGCTTCCTCTCTCGTCAAGGCTGAGCAAACCTCTGTGTTCTGCCCCTGGCATCACCAAATCTACCTGAAACCCTGTGTGCCCTGAATGAGCCCCTTGATATGTGTTCCCTTGATTTCTGTCTTCCTTTGCCTACCTGCCTGGACACCAATTAAACAGCTGTCGGCTCACGGGTGTGGGACAGTGCATCTCTGGTTCATGTTTTGCTGAACTGGGTTGGGATTTCATGGCTGCAGGTGGCCCTGGGGGTACCGGGAGGTAAATGAGAAGGGTATCTCAGGAGCGTGTCCTGGGGAGTAAGATTACAGGTGACCAGAGTAGAGCTGCATGAGACTGAGCCACCCCTGAGTGGACCAGGCCACCAAGGGGCCTCTGAGCCATGCCCCGTTGTCGGCTGCCCTGTGTTTCTGTTTCACGTCTCTGTTCACCTCGGCATTTTCCACCTAAGTGTTAGCTGAGAATCGCTGGCTGAGAACCCCGGAAATTTCTGTCCCCATCTCCACCCTTGGAAACCTCACCACAAAGAGTTTTATAATCTGCCAAATACTCTGCATATGGGTGGGATTACACCTTGACCTCAAATATTTAACTGTTTTTGCTACCGACTAAGAGTCTGGGCACTAAAATGCCTGGTCGGAATCCTGGCTCCTCCAACTCACCAGCCATGTGACCTTGAACAAGCTAATGAATTTCTCATGCCTCAGTTTCTTTATCCTTCAGAAGGAGATAGTAGTATTAACCATGTCATAGGGTTGTCACTGTGAGATTAAATAACATAATGTGGGTAAAGCACTGAGAAGTACCTGACAAAATAAACACTAAGAGCAGGCTACTGTTATAAATATTGTTGCTTCTATTTCTTTTCTCCTTTCCTTCCTCACTGTCTCCCTCTATCTGTCCCTCTGTCTCTCCTTTTCTCCCTTTTTCCATCGATTGTTTTTTAACTGTATAAGGCACTGGAACTACCAGGACCTGAAACACCCAGTTGCTTAGAGTCCTGCCTGAGGTCCCACAGCCAGGAAGTGGACTTAGCTTGCGAGACTCAGCTTTTAGGGTCTTGCTCTTTCCTCATGCCTCCTTCCTCCTTCCTCTCATTCCCTGGCACTCAGCATGGTGCCTTATCCATGCTCAATCAATCCTGGAGGGTCTGAAGAGACAGCAGTTAAGGGTTCAAGTCTTAGAGCAAGACTGCAAGGGCATGAATCCTGGCTCTGCCTCTGATGAGCTGTGTGGCCTTGGCTGAGTTACCTAACCTTTCTGGGTTTCAGTTCCCACCTATCAAATGGAATTATAATATGTTTGCCCCACAGGGCTGAGCTGAGGCTTAAAGGAATCAATAATAAAGTACTTATATCAGTGCCTGGCACATAATAAATATGTGCTAAAGTGTAAATATAAATAAATACACTACTTGACCATCAACTATTATTATTGTTGATGATAACTGGCTGAGGTAGGGCCAAAGCACAATTGCTGTTTAAGGGTTTCCATGATCATTTTTTTTGATGCATTTTCCTTTCTCTAGGAGCTGCTTTGGGATTCTTGGGCAGAGCAGACCCATAGCAGAATATGCTTCTCTCCTTACTCTTTCTTTTCACTGTCTTGAAGAATAGCTTTCTTTTAAAAATAGAACAAAAAGGTATCCACAAAGAACTCCTGACCTAACAGTGGCGCTTTCCCTCCATGAGTCCTCCCCTTTCTATTTTCTCAAAGGGTTGGGCTCTTTCCTTCTTCAAAACTATCTCTGAACAAAAACTCCATAGTAAGAAGGAAAACATATGGGTTTTCAAGTCTTGTAGATCTAATACCAGGAATCTGGCTTCTTTTAGACTATGGATGGGCCTTGAAGGATGTGTAGGAGTTAGTTTGTTCTCCAGGATCTCACTGGATCCTCCCAAGGACCAGAGCTACCACTGCCATTAAACAGGTAAGGGATTTAAGACCCAGGGAGGTGAGGGCCTTTGTCTCAGTTCATGGTGGAGGCTGACCTGCTTTATACTTGTATCCTTGTCTTAAGGCTCTCTTCCTACAATTGCTGAGCCTCGCACAAGGTCACTGAGGACCAGCTCCTCCTTTGCCTCCTCCCATGACCACAGTTTTAGACTCCCTGAATGCCTGGCTGAGGGGCCTTGAAACAGCAGTATGAGAAGTAACCGACCTATGGCTTCAGTTGAAGAGACAATAGGGGATGATGGAGACTGAGGTAGGCAGAAGCACACTTCCTAGCCTAACCTGGACAGCTGCTCCTCAGTGCCAGCTAATTCTGCCCTGGCAATGTGGACTCGGGGCTTCTGGTAAGCCCCACACCTACCACCTGGTAGCTTTTCTCCTTTGGTCTTAGTATCTTTTAGGGGAAACTCAACTTTGTCGTCTAATGACTGACAGTCTTTGCCAAGCATGAACCCTGGAGGCAGATTGCCTGGGTCCAACTCCCAGCAGTAGTACTCAATAGCTGTGTCACCCTGGCGTACTACTTGAACTATCTTGACCTAGTTTCCTTATCTGTAAAATGGGGACGATAACAGTAACTACCCCACAGGGTTCTATGACAGTAAAGTGAGCTAATATATGAAAAGTCCTCAGTTAAAGCAATATAAGGGTTGATTATTATTATTATTTTCCTCTTTCCCAGGTAAAAATTTTCAAGTACTTTTGACTGTTTTCCACATACCATGCTTTCTGGAGTTTTTAACACTCTTATCACTCTTTTTGGAAGGTAAGCCAAAGTGGTCCCTGTTATCCCCTCCTCTTGGTATTTACATCTTTGCTTAGTTCCCTTCCTGAGTGTGGGCAGGACCATGACATGCTTTCCACCAGAATAATACAGCAAAAGAGATGGGATGGATATGATTATACATGTACATGTGTACATGATCACATCACATAGGACTGCAGTGTCCATCTGGGGAGGAGGTACTCTTCTCTGCTGGCGTTGAAGAAGCCAGTGCCATAAAGTGAGCTCCTACCGAGAGTCACAAGGCAAGGAGCTGAGGGTGAACTTCTGCCCGCAGCCAGTGAGACACTGAGTCCACAGGAAATGCAACGTGGCCACAAACACGGAGCAAGGAAGATAAAGCCACAGCCCTGGTCAACATCTTGATTGTGGCCTTGCAGAGGACCCAGTTAAGCCAGGCCTGGGCTTCTGACCCATAGGGTGTGGTAATACTGTCGTGCAGGAATAGATAACTAATATAGTCAGTTAACTGCCATGGTAACTTGCCCCATCTATCCTACTTTGGAAACTCCCTAATACGTCACTGGCCTGCTTAAAACAGGAATCCTGGAATAGAGCAGCAAATCATAGCTGGCAACATCTTCACACTGCATGAGGGGCAGCCAGCAGCAGTGGCATTGCTCTTCTAACTGGCATAAGAGAACACTTGTCCATACGAGAGCAGGCTTGGGCTCCTACTGTGCACAGGGCACTAGGCTGGATGCCGTGAGGCAGGGCAGTCATCTCTCCCCTTCAGGCCCCTTCCGGGCAGACCCACTCTCTAGCTTGCGGTGTGATCCCTTGGTGCACGTGGTACCCACAAGCTCATTTGTTTTCCTAATTCTCTTCCCTCTTTGCATTACGTTTCTCCATCAAAGAGGAGACAGAGAAAGTAACAAACCAGGTGAACTCACCTGATTCAGTTGGAGACATTGCGAGGAACCATCCAGTGTCAAGGAGGGTTATACTGAAACTCAAGGCTCACAAGCCACAGAGCTGGGGTTAGAAAAGTGCCTCTGACATCTAGCAGAACACTGTTTCCTCAAATGAAAACCTGCTGCTTTGTCCCTGTGAGCAGTAAGAAGCTGACACTCATTTTTGGTGCAAGATGCAGTCAGAGAACATTTGACTCTTTGTTCTTGGGCAAATGACCTTGCTTCTGCAAACCTCAGTCTCCTCATCTATAAAATGAGGCCAATGATACCTACTTGAGAGGGAGGGGCAGGAAGGCTGACAGGACAACCGATGTGAAGAGTACAGCTCCAAGCAAGTGGTAGAGAAGTGTTATTCCCATGATTACATTCTTTGCGGAGGATTTAAAACTCTCATGCATCCCACTGTGCACACAACCATGAGAAAAACATTTATTGAGCAACCAAATTGTGCCTGACATGTTCCCAGAAGGCATTTTTCTCAGATTAAAAGGATCTAGTAGAACTTTGATCTCATCTGAGAAGTCTTCTCTGGTTACCCTAATCAAAGAAATCCCCTACATGCTTCCTGGCCCTAGAGTCACTTGGTCTTCTCTTCTTCATTGCACTTATGACCTGCTGAAATGGTCCATCTATTTGCTTTCATGTCTACTGTCTGTCCCCACCATGCAAACACAAACTCTAAGGACAGGAACTGCGTCTGCCTTGTTAGCTGCTCTATCTCGGTACTCAAAACAGGGTCAGACCTGGCATCAGTGTTCAGTAAGCAAGGGCAGGGGAATGAAGGAAAGAACCTGTCTTGCTTTCTCCTATGAGAATTGGCCTGAAGAAGGATGAGGAGAAATTCAAGAAGTCAAATCATTTCAAAGAAGAAAAAACCATAGCATTCTGGCAAAACACTCCCATTTATTTATTATGTACTTTTCACATCCCAAGCGCAGTGCTAAGCCCTTAACATGGGATATCTCATTTAATTCTCACATTGACCCTATGATGTAGGTGTGCTTGCTGCTGCTGCTGCTGCTAAGTAGCTTCAGTCGTGTCCGACTCTGTGCGACCCTATAGATGGCAGCCTGCCAGGCTCCCCCGTCCCTGGGATTCTCCAGGCAAGAACACTGGAGTGGGTTGCCATTTCCTTCTCCAATGCATGAAAGTGAAAAGTGAAAGTGAAATTGCTCAGTCGTGTCCGACTCTTCGCGACCCCATGGACTGCAGCCTACCCGGCTCTTCCGTCCATGGAATTTTCCAGGCAAGAGTACTGGAGTGGGGTGCCATTGCCTTCTCCGTAGGTGTGCTTAGTGCCCCCAATGTACAGACGAGGAAACTGAGGTCCAGAGGAGTGAAACTTGCATAAAAGCACACAGTTAGTAAGAGGCAGAGTTGGGGTTTGGAATGCAAACCGCATTGCCTAAGCTGTTCCACATTGCAGAAGCTGATGGACGTCTCTGTTTGGGAAATGAATACTGAAATACTTAGGGATAAAGAGGCATCATGTCTGTAGCTAACTCCTAAACAGTTGTGTGAGTGTGTGTGTGTGTGTGTGTGTGTGTGTGTGTGTGTGTGTATGGGGGGGGGCGGAGAGAGGGGGAGGAAAGAGAAAATGTAGTAATATATTAATCTCTAAGGGCAAGAAGTATCTGGTATTTCTTTGAACTATTCTTTCAACTTTTCTATAGATAGGAATTAAATCAAAATGAAACACTTTTAAAAAAGCCAATAGTGGGGAAAAGACACAGCTTTTTCTTGGTGAGGAAGGACACAGATCCTCTTGACTAGGAGGAAGCCTGGAGATGGAGGTGAGGCTGGGACAGACTCTGGAGCAAGAAGTTTCTGTCATGGAGGCAATGTAGTGATAATGTTCCTTATTTAACCAAGTCTGCCCTTCCTCGAACAGCCCAAAGGGTTTTAAAGGCCAGCTTCTAAATACAGCTGCTCAGTGCCAAGGTTACCCACATGGTTAAGAGAGCACTGTTCCCCTGGGGTGTGGCTCCCACCCTAGTGATCCATGCAATATACCAGTCTCTCCATCTCAGGACAGGAGAGGGGCATGAGAATGCTGGGGCTTCACACACTGTTATATAATTGTCCTTGGGAATGTGCAAGCAGACAACCACTGCACATTTTTTAAAAAGTGCTCAGAGAGGGCAATTAACTCATCCAAGGTAGCAAGGTGGCAGAACTTGGATAGACCACTAGTGGGGCGGGTTCCATCATGCATTTACATTCTTATTTCTTGAGCCTACCATCATTATATTACAGAAGCACTGATAGTTAGCTTTGAGTCCTGATTCCTTCCCTTGAAATGCAGTCACCATCTTTCCATTATTTTCTAAAGTAGCTGTGCATGGGGGAAGGTAAATGTACACTCATCCTAAAGCATGGGCGTAGGAATCAGACAGACCTTGGGGACATCCCCTCCTATGGGATGACCTTGGGCAAGTGATTTAACCTCCCTGAGCTTCAGCTTTCTCATCTGGAAGGTGAAGACAATGATGTCTAGCTTGCCTGATTGCTGTAAAGATTCATTATCTTGACATATATTTATTGAATACTGATCTAGGTGCTTTGTTCGTAGTGATGCTTCATAAGGCACACTTGACTTCACATTCCAGGATGTCTGGTTCTAGGTGAGTGATCACACCTTCGTGATTATCTGGGTCGTGAAGATCTTTTTGTACAGTTCTTCTGTGTATTCTTGCTTCCTCTTTTTAATATCTTCTGCTTCTGTTAGGTCCATACCATTTCTGTCCTTTATTGAGCCCATCTTTGCACGAAATGTTCCTTTGGTATCTCTAATTTTCTTGAAGAGATCTCTAGTCTTTCCCATTCTGTTGTTTTCCTCTATTTCTTTGCATTGATCACTGAGGAAGGCTTTCTTATCTCTCCTTGCTATTCTTTGGAACTCTGCATTCAAACGGGTATATCTTTCCTTTTCTCCTTTGCTTTTTACTTCTCTTCTTTTCTCAGCTGTTTGTAAGGCCTCCTCAGACAGCCATTTTACTTTTATAGCATTTCTTTTTCTTGGCAATGGCCTTGATCCCTGTCTCCTGTACAATGTCACGAACCTCTGTCCATAGTTCATCAGGCACTCTGTCTATCAGATCCAGTTCCTTAAATCTATTTGTCACTTCCACTGTATAATCATAAGGGATTTGATTTAGGTCATACCTGAATGGTCTAGTGGTTTTCCCTACTTTCTTCAATTTAAGTCTGAATTTGGCAATAAGGAATTCATGGTCTGAGCCACAGTCCGCTCCCGGTCTTGTTTTTGCTGACTGTGTAGAGCTTCTCCATCTTTGGCTGCAAAGAATATAATCAATTTGATTTCGGTGTTGGCCATCTGGTGATGTCCATGTGTAGAGTCTTCTCTTGTGTTGTTGGAAGAGGGTGTTTGCTATGACCAGTGCGTTCTCTTGGCAAAACTCTGTTAGTCTTTGCCCTGCTTCATTCTGTACTCCAAGGCCAAGTTTGCCTGTTACTCCAGGTGTTTCTTGACTTCCTACTTTTGCATTCCAGTCCCCTATAATGAAAAGGACATCTTTTTTTGGGTGTTAGTTCTAAAACGTCTTGTAGGCCTTCATAGAACCGTTCAACTTCAGTGTCTTCAGCGTTACTGGTTGGGGCATAGACTTGGATTACTGTAATAGTGAATGGCTTGCCTTGGAAACGAACAGAGATCACTCTGTCATTTTTGAGACTGCATCCAAGTACTGCATTTTGGACTTTTTTGTTGACTATGATGGCTACTCCATTTCTTCTAAGGGATTTCTGCCCACAGTAGTAGATCAAATTGCCAACATCTGCTGGATCATCGAAAAAGCAAGAGAGTTCCAGAAAAACATCTATTTCTGCTTTATTGACTGTGCCAAAGCCTTTGACTGTGTGGATCATAATAAACTGTGGAAAATTCTGAAAGAGATGGGAATACCAGACCACCTAACCTGTCTCTTGAGAAACCTGTATGCAGGTCAGGAAGCAACAGGTAGAACTGGACATGGAACAACAAACTGGTTCCAAATAGGAAAAAGAGTACATCAAGGCTATATATTGTCACCCTACTTATTTAACTTATATGCAGAGTACATCATGAGAAACGCTGGTCTGGAGGAAGCACAAGCTGGAATCAAGATTGCTGGGAGAAATATAAATAACCCCAGATATGCAGAAGACACCAGCCTTATAGCAGAAAGTGAAGAAGAACTAAAGAGCCTCTTGATGAAAGTGAAAGAGGAGAGTGAAAAAGTTGGCTTAAAGCTCAACATTCAGAAAACTAAGATCATGGCATCTGGTCCCATCACTTCATGGCAAGTAGATGGGGAAACAGTGGAAACAGTGGCTGACTTTATTTTTTTGGGCTCCAAAATCACTGCAGATGGTGGTTGCAGCCATGAAATTAAAAGACGCTTGCTCCTTGGAAAGAAAGTTATGACCAACCTAGACAGCATATTAAAAAGCAGAGACATTACTTTGCCAACAAAGGTCCATCTAGTCAAAGCTATGGTTTTTCCAGTAGTCATGTATGGATGTGAGAGTTGGATTATAAAGAAAGTTGAGCACTGAAGAATTGATGCTTTTGAAGTGTGTTGTTGGAGAAGACTCTTGAGAGTCTCTTGGACTGCAAGGAGATCCAACCAGTCCATCCTAAAGGAGATCAGTCCTGGGTGTTCATTGGAAGGACTGATGTTGAAGCTGAAACTCCAATACTTTGGCCACCTGATGGGAAGATGACTCATTTGAAAAGACCCTGATGCTGGGAAAGATTGAGGGCAGGAGGAGAAGGGGACGACAGAGGATGAGATGGTTGTATGGCATCACCGACTCAATGGACATGAGTTTGGGTAACTGGGAGTTGGTGATAGACAGGGAGGCCTGGCGTGCTGTGGTTCATGGGGTCGCAAAGAGTCAGACACGACTGAGTGACTGAACTGAACTGAACTGACCTAGGTGCTGCGGATACACCAGAGAAAGGACAGACAAGGGCCCTGACCTTAAGGAATTTCTATTTTATGTCGAAAAAACAATGAATAAAAAATAAGCAAATAAGATTTTTTTCCAGATAGCAATAAGTACAAAAAGGCAATAAATCTGAAACACAGGGCAGTGGGAGGCATAAGTGACTGGGGATGGTTGTCCTACTTCAACCAGGGCATATGTCTCTGAGAAGGTGACATCTGAGCTGGATGCTGAATAACAAGAAGGAACCAGCCACGGCAGGACTGAGGAAGGCCAAGGGAGGAGATGAAGGCAGTCCTGGAGCCAGAACCGAGCTGAGCTTGGTGAGAGGATGGAAAGGAGGCCAGCATGGTGGGAACATGGTGAGCAAGAAGGAGAACAGGGGAGGCGAGGGCAGTGATGCCAGGGACTACATCATGCTGGGGATGGAAGCAGGAGGCATTCAGAATTCATTCTAAATGCATGAGGGAATCCAGAGAGTTTTGAGCAGGAGGGTGATATGGTCTGAGTTTTTTTCTTGAAATCATATAATATACACAACGTTATTAGTACAGGACCTGGTACAGGGTAGCTATCTCATTATTTACCATTTCTCGGCAGCACCACTAATCATTACAGACTTCCAGAATGTGGGTGGCCCATGTGTATCTTCCTGCTAGAGGTGGATGCACCTGGATGCCCCTGACTGGGGAAGGGGGACTACTCCTGACCCCTCTGACTTCCTCCCTACTCCCTACCACCCCCACCCTAAGGCAGATGCCAACCACCTCTGCCAGGCCAAGGGGCAGCCAGGGTAGGATCACTGGGTCTCCAGCTGGATCCAGCTCCAGGCCTCTGAGCCGCCTTCACGTTGCTGTAAAAATGCAAAGCATTCCAGCCATTTTAATTACTGGGTGTTGCATAAGCCAGCAACCAGTTCATACAAAGGAACAACAGACAAAGAATGATTTTTCAACATGCCTTTGGCCTCTCCCCTCCCTTCTGCCTGAAATCAGCTTGCAATCACTGGCTCCTAGGCCTTGAAAAGCACTCCAGGTATGTGCAATCTCTTTAAGAGTTTGTTGATGTGACATCAAGATCTTTTTTCTCTAAATACTTGAGGCAGAGGCAGTTCCAGCTACCTTCAAGCGGTTTGGAAAGTTACTGGTCATATTCTTCCTAGACACGCTAAAACTATCACAGGGGCTCCATATTATACACACTGAGAACTTTGTTATAAAAGAGTTCAGTGTGTGGTAGGTCTGTCTGGGCACCAAAACAGGGGGTTTTTGGTTCCTGAAATTCCAAAATGACCACATGATAAGGTACTCCCAAGGCATGAATCCCAAACATAATATTCCAGCAGTGCCTGGATGTGGAGAAGAATTTCTTAAAGTTTGTAATGTGATTAGAGAAACCTCAAGTTCCCTAATTCTGGTTTTTCAGAAGCTTCTAAACACTTTGCTCACTAATAATCTGAACAGTTTGTTGAGGTCCTACTGTGCATCAGGCATTGGGCTAAGTGTTCAGAAGAGACAACTCAGACTTGTCAGCTAGCTCACTTCTTAAAGAGGGAAAATGACACAGAAACTGATAATCCCAGTGTACTGTGATGAAAATCAAGGTACAGATAATCCCTGATGGTGGGACCCAGCTTGGATGGAAAGAAAGGCTACTTGCACAAGATGATGACTTAATGATAATAATAAGTTTGCTTTAATAATAATACTGACCATGTCCACTCACTCATGGCTGACTCTGTACTAGGATTTCTGCTAAATCCTTCCCATGTATCGTGTTTATTCTTCACAACTCTGTGAAGTAGGCACTAATGCTGTCTCCATTTTATTGATGAGAAAATTAACAGAAAGGTTACTTGTCCAAGATCACAGTTAATTAATGGCAGTGATGTGCTGGTAAATACTTAGCAACTAGCTCTTCAAGACCAAAAGCCTGGTTTGTAGCATCTGGCAATTACTCTAATGGACCTTCTTCAATCATGGCCAATTTTAAATTACCAATGTAATGTCACTGAATGCAGAGTTGGGAAGCCTGTTTTTGTCATACAGGTACAATAGCTGGAAATAACCTCAAGAGCATAGATGAGAGTATATAACAGAATAAAATAATGAGGAAGTGATGGGTTTTAAATATTCATTACTGTATTTTTAATATAATTTGATTGTAAGTTTATACAATTGCATCTTTAATAATGGCTATGTTTAACAACTGACTGGCAAAATTCCAGAAAATACTATCAGCTCTCACTCACAAGCCAGAGTGAGGCAGCTCCAACACATCATGGGGGGCTCTGGAACCTCACTTATCATCCCACAAGACAAGTAAGAGGTAGCCAGAAGAGGAGTAAAGACACTCCAGGTCAAGGGCGCAGCGTGAACAAAGACTTAAGACATGGAAATGAGAGAATAGACAATGGTGACATTTAGTGTTCGCAAAATGTTTTCAACCCATCACTGAGTGCGGGGCAGTGGTAAGGAGCACAGAGCTTGATGGTGAACTTCCAATTCTGGTTCTACCACTTATTAACTGTGTGACCTTGACCACGTTTCTGAACCTCTTTATGCCTCAACCTTCTTTTCTGTAAAATGGGCATGATAATAACAGTTGCTACATCTCAGGGTTTTGAGAATTGAATACATTTATACTTGTAAAGTACATATAAAATAGGACCTGGCACATAATAAATCCTCAGCCAGTGTTAGTTATTTATTACTTTGATTCTTAAAACCTCTCTGAATTGGATGTTTGTCCCCATTTTATAGGGAATAAATATAAGTTTAGAGATAAACTCAGTAGATAGAAGAGATAGAATTTCAGTAACTGTTCTGATTCTAGCTTCTGTGCTCAACCCAAGGCAGAAATCACACTGACCCCATGAGTATCACTCTTCAGTATGGCCTGCTGATGTACTCTCTGGCCTACTAAGTGTCCTACTGATAGGGACCATAGCTGATTCCTAAACACATGGATTGATGGGTGCAAGGCATTCTGGGAAGGAAGACCCACTCAGGGACAGACATTGGGCATTGGCTCCTTGTATCCTTGCTATTTTCTGCATGTTCACCTTCACCCTGAAGAGGAAGGCTGGCAGGGTGGTTAAGAGTACGGACTCTTGGGCCAGGCTGCTCTGGATTCAAATACAAGCACTGCAGCATCCTGCCCATGTGATCTCAAGCAAGTTACATAATCTCTCTGAAGCTTTGTTTCTACATCTGAAGAAAAAAGGGATGGTGAGGATAAGCTCGTCTACCTCACAGCTTTCACTATAAGATTAGTATGAATTAATATATGAAAACTGCCTAGAAGAATGCCCTGCATTTCATAGGCACACTATAGGAATTAGCTATTATTATCAAGGATTGCTTTCCTTTGCTTCCTTCTTTCCCCCATCCATTCTCTGGGTATTACGGACATGGTCAAAGGGGATATGACATGGGAACATGGTCTTCATTAATAAACAAAGATCATCAGACAGCAGGCTACTTGACCGCAGGGATCTCATTCATCTCTGTACCTGGAGGGCCACACCCTGGTCCACACAGGTTCTCACTGTGCCAAAGCCTTATTCTCTGCATCTTGTTTGAGCCTCATGAAGATCCTATGAGTTGCTCCTCTGTTTTACCATTAGATATCTGAGGACATGAGTTTGAGTAAACTCTGGGAGTTGTTGATGGACAGGGAGGCCTGGCATGCTGCAGTCCGTGGGGTCGCAAAGAGTCAGACACGACTGAGCGACTGAACTGAACTGATATGAGGCTCAGAGAAGTTAAGGAACGTGTCCAAAGTCACAGTGTGAAAAAGTCAAGAAAGATCAAAACCCAGGTTTATGGACGTTACAAACCTTGGTCCCTAATCCTCTCGTCAGTCTGCCTTCCAGAATATTCCATTGGAAAGTTATGAGAGGTCATAAAATCTAAACCCCTGGTTTTACATTTAAAGAAAGGGGGTTTATTGATTTACTCATGGTCACTCAGCTATTGTGTGTGGCAGAACTGAGATAAAAACCTGGTATACTGCCTCAGTCTTATGCTTAAAATTTCAGAAGGAAATGAAGTCATATTCATTAGCTGTTAAAAAATACTGACCAATATTTTATCAGCTTGACTCTGGATTCTGGGCCCTTCTTTGGTAATACAAATGTAATTTTCCAGTAACATTCACTCAGTCATGAAGGCCATGATCTTATACCAGATACTGCCTGCTCTATGATTTTTCCTGTCTCATCTCCCCTGCAAACCAGGTCAAAGAAGAGATGATGCATACACACTCCCTCACTAGCCCTTCTTTGGAAGGTACCATGTCTCCTGCTTGGCTGCATCATACAATGATCAAGAGCTCTGAGTACTCAATGGGAACCCAAAAGATGAAGAGGAAGTCACCTGCAGGCCATGAACCTACGGGTGCAGTGACTTTTCAGTCTCTAGAAAGAGTGCTTGCTCATTTGGAAAGAGGCCTCTAGGTCTGAATCACAGTTCTGCCACTCCCTTCCTTGTAAGAAATTGGACATGCAGTTTAATTTTTGAGCCTCAGTTTTCTTGGCTATAAAATGGACATAAAATAATACCTATTTTTTAGGGTTGTGAGTATTGGAGGAAACACTGTATTGAAAATGCCTTGTATATAGCAGGTACTCCATTAATGCAAGTTCCCTTTCTTTTCTCTTGTCTTAGAAACCTTTCCAGTTTATCATCCCAAGGTTGATGAATGTTACAGGAGAGGAAAATAATTATTTACTGCATATTTATTATCTGCCCAGCTATGAATTAGAGAAATCTGGAGTGATGGGAAGATGATGAGATGCTAAGGGGTCTGATTCCTTGCCTTGTTTTTGCCAGCAATCCTGTGTGACCATATAGAAGCCCACATCTCTGGGCCTTTTTCCATAGGGGTTGGATTTAATGACCCACAATTCTCTCCCACCTCTGGTTCTCTGTCTTACTCTAATAAGGGTTTCCAAGCATCTCCCCGTTCCCTGGTTGGGTGGCCCAACTCCTGGTACACCTGACCCTCCTGTTGTAGATCATGCCACCCACTATTGTTTTCACATCTTTCTCTCCTGCTAGACTGGGAACTCCTTGAGGGTGGTCTGGGCCTTGTTCACTTGGATCCCTAGTGTGCTTGTTGCATACCAGTGGGCACCCAGTCAGTGTCTAAGGAAACTGGAAGGAAGGAGGGCAGGAAGGTGAGAACCGTATACTTTCCTTCAAAGAGCTGATGATCACACTGTGACACACAAGCTGTGAGGCAAACAGAGATTGCCAGTGTCTGACTGCCAGTGACTGCTTCACAGTAGAGCAGTGGAAAGAAGGCTGTCTGTCTTCTGAGCACTGAAGCTATAAATCCACATGCTATGCAAGTGCTTCACAGTAAATCAAAGCATGGTAAGGGGAGAATTCAAAATCCAAAACTCAAACTTGTTAATTTGAGGGTCATTATAGGATGATGGCTTGTAATTGAAAATATATAAACCAAATGGATCATAATATTCCTAGTACAGAAGAAGTCTAGGCAAAATAAGCCAGGAGTGGCAAGTTTGGAGCAGAAAAATGGAAAGACCAAAGGAGCCAAAGTTGGCAATATGTGTATGACCTTGTCACTGTACAGGCAGAGGGACTCTAGCCAGCAGTTGTGGGCACTGTCACCCTCCTGGCCAAGGATTCCTCTCAGTGAGAAGAAGAATTCTACAGTATCTCAGCTGAAATATCCTTCTGACCTCATTCCCTGTGCTCCAACTCTTTCTGATGAGAAACTAGCTTCATGTGAAGCTCTCTATGGTTATCAGGAAAAAATATGAGGGTCATGTTGACACATGTATCCTATCCTACATGACAATTATATCTCTCATGGGAAACGAAGATAATGTAGTTTGCTTGGGTTGCTGGTCTCCTATGAGTCCTAGTGTTTCCGGGACTGATCAACTCGGAGCTGTATCTAGTTGACTTTCTGGACTTAAAAAGCTGGATTCCAGAACCTCTGTTACGATGAACTTGTGAAGCTGATACATTGACCATCCCTTCCCCCATTTTCTCTGCTATTCATTGGTTAGTTTATTCTCTCAATATTTGGAAAGTGCCTATGAGTATGGAGTGCAGATGCTGTGCTAGAGACTGAGGAAGGGCCTGGATTTGCTTGCTGTCTAAGGGAGAGAAAGACATATTAACCACTAGGGACAACAGAGTATGGGAGGAACCCAGTGGGAATCTGGGGGATACTGTGTGAGTGGGAGGGAACTGAAGAAGGAGAGGCCTCAGAGGAGCAGTCAGATCTGCTGAGGCCGAGACAGGGTCAGGAAAAATATCCATGAGGTAATTCAAGTTGAACCTGGAACGATAAAGATCCTGACAGATGAGACAGAGGAAGGTCAGGAATATAGAGGTGGAAGGTGGATTCCAGGCAAAGAGTGCAGTGTGAAGAAGCCTCAGAGGCAGGAAACTGAGCGCCGGAACACAAAAGGCTTAAAGATGAGAATGGGGACATAGGTTGGAAGCAAAGGTTGAATGGGGACATAGGTTGGAAGCATAGGTTGAGTGGGGACATAGGACAGGACATGCTGTTGTGTAACTGAGCGCTGGAACACAAAAGGCCTGAAGATGAGAATGGGGACATAGGTTGGAAGCATAGGTTGAATGGGGACATAGGACAGGACATGCTGTTGCGTAACTGCAGGGATAGCAGTCACAATGTATTCTGCTCTAATGGTGGTCCTCTGGGGGCCCCAGGATGAGCCAGAGCACATGGGGCCTTGTATGCCTTTCTTGGGAGCTTAAGACTTTGTTCAGAAAGCCACGGAGAACAAGTGAATCATTTTAAGCCAAAGACAGCATGACTTCAGATTTATATTTGAAAAACTTAACATGAGTAGCAGTGCAAAAGTTGAATTAGACAGAGAAAGACTCTGGACAGAGTGAATAATTATGCAACAATTGAAATTGTCAGGAAAGACTATGGGGGCCTGATCCAAGGCAGACATGGTGGAAAGAGGGAGGAAGTGAAGGTTAGAAGAGAGGCGTGGAGTTAGAATCTACAGGACTTGATGAATGATGGTGCCACTGGCAGGGATGGGTCCCATCAGAGAGGACTGAGAGGAAGACAGTGAGTTTGGACCCTTAGGGGTCTGAGGAGCCCATGGGACCTCCAAGTGCAACTGTCCAGGGGAAACTGGGTCTAGACAAGAGCTCAGAGGGATACTGTTGCTTACAGCAGAGGACATACCAGAGTGGGAGGTGGGTCCAGGGGAGACAGTGGGATTAGCCAGGGGGTGTGTGGAAGTTAGGAGGGAAGGGAAGGGATGAAAAAGGATCCTTGGACAAAATTGGGAAACACCAATACTTTAGTGGCAGGAAGAGCCTGAAGAGTCTGAAAAGAATACTGAGAAGGTACAGTTGGAGAGGCAAAAAGCAAAAACCCAGAGAGAGTGGAGTCTCAGCAGTCAAGTTTAAGGAAGGATGTGTTTAATGGCGTCCCCATTGCATAGGACAAGTCAATTTCAGTTTCAGCAGGTTCCACCGAAAAGGGCTCAAGCACCTTGGCAGAAATGGGATCTCTAGCCCAGTCCGACAGCAGAACAATCCTATATCTCTCTGACCATCCCATTCCCTTCCAAGCCACAGAGTGGCAGGCAGAGACACTCATGTGCGTCTTCTGTGCAAAGCTGAGCATGCAACCTTCAAAAAAACCACAAAGGAGCTGCTCATTTTTAAAGGAAAAACACACAGACTCCATGGGCATAAGGAAGACATTAAGACAGGGTCGAGGAGGAGAAGTTCTGCTTCCACTTCATATTACCCTTCATAAAAACAGTCAACCAACTGAGTACACAATCACTTAAAAACAAAAAAGAGCAAGTGCTGGAATCTTAGCTCTGTTTCCCATCTCCCACCACCCCAGTAAAAAGGAGCACAAAATGTCTCCACTACGCACATGTGTTTTCTGGTTTAAAACTTCTGGGAGTAGCTCCCTGCAAAAAGAAATGCCGACACCCCAGGATTCAGGTGAATTCAGCCAGAGACTCACACTAAGGGGTCTTTGCTCCCTGGCAGGGATCGGGGAGAGCCAGGGGAAGAGAAGCCCTGCAATTTTACTGCCGTGAAATTGGCTCCAGATGGAAGCAAGGCAAGGTGTTCACTCCCTGCTGGTGCCAGACACAGACAGAACCTGAAGTACCTGCCACCTTAGGTCCATAATCCCCCACTGCCAGGTGGCAGCCCTGCTGAGGGTCCGGTCAGGGCTCATGGTGCAGGGTGGACCAGGGCTGTCTGTTGCTTGGAAGAGACTATTTTGAATGCAATGACTTTCAGATGGACTGTGGGTTTGCAGGAAGGCACGGCGGCTGGGGTCTGGAGGAGAAGGGGCAGGAAAGAGGAGAGGTGTTTCCCTACACGGCCACAGATTTGACACACGTCTTAGGACCTTCTCCAGTTTCAGTTTTCAGAGGCCAGCTCTGCCCTGGAAGAGAAGAACCATGGAATCTTCTGTTTTATTCCCAGGTCTCCCCAGTACCCCTCAAACCCATGATTCACAAGTATGTAGCTTCCTGAGAGCACGGCTCCCCCTGGGTTGACATGTGGCCAGCCTGGGGGTGGAGAAGCTGGGCAGCTGCGGACCCAGACGGGATGCTGACTGAGAGCTTTGTGGCCACTGCAGACGGGAGGGGTTAGCTTCACCCACTCAAAGGCACCCACACCCCACTGACTAGTGTGGAACTGTGCCTTTCCCCCCTTCTCAGTGAGACAGGCTGAGGCTTCAGGCTGAGGGAATGGATGTTTTCTGGCTTACAGCGCCCCCTAGCATTGGTCAAAGGGATAGAGCCCTGTGAGCTCTCCAAGGAGCTACCCACCTACCTATCTCAGTACTGGCTGGTGGGGCCAATTAATTCCATCCATTCAGCTAATCCTTATTTACATCTTTGTTACCAACATTCTATCTTTATTACGAATACTGTCCTCAGGAGCTTACAATCCAGGAAGGTAAACAATCACATTACAGTCAGACAAGTAGTGTGAAAGAAAGAAGCACAGGATAACATGGGAGGGGGTTGACAAAGACTGGGGATGGGAATCAAAGAAGGCTTTCAAGAGGAGGTGACATTTAAACTGTGATCTGAAGGCAGTACAGGAGTTCAGTGAATTTTAGAAATAAGGTATGGATATAACAAAAGGCTTATTTTTTGATCTTTTAGTGCTTATGATGCAAGAGGCAAAAAGACACAGAAACAAGTAATTACAATGGGGCTCTATCAGGAATAAGACCCTCAATCTCTTCTATGCCTTCACCATCAAAATCTTTCGTTTCAGCCCAAGTCTTGGAGGAGAGCGCAGAAAGCAGAATAGGAACTCAGTGTTGATTGAGAAATTGATGGACATGCTTTAGTCTTAGTCACATTTAATTTTTCTCAAACTTGTTTAATGGCAAGATCTATCTTCCCTTCAGAGACATTCACCTTGTCCTTGAGACTTTTCCATGGATCCTGAGACTTTTCAGCCAGGGGGGATCTTGGAGATCGCTGAGTTACAACTTTCATCCAATGAACAAGAAAACTGAGTCTAGACAGGTGAGGTGACTTGTCTCAACAACTGTTTCTGCAGCAACTTTTGGAACAAACCTCACATCTTTTGCTTTTGATTTTCATCCTAGCCTCTTTTTGTCCCCCAGAAAGAAAATTTTCATGTGTCGCTTTGCAGCAATATACTTGAAATGCTTTCAAAAGATATTAGATAATTTAGAAAGGGAAAAATAAACACACAAGAGATAAATCTCTGAGGAGTACAGAGCTGCATTTGTTATGATTGGCTCCGAGGTGATTATTAACATAACAGAGGACTATTTAGTCAGTGCAGTGTAGTTCTCTACCTGTTGGGTACTGTACAAAGGGACTCTGAAACTCATCTATAGACTTGAAATGCAGATTCAGGACTGCGAGTGGCTGCATAAGAGTCTAAATGTTAGATTGTGCACTGCAGTTGAGGGGATTGGGGCCATGAGTGTGTGGAAGAGAGCCCAGGTAAGGAACTGGGCAGGAACAGCACAATCTCGGCTCTACCACGAGCTAACCATGAGACTTTTGGGCAAATTTCTTCACCTGTCTGAATCTTATTTTCCCCACCTATAAAATGAGGATGGGCAGACTCTCAGGCCATTTTTCAGGTCCTCTAAATGTCTATGAGAGACTTCCCAGAGATTCTAGCATCTTGGAACTTGATATGAAGAGGGGGTGGACCACTCAGATTTATAAACTTCTTCAGTTCTTCTGGGTTTTAGAAATCTATCAGTGTCCTTAGCTGTCAAGACAAAGCGGGGAGCCGGTATCCTCATTCTTATTTACCATTAGCCTCAAGCCCCCTCCATCTAGCTTCTAAAGTGGACTTGAGAAAGCAATTCTTACATATTATTAGGTCCATGGACACAATGACATCTTGATTGATGGCTATGAGGTCTGCTTGCTGCCCTTGACCCAGAGGCAGTAGTGCTCCTCTCTATAAGGATTCACGAAGCTTGCTTTTTCTCTTGTTCAAGGTGAGGACTGAAGATGGATGGACAGAAGATAGTCCCCTTGGGTTAGAAATTAGGGAGAACTTTCCAACTGAAACAGAGGCTGAACTCCAAACACACTGACCCAGTTTAGGATAGGGAGTGAGAGGAAATAAATCAAAGGGCAATTTTGCTACCTTTCAGCTAGAAAAACAATCAGATTACTCTTACACTTCTAGAACTAAGTAACTGCCATAAAATCATATGCTTCAGATGTTTTCTATAAGGAACCTGCTGCTTGAAGTTCAGCAAAAGTTATTTCTCTGACACTCATTTTCTAGACAAGACTTCCCTTGGAGAAACTACTGGTAATTTGGACAAAACCTTAAAGTAAGAAAGAAAAGAGAGAGAGAGTGAAGAGAATGCTTCAACATGTAAGATGCTTATCCAAAGTGGATTTGGTCTGGAAAGGCCTATAAAACCTTCCACATGACTGGCACAGTGCAGGGATAAATGAAACTCTCAAATCCTACCAAGTATGCCCTCATTCAACCTGGATCTTTGGAGTGGCCTCCAAAGTGTCCACAGCTCAAGACTCAATGGGTTGCTGGCCACACCCTGGGACCCTAATCTGCACCCTGAGGAGTAAAAAGTAGCCTGCTCAAATATCTTAGGCTTCAAAGTATTTCTTCTAGTGTGGTTGGGGATATAGTACAACTACAGTTCATGGAACAAGGAGCAAAATTCTAAGTAAACACTGAGAGAAGGAAAGCTCTCTCTGGATGGGGCTACAGTCAAAGTTAGGATGGGAAGGGTCTTAAAAGTTGGAAAGGAAACAAGACAGAAAAATGTGGAAACTAGATTCCTCTCCTTACAGCTAAATTTTTAAAGGGGAAAGGGGAGCTTTAAAAATGTTCTTGGAAATATCATTTCCAATGAAGCTTTCTGCTTCTGCTATTTTGGTGTCACTTCTCTGAGGTGTAAACAGAGGAATTTCTGAGAAAGAGGATGAACCTGCACTTCAGAGCAGTACTTCTCATCCTTCTTTTGTTCCAAACTTTTACCATTTTTATTGCCAAATCATTTTAGTCTCTTTTCAAACAGGATGAGTTGAGAGAGAAAGTGAGAAAGATGCAAGAATAGAAAGAAGATTCCAGCTGCAAAAAGGACACTTGCACAGTTAAAGCTAACTGCCACTAAAAACTCCCCAAGAAAATAAACACCTCTCTTAAGGAAGGAATCAGAGAATTCAGTTCCTGGCTGGTTGCCAAGTAATGGTACCTTTCTGCAACAGTTTCCTCATCTGGAAAGTGTGAATAACACTTTGTGTTTTTCCTATCTAAAAGGATCATTGTGAGATGTAATGAGGTGATGTATGGAAAATATTAATATAAGGCAGACTCAAGAGGTTACTGAATAAGAAAAATAGTCATAGTATTAGTTTTTAGCAGTTATCCATTATTGCTCATATTCTTGAATCCTGGATAGTTCTCCAGGATCTAGTTTCATTCCAGGTTGGGATTAGTTCACCCCTAATTCCTCACTGAAGGATGGAGACCTGTCTGCCTTAGGTGGGGTTACCATTTCCTTATGTCCTTTCTAACTTACTGTTTTTCAAGTAAGCCTAGGGACTTTGCATTTGCTGTTATCTCCTCCCAGCTGGCAAAGGGCTGAGGCTTCTTGTTCACAGTCAGGCTGTCAGTTTCTCAGCCATTTTGCTTATTATCCCGTAGACAGCAGTGCCCTCCGCAGTATTTCTAACCCATCATTCATCATTCAGGGCACTATTACCTTAGCAAATCACCCTATGTACTCATGTATCTTCTGATATATTGCCTACTAGTTCCATGGGAGCAAAGAGTTCGTTTTGCTCATCCCAGAATCCAGGACGATGTCTGTTGAATGGCCTCACGATTTACTCCGGCTGAGCCCGGGAAAACAACCTTTCATTACAGCCAGTTCCAAAAGGCAAACGACTTCCTACTGAGCAGGAAAGTCAGGAGCAGCGATACGCGGAGGGATAGGGGTATGTCAGCAACCTGGTTCTTTCCCCTCTGACCCTGCTCTCTCCAGAGAAGGCACAGTTAGCCTTTACTTATTCTTTCCACCAGGTGCAGTCAAGGTCCCCAAGGCAAGGCCACCTCTGACCTGCCTTGGGGTTGTTGCTGGGGTGGGCAGTAGTTGATTTTGGTTTGGATCAGAGGCGCCCAGAGGGCGGGGTGGGCGTATGGCGGGGTTGCAGGCGAGAAGGGCAAGGGGGTGCAGCTCCGAGGGCCCCTGCGCCAGCGCGTACCAGGGGCGCCTCCAGCCCACCCACTCGCGTGCCCACAGCTGCATTATTCCCTAAAAGGACCTGAACGGGACGGGCGGCCCCGCCCCGTCGCCCCGCGCCCCCGGCCCCGCCCCCTTTTTGGAGGGCCGATGAGGTAATGCGGCTCTGCTATTGGTCGGAGTCGGCGGGCCCCGCGCGCTCGAGAGGGGGTGCCCGGGGGGACCCGCGCTATATCACTCGGCCGCGGGGCTGCGGCGCAGAGCAGGCAGCGGACGGGCGCTCGGACAGTTTCTCTTCCTTCTGCTCCCTCCAGCTCCTGCTCCTTCGCCCGGAGAGACTGCCCACCCGCCCAGTCCTGCGCCAGTGCCGAGGCAGCTCCGTCGCACCCCATCCCGTCCCGCCGGGCACTCGGAGGGCGACGCGCTCCAAGCCAAAGTTGCCCCCCACAGGCGGGCGGGCGAGCGCAGGCTGCAGCGACCCGGCCGGTGGCGCGCAAGGCAACTTTGGAGACGCGAGCAGCAGCCCCAGCAACAGCAGCGGCGATGACTCCCTGGCTTGGGCTCGTCGTGCTCCTGGGCAGCTGGAGCCTGGGGGACTGGGGCGCTGAGGCGTGCACATGCTCGCCCAGCCACCCCCAGGACGCGTTCTGCAACTCTGACATCGGTAAGCGCTCCCGGCGTCCCTGCCGGAGCCCCCGCGGTGACCGTTCGCTCGCGCGCTGCAGCCGGGACTCCCGGCGCTGCTGCGGGTGGCCTCGCCAACCCCCGCTCCTTTCCATTGCCTGGGCTTGGGGGGAGGTCGTGGAGGTAGATACTGAGGTATGCTTCAGCATGACCGAGGTGGGTAGACGCAGAGAAACCCACCGAGGCCGAGTGAACTCTTTGCAGCCATGCTCTTTTAGGGCGTGAGGTCCTTACTGGTCTTTTTGACATCTGGAAAATTCCCCGTTTCACTATCACCGGAGAACTGTCTGGGGAAGAAAGATGGGGAGAGCATTTCTAAAACTTGGAATGCCAACTAAAGTGCTGTGATGATGAACAGTTTAAAAAAAAAATGAAAAAGAAAGAAAGTTGCCAGCCATGTGCAGGGGAAAGTTGCGGGAGAAACTTGAAGTTTTCTGAGTTTTCACCATCTCCCACAATGTTCGTTCTTTTCACTGAGACCCAACTCAGCCTCACACTCCCTAGGCAAGTGCAAACTGAGCTTCTTGGACTGCCAAGTTTGGGTGGATTTAAGGGGAAAATGAGAAGGAATCTGTGGGGTTGACCCTCCCTGAAGGAACTGTATTTGAGAGTGTTGATAGCAAGCAGGAGGTGGCGTGTGTGAGGGATCACTTATCACATAGCTGTGAGAATTCACAGGAAGGTTTTTTTTTTTTTTCCTTGAATGTGTGTGGGGTGGGGGAGACAGGGCAGTGGAAAACAGATTTGTCACCAAAAGAACAAAGATGCCAAGGGTCACATCATGGTGACTATTCCAAATCGGACTTAGTGTCTTGATTAGAGAAAGAGTCTTGAGAGTCCTGGGAGAACTTGTTTCAGAGTGTTCGGGACACTTGTGCTTGGATGGCCAGAGGGGGAGTAGCAGCTGGAAAACATCTCTCTTCTCTTTTCCAGCTCATAAAGCATGCAAGTCTAGTGGCCTTTGCTCTGTGTGTGTGTGTGTGTGTGTGTGTGTGTGTGTGTGTGTGTGTGTGTGTGTAAATGCGGGCTGGGGGTGGAGTACGACAGAGTCTAGTCACCCTCTGCCTGTGTCGATTCAGTGGTGAAGAATGGAGCATGTGTGTTTTACGCACAGTCATAACGAGGAAAAGAAATTTTCCACTGGGTCCTGGGTGAGGGCCTCCACAAGTGTGCTGCAGGGGAGGAGGAGGAGGAGGCAGGAACCTGGCAGGGGAGGCAGCTGAGGTTGGGAGGGGTGCTGCTGGTGGGCCTGGCAAGCCTAGGAGATGTGAGGGAGGTGGCTGTGGTGACTGGGTCAGTCTGGCTGGCAGGCATGAGTGTTTGTGTGACCTAGGGTCACCCACATTAGTGGTTTCCTGGGGTCCTTGCTGTGTCCCTTTCCTTCTCCTGGAGGAACCTGACTGGCCCCTGGGTTTGTGGATTGCTGGGAAGGATTCTTTGGGGCTGCCAGAGGCCTGCAAGGTTTTCTTTCTCCTCCTTTGACTGCCCCCACCCAAATTCCACTTGGCCTATTCCTCCTCACCCTGTGGGTGTCACTCCCACCTAAGTGATGCTGGGAGCTACTGCTGGTGGTGGCGGTGGCTCTGGTCCTTTCAGTGAAGAGCACATACTTGGGTCCAGGCGTCAGGTGGAGTTAGGGCGTCGTCCTCTGACGGTGGTTCGGGCGTGTTCACCTGGATTTCTGATGTGTGTGGAGAGGGAGACCTCATGCCTTCCCCTTGCCCTTGGCTTTTAGGTTTCTACCCTGGAAGTTCACCAGGGGACAGTGGAAACAGGAGCAAGGAGACCGCTTCTGATGGTGGCCCCTCCTGACTACTGCTTAGGTTTCGGGCTATGTGTCTGGGACTGATACAGGAAAGTTTCTTGTAATTTCTCTGCATTTTAGTAAGAAATCTTCCCACGACCCCCTCCTCCATTGACTGCCCAGAGAAAAGTGAAGTTACCAGGAAATACCAAAAGGCAAGAACATTGTGGTAGCAAAAATGAAAAAGAAACAAAAAGACCTCGGCACTGCTGGCCCCGATCCAAAGCTGTGCTGCCTTGGTTGGTGCACTGCACTAGTGGCAGGGATGAGATAATGCTTTTAAAAATGGGAGGTGTGGATGCCGGCTGCTGGCTTGTTGACCTCCACTGCCTTACAGCACCCTGCTGGCGTCCAGTAGGTGGCTCCCAGTGCTCCTAGCTCACAGCTCCTCTTCTGGTTCCCAGTCTGGACTGATGCCTGCCTGTTCTCTCCCTGAAGGAAATGTGTAGACGCTCCCATTCCCCTTGACCCCTATGACCCTACCAGTCAATATTATAGTCCTTAAAAGATGCTCACACCAGCCCACTAGCTTCCTCGTCCAGAACCTTCCTGGCTCTTTTCTTGGCTGGCTGCCACATTGCTGGGCGAAGCCCCTCTCTAAGGAATCCCCCCATGGCCTTCCATCTCCTTCCTCCTCATCCACAAGTGTCTCTTCTTGCCTTTCCCCCTCAAAGCCCTGGGGATTGGCGCTGCCTTCTGGATGACGAGGAGTTAAAAGGTGTTTCTATGGCAACTCCAGGCCCTACACCCCAGTGAAGTGTTTAGAAGAATAAACTACATCCTGGCTTATAAGACATACTGTGGCAGAGAGAAAAAGGACTTGGCAGCATCCACGATGTCCGTGGCCTCCTCCCCACCAGTCACTGCCCCTGAAACTCTTGACAAAACCTTGACTCTGGAGGAGGGGAGAGGGGAGGACTAGGAATGAAGGAGGCAGCCTTGGCCTGCTTTCTGCTCCACAGCTCTGTCCAGCTCAGGAAGGGGTGGGCAGTGGGGTATGTGTGCCGGTGCCTGCGTGCATGTGTGTGGTTTCTGCAGGGGTGGGAGCAGTAGGGAGAGACTTTGACTTCAGAATGCCAACCCCTCCTTTGCACAGAAGAATGGGGCTGTGTGATGGAGTGCTGGGGGCCTGCTCCTTGAGCCTGTGGGGAATTCGAGAGGGAGGCTCAGCTGGGGGGCCCGCTGCCAGCTCTGTAGGACGATCTCTGGACGTCTCCAGATTGTTTTGACAGGGACCAGTGCCAGCAGATTCTTTCGGTATCAGATCTGAGGTTGTGGTTTTAGCGAAGAAGCCATTTTCAAGGAAGCCCGATCTATCCTGTCTCACTTACAAACCCAAAACTACACTTTACACTGGGCTTGGTGACTCAAGGAAAATAAAAAGGATACAACTTCGGAAAGGAACCAGTCACTTCGGAAAGGAACCAGTCACTTGGGGAGTGGACCCGGGCTGCGGAGATCTTAGCAACTCAGGAAAAAGGAGAGCTGCTTATCTTAGGGGGGAGGGGACATCTCTCAGACTTCCACTGGTGCAGGCTCTTCGCGTCTTTTATCCACTCAGTATCCTTAAGAGTGGGTATTACACCTATTTTTCTTCAGATGGAAAACACTGGGTCTGAGATAAATTGTGCTTGCTTAAGCTCACCCAGCTACTATATGGTAAGGGTAAAGCCATTCTGAATTATGCCATTCTTCCAAAACTTTTCAACTTCCATTTATCTTTGCTATTGTAAGGCAGACAACCCTTCCCAGGATCAGGATGGAATGGCCAGTTAACATTTGAAGAATGGCTTACGTATCGATTTGGGGAGTTTTGAAATGGTCAGAGGTTATAATTAAACATCATCATAGGAGAGTAAGAATTAATTACTGTCATCCTCATTATATCAGGTTATCAACAGAGAAAAATAAAGAAAAAATTCTAATATTCTTTGGCTGTTAGAACTAGAAGAGACCCTCAAAACTACCAAGTCAAAGTTAAAAAAAAAAAAAGACTTGGTTTGTCTCACTGAAGCTTGGCTCAAATACTCTTACCCTTCTGAGGGTGGGCTGATGAGTGAGGGCTTCCCAGGGTTATGTGCCCTGTCTATGCGGCCTGCCAGTATGACGGGAGGAAATCCAGAGAGAGTCAGGAGGCTGGGTCCCGGGCTGGCTGGAGAAGGTGCCCCTCCCACAGTACTGTGTCCCTTTCACAATCCCTAGATAGATAAGACTAGAAAAGTGGCCACAGAAGTGGCTTGGGTGGAGGGACTTTTGTTTGTTTTGCAGGAACAGCAGGAACCATTCAGCTCCACTGCTGAATGGCACATTCCAACAGGTTCATTAATTAAAAACAAAAACAACAACACAATTCTCCATTTCATTTAGCTTTTATCACTGGTCATTATGGACAAGGAGGCCCCTTGTTCTAGTCTTTGTCATAGTCAAGGGTGGGCATTGAGGGGCATTGTGGGGTGGTAGAAAGGCCATGGCTGGGCTTAAATCCTTCCTGTGGGGCTTGTTGGCTGTATACACTTAAGCATGCTATGGCCATCTTTAAGATTTAGTTTCTGCATTTATAAAAGGGGAATAATAATCTGTACATCCTTGGCCTTTTAAGTTTTATCCACATTTCTAAAATTACAAGGGTAGTTGGATACATTCTATTATGTCCATGTGTATATGCATCTGTGTGTTCAACTGTATCCATCCATCTATCCATCCAGCCATCATCCATCCATATCTATCCATCTATTTAAAGTCAGATAAGGGGAAAGTCCTTTTTGATCACTTCCTCTAATTCTAGTCCCTTCCCTATGCATTTACATACATAATACTCTTAGAAAATTTACAGTAGCCTTTCCCTTTGGAAGCATGAATGGCAAAATACTATAAATAGTGGAATACCAATACAGCATTCAACTTCTTTTCAATGAGTTAGAAACATGTTAGAGGTTGTTCTCAGTTAATATGCACACATATATACTTCATTTTACTTAATGTGCAGAATTCCATAGGGTTATAAATTATAAAAACTAATTATGGAATGATTACTGTGCACCAAACACCATTCTAAATAATTAACATGCATCAACTCAGTTTAACTTAACTCTCTCAAAAGTTCTATGAGGCAGGTGTGCTACTGCTGTCTCCAATTTACAGATGAGGAAAGTGAGGCTTAGAAAAATTAGGTAACTTGTTCAAGATTGTTACAGAGCCCATATTTAAACCTTACAGCCTAGCTCTAAAATATAGTCAACAACTATCTATATATTACAGTATATGCAATATTATATGATACATATAATTATATACTATTTTATTACTCTAATAATGTAATAGCCTTATGCCAGTACCAGTGCCAAGTTGCTTCAGTCGGGTCTGACTCTTTGTGACCCTGTGGATTATAGCCCACCAGGCTCCTCTGTCCACAGGATTCTCCAGGCAAGAATACTGGAGAGAGTTGCCATGCCCTCTTCCAGGGAATCTTCCTCACCCAGGGATGGAACCTGTATCTTATAGGTATAGGTATAGGTATAGGTATAGGTATAGGTATAGGTATAGGTATATATTTACTTATCCATTCCTCTATTAGATATTTTAGGTTTCTAACGGCTTTTCATGGTTACAAAGAGCACTATGACAAGTATTCACTGTACGATCCTCTTGTTCATATGCATGGATATTTCCCTATGGCAAATATACAATTTGGAATTCTCAAACATAAAGTATGTGCAATTTACATTTGAACAGTTCCTGACAATTCACCCTCCAGAGTGGCTGTGGGAAACCACTGTTTTCTTTTCTTTTTTTTTTTTTTTTTATAAATTTATTTATTTTAGTTGGGGACTAATTACTTTACAATATTGTAATAGTTTTTGCCATACATTGACATGAATCAGCCATGGGTTTACATGTGTTCCCCTTCCTGGACCCCCCACCCACCTCCCTCCCCATCCCATCCCTCTGGGTCATCCCATTGCCCCGGCCCTGAGCCCTTGTCTCATGCATCGAACATGGAATGGTGTTCTGTTTCACATATGATAATATACATGTTTCAATGCTATTCTCCCAGAACGTCCCACCCTCACCTTCTCCCTCAGAGTCCATAAAATTGTTCTATGCATCTGTGTCTCTTATTCTGTCTCGCATATAGGGTTACCGTTACCATCTTTCAAATTCCATATATATGCATTAGTATACTGTATTGTTGTTTTTCTTTCTGGCTTACTTCACTCTGTATAATGGGCTCCAGTTTCATCCATCTCAGTAGAACCGATTCAAATGTATTTTTTTTTAATGGCTGAGTAATATTCCATTGTGTATATGTACCACAGCTTCCTTATCCATTCGTCTGCTGATGGACATCTAGGTTGCTTCCATGTCCTGGCTATTGTAAACAGTGCTGTGATGAACATTGGGGTACACGCGTCTCTTTCAATTCTGGTTTCCTCGGTGTATATGCCCAGCAGTGGGATTGCTGGGTCATATGGCAGTTCTATTCCCAGTTTTTTAAGGAATCTCCACACTGTTCTCCATAGTGGCTGTACTAGTTTGCATTCCCACCAACAGTGTAAGAGGGTTCCCTTTTCTCCACACCCTCTCCAGCATTTATTGCTTATAGACTTTTGGATAGCAGCCATTCTGACTGGTGTGAAATGATACCTCATTGTGGTTTTGATTTGCATTTCTCTAATAATGAGTGATGTTGAGCATCTTTTCATGTGTTTGCTAGCCATCTGTATGTCTTCTTTGGAGAAATGTCTGTTTAGTTCTTTGGCCCATTTTTTGATTGGGTCGTTTATTTTTCTGGAATTCAGCTGCAGAAGTTGCTTGTATATTTTTGAGATTAATTGTTTGTCTGTTGCTTCGTTTGCTATTATTTTCTCCCATTCTGAAGGCTGTCTTTTAGAGTGGCTGTGGGAAACCACTGTTTTCATATATGCAACATGCAGAGATGGAGAGACCATTAGCTCTGTGCTGGAGACATTTCTACACTTCTCTCAAATGGGAAAACAATTTATGACTTTTACTGACTTCCTGAGTTTTTTTCCTTTTTTGCTTATTCTTTTATCCTTTTGAAAGGGGGCAAAATTAAGGCTACTTAGACCAAGTTGATAGGAGCATTTTTGTAGGGAGAATGGCGCTATGTGCCAATGGTGCTACGTGCCAAATGGCCTTTGACTTATTGCCATTTTAGATTAATTCAACTGCAGATGGTTTTATTTTTTGCCTTAATAAGAAGCAATGGGCCTTTCAGTACACTAAGATGCTTGACTCCAGGGTGACATGAACCCAGGTTCATGTTTTAAAGACATGTGTTTTAAAGACAGGGTCTTATTGCTGACCCAAAGATGTTCCCTTTTTGGCTGGGCGTGGCCAGGCTCATGGTGGCAGCAAGAGGACTCAGCCCTGTGTCTCCCTTCTCCTCACTGAATTTGGATGGTGCTTGGATGCGAGTGATGGGATGTCCATAGGAGGGAGATGGACAGTGAAGAGGGGGCAGAGTGAGTCCTGGCCAAGAAAGATGCTAGAGTCTCACTTTGATGGCAACTAGAATGGCTGGTTTAAGAGAATTTCAACTGTTCTAATTAAAACCTTTCAGGATTCTTGGGATAAAGTGTCATAAAATGGCTTCAACAATAGCCAACCTGGCCTCTGCCTACCTTGTCAACATCACTGGCTTTTCCAACTGTTGCTGTACTCATTCTCTCTCTGGGAACATTCTCTCTCTGCCCATTGTCCTCGCCTCGATTTTGAGCACCCCTTGTTAATGTCTCATTCTCTGGATCTCACTTGGTGCCTTTTCTCTTGGCATTATTGCAGGATCATCAAACCTTGCCCAAGTTTTAAACATGTCAAAAAACATCATCTTTAGGAAAAAACAATTCTTTGGAGCTGCTTGGGAAATTCCCAGAGGGGCTGATTCTTGGGCAGACGTAAGGGCTGTGTACTATCCAGAGAGATGCATCTAATCCTCCAAAGAGGGGAGGCACCAGCTATTGCATTACATATTAAGTCCAGTCCCACCTTCTGGACGTGCTACTCCACCACCATCCCAAAGAAAAAAAACTCCTTTTTTGCATATCAGTCTCCCTACTAGTTGGAGACTGCCCATCCCAGCTACCTGGTGAGTGATCTGAAGCCAGAGGGGTGAAATCACTCACCTGAGATCACACCATGAAGAAACAGATGAACTGGAAGCTACATTTGCTTTAGTTCAGTTCAGTTCAGTTGCTCAGTCATGTCTGACTCTTTGAGACCCCATGGACTGCAGCACACCAGGCCTCCCTGTCCATCACCAACTCCCAGAGCTTGCTCAAACTCCATCGCGTTGGTGTGATGCCATCCAGCCATCTCATCCCCTGTCGTCCCCTTCTCCTGCGTTCAATCTTTCCCACCATCAGAGTCTTTTCCAATGAGTCAGTTCTTCCCATCAGGTGGCCAAAGTATTGGAGTTTCAGCATCAGTCCTTCCAATGAATATTCAGGACTGATTTCCTTTAGGATTGAATGGTTGGATCTCCTTGCAGTCCAAGGGACTCTCAAGAGTCTTCTCCAACACCACAGTTCAAAAGCATCAATTCTTAAGTGCTCAGCTTTCTTTATAATCCAACTCTCACATCCATATATGACTACTGGAAAAACCATAGCTTTGACTAGATGGACCTTTGTCGGCAAAGTAATGTCTCTGCTTTTTAATATGCTGTCTAGGTTGGTCATAGCTTTTCTTCCAAGAGCAAGTGTCTTTTAATTTCATGGCTGCAGTCACCATCTGCAGTGATTTTGGAGCCCCCCAAAATAAAGTCTGTTACTGTTTCCACTGTTTCCCCATCTATTTGCCGTGAAGTGCTGGGGCCGGATGCCATGATCTTAGTTTTTTGAATGTTGAATTTTAAGCCAGCTTTTTCACTCTCACTTTCATCTCAAGAGGCTCTTCAGTTCCTCTTCACTTTCTGCTGTAAGGGTGGTGTCATCTTCATATCTGAGGTTATTGTTATTTCTCCCGGCAATCTTGATTCCAGCTTGTGCTTCATCCAATCCAGCACTTCACATGATGTAATCTGCATATAAGTTAAATAAGCAGGGTGACAATATACAGCCTTGACGTACTCCTTTTCCAATGTGGAACCAGTCCACTGTTCCATGTCCAATTCTAACTGTTGCTTCTTGACCTACATACAGATTTCTCAGGAGGTAGGTAAAGTGGTCTGGAATTCCCATCTCTTGAAGAGTTTTCCAGAGTTTGTTGTGATCCACACAGTCAAAGGCTTTGGCGTAGTCAATAAAGCAGAGGTAGATGTTTTTCTGGAACTCTCTTGCTTTTTCTATGATCCAAGGGGTGTTGGCAATTTGATCTCTGGTTCCTCTGCCTTTTCTAAATCCAGCTTGAACATCTGGAAGTTCTTGGTTCATGTACTGTTGAAGCCTGGCTTGGAGAATTTTGAGCATTACTTTGCTAGCGTGTGAGATAAGTGCAATTGTGCAGTAGTTGTAACATTCTTTGGCATTGCTTTTCTTTGGGATTGGAATGAAAACTGACCTTTTCCAGTCCTGTGGCCGCTGCTGAGTTTTCCAAATTTGCTGGCATATTGAGTGCAACACTTTAACAGCATCATCTTTTAGGACTTGAAATAGCTCAGCTGGACTTCCATCACTTCCACTAGTTTTGCTCGTAGTGATGCTTCCTAAAGCCCACTTGACTTGGGACTCCAGGATGTCTGGCTCTAGGTGAGTGATCACACCATTGTGGTTATCTGGGTCATTAAGATCTTTTTTGTATAGTTCTTCTGTGTATTCTTGCTGTTTCTGTCCTTTATTGCGCCAATCTTTGCATGAAATTTTCCCTTGGTATCTCTAATTTTCTTGAAGAGATCTCTAGTCTTTCTCATTCTATTGTTTTCTTCTATTTGCATTGATCACTGAGGAAGGCTTTCTTATCTCTCCTTGTTATTCTTTGGAACTCTGCATTCGGTTGAGTATATCTTTCCTTTGCCTTTAGTTTCTCTTCTTTTCTCAGCTATTTGTAAGGCCTCCTCAGAACCATTTTGCCTTTTTCCATTTCTTTTTCTTGGGAATGGTCTTGATCACTGCTTCCTGTACAACATCACGAACCTCTGACATTTGCTGAGTCACTTTCAAAATCCGTGTTCCAAATCAGCATAGACTAATGGCAAGGACTTTTTGGATTTGAGAAGATGCTACTCCTGTTGTAATTTACCCCACATTATTTTTGGGGTTTTTTTTTGACTCCCTACTTTGGGGGTCTCCTCTGTATGCTTCTCTTTGATTTTCTTCCACAGCCAGCCTCTGCAGCCCCTGCTTCCCCCCACCCTACCCCCAGTTTTATTATGCCATAGTCCTAACAAAACCAAGTCTTGCACCCTATTTCTAATTCCTAACTCAGTACTCTTTCCACTTAATCAGTGGTCCCCAGCCTTTTCAACACCATGGACTATTTTTATTAATTTTCCTTCAAAGGATTTCATGTTTGGAAAAAATTATCCATCACAACTTCACGTCTTGGGTGTTGATTATTTTTCCATCACAAAGTCTAGTTAAACGGTATCTGTTACTGCTGACACTAGCCAGTCATTATTCTGATATAATCAGATAATACAATTAATTGCTGCCCAAAGGAAAGAAACCTGGTATTTGCTTAAGCCTGGGGGAGCACTGTCATGGGCTATTGGATGATGGCAAGGTATGATTTGGGCTGGTTCACAGAGGTGCAGAAGGAGCTCGTGGACCCCTTGCAGAGCACTGTAGTTCACCCTCTGGGAATGGTTCTTTTCTTTCACACCAGTTTTCCACCTCTCCTCCTGTGGACTGGTCCACACGTCTCCCATCCTTGCCATTTTCTAGGTTCCCTCCAGTGCTGAGAACAGGGCTGGCAGAGGCAGTGGATAACCGACATGTCCTGGTTGAGTTGCCTAGCCTTTCAGAGGAATTGACATGGGTTCCTCCTCTTTGTCTGTTTTCCTGTGTTAATCTCTTATGGGCTGGAGCAGATGAGTACTGACTCTGGCTAAAGGAACTCACTAAATAGCATTTGACAGGAGGTCACAAGGTGTCTATCCCAGCTGTAGTGGAACTAAGAGGCTTTTTTACTTGGTTGCTAAAAAACTAGTGTTCAGGGGAGGGGGAGGGGGCCAGGACAACTTTTCCTGATGCCTGTAGAAGCCATCTGTGGCTGGGATGGTTTGGATGCCATAGAAGTGCTGCCCAACACCCACTTCTGATTTATGTTCACGTAAAGCCTATCACTTAACAGTGGCATTCACGATGCAGAGAGTAGAGACCTTAAGTATTCCCAGGTCTGTGGCCACCTGCTTTTTGTGGGGGTAGGGAAGGGAAGGAAATCTGAAAGATTTGGCTTCAGAGAGCTCAAGGGAAAGCTTAGCAGGTAGAAAAATAGAGTCCTTGGATGACAGAGGAGGGGAAATCCAGAGCAGACTAAGTCATTCCAGAATCAGACCTTAAATATTGCTCGACAATAATCCCTCCCCCTCTGCCATCTTTGTTCCCTCTCAGCATGAGAGGGCACCAGGTAGCCCAGTTGCCTGTAGAGAAGCGCTGTTCATTCAGAAATGTCAGGGCTCCTGCTATCCCCAGGGTAGGGCATGGCAAAGGTTAGCCTTGCAACCTGGGGCACACTTCATGAGGATGTGGTTTCATGAGATGAGGGTTTGCGTTGTTTGGTTAAGGTGCTTGCAGGTCATGAATCAGGATGGACCTCCTTTGACTTATACTTGATCATCATGAATAGACTCACAGTCTTTGAAATTTGGAAACACAGTACTTCTTGTGAGCTCTGCTGCTCACCTAGTGTGGGTAAGTTCTCTGGTCTGTTTCCTCATCTGCAAAATAGGGGGAATAATAATATGTACCACATTGGGTTGGTGATTAAGTGAAAAAATTCAGGGAAAATGTTTAGTACAGAATCTGCCACATACCAAAAGCTCAACAGATGACAGCTTTTAGTAGTAGTGTTGTTATATTGGCTTCCCAGGTGTCACAGTGGTAAAGACTCCCTGCCAATGCAGGAGATGCAAAACGCTTGGGTTTTATCCCTGGGTTGGGAAGATCCCCTGGAGAAGAAAATGGCAAGCCACTCCAATATTCTTGAGGGGATAATCCCTGAACACAGGAGCCTGGTGGGCTACAGTTGGACTGAGCAACTGAGCATGCACATACATGTATGTTGTTGTATGGCAGAGTGGGTATTTTCACTTTATTTTTGGTGAGGAAAATGGGGCTCGGAGAGGAGATGGGCTGTTTTCCAGGGTCACATACGGAGAGCTGCATTTCAAAATCATGATTTGGTGCCCCTTCCCACCCAAGTCTAATGATTTTCCACTTTGTTACACTGCCTTCTACAGCCTAGAAAAATAAAGTTCCCACTCTATATTTTCATGACTCTCCCCATTTTAGAGTCTTAAGTCTACCTGATCTTATTTGATGATCACAACATCCCCCTTCAGAAAGCAGGACAGTGAGGGGTCATTGTTCCCAATGGACAGTGAGAATACTGGACAGTGAGAACTGGTGTGGTTCAGGAACTCAGCCACACAGCTGATATGTGGAATCGGGATGGGAAACTATGTCTTTCAAGGTCAAGTCCTACACTCTTTTCAAGGGTCAGATGGCTCATGTCCCTCTGCAGGCTGCTCCTGCACGTTTACCTCTGGTAGTAGCAGGTGGTAGATGCTGGGGTAGTCAATGGGAGGGCCTGGGAAAGGGTGATACTGAACTTGGATATCAAGTCCATTTCCCTGTCCCCATCTATCCCATTCACCCCGTCTACCCCAGGGCTGGGAGATGTGCAGCGTCCCAGAGTGAGCACTGGCTGCAATTTAGGACACCTGGGGTCTAGTTCTAGGTCTTCTGCAGATCCTAGGATCACCTGGATGATGTTAACCCTCCTGGACTTCAGGCTGTTGTCTGTGAAATAGCAGGAATGGCTCTATGTAGCATGTGTACACTTTTTCCCTACATGTTTTCATGGTAACTGATATTTTTCTGAATGTGCCTACTATGCGTCAAGTAGTTCTGGCTGTAAGTTCCTTTGGAAGGGGCTCTCTATTCTAGCTGAATAATTGAACACCTAAATCCATCAATAGCACCTTTTAGGAGGCAATTTCTTTAGAAATATGGTCTATTAAGACAAGAGCCAGGATCTCTGTGGTTATGAAAGTAGATGAGAGCTTGGACTGAACAAAACTGCTAATGAGTTGACGTATTTTATCAGATGACATATTTGACCACCAGACTTCCTGTTGAAGCAGAGCTGATATGCCAAACAAGATAGCAAACTTGCAGAACTAGTTGACAGCTAGAATTAAAAATCAAGGTCACTTCAGTGTCAGTCATTGATCGCTGGAGGGCTTGGTAAAAATTCATTTGAACCCCATTAATACCACTACTGAAGCTGACAGGGAAAAGGTGAGACTGAGACAGTGCTCATGGGAACAAGGCCTTCCTGATCCATGGTCTCCCTAAGCAGCCCCTTGCTCCAGAAAATTTGATTCATGGCTTGGCTTAAACATCTGTATCTGAGAAAACTAAGAAAATTCCCCTCATAGAAGTCTGGCTTAGATTAAGAAGTGTGTCATCTAAGAATACTTTTGTTTAAATGGATGAGGAAGGGGTTTGGAAGATCCAGATCAAACTTGTACCCTATTGGGTAACTGCAACTCCTTTCTCCAGCAATAGGACAGAGACCCCCAAACATCTCGAAACCATGGCTTCCTGGTACAAATGTCCAGCAGAAAGACTGAGAGAACCCCAATATCCAGCGTGTTCTCTGGGATGCAGTTCTGAGCAAATGGGTGCAGGTGTGGCTTCCAGATCCTTCTTGATGGATTATCTCTTGGCCTGGGTTTCCTCAGCTCTCATCTGTGTCAGATCACAAACCCAAATGCCCACAGAGGCCAGTCACTGGAAGCTGGATGTTTGCATATTAAGTATATTGGATTATTATTCATATCTACCAAAAAGTATCCATGTGTCTCCCTAGTCTCTTGTTTTCCCACTTTGGAGGAATGAGTGGGTACTAAAATTATTTCTTTATTGTAAGACAAACAACAAAACAGTAGGCAAATATGATAAAACTAGTGATCTATCTTTGGCTTGGGAGTGGGGAAGTGATAGAAAGTGGTGGTGACCATGGACAACTGAATAGTTCACACCCCTCTGGAAGGGGACAACTGCTATCAGCTCCAGTCTGTCAGAGTATGATGTATCCTGTGCTGTCAGATTTCCAGTCTCTGAAGATAACCTAGAAATCCAAGATTTTAACGTGAAATCTTATTTTTAAATGCTGGCACAATTAAAAAGAAACACACACACATATACACATGTGTGAGCCAAACAAAACATCCCTGGGCTAGTTTACCCCCTATGGATCACCAGCTTTGTGACCTTTGCGATCCAGATGATTTCCTGCCTCTCCTTTGGGTTGTAGGATCTCGGAGTGAATAAGACTAACTGCTTTCTCAGGCAAAATGATATACCTATACTCTGTGTCCGCAGAGAATACTGTTCATATGCTTGTTATCACACTTCTTGCACTTTCTGATGTGGTTAAGAACACAGGTCTTACTGCCTGGCTCAAACCTTGGCTCCATTAACTGATAGCTCTACAGTCTTGGACAAGTCAGTTCTCTCAGACTCCTTTTTCTTATCTATAAAATGAAAGATGCCATAAAGGACTCTTAACCTCCTAAGGTGGTGGGAGAATGCATTGAGGTGATGGGCATCACTGGCTTGGCCCACTGCCTGGCATGTAGTGAGGACTGGATGCACGTCAGCCATTATCTTATTCCCATTTGGTGTCTCCTCCTGGACAGTGAGCCAGCTGGAGTACAGGGAGTCACACCCTACTCTCCACTGCCCAGTGCATAGTAGGCACATAGTAAGAGGGTCTTGAATGAATGAGGACACTGGAGGAAGACAGCCTTCTAGTCTTTCCAGGCAATGGTACACTTAGCTTGTGTGTGCGTGTGTCAAAGAGAGAGAGAAAAAGGAACATCAGGTATGACATGTTGGGTATGACCAGCTCAATGAAAAAAAAGCTATTCTAAGCTGTGAAGATAGGAGATAGAATGCTAACTAGTGGTGGTTGTCTTGGGGAAATACAGCCAAGCTATTGCCCATTCTTTTCCAAACAGAAGAGACAAGATGGCATGGAACCGAGAATTCATATGTTGAACCTTGGGTGCTTACGTCATGGGCGCTTTGGCAGCTTGACGGATTTTATTTATTCAGAGCCCCTTTAAGCCAGAGAAGATTCCTAGAGGCTCTTAAAATTTAATGCCCCACCTGGATAGTTAACATCTGTGTTTTATTTTGTTTAAAAAAGTTAACCCCAAATAGTTCAAATTCCTTTGGTATCCTTGCGAGAAGAGTTTCTTACTGGGCGACCCACAAGCAGGGAGGCAGAAAGAGTAAGGCTAGACCAGCATCTTCTGCAAGCCACAAACACAGGCCATGTATGTAATTTTAAGTTTTCTTGTAGCCACACTCGAAAAAAAGAAAAAAAAAAAAACACCCACGACATTAATTTTAATACTGTTCTTAATCAAATATTCCAAAATATTATCTTAACAATATGTCATCAATTTAAAACATTATCAGTGGTGTTTGAATATTTTAAGTTTTTGAAACCCTGTATGTATTTTACACTCATAGTACATCTCACTTTGAACTAGTCCCATTTCAAGTGCTTAGTAGCGACCATGGCCACTTCATTTATAGGACAGCACAAGTTAAGACAGTATTTGTGAATGGAAACCATCTTTTTTCTCTCCTAGTTATTTTATGAGCTGTGCACGTAGATGTGGGGAAACTGGAGGTGCATCGGAGTTATTGACTCAGTTTTGCTACAAGTGACTTTTCCGGCCACTGGTCCCTGTGTTGTGATACTGTGGAAGCCACGTGACTCCTGCCGTCACTTGACAAATGGGGAACTGAGATCCAGAAAAGTGGAGGAGTTTGGCCTAATATATAAAAGCTGGAAATAGGATAATAATAGTACTATTTGACAGCAACAAACGTTTATTCCAAGAACTTTTCATGCATTATCTCCATAAACTCTCATTACCGCCCAATGAGAAAGCAGTCTTATTTATATTTTGCAGATGAAGTGACCTCAGTTTAGAGGAAATAAATATTAAAGTGGCTAATATGTATTCATAGCTGTTCTAAGAATTTTATATACATATTATAGTAATTCTACTATTTAATGTAAACTTTCATATTGGGTATTATTATCACCATCATTCTACTTAACAGATGCGAAAACAGGCTGAGAGAGGCTAAGTAACTGACCTAAAAGGTAGCTAGTATACAGTGGAGTCAAGATTTGAGCCCAAGCTGCCTGATTCCAGGGTCTAAGCTTTTAATCACAACTTATGCCCAAGGTCACCCAGCCATACACAAAGGCACAGCTAGTATTTGAGTTGGGATGTCTGTTTCCTGTTGATGGTCTTTCTTTACCATCCCACTCTACTGCCTGCATCACAGCCCTCTTGATTCCTAGCACTTTCTGCCTTGCTGTGTTGCCAGTAAGGATCAGAACAGGAAGGCTCTGGACTCCAGCAGTGGTTGAAGGGTCCAGGAAAAACAGGCACATCTCCTCTGGTTTGGATGATCCCAGGCTGCTCTAGCCCATGAAGGCCAACTGCTTGGCCCAGTGGAGGAGGGTGGGAAGAACACTTGTCTTTTCTGCCTCCCCAGTTGGGCGAGGTCAGTGTACCAGGTTGGAAAGTGGTATGCGCCTAATTGCAGGGGGGCCGGGAGGCTGGGAGGATTAACACTCTCTAAATAGACATCAGGAAACTAAGAATAGCTTTGCTGCCTGGAAATTGATGGGTATTCCTGACCACAGGCTATCCCATTTAGTAGGTGCTCAATAAATGCGATGCGGTGAACTACAGGAATAAACAAATATTGAAAATGGGTCATTGAGAGAGCCCTTAGCCAGTAAGACTCCATTCTCTGTATAAAAAGAAATTTATACTGAGGTTATTTGAGCCTTCCTTCAGGCTGGAGACCTCTGTTACCTTTATTTGTCTACTTTTTTAGTCTCAAGGCCAGTGTCTTTATTTTTGGCCAGAAGAACAGCAGGCAGTTAGAATGCCAGGGAAAGACAAGTGCAGTTAGTTTCTGGTTTGTTGCCTGCTGTCCCACCAGGCTGGAAAGCTAGGTATTACTTCCTTTTGTCTTATCATCAAGATTTCATGTTCCCTAGAGCACTTTGCAGATGCCAGTCCCCCTGGAGCCTGAAGGTGGGAACCTCCAAATTTGCCATCAGACCTGGATCCGTCTTCTAACACAGAACTCCTGGGTCCTTACCGAGGATTACCTCATTGTCTGGTTCCAAAGAATTGAGGTTGCCTTCCTGACAGAAACTCCTAGCACTACCACCTCTTGTAGTTTTATCAGGTGAGCTGTGAGAATGGGGGCATGGAGGATTTCCTTCTACTGTGGGAAAGCCTAAAGCAGTGTTTCCCAGGGAATGATTCTCCGAACACCAGTTGTAAGAAATCCTCTTTCAGCCAACACATTTAGGAAAGCTATTTCCTGTATTCTCCTTTGGAGATGCCCAATGACCATCAGCAGAGTAAAGGCTCTGACAAGTCCTGCTGGATGGTAACCTGTTTAGCGCCGTTGAACCCAGTGTTTCCTAAACGTATCTAATCCAGGAATTAATTTTTCCCAAGAAGGACTTGTATCATTGCTGAGGGAAGTTGCTCATCTGGACTTGCTGAACAGAAATGGCTGCATCAGTGTTAGTGGGCACCTTATAGGGGCTGCAAGACAAAGGAGGAAAGGAGGAGTGACCCTCAAGGCCAAACACTGGCCAGACTCAAGTTTCCATTCTCTGCCCCTGACTTGTTTTATAGCCTTAGTTGGCCTGGTCCTAGGCACACATCAGATTTGTAAACCCTAGTATCTTGCTTACACCATTAGGGGCTTGATGGAAGGCAAATGTGGCCACGTGAAGCATTTATGACTTGAAGGTCTGGGGCACAAGTACTGTGGAGAGAAAGTCATGAGCAGCGAGGGAGACATACCTGTGTCCTCACCCCTGATCCCCATGTGGTCTTAGCCTGAGCTGTCACCTCTCTGATCTGTAATTCTCTTAGATGGGGGTTTTACCATTTACCAGCAGCCTCTTTGAGATTCTGATTAAAGCTACACATTTCTAGAGGTTCAGAAGAGACCTTCTCGAAGGCCATCTATAAACAACCCTCCACCCACCCAATTCAGAGCACTTGTCTAGAGAATCCCTGAGTTGGTGATGCTGTGTTAAGACAAAACAACAAAAAGAACAGCTTAACAATGTAAAATTGTCTGAAAGTTAGTGGCTTTTCATATTCAGTGGTTGCTTGTAATGTTTTGGTGAATGACTGGATTGGATGTTTTGCCTTAGTCCACACAGGGTTTGAGATGATCAACTAGGGATTCCATTTCATAGTTTGTGGCTCTGGGCCAAACAAGGATAGACACTCCCAGCCTTTGCAGTGGATCCAGTGCCTTTATGGTGCTGTGCTGTGCTGAGTCGCTCAGTCATGTCCGACTCTTTGTGACCCCATGGACTGTAGCCCGCCAAGCTCCTCTGTCCATGGGATTCTCCAGGCAAGAATACTGGAGCTCTCCTCCAGGGGATCTTCCCAACCCAGAGATCAAACCCAGGTCTCCCACATTGCAGGCATATTTTTTTACCATCTGAGCTATCAGGGAAGCCCCCAGTATGTTCATACTGGTACCAAATGAGTCTTGACTAGCCAAGGTCCTGGGGGCCAGTATGGGGTGCAGAAAAAGGGGGCCAGTGCCCCCAAAGGACAGAGCCCTAGACCTGGGTCTGCCTACTCTGGCTGTGTGACTCCAGGTAACTCATCTCCCCTTAGGGTGCCCTTGATACAGTTAATGAGAAGTCTTGGACCCTAAGCACTGACCATTCTGACCCTGGCTTTCAAGATATTTAAAAGGGAGAGGGGAAGAGAAGAGCAGTGTGGGGCTGGCAGAGGTAAAAGGCTGGGTGTTTGCTCTCCCTGCCCCCAGGGTTAGGCCCCCAGCCCCTGCATCATTAACTCCCATCAGAAAGCCCACGGTGACTGTGGCCAGACTGAGGAAAAGCCTGAGGATGACTTGGCTTACCTTGGCCTGGGGAAGGGGACAGTGCTGGTGAAGAGCAGAAGGTAGGACTCTGAGGCAGGGAGGAATGTGGGCTGGAGAGGGATTCCCTGTCATGGGGCTCTGAGGCCTCTGGCCAGGCAGGCGGTGGATTCCCAGCCAGCTGGGTCACGTGGCCCCTGTCACTCCTCCTTGCCCCCTCCTTCATAATTTCCTATTTCCTGCCTCCTTCTCCTCTGACACGGTTATAAATAACCTCTGAGGCTGCTCTGTGGGCTTAAACATAGGTGAGGAAAGTGGAGGGCACGAAGGTGGAGCTGCATCTGCACTTGGCCAGGGGGTCACAGGGTTTCAGGTTGCTCAGGGGAATTTGGTTTCCTTATTTTTTCTACTAGTGAGTGAGGTAGTGAAAGAGGAAATAATCTGTGTTAGCTTGAGGAGGCTTGGCCTCCCTTGGGCCAGTGCTAGGTTAGGCCTGCCAGGAGCTGCTGCTCTGATGGCTGCAGACCCCGGGGCCATGGGGCTGAGAGGCTTAGAGAGAAGGCATCTCAGGATACTCAGAGGGCCCGCCACCATGTCGGCAGGACCAGTGGTGTCCTTCTGAAGCCTTGTCTGGTTCCATGTGGGAAGATGAACAGGCAAGAGGCTGTGTGTCACTTTCCTTCTTCTTCAGCTGCCAGCCTTGTCATTCATTGAGACCACCAGGCCTGGGCCTCAGTCACCATCATCTCCCAGTCTGGCTGCCTCTCCCCAGCTTTCAAGGACTGTGTAAAAGTCCACAAATACATTCACTATGGACACAGTCCTCGAACAAAGATTTATTGAGCATCTACTATGTTCCAGGCACTGGACAAGGTACTGAGGCCACAGAGAACTGGCCGTAGCCCCTCCATCAAAGCCACGGCTCATCCTATCCCTCTTTTGGCTGTGGCTCCCTTCCCCACCATTCCAACTTGGACAGATGAATACTTAAAGGAAGCACATGAAAGGGCCCCCTTTCCCACCTCATCTTTTGTTTCCCAAGGTTCAAAAAACAGAAAAGGGGGATTCTGAAGTGGTCAGTGTAATAACTTCCTTATAACCCATTCACTGCCTGACTTCCCTTCTGCTCATGGGCCCATGGAAGCTCTTACAATCATGATGTGATGGTTTCTTGTGGTACCCATCCTACTACAAGGGCTTCCCTGGAAACTCATTTTTTTCTGGAGCCCAATAGCATTGGGACCTCTTTCTGTGTGGTGTGTGGCTCGGGCTGCCAGCACCTAGAGAGGGTGTCTTTGATTCACATCAAGGTGCACGATAGGAGTCATTCTGACTCAGCAAGCGAGGTGAGTCAAACCCCTTGCAGTGTTAGGCCCTCTCTGAGACTGGCTCTGTGCCTAAGACCATTATCATTCCTTCTGGACATGACTATAGGTCATTCCCAGTATTCCCTTCTTTTTTCACTGTGGTGTGTGTATGTGGTCCTTGCTCTGCCTTCTAACCATTCTACTGCAGCTCCTGGCACCACTTGGAGACCTGGAAAAGCTATGCCTAGGGACAAGACCTGGAATCAGGAACCAATAGGCATCCAACTCATTGGTATATTTTTTTTAAACCTCATTTAATTTTAGGATGAGGGGCAGTCTTCAGAGTCATTCTGAGATTTTTCCTGATTAATGTTTCATTGGAACATCTTGATTCTGCAACAGGTTTATAGTGATGGGCACAGACTCTGGAGAATCCAGTCCTGGCATCACCAGGACCTGGTAACTTCCAGATGCCAGGAAGCACTGGTGAGAGATGGGGAGGGGTTGAGAGTCTGGGATATATTCTGGGGTAGAGGATCACAGAAGTTCACTCACATCTATTTGTAATCCAAGTCTACAGATGTTGGTTCTTGGAAGGAGGAAAGAAGATTTACTGGACAAGAAGTACTGCGTGAATGATAAAGAAGCTCGGCAGGTTTTGCCAGACATTGCTAATTAATTCTCTCAGTGCTTATTTTATAGATGACAAAAGTTAGGGAGAGACGTGTTAATTGGCTTCAAGGCCCCTGAGCGAAACATGACCACTCTGAGAAATCCAGGTGACTTCACGATTTTCCATTTCTCAGCCCTGCACTAGAGAAAATTTCTGGACATGAAGAATCCTTCCATAGGTCTGACTGGAGACACAGTGGAGGGTGTTAGAAAGAGATGGAGCTTAAGTTAAACAGACTTGAAGTTGAATCTCAGCTCTGTCTTTTATTTATGACTTTGTGAATGGAGGAAGGATGGCTGGAGATCTCTGCTCTAGTTTTAAGGCTGGTTCTGGGATCAAAGAATTAAGAATGTCAGCTCAGATGGAAAAACAGAGGCCCAGAGAAGTGAGAGGTCCTTTCCCAGCGTCACACAGCTGGTGGGGAGTAGGAGAGGCAGCTCCCAGGGACTGCATTCCTGGGTCAGGTAGTTATCCCTGCCCTGTGTGGCCATCTTGTCACTCTGTGCCCTCTCAGTGAGAGACACTTTGGAAAGACAGAGGGACCTCTGTGAGGCGCCCCAACACTCACGGCCCCACACTGCCACTTTTGATCACTCTGAGAGAAGCGGGAACCATCACTCTGTCCTTTCCCCACTGCCAACAACTAGTTTGTTTCCTGTGCTGATGCCTTTGGGGATTTCCAGATAATGTCCCTGGTCTGCCCAGAGCTGTGCAGAGAATCCTGGCACTTGCATTCCCATCTTCATGGAGCTTGGTCTGTCACCTTCACGGACTGCTGATGGGAAAAGAGACTGGTGTGGCCTCTTTGGAGAATAGGCTGGCACAAAGAACCATGATCCTCAAAGCTGTGCAGACACTTTAACCAGCAATCTCACTTCTAGAAATCTAGTCCCAAAAAATACTTAAGCAACGGAGTCCATGGCTGCTTTGTTTATAATTACACACACAGAGAAGTTAATCTAAATGTCTATCACAAATAGATTGCTTTCGTTGTGGTGTATCCATACAGTGGACTACTAGGTAGCCATATAGTGACTAGAGGTAGTGTCTATTTAATGATGTGGAGGGATTCCCATAAGAGATTTACTTTTGAGTAAAAGAAACCAGTTTGTTTAAAAAAATGATATGAATATTTATATAGATGCTTAGAGGAAAGTTTTAATGTCTATATACCAAAACATCAGCAGTAGTTATCTCTGCTTTGTGAGACTTTAGGTGATTTTAATTTTGACTGTTATATTCTCAAAAGTGAAATTTCACAATGGTGACACATTATTTTCATAATCAGATAACAGAACAATGGTGGGAAAGTAAGGACTCAGCAGATCCCCTGGATTTAGGCATACAGCATGGTTGTGGGAAGGCAGCAGTGACCCCCTGCTTTCTCGGCACTCACCTTTGGCTCCTGGTCAAGGTGGCTGAACTCTTGTGTTTTGTGGTGGGTTCCCTGGGAACCCCTGTTGCCCATCTGTCCTGCTCCTGAGGACCTGAGCTGGGTTTCCTCTGTCTCTGAGGGAACTGCAGTGGGTGGGACCTGCTGGCACTTGCCACAGGGGATATAGGAGGGGGTGTTCTTGTTAGAGGCTGTGGGGAGGGTGGGTTTCCTCTGCTTCTCTTCTAAATAGATAAGACAGATTTGTACCTGGGCGGGGCGGGGGGGGGTGGTTTGCCAAAAAGAGTAACCTCTGAGAAACCAGGATGCAGTGGGCCCTCCCTGTCCCAGCCCAGAAGTGGCCAGGGTGCTGTGGATTGGCACAGGGCCCGCCAGGCATCCCTCCAAGCCTGGAGGGCCCTGGGACTGGGTGAGCCAACACTGGTGGGAATCACAACTGGAGGGAAAGAAAAGTGTTGCCAAGAGGAACTTGGGCCCTGAATGTTGGGCTGTGGACACAGCCCTGTGATTGGCTGAGGTCAAAAGAGATTTGCTGGCCTCTCACGGGGGTGGGGAGGAAACTGCTCTCAGAGTGAAAAGACCTGAGTGGAATCCTTGGTCACCTGTGCTGTCTTAGGCAGGTCAGTTGACCTCAGAGCCCCCATCTTCAAACCTATGGAATGGGGTGTACCTACAATCCCTTGTCATGTGGTGACTGTAGAGTAAGATCCCTTGACATCTATGGATGTCAAGGTAATGGAGTGGCATCTTAGGAAGGCAGTACATGGAAAGATGAAAAGTCATATATAGAAAGTCAGAGAGCCCTTAAATTCCTCTGAAATGCAGTGCCATCTGTCAATAACTGAGCCAGGTCTTCCTTTAGCACTGGGACAGATCATCATTTCTTCATTGGGCAGCCCCAGGGGCAGCAGCTCAGTTGTTTTTGAAGAGGAGGGAAGGGGGGCTCAGCCTAAGACAATCATATGTTCATACAGGGACTGAGACAGCAACACCCTGGCTGAAGCTCACTTGGGAACCAGAGGCAGGAGAAACTGGCCAGACCTTTTAAAATTGAGGGAAAATACCTATTATACTAAAATATACATAGGTTGGGCTTCCCAGGTGACACTAGTGGTAAAGAACCCACCTGCCAATGCAGGAGACACAAGAGATGGAGGTTCGATCCCTGGGTTGGGAAGATCCCCTGGAAGAGGGCACGGCAACCCATCCCAGTATTCTTGCCTGGATAATCCCAAGGATAGAGGAGCCTGGTGGGCTACAGTCCATGGGGCCACAAAGAGTCAGATGCAACTGAAGCATCTTGGCATGTCATGCATGCATAGGTTTATGCCAAACAGAATACCAAGTTCAGATTGGTTAGAGGTGTGTGTATGTATGGTACAAATTTCCTATACACTTATAGAAGGAAGTTACTTTTATTAGTTAAACAGATTATTATTATGGCTTTCTTCACAAGAAACTTTCTGGTCTGTTTCCTCTCCTTTCAACATTATTATTTTGCTTTTGACACTGAGCAAGGAGACAGGGAAGGCAGTTTGCATTCACTCTGACCCAAAGTGATGCTGCCCACCCGTGCAGCATACTTAAACTGCCCACTGCAAGCAGAGAGCTTTCGCAAGTAGACAAAGGCAGGCAGGGGCAGAAAGGAGCCTTGTTTGGGGCGGTGGCCTTAACCACCGACTCTGTGACATAAACAGCTGGGCTTCTCCTGGCCCTGCCTGTCCTGGGATGTTTACTCAAACCTTGTAAAAGCTTTGAAATAGCAGGCCTGCCCCAACGAGGCAGAAGAGGGATGGGACTCAGGAAGTTTAGGATGCCCTTCTGACTTGATTACTGGCTGGCTTAGGTAAGACAGGGGCTATGGGAGAGAGGATGGGAGGAGGTAGGACTGAGTTGTAGGACCTGAGAAACTGTGCCTGATGCTCCTAGTTATGCTCAGTGTGAGGCTTAGATATCTGCAGAGTAGCTAGCTTATGAGTAGGAAAAATATGCTGACTTGGATTGAATTAGCATCAAAATGATGTGTTTAAAAAGTGGTGAGAACTTCTAGATCCAGAGGAAATAATCAGGTAAGTACGCTAAGATGTGTATGTGTATGTGAATATGTGTTTATATATGTGTATAAACATTTATATGTATATATGTGTATGTATACACAAGCATAAACACACAAGGATGTTTATCACAGAATTGCTTATAAAAGTGCAGAATCTACATGACTGCAACAATACAGCTCTTCAAAGGAATGAGGCAGACCCAGATGGACTGATATATTAGGACTGAAAAAAAACTCAGAACACCAGCAAGTTTGTTCTGTATGATTCTATGATTGGGGTGGGGAGGAAACCTATATCCATAGGCTTATATGAGGAAAAAGACTGAAGGTAACATATAAATATGAAGCACAGTTGCAACTGAGCAGTGGAGGTTTTAAAAGTGATCTTATTGTTTTCTTTTTGCTTCCTTCTTTTTTCCCCCAAATTTAAGTTGCATTACTTCTGTAAGAAAGAAAGAATATAAGAAAATAAAAAGCATGGGAAAAACCCCAGAAAACTTGTAGGCAATGTGTGGACCAGGAGCTATAGCAGAAAAACAGATACCTTGATCTCATTTTGCCAAATTCCAGCTGTAAGGTCTTGGGAAATTCCAGTGTCCCCACTCTACAGATGACAGGCAACTGAGGTCCTAATATATTAACACATAATTTCTTTTAAACTGTATACTCAATACAAGTCATCTTATTGATTATTCTCCTCTCTGAACTCCCTGGCATTTTAGCTATAATATAGTTATTACATTTTAGCTGTAATACAGTTTACTATGCATCTTCAGATTCCCCAAACATTTACTAAGCGCCAGAGTGTCCACCATTCAGCCCAGAAGGCCCGGCCTGTGAGTGAGTGAAGGAAGGCAGGCATGGAGTCTGGCCCCTTCATGTCTGCTCTCCTACTGGGCCCCACGAGGGCCCTGAGAAGGTGCTGCCACTCTCCCTCTCTTACTCCACTTGAGGAAATCTAGAGGTGGAGGTGGGACTTGAATCCAGAGCTCCAGCTTCCAAGGCAGCATGCCCAACCCCAGCAGAAGGAAGAGGGCTGGAAGCCAAGATGCCTCCAAGCTCTCCTCTTCGCTTCCTCTGAGCACTGCGACATTCTCTCGGGGGAGGGGCTCTGCCGATCATGACCCTTGCAAAGATCCTTACAAGGGATCCACTCTGAAATTAAAAATCCCTAAGTGAACAAACCTTGAGCTTTCCTGCTCTTTCCTTCCCAGTCCTGAAAGTGAGGCCGGGAGAGATGAGCTTCTGCCAGGAATTCAGCAACTGAGTGTGCACGGAGTGTCAGCTTCTCTCCATTGCTGGTTGTTAGCTTACCCCCGTCCGGCACCAGCAGGGAAAACAGAGTCAGGCGGGCTGAGAGCAAAGCTCCTGACTTAAACATGTGAGTTCATCTGGACTGGACAGCTGCCTAGCTCAGGCAGGGCAGAATCTGCCGCCCTACCCTGTTTCCTTGAAATACAGACAGGGACATGGTTCCAAGTAGCTGGTGCCAGGCCTTGCAAGCTCCTACTTGTAAAAATGGATTTTAAAACATGTGAGGATATATGCTGCTCTCGTGCCTCTGGACTTCTCTAGGTGTCAGCATGAATCTCATGGGAGCCTGAAGTGACCCTGGGAAGCGGGCAGGGAAGGGGTGATGACTATAATTAATTCCCTTGCTTTCACTCCAGTCCTCCCTCCACTCTATTCTCCAAAAAGCCACCAGACTGACCTTTTAAATATGTCATCTGATCTTGGTAATGCACTGCTTAAAGCCTTCCAGTGGCCTCCCAACTCAATGAGTTCTAGAATGCTCTACGGGGTCTGGCCTTTGTCTCCCCTTGCCTTGCTGTGGCTACACTGGCCTTCTGGCTGTTCCCTGAATGCTCTGGGCTCCACATTTGTCCCTGTCTCATGGCCCTTGAACTTGTCCCCTGTCCCTGGAATACAGTATCCTTAGATTCTCACAAGCTGGCTTCTGCACATCATGAAGGTGTCAGCTTAGATGTCACTTCCCCAGAGAGGGTTTGCCTGACCACCCTGTCTTATAATACCACCCACCACTCCCCTTCTCTACCTCCTTTTGTCCTAGTACCTGACATCTTATTGGATCGTTGTTTATTGTTTTGTCTCCTCTACCATTATTTAAGCACCCAGACAGTAGAGACTTCATTTGTCTGGTTCAGTGCTTAGAACATACTTGCAATCCTGATATTTGTTAAATGTAGGAATGAATGCTCTTTTGATAGATGAGGAAACTGAGGCTCAGACAAGTGAAGAGTCTTGCCCCAGTTTACACAGCTAGCAAGGGCCAATGATGGACTCCAACTTAATGCCTGTGCTCCAGCCTAGAGCGGGCAAAACTCAAGAAAGAGAGTTCTTATAGGGCCACTTAGGAGCAGACAGCCTCTCGGACAACGTTCTTTTATGTTGATGTGAACCAACAGATCTTTCAGAAATAAAGGCCTCCTGGAGATTCTGCCATCTGTCGGCTGCCGCGTTAGAGCCTCTGAAGGAGGTCAGCAATCCAGCCACTCGCTGACTGGTGTGTACCCGGGAAGGAAGGACCAGAATTTAAAGAAGCCTCTCCTGCCCATCTAGATGAACTGCTCAGACCACAGGCAGGGCCACATGGACTCATAGATTTTTAAGGGCCACTATGCAAAATCTTTGCTCCCTAGTTGGGGAAACAGGCCCAGGGATCTGGTTGACTTGCCCGTGGCTGCCCTGTGGTTAGTGGTCCAGGTGGCTGGCACCATGGTTTTGCAACCCAGCTGGGACTTATTGTCTACCCACCACAGACTGGCCAGACTGGCCCTGGGAGACAGAGTGCATCACCCTCCCACACGCATTGCTTCCATGTGTTTGGCTCCCTTAGCACACTGCATTGAGCCTTTCCAGATTCAGTGCTGGGGCCAGCAGAGGTGAGGGGTGTTAGGGCCAAGCTGTGGGAAATAGTCAAATGAGGAAATGCACTCTTCTTCTCTTATTAGGGGTCCTCAGGGAGGGAAAGGACAGGACAAAAACAAGGATCTTGGGGGACCGATCATTCCTTACTTCCCCACTACCCCAGAAGTTGCCTTGGGGGTAAGAAGAGGCCACTGGTTTGCTCTCTACAGTGGACTCGCACTTGGCACAAGGTACCAGCTGAAACTGGCACCAATTCCATACACCAGAGTGCACTGCTGAATAGGGGGCAGGGATAAAAAAGGAACTGCGCAGTTCAGCTGGGCAGCACTTCTTAGTGGGCCCCCGCCCCTACCACTGCTGACTCCATTCCCAAGCCAGAGATTCAGGAGTTGTGTTGAACATTAAAACTGGTGCCCTCTTTGATCTGATCCTTCCTTTCTTGATCACGCCTAGTGGTTCAAAGAATTGCCCCCAGCGTACTGTGTCCTGGTGGTGCTGAAAGAATACCAGTAATTGTTACCAAACAGCGGATGGAGTGTGGAGACATGTTCCCTTTGCCCAGCGGGCTCCCAGTTGGCACTTCATTACAGCACAGACGGGGGGCAGGGGCCGCGTTGGCATTTCCTGTACACCCACACTCAGGCCGGCCCCTTGACCTGACGACTGATGAGTGCTAGGTGCTCCGACTAGCCAGTGTCCAGTGGCCCCACCATGGTAGGGCCACCCACCTCCTGTTTCATGAAAAACGGCCCTGGTTTCCTTCAGACCCTAATTGGACTGCATCTGGCCTTTTGCTCTACTGCGGCCTCCCCACAGAATGCTGGCTGTGGGCCGTTCCCTCCTCCGGCCAGAACAATGCCGGGCTCTGGTCGCTGACCCCGGCCCAAGCAGGCCTGCCAACTCCATGGCTCCCATTCCTCACTCTGCACAGAAAGACTGGCTTCCCATACACACAGCTTCTCTGCAAGGAAGGTTTGGGGGCTACCCCCACACTCTGACTGACCACTTCAGGCCTGTCCAAACTCCTCCCACCCCTGGGTAGAGAGGGACCAAGATGTGACCCTGAAGGACTTAATTACTCATCAGCATTTCTAGCAATGCTTGCTCCCGCTGCCTCCTGCTGGGCCTCTCTGCACGGCTGTGGGGCGTTCATTCCACTTGGACTGATACCAGTCGCTGCCCCTTGCTTCAACCTGACCTGAGATCACAATGCCCTGCGCAAGAGTAAGTGGGGCAGTCGACGTCTCATGAAGGGAAGGCTGGCAGCTAGGCTGTGAGCTCGCCATGCCCCATGTGGGGCTCGGCTAGTATTCTACATTTTCTTTTCTCTCCTCTTGGAACTGCTTCATTCTCTCTCCTGCTGTCCTCCAGCCTCTTCACTGCCTTGGGAAAGGGGGCCTCTCATGAAACAACCATTACCATCATTGTTTATCAGGGTTGTGGCTTGCCAGGCACTATGCAGAGTTCCTTGCTTTCAGGGTCTCACTTCATCCTGACAACCCGCAGAAGCAAATGATTTGTCTGAGAGTCTGCAGCTTGTAGAACCTGGAACTGAGAGTCAACCTTAGGTTCTTTGTTGCTCGAGTCCTCATGTTCTTGACCACTGCACTGCATGACGTGTCTCTCTTTCACAGAAAATGTCGCTTCTGCTAAACCCTGGAACAGCCCCTTATGAAATTGCCTTTGACCTTTTTTATTGGGTCCCCTCTGCACAGATCATGCACAGGCAATTGGGACAAGATATGCAAATTAAAATCCCAATTGAAAATATCAGAGGGATCTGCCAGCACCCCTGCCACAGTTATGAGTTTGCCCCCATGAGGAACTGGAGTCCCACAGCCATTTCCTGTACCCCAGCTTCAAGAGCTGGTCACATGGACCAGAGTGTATCTGCCTTGCACTTCTTGGTGGCCTCTGCTTCTCCCAGTGGATTCTGCAAGGTGTTTCCTGTAGATCTTGCTGACGGTCTTTGCTGGCACGTAGCAAAATCCGCCCAGAACATCATGATCTGTTGGCCTTTGCCTGGACCAGGTTTTGTTTTTGTTTGGTCTTTAAAAAAAAAAAAAAAAAACCTCTCCCCCACCACCTACCCACCCCGCAACCAGGGGCATGGGAGCGGGAGGGAGGAGGACAGAGATGAAGGTAAAAATACTGACAGAGTGAAAAATGTTGAATATTCCTTCTGTTTCAAAAATAGAAGCCTCTGGGGCTAGGATGGAGCTTGGCTGGGTTCGGGTTGGATTGAGGTTGAAGTTGAGATCAAGGTGGCAGGCTTCTATGCCTCACAGTACACCCTTCAGGAAGGGGTTAGGGTTCAGGTTGGGTAGAAAAGAGACTCTCTCTTATTTTAAGAACAGCTTTTCTGAGCAGCTCAAGGAGCATCTGAAATAAGCCATCCAGGGAGGATGGGGGCAGATGGTGCCCCATCACACTCTATAGGAGAACTAGAGGGACCCAGAGGAGAGGTGAGTTGTTTAAGATTACTCAGAACACTGGAGTGGCCTGGAGAATCCACACGTCTATTAGATCACTATCTTAGCTGCTGTGAAACTAAATCAGCATGGCAAGGGTGACTGAGTTTTATCTTCATGGATGTGGCATATCCCCAGTTAGTATATGTGAGGTCATTAGCACACAGTCCCCATGGAGATGCCATCCTGGAATCATTTTTATTTACCTTGGATTAATATACAGTTGCCAGGTTAAAGACAGAAGCCTTCTTCTCAGCATTTTTAGAATCCTTCTGTAGGTAGATATGGGGCCACTCAGAGCAGGAAGCCTGGCCTGGCATTAACGTACAATGCTCCCATAATGACTTTAACCACTGAAATTATCCCAGGTTTGTTGACATTCTTGGAAATAAACTCTTTACTGGACTGTCAGCCTGGAAAATAGTATGTTACTACAAAAAATAAAATAATGGCTCATAAAGAAAACAGATTGGTGAGGGTGACTCAGATTGTGCAGTTGATGGACCGGGTGGGTGACTTAGGAGCCAGCTCCGTCCAAGGTGCAGTCCCCAGTTTTGGCAACTGCAAATCATCCAGACAGATAACAGGTTAAGAAGGACTTTTACGACAATACCAGAAGAGTCACCTAAAGCATCCTAATTACTTACTCAGGTTTGATCAACTCTTCAGAAGTATGATTATAGACCCAGTAAACAGGCAGAGCATGATGTCCTGGCCCATTACCAATGGAGAGAGTAGAACCCAGGGGAAATAAATGAATTCGAGATATAAGGTGATGGAAAAATAACCTTAGCCCTTTAAGTTGTGAGGGGCCCTATAATACTTGCAGGGCCCTTTATTATAATAATCCAAGCCCTTTATTTTTCAGAATAAAAAACTAGTACTGTCAGAGAAGAAAGTGATTCATCAAACTCACACAGCACATGTGTGGAAGAACCAGAAAGAGAATCCATTTCCCAACTCCTGGCCCAGGGCTCTTTCTACTACTTGATACTTTCTATGTAATAAGACTCCCCACCCCCACCCCCAAATTTCTATACTTCCATATCAAAAAAGCACAGTTAGTAGAATAAGTAGAGTTCTTTATTTGTGTGTGCTCACTCACCAAGTCATGTCTGATTTTTGGTGACCCTATGGACTGTAGCCCACCAGGCTCCTCTGTCCATGTTGGAGTATGTTGCCATTTCCTTCTCCAGGGGATCTTCCTGACCCAGGGATTGAACCTGCATCTCCTGCATTCGCAGACAGATTCTTTACCAAAGTAGATCTATCAGGAAGAGCATACAGAGTGGGGAGGGTGAGGTCTGTCTTGACTTTGTACACTGATCAGCAGTCCCTGGGAAATCTGCATCCATCCTCCATTAACTCGATTGGGGAGCTCAAGGCCCCAAGTGAGGCAGAGAAGGAGACTTGGAATCATGTCATAGTTGGAGAAAAACCATCAAAATCTAGGAAAATCCTTATCTTGGAGACTCTGTAGGGCACATGACCATGCTCTTCAGATATCTTGTTTTGTGTAAACCCAAAATGTCAGCTAGCTAGAGGAAGCTACAGAGAGGCAGTGTAAAAGAGAATTTTAGAACAGTCAAGAAATGGCTCAACATAGGAACCTAGGTCAGCGATGTTACATAGTTGCCAGACTAACACTGGGATAATAGGATGAGTGACTATGAAGGTCCCACCAATCTAGAGTCTGTGGCCTAAGAAATGTAGTCTGTCCCCCTACACCTCAGTCACACACGTGTTTTCAGTGGTGGAAAACAGCAGCTCCAGAGTCAGGCTGCCTGGACCGGCATGCTTTGTCCACCACTTCCTACTCATTCTCTACAAGCCTCCGTTTCTACAAGATGGGGCTAATGATAGCACTTACTTTACTGAGTCTTAATGAAGCTCAAATGGAATAATCCAAATATTGAGCATGAAATATGCATAGTAAGTGCTTGATGGATGATGGCATTTATTATAATTAATGATAGTATTATAATTAGTGTTATAATTGATGACAACAGTATTCTTATCAATAGGGAAAGCTGGGCACTGCCTCCAATGACCATTCTGCTGTTTTTTATGGCAGTGTCTGGCAAATATGTTCATCTCTGAGACTCCTATTACTTATTCTCCAAAAGCACTGGCATATCAAGGAAAATGTGTCCCTATTTGCTCTGTGTCATTCCAGGTGGCAACATCTCTGGGTACTGGTTGGGGATGTGCTCCAGAGACTATCTCAGCCAACATTTTAGTATGAGTTGCCCATGGACAGATTGAGTAGGAAGTTCTGGGTGTCGTGTCATGACTACAAAGCCCTGGCCACCCTCAGATGTACAGCAGAGGGAGTGGGGGGAGGTCACTTTATGGGGGTACTCTGTGGTCACCCAGCATCCAGGAGCAGGGCTGGCTGTGATCCAGCACATGCAGTGTTTATTGGGCCAGCCCTCTTTTGGAGAACACAGATGCTCCATCAGGAGAGGTGCATTCTGGGTGGTCCACAGAACCAGAAAACATGACTAGTCTCGTCTGGTGCAGGAAGCCATTTTGGCAGCTGGATAGGGACCTGCAGAAGATCTGGAAAGTGCCTGTGGGCTTCTCTATGTTTCTAACACTCATCAGTCCCACTTGGTCCACAGGCAACTCTGCTGGGAGGGAATGAGCCTGCATGTCAGGAAGTGATGGGTGTGGGGGAAGAGGGAGAGTTGGGTTTATTTGGAAAACTTATGCCAGGTGGCTTCTATCTTTATTATTTTTCACCCTCACAAATGTGCCATTCACCTTTCTTCAGAATGAGGAAACTGAGGCTTGGAGAGTTATATATCTGGCCCAGCTTGGCAGAGTTGGGCTGAGTTCAGAAATCCTTTCTCCAGGACACCTATATGCTTAAATACAGTAAGTGTAAGGTTACCAAGACAGGACTGGGGGTGGAGTGGTCAAGGGACCAAGGACCTGTGTGCAGAGAAGCAGCATCATTGTCTATAGACCCAGTTTGTGGACAGTCCTGAGAAGTCCTGCATTCAAGCTCCTATCACCCAGAGAACCTGACATTTGCTGGGGTTGGAATGAGTAATAGGGACTCCTCTGCTTCTTTCCAGCCAGGTCTTCATGGTCCCTTAGCCATGGGACCTCTGACACTTCAGGCTCAATTTGACCTCTGTGCCCTTGCTCATGCAGTCCCCCTGCCTGGAACACCCTCCTTCTTCTCTTTCCATTATCAAAACCAAACATTCTTCCTGGTCAGATCCTGGCAGAGGAACTGACTTTGGAAAGTTACAGCCAGTTATAGGGGTGGAATGGATGTACAGCAGAGGAAGGTTAGTGGGAGCTAGGACTAAATGCAAGCACCGATTCACCTAGCAACTATCTACTGAGCACCTACTATGTTCCAGGCATGGTGTGAGATGTTGGGGATAGAATGGTGAGCTAAACAGGGCATGGTCCCAGCACAATTTAGTGAGGTGGGTGAGGAAGGAGCAGAAAGATACATTATTCAAATGAATGCACAAACATATACTCAGAAACCAGGGACCATGATAAGTTTAACAGGAGTCTTGTTTTGGTCTGATATTGGGGGAGGGTTCAGGGAAAGCTTTCTCCAAGAAAGTGCCCTTTGAGTTGAAATATAGTTGAAATATACAAGATGGATAGGAGTTCTAGATAAAGGGAAGCAGAAGGTCTTATGCAGAGGGAATGACACTACCCGAGGCCTTGTAGCTGAGCAGGGTTAGACCAGGGCTATTGATAAGATATCCAGAAAAGTTTGCTTGTTCCTCCTTCCCACCTTTCCTAGTCATCAAACCAGTGCTCCTGCCCCCCAAACCACAAGGCTTTAGGAAGTTAACCCCGTTTTGGCAAGTTAACCCCACCTCAACGTTCTCAGCATCTTGTCTTATATATAAGTCCTTCTCTGATAATTCAGCCTTAAGAATTTTCATTTTCTCTGCATTTCTGATGCGTTTGACTTCCTGGGTGAATGTCCAGATTTGTACAATGTCAGGTTGTAGGAAGATGACTAAGCTTTTCTGTCAGGTGTATGTGGATTGAATTCCCAGCCATATGACCTCTGAAAAATTTCTTATCTCTCCTGAGTCATGTTTTCTTTATTGACCCAGTAGAAATCATACTGTATATCTTGCAAGTTAGTTTTAAGGATTAGATATAACATTTGTAAGGTTTTATTTCCTGTGTTTTTCCACCTGGAACACAATGCCTGGCAAGTTGTAGTCACTCAAGAAATACTTATTGAATGAACAAGAGGCTCAAACACTGTTCAAAGGGTAGGTGGTCTTATTCTTTACCACTGACACCCCTCCCAATCACACTGTTAGGCCAGAGCAGGTTGTTCAAAAATACCAAGGATGGACTGTGTAATTCTGCTGTTACCCACTTTGACCAAAGAGGGCAGAAGTTAGCATTCTCTACTTTTCTTGAAACCAAGATTGGCCTCCTTAAAAGGCACTTAGATCTTATCTCTAGCCATTTTTCCATGCCCTCAGCATTAGCTGTCCCTGATCACTGTCTTGGAACGTGAAGAGGTATAGCCTGGTCCTTCTCATACCTGTTGTGCTCTGAGGGTCTACCACCTGGGTTCTGTGGTGAGCTGAGGGTGAGGGGGAAAGATTCTGAGTGAACTGGGGCAAGGGAACACCTGCTTTCAGTGCCACCCTCCAAGCCGTGTCCATTTGGTGTTCGCAATCTTTCTGGCTGAAGTTAGGGAAGCTGAAGAGAGAAGGGAGAAGCCTTGACTGTTTTACAAGCTACTCAACGAGTAAGGTATGAAAGCACCAGGGTCTTCTTGGCGTCTGTGCTGTATAGTCCCCAGAGATGGAGCAGAGAGCAGACAGTGCTGTTTGTTGAAACCATAACAAAGTCTTCTACCCGTCTCTGATGCATTTTGGGGGCAGATTCGCTGTCTGCAAAGACCCATCTGCAGGTCTGGTGTGCAAACAAGGGCAGTCCCTTGGCCTTCTTGCTCCAGGACCTATCCTGGAGTCGCCCAGCTCTCCTAGCAAACACATCCCAGTTAGCAGAAAAGTAAGATAAATACTGTAGACAACTCCTGAGATGTTGCCAGCTGTTCTGGTCTCACAAAGTGACCTGACCTAAGAGCTCCAAGTTCTGAGAACCATTCGTCGGCATGGTATTTTTCTGGGCATCGCTTCAAAGGGGCCATAGTTGAAGACCAGGCTGCTATTCTGGTAGCCTCTTGTGTGGGATAAAGTTTCCCATGGGCCCCTGGGGAGGACTGGAGTACTTGGTGGGTGGGGGGTGTTCTGAGCACCCCTCACCCATGTGCCTGCATGACAATGAGCAGGTCAGCACCTCTGAGCTGAGTGGGATAGAACCTTCCAGAGGTTAGTGTGCACTCTGGACGCTGGGACACACTGGAGCTGAGCCTGACAAAACACCCTGGAAAACTCCTGGAAGAGGTTAATGGGCTAGAGAGGAGGGTGTGGGGCAGACAGACTCATTAAATCTTAACTTTGAAGATCACAGATAGGATGTGAACTGGAATGGGCTCACTGATGAGTCTGATGCTTAGTGGGGCAAGCAAGGCTTGGTCTTGTTTCTAGGTCTTTCTTGAGGCTCTGGTACCTACTCATTTAGGCCCATGTTATCATGAGGTCTGCTGACAGGACAAAGTGATAAGTCTTCATCACTGCCTTCAAAGAGTGAAAACCCATCTGAGAAATGACATTGCCATGTATTGGAGCAAGGCCCCCCTCCCCCACAAGCCAAGCATCCCTCCTACCTCTTGGATTTCACTGTCCCCTGCCCCTTGTCACACACTCTGCTTTCTGTCACTCTAATGGGCTGGGCTCTCCTGCCTCCAGGCCTTTGCCTCTGGTTCCACCTCTACCTGAAGACCTTTTCATTTTCTTTCTCTTGGCTGACTTGTGGTGATTTCTTAGATCCCAGCTCAGGCAGGATGCCTTCCCCAGACATATTCATAGCACCACCAGGGCAGGATTCAGGACTGACTCACTTGGGGAGTGAGGACCATTTTCAAAGGGAGATGGTGCTACTGTGACCTGGGTTTCTAGGAGGCCAGTGAGTCAGCTACCTCAAAGTGTTCACCAAGTATGATTAGAATCGCTGAGGCTCTTGTTCTGCAAAGTGTGGTCAGGAGGGGACTGTCAGCACCCCAAGCATGGAAAGTATGCCTCGCTTGGCCAGGTGTGTCTGCTGGATGCCCCCATGGCTCTCTGACTAGGACCACCTGGCTTCTCATCTCACAAGATAGAAGTAAGCTTCCGTGACATATGAGCTTCCTCTACCTGCTGACTGTGGAACCCCAAGGCACAGCACAGGACATGAGGCATGTAGTCCCTCAAATACATCTGAATGAATAGCATGAGTGAATGAATTAATTCCAATCACTCATGATAAAGGAAGAGGAGGAGGAGGAGAGAGAAGGGGGACAAAGGAGGAGGGGTGGGTACCACTGACCTCTGTTAGGATGCCAGGCCTTGGGTTTGTCATCTGTGGGTGGAGTTTGGGTGCTGATCCTCTCCAGAGACGTGTTAACCGGTGTCTCTTGTATCAGGACCCTATGACTCACCTCTTTGGATGTGAATCTTCAGTATTTTGGGATCAGAGTCTCATTCTGGCTTATTGGATCACACTTTTCCCTGCATCCCTCTTCTTGTCTGGGTGACCCTTAGGAGTTGGGACTCTGGACCCCCCACTCCAACAGCCTAAACATGAAACCATCTCTGTCTCTCTTTATTGTATTACCTTTGATTCCCTCCTGCAGTGTCATCCATTCCTTCATTCAACAAACATTCTTGGGGGACCCCTGCCACATTCTAGGCACTGTACTTGGTGCTGGAGCCCCAGATGCATCCCCCACTGTTTAATAACTCAGGCCAGTGAGCACCAAGAAACGGATTATTAAGAAATCTGTGTGGGAAGAAAAGAAGCTGAGCAGAAGACAAGAGGGACTAGTATGGCCTGGGATGGACAGAACGCTTCCAGGAGGAGGTGGCATTTCAGCTGGGTGGGTTGTGCAGGAAGAAAGGTTGTGTGGACAGATGCCCAGGGAGAAAGTGATCCTCACAGAGACAAGGGGCATTACAGGCCAGGCCAGTGTAGTGGGGCAAGTGCAATGGGGGGTGACGGAGGTTGTGGAGGGCAGGTCTTGAGGTAGGGTCCCAGCTCTGTAAGCAGTATATACATCGTTGAGCTCCTCAAAATAATCCTGTCGATGCTGGGAAACCAGAGAGCCTTAGGATGGGATTGTTGCTGCTATTTGTTCTTGGGAGAATGAGGGGGGCCTGTGGGAGAAGGACCAACCTTTCCCACTTTGTGTGCTTTGGGATATTGATACTCCTTTCCTGATCGCACTCTCAGAGCAAAAGCCTCTGTGCCTCTAATTGTGCTTGGTGAGCACTTTAGGGCAGCTGCCTTACTGGCCTCCTAGAAAACCCAGATCACACAAACACCATCTCCCTTCAGAGTTGGTCTTCAAGCCCCAGGTGAGTCAGCCCCGAATTCAAGGACCAGCCAGTCCTGGCATTTTGCTCTTCCTGGGCCAAATGATCCTTATCTTTCCCCCAAGTTGGCCTTTGCCACTAGAAGAAATTGAGAGTAGCTGACTTTACAAGTAGGTGAATTAGAAATGGCATGTATTAATGCCACGTCTAGGCATGTGGCCAGGTAGTGACTCTTAAATTTTCTCTTTTAGAAGATTAAAATTGAGGTCACCATTTGAAACATGAAAGCAGGAGTGAGATGCAGATTTTGTTTGTGTTCCCTTTTCAATAACTTCTAAATTCCAGGCAACTTGACCTCTCTGGGGCTGTGTTCCTTTCCTCCCTCCTCTGGCCCCTTCATCTCACATACAACAGACGTCAGCAGGGGCCCCTTTGTGTTTCCCGGCCTGCTCATGCAGAAATCCAGTGCTTACAAGGTGAGGAGAGCTAGGACCCTGCCAGCCCCCTCCGCCCCTTGCCAAGAGTCCCAGGACAGGGCATCCCCAGGACAGCCTTGCCGGGGGTGGCGGTGGGGGGAGAGGGGCAGGGGGTGGGCGGATCTCAGAACACAGGCAGGCACTGAGAAACAAGAGTCTGTGCAGAAAGAGGTTTTAATATCCTCCGGGTTTTAATAGCTTTCCCTGAGATGGAAACTTGGGTTGAAATGATTTGCAGCCCTCCAGATTTTTCTGAGTGTGTGTGTGTGTATTCGGGTTTATTTTTAGCCGCAGGGGTTTATTTCTTGCCAAAAAAAAACCTGCTTAAATAAAACCAAGATTAATACTTTTACTTAAAGGAAAGAGTTAGTCAGGACAGGCTTTGAACTGGAGACTCCCTATCTTGATTGAGAGTGCATCTTAACAGTCTGGCCTTGGCTTTGACATCAACAAAAAGGGCCTTTGAAATGGACAGAGAGAAGTGCCCTCGGGGGGCCAGGACAGGATGCAGGAAAAGCCTATTTGTGAGACTTCTCTGAGGAGCATTCTTTTCCACATAGCCTGCCCTGCCTGCCCGCACCCCTCAAGTTCTCCAGAGCCTTCTTCCCGGAAAGGTGGGACTCTGCTCACTCCCAGCTGTTCTCCTTACGCTCTCCCCACCAAGTCTGGTTCAGGTTTCTATTATATTTCCTCTGGATTCAGATAAAGCAAACGGAGTCTCTTCACCAGGATGAGCTAAGACCCAAATCAGATGCCACCTCTAGGGAGCTCCTGACACCTTTCCCTGGGACAGGCTTTGCCCCTCTTTGTGGCATACTGGCTGTGTTTGCCAGGTTTGAATACCATTCACTTGTTTCCCTTCCTGTCTTTCATATTTCACAGTAACTCTGTTCCAAGTTCCTCCAGGGCTTCATTTATCTCCAGATCCCTGTGAACTTAGTACAATAGTCAATAAACTATCACTGGGCAGATGTTTATCTGACCTTGTGAACTGGGACCTGCCATTAGCCCCTTTTGATAGAATAAGTCTCAGAAAGACTTGGTCATTTTCCAGAACTTGTTCAGAGGAGCTTTTTTTTTTTCCTTTCAAATTGTCCTCCATGTGGGTGGCACTTTTAGCTTCATGCGCTCAGCAAATACATATTGGGGGCCTGCTATCTGCCAGGCTCTCTTCTGGTTGCTTGGGCTACAGTAGTTATAGAACAAAGACCCTGCTTGCTCATGAGGCTTACATTCTAGTTGGGAGAGACAATTAATGAACACACAAGGTCTCTATAATACGGCAGATGGTGGCTGGTGTGTTGAGCACAGTAAGGCTGGCCGGCAGATATAGGGAATGCCTGGGGGAAGGATGTGGGGGGTCGGAGGAGGCCTCCTGACCAGGTGAAGGAGGGGGTCATGTGGCTACTGAAGGAAAAGTGCTCTAGCAGCAGGGCTGCAAAGGCAAAGGCCCGGAAAGGGTGGTTTGTTTGGCGTGAAGGAAAGTAGGAAGGAGGTGCTGTGCTGGTGTGGAGCCAGTTGCCATTTCCTGAGATGGGGAAGCCGATGGGAGGCTGAGGTGTGGTTGAGGGTTGTTAACAGGAGCTCAGCTTTGGATGGGTTGAATTTGAGATGTTGTCTTAGACTTCCAGATATATAAATGTAGACTCTTGGATATGTAAGTCAAAGGTCATGGAAGTTCTGGGTTGGAGGATGTAAAATGTGGGAGCTGTCAGCTGTACAGCTGGTATGAATAGCACAGGCTGCATGTGAGTAAGAGGAGGGTGAAGAACCCTCTGCTGACTGGACTGAGTACCGGGGAGGTCATGGGTGACAGCAGTTTTGGCAGAGTTGGGGAGAGGCATGAGGTCATCATAGGCACCTTTTGAGCTTGGTAATCATTACACCAATTTATAAGCTTGGATAGGAAGTGTCCTGCCCAGGGTCACACAGAGATAGGGCAACAACTTCATCCAGGTCCCATGTGCTCCATGCATGTTCATTCCAGTGTATCATGGTCACTTCCATAAGGTTTTCCTGATCTGACCTTTCAGCTTCTGAGTTTTTCCAGAGGGGCTTTTGGGGTTTGGGGTGGTCATGACAAACGGACTGGGAACCAGAAGGATTCGGTTAGGGTGGACCCCTTAGGCCTCTGCCTCCCACCCTTAATTCCTAAGGCCCTTTCCTCAAACATAGACATCATCAAAGTGTCATCAAAGTGTCCCCAAAGAGGCAGCAGATAATTGAAGAGGTGATTGAAAAGGCCACGGGAGGCGGATGCTAAAGACTCTCAGTAGATGAGGAAAGGCTGAATTATAGGAATCTTTTGGGTCCCTGGTTGTCTCCCTCTGGTTAGTACATCAGAGAATCTACAAGCACTCACCACCAGCAACATGGCCATATATCATCTGTTTAGCTTCAGGGTTACAAAGTGCCTCTTTACATGTGCATTGCCTCACCTAATTAATCACTCTGATTAACCTCAGGCTTATAGTGTTGTGAGAAACCTCATGGACCATTAGGTTTTGTGGTTTTTTTCTTCTTCCCTGAAAGCCTTGCTGGGGAGCACAGGGTGCTAAACAGGTGATACTCTGTTATATTGCTGATGGTGATTACTTGTGGATTCCTGTTACTAATCAGAGGACATGTATGTCAGTGATTGGAAAGGGAAGTGGGTAGTCAAGAGGATGTGGGGGTCAGAGGGGATTATAAAGGAGTTCTTCCTCCTAGAAACAGTCTTGTCTGATTCTTAGCAGCACTGACAGTGGGGGAGGGGAGGTGCAGAAAAAGTACGAACTCTTGGAGTCAGTACAAATCTCACGGAAAAGTTTGGAGCCAGTCTGCTTTCTTGAGGGCCTACCAATTTTTTCCCCACTGGGACGCAAAACTGTTCTCAGGGTATCTGATTTTCTTTTCCATAGTTGGAGGATGGGGACCATAATAGTCACCTCATAGGGTTGCCACGAGGATAGAATGCGATAACATGTACACACTGCTTGGCACATCAGAGGGGTTCCATGCATGGTAGTTGTCACCAATGCATTCTAGTTCCTTCCCTCTTCCCTAGACTTGCTGATGTGATGCAAAGAAAGGCAAGGAACTGAGGGTTAATTAGTGGAAAGGCAGCTGGAGAAGAGATAGAGCCTGATTCTGCCCTACTTGCAGAGGCTGAAATGCAGGCTGTCCATGATGCATAGAAAGTGAGAATTGCTTGGTGGCTGAGCCAGGTGGGCTATAGAATCTGTTGCTTATTGCCTTTATTGTGAGTACTCTGGCCTCAGAAAGGACCTTTCCTTTGTCACCCTGTTGAGAATGACAACTGGCAAATAAACATCAGGTGACCATTAGACAAGCTGGATTGCAGACATCCCTCCTTCCTGATTTCTAGAGTGCTTCCATGGAAGTGGGCATCATTTTAAAACTCCCAGACCCCTCTCTTCCTTTAAGTTCAGGCCCAAGAGATGGGTGATCCCAGGGTCCAGGCTTTTGTACCTACCTAGATCCTGCCTGCTGCTGTCAGGACATCCCTTCTCTGGGGTTGACATTAATAGTGATTTCTGCTTTTGGAGAAGTTCATTCTGTCTTCTGGCCAGATGTGCCTTAGTTATTCTCGCTGTTGTCCTAAATACTGTACGGTAAGCCAGCAAAAGGGCCTTTGAGAGACAGGTGTGGGGCAGTGTGTGTGTGTTTGTCTGTGTCAGAGGTAGTATCTCACCCACTAGACCATGAGATGGCTGAATCAACTCCTACATCACGGAGAGGATCTGTACTGCTCTTGACAGGATACTAAAAGATAGGTAGAATCTAAGGTCTTCCCTTGGCAAACATTAATTCAGGTAAGGGATCCTTGCTGTCAAACTTAGCCAAATTCCAAACAGTTTGGAGCAGAAAGGTCTGGATTTGATTGAAGATGGTTGGATAGGAGGTGGAAGGAGAGGATGAGAGGCAGGGCCAGCTCATGGCCCCTTTCTGAATCTCTGAATATGCTGATGAACAGCAGATGTGCACTTTCGGGGCACACCAGTAAGCTGCATTGGAAGCAGAACCCTGTTGGCATCAAAATTGGTTTTCGTTTAAAATTTATGCTGCTTGTGGTCTATATTACCATGGATGTGTGGGAGCAAGCAGCATACAATTATTTCTGGAAGGGATGTGCCTTGTTTTGCTTGTTTTTGCAAGCACTTATTATTCCTCCCCCCCCAAAATAAAAAAATTATTTAAAGGAAATAAAGATAATTCTATAGAGATACATGTTTGTACCTGGATCCTAAGATGTATTATATATTTATGAGGGCCCCACATATATTTGGGCTTCCCCCAATGGCTCAGTGGGTAAAAGAATCCACCTACAATGCAGGGTCCCATCCCTGAGTCAGGAAGATTCCCTGGAGCAGGAAATGGTGGCAACCCACTCTAGTATTCTTGCCTGAAAATCCCATGGACAGAGGAGCTGGTGGGCTATAGTTCATGGGGTCGCAAAGAGACTCACAAGCACATACATTTAAATATCTATATGCCAATTGTATAAGTACATATAGCCTGGTCAATTTCTTCTTATCTGCTTTTAAATTAAAATATTTCTTTTGAACTCCATACATTCAGAAACCCAGGAGTATAAAAGGCCCCCAAGATTGAGATTTAGGCTACACCTCACTCCCACTTCTCTGACTGGTGCTAGCCATGAAATTTTAAACTTTGTCTTCCTGCTAGAAGGAACTCGCTGGAGGTGGGAAATGGGACTTCTATTTCTTGTTGTCACCTCCAACAGTACCCAACCCATTCTCCCGGACGCCTATCCAGTTTACGCCCATGTAGGTTCAGTTGGTGGAGGGCACTGGGGAGACAATGTGGGGGCTGCTGTCCAGCGTGGAAGAAAATAAAGAAAACCTGTGTCCAGCCAAGCCCATCTGTGCAGCTGGCTTCCAGCTGCTACATCAAGGTGGTGGGAATGGTCAGACGTGCTGCCAACTTCAAGTTTGGAAACTGTTTTCTGTTGTTGCTGAACCATGACCTCCCTGCACCTCCCCTGTCCACTCTGGTCCCTGGGCCAGCAAATGCCTTGGGGGCATCCTGATTGCCAAACAGGAAAGTACAAAATAGCACACAATTTGAATTGCAGAGGAAAAACCGAAGCAAATAAAGACATATTAATTCACCGACCAAATAGGCGGATTTGGGATTGGCCAGTGATTTTACTTTGGACGGACTTTGCAGATCTATTTGTGAGAGCAGAATGTTATTTCAGTTCAGTTTAATGCAATTTTGTTTTTGTACGGAAAACATTGGTGTGGCCTCTGTGCTGGGTCATCCTGCCTCAGTCTTTCTGGACCAGGACCATGGGATCTTGTTTGGTCCTGGCAGGTCCCTCTTGGGTTACATATGGATGATGAGATGGGATAGGCACCATGGGTTTGGGTGGACTCTGGGAGTTGGTGATGGACAGGGAGACCTGGCGTGCTGCGGTTCATGGGGTCACAAAGAGTCAGACACGACTGAGTGACTGAACTGAACTGAAGTTTGTTCTGACCAGTTAGTATCTTATCCCCTACCTCTCAATGAAATTTTACAAGACCAGAGTATTTTGATGAGCTTGTCTTTCTCCTCGTCCTAAGGAGAAGCCCCAGACCTTAGCTTACAGTGCATGTCAGAAGCCTAAAGATGCTAAGGATGGACACATAACAGAAGTCATGGTAGTAGCAGAAATACTAATAATAGTGATGGCAAACACATAGGGTTTGGGATGAGCCACACTGTCCTTGGTGTTTGTACTACTTAACCTTCACAGCAACTTTATGAGATATTGTCACAGATTAGGAAACAAAGGCATAGAGAGGCTTAGTAACTTTCCTAAGGTCACACAGCATCAGGGCTTGGATTCAGACCCAGGCAGTCAGGTTCCAGAGACCAGGCTCTTCAATACTATGTCATGCTGCTCTTCACTAGTAATAAGTACATCACTTAAAAGCCACGTGAGGGGCACTGGGGCCAAGACAGAGAGATTTAGGAAGAAGGAGCTCTGGGGACACAAGAGTTTGCCTGAGGCCGTACAAAATGGAGCTCAAACTCAAATGTGGCTTCCTGATTACAGAAATTTACTTTCCCCTGAACTATTCTCAGATGAAAGACTCTAAGCTCAGACCATTTCAGGGTAAGGAAGGAACTGGCTCCCTGTGCATGCAGAAGCTTCCAGAAGTAGCCAGCTTTACAGAACAGGTCTGCTTATGACATATTATGTCTAAACGAAGGCAAGCCATTTTTGAGCCAGGAAAGGGTAGATGTTACTATTTAAAGGAATCCCTTCTGCTTTTTTCCCTCCCAAGCCAAGGGCTCACTCTTTCGTTTACCTTCTGTATTAATGAAGCAGCAGCAGATGAAGCCAAATCAATTCAGGAAGAATCAATAGGAAAGTCCTGGCAAAGATGCCTTCTGCCCAACAGTTAAGCTGTTACAACCTGCCTGTGGGAGTTAATGTAGAGGAAATAGTCCCTGGGGCCTCTGGGAGGATGGCTTCCTGCCAAGGATGCTGTTTCAAAGTTGGACACAAAGGTGGAGGCAGAATCTTTAGGGAGCTTGGCCTGGGATCTCGCCAAGCTCTTTTTTTTTTACAGCAGACTTGGAAACAATCACTTGCCTCTTTCACACCGAGCTGCCTTGCCTAAATTGCTAAACTTGCCAATACGTTCCATGTTTTGCCATCCCTGGCAGCTAAGGTTTGGAGGGGCCCTTGATTCATCTGGGGCCTGACTTCATGTCTGACTACGAGAGTAGACTCTAAGCTCATCTGGGGAGAAACAGGATAGGATTCAGCTGGAGTAGGGGAATAGACGATGAATTGAGAAACACAGTGGGGCATCCAAAATGGAGAAGGATAACAGATTTACCAGAATAGGCAGGTATGTGTGTGTGCATGTGTGTGTGTGCACATGCGTGTGTGTGTGTAAAGGGTAACCTATTTGACAAATTTATTGAGCACCTACTCTTTTTTGGGCTAAGTGCAACCCAAGGTAAAAAAGAGTGATAAGATCCTAGAACTGAAAGAATTCAATCTGTAATTCAAACATGGCTACTATAAATGCAAAATCCATTCCATTCTGGTTAAGGTCCTTCCCTGGTAGCTCAGACGGTAAAGAGTCTGCTTGCAATGCAGGAGACCCAGGTTCAACCCCTGGGTCAAGAAGATCCCCTGGAGCAGGAAATGGCAACCCACTCTAGTATTCTTGCCTGGAAAATCCCATGGACGGAGGAGCCTGACAGGCTACAGTCCGTGGGGTTGCAGAGTCAAACATGACTGAGCAGTTAACTCAATGAGAGCATCCAGCTCCCTTTGATGGAGACCTGACCCTATGATGGCACCACCTCAATCTCTCTGACTTTGGTGCTAGTTCTTATTATTAGACAATTTTTTCTTTGGCTGAGTCAATAAATGCAACTTCTTCACAGTTTCCGAGTTCCGTCTTTAAGATCTATTTGAAGACAACTGTTGGGTGCTTCTTCTTTACATACTATAGAAAAAGAAGCCTCTTATAATCTCCAAGACAATCCCTCTTTTCTCTGTGTTCTTACTGCATATAGTAAATGCCTCTCTTAAAAGTCTTTGTCATACTGGATCTCTCTAATTCTTTTTATATTCATAATCAACTAATATTTACTGAGCAATTCCCTTCATCCAGATGTTGTAATAAGAAATTTCATATGATATTTTGTTTAATCCCCATTCCAATTCCCTGACATAGGTGGTACATTCTCTTTACAGATAAGAAAATTGAGGCTCAGAAAGAGGAAGTGGTTACATTTCTTTCAGTTTCTGTATCTGTGGAATGTGGATGTTAATACTGACCTTGTAAGGCAATTGTGAAGGGTAAATAAGTAAAATGTACTTTTGCACATAGTAGGTGTGCAATAAATGGGAGCTGTGTTTTTTTGTAGTAACAATCCTTCCATGGTCAGCCTATTTCATTTTGCCAATGATGATGATAATAAGGATGATAGTAATAACATTTACCTAATATACACTCTGTCCAAGATATATATAGTGCCAAGAGTTTCACATGCATTATCTTGCCTAATCAATTCAGGTAACTGGCAACATTACTATCCTGTTTTATAGAAGAAGGTGGAGGCCAGAAACAAAGTTACTTGTCCACAATCATAATAACCATAAAGAAAAGGGCTGGGATTAGGAAAGTTCAGTTGGCTCCTAAGCCCCTGCTCCCAACTGTTTCTTCCTCTACCACACCCTCACTGAGCTGCTCTCTACTGTATCCCATGGCATCTAACTGCTGGGTACCAAGGGCCCCATCCCAGTGCCAGCTGGGGCATGGAGGGAAACTAGGGTGCATCACAACCCTGTGGGTGTACTAGGATGTGGCAAAATCTAGTCATGCAAAGGAAGAGTCCCAAATGAGGAAGAGCTCAGAAAGGGGTCTGAGAGACCACAGGATTATCAGAGGTGCAATGAAGAGAAGGCAGGAAGCTCTGACAGGAGAAGATTTTGGATTATGGTGAAACCATAGAGTCACTCCTCCAGGGGTGACTGCAGCCTAGAAATTTCTGGACAGCAATTATGAACATTTAGGGAAATTATCTCCAAAGATGTCTGCTTTCCTTTTCTCTTCCACTTCTCCCTGCCCCCTTCTCCCCCCATCCCAGGGTTTCTTATCTGAATTCTTGCTCTTACAAACACAATCATCTATTCTAGTTGCCTCACTGTTACTAAGAAAGCAATTCCAAGCACACCGGCAGCTGGGTGCCTGCCCTGAGATGTGGTCCCTCATGTGGTTCAGGCCTCTCTAACCTCCCTGTTTTGCCTTTTTCTCCAGTGATCCGGGCCAAGGTGGTAGGGAAAAAGCTGGTGAAGGAGGGGCCCTTTGGCACGCTGGTCTACACCATCAAGCAGATGAAGGTGAGTGATAGCCCGATCCCAGGCTCCAGGAGGGTTTGGGGGTGGGTGGGGGGCAAGGATTGTGTCAGAGAGTCTTGGCCAGTGGAGGCAAGTGGAATTGGACTTAGACGGTGTGTTTGCTTGGTGTCTGAGCCCCAGCCATAGCCCCTGTACCTGGCAGGAGAGGACGTAGAAGAGGCAGCAGAAAGGGAGGGGTGGTGGTGATGGTGGCTGTTTTATCCCAGAGCCAGGGCAGGTGGAGTCCCTCAGAGGCAGCTGTTAAGAAGCTGGGCTCTGAAACCAGACAGCAGACAGTCCTGTTATCTAGTTACTATGAGCTATTGGCTAAGTCACTGCCCCTCCCTGGGCCTCAGTCTTTCCATCTATAAAATGGGGGCAGGTAGGAATGTTGACTAGATGGTCTCTTCGGGCTCTTCTGAGGTTTGGCTTTTTAGGATTAAACAATGCCTACTTTTATGTAGTCACTAAGGTTAAAACTTAGGTTTGACCTCTCAAAACTTTACATTGAACTTACATCATAGGAACCTCAAGCCAAAGTAGGAACCGCACCCTCTCTCTCTATTTTCCTGGGTTTAATTGTCTTCTCACATCCCAGTAGTTAGCATCATCTACTAAGCACATTCATATAACTGAGTATATTTGTGAGCACATTAACATTTGGAAACACATTCAGGAAGCATGCCTTTAGAAAAAGCACATCAGATTCGAAACCTAGAGAACCCACCTTCTAGTCTCAGCTCCATCCCTCCACTTAGCTCACTTGCTTTAGAACTGTCCCCTTTCCTGGGCTCAGTTTTGCCATCTGTTAACAGTGTGGGGTTGGACTGAGCACTCCTAAGAGCCCTCCTGGCTCAGGCATTTCAGGATTCTAAGTGCCCTGGGACATGGACTGTGTTGCTTCTAAGCAGGAGCTAGTTTGGGTGCCTTGGCACAGAGGACTGGGGCTCTACCCTGAACAGCTTGGCAGCTGGTCCATCATCCCTCTCCCTCACTTTGTAAGCACCTCCTTGCATGCAGCACTCTGTGCGAGGAACTGTGGAGGCCACAAGGGAGATGCGGTCCCTATGTTTAGGAACTATAGTCAGAGCAGACATGTGCATGGCAAATCAGGAGTTTGAGATGGGGTGTGCCCAGGTCCCAGTGGACTGCCAGCCTGAGTACAACTCAGTGCTCATATTTGCATTCCCAGCAATTAGAGTGGGACCAACAGGGACTCAGTAAATGCTTGTCCATATAATGAGGGAATGAGGGTGAAACCCACTGGCCTGAAACCCTGCAGAGGAAACAATTCGTGGGTAGGATTGAGAAGTAGGGAGAGACACAGCCATGGGTGGTACCCAGCCACCTTGGAGGCAGACCTCCAGGCCTCATAATTCCTGCGTCCTGAAGCCCGAGGTTAGATGTACTGAGTTTGTGGAACCTGTTGCTTTGGATTCAATTTTGGAAACATCCACAGCCTTCTGGTTATGTAATGTCCAGAGTCAGCCCTGGCCAGCTGCCCTTGGCTGCCCAAGCCTAGTCATGGGACCAACTTATGTCTTCAGACGGCCATGGGGAAAGAAAAGTGGGTGGAGGGGGGACCAACAAGAGCAGTAACAACCCAAAAACCCACTGCGTAACCCCTGGCAGCTGGCAAGCAGATGCAAAAGCAGATTAGACAAAGGCAGAGGTTCAGGAGAACCTCAGGCACAGACATTGCCTGAGGGCTGAACCTGAATGCTGAACATTTCAGCATTCTGAAAGAGATGGGAATACCAGACCACCTGACCTGCCTCTTGAGAAACCTGTATGCAGGTCAGGAAGCAACAGAACTGGACATGGAACAACAAACTGGTTCCAAATAGGAAAAGGAGTACGTCAAGGCTGTATATTGTCACCCTGCTTATTTAACTTCTATGCAGAGTACATCATGAGAAACACTGGGCTGGAAGAAGCACAAGCTGGAATCAAGATTGCCGGGAGAAATGTCAATAAGGTTCATGGGGCTGAACCTTAAAGACAGGGTGCTTCCCCTGTCTGCTCTGAAACAGCCCTTCACACTGTGAGAGAGGCTCAGGCTAGCAGAGCGCTGGGAGGGGAAGAGCTGGGGGCAGCAGTTCCTAAGCTTGCCCAGCTCCTCTCCTTCCTTCAGGGCCTGGATGCCAGGGTCACCAGAGGCCTTGCTGTGGGCACAATGTCCTGTTCCTGCCTCACTGGGGTAAGAAAGCCCCTGGGCATCGTTTAGAGGCCAAATGACGCTTGCTCACCTATCTGCTTCAGAGAAAACACACCCATTCCCAAGATGCTGGTCTTATGCTGTTCATTCACCATCTTTCACCCAGGCCCATGGATCAGAGTGCTGGGCATTAGAAAAGAAAATTCCCTGTCTTACTTGTGACAGAGGCTCAAAGGGAAATGAGTTGCCCAGAATCACACATTTCATTAAAGGCAAATCCAGTTCCCAAGCTGAGGTGTCAGGATTCCTTCCCAACCCTGGGTATTCTTTACATGACTCCCCAAATCTCCCTGAAATCCTACTTCGATCATCAACCACCATCTAGTACCTTTGTTAACTCTGCCCCTGCTACCAGCCCACTAGTAAATAAACCATAGAACTGGTCACTGCCCTTCTATCCAGAGAGGCCACTGGATTCTGCTGGTCTCCAGGTACCAGTCGGCTAGTCTGAGAAGGTGCAGGACAGAGGAGCAGGAGTAGGCCTTCTTCCCCTCTCTCACTTCCTTTCTCTCTTCCTCCCTGCCCTCTCTGTGCTTTGAACTGTGCTTTTCTGAGCTGAGGATACAAAGATAATTGTTATAATGAACACAAAGCTCCATACAAGTAACAATGAATGAACATTTACTATGTACCATGCATCCTGATAAGCCTTTGCATGGGTCAGTCCTCACAACAACTCGATGAAACAGATAAACATTATCCTCTATTTTACAGGTGAGACTTGAAAGATTATACAACAGTCAAGATCATTTAGTTAGAAACTGGTGACTAGAGTGAAATTAGAGTTTTTGCCTACAAGGAGATTACAGAGCAGCAGGCTGATTCACCCTTTCCGCCCACTTTAGGGGCTCCCCCCAACACACCATTTGTATCTAATTCCCCTAGGAAACAAAAGGAGGTTAGCTTGGGTTTGTGGGTTTGTCATCCAGCAGTGTAGCTCTTGACTTGCAAAGGGTGTATGGAAAAAGTCTTTGTAGGAAGAAAGGGAAAGAGGCCTGAGAGGGGAGCCTGCAGGAGTTTTGGCACTGGTCCCTGGGCGCTTTGTTCTAGAGGATTAGAGTCTACCCAGAGAGTCAGCTGGGGAAAGCAAGGACTCCCTTAAAGCACGGCTAAAGGAACTCAGAAGATGTGAGAATTTGAGCTACGCTATCTGACCTCTCTCTTTTCTGAGTTCCCAAACTCTCACCCCCAAATTTCTCACCAGATGAAAGGCAGGCAGACCCTCTCCCATATGCTAATTCTGGAGCCTCTGGTCATCCTCTCAGGTATATCTTGAATGTGCAGAGGAGAGACAGAGAGGGTGTTAGAATGTTGAGGCAGTTTATTGCAAACTCAAACTTGGAGATTAGCTGGGGCTGGGGTGCTGGGCTGCGGAGCAAAGGTGGAAGTTTCCAGAATTGGATGTTCTAATCTTTGGGGAGCTTATCTCTCATCAGAACTATGAGAAAGCATCTGCTTTGCTGTGGCTATAGTTTATGCCAAGGAAACCCAATCTCAGACTGGCCACAGGGGACAGCATGTGGGGGATATGATGTCCCAGCTGGTCTCAGGGGAAGTCCCATGGGAAGGCCCGCTGGTCATGTGCTGTGCATGTCCTGACCCTGGGGAGGACAGATCTGCTGGACAATCGGATTGCCTGGCCCCCGGGACTTCCTTCCTTCAGGGCTTTGTCTAATCAAAATGAGCAATGGCAGCATCTCGTCTTTGAAGCTCCAGCTGGAAGCCTTTCTGGCCACCCCCTCCCTGCTCTCCTCCTCCCTCCGGCCGGCCCACAGGGAGGGGGAGCCCCTCCACAGCCTAATGCCTGTGACTCTGTTCTCTTGTGCTCTACCTCCCCAGCTAGACAGCCTGATCTGTGAGAGAAAATCCAAGCACTTGGTACTTCAGGCAGGTTCTTACTGCCTCTGAAACTCAACTGCTTATAAGAGCCAGCATGAGTTTAAATGAGTTCAGGCTATAAAGCAGCGTCCAGCACAGTGCTGGTCTTCCACAGGCAAGCCAGAAATATCTGACAAAGTGGTGACAGTTCATGCTGCGAATATTGATCAAGACCAGACGGCATTCCATAAGAAATAGGTAAAACTCCCCAAACTCAGAAATTTCTTTCCCACATTACTTGTTCCTTCACTCCAAGGGAAGTTAAGTTCTTGGAACTTCAGGTACTTACTATCCACGAAGCAAGGCCAAGAGGCTTGTAAAGTCCAGTGTGGTGTGTGGGTATGTATATGTGTGTGTATGTGTATGTGTATATATATATATACAGAGAGAGAGAGCAATGAAATATTATAATGGAATATTATTCAGCCTTAAAAAAAGGAAATCTTGTCATTTGTGACAACATAGGTGAACTTGGAGGACATTATGCTGAGTATAATAAGCCAGACATGGAAAGAAAAATATTACATAGCCTCATTTATTTGTGAAATCTAAAAAAAGTAGAATTCTTAGAAACAGCGAGTGGAATGGTGGTTATCAGGATCTAGGAGATGCAGAAAATGGGAGATATTGGTGAAAGGTTACAGACTTTCAGTACTGAAGTATGTGTGAGTTCTGGAGATCTGATGGACAGCATGGGGACTATAGGCGACAACATTGTACGGCATACCAGAAAGTTGCTAGGAGAGTAGATGTTAAGTGTTCTCACACATAAAAAGGTAACTATGTGAGGTGATGATGTGTTAACTAGCTTCTTGTGGTAATCACATCGTATACATATATCTACGGCCATATCGCCGTGAACACGCCCCATCTCGTCTGATCTCAGAAGCTAAGCAGGGTTGAGCCTGGTTAGTACTTGGATGGGAGACCGCCTGGAAATACCAGGTGCTGTAGGCTTTTTGTAAGCCCTCTTGTAGCTCAGACGGTAAAGAGTCTGCCTGCAATGCAGGAGACCTGGGTTCAATCCCTGGGTTGGGACGATCCCCTGGAGGAGGAAATAGCAACCCACACCAGTAAACTTGCCTGGAAGATCCCATGGATGCAGAAGCCTAACAGGTATAGTCCATGGGGTCGAAAGAGTCGGACACGACTGAGTGACTTCACTTTCTATACATATATCAAAATAACCTTTGCATACCTTACATTGATACACCTTTTATCTGTCAATCACACCTCAATAAAGGCAGTGGGGAGTGGGGAAGGAGCAACCTGCCACTTCTGAAACCAGCTTTAACTATTTTGTACCAAGAGACGAGGCTGGGCAAGACATGTAGGAAGAAGGGGACCAAATTCTTCTGTCTGCTCATGCCGAACTTCAGTATAACTTACTTTAAACTAACTTTAACTAAATGTGTGCCAGGTGCTATTCTAAGGCATTTAATTCTCAAAAACACCTTACAAAGTCAGTTGGCTGTTGTTGTTTAGTCACTAAGTCATGTTCAACTCTTTGCAGCCCCCTGGATTGCAGCGTGCCAGGCTTCCCTGTCCTTCACTATCTCCTGGAGTTTGCTCCAAATCATGTCCACTGAGTCAGTGATGCCATCCAACCATCTCATCCTCTGTCACCCCCTTCTCCTCTTGCCCTCAATCTTTCCTAGCATCAGAGTTTTTTTCCAATGAGTCAGTTCTTTGCATCAGGTGCTTTGCCCCATTTTAGAGATGAAGAAACTGAGGCCCAAAGATAGTAAACAACTTTCCAAGAAGCTAATAAGTAGCAGAGACAAGATACAGACTCTAGCTGTCTGTCTATAGAACCTGAGTTTACCATTAATCTTCCATTGCACTGGCTGGACTAGATTAACCACCTTTCCAATTCTGAGATTCTCTGATTTTAGGACATTATAAACCCATTATAACCCTTTAAAATTTTTCAAACCAATTCTAGGTCTCTATAGCTACAGACATACTAATACTTTAGGATCAATATTTAGATTAAGCTAGATTAATATAAAGAAAAGACAACAAAATGAATAGAAATCTGCCTAACTTTACCATACATTTACTACAAATGTATTGTTATTTTCAGAATTGACTCTAAAAGGCTGCTCTGTATTTGTCAGACTCAGTCATTTATAATGTATTAAGATTCTGACTTTGTGTGTAAGTGCTAGAAACCATGTTAAAATAAGGTGTTCTTCAATTCAAAAGTAGCAATGATACTAAGCTGATTTCAACAAGTTGAGTTCTTACTGGGCAGGGGCTTGATTTTCACTCATGAAGCAGAGAGGAGAAAAAGGGAACAGACCAACATGGAATAAACTGAGGCTCCAATAGGCTGTCCTGAAAAACCTAGAGTGAGTACTGAGTTGGAACACTTGCCAAAAAGTCAAGGGTAATCCACACCAAAACGAGAAGTTGCTCGGTCTGGGAGTAAGTTCAAGGGACGTTCTCCCAAGGCCACACATGATGGCATGCACACAGCAGCCCTCTTAGGAATGGTTCCTATTAGAGCCAGAGAGGCACCATCCACCACTGAGGAACTGGGGGGTAGGATGTGACATGCCCCTGCCCCCCGTGGCATAACTGAAAACTGAGTAAAGACAGAAGTCACCCCTACCCCCTGCTCTTGGCTGCACTTCCTTGTTTAGCTGGAGAGCCCTGAGGGAGAAGAGGGTTGAGAAGGGAGGCCACGTCAATTAAAAGCACCTGCAGTGATGGTTGTACACAATCACAACAGCACTCCCCTTAAAAAGGAAGTGGCTCCCAAACCCTGTCAGTCCAATAAACCCATTATGATGGTGGGGCGGGGGCAGGGGGCAGGGGGGGCTCATGGACCACCTACCCCTGCCAGGCAATCACCACTTAAAAGAAAACAGGGAGAAAAAACAGCCCATTAGATTGAGTGGGAGACACTTAGATGAGACACCAGTGAGGTGATGTCTGGCTTTTTATTAATTACCATAAGTAAATTAACAACGCATGCCAGAACTAAAGCAGAAACACTGTCTTATTGGAAACCCTTGGGATAATCCCAGAGCCCATCAGCCATCATGGGGGATAATGGGATTCGGCAACACCTCGGTGCCCCCTCCCACCCCTGCCAGTTCACATGGTTAACAGTTGTCTCAACAGATCAGGGCCCGCAGAACGCTCGTGGACTTAACCAGGAATCACCAAGTGGGTTCAGCCTCCATTATGTTCACACCAGTGACTCTGAGCACATGCTGATGAAGGAGGCACATAGCTATAAATGGCACCTGCCTGCATTAGAGGCCCTTAGCCATGAGCTTGTGAGGCTGCCAGGGAGATGGAATAGGATAATGGTTAAGAACAAGTTCTCCTGCTTACATTCCTGTCTCTGCCACTCACCAACTGTGTGGCCTTAGACAAGCCACTTAACCTGCCTGGGCCTTGGGCTCCTCACCTATAAAATGGAATGGAAGGTGTGACTGGCTGGATGGGAAGGTTTCTTGGGGAAGGCACCAACCCTGGCTCAGAAGAGAGAGGAGCAGGTGGTTTTGGCTCTGGAGTGAAGACCCTTGGGTAGGTAGTTCAGAGACCGGCCACAGTGGCCTATAAAGGAAATCCGATCCCACAGCCCAAATGACAGCATGTGTTCTGAGGTCTGGTCCTCCTCTCATGACATTCCTTCTGCCCACAGATGTATCGAGGATTCACCAAGATGCCCCATGTGCAGTACATCCACACAGAAGCTTCTGAAAGTCTCTGTGGCCTTAAGCTTGAGGTCAACAAGTACCAGTACCTGCTGACAGGTAATGGCCAACTCCAGCATCTAGGTCAGGGTTTGGCCAAGGTCCACTGCTCTTCAGTTCAGAGGATGAAGGAGTTGTAGACCCAGCAGTGTTCTCAGGTCCCTGGTGATGTGCCCACTGAATTGTAAGGAGTTATCTAGAGTTGAGTCTATCTTACTTGGCCGGTGGTGGAGCTTGAAGTTCCTACGTGAGGCTGGGTTTTACTTATTTTTTATTAATTAATTTTTATTGGAGTAGTTGCTTTACAAGGCTGGGTTTTAGTCTCCATTCTACCACTGACTGGGGAGGAAATCTCCTAGTTTTGCAATTTCTCAGCTTTACTATAAGTAAAAAGAAATTGCTAGTACCTATTGCTCTCCACATCTCAGTCAACCTATTAGGTCTGTCTATTAAAGTTATCCACCTTTAGGCAATCAGTGGAGAAAAGGAAAAAAACAAAAGCAAGCCCAAAAAGCCATTGATGTGAAAACAGTTGGTCTCTGACCCCAGCTCCAGTGCTCACTGGGTTTGTGGATCTTCCACAAATCGCTTAACCTCTCCAAGCTTAATTTTCTGCATTTGGAAATTGGGAATACAATCCATCCTAAAAGGTATTGGAGAGGATGAAATAAAATCATGGGACTGAAAAGTACACAGTACAGACATTTCCTGGCCCAAGGAGGTTACTCAGTAGGCATGAATTCCTTCTCTTCTGGCTGGGTTCTGGACAAAATAACTCTCCCCTTATCCCTTTCCTCCTCTAGGCCGTGTCTATGATGGCAAGATGTACACAGGACTGTGTAACTTCGTAGCAAGGTGGGACCAGCTCACCCTCTCCCAGCGCAAGGGGTTGAACTATCGATATCACCTGGGTTGTAACTGCAAGGTAAGCCCCAGGGAGAGCAGGCAGGGGAGGTGCTGGCTTGCAGCCCTAGGAACGTCAGCTCCTCCAGTACTGGGCACTGGGCCCTTGGGCTGGGAAGGGCGTGCATGTCAGGCCTGGGCAGAGGGGCAGGTCTGAGCAGGGGTGGCGAGGAATGTTGCACCTATGCGGAACAGCAAAGAAGGAGAGGAAAGAATGCCTTTCTGCTGTAATCTATGCTGCCCACTTGACAGTTGCTGGGGCATGAGGGCTCTTCAGCATTCTTGACCCCCCGCCCCTCACTGTGACTCAAGGTTGTAGAAGGTACAGGATCCTTAATGGCAGGTCCTGCCAAGCAGTCCCAAGTGGGCTTGCCTAGGCAGCTGACTCACTGGTGGCCCCCACCCAAGGTGGCTTAACTGGTACAAGACTGCTGATACCACTTGCTTCAGAAGGTCGCTCTTCAACCTGGCCCAACTTCTTGACCCAAGCACAGAGTTAGGGCCCATAGCCTTGCCGCTGTGGGAGGCAGTTGGGCCAGTCTCTCAGTTAATTCTCGTAACAACTCTGCAAAATTGGGATAACAGTGTTTACTACTATTATAGTTTTAATTATCCCTATTTTGCAGATGAGGAAACAGAGGCCCAGAGAGTAGCTAGGCCTAGTCACACAGCTCACTAAGTCTGATTTCCAGCCTACGGCAGCTCGACTCTACATTTCTGTGCTTTAATCTTTCTGATTTCTCAATTCCCTACAACTGCTAAGAATTCCTATGCTTGCCTGTTACCACTTGAGAGGAAAAGCTCTCCCAAATATCTAATTCTACCACTTTCTGGCTGTGTGATTTGGGGCAAGTTACTTAACCTCTCTGAGGCTCTATTATTTGTAAAAGGGAGATAAATCAGTTATGAGAATTAAAAAATAAGATAGAAGCACAACTAAAGAATAAGATAGAAGCACTTAGCAGAATGTCTGGTACACAGTAGGTGCTCAATAAATATTGGTGAGTGTTATTTATATAGTTCCTCACTAAGGGAGGGATGTGGCTGGGCTCTACTGCAGAGATCTCAAGTTCTGAATCCAAACTTGGGCAAGCATCAGGGCTAAGTCCACCCCAGCAGAGTCCACCAACCTCTGGTTGTTATCTCACTGCAGATCAAATCCTGCTACTACCTGCCTTGCTTTGTAACCTCCAAGAACGAGTGTCTCTGGACCGACATGCTCTCCAATTTCGGCTACCCTGGCTACCAGGCCAAACACTACGCTTGCATTCGACAGAAGGGTGGCTACTGTAGCTGGTACCGAGGATGGGCACCCCCGGACAAAAGCATCATCAATGCTACAGACCCCTGAGCACCAGACCCGGCCCCACCTCACTTCCCTCTCTTCCCACTGAGCTTCCCTTGGACACTAACTCTTCTCAGATGATGACAATGAAATTAGTGCCTGTTTTCTTGCAAATTTAGCACTTCGAACACTTAGAGGAAAATCTATGCTGTCATATGGAGTTTATTTGGAACCATCCTCCTGGCCCCACCCCTCCCTTTCTTTTTGGTTTTTGACATCACCCATTTCCACCCGGAAACTTTTGGTGTCATGCCAGAAAGAATGAGGAATGGGTACTCCTCTTCTTTGTGATGATATAATCTATATTTTTTTAGGAAAACAAAAATTGAAAAACTACCCGATTAGGGCATTGTAATATCTACCCTTCTTTCTTCTTCCCCATCTCACCATCTCCCAGACTCTCCTCCCTTTGCCCTTCTCTACCCTCTTCCTCAGTACATAAAGGACACAGACAAGGAAGCTGCTGAAAAGCCAACTGTTTCAAATCAGTCAAGGGCAGCCAGCAGATAGACTCAAGGTACGCAGAAGATCTTATACACCAAGGAGATGCTACTGTATGTCCTTACCAGACTGTGTCTGTCTGTGTCTGCACATGAGAGTGAGGGAGGGAAGGAAGAAACTGCAAGAGGGTCTGGATGATGCAGCACACACACAGTTCCCCCAGCCCACTGATGCTTGGGTTGACCAGATGTTTCTGAGTCTGGAGCAAGCAGCCAGGCCAGAATAATAGAATTTTCTTAGTTGATGAAGACTTAAACATCTGCCTGAGGTCAGGAGGCAATGTGCCTTAGACAAAAGCTCAGGTGCGAGACTAAGATGAATGTCTTTCCTCTTCTTACTTCCCACAAGATTTCCTCCTGGAAACGTCTTTGGTAGATCTGGCCAGGAGCTTGCCTTTATGTAAATTGGAGAGATACGAACACCGTACACTATCCACAGATATAGAACAAGTAGATTTGGGTAGAGGATATTATTTCCAAAGTAGCATTTTAGTTCACCTAGGGGGGTGTGTTTGCATACACATTTACATATACCCACGTGGGGACATAAGCTAATTTTTTTTTTTACAGGACACAGAATTCTGTTCAATGCTGTTAAATATGCCAATAGCTTAATCTCTTCTATTTTGTTGTTGCTTGTTTGAAGAAAATCATGACATTCCAAGTTGATCTTTTATTTTTTTTCATTTTAATTAAAATTTGAAATTCTGAGCACCCTCAGCATCCCTCTAATTGGGGTCATCTGACCTCTGTCCTCCTTTCCTCCTGCTTCATGTTTGGGGCCTTCATTTAACTGCCTTTACTGGCGTGGCTCAGATGGGAGATGCGAGTTAGTGTGGGTCAGGGCCTGGGCACAGGAAGGAAAGCTGCAGTGTCCTGCCCTGGCTAGATGGCCACCTTTCCTGGGTTTGGGGACAACTTGCTCCTTTTCCTGTAGCTTACTGGCGGGTGAATGCCACCTCTGAAGGCCCTCACCTCATAGAATTAAAAGTGGTGGTCACTGGGAAAACCTGACTCTGCAAACAGCTGTAGGGTTTTTGTTGTGTTTTTTGAAATAAAACTATAATATAAATTCTCTGATTAAATAAAATTATTTTAAGTTTTAGTGTGAAAGTGAGATGCCAAGAGTAGGTGATAATGTATATTTTACAGAATTGAGGATGGTAGAATGGTTACATTTAACATGATGGCTCTGTCTCTTTTTTCAGATTATGGGTATTTGTCCTCTGTTAGTATTTGTATCTTCAGTTCATTCCACTTTAGGAAACAGAGCTGCCAATTTAAACGGGAGAAAAAAAAGAAGCAGACAACACAATGTAATGTCTCGCTCACAAACACAAGTGCCCAGGCAAGGTGTTTGGCAGAACCTCAGAGCGAGAAGGCAGTCAAGGCATCTGGTTTCCTGCAGACTGGTCTCATTACCTAGTACCTTTCACCTTGTGGTTGTGACATTTGGCATGCAGGAAACAGAAGGCTTTGCTCTCTCAGTGGGGCAGCGTAAGCAGAAGGAGCTGAGTTCAGCAGGCCAGTGGTTTTTAAGGGGTAAGCCCCAGACTCGGTGTTTTAAGATTTTCTTAATTTGAACCTCAAAGTCCTACAAGGTGGAACCCCTAACCTGATCTGCACAGGTGCCCTCCCACAACTGGACATCAGTGTGACCTCCATGAGGCATCTGGCTGTTTTTGGTCCCTGGTGGGGTCACCTCCACTCACACAAAGAGGGACTTGAGGTGAGGCCTGAGCATGAATCACCTGAAGTTTCCCTCTGAAAAGTTGGTGGAACCACAGTCCCATCTGCGAGGCCCTGGCGAGGAGAACAGCAGGTCCTGAGCAAAGAAGGGTCCGTTGCAGAGTGATGTCAGAGGGCGGTTTTTGAGCTTTCTATAAGCTATAGCTTTGTTTATTTCACCTGTTCACTTACTGTATAATTTAAAGTCATTTATGTAGCTGAGACACTTCCGTATTTCATTCATTTCATGAACGTTTTATTTTGCTAAATCTTATGTCATTTGTAGGCTGTAATATGTGTACACTGTGTTTAAGAGAAAAGAGAAAAACAAAACCCACGTGCCGCCATTTTTCTGAATCAAATTCTACAGTGGAATGGAGGGTAAAGACTTCTACTGTGCAGGCAGCTAGACTGGTAAATGGGGGAACTAGAAGGAACGAGCACTGGAGAGTCCTCTAGACTCCTTCCTGTTGGCATCCTAGTGCTTTCTGGACTATGAAGGAGGAGAGAAAAAACAGCAAGTACATTCACATCCTTGCTCTGTTATCAACTAGCCCTGGGCACTCTGCTGGTCATTCCCGTTCCTTTTTCCCTCTAGTCCATTCATCCACCCCATTGAGAAGCCATGATTTCATCTAAAAATCTGGGGCCACGGCACCTGTGATTCTGAGATGTCTTGGCCTCCTCTGGCCATTTCTTCTGCCTCCCTATGCAGGAGGCACCACAGCTAGGCTCTCACCTCTCAGGCCAATGCTCCATCTGGCCAGCACTAGGAGACTCCTGTGCTTTTTTACCCTTGCACAGCCCCAGACACATAATGGCAATCAGGCTACAGCCCATGAGCACCATTTTTCATACTGCGGTTCTTGAGCAGTTAAAAAAAAATGACTTATTGGAACAGCTGTCTCAGAGAAACTGTGGTCCCCAGGAGACAACACCCTCCCCTGCCTCTGTCCTTTATCATGTGCTCGGCTGACCAGCAACACGGATTAACCAAAAATGACACCCAAGTGTTTGGCTCCTGGCTATGAAAGTAAAAATATCACTAAAATAATTTTACACAAGAAAAACACTTTAAAAATTCTGACAGCAAAAACAAAACACAATGGGGGGCGAGTGTTGGGGAGACGGATATCAACAGCTTCCAAACGGGCTCCTGGGAGGCCCGAGAAGGGCTCACGGTCCGAGGGGAGGGGCTTCATAAACTCTCCCAGGCACCACCCTCCTTCCTCCTTAGCCGGTCTGCTGTCCTGAGACCCAGAAGTGATGGAGAGAAACCAACTAGAGAAAACCCTGTCTGGAAGGAATGTATTTGTTGCTAAATTTTGTAGCACTGTTTACAGTTTTCCTCCATGTTATTTATGAATTTTATATTCCGTGAATGTATATTGTCTTGTAATGTTGCATAATGTTCACTTTTTATAGTGTGTCCTTTATTCTAAACAGTAAAGTGGTTTTATTTCTATCACATACCTGCAGTCTCTTGCTTCTTTGTGTCCTGACCGCCGTTGGGGGTTATGGCGACCACAGAGGGTCTCAGAAGTCAGGTCCTGCCTGTTTTGGCCCCTGGCCTGTGCATAGTCCCTTCCCTCCATTCACCTCCACAGTATGGACCCACCCTGCCGCAGCCCTTTCCCCAGGGGGAAGCATTTTCAGGAGAGGCATCCTACCCTTCCTGTGGCGGCTAATCCAGCCCTGACCTTCCTCCCTGATTCTATGACCAGGGTTCGCCCCAGTTCTACGGAATCTGGATCAACATCTAATTACCTGTTAGTGGTTCGGGTATTCCCAGACTGGAGCCCTGACTTAGCCTTCCCTATTTTCTTTCTTAGAATCTCAACCTAGTGGAAGTGGGAGGGGGAGGCTTAAACAGCAGTCCTTGATGCCAAATGCCTGCCTGAAATTTCAAGTATGACTTGGCCTAGTTGGGAATGCCAGGAACTCACTACAGCCGTGCAACACCTCTCCCCCCACCCTGGCCCCACTCAGAACTTACAGCTGGGCCTGTCACCCTCAATGGGCTGGGTTGGCAGCAAACCCCTCACCCAAATATTGTCCCACTGTCGACAATGTTTCTAGGTATGGCTTTGTCCCAATTTTAAAACTACTCTATTTTGAGCACCTATTGTACGCCAAGCACAGTACCCTGTACACATGATCGTGTTAAATCTCAACAATGCAATGAAGTGGTTCCACTTTCATCCATGGTTTTCAACCAAGGAAGCTGAGGCTCACAGAGATCCAAAGCCTAGTAAGCAGGCAGAACTGGGATTCAAACTCAGGCTGGTTTGAGGATAAATCCTGAATTTTCATCACTGTTTCTCACTTTGTTGGAATATGCCGGGTTCCACATGCCCCCTTCTTATTCCAACCAGCACACCCTGGCTGGTATGACACCTCACTAGATCAGATACAAGGGAAAGATAGTCAATGAGAAACATTTTTGCCTGCTTAGACTGTCCCCCCACCTGGAGTTACCTATCAGTGTCTCCAAATAGGACTTGGAAGCTCAGTTGCCTAAGCTTGGGACTAAAAGCAGACTGTTGGAACCCTATTAACCATCTTGTGCCCCAAGACTTGTGTTCTCTGCAAGGCATGCATGGGGCCATAGCCCTGCATTCCTTTGACCAGTTTAAGAAGACCACTGACCATGAGAGCAGGCATGTCACGGGCTCTTTCCAGCAGCCCAGAACCCTTCCACCCAACTTCTGGCCGCAGGATGGAGAGCTCCCCACCTCATACCCAAAAAGATGTTCATGTTTCCCACCCTCCAAATGGGAGGCTATCCCACATATTCCAAGCTAAACTCCAACCACTTCCCAGCGACAACCTTGGGTATATTCAAAAGTTTGGGTGCAAAGAGGATGCACAAGGAAACTGTCCTTTGACGATTAATGGAAATAAAATATCACTGCTTTTATTAAAATAAGAGTTGAAACCAAGTCCTGCACACGGCTCACATGAAATAACATTCTACCTTAGAAACATCTTTCACCTTTACTATCAACCTTTGTTTCCAATTGCCAGCTCAAGTTGTCCCCTGATTTGCTGAAAATTCCCAGTGTCCCACGGAATGCTGTGTATCTTTGTCATTTACTCTACCACCTGAAATTTCACCTGGAGACCTGAGTCTTCCCCTGGAAAGCCAGGTGTTCCCACAGGATGTCACAGCTCTTCCTTAGAGCCTAGGTGGTCAGGGAGCAGCCCCATGCCCACCTTCTCCATTCAAATGGGCTGAGTACATGGACATCTGTATTTATTCCATACCACAAAAATAATGAGTGAAAAAAGGTACTCACCATTGGCTTGTGATTGGGGAAAAATGTTTGCTCCACAAGCGGGAACTTCTCAGGACCCAGGGAATGGAAGATCTTAATGAGCTGAGAGAACTAGGACAGAATATGACAGAACATTGGTCAACCACTGTTACCTGGTATGGCGAAACATCCCACTTGATCCCAGGCCTCAAGCACCTATCTGCTCCAGTAGCTGCTCCCTGTCCACAGGATAAAGGCCAGAGTCCTTGACTGGACATTTGTCCTCTCCAGTCTCCTCTATCATCTGCCTTACTCAGCAGCCCTGGGAGCTCACTCTGTGTCCAGCACTGTGCTCGACAGCACACACAGTTCTATGTGTTCAGGGGCAACACACTGAACCCATGAGACCAGGTCTGGAGGAAAGATAGCCCGTGGGCAGATGGCTGAGATAACAACATCTTGCTGGAGGGAAGTGAGGGGCTTGTGGGACCTGGAAGAGGGACAGACAGGGGGTGAGGATGACTTCAGGAGCAGATGATATAAGAGAAGGAGGAAGGGCATTCCAGTGTGCAGTGAGACAGCTGTGTGCTAGCTGGGAATTCACCCATCAGGCAAAGGGAGCTGTCGGTGAACAAAAGCAGGGAAGAGCAAGGTAGACTCTGATCAAGAAGAAGGAATCAGGTGCAGTATGAGGCCTAATGTGGATGCCCAGTGGCTGGAAGAGGAGCTAAGTCTTGTGCCAAACTGACTTTGGGGTAAACTCAATACTGAGAGCTCACACAGAAAGAACAGGTAACTTAGGAACTCTCTGCATCATGCCAGGATTGGAAGATTCTTGGGCTGTAGTCTGCAGATGTGGTGCAACATGCTGTCAATTTAATAGGCTTGAGGAACCTCAGAAATATGAAAAATGATGGGAGAGTCCCTCATTCTACAGATAAGGAAACTGAAGTCCAGAAAAGGAGAGCAATTCCATAATCAAGTAAGAGTTTTGGAGAATGTCCAGCTTCACTACTTACTACTAGAGATATAAGTCTCAATTTGCTCTTCTGTCCAATGGAGATATTATAAATACCTACTCATCAGGGTGGTTTGAAGATAAAATATAATATGCATGTGAAGGGCTCAACACAGTGCAGTTAGTACTAATATTGTACTTGCTACCATCACCAAGACTATGTGGGAAAACAAGGATGGTGAACTAATACCGCTGAGAACCCCTCCTGGGATGTTGTAGGCTTAAAAGCTTAGTCAGGGAAGAACGAGAAGGAGACCAAGGCCATAGGAGCAATGGTTAAAGACTATCCATACCCACTAAATGAATGCATACGTGCATTCAATAAATCCCAAGTGCCAGCTCTGCAGAGACCTTGTTATCACCATGCTCAAAGAGTGAGAGCAGTAGGGTATCCCTCTTACCACTGACATTATTATAACGTAACACTGTACCATAATATGCTATAAAATATCTGTTAGGTAATAACTACAAGAAGGGGTTTGGGATCCAAGTTGTTTATTCAGTTGCTTTAAATAAAAGACTCCCTTCATTACTGAGCCCCCCTGCTGGGGAATGGGTCCATTTCAGGGCTAGAAGGCCAGTCACCGCTTTCCCCTTCCTTCTGAGTCAGGTTGGCCCAGCACCTACCACCCAGGGCTTGCTGCAGAAGTTGTAGACAGAGTAGAGGGAGTTGACGGCAGGCAGCCCTCCATACTGGAGGCCGATGACCAGGCTGCGGTAGTCTTCCCCCAGGGCCATGCTGTAGGCATGCTGGCGGACAAGAATGAAGTCTGGCTTGAAGGATCTGCCAAGAGAGGGACCAACAGCAGCGTTACATACCTGATGGGCTGATGCGACAATCAGGATACCAAGCCAAAGCCTGCTGGGGATAGCACCTCAGCTCAGGATGGGGACAGGGTGGGGGAGTGGGGATGAGGAAGACCAAATGCAAACACACAGCAACTGCAAAGTAAAAGGACTGAAAACAATTCACACTTTCTTTTATTTCTTTTTAAGGCTGTTTTCTAAATTTTTTACACTGAACAAATATTTCATTTGCAAATGAAAAGAAAAACATATCAAACAATTCAGTGAACATATTTTGGTTTTACTAGGCACTAATACTTTGGCCACCTGATGTGAAGAGTTGACTCATTGGAAAAGACCCTGATGCTGGGAAGGATTGGAGGCAGGAGGAGAAGGGGACGACAGAGGATGAGATGTTTGGATGGCATCACTGACTCGATGGACATGGGTTTGGGTAAACTCCGGGAGTTGGTGGTGGACAGGGAGGCCTGGCATGCTGCGATTCATGGGGTTGCAAAGAGTCGGACACGACTGAGCGACTGTACTGAACTGAACTGATGGCGGATACACAAGTTACAGAGTCCTCACTATTGCCCTGGGATGTGGGTGCTGCTGCCGTCAATTCCATCTCACAGTCGAGCACCCGGAGGCTCAGGAAGACTAGGTCACTTGCTTACAAAGACACACTGTAGGTAAGTGGCAGGGCCAGGGCTGTACAGCCTCATGGCCCTGGATCACGATGGTGCAGCGTGGTTTCCTTCTAGCGCGTCTCCAACACTTCTTGTCCCTTTCAAGTGGCAACCTCTGGAAAGCAGCAAAAGTAGTGATGCCATGGCTTGAGAACATGCCAGGCTCTCCCTCTGGAGATAAGATCCTGAGTGAAGCTCACAAGCAGACCAGGGTAAGGTCAGGACTATTTCTCCAATTTACAGATGGGAACACACCGCAAGTCAGAGATGTTGTGAACTTCCCTAAATCACAAAGCTGGGAAGCAGGAGAGCCATGTTTGAACACAGGTCATCTGACTCTAAGTCCACATGTTCCACCCTCCGTCACACGGCTCCAGATAGATTCACACAGTGTTTCATTCACACTGCCAAGAATCCACCTGTTTCTGGATTCCTCACTTCTAAGTCAGAGAGAAAATTAAGACTCACAGTAGGTAGGTGGTTTACACTTAAAATGGTGTGATCCATCCGATTCATCCAGACACAGACACTTAGCTTCAAATAAACTGTAGTTCTTTAAAATAATTCAAATATAAATTAAAATAACTCTCAAAGGGAAAAGATTTGCCCCCAGGGAAGACACTTTTTGAATTGTTCTGAGCTTAGGCCTTATGGTGCCTGCCCCTAGGATCAGGGTCCTTACAAGGACATGCTGAAGGAATGAATGATGTACATAAACATCACATCCCATTACCAAACAAAAGGGCAACGGAGTCCCTGGCTAAGCTGTAACTGATCCTGAAGGTGGCCATGTGGATGGTGACATCCGAGTGTGGGTGGCATTTGCTCATGGAAGCAGTCAGTGATGTCACTGTGGTTAGGGTTGGGGTTGGCTAAAACCTTGGAGCTGCTATACCTACATCCCTGCTGCATTCTTAGAGATGAACTAGTCCCACCAGTGCGTATTACAGATGGGGAAACTGAGCCCTATAGCCAAGCAGTGAAGTGTCCCAGGTCACCCAGCAACACCACAGCATAGGAGGAGGTTGTACCACGTCCCTTCTTTCCTCCTGCCTCCCTACCATTTGCCCTGCACTCTGCAGTGTCTCACAGCAACAGACATAGAAGGAGGGGTGAAAGGATGTGTGTGTCTCTAACAGGGATCCAATGACCAAGAGGAGCACTGACTTTTAAGCACTTTCTACTTTTATCTGATTTTTAAAATAATATATGCTCATTGTGCAAATAAAAAAACAAAAAACCCCCCAAACCACCCTTAGAAAACAGAAAGAAAGAAACAAAATTACCTGCAATTCTCAACATGGAGAAAATTCTAACAACCTTTAGAATAATAAGCACATATTATTTGTGTTTTCTTACGTATACATTATGACTCAATAATCTATTTTATGTATATAATATTCATTCATACTCATAATTGATTTTGTTTTCTATTAATTATGATTTTGCTGTTTTCCACATATTATGGTGTATTTTCCCTATCAAAATATCTTCAGAAATATCATTTCTAATGGCTTCCTAATAATGCACTGAATGGGTATACTATATTAAGCCAACCAATCATCTATTATTATCAAGTAGCCTCTTTCCAATATTTCACACATGCATATCTTTGCACACAAATCAACCTCATTTAAAATCATTTCTTTAAGATAGAGTATAAGAAGTGGAATTGTTGGGTTAAAGGGTATGAACTTTTTTAAAGGTACTCAGAAAACTATCCCTTTTTAAATGTGCACATCACCAGTGCACATGACAGTGTCTGTATCACTGCAGCCTCATTAGTAAAGCAGTTTTTTAAAAACACATTTTTCAGTTTGATAAACCATTTCCCTCTAAAGATACCCTGCACCCCATTTCTGTTTCAGTTTGCATTTTTATGCTTTTAGTAAGATTGAATACTTTTAATAACCATATGTACTTTCTTTACTGTAGAAGTCTGCTCACATCTTTCCTCATTGAAAAAAAAAGGGGGGGTCTCCCTGTTTCCTCATTGACATGAGCTCTGAGCTAGGATGGTGTCTTCATCTTTCATGTGTGGTAATGGTTTTACTAGTTGATTGTCTTTTTATTCATGATTGTGAATTTTAACAAAACATGTGAACACATTCTCCATTCCCCCCTGAGTCTTTCCCGTTTGATTTTGCTCTCTGCTTTGAAGCTCCGAAGGTCCTCTGGGGCCCCAGCTCTGACAGCACGACACGCCCTCTCCCAGCACTGTAGATTCCCTCTCAGACAACAGTGCTAGCATACTTGGTGCCTCACTCGGGGAACTCCATTCTGCTCTGGGAGGAAGTAAAAGTCTTGCGCTGGCCAGTATCCAATGGCCTGTCTCTGGATGCTCCAACTCTAGTCCCAGATATTACGGTGCTGTCTCTTTAGAGCACCTAGAACTCACCTCTAAAACCAGATCTCTCTTATTCTTTGAAATAAAGTAGTGGCAACCTCCACTTTGTCTTCCAGGATTTGAGAATCTACCTCAAGCTTCCATATTTCAAGTGCTCTTTTAAAATTATACATCAGCTCCATGCTCAAAACCCTCAGAAGGCTTCTGTCTTTCTGATGACAAATCCTCACCTCCTCACCATGGCTACAAAACCCCTGCCTGCCTCTCCATTCTCATTTCTACTTTTGCCCTCCCTCACCTCCACCAATGGCTTCCCAGGTGGCACTAGTGGTAAAGAACCTGCCTGCCAATACAGGAGATGTAAGAGTTGTGGGTTCGATCCCTGGGTCGGGAAGATCCCCTGTAGGAGGGCATGGCAAACCTCTCCAGTATTCTTGCCTGGAGAATCCCATGGACAGGGTAGCCTGGAGGGCTACAGTCCATAGGGTCACAAAGAGTCGGACATGACTGAAGTGACAGCAGCAGCAGCACCTCCACCAAAACCACACTGACGACCGCTCCTCCCTTTAATTTCTCTTCCTGGAGGCTCTTGTCCCAGATGGTGTGTGGCTGCCTCATTCTTGTCACTTATTGGCTCAAATTCATTTCCTGAAGGACACCTGTCCTGTTAGCTCTATTGAAAATTTCCTCAACCCTCATATTGCCCTATTTTCTTCACAGCTCTTATGACAACTGTATTTCTCTGGTTTATATATTTAGTTGTTTATTGTCTGTCTTTCCCCTCTAAAGAGGTCAGCTCAATGAGAACAGGGGACCTGTTCAAGTCCTTATCAGTATTTTTAAATGAATGATGAATTTAATGAATGTATGTACACATGAAAGAAGGAGAGCTTCCCAGGTGGTGCGGTGGTAAAGAATCCCACAGTGAGGGAGACCTGGGTTGGATCCCTGGGTCAGGAAGATCCCCTGGAGGAGGGCAAGACAACCCACTCCAGTATTCTTGCCTGGAGAATACTGTCCATTGGGACAGAGGAGCCTGGGAAGTACAGTCAATGGGGTCACAAAGAGTCGGACACGACTGAGTGACTAACACTACTATTATGAAAGAAATGAGTAAATGCGAAGTAGAAAAAGGAAGGACCTCTTTCCTTGTGGTCCTAGGGAAGAGAAATAGGATTGATGGCCAAAGTAGCCAGGAAATTAACACGTGGCCCCTAATAACCAGCGGGCTGCCTTACAATGAGTCCTGTGTTCCTGGAGGTATGTTAGCATCACCAAGAAAGTTTTAACCCCAGGGAATGCAAGTTGGACCCCATGACTGCTGAAGATCTTCAGATACAATATGTGAGAAATAAACACTCTCCATGAGTAATGTATCAGGGGAAACCAGGCATGTGTCATTCTGCCACTGGCTGTTGCACAGAATGCACAGTGTCTTCCACACAGCCTGGGATTTGCAAGGAAGGTGAAAAATTAGAGACACCAGCATGCAGTTCCTCCCTCCACACCCAGCACCCAAGGTTCTCTGTCCAGTCAGGGAATAGCCACGTCCTGCATGCCACCCCACCATCCAAGGATGTAGTCAGTAGTTTCAGGCCCTGCCAGTGGGCCAAGCACACCTGTAGAGGCTGGAAATCCTAAGATGATTGGGACATCATTCCTGCTTTCACAAGACTCACAGTCCTAGAGGAGGTGGGTGCAATGCTAAAGGATAGGATTTGCTAAAAGAACAAATGAAAAAGTGAGTGAGTGAAACAACAGAGGCAAATACAAAAACACTAAAGTAGTCCAACTCTCTCTGGGGAGGGGGTGGACGAGTGTGTGCCGGAGGGCTCGGGTCAAGAAAGAAAGGTAGGGGTTTGTCACATGGACAGGGTTTTAAGGGTTTCCAGGTGGAGGGAACAGCACCTGCAACTGAATGCAGGGATCCCTGAAGTGAGAAGATAGTGGTCTGTGTGGTTCTATCTGCTCAGCATACTTCTCTTTTAGGGGGAAATAGATTCCAAGAATCCCTTAGAAGAAATGGAGTAGCCATCATGGTCAACAAAAGAGTCCGAAATGCAGTACTTGGATGCAATCTCAAAAACGATAGAATGATCTCTGTTCGTTTCCAAGGCAAACCTTTCAATATCACAGTAATCCAAGTCTATGCCCCAACGAATAATGCCGAAGAAGCTGAAGTTGAACGATTCTATGAAGACCTACAAGACCTTTTAGAAGTAACACCCAAAAAAGATGTCCTTTTCATTATAGGGGACTGGAATGCAAAAGTAGGAAGTCAAGAAACACCTGGCGTAACAGGCAAGTTTGGCCTTGGAGTACAGAATGAAGCAGGACAAAGGCTAATAGAGTTTTGCCACGAGAACGCACTGGTAATAGCAAACACCCTATTCCAACAACACAAGAGAAGACTCTACATGTGAACATCACCAGATGGTCAACACCGAAATCAGATTGATTATAATCTTTGCAGCCAAAGATGGAGAAGCTCTATATAGTCAGCAAAAACAAGACCGGGAGCAGACTGTGGCTCGGATCATGAACTGCTTATTGCCAAATTCAGACTTAAATTGAAGAAAGTAGGGAAAACCACTAGACCATTCAGGTATGACCTAGATCAAATCCCTTATGAGTATACCGTGGAAGTGACAAATAGATTTAAGGGTCTAGACCTGATAGACAGAGTGCCTGATGAACTATGGACAGAGGTTCGTGACATTGTACAGGAGACAGGGATCAAGAAAATCCCCATGGAAAAGAAATGCAAAAAGGCAAAATGGCTGTCTGAGGAGGCCTTACAGATAGCTGGGAAGAGAAGAGAAGCGAAAAGCAAAGGAGAAAAGGAAAGATATTCCCATCTGAATGCAGAGTTCCAAAGAATAGCAAGGAGAGATAAGAAAGCCTTCCTCAGCGATCAGTGCAAAGAAATAGAGGAAAACAACAGACTGGGAAAGACTAGAGATCTCTTCAAGAAAATTAGAGATACCAAAGGAACATTTCATGCAAAGATGGGCTCGATAAAGGACAGAAATGGTATGGACCTAACAGAAGCAGAAGATATTAAGAAGAGGTGGCAAGAATACACAGAAGAACTGTACAAAAAAGATCTTCACGACCCAGATAATCACGATGGTGTGATCACTCACCTAGAGCCAGACATCCTGGAATGTGAAGTCAAGTGGGCCTTAGAAAGCATCACTATGAACAAAGCTAGTGGAGGTGATGGAATTCCAGTTGAGCTATTTCAAATCCTCAAAGGTGATGCTGTGAAAGTGCTGCACTCGATATGCCAGTAAATTTGGAAAACTCAGCAGTGGCCACAGGACTGGAAGAGGTCAGTCTTTGTTCCAATCCCAAAGAAAGGCAATGCCAAAGAATGCTCAAACTACCGCACAATTGCACTCATCTCACATGCTAGTAAAGTAATGCTCAAAATTCTCCAAGCCAGGCTTCAGCAATGCGTGAACCGTGAACTTCCAGATGTTCAAGCTGGTTTTAGAAAAGGCAGAGGAACCAGAGATCAAATTGCCAATATCCGCTGGATCATCGAAAAAGCAAGAGAGTTCCAGAAAAACATCTATTTCTGCTTTATTGACTATGCCAAAGCCTTTGACTGTGTGGATCACAATAAACTGTGGAAAATTCTGAAAGAGATGGGAATACCAAACCATCTGACCTGTCTCTTGAGAAACCTGTATGCAGGTCAGGAAGCAACAGGTAGAACTGGACATGGAACAACAGACTGGTTCCAAATAGGAAAAGGAGTACGTCAAGGCTGTATATTGTCACCCTGCTTATTTAACTTCTATGCAGAGTACATCATGAGAAACGCTGGGCTGGAAGAAACACAAGCTGGAATCAAGATTGCCGGGAGAAATAACAATAACCTCAGATATGCGGATGACACCACCCTAATCGCAGAAAGTGAAGAACTAAAGAGCCTCTTGATGAAGGTGAAAGAGGAGAGTGAAAAAGTTGGCTTAAAGCTCAACGTTCAGAAAACTAAGATCATGGCATCTGGTCCCATCACTTCATGGGAAATAGATGGGGAAACAGTGGAAATAGTGTCAGACTTTATTTTTTTGGGCTCCAAAATCACTGCTGATGGTGACTGCAGCCATGAAATTAAAAGACGCTTACTCCTTGGAAGGAAGGTTATGGCGAACCTAGATAGCATATTTAAAAGCAGAGACATTACTTTGCCAACAAAAGTCCGTCTAGTCAAGGCTATGGTTTTTCCAGTGGTCATGTATGGATGTGAGAGTTGGATGGTGAAGAAAGCTGAGCGCCGAAGAATTGATGCTTTTGAACTGTGGTGTTGGAGAAGACTCTTGAGAGTCCCTTGGACTGCAAGGAGATCCAATCAATCCATCCTAAAAGAGATCAATCCTTGGTGTTCATTGGAAGGTCTGATGTTGAAGCTGAAACTCCAATACTTTGGGCACCTCACGCGAAGGGTTGACTCATTGGAAAAGACCCTAATGCTGGGTAGGATTGGGGGCGGGAGGAGAAGGGGACGACAGAGGATGAGATGGTTGGATGGCATCACCGACTCGATGGACGTGGGTTTGGGTGGACTCCGGGAGTTGGTGATGGACAGAGAGGCCTGGCGTGCTGCGATTCATGGGGTCGCAAAGAGTCGGACACAACTGAGCGACTGAACTGAACTGAACTGAAGACTCCATGATAAAATTCTCTCCAATCAGAGAACTGCGTTCCTCTGGGCAGTAACTGGTCTAAGGGTTGCATTGCTGATATCAAAAGGGTTGTCACAATCCTCCTTGAGTGGCCAACTAAGCTCGAGTGATGTCACCTGGGCTGACAGTGTTTTCCTGCTCCATGAAAGGATCCCACCTGTAACAGGGAGACCCAAGCCTGTCTGCCTCACTGAGTCCCTGAATCCTCCTGAGCCTGACACTGGAGCCATCCTTATCTTCTGAGTTACTTGAGCTATTGGTGGTGGTTTAGTCACTAAGTTGTGTCCGACTCTTGCGACCCCAGGTAGCCTATCAGGCTCCTCTGTCCTCTGGGATTCTCTAGGCAAGAATACTGAGTGGGTTGCCATTTCCTTCTCCAGGGGATCTTCCCGACCCAGGGATCAAACCCGGGTCTCCTGCGTTGCAAGCAGATTCTTTACCAACTGAGCTATGAGCAGATCTTCCCACTTGAGCTATTAAGTATTCTATTTTGCCTACACTGGTTTAAATTGTGTCTGGTTCTTGCCCTCACTATTGCTCTGACTGGTATTAGTAGGAAGTGGCAAAGTCTGAAATTGGTTACATGGCAGGAGTATAAAGTCTGATGAGGTGGTGGCAAGAGATACGGTTGGGTAAACATTCCCAACAACCCTCGTGAACCCCTTCCTGCTCTTCTGCCTCCACAGGCCCTCTGGGCACATGCCCTGTGTCTTTCATGCCTGAGCAAGAAGGCCTCCTTCAGTCCCTCACAAGCTGGCACATCCAGGCTAGAGGCTGTACCTGGGTTCTCTTATTCTTTAGACTTAAAATGAACTGTTACATGGTTTCTGATCCCAGGTGTTTCTTGGAAGCAGCAGTCGATGCTGGAGAGGAAATCAAGGACAACATACAATTAAATGGTAGAGACGGGACAGGTGATGCATTACTGGGAGATTACCAGGTGCTCCAGGCAGTGTCAAGAAGTGGGGGGCCAAAGGCTGAGTGACTTTGCATCACTGGAGAAGCATAATAATTCCCTAAATATGCAGAAGCCTGCAGTGGCCAGAAAAGATTTTTGACTGGGCTTTGCCTGGGGCCTACATTAATATGCAGAAGCCTCGTTATTCTCAGTCACCTGACAGCTATTTTGTCACAGTCCCTTTTCTGAAAGAGCCAGGCTGACTAAGGGTGACAGTGTTGCTAACTTTGGTCACATGTTGACCCATCAAAGCCAGACGTGACCCCAGCCATGCCTGGGAAGGCTCTGGACTTCTGATATCTGTGCCCACCAGCAGAGACTTCAGGTGTCCTCAGAACTTCTCCCACTTCTCACACTCCTTCCCCATCCCCCTCCACCTCTGAAAATAGCACCTCAGGTACCAAATCTGTGGGAAGGAGACCAAGAGAGCTAAGCACACCAGCCATAACAGGTGTCTTGAGGAAAAGCAGAGGGGAATCCACGCTCCTGAAGGCTAAGGACCACTATTGTGCAGCAAGGACAGAACAGAGATGTGCATGCTAGGCAGATGCAGGGCCTTGAATGGGCCATATGGAAGGACTTTAGGAATTAGCGATGCTTCCCGCCAGCCCAAGGACTGCAAGAAATTAGTCCAGGCCGAAAAGAAACTAGGTGGAGGCTGACTAGGAATCTGGCGAGGAGCGGACAACAGGAGGCCACAGTGGGGTCTGTGGGGCCCCGCACAGCAGCTGCCAGCCCCAGGGCAGGATGGCAGTGGGGGAGGGGCCCGGCGGGGTTTACACATAGCCAGGTTCTCTGGTGAGTCTTGGGGCTCTCTTTGTAAACTACTAGGAGGTTAATAAAACACAGACACGAGTTGCTGGAGGAAGTAGGCTTCCTCGTCTCCCTTCTAAGCCTCAGAATATCGGTCTCTTCCCCTTTCATTTCAGAGAAGAAGTTCTTGTGACTTCACCCTTGCTCCATCCTTTTTCTCCATCACCCTGGGGATCCCATGTTAGGGTTGAATTGTGTGCCCCCAAAAGATACACCGAAGTCCTGAGCCCTGTTCCTGGCTGTGTGACCTGATTTGGAAACAGGTCTTAGCAGATTTAATCAAGTTAAGGTGCGGTCATACTGGAGTAGAGTGCCTAACCCAATGCCTGGATCTTTATAAGAGAAGGTCAATCTGGATGCAGACACAGAGAAGAAGAGGAGAACGCCGTGTGACGACGGAACCAAAGATTAGAGCGATGAGGCAACACATCAAGGAATGTCAAGGACCGCTAGCAACACATCAAGGAATGTCAAGGATTGCTGGCAACCATGAGAAATGAGGAAGAGACAGGAATGGATCCTCAGCTAAATCCTTGAGAGGGAGCATGGCCCTGCTGACACCCTGATTGCAGACTTCCTGCCTCCAGAACCATGAGAGAATATACTTCTGTTGTGTAAGCTGCCCAGCCTCTGGCACTTAGTTATAGCAGCCTCAGGAAACAAATACTCTGCACACTCGCAATATTTCCTCTTTTTAGCAGCTTCCTGGCTTTCTTTCTTCTTGTGCGTATCCATCCACAGCCCCCTCCTCACTTTCCAAAACAACAACCCTGACTCCAACAATAAGAAAACCTTTGCTTCAAGGTTGAAAATGAATGACAGTTAAGTAATGTTTATGTAACTTTATGTAAAAGAGTTAACAAATCAACACATAGATAAGTGTGTGGAGATTTATTTGAAAGGATGTTCACCAAAAACACTATGCTGGCTATCTCTGAAGGGTGGGGTGGGAAATGGGGGGTTTTACATTCTCTTCAGACTTTTTTGTACTATCTGTATTTAAAAAAAAAAATGAGTACAAAGCATTTTTACAACTACGAAAAAACAATGAGGTTTATCTTCATTTTGGAAAAAAATGATAAATGTAACAATGATGTAACATCTCAGAAAATGCTTATGGGACCATTTCACATGACATAAAACAATAGAAAAGAGAATCTGTGTTATGACTAAAGCACCATAAACATGATAAGACTGGAAGGGCAGATGGAACATTGCTCATTCGTTAAGGTGGTGAGGCTACAGGTAATTTTGTTTTGAAAATTTCCATTTTTGTTATACTGTTTGGGCATTAACCAAAATTTTGGTTGGCATAAACAAGTAACTGAAGGTAAAACAATCCCCTTCACTTGGCCTGGTGGCCATAACTAGCCCCTCCTCCACTCCCTCCCATTGCTACAATATGTGTCTACAGCCCCAATTCACACGTACGCATCTCCACCACCCTCTGCATCGGCTGCCAGTCCCCTTTCCACTTTAGTGAACTCACACTGATGTCATTCCTAAAAGCCAGACTCCAAGATCAAATGCATTCTGCTATGCCCTCCATTTCCCTGATTTCCGATAACAGATAATGTTCAGTGAGCCTCTGTTCTAAGCCCTCCATATATCTTCACTCATTCAAGCCTGATTCATTTAAGGAGCTGTTATTTTCATCTCCATTTTCCAGATAAGGAAACTGAGGCACAGAGTGGTTAGTTAAGGAACCTGCCGAGGTTCCACAGCTGTTGCTGGTGGAACCATGAGTCAAACCTGGAAGCTGCTGGCTCTGGTGAAGGACTTCCCACTCTCTGCACTATTGACCTTGGACCTGGATGATTCTTCGTTGTGGGAGGCTGTCCTATGCATTGTAGGGTGTTGGGACCATCTCTGGCCTCTAATGTCTCTAGACATCGCCAATAGTTCTCTGGGGGCAAATTCACCCTGGTCCTCTGCAGCATGATTACCATCGGCCCTGCACTGAAGGCGCTCTCCCCTCACTTCCCAGCTGTTTCCTCCCGGCCCCTCACTGTGTCTTCTCCCCTGATTGGCTCTTCTCCAAGGCTCAAGGTTGGTTCCCTGCCCTGGAAAATCACCTCTATTCAGTGGGTTCATCCACCTCGTCCTCACAGGCAATAGTGGAAATGACTCAGATTTACAAAGCACTTCCTCTGCCCCAGGAGTCATTTGTAGGCTATTAATTATGTTCTCTTTAATCCTCACAATGACTTTATAAGAAGGAGACTATCAATAATCTTATTTTTCAAGAAATCATCTCTAATTCATAAAAATATCAAATCAGTATTAGTTGTATATATAAAACAAACATAATATTATAAGTCAACTATACTTCAATTAAAAATAAATAAATACAAGTAAAAGTAAAGAAGGAATGATTTTTAAAAAGAAACTAAGGCACTGAGAGATTAAGCACACAATAAGAATAAGTTCCACATGGACTGGAGTGCTTCAAAGTTGATGTGCATAACCAGTGTGTCACCAGTATCATTCTTATTACCTCAAATTCACCCTGCCTGGACCCCAAGTCATCAGGCTCCCCCATAGTGGATCTCCTGACTTCTGTCAAAGCATCCCCAGGCTCACAGGAACCCAGGATCTATCATCCCGAAGTCATCTGTGATTCTTCTCTCTGACCACCCCCACGTAAGGAGCCGCTCCCCACTCCAGAAGTGTCTAGGATGTTCTCCTGTACCCAGCTCCCCTCTCTCACTCTGGTTTTCCTTCCCATTGCCTCAGGCTCAGGACATCTCAACACATTCTTATCTCCTAATCCCAGTCACAAGTCCCTCATCTCACTCCTCTTTGAAGCTCAGAATCCAGAAGTTGAATGCCAAGTGGGATGTGACCTCATGGTCTCTGTCCCAGGGATTCTCAAGCTAAATGCCAGCAGAGCCCAAGCAGGTAACATCAGGCCAGGAGAGTGAGCTGTCTTTCCTAGCAGTGTCCTTGGTGGTCTTCTTCTAACAGACACTCCCCTTGAAATTAAACCCAGCAACAGTCTTCATTTCTACAACGCTCTCTCCAACCTTTTTTAGAAGCATCAGTTCAGTCCAGTTCAGTTCAGTCACTCAGTCGTGTCCAACTCTTTGTGACCCCATGGACTGCAGCATGCCAGGCCTCCCTGTCTATCACCAACTCCCAGAGTTTACTCAGACTCATGTCCATCGAGTCGGTGATGCCACCCAATTATCTCATCCTCTGTCATCCCCTTCTCCTCCCGCCTTCAATCTTTCCCAGCATCAGGGTCTTTTACAAAGAGTCAGCTCTTCTCATCAAGTGGCCAAAGTATTGGAGTTTCAGCTTCAGCATCAGTCCTTCCAATGAATATTAAGGACTGATTTCCTTTAGAATATACTGGTTGGATCTCCTTGCAGACCAAGGGATTCTCAAGAGTCTCCTCCAACACTACAGTTCAAAAGCATCAATTCTTCTGCACTCAGCTTTCTTTATAGTCCAACTCACATCCATACATGGCTACTATAAAAATCATAGCTTTGACTAGATGGACCTTTGTTGGCAAAGTAACGTCTCTGCTTTTTAATATGCTGTCTAGGTTGGTCATAACTTTTCTTCCTTCTTTTTAGAAGCATGCATGCCCCTTACTCTCTTTCATTTTCCCACTTTCACTAACGACTTGAACACTAGAAACATTTCATCTTCCTGTAGGAGAACAAAACCTCTGTGACAGACGGTAGCTAATGTAGGCCTCTGTGAAAAGCCGGAGGAAGTGGGCGCTGGTGAAAATAGAAAATGGCCTTCACTCTAGCTGCTATGCCCTCCTAGGAACAAGGTCCCAGGTGGCCCTAATGACTTTCTAAAGAAGTCCAATTCTGGATATTATAAGAAATTCTCAGTAACTTAAAGGCTGATGGCTCATAAAATTTTTTTTTTCTTAAACCAAAAATAAATAAAGCAGAACTGCTATGGGAAAAACTCCAATGAGACTCAAGTCTCCAACTACGGACAACTGTGACCCAAATCCAGCATGTGGTGGCCACATGGAAATACTGGGTCAGTCTTACCAAATCCTCTGGTTTTCAAATGAAGCCAGAAACCTGCCTTTCATGTGAAGTCTTTTTGTGTAAAATCTTTCCTTTTAAAAAAATATGGGACTACATTGTACGTGCAGACCAAAGTTGTCTAGATAAGACATGTGACCTGAAAGCTAGTCGTGCACGGTCTCCAACTTGGGGAGGAAGAGTCCTCTCTCCCACCACCACCCTCATCTACATTTCACTCCTGCACTAATCTTAAAATAATGCTTCCCTCCTGCCACTCTGCTGTTCAAATCCCTGGCAGCCTCACTGCCCACAGGCAGGAGTTCCTACTTCTTCACCTGTGGCTCAGTGCTCTCTGGAAGGTGGCCTGGGCTTCCTTTTAGCTCTGTCTCCTCCTTGCTCCTAGAATGTCCTTACACAAAGGTCCATGGCCCTGCTGTCCCCATGCTCATCTTCCATCCATTCATACTGTGCTCTGTCCATGCAACTCCCTATGCCCAGGAGGTGTGTCAGTTGCTTAGTCATGTCTGACTCTTTGCAACCCCAGGGACTGGAGCCCGCCAAGCTCCTGTGTTTATAGAATTTTCCAGGCAAAAATACTGGAGTGGGTTGTCATTTCCTTCTTCAGGGGGATCCTCCCAATGCAGAGATCAAACCTGTGTCTCCTGCATTGCAGGCAGATTCTTTACCATCTGAACCACCAGAGAAGTCCATGCGTAGGAAAGTGAAAATTGCTCAGTTGTGTCTGACTGTTTGTGACCCCATGGACTATATGGTCCATGGAATTCTCCAGGCAAGAATACTGGAGTGGGTAGCCTTTCCCTTTTCCAGGTGATCTTCCCAACCCAGGGACCAAACCCAGGTCTCCTGCATTGCAGGCAGATTCTTTACCAGCGGAGCCACAAGGGAAGCCCATGCTTAGGAAACTACCCCTCAAAAATTCCAATTCAAATCCTACCTCCTCATGATTCCTCCCCATCCTCCATTCCCATACCTTCAGGGTATCTGGCTCACATGGAAACTCCTCACACAGCATCTCTTGACAGCTCAAAGGTTGTGGTCTCTTAGTTAACTCTTCACCTGTCCAAGACTGCCTCTATCTGGGGGCAGGGTTCTTGCCCTGCCTTTGAAGTCTCTTCTCCACATTGTCCAGAGACATTTTTTACAGGACACACATCTGAGTCTGTTGCTCTCCTGGTTTTAGAGGCTGTCTACTGTGTGCAGATTCAAGTCCAATTGCCTTATCACCACACACAGAATCCTGAGTCTGGTTTGATTTTAAAAGGTCTACTTCTCCAGTTCCACCGTGGTCATCTCTGGTCACATGGATGTGCATGCTCAGTCTTTCAGTTGTTTACAACTCTTTATGACCGCATGGACTGCAGCCCACCAGGCTCCTCTGTCCATGGAATTCTCCAGGCAAGAATACTGGAGTGGGTTGCTGTGCCCTCCTCCAGGGAATCTCCCTGACCCAGGGATAGAATCCAGGTCTCCTGCATTGCAGGCAGATTCTTTTTTTTTCTTTTTAAGTATATCACAGTTTTTATTTAAGAACCTTTACTATTATTGCAGTACATAATTTTCTCTAAGTTTTACAGATTTTTATATTCATATTTACATTTGCTTCTTATATCTAAGCACAAGTCGACAATTAAAAGTCCCTCAGCAATTTTTGTTAAATGAATTAATAGTGAATATTTGGTTCTATTGAAGCAGATTCTTTACTGCTGAGCCACCAGGGAAGCCTGGGTTGGTCACATGGATAATAATATGCACTCTATACTTCAACCCCACAGGACTCCAGCTATATCCAGAAGCCACGATCTGTCTCACCTTTGTAATTCAACACATACTTGGGGAAAACAAGGACAGCAGGCTATTCAGAGAGACAGAAAACTAAGATCATGGCATCCGGTCCCATCACTTCATGGCAGATAGATGGGGAAACAGTGGAAACAGTGGCTGACTTTATTTTTCTGGGCTCCAAAATCACTGCAGATGGTGACTGCAGCCATGAAATTAAAAGACGCTTACTCCTTGGAAGGAAAGTTATGACCAACCTAGATAGCATATTAAAAAGCAGAGACATTACTTTGCCAACAAAGGTCCATCTAGTCAAGGCTATGGTTTTTCCAGTGGTCATGTATGGATGTGAGAGTTGGACTATAAAGAAAGCTGAGCACCGAAGAATTGATGCTTTTGAACTGTGGCGTTGGAGAAGACTCTTGAGAGTCCCTTGGACTGCGAGGAGATCCAACCAGTCCATCCTAAAGGAGATCAGTCCTGGGTGCTCATTGGAAGGACTGATGCCGAAGCTGAAACTCCAATACTTTGGCCACCTGATGGAAAGAGCTGACTCATTGGAAAAGACCCTGATGCTGGGAAAGATTGAGGGCAGGAGGAGAAGGGGACGACAGAGGATGAGATGGTTGGATGGCATCACCGACTCGATGGACATGGGTTTGGGTGGATTAGGGAGTTAGTGATGGACAGGGAGGCCTAGCGTGCTGCGGTTCATTGGGTCGCAAAGAGTCGAACACGACTGAGCGACTGAACTGAACTGATTATGAAAATTAAGAATATCCTTCTTATTTAATATGATAAAAAGTGAGTCCAGGAATGTTCTTTCCTGTCTATCTGCTCTTACTGTTCTTTCATAGCTCAGTCAATAAAATGTTCCTTGTAGAATAGGCTGGTATTATTTACTTCCTGGGATAAAAGTTAACCAACATACACACACACATACATGCATACTTTAAAAACAGTGAGGTCTCTGAATGACGAGGAAGGAGGTGGTATGTCCGTCTGTAATACCAAGCCTCTGAGCGCCCGGCAGGTGTCCAGTACTAGTGGGTGCTCAGGGCCGTGTGTGTGGAATTGGAGTGTGCTCTAACTTCCCTTCCCAGGGTCCTGGCCCATCTAAAGTCAGCAGCACTTCTACAACTAGCAGAGACAAAGCATCTTAAGACACCAAAAGAGTATGAGCAGGTGAGTGGGAGGGTGAGGGGGTGGGAAGCATAGCACAGTCTAGTACCAACTCCGCTCCTGACTTGCTGTGGGTCTCTGACACCTCAGCTTCTCCTCTCTGGGCTTCAGTTTCCTCACTGTAAAGGACAGTTTGGCTAAATGACCTCCTAGGGCCCGGCTTCCAACTCCAGACTTGGAACTGAGGCTTTCAACACCCACCTCTCTGTCCTATCTGCCCGAGTTCCCTTATGACATCCTGTCACATAGCAGTAGTTTATAAGAATCAGAATCACCGATTATTTGGTACTTGCTGAGTGCCAGGCACCCAAACGGGGATTTTTAAGCTTTATCTTATCAAATCCTCACACAGAGTTCCTGTGAAGTGGGTACTTGTCTTGGGTTGGGTCCCCTAAAAGTGGTGCCTGAAACAGTCTTCCAAAGCCTATGATCCATGGAGAAGGGTGTGTTCTTGAGCAGGTAAGCGGGTGAGAGAAGCAGGACAGGAAGGGGAAGGGGCTGAGGATGGATGTAGTAATGGCTAAGGTCTAGCCTTGGCTTGATTTACAGAGATTTCTGGAGCATAGTCCCATGGAGTTATCCCATCTTGAGGAAAGAGGCTCAGCTTCTGTGTCCCCAGCATTAGTCAGTTACCAGCTCGGCTGATGGGAGAGGGAGAGGGAGAGGGAGGGTGGCAGAAGGAGATAGCCTTTCGGATGTCTCAGCAATGCTAATACCTTAAGACAAAGGCTCTGGAGAAGACCAGATGTACAGCTGTTACCATGGCACTCACAGCGTTGGGATGGGTGCACTAGCTGGTAAAGGGGGTCTGAGCAGAGAACCACAGCATCTACACATCACTATTATTAGCCCATTTTGCAGATGGGAAAAACCAAGACCTGGAGAGGTTCGATGTGCTCTCTTGGTCACAGAACTATGAAATATAGAACTCTGTACCATTAAGTACAAATCACATTTCCAATAAGCAGTCCCCACCCCTGTGGAGCAGGACCCATGCACCTCTGTCTCCTCAGCACCCAGAGTGGTTACTGCATCCAAAGGGTGTGAGGTGTGCTTAGGATGGCTGGGTTGGTGAGGCACAGCTCTCCATGGCCGAGGAGCTTCGGGTGGCATGTCTCTGTGAGGCAGGGATTCAGTCCTTACCCTCTGAGGGCCCAGGGGAGCACCCCACTCTCTGACAGCTGCCTGGGCTCCAGGCCCTGTCAGCAGCCTGCTTCTCCCCGGGGGTGGGCCTCCTGCCAGGCTGCCGCTGCAGGAAGGGGAACATTATTCATCAGGGCGATAAGGCAGCTGATGAGAGACGGGCCTCCAAGCAGCTGTTCCTCAGCAGGGTTGGAGCGGATGCCGGAGATGCACAGGGGAGCGGGGGAGGGAGGAAAGCCCATTGTGAGACAAAAAATGATGGCGCTGCTGAGGGGTGACAGGAGAGCACATTTCCAACTGAGACTGGGTGCTAGTACACACTTGTCCCCAAGCCCTTCCCACTAATGTCTGTGCCTGATGAACCCCATGTGTGCCTCTGATCAGGCTAACTACTCAACAGGTCAGGGGGTTCTATCAACTCAGGCAGCGAAAGTGTCCAACTGGTGGGGGTGGGATGCATAGTTCCCAGAGAGTTCTACCCCAAGCTAACTGTTCACTGAAAGAGACTTGGGGCCAAGGGGGGCTGAGTGCTTCAGGCCGGGCTACAACCCTCAATCACTCATTTCCTCCCTCCGGGGCACTTAGGGCACCTAAGCCCCCTGCCTAAGCTCCCCTGGGACTCTCTTCTTCTCTTAAAGCTAGCCTGTACACGGTGGAATTTTCCAGGCTGAGAAGCAAGCATGGGTGAGGTTACTTTATGGTTTGTTTTTTTTTGAAAGGAGCCATTAAAAGGGACCCCAGGGGCTTCCTGAGAGAGGGAAGAGTTGGGTGGGTCCTCTCTGGAGGGAAATGGGCTCATTAGGGTCCCGCTGACACACCCAGCACCTCTCCTGCCTCCTTCCCTGTGCACCCAGCACCCTCCTTTCTGACCATACTGGAGGGTTTTCTCAGAAGTCAGGCTCTCCCCTGCCCCATATCCTGCAGTGGACGTTTGCACGTTGACCTCCTAGCTAACCTTTATTCTTCCTTAGCAGTCAGAACAGGGAAGTGTGCACAGAGGGGTCTTTAAAAGCAGCTATGATATGATGTCCAACTCTTTGCGACCCCATGGACTGTAGCTCTCCAGGCTCCTCTTTCCATGGCATTCTCCAGGCAAGAATACTGGAGTGGGTTGCCATGTCACTCCAGTTATTATATGATGTCCAACTCTTTGTGACCCCATGGACTGTAGCTCTCCAGGCTCCTCTTTCCATGGCATTCTCCAGGCAAGAATACTGGAGTGGGTTGCCATGCCCTTCTCCAGGGGATCTTCCCGACCCAGGGATCGAACCTGCATCTCTTTTATCTCCTACGTTGGCAGGCAGGTTCTTTACCACTAGCACTACATGGGAAGCCCACTTTTTAAAACAAATGCAGCAGAATGTTGATTTGACAAGCAGGGTCATGAGCACATAAATAACAATAGTTAATGTTTATTAAGCACATAGTGTGTGTGAGGAACTTTTGTCTTTTAAAGAGCTTTACCTTAATTAATCCTGACAATTACCTGTAGAGGTAGTTGACAGAAACAGAAGGGTTAACCTCTCCAATGTCGCACTGCAGAGCCCTGTAGCCTGGCTCCTCACCACACCACCTCAATACATGGGTGTTTGTCATATTATCCTCTGAACTTCTACTATGCTTGAAATAGTTTAGAATTGTTTTCTTAAAGGATCTGAAGTAAATATGGTAAAATATTAATATTTGTTAAATTTCTGTGTTCAACTTGATGCTTAAAATTATTGCAAACTTAAAAAATATATATATGAATATTTCAAAAGGAAAAAAAAAGCCTCAATATTGCTACAGCTTCTCCTCAGAAGACTGCTGGAGCCCCCTCAAACCTCCTCCCCAAAGCTCTCACACAATCAATCAAATTATTATGATCTTTCTGTGCTTTTCTCCATCCTGACTCTTACCACGTCCCATTCTAGTTGTTGACTCACTGCTCATTTCTCCTTCTTGGCTGTGAACTGCACTGGGGTGATGTTGGATTTTTACCTGCATTTCCAGGGCCTGGCTTCCTGCAAGGAAAATCTAGATGCTCAATAAAATCATTTTATGAAGCTACACTGGGGGCTCCCATGGGTGATGACTGAGCTGCTGGTGGAAGGAAAGCTGCAGGGGGTAGAGGGACAACCGTGGGCCCTGCCTTCCCTGCTGGAGACATATGGCAATAATTTTAGGACTATCACCCAGTCAGGGTTTCCAGCATAAGTGCTTCCAGCTGCACCTTCCATTGTGCACAGGAACTTCTTAAGACAGGATTCTGGCTGCTTCCAGCTTGGCTCACAGGCCAGTGTAAGATGTGGAGGGCAGCTTTCGAGGAAGCCTATCTGGGTTTTACCCACTGGGTCTCCAACTGTGACCCTCTGCTGGTCTGGTGGTCATCAGGTGAACACTCTGCAACGTGGCTTTTTCACTCTGGCTCAGGGGTTCTCCATCGTGGCTGCATCTTGAAATCACCTTGGGAGCTTTCAAAACTACTCACACCTAATCCTTCCCCTTCTTTTCCTACCCCTGGATATTCTGATATGATTGGCCCCATGCTGGCGTTTTTAGAAGTTTTCCAGGTGATTGTAACAGTTAGAGCTCCTGTTAGGTGCTTTTTGATAAAAAAGACAGCTGTTAGCAGGTGAACTGCGATGACTTCATCATCAAGAGACATTACTGAGCATCTACTATGTGAAAGGACATTACTGAGCATCTATTATCTAGGAAGGAAGGAGTTTGAGATCTCTTTCCCAAGAAGCAGCTGTGTTGGGAGGAGAAATTACTTAGCCAGTGTTGGCATGCACAGATCACACAGCCAGTCTGGGAATGGTAGGGTCTTGGTACCCATTAGGCCCATGTAGGCCATCACGGATAGACCACAGGATAATTTCCCGCTGAGTCCATAAATACCTGTTGGACAAGAAAGCAAGGAGGGAACTACATCTACAATATTTAGGTATCTTTCCTCAAGGTTCAGCTGGCATGTACTTATTCTCAGCTGATATAAGTGAAGTCCCACCAGCATAAATGCTTATATTCATGTCAGCTAAGGAACATATCAACATGTAAAACCAGGTCTATCTAAACCTGGGAAACTTTTCTACGAATTTAAGTACCACTTCTAACAAATGTCTAGCATTGCTGATGTGTGGACTACTCTTTGGGGACCACTGATTAAAGCCAATACCAGTTAAGCATACATGAACTTATTTAATCCTTTCAATAGCCCCAGAAGTCAATCAGTAAATTGTTTAGGACATGGACTTTGTTTCAAGTCCTAGTTCCAACATTTAAAAGCTGTATGATCCTAGAATACTAGTTAAAATTTCTGTGCCTCTGTTTACCTATCTGTAAAAAAGGAGGATGACAATGATGATGATACATACCTCATATCCAGGAGAACTGAATCTACCAACACAGGGATGCCGGTGTTTGGCACATGGTGAGCCCTGACAAATGGTAGTCATATTAGCTAATCACTGGGGCTGACAGGTAGGTAGCATTTTATTTGTGAGATAGGTCAAAGTGTCCATAAATATTTTTTTTAAATTGCTTTAGTATCTTGAAAATAGACCATCTCATGTACATGAGACCACATACAGCAGCCTTGCTGCAAACCCACACAGTCCTTGATGCTTTTGCCCCAAGACACTGGTTTTGTAGCCTTTTCCATGTTGTTAATCCACCACCACACTACACACTCTTTTATTCCACGATCGCTTACTGTCCTCAGCAGACCCACCTACGGTGGAAGTTGTTTAGTCCTTTCCTGTACCACAGTCCAGCAATGAGCTTCAGATGTTTTTCCATGACTGCATACTTCAAAGTCTTCTGTATACTGTTATGACTCTTGTTTTTCTACTCAGCATAGCTTGAAAATCACTTTGTATCAGGACAAATGGTATTAATCAGTATCTCATTATAAGGCTCTACCCTAATTTACTTAACCAATTCCCTACAGATCAACAGTTAGGTTTTTTCCTAATCTTCAGTGGTTAACAAACATTTCTAAGAATGAAATTAATCTTAAGATTCACATAATGTATAACATCAATTGCCTGCCATTAATTTTGAATGTACTGTAGTGCATACAAGGGCTTATAAAAATTTTATGCACCTGGAATTGGGTGCAAGAAAAGTATTTGACAGTATCTACTTATATATTATGTATGCAAGAACATATAAGCAGATATTTGGCTGCAAATCACAGCGATGACTAAAGCAATAAAGAAAACGTATTACTCACATTACTGAGATGGGCAATCCAGGGCAAGGGAATCAGAGGTTCACTGTCATCCTTAAGGACTTACATGTTTCACATCCTTCTACTTCGTATTCTCAGGGACTTTTGTCCTCACACTGTACCTTCATATCATCAGTGAGTCATCGTAGCTCCCAGGTTCCCACTCTCATACCTTTCAGGAAAAGCCCCTTCCCTCTGTTGCTTTTAAGAAGCTTGGTAGAGTTTCCAGCATCCCCCGGCATGTGCCTCTCCGACCTCAGTGGTCAAAGCTGCATCTCAGACTCTCTCCTAAACACATCTCTCTCAGTGGGAATACAATGATCACAACTGCCTGAAACAAATCAAGATTCATCTGCTGGCACTAGAGGGGGCCTATGCTTCCCTGAAGTACATGGCCAAGATCTGGATAAACTCAGGATTTACGAGGCAAGAAAGAAGGCAAGCAACAAACAGTATACACACACCTTCTGAAGCCTTCATCTTCATGGATGACCACACATTGCTCTTTTAAAGAGCTGGCCCATAGGATTATGTGTTTTAAGAGAACAACATTGTTAAGCGCATTTACTCTGATGCATATGGATAAATTTTAAAATGCAATGATAACTCTTAAAATCTGTTATAAGGCTTTTAACAAAGTATGGCAGATCTAGTGGTACAAAGAACTCTTGACTTGGAATGAGAAAACACAAGATCAACACTCTGACACTTCTGACCCACAGAGACTGTGAGATAACAAATATCTATTACGTTACATCAATAAGTTTGTGGTGGTTTGTTACCAAGCATAGAAAACTAATACATATCTCTCAGTAGTTAATTCCTTTTCATCACTGAAAAGCATTCCATGGGTATACTACATTTTGTTTATCCACTCAACAGTTGATTTGAGTTGTCTCTAGTTTAGAGCAATTATGAATGCAATTGCTATGAAAATTGTACAAGTCATTTAGTAGACATGTTTTATTTCTCTTGAGATAAAATGTAGTAGGAGAGTAGTTGGATTATATGGTACGTACACATTTAACTTTGTAAGAAAGAGCCAAAGTATTTTTCAAAAAGGTAGTACCATTTTACACTCCCATTGGTAGTTTTTGAGAGTTCCTGTTGCTCCATATCCTTGCCAACAGCTTGTATTGTCAGGCTTTTTAATTTGATATCTCACTATAGTTTTTATCTGCATTTTCCTGATGATTAATGATGTCTGGCATCATTTCATGAGCTTATTGGCTATTTTATATATATTTTCTTTTGTCAAATGCTTGTTTAAATCTTAAGGAGTATTGCCATCCCATAAGGTTGTTTAAAGAAAATAATACATATATAATGTGACTGATATTTAATCAGTTCAGTTCAGCCACTCAGTCATGTCTGACTCTTTGCGACCCAATGAACCACAGCACGCCAGGCCTCCCTGTCCATCACCAACTCCTGGAGTTTACCCAAACTCATGTCCATCGAGTTGGTGATACCATCCAGCCATCTCATCCTCTGTCGTCCCCTTCTCCTCCTTCCCCCCATCCTTCCCAGGATCAGGGTCTTTCCCAATGAGTAAACTCTTCCCATCAGGTGGCCAAAGTATTGGAGCTTCAGCTTCAACATCAGACCTTCCAATGAACACCCAGGACTGATCTCCTTTAGGATGGACTGGTTGGATCTCCTCACAGTCCAAGGGACTTTCAAGAGTCTTCTCCAACACCACAGTTCAAAAGCATCAATTCTTCGGCGCTCAGCTTTCTTCACAGCCCAACTCTCACATGTCTCCATACATGACTACTGGAAAAACCATAGCCTTGACTAGACAGACCTTTGTTGGCAAAGTAATGTCTCTGCTTTTTAATATTCTGTCTAGGTTGGTCATAACTTTCCTTCCAAGGAGTAAGCGTCTTTTAATTTCATGGCTGCAATCACAATCTGCAGTGATTTTGGAGCCCCCAAAAATAAAGTCTCTCACTATTTCTACTGTTTCCCCATCTATTTGCCATGAAGTGATGGGACTGGATGCCATGATCTTAGTTTTCTGAACGTTGAGCTTTAAGCCAACTTTTTCACTCTCCTCTTTCACTTTCATCAAGAGGCTCTTTAGTTCTTCACTTTCTGCGATTAGGGTGGTGTCATCTGCATATCTGAGGTTATTGACATTTCTCCCGGCAATCTTGATTCCAGCTTGTGCTTCTTCCAGCCCAGTGTTTCTCATGATGTACTCTGCATAGAAGTTAAATAAGCAGGGTGACAATATACAGCCTTGACGTACTCCTTTTCCTATTTGGAACCAGTTTGTTGTTCCATGTCCAGTTCTGTGGCTTCCTGACCTGCATACAGGTTTCTCAAGAGGCAGGTCAGGTGGTCTGGTATTCCCATCTCTTTCAGAATTTTCCACGGTTTATTGTGATCCAGACAGTCAATGGCTTTGGCATAGTCAATAAAGCAGAAATAGATGTTTTTCTGGAACTTTCTTGCTTTTTCGATGTTCCAGCGGATGTTGGCAATTTGATCTCTGGTTCCTCTGCCTTTTCTAAAACCAGCTTGAACATCTGGAAGTTCACGGTTCACGCATTGCTGAAGCCTGGCTTGGAGAAATTTGAGCATTACTTTACTAGCATGTGAGATGAGTGCAATTGTGCGGTAGTTTGAGCATTCTTTGGCATTGCCTTTCTTTGGGATTGGAATGAAAACTGACCTTTTCCAGTCCTGTGGCCACTGCTGAGTTTTCCAAATTTGCTGGCATATCGAGTGCAGCACTTTCACAGCATCACCTTTGAGGATTTGAAATAGCTCAACTGGAATTCCATCACCTCCACTAGCTTTGTTTGTAGTGATGCTTTCTAAGGCCCACTTGACTTCACATTCCAGGATGTCTGGTTCTAGGTGAGTGATCACACCTTCGTGATTATCTGGGTCGTGAAGATCTTTTTTGTACAGTTCTTCTGTGTATTCTTGCAACCTATTCTTAATATCTTCTGCTTCTGTTAGGTCCATACCATTTCTGTCCTTTATCGAGCCCATCTTTGCATGAAATGTTCCTTTGGTATCTCTAATTTTCTTGAAGAGGTCTCTAGTCTTTCCCAATCTGTTGTTTTCCTCTATTTGTTTGCATTGATTGCTGAGGAAGGCTTTCTTATCTCTCCTTGCTATTCTTTGGAACTCTGCATTCAAATGGGAATATATTCAATAGACACCAAATAAAAGCGAGTTATTATTATTTATATACTTTTTAAGAGGCAGAGTTCTAGAATTCTATAAAAAGCTCACAGAATATACTTTAAATAATATATCCTAGATCTCTGTCCTGAAGAAGGGGAGGAGGAGAAAGAGAGAGAGGTAACAGAACAGAGCAGATGGAGCAAGAATGCAAGAGCCCTCAGGATCTGAGCTGGAAGACTTCAGGGGCAGGAGGTACTGCTTGGTTTAGGGATGATCAGGAGTTTTGCCTTAGAGATACTGAGGTTGAAGGGAAAGCTGGCCTCCAAGTAGCTTCATTGCAGAGCTTTAAATTAGGGTGAGTGCTGAGGGCCTAGCCCTGCCAGACCTGCCATCTAAAAGGGTGCCAAACGCCTCTATTTAAAGCAGCAGAGATCTGAAGCATTTCGTTAGCCCTGCAGTCACTGGGGAGTAGGGAGCTGGAGAAGAGGGCTAAGCATGTGCGAGGAGACATTATAGGAAACCTGGAACAACTCTCTATCAGCAGTGCTAAAATTGGCACATCTCCCTCTTCACCGCTCCTCCAGCATCACCTCAACTATCTCACCTTCACCCTAAGATCCATTCCTGGGCACTAAACACCCTTGCTATGGGGGACCTTGAAAGCTTGATTTTCTAAATCCCCAAGAAGGGTAAGGGCAGTGACTGTGTCCAGCAAGTTTCTAAGGGCTAAATCTCTATCCCCATCAAAGGAGAAAGAAGTTTTATAGGGATTTTTCTGTTAATCAATATGACATGTGCTTTTTTAAATAAAGAAGATATCAAACATTACAGCAACATATAAAGAACAGGGTAAAAATATGCAGTAGTCCCAAGGTTCAGAGATAATATTCATATTCCAATAGTCCATCTAGTCAAGGCTATGGTTTTTCCAGTGGTCACGTATGGATGTGAGAGTTGGACGGTGAAGAAAGCTTGAGCACTGCAGAATTGATGCTTTTGAACTGTGGTGTTGGAGAAAACTCTTGAGAGTCCCTTGGACTGCAAGGAGATCCAACCAGTCCATCCTAAAGGAGATCAATCCTGGCTGTTCATTGGAAGGACTGATGTTGAAGCTGAAACTCCAATACTTTGGCCACCTCATGTGAAGAGTTGACTCATTGGAAAAGACCCTAATGCTGGGTAGGGTTGGGGGCAGGAGGAGAAGGGGACGACAGAGGATGAGATGGTTGGATGGCATCACTGACTCGATGGACATGGATTTGGGTGGACTCCGGGAGTTGGTGATGGACAGGGAGGCCTGGCGTGCTGCAATTCATGGGGTCGCAAAGAGTCGGACACGACTGAGTGTCTGAACTGAACTGAAATACATATATTTCTAAATAAATTTCTAAATATTTAGAAATATAAAATGGAAATTATACATCCATGTCATCCTATAATCTTTTTTCAATGACTATTCCACAGGGATCTTTCTTGCTAAAATGTAAATATGTAGACCTTTTTATTGATTACATATTATCTTGGTGCCTATTTAGATTTTTAAAAATTATTACATTTAGTCTTGGGAAGAACATCTCTATATCTTTTTGAACTTTTAAACTTTTTCCTTACCTAAAGCCTTTAGTAGGGAACTTAGAGGGTCAAAGACTATAAACATTTAAAATTATACTGTCCTCTAGAAAACTTGTTTCCCTAGTGACTCAGTGGTTAAGATTTTGCCTGCAATGCAGGAGCCACAGGAGAATGTGGGTTCAATCTTTGGGTCGGGAAGATCCTGTGGAGGAGGGCATGGCAACCCACTCCAGTATTCTTGCCTGGAGAATCCCATGGACAGAGGAGCCTGGTGGGCTACAGTCCATAGCGTCACAAAGAGTCGCACATGACTGAAGCAACCTAGCATGCACACTAGAAAACCTAACTTTCGCTTTTATCAATAGTGTATTGGAAGGCCAGTCTCCTCTACCCTTCACAACATGAAGTCAATCTTTCAAATCTTTTTGATTCTGAAAAAAAATGTCTCCTGGTTTCCTCCATGTTTTCTTTGGTAATTATTGAAATTTAGCATCTTTTCACCTAGTGTCCACAGGTCATTTCTTCTTTTTAGTGAAGAAGACGTATATGTTTACTTATATTGGGATATTCATCTTTGTTGATTTAATAAGAACTAGTTACATATGAGGTAGTAATCCTTTGCCATAGTTTCAGTATTTTCTCCAAGTTTTTTATGTCTCTGAGAAGGCTTTTTCCCCTCAAGGGAACTGTGGTGGTAGCCAGGAGGTGTTATAACTTTCCTTGCTCTTACTCCCACTGGAGTAAGATGTATTAAAGGTTCTTTGTACTTCCTGGGGTGAAAGGGAGCTAACACCACTTGAAATCCAGCCTCTTCTAAGTGTGTGTGTCTTCATGTCCTGTGGAGGGTGGAATCCTGGGAACTTCTTTCCCTGACTTCCTTGCAGCTAAGACTTTGAATATAAAGCAGATTTGACTAAATGAAGCCCTTGCTCAACTTTGAAGAGCAGAAGTGAGCTGCTCTTCCTCAGCCTGACTCTTTTTGAGCTGGGACATCAATCTTTTCCTGCTTTTGGACCCGAACTTGGGCTGGAATTGACACCGTAAGTTTTTCTACTTTTCCAGTCTTTGAATCAAGGTGGAACTATACTATCAGCTTTCCTGGGTCTCCAGCTTGATGACTGCAGATCTTGGACTTCCCAGATTTCATAATCATGTAAGCCAATTCCTTGTTTTATATATAAGTGTATATATATGTATTTATATACAACATATATTTATAATATGTGGTATGTATTATAAAATGAAATATATTATATTTCAAAGTGTTAGCTGCTCAGTCGTGTCTGAGTCTTTGCAACCCCATGGACTGTAGCCCGCCTCTGTCCACAGAATTCTCCAGGCAAGAATACTGGAGTGGATAGTCAATCCCTTCTACAGGGGATCTCAATATACAATATATTTATAGATTCCTCCTATTGGTTCTGTTTCTCTGGAGAACCCAGACACTGGGGTATTGAACCTGAGAACAAAATGCCAACATTTTAAGGACAAGTGACAGAAAGACAAAAAGAGCCTGAATCCTTGACAGCAACTTCTCTTATGTCCCCATCTGGAACACCTACATCTAGACCCTTATTATGTGAGAAAAAGAAGTGTCTTTACTGCCTGCGCTGCTACATGTCAAGTTTTCAGTTACTTGCAGTGAAAACATTCCTGACCCACCCAATTATCTCACATCTCTAAGCCTCATTTCCCCAGGTTACACAATGAGAAAAAGAACAGAGAAGGGAATGGCCTTAAATGAAACTCACAGGCATGTCCCAGTGCCTCCTAGCTGCAGGGCTCTGAGCTTGGGGCTCCAGGACAGGCAGCAGAGTTAGTGCCTGAGAGAGAGGACTCTGGGGCCAGATCACCTGGCTCAGAAGCCCAGCTTCACCACTCACATACACACATAGAAACATTTCTTAGCCACTCCATGTGTCAGCTTCCTTTTTTTTAACGTAGAGATCCTAACACATTCCATTGGTCCACCCCATCCTGCCCCAGTTGTTGCTGTTCCCAACATACATTTATTTTGCATGGGGCACAGGGCTTAGTGCTGCTTGAGATAAACTCTTGAGCAAGACATATGCAACCCTTGAGTCCAGGGAGGTTCTGGGAGATAAGCAAGGACAGAGGGCATTTGAAAAACAATATGATGAGTGTACTCCCTGAAGTCCCCAAATCCCAGGCTGGGCCAAGTTGAGGGGGGAACATAGCCAGTGAGGGCTTCTAAACCCTAATGAGTGTTAATACAGAGTCAACAAAGTGGTTGGGAGTTGGCCATGCCAGTGATATTTTCTGGGGGTGAGATGGTAAAACAGGTTTTTCATGCAAGATTGGTCAATATCTGCAAATCACAACCTTAAGGAAAGTAGTTATTAGTCCATTTTTTGGGTGAAAAGATTAAGGCTCAAGAAGTACCTTATGTAGGTCACTCTGCTAATAAGCATTAGAGTTGTTCATTCCAAATCATTCACAGCAGGTTCTGGGAATAGAAGATTTTACAAGACATGCAAATAAGAGGATGACACAGCTGGTGGGCAGATTTACAGGCCCAGCTTTGAACGGAAGATCTGGTACCCTCATCCACTATGGAGAAGTTACTTGCTCTCTCTGAGCTCCAATTTCCACATCTGTTGGCATCTGCTGCAGGATCATGTTCACTTCTACTGGCAAATACAACACATCTGAATATGCTCCAATCAGAGGCTGCAAACCAGTAGCCTGGACTAAATATAGCCTTTGGAGGCAAAAAGAGCCAATGATTTTAGATGAATGTTACAGATGAAGTTTAGAGTGGTTAAGAACTTGCCCAAGCTTGCACAGCTAAAACGTGATAGAGCTAGGACTTTGGCAATCTGGATCCAGCATCCAGTCGTAAGCAATACAAGTCTCTACTGTTCTTCCAGTGTACAGAAGTGGCAACTGACACTCAGCCTCTACATCTGGGAGGCATTAAGGAGTGGCAGGGACTATCATGAACTACAGGGTGTGTGCTTTAACTAAGGAATGCTCCTGCGATGGATCGTGGGGAAGGCCAGTGAATGTTTTGTGTCTCAGTATTCTTCTCTATAAAACTGGGATAATAATTCTGCCTGTCTCATAGGGTTAATGTGAAGACTAAATGAGTTAATGTGCCTAGCACACAGAAAACATTACCTAAGTATTAGCTGTTAGTATTGTTACTGTCTGAGGAGTGACTCTTGTCTTAAACATTCATAATGTCCATTTAAATATGGTGTGGTAAGCTGGGCACACCACTAGGGATCAACTTCTGACAGTATCTAAGGCCATTTCCTCCTCCTTCTGAGCAATACAGGGGCTCCTGGAAGGGTTAGGAATAAACAAGATCTCCAGGACACATGCCACGAGCTCCATGCATTAGCAGCAGCCTCCAGAGCTGGCCACAGCAACCCATCAGTGAGCATGGTTACCATTGGCCTCTAGGCGGAAAAGAATGTGAGGTGCAATGGGCAGCCTTCCAGGGACCCAAGAAGGGAGGCCTCATCCTTTCAGGATGTCCCTGGCTTCAGATAAAACCCTTCCTGTGTTCCAGTTCACAGCTGGCAGAGCCATCGGCAATGACTGATTGCAAAGGATGAGCTGTTGAAAAGATGTGTGTGTGAACCAAATGCCAGCTAGATCAGGCAAAGAGTGCATTCAGGAGGCTGGGGGGAAGACCATCACCTGTACAATGGTTTGTTTTGCACCTACTAAGGACTTGGCCTTGGGCCAGGCATTCAGGAGGCAGCGAAGTTAGTAACAGTAGCAGCTCACCTATATTCCCTCCTTCTGAGTCCTCCAACAGCTATGATCTCTTGATCTTTAGCACAATCCTATGACACAAGCAGGCCTCATTTCCTGCATTTAAAGATGGGTAACAGAAGAGACCTGTTCAAAATTACAAAGTGTAGCAGAGGCCAGATACTTGGCCAAACTTGTTCCCAGGCTTGCTCACTTGGGTACCCAGCTGGGCTATATTTCCCTGCAGGCCTTGTGTCTGGATGCAGCCACGTGACTGAGTTCTGGCCAATGGAATAAACGAAACACTGGTAATAATGATGTATGGCTTTGCTAGGCCTGGCCCACAAAAATCCTCCCAGCAGTCCTCCACTTATTTTTTTTCCCCCTTCTTGTCAGTTAGCAGATGCAAACTGCCTGCAGAGGATCCTGAGGACACAGGGATGATGGAGCCACAAGATGGAAGGGGCCTGGCTGGTCTCCTACGTAACTCTGCTGAATATGAGAGATGGGCTTCTTTTGCATCAGGCCATCTAGTTTGTTTCCCCACCACAGTCAGTCTACCTCATATACACAAAGAAAAACCAGAACTTGGGTTTTAAAGGCGTTCTCCTTTACAGCTGCTAGTTTTTTCTACCCCGTTCCAAACAAGCAAACGAACCTCTTTATGGCTGTAGGGTCTTTGGATTTTACCAAGCACGTGGATGAATAATGGGCAGTTTCTTTCTTCCACGCCGCTAACCACTGGGCTGTGCCTCTCATGTTGTGTAGGAAGCTTTCAGATGAGTTGCTTTCCACAAAGGTGGTATTCAATAAACTTTAGGTGAGTGGCACCCGTACACAGTATTATTCTAGCTTGAGACTTCATTGAGCCTACAATCTAGCTGGAAGGATGAGAATCACACCTGCAAAACCAAGAAACATCCTAGAGAGTGGGGCATATATAGTCCAAGTGGTAGAAGAGGGGTGAGCAGGCAGGGGAGATCTCCTGGTCTCCCCCAACCCACCTCACATCCTTGCTTGTCTGTAAACACAGTTACACTCTGACAGCATGCCAATACTGGCTGGGTGCTCTGCCTCCTTACTCCATTTAGTTCTCATAAGAGCTCTGCCGGGATCCAAGTGGTCCATGGATATTGAATCTCTATCTAAGGCCCCATGGTCTGTATACCACAGAGCCTGCAATCCTCCCCTTTCGCCTCTGCCCTTCTTTCAGGCACATCTCTCTCCCCAGCTTCCAGCTGCCCTTGAAGGAGTGGTGCTGGTTGTCCCTCTAAGGGCATCCTGGCCATCGACAATCAAGAACCACAGAATCAGTTCTCCTGGGAACACCTCGGTTTTCAAGGCATCCTCTGAAAAGAGTCCCACATTCAGCTGAAGGGTGTAGCAGAGCCCTAGATACAAAAGCTAGGAAATCCCTGAGACAAGAGGGCTGAAGGTTTGCACAGCTGGAGGCCCCGGGGAAAGGTCTGGCAGCAGCTGAAACTAACTGACCCCATCTGGAAGCAGAGCCTCCTCAAGGGACATGGAGGGAGGAAAGGAGACAGGAAGTGGCTGATCTGCTTGTTCTCAGGAAGCTGCAAAGCCTGAGAGACGATGTTCCCTGGAAACCAAAGATCTGCTGTTTCTCAACACATGCTCCTGGGACCCCTGCATCATACTCACCTGGCAAGCTGGAAAAGAGGATTTGGGAGCCACAAACGTAATGAATCCAAATCCTGGGAAATAGGAATCCGCATGTTAGACAACAAGTTCGCCAGAGTTCTGATGCTCAGTAAGGTTTAAGAAGAGAAAATGCCACTTTACTGAAACAGTTCTAGCTAGTTCTTCCTTAGATGGCCTACTCATTTCTGCCATTTTGCCCATCAGTGACTCATAACCCCAGGAGAAAAATAATAAAGAGGTTACTATCTATTGAGTGTTCAAGAAGTGTACCATACTCTTCTAAACACTTTGTATGTGTGTGTTAGTCACTCAGTTGTATCCGACTCTGCAGCCCCATGGACTGCAGCCCACCAGACTCCTCTGTCCATGGAATTCTCCAGGCAAGAATACTGGAGGGGGTTGCCATTTCCTTCTCCAGGGGATCTTCTGGACCCAGGGATTGAACCCAAGTCCCCACACTGTAGGCATCTAAATGCTTTAGATGGATCAATTCATTTAAAATTCTCACAGCATCCTTATAAGGAAGGTACTATTATTAGTTTCATATTACATATAAGAGAACTTAGGAACAGAGAGGCTAAGAAACACTGAAAAGTCACACAGTAAGTGACTGGGCTCAGATATGAACCCCAGTGGTCTGACTCCCAAACTTGAGCTCTGAACCCATGTGACACTCAAACACTATGGGAGTTTCTGTTTATTTGAAGATCCACTTGTGCCAGACCCTGTGTCCAGGCACTTCATGCATTCAGCAAACATTAACTGAATGTCTACTATGTGCCAGTATTGCTCTAAGCTCTGGCCAGCCAGGGATTAGGATGAGGTGAGTGAAGCTCTCACTTTGGGCAGAAAATTTGAAGGAGAGGTGCCCTAAAATTCAGTAATCAAGATAAATAATATCTTAAGGCAGTATTTAAAAAAATCAAATTGGCAAGCTGAAGCCCAAAGCTGGACATTTATTTGTTTTTGTAAATAAGTTCTATCAGGAGGGATAAAGAATGAATGAAACACTAAAAAACCTAAGCCCTAATGGAGCTCACATAAATGACATCATCTGACCCTTACCATCCAAGGTCCCATATGTTTGTTAGTCTCTCAGTTGTATCCGACTCTTTGTGACCCCATTGACTGGAGCCTGCCAGGCTCCTCGGTCCATAGAATTTTCCAGGCGAGAATACTGGAGTGAGTGGGTTGCCATGCCCTCCTCCAGGGGATCGTCCCAATCCAGGGATCAAACCCAGGTTTCCCGCCTTGAAGGCGGATTCTTGACCAGCTGAGCCACCAGGGAAACCCCTGAATACTGGAGTGGGTAGCCTATCCCTTCTCCAGGGGATCTTCTCAACTCAGGAATAAAACCAGGGTCTACTGAATTGCAGGCGGATTCTTTACCAGCTGAGCTACCACGGAAGCCCTTAAGGGCCCATAAGTAAGTAAATAAGTGTTAGTTGCTCAGTTGTGTCTGACTCTTTGCGATCCCATGGACTGTAGCCCTCCAGGCTCCTCTGTCCATAGAATTTTCCAGGCAAGAATACTGGAGTGGGTTGCCATTCCCTTCTCTAGGGATCTTCCCAACCCAGGGATTGAATCCAGGTTTTCCTGCATTGCAGGCAGATTCTTTGCCGTCTAAGCCACCAGGGAAGCCCCTAAGGTCCCATAGGGCAGGTATTAATATCATTGCTCTTCCACACCTACTACTCTCCCTATGGGTAGCTAATGATGATGCATGCTGTCAACATGCCAGACACTGTTCTCTAAGTGCCTTACAAATATTATTTTATTCCTCATAACCTCCTTATAAGGGAAGGATTATCATCATCCCAATTTTGTAATGGTGAACCTAAAGCACAGAGTTTCATAATTTGTCCAAGGTCAACATAGCCAGTAAAGGGCAGAGCCAGGATTTGAACCCAGGCAGCCACATTCCAGAGGCCACACCCTTAAAAGGGGGTTTAGTTCAGTCAGTTCAGTCTCTCAGTCCTGTCTGATTCTTTGCAACCCCATGGACTGCAGCACGGCAGGCTTCCCCATCCATCACAAATTCCCAGAGCTTGCTCAAACTCATGTCCATCAAGTTGGTGATGCCATCCAACCACCTTGGTTGGATGTGGGATTTTTTTTTCTTTTTTGCTAAAAATAGGTTAGCAAACTACAACCCGCAGGCCAAATCTGGCTAAATTCAGCCTACCACCCATTTTTGTAAATAAGATTTTATCGGTACACACTTACACTCACTCATTTATGTATTGCAAATGTCCACTTTCACACCACAACCAGAGCTGAGTAGTGGGGATTGAGACCAAATGGGTGGCAAAACTGAAAAAATTTGATACCTGGTCCTTTACAGAAAAAAAGTGCTGTTCCCTGCCCTTAACCACTGTGGAATACCCTGAGATCAGCATGAGCGTGCAGAGTGTGAGGGTATGCCCACAGTTGGAAGGGAACTGTCAACCACAAATTGGCACTTGCCAAGAGGATTTGCCAGTGACTGAACAACAACAGCAAGGGCATTTGCCATCTGCCTCTGCAGAGATTGAACCCTGTGCTGCTGCAGCTGCCAACCTTCAACACCCCCTGAGGGGAGTTCAGGGTGGGGAGTGAGGCACTCTGTGCTCCAGGGATTTAGTGCTTTTCTAGATATGAAGAGATGCAAGGATTGGGATCACAAAATCGTTCCTGAAAATATCTAGCTACCTGAAGTTCTGTTCCTATGTGTCTCTGATAAACCATGACTTTCCAGCTCTGCATGGCTGTATACACCCCATATTGCCACAGGTGTCAATGCCTCCTGCCTGGCCCAGGGAAGGTGCTCCATTAATATTCACTGAGTGAACAGTATGAACATATCATACTGTGGTAAGGATAGTCAAGTCTAGAGAAATAATTAGGTCGACCCTACCTGGGAATGTCCAGTCTTTCTGTTGCACTTATTACAAGAATTTAGGGGTCTCCTTGCCATGATAACTTGTCCTAAGAGCCTAAATTAATTTGAAGGTTTAGAGTGTTTTGAGGATGTCTTAATTGTCTTTGATCCCAGTATGCTATCCATCCCAACTTAGAGTATCTCAATGGTCTCCATCTAAACCCTCCATCTAAGGGTTAGTCTCAAACCCAGGCTAAACTGCTTTGCCATTGACCCTAGAGATCAGGGTCCTAAAGCCTTAAGACCTAGTCTTAATCAGTTCAGTTCAGTCACTCAGTCGTGTCCGACTCTTTGCGACCCCATGAATTGCAGCACGCCAGGCCTCTCTCCATCACCAACTCCCGGAGTCCACCCAAACCCATGTCCATCGAGTCGGTGATGCCATCCAACCATCTCATCCTCTGTTGTCCCCTTCTCCTCCCACCCCCAATCCTACCCAGCATTAGGGTCTTTTCCAATGAGTCAACCCTTCGCATGAGGTAGCCAAAGAATTGGAGTTTCAGCTTCAACATCAGACCTTCCAATGAACACCCAGGATTGATCTCCTTTAGGATGGACTGGTTGGATCTCCTTGCAGTCCAAGGGACTCTCAAGAGTCTTCTCCAACACCACAGTTCAAAAGCATCAATTCTTGGGTGCTCAGCTTTCTTCACCATCCAACTCTCACATCCATACATGACCACTGGAAAAACCATAGCCTTGACTAGATGGACTTTTGTTGGCAAAGTAATGTCTCTGCTTTTAAATATGCTATCTAGGTTCGCCATAACCTTCCTTCCAAGGAGTAAGCGTCTTTTAATTTCATGGCTGCAGTCACCATCAGCAGTGATTCTGGAGCCCCAAAAAATAAAGTCTGACACTGTTTCCACTGTTTCCCCATCTATTTTCCATGAAGTGATGGGACCAGATGCCATGATCTTAGTTTTCTGAACGTTGAGCTTTAAGCCAACTTTTTCACTCTCCTCTTTCACCTTCATCAAGAGGCTCTTTAGTTCTTCTTCACTTTCTGCCATAAGAGTGGTGTCATCCGCATATCTGAGGTTATTGTTATTTCTCCCGGCAATCTTGATTCCAGCTTGTATTTCTTCCAGCCCAGCGTTTCTCATGATGTACTCTGCATAGAAGTTAAGTAAGCAGGGTGACAATATACAGCCTTGACGTACTCCTTTTCCTATTTGGAACCAGTCTGTTGTTCCATGTCTAGTTCGAACTGTTGCTTCCTGACCGGCATACAGGTTTCTCAAGAGACAGGTCAGATGGTCTGGTATTCCCATCTCTTTCAGAATTTTCCACAGTTTATTGTGATCCACACAGTCAAAGGCTTTGGCATAGTCAATAAAGCAGAAATAGATGTTTTTCTGGAACTCTCTTGCTTTTTCGATGATCCAGCGGATATTGGCAATTTGATCTCTGGTTCCTCTGCCTTTTCTAAAACCAGCTTGAACATCTGGAAGTTCACGGTTCACGTATTGCTGAAGCCTGGCTTGGAGAAATTTGAGCATTACTTTACTAGCGTGTGAGATGAGTGAAATTGTGTGGTAGTTTGAGCATTCTTTGGCATTGCCTTTCTTTGGGATTGGAATGAAAACTGACCTTTTCCAGTCCTGTGGCCACTGCTGAGTTTTCCAAATTTGCTGGCATATCGAGTGCAGCACTTTCACAGCATCACCTTTGAGGATTTGAAATAGCTCAACTGGAATTCCATCACCTCCACTAGCTTTGTTCATAGTGATGCTTTCTAAGGCCCACTTGACTTCACATTCCAGGATGTCTGGCTCTAGATGAGTGATCACACCTTCGTGATTATCTGGGTCATTAAGATCTTTTTTGTACAGTTCTTCTGTGTATTCTTGCCACCTCTTCTTGGAATGATTATTTGTAAGTTGGAGAATGCTGGTTAAATTCTGGCTGCTTCTCCCTCAGCTGTGTGACCCTGGGCAAGTTTCTTCACCTCTCTGAACCAACCGCAAGCTTCCTAAGCAGTTTACTGCAGGGAGAGGACTCGGCGGAGCTGGTCCCCACACAATAGGCTTCAGAGGATGGGCCTGATTCTTTTATTATGATGATGGAGACAGTTTAGAAGAGCTGTCTGCTGAAAGACCCCAAATCCATTATGCATGTTTTATCTTTGTGCTCCCAGGGTCTTGAATAAACAATGTCTTCATCCAGTTTTTAAAAGACACTAATTCCGCCTCAGAGTAACCATCCCCTCCCAACCCAGCTGAAACTTGGCCGGCTCTATGCCTGGCTGCTGGCCTGAATTTCCAAACACTGTGGGTTTAGCATTTCTCAAATGTACCCGATTAACACTAGGAACTGGTCAGCTCTCCCTCCTCTCTGAGCTCAGGTCTGACCAGCACAGCGAGAGGTGGAGCCAGCAGTGCGAGGCCAGCCTACCCGGCTGGCCTCTGTGAAGCGGGGTGGTTCTGGGGTTGGTCTGCCTGGGACTGGGGGCACCTGTCAGCATTTTGCACGAGGGGGTGCACGCAGGTCAGATGCAGACACAAGCGGTGTGCTCGGAGACCAGGAGAAAACGCAGTGGAATGAGGTGGGTCTGGGAAATGTGAACAAAATATATTCTCCCAGTTGGCACTTGAGGGGAAAAAAACAAGACCTTGAACGAAGCTTAGCAAAAAGCCACTACTCTGGGAAGCAGGAAAGAGCTCTGCCCTGGCATGCTCTCCAGCTCACTCGCTGTGTGTCTTTGAGCAAGGTACTTGCCCTTTCTGTGGCACTTTTATTTAAAAATAAATGGATTAGATTCAGCCACATTTAAAAACTCTCGCTTGGCAGCAGAATTCTTTTTCAAACAAAATTTTACTTGGAATTTTAATATAGAAACAGATGAAAGTGGGATTGATTCTCTGTATAAAGAAGGCAGGAGTGGAAAAAGGGGGAGCTGGAATCCTGCCTGCTAATACGCCTTGCTAATAATCTGAAAGAGACCAGGAGGTACCCCGTGGACCGCAGCATGCCAGGCTTCCCTGTCCGTCACCATCGCTTGGAGCTTGCTCAAACTCATGTCCATCAAGTCAGTGATGCCATCCAATCACCTCATCCTCTGTCGTCCCATCTCCTCCTGCCCTCAATCTTCCCTGGGGTCAGGGTCAGCCACGGTAATGGCTTTTATTTATTGAGCACTTCTTTGTGCCAGGGCTGGACTTGACTTCTATCTTATTTACTTTGAGAGTCAGTAGAGACTCCTGATTCAGAGCCCTTATTCAAATCCCAGCTTCACCAATTTAGCAGCTGTGTGACCTTGGGCAAGTCCATTAATCTTTCTGTGCCTCAGATTCTTCATATGGGAAATAGATTGTTCTGAGGATTAAAGCAATTAATCTCCACAAAATGCTTAGAACAGTGCCAGGCACATGGTAAGCAACTGATGTTAGCCACTTTTCTCACAACTACATAAACTGTTATATCTAATTTTTATAAGCACCACTCTGTTTCACAGATGAAAGGAATTGAGGCTCAGAGAGGTGAAGAGAGTGCCCCTAGGTCACCCGATTAATAGGTGACGGAAGTAAGACCTGAATCCAAGTCTGCTCAGCTGTGCAGCCTGTGGTCTTAACACTCAGCCAAACCTCTGGAGTTCTTGACCCTACAACTCAGGGTCCTGGGCCTAGTAATTTGCTTAAGGACTTTCGAGCCTAGAAGGAAGGATATTTAAAGATGGCTACAGTAATTTATGCTTGCAAGAGTTCTGATGTCAGTAGGGTTAGAGTGTGAACACCCTACTGAATACAAATTCCAAGCAGAAAAAAGGCGTTTGGTTGCCAGAGCCCAGGGCTAACTGATGGTCTTTATTAGAGAAAGGACAAAGGCAGCCCCAAGCTAAAGCACAGAAGAGCTGAGAACTGGCTGATTTTTAGCCTCCACTTGGAGGGCACCAGATAGGCCTTTGAGCAGTGCACAAGCTGTACAACCTTACACAACGACCCTTACTCTTCCCCTGCCTCAGCATTTGGTGGAGAGAAGCTCAGGGAGAGCCTGAATTTGGCTGGATGAGAAAGACAAAGACTAGTCTCAGCCCTGCCCTGATACAGCCATGGGTGAGGGGAAGGAGCAAGGGGGCGGGGCAGTCAGGAAGCTCTGTCTGATCGCCCAAAGCGAATGCAAGCCACACAGTCTCTATCTCTTTGTGCTTCCTTCTTTCTCAGCACAGAGGGTGGCAATAAAAGATGGCTGTATGGCTCTCCCCGGGTAGCTGAATGGGAGCCAAAGCATCATATGGTGAACAAATGCTCTGATCGCCCAACTGCAGAGCTGCCGCTGCACATTATTAAATGGCACCAACCTCTCCCCTGACCCCTGATCCCTGGAAATGAATAGCCACCCACCCACTCAGAAAGCCCCAGTACGCTGCCACCAACAGAGGCCCAAACACCGGCTCCAGCATTAAGAGAAATCAGAGGGCGTGGCATGGTTTTAAGAACCTGGCTTTAAATTCAGACAGAGTTGGTACAAATGGCAACTCCACCCCTCATGCACAGTGAGACTTTGGGTAAGATACTGAACCTCTCTGAGCCCCAATTTCCCATCCATAAAATATAACTTATGTACTGACCACGAAAAGAGGATCTAAGAATTATCTGTAATAAATGCAAAGTGCCCAGTATGGTACCTGAGACACAGTAAGTGCTTTAAATAGCTATATGCACAGTGCCTTCACTTATTCAATGCAGACTGACTCCAAGCCTGCTGAGAACCAGCCACAGTAAATATGATGGGGGAGGGTTAAGTTGTTTCCCTGAGTGCCACTTAAACTGAGATCTGAAGGGTGAGCAGGAGTTTTCTAGGTGAAATGGGGTAGAAAGAACTTTCCAAGCAGAGGGAACAGAATATGTGAAAACCTGTGATGGGAAAGAATAGGTGAGGGTTGAAGAATTGCGCAAGAATTGACCAGGCTGATGCAGAGAGAGCAGGAGGAGGCTGGCAGGGTGGGCAGGGACAGACCACACAAGCTACAGTAAAGATTTTGGTCTGAGAGTACAAGGACTGTATTGAAGGATTTTAACTGATGAAGTGACACAGTCAAATCAGTGTTTTAAGCAGCTCACTCTAAAAAGAGTATATGCTGTATGATTCCAACTTTATGACACTCTAGAAAAGGCAAAACCATAGAGACAGAAAAAAAAGATTAGTAGTTGCCAGGGGTTAGGGAGGAGGGAGGATGAGTAAGCAGAGCACTGGGGATTATTAGGGCAGTGAAACTGTCCGGTATGATGCTATGATGGTGGATATATGCTATATGTTCATCAAAACCCACCGAATGTATGACACCAAGAATGAACACTAGCGTAAACTATGGACTTTGGGTGATAATGGTATTTCAGTGTAGCTCTGTCAGTTGTAATAAACGTCCCACTCTGGTGGTGGCCGTGGATAATGGGGGAGACTTGTGGTGGGGAGGACAGGGGGCATATGGGAACTCTGTGTACTTTCCTCTCAATTCTGCTGTGAAGCTAAAATCTCTCTAAAAATATAAAGTCTATTAATTTAAAAGAATAAAAGAGAAAAACTCAGTCTGGCTGTGGTATAGGACATAGACTGGAGGCGAGCAGGGGAGACCGCAGAGTTAGGTTTTTCTGTTGTCTTGCTGGGTTCCCTGGGGACTAGTTATATAAGCTCTGAGAGCTCCAGTTTCTCCGTCTGTGGTACGGAGACAAGAATATAGAGTGACACAGGTATAGGACATGCCTCTAAGAAAGCCTGGCACAAGGCATGTGTTGGGTTCACTCTGGCAGAAAGTGAAACAATGAGCTTGATGCTGGGAGGACAGTGTCAGGATCCAAAGCTCTTTGTGGGGGGACGGTGGGTATCCTCCGATGGTGTTCTATAGCAGGTAAAAAGTCTCAGTGTCTACTGCCAGGGGCAAAAGTATTTATAAGAATGTATGGCCCAGGGCTAAAGCTGTGTTTCACACTTTGGGGGAAATAAATCATAGTAACAGCTAAGATTGATTGACTACTAACTACATCAGTTCAGTTCAGTTCAGTCGCTCAGTTGTGTCCGACTCTTCGCGACCCCATGGACCGCAGCATGCCAGGCCTCCCTGCCCATCACCAACTCCCGGAGTTTACCCAAATTCATAGTTTACCAAACTAACTACATCACAAGTCCTATTATAAGGCATTTTATGAAGTAGTGCCTTTCACTAGGACCTACTATTATCTCTGTTGTATCTGGCCAAACTGAGTCACAGAAAGGCCCATCAACTTGCCCAATGTAAGTGACAGAGCTGGTTTAAAATAAAATCCAGGGGGAATTCCCTGGCTGTCCAGTGGTTAGGACCCTGCGCTTCCATTTCAGGGGGCACAAGTTCAATCCTTGGTTGAGGAACTAAGATCCTGCATGCCGCATGTCACAAACAAAAAAAGTAATCAATTAAAAAAAATTAAAATCAAAAGATACAAACCCAAGTTAATTGCAGAAGTAGGTTGTATAAGCATAGAACCATCATGAAATGGCATAAAACAGATTAGCTGTGACCAAAGATCCAATCACGTGGGAAGCAGTATGGTAGAGCCCTTACAGCCATCAGTTTTAAATTAGCCTTCCTGGGTTTAAATCCTGGCTCCTCCACTTTCCATGTGACCTCAGGCAAGTTGTTCAGTCACTCTGTGACTCAATTTCCTTATCTGTAATATAGGAATAGTAACAGGCCATACAGTTTTTAATCAATGTATGTTTCGGAACAAAGAAGGACAATAGAAACTTCTAAAAGAGCAAGGTTAGGGTTTCAAACGGGGGTGGGACTCAAACCTGGCACCCAACCCACAGTTATCAAAGACCATGCTAGAGACCAGTTTGTGGCAACAACGAAAACATGACCTCTGCCCTCAAGGACCTCCCAGTCTGGGTGGGAGGATAGGTACAAATGCAGAAAATAAAACAAATGGCAAGATGTAAGAATCAGTTATTCAAACAAAATGGTGCCAGTCACCACGCTAGCCAGTAGGGATGCAGTGACTAGCAAAACAAACAAGATCCCTCCCCTCAAAGAGCTTATAGGCAGGCACCACAAACAGACACAGCAGCAGTGCTGACTGCTGTTCATTAAAATATAAAGCAGGGAGCGGCTTAGAGATCCACAGGGCAGGTTATTTCAGATAGAATGGTCAGAGAAGGAAGTGGTGGCATCTGAGCAAAGCCAAAAGTCGTGAGGAGTGACCTGTGTTTATATCCAGGAGAAAATTTTTCCAGGCTGTGTTAATATCTAGGAGAAAAGTCACTTCAGTGTGTCCAACTCTTTGCAACCCCACAGACTGTAGCCCATCAGACTCCTCTGTCCATGGGATTCTCCAGGCCCACCAGGGTCCTCTGTCCATGGGATTCCCCAGGCCAAGAATACTGGAATGGGTTGTCGTGCTCTCCTCCAGGTGATCTTCCTGACCCAGGGATTGAACCTGCATCTCTTATATCTCCTGCATTGGCAGGTGGGTTCTTTACCACTAGCGCCACCTGGGAAGCCCTTCCTGGGCTGAGAATAGCAAGTGCAAAGGCCCTGAGGAGGGGAGAATACACATGACCTGTTTAGAGAATGGTACACAAGAGGAGGACTGGTGTGGCTGATGGGAAGGAAGGGGGAGACAGAGGAAGTCTAGACTACAGGGACCTACAGAACATAATCACGACTGTGAACTCCACTCTGAGAGAGATGCGAAGAACTCATGGGCTTGGCATCTGATTTAATTTCAGAAGAATCACTCTGGCTGCTATGTGGAGAATGGATTGAAAGGGGTCATGGCGAATTAAAGTGTCCTCAAATTCTTTGCTGCTCCTTTCATCAACTGGTGGGGTCTCATTAACTCTAATTTCCCCTGGACCTGTCTCTGACCACTAGCATGTGGCAGAAGTGAGGCTATGGAACTTCTAACTCTGACCTCTTCAGGTGTTAATATTTACACCTTCTATCCCTCTTGTAACTTGTCCTCTTGAAAAGCAGCTGCTATATGAGAAGTCTGACATCCTGAGACCACACTGCTTTGAGGAAGTGCAATAGCCATGGGGAGAAAGAGAGAACATGTGGAGGAGCATCGAGACACCACAGACATATGAAGGTGACAGGACTGTGCAGCCCAGCCAAGCCAGAGGGCAGGCACAGAACTGCCTGTCCCTGCCCTACCCAGATTCCTGACCCACAGGCCACAAGCAAATAAAACAACTGAGGTTTTAAGCCATCAGGTTTTGGGGCAGTTTGTTACACAGTTACTGATAATTGAGACAGAGGCAAGGAGGCTAGTGAGAAGGGTACTGCAGAAATCCAGGTGAGGGAGTGAGGCGATTTGGTCTAAGGTAAGAATGGTAGTATGTGTGTGAGTGTGTGTGTGTCAGTCGCTCAGTAGTGTTCAACTCTTTGTGACCCCATGGACTATAGCCCACCAGACTCCTCTGTCTACGGAATTTTCCAGGCAAGAATACTGGAGTGGGTAGCCTATCCCTTCTCCAGGGGATTTTCCTGAGCTAGGGATGGAACCTGGGTCTCCTGCATTGCAGGCAGATTCTTTACTCTCAGAGCCACCAGGGAAGCAGGAATGATGGTGGGGAATAAAAAGTGCTGACGTGAGAAAAAGTTACACACCCATCATCACCATCAGGAGCAACCCAGGGGTCTGGAGACCCCATATTCCCCAGGCATGGTGATGCCTGCTTTCTCTCTGCCACTCCCTCGTTCAGTGAAGGGTTGATTGTCCAAGGACAGACTTCCTTGTTAGAAGGAAGTCACTGCCATCCTTCTAACTTCACTGCCACCAAGACGAACACTACAGAAGGTGAAGAGATATAGTGCAGAATTCCCCAAATAGGCTTAACAGCATAGAAAAGATCTTTATTAGCAAAATGAAGACATGTCCCAGAATAACTGTTAATCTTAGCATAACATCTAATGTGTATGCTTTACTTCATAATGTAGCAAGCATGCTCATACCCATTTCCTCCTTTGGTTCTATCTACTGTTCTATGAAGTTGGAATTGCCACCCTCAAACACAAATGAGGAAACACACTCAGAAAGGAAGCAATTACTATTCTAAAGCCCCATAGTCAGTAACCAGTAGAGCTAGACTTTGAACCTGTAACTTCTCTACGCAAGTTCAATTTTTTTATATGACTGTTGCTAAAATTTCCACATTTATTTTAAAACCATACAGATTAAAATCAAAGGATCATTCCGTGTTAGTTGTCTACTTGTGGCTCTTCTTCACAGGCTAGCTGTACAATGGATTTTAAAGCAGAGTCCTTGGACTACTGGTCTTGAAACCTTGTAGGTAGAGCTTGACAACATACAGATTCTCGGGCCGCACCCAGGAAACAGACTTTCTGGTAATGGGGCACAAGCATCTGTGTTTTAATAAATAAGCCGGAGTGGGGAGAGGAGTCAAATTATTTGCCTTCATGGGAAAGGCTGAAAGTTAGTGAACTGCTGGGTCAATCAGCCCTCAGGAAGCAGACAGACCTGCTTAAATGAAGAGACAGAGTCTGACATTTAGCAAACTGTAAATGAATTGCTCCTCCATGCTGTCTGGGTGAGGAAGGGATCCTAGACAGTCTCCTCCTTCCCCTCCACCAGACTCACCCTGTGAGTTAGGAAAGGAAGAGTGTGCAGGACGAGTCGTGGGGTGGGAGGGCGAGGAAGGGGCAGGCTGAATATCAGCAGAGCACCCACTGTTTCAGGCATTAGCAGACTTTCCCATTTGGCCCTCAAAGTAGGCAATACTTCCATTTTACAACTGCAGAATGTGGGAGTCAGGGAGTGAGGTTACTTGGGCAGTCATACAAACAGTGAGTGGGGAGTCCAGATTCAAACCCAGAACCACCTGGCACTAATGCTAGTGTTGCTTCTGGTATCAAGTTCTGCCAAGCAGGTGGAAGGGTAGTGTAATGTGAAGTCATGGGAGTCTGAATCCCACACTCCTGCTCATTAGCTGTGTGACCTTAGACCTAGGCCCCACCCTTCTCAGAAAGTATCTCTTCGTTTCATTCAAAAAGGGGATCAAATTACCTGCCACCAAGAAGTCCCCAGGTTTGTTAGTAAAAGGTAATTGCTTCTGAATGAGAAACAGAATGCCAAAACCAAAAGGGTGAAGTGAACATTGGGCAATTTCTCCCCCGTAGATTGTGTCAGGTTGGGAGCAGGTGCCCGGGAGGGCAGAGTGGGACTCAGCACTGGAGCCATTCCTGGGAGTGGCAGCAGCAAGGGGGAAGGAAGGTGCGTGTGGGGAGGGCAGGGGCTCTCTGAGGGCCTCCCAGGTCTCTCGTTCCCAGTTCTATGATCCTGGGAAGCAGGAGCCGCACTGTTTTTCCCCATCAGTGCACCGCTCCCTCTCCTGGGGGAGTTGGCAGATTCGCAGCTGGCCTGTTGGCTGGAGACGCATGGGCAGCGGAGCCTGGCATTTCTTTACAGGCTCTCACTGTCTCTCTCTTGTGCTGCTTTCTTCCCGTTCCCACGCCCCACCTCTGCAAGTCCCCAGGGATTCTGCTTTCTCCTGCAGTGCTGAGGGCAAAGGCCCTGGACGATGAGATAGACCGGGCCTTCCCCCTCCAAGGCTGCTCTGCTGGGACCCTCAATGCCTCATTGTCTCTGGCCTCCCAGACCCCATCCCCTCCTGGGGAGAGAACGCGGTGGGCGGTGTGCCGGTCAGCAAGTCCATGCCTGGTGCAAGCTGGCTGGAGTCCTCTCACTTGTGAGCTTTTTATTTTGCAAAGTTGTGGGATTCTTATTCATTCGAAGAGTCGGTCGGTCTTGAATGCCTTCAGCAAAGATTTCGGCACTGTGCCAGGCGCTGGGGGTACCACTTAAAAAAACAGTCCTTAACCTGATCCTCAAGGAAGGTCTAGTCAGTGGGAGGCATGAGAAGTAAATAGCAATTACTAATCTCCTGAAGCCATCACAGTAAGGGATGAGCAGTAAGGACAAGAACACAGAGTGGTCAGTTAAGAGCTGTTTCATTCCTTCATTCACTGAACAAATAGTTACTGAGAAACTGATATGCGACAGGCACTGTTCTAGGGGCTGGGAATACAGGGAAGCAAAACAAAGTCCCTGCCTACAGGGTCTTCTCTTCTAGAAAACAATACAATAAAATAAATTACATAATAGCATACCTTATCTATATCTAAAGTATAATCAATACATTATATAATAAATATATAATATTGATATATATTAATATAATACACATTATAATTATAACATTAACAATATTAATGTGCTTCCCAGGTGGCACTAGTGGTAAAGTACCTGCCTGCCAATGCAGGATATATAAGATACGTGGGTTTGACCCCTGGGTCAGGAAGATCCCCTGGAAGAAGGCATGGCAACCCACTCCAGCCTGGGGAATCCCATGGACAGAGGAGCCTGGAGGGCTATGGTCCATGGGGTTGCAAAAACTTGGACACAACTGAAGCGATTTAGCACACACGCATCCACACACAAACTAATTGCATAAAGCATACAATCATTATACAATAGTTTATATTATATAATATTACATTAATATGTTGTATTAATGTATCTAATCTATTAGCTATCAATCATCTATATATCATCCATCTATCTACTTACCTATCCACAGTTTCAGGCAGTGACAACTGCTTGAAGGAAAAAACTACATAGTTGAGCTTCGACTGTGGGAATGGTATGGGCTGGCAAGGTCTCTCTGAGGAGGTGGCATCTGATATTTCAAAGGAAGTAAGAGTGTGTGACATGGTGACATCTGTGGAGTGCTTTAGGAGAAAGGAAGAGCAGGTACAAAGATTGTCCCTGAAAGGTACAGACACAGTCCTACCTACTTCATGTGTTTCACTCTTGGAACTAAGGGTACTTCTCACTTTACAGATGGGGAAACCAAGAGCTGGGGAGGTGGAGACACTAATTCAGGGCCCCCCCAGCTTGCAGCAGGGAGAGCGGAGACCCACCCCAGGCGGTCTGCTTTGCCCATGTAAGGGGACTTTCGGCTGTGAAGCCAAGCCACCTACCTGGGCAAGTCCTAGATGCTTTTTTGCAAAGAGGAGTGGTGCCAAATTCAACTTTGTGGAAGAAGGCAGAGAAAGGCACATGAGTAAACAAGGCTGAGGGGGGTCTCTGCCTTCCTCCTTGGCCTCTTCTGGCCCCAAAGCTGCCCCTCACCTGTGTGCACATCCATTCAGAGTCAAGAGAGAGGGTAGCACCTCTCCCAAGTCCACATGGCTCACTCTGCTCATATTATTTAGGTTTCTATGCAGGTCTCGTCCTGCAAGAAGCCTCTCCTGATCACCCACCTCAAACACCAATCACCTTTGAGCTCTTCTTTGGCTTCAACTTTTTCTCACAACCTGCCATTAGACTGCATATTTGTTTTCTAATTTGTTGTCAGTTTCTGTAGCTTAAATCTCAGCTCCACAAAAACTATTGTCTGTTTTGTCCACTATGGTATCCTCTGTGCCTGGCACATCTTTAATGAGTGAAAGTAAGGAAAGTAGGAAAGCTCAGTGAGTGTGTAGCCACTTAGGAGAATTAAGGGAAACGCTTCCAAACAGACACAGGCACCGAGAAGGGAGAGCAGGAACTGAGCTCTTTGTAATTTGCTGGAGGGTACCTGGCACTCTAAATTTGCTCAATAAATATTTGTTGCATGAATGAATATCTAGAATTTGAAATTCCAAGTTCAGGAAGCTCAGAAGACTTTGAGCAATTATGTGTGAAATAAACATGGTTTTATAATATCCTTTGATGAGATGTCTGAGAATTCTCAGGACAGAGGAAAGTTGATCCTGACACAAAAGGATGATTTGGACAAGACATCCTCCTTCCTGATCCGTGGGGCACAACTTGCCCGTCTGTAAAATGAGGACACACAGAAAACTCTAAGGGACTCTCCTAACTCGGGACCTCTGAGATTCTGTAAAATAACTGCTCCTCTGGGCCAGGCCCACACATCTCCATCTTGCCCCAAACATTCTCCCTGGAAACACTAAACCTAGAGCGGATACTGGGAGTAGTTTCTGAGAGTCTTCAGTGCCTCTTCTCGAGTTTTTGTGTTACTTATGCTTGCTGGCTCCCTCTCTTCAACCCTCTCTGAGGTCTGACCTTCTAATGAGCTGAGACACATTATCAGCCGCCGTGGTTTGAACGGGTGCCTGTAATTTAGTGTTGCCTAATGCTGGACACTGAGAGCCGGGCTTCCGTAATTAGCCTGGGGCCTCATTAATGTCTGCCTCCTTGGGTGTTTTTCATTCTTGGTTTCTCCTATCCTGTATTTTGAATCCCATCTGGCTGTATGGACACGGCTGTCCTTTTTTTATTGCTCCATTGTGAAGCCAGGCTTGAATCTGGGCCCAGAATAGCCACAACCATCCACAAGGCATGAATCTTAAGATGCCCTGGAATGGCCCCTGCTCTGCTCTCTAAATACAATTACGCAACTTTACTGAGAACCTGGGTTGTCTGAGTTGCTCTTGAGCACCTCGAGCTGGCTGGCAGTCCACTCGTAGTTTGGGTGTTTGACGGAAACCAGAGTAAGGGGTGCTATCAATTTAATTACTACAATTACCCATGATTTAGCCAATTCATGTGTAATCCTTTGCCATTTACAAAGCACTAGTAGAACCTGGCCTTGGGCAGAGACACGGGCTGTTCTGTTTTCCGGAGATTCCTAAGAGAGTTATTCTCTTCTGGTGCCCACCTGCCCCCACCCCATTCTTCACCGCCCTGCTCTGAGCCCCAGGAGACTGAACTCTGTGGACAGTTCTATTGGGCTCTTTTGCTTACTGAGCCAAAATGAGGCCCAAGCAGGAGACTGGAGGGCAGTGGTGAGGAGGGTGGTGGTGCTTCTTTCTAGTGCCCACCCGGCTTCAGTGCCAAGACCTTGGAGGTAGTTAAGTTCCTCGACAACTACTGCTTCAATTATATGGCTCTCCTGCCCAAGTATAGATGAAACCTTCCAGACTAAGTCTATTAATTCTACTTCCTCTCCTTGTCCCTTTACCCCTAATGATGATAATGGCTTCTTGCTGTTGTTATTGGATGCCCCATGTTCCCTGAGTCCCAATACTCTTCTATAAGTGATTGCTTCATTAAAATCTCTTTATTTAAATTATTTGGGGGTGTATTCTGTTTTCTGCCTAGTGCCTGTCTGATACAATTCTTAATATCTGAAATGGAGCCTGGAACATAGAATAGGCCCTTAATAAACACCAGTGGGTTGAGTGAATGAACAAACTTTCACATATAACATCTCATTTAATTCTTTTGAAACTATGTAAAATAATACAGTCAACTTTTATAGATGAAAAAGCAGAGAGAGGTAGAATATCATATCTGAGCAACAGATTTCTGAAGGAGAGCAACACACATCCTGTACCCTAGATGAGCCTAAGCTATACTCAGCACCCAGGAGAAATCTCTACTTCCTGCTGTTTCCTGCACAGACCCAGAGTCCACTTACGTCAGCCTGGGGTGGGCTCAACAGGACTCGTGCTGTGGAGTGGACAAAATTTATGGATTTAAAGACATTTGGGAACTCACTTGGCATAAAATCAGAGACCTGGATTCAAATCCAAGTGCTACTCCTTTCTTCTAAAACATGTATATATTTAAGGTATACAGTGTATTTTGTCATGTGTTTAAGATGTACATGGTTTGATATGTGCATACATTATGAAATGAAAACCATGATCTAGTTAATTAACATATCTATCACCTCACATACTTAACCCTTTTTTGTATGCTAAAAAAACACTTGAGATATAATCAGTAGATTTCAAGTATACTCTACATATACTATAGTCAGTACACTGTACATTAGGTCTCCAGAACTTATTCATCTTATAACTGAACGTGTCAACTCCTTGACAAACATCTCCCCATTCCTCCCACTCACCAGACACTAGTCACCACCATTCTATTCTTTGTTACTGTAATTGCAAATTTTTTAGATTTCACATATAAATGAGATCATGCAATATTTGTCTGTCTCTGACTTAATTCACTTAGCATAATGTCCTCTAGGTCTATCCATTTTATTGCAAATGGCAGGACTTCATTCTTTTTTAAGGCTGGATAACATTTATACACACACACACAAACACACATATATATAATTTTTTAAATCCATTAATCCATTGATGGACATGTGGATTGTCTCCACACCTTGGATACTATGAATAATGTTGCAACAGTCGTAGGAGTTGAGATATCTTTTCAACATAGTGATTTTATTTCCTTTGGATATGTCCCAGAAGTGAGATTTCTGGGTCATACAATAGCTTTATTTTTAATTTTTCAAGGAAACTCCATACTGTTTTCCATAATGGCTGTACTAATTTACACTCCCACCAACAATCCACAAGGATTCTCTTTTTTCCACATCCTCACCCACACTTATCTTTTGACTTTTGATATCAGCCATCCTAACAGGTGTGAGGTGGTATCTCATTGTCGTTTTGATATGCATTTCCCTGATAATTAGTGATGTGGAGCAGCTTTTCATAGACCAGTGGCCATTTATATATCTCATTTGGAAAAAAATGTTTGTTCAGATCCTTTACCCATTTTTGAAATTAGGTTATTTGGTTTTGCTATTAAGTTGTTATGAGTTCTTTATATATTTTGGATATTAATCCCTTAGAAAAATGGCTTGCCTTTTCATTTTGTTGATGTTTCCTTTGCTGTGTAGACTTATTTTTAGTTTTAGATTAGTTTTCTTCCTGTGATTTATTTCTGGTTTCATATAACTGTGGTCTGAACAGATATCTGATATGACTCTAATCTTCTTAAATTTGTTAAGACTTCTTTTGTGCCTAACATATAATTTATTCTGGAGAATGTTCCATATGCACCTGAGAATGTATATTCTGCTGCTCTTGGATGGAATGTTCTGTGTATGTCTGTTGGGTCCATTTGGTCTAACATATAGTTCAAGCCTAATGCTCTTATTGATTTCTTGTCTGAATGATCCAGTGATGAAAGTGGGGTCTTGAAGTTCTCTATTATTATGGTATTGCTATCTACTTTTCCCTTTATATTTGTCAATATTTGCTTTACAATTTTAGGTGCTCTAATGTTGGGCACATATATATTTACAATTGTTGGATTCTCTTGAATAGATTGCTTTTTCATTGTATAATATCACTTTTGTCTCTTATTACAGTTTTTAACTTAAAGTCTATTTTGTCTGAAATCAGCATAGCTACCCCTGCTCTGTTTTGGTTTCTATTTGCATGGAATATCTTTTTCCAGCCCTTTACTTTCAATCTAAGTATGTCTTTATAGTTAAAGTGAGTCTCTTTTAAGCAGCATCTTTTTTCTTTTAATTCATTCAGTCATCCTATATCTTTTCATTGAACATTTTAATCTATTTACATTTAAAGTAATTATTTAAAGTATCATTGCCATTTTGTTTGTTTATTGTTTTATTTTCTTAGGCCATCCTCTATGGCATGTGGGATCTTAGTACCCTGAGCAGGGATTAAACCCTCACCCCTTGCACTGGGAGCATGGAGTCTTAAGCACGGGACCGCCAGGGAAATCCCTGCTATTTTCCTAATTGTTTCTTGGCTGGTTTGCAGTTTCTTTGTTCCTTTATTCCTCCCTTGCTGGTTTCCTTCACGATTTGATACTTTTCTGTGCATGCGTGCTAAGTTGCTTCAGTCGTGTCCAACTCTTTATGATCCTATGGACTGTAGCTCTCCAGACTCCTGTGTCCATGGGATTCTCCAGGTAAGAATACTGGAGTGGGTTGCCATGCCCTCCTCCAGGGGATCTCCCCAACCCAGGTATCAAATCCACGTCTCTTATATCTACCTGCACTGGCAAGCAGGTTCTTTACTTCTAGCAACACCTAGGAAGCCCACTTTTCAGTAGTAGTTTACTTTGAATTCTTTCTTTTTCTGTTTTGTGTATCTCCTATAGGGTTTTGCTTTATGGGTACCATGAGGCTTACATTAAACATTTTATAGTTACAACAGTCTATCTTAAGTTGATAACAATCTAACTTTATTTGCATATAAAAACTACTCTTTTACTTGCCCCTCCCTACAGTCTATGTTTTTGATGCCACAATTTATATCTTTTTATTTTGTATATTCATTAATGAATCATTGTGGCTATTGTTATTTTTAACACTTTTGCCTTTTAACCTTTTTACTAGACTTAAAAGTTATTTACACACCACCATTACAGTATTAGAGTATCCTCAGAGTATTCTTGAAAAGTGAAAGTGAAAGTTGCTCAGTCGTGTCTGACTCTTTGCAACCCCCTGGACTATACAGTCCATGGAATTCGCCAGGCAAGAATACTGGAGTGGGTACATTTCAGGCAGATTACTTACTATCTGAGCCACCAGGGAAGCATTCTTAATCTGACCAAATACTTACCTTTATCAGTTTTATAGGGGCTTCTATGATGGCTCAGATGGTAAAAAAGAAAATATACCTGCATTGCAGGAGACCCTGGTTCAATCCCTGGGTTGGGCAGATCCCCTAGAGAAGGGAACAGTTACCCATTCCAGTATTCTTGCCTGGAGAATTCCATGGACAGAAGAGCATGGAGGGCTACAGTACATGGGAGCACAAAGAATCAGTGACTAACATTTTCACTTTTTTCATCAGTTTTGTTTTCATTTTACTAATGAGCATCTTCTTATTTTTCAAAGTTCCCACTGTCTAAACTTCAAATTCTTGGATATCAATATTTGTCTAATGGTATTTTTGTGTACTACTCATAATGCACACTACTTTAATGCCTCTCTGTGTGCATTAATGCTATGTTGTTTCAGTTGTGTCCAACTTTTGCAACCCTATGGACTACAGCCTGCCAGGCTCCTCTGTCCATGAGATTCCCTGGGCAAGAATACTGGAGTGGGTTGCCATGCCCTCCCCCATGGGATTTTCCCGACCCAGGGATCAAACCTGTGTTTCTTATGCAGGCAGGTTCTTTACCACTAGCACTACCTGGGAAGCTCTTACTGCCAAGCTGTCACTATGAAACAGTCTTCCCCTTGTCAAAGAGGCAGTCCAGTAAGTGGTGACACAAACACTATAGGACCAAGTACCTAGGTCTGAATCCTAGTTTTGCCCCTTACTGGCTGGAGAACTTGATTCCATTACCCAACTTCAGTCTTCTCATCTGGAAAATGTGGATGGTAACAGTACACACTTTACAGGGCTGTTGAAAGGATGAAATGAGTCAATACATGTTAAGTGCATGGGATAGTGCCTAGCACATAGGAAATGCTATAAAGTGTTGGTTAAGTAGATGAATTCATGAATTCATGTGCACTTCATTCATGTGCACTGTATGTGCACTTCAAGCTGGCTTCATCAAAAAGGATTTTTTTTTTGGCTCTAGTTTGGAGATGAGCCTGGAGTCAGCGCCTTGAATAACATCATCAGGTCATTGGCTTTTATTCTCTATCTTTGCTGTGTTTTCCTTTGCTTTTGCTTCATTCTTAGCAAATCCTTCCCTCCAGGACAAACAGCCATGGCCACCAGCAGCTCCAGGAGACCATTCCACTGGCTCAGCAGCCCCAGCAGAACAAACATGTCTCTCACCCAAGAATTCCAGCAAAAGTCTCACGTGAATTCTCATTGACTTGGCTTGGGTTCCAGGCCCTCCCTTCTAACCAGTGTGATATTCTGATTCTAGGCAAGGGAGAAAGCAAGTGAATTCCAGAGAAACATCTAGTTCTGCTTCACTGACTACACTAAAGCCTCTGACTGTGTGGATCACAACATGCTGTGGAAAGTTCTTAAAGAGCTGGGAATACCAGACCACCTTACCTGTCTCCTGAGAAACCCGTATACAGGTCAAGAAGCAACAGTTAGAACTGGACATGGAACAATGCACTGGTTCAAAATTGGGAAAGGAGTAAAACAAGGCTGTATATTGTCACCCTGCTTATTTAACTTATATACAGAGTATATCATGTGAAACCCCAGGCTGGATGAATCACAAGCTGGAATTAAGGTTTCCAGGAGAAACAGCAACAATCTCAGATATGCAGATGATAGTACTCTAATAGCAGAAAGTGAAGAGGAACTAAAGAGGTTCTTGATGAGAGTGAAGTGAGTGAGTGAAGTCGTTCGGTCATGTCCGACTCTGCGACCTCATGGACTGGAGCCCACCAGGCTCCTCCATCCGTAGGATTTTCCAGGCAAGAGTACTGGAGTGGGTTGCCATTTACTTCTCCAGGGGATCTTCCCATCCTAGGGATCGAACCCAGGTCTTCTGTGTTGCAGGCAGACGCTCTACCAGGGATGCTTTACCTGAGCCACCAGGGAAGCCCTGGTGAGGCCCCTGATGAGGGTGAAAGAGGAGTGAAAAAGTTGGCTTAAAACTCAACATTCAAAAATCTAAGATCATGGCATCCAGTCCCATCACTTCATAGCAAATAGATGGGGAAAAAGTGGAAACAGTGACAGATTTTATTTTCTTGGACTCCAAAATCACTGCAGATGGTGACTAAAGCCACAAAATTAAAAGTTATTTGCTCCTTGGAAGGAAAGCTATGATAAACCCAGACAGCATATTAAAAAGCAGAGACATCACTTCGCAGACAAAGGTCCATATAGTCAAAGCTATGGTTTTTCCAGTAGTCATGTACAGATGTGAGAGTTGAACCATAAGTAAGGCTGAGCACCCAAGAACTGATGTTTTTAAATTGTAATGCTGTAGAACACCCTTGAGAGTCCCTTGGATGGCAAGGAGAGCAAACCAGTCAATCCTAAAGGAAATCAACCCTGAACATTCACTAGAAGGACTGATGCTGAAGCTGAAGCTCTAATACTTTGGCTACCTGATACGAAGAACTGACTTATTGGAAAAGACCTTGACACTGGGAAAGATTGAAGGCAAAAGGAGAAGGGGACAGCAGAAGATGAGATGGTTAGATAGCATCACTAACTCAATGGGCATGAATCTGAGCAAACTCTGGGAGATAGTAAAGTACAGGGAAGCCTGATGTGCTGCAGTCCAGGGGGTCACAAAGAGTCAGACATGACTTAGCGACTGAACAATGACAACAACAACTTGAATCCACTACTGCTTGCAAGGGTGAATCTCCCCTACAATGTTTGGGTGTCCTCCGACCATGGGATAAACAAGGATATGAGATGGGGGACAGAAGTGTTGTGAACTGAGGGACAAAGAGTAGTCCAATGTCCCTGCCCATCTATGGGTAAGGGTGGTTGAAGACATTCAGTGGGCTCAGGTGAGGGACTATTTACCGATTTCTACAGAAAAATTTCAATATTTTAATAATCAGTACTGCTGTACACACCCTTCAGATTACAGCCTGTTGATATATGTTGATTAAAATTTATCACATTAGTTGTGTTATTTATAATACCTGTTCTGCATTGGCTTTTCTCCTTTTGTCTTCTCTTATTATTTCTATTTTTCTCTTATCACCTTTAAGTACTACATTCCATTTCTATTTTTAGTAATTACCACAAAGATTACCTTTAATTTTATAATTTTCATCTTTAACTTTTTGAAGCCTATTAATAATCAATATATTGACTTTCCTCTCTGACAATACAAGGGCCTCAAAATATCTTAATTCTATTTAACTCCAGAATCTACTTACTGTGGTATATTTTAATCCTTCATATATTTTTCAAATCCATAAGATATTATTATTACTACTGTTTTTTGAAGATAACATTTATTAACATTTCCACCTTCTTTGCTCTTCATGTCTTCTTGTTACTTTATGTTATAATGAGATCATTTTCTTTTTATTTGAAGTACATACTTTACAATTTCCCTCAGTGAGGTCTTTGTGAATATTTTTATTTTGCTTTATTTCATAAAATACTTTCACTTCATTAACACCTTTTCAATGCTGTCTAATATGTCATTAAACATAACACTTCTAATAATGTTGGTTATTGTAGTTTTCCTTTCTAGAAGTTCTTTTTGATTTTAATAAAACTTGTTCTGTCATTTTTTTTTATAGTTTCCTATTCCTTGCAGACATCTTCCAATACGATTTTTTTCAACTTAATATGTAGGATTTTTTTCTTTTAAGAACGTGTGTCTGATCATTCCAATATATGGTGTCTTTGAGGGTATCTTCTGCTGTCTCTATTTCCTGTTTCTTCTCATTCATGGTGTCTGTGCCTTATTATTTTTTACTATGTGCTAGCTATTACACAAAAAATTATGTGAATAATTATTTGAAACCTAGGATGAAAGTGCCTTCCACTACACAGGATTTGCTTTCACTTCTTGCATGTCTGGGATTACCATAAATTAAGATTAATGCTTGAGGTTCCCTGGAAGGTCAATCAAAGTGCAATTCAAGCTGCAGTGACTTGTGAGAACTCATATACCTATGGTTCACATTTACCTTGAGATGTAGTCCTTTGAGGTCTCAGCTTATTTTGGGGAGGCCCTACCATTATATCCTAAGTAACCCTGGGTATTGATTTCTTTCTCCTTTGCCCCGCTAGACTATCAAAACCAATTTTCAAATTTGTTGAACTTAGCAATACTCACAGGAAAAATAAAGCTTTTGTACTCATTTCTCTCTCTGGATTTCCACTTCCCCATCATTCTCTTCCTGGCAAGTTCTTACTACCATGTCAGCTCTTTGATGGCTTTGAAGGTATCATTATTTACAACCAGCTTTGAAGCTGTTTTCAGATAATCTAGAATCGGTTTACCATTATTGGAAATAGGAAGCCATGTAATGTCTTCCTTGGCACACAGCAGGTACTCAGTAAATAATGGCTGAATTAGTTGAATTACCATAATTTCCTAAACATACTCCTTTTTTTTTTTGTTTGTACAAAGACTGTTGGTTTGTACAAGAACTGTTTCCTATTCTTAAAACACACAGAATGCCCATATTCCACCATCTGACGAGTATTCGAACAAATACCACTTTTTCCTCAAACTTATTCCTGTTGTCTCTACTTTCCCAAATATGAATCCTATTACTTCTCCATCTAAATCCTCACAAGACCTGGTCTGTATCATTCTCTGGGTACTTAACTAGATAGAAATGTTTTAATATGCTCTTTATCACTCCTCTAGATTTACACTTTCTTGACATTCCTGGGCTTCTGAAGAATTCCCTCATGTCCTGTCTAGTTCAGCATATATTACAAACAGATTTGGGTGGGTGGGTGGGAATACTATATCCAGTACTTTTAGGTGTGATGTCCTGGGAAGGGAGTCTTTGAACATTTATTCTTCCCTACTGCTGGAAGCAGGATGCAGCCTATTTAAAAAAATCTCTTACATTTGTACAGCACTTTATAATTATTAACAATAGGTGTTCTCACATACTTGCCTTCTACTTTCATATTCACTATCATCATGCGGCAGATGAGAACCAGAGGGCAATAGAGACTAAATATTACTGAACAGAGCCACAAAGTCTGAAATGAAACCCAAGTCTTCTTTCTCCAAGCCCAGGGATCATTCCAGGGTACTCAGCTGCTTCCCCATATTATTTGTGTCATTAGTCATTAACGTGCAATAACACCTAAACTCTTTGGAAGCATACATTCTATACATGAAAGCATGTGCAGTACAGGAGTTAAGTTGCAGGCAACAAAGAGAAGGGTTGGCTCTGGAAGGTACTTCATACACACCTCTGAAATGAAGGTTTTCTGCACCTTGGTCTTCCTTACCTCACAACCTTGGTTCCATTTCTCATGACTTGCATGTCCACCATACAGCCCCCAGTAACATAGGCGGCTAGATTCAACTCTGAGAATTCGGCCTAAAAGAGAAAGCAAAACAATAAGGATTCACGAAATACTAGGGATGCCAATGACTCATAACATTTATATGTGCCAAATATACATTTAAATCTCATGTGAAATTAGTAATATTATTTATCTCCCTTTTTGAAAGATGAAGAAGCTGAGATGTAGAGAGGCATGGTGACATGTCCAAGGTTACATCACTACTAATTTCTACCTCCTTGAAGGTGGAAGAAGGTACTCTAACTCTAGGGGAGTGGACAGGCAGGGGGAGAGAGAGACAGGAGGTAGTGGTATAGAGAAACTCCACTGTTAACAAGAGAGGGGCAGAGACAAGAGATACATGCAGTATTCTTTTTTTTGGTCCCCACTCAGGAATATTCTTCATGTGTATGTGCCAACTACAGTGCCGCATTTGTGTTTTATTAGACATTTCTGTATCCTTCTAAGTTCATCTTTTTGTTGGCTTATTTGGTTGAGCAAGCTTTAAAAATTTCTGTTGCTATTCCTATGGAATATGTGTATGCTAAATAGCTTCAGTCGTGTCCGACTCTGTGCAGCTCTATGGACTGCAGCCTGCCAGGCTCCTCTGTCCACAGGATTCTTCAAGCAAGAATTCTGGAGTGGGTTGCCATGCCCTCCTCCAAGGGATCTTTCCAACCCAGGGATCAAACCTGCGTTTCTTATGTCTCCTGCATTGGCAGGTGGGTTCTTTACCACTAGCGCTACCTAGGAAGCCCTTTCCTATGGAATACATCACTCCTACCAGATTATATGCTCCCTGGGGGTAGTGACTTGATTTTATAACCATTTCCTAGGTTTGCCATAACAAAGTACCCCACTAGGTGGCTTAAACACAGAAAACTGCTTTCTCACAGCTGTGGAGGCTTGAAGTCCAAAATCAAGGTGTGGGCAGCACTGGTTCTTTCTGAGGGCTGTGCAAGAAGTCTCTGTTGCAAGTTTTTCACATTGGCTTGTAGATGGCCACCTTCTCTCTGTTTCTTATCAGTATGTTTTTCCTCTATGCAAGTCTCTGTATCCATTCTACTAGTCATACTGGATTAGGACCCACCCTACTGACTTCACTTTAACTTGATTATCTCTAAAGATCCTATCTCCACATACCTGTGTCCAAATAAGGTCACATTCTGAGGCACTGGGCCTTAGGACTTTAACACATGAATTTTAGGAGACATAATTCAACCTGTAACCCCACTCTAGAAAATGCATAATATTAGACTGACTTATACAGAAACCAAAAGCTATTTCTTTGGATTTAATGAATAAAAATAACTGCTCACATACATGCAACACTCACTATGTGCCAGGTACTGTCCTAAGCATTTTATACGTATGAATTCATTTAATCCGCATACTTGTCTACATGAAAAACCAAGGCAGAGAGAGATCAAATAACTTGCACACTGTCACACAGTAGGTAGCAGAGCCAGGATTTAACCCCAGGCAGTCTGGCTCCAGCCTGTCTTTTAACTGCAGCACCCCACTGTCCCCACTGTTTAGCTAAATAAGGCATTAGGTGGACTGCAACTGGGAATTTTAGGGACCTAAAAATAAACCACTCGAAGAGAAAAACAAGTTTACATTGAAGGGAAATATCATTTCATGGTGATTTAAATGTATCCCCTTGGAATCATTTACCAGAAATTATGACCAAAGACCTAGCTATCTTCCCAGATGGCATTAAAGCAAACCTAGAGTGCTTGTGTCTCTTCTTTTAATTAATAACCTCATTATGCTGTGGAAAGGTGAAAAGCAAAGAGCTCTGTTAATGAGGCCAGGTTGGTAAACAGTGGTAATGACCCCGTTATTAAATCTAATGCCTTAAAAATTCAGCCCATCATGTTCAAGATATTTCATTGGTAAGATTACAAAGAAGAATTACTGAGAAAAGTTGTTGCTTGTGTGGAGAAAAAGAAGTTAAAAGAAAGTTGCAACACAGAATTGCTGTGCACAAGATATATGAAGAAAAGGAGTGAGTCAGAATCTTGGATGGTAAAATCTCCAACTAGATGGCAAAGACCCAGGGGCCATCTTGCTGCTCAAATGGAAAGAGAAATACCTGGATAGAAGACACCCTCGGGCTTGGATATACAAGTCAGAAGTTCATCTGGTTCAGATCTGAGTGTCTGCAGTTGTCTCCTAGTCATAGTTTATGAGTAATTATAGGAGGTAGATTCCTGGGTTATAGGGCAGCAAGCCTCTGCTAGATCAAGCACAGAGAGCTGGAGTAACAAAGAAAGGGCACTTTCCTATATTTATCTTTCTAAAAATTTCAACAACCATGGAAATGAACATAGAAGTATCCAACCCTCTCTCCTTCAAGACAGCAGGATGACCCTGCTGGTAGAATCCTAAATACCAGGGCCTGGAGAGCTCTCATAGACTGTAGTGGGTTAAATTGATTCCCCTAAAAGATATGTCCAAGTCCCAACCCTTCATACCTGTGAATGTGACTGTATACGGAAACAGAGTCTTTGTAAATATAATTAAGGCTCTCAGATCCTGGATGAGAGTGTACCCTAAATATAATAAGATGCATTTATTAAAGAAGAGAAGGGGAGACAGTGGGACCCAGGAAAGAAGGCTGTATGAAGATGGAGGCAGAGACTGGAGTTACATTGCCCCAAAACCAAGGAACAATAGAGGTTACTAGTAGGTGGAAGAAGCAAGGAAGGACAGTCTTCAGAGGGAGTACAGATCTGTTGACACCTTGATTCCAATTTCTGGCCTCTGAGAGGATAATTTCTTTTATTTTAAGCCACCAAGTTGTAGTAATTTGTTACAATAATCCTAGGAGAGTAATAATATAATTTTGGAAATTGGATCCAATTTTAGTATTGCATGCAAAGGCGTCAGGGTTCAAAGAATGTCAATTGGTTTAGGTGAGGCTCCTTTATCCACTTCGGCAAACACATACTTAAATGCGTGTATGCACACACGCACAAAATAAAGCACTACTATGAGAGTCATGTTTCTGCATTTTCTGCATAAGTTAGCCTTTTGACCTCAAAAACATTTTGGTCCCAATTATTTTTAATGTGATGTCTATTTACTATATACTAGGCATGGTGGTATAGATAAATAAATATTCAAAGAAACTACATTTAAAAGTAACTGCTCAATATCTGATGATTTTGGTCAAGTTACTGACTGCTTAGAATCTCAGTTTTGACATCTCTAAAATGGAGGCAATAATATCAGTGGTATTTAGCTTTAAAACCATTAGTAAAGATTCAAGATAGTGTATATGAGACACCTAGCACAGAGCTGAGACATACATAGGAAGAAGATCTCTGTAAACAGCTATCATTATTATATTCAAATATTTAACTGTCTTAGCGAGAGTAAATTGAAATGTATAAAAAATGGTTTAACCAGAAAAAGAGCAACCCTTTCAAATATTTATAACATAAACAATTTTTAAAATATTAAGGCATACAATACAAAGAGTAAAGATCTCTGCTTAATTAAGTGCACAATGGAGTAATAGGGACTATATTTGCACTCTCATCTTAAACTTGGAAAGCCAGACAAAATACGTTAATAGTTTTCAGACACTGAACAACAGGCATTGCAGGACTATGACCTTGCAGAAAGGAAACATATGAAATTACCTCTGTGACTGCCCTAGCTGACTGCCTGGAGGCAGTTTTCAGGCGTGGGAGAATGCAATCAGTGCCCAGTAGTCTCACTAAGCTGAAGAGTCAAACCGTTAGAATTCAGGGAGGCTGAGGTGGCTAGAATTTGCAGGGGAGAGTAAAGGAAAGATACAACTGCACAGAAAAAGGCCTCCAGGCAGATCTGTAAGTCTTTGGCTGCGTACTGATAAGAGCATGCATGAAAGGAAACTTCTCAGGGCCGGTGACAGAACTATCAGAAAACAGTAGACTCAACACTCCAGAACACACACAGGGCTGGGGATAGTTCGTGTTCTCACCAGGTAACGTGTAAATTCTTTGTAATAAGAGTAGAGTTCTCAAAAATTTAGTAGTGGGGCTAAATGAGCCCTGGATCGCAGTGTGCTCTGCATCTAGGATGACCAATTTGTCCTAGTTTACCTAGAGCTTTCTCAACTTTAAAACCAAAAGTTCCACTTTGCAGAAGCTCCCCTCAGTCTCAGTTTTTCAAATTTGATGAAAACTATAAACCTATAGGCCTAAGAAATTCGATGACTCCCAAGCAGAAGAAACATAAAGAAAATCATACCAAGGTACATAATAATCAGCTTACTAACAAACCAGCGATGAACACCATGATGCTACCACTTTGATATCTTCTATTTCTGTAGCTTAGTTTTGTATGTTCTTGAACTTCATATGAATCTCAGAGTATATACTCTTTGGTATTTGCCTTTTTTCACTTATCATTGTATCTGTGTGATTCATTCATGCTGTTGAGCTTAGAATAAATCATTTTATTTCTGTGTAGTGCTCAATGCCTGCATGAGTAGTGCTCAATGCCTGCATGGGTGTGTATGCTAAGTCTATTCAGTCATGTATGACTCTTTGTGACCCTATGGGCTATACCCTGCCAGGCTCCTCTGTCCATGGGATTCTCCAGGCAAGAATACTGGAGAGGGCTGCCATCCCCTCCTGTATAATAATACATTCATCTGCTCTGCTGATGATGGACACCTGGACTATATCTAGTCATTGGCTATTAAGAAAAAAGCTGTTATGCACATTCTTGTACATCTCTTTTGGTGGACATATACTCTCATTTCTTTTGGGTATATTCCTAGGAGTGAAACTGTTGGGTCATGGACACCATTAAAGACAGGTAGGTTTTCACAGCAGCATATGTAAGGTCTTTGTATTTTGTTACACTTGTTAAAACCAGGTGTGGGAGATTTTCAACACTGATCTCAATGATACCTGAAAATGCTAGACTATCTGAGTTTTTCTGTTTATGACTTTTATTAAGCATCTACATGGAGGAATCAAAGAATAGTGGAACAGAAACTGGTTTGAAGTCTGGGGTCAAGGGATCTAAATTTCAGATTTAACACTGACCAAGTGTATGGCCTTAGGCAAACCCCTCTTTCTCTCTTCACTTTAATCCTCTTCATCTCAAAATGAGTTATCAACTGAGTCAATTATGTCCATGGTCTGTTTCATTTTCACCTCTCTTTCTTTCTTAACCAGTGTCTACCAATGATCATGGAAAGAAAATACTATTGCCACAGCATACCTTATGAAAAAGAAATGCCAAGCAATCATACTTTTATTAGAAAGCTGTTTACCACTTTATTATATCCAGCTCCTGGTACACGGGAGGTATTGAAAACATACTTGTAGAATGAAGTGTTATTTTTATACTTTGTAGATGAATGGACAACTACAATACCTACACATGCTAAATAACTCACCCTCTGAAACTGCCCACTGCCAGATCCACTAGACCATAGCAAGGAGGAGGGTGGTTCCAGGTAGAAAGGAGGAGAAAGGCCCAATCTAAGTTTTCATGAACAAAAGCACAGCTGAGAACACAGGGCTCTCGGGTCAATGAAGCAGTAAGATGTCTTCTGTTGTTGGAGCATGGAGTATGTGGAGGAACACAATAGGATAGAGCTAGAAAAGTAGGTGGGAGGCCAATTCTGAGGATTTTTAATTCCCTGTGAAGGAACAGTACTCTATAGGGTATTAGTATTCTATTGCTGCCACAACAAATTATCACAAATGTAACAGTTGTAGACAACACAAATGTATTGTCTCACTGCTCTATATACATCAGAAGTCCATGTTAGCTCAGCTGGTTTCTGTTCTAGGTTTCACAAAGCCAAAATCATGGTATCAGCCATCTGGACTCTTTCTGGGAGGTTTTGGGAAGAATCTGCTTCCAAGTTTGCTGAATTGAGCTCTCTGCAGCTATAGGACTGAGGTTCTACTTCCTTGCTGATCTCAGCTGGGAGACTGCCCCAGCTCCTTAAGGCTGTCTGCACTCCTTGTCACATTGTACTCCCAATCTTCAAACTTGTCATGGCATGTCAAGTCCTTATTCTCCAAAGTTTTCTGACTTTCCTTTTGTCACATCTTCTTCCTCTCTAGCCAGAGAAAGTTCTGTTTTTAAGGGCTTCTGTGGTCAGACTGGCCCACTTGGATAATCAGAGATACTCTTATTATCTTAAAGTCCATAATTGTAATCACATCATCATCTCCCTTCTAAGTATCATTTTCACAGATTCCAGGGATTAGTGTATAGTCATCTTTGGGGGACCACTGGGAAACAGGAAAGGCTGTGTTATAAGAGAGTGATACATATTTAACCACAAGTATTTACATAGCACTTTCTAAGTTCCAGGCTCTATTATCAGTGCTAGTTATGGTTGGAATCATATCCAGTAACAAGACCTCTTCTATAGCACCCTTGATCACAAGGATATACCAGCACCTGTTTATAATTAAACACATGTCCAGCTCCAAGAAAACACGTGCACACACACCCATGAGTGCGCACAACACACACAAACAAGATGGAATGCATTCAGTTTCCTGAAGAGACTTTCACGGGTTCTCACTGTAACCTAGAAAGTATGTGATACCAAGCAGATAATATCACTGAAAGCATGGGGTATTCATGTTTAGTTACCGATAATTGCATTTGCAATGATAATGATGTTGATGACAGAGTACAAAATGGTGATTGCAATCATCATTATTATAATAAGTTGAAGGATGCTATTAGGCCAACAGATCAATGGGAAAGAAACTGAAATTGGGACTTGGAATTGGATGAGTGACTGGAATGTACACAAGAAACCGAAAATGTGTGGGAATGTGGAGGTAGCAGCTATCAGCCTTGACCGTGAAGCCTGACTGAAGGAGGGAGGATTTTGACACAAAGAGCTGTTGTCCAGAGTTCTGAGAAAGACAAGATGCTGGCAGACAGATTGTTCTGGAATCCAAGGGAGGCTGATAAGATACTGGAAATTCCTGTTAGTGAAGATCTATCTGGTCCAGACTGTACCCTTAAACCCTTACCGTCTGCCCCTTTCCAAGGCCTTAGACACCCTTTGTAATTTGTAGGGTTAAAGAGAGAGACAAGAGAAACACATAGATACCGAGCTGATGGCAGAAGGTGGGCAGCCTCCAGGACCTTTCCTAATGCTAGGAAAACTTCTCACCCTCTGCCCTTTTCTCTACCCTTTCTAACCTCATAAGGAGGAACTGGTAATCTAGTGCTCAGGACATCATAATGCTGCCTTAAACAGTGGGCAAGGACACTGCTGGGTTGAAAAGCCAGGTAATCATGTGTGATTCTGGAGCCCACATTCTGCTTCTCTCTAGCTAAGTGCCTGCTGAACTGGGTGGTCCTCATGTTAACTTCCTCTCTCCTGCCTTGTAGCTCCTCAGAGAAGCTACCTTCAGCAGCCACTTTGCTCTCAGCCACTCTTTCTCCCATGAGTTTGCAGCGCTGAACTTGGATTCCAAAGAGGCCCAGATGTCCTGCTCTCTCTTTTCATAACTGTTTGTGGTACCTCAAAATTATTTAGCAATACGTATTTTGTAAGTAGGGCTTTCCAGGTGGTGCTAGTGGTCAAGAACCCACCTGCCAATGCAGGAGACATAAGAGTGCAGGTTCAATCCTTGGGTTGGGAAGATCCCCTGGAGGGTATGACAACCCACTCCAGCATTCTTGTCTGGAGAGTCCTATGAACAGAGGAGCCTGGCAGGCTACAGTCCATGGGGTCACAAAGAGTTCGACACGACTGAAGCAACTTAGCATATTTAGTAAGTAACACTCATAAATGGGACATTTGGCTTTAAAGACAGGTAAGATGCTGCACTGCTTTGGTCTGGAGCTGATTCAGGCAACCTTGCACAGGGGTGGTGGGCTTAGGCCCTCTAAAGCTTATTTGCTCTTCCTCCTTGTGTATTTGTCTACTTTAGGAACCTGCAAAAGGGGTGGTGGTAGTGATTGTCAAGGTAGGATTAGGGCATTCTTGAGTCCTCTAGCAAGTTTTCATCAAAATTCCACCCTAATCCCTAACAGATTGTTATGTTTACTCTTGGGAAGGAAACTGTGTTATTAACAAATTCCTTTTAAAATAAATCAGCATTCTGCATGCACTGTGATCTTCTTCATTTTTTTCTTTTTTTTTAAATTTACTTGGCTGCACTGGGTCTCAGTTGTGGCACTTGGGATCTTTGCTGAAGTATGGAGGATCTCTTAGTTGTGGCATGAGGGATCTAGTTCCCTGACCAGGGATTGAACCTGGGCCCCCTGCATTGGGAGCATGGAGTCTTAACCACTGGATCACCAGGGGAGTCTCTTCTTCACTTCTTAAGTTCTTTCACAGAGTCTTATAGAGACTCGTTAAAAGCATAAACAACAGCAGCAACAATAATAAAACATTAAACACAGAAAACCCAATCTTTATGCAGGCTGTGAGCTCCTACAGGGTTTAGGTTCTTTGACACCTCCTTCCACCATCCCCTGTCTGCCCCGGTTTCAACTCACTCTGTGATCGCCATGCCATGCTGGCCTCTTTTCCATTATCAAGCACAGGAAGCAAACTCCAACCTCTAATACCTCAGCCTCTAAATCTTGTTTCTGAGAGCTGGCAGCATACCTCTGCTCCCTGGCGCCCCTAGTGGCACCTTCCTACAAAGCACCTGCTGTGCTCCAAGCTATTTCCTTGCTTAATCTTCCCCCCTCACAGCACTCACCGCCCTCTGACATAAATATTTACATCCATCCCAATTGAATATTTAATCATCCATTTCTTTCACTATAACAGAAGCTCCGGGGGCAGGGATTTTGTCTGTTTTGCTCAGAGCTCTAGCCCAGCACCTAAACCAGTGTCTGAGGAAACAACACAGGTGTTCTGTGAATATCACTGAATGAACAGATGCCCATTTTGCAGATGTCAAAGGTGAGGCCCAGGGAATCAGGGTGATTTTGTCCCAAGTTACATCCTGGGGTCCAAACCCAGGCTGACACCCTTCACACTGGACCAAGTGGCTTATTTGGGGTGACTCGAGTCTTAACTTGCAGAGCTCTAATTCTTACACCTTCCCGTGTCTTTCCCATGTCAGTGTGCAGTGTCTGCTGGGGAAGCCCCTAGGCCCCTTTTTCACTGCTCTGCTCCTTCTAACTGCCCTGCTGATAGCAAGTACCTGGCAGGTGGCCCGAAGCCTGCTCTCAGCAAGAACTGCTTCCTGTCGGTTTCCCGCATAGGCCCTGTTTTCAGTTCTGAGGCCTGGTGGGCTCAGTGACTTCCTTGGCTGGCATCTCGGGGCTGAGTTCTTTTCCACCAGTACAGACTCACCTTGCAGACAAAAGAGGCTTTGAATGTCTGCAGACTCATTCAGTGGATCTTGCCAGAGGAGGAAATATTGTGCAGAAGCAGTACCGAGCATCTCAGGAAAGGTCTGGGCCACTGGGTCAGTGAGAGCTGCCTGGCAGTACTGCCCACCTCCCATGCCAAACACCCAGCTATGCAGGCAGATGCAAAGGCACCTCTGCTCATCAAAAAATCTTAATATTCCTGTGTGTGCGTGCGTGTGTGTGTGTGTGTGTAGAAGGCAGGTAAGGGAGAGATAAAAACATGTCAAAATACACATAAAATAGAGAAAAATAAAATGACAAAACTACATTCCTCAATATTTAAGTAATAAAATATCCAAAGTTAGTTGGAGTTCACCATATTATTTTTTAAAAAAATCAGTAGCAGTGACTTGCAGTTTACAAAGTGTTTGGCATGTGAAGGTTTTTAGAATTGAACCCCATGAGTTTGAATCAGAGTTTTACCCCTTACTTGTTGTGCAGTGTTAGACAAGTTAGCCTTTCTAAGCCTCAGTCCCTCATCTGTAAATGAGGTTAAGAATGGTACCTTCCTAGGGCAGGTGTGAGCATTCAGTTCAGTTCAGTCACTCAGTCGTGTCTGACTCTTTGTGACAAGTTAATTCCATTTAATGGAATTAATGGATTCCATTAAATGGAATTAATATCCACTTAAGAGTCCTTAGCAAGGTACCTAAGTGAAAAATGAATAATCAATCTTAGATATCACATTTATGTTCTTTAATTTGATCATAACAATGACCTCTTGATATGAGAGTAGGTATTAGCATTCTCATTAGTGGATGAGAAACACAGAGAGAAAATGACTTGGCCAAGATCACAAAGCTACCTGAACTTGAGTCATCCATTAATTCACTAACTTAACAACTATTTATTTTTTTGAGCAACTACTGTGCCAAGATGGAGAAGGCGATGGCACCCCACTCTAGTACTCTTGCCTGGAAAATCCCTTGGACAGAGGAACCTGGTAGGCTGCCGTCCATGGGGTCGCGAAGAGTCGGACATGACTGAGCGACTTCACTTTCACTTTTCACTTTCACGCATTGGAGAAGGAAATGGCAACCCACTCCAGTGTTCTTGCCTGGAGAATCCCAGGGACGGGGGAGCCTGGTGGGCTGCCGTCTCTGGGGTCGCACAGAGTCGGACACGACTGAAGCGACTTAGCAGCAGCAGCAGCACTGTGCCAAGAATAGAGACTGAAACAACAGCAGCTGAGAGTCAAAGTAAAACATCCACTGTCATTTTCCCTCTGCCAGGGAAAACTCGAAGGGTAGGGAGAGCTTTAGATAATGTTGGAAGATAGAAAGTGTTTGCTGAAGGAGAGAGGGAGGAGAGGGAGGAAGAAGAGGGTAGGAGATGGGGGAGGAGGGGGAGAGGAAGGATGGGGAGGAGGATTGAGAGGTGGGGGGAGAAAGGGGGAAGGAAGAGGGGGAGGAGAAAGGGAGGGGGAGGAAGAAGCTTCAAGGGGGACAGAATGGTGGGACCGCCAGAGCCTCATCTCTCCCCATTTCCAGAGTTTTTATAAGGTTGAGAGACCTAGGAATGAATTTTGCTGCCTGCAACAAACTTCTCCTGCCTGTGACAGATCGGGCAAATGTTCAGAGATTTTAAGACCACAGCTTAGCTACGTAGAAAAGAACGATGAATCATGTCCCCTTGACACCTACTTCTCTTCATTGTTGCGCTGGGTTCCACAGGTGTAAGTACCTTTCTGCTGAAGGCTCAGAAATGTGTGTTTATAGGATTAAACAAAGCACGTGTGAACGTCTCCCCATATTTTTCCAGATAGTTGACGGATGGGTTCAGGGGCTTGGAGATCGAGATGCAGAAGCAGAGTCCATGTTTGGCAGCTGTATCACAGAGGGGTGTGACACTGACGGTGAGGTGGTGAGGCTGGAGCTCCAGGAAGAGCTGCCTGGGGTGCAGTGATGAGCCTAGAGATGAAGCAGGCATGACCCTGTCGAGTATGGTGAGCAGAATTACTGAAGGAGCTTAAGTAGGGCTGATGTAATTTATTTCTGTAGATTTTTTCCCAAACAGAAACTTGTAATGTGATGACAAGAACATCTCATCCATCAAAGCTCTGAGAAATTAAAATGTTCTATCCTACCTTAACATGCTTTCCTTTATTTGGTTTTCATTTTACACGTCCAACACCATTTCAGTACTGTAGAAATGAAAAAAGCATTCAACCTTTTCTACCCACTGCAACCCACAGCTTGCGCCTCACCTTCTCTCCCTAGAGCTGCTTCCCAGGTGTCTTTCCTCTCACCTTCCTTCCCTTGATCCAGTCCACACATCCAGGGACCAGGGTAAAGCCCTGCACCAAGATGAGGGCCTGCTGCTCCCTCTGCTTGGGTCTGAGAAAACATGGCCAGGTTTAAACCCCAGACATGGAGTCCCTGCTGCCCCCTACAGCCTGAGCTTAGTGCTGGACACTTCAGAATGACCACAGTGTCAGCACTCTGGGTGCTAAATGCTGTGAAGAAAAACGAAGCAAGTGACATGACACAGAGTGACTGAGAAGTGTGCATGGAGAGTGTCATTTCAGAGAAGGCAGACAAGTACCTCTGAGAAGGTGACATTGGTGCAAAGAATTTGAACAAGCCATGTGGATACCTTGGGAAAGAGGGTTCCAGGCAAAGAGAACTGAAAAGCAAAAGCTCAAGGCAGGGTGTGCTAAGCATGCCTGAGTTTTTCAAAGTTTGTTTCTTTGTGGTAAAATAACTGCAATGTAAAATTTACCATTTTAACTGTTTTTTAAGTGTATAAATCAGTGACATAGAATACATTCACATTGTTGTGCAACCATCACCACCATCCAACCACAGAACTTGTTCATCATCCCCAACAAAATCCTCGTGTCCAAGAAACAGTAACTCCTCATTCTCCATAACTGCTGGTAACCATTACTGTACTTTCTGTCTCTATGAATTTTGACTATTCTAGGTGCCTGATATAAGTGGGATCATACAATATTTGTCCTTTTACATCTGGCTTATTTGACTTAAAGTTTGTCCACGTTGTAGCATATGTCAGAATTTCCTTTTAAAGGTTGAATCATATTCCATTGTATGGATATACTACATTTGTTTATCTATTTGTCAATGAACACTTGGGTTTTACGTCTACCTTTTGGCTACTGTGAATAACGCTGCTATAAACATGGGTTAACAAACATGTTTGAGTCCCTGCTTTCAATTCTTTTGGCTATACACCCAGGAGTGGAATTGCTGGGTCATGTGGTGATTCTGTCTGACTTCTTGAGAAGCCACCACACTGTATTCTATAGCAGCTATACCATTTTACATCCCTACCAGCAATGTACAAGGGCTCCAATCTCTCCACATCCTCATCAACACTTGTTTCCTGCTGTTTGATTTTAAAGAACAGTGTGAGAAGGCCAGTGTGACTGGATCAGAGTAAGCAAGAAAGACAAGAGCAGGAAGAAGGCCAAGGAAGTCTAACCATGAAGGGTGTATAGCCATGCGAAGTACTCTGGCCATCACTTACAGTGAGATTGGGAGCATCTGGAGAGCCACGGGTTGTGGAGAGTAATAATCTCATATATAATAAGTTAAAACCGAATGCTTCCAGCTCCAGAAGCACGGGGTCTCAAGGCTAGCACAAGCCTCTCTTCTTCCAGGCTGCCAGAGGGTTAAGTAAATGCAAACATGGGTAAATGCAGTGAAAGGAGATATTTCCTTCCCCTGCTGACACACCTAATGCAGGAAGCAGACTCCTGCTCCCTGGGAAAGAGAGGCCTGGCCAGACTTGCGCTTCAAGAAGAAAATGAACGTCGCCTGGACACAAGATGGCTTAGCACTTCCCATGTCAGTTTCGGAGAGCTACTGAACAGCCTAAGGCCCCATCTGTTTTCAATCTTGTTAAAAGGGCCTCGTGTGCTGGCGCCTATTTAAAATAATGCACACATGGAGTTTCTAAAATGAAGAAGAAAAAGGGGCCATGCTTTCCCTGCCGGCACAGCTTATGTGTTTACTTTGGAGCCGGTTTTGGGAGTTCTGAGACAAGACACAGCTAATTTCTCTTCCCGGAGTTGATTTGCAAGTCCCCACAGGCTTTTGCTCCAAGCATTTAAGGCAGCTTGGTATGAACTGGTCACCCCTTCAAAAGGCCACTGTGAAATATCTCCAAATTAAGGCCGAGCTTGGGAAAAGGGAACCCAAGGCCATTTTCCTCTTGCAAAAGGGCTGTTTTCCCAATTCCTTTTCCTCAGTAGAGACTTACATTTTTAAAGGCCGATTTCTCCTTTCTCAGATGTTCCTTTTCTTCCCAAGGGGCCATAGCAGTTCCAAGACAGTGTGACCAGATAGAGCCCAGAGTCAGTGTGAATCTAATCCTCAAATGGGGATTGCCAGGGTCAGAGTCAGGGAAGAGGAGCCCCCTGCAGTCTATGCACTCCCATGCAGAGAAGCAAAGGCAAGGAGGCCTCTCTGTCCACATTCTGGGAGCAGGCAGCCCCTAAGAGCTGCTGAACCAATGGCATTCCTGAGTCATGAGGGTATCTACTTATCCAGGGCCACCAAGAGCTATAATGGGCCATTTCTGACCCTGCAGGCTCAGGAAAAACACAACACAAATGTAGAACCACTGTATAACTTCATCAATAATGACCCCACAGACCTGGGACTTTATTACTAACCTCCCCTAAACCTGGAGCAAGAGAAGTTCAAAGAGGGTACGAGAGCACCAGGGTGAACATGTTCATGGTGGCCTATCAGTGGCTCCTATCATTTTCTGCTCCTTCACACCTTCTTTGACTCTCAGGATATGGTTGACGTTGTTTTCACTTGATGGCAGCAATGCCCAGTAGCAGAGGGGGGAATGGTTATCCCAGTGGGAACAATGATAGAAGCAGCAGCAACAGAAGAAAAGTAGGAGAAGCAGTGGTGTTAGTCTTTGGAGAGGAAGAGACAAAAGGAGTGATAGTACTAAGCATGGCTAGTAACAATAGGACTGAAAATTGTATGTGTAACCTTGGTAGTCTGGCAGCAACATAGTAATTATAATATAGCATATCTGTAATCTAATATCACTAATTATATTTATATTAGGATTACAGTATATAATAGTTAAGCACTTACTATGTGCCAGGCGCTGTTCTAATGGCTTTGCATGTGTTAATTCTGACAGTAGCCCATTAGGTAGGTTCTTTTATCGTTGTTGTTGTTGTTCAGTCACTAAGTTGTGTCTTACTCTTTGCAACCCCATGGACTGCAGCATTCCTGGCTTCCCTGTCCTTCACTATCTCCTGGATATTATCATTATGCCTACTTTATAGTTGGCAGCACTAAGGCATGAGATTAAATATAATTCCCCAAGGTCACACAGCTGGGAGGTGATAGATCAAGAATACAAACACAAGTGATCTGGCTACAGGATTCCTGCTCTCAAATACTCCCCTAGGCTTCTTCCAACCCATGGCAGAACCCAAGGCTAGGAGAGCAGCAGGATGGAGGGAGTGAGAGAATCCCTTCTAAAGAGGATGTCTATGGAGTTGGATACTTTCTGGAGGTTCAAAGGTTCAGAGTCATCCAAGTTCTGCATCAAACAGAAGAGTAGAGTAATTTTTACTTTTTAATTTGTTTAAATACTGGGTTTTATATAAGACTCAGTTAGAAACAAAAGAGTTCTATTTCAAAAGACTGTTAAAAAGCAGTAGTGTGGTGAGGCTTTGGGGTTAGAGAGGTGTGCTAACCACGTCTTATTTTCTGTATTCTGATGCTTTCATATCTTTCAGGCTCACTGAACCTGGATGGACCGCCTCTCACAGAGTTAGCCAGAACCTAGAAAAAGTAAAGATTTGCCATAGAGAACACCTGTCAAATGTGAGACAACCATTCAGAGCCAATGCTGCAATGACCTTCTCTACCAGGCTCTGATGTGAAGAGATGACTCATTGGAAAAGACCGTGATGCTAGTGAAAATTGAGGGCAAGAGAAGAAGCAGGCAGCAGAGGATGAGATGGTTAGATAACATCACTGACTCAATGGACATGAGTTTGAGCAAACTCCAGGAGATGGTGAAGGACAGGGAAGCCTGGCGTGCTGCAGTTCACAGAATGGAAAAGAGTCAGACACGACTTAGTGACTGAACATCAACAACAAGTAGGCTCTCACTCTGGGCCACTATCTCCCTCTGACCCCCAACAACCCAGGGCCAGGTGCCAGACAACCAGGGATAGCCCCTACACCCCAGAGCCTGCTGAAATTATTCAGATTAGTCAATCCAGAATGTGCTCACCATGCCTTGCCTTTTCCTTTCAGTGGAACCACAATAATAATAAAGGCTCTTGCCCACATTTTCCCCTTGCTCCCTCTGCCTCTAGACTGGCCATGATGCTTCCCCATGGGACCCCCACATCATGGTATTCTGGGCCTCCTGCTTTAGGGGACTATGAGTACGAGACACTTTTTCCTTCATGACAGTCATTTCCGTGTCTGCATGTCTTACCATACTCGACTATAACAAATCCCAGGCCCCTACACAACACCAGGCTTGGTCCAGCCCTTCGGGGTTTCACCTGGCTTTGGGCCTTTGTTGCGGGCTGCTGGGTGCACAACCAGGGGTCAAACTGACTGAGGTGGGCTGTGTTACAAACATCCAAGAGCATGAGGTATCTATTCCATTCTGGAACTTCCTCGCTGTGGGATCTTGGGGAAATCATAGAAACCTCTGCCGTGGCATTTTTGTAAGAATGAAGGAGAAGGTCCCTGCCCCATCTCTGCCCTGAGGCCTTTAGTGATGAGTAAAAGGAAGAGGGAAGGTGAAGTTTCTTCAGAGCCATCTGGGAAGCCCACATCAGCATAAACTGAAGTACCACCTCCTGTCTCTAGGGGCCCACAGGGCTCCCTGCACAAAAGGAATCATCTTGGAGTTGCTTCAATCTAGTACAGGGTTCCCCAACCTTGGCACATTGACTTTTTTGAGTTGGATAACTCATTCATTGTTATGGAAGGCTGTCTTGTGTACTATAAGATGTTCAGAAGCATCCCTGTCCTCTTCTCATAGAGGTCAGCAGCATCCCCCTATTGTGACAACCAGAAACATTTCCAGGCATTGCTAAATGGCCCCCAGGGGCAAAATCACCCCTGGTTAAGAATTACTGATACAGAGAAGGAATGAGTTAAGCTCACTCCCTTCTTCTCTTTTCTCCTCTCCACCTCTCCCTCTTCCTCTTCTGTCTCCTCCTCCTTTCTCTCCCTGTCTCTCTTCTTCCAAAATGGTTGACGTTTGCAACCTCAGGTACCCCTGTGGAACAGCAGGGCTCTAGGGGCACAACTGGAAAACAGTTGCTCTAGTGAACAACTCCAGAGATTGCAAGAATAGAATTCAGCACTCTCTTGGTGGTGGGTCTTGGTTTCATTCCCATAATATATTTACCAACTCAGCTGATCTGGCGCGATCCAACCACCTCATCCATAATTTACCATCCTCTTTAAGTAGGCTAGTATCAAACCCACAGAATGTGATAACTGAAAGTTCCTTTGGGGTTACCCAGTGAGTTTCATCTTGCTGCCAGCTCTGGTTGCTGCATGGAGAATGATGAAGCTGCCCCAAGCTCAGCAGGAAAGCCTGCCTTCATCGAGCGGTGGTGTCTCTTGTGGCTGGGGGAGAGCTGGCAGGTAGAAAACACCCCATGCATCTGCCAGTTCTTCCTTTACAAATCAGTCAACCCAGATTCAAGGTCCTCCTGGACTTAACTAAAATGAACCAAATCTTACAATGTGATGAACACAGTAGTATTGCTATTACTACCTCTATTTTGCAAATAAAGAAACTGAAGCCAAGGACACTGAGTCACATGCTCAAAGTTGCATAGGTAATAAGAGGTGGTGCCAGGATTTGATCCTTGCTCTTCTGATCCAAGACACAGCTCTGTCCATCATACCAAACCCTTTTGAGGTGTCTCCTCTTCTGAGGCAACAAAAAGTTTCCTCCACACAAATAAAATACTATAAAGCAGTAATAAGAATTAGTGAAATGAGCCTGTTTACTTTCAAATTCTTAATGTCATTTCCCAATAAATATAAACAAAGAACAGTTAAAGTAAGGATTAGAAGAAACCAGAAGCCACACAGAAGGGTGGTGGGGGTAGCAGATGTGTATCCCAGAAATGAGGGGTGAATTAGCTATGAAAGTCAGGAGAATCTGTTTTATAGAGTATGGACTGCTTGGGAGCCAGGAGTTCAAATCCTGTAACCTGCATTGCTGGACCTCTCTGAACTCTAGTTTCTTCTGTAATAGTAACAGGTAACTCCAAAGGCCACTGTGAGGATAAAGTGAGGTTATTGTTGTTTAGCTGCTCAGTCATGTCCGACTCTTTGAGACTCCATGGACTGCAGCACACCAGGCTTCCCCATCCTTCACCATCTCCCAGAGCTTGCTCAAACTCATGTCCATTGAGACAGTGATGCCATCCAATCATCTCGTCCTCTGTCCTGTCCTTCTCCTGCCTTCAATCTTTCCCAGCATCAGGGTCTTTTCCAAAGAGTCAGCTCTTCTCACCAGGTGGTCAAAGCATTGGAGCTTTAGCTTCAGCATCACTCCTTCCAATGAATATTCAGGATTGATTTCCTTTAGGATTGACTGGTTTGATCTCCTTGCAGTATAAGGGACTCTCAAAACTCTTCTCCAACAACACAGTTCAAGAGCACCAATTCTTTCATGCTCAGCTTTCTTTATGGTCCAACTCTCAGCATCAGGTGTGTGTGTGTGTGTGTGTGTGTGTGTGTGTGTGTGTGTGTGTGTGTGTGTGTGTGTGTGTGTGTGTGTGTGTGTGTGTGTGTGTGTGTGTGTGTGTGTGTGTGTGTGTGTGTGTGTGTGTGTATGTAGCAAGTGCTTAATATTTAGGACTTTATTATTATTATCACTATTATTGGTATTATGAAATACTAAATTTCATGAAGGTATCTGGGGGGAAAGGAACCTAGTTCTAAACGGATTTTAAAACCCCTGCCCCAAAAAGCAGTGAGGAAAGAGTTAGGTTTTAGAACGATGGGTAACTGGACAAACAGGTATATAGATAGATGGAAGAATGGACAGATAGATATTTATAGAAACAACATTTGGGGGAACCAAGATGCAGAACCTAAGGGAAAGTCACTATAAATAAGAGACCATCTGAATTAAGTATTAGCTCTCCAAAGACCCCCAGAGGCACCAGTGAGCAGAATGAGGAAGAGAGGCAGTGAGAAAGCCATGGTGGTGCCTGGTTAGGGGGGCCTTGGTGCTGCCGAGAGACTTTGGCCTCCCTCCCACAGACATTAAGGAGTCTGGGCCATGGAGAGCAAAGGGAGTGAGAGAGACCAAAGCGGTTGTATGAGAGTAAGCAAAGTGAGATGCATGATCAAAACCTGGTCTGTCCAATGAATGCAAATTTGGGGCTCCTGGCACTTGGCTGGCCCAGCCACAGGAGGTTCAGCCCCTTCGTTTCCCCTGCTTTTCCTGGCAGCCAGAGGGGAGGGCTGACTGTCTCCTCTCTGTCTGGACAGAATGTAGGCCCCGAGGTAGGATGGGTGAAGAGGTCACCTGGTTCAGTTCCACCTCAAACAGTATGAGAACCCACCTAGAGCTCATGAAGGGAACCTCAGGGAGGAAAGAAAGTTTCAGAAACAGAGGTAAACAGGTCTCTGAGAAAATTAATCTGAAAAAGTGCTGTAGGCAGGAGGCAGCAAGCTTTTTTTTTCCAGGTCCAGCAGGGCAACAGGTGAGCCAAAGAAAGCAGGCAGACACAAGTTCCAATCACAATTCTGTCGCTAATCCCACAAATACCTACTTTACCCCTCCCAGCCTTGGTTTTGTCATCTGAACAATAACAGGACTAAATATAGCATTGTGAGAGAAGCGTTAGAGCCATGAAGGGCACATAACTGACCTTCAATAATAATTTTTCTTCTTGGTTTTAACATGCACACAGAATCCCCTAGATGTAACTCCTTGCCCCTTAAGGGAACTCAGTTCTACTTCCCGTCTGGCACTGCCCTCTTATCATAGCCAGGTTTCTCCCTTGAGAACTCCCACAGACTGACTTGGCAAGGAGGAGACAAGCTTGGCTCTACTGTAACCAGCACTATGGCCTTGGGCAAGGAATACCTGGTGACTAGCCTTGGCTCTAGAGAAGATTAAAACAGGCAGTAAGATGCAGGGTCAGTGGTGTGGGCACCAGGGCTTCTGGAGTATTCACATCTCAGCTCTTTCACTGACCGACCGCTGGGTGGCCTTGGGTAAGACACAACCTCTCGAGTCTCAGTTCCATCAGCACTTCCTTGGTGAGATCATGGTGAGGGTTAAACATATACCGATAAACTCAGACAGTGGCTGGCCTGTTGTGTTCAGCAAATGTTCACGTATCACTGGTGTCAGATAAGTGCTGTACCTATGTCATCCACCATGCAAAAGAACATTTGGGTGAATCTGTTTCCTGGGAAGCTTCTTACAGTAGATCCGATATTTTCTCTGTAGCTTTTGCATTTTTCCCTACTTCAGATTATTAGACAAATATTTATTGAGCACAGATTATATATCTGGTTACTGGAAACACCTACTAAATACCTGAATAAGTAGCCCATGGTATCATGCTACTGTAACACTGTGTATCTTTTTTTCATGGCTCCTAATCAGTTTGCAATTGTGGTGTATGCATGTGCATGCAAGTGTCAGTGTATGTGTGTGTGTGTGTGTGTGTGTGTGTGTGTGTGAGAGAGAGAGAGACAGCTGGAGATCAATTATGTGATTAACATCTGTCTCTTCCATTAGACTTTCAGCTCTATCAGGTAGACACTACATCTATTTTTAATCACCTTTTCAGTCTTAGCACTCATCACATAGTGGGCACTCAGTAAATATTTGTAGGTTGAATAAAGATCCTGTCCATGTTCTCTATTAGCCCAGAGACTAGAGGGAGTGACAGGCAGGTGAACAACTAATTTCCAAGCGATCTGGTAAATGGAACGGTAGAAATAGCATGAGGTGTGTGACAGCGTGGTCAAGGGGCAATTCTCCCTCCTTGGACAGAAGCAGCTCAGGGCAAGCAGGGAAGAAATAATGCCTGAGCTACACCTTGAGGAAAGGTACGCAGGGCTCACTTGCAGAGGACCCTGTAGGAACGTTTGCAGCCCACAGAACAAGTCTCATCCACAAGTCAGTCCTTACATAGAAGAAGAAATTCACCAAGTCTTTTTCAGATGTTTACTTCTCCAGACGCACCTTCCCAGGTAAAACAGCAACTGGAGTCAAACTGTGAACTCCAGCTCTGCCATGTGTAAGCTGTGTGGCCTTCAGTAAGCCACCCAACCTCTCTCAGCCCCAGCTTCCTCATCTGGAGAATGGGGGAACTTACAGCATCTGCTCTTCATGGAGTAGTGATGAAGATAAATAAACTAATCTGTATGATGTACTCAGCGTGTGCTCGGCACTGAGTGAGCATGTGATTAGACACTGGTTATTTTCACTAATCCCTTCTGAGTCCAGACTACACAGCTGTCATGTACATGACAACACCATCTGTGGAAATTATCTCATGTTACCCTCTAAACTCCTTGAGAGAAGTGATCCAAGACTTCTCTTAGGTTCAGCTTAGGTTGAATTCTACTCTAAAGGAAGCAGTGCCTTATGAAAGCTCCCTATGTGATGTTAAATATATATACTGTAGGACATGTAAGCTCATTCTCAGATACCAGCCTCTCTTCTCTTTCCCAGGGTCTAGGAAAGGCAGCCACACTGGATATGATCCAAAAGAAGCCATTTCAAAGCATGTGTCCTGTTTATGTGTCGGCCACACTCCCCACCTCAGGAGATTCTGGTCAGGGTGGGCTGGGAGATTCCTTAAACAATCTAATAGATTAGTTTCCAGTTTAGCATAACAGCTAGACAGATTTTTGCAGTGAAGTCATCCAAGTCAATTAAAAGGCATTTTCCCCTGCTGTGAGTTCAGAAGTCCCTTTGGTTTGTTCCAGCTTTCTGGGATGTTTCATAATAGGTTCCACCCTGGGTTAATTAATAACCCTTGATTCCTACTGAAATGCAAAGACTGAAATCCTGTGTGCAAGCACATCCGGGCAGGGGCTGCTGGCAGGGCTGGGGTGAACTCAGCAGGGCTCCTCTCATCAGGGAGTGAGCCAGACCCCAAACAGTAGAGATGACAGCAGAGCTGGCAGCAAACGTAAAGAGTGGCTGAGCAAAAGCTGAAGGTCAAAGCTGGAGAAGTGGTGTGGGGAGGGAGAGCATAAGCAGTTGAAGAAATCACGAGGCCAGACATTCAGCATGTTGGGAGTAAGCTGGAATGTGGGTGTGAAACGGGTCAGAGCAAGTGGCCAGGACTAAGTTGGTGAATAAGATGAGGTTGATGGTGGCCACTTTCATGCGATGTCAGCTCAAACACATCCTGTGGGTTTGGTTCCATCCTCTCTGTTTTAAGGAAAACAGGTTATCCCTTCTATTCTCAAACACAAGTTACAGGTATGAGAATGAAGCTCAATGGGCTACAGAACACCAAGTCAGGGATACACACGCATTTTATGGCGTTCTTTCCATGAACCTCCTCCCCAAGCATAATATTCCAGGATAAAATGTTTTTTTTCCACCCAATCCAGAGCGGAGTTTCCCTGCCTCCAGTCTCATGCCACCCAGTCTATCTTCTAAAACCACTACCAGCATGTGCATCCTAAAATGAAAACATGATCATATTACTCCATGGTTTAAAAAGTCCAATAAATATGTCCCCACCCCCCGGGACACAATTTAATATCTAACCACATGCATTGCCATACAAAGCCCACCCTGAATAGAGATTGTTTTCTTTTTCAGCTTCATCTCTCACCACCCTTTTGCATGCAACCTCTACTCTGGTCATTTCCCTGAGATGTAACAAATTGAAATTTCAAACATACTCTTTAGTGGGAAGGCTTGAATACCTGACTACCTCACTACCCTATGTGCACAACTGTACCCTTCCTGTCCTGACACTTGGCTAATTCTTGTCCCCAATCCTCTGTGAAGCCTCTCCTAAGAGAGTTCCCAGGCAAGGTTGATGATCCCTCCCTCTTCTGTGCTCCACTATGCTTTGTACAGATCTCTGTGTCAGCACGCATCCCAGTGTACAAGAGCCACCAACCTCATTGTTTATCTTCCACCAGAAGGAGAACCCTTTGAGAGTGGAGAGCTCTGTCATTAAGGCCACACACAAAGCATGTGCTCAGTAAGTGTTTCTTGAACGAAGGGGCAGGTTAAGATATGATGTTTTATTTACTTTCTTATTACACATTCCTCAAGAAATTAAAGGGCTTATTGCTTTCTCCTTCTCAGACGGTAAAGCGTCTGCCTGCAATGCGGGAGAACTGGGTTCGATCCCTGGGTTGGGAAGATCCCCTGGAGAAGGAAATGGCAACCTACTCCAGTACTCTTGCCTGGAAAATTCCATGGACAGAGGAGCCTGGTAGGCTACAGTCCATGGTATCACAGAGTCGGACTCAACTGAGCGACTTCACTTTGTACTTTTTCAGAACCTCTACTTGATCTCCATTGGAGTCTCATCTATCTATTAATACAATGTTGGGCTTCCCTGGTGGCTCAGATGGTAAAGAATTTGCCTGAGGTGCAGGAGACACAGGTTCTATCCCTAGGATGGAAAAATCCCCTGGAAGAGAGCATAGCAACCCACTCCAGTATTCTTGCCTGGAAAATTTCATGGACAGTGGAGCCTGGAGGGCTACAGTCCATAGGGTCATAGTTCTGTAATTTACCCTTCCTAACTGCCACCCACTCCATCAACATCTGTCCTGTCCCCTCTTAACATCATATTGAAAGTGAAAGTGTTAGTCACTCAGTCTTGTCTGACTGAGCTAATGGTTTTAATAGCAGACAAATTATTCTAATTTTCTAACTCTGAAGTTCATATTTTCCACATTTACCTGTAAGAGGCTTTCTTCTTCAAGAATATATATACATGTGTGTGTATATATATATATATATATATATACATATACATATGTATATACACATGTGCATGCATGCTAAGTCACTTCATTCATGTCTGACTCTGAAAACCCAATGGACTGTAGCCCACCAGGCTCCTCTGCCCATGGGATTCTTCAGGTAAGAATTCTGGAGTGGGTTGCCATGCTCTCCTCCAGAGGATCTTCCTGACCCAGGGACTGAACCTGCACCTGCGTCTCTTATATCTCCTGCATTGGCAGGAGGGTTCTTTTACCCCTAGCATCACCTGGGAATCCCATATGTGTGTGTGTGTGTGTGTGTGTGTGTGTGTGTGTGTGTGTGTGTGTGTGTGTGTGTGTGTGTGTGTGTGTGTGTGTGTGTGTGTGTGTGTGTGTGTGTGTGTGTGTGTGTGTGTAGATAATAAAAACACAGATATAAACATGAACTGCTTATACGTCTCATTCCTCAACTACACAGATAAGTTCTCTACAGAATGGATTATATTCTTTCCATTCCTAAATAATCCCACATACTGACACCTAGAAACTACTCAGGCAGCATGTGATCAATGATGTGAAGGTGGCTGTAAAAACAGCTACTAACACTTACATAGCACTTTCTGGATGCCAGGATATGCTTTGCATTTTTCACATGTGATAATTTATTTCATTCTCATAACAACTCTATAGGTACATATTGCTATTGTTATTCTTGTTATTATTTTCATGTTACATATGAGGAAAATGAGGCACACAGAAGTCAAATTACTTGCTTAAGGTCACTTAGGCTGAGATTCCAACCCACGCGTACTGGTTCCAGAGTCTGAGCTAGTAACACTATCAATGTAATCTAAAAATATACAGCTACACTTAAAGACAAACAGCAACTCTTGGGGGAAAACAAAGAACAAACAGAATTGTTAACAGGGGAACAATGCAGCAATAAGCCAGAAACATCAAATGATGAGTCAGAGCCATCAGGGTTAGTCGGGAAAGGAGGAGTCTTTTGCTGGAAGAACATCTCATAAGAGCTTGTAATTTATCCAGTAGATCAAACGAATAGGGTCAGATAGGAAGTGATGGTGGAGTGATGTGCTCAAAGAACCTGAGCAAAGAGAGGAAAGGCAAAGAACTTGAAGAAGGCAAATTCAAGATCCAACATATGTAAGCTGATAGATATACTTTGGTAAAGAATCTGCTTTCAATGCAGGAGACCTGGGTTTGATTCCTGGTTCAGGAAGGTCTCCGGAGAAGGGAATGGCTACCCACTCCAGTATTCTTGCCTGGTGAATTCCATGGACAGAGGAGCCTGGTGGGCTACAGTCCATGGGGTCACAAAGAATTGGACATGATTGAGCAACAAACACGCTCTACTTTCGTTAAGAATGAGGACCCTGGACCTGGCTGAAACTGGTTTCAAATCCCTGGATCCCCACATTCTTAGTAGCTTTCTGACTCTGCCTAGGCACTTTATTTAAACTCTCTGAGTCTCAGTTTCTTCAGTGACAGGCATATTGTGCAGGTTAAATGAATTAACATAGAGGAAGGATGTAACATGGCCTCTAGCATACAGTCCCTGCTAAATATGTTTGCTACCATCACCATGATTATTGTTTCTCCATTTCTCTATTGTCTTCCTAAGTCGGTGAGCCTAAAGGTAGACCAAGGGTGGTAATAAATCCACATCAATCAATGTTATGGTTAAGTAGAGAAACACTTGCTCCTCTAATGAGTTATGTTTCAGTTAATAGCCCTAGTGTCCCACCTGCTTTTTTTCTTTATTCCTCCAGCTGTTTCTTAAATTTGAAAAGGAAAAAAAAACCTCCATGGAGACCTGCACGCTTTTAAAAATAATACAAAACAGAACATCTGAGGTCAGGGTAAGCCAAGCCAAACAAATAAATCTTGCAGGATTGTGTTAACAAAACAAGGCTTAGTGGATCAGAGCGGGTAGAGTTCTGCTGGATTCAGCCCTGCAGAAAAACACCAAGATCTGGTGAATTTCAAACACAAGGAGGTCAAATATGACGAACAAATGATGAAGCACTTCAGAGTTCAGCATCTTGCTTTGGCTGGAACCAGGAGAGCATTCTGTGCATGGTGGTCTCCAGAACCCACGAGGCATGTAAAGTCCTAGAAATTCAGACCCAAAGGGCCTTACAGATCATTTGTATAACCACTGTGGAGGGCAATTTGTCAATATCTATCAGAATTATAAATGTCCTGGGATGCAGACTCTGAGATGAACATTAGCCCGCAAGAGGTTCATTAGGGAGAACTTTGGGGATCACCACCACTGGAAGGGAAGACAAGGGAAGGAGGCAGGACTGGGCAGAGAGAGAAGCTGGGCTGACTGCCGTCTCAGCAGACGCTTGCACCAACTCCACAGGGAACTCTGAAGTGGGGGTGGCCCTTCAGAATTGTCTCAAATTGGGATAAAGGAGCTAGGTCTTTACTCCCTGTGCCAGCAAAGGTCACAGGAGATGTGCCCTTGGGTGAGGCAGCACTTTTCACCGCAGTGAGGCAAAGAATGAGGGCTGACAACTGAGGGCTGTCTTCTGGTATCAATTCCAGCAGCCGGGGGAAAGTCCTTCATTCTTCAAGGTGCATTATAGCAAGCACTACATGCAATACATTCATAACCATTTTTTTCTATTCTAGATAGCAATCCTATGGGTATACAAACAGATGCTTCAAATGACATAGGTTTAGCATTGTTTATAATAGTAAAGTTACAGAAAATAAATGATGGTATATTCAAATGACAGCCCCTCAGCAAGCATTAATGAGAATGAGGCAGCTCTGCACATACTTTCATGGAATAAACTCTAAGATACACTGAACCACAGGGTACGTGTGGATGGACTGTGCTGCTCACTTGTTGACTGACACTCAGCCCCACACCCATCCTATCCTCTCCTGCACTCAGGGGCTGAAAGCCTATCTCTACGCTTCCCAGGTTCTTTTGACATACTGTGCGGTGCTCAGTCACTCAGTTGTGTCCGACTCTTTGAGACCCCATGGACTGTAGCCTGCCAGGCTCTTCTGTCCATGGGGATTCTCCAGGCAAGAATACTGGAGTGGGTTGCCATGCTCTTCTCCAGGGTATCTTCCCAACTCAGGGATCGAACCCAGGTCTCCCGCATTGCAGGCAGATTCTTTACCATCTGAGCCACCAGGGAAGCCCTTTTGACACATAATTCCAGCTAATTTCTACCAATTTCTTACCATTCAGGTAAGAGTTGAAGTTAGGAAGATGGTGGCAACCACTGAGCTTCTGGTGGTAGCAACAAAGCTTCTCCAACAGCAGCAGCGGTTAAAGCAGGCTGGTGGCAATTCCTCCAGTGTCAGAGGGATGCAGGCTTATGTTCCCACTGGCAATAGTGGTAGTTCTAGCAGTGGCAGAGACAACAGTGAATGTAGAACTGCTGCAGCTCTGGGCAATAAGAGTTCCCCCTTTGACCCATTTGGAATCAAACTTCCATATTCAATACTCTTCTAAATATAGTTCTTTATGTTTTTTTTCTGATCAACTACCATCTATGACAAACTATGAGATCTATGACAACCTAGACAGCATATTAAAAAGCAGAGACATTACTTTGCTGACAAAGGTCCATCTAGTCAAAGCTATGGTGTTTCCAGTAGTCATGTATGGATGTGCGAGTTGGATTATAAAGAAAGCTGAGCACTGAAGAATTGATGCTTTTGAACTGTGGTGTTGGAGAAGACTCTTGAGAGTCCCTTGGACTTCAAGGAGATCAAACCAGTCAATCCTCAAGGAAATCAGTCCTGAATGTTCATTGGAAGGAGTGATGCTGAAGCTGAAACTCCAATACTCTGGCCACCTGATACAAAGAACTGACTCATTGGAAAAGACCCTGATGCTGGGAAAGATTGAAGGCAGGAAGAGAAGGGGATGACAGAAGATGAGATGGTTGGATGGCATCACTGACTAGATGGACATGAGTTGGAACAAGCTCCAGGAGTTGGTGATGGACAGGGAAGCCTGGCGTGCTGCAGTCCATGGGGTCGCAAAGAGTTGGACATGACTGAACAACCGAACTGAACTGAACCATCTATGAAAAGCAAAGGAAAACAAACACAAATGTGTATTTGATTACTACATTTAAAATTTCTCTGGAAAGTTGCCTAAGGAACAAGTTATAATGGTTAAATGAACTGGCCAATAACCAGTTAAATGATTAGTCAAAAGAGAAATAGATTGGTAAGGGCAGTGGGGTTAGAGGTAGACCTTTCACCAGATACCAGTTTTTACCTTTTTAATTTTTGACTATTTCAACATATTACTTTTATGCAAAAAAATAAGAAAAAATAATGAAAAATTGTATCTGATTAGGTACATACATTTCCTGTGAAATATTTCCCAAATTAACCATCTAGTTTCTGCCGGAGTATGTCCAACACAGGGACTCCCTACCCACCAAAGGGATGTGGTCCATTCATCATTACTCGGCACTGCTGAAAAATGTCTTTTATACCAAGTTGAAGTCCATCTTTTTGTATGATTGTACCATTAGCCTGAATTCTAATCCCAGTGAAACAATATAGGCTGGTGGTTCAGCACACGTGCAGATGAAACCTGGGTTCGAATTTCTCCATCACTCATTTCAAGCAGGATGCTTAACCTTTCTGAACCTTAGTTTCTTCATCTGCCAAATAGGGAGAGCCCTCATACTCATCTCAAAGTGTTGTGGTAAGGCTGGAATAAGATTATGCATACAAAATAATTTAACCAATACATCTGGTTATTGTTCTTGGTATCTGCAACAAATGGCAGAAAAATGCAGTGGATAAGGGGACTGTGAATTTAGACTGTGTAGGTTCAAGAACAGGTTCCTGCCAATTACAAATCAGGCAACCTTGAGAAAGCCCTCTTTTTCCGCCTGAGCCTGTTTCTGTAAGACAGAGACAATGATAGTGTCCATCTCAACAACAAAAAGCATTTATCCTTATCTTATAAGTATTAATACTCAACATATGGTAGCTCTAACTCTTTTCAACCACTCATTCAGGCAGTGAATATTTGCAGAGAGTACAAGGAGTTCTACCAAAGGCTCTCTTCTCTGGACTAAGCATCTCCAGTTCCTTACACTGATCTCCTTTGCTTCTCTTACTTCAGCCACTCTCTTCGTGAGGCATTCCAGGCTGCTACTATCCCCTCCAGGTGTGATGGTACAACTGGATCTTTCACTGGAGTCTGGCTAAAACAATGAGAGTGTATGTGTGTTGTGTGTGTGCGCCATCACTTTCCTGAATTCTTAATGCTGTACTTTGATAATGCAGCCTGAAGTGGCATCAGGTTTTGAGAGAGTAACAACCATAACCATCGTTGTTGTTTCAGCCGCTAAGTTTTGTCCAACTCTTTTGCCACCCCATGGACTATATATAGCCCACCAGGTTCCTCTGTCCATGGGATTTCCCAGGTAAGAATATTGGAGTGGGTTGTCAGTTCCTTCTTCAGAGGATCTTCCCAACCCAGGGATAAAACCCATGTCTTTTGCATTGGCTGGCAGATGCTTTGCCACTGAGCCACCAGGGAAGCCCATAACTATAGTTACTGAGCTCTTAATATACATGTCAGAAACTATGCCAAGCATATGACTTATACTGACTCATTCACTCCACACATTAACTCTAGGGGGTAGAAATTATTACCCTCATTTTTCATATGAAAAAGCTAATATTTAGTGATGCTATAAGTGGAAGGTCAACCCAGCTAAAATATGATGGAGCTGAGACTCCATCCCCAGTATATCTTACACTAGAGTCACAGTCTTAACTTCCACACCATACTTCTTCTCACAAATATTAAAAATTTGTTTAACTCAAATTTTAGGTCTTCTTTTCTCCTCATGAGATGTTAATAAGTTAAGTCTCCCCAGTCCTGCTCCTCTTCCGCTGAGCTTTTGAGTAGGATCTTATATTGTATCCTACTCAGTTGGATCGTATCAAATTTAATCCAGCATACTCTCTCTTCCATTAACTTCAAGTCATCAGCAATGTAATTCGATAAATCACAGTTGAGAAGGAGATGTAGAACATAGCCAAGGGCAGAGCTCTTTGGCAAAGTGTTAGATGTATTTCCCTCAAGGTGAATTACTATCACGTAGTCATTTCCTAATGGGGGTCATGTCCAACCTGTTACCAATCCACAAAACTGAATTAACTAACATCCAACCTCCACTTCTTTATCTCACTGACAATTATTTCTTGAAATATAACATAGCCTTTATGGCAATATCTAAAGTTAGGGTCCACTCTAAGAAGGACTTCCCAGAAAGAATTGTGGATGGTAGGCTGAAGTAGGTATAAAAAAATATATATATGATGGTCTTGAGTGCTTAAATTCTTTTAAGGGAGAAATTTCATCTTTGCTCCCAGCAGACAAAGTTGAGGAAATATATAAAGGGGAGAAGATGAACAGGACTTCAACCAACAGCCTTCCCTAGGATTCATATGCATCTACTGAAGCCCATCTCAACTCCAATATCATGCAAGGACAGGACTCCAAAGGAGCCACGGGCACTCCTACATAAATCAGAGGAGAAGGATCTTCACCTTCTCCTGCTTTTCCTTCCATCTGCTGGAGCAAGGCACTGCCACTTAGGGTTTGGTACCTCCATTAACACTGAGGAAAGACTATTATAATTTTGGCCTTTTTATTAAAGAAGAATGAAGCCCAAGGCTTTGCCCCACTAAGTACTAGCCCGCTAGTCTCAAGAACTTTGAGTCTACTTGATATTAATCCATTCATCAGCCTCACTGCTGAGTCCCACAGAGGAGTGACTTGTACCTGTGGAGAAAGAGACCCTTTGCCTCAAATATAAACAGAAAAGAGCTTGACATGCCAGCCGCCCTGGCCGGAACCTCTCAGGCGCTGTGAGGACACTGCTGTGAGGTCCTGCAGAGCCAGCAGGGCATTCTGGGTAATGGGATGCCACATGAGGCAGTTTCCCCCACTGGCCTCCCCAGGGTTTCTTGATTCCTGGCTCTGCAAAAGCTGAGGCAAACAGTTTTTGAACTGGGGGGAAGAGGGTGGAGAGAAGGGGCGGAGGCTTCCTCTAGGCCAACCACAACTAACTCATTTGCTCTGTCCAGCAAAACCCAGACAGTGCAATTATCTGGTTAATTTGGCCCTGAGTTGGGAGACAGAATTCCAAAATGTGAGGCCAGCTCAGACTAAACAGTGGCTTCCACCCTAAGACTTCTCCTAAGTGCTAAAGGATGCATGTGAGATTCCTAGGGGGTTGCTTATGTGACCCACCCATCGATCCAGATGGGAAAAGACAAACAATTCAGACTCTAGAATGAGTTAAGGAAGGCATATCTTCCAGGGAAAAATGCCCAAATGACTGCTAATTGGCCTCTTGGCTAATTTGCCTTCTGATTGCCACAGAGGGAGATGACGAGAAATCAAGATGACTCTAAATTAGCCAACTTTTCCAGTGTGGCTGTAGCCTTCAGAGGTTGGCTGAGTGTCCCCAGGGTCCTGGGTGAGCTATTCTTAGGACAACTCTCTCTGATGCTCCTGCTTACAGATTTACACCCATAAGTTGGGCCAGAAGCAGCATTGAGATAAAGGGCAAAATTAAAACATGCTCCTGGGGGTTCACAAATGGAGTGAGACAGCTAGCAACTAAGCATTTACCAGATGGTTTATGGAAAACTCAGATTTTTGAGGGAAGATTAAAGAACAGCAATTTATCTCTGTTGGAAACTGACAAGCAGACTGGAATCTGTGGAATCCATCAGTTAGTCATTCTGCAAATATTTGCTTCCGCTCTATTATGTGCCAGGCCCTGTGTTATTTAACAGAGTGAGATCCAAATAGTCATGGTCCCTACCCTCATGCAAATAATACCACATCTAAATATGTGGTTAGAAACTCAGATAAGGGCTAGAAAAGAAAAACTGGGGTGCTAGGTAAAGGAATAACCAGGTTTCCTGATTTAGATTGGGGTGGGAGGGCTCAAACAAAGAATGTCTGAGAAAAGAATTTTAAAGCTAACACTTTTAAAACTTTGTCTTTTTAGAAAGATCAGCCTGGTTTTAGTACAAAAAATAAATTGGAAGTGGATGAAAATATGAAGTTAGGAGGCTGTTGATTATGAAGACAGGATGAGAGCTGATGATGGTTCCGCCAAGGAATTGGCAATGGGAATGGAGAAGCATGGATGGACCAGAGGGATGTGCGGTGTGGAGTCTGTAGCATGTGGTGAACAGGTATAATGGTGGAGGGAGAAGAAGGCAGCCAGGAGGCTGTGCAGGTTTCTAGCTAAGATGCCAGGTAGATGGTAGAGAGAGAATTTGGGAGGATGAATAGGTTAGGGCCAGGGGAAGACAGTGTCCTCAATCATTCCACACCTTGAGCTTCCACTCTCCTTACCTCTGCTCACACCGATTCAGTCTTATCACTCTTTTTGTTGCCATCTCCACTTGTTGAAATCCTAGCCATTCTCTACAATCCATTTCAAATACCACCCCCTCCTTGAAGTCACTCGGACTCCTCCAAATAGCTGTGGCCTCTGGTGCCCACAGCACTAAGTTTGGATCTCTCTTTTCTGGATTCCACCTGTGTTGGGTTCTGTGAAGACTTATCCTGCCTCCCTTCCTAGACCACAAGTTATTTGGGACAGTGCCTCTGCTTCTCTATCGCTGTTCTGCACATGTGAACTAGCTAGCATAGTAGATGTTTGACAAATATTTGTCAAGTGAACAAAAATAACCTGCTCTTTGCCATGGAAGGAAAACCAGTAGACACTGGACTGACTTGAAAGCCACAGGATCAAATTGAAATTCAAGCTGTAGGTGTTTTAATATTAAGCCAACTCAAATTTGATGCTCAAAAAGCTTTCTGTTCCTCCAACACATCAAACTCAAAGAGTGCTGGAAAAGTCACATCCTTTGATTTTTCTATGGTGCTTTTCTGAGTTCATATTATAGCAAGAACCTTTTCTATCTTATTGTTTGCCTTTGATGATGAGGATGATGATAAATGGGTAACATCTACTAAGTTTTATTATATGCCACGTGCTGTTCTAAGTACTTTTCTTGGACTAACTCATTTGATCCTCTTGGCTACCCATCAAGTTGATGCTATACTTCAATGGTACAGATAAAGAAACTGAATTTCAAGGAGCTTAAGTATTGTTGAACTAATGTCACAAAGTTAGCTGGGATTGGAACCAAGAGTTGAGCTCCAGAGTCCACGCTCTGATGTGCTCTCCTAAGGCCAAGCACAGCGCTTGGCATTGAGTTGGTCCCCAGCAAGTGTTCAGTGAATGAAAGGGAGGAGTCCTAGATCTGGAGGCCACAAGTTCTGGTCCTAATTCTACCACTGACTTCCACTATAACCTTGGGCAAGTCTGTGCTTTTTTTCCCTATAAAATGAAGCGTGTGGCTATTGATGCTAGTGGTAATAACAATAGCCAGTGGTCAAGATTCTAATCTCTCTTGAGGTTTTAAATAATTTAATCCCAAGGAAAATGAGACACAGAAGGACTCACTTGCCCAATACCTAGAAAATGAGGGAGTCAGGATTCAAACCCATTGTGTGCCGACACTGTGCTTCCAAAGAGACACCTCAGGGACCATGGTGGGGCACAGAGGGAGGTGGAACATAACGGAGCAGACTTTTGGGCTCCCCATGGCCATTTCCATCAGAGAAGCTCTATGTGTCTCTATTTGGTAGAATGGGCTCCTACTTGAGATTCCTCTTGAATAAAGGTTCTGCTGCTAAAACAGAAAGGTTGAAAACTATTGGACTAAATAATTCTGGAATTTAAGACATCTTCCAGGTATAGGCCAGGATTTTTCTGGTAATCCTTACTCATTATAGTTTCAGAAGATAGGGGCCAAGTACGCTCCTGGGAATGGCTCTGCCTATAGAAAAGATCATGATGATAGCACTAAAGACTAGCTCCAACCTACCTGTTCCACTCGGATCTCAATCTCTCCATTCACCTTCTTCCCATGGAAATACTTGGCCCTGTGAAGGAGAGGAAGAAATCTACTGAGTAAAGATGCCAATTGCTTCACTCTTTCCTCCCTTCTCCCGAAGGCCTTACCCCCAGAGGTACATGTCCAGACACATACCCCACCTTCCTGCTCTCTCCCACCTAGATGGATGATTTTCTCATTATTTATATGTATAACGTGAGAAAGGGAAAGAGTACAGGGTGGGAGGATTGGAGACTCAGGTTTCAGTTCTGCCAAGTCACTTTACATCTCTGTGTCGCCGCTTTATCCTCTGTAAAAGGGAGATATTAACGTCTGCATAATATATTTCTAAACATTATTTTAAGGATCAAAATAAATAAAGAACCCTACATAAATAAATAATGCAGAATTATTTTATTAGGTAGACCCTATATGACCTGTAAATGACTCATTACGTTGCTCTATCCATCCACTCTTTTATTTGTCCATCTCTCCAATGAAGCAGACCTCATCTGCCCCTTCGTCCATCTAACCACCCTTCCATCATCTTTCCTATACACCCCTGCTTCCGTCTTCCCATTAGCAGTAAATGGCATCCCATCTGCCCATCACTCAAAGCAAAAACACAGACTTCATTCTTATTAGCTCCTTCTCTCTCCCTATCGCCATGGGTTCTACATACGAATTATTTCTCAAATCCATCCATTTGTCCATTTTCCCTATAAGCACCCTAATCTTGACCTTAGTCATCTCTTTCCTCATATAAATTCTCTCTTCATACTCTACTTTTGTATCACAGCACTTATTATAATTCCTTATAGTTAGTAACTGGGTTCACGCCTATTTCCCACTGAACTATAACACAATTCCTCCAGGCTAGGAACAATCTGTCTTACTCATCATTCTATTTCCAACATGTACCAGAGTACCTGATACACAGTACAAGGTCAATTAATATTTGCTGAATGAATAAATGATTGAAGAGATTGATGAAGAAAAACAAGATACTTTTTGAGTATTCACTCTGTGCCCAAAAACTGTGCTATATTCTTTAACCTACAGCACTTCTCATTTAACACTTAAAACCACCACCATGAGGTGGGTATTATTATTTCCATTCCATAAATAAGGAAACTGAAACCCAGAGAGATGAAATACTTTGCCTAAGTGGCTTGAATCCTGGACTTTCACTGCCAGATCAATGTTTTTTCTCAGCCCTGAAAAACAGCAGCAAATGTTGGGGTGCTCCTGGGTTTAGATGACCTCCCACAAAGCAAAAGTAATACAAGTTTCCATTGGCTCTTTTTGGTTGTTGGTCTGATGAAACCAAGAGCTCTCTGTGACTTGCTGTAACCTGAGCACTGTGTTGACCATTTCCATAGACCTTCTCTGGGGCACAGACAGCTATTTGCTCCCAATCCCAATTCTCCTTTTTGCCCACAGAGACAACTTTTATAGACTGGCACCAAGAAATATATCAATATATCCCAGCTTTCCATTCAGCTAGGTATAACTACACGTTGTTCAGTCGCTCAGTCGTGTCCGACTCTTTGCGATCCCATGGACTGCAGCAGACAGGCTTCCCTGTCCTTCACCATCCCCCAGAACTTGCTCAAACTCATGTTCATTGAGTCGGTGATGCCATCCAACCATCTCGTCCTCTGCCAACCCCTTCTCCTCCCACCTTCAATCTTTTCCAGCATCAGGGTCTTTTTAAATGAGTAAGCATTCGCATCAGGCAGCCAAGGTATTGGAGTTTCAGCTTCAGCATCAGTCCTTCCAATGAATATTCAGGGTTGATTTCCTTTAGGATCGACAGATTTGATCTCCTTGCAGTCCAAGGGACTCTCAAGAGTCTTCTCCAACACCACAGCTCGAAAGCATCAATTCTTTGGTGCTCAGCCTTCTTTATGGTATGACCACATGCTTGAGCTCTAATCAGTAGTGTTATATCCAAGAATCTTCTTAGTTTCTTTTCTACTCTTTTCCCTGAACATTGATGTTCCCATCTCTTTTTTTCAACCTTCCACTTATGAAAGAATCCTTCTACAAATTCGCTGACCAAGTTACAGTTTGTCTGTTCCTGAAATCTCTCTATCTACACTTAGCCAATTCCAGGGGAATTCATCTCTCTTCAAGACTGCCTGAATCACAGACTGACAGCTCTAATATTAATGCCACTTTTTCTTACAGCGTTGACAGGCTTAGATGTCAAGTGGGTAGAACTTTATGGGAATAGGAGTTGTCAATGTGACTTTAAAAAGCAAGATTTTCTTTTTTTCTTCCAGGATGGTCTTCCAAAAAACGTGTGTTCGACCAGCCTCACGCAAAGGGAACATTTTCACATAATTTGTGAATTTTATCACGAATAAAGGTAATGTTGGCAAACTCCAGACATTGGGATAAGCCCACCTCTAATATTTGTAGAGCATGGGGCAAAAGAACAAATGGAAGTCTATGTATCATATGCCTAACATTTAAAATTGATAAAGCTGGCAAACATTTAAATAAAACATGCCTGTCTCTTCCTTCCTTGAACAATACAATTCCATAATGATCTGGAAGTGTCAGAATATAAACTTCTCAGGACTCTTAGAGATCCACCGAGAACACAGTGACATGGAGGTTGACAGCTCTTGGTTCCCATCGTCCTTCCTAATTCTCCTCCCACATTTCTCTCTGTCCTGCATCACTGGGGCTTCCTATGCATGCTTGTGGATGACCCAGCCCATGTGGCCAAACTTTATCTCCTCATCCACACACCCATCAACAGTCCCCCCACCATGTCTGGAGAAGATGAATCAGGGAACTGACCTACACGGGCCCTGGAATTGGGCCTGGGTCCCCATGGGCAGGGAATTCTATAGGTTGGGTAACCACTACATGATCAAAGGGTATAATTTGCAAGGTCCTCCTTTGTTGTAAGGAGTATAGCTAGTAAAGGGCTAAGTAGGACTGAGGGCAGGGGACCCTGCCGCTTGGGTTTACAGGAAATACTGGATGATCCTGGGACCTCAGAATGGTAACTAATGAATGAAATCACCGGTATACTAGAAAAAGCATGGATCTCAAATCACAGAGGCTTGGGCAAAATCTTAGTTCTACGACTCACTCACTGCATGTTCTAAGACAAGGTACTTAATCCCTCAGGTCATAGTTCCCTCCAGGTCACTTGTTAAGGGGTGATAACATCTGCCAGCCAAGGTGTGGTGAGAAATTCACTTGATCCTGTACTCAAAGGACACTAAGAAGAGAGTGTGGACTCAGGGCCAGACCACCTGGATGTAATCCCAGAGCCACCTCTCACTCTCTTTTTTTTTTGTGAAACCCTGCAAAACTCACTCAATCTCCGTGAGCCTCAGTTTCCACATCTGGGAAGCGGGGATAATCACAGTAACTATCCCACGGAGTGTTGTGAGGATTAAATGTGGCACAACGTACAAAGCACTTAGAATGGTTCCTGGCACAGAGTAAGCTCCAAAGTAGACAGCCAAGGGCCTAAAGCAGAATCAACAATGACAACAAAGAATTACCGACTGTTTACACTGTGGCTATGGGTGATGTGTGCGGGGACCCACAAACAAACATAATGTTATCCTCTTGGGGGTTACAGAATGGAATTACAGTCCGCCTCACTTTGATCTGCCCCCTCAGTGAGGTAAGAGATTGGTGATGATAATAAATAGGAGACGTTGATACAGAAGGCCTGCAGGCCCTTCACATCCCTCTTCCTGTTGTACTGACCCCAGTGATCAAACGGGAGCGCTGGGAGCAGCTCCCACAGGTTCAAAGTCACACAGAGCCTCTAAGCAAGCAGCAATGGTGAGTTAGATCTTGTTCTTTAGGAGTTTCAGGATTCAGTCTAGACCCTCTAGCTCCCTCATGATCTAGACCCTGTTGACCCATGACCCATTTCTTCTCTGGTTTTCTGCCCACCTCCTGGACACACTCAACTCTCTCCAATTCCTGTGCTTTTATGAGTCTGAGCCTGTGCTGTTCTCTCCTTCTCTGCTTGGTTACCTCTTTCTCATGTTCCAAGATCCCTGACCACTGTTTCCTTGAAAGCGCCCCCCTAACGAGACTGGGTTAGGTGTCCCTCCTCTGGGTCCCCACAGGGTGCTCTACTTAACCACCATACGACACATATCATTCTGGTTAGAATTACACGTCCCTTGTCCCTAAACACCTAGTCTAGGAGCTCCTGGAAACCTGAAACCGTGTCTCAAAGCTCACTGCATCTCTCGTATGCGGCACAACGTGCCAGGGCACAGGCACATGTTTAAGGGATGCTTGCTGACTGGGTAAATGAATAGTTTCCTGGGATAGCCCAAGGGGCAGCTCGTGCTCCAGATGCTCTGCTGCCATCTGCTGGTACAATGTTGTAACACACTTACAAATACAAATCCACATCCACTACCATGTGGATTCTAACTCTTAACTCGGAACCCAGAGCACGCAGCACTACACCACCACCACCCAAACAGCTCTGGCCTCCACCGGCTTCACCTTCTCGGGAGAAACACTTGTTTTGCCCATCTCTGGAATGTTTACGCAGGGCCTGCCAGACGGACTCAGGCTGAAGCTGAGGGTCAGGCGGTCCATCCCCCTGCCTGGCCGGGAGTCAGAAGTCCGTCTCCTGACAGGCCACACAGACTGCTGCCTCCTTGCCTGGGGCTCATTCAGGCTTGGGCTGCCTCTGAACAGTTCCGTCTGGCAGAGGAAAGGGTAGGGCTGGTCTGGAATTCTAGATGCCTTGGGGGCTGGGGTTGCTGCCTGTGTAATTGCCTGGCTGTCTGACCTCAGGTAGAATGGATGACCCCACTGTGCCTGAGGGCTCTGTCTCCCTAAACGCAGACCTCTTCCGAAGGCCCTAATATGTTTATTCTCATAATGAGTTTTCTGAGTCCGCAGGCCAATCAGTCAAGGCCTTGGCCTTGGGAAGGCGGTTGGGGGAAGCTCTTGATTCTACAAAGCTTCCACCTCTGTGGGTGGTCTCATATTTTACTGCCACATCAGAGGCACCAGGAAGGAGAATATTATAAAACCAGTGCCGCCTGGGGTGGGAAATCCCTAGTTTGGGGAGGCGGGATGTGGTGTGTGTGGGAGAGATTTATGGGGAGTGATACCGAGTTCTTTCATGGCTGCAGCAGGAGCAGAAGGAAGAGGAGAATTAGCAAAAACAGGATCCACCTGTGCACCAGCAGCGCCCTTCTAATAAATCCGTCTGGGATGTAAAGTCAATGCGGCTCAGCCCTGGCGGTGCCCTTCCCGGGAGGAAGGGTCAGGAAAGTTCTCAGGCACAGTGGAGCCTATGGGGGGAGTAGTGGGGGGGGAGAACGAAGGCAGGGATCTGGCCCTAGAAACTGATTTTCACATTTCTGATGCAACATGTCAGTTGCTGATTTGTGGCCTGGACAGAAACTGGGGGAGATGGATGACAGATCACATAGGAGAACCCTGAAGGTGTACACACTCAGGGTTTTCCAGTTAGCAAGATAAAGAGACTAACATGGTAGGTTGGATGGATGCAGGTGTGAGAAAAGCAGGGCCTTTGAACATGGAGTTCTAACTCAGAGATCCAATTCCATTGTTGTCGCTCAGCTGCTCAGTCATGTCTGATTCTTTGTGACCCCGTGGACAGCAGCATACCAGGTTTCTCTGTTCTTCACTATCTCCTGGAGTTTGCTCAAACTCATGTCCATCGAGTCGGTGATGCCATCCAACCATCTCATCCTCTGTCACCTCCTTCTCCTCCTGCCTTCAATCTTTCCCAGCATCAGGGTCTTTTCCAATGAGTTGGCTCTTTGCATCAAGTGGCCAATTCTAGTTCCATTATTTACTCCCAGGAATAGCTAACCCTCCTGCTCCCCTCCCACTGTCAGAGGGGGCCCTCCAATGATGGGGCAACCTCACTGTACCTCTTTGCAAGTGGAAGGGCTCCAGGGAATTGGAAAGGGGAGGGACTCTCTGAGAGTGACAAGGGCCCCTGCATCTGTACAAGGATCTGTAAAGGTAAGGAAAGGAGACACACTAGGGCCTCAAGGATGTGATGAATGTTCCCTCAATGCCTTCTGACAGCAATAGGGAAGGAGATCTCTGTGGAGGTCTGCTCACAATTCACATCATTTATTCACTATTCACTGAGGCTCGTAAGGACTGGGCACCTTACTAAGCGTGGGGTGAAAGGCTGATGCAGTCCCTGCACTTGTGGAGCTAACATTCTCTTGGAAAAGTCAGGAAACTAACCAGGTGAAAAGGAAGTGATGAATATGATGAACAAGGTGGTACAGGGTAGGATGTGGAGAGCAGGGAGATCTGATCCAGGGAAGTCAGGGAAGGCTTCTTTGGAAGATACTCAACACAGTTGTATTAACCATCTACTGTGTGCCACAGCCTGCGGGCTCTGAGGAAATAGCAAAGAAGATAACTCAGTGCTTGGCCTCAGGGGGGTTACTATCTAATCGGAGGGAGAGACTCACAAAGGACAATGACCACACAGGACATGAGCTCTAAGACCAAGTCAGCCCATTGAAAGAGACCCAGCCCAGTTTCCCTGGTAAAGTGGTCCAGTTCATCAATCTGTCCATCTATCCATCCATTCATCCATTCATCTATCCATCCACCCATTCATCCATCCATCCAATGTTTGGTACCTATCCTTTGCCAGTATCAAGGGCTGCAAAGATGACTCTGAGAAGGTCTGATGAGTGTGTATATGTGCGAAAGGCACACAAGGACAAATGAGTTAGGCAGGTACTGGTGGCACTGGGGGCCAATGAATCTTCCTGGGGCATGTCCCTCAATGTGCAGAAAAAATGAGTGGCAGGCACGGAGCAGAAGACCTCGATTTGAAATGGCAGCTCTGGCACCTGCTACATGATTTTGAATAAGCCTCTGCTCCCTTATCTGAAGGGTGAGGATGGGAAGATCTACCCACAGGGTCATGAGGATAAAATGAGGATGCAGATTTGAAGGCTTCTGGGAACCTGCCAAAAATGTGCCAGCAAGTGGTTGCTCTCTGGTGAGCTGCTGGTGTGGATTTCACCCTCCAGGTATAGAGGTGGGTGGGCACTTCTAGCATTATAACTATCTGGTCCTCTCCAGCTCTGCTATTTACTTCCTAGCACTGCCTCAGACAAACATCAATCTCTCCAAGCACCAGTCTCATTTGCAAAAATAAGCACAGCACTATGTCTGCCATAAGGCCCCATGAACGCTATCCCTGACACATGGCAGATGTTTATGTTCATCTCTTTCCCTCCTGTCGTTCAACAGGTGGGCGTGTACCTGGGGAAGTGACAAATCATTCAGGGGAAGGTGGCAGTATCTTCATTACTCTAAAAGGATCTCCAGCTTCATGTCAAGCATGACGGAAACCTGCCTTGGCTGCCCTCTGGGAGCTCCTCTTTCTCCCCAGCACCAGCCTTTAAGGCAAATAAAATCGTCAGCCTCCCACTCACTCTGACAGCAGAGATTATACTAGAATGTTATCTCCCAATCCCTAGCCCTCTTCTCTCCAGAGACACAACACAGTGTCATCCTAACTCCCACAGAATTCTGAAAGTCCACAGCCTTCATTTCACAAGAACAGTTCACATTTAGAAGGCTAAGCTGTTCCCTCAGCAAACATTTAAAGAGCATCTATCAAGAACTCATTAACAGATGCTTATCTATTAAAATGCTTTCAAATTGTGGTGTTTGAGAAGACTCTTGAGAGTCCCTTGGACTGGAAGGAGATCAAACCAGTCAATTCTAAAGGAAATCAACTCTGAATATTCATTGGAAGGACTGATGCTAAAGCTGAAGTTCCAATATTTTGGCCTCCTGATGGGAAGAGCTGACTCACTGGAAAAGACCCTGATGCTGGGAAAGACTGAGGGCAAAAGGAGAAGGGGTTGGCAGAGGATGAGATGGTTAGATAGCATCACTGAATCAATGGACATGAATTTGAGCAAACTCATGGGAAACAGTGGAGGACAGAGGAGCCTGGTGTTCTGCAGTCCATAGGGTCACAAAGAGTCAGAAACAACCTAGTGACTGAACAACAACATTAAGAGCTCAACCTGGCAAATGCCCGTGAAAAAGATGATACACCGAAAGGTAATTCACACCAAGGTGTAAGTGACTTATATCTGATCATCCATAAAAGAGGTTTACATGGTATGAGGAGGATGAGAAGAAGGGAGCCATGAGAATATTAAGTGTTTGATGTTTGTGTGAGGCCTGTCAAGGTGAGAAGGGCAAGGCACAGAAAGAGAAGCCTAAGAGAAGTTACTTTCCCTCCACCTCCCTCCTTCCACGTATTCAAACATCTACCCATCCAATTACCCACTCATCTGCTTACCCATCCATTCCTCCATCTCTCTAAGTGAAGTCGCTTAGTCGTGTCCAACTCTTTGCAACCCCATGGACTGTAACCTACCAGACTCCTCTGTCCATGGGAGTCTTCAGGCAAGAGTATTGGAGTGGGTTGCCATTTCCTTCTCCAGGGCATCTTCCCAACTGAGGGATCGAACCCGGGTCTCCTGCATTGCAGGCAGATGCTTTACCGTCTGAGCCACCAGGCAAGTATTCCATCTCTCTATCCAGGCTCTACTATGTGCTTAGCACTGTGCTAGTCCCTGGGAATTATACTGAACAAAACGACCCCCTGCATCCTGGTGCTCCTGGTCTAGCCAGGAGACAGGCCTAGATGAAAAATATTTACTCTGACTCCTCTCTTCATCAGAAATTACTAACTGGCAAACCTCATGGAGTCCACAGTCTTATTTTGTTGGACTTACGTTACATACTTTTGATTTTAAAACAGAGAATTCATTTATCAAGAATTTGGACTTCTGGCTTCCCCTGAAAATCAATAACTGAGCGTCATGAGACCTGTATTTCCACATGGCAAGAGCTGGTTGAGTGGAGGGCAGCTGTCGCCTGCAGCTGGGGCATCAGTCCTCACACCCAACAGTCCCCATGGCTCCCTGTTGTCTCTCTGCAGCCAGTGTCAAGTGGCAGATGCATTTGTCATAGAGCCTGGGCTGTTGTCTTCCTCACAGCAGGAAATATTTCTCTGTGCCTTTGCCTTTTCCTAGCACCTGCCCCTTCACTCACCGACCACCTTGCCTCCTGTGAGCAGCTGCACAAGCAACCCCTAATTTAACTAATTCCATTATGAAGATGGCAATTAGCTCAGTGAAAATTTTCAGGAAGCCCACAACACTGTCCTTCCTCCAAACTTGGGTCTGGAGGTCAGAAAAATGGATACAAAGCACCGTCCCCTCTCTTGCCATCACAGACAGCCTCCCTCCTGCTGAGGAAACACATCCCAAGCAGGCTTCCACAGGCCCCAGGAAGAAAGACATTCTGCAATGAGCCTGATGTTTGCCCAGTGATCTACCTCAAGGGCAAGGCTATAGCCAGGCAGGTGAAGTCTGGAGGAACAGGAACAGCTATTGCTAGGAGAGCCCACGGCATCTGAGGGACTTCTCTGAAAGAGAAGGACCTAGGCAAGAAAAGCACATTTTGAAGAATGAGGGAAGACTCAGAAGCTGGACAGTGGAATTCTCCAGAAAAAGGAAACAATCGAGGGAAAAATGACTGAGACATAAAGGCAGAGAGAGGAAAATGAAAAGTTTCAGGTCTGAGACTCTTTTAAGGGCTTGCAGGCTGGCCCCTGCAGAGTCTGAGCCTCTTCTGCATTATTCCTCCCAAGTTGCCAGCCTAGTTGTACTGGAACCTGCAAGTGATGGGGGCTCACTCCCTCACCGGGCAGCCCACGTGGTCTTCGGATGATGTCCCCATTATATACACTGAGCTGACACGTCTCCCTCTTTCCGCTTCACTGGCCTCAGTTCTACCAGTTGCGAGCCACAGGAAACTGGTCCTCTAGCCATGACGGTTTCTAAACTCAGCTTTTCATCCTTTAGAAAAAGTTTCCTGAGCTCTCTGGACATTCTGACTCAGTAGTTCAGGAAGAACCTCTCAGTGTGGCCTGTCCTGCACCCATTCTGACTTCTACTATCAGCACCTCTATCTGCACTTGTATTCATGAACCAAGCCTCTCTCTTGCACACAGTCTTGATGGGACTGTCCCCAAGTGTCCCCAGGACATGTTATGGAACTAGCCAGATTTGTTCTTGCCCAGGAATTTTATTTTTGAGCAAACAGGCACAAAGCTTGGAAGACAATAGGAGCTGACTTCTCCAGAGAGTGTTCACAAGTTCCTGCCTCTTAGGTCCCGACAGAGCCCTGCGTCCTGACCTCTCCAAAACTTGGGTCTTCTTGTTTTCTTTTCATTCTGTGAGCTTCCAGCATATTTTCCATAAACCCTCCATTTGCCTAAGTCAGCAAAAGTCATTTCTTTTTTTTGCAAACAAAGAACTCTATCCATACAGAAGGTGAAAAGTGGTACCTGATAATCTGAATGTCATTCCGACAGAACCAGTGTTTTGGGGACCGTGATCTCAGTCTATCATCATTATTTGGTTTCTGAAGGCACTGAAGCCTGGCGAGGACAGTGGCTGCCCTGAGATCTCACAGCATCACCAGGGAAGGGAGAACTGGGGGAGACACAGCGTCCCTCAGACTCCTCCCCACACTACCTTCTGCCCTAAGACACTTCCCCCAGATTTCCTAGCCACACTCTCACAGGGTGAAGACTCTACCAGGGCGGGAGACAACTCGTCACTGTTTTCCCCTCCCTCCCTCTCGCTGTGCTAGAGCAGGGGAGGAAGCGGCCTGGGCACAGAGCCTCTGGATTGGATGGCGGGAGACCTCACGGAGAGAGGTCAGCACTTGAAAAATTCCTCAAGTCAAAGGGCTCGGGGCCTGGGTGCCACACAAGGCCCTCACTGTGTGCGGACATTGTCCCTCTGATAAAAGGGGCCGGGCCTGGGAAAGCGGCGCTGGTGTCCAGGCGACAGGGCAGGCTGCTGGGGAATGCCCAAGGCCCCTCCCGCCCCAGGCACCAGGGCGGAGGGAGGGGGAGTGGCAGGGGGTACCCAGAGTGGGAGGACGGGTCCAGAGGTCCAGCGCCACCCCAGGTTGCAGGGGATGGCTTGTGTGAATCCGTGAATGAAGGGAGTAAGAGGATGGCAAGACCCCTCCCACCAGGCCTTTCCTAACTCCCTGCCCCCCACCTCTGGATTTCCCCACAGGGAACAGGCAGGGCTTGCCCTTATTTCAAGGAAAGTCTTAGGGGTGGGGGAAGATGTAGATGGAGGGAGACATAAGGATTTCGTTTCCTAGAGCCTAGTGTCCTCAACAGACAGGTGTGTATCCTGCCTTGAGCCCCCCGACCCACTCTAGGAGGAGGGGAACCAGTCCGGTCCCCGTCTTCCCATCTTCAGAGTAGAGAGTTTGCCAGCCCACCAGCACCCAGACACACCTCCTCCAGGGCTTCTAGAACGCAGCCCTCAAGCATGTCTAGCTGAACTGAGAAACATGCCAAGTGGCTTCCTCCCCACTGACTGCCAGTGCCACTATATTCACTAGCAGTTAGTATCACAATTAGCTGTGTTTTTTTTTTAATATTTATTTTATTTTACTTATTTAGCTGTGCAGGGTCTTAGTTGCAGTACACAGGATCTCCCGTCTTCATTGTGGCATGTGGATCTCTCGTTGCGGCATATGGGATCTTTAGCTGTGGCATGTGGGATCTAGTTCCCTGACCAGGGATTGAACCCGGGCCCCCTGCATTGGGAGTGTAGAGTCTTAGCCACTGGCCCACAGGGAAGTCCCTGCAATCAACTGTTAATACCATCACCATCTCAGTGCCTGTTATGACAGCTGAGCCCAGTACCAGCCCCACTCGTGCCATCATCTCCACCTCTTTACTGACCCTTTGTGAGGTGCCACGATTCTGCCTTACAACTGAGGAATGTGAGGTCAGGCTCCCCCAAGGTCACATGAGTGAGAGAGAGGACGGGGGTCCAGGCAGTCTGCCTCGAGACTGTCCACTTGATTTTGTTCCCGCCCTGCTGGTGACTGAGACTGTTCAGTCCTCATCACACACAGGGAAAGCAGCTTCCTGAGAATGAGGTCAATGGAAGGGGTGGGAGGGCTGGTTTGGCTCCCCAACCAGAAGGCAAGGACGCACAAAGGCCAGCTTCTCACTGGGCCCATGTTAGCAGGGCTGGGCACTGTCTCTTGTTGCCACCCTCCGTAAGCAGGATAAAAAGATAAACTAGCAGACATCTACTTGAATACGAATTCCAGATAAACAACAAATAATTTTGTGGTAGAAATCTATACCAAATATTGCATGGGATACGCTTATACTGATTCATTGTTTGTCTAATTATTCATTGGACATCCTTTATTTTTACTGGCTAAAGCAACAAGCAACTCTACCCAAAATCCTCTGCTGGTGATGTCAGCTCTGAATTTAACACCCCCTTCCTACCCACTGCAACCCTGGTACAGCGGGAAGCAGAAAGTCCTGGTCACCCTGGGGTCAGTTAAGCCACAGCAAGGCTTCAAGGGGCTGCCAAGACACCCTGAGCTCACGAGTGTCTGGATGGCTACAGGAACCCCCACTTCCCCTGGCACCTCAACATTCTAGCTGCCCAAAGGCACTGGTGGAGGGGGTGCTTGAGGTGGGCACTTTCCTCTGAGGAGGAGGTCACTGTGCTTGGCCACCATGCTGTAACAGGGATTCCTGCCCTCTGACAAGAGCTTGTGTGGGTGTGTGCGCTCACATGAGGCTCCAGAGCCCTCTGGCACAGCACATGAGGCCTGTGCTCAGGTGGGAGAGGGAAGGATGATAGAACAGGGATGCCAGACTTGTCAGCTGGACGGCCTGAGCTGACTGCACACACCACTGTGTCTGCTCTCATCCTGGGCTTGGAGCCTTAGTTCCCTTCTTTACACAATGAGAACAGTAATAGTACTCCATACAGTTGCTGAGAGGATTAAATCAGAGAATCTATGAAAACCATTTAGCACAATGTCTGGTCATGCAAAGTGCACAGGTGCTGGCCATATGACAACGATGAGGACCTGACTGCATTCCCAAAGAGCTCATGGTTTCTTCATCTGTGTGTTTACTCATATTCAACCAAGACTTCTTAGCACCTACATCATGCTGAACACTGAAGCCCTGGGAAACAGTCAGCAGGTAGGTCACCACCAGATAATGCCTTCAAAGAAGTTAGTCCTGTTAAAGTCCCAGCCTACCACTCTCCTGTTTTGGTTTCTCAAGCAGTGCATGGTATGTCTGTGCCTTGCTTTCTTGTTTGTAAAATGTTCCCTAGGAAAATCAGAAAGTGTGACTGGCAGTGGTATACTGGCTGGCTCTCTAGGGAGACCTAAGAATCCTGGTTTGCAGCATTTGTCCATTTCTGTGGTGTAAATGCTCTCATGGTGGCCAGTATGACTTCTGGTTAGATTGAGCAGTGTCAGAGGGGAAAGGGGGATTAAAGAATGCCACCACCAAGGTCACTCTCAGTATCACTGTCACACCTTCACCCTTGCCAGTACCAGTAATGTCACCTCCAAATCACTCATTCAATCAACAGATGTTTCCTAGCTCCCATTATCTACCTGCCCTGTTCTAGACTCTGGGACACAAAGACAGCAAGTAGGCATGGGTGGGTGGTGGTGGTGGGGACACAAATTATCACACAGCATAGCAACTCTCAGTGACTCTAGACATGCACAACGTGCTTTAATGAGTGTCATTAACCATCATATAGTAGGATGGGGCAGCCTCACAAACTCCAGGCTGAAAGGATAGTAGCTAAGGGGTGTTTAAAACTAAGAATCCCCTTTTCATTTCCTCCTCAGCAAGTAAAAGAAAAAGGAAATCTAGGGAAGGGTGGAGAATAAGAGGGAGGGTAACAATAGATCAACCCTGGACATTCACTGGAAGGACTGATGCTGAAGCTGAAGCTCCAGTACTTGGCCACCTGATGCAAAGAACTGACTCACTGGAAAAGACCCTGATGATGGAAAAGATAGAAGGCAAAAGAAGAAGGGGGTAGCAAAGGATGAGATGCTTAGATGGCATCACTGACTCAATGGACATGAATTTGAGCAAACTTCAGGAGATGATAGAGGACAGGGAAGCCTGGTGTGCTGCAGTCCATGGAGTCACAAAGAGTCAGACACCACTGAGAGACTGAACAACAACAATAGATCATTGTTGAAAGAGAAGAGCAGACATTCTGGGAACAAGGACCATGTGAGGCAAGAGGAGGGAGGGTTTCAGAGACCCCTGGAGAGAGGGGTTGGGGGCCAAGCCTTAGCTGCTTTATGCCACCTTCACCCCAACATCCCCCTCCCCAAGCCCATCCAGGCTCCAGAGACCTTGAAGGTAAAACTGAGATCAAGGAAGTACACCCAACCTTGTTATGAAGAATCCTTTTTTGGGTCATGATCAATGTTCTCATTTTGAAAAAAATCAAACCTAGGGTTCTAGTACATTCTGTGGCAATAATTTACACTGCAAATTACTGCTTTACATTGTAAGGCAGCTATATGAGATTGTTAAAACAAATAAGTAGATGAATTTTTAAAATTATTGCCACAGAATGTACCAGAACCCTAGGTTTGATTTCTTCAAAATGATCATGACCCTTAAAAAGATTCTTCATAGCAAGTTTGCATGTACTTCCTTGATCTCAGTTTTACCTTCAAGGTCTCTGGAGCCTGGATGGGCTTGGGGAGGAGGACGTTGGGGTGAAGGGGGCATACATACTGAAAAATAAACAGCCAAGACTTTATACACAGGTGAGTAAAACTGGTAACCCCTCAACTGTATGCACTATATCGCTGACTCTTGAAGTAAGGTGAATTTCAGGCCCCATGATGCCCAATACAGGTTGTTCTGGTTGGACTGGGTTGGGACAATGACATATGCTAATTGAAAATATATGACACAGTGAGGTCCAGGGATACTAAAAGAGTAAGACACAGGCCTTTTTCTTGCAGAAGAGACAGCCACCTAAAGCCAATTACAACACAGTGTGATGTGTGCTGCGGTGGCATGGCGAAGTGTATTTTAAGTTATCAAAGGAGGAAGTTATTAGCACTGTTGGCAGGGTAGGTGGGTCAGAGAAGAAGTGACACTTGAGCAGGCTTTTAAGGATGAGTGAAGACTGGCCCAGTGAACAACATAGGGAAAGGCAGTCCAGGTAGCAGGGAACAGAATGGGCTAAGGCAGCGGTGTGTTTGAAAACTACAAACCTTTGCTATTCCTGTGGAATAAGCAGCAAAGCAGGAAGCTGAGCTGGAGGCAGAACTAGAGGGAGGGCAGACCTGCTTACAACTCTGACTTTGGACTTGAGGGCAATGATGTGCTACCTAATGGTTATAAAAGGTGATACTTGGTGGGGCATGGGAGTAAACTTACCAGATTTGATTTTGGAAAGAGGGTACTTTGCTGGTAACATGAAAGGTATACAGGAGGCAAGGTCAAGACAGAGGACTGACACCAGTGAAAGTGCTGGAAAATAGGCAAGAGAATGAGTGGAGAGGGCTGAAGAAAAATGAGCTTGAAATCCATTTGTTGTATTTCTCCTTTCCCTTGTGGTTCTCAAACCTGATTGATCTCCCATCATCCCAGAGGACAGTACCAGCTTTAGTTCTGGTACTGACTCCTGACCCAGATCTTATTGGGGGGTGAGTCTGGTCCAAAGCTCCCCAACCTCCCTGAAGTAGCCTGGCTGACCTCTGGGGTAACCCCAAAAGGTCGTGGGATATCAAAAAGCTCGGCCATTAGTCCCTCTTTCCAGTAAAGGCAGCTTTGGGATCCTCTGTGTCTCCTCAGAAGATGGACAGTCCTCCTCTCCCTCGTTTCTCCCTGGCCACTGGCCAGGTATCATTCATCCTTGGGGGGCCCAGGCTGGTTCCGAGAGTCTGCAAGCTGGCCTCTGTCAGGAAGCAAGAGGGGGAGGTTCCTGTAACTCTCTCACCCTCTAGGAAACTTGATTCTGCAGCAGGGTCCTGGACTAGGAAAGGGGTAACAGAGAGAAGGAACTGAGGCTGACAAGGGAGAAAAGGGAGCCACATTGTTCCTGGTGGGTTCACGCTCAGTCCAGACGAGGATCATCTCCCCTTCTCATTACCATCTCAAAGGAGAAAGAAAGGGGCTGTGTGAGCTGGCTTCTCCCTCTTCAACAGCTTCTTCCTTTCAGGAGACAGTCTGCACAATGAAGGAGGCGCTGGGCAAGGGGCTGACCCCAGAGGCAGCCAGACTCTGCCAAAACTACCCAAGGACAGTGGGGCTAGCCCGCCACCTGCTGGCCGCTCCTGGTATAAGAGGACGACAGGTATCCTTCTGGAACTTGGCAGGGAAGAAATCGGGGTTCTAAGGCAGCCAGCAAAGGTTCTCAAGTTCTTAAAGAATCTAGGATGAATTCTGTATGAGAAGCTGTTATGTGTGGGTTGGAAGTCTCTGTCACAAACATCCAATGAATGCACAGCCAACTTTCAGGCGATACTTATTATAATGAGTCTCAGTTTCTCACTTTTCCACTTTTAACTCTCTGAGAGGCAAGAGAAGTGGACGGCTGTTCTCAACCCCTAATTAACCTGTGGGCACATGAAGCATGATTGAAACAGACTGGGAGAAATTCCTCTAGCCAAAAACTGTGTCCCCCACCAGAGTGCACAGACTAAAATTCACACACTGGTCACTCCTGTGGATTAGCGAGATTGAAGACCAAAGTCAAAATTCAAATGTCACTTGGCTAAGGTAATTTATGGCATTTCAGTCTCATTAGCTGTGTGCCTACACTAAACTACACACCATATGGGCACTGGGTTGGGGGGCAGACAGAGACTAATTAGTAAGACTCAACTTTATCACCTGAGAGCTAGTAGGGAAGATTGACCATTAGAAAACCATAGCACAATGGAGGTAAATCCTAATCTATTCTGCCTAATATTGGGCATAAAGAAATTAAATAAGTATGCCCACAGGGTTTGCAGTCAAGATGATTAATATTGCACAAAAGGTCACAATAGTCTGCAATAATAATATGCACTTAAATAGCACTTACTGTCTACTAGACACATCCTAAACACTTTTATAGTAATTCAGATTTCAACCGTACTTACATCTATTAACTCTACAGGTAGGTACTATTTTACCATTTAGGTGCAATAACTTTCAAAGGTCATATAGCTATTATGGGGTAGAGATCTGAATCCAGTTAGCTCTAAAGTCTGAATCCTTAACCACTTCACCTTGCTGCCATTTATTAGCTCAGGATCCATACAAAAAGTAACATTTTTGACAAATACCCCTTCCCAAGACCATATTATGGCAAACCCTGACTGAACCAGAGATGGTGCAGTCAACACAGAACACTCAAAATCAAGGTCAAGTTGGGTTAAAGAGAAACAGAGGACTGAAAAAGCCATGTAGGCATTCTGATTACCAGGCAGATAGGCAGCATGACTGCACAGGCAAGGGTGCGTGAAATCAACACCTCTACAGAAATCAACCCCTTGGCTCAGAACCTAACTATGATGCTCTGCATAACCTCACAGGCAGAGATGAACAAGGCTTCATGTAAGACCCTTCAAGCATCACTGAAAACAACTCACAATGGATCAGAACAGAGGCCAGGCACCGGATCACCCTGGTTAAGATGAAGTGATTCCATAGTAGGAAAATAAAGGCTAAAGTCTGAACCTACTGAACATGCTTTAATGTTGACTGCATTGACTATGTTATAAACTACAATTACTTCCCACTCCAAAGTACAGGCTCAACCATTCCCAACCTGAGTTCACTTTTCAAGGAATGAATGTGAGCACACACACGCATGTTAGAATGAGAGCACTGGCACGCTCAGTGAGCTGAATATATTAATTGGTTCATGTGATACATGCTTACTGGATGCTGACTCTGTGCCTCCTCTGTGGTAGCTTTTGGAGACACACACAGGAAACCTTGTCCTCCAGCCCCCATGGCCATCCATATGTCCATTGCTAGAACTGCCCTAAATGGGGTGTCTCCATGTCTCCGTACTTAGGTTTACTTCCTGGAGTGCAAATTTTATGTCTCCAATTAGACTGATAATACGTATCTTCTCTACCAAAAATTTCAAATAGAGACCTCTTTTCCACCTGCATGCAGCTTCCTGTGTGCAGGGCCTGTTCATTACTTTTCTGAGTACCTAAGGCTGTTATTTGCACTCAATCAGTGCTCAGTAACTACCTGTGGAACTACTGCCACAATGACCTTGACACATGTGTCCAGTCTCTGTCCCCACAACCAGGATGCTTACCATCTATCAGGATGGGGCATACCTGGGAAGAGACTGGAAGGGATATCATTTCTGCCCATCTTTGCTGTCCTGTTAAGACAGGTTCTGGAGCCAGACTGCCAGTCAATGGAAGAGTAGGAATGGAAACTCAGGCACTCTGGTCCCTTCAGATTAAGGACTGTGTACTTTTGTTGGTTTCTTTTATCCTCATAGCAACCTCACTCAATGAGGGAGCATGGCTGAAGCTCAAAGAGGTTAAGCAACTTACCACAGTTATTTCAGATTTTTTAAAGCTTTCTATTATTAGGAAAGTAATATAGTACATATACCATATATTATATAATACTTCCTGTGGGCCCTGGGCAGTACCCCATATCAAATGTATTAAGAAGTTTGCAGCAAATCATATGAACAAGCACAGTGAGTGGTACAATGAAGACTATTACAGTCTAACTTTCCTTCAGATCAGGCTTTGCTAGCAAATGGGCTATAAAATATTTTCTAGTGAGCTTTTTGGGTTTTGGATTTGCAGGTGAGAGACTGCAGACCTTAAATATAAAGCCCTTTGGACAGAGTGTGGCACAAAGTAGCTGCTGTGGTGCCTGGCATTAACATCCTTCCCTCCTGCCAGTCTCTGATACCACAGTCTTTCACAGCTCTTCCCTTCTCTCTTCTCCAAGAGTGAGATAAGCCCTGTCTCCTCTCCTGCCCCTAGGTAAGGGCACCTGCAGATTGCTGCTTACCAGTCTGTGTGGGCATCATCGATCACCAGCAGGATCCTGGGCCTCTGAACAACAGGTGTGGAGGGACCCGGAGGCTCCATCAGCCCCGAGGGGGCCTGTGAGGTCTGCTTCATGGCACTGGAGAAGGAGCTAAAAAGGCTGGATCCTGGAGAGGAGAAGGAGGCTGCCAGGGGCTGAGGGTGCCTCCTCTCCATGGCGGGGGATGCAGGGGAGCTGGTGGAGCTGTCTGGGCGCTGCAGGTCCGACATGTAGCCGTTAGGCAGGTTGGCCACAAAGCTGCTGTCAGAGAGGCGCCGCCGGAGGAAATTCATGGCTGTGATGGATGAGATGGCTTGTTCCTACTCAGGCTGTCTAGGTGAGGCCCAGAACACAGGCTGCCAGGGAGAGGGAGTGGTAGGGTCTTGGGCCAGAAGAGCCAAGGGAGTCCCACACAAGTCAGCTACAGCTGTCTTTTTTTTCACCTGTGGAAACAGGCCAAGAAACACATTAGTGGAAATGACCTCAGCCCCTAAAGAGCAAACAGATAAAGCCCCTTCTTGCCCTGCTCCTGGGGGCAGTGCAAAGTAGGACATCTTTTTGGCAAGGAATTTGGCAACATCTAATTAGAGCACATCCTTTTAACCTACAATTTCCATTTTCTGGAATTCTACCCCAAGAAAGCAATCCGAGTTACAGAAAAAGCCTCTTGGACAAATGTATTTATCACAGCATTATTTACACTAGCAGAATACTGGAAAGTCTTTCAATGTTCGACCACAGGATAATGAATGTGTAAACTACAGCACATTCAGCGGAACCTTTTGTGGCTATTAAAAAGAGGTACTTAAAAAGGGATTTTAGTCATGCAGAAAAAATTTCATGCTGTAATTTAAAAGATCATGATATAAGATTATAGGTACAGAATGACTACAACCACATAAAAGTTGAAATAACAAAACTTTGGAAAGAAAAAGACATCAGGATGTTAACAGTGACTATATTTGCGTAACCAGACTACATGGCTTTTTGTTTTTTTCAGTTACCTATATTTTCCAGATTTTCTAGAATATATACAGCTGCCAACTGAATTGCGTCCTTCAAATTCGTATGTTGAAGCCCTCACCAGTAACATGCTGGTATCTGGAGATGGGTTCTTTTGGAGGTAATGGGGTTAGATGAGGCCATAAGGGTGGTGCTCTCGTGAGAGCATTAATGTCCTCATAAAAAGAGGCAAGAGGGAGTTTGCTATTCCTCGGCCATGTGAGGACACACGGGGAGGCAGCCATCTGCAAGCCAGGGAGACAGCTCTCACCAGAAACCATCCATTCTGGCACCCTGACCTCAGACTGCCAGCCTCTGGAACTGTGAGAAAACAAATTTCTGTTGTTTAAGCCAGTCTGTGAAATTTTGTCAGAACAGCCCAGCAGGTTAATAAACAAATGAAGTCCTTTTCCAAACAGAGCAAAATAAGTTTTAAAAAACCAAATTATTCATTTAAGATCAAAATTTCTCACTGAGAAAAATGATGGTTTCAATTATGCAATTCGACCCCACCTATATTTTTTTTTGTTAGGATTATTTTATGTTTTTGCTGAGGTAAAATTTACTTAGAGATGCACAGCCCCTAAGTGTACAGTTCTTGGAGTTTTGATATATGTATATGCTGGCATAAGCTTTATTATACTCCAGTCACCTCAGGAAGTTCTCCTGTGTCCCTTTCTAGCAATCCACATGTCCTCATGGGCATAGGCTCTGATGATGTCTGTCATATGTTAATTTTACCTATTCCTGAACTTTATACAAATGTGATTGTGTATTATTCCTTTATGAGCGGCTTCTTTCCCTCAACATAATGGTTTCAAGACTCAGCTATGTTGTATGTAACAAGTCACTCTTTTCTGTCACTGAGTAGTGTTCTGCTAGATGAATAACTACAAATACTACATTCTCCTTTTGAGGGATGTTTGACATGTTTTCAGTTTGGGGTGGGTATTCTGAATAGAATTGCTCTAAGGATGTTTTATTTAAGTAATTTTGTGGAGAGAGAAACAAAGAAAGGGGAAAGGGTGGAGTGAAGAGACAGAGAGAGAGACTGGTTGAGAGACTGACTTTTTCTTTGGGAAAATATCTAGAAGTTAATTTGTTAGGTCATGGGGAGGCATATGTTTCACTTTTTAAGAAACTGTCCAAAACCTTCCCATAGTGGTTGTGCAAAATAGCACCTATCATTTGAGAGTTCTAGTTGTTCCATATCCTTACCAACCTTTGATTACTGTCCATCTTTTTAATTTTAGCCATTTTCATGTAAAATAGGATTTCACTGTGTCTTTAATTTATGTTCTCTGACATCTAATGAGGATAGCCAACTAGCATGTGTTTACCGGCCATCGATAGATCTTCTTTGGTGAAGTCTCTGTCCTATTTTGAAAAATGGGTCGTTTACATTTTTAACTTTAAATAGTTATTCTTACTTCTTTATACACTCTGGATATAAGCATTTTGTCAGGTACATATATTGTGAACATTTTCTCTCCGTTTTTGCCTTGCTGTTTCATTTCCTTCACAAGTATAAGTCTGGCAGAATAAAGTAACTCTCACAAAAAAGCAAATTTTTACTTGAAATAAAAACATTCCGATGAAAAAAAAAATTATACCGTAGGATGAGACCACACTTCCATATTTTGGTTATTAGGAATATTTTATATATACATACAAAAATATGTATAGAAATATATGTATGCATATGTATACACATTTATATGTACATATATGACACCTATTACCTCTATCTGCAGATATTTTTATAAACAGAAATTAAAAATTTTTAAGAAATCCAATTTACCAAATTTTTCTTTCATTTATTCTTTTCTGTGTCTGCTTTTAAAAATCACAGCTAATCTCAAGAACACAATGATATTGTCTTAACAATTTCTTACGGAAGTTCTGTAGTTTTAGCTTTTCTGTTTAGGTCCACAGTCCATCAAAACTTGATTTAGTATGAAGGCAGGTTCACTTCTCCAGTTTCCAGCATCATTTATGAAAATACTTTCCCCAAATGAATTACTTCGGTGGCACTGTTGGCACCAGTGGACTGCATATTATAGTATCTGTTTCTGGACTCTTTATTATGTTCCATTGATCTGTTATCCTTACACTGTCTTGATAACTGTGGCTTTATAGGGAGTCTTTAAATCAGATAAAGTGAGTCCTTCAACCTAGATTTTCTTTCACAAGATTGTTTTGAGTAGTCTAGGTCTTACTTTTATGTACATTTTAAAGTCAAGTTGTAGGAAAAGTCTATTAGGACACTGTTTGGGATTATGTAGAATCTACTTCAGTTTGGGTAGAACTGATCTCTCAACACTAACGAATCTTTCACCTCATGAACACGTTAAAACTCTCTACTTAGTAAATCTTCTTTAGTTTCTCTCAGAAACATTTTGTGATTTTCATATTGACAACTGTAAGAGGCATTGCACTGATTTTGTTAAACTGATTACTAACAATTTCTTTGGGGCTTTTTTGGGGATGATATCTTACAAATACACGCTTTCTAAGTTTTATTTTCCATTTGTTTGCTGCTAACATCATATATTTGCCAATTACTGTCAACATAATGACCTGATAAATTCAATTATCTGTTTACAGATTCTTGTGTGCTTGTGTGCTGAGTCACTTCAGTCATGTTTGACTCTTTGGCACCCCATGGACTGTAGTCAACTAGGCTCCTCTGTCCATGGAATTTTCCAGGCAAGAATACTAGAGTGGGTTGCTATGCCCTCCTCCAGGGGATCTTTCCAACCCAGGGATTGAACCTGTGTCTCTTACGTATCCTGCATTGGAGGGGAGTTCTTTACCACTAGTGCCACCTGGGAATCTTTACAGATTCTTAAAGATTTCTGTTTAAACAATCATGCCATCTACAAATACAGACATGTTTATTCCTCCCTTTCCAATCTTTTAATTCTTTCATTTCTCTTAGTACAGTTGCTAGTCCCACCATTATTGAATGAAAGCAGACACCTTACGTTTTCCCTAATCTTAGGGGGAAAATTTTCAATATCTCATATGTTAACACTATGTTATTAGCTATAGGTTTTTCACAAATGCACTTTATCAGATTGGGACAGTTGCCTTGTAGTCTTAGTTGGCTTAGAGTTTTTAATCACAAATGGATGTTGAATTTGCGAAGTAATTTTCTAAATCAATTAAGATGATTGACTGTGGCTCAGATCATGAGCTCCTTATGGCAAATTCAGGTTTAAATTGAAGAAAGTAGGGAAAACCACTAGGCCATTCAGGTATGACCTAAAATCAAATCCCTTATGATTGTACAGTGGAAGTGACAAATAGATTCAAGGATCAGATCTGGTAGATAGGGTGCCTGAAGAACTATGGATGGAGGTTCGTAACACTGCACAGGAGGCCGTGACCAAAACCATCCCAAAGAAAAAGAAATGCAAGAAGGCAAAGTGGTTGTCTGAGGAGTCCTTACAAATAGCTGAGGAAAGAAGAGAAGCCAAAGGCAAGGGAGAAAAGGAAAGATATACCCAACTAAATGCAGAGTTTCAGAGAATATCAAGAAGAGATAAGAAGGCATTCTTAAATGAACTACACAAAGAGTAGAGGAAAACAATATAATGGGAAAGCCTAGAGATCTCTTCAAGAAAATTGGAGATACCAAGTGAACATTTTATGCAAGGATGGGCATGACAAACGACAGAAGCAGTAAAGACCTAACAGAAGCAGAAAAGATTAAGAAGAGTGGGCAAAAATACACAGAAGAACTATACAAAAAAAGTCTTAATGACCTGGATAACCATGATGGTGTGGTCATACCTAGAGCTAGATATCCTGGAGTGTGAAGTCAAGTGGGCCTTAGGAATCATCACTACAAACAAAACTAGAGGAAGTGATGGAATTCCAAATCCTAAGAAATGATGATGTTAAAATACTGTACTCAATACACCAGCAAATTCGGAAAATGCAGCAGTGGCCACAGAACTGGAAAAGGCCAATCTTCATTTCAATCCCAAAGAATGGCAGTGCCAAAAAATGTTCAAACTACCGTGTAATTGTGCTCATTTCTCATGCTAGTAAAGTTATGCACAAAGTCCTTCAAGCTAGGCTTCAACAGTATATAAATTCAGAACCTCCAGACACACAAGCTGGATTTAGAAAAGGCAGAGGAACCAGAGATCAAATTGACAACATTTGTTGGATCACAGAGAAAGCAAGGAAATTCCAGAAAAAAACATCTACTTCTGCTTCACCGACTACGCTAAAGCCTTTGACTGTGTGGATCACAACAAACTGTGGAAAATTCTTAAACCAGGCCACTTTACCTGTCTTCTGAGAAACCTATATGCAGGTTAAGAAGCAATAGAACAGGACATGGAACAATGGATTGGTTCAAAATTGGGAAAGGAATAATACAAGGCTGTATATTGTCACTCTGTTTAACCTATATACAGAGTACATCATGTGAAATGCTGGCCTGAATGAATCATAAGCTGCAATCAAGACTGCTGGGGGAAATACCAACAACCTTGAATATGCAGATGATACCACTCTTATGGCAGAAAGTGAAAAGGAACTAAAGAGCCTCTGGATGAGGGTGAAAAAGGAGAGTAAAAAAGTTGGCTTAAAACTCAACATTCAAAAAATGAAGATCATGGCATCCAATTCCATCACTTCACAGCAAATAGAAGGGGGAAAAATGGAAACAGTGACAGATTTTATTTTCTTGGCTCCAAAATCACTGCTGATGGTGACTGCGGCCATAAAATTAAAAGACACTTGCTCCTTGGAAGGAAAGTTATGAAAAACCTTGACAGAATATTAAAAAGCAGAGACTTCACTTTGCCAACAAAGGTCTGGATAGTCAAAGCTGTGGTTTTTCCAGTAGTCAAGTGTGGATGTGAGAGTTGGACAATAAAGAAGGCTGAGTGCCGAAGAACTTTCAAACTGTGGTGCTGAAGAAGACTCTGAGAGTCCCTTGGACAGCAAGGAGATCAAACCAGTCAACCCTAAAGAAAAATCAATCCTGAATATTCACAGAAAGGACTGATGCTGAAGCTGAAGCTCCAATACTTTGGCCACCTGATGGGAAGAGCTGGGAAAGACTGAAGGCAAAAGGAGAAGAGAGCGGCAGAGAATAACATAAGTTAGATAGCATCACTGACTCAATGGACATGAATGTGAACAAACTCTGGGAAATAGTGAAGAACAGGGGAGCCTGGCGTGTTGCAGTCCATGGGGGTCACAAAAAGTCGGACATGACTTAGCAAATGAATAACAAAGTTTTTAAAAATCAAGTATTTGCTTAATGTGATGAGTTACATTAACTGATTTTCAAATGTTAACCCAATCTTGCATTCCTAGGATAACTCTCACTTAGTCATAGTGAATTACTCTTTTTATATAATGCTGGATTCAAGCCAAGAATATTTTGTTGAAGATTTTTTATGTCCATATTCATGGGAAATCTTGTTTGTGATTTTCTTTTTTGTCAATGTCTTTGCCAGGTTTTGTTACCAGCCTAATGCTGACCTTACAAAATATATTCTGAAGTATCCCTACCTTTTCAATTTTCTGAAAGTTTGTGTAATATTGGGGTTCTTTTTCCCCTTAATTATTGACAGAATTCAACAGTGAAGCCATTTGGGGCTGATTTTTTCTTTATTGGAAAGTTTTTAACAATTACCTCAAATGCTTTTATAAATTCATATTCTCTGTTTCTTATTATTTCAATATTGGTAATACATGATTTCAAACAATTTGTCCATTTCATTTTAATTGTATAATTTATTGGCATAAAGTGTTCATAGTATTTATTAACATTTCATTTTCTACAAGATCTGTAGTAATTTCCCCTGATATTCCTGATACTAGTCATTTGCTTTCTCTCTTTTTGATTAATCTGTTAAGAATTTATAAATTTCATTAATCTTTTAAGGAAACAACTTGCAGCTTTTTATATTTTCTCTATTATTTGTTTTCTATTTCACCTATATCTGCTTTTTATTACTTCCTCTTCTCTTACTTTGGGTTTAAGGTTTTAATTTCCTCTTTTTTCTACATTCTTAAGATGGAAATATACCATTAATTTTAAACCTTTCTTCTTTTTAATACAAGCAGTTAAAGCAGTGTATTTCACTCCATGCACCACTTTAGCTGAATACAGAAATCTGACATGTTATATTTACATTATCATTCAATTAAAATTATTCTTATTTCTTTCTAATTCTTTTTGACCTATGTGTTGTTTAAACAAATCTTTAATTTTCAAACTCCAGTGCTTTTTCAGATATTGTAATGTTATTGCTTTTAATATGATTCATTTATGATTAACAAACGTAGTCTATAGGGTTTTAATCCTTCAACATCTTTGACATCCACTCAGATTAATTTTATGGCTCACTATGGTCTATCTTGATGAATGCTTCATTTTCACTTGAAAAGAACATGCATTCTGCAGTCGCTGGGTACAACGTTCTATAAACATCAATCAGACTGTTATTAAGTCAAGTTCCCCAGGAAACTGACTCTGCCAGGATGATCTGGAAGCAGAAAGTTTACTGGAGAGTGTTTCCATGATTAACAACTGTGTGCAAACATAAAAAGTACAAATGGGCAGAAGGAGGGGTTGAACTGGAATACAGTTTTCACAGAGGCCTCAGCTGATCTTACTGGGAGCATGGATTGGGGGGCATCTCCTTAGATTTCCTCATTTTCTAGCCACTCTGATAGCCTGTATTCTCCATGTGTGCTTGCTAAGCTGCTTCAGGCCAGTCCAAATCTTTGAGACCCTGTGGACTATTGCCCGCCAGGCTCCTCTGTCCATGGGATTTCCCAGGCAAGAATGCTGGAGGGGTTACCAGGCCCTCCTCCAGGGGATCTTTCTGACCCAGGGATCAACCCATGTCTCCTGTATCTCCTGCACTGGCAGGCAGGTTCTTTACCACCAGCGCCACCTGGGAAGCCCCGGACTCTGCCTGCTTCCTGTCAAATCAATAAAACTGCAGCTTCCTGCTCCGGTTCTAGCTTCTCCCTGCCATATAGACTGGGGAGTGCTTTACAGAGAAGAGCCACATCAATGTGAATCTCACTTAGTGGGGGCAGGTGCCTTTTTTTCAAGGGTTAAATCTCCTCCAGATTTCACCTACTTTTTATTTCTCTCCAAAAATCTCAATTAGATTCTTTCAAATACTTTATCCAAAATTTATAACTATCATCTGTGACACAGTCCAACACAAGCTACTGAACAATTATTGGATCTGAACATCTTCCATCTTTCAAATACTGGATAAAAAAGTTTACAAACAGAGATGAAGGGACCTTAGAGATTATTTAACAATCTCTTCTTTAGGAACTCTGGTCAAACTTACACTGGTGGGAATTCACCACCTTCAGAAGCATTATGTTTTTTGACCAACTCCAATGCTCATCAAAGACTCCTTCTGTAATTTCTTCCACTGCAGGCCCTAGGGGAGCTTATAGTCTGGTAAAGGGAGGCAGATAATGGACAAATACTCATGGACTGGGGCAATACACAGAGTGCTGTTACAGAGATTAACAGAGAAGGCCTCTCTGAGAGGTGACCTTTGAGCTGAGACGTAAGGATGAGGGGAAAGGGAAGTACATATGCAAAGGCCCTGAGGTAGGAAAGAGTTAGGCACATCTGAAGAACAGAAGGCAGGCCAAGCTCAGTCAGGAAATAAGGAGGAGATTTTTATAAGAAAATGTTTAGAGAAGTAGAAAGGAGCCAGATCACGAAGGGCCATCTTGAAAATAATTCTGATTTTATTCCAAGGGTGAAAAGTAAACCATTGAATGAGTATAAGCAAGAGACAGACATAATCTAGTCTGCCTGGCCACTGTGTGGAAAATAGACTGCAGAGCACGTATATGGATGCAGCCAGCCAAGTTAGGAGGCTGTTAAAATCACTTAGGTCCTTAGGTATAAAAGAAGGGAGTTGGATTATGTGATTTGCAAGGTGTCTTCTTGTTTTGTGAGTCACTGATTTCCTGTGCCACTAGACACTGGATATCTCTTCAGTGACAAACTTAATTTGATGGTGGGGCCAGGAGGGAGTGATGGAGATTCTGGAAGGAAATTGGAACAGAAGGTCAGAAGACCCTGGGATAAAATCTTTCTGGGATAGAATTCTGGAGAGGCCAGCCGAGGGCTCAGCCCCACGCTATGCCACCACTGGCCACTAGAGGGCAAGAGTGACCACATGTGCTTAGTTGTTCAGCCCTGTCCGACTCTTTGTGACCCCATGGACTGTAGCCCCCTAGGCTTCTGTCCATGGGGATTCTTCAGGCAAGAATACTAGAGTGGGTTGCCATGCCCTCCTCCAGGCAATCTTCCCAACCTGGGGATCGAACCCAGGTCTCCCACATTGCAGGCGGATTCTGTCCTGTCTGAGACACCAGGGAAGCACACCAGACAAAAAAATAAAACATGTCATAAAGCAACATATTCAAAACTGGGAAAGGAGTACATCAGGGCTTTATATTGTCACACTGCTTATTTAACTTCTCTGCAGAATACATGATGTGAAAACACTGGACTGGATGAAACTCAAGCTGAAATCAAGACTGACAGGAGAAATATCAATAACCTCAGATATGCAGATGACACCATCCTTACAGCAGAAAGTGAAAAGGAACTAAAAAGCCTCTTGATGAAGGTGAAAGAGAGTGAAAAAGTTGGCTTAAAACTCAACATTCAAAAAATGAAGATCATGGCATCTGGTCCCATCACTTCTTGGCAAATAGACAGGGGAAAAAATGGAAATAGTGACAGACTTTATTTTGAGGGGCTCCAAAATCACTGTGGACAGTGACTGCAGCCATGAAATTAAAAGAGGCTTGTTCCTTAGAAGAAAAGCTATGACCAACCTAGACAGCATATTAAAAAGCAGAGACATCACTTTGCTGACAAAGGTCTGTAGAGTCAAAGCTATGGCTTTTCCAATAGTCATGTATGGATGTGAGAGTCAGACCATAAAGAAGGTTGAGCACCAAGGAACTGATGCTTTCCAACTGTGGTGCTGGAAAAGACTCTTGAGAGCCCCCTGGATTGCAAGGAGATCAAACCAGTCAATCCTAAAGTAAATCAACCCTGAATATTCACTGGAAGGACTGATGTTGAAGCTGAAACTCCAATACTGTGGCACCTGATGCAAAGAGCTGACTCATTAGGAAAGATCCTGATGCTGGGAAAGATTGAAGGCAGGAGGAGAAGGGGAGGACAGAGGACGAGATGGTTGGATGGCATTACCAATTCAATGGACATGAGTTTGAACAAGCTTTGGGAGTTGGTGATGGACAGGGAAGCCTGGCGTGCTGCGGCTTATGGGGTCACAAAGAGTTAGACATGACTGAGTGACTGAACAACAATATAAAGCAACTTTGCAGGCTTACTTCTTGGAGACTGTAGCGGGTGGGAAGACTTTTCTTGAAGGTTTTAAAAGGTTGGAGACTTCTCCCTTGTTAATGGAGCCACACGACAGAAGGTATAAATCATATGGATGCAGGTTTTGCATCAAAGAATAAACAACTCCATAGAGTGAGAACTGCCCCGTAGCAGCACCAGATACTGATCATGAAGATAAGCAACTGATCATGAACTGGACAGGAGAGTAGACATCTCTGCACAGGTGTTTCACTGACACAGACACCCAGACTCATTTCCTTGCTCATCCTCAGATTATGTTTTGTACCCGGCCTCCCCTTCCTCCCAGAAGTACCACTATCCATCCACTCACTTTGGCCAGAAACTTGAATCTCACCTTTTGCTCCTCCTTATGCCTCAGCAGTTTCAGCCACTCAGTCACCAGGTCCTGTCAATTCTGTCCCCCAAAACATCTTTAATATTGTCTCCTCCCCTCCATCATTCCTATCACTGTCTTGTTTCACAGACTACTAAGGTAAAAAATGGACCAATGACCTTAACAGAGACCTCACCAAAGATATACAGATGGCAAATCAGCTCACAAAAGGATGCCCCAAATCAACTATAGGCAGGGAAATGCAAATTAAAATAACAGTGAGATACCACTACACATCTATGAGAATGGCCCAAATCTGGAACACCAGCAACACCTGAGGCTGACGGGGATGTGGAGCAGCAAGAACCCTCACTTGTGGCCGGTGAGAAGGTGTGGTAACATCGACTTTGGAAGCAAGTCTGGTAATTTCTTATACAACTTAACAAACTCCTACCACACTATCCAGCAAACATCCTCCTTGGTATTTAGCCAAAAGAGCTAAAAAATGTATGTCCACACAAAAAAACAACCTCCACAAGGATGTTTACAGCAGGATACTTATTCATAATTGCAAAAACTTCAGAAGAAATCAAGATGTTCTTCAGAAGTGAAAGCAGAAATAGACTGTGGTACATCCAGGCAAGTGAACGTTATTTAGTACTAAGAAGAAACTCACCGGCAAAGTCCATTAACAATTTCTGAGAAATCAAAACAGAATCTGCCTAATAAAGGAAAGTCTAACCTTTTTTCTCCTTTGTGTTCAGTCTAGTTTCACTTGCTCACAGGAAACTGCCTGCAGAAGCCCCCTAACCGGCACTTCAGACCAGGGTTCCCAGTGCAAAGTGGCTGCACCCTATACTTCAGAGCTTGGCGGGCCGTGTGCAGAGATAATGCACACGGCACCTCATTTCAAGATGGCAGCAAAGGGCCGTGTGCAGAAGCACTGCACTCGGCACCTCACTTCAAGGTGGCGGCACTCGGCGCCTCACTGCAGGATGGCGGCAGAGGGCCGTGTGCAGAAGCACTGCACTCGGCACCTCACTTCAAGATGGCGGCACTCGGCGCCTCACTGCAGGATGGCGGCAGAGGGCCGTGTGCAGAAGCACTGCACTCGGCACCTCACTTCTAGAGGGTGACCCTGGGCCAGGTGCAGAAGCGCTGAGCTCCACATTTTGATCTGAATCATGGGGAGTAGCACAGAGGCATCCGCTGGGCAAGAACTCTGCCTCCCTCTGTGTGGACAAAAACACTACAAAGCTGCCCTGCCCATGGCGTGTTTGAGAGGCGTGTATTCTAGTGCACAAGCTTGCACCTCTCCACCCTTCGATTTAAGGATTAACCTTTCCTTGCCTCTAAACCAAACTCGATCTCATTCTGGCTGCTCGAACAATACTGAGCAGGACCCTTGCTGCGGACCAGCTCCAGAAAGTTAGAACAAAATGAGCTATAAAAGCCATGAAAAGACATGGAGGAACCTTAAATGCATGTGATTAACCAAAAGAAGGGGCTTTCCCAGGTGGCGCAGTGGTAAAGAATCTGCCTGCCAATGCTGGAGACACAAGAGATGCAGGTTGGATGCCTGGGTCGGGAAGATCCCCTGCAGCAGGTAATGGCAACCCACTCCAGTATTCTTGTCTGGAAAATTACATGGGCAGAGGAGCCTGGCGGGCTACAGTCCATGGGGTTACAAAGAGTCAGACACTACTGAGCACCACGCACTAAGCAAAAGAAGTCAGTCTGCAAAGGCTATGTACTGTGTGTGATTCCAACTATATGACATTCTAGAAAAGACAAAATTAAGGAGTTAGCAAAATGGTCAGTGGCTGCAGGGATTATGGCAGGGGCTGGGAAGGTGGGAGGATGAACAGACAGAGCACAGAAGATCTGTGAAAATACTCACAGTATAATACTCATAGCAGTGAAAATACTCTATGATGCCATAATGATGGATGCATGTCCTTACACATTTGTCCAAGCCCACAGAATGCCCAAGAGTGAACTCTAAACTGTGGACCTTGGGTGATTCAGATGTGTCAATTTTGATTCATCAGTTGTAACAGATGTACCACTCTGGTGGGAATGTTGATAATGGGGGAGGCTGTGCATGTGATGGGGCAGGAAGTATAAGGAAATCTTTCCACGTTGCTGGCAAGTTGCTGTGAACCTTACACTTAAAAAAACAATGCCTTACTGAAAACAAAAAAAAAGGATTCTTCAAGTGTAAAACCCCCACCAAACTCAAGATAGGGATGACCCTAGCCTTAGCACTCTGGTGCTGGACACAGCTGGACGGAGACAATGAGCCTTAAGCTTAAACTCGTAGACTCTGGAACTCCATTGCCTGTCTCTAATCCCAGCTTTGCTACCTACTACCTACACAGCTTCACTGTACCTCAGTTTCCTCATCTCTAAAATGGAGATAATACGTATCTCAAAAGGATCTTGAGAAAATGAAGTGGCTTAATATATGAAAAGAATCTAGAACAGTCCTGGCAAAGGATGAGCACCCTGCATTAACTGTTGTTACCACACTGACTGCTTTTTGGGCTGTGTTTGATAGCTCAGTGGTAAGGAATCCGCCTGCAATGCAGAAGACCCCAGTTTGATTCCTGGGTCGGGAAGATCTGCTGGAGAAGGGCTACGCTACCCACTCCAGTATTCTTGGGCTTCCCTTGTGGCTCAGCTGGTAAAGAATCCGCCTGCAACACAGGAGACCTGGGTTCAATCCCTGGGTTGGGAAGATCCCCTGGAGAAGGGAAAGGCTACCCACTCCAGTATTCTGGCCTGGAGAATTCCATGGACTATACAGTCTGTGGGGTCGCAAAGAGTTGGACAGGACTGCATGACTTCCACTTTCACTTTTCCCATTGCCAGGAGGTCTGGCAGTGTGGTCCGCTTTTGTCTGGGATGCAGTGTGGCAGGGTCTGCAGTATCCACACGAGAACAGGCTTTGGATGGACCGGACTTGGAGACCTGGTCTGCCTCTTGTGCTCAGTCGCTTCAGTCATGTCCGACTCTTTGCGACCCTATGGATTATAGCCCGCCAGGCTCCTCTGTCCATGGGATTCTCCAGGCAAGAGTACTGGAGTGGGTTGCCATGCCCTCCTCCAAGGGACCTTCCTGACCCAGGGATTGAACTTGCATCTCCTGTACCTCGTGCATTGCAGGAGGACTTTTTATCCATTCAGCCCCCTGGGAAGCCCAGTCTGTCTCTGGCAGCTTAGTAATATTTTGGCCACAGGTTCTTGGTCTGCAAAATGGAGGTGCTAATCTCTGCCCTCCCTACTCCACATGTCTTTAAGCAGACTGAAATAAAATGCACTAAACTGGTTTTCAACATGTTTGTGTTTTCAAGTTAACGTCGGATAAAACTGACTTTTTGGGAGTACAGTTCTATGAATTTTAACACATTCATGAAGCCACCACCACAACCAGGGTAGAGAACAGTTCCATCGATCCACAGGAAATTGCTTTTTAACCTTTAAAGTGCTCTGCAAATGTTGTTGGCATGATGTTTCATGGGCTAATACCTGGCTCTCCAACAATGGGGTATCAGATAAGGAATATTCAAGGCCTGGTACATTTCTTAGAACATTAGGGGAAAAGGACAAATTCCAGTAATTGAACCTCCTGATCATCAGTTGCCTTTGCACTGGCTGTTCCTTCACCTGCAGCATCCTTTCTACAGATACCTGCATGGCTCCTCCCTCATCTCCTTCAGATCTTTGGTCAAATGTCACCTTCTCAGTGAGGCCTCCTCTGACCACCTGATGTTAAACCATCTGTTTATTTGGATCTCTCTTACTCTACTCCACTTGTTCCTTTCTCCCAAGCATGCATCACCTTCTATAAACTACATACTCTACTTATTTGCTTTTCTTATTGTTGGTTCTCTGCTCCCCGATAGAATGTAAGCCCCCAAAGAAGAGAGATTCTTTTCTGATTTGTTCACTGATGTATCTCCAGCACTTAGAAAAGTGCCTAGCATGTAATAGGGGCTCGATACATATTTGTTGAGTAAACCTGCGTAAAATAACAGGAACAAAAATAAACCCTCCTTATCTCTTGTTTGCAAAGACTAAATGTGTAATTGTAAGAGGAAGCATCCATCCCAGTGGATGCATATAAGCCTAAGTTGGACCACAGTTGGAATAACGGGAGGGCATAACCAATTTCATTTTCTTAGCTAACTCCTTCTCTATGAAGAAATATCAAGACTCATAAATTCTCTCTTACCATCTTTGGCTCAATGAGTGCTGAAAAATTTTTTTTTTCCTCCCCCACGTGGAACCAGCATTTGGGTAATTAACAACTGTTTAAAACTCCTTCTGCCTGAGCAGAAAGTTTAAAGATTCATTGAGACAACATGGGCTGAGCTTCATCCATATATTGATGAGCACAGGCAGTGTGGGTGAGCCTTCAAACTCAAAGAGTGTGCCACTCAAGTTGCAGAGCTAAGAGATGCTTAACTTCCTGAAAAAAAGGTCAAACACATCTGCTGCGGGAACAGCTCCATTTCCACATAACAGATCCACTGGGCCTTTCATCCTCTGAGCTCTGTTCCAGCCACAGCTACATGAAAGAGCGTGCTATCTTTGATGAATTCATATCCACTCACACGGGCCCAGATCTCCTGTGAGCAGCAACCTCTGGTTCCCACAGGTGTGACACCGTGGATCCCCAGCCAAGAACTAGGGCTTTGGAGACAGGATTTGTAGGTTATTAGAAACCATCTGGGTGGGGGCTTCCCCCTGGGGCTCAGAGATAAAGAATCTGCCTGCAATGTGGGTTCGATCCCTGGGTCAGGAAGATCCCCTGGAGGAGGTCATGGCAACCCACTCCACTGTTTCTGCCTGGAGAATCCCATGGACAGAGGAGCCTGGCGGGCTACAGTCCATAAGGTCGCAAAGAGTCAGACACTGTGCTTCAGTCAGACACACAACCAAAGTGGCTGAGCACTGAAGTGACTGAACACAAGCAGTCGGGGAATGGGACGAATTGGGGGACTGAGACTGATACACAAACACTTCTGATACTATGTATAAAACAGATGACTATTGAGAACATATTGTACAGCACAGAGAACTCTACTTAACTCTACTTGTAGCACTGCATTGACCTGAATGAGAAGGAACTAAAAAAAGGAGGGGATATATGTATATGTACAGCTGATTCATTTTGCTGTATAGAAAAAACTAACACAACATTGTAAAGCAACTATCAGTTCAGTTCAGTCACTCAGTCGTGTCCGACTCTGCGACCCCATGAATCGCAGCACGTCAGGCCTCCCTGTCCATCACCAACTCCCGGAGTCCACCCAAACCCACGTCCATCGAGTCGGTGATGCCATCCAACCATCTCATCCTCCGTCATCCCCTTCTCCTCCCGCCCCCAATCCTACCAAGCATTAGGGTCTTTTCCAATGAGTCAACCCTTCGCATGAGGTGGCCAAAGTATTGGAGCTTCAGCTTCAACATCAGACCTTCCAATGAACACCCAGGATTGATCTCTTTTAGGATGGATTGATTGGATCTCCTTGCAGTCCAAGGGACTCTCAAGAGTCTTCTCCAACACCACAGTTCAAAAGCATCAATTCTTCAGCGCTCAGCTTTCTTCACCGTCCAACTCTCACATCCATACATGACCACTGGAAAAACCATAGCCTTGACTAGACGGACTTTTGTTGGCAAAGTAATGTCTCTGCTTTTAAATATGCTATCTAGGTTGGCCATAACCTTCCTTCCAAGGAGTAAGCGTCTTTTAATTTCATGGCTGCAGTTACCATCAGCAGTGATTCTGGAGCCCAAAAAAATAAAGTCTGACACTGTTTCCACTGTTTCCCCATCTATTTCCCATGGAGTGATGGGACCAGATGCCATGATCTTAGTTTTCTGAACGTTGAGCTTTAAGCCAACTTTTTCACTCTCCTCTTTCACCTTCATCAAGAGGCTCTTTAGTTCTTCTTCACTTTCTGCCATAAGGGTGGTGTCATCTGCATATCTGAAGTTATTGATATTTCTCCCGGCAATCTTGATTCCAGCTTGTGTTTCTTCCAGCCCAGCGTTTCTCATGATGTACTCTGCATATAAGTTAAATAAGCAGGGTGACAATATACAGCCTTGACGGACTCCTTTTCCTATTTGGAACCAGTCTGTTCCATGTCCAGTTCTAACTGTTTCTTCCTGACCGGCATACAGGTTTCTCAAGAGACAGGTCAGATGGTCTGGTATTCCCATCTCTTTCAGAATTTTCCAGTTTATTGTGATCCACACAGTCAAAGGCTTTGGCATAGTCAATAAAGCAGAAATAGATGTTTTTCTGGAACTCTCTTGCTTTTTCGATGATCCAGCGGATATTGGCAATTTGATCTCTGGTTCCTCTGCCTTTTCTAAAACCAGCTTGAACATCTGGAAGTTCACGGTTCACGTATTGCTGAAGCCTGGCTTGGAGAATTTTGAGCATTACTTTACTAGCGTGTGAGATGAGTGCAATTGTGCGGTAGTTTGAGCATTCTTTGGCATTGCCTTTCTTTGGGATTGGAACGAAAACTGACCTTTTCCAGTCCTGTGGCCACTGCTGAGTTTTCCAAATTTGCTGGCATATCAAGTGCAGCACTTTCACAGCATCACCTTTGAGGATTTGAAATAGCTCAACTGGAATTCCATCACCTCCACTAGCTTTGTTCGTAGTGATGCTTCCTAGGGCCCACTTGACTTCACATTCCAGGATGTCTGGCTCTAGGTGAGTGATCACACCATCGTGATTATCTGGGTCGTGAAGATCTTTTTTGTACAGTTCTTCTGTGTATTCTTGCCACCTCTTCTTAATATCTTCTGCTTCTGTTAGGTCCATACCATTTCTGTCCTTTATCGAGCCTATCTTTGCATGAAATGTTCCTTTGGTATCTCTAATTTTCTTGAAGAGATCTCTAGTCTTTCCCAATCTGTTGTTTTCCTCTATTTCTTTGCACTGATTGCTGAGGAAGGCTTTCTTATCTCTCCTTGCTATTCTTTGGAACTCTGCATTCAGATGGGAATATCTTTCCTTTTCTCGTTTGCTTTTCGCTTCTCTTCTCTTCCCAGCTATCTGTAAGGCCTCCTCAGACAGCCATTTTGCTTTTTTGCATTTCTTTTCCATGAGGATTTTCTTGATCCCTGTCTCCTGTACAATGTCATGAACCTCTGTCCATAGTTCATCAGGCACTCTGTCTATCAGGTCTAGTCCCTTAAATCTATTTGTCACTTCCACTGTATACTCATAAGGGAAAGCAACTATACTCCAATAAAAATCAATTAATAAAAAAAAAAGAAATCACCCTCCCCACCTTGACATATATCCAAATAGAGAAATGCTGAAGGAGAGTCACAAAAAATGTTCGTGTACATGAATGTTGACATTTAGTAAATGAGACTGGGATACAGGCTTGGTGTTATCCAACAGTCACACGGGCTTGTCTCTGATTTATCAAGACCTTCCCCTGAAGGTCATTGTCAAAAATACAAACAACCTGAAATCTGGAGCTAAATGGTCATCTTTGGCCCCTCTCATTGCTGCCCATGGTGTGCCCTTCAAAGTATATTAAGGAAATTTCTAGTGATGTTAACTTATTGTAAAATAAAGTAAAAACCACAAGTGGTTTGGAAAACATATTGCACAATATCATTTCTAGACCTTTTCATTCTAAACTGGGTCCAGTTTTGAATACCCCATGCTGCCTTCCTAAGATGAAGACTAGATAACAACAGACAGGGGCACACAGGGAACCCAACTGTGACACCCAGGAATCTGCCCTGTCTTCTCCAGTCTCAACTCCAAGTGAATGGAGAAAACGGAGAGTGGAATGGTATTGGGATCTCCTTGTGCTGATCATAGCTGTATCCCTGTCAGTGTTGGGCCCAGAGTCAGCTGTGTGATGCTAATTTGCACCAGCCTCGGGGAGTACCCTGTGTTGGTCTCTTGCATCACTTGGGAAAAAGCTGACAACACAGCTGCCAGCATGGCCAGAAGAGCATCTGAATCACTGCTGCCCAGCAAAAGGCAGGCAGTCTTCCAGGACTGCTGCAGCCCTGTTAGACAGACAGCACTTCATTTCCAGTCTCCAGGCTGGGTGATCTGTGATGTTTGCAGGGCAGAGCAAGGGAGTAAGTGAGCCATAACTCTGTGCCAAACCAGCCGGCATGGAAGTATGAAAGTGAAAGGAAAGTAAAGTCGCTCAGTCGTGTCTGACTCTTTGCGATCCCATGGACTGTAGCCTACCAGGCTCCTCTGTCCATGGGATTTTCCAGGCAAGAGTACTGGAGTGGGTTGCCATTTCCTTCTCCAGAGGATCTTCCCGACCCAGGGATCGAACCTGGGTCTCCAGCATTGCAGACAGATGCTTTACATCTGAGCCACCAAGGGAAGCATAACGACCATGAAAATGGTAGTGCTGGTGGCACTGGTGGTGGTGGCTACCACTGACTGAGTCCCTGTGAGGAGCCAGGGACTGCAGGCAGATGGCCTGCAGATGGTGCTTAAGCCTCACAAGCACCCTGCCCAGGAAGTACAATCATCCCCATTTCACAGAAGAAGAAACTGAGGTCCAATGACAACAAGAAATTTATTCAGTTTATAAATGATCATTACTGACTGTCAGGCACTGCTCTAGGCACCTGTCCCTATGAACTCACGCCATCCTTCCTTCAGCCGTATGAGGTAGGTGGGCTATTCTCACCTGTACTGAACAGATGTGGACACTGAAGCTCAGAGTTACACTGCTGACAAGGGGCAGGGCTGCGATTCAAACCCAGGCAATGCAGATCTGGTGGGCACCGTGGTAGCCACTAGGCAGCACTGCCCTTTCACAGTATCGGGATACAAACCAGGTCTGTCTGGGGTCTATTGATTTTTCATCACATCGTGGTCCCTTGGGGTTCTATGAGCCTGGAATCTGTCTTCCTGGGCACCTTCAACTTAGCTCAGTCACACAGATGCGCCTGGGGCTCCCCCTCCTCTCTGCCCTGCCTCCCACCCAGTGGTGTCACACCCCTGCTTCCTCTGTCTGGCATGACCTTTCCTTTGCTTTCCGATATACTCCAGCTGGTTACTTCTGACTCAGCTTATCCCCTTCTCCTCTGAAGAGGCTTTCCTGACTATTCTCACCAACTGATGAGGACTAAGGCTCTGTGTCCCTGCAGAGGCCAGCATACGCCCGTCACTGTGGGTGTGGGGAAGGGACCAAGTCTGGCTGCAGACTCACTGAGTTAGAGATGGTGGCAGGCAGAGCCGGGTACCCAGAGTCAAAGAGAGAGGCCAGCATGGCCAAGGTCTGGGAACCAGCCGCCGCATTCCAGTCCATTGGGTCAGAAAACACATGGAGCTAAATAAGTAACCTTCCTAGAGACAAAGGAGACCTTTGGAGGCTTGCTCTGGTCTGCAACATACCTGAGGATACAAAAGAAGGACTGACACGAAGGGAAACACCAGTCACTTGGAACACGTGGATGAAAGTATTCACAGGTGAGGAGGGAGACCGAGAAACACAGAGACAGAAAGAGCTATATACCTATAGCTGACTCACATTGTTGTACAGCAGAGACTAGCACAACACTGCAAAGCAATTATACTCCAATAACAGATTTTAAAAATGGAGACACACACACACACACAAAGAGAAATAGAGAGACAAAGAGATACAGAGAGAGATAGAGACAGAGAGACATGGAAAGACAGAGACAGAGATTAAGACAGAAAGAGTCAGGGAGACACAGAGAGGGCACAGACTGTAGCCGCTGTAGCACTCATCACCTTCATTCAGTTTCTGCAGCCTCCGCCTGAGCTTCCTCAGGGCAGATGGCCAGCCTGGCGGTGCTTCTGGTGGCCAGGTGCTGCTCTAATGAGGAATTTAGCAAGTTCCCTCTGCAGAGCAAAGGCGTGCTATTAGTTAGGCATCTTCAATTTATGAGGTCCAAACCAAAACTCCTGATTTCCTGCCATCTCCCCCACCCAATAAAGAATCTGCCTGCAATGCAGGTAGACCCGGGTTCAATCCCTGGGTTGAGAAGATCCCCTGGAGAAGAAAATGGCAACCCACTCCAGTATTTTTGCCTGGAGGATCCCAGGGACAGAGGAGCCTAGCAGGCTATAGTCTGTGGGATCATAAAGTCAGACATGACTGAGCGACTAACACTTTCACTTTTTACCCCCACTCAAACTGTCCTTTTTCCATCTTCCTCATCTCAGCAGATACCCCATCCAGTGGTTTAAGCTAGAAATGTGGGGAGATGCAAGGATTCCTCCCTGCAGAGCCTCCCACACCCAGGCCACCACCAGCTCTTATCCCCAAGGAAGCCTCTGAATCCATCTACTTCTTTCAACTCCACCATCACCATCACCATCAGTGTGTGAGCTGCCCTCATCCCTCACCTGCACCAAACTGCCTTCCTGCACCAAACCAGAAGCTCTCCTCTGGCTTCCCTGTCTCCCCACCTGCTCCCCAGCTCTGACTCCTGCCCTCCTTGTGGATAGCATTCAAGCTTCTTTCAAAGCCTGTGGGCCAACATCATCTGGGACCTTCCCTCGCACTCAGTCTCTGCACCAAACCGCCCACCTTCCTGTCTCCCAAACAAGCCAGCCTCCTTCCCCAGCACCACGCCCTGCCCTCAGGCCTTTGCATATTCTGTTCCCTTTTCCCGTTCCCTCTGCCCAGAATGTTCTTCCCGGCTCAGCCTTGTCATCCAGGTCTCAAGTCCAATGCCACTGTCCCAGAGCTCTTCTCTGATGATTTCATGTTCACCCTGGACCCCTAATCTCCTTCCATCCTCCTGCGGCATCTTCTTTATCTTGGGAATGGTTTTACTTCCTGCCAGACCCAACCCCCTCAGCCCTCTATCCTGGCATCTCACATAGGACCCAGGTGCAAGACTGGCACCCTGAGAACTCAGTAATCCTCTGTCGAAGGACTCCAGGATCCCAGGACCCCAGGGAAGGTGTGGGTGATACCTTGGCAGAAACAACTACCTCGAGGGGCTGGACCTGGGAAGGTGGGGAATGCCTGTGAAATCACACAGAACCGGCACCACGGCGCCCCTGCTCTCGTGACTCTGTTGCCTGATGTGGAAAGCAGGTATGGACAAGGAAGTGACTTACCTGTGTTCATTTAGCAAGGTAGCAGCCAGGCAAGTGCAGGTCACCAAGTCTTCAGCTGGTGTTGTTTTTTTTTTTTTCTGACTCCACCAATATCACCATTAAAATACAAGATTCTCAGGCTTTCAGTGCCTACTTGCCAACCACTCATTTCACCCTCTCCAGGAAGTACTTTTCTCCTAAATTAAAAATACTAATAACCACTACGTGGCTGACTGCTTACTCAAGCATTGAGCTAATTTAATTACAAGCATTGCTTCATTAATCCTCACATAACCCTGTGAAGCAAATACAACTCTTAGCCCCATTTTACAGATGAGGAAACTGAGGCTCAGGGATTTCAGGACTTGGCAGGACATCATGTACTAGATCAGTCTAGTCTATCTCCAGATGCAGCCCTTCAATCACATGATACCCTGGTTTTCTGGCCCCACTCCTCCCAATAATCCTGACATCAGTATCAATGGAGTGCTCCTTGAGAGCCTGGCACCTACCAGGCAGCACTCTGGCAGCCTCTGCAGTGTCCTTCACCTTGGGGAGCCTGAGTCCTGGCACTGGCTCAGAAAGTTCCAGGAACAGCGGGCTCAGCTGCAATTATGGTGACACTGTCCCCGCTCTTGCAAGCTAGAGAACCTGGCAGCCTCATGCTCACATAAAGGAGCAGGTAAGGGCAACGCTAGCATGCAGATTTTTCACTAAAAGAGGTGGGAGCTACTGCCACGGACTCCCTGTGTGACCAGAACAATAATAATGACGATGATGGTGATGGTAATAATAACAATAATAATAGCAATTCATAGCAATAACATTAACAGTAATCACAGTAACAATAAAATAAAACGACAACAATATTATAAATATATAGTATTTATACAATGCTTTCTGTGTGTTGGGTACTGTTTTAATCCCTATTTGTATATTAAATCAGTTAGTCCTAATGTGAATCTCTTGTTATTATCCATTTTTCACACAGAGGAAACTGAGGGCCAGAAAGACACAATAAATTGCCCAGTTGTCAGCGTGATTCAGTGTGGGGTCAGGATGCGGCCCCACACGTCATTCTATCACTCCTCCACCCAGGAGTTTCTCTCATTTCTAAGAGGAGGAGCTCAGATCTGAAGAACTCAGATGTACATTTTCTGATTCTCACTTTCAAGACAAATAGCCACACACAGAAAAGTGGTTTCTTTCTCTGCCTTCCCTTATCCTGATTTCTAACAATGCTTGTCAGCCTCCACTGATATTAGTAATATGGGCAGAATTCTTGCTACATGGCAGACACTCAACTAAGCACTTTACCTGCACCTTCACTGTGTCCCATACTGCTAGTAATCCTATAAGGAAGGTTCTAGTCTCCTTATTTTAGAGCTGAAGCACCCAAGGCTCAGAAAGGTTCAGTCACTTGCCTGAGATCAGACAGCAGAGAAGCTGTAGAAGTCTAACAAGGTTGGTCTGATCCCAGAGTCTAGGCCTTTAACCATGAGTTGTGTCTGTCTGTTTCCCCTCCCTACTCCTCCCTCTTCAGGAGCAACTGAGCTGGGGAAGCGGCTGGCCTTAGCCAAGCAGCAGTAATGCCCCCGCAGGCCAGGCACTATGATATCCCACGACTGATGACATGTGACAGGCAGGGGGAAGCGCCCACGTGAAGCACAGCCTTCCTAGCCTGGCATCAGATTTCCACCGAGACAACCCCGGGCAGCCACCGGACTCCCTCCAGAGCTCAGCCCTCTGGTTCTCTCCTGCTGTCACTGGCAGGCCAGGGGAGGTTTCTGCACAGTATGGATGGAGATGTTCACGGTGGCGGCCTCCAGCCCCCGCATAGAACAGTCATTCCCGCTGCACTCACTGGTCAAACTGCTGAAGAAAAGCTGGACTCGCCTTCACGCCCACCAGTGCTCTCTTTCCCCTCTACTTACTTTTTTTTTTTTAATCACAAAAAGGTTTTCTCAAACCCTTTCCTGGGGGGTTTGAAACTGTCTGGAGACAGAGTCCTTCTCAGGAAAGGAGGAGACCTTCATGGGCCTCAGAACGTGGCATGACAATAACCCCCACGGCTCCCCTGCCCCCCAGTGCTTCAGCATCTTCTTCATTGCAGAAGGGGGTCGGGGTGGAGGAAGGAACTCAGTGATCCCACAGCCCCGCAGACCCAGCCCCAGGCAGGAGACATCCCATTTTACAGAAAAGTCTAGTGAGGAATCTTGGCTAGGAGTCAGGCTAGAACTCAGCCTTTCTCCCCTCTCTGGATTCTACCTCAAGTAGCTGAGATGGAGGAGGACCCCTTAGCTGCTGGAGACAAAGGCATGAGACCGTGTGGGAGGAAAGCAGGTAGGAGTTAGTGGAGATAATGTGAAAGGGCACCATGGTGGGAGAGGAAGCTGGAGCTTCAGCCTCCTGGGCGTGAAGTGTCTCAGAACCGTGTGGAAGAGCTTGGACAAACAGCAAGGAGCAGCTGCTGTGTTTAAGCAGGGCAGTGACATGGTCACATTTGTGTTTAAAAAAAAAACTCTGACACTATATGCTATGGAAATGGATTTGGAGGAAACCTAACTGGACACGGGGAGGCCAGGAAGGAGGGTTTTGCAGTGGTCTATGAAGGAGATGACTATACAATGTGTATAGTCTATACATGACTATAGTATGTATATATAGTATATACATATATACATGTATATAGTATATACATGACTATACTGTATGACTATACAGTGGAAGTGAGAAATAGATTTAAGGGACTAGATCTGATAGAGTGCCTGATGAACTACGGATGGAGGTTCGTGACATTGTACAGGAGACAGGAATCAAGACCATCCCCAAGAAAAAGAAATGCAAAAAAGCAAAATGGCTGTCTGAGGAGGCCTTACAAATAGCTGTGAAAAGAAGAGAAGCGAAAAGCAAAGGAGAAAAGGAAAGATATACCCATCTGAATGCAGAGTTCCAAAGAATAGCAAGGAGAGATAAGAAAGCCTTCCTCAGCAATCAATGCAAAGAAATAGAGGAAAACAATAGAATGGGAAAGACTAGAGATCTCTTCAAGAAAATTAGAGATACCAGGGGAACATTTCATGCAAAGATGGGCTCAACAAAGGACAGAAATGGTATGGACCTAACAGAAGCAGAAGATATGAAGAAGAGGTGGCAAGAATACACAGAAGAACTGTACAAAAAAGATCTTCACGACCCAGATAATCATGATGGTGTGATCACTAACACTCACCTAGAGCCAGACATCCTGGAATGTGAAGTCAAGTGGGCCTTAGGAAGCATCACTATGAACAAAGCTAGTGGAGGTGATGGAATTCCAGTTGAGCTATTTCAAATCCTAAGAGATGATGTTGTGAAAGTGCTGCACTCAATATGTCACCAAATTTGGAAAACTCAGCAGTGGCCACAGGACTGGAAAAGGTCAGTTTTCATTCCAATCCCAAAGAAAGGCAATGCCAAAGAATGCTCAAACTACCGCACAATTGCACTCATCTTACACGCTAGTAAAGTAATGCTCAAAATTCTCCAAGCCAGGCTTCAGCAATACGTGAACTGTGAACTTCCAGATGTTCAAACTGGTTTTAGAAAAGGCAGAGGAACCAGAGATCAAATTGCCAATATCCGCTGGATCATCGAAAACACAAAAAAGTTCCAGAAAAACATCTATTTCTGCTTTATTGACTATGCCAAAGCCTTTGACTGTGTGGATCACAATAAACTGGAAAATTCTGAAAGAGATGGGAATACCAGACCACCTGACCTGCCTCTTGAGAAACCTGTATGCAGGTCAGGAAGCAACAGTTAGAACTGTGCATGGAACAACAGACTGGTTCCAAATAGGAAAAGGAGTCCGTCAAGGCTGTATATTGTCACCCTGCTTATTTAACTTATATGCAGAGTACATCATGAGAAACGCTGGGCTCGATGAAGCACAAGCTGGAATCAAGATTGCTGGGAGAAATATCAATAACCTCAGATATGCAGATGACACCACCCTTATGGCAGAAAGTGAAGAAGAACTAAAGAGCCTCTTGATGAAAGTGAAAGACGAGAGTGAAAAAGTTGGCTTAAAGCTCAATGTTCAGAAAACTAAGATCATGGCATCTGGTCCCATCACTTCATGGCAAATAGATGGGGAAACAGTGGAAACAGTGGCTGACTTTATTTTGGGGGGCTCCAAAATCACTGTAGATGGTGATTGCAGCCATGAAATTAAAAGACACTTACTCCTTGGAAGGAAAGTTATGACCAACCTAGACAGCATATTAAAAAGCAGAGACATTACTTTGTTAACAAAGGTCTGTTTAGTCAAGGCTGTGGTTTTTCCAGTAGTCATGTATGGATGTGAGTTGGACTATAAAGAATGCTGAGTGCTGAAGAATTGATGCTTTTGAACTGTGGTGTTGGAGAAGACTCTTGAGAGTCCCTTGGACTGCAAGGAGATCCAACCAGTCCATCCTAAAGGAGATCAGTCCTGGGTGTTCATTGGAAGGACTGATGTTGAAGCTGAAACTCTAATACTTTGGCCACCTCATGCAAAGAGCTGACTCATTGGTAAAGACCTTGATGCTGGGAAAGATTGAGGGCAGGAGGAGAAGGGGACAACAGAGGATGAGATGGTTGGATGGCATCACTGACTCAATGGACATGGCTTTGGGTGGACTCTGGGAGTTGGTGATGGACAGGGAGGCCTGGCGTGCTGCAGTTCATGGGGTCACAAAGAGTCGGACACGACTGAGTGACTGAACTGAACTAATGAAGGAGATTGTGCATGTCTGCCTACGAAGGAGACTGATGAAGAGAGTAGCAAAGCATCCCTTTCATTCACTCCCACACCCAGAATAAACCCTTTCGCTCTGTTATGGGATTGTGTGGAGGTGAATCTGATATAATCCCTGTCTTCAAACAGTTTATAACATTAGGGACATCGAAGAAACAATATGGGATGGTTTCACTCAGTTTCGTTGACTCACAAATATCTTTTGAATGCCTACCATGGGCCAACCCTTTCCAGTTGGTGCTGGAGATGTAACAGTGGAAAAAACCCCAAATCTCTGACCTCCTGGGGGCCATATTCAAGTGGGGGGGGGTGATTAGTCAGATTCTATTGATTCTTCCTTAGGAAACAACTCATGTATATTGTCAGTGTCATTTGCCTTCCCTGATTTCAGTCAAAAACATACGGTAAATCAGAATTTTGCGGGAGGAAAATACAGTAGCTACTGGAAGCAGGAAAAGTTGAGCAGAAAGACAGATTTAGAAGAACTCTAAAAACATAATAATCGAGGGTCATCTAGTATAAGGGTGAACATTCCCACACAAAACAACTTTTAGGGGTAACATGTATTATGATGTTTCATGTGGTGCTCTTTCAAACCTCAAAAAAGACATACCATACTGTTTCTTTTAACTAGGCAAGAAAGAATAAAAATAGTAAGTTTTAAGCCAAAGGCCAAAATCAGAAAAGAAAAACCTTCATAACATGAAGCTTTATCACTGAAATAGTCCCTATGTGGAGTAACCCTAAGACGACACCGTTAACACAATCATGACACAGTAGCTATTCTATTGATATGCATGGGATTGCTGCTACTACTGCTTCTCCTCATACTCTGCAGATGCCCTGGAGGGTTTATGCAGCATAATAGTTAAAAGCATGGGTTCTGAAGTCAAAACGACCTGGGTTAATAACCCAGCCAGCTCTTCTATTTCCCAGCACTGTGACCTTGGGCCTGTCATTCATTTTCCTGTGTCTCACTCTGCTCATCCAAAAACAGAGATAATAATTCTATCTTATCTAGAGGTCTGCTGTGAGAATGAAATGGGTTAATTTACGTAAAGTGTTTTGAACACGGCTTGGCACACAGTGAATGTGCAATAAATTGGTAGTTAGGCTGCAGGAAGACGTGGCTCTGGCATCCTTGGAAAGCAGGCAGGGTGATGTGCAGGAAGGAGATGCAGAGTCTGTGAGATTTGAGGAAGGCCCATGGTAGGCCTGGGTACAGGGCATCCTGTAGCAAACCTCTGGATGGTCCACCAGCTCGTTCACTGGAGCCATGTGCATGCATGCTAAAACACTTCAATCGTGTCTGACTCTTTGTGACCCTATGGACTGTAGCCCACCAGGTTCCTCTATATGGGATTCTCCAGGCAAGAATACTGGAGTGAGTTGCCATTTCCTCCTCCAGAGGATCTTCCTGACCCAGGGATTGAACCCTCCTCATCTCTTATGTCTCCTGCACTGGCAGGCGGGTTCTTTACTACTAGCGCCACCTGGGAAGCCCCACTGGAGCCATAGTTTTCCCCAAAGGCTGCGTCACAGGAGCCTTGGAAAGCACAGCTGGCCCTCTGTGCACCTAACTCTTGGATTGCTTGGTACCTTTCACCATGGCAGCCCCTTGTTAGTAAATGGGGAGCTGAAGAGTTGCTGCAATCCCCTCAGATTCACTGAGCATAGGAAGTCACATGACTCCCACCCACCACTATACAGACATGTACTCTTGGTCAACCAGCAGCATCATCACCCAATCTATGCTTCCTCTCAGCTCCAGTTATTTTCTACCACCTCCAAGCTTCTGCTTCTGCTTTTCCTTCTGCCTGTCTGTCCCTTCTCCAGCTTTTTCCAAGTCAGAATTGCTACTCAACACTGACACTCCACCTCAAACACACTCACTTCTGTGAAGTCACCCCAGTTAGCTCCCCCAAGGGTTTCTTACAGTGTAGTTGGCCAATCACCAACACAGAATGATTTGCGGTACTTGCTGACCACAGGCCTCCTACTTTAGGGGGTAGGAGTCCAGCCAGCTGCATTGTTACCAACCTCCCCAGCTGACTCCTAACACACACAAAAGTTTACAGCCCAGAGGGCTGGCCTTGCACTACTGTTTCTTAGCAACTTCCCTGTCATCTGGGCTCCCCTAGTCCTTTTCATGTGACTCTGAGAGCATACCTGGTCATATTCTAGTCGAACTGCTTACAGTACATCTCCCGTCACCAGACTGTGAGCTTCTTGAGGGCAGGGAACGTGCCTGAATTATATTTAAACTCTCAGCGCCTCCAGCATACTTAGCATGCTGGACTCCTCTTTTTCCTCACATTCCATGAGTCACTAGGTTCAGATAATTCTACTTTTAAAAGATTTTTTTTGCCACTTTTTACCTCTTCTACCCCAATAACCCTAGTCCAAACTACCACCATCTCTGCTCATGGACTACTACATTGGTCCACTCTCTGATCCTTCCATTTTGACCCCTGTCCCCTACAACTTCCTTTTCACACAGCATTCAGAATAATTCCTTAAAAACAAATCAAGCATTTACAAAGCACATATTCAAGAAAGTACTGAAGGACTTCCCTGGTGATCCAGGGGTTAACAATCCACTTTGCAATGCAAGGGACGTGGGTTCCACACACTGCAACTACCGAAGCCCATCCACCACAACTAGAGAGTCTGTGTATCACAAGGAAAGATCCCGCATGACATAACAAAGATCCCACGTGCTGCAACTAAGACCTGACACAGACAAATAAAGAAAGCACTGACACTGAGAAGATACAAAGAATTAAACTCAAAACTTTAGAGTAAAAAACACGAAAGCAACTTAAAAATGGGTAAGAGACTTGAACAGAGACTCGACTGAAAAGGACACAAAGAGGGAAAAAACATACATGAAAAGATATTCAACATCATTTGTCATTAGGGAAAGGCATATTAAAACCATAGTGAGATACCACTAAACGATCAGAATGGCTAACATAAATACTGAAAATGCCAAGTGCTGACAAGAACACAGAGCAACTGGAACTTTTATACACTGCTGAAGGAAATGCCAAAATGCTACAACCACGCTGGAAAATAGTTTGGCAGTTTCTTATAAAACTGAATGTAAATTTACCACCTGTCCCAGCAATCCAACTCCCAGGTATTTATTTATCCTAGAGAAGCAAAAATGTATGTTCACACAAAAACCTAAATACAAATGCTTATAGCAGCTCTATTCCTAATTGCCAAAAGCTGGAAAGGAAACAAGCGTCCTTCAAGGGGTGAATGGATGGACAAACTGTGATATGTCTATTCAATGGAACACTAGTCAGCAATGAGAATGAACAAACTCTGGATACACTCAACAACATGAATGAATCATGAAGACCTTACGCTGAGGGAAAGAAGCCAGCCTCAGAAGGCTACATACTGTATGACTCCATTTATCTGACATTCTCAAAAGGACAAAATGGTCGTGATGGGAAGTACAGCTGTAGTTGCCAAATGTCAGAAGTGGGGTATTCATTGGTTATAAAAGGACAACAGGAAGGATGTTTTTGATAAACAGTTCTGTATCTTCACTAAGGTGCTGGTAGTTCCATGAATCTATACATCTGTTAAAAGTCATAGAACTGTACACCAACACAAAATCTACTTTACTGTATGGCAATTAAAAAAAATTAAAGCGATTGAAAGAAGTCAAATCATGTAACCTCCTGGTTCAAAACCTCCAACTTAGGGACTTCCCAGGTGATCCAGTGGTTAAGAATCTGCCTGCCAATGCAGGGGACAAGGGTTCACTCCCTGCTCCAGGAAGATCCCACATGCTGTGGAGCAACTAAGCCCGTGAGCCACAACTACTGAGCCTGTGCTCCGGAGCCCATGCTCCCCAACAAGAGAAGTCACGGCAATGAGAAGTCTGTGAACTGCAAACTAGAGAGGAGCCCCCGCTCGCCACAACTAGAGAAAGCCCGCATGCAGCAACAAAGACCCAGCACAGCTGAAAAATATAAATAAATAATAAAAATTAAAAGAAAAAACCCTCCAACTTAGAACAGAATCCAAACTTCTCTCCACAGCCCATGAGTTCCACCAGTGCTGGTTTCAGATACCTCTCAGGCCACATCTCAAACTCTTCCTTCTTGTGTCTGTCTTCCCTGAGGCTCCCCTACTGTTCCCTCTGCCTGAAATTCTTTCCCACAGGTATTTCCAAAACCCACTTCCAAACCTCTTCCATGCCTCTGCTCAGATTGTCAGCTTCTCAGAGAGACCTTCTTAAACTGCATTTTCTATAATGGCATTTCCCCCTGCTCTTATACTGTTTTCATTTTAATTCATAGCCTGCATCACTAACTCACATCTGTACGCACTTTATACTTCCCACCAGAATATAAGATCCATGAGGCTAAGGATCTTGTCTGTACCATTCATCAATACATCCTCAGCACCTAGGGCCTTGTCTACCACAAGATGAGAGCTCCACAAATAATCATTAAATGATCAGTGATTAAACCCAAGAGATGAACGTTTAGTGATGAGATTCCTAACGCATTGAACTTGGACGCATACTTTGACTTCTTTGCAGTATCCTTCAAATCACCTGTCCACTTGCCCCCTGAGTAAAGCAGCCTCAGTCCATACTATTTAGTTAAGCTATCAGTGTTTTAAAAATGAATTAAACTCAACAACTCCCTACTAAGTGCAGCCTTCCAGCACTTGGTTAGGTAACTGTCTTGGGATGAGCTAGGATGGGGCAAGGCTGCAAGCACCCTCATTGTTAGAGTAATGCCACATGGGGTTTCCTCAGGGCTTGTAAAAAGCCATCTAGAAGTGCTACTAATATGTGCAAAGAAGTTGGAGGTGACATTGAAGAAATAAAAAATATACCACCTCTCAACACCATTCCAAGGAGAAGGAATAAATTAGCACTTAAAGGACGCCTACTCTATATGTTCCAGGCACTCTCTAAAGGTTCTATTTAATCCTCCATCCACCCTTCAAGGTGGACTCTATGGACCCCATTTTCATAAGTAAAAAGAGCCAGGCACAGAGAGGTTAAGTAACATGCCCAGAGTCACACATCTATAGGTAATGACTGGTGCTCTGAACTCAGGCCTGTGGAACATCCAATCTGATTCTTTTCCCACTCTGAATTTTAGAAGCAATATTCAGAGTCATGAGGGTGGGCACTGTCCAGAGGAGCCAAGCAGACATGCCAACCTCAAATAGGAAATGCCAGCCCGGACACAAATGACCAGGTTCTTCACTAAAACTTCTCAAAGATCGGCATCAGCAAGTCTGCTAAAGCAAGATGCTGAGCACCTTCCAGTAAAAGTGTACTGAGCATCTGCTCTGTCACTGGGCTCACATTTAATATCTCACTTAATTTTCATCATCATTTAAAATGGGTTACATGTATGAAGTATTAAGGGCTGTTTACCCAAAAATGATGGTACCAACCCCGCAAGCAAACAAGAACACCTGAGAATTCTCTACCCCCTACTTAACGCCAGTTAGAAATTTTGAACTTACCTTAAAAACAGAGAGTTTTTATGAAACTCAATATGAAACTCAAACAACTGCATATAAATTTTTTTTATATGCTAGTTCTTTTAGTCTCGGTGAGGGTTTTATACACTAGTTAGCACAGGAATTATTGTTCAGGGTTGCATACACAGAAACCAGGCAAAATGCAATGTGGGGGGCAATGAAAATATCTTCAAGGGTATTTTGGCTATGAATGATTCCTACTCCCATACTATGGCTCTGGAATCTAAATATCAGTAAGACAAAACTCTGCTCTACCTCCTGGCCTCCTCTCATTTACTCCTGCTTGGTAAATAATCAAGAAATCTTAGATCGAGAATGGAAGTGAGAGACTACTATGTGCTACTCTTTGCCAGGGCAGCAATGCCTGATGGTTACCAGCCATTTCTGATGACACTGGCAAGGAGAGGAGTCTCCTACCCACTGGACCACTGCCATCCTCAGCCCACTCTTCCTCCATTTACCTGCTACCAACTCCCTTCCACATCCACCCCTGGCTGCTAGCTTTGCTTTGTAGCCCTGCAGAATATTTATAACCCCTCTTTCCTATGATAATCATTAGCGTATTCGAAGCCTGGTATTAGGATGATTCTATCTTAACGTTATAGTGATCAAGAAAAGAGTCATGTATCTGCATTGCGCTTTTAAATAACTAAGTGATGGTTTTTACTTCTGGGTGTTCATCTCTGCACATCCAAGATACTGACACCCACCTCCCCACGAGGCGGCTCCACTGATCAGGTTCTACATTTTGGGAGCTATGCCCTGGAAACATGCAGCTTAGTTGGGAAGACAAAGAACAGAGATTACATGTCATGTGGCCAGTGTTCTTACAGTGTATAAATTAGGTCCTGACCACATGCAGAGAGAAAGGGTCAGGGTTGCTGCTGCCTCCCTACCAGGAAAGCTTGCTGACCTATGAACTAGATTCTCCTGAAACACAGCTTGCATCCTGAGCCTCTCTGGGGAAACTGACCAGGTCTCAAGCTTTGTTTACTTACTACCCCATCCATGTCTCAGACACCTGCCTCAATGTCAAGCCCAGAGTAGGTGCTCATTGAGCCTTACGCCACTCTGGCACTTCAAGGGGGCCTGGAGATAAGAACAATTCAATTGAAATGATCCCAAAGTTCTCAATGAAGGTTTAAAAAAAACTCTTTAATAATAATACCACTTCACACACCTAAGGTAAGGAGTCTTCGTCTCCATCTCTACCATCTATCAACTCACTGAGTGATATAAAACAGGTAACCTATTTTCTCTAGACCTTCATTTTCCCAAATATAAACTGAGGGGCCTGATCCAATGGACTGTAGGGTCCTTTCCAGATCCAGGGACCATCTGCTGTCCCAGACAGTAAAGTGGATAATCCACAATAATCTGACTGAACTAGTCGATCTGAAAATCATTGCGTAATTTCCAGAAGAATGGAGAGCATGCAAAGAGCCAAAGGTAGACAAAGATTCCAGCTCCAGTCCTTTTGTTATACTACCATGAACCACCACCCCAGTATAGGTTCAAACACCAGTGTCAACATTTACTGAGTGATGATCTTGGGTAAGTCACTGAACTCCTTCAGCCTTGATTTTCACATCTTTAGATTGCTTATTCTACCTCCTCCCAGGGCTACTGGGAGGATGATGTGTTAAAATGTGTGTAAAGCCCCCTGCACCCAGAGGACACATGCTGCGTTTCCCTTTGGGCAAACATCCTTCACCCCACCAGTCAGCCACTTACTCAACAGACTCAGATCCTAAGGCTTTTCATGATCCAGAGCACAGACAGCCAGAGCGGATGGGCTCTAAAAGTCAGTTAGTTCAACTCCCTTCCGCCTCTGTGACTGACACATGACGAAACTGAGACTCACAGAGGTGTAAGGACTTGCTCAAGAACCTACGTGTTCTTCAGCAGTAAAGCCTGGCCCAGAACACAGGGTGGTAGACGCCAAGGGTCACACAAGACACAGACAGAAACCTCTGCAGGCTCTGCTCTCCTTAAAGAAAATGGGGACACTCCACATAAAACCAAATTCTGAAGAATAAAAGCAATGGTATTTTTTATTTACAAATTTTGGCGAGGGCTGCAGGGGAGATGTAGAGTCACAGTTTGTCTATGAAATGCAAAGTTTCCCTGAATTCCCTGTGAGATGAAGGGCAGAGTTTCTTGCTAGCAGCCCTTCCCAGTTACTCTGGTCCCCTTTCCCCTCCCTGTTTTGACTTTTTTCAGTTTGTACACCTTGAGGCAGACATGCTGCGTTAGGCTCCCCTCTGAGCAAGATGAGAAGTCTCAAGTCCGGGCAATAACGCACACTCCCTGAAACACAAACAGCACAATCCCCCGACTGTGCTGTCATAATACAAAGAGAATCCCCCTGCCCCCGGAGAGCTCCAGCATGGAACATTAAGAACATGCCCCAATCCACAAAGGTACACCCGTAACTCAAGGGCCAGTGGTCCAAAGGTCCCCCTGAAAGACACGATCAAAAATCCCTGAGACCATTTAGCTACTCCCGGAAACCTCAGCCCAGGGCACTCAACTGAACACTGAAGAGGGAGCCCCAACAAGACAAGGAGGGATGTGGGTGACAGCTGGCTCTGGGGAGACACTGCTAACCTGATGCGCCCCCTCCTGCTTCAGAATAACAGAGACAAGCATTTCTCTTTCAGAAGCACTGGGCAGAAAGCTACACCAAGAGCAGGCTTGTGAACAGTGCCTTGTCAGCACACTCCCCATCAAGCGGCCCCCTAATCCAAGCCTCACATGGTGTTCTTGAGCAAACAGACACAGAGAGGGAGACCGTCCTGGCCCAACTCACACCGCATGTGGGGGCAGCTCTGCATGGAGCCTGTGCCTGACCTGCCCTCTAGAGCTGTTCCCTCCCGCTGCCCCCAAGGCTCTTCTCCTCCAGGCCCATTCTTCCTTCCAAAACCGGGGGCTCACCTCCTGGTTCTGAGGATCCTGCCAGGTTGAACAATGCTCAGAAGCAGGTGACCATTTAGCAATTCATCCAGTGGGACCTCTGCAGGCCAGAGCAGCTGGAGCTGTGCCCGTCCCCAGTGGCAAGGAGAGACTGCCGCGTGCAACTTTGAAAGGGTTCTCTCTTCCCTAAACACTTCTGATCACCCTCCTCCCCCTCCGTAGTACTATGGAGACATGTGCTCTGCTTGGGAGGAGGTAGGGAGGAAGGTGCAGCTATTTACTGGAAGAAGGGCAACAGCCAGCTGAGCCATGCTCCACACTCACGACCAGCAGAAGCGGACTGGGAGAAAAATAGCTCTGTGTGCTGCCACAGAATTATTAACCCTTGGGCTCCAGCTTTGCTCCTCACACAGCTGAAGCAAGAGAAACAATACACTTAACCAATGGAGTGCCAGCCAAAGACATTACATCACCGGTCAGCACCGCCATTGGCTAATAATTCCTAGAAGGCATTATCTGCTTAACCCTTTCGTGAACATCACAGCAAAGACTCAAAAAAAAGAGTTTAACCCATTCCATAAAAAGAATTATTCATAATTTACAATAATTGAGCAAAATAAATTCTACAGAGTGACAAAAACTCCCCCTTCTAGCTTTTTGGTTAGAAAGGGAGATGGTCTAATGGATACCAAAATGTGCTAAGTTTGTATAAATGGCTCTTTGATAGTGTCTTCATTACTGGGTGAGCTAGGTTTCAAAATGTTCCATTTCCTCAGAAACAAGTTTGTGTTAAGACTCTAGTTTTAACAATCACAAAGCATTCTATAAGAACAGTATAGAAAAAATTATATGGATTATAAAGCATCCTACATACATATGGATCTGTTGTTTTTATATTATTACTTCCTATCATTACTACCAATTTTTACATATATGTAGAGACCAACTATTATTGTTATGTAATTACTCCAATTAATAAATAAAGACCTAGTTTTTTATCTCAAAAAAAAAAAAAGACTCAAACATTTGGTCTAAGCCTATGGGTCCTGGACCATGCTTTTACCAGGATCATCTGGGGTGCTTTCTAAACATACAAATTGCTATATTCTATCCCAAACCATCCAAATCAGATTCTTGAGAGGAAGTATGTGATGGTTTAGCTGCTTAAGTCGGATCCGACTCTTGAGACCTCACGGACTGAAGCCCACCCGTCCCCTCTGTCTAGAGGGTTATAGTCCATGGGATTTCTCAGTCAAGAATACTGGAGTGGGTTGCCATTTCTTTCTCCAGGGGATCTTCCTGACCCAGGGACCAAACCCTGGCCTCCTGCATTGCAGGCAGATTCTTCACCATCTGAGCTACCAGGGAAGCCTGCATGGATTTCTGTATTTTAAACAGTGTTCAGAGTGTGGAAACCACTGGCCTATTCAGAAAGGCTTCCTCTCTAAGAGATAAATGAGATGAGATTTCTCTGATCATTTATTACGTGCCCAACGCATTACTACATCATCTCACTTATTTCCTGCACTGAGCAGTGATGTGACTGGCTCTATTTCATAGGTATAAAAAGAGAGACTAAGTCATTTGCTCAGAGACAGAGCCTGGCTTTGAAAGTCAGACTGTACCCTACCTTGCTCCTCTTTTGAATCTTCCGCTTGAAATCAAATCAAGCTATTTGCCTACTTATTGCCTCCAGGGTTACAGAAACAATAGACCTCCTGGATGAGCTGAAAAATACCAGTAACACGTGAAGAACTAGGGAGTGAAGAGAAAGGGAATTCCCACAGCAGGTGTTCAGGGATCATGAACCTTTCAGAGAATCCTTTTCTTTCTTAGGCTCAGTTCTTCTGCTTCTGCTACAAATCTCTGCTTAGCTGTCACTTTCTCTAGGAAGCCTCCTCCTACCCCCAAATCTGGGAGAGATGCCCCTGGTCCAGGCTCCTATGTCCTCCGTATCAGTGGCCACACTGCTTGCTTACCAGGTAAATTCCACAAGATTAATTACAGCCATTTGTACCTTCACCAACATAGGCCCAGCACAGTACCTGCCACATGTGAGTACTCAATCTTGACTGTGGAAAGAGGGGAGGCAGGGAGGGAGGGGAGGCAGGGAGGGAGGGGCGGAGGGAAGGAAAGAGAGAGGGAAGAAGGGAGGGAGGGAAGGTCTTTACACAAATTCTAAACAGCATCACCCTGACAAGGGAAAGGCAAAGGACTGGAAGCCAGGGGAACCACATGTACAAAACTGTCCGACCTTAGGCAAGCCCATTCTCAAGGGGCCTTGGTTTCCTCATTTGAAAATAACAGAAGCACCTTCCTTGTAGGTAGCTACGAGGATCAAATTAAAGAATGATACAGGCTCGGATGTGCTCCTCTGCACTTTCTCCCTAGATCTCATCTATATTATTGGCTGACATCAAAGTGCTAACACCCCTCTTATTAGCCGGAGGTCCCCCCAGTCTCTGTGTGAATGTCTTGGACATCTCCAAGAGAGCATTTACATTTTCTCCCCCTGTTCTTCACCACCACTCTTTGACTGGTGCTCCTATCTATTGATCTTTTTTTTTTTTTAGTAATTGAGATGAAATTTATAGAACATAAAATTAACCGTTTTATTTATTTATTTATTTTTGAACAGGGGAATACTATGCTTTATTTTTTTATTATTATTTTTTTTATTTTAAAGTATACAATTCAGTAGCATTTAGTATATTCATAGGTATAGTTCAAACACAACTTCCATCCAGTTCCAAAATATTTTCACCATCCAAAAAGGATACCACTTAGCAGTCATGCCCTGTCTACCTTTCTTCCCCTCTCCACACGAAACTCCAGCAAACAGCAATCTGCCTTCTGCCTTTATGGATTAGTCTACTTGAACTATTTCATATAAGTGGAATCATATAATATGTGACTTTTTGTGTCTGGCTTCTTTCACTTAACATGTTTCCAAGGTTCATTCACATGGTAGCAAGTATCAGTGCATACTCAGTCACTAAGTCATGTCTGACTCTTCACGACCCCATGGACTGTAGCTCGCCAGGCTCCTCTGTCCATGGACTTTTTCAGGCAAGAATACTGGAGTGGGTTGCCATTTCCTCCTCCAAGGGATCTTCCCGACACAGGGATGGAACCAGAATCTCTTGTATCTCCTGAATTGGCAGGCGGATTCTTTACCACTGTGCCATCTGGGAAGCCCAGCATATATCAGGACATCCTTCCTTTTTATGGCTGAGTAAGATTCCATTGTAAGTACTTACCACATTTTTGTTTATCCATTCCCCTGTTTATGGACAGCTGTCATCCAATCTTGAGCCATAAACCTGGGGGGTCACCCTTGATCCTTCCCTTTCCCATAATCCTGACATCGAATGTATCAGCAAGTCCTGTCCATATAACACCCCCAATTCAGTTCCTTTTACTTTTCCAATACCATTGCTACCCTGCAGCCAGGACACCAACACCTCTCTCACCAAACTCCTAATCTGTGGCAAGATCCCATTCTTCCCAGTCCTTTTTTTACCTGGGAGCTGCATAAACCATCCATTCACTTCAGTAATATTTACTGGGCACTTTTCTTCATGGAGTTTGCCTCCCGAGAGGCATGATAGACAACAAGCAATTATATAACATCAGGTTGTTACTAGGTCATTAAGATTCTTCACTGTGTTTTCATTGCACCTTGAGTAAAATCCAAGCTCAGCATGGCCTTCCATGGCCCCATCTATTCCTCCAAACTCCTTTCAGGCTGCTCTCCAGTCATGCTGGGTTCCATTCCTCCACCTCATGGTCCTTGGACAAGTTGTTCTCTCTGCCTCTTGATCTTGGCATTGCTGGACCTTCCTCATCCCTCAGATCTCAGTGTAAATATCACTTCTTGGTGATACCACTCCTTTAAGTGGATCTACCCTTCATTAACTTCACTCATTCAAGAAATATGTGCTGAACACTGTGCTGGGATAAAGTGAGGTATAACCTCCTGGAGCCCTCAGTCTAGCAAGGAGGACCAATTACAGAGAAGTAAATAAAATGAATCAGCAAGTGTGGTGAAGGGGGCATAAAAGGGAGGATATCTGCTTTATACCAGATGATCCAAAAGGCCTCTCTGAGGAGGTTATATTGAAACTGAATGGTGAGAAAGAGTCCAGTGGGAAGACGGCCTATTACTCTCCATCACACCCTGTCTATATAATGCAACAGTCCATTCTTCAGTATTTGCTTTGAAGGAATCAAAGCATTTAATGTCAGTCTCTGCCTCCCCTAATAGACTAAACTGTATTCCCAGTTTAGGGAATACAGTACAGTGCTGACCATTTAGGAGGCATTCAATGCACATTGATGAATTAATTACTGATCAATTAGTTAATCAATTCATCAATGAAATCATTCCACAGACTGAAACAAGTTCTAGAGTTTTTTGCTATGGTCATTACTTTATAGCAGAAGGACACTGACTCTGTTGGGTTTTAGAAAACAATGGGGTGACTGTAAAATGAGAATGCATATGCATAAGAGACACTGGATAGTAGTCATTGTAGTCATTATCATGAAAGATTCTTTCCTTGCGGAAGCTGATCGACTCAATTCAAACTCCAAAATCCATTTTCACGTGCAGTCAAGAAGTTTAAAGGTGAGAGAAAGGAATTCTTCTGTTCTTCACTGGGCACAGCGCAAAGCACCTTCTCTCTGGTATCTCAGCCACTTCCCAAACCCACCCTGGGAGGGAGCTGCCCCGGCACAGCTCTCAGCAACCCCCTCCTCAGCAACCCCCTCCGAGAACAGGGCACCTCTCACTCCCCGTGTTGGTTTCTGGGAGTGCTGGCTGCGCACAGTTCACAGTTGAGCTTCTCTTCAGGAACCATCCTGCTGAAGGGACACCCAAAGTTATGCCCCCTTCCCTGGAGGCAGTCTGCCCCCACTGACTGATCAACATGGGGTTTCAAAGGCCTGGCCCCCAGCCTCAGATCACCTGAGGCCTCTCCTGCTTTCCATCATTGACCAACTTCTCCCTCTGCCCCCATCCTGCTTCTCTCACCATCCATCCCTTGGAGAGTGAGACCATTCCCCAAGAATTCACTTACACCCAATTCTCAGAGCCTCTAAGTCTTTTCCCTTAGAATCCAACCTATGACAGGTGGGGATGATGACTTCCTTTTAAATCAGAAAACTGAGATTCAGAAAGGTTAATAATGTCCCCAAGGCACATGGCTAAAGTGACTTTCTGGTGTGACTCCCTGTCAAGACTTTTCTCTTCACCGCAGCCTTTAACAGCTGAGGCTATGTCTCCATGAGATAGAAAGAGAAGCCCATAGAGGGAAAACCAGAAGATCAGAAATGACAGGCAGAGGTTCCCTTGACCATCCTCCAGGGGTCACCCCTGACAACAAGGTCCAGGTCAAAACCTCCAGAAACAATATGAAAATGACATGTAGGTTGCAGAGGCAAGCATCACATGAGCAACATCTCCATGCCTGAATGATCCATGCTCGGAAGCCAGGGAGCAGGGCTCCTGGGCAGACACTGCTGCCTTTAGGGGCCAGAATATTTGCAACCACATCCAAAATATTAACTGCAACTTACCAGCTTTCTATTGCTCCAATCTCCATCCATTTCCACAGAGCTGCCAGAATTCTTCCACTGCCCTCCTTGATCGCAGGGCAAAAATCTATAGAGTCTAAGGCTGCATTTTAAGGTCTGTGCATGTTTTAGCTCCTGCCATGTTGACAGCTCATTTCCTCCCCACAAAAGCCCTAGTCCTATTTGATTAGCTGATATAGGATTAACTGATGGCCTTAGTCAGGATACTGGACTTTTTCAGTTTTTTTACTTTTGCACGTGAAAATCTCTGGAATTCCTGCTATCCCATCACACACACACACACATGTGCATACACACCCTGCCCCCCAGTCTTGGTATCCCATCATACACACATGCACACACACACACACACACACACACCCCAGCCCACACAGCTTTCAGCCTGGCAAACCCTCCTACTCCTCTAGTCCCCATTCAATAGTCACCTCCTCTTGGAAGCCTTCCTGGCTTGCTCATGGTCCTCCTCGCCACGTAACATCCCCTGTACAACACTGCATTATAACTGTTTCTCCTGTTCTCCTTCTTAGTCCCAGGGACTTCTCCAACACCCTTATTCCTGACTCTAGGGCTTAGCACATTGTCTGGCACACAATAGGAACCCAATAAACGCAGAATAAATACACGAGGCGCTCCATAAAGCGCTAATTTCTCTGTCCGAGCTTGGCCAGGGAATCACTCTGAGTTTTTGGTTTTTGTTTTTTGCCTGAGCTCCAAGAGACCTAGAAATAAGAAATGGCATGATGAATCTGACCCCTGGCTCCGGGGGGCAACAGGTCAGGAGGCGTCTGCAGATCTAGGTAGAGCAGACGTCCCGCCTCTGCGGTCGCCAGCTCCCCGCAAGCTCTTCCCGGGGCCCCGGCGCTGGGTGGAGATTCTCTTGGGAGCCACTATCCGAAGCCCCTCTGGCTCCCTGGCCCCTCTGGCGTCCCCCGCACGGGCACCTGTCCGTCCCAGGGTCGGCCCGGAGACCTGGCAGCAGCACTCGGGGAGGCAGCTCGGCGCGCCGGCTCCTCCGCCCCCTGTCGGGCCCCTCCGCGCGCCTGCATCCCTCAGGCACAGAGCCGGAGCGCCCGGGAACGCAGCCTGGCGCCGGGACGCCACCAGCAGCCTCGGCGGGAGGTGGCGGGGACTCCCCTGTTACCAGAAACCTCACAAAGTCTTACTTCGGTGCGGGCTCTGCTTACCTTGTGAGCCGCCAGGAACCCGGAGCCGGGGGTGTGCCTTGGCTGCGGCGCCCGCCTGCGGATCCCCTCGGGTCCCCGAGCTCAGCCTCCGCCCCCTGTGGCGCGCGAGCGTCTCCCCTCGGCAGCCCAGCCTCCCTGCGCCGCGGGGCCCCATTGGCTCGGGCAGCCTGACCCCGCCCATTGGAGGCTCCGCCCACTAAAGGCCCCGCCCCTCACGCCCCTCTTGCCTCCCCGCCACCCTTCTCCCGGCCACTTCAAGCTGGTAAAGTGCTTCTAGACTCAGCTCTCACCAAGCTCAGGCAGCCGAGAAAGGTAATAATTCTCCATCCCAAGAGCGTCTAGACGCCCCTCGGGGAGTGTGAAGAGTGCAGAGTCCCTGGAAACCAGCTTTGAGAAAGTCACCTGACCCTCCCTGGCCTTCGGGAGACTCCAGAAATCCCACAGCAGATGTCTCAGGCCCTGTGCTAGGCACTTAGAGCCAGGCGTGCATTCGGGTAACCACACAAAGTCTGTCGCCCTCACGAATTTTGCACGAGGTGGGGGTCGGGGCGGGCAGGCTATATGCAGATAAACAAATCAAAAGGTAATGCCAGATTGTTGTGAGCATTATCGATGGGGTGATTTAAATAAGAAAGGGGGCGATGACGCTATAAATGGGATGGTCTAGAAGGCCACTTTGAACAAGGAGATGGAGAATAAAAGCCTTTCCAGGGCTGGAGGAGGAGCATTGCTGACAGGGAGCAGCAGATGTACCTTGGTTCTGAGGCTGGAGCTGTAGTCTAGGATGGCCCAGTGCAGTGAGCAAGGGGAGAGAGGGTTAAGTCACCCAGAGCTCACAGAAGTGTGAGGCAGGGTTAGGGGCTTCAGCTTTGCTGTAAGCATGGAAATAAACCAAAGAAGGGTTTTGAGCGGTACAGTGACCCTTTTAAAAAGACCACTCTGGCTTTTTTGTGTGGAGAATGGATTTTCGAAGAGAAAGAAAGAATGGAAGCAGGAGACCAGTTAGGAGATGTCTTAGTCTTACTCTGTGCTGGTGTAACAGAATACTGTAGACTGAGTGGCTTAAACAAAGAAATTTATTTTCTCAGTTCTGGAAGCTAGAGGTCCAAGATCAAGGTGCCCTCGGGATGGGTTTCTGGTGAGAGTTCTCTTCCTGGCCTGTAGACTGTTGTCTTCTATCTGTGTCCTCACATAGTGGGGAAAGAAAGACCAAGCATGCTGATGTCTCTGCTTCTGAGGGCACTAATCTCCCGTCATCTCATCTAAATCTAAAATCTGAAACTCCCGAACACCCCATCGCCAAATACCACCACACTGTGGGTCAGGGCCACCACATATGACTGATGGGGAGGGGGGGTACATAATTCGGTACATAATAGCAGAAGGTTGTTACAGAAATCAAGGCAAGAGATGATGGGGGCTTAGACCAAAGTGGTTACAACAGAGATGGGGAGAGTGAACTGACTGAAATATATTTTGAGAATATCATGGAAAGGCTTAATGATGGCTTGCATTTAGGAGATGAGGAAAACGAATGAATGAAGAATGACTCTTGGGTGTTTATCTTGAACTACCTATGGGGTAATGGTGTCATTGCCAACGTGGGGAAGAGTATGGAGGAACAGGTTGGAAGCAGAGGGAAATGAAGGAAGTCTCCATTGTTGGCATTTGAGCAACCTATTAGATAGCCTATAACAGTGCCAGGCTCTCTTCAAATGATTCCATATGTGTTAACAATTGTCTATATAATTCCCATGATAACCATATGGTAGAAAAGTACTCTCACTGTCCCCATATTCCAGATGAGGCAATGAAGGCACTCCCCAAGGTGGGTGACTGGATACATAAGTCTAGAGCACAAGTAAGGGTCTGAGACTGGAAAAGTGCATTGGAGGGTGCCCTGACCTGGGCTGTATGGGACCACCAAGAGAGAGCATGCAGTATGAGAAGAGAGGAGAGCCAAGGGCTGAGCCCTTGCAAGGTTCTCTTCCAACATCTTCCACTTATTGCATGACCTCTACTAAGTAGCCTTAGTCAATAAGAAGGAGTGACCCAACTTTAGTAACTAAGAGGGAATAAGATTTGCTCAGGGATTGCACATTCTAATATGAACATGGACAGGCAGTAATGTAGCAAGTGAAGTTGGCAGGGGGCATGGAACAAAGAAGGGTGGTTGGTGTGTCACATTCAGGAGTGCCCACCTGTTTAAGGGAGCAATCATTATTCCACACCAGCTGATTTTTGCCATATGGAACATGGACCCTGAGTTGCCAAATGATCTGATTTTTATTAAAGGGCTAGGAATTCAGGTTATGTTAAATCTACAGATTTATTAATTTGGCAATTAATTTTAATTTAGTCACTACTGTTGGGCAAAACCAAACTTATGTATGGATAGGATTTGCTTCTTTGGCTACTGCTTTCCACTTCTGGGTTAGATAATATCTCAGGTCCTTTCAAGAAACTTCCTGAATAGTTCCTGTCTAGACACCAGACACAGATGTTGATAATAGTTGGACATAAGAGGACCAAGGAAATCTCAACTCAGAAGCACAGCATCGTCTTTGATGACATTTGGCCAGTCTCTGCCTTGACCCACCTGACCTATCATTTCTAAGCCTCAGTTTCCCCATCTGTAAAATGAGGAGCTCAGAACAGTGCTTCTCCAAGACCCCTCCCAACTCTAACATTTAGAGTTATATCATAGCAATAGTTTTATTATTAATGATTTTCAAATATGCACAGAAATTTACTTGGAAAAAAAATGGAAAGGGTGTTCTTGTCTGGGTCTGTAAATTCAAAAGGTATCACTAAGTATCAGTTTTAAACAAAGAAGAAAAGAGGAAATAGGGAGTGAGATAGAGGATTAGATGAGAAGCCAGGCAAATTGTGGCATAGAAAATTATTTTATATTGAGCTATGAATAAGAAAAAAAGGCAATTAGATCAGGAGCGCTTAATGGTTTCTACTGAAACTTCAGTGTATTGTAGCTAGTTCTCTCTATATATCACCAAGGGTTTTGCAGGAATGAGATTCTCTGTCATGTATTGGAGGTCAGCTACACTCTAGCATTATTTATTCTTATGTGCTGAGCTTATGTAATAAAAAGAGCCTGAAAGCAGATAATTGCTCCCCATAGCATTAGTCCCTTCTGTCCCCACCTGAGATATGGTTTAAAGCTGAAGAAACAGCTTATGATTTTATAAATCACTGGATCTTGTGTAGCAGAGTGAACATGGGGTGGAGAGCTGGGAGACCTGACACACAGTCATTGAATAACCTCTCTGAACCTTCTCCATCAGTAAAATGACTGCTGCACAAAGGTGGCTTTCCTAGAAGATATTTGTATTCAGGTCTCCGCATTTCTTTGGAGGGACTTTTTCATTGTGTGGGGACCTGGTAATTCCCAGGGCCAGATCCTTCTATGATTCTCCACTTCTCAGTCTCCCAGAACTTTTCAGGCAGAGGTGTCATCTCAATTGGACCAATTAGATGCTCACTCCTGGGGCTTTGTCTCTTCAGAAAGTGACAAAGATGGAGAGCTAGAGATTGACCATGAGACTGAATAGAGTGATGGTAGAGGCAGCAGCCACATCCTAAAGAGGCTGGACCAGTGCTTGCTCCTCGGTCATGAATCTCGTTGGCCAATCTCCAGAATTCCCTTGGTTTCTGCCAGTCTTTCAAGCCTATTCCTTCATGCCAGCCCTGTCCCCCATCCAGATTTATTTTGTGAATTTCCTATCTCTACTAAATTCCCTTCTTGAGTTAGCAGTTCAAATTGTTTCTCTTGTTATTAACCAAGAATCCTGATGGATCCAGGGAGGAAAGAAACATTGTATCATAAGACACAATTTGGATATGTCCGGATGCACACACATTGATAGGCATACATGGTTCTCCTATCATTCATTAAGAAATCTGGCTCCATGGTGGTGGTAGTGGTGGTTTAAAAGGATATTTGTTAAGAACCCAGATCTGCTATTCTTAATAGATCTTAAAAAATGACCAAGCCCTTATAATAACAAAAACAACTACAGAAATAAGCCTTCCCATATGTAAATGTTGGTTTGCAAAGTCCTTTCACATAAATGCCCTCATTTTATATGTGCTCCTGTATGGTAGGCAGATTAGATAGTATTCATGGCTCATAGATTAAATTAATAATAGCTATCATTTACTGAACACTTTTTGTGTTCCAGGCACTGTGCTAAAGGCTTTACATACCCATCTATCAACCCTAATAAGGAGATGTTATCCCCATATCACAGGTGATGAAATTGAGGCTTGTGCAAGGTCATATAGATGATGTGAGAACTCAAACTCAGTTCTTTCTTTTTTAATGTCTTTGGCTGTGCCTTGGGGCTTATGGGTTCTTAGTTCCTTGAGCAAGGATCGAACCCATGCCCCCTGTATTGGGAGTGTGCAGACTCTTAACCACTGAACCACCAGGGAGGTCCTGAACTGAGAGTTCTGTTCCAAACTCCAGAGTTCTGTCTTGATGACAAAGGCTGTGTGCTTGTAACACACACATAGCTTGGTGTCATGTAATACAGCCAATGAGAAACATTGCTATACCTGGAATCCAGGTCCTGAGTCAGGAACGTTTCCATTCTATTTGGCTATGGCTTGTTCAAACTTGTCAACAAGGGCAGAGTTGATTCAGTAGCCCATCATGGAGAGATGTTTAAGGTCACAGAAAATTATTTTCATATTTCCCACTCTCTACCTGTCATGGTGCCTAAAATCCTTACAGTCAAAGATGAATTGCTCTGTCTGAAGGTTGATCAAGGGACACAAATGCACATGTGCCTGTAAGGAGTAAGATGGTGCTTTATCAGCTGCGGGGGAGGGGGCGTAAAACAGCTCTGGAGCCTGTCCAGAAAGGGTTAAAGTAGTCATCATTTCACTGTGTATTTGCTTATCAAATACTCATGTGGTAACTGCCTCAGGTTCTTATCTATAAAATATAAAATGGGGACAGTAACAACAACAGAAACAATAATAATACCTTCTGGAGCTCTGGTAAGGACAAAATCTATTAGAACAGAGACGGTTCTTACTGCATGCCTGGTGTATATTAAGTATTCTTCAGGTGTTAAGAATAGATTAACTAAAAACCAAAACAATTTGACTTCGAAAAAAGAGGTAAAAGTGGAAAAACTTTTCAATTTCACCTGTTTCCTCTTTGGATTTTTTTTTTTTAAATAATAGTTATTTTGTTTGTTTCCTCTTTAGACTCTTTAAAAGATATTTATTTATTTTACTTATTTATCTGGCTGCCCAGGTCTCAGTTGCAGCACACAGTATCTTTTACTTGCTGGCATGTGGAATCTCCTGGTTGCAGCATGCAGGCTCTAGTTTCCTGATGAGGCATAGAACCCAGGCCCCCTGTGTTGGGAGCATGGAGTCTTAGCTATTGAACCACCACGGAAGTCCCTCCTCTTTCTATTTAAAATTGTTTTAGAAAGACAAAGAGGTGGGGCTAGAATAAAAGAAAATCTGAAAATATTAATTTACTCCTCCACATGAAGCAATTCATTTCATCTCTGTGCTGTACTTGTGCTTAGTTGCTCAGTTGTGTCCGACTCTTTGTGACCCTTTGGGCTGTGGCCCACCAGGCTCCTCTGTCCATGGGACTTTTCAGGCAAGAATACTGAGAGTGGGTCGCCATTCCCTCCTGCAGGGGATCTTCTCAACTCAGAAATCAAACCCACATCTCCTGCTTCTCCTGCTTGGTAGGCAGATTCTTTACCCACTGAGCCATCAGGGAAGCCATGAGCTTAGTAAAATGAGGGGAGTGTTTAAAATGTCCTGACATCTATGATTCTTGTTTTCAACCGCAAAGCAAAGGCTCAAAAGTAACATAGCCTGGTCTGGAGCTGAAGCAGATTGTGAGCTAAAGCCTTTGAGCAGATTTTGAGATAAGGATTTCATGCTTGCTTATTTGTAGTGCAAAGCATTTTTTTGCTGACATTGCAAAAGATTGTCATGGCAACCAGGAAGCTAAGTTTTCAAGTCTCTGGAATTCCCCTTTAGGGGAGGCAGATGTCAGTGGGCGTTCCTTTGTAATTAAGGGCGCTTGAAGGTTTTAGCTGATCAAGTCACTTTCAAGGTAATGTTCTAATACATCTGCCTCCACAACTCACTAAGGAGCAGCTGCAGCGAGGCAGAAAGAAGACCAGCCTCTATCCAATGAGATAGGCAATGAAAATGCATAAGCCGTTGTTCTCACCACTGGTTGCATGTTAGAATCACCTCTGGATAGTCCAGTGTTTGGGCCTCTGATTCCCCAACCATGTCAGGTGACAAGGAATGGGCCTGGGTATCAGCTGACATTTTTGTCAGTCTTTTGGGTGACATCATTGTGTCATCAAGGTTGAGAACCACTGAGCTGGAGTTTGAATCCCAGATCCACGTCTTCCCGTACAGCTGTGTGGTCTTGGCCCAGTCTCTTCACTTCTCCAGTTTGTGGATTTCTTCACCTATAAAATAGGGTAATATAAATAGCTTTACAGAGCTGTTGTGAAGCTTAAACACAAAAGTGCTGAGGCTTTCCTGGCAGTCCAGGGGTTAAGACTCTCTGCTTCTAGTGCAGCGGTTGGGGAGTGTTCAGCCCCTGGTCAGGGAACTAAGATCTCACATGGAAACTAAGATCCTAAAGCTGTGCAGCACAGCCAAAAAAATAAATATCAATCAATAAATAAAATTTACATACGAAAGTGCCTGGCAAATACCATTATATCAATGTTAGCTTCATTTGAGTTAGAACAAGCCTGGAATTGGGAAACCCAGAAACAAATGTGCATATTTGATATAACATGGTTTAAGTATTGGCTCAGAGAAAAAAGGAACAGAATAGATACATTTTAAGTTGCATAACTATAGAAAAATATTTGTCCTTTCAAAGGTATTTACATATTTTATTCTGTTTGACTTTACAAAACCCTCTGAAGTTGAAGTTATTATTGTTCAGAGAAGTGAACTTGTGTGCTCAACTTGTTACATCTCTTTGTTGGGTAAACTGATCAATTGCTAATGCTGTGCTAAGTGGCTTCAGTCATGTCTGACTTGGTGACCCCATAGACTGTAGCCCGCTGGGCTCCTCTGTCCCTGGGATTTTCCAGGCAAGAATACTGGAGTGGGTTGCCATTTCCTTCTCCAGGGGATCTTCCCGACCCAGGGATTGAACCCACATCTCTTCTGTCTCCTTCATTGGCATGCAGGTTCTTTACCACTAGCACCACCTGGGAAGCCCCCAAACTGATCAGTTAACCTCTGTTAATAGCTTCATGTGTCATCCTTCTAATTTAAGATACTTAAATTGTCACAAGAGCTTTCTGAAAACTTAACGCTTTTGCCCAAAGGAAGTCCGTTCATGACGGAACTCTGTGGCAGGCTATGCTTCAGTCTGGAACTTTGGGCACCTTTCCATTAGGGCACCTTTTCCTTACACATCAGCTTATCCCTTCTGTGCATTCTCTGTTTTCCAGACCCATCTGTTCCTGTGCATGTGGTATTATTTAGTCAGAATATTGTGTCTCACTTCCTATTTGGTGTGGAAGGAGTAATTTGGCAGGAATACCCCTCAGAGGACCCATGTGCATCAATAGGAAGGATTTGAGGCCACATCAAAATTAAAAATGCATATATCCCACTATCTAGCTATTTCACCTCTAGGACACTTTTCTAATGACAGACTCACTCATGTGCAGAAGGAGTCGTGTACAGGCAAACATGTCCATCAAGGCGTGATGAAACCCTAACTATTCATCAGGGGAATGTTAAGCATAAAATAGCTTGTCCATATGTATGTAATGTTATAGAGTACTAAGAAGAATGAGGTAGATCCGTGCTAATGTGTGCTAATCATGATCAAGGGAAAGTGCTTAGTAAATAAATAAAGTGTTACAGTATGTGAGTGTCTATATATAGAGAGATAATATATCTATAATTACATATTTTATTTTATTTGTAAATATACACACACTAGCTGTGTATCTATACACACTATATATACATATATATGTGTACACACACACACACACATATACTGCAAGAGCACAAAAAAGTTGCTACCAATGGTTATCTTTAAAACTCGCAAGAAGACCACCTCATTATATGTGGTGTAGGTAGGTTTCAAAGGAGTCTTCGCTGCTGCTGCTGCTGCTAAGTCGCTTCAGTCGTGTCCGACTCTGTGCGACCCCAGAGACGGCTGCCCACCAGGCTCCCCCGTCCCTGGGATTCTCCAGGCAAGAGTACTGGAGTGGGTTGCCATTTCCTTCTCCAAGGCATGAAAGTGAAAAGTGAAAGTGAAGTCGCTCAGTCGTGTCCGACTCCTAGCGACCCCATGGACTGCAGCCCACCAGGCTCCTCTGTCCATGGGATTTTCCAGGCATGAGGACTGGAGTGGGTTGCCATTGCCTTCTCCACAAAGAAGTCTTTAGCCTTCTCCATAATATTCAAATTTATATAAGACTATATTTGCATTACACAAGGGCAGGTGGCTCAGTGGTAAAGAATCTGCCTGCCAACCAGATTTGATCCCTGGGTTGGGAATATCCCCTGGAGAAGGAAATGGCAACCCGCTCCAGTATTCTTGCCTGGGAATCCCATGAACAGAGGAGCCTGGAGGGCTACAGGACATAGTGTTGCAAAGAAATAGACACAGCTTAGCAACTAAACAGCAACAACAATATGTTTGCATTATTATTGATATAATCAAAACATAATTTAAAGACCCAAATCCTATCATTTTTTAAAAAAATTCGATCAATGCAGTAAGATATTTTTAAATGGGAGGTTTTAGAATAGAAACTTGAGAAAAGTTGCCATATTTAGCACTATGCAGAAGGAAGCACGGACTTCCCAAGTATGGCTAGTGGTAAAGAACCTGCCTGCCAATGCAGGAGATGTAAGAGACGCAGGTTCGATTCCTGGGTCAAGAAGATCCCCTGGAGGAGGGCATGGAAACCCACTTCAGTATTCTTGCCTGGAGAATCCCATGGGCAGAGGAGCCTGTGGGGTACAGTCCATAGTGTTGCAAAGAGTCTAATATGACTGAAGCAACTTAGCATGCACACAGAAGAAAGAGCCCTAGACTGGGAGTCAGGTTGTCCAGCTGTGTGACTTTGAGAGAGTTACTTTCCCTCTCTGAGTCTCTATTTTTCCTTTGTTGCCTGAGGAGAAGTTTGGATCTGATTCATGGTTTTCTAACTGTGCTTCTCAGTGCCCTAGTGTTTCCAGAGGTGGCTCAGGGGCCACTGCATACTGTGTGTACGTGAGGAGGAGGGGTGTGTGACAGGGCTTGGAGAAAGAGACCTGGAGAGAGAGGGGCAGGGAGGAGACAGAGAGCAAGAGAGGGAGAGAGGGAGAGAGAAGGAGGGAGGATTTCTGTGATTCCATTCAGCTCAGCTGTTCTAAACAGAAGCAAGTAACAACAGAAACTAGATGATTGGATTTAAATCTTAGTGTGTGTGTGTTGGGAGAGGCAGAAAAGAGGCTCCTAGCTGGATGTTTCTACCTTGTCATCAGGAAGAACAGATTCAGCCCAGACTCCAGACAGCTGGCCATACAGTGGTCCCTTCATGCTGGACTTTGAGTACTTTATGTTGGTCAGAGCAAACAGAAGAGAGAATGATGAGCTGACTGACCTTGGTGCAGAGTTCCATCCCCTCTGGTTGTCTCAGTACTCTGGGGGATTGGGATCCCTCTCCTGGCTTTCTAGCCCCTGGAAGAAGAACAGAGTTTAACTTTCAGAGGCAGACAGTTGCTTTTCCCAAAACTACCACCATTTATCAGAGACATACCACCAGACATCAGAAAGCCACCATCATATGAAGAGAGAGAGTGCATGTGGGAGCACTACTTGGTCTATAAAATGCTAAATGGAAGTTAGGCATAACTTTCATCACCATCACATAGTGGCACATAAATATTTGTTCAAAGAATACCTTCTTAATAGCTTTTCCTTTCAGAAGAGGTATGAAGTAATGGCAAAAATTTGCCTTGATATTAATAAGATCTGGGTTCAAATCTCAGCTGCAAACTTACGTGATGTGCATGACCCAAAGCAATAATAATAATAATAATTGTGCATTTATGCACCAGCCTCTGCTGTGTTTAACCTCCCTTATCTTCCTTTTTTCAGTGACACCATGAGATTAGTGTTAATATCCCCATTTTATAGATGGAGAAACTGAGACTCAAAGAAGTTAAGAAAGTTATTCAAAGTTGCACACTTTGTAAGTAGCAGAGTCAGGAGTTGAACCCACATCTACATTATTTGAGAATCATTGTTCTTAACCTTTCTAAAGTTTTCCCTGTCTGCTGATTTAAGTTCTGCCTATTTTGCAGGATGATCATAGTGACAAAATACAGCACAACACAGCATGAGGATTGATTGGGCCAGTTTATATGATCTGTCCTTTTATTCAGAACCTGGGATGTACGTTTAAAAGCAAGAAACAGTATAGTTTTGTATATGAAAGAGAGTAGAAAGAGATCTTTTATTAATGATACTAAAATGCACATTTGTGATTTTTGTGATAGGGTCACCTCCTTGTGGGCAGGTAAGATTGTGAGTAAGGGACTGTGCATAAGGAAGTTTGTCACTTCCGGAATGAAAATTCTTCTTCTCTCTCTTCCCCAACCAAATCTTCCCCATTAGACTTTTCTCGAAGCATGATGGGAAAAACACATTCAGGACAGGTGGAATTACAAATTCTACAGTGCTCTGCTCTGGCTATGGCCACTGCTCCCAGCATGAATATCTCTGCTCATTCATTTATTGCTCCTCTGGGAACTGGCAGTCTCCATCACTGTGTTGCCAGGCAACCAAAACAGCACCTGCCTCAGAAGATGAACAAACCAATCAGGGCAGTCAGAGGAGGAGCTTTACATGGTTGGCCTCCAAGATAGAAAGAGGACTCTCTGGGTTGACTCAGGACTGTGGCTGCTAGAATCAGCATCAGAGCTGGAGGGAACTCGGGAAGTCTGAAATCTCTCATTTGGAAAGGCCTAGCTGGGTGGGAGTGAAGTCTTAAAGGTCACACAATAACTCTGAGGCAGAGTCAGGAGGACAAGTCAGATGTGAAAACAAGGCTAATGTCCCATCCTTATACTTCATTGCCATCATTTCCAAACTCATGAGTGGGGCATAGTCCTTGTATCAGGCCCTCTGCTTGGTGAGAGGTGCAGAAAGCATTTAGACACTGTTCCTCAATCATCTTAGAGTTTCTTTATTACTCCTCCATATCCAAGGCAGTACAGCATGGTAGTTAAGGGCGCAATATCAGCTCAAACACTTACCTCTTATGGGAGAATGTAGATTACTTAAACTTTCTGTGCTTCAGTTTACAAATTCATACATTTCCCATATGTAAAATGCTGGTAAAGATGAGAATAAAATAAGCACAATAAAGTGAAAGTGTCAGTTGCTCAGTCGTGTCTGACTCTTTGTGACCCTATCGACTGTAGCCCGCCAGGCTCCTCTGTCCATGGGATTTTCCAGGCAAGAATACTGGAGTAGGTTGCCATTCCCTTCTCCAGGGGATCTTCCTGACCCAAGGATCAAACCTGGGTCTCCTACATTGCAGACAGATTCTTTACCATCTGAGCCACCAGAGAAGCCATGCCTAGAACAAGGCAAGGTTCAATCAATGATGGTCACACATGGGGCACCAGAGCTTGGACTGGGCGGCTTGGGTTCAGTTCTTGGCTCCACCTTGTATTCACTGCACTATCACTGTCAAGTTACCTACAATTTCTGTGACTTAGTTTACTTACCTGTAGAATGAGCATGATAATAGAGCCTCCGAGGAGCTAAAGTTATTTAATATAAAGTGTGTAGAACAGTTTCTGATGCATGGTAAGTACTCTATACATTTTCATTAATACAATATATCAACAAATTATTTATTGAGAACTTAATATGTAACAGGAACTTTCCTATGACCTGGGGATATAAAATAAGCAAAATAGGCAAGTCTGTCTCAGTTTTCATGGAATTATGACTATTGTTACATTCTTAATAATATCTCTTTACTTCTCAGTCCCTGCAATTAAACATCTTGAAGCCGGGGGCATGTGATTGCTCATATTTGTATTACTTATGCCTGGCACAGAGTCTAAAGTAGTACATGTTCAGTAAATATTTGTTTGATAAATACCTGGCATTATTCAAGATACAGGACACTGGTTCTCAGTGGGGGAATGAATTTGTTCCCCAAGGAATGTCAAACAATGAGAGGGGACATCTTTGGCTTTCACGCCTTGGAGGAGGAGGAGAGGTGATGCTGGTGCTAGTGCATAGAGGCAAAGAATGCTGCTAAACATCCTACAGTACCTGGAATATCCTCCCACAGCACAGACTTATCCAGCCCCAAATGTTAACAGTGCTGAGGTTGAGAAATTCTGGTGTCAGAGATCAGAGAGGAACAAAGGCTTATAAAGACTCCTTCCCTCCAAAAGCTCTTGGTCCAGGGGGGCCGTGATAACAAGGCATGTGGAATGCTGTGTGCGAGACAGGGAGAGCACTATAAGGGCAAAGCCAAGAGGCCCTGGGCAGAAGAGGCTCCTGGTGCAGCTAATGGCTGAGCTGGTTCTTCAAGGACACATATGGTCTTCGGGCAAATCCTGTGTGTCCTGGGAGAAGTTGTAGGGCTTGGGGAATGCGAGGGGAGGGCCAACAGCATGAGCAAAAGCTTGAAAGTAGGAAGGGGTACAGTTTTTGTTAAAGTGCAAGAATGAAAGTGGGGAGCAGAGGCTGTGGCAGGAGATCCTGTGGGCCCCAGGGGAGGCATACTATGGGGTTTGGGCATGACGCAGTCAGCCAGAATTTCCCAAAATCGGTTCCCTGAGAAATAATCCTTTAAGATGTACCCAGAAAGAGCTGCAGGGAAAGAAGACTGAGAAAGTGCTTAATATCACTCCCTCCCCTTTTGGAGATTTGCCAGGCTCATTTGTATCGTATGTTTTCTGAGAATTCCTCCGTTAAAGAAACTTGAATTATTTTATTGAATTTATCTCAGAGTTTTCCAAAGTTACTTGACCATGAAAACTTCTTTCCCAGACAGCTGTCTCCATGGAGTCTGCAGACCTCTGTTTGGAAAGAAACCAGAGGAAACTATTGACTGTCTTGAAGAAATACCATGGCTGGGTTCGGTATTTCAGGATTATCTTCCTGGCTCCTGTGTGCAATGTATTCAGAAGGTAAGAAATGTTTATACATGTTGTTCAAGCACTTGACCTCTGGGATGTATGCCCCACTAGACTTAGTATAGAGAGTGTGTTTATTAACCATTTTGTCCCTTCTTCAGCCTGGCGTGCAGTCAGCACTCACTCCATTTTTGAATGAAAGGATGTTGTTGCCAGTCTTACATTAGACCCTGAGGCTGAAGAAGAGAGAGGCAAATCCTATTCTCCTGCAGTGAACAGACTGGCAGGCACATAGTAGACATTATGGACTGATAGAATGGTTCACATAAATAAGATGGAAGGTAGCAAGGATCAGAAATGGCGTGGGGCCTGGGAATCTGTATTTTAAACTAGTTCCTTGACTACTTCTGGTGTCCAGGGGCCGGCATTTGGGAAGCCTTGTTTGCCAATCAGAGATGACCCCAAGTTTGATTATCTTACTGAGATCAAGGTCCCAACTTTCTTACACTGGCTATTCTTGATCCCTATCCTTTGGGGTCTCTAAGCCCCTGGACTCACTGCCCCTGAGCAGTGAATGACCCCAAATTCTTGATCCTGCTTGAATCCTCTGATTGATCCTGGAGCAATACAGGTCCTTCATAGCCCATAAACCCTAAGGGGAGCATCTCTACTTGATATTGATGGAGATGTTTGTTTCTGATATCCACTTCTCTATGCTCCCCCCAACACCCTTGGCTCCCTCCTGGCTGTAGCACTGCATTCCTGAGTCTGCACAGTCTGTTTGAAGACACCTACGAGATAAAGTACATTTATGTTTTCGTGTAAGCTGTGTACACACTAAAGCTGTTTGGTGTTTGATGTTAAATTTAAAAAAGAGAGAAAGAGGACTATGTGGTCTTTTAGGAGAGGCTGTGAGACTTGCCTGCATTTCATCCTGGAGAGAGTTTCCTGTGGAAATGAAAGGGGAAAAGTCTCTGATTGACTAGTTTGTGGCATGCCTGCATGCTCAGTCATTTGTCATGTCCAACTCTTTGCAACCCTATGGACTGTAGACCACCAGGCTCCTCTGTCCATGGGATTCTCCAGGCAAGAATACTCAAGTGGGTTGCCATGCCCTCCTCCAGGGATCCTCCCGACCCAGGGATCGAACCCACATCTACTGCATTGCAGATGGATTCTTAACCCACTGAACCACCTTGGAAGTGGGAGTTTGTGGCAATTGGAATCATTTTCTTAATTGGTTGGTTGGAAAGAGAACAGTTATGATTGCCTTAACAGGTAATTCTGAAGTTCCAGCTTGTGGATAAGTTTCACCAGAATCATCTAAGAATCTTAGGAAAGAGTTATGCCCAGGCCTCACATGAGATCTTGTGAATCAGGGTCTCCACAGGTAAGGTACAGAAACACTTATTTCCAAAAATATTCCCTGGAGATTCTCATATCTCAATCTCATTCTCAATCTCACAGTTTAGATTGATAGGTATAGTGGGTGATGGACCATTTCTCAGTCTGGCACAGTCTCATCCTCTCATTAAGCCAGCTCTGACTCTTTCTGTCCCAACTCTAAGTCACAACCCAGCATCACCCACCACAGGCCACAGTGCATAGCCCCAAGATCCTTTCTTATCAATTCTTGGACCAAGCTCCTACCAGCTAAGGCTGTTCAGTCCTGGCTGTCAGATGCTGGTCTATGAACCCCCAGGGCTGGCCCCCATTGCAGCTGCACCCTGCCCCCGATGAGTCCTCAGCACAGACGTTTCTGGGCAAGAGAGAAAATCAATTTTTCCTGCAGCTGTCTCAAGGGATATACGTTTCCTATCATTAGAGTTGGTAATTTCCCTGATGATGGGAACATCATGTCAGCGCTCATCCAATTTAAACAGGTCATCTGCTGACTGGATTGTCTTCCCCATAGGGAATAGTGGCAGGATGGAAGTGCCTCCTATTTCTGCTCAAGAGAAGACTGAGGGGTTAGTTTTATTCCCTTTAAACTTTAGTCCCAAAGTTTAAATAGACTTTGCTGACATTTTCTTATTGGACTTCATAACAGTTCCTTAGGATAGCAAAAGAATTTGCCTTTAATTGAGTCAAGAGGCTTGCATGTGCCAACCCATATCTTTAGTGAGTGGGGCTGAAGTTCAGAGTTCAGAGTACACATACATAACTTTGATCACTGAACCTTAAATCAGTCTCTAAATAAAGTCATATTTTACAAAGTGCAAACTAACGATCAAAAGAAATTTTAAACTATGCCTGACTCTCTCAAAGATGAATAAAAGGAGCCTATCTTATAACCTAGAACACTTTTTTTAAAATTAAATTTTACTTTTAAAAAGAGTGTTTATTTATTTTTGGCTACATCAAATCTTAGCTACAGCACACAGCTTCTTTAGTTGTAGCACATGGGCTCAATAGCCTTGTGACATGCGGGATCTTATAGGGATCGAACCCCCATCCCCTGCATTGCAAGGCATATTCTTACTCACTGGACCACCAGGGGAGTCCCCTAGAACAACTTTTAAAAATCCCTTTTAGTCTTTCTTTCTCTTCTTTCTCATCTCTTTTGTGCTCCTCAACTCATCCTCATGAAATCCTTCAGACTCTTAACACCCAACCCTTGCAGTTTTTATTTTTACTTCCTTTCTCTCTCTCCTTTTTTTTTTTTTTGGATCTCCAGGCCTGTCTCTTCATTCATATTCTTCATATTATGAATTTTATCACAGAACGCTGATAACTAGACTAGTATGCCAAAACTCTACTAATTGCTGTTTATTATGAACATTTATTAGCACTTACTAACATTTTTAATCACCATAACATCCTCATAAGATGGTTATTGATATTATTCCCATTTTAATGATGTCTAAATTCAGGCTCAGAGAGATTAAGAAACTGGTCCAAAGACACTCAGTTTGTGAGTGGTGGAATCAGACAACTTTTGAAAAACATTTTTCAAAGGTGAGTAGAGAATTTGGAGGCTGGAAACATAGGCACACTAATAACACAGATGGGGTTATCATCTGTCCTGCAGATCACAGTCCTGTGAACAGCCACCATGACAGTGTTCCTGTAACCCTCCCACTGCACAGGAGGGCATTCAGACTCCTGTCTCTTCTAACTAAGAGCTTCCTTCCTGGGTCTCACTCTCTTTCTCATCTTAAGTTCCTCCAGGTCCATTATCTGCTCATTCTGGTGATTCATATTGTCTTTCTGTGCTCTGATGTCAACAGGAAAGGGGGTGAACTGGCTGAATCAGCAGAGGGCCAGCGTTTGCAAATGTTAGGAGGAAAGAGCATAGCCTTGTTTCGTGTCTTCTTCCTCACTCTTTAAAGCCTGGTCTCTTGCTTATTTGCCAGGACACCCTTTCATCTCTCCTTTCCTTCCATAGAATTCCCTTCTGCATCATTGTAATGTGGAGTAAATTATCTCTGATGTGTGTTTCCTCCTATGATCATGATTACAGTATGAGTCATCATCTGAGCAAGAAATGGCCTTAAGAAAAATAAATAAATGAAAAACAAGGTATGGTCTCATAATAAGCAGATATACAGAGGAGACAGAATTCTCTGTCTTTAGTCCTCTGTCCAGAAAGTATACAAGGGATAGGCGGTACCTATTTCAAAGGCCTGGACTACTTTATATCTGGTCTGGCATGTTTTCTATATACCTGACATTTACTGAGTTTTTTTATTTAGGTGCCAGATACTGCTCTAAGTGCTTGACACCTATTAACATTTCTAATCAGCATGATGTCCTCATAATATGGTTATTGATGTTGTTCCCATTTTAACGATTAAGGCTCAGAGAGATTAAGAAACTGGTCCAAAAATACTCCACTTGTGAGTGGTAGAATCAGAATTTAAACTCATATCTTTGATAGAGCCTTCACTGTTAACCGCTGTGCAACTCTGCTTCTCTACCTTTTCATCCAAGTAGCTGGTTGGATTCTTTACTAAAAATATACTGATAATCATATTCCAGTAAAAGAATTATATTTTTTTAGCCTGGAGAAGTAAAAGTTTGGGAAGGTAGAAGGTAGGACAGCTAATATGTGATAAGGATGGCATTTGAGGTCAGTTGTTACTCCAAATCTCATGGGTTTTTAACATTTGGGTAGTTGAAGAATTTCATTGACAGTGACGAGGAAAATCCTTACACCAATCTTGAGGAGATTTTGTTCATTATTTTTCTGAAAAAAAAAATGTATTTCAGTTCCCTTAAGTGCGTTAGTCAACTGGGCTTCATTTCTGCTATTCTGCTTGCAACTCTTATACACCAGTGGTGGCAAATTATCTCATTATTCCGCATAACACCCCAGTGAGGAACCATAAGTAAAACAGTCCTCATTATTCAGAAGAGGTGACTGAGGCTTAGAGAACTTTGGTAACTTTCCGTGATTACATAGCTAAGAGGTAGTAAAAGTTGAATAATTGTTGAAAAGGTCTTGGAGGAAAAAGATTTATGGTGATCCTTATTTATATCTATGGACACTTCCTTGAAGAGCTTTGCATTATATAGTTGAGTGATTGAATCTATAATTCTATATTCCTTCACAGAATCACATTCTTTTTCCCTTTCAGCCTCTTGTAGCTGCTTTAATTGGATGAGATTAGAGAAGCACAGTAAATGGAAAGTTTTCCTTTCATGAGCTCTGGGCACCATCCACCTAAATTGTATCTTCCAGACAAGGTGATGTCATTCAGATTGGACGTGTCTTTAGAGACTGATAACACGCTTCCTGTGAGTGAGTCACCTTCCTTTGGGTTGTCAGAATTAGGCAGCGTCAAATCTAATAAACATTGATAGGCCGGAAAGAATTCTAATGTACTCCATGAGGTCAAAGAAATTCAGTATCTGAGACAGTAGTAACTTAGATCTGTTTCTCCTCTGATCAACCCTGGAACTTCTTTTCACCCATGCTTTCAAATATATAAGGAAATATACGGGGATAGGAAATAATAAATACTAATATTTGGAAATAAACCTTCCTAACTGACAAAATAAAGATACCTGTGGAACTTAAATCAGAGTACCTGACTTCTTCCTTGATTCTTATTTAGACAATTGTCACCATATACCTCACCATCCCACTGAATGTATACACAATCCTTCTTGATGGTGACAATGTACTTGAGATGGGATAAATTATAAATGGACTAGTTCTAGGAATTTAGTTAGTTCTTGGCTTCAGCTATGGCCTTGTGGATGCAAATTTCCCTCTCTGTTCGAGAGACTTGTGTTTAGTAATTTTTAGGATTCTTCATCTTGTTTAATACGTGTGTGTGTGTGTGTGTGTGTGTGTGTGTGTATGCTAAAGTACCAGATCTTCAGGAATTTTGAAAGAAAAGCTTCAGATATATTCCTCCTAGTGCCAATCAAGTTTGTCTTCTGTCCCTGGTGCTGAATTGTACAAGCCATTAGGGTTCCAAATGTGGTTACTTTTAGCTGGCAAGGAAAAGGTAAAAGAAACAAAACCAAATGTTTAGACCTTATAAAAACCTCTAGACATGGAAAATAGTGTTCATCAATATGCCTATGAGTGAAATGAATATTTGTTGTTGTTCAGTCGCTAAGTCATATCCAACTCTTGGCAACCCCATGGACTGCAGCACACCAGGCTCCTCTTCACTATCTCCCAGAGTCTGCTCAAATTCATGTCCATCGAGTCAGTGATGCTATCTAACCATCTCATCCTCTGCTGCCCCTTTTCCTTTTGCCTTCAATCTTTCCTAGCATCAGGTTCTTTTCCAATGAGTTGGCTCAGCGGAAATAAACATGGACAAACTTAAAAGAAATCTAATGTGCTACTCACTACTCATTAGCTGTGTGACCCTGGACAAATTATTTCTCCTCTACCCTGTAGAACTATCACAAAGGGTTTTTATAAGAATCAAAGGAGTTAATGTACAAAAAAATGCTAAAAGCTGAATCTTTAATATTGAAAGTGCTATGTACCAATAAGAACTTATTATTACTCTTTCCATTTTGCTAAGGATATTTATGAATAACATATTCAAGACACAGAATAATAATTAAAATGTATTGAGAGCTTATCTGTATGAGATGTACTAGTTCACTATTTCCTTTGCAGTATTTCTATTGTAAGTGAGGAACTTTATAGACAGAGAGCTTAAATAACTTTCCCAGGGTCACATAGCAGTTTTATAACTAAGATTTGAAACTAGGTTATCTATATCCAAAATCTGGTCCCTTAAGCACAACCCTGCTGCTTCTCAATACTTTTGATTTTCTACAATTGGTGATGTAGAAGGCAGGCTGGATATGGAAGTAGTATTTTCTGTAGGTGAGATAGTGTGGCACAAAGAGAATTTCTGGTTAAAAATTTTCTTTCAGTATTGGAATGTAACAGCCTCACATACAGCAAGATAAATTTACAAAATTTTAATCTTTTTCCTTGAGGAGATAGGAAGATAAGGGATTTTCCCCTTTCCTTTCCCAATTATCACAGTTAGCATGTGTATCCTAAACATGTGCTATGTATATTTTACCATTAATTTTAATGCAGAGATTAGAATATGTTATGCCTTTTGGTTTACTGCCTTCACCTCTGATCCAATGATTAAAATAATTTCAATAATCCATCTTGTTTATTGTGCCAATAGTCTAAACTTGAATACTGAATATCCTTCACTTGAAATCCCACTTGCAGTCTGAGTATAATAAACTGTAATTCATGTCCAATCTGGATGGATGTGCTTATATACCACTGTTTTGTTTTCAGTTCTTTTCAAAACTAGGCTCCTTTTCAGAGATATCTGAAGTGTATGTACTATTTTCAATTTGCAGTAGGAGACTGGCATATAAAAGAAATAATGAAAGCTGCATTATTATGTTCTCAGAAAATAACTGGTAATGGTATAATCAATTTTCTCAGGGCTATTTCTTTTTCCCCTATTGACTGCTCAACCTCCATCCATATGAATGGAAAAAAAATGTTAAGCATGTGTTGATTGCTGTTGGGCATGGACTAAATTACTTAAGTACAGCAGCTTTACAGGTAAATTGGTTTATGACTCTCAGTCTGCCATGTTGTCATCATTTGGCCAAGGTCTTATAAGTTCTTTTCTCATTAGTCAGTGATAGGCATAGCTATAATGCATCTTCAGTGTGAAATGTACCAGGATGGTCAGGCAGGAGGAACTAACATTTATTATTTACTATGTGTCAGGACCCTGGGTAAGTTCTTTGCTACATCATTTCATTTAATCCTTGCAATGACTCATTGAGATATGTGCTGTCTCCCCATTGTATAGATTAACAAACTGAGGCACAGAAAAATAAATCAACATGCCATGGTCATACCTGTTAGTTATAAAAATTGGTAGCTGGTATTTTAAGCCAAGCATAGACAGCATATTAAAAAGCAGAGACATTATTTTGCCAACAAAGGTCCATCTGACCTCAGAGCCCAGGCTCTCTGTTTCTATGTTCTGCTGCTTTCTATCTGCTCAAGGTTTTCAAATCCTTAGATATCAACTCAATAACATTGAATTAGCTTTTATTTGTGGCAGGGACTGTGTGAGACACAAAGAATGCTAAGATTATTCAGATGTAGTTTCTTCCCCTAAGGTCCTCATGGCTTAGTATGAAATTCATTGTAATAAAGGCAGAGAGGGTTACAGAAGAGAAAGAAGAAGACAAAGAGGAGTAAAAGAGGAGTGGTCAGGGGGATCACCACAAGATATGACACTGGATCTAAGTTTTTAAAATTCAGGGGACTTCCCTGGTGATCCAGTGGTTAAGACCCCATGCTCCCAATGCAGGGGGGTCTGGGTTCAATCCCTGGTCAGGGAACTAGATCCCATATGCTTACAACAGAACTGGTGCAGCCAAATGCATAAATAAGTAATAAAAAAGTGAAAATTCAGAGGAAACAGCATGTGCCAAGGCTTGGAAATGTGAAACTGAATGGCACAAAACAGATGGGAGACACTACAGCACAGAGATTTGAAGCTAGGCTTCTTGGATTTGAATCCTAGTTCTACCTGGTGGTCAGTGGCAAGTTCCTTGCCTTCTTTGTGCTGTAGTTTCTCATCTAGACAATGATGCTTTTGAACTATGATGCTGGAGAAGACTCTAGAGAGTCCCTTGAACAACAAGGAGATCAAACTAGTCAATCCTAAAAGAAACCAATCCTGAATGTTCATTGGAAGGACTGATGCTGAAGCTCCAATACTTTCACCACCTGATTCGAAGAGCCGACTCATTGGAAAAGACCCTGATGCTGGGAAGGACTGAGGGCAGGAGGAAAAGTGGGTGACAGAGGATGAGATGGTTGGATGGCATCATAGACTCAATGGACATGAGTTTGAGCAAACTGCGGGAGATAGTGAAGGACAAGGAAGCCTGGAGTGCTGCAGTCCATGGGGTCCCAAAGAGTTGGACACGACTGAGCAACTGAATAATGAACAACAACAACAGCTATATAGTGAGGATGGTAATATTGTTAACTGTTTGATTGTGTAATAAGGATTAAATGTGAGGGCTAAAGTATGCAAATCACTCAGAGCAGGGCATATTTATTAAAAGCACTCCATAGCAGCTAGCTATTGCTCTTATTACCCACTATCTTTATTATTTTTATGCTTATTACTATCTCATTGTTCTATTAGAGATAATACAGACTAGACTGGATCATACACTGTAATTTTCTTTCAAGCTTTGCCATGCTTTCCAGAGACATCAGCAGACTTAACAAACCCAGCTTCCTCACAGAATGAACTAGCAAAAATATGGCCTTCTCTTCCCTTTAAAACTTGAACTGTCGGTCCATTCTGTTGACAAAAGCCCAGCAATTTAGGGCTACTTGGAAATTTCCCCTCAAGGCACAGTTTTACTCCAGACTCCAAGGAAGGAAGGAAGAAATGAAAAGCAAGGATGCTCTGCTGAAGAAGAAACCCATGAGAGTGGATCACTGGCTTTCTCCCCAGACAATGAAATCATTGGCCAAAGGGACCCTGTTCTTGCGTGTGTTCAGGAACTTGTTTCGGGAGCTGTCATCCCTCCCAGTTCTGGGTTTCTTAGAACTAGAGGCAGCAGGCTTGTGAGGGTGAGGCTTCTGCTATCTTCTCCCCTCTTTCTCTCAGGTGTTCTTTTGCAGATTTTGAAATAACAAAATACGGTGGAAATTACATCATAATGATAGTCAGAAAACCTGGGTTCTTGTCCCAGCTTTGACATTAACTGGGTAATGATAATTGCTGCCATTTATATAGTGCCTGCTGTGTGCCCGACCCTGTTGTTTATGTGATACTTTAACTGACTTAGTCATCACAAAGGCTCAAGGATTTGGTATATTAGTCAGGCTAAGCTAGGTTGTGCTGTAATAACAAACCGCTACCAAATCTCAGTGGTTTGTTTCTCACTCATGCTCTGTGTTCATGGTAGGTCTCTGGGTACCCCGTTCCACTCTGTCTTTACTCCAGGATCCAGGCTGTTTGAGAAGCCTCCATCTGAAATGTTTTAGATTTCATGTCAGGGAAAAAGAAGAGACAAATCACACATGGTCTCTTCAGTGCTTCCACGTGGAAGTGACATAGTCACAGGGCTCCCATTTAATGGCTATACTTAGCTTCTAGTGAGCATGGAAGAGATATCTTATTGTCTACCTGAAATAGGAGAACCAGAATATTGGTAAACAGCTACTATAATATACTGTTATTATCAGCATTTTATAGAGGAGGAAGCTTAAAACAGAGAGGTTAAGTAAGTTGCCCAAAGTTACATAGCTCGGAAAGTGGAAAAGCTGGGATTTGAACTCAAGTGGTCAGCTGCAGAGACTGCTCTTAATCACTGTGCATAAACCTTTTTCAAGGCACTGAACTTGTCCAAGTTTCAGTTTCCCCATGTGTAAAATTGGGGGAAAGTCTCTTTCTTCCGTCCCTCACAAAGGTAAACATAGACATTATCCATCCATCCATCCATCCAATCCATTCATCCACTCTTGGTAATGGATGAATAGGTAGTAATTGGCATACCTAATGTGTGCCAATTATTGTTCTAATTGTTTTGAATTAGTAGTGAATAAGCCTAAGTCTCTGTGCTTGTGAGGGGTATATTCTTCCATGTCCTAGGAGACCCTGGTCTAGTAACCTTAGATATGTAGATGACACTACTCTTATGGCAGAAAGCAAAAAAGAACTAAAGAGCCTCTTGATGAAAGTGAAAGAGGAGAGTGAAAAAGTTGGCTTTGAACTCAACATTCAGAAAACTAAGATCGTGGCATCTGGTCTCATCACTTCACGGCAAATAGATGGGAAACAATGAAAACAGTGAGAGACTTTATTTGGGGGCGCTCCAAAATCACTGCAGATGGTGACTGCAGCCATGAAATTAAAAGACGCTTGCTCCTTGGAAGAAAAGCTATGACCAACCTAGACAGCATATTAAAAAGCAGAGACATTATTTTGCCAACAAAGGTCCGTCTAGTCAAAGCTATGGTGTTTCCATGAGTCATGTATGGATGTGAGAGTTGGACTATTAAAAAAGCTGAATGCCGAAGAATTGATGCTTTTGAACTGTGGTGTTGCAGAAGACTCTTGAGAGTCCTTGGACTGCAAAGAGATCCAACCAGTCAATCCTAAAGGAAATCAATCCTGAATATTCATTGGAGGGACTGATGCTGAAACTCCAATACTTTGGCCACCTGATGCGAAGAACTGACTCATTTGAAAAGACCTTGATGCTGGGAAAGATTGAAGGTGGGAGAAGAAGGGAATGACAGAGGATGAGATGGTTGGATGGCATCACCAATTCAATGGACATGAGTTTGGGTAGACTCTGAGAGTTGGTGATGGACAGGGAGGCCTGGCGTGCTTCAGTCCATGGGGTGGCAAAGAGTCGGACAGGACTGAGTGACTAAACTGAACTGATGAGGCACTGGATATCAATAAAATAAATAAAGGAATAAATCAATAAGCCAGATAAAGATAAATACTCTGAGGTCAGTAAAATGTGTGGTACTATTATGGTCTGGATTGTGTCCCCCTTTAATTCATCTATTGAAAGCCTAACCCACAATGTGATGGTATTTGGAGATGGGCCCTTTAAGAGATACTAGGGTTAGATGAGGTCATGAGGGTGGGGGCTTCGTGATAGGATTAGTGGTTTTATAAAAGGAGGAAGAGCAAGAGATCACTATTCCTCTACCATGTAAGGACACAGCAAAAAGGCAGTTATCAGCAAACCAAGATTTCTCACCAGAAACTGAATTGGCTGGCACCATGATCTTGGACTTCCCAACCTCCAAAACTGAGAAGTCCATGTCTGTTGTTTAAGCCACTCCATCTATGCAGAAATCTGTAATTCAGCCTGAGTAGACTAATTGCACATATGATAGAAATTGACTAGGAAAGGCTCTTTAGATTGGGAGATCAGTGAAAGACCATATCAAGAAGTGACATTTGATCTAAGTTGATCATGTGAAGAGCTAGAGAGCAGAGAGAATGACAAGCAAAAAGCCTCAGAGGCAGGAAGAAGCTGTGGTGTGTTTGGGAACAGAGAGAATTAGATTAGCTGTAGTGCAGTGAATGAGAAGGAAACTGGCAGTTAATGAAAGTATAGAGGGAGGCAGGAACCAGACCATAAAAGAAAGATACAGATCAGTGGTTTTTACAAGATTTTGCAGCAGTACCCTTGTTTTGAGATTTTAAAACCCCTTTGGGAATCTGCAGAAAACCATAGGCATGCTTATCAGTAAAGACCCTCATGACCATACAGATCTCAGGTTGGTAACCTCTGAAAAATGTAAAATCATTTCAAATAGTAGGAAAAGAGAAGAGAGAAAATGACATTGTTTGCAAGCTTTCTCTGTGCCAGAGGCTTTGCCAGTTATAATAAATTATTTATTTAACATGTTTTTTATAATCCCATTTGATAAATGTTGAAACTGAATATCAGAAAGGCTGAGCAATATGCTTTGGGTTCAGTGGGTAGTAAATGATAAAGAATTTGAATTAAAGTTGGCTACTCTCCAGAACTATTATTTTTATTTGATGTAGAGTCTGATTTCATCCTGCCAATGGTATTTTTATTATTAGGTGAAGGGTCTATATTTTCAAACAGTTGAAGCAGTATCCATTTCCTTTTCACTGGCTCTAGCTGAATAGCAGAGTAGCTGAGATTCTAAGTTTCCATTTCTTTACTGCCACAGTGATTATAATGTCAGCCTTTATTACTCCCAGCAGAGTGGGGAAATATAATCCCTACACCACTGCCAATTAAGACAGCATCAACTCTATTCACAGTTTCTCCCTCTTTGTGAATGCCAGAAGACCTGCTCCAAGACTTTTTCAGTGGTTTAGTATTCTGCTCAAAGGAGTCATTTGCTGAGCATCATCCTTCTTAATTAGGGACCTAATGTATTGCAGTTAGTCCTTTGAACAAGGGGAGGATGGAGACCTAAAAAGGAGGCGTGACCATTCATTTCAAGGTAATCAGCTTTGAAGCTGCTTGACAATGGATATTGATTTCCTCATGCCTGGAAAACCTCTGGAGAGAGGTTTCTGATCTCAGCAGTCTGGGCAATCCATGTGTTACCTTATTTGCTCTCAACATACAAGGCCAGAAAATGGATTATAATGCAATGAGCGAAGAAACTAACTTCCCTGAAAAAACAGATGTTTGAGAATAATTGTAAGACTCCTCCTAGATCAAAATGAGGACGAAAAGTTGGAAACAGACTAGCAAACCCCATTTCCTAACTTCTTCTAACCTTACGTAGAAACTAATCCTTTATAGCACAAATTCTAATTCTGTTACTTCCAATGGTTGTATTGCCCCATTTTAAGGATGAAGAAATTGAGGTTCAGAGATGTGAGTTACTTTGCACAGTCACAGAGCAAGTAAAAACCTGAGTGGAGAATTGAATTCTATTTTGGTCTAAGTTGCTGTTGTTGAGTGGCTCAGCCATGTCTGACTCTTTGCAACGCCATGGACTTGCAGCACACCAGGCTTCCCTGTTCTTCACCATTTCCTGGTGTTTGCTCAAACTCATGTCCATTGAATCAGTGATGCCATCTAACCATCTCGTCCTCTGTCGTCCCCTTCTTCTCCTACCTTCAAGTATCTTTTAGTTTCATGACTGCAGTCACCATCCGCAGTGATTTTAGAGCCCAAGAAAATAAAGTCTCTCACTGTTTCCGTTGTTTCCCCATCTATTTGCCATCAAGTGATGGGACTGGATCCCATGATCTTAGTTTTTTGAGTGTTGAGTTTTAAGTCAGCTTTTTCACTCTCCTCTTTCACCTTCATCAAGAGGCTCTTTAGTTCCTCTTCACTTTCTGCCATGAGGGTGATGTCATCTGCATATTTGAAGTTGTTGATATTTCTCCCGGCAATCTTGGATTCCAGCTTGTGCTTCATCCAGCCCGGCATTTCACATGATACACTCTACATGTAAGTTAAATAAGCAGGGTGACAATATACAGCCTTGATGTGCTCCTTTCCCAATTTTGAAATTGTTGTTCCGTGTCCAGTTGTAACTGTTGCTTTTTGGCCTGCATACAGGTTTCTCAGGAGGCAGATAAGATGGTCTGGTATTCCCATCTTTTGAAGAATTTTTCCATAGTTTGTTGTGACCCACACAATCAAAGGCTTTAGCGTAGTCAATGAAGCAGAAGAAGATGTTTTTCTGGAATTCTCTTGCTTTCTCTATGATCTAATGGATGTTGGCAATTTGATCTCTGATTCCTCTGCCTTTTCTAAATCCAGCTTGTAAATCTCAAAGTTCTCGGTTCACATACTGTTGAAGCCTAGCTTGAGAGATTATGAATTCTTTATTCCTCCACTACATTAGGCTGCCTAATTTTAATAGATATGCATTTTCCTCCCTTAACTTTCCACTTGCTTTAACTTTTTTGAGCCAGTTAACGCAGCGTGATTCAGAGATAATGATGCCATGTTGGTGGAATTTGTCTTCCATAGATGACTTAGCCAGGTATCTACAGACTGCAGTAGAGCTAGGTAGCAATACTGCGTGTTACCAGTAGGTGTCACCATCTTATCTAATGTGTTATTAAAAAGTCTTTACTGAGCACGAACTTTTATGTCGCTGCTGCTAAGTCACTTCAGTCGTGTCCGACTCTGCGACCCCATAGAAGGCAGCCCACCAGGCTCCGCCATCCCTGGGATTCTCCAGGCAAGAACACTGGAGTGGGTTGCCATTTCCTTCTCCAATGCATGAAAGTGAAAAGTGAAAGTGAAGTCGCTCAGTCGTGTCCGACTCTTAGCAGCCCCATGGACTGCAGCCTACCAGGCTCCTCCCTCCATGGGATTTTCCAGGCAAGAGTACTGGAGTGGGTTGCCATTGCCTTCTTCACCTAGGGCTTTATTATAAGTGCTAAGGATACAGTCGTGAACAAGGCAGAATCTCTGCTTCATGAAACTTACATTCCAGTGGGAAAATCTGAGCCACAAATGAATATATAATATTATATCAGACAATAATCAGTTCAATCAATAAATGCTGAAATTTAAGACTTCAGGCTTAGAAATCATCTGTGTTTGAAACATACTACGTGGGGAAGACTTGAAACTAGTGACATGAAGCCAGCTGCCATACAACATCTCTTCATCTCTCAAAAGAGGTACCTGTAACTAATTCTGTTTATCCAACAGAATAAATAATCCAACAGAATAAATAATAAACAGTGAAAATAGTCATTGATCCCATTCCCCCTGTGAAACAGATAAGGAAAGAAAAACTTCTTGGAACTAGAGTTTATTGCCTGAGTGTCCAACTTAATCCATTTACCATCACCTTCAAAATAAGTCCCAGTGCTAGCATAGTCTACTAGGCCTATGTGATCCAACTATCTCTCCAGCTGATCTCTGACCACACTCTCCTCACACTTTATACCCTGATAAACCAGATCTGCTTTCATTCCCTACATGAGCATTCAATTTTACCTCTTCAGACCTTTGCTGATAATAATACTCCATTGGAAAGCCATTTTTATTTTTTCTCATTTATTAACCCCTACTCCTCTTTTAAGGCCATATTCTATTATCACCTCCTCCAAGAAGTCTTTCTTGTTTTCTCCAATCTGAGTTAGGTGCTTTCTTTTTTCCACATCTTTTGTATTCCACCACTTGACTTCCACACTATGTTACAGTGGGATGTCTATGGTTAGTTTTCTTCCTGAGTGAGGAACTAGGTTTTATTTATCTCTCTATCCTCTAACTCAGCATTGTATAATAGAAATATAATGCAAACTACATGTGTAATTTTAAAATTTCTAGTAGCCTATTTAAAGAATATGAAAAAAGGAAATTCATTTTCCTTATGTGTTTTACTTAAACCAACATATACATCATCATTTCAGCACTTAATTGGTGTGGAAAATAATCAGTGATATTACTTAACATTCTTTTTATCACACCAAGTTTTCAAAATTTGATAGGTATTTTATACTTACAGCACATCTCAACTCAGAAACCAAAGCTTCATCAGAAATGCTTGATCTACATTTAGAGTTTACAAAATTTCTTCTCAAAAAAATATAGTAATATGTTCATACTCTTCTAAACATACTTAAAAGCTTTCTAAAATTGGAATTAAATACCAAAAATATCATTTTTCTTTACTATTCAAATCCATATAGACAAAACTGGTCCATCATATTTAGAATAATTAATTTGACTTTGAAGCTAAAGCATATCCATTGCAAAACTATGTTTATCCATATAGATTCATTGACTCTGGTGTGAATTCAGTATTGGGCTTCCCAGGTGGCCCAGTAGTAAAGAATCCACCTGCCAATTCAGGAGACTCAAGAGACATAGGTTTGATCCCTGGGTTGGCAAGAACCATGGAGAAGGAATGGCTACCCACTCCAGTATTCTTGCCTGGAGAATCCCATGAACAGAGGAGCCTGGTGGGCTACAGTCCGTGGGGTCCCAAAGAGTTGGACAAAACTTAGCATGCATGCGTGAACTCAGTATTAGCATTGGGTGCAAAACGGTGTTGGATAAATTGAAAAGCAGCTCTAAATTTACTCTGAAAAATGTTTTTCAAATTTTTCTTCTCAGTTTTGCAGCCAGAGTACCCACTTCTTTCAATTTCAATAACAATGTTCTGCATATTGATTCCCACTAGAAAAGTATATAAAAAGCATTATTATTAACCTGTGTAATGGAATTTTTAATTTCAGCAAATTCTCATACCAATTTTGTTGGGTTACAAGTAAGTTTCCTTTCCGTGAAGCTTCAAGTCTGGATCATTCATATGTAGTGTGATTTGGCTAGGAAAGGTAAATCACATTGACATGTTTCATCTTTGACTTAGTGAATTTTGTTTCAAGAAAATCTTGGAGTTAGCAATACAGTAAATTTTTACAAAACAACTAACTGATAAGTACTGGTAAAAAAAACAAAACAAAAAACCTAAGATCATTGACTTCATTGCCTTTGATTTTGTTTAGTAGATCTGTAAACTGACAATGATTCACAATGTTTATGTGTACATACTAAAGAATTTTAACAACTGAAAACATGACTCTTTTCATAAAGAATGCTTTGGATACTTAGTCCAAATATTTTCAATATATATCATACAGTGAAATGAAACAATAGATGCCTGTTGTTTAAAATTTTTTAAAAATCAGTTAAAAAAATTTCACATGGCTAGAGCATCATGTGTAATGACTGAAACTTGTTTTTTTCTACATATAAGGAAATTCCTCTTTTATAAGTGCAAAAGATTAAAAATGATCTATGCCACAAGTAGTATACTTTAGGCCAGGGATTGACAGTATTTTTGAAATTTGAGAAACATGTACCCCCAATATTAATTGAGGAGCATCTCTTAGATTTCCTAACCCATTAGAAGCTCAAAACAATCCTCACAATTTTTAAAATTTTGTGTTAATTTATCTTTGATGTTAAAAAGGTCTTATAATCTATGAGCAACTGCTTACCGCCTTAGTTGGAAATATTCTACTTTTATAAAATATCACTTTTAGTACTTTCCTCATAATTCTCCTAATAATTTTTGAATAATTTTCATCAGTGAAATAGTAATACATTTTATTATTTATCAAAAATGGTTCTGTGTATGTATATATGTGTAAGAATCTGAGTCATTTCATAGCTGGCCAAAATTGCAAGCTCAGAGTCTCTCTCTTTTTTTTTTTTTAATTAATTTATTTATCTATTTTTTTACTTTACAATATTGTATTGGTTTTGCCATACATTGACATGAATCTTAAAAATCTTTAAAATTTATTGACTGATTTAGTAAATTATTTTTTGGCTATAGAGAAGGAACTTTTTATCAAATTCGTCATATTTGCTATAAATGCCTCTAATATTTGTCTATTATCTTTTTTATGATACAGAAATCTTCTTTGTCTTATTCTGCAGTAAACTGCAATTGCCATTCATTGTAAAATTTAAAATATTTTTCATCCAGTCTCTTCTTTTCTTTTCTATTCTGATCACAATAGTAGCTTTGCCTTCACCACTCAATTCTGCATCAGTAGTGTGCTTTTGTTTTCCATTTTTTTAAATTTGTTCATACTTATTTTTATACGAAAATTTTTCATTGTATTATAATTAAAATATTAGCAAGTATTTCTATTTAATTATCAATGAAGATTTACATAGTTGATGCAGTAACTGGAGCTGTCAGAATAAAGTATTCCAAGAAAACCCACTACAATGTGTCATGTATAGGAAAAGATCATTCAAACTGAATCAATCCATCAGCTCCAAATAGATCAGTGATGTTTTTATGTGTATTAGTGGAAATATGCCCATATGTGCCTTACTATACAGTCGTACTGTCTTATACAACACAAAAACTAAGGTGAAATGTACTTCTACCAAAACAGTAAAGCTCTGTTAAATGACCCTATATGTGAGACAGCAAAAGAGACACAGATATAAAGAATAGACTTTTGGACTCTGTGGGAGAAGGAGAGTGGGATGATTTGAGAGAATAGCATTGAAACATGTATATTACCATATGTGAAACAGATCACCAGTCCAAGTTCGATGCATGAAACAGGGCACTCAAAGCCAGTGCACTGGGACAGCCCTGAGGGATGGGAAGGGAGGTGGGAGGGGGGTTCAGGGTGGGGGACACATGTGCACCCATGACTGATTCATGTCAACGTATGGCAAAAACCACCACAATATTGTAAAGTAACTAGCTCCAATTAAAATTAATTAATTAATTAAAAATATTTTACATGGTTTCCATTTTTAACTTTAAATATAAAGCAATAAAAAGTAATATAAAAAATAAAGTTCCTCAGTGACACTACTTCTAAATCCACTGCTCAAAAATTACATGTGGGGGTGGGATGGGGTGGGAGATGGGAGAGAGGTTCAAGGGAGGAGGGGACATATGTACACCTATGACTGGTTCAAGTTGATGTATGGCAGAAACCAACACAGTATTTTAAAGCAATTACCCTTCAGCTTAAAATAAATAAATTAACCTTGAAAGAAAAACCCACATGTGACTAGTGGTTACTGCATTGGACAGCACAGATCTAACACACTCTATGCTGTCATCAAATAGTCTTTGACTAAATAGACCCAGATAAACATCTTTCACCAACTTTACACTTGAGCCCTGGGAATTAAGACCTAAGCTTAGTTGCATCATACTCAGCTCCTCTCTACTCTAAGATAGGTGATACATAGACAGTATCTAATGTTTAATAGTCTAGTGGGGATTCTAGAGGTTGGAGTGGTGTAGACAATCATGTGTGGTGAAGGAAGCATGGTTGTAACGGGGAAAAGCATGGGACTTTAAACCAAATGACTGGGCTTGGTGTCTCTACTCAGTTGCTCATTAGCTGTGAGTGTTAAATGTCTCTTCTTTAAAAGATATTGCTTATAACACTTCACATATTTGCTGTGTGGATCAAATTAAAATATTTCTATTTATAAGTTTTAAAACACTGTCCAAATGTTCATGTTTTTGTCTCATCTGTGCGAGTGAGAAATCTGTCTCAGACTGAATTTGACTCCATTCAGAAAGTGCCCGTGTCATAGAAAGCAGGATGACTTTGTTAAGTAGTTGGGGAAGCCCATGTTGCTGGTAGGCTGTGTATAGGTACAGTCAATAGCGGAAAGATGTCTTAACTTTCAGCCAATCACAGTAACACACAAATTCGGGGATCGGAGCTAAATTGTTTACTTTTTCAGAGAGTGAATCTTAATATAGTTAAAGGGTACAGGCTCCTGAACCAGACTGCTAGGCTCTGAATCCCCAGCTGCTAGGGGATTTAAGATTTGGGATTTAGCAACCGTATGAATATGGGTATATCAGTTAATTTACCATGCCTCATTTTCTCATCTAAAAATGGGGATAATAATAGGACCTATCTTATAGGGTTCATTAAGAGAGAGATAGCCATTATACAGTAAAGTGTTTCAAGGAGTGCCTGCCATATGTGAAGTTCTCAGTAAATGGGCAATGTCTTTTATAATCCATGCTGAGTGCACCATGGATGAGCATCTAGAAATTGCCTCCTTTTCTTATTTGTCTCCATCTACTTCCTCACTAATCCTCTGTCTTCCATGTAGTACCCTAGTTCCTATTTAAGAAATCACAAGTCCTTAAGATCCAGCTCATCCTTGGAAAAGACAGTAAGTCTTCCATTTTCTGCAGAATGTAGTATCTGTTAAAACAACTCTTTCTGCTGACTTTGACCCTATTTCACAGTTGAATATAGATGTGCTATCATGCTGAGCAGTTTCTGTCTCTTCACTCAGGTTTACCAAAGGTCCTCCCCCTAGGCAGAAGAATGAAAATGAAAGGAAATCTCATTCATTTATTCACTATTTCCAGAAATATTTACTGAGTACTTACCTTGCTTCCCTGGTAGTTCAGTTGGTAAAGAATCCTCCTGCAAAGCAGGAGACCTTGGTTTGATTCCTGGGTCGGGAAGATCCCCTGGAGAAGGGATAGGCTTCCCACCCCAGTATTCTTGGGCTTCCCTGGTGGGTCAGACAGTAAAGAATCTGCCCGCAATGCTGGAGACCTGGGTTCTATCCCTGGGTTGGGAAGATCCCCTGGAGGAGGGCATGGCAGCACACTCCAGTATTCTTGCCTGGAGAATCCCCATGGACAGAGGTGCCTGGCAGGCTATGTCCATGGGATTGCAAAGAGTCAGACACAACCGAGTGATTAAGCACACACACCTTGTTTCAGACACTGTTTGTGTGCTTGGGAGTCAACTGTGAATAAAATGGTGGAAAAAAAAAAAACCAAAAAACTCCTGCCCTAGTGGAACTTGCATCTTAGCGGAGAAACAGGGCAGAGATGGGTGTTGAATAGTAACATATTAAGTGAGCAAATTATTCAATGTGCTAGAAAATTATAAACACTAGGAAGAAATCTGAGCACACTGAAGGGAAATTGAAAGGATGGGATGTGGGGGTGTGAAATATTTAAACAATTCTCAGGAAGGCTCAGGAGTAAAGCATTTGGGAAGCTATGTAAAAGAAGAGCCAGGGAAATAATCACAGGGTTATTTGGGTGAGGAGTGTGCTTAGAGGGAACAGCCACTCAAAAAGTCCTACAGGAGGAGTGCATCTGGCCTGTTCAGAGCACATCAAGGAGAGACTGCTGTGTCTGGAGTAGAATATAGGGCCTTGTGGGACCCTGTAAAGACTATAGCTTTACTTCCAGTGAAGTTAATAACTCTTGAGAAGTCTGTATGCAGATCATGAAGCAACAGTTAGAGCTGGACATGGAACAACAGACTGGTTCCAAATAGGGAAAGGAGTACATCAAGGCTGTATATTGTCACCCTGCTTATTTAACTTATATGCAGAGTACATCATGAGAAACCCTGGGTTGGATGAAGCACAAGCTGGAATCAAGATTGCTGGGAGAAATATCAATAACCTCAGATATGCAGATGACACCACCCTTATGGCAGAAAGCAAAGAAGAACTAAAGAGCTTCTTGATGAAAGTGAAAGTGGAGAGTGAAAAAGTTGGCTTAAAGCTCAACATTCAGAAAACTAAGATCATGGCATCTGGTCCCATCACTTCATGGCAAATAGATGGGGAAACAGTGGAAACAGTGACAGACTATTCTGGGGGGCTCCAAAATCACTGCAGATGGTGATTGCAGCCATGAATTAAAAGATGCTTGCTCTTTGGAAGAAAAGTTATGACCAACCTAGACAGCACATTTAAAAGCAGAGGCATTACTTTGCCAACAAAAGTCCATCTCGTCAAGGCTCTGGTTTTTGCAGTAGTCATGTATGGATGTGAGAGTTGGACTATAAAGAAAGCTGAGTGCTGAAGAATTGATGCTTTTTTTTTTTGTAGTTATTTTGTTTATTTATTTATTTTAATAAATTTATTTATTTTAGTTGGGGGCTAATTACTTTACAATATTATAGTGGTTTTTGCCATACATTGACATGAATCAGCCATGGGTTTACATGTGGTCCCCATCCTGAACCCCCCTCCCACCTCCTTCCCCATCCCATCCCTCTGGGTCATCCCATTGCCCCAGCCCTGAACATTTGTCTCATGCATCGAACCTGGAATGGTGTTCTGTTTCACCTATGATAATATACATGTTTCAATGCTATTCTCTCAGAGTGTCCCACCCTCACCTTCTCCCTCAGAGTCCATAAGACTGTTCTATGCATCTGTGTCTCTTATTCTGTCTCGCATATAGGGTTATTGTTACCATATTTCAAATTCCATATATATGCATTAGTATACTGTACTGGTGTTTTTCTTTCTGGCTTACTTCACTCTGTATAATGGGCTCCAGTTTCATCCATCTCAATATAACTGATTCAAATGTATTCTTTTTAATGGCTGAGTAATATTCCATTGTGTATATGTACCACAGCTTCCTTATCCATTCGTCTGCTGATGGACATCTAGGTTGCCTCCATGTCCTGACTATTGTAAACAGTGCTGCGATGAACATTGGGGTACACGTGTCTCTTTCAATTATGGTTTCCTCAGTGTGTATGCCCAGCTGTGGGATTGCTGGGTCGTATGGCAGTTCTATTCCCAGTTTTTTAAGGAATCTCCACACTGTTCTCCATAGTGGCTGTACTAGTTTGCATTCCCACCAACAGTGTAAGAGGGTTCCCTTTTCTCCACACCCTCTCCAGCATTTATTGCTTATGGACTTTTGGATAGCAGCCATTCTGACTGGTGTGAAATGGTACCTCATTGTGGTTTTGATTTGCATTTCTCTAATAATGAGTGATGTTGAGCATCTTTTCATGTGTTTGTTAGCCATCTGTATGTCTTCTTTGGAGAAATGTCTGTTTAGTTCTTTGGCCCATTTTTTGATTGGGTCGTTTATTTTTCTGGAATTCAGCTGCAGGAGTTGCTTGTATATTTTTGAGATTAATTGTTTGTCTGTTGCTTCGTTTGCTATTATTTTCTCCCATTCTGAAGGCTGTCTTTTCACCTTGCTTATAGTTTCCTTTGTTGTGCAAAAGCTTTTAATTTTAATTAGGTCCCATTTGTTTATTTTTGCTTTTATTTCCAATATTCTGGGAGGTGGGTCATGGAGGATCCTGCTGTGATTTATGTCAGAGAGTGTTTTGCCTATGTTTTCCTCTAGGAGTTTTATAGTTTCTGGTCTTACGTTTAGATCTTTAATCCATTTTGAGTTTATTTTTGTGTATGGTGTTAGGAAGTGTTCTAGTTTCATTCTTTTACAAGTGGTTGACCAGTTTTCCCAGCACCACTTGTTAAAGAGATTGTCTTTTCTCCATTGTATATTCTTGCCTCCTTTGTCAAAGATCAGGTGTCCATAGGTGCATGGATTTATCTCTGGGCTTTCTATTTTGTTCCATTGATCTATATTTCTATCTTTGTGCCAGTACCATACTGTCTTGATGACTGTGGCTTTGTAGTAGAGCTTAAAGTCAGGCAGGTTGATTCCTCCAGTTCCATTCTTCTTTCTCAAGATTGCTTTGGCTATTCGAGGTTTTTTATATTTCCATACAAACTGTGAAATGATTTGTTCTAGTTCTGTGAAAAATACCATGGGTAGCTTGATAGGGATTGCATTGAATCTATAGATTGCTTTGGGTAGTATACTCATTTTCACTGCTTTTGAACTGTGGTGTTGGAGAAGACTCTTGAGAGTCCCTTGGACTGCAAGGAGATCCAACCAGTCTATCCTAAAGGAAATCAGTCCTGAATATTCATTGGAAGGTCTGATACTGAAGCTGAAACTCCAATACTTTGGCCACCTGATGCAAAGAACTGACTCATTGGAAAAGACCCTGATGCTGGGAAAGAGTGAAGGCGGGAGGAGAAGGGAATGACAGAGGATGAGATCGTTGGATGGCATCACTGACTCAATGGACATGAGTTTGAGTAAACTCTAGGAGTTAGTGATGGACAGGGAGGCCTGCTGTGCTGCAGTCCATGGGGTCGCAAAGAGTCAGACACAACTGAGCGACTGAACTGAACTGAACTGAACTGAAGTTATTAAGGTGCACAGAATATAACCATGGGGCTTGAGTTACTAACTGCATAGTTATTTCTATTCCTGTTTGGTCACCGAGAGTATAAATAGACCACAACATTGGATTCTCAGAGCCATCAGAGGGCTTTAAGAGAATTGAGTCCTATTACTCATCAGTCCTTGGGTTTCTTCCTCAGCCCTGACACCAGAGTCACCTGCATGTTCTTCGACACCCTGGTGACAGGGAGCTCTCATCTTCCCATCTTCCTAGTTCTGCCTGGTGGAAGTCTCTCTTCACTGAGCTGACATCTGACTGCCTGTCATCACCATCCATCATCTTTATTTCTACACCCTGGAGGCCTTTCAGAACAAGTCTAATCTTTCTTCCTCATGACAGCCCTTCAAATATTTGAAGACAGCTGCCACATCCCCAGAGTGCTCTCTTCCCCATTCCTGCTATCATTCCTCATATGACAAGTACCTCCAGCATCTACTTCCTCTCCTCTGACTCTGCTCCAAGTCTTCTTCTTAGATGCCCAGAAGGGAGCCCAGATGTGCCTGGATGGAGCAGACCAGGCCAGAGCCATCCCATCCTTGGCCTGGGCTGGGTGCTAAGCTAGAATGGGGGAAAAGAAAGACTTTGCAACTGATAGCCCTGGATTCAAATTCCAGCTCTGCCCCTTCAGGTGCTGTATGACTGTGGAGAGTGGTTTAATATCTCTGAACCTTTGTTTCTGTGTCCCTGAAGTGAAGATAGTAGTATTGACCTTGGAGATAAATGGTTTAAGAGTTTAGTGGTTTGATGAGTTTTTAGTTGCCTGGGACCACCTAAAGGCTCAAAGTTGATTTTTTGAAAAAATAATTATTTATTTGGCTGAACTGGGTCTCAGTTGTGGCACAAAGGAGAGTCTGTCTTGGTTTCAGCATGTAGGATATTTTAGTTGCAGCATGTGAATTCTTAGTTGCAACATGTGGGATCTAGTTCCCTGAGCAGGGATCAAACCTGGGCCCCATGCACTGGGAGCACAGAGTCTTAGCCATTAGACCACCAGGATATTACCCCAGAGTTGATGTTTTAATCTCTGATATTCCTTTGACGTTTTCCTCTCTGCCATCCCATTACTATCCATTTCAGCATTTTATTCCGAGAGTCAGATCTCAGAAAATCCAGTCTCCTGAATCCCCAGCAGAAATACTCTTTATGCTCTCCTTCTGATTCTTTAAGAAGAGAGTTGTAGAGTAAGCAGGGTTTTATCTTTTCTCTTTTCTTCAATAAAAAAGTAAATACAATAGAGAAGTTTCACTGGCCCAAGATCCAGCTCCTCAGGGGCTGTCAAAGTGGTTTTGGGAATCATTCCAGTGTGTCCTGGGCAAGTACTGTGGGGAAAAGTGGATGGAGGGATCTACCGACAGTCTGACTGCCTATCTCTGTAACAAATAAAGTGAGCGTTTATTCTAAACCCAGGAGATTGGGCTCTTGCATTGTAATATGGCATAAAAGTATAACTAGAACTTTGTTTTAAAGCGAATTATACACTATTTATTTGTTTTTGGCTGTCCTGGGTCTTCGTTGCTGTGTGCAGGCTTTCTCTAGTTGCAGCAAGCAGGAGCTACTGTTCATTGTGGCGTGTGGGCTTCTCATTGTGGTGGCTTCTCATGTTGCAGACCGTGGGCTCTAGAGTGTGCGGGCTTCAGTAGTTGTGGTGCATGGGCTTAGTTTCTCTATGTGGCCTGCGGGATCTTCCTGGACCAGGGATCAAACCTGTGTCCCTTGTATTGGTAGGCAGATTCTTAATCACTGGATCACTAGAGAAGTCCTAACTGAACTTTCTAACTATCTCAGAGCATCTTCAATATAGCTCTTCAATAAAGTGACTCTCACAGCTCATCTGAAGCTGAGGGATCAGAAAAGATGCTGTCCCTGAATAGCTGTAGCTATTATGATGTGGGAGATGGGGAATTAGGGAGAAGACTACGGCTTGTCCAAGTCATTGAGCCTTTCTTTCCACCATCCTGGTGGTAAAACGATTGGTGTCATTTCATGCTGGCTCTGAAGAGCTCCAGTACTATAGTCCTTTATGTCAGGGCAGAAGAATTCAGTGAGTGCAAAGTGGTTGATTTGATAAGATACCATTATTTTTTCATCATTTCCTGTTTCATTTGAAATTAATAGTAAAAATCATGTAAAATATTTTATATAAGGATGGAGTTTATGCTAATTGTAGTTTATACTCTCACCATTGAACTCTACTCTGCCTTACTAACTGTAAGCAAATGAAATGAATAAATAAATACCCCCCCCAAAAAGAAGTGATTAATTAGAATAGGATGCTTGTGAGATTTACCAGTGGGTGGCCTAGAAATGCCATGCCCCGAGAACTTAGTGGGCTACAGTTTTATAATCAAAGGAAAAGCGGAGAGGGGGAGAAGACCTTCTTTGTCTTTCTTGAATGTCTTGTTTTCATCATCAGCTCCTCCTCCAGGTTGAGCAGGAGAATTATCTTGTCCCTGTGTGGTCAAGTTAGGTCCACAAATTCCTAGGGATTATTAACTTATTGAGCTCACTGGGCAGGATGTGAGTCTCATGCCACAGTTGTTTTATTGTTTTGGAGCCTACTTCTGTTGCATGGCTTTATTGCTAAGCAAGCCTGCTTGGTTTTGTGGTTAAGTAAACTTGCTTTCCTGAGTAATCATTAACTAACAGGGGCCTCCCATATTTCTCTACTTACAATCTCCTATGGGGTTAACTATCTAATGACCTATTTTGTCCCTTCATTCTGTCTCTATCAGTGGAGAGGCTTCTCCTGTATTGTTTGGACTGTGGCACTCAGAAGTTTCTCCTAACCAGGGTCCTGCCTCCAGTCCCCACTCCAGGTCTGTCTGATGATGCTGTTCCTCTCAGAGACTCCCCTGGCAGGGAGTCGGGCTCCAACAGACTTCACACTCCAATCTCAGTGAAATTCCCCACCTCACATCCAGCCCACACTTAGCTGGAGTCTTTCCAAATTATTTGCCATTTCCTCCAAACACCCATGAGACTTCCCTGGTGGCTCAGTGGTAAAGAATCTGCCTGCGATGCAGGAGATGCAGGTTTGATCCTGGGTCAGGAAGATCCCTTGGAGAAGGAAATGGCAACCCACGCCAGTATCTTGCCTGACAGGGGAGCCTGGCGGGCTACAGTCCTTGGGATCCCAAAAGAGTCAGACGTGAATGAGCGACTAAGCAACAACAACAGCCAAACACCATTTGAGTCCTAGCCTCCAGTCCTTTGCATGTGTTGTCAACTCTGCCTGAAATGCTTTTGTCCACAATTTTTGATTAATGAACTCTCATCCATTCTTCAAAATCCATTCAGATATCACTTTATGAAGACTTCCCTGTTTTTTTCAGAAAGAGTTTATCACTCCTTCCCCTGTGCTGACCAACACTTTGCACATACCTCCATTGTATTGAAATTGGCGTTTTGTATTACAATGATCTTTTAATGCATCTGTCTCCTTCAACTGAGGAGAAAGACTCAGTGAATTACTAGGGCTGCCATAACAAAGTACCACAAACTGGCTTAAAACAACAGACTTTATTCTCTAACACTCCTGGAGGCTAGAAGTCTGAAATTAAGGTATCTGCAGGGCCATGCTCCCTCTGAGGGTTCTGGAGAAGAATACTTCCTGGCTCTTCCTGGCTCCTGGTGACTGCTGGCAAGTGCACCACTGTGATCTCTTTCGCTGTCATCGCATGGCCTTCTCCTCTGTATCTCTGTGTCCAAACCTCTTTTCTCATAAAGACACCAGTCCCGAGATGAGGGCCCACTTACTACGGTATGACCTAATTTAAGCTTGATTACATCCACAAAGACCTTATTTCCAAATTAGGTCACATTTGCATGTTGGGAGAGTGTTAAAGAAAATGTTAGCTGCTCAGTCTTGTCTGACTCTTTGCAATCCCATGGATTGTATGTAGCCCACCAGGCTCCTCTGTCCATGGGATTCTCCAAGCAAGAATACTGGAGTGGGTGGCCATTCTCTTCACCAGGGGATCTTCCCGACCAAGGGATCGAACCCTGGTTTTCCCTCATTACAGACAGATTCCTTACTGAAGAGGAAAAGTTAAAATTTTACCTCCTTCTGCCTCTGTAAAAAAAATTTTACCACCTTGACCCTTGTAAAGTCTGGATCACGTAAGTCACGTAGTCTCAGAAAGTGGGGACCTGCAATACTAGGAACTGGAGTTTATCTCACTCACCCTTGTCCTGCTCTTTGCAGTCACCCAGCCTGTGCAAACCTACTTAATCATGCCTGTCCAGGTCAGGCATTCCCCTCCCCATCTTCACCACTGTTACCGAGCACGCGAAACCCCTTAGTTTAAACCAGCCTATTAATAGCTAGTGTTGCCCACTACAGTCTGTCTATAAAAACTCTGTAGTTCCTTTGTTTGGGGCTCAGAGCTTGGAGTGTTAGCTCCTCTGGGTCCGCCGGCATAATAAACCTGAGTTCTCCAACTCTCCGAGGGTGGTGCTTGGTTTCTCGAGTACTGGTTTCTGCAACATTTCCATCTGAGCCACCAGGGAAGCCAGAGGGAGGTTTAAGACTTCAACATGTCATATTTGGGGGACACAACTCAACCTACAACACTAGGTTTTATCTATTTGTGTAGTGTCACTGCCTGGCATCTAATGATAGTGGCTCAGCCGTGTCAGACTCTTTGTGACCCCATGGACTGTAGCCTGCCAGATTCCTCTGGCCATGGAATTCTCCAGGAAAGAATACTGGAGTGAGTTGCCATTTTCTTCTCCAGCCCAGCATCTAAGTGATACCTAAAAATGCTCTTTCAGTGATGAAAGCATTAACAGTGAGTGAAAGGAAGAATCTGTTATCCCAGTTCACGCTCATTCACCGTGTGCCTCCACTTATGCTCCGCCCTTTGTGAGGTGTCGAGATTACAGAGGAAAACAAGATATGGCTTCAACCATCGTTGGCTCCCGCATGAAGCACCTGACTTCCTAGCCATGTTCTTTTGCAGTCCTCAGCTCGCCCTGCATTCTTTAGCTTTAAATAGACCTACCAATGTGTCTGATGCCAGAGTGTTCATGACTAATTCAGGACCTTCCTGGCAGTGAGTTCAGGGGCGTGGGAGTCCAGCTGGGACCCCCCCCCCATCCCCTGAAGATCACTGGGGCCTGTTCCCACTCAGCAGCTGTGGGAGTTTTACTCTCTGCAAGGAGACACAAAATAAATCTGTAGGCTCTTCTGGATTGAGTCCCCACGTCTCCACTCCTGTTCTGCTCTGAGTCTTATTTCCTCCCTTGTAAAATGGGGATAGTACCCAATTTCTCAAAGTTATTGACATAATGGACATAGAAGTAAGTTTGTTGCTGTTCAGTCACTGAGTCATGTCCAACTCCTTGTGACCTCATGGACTGCAGCATGCCAAGCCTTCCTGTCCATCACCATCGCCTGGAGTTTACCCAAGTTGAAGTAAGTTATGACACTATTAATTAGTTATATAGTATTAAAAGTGTATTTAAACACACATTCTTTCTATCTCTATATTCTCACCCCTTTGCAACACAACCTTGCAGCTCCCCTCACCAAAATGTGGAGGCAGTTCTCTTACTCCTTGACTATAACCTTGACCATGTGATTCACACTGACCAATGAGAGAGTAGTAAATACAATGCAAATACAGGTTGAAAAGCATCTGGATGTTGGCACTTGCTCTCTGGCTCTTGGTAGTCTTTTTAAAAAATTCTTTGGGCCTCTGAAAAATGCTGGAGCCCACTTCCTTTCTACATAATCTCCAGAGTTGAGACATGCTCTTGGAGTCCAGTAACCTCCGATACTCTGAACTTCATCATTAGTGTCATATTCATTTAATAATCGGAGAAGGCAACAGCACCCCACTCCAGTACTCTTGCCTGGAAAATCCCATGGACGGAGGAATCTGGTAGGTTACAGTCCATGGAGTCGCTAAGAGTCGGACACGACTGAGCAACTTCACTTTCACTTTTCCCTTTCATGCACTGGAGAAGGAAATGGCAACCCACTCCAGTGTTCTTGCCTGGAGAATCCCAGGGATGGGGGAGTCTGGTGGGCTGCCGTCTTTGGAGTCGCACAGAGTTGGATGCGACAGAAGCGACTTAGCAGCAGCAGCATTTAATAATGGGTCTTAGTCTTAATTTTTCAGACTGTGTGATAAATAAAAACCTGACCACATCTTCTGGGAACATGCAGTCTTAGACCAGGGACCAGAGATCCTGAATTCACTGCCAAGAAGGCCCCTGGTCTCCAAAGACAGCCTGAAATAGTGATGAATATGTACATTAACTATACATATATCAGAATAAGTGTCCTGTTCATATTATTGATGCCAATTTAGACAGGGATTTTATTTTTTATTTTTATTTATTTATTTTTTTGTTTCTTTACGATGAGTTTACTTGTCCTTGTCCTTACCTATTATGGGTTGCTTTTACAGTTGAACTATTTTATTTATTTATTTATTTTTTTTTTTAATTTATTTTATTTTTTTTTTAATTTTTATTTTTTATAAATTTATTTATTTTAGTTGGGGGCTAATTACTTTACAATATTGTAATAGTTTTTGCCATGCATTGACATGAATCAGCCATGGGTTTACATGTGTTCCCCTTCCTGGACCCCCCACCCACCTCCCTCCCCATCCCATCCCTCTGGGTCATCCCATTGCCCCAGCCCTGACCCCTTGTCTCATACATCGAACATGGAATGGTGTTCTGTTTCACATATGATAATATACATGTTTCAATGCTATTGTCCCAGAACGTCCCACCCTCACCTTCTCCCTCAGAGTCCATAAGACTGTTCTATGCATCTGTGTCTCTTATTCTGTCTCGCATATAGGGTTATCGTTACCATCTTTCAAATTCCATATATATGCATTAGTATACTGTATTGGTGTTTTTCTTTCTGGCTTACTTCACTCTGTATAATGGGCTCCAGTTTCATCCATCTCAGTAGAACCGATTCAAATGTATTTTTTTTAATGGCTGAGTAATATTCCATTGTGTATATGTACCACAGCTTCCTTATCCATTCGTCTGCTGATGGACATCTAGGTTGCTTCCATGTCCTGGCTATTGTAAACAGTGCTGCGATGAACATTGGGGTACACGCGTCTCTTTCAATTCTGGTTTCCTCGGTGTGTATGCCCAGCAGTGGGATTGCTGGGTCATATGGCAGTTCTATTCCCAGTTTTTTAAGGTAGACAGGGATTTTAAAACCATATTTAGACAGGGATTTTAAAACCATATTTCAATTGACCTTCGTGGCAGTCCTTTGATCCAGAATAGAGATGTTATAAGGAATCTGATGCTTAGAGAGGTAACATGGCTTCCTTAAGGTCACACAGCTGATTGGTTAATGTTTGCTGCATAACAATCATTTCAATATTTAGTGATTTTAAAAAACAATCATTTATTGGCTCATGTGGGTTGGCAATGTGACTTGAGATCCCTTGGGTAGTTCTTCTGCTGGTCTTGCTTGGGCTCATTCATGCAGCTGCAGTCAGCTGACCGGTCAGCTCATAATGGTTTTACTCATATGTCCCATAGTTGATGCTGGCTGTTAGCTGGGGTGATGGAGATTTGGGGGCCATATGTCTCCAGTAGATTGTTGTTATTGTTGTTCAGTCACTGAATCATGTCCAACTCTTTGCGACCCCATGAACTGCAGTATGCCAGGCTTCTCTGTCCATCCATCACTATCTTCCTGAGTTTCCTCAAACTCATGTCCATTGAGTCAGTGATGCCATCCAACCATCTCATCCTCTGTCGCCCCTTTCTCCTCTTGCCCTCAGTGTTTCCCAGCATCAGGGTCTTTTCCAATGAATCAGCTCATTGCATCAGGTGGCCAAAGTATTAGAGCTTCAGCATCAGCATCAGTCCTTCCAATGAATATTCAGCATTGATTTCCTTTAGAATTGGCTGGTTTGATCTCTTTGCTGTCCAAGGGACTCTCAAGAGTCTTTTCCAGCACCACAGTTTAAAAGCTTCAATTCTTGGGCACTCGGATTTCTTCATGGTTCAGCTCTCACATCTGTACATGACTACTGGAAAAACCATAGCTTTGACTATACGGACCTTTGTCAGCAAAGTGATGTCTCTGTTTTTTAAAACACTGTCTAGGTTTGATACAGCTTTTCTTCCAAGGAGCAAGTGTCTTTTAATTTTGTGGCTGCAGTCACTGTCCTCATTGATTTTGGAGCCCAAGAAAATGAAATCTGACACTGTTTCCACATTTTCCCCATCTATTTGCCAATAAACTAACCTGGGCTTATTCACATGAAAGTTGTCACAATTTCCAAGAGCCACAAAGTCAAATACTAATGTTCAAGTACTTTTCAATCTGCCATCTGCATTGTTTTTACTGCTCTTGTTTGTCAATGCAAATCACGTGATCAAGGTTAGATTCAAGGAGTATGGGAATTGTCACCCTCTTTTGATGAGAGGAGCTGCAAGGTCACCCTGAAAGGGGCAAGAATATAGGGATAGGAAGATTCTTGTCTGTTTTTACAGTCTACTACAGCTATGTGTGTGTGTGTGTGTGTGTGTGTGTGTGTGTGTGTGTACTCCTGTTGAGCTCAGTCAGGTCTAATTCTTTGTGACCCTTTGGACTCTAGCCGACCAGGCTCCTCTGCCCATGGAGTTTTCCAGGCAAGAACACTGCAATGGATTGCCATTTCCTCCTCCAGGGGATATTCCTGACCTAGGGACTGAACCTATGTCTCCTGTTTCTGCTGCATTGTAGGCAAATTTTTTACCCCCTGACCCATTGGGAAACCTATATATATATATGTATGTATATGTATATGTGTATGTATGTATATGTGTATGTATGTATGTATATAGGAGCACAGAGAGTTGGGGTGGGGAGCAGTGGCCAGAGATGGAGACCAGAAAAGTTATGCGGTTTTGAATGATACAATAAAGGATTTGAAATTCATCTTGAGAGTCATGGGGTGACACAGAGACTTTTAAAGTGGCAGAGTGGGATAGAGAGACATAACTTTATAACTATAATGTAGGATGATTGCAGATTACACTTGGTAAGGAAAATCAGAGTGGGAGACTAAATTAGAAGGCTATCACCAAGTAAAACATGATGGTTGACTAAGTCAAAGAATTACAAATCCTCTCCTTGGAGAGGAGAGAATGAATTCTGAAACTATTTGGGAGGAGGGTTTAATGAATCATTGGGTCTGAGAGATGATGAAGAGGAACAGAGACCCCAAGTTTCCTGGTTAGGACAACTAGGTCTGCACGAGTTGGGACAATGAACATTGACAAGTTGTTCATGGAGAGTAATGATAGAACAGGGTATATGACTGGGGAGGATGGATGGCAGATTCAGTTCAGTTCAGTTCAGTCTCTCAGTTGCGTCCAACTCTTTGCGACCCCATGGACCGCGGCACACCAGGCCTCCCTGTCCATCACCAACTCCCAGAGTCTACCCAAACTCATGTCTATTGAGTCAGTGATGCTATCCAACCGTCTCATCCTCTCTCGTCCCCTTCTCCTCCTGCTTTCAATCTTTCCCAACATCAGGGTCTTTTCCAATGAGTCAGCTCTTCGCATCAGGTGGCCAAAGTATTGGAGTTTCAGCTTCAGCATCAGTCCTTCCAATGAACATCCAGGACTGATCTCCTTTAGGATGGACTGGTTGGATCTCCTTGCAGTCCAAGGGACTCTTAAGAGTCTTCTCCAACACCATAGTTCAAAAGCATCAATTCTTCGGTGCTCAGCTTTCTTTATAGTCCAACTCTCATATCCATACATGACTACTGGAAAAACCATAGCCTTGACTAGATGGACCTTTGTTGGCCAAGTAATGTCTCTGCTTTTTAATATGCTGTCTAGGTTGGTCATAACTTTCCTTCCAAAGAGTAAGCGTCTTTTAATTTCATGGCTGCAGTCACCATCTGCAGTGATTTTGGAGCCCCCCAAAATAAAGTCAGCCACTGTTTCCACTGTTTCCCCATCTATTTGCCATGAAGTGATGGGACCAGATGCCATGATCTTAGTTTTCTGAATGTTGAGCTTTAAGCCAACTTTTTCACTCTCCACTTTCACTTTCATCAAGAGGCTCTTTAGTTCTTAACTGGTGCCATATTCAGTTGAGGAATCTGTGAGGATCTCCAGAGAAATAGCTCATTGAGTATCTGAGTCAGAAGCTCAGGAAAGACATCTGGGTAGATGTCAAGCTGCAAGGCATCTACGTTTAGGTGGAGAATTTGCTAGAATTCATCTGATAGTAATTGATGGAAAGTCTAATTCAAGCTAACTTAATACACAACAGTAAAAGCAGGGTTTTTAAAAAATTCTATTAACAATATCATTGGGAAGTCCTAGAATAAAGTCTTGCTTCAAGCATGGCTAGATCCAAGGATCCTAGTGATGTGATCAAGTCTTTAGCTCATTCTATCTTTGCTCCACTTCCCTCTGTGTTCTAGGCAAGTTTCCCCACCACCCCCTCTCCCCTAGATGGTAGCAGCTTGTTCTCAATCAATCCCTTACTTGTGATAGTTTATCAGTCCACTCAGGCTCAGAGGACATCGTTTCAGGACCTGTTCTGGGTTTTGAAAGTATATGGGTCCATGATCTTGCGTGAGTGCATGCAAAGTCCCTTCAGTCATGTCCGACTCTTTGTGACCCTATAGATTGTAGCCCAACAGGCTCCTCGGTCCATGGGATTCTCCAGGCAAAAATACTGGAGTGGGTTGGATATTTCCTTCTCCAGGGATCTTCCTGACCCAGGAATTGAACTTGTGTCTTGTGTCTCCTGCACTGGCAAGCAGATTCTTTACCACTGCACCATGTGGAAAGCCCAAACAAGGTTAGAGGACCCCCAAAACTCTCCTGAAGCTAATGGTACTAGAATTCCAGGATTGCCAACAAAAACAGAAAAAAATGGGAGTATATTTTTTAATACCAGTCCTGAGTGTCCTGAGTTCTTCAGACCCCTCACATGGGCCCCCTTACTTTGCCTTCTGGGACACTGGATGGATGAGATGGTCCACTGAGGGAATATAGCATCAGTGGAAGGGACAGCCAAAGATAAACCTGGGGAACATCTACCCTTAAGGGGTCAGCAAAGAATAAATAACAGTAAGAAAATGAGAGAGGTCAGCAAGTATGGAGGAGAACCAGGAGAAAGCGACCTCATTTATCCCCTTTCCAGAAGAACACCAGAATTGTCAGACATCCTATCTCTTGCTCTTCTGTTCTCTGGAGTCCTCTACACCAGATAGCTAATTTCTTTAGAATGTTAAGTACTTCACAAGTTGCTGTAAACAGCCCCAAGGTGCACATCTAACACCTATCATGCAGATTAAACTATTAATATGGAGGAAGGAGCAGCAGAAGAGATAATCAAGCTTAATGTGATTTTTTTTCCCCAAGAAAAGCATAAGTCAGTAAGGAGTGCTCTATCTAAATAGCCTCTTCAGGCACCTCTATCCAAGAGAATTAGCTCATTTTCTCTGGATCTTAGCACTAGGCGCTCCAGTGCCTCCTACAAGGACATCTTTTGTTATCCCAATTATTTCTAATATGGCTCTAGCTAACTCAAGAATTAAGTTTAGGTCAAGTAAGAGGAAGGTGAGTGCACTTCTTCTGATGGTCATTTTCTTCATCATTTTAAAATAGCGAGTATGATACTATGCTCTTTCGGGGTTACTGTAAAAATGAAATGACATGATGTCTGTCAAGTGCTTCAAATAGTCCTGGCATAGTGACAAACTTAATTATATGGTAGCTATTATTAGGTAGCTGGATTTATGAAACCCTTGGAGTGTATTTTTCATTCTTCTATTCCTAGCACTTAACATTTGCCTTCATAAAGCTTTGATTGAAGTGAGACCACACGCAAATAAGTAAAATACATAGCATGTATAGAAGATCAAAGTATCCCACTCAAAAAAATGTCACTTTGACATACATATTATTTTGTGCTGGAGGCAAATAAGAATCAACAGCTGCAAAAAGACTCCTTCCAGGAGCTAGCCTTATCTGACCAAAAGCAGAGACTTCTGAGAAATGAGGACCACCATAAATCCCCTCTCCCAGGAAAGGTTCATAGGCAGCAATGAGATGCATCTGCACAAAGAAAACCTCCTCCATTAGTTCCCCCCAGTACTTCTCTTCACACGTTGTTCTGCTCTTGGAAACCTAAGCCTTTTCCTTTGCTTTATCACTTCTCTGCACATTTACTGTTCTTTGCTAAGATGCTATTTAAGCCCAAATTCTAGCCACTCCTTTGAGTTACTCATCAGTGGATTTCTCCCACATACATGCATGCTGCATGTGTTCATAAAATGTTTCTTTTTCTCTTGTTAATCTGTGTCTTGTCAGTTTCATCTGCAAGGTCTCAGCACTGGCCTCCTAGAGAACCTAAGCGTGTACGGAAAAAGGTTTTTTTCCCTTCCCTATGTGTGTAGAATGAGAATAAATAGTACGGAGAAAAATAAGAAGCATGGAGCAGGAGGGAGGCAATTTAAAATCAGGTTGGCAATGGGTGTCTTCAGTGAATAGTTTTTTCTGTTACTAATAGCTGAAGGCATGCTGATGGCTATCGAAGTTGCCTAATGTTTAGGCTTGGTTGTTGTCTTCAGAGAGCTTGCATTTAGTGATGAATACGGTTGAGTAAACAGAAGATACTACTACACCTATGACAGTACAAGAATGCACAGGCTGTTGAAGAAGTACATAGGCACATCAGGCAGGCAGCAAGATCAGCCAGACCACAGGATGCCTTCGGTGCTACGATTCCTTGTCTTCCCTAATGCTCTAACCAAAGCAGAGAAGAGACACAAAGCCCTCCACTGAGTTCCCTGACATGGCTGTTTCAAGACAAGACTCTCTTGTCTTAGATCATGGGGAAATAAACACAGAGGAACAATGAGTTTAAAATCTATGCTATCCAATAAAATAACCACTAGCCAAATGTAGCTATTTAAATCTAAATAGATCAAAATTAAGTAAAACAAAAAATTCTCTTCTTCAATCATACTAACCACATGTGCTTAACCACAAGTGGCTACTCTATTGAACAGTGCAGATATAAAACATTTCTATCATCGCAGAAAGCTTTATTGGACTGTGCTGGCCTAGATAATATGACTCAGGCTACCCGAATTCCAATGTGCATATGAATCACTTGGGGATCTTGTTACAAGCAGATTCTGATTCATTAGGTCTGGAAGTGGTGACTCAGATTCTGTATTCCTAATAAGCTCCCTGGTGGTGTCAAGGCTGTTGGTTCATGAACCACTGTTCAGGAACAAGGACTTAGAGCTCAGGGAACGTTCTCCAGTGCTTGTAGAAAATAGATGATGCCCAGGGAGCTTCTACATAACTCCTTCCACACCCGTCCTGAGTTTTACTTCTTTCTTCAAGGAAGAAGACATATAGCATATCAATCCCATGTCCCTTACTGAAGGTTCATAGTTTATGGACAAGTCCATGGGCTAGAGACTCAGAATGCCTATGTTAAATTCCTGGCTTTAGAAGTTACTATAATAGCTGTGTAAACTTGAACAAGTCACTTAACCTCTCTGTGCCTCAGTTTGTATCATCAAAACAAGAAAGAAAGCAATGTCTTACCTTTGAAATTTTGTGTTTTCTAAATGCTAGCTATGTATGTGCTTGGTCCCTCAGTTGTGTCTAACTCTTTGCAGCCCCATGGACTGTAGCCCATCATGCTCCTCTGCCCATGGAATTTTCCAGGCAAGAATACTGAAGTGGTTGCCACTTCCTACTCCAAGGGATCTTCCAACCCAAGGATTGAACCTGTGTTTCTTGTGTCCCCTGCATCGGCAGGCAGATCCTTTACTGAGTCACCTGAGAAGCCCTGAAATGTTAGCTACTATATTCATTAATCAAATAGGTTTAGTTGCAAAGCCTATTTTCTCATATATCTACTGTGTGCTAGGGACTAGAAAATGTGACGTAATCAAGACAGTCCCTGACTTTGAAGGGTTCCTAGGTAGCACTGCAGATGTCTAGCATTGGTATCAGTCTTTGGGTTTGAGATGTTATTTAGTTTGATTAAAAAAAATATGTCTCATGATGTTAGATGGTACATTTCTATGAAAATCTATACTTCTCCTTTACCTTGCTGCTCAATATTTCTGCTGACATTTTAGGGCAACCCTGCTTACCACTTAACTAGTTGTATAAAGTCCTTTCATATGCAACAGAAGGATACGTCACTGAGTCTGCACAAAATAGTATCCAAGGAAAGACAGTACAAAAACTAACATTAGTAAAAGCAAATTTATGTTTTTGCTGGCTTCCCTTGAAGAGTGTCCCAGAGGATGCAATTTACAGCTCAAAGCAGAGCTTCTTAAAATCTTTTTTCCTTATTCTTCTCAACTCCCTTTCTCCTTCTCACCTTCCTACCAAATCTTTATCTGAAACCAAGCTCATGGAACTTCCTTGGTAGCCCAGTGGCTAAGACTCCACTCTCCCAATGCAGGGGTCCTGGGGTTGATCCCTGGTCAGCAAGCTAGATCCTACATACTGCAACTAAGACCTGACACAGCCAATATATAAAGAAATAAATATCTAAAAGATAAAATCAAGCTTGTGATTTTTCCTGCCTCTTCTCCCAGTTTCCCACTTTAGCAATAGGCCTAGGTCTTGCGTCTTTCATCTGCCCATCCCTCCACACATAAACTGTTTCCGGTGACTTCCTCTTCCTCCAGTCTTGATGTCCACAGGGCCACTTCCTTCCAGAAAGTTCATGCTCCTGGCCTGCTCCACATCTTGCCACGTGCTGGGAGAGGGGTTGTAGCTCTAGCTCTCTTTGCTTTGGGGTGGCGATCTGTCCAGTTCTCAGATTACAAAGGAGAATTCACAAACTGATCCTGAATACAAATATTCTGTCTTAGTAGAGAGAAGTTTGGAGGATGTGGTAGACAGGATTCTAAGATGTCCCTTAGGATCTTTGCTCCTGGGATACATGCCCTGAATAACACCTGGGACTGTGAGCATGCTGAATTTCACTCCTGTAATCAAATTATGTTACAAGTATGTCGACTTTAACAAAGGGAGATCATTCCAGAGAAGCTTGACCTAATCAAGTGAGCATTTTTAAAGCAGAGAGTTTTCACAGATATGTCATTGGCAGAGCTATAGATTGACTTATTTATTAGTCAGTGGAATAGAATGTAGAATCCAAAAGTAGATCCTAGTATATTTGATAATTTAATACTTGACTGAAGTTTTGATTTTACTGAAAGTGAGTAATTTAATACATGATGGTGACACTACTAGCTATCCAAATGAGGAACAAAATCCTGCTCTTAAACCATTAAAAGAAACCTAGACCTATTACACAGATAAGTGGGATAGTAATCATTGTTTTATAGTATAATCTAAGAGACTCTGAGTACAATATCAAGGAGGGGAGATCTTAACCAAGATTGGAAACCCAGAAGTTATTAAAAACATGTAAATATATTTGAGCCTTTAAAATCAAAACCTCATGGCAATAAAACTAAAGATAAGTTTTAAAAAATGGTCATATAATGATACATCTTTACAATGAAAAATGAACACTAAAAAGTGGACTAGAAAGATAAATAACCCAGAAGGAAAATGAGTAAAAGACATGAATAGATGAATGACCAAGAAACATGTGAAAATGATAGATTTCACAGAAATATGGAAATGCATATTAAAATAATAATACAAGCACTTTTTTCCAGACTGGAAAAAATTTTAAAGCCCTCATCTTTAATTGTTAGTTTGAATACGGGGAGAAGCATTCTCTCAAACATTGCTGATGGTAACAGGAATTGCTTAAACTTTTTAGAAACATCATCAAATAACTATTAAAATTAAGATATGTATAATTTGTAATTTTTAAACTGTAATCAATATAAACATATAATATGCATTTGTTTCTATTTATAATGTGCATTATTTAAAAAAAAATTAACCACATGGCAAAGCAAACAAAACAGACCACAGCAGAGGGTTTTCTCTTGTTGGTCACTAAGGAAGAGGTGAGAGAGAGAGATGTGCTCCTGGTGGCCTGGAAGAAGCAACAAGAAGTCATGAACCATCTATGGGGGCCACGTGGCTAAGAATGTGGGTGACCTCTAGGAGCTCAGAGAAGCCCTTGACAAGGAATCTGTGACCTCAGTCCCACAACTACAGGAACTGATTCTGACCAACAACTTCAATGAGTTTAGAAGTGGATTATTTCCTCAGAGCACCCAGAAAAAGGACACCACGTGGCTGACACCTTGATCTCAGCCTCACGAGACCTTGAGAAGAGATCCCAGCCACGCTGTGGCTGAATATCTGACCTAGAGAATTGTGAGCTAGTAAATGGGTGATGTCTTAAACCTCTAAGTTTTCAGTAAATTGTGAGTGTACATGCTTAGTTGCTTCAGTCATGTCTGACTCTTTGCGATGTTATGTACTATAGCTGACCAGGCTCTTCTGTCCATAGGGTTCTCCAGGCAAGAATACTGGAGTGGGTTGCCTTAGCCCTGCTCCTCCAGGGGATCTTCCCTACCCAGATATCTAACATGCATCTTTTACGTCTCCTGCATTGGCAGGTAGGTTCTTTATCACTATCACCACCTGGGAAGCCCAAGTAAATTGTTACCTGCAACTAATATAGAAAACTAACACAGAGGGAGTGTGAGGACAGATGTGATGGGAAAGCTCATAGGTGAATCTTTTTTAATTTTTTTTTCTCTATTTTGTGCATGCCACTCGGCATATGAGATCTTACTTCCCCAACCAGGATCAAACCCACATCTCTTGCATTGGAAGGTAGATTCTTAGCCACTGGACCACCAAGGAAGTCCTTGTAGATGAATTTTGTTGCTGTTCTAGATGAAAAACATTACTGATCACACAGCGCCAAGGCTAAAGGCTGAGTGGAGCGCTGATGGAAAGTGGTGCCAGAGGCCAGCAGAAGGGACCCGTGGCCTGGGACGGTGAGAAGTGGACCACGTAATAGGGATGGATGATAGGGTTGGGGAGCTGGAGAGAACAGGGAAAGACTTCACGTAAGGGGATTGGTCTAAGGAAAAGTGTGTGGACAGGAGTATGCCAGATTTGAGGAGTGAGGACGCTGCTGGCTTCCCCTTCCTTTTCTGCAGTCATTTTGGATGACTCCCCACACTTTCATACCTCCAGAAACTGGTGTATTCCCCTTCCCCTGTCTATAACACCCTTTTCCTTTTCCTCACTTGTCTTTCAAGACTCAGCCCCAAATTCCTCCCCTGCAGACACCCTAACTTCCCAATCTCAGTAAGGTTCATCCTAGACGCAAGGTTTTATAGCTTTAATGACAGAAGCTGGGAATCCAACAGCTTTACTTGTTCTACTTTTTCCCTTTTACTGAAGAAAAGGAAAGAAACTCTTTGCTGGGTCAATAATCAACTTCAAAATTTAGTCCTTTTGCCTAATTCTCACTTCCAGAGGGTGGGTTTTCTTTTTTTTTTTTTTTTATAAATTTATTTATTTTAGTTGGGGGCTAATTACTTTACAATATTGTAATAGTTTTTGCCATACATTGACATGAATCAGCCATGGGTCTAGGGTGGGTTTTCTTAAAGCCAAGCACCCTATAACTGGGTCAGGCTGGCAACCCTAATTCAATAGAAGCAATCGGCTGTGAGTTTCTAAAGGAGCTGGAGCTGTGAGGCACTGCCTGAGGCCCCCAGTGAAAAATTCAGAGCCTTAGGCTCTTCCCACAGGATCCTTGATCATGTTCTCATTTCCTCCTCCAGAAACGTGGGGCTAAAATAAGCCCAGAGGCTGAGGCAGGAGTGAGTCAGCTCTTAGAGTGGAGCAATCACTGTATGGCAGCTCCTTGTAAGAAACATCCCCCTTGAGTCTGAGTTGTTTATGCCAAGAGCTGTAAGCCTGAAAAATGAGTTCTCCTAAGAGGTTGGCTCCCTGGTGGCTCAAATGATAAAGAATATGCCTGCAATGCAGGAGACTTGGGTTTGATCCCTGGGTTGGGAAGATCCCCTGGAAAAGGAAATGGCAACCCACTCCGGTATTCTTGCCTGGAGAGTTCCACGGAGGAGACTGACAGGCTATAGTTCATGGGATCGCTGGGAGTCGGACACAACTGAGTGACTAACACTTTCACTCTCGACACAGGTTGGTAGCAGGCTTCCCTTCCTACAGACAGCATGGAGCTTCATAGCCTGGAAACTTTCTGTGCCAGCATTAAAGGAGAGGCACACATGCCTCTGTGCAGGCAAAGCCTGGTGACAAAGGAGAAGGTGCTGGAAGCCAGGTAATGTGAGGTTTAGTCCCAGCTTTACTGTTTACCAGGTATGTCAGATCAGATAACACCCTCCACCACTGTGGGTGTCCTTTCTCTCAGTTACAAAATTAAAATGTAGACCCAGATGATTTTCAAGTTTCTCCCTGGCTTTGGCATGCTTTTGGTTTATCTGAGCAGCTCCCCAAATGCCAGGTCTCCAAGCTCACTCTCAGGCCCCAGCTGGCAGGTATGGGAAGTTAAAGGTGAAGAAAGAAATTCTGATGTGGCCTTGGCGGTTGTTGCTCAGTTGAGCCAGGCTCCATCAACACCTGCTGGTTGGGCACCTCTACTGTGCTAGCATCCGAGAAATTGCTGGGGATACAGAAGAGAGAGAAAGAGACAGTCCCTTTAAGAACTTGTTTCTAGCAGATGATGATGTGGACAACAAGATGACCAGCAGCATGAACTCTTACTAAGCCCTGATTGAATGATACATGCAAGCAGCTTAGAATGAGAAAGAGACTACAGCATTTCAAATGGGCTTCAGCAGGAATTCAGTTCTGTTACTAGACTTTTCCCATCTCAGTCAGAAGATACATGCACCCTAATGTTCATTGCAGCACTTTTTTACAGTAGCCAAGACATGGAAGCAACCTAAATGTCCATGGACAGGTGAATAGATAAAGATGATGTGGGACATACGTACAATGAACTATCACTCAGCTATTAAAAAAGAATAAAATAATACCATTTGCAGCAACATGGATGGACCTGGAAATTACCATACTGAGTGAAGTAAGTCAGAGAAAGACAAATATGATATCACTCATATGTGGAATCTAATTTTTTAAAACGTGATACAAATTAAAATTATTTATAAAACAGAAACAGACGTACAGATATCAAAAACCAATTTATGGTTACCAAAGGGGAAATAGGGGGAGGGGATAAATCAGGAGCTTGGGGTGAACATACACACTCTGCTATATTTAAGATAGCTAACCAACAAGGACCTACTGTATAGCACAAAGAACTCTAACTCAAATATTTTGTGATAACCAATATGAGAAAAGAATCTAAAAATGAATATGTGTATATGTATAGCTGAATCACTTTGCTGCACACCTGAAACACAATATTGTAAATCAACTATACTCCAGTCAAATTTAAAAAAAAACTTTACTGAGAAAAAGATCAGTATGAAATGACCAGAGAAGTCAAAATTCATTTTCTTCCAATGATTTAACATTTAAATGTCCTTGCAGTTTTCTGCAGACCTCAAGAATAATTCAGGGTTACTTATTATCCTGTAGTCTCTCCATAATTGAAAGAAAAATAATTCACACACAATGATGGAGGCCACTCAACTGAGAAACTACTTCTAATACCAAGAGTAAGAAACTGAATAATTCCTAAGACTGACAATTGTATTCCTGCTATGCTCATCATCTGATATATTTACTGTAGTCAGTATTCCCAAAATGTCTTTCAACCATTTAAAAAATATTTGTTGATGACATTGCATTTTGAACCACATTTAAGGCAAATATTAAAATTTAATTACATATTTTAATATTCTCAGCTACCATGAGGCTTCATTCAGTTTTATGACTTTCTCCTTAATGAGCTATTTTGCCTTCAGGCTTTTGTTTTGAAGCTTTAAAAATAAAATAAGTGAAAATGAAGATACCGCACATAAAGAAGATGAATAAAACATATATATGCAGAAGACTGAAGAAAATATATATAATATTAAAATTCTCATTAGGTAAATACTATGTAACTACCAATCAGGTTATGTGGTTGGACAGATTCTCCTCTTTTTCCATATAAGATTATCTAAACTGCACATTTGTCATTTGTAACCACAGCTGTAATACAGCACATAATGCACCTAGGGTGATACCTAGTACCCAGTCAGTGCTCAGTAGGAACTCATCCTAATTGTGATATAGTGATTCATTCAACAAACATCTATTGAATTTGTATCCTGCTGTATCAAGCACCAGAGGAAAGAAGATGGCTGGGACATGATGTCCCATCCCAGGACTGAGGGGGAGACAGACATTAAACTGATGAAGCTGAAAATTGATTACAATCTACACCAAAGGAGAGCTTCACCCAGTGGCTCCTGGATGCAAAGGAAGGAGTGATTCGATGGGAAAAAAAAAGGGGGCACTGTTCAGTCAGCATGGTGGGAAGATAGTGGATTGTTCCATCACAGGGAACAGCTGAGTGGAGAATGGAGGCTCATGTCAGCAGGCCTGGCACTGTGCCCTGTGGGGAGGGTGGGATGAGCTGCAGGGGAGAATCAAAGAAGGAACTGTACTTTCTCCTTGGGAGATGAGAGAACCAATAGTCATGTATGCCCTTACAGGCATCAAATCAAGATTGCTCCATAGTGGAAGTTTTGGGCTAATGTAAAAATATCTTTCATCACCACCTGTGACTAATAATAATAATAATATTTATAGAGCCTACTGAACACCACGCATGCATTATATCATTTAATGATCACAAAAATCCTGTGAGGTATATACTGTTATAATGATAGAAGTCAGTTATTATGAAAACATACTTTTAACCTATTAGTGTTAAAAATCCTTGTTCCACACTTACTGAATATAAACTTTTAGGCAAGTAACTTAGCCTTTCCACACAAAGTGGTGAGATGAAAGTGCCAAGATGAGGGGGTTGTAGAGAGGTACACTGATTAGAATGACGCCTATGTGATGCTAATGTTTAAGAAGTGTTGCTTCTTATGGACCCATCATCTCATGGAGGCAGAAGAGGTTTGGGGAGGAAAGGCTATGATTTCAAAGGCACACAGCCAGTAAGTTGTAGATTCAAAACTCAGGAAGTCTAACCACAGAGCCCACGCTCTTCATCATTAACCCAGCCAGGTTTGGTTGCTCAAGCGTGGGTAGATTTTTTACCTTAACTCTGTTTCAAGGACTTTCTGAAGTTATGCACCCTGAAATGTCCAGCCAGAGGGGAGTGAGGAAATGACCCTTTATTTGGTCATCACCACCTTCAGGAAACTGCTAAGTTAATGGATTCATCAAACATTATTCACCTGCTGAGCCCCTCCTAAGCATCAGGCATGATGTTTTGCCATTTCTCATGAATTATCTCAGATCCTGTCCACCACAAAATGTATACGATTATTCCCATTGTATCAGTGAGAGAGTTGATGCTCAGAGGAGTGGCTAACTTTTCCAAGACCACACAATTACTATCGACTTCCCAACATGCACTCCACAACATCTGCAAGGGCAGGACTTAATAAGCAGAGCAGACCTCGGAAATCAGATCCCTGTTCCCAGTGGGAGAACCCAGGCCTAAGCCAATCAGTGCAGAGCATTCTGTTGGCTATGGGATTAGTTCAGAAATGAGCATCCATTTGAATCAAAAAAGTGCAAGGGAAAATTTTCTGTTCTGTAAATATCATCTTCACTCTTTAGAGCAGGGCTTGGCAGGAGACGATCTCATCCTCTGACATTGTTGTGTATGGTTTTGGGGTCTGGGTACTGCAGCCACCTCACCGTCAGCCTGAGAGTGACTTGTGCAGGAGGCGGGCATGACCAGGATAATCAGACCATTGGATTAAGTCAGTCCTGAAGCTTTCAGTTCCCTGGGCCAATGACTGTCCTTATTGTTCGTAGCAGTTTGAGTAGAGATTTCTGCACAGCCAGCAAGGCAGGGAGCTGGCCTCCAAGTCCATGCTTTCCTACAGGGCCTGGCTGCAGACATGGCTCTCCTACTCAGGTTGTTTACCATCTGGCAGGAGGCTTTTGGCATTCTGCTGTAGAGGCAGATTTGATCATCAGTCACAATGCCAAGGGGATGGTGGTTTGAGTCATTGTTTATCTGTTGGTCTAATTCTTTCATAATAAATATGCATTGCTTAGATAATAAAACAACAAAAGGGAAAATTCCATGTGAGGCAGAGATAAAAAAGCTCTGCTTTAAAAAGAAGGCTTATATAAAGGTAAAACTGTGTGATGCGTGTTTGGCATGTTTTTTTTAAAAGCAAAACAGGATCAGGCCAAAGACAGGAGCAAGGCATCAAACCTTTTATCACAGGCTAGATGCCAGTTCCCTTTGAGATCTGATTATTCAGTTGGAGGAGCTGGTTGTAGCTATTGTCAAACTTTCCTGATTTCCCCCCACCATAGAGGACCTTACATAGAAATGCCTTAATCATGACAGCTTCTGAAGGCATGGGCCCAGCTAAGAGAGCTCCTGGAACTTAGAGGTCCTACAGATTCACGTAATTCTGAAGCCAGAGAAAGCTCGAGGAAATCTACTGTCCATTGGAAAGCTGGCTTAAAGCTGTGTTTTTATGTGGATTTGTTCACTTCCCTGCTTCACAGGGAGAAGCTCAAGGACATAGACAGCTCTCTCTCCTTGACAAAGAGAGCCCCTAATGATCAGGGATAGTGAGGCTGTACCAAAGAGACAGAAAATGATAGAGGAATGATGGAATCACAGAGAGGACAGCCTTCTGAGGATGTAGAGGGCCCTGCCTGGTTGTTAGCACCAGTGGCACAGAGGCGGAGTCCTTTCGGGAAAAGGAAAACTATGAGTGAAGGTTTACCAAGAAGCAGATGGAATTTGTTTGTTGTGCTGCTGCTGCTAAGTCACTTCGGTTGTGTCCAACTCTGTGTGACCCCATAGACAGCAGCCCACCAGGTTCCGCCGTCCCTGGGACTCTCCAGGCAAGAACACTGGAGTGGGTTGCCATTTCCTTCCCCAATGCATGAAAGTGAAAAGTGAAAGTGAAGTGACTCAGTCGTGTCCAACTCTTCGCGACCCCATGGACTGCAGCCTACCAGGCTCCTCCATCCATGGGATTTTCCAGGCAAGAGTACTGGAGTGGGGTACCATTGCCTTCTCCGGTCTATTGTGCTAGTACCAGTTTTAAGGCCATCCTTAGCTTTATGCCTTCTGACTTTGGTTCCTCACACAAACACATTAGAATGCCCCACATCCCATGATAAATGGAATTTACACATGACAAATTATAAAGTTATAAGTTGTAAAAATAAAGTTATGAAAGTTTTTATGATGCATTTTGTAGACATACTAGATGAGACATATTAATTTAGATTTTATTGCTTTCATATTTCAGGGTCAAAGATTTCGTATTTGAAATCTCAAAGATTTCCCTAGGTCCTTAGAAAGCTTGTCGGTCTTAGGTGCTGTTACCATGGAGCCTAATAGCTAAAACAGCCCTAGTGGATGAGAAGGTCAGTTGTCCATCTGCTGGGCTGTGGGCAAGGAGCAGATGCTTTGATCTCTGCTTTTCTCAGTGTCTGGCAAATAGCAGGGAACTCAGTGACAATGAGCAGACTTATGCTTAGGTAGGACAGGAGACTGAACTCAGGTAAGGGTTGGTCTTTCAGGAAAGCAGGTGGGGGGTTAGGCCAAAAGCTGTAGGCAAGACTTGGGTCATTCTACACTGGAATCTTATGCGTTTTCTTAATTTCAGTTTTCTAAGTATAGGGCAGTGATGACATAGATAACTGGAGAAAACCTCTCTGGGTCAGGCAATGTGTGCGTCCCTGTTAAATATCATGGTTTCAATGAAATCACAAACAAACCTGTGCAGTAGATAGTACTTTTATTACATTTTACAAATGATGAAACTGAAGCTGGGTAGGTGAAAGGATGTGGAGAAAGTCACCCAGCAGAGCAGGAACTCAAAGTCTTTTGTCAGAGATGAAGAACATGCCCTTCCCTAGAGCGCTTTCAAGGTAGTGGGTGAGTGCTGGGCAGAGAAGGGGTGAGGGAGACATGTTGAGAGCCCTCTGTAGAGCATTTCTGAAAACGTGGTTTCTTGGGATCCTTGTCTCCTTGGCAGATTTCCTCTCTGTTCCCCTGCAGGTGTCCTGCTGAGCCTCCAGCTCTGTAGACCTGACTTCAGCTGCCTCTTCATTGCTAAGGACAGATCATCTTTCTGGGCTTTGCTAAGGGCCTTAATAAAACAGATCTTGTGATTGTGGCACACAAAGGCAAAAAATTACTCTGATTCAAAAAAACAGAAAACCACTCTCGAGCTAGAGCCCAATATGCCTGACCTTCCTACCCCCAAGGGCATAGGTTAAGATTCCTTTCTCCCCATTCACTAGATTAATTTCAGCCTCTAGAGAATCCCAACCCCCAGCCATATTTGCCTACTGTTGTTTTTAACCTCGAACAACATCATAGCAACAGAACTCAGAGGAAAGATCACAGTGTCTGAAGTCAGACAGACATGTGTTCACATTCCAACTCAGCCTCTTGCTAGAACTTGGATTTTGAGTGGTTAGCTTCAGTTCAGTTTCCTCTCCTATGAAGGGTTGGGGGTGAATTAAATGATGTAATAGAAACTTACAAATGTATTGAATTACCTGGAAATTCATATATTTTTGAAGGAAGTACAGGGCAGAGAAGCAAGAGAGATGCCTTTATTTTCTTTCAGGGCAGAGGGTGGAGGACAAGGAACAGTTTTTAAAGCTGAGAGAATAGACAGTGCAAGGCCTCGGGACAGATGAAGTCCAGTAAAGCCAGACTTCCAATAAACTATGGGGAAGGGATTGAGAGGAAGTAAGTTGAGGTTGGAAATCTCAGGCAAATCCTGATAGTTGAAAGCCACATAAGGACTTAGCACATGATCATAAAAGAAATGAGGAGTCCTCCAAAGGTTTTAAGCAAAGAAGTACCATGACTTTATTTATGTTTTTATAACTTCATTTTGCCTGGGTCACGAAAAGATTGGCAGAGGGTCAAGGCTGGAGACAAGGTGCCCAGCTGGGAGGCTAGTGACCCAGTCTAGGTGATAGAGTGGCAGCCTTGATGGGGAGATGGAGGTGGGTATAGAGAAAAGTGGGCGATGGTTCCATGTGTTCATCCTGTGGCTTTGGATAACCTTGCTGAGCCTCAACTTGTTTTTCAATTGTTTATGGAAGATAATAACAGCATCCTTGTCCCAGAGTTGTTATGGATTAAATGAGATCATGCATGCAGCAAATGGAGCATGGCGTCTGCCACACACTGAGTGCTGGCAGAATGGAATTGAGTGTTATTGTTGCTGGAGGTGGCAGCAGTGGTGCTGGAAACGTTACAGGATGCTCTTAGGGCACACTGCAGTAGCAAAGGAAACAAACCGCATGGGCAGCGAGTACTAGAACAAGCCCTTTTTAAAAATGAAATCCTGGTTAAAAGGTACAAATGGTCCTGGTGAGGAAAGAAGGAGAGAGGGGAGGAGGGAAGTCGTCTAAAGAGGTCAGTGTGCCTGCTTTTGTGAGCTGAATTAGGACACAATAAGAAGGTGTCCTAAAGGTGGCAAGTAGGGTGGGCGGATGGGAAATCCTTTGAAGAGGGTCAGGAAAGAAAGCTTAAAAACTCTAGGCAGATGGAAAGGCTATTTTTTAGCTTGATACAAGAAGCCCACAGAAGATATACAACCTGTATCCTGAGTGTTCTTATCCTCCATCCTGCCTGCCAGGAAAATTAATCACCTAGTCAGGAGAGTGGAAACTAAAGTTGGTCGGAGGGAATAAAGAAATAAAAATCCAAGAGAGAAGAAAAGATAGTCTTGCTCTGTTAAATACATTCAAGTCATGTGGCTCAGACAAATGGCATGTGAAGACTCATTTCAAAATGGGAATGTTTTTATTGTTTTTGTGGATTTTAAAAGAATGCATGCTCATTATAAACTTCTCAGACTGTTGAGAGGGACTATTTTGAGCACTAACTTTGTGGCAGGAACTTGGCATAGAGCTTTATATGCATTTATGCCATTTAATTATCACCCACACTTACTGTGTAGGTAACATTATTTAACCATTTTACAGCTGATGAAACCGAGATTGAAGAGGATAAGTGACTTGCCTGAAATCACACAACTATTTCTACAACTTGCTAGTTTGGAAAAGTTACTTCCACCACCCTGAACCTTGTTCTGTTTTGTCAGCCACAAATTGGTACTTGCCATCTACCTCTACAAGGATTAAATCATGTGCCACTGCAGCTGCTGACCTTCAACACCCCTGAAGGAGTTCAAGGTGGAGAGCAGAAATGAGATACTCTGTGCTCCTGGAAAACTGGCAGGACAGGTCTTCAGATAGATATTCTCAGGGAACTGGAGCCCAATTCTTATACCGCCTCATACCTAGAAAAGCACTAAACTCATTCATGGTGACAATTGTTTATTGTGATTAGATAAGAACACCAAGAAGATAGCAAGTGAAAACTTGGAAGATAAAACAGTGGTTATAAAGAAGGATCAAAGTATTACCAAGTCCTACTCACCTTCTTTGTTGGTTTGTTTATATGTGAACTGTTGGGAGGATGACTAGAGACATGGACATGTGGATTTTAGTGTGCCATTTTCCAAAATCTCATTATGCCTTTGTGAACAAATGACCAAATATTGATGGCTTTACTGATGAGTGGAATTGTCGCTGAATAACTGTGTCCTGAGATTGCTGACTAATTGATTGATGACAACCTGGAACAAAGGTCTCTTCTGAGGAGTTCTGGCTTTGGTCTTGTCCAGTTCAACATTTTCATCAATGTTTCATGTGAGAGCATTGATAGTTCTCTAATCAAATCTGAGAATGCATCAAGGCTGAGAGGAAGAACAAATGGATTGTAAATAGAATCAGGATTCAGAAAACTATCAATAGGCTGGCATGAAGGGAACAAAAGAGCAAGTTGAATTATGCTAGCAATAAATCTAAAACATAGCCTCCAAACTTTCAAACACTAGAGTGAGGATAAGTGAGTCATTGTTGTTTAGGTGCTAAGTCGTATCTGACTCTTTGCTACACCATGGACTACAGCATGGCAGGCTCCTCTCCTCCACAATCTCCTGAAGTTTGCTCAAATTCATGTCCATTGAGTCAGTGATACTATCGCATCCTCTGTCACCTCCTTCTCCTTTGGCCTTCAGTCTGTCCCAGCATCAGTGTCTTTTTCCAGTGAGTCAGCTCTTTGCATCAGGTGGCCAAAGTATTGGAGCTTCAGCATCAGTCCTCCCGATGAATATTCAAGGTGGATTTCCTTTAGGATTGACTGATTTGATCTCTTTGCAGTCCAAGGGACTCTCAAGAGTCTTCTCCAGCACCATATTTTTTTTTTTTTAATTTATTTATTTTAACTGAAGGCTAATTACTTTACGATATTGTAGTGGTTTTTGCCATACATTGACATGAATCAGCCATGGGTGAACATGTGTTCCCCATCTTGAACCCCCCTCCCACCTCCCTCCCCATCCCATCCCTGTGGGTCATCCCAGTGCACCAGCCCTGAGCACCCTGTCTCATGCATCGAACCTGGACTGGTGATATGTTTCACATATGATAATATACATGTTTCAGTGGTCTTCTCTCAAATCATCCCATCCTCGCCATCTCCCACAGAGTCCAAAAGACAGTTCTATACATCTATGTCTTTTGCTGTCTCGCATATAGGGTTATTGTTACCATCTTTCTAAATTCCATATATATGTGTTAGTATACTGTGTTGGTGTTTTTCTTTCTGACTTACTTTAGTCTGTATAAGAGGCTCCAGTTTCATCCACCTCTTTAGAACTGATTCAAATGTATTCTTTTTAATGGCTGAGTAATATTCCATTGTGTATATGTACCACAGCTTTCTTATCCATTTGTCTGCTGATGGACATCTAGGTTGCTTCCATGTCCTGGCTATTATAAACAGTGCTGCAATGAACATTGGGGTACACGTGTCTCTTTCAATTCTGATTTCCTCAGTGTGTATGCCCAGCAGTGCGATTTCTGGGTCATATGGCGGTTCTATTTCCAGTTTTATAAGGAATCTCCAGCACCATAGTTTAAAAGCATCAATTATTTGGTGGTCAGCCTTCTTTATGGCCCAGTTCTCACATCCATACATGACTACTGGAAAAATCATAGCTTTGATTATATGGACCATTGCTGGCAAAGTGGTGTCTCTGCTTTTTAATACACTGTCAAGGTTTGTCATAAAGTGGTAAAGGGTAAGTGAGAGAGTTGGCTTAATAACAGACTCTGAAAAAAAAGACTAAAGCCTTGCCTTTATGGTAAAAAAACCTTAGACTGTTGGAACATATCAGATTGTCAAAATCATAAAATGACACTTTGGGTTACAATTGTGGGATCTCTTTGGATAGAATATTGCCAGTCACCTCATATATGCTCAGCAGATACTGTTTAAAATAACACATGATTTAATGATTTTCCTGGAACACTGTGTTGAGTTATGTGTGCAGTCACTCAGTAAATTTTTTTTTTTTTTGAGGACTAGAGCCAAGCTGCAGTTAAGTGATGGGTACACATCAGTGAACAAAATCTCTGTAGAAAACTGAAACATTTTTTGAACATCCAATATGTACCAGACACTGTTAAGGTTGTAAAGATGAATATAGTTCCTGCCTTCAAATCCCTGTTAAAGAAATGAAAGTATAATCTCAACCCAGAAATGTTACGTGCCTCCTCTTTCTAAACATTCTTTAGAAAGAGGAGGTCTTGAGAAGTGTATGATTAACTCATAAGTGGTGTCTGGAAAAGAGTTGCAGTGGATGGGACATACGTTTTTGGTATGTGACAAATAGATATTTGTCTATTAGATATAGACATATCTAATAGATATTTGCTCATTCTTGATACCCATCTTTGTGAATGTGTCCAGAATAAGACAAAGGGAATTGTGGATAAAGCTGAAAGTTGCAATATATAAGGTAATAGAGAAGGAACTTGGATTTTTGTAAAACCTGGAGAAATTCTATGGATAGAGCCAGCTTAATGGGCATGTAAATGTGAGATATTATTATACAAAATAAAGAGTGGTCTTGTCCTGTGTGGACTCAAAGAATGCCTTTAGGGTACAGCTGCAAATTTCAGATTTGGGTTCACACAAGGAAAATCGGACTGTTTATCAGTGGAAGGATATATTTGCAAAGGAGGGGATTCTTTCTCATTTGGGCCATTCATGAAGAAACTGCAGTGGACACTTCAACATATGGTGAAGATTGACTCACACTGATTTGTACTTTGGACTGAATGGCCTCTGAGGTCAGATTTAGCCCTGAAATTCTGTTTTATAAGCTTCTATATATTGTATTTAACAATTTGTATCATGCATTGCTATTTTGCAATATGTGTGTAAATCATTGCACCTTAAGTCAGTTTTTGGACTTTCTGAGAGCCTGAAAAAAGGTCTGGATGATGTATGGGAGGAAACATGGATTTGAAATTTGTTACAATACCAATACACTGTGTTCATTTTGGTCAAGCTGTTCATCTTCTCTGCAACTCAATTTCCACATCTATGAAACAAATGGAATAAAATGTATCCTATTGTATTTCTGCTAGGATAAGCTATAGTGTGTGGGTAAAGCATTGTGAACAAAGTAACACAAAAAATGGATGTACACATAATGGTAGTTATATTTATGCTATATATATATATATGTATATATATTATTCATAGTATATCTAATATTATTCCACAGCTGCTACTGCTAAGTCACTTCAGTCATGTCCGACTCTGTGTGACCCCATAGATGACAGCCCACCAGGCTCCGCTGTCCCTGGGATTCTCTAGGCAAGAACACTGGAGTGGGTTGCCATTTCCTTCTCCAGTGCATGAAAGTGAAAAGTGAAAGTGAAGTCACTCAGTCATGTCCGACTCTGAGCGACCCCATGGACTGCAGCCCACCAGGCCCCTCCGTCCATGGGATTTTCCAGGCAAGAGGACTGGAGTGGGGTGCCATTGCCTTCTGCATAAATTAGTTCTATCTCCCAGGATACCTGTTCAGTTCAATTCAGTCACTGAGTTTTGTCCGACTCTTTGCGACCCCATGAACTGCAGCACACCAGGCTTCCCTGTCCATCACCAACTCCTGGAGCTTGCTCAGATTCATGTCCATTGAGTCAGTGATGCCACCCAACCATCTCATCCTCTGTCATCCCTTCTCCTGCTGCCTTCAATCGTTCCCAGCATCAGGGTCTTTTCCAATGAGTCGGCTCTTCGCATCAGGTGACTAAAATATTGGAGCTTCAGCTTCAGCATCCATCCTTCCAATGAATATTCAGGACTGATTTCCTTTAGGATTGATTGGTTTGATCTCCTTGCAGTCCAAGGGACTCTAAAGAGTCTTCTCTTCAAGTCTACCTGTTGGGTAAATGCTAAATGCTGACTGATATCTTGGGGCCCAGCAAGCCAGAACTTCAGTGGTCACTGATTCTTTCCCCAAGGAGAGAAGGATTTTGCTCTATTCATTTTAGCTCTCTGCTCCTTCTTTGCATTATTCTTTCTCTGGCTCCTCAGTGTTCTTCACTGTAGGTTCGGAAGCTGCTTGCGTGTAGACTGGTGGATTCAGAGCACCCTCTAGAGACATGTACTGATGTGAGAGTTGGACTATATAAAGAAGGTTGAGCACTGAAGAACTGATGTTTTCAAACTGTGGTGCTGGAGAAGACTCCTGAGAGTCCCTTGGACAGCAAGGAGATCAAACTAGTCAATACTAAAGGAAATCAACCCTGAATATTCTTTGGAAGTACTGATGCTGAAGCTGAGGCTCCATTACTTTGGCCACCTGATTAGAAGAGCTGACTCATTGGACAAGACCTTGATGCTGGGAAAGATGGAAAGCAGGAGGAGAAGAGGATGAGGGTGAGATGGTTGGATGGCATCATTGAGACAATGGACATGAGTTTCAGCAAACTTGGGAGATAGTGAAGGACAGGGAAGCCTGGCATGTCTATGGGGTCACAAAGAGTCAGACATGACTTAGTGACTGAACAACAGCTAGAGACAACAGAGGGATTTGTTACACTTGAGAGAAGTAGACTTTTCTTATCATTCAGTTGCTGGTGCAGGTGAAATGTACCAGGAGTGAGTGAGATGCGGAAGCAGGGAGCAAGGGAGGGAGGTTCCACCTTTTTTTCACTCATCCCTCCCTATCAATGCACTTCTGTGGCTGCTTATATACCCAACCCCCAGATAGATCTGAAGACAACAAGCCACGCAGGATTTCTGTTCCTGAGCATGGGTAGTCAGCTGGGAAATTTTTCAATGAGACTGTAACTGAATCTAGTGAATCCCAAATAGGTTAATGACTCAGGGCCAAGGAACTCACTGAACATGGTACCTGAATTATCTTCTTGGGCATCTAGGTAACATATCCTGTTCAACTGTCAGAAGAAGGGAGAGAAGAGCTTATTCGGGCACAGTGAACCACAGAATTAAATTTTATTTTTATTTTTCAAATATTTATTATCTATTTTGACTGCACTGGGTCTTAGTTGTGGTATACAGTATCTAGTTCCCTCACCAGGAATTGAAGCTGGGCCCCCTGCGTTGGAAGCACAGAGTCTTACCCACTGAGACCACTAGGGTAGTCCCTGCAATTTTAATTATACAATTTATCCTCAAATATTTGATCTCTAGTTCTTTCTCATACTCAATTCTTTTAAAGTTCCACATCACTCCTGTCACCAAAGAAACCTGAAGAACAACACATTTCCTGAATGCAGAGGGGAAGAATGTGAAGGGCAAGAGGAGAGGGGGGCAGGGGCGCTGTGGTGAGTAATGATGAAGAGAGTGTGATAAGACCCAATCCAGGACCCAATTTTGCCTTGAATAATTAGCAAGAGTTATCAACTTACCAAAAATCAGAACACATATCTGTTTCTACTTATTTTTCAAATGTGGACCATTTTAAAAATCTTTAGTGAATTTGTTACAGCATTGCTTCTGTTTTATGGGGGTTTTTTGTTTGTTTTTGTTTGTTTTTGACTCTGAGGCATGTGGGATCCTAGGTCTCCAACTAGAAATTAAATCCATGAGGGGAAGTCTTAACCACTGGACCACTAGGGAGTTCCCTTGTATCTGTTTCTGAAAGAAAATGATGAAATAAATTTCTTAGAGTGAGAATGTTAAAACTGTAAAGTTTATCAAAGAAAACATAGAGGAGTTTATTTCTAATTTCCGTAAGTCAACTGTTGTAAGCAGGACACAAACTGACTAACTTTAAAAGAAGGTAATTGAGACTTCCGAACTGTTCAAGATATACCATGAACAGAGTACATAGGTAATCCAGAGAGTTAGAGAAGAAACTTAAAATTCATAGTGAAGTGAAAGTCGCTCAGTTATGTCTGACTCCTTGTGACCCCTTGGACTATACAGTCCCTGGAATTCTCCAGGCCAGAATACTGGAGTGGGTAGTCTTTCCCTTCTCCAGGGGATCTTCCCAACCCAGGGATCAAACCCAGGTCTCCCGCATTGCAGGCAAATTCTTTACCAGCTGAGCCACAAGGGAAGCCCTTAAAATTCATATGTATCTGATAAAACATGTAAGAGTAAAGCTTTAAGATTTCTTGCAATCAACAAGAAAAAGATAACCCAGTTTAAAAATGGACAAACAGCTCAATTCTCAAAGGAAGGTATCCACGTAGCCAGGAAGCGTAGTAAAAAAGGTGCTCAAGTAATTACTCTTCAGACAAATGCAAATTAAAATGACAATGATGTATCACTTCACACAACAAAATGGATATGTTTTAAAATATTAATGCCAAGCGATGGTGGCCATGTGGAACAACCTGAATTCTTAACACTTGCTGCTAGCAGTATAGAAGAGTATGACCCCTTTGGAAACCAGCTTAGCAATTTCTACTGCAGCTGAATATACCCACCTTATGACCCAGTAATTCCGCTCTTGGGTGCATTATACCCAAGAAAGATGGGTGTATATGAGATGAGTGCTTAGGAACACTAATGAAATATACAAATATGTACTTAGTAACTTTATTTACAAATAAAAGAAAGAAAATAATTAACAAAAATTTGGGGGCTTCCCTCATAGCTCAATCAGTAAAGAATCTGCCTGCAACGCAGGAGACCCAGGTTCGATTTCTGGGTTGGGAAGATCCTCTGGAGAAGGAAATGGCAACCCACTCCATTATTCTTGCCTGGAGAATACCATGGACAGACAGGCTACTGTCCATGGGGTCTCAAGTGTTGGACACTACTTAGTGACTAAACCACCACCAACAACACAGATTTTAGGATAGTAGTTATTCAGATAAAGGGAATGCAGGAGGGGATTATAAGGGGCTTTTGGTGTATGGCAACACTACATTCGTTTGGCTTGGGTGGTGAATACATGACTCTTCATTTAATTATTACTGTAATTGCACTGATACTTTGTAATTTTGTGTATAGTTAATTTAAAGTATTTTCATGTTTAAAAAAGATGAATTGCAGGACTTCCCTGGCAGTCCAATGGTTAAGACTGTATGCCTCCACTACAGTGGGCATGCGTTAAGGTTGAGTATCTAAGATCTCATATGCCGGGCGGTGTGACCAAAAAAACTAAAAATAAAAAAGATAAATCGTTTTAAAAACTGCTACCTAAATGTGGGAACTCAGTTCCTTTTTAAGCCTCAGACTTTGCATCTATAACTTTATTGGGATGGAGTGTAATATTCAAGGTGTCTTTCTGTTCTTATACACTATTGCTCTGGAACCACTGGGAAGCTAGGCAACATGAAGATGCAAAATAGCCCTAATCAGGAAATTATAAAAGATCCATGATCATCAGTATAAGTGGTCATTAATTAGCAGAGCTGGATATCTATACCTGCACCCTGATATAGAAGCAAAGCCTTCTAACTTGCATGTATCATCTTGGGAGAGACTAGATGTCTGACTTCTAGTCAGTCTTGTCTGACCTCATGGACTGTAGCCCGCCAGGCTTCTCTATCCATGGGATTCTCCAGGCAAGAGCACTGGAGTGGGTTGCCATGCCCTTCTTCAGGGGATCTTCACTACCCAGGGAGTGAACCCGTGTCTCCTGCATTGCAGGCGGATTCTTTTCTGACTGAGCCACCAGGGAACCTAGGAGAGATAGACTAGCAAATAATAATGGGAATTGGTTAATAATACATCTTACCAAAATCTTGAAAAACAAATGAGTGAGACAAAACAGGGCATTTGAGGAATCACTTACCAGAAGAGCTTCATTCTCAAGCTGGTTTCCTTGAGGAAGATGGAAGACTTCTTTGTATGTGAATTGCATATAAATGTTCTTGTTAATGGAAACATCCAGCCCAGATCTTCAGAAAACCCAGGCTGAGGGAAAACCTTTATGTTCAGATAATTTATGTTCAGAAAAACCTTTATGTTCAGGAGGGTGCACTCTTAAGGCACCAGTTGCATATAAAATTGGAAGTAAGGCAGAAAAGGAGAGCTAGTAGTCGTATGTTCCCATGCCCATCAAAGATTCACAGTAGCTACTGCTGATGTTAGATTACACATGAACACAAATGGGAGAAGGCAATGGCACCCCACTCCAGTACTCTTGCCTGGAAAATCCCGTGGATGGAGGAGCCTGGTAGGCTGCAGTCCATGGGGTCTCTAAGAGTCGGACATGACTGAGCGACTTCACTTTCACTTTTCACTTTCATGCATTAGAGAAGGAAATGGCAACCCACTCCAGTGTTCTTGCCTGGAGCATCCCAGGGATCGGGGAGTCTGGTGGGCTGCCGTCTATGGGGTCGCACAGAGTCTGACTGAAGTGACTTAGCAGCAGCAGAACACAAATGAGCCTTGAAACTACTGCAGCTCAGAACCACCCATTGGATTGTGATGTGAGGGGAAATATATGTTCCTGATTTCCCCCTCTTTTCTCTTTTCTATTGATTAAAGTCTGTAGGAGAGGTAGATAGGCTAATGCCCCCCCCCACACCGCAAATATAGCCATATCTTAATCATTGGTCCTTGTCATTGTTTAGTCGCTAAGTCTTGTCTGACTCTTTGTGACCCCTTGGTCTGTAGCCCACTCGGCTCCTCTGTGCATAAGATTTCCCAGGCAAGAATACTGGTGGGTCGCCATTTCCTTCTCCAGGGGATATTCTTGAGCCAGGGATTGAACCCGCACCTCCTACATTGGCAAGCAGATTTTTTACCAGTCAGTTACCAGGGAATCACTGGACACGTAACAGTTTGTCTTCCTAAAATAACCAAAAAATGCCTCTTCAAAAAACTTGCTCTGAAGGTTGCACAGGAAAAGATTCATGAAGGATTTTGCAACTTTAAAGTTCCTGTGGCAGTTCACTATCTTTGAGTGGTGTTGCTGCTTAGAAAAAAAATCTGGAAAATATTAAAACAGAATATATGATCTCCACTATCTTAGCTGCTATATTCATAAAGGGCTCCAAAGTCATGGTATAGTGATTTTTTTCTCTTTAAATATTTCTTGCCTTTTTATGGTTCCAAAATATGTATTTATTTATACATAAATACAGATTGTGTTGGAGTAGGAAATGGCAACCCATTCCAGTATTCTTGCCAGGAAAATTCCATGGACAGAGGAGCCTGCCAGGCTATGGTCCATGGGTGGCAAAGAGTCGGACACGACTGAGAAACTGAGCATGCAGGTTGTGTAGATTATAGACTTTTCTCATAATGCGATTTTAGGTGTAAAAGGGACACTAGTCACAATTGCAGTACAATATGAAACTGCATTGGCACAACATACATAAACTGTCACATCCACAATTGCATGACACATAAGGAGTGGTGCAGCTGAACACCAGTGGTCAGATTTAAATGGTCTTGTTGGTTTACAGGGCTTCCTTGAAAATAATGGGCTGGAAGGGCTTTGGGAGAGGTTCACTCCCCAAAAAGGCAGATTTTGGTGGCAATGGGCACTTCTCAGAAGCTCCAGGTGGCCTTCTGTGTTCCATTTTTCCTAGATGACCTTGAGGACCTATACTCAAGATACATAGAAATAAGTATACAAGGAAATAAGTCTGAACTCATGCATTTTATGATCCGCATATTTCTGTCTCCCTCCATCCCACCCTTTTTTGGTTATGATCTTACAGGCTCTCTTCAGGGTTCTCTTTCTAGTCTATGGGAATGGCATCCAGTGCTTACTTTTGTCATAGTTTTTACCACACTGAATCATAACCCCTTCCTAAGCACTTGTGTCCTTGACTATGCCTGTACCTCATTAAAGTGTCCAGATTATAGTCAGAATTCAAAGTATATTTTCTGAATGTATACGAGCATGAATTGTTTTTCTTATCACATCAGTTCAGTTCAGTCACTCAGTCGTGTCCGACTCTTTGTGACCCCATGAATCGCAGCACACCAGGCCTCCCTGTCCATCAACAACTCCCAGAGTCCACCCAAACCCATGTCCATCGAGTCAGTAATGCCATCCAACCATCTCATCCTCTGTCGTCCCCTTCTCCTCCTGCCCCCAATCTTTCCCAGCATTAGGGTCTTTTCCAATGAGTCAACTCTTCGCATAGGCAGAATCATATGTTTTCTTTATTATAAACCATCTAACTAAGGACCACTTTCTGTAGGAATCAACGCAGAAAAATCCAGAAATCTTATTGTACTATATAGCGAAAAGACACAGGTCAGTGATACTGAAACCCACGTAAGCATTACAGCCACCCGTGGAGCTCAAAAGGCTCACTGATACCCTGTCTGCACTCTCTTCTTCTAAATCTGAGTCCCTGGTTGTGGAGCTCAGGTTAATGATGTACACTGTTCCCAGGTATCCAAGTGGCGGGGCAGGTGTTCAGAGCTGAATGGAGATTTCCTAATCCCCAGCCTATTGGTATCTTTCCATGATACCACCTTGCCCCTGATTTTGTGAGAATCATCACTGCTTCAGTGTGAAATATGTGCTGCCACACTGCATGGAAATAACGGTATTTGCAAAAGTACTGTTCAAGCTATTTTTTCAAACTAGTTATCCTTACTGATAACCAAGTATATGGGCACTATCGATGTCTTTTTTAGAATATAAAGTTACCTTATTCTCTCATATACATGACCACACTTAAAAATTAACGAACAATCTGAGTGTTCATGCATGTCTTGTATGATATGCTCTCTAAATTCACCAGGTTCAGCCATTTTCTCTAATCTAGCAAAAAAAGACTTGTCTCTAAATGTTTTACAAGTGAGTTATTTTTCACATTTTGTTTGCATGTGTGTGGGTGTGTGCATGTGTTCACATGCATATGTTAACTGAGTGGTCTTTCTTACCACGTGAATCAAAACGTATCTCAACTTAGAACTTACTACGTTTCCCCAATTCTAGAGAAAGAACTAAACTAGTGGGAAAACACCAGGTCTCTAGCCAAGAGCTGCAGTATTGGTGGGTGAATTCTTAGTGAGCTTTCAGCCAAACATCAATATTCCATTTAGGGAGCACTTCTTATTACATAGTTGACTATGTGTCACCTGTCCCATTGCCAGTTTATGTATATTAGATTGAAATGTTTGCAGTGTCAGTACTTCCCTGATTTTGCCCCACAAAACAGCAATTTTGAGTGGTTTAGCCTACTATAAATAGCAATATGCAGATGGAATCCCTTTTTTGGAGATCTTTTCAAAGTACAAACCAACTGCCTCAAACCCAGTTCACTCCTCAACAAGATGGTGAGGGGATGGAAATGAATTTGTGCTACTGATACTTTTACCCATAAGAGTTCTCCCACATTTCTTTATAGATACACTAAATGAACCTAATGCATGTTTTTGTCCTTTCCCACAGCATGCTGTGTGTGAATAGCAACTAGAGTTACAGCCTTGGGTCTCTAGTGGTACATCAAATATCCTGAGAGCTTTCTAAACATATAGGTAATTTGCATCTATTCCCAAGTTCCTGATTTAGTAACTGTAGGATGAAGTTTTGACATTCTGATGCATAATTAGAATTAAGAAAACAATTCATAGGTACTGAAAAGAAGAAAAGTTTTGCTTCAGTAATCTTATCAAGCGCATTTGGGGGTTTAACTGGGTCTGTGAACATTACAACCAGAGAAAGGAAAGACCAGTAAAAGCAAAAGAAAACTATCTCTCGCCTTCTTCACCAGCTAGGCCCAAAGGACCTGGAGGGCCTTAAGGGGCCTCAGGGCCCCAAAGGTTCACAGGTTCAGAATTTCCTTCAGTCTTGAGATCAGCTAGGGCTGATATGATGGACAGGGCCCAAATCCAGAAACTTAGAGCAGAAGAGTAACAGAAAAAGTTCTCACAGACTGGAAACTAGTGCTGCTGCTTGAAGGATCGTACTCCCGCCCCATCAAAGGGATGCAAACCCTCACAATCCCAAGAAGTATCTGGTACTACAGGCATCCACATCAATGCTGGGACTAGGGTCAGAGAAGGTTAGGAAGGTTCTAAGGTCATTATCCCAAATGCCCTCTAGATGGGACATGGAAAATGCAGAAGGGACCTGCTGATCTTTCTTATTGGAATCCAATGTCACTTCTTCCAACTTATGCTTCAGCTGGCCTGGAAATAGCCTCTGGCAGCCACATTTGCTACTTGGTCTTAGTTGTGATGGTTTGGCATCTGAAGTCAACTCATTTAAGCATTGAGGTTTCTTCCATGGAGAAATTGCCTAGTTTCATTTCTTCTCAGTTTTTCCACCTATACATGAAGGGGTAATTACGCCTATCTAAGAGGGTAGCATAGGGTTTGGGGATAATATAATGAAGTATTTAGCACAATGAAGGCACAAGGCTGACACCCTATGTAAGATTGTCCTGACCATTGCTCTTCTTGTCAATATATCTAGGTGGTAGAAATTTTCCTTGATTGTCATCCTTTTATTCCCATTAACAAAGCAAAGCCTGAACATGGACTTAAATCTAACAAAATAGGTCAACAATAAATATAAATTCTGGAGGAAATTGTTCTTAGTTGTCCTAATGACTGAAAGCTCTGTCTGTGCTGATAAATCAACTATTGTAGCAGAGTAGTCCTAACTGTTATTACAAGTCTAATGTCTGTGTCATCTTAATAATCTTAACACTTGCTTTAAAAGACAACTAAGCCACCAATCATACCCTTGGTAATAAAAACTGGCTGTAATTTCTGATCCCATTGATTACTTACAAAATGTTAAGTCAAGTAATTATGAGTGTAAATCAAGACAATTGTTTATCAAAATAATCTGAGAATTTGTTTCTCAAAGTCAGACATATTTTCACACGTGCTAGCTCTGACACTTCCCAACTGTGCAACTGTGCACTTCCCAACTTGAAGAAAATAACTAAACTGTTTCTTAGCCTCAGCTATAGTGATGCTATGAATTCTGACATAAGTCACAGAATTGCTTAGAAGCAAAAGAGAATGATGTAATAAATATGCCTGCCATGATGCATGGTACATCAAACAGTCCCATGTAGTAACTCCTGACCCCTGACCCCTACTCTCTGCCTTCTAATGGAAACACTGTACATATTTGAGCATCTTTATGACCAGAAATTATTGATGGTTTCTCATATGAAAACCTTGGGGCATCTTTAAATAATTTTAAGATGGTCATAAGAAAAATCCCAAGTGTTCAGGCTTCCATAACCCTTATTTTATTTTTATGATTTTCTAGATCTCTCTGAGAGGTTGAGAAAGTTTAAACGTTACATTCCTCATTGGAAAGAGGAAAAAAATTGAAGTCCAGGAAAGGGAAATATTTTGACTTCTTTGAGACTGTTTTACAGGATGGGGCTTGTTCTATAATATTGTTCTGTTTACTCTTCGGTGATTGTGCTGTTATTTAGTTATGGCTGAATCTCACATGACTGGAGATGAGTGAGGAATACTTTGTATGTTCAGAGTCTAAACTGTACCCTACACCCCCTGCCCCCAAATAAATATACACAGACATATACCTGCTTGCCGCTCAAACACAAAGCTCTCTCTCACACACACAGTCATTCAGTACAGGTTGCCTAGTACAACAAAGAGTAAATTTAATAGTTTTTTGTTAGGTGCTATGGCACTGTCCTCAGACATATTGTAATAGTACTTCCGCTGATTAGAAAAGATAACCACCACTGGAAGGTGTTACTAAACAATCAGTTGACTTATCTCATGCAAAGCTCCTATATGAAATCTTTGGGAATAATTTTTTCCTATCCGTATTGCAAATTCCCAAAGAAAATGCATATTTACCATTGTGGACAATATAAATTATATAAGGGACCTTTTTTCTGTTTTGTTTTGCCCCCAGGAAACTCAGCTTCATATTTCCAACTAAAATTTTGAAACTAGGTAGGTGCACATATCTTTAATTGACCACTTAGTATGGTTTTACTTTTTGTCTTTTGTCTACTTCTAATTTTCTCCTGCTTATATTTTTATACTTTGTACTGTTAATTTATGTAAGATAACTCACATAATATTTAACGCTAACATTATTTCAGAATAGACCAATGAGAGCTCATATTATGACTTGCTTTTGTGGATGATGAAAAAATGGACCCTTATAAATGTTAAGAAGCTTGACCAGGGAAGAGATATGACCTGCACTGTTTCCTTTATAAGCCAAAACTCACACTCTTAACCAAGGTAGCATGTTAATCCCCACAGGAAAGCTAATGTGAAGTCGACATTCTGATTGATGTATAGCTTGCTCAGATAAAAGTGAAAGCACCTATGGACACCTTATCTTCGACAAAGGAGGCAAGAATATACAATGGAGAAAAGATAATCTCTTTAACAAGTGGTGCTGGGAAAACTGGTCAACCACTTATAAAAGAATGAAACTAGAACACTTCCTAACACCATACACAAAAATAAACTCAAAATGGATTAAAGATCTAAACATAAGACCAGAAACTATAAAACCCCTAGAGGAAAACATAGGCAAAACACTCTCTGACATAAATCACAGCAGGATCCTCCATGACCCACCTCCCAGAATATTGGAAATAAAAGCAAAAATAAACAAATGGGACCTAATTAAAATTAAAAGCTTTTGCACAACAAAGGAAACTATAAGCAAGGTGAAAAGACAGCCTTCAGAATGGGAGAAAATAATAGCAAACGAAGCAACAGACAAACAATTAATCTCAAAAATATACAAGCAACTCCTGCAGCTGAATTCCAGAAAAATAAACGACCCAATCAAAAAATGGGCCAAAGAACTAAACAGACATTTCTCCAAAGAAGACATACAGATGGCTAACAAACACATGAAAAGATGCTCAACATCACTCATTATTAGAGAAATGCACATCAAAACCACAATGAGGTACCATTTCACACCAGTTAGAATGGCTGCTATCCAAAAGTCTACAAGCAATAAATGCTGGAGAGGGTGTGGAGAAAAGGGAACCCTCTTACACTGTTGGTGGGAATGCAAACTAGTACAGCCACTATGGAGAACAGTGTGGAGATTCCTTAAAAAACTGGGAATAGAACTGCCATATGACCCAGCAATCCCACTGCTGGGCATACACACCGAGGAAACCAGAAGTGAAAGAGACACGTGTACCCCAATGTTCATCGCAGCACTGTTTACAATAGTCAGGACATGGAAGCAACCTAGATGTCCATCAGCAGACGAATGGATAAGGAAGCTGTGGTACATATACACAATGGAATATTACTCAGCCATTAAAAAAAATACATTTGAATTGGTTCTGTTGAGATGGATGAAACTGGAGCCCATTATACAGAGTGAAGTAAGCCAGAAAGAAAAACACCAATACAGTATACTAATGCATATATATGGAATTTGAAAGATGGTAACAATAACCCTATATGCGAGACAGAATAAGAGACACAGATGCATAGAACAGTCTTATGGACTCTGAGGGAGATGGTGAGGGTGGGACGTTCTGGGAGAATAGCATTGAAACATGTATATTATCATAGGTGAAACAGAACACCATTCCATGTTCGATGCATGAGACAAATGCTCAGGGCCAGGGCAATGGGATGACCCAGAGGGATGGGATGGGGAGGGAGGTGGGTGGGGGGTCCAGGAAGGGGAACACATGTAAACCCATGGCTGATTCATGTCAATGTATGGCAAAAACTATTACAATATTGTAAAGTAATTAGCCCCCAACTAAAATAAATAAATTTATTTTTTTAAAAAAATAAATTAATTAATTTTAAAAAAAAAGTGAAAGAAAATCTCAGGGGAGCAAGATAAGATAGCTAGCTAGTGGGTAACAAGCTGGAGTTTCCAAGCTCTGAATGAGAGTCCCAAAATACAAAACTGAAACAGTCCTGAAGTGGTTGGTACTGGCCAAGTACAGAATAGCAGTCCTCGAGACTTTGTTTCAGGAAAGGGTAAGCGTCTGGATCTGGGAATGCCAGGCAGAAATAGAGCTAGTATTGCTTTCAGTGGAACACTGTATTGAGGACTCTGATAGCACAAGGGGAGCTAGAACAGAAATTGAAACTCTGATATATTGGAATCTAGACAGGACAACTCAGAGAGCAGTGCATCTCAAAATCAGTCTGTGAAATCACAACACCATGAGTGCATTCCGGAAGGATACAGGCTCCTCTAAGGAATTAGTTTCTCATGGACTGCTCTGTGTTCCTCCTAGAACCTATTGGTTTGAGAGGTGAGCCAGGAATCCCAAGACCAGTAAGTCAAAATGTAAAATGCCCTTGTGGAGAAAGAGGTCAGTCTTCACAGTGAAGCTCAATGCAAGCCTTCCTCCACCCTCCACAACTGTCATCTTCCCAGAAGGACTTACTTGTCACCCTGCTTCTTTAACTTTTATGCAGAGAACATCTTGCAAAATGCTGGGCTGGATGAAGCACAAGCTGAAATCAAGATTACCGGGAGAAATATCAATAACCTCAGATATGCAGATGACACCACCCTTATGGCAGAAAGCAAAGAGGACCCAAAGAGCCTCTTGATGAAAGTAAAAGAGGAAAGTGAAAAAGCTGGCTTAAAACTCAACATTCAAAAAGCTAAGATCATGGCATCCAGTCCATCACTTCATGGCAAAGAGATGGGGAAACAATGGCAACAGTGACAGATTTTATTTTGAGAGGCTCCAAAATCACTGTAGATGATGACTGCAGCCATGAAATTAAAAGATACTTGCTCCATGGAAGAAAAGCTATGGCCAACCTAGACAGCATATTAAAAAGCAGAGACATTACTTTGTCAACAAAGGTCCATCTAGTCAAAACTATGGGTTTTCCAGTAGTCATGTTTGGATGTGAGAGTTGGACCATAAAGAAAGCTGAGTGCTGAAGAATTGATGCTTTTGAATTGTGGTGTTGGAGAAGACTCCTGAGAGTCCCTTGGATTACAAGGATGAACTGGCTGGAGCCAGTTCATCATAAAGGAAATCAGTCCTGAATATTCATTGGAAGGACGAATGCTGAAGTTGAAGCTCCAATACTTTGGCCACCTGATGCAAAGAACTGACTCCTTGGAAAAGACCCAGATGCTGGGAAAGATTGAAAGAAGGAGGAAAGGGGGAAAACAGAATGAGATGGTTGGATGGCATCACCAACTTTATAGATATGAGTTTGAGTATGCTCTGGGAGTTGGTGATGGACAAGGAATTCTGGCATGCTGTAGTCCACACCAGGTTGCAAGGAGTCAGACACGACTGAGTGACTGAACTGAACTGAACCTTCAGGATTCCTAAAAATTACTATTTCAACTTTGATGTAGAGCTTTAACACTCCAAGGCAAGGGTTTAGCTAATGATGAATCAAACTCAAGTTTTGGAAAAACATCTGATGGCCAAAGAAGTGTATGATAATATTTTTGATGCTATAATTATGTTATTGGAAAAGGGGGATAAAGTGTGGCTAGAAGCATTTGAAAGTGAGGAATAAAAGCAAGCTGAAGTCACTATTTCTCAGGTTTCCTTAATTAATCCCTGAAACTCTAAGCCTCATGTGAGTCTGCAACCTGAAAGGGAATAAAGCCAGGTTTCACTTTGTAAAATCTTGGATTTATTCCTCTCCCCCTTATGAGAAAAATGGTTGCATTTTAAAAAAGGCATGTCTACTCTCATTAAAACTGGAGTTTGAAAGATATTATTAGAATCAGGAAATTAACTCAATCAACCCCATCCTTAAGACCAAGGACATTCTTGCTTACACCACCCCAATTAGAGTCCACTGGACCCCAATTCTCCATCTTGGGAAGATGTGATCAATACATTCTCCCCACTTTCCCTATTCACATCCCATCTTTTTTCAGAGTTTTTATGTGCCTGAAGATCTGATTCTCTGTGCATTCTTCCATGTAAATAATTTTCTGTAATTTACCCCATTGGCTCTGTCGGGGGCTTCCTTAGTGGCTCAGTGGTAAAGATTCTGCCTGCAGTGCAGGAGATGAGGGTTCAATCCCTGGGTCGAGAAGATTCCCTGGAGGAGGAAATGACAGCTCACTCCAATATTCTTGCTGGGGAAAATCCCATGGGCAGAGGAGCTACAGTCCATAGTGTCGCAAAAGTCAGACACAACTGAGCGACTGAGCATGAACACAAGGCTCTGTCAAGAATACTTGTACTATTGAAGGGGCTGAGGTGAAACTGGAACTTTCCCTTGCCAATAATAGAGGGCTAACAAACTGTCATCATTCCTCTTCTTGAAACACGAGGATGAATTAAAATATTGTATTAGAAAAAGTGACGATAGCTGCTGTAGCATAGTCTCCTGTAACTCTCAATAGCTGAACAAAGTGTTCACAAAAACTCTGCAAGGGTATTTCTGAAAAAAGAGTGAATCTCTTTTTAGTAGTAAGAGAACCAGGGTCCTTCCTTATTGTGGATGGCATCTTCTTCAGCATGTGCTTCCAGGTTCTGCACGTTCAAAGTGGCAGAGGAGAAAAGAAGATGGATGGGAGTCCATGGGAGAAATCTATGGACAAGTCTTCAAAGTGACTCCCATTACGAGTGCCAATACTGGAAGCCGGTTGCATGGTCCCTACTAACTGCAAGGTGAAGAGGATTTCCATATGAAACCAAGATGAAGGAGAAGCAGTTTGGATGAACAGTTAGCCAGAGATATACATCTATCTATATGTATAGATATATTCTGTATGTATATCTATATTTGCCTTAATACCATGTCAAAGCTAACATATGTTAAGAAAGACACAAGGCTGAGTTTAGAGGGAAGAGAAGTAAAAAAGGAAATTAAGACACAGAAGCTGCTTTTTCCCTACAGAAGGTATTTTCCAATATGTTCATACAGGAGTCGCCACTTAATTGCTTTATGAGACAATGAAGGCAGAAGTAATGTCCCAGAACTATCCAAGATGGGGAGTCTTATGAAAAACCCTCCAGTGACTAAGCTCCCCAATGATTAGACCATGATAAGAAAGAAACAGAGCTAAGTCTTCCAATTTTTTCCAACTACAGAAGAGTGTAAAGAGAATATTGCCTTGGTGGATCTATCTTATTAAAGTCCTGGTTGGCTGTTCCATTTCCCCAACAATCTTTAAAATTTCTGGCTAGTCCATTGCTTGCTCCAACTATTATAAAGATGTCAGACTACTGTGGTGTTGGCTTTCCCTGATCATTGGATGCTTATAACACTATTTTGACAGTAGTGTTTTGGGCATGGACTTTTCCACTTACTCCTCAAAATAAAGTCAGTCCCCTCTCCTACCAGTCCTCCTAGCCCTCCCCACTCCAGGAGAACTTCTGGCCCAGAGTTAGGAGTTAGACGGCAGCAGCCTCCGATAAAGAAGCCATAGACTACCATTGTTCTTAGTGAGATTCAGTGGACTTTTTAAATAAATATTTCTTAATTTTTTCATACTTTGATCATTTCCCAAAGTTGCAATTTTTTTTTTTTGGCAATTTTGCCAAGTTTCATTTTTGTTTTTTAAAGAGAAGATTGTCAGTCTCTTTCCTCAGCTATTTCCAAGGTCTCACTCTCAATTAATTAAATTTGTATTAACTTAGGTTCACTTTGGTCAGCACAGAGTGCCTGGTTGGCACACACAAGGATGTCAGTAGATTGATTATTATAGAAAAGCAAAAAGTTCTCAGAAAATATAGACAGTAAGGGAGAGAAGCAGAAGAAAAATCTCCTGGGCTCTAAAGTAGGAGAAAAGTGTTTATTATTCTATATTTAGCGCCAATTTTATCCACTAAATCACTTCCTCCCCTGGGCTAGTATCACAGTCTATAAAATTATGGATTTAGACTAGAGGAAATGGGATAATAGTCCATCTCTCATATTTCTGTTATCCTGGAAGAGTCAGAAATGGGTTCATCTCTAACAAACAAAGTTCATCAGCTTAATAGTCCCAGGCTTGGCCATCACAAGAAGAGATGACTTCCAGATATAGGTGGACAGAAGTATTTCACTTTGAAAGTCAATTTGTGAGCTTTCCTGGCATATTTGAATGTTTGACTGATCTGGTTAAAAATTAACCTTGACTTCAGCTTCAGGAGACCAGAAAATCAAATATTGAAAAAAACCCAATCTATTAAACCATCTACCATAAACTTTCAAAAACAAGCAGATGATCAAGTTATAGGACAAGTGAGGAGGTGGTCAACGAAAGAGCTTCAATGTCTGGGGGAAGGGGAAGAGCCGGGTCCATGAACATTGCAGGTAAGTTTTCTTTTTCTTATTAATATCTACCATAATTAAATTAACCCATTGCACTGGTATATAGCACTTTCCAAAGCACTTTAGTCTCCCAGCATGTGATTTATATTATTTTTTTAAAGTTAGAACATCTCTGAAAGGCAGCTGCCTATAATGCTGGACAAAAATAAAGACACTTTTTCAAATTTGCCAATTGGATATTGCAAAGGGAGTAGAAGGAATAGAAGCTAATGGGGGACAGGGAAAGACCTTTGATTTTATTATGAAATCAATATCAAATCATTCAAATTAAATCAAGGTCATTATGACATATATCAGGGATCTCCAACCCCTGGGCCATGGACCAGGGGTAGAAGGTTCAATGTGTCATAAAGGGGACAATATAACAAGTGCATTAATAGGAGCAAGTATAATGCAAGCATATTGATCTTATCTGCTTGATACTTCAAAGTGGAATGAAGGCTACTGCACTAAGTAAAAGGTTTAGGGTAGTGGGAAGTAGTAGTTGGCTGATTCAGTCTTTGGTATTTGTCGATTCATTCACCAACAAACAACCACTCCTTATATATCTTCTGTGTTCCAAGCCCATCCAACAGATAAAGCAATAAGACAATATAGAGTAGCACATGAGTAAATCAGGTGCTTATTCATCATCATCAGATTACTCTCACCAATTATTTAAAGATCACTGCTAAACAGATCGGAGAAGGCACTGGCGACCCACTCCAGTACTCTCACCTGGAAAATCCCATGGATGGAGGAGCCTGGTAGGCTGCAGTCCATGGGGTCGCTAAGAGTCAGACACGACTGAGCGAATTCACTTTCACTTTTCACTTTCATGCATTGGAGAAGGAAATGGCAACACACTCCAGTGTTCTTGCCTGTAGAATCCCAGGGACGGCAGAGCCTGGTGGGCTGCCGTCTATGGGGTCGCACAGAGTTGGACATGACTGAAGCGACTTAGCAGCAGCAGCTAAACAGATGGCAGGAGTCTCTGAGTCCATAAGAGGAGATTGAAAAGCAGCATTGATTTCATATAGCATGAATTAGAAGCTTTTTTTTTAAATTTTGTTGTGTTAAATGTGTAAGTATCTCAGTTCAAAGTGCTTCCTGATATTGTCTGGATAAATCACAGCATTGGTGCATGTAGTACTTCATGGAACTAAAGATTGCAATAATATCAATTTCTTGGAATCATAAAACCATCCAGCCAGTTGACAAAATTTGTAGCACAATCTCTTTAAGAGAGGCTGATCCATCTCCCAACCTATCTGAAACTTTGTTGATTTTTCTTCTGCTTCAGGTTTCTGGATTTTAGCTCAGTTTGTCCTCTTACTAGTGGCCGATGTCAAGTCTTCCTCAGACTCTCAGCTGTGTGAACCTCGCGGGCCCCGAGGACCTCCAGGACCCATCGGTCCTCCAGGGCCACGTGGTTATGCAGGTGAAAAAAATTCAATGGCTCTCTTAGCCTCCATAGTGTCTCTTGGGTTTCAATGTTCATAGATTCAGTGAACTCTTCCAGGTGATCTGATGAGAATATTGATCATTGAGATAAGTCATTTTTTGGTAACGAATGACTATGGCCTCTTTTTCTCAATTCTGTAGAGTCCTAAGGTTCATCTACTAAGACAGCCTCCAACTCCCAAGAAATCTGTATGCTCAAACAGCTGTTCAGACACACTGGGTGTGCAGCGCAAGTTGAGACATAGGAATACAGCCCCATCTCTAGACTAGTGTAGAGCAGTCATGTTGGCATCACACAGGGCAGGTATAAGCTGAGATTCGTCCAGTGATATCACAGGCATATGGGGTAGCAGATACTTTGACATCCTGTTCCCCTGTCATCTGCTGAGAAGTACATTTGGTTAAGCTCCCATGGAGATCCCATCAGCTTTGAAGACTTGTATTCACCTTCTAAAGCAATGGTTTTGGAATCTGGCTGGGCATCAGAATCACTTACAGACTTGTTAAACATGTAGGTTCCTAGTCTCCATCCTCAGAGAGTCCTCTAGAGGCCTGCAGTGTAGACTGGCCCTGAGTGACTGGGGGACTCTGGTAGGATGGCGTTCCACAGCTGTTCTGATAAACAGACATGTTTGGATACCCCTGTTCAGAATTTCCATTTACTCCTGCCATAGTGTGATCCTTAGATTTGTCTGGGTAACTTCCAATAATGATCCTTAATACTCAGCCTTATAGTAAAGAAAAGACATGGCAAAACATGTCTAAAGATTCATTCATATACTTATTCATTCAATTAATCACTTATTGAACATATTTGGAGTGCTAATTTTATAAATGATGCTGAGTATGACATCTAGGAAGAAAATTAAATATGACTCTTGTTCCCATTTTGGATGAGGCTATCACTTAAGGGAAGGATTATAATTCTTTGTGGTAATTCTTTATAACTATGGGAACAATTAACACTAGATGTAGTACAAGGAGATAGAACTTTTCCAAATCTAGAGGAGGCAGGTGAGCCTTCTGGAAGCAGTGATACTTGAGCTAGGCTCTGACTAGTGAGAAGAAAGTAGTTGGAAGGGCAAGAAGCATAGGAAGGAAGAAGTAATTCATTTACTATTCAAAATACAAAACCTTAAATGGTATCATTCTATTTTCTGTTTATTTTGGAATCTAGGACCCATAGGTATGCCAGGACCAAGAGGGAGACCTGGGTTTCCTGGACTAGTTGAGAAGTGCCCACCCCTACCTCAATCTGCCTTTTCCGTCAAGCTGAGTGGGCCTTTCCCAGGACCCTCCCAGCCCATTGTGTTCCAGGAAGTTCTGTACAACCATCAGGGCCACTTCGACCCTGCCACTGGCGTGTTCACCTGCAGCGTCCCTGGCGTGTACCACTTTGGCTTTGACATCGAGTTGTTTCAGAGTGCTGTCAAGGTGGGTCTCATGCGGAATGGCACCCAGATCCGGGACAAGCAAGCAGAAGCTAAGGATAGCCACGAGCAGGCTTCTGGAAGTTCCATCTTGGAGCTGGAGAAAGGGGACAGAGTCTGGCTGGAGTCTAAGCTGGACAAAGAAGAATCTGAAAAAGGAACTACTCACACTGTGTTTTATGGGTTTTTGCTCAATGGAAATTAAGACGGCTAGGGGTAACTGCATGGTTCTCTCCCTCAAGTAACTCTGAATTTAAGAAAAGAAGCTTCCTACATCCCAAATATTTCATCTAGAAATGCTAAATGATGAACATATCACCAAAACAGTAATGGCCAACTTGGACAAAATGAATGTATTACCAATTGCTGAAACCAATAAAGACACATGGTTCATCAATTTATCAATAATTTCTTGTGATTCCCAAATTTCAAGATCCTGGGTGGCAAAAAGTGGGTGAAAAAACAAAGTGAGATAGGAAGCTGCCCAGCCAGGTTGCTGTTAAACACACCAGGAAAACCTCCATTCAGCTCCTGTTTTACTTTCTCCCACCCCTCCTCCCTGGTGGCTCAGCAGTAGGTAAAGAATCAGCCTGCCAATGCAGGAAATGTGGGTTAGATCCCTGGGTCAGGAAGATCCCCTGGAGAAGGAAATGGCAACCCACTCCAGTATTCTTGCCTGGGAAATCCCATGGACAGAAGAGCCTGATGGGTTACAGTGCTTGGGATCACAGAATTAGATCATGGCTTAACGACTCAATAACACCCCACCTCACCCCCAGGGGACAAAAACCTCACTCAAACTCTCAAATCTATTTTGGGAATTAAGGATGTAAATATAGAAGTAAATATCTCTGGCAGAGATAGCAAGTTAGCTTAAAATACCAAATGAAGATGCTTCCCATCAAATGATTGCCCTAAAGATAATTGGATGAATGATAGTACATAAGGCAGAGGGTCAAAGACAGAAGTGAAGGAATTTCTGTGGCTTCATAGTTTTCAGATTAATAATTAATTTACTCGAAGCTGCTACTTACTTACCCAATATCCCTTCTACCAGCTTCTATTCTAACTAATTTTGTTTGCATTGCTTCAATGAACCCAGTTTTAAAAAATATGTAATTTGACCAGCTGCTGTTGCATTCAGGGTGGCCACAAAAAACACTATTCTTCCTGGTGAGATGTAAGTGCATGGTACTTACAGGAGTTGTATTTAAAAGGGAAATGACTCAACTGGCTTATGTTTTCGGCCTTTGATCTCTGCCCTTTGCTTTCTCCTTTTCTTCTATAAGGAATGAAGATGCAGTTCTTACAGCTGCAACAACCATCTTGCAGGCATTCAATCAAAGCCACATAATCCATGGTTGAGCAAGAGGATAAAAGTAACCATGTTTTTTGTACACTGACATAAGTCAACTTTATACTACTGATGAATAGACTTTTAAAAGAATATTGGGGACTTTCCTGGTGGTCCAGTGGCTAAGACTCTGCTCTGCACTCCCAATAGAGGGGCACTGTGTTCAAATACTGTTCAGGAAACTAGATCCCAAATGCTGCAACTAACCATCTCATATGCCACAACTAACACCCAGTGCCAAATACATAAATTAATATTTTTTAAAATAAAAGAATATTGTTGGGTTTCTTTTTATTATTAAAGTATAACTTAAATACAGTAAAACACAAATCCAAAGTAAACTGTTTAATTAATTTTATATGCATACAAACATGGACCCATCATCCAGATCGATACGTAGAACATTTCTGTCATCCCAGAAGTCTCCTTGGTGCCCTTCCCATCCACAATCACATCTGCATCGTTGAATCTATTTTTCTGACTGTCAGCATCAATTATCTTTGCCTATGCTCACGCTCAGGAGTGCAGGAGGAGAAGGGGACAGCAGAGGATGAGATGGTTGGATGGCATCCTGGAGTTTGAGCAAGCTCTGGGAGTTGGCAATGGACAGGGAGGCCTGGCGTGCTGCAGCCAATGGGGTTGCAAAGAGTTGGACATGACTAAGCAACTGATGCTCCCTCTCAGTTGCTCAGATGTGTCCAACTATTTGCGACCCCATTGACAGTAGACTTCCAAGCTCCTCTGTCCATGGGATTGTCCCAGCAAGAATACTGGAGTGGGTTGCCATTTCCTCCTCCAGGGGATCTTCACAACCCAAGGATCGAACCCACATCTCCTGCATCTCCCATATTGGCAGATGGATTCTTTATCACTGAACCACCTGGGAAGCTGTCATCTTTGCCTAAACCTGTACTTTGTATGAATGATATAATCCAATATAAAATGTTTTGTGTCTAGTGTTTTTTCAATCATCATAATGTCTGTGAAATCCATCCACACTGTGGTTCGGTTCAGTTCAGTTCAGTTCAGTCACTCAGTCATGTCTGACTCTTTGCGACCCCATGAATCACAGCACGCCAGGCCTCTCTGTCCATCACCAACTCCCGGAGTCTACCCAAACCCATGTCCATTGAGTCAGTGATGCCATCCAACCATCTCATCCTCTGTTGTCCCCTTCTCCTCCTGCCCCCAATCCTACCCAGCAAGAGGGTCTTTTCCAATGAGTCAACTCTTCACATGAGGTGGCCAAAGTATTGGAGTTTCAGCTTCAACATCAGAGTAGAGTAGATAAAAGAGTAGATAAATAGATAAATGGTGGCATATTTGTAATGGAAGACTACATTTTCATTCAATGAAACATTTCACTACTGTTACCACACTGTCGCCCTGCTTATTTAACTTATATGCAGAGTACATCATGAGAAACGCTGGGCTGGAAGAAACACAAGCTGGAATCAAGACTGCCGGGAGAAATATCAGTAACCTCAGATATGCAGATGACACCACCCTTATGGCAGAAAGTGAAGAAGAACTAAAGAGCCAATGAACACCCAGGATTGATCTCCTTTAGGATGGACTGGTTGGATCTCCTTGCAGTCCAAGGGACTCTCAAGAGTCTTCTCCAACACCACAGTTCAGAAGCATCAATTCTTCGGCGCTCAGCTTTCTTCACCATCCAACTCTTAACATCCATACATGACCACTGGAAAAACCATAGCCTTGACTAGACGGACTTTTGTTGGCAAAGTAATGTCTCTGCTTTTAAATATGCTATCTAGGTTGGCCATAACCTTCCAAGGAGTAAGCATCTTTTAATTTCATGGCTGCAATCACCATCAGCAGTGATTTTGGAGCCCAAAAAAATAAAGTCTGACACTGTTTCCACTGTTTCCCCATCTATTTCCCATGAAGTGATGGGACCAGATGCCATGATCTTAGTTTTCTGAACGTTGAGCTTTAAGCCAACTTTTTCACTCTCCTCTTTCACTTTCATCAAGAGGCTCTTTAGTTCTTCTTCACTTTCTGCCATAAGGGTGGTGTCATCTGCATATCTGAGGTTATTGATATTTCTCCCGGCAGTCTTGATTCCAGCTTGTGTTTCTTCCAGCCCAGCGTTTCTCATGATGTACTCTGCATATAAGTTAAATAAGCAGGGCGACAGTGTGGTAACAGTAGTGAAATGTTTCATTGAATGGAAATGTAGTCTTCCATTACAAATATGCCACCATTTATCTATTTATCTACTCTTTTATCTACTCTACACCATGTATCTACTCTTCTGCTGATGGATATTAGGGTGACTTTGTGATTGAGACTCAGTATAATGAACATAAGACCCATTTAATAGAAGAATCACAGATCCAAAATGGTATCACTTGTGCAAAAGCTCGTGATACCAAACTTATATTTAATACCTAACCTAATTGTAATTTTGATCTTCCTTCAAAATGTAATCATAATCAACAAGTTTGGAATTTTCTTGTCAGCACCAATGAGGTAATATGTCATGTAGGTTCTTTCCATCCTGCAAAGGAATGAGTGAATCCATATGATGAAGTCCTCACCATTTCCTTCCCCCCAAAAGACATTGTTGTTCCCTAGTATTCTTTATATTATGTACCACAGCTTGTTCATCCATTCATGGACAGTGACTCATTGGTTTGGGGCTGTAACAAATAAAACTATCTGAAACATTTATGCACAGGTTTTTACAGAAATATACATTTTCATTTCTCTAGGATAAACATGCGGGAGTTGGATTGCTGGCTGTAGCTTTTAGCATACATATCCTGTACATGTCTTTTTACACAAGTATTTCATTTCTTCAGAGCTATAATATACGGTATTGTGTATTTCATTTCTATTTGCAATGAGTTCACTGATAGTAAACAGAAGTATGATCGATTTGTGTGTGTGTGCTGACCTTGTCTCCTTTAACCTTATATAACTCACTAATTAGTGCTAGGAGTTTCTTTTGTAGAGTCCTTGAAATTTTAACATAGACAATTAGGGCAGGTTATTTCTTTTGTTTCCTGATTGGCATGTCTTTTATCTCCTTTAACTATTTATTACAATGGCTACAACGTCTAGTACTGTGTTGAAAAAGAGTGAGGGCAAACATGCTTACCTTTTCCTGATCTTTGGGAAATGAAATTTCATGGATACAAATCCGAGGAGTCAGCTTGTGATAAATTGAAAATATATACTCTAAATGTTACAAAAATCATACTAAAAAAAAACAATAAAACCAAAGTTATAGATAATAACCCAGTAGTGGAGAAAAAGAAAATGTACTATAATTTGTATAAGGAATACTACTCAACCATTAAAGAGAATGAAATTTTGTCATTTGCAGCAACATGGAGAGACTTGGAGGGCATTACAGAGAAAGACAAATGTATGATATCACTTATATGTGGAATCTAAAAAATACAACAAATAGTGGATAAAAAAAAAAAAAAAGCAAACTCGCAGATATAGACAACAAACTAGTGGTTACCAGTGGAGAGAGGGAAGGGGATTAAGAAAAAGAGAAGGGTTATTATGGGATTATATGAAATCATGTGTGTGAAACTTTTGAAAATGTAAAGCACTATAGAATCTAAAGAATCTTTCGATTCTTTAATCTTTCGATTAAAAATAAGTAAAAATTTAAAGAGCCACTATAACCAGTATACATGCTCTTCAATAGGAAATAGTTACATTAAGTATAGGATATCCATGGCGGTGGTGGTGGTTTAGTCGCTAAGTTGTGTCCGACTCTAGTGACCCCATAGACTGTGGCCCACAAGGCTCCTTTGTCCATGGGATTCTCCAGGCAAGAATACTGGAGTGGGTTGCCATTTCCTTCTCCAACAGGATATCCATATGTATATGCAATACTATATACAAACAATAGAAATTTGAAAAAAAGCAAAAATAAATAGAAAAGTTATATGCATATGTGTATGGAAAAATACAAAAGGATTAACACCTAAATAAATAAATCAATAAACATTTTAAAATTCCCAATTGTTCCAGAAGTTAGTAAAAGAAAAAAGAGGGTACAAATAACACAGAGCTTCTGTCTGAACATCAACTGGCACAGCTTCACTCTGGTTAAAAACCAACTGAGGTCATTGGCCTCAAGACAGGCAAAAAATTAAATATTAAAGAATATTGATTTATTAGAACATCTTCCTCATACCTTTGAAAGGCAAGCAAGTGAAAGAGGAACAGAGCAGCTGAGGACATACCCCTTACAACAACTTCCATCTTTGCATCAGGATGCCTGGGAGAGGAGGACAATCTCTCTCCATGGTGTGTGTAGGTAAGTGTAAGCACTAGAGAATTGGATTCCATATGTTGTTACATAGAACTATCCAAAGAACTGTCTCCTGCCAACACTTATGATTCGTTTTATGATCATAATAATTCTGAGATACAATTTTCCCACAACAGAGGACAAAAGGATAGGTTTCATATCAGCATTTCCAATCAGATACAGCAAATATAAGTGGAAACTTCCATTTCCACCCCCTTATATTTGGACCGAAGCTTATGTTATCAATTTGTAAATAGCCCTAGTTAATAGCAAATTAGCACAAGAGACTTCTGATATAAAGAAAACAGAAGGAGAGATAATGCAAAAATTTCACGTATTTGATTGTGGAATGTGTATTTCTGTTTCCCTTCTCTACAGTGATGAATACAATATCAAGCTCTTCCCCATTTCACAAGTTGTCATGAAAAGGAGATTAGAGACATGAAAGACACATGTCCAGACACCATAGACAATTTTTGTATGTCCATTTTAGAACTGCTTTGATGGATGCTCTGGGTTGTCATGTTAGTGATCATCAACACTTTTAGGGGTAACCTTCCTTTGTTGGGAAATCAGCATAGTATGCTCGTAGGAAGGTCAGAAGAGTGGGAGGGAAGTAACACATACTCAGGAACCACACCTTAGCGTCCCTATATGGTGCTAGACCCTTTTCATACCTCATTTTCTTTAAGCCTCACAACCACTTAACAAGGAAGGTTCTATTTACTGCACCATTCTGAATATTAAGCTGAGAGAACAGAAGGTGACCTGGGACACATTTCCCAAACGGACGTACTGAAGCGGCTAGCATTTGAATTCCCCTCTCTCTCTGAATGACTTTGGAAAACATGTTAAAAAAATGAGTGTAATTGTTCTCTTCGTGACTTTTCTTCCTTTTTACTTGAAGCTTCAAAAAAATCATAAATGAAGGTCAGCTTTGCTGCAGAAAATTGATGATGGCTTGCTTGCCTTTGGAAGGAAGTATAGTTGCCTGGAGCTGGAAGTGGAAATGGAGGGTGTTTGCAAATGGGCACATGGGGTGTTTTGAGGATGATGGGGATATTGTAAAATTGGATGCTGGTGGTGGATACACAACTGTGGGAATTTGTTTAAAATCATTAAATTTTATACTTAAAATGAAAGAGTTTCATGGTATACAAACTATATCTCAACAAAGAGCTGTTTTTTTTTTTTTTTTTTAGTATTGTTACCTGTTGAAATGTTAACACTTGGACGTGTATACTTAACAAAAGTTACTTCATCAGTGTTTCATTGATGAGATGAATTTCAGTTTTCTAGGATATTTGTTTGTACATATGCTAACCCATAAACAGAGACACCTTTCTTAACAGATTTTCTTCTCTTCTCTATGCTGTAATACCACTGCTTAATTAAGGCAGGTAAAGGGGTGTCATTCAATGAAAGTCCTACATGTTCATATATTTTCAGTTACTGGTTGAGCATTTTCTTTATAGCCAACAGTGCATTAGATGCTTTATTTGTCACTGATTCTCACCACAACCCTCATCATCTCTATGTCACGTTTGAAAAGAGGTATTCAGAGAAACTAAATTTCTCAAGCTCTGATTTTTATTTTGCTATGATGTACTATCTATTTACCAATTATTTTTGTCACTTAGGCCTGGAATATATTTTACATAACCCTATATACCATGATAAAATGAAGTGTGATATTTTTTTACTGATTAAAGAAAAAAACCAAAACATCATTTCCAGTGACCATCTTTGTGTTTCAATACTTCAGGATCAAGCAAAGGACTTTGGATCCCCAAATAATTGAAAGTTATTCCACTGTTTGGCATAAATTTGTTCATCATCTCTTGTTCACTCGACAGCTTCTCTTTCTGTGCATTTTAAAATACAATTAGTTCTCTTTGAGGAAATCATGGAGGATATCCCAAGATGAGTGAACTCTGAATTGTTTTTTTTTTTAATTTATTTATTTTTAATTGGAGGATAATTGCTTTACTGTATTTTGTTGGTTTCTGTGATACATCAACATGAATCAGGTATAGGTGTATATGTATATGTACATATACATCAGGTATATGTATATATGTCCCCCTGTCTTGAACCTGAACTGCTTTTTAAGGATGAAAAGAAGTTTACCATGCAGATACAAGGAAAACATTTAGTAGGCAGCATAGAATCAATAAATGAAACCCCCCCAGTAAACTTGATTTTGAGGAAACACCATACTTAATTTTTAAGGGCTGCAGGTATCTGGCTGTCATAAGGATAATACCACAAGACTATTTACTCAAAGAGACAGGGGGGAAAAAGACACAGGATGTTTGGGTGTCCTAGAGAAAACCTCTAGGTCATCAGAAGTTCATGTTTCAATAAGAATTTTAACAGCAAATACAAGGAAACTATAGATGATCTTTGGCCGTGATTGCACCCCATTAAGTAGGAAGGCGGGTGGTGGGGGCGGATTTCCTTGGCAGTCCAGTGGTTAAAACTTCTTCCAATGCAGGGGTTGTGGTTTCAATCCCTAGTCAGGGAGCTAAGATCCCACATGCCTCTCAGCCAAAAAAAACCGAGACATAAAACTGAAGCAATATTGTAACAAATTCAATAAAGACTTTTGAAAAATAAGGAAAGTAGGGGGAAGTCTCTCTTTATGACTGAGTTCACACTTATTTCTTGAGATTGGGAGACCTGGCTGCCTAGACATGTGTTGGGAACATAATCTTTCAGCTTATGTGAATATTTATCCATTTGACTCCCTGCTCTAGATGTCTGGATTTTAGCTTTGTCTGTTCTATCTGTCATGGCTGATGCCACTTCTCCAGAAGTTACCGGGTCCTGTGATTCTCGAGGATTTCCAGGATTTCCAGGGCCCGTAGGCCCTGCAGGGTTTCATGGCCCTCCAGGTGAGAAAACATTTTTCTTCACATTGCATTGGTCACTTCTTTCTGACTGAAATATCTATAAGCTCAAGGAAATATCCAGATGCTTCTGATGGTCAGTAACAATGGAGACAATGGCTTTTTGGAGGGAAATCACCAAGGTCTCCCACTTCCCAGCCCATCTACACACCTAGAGTCTTAAAGCAGATGATGAGGTTTTTACCCCAGAAAAACTTCAGGGATGGGTTCTGAAGAAGCCACCATGTGAACTTAAATGACAGTTCAGACAACATTATATTGGTGTACTCTTTAATATGGCATAGTTACTCTGTGCTGTGCTTACTTGCTCAGTCATGTCCAACTCTTTGCAACCTCATGGACTGTAGCCCACCAGGCTCCTCTGTCCATGGAGATTCTCCAGGCAAGAATACTGGAGTGGATTGCCATGCCTTCCTCCAGGGAATCTTCCCTACCCAGGGATCGAACCCAGGTCTCCCACATGGCAGGCAGATTCTTTACCCTCTGAGCCACCAGGGAAGCCCAAGCATACTGGAATGGGTAGCCTATCCCTTTTCCAGGGGAACTTCCCAAGCCAGGAATCAAACTGGGGTCTCCTGAATTGCAGGTGGGTTCTTTACAAGCTGTGCTACCAGGGAAGCCCATAATTACTCTGTGTTCACCCATGACTCACACTGGAATACTGTTGAGCTTCCTGCAAACTCAAGGGCAAAATGGCATTGTAGAAAACAACTGAGAATAAAGCATTATGCACTTTCTCTCCAATTCTGAGAACTTACTTTGCCTTCTCAATCTCACTGGAAATTTTTCACCAGAGTGACCCAGCATCATTGATTCCTTAACCTGACTGCCTTTAAATCATCTGTGGACATTGGTTAATATTCAGGTTCCAGGTTTCATCCCCTTGAAATTCCAGTTCAGATGGTCACGTATTATTAACTAAGACATTACTATTCACAGGTTCCACAGCTGACTCTCATGCACAGTCCAGCCAGGGAAACATTTCTCTAATATCCCTTTTTATCTCTGGAATGCTACAGTTCCTAGAGTTCCCTGTCTCAGTGTCTTCCCTGAGTACTCCTTACTTAGTGCTTTTGATAATAAAAACATCATACCTATGAAACAAATTGAAAGGGCAATTCAAGCAATTATTTATTCAATCATTGCTTCCAAAAATATACTATGCCTATCAACTAACTGGACCTTGGATATCATATGATCGTGTTTTAGGAAAAAAATTAGGTAGGGCACTAGCTCATCATCTATTTAAGGAAACAAAATAGGTACTTAATGGGAGAGATGACTATTCAGTGTAAGCAAGTGCTACAAACAAAGTAAACACTGGATTCTGCCACTGTAATGACAGAGAGGAGACACTTTCTGGGAAAAGGATGTGTAAGATGATCCTTGAAGGGAGAGTGTAAGTTAGTAGGAGGGGTGGTGGGAAAAGACATTTATGGACTGTGAAATGTATGAACTTCATATCTCCTCTATCTTCCTTCTGTTTACTTTGGTGTTTAGGGCCCCAAGGCCCTCCAGGATCACGAGGACTACCTGGGATTCCTGGAGACATTGAGAGTTGCTTGTCTCTCCCCAAATCCGCCTTTGCTGTGAAGCTGAGTGATCCCCTCCCAGCCGCCTCCCAGCCCATTGTCTTCAAGGAAGCCCTGCATAATGACCAGGACCACTTCAATCTTACCACAGGAGTGTTCACCTGCACCATCCCTGGCATGTACCGCTTTGGCTTTGACATTGAGCTATTCCAGCATGCTGTGAAGTTAGGGCTCATGAATAATGGCACTCAAATTCTGGAGAAGGAGTCCAAGGCCAAGGACAATTATAGGCATCTTTCTGGAAATGTCATCTTGCAGCTGACATTGGGAGACAGAGTCTGGCTGGAATCCAAGCTAGACACAACAGAGACTGAGAAAGGACCAATTCAAAGTATGTTCTTTGGGTATTTGCTTTATGGAAATTATCCTGGCTAAGGGGTAATGGCACACTTGAATTCCTCAAGTGGTCCTAAACCTCGCAGCAAACTTCCTACCCCCGCCCAATACTTTTCAGTGGTCATTGAATAAATTACATTAAGAATGCCCAATTTACCCATGTGAATGTAACCCTAAAAAACAGTAAAGATGAATTATCCATTAACTGGTCAACAATTTCTTATTGAAAGCCCATCAAGTTTCATGTATTCTGCTATATCCTAGGAACTTTGGAGAGAGGATAGGTCAGGAAACCAGAGCTGGTTGAGGCTGGGGAACCAGGAAAGTCATCATGCCTTTTCTAGATTATGTCTGATAGTTTTTCACCAGAGGAAAAAAATAGTCTTGATCACAGCCCTTGACACCAGTTCAATGTCACACTTTATAGTATAGCTAGGAAAGCAAATATCCCAAAGAGATGAAGAAATTTTGCTTCAAGTAACACTAAGCAATGAATACAACCTACCAAGTACATATTTTGCATTTGATGCATACTGCATACTTTGAAGATGGTTCGAGCAAGGAGTAAGGGTACAGATTAAAGGAATTATTTTGTTGCTTAATACTCCTCAGACACTCTGCAGTATCCATTCTATCACTTGTTACATTTATTTCTAACAGAGCTGGAACTTTGGGTTGTCAGTGAACCTAGTTAAGTGTATGAACTTAACCCTCTTTGCAAACCATGGGTCACCTGTGACACCATCTGGAGAATGAAATATAGTCAGGAGGGGCTTCCTGGATGATTCTTTCAAAGACAAATCTTCAAGTGACTTGTTTCTTTGGATTTTTATCCTTTGCCCTCTACTCTTCCCTCTTCACCCATCACTCTCCCCCACTCCCACACCCAAGACGATAAAATACTTGGGGCAGAAGCGGCCGTTTGGCAAACCTGAGAACAAAAGACATGTATTGCTAAGCAGACTGAAGGAGTAGGAAACAGATCAGATAATGTCCTTGCACAGACACACCAGACTTACAGATGAGAATAACGATCCCTGATTTGATTAAGCCAATGCAGACTGGTTTCTGTTAGATGTAACCAAATCCAGCCCTGATAAATCTGTTCTTTTCCTTTACAGACTCGCTCTCCCCTAGAGACTTCACCTACCATCCACTCTCCTTACTCTTTCCCCTTTCCTTTCCATCATCTCTTAAACATCTACACTGTGCTAAGAGATAATCTCTAACCTTAACGATCCCACTGTAGTTCACACACAGACACAAGAACCAGTCGCATCTCTGTAATGTGTTATCAGAGGAGATCAGAGATCACTGATGCACACAGAGGCATCCTCAGGGTTGCTGTATCAATGTGTCCAAAACTGAGTTCATGACTGCTTCTTCCTCCAACCCCTCCTGTATTTCCATTGTTTCTTTTCCCCATGAACATCACCATCCACTGATTAGTGCCACCCACCTCCCTTCATGTCACCTACCCAGTCCAATCTGTCACCAAGCTAAATCAGTTCCCATCCTTACATTCCTACAAGCAACACCATCATCTTCACCTGTCACTGTGCTGATGAGCCGGTCCTCCACTCCGTGCCTCTTTGATTGGATTTATCTCATCCTAGCAGTGAATGCTCATTGCACAAAAGACAAGGTTATCATATTAATCTCTGATTAAACTGATTTCATGTCTTCTCATTTTTCTTAGGATAAAAATCAAATTGTAATTGCATACTTGAAAATGGCTAAGAGAGTAAATCTTAAAAGTTCTTGTCACAAGAAAACAAATTCTGTACCGATGTATGTTAACAGATGTTATGTAGACTTACTATGGTGATCATTTCACAATATATATGCAAATATTGAATCGTTATGTTGTGCATCTGGAAATAACTTCATTTTGTCAATGATACCTCAATAAAAAAAATAAAAAATAAATTATTAATATGGTTTACTTTATACCTCTCCATATTTTTTCCTACTACATTTTTCCTTAGTGACTGGTTTCCAGCTATGCTGAAGTTTTAGTCCCTCAAATAATGTGTGGTCATTGGACCACACTGCCACAGGACATTTGCGCTGTTCAACCCTCTGCCTAGGTTACTTATCTTCATAACCACCAACATTTTTTGTGCCCGGTCAGAATTCAGAAATAGCTTCTAGAGAAAGGAACTGATAATAAACTAACTGGGCCCTTTTATGCAGTCTTACATTATGATTTTGTTACTTCTTTGTAATAACAGCCATAACTTTATTCTACATTTAAAAAATTCTCAGACTAATGTCTCTCTCCTCTGCTAAACTGTGAGTTTCATGATATCAAAAACTAGCTTTTATTTTGGTCTTTACTGTAATCTCAAAATCCCACATATGTCTAGCACATTCTAGGTGCTCAATAATTTTTGAAACAATGAGAGCAGAGAAACACACAACACAGCTGTTAGCACTTGGTAAGTTTAACTTGCTATAATCAGATTTGTTATTTTGTTGTTACTAAAAATTGACTTTTTTCCAATCATAACTTGTAGTGTGATTTAGTCTACACTCACTCAAACCATTCATGCATTTATTCAGTAGATAGATATTTACAGAGTGATAGGGAGAACAACAAGAAGAAACAAAATTATATATATTAAGTACTTACTATGCTCCAAGCCCTTCACTCTCAATAAAACAAATTTACCTGCTTGTGTCTTAATTTAACTGGTGCTCTATAATATCCAAGAATATTTTAAAAGAAGACATATTGTTTCACCAATATTTTTGAGTTATTTCTGAAAAATTGCAAGAAAGACGGAAATAGTGTATTTTCTTTTTTTCAAACGTTTTAGTTGTTTCTGGATATGAAGTCTCTACTAATGGTAAAGAACATCAGCGAGGCACTTTATCCATCTAAAACTCTTTTAATATAAATTTTCCCACTCAATTTCTCACCATTTTTAGAAGGCATTTTTATAACTATATAGAGATGAAAAAACACGTGAAGCACAAAACTGACACTTGCCACTTCTGACTTCCAGTGTGTGTGTGTGTGTGTGTGTGTGTGTGCACGCACACATGTCCACATACACACATGCACATGTGTAGCCAAGATGTGAAGGTAGTTATAACTTTTCCTATGAGTGGGAAAGAAACATTTCCTACTAATTTCTACTTACTAATGGAGACTTAAAAGATACACAATGTGAGAGTTGCGAGCTAAGTTTTATTTGGGGCAAAAATGAGGACTGCAGCCAGGAGACAGCACCTCAGATAGCTCTGAGAGACTGTTCCAGAGAGGTGGGGTCTGGGTGGGGGAGAAGGTCAGTATATATGTGATTTTGGTAAAGGGGAGATACGTGCAATCAAGCACATGTTTTTCCAGAAAGTTTCTGCTGGCCTCATGAAGCTTTTGCTAGTCATGAGCAACAGTCGTCACCATGAAGGATTTTAGTGCTTTTCTAGAAATGAGGAGACACAAAAATCGGGCTCAAAAAAATTGGCTCCGGAAAATATCTACCTATCTGAAGACCTGTTCTGCCAGTTTTTCCCTGAGCACAGAGTACCTCATTTCTGTTTTCTACCCTGAACTCCTTTCAGGGGCTGATGAAGGTCAGCAGCTGCGGCAGCACATGATTTAATCCTTGTAGAGGTAGATGGCAAGTGCCAATTTGTAGCTGACACTAACAATGGTGGGAGGGAGAGGAAGGAACGATTAAAACATCACAGCTTCTACTATCCAGAATGAATGACCTTTTGTTTAAACACTAACACGGTTCTAGGGTATGGAAACATAGACCAGGCCATGCACCTCTGCTAAATGTTTACTTTCAGTGTAATAGAAAGTATACACATCATTTGTCTCACAAGAAACATGGACATGATTGCAGTAGTGTGACCAGCTTAGACTGTCTTTCTGTTCCCTGCAGCTGATGCTCTAAGTCCCTTTCGTCCTATTTGGATAAACCGCAGGTGAACTGAGCCGTCAGAAGTTCAGAGGAGGTTTGTCCCTAAACATAATCCTAACCCCTACTTTAAGATATGTTGCCAAAAAATAGTCCAATTTTACCCTCAACTTCCTAGCACATACTTTTATACCATTTGTAGTTATTTATGTATATTAGAGTTAGCACCTTATACTTTTAGATTTTAATAACACAGATACAAACTAACTTATTGCAACAATCATACAGAAACACATATATGATCCTAAAACATACACAATGTGTGTGAATATATATGTATACAAAATTTTACTTATATATAATTATATAAATAAACTGCATGTATAATTATATATTTTTACTTATTTAATATTTATAAGCTTTCCTATTTAGAAATTAATCTTGAGGGGCCCTCTAATTAATTTCCAAGTACACAGACTGTTTTAAAAAAAGTCCTTAGATCTGAAAAGATAGACTTCCAGCCAAAAAGTAAGTGGGTATGTATATAACAAAATAAGAGGAGCTGAATCAGTGTAAAACTGTGAAGGAAGAGAAAGGGCCTGAAATATGGCAACAGCTTTGAAGAACATGGGAGGTTAAGATTTCATTCCACTTAACTTGTTTGCACAGCTGTGATGTAAAGCTTTTCCATCTAACATCTTACGTAAAATCTGCTACCATACGTATACCACTTAATTGACTGTCAGGATAACAAAGTAAAAGGCCTGAAGTTTATGCCACGGGTACTATAATAACCTGATACAATACTGAAACGACACTGAAAACATACAAAATAAGACAGTAGATGGCAAAGTGTATATGCTCAAAAATGTTCCCCTAGAAGGGGTAGAATTTGCAGTAGTGTGCCTTTCTGGCCTAGCACACTCCCCAACCCTTCACATCCCCTATGGCCAAAAACAGCACAGAAGTCTGTAGCCTTACCACCCACCTAAGGTGTGAGAAAGAGGAGTTCAGAGTTGGAAAAATCACCTGGAAATTTAAAGGGATTAAGTGTTGGCAGCTGGAGAGTCTCTAGACCCAAGGTGTGAGTATGAACTCTAAGCAAGTACTGGCTGAGAATTACATATGCATCAGACAACAGAGGGCCTCCGGAAAGAGCAGGCAGAGGCGAGAAAGAAGTCTGTTATTGAAAGACACAGCAGCCCAGGACAAGACTTGTGATTTCTGTCTTTTCAACTGAACGTATCTCACAGTAATGCAGTTTGGACAGAAGAACACTGAAGCCTTGTGACCTCAAGGTGGTAGAGGGTAGAGCCAGCCATGTAGCTGGAAATTAGGTTATCCCCCCAAGCAAGATACCTACAAGGTGAGCCCAATCTCTCTCTAAATTCTACTTGTATATTTGGCACCAAATTACATAGGCACCAGGGAAAACCCATAGAGGTCTGGTTAAAAAAAAAATCAAGAGTTAGAAACCCAAGAAAGAGAGCAGAAATATTAGCAGGGTAAATATTTGCAGCCAGAGTTCAGACATGTTAACTGCCTAATAGAACAATATAGAAAATAATATAGAAATAAAATATATGGAAATATATATTATTTATATATTATAAATAAATAGAAACAATATAGAAAATAACAATCCTCAGAACAGCTTAATAAAATCTGGAGTCTCAACAATGTATTATCTATGATATCTAGTTTTCAAGCAAAAAATTGCAAGAGACAGAACATGAGAAACACGTTCCCATCCTCAGCGAAGAAAAAAGAGCAGTTGAAAAAAAAAAAAAAAAGAGCAGTTGATAGAAATTGACTTCAATCAGGCCCAGATGTTGAAATTAACAAGAACTTAAAAGTAACTATCATAAATATATATATATATATATTTTAAAGTAAGGGAAGTGTGTTCAAAAATAAAGGAAATACATGTTTAGAGAGGGAATTGCAAAAGCAAAATAAAAATTATATTCAAAAAGTAAACCTGAGAGCTGAAAAAGAAAATACTGAAATAAAAATTAACTAGCTTAGGTCAAAAGCAGATTGAAGCTGGCAGATTGAAGCTGGAAGGATCAGTAAATTAAAGATCAAGGGAATTACCCAATCCAAAAAACAGAATGAGAAAATATTGAAGGAAAAGAAAACTCTCAATGATCCTTGGGACAAATGTTATGTGATTCAGCATAAGTGCAATTCATCAAGCTACTAGAAGTTTGCTTTGAAATGTAAATGGTATAATGTTAATTCTTACAAAATATTTACAATATACATTTCAACAAGTTTTGAGTTTCCATCATTCTTTCTAGGATGTTTATTTTCTGAAAGCCCATTTAGCAAAATATCCAATCATTAAATAGCTCATTTCAAATATAAATGAATATATATGCTAAACACAAACCGACTGACAAATATAGAAAAACTCATGGTTACCAAAGAAGAGAAGGAAGGTGCAAGCTATGGGTAAAGAATTAACAGATACAAACTACTATGAATAAAATAGATAAGCAACAAGGATATATCATATAGCACAGGGAATTATAGCCACTATGTTGTAATAGCTTTTAGCTGAGTATAATCTGTAAAAATACTGAATCACTATGCTGTACACCTGAAACTAATACTGTAATTCAACTATATATCAATTAAAAATTATTTTTTAAATAAAAGAAAGGATGAATAGTTGGTCTGACATTTGATCCTCACCTTTCTCAAAGAAGTTTGTAAATGTAACCAATCAGACATTTTCTAAACCTTAGATTTAATGCTCTTGAGTGGTTTATTTTAAATAAATATGCAACTTACTAATGTATTAATAAATCATGGAAGTTAGTCATGTAACCCTTATTACCAGAAGGGCCAGGTGACTCTCAAAGTATAAAGCCCTGAGTGTGTGTCCAGTTGCTTCTGCCGCTGCTGCTGCTGCTGCTAAGTCACTTCAGTCGTGTCCAACTCCTTGCGACCCCAGAGACTATAGCCTGCCAGGCTCGTCTGTCCATGGAATTCCCCTACTGGAGCGGGTTGCCATTTCCTTCTCCAGGGGATCTTCCTGACCCAGCGATTGAACCTGTGTCTCCTGAAGCTCTGGCATTGCAGGTGTATTCTTTACCGCTGAGCCACCAGGAAAGACATAAAACCCTAGAGATCCCCGAACGAAGTGTCTCTCCTGCACCACCTTGCCTTGCTCACACAGTTAGCAGCCAACACTCTGGAACTTGATCATTTTCTGGGGTGAGACAAAAGATCCAGTGATCTCTGCTTGACAGATTCAGAATCTCCCAAACGTATCTGTTGTATCTGTGATGGCTTTTCTGTCATGTTCTTCTCCCACCTTCAGTAAAGCGTGTTTCCTGTAGAATTGCTATTTCATGGGACTGTGCTGACCATTCAGCGCTGTCTGATATTTCAGCTGGAGTTTGACGTCCAGGAGATTGGTCTGGAAAGAGACATTTCTGGAACTGTCAGCATCTAGAAGTTATTTAAAAGCACAACATGGGATGAAATCACATGTGGGGTGAATGGATTGTTGTTGCTGTTTAGTCGTTTAATTGTGTCCAATACTTTGTGACCCCGTGTGTACCCCACCAGGCTCTTCTGTCCGTGGGATTCTGCAGGCAAGGATACTGGAGTGGGTTACCACTTCCTTCTCCAGGGAATCTTCCTGACCCAGGGATCGAACCCATGTCTCTTGCGCCTCCTGCACTGGCAGGCAGATTCTTTACCACTGAGCCCCCAGGGAAGCCCCAGGGTGAAAGGAGGTAAGAGGTAAAAAGAACAAATCTAAAAAAGAGGACACGCAACATATAGGGGATTGAGAGAGAAACCTCTGGGGTTGGAGGAAAACCAGGCAAGTGTGGTGACACAGGAGTCAAGGGAGAAATGTAGCAACAGGTCAGGGATCAAGTGTGTCAGGTCAAAGGTGGACTGATCATCTGGATCCAGTTTCAGGGCTATTCGTGACATTGATAACAACACTTTTGGTGGGACAGTACAGAAAGCTTGAGTGAAGTATGTTGAAAAGAAAGAGAAACTAGGAACTGAAGTGTAGACAACTGTTTTAGGACCACAGAACTGGGTGACTGAACTGACACTTCTTCTCTCATGGTTCTGGAGGCTGGATATTTAAGATCAAGGAGTTGGTAGGGCTGGCTTTCTCTGAGGCCTCTCTCCTTGACTTGGAGACAGCCACCTTCTTACTGAGTGTTACATGTTTTTTTCCTCTGCGCCTTCCTGTGTCCAAATTTCCAGTTCATAATAGGATCAGGATTCCCCCTCGTAACTTTAATAACCTCTATAAAAGTCCTGTAATATTCTGAGGTGCTAGGGGTTGGGACTTCAGAATGATAATTTCATGGGTATGTACTCAGCCCATAGAAACTTTCTTGAGAAGATTTTGTGTAAAGAGGATAAACCAGGCAGTAGTTGGAGAAGGCTTTGGTGTCAGGAGTGAATTTTCTCTTTGAAGATGTGGAAGCCTGGTGTGGTTACATACAGAAGGAATGATCTAGTAGAGAACAAAACTAGGTGAGAGAGGGGAGACTTACTAAAACTATGTCCGCAAGTAGCTCAAGAAAACAAGTGCACAAGTGGAATTCCTACATAGCATTGTAGGTGTCAGACTGAGGAACAAGACAGAAGGCAGAAAATTCAGCTGAGGGGCAGACCTGTGAGTCAGTGCAATGGAAGGACTTTGAAAAGTTTGCTTCTAATTATTTATTTTTCTAGGCAAAACAGAACACAGGGTAATCAGCTGAATGTTGGTGCTGAAGGTCTGGAGAGAGAATGGGGGTGTGAAATTGTAACTGGGAGTGAAGGACACAGCATGGAGTTGCTAAGCAGCACAAAGGATCTAATTGTGACCAGTGGTCCTGAATTGAGAATGAAGTCACTGTGGCTGCATACTAACGATTTGCTAATTGTGAACAAAGCCTGAATACCGAAAAGTGCAAAACATAAATGAACAATATGATAAGTGACTATAAAATAACTGCCTGGGCAGAATTCTTTTAAAAGACCCCATGATCCTTTTAGGACTTGTTGCCAATTTCTCTTCATCTTAATACATACACATCCATCATTCAAAAATGTAGTTTAGGACTCCCCTGGTGGTCCAGTGGTTAAGACTCCACCTGCCAATGCAGGGGGCATGGGTTCCATCCTTGGTTTGGGAAGATCCCACATGCTGTAGGGCACCTAAGCCCGTGTGCCACAACTACTGAGCCCACACTCTAAAGCCCAAGAGCCGAAACTACTGAACCTGCACACCTAGAACCCATGCTCCAGAACAAAGAGGAGACTCTGCTCAAGGCAAGTAGAAAAAGCCCACAGGAAGCAATGAAGACCCAACCCAGCCAAAAATAAATAAATAAATAAACTAACTAAAAAAAATTTTAAATGTAGTCTAGGTTTGCATGTCTTTTTAAATGTTTATTTATTAATTTCAGTACGTGGTTTTTTGTTGTTTTTGTTTTCATTTTTTATGGGATCTCAGTTTTCCCAACTGGGAATTAAACCCAGAATCCTAAACATTAGGCCACCAGGGAGCTCCCAGTTTGCATGTTTTTTAAATTTATAAACATGGGATATTATTGTAAGAATCCTTTAAATCAATAGTACTTTCGCTTCATAGTACATGTAACATATGTGGGCAATGCTCATTTAATTTCATTGTATAGCACTCCATGACATGTGTGCACCGGGAATCGTGTTTCTATGGTACTGTCAAGATACATCTGAGTTGTTATTATGCTACTGAGAACACGCTTACCTGCTGTTCAATATGCCTGCCAGTTCTTTAAGGATACACTCTGGGCATATTCCGTACAAAACACTCCCCCATGACACCTTTCTTTATCTGACCAGGAATCCATCGATGAATGCTATCATCCAGTTTTGGGGAAAATGCATGCATGGTAAGTCTTACAATCCCTGAACAGGGTTTCTCTTTATCTTATTTAAAACCTTTCAGTAAAAATGTATACTATTCTCCATAATAGTTTCACAATTCTGTTAGGTTCATCCTAGATACATTTGCTTTAAAAAATAAAAGATACAGTTCCCTCCCGTTACTCTGGGCCTTCCTCCTAGCAGTCAGTAGGCACAGGCCTGTCGGAGGCCGAGCAGAGATGGCTGTGGGAACCGCCAAACAATGGGAGATGCGGTTGAATCAACCCCTTCTTGCTCTTTTCTGCCAGCTCACTCAGAGTGGGGCATCCTTGGCTCCCTCTTCTCCAGCCCAGGTTACCTATATTTGCTATTTTTGTTGCTAGCTAGGTTGCATGGTTTCATTTTATATTCTGACTAATTGATTCTGCTATAAAAAGCACAATTGATTTTTGAGTTAAATTATATCCAAAATGTTTGTTAATTTTCATTAATTTAATAACACATAAGTGGTTTTTTTTCTTCTGCTTGAATTCATACACTGGTAATATAATAAACTTTGATTCTTCCTTTCTAATTTTATATTTTTTCCTGCTGATGCCGTGGGTGAAAATCTCTGGTGCAGTACTGAGTAGAAGTGATTGTGGGCATATTACTTTAGGTCTCAGTCTGCAAACTCACATTCCAGGGTGAGAGGGTCTGTGTATAACTTTTCAGTCATCACTATTAGATTAAGAGAATTCTCGGGTGGGATGAGGAGGGAGATGGGAGGAAGGTTCAAGAAGGAGGGGACAAATGTATACCTATGGTGGATTCATGTTGATGTTTGGCAGAAACCAACACTATTCTGTAAAGCAATTATCCTTCAATTAAAAATAAATAAATTTAAAATTAAAAAAAGAAAATTCTCTTTTATTCTTTATTTCCTAACAGATTTTTAAATTTTTAATAAGCTCTGACTTTTTAAAAAATCAAGTGCTTTTATTGTCCTTTTAAATGGCTATATAATTTTCTCACTTAATTTGTAACTATGATAATGGATTCTTCCAGGCAGTAATGCGGATTTAGGGGCAAGAAGAAAGATGACCTTGGTAGCTATGAGAAGAGGGAGTTTTGAAAAATTTTTATTGGAGTGTAGTTGCTTTACAATGTTGTGTTAGTTTCTGCTGTACAGCAAAGTGAATCAGTCATATGTATACATACATATATCTCTTCTTTTTTAGATATCCTTTCCATTTAGAGCACCAAAGAGCACTGAATAGAGTTCCCTATGCTATACAGCAGATCCTCGTTAGTTATCTATTTTATATATAGTAGTCTATATATGTTAGTCCCAGTCTCCAATTCATCCCACCCTCTCTTCCCCCACTTTAAAATCATAAGTTTGTTTTCTACATCTGTGACCCTATGAGAAGAGTGATTTTTAAGTGTTTAGAATCTATTTACCAAAATTCCACACTTCTGAAGGAGGTAAAGTTAGGGATAGTCAACGACTGAATTTTTGTCAACGGCATGCAAGCAAAACTTTTGTGACCCATCTCTTGGCATTCCCCAGTTAAAAAAACATCTCCCACGAGACTCTCCAGGATCTTTCCACTTTGGTTCTCTTGATATAAGAATAATGGAAGCTCGTAAGCCATATGTCAAAGATAGCAGAGCCGTAAAGGACTGAAGGAATCTGAATCCCAGAATCACTGTTCAGGAGAGATTCACCTTCCAGCCAGGAATACCAATATTGGAACTGTAATAAGTGAGAAATAAGCTTCTATTGAGTTAAGTTCATTTCCCCATTTCATCAATTAGTGTTATCTTAAATCATATAAATTTCCCCAAGTTTTTGTTGTTATAGAAGGAGGGTAAATCTTATCATTATCATAAACAGAATGATGGCAGTGTGTTTTACTTCAACCTTCTTTAACCATAAAAATGATTTGACCAGATTCACAGTGTGAGTGACAGAAAGGGAAGAATTAGAGAGATGAGGAGGGGTGAAACTTGTCACTTAGGTGGAGAAGTAGACTGGGGAATGGGAGGCACCGTAAGCCTATTTCTCTTGGATAAGAGGGTGTCCATCCAGTAATGGGGATCTGGGGACAGGGAGGCAGCTTGGCCCTGGAAGCTATCAGAAGAGTGATTTAAGTGAAATAATGTCATGATTTCTGAAGTAGAATTCTAAGGTCCAGTTCTACTGTGACCAAACCTACCAGTTCCCTCATATGAACAGAGAATCTATTCACCAAAATTCCAAAATGCTAAGGAAAGGAAAGCCCAAGAGGCCAAGATAAAGTGCATATTTATTTGTTTGTTTGCTTTTGACAGCAGAATCATAAGGGATTTGCTTTTGCTGCAGAAAGAGGTCAGAACTATGTCAGGAAACCAGAGAAATAAATTGTAACTCTGGCTTGCTCCGGCTTATCAGTTTCCACTTCTGCTTCCAGCCACACCTTCTCGCCTACGCGCAGCGGCAGCGTCAACATGCCAGAGAGATTCCTGGGCTCTTTGGTGGAGACCTGATGCTTTTCTAAGACAGAACTTTTGTCCCTCATCAGCTGAATAGTCACCTTGCAGTGATGGAGATCCACGTCGAAGAGGAAATGGTAATTTCCTGGCACCCTGCATGTGAAGACCCCAGTGTCCTCCTGTAAGTCTCTCTGGGCATTGTACAGGACCTCTGTGTAGGGGACAGGCTTTGAAGGTGAAGGCAGCTGGCCACTGAGCTTCACAGTGAAGGCGGACTTTCTGTTGCATGGGCATTTTACACTTGGTCCTGGAATTCCCGTCACACCTGGTAAACCTGGTATCCCTTGGAGAAATGGACAAGACACAATAAGAAGGTCATAGAATCCAATAAAAAAATGATATCTCAGTCAATGTGTGAAACCACCACTTTTTTTTTAAATAACATCATGGTAAAGAGATTAATCTTTGCTGTATGATTAAATTGTTATGTCACATCTCTGAAACTGACCAGCTGTGTAATCAACCTTTCTGGGTTGTATTTCCTCATCTGAAAATATTATTATTGACGTCTCATGTGATTGTTGTGAAGTTGTAATGACACAATGCATGTAAGGTACTCACAGTACCTGTGCGTGGTGCATACATGTTATTTCCTATATATTATTTCATCCTGATTGGGGTGGGACTAACTCTCGCTAACAGCTTCGCTGGTGGCTCCGTCAGTAAAGAATCTACCTGCAATGCAGGAAACCCAGGTTTGATCATTAGCAAGAATTTTCCTTCTTCAGAGGATCTTCCCAGAAGAAATTTTCCCTCTCCAGGGGATCTTCCCAACCTTGGGAAGGAAAACTCTTGCTAATGATTCTAATTTTACTGAAGACGATAAAAAGGCATGGGTGTCTAACTCTGGGGACCAGAAAGCCTTTGGATTACTAAATCTAACCCTTAAGGCCCATGATAATGGCCCCATAAGAGACGACGCACAACTGTGATCTTTCCTGAGAGCCCCTTTTGGCCCGGTCTCATTGGCTACAAAGAAGTCCTGGGCAACCAGGACAGAATCTGGGAAGAATCTTGCTTCATACTCAGGTGCTCCCTGGGCATCATCCTTTTCATAAGAACTAGGTTTGGGGCTCTAAGTGCTCAGTGAAATCCAATGTTCTGACGATACATGATGCCCTGCTACACTTATTAAACCCCCCTTTTTTTTGCTGCTTATCAGATGCTCTGATTCATGATACTGACTCTACTCAGCACATGTTCCCACCATGACTGACCCACATGGATCCCAGTACCCTGGTTCTAGAACTAGGCCAGTCTCTCTGTCGCCTGTGATTTGAGCTCTGGTTCCCCTGCCCTGGGACCCAGTCCTACAGCTGACCATTTCCTCCACAATCTTTTAATCCTCAATGCCTTTTGCTCCTGAGCTTATGAGGATTATGACTTTCCTACCAAAAACATGAAACAAGAGGGGCAAATAAAAAGCAGAAGAATGTATTTCTCACCTCTGAGACCAGGAGGCCCTCTTATACCTGGAGGTCCTGGGTGTCCTGGCAGCCCCGGAGGTCCGGCACACCCTCCTTTCTCCAGGACAGCATTTGCCATTAGGATGATGCTAACCAATATCCGGAGATCTTGATTAAAGAAACAAAGAGAAGTGGGGTTTTTTTTTCCCCCTGTTTTTTATTTTGTTTTATTTATATATGAAGGGTGGATAGGTAGAGTTGCAACCTGACCCAGGAAAGGTATCATACCTAGAACTAAACACAGGGACTCAAATAACAATCTTACCCTTACTAGTAAACTGAGCAAGTTACTCCCTGAAATTTCCTTATCATTCATATACAGCAATAATTACTCAGTTAAAACTGTTTCTGAATCCTGAAAAGTCAACATTTTTTCTTTATCTGTCTTTGAACTGATAGAACACAGAAAGCACTCGATCACAATTCTTAAATACAAAATGCTTTATTCTTATGAGAACCTACTACATCTCTCTTTCTCTTTCTCTTTAGTTGCTAAGTCATTTCCAACTCTTGCGACCCCATGGACTGTAGCCTGCCAGGCTCCTCTGTCCATGGGATTCTCCAGACAAGAATACTGGAGTGGGTTGCCATTTCCTTCTCCAGGGGATCTTCCTGATCTAGGAATTGAACCTAGGTCTCCTACATTGCAGGCAGATTCTTTACCAACTGAGCTAAGAGGGAAGCCCCAACCTACTACATATTGAATGCTTGTTATAGAAAAGACATTGGGCTAGAAACATCATATCAGTAAGAAGTCATTACATGCCTGGTATTTTTGCCATAAGCATCTTTGCCCCAAGCATTTTCACCACAATCATTTTTGCCCTATAATTAATTTGCCATAAGGCAATTTTGCCATAAAAGAAAAAATAACTGGTTGACAGTTCAGTTTCAGTACTCCCATTTTTATGTTACACAAATCTTAGCCCTCATAATGGTCCTGATAGTGACGAGTAGGCGTGGTGATCTCAAAACAGTGGATGATAACAGCTACATATAAAGACTTGATAGAAAATATGTGGATAAAATTTACTACAAGTGTGAAATAAGATCGTACAAAGTCAGATTGCATACCATCCTAGAAAACAACAACATATCAGTTTGCAAATGCTTGGGTGATTTGAAGGCAAAGAGTTGAACCAGTATTTCCAATGGAACTTTGGAACGTCTGTCACTGGACATGTGACACAATGTTAAGAGAGCAACAATCCTGTAGAGGATTTCACAATGCAATACAGAGCTCAGTTACAAATATGCATTCTCGTATTTGAAAACTGAAGGAGGAAGTTTTAGCAAAAAAGTGCAATGCTGAATGAAGAGACAACTCTACAAGCAAAAGAAAAAAAAAGACAAGTGGTTAAGTACAACCTACAAAGTAAAATCAGTTATTTGCATGATATTGTCATGAATCTGCACATTTTTAATGTATTGAAATAATTGTATTTCACAATTAAGTTTTTTAAATTTCATTATTCATTTCTCAAATGTTTTTTATATCCTTTTAAATGTCCCTCTTTTATCTTTCATTATTTTTGTCTTTTAGAGCAAAATTGCCTTATGGCCAGTTAGTTATGAGGCAAAAATATCTGTAGTGAAAATGCTTGTGACCAAGATGTCTGTGGCAAAGAAGCTGGTGGTCTAGAACTGTACCTAGGACTGTTCGTTACACCTCTACAAGGGAAAGTTTATATTTCATTTTCCAGATTAGCAGTTTGAGATTCAAAGAGGTGATTCTACTTATTTCCAACCAGATTGCTAGTCAGTTACAACCCTAGGATGCGTGCTTCTGTGCCCAGTGGAATCCGACTCTTTGCAACCCCATGGACTGTAGCTTGCCAGGCTCCTCTGTCCATGGCATTTTCCAGGCAAGAATACTGAAGCCAGTTGCCATTTCCTCCTCCAGGGGATCTTCCTGATCTAGGGTTTGAACCCATGTCTCCTGTATTAGCAGGTGGATTCTTTACCCCTGAGCCACCTGGGAAACCCCAGTTACAGTCTGAAGCAAGATTCTTATTCAAGGCATTCTGAATTAAGAATCAGCGTTCTCAAATATGTGCTTTTAATTAGTTAATTAATTGTTAGCTGGTGGCCCTGCCCTCTCATTTCTCCAAACCCTCTGCTCTTGGCTTTCACCTTCCTTGTCCAGCTAAGTCTTATAGCACAGCAACCCACAAGAAGCACCTTGATTTGGATTGTATTCTCTCTATGTTTATGTTATGTTTCTGTCTTCCAGAGAAATAATTTCAGAAAACCCATTTTTGGCACTAGAATATTCACCTCTACTAACAAAATGATACACTCCATCCACCCTCTTGCAAATACTTGACCCCCTCCCACAACCTCCGTCCGTCTCCTACCAGGCATTCTCAGGACAGAGCCTTTCCTTTGTGGGATGGGCGTCTCTGAGATTTCTTTCTGAAATGCTTAGCTGTGTGACTGAGGCTTGGGCTCTGGTCACTGTTCACTCTGTCAAGGCCTTAGCTAAATGATACGAAGTTGCCTGTTCAAATATTTATCCCTGGTCCAAACTGAGACAACAAAATTAATATTTAATCAGAAGGTGGATTTAGGCCATCCACTCTTTCTGAATTTGGATCGTGGGCCCAGTAGGATTGTCAACTAGAAGTCTTAAGTCATTTTCAGATTTCCCTTCCAGCAGGTCTATTATGGAAGCAGCTGTTAACACATATAAGGCCAGGATAAGGAAGCCGTTTCTTCTGTTTTGACTTCTTTCTGAAGACTTATTCCTTATGTTTAACCACAGATCTGGAGTCTTCACAGACCATTTTCTGAACAGAAGGCCAAATGCAGAGTAGGAAGTCTAGAATTGAGGGTAATTCCCAGTAAGAATAATGTACTAGGGGAACCAACATTGTGATACATAATTAAGTGGTCAAACAAATGTCAAGTATGCAGTGCTAATTAATATTAGATACTGTTTTAACATGGGCTTCCCAGGTGATGCTTATGGTAAATAACCCACCTGCCAATGCAGGAGATGTAAGACTCCGGTTTGATCCCTGGGTCGGGAAGATCCCCTGGAGAAGGGCATGGCAACCCACTTCAGTATTCTTGCCTGGAGAGTCCCATGAACAGAGGAGCCTGGTGGGCTACAGTCCATAGGAGTGAAAAGAGTTGGACACTACTGAAGTGAGTTAGCATGCACGTGTTATTTTAACATGTATGGCACTTGCCTCCTTTGATCCCAATGACAATCTTATAAGGAAAATATCTGTAATTTATTATATTTTACACAAATAAAACTATAGAACACTCCATATCCTTATTATCCTTATTTTATTCTTTCTCCCTGAAATTCTTATGCCCCTGAACTTTGATGAACTCTAAAATTTGGGTCAAATGTCTCCTTTAGTATACATATCAAGCATATAAATATATGGGAAGAAGACATTTTTATAAAGAGAATAAATTAGAAGTTAGTTCTGAGTTAGGGTAGGGGACAGCTCAGCACTGAACACAGTGAAGTGGGTGAACTATAATTCAAAAGTGAATAACTGCTTGTTATTTTCCTGTAAACCACTACTTGCCTAGGGTGCAAGGCCAACTGGCATATCAATGGTTGTCAAAGGGAATAAGCTCATCTGACCTAGCAGTGGATTGTAAATGCCCAGTAAGCAACCCAGAACATGTAGGTGAGTGAATCCTCTGACTTCGCTTCTAGAATATTTTTTGCAAGCAGAGGGTTGAACAGTTATCATTACTTTGTGTAATAAATGATTGATCTTTTTTTTAAAAAAAAAAATCAATGTTCTACTGAGGATATATCTAATTGATGATAATAGAGATTTCCTTCATCAAGGAAAGGTTAGAACTTGACTGTACATAGAATAAGATGGGGAAACACTTTACCTTCCCATGTGTGCCCTAAATTCTGTTTGGAGAAAGTACTTCTTGGCGGGGAGAGTCCTTGCTAAGAATATGTGTTTTGATATGGCTGCAGCTGGAGCCAAAACCACAGGGTAGAGAATTAAATGATCATGCATGTACCAGACATTATTTTCAGACCATAAATATGATGTCAACAGTAGCTGTTTTGGAAGATATTCTTTTGAGGAAGTTCCCTTTTATTCCTAGTTTGCTGAAAGTTTTTATTATGAATATGTATTGACTTTTGTCAAATTATTTTTCTGCATCAGTTGATATAATCATATGATTTATGATCTGCTCAATTTTAAGATTTAGTATATAATGTTAGTGATCAAGACACTGTGGTATTCGCAGAGGGATATAAACATACATCAGTGGAACATAAAAGAAAGCTTACATAAATCACACACAATCAACCTGTTTTTACAAAGATGCAAAGCCAATTCAGCAGAGAAAAGATAGTTTTCAACAAGAGGGGATATATGTATATGTGTAGCTGATGCACTTTGCTATGTAGTAAAAACTAACACAACATTATAAAGCAATAGTACTCCAATAAAAAATTTAAAAATGATGTTGAAACAATTGGTGGTCGAAAAAATTGATATTAACCTAAACCTCATTTGTTGTTTATTTGTTCAGTCACTAAGTCGTGTCTGACTCTTCGTGACCCCAGGGACTGCATGCAGCATCCCAGGCTTCCCTGTTCTTCACCATCTCTTGGAGTTGACTCAAACTCATGTCGATTGAGTCAGTGATGCCATCCAACCATCTTATCCTCTGTCGCCCTCTTTTCCTCCTGCCCTCAACCTTTCCCAGCATCAGGGTCTTTTCCAATGAGTAGGCTCTTCACCTCAGGTGGCCAAAGCATTGGAGCTTCAGCTTCAGCATCAGTCCTTCCAATGAAAACCTCATGCCTCATACAAATATAGACTCTAAATGGATGATAGATCTCAATGTAAAATATAAAACTGTAGTACTTTTAGAAGAAAACATTGGAGAAAAATCTTCCTAATCTTGGGGTAGGTAGAATTCTTGAACATGACATCAAAAACTTAAATCACAAAAGACAAAATTCGATAAAGGGACTTTCTGGAAAAAAAAATTTTGCTCTTAAACACTGCTAAGAGATGGAAAAGACAAGCCACAAACTGGAGAAAGTATTTACAATCTCTGACAAAGAACTTGTGTAGGGAGTACATAACAAATTCTTTAAACCTAAGCGTAAGAAAACAAACAATCCTTTTAGAAAATGGAAAGCTTGGACAGACATTTCACCAAAGAGGATATACAGATGGAAAATTTTTAAAAGTATATTGAAGAATGTTCCAACACCATTAGTCATCAGGGAAATACAAATTAAAGTCAACATGGGATGTGACTACATACTTACTAGGAAAATTAAAAATTTTAAAATACTAATAATACAAAGATACAGAGCAGAAATTATCCTCCAATTAAAATAAATTAATTAATTTTAAAGAAAGGTACAGAGTAACTGGAGCTCCCCTACCTTGTTAGAAGGAATGTAAAATGGTATAGCTGCTGTGGAAAACAGTTTGGGAGTTTTATTAAACATACCAACTGTATGAGTCAGCAATTCCAATCTTGGGTGTCCATCCTAAGAGAAATTAAAGTGTATTGTGGCTGAGAGAATCATTCCCCCAAGATTTCATGCCCAGATTTCTGTGAACGTGATTTCACTTCTGTGATTGTGTTTTGTCATATGTGCAACTTGTTACCTGAAAACTAGGTTTGCCTTTTGGTGGATGTGGAGCCAATAGACACAACCAAGCCAAAGACTGAGAGGAGAAAGGGTTTATTATTACTTGCAGCAAATAAGTAGAACACCAGGGAACTTTCCCAAATCAGTGTCTCTCCAGCAGCAAAACTGAGTAAGTTTTAAGCTAAGGTACATGCATATTTATGAAGGCGCTTGAGCAGAGGAGAATTCAGCATATGATTGGGGCATAGTTGACAGAGTCCAAGCTTTGGTTGATTGAAGTCAGAAGGGTCAACATCATCATCCCATCCTGCATGCTCTGCCTTAGTTCCTGCAGAACTCAGGTATATTTTTATGTATAATCCTTGAGGAGGAATTATCAATGCAATGCATGTGTGAGTGCCAAGTCGCTTCAGTCTTCTCCAACTCTTTGTGACCCCATGGACTGTAGCCTACCAGGGTCCTCTGTCCATGGGATCCTCCAGGCAAGAATACTGGAGTGGGTTGTCATGCCCTCTTCCAGGGAATCTTCCCAAATCAGGGATCGTCTGCACTCTTACGTCTGCTGCAGCAGGTTCTTTACCACTAGCACTACCTGGGAAGCCCTATCAATGCAATAGGATTGTACATTTGCCTTTTCTCTGTCCCTGAATTCCTTTGTTCCCTTAAGATCATTGATGACTGAGACCTGTTCAAAGGCAAGCACTGCAGCAGGGCTTAGACAACAAAATGGCTTCTCTTAAGTCAAGAAAGCCTGCCTGGTTCTCTTTCTCCAGAGACCGCTTACCTATCAGCTTACAGACTGATCTTAAAATAAGGAGATAATCCTCGATTGTCTGGGGAAGCCCTAATGTAATCATCTGTGCCCTATAAGCAGAAAAGGAAGGCAAAAGAGAAAGGCAGACAAATCTAAACAGCTGAGGGCAAAGGGCAACCTTCAGGAGCTAAGGATGGTTGTGAACTTGAAGCCAGAAGGGAAACAGGGAACTCAGACCTACATCCTCGTGGAACAGATTCTCCCAACAGCCTGAATAAGCTTGGAAGAAGAACTTTCCTTCTGATGCCTTCAGAAAGGAAGGCATCCCTATGGACACATTGATCTTGGCCTCCTGGGACTCTCAGCAGAGAACTCCTCTTACCTGTATTATGCCCATGATGCCAAAAGCTTGGCCACTGTGCACCCGTGCTGAATTGAATCTCAAAGACAGAGTTTGAGATGAAGTAGAAAAGGGTAGCTTGGGAATTCCCTAATGGTCCAGTGGCTAATGCTCTGCACTCCCAATGCAGGGGGCCCAAGTTCTATCCCTGGTCAGCGAATTAGACCCTGCATGCTGCAATGAAGATGGAAGATCCCACGTGCTGCAACTGAGGCTGTGTGTGTGTGTGCTTAGTCACTCAGTCGTGTCCGACTCTTTGTGACCTCACGGACTGTAGCCAGCCAGACTCCTCTGTCCATGGGGATTCTCCAGGCAAGAATGCTAGAGTGAGTTGCAACGCCCTCCTCCAGGGGGTCTTCCCAACCCAGGAATTGAACCCAGGTCTCCCGCATTGCAGGCAGATTCTTTACCATCTGAGCCACCAGGGAAGCCCAAGTAAACTGGAGTGGATAGCCCATCACTTCTCCAGGGGATCTTCCTGACGCAAGAATTCAATACTTCAGTGCAACGTTGCTGACAAGGTTCAGGTGTGTGCATGGTCTGAGGTGATAGTTTTCCTAATCTTGATTAGTTTCTCTGGTCCCTTTAATCTTGCCTTGGGTGGTTTCTTGGCTGCTCCTCCCTTGATTAGCAACAGTTGGAATCCACCCTTTGAAATTCAGGGAAGGTCTTGGAGGCTGGAATCTTGCCTACAAGAAACAGGGGACAAAAAAAAAAAAAAAAAGGCTTCTATGCCCAGGAACCCACATGGTGCTCCCCCACTCCCACAGTTTCACCCAGACTTCTGACTCATGGAAACTATGAGATAATAAATGGATGCTGTTTTAGCTCCTAAATTTGTGGCAATTTCATGTCAGCCATCAAGACGCACATAGGACATGCAGCTTTCATGCCTTTCCCACTGGCATCCTTTAATTCCTTAGCTTCTGCCTTTGTGAATGCCAAGGAAAAAATCCAAGCTCATAAACCCAGTCCTATTCTGTAGGTAGAAGGAAAAATAAGGGAGGAGCTGGGGTCATATTCTGGGGCTGTGATGTGGCTCAAAGAGGAATAGATCCAGGGTGGAGTCCACTTACTTCAATAATCAGATTCTGGTCTCCAGCAACTCACTGCCAGAGGGGTGTAGAGGGAAGGACTCCAGTGTGAATGTCAATCGCCCTAAATTTTCTCTGGTTAAAAATTGACCAGCCTATTAGCCTTAAGAGAGATAAGAAATCAAACATTTATTGAAATCCATTCATTTAATCAGCCTACTTAAATCTATCTAAATGAAGCTCAGGAGATAAGAACAGAAAAACCAAGAGGCTCTATGGTTGTTCAAATTTCTTTCCACAAGTCAGGATGCCTGGGGAAAGAGGAGGAATTTTCTTCATGGGAATTACAGATAAGAGTTCCTTATAAAAGCAACAATATTAAAACTGCTTACTTTGTTTCAAGCCTGATTTTGAGTTTTTAACACGCTTTTAATTATTTCATTCCCATAATTATGTAGAATAACTTACCCTAGCACAAAAGAAATAAACATACTTTACTCTAGAGGTGATTATTCAGACGCTTGAGAAAAAGATGCAAATATTTCATCCTATTATATATCCTATGATATATAACTTCATTTGAGAGATCTCAATTTATTGATTTATAAACAATAGTGAAATTAAAAGACATTTGCTCTTTGGAAGGAAAGCTATGACAAACCTAGAGAGCATATTAAAAAAGCAGAGACAACAGTTTGCCTACAAAGGTCTGTGTAATCAAAGCTATGGTTTTTCCAGTAATCATGTACAGATGTGAGAGTTGGACCATAAAGGAAGCTGAGTGCCGAAGAATTGATGCTTTTGAATTGTGGTGCTGGAGAAGCCCCTTGGGCTGCAAGAAGATCAAACCAGTCAATCCTAAAGGAAATTAACCCTGAATATTCATTGGAAGGATGGATGCTGAAACTGAAGCTCCAGTAGTTTGGCTACCTGATGCGAAGAGCTGACTTATTGGAAAAGACCCGGATGCTTGGAAAGATTGAAGGCAGGAGGAGAAGGGGATGACAGAGGATGAGATGGTTGGATGGCATCACTGACTCAATGGACTTGAATTTGAGCCAACTCTAGGAGATAGTGAAGGACAGGGAAGCCTGGTGTGCTGCAGTTCATGGGGTCAAAAAGAGTCAGACAGACTTCACGACTGAACAACAACAACAAAACTAATAGCTAACACTTACTGTGAATTTATTATGTACCAGGCTTTGCATGTTTATTTTACCTAATACACAATGAGCCCATAATATTCGTTACTGTTATTATCTTCAACTTTATAGAAAACGAAACAGAAGCAAAGCAATTGTTTGGAAACTTGTCCAGAATCCACCTCTGAAACAGGGACTTTGACCCTAGGGTCCACAGGTTTTAACCACTCTGCTCTATTGACCTGTTTCTATATATCCAATAACTGCCATGTACTCTGTTCTGTTTAATCCATTCATTGTGAAAAGAGAGGCACATTTAGTGAAATGTCTGTCTAAATCTACAATTTGTAAATCTATAAATTCTTATGAATTTAAGTTAAAAATTCAATACAAACAACTCCAATTAGGGTGACAATATAACATCTGACTCAAAGCTATCTCTGTCCCACGTTCTCTTTCCTATTCTAACTCCCAGCCAGGTACATCCCGCCACATTCCTTCCCTGGGCCCATGAACTGTCCTTGTGCTCTAACAAGCCATACCAATTTCCTAATCCTAATCAATGAAAACTCTCCCAACTCCAGGACTGTGCATATTGACAGGATCCACAATTCCAACTTTGGGGGCAGTTATCGAATTCAAGAGTGCAGTAGTTGCCTTGTCTCTGTCTGAAGAACTATCACTTCGACACTTCTGCCTAAAATTTGCTAAACCATGGGTCCCCAACCTCCAGGATGTGATAATGCCTGGTGATCTGAGGTGGACCTGATGTAATAATAATAGAAATAAAGCACACAGTAAGTGTAATGCACTTGAAGCAACCTGAAACTATCCCCCTCCCCATCCCCCAGTCCACGAAAAGCTGTCTTCCTTGAAACCGGTTCCTGGTGCCAAAAAGGTTGGGGGCCACTGCTGTAAATCTAGCAGCACCAGATTGAGTTTTGTAGCAGTTCTGCTCATGGACCACACAGATAGGCAATAACACATGGACTCCATTATCGTAGAGACCAACAAACTTCACACTATAGTCTCTTGTATTCTCCCTCCACTTTAATTATGAAGAACTAACCATGGTACCCTGACTCCATTCGGGAACATTTTGCTTCACAGAAGTAAATCTTTTGTGAGCACTGATATATAATTCTTTGATAATATCAGAAAATGGAATCCCACAATATATTAAAAAGTATCTCTTGCCACAGCAAGTAGTTACTTATTTGTAGATGTCCCCAGGCTTGACCGATGTTAATTACAACTAAGATAATGCTGCATTTAATATTCAACTTGTTAGGATTTGTTTCTCAAGGAAATCCTTTCCTTCTCCACCTATGGGAGCCAAGTTCTGTTTTATGTACTTAGAGGTCCCTGGGGGCCCTAGCTCCCTCAAATAAATCATACATGATTATACTTACATCCTCATTGAAGCAGGAATATTTGAGGTCAGAACTGTGTTAAGAGTTGACTTGCCTTCCCTGCCTAGATGGGTAAAAATTTGCTGAAACCCAGTCAGTTCTTAGAGCCAACAATAGTTAATTTATCTAATGCCCTAACTCCCACCTCTGTGACTCCTTTTGGTAAAAAGAATGAAGTTCTTTTTCTCACAGTATGTTTGTCAAAAATACATATCACAACTGAAAAGGCAGGAGGTAGAGTGGGGTAAGAGCCACTGACAGTGAAAATGAATTACAAGCACCTCATTCCACCCTGTTGCTCTTGGAGTTGAGGACCCCATAGGATACCAGGACCAAGAGGGCTGGAAGGGTTACCTGGGGATATTGTTTTGGATTAGGCAGAATTTTCTTCAACAGGATACTAAAGTTTGAGTTCATTAAACTACTGTTTTGGCCATCTCTCATATGCCCAGAAAGGTGCCAGTCTTTATGCACATGTTTGTGTGGTAGAAACAAAGTAGTGCTCAACTGCAATGATTCTAAAACATCCCAGTCTTCAAAAACATCCCCTCTATCACTTAATTCTGGCATCTTCCCCACCACCCCCCAGGGGCAGTCTTTCCTTTTACACCTAAAGATGACACTGCTGATGTAAATGTCTTTGTGCAGGGTGGACAACTGCTTCAATCACAATAAAAATAAAATGTGCTGATGACTCTTTCTCTGAGCCAACTTTGATAAGGGAATGAATGGAGAGGAGAGTAGGGCTCAGAAATATTTTCTGTTGAGTCTTTCTCCTTCTTCACACTAAACAAGTCAAGCCCTGGTAGCATATGGAAATCCACCAAGTCAACATACAATGTTTACTGTTTTGTGAGTGGGAAGAACTTCTCTACTTTCCTGATGAATATTTTGCCTCTCTACAACACAGGTATGTCCTTCAGGATCCAAACTAATAGGTTTATCTTCTAACTTTGCCATTAATAAGTAATGTGACTATGGGCATCTTGCCACATCTTTAACCATAACAAGATGGCTTATAGGGCTTCCCTGGTGGTCCAGTGGTTAAGAATCTGCCTTCCAATGCAGGGGACATGGGTTTGATCCCTGGTCCAGAAAAAATGCGTGTGCCACAACTTTTGAGCCCACGAGCCTCAACTACTAAACACTGTGCTCCCTATAGCCCACGCTCTGTAATAATAGAAGCTACTGAGATTGAGTTAGGTGATAGATGGGCTCCAGGTTAGATATTTACAACCGGCCTCCTGTTTGCATTTCATGGGGAATGAAGAAGTGGGCTACAAGTTCTTACAACTGTTAGCATTTCCTGAGACAAGAGATAGGTAGGCTCTAGCTGAGGAATTTATAGTCTCCTGTTTGCCCTCCAAATTGGAAGTAACAACAGAAACAGGGTAAATAGCCAGCGTTTGTCTCTTGTGAACAGCTTATGGTAATAGTCATGGCAAGGGCAAAGAGGGGCAAAACCCCGCTTGAGTAAAGGATTAAGGGATCCACACTCCCCCCTCTTTGGGGACAAGGGAGACACTACACATGTGCAGAAAGGCTCCTTGGGGGTCAAAAGTCAGGGGATAATGCCAGGGCATATGAGTCTTGCTCCCCTCAGAATCCTTCACTTCGAGGTCCATCTTGGCTGAGGGGTGCATGTGTATCCAGGTTAGGGCCCCAGGATAGGTCAGGTGTGGAAAAAGAAACCAGATATTTGACCTGATGGAAGACAAAGACCCAGAAGAACTGCCTTATGTAAATGACTTACCCACGTCTTTCCTGGGCTCCTCCTCACTAGGGGGGACACCCACTCTCTTTCTTTCTCTCTGGGTGTGCATCTCTGCCTTGCTTCTGTCTCATCTAAACAAACCATTTCTCTGTGTGCTCTCCCACTTGTTGTTGTGCATTGTGTCTACTAATTTTGTACTTGCATTTATGTTTTTTGCCTCTGTGATAAATGCATTTTTCACTAGAGGCAAAAATCCAGGGGAAAATAGCTTCTAGCCTCTAGTTCTCACTGGTCTAGTGGCTAGGATTCCTGGTTTTCATCCAGGCTGCTGCTGCTGCTGCTAAGTCACTTCAGTCGTGTCCGACTCTGTGCGACCCCATAGACGGCAGCCCATCAGGCTCCGCCGTCCCTGGGATTCTCCAGGCAAGAATACTGGAGTGGGTTGCCATTTCCTTCTCCAGTGCATGAAAGGGAAAAGTGAAAGTGAAGTCGCTCAGTCGTGTCCGACTCTTAGCGACCCCATGGACTGTAGCCTACCAGGCTCCTCCGTCCATGGGATTTTCCAGGCAAGAGTACTGGAGTGGGGTGCCATTGCCTTCTCCGTCATCCAGGCTACCCAGGTTCAATTCCTGGGCAGCGAATTAAGATCTTGCTTCACACTCCTGCTCACTGTTGCCTCGTCAAGATCACCATGAGAAGCCAAAAATAAATAAATAAAATTTAAAAGATGGATTATAGGAGATCCAGGTAGCGTATTTAGGAAAGAATGTTCCATAATTTGGCTGTCCTAGTGCATGGCCCAGGGAGCTCTTTCTCTTTCCACTTTGGGCTATTTGGCTTGGAGCCGGCTCAGCAGAATTGAGTTTGCTAATTGAAGAAACATGGGTTCTCTAATTGATAGCTGCAGTGTTGGAAGGGAAATTCTCCCAGCTAAGCCCTAGTCAGGTTAGTTCACCAGCCAGGTGAACTGTTTCTTCTTTCTTTCTGAAATTCCCTGTGATTTTGTACAGTTATGGGAATGAGTCCTTCTATTGGAACTTTCCTTGCTGTTTCCAGGGTGGCCAAAGCTATTGACATACTTCTCAAGAGAACAAGAAGAGAAGGGGAACAGCACGCCCTGCTGACCCATCTGTCTGAAGTAGTCCACCAATAAAATTACTTTACATTTATATTACATGAAGTGTGTGTGTGTGTATGTGTTCTTGACGCTAGCAAAACATGTTATCAATCAACCAGGGCTGGTATCATGGGTTTCAGTTCAGCTTCCACTTCAAAATCAGTTTGAAAGCCAGGTTCCCTCTTTCTCTTCGTCAGACATTTTTAGTTGTCCCAATACAGAGCATGCTGCCCAACTGCCTTACATATTCCTCAGGTTCTAACTCCCAAGAAAATGATTGCTGAAAATGGCTTCAAAGTGTCTTTCCTCCTTAGTGGGTGGACAACGCCACCCAGTGTTCTAAGGGGGAACTGTTGAGCAACAATCCTTGAACGCCTTATTGCTCTATTTCTCCATCAATTCCCAGGTGTGCCAACAATATCTCTATTATTTGGCTATGGTTAAGAAGGCTCCCACAGCTTTCCATGCTTTTAACTGGTGTATGGGAAGGTTGTTTATAGCGAGGGTAGAGTTTCATGAGATGAAGATAGAAAGGCAAGCAGAGGTGATGACATGCATGCTAAGTTAAGACACACAGACCTGCTCATTTCTCCCCACAGCATCTCAAGCATTTTGGGTTTCTGTGACTCTGTCTATTCTGCTTCCTTTTCCCAGGATGCTTTCCCCACCCACTCTGCCTTGAGATGCCCACTTTTCCTGGGAGGTTCAGCTGGAACATCTATCACCTTCTCTATGAAACTCTGTCTGATCACCACCCCTTGCCTTTCCCTGGTAAAAATCAGTCATGTATTTCTTTCTGCTCCTTCATGCTCTCTTCCCTATACCACTTAAGTGTGTGTTTCAATGTTTATATAATTGCTTTGCATGTAAACTCTAGGTCTTGAAATGAGACAGACCATCTTATTATTCTGTATGTCCCCAAGGTTTAGCAGGGGGTTTTGCATATTATAAGGTGCATGATTAAATTAAAATAAAGAACAAATGGGAAAATATACACATTGGTTCTGAGGAATCAGATTCAATGCTCTTAGAATAGAAAAATGAATGTCATTAGGAGAGAGGGAAGAAATACTGAAAACATGAGGCTGGAAGAGCTAAGAGCTCACGGGAAGTGATCATGAATTCTAAGAAAGTAACTCATTTCACTGCCAGAGAAAGAGCTATTTGTGTAATGCTAAAATTCATATAATAATAATCATTATCCTTATTATTTCAGAAGGACAAGAGAGCCACATAAAGGCTTATGCAGAAATTAAGGGGCTACAATTCAGAAGATCACTAAAACCATTAGAGAAGATTATAACTTTGCATTTCACTGAAATGTCAGGTTTCCTGCTTGGAAAGGTCTCCATTTATAGGCTCATCATCCTCCCAAGCTAGAAATCATCAAGATATCTCTAATCCACCACTATCCCTAATTCCCAACACCCAACCAATCATCAAGGTCAAATGCTGTGACTCCAGAAATGTCTCATAGCTTGTCTCCTGTCGAGCTCCTAGTTAGTCTTTCATCATTCCTCCCTGAGATCATTCTGACAGTCCCCTCACCAGCTTAGCCCTAACTTCCCCCTTTCTAATCCATCATCCAACCCAAGGTCATTCCACCTGAACAATCTTTCTAAAACCCAGATGCTCTGACACTTCCCAGGTGAATATTCTCAGTCTGAAAGAGAAAGTCCAAACTCCTTGGTGTGGCACAACTTTCACATGCTGCCTTTGTGTGCAACAAATCTTAGATCCCACTGCTTTCTGCAGGGCTGGACTTCTGCCTCAGTTCAAGGGCTCCCAGAACCAGTCATGCTCTTTTCAACCTTTAAATATTTTCACTTCATGCCTTTGAATGTGCTATTTCCCCTGCCAAGAATATCCTCAAATCCCTTTTCAAAGAAGGTTAAGCTAGCATTTTTCTTGGAGACCCAGCTCTGAGAAGAGACTTTGCCCACTTCACGAAGCAGAGGTGAGCTCTTCTCAACTGTGTTCCCACTGTGCATTGTCGATGCCCTTATCCCTGAATTTTTTAAACTTCTATTATAGAAATTATTAAGTTCTTTTGGAAGTCTCTTGGTCTGCCCTCCAACTAGCTGAAAGTAACTGAAGGTGGGTATAAAGCTGGTATCTTTATAGTCTTTATTTCTAGCACAAGGATGGAAAATGGCAAGTGGCTCAAAGCATATTTGTGAAATGAATGAATAAATAATTGAAAATGAATGAATGGGCAAGCATGAAGAAACTCTAAATGTCCCTGCTACACACCCAGTCAATCCACACAGAAGATCTTGAGGGTGGGATTCATGCATAAAATTGTTTAAAGCTTTCCAGAAGTTTCTGGTATGCAGAAAAAGTGAAGAAACACTATTGTAAAGTAATCCAGAGTATGTGCTCCTTTCCCATGAACCCATCAATTTCCTTTTTAAATTGAAGTATCGTTGATTTCGGAGAAGGAAATGGCAACCCACTCCAGTATTCTTGACTGGAGAATCCCAGGGACGGTGGAGCCTGGTGGGCTGCCGTCTATGGAGTCGCACAGAGTTGGACACGACTGAAGCGACTTAGCAGCAACAGCAGTAGCATAGTTGATTTAGGGCTTCCCAGGTGGCGCTAGTGGTAAAGAACTCACCTGCCAGTACAGCAGATGTAAGAGATCCTGGTTCTATCCCTGAATCAGGAAGATCCTCTGGAGGAGGGCATGGCAACCCACTCCAGTATTCTTGCCTGGAGGATCCCATGGACAGAGGAGCCTGGCAGGCTACAGTCCGTGGGTCACAAAGAGTCGGACACGACTGAAGCGACTTAGCACGCATGCACGCATATAGTTGATTTACAATGTTGTGTTAGTTTCAGGTGTCCATCAAAGTGATTTAGTTATATATATATATATATATATATATATATATATATATATATATATATGTTTTTTCTTCAGATTCTTTTCCATTATACGCTAGTACAAAACATTGAATATAGTTCCCTGTGTTATACAGAAGGTCCTTGTTTTTTTACCTATTTTGTATATAATAGTGTGCCACTTTCCTTTTAAATTCTTCTCAGCCTTGGTCCTTGATGAAGGGATTCCTGCCTGCCTCCACTCTTAAACCTCCACAGGGAAGCCCCAAAAGGATCATCTCTGTCCCTCTACTGAACTTGGTGAAGAAGGTAGCCTGCTGGCACAAGGGTGACATCCAGTGGTGAAAATGAATTTATTCTCCCATTGTCCCATTCCCTGAAAAATTACAAGTCCGTGGGAGAGCCCAGTCTACACACCTCCTTGCATTGGTTCAGCGGTGGTTTGTCCCAGGTAACTTATGCCACTCGAGGAAGATGCCTGCCCTGAACTGCACTCTTGGAAACTCAGCCGGGAGGTTTTGGTCTTTGTTGAACTTGGTCTTCACCTTCCCCGTGCTCTGCCTGCCTGCTGACCACCCTCTGTGGCTCTGTTCCCAGCCCTGGCGTCATTCCCAGGCGTGGGTCCAGAGCCCCTGGCCTCCAGCCTCACATCACCCACGTGTCACCCACTGTTGCCACTGAGAAAGGGTCAGTGCACTCTGTCACCTGGCTGGGTCTCCCAGGTTGCAGGCAAGACCCATGGGAAGGGGTGCTTCTGATTCTCACTGGCTCATATGCTCCCCCCCCCAGGTTCTGTGCCGTCTTCTATACCTGGGATGCTGCTGCTCCCCCAAATATGGAGGAAGTTGATGATCGGGGCATTGTTTCAGTTTGCTGGGGTAACAAACGAAGTACAAAGTACCACAGACTGTGGCTTAAAAAACAAAGATTCATTCTTTTCTCACGTTCCTGGAGGCTGGAAGTCCCAGATCAAGGTGTTATCAGCATGGCTTCTTCTGAGGCCTCTCTCCTCGGTTGTGGGTGGCCGCTTTCTCCCCATGTCTTCACCTGGTTGTCCCTCTGTCTGTGTACTAGTCTCCTTTTATAAAGACACTGATCATATTGCAGAAGTGGGGGAAGGGTAGTGATTACCAATTCAGTCTCCCTACCCGATATTGGTCTGTTCATATTTTCATGTCTTTAGTATTTAGTCTTGGTATGCTGTGTGTTTTCAGAAATGTATCCATTTTTGTCTAGCCTATCCAATTTGTTGGCATACAAATCTTCATAGTATTCTCTTATGATCCTTTTTATTTCTGTGGCATGGGTCACAAAGCTCTCTCATTTCTTGTTTTATTATTTGAATCCTTTCTCTTTTTTTTCTTAGTTAATCTAGCTAAGGATTTGTCAGTTTTGTTAATCTTTTCAAAAGACCAATTCTTAGTTTGATTTTTTAAATTGTTTTTCTGTTCTCTATTTCATTGATCTCTGCTCTAATCTTTTTTATTTCCTTTTTCCTGCTAGATTTGGGTTTAGTTTGTTTGTTCTTTGTTTTCTAGTTCCTTGAAGTATAAAGTTAGGCTTGAGTTTTTCTCTTTTTTTGGCTGCACTGCAGGGCTTGGGGGATCTTTGTTCCCTGACCAGGGATTGAACCCATGCCCTCAGCAGTGAAAGTACAGAGTCCTAATCATTGGACCATCAGGGAATTCCCTAAGGCTAGGTTGTTAAGTTGAGATAGTTCTTTTCTTGGCTGGCCCCTGGTCTGGTTGCCAGGCTCTGACTTGTGCAGGAGCTGCTTCAGGCTGCTGTTTTACAGGGCCTGGTCGTGAGGAGGCTGGTGTGGAATCCTAAGGGGCCCTGGGGCTTGTCCTGGCTGCCTGGTAGGTGGAGTGAGGGTCTCAAAGTCTCTGGGACTGCTGCCCATCCACTGGCAGGTAAGGTCAGGTCCCAGGGTTAGTGTAGGACTACTGGCAGGCACGGAGAAGGCAATGGCACTCCACTCCAGTACTCTTGCCTGGAAAATCCCATGGATGGAGGAGCCTGGTAGGCTGCAATCCATGGGGTCACTAAGAGTCGGAAACGACTGAGCGACTTCACTTGCACTTTTCCCTTTCATGCACTGGAGAAGGAAATGGCAACACACTCCAGTATTCTTGCCTGGAGAATCCCAGGGACAGCGGAGCCTGGTGGGCTGCCGTCTATGGGGTCGCACAGAGTCGGACACGACTGAAGCGACTTAGCAGCAGCAGCAGCGACTGGCAGGCAGAGCTTGTTCCTGGAGTCTGGCTGCAGGGTCCGGGGATCCCAAAGCTCTGTTCAGGTCATTTCGGGGAGTGGGGGAAGTGCAGTGGGTGTGAGTGGAGGGGTGGACGGGGACAACTACTCATACAGTCTGGTATGAGGTCTGGGGAAGCCCCAGTGGCTCAGCAGAAAAGAGCTCGCCTACAGTGCAGGAGATATAGTGGACTCAGATTCCATCTCTGGGCTGGGAAGATCCCCTGGAGGAAGGCATGGCAACCCACTCCAGCATTCTTGCCTGGAAAATTCCATGCACAGAGGAGCCAGGTAGGCTTCAGTCCATGGGGTCGCAAGGAGTCAGGCGGGCTGCAGTTCATGGGGTCACAAGGATTCGGACACGACTGAGCACTCCAGACATGGTCTGGAGTGTCCAGAAGTTTGCATTGCCCTCCTAGTGGCAGGGCTAGGCCCGACTGGTTCCAGAGTAGTGTCTGGCCTGTAATGAAGGGTTACAGCTTTCTGCTTATAGTGTCTGCTCCCTGGGGGTTCAGAAGTTAATTCGGGCTTCTCAGTGGGAGGGGGCACTGCAGGTGCAGGGGTGGGTGGAGCTGGGTCTCGGCCCTCAGGTGGGCTGGCCTTGCCTGGAGGCGTGTCCAAAGGCAGCTGTGGCTCTTTAGTGGTTAGGCAGCCTGTGGGCTGATGGGAAGGGCTGTGTCCCCGCCCAGCTAGTTGTTTGGCTTGTGGGTGTTGGCTGATGCCAGGTCTCGGGGCTAACGGGGCAAGATATCAGCCATCGCAGGGCCCCGTGGCTGAATGCTCCCCAATATGTGTCTGCGTTCCCATGGTGACCTGCAGCCACCCCTCGCTTCTCCAGGAGAGGCTCCGAGACCAGCAGGTAGGTCTGGCCCAAGCTTCTATCAAATCACTGCTTTTGCACTTGGACTCAAGTGTGTGGAAGATTTGGTATGCCCTTTCTGAGTGAAGACTCTGTTTCCCCTAGTTCTGTGGGGCTCGTCTTCCCGGTGCAGGGCCCCCCACCCCTCTGCCCTCGGCTGGGGAGCCTGAAGTGGGGCTTGGAACTGTCATGTCTGCGGGAGAACCTCTGTGATACTATTCTCCTGTTTGTGGGTCTCCCAACCAGGGAGGATGGCATTTGATTATATCTCGAGTCTAGCCCTCCTTTTCGTCTCCTTGTGTTTCCTTCTTTGTCTTTAATTGTAGAAGGTCGTGTCTGGTAGGTTCCACTCTTTCTCACAGATGGTTGTCCCGAGGTAGTTGTGATTTTGGTGTGCTTGTGAGAGGAGGTGAGCTCAGGGTCGTCCTGCCGCCATTTTGACTATTCCCCTAGTCCTTTTTTTGATGTAAACATTTACAACTCTAAGTTTCCCTCTTAGCCCTGCTTTTTCATAGTTTCAAGTTATTTTGGTTCTGATTAAAGGAATAATATAAAGATATAAAGTTATCTGTAAGATCCAACGCCTACAGTTTGTATTACTGAAAGCCAGTGTTTCATAACGTTGGCTGTCTCATAACATTTTCTCTTCACAAGAATCACCTGAGGCTTTCCTAACACGTAGACATAGACCTCGCCCCAGGTTTTCTGAATTAAAATCTCTCTAGTACTTAATGACAACAATCAGCATTATTAACAACCTCCCCAGGAGAATTGGACTCATGCTGTGATTGCGTGCTCAGTCCTGTCAGACTCTTTGGGACCTCATGGACTGTAGCCCACCAGGCTTCTCTGTCCGCGGGATTTCTCAGGCAAGAATACTGGAGTGGGTTGCCATTCCTACTCTAGGGGATCTTCCAGACCCAGGGTTTGAACTCGTGTGTGTCTCTTACATCTCCTGCCTTGGTAGGCAGATTCTTTACCAGTGCACCACCTGGGAAGGCTCATGCTAAAAATTGAGCAACTCTTTTTCACTCTGTGCTGTCTCCTTCTAATAGTTAGCATAGTGTTTGCACAGAGTAGAGACCCAGAAGCTTTGTAGACATGAGTGAACAAAAGTATGAGCCAGCAGGGCATTTATCTGGAAAGGAACCCCAGACCTTTCTGATTCCAAATCCAATGCAGTTTCTCTAATCCCTATTGGATAACACCCTCAGGATCCCTTCTGAAGTCAGGAAGACATTAAACCATTGTCAGAAATGGCCCTCGGCTGGTTTTTTTTTTTTTTGGTTTTGGTTGTTTTTTACTTTTGGTTTAATTTTTATTTTATATTAGATATAGTTGATTTACAATGTTTTAGTTTCAGGTGTACAGCAAAGTGATTCAGTTATACATACATATATATATGTATATATGTATATATATCTCTCCATTCTTTTCCAGGTTTTTTCCCCATACAGGTTATTACAGAATGTTGAGTAGAGTTTCCTGTGCTATATACACCAGAACTCATTGACTATTTATATATAGTAGTGTATATATGTTAATTCCTAATTCATTGCTTCCCACACCTTTCTCCTTTGATAACCATAAGTTTGTTTTTGAAGTCTGTGAGTCTATTTCTGTTTTATAAAAGACTTCATTTGTATCATTTTTAAAGATTCCACATATAAGTGGATATAAGTGATACCGTATATTTGTCCTTCTTTCTTCACTTAATATGATAATCTCTAGGTCCACCTAAGTCCTGCAAAAGGCATTATTTCCTTTTTTATGGCTGAGTAGTATTCCATAGTATGTATGTACATCTTCTTTATCCATTCCTCTGTCAATGACATTTAGCTGGCTTCCATGTTTTGGCTATTGTCAATAGTGCTACAATGGGCCCTCTGCTGTTGATTCTGAAGGCTGTCTTTCAAGCTGTCACAACTCAGACCTCATGTCTGTGGGGCTTACTGTCCAGCCTGCCCATGAAGCAGGTAACTTGTCTGAAGCTTAGAGCAGTGGTTAAACTCAGATTCCCCCCCAACTGTCACCAGGGATAATTTATTCCCAATAGACTCTTTCATAAAGGATCCTCCCCCTCAAAAAGCCTTAGTCCTAAGGGGGAAAAAGAAACTTTGAGATTACTTTCTGATAAAGGTACACTATAACCTTGATGTTTGTTGTACTATTTTATAAGGACTGATAATGCTACCCAACTGATGGTGCTCATCCAACTGATGGTGAATTTGATTCCATCTTGAATTCCACTACTGTGGACTCTGGGGAAAACTGCTAACCTCTCTTAATGGAAGAGGACAAAGAAAGGCCATCTCTGGACTTGTAAGGTCATGCACAGCTCGGGGAGCATGGAATTTATTGAGTTTGCTGCCAGCTCAAGCCATTTTCTCAAAATGACTTTCTCTGGGGAGAGATATTATGCTAATATTGTTACAAGCTCAGAGGTTAGGTTATAAAATGATATTTGCCTGTTTTGTCAGCTTTATGTTTTAACAGTTGTTTAAAATGTGGAAAAATCAAGGGAAAAAAAGCCCCACACCAAGTAAAAAGACTAAAGAAAGAATGGAGGGGAAGTGGAGAATAAGCATAGAAAAAGAGAGCAAATAGATAAAAGAACTTGCTATTCTGAAAAGGGGAAGAAAATTTAGGTCTTGTCTTCCTCCCTTTCATTTGAAGGGAGTGTGGCATAAGTTTTTCACTTTCTTGACCCTCCCTTACCCACCCAGACTGTCCATGACCCTGTTCTTTCTTTCCTCTTCAATTCCTCTTAGGTTTGGAAGGATAGTCTTAGAAAGTTTTCAATTGCTTGAGCATGGCACTGAGGCTGTGCATAGACTACTCTGAGTCAGATGCTGTTTAACAGAGGATACAACTGCAGAAAGGAATCAATTTTTGCATCTTGTACATTTTAACAGCCCACACTGGCTGCCCTCCTTCCTCTCTCTTCATCTCCTGGAAACCCTTCAGCTGAATCCTGGACGCTCATTCTCTTAGGAAGACAGCTGCATGTAATCCCTTGCCATTTAGGGGATGGAGATTCTGCTTTGCATGGGTAGAGCAAGACGTCTGGGCTCCAATCTGCCTTATTATCTCTCCTACTCCAACAAGAGAGGACCATGAAATATTGAAAAGGAGGGTTCCCATTGGGCCCTAGGTTTCCAGTCCCACCACGTCTTCCCCACTACACACACCAGAAGCAAAAGTATAGGATATCCTCCTACCATTAAGAAATTTATTAAATTATAAGGTACATCACTTTTCTGCTCAATGTTTTGTACTTGTGAAAAAAGGGGGAGGGAAGAACAAAAGGGGAGCTTAGTGGTAAAGAATCCACCTGCCAATGCAGAAGGCGCTTAGATCCCTGGGTCAGAAAGATCCCGTGGAGAAGGAAATGGCAACCCACCCCAGTATTCTTGCCTGGAACATCCCATGGACAGAGGAGCCTGGTGGGTTACAGTCCATGGGGTCGCAAAGAGTCAGACATGACTGAGCATGCATACACAAAGAACAAAAGAATTAATTTGATGTACAATTCTGTGAACAAATATTATGTTGTTTACATCTCTAGCAAAGTCAACTATAAACATCCAGGGAAAGTGGCTGTGCCGTCTTTTCCTATACCCACATCTCTCTCCCCCTTCTCCCTCCCCTCTGCTTACCTTGATACTCTTCTGCAAGAGGCTACCTGCCAAATGAAGGCCAGGCCATAGTTTTGAAGTCTAAATGTTGCTTCTGCTTTGTATTAAAAATACTAGTTATTAAAACTGAGTATAACTTGATGTAGTCCCACTTGTTTATTGCTGCTTTTGTTCGCCTGGCTTTTGGTGTCAAATCCAAAGTGTCACTGCCACACCAGTATCAAGAAGCTTATCCCTTGTGTTTCTTCCAGAAGTTTTACAGTTTCCAGTTTTACATTCTATAATCCATTTTGAGTTGATATTTGTGTGTAGTATAAGACAAGGTTCTAGTTTCATTCTTTTGTATGTGACTTTCCAGTTTCCCCAATACCATTTATTGAAGAGACTATCTTTCCCCATTGTGTGTTCTTGGTGCATCTATCATAAATTAATTGACCACATATGTATTCATGGGTATATTTCTGAGCTCTCTATTCTGTCCCATTGATCAGTGTGTCTGTTTTGACACCATACTGTTTTGATTATTACAGCTTTGTCATGTAGTTTGAAATCAGAACATGTAAAGACTCCAGCTTTTCTTATTTCTCTCAAGATTCCTTTGGCTATTCAGGGTCTTTTGTGATTTCACACAAATTTTAGGATTGTATTTTCTATTTTTGGAAAAGAATGCCATTGGAATTTTGATATGGATTGCATTGATTCTGTACATCATTTTAGATAGTAAGGACATTTGAGTAATATTCCTGGCCTTTTTCTCCATAGGAGGCAAAACAGCCTAGTACAGAGTTTCCAGACCTTCCCTATCTCCTCTTGTATGGGATCCGCTTACCTGCATGTCTTTTCTCACCTGCTCTCTGCCTTGTTGTAAAGGGCCTGCCTGCCCCTGTATGGGGATCTCTGTGAGTGTGAGAAGTTGGGTCAGTATCAGGATGAATGAGCATGTCTTACTCAGGATTAAAATTAGCAAGACCACTTGACAAAAAATCTGATTCATTTCACTCCAGTCTTGTCTGTCATAAGGGTAACATTTTGATATCCATCTGCCTGGGTTTTTTGACCATCTCTCAGGTGGAGAAAATAGGCTGTTACTTACTCCCTAAAATCTCAAAATTATCAATGCTAATGAGGCATTACCATGAGGAGCAATTGAACTGTTTTTCTCCATTATAGTTTATTATAAGATATTGATATAGTTCCCTGTGCTATACAGTAGGACCTTGTTGTTTACCTATTTTATATATAGCAGTTTGTATCTGCTAATCCCAAACTCCAAGTTTATTCCTCCTCCATACATTTCCCCTTTGGTAACCATAAGTTTTCTATATCTGTGAGTCTGTTTCTGTTTTGTAAATAAGTTCATTTGTATCATAGTTTAGACTCCATGCATAAGTGATATCAAATGATATTTGTCTTTCTCTGTCTGACTTCACTTAGTATGATAACTCTAGCTCTATCCATGTTGCTGCAAATAGCATTATTTCCTTTTTATGGCTGAGTAATATTCCATTGTATGTGTGTGTGTATGTATATATGTATACACATACCATATCTTCTTTATACATTAATCTATTGATGGACATTTAGGTGGCTTTAATGCCTTGGCTATTGTAAATAGTGCTGCTATGAACACTGGGGTACATGTATCTTTTCAAAGTAGAATTTTCTCTGGATAAAAGGTCAGTTTTCATTCCAATCCCCAAGAAAGGCAATGCCAAAGAATGAGAATTACATTCCCACCAACAGTGTAGTGGGATTTTCTTTTCTCACACCCTCTCCAGCATTTATTATTTGTAGACTTCTTGATAATGGCCATTCTGACTGGTGAGGAGTGATACTTTGTTGTAGTTTTGATTTGCATTTCTCTAATAATTAGCAGTGTTGAGCAGCTTTTAATGTGTTATTGACCACCTATATGTCTTCTTTAGAGAAATGACTATTTATATCTTCTGCTTATTTTTTGACTGGGTTGTTTGTTTTTCTGTTATTGAATTGAATGAGCTGTTTGTATATTTTGGAAATTAAGCCCTTGTTGGTTGTATCATTTGCAAATATGTCCTCCTAGTCCATACATTTTGTTTTTTGTTTATGGCTTCCTTTGCAGTGCAAAAGCTTATAAGTTTGATTAGATCCTAATTATTTATTTTTGTTTTTATTTCTGTTGCCTTATGAGGCTGACCTAAGAAAATATTTTGCCTATGTTCTCTTCTAGAAATTTTATGTTAAGTGTCTAATATTTAAGTCTTTAAGTCATTTTGAGTTTATGAGGGAGTGTTCTAACTTCATTTACATGTGGCTGTCCAGCCTTCCCAATACCACTTGCTGAAGGGACAGTCTTCTCCATTGTTTATTTTTGCTTCTCTTGTTTAAGATTGATTATAGGCATGTGGGTTTATTTCTGTGAGCCAAGAATATTGATAGTAGACAAAATCAAGATTAAAAGGAACAAGATGCTCCATGTGAATCACTTGGGAATTTGCCTACAGTGCACCTTCCCCAAAACATGTTGGTTCCATATATGGGAAAGTGGTTATAATATTGCTAATTTGGATGGAATAAAACAGCTTACTATCATCTGTCCAGAAACTGCCACAATTCAAATGGTCCATGCTTCAGATGGGAACGATGCCCTCCAGGGTTTGTAGTACCCAATCTGTCCTATAGTCAGTGAGTCAATGCTGGTGTCCAACACCACATTAGGGGGAAGGTGGACACCCATACACCAGATTCCTTCTTCCCTCATTCAGTAGAAACATCCCTCATGTAAATCAGTCCCTCAAAGGCCAACTCTCAAATTGGCCATGTGCGACTCATTTTGGACTCTTGGAACCATACTTGTTATACATAAATGAAGATGTCCAAGTTCTTCATGGACAAGCCTCTAGCATTACCCGATTTTAGGTCTCTGGAGCTAGACCTTTCTCAGATCTACCAAGCACCTGGGCCTGAAGCTCGCTGTTGCTAAATGCTGGTCACCCAACCCCAAAACAATTCACTGATGCTCATGTGGCCCAGCATCTTTGTACAATTGCCACTCCAATACTCACCATCTGTACAACAGCCTAGCATAGTGGGTGCTCAAAAAGCTTTTTAATGAATGAATAAATTAACACATTCCTCTTCTGTGTACACAGTGCAACTTCTTCCTTGTGTCAAATTTGTCTAAAATGTATTAATTTTTTTTTAATTGAAAACATTTTACTTCTTCTGAAAAAGATGAAAGCTGCATAATTTAGAAGTCTAATCACCAACGAAAGATTCATCTTAGACTGTGTATATAATTCCACAAGTCAGATAATGGATAAACTATTTCAACAGATTTGTTGTTGTTATGAGGAGGAGAGTACTATAAGCTAGGATTAATAATAGACACCAAATCAGTCACTGGTTGATTCTGCCAACTTCTTCAGTGGATGTTGCAAGGCATAGTATAACACATCATTACTTTAAAAAAATAATTGGGATATAATTGCTTTGCAGTATTGTGTTTCTGCTGTACAATGAAGTGACTCAGCTATGTGTATACATATATCCTCTGCTTCTTGGACCTCCCTCCCACCCTCCTTCCAAATGTATTCATTCTTATTTTAACCTTTGTGACTTTTTCTATACCCACATTCTGCCCATACTAGTATATTTTTTATATTCTTTAAATTGAATCACCTTTTTTTTTAAATGTTTGAGGAGTAAAAATCCTACTTTAAGGGGTACTTTAAATTCTAAATAGGGGCTTCCCTGATAGCTCAGTTGGTAAAGAATCCTCCTGCAATACAGGAGACCCCGGTTTGATTCCTGGGTCAGGAAGATCCCCTGGAGAAGGGATAGGCTACCCACTCCAGTATTCTTGGGCTTCCCTTGTGGCTCAGCTGGTAAAGAATCCGCCTGCAATGTGGGAGACCTGTGTTCAATCCCTGGGTTGGGAAGATCCCCTGGAGAAGGGAAAGACTACCCAGTCCAGGATTCTAGCCTGGAGAATTTCAAGGACTGCATAGTCCATGGGGTCACAAAGAGTCGGATACAACGGAGCGACTTTCACTTTCATATTCTAAATGATAAACAGCATCTCAGTATCTTCGTATTGCAGTAAACTGTTCCAACCTCACACGACCAAAAAACACATCGGGTACTAACACTGTGAAGGTATCACACGTCAGAGAACACTGACCTAGGTTCTGGAGTCCACCATGTCTTGAATTGGGACCCAACAAGCTCCCTGGTGCCAAGTGAATAATGCATCTGAACCCTACCTGCAGGCCTCATCAAAGGTGGTTCAGATTATGACACGTGTCAGTAACAGGACAGGGAGAGCCAGTGTTTAGAAGAACCAGGAGAGGTAGGCCACAGGCTCCCAGGCTGTCAACCCTTGTCAAAAGGAGACAGAGCCAGGCCCGACAGCCCAAATAAATGAATCAGAATAATTATTCAGAGTCATTTGTCTGAAGGAGAAGCAGAAAGAGACTTTTTTTTCTTTTGCAAGAAGTGCTTAGGTGATTGTGGAGCCTGCTGGGCAGACAAGCTCCTGCAGGAGAGCTGGCTGGAAACCCAGACAGTTCCATCCTCCACACTCCCCAACGAAGTCCCCTCTGTGTTGGTTGTCAGGGCTCTCAAAGGCTCATTGAGAAAGCTTCTGCTCAGCATCCGACAGAAGACACCGCTTTCCTACGTCTGCTTGGCTGTAGATGGAGGGAACAGGTGTTGCTGGGTGGTGTCAGGGACCAGCCAGGTCAGGCAGCCGAGACTGACTTGCTGAGCAAAGCCTTGGAGGATGCTCTGAGCCCAGGCGCAGGGCTGGAGGAGCTGCCAACCTCTTGGTCTGAATGCTGGGGTGCCTTTGGAGTACCTTAGTTCATGAAGGTTAAAAAAAAAATAAGGGGAAGAAAATGATCAACGTTTGAACTTCCATAATGTGCTAGGCACCATGCTGGCTGCTTTAAAGATAAGTGCTGTATGTCTTTTACCAAATTTTAGAGTAAGTCTTTCACTTCTAAATAACTAATATCAGCATTCATCCTGCAGCTTGCTGGAAGCACAGGGCATCTCCCAGGCGTTTCCGAGACTTCCCAGACTGCTTTATGTTCCAAACATCCATTTGTTGCTTGTCACCACTCCCTCTAGGCTGCTTTATGAACTTAAGTCTGTTCGCATTGGCTGCCTCAAAATCATGTTTCCATGCTGTCACCAGCCTTGCGGAGGCCACTTTGCACGTTGCCACATACTGCTCACCACCACACTGCAGGCAGGACCCTCTTTGAAGTCCCAACACACAGCTAATTCATGCTGGATGCTTCTGACCAGAGTTTAAGAATAAAACCAGGACACTGGACAGCACCTGGACATCCATAGTCACGGCTTCTAGGACACATCAGCCCTTTCCTTCTCACGAAGCTCCTCTTGTCACTGTGACCCAGAGCTGTTGACCTCAGGCTCATCCATCTCTCCAAACAAGAATTCTTTCTAAGTCTTAACATTGCCATTCCAGCCCCCTTCTCTTTCCCCTCTTTCTCAGAGCCTCACAAGAGGAAAATTGAAATAAGTAGAAACAATTCACTTAAGCTATACCACCCATAATGAAGATAGCACTGTAATTATTAAACAAAAAAATTGACCATTCAATTCAAGTGTATGCACTTGAAACTTAGCATTTGCCTTTAGTTCTGAGTGACTAAGTTATAAATAAATGTAGGTAGTTTTTTTTGGCCATGTGGGGTCTTAGTGCCCCTGCCCCCATCCCCCCCTGCACCATGGCTTGAACCTGTGCCTCCTGCAGTGGGAGCACAGACTCTTAACCACCGGACCACCAGGGGAGTCCCTGTAGGTATGTTTTTAGAAGACCTGCAGAACACCGCCTGAGTGCCGGGTGCTGCTGTCCAAATATATAGCTCATGATACTTATAACAATCATATGAGGTAACATCTACTTTGATAGATGAGAGCACTGAGGCACAGAAAGCCTGGGTAATTTGCCTGATGTCACACAGCCAGCAAGTAGCGAGCAGGATTTAACCCAAGTCATTTGGCTGAGTAGCAGTGCTCTTAACTACTGGACTAGGCTTCCCTGCAATGGTCCCCCTCTGCTCAGAGAGAGACCTAGTCCCAAAGACAATGCTAAGCTTACGTGGTGGGGCCTTAGAAAAGAAATGCTGTCAGTTGTGTCCCCGCTTTCTGCCATCAAATTTGCAGAAATATTGTTGACTAGATACTGGAGCCCCTCCCCCAATCGCATTATCTAAGTTTTTCTTTATGACAACCCTGCTACTTATATGTTCTCTCCATTTCACCTCTGGGAAAAAAGGAGGCGAGTAAGTAGTAGAGCTTGAATTTGACCCTACACCTGTCTGGATTTAAAAAAAAACATGCTCATTGCATGATACAGAGCACTGTATCTACATGGTGCTACCAAAGATAATTTTTTAATTTGCTTCATTTAAACCTTTTCTCTACAGTTATAAGGCTTGCAGAGTTTAGAAGGAGAAAAGCTAGATTTCAAAGAAAAGCTGCCTGTAATCATCAGTTGCATAAGCAATGTGCTTGGGGCCATGGTGGAAGGAAAGAGCAATTTGCCACGGTTCTAATTGGAATGTAAACCTCTGGGCTGGATGCATTTCTGCATAGCTTCCTTGACACGCTTCATACCTCCTGGTTCTCTTGCCCATCAGTCTTCCATTTGCTCACATTCAGGGAGGATCTCATTCAAATACATTCTTCTCCAAATACAATGATGATGATAGTAATAATAGTAATAATAGTAATGTCAGCATATTCCTGTTCATCCAATGGGTGTCTATGTAGGTACTCATTAGAGGCACTCATCTATCAGAATGGCCAGATTGGAATACTAGTGCAGTTGCATACATGCTCAGTGGTGTCTGACACTTTGCGACCTTTGAGACCCCATGGACTGTAGCCTGCCAGGCTACTCTGTCCATGGGAGTTCCCAGGCAAGAATACTAGAGTGGGTTCCCATGCCCTCCTCCAGGGGATCTTCCCTACTCAGGGATCAAACTCATGTCTCCTGCACTGCAGGCAGATCCTTTACTGCAGAGCCATGGGGGAAGCCCTTGAATACTGGACCCACCACCTACTAGCTGTGTGACCATCAGCAAGTTATTTAGCCTCTCTGTACCTCAGTTCTTTGTGGTAAAGATAAAATGAAATTGTATGTGTGGAGTATGTAGAGCAGTGCCTGGCACAAAAGTAGGAGCTCGGTAAATGTTAGTTGTTATTTTTTATCATTTGCCAACTGTAATGATAGATACCCGTGATACAAGATAAAAGAAATATGTAGTATGACTGGAGCTCAAATTAAATCATTATAAATGAGATGGAAGTGCATCCTTACCTTGACTGCCTCACTGTGAAGCAAACATTATATGGGAGTAAATACCCAGCACAATTGTTCTGTTCCTTAACTGGTTGCCTCAAAATCAGAGGGATGCTACAGAAGCAGCTTGGAAGATAACCTTGTGTATGTTTTGAATGTTGGCTCTGTCTGAAAACTAAACATCTGTGATACCGAGTGAGGGCAACTTCTGACAGTATGTCAGACCTAATGTTGCAGGAATTGTTAGCGCTACAAATACTCACTAAGTTAAAACCAGAAAAAGTTTAATACAGAGCCTGTAAAATATGTACTGTTTTGGAAATTTTCCTGGTGGTCCAGTGGTTAAGATCACTTGCTTCCACTTCAGGGGGCACGGGTGCAATCCCTGGTCAGAGAACTAGGTTCCCACATGCCGGGAGGTGTGGCCAAATAAATAAATTCAGTTAAACATTTTTTTAAATACACCTTTTTCCAAATATTGTATATTAATGCATTAATTAATTAATGCATTAATGGAATCTAGAAAAATGGTACTGATGAACCTGTTTGCAGGGCAGGAATAGAGAGGCAGATGTAGAGAATAGATGTGAGGACACAATGAGGGAAGAAGAGGGTGAGATGAATTGAGAGAGTAACATTGAAACATACACATCACCATGTATAAAATAGACAGCTAATGGGAAATTACTGTATAACACAGGGAGATCAACCCAGTGCTCTGTGAGAGGTGGGATGAGATGGGAGGTGGAATGGACTTTCAAGAAGGAGGGGACATATATATACCTATGGCTGATTAATGTTGTTGTATGACAGAAACCAACACAATATTGTAGACCAATTATTTTCCAATTAAAAATAAATAAATTGAAATAAAAAAGAAAATATACTTTTTCTGTTGTAGCAGCCATGTGCTTAACCTTATGTTGAGCCCAAAAGGAAGAAAAAGAAATATGTAGCTGCTAGAAACAAAATAAGAAGTTGAGGAAAATGTTAAGTAAGAAATGATGCTGCACAGGGTTAGTGGTCTTATAAATAGGTCATGTGAGCTATGGACTGGGATATTTATAGCCATATGAGGGCAAAGAATCTTGGCTTTTGTAGCGAGGTAAGAGAGAGGAGGAGAGAGCTTTAACAAAGCTAGGAGCCTTGAAGTGCTGTTCCATGTTAAGAGGAGGTAAAACTTTGTTTTCCTGATCAGGTAAGCTTTAATATAAATGGGTGAGAAAACAAAGTCGCCGTAAGAAATAGAAATATTGAGCCTGAAGCATCCTGGTAGGTAAGCTGAATAACATTATTACCATATTTCAGAAAACCCCAAATAGGAAATAAAGGCTTAATTTGTTGTGGAATTAGTGTGATCACAAGGATCTTAGCAGCTGCAAATTCAAAAGCACTCTGTAAGGATATCTATGAGACCCATGGACCTCCCGCTGGGGGAAAAAATCATATGAACATAAGTTTCCATATAAAATTATAAATGAAATAACAGTTATCATGATAAAAATTTCAACAATAAAGAAAATTAGTACTCACAGATGGAGAAAAGAAAACAACCTGAGAAAATATTAAATGATATGTAAAATAAAGAGAAAAAATATTAAACAGAAGCAATAACAAACAAGAAATGTGAGGAAAAGCCATATATTAAAAAATTATAAAAATTTTGAAGAATAAAGAAATACAGTCATTAAAATTGAAAACAGTATGGTGGATTTAAATACAAGATTATATATAGCTGAAAAAAGAATCAATAAACTGGAAGATAAACAAAAGGAAATATATTAGAGAGGAATCAAATTTATGAGATAGTTTTAAATGAGGACATAAGATGCAAGGAGACATCTAATAGAAATTTCAGAAAGAGAGAATATAAATACCTCAGAAGGAAGGAATTGAATAGGAAAGAGGCAATATTTGAAGAGATAATAGTGGCAAAGTTTTCTAAAATGAACAAAGATGGCTTGAAAAGGCACACTGAGTCTTAAGAATAATAAATAAAATCCAACCCATACGTTGACACATCATGGTGAAACTTAACGTCAAAGACAAAAAGAAAACCTTGAAAGCAACAATAAGGGAAAAAAGACTACCTTGTAAAAGAAATATTATTAGATTAACAGTAGAGTTCCTATGAACAATAATGACCAGAGAATTGTAGAATAGTATCTTTGAAGTTCTTAAATAACTACTATCCTGGAATTAATGCCAACTCTTTCCTATTCAAGAGCAGTGGTGAAACCCTGCATTGATGAGCATCCTAGATCAATTAGTTCCAAACCTTGTCCTTGAAGAGCAATGAAAAGGCTTTTGGAAATCAGAGTGTATGCCAGTATTTATGGACCTAGAATTTCCTAAAAATAAAGCATCTTTTTCTTTCTAGAAAAAGGAAAGACACTCATGGCAGATAAGTTTGTGCTGATTTTAGGTTCTTAACTTACTCCAACCTCTGAGAGTAAATCCTTTCTCAGAGATGGGCTGGGCTGGTAGTATGGGTTTGTGTGCTGTGTGCTTAGTTGCTCAGTCATGTCCAACTCTTTGCGACCCCATGGACAGTAACTTGCAGGACTCCTCTGTTCTTGGAGATCTTCCAGGCAAGAATAATGGAGTGGGTTGCCATGCTCTTTTCCAGGGAACCTTCCCAACCTGGGGACTGAACCCAGGTCTCCCACATTGCAGGTGGATTCTTTGCTGTCTGAGCCACCAGGGAAGTCTGTATATGGGTAGGTGATTGAATTTGCCTACTGGCCTGGGCGGTTCTAATGGAAGACACACATAGTTGTCTGGACTGATCAGGAGGACATTGAAATTGTCACAGATCTCAAAGAACTTACAAGACACTGAATGCAATAAGTTCTTATTCATTATAAAGAATGGGTGTGCTCTTAAGTAGAGAAATGGGATGTGATGGCCACCCAGAGAGGAAGTGTCTGTCTCCTCATCTGTAGTTCAGACTTAGCTTGACATCCTAGGCCTTTCACCATCATGTCCTTTCAGATAATCTTCTACTACTCCTCAGACTAACCCTCCCCTCAAAATGATTGGCTTGCTCACCAACCCTTGAAAACGAGTCATATTTTATGAACTGTTTATTAAATAAGTATCAATTGTTTATTGATTGATTAGTTGAGTGGTTGAATAGACAAAAGCAATTTATATATCTTTAAGTCTTGGCCTCTCAGCTGTGCTAAACCACTGGATAGACTGTTAACACCAGATTGTACATAGAAAAAGAAATCTTCCGTATGATACAAGCCATGTGCCCTACCCTCCAAACTGAAACAACTTTCATTAATGCAGGATAGTATAGTAAACAGTTTGGACACAAGCTTTGGAGCCATGTTTCCTAGGATCTAATTCTGATTCTAGCACTAGCTCTGTGACCTTGGGTAAGATGTTTAATTTCTTTATACCTCAACATGGAACTATAGGAATAAAAGAAGACATAGCTCATAGAGTACTTTCAAGAATTTAATGAAGAAATATGCATAAAATTGAAATATTCTGGATACATGGCAATGCTCAATGTAAGTTAGCATAAATTGCTATTATTTTTAATAATGCTTAAATTACACAGAACAAGGAAGAAACATTTGCTATTCAACTTCCATGTTATTGCAATTAGAGAAGGACATGTAAATGAAGATTTGGAGAGGACCATAAAATCTTCCAATTTTCTAAAATTCTACACTGACTCACAAAATGTTGGGCTACCAAGACTTAGACATCAGGTCTTTTGATTCTTAACCTTCCACTTATTCAGTTAGCTCTATCACTTGTACAACCTCAGTCTCCCAACTTCATCCCTTTCTACTATTATTATAACTGCTATTAATAATACTTACATTTCAACTACTGCTATTACAGCTGCTATCACCACAACCATAACTAATAGTGCTGCTGTGAGATTCTCACTGTCTTACTACCGGAAACCATGTATGTACCAATCTTACACCAAACATGTTTAAAATAAAAGTATTATCTCGAATCATTGCAGCATTTCTGCAAGGACTGTATTTATCTCTCCATTTTTATAGATGAGGAAAATGTCTAAAAAAATTGCTCACCACTCAGAGGTGGTGAGCAGAAGTATCAGGATTCAAACCTAGATCCCTCTGCATCCCCAAACCATGCCTTTTCCACTTCAACAATCTACTTCTCAACCTAAAATGTATTTGAACACAATGGAACAGATTTTTTACCAGAGTTTTACAGCTGTTTCTCTCAGCCTGCAAAACAGATTGCTCCTGGTTGCTGAGCCTGATGATCGGTGTCAATTTGTCAAAATGCCAGTGGCATATTAATGATTTAGCAAAAGCACAGGCTGACAGCTTTCTCTACACCCAGCAGATGCCTGTGTTGTAGGAACTGTAACAGCACCAAAGTGTGGCACACCTATTGACTTGCAATGTTTCCTGCAAATGACAAGTCTGTGTACATCCTCTGGGGACCAAAAGCAAGGATGAACTCTGTAAAGCTCACCTGCAGGAAGAAAGAGAAAAAATAAACCAAGAGAAAACCACCATGGGGCCATGAATTTGGCAGTGGATGGCCTGAAGATTAAGTCCCATCTTCCTTCTGGTATTTGGAAAGCCTGACCTTCTGCTTTCTCACTTAGGCTCCTCTCTTCCAGCTCTTGCCATGATTATCTTGACAAAGCGCATCCTAGGTGATGCCCTTAGTGAGGTCTATTTGACAGAAACACAAAGCAGTAAAGGGGAGAAGGAAGCTCTGTGGCATGGAAGCCGCAGATAAATGGGGCTGATTGGTAAGGCAGGGTGAAGAATGGGAGAGCGATGGTAGCCATTTCACAAGATACTTAACTTATGGACTCATAAGTCTTTCAGGACTTGGCAATCGTGCTTCAAAACAATGGAGAAAAGTGAGAAAATGATTGCACACCAAATACAACTTAGCTTTCTGAGCACAGAAAGCAGGATTTTGCCCTCATGACTCATGAGGTATCTGTGTGCACCATTTATCATCTGGGCGGGGGAATTCATAGGCCTTGGAGACCTCTGCAGAGCTTCCAAGGTAGGATGTGCTTTGAATTCTGTTATTACAATCATTGAAATTCTCATTTTTCCAAGGGTTGCTAACCATTATCAGGAGCTGGTTATCTAAGGCAGGTCCAGACACTGAGCATGCTCGAGAGCGAGGAGGAATTCTGGGAGGCTCTTGGGAGAGAACACAATGAAGGTGGAGAAGTAGTGAACTTCCAGGTAGAGGGAGTTGCCTAAGTCAGGTTGTTAGCAGCCTGTGTCGTGGTAGTGATGATGGAGATGATGATGGTGGAGATGATGGCAGTACAATAATAGCAGTGACCACTTGAAGAGAATTTGTTCTATGCTGAACCTATGCTAAGAACCTCCATATATAACAGCTGTCATGTATCTTCTCCTACCTCCTGTCTTCGCCCTGGCCTCCGTCCTACATCCTGTGTTTTTAGTCCCCTCCCCTCTTTACTCATTTGACCTTGGGATTGAAAGGTCTAGGTCATGGGGGACCTCAGATGATAAAGAGAATGCATGATCAGCTTTCCTTGCTTAGAAGTATGATTGCAGATGAGGAAAGAGTTCCCAGGCTAGTGTGAAGGGACAGTATGAGAGATGACACAAAGCTTTGGTCTCTAAGAAAAAGGTCTCATAGCTGGATACCCTCAAAGATGGCTGTAGTAGTTCTCTAGGGGCTTCCCTAACAAAACACCACAAACTGGGTGGCGTCAACAACAGGAATTTATTTTCTCATGATTCTGGAGTTTAAAAGTTCAAGATCAAGATGGTAGCAGTGCTGATTTCTTCTGAGTCACCTCTCCTTGAGTTATGGATAGCTAAGTTGTCTTCCCTCCACTGTCTTCACATGACTTTCCTTCTAAGTGAGTCTGTGTCCTAATCTCGTCTCCATATAAGGACCCCAGTAATACTGGATTAGATGACCACTGCATGTGTGCTAAGTTGCTTCAGTCATGTCCGACTCTTTGCGACCCAATGGACTGTAGCCTGGGCAGGTTTTTCTGTCCATGGGATTCTCCAGGCAAAAATGCTGGAGTGGGTTGCCATGCCCTCCTCCAGGGGAAATTCCCGGTCCAAGGATTAAACCCATGTCTCTTGTGTCTCTTGCATTGGCAGGCAGATTGTTTACTGCTCAACTACTGGGGAAGCTCATTTGAACTCAGTTACCCCTTTAAAGAACTTATCTTCAAACACAGTCACACTCAGAGATTCCAGGGGTTAAGACTTCAACATGGAACTTTACAGGAACACAGTTCAGTCCATAATGATGGCCTAAGGGATCAGGAGCAGAAGGAGAAACTCAAAGGATTCTCCAGATCCTCTTTCCCAAATAAGACCCCAGATTGATAAATGCTTATGCCACAGTGTTTGCTAAATATTTGAACATTATTCCTGCTCTATGCCCCCGTGTTATACTGCCTCCCATGGACCAGAGTGTCCCCACCAATGCCTGCACTGGGGAACACATTGCATCATTAAGGATAGACCACAGTAACAGCCTCCACATCCAATGGACTCATCTACAAAATCTCACTCATGTTCCATGTCTAATGTGTCAGCAAAGGTCTCTGCTCATCATAGTTGCTCAGGGGTCCAGTTCATGAAGCCTCCATCCTAATGTTTGCTTGTACAGTTACCAAGGTAGAATGAGACTGTGGCATATGAAACACTGACTTAATGCTTCTACAGCAGGTGACGTGTGTCTTGTCTGCTTACATTTTAGTGGGCAATGGGCATCATAAAGTCATGCCCATCCTCAAAGGGTCCAACCCCGCCACATATCTGGAAGAAAGGAGAATTGTTTGGCTAAGTGTCCTGGTGATACTACACATGCCCAGCACTTACAATACAAAGGAAACTGAGAAACCCAAATGTTCTGAGATTATACTTCTGACACAAGGGACTTATAAGAAAATCAAGTTTCAGTAAAATTAAGTAATTGTGTTAAAAAAAAACACCTGAGTTTCCCAGCTGAGATCTGTACAGGCTACAATGAATTATTTCATCAAATAATTACAAAAATACTTTGAGATGAATAGTTTTATAGATGAGGAAACAGCTCAGGAAAATTAGGTAACTCACATAAGAACACTAATAAATGCTACAGCTAATATTTGAACCCCTAGACAGCTTGATTCAAGAAACTTCCAACTTCAAAACACAAGCTGTCATTTTTGCATTCACTCAGCAGTTACCTATCGAGAGTCACCTATATGTCAGGCACTCTTGTGGACTTGGGAATAGAGCAGTAAACAGGACAGGTCTCTTCAGCATGGAACATACGTTCTAGAGGAAGAGGAGATCCAGAATAAAAGCCAAATAAACAACTATGCAAGCAACTAAATGTCAGGTAAAAACAATACTTCGGGGTTTTATGATAGAGTGGCTACTTTGAGAGGTGACATTTGAGCTCAAGCCTGAATGATAGGAGGGAGTCATCCATGTGAATGCTTGAAGGAAAAGTCATTTGGGGAGAAAAGTTTGTTGCAAGGCCTCAGTGTCAGGACAAACTTGAAACACTTAAGAAATGAAAGAGTCTCTCATACTGTTGTGCAACCCACTCCAGTATTCTTGCCTGGAGAATCCCCTGGACAGAGGAGCCTCACGGGCTATAGTCCATAGGGTCGCAAAGAATTGGACATGACTGAGTGACTAAGCACACACACAGAAAACTTCATTTTCATGCACCATCTCAGAATGTGACCTTATTTTATCGGGTCTTTGCTGATGTAATTAGTTAAGCTAAAATGAAGTCATATTGGATTGGGGTGAGCCCTACATCATGACTGGTATCCTTGTAAGAGGCGGGACACAGAGATACAAGGAAGAAATCCATGTGGTGGTAGAGGCAGAGACTGGAGTAATAAAACTCTAATCCAAGGAGCACCAAGGATTGTCAGCAACTCCAGGAGCTGAAAAGAGGCAGAGACCATCCTCCTTCAGAGACTCCATGAGGAACCAACCCAGCTGACACCTTGATTTAGGATGTCTGGCCTCCAGAACTGTGAGAAAATTAACTTCTGTTGTTTTAAGCCTCCCAAATTGTGGTAATTTGTTACAGCAGCCCTAGAAAAGAAATGCATGAGTGAAAAAATGAACTCCACCACTTGATAAAAGTGTGTTAAAGTCACATAAAAGAAAAGAAGAATAACAACATCGGAGATGGTGTCAGGCCCAGGCTTTCCAGGTGGCACAGTGGTAAGGAATCTGCCTGCTAGTGCAGGAGACACAGGATATGCGGGTGCACCCCTGAGTTGAGAAGATCCCCTGGAGGAGGAAATCACAACCCACTCCAGTATTCTTGCCTGGAGAATCCCACAGACAGAGGAGCCTGGTGGACTATGGGTCGTGGAGTCGCAAAGATTCAGACACGACTGAGTGACTGAACACACAAACACACCATTGTCACACAAACATACTTTGCAAAATACAATTTGCTATTACTGTTCATATCCCCAAATAGTGACAGCCTCAGTAGCAGTCAACTTGGCTTCCTCTCCCTTAAGTAATTCCTATGTTCTGTTTCTATGGGTGACCCAGGATGTGTGATATGTATGTGTGTATTTCTTGCTGTAAGTCTCAATATCTTTTTTGGAAAGTCTTGGGGTGTGAACACACCAACAACATTTTCCCCTGGGGTAGGTCTACAGCTTACACTTCAACCTGTAAGTTTCACTGTTTTTTTCTGCCAGACTGAATTTCAAACTTTTCTCAGCAGTATGTAGAGATTGAGCTAAAGCTTTGACAATTTCTGAGCTCTCATTCTGGCTGAGATCAAGGAATCATAATTAACCACCCAGGTGTTGGTGGATGCTATTGTCACTTCTCCCCATAAGGCACAAGGGCCAGTCCAGTTCAAAGCTAGGAGGAGACCACAGGAACTGGGCATATGTGACCAGTATCCATGGATCTAGAAAGAATGGAGCATGTCTCAGCCATACTCGTAAAAGAGAGAGACTTATATGAGACACGTGTGCCTCAGGAAGCCCAGCTGTTTACCAGAATCTGAGATTTACAGTTTGAGTAGGCTCCAGGAGTTGGTGATGGACAGGGAAGCCTGGCGTGCTGCAGTCCTTGGGGTCTCAAAGAATCAGACACGACTGAGCAGCTGAACTGACTGACTGAGACTGACACACTGAACCTTAAAGACCATCAAACTATTGACATCTCATTGTCAAGTGAGGCAGTAGATATGGACTTGTTTTAAAAATGTAACAAGTATAAGACAGCAGAGATTACCATGGACAGTTAGACAGTGATGGTCTCTAGTCCAATTCTTAACAAATCTTCCCACCACATTGACCACAAAATAGTCCTTAAATAAAACTTAGTAAACACCAAAGAATAAGTATTTTGCAGTGCCATAAAATTAGAAATCAGTAACAAAAATACAATCTGCTAAAACCATGCTTGGAACTGGAAATATACATCTTCATGATTCATGGTTTGAGGAAGAAATTGTAACAGTAATAATTAGAAAATATTAAGAATCATATGGAGACTCATTGGAGAAGGAGATGGCAAACCACTCCAGTTTTCTTCCCTGGAGAATCCCATGGACAGAGGAGCCTGGCAGGCTATAGTGCATGGGGTCAAAAAGAGTCAGGACACCACACTTAGCAACTAAACAACAACAAACAAGAATCATGTAACAATGAAACTAGTACATTCAGAAGACTTTGTGACATTGCTAAAGCAATGCCTTGTGGGAAATTAATAACTTTAAATTCATATATCGAGAAATAAGGAATACTGAAAATAATTTAGGAAGCTGTCACAATCAAGAAGATGAAAGAAAAAGAGCAGAATAATCTCCAAAGGGAAAAGAATGGAAGAATAGGAGTCAAAATTAATGAAAGAGAAAACAAAAGAATCAATGTTCACTTTAAAAGACTAATAACTGAATAAAAGATCAATCAAAAAAAAGCGAAAATTGACCTTATTAGAAATGAAAAGAGTGGACAGAGCTATATATTAAACTATAAGTAACAAATATGCCATATTAGATAATTATGTTTGTTGCTGGTGGAAATTGATCTCCTTTTATTTAGGAACATCCCCGAAACCTATCTAAGTAGTAGGTAGAATCCAGCACTGTTAGCAATTTGGTAGACTGCTTTTCATGAGTGAGTTGTATTTTCTACTTTGGAAGTCTCAACGTCATTTTTCTTGGTGATTTTAGAAACTTTTATTTTGATTCGGTGATTGTTGGTGCATTGGAATAAAATTGTTATTGACAGAAAGAAAAAGAGATCACTGTGTTGTACGAAAATTCTTATTATTCTATTTATGCTGGAATTTGGGGGAAGGGTATATACTTAGGAAAATTTCTGGTTCAAAGAGGATATTGTATATTGTCAATGTATTTCCAAAATAATTATAATAATTTATACTTCTAGAAGTGGGTGATAGTGCTCACTTATCCACAGGCTTGCTAACACTTAGTACCAACAGATTGTTTTTTGGGGCTTTTTGATGCAACCATGTGAGATGGTGTATCATAGTGATTTTAATTTACACCTCCTTGGTTATCAGTAATTTAATGATATTTCTATATATTCTCTTCTGTGAATTGCCCTTTCAAATTTTGTATTTTTACTGTCATATTGTTTGTGTTTTTCTCTTAGATTTGTAGAAACTTGTTGTAAATTCCAGACAATAATATTATGTCATTTAAATGCAGAGCAAATTTCTCCTGTAGTGGAAGAAAATATACTGGCAAGTCATTTTGTGAACATACATTTTAATTTTTAGAGACTATATGCCTAAAAGTGGAAAGTCTGGATTGTAATACAGAAACACATTAAATTTTGTAAGAAACTGACAATTCTCCAATATAGTTGTATCATTTTACACTTCCACTGGCAATGTATAAAAGTTCATGTTGCTCTGCATCCTCACCAGCATTTGATTTTGTCTGTCCTTTAAATTTTTGTCATTATAATGGTTGTGAGATATTCTTTCTTGTGGTTTGTTTTCAATGTTCTGAAGACTAGTAACATTTGCATACTGCCCATTCATAACTGTTTTTCAAGTGTCTTTAAGTCTTTGCCCATTTGGGGGGAATGTTTGCCTTTGTATTATTGATTTCAAGGACTTCTTTATATTCTTCTATTTTGGGTATGAATTTTTTTTCTTTTTTCTTTTCTTTTTTTGGCTGAATGGCATGCATTATCATAGTTCCCTGAACAGGAATCAAACCCACACCCCTGCAGTGAAAGTGTGGAATCTTAACCACTGGACCGTCAGGGAAGTCCCCCTTTTTAATTTTTTTCATAAATAACATTCATTTATTCTTGCACCATTTGTCAAAAAAAAAAAAAAAAAAAAAACCTCTATCTTCCTCTGAATTGACTTGGTGCCTTGGCAAAAAAATCAATTGACCATATATGTGTGAGTATACCTCTGAACTGTTAGGTTCCATTGATCTGTTTGTCTCTCCTCGTGTCAGTAATAGTGTCTGGTTTTCCTCAGTTTTCAACATTGCTTTGGCTCTTTAACATCCTTTGTGTTTCTTGGTGGGAATGTAAATAGGTGCAGCCAGTATGGAGAAGAGTATGGAGATTCTTCAAAAAATTAAACATAGAGTTACCATACGATCCAGTGATTCCACTCCTGGGCGTATATCCAGAGAAACTAATTCAAAACTGTGCATGCACGCCAGTGTTACAGCAGCACTGTTTACAACAGCCAAGGTATGGAAACAACCTAAATGTCTATCAACAGATGAATGGATAAAGATGTGGTATACTACTCAGTCATTAAAAAAAGAACAAAATAATGCCATTTTCAGCAACATGATTGGATCTAGATATTATCATTCTGAGTGAAGTAAGTCAAAGAAAGACAAAGATATGCTATCACTTGTATTTGGAATAAAAAAAATGATATAAATGAACTTTAAAAAATTCCTTGTGTTTCTGTATAAATTTTAGAATAAGCTTGTCAACGAAGAATATATATAATTTTTTTTTTTTTTTGGCTGTGCTGGGTTTTCATTGCTGCGTGGGCTTTTCTCTAGTTGCCGTGAGCGGGGGCTACTCTGTTGCAGTGCGTGGGCTTCTCAATGTGACAGCTTCTTTTGTTGCAGAACGTGGGCTCTAGACACATGGGCTTCAGTGGTTGCAGCATACAGGCTCAGTAGCTGTGGCTAATGGGCTCTCGAGCTCAGTAGGTGTGGCACACAGGCTTAGTTGCTCTGAGGGATGTGAAATCTTCCTGGACCATGGATTGAACCCGTGTCCCCTGCATTGGCAGGTGGATTCTTATCCACTGAATCACCTGGGAAGTCCATCAGTGAAGTTTTGATTGATACTGTATTTAGCTTGAATTAATAAATCAGTTTGGGGAGAGTGGACATTCTTACATATTGATTGAAAAGCCATTGATTTGGATGAACCCTTTCTTGTCCACTGCTAATCTACCCTAGGTCTAGGCACTATTTATTTTCTGCTTGTTCTGTGTCTGAACCGCCTAGACTCTTCACTTTGTCATCCAATTAAATTTAGCTTGGTACCAATATTCTCTCTTGCTTTGATGCCTTACCTCTCCTCTAATTACCAATCCATAGCTTATCTCCAAGTTCATGGCTTGTCGACTTCTTCCTGGGTGAGTTCTGCTCAGATTATCTACTCAGTATTATGACCTCTCTGTCTTGGGAACTAGGCACTCTCATTTACAGTTTCCATGAGATGCCTTGTACTCCTGGGAACAGCTAGGAGAACAGTCTCCAAACAGCTCAGTGTGGTAGATAAGCTTTTGAATGGGGGAACCTCTCTGATTTCCTCCCTTAACCTCACTATTTTATATTACTGCTTCAGCTATCATAAGCCACTAGTAGTTCCCTGAACGTATATTTTGTCTGTTGCTGTTCAGTCGTTCAGTCCTGTCCAGTTCTTTGCGACACCCGTGGACTGTAGCACTGCAGGTTTCCCTGTCCTTCACTATCTCCCAGAGTTTGCTCAAACTCATGTCCATTGAGTTGGTGAGGCCATCCAACCATTACATTTTCTGCCACCCACTTCTCCTGCTCTCAATCTTTACCAGCATCAGGGTCTTTTACAATGAATCTGTTCTTCCCATCGGGTGGCCAAAATGTTGGAGCTTCAGCTTCAGCATCAGTCCTCCCAATAAATGTTCAGGACTGATTTCCTTTAGGATTAAATGGTTTGATCTCCTTGCTGTCCAAGGGACACTCAAGAGTCTTCTCCAGCACCACAGTTTGAACGCGTCAACTCTTTGGCACTCAGCCTTCTTTATGGTCAAGTTCTCACATCTGTACATGACTACTGGAAAAACCATAGCTTTGGCTATACAGACCTGTGTCGGCAAAGTGATGGCTCTGCTTTTTAATACACTCTTTGTCATAGCTTTTCTTCCAAGGAGCAGGAGTCTTTTAATTTCATGGCTTCAGTCACCATCTGCAGTGGTTTTAGAGCCCAAGAAAACAAAGTTTGTCGCTGTTTCCATTTTTTTTTCCCATCTATTTGCCATGAAGTGATGGGACTGGATGCCATGATCTTAGTTTTTTGAATGCTGAGTTTTAAGTCAGCTTTTTTACTCTCCTCTTTCACCTTCATCAAGAGGCTCTTTAGTTCCTCTTCACTTTCTGCCATTAGGGTGGTGTCATCTGCATACCTGAGGTTATTGATATTTCTCACAGCAATATTGATTCCAGCTTGAGCTTTATCCAGCTCAGCATTTCACATGCTGTATTCTGCATATAAGTTAAATAAGCAGGGTGACAATATACAGTCTTGATGTACTCCTTTCCCAATTTGGAACCAGTCTGTTTCATGTCTGGTTTTAGCTGTTGCTTCTTGACCTGCGTACAAGTTTTTAGGAGGCAGGTAAGGTGGTTTGGGGACTTCCCTGGTGGCTCAGATGACAAAGTGTCTGCCTACCATGCGGGAGACCTGGAGATGATCCCTGGGTCGGGAAGATCCCCTGGAGAAGGAAATGGAAACCCACTCCAGAATTCTTGCATGGAAAATTCTATGGACGGAGGAGCCTGGTGGGCTTCAGTCCATGGGGTCGCAAAGAGTTCAGCACGACTGAGTGACGTCACTTTCACTTTCTTTCACTTTAAGGTGGTCTGGTATTCACATGTCTATAAAAATTTTCCACAGTTTGTTGTGATCCACAGTCAAAGGCTTTAGCATAGTCAGTGAAGCAGAAGTAGATGTTTTTCTGGAATTCTCTTGCGTTTTCTATGATCCAACGAATGTTGGTAATTTGATCTCTGGTTCCTCTGCCTTTTCTGAGTCCAATTTGTACATCTGGAAGTTCTCAGTTCACATACTGTTGAAGCCTAGCTTAAAGGATTTTGAACATTACCTTGTTTGCCTGTGAAATGAGTACAATTGTGCAGTAGTTTGAACATTCTTTGGCATTGCTCTTTTGGATTGGAATGAAAACTGACCTTTTCCAATCCTGTGGCCACTGCTGAGTTTTCCAAACTTGCTGGCATATTGAGTGCAGCATTTTAACAGCATCATCTTTTAAGATTTGAAATAGGTCAGCTGGAATTCCATCCCTTCTGCTAGCTTTGTTTGTAGTAATGCTTCCTAAGGCCCACTTGACTTCACACTCCAGAATATTTGGCTCTAGGTGACTGAGCACACCATCGTGGTTATCTGGGTCATTAAGATCTTTTTTGTATAGTTCTTCTGTGTATTCTTGCCACCTCTTCTTAATCTCCTCTGCTTCTGTTAGCTTGCTATTTCTGTCCTTTATTGTACCCATTTTTGCATGAAACTTCCCTTAATATCTCCAATTTTATTGAAAAGATCTCTAAATCTTACCCATTCTATTGTTTTCCCATTTTTTTTGTTTTTTGGGTTTTTTTTTTTTTCATTTTCACTTAAGAAGGGTTTCACCTCCCTCCTTGCTATGTTTTGGAACTCTGCATTCAGATGCATATATCTTTCCTTTTCTCCTTTGCCTTTTGCTTCTCTTTTCTCAGCTATTTTTCCATAGTTCTCAGACACTCTATCAAATCTAACCCCTTGAATCTATTTGTCACTTCCACTGTATAATCATAAGGGATTTGATTTAGGTCGTACCTGAATGGTCTAATGATTTTCCCTACTTTCTTCAATTTAAGTCTGAATTTGGCAGTAAGGAGTTCATGATCTCAGCCACAGTCAGCTCCCAGCCTTGTTTTTGCTCACTGTATATAACTTCTCCATCTCCAGCTACAAAGAATATAATCAATCTGATTTTGGTATTGACCATCTGGTGATGTCCACGTGTAGAGTCATCTCTTGTGTTGTTGGAAGAGGGTGTTTGCTATGACCAGTGCATTCTCTTTACAAAACTCTGTTAGCCTTTGTCCTGCTTAATTTTGTACTCCAAGGCCAAACTTGCCTGTTACTCCAGGTATCTCTTGACCTCCTACTTTTGCATTCCAGACTGTCTGATGAAAAAGACATCTTTTTAAAGTGTTATTTCTAGAAGGTCTTGTAGGTCTTCATTGAACTATTCAACTTCTTTGGCATTAGTGGTTGGGGCATAGACTTGGATTATTGTGATATTGAATGGTTTGCCTTGGAAATGAACAGAGATCATTCTGTCATTTTTGAGATTGCATCCAAGTACTGCATTTCAGGCTCTTTTGTTGACTATGAGGACTACTCCATTTCTTCTAAGGGATTCTTGCCCATGGTAGTAGATACAATGGTCATCTGAATTAAATTTACTGATTCTAGTCCATTTTAGTTCACTCATTTCTATAATGTTGATGTTCACTCTTTCAATCTCCTTTCTGACCACTTCCAATTTACCATGATTCATGGACCTAAAGTTTAGAATCAAACCCCATACCCACCAGAGATGCTCAGAGGGCTCAAACAAACCTTGTACGCACCAGGACCCAGAGACCCCACAGAGACTGAGACAGAACTGTGTTTGAGTGTCTCTTGCAGAGGTACAGGTCAGCAGTGGACTGCCACAGGGGCAGGGGCTTTGGGTGCAGCAGACCTGAGTTTGGCATAAGAACTCTTGGAGGAGGTCATTGTTAACCCCACCATAGAGCCGCCAAAACTTACACAGGACTGGGGAAACAGACTCTTGGAGGCCACAAACAGAACCTTGTGTACACCAGGACCCAGGAGAAAGGAGCAGTTACCCCACAAGAGACTGACCCAGACTTGCCCGTGAGTGCCCAGGAGTCTCTGGCGGAGGCGTGGGTTGGCAGTGGCCTGCCGCAGGGTTGGGGGCACTGAATGTAGCAGTGAATGCATGGGACCTTTTGAAGGAGGTCACCATTATCTTCATTACCTCCACTATAGTTTCTGAAAGTGAAAGTCTCTCAGTCATGTCCAACTCTTTGCGACCCCAGGAATTCTCCAGGCCAGAATACTGGAGTGGGTAGCCTTTCCCTTCTCCAGGGGATCTTCCCATCCCAGGTCTCCCACATTGCAGGTGGATTCTTTACCATCTGAGCCACAAGGGAAACACCATAGTTTGGCCCCAGGTAAATAACAGGGAAGGAACACAGCCCCACTCATCAACAGAAAATTTGATTAAAGATTTGCTAAGCATGGCCTCGCCCATCAGAACAAGACTCAGTTTCCCCCTCAGTCAGTCTCTCCCATCAGGAAGCTTTCATAAGCCTCTTATCCTTCTCCATCAGAGGGCAGACAGACTGAAAACCACAGTCACAGAAAACTAGCCAATCTGATCACGTGGACCACAACCTTGGTCTAACTCAATGAAACTATGAGCCATGGCATGCAGGGCCACCCAAGATGGATGGGTCATGGTGGCGAGTTCTGACAAAATGTGGTCCACTGGAGAAGGTAATGGAAAACCACTTCAGTATTCTTGCCTTGAGAACCCCATGAAGAGTATGAAAAGGCGAAAAAGATAGGACACTGGTCCCATCATTTCATGGCAAATAGATGGGGAAGCAATGGAAACAGTGACAGACTTTATTTTGTGGGGCTCCAAAATCACTGCAGATGGTGACTGCAGCCATGAAATTAAAAGACACTTGGTCCTTGGAAGAAAATTTATGACCAACCTAGACAGCATATTAAAAAGAAGAGACATTACTTTGTCAACAAAGGTCCATCTAGTCAAAACTATGGTTTTTCCAGTAGTCATGTATGGATGTGAGAGTTGGACTATAAAGAAAGCTGAACACTGAAGAATTGATGCTTTTGAACTGTGCTGTTGGAGAAGACTCTTGAGAGTCCCTTGGACTGCAAGGAGATCCAACCAGTCCATCCTAAAGGAAATCAGTCCTGATTATTCACTGGAAGGACTGATGTTGAAGCTGAAACGCCAGTGCTTCAGCTACCTAATGTGAAGAACTGACTCATTGGAAAAGACCCTGATGCTGGGAAAGATTGAAGTGGGAGGAGAACGGGACAACAGAGGATGAGATGGTTGGATGGCATCACTGACTCGATGGACATGAACTTGAGCAAGCTCTGGGAGTTGGTGGTGGACAGGAAAGCCTGGCATGCTGCAGTCCATGGGGTAACAAAGAGTCGGACACGACTGAGTGACTGAACTGAACTAAACTGATGGACAAAATTCCAGGTTCCTATGCAATATTGTTCTTTATAGCATTGGACTTTACTTTCATCACCAGACAAATCCACAACTGGGCATCGTTTCCTCTTTGGCTCAGCCTCTTCATTTCTTCTGAGACTATTTGTCTGCTCTTCTCCAGTAGCATATTAGACATCTATCAGCCTGGGGGTTTATCTTTCAGTGTCATATCTTTTTGACTTTTTGTACTTTTCATGGGGTTCTCAAGGCAAGAATGCTGAAGTGGTTTGCCTTTGCCTTTCCCATGGACCACCATGGAGTTTTGTCAGAGCTCTCCACCATGACCCGTCTATCCTGGGTGGCCCTACACAGCATGGCTCATAATTTCATTGAGGTCAAACTATGCTAGGGTAATGGTGATTTCCTCCAAAAAGACTTATGCCAACACACCGTGCCTCCCAGGACTGCTGTAGTCAGTGCCCCTGAGCCCACACAGGCCACTGTTGACACATGCCTCTGCCAGAGACTCCCAAATACACACAGGCAAGCCTGGCTCAGTCTCTTATGGGATCACTGCTCCTTTCTCCTGGGTCCTGGTGTGCACCAGGTTTTGTTTGAGCCCTCCGAGAGTCTCTGTGTACCCAGTCCTGTGGAAGTTCTGTGATCAAATCCCACTGACCTTCAGAGTCAGATTCCCTGGGGATTCTCAGTCCCTTTGTTGGATCCATCAGTTGGGAAGTCTGATGTAGGGCCTAAAACTTTCGCAGCAGTGTGAGAACTTCTTTGGTAGAGTTGTTCTCCAGTTTGTGGATCACCTACCTGGCAGCTTTAAGTGGGGCTAATGGCGACCTCCTCCAAGAGGGCTTAGCCACACACTGCACCTCCCAGTACTGCTGCTGCCAGAAGCCCTGTCCCCACGGCAGGCCGCTGCTGACCCATGCCTCTGCAGGAGACCCTCAGACACTCACAGGCAGGTCTGGTTCAGTCTCTTGTGAAGGTCACTGCTCCTTTTCCTGGGTCCTGGTGCACACAAGGCTTTTGTTTTTAAAATTTATTTATTTTTGGCCATGCTAGGCCTTTGTTGCTACACATAGGCTTTCTCTAGTTGTGGGGAACAGGGGCTACTCTTCATTGGAGAGCATGGGCTTCACTAGTTGTGGCAGTTGGGCCTAGTTTCTCCTCTGCACGTGGAATCTTCCCCAGTGAGGGATCAAACCCATGTCCCCTGCCTTGGCAGGTGGATTCTTATCCAATGTGCCACCAGGGAAGTCCCTGCACAAGGTTTTGTTTATGCCCTTCAAGTGTCTCTGGCGGGTATGAGGTTTGATTTTTTTTTTTTAATAAATTTATTTATTTTAGTTGGGGGCTAATTACTTTACAATATTGCAATAGTTTTTGCCATACATTGACATGAATCAGCCATGGGTTTACATGTGTTCCCCTTCCTGGACCCCCCACCCACCTCCCTCCCCATCCCATCCCTCTGGGTCATCCCATTGCCCCGGCCCTGAGCCCTTGTCTCATGCATTGAACATGGAATGGTGTTCTGTTTCACATACGATAATATACATGTTTCAATGCTATTCTCCCAGAACGTCCCACCCTCACCTTCTCCCTGAGGTTTGATTTTAAACGTGATTGAGCCCCTCCTGCCATCTTGTTGCAGCTTCTCCTTTGTGCTTGGACATGGGGTATCTTTTTTTGGTGGATTCCAACATTCTCCTGTTGATGATTGTTTAGCAGCCAGTTGCAATTTTGGTGTTCTCACAGAAGATGAACACATGTTCATGAATGCATGAACACCTGCCATCTCTTTTGGTGAATGCATACATTTTCTCTCAAATCTGAACTTTTGCACATCGTATTACTTCCACCTCAAACAATATGTTCCCCCAGACACACCCACTCCCCATCCTATTAGCTTCGAGATTGTTCCTGATTCCTCAAGGGTAGTTTAAATGTTCATCTATGAACTCTCATGACAGCGGCTTGCAATTCCTCATAGTAGCACTTAATGCTGTGTTCCTCAAAGGCAGGAGCTGGGTTTTTCTCATTGTTAAATTTCCAGCTTTTAGTACGGTGCCCGGCACAGACAAGGCTCTCCACCAATATTTGTTGGAGGAAAGAATGAAGAATAAGCAGATGGACTTCCCTGGTGGTCCAGTGGTTACGACTCTGCACTTGCACTGCAGAGGGCATGGGTTTGCTCCTGGCTGGAGAGCTAAGATCCCACAAGCCACTCAGTGTGGCCAAAAAAAAATCAATTAAAATTAATAGATACTGCCAATATGTTCATGGTACACTCTTAGGAGATGGGAACCCTGACTCACTAAAGACCTTATGGCAGTTGTGTACCTGTGGTGGAGACAGGTGACCTATTCTTCCCCAACACTTGTTAAAAAATATCCCTTGTCCAAAATCAATGTATTTGCACCAGTCAAGCTTCTAATCTCAATGCCCTTCCCAAGCAGATTTCTTAACTGGAACAGATATGTGTTGGCTGGGTAACACATAATAGTAGATAGATTCACGCTGTAAATGAGCATTTTGGCCTCTACTTTTAAAAGCAATCCTACATAATTTTGGTTGACATGGATACAATCTCAGAACTTCTTCTGGGAACTGAAAAAACTAAGTTTTTCTTCCTTTTTTTCATATATACATTCCCCAAGGAGAGCAGCTCTTATTTCTCATGTTTTTTCCCCTCATAGGATCTAAATTAATGTTGAAGATCTTGATAACATTCGATAAACATAAATTGAATTTAATGATTAACAAGGCTGAACAGTAAACTCAAGAGACATGAATTAGTTTACTAGGGCTGTTGTAACAAAGAACTGCAAGCTGGTGGTTTACTGGCAATCTTACACAAGCATCATACTGATTTCTGCCTTCGCTGTTTTTTTTTTTTTTTTTACTACGCCAGATCTTGTGGCCTGCAGGATCTTCAATCTTCATTGCGGCATGCAGGATCTTTCCTTTTTAATATTTTTATTTATTTATGGTTGTGCTGGGTCTTCATTGCTGCATGGACTTCTCATTGTGGTGGATTCTCTTGTTGCAGAGCACAGGCTCTAGGGCATGTGGGCTTCAGTAGTTGTGGCTTGGGGGGCTCTGGAGCACAGGCTCAATAGTTGTGGTATAAGGGCTTAGTTGCTTTGTGGCATGGGGAAATCTTCCCCCACAAGGGATCGAACCTGTGTCTCCTGCATTGGCAAGTGGATTCTTTACCACTGAACCACCAGGGAAGCCTCCAGTATCTTTTTTTTAGTTGCAGTATGCTAACGCTTAGTTGCAGCATGTGGGATCTAATTCCCTGGCCAGGGATTGAACCCAGGCACCATGCATTGAGAGCATGGAGCCTTGGCCACTGGACCACCAGGGAAGTCCCTGCCTTCTTCTTCAGGGGATGTCCCCCTTGTGTGTATCTCTGTGTCAGAATTCCCCATTTTTATAAGGACACTAGCAATTTTGGATTAAGGGCCATCCTGCTCCAGTATGACCTGATCTAGATATATGTAATTGCACCTACAATGACCCTATTTCCTAACAGTCACATACTGAGGTATCTGGCATTAGGACTTCAGTATAAGTATGTAGCTCTAGACACCTCCCATTTGCCGACTATGAGATTTTTAGCATCTCAAAAAACTGTGGACCCTAATTTTATTCATTCATTTACCCAGTCTTTACAATGCTCTATTTTTTTTCTTTTTTTTAAGCTAATCACTGTCTAAGCTACTAGGGGTATAACATTGAACAAAACAGTCACAGTCACTACCCTCATAAAACATGTAACCCAGTGGGGGAGTAAAGATAATTAAACAAGCATCAACCAGAAATTAAGGTAAGTGCCATGAGGTAGAAATTACAGAATTAAATAGGAGCATAGAACAAGATCATCTAGCCTTGTCTGGGGCCTGGGGTAGAGAGTTGTGAAGACTTTCCCTGAGAAGTGACATTTAAAGTAAGCCCTTAGGCTATATAGCATCCAGGTGAGGAGAATGTAGAATCAAGCTTGTGGGGTTATCTGGAAGATTAAATTGGATAAAGCCATTTATCTGAATGTTGTCTTCATGCTCCCATTTATTTCTGTGAATGCACCTCTTTTGGACTTTACTGTCATTTATGGAGCTGCTTACTGTGTGTCAGGCTCTATGCTAGTTTCCTACATCTTCTCTAATTTCTTAATGACAACCATAAAGACATTTAGAGTGCTATCATATTTTAAAAAGTGATGACAAGAACTATTCTGCTTTGGGCTAAATTCTGCAAAGTGCAAAATACTACTGATTCAAAAGTACTTTTTTGAAACATGAAAGTAATGAAAATAGTAATGATATTATAAATGTAAACTGTGGAGAGATCTCCATACAATACAGGGTGAAGAGGAATTCAAAATAACATTATAGATGTTAAATTATGTAAAGGTCTCCATACAACACAGAGTGAAGAATAAATCATCAGTCAAAACATTAAATATAATAGTAAGTATCTGAAAATGTATTTTGTTGAGCTTGCATTCCATTTACTTCCGCCTAGGGAACTGTCAGTTTTGAATCCTCGCAAATACTGACAGATAGCCATAGAAATGTACTATTTTCAAATAAAATAGTGACCTCTTTGGTAATCCAGTCACGTTTTCTCCCCCCAGTCCTTGCACCAAATAATGCTTAATAGTATGATATATAAGTAAATTGTATATACAAATGGAGAAAAGAGTCCAAAACTCCAGAAGCATTATTCAAAATATGTACCAATCATACCACTGCTGAAAATTTTATTAAGCTAGTCAAAAAGTTAGTGAATTTTGGATTAAGGGCCAAAATAAAAAAAAATGCAAAATTCTTTCACCATATAACAATTTTGGACCTTCAGTTCAGTTCAGTCGCTCAGCCGTGTCCAACTCTTTGTGACCCCATGGACTGCAGCACGCCAGGCCTCCCTGTCCATCACCAACTCCCAGAGTTTACTCAAACTCATGTCCATTGAGTCGGTGATGCCATCCAACCATCTCATCCTCTGTCGTCCACTTCTCCTCTCACCTTCAATCTTTCCCAGCATCAGGGTCTTTTCAAATGAGTCAGCTCTTTGCATCAGGTAGCCAAAGTACTGGAGTTTTAGCTTCAACGTCAGTCCTTCCAGTGAATATTCAGGACCAACTTCCCTTAGAATGGACTGGTTGGATCTCCTTGCAGTCCAAGGGACTCTCAAGAGTCTTCTCCAACACCACAGTTCAAAAGCATCAATTCTTCAGTGTTCAGCTTTCTTTATAGTCCAACTCTCACATCCATACATGACTACTGGAAAAACCATAGCTTTGACAAGATGGACCTTTGTTGGCAAAGTAATGTCTCTGCTTTTTTTTTTGGACCTTATATCTTATCAACTGTAAAAAAAAAAAAAGTGAAGAATTACTAGGTGTACATTTCTAGTGTATGCTTGCTTCACACTGGTTTGCAGAACATAAGTCAACTCCTTAAACGTGTATACTGCATGTGTTACAAAAACAAACTTGGGTCCACCTGCCTGCTCCTGGTAAAGCCAGTCTACTGACACCGGGTTGTGGTGAAGGAACATGCAGTGTATTGCAAGGCTCCAAGCAAGGAGTCCAGGCAGATAGTACTTATTAAAAGACCTTAACTCCCTGAATGGCTTTCAGGGAAAGGTTTTTAAAGACTGGGTGAGAGAGGGGGATTTTGGCTCATCAGTTCGTAGACATTCTTCTGATTGGTTGCTGGTGAGGTAATCAGGAGTCAACATCATCAACCTGATTCCAGTGGGTTTGGGGTCTATGTGCTTGTGGGCAGTGTACAGTTGACTTCTTCCACTTGTTAGGGGTTTCAGTATCTGCAGAACAGCTCAAAAGACATGGCTAAGAATATTATCTATAGCTCTTGAGGAGAAACTAAAGGTCCTTGAAATTATTTAATAGCTAAGCTATTATTATTTTGTCTTTGTTTTTCTTTCTTTCTGAATTTTCTCACTTCTATGATTAGGTTTATTCTTTGGAACTTGGGGAAGGCCTAGGAAGCTAAGGTTTTTCTACAGGCAAGAGGCAGACAGAGGGCATGGATGGGGATGAGAAGGGCCCACAGAGTCCTGCTGTTTTCCACATATATGACAGAAAAGCATTCAGCAACCTCTGATCATTGAAAGCTTGTGTCATAAGAAGACTTTTTTCATTTAAATTAAAGTGATTTTGTGAGCCATGAAAAGGACAGTACAGATGCAGAGGACCCATACCAATAGAGCACACATATTTTTTAGAATGTTTTATTCCTAGATGCTAATCAGTAGCCAACAATATGCCTCCCAATCTTAATCCAAGGTTGAGAAAAAAATGGAACTTTTTACCATGATGAATGAAAGCCAGTATGTGTGAATTTTTTTGGTGCTATGTGTTGAAAAAATGGCCAGTGTATACAAAACTATTTTTCTTTTCATGCTGATGCATAGGAGCTGGTAAAAACAAAATGTTCTTTTTTTTTTAAATTAAGGATAAAAAGGAAACATTTCTTTGTGACTTGATTACTTCAATTGCTTAGAATGGATTGATATATTTCAAAATGGGAGTCAATATCTTGAATAAACTGAGTCTATCATTTCAGAGATAAAGGATTATAATTTTTAATATTTAGGACAAGATAGCAGAATTTCTTGGAGAAGGCAATGGCACCCCACTCCAGTACTCTCTTGCCTGGAAAATCCCATGGACGGGGGAGCCTGGTGGGCTGCAGTCCATGGGGTCACGAAGAGTCAGACACGGCTGAGCGACTTCACTTTCACTTTTCACTTTCATGCATTGGAGAAGGAAATGGCAACCCACTCCAGTGTTCTTGCCTGGAGAATCCCAGGGACCGGGGAGCCGGGTGGGCTGCCATCTATGGGGTCGCACAGAGTCGGACACGACTGAAGCGACTTAGCAGCAGCAGCAGAATTTCTTAAGAAGACCAAACTGTAAAGAAATCCTTCAATCATCATGATAATAATTTTCTCCCACTGTCAGATAAAGAAACTAATGATATATTATTGATAATGTTTGAAAAAATCACATCAAAATACTGTCACAAACCATGTAGAAATATTTTCCAGAGATGTATTCAACCCAAGAATGAATTGGTATTCATCTTTCAAGTTGAAAGATTAAAGTTAAAACTTTGCCTATGATGTGTTCATGTCTGATGAACATGGAAAGCAATCTTCAGTGATAAATCTGTTCTTTCCGAGTCAATGTTTTAATTGAATAGCCAGAATTATCTAAACGTCCTTACAATGATGAATTGGGATCTTCCAATTTAGAAGGTACAGAGAGTAAGGAATTATCTACTGATTGTGGAAGCTGGACATGTGTCAAGGTGTTCATGATCAAACTGGCTATGGACAACCTAAAACTGGTGCCTTGTGTGCAACAAATGCCTGTGAAGTGTGGGCAAATGCTGAGAAATTGAGACTGTGCTAGAAATTCTGATTAGGTTTCTCTCTCCTCTAAAAGCCCCTACCCCTGGAGCAGAAAATCAGTTCGAATCACAGACCACTGATTTAGTTAACATCAATCCTTATTTTGGCCACATCTTTCCCCCCTACAAGATTGGAAACCCCTCTTTGATTTTTGACCCATGACTAAATCTGATTGCTTACAGTTGCTCACTACTTGATATTTCCAGGTGGCGCTAGTGGTAAAGAACCCACCTGCCAATGCAGGAGACATAAGGGACATGGGTTCGATCCCTGGGTCAGGAAGATCCTCTGGAGAAGGAAATGGCAACCCACTCCAGTATTCTTGTCTGGAGAATCCCATGGACAGAAGAGCCTGGCGGGCTACAGTCCATGGGATCGCAAAGAGTCAGAAACAACTGAAGTGACTTAGCACACTTGTACACTCACTTGGACCCTTGATATTCCACTCACCATATTGAATATCCTGGAGCCAAGTGCTTAAGTTTGGCGGTAAGATAGACTATGGTGTTTCTTTGAATATGGACCACTTGTGTGCTCCTTTTGGAGCTTCTTGTTGAGAAAGACATGTTTCTTCTTTACTCCTGATGGGTTCTTCCATGTGGAGGTAGCTCCACAAGTCAAACACACCAGGCCTCAACTATCCTCTTTTGTGGGATTTGTAATTTTTTTTTTTTTAAAAAATGTATTTATTTTCGGCTGTGCTGGATCTTCGTTATTGCACGTGGGCTTCCTCTATTTGTGGTGCACAGGCTTCTCATTGTGATGGCTTCTCTTGTTGCAGGGCATGGGCTCTAGGATGCCTAGGCTTCAGTAGTTGCAGTACAGGGGCTCAATAGTCGTGGCTCATGGGCTCCAGAGCATGGACTCAGTAGTTGTGGCATATGGGCTTAGTTGCCCCGTGGCATGTGGAATCCTCCCAGACCAAGGATCGAACCCATATCCCCTGCATTGGCAGGCAGACTCTCCACCCTGGACCACCAGGGAAGCCTGGGATTTGTGATTTTTGAAGAAGCAACTGGGCATGAGTAACCCAGAGCTTCCTCTCATTTCTTCTCAGAACCATGTGAAACACAGAGAAAGGGCTGCCCTCACATAGGCAGTCTGGCCAATGTCCCCCATGAGCTGCGACAAGGTGGGCGAATCTATCTATTGCAAGACTTAGTACTAGGGATTCAGCTGGCCTTTGTGGCACATTTACCAATATCACCTTTTCTTGGTAAATGAAGTAGAACTTTTGTTCTCCCTTTACTTATATTTTCACCTCTCTCACCCAATTCAAAAGCTTAGAAGAGGGATGCTATTATTCAACTTTGTTCCAGTTCCAAACCTGGCCTCTGTTGCCAGATCAGTTTCCTCCACTGATCTCCCACCTTGGTGCTGGGAATCTGCACAGCCTTTCAGCTCACTCCTTGTCCCCATCAGCTGGGAAACAATATGCCTGGGCCTCAGAGAAGTTCACTGTGGTAAGGCTGACAAGTAGTCAACAGCCTTTCTTTATGGTGATTTAACAAATACCAGTCAGTCCATACGGAGAAGGCAATGGCACCCCACTCCAGTACTCTTGCCTGGAAAATCCCATGGATGGAGGAGCCTGGTAGGCTACAGTCCATGGGGTCGCTAAGAGTCGGACACGACTGAAGCGACTTAGCAGCAGCAGCAGCAGCAGTCAGTCCATATATCCTCATCTTGTCCATAAGCTATCAGAGTCCATTTCAAAGGGCTTACTGGAATTTAAATGTATCCCTACCAAACTAGTAAAAGTATCAAAAAATATAATGAGGCTAGTTCTGAATTTTTGCTAGGAAAATGGTACTAAGCTGATAGTAAAGATATATAGATAGATAGATAGATAGATAGATAGATAGATAGATAGATAGATAGATAGATATTGTTGTTCAGTTGCTCAGTCGTGTCCAACTCTTTACAACCCCATGAGCTACAGCACCTCAGGCCTCCCTGTCCTTCACTATGTCCCTGAGTTTGCTCAAACTCATGTCCATTTAATCAATGATGCCATCCAACCATCTTATCCTCTGTCACCCCCTTCTCCTGCCTTCAACCTTTCCCAGCATCAGGGTCTTTTCCAGTGAGTCAGCTCTTTGCATCAGGTGGCCAAAGTATTGGAGCTTGAGCTTCAGCATCAGTCCTTCCAATGAATATTCAAGGTTGATTTCCTTTATGATTGACTAGTTTGATCTTGCAGTCCAAGGGACTCTCAAGAGTCTTCTCCAGCACCACATTTAGAAATCATCATATCTATGTGTGTGTGTACACACACATATATATATTAAAGAATTAGTTTATTTATTTGGCTAGGTCTTCTTTGCTGTACACAGGCTTTTTCTAGTTGCAGCAGGCTGGAGCTTCTCATTGCTGTGGTTTCTCTTGTTGCAGATCATGGGCTCTAGAGCACTTGGGCTTCAATAGTTGTGGTGCATGGGTTTAGTTCTCCCATGGCATGTGGAATCTTCCTGGATTAGGGATCAAACCAGTGTCCCCTGCATTGGCAGGTGGATTCTTAACCACTGGACCACCAGTTCAGTTCAGTCGCTCAGTCATGTCCAACTCTTTGTGACCTCATGAACTGCAGCAAGCCAGGCTTCCCTGTCCATCACCAACTCCCAGAGCTTGCTCAAACTCATGTCCATCGAGTCAGTGATGCCATCCAACCATCTCATCCTCTGTCGTCCCCTTCCCCTCCTGCCTTCAATCTTTCCCAGCAACAGAGTCTTTTCTAAGAAGTCAGTTCTTCTCCTCAGGTGGCCAAAGTATTGGAGCTTCAGGTTCAGCATCAGTCCTTCCAATGAATATTCAGGACTGATTTCCTTTAGGATTGACTGGACTGGACCACCAGGGAAGTCCAAGTTATATATTTTTATAACTTCTCTGTCTGGCACATGTAGATGAAAACTGACCCCTGCCATATCAGTAAACAAATGATGTTGCAGCCATCAAGCCATCAGCCACTGCAGCTGCCTCTACTGTGCACCTGAGGGGCTTCAGGATGGAGAAAAGTAGGATCCTGGCCCTATATATAGTTAAGGAGCACATCAAAGGTAAAGCCCAGATTCTTGCATCTTCCTATATGCAGAAAAGGATTAAATTCATTAACTTGAAGTGTCTAGTTTTCTTTAATTACCAGTACTCTTTGACTACCTGTTATTTTGTAAAAACTCCTATATATCCTGGTTCCTCCTTCACCTCTTCAGAGCTGTCCCACAGAGCTATCTGAGAGGCTACCTTCTGGGCTTAAGTCCTCAGCGAGTTCACCAAATAAAACATAATTCTCAACTTTTAGGTTGTGAGTTTTTTCAGTCGACATATGTATTACATACTCAATAGATGTTTGACAAATGAATAAATTAATCATAATTTATTTTTTCTAGTTCCTAATAATCTTTTAAAGTTTTTAAATGCTTATAAACCATATTTTTAATGGTGTTTCCTTCAGTTTTTTTTTTCTTGTTCTAATTTCAAAAACATTAATAGTTATTTCTAAAAGTCCTCTTTTTTACCTTATTGGTAAAACAGAATGACATTTACCTTCCCCCAGTCTTCCAGCCTAACTCTCCTTCTCCATCATTTCTTAAAGATCAGAAATGTTGACTACATCAACAGAGATACATTTTATTAATACATTTTGTGCCCTGAGATGTAATTATTCTGGTCCTGGGAATTTAAAGTACGTTAAATGCTCTTTTATTATCATTTATCTTCGGGGAAGTGTCCTTTTAAAGAGTTTTTCTACCATTTATTGTTAGAATTATTCCCCTTGGCAGTGAAGCAAAGTAGGACTTGAATCATTTACTTTTCTCTGTTTCATGTGATACATTCTAATATCTGCCTTGAAGAAGTGAGTCTGTTCCTTTCTTTGTTTGCTTTGTTGTATTATTTACAACTATGTCAACCTCTGCTTTTCCTGGCAAAATTCTTTTGGGTTCAATAATTTGTCTTTGTTGTTTGGCTATGATTCCCTTTCTCCCGATTTTGTACAGATACTTCTATTTAAGAAAACAGAACCTAGGAGATTCTTTTTGAGGTCACTCTCTTTCTCTGAGCCTACCACCAGATGTAGGGTTGGTGTGAGGTCATCATCCCTCTTGACTGCAGACTGGACAAAGGATGGACACCTAAGGAATCAAACTCTTTCTCCCAGCAATTTGGAGCTGAGAAAGAGTGGGTCTTTTAGTCTGGGTTGACTGCTTGAATGGAAAGATTGGGACCTCAGAGGTTGTGAAATGCAGCGTAATTGGACTGTACACAATGAACTGGTAAGAGAGGAAAATGATCTACAGGATGACATACAGACAGTGAACCAAGGAGACAAGCTCCTGATGCCTTTCCAGGTCCTAGCAAATCATGGCTTCCCTGGTGGCTCAGATGGTAAATAGTCTGCCTGTAATGCAGGAGACCTGGGTTCAATCCCTGGGTCGGGAAGATCCCCTGGAGAAGGGAATGGCAACCCACTCCAATATTTTTGCCTGGGAAATCCCATGGACAGAGGAGCCTGACGGACTACAGTCCGTGGAGTCACAAAGAGTCAGACATGACTGAGCTAGTTTCACTTATATAGAGCAAATTATGGCAGGATTATTTTTTGAAACTTCAATTTGTATTTCTGTGTGTCCCGGCTCCCACTATGAGGTGGTCGCTGGATTACAGCTGTTCCCTTGGCTGTTCATATTATAGGGTAGAAAGCAAGAGTTGCCTAAAGATAACACACCGAAGAAGTATAGGGTGGTGAATAATAGCAAGTGTTCTCCACCTGGGCCATCTAATTTAGAAGATCTTGCGTCACTTTCTGGCTGTGAACCCAGGCAAATGACTTAATCTTCCTGTTGTCCCGTCTGTAAGTTAGAGATAATGGTGCCTACCTCATGGTGATAGTGTGACAATTAAATTAAGTAAAAACATAACATTCTTAGAACAATCATCATCATGTCATAAAGGAACTAATAAGTGCAAGTTATTTTTATTATCACAGTTTTTTTTTTCCCCGAAGACCCAAACTAATTGAAGAACAGTACCCCAGAGGATGAAATGAGGGAGAGGAGCACCATGTAGGATACTGTGTGTGTTGGGAGGAGCAGACCATGTAGAGAGTAGAGATTAGGATGGCCTGGCAGAGCAGCAGTTTGTGCAGTACTCTGAAGCAGTGTCTAGGGTGGGCTGAGCCTCAGAGGGGAGCACTGCCTTCTTCATGAAGCTGGGAAAGCAGGACTCTGCTCTAAATTTCACTAGAAGTCCCTAGGCCCAGAGGACGGCAGGGATGTCAGACTGCTAGCAGCTTCCCAATTTCCACTCTTTTTTTCTTATTCAGGAAGAGAATGCCAAATTTTAGCTTGTCATCCCTGTGAAAGTGGCTAGATTTCCTTTTTTTCCATATGAGAGGGAAATAGACTTTTTTGGGGCAAGAGTACGGGGATGGGTTATGTTTCCTTCTCCAGGGGCTCTTCCTGACCCAGGAATCAAACCTGGGTCTCCTGCAACACAGGCTGGTTCTTTACCTGCTGAGCCATCAGGGAAGCTCTTAGACTTCTATCTTAAGCCATTGCTATTTTGTTTTTAAGTTTTATATATAGCCATATCGAATCCTATCTGATTCAGCAAGGAAGTAACAGTTTCCAGACCTGAAGTTCAGACTGGGATGATGGAAAAATAACTAGGACAATAGGAAAAAAATAGAACAACAGATGGAAACTGAGAGAGAACTGCTAACCAAAGACCAGAGAGACCTTCTCTCTTTCCTGGTGCCCCATGGACAAAGATGGGCAAGGATATCCCCCAGATAACCAAGATTTTATATCCCTTCAACCTGGCAAATGGGAGAACCACAACCAGATGTACATTGATGCAATATTTCTTGCATATCTGAGTTTATTGTTTGAAATCCAGAAACACTAAAGGGGCTTATCTGCCCTTGGATTTTGTGATATTTCCCAGAATCCTTTTAATGTATTCCTCTTTATTTGATTCTTCTAAACTTAATTCAAAGTGATTTGTTGTTTCTGCCCAAAAGGACCCTACCTAAGACATAGACCCCACCTAGGCAGCTGTATTAATTTCTTAAGATGTCTCTTTCTTTCATCTCTGGCTAGGAATATTTTAAATTAGATTGTCAAATTTCATTTTTAGGGTCTTCTATCTTAAGTGTTTTGCTTTTTTGAAGAGTCAGTTTCTGGGATCATGTCCATTTTTTTGCCACACTTTTGACATCTGCGTTATCAAAGTTTAGAGCCCAGGAGGTGAGTGGTGGGGCTTCTTCCTTTACCCCACGCTGATCTGTTTCTTTCAGTGTCATTGCCAGACAAGCAGTCAGTGGTTCCTTATTGATCTAAATCCAGTCCAGAATGGCAGTTCTTGCTGCTTCCTCTACCAGCTGAGCAGGGAACTGTCAGCAAGGCGAGCCAAGAATTTATCAGCTGTAATTCTCCCGCAGAATTAATCTACCAAGAGATGCGTGGCTCCTTGAATCTTTCAAATGTGGTTTTTATACATCTGGAGTATATGAGAAGAGATTCTTAGGCATAGTGTGGATAACACCTATGGGGACTGCCTTTGTTATTTAAACCTTTCACAGATCCCAGCACTTTTGGAAATTGGTTGACTGTTCAAACAAACTGAAGCCAAACACTGGAGAGAAGTAGCTGGAAAGAACACAGAAATGGGCACTGGAGTGTAAAACTCAAACCCCCTGCTTTGCCATTTATTCACTCTGTGATCCCACAGAAGCCTCTCTAACTTGCTGGATTTTACTCTTTCCATCTATAAAATGGAGATGCTTTTCTCTCTTCTGGATAGCTCACCAAATTGTCTGGTACGAGTGTTTAGGAACATAATTCATTTCTAGTCAAATGTATATTATTGTCATGATCTTTACATGCCCCAAGCCCCAGTCTGCCATTCCCATATGGAGAATTGTTCAAGTCATGCAAAAAGGAGAGGAAAGGAAACTAGGATCTTCTGAGCACCAAATATGACCCAAGTACTATTGGAAGGATATTACATGTGCACTTTCACTTAACTCTTTCATTAGCCCAGTGAAGCATGTATTAAGATCTATTTCTGTGTTCATTTTGTAGACCAGGTTCCTGGAATTTAAGTGATAACTTAAGTTCAAGGCCTCATAGTTGATAACGTTCAGAGACAAAATTAAAGTCCTAGGTTTACTCCAAAGCTGTTTTTTAAAATTGAAGTATGATTGCTTTATAATGTTATGTTAGTTTCTTCTGTTCAATGAAGTGAATAAGCTATATGTATACATATATCCCCTCCCTCTTGAGTCTCCCTCTCACCCTCTAGGTCATTACAGAGTACTGAGCTGAGCTCCCTGTGCTGTACAGCAGCTTCCCACTCGCTAGCTATTTAACACGTGGTTGTGTATATATGTCAATCCTGACCTCCCAATTCATCCCATCCCCCCTTTCCACCCTGTGTCCACAAGTCTGTTCTTTATGTCTGTGTCTGTTTCTGCCCTGCAAATAGGTTCCTTAATACCACTTTTTTTTAGATTCCACATATATACATTAATATGTGATATTTATGTTTCTCTTTATGACTTCACTCTGTATGACAAACTCGAGATCCATCCAGTGTTTGTTTACACTATTGGAAAGAGAGGTGAAGGAATGAGTAGCTGGAATTCCAAGGGCATCTTTTTCAATGACATATACTGGTGTTTGTTTTCTTCAGCAATTGCAGTCTTTTTATGGCATGACATGAATTTATGGACATGGAACTCCAGGGAATTTACACCTGTAGACAATATAACCTCAATTTACAATAACTCATCTTTTCACTGTTATCCAGGAACCCAGGTAGGTCTTATGTTCATGTTACTCCTCTGCCCAGAGCCCTCCAATGGTTTCTCAACCCACTCTGTGTGAAAGCCAGGCTCACAATGGCCCCACAGGCCCTGTGTGTTTGTCCTCTCCCACCCTTACTTCCTGGTCCTCCTTGCTTGTTACTCTTCCCTAGTCTGCTCTGCTCCCACGCATCTTGCCATCTTGCCAGTCCTCTAGGCTGCCAAGGATTCTCTTGCCTCTGGGCCTTTGCATCTGCTATTGCCCAGATGTCCACATGTCTCACTCACACACTTCCTTCAAGTCTCTGACCCTCTCAGTGAGACTTCCCATGATCACCCTTCAACATTTTGAGTGCCGTCTCTCCCTGCAGCCTTCCCACACCTGAAAGAAGTCCCTTTCTCCTTACCAGGAAGAGGAAATAAAACTGCTCCTTCCAGGACACAGAAAGCCTTTAAACAGCCCTTCACAGCATCAGACCAGGAGCAACTTTAGAAACCATTCCAATCAATTCTTTCATATTACAGATAAAGGAGGCCAGTAGCTGGGGGAATTACTTATTCAAGAATGAGGAGCTGTACAGAGATGGGTCTGGGAAGAGAATGCAAGATCATTCATGTGTTTACTCATCTAACAAGTATCTATTTAGGACCTCCTACCTGTTAGGATCTTGAATAAAAACAGTTTCAGTTCTTACCTACCTCTAGAGCCTACAGCCTCGGGTCAACCTTACTGAACAAATCATTACATAAACAAGTGTGAAACTCAGCTGTGACAGATGTTGCAAGGGAGAAGTTGTTGGTGCTTTGAGAACATAGTTTGGGGGTTTGATTTGAGCAGGGAACTCAATAAACACTTTGTTTTTCTCTGTTGGTAGGATTTTTTTTTTATCCTTTTTAAAATTGAAGTATAGTTGATTTACAATGTTGTGTTTCTGGTATAAAACAAAGTGATTCAGTTATACATTTATATATATGTATTCTTTTTCATATACTTTTCCATTATGTATTGAATATAGTTCCCTGAGCTATAAATTATGACCTTGTTGTTTATATTTTACATATTGTAGTTTGTATCTGTTAATTCCACGCTCCCAATTTATCCCTCCCACAGCTTTCCCCATTGGCAACCGCAAGTCTGTTTCCTATGTCTGAGTCTGTTTCTATTTTGTAGATAAGTTCATTTGTGTCATATTCTAGTTTCCACATATATCATATGGTATTTGTCTTTTTCTTTGTGACTTCTCAAGTGAACACTTTCTTGATGGAATGGTGCTAAAGCCGAGAATGAAAGAGTGATAGGCAGCTGATGTAGGAGCAAGGGCATTTTAGGCAGTGGGGTAGAGTGTGGTGTGAGATGAGGTTAGAAACGGAGGTGGAGGTTGGAGCCTGCAGCACCCTATAAGCCATGATAAGAAACTTTATCTTTATCCTAGAAATATTGCAAAGTTTATCTGATTCCTATTTCTATTCCTTACCTTTAATCGCACTGTCAAATAATGTTAAAGGATAAGTAATAGAGGAGGCAGATTCAATTTCTATTTATATCCAGAAACCATCCAAAGGGCAAAAAATAAACTTGAAAGAACATTCCTTCCTTGCTTCATTCTATTTCCCTGCCTGCCTAGGCAGTCAAATGCCCTCTCTTTATTTCCAATCCTGATTTGTGTGAACACTGTACACACACACACACACACACACCTGCTTCATATGCACTTTTTCATTTTAGCAAACAATGTCTTGACATTCCTGATACAGAGATAACAGAGCTTATTTTGATTAATCTCATTTAATTACAATTAGTTTATCCTCTTGGATCATTTGATCTGCAATCACTTGCTGTCAGGAAGCTGAAAATAATGCCCATCCTTCTTTCTCCAAATAATGGCAGTGCAACCGAGAGGTCTTTCCTGGTGTTGTGAAGTCCCACTCTCTAGTTCCCTGGAGCACCATTATTAGCTACTTTGAAGTTTTGTGGTGTAACCTGTTTGCCTGGTTAAACATTGCTCTTCTGTAAGAACCATGTGTGTCCAACACCTGGGGCTTTGTTGACCCTGGAGAGATGGCCCCTCCCAGAGCTCATCTTCCATATGCAAGTCAGCCAATGCAAAGTTCACTTCTCCTGTTGCCTCCTTTATCAAGCTCTGACACTGAGCCACTTCTCTGCAGCAGTCACTGCAGGGTTAGGTACCAGACAAGAAGAGAAAGCCCTTCACCTAGAGCCTGCTGAAATTTTAACTAGCCAACCCTAAGCCTGCTTAGCCTGTCTCACATGTTCCTTCCCTGGAAACCACAGCAGGGCCTCTTGTCCACATTTTTCTCCTATTCCTTCTGCCTCTGGACTAGTCCTGCTACTTCCCCACATGGCCCTGAGGTGGTGCGCTAGTCTCCTCCTCTTGGGAACTGTGAATAACAAACTCTATTTTCTGTGACAACCATCTCCTAATCTATTGGCCTCACCATTCCTAAATAATAACAAAACCTACATTTTAAAGGGCTTGCCAGGTGGCTCAGTGGTAAAGAATCTGCCTGACAATGCAGGAGATGTGGGTTCAGTCCCTGGGTTGGGAAGATGCTCTGGAGAAGGAAATGGCAATCCACTCTAGTATTCTTGCCTGGGAGATCCTATGGACAGAGGAACCTAGTGGGCTATGATCCATGGGGTTGCAAGAGTTGGACATGATTTAGTGACTGAAAGCAATATTTTAAAACCTCTTCCTCAGACTGGTTTCTTTCATTCCCTTCTGAGAAATCCCATGTGACATCCCTCTGGTCTTCTTGGGACTTATGTTGGTGGAATGGCAAGGATTCTGGAGCCTGGCACACCTGAGTTAATTGCCCTGATGCATCCTTTACCAGCTGCAAGACTGTGGGCTTTTGCTTCACCATCTTTTTGTTTTTTTAATTATTTATTTGTGTGGCTGCATTGGCTCTTAGTTGCCACACGTGGGGTCTTCATTGTGGTATAAGGGCTTCTGTCTCATTGTGGCATGTGGGCTCCAGAGCACCTGGGTTCAGTAGTTGCGATGCACTGGCTTACCTGCCCCACAGGATGTGGGATCTTAGTTCCCTGACCAGGGATCAAACCCATGTCCCCTGCACTGGAAGGTGAATTCTCAACCAGGGAACCACCAGGGAAGTCCCCATGCTTCCCGTCCATGACCCTTACTTCCCATGCACAGAAAAGAGGATCACAGCATCTGTGTCCCGGGGCTGGTTGAGGATGAAATGAGATGATGAAGGTCCTGCATCCAGCACAGGACCAGGACATGGCAGCTGCTTAATGCCCATGCATTCTCTCCTGTCTGTAATGTAGAGCCACGTCTGCTGTCTGTTTTTTGCCTGCCCACTTTTGTTGTTGTTGTTGTTGTTCAGTCAACCAGGAATTCTGAAGAAAATCTGTGGATGACTTATTATAAGCTCTTCAACCTTTGCTTCCTGTATTTGTTAACCTCCAGCCCACCAGAGCCTTTTATTTTCCCTTTCATAAGCCCCCTGCCAACCCTGACAAGTTCTGAGAGTGGGTTTTTGATGAATTGCTTGGACCTAACGTTCTCTCCAGCTGCTCCTCTCTTGATGATGGCTCATCAAAGAGTTATCTTAAGAGCACAGGGCTTGGAGTCAGGCCTGAGTTCCGGTGCCGACCCTGTTTCTTATGTATGACGTGGGCACTCTGGTTAACCACTCTAAGCTTTAACTTCCTCATTTGGAAAATCAGGTTAAAAATACACACACTGCCTTTATCTCGGGGCTGATCTGTGAGGCAGATGGGACAATGTATACAAGAAGTGTAAAGTGATGGAACACTAGGAGGGACTGTAATTAAAAATACAAGAGGCAGTTGGGGTTGGGTCTCTGTTTTTCCTCTTCTGTGTATCTTGTCCTGCCCTCTCTACTTCCTGGTATCCCTGTATCCTGCTCCCTCCCATCCCAGGTCTCTCACTGCTCTACCCTTCTCTTCTCTCTCTCACCTCCACACTCTTGATGGTTCTCAGAGTCCAAACTTAAAGACCTTTCTTTCCTGCAAGGATTTGCAGAGGAAACATCCATGAAAGGGACAGGAAACCACAGGGAAGATAAAAGGAAAAGAAAGGATCAACTCTATGTGTACCTACTATGACCCAGGTACTATTTCACATAAAATTCTTAGTCCTGGAAGGTAGGAATCCTTAGCATTGTCACTTTGCAAATGAGGACATGGAGGCTCAGAGAGGTGCAATAACTAGCTGGGAAGCAGTGAATCCTTGATTCAAAATGAGATCTGTTAAAGTATTTATTTTGGGCAGTACTGTGTTTTCATTGCTTCATGGACTTTTGTCCAGTTGTGGCAAGTGGGGGCTACCCTCTAGTTGCAGTGTGCTGGCTTCTCATTGCAGTGGCTTCTCTTGTTACAGAGCATGGGCTCTAGGGCCTTTAGGCTTCAGTAGTTGTGGCTCTTGGGCTCAGTAGTTGTGACTCCTGGGCTCTAGAGCACAGGCTGAGTAGTTGTGGCACATGAGCTTAGTTGCTTTGAGGCATGTAGGATCTTCCCAGAGCAGGAATCGAACCCATCTCTTCCTGCAATGGCAGGTAAATTCTTTAGCACTGAGCCACCAGGGAAACCTCAGTTGCTGAACCCTATTAACATTATTTTAAAGTTCTAATGGTAGATTTTCTATGTCATGTCAGGTAGGTAGGACAGGCAGGTCTCTGTAGACCAGTGGAGGTGCCTTAGTCCTGTCTGTCTTGCCCATTCCCAGGCCCTCAGACTGCTGCTTTCTCCTGCTGCCAGGAGGAAGACCACAAAGCAGTGTCCATCTCCTCTCTGTCTACTGGAGCTGCTCTTTTCCTGAGCCCATGGCCCCTCATATTCAGTGATTGGTGGAAATCATAAAGTTCCATAAATAGTATGCAGACAGAGCTCTTCTGTGAGTTTATTCCCATTACTTACCACATATGCAGGACCAACTATTAATACGTAATCTGTGGTGTTCGTTGTTAAGTGGCTCAATTGTGTCTGACTCTTTGCAACCCCATGGACTGCAGTACACCAGGCTTCTGTGTCCTTCACTATCTGCTGGAATTTGCTCAATCTCATGTCCATTGAGTCGATGGTGCCATCAAACCATCTCATCCTCCGTCACCCTCCTTTCCTGCCCTCAACCTTTTCCAAAATCAGAGTCTTTTACAAGGAGTTGGCTCTTCATATCAGGTGGTCAAAGTATTGGAGCTGTGGCTTCAGCACCAGTCCTTCCAATGAATATTCAGGGTTTATTTCTTTTAGGATTGACTGGTTTGTACTCCTTGCTGTCCAAGGGAATCTCAAGAGTCTTCTCCAGCACCACAGTTTGAAAGCATCAGTTCTTCAGCACGCAGCCTTTTTTATGGTCCAACTCTCACCTCCATACATGACTACTGGAAAAACCATAGCTTTGACTATACAGACTTTTGTTGGCAAATTGATTACTCTGCCTTTTAATATGCTGTTGAGATTTGTCGTAGCTTTAGTGCCAAGAAGTAAGCACCTTTTAATTTCATGGCTGCAGTCACCATCTGCAGTGATTTTGGAGCCCAAGAAAATAGTCTCTCACTGTTTCCAATGATTCCTCATCTATTTGCCATGCAGTGATGGGACTGGATGCCATGATCTTAATTTTTTGAATGCTGAGTTTTAAGTCAGCTTTTTCACTCTCCTCTTTCACCTTCATCAAGAGGCTCTTTAGTTTCTCTTCGCTTTCTGCCATAAGGGTAGTGTCATCTGCATATCTGAGGTTGTTGATATTTCTCCCAGGAATCTTGATTCCAGTTTGTGCTTCATCCAGCCTGGCATTTCTCATGATGTACTCTGCATATAAGTTAAATAAGTAGGGTGACATATGTACAGCCTTGACGTACTCATTTCCCAATTTGGAACCAGTCTGTTGTTCCATGTCTGGTTCTAATTGTTGCTTCTTGACCTGCATACAGGTTTCTCAGGAGGCAGGTCAGGTGGTCTAGTATTCCCATCTCTTTAAGAATTTTCCATGGTTTGTTGTGATCCACAGAGTCAAAGCCTTCAGCATAGTCAATGAAGCAGAAGCAGGTGTTTTTCTGGAATTCCCTTGCTTTTTCTATGATCCAGTGAATGTTGGCAATTTGATCTCTGGTTCCTCTGCCTTTTCTAAATCCAGCTTATACATCTAGGACGTTTTCAGTTCACATACTATTGAAGCCTGACTTGAAGGGTTTTGAGCATTACCTTGCTAGCATGTGAAATGAGTGCAACTGTGTGGTAGTTTGAACATTCTTTGGCATTGCCCTTCTTTGGTATTAGAATAAAAACTGACTTTTTCCAGTCCTGTGGCCACTGCTGAGTTTTCCGTATTTTCCAAATTTCCAAATACTGACTGCAGCACGTTAACAGCATCATCTTTTAGGATTTGAAATAGATCAGTTGGAACTCCACCACCTCCACTATCTTTGTTTGTGGTAATTCTTCCTAAGGCCCATTTGACTTTGTACTCCAGGATGTCTGGCTCTAGGTGAGTGATCACACCATTGTGGTTATCTGGATCATAAAGACCCTTTTTATACAGTTCTTCTGTGTATTCTTGCCACCTCTTCTTGGTATCTCCTTCTTTTGTTGGGTCTTTATGGTTTCTGTCCTTTATTGTTCCCATCGTTTCATGAAATGTTCCCTTGATATCTCTAATTTTCTTTAAGAAATCTCTAGTCTTTCCCATTTTATTGTTTTCCTCTATTCCTTTGCATTGTTCACTTAGGAAGGTTTTCTTATCTCTCCTTGCTTTTCTTTGGAACTCTGCATTCAGATGATAATATTTTTCCTTTTCTCCTTTGCCTTTTGCTTCTCTTTTTTTCTCAGCTGTTTGAAAAGCCTCCTCAGACAACCATTTTGCCTTTTTGCATTTCTTTTTCTTGGGGATGGCTTTGGTCACCATCTCCTATACAATTTTATGAACCTCTGTTCATAAGGAAGTTCTTCAGTCACTCTATCATATCTAATCCTTTGAATCTATTTGTCACTACCACTGTATAATCATAAGGGATTTAATTTAGGTCATACCTGAAAGGCCTAGTGGCTTTTCCTACATTCTTCAATTTGAGGCTGAATTTTGCAATAAGGAGCTGATAATCTGAGCCACAGTCAGTTCCCAGTCTTGTTTTTGCTGACTATATAGAGCTTCTCCATCTTTGGCTACAAATAATGTAATCAATCTGATTTCGGTATTACCATCTGGTGATGTCCACGTGTACAGTCATCTCTTGTGTTGCTGGAAAAGGGTGCTTGCTATGATCAGTGTGTTCTTTTGGCAAAACTCTGTTAGCCTTTTTCCTACTTCATTTTGTACTCCAAGGCCAAACTTGTCTGTTACTCCAGGTATCTCTTGATCTCCTATGAGATCAAGATCCAGCCCCCATGATGAAAAGGACATCTTTTTTTTGGTGTTAGTTCTGTAAGGTCTTATAGGCCTTCATAGAACCGTTCAACTTTAGCTTCTTCAGCATTACTGGTTGGGGCATAAACTTGGATTACTCTGATTTTGAATGGTTTGCTTGGAAATGAACTGAGATCAATTCTGTCATTTTTGAGAGTGCACCCAAGTACTGCATTTTAGACCTTTTGTTGACTATGACATTTATTATAAGGGATTCTTGCCCACAGTAGTAGATATAATGGTCATCTGAATTAAATTTGCCATTCCCATCCATTTCAGTTCACTGATTCCTAAAATGTTGATGTTCACCCTTGCCATCTCCTGTTTGACCACTTACAATTTATCTTGATTCATGGACATAACATTCCAGGTTCTCATGCAATATTGTTCTTTACAGCATTGGACTTTACTTTCACCATCAGATACATCCACAACTGGGCATCATTTCTGCTTTCATTCAGCCTCTTCTTCCTTTCTGGAGATACTTCTCCACTCTTCTCCAGTAGCATTTGGAATTCTACAGACCTGCGGGCTTCATCTTTCAGTGTCATATCATTTTGACTTTTCATACTGTTCATGGGGTTCTCAAGGCAAGAATGCTGAAATGGTTTGCCATTCCCTTCTCCAGTGGATCATTTTGTTAGAACTCTCCACCATGACCCATATGTTTTGGGTGGCTCTACATGTGGATCAAACCCGGGTCTCCTGCATTGCAGGCAGATTCTTTACTGTCTGAGCCACCAGTGAAGATAATAATCTGTGGGACCTAGTGCAAAATGAAAATACAGGGCTCCTGGCCTAGTAATATTTCTTAAATACTGAACCAATCACTTGAGTTGGGGTTTCTACAGTATCTAGTGATGACTCTGGACATGCAATCAGGGCTTCATAAATATCTGGGAATAGCTGATTGATTCTTAAAACTATGTAGAGATCGTATTATGTGTGGTCTGTGGACCAGCAGCCAGTGTACCACATGGGAGTTTGTTAGAAATGCCGAATTTCAGGCTGCATGTAGTGAATCAGGTTTTAAGATCCTCACAAGTGATTCATTAAAGTTTTGAGAAGCACTGGTGTGGGCAAAAAAAAAAAAAGATATCCTAAAGACTAGGCTTATTGTTACTACTAAGGTTGTTTCAAAAGTGAAGATCCTATAATCTCGTGTTTATCTGAATCCTTGGGAAACTGTGCAGGTAACTGACAAGGTTGTAATCCACAGGGCACATAGCCCTGGGTTCAGTTTTCAGGACTCGCATTTTACCTCTCTGAGTTTCAGTTCCCTTATCTTTAAAATGGGGATAATACCCACACCATACTTTCTATTGCAGATAAAATAAAATCATGTATATTGTATATTGTTCAGCAAATGTTTATTCCATCCTGCTCCTTCCCCCAGTTCTGGACTCACCTTTACCTGCATTGCTGAGAATAGTTTCTGACTACCAAGCAGCATTAGGAAAGAACTTTAGGGAGGGAGACCACATGTCTCCTCATTCTCTTTGTCCTCACATCCCATACTCATGTCACTTCCATCCACTAAAACTGCAGAGGACAGTCCTAGGAGTCAGAAAAATAGTGTTTGAGATGTAGCTCCTGAACTACTTCATTTCACTGATCCTGTTTCCTCATTTATGAAAAGAATAATCTCACCTCTTATGGGATTCCAACAGGCAAGAGAAGCAACAGATCTAGCCCACCAACACATCAGTGCTCCATCAATGGTAGCAGTGGTTGGTTGCAGGTGGCTCTGAGCACCATTAGAATCTTCACAGCAGATTGGTTGTGGGAAGATGTGATTAAATAGGGTTTTCATGAGCCTTTTCTGTTGGATTAGACAAAGGTTTTTATGTTTGTAGGTTTTATGTTCTAAATAACTCAGAGTTGATGAAATGTCCAAGCTCAGAGCTGCCATTTGTTCCATAATGTATATAGGATGCACTTGACTACAGAGTGCATCACTTATGGAGGTGTTTCTGGAATTTTGGAATCTGAGAGTGACTAGCTTTGTGTGGTGCAGTGACCATGGACCAGCAAGAAAACAGAGGCATTTCTGAGACTTCTGAGGATCAGCGCTTTGTTTTGAGGCCAGATTGCTAAGCCAGTCTACACAAAGAGAACTCTTGGCCCTTTTCTTTCATGGGTGTTAGTGTCATGGGGGTAAAAGTGTCTTCTCTCACTTAGTTTCTAATCCATGAAAGGTCTGAATACTAAATATTTATCATAATATTCTTGGGAAGAAAATCAAGTTGCTCAGTTCTACCTAAATGTTAAATAATCTTTGGGGAGAGTGGAAACATTAGTGAGATAGGTAATGTGGGCTCCTATATAATGAAGTCAAGAAAAGGTCTAGAACTGTTGTTTTACCTTTTTCTTGTAGATCTGGGAAGCTTAAAAAATCCAAAAGGCTCACATTTATATCTGCACATAACATGCACTCATCAGAACACACACAATATTTCAATTAGTGGATATATCTTAAAAGTTGCTACAGAACTTTAAGCAGGTAGAACATGATCACTTCCATTGTCAGGTGATAAGGCAACAGAATGGGGTGAATGAAGTGTCCTGTGACAGTGTGCACTGCTATAGGGTGCCACTCATGTGACTGTCTCAGCAATACACATGTGTACACACTGGTGGGGAGCCTTCTGAGTTCCAGCTTCTTCAGCACCGTCTGCCATAAATGTTTGTTACATCTTGTGCTATATAGTATTAATGAACTCAAAAAGTCACATATATATACATATCTATTTTCTGAATTGCCTGTATATATGTACCTACTTCTCATTCAAAACACTAAGCTAGCAAGACAACTGTCTGTGCTCTTCAAAAATGTCCTTGTTGTAAGGTGCAGAAAAGAACCAGGAATTGTTCCTCATTAAAGACTATGGGCAACTAAAATGTAATGTCTTGGACAGGGTCTTGGGATCGGGGTGGAGGTAAGGGATGGACATTAAAAGTGTTACTGATACGAAACATTACTAGAACAACTGGCAGACTTTAAATGTAGGCTGAGTTAGATGATAGTACTGCATCAGTGTTAAATTGCTAAAATTTGATCAGTGCACTGCAGTTACAGAAGGGAATGTCTTTATTTAAAAAATACATGCTAAAATATTGGGATGTAAGGGGCATGACATATGCAATTTACTCTGAAATGTTTCAGAAAAAATATTATAGACAGAGATAGGAAGCATATGTGGCCAAATGTTAACAATGGGTGAAAATAAATAAGGGTATACGAGTCATTTGTATTATTCTTGCCACTCTTCTGCACTGTAAGTTTAAAAATAAACTGTTTCCATGAATGTAACATGGTGAGACATCTTGGCATCGTCTGTTTACTTTTCAGTTAACTAGATAATTCTACGTGACACGAAAATAGATTGTGCCTGGCTTACTATTCTATTCACATGCCCATCATGGAGCAGATACTTGGTTGTGTGGAACACAGAAGAAGTGATAAAGATGCTACCACAGCCTTGACTTCTTTCCTTTGGAACCATAGCAGCATTACTTACCCAGGAATCTGTTGAGGAGTCTCTTCTGAGCAAGCCCTGTCAATCATTTCATGACAGTGTCCAGCCTCATTGACCAGATGGTCTTGGTACCTGAGAACCAAGTGAGAAACACTTCCCTACTGACTGACAGACACTGCTGCATTCCAGAAGATGCTGTCTCTGGAGACTATTGAATGTGTTGTAATAAACCAATAATTAAATCCATCAAATATTCACAATCAGAACCCCTACATCTTTGTGGTGCCCCACTGTCTCCTTTCAGATAAAATCAATCATGCCTTGAAATTAGAGAACACTTACTAAGAACATTCTTGTTAAATGAATGAAAACAAAGACAGGTATCTTTGATACTAGATTCTCTGGATCTGAAACTTCTTAGAATGCATTTGGTAGATAACTGACTATCCTAAACTTTAATGACACTGGACTGAAAAATAAATCCTTGGGATTTAAAAAGCAAGAGGAAAAAAAAGCATACAGTCATGAACTACATGAAGATAGAACTGTATAAGCCCATCAGCCAAGCTGATTTCAGTATTGTATGAGGAGATAGCAGCATAGAGTAGAACATGGGTTTCAGATGTCAGCCAGATTTTGGTTCAAATTCCAGCACCTCCTTAACAACCTCTGTGTGAATTAAGGTAAGTAATGTAATTTCTTTCAGGACCAGTTCCATTAGCTAAATAATAGAGATAATAATACCTTGCTTATATTATAATGTTGCTGTGAAGAGCCATCAGTGCCAACTCCCATAGAAGTCTTGGCTCTGTAAATGGCAGCTCTTATTATCTTCAGCAAGAGGGTGCAGGGGCCGCATCTGAGAGGGGATTTTAATCACGTTTCTTCCACTAACACAGAGCTCCCTAAAGGCCTGGTGACCACAAATGAAGCCTTAACTCAAAGACAGTAGAGTCTTTGAAAGGAACAGAATTAAAGTAGGGTCTGTCCTTTCATGATGGGGTACAAAGACGCTATTAGTCAATTCAGCAAATATGTCCTCTGTAAATCAGCTCAAGGCATTCGGAGAGATGACTTTGAAGCGGCACGCTGATGAGGTCCAAAGGGGAGCTGAAAACTTAAGTGTTTCTACCTGGGCCACGCCATCTAGGAACTAACCCAGGAGAAGTGTGCAGGGAATCAATTACTGCCCTCCTAGAGTTGATCTCAGCTGTCTATATATGGTTATAGATTTCCCAGACCTTTTTCAAATGAATTTTCAGAAGCCCGTGAGCATTGCAAGTTTTGGAGCATCTAAAGAAGGGTTGCTCTCTAGGCTGTGTGCATTATTGGAGGGATGGTGAAGGATCAGGAATCTCATAATATTCAAATCCTCTGTCAATATTTAAATGTTTATTTATTTATGGCTGTGTCAGTAAGCTGTGGCACATGGATTCTTTGTTGTGGTGTGGGGGCTTCTCTAGTTGTGGCATGTGGACTCTGTAGTTTGTGGCGCTTGGACTTAGTTGCCCCATGGCATGTGGGATCTCAGTTCCCCAACCAGGGATTGAACCCCCATCCCCTTCATTGGAAGGTAAATTCTTAAGCCCTGGACCACCAGGGAAGGCCCTCTGACAATATTTAGTACATTTCTTTTTTTTTATTGGGGAAGAGAGCCATCGTTGCAGGTTACATGGCTTTGGATTTAAACAGGTAGGCTTGGGTTTTAAATTTTGATTCTGCCATATATGGACTATGTGAATTTGGGGAAGTTACTTCATTTCCCAGAGCTCAGTTTCCCCATCAATATACAGTGATATCCACTTTGCTGTTTTGCTGCAAGGCTTCAGTGAGCTCATACATGCCAAAGGTCCTTGCACAGTGGTTACTCAATAAATCTCAGCTCTCTTGGACACTGAGTATTATGGGAACTGAATGAGACAATCCTTTCCTTCCTCCCAGCTGAAAGCCAAGATGGTATTGGCTTATTTAAGCATGAAAACATCAGTGTGCCCCATTTATAAGCTTGTTTTACCCTAGGAAACTGATACGAAGGAATCTACATCTGCAGCAATTGCTTCTGCCCAAGTGGCTGCAGCTCCCCACACAGGAGCTGGGGCTGGCAATGAGCTACTGCTCTCAACATAAGTTCTGGGAATTCACGCTGTTGGCTCTACAGACTTCAGTCTCCACTGGGTTGGCAGTCTCTGTGTTGAACTTGGGCATCAGCCAACATCTGAGCTCTAGCCTTAAGTGAGACTGGCTTCAGAGTGTCAGGCACCTGTTTTGGGGGAAATAGGATTTTCTCTTATTGGTATGGAGTGTCAGATTCTGGCTTTAATAAATTCAGTGTACGTGAAGCAATACCATCCCCCAATTTATACCTGTTGTATCTAAGTAATTAGCACCTTCTTTCATTCTCAGAGGTGACCCACTTCGGATAACAAATTATGTAGACACAACCATACTCATAGAAATGCAAGTGAAAGCAAGGTGGCTGGGCATGATTCAAGGGCCATGAAAAATTTAAAAAATAAGTTTTAGGGAATTAAAATTTGATTTTCAACACTGAGGAATTAGAGCTACCAGCATATGAAAGTTTGAGAAAGAGACTGTGTGTGTGTATGTACAAGGAAAGGAAAAGGTGGTCTGCCAGTAGATGTTTAACAACCAGCTCTCAGGGTGGTGGTGCCCTGATTTGTGGTGTTTTCTGATTTCCATGGTGTAATTACTATGATCATGGATGATTTCATGCTACAAATGTGATGTTACTGAACATAGGAGTAAGAAAGAGATGTGCACAATAAGTTCTCGTGAGCTGGTATGAGCTGGCTCCCATGCACCAATGGAAAAAGGGGATTTAACATGAACTTTGAATACTTCTGTGTTGTTTCACTTTTTACAGTATTCATGTATAACGTTCATAATAACAAATCCTGCATATACGTAATATATGTACATGATATATATATACACACACACAAACACACACTCATGAGACATAAATACACACACGAACTTACGTATTGGGTTGGCTAAAAAAATTTGTTCGGGTTTTTCTAGAAGATCGTACCAAAAACCTGAACAATTTTTTTGGTCAACCCAACATATCTGTGTGATAGTTAGTCCTAACAGTCTTCCTAAAGTTTTGTAGTAAACTTGAGCGAATGCACTTGAGTGTGTAACACACTGAGGGGCTCTCATAAATCTGGCTGCCGCAGGGTTTCATAATTTCATAATTGTCATAAACTGCCATGATTTACCTTGCTGGCCCACATCTGGTACCTAAAACACCTGGCTTCCATGTTGTGATGGAAGGTAAATGGACAGTGGGAAACTGCTTTGAGGTCACGGGTGTGAAATGAGATCTAATCTCAGGTAGGGAGAAAAAGAAGTTCAAGTTCAAATGATGAGCACACACAACGGGAGGTCAGAAGTGTAAAGTTGCCGTTTATCGACTTTGCTCTCTACACTGAAGTGTTTCCGGCAGGTCCTTAGGAGAGTGGGAGGGGAGTGAGGAAGAAACAGTCTGTACTTTCATTTATTGATGCAGCACCTGCTGGTCACACTGCAACTCGATACAAACAGCCCGGCAGAGTGGGGCCCTGACTCTTGTTCTCATCAATGTAAACACAACATTAATATTGAAGATTCAAGAAAATGGGTAAAAAGTCCAGTGTCCCCTCAGTCTGTGTGATGGTGAAGGTGCTGGCCTACCCTTGGATGGGTCCCCAAGGGAGCCTGAGGTCATGACCTTGGCCCGGCCGCAGCAGAGCAGACATGAACACAGAGGAGCCCCACATATTCTTCCCAAAGTTCTCCCAACGGGCTCATGAATCTTCAGGACTGAATAATGAAAGTTCTTCTAAAGGCCTGAGAGGTTCGTATCTTTCACGTGCACAGAAACCATCCATTTAAAGCCCTGTCCCCATGACTCAGTCACTGCCCAAGGAAAATGTGACCAGCTGCACAATAGCTGGTCTTTGCACTTCCACAGTCCTCTGTAGCCCCTGGATTCTGAACAGTTGGAAATTTAAGGTCATGGGGCCTTGAGAACCATCCTGAAGAAGGCTACCCATGTTTAAATACTGGTTGAAGACTCTTGTCTTCTTGGTTGAGCCACTGCTAATCGAGGGATGTTAGCTGAGGCAGCTGGTTTTCCTTCAGAGCCTTAAAGGATCAGGTTTTCTATTTGGGATTCCCAGATTCAAAACAAACAAACACCCCCCCCCCAAAACAAAGCAAGAGTGACCTTGAGGATAAGGAGCCAACCAATCCTACCTCCAGGTCCTGTCAAGTACAATGTCCCCATTGGGTTTCCCCAAATAGCTGGTTCGATCATTGGCGTGCCCTCCTTTTGGATACACGGTTAAACGGTAGGGTGAAGAAGAAAGTTTTCTCTGATAAAGAGACATTTTTGCTTTTATTTCCTGGGATGGATAACCCCCAGCACCCTGCCTTCCCTTTAAAAGAAAAAGGAAAAAAAGCAATGAAAACATCCCAAAGACCTGGTTGTGTGGCTTTGTGGAAAAATAACATCTTTGCTCCCTCTCACCCTCTGTGTCCCATTCTTGGAGAGACTGTGTAGATGGGTGATTTCCCCTGCTCTGGGAATGACAGATCATGGGCCAGAGCGGGGTTGGCCGGATCCTTGTCCCAGATCTCCATAATGAGGGCAGCTTAGCTGGGCCAAAGAGACAGATAAAAACAAACCAAAACAACGATGCTCAATTTGAGTTTGAAGGCTGGGCCCCAAATAGCAAGTGGCTCTCCCCCTGCAGAACGTCTGTTGCTCATGGTGGGCTTCCTGGTGCTAGCTGTTGTTCTCGGCCGTGAGATATTTGAGGGCAGCAAAGCCGTAGCGGCGGGACATGTCCTGTTGAAACTCTTCCTTCAGGGTTTTGAGACAGATGCGGTATTGCTTGTTGGATCGGAACTTGGTGATGTCGAAGCTGGGGGCATGAGGCATGTGGATCATGTACGCATTGGGCAGCACGATGAATTCATACTCCTGGAAGCAGACAAGAGCAGGCTGAGACCTGCCGAGTCCCCCAGTGATGTATAATGAACGCCCAAGCAGACAGCTACTTGACTAAACAAAGGAAGTCGTGAATGACACCAGTACCAGGGCAGCACCATGGACAGGATCACCACGTGGATGAAGGCAGTTAGTTCAAGGTTGTCTCCATGACCCTGGGTACATTACCTGGCTTCTCTGAGCCTTAGTTTTCTCATCTATAAAGTGAAAGTAATACTTCTACCTTGAGACTACTACCACAGTCACACCTATAGTGTACAGTCTATAACTGAACTACGAAGGCAGAATTGAGGAGCTCAAAAAGAAACTTACCGGCCCCACAAATCCCCCTAAATTTACTATCTGGTCCTTTGGAGAAAAAGCTTTGCAGACCTCTGGTTTAATCTATTAGAATTCTGTAGGAGATTTCTTTTGAGGCAGGTGCTCAACAAGTATTAGCTGAATGAATGAAAGGGTTTCATGATTAAACATAGCCTGAAAATCACTCTTTTAGTTACAGGGTAGAATAGCTGCACCTTATCTGCATGTTTTGTGTCATTTATGTGGAATTCCTAGAAGGCTTTGTGTCAGTTATATGACTCACAGGCTGAGTGATGAATGGTCATCATTTACTCATCATCATCACTCGGTTGAATGAGGATGAGGGGGTGAAATGGTTTGTTCCAGGATACTCAGATGTGCTGGGGACCTGGCTGGGAACCCAACTCTCACCCAAGGGAGGAGAAAGAAAAATGGATTAGGAATCAACAGAGCTAAGAACAAATACTGTCACATTCTTACTCTAGGACCCTGAACACATCTTGATCCTTCTTGAGTCCCTGCCTTCTTATCTCCAAGGCCCTTTCAGCTCTGAGGTCCAGGGCTCCCCTCCCCGCCCCCCTCCCCCCACCCCATCCCCACAGTACTGGGGCCATAACATTCTACTCTTCTCACCTGGGCATCTAATTCCATGATGTGAGCCACCTTGTTCCAGCCAAAGCCCACAAACCTCCGGTCGTACTCAGGGCAATCCCGTCTCACAACAACATACGGCTCGAAATCGGCCTCCCACTCAACCCGGTAAGGCGTGGTGGCAGTCCGCCACTTGGCGAAGTTTGTGGGTGCATGGCCTTTTGTCCAGACGTGATACCTGGGACACATGGAGAAAAGCCATTGGTGGAGGAGAAGGAAGCAGAGGTTTCCAAATGCTGGTCTGGAGGATGAAGAGGTATATGCTGATGTAGTCCTTGTTGTGGGTTGAATTTTTGTCCCCATTCCTCCCCTTCCCCCCTGCCCCAGCCCCAGCCAAAGCTATGTTCAAGTCCTGACCCTAGTATCCGTGAATGCAACCTATTTGGAGAGAAGATGTTGGCAGATGTAATCAAGAGGAGGTCACAGTGGATTGTTGTGGTCTCTAATCCAAAGTCCTTATAAGAGGAGGAAATTTTGGACACAGAGACATGCAGGAGGAACTCCATGTGAAGACGCAGGCAGAGACGAAGTGAGACACCTCCAAGCCAAGGGATGCCAAGGACTGCTGGCAACCACCAGAAGCTAGAAAGAGGCAAGCAAAGAAATCTGCCCTCGAGCCTTTGGAGGAAGCAAGGAACTACCAACAACACCTTGATTTTGGACTTCTGGTTTGCAGAATGGTGAGGATAAGATTCTGTCATTTTAAGCCACCCAGTTTGTGGTACTCTGCTATAGCAAGGAAAGTGAGAGTCGCTCCGTCGGTCCGACTCTCTGCGACCCCATAGACTATACAGTCCATGGAATTCTCCAGGCCAGAATACTGGAGTGGGTGGCCGTTCCCTTTTCCAGGGGATCTTCTCAACCCAGGGATCGAACCCAGGTCTCCCACATTGCAGGCGGATTCTTTACCAACTGAGCCACCAGGGAAGCCCAAGAATACTGCAGTGGGTAGCCTATCCCTTCTCCAGGGGATCTTCCTGACCCAGGAATCGAATCAGGGTCTCCTGCATTGCAGGCGGATTCTTTACCAGTTGAGCTACCAGGGAAGCCCTGTAGCAACAGAGACAGCCTCTTACGTATTTTTTTAGTGTTAGAGTGGCTGAGCAGGTTGACCAAGATCAAGTAATTAATGTTGAAATATATTTTTCCTGAATTCCTCGTTTTTTTTGTTTGTTTTTTTCTACCCTTGTGCTCACGTGCTCAGTCGTGTCTGACTCCTTGAGATCCCATGGACTGTAGTCCGCTAGGCTCCCCTGTCCTTGGGATTTTCCAGGCAGGAATGGTGGAGTGGGTTGCCATTTCCTTCTCCAGCAAATCTTTCCGATGCAGAGATCAAACCTGTATCTCCTGAGTCTCCTGCATTGCACACAGATTCTTTACTGCTGTGCCACCGGGGAAGCCCCTTGGGTTGGCCAAAAAGTGTGTTCAGGGCTTTTCATAACATCTTAAGGAAAACCCTGAATGAACTTTTTGGCCAATCCAGTACATCTTTCAATAATGAAGAGGCTACTGCTATGAAAGGGTACATGACTTTCTGGATTGCTGTCATTTATATGGAATTGCAGGTTAGTCTGTAACAGGAAGTGGAAGGCAGAAATTTAGGATGACTTTTGGTGACCCTGCCCTAGTATAATGTTCCTTCTCTTGAGGCAGGACCTATGAGTATGGCATCACTCCTGCAATTATGTTACACTATATGGCAAAAAGGATTTTTGTAGATGCAATTATGGTTACTAATCAGTTGACTTGAGACTACTGGGGTGGGCCTGACCTAATCATATGAACCTTTAGATCTGAGTGTGGAAGAAAGCAAAAAGCCATGTGTGAGCTGCCTATGGGGGTCATGTGGCAAAAAGCCTGTGGGTAAATGGTGACCTCAGTCCTCCAATCACAAAGAAAGGAATCCTGTCAGCAACCAGTGTGCCTGGAGGAGAACCACACACTCTAGGGACAACTGCAGCCTCGCCCACACTGATTTTAGCCAAATGAGAACCATAAGCAGAGAATCCAGTCATTCCATGCTTGGACCTCTGATCCTCAGAAAATGACTGAGATAATAAATTTGTATTGTTTTGAGCTTCTAAACTTGTGGTAATTTGTTACATAGCAATAGAAATGAATATAACCATGGGTGGCACTAGTGGTAAAGAACCCACCTGCCAATGCAGGAGACATAAGAGATGCAGGTTCAATCCCTAGGTCGGGAAGATCCCCTGGAAGAGGAAATGGCACCACATTCCAGTATTCTTGCCTAGAGAATCTCATGGACAGAGGAGCCTGGAAGCCTATGGTACGTAAGGTCACAAAGAGTTGGACATGACTTAGCAACTGAACAACAACAATAATAAGCTCTAGTAAGCACTTAACTCTAAACTGGTTATACTGTACTACCCATAATTGTAAGTTCTCATAATATACCCAATATCAAGTTACAAATAGTAATAGGTAGATTAGGGATTTATACCTAGGCAGCCTGGTTCAAGGGATGGGACCTTTAATCAGGTTAAGGTTTAAGTTAACTATGCTGAGTTACCTCTTTTTATATGTCACTGTCATCACACTCACTGGCCTGTATCTAGAACAAGCAGTCAATGGGGGCTATACACTAAGTTGAATGAATGAAAGAGAAATCTAAAAACCTGAGAGGCACCTAAGACAGAAGCCAGTTAGTGGGGCAGGAATATGTCTGGATGCTAAAAGAGATGGGGGCTGAGAGCCAGTGAAGCAGCAGATGGGGCCCAAGAAAAAGAAAATTCTAGAAAGAAAAGCTTCAGAAAATGCCCCAAGAAACCTACTGTCACACCAGTAGACAGTGGTCTCCAGAACTTGCTTTCTGAGACCATCAACATTAGCCTCCAAAAAAACACAAACAAACAAAAAAAACAGTGATGAGAGAGATTTCCTGGGTCTACCTCGTGGGATGCTGCTGCTTAGAAGAAACTCGGGGCACTCTGCATTGAGCAGAGGTTCTCCAGCTGGCATGTATATCAGAATCTCCCTGGAGGACTACTTAACAGTCAGATTGCTGGATTCCACCCCTAGAATTTCTGATCCAGTAGGGCTGGGGTGGGGCTTGAGACTTGGTGCTTCTAACAAGTTCCCAGGGGGTGCTGATGCTGCTGGTCCAGGGATCATGCTCAGAACCGCTGTCCTGGAGGATGGGTAGACCAGAGCATGACTTACTAGTTCAGGTGCTGTTGGGAGTAGATTTCAGCTGCTAGGAGGCTTAAGAGTTCATCATTTGGAGGGAAGGTGACAAAGCAGTTTCTCAGAGGGAAGGTCTGTAATTCAGCACTTGGCATGATGGCCTGCAAGCTCTTGGCCAGAGCAGCAATCACGGACACAGCAGGCCAGCCCCCAGCTCTCCCAGCTCTCAGGCACCCAGACTTGGCCCTGAAATCAGTTCTTAAATAACCTGGGGATTTGGAAGGAAGGATGCTTTGGAGACTTGCCAGGTGATCAGCCTTTGGGAAGATCACCTGGAGTAGGAAATGGCAACCCACTTCTGTACTCTTGCCTGAAAAATCCCATGGACAGAAGAACCTGGAGGACTACAGTCCATGGGGTCTCAGAGTCAGGCACCACTGCGTGACTGAGCACACACACAGCCATTAGGCTATGGAGTCCAAAGTCTCCATTTTTGCCTGAATTTTCAGATGCTGGTAAGTAAATTCAGGACTTGACCAGTGGTCTGATGGTATTTTGCTTAACAGCCTAGGCTCTGTGGTTCTTAGACCTGGGCTGAATCCAGGCTCTGTCATGTACTGGCTGTGTGGCTTGGGCTAGTTATGTAGCCTCTCAGAGCCTCAAGTTTCTTTATCTGTAAAACGGGGACAGCATAGCTGCCTCATGGATTTGTTGTGAGGATTAAATGAGCTGATCCCAGTGCCTAGCTCGTGGCTTGTTGTTCAGTTGCTAAGTTGTGTCCGACTCTTTGTGATCCCATAGACTGCAGCACACCAGGCTTCCCTGTCCTTCACTCCACTCCTCAATTCCTTTATCTGTGTGAGAGGTGAAAAGGGAGCTCCTCTGAATTGTTGCATGAATAACCTATCTCATAAAGTTATCTTCACAAAATAATGTTTGTTTGAGAAAACCTTCTAGAAACTTCTAGTAACTTAACAGTGGTGTAAAAACCTGTTATTATTAGGATCTTTTCAGCAAAATTCAGATTGCATAGAAATGTATGTATTTTGGGGGCTTTCCAGGTAGTGCTGGTGGTAGAGAACCCACCTGCCAATGTAGGAGACATAACAGGCATGGGTTTGATCCCTGGGTTGGGAAGATTCCCCTGGAGGAGGGCATGGCAAACTACTCCAGTATTTTTTTTTTTCACTCCAGTATTTTTTCCTGGAGAATTCCCACGGACAGAGGAGCCTGGCAGGCTACAGTCCATATGGTCGCAGAGTCAGACACGACTGAAGTGACTGAGCACTCACGTGTTTTTTTGTTGTTGTTCAAAGGAAGTGTTTATACTGTTTAAAAGGGAAGCCTCTCTTTAAAATGGGAGCAGAAGGCGGGCATGGCTCTCTCTTACAATCAGGAGACTGAGCAGGATTCCTACTCACCCAGGGGTGCTCCCTTTAATGCTGCAGTCTGTCCCTGGGGACAGAAGCCATCTGCACCTGTGCCATTGTGCAGACTCCCTGGCCCTTTGGACAGGGGGACGGGTAGCTCCTCTGCTGTGTTTCTGCAGGACTGAGGGGTCTAGGAAGTCAGGGAAATGAGGGATTTGTTTGAAACGTCACTTGGGCAACAGGACAGACAGGCTGCTACACTGCTGCATCCAATCTTGGGGTCACCTGGATGCCTTTAACTGTTGAAGCTACTACTGCTGCCCATCCCAGGCCTGAGGACCTTAGAGAACAGACCGCTCACGAGACAAGAAAACGAGAAATGGCTACCATGGCCCTAATGTGACGAAACCCACTGATCAAATGAGTGAATGGATGAGCAAACCAAAAGGAGAAGTCAGAGTCAGCAGACAGGGGCAGGACATCAACTGATTAAAGTGGAAAAGAAAGAAGCTGACCACCCTACCCAGCCTTCCTGTCCTTTACATCTGGGTACACAGGGCGAACTCTCTCTCTCACACTGGTAAGTTGTGTCCGACTCTTTCATGACCCTATGGACTGTAGCCTGCCAGGCTTCTCTGTCCATGGGATTTCCCAGGCAAGAATACTGGTTGTGGGTTACCATTTCCTCCTCCAGGGCATCTTCCCACCCAGGGATCGAACCCAGGTCTCAGGCATTGGCAGGTGATTCTTTACCACAGAGCCACCAGGGAAGCCCTACAGGTCAATCACACAAAAAGCACACTGCACGTGGGAAGAGAAAGAATTACTCCAAGTACACAGTTTGGGGCCAGCGGTGCTGCTTTGGCCTTAAAATGGTCTAATGCCAATGACAACCGTCTGGGCCAGCAGCTCCTCTGGCTTCTGGTTTCCCAGGAGCGAGAAGGACTTTGGGCTCCCCCTCTCCCAGGGGGTGGCAGTGAGGGCCACTCACCTGAACGTGAAGAGGGTCCCCATGTCTAGCATCGAGAGCAGCTCTGCCTTCGACTTGGGGAAGGAGAGCCGGTAGCGCAGTGTCTCAAATGCAGGGACGATCATGGCCTTCTTGGTGTTGGCGAGGTCCAGCTGGATGACAGACTTCCTGGAGAGAGGGCAGGTAGAGAGATGGGGCCCCTGTAATGCCAGGTGGAGGCTGCCCCCATGCGAGGGCGTGGAGGTGGCTGGCACAAGGAGGGGTCGGAGAGAAAGCCAGGGGCAGCATCTCAGTTTAAACATAAGGGAATCCGAGACCTGGGGGAGGCCTGGAAGCTTGTCCAGCAGCACTCAGGAGCCTGGCTGTCTCTGGACCAGAAGGTGGAGTCTTTCTGGAGAGGGAGCAGCGGGGGTGCACGTTCACAGTGTGTGCTCCTGTCAGAGCCAAGTGCAAAAGCCAAGAGACCAGGAGTCACAAGGTGTGGAGACCAGCCTGCTTGCTGGGTCCCCTGGGCTGGCCACACGCCTGATGCATCACTGGCCACAAGGAGAGCTGGACATAACACTGATGAGATGATCGCCAACCTGGGCATCTGTGGTCCCATCTCTGGGACTCTTCACTCCTTGGACTCCTTCATATGCTAAGCCTTTAAACTTGCCTGACACACCCCACAGAGTCAGCACCCAACATGCCAGAGCTCTGGACCCCACCATCCTCTCACTCACTCCTTCCTTCTGAACCTCCAAGACCCAGCTCCTTTCTTCTGGGTTTGTCTGCCTGGGGCCGGCTCTGAGGCCATCATTTGAAAGAGAGAAAGGTCACGGCACAGGAGGCTGGTAATGAACCACAGATAGGACTTAAAAGCCTGGCTCTTCACTTTAGGTGTCTTGCCATATTTTACAAGTAATTCGGTTTCTCATGACCTCAGGTTCCTCCTCAAAATGGGGCAATAATATCTCCCTGCTGAGCTGCTGTGGAAACTGGACAAGGTACCAGAAATACTAGTACTGCCAGGTGTACCAGGCACATGGCAAACAGTCCCTATTATACTGCAGTGCTGTCCTATTCCCAGGCATCTCTTTGGCCATGGCTGTGATACTTAATGCTGGCTTCCTGCTCAGATTACTCACCCTCAGGTCTCAGGCCAGCCTGAGGTGCTCGTTACCGCTAAGACAGAGAAAGAACTCTCCCTTGGAGTAACACGAATTATTTTGCAAAAAATGCTGCAAGGAGCAGTCCTCTAGCACAATACAACTGCTTCTTTCTTAAAGTAACTTGACTCAATAGAACTCTGAGCCTGTGTGTGCAGGCCAGGTTGGTCTGCAAGGAGCACTCACACTGTAAGGAAGTAACTTGTGAGCCCAGGCCAGCGTGGGACACGAACAGAGAAGCAATCCAAAAAAGAAGAGCAGCAGGGTTCGGTAGCCACAAATGAGGGGGAATCTGAACCGGTCAAGATAAGGAGGGGTTTCTCGGAACCACTCTTGGTGAAGGGGTCTCACCAGCTCCCAGTGCAAGAGGGTGGTTGAGATGGACTGGAAGTTGACATGAGAATTCTTCAAGTATCATTTGCAGTTCACTCTATAATTATGCTTCAGTTAACTATATACCAAATGATATATGACCCTCACATCACTATTTCAAGACAGATTTGTAAAGGATGACACCAAGATAGAATCTGGGTGAGCTACCCTTGGCCGGTTGGAGGATCAGAGGTCTGGGTCAGCCTGTTCTGGCCTGCATTCCTCTTGTCTTTGTCCAAGCAATGCCTTTATATAAACACCTAAGGTTCCCTGGCCTGTGGCCAGACATTCTCTTTCATATCAACCTTACACTGGACATTGGCAGACCGGGGGCTTGTCACCTTTCCTCCAGGAAAGGTACGTTGTTGTTGTTGAATTGCTAAGTTGTGTCTGACTCTTTGTGACCCCATAGACTGCGGCACACTAGGCTCCTCTGTCCATGGGGTTTCCCAGGCAAGAATACTGGAGTGGGTTGTCATTTCCTTCTCCAGGGGATCTTCCCTACCCAGGAATTGAATGCTCATCTCCTGCTTGGCAGATGGATTCTTTACCACTGAGCAACCTGGGAAACCCAGGAAAGGCATGTATCTTATTTATTGACATGGGTGTTAGGGATGGGACATATGGGTCTAAAGAATATCCTTGGATCAAAATGGCAAAGCCCCTGGAGGGAGGGAAGATATCCCAGCACTGATGGGTGGTCGTTATTCCTTCAACAATCACCATGCATTTACTATGTGCCAGGCACTCTGCTTGGAAATACAGAACACCACCTCCAAAGTCTCTTCCTGCCTGATAGTGACATTCTTATCTAAAACGTTTCAGGATGCTAAAAGCCCAAGGGCAAGGATCGCTAAACTAGGACTCAAGATTGCAGTTGCAGCTAATTATGTGAAGATATGATTGCTGTGGAAAAGGAGTGGGAGGGCTGAACGACAAAGGGAATGGCGAAGTGTACACACATACACAACAGTTACAGAGATCTATGAATGTGGGTATCTCTATATAAACCTCAAATTGCTGTTACAATCAAGGTTATTATAGAAACCACTTCTTAAAAAAAAATTTTGTTTTTAATTTTATTTATTTGACTGTGCCGGGTCTTAGTTGAGGCATGCAGGATCTTTGATCTTTGTTGCTGCATGTGAGATCTAGTTCCCTGACCCGGGATCGAACCCGGACTCCCAGCACTGGGAGCATGGAGCTTTAGCCACTTGGACCACCAGGGAAGTCTCTAGAAGCCACTTCTTGGAATAGAAGATAATTCCCCTTCTCATGGTCCCTGTACACAGGGGCAGCCCTGAGCTGTGCTGCCCTACGTGAAGCCCTGGCCAGGTGTTCAGGGGCAGCCACTAAGGCTGAGTACATCAGTTTCTCACTCTTGGAAGTCTGAACAGATGCAGCGGCTGGAGACCACAGAGCGCACTTGTGCTAATACCAGGCAGCACTACAGAGGTTGCTGAACTTCTACTGCACAGAGGCCCAGAGCTGCCACTGGCTACTTATGGTCTCAAGTGGGGTCTTCTGAATCCCACTTTGATTCCATAAGATAAACCATTCAGCAATTATGCTTCCCCTTTGATTTCTTTTCATTTTAATTAAGCGCCCAGCATTGGTTTCTGTTGCTTGCGACCAAACAACCAATACACTGCAAGGTCCAGAGTAAGCAGACCCAGTCAGCAGCATGCCACCCAAAACTGAGTCCTAAGAAACCTTATTTCCTTCTACATAGAGAGCGTGAGATTCTGGAGTGCTTTCTGTAAATTCCATTTACTCTCACTGAAACACAAAGTGCCACGGAGATGGATTTGTCACTAGATAGGTTCATTTCGACCTCAGTTCAAGAAGGCTTTGATATCGATGTCCTGAATGGTTCTTATTAAGAAGTTGTTTCAGTAACAAAGTGGCTTCAGGGCACCGATTCTGAGAACACCTGTTCCCTGAGCTGGTAACGGCAGTCTGGGCTTTCCTGCACCAGTGTGTCCAGCCAGCACCTCCCACCTTGGCTGGCCTGCTGACCACCTTGAGTGGCGTGGCCTACAGCCACTTTTCCTAGAAAGTGAGTCCAGGAGGGGAAAGAGCGTCTCCAGTGCAGGTTCTTCCAAGGGCAGAGGGAGGATGGTGAAGTGGGAAGGCTGGCCCAGGGGCTAAGAGACCTGTGTCCTGGAGCCAGCTCTGACAGGCTGCGTGGCTCTGGAGCCTGTCATTCATCTCCCTGAGACCAGTTAATCTAGAGTATTCAAACTGAAGATTTTTTAAAAACAGTATTTGTACTTATCTGGCTTCCCTGGGTCTTAGTTGTGGCGCGCATAGGCTCTCTGATTTTCATGTGGCAAGTGGAATCTTTAGTTGCAGCATGTGGGATTTGGTTCCCTGACCAGGGATCGAACCTGGCCACCTCCTGCACTGGGAACATGGAGTCCTAGCCACTTGACCACCAAGGGAAGCCCCTCAACTGAAGATTTTGGAAGGCACTCTGGTATGGTAGTAACTAGGCAACTTGGTTTCTGGCCCTGACTCTATCACTCCTCTTGGGCAAGTCACTTGGACCCCTCTGAGTCTCAGGGTTCATGCATATGTAAAACATTCTGATGAGAAAAGGTACACGTTGCATACAGAAATGCTTGGTGCAGTGCTTGGTATGTACTAGGCACTGACTACTTGATGGTGGCCACTCCTGATGGTTTGTGTATGTGTCAATTAGGCTGGGCTCTGGTGCCCAGCTAGTTGGTCAAATACTCCTCCAGATGTTGCTGTGAAGGTATCTCATGGATGTGATTAACATTTAGGATCAAGTAAAGACCCTTAACCCTTGATAATGTGGGTGGGCCTCATCCAATCAGTTGAAGGCCTTAAGAGCAAAAATTGAGCTTTACTGGGAAAGAAGGAATTCTGCCCCCAAAACACAAGAATCCTGCCTGTGTTTCCAGCCTGCTGGTCTGCTCTATGAATTTCGGACTTGCCACTCATCACAGTTCCTTAAAGTCACTATCCAGCCATCTAATCATCCTATGGTTCTGTTTCTCTGAAAAATCCTGACTGGCCCACTTGCCCTTGTCCACGAACCCTTCGAAAATATTCACAAGCCTACTAGAATGTTTCGGGTATGGAGAACTCTTAAAAGACACCTTAGTTATCTACAGCAGTAATTCAGAATCTTGCTGGTATAACAGAGCACCCGGTAAACACAGTGACTTGGAAGCAGCCAGCATCAGGTTCAGGTCTTGCCTGTCATCCTCCTGTGACCTTGGGGACCTAGTAGTCACAGCCTTTCCATCTGTAAAATGGACAGGATGTTCTTATCAATCAGAACTGCTGTGAGGATGAAATGAAACCAACACTCTAGAGACACTCTAGAATAACTGAGTAACAAATGAACTAGCATTCTCTTTTCAGGTTCAGATTCCCAGTGGGTCTGGAGCAAGTGACAGGGTGAGGGCAGAGGGCTCAGTGAAGACCACCAACTGCTTAAACCAGGGTCATTTTCTGGCTTGCCAGCCTGCCTGTCTATGGAAACAGAGTTGATTTGATTTCGGTCTCCAGCCAGCTCCCTGAGCCCTCTTTCACATCACAAACAATTCAAGTGTTCCTGGCAGAGCCCATTCATCCCATCCAGCCTGGCCCAGCTGACCTGCTAGGACATTGTGAGCCAGCACTGTCTTCCAAGTGCCCCCTCTCCTTGCCTGTGCGTCTTTTCTCCCCTCAGCCTCTCATGTTAGTTTACTCAAGTATGCAAACTGTTCACAGATTGTTTTGCTCCCACTTGCTAAAACTGGTGACTGGTGGGGATGAGGAGGGAATGTGAGAGAGTAGCAAGGTTTCCTAAGCCAGTTGAGGGGGTGGAGGTGGGTAGAGACGGTAGGCTTTTATGGGGCTCAGCATTAAGTCAAATAATAGCACGAAAGGGTAGACTTTCTGCTGTAGGTAGATGGGCTTCCTGGCACTTAAAATGACCAAACTCCAAGACTGGTCCTGGTAGTTGACTGTGTGTATACCCACCCCCCAACATCCACACCCCTTCTCTTTATAACCCCATCCTCTGTCCTAGAGGCAGGCCTCTGTCATCAGGAAAACAGCCCAGGTTTCTGACACAAGGAGATGATGGGAAAGAGTCTCAGAGAAATAAGAAACAAGGATTCATTGTGGGTTCTAATGCAGTAAAGATGAAGGCTCTGAGGCTTGGAGGCTTAGGTTTGCATCCCAGTTGATTACTTAACCTCTTTGTCCTGCGGTTTCTGTCTGTAAGATGGGGATGGTGATCCCAACATTGATCTCAGAGGGTGCTGATGAGGACTGAATGGGTTGCTATGCATCAAGTGCTCAGCCTGTGCCTGGCAGATGACAAGCTGTGGTGTGCACTGCTCATCAGCATGGGCACCCACCCCTCTTTTTATGCTGGCCTGGCCACAGCCTAGCACCCACCCTGGATCTTCCCATTTCGCTGTCATTGGTTCATTTCCTGGCTCATTGCACCCTGTACCAGGCGCTGCTGAAACACCTGGGCTACACTGGTAAACAGAACAGGCAGACATCCCTGCCCTTGTGGAGTTGACATTTTGTGGTTGGGGGACAGATGAGAAGAACAAAGAGCGAACAGCATGGTATGTTGGAAAGTAAGAACTGCTGAGAGAGAATGGGACTGGGTGAGGGATGTTAGGAATGCCAGAGGTGGGGAATGGGTTGTGATTTTAAATAAGGTGGTCCAGGTAGGCCTCACAGAGAACGGGATGTTTAAACAAACAGCTGGAGTAGGTGAGGGAGCATGCCGCGTAATGATCTGGGGTAAGAGTTTTCTGGGTTAAGGAAACAGCCAGTGCAAAGGCCCGCCTGACGAAAGCACAGTAAGGAACAGAGTACCTAGAAAGGGGACTGGAGAGGCTCCTGCAGATTATACAGGGTTTACAGATCACTGAAGGGTGTGGTGGGCAAATGAACCCTCTCCCCCTAAAGCAATCCACCTCCTAATCCCAGGAACCTGCAGATATGTGACCTTCCAGGGCAAAAGCGATGCTGCAAATGTGATTAAGAATGCTGAGATAGGAAGGTTATCCTGGATTATTCAGGTGGGTTCATTGTAACAGGATCCTTGTAAGAGAAGGAAATGGCAACCCACTCCAGTATTCTTGCCAGAAGAATCCTGTGGACAGAAGAGAAGGAAATGGCAACCCACTCCAGTATTCTTGCCAGAAGAATCCTGTGGACAGACGAGCCTGGCAGGCTACAGTCCATGGGGTCACAAAGAGTCAGACACAACTGAGCGACTAACACACACACACACACACACACACACACACACACACACACGAGTCGGAGTCAGAGAAGGAGGTGGGATGATGGAAGCAGAGGCTGAAGTGATGTGGACACAAGGCAAAGAATGTGGGTAGGCCTCCAGGGAACAAGAAAACAGCTTCTCCTCTAGGGCCCCCAGAGAGTATGCAGCCCTGCAGACATCCTGACCCTTCTCAGCATCCTTACAGCAGCCACAGGAAACTAGTACAAAGGTCTTGGGTTTTACTCAGTGAGATAAGCCACTGGGGAACTCTGAGCTGAGGGGTGAGAGGATCAGTTTTCTGTATAAAAAAATCACTCTGCTGCTGAGAGTTGACTGTAGTGTCTCCCAGCAGATCAATCACAAAGCCCTTGACATAATATAGGTGCTGCCACATAGGACGGCCAGATAGTCTGATGTTTCAAGAGGAGCCAACGAAAGTGATCTTCAACACATGCGAGGGCTGGGTGTCTCTCAGGGGATGCCAATTTGAAGAGAGGCTGAGTAGTGAGAAAAAGAGCATCGTCTTCTACATCAGATGATGCAGATTCTATCTCAACACCACTAATTGTGTAATTACAGGCAGTTTTCTTAACTCTGGGCTTTTGTTTCCTTATCTTGATAATAATAAATACTTCACAGGCTTGGTTATTAAGAAAGCTAAGATAATATATTCATTAATTAGTGAATATTTATGAAGCCATGCAGAGATACCGAGTCCAGAGCTGAGCGAACTGATGATAATCTCTGTCGTGACAGAGCCCAAAGAGGAGGGAGTGAGGGACACAGACATGTAGGGTCTCTGGTGTGGAGTTTCCCATCACTGAGCTGGGTTCTTTTTTTTTTTTTTTTTCCTAGAAAGAGGAAGTATCACTATATTAAAGATTATTAGGTACTTAAGGGAGAGGGAGTGGGGAGTTACTGTTTGGTTACAGAGTTTCAGTTCTGAAGGTACAAATAGTTCTGGAGATAGCTAATGGTGATGGCTGCAAAACAATGAGACTGAATGACACCAAACTCTACACTTAAAAGATGTACAGATAGGTTAGGATGATGCACTGTTAAAAATCTGAATTTTATTGGAGTATAGTCATTTTTTAATGTTTCAGGTGTATAGCAAAGTGATTCAATTATACATATGTTCATTATTTTTTCATCATTTTTTCTCACATAGAGTATCATGGAATATTGAGTAGTTTCCTATATGCACTTGGTCCTTGTTGGTTATCTATTATTAATAATACATAGTAGTGTGTGTGTGTCTGTGTGTTCATTCTAAGCTCCTGAATTATCCCTCCCCACCACCTTTCCCCTTTGGTAATCACAGGTTTGTTTTCGACAATTTTAAGTCTATTTCTGTTCTGTAAGTAAGTTCATTTGTATCTCTTTTTGAAAAAATTAGATTCCACATATGACTGATAACATATATTTGTCTTTGACTTCACTTAGTATGATAATCTCTAGGTCCATCCATGTTGCTGCAAATGGCATTACTGCATTCATTTTTAGAGCTGAGTAATATTCCAATGTAATATGTACCACATCTTAATCCATTCATCTGCAGATGTGAATAGTGCTGCAGTGAACACTGGGGTGCACATATCTTTTTTGAGTTATTGTTTTCTCAAGATATATGTTCCAGAGTGGGATTCCTGGATCATATGGTCATTCTATTTTTAGATTTTAAAGGAATCTCTATACTGTTGTCTATAGTGGTTATAACAATTTACTTTCCCACCAACAGTGTAGGAGGGTTCCCTTTTCTCCATACCCTCTCCAGCATTTATTGTTTGTAGACTTCCTGATGATGGCCATTTTGGGTTTGAGGTGATACCTGATTAGAGTTTATAGATAATAAACTACATTTATTTCTCTGGTAATTAGTGAAGTTGAGTACCTTTTAATGTACCTGTTGGCCATCTGTGTGTCTTCTTTGGAGAAATGTCTGTTTAGTTCTTCCCATTTTCAATTGGCTTTTTTTTTTTTTTGACACAGAGCTGCACGAGCTGTTTGTATATTTTGGAGATTAATCCTTTGTAGGTTGCTTTGTTTGCAAATATTTTCTGCCATTCTGTGGGTTGTCTTTTGGTTTTGTTTATGGTTTCCTTTGCTGTGCAGAAGCTTTTAAATTTAATTAGGTCCCATTTATTTTCATTTTTGTTACTCTAGAAAGTGGATTAAAAAAGATACTGCTGCAATTTATGTCAAAGTGTGTTCTGCCTATGTTTCATAGTGTCCAGCCTTACATTTAGGTCTTTGATTCATTTTGAGTTTATTTTTGTGTATGGTGTTAGACAGTGTTCTAATTTCATTCTTTTACAGGTGGCTTTCCAGTTTTTCCCGCATCACTTATTGAAGAGACTATCTCTTCTTCATTGTATAATTCTTGCCTCCTTTGTTGTAGATTAATTGACCATAAGTGTGTGAATTTATTTCTGGGCTCTCTGTCCTTTCCCTCATCTATATTTCTATTTTTGGATCACTATCAAACTGTCTTGATTACTGTAGCTTCTTGTATAGCCTGAATCTGGGAGTCTGATTCCTCTAGCTTCATTTGTCTCTGTAAGGACTGCTTTGGCTATTTGGGGTCTTTTGTGTTTCCATATAAATTTTAAGATTTTTTTGTTCTAATTCTGTGAAAAACACCATTGGTTAAGCTGTGTTCTAAGAAGCAGGAATTAGCCAGTCAGGAGGAGAAGGCGGTTCAAGGTATCTGCAAAGTTTGGAAATAAGGAAGCATAAAGGACCCAGGGGAACTGAATTTCTTATAATGCGCCAGATATATTGTAGGTGGTGAATACACGGTAATCAGAATTACCTGTATTTCTTCAATGTATTCAGTATCAAGCCCTGTGCCAGGCACTTTATATAGACATTGCTCCTTGAATCACTGCAATCTATGACATATGTACTAGTGTTCCGAGTTTACCAAAGAGGACACTCAGTCTTGGAGAGGTTAAGTAATTTGCCTTAAAGCACAGCTAGTGGTCACCACCATCATTAACAAAAGATGAAGATGCTAAAATCACTACTGCATGAATCTAGGCTACACCAGTGTAGAAATAACCTGGAAAGATCAACAATCACAGGATCTGTATGGACCAGGTCTGTTAATGCAGTGATTTGGCAGCTAGAGCAATGATCCTCTTGGAGTTCATGGATCAAGGCAGCTGGTGGGAGAGGTTAGGAAAGGGATGGAGGGAGATGGCAGGAGGCTGGAGCCTGCATGCTGATGCTCCTTACATGGAATCCCCAAGGGGGAATCCCACCTTGTAGCAGCTAACTGAGCAGAGACCAGGATGCAGGAAGTATTTGGAGATACAGAGGCATGCACTGACCTCCTGGCTTACTGAGCTTCCTACACTGGTGATTTTTCTTTTCTTTACCATGCATGAGTTTCTCTAACTACTACAGTCTGACTCCTTGGATCAGGCCAAGGTCAGCAATGGCCCCTCACTGTCAAATCCAACAGACTTCGCCATTCTCATTTTTCTTGCCTTTCCTTTGCACTTGGTGCTGAAGACCAATCCCTCTGCCTTTAGCTTGAGAACGCCATCTCCCACTCTCTCCCCTACTCTCTGCTTTGTGCATGAGCCCTCTTGGTGCTCATTATCTTCTGGACATCTCTTGCTGCCCCTACTCCCTGGGTAGGGGTGAAAATCCTCACTCTCTGGTCATGAGAGCTTCCGCTCCGTTAACAGAAGTGGCTGGGCTGATTTCCTTGTGTTGGTGCAATGAATGGCTGAGGCTGATGCTGACAAGTGACAAACTGCTGGGAACCATGGGGCTGAAGGTACAGGGGCTGCTGTCAGGCTGCCAGGAGAGAATGAGACCTCAGCTCTCAGAGCTTGGATACCCACAGCATCAAATGTCAGAGAACCCACTTTTTAATCAAACCTGAGTTGTAAGGAATCTAAGCGATGCTCATACAAGTTCCTAGTACTCACTCACAGGAAAGTTATAGTAAAAGGAACAGGAGGAGGGGAAGAAATTTGTGCTGGAGTGTGCCTCGGCTTCCAAAACCAGAACAGCATCACTCTTCTCTTAAGGCTTTGTGAGCAGCCAATTAGAGGAACTTGCTTCCCTGTAAGTCCCCTGACCACTTCTGTTGGTCTTGATGTGTCTCCCTTGATGGGGAGCTACATCTTCTATGGGACTGGTTCATTCTGGACTTTTTAAAAAAAATTTCATATTGCAGTATAGTTGATTTACAGTGTTGTTAGTTTCAGGTGTATGGCAGAGTGGTTCCATTATACAAATATCCATTCTTTTTCAGATTCTTTTCCTATATAGATTATTATAGAATACTGAGTTCCCTGTGCTATACTGTAGGTCCTTATAGATTATCTTATTTTCCTGCCAATGCAGAAGATTCTGGTTTGATCCCTGGGTTGGGAAGATCCCTTGGAGAAGGAAATGGCAACTCACTCCAGTATTCTTTCCTGGGAAATACTATGGACAGAGGAGCAATGTGAGCTATAGTCCATGGGGTCACAAAAAGAGCTGGACACAATTTAGCAGCTAAACAACAAGTGTGTGTAAGTTAATCCTAAACTCTAATTTATCCCTCCCCTTCCCACCTTTGGTAATCATAAGTTTGTTTTTGAAGTCTGAGTCTATTTGTATATTGTAAATAAGTTCATTTGTAGCATTTTTAGTTTCCAAATATAAGTGATATCATATGACATTTGTCTTTGCCTGTACTTCACTTAGTATGATAATCTCTAGGTCTATCAATGTTGCTGCAAATGGTATTTCATTCTTTTTAATGGCCGAGTAGTATTCCACTGTATATGTGTACCCCATCTTTATCCACTCCTCTGTTGATGGACATTTAGGTTGCTTCCATGTCTTGGATATTGTAGATAGTGCCAACATGAACACTGGGGTGCATGCCCCTTCTCAACTTATGGTTTTCTCTGGATATATGCTCAGGACTGGGATTGAAGGATCATATGAGAATTCTATTTCTAGTTTTTTAAGGAACCCCCATACTGTCCTGCATAATGGCTGTACCAACTTACATTCCTACCAACAATGTAAGAGGGTTCCCTTTTCTCGCCATCAGTTCCAGCATTTATTGTTTGTAGACTTTTTGATGATGGCCATTTTGACTGGTGTTTGCTGATATCTCATTGTAGTTTTGATTTGCATTTTTCTAATAATTAGCAATGTTGAGCATCATCCTGGACTTTTTTGCTCACTGGAGACGGTGGGTGGTGGCAGCGTTAATAACACACAGGTTGTCTGCTCATGTACCCATCAGCTCTGCTGTGCTTGAGGTCAAGGATGAGCCTTGCTCATGGTTATGTTTCTTGCTCCAGCACTGTGCCAGGTACACAGAAGGCATTAAATAAATATGCAGGGGATGAAGGAATCAATCTGCGGTTATCTTATGTGACAGAACGGATAGTACTGTGAAGAAGGCCCTTGGAAAGGACAGGGCCAGATGGCAATTGTAGTTCTGCCACTTGGGGCTTTTGATCAAGTTTATCTTCTGCATTTAAAAAATGGTAACGTTTGTGATAAAAAGAATCACATTTGTCAAGCACCTAGCACAACTCCTGGTGCATGGAGGGTGCTTGTAGACATCCCTCAGTCTGCAGGGATTGCCTGCACCCTCGTATCCTCCCCGCAGGCTCACGAGGAGTCGATGGGCACAGCCGGGGTGATCCCTACTTGAAGAGGAGGCTGAGACACGTGTGTGAAATGCCCCCGTACTTCTCTGATTTCTGCTTATTCCTGGAACTGTGTGGGTACAGTGCAAATGAACCAGTGAGCAAGCTGGCAGATGGTGAGAAGCAGCAGGGTTAACATGGCCATAGATACCACCAACCCTTGGAGGGGCACAGAAAAATGTGTGTGTAGCTCTGAGAAGCCCCCATGTCTCCGGCTGCCCCCACACCCCTTATACTGCCTAGCTTCAAGAGGACCCGACAGAAGCCTGGCTTCCACTAGAGCAATGAGAGATCATTTGAATAACACCTCTCAGGTAGGACTTAGTAGCCTACCTCTGGGCTAGGTTTGCTTCTCATCTGTGTGATAACTATGGAGGCCGACCTGGGCACAGCCTGTCCCAGGCCTTGCTTCACACCCCTGCTCAGGCGGCCAGGTAATATGGTTTTGCTCAGATTCTATTCCAGTTGCCTAGGAAATAAGTTCCCAGTAGAGAGGACTTGCAAATGAGGGAGGTAAGGCTGACTGCAAGGAATGGAGCCCTAAGACACATCAGGAATGCAGGCAGAGATGGGCAGAGAGTCCTCTGAAAGACGGGGTGGGGGGCAGCAAGACTGGGTGGTTTCTGAATTGATGGTATTAACATATGCAGGTGAAGTTATATCAGTTAGGGAGGAGCAGGAGAGAAAGAAAAGCTATGAATGAGCTTTCAGGGCAAATTAATAAAAGAAAAAGCTATCGTTGATTGCACCCAAATCTCTGCCAGGGACTCTAGTCAGCATCTCATGTCCGTCTCAATCCTTATTCATTCCTACCTGTTAGCCATTATGACTGAAGAACCAAGGGTGGTTTCAGTGTGCTGTCCTGGGTTAGCTGTGAGCCAGAGGTCACTGGAGGGGCTGTCAGGAGCTTCACAGTTTGGAGGGCAGCCTGCACAGATTCAGGCCCTACTTGGACACTCACCTGCTCTTACTCTCCAGCAATTTACATCTTTGTGCCACTGTTTTATCCTCTCTGAGATGGGGCTAGCTTTAGGACCTGGGCAGCGGAGTTCTCTACAGATTAAATGGGTCATCTCATGTAGAAGCTAAGACAGTTCTTCAGTGCATAGAAAGCACTTGATAACTACAACCTGGGAGGATGATCACGGCCATCACAATGATGGCAGAGATGGGCCCATCAGGCATTTGGATCCACAAACAGGTTAAGCACAACAGTAAAGGAAACCAAAACAAAAAAACAACTATGGAATGGAGAGAAAACATTTGCAAACAATGCAACCTACAAGGGCTTAATTTCCAAAATATGCAAACAATCCAATCAAAAAGTAGACAGAAGAACTAATCAGACATTTCTCCAAAGAAGACATACAGATGGCCAACAGGCACATGAAAAGATGCTCAATATTTCTAATTAATAGAGAAATGCAAATCAAAACTATAATGAAGTATCACTTCACACCAGTCAGAATGGCCATCATCAAAAAATCTACAAACCATAAGTGCTGGAAAAGGTTGGAGAAAAAGGAACCCTCCTACATGTTGGTGGGAAACTAAGTGGATGCAGCCATTATGGAAAAAGGTATGGAGGCTCCTCAAAAATACTGAAAATAGACTTGCCAAATGATCTGGCAATCCTACTCCTGGGCATATATCCAGACAAAACTCAAATTAAAAAAGGTACAGGCACCCCTATGTTAACTGCAGCACTATTTACAGTAGCCAAGACATGGAAACAACCTAAATGTCCATTGACAGATGAATGGACAAAGAAGATGTAGTATATACATATATGCAATGGAATATTAGCCATTAAAAAAGTGAAGTAATGCCGTTTACAGCAACATGGATGGACCTAGAGATTATCATATTAAGTAAGCCAGAATGAGAAAGACAAATACCATATGGTATCACTTACATTGGGCTTCCCTGGTGGCTCAGATGGTAAGGAATCTGCCTGCAATGCAGGAGACCTGGGTTCAATCTCAGGGTCAGGAAGATCCCCTGGAGAAGGGAATGGCAACCCACTCCAGTATCCTTGCCTGGAGAATTCCATGGAGTTGGGGAGTCTAGCAGGCTACAGTCCATGGGGTCACAAAGGGTCGGACACGACTGAACAGCTAACACTTTCACACTTTAACTTTCATCACTTATATGTGGAATCTAAAATATGCCACAAATGAATTTATTGCAAAACAATCTCACAGACATAGAAAACAGACTTGTGGTTGTCAAGGGGCTGGGGAGAGATGGAGTTTGGCATTAGCAAATGCAAATTATTATATTAATACACAGAATGGAGAAACAACAGGGTCCTACATAAGCACAGGGAACTATATGCAATATCCTATGATAAACCAAAATTGAAGAGGATATATATTGTATATATATGTATTGCTGAATCACTTTGCCATAGAGCAGAAATTAACACAACATTGTAAATAAACTGTACTTCAATTTAAAAAAAAGCAGGTTAAGCACAGAATGCCTTTGGATAAACCCAGGCTAAATGAGTTTTCTGCCTAGTAATGCTGTGCCTGTGGGTGTGTTATTTCACCCAGGTGTCTTCATCTGTTAAATGGACTGTGATAAGGTTAAATGATAAAACACATGCAGAAGTGCTTGCCATGGTGCTTGGCCTATAATACGTGCTCAACAAATGTTCACTGTTGTAGAAACAATGACGAACACAAGGAAATGCTACCTGGTCATGTCCCTCATCAAGTAGCCAGTTGGCCTCACGTGGTACCACCTGTTCCTGGCCCTTGTTCACATGTCTACCTCATTCAACTGGTGCTGACAGAGCAGCCATCACGTGCCAGGGGACTTGTGATGGGGGAGGATGGTAAGACACCATCCTGCAGAGGACACAGTAAAAGTGGAATTTGCCCCTCCTGTACAGCCAGGGTATAGTCTCTACCAATGGGGCAGGTCTGTCCCCTAGGGAGCAAGGCAGTGCAAAGCAGAGAGGTTTAAAGCTACAAGCACTGAACAAAGATGAGGATTCTGCTGAGTGAGGGAAAGAGGGGAGAAACCTGCCCCAGTCTTGTGGACGTGGGAAGTTCCAGGTGATGGAACTGTCTGAGCTTTGGCCATCCTGCAACATTTCTCAAACATGCCAAGATGTTCCAAGCCTGTATACCAACTAGTCCTTCGTGCCTGAACTGTTTTTAAGGCCTGCCCTACCCACCCACACTGGGTCATCTTGTGGGTCTCAGCTCCTGTATATTTATCTCTGTACCTGTGTCGCTGAGTAGTGGCAGTGCCCGCAGCTGGAGCGCCCTCTAGAGCGTAGGCCTTGTATGGGTAGGAACCTGGCCTGTCCCATGCACTGTGACAGCCCGAGTGCCTAGAACAGAGCCTGGCCATGCATACGTTACAGCACCTGTGCAGTGTAGAACATTTCAGCCATGTGCTTTCCAACTATTACTCCACTTAATCCTCCCAGAACCTTAAGTGTGAAGAAATCTTATGGTCCCCACTCATAGAAAGCTTGAGAGGTTAAGTACCTTTTGGAAGGTCCAGTGAATGTAGGGTAGAATGTACTCAGTGTTGAAATGCAGGTCTGAGTGACTCCAGGGACAGCACTGCCACAATGCTGCCTGCCGTTGAGTGTATAGTAAGTGCTCACTCAATAGTTTAAAGAGGAAATGAGTGTGAGTACATAGTTTCTCATTTCTTAAAAAATGAGATCATTACACCAAGTTGCCAGGATGTACTGAAGGTAGCAGAGTTTGCAAGAGTGGGGGTTCTGGGTGGGGGCCCTGGCAGAGACATTCAATTCCGTGTGCTGAGAATGGGCCAAAACATAGACAATTAACTCCTGTTGAACGCCTACTAGAGCCCCCACAAAACTATTATTAGCCCCTTTACTAACTGAGGAAACGGGGTTGGGGAGATGAAACAAGCAGCCCCAAGGCACACCCTTGATGAGCACAGCAGAACCTGGGCTCCAAGGCAGGTCTGCGTGACTTCCGCCATGCCTGCGGAGTTTCACTTGACATTTCTGAAATCAAGAGTGAAAGCTGCACATCTCCATGCTTGTTTTTTAGAAAAAACAGGTGGAGGGGGTGGGAGAGAGATTTCAGTGAAACTCTGCAGCTATGTCTATGCATAGAGCCCATTTCATTATTTCCCAATTGATCTGTTTGTTTTTGCTGTAATGTTAGCTGGTTACTAAGCAACTGCTGGAGAGCTAGGATGCTGCACTTTTTTTTGGTAATCAAGTAGTGCCCCCCACCCCCAAAAAGTGATATGGGTAAGTATTTGGGGATCTGATCAAAAGACTGCCAATCAGACTGCTCTGGTATACTGAGTTTCAAGGGGGATATAGCTGCTTCCATTTACTGGGCAGCCCGGAGTAGGGGTGTCTACCTTTCTCCTTGGACAAGTAAGAGTTAACCTCCCTGGGCATCAGTTTGGTCACCTGTTATAACACTTACCTCATAAAGAAGTGATGAAGAGTAGAGGAAATTTATACAGAGCAGCTGGCAGGGATGCTGGTAGCTGGTAAAGGTTCAGTCAATAGCAACTATCATCATTTTTAGCAGTAACGCTTTAACAGGGCTTGGGTAGAGTATTTTGTTGGACATCCATGCTGAAGAAGTCAGTCTTTGGGGGTGTTGTTGGGGCTCACAGCTGCCATGGAAAACCATGCCCTGAATCTCATCCCAAACCAATGCTATATAATGCTGGTCACGAACATATCCACTTTTAGTGTTTGGATCAGGAACAAATCTATCCCACTCACTGGAAAAAATTTTCCTTAAGCCTACGGCAAGTCAATATGGTTATCTTCATGTGAAAAGGACTGCGTGCTGATTTGGGACTTATTCTGATGGAATCATATTCCTTACCAGTTCTCAAAATTTTAGTTCATAGGGATAGTCAAGATCAGAGGTCACACTGACAAGGGATTAATCACCAAAATTTACAAATAGCTCATGCAGCTCTATGTAAAAAAACAAAAACCCAATGCAATCAAAAAATGGGTAGATCTAAAGACATTCTCCAAAGAAGACATACAGATGGCCAAAAAATAACAGGAAAAGATGCTCAACATCATTAATTACCAGAGAAGTGCAAATCAAAACTACAATCAGGTATCACCTCACAATGGTCAGAACGGCCATCATCAAAAAGTCTACAAACAATAAATGCTGGAGAGTGTGTGGAAAAAAGGGAGCCCTCCTACACTACTGGTGGGAATGTAAATTGGTACAACTACTAATGGAGAACAGTATGGAGGCTCCTTAAAAACCTTAGAGTAGACTTACCATATGGTCCAGAATCCCACTCTGGGGCATACGTCTGGGAAAAAACCATAATTCTAAAGGATACATGCAACCTTATGTTCACAGCGGCACTATTAACAGCAGCCAAGACGTGGAGGCAACCTAAGTGTCCATCAAGAGAGGAATGGACAAAGAAGATGGGGTATACACATATATTCAATGGAGTATCACTCAGCCATAAAAAGAATGAAATAATGCCATTTGCAGCAACGTGGACTGACCTAGAGATTACATACTAAGTGAAGCAAGTCAGAAAGAGAAAGACAAATATATATCAGTCATATGTGGAATCTAATTTTTAAAAAAGATACAAATGAACTTATTTACAAAACAGAAGCAGACATATTGAAAACAAACTTACGGTTGCTGAAGAGGAGACGTGGGTGGGGAGGTATGAATCAGGAGCCTGGGTTGAACACATGTACACTACTATGTCTAAGATGAACGGCACTCTACCCAATATTCTGTAATAACCTCTATGAGAAAAGACTCTAAAAGAAGTATATGTATAACTGAATCACTCTGCTGTAGAGCAGAAACTAGCACAACAATATAAATCAACTATGCTTCAATAAAATTGTTTTTAAAAGGTCAGAGGTCATAAACTGGCGGTCTTTGGGGATAAGAAGGTTCTATTCATCCTGAAGACATGTTTGGTCTGACTCAACAGTGTTTCAAGTCTTCAAAAAAAATTAGTTGTCAACACTAGAAATTAAAACATGAAAATCCAGATTTCTTGTTCCTCTTGCAAAATATAAAGACCTTACGCCTGACCTCTACCCTCTCCAGTAAATTCCACATCAGAGTGCACAGATGGCAGCTGCCTGAGAAGGGGACTCCTGTCTCCCTAGCGATGAATCATGCTCACCACCCTTGGCTCCTTTAGGCCAAGGTCCTGGCCCCAGTGGGCATTTGTATTTGTGACTCCTGATATGTCTGTTTCTTCATTTCACAATGTGGAAACAGGCTGCAAAAAACCGAACTGTTGGAAGTCACATGGTTACTTATGGCACAGGGTGCAAGCTGGAGCCAGGGTCACCGTGCAGGCCTCATCCACTGTAACACTCAAATTCAGTGCCATGACATCCTGCTCAGTCCAAGAAGGAAGTAGGCACAGCAGATCAAGAGGGGGCCAGTACGAGAAACAGGCCAAAGCAGGCAGGACTTCCAGGTACAGACTTTTGCAGAGGAAGTCTTGGGTAGCAACATTTGAAAGAGGTTCCCTGTCTTGCCTTCTAAAGCCCAGCCACCTTTGCAGACAGTTATTGATTTCAGCTGCAGAATTGCTCTCTGATCCATCTACCTGTCTCTGCTGCTACTTCCGATCCCTTTGCTGGCCTCCATCTCTCACCAGAATGAATGCAGTGGTTCCCTAACTTATCTCCTCTTGCCCTCCTGACTGTGATCCTTCCCTGATGCAATGAAAATGATCTTCCTTAAATGGATATCCAGTCATGCCATGCTCTCAGTGTTTGTTTTTCCATTGTCCCTCCACCCCTGCTCATAGACTCCTGAGCATACTTTATGAGAAGGCCTGCAGGGCCCACCCTGGCTTCCATCTCTGGCCACATCAGCTCTTGCTGTTCTCCCCATCAGGGCTCTGGCCATCCTGCCTCTCCAGAATGGCTCTCTCTCTTCACCTGCAACATCGCCCCTCTCCTGGTGAACTCCAGCTCAGTCTTCAGGCCTCCACTTAGGTCGAACGCGGTAGGACATCCGTCCTATACTGCCTCCACCCCAGATCAGGCTGACAATCCTGGGAAAGGACACACCCATCACGGTACCTAAAGAGTCTGCCTTTAATCAACTGTCATTCCTATTGGTCTAAAGCTCTGGGATTCACAGATCCTATCTGTGTGGGTCACAAATATGGGGGCCCTAAGGTACCTTGACATGGTTATTCACTAAATGAATGGAAACTCTGGATGGAGAAGAAAAGTCAAGGAAGTCCCACTATCTTCTTTTCATCCTAGATGGGAAGTCACTTCGCTTCTCTGGTCTCTTTTCATAGGTGCACCAAAAGAGGCTGGACGAATCGACAGATGAACGGATAAAGAAGTTGTGGTACCTATATACAACAGAATATTACTCAGCCATAAAAAGGGACACATCTGAGTCAGTTCCAGTGAGGTGGATGAACCCAGAGCCTGTTAGAGTGAAGTAAGTCAGAAAGAGAAAAATATCGTATATTAACACATATATATGGAATCTAGAAAAAATGGTACTGATAAACCTATTTGCAGGGCAGGAATACAGATGCAAACATAGAGAACAGACATGTAGACACAGTGGGGGAAAGAGCAGGTGGGACAAATTGAGAAAGTAGCATTGAAATATATACATTACCATATGTAACAGATAGCTAGTGGGAAGTTTGTGTATAACACGGGGAAATTAATGCTGTACTCTTTGACAACCTACAGTGGTGGGATGGGATGGGGAGAAGGTTCAAGAGGGAAGAGACATGAATACTTAAGGCTGCTTCATGTATTGTATGGCAGAAACCAACACAACATTGTAAAGCAATTATCCTCCAATTTAAAATAATTAAAAAAGAAAGCACTGGATAGGAGCAGTTATTCTCGGCTCAGGGTCTTGGCCTGTAAAGAAAGGAATGGGCTTTTAGGGGCAATTTGCAATATTTCAAAATGCACAAGGGAAACCACACATGTTCCTCTGATGTGGCTACAGGCCAACAGAAACTTCAGGTCACTCTGCAGTAAGAAAGTGCTAATTAATGGGCAATATCAGTTATATCACATTGGGTAAGGTCATGATTAGCAATTATTGACATCTTTGATCAATAAAACACAGGAAGATATAACACAGTCTGAACAGTTTGTTCATGTGTAATGTTTTTCAAATCACAAGGACCATGAGGCAAAATAATAAAACAGTCTTTGGATGGGAGAGCAGAGACCAGACTTTTAAGACGGGGCCAGTTCACCTTTCAACTAGCTGGAAGGAGGTCTCCACAGGTGCTCCTGCACAAGAGCCGCAGAGGGTGCAGGGTGGGCTGTGGTCCAGTCCTGAAGCCTCTCTCTGGCAGGTGGAGCTCAGCTCTACCCCCCACCATCTTTTCCCTTGGAAACCCTACCTGATGCACCCAGAGTCTGTCACCAACCTGCAAGCAGCTGAGGTGTCAGGATTCACAAGAATCAGGGGCTGAAAGCGCGGTCTTGCCACGCGGGGGCGCCCTCACTCCACACACTGAGATCCCAAGGCCTGGCTGGAGCCGGAGGACAGCTCCATTCCTGAAGCCCCCGCAGGGTCGTGGGTTCATGGTGCTCAGCGCCACTGCCCATGTGTTTTGAGAAGACATCCTCCCATCCTGCCTGACTGAGGGGTGTGTTGCCTTGAGGTCATTCATCTGTGATTCTTAACCGAGACAGGCTGGAAGGGACTCCACCTGCTTGGGGGGGAGAAACATCCCAAGATAAGCCTGGATGGAAACTCAATTCAGAAAGTGGACAGAGAACACCGGTGGCCTTCCCCTGCTCTTGAGAGCAAGGCGGGGGTTGGGGGGATGGGACGGGTGTGCTCACATCAAACACATACTCTGGCTTCAGGACCAAAGGTTTAAAGACTCTTGTGGGAGCTCTTTTAAGACTGTAAGACTGAGAGACAGACAGGTACACAGGTTGGAGGGAAGTGGGGAGGGCCAGAGACCAGGCGAGCAAGAATTCTGATCCTGCTCTGTTAGGCACAGTCATAAGCCACAGAGCATCCAGACAAGTATGAAGCAGGCAGGCTGTAGAGCTGCGGTCCGAAAGATGTTGGTTCAAATCCTGAAGCAGCCCAGGTGTACCTGAGCCTCCCTGTTCACCACAATAACAGGGAGAGTGGAACCATACCTGCCTTTTAAACTTGATGTATGGATCCAGCAGGATAATATATGCAAACCACCCCACATGGTACCTGGATCAGGAAGGCACTCAGGAACACAGGTAACTCATGCTGACATATGACAGGGATAAAGGGTTAAAACAAACTTTGACCAGTTATATGTTGTGACTTCAGTTTGCTTGCTTGGGGACTTTCAGGCTAGATGGAGTCTGCAGTCCCTTCCGCTTCAGATGGTTTGTTATTCCGTAACAAATGCCACTCCCCACACAGCCATTTATGCCTCTCACAACTGGAGAGCTTTCTCCAGCTGCTGGACACCTGCCCTCCACATTGGGAGGGCTGGAAGGGAGTCACAGCTGCCAAGGCAGCAGCAATGGTCAGTACATGGCCCTGCCCAGCCAGCTGCCCTCAGCTCCCACTTTCATAGGTATGCAGCCCTACATACCAACTCCGCATCTCAGTCCCTCAGTCTCCCACTGGGAAAACAAAGATTAATAATGGTACCTGTGGCAAGGATTGCAAGGGGAGGGAATGAAGTCCCCCTTGTCAGAACTTCAGAACTGTGCCAGGCACTCAGCGAGCACTTCAATACATGTTAGCCATCACCACCACTTTGATTTGTTTTACAGAATAGGCAGTGATCTTACTAGAATGCTTAGATGAAGGCTGTCTGATCCAAAATTAGAAGAGGGATGTTTTCATGAAAGCTATAGACAGAGCATTAGACTGGGAGACGAGATGCTTCCTAGACCAAGCTCTGCCTTGAACATTTCATGAGGTAAACTGGGATTTCAAGCCAATAGTCAGAAAAATGAAGGCACTGGGTAGCCTTAGGGCCCCTCCAAACCGGGCAGTCAGGGGCCCTATCCCTGGGTGGATTTAGGTAGTTCCCCTCCCCTTCTGTGTTCCAGCCGCCCCATTCAGAGAGCGGGCATTGGAGCCTGCACCCCGCGCGTCCTCACCTGAGGTACTCATAGAGTCCGTACATGGGCAGGAAGTCGATGTCGGACAGGAACATGTAGGGGGTGCCCACGTGCTTCATGGCCACGTTGCGCAGCAGGTTCACAGGGTAGAACTGGCCCTCTTTGTACACGATGTGGTAGGCCACGTTGTGGCGGCCCATGAGCACCTCGGAGCCCTGTGCGTAGCGGAGGAACTGCTGGGCTTCGGCGTCCGACAGGTAGAGTGCCAGGCTGACGGGCCCCTCCCAGTGCTTGCAGATGGCCTCCAGCATCTGGAGCCTGCAAGAAAGGACACCTGACGCACCTGCGCATGCGCGGGCCTCACCGGCGTAACAAACCATTATCTGCGTATCTGCGCATGGTCCGCCAGCCTGGGGCAGGTGCCAAATCCAAACCCCTGCTCTAAGCATTAATTAATCACTGAGTGACGGGGGCCAATCACCACCTCAGTGCCTTTATCTATAAAATGGGCACAAAACTCACCTTTTTGCTTCTAGCCTTTGAATGTTTACAACCAGACAGGTGACATGGAGTGAGTCACATTTCACTATAAGCCTTTTCAGGCTCCTCTTTTCAATAGTGGGTGGGGAAAAGTACATGAAATGATGTAAAGATCCCTTTCCAGTTTAAAACTCCCCCACCTCCCCCTCTCACTCAGCAAAGATAGACAGCAGTGCTACTACTCTCCTGAAGCAGGGACCAGTATAGGAAGCTTAGCCAAAGGGAGGCCATGAATTACAAGGAGCATGAAAACAAGCTGTAAAAATAAGAGTAATAATAACCACAATTATCGATTCATTACTATGCATCAGACACTTCCCAAATCCTGTGCCCCCCATCTGTCATTTCCCCCACTCTCCTGATGAAGGAATTGAGGCTCCAGGTGCCCAGTCAGCTTTAGTTCTTGGACCTGGACTGTGTGGACAGGTATCTGGACAGGACTTTGAAGACAGTGAAAAGAAAACACTGGCAAAGGGAAGGAAAAAAAACAAAACATGTGAATGCTGGAGACAAAAGTGAGCCTGGGGGATGCTGTCTTCATTTTTCAGAGCCCTTACTGCTACAGGGCACCTTGCAATTTTGCAAGGCTACCTGGGAGACACTGGGCCATGGAGAGTGGGGGGGCGGGGAATGGAGCCCAGATAAAAAACAAAAGGTGCTTCCAACCAAGAGGGTTCTGCAAAAATGTTTGAAGAAAGATCTAGAAAAAAAATATTTTTCCCCCAGAAGCATTAGAAGTGCCTGCTACATAAAAGTCCATGGTTAAAACAACAGCAAAAGCCTATTTCAGTTTTTTTCCCCCCTACCCAGCAAGAGGTACAGAATCAGAATGCTCACTTTATTTGGACAATTACCAGGAAATAGATTCCATGCATTTCCATGCTTCTAAGCAAAAGAAAATGGGCACACCTGTCTTGTGTCAATGGTTTTCCTGATGGACTTTCAGTTTCCTCTCAGTAATTCTGTGAATTGGTATTGCCTGGATTTGCTTTCTCTTTCACTAAGGATTAAGGTATTCATTGGGGTAAAATGCCCTCTATTTCTCATACTTTATAGCACTTGTTAATCAAATTGACCACAGCCAGTTTTGAAAGAGGCATTATATTCTCCACAATGCTTGATTTCACTGAAATTTGTGTTCAGCCTCTGCTACAAGGCCCCTGGTTTCTGCTGGGCTCTGAGAACCTGGGATTTTGAATAACCCCACCTGCATCTCAGTCTCTGTCTGCAAAATGGAAGGACTCTGCAACTGGACGAGAGAGCTGTTTATACAAAGCCTTTGAAATTTGGGGAGTGAAGGGCAAGGATAATTTCTGCATCGATGTGTGTCAGAACTGCTAGAGGAGATGGGATGCAGGAGGCATGACTGAGTGTGAAGGGAGGCCAGCTTTGGCTGGGGACTCTCCCACTGACCTGCTTTTGGACTCGGTGTCTTGAGTTTTCTAAGCAAGGAGGAAGCCCTGCCTAATCCAGCTCGTCTTCCCCTCCTCAGCAGAGTTTAGAGTGAGGACAGAGACACAAAATACTTAGGGTTTTCAGGAGAAAGGTGCTGCTAATGTGACAAACATCACATCCACGTGGACTCTACAGGAAACAGCGCCAGAGGTTCCAGAAAACCTCAGTGAGTGAAAACGAGTGATGGCTTGACCACTTCCTGTCTCTCTGCCACCGGCTCCAATCTCTTTTGTCCTTTAAAACCAAGCTCTCTGCTGGGATCTGAGCAACAAGCAGACAGACAAACTGAGATTCATCATAATGATGATAATAGAGAGAATGTGATCGTGATACAATAAATCTCCACCACATATCTGTTGTTTACGGCATGCCAGCCACATTTGGGCTGTTAGTACTTTTAAGACTCACAGTAATGCTATAAACACAGTGCAGATTCTCATCACTGTGTTACAGGGGAGGACGCTCCAGGAGGTGAAGTGACTTCTTTCAAGTCACATAGCTACAAGGTAGACAGGCTGGATCCACATACCCAGGTCTGACTCCAGCACCCGGGATCCAGGCCACTACTCGACATGAACTGGGTTTGGCTGAGAAAGATGTCTCCATCACCTCTCCCCCCAAACTGGAACCTGGTCTAAGCTTGGCATAAGCTTCCCTTTATTCCCTCCTCCTCCTCTTCCTCCTTGGTCTCTCTTGGGGTCAGAGGTCCCCCATCCTCTTCATCCTTCTCCTGGTTGTTTCCCCCCAAACACAGTTGTTCCCTAAGGTCTATCCCGGTGTAGTTTTGTTGACACTGAGTTTTGTGCTGAGTCTTTCTTAGGTAGGAAGATAAGGATCTGGCATATCAAGGACCTGGACCAATAGAGAGGGTTTCAAGAGACAAAGATTAATTCTGCAACTGCAGTATCATCCATTTGGAAAGAATCTCTGAGATTTTCAGTCTGATTACACCCTTGTTATAATGAAAGGGCTCAGCCTCAGGGAGGGTCTTGACTTGCTGAAGAGCACATGGTATAGGAGAGGAAATGCTGACACCAGGACCCCTGTCCTGATGCTCTGTCCCCTGCTCTCCACTCCCCGTCAGAGCCCACCATCGCTTCATGCTGGGAAGAGGGGGGCAAAGACTTAGGAATGCCTAGAGATGTCTGGAAGGCCTAGAAAGAGGCAGGGCTTCCCCCAGGGAGTCCTACTGAGACAGGGAACCCCAGACAGTCTGTGGAGGTTTCAGGGAGCAGGCAGGGAGATGGCCGAGTCTAAAACCTAGAAGACTGGGCTTGGAAGGAATTCTAGAATGTCAGTCATTCCAAGCAGCCAGGCAGGTGGCCACTCAGCCTCTGCTGGAATGGGGAGTCCGCTCCCTACAAGGCAGATGACTCCAATCTGGTACCCTGAGCAAGGCAGGCTGAGGGGTCCAGAGGGTAACTGAGGGTTCTAGGCTCAGGCAGAACTAGGTCTGAACTCTGACCTGTGTCAGTATCTCTGGGCAAGTGACCATAGTTGTTTGTGCTTCCATTTCCGCACATGCATATAGGGGACAATAATACCTTAGTCAATGACAAATTGGCTATAAACTCTTCCCCCTCTATCTACATGCTTTGCTATTACCCTCCCCCTCACTGATTCTGGGCTGGCCATGGGATGTGCTTTGATTGATGGGGCATTAACAAATGTGACACAAGCAGGGGCCTTGAAAAGTGGTTGTTTGGTGGGGCTTGCCCAGAGCTGCTCCTGGAACCTTGTGACCGCTGCCCTGTGAACAGCCTTACTCATGACCATCAAGTGTCTGTCACAGAACTGGATATGCAGCAGGCACTCGGTACATGGGGGCTTTCCTGGTGGCTTAGTGGTAAAGAATTCGCCTGCAATGTGGGAGCTGCAGGAGATGTGGGTTAGATCCTTGGGTTGGGAAGATCCCTTGGAGGAGGTCATGGCAACCCACTCCAGTATTCTTGCCTGGAGAATTTGATGGACAGAGGAGCCTAGTGGGCTACAGTCCACAGGGTCACAAAGAGTTGGACATGACTGAAGCAACAGCACACATCCACGCTCCATACTTGACACCTATGATTCCTGCCTTTCAAATGCGCATGCCTCCAGCAAATATCTATTGAGCATCTACAACATGCAGGTATTGTGCTGGGCCCCAGAATGAATGAGAAAAACAAGGTTTTCAAACGCACTTCTGGAGAGAAGATAATAAGCAGACCAAGATAAGATCAGAGTGAACTGAGGGCTAGAAGGGCCACAGAAGAGGAAACGGGATGAAGAGTAAGGGTGAGGGCAAGTGGAAAGGTCAGTGTGAACCCTGGACAAGGAGAACGACTGGTCTTGATCTTGAGAAAGCCTGGGCGAAAAGGTTTCCAAGAGGGAGGAGCCCTTGGGATACAGAGTTTTGTGTGTTCTCAAGTAAGAAGAAACAGGACCAGTGTGGATGGCATATGGACAAGGGAGGGGCAGAAGGAGAGAGGTGTTGGGGGATGGTCAGGGGTCAGGTCATACAGGGATGTCAAGGTCTCAGTGGGCAGCTCTAAGACTATTCTAAAGGTGATGAGAATGCATCAGAGAGTTCTAATGATGAGACCTGCTGTAAATATATTTAAAGATTGCCCTGGCCATTACATGGTGAAAGGAGTACTTTTCACTCTCTAGAATGATGCTTTCCAAGCTTCAGCAGGCTCAGGGTCACCTGGGAGGCTTATTACAACACAGATTCCTGGGCCCCACTGCAGAGATCCCTGCTGGGCAGATCTGGGGTGAGATCCATGTATTTGTGCTCTAATAAGGTCCCAAGAGATGCCGTGCTGCGATGGGACCTAAGAATGGGACCCTGTTAGCTCAGCTCATGTTCTCTTTCCCTCACTTGCAGAAAACAAAGAGCAGGCCCATCAGACACATGAGTCCCTGGAACTGCAGTTGGTATTTCAAGGGCTTCATTCAAGAAGCAGAGAAGAGCGAGCGTCTTCTGGCCAGGTGGCAGGGATGCTATAATAAGGATCCCTCCTGGCCAGCTCCCTCTGTCCTTTCGACCATCCTCTGGAGTGAGTGGCCGGGCAAGGAACCGCCCTGCTGGGTCCCCCGCTGCAGCAGGCGATATTCATTCTTTCTGAACAGAATTCTAGAGGGAGCCGGGCACAGGAGCCCACATGCCGGCTCCCCTAATTCGTTGTGGCACTCACGTAGGGCCTACTTCTGACTCAAAGGTTTACAAACATACCCGGAATGTTTCTTCAATTAAAAATCAATCCAAGAGGCACCAGTCAGCCCACTGCATCATAACTGGATGTGTGGGATGGATGGAAGGAGGCATTTCTGCCGTCTTCATCAGCTTGTGTGCTACTGCTTTATAATTTCTGATTATGTCCCGCTAAGCGTCTCTTGCTTGGGTGTGGAATTCCTTGGATTCTCTGAGGTATTGTCTGGATGGCAGTACTTGTCACAATGCGTTAGTGGGGATCACATGTCTGCCATGCTGGAGGATGCGTGTGCTTTGAAGGGAAGGCATCTGTGGCTGGTATTTGCAGTTGATGTGAGAGGTGCCTGGCCTGTCTTTAAGTGGGTGGTGAGGGCAGGTGCCAGGTCTACTGCAGCCCAGGCCTGGAGGATGCTCTGGGCATGAAGGAGGGGCTCTGTCCTGTCTGTATTATTTTGTTGATAACAAGTATATACATAATGACGGATTTGGGTTGTTAATAATTAATTTTTTTTCCTTTTTTGGGGGGGTGCCACAAATGTATATAGGATCTTAGTTCCCCAACCAGGGACTGAACCTGTGCCCCCTGCAGTGGAAGTGCAGATTCTTAGCCATTGGACCACCTCTGAAGTCCTTTCCTTCTAATTGTGAATTCCAGGTTGCAAATGCCATAGCCAGCATAAAGGTGAAAACCATTAAGAGAATTGTGCTAGTATTTGGGGCGCATTTGCTAGTCATTGGGTACTTTCCAGTCTCTTACTTTATAAAGCATAGATGGCAACCTATGAACTTGACGGTATTACTGTCACTTCATAGGTAAGTAGAGTGAGGCTCAAACAGCCTAAATAACTTGTCTAAATTCATATGGTTAGTCTGTAGTGAGACTTGACTTTGAACCCAAGTCTTCCTCTCCTTTTATCCCCCTACCTCATTTTACCTCTCCTAAATATCTACCCTGTGCAGATGCTGTGGTCAGAGTCTCTGGATCCAGCAAGCACTAACTGAACATCAATATGTCCCAGGGCTTTCCCAGAGAGTTTCACATTTTTCTCCTGAGTTCACAGGTGGCCATTGGCTACTGATCTTGATGAAGAATATCTTGGCGATAAACTGAATGTACAAATAGAAGGTGTGAATGTGACCAAGGAAAACCAGGATGCTCTGAAAGATGGGAAACTGGGACTGCCTGGAACTTGCTCACCTGGGCAGATCATAGTGTATCTGAGCTTCACATGCCTTCTCTGGGAGGACTGAGATACATTTATGCTGCTTGGAGAACAGAAGACCAAGCCTGACCATCGTGCACCACAAGGATCAAGGATTAGGTTTTGTTTTCATTTTAAATGGCACAGAGAAGAAGGAAAAACAAACACAAAGAATGGACTATTCTGGCAGGTGACCTGCTGTTGTGCTTGGTGGGAGAGGGCGAGTTGCACCCAGACTGGTAAGGAAGGGTAGGGGTGACTTGGGACATGGGTCTAGGTCAGTCCCTCCTGCAGCCTCACTGGCAGCCTGGCAGGTTTGAGCTGGAAGGGTTGGCCACCTACCCTGGTTTCCCCAAGCCCTGCCTACCTGGCTGACGTCATTTGCTCTCTTCTTCCTCACCCTAGCACCTAAGCCCTAACTGTGTGCATCCCAGCAGGCCTGGTGTCCTCTCCTTCCTCGCAGGGGGCTCCTTCTCTCCCTATAAGGCTTCTACTGTCAGTCCACTCAGCCTCCAGCTCAATGTAGGCAGCACCTCTCTTGGGGGTATTCCCCATTTCTTCCATTCTCTGCTCCAGCCAGGACAGGGGCTCCTCTCGTGGCTTCTCATAGCACCTGCCTGTTGTCAAACCTGTTCCCTGCCTGTGGCAGCCTCAATTCTCAGTTGGCCCCAAGATTCTTGCCCCAGCTCCTGGTGTACGGTCCTGGATCACCCTTCCCTCGAGTGTGAGCAGAACCTGGTACTATTCTATATGACAGACTAGTACAGTTGTGATTATGTCATATAACAGACTGGGCAGATTCTCCTACTGGCTTTGAAGAAGTAAGCTTCTCCACACAGCTAAGACCTAAGGGTGACCTCTAGGAGCCCAGAAGGATCCCAACTAACAGCCCACAAGGAAATGGGGACCTTGGTCCTAGAGCTGAGTTCTTCTAAAACCTGAATGAGTTTAGAAGTGCACCCTGACTCCCAGGTAAGACTACAGTCAACACCTGGATTTCAGGCCTGAGACACTAAGCAGAGAACCTGCTAACATGTATCCAGACTTCTGATCCATGACACAGTCGGATAAGAAAAAACTGTGTTTCTAAAGCTGCAAGATCTGTGGTGACTGATTAAACCACAATAGAAAACAAATACATGATCTGAGTCCTGAGTTCACTACATATTCTGTGAGGGCAGGAATGCTGCTGCTGCTGCTAAGTCGCTTCAGTCGTGTCCGACTCTGTGCGACCCCACAGACATAGGGTCTTATATATTCCCAGCCCGACAAGAGTCGGCCACAACACAGTAATAGATGCTTACATAGTATCTGCTGAGAGATCATGTGAATTTTGGAGATGAGAAAACTGGGGTCATGAGAAGGGAAAGACCTTTCCTGAGAGGACACAGCAGGTCAAGGACCTAGCTGGTGCCAGAATCTCTGTACTTGTCCTTTTCATGCCATTTGGTCTTTGTTGTTACCTGTTATAAAATCACTGTGGACAGTGACAGCAACTATGAAATTAAAAGATGCTTGCTCCTTGGAAAGCCATGACAAACCCAGACAGCGTATTAAAAAGCAGAGACATCACTTTGTCGACAAAGGACTGTATAGTCAAAGCTATGGTTTTTCCAGTAGTCATGTACAGATGTGAGAGCTGGACCATAAAGAAGGCTGAGCACTGAAGAACTGATGCCTTCAAATTGTGGTGTTGGAGAAGACTCTTGAGAGTCCCTTGGACTGTAAGGAGATCAAACCAGTCAATCTTAAAGGAAATCAACCCTGAATATTCATTGGAAGGACTGATGCTGCAGCTCCAATACTTTGGCCGCCTGATGCAAAGAGCCGACTCACTGGAAAAGACCCTGATGCCGGCAAAGACTGAAGACAAAAGGGGAAAAGAGTGGCAGAGGGTGAAATGGTTAGAGAACATCACCAACTAATGGACATGAGTTTGAGGAAACTGGGAGATAGTGAAGGACAGGAAAGCCTGGTGTGCTGCAGTCCATGGGGTCGCAAAGAATCGGACATGACTTAGCAACTGAATGATGGCCAGCAAGTTCTGCACAGGTGTTCTGGAGGCTGTACATCTCCAGGAAACCACTAGCCACAAAGAGATTTAATTCCATGAGCTGTCATTCGCTAAGAAGCAGTGGGACTCACCGCCTCCACAGCTACTGTCAACACGTGTCATTCCCAGATGCCTCCGGAGGCCAGGTCCCCCCACTCTCTCTGGGACTCCCAGGCTGCTTACTATCTGTGAACCATCTTGTGCCCCAGTGCTTGTTTCTTCATTTTTCTCATTCTCCAATCACTTGTGACTAATCACAAGTGACATTTATTGAACACTTACTAAGTGTGCCAGGTACTGTCCTTAGCACTTTAAAGGCATGAACTTATTTCCTCCTAAAACCACCCCATGAAATCATATCCACAGGCATCTCCAAAGTGGCTCAAAGACAGAATGAGGCCATCAAACTCCTTTCCTAACTATGGGAGTTGAGAGGGAATGACATGGAGAAAGCTGGGGCCAGGGCAGCCACTTGCGCACCATGTGTAAATTGAAGGGGAAGCTGGCTAGCAGAGGTGGGCAGGAAGCACCTAGCACAGCCAGAAATAGAAAAACTGCATAACCCTGAAAGACTTTGAATCCACTCACTTCCTGGCAACCAGAGATGTTTTCAAAAACATAAACCAAAGCAAAAACTCTGTGTAAATTTCTACAATAAATTCCCATCATGTTTAGAATAAAATCTAAGTATTTTATGAGTTTCTAATGTTTATAATCTTAACCTCATGCAGCTTCCATCTCCTGTCCCTCTCAAGCGATATTTCAGCCACACTGGTCTTCTATCAGGGTATCTGAATACAATAGGCCCTTCCGACCACAGGGCCTTTGCACTTGCTATTTTATCTTCCTGGAAAAGTTTTTTTTTTTTTTTTTTTGCGCAACGCACATGCTTCCCTGGGGGCTCACACAGTAAAGAATCTGCCTGCAATGCAGGAAACCCAGGTTCTATCCCTGGGTTGGGAAGATCCCCTGGAGAAGGGAATGGCTACCCACTCCAGTATTCTTGCCTGGAGAATTCCATGGACAGAGGAGCCTGGCAGGCTATAGTCCACGGGGTCGCAAAGAGTCAGACATGACTGAACAACTAATACTTTCACACCCCCCACTATGGGTGACTCCTTTTCTTATCCTCAAGTCTCTGCAGAAATGTCCCCTCCTTTGAAAGACCTCCCCCTGATCATACCACCTAAAGAAGGTCCCTCACTTGACATTGTTAATATCGATCTCTGTTCCTTCAAAGCACTTATCACAATGTTAATTATTTGACTTAACTATTTGCTAGTCCCATATTATCAATACTGGATGCACATGGCAAACCTAAAGTGATGCAAGGTCTTCACAAAGATTCTTACTTAACTGGTTTGCAATGGAGCCGGACCATAATTTTTTTTTTCTAAAGCTCCTTTGGTAATTTGATTTGTCCCCAGTTAAGGCTGAGAATCAGTGCAATAGACTGTAAGCCACATGAGTGTAGGGACCACATCAGTACTTCCCGATAAAGGCTCCAAGAATGATCCCTGCATCAACATACGTGTAAGAAAAGAAATGGCAATTGCTTTCCAACATCAACTATGGGTCCAGTCCAGGTGTTTCCTTATAATACATCTCCCCCTTTGACTAGAGCTCTATTTTTTAGAATTAGTTCTTCCTCCATCCTCAAAAACAACCAGCATCATCAAAATACAGGAGCCCTTGGTTTTCAGTGCTGGAGAAGGGATGAGACATAAACCCTATGTTATCAGGCTTCCATGTTCCAAGCTGGTGGGACCATCTCTGCCTTCTCCAGGTGAAGGGCAGCAGTGAGGGGACTGTGTGGACTGCGGGGTCCGTCTGCCTACCTGTCCATGGAGAGCTGAGCGACCAGGGTGACGTCTGTGTTGTCTGAAGCGGGCTCATACTCATAGTGCAGGAAGTACAGGTGGGTTCGGTGGACGGTGAACCGCTCTCGCCGGAACTCATAACACAAGTCATCCTCGTCCAGTTCTGAGAGCTGCTTCTGGAGCTGAAAGGTAGGAAAGAAGGCTTGGGAACAAGAAGGAGACCCCCAAGGGGGTTGGCCTGTTGTGCCCTGTCCTTCCCTGTGTTTCTTATCCACTGGACCTTGTTGATCAGCTGGTCAGAGAAGGACAGGATCCTGTCTTCATTTTCTTCTGCAATATAATCTGATTTCAAAGAGGTGATGATAGAGGGCAGCTGCCTTATCATCTGAGGAATGAGACCCTCTGAGCTGAGAGTGATGGTGGCAGCACTGACAAATGGATAAGCAACCACAAACTCATTATACAAAACAAAAAACATTTTCCTTGATGATCCAGCACAACAATTTCAAACAACAGGTGGTAACTGTCAAAGAACAGAGTAATGAAAACCAAATTGAACAGTACCTTTGTATGACCTGATGTTTTTCTCTCCCTAGAGCTACAGACTTAAAACTCTATACCATGTAGTGGAAAGAAAAAGCAATCCCATAAACAAAAAAATCTCTTCCTTTAATTTCATCCAAGTTCAATCAGTCTCAGTACCTGCTCTTTCTCTCTTTCTCCCTCTCTTCTGGTACTCTGAGATCTTTTACTTCATTAATCTGCCAGTAGGACTTCTTCACTTAGCTCTCCTCTCCTCCTTCCTAACCAACTAGTGAAAGAGTGAGCTGTCCCACTAACAAGAAAGGAGGAATTTAGCATCCAACATAAACACATGCAGATTCACTCACTTCTCTATGATCTTCATATGACTTCTATGACTTCATATGACTTTCATATGATTTCTGTCAGTTAAGACCATTACCTTGATAGGTTAAACCAGAGGTCCCCAAGCCCTGGACCAGTTATTGGTCTGTGGCCTGTTAGGAACCAGGCTGCACAATAAGAGGTGAGCGGTTGGTGAGCAACCAAAGCTTCATTTGTATTTGAAGCAGCTCCCATCACTCTTCCATTACCCCCAAATGGGACTATCTAGTTGCTGGAAAACAAGCCCAAGGCTCCCACTGATGCTATGATATGGTGAGCTGTGTAATTGTTTCATTAGCTATCACAATATAATACTACTAGAAATAAAATACACAATAAATGTAATGTGTTTGAACCATCCTGAAAACATCACCCCACCCCTGCTTGGTCCATGGAAAAATTGTCTTCCACAAAAGCAGTCCCTGGTGCCAAAAAGGTTGGGAACTGCTGGGTTAAACTGTGATATTATTTCTCAAGATGTGTACTCTGACAGCTGACTGCATTAAATGGTCTGATTTCTTCACTTCCCCCTGCCCCATAGCCTTGCCCTTTGTCATGTGGCCTACTACAGAGGCAAAGATTATTTCTCTAATCCTTGAACCTCCTTGGCTGAACTTCTGACTTGCTTTGGCAAACAGGATGGAGGGGAAGCAATGATGTCCCAACCTTGAGGGATCAGGTTCAAGAGGAAGTGCATACTTCTTGGGAAAATGCCTGGATTGGCCTGCCGGAAGATGAGACAGATGGAACAGAGTGGAGTCTCCCCAACTGCCCGTCACGTGAGTGAGCCCGGCCAAGGTCAGCAGAGCTGCCTCCATGAGCGCTCTCACCATTCACGCTTCTCTCTGTACACCACTGAGGATTTATGGGTTTTGAGCACTAGATGACAGATAGTGTCACTTTCATTACACGAGTCTGTCCCACACAACACAGGGTGGCTAGCCTCCTGGGTCCCAGCCCAATAAATGATCATAGCATTCTCCGGATGACTGGGTATAACTCCAAATGCTCCCATACATTCCCAAAGGCCACTTGGGTAATCATTTGTGATCCAGTGATCTATGAGACATGCTCAGCTATCTTTAACATTTTTAACCTTTAGAAAGGATGCAGTCAGGGATATTTCTTAGCTTTTCAAGACCAATTTGATGTCCTTGCCTACTTGAAAGTTCCCCCTATGCCAACAGGGTAACTAACTGATATAAGGCTGGAAACTAGAATTCTCCTTCCGCCTAAGGCCCTAGGAGCCAGGTGACCCCTTCTGACTGCAGGATTAAGTTCAGTGTCTCCTGGCCTACAGGACTCCTCTCTGATCCAGCAAGCCTCTAGTGGATATACTCATAGCCACTCATAGCATGTTAAGAAAGGGAGCAGTGGCCAATGAAAGTGCTCCTAGAGTCACTTTCTAAGAGGGTCTATCTACCAGCAGTCCTGGGGGATAAGTGGCCTCCATCTAGGAGCTGCATGGTACCAATGTGGTTCGGTGGCAGCCACTTCCCAAGGTCACCCCTAACCATCACAATGCTTAAAGGCTAGGATCTATAACATTGCTGTTTACCAGCCACACAGGGGGCTGCGGAGATCCCAGTGGATATGATGTCAGACATACATTGGAGTCTGGGACTCTGTACCAACCAATGCCTTCCTTGAGTTTTAATATTAATTATCAGCATGGTGCTTTGCACTTCTGTCCTAACATGGACTGAGCACCTACGGTGTGCCAGGTGCAGTGCTAAATCAGATGCACTGCTTTGTTTTCAGCACAGATCTCTGTTTTACAAAGGAGGAAACTGAGGCCCAGAAAGTGTCTGTCACCTGCCAATTACAGCTAGAGAGCAGCAGTCTGGACCGTGAATCCAGCCCTCAGACCTTTCACACCAGGGACATCTCACAACACGATTACTTCTTCTTGGGGGATGGATGTGAAGGTCAAATGTGCTGGTGGAAGGTACCATGCTGCGTGAACAAAGCAGGCCACAAAAATGCATTTGCAGTATGATCACAACACAACAAAAAGACAGACCAATCAACCCCAGGCAGAAACAGACCAAAGGGAATCCACTGCAATGTTAACAAAGCTTTTTTCTGAGTGGAGGATTCACAGATGAATTTTATTGGCCTTGTTATACTTTTCTGTACTTAAGTAATTCCCTGCAATCTTCTCAAATGAACTAATGCATGTACAAGTGCTTTGTAAACTGTAGAGTGCTACACACACCTCAGAAATGTTATTATGATTGCATTATGTTCCTTTTCAAATTCTAATCTAGGACTGCTAACTGCTGACTGCATGGCTGATGGGATTTCAGGCTGATCCCAAGGAGAAGACTCGAGCAGCTTGAAACCTGTCTCCTTCATATCCAGGTAATTTCTCCAGGGAGATGCTGAGCTGGAGGGCAAGAGTGTTGTAGCTTTTGTTAACAAGGTCTGAATGCTACCCCCACTCCACACTCTGGTCATGTGGGGAGCAGGGGGTTTCCCCAACAAGCAAGTCCCAGAAACAAAAGACAGATCTCTTCTGAGATAAAATGCATTTGCTAATTGCTTCTTTGGGCAGCCAGCTGAGGCACAGGGAAATTTGGACATAAAGGAAAATGGCCTTTAAGCCATTTGCATTTATTTCTTCCCATCCTTAAGGACAGTGGCCTAGACTGACCCCTGAGTTGCCAGAGATGATGGCTGTCATGCCTGCAGACTCTAGAGGGATAGAAACTGTGTCCTGGGGCTCTGGCCTCTAAGCTTCTGCTCAAAGTCAGGAAAAACTACATGGAGAGATTACGGGGATCAGTGGGCAATGAGGCCTGACTTCTCTGACCCTCATTTGCTATGTGACCTGGAGCAAGTCACTTCTCCCGAGAGCAGGACAAAGACTTTGGGTTGCAAGGATCACGTGCTCACCAGGCCAGGTGAGTGCTGAGAGCGCTGCAGGCACTTTCTCATTAATACTCACATGGGTCAGAGACCACCAGCAGTCCTGTTTTACAGACGAAGATGATCATCATCTGAAAGCTTTGGCCATTTGGTCAAGGTCACAGTAAATGAACAGAGCAGCTGAGATTCACAACTAGCGGTATTTCCTCAAGTTCTTGTATGTAATAAAGTCACTGCAATGCCTTGTTCCGGAGAAGGCAATGGCAACCCACTCCAGTATTCTTGCCTGGAGAATCCCAGGGATGGGGGAGCCTGGTGGGCTGCCGTCTATGGGGTCACACAGAGTTGGACACGACTGAAGCGACTTAGCAATGCCTTGTTCATCAACCTCTGGGTCTAATGCTAGATGGTTCAGTGACTGTAGAGTTCTGAATCATGTGTCCCCCTTGGTGACAGAGATCTTTGGTGCTCAGGCTGAGAGAAGTGGCCAAGTTCAGGTCAGTAGAGCGTGGGTAGATTCTGGCTACTACAGGCTCCATTTTTAAGACTGTCTCATGCACAAGCACGGAGAAGGCAATGGCACCCCACTCCAGTACTCTTGCCTGGAAAATCCCATGGACGGAGGAGCCTGGTAGGCTACAGTCCATGGGGTCGCTGAGAGTCGGACACGACTGAGCGACTTCACTTTCACTTTTCCCTTTCATGCACTGGAGAAGGAAATGGCAACCCACTCCAGTATTCTTGCCTGGAGAATCCCAGGGATGGCGGAGCCTGGTGGGCTGCCGTCTATGGGGTCGCACAGAATCGGACACGACTGAAGCGACTTAGCAGCAGCAGCAGCATGCACAAGCAAGAGCACCTAGTGGAGGATGCTCCGTGGAGGGCAGAGCCACAGGATGGGAGGATTGTGGACACTGAACATGGAAGAGCCACCCGCCAATTAGGAACACCCCCTTGGACTCTGTGTGAGTCATAAATTCCCAGCCCGCCAAGCCCATTTTATAAGAAGTAATTGTGTTCCCTTAACTAACATGCTTACTTGAACTCTTTGAGTCAGTAAGTGATGAAGACAGTACAACAGACCAATTCAGAAGTCTCTAAGGCCACCCCTTCTTGTGACACGTGTCCTTCTGATGCCTTAGGACAACGGGTAGAAACATCGGGGTAAAATAACACTCAGGAGTGTTGCTTTACACTTTCAGCACTTTTCACTTTCAGCAGCCTTGATATCCATTTCTCCATTTGTCCCTCCCAGTAAGTGTATGAGACCAGGAGGGCTACCGTCTTGCCCCCAGTTGACGGATGAGAAAACTGAGGCACCAGGGATGTGCTCAGAAAAGCTGGGGCCCTAACACATCTCTTGGAACCTCATTCAGGGTTCTTCCCTGTGGTTTCCATGAAGCGGTTACATTTTATTAAACCATGTGGACAGGCAGAAAAAGATTACCAGCTCACTGGCTGCCTGCTGCGTGTACTAATGATCAAAGTTCCAGGAACCCAAAACACTCTCTTCCAAGTAAACCAAATCATGGGCCACTTGCATTCTTTCATGGGAAGGGAGAGGCATGGACTTGGGACCATTCAGTGAAGGTTCAGAGATGGTCTGCCCAGCACTGACCGAGGCTCTAAGAAAATAAAGAAGGAAATGGCATGGTCTGCTCCCTCCCAGGTATCACTATTAATGTGAAGATCCCACACAATTAATAGGCCCTTATTTTATGCCAAGCCCCATGCTAGGAATGCAGAATGAACCCCAGTGTCTGGATTTAAATTGGTTATACATTCTGGTTGGGGGAATAAAGAAGCGAGTTAGCAACTGTAAAAACTGTGTATTCATAATACAAATAAAATGACGGGGGGCTGGGGAGGGAAGGGTGGTGGTGTGCTATGTGCTACACTGACCTAAGCTCCTGACCTATCTTTCCATATTTAGCCCTCATCAAGTCTACCAGGTAGGAATAGTCCTACCTGATTCCCATTTTACAGATGAGAAAACTGAGGCACAGAGTTTGAGTGGCCTGAAATCTCATAGGGAGTATTCCTACCATTTTACATGAGGCAATGTTGCTTCAGAGCTTTCCTCTTATGTTTCATGCAAGGAGCCAGTTAGGGCAAAAGTAAAACTAGGCAGAGGTCTGTGACAAGGATGTGGGAGAGTCAAGCACCTGGCAGGTTTGGACAGATGATGTTTGGATAGATTAGAGCCTAGGGGTGTGAAGGAGGGGTGTATGCCTGTGGCCCAGACAGACTCTGTGAGTCTCTGGACCCTGGGCTCCTTCTTTATCCCCTCTCCAGGCCACCCAGGCAAACCCTGGGATGCTTCAGCTCTGAGATTTAACATGCCAAGGAAGGTCACTGGAGGCCGGCCTTGGGCAACCTGTCATGGGACTCCGAATGCCATCCACTCTGGGTTCCGCTGCCCACTGTGTGATGAAGGAGCTGGTGACACGCGGCTCGCATATGAGAGCAATGATGCACTCCGGGGTTTCTCTGGGGTTTCTCAGGGATACAGCTGTTTCTACAGAGCCATCTGTTCCCTGGAACTGCCGTGCAGTGATGCTGTAAAGGGTTTGTAGGATCTGTTTATATGTGTCTTATTTTTAACTTCTCATTAAACCATGGTGTTGCCGTTTTCTTTCCTTCTTAGTGAGCTCAGCATCTGGGTATGTGACCCTGCAGGCAGCCCATCACCCTTGTAGCACGAGGGCATTGAACTTGGAAGCCCTCATTTCAGCGATGAGGCAGAGATCTCAGAGCAGCTGGACGGGAAGGTGTCCAGGATGAGATTCCTGGTCAACACTAGTAATGAGACCTCCTGCACCCTGCAGCCCTGCTCACAGCTTACCCCCTTGAGCCCTCATCCCAGCCTGGGCTCAGTTTGTTTACTGACCATTTTGTAAGTGAGAAAACTGAAGCTCATGGAAGGCAAGAGTTACATTCAAAGGCACAGATCTAGTACTAGGGCCAGGTTTTCTGATTTTTAAGTACAGGGATCTTTCCAGAGCACCACAAATACTTTAAGACAAGGACTTGTAATAGTTAATTTGTTTGACAAAATTTATCGAGCACATACCAGGCAGTCTTTTACAGGCATAAAGATATACTGATGAATGAAACAGATAAACAGCCCCGCGATCCCAGAGCTTACATTCTAGTTGGAGAGATATAACCAAAAAAATAAATAAGTCCAGAATATAATCATTGATTGGTGATAAGAGCTGCAGAGAAAATGAGAAGCAAGAGCTCTGGGAGACAGGGTGTGGGGGTTGGGGCAGGTGTGGCAACTTTAGATTGGGGAGTGTTTTCAGTAGTTGTAAAATGACCACTCAGCTTGACACCAGTTCCAGAGCTGCTGCCAACCTATCCTCTGAATTCCATTCTCTGAGCCTCCTTTTCCTCCTCGAAAAAGTAATGCTAATAATAACCACCTTGCAGGCTCATAAAAGAGTTAAGAAAAATGATACAAACTAAAAGCCACTAGAAGAATCACTGAATGACTTGCAGTTCAGTTCCTCTTATGTTAAATATGTATGTCTTTCTGGGGCTTCCCTGGAGGCTAGGTGGTAAAGAACCTGCCTGCCAAGCAGGAGTAGCAGGTTTGATCCCTGAGTCAGGAAGATCCCCTGGAGAAGGAAAGGGCAACCAGCCCACTCCAGTATTCTTGCCTGGGAAATTCTATGAGCAGAGGAGCCTGGCAGGCTACAGTCCATGGGGCTGCAAAAGAGTCTGACGTGACTTCGTGACTAAACAACAACAATATATTTTTTTGGCCATGTCATGTGGCATGCGGAACTTCCCCAAACAGGGATTGAACCCATGTCCTCTGCAGTGAAAGTACGGAGTCTTAACCACTGGACCACCAAGGCAGTCCATCTTCTGTTAATTTTAAATAGGAATCTACATTCACTTGAGAAGCATGGCTTCAAAGTCAGGCAACCTGGTTTCCAATAATGGCCCCACCATGTAGGAGTTGCTTGACTTTCAGCATACAATGCATCTCCTCTGAGCTTTCTTATCTGTGAAATGTGACTTGTTAATGCCTCCCTCCCTTGATTGTGGTGAAGAAGAAAGTTGCATTTCCTCTTTGCTTTCTCTGCAGGAAATCTCTCATTGTCAAAGGCCGGAAGAAACAGAGAAAGCTCTTTGAGCAGCACAGAGAGCTCTTCCAATGCAAGAAAGAACACAGTGACTAAGGCCTAGGGCATGGATGCCCCAGTAGGCTTTGGCATCTCCCATGTCATCACTGGGAAACTGTTACTGGTTCACTGGCGTGCTGTCTTGGGGAGGATTCTGGGTCTGGGGCTGACCCCAGATGGCTGAGTGAGGTCATCAATTAGTGATGTCTGCTGTGGGCATGGGGTAAGAAAACTCTAAGTTGGGGGCTTCCCTGGTGGCTCAGTAGTACAGAATCTGCCTGCTAATGCAGGAGACACAGGTTTGATCCCCAGTCAGGGAAGATCCCACATGCCTTGGAGCAACTAAGCCTGTACACAACTATTGAGCCTGTACTCTAGAGCCCGGGAGCCCCTGTGCCACAACTACTGAAGCCTGCATGTCCTAGAGCCTGAGCTCCACAACAAGAAAAGCCATTGCAATGAGAAGCCTGCACACTGCAACTAGAGAGTAGCCCCTGCTCAGTGCAACTAAAGTCCAAGCAGCAGTGAAGACCCAGAAAAGCCAAAATAAGAAAGAAATAAAAGAAAACTCTGTTTGCTGACACTGTCTATTGACTTACAATTACATATAAATGTGAAAACTCAGTGATGTCCGGTCTTCTTGTTTTTGTTTTTTCACTCCTTGGATGTTATTTTTCATAATTTAACTTCTAACATGACAGTGGATAATTCTTTTACCATTGGACATTGACCACTGGATTTCCTTTTTTTTTTTGGCTGCCAGAGGAAGGATGCATAGGGTGGTGAGCCCAGAAAGGGCTATTCTGAAGCTGATGAACTGAAAGTGACAGCTGTCAGAATGAAATCTGCAGAATAAGCAGCCAACAGTCCGAGGCCATTTCCTGCCAGGATAAACAGCATCTTCCCTCCTCTGGCCAATTCCTGTCCCTTCAGCCTACTCAGTGCAACCTTAGTCACTGAAAATTGTAAATTGAGTTTGGTACACTTTGGTTACTAAGGAAGGGCATGTACTTTAAGCAAGATTCCCATCCAAATTGGAAAGTATAAAACATAATACAATATATATTTTAATGGCCTTGCATTTAAAAAGGTGAGCTTCTTTTATCTGGAAAAAAATCCCTGAGGTGGAGCAAGGCACTCTTGATGATAAAAGTAGCCTGCTATAAATACAGTGCCTGGGGAAGAGTTACATGTTTCTGGATAACACACTGTATGGAAGCGACACTTAACTGCCCAGCTGTTGGGGACCACAGGGAGTGTCCTTATTTTTCACTGCTCCAAAGGACAGCCCTCAGATTAATGGATTATTTCCAGAAGTGGGGATTTCAACTCAACATGAGGAAGGATAGGTTAGCATCTGGAGCTTTCTAACAGCGCAGTAAGCTGTTGGAGATGGTGGGCTCCCTGTCTTTGGGAAGATTCCAGCAGAAGCCAGATGCGAGCCTGTTAGGGATGCTGTAGAAGGATTTTTGCATGGATTAGAGGGTGGAGAATATCCATGATTATCCAGCTGTGTTCTGAGGAGTCCCAGGGTTTCTTGGCTATGCTTGAGGGGCTGGGTTGCTGAGGAGAGGGGAGAGAAATGCTAATATATAAAATTCTAGCCTCCATTGTGACTTCAAACAAATTATAGTAACTAAGGCCAAGTGAATGCTTATTGCATTACACAGATTAATTTACTGGTTCCAGGAAGAGATGCCCAGACAAACTACGGGACAGGAGTGACTGTGTCCCATTAGCTACTGTCATTCTACACCACACGTGGAACCCGAGCTCTTCCAAACAAAATCATCTTGCTTTGGAGCAAGTACCTCAGAGGCTGGAAGATGGGGTCTGCTGCTTACTGAAGGGTTGAATCCCCAACTTCCTGAATTTATGCTCCTTCCCTCCTACTTCTCTTTTTTCCTTTCTCTTTCCCTCTCTCTTTCTGGCACCAAAACCAACCAAATGGCCTCTTCCTTCCTACCCAAATTGTCTTAATTGCAGGGAAATCTACCTGGGATTGTTTGAACCAGAGCAAATGTGACAGTCCCCGCCCATGCTTTATACACAGAAATGTAGGTCCATCTCTCTACTAGGCCTTCCTAGAAAAAAAAAAATCTTATAAACCCCAAGCCCATTTGTGTAACAACAGATTATGATCAGGCAGGCGGTCTGTAAAAAACCCCATCTCAATGAATATTATGTTCTGGGTGTTGAGTCCTATTTTTGGTGATTTAACATAAATTATCTGTGAGACACTGTGACAAAGGCATCATCGCCTGCAGTTACTTATCAGATGATGAACCCGAGGCTCAGAGCATCCATGTGACCTCTCCAAGGTTCCTATGTCTACTGAATGAGTGGCCTGGAATGACCAGAAAGCCTCTCATCATCACCTTCTCCATGAAGGAATAATAATAACACAAAATTGAACTTGCGCAGTCCCCTGTGTGCTGATATTGGCTTTGCTAGAGGCAGAGAGTGCCATGCTCCTGTGCACCTCTGGTCTCCACTGACCATGCTGCTCCCTCCACCCTCCATACCGTCTCACTCCTCCTTATTCATCCTTTGAATCCCACCTCCTCCAGGAGGTCTTCCCTGATGCACCTTCTCCCTTCTTCTTGTGTGCTCTCAAAGTACCACACTGTCCCGGCACTTCTCACACTGATGACAACCTCCTGCCTGTCTGCACCCCTCACTAGACAAGCACTGTGAGAGTCGGGCTTCGATCTGCACTGCTGCCCCAGATCACTGGCCCTGTGGCTGGTGACCGTTTGAATGATTATCTGCCGAGTGGATGAATGTGTCTTGAGACTTGGCGCCTGCCACCGAAGCCCTTTCCCATCTGGGATCTGCAGTTCAATGGAGAGGTCCCTGACTTCCTCTCTTTAAGATGACCACTATCAGTACGCTTCTCATGGTTCCAATGACCTCTTCCCAGAACTGAGAGCGGTTGGCTTTGGGCCAGATCCAAGGTCTGACCCTTTCCCTTTGGCAGTGTTTGCAGATAACACTGGGCAGGTGGCAAGGGACCAGGGGTGTAGAGGTGTGGTTGCAGGCTGTATGTTACAGACTCCTGCTCTAGCCCCTTTCACTTTGGGCTGGCCGGGCCGGAGGCGGCTGACTGACATGGCACAGGGACCTGCCATCTCGGTTTATGGGTACTGGCTGCACTTGCTCCCGTTCTCAGTGCCCACAAAACACTCCATCTGTCCTCTTTGTCCCCACTGCTCCTGCCTGTGCTCAGAGCCCCACTGCCATCTTTTTTGCCTGGGAGGTAGCAATGGCCTCTAACCAGGCTCCCTGCTTCTAGTCTAGACCCTTCCATTCTATTCTCCACACAGAGCAACTTTTCTCAAATGTAAACTTGACCATGTTTGAAGCCCTCTGGTGACTCTTCATGGCCAACAGGATTAAATTTAAATGCCCAAGCATAGCCAAGGCCCTGCAAGGGTCAGCTTCATTTTCTGCCCTGCTCCCGATATGCCTCTGCTCCAGTAGAAAAACCACCAGCATGTTCTTTGCGAACTCTCTACTTCTTGGCTCTTCATGTCTGGTCCTTCATTCTGCTCTTTTTGTAAATATTTATTGAGTGTTCATTATGTGTTTGCTGCTATGCTAGGGGAGGGCACCCCAGAGGTGAATGGTACAGGTACAGTGTCTAACAGTCTTATACTTGGGGGAAAAAATAGGAAAAAATGACATGAATGAAATAATTGTGGACAGCATGTATGTGCTGATAAAAAGAAAATAGGGCACCTCACAGAGAGTGATGACAGGGTCCCCAGTCCCTGAGGCTGGGACAGGCTGGGTGTGCTAGGACTTGAGAAGCAAGTGCAAAGGCCCTGAGGAGGGTGGCGGGGGGGAGCCTGGGATGTTGGAAGGAACTCAAAGATGGTGGGTGTGAGCTTAGTGTCAAGGGGAGAGTGTTTGGGGGGACAGTTGGGGTGAGCCTTAGAGAAGGCTGCTCTCCCTGCACCCAGGAAGACTGTCCTCTCGCCATCTCTGACACTGTCACGGGTGAGCACCATCTCTAGGGCCTGGAGCAGCCTCTAATTTCAACCGTGGTGCCCCACATGGCACCCGGCAGGTGGCCAGCTCTCATAAGTGCTTATTCACCAAGTAAATGCAGCCACAGATTCCAAGAAGGACCACGGAAGATTTCTCCCCTCTGATGATCCACCAGGGGAGAATGGTGTAGGAAAGGCTGGTGAGTCACTGTTAAAGGCAGTTCCACTTCATAAGGCATTGAGCAGCACACCACAGGAACTCACCCCTACAGAGATGAACGGATGACATCACCCTGCAAGGCTTTGTATTTGAGCCTCTTCCGTGGAGCAAAAAAAAAAAAAAAGGGAGCAGGAGAACAATTTATATTTAATGTTTGGGGAAAAAGTGCTGAATGGGCACTCAAATATTGATGATGATAACAAATTCTGATTTGAGTAAAATGAATGGCAGGAAAACCCAGAAGAACACAGTGTTTGTGGAAACCTCTAAGGGCGTCCCAGAGTCTGAGATGGAGGTCAAGAGCTTAATGGGTTTGTTTCCTCTCTGGTGAGTGGAAAAGAAGGGCAGATGCTGAGGAAGGCATGGAGGGTGACTAGAGAAAGGCTGGAGATTGAGGGGATGATGCTGTGACCTGGGGGTAAGTGACAGAGAGCAGGGGTGGCCGTGTTACTGGTCATCCCAATAAAGGGCTGGGTAGGTGTATGCTTGCAGAGATTCCCACTCCACCCTGCCCCCCCCCGCCCCCACCCGCCACTAGAGCCTAAAAGATTTCTCATGACATCCAAGAACACAAACATCAGTAGTAAGACAAAATCCTGACTCTCTAACCCACTTCTAGCATCCTTCCAGCCTGCCTCCTGCTTCCCTGCTGCTCGGCATCTTCTGCTCTCCACCTTTCCCATTAGCCCCTGGGCACATGGTCCATCCTTCAGGTCCTCACAGCAAACCTGCCCGGCCTCAGGATATCCGCACCAGCAACTTCATCTACCTGGAATACGCTTCCTTTGCTGTTCTTTTTTCCCTTTCCAACTTTACTGCAGTGGGTGTATGTTTAGTCACTCAGTCATGTCCGACTCTTTGTGACCCTTTGAACTGTAGCCCGCCAGGCTCCTGTCCATGGGATTTTCCAGGCAAGAATACTGAAGTGGGTTGCCCTTTCTTCATCCAGGGGATCTTTCCAACCCAGGGATCAAACCCACATCTCCTGTGTCTCCTGCATTGCAGGTGGATTCTTTACCCACTGAGCCATCAGGGAAACCTTACTGCAGTATAGTCAGTATACAAAAAATGACACATAATGAAAACAATCTAGTGAGTTTGGCTATATTTATGTATTCATGTTACTATGACCACATTTAAGGTATTAAAGATAGCCATCACCTCCAAAAGTTTCTTGGTTTTTCCTTTGTGTGTGTGTGTGTTTGTGGTAAGATCACTTAATCCAAAATCTACACTCTTAAATGTATTTGTAGAGGGCATATCTGGAACTAACTGCACCTTTATAGCCCCTGAACATCAACTCATGACCCCCTCTCCCCAACCCCTGGGGAGTTCTATTGTCAGCATCAATACGTGGGACTAGTTCAGAAGCCTCATATATGAGAACTTGTCCAGTATTTGTCCTTCTTTGACTGATTCATTAGCACAGTGTCTTCCAGGTTCATCCATGTTGTCACAAATGATAAGACTGGCCTCATTTTTAGAGTGGAACAATATTCATTGTATATGTACATAGTGCATTTTCCTTATCCATTCACCTGTCAATGGAAACTTAGGTTGTTTTCATAGCTTGGTTATTAAGAATACTGCTGCACTGAACATGGAAATGCAGATACTGCTCCAGGATCCTGATTTCAATTTACTTTAGGACATATGCCCAGAAGTAGGACTGCTGAATCATATGACAGTTCTACTATTATTTTTTTTTTTTTGAGGAACCTCCATACTGTTTTCCATAGCAGCTACACCATCTTACATCCTACTGACAGTGGACAAGGTTTCAACTTCTCCGCGTCTTTGCCAACTCTTATATCTTTTGTTAACAGCCTTCCTGACAGGTGTGAGGAGGCACCGTCTCCTCGTGTGACTTTGACTTGTATTCCCCTGATCCTGCGCTCTTCCACAGCTGTCTCCTTCTTGAATTTGAGTCTCAGATAAAATGTCACCTCCTCAGAAGTCCTCCTTGACTTCATATGTCATTATGTAACACATGCCACTGGCTGATAATTTTTCCTGATAGCTTGTCTAGTTATTGTGTCTTCCCTACTAAAATATTAATATCAGCACCATGAGAGCAGGGATCATTGTCCTGTGAATGAATCCTCAGTGCTCAGAATAAGAAGGTCTTCAATAAATGTTTGTTGACCGACTGAATGAACCAGTTACTCATGTGTTTAACACTAAGGGTCAAGGAAAGGACAGGGAGCAAATATTTATCAAGCATCTAACACAGGTCAAAGATTGAAGGCAGGAGGAAAAGAGGACGGCAGAGAATGAGATGGTTGGATGACATCACCGACTCAATGGACATGAGTTTGAGCAAATTCCTGGAGATGGTGAAGGACAGGGAAACCTGGCATGCTGCAGTCCACGGGGTCACAAAGAGTTGGACACAACATAGCAACTGAACAACAACAACAACATAGGGCAGATGCTGACCGAGATGGATTACACATAGTTTCTCAGTCTCAGAATAGCTCTATGACAGTTTTTCTTATCTCTACTTGACAGATGAGGAAACTGAAGCACAGAGAGATTGAGTAACTTGCCTGAGATCACAGAAGTAGAAATCAGAAGGGATTAAAGCCCAACCAGGCCAAGCTGACCCCACACGCCCTGCCTTTTCCACTATAATAAGCTGCTTCCCCATATCCTGCTCCTTAGAGCTTCAAATCAGTCTCAACTTTGCTCCTATGTGCTGTGTGACCATGAGCAAACTGCATAACCTGTGTCTAAAATGTCTTCAACTCTAATTGGAGGAAAAAAAAGGTTTCTATGAACATCAAATAAGATATAACATACCAAGAAATTATAAACAGTGAAGAAACAGGATAATACAGTAGATGTCAGCTATGTCTGTGATCTAGCTGTGAAAATATTTTGTGTCACTCCACGTACTGACCCTGAATCCTGGGTCTCCCATGTGGGTGCTGTACCCACAAAGCTCTCAGAGTCCCCACCTGTGGAGAGACCCTCTGCCTGTTGTTTCACTGAGTTTTTTCTCACTCTGATCCCTCTGCTTGGCAGCTCCCTTCTGACTTCACCTGGTCTGGGCATGCGTATCCCCTCTGCATCCACAGAGATGAGCATGGAAGTGACCTGCTGATGTGCCTGTGCCTACCCCCCCGCCCTGTTACCCACTCCAAGGTGGGGATGGCACCTGGTTCCTCCTGGGCCTGCCCTGAGCCTGGCACAGAGCCAAGCACTGGAGGTCCTTGGCAGACCAGCAGAGAGGCCTGGGGCCACTCACGTTTTCACTGTTGACGTCAGCCTCACTGGGGCAGCCAAACAGCTCCCGTCGCAGGAGGTTCCCATCATACTCCAGGAAGGTCAGGTACAGGTTGCGGAAAAACTCCACATGCTTGTTCTTCACCCGCAGCTTCTTGGGGGAGTTCCAGTGAATGACCTGGTGGGCAACAAAGAGACAATCAGGCCGGGAGGACCTGTGCTTCTGGGAAGCATGGCTGGGCACTTGTCTAAGCACTATCTGGAGGCCTTCCCATCCATCCATCCATCCATCCATCCATCCATCCATCCATCCACCCACCCATCCATCCATCCTCCCACCCACCCACCCACCCATTCATTCATCTATTCATTAATCATTCAGCATTTATGGTCCAGGGGTTAAGAGCCAGGGTGCTGAAGCCAGACTGCCTGGAGTCAAATCCTGGCTCTGCTCTAGGTAATGGTTTAATCTTGGGCAGATTGCTCAAACTCTCTGTGCCTCAGTTTCCTCATCTGTGAAATTGAATAGTAATGACTCCAGCTGAGATCAGTCTTTTAAGCTTTTGCCTCTCAGCTCCAAACCTGCTTTGTGATGCTGAAGCCAGGACTCTGCAAACCCTACTTCTGCTCTGCCAGCCACTTCCTATTCACGAGTGGGAGACAAAGTCAGGAGGGGGGAAAAAGAAAGACTTGCTCGTTCCTTTTGCTTCCTGTCCCTACCTCCTTTCTCCACACCAGCTGTGGCACTTCCTTCCTTCAGCAGCAGCTAAACCCACTCTGCAGTTTTTCTAAAACTCAGATCCTGCCTCATGGTCCTCTGTCCTGCCTGGTGCTGCTGGCTCGGGAGTTGCCTGCTGACCCCACCTCAGAGTGTGGCTTCCAGCCCCAAGCTGGACTAATTCCCACCTCTTCCCTCTGTTCCTTCAGTTCCAGGGGTGGGAACTGCTTCCTGCAATTTTCTATTTTTGCTTTTATAGTTACCAAGTGAACTCTTTACATCTAGTTATCATTTTTAAAGATTAAATTCTCTGTTCAAATAATTGGTATGGTTTTTGCCTCCAGCCAGGACTGACGGATGCACTGTCTCCCAGAGCTGCTGGGAAAAATCAACTCATTAATACATGTAAAACATGGAAGTACTGCCTGGCACAGGATGAGTGCTCAGTACATGCGGGCTCTGGCTATTAAGTGCCTACAGTATACGGAGTTGGGAGATGGCAGAGGCCCCTGCTGGCAGTGCCCATCTGTGGCCTGCTGGGGAGATGGGTCCCCAGACAGGTAATAGGAGGCAATCATGGAGGGAGGATCAAGAAAAAATGGCATCTCTGGAAGCTCAGAGAAGCATCTCTTAGAAGGAGACTTAGCCCTTGCCACTAGCTGGGGCTTGAGGGGTGGAAGAGAGGAGACTCTCCTGAGATATGCCCAATCGGGGCAGGAGGAGGTCCCGGGTCAGACATTAAAATAATTGCATGCGAGCTGGTGACACTCACACCCAGTGGGGATCATGTCTTTGCTGTGAAAGATGCCGGTGCTTGCCAAGTGCTGAGCCAGCAGGAAGGCTGATGGATGTGCATCTGACTCAGTAAACCTGAGATTCTTCATCAGGGAGAAACTTTAAGAGGGAAGTCAGGGCCGGCCTGTGAGCTTCCCAACAAACAAATTGTAACTTTGCATTCACAAACCTGCTGCAAACTCTGGAGACACCGTGTCCTTAAATGCTCCAAATGAGCCCATTTGAATCCCACTGTCCATTTTACAAAGATGGTACTTTGACCTGCCCATATTTCACAGCAGTCAGGTTGCAGAGCTGAGACACAAACCCAGCTCTGAACCCAAAACCCCAAGTTCCTGAGTGTTCTGTGTCAATGGCTGAGAGCTTTACAGGTGTGGAGAGGGAAACCTACAGAGGAGAGATGGTTCGCTCACAATCACGTGGTGAGTCTGGACCAGGCCAGAGCTGGGAAGAGGATACAGGCCTCCTGGTGCTCCTCCACTGCCTCCCACCCTCCACTTACTCCAGGCCACCTCTTATCCCATTATGCCTCATTCTGCTGTGTCTGCCCAGGGATCTAGATTTGTGTATCATCTAAGGCAAAATATGAGGTTATATAAAAAGCAGCAAAGATTAAAGGAAGGTAGGGGGAGAAGATGGTGGGTCACTAGCAGGCCAAAGGGGTTTTAGAAAACCCTAGGAACTTGGCTTCGCTAGTGGCTCAGATGGTAAAGCATCTGCCTGCAGTGCAGGAGACCTGGGTTCAATCTCTGGGTCAGGAAGATCCCCTGGAGAAGGGAATGGCTACCCACCCCCGTATTCTTGCTTGGAGAATCCCATGGACAATGGAGCCTAGTGGGTTGCAGTCCATGGGGTCCCAAAGAGTTGGACGTTACTGAGCGACTAAGCACGCATGAACCTGGCTGCCCTGTGATAGGTATGTGCACTCAAAGTCTATTAATATATATTCAGGTTTACCTTTGCCACCTAGGATTTAATCATCAGAACATAGAATACTCCATTCCCCTTTGCTAGGCTCTATAGAAGTAAGTAAAATATCTATTGTTTACCTAACACTGATTATATGCTAGACATAGGCCAGGGCTGCTGGTATGTGTGTGTGTGTAAACTTTCACATTCAGTCCTCAAAACAACCTGGCAATTTTTTTTCTGTTATCATTCTTATTATAATCCTGAGAGTCAGTAAGTAGCAAATCCTAATTCTAAATTGGGTCTTACTCCCAAATCTTTTTCTTTCTACCACATCATTCATTCATTCAAAAAAATATTAGAATGAGCAATAACTCTGTGCCAGGTACTGACAGGGTCTGTGACTGCAGTGCGTGGATGTGCTAAGTCACTTCAGTTGTGTCTGACTCTTTGTGACCCCATGGACTGTAGCCCTCCAGACTCCATGGGATTCTCCAGGCAAGAATACTGGAGTGGGTTGACATGCTCTCCTCCGGGGGAATCTTCCCAACCCAGGGATGGAACTCATGTTTCTTAGGTCTCCTGCATTGGCTGCAGTGATGTACTCAAAAGATCAAAGTTCTATTTCTGGAATTTACAACTGAGGGGAAGAGGCAGCTATTACATAACCATCCATTAAGTATGATGTGTGCTTTTTAAAGAGATGGTAAAGAGAGGCTGTTGGTGGTCATTATTGGGCTGGGTCACTGCAAGTTTAGAGAAACTAAGACACAGAGGGAGAAAGGGGCTTGCCCAGAGTCACAGCAGAGGGAGACGCAGTGCCCAGCTCTGCCTCCCAGGCCACTGCTCCTGCCACTAAGTCATGTGCCTGCTTCCGAAACTCCGACTCAGGATGAGTATTTCTGATAATTCTGATCAGCACATGTCTGACTACTGAGAAATGTCATTTCCTGGTCTCCTGAGGGATAGAATCACCCATCATCGCTGGCTCAGGGGCAGCAAGTTGGTGGTGTAGATGATATACACTGATGAGCTTTCACATATGAGAGAAACTGACACTGAGAATGTGTCCCAAAAACATTTTTGCAAGAAGCTGGTAAGTACTTCTGAGTCTCTGGAAATCGATCTTAACTTATTCTGCTTGCTGGGACACATTAGCACAGTAATAAAAAATATTATTAATATTAGCAGCTAACATATATTGGATGCTTGCTATGTGCCAAGCACTGCTCTGGACATTTCACTTTTCATAGCTCATTGATCCTTTACTTAATACTACAAGTGATATGCTCACGATCTCATCTTACAGGTAAGGGAAGTTCAGCAAATCTCCCCGAGTCACAGAGCTAGAGTGGGAGATGCAGGATTCAAACCCAAAGAGGTAGAGACATTAAGAATCTCTCCCTCTTACTTCTCCCATGCAATCATCAAATGACTGATTACAGCAATGAACATGAGATTTTCAGATTACAGGATGAGAAATGATACCTGCTCTCCCCTCCTGAATGTAGAGACTGCACCCAAACCTGGAATACAAAGGCTGCAGGGTGATTTAGTGCTTCTCAGATAAACAAGCTGAACCTCCAACTGAGGGGAAAGTAGGGAGGGTGGCATCCACATTGCATGGTAGGTGGGCTGCAGAAGCTGCCAGGCATTGGGGGCCCCAGGGGTGTGATCTGATTGGATCTGAAAAGTCTGTAAAGGCTGAAAATATGTGCAGACTTAGAGTCAGCCTGAGATAAGCCTGAGAAATTGATGGAAATTGACTACTGTCCAGGAAACTTAAACACCATCTGAGAAGATAGCGGAAGTCAACGTGATTAAAGGAGAAACAAACTCTGTCTCCCATCAAGGATGCAGGAAAAAGCATTTCAAAGACGGAAACAAGACCCTGGTACAAGGATAAGGCTATGGGAAGAGTGTAGCCAATACTTTGACTTCTGAAGTACTTGGAACCTACAAGTAAAAGCGTTAGTCACTCAGCTATGTCTGACTCTTTGTGTGCACACGGACTATAGCCTGCCAGGCTCCTCTGTCCCTGAGATTCTTCAGACAAGAATACTGGAGTGGGTTGCCATTCTCTTCTCCAAGGGATCTTGCTGACCTAGGGATCAAACCTGGGTCTCCTGCATTTCAGGTGGATCCTTTACCATCTGAGGCACCAGGGAAGCCCTCTGGAACCCACAGGGCTCATAAAAATAATAGATGATGCAAAACTGCTAAGAAATCAGAACTTGTGTGCAAATGCCAGGTAAATAAGAACACAGGGCTAATGTGTTCCAAGTTACTGAGATAAAGAGTATTTGGAAAATGGGTCTCTGTCTCAAAACCTCCATAACTTTCTTGGTTTACAGAATAACAACTATCCTCTGTAGATCGGCAGTGAAACCTGTTGCAAACTGGCTTCCACTTACAATTCCAACTCTATCTCCAGGAGAAAAGAACTTTCTGGTATTTCTTGAACATGTCTTCCATGACTCAGTGCCTTTGCATAAGCCCTCCACCCCCCGGCCCAGAATATCCTTATTTCTTCTCTACCATACACATGCCTGCTTATCCTTCATGGATGAGCTCAAAAGCACCTCTTCTGTAATTCTCTCCATGACGACTCATGTCAGAAGGTTGCCTCTGAGCAGTTTTTCTCTCTTCCCTATTTTTCATTCCTAACATTGATTTTGTTTGTAATTGCAATGTCCCTAGCCCCCATGAGTGGCTCATGATTCATTCAAATCCAGCTAATCATGATGATTCTACTCTGATTTCCCAGACTCCCTTGCTGCTAGGGGAGGCCATATGGCCCAGGATTGCTCAAAAAGAGATGGTAAAGCATATATTTGATTTCTTAGTCACAAGGTTCAGATAACATATCATTCTCCTACTCCACTCACCTTTCTGTTGTGAATAGAAATGTGAAGATTGGCACCATAACAGCCATTCTGTGACTGTGAGGTCAACACACTGCTAATCTACAAACCAATTCTATAGTTGCTTACACCAGAACTCTTAGGCAAGAAATTCAAACCCCCTATTTTATTTTTAGCCACTACAAATTGGGTTTTCTGATTTTCATTGTGAGCATTCCTAATATAACACCCAAGGCAGTTGTTGGGTCCTTCCTTAATGCTCTTATATTTAATTCTATTAGAGAACTCATTGCATGCTCTTGTAATTATTTATTTACATTCCTGCACCTGGCAGCACTGGAATAGGAATTTCTGAACCAGCAGGGACCATGACTTATTATTCTTCCTGAGTGCCATACAGCCTGCCAGGTAGTTAGTATTCAATAGTTGCAATTTCGTTCAAGAATGGAAAACATGATGATGACATTCTCAATAATCCTCATATTCTGTCTGTCTACAGCAAATCAGTTATAAAAGCCCTATTTGTGTGGGCTTTAGGATGGAGAAACATAGTCCCCTTTTCTTCATCTAAGGATCAAACAGCTTGCCATTTTCTCTTTAAGGAGTTTAAGCTCCTCTGTTCTTCCCTTGTCTGGTATTTCAAGAAGGACAATGGTCTCAGAAGTTCCTTTCCTTGTCATCTTCAGGATTATAATGCATGCTAGAAAAGAACAAGACACACACCTTATCCAAGTCCCAGCTCCAGCTCTTATCTGCAAGGTGGCTTGGACATGGCTGCCTAGTATCATGAAGACAGTCCCTCATCTATAAAAGGGACCAAGAGCAACTGCCTTGCAGTGTGTGGTCAAGACCAGGACTGATGGATTGATGGGCATGAAGGCATCTCATTTGTGCTTATTAAATTACAAAATAAATCTGGTTATAGACTTCATGAAACAGCCACCTTATCAACTAGGAAGGCTGGATGAAAACAGGAAAGCAAAGAGGAATAAGCAATAAGATTTAAGAGGAACCAGGGGCAGAACGGTAGGATGCATACAGACAACACAGCCCAGAGGAGGGTCCTCCTGGTAGAATCTCAAGAAGGGGCTATGCAGGAAGGCAGACACTCAGGTGGATTTAACTTCTTGGGCAGAGACTGGAGAGTGCTAAAAGGCAGGGGAGAGAGGCAAACGTTACCTTTGCTTTTTCCAACTCTGTCACCCAAACAACTTAACGTATCTGCATCTCCATTTTCCAGTCTGTTAAAAGGAATTATCAATAACAATATGTGCTTCAGAGGATCAGTGAGACAAGAAATGGAAAGATGTCCGCTGTGGAGCCTGAAACAGACTGGCACTCAGTGTGCAGGGGTCTCAGGAATACATGTGATCTGTCCCCATGGAATTGTCTTTAAAGTGATGCTGACCCTCAGGCTGCACTTAAACCTAGACTGTTGGTTCTGTGAATGCAAGACCTGTGTTTGTTCATCTCTGCACACGCAGTGACAGGCTTGGTCAGTGTTTGCTGACGGCCATGGAATCCACTTCGATTTCCCACTCACCAACCATCAACTGCTAAAGATTCTATTCCAATTCTCTCCCTTCTCTTTTCTCATTCCTGACAAGTGCCAGGTAGCTGCTATTAAATAAAAATGGTGTCCTTGATACTTAAGACTATAAGCCACAGATCTTCTGTGACTCTCCACCTCCTTTTACAAAGGTTCCTGTTGTTCCTTGCTTTTCACAAGTGCCAGAAAAAAATTCTCCCCAGACAAAAATGCATCATTACCCAGGAAAGGGGAAGAAAGACCAAACTCAGTGATTATTTAGCTCCCTCATCTGGAAAATGTAGACACTTAGGCCAGAGCATGCATCTGAGGCCTGTCTTACAGCTGATCATGTCTTGTCTGTCATCTGTAACATTTCTCATTTTTCCCTGCCTGAGGTGGTAGAGGTTGAGGAGAGGCAAAACAAAAACAAAAACAAAAACAAAAACAAAAACAAAAAAAAACAGGAAAGTGGATAATTTTGAAAATACTCAGGGCTGGGAGGGTCATAACTCCAAGAAGATTCAGTTATGTTCTCTAACATTCATCATGTTCAATGTTTTGTTTTGTTTGCTATAAAATGGGAATACCAATCAACTTGAACTGGATTCTGTCTAGCCTATCTGAAGCATTCCAGATGGACCTCTGAGAGCCAGAAGTGGGAAAGTGATATATTAGGTGCAAGGATCTTCTATGACGTTGCCTAGCGTGGCTTCTCTGCAGTCACTCAACCTTGGATGGGGACCAGCCCTGTGTGTTCCCTGCAGAGGGAATTAATTACTGAAACTTGACACGAAGTCCTCTACATCCAAATGTATGAATAAGAGCACGTGGCTAAGTCCAACCAAGTTAGCCTAGGCACCCAACTAACATAACTGGCTATACAGTACTGTACTGTAATAGGATTATAATACTGTCCACACAAATAATACATAAGAAACAAACAAACACAAAAAACATTTTTCATCTTACAGTACAGTGCCTTGAAAAGTATAGCAATGCCAACTACATCACTGATGCTGTTAATGCTTACTTCTGGACATCCTGGGCTTGATGTAAAGATACTATTGTACTCTATACAGTCCTGTCAGTCAGTCAGTTCAGTCTCTCAATTGTGTCTGACTCTTCGCGACCCCATGAACCACAGCACGCCAGGCCTCCCTGTCCATCACCAACTCCTGGAGTTTACCCAAACTCATGTCCATTGAGTCGGTGATGCCTTCTAACCATCTTATCCTCTGTCATCCCCTTCTCCTCCTGCCCTCAATCTTTCCCAGCATCAGGGTCTTTTCCAATGAGTCAGCTCTTCGCATCAGGTGGCCCAAGTATTGGAGTTTCAGCTTCAACATCAGTCCTTCCAATGAACACCCAGGACTGATCTCCTTTAGGATGGACTGGTTGGGTCTCCTTGCAGTCCAAGGGACTCGCAAGAGCTTTCTCCAACACTACAGTTCAAAAGCATCAATTTTTTGGCGCTCAGCTTTCTTTATAGTCCAACTCTCATATCCATACATGACTACTAGAAAAACCATAGCCTTGATTAGACTGACCTTTGTTGACAAAGTAACGTCTCTGCTTTTTAATATGCTGTCTAGGTTGGTCATAACTTTTCTTCCAAGGAGTAAGCGTCTTTTAATTTCATGGCTGCAATCACCATCTGCAGTGATTGTGGAGCCCCCAAAAATACAGTGAGCCACTGTTTCCCCATCTATTTGCCATGAAGTGATGGGACTGGATGCCATGATCTTAGTTTTCTGAATGTTGAGCTTTAAGCCAACTTTTTCACTCTCCTCTTTCACTTTCATCAAGAGGCTCTTTAGTTCTTCTTTGCTTTCTGCCATAAGGGTGGTGTCATCTACATATCTGAGGTTACTGATATTTCTCCCAGCAATCTCGATTCCAGCTTGTGCTTCTTCCAGCCCAGTGTTTCTCATGATGTACTCTGAATATAAGTTAAATAAGCAAAGTGACAACATACAGCCTTGACGTACTCCTTTTCCTATTTGGAACCAGTCTGTTCCATGTCCACTTCTAACTGTTGCTTCCTGACCTGCATACAGGTTTCTCAAGAGACAGGTCAGATGGTCTGGTATTCCCATCTCTTTCAGAATTTTCCACAGTTTGTTGTGATCCACACAGTCAAAGGCTTTGGCATAGTCAATAAAGCAGAAATAGATGTTTTTCTGGAACTCTCTTGCTTTTTTGATGATCCAGTGGATATTGGCAATTTGATTTCTGGTTCCTCTGCCTTTTCTAAATCCAGCTTGAACATCTGGAAGTTCATGGTTCACATATTGCTGAAGCCTGGCTTGGAGAATTTTGAGCATTACATTACTAGCATGTGAGATGAGTGCAATTGTGCAGTAGTTTGAACATTCTTTGGCGTTGCCTTTCTTTGGGATTGGAATGAAAACTGACCTTTTCCAGTCCTGTGGCCACTGCTGAGTTTTCCAAATTTGCTGACATATTGTATGCAGCACTTTCACAGCATCATCTTTTAGGATTTGAAGTAGCTCAACTGGAATTGCATCACCTCCACCAGCTTTGTTCGTAGTGATGCTTCCTAAGGTCCACTTGACTTTGCGTTCCAGAATGTCTGGCTCTAGGTGAGTGATCACACCACTGTGATTATCTGGGCTGTGAAGATCTTTTTTGTACAGTTCTTCTGTGTATTCTTGCCACCTCTTCTTAATATCTTCTGCTGCACAGTACTGTATACAGTATACTGTATACAGTGATGTACAGTACACAAAAGCACAACCACTTGTAGAGGATGCACACATGTAACAATGTACGCCAGACACACAAGTAACTTACAAGACTGGACATGCAAATGCATGTTCACACTGTTGAAAGTTTATAACTTGAAGGTTCGCATGTAGAGGACTTACTGTATTCACTTTCACAGAATCCCCACAGGGCCCTCCAGGGTGTCTCTGTTGATTTGAGGACAAGGGGGACAGAAGGAAGTGGGTTCCACCTCCAGAGAGAGGTATGAACTCTTCAGGTGAGGGATGCTATCAAGGCTAGTTGAGAAGCCAGTTTGGTAGAATGTTAGTAACGCCCCCTGAGTCACTGCTTGGCAACTCCGAGAAGGCAAAGCTGGCTTCCAGGATTCCAGGAGGCCTCGCTGTTGCTTTTCTGCATGCTCTGCACTTTTCTGCACAGAACCAGACCTTGCCTTCTTCTGATGATTACTGGTCAGGCCTGACCTGCCAGAGCAAGGGCATGCAACTTGAAGGGCATAACCAATGAGACATTCCAGACCATTCACAGGCATGAGTCCCAGGAAGGGTCCACAGAATTGCTCCGCAGGATCACTGGGGAAGAGAGGGATCTCTCTCTTCAATTTGAGATCCTGAGTACTAGTCACTTCTACATTCCCTTGCTTGGATTTCTTCACAGTGTGCTTTCCTGCCTGAAAGGACCAGTTTGATCATTTGTTTTCTTGGTTGATATCTGTATTCTGCACTGGAATATAAGCTCTGGAGAGCAGAGCCCACATTGTCTGGTTCACCATGTATGATCAGTGCTCAGAACGGTGTCTGGCACACAGCAAGTGTGTGATATATATTTGTTGAATGATGAAGCTCTATATACTAGCTGAGGAGGCTGCTGGAAGTCACCCTTCCAGGACAGAGGAGGCAGAGACAGCAAGAAACAGAGAGAGAAGGAGAGGCAGGGAGGGCTCTGTCACTGGAGCTTCCATGTCTCGCTGTGTCAGTGCAGCGGGCAGGATCCTGAACTCTCATATTGAGATGTACTGAGGAACAAATATGCCTGGCTAAGTGTATTACCAATCATACTAATATCTCTTTTAGTGCATTTATGAACATTACTTGATAATAACAATAATATTTAACTAAAATAACTGTCACAAAATGAACAAAGGACTTAAAAAGAGTCCTTCATTATAACCCAAAGTACAAAATAAATCTATATGAGCCCAAGGGGATATGACTCCATGATCTAAGAAATAAATATAAATGGGGGAAAGAGACAAAACTCCTTAGAGAAGAACCCCAATGATATACATAGATTCCACTCCCTCCCCAGGAAGCGGAGCTCAATTTGCTCACTTCCAGTGCGGGGTAGGTATGGTGACTCACTTCCAAAACAGGAAGAAGGAAAGCGAAACATAGTAATTTATAGCACAGAAGCCTGGCAAGGTGGTCCAGTGGCTAAGACTGCAGGGGGCTCGGGTTTGATCCTTGGTCAAGGAACTAGATCCCATATGCCGCAATTAAAGATCTCATATGCCACAATAAAGACCCAGCACAATCAAAAAAATAAAATAAAATATTCGAAAAGAAAAAAAAGGAAAGGCGGTTATCAACCTTAGTGGTGCCACGGGTAGAGATGAGATTCCTTCAGACAATGTCATGAGGAAGGCATTTCACTTCTGAGACAGTCTTGCCAAAGACCTATATAACCTCAGTCTGATCATGAGAGAATACACATTTGAGGGATATTTATAAACTACCTGATCAGTTCATACCTCCAAAGTATCAAGGTCAATCACGAAAAAAAACAAAAAAAGACTGAGAAACTGTCAGAGACTAGAGGAGACTATGGACATAAGTGGAAGAACTGGTGAAATGAGGCTAAAGCCTGACGTTTAGTAACAGCAATGCACCCATGTTGGTATGTCAGTTTTGACAAGTTGGCAGTTGTCACATAAGATGTTGGCTTCCCCAATGGCTCAGCAGGTAAAGAATTTGCCTGCAATGCAAGAGACACAGCAGATGAGGTTTCTTTCCCTGGGTCAGGAAGATCCCCTGGAAAAGGAAATGGCAACCCACTCCAGTATTCTTGCCTGGGAAATCCTATGGACAGAGGAGCCTGGAGGGCTATAGTCTAAAGGATAGCAAAGAGTCAGACACAACTGAACACACACACACACACAAGATGTTAACATTAGGGAAAACTGGACTCTACCTGCTACTTTTACATTTTTTCTTCAAGATTAAAATTCTTCCACATAAAAGTGTATATTAAAAACAAAAAAGAGCTCTACAAAGGGATGACAGATTGAGAATACTAAGAACACAAGCTTGTGACCAGCAAGAAAACAGCTGAGCTGATACTTCTGTTCCCAACACGAGCTCTTTCTTAGCTACATCCCCAAGTACAGAAATGTCTATCTAGTTAGATCTGACAAGAAACTGGTTAAAGAAAAATTAAATCCTCAAGACTACTTCAAAAACAATTTACAAGCATGATCATTAAGGAAGAACTTTACCCCAAGTGTGTATTATGCCTCGAGATATTACTTAACGTTAGTACAAAGACGCATGATTAGCAAGACATTTACAAACAAAGCATCCAGAATATGAAGATGAGCCTCCATAAATTTTTGATGATGTTTTAAGTCTTGTGATAGCTGGTCTTGAACTTTACAACGTTTCACTAAAACCCCATGAAAAAGGTTCTGCAGTCTCTTTGGAGATTTCATACATCAAAATGAAAGATAATAAAATCCAACAAGGAAAACACTTGTTTTTCCTGCCTTGGCAAAAATGGCTGGAAAAATACACAGAAGATAATCTGGTAACAAACGAAGTAAATTCCTTGGTCAGCAAATATTGTAGGAAGAGTCCTAGAAAACAGATGATGAAAGCCTGAAGAAACTAGTATTAGAACAAATTACATGGGAGATTTGCTATAGAGTTAAATCAAAGTACAGCAGATTCTAACGTGCATCATCTTATGTTATTTGCAAGATTCTGTTTAGAAAATGAAATACACAAAAAGCAACTCCTCAGTGAGTGCTACAGGAAAGATGTCCTGGGGAAATTCTATTCTGTGCAGTGAATTCCTACTTCAATGATGATAATGTTTTATGGAGAGTGCATGTGTGGAATCACCGAAGGTATAGTTGCTTTAACTGGAATAATAATAAAGGATTCTAAGAAAAGTTACAGAGAGAGTGCCCCTTACTGAATTCCTGTACTGCACCACTGATGGGCAAGTTTGTAACAAAACACTGGAAGCCTGTGTGCATCAGTACTTTGGAACTATTATTAATAGATGGCAGTTGATTTGGGTAACTATAAAGACTAAACATATCACAGACTTTTTCCAATACATTCTAATGACATGAAGAATGAGAATGAAGCCCTCTGGCCAACACAGAGCTTTACTAGTTAACTCATTGCAACGGAAGTATAATAGATGGCATATGTAAAGAAGATTCACGCATTTCTGCTTTTATGAAAAAATGGTTGTCGGTGGTATGCCATCTCATGGAAAAAAGAGCATGCTATCTTTTGGAAAAAAAAAATACACCCTGAATCTGACCCTTCAATGTAAATGTGATGAATGTAAAAGTAACCCCTTTTATAAAGAATCTGTAACATAGATGGAGCTTTTAGAAATAAATATTTGAAATTGTTTCCCTCTTTATATAGGAATTTTTAGGTAAAAATGTTGTTCCCTATCAAACTCATCATCTCTCCATTCTTAAAAACTTCAGTGGCTCATGTTCATAATTAACAAATACTGCTTAGTTGGTGTTCCACTCTCTCAAAATCCTTCTCCTTAATAGAGCCCAATGTATATGGGGAAGTGTTTCTTATGGTGGGCTTCTAAGGAACCTGTCCCAAAGGCATTCCACGGTCCCAGTTCTGTGTGTTGACATAGAAGATGTGGGGGAAAAGGCTGGGGGATCCACAAAATTGGTCAGATTTCCCTGGTACAGGATTTTCTAATATGGCATCTGGTATAATACATAGTATACAGAAATCCCCTCTCCCCACCCCTCCCCAGCTCCCCTCTGTCTTAAAGAAATCCCATTAATGCTTCTCAGAACCGTTTGGCCACATGCTCCACAAAGTGCTATAGCAAGGCAAACTCTCCAAGGGTCATCACCTGGCTTCTAGGGTTGATATTTCCAGGAATAAATGCACCTGAACTTCATCAGCTTTGTGTAACCAAGCCAGCGAGGGATAATTTAAATTAATAACAATCAAAGGAGTTAAGTTCTAAAAATTACCCAATGAGCCAAGAATGGGTGAGTGTTGAGGAAAGACGAAAGACTAAGGCTAAAAGCACCTCAAGTCCCTTCCACTGAGTGAGCCGTTCTCTAGCACAAAGTCAAGACATCAGGTGATGGGGCACCCATCAGTGCTTAACCTGGGGTGAGCCCCTTCCCCTCTGTGGGTCCCTGATTCTTGTCTGTGAAATGAAAGCATCGGAATGGATGAGGAAGAAAGACACCTGGTTCACGGGATTTGCCTATCAGTCTGACCGAAAATTACCCCAAGAGAGAGTGCAAGCAATACTCATAGGTTGTTAATAGTAAGAATCCTAGCTCAGCTTGGTGTTCTGTGATGATCCAGAGGGGTGGGATGGGGGAGGCGTTGGGAAGGAGGCTCAAGAAGGAGGGAATATATGTATACATATAGCTGATTCACAGTGTTATACAACAGAAACATAGCATTGTAAAGCAATTATACTCCAATTAAAAATAAACAAAAACTCAGATATCAAAAGAAAAATAAAACAAAGGACCTATCTTTAATGGACTGGAGTACAATTCACAATGGAAATACAGCAGGCATGCACCTTTTCACGTCAAATAACAGTCCAGAAATAGACAAACAAAAAGACAAGAAAACAAAAGACCATAACTGAGATGTGCTATAGGAAAATATATTTTTATAGGCTGGGGCTCTTTAGCGCTGCCACATGAAAAACCATCCTTCTCTTTGAAAACAAATGGAATTAAGAAATTGGCAGTTTTTTTTTTTTAAAAAAGAATACTAGGTGTAAGAGATACATACTACTATATATAAAACAGATAACAAGACCTACTGTATAGCACAGGGAACTATATTCAGTATCTTGTAATTACCTATAATGGAAGAGAATCTAAAAAAATATATATGTGTGTGTGTGTGTGTATATATATATACATAAACATATATATATACACACATATACATATACAAGTGAATCACTTTGCTATACACCTGAAACTAACACAACATTGTAAATCAACTATACTCCAATTTAAAAAAATACAAAAGGCAGAAAAGAAAGAATGCTAGGCTTACTACATGTCTCATATTAATGTACCACTTCTTTTAATCTTTACATCTCCTCCGTAGAATGATTACTTCCCTACTTTCTCAGATGAGGACAAGGTGCAGAGAGGTTAAATAGCCCAATGACAGCCCTGCAGTCTGGCACACAGTGGGTGCTCCCCAGTTTGCTGGGTGAATGGGCGATTCCCAGGTATGAGCCACAGAGCGACGGTGCCAAAAGACAGCTCCTTGGATAGGGGCCAGCCGCCTAATATTTAATCCCAGAACTCCTCGGGTTTACCAGCCATGGCAGTGCACGGAGACAATAAAACACTTGAGTCCTTGGACGTGGGTCATGCAATGAAATCAAACAGGCACTGGCCTGAAGGAAAGAGCGGGCTGGATGGAAGGTGGTAATTCCAGATTTTAGATCTTCTCCCCCAACGCAACTGTTTTTTCTTTCTCGATCCATCCCAATCTTCCAAAATCAACCTCACCATTCATCATTCTTATTACCCTCTCTCAGGCTTCCCCTGCTTCATTTTTCACTGCAGTCTGCTTAGCTATGGCAAGCTCAGGATGCTAATCCATGGCAGTCCCTTATCTTCCTCAAAAGATGCGAAATCTGACACCTCTCTAAGTATTATAAAATGTTTTAAAACTTGAGTTATGTGCTACTCCTCTTATGCAAATGCTACAGATTGCCTCTAGGAACATAGATCATTTCCCCATATGGATGGCATGTTTTCTCTTGGTTTTTCTCCTCTCCTTTAGGGTTTTTCTTTTTAAGTGCACGCAGTTCCCAATTCAAAAATTCAGCATCTGTGCCTGCTGCTTCAAATTCAAATGTTCTTTCAAGGAGAGAATGTTATACTAAGGGTCTCTGTACTGAGGTTAGCTCTCAAAAATCCACTTAATTTAAAGAGAGTTCACAAGAATTTGGGCTTCTCAGGTGACACTAGTGGTAAATAACTTGCCTGTGGATGCAGGAGACGTTAAGAGATGCGGGTTTGATCCCTGGGTTGGGAAAATCACCCTGGAGAAGGGCATGGCAACCCACTCCAGTATTCTTGCCTGGAAAATCCCATGGACAGAGGAGCCTGGTATACTACAGTCCATGGGGTCGCAAAGAGTCAGACGTGACTGAAGTGACTTAGCAGACACACATGCACAAGAATAATTCTATAGAACTGTTAACTAACATAAAACATTTTTCTGGGAAAATACATTCAGGTGGGAACTCAGAAGACAGCTCTGGACTGGGACTAAGACAGACAGCTCACCTCTGTCATACTGAGCTGTGTGATTTGGGGCAAGTAAGTGACCAATGTGTATGATGCTTCATTTTCTGATGTATAAAATAGACTGAACAGAATTCACTCGGTGAAACCTCTGTCAAGATTAAGTGACACCATGCTTGGAACACCATTCCCATCCAATCTACCTGGAATATTCCATTCCATCCTTTGAGGTCCTGGTCACAGCTGGCTTCCTCTGAGATGTTTCCTGTTGATCCCAGAAAGGGGTCAGTGTATTCTTGGCAGGTGTTTCTGTAGCCATGGAGCCATCCCTATTGCTTGCCTACCCGGCATCTGGTTTGCCCTTCCTAACTTGCATATGAGTTTTCACTCCCCATTCTCCATGTCCCTAAGTAGAGGAGCAACAGGGAAAAAACTTGGAGAGAGGGCCAGCCTGGGTTTTTGGGGGCTGAAGAGAGACATGAAGGCAGAGGACATGGAAGCAGCCGAATTTGGATAACAAGATACAGAAATCCCTCCAAGACACAGATGACGTCATGTTCCCAACTAGACAGGGCTCCTCTTGCTGCTCTCATTCTCCCTTTATTTCCTTGTTTCACAGCACTTAGGGCTTCCCTGGTGGCTCAGATGGTAAAGAATCCACCTGCAACGTGGGAGACCTGGGTTTGATCCCTGGGTCGGGAAGATCCCCTGGAGAAGGGAATGGCTACCCACTTCAGTATTCTCGCCTGGAGAATCCCATCAGGCTATGTGGGGTCGCAAAGAGTCAGACACGACTGAGTGACTAACACTATCACTTCTTCACTTTTCACAGCACTTAGCAAGGTGCACTGGGATTTTCTATTTCCTTACTGGTTAATCCTAAATAGTCTATGACCTTCTCAAGGGTAGGAATCATGGCTTACTCAACGTTGGGCTCTTCAGACCTGAGGACTGGACCCTCTGCTTGCCACTTCCTGGCCTTTCCCATTATTTCTGACCAGGGCTTCCTCACCTAATAAACAGTCTACTCAAGACTCAAGGACCAGACAGTTTCCTAGAATCTCTTCCTATCTCCCTCCTTTAAGCCAGTCCACAGCCCTCAGCTGGTCTCCTGAGTCTGTACTCCTGGTGAAGGAATAAAAAGTTGCTCCTCTGGATCTTTCTCTTTTAAGACTCAGCCAGGGAAGGCTGAGTCATCAAGCTTTAGGATTGAAGAGATAAAAATGAAGGTCTTTGAAACACAAAAGGCTGAGGTAAAGTCAAGTGCATTTCAATGGAGCACTCAAGGGGCCTGGCTGAGAATGAGGCCCGAGAAGAATGGCTTCCATTTTATCGAGAATCTTATAACTGAGCCTGAGAGGTTAAGTGACTTACTCAAGTCCTTCAGAGACAGAACTGGTAAGAGGCAGAACTGTCATTAGAATTTACAAGATTGCTTAGCTCCAAAAGCCTATCTCCTTTTGCCTCCTCAATGAAACCATTTCTCCCCTTAGACCTTCTCTTAACCAACCTATACTTAGCACAAAGTTGTCGGCTGACATCCAGGGCAGGCCAGATGCCAAGGCTGGTAAACCCTTCTCTAGCAGGAAGTGGGAGCCTGTCAGCTCCTACACTGGAGTTCTGTGCTACCAGGAGGAAGCCGCATTTGTTACCAAATGTGTTTCTATGCCACTTCTACTTCAAATGTGATTGGAAATGCAATTAAACATTCTTTGAATTAAGCGAGAGTCACTATTTCCATGAAAGGCAAGTTAAACATTCTGGAACAACTTAATAAAAAGAAATGACTGAAAACAAAATTGACTGTCAGATGAGGTGTGGGTGAGATGAGTGTAAAAGAGTGGAGGAAATGTAAAAATCCAGGACTCTTCTTCAGTTGATTTGTGAAGGTCTTTAACTTCTTGCTTGACTTGAAGGAACCGTGAGAAGGAATCTCTCCAGAGAGGACCAGGAGGAGAGTCATGTAAGTCTCATACTGCACAATCCGCCACAAAAAGACTTGGCCCTGGTTTGCCCTAAAGGACAGTCAAGGTTAACATATTTTTATGATTCTCGCTTAAGCTGACATTTGCCATCAGCTGACCCAGCTCAGGTGCCTGTGGGTCCCACAAGAGGAATGTGAAGAGCAGCCATCTTCCACAAGCATAATTAATTCAAAGATGATGACAAAGGCACGGTGAATCAAGAGGAATGTGATCACGGATCTGTAAACACATTCCTCCCAGTATCAGTGGCAACAAGACCCCTTCCTTGCTCATGCCTGGCAAGAAGCATCCTCTCTTTAGCTCTGTGAAGCTTGGGGGGATTGGTCACTGGAGCATTTATGGATCGTTGAACCTCTCTGAGTATTTTATGTTATGAAATGGAGCATTTCAAAGCACTGGGAGTTCTGATTTGTGAACTGGACTGTTACAGTGGTTTAATTTCCTGAAATATTGGGTCCCACAGGTGGGCTTCTCAGGTTGGCTACCCTTTTGGGCAACAGAGTCTGCGCTGATGGAGAGCAGAGCTCAGGGTACTCTGGATACTCCCCAAGAGGTGACATAATAATCAGCAAACAGGAGGTTCTTTATAGATGTTGAACACAGTGAATGAATGAGTGAAGAGGGTGGGAGGAAGAAGAAAGAAAACAACAAAGTTGCACCTTTAACTGGAATCTGAGGCCCAGGTTGGCCTGGAAGGACCTATAGACATGCTGGGTTCTTGGACCAGCTCTTTAGGCTCCTCATCAATGTTCAAACTCTGATAAGACTCAGAGTGTGCGGATCAGACCTTCCAATCTCTCTCTCTCATCCCTTAATTCTCTCCTCTCACTCCAGGGCAGTTCCTCTTCTTATATATGGCCTGTATTTCAGGGTTCAGTGTCAGCCTTTGTGAGATAAGCTTTAAGTGGGTAAAATGACTTCATTTCTAGGTTTATCTAAAAAGTTATAGATGAATAAATTTGGTTTAAATCATTCTTTGTGGTTGTGTCATTTCATGGAAATTCCTCTACTTACATGCAGAAGAGGCTGCCAAAGAGGGTTCACAAATCATTGTCACTTTGAACCCATCAAATGAAATAATTAAGCAACCACTAAGCAAAGTCAAATTTGCTGCATCAATACCTAAGCTCTATGTGACCAGTGGCTTTGTCTGCAGCATCATGAGGACCTGTAACAGTGCCTGGTGTATAGTACCACTCAGTAAAGACTGGAGCGTGAGCACATTGGTACTTGCATGGTGGGAAGATGGGACACACACTTGGAGACCAAGCTTTGTTGGCATTTATAAAATGTCAAAATCGAAAGTTCACAACTGTGGCTGCCAATATAGAGCTATTCGGAAATCATGCCAAATATACTGGCTTAGGACTGGTTTCTTTAATGAAGCTCATACTAATCCTTCTAGGAACAACCAATTTCATAGGACACTTGCCAAGTTCCTTCCACCCCTATAATTTTTTTTACTATGGTAAAATATACATAAAAGCTACCATTTTAAGCATTTCTAAATGTACAGTCCGGGGCCCTTAGCACATTCACAGAGTGGTGCAACCATCACCACTGTCCATCTCCAGAACTTTCTCAGCATCGCAGACTCAAACTCTGTACACATTAACTCCACATTCTCCCCTCATCCTAGCCCCTGGGAACCTTTATTCTACTTTCTGTATCTGTGAATTTGACTATTCTAGATATCTCACATAAGTGGAATCATACAATATTTGTCCTGTGTTTGGACTATTTCACTAAGTATATCTTCAAAGGTCATCAATGTTATAGCCTGTGTCACAATTTCCTTCTTTTTAAAGGTCTGCCAAGGTTTTTAGTTGCACTGATTTTGGTGGAAGTTTTATGTTTTTCTTTTTGATATGTAAATAAGACTTGAGAGTTTAAGTCTACCACATCCTCTCCTAGTCAAACTGTCATTTACTATGAGGACGCGGGACCTGACTTCCATCTGTTTCCGCTTGCAATCTGAGAGCTGGTGGAGTGCTTTCTGCAGGAAGTCATCCATGTCTCAATTTTTGAACAATTACAGCCAGGCCCTAGGTTGTGAAACAGGCATGACTCCAATTTTACAAGATGGCACCAAAGTGTTTATCCAATTGGATTGTATTCACTTAAACTTCCATCAGACTTAAACTGAAGAAAGTAGAGAAAACCACTAGACCATTCAGGTATGACCTAAGTCAAATGCCTTATGATTATACAGTGGAAATGACAGACTCAAGGGATTAGATCGGGTAGACAGAGTGCGTGAGAACTATGGACAGAGGTTCGTGACATTGTACAGGAGGTAGTGATCAAGACCATCCCCAAGAAAAAGAAATGCACAAAGGCAAAATGGCTGTCTAAGGAGGCCTTACAAATAGCTGAGAAAAGAAGAGAAGCAAAAGGCAAAGGAGAAAAGGAAAGATATACCCATCTGAATGCAGAGTTCCAAAGAATAGCAAGGAGAGATGAGAAAGACTTCCTCAGTGATCAATGCAAAGAAATAGAGGAAAACAATAGAATGGGAAAGACTAGAGATCTCTTCAAGGAAAATTAGACATACCAAGGGAACATTTCATGCAAAGATGGGCACAATAAAGGACAGAAATGGTATGGACCTAACAGAAGCAGAAGATATTAAGAAGAGGTGGTAAGAATACACAGAAGAACTATACAAAAAAGATCTTCATGACCCAGATAATCACGATGGTGTGATCACTCACCTAGAGCCAGACATCCTGGAATGTGAAGTCAAGTGGGCCTTAGGAAGCATCACTACGAACAAAGCTAGTGGAAGTGATGCAATTCCAGTTGAGCTATTTCAAATCCTAAAAGATGATGCTGTGAAAGTGCTGCACTCAATGTCAGCAAATTTGGAAAACTCAGCAGTGGCCACAGGACTGGAAAAGGTCAGTTTTCATTCCAATCCCAAAGAAGGGCAATGCCAAAGAATGTTCACACTACTGCACAATTGCACTCATCTCATATGCTAGCAAAGTAACGCTCAAAATTCTCCAAGCCAGGCTTCAACAGTACATGAACCGTGAATTTCCAGATGTTCAAGCTGGATTTAGAAAAGGCAGAGGAACCAGAAATCAAATTGCTAAATCCGCTGGATCATTGAAAAAGCGAGAGTTCCAGAAAAACATCTACTTCTGCTTTATTGACTACGCCAAAGCCTTTAACTGTGTGGATCACAATAAACTGTGGAAAATTCTGAAAGAGATGGGAATACCAGACCACCTGACCTGCCTCCTGAGAAATCTGTATGCAGGTCAGGAAGCATCAGTTAGAACTGGACATGGAAAACAGACTGGTTCCAGACAGGAAAAGGAGTACGTCAAGGCTGCATACTGTCACCCTGCTTATTTAACTTATACGCAAAGTACATCATGCAAGATGCCGGGCTGAATGAGGCACAAGCTGGAATCAAAGATTGCTGGGAGAAATATCAGTAAACTCTGATATGCAGATAACACCACCCTTATGGCAGAAAGCAAAGAAAAGCTAAAGAGCCTCTTGATGAAAGTGAAAAAGCTGGCTTAAAACTCAACATTCAGAAAACTAAGATCATGGCATCCAATCCAATCACTTCATGGCAAATAGATGGAGAAACAATGGAAATAATGACAGACTATATTTTTTTGGGCTCCAAAATCACTGCAGATGGTGACTGCAGCCATGAAATTAAAAAACGCTTGCTCCTTGGAAGAAAAGCTATGATTAACCTAGACAGTATATTAAAAAAGCAGAGACATTACTTTGCCAACAAAGGTCCATATAGTCAAAGCTATGGTGTTTCCAGTAGTCATGCATGGATGTGAGAGTTGGACTAGAAAGAAAGCTGAGTATCAAAGAATTGATGCTTTTGAACTGTGTTGTTGGAGAAGACTCTTGAGAGTCCCTTGTACTGCAGAGATCCAATCAGTCAATCCTAAAGGAAATCAGTCTTGAATATTCATTGGAAGGACTGATGGTGAAGCTGAAACTCCAATACTTTGGCCATCTGATGTGAAGAACTGACTCACTAGAAAAGACCCTGATGCTGGGAAAGATTGAAGGCAGGAGGAGAAGGGGACAACAGAGGATGAGATGGTTGGATGGCATCACTGACTTGATGGACATGAGTTTGAGTAAGCTCCAGGAGTTGGTGATGGACAGGAAAGCCTGGTGTGTTGCAGTTCATGGGGTGGCAAAAAGTCAGACATGACTGAGTGACTGACCTGAACTGACACTTCCATCAACACTATAGGAGAGGGACTTCCCTGGCAGTCCAGTGGTTAAGACTCCACTTTCCAATATAGGTGCCTGGGTTTGATCCCTGGTTGGGGAACTAAAGTCCCATATGAAATAAATAAATAAACGCTAAAAAAAAAAAAAAAGAAGAGTACTGATTTCATTCCTTGTCACCAGTGAAACTTAGGAACAGTCAAGGCAAACATTAAAAAAAAGGAAACTAAAATAACAAAAAACACAGTATAGAAGCGTTCCTACTGATAAATGAGACTGCATTACTACCACTTCTCCAATTATCTGTGGTCTTAATTTTCCCTTCCCTGATTAACAAAAAGGTTGTCCATCCTTTCAAGTGTTTATTGGCCATTTTCTTTGCAATTCTGTAAAATGATTCTATAGCTTTCACATGTTTTTCTTAAAAATTAAAAATTTTTCTATACTTTGTTTACTAGTCCTTTGTTAGTGCTACATGTTGCAACTATTTCTTTTCTCTTTTTGATACCACTTTGATGAGTTATTAATTTCAATGTGGTTGAATTCACTGATGTTTTCATTTTGATATATATGCTTTTGGTGTCTTGGCCTTTCTTGGTGGCTCAGACTGTAAGGAATCTGCCTGTAATGCAGGAGATCTGGATTTGATCTCTGGCTCGGAAAGATCCCTTGGAGAAGGGAAAGGCTACCCACTCCAGTGGATAGTGCTAAAACATTCTCTTGCCTGGAGAATTCCATGGCAAGAGAAGCTTTGGCAGGCTACAGTCCATGGGGTCTCAAAGAGTTGGACACAACTGAGCAACTATCACTTTTGGTGTCTTACTGAGTAAATTGTTTCCTATTCTAAGGTAATAGGCTAGTTTCCTAGTTTTTAAAAAATAAATGTTTAATTTGGCCTCTCACATTTTATTTTTTTGTTTGTGCTGTTTGGCATGCGGGATCTTAGTCTCCTGGCCAGGGATTGAACCTGTGCCCCCTGCAGTGAAAGCGCAGAATCTTAACCACTGGACTGCCAGGGAAGCCCTCTGGCCTTTAAGTCTCTACTCTATCAGAATAAGTTCTGTGTATGGTGTGAGACAGGGACCCATTTTCAGTTTTTCTTGATTCTCATACATAATCAAGTGTCTCAACACCGTTTATGGAAAATTACATCTTCTTTCCAATGGCCAGCAATGCCATCTCATATATATGTCTCATATAATGTCATATATCAAATTTTCATAAATGTGTGGGTGTTCCTGGGCTTCCTATTGTTTTCATTTTTTAGCACAGCCCTAAGCAAATGCTTAGCAAAAGCTTGCTGTAGGTTTTCAGTAGATACTATTCATAAGATGTTTTGTCACAAACAAAGATTTAATTTTATCAAATAATTTTCCTGGTTATCTATTTAGATAACCAGGCAGTGTTTCTCCTTTAACCTATTAACATGCTAAATGACTGCTGTGGATTTTTTCAGTGTTAGATCACTTTTGGATTTCCTGGAATAAACCCAACTTGGTCATGATGTATGATCCGTTTTATACATGGCTGGATTTGGTCTGCTAATATTTTGCTTAAGATTTTTACATCAGTATTTATGAATGAGATAGGCCTGCAATTTTCCTTTTTTTTGTAATCTCCTTGACTGGTTTTGGTATCAAGGATAGCCTGGTCTCACTGAATGAATTAAAAAGTGTCCTCTTTTCCTAATCCCTGGAAAAGTTGACTTAAAACTGGAAATACCTTTTGATTAAAAAAATTGGTAGAACAACTTCTTTTCACTATCTAGGGGTGCTACTCTCTTTGTAAGGAAGCTTAATGACTAGAAAATAATCCAGACCTGTTATTTTTCCTTAAGTCAGTTTTAGTAAATTATACATTGCTAGGAATATGTTCCTTTCACAGTTTTCAAATTTATTGACATAATTTTGTTCACAGTATTCTCATATTATCTCCTATAACTCTGCTTTATCTCCTAGATCGAAAGCTCCATAAGTGAGAGGCTTTTGTTTGCTTTAATCTTTGTTGTATTCCTAAAACTCAGAAGAATCACTGGGCTCAAAAACATTTGGAGAGTGAATGAATTAATGAAATTGCATTTGTGCCTACTGATTGATTTACTGGTGAATTCTCTAGTTTTTCTTCAAAGACTCCTGCATGGCTTTGTCTATTTTATTGGTCTCTTTCAAAGAACCAACTGTGAATTTGTTGAAGATTTTGTTGATCAATTTCTGCTCCTTTTTTAACTTTCTTTGAATTTATCCTAATATTTTTCATATATCATCTTAAGTTGTATACTTGACTTAATTTTCAGGCTTTTCTTTTATTATAAGCATTTAAGGCTATAAGTTCCCCTGTATGTTTATTTCATTCCACTACTTTTGGCATGTACTATTTTTATTTTCATTCAGTTCTAAGTACTTTTCAGTTTCAATTATGATTTCTGTTTAGAACCATGATTATGATTTAGTATGATTCTTTGAAATGTGCTGAGATTTGTTTTATGGTTTAGTACATGGTTACTCTTTAATAAATGTCCTAAGTAAGCTTGAGAAGAATATATATCATTTTTTCATGTCTGATCTTTCAATTTGAAAAGGATATGTTAAAATATTCTACTATGATAGCAGACTTGTCAGTTTCTCTCTGGAGTTCTATTCAGGTTTGCATACATATATGCTACAGCATGACAGGCACACAAGTTTAGAATTCTTATATCTTCTTGATGTACTTTATGTTTTTAAGTTGTGACCATCTCTGTATCTACCAATGCTTTGTCTGATATCAAGATAGTTACCTAGTTTCCTTTGGGATGATTTTTGCTTGATATTCTTTCCAAAATTTTTACTGCCAAACTTAATGGGTTGTTCTGTATTAGGCATATCTTTTGTAAATGGCATATGTTGGGTATTGTTTCCTATTCAATATGACAACCTCTCTTCTTACTGGCAAAATTAGTTTATTTGGTTATCGATATATCTGGACTTATTTATATCATCTTGATTTTTTGTTTTCTACTTCTCCCTAGTTTTACTTTCACTTATTTTTTTTTTCTTTTCTTGCAATCTAATTTTTCTTTTAAATAACTGAGGTGTTTTGTTTGGTTGTTTGGTTTTTCTTATTCCATACCATCCCACCTCCTTTTTCAATTCTGCTGCTGCTGCTAAGTTGCTTCAGTCGTGTCCAACTCTGTGCGACCCCATAGACGGCAGCCCACCAGGCTCTGCCGTCCCTGGGATTCTCCAGGCAAGAATACTAGAGTGGGTTGCCATTTCCTTCTCCAATGCATGAAAGTGAAAAATGAAAGTGAAGGCGCTCAGTCGTGTCCAACTCTTAGTGACCCCATGGACTGTAGCCTACCAGGCTCCTCCATCCATGGGATTTTCCAGGCAAGAGTACTAGAGTGGGGTGCCATTGCCTTCTCCGTTTTCAATTCTATTAGAGCTTAATCTTGAAATGTTAGCATGCATAGGCAAAAGTAAAAGTGCTACTCGTTCAATCGTGTCCAACTCTGCAACTCCATGGACTGCAGTCTGCCAGGCTCTTCTGTCCATGGGATTCTCCAGTCAAGAATACTGGAGTGGGTAGCCATTTCCTTTTCCAGATAGTCTTCCTGACCCAGGGATCAAACCGGGGTATCCTGCATTGCAGGCAGATTCTTTACCATCTGAGCCATCAGGGAAGCCCATGCATACAGTTCTAACTTATCTCATGCCCCTCTTCAACAAAGCAATAATTTCAGAGTACTTTAATTCTCATCATTTCCCTCCTGATTACACACTGTCATTTTCTGATAATTTAGGTATAATATTTTTAAACCAACATGCCATAATATTATTATTATTACTATTATTGCTATCATTTAGAAACTCTATTTAGAGTTCTGATACATTTCTAACTTGTTTGTTCAACATTCCTTCTTGTATGTGGAACCATTTTCCAACGGATTCCAAAACATACCCTTTGGAAGTTGCTTTGCATATGTATGTTGATGGTAAATCCTCTTTGTTTTTACTCATCTAGATATTCCTCTCTCATGCTTGAAAGATTGTTTTCATAGGTATATAATGTGTTGTTATTGTCTCTCAGCACATTGAAGGTATTCTTTTTACTCTTTTCGGACATCCATTGCTGTTGGAACTCTCATCACACACGGAATTGCTGTGTAGAGAATCTGTCTTTTCACTTTGGCTATTTTTCAAACCACTTTTCTTTACCTTGGTGAAATTTCACTGTTGTAAGTCTAAATATGGCTTTCTCTTTATTTAAACTGCTTTGCAAACACAATCCTTTCTCTTTAAACTGCTTAGAAAACACATGGATACCTTTTAACAGTTGAAAAATTCCCACTCACTATCCCATCCAGTGATGCCTCACTTCCAATTTTTCTCTTTCTTTCCTATAATCTAATTAGACACATCTCAATATCTTACCTTCCCTCTGTTTTTCTATCTTTTTTCCCCAGTGTGTTGTGTTGGGTAATTTCCTCAGATATTTCTTCCTGTTCACTAAATCTCTCTTCAGCTGGCACTAATCTATTGCTTAACATATTTATTTAATTAATAATTTCAATAATTATATTTTTCACTTCTAAAAGTTCCAGTTGATCTAAATAGGCCTATTCATCTTTGGTAATCTCTTGTTCTAACCTACTTTCAATATTCTTTTTTTATTTCTTATATAATACAAGGGAAAGCAAGGGAATTCCAGAAAAAATGTCTACTTCAGCTTCACTGACTACACTAAAGCCTTTGACTGTGTGGATCACAATAAACTGTGAAAAATTCTTAAAGAGATGGGAATACCAAACCACCTTACCAGCCTCCTGAGAAACCTGTATGCAGTTCAAGAAGCAACAGTTAGAACTGGACATGGAACAACAAAATGGTTCAAAATTGGGAAAGGAGTATGGCAAGGCTGTGTATAGTCACCCTGCTTATTTAACCCATATGCATAATACATCATACAAATGCTGGGCTGGATGAATCACAAGCTGGAGTCAATTGCTGGGAGAAATATTAATAACCTCAGATATGCAGAGGACACCACTTTTATGGCAGAAAGTGAAGAGGAACTAAAGAGCCTCTTGATGAAAGTGAAAGAGGAGAGTGAAAAAGTTGGCTTAAAACTCAACATTCAGGAAACTAAGAGTATGGCATCCAGTCTAATCACTTCATGGCAAATAGATGGGGAAACAATGGAAACAGTGAGAGACTTTATTTTTCTGGGCTCCAAAGTCACTGCAGATGGTGACTGCAGCCATGAAATTAAAAGATGCTTGCTCCTTGGAAGAAAAGCTATGATTAACCTAGATAGCATATTAAAAAGCAGAGACATCACTGCCCACAAAGGTCCGTATAGTCAAAGCTATGGTTTTTCTGATAGTCATGTATGGATGGATGTGAGAGTTGGGCCATAAAGAAGGCTGAGTGCTGAAGAATTGATGCTTTCAAACTGCAGTGCTGGAGAAGACTCTTGAGAGTCCAAGGGATCTCCAGCAAGGAGATCAAACTAGTCAATCCTAAAGGAAATCAGTCCTGAATATTAACTGGAAGGACTGATGCTGAAGCTAAAGCTCTGATACTTTGGCCACCTGATGCAAAGAGCCGACTCATTGGAAAAGACCCTGATGCCGGGAAAGATTGAGGGCAAGAAAGACGGGGCAACAGAGGATGAGATGGTTGGATGGCATCATCGACTCAATGGACATGAGTGTGAGCAAACTCTGGGAGATGGTGAAAGACAACTATTTTTCCATGCAACTCATGATAGCATTCCCTTGTTTGAACAAATAATTATACAGTTACCTACCTTGACACCAGGCTCCCAGCCACCAAGAATCAGCAAATACCCAGTAAGTATCAGATGCAGCTTCTTTTTATCAGTCTGGAGTCACACGTTATCATTGTTTTCTGGACTCTGCTTACTTCATTTACCATGTGAACTGATCAACTATGCCTTCTAAACATTAAAAACTTTTTATGCGCATATTTAGGTGTTCTTCATAAGGCTGTTTTTACTTTCCTCCCCTTTGAACTTTTTGTTCATGATTTTCTTGGAAATATGTGCATTTCATCTGTTTTCCTCATGTCTATGAAGTACATGGCCTATTGAATGAATTGCATAAATGCTGATTGAAAGAATGAATAATGCAAGTACTTCTGTTTTAAATATTTTGCAATGAATTTCAAATGTGTTTAAAAAACAGTTCTTTCTTTTTGACTCTGTGATCTTACTCCTGAGAAGTGTGAACGTTGAGCTGTTGATTTTAACATATTTATATTTGCGAAAACTTGGAAACAACTAAGGTATCAGTTATGGTTATGCAATGGAAGAGTATAAAACTCCATGTATATTGTGACCATAAATAAGACATAACATGCACACGATGTAGACATGGACCAAAAGTCAGTAAGAAAAAGCTGACTTATTAGAAAAGTAAGGTTTGGTCCCCTTTTCCTTTTTATAACTTGCAATTATTGTTACCACATTGTCACCTGGGCAATGGGTGTAAAGTTTTAATGAAATAAACTCTCTATGGATACTCGTATCTTGTTCCTCTCTGTTACAGCCGGAGGGCAAACACAGTTGATGTCAGACAGGCCTAGGTTAAATCATTAAGCTGTCATTTAATAGCTGAAGTCAGCTCTTCTCTCTTTCACTCCTTCACAACTATAGGTAAGGAATTCTGACACACCGCTTAACTCTGGGCTCAGTCCCACAGTTCCTTTGGTACATAGGATGCCAGCAAAAAGGATTCAGGTTTCCTTATATGTCCAAGGGGTTCCTTTTCTACCTCTGCTTTGCTGTGAGAACAAGCTAGACTGGCCAGGTGATGGGACATAGTAGGTACTAGAGGAGAACCAAGCTGCGCTAGCCACCAGACTCCTGGTCTGAAGCTGACCACAGACATTTGGCTAAACCACTAAGTATCAGACAATCACCCAGCCAACTTTTAGACTTATCAACTAAACTGTCTACAATTAGATGATTTAATTAATGACTAAATCAATGATTTAAGCCCTTATTAGAATAGCTTGTTATGCAGCATTATCTACGGCAGTAGGCAGTTGATATATCCCTTCTTCTTTATCTAATGCTAGGCCCTACCAGGTGTGTTTGGAGACACCACAGTGAAGGCTTTTCTGTCACTGTCCCTTCTCCCTGGGGCTGAATGAGAAATTTATGCTATCATAAATATATGTGTGTTAGTAGCTCAGTCATGATCGACTCTTTGCAACCCCATGGGGTATACCCCACCAGATTCCTCCACCAATGGGATTTCCCAGGCAAGAATACTGGAGTGGGTTGCCATTTCCTTCTCCAAGACCCTTCTCCAGGGGATCTTCCTGATCCTGGGATTGAACCCGGGTCTCCTGCATTGCAGGCAGACTCTTTACCGTCTGAGCCACCAGGGAAGCCCTAGCTATCCATATAGCTACAGCTCACCTCATTCATAGCTATCATAGCATCTGTCATTTTTTTTTAACATTTATTTCTTCACTTGTTTCTCTGTTCCTCTCTGCCAAGAATGATTTGAAAGTAGAAAATAAATTGTTCATATCCATATCTACAGCATCTGGTTGTACAACATCTACAGAGTAGACCCTCCCTAAATGCTTTGTTTGAATTAAATGATTGGATCTGGGGAGTTGACATGAACCCAAACAGCCAGCAGCAGGTGGCAGGAAGCATAACCACACAAGCTGGTTCTTGTGCTGGGAGGCCTTATGCTTTCCAGAAAGCCCAAACAAGGCAGGTGGGGAACCAAACAAAAAAGAAAAGCACATTCATTCTGCTCTCCTGCACCCTTCTCTCTTTCCCTACACTGCACACAGGCTCCAAGCCACTCATACCCCTGAAGGGTGCTGCCCCATCCAGGTTCCCTCTGCCACTGCTGGGCACCTCACACTAGCCGGAAGATGAACCGATGCCCACCGGGGCTTTCCTTATCCTACCTTTAGATCAGACACGTCTCTGTAGCACTGCTCGGAGCGGGTGTGGTCCGACAGCTGCACGTTCCAGAAGCAGGGCAGCTGATACACGAGGAAGGGGTTTTGTTTGATGACGGCGTTGAAAATGTCCTGGGGGATAAAAGCCAGAGACAACCGTCAAACAGTCAAATGGGCTCAGCTTGTGATGCTGGCTCTCAAGGCATGACATCTCCTGTGCAATCTCTCATGAACCTCCTGCTTGGAGCACAGGCTGGCTTGTCCTTCTGGGCATTTCCGGTTCCTTTTATCTTTAGAAACCAAGCAATCCTGTTTGGAGAGATCCCCCTACACTGGGGGGAATGCCCCACGCTGACTTGATGCTCATGGGTCCTGCTGGTCTCAGTGACCCCCTTCCGGCAAAGGGACATGGGGGCAGGCACAGAGCATCTTTTCCACTCGAGCCAGTATATAATAAATGAAGTCGCTTTTCCGGCCCTCTTCTCACCTCATGGAGGAACCCCGTGTCATCCATCCTGAGCCTCCTGGAGAGGAAACTGTGTGATGACAAGTTGCTCCGCTGATTCAGAGGCTGAGACAAATTATACATCCTGCTTCAGCCGCATTTCCTGGGGCTCTGGGCAGACTTGATGATGGATGTGCCTGGGATTTCTGTGGGCCAGGGTGCCTGTATCTGCGCTCCCCATCTCCAAATTCAACTCTGACTTTTCTATGGGGTTTTCCCTCTTTCCAGCTCTTCTCCAAGCTCCTACACCACCAGGCCATGCTTATTAACTAGCTGCTGACAGGTGGTGCCTGAAGGTGAATTATGGGCCTTCACAGAAGGAGACGGCTGAATAAACCATCCTCATTGGACATGGACACGCAATTGCTAGCTTTTGGGGACACGCTCAAGTCATTGTGACCTGACTTGAAATATGATGATGGAGGACAATTTTCCCCTCAGGTTTTAAACAGCGACCTGGGTAATTTTTAACTCATTCATTATACCATATCTCCTGTTTGAAAAAGGAAATTAGTTTCTGGCTGCTTGGGAAATACTGAATAATAACAATGCTAAAAAAAAAAAAAACTTATAGTAAAGTAACCCTACAGAGTTTCCTGTTTTCCTTCATATTAGAAAACTCTGCAAGAATTCAGTGAATCAGGCAGCTGAATGATGAACAAAAACAAGGAGAGTGGGCTTGCTTTTTGGTTGAACAGGAAAGGATAACATGCAGTGAACTCAGAGATATCTTTACATTTCGAGATGGCCACATATAACATGGGAATCTCAGAATCAAGATGTGTGACCCTAGTAGATTCAAAGTCAAAGGCTCAGCAAAAATGAGAAATGGGGATTTTATGAATTTATGTCAGTTGCTTGCTGTAGTTCATGGACTTTTTCAGACTGCCTGGATTAAAAGCTGATTTCACCAGCCAAGGAGCTTTCTCCCTTCTATTTAAATTCATTCCCCTTGAGGATGGGGGTCACAGTATAGGAGCTAAGCAAAAGGCTTGGCTTTAAAAGTTAGATTCTATTTGCCATGAAGGCAAATGAAATCTTGTCCGGGGAATATGCCTTGGCATTTCGGAATCTCAGGGGGCAGGCACTGTGCATTCTACACTGAGGTGAAGACCGTGACCTCCTCTTAACACACCAAGTTATCATTTACTTGTGAGTCTACATCAATAAACTATGAACTTTCTGAGGCCAATGATTCTGTCCTTCATTTATCCCTGTAATCCTATTTCTGAACATAGTTCCTGGTATGCACAGCATGCAGGAAAAAGTGTCATAAACAAGGATGAACAAAGGGAATGAACTAAGGAGAGGGCTATGGTCATAGGCTGGCAAGAATGAGGCAGATCTATCCAAGTATGAAGTCACGCAAGAGCTGGAAAAATAATGCAGACCCAGCCCCATGCAAGTTTGAGAAGCAGCACACCAGAGGGCTTGGGAATAACCGTACCTTCTAGGCTGACTCACCTGGTCAGCTAAGGACGTAGAGAGCATGCCCATCAGCTCCCTCTCTGCGGTCAGCCTCCACATCTGCTCCCACTTCATCTTCCGCAGCTTATCTAGAAGCAGCAGGATCACCCCTGGACAACAGCATAGGATGAAAAAGAGGAAAAAAACACAGATAAGAGAGAGAGCCAGGCATGCCTGACCATGTGTTTTTGGAGACGAATATGCCTGGGTTCACCCCAGGCTTTGCCAGGTACTTGGTATGAGACGTCAAATAGTCTCTCTGAAATATCCTCACTGTATGGAGAATATTAACACAGATTTCAGAAGCCACCGCAGGGACCAAGTGAGATGGGCAAATGAGCCTAGCACTCCCTGGAGATGGATGGTGGTGATGGTCATACAACATTGTGAGTGTTCCTAATGACATTGAACTATATACTCAAAGACGGTTAAAATGGCATTTTTATGTTTTGTATATTTTACCACCAGAAAAAAGAAAGAGCCTAGCACCGCACCTGACACATGGTACATACCCTGTAAACACAGATTCTGTTTTTCCCCAGATAAATGACAACCTACCTAGGGTTAGCTGATAGATGGTGTTTGTACAACCTGCGTCATTTATCTTTACAGAAACAAAGCAGATCCTCTCTGACTTTATTATGGGTATGTCTTTGCCAATTTGCTTTATACCTACTGACAAGCCATATGAGCTCATTGCAGTATTGCTGGCTTTAATAGCTTTCTTTGGCCCAATGCATTAGACACAGGTAGAAACTATGGTGAAGGCTGTGCTGATGCTGGGTGTTCAAGATGGGGCCCTAAGAGCCTTCAAGTTCATAAGAAAGTAATTGTCAGAGGTTGCTTCCTCCTCCCGTCTACCCTCTTTTTTTTGGGGGGGGGGTGGTTTATGGGAGAGACTTGAGTGAATGGGGGATTGTATAGGAAGGGAAGGGATTCCCTGGTGGCTCAGTGGTAAAGAATCTACCTGCCAATGCAGGAGATGCGGGTTTGATCCCTGGGTCAGAAAGATCCCCTGGAGAAGGAAATGGCAACCCACTCCAGTATTCTTCTCCAGGGGAAATCCCATGGACAGAGGAGCCTGGCGGGCTACAGTTCATGGGTTTGCAAAGAGTTGAACAGACTGAGCACACTCTACCACACAGGAAGGGAAATTGTCATGTTATACACCTTTGTATTTTTAAAAATGTTAAAAACAACTAAATGTATTATTCAGGTAAAAATAAATTAGTAAAAGTCTAAAAAGAAAAGTACATCTTTGGCTTAGCTGAATAGCTTAGAAGTGAGTGGCTACTAACTGGCTGGTGAGTGTGTGCAGAGAAGGTACACAGCACAGAACACAAACAGCCAAAAGGATGGCCCTGCAGGCTACTGCAGTTAATTTGGTGGATGGAACTGTGGCACCCATGGCTCCCAAATCAATCCTCCTCAGGAAGCTTAGCTCAGCAGAACAGTCAGTATAGAAAACTCCAGGCAGCTGAAAAATGATCTTACTTGATACCTAGTACATACATTTCTAAGATTGTTGGAAAGAAACGGATTCCCCAAATCACACATAAATGTCAACACTGAGACTTTTTAAAAAAAACTTATTCTAGTGGAACATATTTGGAGAAAAAAGTATATTTACTATTTTGTGAAAGGTGTTTGGTCCATCGGGTAGAGTTGAAATAAGAAAATACATATATATGGTTACGGCAAGAATGGGGTAATACACAGAGATCTGAACTTGTAAGTCAAAAAGGGCAAATCGTACCTATTGCACATCTCCCTGGTGCTTTGTCAGGTTTTTTTGCACACAGATAAGCTAGATATTGTCACCCTTATTTTGCAAGTGGGGAGACTGAGGGGGGTGGATGCTGGGTCAGACAGTTGAACAGTTCACTGTGCAAGAGCAGTTCTATGAGATCCAAAGTCAGATCTGCCTGACTCCAAAGCCAGAGCTTCTTCAGCGACACCACACAGACCAGAGTCCCAGCAATGCCTCTGTGGAGTTCTGTGACTCAGACCAAGACTTGCTCTTTTTCTGACTTTTGGTTTCTACCTGGGTTGTTGTAGTTTAGTTGCTAGGTTGTGTCCAACTCTTTTTCGACCCCATGGACTGTAGCCTGTCAGGCTCCTCTGTCCATGGGATTTTCCAGGCTGGAGTGGGTTGCCATTTCCTTCTCCAGGGGACCTTCCTGATCCAGGGATTGAACTCCCATGTCTTCTGCATTGCAGGCTGCTTCTTTACCACTGAACCACCAGGGCTACTTGTCCTTGCCAACTCAGAAAACTGCTGCGTGCCCCTAGTGGTAGGCTGGTAAATGTTTAACCATGAGCATTGCAAAAAATGCCAAGAAGGCTAAGTGGTTGTCTGAGGAGGTCTTACAAATAGCTGAGAAAAGGAGAGAAGGGAAAGGCAAAGGAGAAAGGGAAAGATATACCCAACAGAATGCTGTAGAGTTCCAGAAAACAGCAAGGAGAGAGAAGAAAGCCTTCATAAGTAAACACTGCAAAGAAACAGAAGGAAACAATAGAATGGGAAAGACTAGAGATCTCTTCAGGAAAACTGGAGATACCAAGGGAAAATTTCATGCAAAGATTGGCACAATAAAGGACAGAAATCACATGGACCTAACAGAAGAGATTAAGAAAAAGTGGCAAGAATACACAGGAAAAGTATACAAAAAAGTCTTAATGACCTGGATAACTATGATGATGTGGTCACTTACCTAGAGCCAGACATCCTAGAATGTGAAGTCAAATGGGCCTTAGGAAGCATTAATATGAAAAAAGCTAGTGGAGGTAATGGAATTCCAGCTGAGCTATTTCAAATCGCAAAAGATGATGCTGTTAAAGTGCTGCACTCAATATGCCAGCAAATTTGGAAAACTCAGCAGTGGCCATAGGACTGTGAAAGGTCAGTTTTTACTCCAATCCCAAAGAAGAGCAAGGCCAAAGAATGTTGAAACTACCATACAACTGTGTTCATTTCACATGCTAGCAAGGTAATGCTCAAAATCCTTCAAGCTAGGCTTCAGCAGTACATGAACTGAGAACTTCCAGATGTACAAGTTGAGTTTAGAAAAGGCAGAGGAACCAGAGATCAAATTGCCAATATCCTTTGGATCATAGATAAAGCAAGAGAATTTCAGAAAAACATCTACTTCTGCTTCATTGACTATGCCAAAGCCTTTGACTGTGTAGATCACAACAAATTGTGGAAAATTCTTAAAGAGATGGGAATACCAGACCACCTGACGTGCCTCCTGAGAAATCTGTATGAAGGTCAAGAAGCAAGAATTAGAACCGGACATGGAACAACTGACTGGTTCTAAATTGGGAAAGGAGTACATCAAGACTGTATATTGTCACCCTGCTTATTTAACTTATATGCAGAGTACATCATGTGAAATCTTGGGCTGGATGAATCACAAGTGGGAACCAAGATTGCCAGGAGAAATATCAACAACCTCAGATACGTGAATGATACCACCCTAATAGCAGAAAGCGAAGAGTAACTAAAGTGTTTCTTGATGAGGGTTAAAGAGGAGGGTGAAAAAGCTGGCTTAAAACTCAACATTCAAAAAATTAAGATCAAAAAAATAAGATGGCATCCAGTCCCATCACTTCATGGCAAATAGATGGGGAAAAAGTAGAAACAGTGACAGATTTTATTTTCTTGGGCTCCAAAATCACTGTGGATGGTGACTGCAGCCATGAAATTAAAAGATACTTGTTCTTTGGAAGAAAAGCTATGACAAACCTAGACAGAGTATTAAAAAGCAGAGATATCACTTTGGTGACAAAAGTCCGTATAGTCAAAGCTATGGTTTCTCCAGTAGTCATGTGAAAGATGTGCGAGTTGGACCATAAAGAAGGCTGCGAGGTTGAGCACCAAAGAATTGATGCTTTCAAACTGTGGTGCTGGAGAAGACTCTCGAGAGTCTCCTGGACAGCAAGGAGATCAAATCAGTCAATCCTAAAGGAAATTTACTCTGAATGTTCATTGGAAGGACTGACACTGAAGCTCCAATACTTTAAAAGTGTCTGGTATAAGCCATGATTTATGATTTTCTACCTTGAAATAAAGATTCCATGACATTAAAAAAATTACTGAGTACAATAAAAACTGTTCTCAATACTGCTGACTTGAGAAATATTGATAATAAATGTCTATACCCACTCATTTATTTATGAACCTAAATTCATTGGTCTTTCTAAAAATCCCCTTGTGCATGTAGAATCCAAGGGACACTTAAAAACTGTGAGATATTGCCAGGTCCATATTGCTATTCCAAAGAATAGCAAGGAGAGATAAGAAGGCCTTCCTCAGCGATCAGTGCAAAGAAATAGAGGAAAACAACAGAATGGGAAAGACTAGAGATCTCTTCAAGAAAATTAGAGATACCAAGGGAACATTTCATGCAAAGATGGGCTTGATAAAGGACAGAAATGGTATGGACCTAACAGAAGCAGAAGATATTAAGAAGAGGTGGCAAGAATACACAGAAGAACTGTACAAAAAATATCTTCATGACCCAGATAATCACGATGGTATGATCACTCACCAAAAGCCAGACATCCTGGAATGTGAAGTCAAGTGGGCCTTAGAAAGCATCACTATGAACAAAGCTAGTGGAGGTGATGGAGTTCCAGTTGAGCTATTTCAAATCCTCAAAGGTGATGCTGTGAAAGTGCTGCACTCGATATGCCAGCAAATCTGGAAAACTCAGCAGTGGCCACAGGACTGGAAAAGGTCAGTTTTCATTCCAATCCCAAAGAAAGGCAATGCCAAAGAATGTTCAAACTACCGCACAATTGCACTCATCTCACACACTAGTAAAGTAATGCTCAAAATTCTTCAAGCCAGGCTTCAGCAATACGTGAACTGTGAACTTCCAGATGTTCAAGCTGGTTTTAGAAAAGGCAGAGGAATCAGAGATCAAATTGCCAACATCCGCTGGATCATTGAAAAAGCAAGCGAGTTCCAGAAAAACATCTATTTCTGCTTTATTGACTACACCAAAGCCTTTGACTGTGTGGATCACAATAAACTGTGAAAAATTCTGAAAGAGTTGGGAATACAAGACCATCTGACCTGTCTCTTGAGAAACCTGTACGTAGGTCAGGAAGCAACAGTTAGAACTGGACATAGAACAACAGACTGGTTCCAAATAGGAAAAGGAGTACATCAAGGCTGCATACTGTCACCCTGCTTATTTAACTTATATGCAGAGTACATCATGAGAAACGCTGGGCTGGAAGAAACACAAGCTGGAATTAAGATTGCCGGGAGAAATATCAATAACCTCAGATATGCAGATGACACCACCCTTATGGCAGAAAGTGAAGAAGAACTAGAGAGCCTCTTGATGAAAGTGAAGTAGGAGAGTGAAAAAGTTTGCTTAAAGCTCAACGTTCAGAAAACTAAGATCATGGCATCTGGTCCCATCACTTCATGGGTAATAGATGGGGAAACAGTGGAAACAGTATCAGACTTTATTTTTTTTGGGCTCCAAAATCACTGCTGATGGTGATTGCAGTCATGAAATTAAAATACGCTTACTCCTTGGAAGGAAGGTTATGACCACCTTAGATAGCATATTTAAAAGCAGAGACATTACTTTGCCAACAAAGGTCCGTCTAGTAAAGGCTATGGTTTTTCCAGTGGTCATGTATGGATGTGAGAGTTGTATGGTGAAGAAAGCTGAGCACCAAAGAATTGATGCTTTTGAACTGTGGTGTTAGAGAAGACTCTTGAGAGTCCTTTGGACTGCAAGAAGATCCAACCAGTCCATCCTAAAGGAGATCTGTCCTGGTTGTTCATTGGAAGGACTGATGTTGAAGCTGAAACTCCAATACTCTGGCCACCTTATGCGAAGAGTTGACTCACTGAAAAAGACTCTAATGCTGGGAAGGATTGGGGGCAGGAGGAGAAGGGGACGACAGAGGATGAGGTGGTTGGATGGCATCACCGACTCGATGGACATGGGTTTGGGTAAACTCAGGGAGTTGGTAATGGACAGGGAGGCCTGGAGTGCTGTGATTCATGGGGTCGCAAAGAGTCGGACAGGACTGAGCGACTGAACTGAACTTAACTGAACTATTGCTTCTTAGTCTTTTGTCAATAGGTAGCTTAAGACTCTTGAGAGTCTCTTGGACTGCAAGGAGATCAAACCAGTCAATCCTAAAGGAAGTCAGTCCTGAATATACATTGGAAGGACTGATGCTGAAGCTGAAGCTCTAGTACTTTGGCCACCTAATGCGAAGAACTGATTCATTGGAAAAGACCCTGATGCTGGGAAAGATTGAAGGCAGGAGGAGAACAGAATGAGAGAGGATGAGATGGTTGGATGGCATCACCGACTCAATGGACACGAGTTTGAGCAAACTCTGGGAGATGGTGAAGGACAGGGAAGCCTGGCGTGCTGCAGTCCACGGGGTCACAAACAGTCGGACTCGACTGAACGACTGAACAGCAACAGTTTAGGGGGTCATCACCTAAGCACTTGCATGACTAGGTTGTCCCTTGGGGATACTGCAAGCGGCTGCCAAAGCACACAACCCACAGGAAATAAAAAAAAAGAAGATTGAAGGAAAGAAAATACACTCCAGGGCTTCCTGATGGCTCAGTGGTAAAGAATCCACCTGCTAATGCAGGAGACACGAGTTGATTCCTGATCAGGAAAGATCCCACATGCCACAGGACAACTAAGCCTGTGTACCACTACTACTGAGCCTGTGCTCTGGAGCCTGGAAGCCACAACTACGGAAGCCCGAGCACCCTAGAGCTGTAACAGAAGCCATCTCAACAATAAGCTCACATATCTCAGCTAGAGAGTAGATCTCACTTGCCACAACTAGAGAAAAGTCTGCTCAGCAGTGATGACCCAGCACAGTAAAAAAATAAAAATTATGATTTAAGAAAAAGAAAATAAACTCTAAGTATTTACAATCAGGTACATAATTGTGTCCTCAAGCAGCTAAGGAGCCTGTTAGGCTGTTAAATATAATCACATGGATGTGTACTTGTAAGAGAATCTTCCTGTTTTGTCAAAGGTGGGGAATTTGTACCCAGATTATACAAGAGCTGAAAAACAACATTTCCAAGGAACCACAACTCTCACTACTTATTGACCTCACTCCTACGGTGCTGAGAGTTGCCCTGATGAATGATTGTGAAGGCCTCTGGAAATATGAAGTGGTACATAAAAGCTTGTAAATAACAGTTATAGAAACTATACATTTCTTCATTAAGGTACCTAATTACCACTCATTGAACTTGCTTGATTTCCATTCGAATTAACACAAATTAATGGGCATGCACGCAATGTGGGAGGAAGCTTTTTCAGTGAACCCTAGTTAAAAATGATGAAAACGGCTCCTTCTGCAATTGGACCCTTTCAAGCTGAAACAACGCAGCTTTGGCTTTGGAATATGGGCCCCAGGACAGAGATTGACACTGCTTCCTGCTGTCAGGGGGACAGAGGTGCCAAAAAGCTTAACTCTGGCCTTTGCCTGGTATTTGCTGCTACGTGATCTGCCATTTCTATTCTTGCCGTTGGGGTCTGGGAGCGAAGAGCGAGCCTTTGGCCCTGGAGGCCAGTCCTCTGCACAGAGGCAGCAGCATGCCTGGAATTTGAAAGGCCCTCCCAGTGGAGCTGGCTGGTATGCGTGGGGCTTGCATAGCCTTACCTTCTGCTGCTGTGCTGGGAGCTTAAGAGATTAACACTAAATAAATAAATGAATAAATAAATGAAAAATCAAAGGCTTCTCCTGTGAACATCTGGTCCAGTGGTGGGGCGTTTCATCTCCAGATCAGAGGACAATGTTTCTTTTTCCCAAACTGAATATGTAGTAACAGCTTGGTAGCCAATATGGCAGGGAGAGGAGGCTGGATGTGAATGCAGAGACAGAATATAACGCTTTTTTTAAAAAATGAGCCAGATACTGATTTTTTTTTTTTAAACCACTGCAACTGCCAGAGGGAAGCAGAATAAAAATGGTGACAAGCTGATGAGTGTCACCTACTATTTATTAAGCAACTATTGTATCCGAAAGACAAGGTGCATGACCTAGATGACCTCCGACTCTTATGATGAGCCAGCTAGGTTCATGGAATTATTCCCATTTTTGAGACGAAGAAACTAAGGCTCGTGTCTAGCTGGTAGGTGACCAAATTCATCTCACTCTTAGCCCTGTGGCCTTTTGAGCTACACCAGACTACCCTGTGGTATGTGTGTGTCTGTGTACATGACCATAGTAAATATGGTGAGACTTTGATGAATCTGTAACCTAAAGCCAAAACAACTCAGGGAGCTCCTAGAGGAACAGTTAGTCAATGTTTGGAGGATTCTGCAAAGAACACAGGCCAAAATCAGATTGCATGTGTCAGAACCTGGCGGAAACCAAGCATTCAAAGACAGGAGAGGCAGGCAGCCCTGTGTGACTGAGGCTGCTCATGCAGGTGGGGTCTGAACCTGTATAAGGGACCATGGGTTGCAGCCAAGAATAATTTAAAACAGTATGCTGTTCCACAGCTAACATGTCAATTCCCCTTCCGCATGGCACAAAAATCCTCTTCTTTCTGTATCTGAGTCCACAACTAACCTCTTAGCCTGTGCTGTACCACCTCCTGCAGGCCAGGAGAATCCCTTAAAGCGCTTCCAGCAAAGGGAAGATCTCAAGCTCATATTAAAGAAAATCTACTGTTTAAGAGGAGGTTCTGGGACTTTCCTGGTGTTTCACTGGCTAAGACTCCATGCTCCAGGGAGGAGTCTGGGTTTGATCCTTGGCCAGGGAACTGGATCCCACATGCCCCCACTAAAGATTGCATACCACAACTAAAAAGATCACCATGACTCAGTGCTAAAGAATCTGCCTGTAATGCAGGAGATGCAAGAGACACAGGTTCTATCTCTGGGTTGGGAAGACCCCCTGGAGGAGGAAATGGCAACCGACTCCAGTATTCTTGTCTGGGAAACCTCACGGACACAGGAGCCTGGCAGGCTATAGTCCATAGTATTGAAAAGAGTTGGATATGACTTAACAACTGAGAATGCACGGTGCAACGAAGATCAAAGATCCTTTGTGCTACAGCTAAGACCTGGCACAGTCAAATAAATACTTTTTTTTTTAAAAAGTAAAAAAAGAGGAGGTTCTGCCTCTCTTTCTTTCTTTCCATGCAGTCTGCTTTCACGCTTCAGCCGAGCTAAAGAATACGGCTGGGACAGACTAGGTCAATTCCAATCACGTGCTTCCTTAAATCAGAAGAAGAAACTGAGGTACAAAGTGGCTACCTGATGCCTTCGACCAGTGGAGAACAAATTTCAGATTAAACCTTTTATTCCAAGAGGCAGTGTTTCCCACAGTGTGTTCCATGGTCTGCTGCAGGATGCTAACAGATGTTATGGGACATAGGGTCTGCTATGTTAAATAAGTTTAGGAGATAGGGGGTTAAATACAGTTAAACTGTATTAGTTTTATCAATGTGCCTGGTGAATCTCAAAGGTGGTTACTGCATCTGACACTTTCTAGATTTATTTACCAGGACCTCTCCCCCAGGAAACTGGTAGAATATTGCTTGTTCCCTTTGCCTGAGCCCTCTCTGGCTTCTGTCTGCATTTTCTCAGCTTTCTGCCTGCACTTCAAGGGCTGATATATGAAAATGGAAGTCTATCCCTTGGTCCTTCCTTTAGCCCTTCCTGTGGCTTTGCTGGCTTCAATCAAAGAAACAAAACTTTAAGTGGAGATGAGTGGTTGTCTACGCAGGAGCCTCTGGGGAAGATGCCGGCTCTCATCCCAGAAATGTTTGACAATGTCCCACATAATTCTGACTTTCCTCTCTTTTGCTTTGAAGCACTAGAGTTCTCTTCTTATGCATGATGACCCAATAGAAGGTGAGTTTATTAAAATTCGCTTAATTTAAAATCCCCTGCTGATTTTACCTAGGACTTACTTTTGATCATATAAATTAAAAGGTTCTACTTTTCACTTTTAAAGTGTTTTCCTTCTCAAAAACTCTTTATCAGAGAGAGAGAAAATCCTTTCTCCTGAAGCATTCCCTGACTTTGTTGGGGTTTCTGAAAGTGTGAAGGATGAAGTATAAAAAGCAGCTCAATCTTATAAAAGCCTGGTGGTCATTCACTCACTCACTCACTTATTCGTTCATCCAATAAATGTCTATCAAGTGACTTTTACATGCTAGGCACTAGGTATACAAAGATGAACAACACAGTTCCTGCTCTCAAGAGCCTGGAGGTGTTTGGGGCACTGAAATAAGAAAGGTGTGTTCTGGACAAGCAAGGTTGGTTCAAAAAGAGGTGAGTTCAGATCTTACATCATGCGGAGTGGTCCTTTAAAAGAATACAATGTTACCATAATCTCTTCTTCTCACTGAACAGAGCTGTGATAGGGCTAAGAACATAAAAGGTTTGGTGGCTGGCAAATACCTTTTAACCACTCCTTTTGTAAGTGAACTTATATTGAAGTATTATTAATATATACACTCATAAAAGTATATAGATCTTAAGTACATAGTGTGATGAATTTTCACAAAGTGAAATCACTGTTTTAACTGGAACTTGGACTAAGAAACAGAACATCACAGACAGACCAGAATCTCTCTTACTGTCGGCTCAAAGTCACATATATACACACCGCCCTGCTGTGATCCTGAATTCTCACACCATAGTTCAGTTTCATCAGGTTCCGCCAGGTAGCCAGTGCATGCTCAGTCATGTCCAACTCTCTGCAACCCCATGGACTGAGCTCCCTCCAGATTCCTCTGTCTTTGGAATTTTCCAGGCCAGGAATACTGGGGCGGGTTGCCATTTCCTACTCCAGGGGATCTTCTGGATGCAGGGATCGAGCCTGTGTCTCTTGGGTCTCCTGCATTGACAAGTGAATTCTTTACCAACTGTGCCACCTGGGATACCTCATCTGGCTCTGAATTATATATAAATTGAATCATACAGTATGGACTCCTTTTATGCCTGGCCTTTTGGCTCAATATTACTTCTGTGAAAGCCATTCATATTACTGCATGTTCACTGTAGTCTGTTCACTTGATGCTGCATTGTTACCTACACTATGAATATATCTCACCCTACTTATCCATTACATTGCTGACAGACATGTAGGCTGTTTTCAGTTCTGAAAGCTGATATAACATTCTGGAATGTGTCTTTTGGTGGCACAGGTATGCATTTTTGTTGAGTGCAAACCTACTGTACTTAAGGTAGTTATTAAAGACTTCAGCCCCTTTCAGTTTGAAGCAAGTTTTTTTTGGATTTGTATAGGGGAAAAATAAAGAGTGTCCAAGATTTTGATCTTAAAATGACCATTGAACAAAATAGGACACGTTATGATGCTTAGAAAAGTCAAGGGTGGGTGCAAAAGCCGAGGACAGTGCCAAGCCTGCCTAGGGGTCCTAAGGCCCACAGACTTTCTATCAGGAACTGAAAAATAACTACTCTGTGAAGAGAAGTCAGATCTGTTGCCTGGCTTGTCGACATGCAGATTTTAATTTTTAACAAATAAAGAGCCTGCATCTCCCTACCAGTCTGGCTAGATGCTTCGCTGCACAAGATGATGTCTCATTTGCTCACCAAGAAGGGCGAGACGGCTCGGGAGGCTGAGCGGCGTGGACCAGCCGAATACGCACTAGAGCCTGACTGAATATTGCGCTAATGGACAGCGGAAAGGCAAGGAGCATTTCTGCAACTTCCAACTTAAACAAAATGAACCCACACGGAAGGGCACCCTATGTATCTTCATCACTCACTCGCTCACACACTTGAAGGAAAAGTAGGCGCTGAAACAACAGCCGGTGAAGAACGTAGAGCTCATGGCCTTCAGAAGGAATTGCTTGGGATCCCTGGTGGCTGGTTTCCCACTGGAAACATCGCAACGGACCAGAGGTAGGGAGGCAGGAGCGTGCGGTCCTCTCAGTACACTCTCAGGTCTGGGCAATGCTTCCAGAGCGGCCTGTCTCCCTTCCCCTGTAGCTTCTTCCAGGCAGCTACCCTTCACAGCTCAAAGTCTCAACTGGTGTCTGACAGCATCACCTCCTTCGCATCCTGTTATGGGCTGAACTATGTCCTCCCCCTAATTCATATGCTGGAGTTCTAACCCCTACCCAGGACCTCAGGATGTGACTATATTCGGAGGGAGGGTCTTCAAAGAAGTGTTAAAGTCATGAGTGCGGGCCCTAATCCAGAAGGAACAGTTATCCTTATGAGAGGAGGACATCTGGACAGTCAGGCAGAGAGGGATGACCACGTGAACACACCAGGAGAAGACAGCCATCTTGTGCATAAAGGCTGGAGGCCTGAGAAAGAATCAACCCTTGATCTTGGACTTTCAGCATCCAGAACTGTAAGAAAATAAATTCTGCTAAGCCACCCAGTCCGTGGTCCTTAGTTACAGCGGCCTCAGGAAACTAACACTTATCTCTTGGCCCAGAGCTGGTAACAGTGACCACTTCTGCTGTTCTCTGGGGCCTCATCCTGCTTGCTGACACATCAGTGCTCTCTGTCCACTCCATAAACAGTCCTTTCATTACAAGAACTGGAATTAATCTGATAAGATGATGAGATCCTATTACATGTATGTTATTTTATTTAATCCCTTGGACTGCCCCCATTGAAATTGGAATGATTATGCTTATTCTGGGCTTCCATGGTGGTTCAGTGGTAAAGAATCTGCCTGCCAGGCAGGAGACATGAGTTCGATCCCTGGGTCAGGAAGATCCCCTGGAGAAGGAAATGGAAACTCAAGTATTCTTGCCTGGGAAATCCCATGGCCAGAGGAGCCTGGCAGGCTACAGTTCATGCAAAGAGTTGGCCATGACTTACTGACTAAAGAACAACAACAGCAATGCTTATTTTATGGATAAGGAAATTGAGGCTCAGAGAGGTCATACAGCTCATGAGTGGCAGAGCTGGTATTTCCACTGAGGTCTTCCTGACCCCAATGGCAGCGTGGCTGACTGACTCTGCAGGCCTGCAGCATACTGAACAAACAGGCCGTCTCTTTGAATCAAAGGCCAATAATGGTGTATTGTTACCTACACTATGAATATATCTCACCCTAGTTATACATTACTTTGCTAATGGATATGTGGGTGGTTTCCAATTTTGAAAGCTGACAAAATATTCTTGAACATGTCTTTTGGTGTCATAGGTATGCATTTCTGTTGAGTTCAAACCGACTGTAGTTAAGGTAGTTATTAAAGATTCTTTAGCCTGTCTCAGTTTGAATAAAGAAGCCCATCGAGTGGGAAGGACTCACAGACATCATCCAGGGCAATCTCTTAGTTTGCCATAAATAGAGAAATCAAAACTCAGAGAAGTGAGCTCAATGTCCTAAAGCCAGGATGCTCATGCAAGTGGCAGAATCAGGATTTGAGTGTAAGTCTTCTGACTCCAGTTTCAGTACTTTTTGTTGCTTCCCTGACTAGTTTGAGAAAGACGGTAAGAAGAGAGTCCCCTCTCAAGTCCCACACTTGGATCACCTGGGGGAATTGACACAAAGATTAGAGTAAGGTCCCAGCATCCATCCACATGTCGGCTCCCCGTTTACCAGCTCTATGACCTTGGCCATGTGACCTAATTACTGCTTTATGTACTCTTCCGTAAAATAGGTATAAATAAGGACCATAGGACTGTGGCAAGGATTAAATAAAACAGACCACTTAGCATAGTGACTAATACAAAGGCTTTGTGGTTGTTTAGTTGCTAAATCATGTTGGTCTCTTTTGCAACCCCATGGACTGTAGCTCACCAGGCTCCTGTGTCCATTGGATTTTCCAGGCAAGGATACTGGAGTGGGTTGCCATTTCCTTCTTACCAACCCAGGTCTCCTGCACTGCAGGCAGATTCTTTACCATCTAAACCACCAGGGAAGCCCAATACAAAGGGTAGTCTCAATTAAATAAGAGCTCTTGGTACTGCCTGGGGAAGATTTTTTTAAAACCTAAACTAAAGGTCCTATTCACCTGTAGACACCAAATGCATTGGACTGTGGCGAGTATCAAAGAAGATAAAACAGACCACTCAGCACAGTGACTAATACAAAGGCTTTGTTGCTGTTTAGCTGCTAAATCATGTCCAACTGTTTTTTGATCCCATGGACTATAGCCTACTAGGCTCCTCTGTCCACAGGATTTCCCAAGGCAAGAATACTGGAGTGGGTTGCCATTTCCTTCTCCAGGGGATCTTTCCAGCCCAGGGATTGAACCCTAGCCTTCTGCATTGGCAGGTGGATTGTTTACCATTGAGCCATCAGGGAAGCCCAGTACAAAGGCTAGTCTCAATTGAATAAGAGCTATTGTTATTACCTGGGGCAGATTTTTTTAAAACTCAAAATAAGTTCCTATTCTCTTGTAGGCACCAAAACCACCACTCATAAACTAACCAAAAATAAATGATGACAGTGACGGCTAACAAAGCTGGCAGCACACCACTGCTTGGTGCCTGCCAGGCCCCAGGCACTGTGCTGGGGTGACCATCACCCCTCCTCTTTATAACATCCCAGAAATACTCAGTAAGTAAGAGGCTAATAAGGAAGAACCCAGATTCATACATAGTTTCCTCGGGTTCCCAAGCCCATGCATTTTCTAATACCACTGTTGATAAGATAAAATGAAAATGAAAGTGTTAGTTGCTCAATCGTGCCCAACTCTTTGCAACCCTGTGGACTGTAGCCCACCAGGTTCATCAGTCCATGCAATTCTTCAGGCAAGAATACCAGAGTGGGTACCTATTCCCTTTTCCAGGGGAGCTTCCTGACCCAGGGATTGAACCTGGGTCTCCTGCATTGTAGGCAGATTCTTTGCCATGTGAGCCACCAGGGAAGCCCATAAGATGAAGCAGGATGTGACTAGTATAGGAAACTAGATGCAGAAAAGCACTATGTGACCAGTCTTCGTGTGACATTAAAACATTAAAATGCAAAGTAAGTGTAGATACATACAGGCCGTCATGCATCTCATTGACTTTGTACCCACAGCTTCCCACACTATCTACAGCACACAGTAAGTCTGCTCATTCAGCATAAAGACCTGCACTGATGTTGAATGGAACTGAATTCTCTCCAGGGAGTTGGATCAGCAAGTGCCCAGGGCAGAGGAGGGGCTGAGATGGTTCTTCTACTAAGGTAAATCCCTATTGTACCAAAGCCGACTTCAATGGGACATTTCAATCGGTGAACAAGTAGTTCTGTCCTCTTGTTCCCCAGTACAATCCCAGTTCTAGAGAAGGCTTTGGATTTGGCTGAGTGCTGGCTCTGTAATGTCAAAAAGACTTAGAAGCCAAAGATGTAGGTTAATTCTGGATCCATTAGTTGTTTTCCATAGAACCTGGGGCCTGTGGGTGAATGTCTCTAAATTTCTCTTTGTTGTCGGTGTTCAGTTGCTCTGTCGTGTCTGACTCTTTGCGACTCCATGGACTGCAGCATCTCAGGCTTCCCTGTCCATCACCATCTCCTGGAGCTTGCTCAAACTCTTGCCTATTGAGTTGGTGATGCCATCCAACCATCTTGTCCTCTGTTGTCCCCTTCTCCCCCTGTCTTCAATCTTTCCCAGCATCGGGGTCTTTTTTAATGAGTCAGCTCTTTTCATCAGGTGGCCAAAGTACTGGAGTTTCAGCTTCAGCATCAGTCCTTCCAATGAATATTCAGGACTGATTTCCTTTCAGATGGATTGGTTGGATCTCCTTGCAGTCCAAGGGACTCTCAAGAGTCTTCTCTAACACCACAGTTCAAAAGCATCAATTCTTCACTGCTCAGCTTTCTTTATAGTCCAACTGTCACATCCATACATGACTACTGGGAAAACCATAGCTTTCACTATGCTGACCTTTGTTGGCAAAGTGATGTCTCTGCTTTTCAATATGCTGTCTAGGTTTGTCATAGCTTTTTTTCCAAGGAACAAGCCTCTTTTAATTTCATGGCTGTAGTCATCATCTGCAGTGATTTTGGAGCCCAAGAAAATAAAGTCTGTCACTGTTTCCATTGTTTCCCCACCTATTTGCCATGAAATAATGGGACCAGATGCCATGATCTTAGTTTTTTGAATGTTAGGTAAACTTCTCTTACCTAACCTGTAAAATGGTTATGGTGATACTGTATTTATTTTTTTCACTCAGTGGATACCTGCTGAGAGACTCGGATATACCAGAACCCATTCTGCAGACAGAAATATTTATCCTCATGGAGGCTTCAGGCAAATAGAGAACAGACAGTAAACAAAGTAAGTAGGTTCAACATACAGGATGGCATATGATAATGACAGAGTAGAGAAAGCCAAGGAGACTCAGGTGAGGGAACTATTGAGATTTTCAATGGGTGGTTGGCAAAGGCTTCTCTGAGAAGGGGTGTGATTCAAGCAAATAACTGCAGGAGGCGAGGGAGCATGCCATGCTGATACAAGGCAAGAACTCAGGCAGAATCAGCAACAAGTGCAAAGGCCCTGAGCGAATTGACTGACTGCAGCAACAAAGAGGAGTGCCTGCCTCCCAGGTTGCTGTGAAAGTTAAACAAGATAATAATCCATTTGTAATATCACATTCATAACAAGTGCTCAATAAATGTTAGCTAGGACTATTAATGTTATTACTGTGGGCACACAGAGGCCCAGATTTACTGGAAAGTGACTCCGGCAGGCAAGGAGGCCATGGTCACCCTTTGGGATCTGGACCTTCACTAATGAATGGGCTATCTGCTCTCTGCCAGCCTGATGTGGCAAACCCAAGGGCTGTCTAGTTCCTGGGAGAGGATTTCCTGTAAACTGGATTAGCAGGGCATGCATTGAGTGCTGGGGAAAAAGAAGGAAGAACTAATAATAAACCTAGCTTTATTGTGGTGTCCTGTGGTGTCAGTGATTTTAAAGAATGTGCAAACGATCCCTGGTTCAAGCTTTTGGGCAAGAGTGATCAATGTCCTTCCCTTGATAAATTTTCTAGCATTCAATAACACAGAAAGAAGGAAGGAGAGGTGGGGGATGGTGGAGCCAAGTCCTTCATCCTTTTAAGGAACTCTTTAAATGCAGGGTGAGCTTTTTCCCTGAAAACTAATTTCTGCTTCTCTTAAATGGGGGAGGGGAAGCAAGTGGTGAGAGCTGAACCTGTCAGCAATTGTTCAGGGGGATTCTCTGGAATCATGTAACTAAAGGGGATCCCAGATGGATGGTCTCTGTATTGGGAGGCTGTGGATCAGAAGATAAAGGAATTTGCTGGCCTCCAGATGTTGGCTTTTAAGGGCATGCAGTTATCCTAAGCTATGCTTACTCCCCCGGCCCCCCAGGTCTCTTATAATTGGTCTCTTTAAGACAATGATGACTCTCTTTAAAATCATGGAACTATACTTTAAAAACCAACCAACTGACCTCATGGAAAATGAGATCATATTTGTGGTTAACAGAGGTGGCAGATGTGGGGGGTGAATTGGATGAAGGTGATCAGAAGGTACAAACTTCCTGTTATAAGAAGAGTTAAGTGCTAGTGATGTAGTATACAAGTATTACTAACACTGCTATATGTTACACGTGAACAGAATAAATAAAATGTTAATAAAATAAATTCTAGGAATTCTCATCACAAGGAAAATGTTTTTTTTTTTTTCCTTTCTTTCTATTTTGTATTCATATGAGACGATGGATATTCACTGAACTTACTGTGGTGATCATTTCATGACGTATGTAAGTCAAATCGTTATGCCGTACACCTTAAACTTATACAGGGCTGTATGTCAATTATATGTCAATAATACTGGGAGAAAAAAAAATCATGAAATTCTGAGCTCTTTTCCTTCTTGTCTTCCTTTACCCGCTTCCCTCTCTGCTTCTTGCCCTTCCCAGCCTTCTCTTTGAATGCCTTCCTGGACCCTGCAGCATAGCTGGCCACACACCTCTCCACCTGTACGCTAGTCTCTTACACTACTCACCTTGCTTCTTGGGGTCCCCTCTAGATGATGAGTTCTCTGAGGCAGGGAGAACCCATCCCTGTGGCAGACCCGGCAGACAGACCCAGAGAACACTTACGACTGAGCTGATAAAATGAATGAGCTCAGAAATAAGATAGAGAACCGGCACAGAGGTACCCAACAGAAGTTCAGTTAGTATCTATTGAATGGCTAATGGTAAAAAGGGCTTCGATACATGCAAATAAACTGGTTAAAGACAGAGATCTGAGAAGCCCTGTGGAGCACAGTAAGCTTGTCCTGGAAGGGTGGCCAGGACAAATCAGACCAAGAAGCTCAGAACACTGCTCCTCTCCCAATCATAGTGAAAGGTGTCACAACTTTGCATCAGAAAGCTCCTCAGGCCATCTCCTCAGTCCACTTGAAGAGGGCCAAAGCAGAGGGTTTTGGAAAGAGCTAGGGTTGGAAGTCAGACAGACCTGGGTCTGAATCTGGTCTCTGATGCTCCCTGGTTGTGTGACGCTGGGACAGTCACTTAACCTCTCTGTTCTCACCTGTGAAATGGGGGCAGCAAATACAGCTCTTTTCTCCAGAGGCAAGATTCTCTCTGGGGATATTCTACCCTGTGAGGAGTTACTTCTGTGGCTCTGTCCTTCAAATACAATACTTATACTTCAGTTATACAAAGATTTTAACATACCTGTTGGCGATAATTCCAAAGAAGGGAGGCAATGGGGGAAGAGGATGGTAAGATAAAGCAGTAGAAGGTGCTGGAATGGCCATGCTCCACAGTCCAGAGCCATCTGGAGTATCTCACCTGAGTGCTGGAAGGAGCCAAAGAAGGCCAGAGTGGGGGAGATGATGCAAATATCCGGCTAAGAAATACTGAAGGGCAAGTGAAAGCTACTGGGAGTGCCTTTAATCCCAGTCATTTAAGTCACAGCTGGGACACAGAATTGGGAACGTCTCCCTCAGTGTCCTACAATTGTATGAACATTTGGAGAGAGTATCAGATATGGCGGGCAAAGCAAAGCACACTGATAAACAGCTTACTGAGATGCAAGTGGGGGCATGTCCTGTAAAATCAGCACTGAATGAGTAATGACAAATGGGAATTGATTTTATAATAGTCATTATTACTAATTACTAACGGACAAATGATCACTGATGTTCTCAGCTAGAGGCTTCTTTACCACTGTGTTAGAGAACAAAATCCACACTCCAAAGCATCTCATCACAGCCCAGGAGGTTCTTGCATGACTCCCAGTCTCACCTCCAGCTTCTCCTGCCCCTCACCCTGCAGTCACTTCCAGAACAAGGCAAGGACATACCTCCCATCAGGGCTGTTGCGCTCTTGTTTCCAGATCAGGCCCATGGTCGGCTCCAATGCACCCTTCAGGTCTCAGCTCAAACACCATCCCCTCAAGAGAAGTCTGTCCTGATATCCGCACCCACAGAGTCCTGGTTCATTACTTCAGGGAGTAATCACAACCATAACTCCTGTCTTTCTTCCCTTCGTCTGTCTCTTCCTTATAGGTGGGGAGTGAAGATTTCAACAGATCACATACATACATGAGTCCCATTCCTTTCCTCTTTATTTTTGGGGACATCTCTCTCCAGTCCTGACGATTCATTGGCAGGACTGATGCTGAAACTGAAACTCCAATACTTTGACAACCTGATGTGAAGAACTGACTCACTGGAAAAAACTCTGATGCTGGGAAAGATTGAAGGCAGGAGGAAAAGGGGACGACAGAAGATGAGATGGTTGGATGGCATCACCGACTCAATGGACATGAGTTTGAGCAAGCTCTGGGAGTTGGTGATGGACAGGGAAGCCTAGTGTGCTGCAGTCCCTGGGGTCGCAAAGAGTTGGAAACAACTGAGCAACTGAACTGAACTGAACTCTCCAGTTAAGTGTAGGACTAAAGCTCAAGCAATTCTGTCTTTTCAGTGTCTAGAAATGAAATCATACCTGCACAACAATTAAGGTAGGAGAAGATAACCAATATTGATGGAGCATCTACACTAGTTATCACCTGCCTGCCAAATCAAGAGACTTGGTTCGAACCCTGGGTCAGGAAGATCCCCTGGAGAAGGGCATGGCAACCCACTTCACTATTCATGCCTGGAGAATCCCATGGACAGAGGAGCCTGGCGGGCTACAACTCTTTGTTGGACATGATTGAAGCTACAAAGCGGGTGTGAGCGCACGCGCGCGCGCGCGCGCACACACACACACACACACACACACACACTAGTTCTAGATCATTGGATTCTGTGCTATGTTTACAATAGCTTATTTAATCCTCACAATAGCCTATTAAGGACATCTTCCTATTCCCATTTTCCTGATGTGGAAAACTGAGTGGCAGAGATAACATCTTGATCCAAGCCTGAATTCCCCAAATTATGCTCTTTCTGCTAAGCTACAAGCTTTCCCTGGTCATCTTTTTCTTAAAGGGCCAGACTACGTATACATTTTTGGCATTGTGATCCAAAATGTCTCTGCAGCAACTGCCCAACTTCTGCCATTTCAACCCCAAAGCAGCTACAGACAACACAGAAATGAATGGTGTGGCTGCGTATCACTCAATCTTAACTATTGGACACAGAAATTTGAATTTTATATATTTTTATATATTTTTTCTTTTTTTATGTGCCACAAAACATAACTTGTCTTTTGATTTTTTCCTCAATTATTAAAAATGTGAAAACTATTCCTCGCTTGAGACAGACAAAAGCAGGTGGTGGGTAAATCTGGCATGAACCAACCCTGCTGCAAATAGTTCAGCATTCCTCAGGAAGATATTAAATCGACTCTGAATAACATTAAGAGTTACATGTTTCCTCAGCGTATTTGCCTGCTACTCCAACTTGATGCTAGGGGTTTTCTTATTTTTTTGAACCAAGAGCCATGTTTTCTACTTCTTTTCTTGCCTCCCTTGAACAAGCTTCCCTGATGGCTCACACAGTAAAGAATCTGCCTGCAGTGCAGGAGACCCAGGTTTGATCTCTCAGTCAGGAAGATCCCCTGGAGGAGGAAATGGCAACCCATTCCAGTATTCCTGCCTGGAGAAATCCACGGACAGAAGAGCCTGGCAGGCTATAGTCCGTTGGGTCGAAAAGAGTTGGACATGACTGAGAGACTAACACTTTCACTTTGAACAGAGATGGTGAGGAGCCTCTCTGCACCATGCTGGGTACCCAGTCTAGCCTGAATGAACACACGTGGGTCTAGCCAGCAAAGCTTGCCTGAAAAGAGCAGTGTCAGGGGCCCAGAGATGGGCCATTTCTCTTGGATAGTTGTCTGAGCTGAGATTCCCTTACTTGTAGCAGGTCCCACAAGGCTCCAGTAACCAATTCAGGATCAGCCATGTCATTCTGATTCAAATATATCTGACCTGCTGGGGCAAAAAGTCAACTATGATCTAAGGGGAGATTCAGTAACTGAGGGCTTGGGGGACAGGGCAGCGGTGGGGCGATGGGGATGCTCAAGTGTAAAGGTTGCTGAAAACGACCAGCAGGCTGCTCTCTCCCTTTTCACTGTCACTTACATTTTTTGCTGGGTTCCGTCAGTCCCAGAGAAAGCACAGGATCATAATACAGACAAGAACCAGGTGCAAATCAACCCCTGGAAGGGGCATTCCTGCACCCCCTTTTCCCTACAAGTAGCCCAAGGGCATTCTCCATCTGGGCATTTACGTATGATAATCTCTTGTAATTTCTCCTAAGTATTCTTTTGGTTTTCAATATTATTGAGGGATAACTGACCCATAGCTGTGTATGCTTAAAGTGTCCATCATGATGATATGGTATATACTGTAGAATGATCATCAAGACAATTAGCACATCCATCACCTCACACAGGTAACTCTCCAAAGGAACCGAAATCAGTATCTTGAAGAGATATCCACACAACATTTCACTGTAACATTATAGCCAAGATATGGAAAAACCTACATGTCCCTCGAGGATGAATGGATAAAGAAAAATATCACAAATATATATATATGAAGATTAAAAATGAAATGTTTCCTCAGTGTGGGTATAAACAATGTGTACACATGCATACATACACACACACACAGAGGAAAATTATTTAGCCTTAAAAAAAAAAGCAATCCTGCCATTTGTAATACCAGGGATGAATCTGAAGGGCATTTCATTGTCCTACTTCCTTCCTGACAGTAGCCTTTTAAGGTCAGGATTCTGGTGTCACTTAAGCATCCCCATAGCCTAGTTGGGGGAATGGTATTATTCACAGCCAATACTCAAAATATCTCTCCTGAATGAATATATGGAAATTCAAACAGCTATGGAGTCCCAGAGTCTGGTGATGGTTAGGAAAACAGGACAAAGAGAATAAAGAAGAAGGAAAGAAGGTTACAAAAAAAGGTACTAATGTGTTTTTCTAATGCAATATTTGCAAAGATAAGCAAGCATTTCTATCTAGTAGATAGGAATCACCTGCATGCTTTTACTTTTTTTGTTGAAGTATAATTGACTTAGAGTATTGTATTAGTTTTAGATGTACACCTGCATGGTTTTGGGTTTCCCACGGGCACAGGGGTTAAGAATTTCCTGCAATGCAGGAGATGTGGGTTTCATCCCTGGGTTGGGAAGATTCTCTAGAGAAGGAAATGGCAACGCACTCCAGTATTCTTGCCTGGAGAATCTCATGGACAGAGGAGCCTGGTGGGCTACAGGCCATGGACTCATGAAGAGTCAGATATGACTTAGAGATTAAACAACAACAACAAAAAATTGCATGATTTTAGAAACTACTAATGGAGGGGTCCCATATCAGAGGTTCTGATGATTTAAGGAGAGCCTTGGATTCAGAGCTTTTTAAAATTTCCTCAGGTGATTTCCATGTATAGCCATGATTCTGAAGGATGTTCTAAAGAATGACTTTTGAATAAACCTGTAAACCTTGCAAAGAAGATATTGAGAACTGAATGAAATAAAGCATGAAAAGCACTTAGCATAGACTTGGCACAAAGTCAATGCTCAGTGAATGTTAGTTGGTGATATGAACATATGTATATATATATATATGGGCTCTCAATTAAAGGATGGCACCAGGTTTACAAGATGGTTCTCAGCTGTCTAGTCCTATGTGTTGAGGAAGGGTCTCTTCTGAGCAAATGCTCCACCAATCTGAAGCACTGAAGCACCAAGAAGAGACTGGAAGGTAGGCTGAAGCACTAGCTTCAACTTGTGGAGTCGATTAGCCTCTCTGCAGCTCCATCGGCTCCTCTGTAATGGGGATTACGTGAGCTAATGCACATGAATGCAGGAGTCAAATCGAAGAGCTGGGGACTGTGAACTCAAGAGACCTCCAGGAAATCAGATGCCTCTTCTCATCATAAATACGCCTTCACGGAAACTGTGCACTGAATAAACACACAATTATTTTTTTTTTACGGCAGGAGGATTCAGGATCACATCTTCCCTTCTCTCCCTTGCACTGCAAACTGAGTAACACAGCATCAGGGTGGCTAGGTCACAGCTCCTGTTAGCGCTTACTATGCCAAGACCTGAGTGAGTGACACAGAAACCACCGACCTTGCATGGGTCAGCAGAGCAGGGCAGAAACACTTTCAGGAAATGACCACCCCCTGTGTCCACTCACAGGCCAGGTCAATTCACTGAAATACCACAGCCAGATAAAGTTATCCACAGCAAGGAAAGGTCCATCATTTATGGCTTCAAAAGCTTGGCTGAACCTTTTAGTTAAGAGACCATTTGCCCACGTTGACAAAAGCTGAAATTAGGTTCTCTGTTGGGTGACTTGGGATGCTGCGGCAAAATACCATGGACTTTGTAGCTTATGCAACAGTATTTTCTCAGAGTTCTGGAGACTGGAAGTCTCAGATCCACATGCTGGTTTGATGAGGATTCTCCTCATGGCTTGCAGAAGGGAACTGTTCCGCTGTGTGATCAGACGACAGAGAAAGCAAGCTCTCTGGGCTCCTCTTAAAAGGGCACTAATTCCACCCTGAGGGACCCACCCTCTTGACTTCACCTGAACCTAATTACCTCCCAAAGACTCTATTTTCAAATAACCCACATTGGGGTTTAAGGCTTCAATACATAAATTGTGGGTGGGGGAAACAATTCAGTCCAAAGCAGGTTCTTCTAAAGCAGATACTCTGAAAAATACCAATTCTTCTGCAACACACACACTGTATTCCCAGCACAGAAACCAAACAAGCAAAAGACACACACACACACACACACACACACACACACACACACACACACACACACACACACACTTGTTTAATTTTAAAATGGTTTACTTACAAATATTACTTCTATTTTTACCTATCTGACCTCTTGACACATTTGGCATTTTACAAAGCATAAAAATTTAAAATATCTATACTACAGCAGTACCATTTCAGAGAATCCACTGCATCAGCAAACAAAGATGAATATAAAGGATGTTTGTGTGTGGTGCTGCTTATAACTGGGGGCATGGAGAATCTAGGAACTAAAATACCAATTAAGAGGAAATGAGATAAATTATGGTACGTTCATCAAATGGAAAAACTATGCAGTTCTCAAAAAATACTTTAAATATCAATGTAGAAAGATAACCAACATTTCATTTTTAAGTAAACTGAACATTTAATAATTAAAAATGAAACGTATATACAGAGAGAAATAGATAATTACACAAGTGGAAAGAGAAGAATATACTGCAAACTTCTAACAGTGTTTAATTCTAGAGAACATGATAAGGAAAGAGGATTTCATATATTCGTTTATTTCAGTGGCAGCTGGTAAAGGTTTGACAAGAAGGGAGGAAGTGAGGAAGGAAGGGAGGAGGGAGGAGGGAGGAGGGAGGAGAGGGAGGAGAGGGAGGAGGGGAGGAGGAAAGGGAAGGAGGTGAGGGAGGGAGCGAGGGAGGGAGAGAGAGAGAGAAAGAAAGAAAAGCCCTGATTTGTACTGTTTGCTCATTCCCATGGTGTAAATACTCCCACCATGGCAGATTTCAGGCTACTAATCATAACTGGGAAGTTATGTGCAGTAGGACATGCAGTGTTTCTATTAATACCATATAGACAGAGCAGATGTAAACAACTTTAAGAGCCTAGATAACAGTAAAATGATTAGAAAGTAAAGATTTTTGAGCATTTGGACCATAAAGAAGGCTGAGTGCTGAATAATTGATGCTTTTGAACTGTGGTGCTGGAGAAGACTCTGGAGTGTCCCTTGGACGGCAAGAAGATCAAACCAGTTAATCCTAAGGAAAATCAACCCTGAATATTCATTGGGAGGACTGATGCTGAAGCTCCAATACTTTGGCCACCTGATGCAAACAGCCGACTCATTGGAAAAGACCCTGATGCTGGGAAAGATTGAAGGCAGGAGGAGAAGGGGGCAACCAAGGATGAGATGGTTGGATGGCATCATTTACTCAATGGACATGAGTTTGAGCGAACTCCAGGAGATGGTAAAGGACAGGGAAGCCTGGTGTGCTGCAGTCAATGGGGTTGCAGAGTCGGACAACACTTAGCGACTAAACAACAAGAAGTCATTGGGTTGGATCCCTCAGGGAAGGAATTAGTGTCCTTATGGAAGAGACCCCACAAAACTCCCTCACCTCTTCCACTAGGAAGGCAGCCGGCTATGAACCAGGAAGTGAGCTCTCGCCAGACACAGGATCTACCAGCTACCTTGATTTTGGACCTCTGGGTCCCCAGAACCGTGAGGAATAAACATCTGTCATTTATAAGCCCCCAGCTTATGGTATTCTACTACAGAAGCCTGAAAAGACTAAGACAGCATCGTTAGTCTCAATTCACAGAAGAGGACACTGGGGCTTGGAGAGGCCTTAAGTTCAGAAGCATAAGCAGTAAGTTACGACCCCAGGAGGGAGCGCCCTGTGTCCAGTTCTACAGCCTGACAGATGCAGCCCGACAGATGCAGCCCTTCTAGCTCATGTGGACAATGGCAGGTGAGGCCCAGGTCAGTGGAAAGGTTTTGGTTACTTTTTGTTTTGTTTCTCATTATCCAGCATGCAGAAGCCTTGTGATTTACTTAGCAAAGAGGGAGGAAAACCATACAGTCAGAACCACTCAGGAAACAGAATCATTTATAAGGAAAATAGTTCAGGTGAAAAGGTCTGATAGAGGGAGAGGAGAAGTTGGGGCAGTCTTCTTGCACTTAAGGTCAGATTCTGGAAGCCTCAAATTAAATACACATTCTCTCCCTGCCAAGAGGCTGTGTAGGGGGAAGGAGGAAGCAATGACAGAGTAACTCTTCTATAACAGTGGCTTTGGCTCAGGAGGGTGGGTGATGGGAAATCTTCCCATCTTTCCAGTATGCAGCTGGGAGAACTCTTCAGCAGTTCAGCTTGATAAGAGCCCCCCACCCCCCCAAGCCCAATAAGGTCGGGGGGGGGGGAGTGGGAGGTGGGCCGGTGCTCTCACTTGGCTGTTTCCGGAGGGTACTTCAGAGGACCCAGCGCCTCTGAAGGCAATGCGGTGGGTTAAGTGCCTGGGGCTTGCTGATAGGAACTTTTGCATAGTGTTTGAACATGCTGAACCCCTGCGTTAGGAAATGAAAACTTGGCTCAGGGACAAGATATAAATGGAGACCATGTAAAGGGAAGAGGATGGTGGCTGAGGGTGGTTTCTCCCTGGGGCCTGGAGTGAAACTGTGCATTGTTTAACTGACCTCCCCCCACCCACACCCCCCCGCAGCCAGTGGATAAAGCTGAACTGCCTCTTTAGCATTCAGACCTTTGACCCACCCAGCTCCCAGCCTCCCTGCCTGCCCTGCCTGCACCTCCCATCTAGCTCCAAGGCTGGGCCAGGAGTTCCAGTAATCCTGTAGGGAGTGCTTCCTGTTTGCCAGGTATTTCCATTCGCTTCATCTTTCCTGTGGCACTTCCCTGAGGGTCCAGTGGTTAAGACTCTGTGCTTCCACTACAGGGGACATAGGTTCAATCCCTGGTTGGGGAACTAAGATCCCAAATACAGAGTGGTGCATTTAAATAAATAAAACAAAACAAATAAAATGAAATTAAAGAAAAACCTTTCCAGCAATCCTTTGAGTCTGTACCTACACCCTTACTATACAGATGAGAAAAGTCTGACCAACAAACAAACAAAACCCCAGACAAAAAAGATGAAGGAATGTACCCAAGGTTGTTCTACTAATAAGGATGGAGACAGAGTTTGGGCACTTCAGCATACCCTGTGTACTGGGCAGATTACACAAGTGATTAAATAGACAAACTATGTGTTGTTCCCTACCCCTGCCAAGTATTTCCACACTTGCTCTTCTGTTGGCCTGGGATATCTACTCCATCTTCCCCACCTACAGCCCTCCTGGCTCTGACACCCTTCTCAATGCATCGAAGCCCACCTCCAACCTAGCTCTCTATACCATGGATGTGCTCCTCCATCACAGCACCAAACCAAGTGGCATTTAGCTGTCCTTAACCTGCTGACCTTTAATTATATGGTGGACCAAATGTAGGGGGCAGGGGGTCATGATGGTGCAAGCAGAGACTCTTTGTTATTGTTCAGTTCCTAAGTCGTGTCTGACTTTGCGACTCCGTGGACTGCAGTATGCCAGGATCCACTGTCCTTCAGTATCTCCCAGAGCTTGTTCAATGTCATGTCCATTGAGTTGGTGATGCTATCTAACCACCACATCCTCTGCCGCCCACTTCTCCTTTTGCCTTCAATCTTTCCCAGCATCAGGGTCTTTCTCAATGAGTAGGCTCTTTGCATTAGGTGACCAAAGTACTGGAGCTTCAACTTCAATGTCAGTCCTTCTGATGAACATTCAGGGTTGATTTCCTTTAGGATTGACTTGTTTGATCTCCTTGCAGTCCAAAGGACTCTCAAGAGTCTTCTCTAGCACCACAATTAAAAAGCATCAATTCTTTGGTGCTCAGTCCTCTTTATGGAGACTGTATCTTATTTCTAATTTCAACTCCTGGTGCAAGATCCAATGCCAGGTAGCCAGTACCTGCTGAGAGCTCTGCCTATTGAATGGGCAACATGGTAAGACCTGGGAATACAGAATGTTCCCCATCAACAATTTTCCATGCTCTCTCCCATGACCAGAAAGGCACGAGTACAGAAAACTAGAATTCGCTTCTTCATTCAACAAATATTTATTGAGAGCTTTTCATGTTCCAGATGGGGACACAGGAGTAGATCCTTTCTCTCAAGGAACTTTCATTTTTACAAGCAAAGTCAGGGACATGAGTTTCCTCTTGCTGCCATAACAAAGAATCTTATTGACTTAAAACACATCAGCTTGTTATTTCACCGTTGCATAGGTCAGAAATCTAGGGCCTGGGCTGGGTTCTTTCCTTGAACTCCCACAAAGTCACAATCAAGGTGTTAGCCAGCTGAATCTTACCTGGAGGCTCTGGGAGAATGTCTATTCCAAGCTAATCAGGTTGTTGGCAGAATTCAGATCCTTATGGTGGTAGGACTGAGCTTCCCTATTGCTTGCCGACTGTCAGCTGGGACACTTTATTGGCTCCTAAAGGCTACTTTCATTCCTTGTCACTTTGTCCCCTCTATCTTCAAACTAGTTAAGGCACAATGAGTCTTTCTTGTGGTTCAAATCTGAATTCCATTCTGCAACATCTGTTCTGCTTCCAGGTGGAGGAAGTTTTCTGCTTTTAAGGACTCCTGTGATTAGACTGGGCCTCTCGGATAATCCCGGATAATCTCCCTATTTTAAGATCCATAATTACAGCTGCAAAGTCTCTTTGGCCATGTAACATAACAACCACAGGTCCAGGGATTAGGGCATGGACATCTTTGGGTGGGTAGGCATTCTGCCTACCAAAGTGGCAGTGGGGGAATAATCAAAATGTTATTCGATTTTTGTAGTTGATATTTTTATTTGATTTATATATTTTATCATATTGCTGGAAAGTGCAAATGTAGAATAATAAATCTGAGTGAGGGCATCGGAGGTGTTATTGATACTTTGGATAAGACAGGGAGGCCCACCATGAGGAGATGGCATCCAAGAGGACCGAAGGAAGTAACGGGGTGAGTGGGGGTGTGGGGGGCTGGTGGAACAACAGTCCAGGCAGAGGGCTGAGGCTTGGGATGGGAATGCATTTGGGCAACAATCAGAGGCCAGCAGGGCTCAACAGGAGTGCCCAGGGAAGAGCAGGGGCCATCTGTCTGGAGAGCTAGCCAAGAGCAGCCCAGGAAGACCCTTTCCCAGGTGCTGTGCTTTGACACCATTCACTCAGGGCTGCTGGCGTTCTTTACAAACTCGAAAGCTAAGGCAGGAAAACAGGATCAAATGCACAGCTCTAAAGCATGTTAATCAATTCAGAGAGCTCAAAGAGCATGGAAGGAAGAATTGACAGCATTCTCAGTCTGAGAACTTGCAGAAATCTGTTTCACTAGAGCATCACTAGATTGTAGGCGAGGGGGACAGGAATGGCCTGGACATGGGCTACTCATATGGAGCCTGGTGAAGGCTGGCATGAAGTCTGACCAGGGGGTGTGAGGCATGATGATGTGAAAGAAACATATACATCCAGGTCCACTTCCACTCAGAGGTCTCTGCCGTCAAGAGAGGTCTCTGCTTAGAATATTATTATTCTAGATCTCTGCCAACTTCCTTTCCTCAGATCTTTAGCTCAAATGTTACTCTCTCAGAGAACCCTTCTGTAAAAGAAGGTTCTTTCTAGAAGAATCCAATTCCCTCCCATGCTTCTAAGCCATCACACTATGTCAGGGTTTTCCAGACTCAGAACTATGACTTTTGAAGTTGGACAACTGTTTATTGTAGGAGACCCTCCTGTTTACTGCAAGATGTGTGGCAGCCTCCCTGGTCTTTATCCACTCAATGCCAACAGCATCTCCCTAGTTGTGATAACTCGAAATGTCTCTGGACATTTCCAGTGTCCCCTAGGACATCAAATGTACCACCAACATACTTTGATAACCACTGTTCTATGTTAGTCTTCAAAACACCATCTTCCAAAATTATTTCATTCAACAACAAAAACTTACTCAATATGTAAGTAGTATAGTATATGCCAGGCATAATTCTGGGGACAGGAGATAAAGTAGTGAAGTTAACAGACAAAATTACAACCCTTGAGGAACTTACATTCTCATAGAAAGAGACAGATAATTAAGAAGAAAATGGACAAAATGATCACAGACCAGATGGCAGTGAACACTATGGAGAAGAATGAAGCAGGCAAGGGTTAGAGTGAGGCTGTAGTCTGGAGATGGATGGAGAGGCTCACAGGGTTAAACAGGTGTGCTCAAGGGACAGCAGGAAAGGTAGAAGGGCTGGGGTTGGGTGGGTGTGGGAGCCCAGGAGAAGACAACATCGAAGGACACTAGGGGAAGATTGCTTCTCTCCCATGATGACAAGAGACCTCCTATGAAAAGGGCTCCTGTTTGTCTCAGTCAATGTCATCTTCAGGGCCTTGGAAGGTGCCTGATGAATGTTCTTAATGAATGGACACATGGATGGTCAGCTCTGGGGAGGGAGAGCTCAGCCCTAGGTGTCTTCACTGGACAAAAGACAGAGCTAATATCAAAAGATGCTGAAGAGTCACACTTGTCTGCCCCGCCTGCGAATCAAGGGGCAAGTAATGCTAATATCTGACAATTTATTGATCCAAACATCGTCCCAAGCACTTTTCAAATATGATCTTTTCCTCCTCAAAGCAACCTTGTTAGGTGGGAACTCTTCTTGTCGTGATATGATAACTAAAGAAAGAAACTGGCCATTGTCCCAAATCATGGCGGCAAGACTTTAACCCAGGATAGATCATCTCTAGGACACAGCAATACTGTCCTTTAATAGGAAAAATGAAATAGAAGCTCGAGAGGCATAGGGTGATCAACATGGTTAGAGGTCAGACATCCTGCAGTCTCTTTTTCTACCTTGTAACTGAATGCAACATGCAACCACTGCTACATTTACTGAGCCCTGACTCCGTGCCCAATCTTGCCTTATCATATTAAATGCACTGTGATCTCACTGGCCTACAACAATCCTCTATGAGGTAGAAGGACCAGCCATCTTCATCTCACTCTGAATAAACTGGGGCTCAGAGGGACCAGGAGTGGTGAGTCCCCAGAAGAGACTACGATGTATTGTTCATCTTCTCTCCCTCAGATACCTACGGGGTCATCAGGTAGATGAGGGAACAGATTTATCCTGTGTGAATCCACAAGGCAGCACTAAGGCCAAAGGAGATTTTGGTTTAGGACATGGAGTAGATGAGCCTCAGGTAGAATCACCGAACCCTAGAAAAAAGTTAAGTGGAGAAAAGTAGCTTGGATGGAATGTCTGCTGAGTAGATTTCTGGTGGCTTGAACCCTCTCTGTGAGCAGGAAGCACTCTTTTTTAAAATTTATTTTATTGAAGTATAGTTTATTTGCAATGTTGTGCTCATTTCTACTGTACAGCAAAATGATTCAGTTATACATGAAGTGAAGTGAAGTTGCTCAGTCATGTACGACTCTGCCACCCCATGGACTGTAGCCTACCAGGCTCCTCTGTCCATGGGATTTTCCAGGCAAGGGTACTGGAATGGGTTGTCATTTCCTTTTCCAGGGGATCTTCCCAACGCAGGGATTGAACCTGGGTCTCCCACATTGCAGGCCAATGCTTTACCATCTGAGCCACCAAGGAAGCCCAGTTATACATAAATATTGTATGTATGTATATATATATTCTTCTTCATATTCTTTTCCATTACAGTTTATCACAGGATACTGAATATAGTCCCTTGTGCTATACAGTAGGACCTTGCTGTTCATTCATTCTATTAACTGTCTTGTTGTTGTTCAGTTACTAAGTCATGTCCAACTCTTTGTGTCCCCTTGGACTACAGCACATCGGGCTTCACTATCCTTCACTATCTCCCAGAGTTTGCTCAAACTCATGTTCATTGAGTCATCGATGCTATCCAACCATTTCATCCACTGTCACCCCCATCTCCTCCTCAATCTTTCCCAGCATCAGGGTTCTTTCCAGTAAATTAGCACCTACTAATCCCAAATTTCCAATTCATTCCCCGCCATCACTCCAGGCAGGAGCTCTCTTACTCATTGATGTCAATGTCCAGGAGGATCTTGGGCACATCACAGCTTTGTGAACCAGCCTGTAAGATCTTGGATTCATGATCCTCAATGGTGAAAGAGAACTCCTTTCCAAGACAGGCTGGCACAATGAAGAGTATACCTGCATCCTATTTGGGCCCCATTGGACATTCATGTTATACTTGTGTATAATTGCTGTAACTATCTGAGCCTGAAACTATTAATACTACTACTTACAAAACAGAGTGTTTTTTCTGGGGGGGGCGGGGAGTGGCGCATCATTTAATAGACATTGAACTTGGAATACAAATCAAGAAAATATGGTACTTCCTGCTCTCTGAAGAGTCATTCACTAGTTTGGAAAACTTGTCACAAATGGCAAACCGTACTCAAGGAACCTGGATCACCAGTCTCCCATTAGAACCATCTTTCTTTGCAGCTGCCCCGCTGAAGACAACTCTATTCCAAATGTAGAAGCATTTAGTACTTCATTATGTCTTTGTAGCCAAGCCTGAACAATCACATGTTGCAGTCAATATTATTTTATAGTAAATTAATTTCCTTTTTGTCTTTATATCATAGCTAGGGCATTGTATTATTTTACTGAAATTACACTTGTAGACAGTGTAATATAGGTAATCTTTCAATTTTATTCCAGGATTGTAAAAGAGGCGCTCAAAATATTTGTCACAAAAAACAGGGCAAGACCATGGCTGAATGAAAAGAAGGCATTTTCATTATTTTTTGATGGACCCTAAGTTAAGAACTAAAATGAAGTCAAATAAAAAACACAAGGATTTAAGTTCATATCAGTTTCTCCAGGTTAGGGCCTAAAAAGTGACACCTTAACCAGGCATGTTAAATGATTCAGAAAAGTGGGTGAAAGTGTGCAGGTGGAGGTGTGAGCCTCCAATAGTCTGATAAGAGCCAGACCATGCCATCAGAATTAGAATGTCACCCTCAGAGAAACTGGGCTATGCAGAGGTGACCTACCAATCAAGATTAAAGCCATCTCACACTCCATTCTTTCATATGGAAAGTTCTGGAGGGCTGTTGTCTGATGACTAGCTCAGATATGCAACTGCACACATGTTGTTAAGAAGGTGCAATGTATACACTATTGGTACTTTGTATAAAATAGATAACCAATGAGAACCTACTATATAGCTCAGGGAACTCTACTCAGTGCTCTGTGGTGATCTAAAAGGGGAAGGAAATTCAAAAAAGAGGGGATATATGTATATGATTCACTTTGCTGTGTAGCAGAAAATAACACAACATTGTAAATCAACTATTCTCCAATAAAAATTCATAAGAAAAGGTGTAATAATATGGTGTCTATGTCTTTACAGTAGGAAAATGAATGAGATCCTATAGTATGAAAGAGAATAAACATTTCTACTAAGTGTGGTAGCAGATGAATGGTTCCTAGAACAGCAAGCATCTTTCATAGGGATTATTCTACATACTCCATTTAAATACTTGTATGCCAAGGACATGGGATACAGAGCTCAAAAAGTGATAATCTCTGTCCCGAGTTTATGTAAAGGTGGTTTTTCCCAAACCTGTTTCCATATTTTTAGGATCAAGTAAGAGTAGGGAATGCTAGTGGGTTTAACAGCTTTACTTCTGGACTTCCCAGCATTTCTAATATGCTAGCATGTAACCTGAATGTCCAAGGGAGGGGTAGAATATGTCGATTTCTCAACCTCTCTGTCCACAGTTTCTGAACACACATTACCATCTCCTGCAACATCTTCTAGAATTAGTCTAGAAAATGCCAGTCCAGGGTTACTGCAAGGCAGATGTTCAAATCTGAATCTCAACCAGGCTACAGGCTCAAGTCGTACTGAATTTATTTGTAGATATGCAAACTCTCCTCTACTAGACAATAATCTTCTTGAAGGAAGGCTCTTGGTATCACACTTAAAAAATAATTTTCTGTCTCAAATAACAGGCACTCAGTAGCATGTGCTGAATGAACAAGCTACATTTAAATCTGGTTTCTCTGGATGAAATTATTATAGACAGAATCATCCAATCACAATATTGCTTTCCAGCATGAAGAGATCTTGGTTCCTGACCTAAGGAGGGCTCAGCGAAATGAAGACTTGCCTAGAGTTGTAGAATGCCCTGTGTCAGAGGCCAGAGCAGAGGGTTGACCTACATCTCACACTGCCAGTCATCCCACTCAAAGTATCTCTTTCACAGTTATTTAGCAGGTTGTCAAATGTTGGTTTCCTTAATCATCACCATGAAATTCACCATGGTGTCCAACTTTGCCATCAATTACCTTTTCCTTACTTGTTCATGACCCAGTTTGATCCAAACTCAGTGATGAGTCAGTCCTTGAATATCCCAATTTTGTTGTTCTGCATATAAGGATTCCTAGAGAAATTCTTCCTCCCTCCCTAGAGAGCCAGGTCTCCATCTGCCTGTCTCTGGCCTAATTTGGAGACTGAAAGGAACAGGATGCAGTTTACTTTTAAATTGTTCCTTAAAGCACATCCTCTGGTTAATATTATGTCCTTAATATAGAAGGACACGTCCTCTCTGTAAGCAATGTCTGGAATCCTGTGCAAACAAGCCTCCTATAAACTTGCCATCTTCTCTCAGCTGGCCTGCCTTCCCCCACTCCTTCTCCAATCACCTGCTACTTTGAGCTGTCTTCCCCTTCTCTTTTCTGTTGGTGTTTGTTTTTAAGATAACTCACTAACAGCATATGAACTGAAGTGGGTTGAATCTTTATGAGACTATCATCATCTTAGTTTTATTTGTTTTTAAAGTTCTGCAGACAGCTGACTGCTGGGTGAATGACAGCTGCTTGCACATAAGAGATGATGAATAGGTAGAACAGTCGGGAGTGAAAACATCTCTGTGCAAGGATGTGGGAAGGATGTGGGAGTTCCCCTTTATTCCACCTGGGCAGTTGTGGCAAGGACCCTGTGCTGGTGTCTATCTGGTCATCCACAGCTGCTATGGTTTAGGGGCTCCCTTAATACGGAATTAACACATTATTGACTACAAACATCTGGTCATGACATATTGTCATCACCAGAGACATATTAACCCATCTTTTTTTTTTTATTAATAAATTTATTTATTTTAGTTGGGAGCTAATTACTTTACAATATTGTAGTGGATTTTGGCCATACATTGACATGAATCAGCCATGGGTTTACATGTTAACACATCTTTTGTTACCTGAATGTTATTGACTGAGAGACATATCAATACATTTTTAGAGAGTGATGCAATTAACATCACCATGGGAAGTTGTCAGAACTTAAAAGTTGATCAAGAGTTCATTATACAGCTTATGATTATCATTCACATTTTGCTCCATTATGTTTTGGTTCCAATCTTGCACATATTATAAATGCAAAATTTTCAAAAATGGCCCATCATGAAATTTCAAGTGAAGAGAGGAAGTTTTAGGTGAATTTTATGCAGACATTTTCTCCTATTGTCCGAGCAACACATATACTAGTATCTTAGAAGATGATAGCTCTTCAGAATATAGTTCTGATTCAGAAGACGTGAATATTAGATCAACAATATAAGACCGACAACTTTAGTGATTGATTCTGATACATTAAGTGAACATGAAACTCAGGGTGCTGGAGAACACTCCTTAGTTTCTATAGAAGAGTGGGTTGAAGACATTTCACGAAAGTTAGAAGACTTTACAGGTATGTCAAGTGTCACTATTGACTATTATAACCCATTGTTAGTGAAATACCAGAATTAATTACTTTTGGCGGAGCCAAAAGAAAAACCACCAGCCATAGTCTTTAGTTTCTATAAAAATCCCCTGGTCAGTAACGGGTTAAATTGTAAATTGCTTCAATAAGAAGGGAGGGTGCTAAATGGGAGAGGTGGGCAGATCTTCTCTCCTATTTCAGGGGCCTGTGGGTTCTGTGCAGCTGACTGGGAAAGGAAAACAAAGAGGAAGGGGATATGGCTGGCTCTTTGAAGGTGAACGTCTACCACAGAAGATAATTCTAGCAACTAACAAAGACAACACATGGAAACGGTGCTCTGTAGGATGCCTGCTGAACACAGCTGAATCTGATCAACATGGCTGAAACCTGAATTCCTTGAAAACAGGTACTCGGCTAGGCTATGGTCAAGAAGAGAAAGAAAAACAACCAAGTTCCAAAAGCACTTGGATTTACCAGCCCTGCCTGGAGCTATACCACAACCTCAGAGCCTCACTGACGGCTCTGGGTAGGCCTATCATTCTCAGATCACCGACAAGGAACTCAAGGCTTGGAGAGCCTGAAAGTGAAAGTGGAAGTCACTTAGTCCCGTTGGACTCTTTGCAACCCCATGGAATAAGCCAAGCCAGAATACTGGAGTGGGTAGCCATTCCCTTCTCCAGGGGATCTTCCCAGCCCAGGAATCGAACTTGAGCAGTTTTCCAAAGGCACAAAGCGACAAGGTCAAGTCCTGAAGGCCCATCTTCCAACTTTAACATTTCATGCATTTTCTGGCGATTTTCCAAGCAGAACACAGCTGATACACAAAAATTGTCATTTTTTTCTAAAGTAATATGAAAAAGTTAACCTTTTCTAGGCAGTGGAGAGATTAAAAACTGCAAGGTGACTATGTCATACTTGGGGAAAAGCTAAAAAAAGGACCTTTTTTTTTTTTCCTGACCCAAGGACTTAGGAGATCTTAGCAAACCCTAGGCAATCAGTTAATCACCATTTTCAAAGCAAGTGGGTGCTTCCCTGGTGGTCCAGAGGTTAAGAATTCACCTGTTAATGCAGGGGACGTGGGTTTGAACTCTGGTCCAGGAGGTTCCCACATGCCTCAAGGCAACTAAGCCCTCGTGCCACAACTACTGAGCCTGTGCTCTGCAACAAGAGAAGCCACCACAGTGAGAAGCCTGCACACAGCAGCTAGAAAGTAGCTCCTGTTTACCTAAACTAGAGAAAGCCCACGTGCAGCAACAAAGACCTAGTGCAGCCAAAACTAAGTAAATAAAATCTTTTAAAAAAAGATCATGTTAAAAAAAAACAAAGCAGGTGGATCTCATTCTCTAAGGGAATAAGTGGTAGAAAAATACAACAGGCCACAGACTAAAAGCTGATTAAACACATTACCTCATTAATATTCACACACTAGGTGCTGTTGTTATTTATCCTATTTTACCAGGGAGAGAACTAAGGCTCAAGGGGGAAACTTGGCTAAGCTCCCAGAGACTAAACAGCTGAATTCCAGCCTAACCCGAACCTGCCTTGGTTTCCCAGCATCAAGCTGAAGGCTCAGCACGGGGCTGGGCTGAAGACACCCCATCTGGATGCCTGAGATGCACTCGGATTCAGGGAGACAGGTTCCCTCCAGTGGAGTCCTCACGATTTCCAAGAGAATCTAAATGTCTGGTCTGGATGACTCATCCACTGATGTGTGGCACAATCCTCGGTCTTAAAATAACAAATCCCCGTCATGAAAGTCAATGCATTTTGATGTCCCATAAATCCTTTTCTAATGATCACTTGATGTCACTGGTTGATTTAAATGGACACATCACTTCTAACAGGGCTTTCCCCCATCTGCTCTGCCCTTTCAAAAGCAGCAAGAAGGGAAGGAACTCACTGTCTTGGCATACCAAGTAGGAGCTGGAGAGGGTTTAGGTACCTGTCTGTCTCCTGACCTCACAGTCAGAGATAGACCGGGAGGAACAGGAGGGGACATGCCATTTTGGTCATAATAAATTCCCCAGTGGAAAATGACATCCTGTGAGGCACACCTGGACCTTCTGGCAAATGTCAGCTGAGGAATGTCTCCCCACTCAGGATGGCCTTCAATACAGGCATCCCTGACCTCTGGCTGCCCAGGACATTCAGCCGGGACCTTTCTTTCCTTGTCTTATTCCAGCTTTGACCCCACTCTGACCCGATCTCTGAATGTCCACATCTGGATGCTTGAATCTCATCCTTCGTCCTGTGGCTGCTGGGGCCTCATATTTGCATCTGACCCTCAGCACTCAGAGCTGACTGACTCCTCCCACCACAGACTCACCTGAGTTTCCAGGATCCGCTACCACTTATCACCTTTAGGGGGCACCATCCCCAGACCCCTGCCCTAACTCCGTAGAGCTGATCTAGATTGTGAGTCCCAGCCCTTCTTGGTCTGACCTATCCTACTGCCCTCCTTGAGCTCCAAGTTCTCATCTTGACCCACAACACAGGTCTGCACCCTTGAGAACAGGGTATCAAAGCAAACAGGATCTCCAGAGGCATTTTGAAGGTAGACAGTGGCAGGACCAGGGCCTAAAGAGGGGAGGTTACTCTAGTTTCCTTCTTTATAAACTCCACAAGGTCATGCGCTATGTCTGGTACACCAGCACAGGGCCTAGCACACAGTAAATGTTAGACAGACAGGAGGTGAACAAAGAATGAATGAATGAATGACACTATTAATAGAGACAAAGAAAAGAAGAGACCTATGTGTGGGGTTAGCAGCAAGACAGAAAATGGATTTGATTTCTGACACAGGGTGTTTAGCAGCTGTGCTCCTTTTAAGGACCAATTGCCAAATATATCTGCTTTTTCTCCTTCCAGGCACATGGCTAGGTTACACTTGGCCACACCCATTGGCATCCTTTAAGCCAATTTAATGTTGTTGGAAACGTCACTTCTTGGAAAAGACACATGAACCTCGGTGTTCACTGCAGCATTGTTTACAACAGCCAAAACATGAAAGCAACTTGAGAGTTCCTTGTTAGATGAAAGGATAAAGAAGATGTGTTATGTATACATGATGGAATATTACTCAGCCACAAAAAGGATGAAATGCCACTTGCAGCAACATGAAAGCACCTAGAGATGATCATACTAAGTGAAGGAAGCCATTCAGAGAAGGACAAGCATCATGACATCATTTATATGTAGAATCTAAAAAAAAAAGATACAAATGAACTTATAAACAAAGCAGAAACAGACACAGAAAACAAACTTATGGTTACCAAAGTGGAAAGGGGGAGGGATAAATTAGGAGTTTGAGATTAGCATATACATACTACTATATAAAAAAACAGACAACCAACAAGGACCTACTGTATAGCACAGGGAACTATATTCAATATTTTGTAAAAACCTGTAAGGGAAAAGAATCTGAAAAAAAAGATCTATGTATATATAGCTGAATCACTGCCATACATCTGAAACTAACACATTATAAATTAACTATACTTCAAGTTAAAAAAGAAAAAGAAACAATAAAAAAAATTATGTCACTTTTAATCAGAAACTGTAAGAGTCAGTAAGACATCAGGGAACTTCCCCAGGGGTACAGTGACTAACACTCCACACTCCCAATGCAGGGCGCTTGGGTTTGATTCCTAGTCAGGGAATTAATCTCCTGCCAATGCAGGAGATGTAAGAGATGTGCGTTTGATCCCTGGGTTGGGAAGATCCCCTGGAGGAGGAAATGGCACCCCACTCCAGTATTCTTGCCTGGAAAGTTCCATGGACAGAGGAGCCTGGCGGGCTACAGTCCATGGAGTTGCAGAGAGTCAGACACAACTGAAGTGACTTAGTACCCATGCATACACAGAGAACTAGATCCCACATGCTGCAACTATGACATGTCATAGACAAAAAAAAAAAATCAGCTACTTTCATCCCCATACAAAGCCAATGAATCCTACAGGTGACACTCATAAAGATGCCAGCTGGATCAGGGACTGAAGGTCAGGAGAGAATGCCACCGACTGCCACAGCCCAGTAGCGACACTGCCTGTAGCTGCAGCCCTAAGCAAGAACCAGAGGGCCAACTTGATACAGTCCACTGCTGAACTCAGACAACCAGGTGGCTTCTCCCGTGCTTTGACTCACTTCCTCTTCCTGAGAAAGTCCTCACATCACTTCGCACCCCACCCTCCAGTGCCCAGCATGTCACCCTCCTGAGTTTACCTGTGTTGTAGCCTCTTCCAAGGGCAGGCCAAGGACGGTGATTTTTCCACAGGTTTCCAAGGTACCAATCACTCTGGTTCTCTACCAGGCCCAGGACCTGCTGACCTGCAAAGCACAGAGAATGCAAAAGTCATAAAAGTAGCCGAGCCACGTGAGTATAGAACAGGAAACATAACAGCAAATCATTGTAACGCTGCTTTCGTTTATGAGGTACTGAGACCTGATTTAAGTGCTTAACTTCTATTAATGTATTTAATTCTCACATTTAGGCAGCCTAGCCATTTTCATTATCCCTATTTTATAGAAAAGAAATGGAGGTCACCCACAATAGCGAATTAACTTGCCCAAGGTCACTCACAGTTTCCCAGGTGGCACTAGTGGCAAAGAATCTGCCTGCCAATGCAGGAAATGTAAGAGATGTGGGTTTGCTCCTTGGGTCAGGAAGATCCCCTGCAGGAGGGCACAGCAACCCACTCCAGTATTCTTGCCTGGAGAATCCCATGGACAGAGGAGCCTGGCAGAGTACAGTCCATGGGGTTGAAAAGAGTCGGACAGGACTGAACTGACAGTATGCAAGGTCACTCAGTTAATCTGTGATAAAGCCAGAATCCCCAATCATTCATTTATCCATCCATCCCTTAACTCATGCAACATGTATTATTTACTGCCATACTCTTCTTTAAATGTTCCAGTTCTTTCTCAAGGTATATTAATGTACTGGCTTTCAGGGCATGAGCTAATTTTCTCACTCAGAAAGGAAGAAAGGACCCTTGGCTAATGAGAAATGATCCCCCAGAGAAGAACCACCCTCTCACAGCGTTTTGACTCTCACATCCACTTTGTCTTGTGTCAGCAAGGCAGGAGTGTTTTCTATAGGAACAATTGCTTCTCTGTCCCCAGAGCTTGGCTCTGACGTTGGCGTTGCTTGTGAGTGTACTGAGAATCACATAGGATCAAAGGTGAATCAGGTCTCTCAGTCAACTTCTTAGCAGCTTTAGCACCTCAGGTGAGTCCACCACTCACCCCAACTTCTTGGTGTGTTAATGTTTCTGGACTCAGGTCTTCTAGGTGGGGCAGGCAGGCATCAGATTCAACTGTCTTCTCTTAGACAACCCTATACCACCATGTGCAGAAGTCATTCCTCCATGCAACTATGATCAACAGCTTTTATAGACTAGGAAACTGAGGGCTCACATAGGATCATGATTTGCACAAGTAGCAATGGAGCCAAGATATGCATCCATAGTCATCTGACATCCAGATTCTTTCCACTGTCAGTGCATTATTGCTTACCTTTAGGACAAATGTTTGAGGTAGAAATGATAAATCTACATTTTATAGGATGAGAAACTGAGACTCAGAAAGTTTAAATAACTTGCTAAAGGTCACAGGAGATGAACAGGCACTGTCTGTCACAGCTAACCAATGCCTTCTGGAGCTAAAATTCTTTATATTATTGGCCAGTCTGAGAAATAAAGCCATTTCTGACCAAATGAAAGCCCAGCAGCAAGTGAAGAAAACACAGTGGTTCTCCAGGAATACCATGCTGGGTGAAATAAAACCTCCTTGGTGTGATGACAGCTCCTTGAAATGATGGTGTGTGGGTTTGGTGTAATTTACTTGATCAATTTATTGAGCTCCCGTCTAAATCATCACCCCAGCACAAATACATAAATTAGAGGCATAGGAAAAATACTACCACCCACTTTGTCATTGTATATGATCATATCCAATACGTGTAGAATCCCTCAGAAAAACAGATCACCAATTCAGCAAGTGCAAGAGCCAATCAATTTCACACGCAACAAGCTTGGGACGTTCGTGTAAAACAGATCTGAAAGGCGCGGTGCCCTCAGTCAAGCAAGCTGCGTGCCGAGTCCTGATGCTGTGACCTTGTTAGAGAGCCTACTAAATAACCTCGCTCTGAGGGTAGAATGCAAAGGGGATATGGGGTCCTTGGGGGAGCTTGTTCATCATTACTAATGACCCTAGTTGGCACCATCACGGCTTTTTTGATACTATGAAGGAAGAGTGTCACCTGCTCAGAAATGATAAAAAGGGAATGAGGTTTCATTGAATCTAGGATGGCCATCCGAATTTCACAAAAGATAATCTTCAGCTGTCTGAAAGTCCAAATTCCACTTTCTGGAATTCCATGAACTGTATTCTGCTTCAATCTACTTCTGCAGATGAATTCTCTAACAGCCACATGAAAGTGCATAGTTCTGCTGCTTGTATCCTCACGTCTGTCTTGCTCATATGGCTCTTGCTAGGCCTGCCTACCTGCCAATCCCCAGCAGTATTCCTTTCAGGCTCATCTCTAGCAAGAAGATGCCTGTGAATTCCCACATCAGATGGGGGACATTTCTACCTAGCACTTCTTCTGGGTATTTCTGTCATCTGCTGACTTACATCCTGCCAAGGACACAATGGATGATATTCACATACACATCTCAGCTGTAAATGTCCATCTCTCCATTTGACCAAGGGCAAGGACTGTGTAATAGCTGACACACTAATGCATTAATGTCTGCTAAATAAATGATGTCTGGTACATAAATCTCTCCTGATTGGAGACCACTTATATTAGTATATTAGCGCCCCCACATTTCTGACACTGCAAAGCATTTCATCCTTTCCCCATTTGCCAAAATCAACACATTCTCCCACTCAGCTCTGGGAACCCTGGCATCATCATCAGTTGCATGGAAAACTGCAAACATGGGGTGACAGCCCCTGAAACATTTTTTATATGGGTTGCTCTACTTGAGTCTTCAACTGAAGGTCTTCATTTCCAGAGAAGGAGTAATTTGCTTGGTTAACCTTAAAACATGTGATCTCAAATAACAACATCCAAGTTCTCCTTCTCTCACTTTGCACCTGGGCTGCATTTCTTATGATGGTGGCATACAGCCCTTTCACGTTAAGCCAGTCCTCTTCAAGGTGAAGAAAACAAAATCCTTAATCAGCAACATAATAGCTATAATTTTACTATCCACTGGTTGGGAAGGCAAAATAATAAACACCTACTAAGACTTCATTTTGCTTTTTCAGATGAATTCATTAGCTGCTCTGTCAATGAGTAAATTGATAGCTGGGGTTTGCAAGTGGGCTTGTGAACACCCTAGGCTAACTGCTCGGTGCCTTCACCCCTGCAGAAATCTGTGTCCATGGATAGGGAACCACTTGTAGCAGTGTAGCCAGAGGGTAAGACTGGAGCCAGACGTCCTGGTTCCAATTTCTAGCCCTGCCACTTTTTAGCTGTGCAGCCTGGAGAAAATTACTTAACCTCTCTCTGCCCTAATATCTAACTCTTGTGACTTCACATGTTTAAATGACTTCACATATGTTAAGGGCTAACCACAGGGGCTGGGCCATGTGAAACACCATATAAGTAATAGAACAGTTCTTTTGAAATACCATCATTTGAGCTCATCCGTCAGCTTCTGAAAGACAGCAAGCCCATCCGCATGGTATTCTTTTTGGAGGTCAGCCAGCACTTTGTTTCTAGAACAAAGACTTTCTAGAACTTTTTTTTTAAGTTTTTTTTTTTTTTGACATGGACCGTTTTTAAAGTCTTTGTTGAATTTGTTACAGTATTGCTTCTGTTGTTTATGTTCTGACTTTTTGGCCATGAGGCATGTGGGATCTTAGCTCCTTAACCAGGGACTGAACCCACACCCCTTGCATTGGAAGGCAAAGTCTTAACCACTGGACTGCCAGGAAAGTCCCCAGAACTTTGTTTCTTTAAGTGTGGTCTAAGGACCAATTAGGGCTTCCCTGGTGGCTCAGCTGGTAAAGAATCTGCCTGCAACGGGGGAGACCTGGGTTCAATCCCTGGGTTGGGAAGATCCAGAAACACTGGGGCTTCTTGTTAAAAATGCAGGTCTCTGGAAGGCTGCTTCCCATTTCTCATTAAGGGCATGTAGAAGGAATTATCTGCCCCCATGAGTTTCAGAGAGAACTGAGTTCAGGTAGCTTAGCCCTGTCTTCCCTCCTCCTTCCCAGGAGCCAGAATGCCAGCAGAGTGCAGCCTCGGATGAATCTCACAGGGCAGGCCCCCTCTGAACGAGGCTGCAGTCACCGCATGCTTCCTGTGACAAGGTGGGCCATTCCAGCTCTGGGGTTAGTATTCTGAATATCCACTACTGTTGTTGTTCAGTCACACTCAGTTGTGTCCGACTCTTTGTCACCCCATGGACTGCAGCACACCAGGCTTCCCTGTCCTTCACTATCTCCTGGAGTTTACTCAAATTCATATCCAGTGAGTTGATGATGCCATCCAACCCATCTCATCCTCTGCTGGCCCTTCACCTGCCCTCAGTCTTTCCCAGCATCAGGATCTTTTCCAATGAGTTGGCTCTTTGCATCAGGTGGACAAAGCATTGGTGCTTCATCTTTAGCATTAATCCTTCCAATGAATATTCAGGGTTGATTTCCTTTAGGAATAACTAATTTGATCTCCTTGCTGCCCAAGGGACTCTCACGAGTCTTCTCCAGCACCACAGTTCAAAAGCATCAATTCTTTGGTGCTCAGCCTTCCTTATGGCCCAACTCTCATGTCCCTACATGACTACTGGAAAAACCATAGCTTTGACTATAGGGACCTTTGTCTGCAAAGTGAATATCCACTGTAGATGCACATTAAGTCAAATCCTCCAAATTTACTGTTATCAGCAAAATCAGGTGACATTTTGTTCTCATTTTTCTATTTTATCTCTAAAGTCTGGGAGTGTGGGTGTAATATTATATATTAATTACCTCGTTCCCTGGTGGCTCAGATGGTAAAGCGCCTGCCTACAATGCAGGAGACTTGGGTTCAGTCCCTGGGTTGGGAAGATCCTCTGGAGAAGGAAATGGCAACCCACTCCAGTTCTCTTGCCTGGAAAATCCCATGGGCAGAGGAGCCTGGTAGGCTACGGTCCATGGGGTCACAAAGAGTCAGACACGACTGAGAGACTTCACTTTCACCTAACACTCTTCTAAATAAGAATTCTGGCCATTGAGTCTGGTAATATGCATTAAAAAAATCCCCAGGTAATTTGGATGTATATTAAAATTTGAGAATTATTCATCAAGGTCTGGGAGCTCTGTCTCTGCTTTAGTCAATGGCAAGGTTCCCTCAAAGGGCCACTAGCACACAATCAACTCATGTGGTGCATAAATCCAGTTCATCAACCAGCAGAGTTCAGCGGCCTCTTCTAGTGCTACACTTCCTGAGTACAGTAAAGTGGTGAAGAAAATAAATGACAAAGCCAGACTGCCTGGGTTCCAATCCTGGCTCCTTACCCAGCTGATAGCTGTGTGACCTTTGACTAGTTACTTAATCTAGTTACTAGTTACTTTTTTTCTGTGCCCGTTTTTTTTTTTTTCCCATTCATTTATAACATGGTGTGGACAAAAAGTACATACTTTAGAATTAAACATTTTCTTTTCTCTAGGTACAAGTTAGGGCTTTCCAGGTGGCGCTAGTGGTAAGAACCTGATTGCCAATGCAGCAGACTCGAGAGATGTGGGTTCGATCCCTGGGTAGGGAAGATCCCCTGGAGAAGGGAATGGCAACCTGCTCCAGTTTTCTCATCTGGGAAATCCCATGGACAGAGGAGCAGTCCTTGAGCTACAGTCCTTGGGGTCGCAAAGAGTTGGACATGACTAAGCGCGTGGGCGTGCACACACACACACACAGGCACAAGTTAATTTGTGAAAATGAAGCTGTGTTCTTTGCTTATTCATGGATCGCCAGTAAACAATGTCCAGAAAACAGTAAAATGTTCAGTAGGTATCTACACTTAACATACCCAGAGTCCCCCAGCCCTATACTCTTCCCCCTCTACCTGGATTCAGGCATCTATGGTCTTAGCCGTCTCCTCACTTTCTTAGCTGACACCACCCTTACTCTGCCTAGGCTTTGGTTCAATTTAATACTGACTGAGGGTTTGCTTTGTGTCAGATACCACACAAAGTACTAAGGAATCAAAGACAAAATACAGTCTGCACCCTAGAGGCAGTTAGAAGGAGAAAGATAAACAATTATGACTAAGTGAGATGCTTGCAATGACAGAAATGCTGGTAAGTCAGAGGAGTGGAGGGCAGGGAGTAGTGGATTCTATGGCAGGGTGGGTGAAGTCTACTTCCCATTTCCCCTGGAGCATTTACCACAGCCCCTGCCGAACCGCAGCCACACCTGCCCCTTCCACCCAGACCTCCAAGCTCCTGGGCCTCCCCCAAAGCTTTTCAGATGACACTGCTGTCCTGTCACACCCTCCTAGACATCAGGTCCCCCCAGGTCCCCAGTTATAGCACACATGAGGCAGATTATCTTTCACAGTTTCGCCAACCCCAGCTCACCAGCCAGGTGGCATCTGCAGTCTGGTCTCCGGAGTTCAAAGTCTAAAGCCTTAATCTTGATGATGCAAACACATCCTGGGCTTGCCATCCCATTAAGTGGAAAAATCCCAGGGAATCCTCTTGGGGAGATGACCTGGGTGGCTGGTGTGCCGCCTCCCTCAGCATCCCACACCACCTGTCTCCTCTCCTTAGGAGTTATTATCATAAAACACCATGGCCAACAGAAAAGACTCTGTCATTGTTTTCTGTGCTGGCCCTGTGGTTATGATGAAGTGCACTGTTTCCCGTCTTCCTTACTCCAGACACAAGTTAACTTATGAAAATGAAGCTGTCTTCTTTGCTTATTCATACATAACCATGAACAGCCAGACAAGAGCGAACAAGCTTGCTATTCTGATGGGGCCATGGTGTTGGTGTCACCAGCCAGCAGACGAATGGCTCCAGACTGGGAACTCCCCTGGCTCCCTCCTTCCGCAGCTTTTGGCTCCAGGCAAGGTTGCTGCCATTCAGGAGGTGAAGGCCCAAGGGAGCAGGGCATGGTGATGCTTCCAGGTGGCACGCTGGATGTGGGAAGGACAGGTGGGGCGTTCACCCACCAGATATAAACCAGAAAGACAAAGGGTTTTAGAACCAGGCAAAACAGAGTTCTAGCCCCAGTTCTCTATGGCTTGACCAAGGCATAACTTCTCTGAGCCTCAAGTTCCTTATCAGTGAAAGGACAAGAATAGAATTCCCCACTTGCCTCCAAAAATAAATGTGCAGATAAATAACATGCATAAAGCACCCAGCCCTTGGTAGGTGCCCAACTAAAGGCATTTCTCATCTTCTCTTTTGTGACTGTCATTGTTCATGAAGTCTAGGTTTTCTGTTTGAACCACTGACACTAGCTGCATAGGCAGGACTCTGGGAAATTTGGCCAGCTGCTCCCCTACCTGCCACCCTACTGGCCTCTCCCCCGCCCCACTGAAGCCTTTAACTTCTGTGACACTAGTCTCCTGGCTGTTTTCTTCCCTCTGAACATTCCTTCCCTGCCTCTTTCAGCGGCTCCCCTCCCTCTGCCTCCCCTTCAAAGCTGGGCTCCTGAACTCCCATCCTCAGCCCCTCTCTTTGCTCTACATTTTATCTCTGGGTGATGGAATCTACTCCAATGGCTTCAAATACCACCAAGAGGAAGATCATTACCCAGCTCCATCTCACACTGCTTTCCAGAGCTTCTTACTCTTAAATCCAACTACCTGCTCACGGCTTCATTTGGCTCTTTTACAGTGACCTTCAACTCAAACTGATCAAAATCAGATCCACAATTTTCTCTTCCTAAATAACAGCCTGACTCCTGCCTATTCTGTTGGTTGGTAGCATCAAGACCCAACTTGTCACTAAAGCCAGGACCTTTGAGTCAACCATGACACCTCCCCTCCTCACCTCTCACATCACTGCTATAGCCAGCTCCTACAGGTTTTTTGTTTTTTGTTTTTGAAAAACAAAAAACATCCTCTTCCTGGCTCCATCGTCATCACCTCTCTTTCCCTGATACCTAAGCAGATTCATACTTGGTCGCCTTTCCCTCAGGGAAGCTCCTTGCTACTCTGTTGGGTTGGCCGAAAAGTTTGTTTGGGTTTTAGTATGCTGATATGGAAAAACTCAAATGAACTTTTGGGCCTACCCAATATTTTGCTTTACTTGGCCACAGAAATATTTTAGAAGTCAAATTTAATGATTTTGCTTCCTTGATTGAAAACGTTTAGGCTCCTGGGGCCTAGTATAGTGTGGATGGATGGATAGATGAACGGATAAATGAAAAGTAAATTCTACCTGTTACCCATAAACCTAGCCTATCTGGAACTGGTGGGCTCTATGTGAATGGCATGGAATTAGGTGGGCACTAGTTAACCTCTCCAGGTAAACACCAGGAGCAGCAGCTTTCATCCTGATCATGGATGCTTCCAGAGCTCTCTTTTCCTCACCCCCTGGGAAGCTCCTGGGTACACAGAGGGAGTCTGCCAATCACTGCTGCACACCAAACCAGCTGTGCTTAAGGCAGCAGGTGAATATGAAAACGTTATCACCAGGGGCTGTCCTGAGTATCAGCAGAGAAAGTTAACAATGAGCTTCCAGCCTCTTATATATTCTACTAAGCTATTTTAAAAGAGAAAGGCTTTAATAGCACCATTCCATGCATGTCTGAGTGCAGGATGGCTGTAATAAGGAAAACACAAGAGTATTACATTGCCATTTACTAAACATCTGAAAGAACCGCTTTACAGCCACAGGTGCCCCCCCACCCCACCCACCACTAGTGGGTGAAGAACAATGAAACATCTCCTGAGCAGATGCGACACAAAAGGGTATTTAAACAACCCTGAAAGGGTTGAAAAGGACTGTTTCTGAACGTGCAGGTTTCACAGCTCCAACTTCTTCCGTTCAGTTCCAGCTAAATGCACTCTGGGGTCACAGAGGGTCACAGGGGCTGAGGAGGGCTTAGTAATTCCTCTCGAATCACCTCCTTTGACAGATGAAGCCCATAGAAAGGGAGGGAGATGTTTAGAAACACGACGTCAACACAAGGGCTGGGACTCCACCACCAACTCTACACCACAAGGTTTGGTTTTTTTCCTATGTTTAAGCTTCTCCAACTTGGCCTCCTCTTCTTTCCTTGAACTTTAATTCTCATCTGGTTCAAATTTGTAGCTCTTCTATGCCTGAATAGTAACCCTATTTAGAGAGGTTTAGAGAGGTTCTGCCTCTCTAAACTGGTAAAGGATTCTATTTCACGAGGGTGCACTGAGACCCTTAACCAGGTTTCTATACCCCACATTTATGTTGCATGTCCTTGAGATGGAGTCCACGTGCTCTATTTAAAAAGGTCCCATCCTTTTGTTTCCTTTGGGCTGCTTGGTGAAGCACCCCGGCTCCAGTTTATATCTTGGTTCAGCCAACCCTGATTTCATTTGGACAAAAATATTTCACCCTTACTGACCTCTATAGCTGAGGGATAATCCCTTCTAAGAGGAATTAGAATCAGTGTCACTCTAGAAGGGAGAATTATGCTGCATGAGTTAAGATTGAAGGAAGATAGATTTTGCTTCTTATAAGCCAGACGGTAAGTACCACCGGAGCTCACCCAAACAGAAGTGAGCTGCATTTTCAGGGAGAAGCTTCCGGGCACTGGGACAGTTCTAGATGAGGCTGCATGATTGAACCTCTAACTGGCAGGTGTTCATCACATCCCTACTGTGCACTGGGGCCCCTGCCAACTGCTGGAGACACAGCGGTAAAGGAACAGACCCAGTCCCCACCTTCTGGGTTATGTGATCTCTACAAAAAGCTTCTCAAGCCTTTTGGCTGTGGTCTGCCAGGCCCCACCCAAAACTTACTGAAGCAGATTGTCCCAGGGTGAGGCTAGGGAGTTTCTCTGCAAAGGACAGCTGAATGAATCCTGATGCAAAGCGGGCCCGGGGACCTTTGGGAGTGGGAGGTCACCCAGCAGGCTGGAGGTGAGAGGGGGCTTACCTACACCAAGCAGAACACTAGATTTGAGGACCTCGAAGCTCCCTTCCAACCTGACCGTGAGATCTCTTTATTCTAGGCCAGCAAAGCCTTTCTCCTCATGCTGAACTGTCCTCAGACATGTTCTTCCTGTGTGTGCATGCAGAGCTGAAGGCTGTGTTCTCAAGGCAGCCCCTGCTCGGTGAGCACTTTGCCCAGGCACCGGACTATGTGCTTGTCTTGCATCATCTCAGGGTGCCTTACAACAACCCAGTGAGGGGAGCACAGTGCTCACCTCATCTTTCAGAAGGGAAATTGAGGCTGGGAGGGAAAGTCATGTGTCAAAGATGTGTGACTAAGGACCAGAGAGCTGGGGCTTGTGTTCAGGTCCCATGTTTTACAGCTACACTCGTGGTTGAGAACCAGCTGTAAGGAATTCCTCTCCCCAGGGGAAGGGCTGCAGCTGGGACACCTTTGGGCAAAAAGCTCCAAAAGACCTAGAGAAGATGGGGGAAAAGGCTGGTCAAGGAATATGTGATGAGCCCATTGTTTCTGCCCATGGTACCTCCTGAGGCTGAAGGCAGAGGTTAGGGTTGCTGCTGCTGCTGCTGCTGCTAAGTCGCTTCAGTCGTGTCCGACTCGGTGCGACCCCATAGACGGCAGCCCATCAGGCTCCGCCGTCCCTGAGATTCTCCAGGCAAGAATACTGGAGTGGATTGCCATTTCCTTCTCCAGTGCATGAAAGGGAAAAGTGAAAGTGAAGTCGCTCAGTCGTGTCCGACTCTTAGCGACCTCATGGACTGTAGCCTACCAGGCTCCTCCATCCATGGGATTTTCTAGGCAAGAGTACTGGAGTGGGGTGCCATTGCCTCCTCCGGAGGTTAGGGTTAGGGGACTCTTAAGAGTCCTTTGGTCCCCATCAAGGCACTCTGAGTCTAATCTCTTTTAGTGGTAATCCCAGGGCACTGAGCTAAGAGTACATCCTGCCTAGGAGCATCTAGGGAGAATAAAAAAGGCAGGACTGAGACACAGAGAAGAGCGTGAAATCCAATAAAGGTCCAGACGACGATTTTGTCTGCCAAGTTACAAGGACAAGTTCCTATCCCTCGAGTCAGCCCCAAGTGAGCCCACTTTAACTTAATTTATGGTTTGAAAACTCCTGCTCGATCTCAAATAATGATCTCTCTCTTCTTCCTTCCATGATCTCTGGTCTTTGGAAATGGGAAAAATGAAAAAGGGACGTGGAGCCAGCCACTGGGCTCTCTTCCAAGGCTGCTTTTATCACACCGACTCCCAGGACACTTGGCTGCTGTCACCTCTCAGATGGGGCCTCAGCTGGGGCACAGAGCTGGCCTGAGTCCAGCTACCGCTTCCATCCGTGAACTCCTTGGGTCAGTCTCTCTTTAAAAACACAAAGGGTTGGCATCTTTCAGATCCTTCACTCACAGACACTCCTTGAATCACTAATAAAAGGGCCTAGGAGAAACCCTCTAACTTTCCCCACTTGGGTTGCAGAAGAAGTACTTGCTTGCAGGATTCAAAGGGCAGCATTTAAAGTTCTGGCTTTTCCAATTACTCACTGTGCAGCCTTGGCCCAAACGACTCCATTTTTGAGCTTTAGTTTTTATTATTTTGTTATTATTTTCATTTTACAAAATGGACGATGATAAAATTCACCATCATGCCATCATAAGGTTGTTTTAAGGGTGAAATGAAAGGTTGTAAACTATAAAATACTGCTCAATTTTAAGTCTTATCATTATGACCAAGCCTTTCTGAATCTTATGTAGCTATTACCTAATTTTTTTCCCTCGATAGCAGTGTTTCTGAAATTATAACATTATTATTCACTGGTATTCTATTTCTGCAAAGGCCAGATACTGAGCAAACTTTATTCTTTGACACACAGCCTAGCAGGTGGGAGTTATCAGGAGAAGCCCCTGTGTGTCCGAGAAGCACTTAGGAATCTCTCTATATTCTTAAGGCTGGTCCTTGGGCAGATTATTGAGGTGTAGTTATGCTCCTTCACTGAAGAAGGACAGGCAGGAAATTCAAAATAGAGAAACTGAAAGGATAAAGGAGCATTGGCCATGGACCACTCTGTACAGGGTTAACGGAATATCCATATTTCAAAGATCTCTGTCACCACCTTGAGGTGAGTTATTCATACAGTCACCAAACAGTTAATGAATACACATCAGAGCCAGGCCGAGCTGTGGGGATGCAAAGATGGGTGGACCCTGAAATGGTTCCTCCCCTTGGTGGAGCTTACATCCTTATAGTGTGTATTAGTTTGTTATGGCTGCTGTAACAAAGTACCAGAGACTGGGTAGCTTAAACAGTGGATAATTAAGGTTCAGATGGTCAAGAATCTGCCTGCAATGAGGGAGACCTGGGTTCAATCCCTGGGTCAGGAAGATCCCCTGGAGAAGGGAATGGCTACCCACTTTAGTATTCTTGCCTGGAGAATTCCATGAAATGAGCAGTCCAGCTGGCTTCAGTCCATGGGGTTGCAAAGAGTTGGACACTACTGAGTGACTAATACTTTCACAGTGCTGGAGGCTGGAAGTTTGAGATCGAGGTTTTGACAAGTTGTTTCTTCTGAGGTCTCTCTCCTGGACCCACAAAGGGGTCATCTTCTCCCTGGATCCTCCTGTGGTCATTCCTCTGTGGGTCTGTGTCCTCATCCCTTCTTATAAGAACACTAACCAGATTAGATTAGGGCCCACCGTAATGTCCTCATTTCACCTAGTTCAGTTCAGTCGCTCAGTCGTGTCCGACTCTTTGCGACCCCATGAATTGCAGCACGCCAGGCCTCTCTGTCCATCACCAACTCCTGGAGTCTACCCAAACCCATGTCCATCGAGTCGGTGATGCCATCCAACCATGTCATCCTCTGTCGTACCCTTCTCCTCCTGCCCCCAATCCTACCCAGCATTAGGGTCTTTTCCAATGAGTCAACCCTTCGCATGAGGTGGCCAAAGTATTGGAGTTTCAGCTTCAACATCAGACCTTCCAATGAACATCCAGGATTGATCTCTTTTAGGATGGATTGATTGGATCTCCTTGCAGTCCAAGGGACTCTCAAGAGTATTCTCCAACACCACAGTTCAAAAGCATCAATTCTGTCGCGCTCAGCTTTCTTCACCGTCCAACTCTCACATCCATACATGACCACTGGAAAAACCATAGCCTTGACTAGACGGACTTTTGTTGGAAAAGTAATGTCTCTGCTTTTAAATATGCTATCTAGGTTGGCCATAACCTTCCTTCCAAGGAGCAAGCATCTTTTAATTTCATGGCAGCAGTCACCATCAGCAGTGATTCTGGAGCCCAAAAAAATAAAGTCTGACACTGTTTCCACTGTTTCCCCATCTATTTCCCATGGAGTGATGGGACCAGATGCCATGATCTTAGTTTTCTGAACGTTGAGCTTTAAGCCAACTTTTCACTCTCCTCATTCACCTTCATCAAGAGGCTCTTTAGTTCTCCTTCACTTTCTGCCATAAGGGTGGTGTCATCTGCATATCTGAGGTTATTGATATTTCTCCCGGCAATCTTGATTCCAGCTTGTGTTTCTTCCAGCCCAGCGTTTCTCATGATGTCCTCTGCATATAAGTTAAATAAGCAGGGTGACAATATACAGCCTTGACGTACTCCTTTTCCTATTTGGAACCAGTCTGTTGTTCCATGTCCAGTTCTAACTGTTGCTTCCTGTCTCTCAAAACCCTAAGTTCAAATACAGTCACATTCTGAGACACTGGGGGTTAGGATTTCAACAAATCAACTTTGGGGGACATAATTCAGCCATCCCATAGGTCAACGTCGCTTAACAATCACAGTAACAAAGGCGGAACTATGACCCTGAAAGGGATGGGAGAGAGCAGTCCAGAGTAATGTCCACGGTCTGGAAGAGGGGATGCCAGTCAGGAAGTCACCTGAAGAAATACGGATTAAATCAAAATCTGAAGGAGGATGTTTGGAGAGTGAAGACAAGAGGAACAGTGTGCTCTAAGACCTTGCAGGAGGAAGCTTGGCCGGGATGAGGGCTGTGGTGCCCCAGAAGATGTTTGGTGTTTGTCCCTGGCTCCTGTCACAGAGCGCCTACAACCCTCGGAATTTCCCGAATGATAAGAACATCTTGTGTTCTAATGAGGAAACCCTCGGCAGCCCCTAGACAGTTTTGGAATGGGGGCTGCTTGCCAGAAAAGCCACGCCTTGATTAGAAGCTTAGAACATTCAGCTCCACTCTCCCATTTCTGGGTGAAAAGTAGGTAAGGTAGAGAATGAGTTAATCACCAATGGCCGGGGACTTCCCTGCTGGTCCAGTGGCTCAGACTCTGCACTCCCAGTGCAGGGGGCCTGGGTTCCATTCCTGCTCAGGGAACTAGATCCCCCTTGCCACAACTAAGACCAGGTGTCGCCAAATAAGTAAATTAATTAATTTAAAAAATCACTCATGGTCAATGATCCTCACACATGCTTGCTGGATGGAACTGTCATACATGTCCCTAAATGACAGGCTGCAGACAGCTTCTGAGTTGGTGAACACATGAAGGTTCTGGAAGGGTAGTGGGCCCACAGAGGGGATGCACCTTGCCCCCCATATTTTGCCTTGTGCGTCTCTTCCATTTGGCTGTCTCTGAGTTGCATCCTTTATAGTTAACCAGTAACAGTAAACAATAGTTAACATTGTTTCCCAGGTGCACTAGTGGTAAAGAATCTTCCTGTCCATGTAGGAGATGGGGGTTTGATCCCTGGGTTGGGAAGATCCCCTGGAGAAGGAAATGTCAAGCCACTCCAGAAGTCTTGTCTGAGAAATCCATGGACAGAGGAGTCTGCCGGGCTACAGTCTATGGGGTCACAAAGAGTGAGACACAACTGAGCACACGTGCCACAGTGCATATGAAACTCTTTCCTAAGTTCTGTGAGTCATTCTAGCAAATTAGCAAACCTAACTGAGGAGAGGCGGGTTTGGAAACCCCCCGACTTTGGAGCCAAATGTGACAGACATGAGAGTAACCCAGGGACTTGATACTTATGACTGGTATCTGAAGTATAGGTAGTCTTGTGGGTCTGAGCCTTAAACCCATGGGGTCTGTTGCTAACACTGGGTAGTAGTACCAGAATTGAAATGAACTGTAGGACACCCACTTGAGTTTTTAGCGAACTGGAGAAGAGTTTTCCGGCAAGAACACTCAATCATGCATGCATCTGCAGGAGTCGGTGTGGGGATAGAAGTAGAATAATAATAAAATAAAATAATGTATTCAGCCATAAAATGGAACAAAGTAGTGATACATGCTGCAACTCGGATGAACCTCAGACACATTATGCTCAATGAAAGCAGCCAGACACAAAAGGTCATATAGTCTATGATTCCTCTTATAGGATCTATCTAGAAGAGGCAAATCCATAAAGATAGAAAGCAGATCAGTGGTTAGCAGAGGATGGAGGAGAAGGGATGTGGAGTGATTATTTGATGAGTACACGGTGCTTATCAGGGGTGATGAAAACGTCCTGAAACTAGACAGAGGAGATCACCTCATAATGCTGTAACTAACTAAACACTACTGAATTGCACATTTAAAAATGGCTATTTATATGAAATCATGTGAATTTCAACTTAATAAAAAAAATGAGGATGATACAGCTAGCATGGCAGAACAACTGCAGTAGGCCAACAGTACTTTTACACAGTTTATCCTGTTGAATCTTCACTACAAAGGCTGGTGTGCCTGGGACACCCTCACTCCTGACCCCAACCCCCACCTCCCCAAGCTCTTCTCTCTTCCATTCCCGCCCTGCATCCTTGGTCATCTCCTCCAGGCCATTGTTTTAAATACCACCTATACGCTGACAACTTCAAAATTTATGTCTCTAGTCTGACCTCTCTACTGAGTTCCAGAATCATAAATTCAACTCCCCACCCGACACCTCTACTCTGGACAGCTAAAAGGCATCTCAGACTTAAAATCCCAAATTGAAATCTTGACTTTTCTCCTCTGCACCTGCTCTAGCCAGTGTCACTCAGGTCAGGAAAGAGCAGCTCACTCCAGCTGCCCAGTTGCTTAGGCCAGAAACTATGGAGTCATTCTTTTTCCCTAAGCTTTATTGAAGTACAATAAAACTCAATAAATTCATCCATGTTATGTATGTGCAGCTTGACAAACTGTGGCAGTTGTGTACAGTCACATAACCATCATCACCATCAGGATACAGAACTATTCCAGCAGCCTAACTTTTTTTATGGCCCTTTTGCAATTAATCCACTTCCCTGAAACTCAGCTCCAGGTAACCCCTGATCTGCTTACTGTTACCACAGTTTAACCTTTCCTATAATTGCACATAAAAAGAATCACAAAATCACAGAGTGTGCAGTTTTGTGTGATTGACTCCCTGTACTCAGCATAATGTTTTTGAAATTCACCCAAGTTGTCACTTGTATTATTATCACATTCCTTTTCATTGCTGAGTGGTCTTCCAAAGTATGGCTACAGCACCGTTTGGGTGGAATCAGGAGTTCTGTTTCTCCTAAGTTATGCCTGAGATCCAAACTTCAGATTTTGACCTTAAATGATATTTAAAAACAAGCTCATGTATAGGAGACGTTAGTGGAGAAGACCAAGGTGGAGGGTTACCCTTCCCCCCCAACGCTTAGCTGCTATTGAGCAAAAGAGGAAGAGAAGCCAGAAAAGAAGTCTTCCTAAAAGAGGTTGTGCATGTCCCCCTCCTCCCCCAATAAACAGCAGAAGGCCTCCACGCGGTGTTATGTCATGAGGAGCCAATGGGGATCTAAGGGTCAAGATTCTAGACGGTCCCTGTGTCAGATCTTTTTAGATCTGAAATCTGCCAACAAGAAGCCTTGACCCCAAAGCTCATATTTACCACCATTTAATTATAGCTGCCCCCACCTTTCCTTCACAAGATGCTCTATGAGATCCTGTGATCTGTAATAGACTTCCTCATCATCCTCAGTGAAAAATCAAGGTCTCTTCCTCTCTTCCACTTCAGCTGGAAACACCTGGTACCCACGTGTCACGATGTACATTCTTCCAGGAGAGAAACCAGTGCTGGTCCTTCCCCCTAGAACAACACGATGGCCAAGCCAGCCTACTTCTGAAGGAAAGCTGAGCCCCAAACACATTCATCTTTGTCAACGACCTGAGGGCGGCTGCAAGAAGACTGTGCCTCCCATGTGTAGCGAGGCCTCTCTGTGTCGGGGGAAACTCCCGCATCCGGGAGGAGGTTTTTGTACTCTTGTTAAAACCTGATACAACATCACAGCACAAGATATCAAAACTGCAAGGGCCTGGGGAGCATTTTGATCCAAACTTTTCATTTGAAGGATGAGAACTAAAGCAGAAAGAGGGCCCGTGACCTAAGCAAGGCCACATGGTGAAGACGCTCTGCTCCTGCACACGGTGCTGTCGCCTTTACCACCAGGCGATACGAACTGAACACCTGTTATTTTCAGGACTCTGGGCTATGAAAGGAGGAAACACTTCCGTAGGCACCACGATACGCCCTGACTCTTAGCATCCTGCAGCCCTTTTGCAGAAGTCAGTTCAGATGTTTCAAGACAGATAACAATAAGAGTGTCATAGACTTAGATGCCTAAAGAACAAATGCCAAGGGTTGGCTGGGAAAGCTCTGAGAAGAAGGGGTGTTTTGAACTAAACCCAGGAGGGAACAACTAAAATCACTGAGTACCTCTTAGGTACTGTGCTAGAGGCTACTTTGATCCTGCAACCAACTCTGTCAGTTTAGTATTATTATTCTCATTTACAATGAAGAAATCTGAAGCTCAAAGGTGGAAAGTCACCAGCACAGTTTCGCACAACTAGGTAGTCAATGATGGAGCTGGGATCTGAGTGTGACCCCAAAGCCTTGGTGTTGTTTTACTGGGATGAAGTTAAAAGAGAAGGATTAAAAAGAAGTTTCTGTATCCAAGAGGTGTCAGAGAGGGCATGCACGGGCGATAAGATTCTGAGAACCTATGCATGGATGATTTATGAATTCTGCACAAGTTACCTGTCTTTGGGGATGCTTCACTGCCTGTTTATAACTCAACCAATGAGTATGCAAATGCAGAAGGAAGAGGTGGGTTGTACTGTTCACTGAATGCATGAGTACTGGGGCATTGTGTCAGTCTCTGGGTGCCAAGTCTGTAGATAAGATGGGGTTCTCCCCCTTGAAAAGGCTGTGGGACAAAGCACACATGACCAAATAGACTGAACTGTTAATATGTGTTATGGAGATATGCTACCAAAAGGCAGACTTTAAGAGGAAATTTGAACACCATGCAAATAGGAGATCTTAATATAATTAAAAACATTACACCTGGCAAAAACCTTAGTGATCATGTAGTCTAACTTTCCACAGTATAACAGATGAAACTGAGTTGTAGCCAGGGGAAATGATATTCTCAAGATCACACAGCTGAGCAGGGACCAGAACCCTTGTTTCTTAACAAAACTGAGCCTCTCAGATGCTCCATATCAACTTGCAAATGAAGGCTGCTGAAATGAACAGCTAGAACTGGGTGCGTAGATGAAGCACAGCTTCCTTCAGGCCCTGACACAGACTATTCCCACCCAACACCCCTGAATGCTGAGGAGCAAACATGCCACATGAACCCCTGGGGATTCAGCTAGTGAAGGCACCCTCTATAAGCCTGCGCCTTGCTGCCCTTCTGGGAGAGAGCCCTCTCTTGGCAAGCCAAGGACAACACAGCCGTAAGAGTCAGCTAATGGCCTTCCCCTGGAATGGCACTGAATCACCAACAATAACAAGGAACAGGACCCTGCCCTTAATAGTTTTGATATCCTTTCTGATAGAAACTAAGTGGAGGCTTCCAAGTTCAGGGTAGAAAATTTTTGTCTGATAAAGTCACAGACATGGTTGGGCAGTGGCTGGGGAGAACAAGAGGGGAGGATGCCTGTGATGACCACTAAGCAGTCACTTTTAGTTTCTGGATGCTGTTTTATTTTTTTATTTTATTTTATTTTTATAAATTTATTTATTTTAGTTGGGGGCTAATTACTTTACAATATTGTAATAGTTTTTGCCATACATTGACATGAATCAGCCATGGGTTTACATGTGTTCCCCTTCCTGGACACCCCACCCACCTCCCTCCCCATCCCATCCCTCTGGGTCATCCCATTGCCCCGGCCCTGAGCCCTTGTCTCATGCATCGAAGATGGAATGGTGTTCTGTTTCACATATGATAATATACATGTTTCAATGCTATTCTCCCAGAACGTCCCACCCTCACCTTCTCCCTCAGAGTCCATAAAATTGTTCTATGCATCTGTGTCTCTTATTCTGTCTTGCATATAGGGTTATCGTTACCATCTTTCAAATTCCATATATATGCATTAGTATACTGTATTGTTGTTTTTCTTTCTGGCTTACTTCACTCTGTATAATGGGCTCCAGTTTCATCCATCTCAGTAGAACCGATTCAAATGTATTTTCTACTAGCAATAAATGCTGGAGAGGGTATGGAGAAAAGGGAACCCTCTTACACTGTTGGTGGGAATGCAAACTAGTACAGCCACTATGGAGAATAGTGTGGAGATTCCTTAAAAAACTGGGAATAGAACTGCCATATGACCCAGCAATCCCACTGCTGGGCATATACACCGAAGAAACCAGAATTGAAAGAGACGCGTGTACCCCAATGTTCATCGCAGCACTGTTTACAATAGCCAGGACATGGAAGCAACCTAGATGTCCATCAGCAGACGAATGGATAAGGAAGCTGTGGTACATATACACAATGGAATATTACTCAGCCATAAAAAAGCAGTCACTTTTAATAAGGAACCAGAGATTGCACTTCAATCTAAATTCGCCCACTCACCCACTCATCCATTCACCTATCCATCTGTCTATCCACCCACCCATCCATCTGTCCATCCGTCCATCCATCCATCCTCCATCCAAGTGCCAATTATGTGCCAGGCACTGTTCTGGGCTCTGAGTCATAAACAACAACCAAAACAAAGCCAAAATCCCAAGGTCTCTGTCTCTTAGGCATGTTCATTCCAGCAGGGAAGCTGGACAAGTAGATTTATGATAAAACTCTGAGTGATGCTAAGAGATATTATGAAAGTAACATAGATGAAGGGATGGAGAGTGACGGGGGTGGGATATCTACTAGAGAAGATGGGGGCAGGGTTGAAAGCAGAGCTGAGCTGATATTTGAGGAAAAAGGACATTTTCCCTGCTCAGAGGAATGCCAGGGGAAGCAGAAAGAGTGGCAGGTGAACAGGGAGGCTCCAGCGCTGAGGCCTCCAGAAAAGGCATGCTGGGGGCAGCTCCCACGTGTCTGTCCCAGGTGAGTGGACTGCATAAAAAGCTGTTGTCACAGGCTCGATTTGGAAAAGGTCACTGACTTTGTAGCAAGTGGCGGGTGAAAACAGGCCTGAGATGACATTTGTTCCTTATTTAGGGCTCAGGAGTGCTTGACAATGAATAGGTCAGCAAGGCATTGGCTGCATAGTGGATATGTCAGAATAACACTCCAGAGCCATCAAAGGAGGGGAAGATGCCCAACTTGGGTAGAGACTGAAAACTGAAGATAAATGACACACTCCCTTCAGCCCACAGGTTTGAAAGTTCCAGTGTTTATAGTTTTCTTTGTTGTGCAAAAGCTTTTAATTTTAATTAGGTCCCATTTGTTTATTTTTGCTTTTATTTCCAATATTCTGGGAGGTGGGTCATGGAGGATCCTGCTGTGATTTATGTCGGAGAGTGTTTTGCCTATGTTTTCCTCTAGGAGTTTTATTGTTTCTGGTCTTACGTTTAGATCTTTAATCCATTTTGAGTTTATTTTTGTGTACGGTGTTAGGAAGTGTTCTAGTTTCATTCTTTTACAAGTGGTTGACCAGTTTTCCCAGCACCACTTGTTAAAGAGATTGTCTTTTCTCCATTGTATATTCTGGCCTCCTTTGTCGAAGATAAGGTGTCCATATGTGCGTGGGTTTATCTCTGGGCTTTCTATTTTGTTCCATTGATCTATATTTCTATCTTTGTGCCAGTACCATACTGTCTTGATGACTGTGGCTTTGTAGTAGAGCCTGAAGTCAGGCAGGTTGATTCCTCCAGTTCCATTCTTCTTCCTCAAGATTGCTTTGGCTATTCGAGGTTTCTTATATTTCCATACAAATTGTGAGATGATTTGTTCTAGTTCTGTGAAAAATACCATTGGTAGCTTGATAGGGATTGCATTGAATCTGTAGATTGCTTTGGGTAGAATACTCATTTTCACTATATTAATTCTTCCAATCCATGAACACGGTATATTTCTCCATCTGTTTGTGTCCTCTTTGATTTCTTTCATCAGTGTTTTATAGTTTTCTATATATAAGTCTTTTGTTTCTTTAGGTAGATATATTCCTAAGTATTTTATTCTTTTTGATGCAATGGTGAATGGTATTGTTTCCTTAATTTCTCTTTCTGTTTTCTCATTATTGGAGTATAGGAATGCAAGGGATTTCTGTGTGTTAATTTTATATCCTGCAACTTTACTATATTCATTGATCAACTCTAGTAATTTTCTAGTAGAGTCTTTAGGGTTTTCTATGTAGAGGATCATGTCATCTGCAAACAGTGAGAGTTTTACTTCTTCTTTTCCTATCTGTATTCCTTTTAGAATGGGAGAAAATAATAGCAAATGAAGCAACAGACAAACAATTAATCTCAAAAATATACAAGCAACTTCTGCAGCTGAATTCCCGAAAAATAAATGACCCAATCAAAAAATGGGCCAAAGAACTAAACAGACATTTCTCCAAAGAAGACATACAGATGGCTAACAAACACATGAAAAGATGCTCAACATCACTCATTATTAGAGAAATGCAAATCAAAACCACAATGAGGTATCATTTCACACCAGTCAGAATGGCTGCTATCCAAAAGTCTACAAGCAATAAATGCTGGAGAGGGTGTGGAGAAAAGGGAACCCTCTTACACTGTTGGTGGGAATGCAAACTAGTACAGCCACTATGGAGAACAGTGTGGAGATTCCTTAAAAAACTGGGAATAGAACTGCCATATGACCCAGCAATCCCACTGCTGGGCATATACACCGAGGAAACCAGAATTGAAAGAGACGCGTGTACCCCAATGTTCATCGCAGCACTGTTTACAATAGCCAGGACATGGAAGCAACCTAGATGTCCATCAGCAGATGAATGGATAAGGAAGCTGTGGTACATATACACAATGGAATATTACTCAGCCATTAAAAAAAAATACATTTGAATCGGTTCTACTGAGATGGATGAAACTGGAGCCCATTATACAGAGTGAAGTAAGCCAGAAAGAAAAACAACAATACAGTATACTAATGCATATATATGGAATCTGAAAGATGGTAACGATAACCCTATATGCGGGACAGAATGAGAGACACAGATGCATGGAACAATTTTATGGACTCTGAGGGAGAAGGTGAGGGTGGGCCGTTCTGGGAGAATGGCATTGAGACATGTGTATTGTCATATGTGAAACAGAGCACCATTCCATGTTCGATGCATGTGACAAGGGCTCGGGGCCGGGGCAGTGGGATGATCCAGAGGGATGGGAGGGGGAGGGAGGTGGGTGGGGGGTTCGGGAAGGGGAACACATGTAAACCCATGGCTGATTCTTGTCAATGTATGGCAAAAACTATTACAATATTGTAAAGTAATTAGCCCCCAAGTAAAATAAATAAATTTATAAAAAAAAAAAAAAAAAAAAAAAGAAAGTTCCAGTGTGACTCCCTTGCCGATGGTTGCAGTTTTCCCACCCTCTTTCCGAAGTCAAAATGAGGACTATTTCAATTAATTTACATTATAGTTTACAAAATGCTCTTTTTTTTCCCTCTGCAAGAAATAAACGCTGGATAATCTGTTATGTAGGTCTTCCAAAGGCCCAGCAGAGAGAAGACACAGTGATTGAGTCTCTGAAGGCCGGTAGGGGAATCGTAGAGTCCTGCATGCCTGACCCCCACTGCCTGGGTCTGCACTGAAGTCTAGTGCCCTTAGGGGAAAGCAGGATGATGGATACAGAACAAAAGAGCTTTATAAAACTTTCTGTTGCATTTATAGCAGGGATACTGTTGAGGACACTATCCACCACGGTTCTAGGTCAGTATTCCTTTCGGGAAATCCAAGGTAAGAAATTCCTTTCAAAACTAAACAATGGGATTAACTCAAATCCACTGAAAATAAATGATATATATTCTTTTGGAGCAAGAATCCTCTAACTGACTGAGAAGACTGACAAGAGGCTCAGAGTTCAACTTTCAAAATAGAGTCAGATACAACCAGATGGCACTGGTGGTAAAGAACCCGCCTGTCTGTGCAGGAGATTTAGAGATGCAAGTTCAGTCCCTCAGTTGGAAAGATCCCCTGGAGAAGGACATGGCAACCCACTCCAGTATTCTTGTCTGGAGAATCTCATGGACAGAGGAGCCTGGTGGGCTACAGTCCCTAGGGTCGCAAAGAGTCAGACACAACTGAAGCAATTTAGCATGCACAGTGATGCTTGTACATAAATTCCTATATCTCTTCTTACAAGTTGCCTAAAACCTTTTGTAAAAGAAAACAGGCTATAAATGAGTAATAAATAAAACAGAACATTTGCACGAACACAGTGCCTGTTAGATTCCTGTTTGTTTAAATGTCTTCCACGGTCTCTGTGACTTGCTGTCCTTGAGTTTTCAAAACCTGTTTCCCATTTTCCAGTTTCTAATAATGGGCCAGGGACCAGCTGACATCATTGTCACCATATAAAAACTTCGGACTGTCTTAGAGCTAAGACTTTGAGATGCTGTCCTTTCACTGGCTTCCAAATGTGGACAACACCATATACTCAGTCTAGTATCCCACAGAGCAAGCCACTCGTCCCACCCGCAGTGGGTGAGGTTTACCAGCTACAGCTCATGCAGAGAGTCAGTTACAGTCAAGGAGAGAAAGGTTCACCCATGTCACCAAGAGACCTGGCCCTGAACACAAACCTTGACCTGGAGCACAGCCAACAGCTGCCTGGGGCCCGTTCCCCCTCATTCTGTCTCCATCTGACTCTGTCTCCCTCTCTCTCCTGGATCCTGTTTCTTTCTTTTTTTTTTTTTTTTTCAATAATTGGTTCTGGCTAAATTCACATAGTAGTTATCTCTGCTCTGATCTCCAGTTCCTATGACTGTTTTACTTCCTGTGGTTTCCACTACTTGCCTGGGTTCTCTCAAAGTTTTCTCAGAAAATCGAAAAATGGGAAAACCCCTCATTTTATCCTTTACCCAGAACATTTTGAACATACATCAGAGGTGCTCTTCATTGAAGCACATTTAATCTATGTACTGGATGAAGCAACTGAAATGACATCGAGGGTCAGATCTACAGTGGTCGGAGCTCCTTCCTAAAATCTAGTAATCCCGAGGCACGAGCCAGGCAGAGAGAAGCCAGAACGGCCAGTGTCACACTCTGATTCCTCTCCTCACTGGCAAGTGCTCTGGCCTAGATGAAACAGATGAGGTCTCTGAGCTGTGTTATATATTCTGCCATCACTTACACTAAAGGGAACATGTCAGCCATGAAACAGCCCTATTTTATATTCCAACAGTAACACCGTTTATGTGCTATTGTCCATGGAGCCCTGTCCCATAAATCCACTGATTAGATTTGTTTACCATATGCTACAGACTGAATGGGCTTCCCAGATGGTGTCAGTGGTAAAGAATCCACCTGCGGATGCAGAAGACACAAGAGATGCGGGTTCAGTCCCTGGGTCAGGAAGATCCCCTGGAGGAGGGCATGACAACCCACTCCAGTCTTCTTGCCTGGAAAATTCCACGGACAGAGGAGCCTGGAGGGCTACAGTCCATGGGGTCACAAGAGTCAGATGCGACTGAGCACACATACAGACTATTTATGTACTCCAAAATTCACATGTCAAAATCTCACCCCCAATGTGCTAAGCGGAGGTGGGGCCTTTTGCAGATTATTATGTCATAAAGGCAAAGCTCTCCTAAAAGGGATAAGTATTCTTAGAAAGCATCCCAGAGAGATCCCCTGTCCCATTCTCCACTTGAAGACACAGCAAGATGGCCATTTGTGAATAAGGATGCAGGTTCTCACCAGACTGTGAATCTGTTGGTGACTTGATCTTGAACGTCCCAGCCTCCAGAACCCTGAGAATGAATGTGTGTTGTTTCTAAGTCCCGTAGTCTACGGTATGCTGTTACCACAGTCCAAAGAGACTAACACACCATATTCATCCTAGTACAGGCCGCTGAAAGAGACCCACAGATAAGAACTCCTTCCCAGCGACTTCCCTGGTGGTCCAGCAGCTAAGACTCCACATTCCCAATGTAGGGGGCTCGAGTTTGATCCCTGATCAGGGAACTAGATCCAACATGCTGCAACTAAGAGTTCATATGCTGCAGCTAAAGATTTTGTGTGCCACAAGTAAGACCTGGTGCAGCTAGCTAACTAGCCAGCCAGCCAGCCAGCGAGGTAGAGAGATGGAGATAAAGAGACAGATAAATAGATGATAGATGTGAATTCCCTCCCAATAAGTGCTATGAGTGTGTGATGGAAGTTCCATCATCGACATGCTGATACATACCCGATCACCTTTCTTTCTTTCTTTCCTAGGTCCAAAAAGGGAGGGGCGGTGGTTTAATCGCCAAGTCATGTCCGATTCTTGCGACCCCATGGGCTATATGTAGCCCACCAGGCTCCGATCACCTTTCTTTCTTTCTTTCCTAGGTCCAAAAAGGGAGGGGTGGTGGTTTAATCGCCAAGTCATGTCCGATTCTTGTGACCCCGTGGGCTATATGTAGCCCACCAGGCTCCTCTGTCCATGAGATTGCCCAGGCAAGAATATTGCAGTGGGTTGCTATTGCCTTCTCCAATAAAGGGAGGGACTGGGCTGCAATACACTGAGGGCCTACTACCAGCCCTTTCCTTCTGTCCCAGGAGTATTTTTATACGGATGGGAGCACACGGCACACAGAACAAAGCTCACTGGGAGCAGCTCTCAGCATGTGGACCTGTCCCTGTCCCCACACCCATCGGGTTGTGTGTTTACCAACAGTGAGCTGTGGTTGTTCTCAATCAAACCTGTTTATATCAGTTCTTATTGTTGCAATTAAGTATGCTAGGTAAATATTATGTAAATGGATTAATTACAAGTGTGAAAAGAGAGTTGTTTCTCTGAAAACTAAATGGAATTCTTGAAAAAGATTTGATAAGGATGAGTGCTTAAAAAAATACTATTGTACTAGACAACTCAAAAAGGTAGTAAGAATCTAGCTGGATTCTGGATTTCAGTGCTTGAAGCATGCCTTTAAAAATTAACTCTGCTTTAAATAACTGGAATTGGAAATAACATTACAGGTATAGGCTATGTAAGAAAAATGCCATAAAAGTCTAATAAATGGACTCTAACTCAAAGAAATATCTGTGGCTGTAAAAACACCTTCACTTGGAGCAATTCTCCTATCATACAGTGATGATTTGTTTGTACATTTTCTTCCTATGTTGTGGCCAGCTTTGTTAGTCTGAGTCATTGCTACAGACAGTATTAGAAAAAATCAACGAGAGGAGTTCTAGGCCAGGCCCAGTTGTTCTGAGACCTTGACCTCCACTTTTGTGAAAGATTTCCAAAAAATAACCCCAAAGGCTCTGCTGAGTTCTCATAGTCTAGGATTCTATGGCTGTCAGTTATTCCACAGCTGGTTAAGATCCAGACCCAATCACTAGTCCATCTCTACCAAAAAATCTCCCATACGATCTAAGAACCCCAACTTACATTATTTGCTGACTCAATACTCCCCAGTTTGGGTGTTTTGAATCTTAGAGAAAGGAAGATTTTGGAAATATCACTGTCTTAACAGTTTTCAAACATAAAGTCTTTGGTTTGCCTGTGACTTTTGCATCTGTACCTAAATCAAAGTGTAGACTCATCTTGAACATCTTATAAAGTCCTTTTTGCCTTTGTGCTTGATGTTTTCCATTTCAATTAACTTTCCACTGAGGTGTCACTGAATAAAAGACATCAGAGAAATGGAAGAACCTGTTATAAATGCAACCTCTTAACCCTGGAGAGATTCTAATTCCACTCCATTTATGCAATTTTTGACTGATGCTGACCCAGGAACTCGGGTGTAAGGCTCCTCGTGGTGAATCACTTTAAAGAGCCTGTACATGGGGGCAGCTACAGTTCTGATTGGAGAGAACTTGACATGCTGTCCAGTCACCTTCTGCAGACTTGGAATACCATGCCAGGTGAGAAATGAGATGCCAAAGGGGGCCAGAGAGAAAGATGTGGACTGGGAACAGGAGATTTGACCCAGCCACCATTTCCACATTATATGCGACTCAGGCAGAGGGAATTTCTTTTACTTGCATGCTGCAGTTGGCTAACTTTAGCAGACTACAGTCAGCATGTGAAGACAGAAGGCTAGTCTCGACCTCTTTGGAGAGAAGAGTGCATATTCAATTTTCTAAATAGGAGAAGAACATGAAAATAATCCTTGTCCTATTTATCTCTCAGGGTTTTTAAGAATCATAAGAGCAACAGCAAAAATAACAAACAGAAGCACCCAGTAACCACTATACTGGGTACTTAAGTTTTCTGACAACCTTAGAAGACAGATATCATTATCTTCCATGTAACAGAAACGGAAAAATTCTGAAACTCAGAAAGATTGATGTCCCCTGCCTCTGGTTACGCTGCTAGTAAGTTGTAGAGCTGGGATTCAAAACTAGGTCTTCCTGACCCTAGATATAGACGCCTCTTGAACTGTTCAACATCTTCTTTCAAAGTGGATCTAGGGGTATGGTCCACTAGATCGACTAGGTGTGAAAGCCTTTACACGGTAGTGAAGAGTAAGGTTAAACAAAGCTCTATTGACATCATAGGGTTTGGTACAGCTCAGGATTTTGTAAGAATGGGATCTGACCTTCTGAGAGTTGTCTTCTTGGCAGAATCCTCCTTCCTCAGGCAATATAGTTGAAATTCTTTGACTTTTATGCTCTGTCAATTCAGAAAGCCCACTCCATACCCTCAATTGGACCAGAGAGCAATGCCAGTGGGTTCCTGCTCTGTAAGCTGGACTCCTAGTAGTTCTGAGCCCATGCAATGGGCAGACATGTGGATGGGCATTAGCAAGTGCTGGGGAGCCTTATACTACAACGTAGATCAAGTCACATGATCTTGAGACACACACAATGAGAAATGGCTGCCTTGGGACATCCCCCAGGGGTGTTCAGATACATGCAGCGATGCTGATGTGGGGGTGCTTACACACCATAAGGCAGTTACAGGATAAAAGAGAGTGTTTAGGAAAAAAGCTATTTCCTCCTCTATAAAAACTTCCCCAACTTTGTGGGCCAAATTTAGCTCTCCTGCTGCACTTCTGTTGCTTCTGGACCATGTCTTCACTGTAATAATTATCTCTTAGCAGTAGTGGGCATGAGGTTCCTCTGGGGAGACTTTTAAAACATATATATATACTTGGTTCCCTCTCAGGAGATTCTAATTTGCTAAGTCTGGGTTGGCCCAGGGAATTTGTATTTTTAAAGTGCTTCCTAGGTCCATGAGTATCCAATACCATGGAAGGCAATATATCCTGAAAAATAAAACCATGGTAGAGAATAATCTAAAAATGCTGAATCAATAAAAAGTAATATATGTATGTATCAATGCACATGTGTACGTAAGAAAAAAAATGAATAGGCAAGAAAATAAGGTAATTCTTCAGATTCAGTAATGAAAATTATAAGAGAGCATAGTTCAGGCAGGGAAGCAGGCTGAAGGCAGGACATAGGGTGGAGAACCTCCCCATCCCTGGCATCATGAAGCACTATTTTAAATGAGCCAAACATAGCAAAAGGAGAAGACCAGCTCTGTGTGAAAGCAGCCTGGAGAACAAGGTATAAATCCAGAGTCTCCCAAAAGTCAGACCCTTGGAGGGTGAAGTGGTAGGAAGCCAGCACCACAGGAGAAGAGGGCAAAACCTTGTCTTAGTCTTGGATCTGGGTGAAAGGCAATGACAAACAGGTCACACTGAGAACTCTTGACTCTAGCCCCAGTGTTAGGTAGTTTGAGGGCCAGAACTCATAGCTATCGCTTTGGTCTCATGGCCATGGTGAAAACTGTTGTTTGGGAGAAGTAAATATAGATTCTCCCTAGAGGACTGTATTTTAAAACCTGGTCTCAATTCCCACAGATAAATATTCGAGGAAAATGAACTGACACACAAACACACACACACAACCACAAACACAAAATCTATCAGGAAACAAACGCTGCAGAAGTAATAATGAATTTAACTCCAAAAGACTGATTGAAATTAACATATACAGAACACAAGGCAGATCTGTTTAATATATTTAAAGAAGTAACAAGAAATAGGTGGTGGTTTTACAATATATCCCCAGATTCTTTCACTCTTTTTGCATGAAAAGACATAGTCTAAACCCACTCCTTGGTCTTTTAGAATTAAAAGATGTTTGCTCCTTGGAAGAAAAGCTATGACAAACCTAGATGGCATATTAAAAAGTAGAGACATTACTCTGCCAACAAAGTAGCTTTGAATAGTCAAAGCTATGTTTTTACCAGTAGTCGTATATGGATGTGAGATTTGGACCGTACAGAAGGCTGAGTGCCGAAGAATGGATGCTTTTGAACTGTGGTGTTGGAGAAGACTCTTGCGAGTCCCTTTGACTGCAAGGAGATCAAATCAGTCAATCCTAAAGGAAATCAATCCTGAATATTCATTGGAAGCACTGATTCTGAAGCGCCAATACTTTGGCCACCTGATGCAAAGAACTAATTGGAAAAGACCCTGATGCTGGGAAAGACTGACGGTAGGAGGAGAAGGGGATGACAGAAGACTAGATTGGTTGGATGGCATCACTGACTCAATGGACTTGAGTTTGAGCAACCTTGGGGAGATGGTGAAGGACAGGGAAACCTGGCCATGGGTCACACAGAGTCGGACACGACTGAGCAACTGAACAACAACAAAACCCCCTCCCATTAAATGCTTCATTTCAGTGACTCTTTTCTGATGAACAGAATGTGACAGATGTGATACTATATGACTCTTGAATTCAGGTGATGAAAAGGATACCACCTCTGTTGGGTCACCATCCTTTTCTATCTGCCTGTTTGTTCTTATTCTCTCTGTCCTTCTCTCTCTCGCTGTTTATTCACTTTGAGAGAGGTCAGTCTCCATGTCATGGGATACTCAAGATGTACTGTGAAGAGGCTCCCAAGGAAGGAAAAGAAAGCCCCTGGCCTACAGCAGTCATCACTCTGCCAGCTATGTCAGTGTATCTTAAGTCAATTATCTAGTCTCTTCAATAAATGATATTGGAAAAGTTGGATAACCACATGTAGGAGAATGAAATTAGACCCCTATCTTATACCAGTCACAAAAATTAATTCAAAATAGATTAAGAACTTAAAGATAAGAACTGAAACTATAAAATACCTAGAAGAAAACAGTGAAAAAGCTCTTTGACACTGATCTTGGCAAATATACTTTAGATATGACACAAAAAACAGGACAACCTAGAGAGGTGGGAGGGAGGGAAATTCAAGAGGGAGGGGGCATATGTATACTCATGGCTGATCCATGCTGTTATACGGCAGAAACCAATGCAATATTGTAAAGCAATTATTTTCCAATTAAAAGAAACATAGGAATCAAAAGCAAAAATTAATCAGTGGGATTGTCAAATTAAAAAGCTTCTGCACAATGAAATAATCAACAAAACGAAAACAAAACCTATGAAATGGGGGAAATATTGCCAATAGTATATAGGATAAGGGTTAATGTCCAAAAGAATTCTTACAGTTCAATAGCAAAAAAGTAAAGTCTGATAAAAAAAAATGAGCAGAAGACTGAAAAGACATTTTTTCAAAGTTATATAAGTTACACAAAAAGTATCTTATCATCATGAATCATCAGGAAAATGCAAATGAAAACCACACTGAGACATCACTTCCCATCTAGTTAGAATGGGGTGCCAGTACTCCAATTTAAAAAAAAGAATTTTTGGCTATAATCAAAAAGATAAGAGATAATAAGCATTAGCAGGAATGTAGAGAAATAGGAACACTTGTGCACTGTTAGTGGGAATGTAAATTGGTGCAGCCACTATGGAAAACAGTATGGAGGCTCCTTAAAAAACTAACAACAGAATATCACATGATCCGGTAATCCCACCTCTTGTGTATATCCAAAAGAACTGAAAACATAATCTCAAAGAGATCTCTGCATACTCACACTTATTGTAGCATTATTCATAACAGCCAAGAGATGAAAAACCTCAGTGTATATCTATGGATACATGGATAAGGAAAATGTCCCCTGCCAAAGGGTATACTATTCAGCCATAAAAAACAGGGATATATTGTCATTTGGGTCAGTACAGATAGACCATGAGGACATTATGCTAAATGAAATAAGTCAGAAAGAGAAAGATATGTACTGTATGATCTCACTTATATATGAAATATGAAAGTCAAACTCCTAGAAAATAGAGAAGAGAATGGTGGCTACCAGTAGCTGGAAGGTGGGGGAATTTGGGAGATGTTGCTTAAAGGTATACATTCCCAGTTATGAGTTAAGTTCTGAATAAATAATATAGAACATGGTGATTACAGTCAATAATAGCATATTATATACTTGAAAGTTGCTAAGAGACTAGATCCTAAATGTTCTCATCACCAAGAAAAGAAGTGGTAATAATGTGATGTAATGGAGATTATTACTTATCACTGTGGTAGTAATCATTTTGCAGTGTTTAAGTGTATCAAATCAACGAAGTATAGACTTTTATATATATACAATAAGTCAATCATATCTCAATAAAACCGAAAACAAAACAAAACAAAACCCAACATACAAACACCATAACACAATATCATTTTTTAATTAAAAAAGTCAGTTATCCAGCCCAAGCTGACACATGACTATAACTGCATGAGAGCTGTCAAAAGAAAGGAGCCTAGCTGAGACATTGCTGAATTTCTGTCTAACAGAAACCATACAGCCTAATAAAGCAACTTGTTTGAACTTATTAAGTTTTATTGTAACTTGTTATACATGAATAGACATCTATACAGACTATAAAAAGTACAATAAAGAACAAGAAAACTGTCAAAAATGACCCAGCATATTTGAAAATGAACCAAGTAAAAGGTATAGAAATGAAAAATGACTGACAGCTGACTTATCAACAGAAACAATGTAAGCCCAAGTGAGTAGAACATCATCTTTGGTGTGCCAAGAGGGATAACCGTCAACCAAGAATTATAGATCCAGTGAAAACATCCTTCAGGATGGCAAAATAAAGACTTTTTTTTTTCAGAGAATCAAAAACAGATTTTACTAGTAGCAGACACTCACTACAGAAAATTTTAAAAGATATATTTCAGGAGGAAGAAAAATGATTCCAGAAGGAAGTCTAAAATGTGAGAAAGGAGAGTGAAAAAAGAAAACAGCCAATTTATAGATAAAATTTTAAAAACGTACAAAGTGAAATGGCAACCCACTCCAGTATGCTTGTCTGGAGAATTCCATGGACAGAGGAGCCTGGTGGGCAACATTTTGTGGAGTTGCAAAGAGTTGGACAAAACTGAGCATGCACACAGGCACCAAGTGAAAAGCAACAATACCATGTAATGAATGAAATTGGAACAACAAGAAAATAAATAAGCATACTTTAAATAACAGGCATATAATTCAGGAGGAGGTACTTATAAAGTATTCTAAAGTTCTCACATTGTTTAGAAAGGGACGATACTAATTTCAAATATTAAGTATTCACGTTAAGATCTCTGCTGTGTAACTTCCAACTAGTAGATGTTAAATTTTGAATGAGCAATAAAAATACATAATCAGTTCACAGAAGGTAAGAAAGGAGAAATGAAGAAACATGAGACAAACAGGAAGCAAAAAATCAAATGGCAGAAATAACACCAACCATATTGGTAACAGCTATCTGGCTAAATAAACTAAACTTCCTGAGAGAAAGAGAGATACTTATACAAAATTTTTAAAACTTCAGCTATATATCATTGAAAACAAAGAAACTGAAAATAAAAAGATGAAAAAATATCCAAAAGGCAAATATGAAATATGGCTATTAATAAAAAGGCATTATTACAGGATGTGTTTACATTATTGAAAAGTTGAAGTCTATTGATAAATTATTGGAATCAGTAAGAGAGTTTAGTAGGTTCTGAATAACAAACATTAATTGCCTTTTCATATGCTAGCAATAGGTAAAAAAATGCACTAAAATATCATTGGCAATGTCAACAAACTGTATTAGATATCCAGAAATACCACTACCAAGAGATGTGTGAAACTTGTATGGGAACACTGTAAAATGTTATTGAAAGACATGAAAGAAGAACCAAAAGAATAACAAATCAATTTTATAGACAGGAAGACTCATTACCATAAAGATAACAATTCTCAAAGTGATTTATGGATACAGAGTCAGTAAAAGTTCAATCAAAATTCCATTGTGTGTTTATGTGTGTGCGTGTATGTATGTACATGCACAGAACTTGACAAGTCTATTCTAAAACATGTATAATTGAGATTAGCCAAGACTGTGATAATTCATTTTTCTGTATACTTTTTAATATGTAAACACAGTATTTTTGCTACAGTTCATTTTTAAAAGTTTTTAGAAAGGAAGGAGAACAAGTGAAGGGACTAGAGCTACCAGATGTTAAGATTTATTATAAAGGTATAATTAGGTAGATATATTCCTAAGTATTTTATTCTTTTCCTTGCGATAGTGAATGGAATTGTTTCCTTAATTTCTCTTTCTGTTTTCTCGTTGTTGGTGTATAGGAATGCAAGCGATTTCTGTGTGTTAATTTTATATCCTGCAACTTTACTATATTCGTTGATTAGCTCTAGTAATTTTGTGGTGGAGTCTTTAGGGTTTTCTATGTAGAGGATCATGTCATCTGCAAACAGTGAGAGTTTTACTTCTTCTTTTCCAATCTGGATTCCTTTTATTTCTTTTTCTGCTCTGATTGCTGTGGCCAAAACTTCCAAAACTATGTTGAATAGTAGTGGTGAGAGTGGGCACCCTTGTCTTGTTCCTGATTTTAGGGGAAATGCTTTCAGTTTTTCCCCATTTAGGATAAAGTTTGCCGTGGGTTTGTCATATATAGCTTTTATTATGTTGAGGTATGTTCCTTCTATTCCTGCTTTTTGGAGGGTTTTTTATCATAAATGGATGTTGAATTTTGTCAAAGGCTTTCTCTGCATCTATTGAAATAATCATATGGTTTTTATTTTTCAATTTGTTTATGTGGTGTATTACATTGATTGATGTGTGAATATTGAAGAATCCTTGCATCCCTGGGATAAAGCCCACTCGGTCATGATGTATGATCTTTTTAATATGTTGTTGGATTCTGTTTGCTAGGATTTTGTTAAGGATTTTTGCATCTATGTTCATCAGTGATATTGGCCTGTAGTTTTCTTTTTTTGTAGCATCTTTGTCAGGTTTTAGTATTAGGGTGATGGTGGCCTCATAGAATGAGTTTGGAAGTTTACCTTCCTCTGCAATTTTCTGGAAGAGTTTGAGTAGGATAGTTGTTAGCTCTTCTGTAAATTTTTGGTAGAATTCAGTTGTGAAGCTGTCTGGTCCTGGGCTTTTGTTTGCTGGAAGATTCCTGATTATAGTTTCAATTTCTGTGCTTGTGATGGGTCTGTTGAGATTTTCTATTTCTTCCTGGTTCAGTTTTGGGAAGTCATACTTTTCTAAGAATTTATCCATTTCTTCCAAGTTGTCCATTTTATTTGCATATAGTTGCTGATAATAGTCTCTTATGATCCTTTGTAATTTCTGTGTTGTCTGTTGTGATCTCTCCGTTTTCACTTCTAATTTTGTTGATTTGATTCTTCTCCCTTTGTTTCTTGATGAGTCTGGCTAATGGCTTGTCAATTTTATTTTTCTTCTCAAAGAACCAGCTTTTGGCTTTGTTTATTTTTGCTATGGTCTCTTTTGTTTCTTTTGCGTTTATTTCTGCCTTAATTTTTAAGATTTCTTTCCTTCTACTAACCCTGGGGTTCTTCGCTTTAGGTGTAGAGTTAGGTTATTTATTTGGCTTTTTTCTTGTTTCTTGAGGTGAGCCTGTATTGCTATGAATCTTCCCCTTAGCACTGCTTTTACCATGTCCCATAGGTTTTGGGTTGTTGTGTTTTCATTTTCGTTCGTTTCTATGCATATTTTGATTTCTTTTTTGATTTCTTCTGTGATTTGTTGGTCATTCAGCAGTGCGTTGTTCAGCCTCCATATGTTGGAGTTTTTAATTGTTTTTCTCCTGTAATTGACATCTAATCTTACTGCATTGGGGTCAGAAAAGATGCTTGGAGTGATTTCAATTTTTTTGAATTTACCAAGACTAGATTTATGGCCCAGGATGTGATCTATTCTGGAGAAGGTTCTGTGTGTGCTTGAGAAAAAGGTGAAATTCATTGTTTTGGGGGTGAAATGTCCTACAGATATCAATTAGGTCTAACTGGTCTACTGTATCATTTGAAGTTTGTGTTTCCTTGTTAATTTTCTGTTTAGTTGATCTGTCCATAGATGTGAGTGGGGTATTAAAGTCTCCCACTATCTATATATAGAAAACTATAAAACACTGGTGAAAGAAATCAAAGAGGACACAAATAGATGGAGAAATATACCGTGTTCATGGATTGGAAGAATCAATATAGTGAAAATGAGTATACTACCCAAAGCAATATATAGATTCAATGCAATCCCTATCAAGCTACCAATGATATTCTTCAGAGAACTAGAACAAATAATTTCACAATTTGTATGGAAATATAAAAAACCTCGAATAGCCAAAGCAATCTCGAGAAAGAAGAATGGAACTGGAAGAATCAACCTGCCTGACCTCAGGCTCTACTACAAAGCCACAGTCATCAAGACAGTATGGTACTAGCACAAGGACAGAAATATAGATCAATGGAACCAAATAGAGAGCCCCGAGATAAATCCACGCACCTATGGACACCTTATCTTTGACAAAGGAGGCAAGAATATACAATGGAGAAAAGACAATCTCTTTAACAAGTGGTGCTGGGAAAACTGGTCAACCACTTGTAAAAGAATGAAACTAGAACACTTTCTAACACCATACACAAAAATAACCTCAAAATGGATTAAAGATCTAAACGTAAGACCAGTAACTATAAAACTCCTAGAGGAAAAAATAGGCAAAACACTCTCCGACATAAACCACAGCAGGATCCTCTAGGACCCACCTCCCAGAATATTGGAAATAAAAGCAAAAATAAAAAAAGGGACCTAATTAAAATTAAAAGCTTTTGCACAACAAAGGAAACTATAAGCAAGGTGAAAAGACAGCCCACAGAATGGGAGAAAATAATAGCAAATGAAGCAACAAACAATTAATCTCAAAAATATACAAGCAACTCCTGCAGCTCAATTCCAGAAAAATAAGTGACCCAATCAAAAAGTGGGCCAAAGAACTAAACAGACATTTCTCCAAAGAAGATATACAGATGGCTAACAAACACATGAAAAGATGCTCAACATCACTCATTATCAGAGAAATGCAAATCAAAACCACAATGAGGTACCATTTCATGCCAGTCAGAATGGCTGCTATCCAAAAGACTACAAGCAATAAATGCTGGAGAGGGTGTGGAGAAAAGGGAACCCTCTTACACTGTTGGTGGGAATGCAAACTAGTACAGCCACTATGGAGAACAGTGTGGAGATTCCTCAAAAAACTGGAAATAGAACTGCCATATGACCCAGCAATCCCACTGCTGGGCATACACACTGAGGAAACCAGACCTGAAAGAGACATGTGTACCCCAATGTTCATCGCAGCACTGTTTATAATAGCCAGGACATGGAAGCAGCCTAGATGCCCATCAGCAGATGAATGGATAAGTAAGCTGTGGTACATATACACAATGGAATATTACTCAGCCATTAAAAAGAATACATTCAAATCAGTTCTAATGAGGTGGATGAAACTTGAGCCTATTATACAGAGTGAAGTAAGCCAGAAAGAAAAACACCAATACAGTATACTAACACATATATATGGTATTTAGTCAGTCAGTAAAGATAACCCTGTATGCGAGACATCAAAAGAGACACAGATAAACAGAACAGTATTATGGACTCTATGGGAGAGGGCGAGGGTGGGATGATATGGGAGAATGGCATGGAAGCATGTAAATTATCATATGTGAAACGAATTGCCAGTCCAGGTTCAATGCATGATACAGGGTGCTCGGGGCTGGTGCACCGGGATGATCCGGAGGGATGGGATGGGGAGGGAGGTGGAAGAGGGGTTCTGGAAGGGGAAAATATGTACACCCGTGGTGGATTCATGTCAATGTATGGCAAAACAAATACAATATTGTAAAGTTAAAAAATAGAAAATAAACTAAAAAAAAGGTATAATTATATAAAGATAATATGGTATTGACATAGGGATATGCAATGCAACAAAATCATCCATATGTAGGAACTTGATCTATGGCAGATAAACAAAGGAAAGGTTATCTGAAAAATTATCTTGGAAAAAATGGTTACTACAAAAAAATAAAAAACTTCATCCATACTTAAGATAGGAATCACTCCCACATGAATGAAGGAATTAAATGAAAGGCAAAACTCTAAGGAAAATATTTTCACAACCTCAGATTATCAGTTATTTTTTTAAACCAAATATAAAAACATGCTATCTATAAATGAAAAGCTTGATAAATTCAACTACACTACAATTAAGAACTTCAGTATATCAACTGAAACTGACACCATAAAAAAGTGGACAGACACACAGTAAGCCCAGAGATAATATTTACAGCATATAAAATTGGCAAAGGCTTGGCATCCAGAACATATAAGGAATGGCCACAAATCAATAAGGGAAAGATGAGCAACTCAACTAAAAATGTGCAAAAGACATGGACAAATACTTTTAGAATAGAAAATTCAACCAGCCAATAAACATATTAAAAATGTACAACTTCATTAGTAATAAAAATGTGAACTAATATGCCACTAACATATAATTCTTCATCTACTAGCTTGGTAAAGATTAAAAAAGGGAAACTAATGAGCAAACTGGAGAAGGCAATGGCACCCCACTCCAGTACTCTTGCCTGGAAAATCCCATGGACAGAGGAGCCTGGTAGGCTACAGTCCATGGGGTCGCTGAGAGTCGGACACGACTGAGCGACTTCACTTTCACTTTTCCCTTTCATGCACTGGAGAAGGAAATGGCAATCCACTCCAGTATTCTTGCCTGGAGAATCCCAGGCATGGCGGAGCCTGGTGGGCTGCCGTCTATGGGGTCGCACAGAGTCGGACACGATTGAAGCGACTTAGCAGCAGCAGCAGCAGCAATGAGCAAATACTGCTGAAGATGGGTAGCTGTGGGAACTGTTCATCACTAGGATGGGAATGTAAGTTGTAACTACCACTTTGCAAAACCATTGACAATCATGAACAAAGTTGAGCACAAAGTATATATACTTTATAACCCAAAGTCCTCAGGAAAACGCCAGCAGATTTTAAAATAACATTCATAGAAGTATTATTGTGAATAGTCTAAGTGATCTGTGACAAAAGAATTGATATACTGTGACTTATTCATACATGGCACGAAAATGAATGAGCTCAATTAACATGCTACAACAATGAGCCAAAAAAGGAAGTCATAGAAGTGTGTATGTAGAATGCTCCCATTTACATAAAGCTAAAACAGGCAACTAATATATTGTTTGGGAACATGGGAATTTGACTACCAAGAAAAGCATGGAATTGATAAATCCAAAATACAGAATAATGTTAAACTCTGAGTCATAGTGTACACAGGGCTTCAAAGGGTTTGATGAAGGTTAACTTGTCTGGCTTGGTGGTAGATATATGGATGTTGGATTTATTATTAAACAAAAAGTAAACATTATATATATTCCTTTCCATGTAGAGTATGTATCATACATTTTATTTTTTGTTGAAACACTAATTGTTTTTATTTCAAAATCACAGGTTAGAAGGAAATTTTTTCCATCTATGTATATAGACTACAATGTCCTTATTCTTTAATCCTGAATGCTTTAAGGTAATTAGCACTTTCTCACGCATTACAATGATGTTGATGTACTTATTTTTAGATGATAGTTTTTAGGAAACATTTAGGAAATGCACATAAAAACTGAAAATAAGCCCAAAGCTATAATTACTTATATTTCCATCCTCTCCTTGGCTTCATTTTAATGCGTGTAAAACATTTCACGCACATTCAGTGTAAACACCATCCACCTATGAGGAATTTTGAAACACAGCATTTATTTCATTTTTACTGTTGCTCCAATGTGGAGGAATTTGACTTGTTTCTAATTACTCATTATTTTCATAGGCATTTGTTATAAATTTTTTTTTTTTTTTTTACCTTTTTATTTTGTATTGGGGTATAGCTGACTGACAATGTTGTGATAGTTTCAGGTAAACAGTGAAGGGACTCAGCCATACCTATACATGTATCCATGCTCCCCCAACATATATTTTAAATATCTAAGCAAGACCAACTGCTAAGTCACCTCAGTCGTGTCCGACTCTGTGCGACCCCATAGACAGCAGCCCAGCAGGCTCCGCCGTCCCTGGGATTCTCCAGGCAAGAACACTGGAGTGGGTTGCCATTTCCTTCTCCAATGCATGAAAGTGAAAAGTGAAAGTGAAGTCGCTCAGTCGTGTCCGACTCTTAGCGACCCCATGGACTGCAGCCTACCAGGCTCCTCCAGACCAAAAATGACAACTGTTACAAAACAAATATAAACCAGAGTGGGGAGAACAAATGAACAGGGGGACTCTAACAAAACCTCCAGTTGCAAGTTTGTATCTCCAGGTTCTATTACATTCTATTAAGTGTCTTTCTGTTTCAACTGTGAACCCAGAGAGGGCAGGGTCTGTAGTCCACTCGAGTCTATTTCCATAGCTCTGGCTGGGTAGGTGCAGAGCACATTGCTAACGGGCCACCAGCATTTGTGGTGACCACATCCTCCTTCCATTGCTCAAGCCAGAAAGCTGAAAGTCAATCCTGATTCCTCCCCCTCCCTCATCAACCACATCCTAGCATCCAAAATAGCACATCTCAAAGGCATTTGAGGTCCAATGTCCTCTCTGCAAATGCTGCTGTGTACTGGTCACCCTGCTTCCATGCTTGTCTCCTCCAATTCATTATCCACAGCAGACCAGCAGGGCTTTTGGAATGCAAATCAGATATCACTACAGCTCTTAGCCCCCCACTACAAAACTCTATTTATAAACATAAAAAGCAAACTCACTATCATGGCCTCCGGGTCCCTTTAGGAACAAGCCGCTGTCCATCTCCTGTCCCTCCCAACACTGCCTGCCACTCACTCTTCCAGCCACAGGGGACTTCCTGTTCCTCCAAGGCTATCAGCTCTTTCCCACCCCAGGCTCCACACAAGCTGGAATGCTCTCCTCCACTTTCTCCCCTCCTCAGTATCAGCAACTCTGCACTCTTTTAGCATAAATGCCTCCTCCTCAGAGAGGCCTTCCTTCACAACCCTCTCTCCAAAGTAGCTCCTTGGCCCTTATTCTCTAATTCTCAATCTCTTACATTTCCTTCATAGCTCCCACTGATACTTTTCTCTTGCCTCTCTTCCATACTTGGACGTGAGCCTCTTAGTAAAGGCTATGAGTTGTTGCTATTATATATAAATATCTAGAGCCCAATAGGGTCTGGAATATAGTAAGTCCTCAATAATTTTTTTTTTTTAATTTTAATTTTTTGGCTGTGCTGGGTCTTTGTCGCTGTGTGTGGGCTTTCTCTAGTTTTGGCGAGTGGGGCCTACTATTTAGTTGCTGTGGAAGGGCTTCTCACTGTGGTGGCTTCTCTTGTTGAGGAGCATGGGCTTAGTTGCCCCACGGCATGTGAAATCTTCCCAGAGCAGGGATGGAACCCATGCCCCCTGCATTGGCAGGTGGATTCCTAACCACTGAGTCACCAGGAAAGTCCACTATTTGTTAAAGGGGTGGGGGTGGGGAAAGTGGTAGCCTGGATTAAAATTGAAGGTATTCCTTAGATGAGCCATTAACTGTAATCCCAGATGTTCTTCCTCTTTTCTGATCCCTCACTTAACACCTGCTCTCCTAAGGAAAGAACACTTCCTTGTAACAAAAGGGCAGCAGAACATCCAGACCTTGCTTTGCTTTTCCTTGATTTTCCTGTTCTCCCCACTCTGCCACATACACACTTACAGAGGTTGTTTTCCCACTCTAATTCTATCTTTTCATCACTTCTTAAGGAATGATATTATTGTTTCAATGGTCTCTTATACTCTCCAAGGGGCAGAGCCAACTCCAAAGAAAAGCCTGGAGACACCCTCCCTTCCCTTGGTCATCCTTCTTTGCCCACTGACCCCATGGCTATCTCTGAATCTGTACAAATCCTAATCCTCAGTTCAGTGTGCTCAGTGTTGAGATGATCCCTGGAAGGAAAGAACAATTCAAAAAGAAATAGTGTTCATGCACAGGGGACCTGGTGATTACCAGAAAAAGCCCTCTAATCTCGTCAACCACTTTCCTAATTAACTAGTCCCTTTTCGCCTTAACTGATGCATATTCCATTTTTTTCATTACAGCTCATTCATAAAGAGGCAGAATCCAAAGAGAAGGCCTTGTGAGTTTTGTTCAAAGGAGTCAAGTTTAAAAAGCAAATAAGGTGAAGGATTAACAGAAAGTTCAAGTTTCATTAAGTAGATGTGTTGATGTTTCCGGAAAGTAAAGTACAGTGGGCCAAGCCTTTCCATTCCCCGAACACAGTGCCACCCGTAATGAATTCTGCACAGCATTGCTTGCAACCCTGCGATATCTCATTCATTGATTTTATTGTCAAATGAGAAGGCTCTGGCTCCAAGTGGCATTTACTGAGACAGACGGGGAATGACCCGGACTTCATTACTTGGCACTCGCATTCTGGATAATTTCAATGCTACACGGGCGGAAAGCAATAGAACAGGGTGCTCTGATTCCAACATCTGGAGTGGTTTTGGTTGAGTCCCAAGCCACCTGAAGGCTTGCTCGTTAGTTCTACTCATCTGTGGGGATGGGCAGAGCTCAGCCTCTCCAGAATGCTATGAAGTTCCAGCTCGAGTTTCTCTCCTATGGTGATGGGGCTCTGAGGGGTGGCCCCATGAGGAATCTGACAGTAACATCTGAGAAGTATCCTGTTGAATGGAATTAAACAGCCTGTTTTCTAAAACATGGTGATGCTACTGAACACAAAGACCCCAGTCTCCACTCTGATCCTATCACCTTCTCAGCAGGAAGGACCTATTTGCTAAGGACTACCCGCTCCAGTATTCTTGCCTGGAGAATTCCATGGAGAGAGAAGCCTGGTGGGCTACAGGCCAGGGGTCACAAAGCATTAGACATGACTGATGACTAACATTTTCACTTTTCATTCCACATCAACATCCCCAGAGCCACTCACTCTTATCAAATCTCTTCTGAGTTTCATGTCACCAACACCACACCAGACGTCCACCTAGGCTGTCACTCAAATTCAACACATCAAAAACTCAAACTCCTAAATTTTCTAACATGGTCAGTATTTTTTTAGGCAACACATCTGGGGCCTTGAACTCAACTGGTTATCAAATTCTGATCTATCATTCTTTTGGGGAAAAAAAAGAACGACAAAAAGGCACAGCATTTGTTATTTCCTAGGCACAGGAACTTCACAAGTATTCTCTATTTTTTCCCAGTAGCTTTCTGAGGTATGTATCTCATTTTTCATAGATGAGGAATCTGACAGTATCTCATCTGAGGCTTCCTGTCTGGAGTAGACGGTTAGACATTGGCAGAGCCAGGATTCAAACTCAACGGTTGCGAGACCACAGAACTTTGTTCTTTCAATTAACCAGGGCTATCTCCTGGAGGGTCTCATAGCCTCTCACCTCTTCCTATCTGGATTCCTTGTGAGCCCAGACCTCTATCCGGACCTTCCTCCATCTCACACCACCAGATTACTCTTCCTATAACACCATGTCCACCATTAATCATTCCCTGGGAGCTGTGAGTTTCATTAGTAATTAGAAACCACAGGACTATTAATGACAGGTTCTCTCTTGCTGACATCTTTAAGTCTCAACTCCTTGGTTGGGGACTTCCCTGGTAGTCCAGTGGTTAAGACGTCACCTTTCTAAGTAGGGGGTGAAGATCTGATCTTTGCAAGGAACTAAGATCCCACATACCTCATGGTCAAAAAGAAAACAAAACAGAAGCAATATTGTAACATTTTAAATAAAGATATGAAAAACAGTCCACATAAAAAAATGGTACCGATGAACCTATTTGCAGGTAGCAATGAAGACACAGACATAGAGAACAGACTTGTGGACACAGTGGGTAAAGTAAAGGGTGGGACGAACTGAGGGAATAGTATGGATACATAAACATTACCATATGAAAAAGAGACAGAAAGTGGGAATTTGCTGTGTGACACAAGGAGCTCAACCCAATGCTCTGTGACAACCTAGAGGGAGTTGGGAGTGGGGTTCAGGAGAGAGGGGACGTATGTATACCTGTGACTGATTCATGCTGATGTGTGGTAGAAACCAACATAATATTGTAAAGCAGTTATCGTTCAATAAAAAAAAAAATCAAATAAAAAAAGTCTGTCCTAATATGTAAGAAATCTCAAAAACAAAAAACAAAAAACACACTCCTTGGCTTGACTTCAACCTGCCCACACAACCTTCAAGTGCACATGTTTTAGGCACAGACTCTATTTCAGGCATCTATATTCTGTATCCTGGGAAGATAAACATGAATAGGCAGACTTTGGCCTTCAAGACCTCAAAATCTGTTCCTTTTGTTCCACATTCCCCTCCCTGTCAAAACACACACAAGCGCCTACTGGCCCAATAATCCTGGTTTCACTATGAAGCCTCCCAGCTCTCTTGCAGGCACCCCCCTCTCTCTCATCTCCCAGGAAGAGCCCCTCACTCCCTTCAGAAATCTTCCCCCCATTTCTAGACCTAGTCCGAGTTTCAGTTCTTCCATAAGGGAGAGCAGGCCCTGCCATCCCTCTTGTATAGCCCACACATCTCATGCTTCATGTAGATTTGTTCCACAAACACCCATAGTATAAAGACCAGTGTGGTGTTATGGAAACCATACCAGTGGATAGGAGCCAATTACTTTCTGGTTGTGAGACCTTGGCCAAATCACCCATTCTCACTGAGTCTCAGGTTACACTTCTATAAACTGGGGACAGGAAGCAGGTTCTCCTGAGCACAGTTGGCTCACCTCTGTGGATTCAACCAACCTTGGATGCAAACTATTTGGAAAAAAATTCCAGAAAGTTCTGAAAAGCAAAATTGGAATTTTCCATGCCCAGGGAACTATTTACATAACATTTACATTGCATTTACAACTATTTACATGGCATTTATATTGTTTTAGGTATTGTAAGTAATCTAGAGATGGTTTAAAGTATACAGAGGATGCGTAGGTTGCATGCAAATACTGCATCATTTTATAGAAGGGAGGCGAGCATCTGCAGATTTTGGTATCTGCAGGGAGTCTTGGAACCAATCCCCATGGATACCAAGGGATGACTGTTTATATGATGATGTTTCTAAAAGTGACTTATAAATGCAGTGAGATTCAACATCTGAATTCTTCTAGCCCTGAGACATGGATTTTGGAAAAGTCCAAAAGAACCCCATGAAGTATGAAAACAATAATTATTATATTTTTATTGTTCTACATTATTATTGCTGTTATTACTGCTGCTTCTCGAGCAGTAGGAAACATCTGCTCACATTCTCAATGTGCTTCTCTAATTTCTTTCAGGTCTCTTTTCTCATTCATCTCTAATTTGGTATGTCTTATCCATCTTATTTCTCATCACTGAACCTCACCCCACTTGAAAAAATGCTAATATGTTGAATAACTGGTTGAGAGCAAATAAAAGACCACCCAGGATATTCTACTCCAGCAGGTATGGGTCTGAGCTTCCTCCTTCCCTCACACTGCCAAGCCAGGAGACAAAAAGAGGCTGGAGACACTGGGCTGATTTTATGATCCATAAAAGAGAACTGGATCTGAAGTTGAAGCTCCAGTACTTCAGCCACCTGATGTGAAGAGCCAACCCATTGGAAAAGACCCTAATGCTGGGAAAGATTGAGGGCAAGAGGAGAAGGGGGCTACAGAGGATACAATGGTTGGACAGCATCATCGACTCAATGGACATGAATTTGAACAAACTCTAGGAGATAGTGAAGGATAGGGAAGCCTGGCATGCTGCAGTCCATGGGGTTGCAAAGAGTCAGACACAGCTTAGCGACTGAACAACAAGAACAGAAGTGAAGTGGAGGCTCAGATGAAAGTCAGGGAAGGGATGGAAAGCCTACCCTCCAGTCTATTAGCCGTGTTTGGAGGTGAGCAGACATCCCTGAGTTAGTGCTATGGGTCATTTTACAGATGATCCAACTTTTGCCTGGTTTTATTTACTTATTTTTTTTAAATGGAAATTTTGGGCTTTCCTGCTGGCTCAGATGGTAAAGAATCTGCCTGCAATGCAGGAGACCTCGGTTTGATCCCTGGGTTGGGAAGATGCCCTGGAGGAGGGCATGGTGACCCACTCCAGTATTCTTGCCTGGAGAATCCCATGGACAGAGGAGCCTGGTGGGCTATGGCCCATGGGGCTGCAAAGAGTCAGACACAAGCACAGCACTAAGCACAGTTAATTTACAATGTCAGTTTCTGCTACATAGCAAAGTAATTCAGTTATACACATATATATTCTTTTCTGTCATAATTTATTATAAGATATTGAATATAGTTCCCTGCGTTATACAGTAGGACCTTGCTGTTTATCTATTTTACATAGTTTGTATCTGTCTGCTAATCTCAAACTCCTAATTTATGTCTCCTCTTGCCCCTTTGGTAATAAGTTTGTTTTCTATATCAGTGAGTCTGTTTCTGTTTTGTAAACACATTTGTTTGTATCATATTTTAGATCCCACATACAAGCGATATCACATGATATTTGTCTGTCTCTGTCTTATACACTTAGTATGATAATCTCTAGATCAATCCATGGTGCTGCAAATGGCATTATTCTTTTTATGGCTGAGTAATAGTCTCCTGTCTATAGATATCACATCTCCTTTATTTATTCATCTGCTGATGGACATTCAGATTGCTTGTATGTCCAAGCATACTTTAAGCCATTTGCGGACAAAGATGGTACCTATCTGTAGACTTTTCAAAGCACTTTGCAGGATGTTGTACATAAAGAAAATTTCAACAGTTTCTAGTTGATGAAGGAGGGGAAAAAGAATAAAGAGAAAAGGACACTCGAAGGATTCAGCTAATACTTTCTCTTTTCTTAAATACTTACTTCTTCTCAAATATCTAGTAGAGTGGTTTCCAAGGAAGACAAGACTGCTGTTTAGTGGACATTTTGGAAGTCGAAGCATGTGGTTTGTTGTTGCTTTGACTAAAGGATGCCATTGGCTAAATGGAGAAGCAAAGTCAAGGGATATCAATATTCTGCAATATCTGAGACAATTCCACACAACAAAGAAGTGTCCATTGCCTCTCATGGCTTTCAAAAGGTATTCATTTAAGTGAAAAAGATGTCAATAATCATTTGTGTATGAAATCTAAGTCATATTTTACACTCAAGCTTCAAGGGTTTTGTTATCATTCAGTTACTAAGTCATGTCTGACTCTTTGTGACCCCATAGTTAGAGCATGCCTGGCTTCCCTGTCCTTCACTATTTCCTACAGTTTGCTCAGATTCATGCCCATTGAGTTGTTGATGCTATCCCAGGGTTTAGGCACCTGTTAATATATGCTGAATTTTCTAGCAATATACAGCTGTGGAAATTGAGGGAAAACTGACTCTGTTTTGTTTGGAATTTTACCAAGAGTTGTTCATCCTTTTGTAAAATAATGGCGACAACAGCAGTGCTGCTTGGAATCCCCAAGTCACCAACACAGCCACCCCCGCATCCTTCTGCATGTATAGATGTCATATGCACAGGAATGCTACATGTTGATGCTTGCGTGTGATGCCCCCAGCATTTCTTCTTGAGTGGTCACCCTGAGCATTAGGGTGACTAATTGTCCTGAGGGGGTTCCTGGATGTAGGACTTCTCATGCTGAATCAGGAAAGTTCCAGGCAAAGTGGGATGAGCTGGACACCTTATTAACAGGAACATTTAAAAATATGCTGGGTGGTCCAGACTAACTAGGTGGTTAAGACTCTGAGCTGCCAATGCAGGAGTTGTGGATTCAATCCCTGGTTAGGGAACTAAGAACTCATATGCCATGTGGTGTGTCCAAAGGGAAAAAACAAACAAACAACCAAACAGAAACACCCCCCCCAAAAAATACACTGTACTTTCAAAATCATATCACCTCTTTTCCTTTATACTCTCTATACACATAGTACAGTTCAGTCCAGTCACTCAGTCGTGTCCGACTCTTTGTGACCCCATGGACTGCAGCACGCCAGGCTTCCCTGTCCATCACCAACTCCCAGAGTTTACTCAAACTAATGTCCATCGAGTCAGTGATGCCATCCAACCATCTCATCCTCTGTCATCATCATCTTCTCCTGTCTTCAGTCTTTCCCAGCACCAGGGTCTTTTCCAATGAGTCAGTTCTTCTCATCAAGTGGCCAAAGTATTGGAGTTTTAGTTTCAGCATCAGTCCTTCCAATGAATATTTGGGACTAATTTCCTTTACAATTGACTGGTTGGATCTCCTTGCAGTCCAAGGGACTCTCAAGAGTCTTCTCCAACACCACAGTTCAAAACCATCAATTCTTTGGCACTCAGCTTTCTTTATAGTCCAACTCTCACATCCATACATGACACTGGAAAAACTATAGCTTTGACTAGATGGACCTTTGTTGGCAAAGTAATGTCTCTGCTTTTTAATATGCTGTCTAGGTTGGTCATAGCTTTTCTTCCAAGGAGCAGGCATCTTTTAATTTCACGGCTGCAGTCACCATCTGCAGTGATTTTGGAGCAACCCCCCCCCCCCCCCGCCGCCGCCAAATAAAGTCTCTCACTGTTTCCATGTTTCCCCTAGTAGCTGCACATGGAACTGCTGAAAAAATATTATTAAGTGAATGGGAGATGAGAGAGAAAAAAAAAAGAGAGCGGAGGGCATTTTTTCAGTTACACAAATTTTACTCCCATTCATGCTCCTTTCTAGAAATGTGTGGCTTACATGAAGGCACACCTTCTGACCACCCTATAACATGATGACATCTCATACACAGTCTTACCATTGAATGCAAAGTTGATCCCCAACATATTTTTTTCCAGCAGCAAATAGGTTGACTCAACTTCCACAAAGAAATCATAATATCACAGGATCATGGACTTTCACTGGAACCTCAGAATCATTCAAATGGAATAATCTTTTTCACTCAAAGGGTCTCAGACATTATTTGTGGCCACTGTGTTTAGCCTGTCCTTTAAGAGGCAATATAACTCGACAGGTGACACACTTAGTTATGATTCCTGAGGCAGAATGCCTCCCAACCTGCATTTCGAAAGCTCTGTGTACTGACATGACCTCCCTTCTGCCTGCATACATATGAGTCTGAGTGCACGCTCTGTGACTTAGAGACACAAATACCTTCTATATTTTTGATACGTGATCCTGAGTCTCACCTTGAACATCTGCTTTGAGATAATCAGCAGTAACTAAAAAACGGTTCTCTGTGAAATTAAGTTGTGGTCACAAGAGGAAGCCGACCAAAGCTCTCAGGAAAATAAAGGCAGGCAGAACAGGAGCAGGGTGCTGTTGGTGGGCTGATGTCCCCAGAGGAAACTCAGCTGTCAGCAAAATGTGGAAGTGCCTGTACCCAAAGCACAGCTGCTCATCTGCAATCTTGAAGCAATTTTGTTTAAGGGAGAATTGTTCGCAAAAGAAGACAGACGAATGGAAGTGAGAAGCCAAGAGCATCTGCTTCTGAAATCTCAGGATTTAACAAGACCTCATGGCTTCTTAGGTTGAGCCACACCTCTATATGCAACCATCTTTGGGAACCCTATAAGCGGTATGACAAGGAACAGACAGAAGATCTGAATTTTGGAAAGGGGATAGGGAGTCAACTCACTGGCATAGAGCTTTGGGATGTAAAACAGTGTATTTAGAATAAGTTTTTTTTTTTCCTCCAAAATCTTGCCTAATCCAAAATCGAATGTGGGTTCTGGGGTTGGACCACTAGGGTTCAAATTCCTATTTCATCCTTTCCTTCTTCGATAACCGTATCAGTCAAAGCCAAGTTGACTATTAAAGAATTAGCTGCCTTATTTGTTTGTTAAGGATGATTTGTTGTTGTTCAGTCACACAGTCATGTCTGACTCTTTGTGACCCCATGGACTGCAGCACGCCAAGCTTCCCTGTCCTTCAACGCCAAACTTCCCTGTCCTTCACTATCTCCAGGAGCTTGCTCAGACTCATGTCCATTGAGTCCGTGATGCCAACCAACCATTTCACCCTTGGTTGTCCCCTTTTCCTCCTGCCCTTAATCTTTCCCAGTATCAGGGTCTTTTCTAATGAGTCAGCTCTTTGCATCAGGTGGCCAAAGTATTGGAGCTTCAGATTCAGCATCAGTCCTACCAATGAATATTCAGGGTTGATTTCCTTAATAACAGAATTTACACCACAGAGGTTGTTCTGAAGAAAACCGAAGGAGAACATGCAGAGAAAACATTTCGTCCAGTTCCTGCTTCATTCTGGATATTCAGTATCCATTATTTCAGTTATCCATTATTTATCTTTTACTTACAGTTTTATTAAGATATAATTAATGCACTGAACAAGTAGGCATTCTTTTAAATCATATTACCGCCACCAACACTCCATCCAGAACCCATAGCTTGAATAGGAACAATTAGAGAAGGCTGTCATTTAAACATGTAACATTTCATTTCTATTCCGTTCCATACCTACACCTCAGGGAATAACTGAGTATTCATTATGCAGGCCCTAAATGCATGGCAAGGTCATGAACAAAAAGGAGAAGAATCAAAGACCAGAATGGCTGTGTTGGGGTGTGGATAACACAGGATTTTTCTTTATCAATGCACATCAAGATTCAGTGGCATGACTCAGAAATGCAATGTGATATCTTGCTGTTAGGAGCTGAAAGTCTGCATCCTTCCAAAACTCTTTTATTGAAGCCTGTAACTCTAAGAGATGGGATTTAGAGAGGGGGACTTTGGGAGGTAATTCAGGGTAGGGTAGGTCTTAGTTTGACGGGGTTAGTGCCCTTATAATAACTTTTTAAGAAGAGACATCAGGGAGCACATGCTCCCCGCCCCACACTCCACTGCCCCATGGACACAGAGAAGAGGCTGTGTGAACCCAGAGTGAGATGGCAGCCACCTGCCAATAAAGTCAAGGGACAAGGCCTCCTAATGAAACCTGCCTCGCTGGCACTTTGATCTTGGACTTCCTAGCCTCTGCACTTCCCAGGTAGCACAGACTGGCAAGATCTGCCTGCCAATGCAGAGATGCAGGGGATACAAGAGACGCAGGTTCGATCCCTGGGTCAGGAAGATCCCGTGAAGTAGGAAATGGCAACCCACTCCAGTATTCTTGCCTAGAGAATCCCATGGACAGAGGAGCCTGTGGGCTACAGTCCATGGGGTCGCAAAGAGTCAGACATGACTGAGTGACTGAGTATGAATGTACGTGCATTTTCAGCCTCTAGAACTGTGAGAAAATAAATGTCCAAGCCACCTGGTCTATGGTGTTGTGTGATGGCAGCCTGAGCAGATTAATACACTGGCTACTCCTCAGTCTAGCCTGCTTGAAATGAAGGGCAGCGGGGAAGCTCAGCACTGCCCAGGACACGAAGAAACTTCTTGTAGGAGGCCACCTCATGAGCCTGTCACAAGCTCTCCTTTCTCAGGTCATGCAGAAATAACTTCCTTGGAAAAAGTTTTCAAAGGGATGATAAGAAGTGCTAAGAGCTTCACTGTGACTTACAGTTTTCAAAGTGCCACTGGTGACAAGGGGACTGTTAGGAATGCTCTTAGAAAAAGTCCCACCTGGGGCTGGAGAAATCCTGACACTTGAGTGTATAACTTCTTCCTTCTTATATGAATCCGGAGGAGCTCAGCAGACTGTCATTACAACACAAGCAAAAGGGAGGCATGACCAATGGGTCTCTTCTGAGAAAGAATTTACTTGTCAGTGTCCTGTGACTTTTTCCCGGAAGCCCACTTCTCAGTCTGCAACTATTTCTACGACCTTCTTCAGGGTCAAGATCAGGGCCCATTTCACTCCTTTTCTCAGACACTAATTAAATTCTAACCATGACAAATCAGTGGTCACTGGTGAGAGGAACACAACTCAGTCTCTGTTCACATCCAGAGGGAGGCAAGAGCGTGGACCACAGGCCATTCTCAGAGTGGCAGCTCATCAGATGCTTGGTGAATGAACAACACTTACCAGACTGGCTTCCACAGGACATCAGTGCCCTGAGGCACTGGGTGTTCCTACTGAAGTTTCTCCTTGAGTTTCACAATACTTGGGGGTATACTGAAGGCATGAAAGAGTTCCCTCCTGAAACCTGTTTAACTCAGTACCTCCTCAAGGTATTTAACCACGAACACCTACTGGCATCTTGTCTTCTACAAAACAGTCTGGGACACAGCATTGCATTACAAAGTAGGATGAAATAATTGCTGGGAGAGAACTTCAAATAAAGTGCCAGAGGGTACACTGTCCTCCATGTGGCTTTCCTAATTGCAGAAGGAGGGAGAGGTGAGACAGTTCTGTTTGAGAACTGAGTTTAGCAGTTAGACACCTGTGACCTTGATCAAGTCAATTAACCTCTCTGAACTACTATTTCATCATCTATGAAAACATAATGAACTGTTTGTCACAGGATTTCTGTGAAAATTAAATGAGATAGCACATGGAGGCATCCGATACAATGCCTGGGAGAAATCTAACAGGTGATCCATAGGAGTTTGTTTCTTGTCCCTCTGGTTGTTCAGTCATCAAGTCATGTCTGACTCTTTGCAACCCCATGGATTGCAGCATACCAGGCCTCCCTGTCCTTCACTATCTCCCAGAGTTTGCTCAAACTCATGTCCATTGAGTCAGTGATGCCATCCAACTATCTCATCATCTGTCGCCCCCTTCTCCTCCCGCTCTCAATCTTTCCCAGTGTCAGAGTTTTTTCCTGAGTTGGCTCTTCACATCAGTGACCAGAAGTATTGGAGCTTCAGCATCAGTCCTTCCAATGAATATTCAGGGCTTATTTCCTTTAGGATTGATTGGTTTGATCTCCTTGCTGTCCAAGCGACTCTCAAGAGCCTTCTCTAGCACCACAATTCGAAAGCATCAATTCTTTGGCGCTCGTTCCTCTTAGTTCATGGAATTCCTGTCCTAGGGACAGTCTGAGTCACTGACTTGGCATTTAAAGGTGTAGGTGAGTACTACCAGCTCTCTTCTCAGAATGCTCCTTGGGGCTTAGACCTTGTGTCTTCTGAGACTTACATCTTTCACTGAACCCCAGAATGCAGCAGGTGACTCAATGTGTGGTTGACATTGAGGATTTTACCAGTTTGCTCAAGGAGCCTTATTACTTGCATGCTTTAATGCATATGTCAGCAGCTACTTCCTCAAGGAGCTGTACTATTCACCAGTGTGATTTTGGCAAAATGGCAACATCTCTTGACTTCTTGATGCCCAGTTTCTGAGGCCCCCCTTTCTACCAGAACAGATGAGCCACAGTGGCAGGAACTAGATCATGACAGGTACCTCTGTGGCAGGAACCAAGGTGAGATGCCACCGATGGGAGGGTGGGCCCATATGCCCCCCTTGGCACCATGGAGTTATGTCTGGCATAGGTCTTATGGACAGCCCTGAACTCATCTCATTTCCTCCATTAAACTCTATGACCTTTCAGAATATGGATGGGGTCTTGTTTACTGGTATCCGCCAATGCCTAGCACAGCACCTGGCACCTGAAGAACACTCAATAAATGGTAGATGGACAGAAAGAAGGAAGGAGGATAGGAAAAAGAGAGGAAGGAAGCAAAAAAGGAATAAAGAAAGGAACTAACCTCAATGCTCCTGGAATACGAACTCCCTAAAAACAACACCTTTGTCCCTTGTTAGCTCTCATGTATCCAATGGGACTAGGACATTGCCTGGAACTGGTAGAAACTATTTGTTGAATGAAGAGATGCATGACTGAAAACTAAGCCAAGCCACCACTGGGAAAACTGGCTCCGAAGGATGCTTTCTCACTGACAGATGAAACTGCTCTCAGATTGCTTCCTGGTCTGTTTATTCTCCCAAATTATTCAGATATTTTAATCTTCATATAATCCAAAATGAGGGACAGTAAGAAAAATGAGAGTCTCATGCGCGCTAAGCAGCAAACAGAATTCAGGGGATGCAAGAAGACAAGGTCACTGCCCTCCAGGAGCACGAAGATCCAGAACCCTGCCTGAACTGAACACAGTGGGGTGACAGCAGCTTGGGGAGAAGGAACACCACCCTCGGTGGCTTCAAGGATCCCTGAGAAGGGACTCCGATCCCAACTAGAGTGTGCTCTGATAGCAAGGCAGAGACTGACAGCATCAATTAATCCCTCCGTGATCCCAGTGTCAGAAATGTAAGCCTTTTATGATGCAGTAAAACAATTTTTATGGGTTTTTCCATCCGTTTCATGTCTTGATGTATTTTTTAATCAAAAAGGATAAGAACAGGAAGTCAAGTGGGTATAAATCTTTTGCTCGTTTCTCTGGTTCTCTGTCTCTCCCCCCGCCCAGGGAGGAAAGGTGAGCCTCCAGTGCCCCAGAGCAGACTGTCCTGTCATCCCTGGGCATATTTTCCAGAAAGAAACCCTTATTCTAATTGTAGAGTCATGGGCTTTGCTTTCAACAATGAACAGGTTCTCCAAAGGTGATTCCACAGATGGAATCCCAGTAAATCAAATCTCATGTTTCCAATAACTTTACACGTATATTAGCTTTATTTCTGAGGACAAAACCAAAAAGTGTTCCTTGCATGAAATGTGCAAAGCAGAAAAAGCATAGACACAAAAACAAAAATTACTTGCAATGTTACCACCTTGAGATAATATTAGACTGTACTCAGACTTTTATAACACGTTTGGATATACAGACACATGTCTTGACAAAATAGGATAACGGTAGAATTATTACCTAACCCACTTTTACAGCTTATCTATGAATGATTGGAAAGACTGAAGGCAGGAGAAGGGGGCGACAGAGGATGAGATGGTTGTTTGGTATCACCAACTCAATGGACATGAGTTTGAGTAAACTCTGGGAGATAGTGAAGGACAGGGAAGTCTGGCATGCTGCAGTCCGTGGGGTCTCAAAAGAGTCAGAGAGGACTGAGTGACTGAACAACAACAACAACAGCAATATGCCAATTCTACATCTTATTTATTAGTTTCTTGTTATTCTGTTATATGAACACACCAAAATTTAACAAGCCTTTGTTTTTAGCAGTTGGGTTTGTCTGAAATATTTTCTTATCCTAAATAATGATAAGATCTCCCTGTTTTCTTCTGCTATAATTTTCTAGAAATGAATGTGCTATGTCCTGATACACTTTGCTCTACAGTAGAAACTAACACAACATTGTATAACAACTATACTCCAAAGAAATTTTTAAAAAGTGCTATGTTACATACACACACACACACACACACACATATAGTGTTTTAAAAATTAGATACATTTTGTCAAACTGTCTTACAAAATGCTTTTGTAATTTATAGTATCTCCAGCAAGAAGGGTCTACACTTTTTTAATCTTTACTATCATTGGAACTATGTATATAAATTACTGCCAGTGCTTAATCCCCGTTATATTTTTCTTTGATTACTTGTGCCATAGAAATTTTCACATGTGTCAACTGACTTGTAGTCCATGACAGATTTAGAGGGCACCAAACTCTTCTTAGAAAAGATGGCATTTTTACTTTTAATCATTTAATTAATTATTATTAATATTAATATGTTTATTTACTATGTATTAATGGAAATGCTCTCCCATATGACCAGTAGTCCAGCAAAGCTTGGGGATACACTGGAAGCTTTGGGAGGAAAGGATGGATGGTAAGCGGGTAAGGACAGTGAAGAAGCAGGTTAGAAATTGTGAGATGGAAGCTCAGGGCACTTAGACTCAGAGAGAGGTAAGTGAGGGTGGGCAGAGGAGGAACTAAAGAAGAGGAGACCACACCAGGATAATAGATGCTTATAACGATCACTGATGCTCTTAATTATAACCAGAGGCACTGCGGATCCTGCCTTGTTAAGGAACAATTGAATTATCTTCAGTCAGTTAAACTGATGGAGGCAGGGAAGTGGACCCCTGACTTTTAGAATACTCTTCAGAAACAAGGATGACACACCAGAGGGCTGGAGATCTCAAAGAGGTAATGCACTTGGATAGGCAGGAGAGCTGTTCCTGTTAGCAGGTACTTCCCATTCCTTGTGAATTTCAGCCTGCTGCTGGGCATCTCCTCATGATGGGTGCAGTCATCATGGTGGTTTGGCAAGGTGAGACCCATGCCAAGATAGTTGCAAAGTTTTTATATTTTCTGTTTATCCTCAAGCACATCTGAGAAGACAGTTGACTGTAAGGAGCGGAAAGCAGGATCTATGCTGATGAACACTGCCTCCTCCCTACATATACATTTCTCTCTCCAAAGATGCTCCTGAAGATGACCAAATTCTCAAAGACACTCTTCATTAAATAAACAAAGAAACCGGGATAATGGACAACTTGGGGGAGATTCTGATGTCCCTATGTTTAAAAAACTAGTTAGCTACATTTCCACGGCTCCTTTCCCTTTCTCAAACACTCTTTTCAGATAAAATCAATAAATATTTATGGGGCTAGGTGCTATGGGTGATACAAAGAAAAATGAGCCACAGTCCCTAACCTTGAAGAGATTCAACTTAATGACTGTCTAACAGTCTTCCCTCCAACCAAAACTCAATGTCATCATGATTTAAATGCAGGAACAGAACTTAATAAATCTTATTATGAATCATACTTGGAAAGGGAATAATGCTTCTGGAAAATAAATGTTAAAGGATGATAAATTCCTCTTTCCCATGTTCTTGGAGTTTCTGCATCTGAAGGTGGGAGCAATGCTAACGAGCTTGAGGACTCTCATGTCTTAAATTGAGGAGGGACAGGCATGCAGGAAGGCTCTGGAGGAGCTTCAAACTGGAGAAACACAGATATTGGAGAGGCTGAGGAGATATTCTCCTGCTGACTTTAAGGGTCAATCATAATGGCTGCTCTTTCTTTCCTTCTCCCAAATTCTTTTAGTTAAACCTGCCAATAGATGCTGAGCCAGAACTAAAGCCCTGCCCCCATCTGGTACTCCAGTTCAATCTCTCTTCCCCCCGCCCCTCTCACTCCCTCCTACATTGGCTTGCTGCCACTACACTACAGTGAAATCCCTGCATCCAATGTAATCAATTAGTCTTTGGGGTTTTTTTGTTTGCTTTTAAAATTACTTAAGGAATATGTATCCCTTGTAGAAAAGTCAGAAAGTAAAAAAAAAAAAAAAAAGACAAAATAGGGAATTCTCTGGCAATTCAGTGGTTGAGACTCCACGCTTCCAATGCAAGGGGCATGGGTTTCATCCCTGGTCAGGGAACTAAGATCCATATACTACTGTGGAAAAAAAAAAAAAAAAACCCACAAAATCAAAATGATTGTAGTCCCATGAATTAGAGATTGGCACCGTGAACATTTTGGTGGCTATTCAATGACTTTATCAACTATGCTTTTAAAAAAACCTTGAACTACTTTCTACCAAATTCTTACTTTGAATTTGGATTTTAACACATTACTGACTTGGAGGGAGTGGTTTGAAGAAACTAATGTATGCAGCCAACAACTTTTTATGTAAATGAATACTGAAAGACTCCAGTAAATAATGTTCTGGTAACAGAAGATGTACTAATACGTCTCTGGTCAATAAGACCACTGTCCAAATTCAACAATCAGTCTAAGTATCACGTTATCAGCAAGGCCTCGCTGACCCACACCTGCCATTTACTACAGAGACCTCCTTTCTGGGAACCCTGGAGTTCCCAGTCCCCCTAACTCTGGCTTGCTTTACACCAAGGCAGGTAATACCATCTAGCACGTATATAATGACACATTTTCCCAAGGGAGAATATGACCTCCATGAGGACATGTATTTTGTTTGTTGTGGCTATATCCCCAGTGCTCCAGGGCAAAGGATGCTGAAGGAATAAGCCCAGATTATCCAGAGAACCATGAATGCTTCTCTTTGCCAATAGTCAAGAGGTGTTAGGAACAAACGATGACCTTTGCAGGTTTGCTTGCTCCTTGGCACTTCTGCCAGCAGAGGAAAGGGAGGGAGAGACAGGAAGAGAACAGGAGACCTGTGGCCAGTGTGGGCTCCATTGCTAATTTTTGGGTTGAGCTTGAGCACATGGCTTGTCCACCCTGAGATCCAGTCTCCTGGCTAATGCAAATGAGAGGGCCTAATGCCTACAGGCTCTTCCATTGCCTTGCTCTTCAATACTATACTGACTCTTTGGAGAAAACAACACGAACCCAGAGAAAGCAGGGTGTGTGTCTAACCACGACCTTTCCATGCAGTCCACCTCCTTCCACTGGCACAGCAATGGACAGTTCTCTAAGTGATTTCGTTTCAATTATCTCATTAATTTGTTGTTGTTTAGTCGCTAAGTCATGTCTGACTCTTCTGCAACCCCATGGACTATAGCCCACCAGGCTCCTCTGTCCATGGGATTTCCCAGGCAAATTTACAGCAGTGGGTTGCCATTTCCTTCTCCAGGGGATCTTCCTGCCCAAAGATCGAACCCGTGTCTCCTGCACTGCAGGGATTCTTTACTGCTGAGCCAACAGGGAAGCCCATCTCATGAATTCACCTACTGGCTAACCAGTTTGAGATTCTCAAACAGAAGCATGGAGGGAACCCAAGACACCTTGACTGAGCAGGACTAAACAGAAGAGACAGGGAGAGGCAGCTGAGAAAAACCAAGAAACTCCATCCATCAGATTAAATGCTAATTTCGGAGAAAAGGAGAAGAAGAGCACCCAAAAAGGCAGGGGAGCTAATTTTGACACAATCCACCCAAATCTTATTTAAATCCTCCTTATGCAATTGTCACACTGCACTAATCCCACGGGGATTACCCAAACGGGTGCCAATCTGAACCTGGCGCCGCCTCCTCCACCCCTCAGAGAGGGAGCAGGAAACTAGGAAGGGTTGCAGGATCCTCTGAAAGCTGCTGCTAAATCTCCCATAACTCATTTAGGAGAATATATCCAGATTCCTATCAAATCTGTTTACTGGGTTATATAACTATCTTATTGTGATTCTGTGACTTTTATCAAAAGGCTAGATCTGAATTGCCAACACAAATATTCCTTTTCACATTCTCTCCAGATGAGTGATTGCAGTCCAAGTTTATTCTCCAGTCTTTCTGGATTGCTGTAAGCTTGCAAGAGCAAACACCATTTTTTTTTTTTTAAAGGAAGAGTGCTTCAGGGCAACAGCAACTTTATACTCATCAAGTGATTTATTTGTTCACCTGTTCATTCATTCACCAAATAGTTATTGAACATCTCCTATCAACAAGACACTGATCCAGGCAAGGGGGAAAAAGAATGTCATTCAAACTTGGAGAAAAAGATGCCAGTCAACAGAGCCAGGAGTTAGAAAGCAGCCTCCTGTCCTCATTGCAGGTCTGCTGAATCCTTAGACCCTATTCCAACTTGGAAATGGAGACCTTCCTCCAGATGGAGACCTCCTGCTCTGACTTACATCAGTCTGGGGGTTTCTCTGTGGCAGCCTATGTTCTTCCTTTTTTCTTCCAAGTCCTTGTCCCCAGTACGCACCCCTCTGGCAGCTTTTCTGGCTCGTGAGTTACCTGAGTCAGGACCTTTGGTTTTTAAAGGCCTTACCCAGCTGGGTAATCAGAGAAAGCACCTATTCATTTATCTCTCAGAGTCAGCATATGGACTGAATAAGGGAGACGGGCGAACGGGCTGCAAAGGACACTGTGTATGTGCTGGTGCTGTGCAGAGGTCACTGACCTCATTTAGCAGAGGAAGGTGATAAAATGCACTGAAATCTGGAAAACAAGTTTACTTTTTGGCCTGCTAGCCATGAAAGCACAAACAGACCTGGGTAAGGAATTTCCCTTCTGCTACTCACTGGCTGCAGGACCATCTCCGGTGCTGATTTAAAAAAGAGACATGGATGGACCTGGAGCCTGTCATACAGAGTGAAGTATGTCAGAAAGAGAAGAACAAATATCATCTATAAACACATATTTGTGGAATCTGAAAAAAATGGTACAGATGATCATATTTGCAAAGCAGAAACAGAGACACAGATGTAGAGAACAAACGCATGGACACCAAGGGGGAAAGAAGGGGGATGAGATGAACTGGGAGATTGGGATTGACATATGTACACTAGTGATACTGTGTATAAAACGGATAGCTAATGAGAAACTACAGTCTAGCACAGGGAACTCTATTCAGTGCTCTGTGGTGACCCTAATGGGAAGGAAATCCAAAAGAGAGAAGCTATAGGTACACATAGCTGATTCACTTTACTATACAGTAGAAACTAACACAACATTGTAAAGCAACTATCAGTTCAGTTCAGTCGCTCAGTTGTGTCTGACTCTTTGCGACCCCATGGACTGCAGCATGCCAGGCCTCCCTGTCTATCACCTACTCCAGGAATTTACTCAAACTCATATCCATTGAGTTGGTGATGCTATCCAACCATCTCATCTTCTGTCATCCCCTTCTCCTCCCACCTTCAATCTTTTCCAGCATCAGGGTCTTTTCCAATGAGTCGGTTCTTTGCATCAGGTGGCCAAAGTATTGGAGTTTCAGCTTCAGCATCAGCCCTTCCAATGAATATTCAGGACTGATCTTCTTTAGGATGGACTGGTTGGATCTCCTTGCAGTCCAAGGGACTCTCAAGAGTGTTCTCCAACACCACAGTTCAAAAGCATCAATTCTTCGGTGTTCAGCTTTCTTTATAGCCCAACTCTCACATCCACACTTGACTATACCCTAATAAAAAAAATGTTTCAGTTTCCCTATTTGTAAAATGGAGATAAAGAGATCTCGCCTCAGGGTTACTGTGAGGAATAAGTAAACACTACCTTTATTGAGCATTTACAATGAGTCAGGCAGCATGTGAAGCATTTTCACGAATGGAATCTTATTTAATCTCAGTTGTTGGAACTCATGCTAGCCTTGGTGAAGGATTTGCCATTTCTGTTTGCCAGGAAGAATGTTTTCCTGCAATAACCAAGATATTTCCAGGCTTAAATCAATGGTGCACACAAAATTTGGTGAAATTTCAGACAGAGTTGATGCAAACGTCTACAGCTGTACTAATATGATAGCCACCAGCCACGTGTAGCTACTGAATTTTACATTAATTGAAATTAGATCAAATTAAAATTTAACTCTCCTAGTTAGAACTGCCACATCTCAAGTGCTTAATGGCCAATGTGGTTAGCAACTACCTTATTGAACAGTGCAGATATAAATCATTTCCATCATTGCAGAAGGTTCTGTTGGATAGACATGGGAGATGGAAAATCAGTTATGAGAGGAGATACAGAAAAGTCAACAGGAGGGCCTGAGGGTTAATTCCGCAGAGGCTCATGCGATGTTTATATGGTTTCAAATATCTGTGGGGACCAGCAGTGTTCTCATTGGTGGGCTGTCCTGAAAAAGTGCTTTCAGGATATTTAACGGCTTTATAGGGCTTTTCTTTACCGCTACCCACCGCCCCCCACAGTAAAGAATCTGCCTGCCAATGCAGGAGACACAGGAGATGCAGGTTCATCTTCTCCTGGGTTGGGGAGATTCCTTGGAGGAGGAAATGGCAACCCACTCCCAGCATTCTTGCCTGAAAAACCCATGGATAGAGGAGCCTGGTGGGCTACATTCCATGGGGTCGCAAAGAGTTGGACATGACTGAGCACGTAGAACAAAGGCTCTATAAGGCAGCTTTAGTAGCTATGGTTACCAACAGTTCAGCATCATTCAAAGGTATTGCATTTTCAGATCTTTTACTAATTAGCAAAAATAAAATAAAGACATTTTTTAAAAAGTCATACAGAATCCACTCCTACTATTTGCCCTGACAATGTTAGTTCTGGTAATCTATCCCTAAGGGGCCACTTCCCAAATACAAGGAGCAATAAGCCTAGTTTAACCTACCATATACTAGTGCTTCTAGCCTCTCTCAGGTCACACCCAATGCTCCTTGTAAAATGCAAATGTGATCACATCACCCAGCTTCAAAATTCCCTTAAAGCACTCCATCCCCTAGAGTACCCATCAGAAGCCCTTGGCTGTGACAGGATCCCCTTCACAAAGGTATTATGCAATTTGTCAAATCTCTCACCATCACTCCTTCACCCCCGCCCTTGCCCTCACTGCCTCTTCTCCATCCAACCCTCCAGCAGCTGCCTCATTCAGTCATTCATTCCTTCCACAAATATTAATCCAGCACTGCTATGTGCCAGATATTACTCTAGGCACTAGAAGATGTAGTAGTGAAGACAACAGAAAACAAGATTAGATTCCTACATTCATGGAGCTTCCATTATAATAGGGGAGGACAGACAACAGAGAAGTAAATATGTTTAAGATATATATTGATAGGATGCCAAATAGTGATGGTGCTACAGAGGCCAAAAATGGGTGGTGGTGGAGCAGTTTTTTATATTTAGACATTACATTATTCTCTTAAAGCCTTTGAAGCTGTATTTGTTCATTCATTTACTCAGTGAGGTTTTGCTGAACATTTACTATGTGCTGAGAGATGTTATGTGTCCTGGGATTAGACCAAGGAACAGAAAAGACAAAAGCTCTGCCCTGAGGGAGCCTACCAATCCTAAAGGAAATCAGTCCTGAATATTCATAGGAAGGACTGATGCTGAAGCTCCAATATGTTGGTCACCTGATGTGAAGAACTGACTCATGAGAACAGACCCTGATGCTGAGCAAGACTGAAGGCAGGAGGAGAAGGGGATGACTAGAAGGTGAGATGGTTGGATGGCATCACTGATTCGATGGACACGAGTTTGAGTAATCTCTGGGAGTTGGACAGAAGACTGGCGTGCTGCAGTCCATGGGGTGGCAAAGAATCAGATGTGACTGAGAGACTGAATTGAACTGAACTGAGGGAACTTACATTCTAGCAGCAGAGAGAGACAGTAAACAAGATGATACTGTAAAAGCTCAGATGAAGGTAAGGCAGATAAAGCAGGTGAAGAAAGATGGGAGTACACAGATGGGGCTGGCATAGATGGTGTTCCCACCCATAGAGAAGGTCACTACACCTGTACACACAGATTACATATGTGCATGGCTTACAGTTGCTGGAATGCGCTTTCCCCACTGTGCACACGGGGCCACCTGCTCCTTCAAGCCCTGACTGCAATGGTGCTTCCTTGGAACTTTTCGGATCCTCTCTCAACTGGGTCCTCCCTGTACACTGCAAATACCCTGATTTACATAGTATCATGCGCTATTACATTATGTTTTTGTGCTTAGGTATATGTTAGCTCTGCTGGGTTCAAATTCCTGAAGGACAAGGACTGTGTCTTATTCATCCTCACTTATTCACTCTAGAAACTTTCATGGAACACCCCCCGCAAAGCCTGCCCAGCTTCCCTATTGTATAGAATAAAAGAGGAACCCCTGACATTTTGTCCCTGCTTGAAAGACTGCCTTTCTTTTTACTGCACTCATCTGTAACAAAGGACTCATGTGCCATTTAAATGAGATAATAGGTGGAAAGTGTCTACAACAGTACCAGAATGTGGAAACTGCTCAGGACTTATGGGCAATTTAGATTATTACTAATCTATATCAATTTTTGGAGATCCACTATAATAACATGTTCTGTTACCTAATATACTATTGATACATTTCCGATTTTAGTCTCTGACCAGAGTAGCCCCGCAGTGGGTGCTACAGTTCCTGGGAATTCTGTACAGCCTGTCTGCTCACTAACGAGATGGTACAATATCTTCAAGTATGAGCTGAGTCAGAGGTGACCTATGTCACTTCCAACACTCTTCATACTCAGACATGGTGTAGAGACTCTTTGTCTTCAAAGCCTACAGGGCTGACTCTTTGGTGGCCCTTTGCCCCTGACCCTGAGCTGCAGAGCAGCCCTTGCTTCATAAACCTTCTCTGCTGTTTGCCTCCTCCCACCACTGCTGCCAACTTCCAGGGGATTCTTCCCTCTTAGCCCCTTATTTCTCCTCTTTTATGTGGCCTACAGATCGTCCTTTAGAAACCAGAAACAACCTCAGCAGCTCACCCAGACAAAACTGAGTGTGGCACCCACCCGTCCCACTTAAGTATGTGAGATCAACTTGGGCAGATATGTCTCTGGGTCTCAGAGTGTTCTTGTAAAGTGGGGACAACACTGGCTTTTTGTTTGTTTTAATTTTGGCTGAACTGGGTCTTAGTTGTAGCATGTGAGATCTATTTCCCCAACCAGGGATTGAACCCAGGCACCCTGCATTGGGAGCGGAGAGTCTTAGCCACTAAACTGCTAGGGAAGACCCAACACTGGCTTTTAAGGCAGCTAAGAGGATGCTCATATCTTCACATAACAGGGCTGGCACACAGGTTGAATTGTTATTAGTGCCATGGCTGTTCTGTGTCTACTTTCAAGCTCAGGGACTTCCGAAAGCCTGAGAACACAAAAACATTCTCTCTGAATAGCTGGCCATCTACTTGATGTGGTTATGTAAGACACAGCTCAAGAATTATTAATTAGGCTCAAGCAGGAACTATGTCTTTATATAGAGCTAGGAAGAGACTGAGGTCACTAGACCTGCATCAGAGGCAGGCCAGACAGAACTGCTGATAAAAGTAGTTAAGAAGATGAATGCATATTTTCCACTGTGCATCCCAAGGAGCCAGGACTCAGTAATTTAAAAGACAATGCCAGGCACTCATTTCAAGGTGAGAGGAAATTCTGAAGATGAAAGAATCTTCTCAAAACTTCCTTTTAATTAAAGTGTTGGTTGGTTGCATTTCCCCTGAGCTTATAGCTCTTTGTTTATGATGAAGAAGTCACAGAAGGCTCTGCGTAGACAATAAGCCACTTAATCTGAAGCTGGAACTCTATCACTGGTTTTACAACTCCATTTCTGTGCCCAGCACTGGGTAGGTTTGAAAAGCTTTCGGATAGCATGGATCCATCTGTCTTTTCGGCTATTGCTCCCTGCGTAGCTGAAACTAAGCAAAACTGTCCAACTGACACAGAAAAGAGGAGGAATTCAAGATGTAGCTGAACTACTATAAAATGTAGACAAGGTCAGGGGTAAAAAAAAAATGCACTCCAGAGGCAGCCATAAAGCAAAGTTTTTGCTGAGACGGGGACCAACCCACTGAAGGGGCTGTGGGACCTGACAGATGACAAGAGTTTCACCAAATATTAGAGAACCAGAAAGATGCAAAAGTTGCTGTGTTCTGTCTGCACAGCGTGGGTGCCAGGAAAGTGCTGAAGTACTAATGGGGTGATGAGAGAAAAGAAGAAAAGCAAGCAGATGAATAGGTAACAGCAAGACTGATGGAGACTGGTTGTCCACTGGCAGGTACAGAGGAGACAATGTGTCACCAAGGGAGATGTGAGAAAGGCACTGAGATGCCCTGGGCTCCAGATGAAGCTTCTATAGCGGGGAGGCACAGAGGGCTAGCAGTTTGGGCTGCAGACTGTAAGGCCAGCAACAGAGCCCACTTTGATTCCCCAAGGCCAAAGCAAAGCTGAAGGAGGGTGGGTGATTAACTGGGTGTCAGCCACCTGCTGGGCACTATGCTCTATCTGGATGTGGGTCATCTCTTTTGATGCTGCCCCTAATCCACCCAAGTGGAAAGCAATATTATCTTAATTCTACAGCAGAGGAAACTGAAGCTCTAAGCAACACTCTGGTTGCACAGCAAGTGGGAAGCAAGTACAGACTTGGGCCGATCTGTCCAAAGGCACAGACCGTGCACTCCCAGAGCTCTACATGCCCTGTCACTAACATAATCCCTAAGAGCCCTTGGGAAAGAATATATGCCCAAATGAGTCAGGAGGAGAAGGGGGCCACAGAGGATGAGATGGCTGGAGGGCATCACCAACTCAATGGACATGAGTTTGAGCAGACTCCAGGAGACAGTGAAGGACAGGGAAGCCTGGCGTGCTGCAGTCCATGGGGTTGCAAGGAGTCAGACACGACTGAGTGACCAAACAACGACAACTATATGGAAGGGCCTATTGACCTTGTCCTGGGGTTTAGAACAGTATCCGACATAATAGCAAGTCCCCTTGGGAGGGCAATGGGGGATGATGAGCACTCTGTCTTGAAGGCAATGTATTCTACCATCCTGCCTGCTAACATTTTATTTCCAAGGCCAAATAGGAAACAGCAGCATACCCCATCAAAGTTAGGTTTAATGACTGGGTTGGTGAGGAGGGTAGTAGGGCTCAGGCAAGTAAAATGCATGTACTCTCTTGAACTGAGAAAGAACCTATCTCTGCTACCTTCTTGGAAAATTCATCTCTGTCCAAGTGTATGTCCCTAGCAGCATGGTGTGTTTTTGTTGTTGTTGTTTTGTTTTTACATGCTCATGTCTATAAGAACCTTTTGCGAAAGTAATACAATTGCTCAGTCTAATGGAAATGACAGATTGACTCCAAGTGCCGGTCCAGTCCATTGGCCAAAGGGCTTTACATGAGTTCTGCCCAATTACCCACCCTCAACAACCCTATGAGGTGGGCAGCACAGTCATACACATATTGCAGATGAGAGAACTGAGGACACAGTGGTTGAGCCACTGCCCCAGGACAGGACCCAAGCTAGGACATCCTGGGACTGGGATTCACAGCTATGTAATTGGACTCAAGAGCCTTCATTTTACCCAGTGGTCCCAGGCAGCTTATCTCCTTGGTCCACATATGCATCATACAAATCTAGTATATATAAGCATCCATTCTCTTGACACAATTATGAAGCTCTTCTAACATATTTGTTGGGTCCTCTGTCTTCTGATAGTAGCACTCATGAGGCTCTTTCTGTTTGCAAAGCACACAGTAGTCGTTCAATCCCTTCTACAGGTCCTCATCTCAAAGGTGCTACTTCAAGCATGGCGATGCCCATCCTAAGTTTAACACGGTACAAGGGTAAATGCTCAAGAGACGTTTGCTTTTGAATCTCTTCAGCCCAAAGAGCTGAGTCTGAGTATTAGGTAATTTGTAGATATCAGCAATGCTTACAGCTATAGAGAACTTTGCCGAGAGGAGGCAGTACACTGCGGTCAGATAATCAGCTTTGGAGACAAACAGCCCTGCGTGTAGATCTGGAATCTTTCCACTTACGGGCTGCAAGCTTCTGAGCACTGAATCTAACCAACATCTTTGTCCCCCTCGTAAAATGCAGATAGCAATGCTTGTCTCTTGGTGCTCTTGTAAAAAGCCATGGAGATGAGCTTCCCTAGGTAAGTGTTACCTGATGGGTTGTATAAATGACTGGAATGGCTGAGCTGCTGCTAAAATCCAACACAGATTACTGCCCATGAAAGTGTTCAGCACAGTGCCTACCACGTAGTGAGCATTCAGTAAGTGATAGCTAATGATGACAATAACTGCCTCAAAATATTAGAGACTCTGTTGCCATTTATACTTTGAATCAGTCAGATCAATAACATTAATGCCTTGTGAATTTGTATCTTTTCAACTGTCTCAAACTGCTTTCCCACTAGTTTTTCCAGTGGAGAATCACAACTCCCCTTGCAGGTAGGTAGCTCAACTAATATAATACCCATTTTGCAGATGAGAAATGTGAGATTAAAGAACTGGCTTCAAGGCACTAGGTTAGTGAATATCACTTCTGCGGCTAAGACCGGAAACTGTATTCTCCTTTTTAATCTGCCACTGCACTTAGGAAACACCTGCAGGTCCTGCAGAATCACAGCCCAGAGAGCTCACCCACTCCTCCAGGACCACACAGCAAGCCCACGGGAAGGCAGGAAACTGTCCTGGAGTCTCTGTCCTCTCCCCATGATGCCTTCAAGCAGATGGCTGCAGCCTGAGGTTCAGAGGGAGAGCCAAACTCCATTCACAGATGCCATCCAAGCCCCAAGTCCAGGAAGAGTTAAGGACTTCCTCTCTTCTGTCTCCTGCCTCCAGTTCATCAGGAAGTCCTTTAGGAACTAGTCTCTGACTCCTGCTCCTCCATTTGCTTCCCTTCAGTGACCCTGGCTTCCTTTCTCTTCATCAAACATCACAGACTCGCTCCTGCTTCTGCACATGCTCTTGTCTCCTTGGAACGTTCCTCCTCCTGCAAGTGATGGTATCGTCTCTCGGCTGAACCTTCTCATCTTTTGTGACTTAATTTTTTAAACTTCTTGGCAGTGTTGCATGGAATGTTGGATCCTAGTTCCCCGACAGGGATGGGACCCATGCCCCCTGTCTTGGAAGACTGGAGTCTTAGCCACGGGACTGCCAAAGAAGTCCTTCATGTTTTGTGACTTTAAACAGTAGCCCCCTACAGCCTCCAACTCCCACCCCTCAATCTATCATGCTGCTCCTTCTTGCACTTCTCACAGCACTGACTCCCATTTGAGATAACTCCCTTGTTTATGGTCTGTTTCCCCCAACTAGAAATCTACAAGCCCTGTGCCTGTATTGGTCACTTCATGCAGCTCTTGGAATTTATCAGGAAAAGAAAGATTCATGCCCTCACCAGTACCTGCCTAGGGGAGATCAAAACAGAAGTTTGTATTTCAATAGACCAGCATCATGGCAAGCTCTAACTTCGTCTAATGCGATGTTTTCTCATCTTTTCTAGTCAATGAACAACTTTGTACAGACCTATGAATTTATTCCTTCCTATGCAGAACACAGTCTTCAGATTCCATCTCCTATCTGACCTTCCCCTTTTTGCACTTAAAAACTTCAACTTTTCTCTGCCATCTATTCAGTAATTTTTCCCCATTGGTGTGTGTTCCCTGACCTGGCAAGGAAGTAAGTAAAAAATTCAACTTTGTTTTGTTTCTTTTTATTGTTTTTATGTTTTCTTTTTATATTTGTTGATTTTTGTTTTTTGTTTCTATCAATGAAAATTGGGCTCTTTCTGTAGTATTCTGAGATACCTGGAGAAGGACCCAAATCCTAGGCTCAAGCTTCAGACAGTCACGCTCAGACCCTATTTTTGCTATTTACTTAATTAAGTGAAATAAACAGTCTATGCTTCAGTATCCTCAGTGGACATTAAGGGCCATGATAAAATGCCTGCCTCACGGTGACTGGCCAAGAGGGCTGTGTAAGTACCAGCTATAGTAATTATTCTGCACAGTTTTAAAAAGAGTTCTGTACTTCAGTGGAGATGATTCATGGAAGAATATTGCCAGAAGCACAGGGCTATATTCATGTCACCTTCTCAATGTGATAAAACATACAAAGTGTCCAGAAACTATTGAATAAGTAAGAGCAACACTTCTAGTGTGAGGCATGACCATCAATGTAATATATTATTTGTTACTTCTGACTTTTTCTTAATACCCTGTTTCCATAGCACCTTATGTCATCAGGCCTTACAATAATTATTAGATATGTGAATGTAGAGTCAAAATTTTATAGCATAAATATATTATGTATACATAGTATGTATACACATATGTACCTATGTATACACGAGATAATATGTAACTCTGCTTATATGTTTCTCTTTTCTTCTTTGTGTAAGCACCTCAAAGTAGAAAATGGGTTTAATTCACTTTTGAATCCCAGGTGCTTAGCACATAGTGAGGTGCTAAGTGGGAGAGGATTCTCTCAAAAGACCATTACATCTGTTGATGAACATTTTGGTGGCTTTCATGTCCTGGCTATTGTAAACAGTGCTGCAATGAACACTGGGGTGTGTGTATCTTTTTCAATTACAGTTTTTTCAGGGTATATGCCAAGTAGTGGGATTGCTGGATCATATGTTAGTTCTGTTTTTTAAGGAATCTCCATACTGTTCTCCATAGTGGCTATACGTCCCCATCAACTGTGGTATATATTTACACAATGGAATATTGTTCAGTCACTAAGTCATGCTCGACTCTTTGAGACTCCATGAACTGCAGCATGCTGGGCTTATTGTAATGGAATATTACTGAGCCATAAAAAGGAATGCTACTGGGTCATTTATAGAGACATGGATGGGCTTAGAGTCTGTCATACAAAGCAAAGTAAGTCAGAAAGAGAAAAACAAATATTCGACCATATATGTCGAATCTAGAAAAATGGCACAGATGAACCTATCTGCAGGGCAAGAATACAGACGCAGATGTAGAGAATGGATGTGTGGACACGAGTGGGGGAAGGGGTGGGTGGGACAAACAGAGATTAGAATTGACACATACACTGCCATGTGTCAAACAGATAGCTAGTGGGAACCTGCCACATAGCACAGGGGGCTCAGCTGAGTGCTCCGTGATGACCTAGATGGGTGGGAAGGGGATGGCGGCAGGAGGGGCATCCGAGAGAGAGGAGATATATGTATACATATAGTTGATTCACTTCATTGTATAACAGAAAGTAACACAACATTGTAAAGCAATTCTATTTCAATTAAAAAAAATAAGACCATTCTATTTAAGCTTTGGAACATCTTTAGGCAGTGAAGGAATTAGCAAGGCACTTACTTCATCTCAACTTCCCCCAAATCCCTAATCTCACCTGTCCAATTATAGGAACAAACACCATTTGAAAACCATGATGTTAACAATTAATGCAAGGGAAAAGTATTATTTAAAGTGCCGAATCTCCCAAGGGAGACCACTCAGATATACAAATTCTAGTGTGTTTTTCTTAAAGAAAAACACATCCTATCACTTCCTGGTTTATAAGGTAGTTAGTGTATGTGCTTGCACCATTCTGTCCGATTCTAAGTTCAGAGCCTCTCTCTGCTGACTACTTAACCTCCCTAAATCTGTGTATCCTAATCCATAAAGTGGTGCTAAAAAAAAAAAAAAAAAAGCACTTTTCTTTCAATGATTGTTGGGAGATTAAATAATGCAATATGTATGAAGCCGTTAGTCTAATGACCAGCTTTATCAATAAATGGAATGTCTTATTATTACTGCTGGCATTACTACTATTATCATCGTTATGACTTTAGTACTTGCTAACACAGAGGCCAGTCCAAGCAAATGACCTAATGGAGATTCACTGAGCAGTTAAAGGAAGAGTCACCATCCCCAGAAGGACGGGAGGAGAATCACGTGCCCTCAGCTCAGATGTGAGTGCAGTGGAGAGGGGCAGACCTCCATCTCTGGACCGGTGAAAGGTGCAAGCTTCTGGAGGTCCCATGGGAGGCCCAGCCCAGGACCCTCCATGGACAGGCTTGGAACATAAAGAGGAACCAAAGGAGTGATGGCGCGGTGCAGGAGGGTGGGGGGAGTGTTGAGACACTTCAAAGGAGCTGCTGGGCTGAATGTGAGAAGTACGTGATTGGAAATGATACATTAAAGAGTTGGACTCAGAAGGCAAGTGGATTAGAGCCACTCTCCAAGTCAGGGATGAAGCTAATGAGGCTTTTCTTGTCACCATCTCTAAAAGTTTATTACTTATACTTCAAAGGCAGTGAACAGCAGAGGGGCTGGGGAGAGGCACTGCTCCTCCGAAGAAAAGGAGCAGAAAACAGAAGATGCTGCCTTGGAGAGAGGGTGGGAGGTCGCCCCTGGGTCTCTGCTGCAGAAAGAGCCCAGCTCCAGGGGGCATGGATCTGGATGCGAGCACCTGTGGTGATCAGGAGCTGGCAGTGGTCACGGGGTGGGAGGACGATGGATCAGAGGGATGATTAACGAACTTTATTGTGGGGTAGGAGATGGGCTGGCTGCCCTGAAATTGCCTTCTGGCAGCCCTCAGTTCTGGTCTCATGTGCTCTGGGGTCCTTTCCTGGAACTGGTAAAAAGTGCTCCAAGTCTTTCTTAATCTCAGCCTTGCTGAACACCTGGCTATCCATCATCTCATGCTCTAAATAAACACAGTGGTCCAGATGGGATGGCAGGCAGCTTGCACAACAAGGTGGCTTGTTCACTCACCCAGGCATGATGCGGATGATGCTGCCTTCCAGCTTAAACCAAGTCACACTGGATAGTTAGTAAAGACAGGGAGAGGAACGGGTATTCGTCCCCTCATTAGATGTTAGTTGAGCATTTACTACGGTGTGTCAGGTGCTGGGGCTACATCAGCGAACAGTGGCAGCCCAGGTCCTGCACTCCTGGGGCTTCCAGTCTAATAGGGGACACGGACATTAATTAGAGAATCACACAAACACAGATGAACGTAAAATGACAGCCAAGATAAGTGCTACAGGGGGAAACACATGATGTTTATGTAGAGGTAAAACAGGAGGAACTGATCTCAACACAGGGAAGACAGCTCCACCATGAGGGAGGAACATGTGGAAAGCCCCTGAGGAGGGAAGGAGTTTCACTCCAGAAACACAGAATACCAGTCTTTCCAAAGTAAGCTGGGAAGAGGGAGGTGTGGACAGGCAGAGGTGAAAGCAGGCCAGTGTGGACTTTTGTCTGTACTGCTTACCCCTCCGGCTCCTGCTATGTACTTTGACAGTGCATACTAGGAGTTCAAGTAGAAATACCGAGTGAATGAGAGAGTACCTACTATGCGCTCGGCTCTGTGCCAAGCTTTTATATCCTATACCACACTGATTCTTATCAAATCAATTCATCTTGCTGATAGAGAAAGACTCGATAAACCCAGAGTTATGGAAGTGGTGTATCCCAAGGGTGAGACCCCAATCCAGTATGCTTCAGAAAGTTTCCTGTTTTGTGCAGTGGAGTAAAAAATCACCAGTTGAGTTACTGGACTAGAATAATGAGGTGGGGAAAGTTTGCCCAGAAAACCTTAGACACAACTCCTGCTCTCAGAAAAGCAGTCAACAACAGTGACTAGGAGATGGTGCAGTCACCATGGAAAACGGGATGGCAGTTGCTCAAAATGTTACATATGGACCTACTACATGATCCAGAAATTCTCCTCCTAAGTATACACCAAATGAAGACATACATCCATTTAAAAATGTGTACACAAATATTCATGGTAGCACTATTCATAAAAATAAAAAAGTGGAAATAACCTAAATGTCCATCAATTGATGAATGGATAAACAAAATGTAGTATATTCATGCATCTATATTACATACAGAAATGTAACCCTGTTCCTTGCAGTAATATGAATGAATCTTGAAAACATTATGCTAAGCCAAGGAAGCCAGTCACAAAAGGCCATATGTTGTATAAATCAATTGATATAAAATGTTCAGAACAGGCAAATCCATGGAGACAGAATGTAGATTAGCCTTTACCTAGAGCTGAAAGGATAAAGGAATGAGGAATGATTGCTCATGGGGACAGGTTTCCTTTTGAAAAAGTTCTAAAACTGGATTGTGGTTACGGTCACACAACTCTGCAAGCACACTACAACCACTGAACTGTACTCTATTAATGGGTGGATTTTTACATCTGAACTATGTCTTAAAAAAGAACAGTAAGTAAGAGTTCAAATATTAGAGTCTAACGGGATTTTGAGTCCTAGTTCTACTAATCGTTAAGCCATGTGAAATAGGGCAGGTGGATTTTTTTCTCTCCAAGCTTTGGTTTCCACATCTGTGCAAGATGCATAAATCAACTCATGGGGCTGCTGTCGCTACAAAATGAAATATTTCACCTGAAGTCTGAGCCTCCTATTTGCCATAAGACACCCACACCTCAAAGGGAATGGAGCAGTTAACAAAATTAAACCCCATACCTAGATGCTGTGATTACTGAAACAACAAATGGAATTCAGGAGCACAATGAATCACATTTTCAGGCAAGTGGTGCATTCCTCATGTGTTTACTGTCCTCGTCTGCATGTGGAGACAGAACTCAGGTGGCCAGCCCAGGTCTGAAGGTAGGCAGTGGCTGAAGGCATCAGGGGTGAGGAGGCAACAAAGGGTTGGCTGCCCGACTGACAGAAAAAGCTCCATTTCTAACAGCTCAATATTCAGAAAAAGCTCCATTTCTAACAGCTCAATATTCAAAGCTGAAAATGCTCAGAACATAGGGTCTTCCTGAAGAGTCTCTGCTTGTCAGCCTGGCCAAAACCGAGCAGGCACGTGACTTCAAGAGCCCATGTGTATCTCCTGCCCCCTCCCATGTCCTGAGGTGCAGAGAGAAGCCCTGGGCTATGATGAAGTGAATAAGCAGCCCACCAGAGCGGCAGGCACCTCCTTCCCGTGGCCCGTCCAGAAGCTGGGCTGAGCCAAGGCTTGTGCTGCCGGGGGTTCAGAGGCTTCACCGGCTTCCATGTAGAGCTGTTGTAAAACCCTTCCCCAGCCTGCATGTCAGCCCCAGCCCTCGAAGGGCTGCATGGACTAAGGATGGTTTCCTGGAAAAAAAGTCCCACTAGGCCCATCAGAGATGCTCCAGACATCGAAAAGGTAATGCTGGCAAGAGGACTTATTCTCAAGGATGTATTGTACATAATGGGGAATATATTCTGCGTGGGGAGGGGTAAGACTCACACATAGGGTCGTCCTGAAGAGTCTCTGCTTGTCAGTCTGGCCAAAACCGAGCAGGCACGTGACTTCAAGAGCCCACGTGTAACTTACAGGAGGAGATCTGGGACTCAAGAGGAAGAATTTTCAAAGGTCAAGAGCTCTTCGGAGCAGGCATGGTGGGTTGCAGTGAGAGGCGGTGAGTTTCCTGTCATTGGGATGTGCTTGTGTGTGTGCACGCAGGCTGATGATGATTTAGGCAAGACAAGCAGGCATCCCAGGCTTGCAGGATTCCTTGTCATGCTGAGAGTGGGTCATTTTTGGTATTATCTCTTGCTTCCTGTCATTTGGAATCAATTTCCCTTCTCTTCCCTCACTTATCAATACTTAAGAAAAAGACTGTACTCCAGGGCAACCTGCCCTCTGCTCAACAAAGCCCGGGCCACTTTATACTGGATATAATGATGGTGCTGTGCTGCCAGACTGGCCAAGGGCGTCTCTAGTCCCAGACACTCTGGGGCCCTGAGGCACAGTCAGAGCTCAAAGTCCAAGTCAGACTGGCAGCAGCATCCGCTATGCTTTCCAATTATGAAATGTTCTCACTCAGTTTTAAGACTCACTGCAATGCATTCTCCCCGACACCTGCCCGACTCTCCTCTGAGGTTACATCTTCCATGAAGGGAGAATGCGTCTCCTTGCAAGCCTCTGGGCCTCACAAGATGCCTTGAACACAGTGTGTGCCTGCATGTTACATCGCTTCAGTTGTGTCTGACTCTTTGCAACCCCATGGACTGCAGCCTGCCAGGCTCCTATGTCCATGGGATTCTCCAGGCAAGAATACTGGAGTGAGTTGCCATGCCCTTTTCCAAGGGATCTTTCTGACCCAGGGATCGAACCCACATCTCTCATGTCTCCTGTACTGGCAGGCAGGTTCTTTTCCACTAGTGCCACCTGGGAAACCCTTGAACACAGTATTGCTGCACAAAATCTATATAATGTTTTAATCAGAGAAAGAGATATTCTTCTTACTCAGAGCTAGGGAGGCAGCTGCTACTTCTGGAACAATTTTCCATTTAAACCCAGCAGTAAGTGACAATTGTGGACCAGGCATAGAAACCACACAGCTCCTGGGGCCAGAAATTGAGCCCCCTGGAGCAGGGATTCAGCATGAGGGGTGTAAGACCGCTAACGTATCCTATGGGGAAGACTTCTTTGCCTCGGCTGGACACCACTTGCAAAATTCCACCCAGGAAGGAGCTAAGATAGTATATTAGTGCTAGATAATCTGTTTGGTCCCAAATAGATCCCCTTCATTCATAAAAATTCCAGTGAATTTTTGGGCTTTCTTGCCTAAGAATAGCAAGCTGCTCAGAATCATCTGAACAATGGAGGTTATGAGCACAGACTGCAGGGCTTTGTGCCAGATATTTGGAAGACCTCAGAGCAAGAGTCTCTGCTTTCAGGTTCCTCACAGGCTGAAGAGACCAGGAGCGAAGCGTCGTGAAGAGATAAGGAACTGACAATTATGAGAGGGGCACAGAATTGCCAATTATGAGAGCTTCACAGGTGTGAGCCATGTAAATAGAGGGATGTGAGTACCCAGCCCGTGGTGACACATGAGAGAAGCCTTAAGGATGAGCTGGAACTTAGCAGGTTGATGAGATGAGCCTTGGAGCACAGGTATGAACTTTTGCAAAGGCACAAAGACCTGAGAGCTTGTGAGTCTAATGAACCACAAAGAGTTCAGTGTGGCTGAAACAAAGGATCTGTGTGGGCGCCTGGGGCTGGAAGGGAAACCTAGAGAGGAACCCTGAACATATAGCTAAGGATGCTGATGGTCCTTAAGTACATGCCCAGAGAAATGAAACTGTGACACAGGCTACTGCATGGATGGACCCCGAAGGCTTTATGAAGAGCCGGTCACAAAAAGAACAAACACTGAATGATTCCATTCATAGGAGGTATGTAGAGCAGTCAAATTCATACAGATGAAAAATACAATGGTAATTGACAGGTAGGGGGACAGGAGGGATGAGAAGTCAGTGTTAAATGGATACAGAGTTTCAGTTTGGGGAGATTAGTGGATGGGGTGATGGCTGCATGTAGTGTGAGTGTACTTAACGCCACTGTACACTTAAATGGTTAAAATGCTGATTTCTGTTATGTATATTTTACCACTATAATTTTCTTTTTAAAAAAAGAATGCACCCAGGAAGGATGGTGTGCTGGTAAACACATGTTTAGGACCACCCTTCTCTAATCTGTAGAAGTTCGGAAATCTCAGGTTGTTTTGCACTGATGCGATATGGGAATCATATACTCATGGGAACTGTCTCAGGCTCACTGTTTACAAATAATCAAGCAGTTTTAAGTAGCTGTCACCTCCTGAAAGAGGTGAAACTTCCAATCACACAATTTTCCCCTCCTCCCCAAGTTTTTTTTTTTTTTTTTAACAAATGCCCCTAATTTTTTACCTTTGGGTTGAGGGAATGAAGAAGATAGCTGAGACAGCAAGGCTTCCCTTTGATAACTTGCTCCTTCTTCTAATTAACAAGACCCTGCACAACTAAACATCTGCCAATTTAAAAAACTTTCACAGTGATGAGCTTTGATCACAGTAGAGTACACAGCATCTGCTCTGAACAGGAGAGTTTCACAAAGCCCAAATCAGACCATTCACTCCAAGGCCACTCAACTCAATCCAGCCTCCTGAAGACTGTTGGGAAAGTCAACCCTGGGTAAGGAACATACAGTCACTGCCAACTGGAAGGAGCAACATGGGTTCCAAAGTCCACCCCAGGCAAGGAACACGCAATCACTGCCAACTGGAGGGCACACCATGGGTTCCTAAGTAGCTCTTCCCCTTTTCCAACACACCCCTTGTTCATGGACAAGTGGATTGGAGAATCACATTGATCCTATCCCTGACCATTTCTTGGAAGAATTTTCTAAAACCTGCATTTGGTAGCTCTATTTTTAGCTTCTTATAAAAATGGAGCCATCATATGATCCTGCAATTCCACACCTGGGGTATATCTGAAGAAAACCATAAGTTAAAAAGACACAAGCACCCCAATGTTTATAATAGCCAACATGGAAGCAATCTAAATACCCATCGATAGACTAATGGATAAAGAAGATGTGATGTACATGTATGTGGTGTACATACACAACAGAATACTACTCAACCGTAAAAAGTTACAAAATAATGCAGTCTGAAGCAACATGGATGTAATAGAGATTATCATATTAAGTGAAGCAAGTTAGAAAGGGAAAGGCAAATATCATTTATCACTTATATGTGGAATCTAAAAAAAAGATACAAATGAACTTAAAAAAACTAAAAACAGACCCACAGACATAGGAAACAAACTTATGGTGTCCAAAGAGGAAAGCAGGGGAGATAACAAACAAGGATCTACTGTATAGCACAGGGAACTATACTCAATCTTCTACAATGACCTATAATGAAAAAGAAACTCAGAAAGAATATATATATGTATGTATATTCCTAAATGAATCAGTTTGCTGTACACCTGAAACTAACACAACATTATAAATCAACGATGCATCAATTAAAAACCTACGTTTGGTAACTCAACACCAAAGTTTACATATTTGACTGTTTGAATATTATCCTTTCTTGGTTTCTCTTCCTTCCTTTTGGGTCTATTCTCACAAAATTCAGAAAGAACTGTCATTTGGGGAGCCCATCCATCAATTTCTGCCATGCGGATAAATCACTTTTCGCTTCCTAGAGAAAGTTACAATGTATATCCTGACACCTCTATAGTTCCTCTGCAGGGTGCATCCCAAAGGTTGATTCACCACTTTTGAGCACACCCAGCCTAAATCAGCTCATCCTGGCATTCATTAAAAAACACCACTGTGTGTTACTGCTTCATGCGCTCTTGCCTCAAGAGAAGCATCCATCCTACTGAGATGGTGTTTGCATGTGAAAGACAAACATGGCAGGCAGATATTGAACTCTGAGCAAATTCAAATGGTGGGGATGTCTTTGAACCACAACTGCTTTCCTCTCTAGAGTCATTAGTACTAATTACTAACAACTACCCTGGTGACAAGTGCTGGCAGTTACTTAGCTGCTAATTGGCTTCAATTTACCGCTCTGATTGTGTGGTCACAGGTATATATTTGCTTGGGGAGTGAGGAAAAAGAGCAGGTATACCAGGCCTTAGGCTGGTCTTATCAAAGGGATCACCCACCTGAAATGTTCAGCCTAACCCAGTGGCCCTCAAACTTTCCCATGTGGCAGAATCAAAGGGAGGGTTATGAAATCACAGACCACTGAGCCCCACCCCCAGAAATTCTGATTCGGTAGGTCTGGGGTGGGAGGCCAAGAATGTGAACATCTCGAATGTTCCCAAGTGGTGCTGATGCTGCAAGTCCCAGGCGGTCTGTTGAGAATCACTGGCCTCAGAGTATAAGCGTGGGCATTGTAACAACCAGTTATGAAGCCTGCTGTGTGCACCAAGTCGTGGCAGGGTATGAGTCTCTGTCCCTGCAGCTCCCTTGAAAGAATGAGGCAGGACCATTGATGCCAGGGAACATGCAGACAGTGCCTGCCGGGTCCCACACTCCCTCTGAGCGCTTTGCACATATCTGCTTATTTCAGCACCAGACAACCCTGTGTGCTAGGAACTTCACAGATGAGGAAACTGAGCCACAGAGAGGTTATCACTTGGCCAAAGCCATGCCACTAATAAAAGGTGGAGGTAAAATGTGTGCCCACATTAACTGGCTCCAGAGGGTCTCACTGACTAAGGACCAAGCTATCCACCAATGTCTCTGCTGTTGAGTGACGTCGCCCATCTTTCAATGGGTAAGAAAACTGCAAGCTGCAAAGGTTAGAAACTGACTCAGCTTTTGATTCTGAAGTCTGTGCTATATGACCAGGGCTTTCTGATGACAGACACACAGTTCCTGTTCTTGAAAGGGGGGCAGGCTCATAAATGCACAGGTTTTAAGGTGGAGGGTGCCATGGTGGTGCTATAGTGTCAAGCCATCCATCACACACAAAGCGACTCTCTTCCCTTTCTACTGTTGTGCTATTAAATGACTAATGACACCAATCTGGGTAGCCAGATTTTACTCCCATTTGGCCAGATGTTTCCACATGTGGCAGCTGCACTTGGGTATCTTCACATGCAGCTTTTATTGCTGCCTCTTCCTTATGCTGGTGGTACCACCCACATGAGTGGTACCTGTGTCTTCACTTCCTTATGCCTTTACGTAGAGAGATCTGGAAGCTAAATACATTATGTGGTAATATTTGCGTCTCCTTTACACTGTTAAGGAGGCTTGAAGGCTTTGACACAGACAGCACGGGTGGTATTTCCCTGGCATTTAAAGAGGTTTTCTACATGTTATCCATGTTGCTACTACAGAGAGCAAAGCAGGAATCAGCTTTGCATCATAAACCCCAGAGCCTTTCCGGCTCTGTTATCATAAGTTCCCAAATATTGTAAGGATTTAGGTGAACTAAGTAGTTTCACCACTGAGATTAATCCCATAAAGACAGGATGACTCTGGACTAGAGAATGACGTTTGCAAGCCCTTATGGCAGGGATGGCATGCTTCAGGAGAACGAGAAGAAATATGTTTACACAGAGCGTGTCTTCTCACATCTAACTGCCTTCATGGCATCCTGTTTCTATCTCGAGGCCCTTTCTGCCTATTCCATCTTGGTGAGACAAATCTGAGTGATGTCAAAGTTGCTTTTTCCCCATGAAACCGAATGCCATTTTTCTACTTAGTGGCCAGCCTTTCCTCTTTCTGCTCCACCAGAAGAGATGTTTCTGTCTAACTGTCTACCTGTAAGGGCCACCCCCACGCAAGAAGGGACCAGGGCGTATCATCTCATCTGATCGCTTCATTTTACAGGGAGGAAAACTGAAGTCCAGGAAATGGAACAGAACAGTCTTTTTGTCAGATGGTGGGCATACAATTGAAATGATTTTTTTGAAAGCCACTATCCGCCCCCCCTTTTTTTTAAAATCAAAACCATCCTCTTAAAGAAAAATCAAAGTCATGGGCATAACTGCATTAAACATTAAATTTTACCTCTGCTAGGGTTCTCTCTGAAATAATTTTTTGCACTATCAAGCAGCACATGCCTTTTAAGAAGAAAATCAACACTGTAGATTAAGAACCTTGGAAAATTCAAGTCCTTTGACTCAGAAATCACATTCTGCTCATTTATACTCAGTGATGAACCTGAAAGAACAAATGCCATATGCTAAAGAAATTCAACAAAGTCTTCACTAAATCTACAAAAATTCAGAAACATCCTAACTGGCCCCAAATAAGAGAATGTCTTAAAAGTAATAATGATGACAAGTCACTAGATGGAACATAACCCAGCCAGTGAAAGCGATTATGAAGATCAATAATGTTAAGTGAAAATACAAAGCAGGAGTCAGAACTGTGCACAGAAGGAAGACAGCTATATTTAAAAATATGCAGAAAAAGAAATTGGAAGTAACTAATCAAATAACGGCAATCTCTAGGTAGGCAATACATGATTCCTCTCTCCTCCCTCCTGATTTTCTCTAGTCTCCAACATATTCTGTGATGCAAATGCTTTATTCTATAATGAAGAAGCATATCCACTGTTATTTAGTTTTTATATTATTTTTTAAATGCCTGAGCCAGATGTGTTGCATCACTCAGACCAAAGTTTCTGCAAAAAGAAGTCCTTAGTATCCGAGGATCCCAGATGATGCAAGCACTGCATCCAGATGCCATTGTTGGTGAAACACAGGTAGAAACAGGCTGTCATAATGTGCTCTGGTGTGACCATTAATCAAATGCTCAAATAAAAGTCAGTCATGTAAAAGAAAGGCACTGCAGGAGAGAAGGCTTTCTGCAGAAAAGGGACCATGTGCTGGCTAGGGAAAAAAAAGATTTGTAACAAATACAGCCAGTTAGTAAGATTAATGAAAGGAGAAACCATTTTGCATGGTGGTCAATCTTCAATAATTTAAGGGTAATCGAGACTAATTTCAAGGTAATAGGAAAAGCTACCCATGTCTAAATTTTGGCTGAGCCTCCTTTGTGTGCTAAATGGGCTAACTCTTGTGAAATCTGAGTATTATTGAGCATGGAGCCACTCAAGCACTTTTTGATTCCAAATCCAGACTGTTATAAGGCTGGGGTCCTGAATCTTACAAATGGCAGATGGATGTCGACCAGGAGCAAGAAAATGCTTCTTCCCCAGGAAATCTGAAAGTGGTAAGCAGGTTGATGGGTAGAGACCCAGGAGGGAGGAAGAGTCAACTTGCAAAAAAAAAACAACAACAACAATACTAAGACACATGCAAAAGAGGAAGTGAGATCTCCCAGGATTACAACAGGATTGATAGAATTCTTGCAGGAATTCATTTTTCTGACCCTGGAGCCGGCGTATCAGAGGCTAGAAGGCTGGCTGAAAGGTTGCAGTGCAGTGCAGAACGCTTTGGAGACTTGGAAACTGAGGTGTGTGTGTGTGTGTGTAAGCACGTGCAAACATACACCAAAGATGACGCATACATACACATAGCACAGGTATATATATGCAGAGACTTATGTACACATATATATTTATACAGACACATTCAGTTTTATTGGACTTCACAGATACTGTGTTTTTTAAACTTTGTTTTTTTACAAATTGAAGGCTTGTGACAACTGTGTCTAGCAAGTCTATTAGTGTTATTTTCCCAAGACTATTTGCTCACTTCATGTCGCTGTGTCACATTTTGGTAATTCTCACAATATTTTGAACTTTCTCATTATTACTAAATTTGTTACAGTGATCTGTGATCTCTGATGTTACTACTGCAACTCAATGAAAACTCTGATGATGGTTAGCATTTTTTAGTAATAAAGTATTTTTAATTAAGGCATGTACATTGGGTTTTCTGGACATAATTCTATTACACACTTAGTAGACTACAGTGGGGAGAAGGCAGTGGCACCCCACTCCAGTACTCTTGCCTGGAACATCCCATGGACAGAGGAGCCTGGTAGGCTGCAGTCTATGGGGTCGCTAAGAGTCGGACACGACTGAGCGACTTCACTTTCACTTTTCACTTTCATGCATTGGAGAAGGAACTGGCAACACACTCCGGTGTTCTTGCCTGGAGAATCCCAGGGACGGCGGAGCCTGGTGGGCTGCCGTCTATGGGGTCTCACGGTGTTGGACATGACTGATGTGGCTTAGCAGCAGCAGCAGCAGCAGACTACAGTGGAGCTGACTCACTGGAAAAGACCATGATGCTGGGAAAGATTGAAGGCAGGAGTAGGGGACGACAGAGGATGAGATGGTTAGGTGGCATCACTGACTCAAAGGAAATGAGTTTGAGCAAGCTCCAGGAGATGGTGAAGGATAGGGAAGCCTGGTGTGCTGCAGTCCATGGGTCACAAAGAGTCAGACATGACTGAGCAACTTAACAACAACAACAACAAAGCATAGCTTGTATATGCACTGGGAAACCAAAAAATCCAAGTGGCTTGCTTTTTTTAACCTTTGCTTTACTTGCAGTGGTCTGGAACCCAACTACCATATCTCCGAGGTATACCTGAACCTACACAGAGATGCAGATGTCACACACAGCCACATTTCAGCCGACTGGTCTACGTGTGGAGGAGAGACAGTCATCTAAGTTCCAACACTACTGACACTGAGTCTGAAACGCAGGCTCGCGTGCGGCTGAGACACGCACCTCACTTTATAGAAGAAGACAGCAAGGTCCAAAGAGGCTGACTTGTCTAAGTGTGCTGAGGGTGTGATAATAGAAAGAACTGTGAACAGCATCATCACATGAACAGCAGGAACCAGGCCCTGGACTCAGTGCCTCATGGGCAGCGTCTGCATGGTGATGAAAGTTTTCCGACCCCATCCTCCAGATAAAGACAAAAACAAACCCAAACTGAGCCCATGGTCTCAGCAAGCAGGAAAGCCAAGACAGGACCTGCATGGAGTGACTTGAGAGCACAAGCTCTTGATCTCAAAGTCACTCCTGATGGTGGCGAGGCCTAGACTTTAAGCTGGGTCTCTAGACTTGAGTCACAATGCTCCTTTCTTTACAGTGTGATGGTGGGTTTTGTCAATGCTAACTGATCCATTCAGACCTCGGCAGACAGCAAACCCTACCCCACCAGCCTGTGCATCCCGGACATCTGTGAAAACGAACTCCAGAGGGCAGAGGTTTGGTGTGTTGGTTTTCACTGCTGTTTTTTGAAGGGCTAGAAGAATCCCTGGCATATGTTAAGCACTGAACACACAGTTGTTGAATAAATGAATTAATTTTGACAGGGATCAGAGAAGAGGAAGCCAAGATTGTCTTTTCTAGAATGCTGGAGCTGGACAGGAACTCTGGGCTCAACCAGAACACATTCAATAGTAAAATGCAGAAAAGTCTTCCTTTTACAGACTGAAGAACCCAGGAGAGGGGTGGTGGTGCTTTGACTCAATCTGACTAGGAGGTAGAGCTGAGGACGGACGGGATTTAGTCTCCTGACGTGCAGGCCACCACATCAGGGTGAATATATAACCATGTATACTTCATAGATTGGGCTTCCCCAGTGGTTCAGCGGTAAAGAATCTGCCTGCAATGCAGGAGCCACAGGAAATGTGGGTTTGATCTCTGGGTCAGGAATATCCTCTGGAGGAGGGCATGGCAACCCACTCCAGTAGTCCTGCCTGGAGAATCCCATGGACAGAGGAGCCTGGCGGGCTACAGTCCATAGCACTGCAAAGAGTTGGACACGACTGAAGAGACTTAGCAGGCAGGAACATACTTCAGAGATCACTGGTGCCCTGTGATGCTTGATGAATTATAGTTTCCTGTGGCCTAGTAAGTTGGGGAAAAAGAATGTGGTATCAGCGAACAAAGGGCTCTGAGAATCCTGCAGTCAAGCATCAGGTGACCTTGTCTAACTCATACTCCCTCAGAGCCCTCCTATACCACAGCCCATAACACGCTGTGGAAAGGAATGTGTTTTAGCAGATTCTCAAAAATCAGTGACAAATCTGGCCTCTGTCACATCAAGGTGGTTTCTCTATTTCATGCTCAGGGTCCTGAATCTTACAAATGGCACCCAGAGGGATGGAGACCAGGAGGGAGAAAGAGTTTCTGCCTGAGAAGATCAGTGATAAGGGGGCCAAGAGTCAGAGGCAAACCTTCACCATTTCCTTGAACTCTTAACTCTTGGCTTGCCTTCATCAGCTGGCCCAAGCACCTGACTTGTGCACTCCACACACACCTGTGTGCCCAGAACTGCACTAGCCCTAAAGCTGATGGTGGGGAACAATGCCAATCAAGCACCAGTCTTCCAGGAGCTCATGCTTTGCTGGGGTAAGAGCAATGATAAATGATAAATGAGGAAATACATAATGAGTCATGTCTTTATTGCAAAGGATGTAGGGAGAATGTGAAGAAAGACTCAGGTGTCACCACTAAATGACATCTGAGCAGAAATCTAGAGGAACAGAAGAGCAAGCATGAAGCTATGAGGCAGACCTGTGATCAGCATGATGAAGGCACTGCTACTGCTACTGCTAAGTCGCTTCAGTCGTGTCCGACTCTGTGTGACCCCATGGATGGCAGCTCACCAGGCTCCACCGTCCCTAGGATTCTCCAGGCAAGAATACTGGAGTGGGTTGCCATTTCCTTCTCCAGTGCATGCAAGGGAAAAGTGAAAGTGAAGTCGCTCAGTCGTGTCTGACTCGTAGCGACCCCATGGACTATAGCCTACCAGGTTCCTCCATCCATGGGATTTTCTAGGCAAGAGTACTGGAGTGGGGTGCCATTGCCTTCTCCGGATGAAGGCACAGCGGGAAGCAAGACTGAAGGGTAGTGGGGCTAGGCGAAGGAGCCCCACATGCTAGCATCCCAGCCACGGCTGGTTTCAGGGTCCTGTGACCTGCACAGTCACACAGGGCCCTGTGCTGAGAAGGAGCCTGCTTGGTTTGAAGCTCTGCTATGTCACCATTTTGGAATTCATAACTATCACTCTAAAAGGGCCCTGTGTTTAATTTTGCACTGGACCCCACAGATTACAAAGTTCGTCCTGCTTCCTACCATTCCATTGGTGGAGGACTGACCAAGAGCACCCTAGAGAACAACGCCTGCATTAACCAGGGTGAGCACCCCAATTTTCTCCTATTTAAGCACCTGTTTCTCATTTACTAGAGTGTGATGACAAGACTCCCACAGCAAAGCCCACAAGGACAGCATCATCATTTATTTAAATGTTTACTAGAGCCTTAAAAAAATAAACAACAACACAAACACTCTTGTGTTGGGTCCTTGGACTCCCAGCTGCAGCCGACTCTTTGTTATCTACATCAGTAAAGGGGGTGAGGAGTGTGAGTAATTCAAACGAGCTGATGAGAATCCCAGCTCCAGAAGGCAGCATTTGGCTTTCTTTTCTGCATATATTCCTTAACTGTGAATAAGTCCTGGCTGATCATCTTGAGGCCCTAAAACCTGGGCCATGGGAAAGCGAACCCTAGATGACTTCGAAAAGCAAGTGAAGAACTCCTCACTCGGCACAGTGGGAAAAAAAAGAAAGTGAAAATGTTAGTTGCTCAGTCATGTCTGACTTTTTGTGACCCCATGAACTGTAGCCTGCCAGGCTCCTCTGTCCATGGGACTCTCCAGGCAAGAATGCTAGAGTGGGTAGCTACTCCCTTCTCCAGGGGATCTTCCCGACCCAGGGATCAAACCTGGGTCTCCTGCATTGCAGATTCTTTACTGTCTGAGCCACTAGGGAATGCAGTGATCTCTGGCAAAACTCAAAGGCCCTGTGCTGTCCACGTGGGGGAAGACAGAGACACCCCAGAGAGAGGTTTATCCCTTAGAAGATCTGCTAAGGCAAGGATTCCACCTCTCTGGAGAGGAAAACTGCCAATGGGCTCCGATTTGCACATTATACTTTAAAACCCCACTTGCACCAGAAGGGGGCACTGTTACCTCTAAAACCCACCTTAAGACACAGGTCTTGAGGCTACTTACCTGAGCCGCTAATAAAATCAAGCAGACCCTTCAGAAACTGCCATTCAGGTCCCAGATCAGGCACTAGGCTCCCCATCTCCCGCCCCTAAGCAGTTAATCTAATTTTTTTAAAAAAATTGATAGATTCCTTCTCAGATTTCATCTGTATCATTGCCTTTTCTACATCCTCTACTGAAGAAAGTCTGTTACTTAACAGAAGAAGAAACTTAGTATTTTAAAAGGAGAGAGGGGAAAAAAAAAAAAAAGCAAAGGAAAGCCAGTCACTCAGAGATCTGATCTGGAGGGCTACATCGCCAGCCTACAGTCTGTTTTTACTTTGAGGCATAAAAGAGAAGATGACCAAGTCATGTTCTCAAGGAAAGGGGGATCAGTTATTCATTTAAAGAGCATTTTCTTCTCCTTGGGGTTAAAAAATTTCTCCATCTGGCCTGGTAGAGAGGCTAAGAGACTGTCCGTCTATTCCAGCAATTCTTAAGCAGCTGTGGGTCTGAGATACATGTGCGAGGGTTGATAAAATGTCCTTTCCTGGAGCCCACAGCTGGGCAGAAAGAACCCTCCAGGCTTCTGTTTCCAACAAGCATCACAGGTAACAGACCTCTTTCTGCCAAACACAGAACAGGGTCATCTCTAACACACATCTCTAGCACATGCCCCCACTACCCTTCTGGGTGTTAGGTCAGTTCTGAACCAAGGTCCGTTCCGCCACTGCTTCCCAGGTCCACATATGCATACGCAGTTCTGAGAAACCGTGTCCTGGAAGTAGGGCATTGTATCAGTTAGCACTGCTGTGTAACAAATCACTCCAAATATAGTGGCTTAAAGCTGCAGGTGGGCATTCTGGCCTGATTCAGTTGGGCTGCTCTGGATCTGACCAGGTATAGCTGATCTCCTGGCTGTTCTTGCTCAGTGCCTGTGGACCAGCTGGCAATGCTACTACATGACAGTCCTGACAGCTCAGATGACCTGGGCCTATCTCTGCATGGTCCTCCATCCTTTGACAGGCTAGTCCAGGCTTGTTCCTATAACAGTAGTAGTCTTCCAACAGCAGCAGGAGAGTGAGCTCCAATGCAAGCACTTTCAGGTCTCTGCTCCTAGCACATCTCTTACTGTCCCATTGGCAGTAAGCAATAAGGGCAGGCCAGATTCACGAAGTTAAGACAGACTTCTCTTCCTGGGAGGGGCTGCCAAGTCATGACCCAGGCACAGGGAGGGGAAGAATTTTTGGGTACCTTTGCAAACATGCACACACATGCACAAGCATATGCGCATGTTGTTTTTCTACTCATATCCCACTGGAAAGAACATGCAATGTGTCTGGGAGAGGAGTTGCAAAGTGTTTTCTGTATCTGCTTAGCCACTTTCCAGTTGCATCTGTATTACTATGGAAGGGAAAAATGAATCTTGGTGAACAGTTAGCCATTTCTGTTCCAGGAATTGTGTCAAGACTGCCAAATAGGTGTCTGTAGGGGGCTGTATCCATTTGGGTTGCCACCAGTAAAGCCTGAGAGGGCCTCAACATTACCAGCAGAATGTAGTACCAAATTTTTAGATTTTTCAGTGAACTAGGAGTTTAAAAATGGCATCTTGGTATTTTTAAATTTGCTTTACTCTTTAAAAAAATTTTTTTGATAGTGGGAAAATTTAGTCTTTTTATGTTTAAGAACCAGTCCTGGAAGACCACCAGGACTTCCCTGGTGGTCCAGTGGTTAGGACTCCATGCTTCTACTGAAGGGGGCAGAGGTTCAATCCCTGGTCAGGGAACTAAGATCCCACAAGGTTCACAGCATGACCAAAGAGATAAAAATAAAAAATATAAAAAAATCTGTATTTCCTCCTCTATGAACTATATATTCATATTCTTTGACCATGGTTATTGGTCTTTTCCATATTAATTTCTAGAAGTTCTTTGTATATAATTTTGAGGTTAGCCCACTGCCTGTGACATGAGTCACAGACATTTTGGGAAATCTTAATGACAGCCACTACGTTAGTCACAGTGTGGCTGTCTTTCTGTTTTAAATGTGACAATTTGTCAGAAGCCTAATAGAGGTTACACCTACTTAGAGGCTATGCCATTATTTTCACTGTCTATCATATCATTTACTTTTTTCTGTTTGCATTACTATTTTCTTTTTTTTTCCCTCCCAGATTAAACATTTTTTAAAAATTTCTGAAATAATTATAAATGCACAGAAAGTTACAACACAGTGCAAAGAGGTCTCACGTACCATCACCTTAGACAGCTACAGCAACCAAACTGGGAAACTGACATTAGTATCATGTGTATATACCACTTTATCACAGGTGTAGATTCATTAAACCATCACAACAGTCAAGGTAATACTGAACTGTTTCATCACCATCAAGATCTCCCTACTTCAACCCTTTAAAAATCACAGCTATCCCCTTGCACCGTCCCCTCCCCCATCATCCCTAACTCCTGGCCACGGCTAGTATTATTTTCTTTCTAATATATTGATTCTTTCTTTATACTCTCATCAACTTATAAAATCTTCTCTAGTGCCTGAAGTATAGGATTAGATATAAAGCTTGTTCACTTGAGCAGAGTAGACTTCTGACTCGGGTCTAGGGTCATATAACACCTCATGCATTGTCACTCTCCTGAACTCCCCCATTCTCTATAACCACCCCTTTTCTAGAATTATCACAGGTGCCAGACAACTGTCTTCCAGCCCAGAGATCTTAGGAGCAGCCCATCTCTTTCTCATTCCAATGTGGGTGTGAGGAAAAGGGAATAAGGTGCGCCTGGCGGTCTGAAAAGGCTCCTTCTCTTTTTCTGGCTAGCTGAAGTCACAGGTCTACCAAAATTCACAAGGTAGAGATTTTTTAAAAAGATCCCTTGGTGGCACGGAGGTAAAGAATCCACCTGCCAATGCAGGAGACATGGGTTCGATCCCTGGGCTGGGAAGATCCCCTGGGGAAGAAAATGGCAATCCACTCCAGTATCCTTGCCTGGAGAATCCCATGGACAGAGAAGCCTGGCAGGCTACAGTCCGTAGGGTTGCAAAGAGTCAGACACGACTGAGCGCATGGACACACACACACACACATACACACAAGTTAAACTGAGCCTAGTGGGAGAAGGCACGGTGCCGGAGCCTTTTCTTCCCCATGTATATCTACTAACTTTGTCTCTGGCTGGCACAGCAAGAAGGACTCCAGAGAATTTGTCTGAAACACAGCAAGGTTGCTACTGCTGAGATGGATAAGCATTTATTAATTTAGTACAAAGCTCTTGTGGTTTAGGAAGCATTTACATGTTTAATTTTAGTTTCCGATCTTTCTGTCAGGCAGATATTGTCATAAACATGGAAGTCCCATCTCAGTTGAGACACATAGTCAGGGCAGGGAGAATGGAGGACAAGGGTCAAAAATGACTCCAGTCAGAAAGATTCCATTACATGCTCTGCTATCAGGATCTCTTCTGGCAAGAATATGCTCAGCTCCATTCTTTAAGACCTTGGCCCAGAGAAAAGATGTCTTCAATGAAACTGTGTCCTGTGCAACTTTCACCAACCCCCCAGGGCCACAGTATCAGCACAATTTGCAGCTTAGAGGGTGTGACCTCCAGTTAGAGATTGGAGGGATTAAAAATCTTGATTGTGACTATCATGCACAGGAAAAGAGAGACCTAAGCAAGCTGAAAAGCTGCAAAAGATAGATTTTCAAATAATTTTGTTACATGTCACTGAAGATAAAGACAAACAAATGCAAGTGATATATGATATGTAAATAGGACATAGGCTCAGACATGGGAATCTATTAAATAGCATCATGCCTTTAGTTTATGGTTAAACAACTTCTTCTGTTTCCCGATGATTCCTAATACCCAGGATCCTCTGTGTTTGAACCCAGTGCACTGGACCGACTCATTGGGTCTGAACTGGTGCCCAGAGTGGCTGCAGGGATGAGAAGATTCTGCAGTTCTCCACTCTACATTCATCGCGTGCTCCACCTGTCCGATTAGCTGGCGTGCAACGAAGATACAGAGCATTGGTATTCTTAGCACATGAACAGCTAAGTCCAAGATAGAGATTTGCAAATGGTCTAGTTGCTTGGGCACAAACAATCTGGCAGTTCCTCAAAATATTAAACAGGAGTCACCTTGCTTAGGGATAACACTTAAGGGATTCCACTGCTAAGTCTATTCCCGAGAGAACTGAAAGTATGTCCACACAAAAACTATGTATGTGAGTATTTATAGTGGCATTATTCATATTGGCTGAAAGCAGAAACAATGTCTCTCGGTGAATGAATGCATGTAAAAACTGTGGTACATCCACACAATGGAATATGATTTGACCTTAAAAGATAAAGAAGCACAGTTACATGCTGCAACACGGATGGACCTTAAAAACATGATACTAGGCGAAAGAAGCAAGTCACAAAAGATCACAAACTGTTTGAGTCTATGTATATGAAACATCCAGAACAGGCAAATTCTAGAGACAGATTAGTGGTTCCCATGGACTCGTAGGGGAAGGAATGATGGTGAGTGACTGTTGACGGGAAAGAGATATCTATTTCGGGGTGATTAAAATGTTCTGAATTGAAAGCCGTGATGACTGCACAGCTCTTTGAATACTCAAATATACTAAAAAAATCACCGAGCTGCATACTTTAAAAGGGTGAATTTTAAGAATCATATCTCAATAAAGCTGCTATTTAAAAAAGAAAGAAATGGGCTTACCCAATAAAATACTTGAAGAAAGACCCAGTAAATGAATGCCTGCTAAAAAATTAGTACTAAGGGAAAAAAATCAAAGCCAAGTTAACCAGTATCCTTATAACTTTGGAAGATGAGTTAAAGTAATTGGTCTCTATGCTACATGTTATAAATGGAAAATAAAGAGCCTGCAGCCCACCTCTTAGTATCTTCCTCCATTCATAGCCTGATCCACTGCTTAATCATTCATTTTCTGAGATTCAAGAAAATCAGAAGCAGGGGGATGAAGTCAGCTAGTTCTGAAGAAGCAGAACTAGCATCACTCCATTAACCATTAACCATGGTCACTCCATTAACCATTCACCCATTCCAGGAAGATTTATATGCCAACTATGTATACAGCACTGGAAGTTCTGACTTCAAGAGCTTCTAGTCTAATGATGGAGATACACACATGAACATATTAAATAACTACAATGCAAAGCTCTTACAGAGGTCTGTTCTAGAAACAGGCAGTGCTTATATAACGCAGAGACGGACCTCGCCTGGCTTGAGGAGAGAAGACTGCACTCGAGAGAGGAGGTGATACTCACACCAGACTGGGGCCTTGGGAGGCAGTGATCAGGTGAATCGATCTAGTACAGGCATCTGTTTATATTTCAGTGAGGTTCTCCGACTGAGGGTCTGGCTTGAGATTCTATTCCACAGGGTACAAGATCTAGAGCTTGCAGTCTCAGTGGGTATGACTCTGGACAGCACCTGCATTGAGTGCGGCCCCGAGAAAAGCTCACACAGAGAAGTCAAACAAAAGTCCTTAAACCATAAAGGCCATTCTGGTGTTTCAGGGCAACTTTGATTAATTGTTTTGCTTTACTCTTAGGAAACTACAACTTTCCATTTCCTGGAATACCTTCTATTCTCTTGGTATCCTAATTAATCAAGTAACTCAATTAACTCACCATTCAATTAAAAACAATTATACCAGGCAAGATGCTAGGAATGCAAAGACAGGGGCACAGAATTGCTCCCATGCAGCTCAAGCAGTTTTGCAAAGCATGACCCAAAGACTGCAGTTGCACCACCGTGGGAGGGTTAAAAATACTTATTGCCAAGGACAAATCCTAGTGGGTCTGGGGAGCCAGACATGGAAATCCACTTTCCCAAGGATGTCCTACATGCTTCTGGTCTGTGGTCCTAAGAACAACCTTGAGAAACATAGTCACAGTGACAACGATACTGTTATGTGGCAGGGGCTCCAAAGGGCCAGGTGGGTGTGCAGTGGGTGCAAGAGGAATGGCAGTGAGATTTATCCTACCAGAGGAGGTCAATCTTCACAAGACTCGTGGTTGGTGGTTCCGGAGTGGTGGTTCAGAGGCTCCCTCAAAAGTGAGTGCCAATGTTAACCATCACTGACATTAGAAATCAAATTAAGGGTTGATTTCCTTTAGGATTGACTGTTTTGATCTCTTTGCTGTCCAAGGGACTCTCAAGAGTCCTCTTCAGCACCACAGTTTGAAAGCATCAATTCTTTGGCACTCAGCCTTCTTTACGGTTCAACTCTCACATCCATACATGACCACTGGAAAAACCATAGCTTTGACTATCCGGACCTTTGTCAGCAAAGTAATGTCTCTGCTTTTTAATACACTGTCTAGGTTGGTCAGAGTTTTCCTTCCAAGGAGCAAGTATCTTTTAATTTCATGGCTGTGGTCACCATCTGCAGTGATTTTGGAGCCCCCCAAAATTAAGTCTCTCAGTTTCCATTGTTTTCCATCTATGATTTTGGAGCCCAATAAAATCAAATCTGCCACTGTTTCCACTTTTTCCCCTTCAATTTGCCATGAAGAGATAGGACCAGATGCCATGATCTTAGTTTTTTTTGAATGTTGAGTTTTAAGCCAGCTTTTTCACTCTCCTCTTTCACCCTCATCAGATGAGCCACTCTGGGAGACTGGCCTGTCCTGACCATATTGCAGCCTCCTCACTGATAATCTGAGACCAGTAGCTCTGCACTTGTGGACAACTGACACCCCCACTCCCCAGTACAACACTCGCATGTAAAATTACATCAATGAAACCCTCCCACGACTCAGGGGCTGGACACCACTGTGACCTCCACTTCCTTTTGAGGGGCCCTAATGCAGATTGATTGATTCACTAGCTCAAGGTCACACAGCTGGAAAATGGTAGAGTGTAACAGGAAACAGCTCCTCCCCTGTTATTATGCGCTGCTGTCCCAGGCAGGGGTCCTGTGAACTTGGGAGCCTTTTCTTAGGGTAATTCAGACTATTTAGCTGGAGTAGAGAAACTCCCAGGCAGTGTGGAAACAGCCTTCAGTGACTAGGACAGTCAGACGAGAATTAACCAACCTTGGTTGTCTGGTCTCAAGTACAGAACTCACACCAGGGAGAGAAAGTAACAGAGTCTTGGTTCAGGCTCATACCAAGTTTATTCCAGATGCCCAGAAACAGAGAAGTCTGTCTTGCCAGATGAGCTTCCTTCCAAGGGATATATACAACTGAGGCTGCACACCTGCAAGGCAGAGTTTACAAGCAAGGGCTTGAAGCCTCAGGAGCACCAAGAATATTCAGAAGCCTGCTTAAGCACAATGTTTAAATGAACTTAGCTGCAGCAATGGTACAACTCTATGTGTGACACATAGTGGGCATTTAATTAATATTTGCTAAACAAGTGAACAGAATAGGACACGGATGAAGAGGACCAGGTATTTCCCTTATTTTATCTCCATCATGTGCTAATGGTATTAACCTCTATAAATCCTTCTTTTCATGTACAATGAGACCCATGGTCTTGTTAATCTCTCAATGTCCTATTTTTCCCCCACTTGTAACACCAGTTATTCTTGTTTCCGTTCCCATAGGCATAGAAGATGGGTCTGTGCCTGTAACAGGTGAATGCACAGATGTGTAAGTCCTAAAAACAGAAAGATTATAGAACACAGCAAGGAGATCAAACCAGTCAATCCTAAAGGAAATCAACTCTGAATATTCACTGGAAGGACTAATACTGAAGCTCCAATACTTTGGCCACCTGATGCGAAGAACCGACTCATTGGAAAAGACCCTGATACTGGGGAAGATTGAGGGCAGAAGGAGAAGGGGGCAACAGAGGATGAGATGGTTGCATGACATCAGTGACTCCATGGATGTGAGTTTGTGCAAATTCCGGGAGATGGTGAAGGACAGCGAAGCCTGGAGTGCTACAGTCCATGGAGTCACAAAGAGTAGGACACGACTTAGTGGCCGAACAGCAACGTCAAACACCTATTTATTGAGCCCTCCTCTTGTGCAGGTGCCAATTCATGCCTTTTATGTGGATTATCTCAAATAACTGAGATACTATCACTCTAAGGCTGAGATCTTTCACCCTTAATTTACAGATATAAAAACTGAAGCCAAGAGGGCATGACTATCCTTGATTCAAGAGTAGACAACTAACAGGTGAGCATAGTTCTTGTCTGCAAAGGATTGGCATCATCACCATTATTAATAGTTGCTTAAGTTCTAGGCTTCTTCCTCCTGGTATTTCTAAGACCTAACATTCAGATTGTGCTGATGTAACAGGATGAAAGTATTTAGTCTTATGACCCCTTTCCTTTGTATATACAAGTTTGTGTTCGCTCCTCCCTGATTGCCAAACATGGTGTTTAAGCACAACTGGGCTGGCAATGGCTGCGAGATAATCTCCAGTTAGGATGGCATCACAGACTAGATGGACATGAGTTTGAGCAAGCTCCGGGAGTTGATGATGAACAGGGCAGCCTGGCAGGCTGCAATCCATGGAGTTGCAAAGAGTTGGACACGACTGAGTGATGGAACTGAACTGAACTGAACTGATTCATGAGAAATGGCCACAGAGATGGTAAACTAGAGTACCAAATGTCAGCACAGAGCAAGACACATGGGAGGTAGAATTCAAGGTATGCTTGTTGAATCTGAATTCTTGACTTCAAGATCTTTCAGTGGGGGTCATTAAAAAAAAAAAAAAGGTAAAAAATATTTAGAACAGAGAAACATCAAGCAGATGCACTTACTGTAAGGACTACTTTAGAGAAGGGGGTAAAAATCTGATGTATACACTGAGTATCCCAGAAGGAGTAAGCCACTAAGGCTCAGCCACAAAGCGCAGATATCAGTCTTTCAGGGGCTAACAGATGTTCCTTTTATGAGCAAAGGCAAGAGCTATTCGAACCCTTAGGTATCTATACAAATCTGGATAATTTTAAGCTATTCTAATAGCTGCCTGACAATTTTATTAACGCTGTCAGCTGCCGGGTGGCCCCGTCCATGCCTGAAAGAACAAGACCACTTGGGACTATTCCTATCAGCCGAGTTCTATTTGGAACACCTTCTTGTTTTTAAATTAGCTAGACAACGAAGAGGCTGTCTGTCCATATGCCCCTCAGAAACTTTGTGGCATGCTGCCTCTGCAGGCAGGCAGCTCCCCTTCTCAGAGGCACAGAGGATTTTTAACAGGAGCTGTGAAATCAGGCAGTGATCTCTGAGCATCAGTTTCTCAAAACAGCACAGGTAAAACTCTCACACTTTGTGGATTTTTCACCAGTAATCAATAGGATAATATAAAGTGAAGAAAAGTGAGCCCAGTGATCTGGCACTTGGTGTTCAATAAATGATAGTTTGTGTTTCTCTCTCATGCGCTTAAAGACATGTGAAAGAACCTAGATGGTAAGGCTCCCTGCTAAGCAGATATGAAGCTAAACAATCCTTATTATTTATTATTACCTATCACTATCACTAAAATGTTTATGCAATATTGTGTCAAGAGCTTTGCTAGATGTCTGTATTTTATGATATACACTCACAAGAGTTCTTTGAGGGACTAAGTACTGCCACCCCCATTTTATTTACAAGAAAATAGAAGTCCAGAACTACTTAGTAACTTTCTTAAGACCAAAAGTTATTAAGTGTCAGGGTCAGAAATTCCCACTCAAGGATATGCCTTGATGTTGCTTATTTCCTGTGCTGAGCATTTGGTGAGCCCATTCAATCTGGAAATGCAGGCTTTAAAAAATGTAAAATAAGCAACAAAGACCTATTGTATAGCACAGGGAACTATACTCCATATCTTGCAAGCATCTATAATGGAGAATGTAAGAGAATGTAAAATACATATACACACACACACATATAACTGAACACCTGAAACTAACATAGCACTGTAAATCAACTATATTTCAATAAAAATTTAAAACAAGAAAAAAGTTTTTCTCATCTTCATCTCCTACTGATTAGATGTAGACATCTCCCCCCAACTGATCCTCTAATTATCTTCCATCTCCTCTTTTCTAGTTCTCTGTCTCTTTGTGTTGCTTCAAGAACTATTCAACCTTGTCTTCTAACTTTTGACCATTCTGTAACTCATCAGCTCTCAGATCTTTCATTTTTTACAGTGCCTGTGTTCTGAACAATCCTTTGTTTGTTTGTTTGTTTAAACATAGGATCTGGTCATATCTTATGATTGAAATAGCCGTTTTCTCCTCTCTGAGGACACTGACCTTAGCTTTTCTTTGAAGTTTCCTGCTCCCCTCTGCCCTATCTTTGTTTCTTACCTACTCCTTTTTTAATTTGTCAAAACACCTCTGACTTTTCCATTCCTTTTCCCTCCAGTGTCTGCTGACTCTTCACAGTACAGATGGGTAAGGCCCTAGAGATGGCTTGGTAGCGTTGACTCTGTGGGTGAGCTTCTTTCCTACCCTCAGCTTTGCTGTGATATGACACATACCTCTCTGCAGGTTTAAGGTGTACAACATATTGATTGAATACATTTACAAATTGCAAAATGATCACCACTGTAGCGTTAGGTAGCCCTTCAGTCCCATCACAGCTGTCATTTGTTTTTAGCGGTAAGAACATTTACCATCTATTCTCGCCGTGTTGGTAAAGTATATAAGATGCAGCATTATTAGCTATAATCACCCTGCTGTACACTGGGTCCCCAAATTGCTAATCTTGCAGGTGGAAGTTTGTACCTTTTGACATCTCACGGGGGCGGGCTTCTTGGTGGTTGGCCTTCACTAAAGCGTAAAGCAAACCATGGGCTTTTATTGGGTCCATCCATCAGGGTCCATTCAAGAAACAGGAAGCCCTCACAGAGAAATGTTAATAAAGACCTGCTCACCAGGTACAATGCATTGTAAAAGCAAAGGGGGAATACAAAGACAGCCTATAAATTGCACCTGAAAGTGGCAGCTACCATTCCTAGGGCTGGGTCAGTAACAGGAAGGAGTCAGGATTCCTAGGCTTTTGGAGCTTGGAAAGAAGGCCCACAGCACAAGGACCCAGCCTCAGGGAAGGGGGAATCTAATGCAGGGCTGCAGACCAGAATGAACTGCACAGCCAGATGAGGAAGCCCAGCCAGGATGGTTCTCCCCAAGATAGAAAGTGGACAAGCAGAAGCAGAACCCTTCATTCCTTCCAGTTTCCCTCTTTCCCCAAAGTCAACCTTCCTAGGAGCCCCTGGCAACACCGAAATATTAGCAGGTTCCCTGCCTACAGCTCAGTCCAGAAGGGTGAGTTTGAAACTGAGAGTAATAACCTAAAATTACCTTAAGTAAGCACAGTGGAGTGTGGGTACCCCAAACATCAGTACCAGATTCTCCAGCTGGGTTTTTTCCCAGAGACATCACAGAATTTCTTGTCGGCAGAATACAGTACCAGCCTCTGACCTCTTAAGTTCTGAGCAGAGGAAGGGGCTGAGGGGTCTTTTCTTTCTGGATGCAGACTTTCACTCTAGCACCTTGTCCAGCTCTATTTGTGCATGGTGAGCTGTGTCCTGAGCCATGAGGGTGAGGTGTGTCCCCAGAGAAAAGCTCCAGCACCTTGAGGAGCAGGGATGAATGGCTGCCTGGCTGCACTGAAGGAAGGCTGGAGTCCCAGCTGTCTTTGTTCTCATTCCATGCTGCATCTGGGGTACCTACAGCCTCTCATGGCTGAGCCTTGTCTGAGGTCAGTGGAGCCAAGCACTCATTTGCTGTCCTGTGACCCAATCAGATCGATGCTCTGAGATGCTACACCCTGCCCTTCCATCTATATTCTGCCTCCCAGACTTGTCTATTCTTCTCTTTTTTTTTTTTATTATCTTTGCCCTTGTGAACTATGTCTGTTCTTTATTCCTTCCCTCCACTCTAGTGGATTTGGGAAAGTAAAACAATAAGCTCCTGTGTTCAATCTGCCATCTTGTATAAATCACATTTTTAAAAAAGAATGTGTGGGTCACTTAAAACGCATGTGCAAGTCAGACTCCTCCTCTAGGACATCACCAGGCACTGCAATACTGTACCCTGCGTAAGGGAAAGCCAAAATAATTTGGGTCATTTTGCTTCGAAAGAGAAGGTGGAAGAACAAATTAACGGTAGAGGAGAGACTGTTGGAGGACAGTTGGCAGCTCTTCTCTTGCTCTGAGAACGGAATGACAGGTCCTGAGCATGAAAGGGCAACAATAAAGGATTTTTAACAAGATATGAAGAAAAGGCATCTCTCCTTTGGATCAGTGCGCTGACCACACTTACCTGGGACCCCTCCGTCTATAAACAGCTTCTGTGCCGTTCCTTTCTTTGCTCTGATTTAGGACCTTTAAATACAACAGTGCCTGCATTCAGTCGTTCACCAGTTAACTGTGGAAGGTGAAACAGGCTGGGGCCCCACTATGTACTAGGAGACAGTGATGACTGATAGGTGTGGTTCCTTCCCACTGTATTTCACCAGAAACAAAGACATGTCAGCATGCACTCCCAATAAGATGTAAAGCCCATCTATGATTGCTTCTCTTAGCTCATCTTTATCTGCTTCCTGGCCTTACTTTGTGCCAGATCCTCAGCCAAGCCCCACGTAAAGTTTACATATGCAATCCTCACTAGAACCCTATGAGGTTGTTCCTCCACTATGATTATTCCCATTTATCCCTGCGCTTAGGAGAAGAGGTCATTTTCAAAGGCTGTTTCAGCATTGTGTTAGTTTCTTCATTGCTGTCACAAGATACCACGAACTCAGTGGCTTAAAATCACACACTTTTATTATCTCATGGTTCTGGAGATCAATACAAAACCCTATGAGGTTAAAGTCAAGGTTTCAGCAGGGCTGCGTCCCTCTGGAGGGTCTGAGAGAGAGACTCTGACTCCCTCACCCTTTGCAGTTTCTGGTGCTGCCTGCATCTCCTGACTCATGGTCCTTCCTCCATCCTCAGAGTGCATCACTCCAGCCACTGCTTTTGTTATCATGTGGCTTCTCTCTGCAGTCAAATCTCCCTCTCTCCCCCTCCTCTGAAGATACTCGGAACTGCTTTTACTCATAACACCCGGGACATCAAATGTACAGGCGTTTTCCTCACACCAGTCAATCCCCAACATTCTGGACACCATCTGGGTGTCTTTCGACCCAATTTATTTCTCATGCTTATAGAATTGGCACAGACCCCAGCAGTTGAAGGGCTCAGTCTTAAACAATGCCCTCACTTTAGATGCCAGTTGCCAGTGTTGGGACTCCAAGATACTCACCCTTCTGTCCAACTTGGCTAGAAAGTCAGGAGTGCCCTCAATCCTTGCCTTTCAGGTTTGATAATTTGCTAGACTCAGAGAACTCAGGAAAGCACTTCACACACTATGACTCATTTATTATAAAAGATTCAATTTGGGAACATCCATATGGAAGAGATGCATGGGGCAGGTAAGGGGCACAGAGCATCCTGGTTCTCTCCGGGTGGACCACCCTCCCAGCACCTCCTTGTATTCACCAACCTGGAAGCTCACTGAATCCCATCATTTAAGGGTTTCTATCAGAGGTTTCAGGCCACAGAAGGACTGATCAAATCACTGGCCAGTGGTGACTACTTCAATCTCCAGCCCTTCTCCTCTGCCTTGAAGTGGTGTGGCTAAAATTTCCTAACCTCTAATCATGCCCTGGTCTTTCCAGCAACCAGCCCCATCCTAAAGTTATTGAGGGAGCAGGAGTGGCCTTAATAGAATAAAAGATGCTCCTATTTTCCTTTGGAAAATTCCGAAGAGTTTAGGAACTCTCGTGTGAGGAATCTGGGACAAAGACCAATTACGTATTTTTTTTATTATATCACAGACACATTTAGGGCTGACACATACAGTCCAGTACAATCTTCCCACCTCGAGAACCTTAACTCAATCACACCTGCAAGGTCCCTTTTGCCTTATATGTTAACTTTCATAATAGGTTCCAGCAATTAGGCTGAAGATATTCTTCTACAAGGCTTCCCTGGTGGTGCTAGTGGTAAAGAATCTGTCTGCCAATGCAGGAGATGTGAGACTCGGGTTTGATCCCTGGGTCAGGAAGATCCCCTGGAAGAGAGCACAGCAACTCACTCCAGTATTCTTGCCTGGAGAATCCCATGGACAGAGGATCCTGGCAGGCTACAGTCCATGGGGTCTCAGAGTTAGACACAACTGAAGTGACTTATCATGCATGCCCACAGAAAGAGGAAAGCCTGGGGTTCAGACCAGAATCTTGTGCCCAAAGACCAAATGTTCAACTACCCTGCACACCTACTTCCCCCTTGAACCTTGAGCTTTAGCCACACCCATGATCATGGTGCCTCACCTTTACAAGGCCATTCCTCCATGTCTTTTCCAAGGTGTTTCTTTTGCCTAAAAGTTCCCTTTACTTGGTGCCTCACAAACTCCTACTGAAACTTCAAGGCCCAGCTCAAGTTCTCCTCTGTATCTTTTTCCTACCACTCCTGAGCAGAACTGGCTATCTTCAATGCCCCCACAGAACTTTGGTAACTTGTCTGTACAAACAACAATCACATAACTTTGCAGTTATTTCTGCTTTTTCCTCTCCTTTTTTTCTGTTTATACAGGAATCCCTTTCTGTATGGATTGTTTAGCGTCTTCCATGCCCAACAGTACCTGGCACACAGCAGAGCATTCATTACATGTTCCTGAATTAAATTGAAACTAGTTTAAAAAAAGAAAGGAATTGCATGATGAAAGGCAGACTGTGTAGCCTTCCCCGAAGACTAAGTAAAAGAAGAGAATTGAGACTTTTTTTTTTTCATTTTCCTCCATCAATTTACTAAGCCCAATGCTGTGCATTATACCAGCTGTTAGCCAACACAGAGATGAATAAAACATGACACCTGCCTGGGAAGAAAGGAAAATGAGATACACTGAGTCCTATACTATATGCTCACCACTGTGCATGACACCCCTACACGTTAGCTCATTTAAAGGACCTCAGTGGAGGTCTGCCAGGGAAGAGGGAAGCAGCCCCTTCCAGCACATGGATTTTAGAAAATGAGTTCATGATCTCCTCTATGATTAGAGGCAGCTCTGCTGAACTTCAGAATGCTTAACACGGAGTTAAAAGGCACCTTAAGAGACCTTCCGGTTCAATATTTTGCAACTAGAGTTTGCCACATACTACAGGGTTGTGAAAATAATTGAGTGGATTTAACAAGCATTTTAAAAATTAAAACACCAAATACACTAGAAAATATAAACTTCATTGAACACAGTAAGGTGAAGTATTGTTTTACGAAAGAAAAATTTAGGTTGCACATCTACATAATGTGTCTGTATATACATATGTGGGCTTCCCTGGTGGCTCATACGGTAAAGAATCTGCCTGCTAATGCAGGAGACCTGAATTTGATCCCTGGGTCGGGAAGATCCCCTGGGGAAGGGAATGGTTACCCACTCCAGTCGTCTTGCCTGGAGAATTCCACAGACAGAGGAGCCTGGTGGGCTACAGTCCATGGGATTGCAAAGAGTCAGACATGACTAAGTGACTGACACACACATATACATATATGTATAGATGTGTATAACACACACATATGTATTTTTTGGATTGTGATGTGAAATGTATTTCCCCACTGTGGGATACAGTCAATAAGCTATGAAAAGTATGGATGGGCCAATACCTCCACCTGGTTACAAAGAAAAAGCAAAGCCTGGCAATAGACTCCACCAGCTCTTAATTTTTTTCCACTAGTAATGCATTTTTTTGGGCATCTTTCCCACCAGCTCTTTTAATAAAAAGCAGGCAAACTCCCCAAGCCCATGGGTATCTGTATTTCACACCCCTTCCGTTGCCATCCCTGAGGATTGGGATGCTCTTTTATTATAGGAGCCAGTGGGGTTCCCATGTGAGCCCAAAGGGGGAAGGGACCTGATCATTTTGTTCCACTACTTCCACTGGCTTTAAAAATGTACATGGAAAGTTCTTTTAAACAGCCTTCAATGGGATTTCCTTCTCATTGTCACAATCAAGATCTGATTATCTAGAAATGGCCTAATTAAATCCCCCTAACTATTATGATGTGTAGCCTTGAGGGGAAGAAAAAAAAAAAAAAAGGCAGGCTTTAAAGTTCTGCTGACCTAGGACAAAATCCCCATCTCTGCCACTTGGTGGCCATGTCACTGACCCAGGACCCTCAGCTGCACTGTGGGAACGGGCCTGGGGTAAGGGAAATGTCCCATCAACCCCTAGGAAGGCATGCACAGAATAGGAGCTCAGTAAACATTCATACCTCCTGCCTTCTGCTCCCCTTCTCCTTCTATGAATGTTTGCAGAGAAGTTACAAAATAACCACATGCCAACTTCACTAATGAGTCAAGAAGAACCACTGCTGAGAAAACGGCATTTCTCCTCCTTCAATAAAAGCAACAGAGCCATGTGAACCTCCATTCTTTGGCTGGGGGTGCTGTGTGCCTGGGTCTGGCTGAGTCTCCCTGCCCCCCACCGAAAGTCTGGAGCTGACCCAGTGCCAACCCCAGTGCAGCTGTGTGCGCCTGATCCCATAACCAGCCCAACCCTGACCTTTCCTGGTATTTATGATGTCGGATCGGATTTTGATCACTGTTTGAGCTCTCAACACAAAGTAAACAGGTTGGCATACTTCCCTGGGAGGTACAAGTGCCAGGATTTTAATCCTGGTGTCCAAACACTTCTCCCAAATGCTACCCTGCCCCAGTGACAAAACAGCCAAGACACAATGCCTCTTTTGTTGCAGTCGACAGCAGATCTTGGGTCAGTAACTTTTGTGCAGTGAGCATGGACCCATCTGCACTTAAGCCTTAGATAAGGATCCTGGAAAGTATGGATGCCGAGGGTCCAGACTAGACATTCCGGCTTGGTTGGCAAAGGGCAGACTTCTTAAGGTGCAATCCCCACCTGCAGCCATGATTTTAGCCTGCAGCCAATGTGAAAAATAACTGCGTTTGGGAGAAGTGAAGGGAACGGAGAGGTAGATGATCTGGTCCAGTACTCTGGCCAGCCTCTGTGAACTGGTGGAGAAAGTGCTCAGTTTCATACCAGGAATATACAGCAGAGAGAGGTTAACTGGCTCATCCCAAGATCACATAGCCACTTGGCACTTGGACGCAGGGCTGTCTGACTCTTTCTGTAGCCATGACATTGCACTGTTGAGGTCAGAGCATCTATAGACATCTGTATGCGAGCAGCCTCAGGCTACAGTCTTCTAAAGTTCAAGAGAGAACTAGCATTTTGCTCTTTTTAGAAGACCCAAAGCAACTGGAAACAGACTAAGAATCCAAGGCTTGAACAGATAAATAATAATCATTGAATACCAGGAAGTATAACAAATGATCTGATGCATAAGGTGGAGAAATGGTTATAACATGTAGTTAAAGAAAAAATACTAGAATATAAACAATACTATAATATGATCCCAATTTATACATTAGAAAAACAGAAAAATGCCTGAAAGAAAATAACTAACATAACTATGAAAGTGAAAGTTGCTCAGCTGTGTCGACTCTGCAACTCCATGGACTACACAGTCCATGGAATTCTCCAGGACAGAATACTGGTGTGGGTAGGTTTTTCCTTCTCCAGAGGATCTTACTAACCCAGGGATAGAACCCAGGTCTCCCGCTTTGCAGGTGGCTTCTTTACCAGCTGAGCCACAAGCGAAGCCCAAGAATACTGGAGTGGGTAGCCTATCCCTTCTCCAGCGGACCAGGAATCGAACTGGGGTCTCCTGCATTGAAGGAGGATTCTTAACCAACTGAGCTATCAGGGAAGCCAACATAACTATGATTAACAACATATAAATAACAAGTAACTAACATTTTACCCTAAAACGTTAATGATATTTAACTCTAGGTAGTAGAAACACAGGAGGAATTGTATTTTCTTATGTGTTTCAGGTAGGCACTGTTTTATTCATGATACACACATATCAAGGGGATCCACATACTGAACATTAATGATGCCTGTGACAGAACAGTCTACTCTTGAAAGGGTCCAGTAAATTCTTGTTTCTGCCTCTGAAGTGAAGCCCTTTCACTATTACCATAATGCCTGGGGATACTTTATGCTGCAGTCACCCTGTCCTGTCTGGAATTCTGATCTTATGGTTCTACAAAGAATACATATTTTCCTTGAAACTAATATATACATATATATATATATATATACACACACACACACACGTGTGTGTACATGTATGATATATATAATATGGACCTCCCTGGAGGTCAAGTGGTTAAGACTCCGAACTGCCAATGCAGGGGCACGGGTTCGATCCCTGGTCAGGGAACTAGGATCCCATATACCACATGGTGTGACCAAAAAATAAGCAAAAACTATATATAATAAAATATACTCTCTCTCTCTATATATATATATGGGGGAGGGGAGGGGGAGGTGATGTCATATGCCATCAGTGCATCTCTAAAGTCCTAAGGGAAACAAGCATTTGGGGAAGAGCACCTATTGTGTGTTGCTATGAAAAGATTCCAGGAGTTTTCAAAACCACACCTCCCACTGTAGTAGCTTCCAAGACGGTCTCCAGAGACAGAGGCTAGAACCTAGCATGGGTTGGAAGCCAGATTTCTGTTCTGAGATTCTCACTAGGCTGAGCCATCATGTCACCACTCACTCTTGGGAGATCTAACTTCTCTAGGAACTCTGTTTGGGGCCTCATTTCATCAGTCCCCTGTACTCTGTGTCTCTGTTTCTACCTTACACAGTGTTTTTTCGCCTGTATATGAACTTGGTGGTGCAAGCCCCCAGGGCTTCTGGGCAGACTCCAGGGCATCTGTGATTTGCCACTTCACAGGAGCAGAAAGGGAAAAAAAAGAATGTTGTAGAGTCCAAAGAGCCACAGAAACTGAAAACCTAATTTTGTTCATTCAAGATAAAGCTGTATATTATCCTGCTTATTTAACTTATATGCAGAGTACATCATGCAGAATGCTTGGCTGGGTGAACCACAAACTGGAATCAAGATGCTGGGAGAAATACCAACAACTTCAGAAATGCAGGTGATACTACACTAATGGCAGAAAGCAAAGAGGAGCCAAAGAGCCTCCTGATAAGGGTGAACGAGGAGAGTGAAAAAGTTGGCTTAAAGCTCAACATTCGAAAAAAACTAAGATCATGGCATCTGGTCCCATCACTTCACGGCAAATAGAAGGGGAAAAAGTGGAAACAGTGGCAGATCTTATTTTCTTGGGCTCCAAAATCACTGTGGACAGTGACTGCAGCCATGGAATTAAAAGATGCTTACTCCTTGGAAGGAAAGCTCTGACAAAACTAGACAGTGTATTAAAAAAGCAGAGACATTACTTTGCTGACAAAGGTCCAGATAGTCAAAGCTATGGTTTTTCCAGTAGTCATGTATGGATATGAGAGTTGGACCATAAAGAAGGCTGAGTGCCAAAGAACTGATGCTTTCAAACTGTGGTGCTGGAGAAGACTCTTGAGAGTCCCTTGGACAGCAAAGAGATCAAAGCAATCAATCCTAAAGAAATCAACCCTGAATTTGATTTCTAATGTCCTTCATTGGAAGGACTGACGCTGAAGCTCCAATACTTTGGCTACCTGATGCAAAGAGCCGACTTATTGGAAAAGACCCTGATGCTGGGAATGGTTGAGGGTAGGAGGAGAAGAGAGTGAAGAGGATGAGATGGTTGGATGGTATCATCGACTCAATGGACCTGAGTTTGAATACACTCCAGGAGATACTTAAGGACAGAGAAGTCTGGCATGCTGCAGTCCATGGGACTTCAGAGTTAGACACAACTTAGCGACTGAACAACAAGCCCACCCATGAGTCATTTAGCATTAAAGCTGCCTTGGTTATCAGATGGGATGTTGAGATATAGTGATGCTTATATTCAAGGAACCCTTGTTTTACTTAGCAATGGCCCAAAGCCAAGAGTACTGATGTTGACAATGTGAATACTCTCTTACTGTGCCTAATTTATAAATTAAACTTTATCATAGGTAGGTACATATCAGTTCAGTTCAGTCACTCAGTTGTGTTTGACTCTTTGTGGCACCAGGGACTGCAGCACACCAGGCTTCCCTGTCCTCAGCAACTCCCAGGACTTGCTCAAACTCATATCCATCGAGTTGGTGATGCCATCCAACCATCTCATGCCCTTCTCCTCCTGCCTTCAACCTTTCCCAGCATCAGGGTCTTTTCCAATGAGTCAGTTCTTTGCATAAGGTGGCCAAAGTATTGGAGCTTCAGCTTCAGCATCAGTCCTTCCAATGAATATTCAGGACTGATTTCCTTCAGGATTGACTGGTTTGATCTCTTTGCAGTCCAAGGTACGTATCAGTTCAGTTCAGTCGCTCAGTCATGTCCAACTCTTTGCAACCCCATGGACTGCAGCATGCCAAGTCTCCCTGTCCATCACCAACTTTCGGAGTTTACCCAAACTCATGTCCGTTGAGTCAGTGATGCCATCCAACCATCTCATCCTCTGTTGTCCCCTTCTCCTCCTGCCTTCAATCTTTCCCAGCATCAGGGTCTTTTTCAATGAGTCAGCTCTTCGCATCAGGTGGCCCAAGTATTGGAGTTTAAACTTTATCATCAATCCTTCCAATGAACACTCAGGACTGAACTCCTTTAGGATGGACTGGCTGGATCTCCTTGCAGTCCAAAGGACTCTCAAGAGTCTTCTCCAACACCACAGTTCAAAAGCATCAATTCTTCGGCACTCAGCTTTCTTTATAGTCCAACTCTCAAATCCATATATGACTACTGGAAAAACCATAGCCTTGACTAGATGGACCTTTGTTGGCAAAGTAATGTAGGAAAAGACATAGCCTATATAACATTTGGTCCTATCCAGTTTCAGGCATCCACTTGCAGATAAGGGGGGACTATAGGAACTAATTTTTTAGCGTCAACCAGGCTCAGACTGGGATAGACTTCGAAGGCCGAGCCAACAGATAAATGCAGAGCATGAGGGCAAGAAAGATATCAAAGGTACTCACACTTTATATGGTTCTGGCCCTGCTTCTGCCAGTGTGAATTTGTATAAGATTCGCAGACTTGAAAGGAACACTGAGATCCCAGTCAAACCTATTTTACAGACTCATTCATCTCTTCACCAGTCATTCAACAAATACTTATTGAACAGATATCGTTGGATCAGAAAGGGAGAGTGACTTGCCTGAGGCTAGTGACGGTAGAACACAGACCCACATCCAAGTTAAGTACTCTTGCAACTGCATCACACAAATGAAAGACCTTCTGGGTCTTCTTCACCTTTGCAACAAAAAGCAGTGCACTAGTTCCCAATCTCTAAGATTCCTTCCAATCCTGTTTTCTATATGTGTGCATGCCAGCAAAGCCATGCTACAACTTTCCTCGTTTCCTTTTGTTTCTGTACAAGACCAGAAAGAAAATTTATCTTTCAACATGTCACCTTTTCACTTTGACAAACAATGATTTATTTTGTAATTGATGTCCCAGGAAGGCGCATACCTCATCTGCTTGAATGATGACACAATTAATTAGACCAAACAAGGAAGAAAGCCCAGGACAGAGCCCAAGCTGCAGGTACTACTTACCACGAGCAGCGTATAATTTCTCAGAGCAGAGCAATTTGCAAAAGGGAAGATCAAGGAGATATTCAGGTATGTTAAACTTTCAATTTAGGCCACATCTGTGGGCCAGTAGGTTCCAAAATCTACCTTCTCCATCTAGACATAACAGAGCTCTAAAATGCTAAAGAAAAATCTCTTCATGTATCAAAAATGTGCAAATGCCTATTACCTGTTATGGTCACGGAGGAGGACCCTGTCTGTCTGAGACAGGAAGTGGCGATGGGGGTTTGTGGGAAGGGAAAAAAAAAGAACACTGTATTTAGAATGGGTTCTATTAGCCAGTGTGCTCCTTAAGGCTGCAAGTGACAGAAATTTAAACTGACTTTAAGAAATAAAAAAAAGAAAGATATTTTGCTCCCAGCATGGCTAGAACTAGAGACTGCAACACAGCATAATATGGAATTTGTCTCTCTTCTCAGGATATCAGATTTGCTTTCACTCTCCGACCCAGTGGCTGTGCAGTAAAGAGGTTACACACCCAGCCTGAGGCTGCCATCCTTAGAAAGACCTGCTTGCAAAACTGGCTCTTGGCTGGCATGTGTGAACGTGGGTTCCAGGAAGGTTCCTATTAATATTATTCCCTGGTAAGAATGGCCCAATGTGTTTAAAATTGCTTATGCAAACGTTATAGTTTATGATGAATACCTGCTTTCCTTTTGGGAGTCTGGGATTTTGCTATGTGCTAGAGGATGCCTGGGGCTTCCCAGGTAGCTCAGTAGTAAAGAATCTGCCTGCCAATGCAGGAGACATGGGTTCGATTCCTAGGTCAGGAAGATCCCCTGGAGGAGGAAATGGCAACCCACTCCAGTATTCTTGCCTAGGAAATCCCACAGACAGAGAGACCTGGTGGGCTACAAAAGAGTCAGTTCATGGGGTCACAAAAGAATCAGAGAGACTTAATGACTGAACAACAACAGTAAGAGAGGATGCCTACATGACCAGCCCCGAGTAAAGGTCTTGGGTGCTGAGTTTCTAATCAGTTTCTCTGGTGGACAGCATTTCACACACTGCCAGGGAAATCAAGTGTGTCTGTGTGTTTCCATTGGGAGAAGATTCTGGAAGCCTCAGCCTTGTTTCCCCTAGACTTTACCCCATGCACCTTTGCCCTTTGCTGACTTTGCTTTATGTCCTTTGCTATAATAAGTCACAGCCATGAATTCCACTCATGTTGACTCCTATGAGTCCTCCTAACAGAACACTGAATCTAGGGGTGATCTTGGGGACCCCTGACACAGTGGCAAAATGACCAACACAAGTCCCAGTCTTATCTTTTCATAGTACCAGCAACTGTAGTAGAAAATCTTTCCCAGAATTTCCAGTAAAAGTTCTTGGCTTATCCTCATTAGTTGCGATGGATTCAGCTTGAGGCATACCACCACTGTGCACCTGTCACCAGAGCCTGGGAGATGACTGTAGTCCCACTGCTAGACAGGACAGGGTCATGCCTTATCCCTGCAACCAGGGATAGGATCACCAACCCTTACACACACTGAAAACCAATCAAGACAAGGAGAGACATCCTGCTGATGCTGGTGGAAGCGGGGCATGGATGCTGAGCAGCTAAGACAGAACTTCTATCACAGTGGAGCACAAATGGAGTGCATTATGAGGAAGCATTTGTTATATAAACATTAACCACCAGCAGAAGCAGCACAAAATCACAGAGCTAAGAGAGCTGAACTTACTTTCTTGCCCTAAATATATGCTTTCTCTTGTGTTTCCCACCTAATCATTTAAACTGGGAAACTAGAGATGAATCTTTTCTCTCGTGCACCACATCTTACTGGGACACTCATCTTTAAATGATTATGTTGTTCCATCCTACCTCCGCCTTAGCTCAGGCAATGATCATTGGTTTCTTGGATTACTGACATGGCCAACTGACTGGATTCTGCTTTTGGTTTCACACCATCCAGCCCATCTCACCCACTGTAGCCCAGTTACCTTTCTATCCTGAGGACTGACCAGCCTGATTAGGTCACTCTTTGCCTTAGAGACTGTCAATGGATTCTCACTATCTCCTAGAAAATCCCAAATTCCCTGGTGTGGCACACCACACTACACTTTCTGTGATCTAGCTCCCGCCTACTTGGCAATCAATCTTCCATCAGGTTCCCAATCCATCCTCCCATACTCAATTTTTTTGTACAAAAAGGTCCAGCAGTAGGAATGCCCTGAAGTTCAGGCAACACACCATCCTGTTTCATGTCATGACTTCAGTCCATTTTGTTCTCCTTGGTCCCACTTTTCCCATGTGGAGATCTCCAGCCAACCCACAAGACCCATTTTTCTTGTGTTGTGAGTGATGACTTTCCCAGCTCCCAGAGTTAATCTCTCCTCCCATGATGGCAGCATTGTGCTTGGTACATGCCCCTATCTCTCACTATAACTGTTTCTTAGTATTTATTTGCCCTTCTGAATTCTCAACTAGAGTTCACCTTCATGAAAGCTGGGTATCATCTTACCCATCCTTATAGCCAGAGAAGGCAATGGCAACCCACTCCAGTACTCTTGCCTGGAGAATCCTATGGATGGAGGAGCCTGGTAGGCTGCAGTCCATGGGGTCGCTAAGAGTCAGACACGACTGAGTGACTTCACTTTCATTTTTCACTTTCATGCATTGGAGAAGGAAATGGCAACCCACTCCAATGTTCTTGCCTGGAGAATCCCAGGGACAGGGGAGCCTGGTGGGCTGCCGTCTCTGGGGAAGCATGGAGTCAGACACGACTGCAGTGACTTAGCAGCTTAGCAGTATCCTTATAGCTCAGTACTGACTTTGAGAATGACAAGGAGCACTGCTTAAAAACCTATGGACTAAATCCACAAATGAAAAAGACAGGCTGAAGGCTGAGACTGTGGCTTTCCCACTTACCAGGTAGATGATTTGGGTGTGTTGTTTAACTTTTTTAAGCATCTACTCTCCCTCTTGTAAGACACAGATTGGACTAGCCATCTGTCAGGATTGTTGTGAGGATGAAAGGAGCTAATGTATATGGAACATCCAGGTGCATGCAGAATCTGGACTGTATCAGGCATCTCATCAAAGCAAGGTATCCCCCAAATGTACCAAACTCATTCAAGATATTAATAAGGGAAACCGGGTACAAGGTATATGGGGACTCTGTACTAACTTCATAATTTTTCTGTAAATAATAAACTGTTCCAAAAATTTTTAAAGTTCACTTAAATAAGAAAAAAGCAAGTTCCGTCTCTGCTAACCAACCCTCCCCTCCCTTCCTTCTTTCACACTTCCACCCAAAAATCCTTCAAAGGATGCCTCTTTTTTTTTTTTTCCTAAATATTCTAGTATCACATCATTCTCCTCCCTGCCCCAGAAAATGGATTATTGGGTAGATTTGGGAAATCCTTTTTTAATCTTTTAAGCATTTTTGCCATCATGGGATATGATCTTTTGACATCTAAGCAGTAAAGAAGAGAAGCCTCAAACTGCCACACCTTTTCTGTCCTGAGACCTATCAAAAGGCAAACAAGAAAACAGAAACCCAAGCTTCCTGGTTGAATGGAGATGGTGGATAATGGAAAAAATATCCTTCTGCTTCTCGGGAAGCTGGTGATTTCACTCCGTCCTATGCTGGCTGACAGTGTTCCCTTCAACGGCCCCTCCATCCATCTCAATAAGGAATCAGCACACACAACTCTGCCCACTGCACTCTCCAGATGCACGAGCCCAGTGCACCGCACAGAGAAGAGAACAGCCATTTGTCTTCCTTGACAGGCCACGTCCGTCCTTGTCATATATTAGATGCTGCTAATAATCTATGTGTACGTGTTTAGGAGAAAAAAAAAAAGTGTCCTTGCAATAGTCACAGAATGACATGATTTCCTCTCTTCACAAGTATGGAGATGAGCAGCATGTTGGGTCTTCTGATTCCAAGGGAAAAATCATAAACTCCAGAGGGTCCTACCCAAATTTATGGAAGAATGCATTTGAGTCAGGTCAATTCAATCATGCCTTCCCTTGGTATTCATTTTCCTTCCAGATACAAGGGAATGAAGGCATTATAAAGAAGGCTGAGCACTAAAGAATTGATGCTCTTGAGCTGTGGGGCTGGAGAAGACTCTTGAGTGTCTCTTGGACAGCAAGGAGATCCAATCAGTCAATCCTAGAGGAAATCAACCCTGAATATTCATTGAAAGGACTGATGCTGTAGCTCCAATACTTTGGCCACCTGATGCAAAGAGCCAACTCATTGGAAAAGACCCTGATGCTGGGAAAGACAAAAGGAGAAAAGGGTGGCAGAGGGTGAAATGGTTAGAGAACATCACCAACTCAAAGGACATGAGTTTGAGGAAACTCTGGGAGGCAGTGGAGGACAGAGGAGCCTGGTGTGCTGCAGTCCATGGGGTCACAAAGAGTCAGACATGACTTAGCTACTTACAACAAATTCATCTTCTGAAGGAAGAAATTCACTAGTGGCTATTCAACTATCTATAGCCCTAGGAGAGGAAAAAATTCACAGATCAAGCATCTTGGAAGCTAGTGTTGAGCATAAAAAAAGGGGAAGGGAAGTCTGAAGTGCATGCGGTAGAAGCTTGAGCATAGGGTTGACTCCGAAAGTCATTAATAAAGGGCACATGGTAAGGGGGTCTCCAAGATATGAACCAATAAACAAGCAGCAGAAAGTTCAGAATTCATTTCTTCTTTGGCATTGGCCATTATAAACTACATAAAGCAGCACCACCAGCACTGGAAATCCTATACCTTTTCTTAAAATCAGTAATGGAACCACTAAGGAAGTGGTTCCCAACAGAGAAAGACTGTCCCTCAGGGGACATTTGAAGATGCCTGGAGATAAGTTTGCTTGTCACTACTGGGGAAGGGAGGTGCAACTGGCATGTAGTGAGTAGAGGCTAGAGATGACAGGACAGCCCCCATGATGATGAATTACCCAACCCCGAATGTCAAGAGCACCAAGGTGCAGAAATCTTGCATGAAAACAATGGTGGCCAAAGCATTGGTGCTGTCCAGACCACTGGCAGAAGACAGGAGGGGCCTTGGAGTTGCACAGTTTGCAAAGCCTCCACCCTGCAATTCAGAATTACTGCTCAGAGAACACAGTTGCAAATGACTATTAGTTTACTGCTTGACTAGTATATGCCTGTTAATCTGATTTGGTATTTCGCTAATATAGACTTGGAACAGAGCTAATCCTCAGGGAAGACCCCTTTGGCCCAGATACTTATAGAACAAACAAGAACAAAAAGGTTTCTTTCCTGAGCACGTGATTCTCAAGATGGGCTTTGTCTCTGACTCCATAAATTTATTTTTAAGTTTTTTTTGATGTGGACCACTTTTAAAGTCTTTATTGAATTGGTGACAGTATTGATTCTGTTTTATGTTTGGATTATTTGGCCACGAGGCATGTGGGATCTGAGCTCCCTGACTAGGGATCAAACCGACACTCCCTGCGTTGGAAGGTGAAGTCTTAACCACTGGACCGCCAGGGAAGTCCCTTCATAAACTGATTCAGTAAGTAAGTGCTTCCCGCCTCTTCCTGCTACTTGGTCTGCATCTGCCTCTCACAGTTACCCCCACTAAGTTTTTAGTACCTTTATTTGATCCTGCCCCCTCATCTCCTATTTCCCCCAGAATGACCTAGGACAGACCACGCATCCAGGAACCCACAGGGATACATTCATGATCAAAATTTCCTTCACTCAAGGCAGCTGATATCAGAAAAATATTAGAAAAGCAACCGAGGTGAGTAATTCACATTAATGGCAAGTAACGCTAAAATGTTCCCCAGAAGCGTCTGATATTTTTCAAATAAGGATGAGCTAGTCACATGAATTTCTAGTGGATCAGGCATTAGATTGCATAACTTGGGCATCCAGTACCAAGTAGGTGTTCAGTAAACATTTATCGAATGTCTGAATGAGCGAGAAAATACCTTTGGGCAGAGGAACTCCCTATAGCTTTAATCTTTAAACTTACCATTATCTCCCCCTGAAATTTTAAAAAAATCCCATGGGCCTGTCAGGAGGTGGTAACCATTCTAATTACGAGACTCAAGCAAGGTATTTACCAAAACTGGCAACAGCATAAAGTCCCAGGACCCTGTGGTCACATAATAAAAGGTACTCAGGGGGACCCTAAGATCTGAGACCCTAGGATCCTTCTCTCTCACTGATTCTAATCAGCCTCCCAATTCGGTTCTTCCTTCTCTAGCCCAGAACTCTACCCACCCTCCACTTTTCTTCCAGCACTCTAAAAGGAAAACCTAGAGAAACAATACTGATAAAAATAACAGTGGCATATTTTCTAGATTCTAAGGGGACACTGATATAGCAAAACATTTTCTAGGAGAAAAAGATCAACAGTTAAGGGGCTTTGGTAAGTCACATCTCAGTTTCAGAAACCGTAAAATGTGAAAAAATCTGCATCAAAAACTGCGATAATTTAACAGATCCCTGAAAAGGACTAGGTGAGTTACCTATTTTGCTTCTGAAATATTATTCCTATTAAAACTGAAGTGTAAATTACAGGGGGGAGCCACGCCTCCACTCAGGTCCCAGAACCTCACACTCCACAGTCTCTGCTCTCCCCACTGAGACAAACAGCTGATGACTCCCATCAGGACAAAATCCTGACTCTTCTTCTTATATGACCCTCCTCCCAGGCCCCCATATTCATTAAAAAAAAAAAAAAATTATCATTTAGCTTTTTTTTTTAAAAAATTTTAGTTTGTATTGGGATATAGATGGTTAACAATGTTGTGATAGTTTCAGGTGAACAGCAGAGGGACTAAGCCATACATATACATGTATCCATTCTCTCCCAAACTCCCCTCTCACCCCAGGCTGTCACACAACATTGAGCAGAGTTCCCTGTGCTCTATATCCTTGCTGGTTATCCATTTTAAACGTAGCAGTATGTGCAGGCAACCAGAAGTTGGTTCTCTAAGTCTGTAAGTGTTTTTCTAAGTTCAAGTGTATCATTTCGTTTTAGATTTCACATATAAGGGATGTCAAACTTATTTTTGACCTTCCTTCTCTGACTTACTTTCTCCTCCTCTGACTTACTTTCTCCTTCTCTGACTTGCTTCACTCAGGATGACCATCTCTAGGTCTACCCATGTTGCTGCATATGGCATCATTTCCTTCTTTTAATGGCTGAGCAATATTCCATTGTGTAATTGTACCCACCCCCCCATCCTCATCTTGATCGAGGATATCTGGGGAAATTTTCTTACTCGTAGAGGACTAACACCATCTTCTCTAAGATGAAGATTTTCCCATCCTGACTCTTTTAGGTAGGCAGACAGCTGTCTTACTGTGATGACAGTAAAATGACTCTCATATATTAGAAACAGCAGCAACGACACACTGCTGGTCCTTCCTCTGCATCAGGCACCGTGCTGAGACCTTTTTACGTCTCATTTCACATCACCCTCACCACGTCATCATCCCCACTCTGCCAGTAAGAAACAGAGGTCCAGAGACGTGAGTAATGCCAAGGTTATAAAGATGGTGAGGGGATGGATGGGAGGCAGCCTTAGGAAAGGCCCTGGACGTCTATGTCCAATGACTCCAGGAGTGGACCTTGAGCTGAACGTGGACGAGGTAGAAGAAATACCTCACAGCACTCTAGAAACTTCTCTTTCTTTCTCTTCCCTAGGAGACTCATAGTGTCTCTCTAGCTCACTTACTTCACAGAGAGCCTGCATCCCTGTGCATGAAGGAAATTCACACAGTGGACGGAGGTCCCTTTGCCCCATCGGGGGGCCCTGGGGAGCATGGGTGTGACTGTCCTGTCCCATCCCATGAGCCACGCAGACAGGGCAATCAGGACGTGGCTGGCTTGGTGACACAGTGGTAACTAGAGGCAGGAACTGACATCACTCACTGGGTGTGACCTGCACTGTCAGGGTCTCCTGACACAATCAGGGTGCACTCCATGACCCTTTCTCCCAAGAAGTCTGCTCCCCGTCCTTGCTAATCACAGCCTGCCAATCACACCTCGCCCAGCCTTTGGACGCACTGACCCCCACCTGCCATCACCCAATGAATCTCCCATTGGATAAACAGCAGATCCAGCCAGCCACCCTCCCTTCAGGGCTGGGAGCCACAGCATCGGCATCCCTGGATTCTATACCTGGAAATCAGGAAAGGAAACTGCCATAGCCCGATGGGAACATTTTAATAAAATAGCTTTGTTTTCATTCCAAAAATGAAACACCTAAAGATACCTCCAGCCCAGACTCTTTTGTAAGACCCAGACCTATTCATTCCATCTGCACACGCCCAACACGGAACTCGTCACCTGGGGCCGTCCACTCCACTCCTGCCTTTGTCTCTCTTCGACATCACCTGCTGCCCCCAAGGGCAACATCCTGCTATAAGGCCACTGTCACATCTTGCTTGGACCACAGCAGTAGACAACCTTCCACCTGCTGCCAAAACTTTCTTTCAAGGCACTGGTTTCCTGCTTCATCTTATAGAACAACCCCACGATGCAGCCAAAGGAACCTTTTCAAATATGAAAATCTGAGCATCCTTTTCTGTACCTAAAATTCTCAACTGGTTTTCAGTTACCTTTAGATAAAACCCAAAGGTGCAATTGACAAAACCTTTCATGGTTCTCTTGCCTCATTTTCTACTCTGCACACCTGGAATCACATGTTTTATCTGTTCATTTATTTAAGGAGCACCTGCCAGGTATTGTTCTAGGTGCTGGGAAAGTGTCAGAAAGAAGACAAAGACCCCTGCCCTCAAGGTACGTGTGTATTATCTGGAAAGACACACAATAATCAGGTAAAGCCAGCCAGGTCCTCGGTATCTGGGGGTCAGGGCGGCTTCCTGGGTGGAGCAGAGCAATCTTAATAAGCAATTATTGACTAGATTAGAAGATGATGGATGCAGTAAAAAACAGGAAAGAACAGCATGAGAGGGATGGGATGGTACCCCAGGTTGCAGGATTAAAGGGGCCAGTTGGCGGAAATCTTGAGAGAAGCTGAGCTTTGAGCAAAACCTTAAAGGGAGTTCTGGCAGCAAGACAGGGAGGGACCTGGGGGACTAGCATTCCCAGCACGGGGACATCAGAGCAAATGACCAAGGCAGGGCCCGCCTGGTCTGTTAGAGGAACAGACTGCAGTGTGTTTCAGTGTCTGGTCTCTCTGGACCTCTGGCCTCTGGATACTGCATCCCTTCTAAGTGGGGCCATCAGGCTAATGTTGCCATTGCTTCTTCCCTTCACAAGCCTCCCTGGCCAAGACTGCTGCTGCTGCTTAGTCGCTTCAGTTGTGTCTGACTCTTTGCAACCCTTTGGACTGTAGCCCACCAGGCTCCTCTGTCCATGGAATACTCCAGGCAAGAGTTACTGGAGTGTGTTGCCATTCCCTTCTCCAGGGGCCCTTCCTGACCCAGGGATCGAACCTGGGTCTCCTGCATTGCAGGCAGATTCTTTACCGTCTGAGCCATCAGGGAAGCCTTTTGGCCAAGGCTGCTTCCCCTCAAATGTGATTCCACTTCACCGTGAATTCTGCCTTTCAAGGTACTTTCCACACTTTAATGTAACTGTGAGTTCAGCTGGATCTAGAATCTAGTGGTTAAACATCTAGTAGGCTCTGAGGTCAGCTTGGGGTCAGCGTGGCTTCCATCCACGCTCCACCACTGCCTTGCGCAGGCTGTAGGATCTCAGGCAAGACACTTAAAGACTTCTGAGGGGGAAACAAGATAGCCTGGCTTCCGACACAGAAAAAACAGCTGATAGGAATTAGCAACGTGGGGGCAGGTCTGGGTCTGTGTGACTTACTATTTTATCCCCAGGGCCAAGGACAGGTCCAAGGGCTCAAAAGATAATGAATTAATGAATGAGTGACCGAATAGATGTAGAGGGTAGGGAGGTGGGGTTGGAGGAGCAGGGAAGCAGGGAGGAAGGGATGCGGGAAGGTCCCATACAAAGGTCCTAGAGGGTCCAAAAACCTCTTCAAGGCAAGTGATTATAACCACAGAAGTTCTTAAATGTCTTTTCAAAAATACTTCCAAAGTTCTTCATATTTGGCTTTTTTACATTATTGCACACTTTACAGCTGCCCCATGGCTTTGTGGGCAAAGCTGCAAGGTAATGGAGCAGACACCCATTAATGGTATCTGCCATTACCCTACACCTGCTGGCAGGAGTCCTTAGAGAAAATGGAACATGGGAAGAATAATGCAAATTATCTGTGCATTTCCTGCAAGGACCCTGCTGGCATTGTTCTTGGCTCACCGAGGCCCAGAGGAGTCAAGTAACCTGCCTGTGGTCACAGAGTCTCCAGAGGGACTCCAGTTCTGTCTTATTCTACCGGTCCATGATGAATACATGTGGAGACTTCCTAGGGCTCACAGCTACTTTAAAGAGGGTGTCCTGGAACTTCACAAGGTGGGCCAGTATTCTGCAGATGGAGGTTTTATTTCTCAAATCTGGGGAAAATCACACTTCCCTTATGTCTTTGATTTTGCCCCCATGCCAGTTGGAGTAGACTTGATCAGGATGCAGAGACAGGCAAATGCCACATAGGTGATGACCACAGTAGAGGCTGAGGCTGGTCTAAGTCCTTACTAAAAAGCTCTTTACTAGGTTCTCCATGTAATGAGTTTAGGTAAGGGGGATTTAACAGCATCCTTAAGGAGTCAAGTCTATATGAGACTGAACACTAGAGTCACTGTAGCCCAGATAAACTAGCTGTTACAGACCAGAGAAAACCCAGTGAGGCCAAATGGCATCAATGTCACTCAAAATGTTTACAGTGAAAGATATCAACTGCAATTACCTTTATGAGAGGGGAACCTTCCCTCCTGGATCAGACTGTTCCACATTTATGGGTCTGTCCTAAGGGACTTCCTTCCTATTCTGTGACGCGGCTTCTAATCATTCTGTTTAGAAAAAATAATCACACACACACACACCCCTATACTAAAGAGCGCCATATGTAAAAGAAAAGAGCTTACTTACTTTCTTTTCATTTCCTTATTTTCCCAGAAAAGTTAGGGCAGGCATGGGAAAACCTCAGACGCTTGTTATACTCCTTTGCTGGTGATAGGTAAACACAGACACAGTATTCCTTGTTTGTGAGCTCCTTGAAGGCAGGTGCCCTGTTCTAACAACAGCATCTAATGTATTCCTCTGCACTGTGGGGGCCTGACTAATGCTCGAAATGAACCAACAGGAGGATGAGCAAATAAAATGCAGCCCATTAACTGAACTCCTTGCAGTCAAACTTCCTTGGCCTTGACCTTGGCCCATATACTCTGCTCTGCCCCAGGAGCTGCCTTGAGTCTCTGAGCCCTCCAAATCCACATCCTTGGGTCATCTCCGGGAGCCCTTCCATGGGGATATGGGGGTGGGCGGGCTTAACACTGGGATTATTACTGTGGTTGTGACTGGTGACAGAACCCCACCAGCGCTGTGGCAGGTCCTTGCTGGGACAGAATAGATGTGATTTCCCAGTGACAGGTTACCTTTAGGGACCACCTGTCCCTGGGATCTTGCTGGGTTACACTCATACAGGAGAGACTTGCAGCTCTGAATGTATATGGCAGGCTGAGTTTCTCGGGAAGTAGACGCGGGAATGGGAGTGAGCATGCCGGGGGGTTAACTTAGGGAGAATGCTCGGAACAGCATCTATGAAAGGGGCGGCACGCCAGTAGGACTGGGCATAGGGAGAAATGGGGCTGCCAGGCAGACGCCAGTGGATCCTGCAAGATTTCACATGCATCATTCAGTCCATGATGTGGGGTGTGGCCCCAGGCAAGGTGACTCTCTTCACCTGAGACCATGCCCCAAAGAGGGCTGAGAGCAGAGCCCACATGCAGGCAGTCTCCCAGCAGCTGGAGGAATGAGCCTTTCCTCCCAAAGGGGAATGTGAGTGTCCACCACACACAACCACTACTCTCATCCTGCAAGACGGACATGATCATCATGTCTACAGTGACATGGTCCCAGCTGGAGGTGGAGATCCCTCCCTCCATGGGAGGCGGTAACTCTCCCTCCGCTTCACTTCTCATCATACAGCCAGGACGCAGTGGATGACTCCTTACAGCCGGTGACCCCCGGCGGGGATGCAACAAATGCCTGTTGAATAAATACATCACTGAATACTGAAGCTCAGCACTTCACTATAGAAAAAATGCCCCTAATGAGTACAGTGTAATCAGGAAAAAACAAAAACAAGTAGATGTGATGGGGGACTTGAAAAGAGATGCACAGGGAAGACAATAGACACATGCACTCTGGTCTCAGCTCCAAGTGGACCCTTGCATCCTGCCAAGCTGCTGTTCCCTTATTTGTGAACTAAAACAACAGATCCAAACTTTCTATGAAGAGATCTGAAAGCTGAGACACATTCTGTTTCAACAGAGTCTATTAGTGTCATTATTGACATGAATAAGGAAAGTTTTAATCCTGACAAGGAAAAGAGTCCAAGGGTCAGGGAGTTTTGCCCCCGTGGTGTGCTGAGGACTTTTTTCAATTATCCCAAAGTTGGGAGGCTCCCAGAAGGAAGCAGGCTGGAGTGGGTGAGGAATTTACTCTTCTGTCAGTGAATGGAAACAGAAACCAACTGGAATAGCTTGTGATTCTTGAGAATGCTGTGATTTAAAATCACTAAGCAATTCTGGTTTCCTCGGTGTATATGCCCAGCAGTGGGATTGCTGGGTCATATGGCAGTTCTATTCCCAGTTTGGTAACGATAACCCTATATGCGAGACAGAATAAGAGACACAGATGCATGGAACAATTTTATGGACTCTGAGGGAGAAGGTGAGGGTGGGACGTTCTGGGAGAATAGCATTGAAACATGTATATTATCATATGTGAAACAGAACACCATTCCATGTTCGATGCATGTGACAAGGGCTCAGGGCCGGGGCAATGGGATGATCCAGAAGGATGGGATGGGGAGGGAGGTGGGTGGGGGGTCCAGGAAGGGGAACACATGTAAACCCATGGCTGATTCATGTCAATGTATGGCAAAAACTATTACAATATTGTAAAGTAATTAGCCCCCAACTAAAATAAATAAATTTATAAAAAAAAAAAAAAAATCTAAAAAAAAAAAAAGACTTCCTAAAAGGAACAAAAGCAATATGATGTTTAGAATAAGATTTGTATTTGTTGTAATGTTAGGTGAAATCTGATCTTTGATTTATTAAACACTTTTCATTTAAAAAAAAAAAAATCACTAAGCAATATTTCACCTTCAGAGGAAAAGGAGCTATAGAGAAGAGGCAGGAGGGATTTTAAACACAGAAGCCAGAAGAAAAACAAAAAAAACTCACCACTAGATTTATCTCTCAATGTATTTGTCTAATATTGAGAATATAAAACTAATAAGGTAATTTAAAGGATGACTTGTGCCTGCCACTTCTCTCATGCATCCATACCAGTTATAAACACTAACTGTCCTCACAGTTTCCCACCTAATACTCACACATGCCTTGGGGCAGTGACAAGAGTTAACAATAAAAACTAAGAAGAAACTGACTAGAAAGAACCTCTTAGAATGCCAAACTTACTTCTTTAAAATGATAAACCATCAACTTTTTAACAAAAGAAAAAGTCATAAGAACATTTTCAAACACTCTATAATGAATAGCCATCACCAGCATCTCACAGGCTTTCTCAGCAATCAAACTACCATTTGATAAAAAGGGAAAACCGATAAATGCGTGTCTCCACATAAGGAAACCAACACTCAATTATGGGCACATAAAATACAAACATTTGATATCTGTCTCTCACAAAGCAATTCAACAACCGTCAATTAGGTTCTTCCTATGAACACAGATCTTAACCTCTTCAATTATTAAAGACATACAAGCCAATCCCAGTTTTCCTCTAACATGTATCAAATGAGAGTAGAACTGATGCTCACCTCTATTTATAATTCCTTGTCTATTTCATTAGCATGACCTCATTAATAGTTGCCCTCACATTAAAAAAAAATACAACTGCTATTCTTGTCACGTCAGTCAACATCTTCAAAGATATCAGAAAAAAAAAAAAAAGGTGCTATAATTACCTTTGAACTTGTGGAACACAGCCCAGAGCTCGGCAATGTCTGTTGCAAAGGTGATGTCTGTGTCAAGGACGATGACCCTCTCCAGATTGGCAGGAAGAGTCTTGGTGAGGACAAGCTTCATCAGACCATAAATCCCAGAGTAGTGTTTGTTGGGGATCCAGGAAACTTCAGACTAGACAGGGAAGTGAAGAGAAAGAGTAGGAGAACGCAAAAAAAAAAAAATCACTATATTTAATTTTTTACACAAGCATTATAAATAGTGCCTGGTACATAAAAAGGTTCCGATAAAAACTGGTTGAGTAAATGAATGACTATTTTCTTTAAGATTTGTTCATGTAATTTACAGTTTGGCTTGTGAAGTTCTTTTGGAGGAAAATGTATCTGAATCAAGGGAGAAGGAGAGTAATGTTTTTGAAATAACTACGCCATGCAAATACTACACTCAGATATTTTAAAATAAGATTTCTGTTATTATAGAAATTATATATGCTCACTGGAGAAAACAATATTCACAAAAGAAGAAATAAAATTTTCAAAAATTGAATCATACTGTATATATTTTTGCAACCAATGTCTAATTGTTCCTGGATAGATATATTTCCTAAAGTCTTATGCCATTTCTGTGTCATTAAAAATGACTACTTAATGGTATCATTAAACCGTACACTTATCTATTTTTTTAAAGCACAATGGTTATTGTTGCTCCATTCTTTTTACTCTCAGATAAACACACAGGAAGGACCTGGTCATGATCTATACGCCACTCTTCACTGGATAGCAAGACAGGATGTACGCACAGAAGGGTGACCCACGGAGCGCTACACTGAAATCCTCACATGCTGTTAAGGAATGACAGGGGGCTTAGGGGTAAAGAACCCGCCTGCCAGTGCAGGAGAGGCTGGTTCAACCCCTGGGTCAGGAAGATCCCATTGAGTAGGAAATGGCAACCCACTCCAGTATTCTTGCCTGGAAAATTCCATGGACAGAGGAGCCTGGCAGGCTACAGTCCATGGCGTCACAAAGAGTCAGACATGACTCAGCAACTGAGAACATACAAGAACAAACAAAGGAACGACAAATGTCCCTCAGGTGGGTGGGAACATCAGCGAGTCACACACCTTAGTACCATTTGATAATACTACTACTGATACTACTAGTACTACTACTACTAATAATAATGAAGGCTAACAATAATACCGAACACTAGTGTGATGAAAGCTTCCAGAAATACAGGTCATTTATGAAGATCACTATGGGCAGGGTCTCGTCTCAGCTGCTATGGGAATCTCCATGGAAGCCAAAGCACACTTGTTTTCAAGAAATGAACATTTGGAATGGAACCCTTTAATGGAAAATGTGGTCACCTCATAAAAATACCAAAAAATATTCACCCTTTTTGTCTTTATAATTCCATTTGAGGACACACTTTTTTTTTTTAAAGTCACACTTAAGAATGAGATCAAAGTTTTATTCCTGAAGTTCATCGTCATGTCATAAAAGTAAATAAATAGCAACAATCCAAATGGCAAAAAATTAAACAGCGAATTAAAATGTGGTATTTTAAAAATTTGATAGGGGACTTCCTCGGTTGTACAGTGGTTAAGACTCCACACTCCCAATGCAGAGGTCCCCAGGTTCGATCCCTGGTCAGGGAACTAGAACTCATATGCCCTAATATCCTACATGCCACAGCTAAGAGCCAATATTTGTTGTTTAGTTGCTAAATCATGTCCAACTCTTTGTGACCCCATGGACTATAGCCTACAAGGCCCGTCCATGAGATTTTCCAAGCAAGATTACTGGAGTGGGTTGCCATTCCATTTCCTTCTCAATAAAGAGACTGCATGCTGTGACTAAAGAAAAAAAAAAAAAATCCTGCATGTCACAACTAAAACCTGATGCAGACAAAAAGCATTGATAGCACATGGTGCAGCTGTTACAAACAATACAGATTAAGATGAAATGAAAAGAAACTGACATATAATGTTAAAAGTAAAAAAAAGGAAGCTTAAAAATTGCTTTTGCTTAATAACCACTATATATAATCAAACAATATGAAAACATATCCTGCCAGATTAATACAGAGAAAAAAGAAATGGAAGCACAGCATCAAACCACTAACACCAATCATTTGGGGGATGATAGGAGTACAGTCTCTCTCTACAGATAGATATGAAAAAGTGTTAGTGCTCAGTCGTGTCTGACTCTTTGAGACCCCATGGACTGTAGCCCACCAGGCTCCTCTGTCCACAGAATTTACCAGGCAAGAATACTGGAATGGGTAGCCATTCTCTTCTCCAGGGGATCTTCTCAACCCAAGGATCGAACCACGGTCTCCTGCATTGTAGGCAGATTCTTTACTATCTGAGCCCAGGGAAGCCCCAGATACAGATATACATACATACACACACACACACACACACACACACACACACATATATATATATTCATGTTACATACACACATTTAATCTATACTTGCCAACTTAAAAAAAATAGCAACTAATAATGTTGTAAAGAAAAACTAAGTGTGACATTCTTCATTTTAAAACATATAAGGATCCAGTGATGGGAAGCAGGAGTTTACTAAGTCAGTATCAGGACCTTCGGTGATAACTCATATGACCCATTCCATCTCTCACACCTACTCCATGTTATGTTTTCATCTCCAATTTGTTTGAAAATACCATTTTAGCTATTCCTTATTCTCTGTTTTACAATGGCTCTTTGCATTAAGTGAGTACAATTTTGACCAGAAAAAAAAGAAAACATAAACGAACTTTTCACCATGTGTCAATTCCAAGAGAAAGAACCATCGACGACTGCCTACAACCTGTCACCTTGTTCCTGGGTAGCACGGAGGAGGGAAAAAAGAAACACAAGTTCAAATCTGGACTCCAGCCCCACATGAAGGGTTGATCTCTCTAAGCCTTGGTTTCTTTACCCCTAAAAATGGAGCTGCTGCTACATCACATGGTTAATGTAAAAACTGAAGGAGTTTAAAGGACTCAACTGCTTGGTACACAAAAGATCCTCAGCAAATGTGCTCCCACCCTTTGTCCTGATTCTCTCTCCCCATTTCCAGTAGGTACATAGCTATGCTTGGGTTTGATCTCTGTGTGGGGAAGATGCCCTGGAGAAGGGAAAAGCAGCCCACTCCAGTATTTTTACCTGGAAAATTCCATGGACAGAGGATTCCATGGGATTGCAAAGAGTTGGACATGGCTGAGCAACTAATGAAGAATTGATGCTTTTGAACTGTGGTGTTGGAGAAGACTCTTGAGAGTCCCTTGGACTGCAAAGAGATCCAACCAGTCCATCCTAAAGGAGATAAGTCCTGAGTGTTCATTGGAAGGACTGATGTTGAAGCTGAAACTCCAATACTTTGGCCACCTGACATGAAGAACTGACTCACTGGAAAAGACCCTGATACTGGGAAAGACTGAAGGCAGTAGGAGAAGGGGACGACAGAGGATGAGATAGTTGGATGGCATCACCGACTCAATGGAGATGAGTTTGAGTAAATTCCGGGAGTTGGTGATGGACAGGGAGGCCTGGCATGCTGCAGTCCATGGGGTCACAAAGAGTCGGACACGATTGAGTGACTGAACTGAACTGAGCAACTAATACACACACCCACACAGGCGCGCGCCTCTTCAATGCTTCATATTAAAGGCTGGGGGTGTCTCTGGGATCTAGTACAGAACTGAACTTTGGTCCTGGAGTCAGATATACCTGCGTTCATATTCTGACACTGTCAATTAATCATCATGTCAACTTGGCCAAGTCTGCTAGGCTTGAGTTTCTGCCGTTTTTTTAAGGGCAGAAACAAGGCACTGGGCAGGCTTGGGGAGGGGAAGAGTTGGGAGCCGTTACCACTTAAGGCATGAAGGGCCAATGCCAGCTTCTGTTAGTATCCAAAGAGGGAAGTCAGATGAATAAGCCCCTTAGCAGGAGCAGTGACCTTCAGAAGAGAGACATGACCTTGCTGCAACAATCCCTCAGGATGGATCAGGGAGAGAGTTCTCAGCTTCCCCTCTCCTGCTGCTCCTAGGACACCTGCCAGGGCACCCCATTGGGCAAACCCAAACATAATCCAGTGAGAAAGTAAGCTTGGGGATGCAGCCGTTAGGTATCAGCCCAAGGGGAAGAGTGAAGAAAGATAAGAAAGAATCCAGAGGGACAAACCTAACACAATAGAATGGGCATTAATTTAAACAAATGATGGCAAGATCAAAGCACCAAGCCTTACACATCACAGACACAACACACATCTGCAGGATGGCTGGGGAGATGGAAGGATGCATGGGAAGACAGACAGATGGATGGCACGGGAAGGTGAGTGATTAGTTGCGAATCTTCACCAAGCAAGATGCAAAGCTATAGTTGGAATCTGCCAGGTGAAATGTTTGTGTTCCTTCCCCAAACCATAGTCTTCCTTTGAAGTCAGCTTCCAGGCCAGCCATCACCTTAAGATCTGAGGCCTGAGGACTCTGAATAATTCCCTCCCGTGGGTTTTATAAAACTCTTCCTCATGTAAGCCTGGGCCTTTGGAACTCAGCTTGGTTTCCTCACTCCCCTGAGAATTTGCCTGAAGTGAAGCTTGGCAATCATCGGCCCATGCCGCAGAGTCGTGCTATTTAATCAGACCTTTGATTAACTTATTCATCTATTTTGGTTACCATCAAAGCAAGAGAGCTTGGTGGAGACCGAACACCAGCACATTGGGTTAAGCCGTCTAATTAGATAGCTCCAAATCCCGGCTTTATTTTTCACACACAGGCGAGGCACTCAGATGCATCACAGACCAGTAGGACTACAGGAACAAATTAATCTCAACGTGAGCCCAGGCCTGAATGTCGCCCCAAGTCCCCGACTTAATACATAATCAATTAAGTTAGAGTGTTCAATTAGAGGTAAAGGAAGCATTCGAATGAGTTTGTATTGGGAAAGAAAACTAAGGAATCTAGAGGGGGGAAGAATGTATGGTGAGAAGCAGATGTATTTGTTACAAATGGCTCCTTCTCTTAGAAGAAGCATGCGCTCTCTGCCTCTGTCCAAATCTTGCTCTTCCTTCAAGTCCCAACTTAGAAGGCACCAGCCTCCGGCCCCCCTCCCTGCTGCCCAAGGCTGGGTGAGGGCTCACAAATCGAGCTGTTTCCTTTCCTGCGGCGCAGCAAGCCATCACACTGTGTCTAATTTTCCATGTCTCTTTCCAGCTCTGGACTAGAAATCCTTGAGGTAGGCATGATGTCATTCACATTATGGTAACAACACAGTCATTTGATCATGTGCATGACTGCAGACTTAACCAGGCCTCAGTTCAAATGCCACCTGTGATATTTTTGCCAACTAGGAGAAGAGGCATCTGTAATTGCTTGGGTCCAGATTGGTACAGTACATTGAAAAAGGCACAGCTTGTTGAGCCCCAGAGCCTGGGTTTTAGCACCAGTTGTAATAAGTTTATAAGCTATGTGACTCAAGGCAACTCACTTAACCACCAAAAGCCTCAGTTTTCTCATCTGCAAAACGGGAACTTCAAACACTCACTTCACAATATTGCTGTGAGGATTACAATGCATCTATTCATTAAGAGAAGGGAAGTAAATGGGCTTCCCTGGTGGGTCAATGGTAAAGAAGCTGCGTGCCAAAGCAGGGGACATGGGTTTGATCCCTGGTCTGGGAAGATCTTCATGCCTTGGATAAACTAAGTCCGTGTGCCACAACTATTGAGCCTGTGCTCTACTGAAACTACTAAAGCACACGGGCCCTAGAGTCCATGCTCAGCAACAAGAGGAACCAGAGTGAGAGATCCAGGCACTGCAACTAGAGAGTAGCCCCAACTCGCCACAACTAGAGAAAAGCCCGCACAGCAACCAGCACAGGCAAAATATACATAGAAATAAATAAAATTATTTTTAAAAAAAGAGAGGAGGGAAGTAAAGTCCATTTCCCTTCTCCTAATGAGTGTGTGTCAGTACTACCCAGATTCAGATGATACATGATTTGGAGACTGATAAAGACAAGACATTAAACCCAGGGACAGAACTCAGGTTTCCTGCATTGCAGGTTGTTTCTTTACCAGCTGAGCCACAAGGGAAGCCCAAGAATACAGGAGTGAGTAGCCTATCTCTTCTCCAGTGGATCTTCCTGACCTAGGAACCGAACCAGGGTCTCCTGCATTGCAGGCGGGTTCTTTACCAACTGAGCTATCAGGGAAGTCCATGGTATTAATACCTTTGACAATAAAAGGGAAACAGGGAACAGAGATAGTTCTGACAGGGAAAATAAGTCACCCATATCTTTTCCCTATATTTCTATATATAAGATTAATAAATCACAAACTGGGATCTACTGGGAAATGTGAAGCCCTCTCTAGTGGATCTCCAAATTGGACCACACATCCTAGGTTTTAGGAGGGGGAAAAATGGGTGTGAGTGGTCACCCATATAACCTTTAGGAGGCGTCTCCTGGTATAATCCACACTGCTACTGATCTCACTTCTAGCCTACAATAAACTCCAGTCCAACTGAGGATATTAAATTCTTGGAATCAACAGAAAGAAAGTAAAAGTTTAGTCACCCAGTAGTGTCCAACTCTTTGCGACCCCATGGACTGTAGCCTGCCAGGCTCCTCGGTCCATGGAATTCTCCAGGCAAGAATACTAGAGTGGGTAGCCATTCCCTTCTCCAGGGGATTGTCCTGATCAGGAATCGAACCCAGGTCTCCTGCATTGCAGACAGATTCTTGACCATCTGAGTCACCAGAGAATCAATGTGGAGAAGACCATCTTCAGAGGCAAATTACAGAGACCTGGAAGGCGTCATGCAGACCCCCAGAGTACCCTGTAGAAACACCACCACCTAGCTGAGCAATATCCTAGCATGTTCTTCATCACCGAACATGCCAAAGGGTTCATGTAATTAAGATAATAATAAGAATGAAAGCTAGGTTTATGTTAATGGACAGATTATTATCCTTGCAATGGCTGTTAATAATTCTAAGCAGACATGCTCTAAGATTTAATTAGCAAAAATGCAACTGAGCTTAAGAATACCACTGAATGCACTTACATAAAGGAGCATAAGCAATTCTTACGGGGGCATTGGGATGCCCCCATAATGATAATATTATCTAGCCTTTGCTGGGACTTGAGCTGTTTACTGGCCATCAGGCCCTGTGAGGGGCTCCCTGGGGGGCTTCCTAGGTGGCGCTAGTGGTAAAGAACCCACCTGCCAATGCAAGAGACATACGCAAGTTCTATCCCTGGATTGGGAAGATCCCCTGGAGAAGGAAATGGCAACCCATTTCAGTATTCTAGCCTGGAGAATCCCATGGACAGAGGAGCCTGGTGGGCTACAGTCCATAGGGTTGCAGAGAGTCAGACACAACTTAGTGACTGAGCATGCAAGCATGCAGGCACTGTGGGGAGAGCGTTCTATGTGCTATCTTATTTACATTACTTCCAGCTAGACTAAAGGTCAGGTATTATTATCCCCGTATATGAACTGTGGGGGGAGAGGACAGAGTCCTTTCCCTTTCCACAAATTTCAGTCCCCCAGCCTTAGATACTCTACTCTGAAATGATGCAGTGTTTCTTTCTTCTTTACCCTTCCCCTAGTTACTGGTCTATTCAGAGCTGTCCTCCACTCCTCTGGGCTAGTAACTCTAGGGTTGTAGCCAAGCTCCTGACTCCATCAGTGAAATCTATGTTCATCAAGAAGCAGTTTTTTTCAAGGCAATTAGATACAAAGGCTTTGGAGTTGGGTATTCCTGAATTGAAAATCTCTGTGGATCTTAATTTTCTCATCTGAAAAAACAGGAGTAAGAGTAGTATATCTTGCTCCCTTCCTAGAGAATTGCTCTATTTCTAATCTGGAATCTTTCCTCATCATCCTAGAAATATTTTCTGCTCAAAATAAATTTCTTCAGCCAGGACATGGAAGCAACCTAAATGTCTGACAGAGAAATGGATAAAGAAGATGTAGTATATATATATATACAATGGAAGACTCAGCAAATCATAAAAGAAATCAACCTGGAATATTCATTGGAAGGACTGTTGCTGAATCTCCAATACTTTGGCCACTGATGCGAAGAGCCGACTCACTGGAAAAGACCCTGATGTTGGGAAAGGCTGAAGGCAGGAGGAGAAGAGTGCAACAGAGGATGAGATGGTTGGATGGCATCACCAAGTCAACAGACATGAGTTTGAGCAAACTCTGGGAGATAGTGAAGGACAGGGAAGCCTGGCATGCTGCGGTTCATGGGGTCACAAGGAGTCCGACACAACTTAGCAACTAAACAACAACAATAATTAAAAGGAATGAAACTGAGTTAGTTATAGAGACACGGGTGGACCTGGAGACTGTTATACAGGGTGACCTAAGACAAAAAGAGAAAAACAAATATCATCTATTAATGCATATATGTAGAATTTAGAAAAATGGTACAGATGAACCTATTTGCAAAGCAGAAACAGAGGCACAGACATAGAAAACAGATGTATGGACACCAAAGGGGAGAAGGGGGGACGTGGGATGTACTGGGAGATTGGGATTGACATATATACACTATTGATACTGTGTATAAAATTGATAACTAATGGGAACCTACTGTATAGCACAGGGAACTCTACTCAGGGCTCTGTGGTGACCTAAATGGGAAGGACCTAAAAAAGAGGGGACATATGTCATATGTGTACATATAGCTGATTCACTTTGCTGTACAGCAGAAACTAACACAACACTGTAAAGCAACTATATTACAATACAAATTTTTTTTCAAAAAGGAAAAAATAATACATTTCTTTTACCTATCCACTTTTTCCTGTGGATTACAAATCACCTTGACTCATTTTTAAAAGTTAAAAAAGAAACATCCTGGCTGCAGAATGTCTGAAAAGTCATTTGCCTTTCATGTTGTTCTGAGTAGTTGTCTTGGCAACCAACCTGTATGTTCAGAACATAATTGCTGAGAAATGGAGGGTAAGAAGCTCAGGTGGGTGGGGGACCCTGGGCCATGCCATGGAGGATTGTGAACTGAACATAAGCTCGGGAGTCTGAACGGCCAGATTCCCACTGGTGAGCTCACTGCTCTCATCCTCTATCTGCTCACCCATAAAAGAGAGGAAATAAATACGTATCCCATGAGGTTTGCAAAAGCACTAAATGAGGCAAGAGAATTAAAGGGTCTGGTACAGTGTGTGCTATACTGTAAGCACTCAACATAAGCTTTTCAACTGGCTGACAGCTCGCACTCTGGAGTCTGACTGCCTGGCTTTGAATCCTGGCTCCATCACTCACCAGGCTGGGTTGCTTTGGCCAAGTAATTAAACACTGCTCCATGTACCTCTGTTTTCTCATCTGCAAAACGGGCATCCACACAGAACATACTCCATAGGCTTGTGAGAATTCTGATGCTGTATATAGGTATTGACTATTATTTTTAATTGTTAGTATTACCAATGATATTTAGAATAATAGAAAAGATGAGATTCTTACCTACAAGATAAAGTCATCTCCATTTGTATTTACCCTTGCCAGCAAAAAAAAAAAAATGCTCCAGTTTAGCACAGTTGGAATCATTTAAATCAGCAATGACAGAACACTTAATATGGGTCAGATACTGAGAAGGGGCTAGGGACCAGCGTCCACAATGAATAAAACATGGCTGGTGCTTGAAGAGTCTATGGTCTCAGTGGATATTCATTATCTTTTGCTGCATAACAAGTTACCTCAAGACATAGAAGCTTAAAGCCGCAATAATTGTTTATTATCTCACACAGTTTCTGTGTTAGGAATTTGGGAGCCCACTTTCTGGGTGGCTCTCGCTCAGGATTCCTCATAAGGTTGTAGTCAAGACCTTGGTTGACCTTATAGACATCTGAATGCAATGGGATCTGCTTCAAGATGGCTCACTCCTACTACATGCCTGGGAGTTGACACTTGCTGTTGGTTGTTGTGTTAGTTGTTCAGTCGTGTCCGACTCTTTGCGACCTCATGGATTATAGCCCCCCAGGCTCCTCTGTCCACGGAATTCTCCAGGCAAGAATACTGGAGTGGGGAGCCACTTCCTTCTTCAGGGGATCTTCCCGATCCAGGGATTAAACCCGGGTCTCCTGCCTTGCAGGCAGATTCTTAACAGTCTGCACCACTAGTGAAGCCCACCAGGACTGTTGGTAGGAAACTTCAGTTCTTCACCATATGGATCATCCCATAGGTCTGCCTGGATGCCTTTACAACGTGGTGGCTGGCTTCTCCCAGAGTAAGAGATCCAAGAGAGAACAAGGAAGAAGCTAGGATGTCTTTTATGACTTGGCCTCAGAAGTTGCATGGTGTCATTTCTGCAACATCTTATTGATTATACAGGTCAGCCTTGGGTGACGTGGGAAGGGATCAGACAAAAGTGTGCGTACCAGGAGATGCCGTCATTGAGGGCTATTTTAGAAACTGGCTACCACAATTCCAATACTAAGATGGTAATAACTGCACTATGATAAACTCCAGGTATACACACAGCAGCAACCTATAAGAAGGACAGTCAAAGGAGGGTGGCTGGAAGGAAGGGAGAACAATCACAGATGTCTGGAAAAGATGAGCCTTCAATTTGATCTGGACAAAATGAGCTGAAAGTTGAGTTTTTCAAATATTGAGAGAGAAGCAGGATGGGAGAGGTGTCTGTGTCAGTGTTATAAATAACACAGAGTTATAAATAAACAATCATGTGTGTTTGTGTGTGTAAAATAAGTACAATCTGATATATCTAGGTAAAGCTTGAAGCTGGAAGTGATGGGAAAGGCCTTGGGGAGGAGGAGACAGACAAATGTTGGAGTGCTCTGGACACCCCGCTAAGGAATTCTGGACCATATCCTAGGGCCCAGGGGAAGAAACAAAAGGTTTTCACTAGCAAAGACACAAAACCTCAATTGTAATTTTGAAATATACTCTAGCAACCTGTGGAAGAGAAAGATTAACAGATGGCAGTTGACAGGCATCAAGACCTTGGAGGATGTCTGCAGAAAATGCAGATTGCCAGGATCATACCCAGAAGTGATGATTTATCACCAGAGTAGAGCCCAGAAATCTGAATTTTTAACCAGAGCACCATGAATCCTAAAGCAGGTGTTCCAGAATACACCCTAAGAAACACTAACTTGGAGAAATAGGAAGCATTTATTTCTTAAGGCGTTGCTGGTGGAGTCATTTACACTGGATCACCAGGCAGCTTACTGCTCAGAAACAAGATGTAAGATAGCCCTGGGACTTCCCTGGTAGTCCAGTGGTTAAGACTTTACTTTCCAATGCAAAAGGTGCAGGTTCAATCCCTGGTTGGGAAACTAAGATTCCACATGCCTCCCGGCCAATAAAACAAAACACAAAACAGAAGCAATATTGTAATACATTCAATAAAGATGGCCCACATTAAAAAAAGTCTTTAAAGACAGCCCTGAACTTGACAGGGTTGGATGTATAGGGAGAGAGGACCTTATTCAAAGACTAACAAAAGAAAGTGTTGACGGAAGATCAGGGGTTCTTTAGATAACCCTATGCCACATGATATGGAGGCTTCCTAGCTATTCTACTTTCTAAACTCAGAAATCCCATTTCAATAAAAGCAGCTCTAGGTCACCTCCTGTGAAATTCTAAGTGATCAGTACCAACAAGAGAGCTAAGTGAAACAGTTCCCATCTTCCCACAATGGGGTCTTGCAGGAAACCTTGTAAGAGCCCCCAGATTAGTCTTTATGCGTGACAGTGACCCTATGAGGTGTCAATGAACATTTATTCAAAAAATATAATCCCAGCTCACTATGAGGCATCAATGAATCTTTATTCAGAAAATATAATCCCAGCCCAAAATGAGCTATCTGGCTTTCACCTGAAATGCTTGTTATTCAGAAATCGACTGAGCAGCCATCTTCCACAAGCATAATTAATTTGAGGATGATGACAAAGGCCCAGTGAATCAAGAGGAATGTGATCACGGATCTGTAAACACATTCCTCCCAGTATCAGTGGCAACAAGACCCCTTCCTCGCTCATGCCTGGCAAGAAGCATCCTCTATTTAGCTCTGTGAAGCTTGGGGGGATTGGCCACTGGAGCATTTATGGATCGTCTGAACCTCTCTGAGTATTTTATGTTATGAAATGGAGTGTTTCAAAGCACTGGGAGTTCTGATTTGTGAACTGGACTGTTACAGTGGTTTAATTTCCTGAAATATTGCTGCCTTCTTAACTAATAGATTTTTCAATGCACTGAGGAGAAAATTGCATTGGCTCCTGCGTAGCCTGGACTTAATATTTTTAGAAGCTGCAATTCTTCTTATTACAGTCCACGGTATGTATTTATGTATGTCTAGTTAGCACAATGTCTGACACACAGAGGCACTCAATGAATAGTTTTGAAAAACCGGAACAATACATGTAAACAAGCAATGCTTATTGAGAACCATTCCTTTGATGGGGATACATTGGTGAACTTGCTTCATTCATTCATTCATTCATCATTCCTTCCTTCAAAGATTAGGTGAACGCTCGGAGATAACAGTACAGTCGAGCAGACACAAAAACAATTTCAAAAAGCATTATTATAGCACTCAAATTAGTGGTTTATCTTGATGGGGGTTGGAGGAGGTAGGGTGATGGAATGGGAAAGCATCTAGGTATATTTGGTGATATTGTTCTAAGTTAGGTAGCGTGGTGTTTTATTGGTATATGTCATAATCTATTAATCTGCAGTCTTCAAACATTTGTTATGCCTGTGTGTACAGAAAGACATCACGAAGGACCAAGGGGGAAGAATGTGACCTGGAGTGAACCGAGCAATTAAGGGGACCCAGCTAAAAGTCACAAATATGTACAAATATACCCATACACACTCATGCACACTCAGCTCCTGCTAAGAATGCCATCACTTTGCTAGTAAATGTGAATAAAAAAGAAAACTCTTCTTCCCTTACCATAAATTACTCTTTAGCATTCATTCTTTAAAAATGCAAAAATTTGCTTCTTGTGGGATGAAAAAATCTTGGATATTACTATGATTTGTTATTAAAATCTACTGGGAGGGACAATTAAAAACTATATTAAAAGGCTCCTAGGGAGGGGTGGGCGATAACACATTTTTCAAAAAAGTTGAAAAACTTTACTCTATAGGATTATATGACACCAAACTAGCCACAAAACAGAAAAGCTAGTGAAAACAGAAAAGGAAATCCAAACCTGAATCCAGACATCTGCATAAGCTGAGCTGAGCAGTTCTTCCTGCCTTCCTGAGTTTAATCAGAAGGCAGTTTAATCACAAAACATGCCAGCGATCTGTTCTCAAGTTCACCTGGAGAGTGGAGGATACTTTTACCCATTCCTGTCCTCTCACCCCCATCCCTCCTCCAGGCTCACCACCTCCTTCACAGGGAACCATCTAAAGGGCAGCCTCAGAGGCTGCAATTAACGAGGCCCCATGCTGCTCTGCGTTAATGAGCAGCTTTTCCGCTTTCAGAGGGCTCGATCATCCTTTGGAGGTGAAGCCTTTGCCTGTGACACTCTTTGTTCCCAGCTTCAGAGATCCGCCCTGCAGGTCAGCTTTACTCTAAACTCAGGGGAGGGTAACACCAAGCAGGGAAGGAGGGTTAAGGAGGATGAACCAGGGGTGCCACTTAATTAATTTCTGGTTGGTTTGAAAACTGTTTTCTTTTGATGAAACACAGAAGGCAAAACTCTCCTGGTGTTGTAAAAAGATCCAAAGGAGAATCTCGTCAATGACAGTCACAATGTCTCCTGGCTCACGGCCAGAGATGACCCTCTTCACTGGTCACCCCTGAAGAGCTGATGTCTTTACTCAACTCTTATAATGCATCTAGGAAACATTAACCAAAGGTTTTATTATCATTTCAAATATTTTAACCTTGACCTTGAAAGCCTTGTTTCAAGATGACTTAGACCAGAGATATATTGGCATCCACCTCCCATAACAGGCCCTTACTATTTATATGAAGGGTTGTCAAGGAAACCAGGTGTTGAGGATAGCTGCCTAACTTTTCTAGATTTAGAATTTATCATATGTGAGACGGAGAAGGCAATGGCGACCCACTCCAGTACTCTTGCCTTGAAAATCCCATGGATGGAGGAGCCTGGTAGGCTGCAGTCTATGGGTTTGCGAACAGTCGGACACGACTGAGCAATTTCACTTTCACTTTTCACTTTTATGCATTGGAGGAGGAACTGGCAACCCACTCCAGTGTCCTTGCCTGGAGAATCCCAGGGTCAGGGGAGCCTCGTGGGCTGCCGTCTATGGGGTCGCACAGAGTTGGACACGACTGAAGCGACTTAGCAGCAGCAGCATACGTGAGAATGCAGAATGGAACAGAATGTCACCCTTAGAAAGTACTACAGATAATGGTGCACGGTACAAGATAATTCCATTTAAGCCTTTGCTTCCACTTGGGGATTTGGTTAGTGATCAAAGGAATTCCTAATGCTTTAAAACCCCCTTAAAAAAATCACCTAATTCTGAAAATGACTCATTTATATAAACATTCTTTGTGTGTGCCAGATTCTGTACTAGATGTTATAGGAAAAAAAAATAACAAATGTGGAACATTCCGATTTCCTAGGAGATCACAGTTAAAGGAAAAGAGTATTATATTTATGATAATTATAATAACACATTTGTTGAATACTCAGTTTGTAACATACACTATAAGAAATTTACAAATATTATCTTTTAAGTTACACAATTACCCTAATAAAGTAGACTTCAAGGAAGTCACATAATCCTGAAGAACTATAGGAGCTGGGGCAGAAAATCTGATTTGCTTCATTCCAAAAGTCTTAATCATTTTGGAAACTGACTCAAAGAGATATTCATATGATCATTAGGCAGTGAAAGCTAAATATAAAGTCTTAGTAGAATTCTCGAGATAGAGCATCAACTGCACCTTTAAGTAGGAAGTGAAATCAGAAAAGGAGAAGGTGACTACTATACTGAGCTCATACTTGCAACACAAACACTGCAACACAGTGACAGTCAATGCAACTAACAAAGAGTCAGCAACCTTCTCAGCACAAATGAACAACATCTGCAGCTTTCCAAGTGGTCAGTAATATTCTACTAGGCAATCTGTTAATAACATCAAATAAAAATGCAGAAAGAAAAGCTTGAAAAGTAAGTCTAGATCCCAAAAGCCTTGCTTCAAGATGATTTAGACTGGAGATACATTGGCATTCACCCCCCCATAACAGTCCCTGTGCTATACAGTAGGTCCTTGTTGGTTATCTATTTATATATAGTAGTTGTTGTTCAGTCACTCAGTCGTGTCCAACTCTTCATAACCCTATGGACAGTGGCATGCCAGGCTTCCCTGTACTTCACAACCTCCGGAGTTTGCTCAAGTTCATGTTCATCGAGTCGGTGATGCCATCAAACCATCTCATCTTCTGTCACCCCCTTCTCCTCCTGCCCTTAATCTTTCCTAGCATCAGGGTCTTTTCCAATGAGTCGGCTCTTTGCATCAGGTGGCCAAAGTCTTGGAGCTTCAGCATCAGTCCAATGAATATTCAAGGTTGATTTCCTTTAGGCTTGATTGGTTTGATCTCCTGGCTTTCCAAGGGACTCTCAAGAGTCTTCTCCAGCACCACAGTTTGAAAGCATCAATTCTTTGGTGCTCAGCCTTCTTTATGATCCAACTCTCACATCCGTTCATGACTACTAGAAAAACCCTAGCTTTGGTTATATGGACCTCTGTCAGCAAAGCGATGTCTCTGTGTATCTGTTAATCCTTAGCACCTCAAGAGGGAGCCAGAGAAAATCTTGGCCTCTGATGCTCAGCCTTTTATATAAGCAATGCTCATAGCAACGCTCAGAGGGCCCAGAGCAAAAGCCCTCTGGAGGCTGGGTGCCCTTCTTCAGAACGTGGATGAAGATCAGCTGCAGTCACAACCCAGATGAGAATCACCTGGGCCCATTCCCAGGCCTGTTTCAGAAAAACTAACTTGGGGTATCTAGTGGTAGGGCCTGGCATCACTGCTTATTTTGGTTTCATAAAGATCACACAGGAGTGATGCTAATACACAATTAAGGGGAAGGGCTGGCATTGTTTGTTGGGTATTGTTTGGCATTAAAAAAGCTGTCAAGTGATTCCTTTGTGCAATCAAGCCTTAGATACCCAACAACTGGGGAAATGAACCAACCAATCCATGCTAACTTCCAGCTGGGACCATCAACACCCAGATTAAGGGCACAGCTTTGGAACTTCAGTGTGCTGTTGTTATCTGCACAGATATCAAGTCCCTATCTATAGATGTTTGTTAGTTTTTTACTCTCTGGCGTGGGAATACTTAAGCCTTCTTGATCTGAAAGCAACCTGGAATAATGAAAGGACCCTGGACTCAGAGTTGGAAAACATAAGCTGGAGTCTGGTCCATCCTCGGCTCTGTCTCTCAGATTCAACATCTGAAAAACAGAGACAAAGCCATTGACATTGGCTCTGGGAGACTGAGAATGGGATGATGTACATAGAAGCAGCTAGCAGAGGGCCTGACAGGGTCTGCGCTCAGGAGCTGCTAGTTAATTCTGAACCCAGAATAAGGACTATTTCATTACTTGACAAGCAGAATAAAGGTCTGATCACAGGGAGGGAGTTCAGAATGCTAGTGCCTCACCACAGCTGCCAGTACCCGTGACTCCCCTCGCTTCTTCATAATGGCTGGTTGTGGAGGGGAGGGCTTATGTATTATGTATATATAATGTAAAGGCAACAAGCACACTCGGGGACACAATGTACATTAAGTAATAGCTCCATATTAATAATAACAGGGATGAGAAAGGGGAGTTTCAGCAGTGCTATTATGCCTGTGAATAAGATGTTGATCACTGCTTGCTATTTTCTCTTCAAACATATTATTTAGCCAGTAGTGAGCAGATTTAAAACCCACTGGGGTTCTTGAATTCAGCCTGGCTGAGTGGTTAAATCCAATGAAAACATCCTAGTTAGATAAGTTTTTAGCCAAGGGAGTTGAGTATATAAAAGGATATTTAACAGGTCAGTTTCTAAAGATGTCTATCTTTCAAAAACAATAATAGGAATAATGATGGTATTGATGATAACAATCATGGATGCAGGGCATTGGCTAGGTTTGCAATGCAGTTTCATATCTCTTTCATTTGATTCTTGAAAACATTCTGTGAATTAAGCAAGGAAGGAATTTGTACCTCCATTTTACATACAGGAAACTAAAACTTCAAAACATCGTCATCCACAAGGACCTACTAAATAGCACAGAGAACTCTGTTCAATGTTATGTGGCAGCCTTGATAGGAAGGGAGTTTAGGGGAGAATGGATTCATGTATGGGCTTCCCAGGTGGAACCAGTGGTAAAAAAAAAAACAAACCTGCCAATGCAGAAGACATGGGTTCAATCCTTGGATCGGAAACATACCCTGAAGGAGGGCATAGAAACCCACTCCAGTATTCTTGCCTGGAGAATCCCATGGACAGAGAAGTCTGGTAGACCACAGTCCAAAGGGTCGCTGCGACCCTTTGGTTGCACAAGACTGAAGCGACTCAGCACACATGGATGGATACGTGTATATGTATGCCTGAGTCACTCTGCTGTTCACCTGAAACTATCACAAAACTATTCATCAGTTAGACTCCATATAAAATTAAAAACAAACAAAAACATCATTGTTCAAAGTCCCATAGTTAGTAAATGGTAAGGTTGAAACCCGCTTCTCCTGACCTTCAGGAAAATCACTTTTATAAGTCTAGGGCCTTCTGATGTCTCTATGCAATACTTCGATTTGATCATGGGAAGCAGACAGAATTCACAGACTGTGAAGTCCTGTCTATTGTTCTTAAACAAGAAAACTCACATTTTGACACCTTTTGCCAAAATCCAGTTGGTGATATGGTACAACATGGGGTGAAAACTTGAAATGTTTCCAAGTTTCCTATTCAATGTTATCCTTGTTTTGCAATAATCCTGGAGTGCTTTACATATTTCAATTAAGGACCAAAGAGGTCCTGGCCCCTTGGTGTACCAAATGAGGTCAGAGTTATGAATGAATATCACCATGGGCCAAGGGGTCCTCAGGTCAAGCATCCAGTAATGAACATCTGCTTATGTTTGATGTGACTGGGAATAAAAAGACATAAATCCATCTGGCTGGTCTCTGACGTAGGGACTTAATTTTCCATCCCATTGCCTTCCAAAGCACCACAGGTCAGTCAGGGCTTGCTTCAACAGTGGAGTCACCCTTAATTTTTTCAGATTCTAATGCAGTGCTTCTCAACCAGGGGTAAATTTCCCCCTAAAGTGCATTTAGCAATGCTTGGAAACACTTTGGCTGTTGTGACATGAGGGAAAGAATGCTATTGGTAGCTAGTGGGGAGATGCTAGAGAGACTGTTAAACATCATCAGACAGGATGGCCCCCATGAAAAAGATATATCAGGCCCAGAACATCAAGAGTTGAGGCCCCTTAATGGGAAGTTTTAGTGAAGACTCAGAAAAACGTGTGGATGAACAGCACGATCTCAATTTGATCCTGATACGAGAGTACACGTTTTGCTCAATTTTGACCTACTCGAAAATTGTACATTATCCAGAGATAAGGAACTGCTTCTGAGGAAAGAGGTTAAGGCTTTAAAGTCCTCAACATCTTGACTTAAAGAAAAAGTGATAAGTCCATAACCCTCCACAAGAAAGAAAAAGAATTAAATGAGGCTTTACAAATGAAAGAATACAAACTTGAGACAAACAAGAATGTCCAGGGGCAGATTCAAGAAAGAGACTTAGTTGGAGCAATGAACCCTCCACAAGAGGGATTCCATGTTTCCACGTGGCTGAACATCTCCTTTGTCAACCAGGTAAGCCTCATCTTAAACTCAACTTTACACTGAACCAAGGATGCTGAAACTGAAACTCTAATACTTCGGCCACCTGATGTGAAAAGCTGACTCACTGGAAAAGACCCTGAGACTGGGAAAGATTGAGGACAGAAGGAGAAGGGGGTGACAGAGGATGAGATGGTTGGATGGCATCACTGACTCAAAGGACATGAGTTTGAGCATACTCTGGGAGACAGTGAAGGACAGAGGAAGCCTGGCGTGCAGCAGTCCATGGGGTTGCAAAAGAGAAATGACTTATCAACTGAACAATGTTGATAACCCTAACTCTAGCAGACAGAACCTCTGCTTCTCCCACTAAAGCCTGTCTCTTCCTCAGTTTTCCCAACCTTTGCTAATACCACTGGGCACCCACCAGCTTGTTCCAGAATTCTAGGAGTTGAACTTGATCCCTCTCTCCCTACATCCAGCAAGTTCAAATCCTGTCACATCTGCTGTTAATACCTACCTGCCTTTCAAGGAAGTCACCTAGAGAGGATGAAGGCAGCCTCCAGGGGCAGTTTTTAACAAAAACACTTATGAGCTTTCTCTTTGGGAAATATCATGGCATACAATGGTAGATCTGGAGCAGAGGAGCCAACTCTATTCTTTCCTGATGTTCTACTCATCTCCCATGACATCTGACCACATTGTAACCAGGTCTCTAGACCTGAGAACCTTAGGGTTGGTATCTTGGACTCATTGGTTCATTTTAGCAATGCCCCTAGGGCAAAGAGCTGCCTTTCTGTGGCACATTATCTCTAATAAATAAGAGATAAAGAACTTCAGGCAGAAGTTTAACAATGCCTATCCCAGCCAGCTGCCTCTTCTGCCCTCAAACCCATGGAACAGGTCAGGGAAACCGGTTTTAAAATGAACTCTGAACGTAAAATGAAAGTTCAGTTCTCCAAATGTAAGGCCAATTAGGACCACGCTCATCTGCTACTAAGCATGCTTCTCTCCACCTTATTTACTCCACAGGTAACACACTCCAGCATTCGTGTAACTATTAATTATCTCCCCATACAAGCATCCTTTTTATCCTTTGTGGAAGACTCACAATTTTTACCTTGGAAACTCCCTTAGTGCTTCCCAAGACATTTTGCAAATAGAAGACATTCCATTTGTTTTTCGTTCAAATGTGGACACAATGACTACTTGGACAGTGAGGACCAGAGGTAAAATGATCCAATTTCCCCCTCTATAGGCATCCTGAGCAGTGCTGGGAGATACTTTTTGTAATCTAGTTTATTAGGTGCTTCCCCTATCAAAAGGTGTAGCCTTCATAAGTGAAAAATAGAAAGAAGTGCCAGGCAGATAAAAGAAATGCATTTCTTTCTTTTCTGACAGAAAAAGTGCAATGATAAGGGTATTAAGTTTTACAGCTAAGCTCAGCAGATCATAAGCAGGCAAAGGAGTTCCGCTTGGGGGGAAGCTACTCTCTTCTTCAGGCAATGAAAGCCTATTGTTAATTCATAGAGCAAGATAGAAAGCTCTCCACCTGTTCTTGATAGTGATGCACCTAGCATGGGGAATGATTCCGTCCCTTCCGGAACTCACACTGTCCCCAGGCCCAGCTCCAAGTCCCATCTCTCCCAGAAGCCTTCCCTGACTATCCAGCTGGTAACACATTGGTAACCACACTGTTTCCTATTTCTCTGTGCTGTGCTCAGTCGCTCAAGTCATATCCACCTCTTTGTGACCCCATGGACTGTAGCCTGCCATGCTCTTCTGACCATGGAATTTTCCAAGCAAGAATACTGGAGTGGGTTTCCATTTCCTACTCCAGGAGATCTTCTCGACCAGGGATCGAACCTGCATCTCTTGCGTCTCCTGCACTGGCAGGTATATTCTTTACCGCTGTGCCACCTGGGAAGTCCCTCCCTATTTTTCTGGTTTCCAATTAAATCCTTGGAAAAGACATTAGCTTTCCTGCATCTGCATTCTCCACAGTTGCACTCAGCCCATCCTTATCTCCTGATTGATTGGCACCCAGGCACTGATCTGAGTTGTTTCCTCTTAATTAGGAGAGAATTCAGCTACCTATTAATTAGAGTCAGCATCAGCTTTCCCAAGCCAGCCAGCTGCCCTTCGCTGCTGAGAGACTGGGAACTACTGGTAGTCCATTCACCTTGGTCTTACTGGGGGCGCGTGAGCACCTCCTCTTGTACAGACTAAGTGCCTCAGGAAATCCCAACAAAGCCAGCCAACCCAAGCTCCAAACTAGTTAAGTCAGAAGTCACAGATGAGAGAGAGAAAGGGATGGGGATGGCAATACTTACAGTGATCATTCCTGCTTCCTAAGCACACATTTTCTTCTCACAGTAAACCTATAGAGGGTAGTGTGAGAGACTGTTTGCCCACCCTAAGCCACTCTGCTCATTCTCAACTGTAAAGACTGCAACCTTCCCCCCTCCCCCCGCAACATACACACACACCGAAGCCCTCACTTGCCCAGTCTCTTCTGTAGATATGAGTGGACACAGGACACAATCATGGCCCATGCAGCTGGGGAGAAGTCAGCTGGGAGATTTGGGGAGAGAGAGTCCTTCCTTGATAGAGAGGAATAAAGCTTTTCGTTTTTCCTCCCCTGTCCTGTGAGGAGATGACTGCTGGATTTGCAATGACCACAGTGACCACGAGGAACCCAGGAGAATCCCCAAGAGGACTACCAATCTCACATAAAACTGCCAAACTTTGGGCTTCTTGCTATGTGAGAAAAAATAACTAAGTTGTTTAAGTTGTCTTTACTGGGGTCTTTTTTCCCCCTCTACGTGCACCAAAAGCAATCTATTTGATATAAGATCATCACGTTAAAGACTAGGAAGCAAAACACTTTTGTTTTAACCAAAACACTTTGAGAAGTTCTCCTGAGAATTGCTGTAGTCCAAAATGTTCAGTCTAGGATAGATGAACCAATAACATTCTGACCACACAGATAGAGCAAGCGTCTCTGGAGCTGACAAAAGGGTGTGAAGCAAATTCCTAATGTTCTCTCTCTCCACATTAGGCCCCGTTATCTATTCCACAAACACATCTCAGATATGATCTAAGTCAGGACTACCCAACTTTTTTGGCCCCAGAGACCGATTTCATGGAAAATAATTTTTCCACTGACCAGGGCAGCGGGGATGGTTTCCAGATGATTCAAGCACATGACATTTACTGTGCACTTTATTTCTATTATTACTACATCAGCTCCACCTCAGATAATCAGGCATTAGATCTCAGAGGTTGGGGGACCCCTGATCTAAGTGAAAAGGATGGATTCGCCCAAAGGACAAAAAGCCCTGAGAAATTCTTAGAGGCCCCTCCAACCAGCTTCTCACCAGCAAGCCCCTCATACATAAATAATCACACCCCTGACAGCCACGATGCGTATTCAGGCAGGTTGGACCCCACAGCCTGTGTGGTCTTATACCCGTGAACAAGCCGTGCTTCCCTCCACACTGGGAGAAAAGGCTTCTCTTTTGGTTACCTATCTGTTTCATGTCACTATCTTCTCTTTCCTTTTCTCCCTCTTTCCCTCCCTTCTTTCAGAAAGAAATTCATACTTCTTAAAAACTGTGGTACTATAGAAATTTTGTAAAATGGACCAACAAATAAGAACTAGATTTCTAGTACCCAGAGGGGACCTACTAAATGTTACCTATGTTCTTCCTTTTGCAATAATTACTGTATAGATGACTTCAAGGTATAGGAGAAGTAGCACTGTCTTTTTTTTAAACTTAGTATCACATTGCAAGTATTTTTCATTTATTCAAGTGACTCGCAACTTTGTTATTAAATCAACATGTGTGTGCGTGTTAAGTCACTTCGGTCGTGTCCGACTCTTTGCAACTCCATGGACTGTAGGCCATCAGGCTCCTCTGTCCCTGGGATTCTCCAGGCAAGAACACTGGAGTGGGTTGCCATGCCCTCCTCCAGGAGATCTTCCTAACCCAGGCATTGAACTCATGTCTCCTAGGTCTCCTGCATTGGCAGGCAGGTTCTTTACCATTAAATCTTGTTAAAAAGAGTGATTTTTGAGAAGCTTCAGATGTGTCATTGTAAGGATGTACTGTAGTGTATCTACCCTTTCACCACTGTAGAGATGTAAATTGTGTCTAATGTTTGCTGCCTCTAAGCAAACAATACCATAATGAGACTCTGATTCTGTTTCTGTTTGTCCACACATTTTTGCATCATCTAGCTTGTATATAATTTTAAAGAATCTCGATAAGTACTGCCAAACTATTAAAAAGACAGGTTACTCTGATATTTGTTTATAACAGACACTTTCATGAGAGTTAGTCCTGCTAGACACTCACCAATATTAGGTGATACATGCTTAAAGCTTTTCCATTTATATTGTTGTTGTTCAGTCGCTAAGTCATGGCTGACACTGTGACCCCATGGACTGCAGCACACCAGGCTTCCCTGTCCTTCACTCCCACAGTTTGCTCAAATTCATGTTCATTGAGTCAGAGATGCTATCTAACCATCTCATCCTCTGCTGCCCTCTTATCCTTTTGCTTTCGATCTTTCCTAGCATCAGGGTCTTTTCCAGTGAGTTGACTCTTCACAACACGTGGCCAAAGTATTGGAGTTTCAACTTCAGTATCAGTCTTTCCAGTGAATATTCAGGGCTGATTTCCTTTCGGATTGACTGATTTGGTCTCCTTGCAGTCCAAGGGACTCTCAAGAGTCTTCTCCAGCGCCACAGTTCGAAAGCACCAATTCTTCAGTGCTCAGCCTTCTTTATGGTCCAGCTCTCACACCCACACATGACTACTGGAAAAACCATAGCTTCAACTATATGGACCTCTGATGGCAAAGTGATGTCTCTGCTTTTTAATACACTGTCTAGTTTTGTCATAGTTTTGCTGGCAAGGAGCAAGCATCTTTTATTTTCATGACTGCAGTCACCATCCGCAGTGATTTTGGAGCCCAAGAAAATAAAATCTGTCACTGCTTCTACTTTTTCCCCTTCTATTTGCCATGAAGTGATGGGACCAGATGCCATAATCTTAGTTTCCTGAATGGTGAGTTTTAATCCAGCTTTTTCACTCTCATCTTTCACCCTCAATCAAGAGGCTCTTTAGTTCCTATTCACTTTCTGCCATTAGAGTGGTATCATCTGCACATCTGAGCTTGTTGAAATTTCTCCCTGCAATCTTGATTCCAGCTGGTGAGTCATCTAGCTTTGCATTTAGCATGATGTACTCTGCATATAAGTTAAATAAGCAGGTTGACAATATACTCCTTTCCCAATTTTGAACTGGTCCATTGTTCTATGTAAGGTTCTAACTTCCTGATCCACATACAGGTTCCCCAGGAGACAGGTAAGGTGGTCTGGTATTCCTATCTCTTTAAGAATTTTCCATAGTTTGTTTTGATCCACACAAAGTCTTTTGTGTAGTCAAGGAAGCAGATGTTTTTCTAGAATTCCCTTGCTTTCTCTAGGATCCAACAAAAGGTGGTAATTTGATCTGCCATTTAGATATAAAAATCTTATATCTTATTTCATTAAATAGTAATATTGTTATGTTCCTCTCTATATATGTATATTTTAAACCATTTGCTTATCTTATTGTGTGAATTCCTTTATTCTTCTCCATTACTCATTTTCCACTGGTCTATTTATTTTTCCTATTGATTTGTAAAAGTCCTTTATATGTTATCTGCTATGTTTGTTTAAAGTATAATTTTCCCAATTTATCATTTGCCATTTAATTTTGTTTCATTTGCTGACTGACATTCAAAAATTTCCCTTTTTCCATTTCAATTAATCACATCTACTAGACTTTTCCTTTGACAATTTTTTCCATCTCCCTTGGGCATATGCAAACTTTCCTTACCCTTGGATAAAAATGTTCGTATTTTTCTTCCAGCTTTGTTTAATATGTTTAATGTTCATATTTTCTTCCAACTATGTTTTAAACTTAACCCTTTAATCAACCCAAAATTTATCTTTTGCATCTGACGATTTTCTATTTGACCTTTTCCCCAAATCCTTAATCTTTACAATAATGCCTTTTGCTGCATAATCCACCCTTTCTCTACAGGCTGCTAATTCTTCCTTAAGAAAGGGGTGACAAATACCTAGAACATACGGTATCTCTCTTGCTCTTTTTCATATTTACAGCTGAGAGAAATAACTGCTCCTGGGACTTTTCCTTGCTGAATGGAGGAAAAAACGTCAGCATCCTTACCAAGACTTCTTCATTCAATTGTTTACTTAGAGTCAATTATGGGAAAGCAGTCCCCATGGACTGTAGCCTACCAGGCTTCTCCATCCATGGGATTTTCCAGGCAAGCGTACTGGAGTGGGCTGCCATTTCCTTCTCCAGGGGATCTTCCTGACCCAGGGTTTGAACCCAGGTCTCCCACATTGTAGGCAGACGCTTTACCCTCTGAGCCACCAGGGAAGCCCTTTAATATGCCAACAGGGATGGGGCGGTTAAGACCATCCAGTGGACTTTACGTTGTACTAGATGAGTCAGACTTATAACCAAGAACTTAAGACTTTGAAGATACTTAACAATCATACAAGGAAGATATTGAACAAATAATTATACAATGACAAGTGTTATGACAAAGAAAGCACAGAGTGGCATGAGAATCCACAAGAGGAGAACCCAAATAGTCATAGAATGGTGGGCCAAGAACAGTGTCCTTGAGATTAACCAGAGTTCTCAATGATACATGCCTATTTCAGGTAACATGGTGAGCTAGGTAACTCAAAACCTCTCTCTCTGGGACATATATATATATTGTTGTTCAGTCGCCCAGTCATGTCTGACTCTTTGCGACCTCATGGACTGCAGCACACCAGGCCTCCCTGTCCCTCACCATATATACATATGTATATATAATTTTATATGCATATATATTTATGAATATATATGATATATTCAATATAGGCATAATATATACATATGCTATGCATATTATATACCTTATATATACACCGTATACATTGGACTGCCCAGATGGCTCAGTGGTAAAGAATCTGCCTGCCTATGAAGGAGATGCAGGAGATGTCAGTTTGATCCCTGAGTAAGGAAGATGCCCTAGAGGAGAAAATGGCAACCCACTCCAGTATTCTTACCTGGAAAATCCCATGGACAGAGGAGCCTGATGGGCTACAGTTCAAAGGGTTGCAAAGAGTCAGACACAACTGAGCACACATGCATACCGTCTATACTAAGATGTATATTATATAATAGTTATGCATAAGTATTATTATGTACATATAATTATACATATTTATACCATATATATAAATACATAAAACATAATTGGGAAAAACTACAAACATTAACAGCAAAGTTGGACATAGACTATAAGTAATTCCTGAAACCAAGTGTTGCCCTGAGGGAAGCAGCCCTTGAACTCTGCTTTCATTGCTGTGGGTGGGGTGCAGAAGAGAGGAGGCAGGGATCATGGTCTGCCCTAATAAGGAGACAGGACACTGTATAAAGCTAGGACCCGAAAGACTGTACTCCCTGCATAAAGGTGATCTAGAAATAAACTCCACCATCCAGGAGAGAAAAGACAGGAAACACCTGGTCTTTAAATCTGATGGGGAACTATGGCTGGATGCAGGGAGGGAGTCTTGAGAATGAGCACCCATTCTGTAAGCTGCACCATACTCAGGCTACCTGTTACTCCAATAAACATCAAATGGAGAATTTAATTCAAAGTCATCAGGACTGACAGTGCCTTAGGCAACTGGCAGCAATAAATGCAAACACTATTTCAGGCCAACAGAGGATTACACCCCACTGATTTTACCAATCAACAAGGGATTTTACACAGTGCTATGTGTCAGTTAAAACCCAGACCTAGAGCCAGGCTGAAGGGCTTCTTTCCTGTTTCTACCCCTTTCTAACCCAGAGGTTCTGGCCAAATTGTCTCTTGTCTCAGTCTCTCATTTCAGGTTTCACATCTGCAAAGTGGGATCATAATAGCACTGATTTTAACAGGTTGTCGTGAGAAATAAATGAGATAATCTACATTAAATGCTTATGACTATATCTGGTATGTGATAAATACCAAACAAACTACTGGATATTAATGCTATTTGTTATTTTTTATGCGTATCGTTGTATACTATCTTCTTTAGCTTAATATTTTCTCCATTATTAGATTTCCAGATGTCTGTCATTTTCTATGCACAGAAGCAGCTTTGAAAATTTTAATTGTTTTCTATTTTTTTTATTTTTCTTACTTCATGGACTTGTGCTGCTAACTTTATTTCCCTTCTGCTTTCCTCAGGTCCACACCACTGTTCTTGTCTAAATCACCAAATGGAATGTGAGATTCATTGATCATCATCTTTGTTTTTGAGTAATGAAAGCATTGAAGGATATTAAAACATCTCCAGTGACAGCTTTGGGCACATGCCATAAACTTTATTGTGAAACGTTCTTCTTTTGCTGTTTCCAGAATAGGCGATCATTTTAATTTTTATTTCCTTTTGGATTAAATAAGCATTTAGAAAAATTCTTCACTCTCTCCTAATTTCCAAGTATTTTGAACCACCCATTTAAAAATTTGTTTTTTCTTTAAAAATTTTTTTAAACTGAAGTATAGTTGATTTATAAAGTTGTGCCAATCTCTGATGTATAGCAAAGTGACTCAGTTATACACACAGAGAAATACTTTTTTAATATTCTTTTCCATTATGGTTTATCACAGGAGACTGAATATAGTTCCCTGTGCTACAGAGTAGGACCTTGCTGTTTATCCATCCTATAGATAACACTTTACATCTGTTAATCCCAAATTCCCAGTCCTCCCCCCACACCCCCCTCCCCTTGGCACAAATGAACCCATTTACAAACAGAAATAGCTTCAAAGACACAGAGATTAGACTTAAAAGTTTGTTTCTGACATGCATTTTTACGACATTGTGGCCAAAAGTAGGGCCTATATAGTTTTTATGATTTGAATTTAGAGAAGGTTTTCTTTGGCCTTCAATTTATGTAACTTTTTCATGAACAGTTGAAAATCCATTTTTATTCCATTTGAAAATCCATTTTCATTCCATTTTATGGATATGAAATCTGAAACCTATTGATATGGAATAGTTTTAAAACTATGTTTTTAAGAATACAATTTGCATTCTTAGTGGCTGAAATTCTCCCAATACATCTTCTATTTCAGCTTTTGCTTTATATATTTGGAAGATTTCTACTTGGAAAACAGGTTGGCTATTATATTCTCTTGTGAAAACCACATTCCTTCAAATGTAGTTAAATCAAATACATTTAATTGGATAAAATTAATAATTTTGAACATGAAATTATTAATGTTATCCAATTAAATGTATTTAATTATATTTGTATTCATCTGCAATTAACATCGGAGAAGGAAGTGGCAACCCACTCCAGTACTCTTGCCTGGAAGATCCCATGGACAGGGGAGCCTGGTAGGCTGCAGTCCATGGGTTCGCTAAGGGTCGGACACGACTGAGCAACTTCACTTTCACTTTTCACTTTCATGCATTGGAGAAGGAAATGGCAACCCACTCCAGTGTTCTTGCCTGGAGAATCCCAGGGACGGGGGAGCCTGGTGGGCTGCCATCTGTGGGGTCGCACAGAGTCGGACATGACTGAAGTGACTTAGCAGCAGCAGCAGCAATTAACATATCTGTGCTGTATTTGTCTTTGTAAGTCTGAGACATAATATATATTTTATTTTTAAACTTTATAATTTATTTTAGTTGTCTTTCTTAAACATAGTAGGCACACAGCTAAGATACCACTATTCAATCAAGCACCAGAGTTTTGTCTAATAGAAGAGTTTAAAACATTTATATTTATTAAAACAAAGGATGTTGGTTTTGTTTCTGGAATAGCACTTTTATGCTTTGAGAAAAAACTATTTTTGAGCTTTGAGAAAAAAATTTAAGTACATTACAAAGAGCCCTTTAAAATGTACAATTCAATGAAAGCATAGTCTGCAACTGTCACAGTGAGAACTTTCTAGAACAATTCCATCAGGCCCCAAAGTTTCTTCATGCTCCTTTGAAGGCAATCCCTACCACACTACCATTTGATCCCTAGTAACTTCTGACTTGCTTTCAGAAATTCCATATAATTGAAACGATGTAACAGTCAGTCTTTTGTGCCTGGCTTTTTTCACTTAGCATACCACTTTGAGAGTCATTCATACTGTTACAGGCATCATATATTGCATTGCTGAGTAACATTCCACTGAATGGATATACCACCATTGTCTTCTCCAACGGAGACCCTAGAGTTCTATGAATAAAGTTATGTATATTCACACACAAATTTTTGTGTGCATGTACATTTTTATTTCTCTTGAATGAATACCCAGGAGTGGAATCATTGGGCCATATTGTGAGTACAGGTTTTTGGGGGTTTTTTTTGAGAAACTGAGGAATTGTTTTCCGAAGTGGCTGTAGCATGTTATACTTCCACCAACAATGTATGAAAGAGTTCTGGCTGTTCCCCATTCCCACCAACACTTGTTATAGTCAGACTGTTTAACCTTAGTCATTGTAGTGAATGTGAAGTAATACTCCACGATAATCTTAATTTGCATTTCCCTGATGACTAATGATGTTGAGCAGTTTTCAGGGATTTCATTTGTAGGCTCTCTTTATGTCTTTCCCAGTGATATATCTTACAATATGATTGTCCACTTTCAAATTGAGTCATTTATGCTCTTGTTATAAGAGTTTTCTATATACATTCCAGATACAAATCTTTCATCAGACATACGCTTTGCAAGCATTGTCTTCCAGACTGTGGCTTGTCATTTTATTTTCTTAATGTCTTTGGAAAAACAAAACCAAGCAGTTTAGGTGAAGTCCAATTTATCAATATCTCTCCATTTTAATTTGCGTTTTTCATATCCTATTGACGAAATCTTTACCTACTAAGATTTTCACCCCTGTTTTCTTCTACCAGTTCTGCATTTGTGGCTCTTACAGTGAGGTGCAAGATTCAGTTGAAGTTAATTTCTGTATATGCTATATGTGCTGTGGAGTGCTTAGTCACTCAGTCTTGCCTGACTCTTTGCAACTGTAGCCCACCAGGCTCCTCTGTGCACAGGGATTATCCAGGCAAGAATACTGGAGTGGGCTGCCATGCCCTCCTCCAGAGGATCTTCCCAACTCAGGGACTGAACCTAGGTCTCCCTCATTGCAGGCAGATTCTCTACCATCTGAGCTCTTACACTGAGGTGTAAGATTCATTTCAAGTTATTTTTTGCATATACTATATCAGTTCAGTTCAGTGGCTCAGTCGTGTCCAACTCTTTGCGACCCCATGAACCGCAGCATGCCAGGCCTCCCTGTTCACCACCAACTCCTGGAGTCCACCCAAACCCATGTCCATTGAGTCAGTGATGCCATCCAACTATCTCATCCTCTGTCATCCCCTCCTCCTCCTGCCTTCAATCTTTCCCAGCATCAAGGTCTTTTCCAATGATTCAGCTCTTCGCATCAGGTGCCCAAAGTATTGGAGTTTCAGCTTCAACATCAGTCCTTCCAATGAACACCCAGGACTGATTTCCTTTAGGATGGACTGGTTGGATCTTCTTGCAGTCCAAGGGACTCTCAAGAGTTTTCTCCAACACCACAGTTCAAAAGCATCAATTCTTTGGCATTCAGCTTTCTTTATAGTCCAACACATGACTACTGGAAAAACCATAGCTTTGACTAGATGGACCTTTGTTGACAAAGTAACGTCTCTGCTATATAGTGAAGGTCAAAATTCATTTTTCCACATATGGCTAATACTGCAGCATCATTATTTTTTCCTCAGTTTCCTTGCTTCCTACATATTTTATATAGTGTCTGTTTCCTTTGTAGCAATCATCTCCAATAACTTAGTTTTAAATCTATTAAAATGTGGTGCTGGAGAAGACTCTTAAGAGTCCCTTGGATAGCAAGTAGATCAAACCAATCAATCCTAAAGGAAATCAACCCTGAATACTCATTGGAAGGACTGATCCTTAAGCTCCATTACTTTGGCTACCTGATGCAAAGAGTTGACTCACTGGAAAAAACCCTTATGCTGGGAATGATTGAGGGCAGGAGGAGAAGGGGGCAACAGAGGATGAGATTGTTGGATGGCATCACTGATTCAATGGACATGAGTTTGAGCAAACTCCAGGAAATAGTGAAGGACAGGGAAGCCTAGTGTGCTGCAGTCCATGGGGTTGCAAAGAGTTGGACACGACTTAGCGACTGAACAACAACATAACTTTACCAGTGGTCACCTTTAAGCTATTCAGAAACATCTATTTTTTCCTGATAATCAGAATAAAAGGTTAAATACCATCTGAGTTACCCCACACAACGCCTGAAGCAAAGCAGGTTTCAAACCCAACCCATAATTCCAAAGCTCCTTTAAAATGCCTGTGATCAGCTGGTTCCTTGTATGTTTGCAAGAGCAACTTTTGACATCTGCATTCAGCTTAGAAACTGACTCAAAACAATTATTTACAGATCATTCCATGTGTAACTTCTTCCAGTATATAATGCCTTTCCCTTTAAAACAAGACCTCTTCAATTATGAATATTCATTTTGATTGTTTTTCTGATTGGCTGGCAAATAACTTATGATACTTTCTTCAAGAAGTATATACTAGTGCATATTTTGTGAGCATTTGCACAGCATTTCTTTTTTTTCTGTTGTCTTTTACACAAGAGAACTTGACTGGTATTCCTGGGTCTCTGTCTTGCTCAAAACTCTATAGGCATTGCAGTAGGATGTTTATTATTATAGTGAAAATTTTGGTTCTTCAAACACAAGACGGTCTTCTGCACTTACCCTTGCCTTATGAGGTAGCCTTAGATATCAAGCTCTACCCTTTGCCCATGGTCCCAAACATATGTGGCTACTGAGCCTGTGAAATGAAGCCTGTTGAAGTTGAGAGAAATAAAACATATGCTGGACTTCAGAGACTTCATGTAGGAAAAAGGTATGAAAGATATCTCATTAGTAATTTAAAAAATACTGATCACCCATGAACAGTATGAAAAGGAGAAAAGATAGGACACTGAAAGATGAATCCCCAGGTCGGTAGGTGCCCAATATGTTACTGGAGATCAGCGGAGAAATAACTCCAGAAAGAATGATGGGATGGAGCCAAAGCAAAAACTATACCCAGCTGTGGATGTGACTGGTGATAGAAGCAAAGTCCGATGCTATAAAGAGCAATATTGCGTAGGAACCTGGAATGTTAGGTCCATGAATCAAAGCAAATTGGAAGTGGTCAAACAGGAGATGGCAAGAGTGAACGTCGACATTCTAGGAATCAGCGAACTAAGGTGGACTGGAATGAGTGAATTTAACTCAGGTGACCATTATATCTACTACTGTGGGCAGGAATCCCTTAGAAGAAATGGAATAGCCATCATGGTCAACAAGAGAGTCCAAATTGCAGTACTTGGATGCAATCTCAAAAACGACAGAATGATCTCTGTTCGTTTCCAAGGCAAACCATTCAATATCATGGTAATCCAAGTCTATGCCCCGACCAGTAATGCTGAAGAAGCTGAACTTGAGCGGTTCTATGAAGACCTACAAGACCTTTTAGAACTAACACCCAAAAAAGATGTCCTTTTCATTAGAGGGGACTGGAATGCAAAAGTAGGAAGTCAAGAAACACCTGGCATTAACAGGCAAATTTGGCCTTGGAGTACAGAATGAAGCAGGGCAAAGGCTAATAGAGTTTTGCCACGAGAATGCACTGGTCATAGCAAACACTCTCTTCCAACAACACAAGAGAAGACTCTACACATGGACATCACCAGATGATCAACATCGAAATCAGATTGATTATATTCTTTGCAGCCAAAGATGGAGAAGCTCTATACAGTCAGCAAAAACAAGACTGGGAGCAGACTGTGGCTCAGATGATGAACTCCTTATTGCCAAATTCAGACTTAAATTGAAAAAAGCAGGGAAAACCACTAGACCATTCAGGTATGACCTAGATCAAATCCCTTATGATTATACAGTGGAAGTGACAAATAGATTTAAGGGACTAGACCTGATAGACAGAGTGCTTGATGAACTATGGACAGAGGTTCGTGACATTGTACAGGAGACAGGGATCAAGACCATCCCCATGGAAAAGAAATGCAAAAAGCAAAATGGCTGTCTGAGGAGGTCTTACAAATAGCTGGGAAAAGAAGAGAAGCGAAAAGCAGAGGAGAAAAGGAAAGATATTCCCATCTGAATGCAGAGTTCCAAAGAATAGCAAGGAGAGATAAGAAAGCCTTCCTCAGCAATCAGTGCAAAGAAATAGAGGAAAACAACAGATTGGGAAAGACTAGAGATCTCTTCAAGAAAATTAGAGATACCAAGGGAACATTTCATGCAAAGATGGGCTCGATAAAGGACAGAAATGGTATGGACCTAACAGAAGCAGAAGATATTAAGAAGACATGGCAAGAATACACAGAAGAACTGTACAAAAAAGATATTCATGACCCAGATGATTACGATGGTGCGATCACTCACCTAGAGCCAGACATCCTGGAATGTGAAGTCAAGTGGGCCTTAGAAAGCATCACTATGAACAAAGCTAGTGGAGGTGATGGAATTCCAGTTGAGCTATTTCAAATCCTCAAAGATGATGCTGTGAAAGTGTTGCACTCAATATGCCATCAAATTTGGAAAACTCAGCAGTGCCCCAGGACTGGAAAAGGTCAGCTTTCATTCCAATCCCAAAGAAAAGCAATGTCAAAGAATGCTCAAACTACTGCACAATTGCACTCATCTCACACGCTAGTAAAGTAATGCTCAAAATTCTCCAAGCCAGGCTTCAGCAATACATGAACCATGAACTTCCAGATGTTCAAGATGGTTTTAGAAAAGGCAGAGGAATCAGAGATCAAATTGCCAACATCCGCTGGATCATCGAAAAAGCAAGAGAGTTCCAGAAAAACATCTATTTCTGCTTTATTGACTACGCCAAAGCCTTTGACTGTGTGGATCACAATAAACTGTGGAAAATTCTGAAAGAGATGGGAATACCAGACCATCTGACCTGTCTCTTGAGAAACTTGTATGCAGGTCAGGAAGCAACAGTTAGAACTGGACATGGGACAACAGACTGGTTCCAAATAGGAAAAGGAGTACGTCAAGGCTGTATACTGTCACCCTGCTTATTTAACTTATATGCAGAGTACATCATGAGAAATGCTGGGCTGGAAGAAACACAAGCTGGAATCAAGATTTCCAGGAGAAATATCAATAACCTCAGATATGCAGATGACACTATCCTTATGGCAGAAAGTGAAGAAGAACTAAAGAACCTCTTGTTGAAAGTGAAAGAGGAGAGTGAAAAAGTTGGCTTAAAGCTCAACATTCAGAAAACTAAGATTATGGCATCTGGTTCCATCACTTCATGGGAAATAGATGGGGAAACAGTGGAAACAGTGTCAGACTTTATTTTTGGGGGCTCCAAAATCACTGCTGATGATGACTGCAGCCATGAAATTAAAAGACGCTTACTCCTTGGAAGGAAGGTTATGACCAACCTAGATAGCTTATTTAAAAGCAGAGACATTACTTTGCCAACAAAGGTCTGTCTAGTCAAGGCTATGGTTTTTCCAGTGGTCATGTATGGATGTGAGAGTTGGACGGTGAAGAAAGCTGAGTGCCGAAGAATTGATGCTTTTGAACTGTGGTGTTGGAGAAAACTCTTGAGAGTCCCTTGGACTGCAAGGAGATCCAACCAGTCCATCCTAAAGGAGATCAGTCCTGGGTGTTCACTGGAAGGGCTGATGTTGAAGCTGAAACTCCAATACTTTGGCCACCTCATGCAAAGAGTTGACTCATTGGAAAAGACCCTCATGCTGGGAAGGATTGGGGGCAGGAGGAGAAGGGGACGACAGAGGATGTGATGGTTGGATGGCATCACTAACTCGATGCACATGGGATTGGGTAAACTCCGAGAGTTGGTGATGGATAGGGAGGCCTGGCGTGCTGCGATTCATGGGGTCGCAAAGAGTAGGACACAACTGAGCGACTGAACTGAACTGATCTCATGTTGACATGATGATATTTTAGACATACAGGATTAAATAAAATGTAGTATTAAAATTCACTTCAATTGTTTCACTTTGTTGGACCATAAAGAAGGCTGAGCACCGAAGACTGATGCCTTTGAACTGTGGTGCTAGAGAAGACTCTTGAGAGTCCCTTGGACTGCAAGGAGTTCAAACCAGTCCATCCTAAAGCAAATCAACCCTGACTTAATGGACATGAATTTTAGCAAACTCCGGGAGATAGTGTAGGACAGAGGAACCTGGTGTGCTGCAGTCCACAGGATTGCAAAGAGTTGGACATGACTTAGCCACGGAACAACAATAAGGGAACTTCTGATTACATGTGATTCATCATTACAGTTCTATTGGAAGTCAATGCTCAAGAGACAGACTACTGGGATTCCTATTTTGGTTCCACAGTACTAATTTCCACAAGTCTCTTTTATAAGCTTCTATTTCCTCACCTGGAAATGGGTGAAATAGTTATACTCACCTCAAGGATTATTGTGGAAATAAAATAAGATTATGCATGTGGCATATTAAGTTGGCACGTAATCAATTCTTATTAATGAGAATTATTCTTTTTTTAATGAGAATTATTCTTTAAGTAATTTTTTCTTTATAATTTATTTTTGTAACAGACTGGGAGAAAATATTTGCAGATGAGGCAACTAACAAGCACTGTATTTCCAAACCATACAAACAGCTTATACAACTCAACAAGAAAACAACAAACAACCCAAATGAAAAATGAGCAGAAAATCTAAATAGACAGTTTCCCAAAGAAGACATGTAGGGGGCCAGCAGGTAAATGAAAAGATGTTCAACACAGCTAATTATTAGAGAAATGCAAATCAAAACTACAATGAGGTACCACCTCACACTGGTCAGAACAGCCATCATTAAAAAGTCTACAAATAACATATGCTGGAGAGGATGTAGAGAAAAGAGAATCCTCCTACAATATTAGTGAGAAAGTAAGTTGGCATAACCACAATGGAGAACAGCATGGAGGTTCTTCAAAACATTAAAAATAGAGTTGCCATGTGATCCAACAATCCCATTTCTGGGCATGTATCCAGACAAAACTATAATTCAAAGAGATACATGCACCCTAATGTTCACAACAGCACTACTAATAATAGCCAAGACATGGATGCAATCTAAATGTCCATTAACAGATAAGTGGATAAAGAAGATATGGTATATATACACAATGGAATACCTCTCAGCCACAAAAAAAGAATGAAATAATGCCATTTGCAACAACATGGATGGATCTAGAGATTATCATACTGAGTGAAGTAAATCAGAAAGAGAAAGATAAATACCATATGATATCCCTTATATGTAGAATCTAAAATATGACCCAACTGAACTTATCTACAATACAGAAACAGACTCACAGACACAGAGAACAGATTTTCGGTTGCTAATGGGGAGAGTGCATGGGGGAGGGATGAATTGGGAGTTTGGGATTAGCAGATGCAAACTAGTATATATAGAATGGATAAACAGCAAGGTCGTACTGTACATTCAATATCCTGTGACAAACCACATGGAAAATAAGATGAAAAGAATATTATAAATATATATATAAAACTGAATCTCTTTGTTATACAGTGAAAATTGATGCAACATTGTAAATAAACTATATTTCAATAAAATAAATTGAAAAATTTTGTTTCCAGGGTGTAGCCTGATGTAGGCAACTTACCAGTGATTTGGACTGTAGGGGCCCCTTTTGATCTACCTGCATAGAATTCTTTTCTGCTCCTGACAATTTTTCTTAGATTTCATTAAACTCTGGAGGAACCATCTAACACCTTGACTTTGAAGTGATGAGCCTACAGCCCTGAATTTTCATTAGCTTTTCACACACTCAGTCACTCCATCCCAGGATAACATGCCAAAAATGTACCTCCTCTAAAACACTGAAGCTCTAATGTTTCACTCCCCAAATCCAGCCTTTAACCTTTCAAAGCATTTGGACAGAAACTCCTGTTCTCACTGTAGATATTTTCTAACCACACCATAATCTCCAGTTTGCTCTAGCTGTTACTCTTCACTATCCATGAAATAAATACCTCTGGTCTCTTTTTCACTCTTTTTTATTTTGGGGGGTTGCAGCTCATATTCCCAAAATCCATCATTACAACTACTCTCTTGAATCACTGAAGTTGTTTTTTAACTCAAATTCTGAACAGGTAAGATCTGGGGTACAATAAAACAACACTGTACTGAAGGCCACGAGAACTAGATTCTAGCATCACTTAGACCTCTGATTAGCAGCATGCTGCTAATTCCTTTGATAAATTTTTATTAACCACAGAAAACATATGCTGTTTCTATAGCATGGGACTCTTGAAAACACACAATGAGACCAGGTACAGGAAAGCATTTCCTTCTTTATCAAGAGGAATGGACAAGAAAACTACAGCAATGAAAATGCATAGGGATCAGTGTTCCAGATGGGGAAAGGGTGAGTCAGGGGACACTTAATTGCTTTAAAAATGAGTTTAAGTCTGAGCTCAGACCAATTACAGCTCCAGCTGGGGTATGTCACATACACAAATCTGGAACAACTGTTGTATTCCGAAGAACCACAGAGAATGGCAGACATGAGAGAGAGAGAAAAAAGTGAGCCCATTCATGGAAGGTAAGAACTCAGAAACCACTTATGTTAACAGATCAGAGGACACATTTAAGTGTTAACTAGGCTCCCTGCACTGACATTCTGATCATGGCTGAGGGAATGGGGATGATGAACAGTGGACTCAGTAAATACACTGGGTCCTCAACCCCCTGTCTGACTTACTCTGCAGATCCAAGACAGAACTCATGCAATTTCTGGAAACCACCATGAGCCAGGTTTTATCCTAAACCCTGGGCCTAAAGATAAACGGTATAGGCCTTGTCATCCAGGTCCTCCCAGTCTGGTGGGGAAGGCAGACGAGTGACCAGACAATGACAGATACACTCACATTTGGCCTTTCTTAATGCTCAGGACCAATGTGGGGGAAGGGAGAGATCAAAAAAAATGAAGACTTTAGCACAGCACAAGGTGAACATTTCTAATTGTGTTTCTAAATATGGAACAAGGCCCTCTGGGAGGTAATGATCTCTTATCTCTGGAAGGACTCAAAAAGAGAAGATTAATGACCATTTATATAGAATATTATAGAAGAAAATGGGAGGTTATGCCAGATGAATGCCAAGTTCCTTCCTAATTAAGAGTCTATGATTCTCAAAAGGGGACAGGGCCCATTCATTAAGACACTATGTTACATAAAGAAACATTTGCGTGAGCACAAAGTGAATTGTACAACTGACACAGATTCTTTTCTAACACAGATGAGTTTCTGCTGGTTGTCTACAAGGTTCCATGTTTCATATATATTTAAAAGCCAAAGATCAGTCTTCTGAATACAGAATCGCATGTTACACATGTCACTTATCCACATTTGTTCTGTGACCTCATCCTCACTATCAGAGAGAAAAGCCTGACACAAAAGCCCGAGGTACATCACAGGCCTTATAGAACCAGCTCTCCCATTTACAAATCACGTGTATAATCTAGGAACCATAAAACAATAAAGCAAGTGGGAAAATGCCACCTTTTCCAGACCTGGAAACCTCAGCCAGTCCTCCTGCATAATGTTTGACCTACAAGCAGAGGAAGAACAAGAGCCTACATTCATAAACTATTGTAGGAAAGCAATCTAAAACATACACCCTCTGAGGAGCGGTCAGCGATCATCTGCTTCTTCTATGTAGGGGAAGAGAAGGTGTACTGATGTGGTGGGTTTGGAAAAGAGAAGATTTAAGAGGTTAATCACAGCCATCTTCAAATACACCAAAGAGGAAGGGAAGGAACCAGAATCTGCTGAGGGCCTTTGTTGTTGCTGTTCAGTCACTAAGCCGTGTCTGAATCTTTGTAACTCCATGGTCGCAAAAGGAGAACAGGGTGGCAGAGGATGAGATGAGATGGTTGAGGGCCTACTATGTGTCAAGTGCCATGCTTTCCATTATAAGACCTCATTTAACTGCATTTCTTCACCAATAAAGGAGACCTAGAGCCACCAACTTTGAAAGATGATTATTCTCCTTGTTACCATATAATTAGCGATGCTGGACAAGGTAATTCTGAAGACCAAATATCCCTTGCTTCATTTCTCATTCTTCTTCAGGGTATCTCTGAACATATCCTATCCTCCATGAGAAAGACATGTCTGGGGGAGTCAGTCCTTCCTCTGCAGGTCAAGTCTAATCAGAACTGCTCCAGCCCATGGGGGTATTTTGTCACTGCACTGGAAGCTTGGCCGTTGCTAAGTGTGTGGTCCCCCTGAACTATAATCCAGGCCCCAAGATCAAACAACCTGAATCCAATTTGAGGAAGAGGACTGATTGGAAAGAATCCTATGTGAGATTCTGGTCAATCTGCTTAACCCTCCGCCACGGGGCCTCATTTGTCAAAAATATAGCTATGAGTATTGAGCTTCTTTTTAACCCCAGGACTCTGAGTTCATGTCATTATCAATCCTTGCCGAGTGAAAATGCCCATCACTCAGGAGGCATAGCTTCCTAGGAAACAGATGAGGCAGGCAGTCATGTCTCCACCTGCCCCAGGAAGAGGAACAATAGAAGTTTGTCTCCCAGAGGACAGCAGGTGCTGAAAGACGGCGGTTATCTAAAGAGAACCTCTACAATACTCCATAGGGACCAGCACAAAGGCAATTGAACGTGAGTAGGAAGCCAATTTTTAGAGTCAACCATCAACACTTTCTGTAACCACGGTCCTGAATCCTACTTCATCATCTTTCTGATGCTAGTAATGAGCAGGCATCAGGTCTAAGAGAAAAGGAGGTAAATGAGAGCTCCCAGCGAGACAGGGGCCTCATAAAACAGCCCCTGCCCCAGCTACTTCCCTTCCTGAGCTCTGGATTATCCCCCAGTGGGGGCCGGGGGTGACTTCCTGGGCCAACCAGGGGCAAGATCAAAGGCAGGGTATTCAGGGCCTCGTCTGAACACTGGCAAATACCTTGCTGATTTAAGGCAAACTGTCCAGAGTGAGGACTGCTTAGTTTAGTGATCCTTGGACAGCAGGGATGGGGCCGTCCCAGCTCTCAGCAGCATCATTAGTAAGACACACTTTCGTCCACAGCAGGAAGGCCACTTCCCGCAGGCCTTTAAATGGAGGAGTCACGCTTAACACATTTGTTCTTCAGGAACAACCAGAAAAAGAACAGTACCGAGAGTTCAGAGGACCTTTGTCTAGACATGGTTGTGGTATCTTAGCTTAAAAATAGGCCACAGTGAAGGAACCAGAACAGAGGAGAGAGAACATGGATTGTGGAGTCAGTTCTGGGTTTTATTGCTGGCTCTGCCACATACTGGGCCTTCCAGGTAGCTCAGTGGTAAAGAATCGACCTGCCAATGCAGGAGACGTGGGTTCTATCCCTGGGTCGGGAATACCATCTAGAGGAGAAAATGGCAACCCACTTCAATATTCTTGCCTCAGAAATCCCCTGGACCGAGCAGACTGGTGGGCTACAGTCCATGGGGTCACAAAAGAGTTGGATAGAACTCAGCAACGGAACAACAACTGCCACATACTAGCTATGCATGTGATTGGAGGTTAGTTATTTTATCTCCTTAAGCCTCAGTTTCCTCATCTGTAAAATGAGGATCATAATAGAATCAGTCCACAGAGTTATGGTGAGCATTCCATGTGAAAACCGTGGAACATAAGAAAGAAATTGTTCCATATATAGCAGAGGTTACATTGTAGCCCAGGCTTCCCGGGTGGCTCAGACAGTAAAGAATCTGTCTGCAATGCAGGCGACCTGGGTCGGATCCCTGGGTTGAGAAGATCTCCTGGAGAAGAGAATGGCTACCTACCCACTCCAATACTCTTGCCTGGAGAATTCCATGGACAGAGGAACCTGGCAAGCTACAGTCTACAGGGTCACAAAGAGTCAAACATCAATGAGTGACTAACACACACCATAGCATATGGGGTTCAAAGTCACTGAAAACAGAATTCTGAGTTCAAGTTCAAGTCAACAGAGGCAACCTCACCCCCCAATCAGGTGGCAGCCCACATTCCCCTCCTTGTCTTCAGATCCAACCCGCCTCCATGTCTGCTGAATTACACGACCCCAGATCTCACACCATTTCATTTGGAAAGGGAAAAATCAAATAGCAGTCTTGGCATTTATTCACTGCCTGATCTCAGGGAAATATCCTTCACCTCTGTGCTTTAGTTTACAAATTGACTGTGAGATGGAGGTAATGAAGCTCCTCTTTCCACTCCACAGGGCTGTCCCAAGACGTGAATGATGCATGCCACCACCTGCAAAGCTCCATATAAAAAGAAGTCATGGTCCTCATCCTGCTGCTCCCTCCCCTGGTGACAGGGGCTTTGTGTCCTGGGTGGATGTGGAGGCACTCAGTCCTGGGAGCCTGTGGATCTGGGAACTAGAAAGCTGGAAATGAATGGACCACAAAAAACATCAGAAAGACCAATGAGTGTTTCACAGGCCACAGGGACGAGCATGCTGAGCGATCACTGTTTGCAAACCCGCACTAACTGGTCATTACGGAGAGAAGCGTACCAGTCCAACGCGAATTTCTCACAGCTTGTTTTTAATCATGCACTGATCCTTCATAACTTCCTTTCCCCTATTTGTCCATTCTCCAGCGCTAACCAACAGAATAAGGGCCCCACAGGAGTACTTCTGAGAAATGTCATTTCCAACAGCCATATAAGATGATTTCTCAGCCATATCGGGGGAGGCCATCTTATGCGTCTGCTGTGGGTACCATCTGACATGTTTCCTGGATGCAAGTGCAGAATCAGCATGATTTCAAGTCATCATCTGTCCCCCTCTAACATTATATTCCCGGTGTTTCAATACATCCCCTTTCTGGTTTACCTGTCATGGAAAGACATCTGCCCCACGGCTGCTCTCAGGATTAAGGTGGGTTGGTACAGATGGAGCTGTTTTATCTACGCTATGGCAGGGTCACTGGTAGACAAACACCTGGCTGTCTGCCAGTGCCCTGAGGTACAACGGGCCTCAGGAATGTGCTAAGTCCTGACAGTGATCCAGGACTCCTTCCTCAATCTAATGTCCATTGACAGATGAATGGATAAAGATGTGGTACATATACACAATGGAATACTACTCAGCCATAAAGAGGACAATGATTCCATTTGCAGCAACATCAAGGCAACTAGATTATCACAGTAAGTTAGTCAGACAAATAGACATTAAATATCACTTATATGTGGAATCTAAAGTATGACACAAATGAACATATGTATGAAACAGAAACAGAATTACAGACATAGAGAACAGACTGGTTGCCAAGAGGGAGTGGGTTGGGGGAGGGACAGATTGGGAGTTCGGGATCAGATGCAAACTATTTTATGTATAGAGAATGGATAAATCACAGGATTCTACTGCAAACCACAGGGAACTATATTCAATATCCTATGATAAACCATAATGGAAAAGAATATAAAAAAATGCATATATATATATATAAATATATGCTCAGTTGCATCTGACTCTTTGCAAACCCAAGAACTGTAGCCTGCCAGGCTCCTCTGTCCTAGGAGGAGGAGCCTAATTTTGCCTGCCTAATTTTCCAGGCAAGAATACTGGAATGAGTTGCCATTTCCTACTTCAATACACAGGTACATACACACACATACACACATAATTGAATTACTTTGCTGTACAGCAGAAATTAACACAACATTCCAAATCAACTATACTCCAATTAAAAACAAAACAAAACAAAACTGAAATCCTTTCCTAATGACTTTGTGTCTGTCTCTTAGGCACCCAGCACTGAGTTTATTGTGTATTCATTTAGCAAACATTTTCATAGGCCAGGCATCATGCCAGGTGGTAGGGATATAAGAGTGATAAAAAGCAGAAGCCCAGCTCTTTTGGACCCTACATTTGAGGGAAGGTAGACATTTACCAGCTCATCACACAAAGGCATGAAAGTTTACACTCAGTGTTGAGTTCATGGAAGAAATGTATGTGATCCTCAAGAAGATATAACAAAGAAACCCCTATGAGATGATGAAAGCAGAGAAGGTTTCCTCAAGTACATAGAGCTTCAGCAAAATAATGGGGAATTAATTAGCGATGGGGAAAGGACAGACTCCAAATACAACAGACAGAAGAAATAACTTGTGCAAAGGCCCCCAGCAGCAGGGAAGGAGCAGAGTAGCCTGGAAAATTCAGCAGGTGAGCAGTGGTGCTAAAAATACAAGAAGAAGTTGGAAGGAGGCAGGAGCAGAAACACAACTCAGTTAAGGACTGTACTCTCCATCCTAAAAGCACCAGGAAACCATCAAAGGTTTTACACAGAGGACAGGGATGGTGTGGTTGGGCTTTCCTATGGGAAAGCTGATTTATGTTACTGATGAAGAATAGATTTAGTGAAGGAGATGTAGGCAGATAAGAAGGAAAGAGACTTGTCTGGGGAAAAATCTCACGTGCTTAGACTATGAGAATGTCAGGAGAGATGGAGACAAGCTTGGACCTCGAATGGCCAGATACAGAGGGAGGGAAGGGGACCTGCTGAAGGCAGACTCTTAGTTCTGGATGAGCAGCTAAGTAGATGGTGGTGCTAGATGCGAGGAAGGCTCAGGCCAGGATAATGGGCAGATCATAATTAAGGTTTGTTGAGCAGAATTATGCATAAATTATTATGACCATTCTCATGAATTATGGAAAAATTACATTTTACAAAATGTCTCATACTCATTGTCCTTACCAGATTCTGACAACTTGCCTCATGGGATACAGGACTGTGGGTGATAGATGTTTAAGTGGTAAGGAAATAAAATGCAGGTGGGAGGGACTTTGCATTGCAGTCATCAGTAGAAGACACGGTCAAGGGAAGGATTCTGGAGACCATATCCTTCAGAATACATCATGTGGCGATTTTCTTTTTAATTCTTATTTTTTAAGCCATGCAGTCTTCAAATGGATAAAAATCCGGTGTGCAGGCTTCCCTAGTGGTCTAGTGGTTAAGAATCTGCCTCCCAATGTAGGGGACATGGGTTGATCTCCAGGCCGGGAAGATTCCACCTGCCATGGAGCAGCTAAGCCCTTGTGCTACAACTATGGAGCCCACACTCTAGAGCCCATGCTCCATAACAAGAGAAGCAACCACAATGAGAAGCCCATGCACCCCAACAAAGAGTCGCCCCTGCTCACTGCAACTGGAGAAAGCAACGAAACAACAAAGACCCAGTGCGGCCAAAAAAAAAAAAAAAACAACTTGGATTCATGTGGGCATGATGGAGTCAGAACTCCAGTCTTTCCCAATCTCACCTGCCTCCTTTCTTCCAGGACCCTAAGAAAGTCTTGGGGTTCCCAGGGGCAGGTTACAGGCCACAGTGTGTTACCTTTCAACCTTCCCAATGGCCCGGGGATTTTCCTGCAGGCCATACAATTAAGAGCATTTTAATCCTACATTGCCATGGCTACAAAGGGCAATAAGGGACTGTCAAGAACCTGCTGCATCTCAGGCACTGCCGGGCCTTCACGTGAGTTATCTTATTTAATCCAGTATCTTTCTCTGTGTCTTGCAGCGTCCTACCCATTTGGCTCAGAGGTAAAGAATCTGCCCGTGATATGGGAAGCCGGGGTTTGATACCTGAGTCGGGAAGATCCCCTGGAGAAGGGGATGGTTACCCACTCCAATATTCTTGCCTGGAGAATTCCATGGACAGAGGAGCCTGGCAGGGTTATATTAGTCCATGGGGTTGCAAAGAGTCGGACACAACTGATTGACTAACACTTTTACTTTTCACTTTCACGGCTCAAACCCAAGTCAGACAGCTCTTTAGTGGCAAGATGGGATATGAAGTTGGGTTTTTTTCGACCACTCCGTGTTCTCTTAAAAAGCAGGAGGGTCCAGGCTTACACAGAGCACAGACTTGGAACCACACTAAGAAAGAAGAAGAAGCCTTCTGTGCCAGACACAGCTCCTCCCCTCCCATAGCTCTTCCCCATGGTGTTGGTGCTCAGACCCTGGGAGATAGAGTGGCTTGCTTTCACCTTAATTAGTGCAGCAATTTGCTAAATTTTGTTTTTCCCTTTTTAAGAGTGTTAATCAATTTTAGCTCAAAATAGATTGGAATGGCACACAAATTGCCACGACAATCCCCAAATGCTAAATTCTCAACATCTCGATCAACCTCAGAGCCCAAAATATGGGAAAATCAGAAACTCTGGCCGGCATCTCAGTGATCTATTTAAAATGTTATGGCTCTGAAATGAAAAGATAATGGTTTTATGAGGTTTAGAACAAGCAATTTGCTAAAATCAGCCTCATGCCTAGGTGTTTAGTCCTTCCCAAGGTGACTGGAGATGGAGCAGCCACAATTTCTGCAAAGTTACGTGTTCCATTAATAACAGCAATTTGTAAAATCCACTAGCAGCACAGGGTACCAACCAATGCGCCAGAAATACAGAAAAGAACAAGATGTGTTCCCAGCCCCGTCCCCCATTAAGAAGGTTCTAAACTAAAGCAGTAGTTGGACAAGTGAACAGAAAAGATCTTCCTCTTTCCTGAGGGAGTCACAGAAAGATCTCAGAGGAGGTGACCATGGAGCTGAGTCCTGAAGGATGAGTGGTGGAGTGGTGACTAGGTAGCTGGCAGGGCATGTCAGATAGAAGAAAAGGCTCAAACACAGGAAGGAGGGCAGAGAGCCCAGAGGTGGTTTCTTAGAGCTAAGTAATAAGTGAATTTGCAGGAATGGCCAGAGACGAGACTGAAAGAAGAGTCTAGAGCCAGAATATGAAGGGCATTTTAATCAGACTGCAAAACTCAAGCTTGACACAGACCACGTGGTACCATGGCAGGATTTCAAGCAAGGTAATGATATGGCCAAATGATCTTCATTTGGTCGAAACCTTCTGGCCCAACATAATCCTTAATATTTATTCAGCCTTACCTTGTGGGGGTTATTTAGCTGTGCCACATGGCATGAGGGATCTTAGTTCCTCAACCGGGGATCAAACCTGTGGCCCCTGCAGTGGAAGCGCCGAGTCTAAGCCAATAGACTGCTAGCGAAGTCCCCATTCAGCATAGTCTTTTAAAGTGCACTCACATATATTCTCTCATTTGAGCCATTACTCCACAAGGTTGGTGTTATAATCACATTTCTACTCATGAAAAATCAGACCCAGCAAAGGTATAACTTATTTACTTTGTGTCTTATGACCAGTAAATGACCATACACAAGTTCAAACCTAGTCCCATCACACTCTGAGTTCAGTGCTGACCTGACCAGGTAATCGAATTCTCTAGATATCAGCCACCACGGGCCTCCTTTAGATACAACCAGGCCAGAGGCCTCCAGCCTCCACAGAAAGGCTTGGTGGTCAGAATTGCATAGACCAACAAGTATCCTGTGCTAAAGAGGTGGTTACTTTAATGCTTCAGATAATCAAATCAGTTTCAAGTGGCAAAAACCCTCAGGTACACCTGGATGTTTCCAGTTGGGAGTTGAGATTTCTGCCTTTGCTTCTGTCTACTAAACCATAAACAAGAAAAGCATGACCCCCTTCCCGAGAAAAGCATGACCCCCTTCCCGCCAGTACCTTGAGCTCATCAGCGTTGTAGAAGTCTACACGCACCGCAGGTACCATCCAGGTCTGGAAGAGCGTTGCCAGGATCTGCTCGGCAATGGAGTCAGCGATGAGGTGGAAATGCAGGGGGTTCCGCCTGTGGGCAGTGAGAGGAGGAGTCAGGAGGGAGAACCAAGACGTTTGAATTCCAGCCACAAAAAATCCACTCTCACCAACTGGTAATATTTGGGTTCCCCAGTGCTCAGTGGTAAAGAATCCTCCTGCAAAGCAGATGTGGGTTCAATCCCTGGGTCGGGAGGATCCCCTAGAGAAGGGAATGGCTACCCACTCCAGTATTCTTGCCTGGGAAATCCCATGGACAGAGGAGCCTGGCGGGTTACAGTCCACAGGGTCATAAAGAGTTGGACACGACTAAAGTGACAGAGCACACACACACAACCAATTTGTAACAGCAACGGGGAAGGTCAACCAGGCATGTTGCCTAACCAGTGCCTACTTGGGAGGATGTCAGAGATGACAATGAGAGAGGTCATCTCATCCAACCTCAAGATTTCAGAGACGCAGTAACTCCAAGGACCGGAGAGGGTAAAATCATTGGTGACACTCAATGCAAGCCAACCACCATACCTGCTATTAGGGCATCTGTATTTCCACAAATCTTAGCGTGTGTACAATTTGGTCAATGCTTTATCTTTACTACCTGGATGTACTGGCCTCAGTGAAGCACGTGGACAGAGGATGAGGTCTTTAGACTGGCTGTATGGAGCTGGCAAGTACTTCTCACACAGCATAGCACTAAATCCTGTCTTCTGCTTGTTCCCCTCCGTGTCCATCCCCACCCCCAAGGGAGCCACAATGGCATCACCTGGGGCTCCCGTTACTGAATATCAGCTCACCCTCATATGTAATATTTCTAAGGTCTTTATCATTCCATCTCAGTCGGCCCACTGTCATACTGAGCAGGCACCCAAAATACAAACCAGCAGCACACAAGGGCAAAGCTTCTGATTCAAATGTAAATAGGTCTGAAGCCCAGATCTAGCATCTATGGGGGAGTAGGGAGGGCTTTGAACATGTCACTTATAGCTTCGCACTGCTTCTTCACTGTGCACAATGAAGAATCCCCTTGGGGCTACTGGGTCAATTAGATGAGATAAGCAGTACAATACTCAACAACAAACATAGGTGGAATAACAACAGACAGTGGAGATGCCTTCTTGAGGGACTGCCAGGCACAAAGCCGTAGTTCAACCCAGCAGAACTACTACCATAGATACCATAGTGCTAGTAATAAGAGTATGCATCGCAATGAAGGAACACCTCTGAGAAATGTAAAGATGAAAAGGACCTCGTTCCCCCTGCCCTAACCTCAAGGAGCTCTTACTATTTAAAGAAACAGTTAAATATAAACACAATTAAATATAAACAGGAGGTGGAATGTGATAGCAGATACAGTAGAATAGAAGGTTCCAGAAGACTAAAGAAAATGAAAGGCGAATCTGACTGGGTCAGAAGGATGCGTAAGCTTTGGGGGAAGCTTTATCCTTGGCAAAGGAAGCAAAGGAAGAGGGGACATGATCCAAGGAGAATAATAAGAGACTGAATGGAGCCCAGCAGGTGTTGAGAGTGTGTTGGGACAGGAAGGTTAGCAGGGACTCGGGGGTTGGAACAGAGAAGGGGAGAGATGCAGGTATATAGTAAGCAGTGCAATCAACAGTCTGTACTTCATCAGCTCAGCAGGAGGAGTCACATGACCTGCCCCACAGCTTTCAACTCCAGTACAGTGGCTCCCCAGCACTGTTCTAAGTTTCAGACACATAAATGTCTTTCAATTCTCCCTTCCCCCATATGCTCTTTCCAACTAGGCCTTTGCATATGCGGTTTACTGGGTAGGAAATCCTCATGCATTTGCTTATTCTACACTTACCGAACACCTACTACTCACCAAGCAATGAGCAGGATGCTGGGGACATGGTGGTAAGACCCACCATCCTTGCTCTCACATATTCCAGTCCTGTCCTCTCCTTCCTCCTCCCTCACCTTCACAGTCCCCATTCAGCATCTGGTTCTCTCTCACCCAGCCTTCACTTCTGAGGTCGGCCATCAGATGCTCCTGGAATCCTTCCCTGACGACCCGTGACGAGGTCAGGGGCCCTTCCTACCACACAGTCCTCTCAACATCTGTACCATCCTTAGGCTGTAACTGTCTGTTTACTTGTCTGCATCCCTCCTTGACTGTGTGCTTAGAAAGATGAAGGATGACGCCAATGCTGCTGAAATAGAGAGTCCCGGGATGGAGCTCCATGCCTTGGATGCAGTAAGAGTTCGATAAAAACAATGAATGTGAAATGAAAACCTGACTTCATGTCTGGAGAAGAGCAACAAAGAACGAAGAAGTCATATCTTGAGGGATTTCAGAAGAAGAGATCTCGGATATGAGGACATGAGAGAGGAAGAGGAAAACAGCGGGTTTTCCTGGGTTGGTGGTGATGTCTCTAGGACAGGGGATACAGGAAGAAAGGCACACTGGAGGAAGATGATGGGTCTGGTATTGGATGTAGCAAGCTTAAGGTGAGGGTAGCAAAGCCAAGTGGAGCTGGGAAGATGAGTCTAGATCTGAAGAAAGTTATTATCCAAGGCCAATCTGTCAAACACATAATAGGTGCTCAAGGGTGCTGAGCTGAATCAATGACTCAAAGAAGCCATCAGCCCCCCTGAACTTCTCCACGGTACCCACTGCCTGAACACAGCAAACTCACCCATTAAACCATGTATGCTCAGAAACAAGTGGCATGCCTGCCCTCAGCCTCGCTGGAAGCTCTATAAGAAGCTTCCCTATAATGGTAAATAAACAGCAGTATCAATATATTGGCTAACTGTAACATGTGATATATATATTAAGTGCTTAGCAAAATGCCTTGCACGTGGGTAATATTTCAATATATGTTAATAATTGGTATGGTTTGAATGTTCATTGACCCCCCCACCCCAAATTCATTATGTTGAACCCTAACCCCTCAGGTGAGAGTACCAGGAGGTGGGGCCTTTGGGAGGTGAATAGGTCACTGGGCAGCGCCCTCCTGAAAGGGGTTAGTGCCCTTACAAATGAGGCTCCTTGGCTTTTTTAACACAAGAGAACACAGAAGGAAGTTTGCAGTCTGTGATTAGGAAGCTGGTCCCTGCCAGAGCCAGGCCATGCTGGTGTCATGATCTTGGACTTCCTAGCCTCCAGAACTGGGAGAAAAAAATCAATTCCTGTTGTTTATGAGCCACCTGGTTTGTGCTATTTTGTTACAGCTGCCTGAATGGACCAGAACTGTTATCCACATGAACTTATGAAACTGTTATTTTCTCTACTGCTTTTACATCACTTTTCAAATAAAGTATTTTCAATTAGTTCTTCCACTCATAGACCAAAAAATGCATTGAATGGATAAACATCCAACAAAGAGCTATCAAGCATCAAGTAAGGCAGAATAGGGATTTAGGCGATGAATGAGCTCAGAGTCCTCTCTTCAGGCAGCAATCAATGTAGCAGAGACAGAAAAAGAATACAAATAACCACATAAATGTTAGAACATGAGGGCTCTATAACACTGGGCTGCACACACAGCTGCAAGTTTGGGAATAGCAGCCCCTCGCCCCTGCCCTGTAGCCATGTGAAGACACTGACCTGGATGGTGAGTAAAGGGATTTCTGGAGTTGGACAGTGAACAACCTGTGCAACCATACAGAACGGCTACAAAAGGGCAAACACACATGTTCATGGAGAATGAGAATGAAAGAGATGGCTTCTCAGCAGTGGAGAACCTAGGAAGTTTCCACAGATAATGTGGCAAGTAAACCGGACCTTTGGATGAGAAAAGATGAAGGAGAGAGAAACGTATCCTGCAGTATGTAACAGAATTAGGAAAAGAACAGAGGTGGAGAAGTTATAGTATGTTTGTGAAAGAACTACAGTCTTATTTGAGCAGATCATACAATGTTTATTGAATGCCCAGTGTATGCTAGGAATGGGGAGGAAAGAAAAGAAGAGAGAGAGAGTATTAACAACAGGATGGGCCAGAGTGTGTTAATTCCTAAAAACAGAATTCGATTCTCCAAGTGAAAGACAGCCAGATAAGGTTTATAGGGCTCGGCAGGCAGCAGACCGAAGCTGTAATTCAGCAGGTTAATCTGGTTACCAAGCAGAAGATGGACAGCGTGGGTAAGAAGAACAGGCTCTCAGAGGATGATGGTGCCAGCATTTCTACGGGGCTTTCCCCCTCTTCTGCATTCTTCCTCAGGAATAAACCAAAGTCTCCTTCAGGAATACACTGAAATCTCATCTCCTCAAAGAGGTCTGCCATGACCACTCCATCCAAAGCCCTTCTCCCTACCCATCATGCCTCACCCCACTGCCACGTTTGGTTTCTTTCCAGCAGTGACTAGCAGTGCTGGAAATCTCTCTACACATCTACAGATCTATGTCCACCCTCCAGTAGAACGCGAGCTGTCTAGGGTAGAGATTCTCTTGTTTCACAAAGCATCTATTCTCTTGCCTACTCTCTCCACAACCACGGTGCCTAGAAAGTGCCTGGCCATGAGTCAGGTCAGGGCTTAGCCACACCTTCCCGTAGGCTGTGTTCACACTGGAGTGGTGTCCACAGCTGCCTGCATGGTACCACACCTCCTGCTTCCAGCCTCCGGCTCTCAGTTCAGACAACAGAGCTCCGAGGAAGACATTCCATGGTGTCAGATGCCCTTTCTCAGCGCCTCCCACTGAATTCAGGGCTCAAAACAAACATTTTTGCAACTGTTCCCTATTAGATGGAGTCTTGGCACTGGGAACTACATTTTGTAAATAATCTTTCTCCTAGCTATCTCAAGAAAGAGGAGCCTGAGGAGACGCGATTAAATGCAGTATCATATCCTCGATGGGATTCTGGAACAGAAAAAAGAACTTAGGCAGAAATTAAAGAAATCTGAAACAAAGGACAGGACTTTAGTTATAATAAGATATCAATGTAATGAGTTTTATGTGCTCAGTCATGTCCAACTCTTTGTGACCCCATGGTCTACAGCCTTTCAGGCTCCTCTGTCTATGGGATTTTCCCAGGCAAGAATACAGGAGTGGGTTGCCATTTCCTTCTCCAGGGCATCTTCCCCACCCAGAGATTGGACCTGGGTCTCCTGCATTGCAGACAGATTCTTTACCATCTGAGCCACCAGGGAAGGGAAACTAAGTCTGTAAGTTAGCACTAATACAACTACCCAACCAGCATTGGTGGTCTGGATGCCTACCATTTATTATTATATAAGAAAGATACAACTGTTGTTGTTGTTCAGTTGCTAAGTCATGTCTAACTCTTTTTAGGACCCATGGACTGTAGCTCACCAGGTCCCCCTGTCCAAGGAATTTTCCAGACAAGAATACTGGAGTGGGTTGCCATTTCCTTCTCCAGGGAATCTTCCCAACCCAGCGATCGAACTTGTGTCTCCTGTGTCTCCTGCACTGCAGACAGATTATTTACCTGCTGAGCCACTAGGGACTGGTTCATTAATTATAACAAATATACCATAAGATGTCATAAGAGGGGAAATGGGCTGTAGGGTTTTGGAAAATCTGTGCTATTCCTTTTGTAATTTCTTTGTAAATCAAAAACTGTTCTACAAAATAAATTTTATTAAAAATAATCTTTTCCTCAGATTTTTTAAACAATTCCTTATAGATATACTCATCCAGTAATAGTCTATCAAAAAAAAAAAGGAATAAAAGGACAAATGAATAATTATCAAAGAGATCCAAATTCCCTCAGAGTGGACACAATTACCTGCAAGTCTGGCTTAGAGGCCTTTGGAAGAAAATGTGAGAGCATTATCGTTTAATTTATGGTTAGGTGATGGTTTCTAACATAAGACATCTAAAGCTCAAAAGAAAAGAAAAACTCGTCTTCGTCAAGATTAAAAACTTTTGTGCTTCAAAAAACACCATCAAGAAAGTGAAAAAGATGGCCACCAAATGAGAGAAAATATCTACAAGGCATAGATATGCCTGGTAAGGGACTTGTAACCATAATATAAAAATATTTTACAGCTCAATACAAACACAAGTAAGCAGATTAGAAACTGAGCAAAGGACCTAAACAGTCATTTCTCAAAGAAGATATACAAATGGCCAATAAGCACAGGAAAAGATGTTCAACATCACTAGTCAGTAGGGAAATGCAAATCAGAACTGGGATACCACTCTGAAACCCACTAAAATGACTAAAATAAAAATAACAGCCAATAACAAATGTCATTAAGGATGTAGTGATACTGGAACCCTCAGCTGCTACTTGTGGGATAGTACAATGACTGTAGCTGCTCTGGAAAACAGTTTGGCGGCTTTTCAAAACATGAAGCATAAAGTTACCATTGCTGACTTACCCAGAAATCCCACTCCTGGCTATTGCGTTGGACAAAAGGTTGATTGGGATTTTTCCGTAACATGTTTTGGAAACACTTAAACAATTTGTGGCCAATCCGATATAAACAAATAATATATGAAAACATGTGTTCCTTCAAGAACTTTAACACAAACATCCACACTAACATTATTTATAACAGTCAAGAAGCGGAAACAACCCAAATGGCCACCAAGTGATGAATAAACAAAATGAAGTAAATCCATACAATGGAACATTATTAGGCAATGAAAAGGAACGAAGGACTGGCACATGCTACAACATGGATGAACCTTGAAAAGATTATGCTACATAGGAGAAGCCAGTTACAAGAAGACAAAACAGCATAAGGTCCCATTGATATAAATGTTCAGAATGAACAAGTCTACATAAACAGAAAGATTAGTGGTTGCCAGGGGATGGAGGGAGAGGAAAGTGGGGAGTGACTGTTTAGGCGGGCAGGTGTTTCTTTATGAGATGCTGAAAATGGGCCATTGATAATATTAGATGGTGGGGATAGTTGCACAATTCTGAATGTTCCAAAAACCACCAAACTGTCTACTTTTAAAGAGTGGATTTCATAGTATGTGAATTACATCCCAATGCTTCTCCACTGGCCTGAGATGGAAAGTAACAGTCTAACCTGTGAGTCTGGGAGAGGGAATGAGGTCTGGTCTACTCAGCTGTCTTAGGAAGCTGTGTTGTACAAGAAATGATCTGCCTAGGTGGGAAAGCCAGCAGTTGTCCAGGTTGGCTCAGATTATAAGTAACCCCAACTCATGAGGACAAAAAAGTGCCCTCAGTTCAAAGAACATTTCACAATTCAGGACAAACAGCAATACAGGTGATATTTCATTCCCAAATCCCCAAGACTGATTTTGCATTTGGTTCCTAACTCAGGATGGTAAAATTGTTTTAATGCTAGAGGCCTACAAATCTCCAAACCAGCCAAAGGCCGTGAGCCTCCATCCTATTCTCTGTTGTTTGGAGGGAGATTAGCGAGAGTCAGACAGATGTTAAGAACATATTTATGCCAAAATGAGTTTCATCAACTGAAGATAATAAGAGCTCATTCAGAAGAATCACAAAAGGAATGATTTTCTTAATATATGATTCAGTATCTATAAAACAACTAAAATAGCCTTTAGTATCAGTCCACCAGTTACACAGGCATTCTGGGAGCAATGCTTTAAGCCCATGGGAAAAGGCTTCTACCTGAATGGGCCAGCTTGAGTACACATCTTCAAATACAATGGGTCCCACATAGCTTGATTGGGGTCAAGCAACCCAGACATTAGGTCTCTTCTAATTCAGACCAGATCACACTTTCCTAACAAAGAAGGAAGCAAGTGCATGCTTCATCTTCAGCAGAGCCTGCAGATTTTGCTCATAATGAGCAATGCTCCTGCTGCCTCTGGTTTCCTTAACTGCTCCCCTGTTCCAGGCTGGGATGCAATAAATATGGTAATACAAAGAGGCAAAGATGATTAAACCCTAGCTTTCTCCCTGCTTTTCCTTTCTTATTTCTGTCAGGAATGTGCCACAGTCCCTATAAGGCAACCCAAGGTCTGTTTTTTATTAAAATATACAGGGACAGCTGAGTTGAATAATCCTTAATTATTAAGTTTACAATGGAATTGCAATTTTAGAAAAAGAAAGAGCCTGTGACAGCAACTCGAATGCTCAGTGAATCTATTACACTGAGAGATTTAATGGAACTCACTGCAGAAAAACACAGAAGCCCAAATGAGGGTTTTTTGGTGTGAGCTCTTGGTGTGGGGGAGGACAAGTGGCCTTGATAATGTGGGGAGAATCGAGGACACCTCAGTATCATGTCAGAGGAGCTCTCCAGGGGAGAAGAACAGAGCAAATCAAAGACCTCATGGTGTAGTAAAAGTAGCATGGACTCCAAGGTTGGCCAGAGCCAAGGGTAGAACCCCAGGAGCATCACTTATTCACCTGTGACCTTGAACACAGAATTTAACCTCAGAGCCTCAGTTTCCTCATCCATTTGTGGGCATGCACTTGTACATGGCTTGGATGAAAGTCAAATACAATGACCTATCCTTGGGACCTAAACTATATGAATTCATTCTTTTTGGTTTTACATGCATGACTATATAGCATACATCTTTTACCTGTTCAAAGATATTACATGTCCTTGCTATTTTCTTCCCCCAAACTTTACTGAGGTATAATTGACAAATAAAAATTTGTATATTTAAAATGCATTATATACTTTGTGTTTCCAAAGTACATTAAATACTATGAAACATTTAAAGTGGTATTTTTATATATGTCTACATTGTGAAATGATCATTAATGTCTCTACTGCCTCATGAAGATTTTCTTTTCGTTCCCCCATGCATTTCTTAAGTCTTACTAGAACACTAATGTCCAGTCCAGGGACTTCCCCAGTGGTCTAGTGGTTAAGACTCCACTTTCCAATGCAGGGTATGCAAGTTTGATCCCTGGTTGGCGAACTAAGATCCTAAGTGCTTCATGAGGCAGTCAAAAAAGAAACCCCACTATTTATACTTAATACCTCAAAAATATACACCTGGGTGGGGGATAAAGATGGAAATGGATCACAGGAATAGTAACAATGTCTATGTGGTCACCCAAAATGATGAGTGAAAATAATCAAATCATACTCAAAACAGTAACTTTTCAAGAGCTCGGACTCTGAAGCTAGACTGTCTGGGTCCAAACCCAGCCCCACCCTTCCTCTCTGTAACCCTGAGTCACGACTTCACATATGGATCCTCAGTTTCATCATCTGTAAAATGGGGATACCAGTAAGACCCCCTCATGGAATTAGATGAACATTCAGTGAATTGGTATCTGAAAAACACTCAGAACATAGCCTAACACAGAGTGAGAACTACCCTTCTATTTGTTAAATAAATAAAATACAGACGCGTTTCACATTGACTACCTCTTTTGATATTCACAACAGGGCTCTGTGAGAGATTGGGGAACAAAACAAAGCTCCAAGGAGGAGAGTGACCTCCCTGGGTCACCAGCTCACAGATAGAAACACCTACATCAGAACCTACTTCTGGTTTCTTTGTTTTATTCAATCCTAGGTTCCTCCCTGCAGAATCTGGAAACTGCTTCTGTAACAAGTTTAAGCCTGAATAAGCAAGACAATTAGAGGCAAATACTGATCTTGAAGATGCTGTTTTATCCTTTCTGCTCTTGAGGGGCACAAATTTAAAAACAAACACACAAAAAAGTTGCTTGATATGAGAAGCAAGGCAAACCACCCAGCCTCCTCCTGCCAACAGGGTGATGGAGTGAGCGAGTAAATAGATCTTCCTAGCAAACAAATATTAACTTTTTACAAGCTGGTCCACCTTTCTGCCCAGGAGGTAAGCACTTAGTGACTAAGAATATTTTTTTTTTTCTGCTCACTAAAAGCTCAGTTTCCTTACAGAATAGCTATATCTCCCAGTTTATTTGCAATCAGGATTGAAGTTACAGGCATTCCCCCAATTTTTCTTTAAATAGTCTCCCATCCATGTGACAAAGACTCAATATTGTCTTATTTTCAACGAGGTAAACCTTTGCTCACATATATCTTATATTTATTTTTTCTCATCCACTTTTATTCTTCATTACAGAGGTTGCAAAATGAGATGACCAAAAATGTATGTAAAGAGAAAACAAAACTAAGATCATTTGTACTTCTTCCATTCCGAACACAACATGCAAACATTCCATTTTTCATTTATTTTTTGCTACTCTTTCACCCCCTGTATGTCAACCATGTAGATGTGTATGTGTATGCATGACACATATGTGTGCATGTATTTACATAGTAGAACGATGATAAGTATGAGTTTTTTAATTGTCTTGTCACTTACTTTACATCATAAACTATCACTTAGCCATGTTATAACATACTTTTTATAACCAATTAAGAATATGGTTTACTATAAGAGGGATATTCCATTATTTAGACTTATTGTTTAAGTATTAATAGAATTTTTAGGATTATAAGCAGTATTTCACAAAAAATTTTCCTCCATAGTTAGGATTATCCCTTTAAGGCAGAATCCCTTAATGTAGTCATATAGGGTAAACGTCTTGGGCAATAATACTATGAACTTTCTTTCTAAAAGATTATAACAATTTTTAATGCCAGCATCAGTATGTAAGAGTGCAAACAGGAACTTCCCTGGTGGTCTGTCCAGTGGTTAAAAATCTGCCTTCCAATGCAGGGGATATGGGTTCAATCCCTGGTCGGGGAACTAGATCCCACGTGCTGCAGGGCAACTAAGCCCGCAGGCTGCAACTACTAAGCCTGTGCACCACAACTAAGGATCCCACATGCCATAACAAAGACCTGATGCAGCCAAATAAATATTAAAAAGAAATTTAAAAAAAAGAACTGTGCCCATAGCACTCCTTTCCTATCTTTTAAAATACAGTGTGTCCACTATCATTAGGCATGCTGCAGAAAAATTGATTTGATGTAACAAAGCAAACCCTAAATGAAATTTTGCTAAAAATCTTGTCTGGAAAATAAATCTAATTACTGTAATTAACAGTGAAAGCCAAAAGAAGCATCCAGCACCACTATTATTATATTATTAACATTAGGAAGGTACTCCATTTGTCAAAGTATTTTATAATCATGTATTAGTTAATCCTCATAACGTGCTTCAGAAGCAATGAAGCTATTTATAGCTGGACTTCCTGAATGGAATGCCTTTCAAAAGTCCTTTTGTCTTGATATCTCAAATCATTATCACCAGCATATCAATTCACAGAATCATTCTCATCTGTAGAATCCCAAGGGTGGGAGGGACTTAATTGGCTGCTCAGTCCAAGGAGATCAAGCAGGCCCTGATGTGGGGTGCAGAATTTTCATATCACATGCTGAGAATTTGCTTTCTTCTCAGATCTCCATGCCTCCATGAAAGTACGGCCTGCCATAGGCAGCTGATAATAAAACTACTGCTGTTTCTAAATTGAACATCTTTGTGCTACAGCTACTGTAGGAGGAAGAGTTTATACTCAATAGGATTCTCACAATTTCAACAACTACTGGAATTATTTAGGTTTGTACATATACATTATTGTAGCTGAAATAGTACTTACACCCAATACTACCACGAGAAGTTTTTATGATCTTAAAATGTGCCATAATTGAGAAAGAGCATAACTATCTGTAATCATATGATGTATGTCTGCTGTGCTCAGCCGTGTCCGACTCTTTGCAACCCCATGGACTGTAGCCCGCCAGGCCCCTCTATCCATGGAATTTTCCAGGCAAGAATACTGGAGCGAGTTGCCATTTCCTACTCCAGGGGATCTTCCTGACCCAGAGACTGAACCTGCATCTCTTGTGTCTCCTGCATTGGCAGGTGAATTCTTTACCACTGCACCACCTGGGGAGCCCAATCGTGCAAATACTCTTCTTTAAAGAGCGTTGGTTTTTTTTTTCTCCAAACCAGCAAGGGACCTGAGTTCTTTAACAAGTTATTTAAACAAGGGATAAATATTGAGTTGGCCAAAAAGTTTAAAAATCCAAATGAACTTTTTGGCCATACCAATACGTAAAGGCTGAAAAGTGAAAGTGAAGTCGCTCAGCCGTGTCTGACTCTTTGTGACCCCATGGACTGTAGCCTACCAGGCTCCTCAGTCCATGGGATTTCCCAGGCAAGAATACTGGAGTGGGTTGCCATTTCCTTCTCCAAGGGATCTTCCAACCCAGGGATTGAACCCGGGTCTCCCGCATTGTAGGCAGACGCTTTACTGTCTGAGCTACCAGGGGCTGAGAACCACTCATCTAATTCAATGTTTAGCCTACATGATGGCTTGTTTCAAGCGGCAGATTAAGGCTGCAGAACCACAAGTCCCCAAAACTGCACAGAAACCAGGGTTGTAGGAAAGGGCTCCTCTTTATTCCACATTCCCATTTCCTCCTCAGATGTACAACTGAAAGCACAGTTGCAATTGGACAGAGCTACCAGGAGGACCCAAGTCCCCCAGCGGTAACTGACCCTGTAATGTATTTGTCAGTAGCTCCCACCTCCCTTCCCTGATCCAGGAGGGCAGCCAACCTGATGTTTTGTTAACCTGCCAGCTGACTGCAGGAACAGGGCAGCCCATCAAGGACCAGCCAGGTGAGATCAGTACAAATAGCCAAGCTAAGAAATAAATGTTATCTTTTACCAAGTAAGTTTTGGGGCGAACTGATTCCTAACTAACTGATATAAGCTAACTGATATAAAAACTCCAGTCTAACGAGTGAAATGGTCTGCTGGAAATCACTGAGCTGTATAGTGGCCTGAATATGAAGTGAAATCAAAAGTCTGGGCTAATAGGTAACTGGTTGAATAAATATGTCTTTAGGTTATTTATTAATGCAGGCTCCTAGGCTTACTTATTAAATAAAGAAACATTTATGGAGCATATAAATAGTACTTTGCTGAGACACTGAGAAAACAGGAAAATCAAGGCATGGTGTCTTGTCTCCAGAAGGCTCAGATTCTACTAGAAGATATAATATGTATAGATAAAGAAAATATAATGTAATAAACATAATAATAAATACATAGGACTTTATGGGCTGGTAGAAGGGGAGCCCTGACCCAGTCTGAGAGGTACAGGTGGGCTTCCGGTTACTAGGCACATACCCTGAGAAAACCATAGTTCAAAAAAATACACATACCCCTTTGTTCACTGCAGCACTATTTAGAATAGCCAGGACATGGAAACAACCTAAGTGTCCATGGACAGATGAATGGATAAAGAAGATATGAGATTATATATACACAATGGAATATTACTCAGCCAGAAAAAGGAATGAAACTGGGTTATTTGTAGAGATGTGGATAGGTCTAGAGTCTGTCATATAGAGTGAAATAGGTCAGAAAGAGAAAAAGTAATATCGTATATTAATGCATGTATGTGGAATCTAGAAGAATCATACAGATGAACCTAGTTCCAGGGCAGGAACAGAGATGCAGATGTAGAGCATGGACATGTGGACATGGGGTATGGTCAGGGATGGGGAGCATGGGATGAATTGGGAGTGACATATATACACTACCATGTGTAAACGAGATAGCTAGTGGGAAGCTGCTATAAAGCACAAGAAGCTCAGCTCGGTGCTCTGTGATGACCTGGGGGTGGGATGGGGGGTTGGGAGGGAGGTCCAAGAGGGAGGGGATATATGCATACATGTAGTTGATCCACTTCATTGTATAGCAGAAACCAAAATAACATCGTGAAGCAATTATATTCAAAAAAAAAAAATCAGAAAAACAAAAAAACGATGCCTAGGCAAGGCTTAAAGAATAAAGGGAGTTTGCCAGCTTGGAGTGGAGGAGGAGGGGAGCGAGGCACAGACAGAGCAGTAAGAGGAAGCAACAGGCAGGGTGCATCTTGGACAGGGTGTGGAGCTACCAGCAGACGAGTGCTGCCGGAGACAGTGAGGAGGAGCATGAGAACACTGCTGAGAGTGACATCAGATCCTGGATGGTCCATCTGCCACAGCAAAAGGCTTCAATTCTCTATCCTGGACAAGGAGAAGCTACTGAAAAAGTTTTAGGAAATCAGATCAGCATGTCTGAAACAACATTCTGGCATCACAGAGGATGGGTGAGGGAGACAGAAAGGACAGGTACGAGTCCATGGAGACATGAACTACGCCAGTCACAGTGGGGTCACATGAAGTGGGGTCACAGTGGGTCACAGTCACAGTGGGGTCACAGTCACAGGAAGAGGTGGAACTCAAAATTATTAAGGAGGGAGAACCTGGAGGCATCGGTAATGGACAGGCTGGCTGGGGGACTGCAAGAGAAGGCAGACACAAGATGAACCTCAGTTTCCTTCAGGGTGGGTAGGTCTTGGATGTCCACCATCTTTCCCAACTCTGTTTATGCTCTTGACAGATGTGGGTATAAAACTTTGATCTCTGTTCACTTAAACTCTAGGAGCTTTTCATGCCTGTTCCTACTGCTAAGATCCTTCTGGATCCTGCCATGGATATCTGATACCTTTCCACACTGGTAGCTGTAGCTATGGATAAGCTTCATCGAAACCCTTGGTAAGAAGGTAAAGGCAGAACCAAGGACCTTAGCTGGAGTTGTAGACCCAATTCTGGATATACTCTGAATATAATTAGATATACATCAAAACAATGAAGGGACAGAAGAAAAGTCCCATGAAAAAGGAAAAGTAAATGGCAGGTGTTTAACTTGGAGAAGAGGTGACTCAGGAGAGGATGGTCACTTCCAGTGGAAGAGGAATCCATCCTTCGTAGGACTGTCTCCATGGCGATATACTGGTGCCAGAGAACATCATCACACCATCCACAGATTGGAAAAGTTCAGTTTCACATGAAGCAGGACTGTCTAAGGGTCAGAGACACCTGGAGGTGGGTTGGGCCACATTGGCATAGAGTAAGCATCTGTATAAATTTGCTAGAGCTGCCCCAACAAAATGCTACAAACTGGGTGCCTTAAATAACAGGAATTTATTTTCTCTAGTTCTGAAGGCTAGAAATTCAAAATCAAAGTGTCAGCAGGGTTGGTTTCTTCTGAGGTTTCTCTCGGCTTGCAAGTGGCTGTGCCTCTGTCCTGTCTCCTCCTTTATAAGGACCCCAGTCCCACTGGGTGAGGGCCTACCCATATGACCTCATTTTAATTGAATTACCTCTTCAAAGACCCTAACTCTAAATTCAGTTTGAGTTACTGGGGTTAAGGATTCCCAAGAATACATTTTAAGGGATCACAATTCAGTCCATAACACAACCTGTCAACAGGGATGTGTAAACAGAGGTCTGATGACTGTCAACCAGAGGAAACCAATGAAGAAACTGAAGTAACACATTCAGAGCGTCCTTGAAGGTCCCTTGAGGTCTCAGAGCTACGATTCTCAACATTGCGACAGGGCACCTCAACCCTGCTGTTAAACATTATTAACACAATAATCTCCCCGGGGCTTCAGACAGTAATTACATTTTCATGGCAGCTTAAATGATGGATGAGAAATGTTGCCTTACTTTAACCCTTCCTGGAGGAAAGGCGCAGGCTGGCGGCTACACACGAGAACCTGCAAAGGACGACCGGCGCGCTTACCTGTGAAACAGGACAGACTTCACCAAGGTGACTACATCCCGGCTGGCGTTGTATCCGGCACAGACAATAGCAACGTGGATTGTCTGGGAAGAGACCAGAGGAGCAATTAGATGGAGGAGAAGGATTTTCCTGGTGCTTCTGACAGCATGAGAAAGTGCCCTATTTCTTGTTGGGATGGTTGGGACACAAGGAACATTGGCAGCAGCTATGAAGAATAACTCTAAACAGTTTTATTAAGGCCTTTTTAATCGGTTTATGGAGCTATCATCATTTAGAAACCATTAAGGCTCTTTTCAATTACATTTTGGGGACGAGAGAAATGGCAATTGGCTTGAATAGGCAAACAGTGTGTCCTGTGCCCCTAAGCCTGGAGACAATGACAATTGGTAACAAGAGAGGAGAAAGAAATACGCCTGAATGTATGAACTGACAATCAGGGATCTCAGTTGGAGACGTGGTGGCTCAGAGCTCAGGAAATGTTCTCACAGGACATCTCAGGTCAGGGGCAATCTGATAACAGGACAAAGGGAACCAAGAAACACCAATGGGCCCAGCTGGGATACCATTCAGGGAACTGAAGGCTGGCAGAATCAATGGGACATGGATGGATCATCTCACCGAAGCACTTGAGAGCGTGGGCCCCAGCATGCCCATTAACCCCGGGTGACCCAGGAAAGCTTCAGCATCAGGTGACTGACTGTAACATGATGGTCAGGACACACGTCATGCAGGATGTCATGGAAGGGAACCATGTCAAGTACAGAGATGCAGCACACTGCAGTCTGATCACAGAAGAAAGGCCCTCGAGAGCTGAGCTTCCGAAACGGGGGTGATTTGGCATCTTGGTGTGCAGTGAATGAATTACAGGTAATGAAGATAACCCCTCTTCAAGTGAGAGTTCCAGGCTACTGGGCAGGGCTACCCCTGGGCTTGGCTGCCCTCTGCTGCCTGTGATTTTTACGTTCCCCTGGGTACCCAATACTGAAATTCAAAGAAGGGGTCTTGATAGGCACTGCTTCATTTTCAGAACCATGCATGGCCCTTCCTCGTAGCGCTTGGTTCCCAGACTCCCCGTTCTGCTCACCAGCCATTTCTAGCTGCAGGGCAGTTCTGATGTGCTGCTCACCCCCATAACAGGCTTCCCCAGACCTATGTCAGCCCGTGTCTCCTGACATCACCAAAAGGTTAACTATATCCAGGATAAACAAACCAAGAGTCTAGGATGCACTTGCAAGACCTTTTCAATTCTAATGACCTTCACTCCACCCTGGTCACTTACTCTCAGTGCCAGGTACTGAACCTCAGCTTCCTCCAGATCATCACTTTTGAGAAATTATGGGTTCACCCACAGCTCTAGGATTCTGAGAGCCTCTCACCCCTGCAGCTGCCCCTCCCCCTTATGGAGACTCCCACTTCACCCAGTGTATCAGGCCCTACCTGCTTACCTGACCCATCTACCCTGGCCTTGGCTCCCTGACATGTTCAGCCCCCACATGCAATACACAAGCTAGCGCCCCACAGTCAGGGCAGCAGGATCCCTGTTCCACATTTATATGGGAGACCAAGAAGGAAGACGAGGGAAGACAGAAGAGAAGAATCACTGCTAAGAGCTAACATTTATAGAGCAAATTAGTACATAGTGGGTACAGTACTTAGCACTTTACACAGATTGCCAGGTTTAAGCTGTACGAGACAAGTACAGGGTTACTGTTTCAGTATTAGAGATCAGGAAACAGGCTGAGAGAGATAGCATTTGAATACTGCATAAGAGATTCTTCACCCTGCTGGTGGTGTGTCAGAAACACCCAAAAGATCTCAAAAATGTACCCTGTGCCCCAGCCCTGTCTCACACCAATTAACTCACACTCTCAGATGTCCAAGACCTTAACTACTCTACTAGAAGGCAGTGGTTCTCAATAGGGGGTAATCCACTCCCCTTTGCCTCCCCTATGACATGTGGCGATATCTGAAGTCATTTTGGGTTCTCATTCCTGGGGATGCGAAGGGCTCCTGGCATTCTACGGATGGAGGCAGAGATGCTGCTCTGCATTCTACAATGCACAGGGTGGTCCCAAAAGAATCACCCTATGTACAAAAGGTCAAGAGCACCGTCTCTAGGAAACCCTTTTTAAGGAAGGAGAGGGGCAGTGAGGAGAGGCTCAGATTCCACAGGACACCAAAGCCACCTTTTCAATCTCACTTCTGCACATCTCAACTTCCCCACCTGTAAAATAATGACGGCCCCACTTATCTCTGGAAAATATCTCCCAAAGACTCAGAATCAAAGTCTGTAAGGCAGATGCAACTGTCACTGTTTGAATAGTGAAGGAGATGAATAGGAAAATGCCTGCCCATGGGATGTATAACCAGGGTGGGGACAAGAATGGGTAAATGCACACTGAATCAGGCTTTTTGGAATCGCAAATATTTAAACACCCGGCCTCCGAGATATCAAACTTTGTCTTGGCTTCAGGGTTCAGGGACTTTTTTAAATGGGCCCATTAAATGTAAGCACAAGCGCGTACATTCTCAAACATTTTACATAATTTCCCAATCTCTTTAGTTTCATCCAGTACACCTGCCACCATGAATAAATTCATCATCTGCAGCCGCCACCGCAGAGCCCTGCTACCCAGGAAGGCAGAAAATTGGAGTGTCACGAACAAGTACCTGAAAGAGCTCGGGGTGGTTTCCAATTTTGTGGGTGCAGAAGAGAATGGCAGGAGTGAGGTGGGGCTTGAGGCAGGAGTGGGGACAGGGACAAAGGTTCCTTGAAGGACCAGGGGTGCATACATGGCCTCACTAAGGGAATTTTCCATTTTGAAGCTATGAAGTCCAGGTTTCAAGTTTTTCAATGTGGTGGCTTAAAGGAGGTCCCAGATACCTGGATGTTCCTCCCCTCAAAGGAAAGGGTCTAGCATCAGATTCTGTGACCACTTGTCCACTCCTCCCCTATACTTGGTAGACATCACACTTGCCTTTATTGGTCAGAAAGTCTGAATATAGTATGATCATGGACTCACTGCCCTTTTCCAACTGGATTTGTGCCCCGAGAACCTTTTTTAGACTGAATTAATTGGATTTCTGTCACCCTGTTTATTTAACTTATGTGCAGAGTACACCATGCAAAATGCTGGGCTAGATGAAGCACAAGCTGGAATCAAGATTGCCAGGAGAAATATCAACAACCTCAGATATGCAGATGACACCATCCTTATGGCAGAAAGCTACGAGGAACTCTTGATGTGAGTGAAAGAGGAGAGTGAAAAAGCTGGCTTAAAATTCAACATTCAAAAAACTAAGGTCATGGAATCTGGTCCCATCACTTCATGGTGAACAGAAGGGGAAAAAGTAGAAGCAGTGACAGATTTTATTTTCTTGAGCTCCAAAATCACTGCAGATGGTGAACGTAGCCATGAAATAAAAAGACACTTGCTCCTTGGAAGGAAAGCTATGATGAACCTAGAAAGTGTATCAAAGAGTAGAGACATCACTTTGCTGACAAAGGTCCATCCAGTCAAAACTATGGTTTTTCCAGTAGTCACGTACTGATGTGAGAGTTGGACCATAAAGAAGCCGAGTGCTGAAGAATTGATGCTTTTGAACTGTGGTGTTGCAGAAGACTCTTGAGAGTCCCTTGGACTGCAAGGAGATCTAACCAGTCGGTCCTACAGGAAATCAGTCCTGAATATTCATTGGAAGGACTGATGCTGATGCTACAATACTTTGGCCACATGATGGGAAGAGCTGACTCATTGGAAAAGACCCTGATGCTGGCAAAGACTGAAGGCAAAAGGAGAAGGGGACAACAGAGGATGAGATGGTTGGATAGCATCAGAGTCAATGGACATGAGTTTGAGCAAAGTCCGGGAGATAGTGAAGGACAGGGAAGCCTGGCTTGCTGTGGCCCACGGGGTGGAAAAGAGTCAGACGTGACTCAGTGACTGAACAACAACAACAATAACAAACTGTTCCTCCTGCCTCTGGTTTCTGGTTGAGTTTGGTGAATGGGAGACCTCAGTGGGAGTCCAAAGCCCCTCTCCCTCTTTACCTCTAGTTCTGGTTCCACTAGTCTTCCTCCTGCCCTCGCAGGCCCAGGGGTTGTGGTGACTCCCTCCTGGGAACTTTACAACCCTCACTGGTTCCCCTGAACCCTGCCCATGCCTCTGGCCCTGTGTTAAATCCCCTCCCCACCTTTTGTGAGTGTGCCCCCTGTTTCTTGCCAGGACCTGACTAATTCTGGTAACTATTCTTCAGCACCCCATTTATCCTGGGGGCTAGAAGGGGACCTCTGATGACTTTGGGGCATCCATAGATGTTATCACTGATACCTAAGACAAAGCAAGGCAGAAGGGCATCCAAATAACAAACATGAGAATGGATAAATTGTAGGTATAAATTGGAAGGGACATTCCCTGGAGATCCAGTGATTAGGACTCAGTGTTTTTACTGCTGAGGGCTGGGTTCAGTCCTTGGTTAGGGAACTAAGATTCCACAAGCCATGCAGTGCGGCCAAAATAAAAAAAAATTTTTTAACTTAAATAAATTTTAAGGCACTATACAAAATTCTCAGACACAGGGACCACAAGATTTTTTATAAGGAAAGCTTCCTGCTTTCTCCCTTTAGTCATCAATACGATGCTGCGAGCTGCACCTGGAGACACAGCTAAGAGTGCCAGAGCTTGCGAACTGGGCTTCATTCCTGACGCCACTGGGGTCAAGTAAGTGACTTCCACCTTTGGGGCCTGCAGGAAGAATTCGGGCATGACATGAATGCTTTTAGAGAGATTGATGTGCCAGGCACTGTCCTGGGCTCAAAGGATAGAAAGGTCAATCGGCCTTTGTTCCCCAGGTCAAGTGAAGATGGAGAAATACAGTCAACCAGACAAGCCCATCAGAGACTGCGGATGCTCCTATGTCCACAGGCTCAGTGTCCCTGCACCCCAGAGCAGCCAGCAGCACTGAGACCAAGCGGATGCAAGATGAACTTCCAGCAGAAGACACTACAGTTACTAGACCAGGGCAACACTCACTCCAATCTCCAGAGTCAGCAGGGATTCATAGCTATGTCAGCCTTCTCATAACCTGAGAGAGAACTGCCCTCCAACAGGAGAGAGTCCCATAGGGCTGTTTGCTCATACATGCATGCAGGAGAAGAACCACTGTCCCAAATGAAATTCGGACCAAACTAATAAGGGATGGCAGGCAAGCTGTGGCCCGGGCAGAAGTAAACATCACTCTGCTTGCCCTGCTTCCACCACTGACACCATTAGCAGAGACCTAAAAGCTCAGGTATTCCCTTCAGGGCATTCTGCCTGGGGGGCACAATGCAGTGAAAGCCTCTGCTAACTGGGAGCCTTTGGGAGTGGGAGTGAGAGGGAAACCTATTTAAATGCTGGCATGTGATGCGAGGGGAAAAGTCAAGGCTAGGACCAGATCCTGGACTGCAGCTGCTGGGGACAGGGGTGGGGAGGCGGGACCTCCCAGAGGATAGATGCTGTTATGGCAGTTGGGGAGAGGCACACAGCTGGCTGCAGAGGCCTTTTCCCCAGTTAGTGAGGAAAACCCATCAAGGGTAGAGAGAGCTTGGTTTGAGCTGCAATGTCAACACAAGTCACTGTGTGTTCTTGGAACAGCTGCTTTATATCCCTGAACCTCACTGACTCACCTGTAAAATGGAGATAAAAATAGATACCCCATTGGATAACCAAAGGGATCAGACACATAAGTGCATGATTGAATTGATGCTTGTTCACGTTACTGACTGCATACACAGCACAAAGAGAAGCTGGGCATTGTCCCCTAGCTTTAACTTCCTCATCTGTAAAATGGGTACATGATACTGCTTACCCTCAAGGAGTTGCTGAGGATAAGTGGTCCTCAAACTCTAACATCCATCAGAAGCCCTGGGCGGTTTGTTAACACAGAGCGTGGGGTCCCACCCCCCAAGTTCCTCATTCAGGGGGTTCTGTAGGAGCCCGAGGATTTCCCCCATCCAGGTGATGCTGATGCTGCCGGTCTAGGGACCCCATCTCAAGAACCGTTCTATCTAAAGCTCTCTGAGGAGTGTCTCTGGTTAAACACTCCACAGACGTTAGCTGTGATTCTATTGGGAGAGGAGGAGGGGTGTCCACAGAATCTGTTTCCGACTTTCTCTGAGGAGGACCATGCCCCTCACTTCTACAGAACAAGGAGAGGCAGTGCTCTGCCCACAACTACCCCAGTCTCCCACGGACTTGGAACTGATGACTCCTCCAGGGTGAGGAAAAGGCAGAGGGAGGAGAACATGGAACACAGGCTTCGCCTGCACAAAAGTAAAGCCCTGGAAGTCAGAAGAGCCGGACGGTAGCCCTAGCTCTTCCTCTGGCCAGCTGGGTGATCTTGGACAAGTGACTTAACTTCTCTGGTCCTCAGTGACTCCTTTATAAAAAGAGGGATTCAGAGGCCCCCAGCCAGGCCAGTGTGCCAGCTCAGAAACAGATGCCCCAGCTCTGATCAAGCCTTTGGCTGAAGCAGCCCCAGCAGAAGCTTGAACTGCAACCTCAGGAGAGACCTGGAGCCACAACCCCCAGCTAAGCTGCTCCCAGATTCCCAATTTTCAGAAACTATGAGATAATAAAGTGCATGTGGCATGAAACTGTTAAGTTTTGGGAATAAGTTGCCCTGAAGCAATAAATAATATACTCAAGGGAGGCATCTGAAAGGCCACACTTAGAGCTTGGGTCCCTGAAAATCACTACAGAAAAAAGTCCTACTAGGTACATTCTAGTGGGCTTCCCAGGTGGCGCTAGTGATAAAGAACCTGCCTGCCAATGCAGGAGATCCAAGAGACTCGGGTTCAATTCCTAAGTCAGGAAGATCCCCTAGAGGAGGAAATGGCAACCAACTCCAGTCTCTTGCCTGGAAAACCCCATGGACAGAGGAGCCTGGCAGGCTATAGTCCATGGAGTGGCAGCGATTGGGACATGACTGAAGCGGCTTCATATGGAGGTACCTTCCAGTACAAGGTTCCCTAGTTCAAGCGCTTGACATTTAGGGGAAAACATTTTAGCAGATTTATGTCCTTGAAGGAGCCTCAAAAACAACATATGAAGCTAATGAAATGTGAATCCAAAGGCTGTACGTGTATCTTCCAATAGCGACACGGTGTATGAAAAGATGTCAGACAAACCCCTTCACTGTGGGGTAATTATAGAAAGACCCTGAAGATGAAGTAAAAACAAAAAGACAGATCAAAATTCTGTTGGGTTTGTTAGGGGCTCAGAAAATGCAGGTAAGAGGTGTCAAGGTTTATAAACATAAAACCTAAAGCAAAATCCTCAACTCCTACTGAGCTGATAAATGCAGTCACAATCTGGCAGGCACCGTAAAACAACCCAACTTCTTTTTAAAGAACAGTCAGGTCTTTGCTTAGACCACAGAGGAATGAGTACCCCCACAGGGCTGCAACAGCCCCCAAGCTGAAAGGTGACCCCCACATCATTCATGCCTGTCACCCAGAAACCTTCTGAGATGAGGCACCTGCCAGGCAGAGAATAAGGACTGCAGCTCTGAGCTGAAGGAGCACTGGTCCCAGCAGCTCTAATTCACAATATTCAGCACAGTGGTTCAAAGCATAGGCTCTAGGAAGCAAACTGCCTAGGTTTAAATGTGAGCTCCACCTCTTCCTGGCAGTATGACATTGCCACAATTATTTAACTTTTCTCAGTGGTAGCTTTCTACTCTATAAAAAGAAGAACGTATGTTATGCAGATTAAGTGAGATATTTCATGTAAGTTTTAGCATGCTATTTCCTACACTTATAGGACTCAATACATGTTCCCTTTTGTTACTATTACATTGCTATTACAATTTTGAATACAGTTCAAAGCATGGGATAGAAGGCAACAGATACTTCCTCAAGGGATGGTTTGACATCAGCCACTATCATTCACCTGACTTTCCATAACAATAATATCAATTGTTGCTGTTTCAGTTCTTTGACGTTCCTTCCCTTCAGAGATGGGGTGTATGCCCTTCTTCCTTCAAAGTGGGTGGGATTTTGTAACTGTTTCAACCAACAGACTATACTATGGACTAAAGTGACACAGACTTTTGAGATCAGGTCATTAAAGTGTTTCTGTTCTGCCTTGCTCATTGGAATACTTGTACTTAAAGCCATCAGCTGCCATGGAAGTAGCTGACCATCCTGGAGCCGCCATGTTGCAAGGAAGCCCAAACCAGCCACAGAAAGACCACATGGAAGGCACCAAATCTTTAACAGTGAAGAAAGGCACCACGCCAATGCCCACAGCTCCAACCCTCGCCGTTCCAGCTCCAGCCACCAACTAACTGCCCGAGCCCTTCTACCCACCAGAATCACTCAGCTAAGCCCTTCTCAAATCCCTCACCCACAGACACCATGAGAGCTAACAAAATGATCGGTGTTGTTTTAAGTCACTATGTTTTAGGTGATCTCTTAGGCAGCAATTGGGGACTGGAAGATTCATAATAAGCATACGTGACACCCATCCAGGGTTACTTTCCCACCTGCTATCTCATTTCATCCTCACAAATGCACAGGGAAGAACACATTATTATTCTCATTTCGTAATAATGAAATAGACTCCGAGAGAGTAACTGAACTGCCCCAGGTCACATGGCTAGTGAGTGGCAAAGTAAAGATTTCTGGTTAGACATTCTGAGTCCAGTTTACAGTTTTTCTGCTGAACCATGGCTGACTCCCAGAACAGACCAGAACCAGAAATGCAAGAAAAATGCACACATCTGTACAAACAGAGGCAGAAGTGGAGATCAAAGAGGATCATTCTGTTCTAAGTCCAGAAGCACAGAGAAACCAGTCCCTCATGGAAGCAGAATTGCCCTGACAACAGAAATAGGCAGGAAGAAAATGGGCAGCAGCGACTTGAAGGGGGCATCATTAGGAAATGATAAGAGGACACAAGGACTGGCAAAGGCCCCGATTTCTATCACCAGCTATCTCAGCTGACAGCCCAGGCGTCATTACAGAAGGGTTTTCAGAAATACTTGTCATAGCCCAGAGAAGTTTCAGCGCCACCAGAGACGATGACAACATCCCTAGTTACGAGGCCCTGCACGCTGACAGGGTGTCAGGACCAGCTTGAGCCCTTGTAACCACAAGCACTGCCGAAGGAGGAGGATTCTATTTTGACTCCGCTGACTGACATTTCTTGTTTGCCTCTATGGAATTTTCCCTAAAATCTTTAAAGATGCCAAGCGATGGAAACAGAAGAAGCATACTACTAATAGGTCTAAAGCCAGCATCTTAGGGCACGTGTGCCCCTGGAGGAGACAACGTTGAAATAAGATGCCAGCAGGCCAGGACTTGCTAATTCATCTATGGAACCTCTGAACAGAATCCAGGGTTCCTCACAGGTGAATTCCACCAACAACACAACACAACACAAAAAACTAAGAAGTAACATTATCAAGACATACAAAGAGTATAATAAACAAACAAGGACTTCTCTGGCACTCCAGTGGTTAAGACTCTGAGCAGGGATAGGTTCAATCCCTGGTTGAGGAACTAAGGTCCCACATGCCATGGGGTGTGCTCAATAAATAAATGCACAAAACCTAATTCTCAGGGACAAAAGACTAAAAAATAAGTTATGGTAGCAACAAGCCCAAGATCTTTATCTCTCAAAGAGCATAGAGATAAAGTAAACCCCATAATTTATTTTAGTTGTTCTTTAGAGCAGTAGTTTCCAAACAGTTTCTACTATCTCAGAATCACTTGGATACAAAATTTTAATACTTAAATTTTGGGCCCTATTCTCAGAGATTCTCAATCAGTAGGATGGATGGGTTCCATGAATATGCATGTTTGGTTATGTAATTCTAATGTACAACCCAGTTTGGTAACTACTCATTTGACAGAGAATGTTCACTGTAACCATAATACCGGTTCTATAGTAGAAAAGGGCTTCCCCAATGGCTCAGACAGTAAAGAATCTGCTTGCAATGCAGGCGACCTGGATTTGTTACTTGGGTCTGGAAGATCCCCTGGAGAAGGAAATGGCTACCCACTCCAGTATTCTTGTCTGGAGAATTGCATGGACAGAGGAGCCTGGCAGACTACAGTCCATGGGATCACACAGACTTGGACATAACTGAGTGACTAACACTTTCACTTTCTAGTAGCCGAACTCCAAAATGTTAACAGAGAATATGGCTTCCTTGAAGAAAAATCTATTTTCTAGGTTCCCTTGCAGCCAGGTGGCAGCTAAAGGTACCAGCTAAATGAAGTTCTGCCAATGTGATCTAAAAGGGACTGATTGTGAAATTTCTAAGACGTGTTCTTAAAGCAAGCTGATACACTCACCCTTCCTGCTAGTTGCAAAGTAGCTGTTACCTGGAATTGTTTGATAAACGACAGTGAAATCAACTACTAACACAACTAATGATGCTGTTTGCCTAAAGTTCTAGTATACATTGTTACCACTGAAACAGTTTGAGGCAAGAACTTGATTTTAATCCATAACATACAAACAAAGAAACCAACACACAGAAGAATGATGTCAAGTGCTCAGAGCCTCACCACCATCAAGGTAGGAAGGAAGCCAGATTTGGGCTTCTGTCTCCCACTTTGAAAGCCTTTTTTTTTTAAATTGGGGGTATAACTTTTACAATGTTGTGTTGGTTTCTGCTGTATGACAAAGTGAACCAGTTACACGTACACACATAACCCCTCCCTCTTGGATCTCCCTCCCATCCATCAAAAACATGTGCACCCCAATGTTCATCACAGCACTGTTTATAACAGTCAGGATATGACAGCAACCTGAATGTCCACTGACAGACAAATGGATAGAGAAGATGTGGTACATATATACATTACTGAAATATTATTCAGCCATATAAAGGAATGAAATTGGGTCATCTGTAAAGATGCGGATGGACCTAGAGTCTGTCATACAGAGTGAAGTCAGAAAGAGAAAAACAAATATTACATATCAACACATGTATGTGGAATCTAGAAAAATGGTACAGATGGACCTATTTGCAGGGCAGGAATAAAAAGCCAGTGGTCTTTTTGCCCACACTATTTTGTGGGACACTTGGGGCAGAAGCCCTCTTTAGAAATAGGATGTGTGTATCTCAGAAAGCTGAGCAGGAGAAGGAAGCCACTGGCCACACAGGCAACAGCAGCAAGAGGAATCTTCTGTTTTTGCCCTCTGTTACATTTGCACCCTCCCATTTTTTCCTTTTTTCTATTTTTCACCTCCTTAATCTTACCCAGTGGTTTAAGTCGGTCTGAGTCATAATAATGTAAACACACTCAAGGAAAAGCATTTCCTCCCCTGGGCCAGCCCACATTCTAAACTGATGTCATGACTTGGGCTCACCTGATCAACCATCTCACCATGCCCTAAATCCTCTCTTGCTTGACAGAGTCTCGCTTCACATTTTTCCTACTCATACACACAATCCTCATAGGACATCCTCCATCTACCTTTCTCCGCCTCTCCACCAGCCCACACTTCAACCAGCCTGGAGAATCGACAAGAAATCTTCCAGTCCTCAGGGGTTCTCCCTGACCACTACAATCTAGAATCCCCTCCCTGACCTTGCATAGACCTGAGTCTACATCACTTCATAACTAAGCCCTGTATCTGCTTATGACATACTACACAGTCTCACTGACATCACTAAAAACCCTCTTCACATGAACAGCATCTTATAGTTCGCAAACTCTTTTCTCTTCAGGGAGTTCGAAGTCTAAACATTATGAGAATGTGGTCAGGAGATGGAATAAACAAACACCAGGTAATGTCTGTCTGTATCTAACTAAAAATAACAAAAATGACCCACAACTGAAAACATAGTCTGTACCAGATTTGTGGCTTTCTTTGGCCATCCCACTTCCTTTTCACAATACTGCATGAAGCAGGTGTTGTTTTCTAAAGTTTATTGAGGAGGCACATCTGAAGTTCAGAGAGGTTACGTAACTTGTTCAAGCACTCACAGCAAAAGCCAACAGAGCTGGGGAATGAACTCAGGCTTCTTTATCTCAAAAGGTCTTGCTCTTAATAAGGAGGGGCTTCTCCGGTGGCTCAGATGGTAAAGAATCTGCCTGCAATGCAGGAGACCTGGGTTCGATCCCTGGGTTGGGGAGAGCCCCTGGAGAAGGGCATGGCAACCCACTCCAGTATTCTTGCCTGGAGAATCCCATGGACAGAGAAGCCTGGAGGGCTACAGTCCATGGGGTCTCAAACAGTCAGCCACGACTGAATGACTAACACTTAACAGGGATGCTCTAATTTCCCTCCACAAGGATTGGAAGAAGCATAAAACTTGTGTGTGTGTGTGTGTGTGTGTGTGTGTGTGTGTGTGTGTAGGATTGGAAGAAGCATAAAATGTGTGTGTGTGTGTGTGTGTCCTCATGCACATTCAGAGCACACATAAGCATAGATGTATGAAGAAGGGGGCTGAGGGGCAGCAAGGAAAGGCAGTGGATAAGTTTTAAGTTTTTCAAACAACCGAAGAGTTGCTAAGAAAGCCAGCGTATCCTAACAGGGGGAAAATGATGGAAAGCTATCAAAGTTCAAAAAACTGCTTTAGATGAGCAAGTCTCTGGTTCTGAATTACAGAAGCTGGGTATAAAGTAAGAATGAGGTCCAGGGGAACTGCCCATCTGGGCCACAGGCCAGGGACACCACTCCCACTGGAGGCTAAGAAACAGGGGCCCCAGGGTGACAGCTAGAAATTCTGAGCATGCCAAAATGAGTCGCAAAGAAACAAGCAGCAGTTTCCATCAATTGGCTGCTCTTAATACCTCTGTGGTACAGGCTTTCTTATCCCCATTTTTCAGATGAGGAAAACTGAGGCTAAAGCTTAAACAATCTGCCAGGCAAAGTGAGTAACCAGGTCAGATTCATGCCCAGGCCTGAGTCAAGCATACCAGCTCTTTCCAGGCCCCTGGCCATGCCTCCAGGAAGCACTGGCCTGGGGCCAGGGTGGGCAATGGGGTGCTGGGTCCTTGGAAGGTTCCTAGGGCTCTTTACCTCGCACTTCTCCACGACCGGCTGCTGCCCGCACTCAGAACTGTTGCCCGCCACGATGCCGGCGCGAAGATTCTCACTGTCGCCGGTGCCCTCCTCCATGGAGTAGGTCTTAGAGTGGTTGCCACGCCGGTGGGATGGGCTGCGGCCCTGGGCCAAGCTGAGCTGCCGGCGGAGGGCACGGTTCTCCTCCTCCACCTCACGCATGCGCACCTCCAGGCTCTCGCGCTCCCGCTGGCTGGACGCAGTGTACCGGGGGCTGTGCGGCTGGGCCTCCAGTGGGGACAGAGACACCGGCTTCCCATCTGTGGGCGTGGAGAGATGGGAAGAGTTAAGGTCGAGGAAAACAACGTGAGCCCCTTCACGTACCCGGGACATCCAGACTCGTTTCACAGTCCCACTGAGAAGGGAGAGCAGGTGGAAAGTGAGTTATAAATGTATGCATCCAGAGTGAACGGGGAACAGAGTCGAAAACAGAATGACTTGCCATGAGGGTAAAAAACTAACATGCTGCTTAACTATTTACAATCGCGAAGACCTAAGAGTCCATTGACAGGATAAAGCTGTGGTATATACACTTGGGAATATTGCTCAGCCATGGAAAGAAAGAAATTAATGCCATTTGCGGCAACATGGATGGACCTGGATAGTATCACACTAAGTCAAAGGCAAATATCATATGATATCTACTATATGTGGACTCTAAAATATGATACAAATGAACTTATTTATGAAACACAAAGAGACTCAAGAGACCTTAGAAAACAAACTTAGGTTATGAAAAGGGATATGGAGAGTAAATTAGGAGTTTGGGATTGGAAGATTCAAACTACGATATATAAAATAAACAAGGTCTTACTGTACGGCATGGGGAGCTATATACAAAACCCTGTAATAAACCATAATGGAAAAGAATATGAAAAAGAATATGTATATATGTATAACTGATTCACTTTGTTGTACAGCAGAAACACAATATTGTAAATCAACTATACTTCAATTAAAAAAGAAACTAACAGGCTGTTTAGAGAAGACAATCATAATTTTCCTAATTAAATCCACTGTCTTCTTTTCCCTACTGGGCATATTTCCAGATAGATATTCTTGTTAGCAATAAAATATGAATATGAAAGAGGAGGCGGTGGGAAGGAAGGAGAATGGGAGGGGGTAGGAGGAAGTGGAGAAGAACAAAAGGAAGAGAAGAAATAAAAAGAAATATTAACGACTAAGTTTATTTAGTTCTTCCTTTGCAAACTCCTATTCATCCTTCAAAACCCAGTTTCAGAAGCATCACCTCCCAAGGGAAGCCTTCTTCAATTTGCAGATAAAATATCTATTAGCATATTCCAACACAGCACTAAGACAAATACATACTTGTCATACTGGATTTGGTAAATTGTTTTACTAAATGTTTCCTATGAAGATTGAGAGCTTAATAAGGATAAAAACTGGGTCTTACTTATCTTTGTGGTAACATTATATCTGATAAATGCTGGCATGGTGGATGCACCTGTCCATGCCAAGAGTAAAATAGTTAAGCACAAAAAGGAAGAAGGAAGTAGGAGCATAATCATGTAACTAAATGCCAGAAACAGTCTATACACTATCAGAAACCATACATAGAGAGGGCAACTAGGTCTCTCAAAGTCACACAAACAGAACGCAGAGGGATCAGAATTTGTACCCAGGTTACTCTTGTCTCAGAGCCTGTACACTCTCCACTTAAATGCAATTTCATAAAAGGCCACATAGAGAGCCATGGATTTAAAAATTAATACAAAAGCCCCTGCTCTAAGGATACTTAGCATAACTCCTTGTATACAGTAGGTGCTCAATGCAAGCTTACTGTTGAGGAGCCGCAGGGACACAAGACATACCCTAAACTGTCCCACGCTGCAGAAATCCCGGGATCCAGCTACAACACAGCTGCCTCAGAGACAACCAAGCAAAAATCACGTCTCTAGAAAATTACCCTCTCTCAGCCGCCTGCTAAAAAAAAAAAAAACACGCTCTTTTTTCCCACTTGGAGTTTTTCTCCTTCCTGCCCAGACCCCACTGAGCTTGCAGACTGTCCCAGGGAGACTCTGTGACTCACAAAACTTGAGAATCAAAGACTGTGATGAATTACACCCTGTGAGTTTCACCTGTGTTGCCTTGCCGCGCAGGCCTCTGCCCAGGGCCTTTTGATGTGTCTCTGGGTTTGCACAAACACAACTCCTTTTTTCCCTCTTAATCACCTCAGGGTAAAACACCTGAGCTCTGGATCCTCTGCTATCCACACAGCAAATATGACTCACTGAATTCCACTGCTCGGGACCACAGATCAAAGGCCGAGGCAGAGCGTATGGGGACATGAAATCACAGGTTGATTAGGACTGCATTGTTACCAAGCTCTCTGATTACAAGCTCGACCCAGGCTTTTGAAACCTGTCTCCTTGTTTGGTAAAACCAAATCAGTTTCACTGAAAACGAAGAAAAAAAGGTAGCAACAGCAATTGTGTTTTCTCAGCCAACATCGACCCTTCCAGCAGGGGTGAGGAAGATGACCACCTAGCTTCCATCAGTGGGCAGAACAGTTAGGCTTTACACCTGCTATGGCCCTGTGTGGGGCTGGGTAGTTGACACTGTTAATGTCTTAGGTTATCACAGCAGAAGCAGGTGGCAATTGGTATCACCATTACAGATGAAGGAACTGAGCCTCTAAAAGCTTAAGCCATGTTCCCCTCGTGGTGACAGGAAACAAGGTCTCTGTGATTGCACATGGCCGAGCTCCTGCCTTTAGGCCCTGAATTGGAGGTATAGTTGTTCTGGTGTCTCAGGGGTCTTCTTTTTTCTGAAAGGATCTTGGCACATTTGGGAAGGAACCCAGGAGGCTCTGGAAGCCCACCAGGATCCCAGAAGCTCCGGAAAAAATATAACAAATGGAAACTCTAATAAATTTGTTCTTTAGAGGGATTACATGCTCTCAACTTTGCTTTTCCATTCTCGAAATGAGAGTAGAAACACTCACCCTGCAAGGGTGATAGGAAGCGTAAGTAAGACACTGAAATAACAACCATTTGGCCTCTCATGGGAAGGCATTTGGTGTCAATTAGTTCCTGCAACCCCTGTGCAAGGGGTGCAGGTGATGTTATGGCCAAAATGGGCTGATGATGTAAATTAGGGTGCTGAGGGCTCTCCATCTACTGAATACAGGCTGTTCTCTGAGTGGTCCTTGGGAGCAAGTGGCCAGCAAACTTTCACTTTGATATGTGGCATCCCTGCACCTTCTTCCCTTCACCCTTAGGCAGGTCAAATTTCATCCAGAAGCAAAAGAGAAAAGCAAACAGGATTCCCACGGGGACCCAGTCACTTCCTCTAGCTCCTCTCCCCAAAGCTCTGCATTTTGCATTATTTCTAATTCTTTGATTATGTGCTCGTAAAGGTAAAATTATGTAATCCCTAAGCAATTCTAAATCCAGGATAGTGAGAGGGAAAATGCTTTCAGTAACCTGTGTCCATTTCCTGCTTTAAATCCCACCTGATTTTGACCAAACATAGCTCTCAAAGACTTGCAGGTGTTTTCTCGACCATAAAATTCCATAAATTTGTCATCGATGAAGTCACATAAAAATAGTTAAGTAGGAAAAAAATAAATAAAATCCACAGATTACGTGCCTAAAGCAACTCCCAGCAAAGAACCCCAGACGCTCGCATCATCTGCCACCAGCAAGTGGGGGCTGAACGGAGAGGAGCGGGCGGCACTGCCTAGGGTAAGGACCGGGCCTGAGTGCCTCGAGGGCAATCTGAGGGAGCTAACGTGAGATAGTAACCTAAACTGTGGGACAGCCAGAGAGAGAGAACTATCCCGCGAAAAGCCCAACTCTAAGGCACTGCCGGCCCGCTCACAGAACAAAGGACTGAGCGATACCAGAGGAGAGCTAGCCGGCTGCGGACCGCCCCATCCCCCGCCGGACACAGCGGGCAGGCGGGGCCCGCCAGAGCCGGAAAGGGGCAAACTCGGCTCCAGAGAGGGCACCCCCTACCAAACTGCAAACAGGCTCCCAGTTTCTAAGCAAAGACTGCCTGAGATCCCGGAGGGTCGACAGCCGCCGGGAGGGTCGCAGCCAGAGACCAGCTCCCCAGAACCGACACAAAGCACACCGGAGCCGGGCGCGCCCGTAAACCGAGGCGGGGACCAGGGAGGTGATAAGCCGCACCAGCGCGCTCGCCAAACTCCTGGCCGCCGGGGCAGCTCCGACCGGGAACGGCACAAGCCGCGGGCGAAACCGAGTCTGCGCCTTTGTGGAGTAACCGGGAGCCTGAACCTGAGCGGCTTAGACCTGGGAAGTGCACACAGCTCAGGGCCCGCTCCCCGGCCGAGTAACCTGAAGCCTGAGCAGGGTAGACGGGGAAAGCACACACGCCGTGAGCGGGGGCGAACCCAGTGCGGCCGAGACACTGCGAGCTTACCACACACACGCCAGATTTGCAGTGTTCCTTCCTCCCCACAGCTCGATTGAACAAGCGAACCTAAAGAGATCACCTCCACCGCTTTGTTGCAGGGCGGAAATTAGATAATGAAGAGATCTCCAAACAGAAGCCAAATAAACAGAGGGAAGCGCTTTGGAAGGGACAGGCAAACAGATTAAAATCCCTGTAGTTAATACCGACTGCATTGAAAAGGACCTATAGATCTTGAAAAGTATAAGCAGGAATAAGGATCTATCTGAAACTGAGCAGATCCCACACTGCTCACAACAGCTCCAGAGAAAGTCCGGGATATATATATTTTTTTACTATTATTATTTTTTTTTTTTTTTTTTTTATTTTAAAAAAAAAATTTTTTTTTCTCTTCTTTCCTTTTTCTTCAAGTCCTCTATTACACCTTTAAATTTCATTTTCATAACCCACTATTAACTTGCAAAAAAAAAAAAAAACACCCTATTTTTGAAGCAAACTACATACATATATCTTATACCTTTTGTGTTTTCTTTTTTTAATGTTTTTTTTCCTGTTTTACTTTTTTTACTGTTTCTTTTTTTACTGTTTTACTGGTTATTTTTCTTTTTACACTGTTTCCTTTTTTCTTTTTTTTTTATATTGTAAGTTTTATAAGAGTCTAACCTCTACTCTAGATTTTTAATCTTTGTTTTACATATTTGATATCAATTTTGTACATTTAAGAACCCAATCTTTAGGACCCATTTTTACTCAGGAGTGTGATCACTGGCCTGATCACTCTCTCCCTCTATTGATGCTCTTTCTTCTCCCCCAGGGAACCTCTATCTCCCACCCTCCTCCTTCTCTTCTCAACCCAATTCTGTGAATCTCTGAGGGTGTTCTGGGTACCGGAGAACACTTCAGGAACAGGATACTGCCCAGATCTCTCTCTCCCCTCTTGATTCCTCCCTTTCTACTCATGCTCACCTCTATTACCTTCCTCCTCCCTCTCTATGTATCTCTGTGAACCACTCTGAGGGTTCCAAACTGTAGAAAGCACAGAGGGAAATGCTTACTGGCTAGATTGCTCTCTCCACATTTGAATTCCCCTCTTCCCCTCCTGGTCACCCCAAACCCCCCCCACACCTCATCTCTCCATGTAACTCAGTGAACCTTTCTGGGTATCCCTCACTGTGGAGAATCTTTTCACCATTAACCTAAAAGTTTTATTATTGAGGCTGTATGGAAGGAGAAGTCTAGAGGCTACTACAAGAATAAGACTGAAAGCCAGGGGAAACATTAATTAATAAGAGACCATCCAATAGCCTCCATATATACACTGAAACCAAGCTCCACCCAAGAGCCAATAAGTTCCAGAGCAAGACATACCACGCAAATTCTCCAGCAACGCAGGAACATAGACCTGAGCATCAATATACAGGCTGCCCAGAGGCACACCAAATCCATAGACATCTCAAAAATTAATACTGGTCACTCCATTGCACTGTAAAGAGCAGAAATCCAGCTCCACCCACCAGAACACCGACACAAGCTCCCCCAACCAGGAAGCCTTGACAAGCCACCTGTCCAACCCCAACCGCAGTGAGAAACCTCCACAATAAAGAGGAACTTCATATTACCAGAATACAGAAGGGCCACGCCTAACACAACAATCTAAACAAGATGAAAAGGCAGAGATATACTCAGCAAGTAAAGGAAAATGAGAAATGCCCACAAAGCCAAACAAAAGAGGAGGAGATAGGGAATCTATCTGAAAAAGAATTTAGAATAATGATAATAAAAATGATCCAAAATCTTGAAAGCAAAATGGAGTTACAGATAAATAGCCTGGAGACAAAGATTGAGAAGATGCAAGAAATGTTTATCAAGGACTTAGAAGAAATAAAAAGGAATCAATATAGAATGAATAATGAAATAAAGGAGATAAAAGACACTCTGGAGGGAACCAACAGTAGAATAACGGAGGCAGAAGATAGGATAAGTGAGGTAGAAGATAGAATGATGGAAATAAATGAAGCAGAGAGGAAAAAAGAAAAAAGAATCAAAAGAAATGAGGAAAACCTCCGGGACCTCTGGGACAATATGAAACGCCCCAACATTCGAATCATAGGAGTCCCAGAAGAAGAAGATAAAAGGAAAGGCCATGAAAAAATACTCGAGGAGATAATAGTTGAAAATTTCCCTAAAATGAGGAAAGAAATAGTCACAGAAGTCCAAGAAACCCAGAGAGTTCCAAACAGGATAAACCCAAGGCGAAACACCCCAAGACACATATTAATCAAATTAACAAAGATCAAACACAAAGAGCAAATATTAAAAGCAGCAAGGGAAAAACAACAAATAACACACAAGGGGATCCCCATAAGGATAACAGCTGATCTTTCAATAGAAACCCTTCAGGCTAGAAGGGAATGGCAGGACATACTTAAAGTAATGAAAGAGAATAATCTACAACCCAGATTACTGTACCCAGCAAGGATCTCATTCAGATATGAAGGAGAATTCAAAAGCTTTACAGACAAGCAAGAGCTGAGGGAATTCAGCACCACCAAACCAGCTCTCCAACAAATGCTAAAGGATCTTCTCTAAACAGGAAACACAGAAAGGATGTTTCAACACGAACTCAAAACAACAAAGTAAATGGCAACGGGATCATACTTATCAATAATTACCTTAAATGTAAATGGGTTGAATGCCCCAACCAAAAGACAAAGGCTTGCTGAATGGATACAAAAACAAGACCCCTATATATGCTGTCTACAAGAGACCCACCTCAAAACTAGGGACACACACAGGCTGAAAGTGAAGGGATGGAAAAACATATTTCATGCAAACGGAGACCAAAAGAAAGCAGGAGTCGCAATACTCATTTCAGATAAAATAGACTTTAAAATAAAGGATGTGAAAAGGGACAAAGAAGGACACTACATAAAGATCAAAGGTTCAATCCAAGAAGAAGACGTAACAATCATAAATATATATGCACCCAACATAGGAGCACCACAATATATAAGGCAAATACTAACAAGTATGAAAGGGGAAATTAACAATAACACAATAATAGTGGGAGACTTTAATACTCCACTCACGCATATGGATAGATCAACTAAACAGAAAATTAACAAGGAAACACAAACTTTAAATGATACAATAGACAAATTAGATTTAATTGATATTTACAGGACTTTCCACCCCCAAACAATCAATTTTACCTTTTTCTCAAGTGCACATGGAACTTTCTCCAGGATAGATCACATCCTGGGCCATAAATGTAGCCTTGGTAAATTCAAAAAAATTGAAATCATCCCAGCCATCTTCTCTGACCACAATGCAGTAAGATTAGACCTCAATTACAGGAAAAAAACTATTAAAAATTCCAACATATGGAGGCTAAACAACACGCTTCTGAATAACCAACAAATCACAGAAGAAATCAAAAAAGAAATCAAATTATGCATAGAAATGAATGAAAATGAAAACACAACAACCCAAAACCTATGGGACACTGTAAAAGCAATACTAAGGGGAAGGTTCATAGCAATACAGGCGTACCTCAAGAAACAAGAAAAAAATCAAATAAATCAACTAACTCTACACCTAAAGCAACTAGAGAAGGAAGAAATGAAAAACCCCAGGGTCAGTAGAAGGAAAGAAATCTTAAAAATTAGGGCAGAAATAAATGCAAAAGAAACAAAAGAGACCATAGCAAAAATCAACAAAACTAAAAGCTGGTTTTTCGAGAAGATAAACAAAATTGACAAGCCATTAGCCAGACTCATCAAGAAACAACGGGAGAAGAATCAGATCAACAAAATTAGAAATGAAAATGGAGAGATCACAACAGACTCCACAGAAATACAAAGGATCATAAGAGACTACTACCAACAGCTATATGCCAATAAAATGGACAACTTGGAAGAAATGGACAAATTCTTAGAAAAGTATAACTTTCCAAAACTGAACCAGGAAGAAATAGAACATCTCAACAGACCCATCACAAGCACGGAAATCGAAACTGTAATCAGAAATCTTCCAGCAAACAAAAGCCCAGGACCAGACGGCTTCACAGCGGAATTCTACCAAAAATTTAGAGAAGAGCTAACACCTATCCTACTCAAACTCTTCCAGAAAATTGCAGAAGATGGTAAACTTCCAAACTCATTCTATGAGGCCACCATCACCCTAATTCCAAAACCAGACAAAGATGTCACAAAAAAGGAAAACTACAGGCCAATATCACTGATGAACATAGATGCAAAAATCCTTAATAAAATTCTAGCAAACAGAATCCAACATCATATTAAAAAGATCATACATCATGACCAAGTGGGCTTTATCCCAGGAATGCATGGTTTTTTTAACATCCGCAAATCAATCAATGTAATACACCACATTAACAAATTGAAAGAAAAAAACCATATGGTTATCTCAATAGATGCAGAAAAAGCCTTTGACAAAATTCAGCATCCATTTATGATAAAAACCCTCCAGAAAGCAGGAATAGAAGGAACATATCTCAACATAATAAAAGCTATATATGACAAACCCACAGCAAACATTATCCTCAATGGTGAAAAATTGAAAGCATTTCCCCTAAAGTCAGGAACAAGGCAAGGATGCCCACTCTCACCACTACTATTCAACATAGTTTTGGAAGTTTTGGCCACAGCAATCAGAGCTGAAAAAGAAATAAAAGGAATACAGATAGGAAAAGAAGAAGTAAAACTCTCACTGTTTGCAGATGACATGATCCTCTACATAGAAAACCCTAAAGACTCTACTAGAAAATTACTAGAGTTGATCAATGAATATAGTAAAGTTGCAGGATATAAAATTAACACACAGAAATCCCTTGCATTCCTATACTCCAAGAATGAGAAAACAGAAAGAGAAATTAAGGAAACAATACCATTCACCATTGCAACAAAAAGAATAAAATACTTAGGAATATATCTACCTAAAGAAACAAAAGACTTATATATAGAAAACTATAAAACACTGATGAAAGAAATCAAAGAGGACACAAACAGATGGAGAAATATACCGTGTTCATGGATTGGAAGAATTAATATAGTGAAAATGAGTATACTACCCAAAGCAATCTATAGATTCAATGCAATCCCTATCAAGCTACCAATGGTATTTTTCACAGAACTAGAACAAATCATCTCACAATTTGTATGGAAATATAAGAAACCTCGAATAGCCAAAGCAATCTTGAGGAAGAAGAATGGAACTGGAGGAATCAACCTGCCTGACTTCAGGCTCTACTACAAAGCCACAGTCATCAAGACAGTATGGTACTGGCACAAAGATAGAAATATAGATCAATGGAACAAAATAGAAAGCCCAGAGATAAACCCACGCACATATGGACACCTTATCTTCGACAAAGGAGGCAAGAGTATACAATGGAGAAAAGACAATCTCTTTAACAAGTGGTGCTGGGAAAACTGGTCAACCACTTGTAAAAGAATGAAACTAGAACACTTCCTAACACCATACACAAAAATAAACTCAAAATGGATTAAAGATCTAAACGTAAGACCAGAAACTATAAAACTCCTAGAGGAAAACATAGGCAAAACACTCTCCGACATAAATCACAGCAGGATCCTCCATGACCCACCTTCCAGAATATTGGAAATAAAAGCAAAAATAAACAAATGGGACCTAATTAAAATTAAAAGCTTTTGCACAACAAAGGAAACTATAAGCAAGGTGAAAAGACAGCCTTCAGAATGGGAGAAAATAATAGCAAATGAAGCAACAGACAAACAATTAATCTCAAAAATATACAAGCAACTTCTGCAGCTGAATTCCAGAAAAATAAACGACCCAATCAAAAAATGGGCCAAAGAACTAAACAGACATTTCTCCAAAGAAGACATACAGATGGCTAACCAACACATGAAAAGATGCTCAACATCACTCATTATTAGAGAAATGCAAATCAAAACCTCAATGAGGTATCATTTCACACCAGTCAGAATGGCTGCTATCCAAAAGTCTACAAGCAATAAATGCTGGAGAGGGTGTGGAGAAAAGGGAACCCTCTTACACTGTTGGTGGGAATGCAAACTAGTACAGCCACTATGGAGAACAGTGTGGAGATTCCTTAAAAAACTGGGAATAGAACTGCCATATGACCCAGCAATCCCACTGCTGGGCATATACACCGAGGAAACCAGAATTGAAAGAGACACGTGTACCCCAATGTTCATCGCAGCACTGTTTACAATAGCCAGGACATGGAAGCAACCAAGATGTCCATCAGCAGATGAGTGGATAAGGAAGCTGTGGTACATATACACAATGGAATATTACTCAGCCATTAAAAAAAATACATTTGAATCGGTTCTACTGAGATGGATGAAACTGGAGCCCATTATACAGAGTGAAGTAAGCCAGAAAGAAAAACAACAATACAGTATACTAATGCACATATATGGAATTTGAAAGATGGTAACGATAACCCTATATGCGAGTCAGAATAAGAGACACAGATGCATGGAACAATTTTATGGACTCTGAGGGAGAAGGTGAGGGTGGGACGTTCTGGGAGAATAGCATTGAAACATGTATATTATCGTATGTGAAACAGAACACCATTCCATGTTCGATGCATGAGACAAGGGCTCAGGGCCGGGGCAATGGGATGACCCAGAGGGATGGGATGGGGAGGGAGGTGGGTGGGGGGTCCAGGAAGGGGAACACATGTAAACCCATGGCTGATTCATGTCAATGTATGGCAAAAACTATTACAATATTGTAAAGTAATTAGCCCCCAACTAAAATAAATAAATTTATTAAAAAAAAAAAAAAAAAAAAAAAAAATAGTTAAGTAATAAAAGCCAGGCCTCAAGGAGCGGGGAAGCTGATGTTGGAGAAAGCAACATGTTTGACTGTGCCCAGTGCCTGGCACCTAAGAAGGGCTCAGTAAACAGCAGGGAGCGAGATGGGAGGGAGATTCAAAAGGGAGGGGATATATGTATACCTATGGCTGATTCATGTTGAGATTTGACAGAAGACGAAATTCTGGAAAGCAATTATCCTTCAATTAAAAAATAAATTAAAAAAAAAAGAATTGGAATTGCTGGTTTGTGTGTGTGTTTTTCTGAATGGAGCATCACCTTGAGCAGGACCCTTCATGTTCCTCAGATGGTTTTCATTCTGACAGGGAGTGTCCTGGAGATGTGCTCCAACACCCTTCTCGGCTCTAACTTCCCAGGAAGCTCAAGTACAGATGAGCCCTCCGTCTCTAACCTGGGCGACCCATCCAGTGCTGCGTGGGCAGAAATCAAGACAGTGGGGCCCATTACCCTGCCATGTTCACAGCTCATCCCAGTTTTATTCAGCCTGACTCTGGCTTTTGTTCCTGGACTACTCTCCTCTCTGGCTCCTGCCCCTTTTGCTCCTGCTTCTCTTAACCCTCTGGAGGTGGGGTGAGGGGAGAGTTAGGACAGTGCAAGCTCTACTCTCTTAGAAGTGGTCTGAACATCTCTGTGATGCTTTCTGGGCCCTGGTCTCTCCCATCACATGGGACTTTTTGGCCTATGGAAACTACTGTACCCACAGCAGTTATTTGTCATGCTGGCAGTGGTGAAGCCTTCCCCTCCAATCTAGCTTGGATAAAATTCCAGCCCAATACACATGCTGAGTACACAGCCTGCCCCACGTGCAACTCATTACCTGAATTCAACCAAGTAGTCTATACACTAGTCATCAAGATAGGTCCACTGGTGCCTGTGGTTCCACACCTGCAGATTCAACCAACTCAGATCATAGAGTACTGAGATACATATTTGTTGAAAAAATTTGCACGTTGAGGGTCAGTGCCGTTCAAACCTGTGTCATTCAAGGATCAACTATACTTACAAAGTGACCTCATTATGATCTTAATTCCTGGGGGAAGTGGGAGAGATAGCTAAGAAAGGCAAACAAATCACATCTATTCCTAAGAGCATAGGATTTGGAATAAGAAAAGGCTGAGTCTGAATTATGGTACTGCTGCTTCTAAGTCGCTTCAGTCATGTCCGACTCTGCGCAACCCCATAGACAGCAGCCCACCAGGCTCCACCATCCCTGGGATTCTTCAGGCAAGAACACTGGAGTGGGTTGCCATTTCCTCCTTCAATGCATAAAAGTGAAAAGTGAAAGTGAAGTCACTCAGTCGTCTCTGACTTCTAGCGACCCCCTGGACTGCAGCCTACCAGGCTCCTCAATCCATGGGATTTTCCAGGCAAGAGTACTAGAGTGGGTTTCCCTTCTGGCAAAGTACTTACCTTCTGTGATTCCCTGTCCCCATATGTAGAATGGGGGACATGGGGGTGTGTGTGTGTGTGACAAGCATATTACCCAGCATCAGGCCTATTCAGAGTAGACACTCAAGATTCCCCTTTCCATCCACCCCAACAAATCTGGAGGCAGGACACATAAAGACATTGTGAAGAGGATCCTTCATTTCCGAGCCCCTTTGACCTTTGCTTTTCTGTTACCTTTCCTTCTACGTTTCTTTTTTTTTTTAGTCTACACTCAATTTGTACACAGAGAGCATCTTTATCACATAATGCCTATGTTTTGCGCTACACTTCAGCCCACTTTTAAAATGTCAAACAAGACATCATTTGAAATCTCAGTTGACATCATCTTCCTCCTCCCTCCCAAACTTCTTAAAAAAACATGAATTTATCACTGGATTTGAATCTCTGAATCCACTTGAGATGAATGTTCTGAATTAAGAATCAAAACATCTAAGATTCAGAACAAAAAAGGTAAATTGAAAATCAACCTCCGTGCAGTGCGGTGACAGAGATTAGGGACTTGGCATCCAGAACGTCCTAAGTGATGATCTGAATCAATTTGTGTGTGCTGAAATCTCTCTGGAGTCCTGGCGTTTCACACCGTGATATCCATCATTGAAAATGGATAGAATTGGGGGCTCGTTAATGGAGGCAGGGACCCTCAGCCCTGAAGCCATCCATGTTGGGGGCTCACACCAGCCCCTTCCAGAGGTGACACCCCTAGATCTTTCTAGGCAAGGACACCAGAGTCCCTGCACTCATGCTCAGATTTCAGGAAGGCTGTCCCCGCCCACCCCATCCCCCTCAACTACATCATCCTACCCATGATGAAGACACTGCATCCCTAACCTTTATACAGCAAAATCCCCCTACGTACAATCTGTTGCCAGGGCCTGCCAATTTTCCCTTCCTGATGTTTGAAGCACTTGTTTCTCATTCTATTTCAAACATTCCATCTCAAACCCAGACTTTTAACGGTATCCTAAAACAGGGATCAAACTTTTTCTATAAACGCCCAGAGACTAAATATGTTTTACTTTGCAGGCCATGCAGTCTCTCTTGCAAGGACTCTACTGGCATGGCAGCACAAAAGCAGACACAGAAAGTCCTAACTCATTCCTAATGAGTATGGCTGTGTTCCAACAAAACTTTATTTACAACAACAAGTGCTGGGCTGGATTTGGCCTGCAAGCCCTAACTTGTGGGCCATTGTTCTAGCACATCGGTCTCCTCAGTTTGTCTCCCCACCTCCAATTTCTCTCTGTTCCAGCCAGCCTTACTCACAGGTGCCAGGGATCATGTTCTTAATGAGAACTTTATTCCCATCACATTTTGCAATTTGAAGAATGTACAGAAGCCAATCCATCTGCTTCAACGTCATCGATCAAACACTTGGTCGGTTTCTATTGAGCACATGTCCAGTGCTTAGAGGCTGTGTCATTTCATTTTAATTCATACAACACTTTAAATGAAGTGGGTGTTCTCACTGTGTTAGACAAATGGGAAAAAGAAGAAGAAACAGACTCAAGATTTAAGTTGTTCAATGTCATCCCAACACCAAACAGCACAGGGAGCCATTTGAACCCAGGTTCACCGGCTCCAGATCAATTTCTCTATTTGCCCCAACCATAGTGTTCCCTATTTGCCCCTCTCCAAACAAGTACAATCTAGTTTGTTGTTTCTTCTGCTTCATGTCTTGGTCCCTTAGGCCAGTGGTTCTCAGTCTTGGCTACCATTACAACCCCTTGAGAAACAACAACAACAAAAACTCCCATATTAATTAGCTCAGAATCTCTGGAGATTAAGGTCTAGATATCAGAATTTTAAGAAGCACCACTCTCCTGGTTCTCCTGTGTAGCTGAGGTTGAAAAATGCTGGCTTAGGAATGTCCCCCAGTTCTCAGGCTGAGATACCACAAGCCCCAGCCAACATTGTTTGCTCCTTAAAGCAAATTTAAGAAAGTGGCTTAGATACAAAGAGGTCTTTAGCAGCACTGCTGCACTTAATTCTGGTGCTGCTGTAACCCAAGGCCCAGCTTCTTTGCTTGAGTCTCTACTATATTCTTAGAAGCTCCCATCATGTAACCCAGGGAAACTTAATTTCCTTTATACTCTAGGCTATCCAGTGTTCTACCTCCTCCAAGCTTGGGGCTGATTTTGCTGCTATCAATCCCCCTTCCTTCCAGGATGAGAGCTCTTCCTAAAGCAGGGCCCTATGACTGCAACAGCCAGAACTTCCAGCTTCCCTGGTTCACCCAGACACCCATCTCTAAGGCCAATAGGTCACTTCACTCCAATGACCTCTCCAACTCCTCACCTTCCACCTAAGGTTCTGCTCATTAAGGACGCATTTTGCAATTTTAAAAAACACAATGCCCTTCTTTCAATCAATAGAAAAACTTCACGTGCGTGCATGCTAAGTCGCTTCAGTCATCTGACTCTTTGGAACCCCAAGGACTACAGCCCACCAAGCTCCTCTGTCCATGAGATTCTCCAAGCAAGAATACTGGAGTGGGATGCCGTGCCCCTCTCCAGGGGTACTTCACAACCCAGGGATGGAATCTGCATCTCTTACGTCTTCCTGAATAGGCAGGTGGCTTCTTTACCACTAGCACCACCTGGGAAGCTCAAAAACTTCACACCCTCCTTCAATGCATTTTGAAATTGCAAAATAAATTAAATATTGTGGCCAAAGTCATTTTAGAAAAATTTAGAAATCTCAGTCCAACCTTGAAAGTTGCACGTTTTAGTGAAAGTCACTCAGTTGTGTCTGACTCTTTGTGACCCCATGGAATATACAGTCCATGGAATTCTCCAGGCCAGAATACTGGAGTGGGTAGCCGTTCCCTTCTCCAGGGGATCTTCCCAACCCAGGGATGGAACCCAGGTCTTCCGCATTGCAGGCAGATAAAATTGTTGTTAAATTTTAATCACTGGAGCCCCACGTGACAGTTGATTCTGCTGACTTGTCACAAGTCCAGGTGTCACTAATTCTTGGTAGTTGACAGTTTCAGAGAAAGACACAGGTCTGGGTGGAGGCATTTTCCCAAGTTCTGGAATTGTGGAATCAGACTCACCCAGAGAAGAAAAATGGGAGTGATGACATGAAAAGGCTGCTTACTTGTTATGGGATAAATAGGGTATGTTTTACCCCAAGATTCTCCAAAGTCATTTTCTGGAAGTCATGTTCGGCAACCAAAGCAAACTTGAGTTCCAGTAAAGACCCTGGAGATCATCTGGCAAAGATCAAACACAACAGTAAGGAAAGAGTGCCCCACAAGCTTCTAAAAAAAATGTGCTTGTATATTTTGGAGATTAATTAATTCTTTAGTAATTGTTTCATTTGCTAATAATTTATCCTATTCTGAGGGCTGAGTTTTCACCTTGCTTATAGTTTCCTTCATGTGCAAAAGCTTTTAAGTTTGATTAGGTCCCATTTGTTTATTTTTGTTTTTATTGCCGTTATTCTAGGAAGTGGGTCATAGAGGATCTTGCCGTGGTGTATGTCAGAGAGTGTTCTGCCTATGTTTTCCTCTTAGAGTTTTATAGTTTCTGGTTTTATATCTAGGTCTTTAATCCATTTTGAGTTTATTTTTGTGTATGGTGTTAGGAGGTGTTATAATTCCATTCTTTTACACATAGTTGACCAGTTTTCCCATCTCCAAAATATACAAGAAGCTCATGCAGCTCAATACCAGCAAAACAAACAACCCAATCAAAAAGTGGGCAGAAGACCTAAACAGACATTTCTCCAAAGAAGACATAGAAGTCATTCTCCAAAGAAGATGGCTAATAAACACATGAAAAGATGCTCAAATTGCTCATTATTAGAGAAATGCAAATAAAAACTACAATGAGGTATCATCTCACACCAGTCAGAATGGCTATCATCAAAAAGTATACAGGCAATAAATGCTCGAGAGGGTGTGGAGAAAAGGGAACGCTCTTAGACTGTTGGTGGAATGTAAATTGATACAGTCCCTATGGAGAGCAGTATGGAGATTCCTTAAAAACTAGGAATAAAACCACCATATGACCTAGTCATTCCATTACTAGGTATATACCCCGAGGAAACCAGAACTGACAAAGACACGTGTACCCCAATGTTCACTGCAGTACTATTTACAATAGCTAGGACATGGAAGCAACCTAGATGTTTATCGGTAGATGAATTGACAAGGAAGTTGTGGTACATATATACAATAGAATATTACTTAGATACAAAAAGGAACACACGAGTTAGTTTTAATGAGGTGGACAAACTCAGAGCCTGTTATAGTGAAGTAAGTCAAAAAGAGCAAGACAAATATCACGTTAATGTATATATATATGGAATTTAGAAAGAAAGAACTGATGATCCTACTTGAAGGGCAGCCAAGGAAACAGACATTTTGGACACAGTGGGGGAAGGAGAGGGTGGGATGATATGAGAGAACAGCACTGAAACATATACATTACCGTATGTAAAATAGACAGCCAGTGGGAGTTTGTTGTATGATGCAAGGAACCCAAAGCCAGTGCTATTTGACAACCTAGAAGGGTGGGATGGGGAGGGAAGCGCGATGGGGGTTCAAGAGGGAGGGGATATATATAACTAATGCCAATTCATGTTGATGTATGGCAAAAACCATCACAATATTGTAAAGTAATTATCCTCTAATTAAAAAAATAAAATATACTAAAAAGAAAAAAAAATGCAGAAAAGAACTGCAACCAGCAGGCTAGGAAAAGCAGCCTAGATTCATCTCATCATAATAGATTTTTCCTTCATGAAACTGTTTTCCAGAACCTTGTCTTAAAGAGCTTCATTAAGTCAAGAAAATGAAGACATTTTTAGCACCAATTTGCTGTCTCCCTAGCTGAGTTTTGGCTAGAAGTGCTTAAAGGTATACTAATAAGCAACAGTGTCAGTAGTTTGCCCCTTGAAACTTCAGGATCAATGATTTCAAAGCTTCAAATTTTTTTTTTCCCCCAGATATCCTAAGTTCTGAAAGTCGGAGATAGTTGTTCTTTGAACCACTATTCTTATAGCAAAGTAAATGAATCTTTCCGCTTCTAAATCTGGCCAATCTTATTTCTCTTTGATGCCCAAAGAATCTAAGTATTAACAGAAAGACTTTGTTGGTAGCATTGAAATCGTCACCAAACAAGACAAAGTATAATGTATTTAGGGCTCTATTTTTTATATAATTGGGATGACATGGTAGCAGAGTTGAGTTATTAGATCACTTAGGTAGTTTATTTTTTTTTTTTTATAAATTTATTTATTTTAGTTGGGGGCTAATTACTTTACAATATTGTAATAGTTTTTGCCATACATTGACATGAATCAGCCATGGGTTTACATGTGTTCCCCTTCCTGGATCCCCCACCCACCTCCCTCCCCATCCCATCCCTCTGGGTCATCCCATTGCCCCAGCCCTGAGCCCTTGTCACATGCATCGAACATGGAATGGTGTTCTGTTTCACATATGGTAATATACATGTTTCAATGCTATCCTCCCAGAACATCCCACCCTCACCTTCTCCCTCAGAGTCCATAAAATTGTTCTATGCATCTGTGTCTCTTATTCTGTCTCGCATATAGGGTTATCGTTACCATCTTTCAAATTCCATATATATGCATTAGTATACTGTATTGGTGTTTTTCTTTCTGGCTTACTTCACTCTGTATAATGGGCTCCAGTTTCATCCATCTCAGTAGAACCGATTCAAATGTATTTTTTTTAATGGCTGAGTAATATTCCATTGTGTATATGTACCACAGCTTCCTTATCCATTCATCTGCTGATGGACATCTAGGTTGCTTCCATGTCCTGGCTATTATAAACAGTGCTGCGATGAACATTGGGGTACACGCGTCTCTTTCAATACTTAGGTAGTTTAGAAAACCACTATTGGAGGTTAACAGTACGGTGCATCCCAGAAAATGTGGTATTTATTCCAATCTCAAGAATCAACCAGTGTGTGAGAGCAAAATAAATTCACATTCCCATCACCTTTGATCACTCTCTGCCCCCATTTAGTTCATTAACTTCAATCATGTTTTTCTTGTGTAGCCTCAAAGATGTCCAGCTTTACTGGTGATCTTCAATGGCTGCTTCCTGTCCCACAGTCCATTGAGACATAGTTCATATACTTGCAATAGTTGGAAAAAGTTGCTTTTATTAGGAGAGACTTCAAAACCAGAAGCAAAATGAGCACAATGATTTTATCCTTTGCAAAGTTTGAAATGGACATGCCACCCCAAGTTACCAACCAACATGGCCTTTGATTGAATAATCAGACCCAGAAATATTCTAGAATTCCTCCTTATAACTTCCTTTTTGGCAGCACTCAAGATAAACGACTTCATATTTTTTCACTGATCTATTTTTTTTTAACCTTAGCAATAAATGTGCTATTTTATATGAAATATTCATAGCCCTTATAAAATCTCACTAATATGTTTCAAGAGTAGCAAATCATATATGTTGGAGAGAATCACATTTTACAGTAAACCACTCTTAACGAGGCTTACTTTTTTTTTTGGTAACTAAAATCTTGTTCACATCAAGAAAGCTACATGGGATGAACTCTTCATCGAGGTTTTAAATTTTATATACATCACACTAAGGATACTGAAACCTATTCTTTTCTAAATATGTGAATTCATACTTGGCGTAAGCCTCACATTGTCATTCTTGGTGGCCATTTTTATTCATCAGAAAACACTGAAAAAGAATTTTAATGGGGAGTATTGACAAGAATGTCTGGTTTGGATTATGGAGGGATAGAAGATTTCAATGGCAGGCAGCAGCTGCGTCAGGACTTAAGACAAATCTACAAAGCCCTCACTCATCCATTCTCCTCCCTTCTCTTCCCCAGAGCTTTTTGTTGCTGTTGTTGTTTAGTTGCTAAGTCGTGTCCGACTCTTTTGCGACTCCATGTACTGTAGCCTGCCAGACTCTTCTGTCCATGGGATTTCCCAGGCAAGAATACTGGAGTGGGTTGTCATTTCCTTCTCCAGGGGTTCTTCCCCACCTGGGGATCAAACCCATGTCTCTTGCATTACCAAGTGGATTCTTTACCACTGAGCCACCAGCGAAGCCCCCCTACCCCCAGGGCTCCTAGGTCATCTCATTTTAGGGGTGAAGTGTCAGAGTGGAATTCAGACCCAGGGAAAAGAGTCAAGGACTCTTGTAAAAAGGACTCAAAAGAATGACTGCCTTCTAGCATGTATGCATCTTTCACTGGACTGTGTCCGACTTGAAGGATGGTGCTCCACTCATCTAGGGAAGAAGGGGACAACCAAACAGCACAGCTAGACTTGGATATTCTCCTGTGTTTGGAAGATGGCACATTCTCATCAATGTTCTGGGAGTGAAAAAGCAAAACTGAGTGCAAAACATGACTAGAAGTTGAGACAGTATTCTCCAAGCTCTGTGTCAGTGACGGTGATCATTGTGTTTATCCGCCACGGCATCTGTAATGAGGCATATGCCAATCTGAGCAAAGGCTCTTTCTCTGGGCTGCATATAAGTGAGGATCAACATGGGGAAAAGCCCCATTTCCCACCTCTGGTGTTTCAGGAGGTCTTGTGTCTGTGAGGACTGGCTTGATCTGCATCAGGTTTTCTGGGCCTTCTGACCCACTTCATCTGCTCTACATTGAATTGGCTTCGAGACATAGCCACCGCTCTTCACGCAAACCTCATGCAGAAAGCACTGACTCAGGAGAACCCAACTTGGCCTGCAGTGTTCATGATATAGTTAGACCTGATGAGATACCGAAAAAAAGGAGTTGGAAAGGAGATCAGTAGAAAGAGTTATCCAAGACAAGCAGGACTCCTAACGTGCATGGTTAAAGTCTGAAATGGCTAAGGAGCCCACCACCAGCACTGGTAGTTGCCATAAAGAATATTCCTACATCTCTCCAAAGAAGACATACAGATGACCAAGAGGCACATGAGAAGATGCTCAATATCACTAATTATTAGAGAAATGCAAATCAAAACTGTTACTACAATTGAAGTATCACCCCACACTGGTCAAAATGGCCATCATCAAAAAAATCTATAAACAATAAATGTTGGAGAGGGTGTGGAGAAAGGAACCCTCTTGCACTGTTGGTGGGAATGTAAACTGATATAGCTACTATGGAGAACACCATGGAGGTTTCTTAAATAACTAAAATTAGAACTATCATAGGACCCAGGAATCTTACTTCTGGGTATATACCCTGAGAAAAACATAATTCATAATGACACATTGTACCCCAATGTTCATTGCAGCACTATTTACAATAGCCAGGACAAGGAAGCCACCCAAATGTCCATCAACAGATGAATGGATAAAGAAGATGTGGTACATATACACAATGGAATATTACTCAACCATAAAAGGCACAAAACTGGCTCATTTGCAGAGGTGTGGATGGACCTAGAATCTGTCATGCAGAGTGAAGTTAAGTCAGAAATAGAAAAAAGAAAGAAAAAAACAAATATTGTATATTAATACATGTATGTGGAATTTATAAAAATGGTACAGATGAACCTATTTCCAGGGTAGGAATAGAGATGAAGACATAGAGAGTGGACATGGGGAAAGGGTGGGGTGGGATGAATTGGGAGATTGGGATTGACATATATACAGAACCATGTGTAAAACAGCTAGTGGGAACCTGCTGTATAGAACAGGGAGTTCAGCTTGGTACTCTGATGACCTAGGTGGTTGGGATAAGGGAGGTGGAGGGAGGCTCAAGAGGGAGGGGATAGATATAACACATACAGCTGATTCACTTCATCATACAGCAGAAACTGTAAAGCAATTATACTTCAATAATAAAAGAGAATATTCCTACACATTTCAAAGACCAGAGGAAGCGAGTATTTTTGTGAATGCTGTTGATTGTTTCAACAGCATCCCCTTCCTGTAAACTGCCACGTCACCTAAATCAATGTTACCATCCTCGGCTCAATTGTAAATTAAAAACAAGAGAAAGCAAGCAAAAGCCTGCCTGAGCATCCCTTTGCCTATAAATGACTGCTCTGCTTTTCTCTCTCTTTTTCCTTTCTTCACAGTCTCCAATGCCCTCCTTATCAGTTTGACTTAAAGTTATACTCCAATTGCCACAAGCATCTATTAATATATGGAGACAAAATTTTAAAAAAGAAGAAGAAAAATCCTTATCATCCTTTTTTCACCCTTTCCTGACAAATCCAAACTATCCCTTGGGAGGAAATCAGAAATGAAGCATGAGGTTTTATCAGGATAGACTGGGGGCAGGGATAGATAGAAGATTTTTATCAGGAGTTCAGTTTGACAGAAATAGTATTTTATCAGGATGGGCACTTGGCAAAGATAAGACGTTACCAAGAGCAAGATAGATGCTTGGGTAAAATATCGTGCTAATACCTATTAAGAAAAAGCCGCCATCTCTACTTTTGACAGATCGTTATTTTCTCCCAAGTCCTACTCCAGGGGTAATGGAGATTTTTCTAGAAGGTGCTTCCAATCTTATCACAGAGTCAAAAAGAATAAAACGGAGAAATCTCAACTCAGCTCCACCAGGAGGCAAAGCCAGGACTTTCCTTGGCAAGTTCAAAGAAGCACGGGCTTGGGTGCAGGGAGCACCTAGAGAGGACCCGAAGGATGCCTGGATGGTGGTGCTCCAGGACCAGACTGCAATTCCTGGCCACAGATAAAGATCCCCTGGCAGGCCAGAGGCCCACCTGAGGCTGTACTAATGGGACTGATCTCAGAGGCCGCATCAAGATGGGGACATTGGAGAGGATCTATTAAGAGGAAATCCTTATTCACAGGGCTTTCTGGAACTGCTCTTGAAATCTCCTGCACTTTCTGACTCCATTTTCTGCCTGAAGTGTACCTCCAAGAACCAGGGATCTTCACTACCCAGTTATCTCCAAAGCCCTTACACATGGAAGCCCTGTGCTAAGATGCTGGCTGGCACCACTGGCAACTGGAATGAGCATTAAGTGTTTGTGCTGTTTCCTTTGCAGGTCTTGTCACCTGGTAAATTACCATTGCCTCTCCAATACCTGGTTCAAAAGTCCCTTCGAGGCAGCCTTATCCAATCTGCCCAGAGTGAGTTGGCTGCTCTGTTCCTCTCCCAGTAACTAGATTTCCTGGAAACCCCTACCATGGATCTAAGGTGATGGGTCTTACTACATTTGTAGCAGCTGTTCTTGCAAACTGCTTGGCACTGGGACTCCCATCCCCTCAGCACCTGTTCAAGGCAGATACTGTGCCAGGAAAAGCAGGGACAACATGGAGCCACTTTAGTTTCCTGAGTGTCCAGCACCAGGTCTGCAAGTGATAGGCATTCTTCTATGTTCCCAACTGCGGAAAGAAGACGATGACTGAGGAGTGAAGTGATGTCCCCACATCCAAAGAGAGCCTTTCCTGGGACTTCCTGGTGGTCCAGTGGTTAAGACTCTGTGCTCCCAATGCAGGGGGCCAGGTTGGATCCCTGGTCAGGGAACTAGATCCTACATGCCACAACTAAAGGTCCCGCGTGCCATAACTAAGACCTGGTGCAGCCAAACAAAACAGCAACAACAGCAAAACAGATTAGAGCCCTTCCTAAACCTTCTGCTCCCCACTTCAGTCAACAGCATTACCGCTATTCCCACTGCAACAGGCCAAAACCTAGGGCTCATCCCTGAATTTCTTCCCTCACTTTCCACATATGCTGTGTGAGCAATGTGTCGGAATGTTGGCTCTGCCTTCAAAGTACATTTCGAAACCACAATCTCACCGCCACCACCACGCAAGTCCCAGGCCCCACCATTTCCCACCTGGACTCATGCAACAGCCTCCTACCCGGCCACCCTGCTTCAGTCCACTCACCACTCAGCAGCTGGAGGACACTTAAAAATGGTTCTCAGACCCCCTCAGCACCCTGCTCAAATCACCCCTCATATGGCTTCCCATCAAACCAGAAACAAAAGCCAAACACCTCACTGTGGGCTACATGGTCCCAGGAAACCTTGACCACAGTTACCTTTCTGACCTTAGAATGCTCCTCCACTCCCTCTGCAGCCACCTCACTGGCCTTCTAGGTGTTCTCAAATGTACCAACCACCGTCTCACCTTGGAGCCTCCGCACCCGCTGTTGGCTTTCACACTCTGAACTGGGAGGCCCGCTTCAGTACCAATCCTTAGAGAAGAATCTGTGCACCAGCCCCCGAAGCCCCATCCCTGCCCATCTGTCGTCCCTAGTCTCTCTCACTCCATTTCTAGTTCTTCTTCACTGCACATATCACAGCATTCTCCCCACGTAGACATTTCTTTGTTCCCTTCTTGTTGGCCTGTCTCTACCCCTAGAATACAAGTTCAGTGGTAGAAGGGTCTTTTGTGGATCTGTCTAAGCCACTATTATACCTCCAGAGTCTATAGAACCAAGCATGTGATAGGCCTGCAATCAAGGTCTTAAATGACCAAGGCAAGGAATACAAGCAATTACTAGAACAGGTCAATGATAGCGATTGGGTTCCGAATGAGAATGACAATTCTGAGCGCCCTTACTGACCACACATGTTGGCTGAGTGAGTCTCAGACATTATCTTATTTAGGTCCCGAATCTCTGAAGAGGGTTTTATTGTTTCCATCTTAAAAAGGAAGAAGGAAGGGCTCACTGAGCTGTAGTAACTTGCCAAGACTTTCTGCAAACAAAGGGAAGAGGTTGAATTGACACCATGGCCCCCCCACCTGCCCACCAAACCCGTTTTCATTCCACCTTCTGCCTCTAAATAGCTCTTTCCAGGAAATCAAAGTTGCATTCCCATGCGACAAGTGGGGACAACCTGCATGGTTATACTTATAAGAGAGACAAGTAGCAGAACAGTTTCAATAGAGATCAAGAAAGTAAGGAACTTCCTGCAGAAAGATGGATTTGAAGAGAATCCTCATACAATCATTTCTAACAGCCCTCTGAACTCTGTTCAAACACAGCCAGAATACATGAGGCTGACAAAGCAACCCAAATATACTATCAGATGTCCTGGAGGACAAGCACACACAGAAAAAAGAAAAGGGGAAGCAGAAAGGAGGAAAATTCCTGGTATCTTGATCTCAGATATGCAGATGACACCACCCTTATGGCAGAAAGCAAAGAAGAACTAAAGAGCCTCTTGATGAAAGTGAAAGAGAGTGAAAAAATTTGCTTAAAACTTAACATTCAGACAACTAAGATCATGGCATCTGGTCCCATCACTTCATGGGAAATAGATGGGGAAACTATGGAAACAGTGACAGACTTTATTTTCTTGGGCTCCAAAATCACTGCAGATGGTGACTGCAGCCATGAAATTAAAAGACGCTTGTTCCTTGGAAGAAAAGCTATGACCAACCTAGACAGCACATTAAAAAGCAGAGACATTATTTTGCCAACAAAGGTCCACCTAGTCAAAGCTATGGTTTCCCCAGTAGTCATGTATGGATGTGAGAATTGGACTATAAAGAAAGCTCAGCACTTAAGAATTGATGCTTTTGAACTGTGGTGTTGGAGAAGACTCTTGAGAGTCCCTTGGACTGCAAGGAGATCCAACCAGTCCATCCTAAAGGAAATCAGTCCTGAAATTTCATTGGAAGGACTAATGCTGACGTTGAAACTCCAATACTTTGGCCACCTGATGCAAAGAACTGATTCATTGGAAAAGACCCTGATGCTTGGAAAGATCGAAGGCGGGAGAAGGGGAAAACAGAGGATGAGATGGTTGGATGGCATCACCAACTCGATGGACATGAATTTGAGCAGGCTCCAGGAGTTGGTGATGGATAAGGAAGTCTGGTGTGCTGCAGTTCATGAGGTTGCAGAGTCAAACATGACTGAGCAACTGAACTGACTGATCTTGATCTCGGCATCCTGGGTGCCCTGCTGTGAAGTCCTCTTGCGTCCTTTCACCATCAAATTTTATATTTTAAATTTAAGTACAGTTGAATTTGGGAGCTTCCCTGGTGGCTCAGACAGTAAAGAATCTGCCTGCAAATGCAGGAAACCCAGGTTCGATCCCTGGGTGGGGAAGATCTCCTGGAGAAGGGAATGGTTACCCATTCCAGTATTCTTGCCCGGGAAATCCCATAGACAGAGGAGCCTGGCAGGTTACAGTCCATGGGGTCTGGGGTCGCAAAGAGTCAGACACAACTGAGTGACTAACTAACACAGCTGACTTACACTGCTGTGTTAGTGTCTACTGTACAGCAAAGTGACTCAGTTATACATATATATGCATTCTTTTTATTTAAAAAAAAATATTTGACTACACTGGATCTTAGTTTCAGCATGTGGGATCTAGTTCCCTGATCAGGGATCAAATCCAGGCCCCCTGCATTGGAAGCCTGGAGTCTTAGCCACTGGACCACCAGGGAAATCCCTCTTTTTAATGTTCTTTCCCATTATGGTTTATCCCAGGACATTGAATATAGTTCCCTGTGCTATTGAGTAGGATCTTGCTGTCCATCGGTTCTATACATAACAGTTTGCATCTACTAACCCCAAACTCCCAGTTCATTCTTCCCAACCCCTTTCCCCATCTTGGGTCCTTTTGAAAGAATGCCAGCCTTTGGTCACCTAAGCTGGAGAGCTACTGCAGGAGTTAACATGAGGCCATTACTGGCGAAGCTGTAAGCAATCCCAAGGCTGCAAATAAAGATGGACCTATTCTGCCTTCCTTAGTCTATGCAACAGAGAGGAGGTGGGGACAAAACGGGTCAGGAAGGCTCAGCTGCCAGACTCCCACCAGACAGGAGAAGGGAAGAATGGGGGGAAATCAGAACCCTTGTCTGCCATCACCAGAGTATTCAGAGGCTGGTTGGAAGCAGCAGTCTCCAGGGGGACCTAGAAATGGTTAACTCACAGTTTCTCTCCTGATGAGTAGCTTCAGCTGCTCATCAATAGAATCTCCAGCTGATAATTATTAAGTGAAACTGGGGGCTTGCATTTGCATATGTAAAGCATACTTCCCTCTGAAGCCACAATGGGAGGGAAAAGCACTTCCTGATTGTGCAGCCCTGGGGAGGCGGGGGCCAGGCGGGGCTCCAGCCTGCTTTGCATGTGCTTCTCCACACTCATCAAGCCGGATACTCAGCAGAAATAAACCCCACATCCCAAAATGCGCCTTTGTCAAAATCCCCAGCTCAGATAAGAGACATCCCTCCGAGCCCCTGTGATAGGTGTCTGTAAGGTCTGAGATTATCCAATCTGGCACATGTGGGCAGGTACACACACACCTGGGTTATTGTACGGGATGATGGAGCAGTTGTTAGTTTCTCCAAAAAGAAGGCTTTTATCCTCCTCACGTATTTGACACTTTTCAATCTTGGCACCTGTCGATTAAGAAGCTTTAGCACCGAAGAAGCAAGAAGGAAACGCAGCAGCATCAAATTCCAAGTATCTGATGGCTCATCTCTCTTATGACATTTATCTTGGCTTCCGAGGAGGAAAGAAGTTACTGAGCTTGTCTCTCCTCCCACGGGAAAGGATGGCACACAGAAAAAAGCCTTCACTCCCAGGAGTATAGCAAGGACATTGTCCTTAGGATGGCTTAAAAAATCAGGGACTTTAAAAGACCAATGTCACTTGCTGGGACATGACTGTAATAAGGCAGCTGCCAGGACTGTCTAAATTGTGTAGGATGTCTAAGATGATATCTATGACATTCTAAAGACAGACAAAAGAATGAAAAAAACAATATAAATGATTAACTCTGGGTCTTTTCATCCTGAGCTAAAGTCCATGATCCTCTTGGCACCTCAGTTCCCCCATCTGGAAAATGGAAGTAAAGATTCTGCAGGAATTCTTACATGAGACCAACCACATTTTAATTTAAGATCTATCAGTTCAGTTCAGTCGCTCAGTCATGTCTAACTCTTTGTGACCCCATGAATTGCAGCACGCCAGGCCTCCCTGTCCATCACCAACTCCCAGAGTTGACCCGAACCCATGTACATCGAGTCGGGGATGCCATCCAGCCATCTCATCCTCTGTCGTCCCCTTCTCCTCCTGCCCCCAATCCTTCCCAGCATGAGGGTCTTTTCCAGTGAGTCAACTCTTCACATGAGGTGGCCAAAGGATTGGAGTTTCAGCTTCAACATCAGTCCTTCCAATGAACACCCAGGACTCATCTCCTTTAGGATGGACTGGTTGGATCTCCTTGTAGTCCAAGGGACTCTCAAGAGTCTTCTCCAACACCACAGCTCAAAAGCATCAATTCTTCAGCGCTCAGTTTTCTTCACTGTCCAACTCTCACATCCATACATGACCACTGGAAAAACCATAGCCTTGACTAGACGGACTTTTGTTGGCAAAGTAATGTCTCTGCTTTTTAATATGCTATCTAGGTTGATCATAACCTTCCTTCCAAGGTGTAAGTGTCTTTTAATTTCATGGCTGGGATCACCATCTGCAGTGATTTTGGAGCCCAAAAAAATAAAGTCTGACACTGTTTCCACTGTTTCCCCATCTATTTCCCATGAAGTGATGGGACTTGATGCCATGATCTTAGTTTTCTGAATGTTGAGCTTTAAGCCAACTTTTTCACTCTCCTCCTTCACCTTCATCAAGAGGCTCTTTAGTTCTTCTTCACTTTCTGCCATAAGGGTGGTGTCATCTGCATATCTGAGGTTATTGATATTTCTCCTGGCAATCTTGATTCCAGCTTGTGTTTCTTCCAGCCCCACGTTTCTCAAGATGTACTCTGCATAGAGGTTAAATAAGCAGGGTGACAATATACAGCCTTGACGTACTCCTTTTCCTATTTGGAACCAGTCTGTGGTTCCATGTCCAGTTCTAACTGTTTCTTCCTGACCTGCATACAGGTTTCTCAAGAGACAGGTCAGATGGTCTGGTATTCCCATCTCTTTAAGAATTTTCCACAGTTTATTGTGATCCACACAGTCAAAGGCTTTGGTATAGTCAGTAAAGCAGAAATAGATGTTTTTCTGGAACTCTCTTGCTTTTTCCATGATCCAGCGGATGTTGGCTATTTGATCTCTGGTTCCTCTGCCTTTTCTAAAACCAGCTTGAACATCTGGAAGTTCATGGTTCATGTATTGCTGAAGCCTGGCTTGGAGAATTTTGAGCATTACTTTACTAGCGTGTGAGATGAGTGCAACTGTGCGGTAGTTTGAGTATTCTTTGGCATTGCCTTTCTTCGGGATTGGAATGAAAACTGACCTTTTGCAGTCTTGTGGCCACTGCTGAGTTTTCCAGATTTGCTGGCATATTGAGTGCAGCACTTTCACAGCATCATCTTTCAGGATTTGAATTAGCTCAACTGAAATTCCATCATCTCCACTAGCTTTGTTCGTAGTGATGCTTCCTAAGGCCCACTTGACTTCACATTCCAGGATGTCTGGCTCTAGGTGAGTGATCACACCATCATGATTATCTGGGTCATGAAGATCTTTTTTGTACAGTTCTTCTGTGTATTCTTGCCACCTCTTAATATCTTCTGCTTCTATAAACATCTACAAACATGCCTTCATTAGACAATGTTTTGATATGAAGCTAAGACTTCTGTAAGAACATGCCTAGGTAGGAAATTGTATTAAAACACTGCCTTCCTGTTTCATGTGCTAAAACCACAAAGAAATTGTCAAATGCTTTTGGCCTAGGTATCTTTAAGATGTAGGGAAAATGTAAAAAGGCATTTGTGAAGTAATCAGAGTACAGCATTCCTTTCTCCTTTTTATCTTTCCCTCCATTTTTTTTAGTTGTCTTGTTTATTTTTAATTTTTAGGGCAATCAAGGTTGTTGTTCCAAAATATACAACTTAATTGTTTATTGACATGCTTCTTCTTGTACTATGTCATTGTTATGTAATAATTAAATTCTGTTATTAAATTATAATTTAGTTATATTAATTACATTATTTAATTATATGGTAAAGGTACACCCAAAAATCCTGATGATATATTAAAATGACTTTAGCTCAGAACACAATTCAAGTTGGGGGAGTCAGCAGTGCCAAATGCCATTAGAAAACAGCCAAGAGCAAGAGACCTCACACGCCCTAGACAGTGAACAGTGCTTGACAGAGGGCCTGGAGGAATGCTAGGTTACTGTGTATGTTCTTAGGTGGAGTAAGAAATCTTCCACTGAGCATCTACCTGGTGGCAGTGCTGGGATGAATACATAAGATAATGTACAAGAGGCATTTAGATTCCCGTACTAGGTATGAAATCAAGACTTGGTAAAAATTTCTTAGTAGTAATTTATCTCATTAACATCAGTCAAGCCACTTTTTCTGTCAATGATGGATGCTAGCTTTGAAATCACCTCCCATCAGTCTGCGTAACTGAAGTCTTCAAGGCCCACACAGTTGCAGTAGAAGGGAGGAAAATCCTTGCCTGCAGGGAGGAAGTCAACACAGAGGAGGAAGCAGAGGGGTTTCCAGCTGTGCTGCCCTTGGGCAAGTCGCTGAACACCGCTAAGTCTCAATGAACAGGGAACAAACTTTTCTGTCACTTTCCAGGGCCATTGGGAAATGTTTTTGTTTTTTTTTTTAAAAAAAAAAAAACAGCTTATGGGAAAGGCCTAGATTGGACAGGCAATCTTATGGGAATAGAACACAATGTTCTTCCTAAGTGAAGATACATAGGACTCAATCCATATTGCTATTCTGATGAGCCTGTTGTTTAATTTACTAGTAAAAACAGCCCTCTGTGTTCATGAAAGCATTACCATCTTCATATTATAAAGATAAGGCAAAACTGAAGACAAACAATGTTCATAGAGCTCTGAAAAGCCATGTGAGTCATTCCAACCTGGTGGAGGGTACTCATCATGTCAGAAGGCTCCCGATGTTACATTAGTTCCAGGAATAGACACGAGAAATAAACAAGACAGTGAGCAGGCCCCTGACTGGCCACCATTTGCTAGCTGAGGCCTGGAGTGACCTTGCCCACCTGCTTTAGTGTAAAACCCAAGCCCTGCTCCCTGTGAGAGGAGCCGTGCCACAGTCCCCAAGTCGCCATCACCTCTCAGTGAAGTGGCTGCAAGCACAGCTGTATTTTCTAGAATATTACAGGGGCCTGGGACCCCGAGCCATCAGGCAATATATTTCCTTCTCAAGGAAACAACAAACACATCTGAAGCAAGTAATATCTACAGTTTCTGGGCCAAGAGATGTATGTATGGGTCAATGCCTCACAACATGAATAAATGCAAAAGAATCAAACTGACCTCTACTGTTGTCGGTATTAAGATTTAGACGGATGATGTGCTTGTTCCCAGAGAGGTTGGTAGAAAGTGGCCAGAGAGAAAATGAGGCCATGGGGAGAAAGAGATATGGCATGTCCTTAAGGTCAGGCCATTTCAAAAAACATCCTCACACAAATGAAAAGAGCCGCGTACATGTCAACCTGTCGCGAACTATTATTTTATTTCCTGCAATATACAAGCTTATTCCAAACCAAATTCAATAGGTTTTCACTCACTCACTCATTCATTCATTCATTCAATCTACACCTTTATAAAGCATCTGCAATATGATAACATGAGGACAGTTCCTCAAGGAACTGAAAGCCCAGTGCAAGGAAAGAGAAGTCAAAATGACAGTGCGAAGATTACGTATAGGACTAAGGACAGCGTGTGCTAGGGGAACACATAGGAGCACCTCCGAACTTAGTCTGAGAGGTTCAGGGAACCCTCTAGGAGTCATCACATCCATGCTGAGAGCTAAAGCATGAGAGGAGACACGTTCAAGCAGAGTTAACAGCAAACACAAAGGCTCAGAACCATAGATCCCATAGTCTTCCCAGGCACCCCAGCATGCCATAGTAACCCCCCCAGGAGCACTGTGGATGTTTGAAAAGCTCCTGAGAAGTATAGCAATTCTCAGTATCTCTGGGCACTTCCTGTGCGACCAGGTAGTTCGAGGTTTCCACAGTAGATTATATCACATCCTATATTTTTTGCAAAGCTGGGTTTTCAGAAGTCGCTGTGGTGAAAAGCAGTAGCTGCATGAAAATTAATGTGCAATGGTTGTTCAGTCTGATGCTAAGGTCTGAGAAGAAGGTCTGTGGATGTTTGCCCAATAGGTAAACAAAGAATGGGACGACAGAGGATGAGATGGTTGGATGGGATCACCGACTTGATGGACATGAGTTTGAGCAAGCTCCAGGAGTTGGTGATGGACAGGGAAGCCTGGCATGTTGCAGTCCATGGAGTCGCAAAGAGTCGGACACGACTGAGCAACTGAACTGGCTGACTGAAACATCCCACAAGTAAATGGTTGTGGTTATTTAAGAGGGAAATAAAAATATTTTTTCCTTCAGTTTATGTGTGTTCTCTTTTCAAACAATTACTGAACTGTTAGGACATAAACCACTTAATAAATGGAATAGCTAAGTCTTTGATTTGGCCTATGAGCAGGGTGAAAAAAGGACTGAAATTTTTACACCAAGGGTCCCAAGAAATGAGAAAATGTGGGAAACCTTTGGATTAGAGTCCAGAGAGACAATCCATAGAGTAGATAGAAAATCCTTTCATCTGACTAAGATACTGAGGACCAGGTGAGGACTGGATTGGTGAAAGATGATGCTGGGAAGGTAGACAGGGCAGATCCCAGAAAGTCTTGCAAGCACATGTATGAACTTGGCCTTCACTATGAGGCCAGGGGAAGCCACAGAAGAGTTTGAAACTTCACTGTTGCACAAAATACTACCCAACTTTTACTGGATTTTGCTCAGTTTCTTGGAAGGGCTGCATTTCAGCCATGTGGATACCACACTGTGGAGTCCACTTGAGGAGTGATGGGTGAGGACAGGTGAGAACCAGACCAGTTCTGGCAGAAGCCCTTGTGAGGTTTCTGCAGAATGGCTTGCAACATCACCTCATTCACTGAACCTAAGGAAAAACAGAGTGTAAAGTATAGAATGCTTTACAAACAAAAGTTATCACTGGCTAGCATTCCGATATGTGAGCTGCATATTCCAAAAGTAGCCAACCAACAGTGAATATCAGTCCTGCCTTGACCCCTCCTGTGGTGGGTTGCTAACATCTCCTTTCCTTATTCTGTATCACTGCCAAAGCTCATGAATGGTTACTCCTCTAATTCTTAAAACAACTTTTGGAAAAAACAAGAAAGAGCTATATGCTGAACTCTGGACTGCTTTAGCTTCAGGAGGCATTTGTTTTTATTAAAAGTGTTAGTCACTCAGTTGTATTTCAACCCTTTAAGACCCTATGGACTGTAGCCTGCCAGGCTCCTTTGTCCATGGAATTCTCCAGGCAAGAATACTGGAGTGGGTAGTCATTCTCTTCTCCAGACTGCTTAACTTCAAGAGTCATTTGTTTTTATTAAAGTATAGTTTATTTACAATGTTGTGTTAGTTTCTGCTGTATAGAAAAGTGATTATATATATATATATATATATATATGTATTCTTTTTATTCTTTTCCATTATGATTTATCACAGGATATTGACTATAGTTCCCTGTGCTGTACAGTAGGACCTTACTGTTTATCCATTCTATATGTAAGAATTTGCATCTGCTATTCCCAAACTCCCACTCCATCCCTCCCCAAACCCCTCTCCCTAGGCACCACAAGCCTGTTCTCTATGTCCGTGAATCTGTTTCTTTTTTGTAGATAAGTGCATTTGTGTCATATTTTAGCTTCCACATATAAGTGATATCCTATGAAGATCCAACCAGTCCATCCTAAAGGAAATCAGTCCTGAATGTTCATTAGAAAGAGTGATGCTGAAGCTGAAACTACAATACTTTGGCCACCTGATGCAAAGAACTGACTCATTGGAAAAGACTCTGATGCTGGGAAAGATTGAAGGCAGGAGGAGAAGGGGACAACAGAGGATGAGATGGTTGGATGGCATCACCGACTTGATGGACATGAGTTTGAGTAAACTCTGGGAGTTGGTGATGGACAGGGAGGCCTGGCATGCTGCAGTCCATGGGGTCGCAAGGAGTCGGACACGACTGAGCAACTGAACTGAACTATGGTATTTGTCTTTCTCTTTCTGACTTACTTTGCTTAGTATGATAATCTGTAGGTCCAACCATGTAGCTGCAAATGGCATTATTTCATTCTGTTTCATGGCTCAATAATAGCCCATTGTGAAGAAGCATTTGAAACAATGCATGTTGTCATTTCTCTCAAGTGTAATCTAAGAGTTCTAAGAATGCTGACTCTTCTTGTCTGCCTGTGTGATACGATTTACAATAAATATGGAAAACCCATCTCCTAAAACACTTTACATGAAGGCTTCTTTTATCCTCTAAAGTGTCATATTGAAGAAAAACTTCTTACCAGTCACAGAAAAGCTTTATCAGCCTAAAGCTAAACTGACTTCGTCACTCCCACATCCCTGGCATGTCCATAGTTAGAAAAAAAAAAAAAATAACAGTAACAGGAAGACAAAAGTCTTCCTGGCCACCCTGGGTCTTTGAAAGATGGAAGGAGAGGGATGTCTTAAAGGCTGACCGAGAGTGAGCGCCTAGCAGAGGAGCCAGGAGCACATGTGCATCACATGATCCTTCTCTTGTGCAGGACAGAGAATGGTCAGGGGACAGAGATGTCAGCTATTCCCAAGATGTCCAGCAGAAAAACCTGCTAGCTCTGAAAACTGCATAAAAAAAAGCTATCCTATGTTTACTAACCCTTCCACCTCACTGCTCAGGGTTCCAGGAAGAATGAGCCCTATAGAGCTACAAACAAGCTGGGGCTGTCCTCCCAGCCATCACTCACCCCTCCCCAGGGAAAAGGAGCGACACAGCTGATCAGGAGTCTATGTGAAGGATGTGTTAGCTCTCAGCTTGACCCTGCTTCCCTGCTCTTTCAAGCTCCATCTGCCTATAGGGAGCATGTGTCATGAGTCCCCAGGGAGAGGACCTGATGTGGTTTGCTCTGCTGCTAAGATGGTCTGATTTGGGTGAGGAAATTAGTTTACCTCGTGGAGACACATTCATTCCCTAGATGATTTCAACAACAAAAAAAGTGGTATCTTGATCTCTTTCTGCCTGGTCCTATGTGTCTCTCTCAATGGGTTCTCACCTCAGATATGGAAGGGAGGAGTACTATGTATTGATCCTTAAAACCTTAACTCTATAAAGAAAGCAAAGAACCAAGTCAGCTGGTAGAAAGGTAGGTTTGACAAACCACAAATCATTTGCATCTCAATGGCTCAGCAGTAAAGAATCTGCCTGCAATTCAGGAGACACAGGTTCAATTCCTGTGTGGGGAAGATCCCCTAGAGAAGGGAATGGCTACCCACTCCAGTATTCTTGTCTGGAGAATTCCATGGGCAGAGGAAACTTGTGGGCTATAGTCAATGAGATCGCAAAGAGTTGGATACAACTGAACACAAATATAATATGGAGTCTCTATTGTATTCAAGACATTATTCAGCTGATGGGGACACTTGGGGAAGAAGGCAGATACAGTCTTTCCTTGGGAGCTATTTATAGTTCAACAGGAGTATAAATCAACGCCCCCACAGTTATTTATTTAGTTATATTTGTGGTAAGTGCAAAGTGCTGTGAGAGAGACCTCATCAAGAATTTCTGTCTTAGAGAAGAAGAAATATCATATGACATTCCTTATATGAGGAATCTAAAAAGAAATGATACACACGAAAGTACTTACAAAACAGAAAGAGACTCACAGACTTAGAGACGAACTTATGGTTGCAGGAGGGAAGGAGGGGGTAAGTGATCATTAGGGAGTTTGGGATGGACGTGTACACACTTCATTATTTAAAATGGATAATCAACAAAGACCTACTGTATAGCACAGGGAACTCAGCTCAGTGTTATGTGGCAGCCTGGATGTCAGGGGAGTTTGGGGGAAAATGGATACATGTGTACATATGGCTGAATCCCTTCGCTGTTCACCTGAAACTATCACAGCATCATTAATCGGCTATATCCCAATACAAAATAAGAAGTTAAAAAAAAACAAAACAAAAAGAAATTATCTGTTGTGGTCAATGTCTCCACCTCATGGGCAAGCCTAAGACTCAGGAACCACTCTCAATACCAACATTGCACCCTCCCCAACCCCCTATCCTGGACCAGAGCTAATCCATCATCCAATCCTAGCTACTTCATCTCCCCATCACCTCCCAGGCAAATCAGACTCTCTCCATCCCTACCAGCAACTCCACACATCAGTTTCCCAGCTGGTCTCTCCCCCTGACTGCTGCAAATAGTCTCCCAATTGATCTGCTTGGATCCATTGTTTTTTAAAGTTATTTTTAATTGTGGTAAAATAAACATAGCATGAAACTTACCATCTTTAAATGTACAAGGAAGTGGCACTAAGCACATCCTTATTGTTGTGATCGTCACCATCCATTTCCAAAACTCTTTTTCATCTGGCAAAACTGAAACTCTATACCCATCAGACAAGAATTCTCCATTCTGCTTCCCCTCAGCTCCTGGCAAAACCACTCTACTTTCTGTCTCTCTGAATCTGACTACTCTAGGTATCTCCCATAAGAGGAATCACACAAGATTTGTCTTTGGACAGCTGGCTTCCCTCGCCTAGCAGAATGTTCTTGGCTCACAAGTGCCTGATTTCCATTCTCTGCAGCACCCAGCATTGGGGAACAAATGAGCACAAGAGTAAAACCTGACTTGCATGGGTTCAGGAAAGGCATGTGCCTGAGAAAGGGAGATTTGATCCAAGAACTGAAAAATGACAAAGAATTAATTAGCAAACACAGGAGAGATAGTAGATCCAAAATAGAAGGGCAGGAAGTCAAAGTCCTCATGGGAGAAGGAGGTTGGTAGACTTGGGAAACTGGAAAACAAACTACATAACACAAAGCAAAAGCCAGAGTGGGGGGAGGAGCACGAACAGGGAGGGGGTTCCAGGTGATGGACTGCCCCAAGCAACAGGACCTAAAGTCCTGAGCAAAGGGATAATCAGACTTCCCCGGTGGCTCAGTTGGTAAAGAGTCTGTCTGCAATGCAGGAGACTCAGATTCGATCCCTAGGTCAGGAAGATCCCCTGGAAAAGGGAATGGCTACCCACTCCAGTATTCTTGCCTGCAGAATTCCAAGGACAGAGGAGCATGGCAGGCTACAGTCCACGGGGCCGCTAAGAGTCAGACATGACTGAGAAACTGAGGCTTTCACTTCTTCACTTTCTCTGAAGACATCCAATCCCAACAAGTTCTAGTGTAAACAGTACTATACTGTTGAGGGGCTTTTCAAAAGAACTGTCTCTAAGTAACTCTCCAAGACTACCCCTACCCAACACATAACGATTGTAGGCAAGGCAATAACCCTAATTTCTTATATGCATTGTCTCAGTTAATCCTCTCAACATCTTTTTGAAGTAAATAATTCTCTCCCATCTACAGGATAGTAAATTGAAGTAAAGACAAGTAACTAGCCCAAGGTCATTCTGCTGGTAAGTGAGAGTCTGAGATCTAGACAAGGTTTGTCTTCAACATCCATGAAGTTTTCACCAAATCATGTCCTTCTGAAGCCTGGAGGTTTTTTTTTTTTTTTTTTTAAATATTTATTTAAATTCTTATTCCAAAATACAATTCTATGTTTTGAGACATCACAGACACTACAGCAGTCTAAGCAAGTTGTAGGTGATATTTTAGTAACAAAGGATATTAGGATTTTTTTTTTTTTTTTTGCAGAAAATATAAAAAAGTAGCTAATATAGATTCAGTGCTCACTGTACTTGCTGGGAGACTCACGTCACAGCTCTAAGTTTCCCCAAAGAAGCCAGATTCTGGAAATGAAACCAGAGGAGCAACAGCCAGTCTGTTATAGGTGCGAGAATCCTCCAAGCCACGTCACTGGTCACATGCAGTTCTTTGCATGTGACAGTGTGTCTGGTAGGTTCAACCTACACATCACATGGTTACAGATCCAAAGGGAAGAAAAAACATTTGTTGTTCTTCAGCTGCTCAGTCGTGTCTGACTCTTCGCAACCCCATGGACTACAGCCCACCAGGCTCCTCTGTACATGGGATGTCCCAGGCAAGAATACTGGAGTGGGTAACCATTTCCTTCTCCAGGGGATCTTCCCACACTAGGGATGGAACACGTGTCTCCTGCATGCAGGTGGATTCTTTACCACCTATCTCAGAATGCTTTCTAAAGACAATTAAACAGAACCAAGAATGGCATCAAGTGTACTAGGCAAATTTAAGTGAAAAGCCAAAATACATAAAGACCAATAGGGCTAAACAGTAAAACGTGAAAGTTAAAGTCCAAGATAATATACAACAGGAATAGTAGATGATATTTTATTCATTCCCACGGAGGCTCTGAGATCCTTGAAAAGGGGTTGGAAAACTTTTCCTATAAGGGTCCAGATACTAAATATTTTTGACTCAGCTGGGTCATTTGTAGCTCAAAGTAGCCATAGACAAAAAAAAAAGAAAACGTGCTTCAAGAAAACGTTCTTTACAGAAACCTATGGTGAGCCTGATTTGACCTTCAGTCCATAATTTACCAACCCTCTCACCCTCCACCCTCCCCACTCTCCCTTCACCCCCTCTCCCCTCTCCATCTCTCTCCCTCCCTCTATCCTTCCCTTGTTCTCCCTCTCTCCCTCCCCCTCTATCCCTCCATCCCTCTCCTTCCCTCCCAACCTCCCTACCCCTCTCGCCAAAGTCCCAGAGTCTCCCAGTGATGCTCTCCTCAGGTGTCCACAACATCCTCCCTGCTCTACCATCCAATGTTCTCTGCTAACTCTTGGGTGCCTGCCTTCACATCCCCAGCTGACGTGAGAATGGGTACACCTGCCAGAGTGGCACCAGTGCCCTGACGCCACCCTCTCCTTCTGCTCTGGACTCACAGCTTATGCCCAGTGTTTCTCTGTCCCAATTTTTGGGATGGAGCATCCAACTGGTCACAAGCTCGGGGATTAACCAGGCCTGGGTCACAGGTGCATTCTTAGTCCCAACAGCCATGGTCAAGGATGGAGCAGACCTGTGATGCCAAACATATTTAGGGAGGTCTGCCGGAGCCGTGGGCAACAGCCTGTTCTTTGAGAGGGGCTGGTGTTCACCTCACACATGTCTAACATCAGAAAGAGAGGAAGGGTGACTGGGATCTACAATCCGAGAGCAACAGCAGACAGACTGGAGGAGCACAAAGCCAAGCTGGAATCAAAAAAGTACTTAAAGGAAGTGGGATGTGTTTACTCAGATAGGGAAGAATCTCAAGGACTTGGAGAGAGACCAAATGAGAGTGATAAAAATAATCATATGGATGAAAAAATCCAGTATGCAAAACTATAAAAATACAATTGTGGCGTAGGCTGCTCTTATCTTATGTAAAAAGGGGTACTACTCAACAGTTGCAGAAAGCTGCTTTTTAACCCCATAAGAGGCAGGATACCAGAGAATAAGAACCCAAGCAGGGGTACCTATCTGACTCAAGGAAGTTGACAGCAAATTCCAACAGGGGCTGCGAATGGGTACAACACAGTGTCTGAATCGACATAAATAATTAGGTATAAGTAATCAACCTGAATGTGTATGCAGAACATGGGAAGGGGAGGTTAACTAGCATTGCAAACAATTCTTCCCTTTGCATCAGAATTCAACATGGAGATGCTAGAACAGGAAAACTCATTAATTTCTTTGATTTCTATGTCCAAATGGACCTTAGGCAATGAGAAAATAAATCTCTGCTCAAATTCTGTTTTTAGCGTAAGCACTAGAACCAGTTCTCTCTGCTTCTCCAAGCTGACCCAGATCTCTCAGCGTTCTTTAAACACATGCTGAGATCTGAGGACAGTGTGTGGTTACGAGGTGGCTGATCCTCCACAGTTTGTTGTGATCCACACAGTCGGAGGCTTTGGTGTAATTAATAAAGCAGAAGTAGATGTTTTTCTGGAACTCTCTTGCTTTTTCTATGATCCAGTGGATGTTGGCAATTTCATCTCTGGTTCCTCTATCTTTTCTAAATACAACTTGAACATCTTGAAGTTCACGGTTCACGTATTGCTGAAGCCTGGCTTGGAGAATTTTGAGCATTACTTTACTAGCGTATGAGATGAGTGCAATTGTGCGGTAGTTTGAGCCTTCTTTGGCATTGCCTTTCTTTGGGATTGGAACGAAAACTGACCATTTCCAGCCCTGTGGCCACTGCTGAGTTTACCAAATTTGCTGGCATATTGAGTGCAGCACGTTCATGGCATCATCTTTCAGGATTTGAAATAGCTCAACTGGAATTCCATCACCTCCACTAGCTTTGTTCGTAGTGATGCTTTCTAAGACCCACTTGACTTCACATTCCAGGATGTCTGGCTCTAGGTGAGTGATCACACTATTGTGATTATCTGGGTTGTGAAGATCTTTTTTGTACAGTTCTTCTGTGTATTCTTGCCATCTCTTCTTAATATCTTCTGCTTCTGTTAGGTCCATACGATTTCTGTCCTTTATCGAGCCCATCTTTGCATGAAATGTTCCTTTGGTATCTCTAATTTTCTTGAAGAGATCTCTAGTCTTTCCCAATCTGTTGTTTTCCTCTATTTCTTTGCACTGATCGCTGAGGAAGGTTTTCTTATCTCTCCTTGCTATTCTTTGGAACTCTGCATTCAGATGGGACTATGCCAAAGTCTTTGACTGTGTGGATTACAATAAACTGTGGAAAATTCTGAAAGAGATGGGAATACAAGACCATCTGACCTGTCTCTTGAGAAACCTGTATGCAGGTCAGGAAGCAACAGCTAGAACTGGACATGGAACAACAGACTGGTTCCAAATAGGAAAAGGAGTACATCAAGGCTGTATATGGTCACCCTGCTTATTTAACTTCTATGCAGAGTACATCATGAGAAATGCTGGGCTGGAAGAAACACAAGCTGGAATTAAGATTGCTGGGAGAAATATCAATAACCTCAGATATGCAGATGACACCACCCTTATGGCAGAAAGTGAAGAAGAACTAAAGAGCCTCTTGATGAAAGTGAAAGAGGAGAGTGAAAAAGTTGGCTTAAAGCTTAACATTCAGAAAACTAAGATCATGGCATCTGGTTCCATCACTTCATGGGGAATAGATGGGGAAACAGTGGAAACAGTGTCAGACTTTATTTTTGGGGGCTCCAAAATCACTGCTGATGGTGACTGCAGCCATGAAATTAAAAGAAGCTTACTCCTTGGAAGGAAGGTTATGGACAACCTAGACAGCATATTTAAAAGCAGAGACATTACTTTGCCAACAAAAGTCCGTCTAGTCAAGGCTATGGTTTTTCCAGTGGTCATGTATGGATGTGATAGTTGGACTATACAGAAAGCTCAGCGCTGAAGAATTGATGCTTTTGAACTGTGGTGTTGGAGAAGACTCTTGAGAGTCCCTTGGACTGCAAGGAGATCCAACCAGTCCATCCTAAAGGAGATGAGTCCTGGGTGTTCATTGGAAGGACTGATGTTGAAGCTGAAACTCCAATCCTTTGGCCACCTCATGCGAAGAGCTGACTCATTGGAAAAGACTCTGATGCTGGGTAGGATTGGGGGCAGGAGGAGAAGGGGATGACAGAGGATGAGATGGTTGGATGGCATCACTGACTCGATGGACATGGGTTTGGGTAGACTCCGGGAGTTGGTGATGGACAGAGAGGCCTGGCGTGCTGCGATTCATGGGGTCGCAAAGAGTCGGACACGACTGAGCGACTGAACTGAACTGATCCTCCACAATTCTGAGCGGAGTTCCGCTACAGGGCAGAACCCTTCACGACCACCACGAGGGAGAAGTGCATCTGAGACAGACAGTTTTGCATCTCGATGCCCAAGGCATCGTGGTGGGGGCACAAGTGACCCTCCCTCCAGTTCTTTTTCTTGATTTTCTGCTAGTAAGAGAGTTGCACACTGAGGACACAGTCTCAGGCCTTTAGGCAGTGAGTATTAATGGCAGAATTAGCTTTAGAGTTTTGTAAAAAAATAAATAAATAAAAATATTTGCCAGGTACCCACCCACAAAACTCCAGTTCAGCGTGTATCACATTACGTTTTTTAGTTTAATACGGATCTAGGAATTAATTATCTGCCACCTGCCAATATGAGAGACTTAAGAGACTTAGGTTCGATTTCTGGGTCAGGAAGATCCCCTGAAGCAGGGCATGGCAACCCACTCCAGTATTCTTGCCTGGCGAATCACAAGGACAGAGGAGCCTGGTGGGCTACAGTCCATAGGGTCCCAAGGAGTTGGACACGACGGAAGTGACTTAGACAGCATATTAAAAAGCAGAGACGTTACTTTGCCAACAAAGATCCATCTAGTCAAGGCTATGGTTTTTCCAGCAGTCATGTATGGATGTGAGAGTTGGGCTATAATGAAAGCTGGGCTATAATGAAAGCTGAGCAGAAGAATTGATGCTTTTGAACTGTGGTGTTGGAGAAGACTCTTGAGAGTCCCTTGGACTGCAAGGAGATCCAACCAGTCCATCCTAAAGGAGATCAGTCCTGGGTGTTCATTGGAAGGACTGATGTTGAAGCTGAAACTCCAATACTTTGGCCACCTGATGCGAAGAGCTGAGTCATTTGAAAAGACCCTGATGCTGGGAAAGATCGAGGGCAGGAGAAGGGGACAACAGAGGATGAGATGGTTGGATGGCATCACCAATTCAATGGACATGAGTTTGAGTAAGCTCCAGGAGTTGGTGATGGAGAGGGAGGCCTGACGTGCTGCAGTCCGTGGGGTTGCAAAGAGTCAGACACGATTGAGCGACTGAACTGAACTGACTGAGCACAAGCACAGAGCCCTTCAGACGGCTCTTGTCATATAGCCAGCCTCGAAGACTGCTGGTGTAGGGCAAGAAACATTTAAACAAGGATGCAGACACCTTAGCCAAGGAGGGAAAGCAGATGTGTAAAGATCTCTATGGGCCACCAAGAGAGGTCTGGAGCTGCTTGTGCAGGGGCTAAGTACTGCAGCTGAGTTCACACTTAAGAGGTGGCTCAGGAGAGGGCTGAAGGCAGAGCCCCACTGGAGATGTCAGAAGAGGCTCGTCTCTGCACCAGGTGGGAGGAGGGGCTGAATGGATGTGGAGTTTCTCTGAAACTTCATGAATCCAAGATTCACACAAGGTAGTACATCCTGTGGCCTCTGGAATGGTTTTCCAGGCCAATGTTCAGATTCGATGTGACAGAAGATTCTGGGAGTTCTACCATGCATTAAACCTAAGCTGCTTTTCCCTTTTCCCCTAATGGGCTTGCCTATCTCTTATTTATCAAAATTCACTCCCAAATACTCAGAAGGTGCTTTAAAAACAGCCCCCTCACCCCAAAATACCTTCTTGAACTGACTCTACACACATATACTATTTATGAATGTACAACACATATACTATTAATGAATGTACAATGAGTACTTGTCTCAAAGACACTCCTTCTGCAGATCTCTCCATGGCTTACCTCTGACTTCAATGAAACTTGGCCCAAATGTCTGCAGGTCCGAGACACCTGCCTTGAGCACTCTGTTTCAAACAGCCCCCTATGCCAAGTGCCACTGGTTATCTGCCTTCCCATTTTTCCTCATAGAACATCCCACCATTTGCCATTATATTTTTAAAATTTAGGATCTGTCTTTCCCAGGACTTCCCTGGCGGTCTAGTGGCTGAGACTCTGTGCTCCCAATGCAAGGGTCCACGATTCCAGCCCTGGTCAGGGAACTGGACCCCACATGCCACAACTAAAGACCCTAAAAATAAATATATTTTTTAAAAAGTCTGTCTTTCCCATCACAAAGTAAACTTCCTGAGATCAAGACATATGTTTCGCTCACTGGTTACCTCCAATGTCTAGAACAGCACCTGGCACAAATTTCTCTCATCTTCATGGACTGAACAATTAATGTAGGAATCAATCTATGTACCAGCCACTTGCTGGTTACAGGCTGTAATGGGTTGACCCATGTTTTCCCCAAGTTTGTACTCTGACGCACTAACCCCAAACACCTCAGAATTTGGAAACAGGGTAGTTGTAGGTGTAACTAGCTGAGGTCACCCTGCAGTAGAGTGGGCCCCTATTCCAGCATGACTGGTGTTCTTAGAAAATGGGAAATCTGCAAAGAAGCATGCAGGCAAGAGAAGGCTGTAAAAGACCAGAGTGATGCAGCCACAAGCTGAGGAATGACCAGAAGGAGACACTAGACAGATCTTCACTAGCACCTTTGACAGAGCACAGACTTGCTCATATCTGGATTTTGGACCTCCGGCCTCCAGAAATGTTAAGACAATAAATTTCTTTTGTTTGAGCCACTCGGTTTGTGGCACTTTATCATGGCAGCCCTAGCAGACTAATACACAGGGACTCCAAACCAAGGATGTTCCATTCCAATCTGGAGCTATTCACAGTTCCCATCTGGATCACCCAAAACCACATTCTCCAGGCCACTTTTAAAAAAATGGGATTTCCATGGAGCCTCTGAACACTGAGTTTCTCTGGTGGCTCAGAAGGTAAATAATCTGCCTGCAATGCAGAAGGCTCAGGTTCAGTCCCTGGGTTGGGAAGATCCCCTGGAGAATGGAATGGGTACCCACTCCAGTATTCTTGCCTGGAGAATTCCATGGACAGAGGAGCTTGGCAGGCTATAGTCCATGGGGTCACAAAAAGTTGGACACGATTGAGCAACTAACACTTTCACAGAGGCTCTGAGCAATGATAAAGGGTAATAAGCTTTGGGAGTAAGTGGACAGGTAAATGAGATAACCATTTCCGGGGCAAATACCCTCACATGAATTCAGAGGTACAGGCATGTTTACATCAAAATCAGTCAGTAGTCTCTTACCTGAACCTTCACAGCTCCAAAACTGAGGGGAAGTCCAAAGAAGGTCTTTGATAAACAAACACGTATCCACCAGGTTTTACAGTAACGATTATCTGGGAGCAGCTCTTGCCCCACCTGACAAGGCTTTGGGAGGCACATTAAAACAATCTAAACAGCTGTGCCATCCTTCTGGGTCCCAAAGAACAGACTCTTGCCTTTTGGAAAGGGCGAAGCCCACCCATGAGGGTGGAAGATGCAGACTCTTCTCGCGTTTAGCAAAGAGAATCCTGACTTTCAGATGTCTCATTGAGACGCTACCCAGAAGGCAAGTCATTATTTCAACTCAGATGTCTTCCCAGAATACCCCCTTGTCATCTGCTTTCAAAAAAACTGAAAAGATGATGTTGTTGGAAATGTCATCTGCCTGTTACGCAGAAGCAAAATCAAAGTGCTCTTTGTGTTAAATGTGACTATCATCTCACTTGAAATCCAGAGCATAAATGTTACTAATACCCTCTGCAGTCACCCAGCCTGCTATCAGCTGGAGGAGGCTGCAAAGACAGATTCAGATTTTATAATTTTGCCACTTATTTTTTCTTGTTAATTTAAAAATAGCACAGTGTTTTAATTGCACTCAATTTAATGTATATACCTGCCAGTTCCAACACCCTTCATTATTTATATTGCTGGAAAAGCACTTAAAAATCAAATTGCATAATTTGTACTTGTACATCTTTAAGGTAGATTTATATCTGAAATTGTCAAATAGCGGTGGGCAGCATGGCTCTGAATATTAAGTTTTAACAAGTCATCAACCCCTAAATACATTCAGAGAATGATGAAAATGGGTCATTAGTTATTTGGGTAGGTAGCTACTAAAAGACGAGTTGAAAGGTCAATTCATGTCTGTAATTTCTAGGCGCAAGGGATCTAGGGCCAGACTCTTGAGGGGAAGAGAGGAAAGAAAGGAAAAGCAAGCAATCACAGGACACACGGACATTCCAAATTCTATTACCAAGGTCCCTCCCACAGGGGAGGGACCAACACAGCATCACCTGACATATTAACATCACACTGATAATTTGAACTTCTTGTTGACTCTGCAGTTTTGTTAGAAATATTATATAAATCTGTGTATTGTGCTATGCCAATTGATTCAAAAGGTCTCTTCACAGCAGTTGCAACAAAGTTGCACATGAAAGTAACATCATGAAAGTTACTTATGTCTGTGAAAATCGTGTTGCTTGGGAAGGGGTCTGCAAGATACTCAAGTTGAAGAATTTAGCCTGAAGAGAGATATATGAAACAAATGGCCTGTGATCTGTCCCTGGTGCGCCCCCACTCCCATCCCTTATCCTTCACCAGAGCACCGCATGCTGTTTCCTATCACCCAGGCCTCTACTATTTCCTCCAAATGGAAAATTCTTAAACAACTCTCAAGTTTCCTGACACCCATCCACAGAACTCCCACAGGCAGAATTTAGTTCTTCTTTGGTTGGTTCTGCCACTTTGCATGCAATCTTCCACTTCAGTAACTATCTCTTTGTATGAAACCCTCTCTGGTCACATCTGTGTTCTCAGAAAACAGAAGGCTGCTGCAAACCATAGACCACGTGCCTCTGAATCACCAGATTTACCCCAACTAACGCACAATGTGCCATAGAGCAGAAGCTCGGTGAAAATCCACTTCTGAGTGCATAACTCCCTGGGGGCCAGGCACTCTTCTGGGTGCTTGCCACTGTGTTATCTGAACCCAAGGGAACACCAGAGACGTGGTTTGATTTCACTGGGACTTGGGAGGCCAGTCCTTAACCCAAAGTGACACCAAGAGCAGGAAGCAGAGTAGAAGTTCATCCCAGGTTTCCTGGCTTCAACCTACCACGTAAGAGGAAACCGTAACAATGATGGAAATAGCAATAGGTAACACGTTATAACCTCTCATGTAACAAGTACTGTGCTAGGCACTTTGCATTTTAATTTTAGCCTTACAACACTGTAAGACATATGCTGTTATTATTTCCATTTTTAGAGGAGAGGAAACTGAGGAAAAGAATGATTAGGCAAGGTACCACACAGTCCCACAGCAACTAAATGGCGGAAATGGTATGTGAACCACCCACCATACCTGCCTCTTCCCAGCAGGCTGACTGTTACTCCACCGGGATACCCGGGAACCCTTTCGGCAGCCCTTGGTGGAAAGCTCAAGTGTGAGTCCAGAACTACGAGACTAGAACAAATGTCTTACTGGAGGCAAATACCACCCCCCACCCCCACCCTGACCCAGAGTGTATGACACAGCAGCATCTTCACGTTACTAGCATTGGTTGTAATAGTGACAAGACTGCTCTAGCCTGAAAGCTGCCCTTTGACATGGAAGCCAGGAGGTGGAGGTGGTGGTGACACTAAATCATCCAGAGATACTAACATAGGAGTTTTACAGTAAGAAGCTCTTTAATAAGACATGAAGCAAGATTTGGTACCAAATGTGTTTGCCCTTAAGTCAGCAGCATCAGAAATCATCTCAGGTGGTACCCACAGTGAGTACAGAATGTGGCCGGGGAAGGAGTGTCATATGACCCTTCTCTCTGGAATCCCTTCTCTTTGGCATCTGTTCCCTTTCTCTACTCAAATGCCCCACCAATGGCACCTAGACAACAACTTACAGGAAACATATGAGAAAACCATGACACAGTGATAGACACCAGTAAGAGTTCAAAGACTGGCCACAGGCTATCCATGGGTTTTATACTCTCACGTCCCTGGTGCAACTAGGGTGCAACCTACCCTCAAGGAACAGGATTGATGCAAGAGACTCCTTGATGACGTTTTCCTTAAGGATTAATCTTGTGTTTCATTGGCTTCCTAAGTAGTACTGCCTATTGGCAAGGGAGTGCCTCACTTAGGGACAGTCACGGCTGCACAGAACCCCATGTGGAACTGTGGAATTTCAGGACGTAGTGCACTGGAGGTCACTGTGTATATCACAACACATTTCTCACTAGTCATGAGTCATGTACCCAGGGATGGAGAAAAATGTCGCCAAGCCTGCTAAAGTGTAGCCAAGAAGCAAAGAACCGGCTACAGATTGCTACTCTCTCCTCCCTGCAATCGCCTGCACATTTGGCCATGGTGGTTCTCCAATCCCATTTGCCTTCTCACAGCCACCTCCCCTTTCTTCCCTTCACCCTTCCTACTGTACCAGCTGAGGTCTGAGCTTTTTACTTCCCTTCCTTAAGGTGCCCTGTGACTTCTGCTGAGGGTCCACATCATCTCGAGTCTTCATTTTGATGACTTCCTAGAGTGGAACCGCCATGCTTCTCCAGACTCCTAACAGCAGAGATCTCCCTGGCAATGAGTATGTAACCAAGACAGAGTCCACTGAAGTCTGTCCTTCAGCTCTATACCCATGGAGGGGAGGAGACAGCATCTGGCTCAGGAAGGGATGTGGGGGAAGCTGTCACAGGTCCCGGAGGTGGAAGAAGGACAAAGGCAGCATGATGAGGGCCTGGAAACCCTTGGTACTAGGTGAGTGCTGAGAAAACATAAGGGCATTAATACACAAAAGAAACCCAGATTGACTCTGCCTGAAATGCTGAAAACATATCCTCCTGGAAGCATCTATGAAAACGTGTGGAAATACCTGAAAATATGAATATGAGGAACACATGCTATTAAACTGCATTCAAAATTGCGCTCCTAATACCCAGACTATGGAATCGAAGCATGCCCACTGGGACATCTCGGGGAGCGGGGGATTTCTGTGTTTGGCATGCTATAGAAACAACAGCATCAGAATCAACTGTAAGGTTTGTCCAAATGCATGTTCTTAGGCCATAACCACATTCTGATTAAACCAGAATCCCCGGCAAGGATTTCAGGAATCTGCATTTTTTTTGAACAACCCCCCCCCAAGTGGTTTTTATTCCCAGTAAAGACAGAGGACACGGAGATATAAATTTGGGGAGTCAGAACTGGGTTCTAAATCTGGTCCTGAGGATGAGGACATCTTTGGAAGATGTCCCTCATCTAAGTGATGTCCCTGCTGAGGGCTGAATGTGGGACTGGTATTCAAATGCCCACAACCCTGTAGAGAATAGAGAAATAATCCTGACACAAGTAAAGCAAAGAGCATTCATGTCACGTTCTCAAGGCACCTCGACTTTCTCAGCTGTAAAATGTGGACGACCCCAGCTGGTTGTGCAAGATTCAGACAAGAGGAGGCAGACGTGGAGAGCAATTAGCAGAGGGTCTGGCACAGCCTAAGTGCTCAAAAGATGATATGTTCTTCTATAACAGTATCTATCGATCCATCTACATGGGTGCATATAAATTTACCAAGTATACAAACAGATGCAGCAAAACATGGCAAATTTCCCTCTCTTCTGTGGGCACCTGAACCTTTAACCCATCAGAGCTCAGGGATACAGCAGGCAACCTAGCCTACAGCTTACCAGGCTGAGAAACAATGCTTCCTTTTGTGAACCAGAGCTTAGGAACCAGCTTAAGACCACCTGACTCCCTCTTTCCCTGGCATATCCAATCCATCACCAAGTCCCACAGGTATCACAATATCTGTTCTTATTGTTCAGTTCCTCAGTTGTGTCCAACTCTGCAACCCCATGACTGTAGCACGCCAGGCTTCCCTGTCCTTCACTATCTCCTAGAGCTGGCTCAAACCTATTGAGTCAGTGATGCCATCCAACCATCTCATCCTCTGTCACTCCCTTCTCCTCTTGTCTTCAGTCTTTCCCAGCATCAAGGTCTTTTCCAATGAGCCAGCACTTTGAGTCAGGTGGCCAAAGTATTGGAGCTTCAGCTTCAGCATCAGTCCTTCCAATGAATATTCAGGGTTGATTTCCTTTAGGAGTGACTGGTTGGATCTCCTTGCTGTCCAAGGGATCTCAAGAGTCTTCTCCAACACCAAAGTTCGAAAGCATATCCAACCCAAATACTTCTTAGCCCCTCCACATGGGACCACCATGGCTTGGACCAGCCCCAGCTTGTGGAAGACAATGCCTCCTTCTGGGTCCCCTGACTGAAATATTGCTCCCAGCCAACACTCTCTCCACACAGCGGGCCCCTGCTCCGAGCCCATCAGTGCAGGGTTGCCAGCATTCAGCAAATAAAAATACAGAATGCCCAGTTATGTCCAAACTACACAATTAACCATGGTTTATCTGCAATTCAAATTTAACTGGCTGTCCTGTATTTTATCTGGCAACTTTTATCAATGGCTTTCTGCTGCACTTGGAATCAAAACCAATCTCCCGACTAGCATTGGCAAGCCTCACACCACTGGCATCGGCCTCACCCTCTGCTCTCACCTCCGGTTCTCATTGTTACCTGAGCACATCTATCTTATAGCCTTAGGATGGCTACACTTGTCATTCCCTCCATCTATGATGTTCTTCTCTCAGATCTTTGCTTGGTTCTAGCTCTGGCTCCATTCAGCCCTTTACAGTAAGTATTCTACACATGAACGAGCTCTGCTCCGAGAGTGCATTGGTAAGTCTGATTTGTTCATAAGTCCAACAAAATTAGCCTAGATACCCAACTAATACAATCAGCTGTAAAATACTGCACTATAATAGGGTTTATAATACTTTTCACACAAAGAACAAACACAAAAATAAAATTTTTATATTTTATATATTTTATATTTCATATATTTTTTCGTTTTCAATGATTTTTGTTGATATATACTCATATAAAATAATTAAATTTATATATGCATAACTATTTTGTACTCAAACACACACTGTTCACTCAACAACAATTTTTTTTTGAGTATCTGCTATGAAAATATTTTTAATCTTATAGTACAGTACCATGCAGCCATGGAATTAAGATGCTTGCTCCTTGGAAGAAAAGCTATGACAATCCTAGACAGTGTAATAAAAACCAGAGACATCACTTTGCCAGCAAAGTTCCATATAGTCAAAGCTATGATTTCTCCAGTAGTCATGTAGGCATATGAGAGCTGGACCAGAAAGAAGGCTGAACACCAAAGAACTGACACTTTTGAACTGTGGGGCTGGAGAAGACTCTTGAGAGTCCCTTGAACAGCAAGGAGATCAAACCAGTCAATCCTAAAGGAAATCAACTTTGAATATTCATTGAAAGAACTGATGCTGAAGCTCCAATACTTTGGCAAAGAGTATACCTGATGTATACTCCAATACCTGATGCTAAGAGCCAGCTCATTGGAAAAATCTCTGACGCTGGGAAAGATTGAGGGCAGGAGGATAAGGGGGTGACAGAAGATGAGATGGTTGGATGGCATCATCCACTCATCGGACATGAATTTCAGCCCACTCCAAGAGAGAGTGAAGGAGAGGGAAGCGTGGCCTGCTGCAGCCCATGGGGTTGCAAAGAGTCGGACACGACACAGCGACTGAACAACAACCACACAGTAACATGAAAAGTACAGCAGTGCAGTACAATAGCTGGCATACAGGGGGTTGGCATCAAGTGAACAGTCAAGAGTTACTGACTGGAGGACGGAGAGGAAGTGGGAGATGGCAGAGCTAAAGGATCCTCAGCAATAGGAGATGGAGGGAAAGCTGCAATTTCATCACACCCAACACTCATGGCACAGGTGCTGGTTCCTTGCTGGAACCAGATGCATGTTTGCATCTTTGAAATCATAACTTGAACGTTCCTATGTAAGGGATTTACTGTAACCTAAGATGGCCTCTTCAAAGACATTCTCCCTCAGGGTCTAGCTCTTTATCTTATTGTTTTATAATATTTATTGCTAGTGGACAGAATTTCTTATCATTGCCCTTACTGGGATGCAAGTTTTATGAGGGCAAAGACTCTCTTAGTTATGAATGTACTCCCAGAGCTGAGGAGCATGGGTGGCACATAGTGGGTACAAAATAAACAGTTGTGGAGTGAAGGAATGTTGGAGAAGGCATTGCATTCTACTCTACTAATGAGAGCCCCACAGAAGCGGTGCCAGCTGGAAACACCTGGCAGGTGGGGGGATGGGCAGGTGGCAGTTCAGGAGTGTACATGAACTCAGGTACGGTTCCTGATGGGAAAGTGCGGCAGGACAGGAGGGGTCTAGGAGGCAGCAAGGGGACCTGTTTGTCAAGGAGGTCTGATGCCAACTGGGACGCCTACCTAAATAGCAAAGATATCTCAATGCCAATCCTTGGCCTATTCTCCCTCAAAAAGAAGGGCTCTCACATAGAAAACAAACTTAGGGTTACCAAAGCGGAAAGGCGTGGGGAGGGATAAATGAGGAGTTTGTGATTAACAGATACACACTACTACATATAAAATAGAATCAACAAATATCTACAATACAGTACAGGGAACTATATTCAGCACTTTGTAATAACCAACAATAGAAAAGAATTTGAAGAAAATATATACATATGTATGTAAAACTGAATCACTTTGCCCTATACTTGAAATGAACACAACATTATAAATCAACTGTACCTCAATTTTTACAAAAAAAAAAAAAAAGGAGGGCCCTCAATCAGCTTCTCTATCCATGCATGGTAAACAATAAAACACCATGACGGCAGACAACTTCCACATGTTTGCTTTCCCCCAAGATTCCACGCAACCACATATGGTAGTTATGATTGTTCTCATTTTGTTGTTGTTGTTCAGTAGCTAAGTTGTGTCTGACTCTTTGTGATCCCTGGACTGCAGCACTCCAGGCTTTCCTGTCCTTCACCATCTCCTGGAGTTTGCTCAAACTCATGTCCATTGAGTTAGTGATGCCATCCAACCATCTCATCCTCTGTCACCCAGGCTCAGCAAGGTTAGGTAACATACCCAAGACAACATAGAGAGGAAGTAACCAAGTCAGGATTTAAATGCTGCGAAACTTAACATGTTCAACGTAAGAACTTGATAGTTGGGATGCATAGGATGAAACCGAGGCCTAACACCCTCTCTACCATAACATCCATCTATAAAGCAACTACACGAAAAGTAGTTCTTACCTCTCAGAGACGCAACAAAAATTAAATGTGTGAATCTTAACTGCTGAGAACAGCACCTGGCACACAGCAAGTAGAACCTAAGTGGTCAGCATCTCTTTAAGCTCAAATGTTTGGAGTCCAAATTCCTTGTATGCCGCATTGTTTTGAACATATCCTCTGGCTACCCTCCTCCTCCTCCAGACACATCACCCTTTCTCTCTGGACCTGGGTCTCATCTAAAAGTTGACAGAAGTGGCCTTGGCTGGTCATTAAGTCCCCAAACTGACGAGCTGGGCTCTCTGGGATCTGTCTGCTTCTTCCCTCTGATTGATACAGGCACTCTACTTGGCCCCATTTCATCTTCCGAATTCTTCAACCACCACTCACTCCCCGGCCTGAACCCCCTCCAGTGATCTCCCCCACAACACTGGTCTGTGTTTTGCAAGATTTTATGCCTTTCCTGCGATGGCACCCCACTCCAGTACTCTTGCCTGGAAAATCCCATGGACGGAGGAGCCTGGTAGGCTGCAGTCCATGGGGTCAAGAAGAGTTGGACACGACTGAGTGACTTCACTTTCACTTTTCACTTTCATGCATTGAGGAAGGAAATGGCAACCCACTCCAGTGTTCTTCCCTGGAGAATCCCAGGGATGGCGGAGCCTGGTGGGCTGCCGTCTATGGGGTCGCACAGAGTCAGACACGACTGAGTGACTTCACTTTCACTTTTCACTTTCATGCATTGGAGAAAGAAATGGCAACCCACTCCAGTGTTCTTGCCAGGGACGAGGGAGCCTGGTAGACTGATGTCTATGGGGTCACACAGAGTCGGACACGACTGCAGTGACTTAGCAGCAAGCACCAGGCCTTGGTTTAGAGCCTCCAAGTCAGTGTGTGTGTGTGTGTGTGTGTGTGTGTGTGTGTGTGTGTGTGTGTGTGTGTGTGTGTGTGTGTGTGTGTGTGTGTGTGTGTGTGTGTGTACGCGTGCGTGTGCACATGTGTGTGTGTGTGCGCGCATGTGTCCGGTTAAGTTATGAGGAACGCAAAAATTCATCCTGGAACTTTTCTGACTTGAGGAGATGAAATTCTCAGCCAGTCATGTGGCAGTGACTGCCGTCAGCATGTGGTCCATTTCCTCTAACAGGAGCAAATACCGAGCGAACCCAGATGACACTCGAGGAGCCGTGCTCCATCCTCTGCTCCTGTCCATCGTGCCATGGGAGGCCCCACGGATCCTGGGGCTCGTGTCGTGTTGTGCATCTGGGGGCTGACTCAAACTCTGCTGGAATTTCAGGATTTGGTTTGGCAAATATCAAGACAGAAAAAAACCCACTAAGATGAGACAGAGACGTGGGAAAGAAAGGAGAAAACAAAAACAAAAAAAGAGGCATGGAGCAGAGGGCTAGGAGGAGAGATTTAGGGAGACAAAAAGGGAAGGGGGAATCTTTGGGGAAAAAACAAACAAAAAGGGAAGGAGGAACATATTTTGGGGAGTCCAAAAAGTAGGAGAGACCAAAGGAAAGAGGATTGAGGGCGGGACCAAGTCCCCAAGAGAAGGGATAAGTAGAAACATGAAGAGGAAAAAAAAAAGAGGATAATTAAAATGGAGAGAAAAATGATATGAATAAATATTTTAAATGCATATAATGTACATCTTTCACAATGCATGTTGAAGAACTTTTGCCCATAGATGTTCAATAAATGTCACTGCCCCAAGCACTAGATGCTTCCATGGATAATCCTGTCATGGTGTGAAGGGTGAAGCCAGGCAGGCTGGGGCCAAATGCAGGCTTCATCCTATAACAGCTGTATGACTTTCAGCAAGTTGGCAGACCTCTCCAGGTCTCAGTTTCCTCATCTACATTGAGGATAGCAGTTTTGCCCCATGGGTGGTCCTGAGGATTGAATGTACTCATGCAGAACCAGTAAGTGTCATATAAACATCAGAGCTACCCAAGTTTACACGACTGCTCTGATCACTTCATCCTCCCAACAACCCCAGATGGAGATACCTGAATCCCCAGTTAACCCTTGAAGATGCTGGTACCCCAGTTAATACACCCAATAATCAGTAGGAGATGGAACTCAAACACACGTCAGGCTCCTTAGACTACAGACCACAGGGGAGGGGAAGGAGGGAAGGAGAGGATGTAAAAGAAAAAAAACAAAAACAGAGGGAGAAGCATCCTTTTCTCTTTAGGTGAAATGGAAGACATTGAGAAGGCAAAGAAACCAGAGAAGGAAGAGGAAAAAGGGGTAGAGTGGGCAGAAAGAGCCCGACCTTGACAAAGGTAAGTTGAGGGACCATCCCCATCCAGCCAACTGTGTCCCTCTAGCCAGTGAGGCCAGCCCTGGGAAGGGGTCACACTGGGCTGGTCCTCTCACAGAGCATCCAACACTCTACTGGACTCATCCAGCACCACAAAGCCACTGCCGCTGCACAGAAAAGGGGCTCCCACAGACCCTGCTTCGGACCTCTTCAAAGCATGAGGCTTCCTTCCTAGTTCCAGAAGTTGCATTAGAGCTGATGAAGCATCAGGCCCCACAGCCCTGGCCTGGGGAGGACACAGCTTGACTGTGCAGCCCTGGCAGTTGCATGTATCACCCTTTGGCTCGAGAGCAGAGTAAATTTGCTGTGGACATTACCAAGAGAAAATAAATACCGAAACTCCACAAGGACTCCATGCAATGGCTTTCCAAAGTCCAGCCACGTGCTGTAAGCAGATGTGGAGTCAGCCCGGACTGCAAAAACCTGAATTCAATTCACATTGTGAGGGAGGAGGAGGAGGAGGAGGAGATGAGGTTGCTGGTGAGGAAGAACAGTTTCATACCTTTCTAAAAGATGGGAGGAAGGGGGAATTAAAAATAGATTTGTTGTCGCCTTAACACTGCAAGCCACGCACACAACATTGATCAGACAGAATCTGCATGGCTGAGTATTGGACATGGAGGTACCAGTGGACTCATTTCTCACCCACAAATATTGACTGTGCAGTAAGAAAGCCTGCGAGTCCAAGACTGGATCATGGACCTTCATAGGCCATGAGTGGGCAAGTCAGCAAGCAAAATCCATGCCTCTCGGCTCACATCCACCCATCGCTCATACACACTCAGACACAAAAACTGGCCAAGCCCCCCAATCACCCCTCCTAAGCTTCCCAGTGTGTCCTGGACCACTCCTAACGAGCATGGGCAAAAGCCATGACTCTTCTCAACAGTGAGCCTGGCCCAACTCTCTGGGCCAGCCCCTTGATGGTTCTGATATGGACACAATGGGAGACCTTTAGGCAACCAGGGAGAGAGAGGGTCTGGGAGGGGTGGGACCCACGGGTGGGACCCACGGGTGGGACCCACCCCCACCCGGTGGGACCCACCCCACCCTGTTCATCTCCAGGTAGCACCAAGAATTCTGAGGAAGCAGGCTTCTTCCCTCCTCTGTACCCACATCCTTTCTGTGTCTTAGTTTCTGTCATACACCTTTAAAGGCAAGCATCTCCCTTATTCCAGTAATTCACTCCTTTAAATAAAATGTCCTGAGTCACAAAGCTAACAGGGAACCAATTTTCCATAATTTTCAATGGGAAAAGTTCTAATTAAAATTATAAATTTAGATCATAATTGAAACTTAACAATGCATTTGATGTGAAGCCAACTCTCCGCTCCCAATTTCCTAAAATGAAATAAAGACATCGTAAACATAAAACACCTGTACAGAAGCGACAAATTCTCCTGTGAGGATGTAAAATGTTTACAACACTGCTTCCTGATCAGAACAGTCTCCATGCTGCTGTCAACCTGCAGTTGTGCATGAGGCCGCCTGGCCATTTTCAGTTCTGGCAGCATGCACATCCCTGGCTTGTTCAGGCTTGGAGGTGTCTCAGAGTGTCTATTAGGATGTGCATGCGTGCTCAGTTGTGGTCTGACTCTTGGCGACCCCATGGACTGTAGCCCACCAGGCTCCTCTATCCAGGGAATTTCCAGGCAAGAATACTGGGGAGTATTGCCATTTCCTTCTCCAGGGGATCTTCCCAACCCAGGAATCAAATTCACATCTCCTGCGTTGGCAGGCCGATTCTTTACCACTGAGCCACCAGGGATGCTCCAGAGTGTCTATAGACAATTCCAATTTTCTACCAGCTGTATCTGGTCTAGGACTTAATACTTATTTATTGTATTATTTTATTTAAAATATATTTATTTTTGCAAATCAATAAAAATTATCTCTATATAAACATGATCCCCAAAATACACTACTGAGATATGCACTTTCCATTGTAAGGCAATCATTTAATGCAATAAAAATTAATTTAAAAAAAAGGAAGTGTAGACATGTATTTTCATATCTAGCCACCAGGCTCATTTCTCATGTTTAATCACCCAAATTAAAGGGTTATAAAAGCATTCATAAAAAAGTTTTCCACACACACAAAAAAACCACACAAAAAAAGATACGTACTTTCTACAAAGTATTTAAAAAAAAGAAGGGGAGTAGTAATATTGCCTGCAGTCCACAAAAGATAGAAGAACCCAAATATTCATCCAAAGATGAATGGATAAACAAAATGCAGTACAAACATACAAGGGAGTATCATTCAGCTTTGAAAAGAAAGGAAATTCTGATACGTGCTACAATGTGGAAGAACCTTAATGATATTCTTCCAAGTAAAACAAGCCAGACTTGAAAGGACAAATAATGCACGATTCCACATATGTGAGGAACTTAGAATAGGCAAACTGATGGAAACAAAATAGAACTGAGGTTACCAGGGGCCGGCGGGGGGGGGGGGGGGGCAATGAGAAACTGCTGTGATGAAACAGTTTTGGAAATGAAACCTGGTGATGGTTACATAACACTCTGAATGTACTTAATCCCAGGGAAGTGCACACTTAATGACTGAACTGGTAAACTTTATGTTATGTATGTGTATGTGTATATATATATATATATATATATATATATGTGTATATATATATATATATATGTTTTGTTTCTGCAACCCCAAGAGGCATGTGGGAGCTTATTTCCCTGACCAGGGATGCTAACTCATGCCCCCTGTAGTGGAAGCATGGAGTTTTAACCATTGGACTGCCAGGGAAGTCCCTATGTTTTATTTTATGACAATTAAATAAGAGGCACTCTACTTGGAAAACCTCGACACAGAAGCATGCTGTAGGTTGTATGTTATCAATATTTGGATCTAGTGAATTTGGGAATGAAGTTATCTTGGTGACAGAGCAGCTTGTTAAATGGCATACGGACTGTTGGAAAAGAGGGCTCATTGGTGAGACAAGGTTTTCAAGAAATATGGACTGGACAAAATATTTTAGAGGTTCTCCCCTCCTTTTCATAAACAGACTGAACACCTAGAGAGACTAGAGTCGGCATCCTTGGTGATCTCATCCCAAGGGTGATCGCTAAGCAGTCTTGCTTTCAGACTCTATTTGGAAAGACTTATTTCTGTTTGCCTGACACGAGCTATTAATAATAATGTGAGAGTTATGGCCCTTATAATAACGCCATGCCTGCCTCTCGTTAGCCTGTCTGCGAGGCGCTGGCCAGAGCATCTGAAATGATCTAGGGCAGAGAGGTTGCTAGAATCATCTGAGGACTCTTCACTAATGAATATAGTGAGAGTGTAGTGGGATGCTAACCCTCTTTCACCTCAAACTTTTTGGCCACTGGTGTTACCTAACAAAATCATTCAAGATTTTTGCTTGACCGAATTGATTTAGGTAAATTCATACACACAAAAAAGAAAGAAATAGGGGGACTTCCCTGGTGGTCCAGTGGCTAAGACTCCACGTTCCTAAAGCAGGGGGCCTGGGCTGGATCCCACATGCTACAACTAAGATTTGACATGCCAAAACAAAGATAGAAGATATTGTGTGCTGTAACTAAGACCCAGAGCAGCCAAATAAATATATATTTAAAAAAAAAAAAAGAAATAGGATTAGGTAGTCCTTTGGTCTCTTCCAACTATAAAGTTACTCTCTCAGTCATGTCCAACTCTTTGTGACCACATGGAGGGTAGCCCAACAGGCTCCCCTGTTCATTGGATTCTCCAGCCAAGAATACTGGAGTTGGTAGCCATTCCTTTCTCCAGGAGACCTTTCCAACTCAGGTTCAATCCCTGGGCTCATGTTGCAGGGCCCCGGCCTTGCAGGCAGATTCTTTACCATCTGAGCTATTAACCTCATCTCTGAAATAGCTCGTTGCAGTCTTTGCATGGCTGGCCCTGATTCTGGGGTGCAGAGACTGGGATGGGGGAAAAAAAAGAAATCAGAGTTTGGGATTATCATTCAAGAGTAAGAAAAGTAGTTATCTTCTTACTGGGCATCATCGGTGGATGGATGCTCTATCCAGACTTGATCTTCAATTTCAGCTATTTTAGTTACCGACATTTTTTGAGAGTTTTCTTCTTTCCCCCAGTGGTCTCCATCCAGTTCAGCAAAAAATCATTTCATCCCAAAAAGACACCACCCTTCTGGCAGAAAGTGAAGAGGAACTAAAGAGCCTCTTTATGAAGGTGAAAGAGGAGAGTGAAAAAGCTGGTTTGAAACTCAACATTCAAAAAACTAAGATTATGGCATCCGGTCCCATCACTTCATGGCAAATAGATAGGGAAACAGTGGAAACAGTGAGAGACTTTATTTTCTTGGGCTCCAAAATACTGCAGATGGTGACTGCAGCCATGAAATTAAAAGATGCTTGCTCCTTGGAAGAAAAGCTATGACAAACCAAGATAGCATATGAAAAATCAGAGCCATTATTTTGCCGACAAAGGTCCATCTAGTCAAAGCTATTGTTTTTCCAGTAGTCATGTATGGATGTGAGAGTTGGATCATAAAGAAAGCTGAGCACCAAAGAATTGATGCATTTGAACTGTGGTGTTGGAGAAGACTCTTGAGAGTCCCTTGGACTGCAAGGAGATCAAACCAGTCAATCCTAAAAGAAATCAATTCTGAATATTCACTGGAAGGACTGATGCTGAAGCTGAAACTCCAATACTTTGGCCACCTGATGCAAAGAGCTGAATCATTAGAAAAGACCCTGATGCTGGGAAAGATTGAGGGCAGGAGGAGGAGATGACAGAGGACAAGATGGTCAGATGGCATCGCCAACTTAATGGACATGAGTTTGAACAAGCTCTGGGAGATGAAGAAGGACAGGGAAGCCTGGCGTGCTGCCGTCCATGGGGTCACAAAGAGTTGGACATGACTGAGCAACTGAACAACAACTATCCAGTTCAACAAAAATCACTTTGTCCCATAAAGTAGTGTCAGAGAACTGGAGTGACCTTAACAACAACCTGAAGCAGGAGAGGAAGGAACCAATCATTCTAGAATTTTTTTTTTTAAGATTTTTTTCCCCCTAACATTTTCTTATGGAAGTTTTCAAACATACAGTAAAGGTAAAAGAATTTTACAGTGGACATGAAAATCCCCACATGTATATTCTACCATTATTAGCATCTTATCATACTTGCTATATCATACCTACCCATTCTTCTCACCATCCATCAACCCATTTTTAAAATTCATTTCAAAACAGTACATTAGTCATCAGCTCATTATTATTCTCTAGCCACTTTGGTATGTATTGCATTAACTAGGGTTTGATAAAATTACATACAACGAAATGCACACAGGCCAACCACTGGGTGAGTTTTGACAAATGTCTATACCTATATAACCCAAACCACTTTTAAGATACAGACCATATTGGGGTAATGATGTAATTCACTCAACCCACTTCCCACTTAATCTCTGCCTACACTCCCCATATGCAACCATTTTTAAATTTATTTCCATTATAAATTGGTTTTTCCCATCCCAGAACTTCATTCATTAGTATTCAAAGTATATAATCTTTTGGGTATGCCTTTTTCAGAGTGTAACATTTGTGTGATATACCCACATTGTTACATTTATCGGCTGTCTGTTTCTTTGTACTGCTCAATGAATGATACACCATTGTAGTAATAAATCACTACCACTCTCTTATTGATGAGCACCTGGTCTGTTTGCAGTTCTGGCAATGATTACGATTCAAACTGAAGAGTCAGAAGGCAGGTGTCTGTTTAGTTTTATAAGAAACTGCCAATTTTCAAAACAGATGATCCATTTTGTACTCCTACCAATAAAGTATGAGAGTTACAGTTGTTCCACATTCTTACCAATCTTTTTAATTTTAGCCATTCCGGTGTGTTTGTGGAAGCATCTCATCATAGTTTTTCCTGCCTTTTTGTGGGGGTCCTCAAACTTTTTCTTTTAATAGAATTCCATTGATTTGCTTATGGTGTTTCTCAATGTATCTCTTCATATGGCTTTTTGAGTGGTTGCTCTGAATATTGCATTATACCCGCAAAACCTAGCAACACCTACGGGGGCAGACATTTTACCAGTTTGAGCAAAGTGCAGAAACCTTACCTCTCTTTGCATCCCTTTATTCTCTCCCATTTACAATCAAACTGTTTTAATATTTCCCCAACATACATTGAAAGCCACACCAGACACTTTCCAAATGCCTTTATATCTTGGACACCTACTGTGAAACTTAAGTGTCCAACAAGCAGACACACCTGTGTGAGATTAGATGCAAAAATGAACATCAGGAGGTAGGGCAGCTCTTCGGTTGCCTTGAGTCTTTCCTGGCAAGGAAGAGATGTTTGGTTTTTTCAGAGCCATCTGTAGTTAGATCCCCAAGTCCAGTCCTGAACTTCACGAGAGCCAAAAAACACTGCCTGAACTGCCCTCACAGATGCCTGCACACAAGATGCTCCTTATGGGCAGAGCAGTCCCAGGGGCTTCTTAACCACAGTTTCCCTGGTGATCTGGTTCTGGGTGGTTCCCAGAACTGCTCCTCGCAGCTCAGCTGAATCAGTGTCTCCAGCCTCTCCTAGAATTCGGCAAGGTACCTAATAATGGCAGTAAATCCTTTTCTGCTTAAACTCATGCATTCTCTAGTCTGTAACTGAACTCTGATAGATAGAGTCCCATGACTAATTACTGGCAGAGCAGGGATCAAAACCTGATCTCTGTTCTTTCTTCTACTGTGCGCTGCTGGAGTCTCTCTCTTGACAACGTTCTTCAAAGGAGAACGAGTTGAAAGTCCCATACTCTATTTTGAGAACATGCGCTGGGAATGAAATGTTTATATTACTATGTCATTTCCTTTGCCCACTTTCCCACACCTGCCATCATCATTACCTGGCTTGGACCCAGACACTGTGGGTACTTCCCAGACAGCACAATGGTGACAGTCACGGGGACATTTTTCTGCTGTGCCTCACTACTGGATCTGAATTAATCAAGACATTTGTTTCTTTGAAGATTAAACTCACTCTAGTAAACAGAGAAAGATGTAATCTAAAGTGGTTTCCCATACTTACCTGCATGTGGACAAACCCTCAAGTTGGAACTCAAAGATCTGAAAATTGCAGTCCAGCTACATCCCAACTTGGGTTACTGATCAAGCCTTTTTTTTTCCTGAGCTTCCACTGCTCCAGCCCCTTTGGCTTCCTTGCTGTGATAAACATACTTGGTCTCTGTGCCCAGTTCCTGACACACTGCATCTTAAACCTTTGGAGTTCTGGAATGATGAGGGTCTTACATATGCTAATGAGTTGGCTGGTGGCTGGGTACCCCTAGATAGCTTGAGGATTGGGTGTGGTCACCAAAAAGACCAAGGTAAGATTAGAGAGTTGCAACTTTCAGCCCCACCAGGCCCCCAATGTTCAGGAAGAGTAGAGGGGCTAGAGGCTGAGTTAAGCACCAGGGGCCAATGATTTAATCAATCATTCCTGCACAATGAACCTCTATTATTGTATTGTTCAGTTGCTCAGTTGTCTATAACCCCCCTAAAGGACAAGGTTCAACATAGCTTCTGGGTTGACGGAGGTGGTCCTAAGAGAAGGATGCCTAGAAAGCATGTAAGAATATGCAACCCCTGCCCCCACCATACCATGTTCCTAAGCTGTATCCTCGAATAGTAAACTAGGATAGTAAGTAGAGCACTTTCCTGAGGTCCAGGGGAGGAAGGTGTAGAAACCCCCTGAATTTATACCCTGTTGGTCAGAAGGACAGGTGCCAACCTGAGACATGTACTGAAGTGGGAACAGTCTTGTGGAACGAGGCCCTTCACTGGTAGTGCCAGAACACACTGGAGTGCAGAGAGCTGGAAAACTGGTGTGTGAAGTAACCCCCATGTATGTGGTGTCAGAAGTGTAGCTAAAAATTGTGTGGACTTGCTGTTCCTCCAATAAGACAAGCATATTCTTGCCATGGGACCTTTGCTCCTGCAATTTCCTCTGGTTGGAACCTGCATCCTTGTCATCTGTACGGCATGTACTTCATTTCCCTCTAGTGTTTAACTCAAAAAGCCTTCCCTAATAACTGGCATGACTTCCCCGATGGCTCAGCAGGTAGAGAATCTGCCTGCAATGCAGGAGATAAGAGATGTGGCTTCCATCTCTAGGTCAGGAAGATACTCTGGAGGAGTAAATGGCAACCTACTCCAGTATTCTTGCCTGGGAAATCCCGTGGACAGAGGAGACCGGTGGGCTACAGTCCCTGGGGTCACAAAGAGTTGGACACAACTGAGCATAACATAAATGAAAAAATGAATACCTGGCACATCCTGACTTACTGTTCTCCTTATAGCACATATGTGATTCAGTCTTATGACCAGTCATCCTTCAGTATACATGAGGGATTGGTTCCAGGACTCCCCCCACACCATATCAGAAATACCAAAATGCTCAAGCCCCTTATATAAAATGGTGTAGTATTTGCATATAACCTATACACATCCTTCTCTATACTTAAAATCACTTCTAGATTACTTATTATATCTAATACAATGTAATTGCTAATTAAATAGTTACTGGCCTACGGCAAATCCAAGTTCTAGCTTTTTAGAATTTTCTGGAATTTTCTTCCCAGAATATCTTTGATCCAAGGTTGGTTGAATCCAGAGATGTGAAATGCACAGTAGCAGATGGCCAGATGTACCTATTTTCCATGTCAGTATTCCCAGTGCTTAGAAAGATGACTGGCACATAGTAGGAGCTCAATAAATGTGAGGAATGAACTCAAGCTGCCTGACTGCATGTTTAAAGGGGACCCAAGGGTCTCACCTCTAAACCTGAGGTCACCATGCTGACTTTTAACAACCATCATAAATACTGAGATGGGTTATATGAAAAGCACGACAGTGAAACACATGTGGTGGATAGTTTTGAAAATTTACTGATTCTAGGACAAACTGGTTTTAACATTTCAAAACACCTCTGAAATCAGGCAGCCAACAGCAATAACCAGAGACTGCACAGCCGTGGTAACATAGCTGCACAGCTTGAACATTCAGAAACAGGTGGACGACAGGTGTCAGGGGCCCCAGGAACATCTGGCAGTTGATGGGGGAAGGGGGTCTCTCTTGTAACCCTGTGCACCAAATGCTTGTGGGAAGGGGCAGGTGGAGGGTCAGATGTGTTTGCAACATTCCCAGAAAAGGAGCCAAGAGTAGGCTTGCTCCACTACAAAGTGGGCATAAGGGCCTTCTTCGTGGGATTTTTATAAGAAACGTGATACAATAAAGCGGAGGACAGTAGGACAGAGAAAACACAGATGGCAATGACACTAAGTAGAGGAGGAATTCCAAAGAGTGAGGCTCAACGTGAGGAAGCTTTAAGAATACATGAACCAATATGTTTGCCCATATTTTCCTTCATACGTAGGCAGAGCAGTAAAATATGATAAAAACCCATCTAATTAGGTCTAAAAGGGCTCTTTCAATAAATATAAAAGATTCAAAAGGATGAGAAAGCGTTGTGTCACAGCTTAATTAAAAGCCTTTTAAAATTTCTTGGCTTTAGATAAAATGATGGTGCATCTTACAATTGGCAGTACCTAAGATTAGGCGATATAAGAAATTTGTTTGAGAAAAAAATTGGCAACAAATTCTAACACACTGTTGACCCCAAGTATTTCTCTTCTGGCTTATCCATTGACTTAATTTTCCTGTATTTAATCCCTGTGTCTATTTTCAGGCCTGATTATATCGTGCATTTCCCTGGGGGGAATAAGTAAATCTGAGTGTTTCTCAAGGATAATGATCTCTTGAAGAGTTGTCCTAGGGCTAGCAGGATCAGTGTCATCTGGCAATTTTTTAGAAATGCATACCCTTAGGTCTTCCCATGCGTGCGTGCTAAGTTGCTTCAGTTGTGTATGACTCTATGACCCCATGGACCATAGTCCACCAGGCTCCTCTGTCCATGGGGTTTCTCTAGGCAAGAATATTGGACTGGGTTGCCATGCTCTCCTCCAGGGGATCTTCCCAACCTAGGGATCAAACCTAGGTCTCATGTCTCCTGCATTGGCAGGTGGGTTCCTCACCACTAGTGCTACCCGAGAAGCCCCAGGCCCCCCAAAGTCCTTCTAAATCAGAAATTGTGGGGAGGGGAGTTATTATAAACAGCTTTCCAGTTGATTTTGATGCACTCTAGAGTTTAAGAGGCCCGATTTCAGGAAAATCACCAAGCACCATATACCAGCAGCTTGATCACTCAAGTTTAACTACTCATTGAAGTTTAAGTAAAACATTGAGAATGCATCCTATGCCAGGCACCATGTGAGGGCCTGCAACTCAGAAGACCAACTGGTCAGGAAGACCACTCGGAGGCAGTTTGCCTGCTGAGATGTGTGCCTATCCGTGCCTTCTCCCTGCTTCTTCTTGGCTGCTGGTCTGCAAGGACACTGAGGCCCATGAGACACACTGGACACTGAGATGCCTCAGCTCAGAGCTGAAGATGGCAAAACTGCAAGATAGCATTCTGGGATCTGATGACACTATGAGGCTACCACGTCACCCGATACCGCCCACACTGTGACTTCTTGGATGGGAGAGAGAAATGAGCTTCCCTCTGGTGAAACCACTGTTACAGGGGACCTGCTGTCATATGCTATGGAGCCGAAGTGTCACTGGTGTGCCACTCTCTTTCCATCGGCCTCTTTCCCGTCTGCAAACTCCAGGTTCTTCTTGCTGAATACCTCAGCTCCCACTTCCCATCTTCCCCTCCATCCACAGTCGTTCTTCTTGAGAACATTCTCATAGACCCACCCAACCCTTTAGGCTGACAACAAAATAAGGGCATCATTTCCAAGTGTCTTTACCCACACACCCTGTAGCATTACCCCCTGCATTTCACTGCTCAAAGTATGACCCATGGAGCAACTTCAACAGCATCACCTGGGAGTTCGTTGGAAAAATAGACTCTCAGGCTTACCCCAGGCTTATGAATCAGAGCCTGCATTTTGACAAAATCCCAGGAAATGTGTCTATGTCTGTCACAGCTTGAGAGACATTACTGTCACCATCATCTTCACTTACAGTTGCTCACCTCAGACCACAGACTGGGAGATGCGGGCTCTGGCTACACCCTCTCCCCTCCCCTGGGTCTCTCACTCTTTGTCAATCTTTGCTACAACTAAATGCCACCTACACCACCCTGAATTGCTACCCACTCTTCCGTGGGCAAAATAATTACATGCCCTTCTTTTTTTCTTTCTAATTCCCTCTGCCTGGGATGCCCTCTGAAGCTTCTGAATACCCATAGATTCCCCCGTTCACCTTTCAATGTGCTCTCAGTTCAGACGCCACCTCCATGAGGATTTTGGGGAGAGAGACTGAGTCTTCCACATCAGCAAGGTGGTACAGCAGTGGGCTCTGGAGCCCATGCCACCTACTAGAGTGTAACTTAAAACATTTGAGGCATTTTCTCTCTGCCTCAGTTTCTTTACCTGTAAGACTCAGACAACAATGGGCCTCTATGTATCACAGGGCAGTTCTACAAATTCAAAGAGGTAATAGAATTAAAGCATTTGGAACAATGTTTGATACCTAGTCAGTGTCAGTTGCTCAGTCATGTCCAACTCTTTGTGACCCTGTGGACTGTAGCCCACCAGGCTCCTCTGTCCACGGAATTCTCCAGGCAAGAACACTGGAGTGGGTTGCCATTCCCTTTTCCAGAGGATCTTCCTGACCCAGGGATTGAACCTGGATCTCCTGCATTGCAGGCAGATTCTTTACCATAATAACCACTTAATAAATGCTAGACATTAATCCTGGACACCAAGCCCTAGCATGGGAGCAGACACACAGTGGGTTCTCAATAAACATTGACTGAATCCAACTTGCAATTTCTGCATTGATGTCTGCGCCTTAATTTTTCCTGGGCTCATAAGTCTATCACACCAGCTCTTCACCACAGCAGAGAAAAGAGCCCAAATCCACCCCCCACAGGGACATTATTTAGATGAAAGAACATTTTCTGCAGCCATCCAGTCCTCAGAGCCTCGCCAAGAAATAGAAAAGCAAAGCAATATAAATGTTAATAGAAATTGTCTCTCTGCTCTAACTTAGGCTGCTCTCCCGCAGCCCAACAAAGAGGGAATCAGACGGCAGAAGGGACAGGAAAACATGGGACTTGGACACACGGAAGCCCAAAGGACTTCAGGTCCTGGGAGGAAAAGCAATTCCAGGCCAACAAGGAATAGAAATCAGGACAAGGGGCTTCTCCTTGGGAATGTCTTCAAGATGGCAGTCGTGCTCCTACCCTGGTCCCCTGAACACCCATCAACCAGTGCCTAAGAAGTGCAGCCCTGAGTCTACATGGTAGGAATGAGAAAGCGATTACAATGCAGTCCCTGTCTGCAAGGGTGACTGAGACAAACTGACAACTATAGTACAGTGTAAGATAATGCTACTAAGGGTACAGGAGCAAGATGTTAGATAAGCAAGGAGAGGCACATTACCCGACCAATGAGACAGGAGAGGAAAGAGGTTCAAGAAAGTCTTCTTACAAGGAAGACCCTGAGGCTGAGTGCTGAAGGGTGAACAGGAGTTAGCCTGTAAAGAAGGCAGGAAAATGCATTCGAGGCAGCAAAAAATGAGGCACAAAGACTGGGGACACATTATGGTAGGCTGAGTAATAGTCCCCAAAGATGCCCAAGTGCTAATGCCTGGAATTTGTGGATGTTAATTACATGGCAAAAGAGATTTTGTAGGTATGATTAAGATTGTGACAAGCAATTATCCTGGAGTATCTGGCTGGATCTGATATAGTCACAAAATCCTTGTACAGAGAAGCAGAAAGAGTCAGCATCAGAGAAAAAGTCACTGTACTAATGGAAGCAAGGACTGAAGAAATGCACTTCACAGATGAAGGATGGGGCCACAAGCCAAGAAATGCAGGCAAGCACATGAAGCTAAGAAAGAGCAAGGCAATGGATTCTCCCCCCCAGAGCTTCTGGAAGAAACCAGCCCTATGGACACCTTGACATTATCCAGGAAAGACTGATGCTGGACTTCAAATCTCTAAAAGTATAAAAGAATAAATTTGTATTATTTTAAGTTGTTAAGTGTGTGGTCATTTGTTAAGAGCAGCAAGAAATTAATATACACACATTGTTTAAGCTGCATCTTCACTAATGTTAAAGAAACATGTCAGAAAGATGAAACCAGCTAAGGACACAAGCCATGGGCCAAAGCATGACAGGCTTTGTGTACCACGCTGAATTATCTTCCACGTGGAGCTGCTGCTAACAGATATTAAGTAGGGGGATGAGAGAATAAGATTGCTAAAGCTCTGAATCCTCAAACTTGGAGACCTTAAATCTTAGGAATTACCACATGTCTAATTCCCTGCTTTATTGACTCGCATTTTTCTCATGGGCTGTAATGAATTTAGGAAAAGAAGGAATAACCAACTGGTGGGTGTAACTATTTCCAATCCCCCAATTCCATTCAAATGTTTCTGAAGATGCATGCATGGCTATATTTGTAGAGCCGCAATCAAAGATGAGTGTGCATGAGCAGGCAGCTGGACTGCACCAGAATTGGGAGTTTCCCCCCAAATTCTGGCCAGATGATTACTGTAAGTCTTAAAAGGCCATGAGGACTTCCCTGGTGCTCCAGTGGTTAAGAATCTGCCTACCAATGCAGGGGATACAGATTTGATTCCTGGTCTCAGAAGATCTCGCATGCTGCAAAGCAACTAAGCCCATGCATCACAACTACTGAGTCCGAGCACCCTAGAGCCCATGCTCTGCAACAAGAGAAGAACTTGAGAATGAGAAGCAGTGAGAAGCCCATGTACCACAATGAAAAGTAGCTGCCACCTGCCACAACTAGAGAAAGTCCTTGAAAAGCAACAAAGACTCGGTACAGCCAAAGGTAAATGAGTTAATAAATTTAAAAAGTTAAAAAATAAAAAGGCCATGCACTCAAATAATCAACAGCCCCCTCCCCCACCTCTAGGAAGCGGGAAGGAACGTACACATTGAGCGCCGACTCAGGGCCACAAGCATGTGAACACCACCTTGGTGGATTCTCAGAATGGGCAATTGTCACCCTTCTGGGCACAGACTAGGTGCCAGGGGCTCTGCGATTCTGTGACTGAGCTCCATTCCCCAAGCACAAAGCCCACCAGAGAAACCAGGCACAGAGACTATCCCTCCGTCCTGTGCCCCACAAGCCTCTGCCCAGGGTCTGCCCACAGAATGGCCTGACACACACAAGTGCAGTCACCACCAGGCTCCCTGCCCCCCAGACCCTCTCTGTGCATCACATCCTCCCCCAACACCCTCCTCTTCCAGCCACGCCCTTGGCCGAATGTCACTTGCTGCCAAAGGCATTGCCAAGGTGGCATCGAAGCAGACCTGGATCTGAACAAGCTGGCTTTGCTCTGGCACCACCACTCAACCCCTGAGGCCATGGCACAGGCCCAGTTCCAAGGCAGCGCCCTGGCTGTGGCCAAAGCAGGGGTCCCACAGGGAGCGGCGCTCAACTAACTGAAGAACTGATTTCAAACATCACTAGCCCTCTCGGACCTCAGTTAAAATAGTAAGCCACGGCCTTCAGAGCAGTACTTGGCTCCTTCCCAAACGGGACACCCCACAATGTGAAGGCCATGTACGCTTCCCAACCGCTGACGTTCCCCACAGCCCCAGAGGGCTCCGTGCTATTAAAACACCCAAGATGCCTGACACCTTTGAGCACACGTGGAGTCTCCTATTTGACCTGCTGTAAAAAAAACCCACCTGCCAATGCAGGAGACATAAGAGATGTGGGTTGGATCCCTGGGTTGGGAAGATCCCCTGGAGGAGGATATGGCAACCCACTCCAGTATTCTGGCCTGGAGAATCCCATGGACAGAGGAGTCTGGCAGGCTATAGTGATGGGGTCGCAAAGAGTTGGACACAACTGAAGTGACTTAGCATGCATGCATGCAAAGAGCACTGCTACGAAGCCCTCTGACAGGCTCTACGCTACCCAGCTCCACCTTTCCTTTAAGAATCCATATGTGGAGAAGTATATTCCTAAGAAGAGAATCACCAAGTTAAAGGGTAAGGACAATTTATAGTTCTTGGGATGAACTGGCAGTTTACTCTCCAGAAAGAACGATGCAGATGTGACCAGCAATGCAGACTGGACAGCCATTGATGGAGCTCTGGCTTTATTTCAGAACTGAGCCACCTGGCAACCACAAAGCTCAGGTAGCCCCATTCAGTTGATGTGGAAAGCGAGGTCATAAAATAAAATGATTGGCCCAGAGCAATACAGTTCTTTTGAGACAGGACTGGGAGAAGAATCTAAGTCCCAGATTCCTCCAGTTGTGTTGTATCTGCTGAATGACTCGGATTTCTGAGCTTTCCCACATGACAATGACAACAGCTTTCATTTATTAATGATAACCATAGTCCAGGTTCTAGACTGGGTACTTTATTATGTACACTCCCACATCCATCCAAGTCAATGAGGCAGTCATAATGATGATGCTGCCTCTGATAAGGCTGGCACCAACCAGCTCTGAACGCTAACGTGTGCGAAGCACTGTGCAAAGCTCTTTACGTTCATCGATTATTTTAACTCTCAACACCTATGAGTGAGGCACTAACAGGGCCAGTTTCTAGATGAAAGAGTGAAGCTCAGAAAAGCAACTTCCTCAAGAGCACCCACAGATTATAAATGGAAAACACATCCATTGATAAATGAATTTGAACACAGGGCTGTCTCCCAAACCTAATCATTTTGTTGCAATGCTAGACTGCCCCAACAGCCAACATCATCTGGTGGGCGGCGAGGAAGAGGGTTTCTAAAGAAGACTGTGAGAAAAATCAGCATTCCATTTTGGTTTCTCTTCCCCATGATGCACTCGCTGTGTAGTTTGATCCGTGCAGCGTTTATTTCAACACCATCCGGCTGGCTGCATACAAACGTGGTTCTCTCTCTTCTGAGAGCTGCTTCCCATTATAGCAAAGGAAAGCGACAAGGATTGGTACATATCCTGACACAAGCCTCCAAGGGCTAAGAGGGACCTTGTCATCAGAGCCTGGAAGAATATAGGAAGGCTCCCTCTCAGGGGTGCCCTCTGCAGTGCAGAGGCAGGAGTAGAAAGCAGCTAACATAGGTCTGTGTAAGGGGAACAGTACCAGGCTGGAAAAGAAGTCACAAGTTCAAGTCCCAGCCCTGCCAACAACCCAAAGTGTGACCTGGAGCAAGTCCGTCTTGGCTTCATGGACACTAGCACAGTTATTAAACAACATGATGTAATTCTGAACTTCCCTCTGGAGGAACTGGGGGCAATTCTTAGTAAAGAATGACTTAAATTCTTAAAGGATTCAGCAAATCAAGAAAAGATCCCTGGGTCCTAGATCATTTGCACAAGTAACCTATCATCTTAGAAGTTCTCGTCCTCAAAATGCACAGGCAAAAACCCATGCATTGGCCCATTCCGCCCTAAGGCAGCTACCATCACAGTATCTTCATGATCCTACACCAATTCACATCTTGGTAATACTGTAGACTGAAAACAGTCTAAGAAATAAATCATTACCTCCATCAAATAAGAATTTGATCATCTCCAAGAGATCCAGAATCTGCACAAGGGATCCCAATTCCAGCTGAATAATGCTATGACTAGTGAAGAAATGGGAGGGAGAAGGGGGAAAAGTCACTCTACTTCCCTGCCTTACTTTCGCCGTATGAGCAGAATGTGCCTTTATCCCTGTCATCCTCCTGCAATGGCTAAAGGGAGACCAGCCCTGCTGTCTGCCACCAGCACCATAATGGTTTTCTTATGCATCTATCAGTAAAATACACAGAATGCCCAGGTGAGAAGGAAAAGTATTCACGCCAATGTAACAAAATTCATAAAGCCAAGTTTGGCTTGCCAGAGATGATCTTTTCATCATAAGTTCAGAAGTCCCCAGGTGTTAACAGCTGGAAATGGTTAGTGGGTTACTCTTGCTGGGGTTTACAGCCATATTCACAGTGTTCAACTGAGATTTTCCAAGCACACAGGACTCCAGGCATATATGCATCAGCATCCCCAAGCCCAATCTCTCTCCGATTGCTCTGGCTTCCCAGCCAAACTTACTCCCTGCTCCCAGTTCTTTGGAATCAAAGGAACTCAAAAAAAAAAAAAAAAAAAAAATCAAGCTGCTTGGGGGAAAAAAGATGTCAATTTGTAAATTCCCTACTTGGCCCTGTCTACCTGTAAAAACACAGAAAAGTCCGGGGGAAGTAAAAGAAGAGGGTTTTGTTTCTCTTTTTAGTTTCCAGATGGAGCTGCCTCCGACTGGCTACCCCCACACCCAAGAGGCTGCAGGCACTGGTGTGATTTTAGTAGTACTGTGCAGGCCTTGGGCAAGTACCCCCATAAAAATCAACAACAGTGAGCACATCTGAGCAAGCCAGAGAGATAAAAATGAGAGCACCAATGTGTCCTTGGCTCTGAAAATGTCTGCAGCATCACCAAGCAGAGACCCATCAGAAGGACATTTGTGCACACGTGTCAGTCAGACTGAGCCAAGGTCTTTCAGAGGTAGAAACACTCCACCAGGCCGACAAAGTCTAAGGGGCTGAGAATGATGTGACCCCGAATGACACCTGACAGGACCCTTAGGAAAAAGGTCTTTGACCATTTCCCAGGATAGAGAGCTCAACTTATCAGCCACATGGCCTGGAGGAGAAAAAGTGCCTTCAACGGAGCCTGGCACTGCCAGACGACCAGCCTCCCCAGATTGAAGGGAAGCTGTTGACACTCAGAGGAGCTACCAATAATAAAGGAATCTGGTTAGTATGCTGATACCACCAGGCCCTGAGTCTGGCCACCAGAAGGGGCGCCACAGTAGGTGGCAGGAGTACCGAACGCGTCCACAGAGAGGCCAGCCTGAGCCTGTTTCACATGGCTTTGCCAGGATGCCTGTCATGTGCCACACACCTTAGCCTAGACATCCGATGGCATCCCTTCTGAGTCACTGTATCTCTTCAGGTGACTGTCATGGTAGTAGGGCTGCCATAACCAACGCCAGAAAGTGGCTTAAACGGCAGAAATTCACTTTCTCATAGTTCTGGGGGTTGGAAGTCCTAGATCAAGGTGTTGGTAATGTTGGTTTCCTCTGTGGCCTCTCTCCTTGGCACGCAGATGGCCGTGTTCTCACTGTTCCTTCACATGGTCCTTCTCTGTCTGTGTTGCAATCTCCTCTTCTTATAAAGACAACAGTCATACTGGATTAGGACAGCCACACTGTCCATACTGGACAACAGTCATACTAGACATGACCTCATTTTATCTTAATTACCTCTTTCAAGGTCCCGACTACAAACACAGTCACATTCAACATAAGAATGCTAAGGGGGACAAGTCAACCCATCAAAGTCATTACCATCTAGATACCATTGAGGGACACGAGACACACAGGAAGCAACAGACTTCTCAAAAGACACACCACGCCCACCTAAGGTCCAAACCCATATTTCCTAGACCCTGCCGAAGAAGCTGAAGTTGAACAGTTCTATGAAGACCTACAGGACCTTCTAGAACTAACACCCAAAAAAGATGTCCTTTTCATTATAGGGGACTGGAATGCAAAAGTAGGAAGTCAAGAAACACCTGGCGTAACAGGTAGGTTTGGCCTTGGAGTACAGAATGAAGCAGGACAAAGGCTAATAGAGTTTTGCCAAGAGAACGCACTGGTCATAGCAAACACCCTCTTCCAACAATACAAGAGAAGACTCTACACATGGACGTCACCAGATGGTCAACACTGAAATCAGATTGATTATATTCTTTGCAGCCAAAGATGGAGAAGCTCTACACAGTCAGCAAAAACAAGACCGGGAGCAGACTGTGGCTCAGATCATGAGCTGCTTATTGCCAAATTCAGACTTAAATTGAAGAAAGTAGGGAAAACCACTAGTCCATTCAGGTATGACCTAGATCAAATCCCTTATGAGTATACAGTAGAAGTGACAAATAGATTTAAAGGACTAGATCTGATAGACAGAGTGCCTGATGAACTATGGACAGAGGTTCGTGACATTGTACAGGAGACAGGGATCAAGACCATCCCCATGGAAAAGAAATGCAAAAAAGCAAAATGGCTGTCTGAGGAGGCCTTACAGATAGCTGGGAAGAGAAGCAAAGCGAAAAGTAAAGGAGAAAAGGAAAGATATTCCCATCTGAATGCAGAGTTCCAAAGAATAGTAAGGAGAGATAAGAAAGCCTTCCTCAGAGATCAGTGCAAAGAAATAGAGGAAAACAACAGATTGGGAAAGACTAGAGATCTCTTCAAGAAAATTAGAGATACCAAGGGAACATTTCATGCAAAGATAGGCTCGATAAAGGACAGAAATGGTAGTGACCTAACAGAAGCAGAAGATATTAAGAAGAGGTGGCAAGAATACACAGAAGAACTGTACAAAAAAGATCGTCACAACCCAGATAATCACGATGGTGTGATCACTCACCTAGAGCCAGACATCCTGGAATGTGAAGTCAAGTGGGCCTTAGAAAGCATCACTACGAACAAAGCTAGTGGAGGTGATGAAATTCCAGTTGAGCTATTTCAAATCCTGAAAGATGATGTTGTGAGTGCTGCACTCGATATGCCAGCAAATCTGGAAAACTCAGCAGTGGCCACAGGACTGGAAGAGGTCAGTCTTCGTTCCAATCCCAAAGAAAGGCAATGCCAAAGAATGCTCAAACTACCGCACAATTGCGCTCATCTCACATGCTAGTAAAGTAATGCTCAAAATTCTCCAAGCCAGGCATCAACAGCATGTGAACTGTGAACTTCTAGATGTTCAAGCTGGTTTTAGAAAAGGCAGAGGAACTAGAGATTAAATTGCCAATATCCGCTGGATCATCGAAAAAGACAGGGAGTTCCAGAAAAACATCTATTTCTGCTTTATTGACTATGCCAAAGCTTTTGACTGTGTGGATCACAATAAACTGTGGAAAATTCTGAAAGAGATGGGAATACCAGACCATCTGACCTGTCTCTTGAGAAACCTGTGTGCCGGTCAGGAAGCAACAGTTAGAACTGGGCATGGAACAACAGACTGGTTCCAAATAGGAAAAGGAGTATGTCAAGGCTGTATATTGTCACCCTGCCTATTTAACTTCTATGCAGAGTACATTATGAGAAACTCTGGGCTGGAAGAAACACAAGCTGGAATCAAGATTGCCGGGAGAAATATCAATAACCTCAGATATGCAGATGACACCACCCTTATGGCAGAAAGTGAAGAAGAACTAAAGAGCCTCTTGATGAAAGTGAAAGAGGAGAGTGAAAAAGTTGGCTTAAAGCTCAACGTTCAGAAAACTAAGATCATGGCATCTGGTCCCATCACTTCATGGCAAATAGATGGGGAAACAGTGGAAGCAGTGTCAGACTTTACTTTTGGTGGCTCCAAAATCACTGCTGATGGTGACTGCAGCCATGAAATTAAAAGATGCTAACTCCTTGGAAGGAAGGTTATGGCCAACCTAGATAGCATATTGAAAAGCAGAGACATTACTTTGTCAACAAAAGTCCGTCTGGTCAAGGCTATGGCTTTTCCAGTGGTCATGTATGGATGTGAGAGTTGGACGGTGAAGAAAGCTGAGCACCGCAGAATTGATGCTTTTGAACTGTGGTGTTGGAGAAGACTCTTGAGAGTCCCTTGGACTGCAAGGAGATCCAATCAATCCGTCCTAGAAGAGATCAATCCTGGGTGTTCATTGGAAGGACTGATGTTGAGGCTGAAACTCCAATACTTTGGCCACCTCATGCGAAGAGCTGACTCATTGGAAAAGACCCTAACGCTGGGTAGGATTGGGGGCAGGAGGAGAAGGGGACACCAGAGGATGAGATGGTTAGATGGCATCACCGACTCAACGGACATGGGTTTGGGTGGACTCCGGGAGTTGGTGGTGGACAGAGAGGCCTGGCGTGCTGCAATTCATGGGGTCGCAAAGAGTCGGACACGACTGAGCGACTGAACTGAACTGAACTGAAAAACACAATCCTTTTGCTCCAAAGGGATTTGCCTCCATGGACTTCCCTGGTGGTTCAGTGGTTAAGAATCTGCCTGCCAATGCAGATGACACGAGTTCTATCCCTGGGCTTGGAACTAGGATCCCACATGCCAGGGGGCAACTAAGCCCATGTGCCACAACTACTGAGCCTGTACTCTAGAGCTCAGACTCTGAAACAAGAGAAGCCACCACAATGAGAAGCCTGTCCACAGCAACTAGAGAAAGCCTATGCACAGCAATGAAAACCCAGTGCAGCCAAAAATAAATAAACAAATTATTTAAAAAATAAATAAATAAACAGAAGAGCTGCCTCCAACCAGTGCTCAAGAAGGTTAAGTAGCTTACCAGAGAGTCACGAATCTTAAAAGCATTCCACTGGGACTTGCATCCAGGGCCTAGCTAATTTTATCCCCAGTAGTTAATTGCATAGAACATGCCAAGACTACTCAGATGGAAACTGCTCTTTGTTGAGACAGTAACTGCCTGTCATCGTAACTCGCTCTCCTCTATTCAGGGTTGTCTAGATACCATGATCGTGCAGAGCTACACACTCTCCATTGCACAGCAAAAATGTTTAGGAAAAAAAAAACCAAAAAACCTTCATTGCAGGCCATTCAACTGTAGAATCATGACAACCCTCAGAAAGTCCCCATTTGATGGATGCTTGTTCTCTAAGTTGGATTTCATGCTTCCTAAGAGCCTTGTGATGGTCCCCCGCAGAAAACCTTACATGTAGTAGATAGCTGATAAATATTTGCTGAATGGATGAATGTATGTAGGAATGGATGGAGTAGTCAAGGCAACCAGTTTTAAATTCCACAGTCTGATAAAGGGCGTGACACTTGATTGCTGCTTCACGGGTGAGGACTGTATCAGACCCAAACCAGTGCTTTTCCTTCCTACTGTATATCTTCCTCCACCCAGTCAGCATGTCAGGGCGGCATCACCAACGAAAATGGAAGTGCCCTTGAGGATAACGGCCCTTACCCAGGTACAGCATGGAGAGTCCAGGGACCAATGAAACCTTCCCCTTAGAATTAATCCCAACACTAACTTGATGTTCTTTCTTCTCTTGCCAGACCCTTACTGGGTGGAAAGAAAGAAGGAAAATTTCACAGTCATTATCTGACTCCACTGTCCCTGTGATCTATGCTCCTTTATGGAAAATGCCATTGTCATTCAAGGAATGTGTTTGAGTAATTCTATAAGCAAAGAGTTACCATGAGCAGTTTCCAAAGAAGTGAAAGACGATATAACTCACAGCATTTACAAGTAATTAAAGGAAATAAAAAACACAAGAAGGCAAAATGATATAATGCAAATTATATTAACACATGTTTATTTTTTGAAGACTACTCAGTGACCAGTGGATAGCTAGTACTTTAGAGTCTTTTTGAAGAGAAGAGACCATGAATCAGTGGATCAAAGAATTAAATGGGAAACTCAAACTGGAAACTTTGGCCTTGACCACAGGAAACAGCTAGGTCTAGGTCTAACGGATGACCATGGGCATAGATTGACCAGGGTGGTAAGCAAGTTAGAAAGAACAGTGGCTTAAATTAAAGGCCCAGAAGCTATACCACATGTCATGGGAGAAGGGACAAAAAGGAGATGGGGTGGTCTGCAGAAGGAAGATGGAGCTGACAACCACAGGGTGTAGGAGGTTCCTGGGGGGACAAGTGATCTTTTCAACTGAGGCATTTAGACTGGACACAATGGTCATCAGAAAACCATTCCGTTATCCTGAGCAGAGGAACAAAATCATGTAAGAGGTTTCTGAGGAACTGACAGCATTCCAACTGCACTGCTTTGATTGGAGTCGAATGAATCAAAGAGGTGACCCTCAATGGCAGGCATGATGAATTGAGGGCGGTGAGGAGGACCCATGCATTAGAGAAAGAGAGCGCAAAGTTCCTGAAAACCAGGGACACATTTCAACAGGAAGTTATTCCCCAAATGATAGGGCACTAGAGTGGAATATAAGTGTTGTATGACGTTTTTCTCGAAAGACCAGTTATAAATTTTAGAGATTTCCAAAGCAACAAATCACAGACTGGAAAAAGAGCTCTAAGAGCAAATTGTTCCAAACCCTTATTTTAGGGAGTCATTCATTCATCACTTATCGAGCCCACACTGTGTATAAGGCACCATGCTAGGCATGGAGCAGGCATGAGTGTGCCAGGTATTACAAGAGAGGTAAGGGGATGAGAAACACCTGAAGTGCAAAAGTGGAAGTGTTATTCGCTCAGTCCTGTCCGACTCTTTGCAACCCCATGGACTGTTGCCCAACCAGGCCCCTCTGTCCATGGGATTTTTCAGGCAAGAATTCTGGAGCAGGTAGCCATTCCTTTCTCCCTCCAAGGGACCTTTCTGACCTAGGGATCGAACCCAGGTCTCCTGCATTGCAGACAGTTTCTTTATTGTCTGAGCCACCAGGGAAGCCCGAGAAACACCTGACTCCAACTTTATTCCTTAGAGATGTGGCAGTTTCACAAGGTGAACAAGTGGAAACAAGGCAGAAGAGAGAAAAGAGTCTGTGCTAAGGTGGAAGGACAAAGTGTGGCCTCAGGGCTAGCAAATTTGTCAACCACTGGAGCCGAGGGACAGAGAGACAGAAGGACGGAGAAACGGAAGGACAGAGAGAAGGAGGGATGGAAGAACGTAGCTTTCGCAAGAGAGGAAGAAACTGAGACTCCAAGAGCAGACTGCATTGATCCCTGTCAAGCCTTCTAACTCTGTGATATAATACTCTGCTATACTCAGCCTCAGTTCAAATTCTTCATATGTGCACTTAAATGTGTCCTAAAATACCACACAGAATAGAACTCTGAGGAGTGCTCTGAAAACCAGGAAAAGGGTTGATGATCTTACTGTAGAGAAGGTAAGTTGCCCACAGTAGACTGATCCATATGGCACGTGTTCTTCAGAAAAAATATGCGTTGCCTCCAGCCAAGCGATATGAGCAGAAATACCCAAGCCCAGACAGACAGAAAAGAGCACAGAGTCGGAGAAAGTGAGGAGAAATGTGGGGTTTAAATAAAAGTTGCTTCTTCTAGATTTCACAAACTGAAGATAAGAGTTCCTGCTAGCTGCATATTTAGTGCTGTGCCATTTTATAGATGAGGAAATTGAGGCCCAGGGAAGTAGAGTAACCTGTCACAATCACCCAACCATGAGAAGCTAATGCCAAAATTCCACCCCATAAAGTTTGCCTCTAGAGAGCGTCAATCAGTCCTGCTACCCAATGGAACCATCTTGTGGGGTGAAGAAGAAGATGGTGGATGCTACCTTGGTAGTTGGAACTACTTGGTAGGGAAGCCAGGAACTTGGATGCGATGCCAGGCCTAAGACTAGACATGAATGGCCTTGTACCAGTAAGGATGTCAATCTTGGTTGGAGAAATGGTCCTCTCCTGAGCATCTAAGCTGTCTTGAGGCATGCAGGATCGGTTGGTTCATGGGACCTGAGGCCTTCAAGGGGAGTGTTCACTAAGGCCAGGGACCCACTGGCTATGAGACACGGCAGAATGAAAGCCCCACCACTGGGCAACTAGGTAAGCCACACACTCCATTCCATCACTGATGGAAAAACATCAGGAAATCTCAACGTGGCCCCAGGGTAGTCAAGACACAAGGGAACAGGTAGAGAACTGGAGGAAATGAAGAGGAGTTAGAGTCACAGTAACTGAGAAAGAGAAGGATAGAGGGATGGAAGGATGGAGGGAGAGGAGAATGGAGAGGTGAATGAAGAGATGGAGAGAGGGGCGGAGGGATAAAGAGAAGGGTGGAGGGATGGAGACGGGATGAAGGATGGAGGCAGAGACAATGTGTGTGTATGTTGTGTGTGTGTGTGTATACATGTGGGTATCATGCATCCTAATGAGGGCAGCAACAAAACCTAGTAATATACTAGTTTTATTTTTTAAAAGGAAGTAGAGGCAACAACAAGGGTAAGAAGGACCAGTGACCTTGGTCCCCAACATTCCTCAACAGCCTCAACCAGAATCAAGTTTAAATTACGTTCCCATGGCACAGACTCTAGCGCCTTCAGGAATTTGCCGTGCGTGGCAGTCCTCACAGAGGTGTGTTATAAATATTTGGCGATGGTGACAAGGACAGCTACTAATTTACAGCCACCTAAGCTGCCTATCCCCACAGCTTTGTTTTGTGTTTGTCCTCAAAAATCTCCCCTTTATGAACCACTCCATCTTGACAGCAAAGTCACATATACTTAAGGGATGAGTGAATCTTGGAGCTTCATTTCACATCAATTTCTTATAATTAATCAGTTTTATTTAAACAGGAGGAAGGCTATATATATACATATATATATCTACAGACCAAGGAAAATGGATACAGTTTAGAGAACAATTATGCATAAGAGTCCCAGGAGGTTTTGCTGTTCAGATGATCATTAAAGAAATGGATGGAGTTGGTTTTAAAAAATTTCCAGCTCCCCTAGCCTCCCCTGAATTGGATAAATAAAAAAGAGAGAGTTATCTCTACTTCCTTCTGGAACCACATTAAAATGTATCCCCAGACAGCCTTTCGCTAAGAACCTCCCACCTTGGCTACTCCTCAAGGATATAAATTCAGGGCACCATCTCTGGCTTTCGGAAGCACATAAATTACAGTTCGGGGTTCACTCCTTACTGTAGCTACTGGTGGTTTATTTTTAAACACAACAGCCAGCATACACGTGGCTGGATACAGAAAACCAGGTTTTGACACTCTATTTAATCTGACGGTTCCTTAATTATCTAGTTGGTGGTTTTGTTTTAGGTTCCCCCAACCCCAGGTATAAATTTCTTAAGTTATAAATGATGAATCCCTGTATCTGTTTACTCTTCTTCAATAGTCCGGATTAAAAATTAGCCCCCACCAGCCAATAAGGATGAACCAGGCCATCTAGCAGACTGGTCCAAGCAACTGGGGGCTGCTTCCTGCCTCTCTACTAAGTTGGCTAAGACACCTAGAAGGATAGTGGAACTACAGTGATGTCATGATGTCACTATGGTGATTGACAGGCCAGAGATGGACTTTCTACTCTGCCATTTGACCATGTAACTCCAGAGGAATGAAAAAGTTGATCTTTGCCTGGAAAGATTAAACTGTCTGCTCTGGGGTCAGATAAACCACTTCAAATCTTGACTTCTTTGTGCACTCTTGAGCACATCCCTTCCCTCATTAAGCCTGTGGCCTCACCTGTAAACCAGAGGAAGGAATTACACCTGCTTCATAGGATCAGATGGGCAAAGTCAAAATTGAGATAAAAAACACCACACTGGAGATGCAGACATAAAGAACAGACTTGTGGACACAGTGCGGGAAGGAGAGGGTGGGACAAATTGAGAGAGTTGCATGGAAATATATACATTACCATATGTAAAACAGATAGCCAGTGGGAACCTGCTGTATGAAGCAGGGAGCTCAACCCCGTGCTCTGTGACAACCTGGGGTCTGGGCGGGGGAGTGAGGTGGGAGGTGGAAGGGAGGTTCAAGTGGGAGGGCATACATATATGTAGCTATGGCTGATTCATGCTGACGTATGTCAGAAACCAACACAATACTGTAGAGCAATTATCCTCCAGTTAAAAATAACTTTTTTATAAAAGACACCACATTGGAGATACAGACAGTAAGCACTGCTTTGATCATGTAAGTGCTTGTTTGAGCACTGTAATACAAATGTACCTGAGTAACAAACCAATCACAAAAAAAACAAAAGGAACTTTAAAAAAAAATCTGCAGCGTCCAGGTAAAATGGAACATGACGTCATCCCACCTTGCTACCCATACTGTCCTCACATAGGCCCATCACTGGCCCCTCCAAGACTAGCCAACCAAACACAGTTCTCTGACCCATTTAAACCTCACTCTGTCAATGGGGCACCCTGAATTCCTATGTGAGCCACCTCAGGTTCTGGAAGGATGCAGGGTGGCCACCTCACGTGTCCTGAACTTTGGGCTCTGAAGATGCAGAGGTAGCCCTAGGGAGACATCCTGGGATGATCCTATCAGAACAAGCAGAGGGGAGACGGGGAGGGAGGGTGGAAGGAGAGGGAGGGAGGGAATTAGCCTCTCAATGCCTCACTCATCTCATCTCATCACCATGCCCTGCTGAGTCTGGGGTCCTTGGCACATCACTCAGATAGAAAAAGTGAGGCTTGATAGACTAATTTATTCATCGGACATCCTTTTGTCTGCCGCACAGTTTAGGAATGTCAACTTAGCTCTGAAGTCCTCCAAGGTCCCCCTGGCTCACTCCAGGCCATCCTCTGGAATTCAAGTACAAGCTGTCCCCAACTTATGTCCTCAGGAGACACACTGCCAGAAGGGCTTGTGTACAAGCAGGGGTGGGAGAAATGAGGTCCACAACACAGAGAGAAGGGAGCTTGGATGGCAGCAGGGGGACCTGAAAGTCATGCTCAACTGGTGGGAACCCTTGCCTTCCACTCTCTTCGTGTTTCCCATAAGCTTGGAGCTTCCCTGGTGGCTCAGACAGTAAAGAATCTGCCCGCAGTGAAGGAGACCTGGACTTGATCCCTGGGTCAGGAAGATCCCCTGGAGGAGGAAATGGCAACCCACTCCAGTATTCTTGCCTGGAGAGTACCATGGACAGAGGACCCTGGCAGGATACAGTTCACGGGGTCTCAAAGAGTCAGACACGACTGAGCGTAGAACACTTTCACTTTGGGCTAGAAAGAATTGGAACTGGGCTGTTCCTCTGAGATCCTCATTTTACACAATCAGAAACTGAAGTCCAGGAAAAAGCAAGCACTGAGCAGCAAGTTCCTGGCCAGGTTAGGACTAGAACCCAGGGTACCTACCCTCATCTTCACATCAACATGAGCCATTCCACCATCCACAGAGCCCTCTCCACTCCTCCTTCAGAAGTGCCACAGATCCTTTGCCATCTGTTTCTTAAGTGAATGTTCACTTAAAGGATATATCAATAATCACTTAAAGGGTAATCAACATCAGGATAATCACTTAAAACATATATCAATATCACAGTAACAGCTGGGCAATTACCTAGTCTGCAAGTGGTCTCTCCAAGCCAGCTGTGCTCTGTCCCCACACTGCAAGTGGCCCTTTGGTGGAATGCAAAGCTACCATTCTTTCATGGCTCCTCTACCAACTAGAACAGTAGCTCCCAAATTTCAGTGGATATCACAGTCACTTTGAGGTCTGGCTAAAATATAAGAATGCAGGGCCCCACATCACCAAGGCACCTGTTGCAGTAGGTCTGGAGTGGAGTCCAAGAATCTGCATTTCAAACAAGTTGTAGGTTCAGAAATTCCCTCTGCCAAATTCCCCCATCTGGAGACATGTGGCCAAGAATCACAAATCAGACCCCTCATCTGCGACTCCAGTGGCATCAGACACACCTGACTAAAGTCGCTTTGCTTTCAGACACAGCTCAGACCTCTCCTGAGATCACAGATGTCACTGAGCAAGGGACCCCATATTGACATCCTGTGGGTCCCAGCTGGCAGGAAGCTTTCTTTTCACTGCTCTGAAACCAACACTAAAAAAAAACTCTGTAAGGAGTTACAAACCATCCACAATTTATTTAATGTTGAGTTAATTCTCCATCACTAACTACTAATTCCAATTTCATGTTTCCCTCTAGATAAATTGTTCCAACCCTTTGCACAATCTGTGACCAAATTCCTACCTCATCCCATATGCTGAAGAATGATTCGGACAGGTAGCCCTCACTTTGCAAAATAGAGGTAAATCTTCAAATCTATTTCCATAAAGTCACTCCTATGCCCTTAGGTTGCCAGATTGAGGAGAAAAATACAGGACACCCAAGTTAGATTTGCATTTCAGATGAACTATATAAGAGTTTTTAAAAAATATAAGCATGTCCCATGAAACATCTGGGATGTACTTATAGTAAAAACTATTAAACATTTATCTGAAATTCAGATTTAATAAAGAGCCTTGCGCTCTGTGGGATTCCCCGGTGGGTCCGTGGTAAAGAATCCACCTGCAAATGCAGGAGACACAGGTTTGATTCCTGGGTTGGGAAGATTCCCTGGGGAAAAAAAATGGCAACTCACTCCAGTATTCTTGCCTGGGAAATCCCATGGACAGAGCCTGATGGGGTCGCAAAGAGTCGGATGCAGCTTAGCGACTGAACAGCAGCAGCAGCTTGTGCTCTGTGATGACGCGGAAGGGTGTGATTGGGAGCAGGGTGAGGAGGGAATCTCAAGAAGGAGGGGACAGATGTACACACATAGCTGATTCACACTGTCGTACAGCAGAAACTAACACAACATTGTAAAGCAATTATACTCCAATTAAAAAAAAAAAGGAGCCTTGTATTTTAACTGACACTGCTACTATACCCGTGTACTCATTCAAAAAACATATATTAAACCTCTACTATGTGTTACTTGCTACAAGACAAATAGGCACAGGTGTAAGGTAAATGTTTAAAAAGTGGTTGTTAGGGCAGGGATAATTTTCAGTATTTTCTGAGACTTGTATTTCCTGCAACCAGCTTGCAAACATATGAGGAGACCAAAGGCCAGCGGATAAGCCCACCCAGAGCAACAAGATTATTGAGCCATGCCACTGATGGCAACAACCACCTCCCTCCATGATCTTACACAGCAAGACAAATACACTTCTTTTGGATAATGTACATTTTTTTCCTTCAGTTTTTAAAGGGGAGAGTGGGATGAACTAGGTTAAGTTTGACATAAATACATTGCCATGTGTAAAAGAGATAGCTAGTGGGAACCTGCAGTGGAGTACAGGGAACTCAGCTTAGTGCTCTGTGATGACTTAGAAGGGTGAGATGGGAGTGGAGTGGGAGGGAAATCCAAGAGGAAGGTGATATATGTATACACATAGCTGATTCACTTCAGTTGTATAGCAGAAACCAACAATGTTGTAAAGCAATTACACTCCAATTAAAGAAAAAGACAAATACACCCTTACTTAAGACACTGTTAGTTGGTTTTTCCGCTACTAGTACCAAAATGATTCCCAACTGATACACAAAAGATACTCCTCTTTGCTATGTATGTTATCTTCTTCCTCTCCAAGCAGACCAAAAATTGTTCCTGTTGAAGAGTCATATTGGTGGATAACTTCTTTCCTTTCATTTACTCATCCACCTACCTACCCACCCATTACACACAGTGTGCTGTGCTGTGTTTAGTCCCTCAGTCGTGTAGTCGTGTCCGACTCTTTGTGACCCCATGGACTGTAGCCCACCAGGCTCCTCTGTCCATGGGGATTCTCCAGGCAAGAATACTGGAGTGGGTTGCCATGTGTTCCTCCAGGGGATCTTCCCAACCCTGGGATCAAACCCAGGTCTCCCGCACTGCAGGCGGATTCTTTATCGTCTGAGCCACCAGGGATATACACTGTGTACCACCTGGTCTTTTTATTCAGTTGTAACAACCAACAGAGCAATGCTCTAGGGCTGTGGGGAGACATCCCAACTAGTGCCTCTAAGGGACGCTGAGAGTCAATCACCAATGTTTACCATCAAAAGCCTCTCTAAAACAGTACTTTGTAAATCTGCCCCCAGGGGCTGCCACAGAGTCCAGACTTTTTTCTTTCTAGTACTGATGATCCCTGGACTCTCTCCTCACCTATTCAGTATACTTCCTTAAGGTCAGATTACAACCCTGTAGATCCACTCCAGGACACTAATAAATCCACTCCAGGACACTCCAGTACCCACAGTGGGGCAGGAGAGCTCCCAGCCACAGGTTATCTGAGATGGCTGCTGACCCAACAGATTCTTCCTCTGTAAACAATCCCAAGCACTAACGACTGTGCTTAAGAAACCAACTGGCACTTATTTCTCTCTCTGGTGCACCAAACGGCAAAGGAAACTTAACGCATGAAGGATAAAAGTTACCAAAACCATACATGAAACCACTTAACCAACCACATCCTAAAATTTCATTTCAAATATACTCTTCTGAAGTCGCTTTGTCCCAAAGGGTCAGGCTGTCCACCCCTGCTTCAGCCCTCCTGGGCTGGGCCTTTCCACTCGTTTCACGATTACTTTCCATCTCTGAGACATCCTTCTATTTGTCATCACTCTGCTTTTATTCCTTCCAGCTGAGCTCTAAAGCTTTTCTCTTTCTAACCTCTAGGTTCCTGCAATACTTTGAAATAAAAGCCACAAATAAAATTAAAAAATAAAATAAAAGCTCCATCACAATACTGCAGTGTAGACAACTATTTCTGTTGCACTGCTGACAACTTTAGGTACTGTCTTTACCTCTCTTTCAATCAAGCCAAATGGGCTATTATTCATTATCAGTTCACAATCCCTTATTAGCACACTGATTGTGTCTACAGAAAAAATGTCCAAGGATGTCAATACCCTGAGGCAGACCTTAACAAATCCCCACCTTCCTGCTTCAAGGATTCTAGGCTAAGTGTAGTTCATCAGAACCACAGCTGGCTCACCAGACCATGCTGTGCAGAGCCAAACCAGATGCTGGGGGTAAATTTAAGACAGTGGCTGATTTATGAAAGGAGCAAGGTGGAAAAATTGGAAGGCACAGAATGAGGCTAAGAAAACAGACAAGAGGCTCTCTAGAGGAAATCTGTTCACACTGAGGATAATTAATTAATGTGTTGACGGGACTCCCCAAGGCAATCATGGGAGCTGCAGCCATGATTATTTTAATAGACTTAGGTTCCTATTTGATAGACGCAACGTAAGTCAATACAAGAGCTGCCTGGCCACATGGTCAATGGGCTGAGTTTGCTCCTTTCTGATCCATGATTATTCTACTGAGAAATGAAGTGGTCACCCCACCAACTCCAGGTTACCATCATTTTTAGCTTCAAACAGACTGGGATTGCACATTTAGAGGGAAACATCTTACTTGAATGGCCTGGACAGGTCTGTCATGTCTGTGTGTCCCACCCCAACCCCACGCTCCTCTCTACTGATCACACCCGCCAGGGATGCTTGATCCGAGATGGTGACTGGGCAGGGGAGAGGGTGGTTCAATCAGCAGTGCTGAGCCAAACGGAAATTTTACAGAAGGCACAAAAAGTTCTCACAGATGGTAAGTGTCTAAGCTGACAGGCATTTAGAGCTGGGGCTGGAAGACCATCCCGGGTTATGCAAAAGATGAAAGAACAGAGTGAGCTGGACAGGTGAAGGGGAAAAGAACGCAGCTGGTGAACAAAGAAACCAAGGAGAGCACATGGGGTGGAGGACTGAGAAAGAGAACCAGAGAATCAGAGGGAAAAGATGGAGAGACAGAGACAAGAGACAGAACTAGATAGTCCCTCCTACATCCTAGAAGAAAGAGCCTTGATTCCAAAATTTTCAGGTAAAAACTGAGCTGTACTTCCCGCTCCTGGGTGTTTGGGCACATACCCAAGTGTCATAAATAAGACAGCCATCCCCCTCTTCGAGCAGATCAGTATGTCTTACAACTAAAATATGGAGGATTAGAACTTGCATCCACACGATATCCTCTTCCTGAGCTAAGTACAAAGGTTACTGTCCTTTTAAAGTCAAAACATGCCTCCATCCAACAAACACTTGGTTGAGCATCTTTCTATGTCTATGACCTTGTACGTAGCGTTGGGTTAGAGAAATGAATCAACACACAGCTGGTACCCACCCACGGAGTGTGGAAAACAGAAGGGAGGTGGCCAAGCACACACAATTATGAGCCAGTCTGGTAAGTGCTATTTATAACTTGGTGTTAGCGAGGAGGCATGTAGAAACACAGAGCTTCTGCCAGGCAGGGGACAGGTGAGTGTGGGTTGAGAAAGTCACCCTGAAAGAAGCAATGTCTAAGTCCTGACAATAGCTAAGAATTAACAAGGAGAAGAGAGAAGGGCATTCCAGGCAGCCTGGCTCCAGCTGGATGCTGGAGCTGGCTCCTGACTGGTGGGAGAATTTACACTACAGAAATGGGCAAATGCTACCTATCAGAGCCTTTTAAAAATCCCTCTTTTCTGAGAATTGGTATACTAGCGCACATGTGAGGCCCAATGCTGGAGAGGACAGTCTATGATAAGGTTGACATGTAGTATGTCAGAGAAGGAAATGGCCAGAGATGCAAGGTGGGCAGGGGCTACTCTGAACAGATCCAGAAATTTACAGTCTTATGCCACTGTGGGGCGGGGTGGTGGGGGGTTAAGTCTGGCTGCAGAGTAGAAGATGGGTGCTAATAAAAGCTGAAGCGACTGAAGCCAGAGGGCTGCTGGAAGCAGAGCTTGGTCCTCCAGGACTGCCATCCCCATGCAGAGCCCTGGCTTGGTTCCAGGAGGGCAATTCCTGGGTTCCTAGTACCTATGGTATTCCTGAGGGCTTGGAAGGAAGCCACAAATTCAAAGCAGTAAAGGCAAGTCAGATTGTGATGGAGGGACTTCCCTGGAGGTCTGGTGGTTAAGACTCCACAGTTTCAATGCAGTGGGCATGAGTTTGGTCCCTGGTCAGGGAAACAAGATCTCACATGACACACAGTGCGGGCAAAAAGAAAAAAAAAAAAAAATTATGGAAAACGAAACCAAAACCAGAGGCAGAAGGAAGTAGGATTCAACAGTGCAGTGTCAACTAAACAACATAACTGGGCTTTATTATTTGCAACCACTTACATGATTCAGATTTTTAAGTCAAAGTGAGTTTGGAGTCAGGTGTAGGGCAAAGAGTGCTGAACTTGGAGCCACCGGCTTTAGATTGAAATCTTGGTTCTCCAGGTGTGTGACCTTGGGCAAGTTACTGAACAACAACAAATGTGTATTCCTTCTGAATTTCAGTTGTCTCACTCCAAGAACATGGACAGAAATACCTGTCTCCTCAGCTTTATTATGAAGACTACATAAAAATCTGAATAGGTAAGTCTCTTCTAAGCACTGAGTTGACCAAAAAGTTGGTCGAGTTTCCTGTACCATCTTACAAACACCCAAACAAACCTTTTGGCCAACCCAATACTATACTCGACAATTATGGGAGGTTGATCATAAGCTCAGAAATTCCTCACTTAAAGGTCCAGGTGAATTGAGGTAAACAATAAGAAAGAATACAAAGGCATGAGCACAAAGAAGAAATGCACTGAAACATTTTCATGAAGTGCCTTGAAGGGATGTCTTTTAAGTCAAATCTAGACGCCCAGTTGAAGGGCATTGTGAAAACTCAACAGATGAGACTAGGGAAGCCAGAGACGAAACATGAGTGGTGCCCCTTTTACACTGATCGGTCAGTGCAGGCTAAAGGTACAGTAGACAAACTACAAGTGGTTTAAGAACAAACTTCTCTTCTCACAGAAGCTCTAAAATTCATACCACCTCTGCACATAAAACCATTGACTTGGTCTGAGCAGTTATTTTCCTTGGTGCTAACTGTGCACAAGAAAAGCCTTGTGTACAACCCCAACTCCATTTCCTTTTTTTTTTTTTTTTTTGAGTGGTTCCAGTAGTTCAGGCTGCGCTTCCACTGCAGGGGGCACAGGTTCGATTCCTGGTTGGGGAACTAACCCCATGACATAGCCAAAAAAATAAAAATTTTAAATAAAAAAAAATAATAGAAGGAATAAAAGGAGGCAGAAGGCAAGGTCAGATAAAAGGTAACAAAGGCTTATTCAAACAAGACAGTTTCCTGCTTTAGAAATGGAGTGACCCTGATACAACATGTGAAGAAGTCTGTACGTACCAAGAGAAGAAGAGTCAAAGGAGGCTTAGTGGAGAGAAAAGTGTGGACCGGGGACAGGGCAGAGGCAGAGGGGAACAGGAGGGATGCTAAGCGAGAGCAACAGAGGGTAGCAAAGGGGACATGCACAAGGAAACAGGCTGGGGAACCAGAGGCATGTGGGTGAAGGGGCCTGCCAGGGTGACGGGCAGATTCTGCACAGGATGCTGAGCGCAAGACAACCAGTTGGAGGAGTGACAACGACAAAATGCATGTTTTTATTTCCTCCTGAAAATTCCACATGCATTAGATGAAAAGGACGGAAATATCCCTCTTCCACGTCAGGGATGAGCAAAGCAGAGAGCACATCAAAGGTCCAGTGATGAAGAGCCCAAAACATGAAGACAAGACTGATGATGCTATGGATCAGCGGTGAGACCCTGGGGCTATCACAGAGTTCTACAGGAGTCGCCCTTCATGCCCTCATCTGTACGCCCAGGTGGGCTCATTAACCAGGAGAAAATTATCTTGAGATAGGCAGGGAAGGACTGTCATAACATGGACTTGACCTTGTGAAAGTCGCTCAGTCATGTCCGACTCTTCGTGACCCCCTGGACTATCAGTCCACGGAATTCTCCAGGCCAGAATACTGGAGTGGGTAGTCTTTCCCTTCTCCAGGGGATCTTCTCAACCCAGGGACTGAACCCAGGTCTCCCACATTGCAGGCTAATTCTTTACAGGCTGAACCACAAGAGAAGCCCAAGAATACTAGAATGGGTACCCTATCCCTTCTCCAGGGGATCTTCCCGACCCAGGAATCCAACCAGGGTCTCCTGTATTGCAGGCGGATTCTTTACCAATTGAGCTATCAGGGAAGCCCTGGACTTGACCTTAGTCAAGAGTTTTAAATAGGTACTAACTCCCCAGCACCCAGCTCATGGTAGGAGAAGCCCTTAAATAGGTACTGACTCCCCAGCACCCAGGTCATGGTTGGAGAAGCCCATCCCTCCCAGGAAAGGGTGAGCAAAGGTTCTGCACAATCTTGGCAACTTTGTATTAACACAGAGTCTTTTCTTTCTTCAAAGTGAAGTATAATTTACAATGTTGTGTTAGTTTCAAGTGTACAGCAAAATGATTCAGTTATACATATATATACACACACACATATATTTTTTCAGATTTTTTTCCATTATAGGTTATTACAAGATATTGAGCACAGTTTTCTGGGCCATACAGTAGGTCCTTGCTGTTTATTTATTTTTTATATATATAGTAGTGTGTATCTGTTAATTCCAAACTCCTAATTTATCCCCCATCCCACTATCCCCTCTGGTAACCCTAAGACTGTTTACAATGTCTGTGAGTCTACTTGCTTTCTGAGTTCGCTTGTATCATTTTTTTAGATTCCACAGACCAGAGATATCACATCTGGTATTTGTCTTTCTTAACACAGAGTCACCTTAACATCTCCTTTCTCAAGCGAGAACCTGTCCATCTGTCCGTCCATCCATCTGTTCATTCATTTATTATCCACTGGATATTACTGAGTGTCCAGGACATGGCAGGCACTTTTCTGGACACTGAATAAGATGGACAAATGGCTGGTCCTAAGGACATTCACACTCTAGAGGAAGAACACAGATAAGCAACAGCCTCAATGATGGCAGGACACAGTGGCTGTGTTAGGCGGTGATCAGAGCTGTAAAGAACACAAGGCAAGGAGATACAGGCAGGGGGAGGATGCAGCTTGTTATTTCATAAAGGGCCCTAAGGGAAGCGGGAGGTAAGGAATGAGCTATGGAGGATCTTGGTAGGGAGAACATTTCCAGAGAGGCGGCCAGGAGAGCAACTGTGGTGGGAACAGGGGAACTGAACAGGCAGAAGAAGGAGCAGAGACAGGAGACAAGTTGGTGGAAGTGAGTTGGGGAGGGGGAGGAGCAGGGTGCAGCAGATCCAGAAGATTCCAGAAGGCCAGTGGTCAGGTCTGATAGAGAATGTGGAGCAGAGGGCTGTGCAATGTGGCTGTGGGTTGAAAGGACCCTTCTGCTGCTTTATGGGGTACAAACCGGGGAGGTGGTGGTGCTCTCCCCACAAGATCCTGGCAGGAATTCTGAAAGCATCAAAGAGCAGCCCCAATGGACAATGTCTGCCCTTTCAAAGAGCCACTGCTCTGGGTCAGGGTCAGCATTTCCTAGGCAAGGTTTCATCAGGAACCAGGGGATCAACCCACAAAGGCGTTTCCTCTCCACGTCGCCACATTCACTGGAAATCAAAAGAGGGGATCCATCCACCAGGAAGAAGCCCGACAGCCAGTAAGCTTGCCTCGTCATCATCCTTCTGCCATAATCAAGTAGGGCCAAAACACATCAGGCAACATTGGAAGATTCTCCTACCCTATCAAAACCTGCTAGAGGGCAAGAACCACAGGCTGACATTATTTATTTGTCTCCATGAAAGCAGACAGTGAAAAAGCTGGCTTAAAACTCAACATTCAAAAAGATCATGGCATCTGGTCCCATCACTTCATGGCAAATAGATGGGGAAAAAAAGGAAACAGTGACAGATTTTATTTTCTTGGGCTCCAAAATCACTGCAGTTGGTGACTGCAGCCATGAAATGATAAGATGCTTGCTCCTGGGAAGAAAAGCTATGACAAGCCTAGACAGTATATTAAAAAGCAGAGACATCACTTTGTCAACAAAGGTTCATATAGTCATGTACGGATGTGAGAGCTGGACCATAAAGAAGGTTGAATGCCAAAGAATTGACGCTTTCGAACTGTGGTGCTGGAGAATTCTTGAGAGTCCCTTGCACTACAAGCAGATCAAACCAGTCAATCCTAAAGGAAATTAACCCTGAATATTCATTGGAAGAGCTGAGGCTGAAGCTTCAAAACTTTGGCCACCTGATGGGAAGAGCCAATTCCTTGGAAAAGACCCTGATTTGGGGAAAGTCTGAGGACAGGAAAAGAGGGCAACGGAGGATGAGATGGTTTGATGGCATCATCGACTCAAGGGACATGAATCTGAGCTGGGAGACAGTCAAGGACAGGGAAGCCTGGCATGCTGCAGTCTATAGGGTTGCAAAGAGTCAGACACGACTTAGCGACTAAACAACAACAATTTATCTCTCTGAACTCATGCCATGCAATGTACACAGTAAGCACTACATAAATAACTGGGAGATAAATTAAAGAACTACATCTCTATCACGATCATCACTATCAGAAGAATGGCAATGTTTTTAAAAACACTTAATGATGTCTTATTCTATGCCAGTACTTCTCAGCTGAGGGTGACTTTGCCCCCTGCCTCCCACCCCGGGACATTTGACAATGACTGGAGACATTTTTGATATCACAACTGTACATGCATGTGTCAGGAGCAGGGAGCCACTGGCATCTGGCAGGTAGAAGCTGGGTAAACTGCCAAATTTCATTCAAATACAAAGAATTTTCAGGCCCCAAATGTCTAAGTGCTGAGGCTGAGAAATTATTTAATCCTCCTAATACTCTTTATTTGAGATACCTGAGCCACTGGGCCATTAACTTGCCCAAAGAGAGCTCAGTGAGCACCATGCTGAACTACAAAATGACAACAGTGCAAAGCAACAAACAGGCTGAACTCAACATTTCTAACATCAAATATGTTTTTTTTTTCCTCGCACATCTGAGTGCCCTCGAATCCAATTCAATTCTGACATTACCTGGAGTCAATGCACACATCACAGGTGAAAGACTCAGCTCCCAAGAACGTGTCCCATTTTGGACACCAGCCACAAGTTTGGGCCTCCTGAACCACTGACCGACCAGCTCTAAAGTCTGGGAGTTCCCAAGATCCCCTCCTCAGGTTCTATAATTTGCTGAACTGACTTGTAAGACTCAGAAAAGCACTTTACCTACAATCACTAGTTTATTATAATGAATACAGCTCAGAAACAGCCAAACGGAAGAGATGCACTGGGTAGGAAATAGGAGAGAGGGGCACAGCACACCCATGCCATCCAGGTGCACCACTCTCCAAGGGTTCACCCACCTGGAAGCTCTCCAAACCCTTTGCTTTCATTATGTGGCCATGGTTGATTTTATCATGGTTGATTAAATACAATATATACAGAACTCAAAGTGCAGATTTGGCAAGAGGAGATACGTGATGGGGTAGGGAGTTGGAAAGGAGATAATCACACATTGAGCCACAGCAAAGACAGTGACTGCAACCAATCCTCCCATTGAAAGGGGCAGTCAGGGCAGGAAAGGCAGATGAGTTGAAGAAAGTCTTTCTCGTGTGACCAGGGCAGGGGCAATAAACAATGTCATGGGGAAAGCATTAAAAGCCAGCTTTGGGGGTACATACACAAGCCTCAATACACTGTATTAAGAGATGAGAAACCAAAGATATCTTTATGCTCGGACACACGAAAGAGCAACGTGCTAAGAACACAATGAATCAGACTGGAACCCTCCAGGCCTCCCACATCCACTGACTTCTGTCTCCCCCAGAGCAGCATCTTAAGAGGCGTTTCATTTACTCCAACTAAAAATCAGCTAAAAATGCCACCATTGCCCCCAAAGCGGCACTGCCCCTGTTTAGACATGCCTTCAGAGCTTACTCCTAAGCACAGACAATGTTGAGGACAATGACGAAGGCCAACAGACAGAATGCAGGATGGACACCACCCCGGCCCTGGCTCCTCCTACACATCAGATGTCAATTTCTCAGCTTCCTGCAGAAGGCTGTCAGGAGAAGCAGAAGAGTCAGGTGTGTGAGGACCTGCAAACACACACACACACACCCCGTCTTCATTGCCTACCCCTCGCATTCCTTTGGCATGTAATTACAGAGACATATAACATGCCGGGTACAGTTCTCAGTGTTGGGGTACAACACCATTCTGCAAGGAGAAAAATCCTTAGTCCCATGAAGGTTTTATTTGTGTGTGTGTGTGTCCTGGGAAGAGATACAGACCCAAGTAAAGTTAAAAACACACACACACACACCTTCTGCAACATACTAAAGAGTGAGAGCTTCCCTGGTGGCTCAGATTATAAAGAATCCACCTGCAATGTGGAAGACCTGGGTTCGATCCCTGGGTTGGGAAGATCCCCTGGAGGAGAGCATGGCAACCTACTCCACTATTCTTGTCTGGAGAACCCCATGGACCAGAGGAGCCTGGCAGGCTATGGTCCATGAGGTCGCAAAGAGATGGACATGACTGAGTAAATAAGCACACAAAGAGTGACAAGTACTAAGGAGAAAAATCAAGTAGAAACTAAAGATAAGTCATGGGAGACAGGTTTGCATTTTTATTTGGGTTGGCCCAAAAGCTCGTTAGGGTTTTATCCTAATGAACTTTTGGCCAATCCAATAAATAGACTGAGTGATCAGAGGGAAATTATGGAGCAGGTGGTATTTCAGCAAAAGCTGAGTATCTTAGGGGAAAAAACCTGTATCTCAGGAAAGGGAATAGCTTGTCAAATTCCTGGCAAGAAGATGGCACACTCCAATTGGATAATTTAAGGAGACAGTAATAAAGGAGTGGAATTCAGGGAAACTATAAGCACCTCAGCAGCCCAGGGTTAGTGGGAGGAGGGACCAGGCTGTCCCAAGGCCTGCAGTGGTCCTGGGAATGAGACAGAAATGTACAGTTCCTGCAGACACAAGGTGTGCGCACAAGTGTACGCATTCTGCCAGTGGATGGACAGGTGAGTGGCGGGTAAATGAAAAGTATGCAAACCATTTGCTGATGAGAAAAACAATCATGTGACTGAATTTCTGAAAAGTACTCTGGAACCTCTGTACCCAAACAACTGCAGTCACTTCCAAAGTACTCACAATCAGAGGCCACTTAACTTATTCTCATGCTGCAGTCACTGCTGGCTGTCACTGCAGGCCTTTTCCCAGGGATCTGCCTGTGGGGCCTTGGACTGGCCACAGTGCCTTTGCATGTGCTTTTCTGAGTCCAGAACACCACCCTCCCTGTTACCTGTGGCCAGGCAAATCACCTCCTGTGACCAAGCCTTTTCTGACAACTACCTTTAGAGACTGAGTATCCTATTCTATGCCCCCACAGCCCCCCTGCCGTCACTACCATCATATCACGTTTTTTCTTCCCTTTTATTTTTTTAATTTTTTTTAATAAATTTATTTATTTTAGTTGGGGGCTAATTACTTTACAATATTATAGTAGTTTTTGCCATACATTGACATGAATCAGCCATGGGTTTACATGTGTTCCCCTTCCTGGACCCCCCTCCCACCTCCCTCCCCATCCCATCCCTCTGGGTCATCCCATCGCCCCAGTCCTGAGCATTTGTCTCATGCACTGAACATGGAATGGTGTTCTGTTACACATATGATAATATACATGTTTCAATGCTACTCTCCCAGAACGTCCCACCCTCACCTTCTCCCTCAGAGTCCATAAGACTGTTCTATGCATCTGTGTCTCTTATTCTGTCTCACATATAGGGTTACTAATGCATCATATCACTTTTAATGAAATTAACCCTGAATATTCATTGGAAGGATTGATGCTGAAGCTGAAGCTCCAATACCTTGGCCACCTGATGTGAAGAGCTGACTCACTGGAAAAGTTCCTGATGCTGGGAAAAACTGATGGCAAGTGGAGAAGGGGGTTACAGAGGATGAGATGGTTGGATGGCATCATTGACTCAATGGACATGAGTCTGAACAAACTCGGGGAGATAGTGATGGACAGAGAAGCTTGTCATGCTGCAGTCCATGGGGTCACAAAGAGTCTGACATGACTTAGTGACTAAACAACAACAATTTCACTTCATTCATCTCTCATGCGCCATCCAGACTATAAGCCCCTAAAGGGGAAGAGCTTACTGCTTTTATCTCTGTACCTCTGATATTCAGAGTTCCTGGCAGAAGGTTTGCACTTAAATTTTGGTTGAACACCTGAGTGGATGAACAAATAAAATCCATACAGCACTAAGCAGTAGACCTGCACTGTTTAATTCCTGGTCTAGGACTCTATGGTATGAAGCAACTCTATTTTTAATACGCCCCATATTCCTGAAGATGACTCTACAGCAGAATCACAGAAATGCAATGAATAGTTTACAACCTGCAACACACTCAGCAACTCAAATGACAACATTAATTTAATGAGCTTAAACACTGGTGACCTCCTTAACACATCCAAAGTTATTTATGCTGGGATATGCATGCCTGAAGACTGCTTGCCAAAGAGAGACTCAAATAGAGGTGACACATCTATCTTTCAAATGTTAATTTGCATTTTTAACTTTAATACAAAGAACTTAGCTCTTCTCTTTTGGAATCAAGAAAGATTAGTTGACTTTTTGATCCATCCATCCATCCTTCCTGTATGACATGTATACCATTAAGCCTTAGGAATTCAAACAGGTCATCCCTACCATCACAGTCTATTTAGAGGCACAAACAGAATTAAATATAATGTAAAGACTAGAGATCTCTTCAAGAAAATTAGAGATACCAAAGGAACATTTCATGCAAAGATAGGCTCGATAAAGGACAGAAATGGTATGGACCTAACAGAAGCAGAAGATATTAAGAAGAGGTGGCAAGAATACACAGAAGAACTGTACAAAAAAGATCGTCACGACCCAGATAATCACGATGGTGTGATCACTCACCTAGAGCCAGACATCCTGGAATGTGAAGTCAAGTGGGCCTTAGAAAGCATCACTACGAACAAAGCTAGTGGAGGTGATGGAATTCCAGTTGAGCTATTTCAAATCCTCAAAGGTGATGCTGTGAAAGTGCTGCACTCGATATGCCAGCAAATATGGAAAACTCAGCAGTGGCCACAGGACTGGAAAAGGTCAGTTTTCGTTCCAATCCCAAAGAAAGGAATGCCAAAGAATGCTCAAACTACCGCACAATTGCACTCATCTCACATGCTAGTAAAGTAATGCTCAAAATTCTCCAAGCCAGGCTTTAGCAATACGTGAACCAGGAACTTCCAACGTTCAAGCTGGTTTTAGAAAAGGCAGAGGAACCAGAGATAAAATTGCCAATATCCGCTGGATCATTGAAAAAGCAAGAGAGTTCCAGAAAAACATCTATTTCTGCTTTATTGACTATGCCAAAGCCTTTGACTGTGTGGACCACAATAAACTGTGGAAAATTCTGAAAGAGATAGGAATACCAGACCATCTGACCTGTCTCTTGAGAAACCTGTATGCAGGTCAGGAAGCAACAGTTAGAACTGGACATGGAACAACAGACTGGTTCCAAATAGGAAAAGGAGTATGTCAAGGCTGTATATTGTCACCCTGCCTATTTAACTTCTATGCAGAGTACATCATGAGAAACGCTGGGCTGGAAGAAACACAAGCTGGAATCAAGATTGACGGGAGAAATATCAATAACCTCAGATATGCGGATGACACCACCCTTATGGCAGAAAGCAAAGAAGAACTAAAGAGCCTCTTGATGAAGGTGAAAGAGGAGAGTGAAAAAGTTGGCTTCAAGCTCAACGTTCAGAAAACTAAGATCATGGCATCTGGTCCCATCACTTCATGGGAAATAGACGGGGAAACAGTGGAAACAGTGTCAGACTTTATTTTTTTGGGCTCCAGAATCACTGCTGATGGTGACTGCAGCCATGAAATTAAAAGACGCTTACTTCTTGGAAGGAAGGTTATGGCCAACCTAGATAGCATATTTAAAAGCAGAGACATTACTTTGCCAACAAAAGTCCGTCTAGTCAAGGCTATGGTTTTTCCAGTGGTCATGTATGGATGTGAGAGTTGGATGGTGAAGAAAGCTGAGTGCCAAAGAATTGATGCTTTTGAACTGTGATGTTGGAGAAGACTCGTGTGAGTCCCTTGGACTGCAAGGAGATCCAATCAATCCATCCTAAAAGAGATCAATCCTGGGTGTTCATTGGAAAGTCTGATGTTGAAGCTGAAACTCCAATACTTTGGCCACCTCACACGAAGGGTTGACTATTGGAAAAGACCCTAATGCTGGGTAGGATTGGGGGCGGGAGGAGACAGGGACGACAGAGGATGAGATGGTTGGATGGCATCACCGACTCGATGGACATGGGTTTGGGTGGACTCCGGGAGTTGGTGATGGACAGGGAGGCCTGGCGTGCTGCAATTCATGGGGTCGCAAAGAGTCGGACACGACTGAGCGACTGAACTGAACTGAATGTGTTAAGTATAACAGTCAAATGATAAAGAGCTAGAAATAGTGAATGGTTTGTTGGAGGAAACTATTCAAGAAGATGGTACACATCCGTGTCCTGGGGCTGCTATAAGAAAGTACCACAAACTGGATAGCACAGACAACAGAAATGCCTTCTCTCTCATTTCTACAGGCTGGAAGTCCAAGATTAAGATGCCAGCAGGGTTGGTGCCTTTTGACCGCCATGAGGGAGAACTGGTCCCAGGCCTCTTTCCCAGCTGCTGGTTGCCTCAGGCACTCCTTGACTTGTAGCTGGGTCTCCTCGAGTCCTTGCTTTGTACATGTCCGCATCCAAATTTCCCTTTATAAGGATGCCAGTCATGTTGGATTAGACCTCACCCTAATGACTTCATCTTAACCTGACCCACCACAAAGACCCTATTTCCAAGTAAGATCACGTCTGTAGGCACGGGGAATTGTAAGTTCAATATTGTTTGTGGCAGGTAGGGGGTAGGGAGAGAAGTCAACCCATAACATGGTGAAAAACTGGATTTTAAAAGACAAACACAAGCTCACCGACAAGACAGAAGATCGCAGGCACAGTCAAGGGAATGGAGGACTAGGAGACAGTAGGACTGTCCAGCAAGCAGGCTGGTACACAGGTCAGGGCATGCAAGATTAGATAAGGTCACTCAAAGCTTTGACAATGGCTCCCATCCTAATAGAATTAAGAAGCCACTGAAGGCGTTGAAGCACGCAACTGCGGAAACAGTGCAGTGCTCTGATACGTGTTTGTGGTCATCTGCAACATACTTTTTACTTTGTCCCTTTGTCTGCCTTTGTCCCAAGAGCTGGCAGGGAAGTCCCATTCAACCTTCACATTACAATAGGGGAGGGAAGCTGGGGTTCAAGTTTCTCTTTCCTAACAACCTTGCCTCCACTCGGGCACAGAACTGACCTGTACTTCGAGCGGCAAGTCATCGCAGTGACCTTCTCCTACTTCTATTTAGACTGGGAGGCTGGCGGGCACACCCCTTTCACAGCCAGGGAGTCAGAACCAAATGGAAAGGGAAACGCCGCGGGACTTCTCTGGTGGTCCAGGGGTTAAGAATCTGTCTTGCAATTCAGTGGACGTGGGTTGGAACCTTGGTCGGGAAATTAAGATCCCACATGCCACGGAGCAACGAAGCCCACACACAACAACTGCCAAAGCCTGAGTGCTCTAGAGCCTGCACACCACAATGGCAGAGGCTGTGCACCTCAATGAGAGATCCCGCACGATGCAAACAAGATCCTGAGTGCCGTGACGAACACCCAAAGCAGCCGAACAAACATTTTTTAAAAAAGAGAGAAAGAGAACCATCTTCACACCTCCTCTTGCTGCCCTGCCATCACTCACATTAGTTTCCTAGAACTAGATAATACCCAAGCCAGAGGACACAGAGGCCCTCCAGATTCTGCCCCTCAGAAAGGTGATGGCATCTCAGGGAACACCTTGAAAGGTGAGGTCAAGACAATGAACAGTTGAGAGAACCCGGGCCTCCTGGTCCTGCCTTACCCAAAACAGCTCCATTTTTATCTAATTTTTTTTAAATAACACCTTTATTGGGATATTATAATTCACAAATCATAAAATTTACCCCTTTAAAGTACATAATTCAGTGGTTTTTAGTATATCCTAGAGTTATGCAACCATCATCACCATCTAATTCCAGAATGACTTCATGACCCAAAAAACAAACCCCCTACCCACTCCTTGTCATACCCCATTTTATACCCCCCTGACTCTGGGAAACCCTTGCTGTCTCTATGCAATGGGTTATTTTGACATTTCATATGAATGGGATCTTAAGTACGTCCTTTTGTGGCTGGCTTCTTTCACTTATATTTTCAAGGTTCAGTCATACTGTAGCAGGCATCAATACATCATTCCTTTTTGCAGGCTGTGTGCTAAGTCGCTTCAGTTGTATTTGACTCTTTGTGACCCTGTAGACTGTAGCCAGTGGAGTAGGTTCTGAATAACATCCTGCTGTATGGCTATATCACATTTTTTTAATCAATTTATAGACATTTGGGTAGTTTCTTTTCTAATATTATGAATAAGTTGCTATGAACGTGTGTATAAGTTTGAATATCTGTTTTCAGTTTTCTTTGGCATTTACGTAGGAGTAGAATTGCTGGGTTGTAGACTATGTGTAACCTTGAGGAACTGCACAACTGTTTTCCAAAGTGCCTGGGCCATTTTACATTCCCTCCAGCAAGCTCCAAGGGTTCCGATTTTTCCACATCGTATCCAACACTTGCTATTTTCTATCTTTTTGATAATCACCACCCTAGTGGGTGTGAAGTGGCACCCAACTGTGGGTCTGATTTGCATTCCCCAATGACTAATGATGCTGAACATCTTTATCAAGTGCCTATTGGCTATTTGTAAATCTTCTTTGGAGAAACATCTATTCAAGTCATTTGCCCTTTTTAAAGTGGGTTATTTGTCTTTGTTGAACTACAAATGTTCTTCATCTATCCTGGATATGAGTCCCTTATCAGATACATGATTGCAAATATTTTCTTCTATGTGTTTGGCTGTCTTTTCACTTTCTTAATGGTATTCACACCATAGATTTAAATTCTGATGAAGTCCAATTTGTTTTTTTTTTGGCTTGTGCTTTTAGTGTCATATTTAAGTACAACTGCCTAATTCAATGTCACAAAGATTTGCTCCTGTGTTTCCTTCTCAGTTTTACAGCTTTCGTTCTTGTGCTTATTTGAGGTCTATGATCCATTTTGAGTTGATGCTCATTTTTACCCATTGAGGGGATGGTAATCCACATGAAATTTAACTCTCCCAACACCAAGCCACCTTATTGCAAAGCTTCTAGAAAGGAGGAGCATCTTGACAACCAAAGATGAAACCTCCTGCAATGCACCCACGTCTCCAACGGTGTACAGGTCAGAAGGGTCCTCTCTCCCTCTCCACAGAGGCTGTGGCACCCCATGCAAACACTAAGGTTCAGCCCTGCAGTGACCTGAAATGACCCTGCGCGCCTGCAAGACTTGCCATGTCTGTCATCTGCTTCTTATCACAGAACCCTAATTAATCCCAGACCCTGTGCCCTGCTCTCTGCCACACACTGACCCTCAGGTATTTAGGGGGCTAAAGGATTTTTATCAAAACCTCACCTTCCCAAGTGGACTGTTACCTTACAATAAGAATTAAATTTATTGAACACTTACCAGCACCTGCACTCAGCCCTGGGGATACAAAACTGAGCAAGGTGATATGGCTCCTGCCCTAGAGAAGCTGTCACTTCAATGAGGGGGACATACACCAAGACCTGGCACTTTATCACCTTCCCAGTGTTGAATATTAACAAATGTAGTTGCTAATATTAATTACTCTATGCCTGGTTCTGTACTTTGTACCCTACATGCATTCATAACTCTTTAACTTTATGACGTAGGGCTGTCAGTCCTGTTTACAGCACCTATGAAGAACCAATCCTACACAAGGCACTCTAACAGAAGGGCGAGTAAGGACCAGGAGCACAACGGGGATAGGGGACAGCCCCATGTACAAGGGGACGTGGGGTTGAGCTCTGATACAGGAATTTTTATCAGGGGAGAAAACAGAAAGGGGGGCAAAAATAAAGGCACACAATTATCTGTCGAGTTAGAGAAAAAGTGAGCCGAGGCAAGCGAAAGGGAAGGGTGTTCTGTCAGTTCATATTCATGGACCACTGCCTGGAGAGCCAGTGAGTTACATGGGGAAAAGCCACAGACAAACTCTCCTTGTGCTGGGACATAGTATCACTGCAGCAGACTCTATGCCTTTGAGACAATTTGCCTCGCTCCCTCAAAACACTGCCAACGAAAAGAAAAATGGTGCTAATGAAATACTGTGCGAGGATATGATCAAGGCGTGGGGATGCAGAGATGAGGTTGTTTGAGTCCTTACAATAAATACTTGTATTTCAGATAATTGAGTTTGGTTCTTAGCGCTAATGTCATTTTCTGCTAATTTAATGTCCCTGGAATCCCTCTGAGTAAGAAGATTGCTGGTGGAATGCAAACAGAGCCCATTCTGGGAAAAAGAATCATCTCCTCAACCCAGGTGTGCTCAAAGGCTGCAGAGAAGGCCAGTCCCTCCGGGTAGAGGGAGTTAAACAGATCCTCCAAGGAGATCTGGGCATGGAGGCTGCATGCTGAGCAGAAGGGGCAGTGGTTATTTGAGACACTGTGGAATCAAACTCATCGTGACCTCCTGCACCAGGCATGTGGCAGGCCAGCGGGGCTCTCAGGGACCTCGGATGACTCCTGGTGAGAGGAGGGGACAGCAGAAGACGGAGAGGGCAATGTGCATTGCATCATCTCTGCTTCCAAAAGGAGCATGAAAGCATCCCCTTGCCCCCAGGTATAGCAGAAGCTTCTTAGTTTACCCTGAACCAATCCCCATTTAATGGACTTCCCCAATGGCTCAGTGGGTAGAGAATCTGCCTGTGAAGCAGGATACACAGGAGACGCAGGTTCGATCCCTGGGTCTGGAAGATCCCCTGGAGGAGGGCATGGCAACCTACCGCAGTATTCTTGCCTGAAAAATCCCATGAACAGAGGAGCCTGGTGGGCTACAGTCTAAAAGGTCAGACACAACTGAGTGACTAAGCACCATTCCCATTTATGCCTGCTGTCCCAGCCTAATTATAGTATCCTTTAAAGCACTCCAGCTTGGACAATAAATTGTAACCACATTCCTAGGTCCAGTGGGCACAACATTAGTGATGAGCTGAAGATGCTGGATGCCAGCAGGAAGGGCAGGAGGAAGGGAGGCTTGAGGATCACTCAGAGAATCAGGATGCAAAGGAGCTTTCTCCCAAGGAGGAGTCAAGAAACCAAGGAGAGAATGTGTTTCCTCTCTACTCCCCATCTGAGCCACCAGGGAAGCCAACCAGGTGGTGCTAGTGGTAAAGAACCCACCTGCCAATTCAGGTTAGAGGTAAGAGACACGAGTTTGATCCCTGGGTCGGGAAGATCCCCTGGAGGAGAGCATGGCAACCCACCCCAGTATTCTTGCCTGGAGAATCCCATGGATAGAGGAGACTGGTGGGCTGCAGTCCATGGGGTTGCATACAGTCAGACGCGAATGAAGGGACTTAGCATACACGCTGCTCCCCATGCCACCCCAACAGAGGTTCTGAAACTCCCAGTCTCAGTTTCTTCATCTGAAAAATGGAACAATACACATCTGGCAAGTTTGTGAGGATTGCACAAGACAATGTATGTAATTTCCTTGTGCCAGCACATAATAGAATCTCAAGGCATGAGAAGTTGTTATCGGCAGTCAGTTCAGATCAGAAGTGCTGGGACCTGAGCTTTGGGGAAAAAAATCCTTTCCATCCTAATTCTCTGAGTGATCCTCAAGCCTCCCTTCCTCCTGCCCTGCCCCCTGGCATCCAGTGTCCTCGGCTTACTGCTAATCACAGAAACAGCATAAAAAAAGGCACCCAGGTGCCAGCATACTTCTCCAAGGGCTGAATAGGATTTCATAAACCAAAAAGAGCCTACAGCTTCCAGCTGTGGTATTGCCCTGCTCTAATTTCCCTAGCAGCAGCGAGGACAATGAAGCTGGGAGTTTCCATTTGAGGGAACATTTTTTCCCTTCCCTCCATCCTCCAACAGTGGTCTTCAATTACAGTGTGTGATGCTTGGATACAGGGAGGCTAAGGGAAGTGGGCAGGGAAGTGACCCCCTGAAAGGCATCTGCAGAAGCAGATTAGAGAGCTCCCCACAGACACTGGAGCAGTCTCTGAGCTCATGGAAGGAGCCCCAGGAGAGGAGGCAAAAGCAGGAAAAAATCAGGCAGCCCCTCCCTGGGCCTGATGAAGATTAATATCTCCTCCCTGATGAGATGAGGTGGGCTTAATCGCTTCTATTAATACAGAATCACTGAGGGCCAAAGATGGGGGCGTGGAGGGAAGTGGGGGAAGGGATGAGAATGCCTTGCTAATACCATACAAAAGCAGAAAGGGACACCCTGAATGCACAAAGACAGGATTTCCTCAAGGCTCAAAAGTTATAACAGAAACCTGCTGGCTGAGGCAGCATATGAGACCATACAGTATTAGGTGTACTTGGCACTTTTCCTGCTAAGACGACTAGATCAATTTGGTTAAACATGCTGATCTCAAAGACTGGATGGTCTCAGCAGAGACTGTCACCCCCTTGCAATCTTAAGGCCCCAATCAAAGTTATTAGCTCAGGTACGGCCTTTCAACTCCACTCTCTGTGGACAACTCCAAGTCATGTTCCAAAATAAAGCTCAAGAGCCACCTTCTTCATGAAGCCTTCCTGGACATCCAACCCCAGAGAGTTACGAGTCCTTCCTTCTGGACTCCCAGAGACAGGTATACATACTTCTATTACAGTAATTCCTGTGAATTGCAATTGGGAGCCATCCTCCAAAAGAAATTACTACTCTTAGACTTGAATGTTTGCTTCCTATCATCCTATAACTTTCCTTATCCATTAAACAGTATCTCTATCACCTCATCCCCTGCTTTCCTCCAAGGATCCACTATCCTTGAGGAATAAGCACACAGAGAAAGGTCATTATCGCCCAAGACCACCAAGAGAACAATTTTTCTTAAGGGGAAGGACCATATCTCAATGTTCTTTGTGTCTTTCTCAGACTCTAGTCCAGTACCAACCACACACTGGCTTAATAAATATTAATATTTGTCCCATCATCTAAATAATAGGAGAACAGAGGAGTAGAAAATAGAGGCGTCAAAACTCAGCTGGATGCACAGAGGAAACCTCAGGATCATGATGAAATGTACAAATACATCAGGGGTAACACAGCCCTTACCTGTTCAAAAGTATTAAGATACTCCTCAAAAGGTGGTCATTTAAAAAAAAAAAACAGCAGCAAAAAGGAGTATCTCCTCCAGTTGTTGTTCAGTTGCTCAATCAAGTCTGACTCTTTGCGACCCCATGGCCTGCAGCATGCCTGGCCTCCCTGTCCCTCACCATCTCCCAGAGTTTGCCCAAGTTCATGTACATTGCATCAGTGATGTCATCCAACCATCTCATCCTCTGTCACCCTCTTCTCCTTTTGCCTTCAATCTCCTCCACACTCTACTAATCCTCACTCAAACACTGGGTGAATTTTCATCTCAAATAAGCTCAGGATTCCCAGTTCCCCAAATCCCACCCCAGCGGACAACTGGTCTTAAGGACTTGGGACATGTGGGCTCGGAAGGGGAGAATCCCCAAAGGGCAGATCACCTGCAGAAGAAATTAACCTCTTATTTCACAGAGTGAACTGGAATCATTGCATTAAGCACATGAAACTTCAAATGTGAAGGGGGACTAGTCTGGGATTCATGCAAAAGGACAAGCCATCACCAAAATGTGCCTGATGAACATACCATCTGTGCTAGGTATAGAATCATCAGCTCACGGCAACACAGTATATGCAACACAGAATAGATGCGGCAGCCTGAGAAGTATGGAGGCTTCTCTGCCCCAGGTTTTCACCACAGGCACACCCTGGAGATACTGGAGGCGGGGTTCCAGACACAACAAAGCAAATATCACAATAAGGTGAGTCATATGAGTTTTTTGGCTCCCCAGTGTTTACGAAAGTTATGTTTATGTATACTTAAGTGTACAATAACATTATGTCTAAGAAAATCATGTACACACTATAATTTAAAAACATTTCATTGCTTTAAAAATAATGCTTAAAAAATGCTAACCACTATCTGAGCCTTCATGGAATTGTAATCTTTTTGCTGATTTAGGGTCTTGCCTCGATGTGGATGGCTGCTGAGTGACTGATCAGGCTGGGGTGAAGGTTGGGATGACTTTGGCAATTTCTTAAAATAGGACCACAGTGACGTTTGCCACACTGATTGACTCTTCCTTTCATGGAGGATTTCTCTGTAGCATGCAATGCTGTTTTATAACATTTCACCCACGGTAAGGCCTCTTTTAAAGTTAGTCCTCTCAAAACCTGTCATAGCTTTATCAACTAAATTTATGTAATATTCTGAATCCATTGTTGTCCTTTCAACAATTAATTTCTCCATCTTCAGTGGGTGTGGTTCATGGTGTCCCAAAACAATTACAGTAATAATATCAAAGATCGATGATCACACAGCAATCCCATTTCTGGGCAAATTTCCAGACAAAACTATAATTATAAAAGACACATCCATCCCTTTGTTCATAGCAGCACTATTCACAATAGCCAAGGTATGGAAACAACCTAAATGCCCATCAACAGAGGAATAGATAAAGAAAATGCAGTGCACACACACTGGAATACTACTCAGCCATAAAGAAGAACAAAATAATGCCATTTGTGGCAAAATGGATGCAAGTTGAGATTATCATATTAAGTGAAATAAGTCAGAGAAAGAAATATACCATATGATATCACTTATATATGAAATCTAAAATATGACACAAATAAACTTATCTACAAGATAGAAACAGACTCACAGACAGAAGACTTGTGGTTGCCAAGGGGGTTGGGGAGAGACAGAGCAGGAGTTTTTGATTAGCAGATGCAAACAGAGAATGGATAAACAACAAGGTCCTACTGTATAGTGCAGGGAACCATATTCATAATATCCTGTGGGAAAGAATATAACCATAATGGGAAACCATAATGGGAAAGAATATAAAAAAAGAATATATATATATATGTATGTATGTATGTATAACAGAATCACTTCGCTGAACTGCAGAAATTAACGTTATAAGTCAACTATACTTCAATTTAAAACAAGAGATCACTGATCACAGGTCATCATAACAAGAATAATGAAAAAGTTCGGAATATTCCACGAAGTACCAAAATGTGACACAGACAAAGTGAGAAACTGCTGTGAGAAAACAGTGCCAATAGATTTGACGTAGGGTTGTCACAAACCTGCAATTTTTTTTTTTTAAAAATGCACTCTCTGCAAAGCACAGTTAAAGCTAAGTGCAATAAAATGAGGTCTGCCTGTATATTAGTCCTGACAACACTGTAGCTCACCAATACCAAAAACAAAAACAAAACCAAAGTTGATATATCATGCAATGACATGGCTTTCGCAGGTAAGTTTAAAAAGAAATTTAAAACGTGGCTGATACAGGACCACCTCCTCCACAACTGAATCACTCACACTGTGGACAACATACAATATGGCATTGGAAGAGCCCCAGAGCCAGTCTGAACCTTCAAGGCATTTCCAGGCTGATAGGAATGTAAACATCCACAGAAAAGCCAGCAGCTGAAGATCAAACGTGATTCACCCGAAGTTGGCTACAAGCATCTCTAGTGGAATGGAGACTTTCCTAAATGTCCAAGTGTGCGGAGAAGGCAATGGCACCCCACTGCAGTACTCTTGCCTGGAAAATCCCATGGACGGAGGAGCCTGGTAGGCTACAGTCCATGGGGTCGCTAAGAGTCGGACATGACTGAGCGACTTCACTTTCACTTTTCCCTTTCATGCATTGGAGAAGGAAATGGCAACCCACTGCAGTGTTCTTGCCTGGAGAATCCTAGGGACGGTGGAGCCTGGTGAGCTGCCATCTATGGGGTCACATAGAGTCGGACACAACTGAAGCGAATTAGCAGCAGCCCGAGCCAAGTGCAGAAATGCTGAGCCAGCAATTACATCTGACCCGGCTGGGCTGTGAGTCCTCAGAGAGACAGGATTCTGGCTGAAGCACCAACACGCTCCCATCACTCAAGACTGATTTCTCAACAAGCCACAGGCAGGGGTGGGGGAGACCCAGTGGGAGTGGCTACAGGGCACCAGGATGCTGAGTCAAGAGCCCCTGAAGGGAGAAAAGCGCAGCAACACTGAGAAAACCCTGCAAAAGATCCAGCCCTCCCAAGACCCAGGGCTGCAAGGAGAGAGCCAAGGAAGAGCATCTGAGCCTGGATCCATGCAGAACCTCCAGACGGAACTTCTGCTCAGGATCTAGAACTCCTGGACTCAGAGTCCCAGCAGAATCGGCTTCAGCTCTGAACACCCATCCACCAGTGAGAAACGTGCCAACTGCCACCAACAGGCCAAGTTTCTGTGTTTAATGTCTCAGTGGCTCGGTTTCCTCCCCTGTAAGACGGGGATGACCACGGTTCCTCCCTACATGCAGAGATCGTACTGCTCAATAATTACAAGAATGGTCCCTGAGGGCCAGATGGCAGGCTCCCCAGTCTGAACCCAAGCTGAGTGACCTTCAACAGAGTAATTTAACCTCTCTGGACTTCGGGGTCCTCACCTGCAAGTGGGGATATTAATAGGACCGACTTCAAGATGGTTGTAAGGACTGAATGAGTGAATCCACATAAATTACACACCAGCATCCAGTGTTCTTGCCTGGAGAATCCCAGGGACAAGGGAGCCTGGTGGGCTTCCGTCTATGGGGTCGCACAGAGTCGGCCACGACTGAAGCGACTTAGCAGCAGCATCCAGCCAGTGTGTTGCAGTGTGTTACAGTAAGTGTTCACTAAATTAGTGTTATTATTATTACAGATGATAATTACATTCTTTCCCATCACTGCTTCCTTACAGGAGGCGAACACTTGTAGAACAACCCCTATATACCTAGCACCATGCATGCAAGGCTCACGTATTAGCTCATTTAAATATCACAACCACTCCCCAAAGAGTGATGAGGAGCAGAGGGTCAGAAAGGTCAAAGGTGGCTCCTACCATGCAGCTAGCGAGCGGCAGAATCGGACTATCCACCCTACGTGCTACTCCATGCACTACCCACCCTAACACACCTCGACCACACCACATGACAAAGTCACAGCTGGCACTCCAGTGCTACTTCAACCACATTTTTATGATAAAAACTGTAGTACAGTATATACTTCATTTTGAAACTGAAAAGGGCATCCTAATCTTTTTTTTTCCATCTTACCTTTTTTTTTTTTCTAGGAAAGATGGTTGACCCTGGAGTCCTAGCTCACCTCCATGCTGGGTATCACCAGGTCAAGTGTCCTGACATCCAGGTGCAAGCAGGGTAGGGGTGCTGACCGTCAGATATTTATTCTGCTCTCTGTCCCAAACCAGCGAATGATCGCCTGCCCCACCTGTTTTCCTTCCAGGCCTCTCCACCCGAAATCCACTTGCTCCCATCAAAACCTGGAGTCATCTTTGATTCAGTCTCTCTCTCACCTTCACAGCCCAAACATCCCTCCAAGATGCAGAGGCTCTACCTCCAAACCCTGTCTCCTCATTTCCACTGCCATCATCTGAGTTCAGGTCACCTTACCGCTCACCTGGATGAGTACAGCAGTCAGCTAGAGGCCTGGCCTAAATTCTTATGCCCCTTCAATCATTCTCCACAGACACCAGACTGTTCGGAAACACACATCTGGCATGTTTGGTTGAATATAACCGCTAGAGTTGTCCATGTCCTAATCTCTGAAGCTATGACGAGGCTGCCTTACAGGATTTTGCAGGTGTGATTAAATTAATGCACAGCCTGAGATGCAAAGATTACCCTTATTTTCCAGGTGGGTATAACGTAATCATAAAAGCCCTTATAAGAGGGAGGCAGGAGGGTCCAAGTCAGAGAGATGTCACGATGGAAACAGGTTGGGGTGATGTGATGGCTGGCTCTGAAAGTGGAGGAAGGGACCAAGAGCCAAGGGATGCAGATCACCTCTATAAACTGGAAAAGGCAGGAAAGGAAACAGAGGCCCTGGAGAAAATCAACTCCGCCGACATACTGATGTAAGCCCAGTGAGACTGACTCGAGACGACTGATCTCCAAGCTCTAAGAATAAATCTGTTGTTTCAACAGGATAGTCTGGTTGTGACCATCTGTTACAGCAGCCACAGAAAACTAATACACACAGCCTTGCCTTCAGCCTAGACTCAAGCAGACAACCTGTGGACTTTAAATGTGTCCAAACTCCTCTCAGTGGCCTGTCCATGAGGTGTCTGCCAAAGTCCCCAACCTCACCTCTGACCCTGTATCCTTTTGCTCATCCACCAGACGTGTTTACCTCCAGCAGCTTTTCCCATACACACCCAGTCCCGTCTAGCCTCTGAGCAACTATGCTTGCTCTCTTTTGCTGGGGCTCATAATTATACTTCAGGTATCAGTGCAAATATCACAACATCCAAAATGGTGCATGCAGGTGTCATTTTCTTGTCTATAACTTATAAGCTCCATGGGAACTGGAGTGTTTCCAAAGTACTCAAGTGTGCCTGAGTTACATTGAGCAAGTCCTCCGTGAATTTTTCTTGAGTGCATAAGTAGATGAGGCTTATGAAATCAACACAAGACTGTAGACCCTGCTTCTCAATGCCTGGAGGTGGATGGATAGCACAGGAAAGAGTGATCACTGCGGGTTGGAAAGAATAAGGCTTGGGGAAGAGCACTGCGAGGGCAGTGTGGCTTGAAGCTGGGCCTTGAAGGGTGGGCTGGAGCCGGGAAAGCGAAGATGTGAACTCAGGTTCCGAGGCTACTCTCTGAATGATGCAATGAGGCATATAATAAATTCAGAAATTCTCCTATGGAGCTAAATACCTCCACCATCTATCCCGCAGACCTCAGCTGTATTCAGAGGGAGGAGGCATTTATCTTTCAACTTCTATCCTAGCTCCTCATGTGGACCAAAAACAGTTTATTTCCAAATGCTTTCCGCATTTCTAGAAAATGGAAATGGACTCAATAGGGTAGCCCTGGAAAATTACAATCTGGTAATGAAATTCCACCTGTCCTGGGAACTCTGCTCAATGTCATGGGGCAGCCTGGATGGGAGGGGGGTTTGGGGGAGAATGGATACATGTATACGTATGGCTGGGTCACTTTACTGTCCACCTGAAACTATCACAACACTGTCAATTAGCTATAATCCAGTACAAAATAAAACATTTAAATAAAAAGTAAAAGAAAAAAAATTCTGTCCTTTGTCAGGCCAGCTCACCTTTATATGTCATAGTTTCCTTCTTCATGATATACTCCATCTGATCTCCACAACCACTCTTAGAGGAAGTCAGGGTGGACAGTATCACTCCCACCCTACAGATGAGGAAACTGAGTCCTTGTCGTGCCATGTCGCTGTTTGGTAATGAAGTCCATTCTAGGCAGTAATGACTCGAAAGCTCGGATGAGATGTATTCAGCTTCTCCAGGTCCACATTTTCTCTAAGAGGAAGACAATGCTATCCTCGCTTGATCCAGAGCTGCTGCAGAACTAATGAGAAAGCCCTGACACTTATGAGCTGAGTAACCCTGAGCTAGCCACTTACCCACTCTGTTCTCATTTTGCTTTTTCCATTATGCTGGCCACGAAGCCAGACTGACTGCATGCAAATGAACCTTCTGCTTAATATTTATTGGCCAACAACCATGTGCCAAGAGATTTTCTTATGCTATATATTATTTGCAATTACAGATCTGAAGTTCATCGATAAATGACCTCATCAAAAATAAATGCAATAAAACAAGGAGCAGGAATTTACAGAGAGTCCAATATACATCAGCTGGCTGCCTAAATCAATGATGAGACCTTCACATAAATCTGGATGGGAGATAGGGTGGTTTCCATTTATATGTGAGAAAATGGAGGCTTAAAAAGGAAAGAGACACGTCTGGGGTCACACAGCTGCTACATGCATGGCACAGACAGGTCTCAAACCCAAAGCTTTCTGGCTGCAAAGCCAAGTCCTTCCCACTCTGACCTGCTGTCCTCACTCCTGCAAGGTGATGCTCCTCTCTGACAGGCACTGGAGAAGCTCAGAACACTTGGGACACCTTTGAATTTCCCTTTCACCCAGGCTGTTTCACTCCTGTGTCTAAATCTCTAACTTCTGGTACCTAATGACTGGTACGGTGCTCAGAAGAGAGAACTCCATGCAGGCTACGGATCAGAACAGAAAGGAAGGGGGACAAGATGGTGGGGAGGGAAGCAGGAGGCTGAGCATCAGTAGTTAAGAGCAGGGCTCCGAGTCTGACAAACCAGGTCTGCACGCATTGGCTCTGTGGCCAGGAGAGGTTCCTGCACGTGATCTCCAAGAAGGGGAGGATGGAGAGAGGGGCTGAGAACAGTGCTCAGAGCAGATGCTGGCCAATGTTAAGATCCTCCAAAATCACTGCAGATGGTGACTGCAGCCATAAAATTAAAAGACGCTTACTCCTTGGAAGAAAAGCTATGACCAACCTAGATACCATATTAAAAAGCAGAGATATTACTTTGCCAACAAAGGTCCATCTAGTCAAAGCTATGGTTTTTCCAGTAGTCATGTATGCACATGAGAGTCGGACTATAAAGAAAGTTGAGTGCCGAAGAATTCATGCTTTTGAACTGTGGTGTTGGGGAATACTCTTCAGAATCCCTTGGATAGCAAGGAGATCAAACCAGTCCATCCTAAAGGAAATCAGTCTTGAATATTCATTGGAAGGACTGATGCTAAAGTTCCAATACTTTGGCCCCCTGATGCATAGAACTGACTCACTGAAAAAGACCCTGATACTGGGAAAGACTGAAGGCAGGAGGAGAAGGGGATAACAGGATGAGATGGTTGGATGGCATCATCAACATGATAGACATGAGTTTGAGCAAGCTCCAGAAGTTGGTGATGGACAGGGAAGCCTAACGTGCTGCAGTCCATGGGGTCACAAAGAGTTGGACACAACTGAGCACCTGAACTGAACAGTAAGGACAAGAAGGGAAGAACTGCCTGACAGCCAAGAGGAGACCAGCGATGTCACCTGGGAACAGAACTAGTGAGGAAATGGAGAAAATACACAATTCTAGGGTCTCTTTAGGATTACTACGTGTCCCTGAAGGATCTGGAAAGTAAGGTAGAGATTATTTGGGGCAGAGGAACGGACCAAAGGGAAAAGCAGACTTTTATGCTCAGACAGGCATCAGAGCAGGACTCTCAATGAAGAGAGACTGGTGAGAGAGAAACAGAAAAATTTCATGAATACTCGCTCCTAGAGATGCTTACTTACCCATCCCTTCATGCCAGTCACTCAGAGTGTTTACCTAAAACATGAGAGGAAGTCATGTGTGAGATGCTCCTCTCTCTCCCGACCTGTCTCCCTCACTGCCACCCTGGAACCAGCCCTAGGGCGTGCCCTGCCTCTCCAGGCATGAAGGTGTCTGCGTTCATTTCTGGACTGCTGAGTCCAGGAGTCCTGGAACCCTAACTGCCTCCAAGTCTCTCTGGAGCAAGCCAGGCAAGCATCCTGGGGACCACAAACCACAGGTACAGCTCCTAGGAAGGGAAGGCAAGGGCCTATTTGTCTTACTGCTCAGGACAGGCTGACCCTCACCCATCCCCGAAGACTGCATCCAACCAGCCACCGGGTCAGAGGCAAGCAAGGAAAAGGCATGCTTTGAGAAGTCAGAAAGGTGAACACAGCTGAGCTCACTGAGCCTGCAGAAGTTTGAATCTAGTACCTTTTTCAAGTATATGTGAAGGTTATACTTGGCAATGACCAACTTTTCCCAATCTCCATGGAGAACGCAGCAAGAGGAAAGAATTTTACTTAACAAAGAGGAAGATCAATGATGTCAATTTAAGGACTTCACTGGTGGACCAGTGGATGAGAATCTGCCTGCCAATTCAGGAGACACGGGTCTGATCCCTGGAAGATTCCACATGCTAAGGGGCAACTAAGCCTGTGAGCCACAACTACTGAGTCCATGCTCTAGAGACCAAGCGCTGCAACTACTGAAGCCCATGTACCTAGAGCCCGTGCTCTGCAACGAGAGAAGCCACCACAATAAGCCCACGACCGCAACTAGACAGTAGCCCCCGCTTGCCGCAACCAGAGAAAGCCCGCACACAACAATGAAGACCCAGCACAGCCAAAAAAAAAAAACCCACTGGTTTTTAAAAAAGTTATGCCAATTTAAGAGGTAAACAAAACCTTGGAGAGATCTCAGTGAACATGGCTGCGGGGTTAAACCCTTTTCTTTTTTTAGTGCTTTTTTTCCTATTGTGGTAAAAGTCACATAATATAAAACATACTTTTTCAACCATATTTTACTGTACAGTTCAGTGGCAGTAAGTACATTCACGTTGTCTGCAACTCTTACCATCATCCATCTCCCAGATTTTTCACTTTCCTAAACTGAAACTCTGTCCGTATTAAACACTAACTCCCCATCCCCTCTCCCCACTCCATCCCTGGGGACCCTGGCATGTACCAGTGTACTTTCTGACTCTGAGTTTGATTGTTCTAGGTATGCTCGGGTTAAATCTTAACTATCACTTACTAGCTCTGGAAACTTGAGCTGATTATTGAACTTTCCTGTGCCTCATTTTCCTCATCTGCAAAATGGGAATATCAGTATCTACCTCATATAGGGCACTTCTGAAGGACACATGAGTTAATACAAGTCAAAGATTAAATGCTCCATAAACAGCAGCTAATATCATCCTCATCTCTGGCACTTCAATGCCTATTAAGCATCTACTTTATTCCAGGTATTGTGCCAGAGACTAAGGATTCGGAGATGACTACAGAAAGGCGAGGCCTTACCATCTGAAGGGTGTAGAAATCAGAGTAAGTACTAATGACAATTTATCCAGAGTTCATTATGCGCCAAGCACTTTTCTAAGTAATGCACACTATTAGGTCTACACAACAACTCTGAAAAGGAGGTAAGTTATGTAAGTGAGGTGCAATTCAATACAAGGGATTAACAGAGGCACAAATGATAGATTGGCTGAGGATAATAATATCGTCCTCAGGAACCTGGTGTGAGGACTAAGACTTAAATGTCGAAGGTGACAAAGCTGCTTTGTGAGACAAACAGCAGGCCCTCCATCAGCGCTGTCATCACCAGCCTGATTCCACCTCATTAAACCCAAGCCCTGGAGGCCGGGGCCTGAGGAGAGGAGAAAGATCATCCACCCAGGGGTTTCAGCTGATCCAGATTAAACTTCCCAAACTGGCCAGAAGGTAAGGATCACCTGGGGTCCTCGCTAAAAATGCAGATACCCGGGCACCTCCCCTGCAGACTCTGGTTTAGCAGACCTAGCACTGGGCCCTGATGCTGTGTTTTTCCTAAGTACTGCCCCAGGGTGGGCTGAGTGTCTGCGTGTTTGACAGATGCCCAGGTGATTTTTTTCATTTATTTCTATTTGGCTGAGCTGGGTCTTGGCTGCTGCGTGGGCCTTCTCTATAAATGGTTGCAGCGAGCTGGGGCGGCTCTCCATTGCGGTGCTCGGGCTTCTCATCGCAGTGGTTTCTCTTGTTGTGGAGCACGGGCTCAGTATTTGCGGCACACAGGCTTAGTTTCCCCACGACATGTGGGATCTTCCCAGACCAGGGTTTGAACCTGTGTCCCCGGCACTGGCAGGCAGATTCTTAGCCACTGCACCACCAGGAAAGTCTGGGCCAGGTGATTCTTATCTGGCAATTCTGGAACCAGAGAGCCAGGTGACCTCTTTCCAGGCTGGAGGAGGAAATGCTCTCAGGTTCCTCCTAGGCAAGCAGCCAAAGGCAAGTCCAGATTGCAAGGAATAAGCTTCCCAAGGAGGAGACAGGATGAGGAAAGAGAAGTCAGAAAATAGGTGCTAAGACCCAGTCACAAAGCCTGTGAAGCGGGTCCTCCCACCCTTCCTGGCTTTGGCCACCCTGCCCCTTCCTCTCCCTTCCCTCCAGTAACTCTGGTTACTCCCTGCTTTTCTGCAAAGGCACCAAGCCTTCTGTACATCCAGCTATCCCCTTCTGCCTGAAATGCTATGCCTCTTAATCTCTGCCTGCATGCTAAGTTGATTGAGTCAGGTCCGCCTCTTTGCGACCCTATGGAACTGCAGTCCCCCAGGTTTCTCTGTCCATAAGGTTTCTCCAGGAAAGAATACTGGAGTGGGTTGCCATGCCCTCCTCCAGGGTTCCCGACCCAGGGAACGAACCTGCATTTCTTACATCTCCTGCACTGGCAGGCGCGTTCTTTACCACTAGCACCTCCTGGGAAGCCCTCAATTTCTGTTTGATTCTGCTTAAACATCACTGGAGAGACCCTGTCCAGACCACCCTATCAAAAACACCTTCTTCACCAAACCACCCCTGCTTTCTCTCTGTAGTGTGGATCACCACTCAGCACACTATGAATTTATGAATCATCTCTCTTCCTGCACTAGACAGTGAGCTGCATGAGAAAAGGGGGCATGCTTGTGTAATTCACAGCTCCATACCCAACATCCTAAAACAGTGCCTGATGGTGTTAGTTCAAGGAATAAACCACCTCGGAGGAGTCACCTAAGGGTTCTGAAGTTCGATCACCTCGTCTCGGAAATGGAAGATCCCCACTCCCTGATGGGGTAGTGGGAAGATTTAAATGCATATGGGAGAGCTCCAGTTCAACACCACCCTGATCCCTACCCCAAATCACTACTACTGGTACAATGCAGCAGCTTCCTTCCGAGGCATCAGTGCAAGCTTCAACCCCAGCACTGGCTCTGTATCAACAGGAGAATTCATGATGGACAGGAGACGGGGCATGAGGTGCCCTCTGCTGGGGCAAAAATGACAAATACCCACTGTCTGAACATCCCACTCTAGAAAGAAGGAATCTGGCATTGTCAGCGTTCTTCCAAATGGTGTAATCTTAACACTTAACTCTCTATTCCTTAAACAATTTGCTTCAGACACATAATCAGCACATAGAACCTGGCTGAACACAAAGTGACTCTAAAAATCTATGCTAGGCACAACGAACTCCTTTTCATCTGCAGTAGCGGTGTTAGTAGTGTCTGACTCTTTGCAACCCCACAAACTATAGCCCATCAGGCTCCTCTATCCATGGGATTCTCCAGGCAAGAATACTGGAGTGGATTGCCATTCCCTTCTCCAGAGGATCTTCCTAACCCAGGGATCAAACCCAGGTCTCCTGCATTGCAGATTCTTTACCATCTGAGCTACAGGGAAGATCAGGATAGAAAACCCCTATTCAATAGGAAGCAGTACCTCCCACTTTGGAGGAAACCATTTGAGTTCAGAGAGGTTAAGTCACTCTATTAATGACTCACAGCATTTAAGGGGAGGTTTGGGAATTCAAAGTGTGCTGACTCAGCTACAGCCCCCTCAGAAAAATCTTCAGATAGAAAAGTGATTTCACTTTGCATCAGAGGATGGTCCTTTCCTCTTTGTGACTCTTTAAATGTGTGTGAAATAATTTTCTCCAAACATGGCTGCTGGGTCCACAGTTAGATGCGGGTGCATTTATGACCATAGTTGAGCCTGGCAGGCTATAGTCCATAGGGTCGAAAAGAGTCAGACACAACTGAAGCAACTGAACACGCACATACACTACATCTCAAGAGTCTCCCTGTCTCCTCCCACCTAACCTGCTTTCTAACTGCAAAATGCCTAGAAATATAGATGGATAAGACATAAATAAATGGAAATTCACTCTTGCCTTCACTAAAAATGTTAATGAAGACATGGTTATCAAGCAGTGAGATCAGGTCTTTTCATTTCATTAAGGAAAGCCAGAAATCATGATTTTTTATGTGCCATCTCTAAATTTTTTAACTGCTAATAACAAATTCCAAAATGATATAACAGCAGTCAGCAGGCCAAATGCAACACACCTGAGTGGTGGTTCCAATTATACCACCGACCGAGGCTGTGAGCTTAGTTCATTAGATCACATGCTCTAGACCTCAGGTGCCTCAATGAGCCTTATTCATACCAGGTGGGTGATCTCCTGCATCTTTCCCAGAATGACCTTGGGGCTTCCCAGGTGGTTCAGTGGTAGAGAATCCGCCTGCCAATGCAGGAGACACAGGTTTATCTTTGGGTCAGGAAGATCCCCTGGAGAAGGAAATGGCAACCCACTCTTGTATTCTTGCCTGGGAAATCCCATAGACAGAGGAGCCTGGAGGGCTACAGTCCATGAGGCTGCAAAGAGTAGGACACGACTGAGCACCTGAGCATGCATGCATGCACGCACAATGACTTTCCAGCATTCTACGAAAATTCGATAGGGGAAGAAAAATACTCACTGTCATTCAATAATACGTACTCAACTTTACCCTGTTAACCGCATGAGCTACATAGTACATTCCCCTTCTCGTGGAGGAGAAACTGACCAGCAGTGATATTAAGCAACTTTTCATCACTGATTTAAGTGTCACCTGTCATTTATGGACACCTCCCCTCCACCATCAGCCCTTGCTCTAAAGTCCTTGGGTAGTTTTCAAAGGCTTTATCTGTTTGGGCTATAAGCCTGCCTAGATGATTCCTACTGTCCTTTTGTATGAGTCTATGGCAGAGACAAAATGCAAATTGCATTGAAGGTCTGATTGAATTTTCTGCTTATTTTTGGCTTATAATAATCTTGCCAGCCACAGAGCATGGTCTGCCTTCTAGTCTAAGATGGCCCTGTTCCCTCATCACAGGGTTTGTCTTGTCTTTGTCTAGAACTTGGGCGTGTTGACTTTAAAATGTCATCTACCAGTTGTTTCTGTATCTACAAGTTGCTGGGAGAGCAGTTTGCAGGGCCTTTACAGGCACGGCCTGGGTTCCGATGCTGGCTCCATTACCTGCTGGCTAGGTGAGCTTGGCCAAAGAACTAAACATCCCAAAGCCTGTTTCCTCATCTATAAAATGGGAAGATGTGAAAGTGTTTGGAGAAATAAATGAGATTATGTATGTAAAATACCTAGCACAGCATATGGTAGACAGTACCCCAAAGTCCAAAGTTAACCTAAGCCAGTTGGGGGTCAGTAAGTGACATTAGCAAAGATCAGAGGCTCTTTCTTCTCAATTCGGCTCTGTGCATAAAATGACACAGGGACAACCAGGGAGGGTGGGGACCATGACAAACTGGAGCATCCATGCACGGTGCAAAGGAACAGCACTAATGGATAAAAAAAAAAAAGCTGAGAGCTTTTACCATTTTGGAGCTTGTTACTAATTCCAAATGGTAAAAGCTCTCAGCAAGCCAAACCCAATACACCTGCAGGCCAGAGGCAGCCAATTTGTTTTAACAAGCGATAAACAGAAACTGTTCCTGCATGGAGAATTCCATGGATAGAGGAGCTTGGCGGGCTACAGTCCATGGGGTCACACAGAGTTGGACACGACTGAGCAACTAACACACAAACAGAAACTATTGATATTGCTTCCATTATGGTTATAGTTTAAATAGTACATAGCCTTTTCATGTTTTCTATCCCCTATAATACAATAAAAGTCTTTTCCAGGCACCAGGGCTTTATAAAGATGCATTTTTGTTGACTAAAGCAGATAGGACCATTTATCCGACGTGGTTTGGTGTCCTTGATATGAAATAATACCATTTTAATATTAATTGGAGCTATGTTATTGCCAGAATTTGGGTAGGAATACTGGTCTTGTTGCAAATGGATAAAAACACTCTTTCAGAATTAGGATTTTATGAGCAAATTTCAGAACTTGAAGTCAGACTCTCACAGGGAGAATACATGTCCAAATGATGAGGTACAGCACGAAGGAAAAATGGAAATGTGGTTGCACAGAAATGTTAAACATCTATCCCCAAAGGAAAGTCCCATGCTTGAAAAGCATTTGAATTCCAAAATTAAACAGTGACATAGATTCGTAAATCGCAAAAGTTAATAAAATCCCTCTCATCTGAAAAGAATGCAAGATCCACACCATCTCTTCAAATTCAGGTACTTATTTAACAAAGCCTGCATAGGTTTAAAAAAAAAAATACAGGAAAATAAATCAATGAAAAACTGGATGAACGGTCACAAAGTGAACACACCTGTATAATCAGAGGTTAAAAACTAAATTCAACTATTGCCAGCACACAAAGTCTTTTAGTCCTGCTCCAGTCTCATCTCTACCCCTAAGTTGACTGTTTGCCCATATAATTGAAATCATACAGTATTTATTCTTTTGTGTCTGGCTTCTTTTGCTCAACACCGTGAGTAGATTTTCACCGCTCTGCTATACTTCACAATATAAATATGGCACTATTGATGTGTTTATTTTTACTGTGGACAGGCATTTACACACACCCATGTAAACCTCCTCTTACTCATCTTTTGTGCCAATCTAGACACATTTCTCTTTGGTAGATGGCCAATTCAGGTAGGTGATAGGTTTAGGTGATAATACAAAGAACAGCCCAAATAGTTACACAAGTGGCTCTCATTTACTTAAAATCGATGTACTCAACCATCAATAGGTTGACGAAATCCCCCTCCTTTTGTTAAACTGGTATCTGAAACTAAAAAATAAATCCTTTTCAGACCAGAACCCTGGAAGAGCACAAGTTCTGGGCCTTTCATTTCAGAAAACCTTAACCCATCACTGGTTACTGATGAAGCACCTATTATAGACAAAGTATTAGGGTCGAAATTGAACAGGCAAACACGTCTAAATACAATGCCCTTTTTCATGAGCGCTAAGTCCTGCTAGACATTCATGTATCCAAATGATTGAAGTCAAAACTCCTGGAGCAGGATAAGCTGTCCTTATGAGAAAGCAGACAGTATAACACCTCTTTGCTTTGTCTCTAAAGAACAAGAAGATGGAGGGGCTGCAGGAGTATAGGACTGTGGGGGAGGGGTATGGAGGACCACATAATGGTTCCCCAATTATGTGCACGTCCTAATCCCCACAACCTGTGACTACGTTATTGTACATGGCAACAGGGACTTGGTGGATGTGATTAGATTAAGGATTCTAAGATGGGACAATTATCCTGGATTATCCAGATGGTCTCAACAAAATCACAAGGGTCCTTCTAAGATGGAGGCAGGAGGGTCACAAATTGGAGGAAGAGATGTGACCACAGAAGCAGAGGTCACAGTCAGAAAGAATAATCTGAAGATGCTACCCCTCTGGCCTTGGAGATGGAGGAAGATGCCACAAGCCAAGGAAAACAGCAGCCCCAGCACTTGAATGAGGCCAGGATATGGATTCTCTTCAGGGGCCTCCAGAAAGAACCACCCCTGGCAACATCTTGGCTTCAGCCCAAGGAGACTCTTTTTGGATTTCTGACCTCTGAAACTGTAAGACAGAAATCTGTGTTTGAAGCCACTACATTTGTGTAACACACTACGGTAGCCACAAGAAACAGGGGCTGCTGAGGCTCGTGGAAACCAGGTGTCCTGACACCTCACTCAAGACTTGCTATGAGCTCCTCCAGGAGATGCAGCCAACTGACATTTCAGGGTCATTTTCTCCACCCCAGCAGGACCACTGATAGTATTTTAGGGTTAATAGTTGGGCGTAAGAAAAGTAGAGGTCACCTTAGCAACCATCTCACAACCAGATAAAATTGTGGACCTCGATAGACTTGGGCTGCACTTTCAGACTCCAAGACGCTGAAGAGATGCTTCGACCCAAGGTAAGAACCACTGACACACATAGTCCCACTGTGCCCTGTGCCCAAGGCACTACTTGTAGCCTCTCACTTGCACATTCTCATCCTTTGCAGACTTTTGCTTACGTTCAGCACTAATGCTATTAAGCCCTGGCTAGAAAAGCCCTTTATTTCTGATTTTTTTTAAAAAAAATCAATAAAACTTTTATATTACACTTCCCATTTCATTTTGCATTCAGCATACTATGTTCTTATACCTCACAATATCCTTATTAAGTGATACATCGGGGCCATCGGCAGGAAGGCAAAATGGTTTGGCTGCCATCAAAGCTGCCACACAACCCAGCCTCGGGGGCTAATGAAACCTTCAGCAAATTACCCACTAGCACCTTGTCTGAAATTCACAAACCTCCTGCATCAGGTCCAGGCTGAGGGATGGGGCAAGGGAATGTGGGGCTGGGCAATCAGTTATGCTTGGACAAGCCCCCACCTCCCCTGCTCCACTGTTCATGTGCCCCGTGGGCATAACGAAAAAACATAACGAACAAACAAGAAAAACACTTTAACTTACAACTCCTTGGTTCTCACTGCAACTCTTCAAAACAGTCAAATGCCAGGGTCTCATTTTCTCCTGTTGAAATTTACAGTAAGGACTTGCAAACCATTCATTTCAGGAGGAGCTTGTGGTGATAAAGAGCGCATGAACAGTGAGGGGAGGCTTCAGGAATGACAAACATGGGTGCCGGCTGAAATCAGCCAGGAATTAATATCCTGTGCCCATTCATGGTACTGCTTTTAAATGTTCTAGATGCTACACCTCGGAAAGCATCTGCTTTTAAATAACACCCGCAACTCTCACTGGCCCACCTCCCCTGACCACAGGAAGTGCCTGCGCGGAGCTGGTAATAAATGCTCGGAGAGCACCATGTGTGAACCGTTTACTGAGTGGCTGAAAAGCACCCTTCTCCACCTGCTGATAACTCAATAGCAGCTGAACGCCATCTCCTTGATGGGCAGAGAAGAAAGAACCACTCGCATGCCCACGAGAAAAGGCAATTCTGGCAGAAAATAACAGGCAGGATCTAAATTCAAAGAGAGATATGTTTAAGTAGAACCAGTCAAGTCCCAGAATTAACATCCCAACCAGAAGGCAGGTGAGGCGTCCAGTGCCATATCCTGACGTCTAAAAATCAGAGATGCTCAGAGCACCAGGAGAAGCCCTTGTCTACACAGGCTCCTATGTTTGTGCATACATGCTAAGTTGATTCAGTCATGTCCGACTCTTTACAACCCTATAGACTGTAGCCTCCCAGGCTCCTCTGTCCAAGGAATTCTCCAGGCAAGAAAACTGGAGTGGGTTGCCATTTCCTTCTCGAGGGGATCTTCCAGACCCAGGGATCAAACCCATGCCTCATTATGTTTCCTGCACTGGAGGCAAGTTCTTTACCACTAGCACCAACTGGGAAGCCACATGGGCTCCTGCTGCCCTTAATAGCAGAATCATTTCCAGGCAACATTTACAAAGAACTGAGCAGAGTGATGCCCAAGCTTTGGGGTTGTGATCATCAGTAGAACAGTCTGTTGTCTCAAGCATCTCACACACAAGTGGCTAGAAAGACACCAAGCAAGCAAAATATCCCTTGGTGAGTTTTGTCACAGAAGTTTTAAGACAGGATCGACACTAGGAGAAAGTGACACTGAATACGGGCACTAAAGGAGCAGGCTGGGAGGAAGGGTTGTGGAAAAGAGAACTGTATCCTGGGCAGAGAGAACAAAGAGTGAAAATGAAAACAGGTTTTCCCAGGATGTTTGATGAGGCGCCCTCACCTGAGTGAAGACAGAAATTATAGGCTGAGAGAGAAAGCCCGTGAAAGAGCCCAGAGCCATGACAAGGAGTCTGCCATTAATCAGGAGGCAACAAAGAGAGCTGTCAACACGCAAAGCCTGAAGAGCGCACATTCCTTCGCTCACTCATGCGTTCAACAAACAGTTCTCCTGGCACATAGTAGGTGCTGGAGACGGAAGAATGAACAGGGTAAACCACTTGCCTCCTGATGCTTACAGTCAGTAGCTGCTGTTCAGTTGCCCAGTTGTGTCAGACTCTTTGCGACCTCATGGACCGCAGCACGCCAGACCTCCCTGTCCCTCTCCATCTCCCGGAGTTTGACCAAGTTCATGTTCACTGCATCGGTGAAGCCATCAACTATCTCCTCTGAAGCCCTCTTCTCCTTCTGCCCTCAATCTTTCCCAGCATCAGGGACTTTTCCAATGAGTCGTCTGTTCACATCAGGTGACCAAAATACATCAAAAATGTCATCAGATGACAAATTACAGTCAGTAAAGAAGACAGCAATTCCAAACACAAGAAAAACAAAGTGTCCTGAGTATGAGGGAGGGAAAAGGACGAGGAGTTGGTGGTGGGGGGTGGAGCAGAGGAAGCCAACCTAGTTAAGGGTGAGGCACTCTCATGTTTACGCTGAGACAGGAGATACTAAGTCGGCCAAGCAAAGACGGGAGCGGAAGGAACAGCATATGCAAAACCCAGAGGACACAGAGCATGGAGGGAAGTCTAGTGTGGCTGGACAGGAACGCGAGGAGGGTGTGAGGACACAGGCCTGGAGGGCAGACGAGGAGCAGAGAGGTGCTGTGACTGAGGGTGGAGGAGACGTGTAGGAGAGCCAGCTGCTGCATCAGACCTGACCCCAAAGGATGAATGTAGACAGCAGAGCCAGTGCATCAGAGGTGGTGAAAGCAGGAGAAACAAAAGACACAGCTGCATGAGGCCAAGATCAGATGGGACAGGATATGGCAACCAAGGGAATTAAAAAGGAAGAGAACAAAGGCTCCAAAGCTTAGAGCTTGCAGCACGGGTAGCTGGGGATGTTAACTGATACAGTAGAGGAACACAAAGTGTGGGAAGACATGGAGTCAGTAGTGTTTAGGAATTTGGGGATTAAGGCATCAGCAAAAACATCCCCTGATGGGCATCCTTAACCAATGGTCACCTGGCCTTTGACCAGGAAGGCCAGGAAGGAAGATTTCAACGCTTTCCCAAATGGTGAATTCTAACACCTGGCAAAGGTGTTAGAAGAGGTTTTCTTTCTTACAGTAAGAAAATGCCTGTTTCCCTATAACTTTTATGCACTGATCCTGGATCCACGTGTGTGCGTGTGCTAAGTTGCTTTGGTTGCATCTGACCCTCTGCCACCCTATGCACAGTAGTTTGCCAGGCTCCTCTGTCCATGGGATTCTCCAGGCAAGAATACTGGAGTGGGTTGCCTTGCCTTCCTCTAGGGGATCATCCCAACTCAGTAATGAAACCATGTCTCCTAGATCTGGTCCATTGGCAAGCAGGTTTTTTACCACTAGTGCCACCTGGGAAGCCCACACTCCAGAGCAAATCACAGTAAGACTTTTTCCTCCTACTGTCCTATTTCCCATTAACTGGAGAAGATTCTGACCATTTGCAACTCATTCACAACTGATGCTTAGAATCATAAACATGTAGAATGTTGTGCCCCAATAGGTGAACTTCACTTTTATAACATCATTTCAAGCAGAAGGAAAAGAGAAGCATGATTATGCCCCAAATCACCAGCTACTCTGAGTTGATTTTATAGTCTGAGACCCTGACTCCGTCCCTTGCTCTCTCAATATATCATGATGTTGCGTGTAATCTGACTCCAAAATCATATGCTATCTAAAAGCATCCACATCTCAGGGAGAGTTCTAGGCTCTGCTCTCAGGAGATCATCCATCGAAATTAGACAGGGTTGAGAAATAAATAAGCCCACATAAAGTCCGAATGAGGCAGCAACTCCGTCTCTTATTTATGGTTCCACCTGCCTTGAGACAGAAAACTCAAGTGTGTCAATAAATGGATTGCAAAGTTGTTATGTTTAACTACAAAGAAAAGAATGTCTCTGCAGGCCCTTTTGGAAGTGTACTGATGCCTGCGGCAACTGGCAGGAACTCCAAGGAGGAAATTTTTGTTTCTGAATAAACATTCAAGCTTTTCTAGAGTCTCAGGATCTCTGGGTCAGGACCGGGCAGGCAGTTCCCCCCGTGCAACTGCCCTGATGATCACACTTCTGTCTGCTCACCTCTCATCCCTCCCTCCCAGGGCTGCTCATCCCAGCACTGGACAGAATGACCCTTATTATGATGATCTTGACATCTGGCTCCCTGCCACATCTCTCCATAGATTCAGAGGCTGTCAGAGTAAGCCCAATCTCTCTTTCAGATGGCGGCCCTTTGACTGTTTGCTGAAGCTGGTCATATACACCTGGAGCCTCTGCTTCTCCAAGGTAAACAGCCCCATTCTTTTTGCTATTTCCTACAAAATAAGGTTTGAGATGGCCCTGTCATTCACCTAGATTCTCCTAAATGTGCTGGCTTATCTAGGTTGCTCTCAAAGTGTAGCATCGAGAAATAAATGCAGTGGCCCGGCTATGGACTAACTGAAACCTGGTAAAAGAAATGCGTCACCTTCATCCTCCTAGGTAGAAAGTGAAAGTGTCAGTAGTTCAATCATATCCGACTCTTTGCAACCCCATGGACTATAGCCAGCCAGGCTCCTCTGTCCATTGACTTCTCTAGGCAAGAGTACTGCAGTGGGCTGCCATTCCCTTCTCTTCCTGACTCAGGGATCAAACCTAGGTCTTGCTTCTGTTAATGTATCTGGATCAGTTAGTTCAGTTGCTCAGTCGTGTCCAACTCTTTGTGACCCCATGGACTGCAGCATGCCAGGCCTCCCTGTCCATCACCAACTCTCAGAGTCTACTCAAACTCAGGTCCATTGAGTCGGTGACGCCATCCAACCATCTCATCCTCTGTTTCCCCCTTCTCCTCTTGCCTTCAATCTTTCCCAGCATCAGGGTCTTTTCAAATGAGTCAGCTCTTTGCATCAGGTGGGCAAAGTATTGGAGTTTCAGCTTCAACATCAGTCCTTCCAATGAATATTCAGGACTGATTTCCTTCAGGGTGGACTGGTTGGATCTCCTTGCAGTAAAAGGGAATCTTAAGAGTCTTCTCCAACACCACAGTTCAAAAGCATCAATTCTGCGGTGCTCAGCTTTCTTTATGGTCCAACTCTCACATCCATACATGACTACTGGAAAAATCATAGCCTTGACTAGACTGACCTTTGTTGGCAAAGTAATATCTCTGCTTTTTAATATGCTGTCTAGGTTGGTCATAACTTTCCTTCCAAGGGGTAAGCGTCTTTTAATTTCATGGCTGCAGTCACCATCTGCAGTGATTTTGGAGCCCCCAAAAATAAAGTCTGACACTGTTTCCATTGTTTCCTCACCTATTTGCCATGAAGTGATGGGACCAGATGTCATGATCTTAGTTTTCTGAACGTTGAGCTTTAAGCCAACTTTTTCACTCTCCTCTTTGATCAAGAGGATCTTTAGTTCTTCTTCACTTTCTGCCATAAGGGTGGTGTCATCTGCATATCTGAGGTTATTGATATTCCTCCCAGCAATCTTGATTCCAGCTTGTGCTTCCTCCAGCCCAGCGTTTCTCATGATGTACTCTGCATATAAGTTAAAGAAGCATTGTGACAATATACAGCCTTGACATACTCCTTTTTCTATTTGGAACCAGTGTGTTGTCCCATGTCCAGTTCTAACTGTTGCTTCCTGACCTGCCTACAGATTTCTCAAGAGGCAGGTCAGGTGGTCTGGTATTCCCATCTGTTTCAGAATTTTCCACAGTTTGTTGTGATCCACACAGTCAAAGGCTTTAGCATCGTCAATAAAGCAGAAGTAGATGTTTTTCTGGAACTCTCTTGCTTTTTTGATGATCCAGCGGATGCTGGCAATTTGATCTCTGGTTGCTCTGCCTTTTCTAAATCCAGCTTGAACATCTGGAAGCTCACGGTTCATGTATTGTTGAAGCCTGGCTTGTAGAACTTTGAGCATTACTTTACTAGTGTGTGAGATGCGTGCAATTGTGCGGTAGTTTGAGCCCTCTTTGCCATTGCCTTTCTTTGGGATTGGAATGAAAACTGACCTTTTCCAGTCCTGTGGCCACTGCTGAGTTTTTCAAATTTGCTGGCATATTGAGTGCAGCACTTTCACAGCATCATCTTTTAGGATTTGAAATAGCTCAACTGGAATTCCATCACTTCCACTAGCATTGTTTGTAGTGATGCTTCCTAAGGCCCACTTGACTTCACATTCCAGGATGTCTGGCTCTAGATGAGTGATCACACCATCGTGATTATCTGGGTCATGGAGATCTTTTTTGTATCTGTATCATCCAATCCCTATTTAATGCAATCTATCTGCCAGTCTAATAAAAGTCCATGGGCACAGTCACTCCATCAGCCAGAGCTGGACTACAGAGCATGATGCTGGAAAGAGACCTTCAAGTTGATATCAACCCATCACTAAGCACAACCAGATCTGAGTTCTCCACAACCCAGATCAACTTCTAGTTTCCCCTCTTTGGGGAACTGCACAATGTACCTTTAGGGACCATCCCTCCCCAGTCTCACTTCACATGCTTCAGGGAACTGTGGTCTAGAAATAGCCACAGAGCTCAGAGTTGCCCTCATCTGCCTCCCCCAACCACAGTGATTGCTCTCCAGACCAAGAGGACCAGAGGTAATCTAACCAGAAGCGATGCTGGAGAATTATGGGGAGGAATCCCCCTCTTTCTGCAAGGGACTGGTGAGAATAAATTGTTGGCCAAAGTTTTCACTGGAGAGGAAAAGCTATCCTGAAAAGAACTACAGCAGAGAAAAATAGAGCAAAACAAAGTAGGGAGACAGAGCTATAGAAATATCATTGGAACCCCTGGATCCAACCCTACCTGAAGCTGATTTTTTCCTTTGAACTTATTAGTTTCATTAGTCACCAAATTCCCTCTTTGCCAAAATCATTTGGAGTTGGGTTTCTACCAATGAGAAGAAATCAAAATTGTACAGCTTCCCTCATACACATCCAGAAAGGTCATGTGACACCTTGTCAGGTCCCCGTTTCCCCACCCAAAGTCTACCCTCACTGAAGCCCAGTCCACAACATGGAATTGCAGTTAAAACCTCCTGCTCTCACATCCAATAAGCCCAGGCCCCATCTTGACTGGCTTTGGGTCCGTGGGCATTATCACTGCAGCTGATCTTCCTAGACCTCCTCATTGGAACCCACCACACAGGATTATTGTGAAGGAGTTAACACGTGTTAAATCCTCACAACAACGCCAGGCATGTAGAAATGCTCAGAATATTACAGTGTATGCTGTTGTCATTATCATTATTGCTGCTATACTGTTATTACCAGTCTAGTTATACTGTCAAAGTCAACATTTCAATGTATTGACCCTGTACCGGCACTAACGCTCTTGGCTTTCTTTCACAGGGTTTCTTCCATCATCCCTGGAGAATGCTTCCTTCTACTTTTTTCTACTGGTAATACCAACTCACCATCCTTCCTCTGATCTCTTTACCAAAACTTAACCATCCACAGCCATGGCATAATCTATCACCCACAGCCATGGCATAATCCACTCTATCTAGATGCTTAGGTGAAAGCTCTATCTACCACTCCAGGGAGGTCTGGGGACAGGAAAGGGACAGGGGTGTGGTACTGGGCCCTTCCCTGCTCTGAAGGCACAGAGTTCCAGCTCATTGATATTCAGCCAAGAAAATTCAGGGAAAATCTCAGAAAGTGAAGTGGAACTCCTAATTAAAAGGTAGCCTTGAGCTGTCAATAAAATTATGCATAAAGGAAATGTTTAAAAACACAGTAGTGACTTTCTGGAGATAGATTTTCACTGGAGATGTATACATATTTAAGTCAAGTTTGGGGGTAAATAAAAAGAAAGTAGGCTCTTCAATACTGCCATTCCTTCCCTCCCTGAAGCTTAGAAAAGCATCTTTGATACGCAGAGCATCGCACTACATTAGAAACTCCTGGCTAGAAGGATGGTGCATGCATCTCTTCTATGGATTTCAGGAAAGTGGAAGGGAGGAGTGTTTGTTGTTTGCTCAGGAAGGGCATCTCCTCTGCTGAACCCCCCTGTACTCAGCCCATCAGCATCGCCACTCATCTCCTACAGTTAGCCCACTTGATAGCTCTGACCACTCTATCTCCCAGCCCTGTGAGCTTGCCTCATCTTAAGGAGTTACTATGTACAGCAATGTATAGCAATCACGTGTTAACCTGTCTCCTCCATGACACTCTGAAGGTTCAGATCTGTTATCACCAGATTCCCAGCACCTAGTTTAGCACAGATGTTAAACAGTTGCAAAATGTTGGCTGAACAGATAAGTGAATGAATAGATGAAAGAATGCATGAAACATTTGACTCCATAAACTGCATGAGGTAATCCCTGCAGGACCCAACCTTTTTCTCATTATCAACACAGCGATCAGCCTACAAAGCTGGTATCTGACATTTGTGTAACCTCCACTATACTGCTACATCCAGAGGCACCTTATTTTTATCTTTGTATTTACCTTTTTCGCCTCCCATCACTGACTCCCTCCAGTTTCCTGTGTGCGTGCATGCTAAGTAGCTTTAATAGTGTCTGACTCTTTGCAAACCTATGGACTGTAGCCCACCAGGCTCCTCTGTCCATGGGATTTTCCAGGCATGGATACTGGAGTGGGTTGCCATGCCCTCCTCCAGGGGATCTTCCTGACCCAGGAAAACCAAGCCACGTCTCTTATGTCTCCTGCACTGCTAGGTGGGTTCTTTACCACTAGCACCACCTGGGAAGACCCAAACCTAGACAAATCTTTCCCTGTGATGGGGCATCAATATTCCATTGTTCTACAGAAGGAGAAGTTGGGATTAGAAGACTTGGAGCTTGTTCCGAGGACTCCAGGGCAGCCAGTGTTCCTTCTTCCCTCCACCCCTCTCCCTGTGGGAAAGCTTCCTTCTTACCTTCAAAGCTCGCAGCAAACAGGTAAAGCCAGGTGATGGCTGGGATGCAGAGCAGAGTCAACGAAGCAGCCAGGAATTTCCGTCTCCCTCTGCAGACCCCCAGCATCCTCTCAGAAGTGGCAGTCCCTAATCCCAGCGCCGTGTCTCTGCCCCGAGCGTGGCGTGCTCAGCCTCCCTCATAATACTTTCTGGAAGGAAGAGCAAAGAGGAAGGGCTGAGTTCTTAGCACTGTCGACGGATGCAAATTGCAGAAGAGAAATATCCTGCAGATCCTGAGAGTGGTTCGGCTCATCTACAACTTCATCCCAAGAGATGATGCTGCAGTCTTGCAGTCTACCCAAACTGCAAGAGTTCTTTTTTTTTCTTGTTGTTTTTAATTTATTTATTTTTTAATTGAAGGATAATTGCTTTACAGAATTATGTTGTTTTCTGTCAAACCTCAAAAAGAATTCTTTACAAAATAAACAAATGCAGGATGAAACTATAACAGACACCCCCACTTTGTTTCTCTCTCTCTCTCATGCATATATACACAGACAAGTACATAGGTGAGTTTTGAAGCCTGGGCTAACACTTATTAAAAAGAGCATCTAGTAAACATCTTGTAAGTACCAAGCACTAAACAAGGGCTGCATTTTCAAAAATGACCAGAACAAGGGCTCTAAAGAACACAGTCTAACAAGAAAGACCAACAACAGGAACCCCAAGAATGTGACAACTGGGATTTTCACGAACCAATGAAGCTGATCCATCCATGTTCGGTCAAGAAGGCAGAACAGTCCCCATGTTCCGGCAGAGAGAAATGCAGAAGGTCCACCAGGCTGATGAACAACACACTCAAGGCAAAGGAGACTGGAAAGGCCCCAAGATCATGGTCGGGAGGCTGCACCTCAATCACTGCGGAAAACCTACAAACATTCCACAGGGGCTGTCTTTATAGTTTTACCCCTTTCACAGGAGAGATGTCCAGAAAAGCATGAAACAATTCAAACAGGAACAGATCAGAGAGGAGAAGACAGATAACCTACAACCAGCCTGCAGAGGGACAATCGTAGACCATGCAGAAGGCCAGTACAGAGAGGACCAAAGAAGAGGCAGAAGGTCAATTCAGATGGACTAGAGGGCCCAGGATCTTTCACCCAAGTACTTGACCAGCAAGGCACATGACTTATAAAAAAAAAAAAAAGTAAAAACCAGATCATACAGTCTCATCTCCTCCCAGGTCCTAACACGGACGTCACACACTGGCTAGAAATGAAAAGTCCACATGGACACAGTGCAGATAAGTACAAAAGCCTGCAGATTTCTAAGGAAGGGATGGCCATGGAAGAGCTGATTTGAATGTTCCCTTGGATGTGTCCCTTAAACCCTATGGGACAAAGGTCTGGTTGAAGTGTCTCCTTCCCCACTACCCTTCGTGCTTTAAGGAGGCAGGTGCCCCCTCTAACTCACCTCACATTCACTAAGACTTAGCCTACTGCCTGTCACCTGCAGGGCTTGCTGATTGTCTGTTGAACAAATAAACAGAACTGGATCCTAACCAAAGGCGACCCTCTCAAGCTTCAGGAGTCTGTGTTACGCAAGTTGTTGGCAATGAACGCCTGATAGAGTCAATCTCAGCTGTTAAGGCCAAGCTTTCTTCTGCAACCACTCTGATGGGATTTCCCGAATGGCTCTTTCTAGAAGCAGATCAAAGACCACAGGGCTAGAGGGTGTGGATGAGAAAGTAAAACCTGAAAAAGCAAAATTTCTTTAAACAAGGAGAATGTTGACTTGAGAAGTCCCTCTTAGGGAAGTTTTACGTTCTAAAGCACAGGAAACAAACCCTACATACAGACTCTGCTAGTCACTAAGAAGGAGGATGACAGATATACTGAGGATCTCTCAGGGAGAGGGAGTGTTGGTGGAGGCTGTGCAGTTAGAAAGATCTGGATGCAAATCCGGGCACCATACTTGAAGAGTCGTGACCTTGGCAAGTCCCTCTTCTCTGTGCATTGCCTGCTAAGTCACTTCAGTCATGTTCGACTCTTTCTGACCCTATGGACTGTAGCCACCAGGCTCCTCTGTCCATGGGATTGATTCTCCAGGCAAGAATACTGGAGTGGGTTGCCATGCCCTCCTCCAGGGGATTTTCCCAACCTAGGGATCAAACCTGTGTCTCTAACGTCTCCTGAATTAGCAGGTGGGTTTTTCACCATTAGCGCCACGGGGGAAGCTCCCCCTTCTCTGGGAAGCTTCATTTTTTCCCTCTATAAGATAAGTGATGTCTTCTGTCGGGGAGGGTGGTTATGAGTCTTAAATGAGAACGCTCTAGAATAAGTGACTCGGAGAAGGAAATGGCACCCCACTCCAGTACTCTTGCCTGGAAACTCCCATGGACTGAGGAGCCTGGTAGGCTGCAGTCCATGGGGTTGCTAAGGGTCGGACACGACTGAGCGACTTCACTTTCACTTTTCACTTTCATGCATTGGAGAAGGAAATGGCAACCCACTCCAGTGCTCTTGCCTGGAGAATCCCGGGGACGGGGGAGCCTAGTGGGCTACCGTCTATGGGGTCGCACAGAGTCGGACACGACTGAAGCGACTTAGCAGCAGCAGCAGCAGCAGCAGAATAAGTGACTAGCAAAATGATCAAGCACCTGGCAGAGGTGACCCTAACCCCCGTCCAAAATGCCAAAGAGCAGCCTTACTTATATTATTATCCCTCCACACGGCCACTCTCCCCCGCCCCCATAGAGTTTGGTTTAGAAAAATACATCTCAACCAGTAGGTCTTGCCTGACATTCCACAGGGGTGTTTTAAATCTGAAAGACCTGCCCACTCAATTCTCCTTCAGGTGGTTGTCCTTGTTTAGTTGCTCAGTGATGTTCGACTCTTTTGCAACCCCCTGGACTGTAGCCTGCCAGGCTCCTCTGTCCATGGGATTTCCCAGGCAAGAATACTAGAGTGGGTTGCCATTTTCTTCTCCAGGGGATCTTCGTGACTCAGGGATTGAACCTGCATCTCCTGCATTGGCAAGTGGATTCTTCACCACTGAGCCACCAGGGAAGTCCCCTTCAGGTGGTACCATTACATTAAAATCACTTTTTTCTTTTTTTACAGCTCACTTAACAGTAAAGAAAACCAGCAGTAAATAGCACTTATTATCTGTCAAACACTTTCCTATGTTTTTTACCTGTTTAACTCTCAAAATAACCTGAGGTAGGTATTAATACTATTTTTCCTCCCCATTTTATGGATGAGAATACTAAAATCCAGAAATATGAATTAACTCGCCAAAGATTACACACATCTGGGGCACAGATACCTCAAGCTTTGCTCTCCTTAAGTAATTCATTCAAACAACTCTGCCAGGGGGCATTTTGCTTCTGATCAAACCTAAATCCTTCATCTTGAATATTATGATTATTTTCTTTCCCAGGGTCAAACATATCACCACTGTTTTGCTCCCATTCCACACACACACACACACACACACACACACACACACACACACACAAAGTTAAATAGACAAAAATATAATTGGAAAGCTATAGAAAAGTTTATACTTTAGGGAAAAGATGGAACATATATGAAGCGGAACTCAAGTGGCATTAATATTTAAATAACACTTTTTAAGACTCTTTATAACACTTATTTTCGTCCTCTCCTCTCTCCATCTGCAGAAGTTAATTTCAACTGGCACAATTTGTACAAAGTTTTAAAACCGAGTCTAGGGTGGTTTGCATTTTATGATAACACTGGCATCTGAAATTAAACCCAGCAGGTAAAACATATTCCTTCATGAATTTGACTTTTAAATGACACCTCTGTGCACTAAAAACACATTTTAAAGAAAAATCTCAATTTATATCAGAGGTTCCTCCAGGAAGTTAATACTGGAATCAACACAAGAAGAAGAAAGGAAGGAAGAAACCGGAGGTGGGCTGCAAATTACATCCCAAGCATGTGCAAATGTTGATGTATTAACCAGAAAACCAGTCTCTAAACTGTTCTTGCCTGGGGGAAGGGAGAAGGCCTCACTTATTAACCCAGGTGTCATCTTTAAATGCCCATCTCTCAAATCCAACATCCAATTCCTTGGCCAATACTCCTCCTAAGTATCTACTCCATTTGTCTTCTCCCATTCGTCTTAACCAATGAAATTCAAATCTATAAAATACACTGTATGTGCCAGAACAATGATCGTGATCTGTTAAGCCACAAAAGTAGGATTCAAAGTTGAACATAAAATGTGATTGCAAGTATCCTTCATCCAATGTGATAAACTGTTTATAAATGTATAAATACTATCATAGCTATATATATGAAAAAGGGATGTGTTGAAAGTTATCTCTGGGTATAGCATATATGGGTAATTTCAACAAAAATGAACACGTATCTTTCCTAAATAGTATATAAGGAGCATGCATTGCTTTTATCATTTAAAAATATTTAAAAGATTAAATCACCGTGTCTTCTTGTTGTATTGCTTGTGATTCAAAATACCTCTGTGCAGACAGTGTAGTATATATGTGTTACTCTTTCTTTGCATGCTAGGGGCAGTCAGTTAACATCTGTAGGACACCAGCTGGGAATACACCCTCCATAGTTGGCTGGTTACCACTCGAAGGACCAGTTAGAGGCTTACATTCCAAATATTGCTGTGTTCAGCCATCTCTCATCAGCACCAGAGGCTGTTCTTTAATTAGCATCATGGATATTAGAAATGACTCTTCATGGGTGTTCAAGATGTGCAGATTTTCCAGAAACACTGCACACGAAGAGGGAATAAAAATCTAAGTAACCTTCCAAAAAAAAAAAAAATCTAAGGAATTCAATGGTCAAAATCCAAAGGAATCACTTAGGATCCAAAAACTGATCCTACAGACATGTAGCAGATAAGGGCCACTAATTTGCCTCACTAAAAGATTGACTGAATCCTGAGAGTCAAGCATTGTCACCCCTGTAGTAAGTAGGCAAAGAATTGTCTTTCACTGAGCTTATAATACAGGTCCTATAGCAGAGAGGAAGCCAGGTGGCTCAGTGGTATAGAATCTATCTGCCAATGCAGGAGACACAGGTTCGATCTCTGGGTCGGGATGATCCCCTGGAGAAGCAAATGGCAACCTACTCCAGTATTCTTGCCTGGGAAATCCCACAGACAGAGGAGCCTAGAGGGCTACAGTCCATGCATTTGCAAAGAGTTGGATATGACTGAGCACACACACACCCACACAGCAGATAGACAGCCGACTGATGTTAGCTTGGCTATTACCATTCATTATTCACACTATTGCTAGTATGACACCCCCATCTCATGTCTATACCCAAGCCATCCTCTCACACACAGCCCCAGAACCTGCAATGTCCTTCCTCCTCTGCTGAACCTCAGGAGGAATTTCAAGTCATTGCTGTTCTCTAGAACCTCTCCAGCAAATCCAGGTTTGAAGGCATTCCTTCCCTTTTTTTTATCTAAATCCCAGTAGGTGTCAAAAGCAGATTTCCTGATCACATAATTGTTTTCTAGTCACTTCCTGTGCATTAATCTCTCTGCATCAGATCAAAACCCCTAAGGGTAAAGAATCCCAGTCTTCTACCAGTAACTAAGACAAAAGTTTATACTTAGCCATCTCAACTCAAAGTGTGGTCCCTGAACCATCAGTAACGGTAGAAATGCAGACTCTCAGGCCCCACCCCTGCCCTACTAAGTCAGAATCTGCATTTTAACAAGATCCCAGGTGATTCAAGCACACCTTACTGTTTAAGACGCCTATACTCAAGCACTTATTAAATAACTAGTTAAGACCCAAAGCTGGCCTCCCACTGAAACCAAGCAGGACTCTGTGGGGCTCCTGGGGACAGAAGCCTTTCTGTTTCTCCCATTTCTTGTTTCTAGGGAATAGATTCCAGTCTCCGTGAGCTTCCCTGAGTTTCAAAGAGCAAATCTAAACAATTGCTAATCAGGGAAGGGAGACAAGAAAGAAGCAGTCAAGAAACAATACTGCAGCCTTGGGGCAGGGTCCTGGTTCCACCTCAAGGAATACACACAACTATATCTTTGAGTTCTTTACAGAACCAAAACTCCCAACGAAAGGTCATGTGTGCTCAGTAGTGCCGACTCTTTGTGACCCCATGGACTGCAGCCCACCAGGCTCCGCTGTCCATAGAAGTTTCCAGGCAAGAAAAATGAAGTGGATTGGCCTTTCCTTCTCCAGGGTATCTTCTCAACCCAGAGATCAAACCCACATCTCTTGCATGGGCAGGCGGATTCTTTACCACTGCGCCAATGGTAGGTAATAGCATTCTTCATCCGTGAACCAGAGACACTCATCAGGAGACCATGTGAGGCCAGATTAAAGGAGTGTAGGCCCTATACACACTCTGCTCCTTATCAGCAACTCTGCCTTTGAACCACTGCTGTAGAACTCCTCACCAAATCCCTCTGGGTTGGGACACACTGTTTTTGATATGATGAGCCCGCTGCGTGTCACTCTTTGGCTGGCAAAGCAATAAACTATTCTTTTCCATGGCACACCAAACTCTGTCTCTGAGATTTGATTCAGCACCAGTGCACAGAGGCCTGGTTTTCAGCATCACCACCTCGCCTAACCTAAAGAAGGAAAAATGGCAACCCACTCCAGTATTCTTGCCTAGGAAAATCTCATGGACAGAGGACCCTAGAAGGTTACAGTCCATGGAGTTGCAAACAGTCTGATGCGACTGAGCATGTACATATCTCTCTCTTACCCCTCACCTTACCCTACAGGGACCAGCCAGTGCAGAAGAGAGCACCATTCACTTCCTGGACTTCTTTGACTGCATATTTACTACAACAGTTCTCTGACAGATGGAAGCAGGGTTTTTAGAAGGAAAAGTGTCTATTCTAATTAAACAGAAGCATCTTAAGGGCTAACGGTAGCTCTGATGACCCATCCTCTGTGCGTGTGTGCGAAGTCGCTTCAACTGTGTCCAACTCCTTGCGATCTTACGGACTGTAGCCCACCAGGCTCCACTGTCCATGGTGTTTTCCAGGCAAGAAAATTGGAGTGGGTTGCCATTTCCTTCTCCAGGGCATCTACCTGACCCAGGGATCAAACCTGCATCTCTTGAGTTGCCAGCATTGGCAGGTGGATTCTTTACCACTAACGCCACCTGGACCCATCCTGACCTTCCATCAAAACTCCTCTTACACATTTGAATAATGACTGAACAGCACCGACATCACCCACAGAGGCATCACTTCAGCCATCTCACAGAAGGGGAAACCAAGACTAAGAGAGGCTAAGGATGCTGAATTAGTTATTGGAAACCCTGGAATTCAAATTCTAGTATTTTCTGGAAAAACAGAAAATCAGTTCTTTTTTACAGGACACAACAGTGATGACCAATCTGTACCTCCCCAGTCAGAGCAGATACCTCAAAGGGGCAAGCACCTTGTCCATTTTGGCCACTCCTGTTTTGTTTGTTGCCAGCACTGTATCTGGCATATAAAAAGGTGATCAATAAATATGTATTGAGTGGGTCAAGGCCTGAATATCTCAGGCACAGCCAGCAGCCTCCCTGGATGTTCAGTATCATACAAACGACTCTTGTCACACAACCTCCAACCCACTCCTTCCTCCCCAATTCAACATGGAATCCTGCGGAACTCCTATTATGTGAGCAACAAATTCTGCTTTATCCTCAACTTCCCTTTGCTTCATTCTACCTCCAGCTCTTAAGTGAAGGCAACAGCTGTCCCCTAGACCACTGCTTTCCCTGGAGAAAAGCCTTTCCCCTGTGGACTTTCTGAATACTTTAGGCCCTGGAGGCAGCCTCTCAGATAGCTCTGAGGGACTGCTCTTGAAGAGGTAAGGGAGGAGCCAGGATGTATAGAAGTTTTGCAACAAAAAAAGCAAGTAGTTGGAACATCAAAAGATTGCTGTTAATTAAAGAAAACCAGACATCTCAAGATAATGAATGTAGTGCTTTTCTATGAATGGGAAGATGTAAGGATCTGGGCTCATTGAAACCATTCCTTTGATAGGCAGCTTAGCTTTCTGAGGCCAAGATCCTGTTCCCGCCCATCCCGAGTCCCCTCAGGGTGCATGGCTAGGGATGGCTGCAGTAGCTGAGGGTTTGATGGCCCCACATTCTATGTTTACTGATATGGCAGGTGGCATTCTGAGTCCACATACCTAAGGGTTAGGAATTTGGTCTTGTGAAATGAAATATTCCCCGCCATATAGGTGGGCAAAAAAAAAGGTCACAGCTATCAGCAATTTCTGGTCTCCCAAAGAGAACACAATGCCTGAAACCCAGCAGATGCTGCCACCCATTTCCCCATGGAGGCTGCTGAGGAGGTGGGAGGTGGGTGGGGGTGAGGTGCAAGAAGCAGCCATCCACCACACCTGTCACCCCTTACAGTGACAGGAAACAGGATTTGGCCTCAGACAGCTGAGACGCATATGAAAGGAGTGAATTCAGTGAGCCCAGAGGCTTGCATTTTCCCATACACAGAAGAACACTAACTCCTAGGAGGCTTGAATCTGGTTTTCCTTACTACTTAACAAAAATCTTTGATGTTCAGACTGCCTGCCCTCTTTGTTGGAAATTAGTATATAGCTTGACTCCCTCTCCTGCCTCCTTGGAGCAGTTTTCCCAGAGCTACCGAGATACTGTCTCCAGGTCTTGAAGTCCTTAACATTCCCACCAAATAAAATAACTCTAATTTCAGGTTGTGACTAATTTTTAGTGCACAGGCTCCACCCTCCTGGCTTCCAGCTGTCACTACAGAATCTTACTGCCCCTCCCTCGAAGGAAGATCACTGTTCCTTGGTGACACCCATGGTTCTCTCTGTCCTTAGTCATTTGGCAAGTCCTAGTCACGCCTCTCCTTGGAAGAAGAGCTATGATCAACCTAGACAGCATAGTAAAAAGCAGAGGCATTACTTTGCCATAGCTTTGACAGATAACTGTCTAGTCAAAGCTATGGTTTTTCCAGTAGTCATGTATGGATGTGAGAGCTGGACCATAAAGAAAGCTGAGTGCCAAAGAATTGATGCTTTTGAACTGTGGTGTTGGAGAAGACTCCTGACAGTCCCTTGGACTGCAAGGAGATCCAACCAGTCCATCCTAAAGGAAATCAGTCCTGAATATTCATTGGAAGGACTAATGCTGAAGCTGAAGCTTCAATACTTTGGCCACCTGATGCGAAGAACTGACTCACTGGAAAAGACTGTAATGCTGGGAAAGATTGAAGGCAGGAAGAGAAGGGGACAACAGAGGATGATATGGTTTGATGGCATCACCGACTCAATGGACATGAGTTTAAGCAAGCTCCGGGAGTTGGTGATGGACAGGGAAGCCTGGCGTGCTGAAGTACATGGGGTAGTGAAGAGTTGGACAAGACTGAGCGACTGAACTGACTGATAGCCAATTAACAATGTTGTGATAGTTTCAGGTGAACAGCGAAGGGACTCAGCCATACATACCATGTATCCATTCTCCCCCAAACTTCCCTCCCATCCAGGCTATATCCAGAGTTCCAGGTGCTATATAATAGGTTACTGTTGGTTATCCATTTTAAAAAACAGTAGTATGTACATGTCCATCCCAGACTCCTTAACGATCGTATCCTTTGAGATAATTAATTTATACATTCCTTTTCTCCCCAAATGTCTTCTTTTCTGAATGGTAAATTCCAGGAGGTATTCCTTGAATGAATTGTCAAAGGTGCCAGGAGAGCCACGGTGAGCATGCACCTTGCTGTCACTCTAGTATTGTCCCCAAATCCCTTTTAAACAAAAGCCTGCCAGTGAGTAGTCTTGACCATACGCCATCTGTAATATGAGAAACAAAATTCTCACAGTATCTCAATTAGGTCCTTGTGGTAATGGTATGCCCTTCAGAAATCCTTTGTGATGTCTGAGGCTGCTTGCAAACTTCACTTTGGCAACTTCCTCTCCTTTCTCTGCCCCCGGAGGAACAGTACGCAAGAGGCACTGGGCCTGAGCATCCCCTCCTGAAGGTTATCAGCAGTCACTTCCCTCCTCCATCTCCTTTCTGTGCATCAGGCCCGAAAGCCTCACTCTCCTGTAGGTGACCCTTTGGCCTATCAAACTGGCACTCTTGATCTCTTTTTTCATTTAGAGAATGACATTTGGCCTGGGAGGCACTGTATAAAAATTGGTCATGTGAACTGCAGGAGTAACAGCCACATGCAATATGCTTTGAAACAAACGCTGACAAGGTGGAGTTCACTGTGATTTAAGGTCTCAAAGGGTCCATCCCCGTCAGCTTACTTTGTCTTGATCCTGCTGTGGAGTCAATTCTCCTACTGTGGGAAAATAGGTTCTTTTGCCCTCGGAACCACTGTGATGGCCCAGATCAAGGGCAGAGGCCTTCCTAAGGTCATGACCTCAGTATTTAACCACCTATGTTTCCAAAATTCTGCAGTTAGGACATGCTACCTACAGCCTGAGAGTTTTGACCGTTTTGCTTCTAATTATGTTAAAATACAACCCCAGGCACAGCATGATTTCATACAGACCTCATGGCATTTACAGAGGAATGGGAGTCAGGACCTGGGCTCTTCACATTGGCTGCAGGATCTCAGAAAGTCATTCAATATCTTGAGACCATCCATCTCTTTGTGTGAAGATAAGGGTTGATGCAAGGATCAAAGGAGAGCAAATAAATTCCAAATACATTTATACAACAACGTAAGATGCTATGTATTAATAGAAGTAATAACATTAAAATATATTAGTTTGAATTTTAGCTGCTTGATCAATCAAATTCTAAAGACAGTGCAGAGACTACTGCCTCCTTGCTGTGACATCCACATGGCGTGCAGAAGGGCATCTGAGTTCATCTGAGCTGCTACAGCAAAAATATCATACATTGGGTGACTTACACAGCAAGCATTTATTTCTCACAGTTCTGGAGACTAAGAAGCCCAAGATCAAGGTACTGGTAGGTTCAGTGTCTGGTGAGGATGGTGTCTGGTGCATCCTGGTTTGTAGGTGGCCACCTTCTCCTCATGCCCTCACATGGAAAAGGTGAGGGAGCTCTCTGGGATCTCTTTTATAAGAACACTGATCCCATTCATGGGAGTTCTACCCTCATGACCTAATCACCTCCCCAAGCCATCACACTGAGGCATTAGGATTCAACACACTCATTGTGTGTGTGCGTGTGTGTGTGTGTGTGTGCACGTGCTCAGTAGCTCAGTCATGTCAGACTCTGCAACTCTATGTACTGTAGCCTGCTAGGCTTCTCTGTCCATGGGATTTCCCAGCAAGAATACTGGAGTGGGTTGCCATTTCCTTCTCCAGGGAATCTTCCTGACCTAGGGATCAAAACCTCATCTCTCGCATCTCCTGCATTGGCAGGCAGATTCTTTACCACTGCACCACCTACAGGTTTTAGGGGCACACAAACACTCAATCCATACAAAAGAGAGAGAATGAATAAACATGACTGTGCCATGTTCTGCCTCAAGGTGGCGCATATCAGCAGAGGGAGTACCACACAAGGGAAAGAACATCCTAACATCTGTGTGTGTGCTGAGTTGCTTCAGTCATGTCTGACTCTTTGTGATTCCATGGACTGTAGCCCGCAAGGCTCCTCTGTCCATGGGATTCTCCAGGCAAGAATACTGCAATGGGTTGTCATGCCCTCCTCCTGGGGATCTTCCCGACCTAGGGATCGAATCAGCATCTCTTACATCTCCTGTGTTGGCAGGTCGGTTCTTTATCACTAGCACCACCTGAGAAGCCCATCCTAATATCCACTAGGAGGGAAGAAAATAAACTGTGCTAAATAAGCACATTATTCAATACGTCACTGCTGTTTATAAAGGGACTACTTCTGTACTTTAAAAAGGGAGTACCTCATGAGACAAATTCTATTTCAGTACTTAGTACCTGGAAATGATTCTCCCATGAGGAACCAATATGCTTCCTTGGACATATAAAACTCATCCTATTTTCCATAGCTACTTTTTGAAAGGTAGAAGTAAATAAGGTAAGTTAAGGGACTTCCCTGGTGGGTCAGTTATTAAGACTTTGCCTTCTGGTACAGGAGGTGAGGGTTCAAGTCCTGCTCGGGGAGTTAAGACCCCACATTCGTTTGGACTCAGAGGCTCAGTTGTGTCCAACTTTTTGCAACCTCATGGACTGTAGCCCGCCAGACTCCTCTGTCCATGGGATTCTCCAACCAAGAATACTGGAGTGGGTTGCATATCCTCCTACAGGGGATATTCTCAACCCAGGGATCAAACCCATGTCTCTTATGTCTCCTGCATTAGCAGGTAAATTCTTTACCACTAGCGCTACCTGGGAACCCAGAGGGCCAAAAAACTAAAACATAAAATGGAAGCAATATTTTAACAAATTTAATAAATACCTTAAAAACGGTCCACATAAAATAATATTTTAAAAAAAGGGAAGTTAGTTTTAATAATATGTTTTGTTCAATTCAGCATGTCTAAGTGAAGTGAAGTGTTAGTCACTCAGTCGTGTCTGACTCTCTGAAACCCCACGGACGGTAGTCTGCCAGGCTTCTCTGTCCACGAGATTCTCCAGGCGAGAATACTGGAGTGGACTGCTATCTATTCTCCATTAGCATGTCTAAAATATTAGCAATTAACACATAATCAATACAAAATATTCATGAGATATTTCACACTCTTTTTGTCATTTTATATAAAAATCCAAAGGGCTCCTTATATTAACAGCCTATCTCCATCTGAACTATCCACATTTCAGGTGCTAGAGAGCCATGATGTTAGACAGTACAAGGTTTAAATATCTTCCAGGCCTTCACACCATCCTGTTTAGGGAAGTAAGTTTGGCTGTGGGCTTAAGAATGGACTTGAGGCAGGCAGCCCAGGTGAGTCTGTAATAATGCAGTTAGATTAATAGTAGTCTGAGCTGGTGGTGGCAGAACTAGAGAGAACTGGATTTAACTGGAGGTGGGAGTGCTTGGGAAAGAAGACAATGTTCATTGCACAACTAGGATGCCAGGCACCCCACTGATACACCCCCACAGCCTTAGTTCACTCAGGCTTCACAACCAATCTGTGAGAGTCCACATTACAGATAAGGGCATCAAGGCTCAGAAGGTTAGGTAACGCAGGTCACACAGCTGGGAAGAGGGGCATTGGATTCACCCCAAGACTTTTGACTTCAGATCCAATGTGTTTTCCTCAGGATGACTTTAAAGGCCTCCGAGGTCTGACTCCTGCCACCATAATCACACCTTCCAGTACAGTTCCACCAGGTAAATGAGGGGCACCATATCCTTCATACTTCCCTGCCTTTCTACTGGCTGCCTCCTGTTCCTACTAGACTACCTCCTGCTTATCAACATGGTAAGCCTCTAAAACAAGTAGTTCCCTACTGAGGGTGATTTTGCCCTATATATAGGGACATTTGGCAATGTCTAAGGGACACTTTTGATCAAGACAGGAAAGAATGGGGTACCAATATTCCCAGTGAATTTGAGGTTCTTGTTTCATTAGGAAAGAATTTGAATTTGGAGATGAAGTGATAGGTAAGAAGTGGATTTATAGAGAAACACACTCCACAGACAGAGTGTGGGCCATCTCAGGAGGCTAGAGAGAGCCTTGAAATATGAGCTGGTTAGTTTTTACTAGCTGGGTAATTTCATAGGCTACTGAGTGGGAGGATTACTCCAATTATTTGGGGGAAGAGACAGGGATTTCCAGAAATTGGACCACCACCCACTTTTTTACCTTTTATGGTCAGCCCCAGAACTATCTTGGCACTGGTGGGTGTGTCATTTAGATGCTGCTAATGTATAACAATAGAGCATATAATGAGGCTCAAGGTCTACTGGAAGTCAAATCTTCCACCATCTTGGACCCAGCTGATTCTAACCAGTCTTTGTCCTGTCCTATGGCTATGCCATTCTTTTAAAGGTTGTGTCCTGCCCCCTTCCCTCCTGTTTTATTAACATCTAGTGGGTAGAGGTCGGGGATGTTGGTAAGCATCTTACAAAGCACAGGACAGCCCCCAAACTGTTATAAAGCCCAAAATAACAAAGGGCTGAAGTTGGGAAACCCAGGTCGAAGGCACCACTTCTTCGGGGGGGTGGGGGGTGGGCTGTCCATCCCATACTAAAGGGCTCAATGCATGTTTCCAGGAGGCAGATGCCAGGAAGAACTACAAATTCACAGTGGTCATCTTCACCTCCAGTCACCTCCTGTGGCCTGGGAAAACAAAATACATTGATCTCCATTCCAGGTACTTTTCCTAATTTCCTCCCCTTCTATTACACCATCCAACCTGGATTCTGCTTTTTAAAGGGAGGAACTCAAGTTTAACAGAGACATCCACAGGCAGGCAATGTGAATATCACTTGTAACACGGAGCTCTCTCTGGGGTGACACAGGTGGAGAAGCAGAAAGGGGGAAAAGAATTGTGAAGCAATCAAAAATTTCCACTTACAATATTAACCTCTTTGAACAATGCATTGCCAAAGAGATCTTGAATGCAAATTGATCTTTTCTGAGGATATACACTTTTCCTGGGGTCAGACTCTAGCTCCATGAAGGCTGATTTTCATGTTTTTCTTCTGAATGTTAAATCAGCTCTTAATCACATCCACGAGACTACCCGTGAAGCCACCCATCGGAGTGTTTTGGTCTTCGTTCTTTTGATTTCCATTCTGGAAAGGGATGACTTAGGCAGGCCTGCCTCACATTTTCATTCTGCTTAAGCAAACACTCACAAGCATTTAACAAGGGCCGATGCTGCAAAATGCACTCTAGTCTTCCCAACTGCTGGAGGATTACGTGTCTAACTTGCCGAGTCTATTTTTTCCTCCGCGTGCAGAGGCCGATGGAGATTTTATGCAAACAACTCTTGTGGCAAATGAAAATGAAGGCAGTGATTTCTTTACTTTTCCTCTACTCTCTCCCATTCATCCATTGCATGCAGGCCATGTTTACTGGGCCCATGCTCTATTCTGGGCCTGGGGCTTGAGGCTAGGGATAAAGAAGTGACTCTCACAGCTAGCCCCCCACCCCCGCCCCTGCCTTGAAGATCCCCTGTGAGAATGCAGCAAACAGACACAGACCCCATGAACATGAACACAGACAGGGCCAGGGGAGGCAGGATTCTCAGGAGAAAAACATTTGATTGGAGCCAAAGAGGATGCCACAATGTCAAAAGGCTGGTGAGGAGACAGCAGTCATCCTAGAAGATGAGGGAACCACTAGGAGAAGTGAAAGGGCATGCCTAGGGTGGGGGACAGCAGCCAATCACTCCTTCGGTGAACAAAACACAGAGCCATCACATAACAAGGCTGACGGGCAGAGGGAGTGAGATTGAGATGGCCTTGACTTGCAAGTGAAGAAGACATCAACTTCATTCCATGTCTCCTGGGGAGATTCTTAAGTATCTGTGCTTAAGGAAGCCAACAACTCTACAAGCAGCATGAGGACAAGGTTTGTGCAAAAGAAAGTGCAACCCAGAGGCTAACCTGATGGCTGGGGACCAAGCCAAGAGCCATGTCCTTGATTTGGGGACATTTCTGTTAACAAAATGCTGCTTTGCTCCATATGTGGGTACGATGAACTGAATGTATCCCCTCAGGTTTAATATATTGAAATCCTAATCAGTACCGGTCCACACGGCCTGCTAAGAATCGAGCTGCACAGTAAGAGGTGAGTGCCAGGCGAGCGAGTAAAGTTTTATCTACTGCTCCCCACAGCTCACATTACTTGCCTGGAAATCCAAGATCTTGGTGTGAGTAGGGCATGCTCTCTCTGAAGACACTTAGGGGAAGACCCATTCCAGGTCTCTCGCTGAGGTTCTGGTGGTCCCTCGGCTAGGGTAGCACAACTCTGGCCTTTACATGGATGGGGGCCCACCCTCATCGAGTATGATCTCATTCCAGCTACTGACAACTACATCAATGACATCTTAACACATATGGAGGTCCTGGGGGCTGAGACTCCAGCATATATATTTTGGGGGGACACGATTTATTCCGTCATAGTTACCTTCACCATCACACAAAGGTCAAGAAAAGAAAGCAACATGAGAAGAGTCGGGAAGAGGCGGTTTTGTTCTATAGGGTCAGGGATACCCAGTCCCCAGGTGCCATGGGTGAAAGAGGAGCCGGGTTCAAGACAAGAGGACTCAAGACAAGTGGAGGATGCACAAGATGGCCTGAAAACTACCACAGGTCTCAACACTCTGTTGTTGCTCAGTCACTAAGTCATGTTTGACTCTTTGCAGCCCCATGGACTGCAGCACAACAGGCTTCTCTGCCCTCCACTGTGTCCTGGAGTTCATGTCCATTCAATCAATGATGCTATCTAACCATCTCATTTCCTGTCACCCCCTTCTCCTCCTGCCCTCAATCTTTCCCAGCATCTGGGTCTTTTCCAGTGAGTTGGCCCTTCGCACCAGGTGGCCAATACTCTAAATGATATCAAAGGAACAGCATGAAGACAAGTTCTAGAACACTGAGTTCTAGCAACTTACTTCATGACCCAACCAGACCCTCACTTTCTCGAGGCCTCGGTATCCAATTAAAATAATTACAGGTTCCATAACTGATCTCTGACACCCAAAACACAACATCTGCTTATCAGTTCCAAAATCCATGGGGAGATTTAAAACCCTTCTCTGCAGGACTGCAGAACTATTCATGGTTTTCTAACAATCTCTTCCTTTTCTAGCTGTAGGTAAGAACTTTCAGCTAACGTTCCTGCCACTTTCAAATTAAATCAGATTAAATCGCAGGCATCCAGCCTTCTATAAAAAAATCAAATTGTTCCGATATATCTCACTCCCACAGCACATTAGACAGATGCAGCACATAAAGTAAACAGTCTAGTTAAGAAGTGCGAGTTCATTAGTTGTGGGGCTGTCAGGAGCACCCAAGAGCTGTGATAACACAACGCGGTTCCCATCTTAGAAGTCAAGCTAAATGCTTTCCATTTTTATCACCCAATTCATAACCTTGCTGTCTGGCTTTAAGAATCAATAGCCTGGTGGTTTTGGTATCCAATAAATTTGTCTTCATTTGGACGTTTTTCATTTCCCATGCCACTTGAAGAGAGAGGGATAAGGTAAATTGTTCCTCTCATGGCATTTGTTTTTTTTTTCAAATCTATAATTTCACACTGACACATTCCACAAACCAGTGAAGGCAAAGAAAGGGAAAGAGAGCAGATATCAGAGGCCCCATCCTGAGATCAAAGAAGCTTCCAACTGGAATCATCTGGGACAAGTAATTTAACAAGGGCACATGGGCAAAGGTCAACTGGTCTACCCAGAGTGACCCCCCCCCAATTATTCACCTAGCAAGGAATTTTTATCTAGTACTTACTATGTGCCAAACCCTGTGCTAAGTACTTTACATGATTTGTCTCATTAGTTCTCAGAGGATAGGGGCCTGAAAGAAAAAAAGCCACTGTTTTATGTACACCCACACACAAATGGGAATACATAGTATATTTACTTTTTATATTTATTAGAACACTGAAACTGAAAGAAAGAAGGTAATTCCAGCTTTGTGGATAAGAAAAAGCAGAAAGAAAATTTAACAAGCATATTTAAGGCAAATCAATATATATAGGAACAGATTTAAAAACCAATAAGTTTAAATCTAAAGGAAAAGTTGCGGAGGGAGCACTTCTTGAATCCAATACAAATTATCTGAATAAGCTAATGGGGGCTCAGACAAGGGAATGACGTATCCAAAGTTATCTAGAGAGCATAAGACCAGAATTAAATCTAGATTCTGAATTTTAGCCTTCTTGAGCTGCTGTTTTAGTTTTATCATCATCATCAAATCAACACATAACTGGTCAAACCACATCTCACTCACACAGCTTCTAGCATCCTTTCTAATCGCAGGGGTCTCCAACCTCTGGGATCTAATGCCTGATGTTCTGACGTGGAGCTAACATGATAATAGAAATACAGTGCACAATGAATGTAATGTGCTTGAATCATCCTGAAACCATTTCCCCCACCCCTCCTAGAAAAATTAGCTTCCAAAAAACCTGTCTCTGGTGCCAGAAAGTATGGGGACCACTGTCTAATGCACCCTACTCATTAATTCTGGAAGGGCTGCTGTGTTTGGGATTTACCAGACTGACAACACAATGGTAGTAACTAAAATATGAAGAAATTCAGTGCTTTATTTCTCTGTAAAGTTTAAAGACAAAAGAAACCTCTAAAACCCATGCAATTCTGATCATAGGCCCAGTGGGGCGGGGGGGGGGGGTGGGGGGGGTGGAAATGACATATCCCAATTTGTTCTTGTTTACAAATACTTTTAAGCTGTTTGTCAAACAAAATGATTCTGTCTGTCAGATGAGATCCCAATTTCCTAAGTTCATTAGCAGCTGATGAACAGAAAGGGTCACCCTGATGATTTAGTAATTTGGCTCTGACTCTTGTCAAAGACACTTCAAAAAAACAATAGTCCAAGCTGTAGGAGAGAAAGGAAATGCTGCTGCTGCTGCTAGGTCACTTCAGTCATGTCTGACTCTGTGCGACCCCATAGATGGCAGCCCACCAGGCTCCTCTGTCCCTGGGATTCTCCAGGCAAGAATACTGGAGTGGGTTGCCATTTCCTTCTCCAATGCATGCTTGCATGCTAAGTCACTTCAGTCGAATCCGACTCTGTGCGACCCTATGGACAGCAGCCCACCAGGCTCCTCTGTCCACGAGATTCTCTAGGCAAGAATACTGGAGTGGGTTGACATTTCCTTTTCCAAAGGAAATGTTATTTGATCCAATTTGTGCACTATTTTTCTGCAAACAAAGAGTAGACATTTACAGGCATGAGATATTAAAACCAGGGCATAATGGTGAAGAAACACAGGAAAGGAGAATGGCAGAGAATGTTTAAAATGCCCCAAGTTGGAAGTCACAGTCAGTTCAGTTCAGTTCAGTCGCTCAGTCGTGTCTGACTTTTTGCGACCGCATGGACTGCAGCACACCAGGCCTCCCTGTCCATCACCAACTCCTGGAATTTACTCAAACTCATGTCCATTGAGTCGGTGATGCCATCCAACCATCTAATTCTCTGTTGTCCCCTTCTCCTCCCACCTTCAATCTTTCCTAGCATCAAGGTCTTTTCAAATGAGTCAGTTCTTCGCATCAGGTGGCCAAAGTATTGGAGTTTCAGCTTCAGCGTCAGTCCTTCCAATGAACATCCAGGAATGATCTCCTTTAGGATGGACTGGTTGGATCTCCTTGCAGTCCAAGGGACTCTCAAGAGTCTTCTCCAACACCACAGTTCAAAAGCATCAATTCTTCGGCACTCAAGCCACAGGCAGCTCTAAATTGCCTGGAAGCCAACTCTGACTGCCTCCTTTTTTTAATCCTGTGAGTAGCAACATGCTTTCAAATTATAAAACTCGGGGTCATGAGAAAATGAGGAATTCCTTAAGAAACTTGCAGTCTAGGGCATAAGTAGGGCACACTGCTCAGATGCTGGGAAGATGGAAAGATGGCTTTCCAAGTTCTAATAAGGCCCCTGATAGAGGAAAACTGATGTTTTAATATGACATGCATGTTTTAATGCAAAGGAACACCAAGGTCCTTATACAAGTGTATTGATTAGAATAAGCTGAAACTCCAATACTTTGGCCACCTGATGCGAAGAGCTGACTCATTTGAAAAGACCCTGATGCTAGGAAAGATTGAAGGTGGGAGAAGGGGATGACAGAGGATGAGATGGTTGGATGGTATCACCGACTCAATGGACATGAGTTTGAGTAAACTCCGGGAGTTGGTGATGGACAGGGAGGCCTGGTGTGCTGCAGTCCATGGGGTCGCAAAGAGTCGGACATGACTGAGTGAACTGAACTGCCTGAATCAGAATAATAAAGCATCCTCAATATCTGTCTCCCAATTGTACCATCATGAGCTAGCAAGGTAAGATTCAATGTTGCTACTCCATAGCCTAGGGGCACGTCTCCTTTGAGGAATTAGTTACGTTCAAAGGTCTTTATAGTCAAAGCCATGGTTTTTCTAGTAGTCATGTATGGATGTTAGAGTGCTGAGTGCTGAAGCATTGACGCTTTTGAATTGTGGTGCAGGAGAAGACTCTTGAGAGTCCCTCAGACAGCAAGGAGATCAAACCAGTCAATCCTAAAGGAAATCAACCCTAAATATTCATTGGAGGACTGATGCTGAAGCTGAAGCTCCAATACTTTGGCCACCTGATATGAAGAGCTGACTCACTAGAAAAGACCCTAATGATGGGAAAGACTGAAAGCAAAAGAAGGGGGTGACAGAGGATGGGATGGTTGTATGGTATCACTGACTCAAGTGACGTGAACTTGAGCAAACTCTCGAAGATAGTGAAGGACAGGGAAGGCTGGCATGCTGCAGTGCACAAGTCACAGTCACATCCCTTGGAATTCCATTTCAGACTCTCCAGAGCTGGCAGAGATCGCCTAGGAAAAGATGGATTCTTTTTTTTCCCAGAAGTTGGGAAATGGTATGAAACATCCTGACCTTATACAAAGCCACCACAGAGAGAGGTCAGAGACACAGTTCTCTCCTTACTCCCCAGACAGTTCTCCGCCCACAGTCTCCAGAGGGTCTCTGAGCATCTTCACATTCCAGATCCTTTTCTCCTTTATCGCCTTAACATCTGGATCCCACAAGTCTCAGTTCTCACTTGCTCAGGGAATACTACTCCTTCCTAGCATGTACCATCTTTACAAAATACACTTATTTGCAAGGTTATTTTATTTCTTTACTTTCTTCCCCTCTGGAGTGTAAGCTCCCTCAGGGCTTCTTTCTAAGTAAAATAAATAGAAGTAAAATGGCTCATATTATTTTTCACCCAATTTTAAACAGGAACGACAGAAAATTTCTGAAGATCTTTGAAACACCCTGACTTACAGGTTAACCCAAACTTCTGAAAAGTTGCTGGAGAGTAAAGTTTCATGGCCTGAGGACCAGGAGGCAGGCTGGTGAGTTAAATCTAAGAAGTGATGTTTTCATCCTTAGCAGGAAGTGAAACCAGGTGGGGACTGACCAGGGCGTTTCCCCCTATGATCTTCTTAAAAATAAGTCTTCATGGTAAAGTCTCAATATTCTTCATTAAAGGAGAAATGTCTTTTAATTTCCACAATTTCAGACTTCTATATTTTATACCAAACATAAGGGGGAAACAGAGGATGAGCTGGTTGGATGGTATCAATGACTCAATGGACATGAGTTTACACAAACTCTGGGATATAGTGAAGGAGAGGGAAGCTTGGCATGCTGCAGTTAATGGGGTTGCAAAGAGTTGGACATGACTCAGAGACTGAACAACAACAATAAAATACATTTAAAAACCAAATAAAATCAATTTTTAGGACCATTCTTCTGAAATGCTTCTTCCCAGTTATCTGCCAGGTCAACTCCTATTTGTCTTTCCAGACCAGACTCAATCAATCACCTCCTCCATGAAGCCTTCCCCATCAGGCAGAGCTCAGCTCCATCAGAGTGAGAAAATCAATCATTCAACTCCATTTTCAAAATCTTCCTATTTCGGTTTAAAAGGACTCAGTGAGAAGGCTTCTTCCTCCCTTTTCAACCCTCAATATGGCACTAGTGTATCCTTACAGCCTCCAACACTTGACAAAGGGAATTGAGAATTCTCACTGCACAGCTTCTGGCTGACAATGGCACCTGGCCAGACTTGAACACGGGATGGTTCCTTTGGTTATCTGCTGCTTATGGAGATATTTATTCTTATTACCATAAAAGCCTTCACATAAATAATAAGAGCTAAGGAGAAGGCAATGGCACCCCACTCCAGTACTCTTGCCTGGAAAATCCCATGGACGGAGGAGCCTGGTGGGCTGCAGTCCATGGGATCGCTAAGAGTCAGACACGACTGAGCGACTTCACTTTCACTTTTCACTTTCATGCATTGGAGAAGGAAATGGCAACCCACTCCAGTGTTCTTGCCTGGAGAATCCCAGGGATGGGGGAGCCTGGTTGGCTGCCATCTGTGGGGTCGCACAGAGTCGGACACAACTGAAGCGACTTAGCAGCAGCAGCAAGAAGATGTGACCAAACACTGAACAGGAAATTGGTAATGACACAGTTGACAAAACCCTGTGCTGGCTTGTGCTTAGTTGTTTCAGTTGTGTCTGTCCAACTCCTTGTGACCTCATGGACTGTAGCCCACCAGGTTCCTCTGTCCACGGGATTATCCCAGCAAGAATACTGGAATGGGTTGCTATGCCCTCCTCCAGGGGATCTTCCCCACCCAGGGATCGAGTCCGCATCTCCTGCGTCGTCCTGCACTGCAGGCGGATTCTATACTGCTGAGCCACCTGGGACGAAGCCCTGCCCCACAGTAAACTCCATGGGGCCAGGGACAGAGTGTCCAGCTGGTTCTCAGCTGTGTCTGTGCACCTGGCATAGCACCTGGAATGAACTAGCCACTCAATAACTATTTGTGGAGGGAACCTGAAACTCAGGGATACAGCTGAATCATGCAAGGACACAGCTGGAATTTCAACCACATCTTCTTACTCTAAGACCCAAACATTTTCAACTTTGGAACTCTATACCAAACTGCTTCAAAAGCCAATAAATACTTTTTATTTATTAAACTAAGATAGTTCTTTTCCTTGAGGTATTTGTAACCCCAAAGAAATACTTAGAATTTATACCACCCAGTAATCTCCATCTATTCTTTTGCCTTCAAAGATATGATGAAAGGCCAACTGTCTGTTCATGGAAGTTGACCCATGTTTAGGTTTATCCTGAAAAACTCCACACCCAGAGGATCTATAAGTCTCACATGCCACCTTCCTAAATTCAGCAAGATATAAGAATTCAAAGGTGTTTCCAAAAGCTGGCTTGAATTTTTTTCCATAATAACTATCCAGAATATTTATTTAGATGATTTCTGGAGTTTCAATCCTTGTTGTTTTTTTTTTAATTTTTTAATTTTTTTTTTGTGCTTTAAATGCCCACAGGCACACATCCATTCAAGATGAACTTCAGGTAAAAATTCTACCAAAAACAGCCGTGGTAACTTTTCTTTCCATACACCATAAACAAAATTTTCTTAAAAAAACATAAAGAGCTCTCCTTCATAACTTGTATTACCTATAATGACGAGGCTTGAAATGAAGAAAGAATTGACTTTCCTAGAAGTAAATGAGAAAAGCTCATGAGTGAAGAGATAAATCATTCAAATTAAAAAGTCTATGAGCTCCATACTGAAAAAGCTGTAGCCACTTTCAAATTTTTACCAAGTAATTGAGCCATGGTGAGGATGGTCTGACAGCAGCGCTAAAGAAAGACGAACAATAAACAGTAGTCGCAAGAACTACAAAAGCAGGCTAGTTTGGGGCCACCGACTGTCCGGGCAAATGGTTCTCAATACCTGGGTAATTCCCCTGGAGTAAAGTACAGTACAAAGGCAAAATGAGTCACAAGAAGGAAGAGTTTTAAAAGATTCAGACTTGCCTGTTTGAGAAGGGAGAAAAATACAAGTTTAGAACATCTTCCAGGACAGCATTATGCACTTTAGGGTTTGTTTTGGGAAATTTTGCTGCCAAAAAAAGGCAAGCTGTTCTTTCATCTGGAAATTCAAGTGTATGGAATACTTTACTACTAATAATGCCTTATCATTAGGCTTTGGGGCATTTCATGGATAAATTTCCATAGGAATAATGCTGCTCAGTTGCATTGTTAATATTATTGATGATTAATATTATGTTACATTATTATTTATTAATATATGAATAATATTATCAGCAGCATGTTATATTCAGTATAATAATATAGTGGATCGTTATATAGAAATCCTCATGGACTTCCCTATGGAAGCTAAGCCAAAGGTTTACTGCTACCATTGGGTTGGCCAAAAAGTTTGTTCGGGTTTTCTCTCTACCATGTTATGGAAAATGTCTGTGTTTCCTATGGAGGGACAGTTTGTAGAAGCTTGTGTTTTTGGTGTGTGTACTTTTTTTATAGTTGTGATTAGAGTAGAGTTGATTTGGAATGTTGTGCTAGTTCAGGTGTACAATACAATGCTTCAGTTGAAATATAACAGGTTATGGACAAACCCGAACAAACTTTTTGGCCAACCAAATATTAATACCAGCACTAGTATCACTACTATAGTTCTACTAGCACTACCATCAATACTAATGACTACTGCTGTCTTTCTAGTAAAATAGTGTAACTCTTACTCTGTCTAAGGGAAAAGGAAACCTTCATACATCTTATTTGTTAAGCACCTGCTTGGTGCATGGATAGGCCCTGGATCATATTATCTCACTCAATCCTCAACAACAGTCCTAAGGAGTAAAGGACACTCTTATCATCTGTCCCCCTTTCTATCTGAGGAACAAAATGTCAGAGAGACTGAGTGGACATCGAGGTGCCTGCCACCATCACAGGGCCAATGTCCATGCTCAAACTACCAAGTTCAAGGCAAGTGTTACTGTCACTCTGTGTGACAGGACACACTAGGACTGCAGACTTGCTAGGATGAAACAGATCAGGAGGAGAAGAACATGACCAGGAAAACCTGTCATTAGGGATCTTCACAAAGAGGGCAGGATGTAGGGGACCTGCAAGGAATGAGAAACATCTTTTACACCCTAAGGGTGGCACTACAAACTAGACTCACCATTCCGTCTTCAAAAATGAAAAGCAGATCACACACACACCAAGAAACAGAGTAACAGATGTAGAAAATAAACTTACAGTTTCCAGGAGATACGTTCAGTTCAGTCACTCAGCCATGTCCGACTCTTTGTGACTCCATAACCACAGCATGACAGGCCTACCTGTCCATCACCAACTACCGCAGTTTACCCAAACTCATGTCCATTGAGTCAGTGATGCCATCCCACCATCTCATCCTCTGTCATCCCCTTCTCCTCCTGCCCCCAATCCTTCCCCGCATCAGGGTATTTTCAAATGAGTCAACTCTTCGCATCAGGTGGCCAAAGTATTGGAGTTTCAGCTTCAACATCAGTCCTTCCAATGAACATCCAGGACTGATCTTCTTTAGGATGGACTGGTTGGATCTCCTTGCAGTCCAAGGGACTCTCAAGAGTCTTCTGCAACACCACAGTTCAAAAGCATCAATTCTTCGGCGCTCAGCTTTCTTTATAGTCCAACTCTCACATCCATACATGACTACTGGAAAAACCAGAGCCTTGACTAGGTGGACCTTTGTTGACAAAGTGATGTCTCTGCTTTTTAATATGGTGTCTAGGTTGGTCATAACTTTCCTTCCAAGGAGTAAGCGTCTTTTAATTTCATGGCTGCAATCACCATCTGCAGTGATTTTGGAGCCCAAAAAAATAAAGTCAGCCACTGTTTCCTCATCTATTTGCCATGAAGTGACGGGACCGGGTGCCAGGATCTTAGTTTTCTGAATGTTGAGCTTTAAGCCAACTTTTTCACTCTCCTTTTTCACTTTCATCAAGAGGCTCTTTAGTTCTTCTTCACTTTCCACCATAAGGGTGGTGTCATCTGCATATCTGAGGTTATTGATATTTCTCCTGGCAATCTTGATTCCAGCTTGTGCTTCCTCCAGCCCAGTGTTGCTCATGATGTACTCTGCATAGAAGTTAAATAAGCAGGGTGACAATATACAGCCTTGCCTTACTCCTTTCCTATTTGGAACCAGTGTGTTGTCCCATGTCCAGTTCTAACTGTTGCTTCCTGACTCGCATACAAGTTTCTCAAGAGGCAGGTCAGGTGGTCTGGTATCCCCATCTCTTTCAGAATTTTCCACAGTTTATTGTGATCCACACAGTCAAAGGCTTTGGCATAGTCAAAGCAGAAATAAATGTTTTTCTGGAACTCTCTCGCTTTTTCGATGATCCAGCAGATGCTGGCAATTTGATCTCTGGTTCCTCTGCCTTTTCTAAAACCAGCTTGAACATCTGGAATTTCACAATTCACGTGGGGGAAGATAAATCGGTAGACTGGGATCAACACATATACTAGTATATATATAAAGAAAAAAAAAATGATGTGAAGAGCCAACTCATTGCAAAAGACCCTGATGCTGGGAAAGATTGAGGGCCGGAGGAGAAGGGGGCAACAGAGGATGAGATGGCTGGATGATATCATCAACTCAATGGACATGAGTTTGAGCAAACTCTGGGAGATAGTGAAGGACAGGGAAGCTTAGTGTGCTGCAGTCCATGGGGTTGCAAAGAGTCGGACACAACTGAGCAACTGAACAACAACAAAAATAAGGACCTACTGTACAGCACAGGGAACTCTACTCAGTCTGTAAGGACTTATATGGGAACAGAATCCAAAAAACAGTGGATATGTGTTTATGTATAACTGAATCAACTGTACTGTACACAAATAACACAATACTGCAATTCAACTATCCTCCAATAAAAAATTATAAAAAGTACACACACCAAAAATACAGGCTTCCAGACTGTCCCTCCTTAGGAAGCACAGGCATTGCCAAGCCCTTGCCCCACTGTCCACACCAGTCTCTCTCACTCCCTTTGCTACCCAACATGACTGACTCCCAGGGGAACACAGACTTCCATTCCCTAGGGGCCCAAGAGTTTTCCCCAAACACCACCCCTGAAAAAAACAAAGAAAGGAAAAGGTGGGCAGGGGCCACATAGGGTGAGAGGCAGAAGGAATCATAGTACTGACCATCTAGTACTATTTTATTCAACATCCACGAATGACTTTTCACAAAAACAACAAAGACCTCCACGTGCATTCAGAGAAGAGAGGTCCGTGACTGGCTGGGCCATCACACACCATGCCTTCCTGATTTTGGAGATGCAAACTGCACTCCCAAGGCGTCTCCAAGACAGGTTTTCCATGGGGCATCATCACTCACATTAGTGATCTGAAAAAGACTTGGAAACATGTCCCAGAAGTTTGAAATTTCACTCTCTCATCATTCTGGATTGCTCCAGGACTGCCAGTTTCCAAAACTGCAACAGCTGGGGAAGAAAGTAAACAGCCAACTGCCCCATATCTGGTAGGGGCCACTGGGGCCTTCTCCAGTTTTAAAGGAGGAAGAACACCAGAGATCTCAGCTCCTGCCTGGCATCCCCACAACTGAGCAGAAAGGACCTTCCCATCCAGGGAACAGCTGCTCCCAGCAGCTCCCCCATCTTTATTTGAATTAGGACTTTGGTTTCATTTTATTACAATTCCACTGTAGGAATGAAAGCCTCCACTGCCCAGTCGCCACCTGCAAACCTGAAACCCAGCACTGGCTGTGAGTGAGGAGAGAAGAATTCCCCAACTCTCAGAAGCAAGGCTTTCCTTCCAGAATATGAATGTAGTAGTAATCGTGTTAGTCATTCAGTCATGTCCAACTCTTCGCGACCCCATGGACTGCAGTCCGCCAGGCTCCTCTGTCCATGGGATTCTTCAGGCAAGAATACTGGAGTAGGTTGCCATTTCCTTCTCCAGGGGATCTTCCCAACCCAAGGATCGAACCTGGATCTCCTACGTTGCAGGCAGATTCTCTACATCTGAGCTACAAAGATATGGACAGCAGCTGTCAATTTCCGAGTCCCTCCTGCCAACCCGAAAGAACTCAGGGAAAATTCTTCCTACAGAGAACTTTCCCCAGCTCCTCTCCTAACCCACCTGGCAGGTTTGCTTTCCTTCCTCCTCCAGGCAGGATTCTCCTTATTTAAATAAGGCCAGCTCCCTCTTTTCCTCAAAAATCTGTGTTTTTATTGCCTCTCTGTTATAATCATAAAAAAAGGTGAAGGAATCTCTTGCTTTCATACAAATAGATCTGAAAATGAAAAACTAACAAAAACAGAACAGATAGAGGTAGTTTTTCTTTTGTTTTCTTCTGAGTTTTGGGTTTGTTCTTTTTTTTTGCAAAAGAATGTGTTTAATTTCCAAGTTTTCTGTAGGGGCTCTCTCTCCTCCAACTGCAAGGAAAATAAAGAATAACCTGGGTGTGGATACTGTAAGGCTGAAAGCATGAAGATAAGTCTATGCTTGATGAGATGCTCCCCCTCCTAAACTCCCAAATCCACAATCTTCCCAAGACCTGCATTCAAGTCTGTGAAGTATGTGGTAGGACCCCATGCATCTATGCATATAATTTATGAATAATTTGCATATGCTGAAGGACACTGTGTCTTTTCCCAGACAGTGGACCACAAAAGATGGTGTCTGGTGGGAAGGAAGAAAGGAGGGAGGGAAAGAAGGAGAAAGAAGGGAGAGGGCCCGAAGCTGTGGCATCTCAGGCACCAGTAGTCCCAGGGGGCCTTGGAGACTCAGGCTAGAGCATGGGGCGTCTGCCCACAGACCTAACGTTTCCAGCCAATACTGCTCTCAGGAGAAGCACGGAGGCAGCGGATCTCACAGGAACCAGTGGCTATGACAGCTGTCCTCTTGGCTCTTCGGGCAGATATTTCAAGCCCAACTTGCCCTTTCACTGCTATGTAGCCATGGGCAACTCACACAAGTTCTCTAAACTCAAGTGTCCTCATCTTTGCAGCAGCCAGACTCAATCATCCAAAGTGAGACCATCTCCAGAGTGAAAAGGAGCTCCATTCACAGAAACCAAATACCAGAAGGTGGTGGACATATGATGATGTTAGGAGCGGCTTCCTCATCTCTAGCATGGACTAGGACTCAGCGAGTGGTCCTCATTGCTGCGGGTCCTGTTTGAAGAGAAGTGATCTCTAAAGAGATTCTGGTTCCATTTTTATCAACTGTGTTACCCAGTAGAAATGACTGAATCTCTCAGCCTCTCGTATCTTCATCTAAAAAGTGGGATGACACAATAGTAGCAACCTGTAAGACTACTGAAAGCTCAGTGTGGAATAATGTAAGTAAAGCAATGAGCAGAATGCCTGGCGTACAGTAGATATTTGGTGAACTCTTGGCAATAACAATCACTGCTACTTACTTGTATTTCTGTTTACATAGCTGTTACCAATTTGATTCTGGCAGATTAATGGACATATGTATATGGAGGTATACAAATGTGTGTGTGTGTGTTCATGTGTGTGTGTGTATTGTAAACACAGTAGACATAATGGTTATGAGCGTAGACTCTGGAGGCACACTGCCTAGGTTCAAATTCTGCCTCTGCCACCGACAGGGTGTGTGATTTTATGCAATTCAACTGGCATCACTGGACCTGTTTCCTCATCTGTAATATGTGATAAAAAATTATACCTATCTCATAGGGATTTTGTGATGTTTAAGTATATATATATATATATATATATATATATATATATACATATATGAAAATAGCAAAATCCTTCTTGTGGAAGACCCAGGGGAAATAGAGAGAGACAGAAACACGAAGGAAGAAGAGAGGACATTTCTACCTTAAAAGTGACATGATAAGACTTGGGCTCTTCTAAGAGCATTTTGAAAGGTGATCATTATAGTGAGACCCACAAAAAACATGAGAAACAGATGAGTCACATACAATGGAATACTACTCGGCCACAGAAAAGAATGAAATTTTGCCATATGCAGCAACGTGGATAGACCTGGGGCTTCCCAGGTGGCACAGTGATAAAGAATCTACCTGCCAATGCAGGAGACATGGGTTTGATCCCCAGGTTGGGAAGAGACCCTGGAGAAGAAAATGGCAACCCAATGCAGTATTCTTGCCTGGAAAATTCCATGGACAGAGGAGCCTGGTAGCTAAGCTACACTCCATGGAGTCACAAAGAGTCAGACACGGCTTAGTGATTGAGCGCGGGGGTAAGCACAGGAGGATGGACTTGGAGGGCACTGTGCTAAGTGAGACAAGTCAGACAGAGAAGGATAAATCCTATATGAAACTGCTGATACGTGGCATCTAAACAATACAACAGACTAGCGACTATAACAAAGAAGAAGCAGACTCAGAAATATGGAGAACAGATTAGCAGTTGCCAGTGGCAGTGGTGGGGAGTGAGAGGTACAAACTCTTGGGTGTACGATAGGCTCAAGGATGTACTGTACAACTGGGGGAATACAGCCAATACTGAGTAACAATTGTAAATGGAAGTAACCTTTAAAAATTGCAGACAAAATAAAAAATAAATTTAAAGAATACATTTTTTAGAAAAAGAAACAGATGGGGTGGGTGGGTGCATGAGTGAGTGGCTGGATTTCAAGTAAATGTGGAAGTAGGTGGATGAGATGGGAGGGAAGGACACCCCCCCATCCCGGCCATCCACCTTCCCAGCTGTGCCTTCAGTTTCTCAGCTACCATCACCTTCTCAGAAGGAGCCTTCATAGCCCCACCTTGCCTGGTGCAGGTGACCTGAGACCTCTGAACCTTGTCATCCACCCACTTCACCTCCCAGGCATTTGCTCCTCTCTTCCCATCCCAAAAGGTCCCCAATGACCTAGCCCTTTGGGTTTGGAGGGGAGTTCATCACCTCAGGTCTTCTGGTTGGTTGCATTCAGTGTAATTAAAGCCCCCATGCTAGTGACTGATTCAGGGTCTGCATGGGTCTGAGTTGCTCTGATGATTATAGAATCCACAGTGGTTGAGGGAAGAGAACACAGCCTGGAAACATGCCTGAGACACATTCTGTGCCCTGGTCAATCTTGCCTGAAGATCAGCCGGTCTGTCAGTGGCTTATCTTGTTTACTGTTACTGTTCTTTATTTTGGCAATGCTGGGTCTTCACTGTAGCCCAGGGGCTTCTCTAGTTGCAGTATGTGGGCTCATTAGTTGCAGCATGTGGGATCTTAGTTCCCTGAGCAGGGATCAAACCCGGGCCCCCTGCATTGGGAGCGTAGAGTCTTAACCACTGAACCACCAAGGAAGTCTCTTAATATCTTTTTTTCCCCTTAACAGACTCCTCTGCCAAAGCAGCATTTTAAATTTTGATTAAGCCCAATGTATCCTTTTCATTTGTTTTATGAGTTGTGACTTGTGTGTCCCTCTCCCCCTCTTTTTTAACCCAAGATTAGTAAAGACACTTGAGTCAATCCTTAACCCTCCTATGACTCAGTTTCCTCACATGTAAAATGGGGAGAATAATTATAGCACCTACTTAATGAGTTATTTAAAGAATTCAGAGTTGAACTATATAAAGCACTTACACAGTACCCAACACACAGTGCTTGCTGTTGTTATTACTAGTATTATTATTAGAAAATGTGTAATACCTTCTTTTGCTCAGACCACCTTGGGAAAATCCTGACAGCAAATGCCAGATAATTAACTATGAAAACAATGCGCGTGAACAAACATCTGTGCAATGGAAAGATCTGGTGGAGGCAGAGATGACTAAAGAATGCTCTGAATACAGAAATCGGGCCAAGTTTCTCAAACAAAAGGTAAATCAGAAACAAAAGGAATTGTGACCCAAGGCAAAGCCAAAAATAAAATCTATAATTTGGCTTCTTCAACTCACAACTGCTGACTCCCAGTTCAAAGGGAGTCCACCAGTCCCACTTCAAAGGGCTCAGAATTGCAAAGGAGGCACAAGAAAGGGGGCTTTGGACCCATGAGCATTTAGAGAAAAGTTCTTAGGCCCTGCTGAATGTTCCGAACCACTCAGTTTGAGTGTGTCCTTTGATTTCCACTGGCAGGTGAGGAAGGGTAATCTCCATTTGCCTTAGGACACAGCTGTGTCCTTTGCTGTGTACTAATGGGTGGCTCTGTGCCAGCTTAATGCCAAATGAAAAGAGTATTTTAAATTAACCTTTGGGGAACTCCCGCAAGAGGAGGTTGTCTTCCCTTTACTTTGCTTAAATGACCATGAAGGTGGGGACAGAGAACAGCCCCAGCATTGGCGCCCCTGTTTGGGTAATCCTCTAGGACATGTGGTAGGATGCCTGTTACTTTCCACCTGGAAGTATTTGTTTCCACATCTCCCTACCCCAGCCCATACGCAGGAGGGCAGGGACTCTGGTCAATTCATTCTTGTACCTCAGTGCCCGAGACATAATCAACGCTCAGTAATGGAGCAAGTTGCCTGGCAACACTGGATGACTGGGTAGACAGACAAGTGAATGGATAGGAAGATGGGTAGATGGATGGACAGACTGATGAAAACTGAAAGAAGAGTAAGGGATGCCAGGGAAAAGCAAAGTATTCTTTCTCCAAATCATCCAACTCTACTAATGCCTTACAGTCACTTCTGTATCTCCCTCGAGACAAGAATCACATGCCTCTCTTCAATAAAAGCTGCCATTACATCATAGAAGTCGCAGAGAACTTCATTTCCCCAAAGTTCAGGGAATTCTGCTTTTATAGAACTTACATTTTCTCTCTCAAATTGAGATTGTATTTGTCTACATCTATCATTTCTATAGCTTACACAGTGCACCATATGTGAAAATGGCTTGAGAACAAGTCACCCATGGAAGCATGTTAGGGTGTGAGTCAGTTTCTAAAGTTAAACTCACCTGGAGAGCTGCCCATTTTATGATGTGTTATGCATAGAGTGAGAACCCAGGAGATGCTAATGGCATGAAGTGGTCTATAAGGTAATATGACTGATGGTTTAATAAGGCAAACAAAAAGAAAAGGGGACGGGGGTGTCAGAGCCCTCAGGTTCCATGACTCTCCAGCAGAACTCACAGGATCCAGCACAAACTCGCGCATATTCATGACTATGACTTCTTACAGCCAAAGGACACCAAGTGGAATCAGCAAAGGGTAAAGGCAAGTGGGGTTAAATCTAAGGAAACCAGGCATAAGCTTTGAGGGTCCCTTCCCAGTGGAGTCACCCAGGATGCACCTAATTCACCCAGAAATGAGTTGTGATAACACATATGACATGGTCCACAGGGGAAACTCCTTGGAGACTCAGCATCCAGTCTTTCCACCAAGGACTCGTAGGTAAGCATCCTTTGCCTAACATGTACTAAAAGCCTGGACACACAGAAGGAAAGAAGTGTTCAGCATGAACGATACTGTCTATACAAGTGGTGTAGGCACAGGAAGTCACTCTTCTGAGCTTTAGGAAAGGTGGGATCCCTCCTAAGGATCCTTTCTAGGGATCCCTTGATCCCTAGCCTCAAGCCAAGGGCTTTCTAGGGATAGTGGTCAGGTTCATTAAGTCAACTTCTTCTCCGGAGGGGATACACACAAATGAATTTTGGCCAGAGCAGTCTTCTTGGGAAGTCATTCACTGATTCCAACAATGCTGCCTTTGTTCATAACAGTTTGGGATTTCTCTCTGGCAGTTGCCTAAGAGCCCTACGTGCAAAATTTTTGAAACTTCAACCCATGAAGATGAACCTTACCTCCAACAACTAAGGTATAGACAAGCCTCTTTGGTTCAAACCACAAATTAACAATAAAATAATAAAACTGGATCCTTCTACCTTGGTCTCCAAGCACAGAGGGCAAAGGCCATCCCTCCATTCATTCTTCAAATATGTATTTATGTGTGTGTGCTCAGTCGAGTCCAACTCTTTGCAGCCCCATGGACTCCTCTGCCCTCCAGGCTCCTCTGTCCATGGAAATTTCCAGGCAATAATACTGGAGTGGGTTGCCATTTCCTACTCCAGGGATCTTCCCAACCCAGGGATCAAACCCACGTCTTTTGGATCTCCCGCATTGCCAGGCAATTCTTTACCACTAGTGCCACCTCGGGAGCCCTAAACATGTATTTGGCACCTCTGAATTTCAGATGATTTGTTAGTTGCTAGGGACACACATATGAGAAAGATGGCTGTAAGAACCCACAGCCCCACTCACTGCTGTTCAGTACGATAAACACTTACCATGCACATACCTGCGCACTGCTTCCCCGGGAAAGCTCTGCAGAGAGCCAGCTGTATTTGTGTGGTTTTGATACCATGAGCAACCTACTTTTATTTTCCCCTGGGAGTAAGGCTATAACTCTTTGCTTTAAAAAAAAAAAAAAATCTGTTTTTAAAAATAACTAAACTGGCCCCCAATGTTCCCAGTACAGTCTAAATTTTATTTTTCCAGGGCACGAAGAGAGAGCAGCCCAGTTCAGGCTCCCCTTCTTGCTTACACTCATTCTCTTACCAATCTCAGCCAGGCTTATGGCCTGAAACGCCACCTAAATGCCAGCAACTCCCAAACTCTATCTCCCAGCCCAAGTTTGCTCTAGAATCCCAGGCTTGTATCCAGCCACCTGCCGGCCCAGCATCCTCACGCAGCTATCCACCTGAAAAGCACGGCTAATTCCATAAGACCAAAACCAAACTACTAATATCCTCTTCCACACTGGTTATTCCTATGATCTTTCCCATTACAGAAAATGGAAGTCTCCCCCATTCCTTCTATTAATTGCTGCTCAGTGAGAAACTAGATTCACCACTGACTCTTTGCTCTCGGTTAGTTTGCACAACCAAAGTATTGAACCAGCCTTGAAAGCACATCCAGATTCTGATTACTTCCCACCACTATTGCTACTGCAATTCTGGTCCAAACCAGCAGCATCTCTTGCCTGAATTGCTGTCCTGGTTTCCTAACTATATCCCTTCCTTGACCCTTGGAACCAGAGGAGTTCTTTTGAAAAGCCAGCGGGTCATCTCTACCCTGCTGGGAATCCTCCAGTTGTTCTCTTACTCCATTTCACTTGGAGTAAACACCCTACATGTGATTTTCCCTGTCTGACCTCAGCTCTTAGCAGAGCCACCACGTGACACAAGCAGTGGACAGGGCAGGTGAAAATCCAATCCGCCCCTCTCATGAGCCCTGCCCTCAGGCTGTGCCTCCAAGGAGTTGTCTTTCTAATTCGCACAAAGGCACTTGGGGGATAGAGGAAGTGCTGTCTCACCCTCCTCCTCACTCAGCCTGTTTCTAGACTACGATGGCTATAATAGGGTAGAACAAATATGACTCCATACTGGAGCTGTTTCTTTAACTTCGGTATACTATTGCATTTGCTTTAAGTTAAGAATGCTGTCTATACCCCAAAATATACAAGACAGCCTATTCTCTGAGCTCTGACCTTTAGAGGGGTAACACTTTTCCATTCATATAGAGATAAACACTTTCAGAACAGAGAATAGCCTTTGTCTTGCTGGAGGTTTATAGGAACATTGTGACCAGACCTAGGTAGACAGCTTCAAGAACAGAATTCTGGCACCCCTTCCCCTTTTCGTATAAAAGAAGCCTGAATTCTAACTCAAATGACAGTTCTTTGGGACACTAGTCCACCACCTTCTTGATCAACAGACTTTCTGAATTAAGCTGCTATTTCTTGTCCAGCACTTCGTCTCTTGATTCACCGGTGTACTGCACAGCAAGCAGTATGAGTCTGGACTCCCTAACACGGCCATGCTCTCTTCATGGCCACGCTCTCTTTAGCCCTTTGCCTTGCTGTGCCCTCTGCCTGGGACGTTCTCTCCCCCGCCTCCCTCAGGATCCCTCAACTGTCCCCTAATACATCCCTATGTAAAATGACAGCCCATCACCCCCCACCACATCATGTCCTATTTCCCTTACCTTCCCTTTCTTCTGTTCTGAAACATTCACTATCACTGTGAGCATTGTTTAATGTCCATCTTTCTTCCCTAGAATTTTTTCACCATTTAAAGAAATTTATCAAAGTGAAAAGCAACATACCACAAAAAACTATATTAAAGTGAACCATCCATCCACCAGCATTTAGTACATTCACAGTGCTGTGCACCCAACATCTCTATCTATTTCCAAAGCAGTTTCATCACTCCAAATAAACCCCTATACACTAGGCAGTTTCTCCCCATCCCCTCTCTGCCCCCTTCCCCAACAAACCTTGACATGATCAACTTGGATTTTTGTCTCTAGAGATTAACTATTCTGGATAGTTCACATAAATGGAATCACACAATATGGGACCTTTCTAGTGTCTGACTTCTTTCACTGTCTTTCAGTAGAATTTAAGCTTATGACAACAGTCTTTGTGTTATTCACCACTTGTATTTCCTGTGCCGAGAAGTTGTGCCTGGTCAAAAAAACACAAAAATACAAAAACAAAACAAAACCAGTAGGTAAAATTTTAAGTGTCTGTTAAGTGAATGAATGGATGGACAAGTAGAATGAATGAATGAATGAATGAATAAACATACACATCATCCAGAAGAAGAAGAAATAAGCAAAAGCAGATTAAAGCAAGGTTCCCTGAAGGAGTTGAGAGGATCAGACGTAACTGTGAAACCAAATCCAGATGCGGCAGCAGCAAACCTGGCTATAAACACACATTCGAATGGTCCAGAGTCTCTGAGTCTGGCCTTCAGGACAGTCTGGAGCTGTACAAATGAACCTGGTATGTTTTCTACATGCAGTGCTTACTGGACCTTCAGCAAAAACACCTCTTTACGTAATCACATATTGGACGAAAACAAATAGCTTCTTGAACACTTTCCAAGAACGTGGCTGTGTCATTACATTGAAATTATCTGTAATATGACATCACCCCAACTATAAAAACAGTGAAAATGGGAAGTGAGCTTATTCCTTGAAAATGGGAAGTGAGCTTATTATTTTTTAATTCTGGTCCCAAGAGCAGTGCTGTGGCCCCTCAAACTTCTCAGGGATGCCAGCTGCCCTGCTCAAAGGGAGTCAGTGAGACTCAGAGCTGACCTCAAATCTTCTCCCTTGCACTTTTAAACCCAGTATGATCAGCAGTTTGGCACAGCAGGTGAGACCACAGAGAGTTATAAAGAGCAAAGCCATGGAGAGAGCTTGCCTGGATAAAAATCCCAGCTCTGCCACTTCCAAGCTCTGTGACCTTGGCTAACCTTCTCAACTTTTCTGTGCTCAGTTTCATCGTCTGCAAAATTAGGATGATAGCCATCTGCTTCACAGAACTGTTGGGAAGTGAGTAAGTTAATTCATAACAAGTGCTTACAATAGGGACCAGTGCATAGTAAGTGCTTACTTAGTAAGTTCTTATGTTTACAACCAGGTATTAAATTTTTAAGTTCCTCCTTCTTTAAGTTTCTCCATCTCCTTATATGGAATAAGAAGGATGAAGACTTGCCAGAGAGCTGGGAGAAGTCAGCAAGAGAACACGTGCAACCCCTCCCCACCTGTCACAAAGGTGCTTGACACAAATAAGTGTGTGTGCGAGGGGGGTGGGAATCCAGACAACAAGCCTTCTTCAGTCACATATAAATTTAATCAACTATTATTTGCTGAGTGTTTACAAACCTTGAAGGAGGCACTTTGCACAACGCTGGGATCAAATGTAAATAAGACCCAGAATCTCCCCATCCCAAAGATGCTTAAGATCTGACACTAGAGATAGATGCAGTCCCAATGGTGATGTGTGCACAGGGATTGTATTTCTCTGAGGATGTGACAATAGGAGTTTCACACACCACTATACCGTGCTACAGTGACCCTCAGGCTATTCACAATACCTTCATCAGGCTCTGAGTACATCAGGACAGAACTGCTCTGCCCAGGCAGGGCTACATGACTTACTCTGGCCAATGAAATAAGAACACAAGTGATGAAGAGGAAGCTTTAAGAACCAGTTACATGCCTTCCTCTCTCTGCTAGGATGACCAACCAACAATATTCTTGATGGGGTGGCCTCACCATCCTGGATCCCATGGTGAAAACAGCATGGAACGAGGCCCCAGGGGACTGAACTTGGATGGACACATAGTATGGGGAAAACTTTGATTATCATCTGCTTCTGAGATGTGCTACCCAGCATCATGTACCCTCCTGACATGTGCGTGGTTAACTTTTGAGTGGAAGTTGGGAAACTTGGGCATTCAAAATAAGTGGGGAACTTGGAACTCTTGCTTATTCTAACTGCCAGAATCCTACGAGCTGTTCCTCCCTGAAGTCAGCCAAAGGGCTGTTCCACCACCAGCTGTGGTGGGGACTGCTTTCATTCCTCCTGGTGTTACTGTATTTCTCACAAATATCTCATTAAGGCAATTATCAGCCATTAGCACAGTAGCCCGAGCATCAGTACAATCAAACACATTAATAAAACACAATTTAGCAGAGCAAGTAAAGGCATGAACAAACCAGGCTCCCTTGTGCAGCACTGCTGGCTTGAGCTGGAGAGAATTTCCACGAAAAGAAAGCCATGCATTTCGCAGAAGCCTGCCGGTCTCGGCACCTTCTGAGTCATCATTTGTCTGCGATTCAGTTCCACCAACAAAACCTGAAGTCTTGAAGGATAAAGAGGTGTCTGAAAGGCAGAAAAAGTTAATATGCTTTCCAAGAGGGAAAAAGAATCTCCAAATCTTGGAAACATGAGAGAATATGTCAGATCTAGAGAGTGGGGAAGTTGAGATCTGATGTATAGAGGTAGGGCCCAAGGCCAGGAAGGCTGGAGCCCGCCTGGGAACAGATTTATACATCCTATTAAGCTGTTTGGACTTTTTCTAGAGGAAATAAGGAGTGACCAAGGAGGCTTAAGTAGGGGCTGCATGAGCTGCTCTGGGCTTTAGCAAACCACTGTGGCGGCAGGAGAATGGTGGATTAGAAGACAAAGGGAGGAGGAGACCAGGCTAGGACAACACTCCAGGCCAGGAAGGATGGGAACCCTGCCCAAGGCTGTGACAATGGAGGTGAAAAAACCCACCAGCGACACCAGGAGGGAATGGACTACCCGGTCTAAACCTCAACCTGATGACCTAAGCAAGAGAAGGTCAAGGAGAGGGAAAACTGAAGAGAGAACACATGTCTAAGGATGACTCCGAGATGTCAACCTTGGGGACATAATGATGCCACTAAAACAGACTTGAAAAAATTGTTTTGATAGGTTTAATCTAGTGGACCAGTGCAGAAAACAATTAACACGTGTAAATATAGACCCTAAAAATTCATTTCTTTTCTTCCTCAAGAGGACTTAATATCTGATGCTCCAGGAACAGAGGCCCCAGAGGACCTGTTCATGAGATCACGGCCATGCTAATAAGCTCCAGCAAGCTCTGAAGGTACTGGGAATCATGCTTGCCCTACTCTGCCTTCCTAGGGTTCCAAAAGAGTAACTCACTTGCCCATAGTTTGTGACAGAGAGTTTCATTTTGGACAAAGCTCTTTTGGGCATGTATTGTCTTTCCCTTGTCATTACATCCCCCAGATTTTGCCCAAGTGATGGCTCTCTGTAACACAATGCCATTTCCATCTACTCAAGTCCCCAAGGGAAACCAGGACTCAAACCAGAGCCTCCCATTGCACACATTCCAGCCAGGGTGGGTTGTCATTGCTAAGACCTCACTCAATCACACATTCATCTTTGATCCACATGGCCAGGGCACAGATGGTCCATCCATCTAACAGATCCTCTGAGATGTCCCCTTGGGATGCTGGTCCATTGCTGAGTTTCCCTTTGTGTAGAGTAATTCATTCCATAAACACAGTCAGACCTCAACAGCTGTCTAGGCCAAGAACACAACACTGATCAGGATGTTCCTTCACAGTTTGTTCACTCATCCAACAAACAACTAGGCCCTGACAGCACACCAGACCCTAGACAATGAAGCACAGAGATGAAAAGAAAACCAACTGTCCTTCAAGGAGTTCACAGCTTCCTCAAGGAGACAAAGAAAGAAGAAGACAAAATACAGATATATTTATTGTGATTGGTTCTGGTGGTTTTCTGGTTTTTCTTCCCATTAGGTGGTACCAAGTTAGTATACAAATTCAGGCTATTAGTTTAGATTTGGCTTCAGTGGTTGTCCTAAGCCACTTCAGGCAGCTGAGACAAAGTACCATATACTGACTGGCTAATAAAAAAAGAAGTTATTTCTCATAATTCTGGAGGTTGGGAAGTCTGAAATCTGGGTGCCAGCATAGTCAGGTTCTGGTCCTGGGATACTTCACTGTCAAAAGGTAAACAAAAGAAACTATGTGATACGGGTATATTTCCAGAAGCTCAACATCCTTATCTGGGATAGCTTATTGCTTCTTAGAATGGCACTTCTGAATGCAGGAGGTGTTTGTAACAGCACCACCGAATGTCTGTGTCACTCGACATGCATGCGTGCTAAGCCAACTGCTTCACTCATGTCCGACTCTTTGGAGTCAGTAGTGGTGGAGCAGGTGGTGGTGACTCTTATAAGGGTACTAATTCCATTTATGGGGGTTCCATCCTTATGTTCTCATTGAATCATAACTAACCCCAAAGGTCCCACCTCCTAATACCACCACTCTAGGGACTGCTGCTGCTGCTGCTAAGTCGCTTCAGTTGTGTCCGACTCTGCGCGACCCCATAGACGGCAGCTCACCAGGCTCCGCCGTCCCTAGGATTCTCCAGGCAAGAATACTGGAGTGGGTTGCCATTTCCTTCTCCAGTGCATGAAAGGGAAAAGTGAAAGTGAAGTCTCCCAGTCGTGTCCAACTCTTAGCGACCCCATGGACTGTAGCCTACCAGGCTCCTCCGTCCATGGTATTTTCCAGGCAAGAGTACTGGAGTGGGGTGCCATTGCCTTCTCCGACTCTAGGGACTAGATTTCAACATATGAATGATTGGGGAGGGGAGATGACACAGACATCCAGTCTATTGCAGTGATGCTATCAGAAACATCTAGTGCATTAAGAAGTGCCATTCTAAGAAGCTGTCCCAGATAAGGATGCCAAGCTTGTAGAAATATAACCACTATCACATAGATTGCCTTGTTCAGCCCCTGACAGTCAAGTATCCCAGGACCAGAAACAACAGGGTGCCCATGCTGTCCACCCCCCACACACATCTTGGTAGAAAAGGTGCATCTCGCATGTAGGACCCCCTTTGCCTAACAGACCAGGGGACACATGAAAAAGGATGGAGAAGAGTGAGCACTCACCTTCAGAGGCAGTGATGTGCTGCTGGTCCCATGTAAACCCAATCATTAGGAAACAGTCCTCCACCTCTACTTATCTCAGCTCTCCGCTCAGATGACAAAGCACTGCTCAGGATGCTCTATCTCTTCTACTCAAAGATGTTGTGTGTGTGTGTATGGAGGGAGCGGGGGCTTCCCTGGTGGTCTAGTGGTTAAGAACTCACCTGCCAATGCAGGGGACACTGGTTCAATCCCCGGTCCAGGCAGATCCCACATGCCGCAGAGCAACTAAGCCCACACACCATAACTACTGAGCCAGAGTTCCAGAGCCCACGAGCCTCAACTACTGGGCCCATGTGCCACAACTACTGAAGCCTGCCTGCTCTAGAACCTGTGTTCTACCACAAGTGAAGCCAACGCAGTAAGAAGCCCATGCACCACAACAAAAAGTAGCCCCTGCTTGTTGCAACTAGAGAATGCCTATGCAGCAATGAAGACCCAGCCCAGCCCAGCCAAAAAACAAACAAAAAAAGCTCATGGGGAAATGCATTTTCACTAAGAACACAGTAAGCCCAGGCACTGCTGAGCAACATACTCTTCCCCATTTTGATGGGTATTTCCAGTTTAATTCCCCTGCATTCTGTAATGCTCCCAATTTAAAAGCCCTTACAGGAAAATCTTAAGATTGAAACAAATATCACATGAACACGGAACAGACAGAGAGAGGGAAACAAAAATTTACCGAGTGTTCAAATCACACCTGATATACTCCACACTCTTGCAATGAGCTTAAAAGACAACAGTTTTTCCCATTTCACAGAACAAATTAAAACGACTATCATTAGGATTAAGTTACTGATCATAATGTGGGGTGGGAAAGAAGATGTCTTCAGGCCAAGATTCCACACCAGCTCTGTCTGACCTTCAAAATTAATATCCTCTCCATGACATACGTTTAACTCTCACTCAATCATCTCCAATTTCAGGATGCTCTCGTTAAAAGGCTAGTGTGATGGACTTTCACCCTCCTCTAAGCGCCTCAATCACTCAAATCATCCTCCTCAACCCAACCTCATCCACCACAATCTGTCCTTGGAGCTAAGATACCAGATGTGTGTCAGGTCAGCAAGTGACAATTTGCCAATAACCTCCAATGGGGCCAAACATAGCACCTGGTTTCTGGCACACCCATGACAATGACAGTGACTGTGATGGTTTGTTTTACGTGTCAACCTGGACTAGAGTCACAAGTTATTCACTAAACACTAGTCTCAGCGTTCCTGTATTTTGTAGATAGATATGGGTAACATCTACAGTCAGATAACTTTAAGTAAGAGAGGACCCCCAATAATGGGAGTGGGCCTCATTCAATTAGTCAAAGGCCTCTGGGGCAAAACTTGAGGTGGAGGTTTCCCAGAGAAGAAGAAATTCTGCCTCCAGACTGCAGCATTCACTCCTGCCTGAGGTCCCAGCCTGCTGGCTGCCCCATAAACTTCAGACTTGCCAGGCTCAACAGTCATGTGAGCCAATCCCTTACACCAAAGCCTCTGGGAATATGTATATCTGTATCTGCTTATATCTACAGCTCCCATTGGTTCTATTGCTCTGGAGAACACTGAATGAAACAGCGACCACCATATGCATAACGTCATTTCATGTAAACCGTTCACTTCCTTAAGGCTGACTTTCCTATGGATGAGGAAACTGCAGCTCCCTGCAGCCAAATTACGGGTCTGAGAAACACACAGATGTTAATAACAGAGTCTTGATTTAGGCTCAGACCTTCACACTCAAAATGGTAATGCTGATTTCCCTGACATATGGTCCCCCAAAGTTACCACAAGACCTACTACCAAGGAAAGGAGATTTTAATAGTTTGCCACTGGCTACCCTTTGAGCACAGCCTGAGGGGGCCCACAGCCTAGCCAAACTGGCTTCTCTCCCTCTTGGCTGGGGAGGTGCTGTCTGGGGGTTGGAGTCTAACAGTTTATCCCAGGACAGTAAGGAGACCAGGGCAGCACTGAGGAAGGGGCGAGCCAAGGCAAGGGTTCCTCTTGGTCCTGCTCCCCTTGGCTAAGCCCAGGGCCCCCCTCATCTGCTCCCTTATCAGGCTGTCCAGCTGCTCAACATGAATGCCAAACTCACTGTTCTTCATCCATTTACTGGAAGCCTTCATGTAAACCTCATTAACAGGCACAGTAATTGCTATGTGAATATTGCCCATTTTCCAATTATGTTCCTTCCTCATGCCGGGCAAATCTGCCATCAGAGAAAAAGCACTGTGTGGCCTTCATTTGTTCTAAGACATGTGGGTGAGTGATCAGCTTTGGACAGTGGCTTCAATAACCACCAAACAGAACTCTTTGCATCCAAAGTACAATCTTGGAAACAGAGCAGAGTGCAAAGTGCAGGCACCTGTCCATCAACCCAGCCCAGGGGCCCACACATTTGGGGCTGTGACTTCAGGGAAGAGACCGGCCAGCCATGAAAAATGAAGCCTCGACACAGAATTACAGCAAAGATTTGAGCTCCTTCTCCACCGTTCCCACAGGGGATGGTGCTGGAAGATGTGTCTGTTTATACCTATACCATCACCCTGCGAGTTCAGCATCTGCAGAGAACGGGGAGGGTTCGTCATGAGAGGAAAACCTCCCAGAGGTGCTTTAGAAGGAAGGCATGCAGCTGCTGAACCATGTGCAGATCATCATAAGCACTTCTTATGAGACCATCAACTGCTCATCACCTCCCAAAAAACAGGCAACCCTCCTGAGTCCAATTATCTCCAAACTTTTCCTCTTTTGCATTCAATTTGCTCATTAAATGAGCACACAAAGGCATGGCTTGGCTTTTGGACACTTGCGCAGTTTTCACAAATATAAAGTGTCTAAGAGATAGAAACTCAAGGCTTGACTCAGACAACGCCCCACTGTGGTCTGTGTGGGAAAGAAATGAGGAGTGAAAAACTATCTCGGAGCAGAGCAGGGCAGCATCTGGGTTCTGCTGCCTGACTTAATCCTCAAGAGGCAGTCTGGTTTTGAGAGAGAAAGAGAGAGAGAGAGAGAGAGAACATATATAAATATAAATAGAGAGATGGATGACTAATTGATAGGTAGATACATAGATGATATACAGATAGATAGAACATACATAATAGAGAGATGGATGACTGATAGCTAGATGGATGGATGGATAGCTAGATAAGACATGCTGTGCTGTGCTTAGTTGCTCAGTCATATTCAACTCTTTGTGACTCCATGGACTGTAGCCCACCAGGCTCCTCTGTCCCTGGGGGTTCTCTAGGCAAGAATACTGGAGTGGGATGCCATGCCCTCCTCCAGGGGATCTTCCCAATGCAGGAATTGAACCCAGGTCTCCTGCACTGCAGGTGGATTCTTTACCGTCTGAACCACCAGGGAAGCCCAAGAATACTGGAGTGGGTAGCCTATCCCTTCTCCAGGGGATCTTCCTGGCCCAGGGATCGAACTGGGGTCTCCTGCATTGCAGGTGGATTCTTTACCAGCTGAGCTACCAGGGAAGCCCCCTATATAAGACATACATAGATATATAAATAGAGAGATGGATGATTGATAAGTAGGTAGATGCTTCAGTCGTGTCCGACCCTGTGCAACCCCATAGACGGCAGCCCACCAGGCTCCCCCGTCCCTGGGATTCTCCAGGCAAGAACACTGCAGTGGGTTGCCATTTCCTTCTCCAATGCATGAAAGTGAAAAGTGAAAGTGAAGTCGCTCAGTCGTGTCTGACTCTTAGCGACCCCGTGGACTGCAGCCTACCAGGCTCCTCCATCCATGGGATTTTCCAGGCAAGAGTACTGGAGTGGGTTGCCATTGTCTTCTCCAAAGTAGGTAGATAAACAGCTATAAAACACAGATAGATATAAGTAAACCGGGAGATAGATGACTGGTAGATAGCTAGACAGATGGATAGAGATGGGGGAGAGAGATAGATAAAACATGCATAGATATAAATATATGGAGTGATGGATGATTAATTGAGTAGTAGCTAGATAGATGGAGTGACAGATAGAAATGTTGGGGACCAAGATTCTAGGTCAGGTCTCTCTGGCCCCCAAAATTAATATCCCCTCCATGACTCTCACTCAATCATCTCCAATTCCAGAATGCTCTCCTGGAAAGGCGAGTGTGATGGATTGTCACCCTTTTCTCAGGTCATCCTCCTCCACCCGACCTCACTCACCACAACCTGTCCCTAGAGTTAAGACACTGAGTGAATGCCACAGGTGTGTATGTACACACAAACACACATACACATATGCACACAATGTCAAATATATACACCTGAGCCTCAGTAGGTCCCCTTTGCCTGTCACACAGGTGTCCTGACACCTGCCTCCAGCCCCAACTCCCACCCAGTCCTGTGTAAATACATTCTCACCACCAGCCCGTGCAGGTGCTGATGTCTCTGCTCGGAACACACAGATCCATGCACACTCGTGCTTAAACTACTCAGGTATCACCTACTGTTGTAAGCCCTCTGCATGTAAAAATTCATTTAGTGCTCAAGACAGCCCTACTGTCATGCTATGACAGTCTCACCATCTCCATATTACAGCCATAGAGAGAAAGTCAATTCCCTGGTGGCTCATACGGTAAAGAATCTGCCTGCAATGCAAAAGACCTGGGTTTGATCCCTGGGTTGGGAAGACCCCCTGGAGAAGGAAATGACTACCTACTCCAGCATTCTTGCCTCCAGAATTCCATGGACAGAGGAGCCTGGCAGGCTACAGTCCATGGGGTTGCAAAGAGTCGGACACAACTAAGCAACTAACATTTTCACAACACTTTCAAGGTCTCCCAGCCAGAAAGGGGCTGGTGGGCTCCAGAGTTCAAGCTCCTAACCCCTGCGCGGGCCCATGGCTTAGACTCTGCCAGTGTCACTCCTTGTGGAAGGCCCCCCTGACTGCCCCCTCCCTCTCCTTCACTCAGAGGTAAGGTGTTCCATAGCGCTGTCAGGGGCCTTTCTCCAGCTTCACCATCCCTCACTGCTCCTGGTCACTTACTCATCTGGGCCCTCCCTCTAGACCAGGAGACCCCTGGGGCAGACCCCATGGCTTTCATGGCTGGGCACCCAACACAGCATCCCCAAACCCAACTCCCAGAGTAACAGTGCTGTCGAGTGGTCGTGAGGTCCCCAAATCCACATATGGAGAGATCACGGGAGGTAACAGAGCAAAAATACAGAGGATGGAGCTGCTGGAGCCAGACGCAGCTTCCTAATTGAACTGAGGGCAGGAAAAATCCGCTGGATAAATAGCTGCCTAATAAATCTGCCTTCCCATCACTGCCGGGCTCCTCCGTGAATTAACAAGCAGCAGCACACCTTCTATTGGCAAAAGGCTTCCCTGTCATTTTTATTAGTTTGCCTTACAAATTCCCGCTAGGTCAATATTATTGAGGGGGTCAGCAGTAAGACAGGACAAAATCATTATCCACAGCTGACAGACCAGGAAGCTGAAGGATAAAGGGAAGAAGCGAGAACAGGGTGGGTGGTCAAAGGGCTTTTGCAGGTATAGACCCCAGCTCCCTAACTAACTTGACCTTGGACAGTTCACAACTATAAAAATGGGGATATTACTATACCTACTCAAATGGCACAAATATTCAGATCTCCCTATGACACAAGAGCCAGTTCATAATTATTGAATACATGGCATTTCCCCTCCTACTCAAGGTGGGGCACAAGGGAACGGGGGGCTGAAGATTCCAATGTGGGGCTCCTGGGCTCAGTCAATGAACGGTGCAGGGTCAGAGTGCAGTTTATAAAATTTGTTCATGTGTATGGACTAACAGTCTTTCAACAGTCACGGCATTTTTAATGCAAATAGTAGTAGAAAATCTTTCATTAAAAAAAGAATACAGGTGGTATATTTGAGTGCACACACTCATTCACAATATTTGCTATTGTTGTTGTTTAGTTGGCAAGTTGTGTCTGACTCTTTTGTGACCCTATGAATTGTAGCCCGCCAGGTTCCTCTGTTCATGGAATTCTCCAGGCAAGAATACTGGAGTGGGTAGCCATTCCTTTCTTCAGGGGATCTTCCTGACCCAGGGACTGAACCTGGATCTTCCACATTGCAGGCAGATTCTTTACCATCTGAGCCACCAGGGAAGTCCATTGTTAAATGGATGAGACACCCAAAGACCAGCCAACCCAGTAATTTGTCAAAGGCTCACAGAACTCAGCGGATGAGAATTCAGGTCATCCCAACATCTAGGGCTTTGTTTTCTGTGATCTCCCTGGGATGGCTAAATGACTTATTAGTCCCTCAACCACTCCCCAGGAGGGCATCCTCTCTACAACTGGATTCCAGCTAAGGCTGCAGACTATTTCTCATTCCTGTTCCCCACTGCCATCCCAAGAAGTGGTGCTGAAAATATTTGGGCACGTGGTACATGCTCAATAAATACGTGTTGATGGACTGATTTATCCCCACGTTCAAAAGTAACTTCAAAGACCACCAGTTTGAAGAGAACTGGACTCATCAATTTCACCAGCAGCCTGATCCCAGTTGGCAAGCAACTTGAAAGTTCACACAGGCCCCTGTGGTCTCTGTAATCCAAAGATATTGATCACAACAGCCAATTTCTGTCAGGCCCATCATCACATCACATTTTATCTCCTCCCCGTGGTACACGAGCTCAAAGCTCATCATCAGTTTAATATTCTATGATATTCATGGCAGAGCTAAAAAACAGTGCACATATACAAATGTTCAAGATGACTTTTTTTTTGAAGTTTAGGCTTTCTGGCCACAAGCTCTGTATCCCTCTGCTGTCCTTTAGGAAATCTCAGCTCCTCTATTTTCAAAGTATACTGCCATCCAGGGCAACTCTAGCAGGACTGTGGCTACTCACTCACACCGCTGGTTTACCAAGTCATTCATTTCCTTGATGCCAACAACCTGCACCACCACGCCTCCTTGGTACCAGCTCCCGGCCCTCCACATCCTCTAGGAGCTGACTCAACAACCTTGACTTCCAATATCGTTCCTTTATTACTTACTTACATACATACTTTATCAAGTATTTAATCCAACCAAAAGCACTTTATTTAACCCACATAGCCTCCCTAACCATCCTCTACACATCCCGTGGGGGGATGATGGGGGGAGACAAGCTTGAACGTGAATCTTACCATCCCTGTAAATAATCAATGTGCCCTTAAAGAAGACAGTTAGTTTTGCAAACATTCAGTTTCTTCCTCTATAAATTGGGCCTCTTCTGGAGAAGGGCAATTGTCCAGCAAACCCTGGTCAGGGTGAGACAATTCCCCAGCCTTCATGCAGTGAGAGGTGCTGTTGTTCAGTCACTAAGTTGTGTCTGACTCTTTGCGACCCCATGGACTGTGGCACACCCAGCTCCTCTGTTCTCCACTCTCTCCTGGAGTTCACCTATCTGACTAAGTTCTAACCAGTCATATGTTAGCAGCAAAAATGTGGTCCCACACTCACTGCTCGTGATCTTGCTCTCTGCTGTCCAGAGCTGTAGCCCAAGTCACTGTGTGGAGCAGAGACATCCCCTCCTTTATTCTCCCAACATACTCATTCTGAGAGTGAGAAATAAACATCTTGAGTCATTAGACATTCTTGGGTCTACTCGGCCGGCTTCTACCTAAGGCACCATTTTCCTAGCTTGACAGAATGGTTATGATAATTAAACAAAGAAAATTTGCAAAACACAGTGTATAGGATCAGACACAGACCCTGGCAATATAACAGATACTTGATTAATAATTTTCCTCCTCTCTTTATTTTTTCCTATAGCTTTTTACCACAACTCGTTAAAACGAGAATACAGGTTACCAGATATTAACTTCTCCACTACAGTAAGTTTATCTATATTCATCGTTAGTTATTCATTATTAATTATTAATAATTACCAATAGCCAGCATTTACATGTCAAGCTTCAAGTGCTTTATGTGTATGATTTCATACCATCTTTACAATAACCTTACGAGGCAGGTATAATTAGTATTTCCACAGTATAAGAATCTAAGGCTCAGGGGTTAAGAATTCTGCCCAAGGTCAAAAAGCTAATATAGAACCAGGTGTGTGCGTGCTATGTGCGCGCTCAGTCGTATCCGACTCTTTGCAACCCCATGGCCTGTAGCCCGCCAGGTTCCTCTGTCCACAGGATTCTCTGGGCAAGAATACTGGAGCAGGTTGCCATTTCCTCCTCCAGGGGATCTCCCCCACCCAGGGAGCAACCCCACGTTTCCTGGATCTCCTACACTGGCAGGAGGATTCTTTACCACTGAGCCACCAGACAAGCACTTAATATAGAACCTGGACTTGACTCCAAAGCTGATATTCTCATACCATAGGAGGATCTTTTTGGGCAAACCTGGTCTTCCTCCTTGTCCACTCTCATCCACCTAGTTGCACAAGCCAGGAATGTGCAAGTCTTCCCAGATTCTTCTTGCTCTTTTATTGCCAATGCTTAACATCCCCCGTGCCACCCCTAGTAACATCATCCCACTGCTACTGTCTGGATCCAGTCCCTTCTCATTCATACTCATTCAAGGTTTTGACTGGCCTTATTACCTCCATATTTGCCCCCTCCAGTCCTTCTCCAGGCTGCTGCTCAAGATGCACACTGTCTAAAACCCATACCTCTACTGAAAACCTTCACGGGATGCACCCTCCTCTGCACTGAGGTCCACCATACTTCACAATGACATGATAAATGTACTTGTCAGTTTCACTGCTCTGGACTATATACTCCTTGAAGGCAAGAGACCTTCTCGCTCATCACTATATCTGTGTCAGGCTCTCACTTAGTCCCTGGAAACACAATGGTGAAGAGATCAAACAAAAATCTCTGCTGTCCTGAGAGCCTACTCTGCTTTAGCATTCTCTAACTGCTTTGTGTTGGCTGGCAGGCATTGTGGTAAGAGCACAGACTGAATTTAAAAGAGAGTTCTAGCTTTGTTTATAAATGCTGTCACTTACTACATAGGCATGACAATCGCAGTGGTCTTCTCTGAGTTTCAATCTCTTCATCACAAAGTAGAAAAAACAGAAGCTATTGGGGACTATTATAGGTTTACATGAGATGATGTATCCAGAATAGGCTTGGAACAGTGCCCAGCACACAGCAGGTACCGACTAGTTTATGTCCCCATCCCTAAATTGTAAACTACCAGAGTGTGGGGGTGGGTCATACCTGACACTTCTCTTTTTTTCCCCATACCATGCCTTGGGTGTAAAAACCATGTCTGGTAAATGTTTGACCAGTCTGTTTGACTGATTGGGTAGTGAAGATCTCCAGGAAAGTGAGCCAAAGGTATTTAAGAAGCTTTCTTTCCAACCACCTGCACAAAGGAAGACTAAGAGCATGTGAGGAAAACAGTAAAGATTAACAGGCAGGCTTACTCCAAAATGATGCCATGTGCCTTCTCTGACCCCAACAAATGAGCTTCTGTTTGGTAAAGCCCATATATCTCCTAGCAGGCAGGTGTGTGTGTGTGTGTGTGTGTGTACATGTGTACGTACACATATCTCCTAGCAGGCGTGTGTGTGTGTGTGTGTGTGTATACATGTGTACATACACATATATGCTTATATCAAAGTGGCTCAATTTCAATACATTACTAGAAATGCTCAACAATCATAAGCATGATGAACAAGAAAGAAAATAAGAAAAAGGGAGTGAAACAGAAGACTGCCCAAATGATTCAGCACTTACAAACTGTACAAGAAGGAAATGCAAAACTATAAACAGCGATGCCCCAATTCGCCAGGTACCATTTAAGAGACTTTTTTAGGTAACAAAAGTTTTACTGTTTATATTGCTAAAACATTTAGTTTTAACTAAGCAAAAAGATGCTTCCCTGATCTTATAATCAATATAATAAATATATTCTAAATTTTTCTTAATGATCCCAGTTAATCATGTATCCCCTGCCTTGGCATGGTGCCTGGCAAAGGAACTGTGTAGCACTAAATTTTACTTAAGCTTCAGTGGCACTAGGTGTGCCCTTGGGAGCTACAAAGAGTCCTACACAGTAGATCTACTTGACCTTATAGCTTGTGGACACAGCTTTCCTGGTACTTTTCCAAGAGGTCAGACCCATTTGTCTCTCATGTTTCTGACCAGCTTCTCAAGCTCCTCTTTCAATTTCAAGGACACCATTACGTTATATTCTCTAGCTTAAGAATTCAAACCTGAAGCCAGTCGGTGTAGTGTAGGGGTCCTTCAGACTGTCAGGAATCCACTGGTTTCTCTTCTCCCCGTCACAGGTAGACTCGATCTTCCCTAGCTCCTGGAAGTAAACAGTGCCTGGGTGACTAGCTCTGGCCAGTGAACTATGAGCAAAAGTCTTCAAGAGCCAAAACATTACCCCCCAGGTTCCAACTTCCTCCGGTCACTGTGAGCTCTGACATTCCAGTGCTGGAACCCGCCTGGGTCCCAGAATGCAACATAGGACAGGACCTCATCCTCCACATACGCACATACCCACTGCAGATGAAAGTGTTAATATGAGTAAGAAATACATCTCTATTATTTAAACCACAGAGATTTGGGGGTTGTTCATATAAATAGCATAACCCGATCCATCCTGATAAATATAAATGGTATATTAAAAAAAATAACAAGATCATGAGTCATCAGCCAAGAGGCCCTCCAATGAGAAAACTGCATAAGCTTATATTCAGACCATGACACACACCTTGGCTGCCCAAGGGGTGTGTGTGTGTGTGTGTGTGTAAATACGTGTGTGTGTAAATATGTGTGTGTGTAAATACGTGTGTGTGTGTGTATGTAAATACATCCATAGAACCAGAGGGCACCTGTCACTGCTGCTTTCTGCAGTGCAAGTCTACTAGGAGCTCTAAGCTGCCCAAGGACCCAAGGATAGAGACCATGTCTTTTCCTCCTGTCTTCCCAGAACCTAATACACTGCCTGGTACAGAGTAGAGGTCAATACATATTTATCTAAGTTAACCCTCTTGCTGGATACCAAGAAGGAGAAAATCTTTATGATAACTTGCCCAAGTTTACATGAAGCTTGTCACTAGAGAAGGAATTAGGCCCAGCCATCCTTCTACAAGGACAGAGCTCCACCCACCCCATCGGTGAGGTCGGATGACATGGCGCGTCCCCGGTCCTTGCCCTCTATTTGAGGACAGAGCTAATGACTCATGCCTAGAGACACTGTGACCATGGACAGATGCATCTGCCCAAAGCCAACAGCACCCTCTGTCCTCTTGGCCTTCCCCCTAGATGGGGAGGAATTTTCTGGCTAGGTCTGTTGGTGGCCAGAACTTTTTCTGCAGCCCTTGGGGTCAAGATATCCTTGTTCAAACTGAGTCATCAGTACTTCACGCTCCCTGTCCTGATTAAAGGGCAGATCTTGGTATAAGACTTTACAGTTACCCCAGGGCACCCCACGACCCATGACAATGCATTCTTCATCTGCATTAAGTACGTTACCTAACAGTGAACAAAACCTGCAGCCAATTACTGAGTGTTCACTAATTTCAAAAATGCCATTATGCTGTGTGCTGGGCTAGGTACTTCACTTATACGATTACCCCATCTAATCCTTAGAACAGTATTATAAGGTAGATATTATTACCCTCACTTCACAGATTAGAAAACAACAGAACCAAAAGTTCATGTCACTTGCCCCCATGAGACACACAGTCCCCTGAATCTTGCTAGCATTTTATTGACTGATGTTTCTTAGTTACATCTATTTCTCTGAGCCCGTGACTTATCTATTCATCTCTATTCTTTCACCTATAAACATGAATAGAGAGCCTGAGGCACTCCTGTCCCCATTTTTGTGCTTCCAGTGGTTGACCAGTAAACTAGTAACTTAATGACTAAGCATCCCAGGCAGCTTTCCAAGTGCACCTTGCAGAGAACACTGGCCTTTGCTACACAAAACTATGCAGGGGCCCTAAAGGAAAAGCATCATAAAGGAACATGCCAGAGGCCAGTCTGCTCATTTCAGAATTGGGATATTTGTCCAGTCTCCAGACACTGGGTGGGACAGAGACAGAGGAGAAAGCTCACCTGGTTCTTCCCACCACCTGTCCATCCCAACTCCAAAAGGGACTAGATGTTGCTAAACTCCCCCACTGCAATTAATGAGAACAAAAGAGCAGGTGTGGATGTGGGGGAGCATCACAATGTGGAGGAAGCAGCAGGGAATGCAAGACAGGAACTACCACCCTTGAGGAAGAAGGCAGAGCAGGAGGGTTAGGAAATTATCAAACAGAGCTGGGGAGGGGCAGGGCTGAGGACACAAACCCTGTCTGTCCCACACCTTGATTCTTTGGACAGGCAGACCTGCCATCCAGGACATCCTTTATACAGAGACATAGCCATTTCTCTTCTTTTTTTTACAGCTTCTTTTTAATTTCTATTAAATCCCGGTTAAAAAAAAAAATCCCCTTGGGCTTCCCTGGTGGCTCAGTGGTAAAGAACCCACCCACCAATGCAGGAGACTTGGATTCAGTCCCAGGGTTGGGAAGATGCCCTGGAAGAGGAAATGGTAACCCAATCCAGTACTCTTGCCTGGGAAACCCCATGGACAGAGGAGCCTGGCGGGCTGCAGTCCAAAGGGTCGTAAAAGGATTGGACATGACTTAGTGATTAAACAGTGTAACAACGAAAATCCCCTATCTGCTGTAATACAAACTTGGTGGCTTAAAAGAACAGAAACTTAACTCTCTCACAGTTTGAGAGGCCAGAAATCCAAACTTGAGGTGTCATAGGGCTGTGCTAGCTCCAGGGGAGAATCTGCTCCTCGCCTCTCCCAGCTCCTAGAGGCTGCCAGCAGCCCGTGACTTGACACCTGCGCGGCTCCAATCTCTGCCTCTGGTCACCTCATCTTCTCCTCTTTGGTGTGTGAGTATCTCCCTCTGCCTCCCTCTGACAAGGACATACGGGATTGCACGTAGGGCCCACTCCTCCCCCATCAGCCAGAATAATCTCCCATGGGCTTTTCCCTATTTTCAAACAAGGTACCATTTACAGGTTCCAGGGACTAGGACCTGATGTCTTTGGGGGACATTTTTTCATCCTGCTACAATTTTCATTTTACCTTATCTTAAGAAAATCATATAGGTAACCTTTCAAAACAAATGAGGAAGAAGCATAAAGCTAAAATATCCAAGCTGAGAGTAGCCTTGGAAATCAGCAAACTCCTGTTTCCTCCAACGAAAAAGAGGAAGTCGGAAGTAAAAGTGATTTGCTTTCACTTTCAGAAGATTCACCCTACTAGCACACAAGAGCTATTTCAACTCACAGCTTCTCCCAGAGCAATTAAAAGAGTTCCTTGAAAATAGTAATCTATCACCCCCTCTCCCTCCCCACCCAGAAAAACACACCGTGCATAAAATTGGGAACCCATCTACTGTATAAAAAGAGCCACATCCCTACAAAGAGATTGTTGTTGCTGTTTAGTCACTCAGTCGTGTCCGACTCTTTCTGCGACCCGAGGGACTGTAGCCCGGCAGGCTCCTCTGTCCCTGGGATTTCCCAGGCAAGAATCCTAGAGTAGGTTGCCATTTCCTTCTCCAGGGGATCTTCCTGACTTAGGGACTGAACCTGAGTCTCCTGCACTGGCAGGTGGGTTCTTTACCACAGAGCCATCAGGGAAGCCCCTACAAAGGAATGCGTGCATGCTTAAGTCGCTTCAGTTGTGTCTAACTCTATGTGACCCTGTGGACCACTCCTCTGTCCATGGGGTTCTCCAGGCAAGAACACTGGAGTCGGTTGTCATGCCCTTCTCCAGGGAATCTTCCCTACCCAGGGATGAAACCTTGTATCTCTTATGCCTCCTGCATTGGCAGGCAGGTTCTTTACCACTAGCACCACCTGGGATGTCATTTACCAAAAAAAGCAATCTCTGAGTTAGCTCAGCAGACTGGAGATTAAAAGTTCAAGTGTCCTGGCCTGGGTTCACATCTGGATCATATGAACTCAGACCAGTCACATGGCAGCTGATAAGGGGACCACAAGAGATGGCTGATGAGAGGAGGGCTGAGATGGGGCTGCTCTTGGAGAAGGCAAGCTGGCATCGTGGTGTAACGATGCCTGGAGCAGCAAGCACTGAGCCATGGCCACCATGAAGGGAGTAGCATCTCCTTCCCTGGCTCTCAGATGTCAGGGAGCATCAGCCACCTGGACAGCTGTTGTTGAAACAGATTACTGGGCCCCATCACCAGAGTTTGCACTTTTGTAGATGTTGGGTGAGGCCCAGGAATCTGCATTTCTTCTCTTTTTTTTTCAGTTGAAGAATGTGGGAACTTAGTTCCCCAACCAAGGATCGAACCCGAGCAGTAGAAGTACGGTGTCCTAATCATGGGACCACCACCAGGGGAGTCCCAAGAACATGCATTTCTAACAAGTTCCCAGGTGCTGGTGAAGCTGCCGGGGACAGTGAGGGAGGAGAAAAGCAGTAGAAATGGAACCCAAGAGATGTATGTCAGAGACAGTCCTGGGAGAATCCCTAAGATTCTGGAGGATGAGAAGACATAGGATGGCAGAAAGGGACAAAGGTGAGGCTCACTGATAGAGCAGAGGAGGGAAGATGAAGGACTCTGTAACTGACATGTTGAGTATAAAGTTGCCGGTGGGACAGGTGGGAAAATACATCTGTACCCCAGGGGGGTGAGTTCATAGATGAGAAAAAGCCACAGAACCCAGGGACAGCCTGCCTTTGAAAGGCAGGAGGGGACTGGATGGGAGCTCTCAAGAGCAAGCTAGATCTCCGGCAAGCCCTCTTCCAAAATCGCAAAGTCTCTGCCGAAGGAGGTGTCAACATGATGAGATCAGCAGGTGAGTTCAGGAAAAGTAAGGACGGCAGAGATGTCATTTAGATGTGACAAGCAGGCCGCCAATGGCACACAGAGCAGCATGTGGGATTGAAGCCAGACGCTGGTGGCCGAGATAAGAAAGTCAATGCCTTCTCTGCAGGCTCTTCTTTGGTGATGAAGGTGGATGCAGAAGGAAGCAGGGTTGAGAGACAGGGTTTTATATCTTTACAATGACGAGCCATTCTCCACAGAGGCAAAAGTCATCCAAAGAGAGATGGAAGAGGTAGGCAAGAGAAGTGACGTGGATGGCCTGAGTGCCAGGAATCAGTGAAGTAAGTTAATGGAAACTCTGGAGGTGCCGAAATGCCAGCACCCAGTATCCCAGGGGGTTCCCAAAAGGAGTATATGGGTTTCTAAATCCCCAGTTGCTGAAGCAGTACTTGGTACCGATGGCACCCTTAGTAAAGAATCACTGAATAAATGTAAGAATGCTAGAATGAGAGAAAGCAAAGCATCCTTTGGTCATGAAATGGGTGCGTGATCTTCCCCACCCCTTACTCAGTGCTAATGACACTCCATACTCAGAGCCCTGCCCTTGCTCTCTCCCTGGAATGCTCTTCCTCGCTCACCTAGGTGACTTCATTCAGTGTTGCAATCACTTGTTATCTTCTCTGAACAGCTGTTAATATTCTCTTTCTCTAAAACAAATCCTAGCCATCACTCATGGGCTGATCACCATTTGACCCCTTGTATTGTAACCAGCTGTATCTTCCCTTCCCGGCCCTCACCCTGCACTTGACCAATTCCACACTTGTTTCTTTGTTTAGTAGAATACAAGATCCACTGGAGCAAGAGCTTGGCTTTGTTCATTCTTGTACCCTCAGTGCCTGATGTAGTTGCTGGCACATAGTAGGTGCTCAGTCAATATCTATTAAATGAATGAATCCACTATCTTACCTCTCTGGAATTCTCTCAGCCTTGGTACCACTTTAAGGGCTCCTGGAGGAATGTACTTGAACAGTGGAAGTCAGGGGGAGTGCTGAGAAATAACTCCCCCCAACCCCTGCATCTGCACTGCAATCAGACAAAAACTGATGACTAGCAGAAAAATCCAGCCACCATCTGGCTGTTCAAGGACCCCTCCTGGGTGCTGACAGCATTGTCATTCAAGATAATGAAGATGAAAACCAACAGTGATCCAGGGGGACAGGTTCCCAGGAGGCAGCCAGGCTGGACTTAACTCCTTCTGAGCCAGGAGTCACTGAGCTTCCAGGCATCCTGAGGAAAAACAACATCCTTCCCTGAGAATGAAGGCAGGAGACAGGCAGAGTCGTTGCTTGGGAGATTACAGATGACTTGTCCCGGGAAAAGATGAGATGGAGAAACTCTGAGCAAAAGCGCTTAGGCAAGATAACAGCCATGGGCCATGAGGAATGACGCCACCATGACATGTAGCATACCATCTGCCCATCAGTCAACGGAGGCCTTCCGGCTTGGAGCCAAGGGTGCCTTCAGCTCCCTTATTAAAGCAGTGTGTGCACTCCCAGGCCTGACGCCTGAGACCCATGGCCACTTTGTCTTCAAGGGACCCTCCATCTTTGAAGTACAGCAAGAGGTTGTCCAGCTTCATCAATTGCCATGGGCAAGTACTGAGCCCATTCGATGAGAACATAAAACTTCAGGGAGCTCCAGAGAGAAGAGGAAACCAATGCCATGCAGATGCCCAGGCAGGAGGAGCTGGCAGCTGCTGTCCTTCCCTCTTCCTAGCTCAGGGTTACGGGACCATCAAGGACACATTTCCCATCCTCCATAAGCGGTAGGAACGTGCATACTATGCCAGGTGGCCCGGTTTTGAATTCTACCTCTACTGCTTATCAGCTATGTGATCATGGACAGCTCACTTAACACCTCTGTGCCTCCGTTTCCTCAAAGGTTACATAAGGATCTCAACAAGTAATGACCAATGAGGGTTGTTACGTGAATTACATGAGCTCATGTATATCAAGAGGGTCATGAAAGCATTCAAGAGGCTAGAGGTGATGAGATGATGATGATGATGGTATGATGAGAATGTTGGTGGTGATAGTGATGATGACGATGGTACTGATGATGGTGATGATGGAGAAGGAGGAAGAGAAAGGAGAGAAGATGAAAATGGTGACAGTGGAGATAGTGCTGGTGGAAGAGTAATAGTGACAGTGGTGACGTCACCATTCACATGTCGGCAGAGATTCTGGGGTACACAAAGATTCTGGGGTACACCAAAAATTTCATGAAGAGTTTTGTAAAAATGCAGTATTTTAGCCTGTGTGTGGGTGCATATGAGCCCCATTTCTCTGCGTCTGTTTTCCTAGTCTTCCAGTAACAAACCTGAAGACAAGGGGTCAGGTCTGGAGAGCTGACAAGATGCCAAGAGTTGGAAGAGAGTTGCAGGAGGATAGGCAGGCAGCTCCTCAGGATCTGCTGCCTTCCCCTGGTTGTACCAGGACCTCATGCCCACCCCAGGACTTGGACGGCCCTGGCCCACAGGAGCACTCTTGGGGCACCTCGAAACTAGCTGTTGGAAGCTGCGGCCACAGACTTGCCCCTGGGGGTTTCCAGCTGCCTCCAGGCTCAGCACCCACCAATCTGCCGCCCAGGCCAGCAAGGCTGAGCGTCCAAGAGGACGGAACCAGTACAGCTAAGCAGCTGAGAGGAACACAGAGCCAGAAGCAGATGCCCTGGGTTCAAATCCAGACTCCAGAACATGCTGTGAGATTCTGGGGGAGCTTTCTGAAACTTTACACTTGGAACTGTGTCCAGTATAGAGTAAGCGCTGCTATTAGTCCACTGTTGTTGGACCAGACAGGGACTGGCAGGCACCCTGTATTGACTGAGGTGTAGCCCTGCCCGCAGGTGGGTAAAGGCAGGCCACAGGAATTCCATAAGCCCCAGGGCACACATGTATCTTCGACTGGAAAGTCCAGTCTGGAGAATGCCCCTCTGTCACACTGAGGGGGTACAATGAAGTCTTCTCCAGAAGCCCCAAAGCACCACACTCACCAAGGAACTAAGAATTTATAAGCCTGGACAGCAAGTTGACTTTGATGTTGTTAATAATATTATCTCAATTAGATTTTAAACTCCTCAATAACACCTAAACCCCGAAAGAGCACCTTACCAATGACAAAGTATAATCAAATCAATAATCTGTGATATGGGCAGATCTGTGTCTCTCCTATCCTCCCTCCTCTCTGCATGCAAAATCATATATTGAATTCCTAACTCCCAGTGCCTCGGAATGTGACTGCACTTGGACATGGGGTCTTTAAAGAAGTAATGGCAGGGTTTCCCTAGTGGCTCAGTGATAAAGAGTCTGCCTGCCAAGGCAGAAGACATGGGTTCCAACCCTGGTCTCGGAAGATCCCACATGCTATGCAGCAACTAAGACTATGCACCACAACTACTGAGCCGGTGCTCTAGAGCCCACGAGCTACACCTATTGAAGCCCACACACCTAGAGCCCATGCTCTACAGCAACAGAAGCACCACAATGAGAAGCCCACGCACCGTAACTAGAGAGTAGCCCCATCTCACCGCAGCTAGAGAAAAGCCTGCCCAGTAATGAAGATCCAGCACAGTCAAAAATAAATAAATAAGATTATTAAAAAAGAAAAGTAATGGTATTTGGATGACATCACTGGGGTGGTCCGATCAGACTGGTGTCCTTATAAGGAAAGGAGATTAGGATACAGACACACACAGAGGGATGACCACATAAAGACACAGGAAGAAGACGCCATCTACAAGCCAAAGAGAGGGGCCTCAGGATAAACTACCCTGCAGACGCCCTGATCTATTTCCAAAACTGTGAGCAAATGAACCTCTATTTCTGAAGCCACCCAGTCTATGGTGCTCTGTAACAGCGGCCCTAACTAACCAATATACTCCATAATGCACCAGTCTTGATATGTGATTACTGTCATTTTACCATGAGAACACGAATCTCAGACTTGCCCAAGCCAGTCGGACACCAAGTGAAAAAGTTGAGAATCAAGAGAATTAGCCGTTTCCACCACTTTCTGAGGATCTGAAAGTTATTCAATATTTACTGAATATTTTCCATGTGCTAACATTATTCCTAAAGGAAATCAATCCTGAATATTCATTGGAAAGACTGATGCTGAAGCTGAAGCTCCAATACTTTGGCCACCTGATGCAAAGAGCCGACTCATTAGAAAAGACTGTGATGCTGGAAAAGACTGAAGGCAAAAGAAGGAGAGGGCAGCAGGGGATGAGATAGTTAGATAGCATCACTGACTCAATGGACAGGAATTTGAGCAAACTCGGGGAGATGGTGAAGGATAGGGAAGCCTGGCATGCTGCAGTCCATGGGGTCCTAGAGTCTGACACGACTTAGTGACTGAATGACAACAAGATCTATTTAAGGTGCTAAGGATACCAAAATGACCAAGAAGTCCCTTCTCTCTTGGAGCTTATAACTAGTTCAGTTCAGTTCAGTCACTCAGTCATGTCTGACTCTTTGCGACCCCATGAATTGCAGCACGCCAGGCCTCTCTGTTCATCACCAACTCCGGGAGTCTACCAAAACCCATGTCCATCGAGTCAGTGATGCCATCCAACCATCTCATCCTCTGTTGTCCCTTTCTCCTCCTGCCCCCAATCCTACCCAGCATTAGGGTCTTTTCCATTGAGTCAAAACTCTTCACATGAGGTGGCCAAAGTATTGGAGTTTCAGCTTCAACATCAGTCCTTCCAATGAACACCCAGGACTGATCTCCTTTAGGATGGATTGACTGGATCTCCTTGCAGTCCAAGGGACTCTCAAGAGTCTTCTCCAACACCACAGTTCAAAAGCATCAATTCTGAGGCACTCAGCTTTCTTCACCGTCCAACTCTCACATCCATACATGACCACTGGAAAAACCATAGCCTTGACTAGACAGACTTTTGTTGGCAAAGTAATGTCTCTGCTTTTTATCTAGGTTGGCCATAACCTTCCTTCCAAGGAGTCAGCTTCTTTTAATTTCATGGCTGCAATCACTATCAGCAGTGATTTTGGAGCCCCAAAAAATAAAGTCTGACACTGTTTCCACTGTTTCCCCGTCTATTTCCCATGAAGTGATGGGACCAGATGCCATGATCTTAGTTTTCTGAACATTGAGCTTTAAGCCAACTTTTTCACTCTCCTCTTTCACTTTCATCAAGAGGCTCTTTAGTTCTTCTTCACTGTCTGCCATAAGGGTGGTGTCATCTGCATATCTGAGGTTATTGATATTTCTCCCGGCAATCTTGACTCCAGCTTGTGTTTCTTCCAGCCCAGTGTTTCTCATGATGTACTCTGCATATAAGTTAAATAAGCAGGGTGACAATATACAGCCTTGACGGACTCCTTTTGCTATTTGGAACCAGTCTGTTGTTCCATGTCCAGTTCTAACTGTTGCTTCCTGACCTGCATACAGGTTTCTCAAGAGACAGGTCAGATGGTCTGGTATTCCCATTATAACTAGAGAAGGAAGTAAATAACTATCATCATATAAATATAAAATATCTACTCTAAGAAATGGAGAAGGAAATGGCAACCCACACCAGTATTCCTGCCTGAAGAATTCCCTGGACAGAAGAGCCTGTTGGCTATAGTCCACAGGGTCACAAAGAGTCAAACATCACTTAGCAACAAAACAACAGCAACCTTCAGAAATAAGTGAAGTGTTTTGAGAATATAAGCGATTTTTTTCTCATTCTAGTCTAAATTTTGATTCCAAACATTTAAGACAAACACAGTTTCCTTTCTAAAAAAGAAAGCTAAACCATAAAAGTGAATATTCAAAGGGAAATTGGGGGTAAGGGGGGGGGTCAGAGAGCATTGCTTATTTATTTCATTCTTCTTTAAGTCAATGAAAAACAGTAGACAGGATCAAGTTATCAGCCCTGAGTAAAAGTTTCTATCATGTTAATACAACTCAGCAACAAAGCTGTGGTTTTAGAAATGATGCAGTTAAGTACTTCCTATGCAGGAAAAATGTTTCCCTCTAAAGTTTGAGGCAAAAGCTATATCAAAGAATAACCATGCCCAGGGAAATGGATTTTGTTTTTCTTCACCCAGATGAGAATTCACACAATGGCTAGCTAGCACTTTCTGCAAGGGAAAATTCGTGCAAAACTGGATGGAGGTGAATTTCACTTTATGGCTGGTACTCAGACGTAAATTATTATTACATGTTTATAAGGGTTTATGTTGGCATAATATTTTACCTGTGGAAAAGCATTTACACAATATGTGGCATCTTTAAGTGTTTTTTTTCATTTACAAATCTGCTCTTTGGGGTCTGTAATGACAGGCGAGTCTGTGTAACCCCCTGTAATTGTCAGCCCCCACAATGGCTCAGAGCTGTTTCAGCGGGGATTAATGGCACCACTGCCTGCAATTGATGGGCTACGAGGACTTCTCATTTCTATACCCCTCCTTGAGTGGGAGATGCCTCCAGAGTCACATTAAGTCTTGCATCGGATGGCTTTCAAGACAGAACCAGAAACTCAATAGCATCCCCCAGGCTTGTGGATCTGAGCTGCCTAACAGAGGCAGGTGAGAAATGACATTTGAGGACCTGGCAGCATCTCCCGGCATGCTTTCACATATGCTAAGAACACACCAGCACTGATAGCAGTGCCCAGCTACATGGAGAGTCAGTCAGAACTGAGCTAAGTTAGAATCCACAATTCGGAGCCCACCTGGTATGGATAAATCCCTCCAGTTCTAACCTTTGTTCTGTCATCTTTAAAATAGAAAGTCACAATACCCACGTCACAGGATTAAACTGACATGGAAATGAGATCAGGCATGTGAGCTCTTGAGCCTGAGTCTGACACATGCTAGGTGCTCAAGTGATGCTATTTAGATGAACAAGGTCAGTGCTTATTAGCCAGAAAGATGTGGACAAGGAGCAAGGTTATGAATCACTCTTCCTTCCGACTTTTCTAGCTCTGTGTCCAGCCTGACTTTGTAAGGTCAGAACAGGGTTCTGGGCCCCCAGAGGGATTCATCAAACCCCTTCAATCTGCATGCAGAATGCTGGGGGGAGGGGGGGAGTGTGTGTGTGCACATGCATGTATGTATGTGTGTTTGTGTACACAAGCACAAGCAAGCACTTTGGGGAAAGAGGCCAAATTACAACAACCTCTCAAAAGGAATCACCACCAGAAAGAGTGGACAGTGAGCCCAGCTCTCTTCTGGTTCAGCTTGCTTCCTCCAGGCAGGAGAAAGGTAGTGTGATAGAAGGAAAACAAAGGAGTCAGATGGTTCAAAAGTTCAAATCCCGGCTCTGTGCCCTCCTCACTAGGTGACCTTGGCTGGGCTCTCCACCCCTCTGAGCACTGTGGCCACCTCAGTAACACAGGGTCAAGGCTATCTCCTCACAGGGCTGCTGGGAGGGTTAAATACAATAACAAACATTTGGCATGCCATAGTGCCAACTGAGTGTCCGTCCCTCCATTCAGAGTCTGTTGGGAACAAAGAAGGTTCTTCCTGGCCAATAGGAACAAGTGTCCCACCTTCCTGTCCATCAACTGCTTCTCTGCACCCCATGAACACCCCCACCTTCGCTATGCCTGCATCTGGCCAGGCTCAACCTCACCTGTCTACACCTCCCTACAACTCAACATTCTTTCTACTCCCACCAAACTCCACCCTTTGCCTAGTCCCAGCTGTAGTCTTTGATTTCAAGAAGCAGCACAGCTTCAGAAATGAGCCACTGAGGTTTAAACATCAGCCTTTCCAGCCCCTAGCTGATGGCTGGAGACCAGCAACTTAACCTCTCTGTGACTCAGGTTCCTCACCTATAAAATGGGGATGATCCTATTATCCACTTCACTGGGAAAAAAATTAGGTAACCCATGCAAAGTGTGAGGGGCTTCCAGCTCAGATGATAAAGGGTCTGCCTACAATGCAGGAGACCCAGGTTCACTCCCTGTATTGGGAAGATCCTTGGAAAAGGGTATGGCTACCCACTCCAGTATTCTTGCCTGCAGAATCCCAGGGACAGAGTAGCTTGGCAGGCTATAGTCCATGGGGTTGCAAAGAGGTGGACACAACTGAGCAACTAACACACACACGCAAAGTGTAAGAACAAGGCCCAGTGTATAATTCTTAGCTGTGATTAGTAACCGATTGCAAAACACAGAGACTCGATGAAGCCAGCTCAGATAATGGCCGTTATTCCCGGTAACACTTAGAAAGCACAAGGAAGACAGGCCCTCCCGTGAACTTCACAACAGCAGCTATAGTGCAAGTAAGCAATGTAGAGCTGGCAGCTAGGGCCCAGGCAGCACAGGGGACCCAGCTGGGCAAGTGTGAGCTCGACCATAGGCTGATTCAGCTGCTCCCTGGTCATGTCTTTTCCAAACCCACATCCACTGCTACCTCTCAGCCACAGTGGCTTTTCTCTGTCCTTTAAACAAGCCAAGTCTATTTGTATCTCAGGACCTTTGCACCTGCTGTTCCCTCTGCCTGCAATTCTCTACTGTCCTGTCTTTGCATGGCAGCTTTATCACAGCCTTCAGCTGTCCCCTCTCCAAGTGCCCTCTCTAACCATCTAACCTACCCATTTCACCAGCCACTCTCTAGCCATAATCTGGATTACTTCTTCATAGCACTGATCATTAAATTTTTTTTTTCATATTTCCTTACCCTGGAATATAACATCCAAGAGGGCAAGGAGTGTCTGTTTCCTCATGTCCCTAGAATGCCTATCTGTCACCATTTATCCCAGTGCGCTGTGCAAACATCAGCACTTTACACTAAGCTTCAGGGTGCAAGGAGTCAGGAAGTTGTACTTTAGTACAGGGATCTTCGAACATCTTATGTAAATAGTCAGACAGCCTATATTTTAGGCTTTGGAGGTCATATGGTCTCTGCTACAACTACTTAACTCTGCCACAGTAGCAGAAAGTAGCCAGAGACAAAGGTAAATGAATAGGTGTGGTTGCGTGCCAGCAAACCTTATTTATGGACATTGACATTCAAATTTCATGTAATTTTCACATGCCATGGAATGGTATTCTCTTTTTTTCTTTCTTTTGGACCACTGAAAAATGTAAATGGAACCGTCCTTCTTTGTGGGGCAGGGGCAGGGCACACTTTTTTGCCAACCCCTGCTATATCCTCTATTCAGTGTTCAGTGACTCATAGAATTACTAGGATCTCAGGTCATCTTTGTTAGAAATTGTCTTTTGGTCCTGATGAGCTGCGGCACGTCTCAGTTGCATCCTGCAAGGTCCCATCCCGCAGGTGGACAGCTCCAGGGCTGACAGTTCCACCGGGGGTACCTCCCCCTCTCCCCGGAGCTCCTGGGTCTCCCCAGTGCCACCTGCAGAATCTATTTAGTCCATTTTTCCCATGAGAGTCCTCCACATTTTCATCTGCCGCAGGAGAGGAAGAAATGAAAGGAATGGGCTACTTCCATCACGAAAAATCTATCCCAAGAGAGGGAGCCTACATGGAATTTTTGGTAGAAAAGTCCACTTTTATCTCAACATCAGCTTCAGAAATAGTTTAGTTCACAAACCAGGAAGTCAAGAAATGACTTAGGAAAAGAATAAGATGTTCCCTCGAGGTGACCTGGCACAGAATGAATTATGTATTTGTTGATTGGATGATTAAATGAACAAATAAACATCTTTTAGCATGCCTAATCAGAAAACATTCTCTCAAAACTAGTCCAGATCACAAAAACAGAACATCTCATGAGAATAAGATTTAGTAGCCTAAAGAGTTAAAATTATAGAGACCAATTGATTCTTAATAAAATTCTTAATTTCTCTAGAGCTAGGCTGACTGCCTTAAAATATCTCACTTATGTGAATAAAAAAAAAAGATAAGAAATGTGATTACTGATATGAGGCACTTTCACGTTCATTGCCTCTTTCGATCTTTATAACAAACATACTATAGACAACTGTGGTCCTTTGGTTTTTCAGATGAGGTCACCCAGACCCAGGGCGTGTGGATACCAGGTTTTCAAGCCTAGATCCACACAGCCTTAAAACCTAGGCCCTTTCTGCTGCATGTGACTTAAAACTGTCCATTCCAGTCACTTCTGGATTATAAAATCATGAAATGAAGCACAGGCCAAATCATTTGAGAACAAGCCTCTAAAATGCTTCTGAATGGCAAAAAGTAAAAGATTATGCAAACCTACAGAGGAAAATGTGTAATATGAAGAATACATATCCATACTGACCAGGTTAGGGACTCTTTCCTACTTCATACTTAACACAAAGTACTCAATTTAATGATATCATAAGCAAACCAGCTAGCATGGCACCAAATAGGCACCCCTCACAAGGAACAGCCCCTACTTAAAAATCTGGGAAAATTAGTTTGGGGGGGAATGGATGCATGTATAGGTATGGCTGAGTCCATTCCCTGTTCAGCTGAAACTATCACAACAATGTAAATCGGCTATACCTCAATACAAAGTAAAAAGCTCAAAGAAAAAAAAAATCAAGGAAAATTAATCGAGGCCACATATACTAGGGGCTTTCCTAGTGGCTCATCAGTAGAGAACCTGCCTGCCAATGCAGGAGACAGAAGAGATGCGGATTTGATCCCTGGGTTGGGAAGATCCCCTAGAGAAGGAAATGGCAACCCACTTCAGTATTCTTGCCTGGAGAATCCCCATGGACAGAAGAGTGTCGTAGGCTACAGTCCATAGGGTCACAAAGAGTCAGACACAACTGAAGCAACTCAGCATGCACGTATACTAACAAAAGAATCTAATTCAGAAAAGTGAAAGTGGTCCTAAAAATAAATACAGAATCCTTTTGCGGTTTTACTCCCAGTCCTTTAGAACTGCTTTTACGTATATTCATTTAAAATTATTTTTGGAAGTCAACTCACTTTGGGAAAATACAGAGTGTTATGATATAGTCTAACCTCTTCCGTTAGCTTTCATCTGTGAAAAGTTATTGCTCTCTAACGAAGACAAAGTCAAAATCTGTTTTGAAAGGTTCTAGCTCATTTTCCCTTGCAGATATCTAATATCCAATTATGGTTTTACCACGCTGAAAATGCTTTTGGATATATATTACTTTCCTTTGTCATTACAACAACCCTAGGTCATAGATAAATACTCATTGTTTATTTCCTTTTAGAAATGTGTTTAAAAAAAAAAAAGGCTTTCCCAGTATCAAGTGGTAGAAAAATTAGTTTAAACAAAACACAGAATTTAGTGGCTTATAATATACAAAGCCCAAGGATAGACCTGCCTTCAAGTAAGGTTCAGTCTGGGTAGATGGGAGGACCTGATCTCTCTCCATTTCTCAGCTCTGCTTTTACTCATGTTTGAAACAGGCTAGGACCTGGGATCCTTTGCTCCAGAGCTGCAATGCTTGCACCTGGACAAACCTCTGCTGGAACAACAAAATACTAAGAAACTATAAGGGACTAAAAATAACTGCATGCATGCAACTGGGGCAAATTCTGGACAAAAGATACAAAAAGACCAAAAACCCAACAACCACTTCTGAAGAGCCAGGAGCAAAAGCAGCGTATGGCACGTGCACCCTGTATTCCACCTAGCGGTGGGCAAACCACCGACACTCCACTCCAGCCCGACCCCTGGACACATCCTTATGTCACCCCATATAAGGAACAAGCTTGTTCCCGCTCAGGAAGGATCAAGCAAGAGCTTGCTCTTTCTCCCCACTGCTGCAGCAGGGGTTCCACGACCTTGCTTGGATGTCTTGTCTGGCCTCTAGTCAATTTCTATTGATTGGGGAAGGCCAAGAACCCTGGTCAGTATCATACCGACTTCATTCCCAAATGTAGACAGACAGTTGTAGGTAGGATGTAACAAGGCTGTGCACAGCCTCATCCTCTAAGGCTCAAGCCCAATGGAAAAGAACACACATACCTCTCTCAACAGTCTCTACAAAAAAATCCCCAGCACATTTTATTGGCTCTGGCAAGGTTATATGCCCACTCAAATTACTGTGGTCAGGGTAATTTGAATCATCTGTCTCACACTAAAGTCTTGCAATATCACCTATACCAATGCTCATGGGCTGAACGGTGGATTTCCAAAGAAAAACTGAGCAGGGTGAATAAATGCTGAGGTTGGACAACCAAGAGGAGCCAGCCATAGACTATGTGACTTGCCCAAAGTCGCACAGATACAAGCAGACAAAAATCAGGAAGGGCTCAAGTACCAATCTCTGAAACCAAGTGCTCCAAAAATAGTGGCAAATTGGTTTAAAACATAGAGAGTAAATCACAAGAAGTCTCCCAAATGGAATCTCTTAGTCACAAATAACATTCTAAAATATTGATTGACTGCCTACAGAACTTCAAAGAAAGCCAAGTTCATTTTACAAAATATAAATTTTGTAAAATTAAACACGGTGAGCATTATCTAAATCAAAATCCCTTTACAGCTCTAAATGGTTCATCACCATCTGCAAAGTCAGGACATTGTACTCAAAAGGAAAAAGGGAAAGCTTTTTGACCTAGTTTTGTCCCTACACTAATGTACAGCCCCGACTCCTATTTATTAAGTGGCATCAATGCATGCTATTGCACTGGCTATTTGCAACTCTAAAATGACACCTATTATTCAGCTGGAGATTAGAATCTCAAGAAAGAGGGCCTTTTTTAATAAAAAATAAAATTAAAAATAGATTTGCCATTGCCTTTCTAATGAAACTGCTAGCTCTGCCAGCTTAGAGGGGAAATGACATATTTCTTGGGATTTTTACATATTGATCTGAGCAGCACATTCAAAAAAAGTTACCAATATTCATATCTTGAGAAATTGCTCAATGCTTCTCCTCTAACTGTACAAACCATCCCTCCACTCCTCCACAGCAGGCCGAGGCAGCCAACACATGCTCTTCCCCCAAAGCCACCACATCCTCTAAAACCTGACCCATACACATGGCACAGAACACCAGGTGTAGCCTGCTGGGTATGAGTCAAATAAGAGAATGATTTAGCCCAATACTGTCCAATAGAACTTCCTGTGATGATGCAAAACTTCTCTATCTGTGCTGTCCAGTATGGTAGTCACTAGTTAAACATGAGCTACTGAGACTGAGAAGTTGGAGGGTTTTTTTAAACTTTATTCTAATTATTTTAAAGTAACCACATGTGGCTAGTGGTAACTGAATTGGAGGGCAGTACAGATGGCACCCTTGAAAATTTCTCTGGTATGTCATCAGTTGCTCTCTCCCACTTGCATTTTCTATCCCAACAGAAAGTCACTTGCTGTTCCCCAAATAGGGTATCTGTTGGTGGCTCTGAACTCCTACACATGCTGTTCCTTTCGTCTGGAATTTCCACTCCTCGCCTGCTTGGTAGACTCCTCTTCATCCCCTAGACCCAGTCCAAGTATCACCTCTTCTCTGAAGCCTTCCTTGATTCTTCTTCTCTCTTCCCTACTCATGAGACTGGGTCACCTCTCCTTCTCCGCTGCCTCTGTGCTTGCGTATTTCTGTGACTGGACTCACCATACTGTGATGAGTCTCAAGCCTGTCCCTTTCACAATGGAAGGGGTAGGACACAGTAGTGTGAATGAGTGCTCCACAGACAGCTGCCAAGTGTCAAATCCCCAGCTTTAGCACTTATTAGTAGCTCCATAACATCAGGCAAGTTATACCACCTCTCTGAGCTCAATGCCCCATCTGTAAAATCAAGCCATTAATGATAACTCCTTACGGTTAACTAAGTGACCAAATGCAGATAAAACATTACCAGGTTGCCAGGCAAGGAGCAAAGACTGAGCTCATATGCATTGTGCTCAGTTGCTCAGTCATGTCCAACTTTTTGTGACACTATGGGCCATAGCCCAGCAGACTCCTCTGGCCATGGAATTTTCCAAGCAAGAATACTGGAGTGGGTAGCCATTCCCTTCTTCAGGGGATCTTCCTGACCCAGGGATCAAACTCACTTCTCTTGCATCTTCTGCATTGGCAGGCAGATTCTTTACCACCAGCACCACCTGGGAAGCCCTCATATACATTCAGTTCAGTTCAGTCGCTCAGTCGTGTCCGACTCTTTGCGACCCCATGAATTGCAGCACGCCAGGCCTCTCTGTCCATCACCAACTCCCGGAGTCTACCCAAACCCATGTCCATCGAGTCGGTGATGCCATCCAACCATCTCATCCTCTGTCGTCCCTGTCTCCTCCCGCCCCCAATCCTACCCAGCATTAGGGTCTTTTCCAATGAGTCAACCCTTCGCATGAGGTGCCCAAAGTATTGGAGTTTCAGCTTCAACATCAGTCCTTCCAATGAACACCCAGGATTGATCTCCTTTAGGATGGATTGATTGGATCTCCTTGCAGTCCAAGGGACTCTCAAGAGTCTTCTCCAACACCACAGTTCAAAAGCATCAATTCTGCGGCGCTCAGCTTTCTTCACCATCCAACTCTCACATCCATACGTGACCACTGGAAAAACCACAGCCTTGACTAGACAGACTTTTGTTGGCAGAGTAATGTCATATACATTAGTTGTCACCAAATTATTAGACTTCACACCTTTGAGAAGGTACTAGGTCTTAGCCGTCTCAATACGGAGTCAGAGTACACAGTATGCATTCATTAAAGATTATTAATCTTAAACTCAGTTCTGAATACCCTCCATAATGCTAAACAACCTTGTTCTAAATGTCAAAGAGACTAAAAAAGAGATCTCAACCAGACATGGGCAAGGGCAGGAGGGTGAGATCCCAGGGAGATCAAAGATTTTTATGAGTTCTTATTCAAAGTGCATCCAAACTGACTTCCCCCACCACCTCCCCAGATGTACTACCAGACCCTCTCCAAATCCCCAAGACATGATCAAAATGTTTCTGATGGAGATAAGATCTATCCTGCAGGTTTTGGGGGGTAGTAATCAAAGCTCATGGGCCAGTAGTCTAACATTAACATAACAGATAAATGTAAGAAACACTAAGCTTCTAGTTTGCCTGTCCCCCTTTTTTCCTAGGTGGATATCTGGATTGGGGAGGGGGGAGAAAAACCTTCAATTTACCTAAACATCCTACACACCTAGACTCTAACTGTGCTCCTCCTATGCACCTGACCCTGAAGGATGGGGGCGTCTCCTGAGGCCCTCTGAGGTTCCTAGGTTTCACTGAAGGTAAGTGAAGATGAGTGGCAGGTGAAAAAAGCATTAAAAAAAAGTGGTTAAGTGTTCAATACACAGGCTTTCTAGCCCATGTAGAGTCTCAGTGGTACTGTGTGTGTGTGTGTGCTCAGTCACTTAGAGGTGTCTGATTCTTTGCAACACCACGGACTGTAGCCTGCCAGGCTCCTGTGTCCGTGGAATTTTCCAGGCAAGAATACTGGAGTGCTTATTCCCCAGACTCAATGTCTTCCTCCTGCTACAAGACTCCCTGGCAATGGTACTCAGCCAGGAGTTTAGGAAGAGACAACATCAGGGTGTGCAGAATGCAAGGCAAGTGCATGTCTAACAGGGCTTTCTCTGGCTATTTGCATACAGGGAATGAGATCAGCCCAGCTTCTACTTCAGGGCAAAGCAGCACCAGAATCCAGAATGCAGGTGAACAATCTTCCCAGGGGACCCTGTGCAGGAGGTTTAAAGGGTAACCCGTAGCACGACTGAGTAGTGCAACCAACATCTAACAGGAAGTGTGGGCTCTGCGATTTGCCTGCTGTGTGAACTTGGACGTATCACCTTCCCTGTCTGGGCTTCAGTTTCCTTGCCTATAAAATTGAGGGAGGGGAGAAGTTCCCAACCTTTTTTTTTTTAAAAGGGAAAAAAAGTGCCTTTTGTCTAAAATGAAATCTTATGGGGAAACTCCAAAATATAAAACATACAGCAGAGCAGCTATGATCACAGTGCATTTATGAAGGGGATTTATGAAGCCCCATCTAGTTAAGCCTCTCTCCCTTCCCCTAGGAAACCCAGAATCCTGGAAACTCAGGGAATGTGTCAGCAAACCAGATCATTTTTCTAAGATCACATCAAATTGGAATATTTCAGGATGTTCCCTACAACGGACTTTATGACACCTCTCAATGTGGAATGGATAAAAAATAGGACTAGACTGATGATCGTACTTAATTTTATCATGAAAAAAATGTCAAAAATATTTGAAAAATATTCAAAGCATATACTCTTGGCCCTGGTTTCCCTGGTGGCTCAGCAGTAAAGAATCTGCCTGCAATGCAGGAGATGGAGGAGACTAGGGTTCGATCCCTGGGTTGGGAAGATCCCCTGGAGGAGGGCATGGCAACCCACTGCAGTATTTTTGCCTGGAGAATCCCATGGACAGAGGAGCCTGGCAGGCTACAGTCCATAGGGTCATAAAAAGTCGGACATGACTGAAGCAACTGAGCATACACACACATACATACTCATGGCCCAGCGTGAACAATTATCATCTTGTTTTATCTTGACTCAGCTCATTTCCATATTCTTGAGATTATTTTGAAGCAAATCTCCAATATATTATCCAACTACTTAAAAACATTTCAGTATAGTAATCTAAAAGATAGAGATTTTGAAAAACTAGACCTCGGTTTCATTTCTACACCAAGAAAAATAAGAATATTGATTATTTAACATCATCTGACATCCAAGATCACTGCTGCACTATGCTCTTTCTCATAATTAATTTGAAGAAGAACTGAGTCATTTTTCTACAGCCTCCCATTGCCTGAATTTCCCTGACGGCATCTCTGTTCATCATTTAACATGAACTTTCTGGTGATTTCAGTGTCAAATCCAGGGTCTTGACCAGATTCAAGTTGCATCAGGAGGCACATAACATCTGGTTGTTTCTCTTTTTTTGTGTTGTTGACAGCCACTGATGACCACTTTCTATATTAGATTATTTTTCAGCTTCTTACGTCTCTTCTAAAATGTTTCATACATAAACACAAAGTTACATCTTAAAATTTTTACCCACATTGTATTAAACTCTACTCCTGTTCTGAAACCTTTTCTTTTACAATGTAAGATTATTAATTTAAAAAAAATTAAAATTCAGTAAGATATACAACACATTAACAATTATAGTTTAAATTCTGGCATGTGTATGGAACAGTGCTTTATACATAGTAAGCGACTGACAAGGACGTCCCTGGTGGTCCAGTGGTTAAGACTCTGCACTTCCAAGGCACCAGTTAGATACCTGGTCAGGGAACTAAGATTCCACATGCTAAAATGGAGTGGCCAAAAAAAAAAGTGACTGATAAATAGTTTCTGAATAAATAAGCAATACCTGTAAATCCAGTGGATTTCCTAGAAGTAGTGCTACACTATCAGTTAATTCACACAAGAGCTCCACCAGCTGTACTGTATGTTATACCAAGTCTTCTAAAAATTCCCACTGTCTTCTCAGATTATAAATTAAGCAAAGCCAAGCAAGTCGTGTTCTTCACCATATTACATTTTGTCCTTTTTCTTTTTTTAAACAACTGCCTAAAAACCCACATGACTCCATCTTTTACAGCCTTAACTCACCCATTCATCAGTTTTATCCTCCCCCAAATAGCCTAAGCATAAATCATAGCCCCTGATCAATAATCAAACCAGTAATTCCTACCGCCCCCACTAAAGCTAACTGGTGGTTACAAAATTAGCAGTCTGTTTCTGTGTAGTCGATCTCAAGGACCCAAAACGATCAATGTCACCGTTCCACTTCATGACTGGGAACTTACTGTGGCAAGAAGCAGCCACTCCCAACAGTCAATTAATTGTCCTACAAAAGCAGCCAGAGACATGAGCAATCAAAATTAAATCAGGCAAAATAGATTTTTAAGTCTTCTGTAGGCGTTCTTTTTTTTTTTTTTACACTAGAAGGCTACTAATACTTGTATCTGCCATGAAAGCTCAGAGTATAAACAAGCGAGTGCTTATCAGGAAAAGTCTAATAAAAAACCTCCCACCCAGGACTTCCCTGGTGGTACAGTGGACAGTAATCCGCTTGCCAATGCAGGGGACATGCGTTTGATCCCTGGGCCGGGAAGATCCCACATGCCATGGGGCAACTAAGCCTGTACACCACAAATACTGAGGCTGTGCTCCACAATAAAAGAAGCCACCACAATAAGAAGCCTCCAGACAACAAGGAAGACCCACGCAACCAGAAATAAATAAATAAATAAACAAAATTATTTAAAAGATCCTCCACCCAGTCTATCTCAGCTGCTGCAATATTTTTCATTACAAATCTATTTACATCTAAAGTATGGAGTGTATATGGAGGGAAACAAGATGGTGGTTAAGTGGGTTTTAAACCAGGTTCATAGGCCCAAGGTGGCAGCAAGAAAAAAAGGGCAGGCATTAACAGTTTTCAGCCAGCAGCTCTCCTCTTCTTCCTACTCCTCAAGAACCACTGAATCACTCGAAGTGTGAACCATTTCCTCCTAGGTTAATGAAGAGAAGGAAAGAGGCAGATTATAACCTGTCCCCACAGCCGGAGCCCACCCCCACCATGACCCAGGTTCCGCTTCTGCCAGACAAGGGAGGGGGCTATTACTAATGCTCAGGAATGCCCAGCCCTCTTTACGTGCTACCAGACACTGGACCATTATCTCAGTGGTCTCACCAAAGGCATGCCTACCAACTACAGATACCTAATTTTTTTTTTTTAACTTTTTTTAACTCATTTTGTACTGGAGTATAGCCAATTAACTCTTTGCGACCCTATGGACTGTAGCCCACCAGGCTCCTCTGTCATGGGATTATACCAGCAAGAATACTGGAGTGTGTTGCCATTTCCTCCTCCAAGGGATCTTCCCAACCCAGGAATCAAACCTGCATCTCCTGTGTCTCCTGCATAGGAGGCAGATTCTTCACCGCTGAGCCATCGATCCATCCCTAACTAGCCTGTAAAAATACCTCATCTGAGAAACCTCTCTTCTCTCCAGGTCAAGTCAGAAGAACCTAAGGTTTCTGTAAAGGATTAAAAAGGCAAATTGCATGAGAAAAGCTAACTCCTTTCTTCTCCATCCCACCCCTTTTCATTCTCTCTGCTTCTGTGTTCTTCACCTGCATACCCCATCTACTTTATCTGCACCTGACCACTGAGGACAGTTCCTGGACCATTCACTCAGCAAGCACCGGCTCTGCCACAGGGACCATGCAGAGAAAGATAAGCAGAATATAACCTGTAAGCCCTGTGCCATTCCTGGTCTAGGGGTGATGGTGTGTCATCAGCCTCAATCACCAGGCAAAGCCTTGGCCTCCCTGAGTCACCAAAGCTGGGATGCTGCATCAAAATAAACCTGTCTCCTAAACAGCAGGTATAGCGGACACACATACAAGTCCACTCCTTAGACACCCCAACCACCAGGGTGACCATGGCCAACAAATATTTTTTCATGAACCAGAAACTCTCTGCCCCACCATCCAGCACCTCACCACTTTCACTGTATCTTCAACAATATCCATATTTCAGGAAGGTATGGGTTCGGGCAGGGGGAAGAACAGGAACCTCAGCCAATTGGAACAGACTCCAATTAGGACTATAACTTCAAACAAGCAATTCATCACCAGGCAGCACTCACAGTCAGAAATGGCAATGTACTCCAGTATTCTTGTCTGGGAAATCCCATGGAGAGAGGAGCCTGGTGGGCTACAGTGCACATGGTCACAAAGAATCAGACATGACTGGGCGACTGAACAACAACAAAGCACTCACAGACAACTCACTACCGAACAGGCACTGGGCTAAAAGTTGTAACTATATCAGTTCCACTAGTTCCTATCACAACTCTGGCATCTCAATTTTCCACAAGCAGGAACATACAGGTATAAAGAGATTCAACAACAACTCCCAGGTCATATGGCTGGTCAAGGCTAGTACAAACAGGATTGGGGGCCCTGGCTCTGTAACTGTAACTGAAAGAGGGGTCTGGCTGTTTGTCGCTCAAAAGCCAATAAAGAGGCCAAGTTGGTGAAAAAGAAAGTTTGCGTTTGCTTTCTTTTGGATGCTGGTAAGGGCTCAGGGGTGTGGATGCCTGTCCAAAGACCGACTCCCCCGCCCCCACCACTGACAACCAGTAGGCAAGAGTTTTTATAGATAAAGGGAGGGGGCTACATGCAGAAACAGTACAGTCAGCTCTGACAGTCATCTTGAAATTGGTCATCGGTGGTCTGACTAGCATCATCTTGACTGTTTTAGGTGCAGTTAATCTTCAGCTCCGGGGCTGGTTTGTTCCAGTTTCCCTGAGGTCAGTTCTTTGAATTGTGGCAGGTTATAACATGGCTACAGTCTGGTCATCATGTAGTTAACTTCTTCCACCTGGTGGAGGTTTCAGTCTCTACAAGAGAGCTCACAGGATATTGCTCAGAATATTATCTCTGGCCCTTGAGAAGGAACTAAAGGTCCCTAACTATGCTTAATGACTAAACTATTATTATTTAGTCTTATTGGACTGTTTTCCTTTGTTTCTGCATTTCCTCACTTCTCTGATTGAACTATTCTTTGGCTAAAGCTTTTCCAAAGACAAAAGGCAGGCAGAGGACATGGCAGGGGCCAGGGGTGGGGTGGGAGAGCAAGGACCAAAAGGTCCTGCTCCATTTCATAGCCTTAGGTCTTTCCCAGTTGAGAAACAAAAGGCGCATACTTCTGCCTGAGAAACCAGAGCAGCCACAAACACACATTAAATCTATCTGGAGAAAAGACGGGTTAACTCCCTGGATCAGTAAGGAGATCCAGGCCCAAACACAGTCCCCAACACCAGTAATGACACAGCCTTCCAATAGGTACCTGATGTCTTCTAACCTCCTTTCTCCCCTCTAAAAGATGATGGTGCTAAACAATAGGTCTTATGTTCTAGGATTATCTGTTAAGGACAGAGTGAGTAATCTTAAGTCTTTGGGACATAAAGTCTGAAGAACTTAGTTCAAATCTAGGATATAAAACCTCGTGACTGTGAGTGGGTAATTTAGCCTATACCTCAGTTTCCTCAACTTCCCTGGTGGCTCAGACAGTATCTGCCTACAATGCGGGAGACCCAGGTTCAATCCCTGGGTCGAGACAATCTCCTGGAGAAGGAAATGGCAACCCACTCCAGTATTCTTGCCTGGAAAATCCCATGGACGGAGGAGCCTGGTAGGCTACAGTCCATGGGGTTGCAAAGATTCGGACACGACTGAGCGACTTCACTTTCACTTCTTTCAGTTTCCTCGTCTGCAAAAGGGGATAACAATGACCTTGTTATCAGTGCTCAATGAGGTCAAGTGGGCACATGCTGAATACAGTGTCTGGTATCCACCACCCAAAATGTGGGAGATGGCAATATTATTGTCATCATCAGCATCATTGTGACCTGAAAGTCCACAGGAGTTCCTCCTTTCTTTAATACAGATAAGACCTTCCAAGAACCTGATTCGAAAGGATAATCCGGCTGACACACTTTCCAGTTTAAATCTTTGAACCATTAAGACTGACTCAGAATGGAGGAGACAGGGTGAATGCTCTAAAGGTGACTGCTGGCTCCTGGGCCTTCCCTCCTCTGGTGGGGGGCAGGGCTTCTTTTGCTCCCCTCCTTCTTCTAATCCCTCCCCATCTCCAGCATGCCCCTGCCATCCACTCCAGCTCTCAAGACCCTACCCATAACCTAACGGGTCTTTTAGGAAATATTCCACCCTAACAAGCCCGCATCTGCTGAATGATAATGACAAGGTTCCTATGGCAACCCTTGTTTCTAAAGTTGGGGCAGCGGAAGGCACATGGATCACTTAGCACCTGGCTTAGGTTGCGTGAAATGCCTTGAAACTGCATAAGAATTTTTTTCTCCACAATTGGAGCCAGGCCATTTATAAAGTGCTCTCACAGGTGTTACCTGCTATGTGAGAGGAGAAGGAGAGATGACAGACTCTATTTTTACAAATTAAGAGCATAACAATTAGAGTTGTTAAGAGCTCCTATGGAGTAGGATCAAGATAAGACCTTGAGCTTGCAGCATCCAAACTGGTGCTTTCTTTTTTTTTTTTAATAAATTTATTTATTTTAGTTGGGGGCTAATTACTTTACAGTATTGTAGTGGTTTTTGCCATACACTGACATGAATCAGCCATGGGTTTACATGTGTTCCCCATCCTGAGCCCCCCTCCCACCTCCCTCCCCATCCCATCTCTCTGGGTCATCCCATTGCCCCAGCCCTGAGCATTTGTCTCATACATTGAATCTGGAATGGTGTTCTGTTTCACATATGATAATATACATGTTTCAGTGCTATTCTCCCAGAACGTCCCACCCTCACCTTCTCCCTCAGAGTCCATAAGACTGTTCTATGCATCTGTGTCTCTTATTCTGTCTCGCATATAGGGTTATCGTTACCATCTTTCAAATTCCATATATATGCATTAGTATACTGTATTGTTGTTTTTCTTTCTGGCTTACTTCACTCTGTATAATGGGCTCCAGTTTCATCCATCTCAATAGAACTGATTCAAATGTATTCTTTTTAATGGCTGAGTAATATTCCATTGTGTATATGTACCACAGCTTCCTTATCCATTCGTCTGCTGAGGGACATCTAGGTTGCTTCCATGTCCTGGCTATTATAAACAGTGCTGCGATGAACACTGGGGTACACGCGTCTCTTTCAATTCTGGCTTCCTCAGTGTGTATGCCCAGCAGTGGGATTGCTGGGTCATATGGCAGTTCTATTCCCAGTTTTTTAAGGAATCTCCACACTGTTCTCCATAGTGGCTGTACTACTTTGCATTCCCACCAACAGTGTAAGAGGGTTCCCTTTTCTCCACACCTTCTCCAGCATTTATTGCTTGTAGACTTTTGGATAGCAGCCATTCTGACTGGTGTGAAATGGTACCTCATTGTGGTTTTGATTTGCATTTCTCTAATAATGAGTGATGTTGAGCATCTTTTCATGTGTTTGTTAGCCATCTGTATGTCTTCTGTGGAGAAATGTCTGTTTAGTTCTTTGGCCCATTTTTTGATTGGGTCGTTTATTTTTCTGGAATTCAGCTGCAGGAGTTGCTTGTATATTTTTGAGATTAATTGTTTGTCTGTTGCTTCGTTTGCTATTATTTTCTCCCATTCTGAAGGCTGTCTTTTCACCTTGCTTATAGTTTCCTTTGTTGTGCAAAAGCTTTTAACTTTAATTAGGTCCCATTTGTTTATTTTTGCTTTTATTTCCAATATTCTGGGAGGTGGGTCATGGAGGATCCTGCTGTGATTTATGTCGGAGAGTGCTTTGCCTATGTTTTCCTCTAGGAGTTTTATAGTATGGAAATATAAGAAACCTCGAATAGCCAAAGCAATCTTGAGAAAGAAGAATGGAACTGGAGGAATCAACCTGCCTTACTTCAGGCTCTACTACAAAGCCACAGTCATCAAGACAGTATGGTACTGGCACAAAGATAGAAATATAGATCAATGGAACAAATAGAAAGCCCAGAGATAAATCCACACACCTATGGACACCTTATCTTTGACAAAGGAGGCAAGAATATACAGTGGAGAAAAGACAATCTCTTTAACAAGTGGTGCTGGGAAAACTGGTCAACCACTTGTAAAAGAATGAAACTAGAACACTTTCTAACACCGTACACAAAAATAAACTCAAAATGGATTAAAGATCTAAACGTAAGACCAGAAACTATAAAACTCCTAGAGGAAAACATAGGCAAACACTCTCCGACAAACTGGTGCTTTCTTGAGTCAGGGCACTGCTCTTGGAGTGCACCCCGTCCTCCATCAGTACACTCCACTTCCTTTCACTCATCTTCATGCCTGTTGGCCTGTACACCCCAACCCCTGCATTTTTGCTATCACAGCCTGGTTTGTTTCAACTACCAGCAAGTGTACATATGACTTCTTTCTGCAGTTAAACTGTTCAACCTTTAAAGCAGGATTCATGTTAAATATGCTATGACATCTCTTACATACTACGGTTGTGGTTAAGTTCGAGCCTAGAAATCACAACATGATATGAAACTTAATATGACAAAAACCTCGGTGTGAATCACAGATCTGGCCCTACTAACCTGTGTGATCTTAGGAAAGTTACTTAACTGCTCTATGATTTCATTCCCTCATGGGTTTAATGAGTACTAGTGCTGACCTCTTAAGGTTATTGTGAGAATCAATGGGAGCTTGATTCAGGTAACAGAGTAAGCTTTGGGAAATTTTATGCTATTATCATTAATATTATTATTAACCAACATCATCATGATGTTACAGTTAAAAAAACTTAAGTTCAAGGTTCTGTATCTAGCCCAGGGTCACAGAGCAAGTAAGCACTGCAGCCAAGCAGAGAATTCCAAGATGCCACCTCCTGCTTCTCTTATTTTTATACTCCTTACAATATACAACATACAGTAAGCGCTTAGTGATACTCAGGAATTAAGAATGTGATACCTGTAAGGAGAGTCATCTGGTCAACCCTCTCATGCTGCAGATTAGAATACTCAGGCTCAGCAGACAGCACACCTGTTCAATTTGCTCATCAACGAATATACTTATCCATTGAAAACCACTGGGAATTGGTTCCAGCATCCCTGCCCTCCCCACTACCCAAATATCGAAATCCATGGATACTTCAGTCCCTAACATAAAATGACACAGTACAGTCAGCCTTCATATTCGCAGGCTCCACATTCTCGGATTCAACCAACCACGGACAGAAGAATGAAAATCAATCCACACTTAGTTGTATCACAGATGCAGAACCCCTGGACATGGAACTCATGGACAGGGAAGGCCAACTATAATAACCTACACAGTTGTAGAGTGATGCCTAGTTACAAAGTTTTATTTGCCATGAGACATGGTGCTGAAGCCTCCAGCAGAAAACCACCCAGAATGTATGTGAAGTCAGACATGGATGGGTCTGCAACCATGCCACAGAGAACCTTGGTATCTCAGTAGAGGATGTTAGGGGGTGCTCACTGTACAGATGTGGGCTTGTTCAGTGATTTGGGGGAAGGTTCAAGGCAGCACAGTTTTGCTCTGGTGGGTGCAGTCATAAAGCAGGACCACAATGCCCAGGTTTCCTTGTAAACATTCACCTAGAACACAGGGCTCTGGCTGTAACTGGTAAAAACACAGCAGTCACTCATCTGCTCTGAGACAGGCAGATGTTTGGTCAGTTTTGTGGACTGCACAGCGTTCTTGTTTTCATCTGTGCTCTGTCTTGATTATGGAATGGTCTTGTTTTTGTCTTGTTCTATCATCATCACAGAGCAACCCTGTCACATGTCAGTGTGCTGTGAAATTCTTCATGTCCAGTAGGAGAACACCAGGGCCCAGTTATCACAGCCCACCCACAGCTCCAAGCTGACAGCAGTCAGCAGTTGCTGGTTTGTTTGTTTGTTTTTCTTTTTCCTTTTCTCAGTAATTTGTTCAACTGTTTAGAGTACCCGCTTGTGTCAGGCAATTATAAGGCGGTCTTGGTACAAAATAAGTAAAGATCCCAACCCTAAATGTGGTGGCATTCCATTGGGGGAATGAGATAATTAAAAATAAACATAATAACTAAAAGAAAAACTTACAATTCGTTAAAAGGTTATAAGTGCTATGGGGGGAGAAAAAAAGAAAGAAAAAGCAGAGCAGATTCAGGGGAACTAGGAGCGGTGGGCTAAGGTAGCAATCATACGCAGGGTAACCAAAGAAGGCCTCCGCCATAGGAAATTTAAATATACGAAAGAAGTGGAGGAGGTAAACGTGAAAATGAACATCACCCTTGTCCCAGTTCAGAAGTGAGAAAAGTGAGACTTAGAGGGTTCGGGGAATGTGTATTCTGAGACTGCCTGGCAATTACATGGAGAAACCAGGGAGCACTCGGGGCTCTGAACAGTCTGCCACAATCTGCCTAGTGCTCAGTTGCTCAGTAGTGTCTGACTTCTTGCAAACCCAAGAACTGAAGCTTGCCAGGCTCCTCTGTCCATGGGACTCTCTAGGCAAGAATATTGGAGTGGGTTGCCATTTCCTTCTCCAGGGTATCTTCCCGAACCTGCATCTCCTGCATTGGCAGGCAAGTTCTTTACCAGTGAGCCACCAGGGAAGCTCTTTCCAACAACAAACCGGATCTCAGACTCGACTGCAAGCCAGAGTGACTCCAGACTCACAGGAGGAAGCATGAGGCCTGAAACCAGGAAGAGCCTCTGCTTTCTCACTCTCCCACGGGCTTAGGCTAGAACTGTGGATCCACACCAAAGAGAATCAGAATACACCCCCTACCAAATGATGCCTCTCTGGCATAAGGACAGAATGGAAAGCACTGAGGAAAAGCAGACACAGAATGAGTCTCCTGCCCTCTCCTTATTGACTTGAAAAGAGGGCATCAATTCCCCTGTGAAGATGCCCCCATCTTCCAAAATCAGGAAGAGAGAACATCTTTATCATCAGAGATGAAGATGACACCAAGGAGCAGCAACATAAACAAATTCTGTTAAATAACCTTTGTCTGTTATTACTGTCCTCCATATATTTGTTGTTTTTCGGTCAGCTGTGTCCAACTCTTTGCGACCCCATGAACGGCAGCATGCCAGTCTCCTCCATCCTTCACCATCTCCCGGAGTTTGCTCAAACTCACGTTCATTGAGTCAGTGATGCTATCCAACCATCTCAACTTCTGTTGTCCCCTTTTTCTCTTGCCTTCAATCTTTCCCAGCATCAGGGTCTTTTCCAACGAGCTGGCTCTTCACTTCAGGTGGCCAGAGCATTAGAGCTTCAGCTTCAGCATCGGTCCTTCCAATGAATATTCAGAGTTGATTTCCTTTAGGATTGACTAGTTGGATCTCCTTGCAGTCCAAGGGACTCTCAAGAGTCTTCTCAAGTACCACAGTTTGAAAGTATCAGTTCTTCAGCGCTCAGCCTTCTTTACAGTCCAACTCTCACATCTGTACATGACTATTGGAAAACACTTTCCATATATTTATCTTCCCACAATATACTGCCCCTAAAAAATCCAGAAACCCTTTCCTTTGTCTTGTCACTTCTCTACAAACCTATCATCCTTTGTCAGAATAGTAGACATGCCTTCCACCTTAACTGCTTTCTGTTTTTTATTATTAATATTTATCTGTGCCAGGTCTTAGTTGTGGCACACAGGATCTCTGATCTTCGTTGCAGCATGCAGGGTCTTTGGTTATGGCATGCCAACACAAACTCTTAGTTGGGGCATGTGAGATCTAGTTTCCTGATCAGAAATGGAACCCAAGCCCCCCTGCATTGGGACCAGAGAGTCTTAGCCACTGGACCACCAGGGAAGTCCCCTAGCTGCTTCTTTGGGGGTTTTTTTCTTCTTTCTATAAAACCTCCTCCACCCCTCCACCCACCCTTGCCCCAAGCCCAGGCCAGGTAAAACTGTTAACATCCAATAAAATTTGTACACTTTTCTCCTGTTAATCTATCTTTTGTCAGTTTATTTCCTAGGCATGGCCACTGAGTCTAACAGGGCAGAGGAAAATCTTTATTCCCTTGTTAGGGTTCCAACCTACCAAGAGCTTACCCTGTGTAGTCAGGCTATCTGCTAAGCCCTTCACATGTTATCTCAGTGACCCCAACATGTGGGTCCAACCATTAACCTCATTCAGCAAAGGACACAAGGCTATAAATGCTGAAGTTCAATACCACATAGCTGCTAAGAGGCAGAGTCTATCTTCAAGTCCAGACTTCATAATTCCATAGCTAGAAATGATTTGCAAAACACCAGTATAATGTTTACAGATGTGTGCGTGTGTGTATGCAATCCCTAACGATATTTACTTCACAGAGTTGTGATACTAAATAAGTCTAAGGCAGCAAGGATGCCTCCCTTCCCACATAAGCTGAGTTGGAAAGAGCTTGGTGCTGAAGCACGTTCACAGGGACAGGATTTGGGGTTGTATTTTGTATCCTCAGAACCTGTTTGGGGATAGGAACTAAATAGTCATTGGATGGATGGATGGTGGATGAATGGACGGTGAATGGATGGATGGATTGTGGGTAGATGGATATATGAATAGGTGGATGGATGGATGGAGGATGGATGGATGGATGGATGGATCAACAGATGGTAGATGGATGGAATGATGAATGGGTGGATGGATGGATGGATGAAAGCACTTCCTTCTGCTCTTTGCTCTCAACATTCCAGGGCACCCATCTCTCCACCAAGAAAGCCTCACGATTCAGCCGTGGACAAGAGAAAGCAAGTATGAAAGTGAAACTGTTCTCAGCAAATCCCCAGCTGAGTCCCAACCAGGAAGGCAGAAAGGCATTTGGCACCCAGCTTGGCCTCACTGGACACTTCTTTTAGATCCTGAACAAAAAGATTAAGTTGCTTTGTAAGGGTTAAGTAGCCTACCAAGGCACTCTAGAATTGACTCTGAAATCTATCTGTATCCAAAAAAATAAAAATCACACTCAAATAGCTAACATAATGTTATATTTGATGAATGCAATTATTAATGTGCTTAAAAAAAAAAGAAAGAAAGAAACTCGCCCTGAACATAAAGGACAAGCCATGAAGAATTGGTCAGGGGACTTTGTCAAATATAAAGCAAATTCAAAACACAAAAGTGACTATTAATTGCTTTAGCAGTTGCCAGTCAGCCAAAAAAAAAAAAAAAATGTCTTGTCCTTGGAGCATCAGTTTCAGTTTCTCACGAGAAGGTCTCTTCATATCTCGAGGGCTGACCTTTCACCTACTGCTCACATCAGCCCTCTCCATCATATCCTTTATTTTTTAAAAAACACAACATAAATCCCACAGCTCTCTAATCAAGCTCTCTTACTCATCTGAAGGATAACCTTCACAGAAAAGAGGCCACTTGATAAATTCCAGGAAAGTAAAAATAAAACATAATAGAAAAGATAGCCTATCATCAAGGCTAATTGCAAAGGAAGAGTAAATTGCTTTTTCCCCCCTAAGTATCTCTGGTTTATTTAAAAAAAAAAGAAATAGAGATCCATCTAACAAAGATGCCCTTTGTTACTGGTCTGAATAAGTACAGAAGGAATCTCTGGGGAGACAGCTGTGACTCACACACATAAAACCAAAGAGGTTAGCTTTTGAAATTGCCTTTCATAAAATTTACGGGTGACATATTTAAATATATACGATGTCCCAATTAGATCCAAGAGGCTGGGCAAGATGCTGCAAGGAGCACCATGTTGAATCAGGGAGACTCTGTCCTCAACTAGTCTATGGGCTGATAAAGGAGACACACCTCATAAAGACGCACCTGATAAAGAAGATGCCCTCACGTGACGGGGGCACCACACAAGCCAAGGAGGATGACTGTGGGGCATCCAGCAGAGAGGGGTGCTTTAAATCTGGAAACAGGGGAGTCTTCTGGGGGTGACGTTTAAGCTGGGTTTGAAGAATGGGTGGGAAGTGGAGTGGCATGAGCACTGAAAAGACCCTGACGATGTGCTGGCCATTCCATTTGTCCCCAACATCTCCAAACACAGAATCAGGAAAGAGACCTTGAAGGCCAGGGGGCCCCTCATCCTTAACCAGGGCTGCATAGGAGAATCACCTGGCAATCTTGTTTTCGGAATGCACGTGCCAAGCCCCACACATAATGAGTCAAAATTTCAGAAGCAGGGTTTGGTCATGTGCTTATGAAGCTGTTGTACAGCACAGGAAGCTCAGCTAGGCTCTCTGTGATGACCCAAAGGGGTGGGACTAGGAGGTGCAGGGATGGAAAGGAGGCTCAAGAGGAAGGGGATGTATGTATACCTACAGCTGATTCATGCTGTTGTATAGCAGAAACTAACACAACATTGTAAAGCAGTTATACACCAATTTTAAAATAAACTATAAAATTTGTAAAAATTTAAAAAAGCCAAAAAAGGCCCCCAAAGAATTTCTGATGAGCAAACCCCTTAAGAACCACTGATCAACACTATTACCTCATTTTCCAAAGTGGGGCAAATGAGGCAGAATGAAAGGTTTCCTTATTTCTTCAATCATTCAATGAATATGTATTGAATATCTCCCTGCAATTACATCACTGAATAAAACAAAAATACCCGCCCTCTTTAAACATTGTTGCTCAATAAGTCCTTGCAGCAAAACCATGGGAGTATTATTCTCACCTTTCCTTTTCCTTTTTTTTTTTTGAGATAAAGAAACTGAGAAATAGAAGGCTAAGTGAACACAAAGAATAAATCATAGACTCAGGGTTCAGCCTGAGCTGTCTGAGAAGCATCTTTTACCCCAGGGCTGCTAACTGAGGGGGCCTCCTGGGGATAACCCCTGGGTGATTAGCATAAAGAATGGCCTCTGATTTCAGAAGCAGGGTCAAAGCACCGTCGAGGGAGCCAAGGAAGAGAGCTCCATGCAAGGCTGAAGAGATTCCAGAATGCTCCATAGTCATGGCTGAATCTGCTCCCGGGTGCCATGCTCCTCTGGAAGTGTTCTCCATTCAGAAAGTCACACACTCTTCACAGGACAGAAACCATTCCTGACAAAACAGCTGTGTGTAGGGTCTAAGCAGTTATTCCCTTCTCAGGGCCTCAGTGAAGACCAAACTAAGAGGCTAAAACAACGCCTCTGAGGTCTCTGCAGCTCCTAGGAGTGATGAAGAAAGCCATGCACCAACCGTCAGCAGAGAGAACAGACACAAGGGGAAATGGATAAAGATGCGGCGTTATGTATATGTGGTATATGTACACACACACACACAGCCATATAATGGAATATTACTTGGCCATAAGAACAGATGAAATAAGGCCATTTGCAGCAACATGGATGGACCTAGAGATTATCATACTACATGTAAGTCAGACAGAGAAAGACAAATATCATATATTGATTATATGTGTAATTTTTAAAAGGATACAACAGGGTCAGAGGAAGGTACAGCTAAACTAAGCATTCAAGGGTAGTTAGTTTCTTAGGGAACAACCTGAATGTTAGCAATTGGTAGGTAATTAATGCTCTCCTATTTAAACAAAGGGGCTTCCCAAGTGGTACAGTGGTAAAGAAACCGCCTGCCAATGCAGGAGACACAGGCTTGATCCCTGGGTTGGGAAGATCCCCTAGAGAAGGGAAACACAACCCACTCCAGTATTCTTGCCTGGAAAATCCCATGGACAGAAGGACAACAACAACAAAATCTAAACAAAATGCTAAACTCTTGGCACATCCCATAGGAGGCCTGGCTTGTACCACCATAAGCCCCATGACTGTGCCATCCATTGATCAGGACTTCAGAAAAAAACTCTTTAAGACTCAAGGGAGCCACCCGTGAAAACTCAAACCAATATAATGACAACAGTGTTACATTACTATACTTGCTAATTTCAGAAGAACAACTCAAGATACTCAGTTTTTAGATACAAAAAGAAAGGCAAGAGCTTTACATGAATCCAGCAAACTGGGGTACAGTCAAATATTTGGAGAAAGTACACCTTGGGAAAATTATGAGCACCAACAGAATACAAACAAAAGCCTTTACTTCTAGATTCTGGGGTCTTCCCTGGTGGCTCAGATGGTAAAGAATCTGCCTGGAGAAGGGAATGGCTACCCATTCCAGTATTCTTGCCTGGAGAAGTCCATGGACAGAGGAGCTTGGTGGGCTGTAGTCCCTGGGGTCACAAAGAGTCGTACATGACTGAGCGACTAACACTTTCACTTTTTCACTGGTTTCCAGTGATACAAAGTGAGTCTCTGTAAAGCTTCTGGGAGAAATACTGTCTGAGAATTCAAAAAGGGTCTAAAGTCATTCCAGGCTTAACGAGAGCCAGGTCAATGTACTTCTCTGGCCAAGTAGGGCCAGACTTCAAAGGCACGTAAAGGTTTTACGTAAAACCTCCAGGTACTGGACACCATGGAGAACTGCCCTCTTCAGATGACTCACTGAGCCCAGAGCAGAGGAGGGTGGGTACAGGCTCGTCCTGGGAGGCAGGGCCAGGGCCAGAAACCAGGTGCCTTCTGCTCTTGCTGTTCCACCTCCCCGGACTCCCCAGAACCCCTTGGGCAGGCACTGCAGAAGCCCAGGTGGAAAAGCAGCAGCACACAGCAGCCAGGTTGCAGGAAGCTAGAAGAGAAGCTAGAAGACCCACAGCCACCATTTCTAGAACTTTCCCCATTGGCTCCTTTATGGAAAACATCATTCTCTCAGATAGCAAAAAGTCTCAACTCCTTAGCTATAAAAAGAAGTCAAAAGTCGAACATCAAACAGAGGCCTGGGTTTAAATGCAGCCGTATGTGACCTTGATCTCAACTGATTACTTAAATTAAGAAAACGGGCAAAAGGCAGAAACAAACCCAAGTGTCCATTGACAAATGAATGGAGGAATACAGTGTGGTTTATTCATGCAAGGGAGTATCGCTCAGCCTTACATAGGAAGGCAGTTTCCACACATGCAACAGCATGAATGAATCTTGAGGAGATTGTGAAATAATGTGAAATAAGCAAGTCACAAAAGGATAAACACAGTAAGATTCCACTTACATGAGGTACCTAAAGAGGAGTCAAATTCATAGAGACAGAGAGTAGAAGGGTGGTCGCCAGGGCTGGGAGGAAGGAGGAAGAAGAGGACTTGTCTAACTGGTGTGGAGACTCAAGTCTTTTTTTTTCAATTTTTATTGGAGTTTAGTTGTTTTACCATGTTGTGTTAGTTTCTGCTATACAGCAAAAGGAATCAGTCTTATGTATACATATATCCCCACTTTTTTAGACTTTCTCCCTATTTAGGTCACTACAGAGCACCGAGCAGAGTTCCCTGTGCTACCGAGTAGGTTCTTACTTGTTAGCTATGGAGACTTGGTCTGAAAGATGAAGAATTCTGGAGACTGGTTACACAACAATGTGGATATATTTAACACATCTAAACTGTACCTTTAAAAGTGGTTAAGATGGTTCATTTTATGTGTATTATACCACAATTAAAAATTTTTTAAGTATGTCTTTTTAAAAAATCAACAGAGTGATACGTAAGCCCAGGGCTTGAAACAAGACTTAGACAATACGGTGTCCATAATCTAAATATAGGACCTGGCACACAAGAGGTGTTTAAATAAATATTTGTGTCTCCCATTGTCTTTACTTTCAGAATAAGAAATCAGGCTGTATTTACAACACAGAAACAGATTCACTGACATAGGAAACAAATTTATGGCTATCAAAGGGAAAAGGGAGCAGGGAGGGATAAACTAGGAGTATGTGATTAACAGGCTTCCTAGGTAGCAGCAGAGGTAAAAGAACCCACCTGCAATGCTGGGTCGGGAAGATGCCCTGAAGGAGGGCCTGGGTACACACTCCAGTATCCTTGCCTGGAGAATCCCATGGACAGAGGAGCCTGGCGGGCTACAATCCCTGGGGTCACACCTAGCAGGGGTAGCACAGGATTAACAGATACACACTATTACATGTAAAACAGATAAATGACAAGGATTTACTGTACAACAGAGAGAACAATATTCAATATCTTGCAATAACCTATAATGGAAGATAATCTGAAAAAAATACATATATATAACTGAATCACCTTGCTGGACACCTGAAACTAACACAATATTGTACATCAACTATACTTCAATTAAAAGAAAAGAAAGGAAAAAGAAAAAACACAGAAAGCTGTGACCCAGACAAGTTCAGTGCCTAGGAGAGAAACCACAGCAGTTAGAAACTCTGGAGTCAGAAAGCCCTGAGGCAAACCTGGTTTCTCCACTTAGCCTCCAGTTTAGCCTGAGGATAGTCACCCAGCCTCCATGCAGGCAGCTGAAGAGCCCAGAGCTCAGAGACCATTCTGAGAATAAAGGTGTGGACAGTGCCTAGGAAAGTGCCAAGAACACACTCTAAGGACTCATAAGTGTGAGCCTCATTGGAACAAACAGGGCAAAGTGGGGACAAACCCTACATGGCTGATCTCCAGGCCAGTGCCTTGATCACGAGAGCCAGCCTGCTACTCACGCCAACTGCCACAACTGGAAAGAAGCGTCCACATCCTGCCTCCCAGAGTCACAGGGTGACCATGGCTCCAAAGCCACCTTGTCCTGAGTGCATGTGTGTGTGTGCATGGGGTCAGGGCAGGGGGGCATCGCCCAGGCAGCCTCCACCTGGGCTCCCTGTCATGTCTCCTCCTGCTCTTTCCGCCCCCTCTTCCCATCTGTGCAGTGAGAAGGTCAGCAAGCACAGCCGTGTCCTGATCTTCTCACCGAACTCCACATTAAAGGAAAGCGGGCATCTGCCCGGAGATAACAGCGAACTCATTTTCCCTGCAGTTACCCTGGGTGGCCAAGGACAGCTAGCACCTGGGCGAAGGATACAGCCTCCACCATCACCTGCTCTGCAAAGGCGGGTAAGCCTCACAATTCTGCTAAATGTTGCCCCACTGACATCCACAGCCCCCATACACACACACATTCTAGCCTACTGCTACCACAATTACCCAAGAAACCTGGACCAGTCAATGGCAGTGTGTCGCCATAGAACAAGTCAGACACAGGCTTGAATCCCAGCCATGATCCATACAAAGACTTCAGGGTCCTCTCTACTGAGCAGACACGCTGCCATACCTGGCTGCTGGACACTGCTGTAAGGATTGGGGTTCACAGACATCCCCACTGCATATTGGGTGCCACCCCTTGTCCTCCTCCACTGCTCAAGCCAGCTTCATTGGCTCCCCAACAAATAAATACAGTGGCTGGAGGTACAAGAGTTACCTCCTCTCACCACCCTGCAGCCAGAAGTAGGCGCATCGCGCTGCCTGATAGAGAGAAGCTGGGAAGGGAGACATTCCTGTGGCCCTGGAAGAGGGGGACCAGATCTGGGCAAGAAGCAGACGTTTCTAACACAGACACAGCACCTTGTCTTCAAGAGCTCACGGCTGGTGGAGGAGATAAGACTTACAAATCCCTAAGAACACATCATGGAAAAGGCTACAACTGAAGTTCACGTAAACTGCCTCAGAAGTAAAGAAGACTCCACCCACCTCACCTGGGAGCCCAAAGTGGAGGAGGGTCCTTGTTATCAGGGAAGGCTTCCTGATGGTGGTGACAGCTGAACCCCGCCAGGAACAACACAGGACTTTCCCAGGGAAGAGGCAGATGGCAATCACTGAGCAGTAACTCCAGCACAGCCTGGAGGAACCTGCAATCTCCTGTCTTTCCACTTTTCCATCAGAGTTGTGGTCCCCGTCAATTAGATTATAAACTCACTGAGGGCAGGCCTCCCTGATACAACAGCTCCAGAAGCAGAGTGACCAGGACCACAGAGATGAAACTGAATGCCAGCCAGAACCCTGGGTTCCCAGGAGAGGCGGCATGGGGACGTGGAGGCAAGATAGTTTGGGTTCAAATCCCACCTCTGCTACGTGTCCACGGGGGCTACCATGATGTTATATGGGGGCCTAATAACACAAAATACAAATTCTTATTCTAAGAGCTGTATCTTCATCATTACAACAATTCTATTAACACAGAAGGGGCAGTCCAGCAACACAATTGTCAACATTGTTATGAAAAGTAAAAACTATCAAAACCATAATGATCATTAATGTTACTATTATAGTTTTTTTTAATATTTATTTATTTATTTGACTGTGCCAGGCCTTAGTTGTGGCACGAGGGATGTTTGAGCTTTGTTGCAGCATGCAGGATCTTTTGTTAGCGGCATGTGGAATCTAGCTCTCTGACCAGGGATCGAACCCAGGCCCCCTGTATTGGGAGCATGGAATCTTAGCCACTGGACCACCAGGGAAGTGCCACTATTACAGCTTTTTATTTTAGAGCTAAACTGTGCTGAGTGCTTATGATGTGCACAATCTCACTTAATCCTTACTCATCTACAAGATAAGACTATTATTTTTAACCTATTTTATAGATGAGAACACAGGCACTGAAGTCAGCTGAGTAACCCGAGATGGTGTGAATATGATCCAGAAAGGGCATTCCCTCCACAAGGGGCCTCAGCAGGGTGGCAGATGGAAACACCAGAGCCAACAGATTAGGTAGAGTTCAAGTCTCAGATCTGACACTCAACAGCTGTTTGACCTTGGGCATGTCATCTCTTCAAGTCTTCTGATTTTTTCCTGGGATTTTTCTTTTTTTTTTTTTGCTTAAGACAAATTTATTATCTTACAGTTCTGAAGGTTATAAGTCCCAAATGGGTTTCACTGGGCTTACAGAGTTTCCTCATTTCTAAAGTGAAGGATAACCCAGCCTCCCTGGGTAACTGAGACAATTAAAATGAAGCAACATGACTCAAACACTTGACACAAAGGAAACTCCCATAATGTCACTGTCTTTTCTTTTAGCAGTTTGAAAATCTCTGCCCTCTGGGCTTGCTCCCAGCCTCCTGGACGCCTGGACAATGCCATTCCAACATGCATTTGGACCAGGCCTTGGGCTCGTTCTAGGCTCAGGTTAACTTTATTAGAACTAAAAGGGGAGTAGATATGACTTTGGGGCTTCCCTGGTGGCTCAGCAGTGAAGAATCCACCTGCAATGCAGGAGCCTCAGGAGACATGAGTTCAATCACTGAATCAGGAAGATCCCCTGGAGGAGGGCATGGCAACCTACTCCAGTATTGTTGCCTGGAAAATTTCATGGACATAGGAACCTGGCGAGCTACAGTCTGTGACTGAAGTGACTTGGCATGTATGCACACAGGCATGCGTTTATTTGCAAAAGATCATAAATTGTGGTCCCCTACTTCGAAGACACCAATATGCCTGGATTTTTTTTTTTGGGGTAGCCAAACAAACTGGTATGTTCACATCGGATTTACCTGAATGTAAAGTAAATGGGTGAAATCCCACATTTGTTAATCTGGCAAAACAAATCCCTCCCATATCTCCAGGGGACTGTGAAGTGGGAGGAAGTGTAATTTGCAGAGAGGGGTGAGCTTCCCTTTCTTCTTCCACTGACTGCAATGGCTTATGATTTTATCTACCCAAATGGACCTTATCTAAGAGGGTCAGAGAGGACAAAACTGAGAGTAACCCCTCAGATCACTGATGACTGTTTAGGTCCCTTCTTGTTTTAAGGGATCTGATTTATCTCAATAATCCCCAGCTGTGCCTGCTACAATTGAACTGGGCCAGGGAGAACAAGGAGGCCCATATTTTAGAAGATCACCATAAAGATGCAATAAAGTACTATACTGAGTATAAATTAAATACCTATCCCAAAGCACAATACATATAATAAGTACATGTATGGTGAAGACGAGAGGGTAAGTAGAGAAACCAAGGCTGGCTTCATGTTATTAGGGAAAGCTACACCAGCAAGCTGCAGTTGGCTTTGGGATATAGAGCATCAAAGCCTTCCTTTACTTGCTTCAGAAACTCAGGTCTCTAACAAGATTGTGAGCTCCTTGAGGGTAGGGATGGTACCTGTTCACCACACTATCCCCAGTACTGTGGAAAGAGATGAGACATAAATGTTAAACGAATGGATGAATGGACTGGTGGATGGATGAACAGGTGGATGGATAGATTGGTGGGTAGATGGATGGATGGATGAATGAATAGATGTTGGATGAATGAATGGACAGATGGATGGATGAATGGACAGATGAACAAAGAGATGAAAGGGATGGGGATGGTTTGGGAAGCTGCATGACTGCCTTGAGACAGCAACAGGAAGAACAATAGGAATTTAACTGGTTAATCAAAGTCCTCAAAACAATGTTTTCCACAGGGGTCTATAGTCACACTTCTCCTTTTCCTTTTGATCAAAACTCAAAGCACTCCTGACCTGTGTTGCCAGATTTAAAACCACTGCCTACATGTGGACTGTGCTCCTGATGTGGTCTCATCCCTCAAGCCTCTCTCTCTGTCACTCTTTCCATGTGCCTCTCCCAATCACCTTTACCCCAATTCTGCTCCTAACCTCAATTCCTGGCCCTACCTCAAGATCAGTTCAGCTTCAGGATGAACCACAGGCATGCATGACAGCTCCAGCCCAGCACACAGAACACATTCAGGTGAATTTTTATCGCCAAGTACAGCTGATCTCTACGTGGAACAAAATTCAGTGACCTCTGGTTCCTCCTCTGATGCCCAGCCCTTACACAGAGCCCACTCTCACCCACCCATCCTCGAGAAAGGAGTAGTCAAATCTGATTACTATGCTCAAAGGCTGCAGTTACCTGCTTCACCCAGCAAGACACGGAAAATTTCAGCTCCCCTTTCTCTCCTTTCCAGTCCCACCTCAAACTACTATCACCATTGCACCAAGAAGTGGGTTTCATTTGGTTGGTTTGTTTACATTAATGAACATTCTAGTAAGGAATATTGGCCCCTTGTTTTGTGTGTGTGTGTGTGTTTATATGTGTTTTCAGAGTGACACTGACCCAACTCTATTTCCAGTATATGTTTTCAGCCTAAATGAGTCATTGGGTGGGGACAGTGAGTTTGCAAGCCTGCAAATGGAATGACCCCTTTATCAAGAAGTACAGTGGGCAACATTGTGTTTGGGGCTGAAAAACACTTTGAACAATGAAATCCTGTTTTTTATGGTGATACTCATGGAAAATAGGAAGAAAAGCAGGGAGAACTTTTAAAACTCAGGCAGAGTTCTCCCTGGGGTAGAATTCAGCTACAGCACTTTCTTGCTGTAAAATCTTGGAGGTGGGAAGAGGTACTTAACCTCCAGTCATCTGTGGTTGTGAGGACTGATTTAAATCAGGTAAAGAATGTAAAAAATGTCAGCATATAGAAAGCACTCAATAAATGTAAGCTGTTACTATTATTTAGAGGTAGTGTCGTAGGGAGCTGTGATGTCCCATATAGCAGTCACTAGCTGCATGCGGCATTTGAGTTAATTAAAATTAAATTTAAAAGCCAGATCCTGAGTCTCACTAATACCTTTCAGGTGTTCGGTAATCACCTGTGGCTAGTGGACAGAGTAGACATAGGGGAGTTCCATCCTGCACTAAGTTCTCTTGGACTGCAATGGCATAGAGGTAAAGAAAAATGGCTTGACTCTAGAGGGTCTGTGTGACCTTAGGCAACTTATTTAACCTCTCTGTGCCTCATTCCCTCATCTGTTAAATGGGGATAATAGTCACTGTATTATTGAGTCATGGTGAGGATCACCTGCCTGGCAAGTGCTTGTAAATGCCACCAGGTGATACCCTACAGTGAGTGACAGACAGGTACAAACAGAATGGATTGTTGGGAGAATTAGAAAGACTTTTATGTAAAGCCCATCCCATGGGGCCAAAGAGACACTCAGTTCACACACTCATTTTTTTCAACAAATGTTCATGAAGCACTTACTACGTACTTGACATTCTTCTAGGCTCTAGAGACACAGAAGCAAATAAAGGCCCTGCCCTCATGGAGCTTACAGTCTCAATAAATGCGGTGATGATGTCAATGTAACAGAAATACCAACATTTCCATTTTTAACCACCTATTGAAGATCCCCAACAATCAAAAAGGAGTGCTGTCAAATACAAAGGTAGCTACAAAGAGGGTGCCTAATAAAAGTGAATGAACAAATGGAGGGAAGGAGCTGGGAGGAGACTCAATAGATGCATAAGCAGGGAGCTGAGCCCTGGGTGATTCAGCTAACTACCCTATGATGGGTGTGGCTAGCTCAGAGAGCTGTTGCCAAGCAACACTAATAAATGATCCCCAAGCAGTCCACAAGCTGTATTCTGTGTAAAGCTTAATCATCTTTAACACGAGAATCTTGAAACCCTAATGACTGGGATAGAGAAGCCTTCACATGCGTGCCCTCGGGCTTCTATTCTGGGCTGTCCTCTGACTCAACCTGTCAACAGGGCCGGCTCCCTCCCCTCTACAGTACCCAGGGGGGGAACAGAACCAACCAGGAAGCTGGCACCCACCTCTCCCACTGGGCAAACAGCCCTTCACTGGCTCTGGACACACAGAGTTACCCGAGAGGGAGAGAGTGCCCTGAAAACTCCTACCCTCCTGCAGACTGGCCTGCTGGCCTGGGTTCTAGGACTCAGTGGGCAGAATTCTCCCAGGAAGAGGAAGATGGCACCACAGCTCTGAATGTGCTTCTATTTCCAAACTCTGAAGCTCATTTTGGTAGGTTTGCAGCTCCCTGACACAGCTAAAAGTCACAGGAGAGGCTATGTAGGATCACTGAATCTTTGTCTTACCAGCAAGGCAGGCCTTAGCATGGCATTTCAAATCTTTCAGCCTCAGCCTTGTTGTGTAGAAAGGAGAAACACTGTTTGCTTCACAACGTTGTTTGTGGCATTAAATGAGATAACTTATATTCAGTAGGAACTAGTTTATATTCTATATTCTACTTCATGTGTCAAGATGGTCAGACAGGAGGAGATGCGGGTCAAGGCCCCAGTTCTGTCATTATTTATCGGGGCCATCTGGTCTACCTGGGTCTCACCCACCACCTTGTCACTCAAAGGAGCGGGAGTGGGATCTGGCTGTGCTGCCCACCCTGCAATCTCTTGCACATGACCTTCCCAAGTTTATAACCACACTGCTTTTCATCCTGCTGAAAAGAATACAAGGCATATGGAAATTCAGTACCTGAATTCACCCCAACAACCTCTCCATCCATATGCTCACATCAGGACCAGGACGCATGCTGATTACAGGTCTCACACATAAAAATAAATCATCAAGAATTAACATAAAAATGCTTGTCTTGATTATCACACTTCAAAACACACAGATGTAGATGAGATCTAGGGTTCTTTCTATGGTTGATAGGGTGCATGTGTAGTCACTAAGGCATGTCCAACTCTTTGCGATCCCATGGACTGTAGCCTGCCAGGCTCTGTCCGAGGAATTCTCCAGGCAAGAATACTGACATGGGTTGCCATTTCCTCCTCCAGGGGATTTTCTCGACCTAGGGATTGAACCCACATCTTCTGCATCTTCTGCATTGGCAGGCAGATTCTTTACCACTGAGCCACCTGGGAAGCCCTCCCATGTTTTATATTCTATGGTGATTTCTGCTAGGGGTTGACCTGGCTGGAAGGACGGGGCTGACCCAAGGAAAGTGATGCTCTCTGGTCTGCACTGCTGAAATGGTCTCCATGTATGTCATCCACCACCCACAGCACTCAATGCCCACCAGACATGGCCTTGTTTGCTGTGGCCCTCCCCAACATGTCCTGAGCAGAATTACCGGGCAACTTTTATCTCCATCCAAGTGGATTCTTTCCACTGAAAGTGCTTCTGTACATTTTGTAACACTCACACACTTAATGCCCCTTTCCAGTAGCTGCCTAACCTCTGGCTGGTCACCCAGAAATCACCAGCCATGTCTATTTCCACCTGTTAGGTATTTTCTGCATGTCTTCTACACGGCAGGCTCAGCACACACACAGGACAATGGCCATGGCTGACCTTGAGAGCCTCAAAAATAAATGGGGGACAGCAACGACATGGAGTTACCTGAAAACTAAGTGGACTGCCATAAGTGCTTCAAGAGAATTCTAAAAGATGTGCAAATTCAGGGCAAGAGTGGAAAACAGGGGTCTCAAACCAAGCTGAAGACGAGCTGAATTCAGACAGAGATGGGGAGGGCAAGGAGATCCCTCAGTTCAAAATGCTAATTTTTATACATGCTCATCCTTCCCTTCTCTTCAGATCCATTTTCTCCTTGAAGAAAACCCCAGCCCCTTGGTGGACCACTTAGATTGCCACAGCATCTCACTTGTCAGTTGGCTACTCCGCGCCCGTTCTGACCCTTTCTGCCTGCTCATCCTCCCCATTCCCTGGGCCCTGACCCAACACTGCACTCTCAGAGTTGGCATTAAGTGCAGCAAGGCTAAAATTAGGACTGTTTCCATAGATATCTAGACTTCTCTGTAGCAAATCTGCTCAGCTCCGAAGTGGAGAAAAAAAAAATTTTTTTCTGTTCTGAATGCAAAGCAACTGGGGATCTGGAGGAATCCCAGGCTTCTCAGGTCTAGACATCTCTGAGCCTTCCTGACCCCATGAAAAGGGAGAGAGGAGGCTTCTTGGACAGCACAGTGGCACCCACAGGGGCCTGACCTCACTGAGCTACAAGGCACCAGCAGGAAATAAGCAGGGGCAAACACAGGAGACCCCATATGTCTGAGCCACCACTACACACTTGCCCTCACTCCAGGCTGCCCAGGGGATACCTTCCCGAAGGAGGGTCTACCTCCTTCTCATTTCGGAGATGAGACAATGCAGATCTGGGAAGATGAGTACCTCGGTCGCCCTGCAATGGGCCACACTATTCACACTTACTACATAGGAAACCGGGGTTCAAAGATGGCCAGAGAACCACCCGAGGCCATCAAGCCAAGGGCGGTCATCATGGCAATGAGGGACAGGGTAACAGTAAGAACAACCATAGTTAACGTTTACTGACACTGTTTCGTTCAATGTTCTGTGCTCAATGTCCTGCTGGTTCTCCCATTTCATCCTTGTTATGGGCTAAATTGTCTGCTCACAAAAGGTATGATGGAGTCCTAACTCCTGGTGTTGCTGCTGTTTTTCAGTCACTAAGTCGTGTCCAACTCTTTGTGACCCCATGGACTGCAGCATGCCAGGCTCCTCTGTCCTTCACTGTCTCCCAGAGTTTGCTCAGACTCATGTCCATTGAGTCAGTGATGCTATCTAGCCATCTCACCCTCTGCTGCTCCTTCTCCTTTTGCCGTCAATCTTTCAACCTAATTGGGAAACAGTGACACTGCAGATGTAATGAGGATGAGATCACACTGAAGGAGAATGGGCCCTTAAACCACTACGACTGATGTCCTTATAAAAAGATGGCCACGTGAAGACAGACACAGAGAGAAAGGCATGTGATGACAGAGGATTCGAGTGATATATCTACAAGCCAAGGAACATCAGATTGTCAGAAAATGACTGGACATTAGGAAGAGGCAAGAATGATTACCCTACAGGTTTTAGAGGGAGTTGGGGCCTGGTGACACCCCTTGATTTTTAATTTCTAGCCTCCCAAAATGTGAGACAATACATTTTTCTTCTTTGGGGCCACCTAGTTCGTCTCCTACATACAAACCTTCAAGTTGCAAACGTTCAAAGATGCAAATGTACATTCCATCAACATCAGGCATGAGTGACTCTGCAGCATGCCCTCCGCCTCCTGCTGCTGACCATCCTTTAGCTCTACCATCTCCCACCTCCTCTCGCCCCTCCAGTCAGTAACTATTCTTGCCTGTTCGTGCCAGCCTCTGTATGCCAGCTATTGTACTTTATTACTATACTTATTAAGATACTGTACTGTAAGATTAAAAGTGTTTCATTTTTTTGTTTTTATATATTATTTGCATGAAAAGTATTATAAACCTATTACAGTTTAGCATACTGTGCTACTTGGGTACCTAGGCTAACTTTGTTGTTGTGCGTGCTAAGTTGCTTTAGTCATGTCTGACTCTGTGCAACCCTATGGACTACAGACCATCAGGCTCCTCTGTCCAAGGGATTCTCCAGCCAAGAGTACTGGAGTGGGTTGCCATGCTCTCCTCCAGGGGATCTTCCTGACCCAGGGATTGAACCTGCATCTCTTACGTCTCTTGCACTGGAAGATGAGTTCTCTACCACTAGCGCCACCTGGGAAGCCCAACGTTGTTGGATTTACAAACAAACTGGACTTACGAATGTACTCTGTGAACATTCATATGTAGGAGAATTTTGTTACAGCAGCCACAGGAAACTAATACAATCTTCATCACACTTTGATGAAGACTTAGGTGCTAAAAAGTCAGGTTTTACACATGAGGGCATTGAAGCTTAATTAAAAGCAAATATTACCAATACAAATACCAACATGGTGCAAAGTGCTTTACATAGAGTAGTGACTCGTTTAATCCCCACAAAAATCCTAACCCTACACCAACCCTACGAAGCTATCCCACTTTAATGAAGAATAAAGAAAGTAAGGCAGAGAGAGGTTAGGTAATTTGCCTGAGGTCACACAGCCTGTAAGTGGTGAAGTCAGGATTCAAACTCAAACCCAGAATCTGTCCTCTTAACCACTATAACCACCGAAAGCCAGAAGAGTATGGAATCTGGACCTGAACTCAGGTGGTCTGGTTTCAACGCATGTATCCTTTCTACTTTGTCGTCCACCTGCCAAACAGAATGTTCTGTATTGAGCTGCCCTTTAAAATGCTTATCCGGTGACACAAATTAATCAAATGAGCAGTGGCTTGCATACATCCTATTAGTTCAAATTAAATTTAAATTAGCTCATTTTAGCAATTAAGACTGACCCAGGTCCATATGGACAACGGAAATCAGAAAACGAGTAACTAGGTTATTGGAGCCCTAAGCAGGCCGAGTGACATGAAGCTTCTCCCTTACAAAACTTTCAGGTACTAAGCCATTTCAGTAAACATTTAACGAGTGTTAAATGTGCCAGTACAGTGTCAGGTAATGGCAGCATGAACAACATAACCCCAGCCCAGGAGGGACATGCCCATGATCAAATTGCCATATATCCTGAGAAGTCTTAACTCTGAAGTCAGAACAGAGGTGCTGTTGGAAGACCTAGTTCATGGTTTCAGAGCAGCTGACATCTGAAATGCATCTTTAATTTCAAGCTTATTCTTATTTTAAGGCTAATCTAACCTTAACCCTTTCCGACACACACAAACACACCCATCTTTCTTTCCCACCTCCTTTCTTCTTTCTATCCTTCCTTATGCACCTTTCCCCTTAAATACTAGATTTTTTTCACTGCATGAATCACGAGCATGCATGCTAAGTTGCTTCAGTCATGTCTGACTCTTTATGATCCTACAGACTGCAGCCCACCAGGCTCTTCCGTTCATGGTGATACTTCATGCAAGAATACTGGAGTGGATTGCCATACCCTCCTCCAGGGGAATCTTCCTGACCCAGGGATCAAACCCACATCTCTTAGGTTGCCTGCATTGCGAGGCAGATTCTTTACCACTAGCATCTCTGGGAAGCCCACAGGTGACCAACAGGATATTCAGCAAATAATCATTGTTTGTGACTTCTCATCCATAATGAAAGGAACAGAAGTAATTGGTCATTTTCAGAAAAAACACTTTTAGGGTCAGAGCCTTGAATAACTAAAGTTAATAACTAACCAGTGATGGTTAGTGTTAATTCAGCTAAACTGTTGTTTAGCTGCTCAGTAGTGTGAGACTCTTTTGCAAACCCATGGCCTATAGCACTCCAGGCTCCTCAGTCCATGGGATTTCCCAGGCGAGAATACTGGAATGAGTTGCCATTTCCTACTCCAGGGGATCTTTCTGACCCAGGGATTGAACCCAAGTTTCCTACATTGGCAGGTGGGTTCTTTACAACTGAGCCACCAGGGAAGTCCTCAGCTAAACTATCTATCCCTCAATTAATAGACATAGTCTATTTCTACCAACAACGGAGGAGAGCACAGCCCTGGAAAAAGGGATGGGGACAGAGGTGGTGGGAGGTATGCCAGGGAGGTGGGGACATGGGTTCCTGGGAGCCAAAGAAGAAAGATCTAGAATAAAGATGTGCCCTGCCACCAATTTTCAGCCGGCCACTCACCCACCCACAGGGTCACACCACACCCAGCAAGCTGGCACAGCCATCATTTGGCAGGTGGATTAGCAGAAAGACTGCAGGCTCTGACTTGACCCAGACCTCTGCTATCTGCACTGTAAACGGAACACAGAGAATCTGCCTGATAGGCGTTCCCAGCACCAGTGGGACATTATAGAACACACAACCCACGTTAGCCACGACAGTGTTGAATGAACATAGTCTTCACCATCAGCAAACTTCATGATCCTATTTCTTTATCCTCACCATCATCATCACCATCACTGCCACCAAAGCTGCACACAAGCTTTGGGCAAGTCATTTACAGCCCTGGGCCTGAATCTCCACATTGGTGAAGCAAGTTCTCATGGACCGTGAGGACAATATGTGACACTTGGGCCCAGTGAGGCCGGGCCCCGACCACACTAGAAGCTGGCCCAACTGGAGTGATTCTGGGGCCACAGTAAAGAGCCATGGCATTGGTCTTGCCGAGTAAACAAACAAGCCCCTTCCACTAAAATCGGATCCTATGAACAGAAAACATGCCCACTCATCTCCGCCCTACCTTGGGGAAGCTGCCGCCCAGAAGGGCTCAGAGTCAACCGCCTCTGACAGCCTCGTTGATCTCCTGGCCCCGAAGGACATGCAACCTCGAGCCTGAAGCGGCTGGACTCTGTGCTTGGGTTTATTATTTCTGCACTGCTCACAAAAAGCCCTTGGATCGGCATGAGTATTTTTTAACCCCTAGCATGAGCATCGCACGACAGAGGCACGCCTCCATCAGCTTGAGCTGTCCCCCGACTAACAAAGCACCGTGAGGTTCACTGGTGTGGTCTCTGCTGAAGAAGGTCAAATCGTGCCTGCTCCGGCCCCAGGGCCTGGCATCCCCAGGAAGCTCTGATATGGGAAGGCAATTGCTGCACACATCCCGACTGAACCACCCGGCAGACCCAGCTCAGCGAGCTCGTCGTCCTCTGGCTTGAGAGGTGACAAGGCTGAGGAACACTAGATCAGTATTAGAAAACTGCCACCCATTAGCTTCGTGGCCAACAGTGGGCCTCCGCCAGCAAGTTACAAATGAAACTATCTATGAAACAGAAACAGAATCACAGACATAGAGAGACTTTCCTGGCAGTCCAGTGGCTAAGAGTCCCTGCTTCCCCTGCTGAGGGCATGGGTTCGATCCCTGGTAGGGAAACTAAGATCCCACATACTGCACAGCATGGCCAAAAAATAAATAAAAATAAATTTAAGTAAGCATCTTTAAAAATAAAAATAATAATCATAGACATAAGGAATATACTGGTGGTTACCAAGGGGAGGGGGCTGGAGGAAGGATGGAGTGGGAAGTTGGGATCAGAAGATGTAAGCTTTTATAGAGAGAATGGATAAACAACCAGGTCCTACTGTACAGCACAGAGAACTATATTCAATATCCTATGATATGGGACTTCCCTGGTGGAACAGTGGATAAGAATCCTCCTGCCAATGCAGGGGACATGGGTTCGATCCCTGCTCCGGGAAGATCCCACATGCCACGAAGAAACTAAGCCTGTGTGTCACAACTACCGAGCCCAAGTGCTGCAACTACTGAAGCCCACACGCCTAGAGCCCCTGCTCCGCAACAAGAGAAGCCACCACAATGAGAAGCCCAAACATTGCAATGAAGACCCAGCACAGCCAAAAATATTAAATAAATAAAAATTTAATAAACTAGGAAAATCTCTAACCAAAAAAAAATAAATAAATACTATGATAAACTGCAATGGAAAAGAACATTGAACAAAAGTATCTATGTGTATAATGGAATCACTTTGCTGTTAACAACAACCTTGTAAATCAACTATGGTTCAATTTTTTAAAAATTAATTAAAAAAACAAACTTGGAGCCTTTCTCCTATCGACTCACATTCTTCACCCTCCCACGGCTGCATCTCACATTCCTCTCCCCACTCCCACCAGGCCGAGGATCTGCCTCCTGCGAGGTCTCGCGCCATCCTACTCATGTCACAAAAATCCAAGTTCAAGTCACCCACTGCACCCGCCTCCTCCTCCCACTCCACTCCTGCCCCCTGCCCTCCTCTCTCACTCTCCCACCCTGAGAGTTCGTCCCCACTCCGTATTCCATCCTGTACTTTTTCTCTCTCTCCCTCCCCCCCATATGCCTCTCCTCTGGTCCTCTGTGTTCCTACCTCTGCTCAGAGAACTTAAATGAGAAAATTTTTGTACATTATTTCCGTAGACTGCACTGTGCTGTCCTACCTTTGTCAAACCCAAAACCTCATCTTTCCTCGATGATTTGGACCTTTGTGAGAGTTGATACAGACACTAAGGGCAGGCCACAAGAGGGACAGCCAGCTGGGGTGATGGGCATACTTCCCATGAAGGACACAGAGCATAGACAGATGAAAAAGCAGGTTCTCCCCTGCTCCAAGGATGCCACCACGAAGGCCCTCACACACCAAGGTACCTCGTCTTTCAGGAACACGGCTGACAGCCTTGCTGAGAAAAGAAGCACCTCTAACTGGATCTGATCTCAAAACTTTTTCACAGAGGACGTGACCCAAACAATAAGGCGACAGAAGTGTAGAGGCTGGAATGGGGCAATGCACTCAACGGACATTGTTTGTTTGTGTTAGTAGCTCAGTCGTGTCCGTGTCCAGTTTTTTGTGACCCCATGAACTGTGTCCCGCCAGTCTCCTCTGTCCGTGGAATTCTCCAGGCAAGAATACTGGAGTGGATAGCCATTTCTTTCTCCAAGGGATCTTCCCGACTCAGGGATTGAACCTGGGTCTCCCACATTACAGGCAGATTCTTTACCATCTGAGTCACCAGGCAAGTCCTCAACGAACATAGTTATGTTTATTGTTTTAAAAGAGTCACAAAACAGAATTCATCCTGTTTTTACTGGAACAATTTTGGTGAGGGAGGCTGTTCTGAAATACATTTACTCTTTAGGCGATAAATCCTAAATAAGCCAATCATGGCTTTGATCACCATTCACTGGAAAGCACGCCATCAGGCAGCTCTGGGTTCAAATCCCACCTCTGCTACTTATTCCCGGGCCAGGAACCCACTCTGTCTGTGCCTCAGTTTCTTTGTCTGTAAACTGAGAATACTAAGCCACCTCAGTTGTTTTTGGCTCTCTGCGACCCCATGGACTGAAGCCCACCAGGCTTCTCTGTCCATGGGATTCTCTAGGCAAGAATACTGGAGTGGGTTGCCATTTCCTCCTCCAGGGGATCTTCCTAACCCAGGGATCGAATGAGTATCTCCTATATCTCCTGAACTGTTCAGGTGGAGTCTACCACTGCACCACCTGGGAAGCCCACTAAACCACCTAGAATACCTGATATTGACCCTATACACATCTTCATCATCATCTGCTGTTGTTCAGTTGCTAATGTCTGACTCTTTGCAACCTCATGGACTGCAGCATAAGCCAGGCTTCCCTGTCCTTCACCATCTCCCAGAGTTTGCTCAAACTCAAGTCCATTGAGTCAGTGATGCCATCCAGCCTTCCCCTCCTACCTTCAATCTTTCCCAGCATCAGGGTCTTTTCCAATGAGTCAGCTCTTCACATCAGGTGGCCAAAGTATTGGTGCTTCATCATTGTTATGTGAACGTTTATTGAGACTTCAACATGTCAGACAGTAAGTGTCTAACGTGGATTAATTCATTAACACAACAACCCTCACTGGGGACTGTTGTGATCCCATTTCACAGATGGACAGAGAAGTCGAGTAACTTGCCCAAGGTCACACAGCTGAGCTGAAGATGCAGACTCCACCTCTAGACAGTCTGGTTCCAGATCTACACTGTCCAATCTCTGATGTTAGGCTCAGTGGACAGCAAAGAGTAAATTGTTCAACAGCTCAGTCTCTAGGATTACCATAATATACTGTTTTTATTTCTATAAACACCACTGTCTCTAGGGGGGATGATTTTTTATTTTACCTTTTTGAATTAAATTTCCATCTAGGGGCACAAAACCTAGTGTAATCGCTTATGTTTCTGCCTGCCATCCATTCCCATCCTGTTGGGAAAGAAAGCTGGGCTCAGGGAACTGCCTGCCTACGCACAGCTTCACGGGTCAGGCTGCACTTTCTGAGATGGAGAGGCTGGGGAGGTATCTGCACTCCAGAATTGTTGGCAAATCTCTCCGTGGCCAGGGCCAACTGCAGAATGACAGCCACCACCTGTCACTCTTGACTGAGGAGCGGTGGGGGTAGAAGGCCACTCCACGCGGAGAAGAAAGCTCCCCAGCCTAGCACAGATAGGCCCACCTCCGACCATTCCCAGGGGCCTGCAAGCTGGACAGGGACTGCCCTCCCCCGGCTCCATCCTGAGCAAGCATTGACCGGTGTTGAAATCCATCATGCTCTGGGCAGCAGCCCCAGCTGTTCCCCTAGAGCCGACCAGCGCCTTCAGCTTGAACTTGGCAGCACATAGTCCTTCCACTGTGGTGGGAGGGAGCTGTTTGACTGTTTAATTGAAAGCTTCTCCCACCAGAGCCTGAGTGCATTTGTCAGCAGCAAGGGGAGATGGGAAGCATGGGGCCACAAGGAACACCCCTCCCTGCTCCATATGCTGACACCTCCTGCAGTCCCACCCAGGATGGGCTCCACCAGCCAAGTCATTCTGGCAGGGGAGGTGGGGCCTTTGGTCCTCTTGGGCCTGGAAGCATGTCTCCAGGATAAATCCAGTATAGCACCATGGTAGCCACACGCGGATACTGTGAAATCCAGCTATCTCAACCTGAGCATCCCAACCTCGGGACTGTAGACAAAACGTCGGAGAAGAAAACCCAGGGGGTGGTCAAGAGCATAGACTTTGGCACACCACAGCTCTGAGTCTGAATCACTGACATATTCTCAAGCCATGAGACCTGGACAAGCTGCACAGCCTCTGAGTCATTCTCATTTGTGCAATGCACAGGACAACCAGCCTAGAACCCCAACCCTGGAGACCATGAACCCCGCAACTCCAATATTTAGAATTCATTCAAAGGTGTGGGCACAAAAAGGTAGTCCATTAAGTCAGAAACCAGGAGGGCAAGCACCTTTGTGAGGGGCAAGGAGGCAGAGACGAGGGTCAGGGCAGTGGGTGGGAGGGGCAGGTGCCCAGAGGTACTGGTAATGTCCTACTTCTTGATCTGGGAGCTGGTTATACAGGTGGACTCCCTTTGTAAAAACACGCTAAGCTTCACACTGCATGCTTCTTGTACTTTGCTGCTTGCAGAATATACAATATTGTAGAATATGTTCAATTTTTAGAATTTACGAGAAAAACAAACAAAAAAGCTTTGGGAAGGATCTATAAACCAGCCTCTGACCTAAGCTCAAAGTAAGAACACTGGATCTGAACATGCCAGTTACCTTGCCACATGGGCCCCTTCCCCCAGGGCTTATTGCAAGTTAAGTTCAGTTCAGTCTCTCAGTCGTGTCCAATTCTTTGCAAACCCATGGACTGCAGCATGCCAGGCTTCCCTGTCCATCACCAACTCCCGGAGCTTCTTCAAACTCATGTCCATTGAGTTGGTGATGCCATCCAACCATCTCATCCTCTGTCATCCCTTTCTTCTCCTGCCTTCAATCTTTCCCAGCATCAGGGTCTTTTCCAAAGAGTCAGTTCTTCGCATCAGGTGGCCAAAGTATTGGAGTTTCAGCTTCAGCATCAGTCCTTCCAATGAATATTCAGGACTGATTTCCTTTATGATTGACTGGTTTGATTTCCTTTAGGATTGACTGGTTGGATCTCCTGGCAGTCCAAGAGACTCTCAGGAGTCTTCTCCAACACCACAGTTCAAAAGCATCAATTCTTTGGTGCTCAGCTTTCCTTAGAGTCCAACTCTCACACTGATACATGACTACTGGAAAAACAATAGCTTTGACTAAATGCACCTTTGTTGGCAAAGTAATGTTTCTGCTTTTTAATATGTTGTCTAGGTTTGTCATAGCTTTTCTTCCAAGAAGCAAGCATCTTTTAATTTCATGGCAAATTATTCTCAAAGCCATCACATAATGACCCAGTGGCATCTGTAGACCCCCCCCCCAGTGGATTTAGGGATGTCCTATCCAAGGATGCCAGTCCATCCTCACTGGCTTGCCCAAATGTTCACTGAGCAGCTACTATGGGCCAGGCATGGACCCAGAGGAGAAGAAAACTAAGAATGCTCCTTCTTTCAAAAAGGCTTCCTTTCAGGTGCCTCCAGATGATTCCTGGGGATTTCTCACCTACAGCCTTCCCTCCCAGTCCATGCCTATTGGAAGCCAAGAGTCTAGTTAAGATTTTTTTTCCCTCCAAGATTTTCTGAGGCATCTAGCACAGCAGGGCTCTGATACACATGTACCATCTCTAGGTTAAGCTCTTTAACCTCTCTAAGCCTCAGTGTTCTCTTTTTGAAAATGGGGGTAATGACTCCCCCTTAGGGTTCTGAGAGAATTATATAGACGAGGCAGTAAAATGTTTGGAGTAGTGCTTGGCATATAGTAGGCACTCAATGTACTCTGGCTGTTTTCATTAATTTCTGCAAATTCCCAGTGAGCTGTGTCTTTTGCTACATCTGTCCATGAAATTTACCTCTGTCTTCTTTTCCCATGAAACCCTACCAACCCAGAGGTCATTTACCTTCTCAGAAAGGGGACCCAAATAAGGGAGAGAGACAAGAGAGAAGGAGGGATGGGGATGGAGGGATAGAAGGGAGGATGGAAATTCACTTTCTCCATGGAACCACTTTACCTTTGGTTTTTACCAATGTGGACACTGTCCAATACAGTAGCCATAACTACATGTGGCTACTGAGCACCCGAATTGTGCTATACATGTAAAACATACACCAGATTTCAAAGACTTTGTATGAAATGAAGAGTTAAAATATCTCAAGAATTTTTTAATATACTTTGGCTATATTGACATATTACTAAAATTAACTTCACCTATTTCTTTTTACTCTTTTTTTTTTAATATGACTACTGGAAAATTTTAAATCTCTTATGTGGCCCGATATATATTTCTATTGTGCAGCATTGTTTCAGCTTATCATTGTGTCTTCGTACACAAAGGCACTTTTCTCTTTCAAAGGAATTTTCATCCCAGTTCTTAAGGTAAATGTTTCCTCTCGATACAGAAATACATTGTAGACCAAATTCCATGGATGTAGAAACTGTGCCTGGGAGAGATGAAGTGACCTGCCTAAAGGCATGAGGCTGACCAATGGAAGAGCCAGAATTCGACTCCAGGTCCAGCGAGGTGCTGAGCTGAGCTCTTGACTCTATTTCACTCCTGTCTCCAAATCTAGAGATACTGATCTCCTTGAGATGGTGGTCTCTCCATGCAGTCACCCCAGGAAAGAATAAACTGTCTGTTACTTGTCACCATGACCACCAGTCGGTGGCTGTGTTTTAAAGGTTAAGACTGTTTGGTACCTCGAAGGGGGCAAGGAGGAACGTGGCTTAACCAGGGTGTGAGTGAGCATTTGCAGAGGTAAGATTAGAATGTGAGATGTTCTCACACTTTTGATACCTGGCCCTAAATGACAAGTCCAGTCTTGGCTAATTCTTATGTGGAATCACTCAAGGAACTCGGGCTGCTGCAGGGCTCTAACTGCTACCAGAGGGGTCACCGTGGGTCAGCTGTGCCTTACATGAACTAAGAATGAATCCTCTCTGTACCCTCTGAGACCTGGATTCTTTAAGCCCATTTTACAGGTGAGCAAACAAACTTCCAGGAAGGCTCGGTGATCTGCCCAGTTACCTAGCTAGGAAGTGGTAGAGCTGGAATTCCATCCCAGTGCTTATTAACAACAATGAATTCCCACTTCACACCTCCCAGTCTTTGCTCCTATGGTCCCCTGAGTTACAATGCCCCCTCATCCTCAGCAAGGTCTGGCTCAAACCACCTCTTCTGTAAAGTCAAAAATCTCTCTCCTCTTTCATAAACCCAATCACTCCTTTCTTTGATCACCCATCAACTTTAAACTTCATCTATCCCAGGTGTCTTAGTGGTAAAGAAACTGCCTGCCAATGAAGGGATGTGGGTTCCATCTCTGCGTTGAGAAGATTCCCCTGGAGAAGGAAATGGCAACCCACTCCAGTATTCCTGCCTGGAAAATTCCATGGACAGAGGAGCCTGGAGGGCTACAGTCCACAGGGTCACAAAAGAGTCGGACATGGCTTAGCGACTAAACGACAACAACAAATCTTGCACTTACCACTAAGTGTTAGAATTCATTGCTTACATGTCTGTTACCTCCACAACAGCCTGAGCCTCTTCAGAGAAGAAGCCTTACCTTGTCCATATGTACAGTTTCAGTTCCTGGCACAATATCAGGCACATAGGAATTACTCAATAAATAATCTGTTGATTGAATGAAATAATCAACCAACCTGTCTTGACACCCTGGTTTTTCTTCTGTGTCCCTCTTGCCAACCAGCTTCCCTTTTCTGCATTCCGATGTTCCTCCCCACGGCTGGCTTCTCCGCCAATCTGTTTGCATGGAGAGAGGCCAAGTGCACTGCTTTCGACTGTAGCTTGGTAACACCAATTGTCACCTCTCCACTTTTATTAATTGCAGGATTAATCAAGCACTCCAAATTTTGCCCACCCACGCTAACATGAAAGCATTTCTGGAAGGCCAAGAAAACAAGGTGTAAGCTGAAGCAAAAGGAATGATATCAGTGGTTTGGATCTTGTGCGACTGCCATGTTTTTCAGAACCTTTGGGTCTGAGTCAGATTAGATGGAAGAACAGTCTTGATCAAAATCTCAGCCATGCATAGCTTCCATACAGCAGGTAGGTATCTGAGTGAACTTTGATATACTTGTTTATCTGAGTCCTTTCATCATCCTATGAGATTGCTGTTATTATGCCAGCATTCAGATAAGGAAACTGAGGCTCAACGGAGAAATATGCTACAGACTTGTCCAGGGTCACCCAGCCGAGACAGAGCTAAGATCCAGACTTACTTGTCATCACTTCAGGAGTCCTGCAGAATCCCTGCCACCCAAGACTTGATGGTCACACTCCTGCCTCTTCCTTGTGGCCTGGCTCACTCCCCCAGACCTACCAGCCACCTGCCAGTCACTTCAGTGAAGCAGCCAGCCTCATGCAATCGACGTTTTCTTTCCTGTGCCGAAGGTTTATCCACCCTTCTAGTTGTCACAGCTTAAGACATTTTCATCTGAACCTCCCTCGAGATCTTGCTTTCCAAGTCTAAAACATTTTTCATTGGAACATTTTTGGCCTGCCTTAGGACACAGGTGTTGGAGGCAGGTATTTTCCCTGTCCTTCACTCCTGCCTGCTGTGTCTCATTTGCTGGGCAGGAAACACAGAAGCAGAAGGACCAAAGGAAGAGGGAAAGATTTCCTATACAAGCGAATGCACTTTTCAGGCTTCTGCTTGCAAAGGATGAATGGTACCCTTCCAAATTGTCCCCTTTCACTTTATAAGTAGCTTTTTTTTTTTTTACATTCAATAAAGATGCCACAGAGGCCGCTGGGCCGACTCCTGATGACAGTCCCCGACAGGCCCCCATATGGAGAGTCTGACATTCCAGATGCCTCCGTGTACCAGGTTTCCAGAAGCATAGTTACCAGCCCCCTGGGACCAGAAAAGCAGTGCTGCACAGGAGACACGCCGCATGGCTTACTGTCCTGCTTAACGAGCAAGCCGCTCCAAGCCTGCAGCAGCCCAGGAGCCCCCGTGCTATGTTGCCAGGTGAAGTCACTCTGGCTCTCTCTCGAATGAGCAGGTAGAGAATTGAAAGGCAAGATGAGCATCTGCGTGGGAAGACTGACCTGAGCCTCATCGCCTAGAGGGGGATTTGAGAAATAGAAGGTCAAACACTTAGGATTATCAAATTCTCCAAAAGTGGGTAATAAACTGACCCTTTTAAAGAAGAGCAGGAAGCTGGTAAAAAAGCACAGGTCTTATTTTATGAGACTACATTTCCATTGCAAATGAGTTCAGCCAAGAATCACAGGGAGGTTTTGTTTCATTGTTTATCCTCAAAATATAAGCCCCTGATTTAAAAAGTGTTGTTGAAATACCATCTCTCTCTTCCAGAACATACAGATTTCAGACCCCATGGATTCCGTTTGGAGAAGAACCCATCCACCAAGTCAATCTCACCCTGGTTGAACTTGGAGGGTTCAGGAAACAAGTTTCATCACATTGTTACAAGGGGTTAAAGGGCAGTGGGTGAAATAGAGAGCTGAAGTCGAGGGTTGCTCTCCTGTGGGTGGACAGGACGCTGACCTCTGGGGCCTGTTCTCCAGGACTGATGCTGCAAAAGCCCTCAGGGTTTAACAACCAAAATGGACACGTGACATGGAGCAAAGTCGAACCCAACACATTCGGAGAGCAGGTGCAAACACTCTTTTCTGCATCAGCAAGACTGCCCCCTGGGACTTCCCTGGTGGTCCAGTGGGTTAAGAATTTGCCTACCAATGAGGGGGATATTGGTTCAATCCCTGGTCCAGTAAGATTCCACATGCCTCGGGGCAACTAAGCCCGTGTGCCACAACTATTGAGCCTGTCTGCCCCAACTACTGAAGCCCAGGCGCCCTAGAGCCCGCGTTCCTCAACAAGAGAAGCTACCGCGATAAGCCTGTGTACTGCAAGGAAGAAGAGCCCCTGCTCACTGCATCTAAAGAAAGCCTGCACAAAGCAACAGAGACCCAGAGCCACCAAAAATAAAAATAATTTTTTAAAAAAAGACCACCTCTGTTCCTCCATACTCCTTGTCCATCTGCATCATGACAAAGGCCTACGACCTCATACAAGTGAACCTGTGTCTGAAGCTGGCCCAGCTTCTCTCCAGGCTGGCCAGGCCACTAGTACCCCTGAAAGGGGTCAGGGGACTTCCCAGCAGGACACATGGTTAGAGTGTAGGAAAAACACCCAGGATGAATTCTGCAAGGAAAGCACAGGGTCTCCTGCTGAACAGCAGTGTTGACCTAGTCATATAAAGTAATTAACAAAGGGTAAATAAAGCACTTTTCAAATCCCAAGTTCCACACATTCTTCAGAGCAATCAAACGCACTTAACTACCCCACTCCAGCATCTGTAGGAAATTCCTGTGATTCACTCCTGTGCCAACAGGTGTGTATTCCCGGCTTACAAACCGGAGCTCAAACTTTTATTTTCTTCCACCCTTCTCCTACTTTCTTTTCTAGGATTACCTTGAACTCCAGGAGCCCAAAGTTACAAGGAGTTTAACAGACAGAGCACTCTTTTAAATTTATCACTCCATAATCCAATTTTCTTCACACTGGACCACAAGTCACCCGGCCTCTTCACAAATCCACAGGGGCTGCGAGACGTGACATACGGCCGGACAAATTATGTGGAAAATGGGAAAATTCATCACTTTGGGCCCCAGTTTCCGAATCAATAACACAAGAAGGTCAGGTTAGAACTTTTCTAAAGGTCTCCTCGGCCGCCAACGCTGGAGGAGCCTGTGCGGCAGGAAGTTTTCATGCTTCAACAGCCTCAGCCACATAAGAGCCTTTCCCTGTGATGTGATAGAAGTAGTAACACATGAACCTCCAACACCAGCGACATAAGGGCAGGGCCCCTCCAGAGCTAGGCCAATGCTTAGCTGATATCTTGTAACCACCCTGTGCAGCAGGGTTTCTCTTTTTAAATTTGTTTTTAATTGGAGGGTAATTGCTTTACAATACTGTGTTGGTTTCTGCCATACATCAACATGCATCAGCTATAGGTATACATATGTCCCCTCCCTCTTGAACCTCCCTCCCACCCCCTACCCCATCCCACCCCTCTAGGTTGTCACAGAGCACCTGGTGCATTTGAGCTTTGTGCCTCTTAACAGCAATTCCTACTGGCTATCTACTTTACATACGGTAATGTATGTTTCCATGCTCTCTTTCAATTCGTCCCACCCTCTCTTTCCCCTACTGTGTACACAAGCCCGTTCTCTATGTCTGTCTCCACTGCTGCCCTGCAAATAGGTTCTTCGTACCATCTTTCTAGATTTCATATATATGCATTAATATACAATATTTGTTTTTCTCTTTCTGACTAGGCAGGTTTTATTAACTCTGCTGCAGCACAGAGAAAATGAAAAATCAATGACACTGAGTGGCCCGCCCAGGATCGCAGGGATGGTAAGCAACAGAGACCCAGAACCAGCATTTCTCAATGTCTTCTATCACTGTCACCCTAGCTGGGTCACCCTCAGCACTGCCTGAATTGAAGCCCCTCCTACATGGCACCCCTCCTTCATCTTTGCCCCTGATGGGCAACTCTCAACACAGGAGAGGTACCAGTGCCCCTGATAAGTAACTCATGCCATTGATCCACTGACCGCAGTCCTCAAGGGCTTACACGTGTTAGTCACTCAGTTGTGTCTGACTCTACGATCCCATGGACTGTAGCCTGCTGGGCTCCTGTCCATAGGATTCTCTAGGCAAGAACACTGGAGTGGATTGTCATGCCCTCCTCCAGGGGATCTTTCCCACCTGGGATCGAACCCAAATCTCCTGCATTGCAGGTGGATTCTTAACCGCCTGAGCCACAGAGAAGTCCTGAACTGAGCCCCATTCCCCTGGGACCTCATTTTCCAGTACCTGCTCCCTGCTTCCTCCCTTGCAGCCATGTGACAGCCTTGTGGTCTCTCAGTCACCAACTAAGAAGTGGCCTCAGGGCCTTTTTACTTACCTCAGCCTTAGCTCTTCCCCCAGATGTCTCCAGATGACTCATCTCTTGACCTTCTCAGGTGTCTGCTCAAATCACCTTCTCTGAGAATCCCTTTGTGACTAACTTAAATCTGCAAACTCTAACCACCACCACCATAAACATACACACACACCTCCCTCAACTAGAATATGAGCTTCCTGAGGATAGGGACCTCTACCACTCAGTTTATTAACAGACCCATTGTGCAAGAGCAGTGACTCACACATAGGATTCAATAAATATCTGTGTGAACGAATAAAAAAAAAAAAAAAAGATTTGAATGAAGGACCAGTTAATCCTAAAGGAAATCAACTCTGGATATTTATTGGAAGGACTGATGCTGAAGCTGAAACTTCAATACTTTGGCCACCTGATGTGAAGAGCTGACTCACTGGAAAAGACCCTGATGCTGGGAAAGATTGAGGGCAGGAGGAGAAGGGGATGACAGGGGATGAGATGGTTGGATGGCATCACTGACTCAACGGACATGAGTTTGAGCAACTCTGGGAGACAGTGAAGGACAGGGAAGACCAGTTTGCTGCAGTCTGTGGGGGTCACAGAGTCGGACATGACTTAGCGACTGAACAACTGCCACAGGGTGGTCTCTGCTCACTGTACTACCTCTCTCCGTCCCAGCCAGAGCGTAAGTTCCATGAGGGCAGGAACTGAGCCCACAGAATGGGCCTCAGTCCATATCAGTTTCCTCCCATCGACTAGTCATCACTGAGCTGCTGTCCCTCCAGCCTCAGGAACACATCACTTTAAAGAAAGCACTTCCATATTTGCAAAGGACACAGGCCTGGGTCTCCATACACGTACACAGGACCCCTTTCCTCTGCTGGCATTAAAGAGCGTGCTCTTTACACACTACATTCAGAGGAGTCCATCCAGGAGAAGCTGCCCACGTATCACCTTCTACGTCTCTTCTGAGGCACCAGCACCGTGCCAGCCCTGCCGCGCACCTGATGTGGGAAGGTCCAGGTCACATCTAAGTGACTGTGAGTTTGGCTGGAGTGTCAGCAATGCAAGGGATGAACCAGGGGGAGCTGGGCAGGGCCAGATGCGTGCATGCTAAATCACTTCAGTCATGTCTGACTCTTTGTGACCCCCACAGGGACTGTAGCCAGCCAGGATCCTCTGTTCATGGGATTCTCCAGGCATGAACACTGGAGTGGGTAGGTTGCCATGCCCTCTTCCAGGGGACCTTCCCCACTCAGGGATAGAACCCACATCTCTTATGTCTCCTGCATCAGCAGGTGGGTTCTTCACCACTAGCACCACCTGGGAAGCCCAGGACCAGATGGGGCAGGACCTCAAAGCACAGATGCCACCGCCCTGCAGAGCTACCAGATGCTCCAGGTTGCTACTTACACCACTGGGGGCCGCACCCCAGCCTCTGATCCGCCTGCCCAGGGAAGGGAGGCCCCCCACTTCCTGCAAGTCACCATCTTGGTGGCACCCATGCACTGACATAAAAAGCCAAGCCTCATGTCTGAGAGACAGTGACAAGAGTGCCTCCAGCTTTCCCAATGACTCAAAACCACCTCCTTCCTGGCTCTGAAGCCCAAGCTCCCTGTGCTTCTAAGGTGCCTGCCCAGCATAGAGGTGGTCACCTGAGTCCGTCATCATACCAACAGCAAGTGCACTGGGGAGACTATTTATCAGGAAAAAAAAAAATTTTTTTTTAAATAAAAGAACAGGACTTCTCTGGTAGTCCAGTAGTTAAGAATCTACCTACCATGAATCAGTTCTATTGAGATGGATGAAACTGGAGCCCATTATAGAGTGAAGTAAGCCAGAAAGAAAAGCACCAATACAGTATACTAATGCATATATAAGGAATTTGAAAGATGGTAACGATAACCCTATATGCGAGACAGAAAAAGAGACACAGATGCATAGAACAGTCTTATGGACTCTGTGGGAGAAGGTGAGGGTGGGACGATCTGAGAGAATAGCACTGAAACATGTATATTATCATATGTGAAACAGAATGCCATTCCAGGTTTGATGCATGAGACAAGTGGTCAGGGCTGGGGCAATGGGATGACCCAGAGGGATGGGATGGGGAGGGAAGTGGGAGGGGGGTTCAGGATGGGGAACACATGCAAACCCATGGCTGATTCATGTCAATGTATGGCAAAAACCACTACAATACTGTAAAGTAATTAGCCTCCAACTAAAATAAATAAATTAAAAAAAAAAGAATCTACCTGCCAATGCAAGGGGCACGGTTTGGATCCCTGGTCTGGGGAGATCCCACATACAGAGGGGCAGCTAAGCCTGTGTGCCACAACTACCAAGCCACACACCCTAGAGCCAGTGCTCCACAACAAAAGAAGCCACCAAAATGAGAAGCCCACTCACTGCAACTAGACAGTAGCCACCACTCGCCACAATTAGAGATAAGCCTGTGCACAGCAAGTAAGAGCCACCCAGCATGGCCAAAAATAAATGAACAAATAAATAAAACTTAAAAAAATTAAATAAAAGAACAGATAAGAATCTGGGGGGACTAGGAATATTAACAGGGCTTCCCAGGTGGCACTAGTGGTAAAGAACCTGTCTGCCAATGCAGGAGACATGAGAGACGTGGGTTCAATCCCTGAGTTGGGAAGATTCCCTGGAGGAGGGCGTGGCAAACCACTCCAGTATTCTTGCCTGGAGGATCCCCATGGACAGAGGAGCCTGGCGGGACACAGACCATAGGGTTGCAAGGAGTCGGACACGACTGAAGCAACGTAACACACAGGAATACTGTGTTTGAGGGATGAATGGGGCAGTTTTCAGATGATAACTCCTCTCATCCCAATGCCCTGATGAAACACTACTACCCCCACTTCACCCACATGGAAACTGAGTCTCTGCCAGGAAGTAGCAGAGCTTGCTTCAAACCCAATATTTATGGCACAGGATGTGTACCCATCCAGCAATATTTGGCCATTCGTGGTCATGTGAATAACCCAGAGAATACTTGTACTGAGATGACATCACCACGTCAATTTAAATCATGTCAATGAAAAACAAAAACGTGGGGATAGTAGTCAAGAATCCGGCTGCCAATGCAGGAGACACGGGTTTGATCCCTGGATCTGGAAGATCTCCTGGAGTAGGAAATGGGAACCCACTCCAGTATTTTTGCCTGGAAAATTCCACAGACAGAGGAGCCTGGTGGGCTACAATCCACGGGGCAGCAGAGAGTCAGCCATGACTTGGCATAGTTTTAAAAAGCGATTCAGAGAAGACCTGCAAGCCCACACTGCTGGGGAAACAAACTCCTAGTAAGTCTTCTTCTCTTCAATTTTGTCAAAATCTTCAACAGCCTCTAAAAAGCCCCTCCCTGCTTCATTTTCAACTGCCTCTCCATGGTCCTTCCAATCTAGGAAATGCTGTGCATTTGGTGGGTCAGTGTTAGAAGGATGCTTCTGTAACACGGATGGCAGTAGGAAAGTGGCCAACATTGGAGCCCCTCCCACCTATAGAGCACCTTCAAATATATCCTCACACAATCCTCAGAACAGCTTTGACAAATACTTCACCCTTTTTAGAGGTGTGAAAACCGATGGTGCTCAGCAGATTTAAGTCAGATGCATGTGTAGTCAAGGGTCCAATTTATTTTTCCTACTTTTCCTTAATTTTCAAAAAACTGAAGTATAGTTGGTTTACAATGTTGTTAGTTTTTATATGTGTATATATTTTTTCAGAATCTTTCCCTTATAGATTATATTATATATAATTATTATATTATAGATTATAGATATTGAGTATAGTTCCCTGTGCTATACAGTAGGTCTTTATCTATTTTATACATAATAGTATATACTGGCTAATCCCAAATTCCTAAATTATCCCTCCCCCCCTTACCCTCTGGTAACCATAAATTTGTTTTCTTTGTGAGTCTATTTGCTTTGTAAATAAGTTCATTTGTGTCATTTTTTATTAACAGATTTCACATATAAAGGATATCATATGGTATTTTCCTTGTCTGGCTTACTTAATATGACAATCTCTGCATCCAACCATGTTGTTATAAATGGCATTACTTTTTTCTGGCTGAATAATATTGTATTGTATATATACATATTTATCCATTCTTTTGTCTCTGGACACTTGAGTGGCTTCCACATCTTGGCTATTGCAAACAGTGCTGCTATGGACACTGGGATACACATATCTTTTCAAATCATAATTTTCTCTGGATATATGCAAGGAACTGATTTAAACTGAGGTCTGGCCTGACCCTAAAACTTGAACTTCACACAGAACACCATTTCATTCCTCCAAAGAGAATCCTACCTTCTGAAGCAGAACTGGCTGCAGTGAAATGAATGGAGCCTCTAAAACTCTCCCCAAGCTCCCTTATGAAGTACCATGGTTCTCCTTTTAATTACAGAAGGCTTTCCTCAAGCCCCTTCATTCAATATAAATGAAAATGATTCTTATTCAATCTTCTCATCTTCCCGTTTTAATTGTCAGGTTTGCAAGTGCAGCTCTCTGATGATACTCATGGCAAAGGGCCAGGAGGACTGCTCTCTCCAGGGCTAGGCATCCTCTTGTACACCGACCACCACCACCCAGCATCGGTGACAGCCTTCTCAATTGGAGAAAAGAAAACGCAAGCTTTGCAATCCATCCATTCCTAAATTTCAGATTTTGAAGCTGGAATATACATCTTTGGAAATTTAAGGGCTTCCATAAATAAACTTTGTTTTCTTGGTCCCTTCTGAAATTCTAGCAGAGGCAGAGGTCAGACTCTCTTCAAATGGGGCCTCTGTTCAATCAACTTATGTCAACACCACATGCCTCATGCGAAGAGTTGACTCATTGGAAAAGACCCTAATGCTGGGTAGGATTGGGGGCAGGAGGAGAAGGGGACGACAGAGGATGAGACGGTTGGATGGCATCACTGACTCGATGGACATGGGTTTGGGTAGACTCTGGGAGTTGGTGATGGACAGAGAGGCCTGGTGTGCTGCAATTCATGGGGTCGCAGAGAGTTGGACACGACTGAGCGACTGACCTGACCTGACCTGACCTGAGACGGTAGATGTTGCGAGAGGGCATCAAAGGGCAGACACACTGAAACTAAAATTACAGAAAACTAGCTAATCTGATCACACGGACCACAGCCTTGTCTGTCTCAATGAAACTAAGCCATGCCATGTGGGGCCACCCAAGACGGATGGGTCATGGTGGAGAGGTCTGACAGATTGTGGTCCACTGGAGAAGGGCATGGCAAACCTCTTCAGTATTCTTGCCTTGAGAACCCCATGAACAGTATGAAAAGGCAAAGAGATAGGACACTGAAAGATGAACTCCCCAGGTCAGTAGGTGCCCAATATGCTACATGGCATATGGTCCCATCACTTCATGGCAAATAGATGGGGAAACAGTGGAAACAGTGTCAGACTTTATTTTTGGGGGCTCCAAAATCACTGCTGATGGTGATTGCAGCCATGAAATTAAAAGATGCTTGCTCCTTGGAAGGAAGGTTATGACCAACCTAGATAGCATATTTAAAAGCAGAGACATTACTTTGCCAACAAAGGTCCATCTAGTCAAGGCTATGGTTTTTCCAGTGGTCATGTAAGGATGTGAGAGTTGGACGGTGAAGAAAGCTGAGCGCCGAAGAATTGGTGCTTTTGAACTGTGGTGTTGGAGAAGACTCTTGAGAGTCCCTTGGACTGCAAGGAGATCCAACCAGTCCATCCTGAAGGAGATCAGTCCTGGGTGTTCATTGGAAGGACTGATGTTGAAGCTGAAACTCCAGTACTTTGGCCACCTCATGCAAAGAGCTGACTCATTGGAAAAGACCCTAATGCTGGGAAGGATTGGGGGCAGGAGGAGAAGGGGACAACAGAGGATGAGATGGCTGGATGGCATCCCCGACTCGATGGGCATGGGTTTGGATAAACTCCGGGAGTTGGTGATGGACAGAGAGGCCTGGCATGTTGCGATTCATGGGGTCGCAAAGAGTCGGACACGACTGAGCGACTGAACTGAACTGAACTGAACAAGTGGTTGTGCTTTTGGGTACTTTATAGTAGAGTACAGAGTACAGGATCTTTATTTTAAGCCCAGAATGTCCAGAAGAGTAAAAGCAATGGTGATGTAGCCGGTACTACTGTACTTTTCAAGGTACTATACTGTAAGATAAAAATGATTTTATTTTTTGTGCTTTTTGTGTACTATTTATGTGAAAAGCATTATAAACCAATTACAATACAGTACTATATAGCTGACTGTGTTAGATGATACCTAGGCTAACGTTGCTGGACTTAGGAACCAACCAGACTGACTTCCGAACATGCTCTCGGAAGGGAACACATGCGTATGTAGGGGATTTACTGTACCCGCCATGTCTGTGCTGAGAGAGAAACCTCCCTAGCCCAGCAGACCCACTGGGTCCTCAGGGCAGGGGGAGAACAATGGTGGTCAGTCCTGCAGAGATAAGGCAAAGGGATAAGGGGCAATGAGTGCTTGTTGTGTGCCAGGTCCAGAGTTAGTACCGTTTAGATGTGAAGAGCATGAATCTGGGGGTTCAAATCTTAGTTGCTCCCCTAACTAGCCCTGTAATCTGGGCAAGTTATAAACTCCATTTTGTAAAGTGAAGGTCATCATAAGGTTTTTTGGTAAGAACCTAAAATGTCAAACGGATCCATTCATACAGAAGTTTAAAAGAGGGCCTGGCACATAGTTGGTGCTTAAAAAAATAAAATTGTAGCTATTTTTTAAATTAGCCTATACAACTCAAGGATTTTTTTTTTTTTTAATGAAGTATAGTTGGTTCCCTGGTGGCTCAGTGGTAAAGAAACCACCTGCCAGTGCAGGAGCTGTGGGTTGGATCCCTGGGTTGGGAAGATGCCCTGGAGAAGGAAATGGCAACCCACTCCAGTATTCTTGCCTGGGAAATCCCATGGAGAGAGGAGCCTGGCAGGTTATAGTCCATGGGATTGCAAAGAGACAGACACAACTTAGCAACTAAACAACAAAATAATTGGTTTACAATGCTGTGCTGGTTTAAGATACAGAACAAAGTGATTCATTTATACATATATGTATCTTTTTGAGATTCTTTTCCATCATAGGTTATTTATTATAAGAATTTGAATATAGTTCCCTGTGCTATACAGTAGGTCCTTGTTATTTATTTTATATATAGTAGCGTGTATCTGTTAATCCCAAATTCCTAATTTATCCCTTCCCCTCTTTCCCATTTGATAACCCTAACAATGTTTTCTATGTCTGTGAGTCTGTTTCTATTTTGTAAATAAATTCATTGTATCACTTTTAGACTCACAGGTATCATATATTTGTCTTTCTTAGTATGACAATCTCTAGGTCCATCCACATTGCTGCAGATGGCATTATTTCATTCTTTTTTTTATGGCTGAGTAATATTTCTAGGATATGGATTTTATCCCTATTTCACAGATGAAGAAACTGAGGCTCAGAAAGGAACTTCACCAAAATCTCACAGGAAAATGCTGAAGACAGGATTCAGATTTGGGTCAATTTGAGTCTTCAGTAAATAGTTTCAAAAACTTCAAGGTGAGGTTACCTTGTAATAGGCTACTTCAGGTATATCTTATACCTGCACAATTCCGAGGACTATTCATCATGATAATTATCTCAATTATAAGCTAGCCTTATTAGGCAACAATTCCTCAAGATCTTTAGGTCAAAGTAGGTCATAATTCCTTTGTGCTGCCTCAGTTTCCCTAAAGGGACAAGTATTGGGAAATTTGGAAAGAAAGAGGTAATGAGACTGCCGAGACTCAATCTTTGTAGCTTTATTGGTCAAAGCAGCTCAGAAGGTTCATGGCCGGTGTCTCCCTCAGACACCAGGTCAGAACAATTAACATTTATAATAGAGCATCTACTGTGTGCCAGAAGCTATAAACTGCAACCTCACATCTCCTCTGAACACAAGCCACCTACACCTCCCTTGTCTAATTCAGGCTCCTTATCTGAGATGCAGTCCAGAGTTTACCATTTCCAGAAGGTGTTACCTTTCTAGGTTATACCAAAGGCACCCCCTCTGTGCTCTTCCAAATACTGATCAATATTTCCTACCTCTCCGCCACTGACCTTGCCTGTTTTATAAGAATCAGCCCAGGAATCTGTCTCTCCACCAGACTATGACTTCCATTTGGATGTGGATGAAGCCATGATTCCTTTTTAAGAGATTTATTCATATTTTCCTTGAACAAACATCTTCGGAGCATCTACTCTGTGTCAAGCCTCATGCTCTGTGCTGGTGATAGAGAAATTAATGGAAAGGAAGTCAATCAAACAGCAGAGTTAGGTACAGGGAGTCAGGAATGACACTCTGATGTCACTGCGTGGCTTTAGCAAGTAACCTCCCCTCTCTGTCTTGGTTTATCTGGAAAGTGGAATTAATATTAGTATCTATTACTGTCTTTTAAGAAGATGAAGAGGGTTACATGATATCATGCCTATAAAATGCTGAGCAAGCAGATCTATGACACTCAGTATGTAAGCCAAACCCATTCTGGATAATTCTTTGTGATGAGCATTGTAAATGTTGGCTATTATCAAGGCGGGATGGGGTGTCGCTTTCTGATACCAACGAAGCTTTAAGTCTTGAGTCTTTTTTTGTTTTGGTAACAGTGAAAGCAAAGTTATTGGATATTTAATGGGAAATTGGCATAGTGTACTGGCTCAGATGAGAAATCAGTTTTGAAACATCACATATTTTAAATTCAGAAACCTAGTCAATGCTTTTCAACTCTAAACTTTGATACATCATCTAAAAACACCTTTTCAAAGCCCACACCCTCACCCTTTCTTTGATCCTTCACCCAGAAGACTCCCTCTCCTTCTTTTTTTAATTGAAATATAGTTGATTGACAAAGTTGTGTTAGTTTCTGGTGTATTCAAAGTGATCCAGTTACACATACATATGCATATTCTTTTTCATATTCTTTTTCACTACAGACTATTCCAAGATATTGAATATGGTTAGTTCCTTGTGTTGTAAGTAGGACCTTGTTGCCTCTCTATTGATACTTTATAAACAATAGCTTGCATCTGCTAATTCTAAACTCCTAATTTATCCCTCCCCACTCCCTTTCCCCTTTAGGAACTACAAGTTTGTTTTCTGTGCCTGTGAGTCTGTTTGCTTTGTAAGTAAATTTGCTTTATACCATTTTTTTTAGACTCCACATATAAATGATACATGATATTTGTCTTTCTCTGACTTCACTTAGTATGGTCATCTCTAGGTTCATCCATAGTGCTGCGAATAGCATTATTTCATTCTTTTTTTATGACTAATATGCCATGGAGTGTATGTTTATCACATCTTCTTTATCAACATCTGTTGATGAACATTTGAGTTGCTTCCATGTCTTGCCTATTGTAAACAGTGCTGTTATGAACACTGGGGTACATGCACCTTTTTGAATTAACAGAAGACTCTCCCTCCTTAAACTCCCCTCATATCGAGTCCTTTCTGAGGGCACTTCACACGTTCTCTACCCTGGAAGAGTTACTGATCTTGTCCTGGCCCTTCCACCACCATCACTAAACTCTTAAGTCTTCCTGCAAACGGGATCCACATCACACAGGGGTCATATCATATCCCACTGTATCGGTCATCTACTGTATAATCACACCACCTAACATGCCACCCCAGGAAGCAGAGTCTTGAGGCCACAAGCATTCATCTTCACTCATGCATCTGCAGGTCGGCTGGAACTCCGGTGACCTCGGGTGGGCCTGGGTTCTCACTGAAGACTCTCGGCTTGGCTGGGCAGCTCCGTCCAAAGTGTCGCTCATCCCGCTGCTCCCTGGACCAACCAGGCTACTAGGGCATGCTGTTCTCGAAGCAAAGGCAGAGAAGCCGCGGTGGGGGGAGGGGTGTGGAGAAAGGAGAAACACTCAAGGTGTTCTAAGGACTAGGCTCAGATCCAGCACACCCCATCACCTCTGCCTCGTCCTTCAAAATAAGCCACAGGGTTAAGCTCAAAGTCAAAAGTTGCAGAAAACAGTAAAATCTTTGGGTAGGAATTCAGAAAGGTGTAAAGAATTGGGTCATTCATACAAACAGCAAACTGCATCCACCACCCAGGTGCCTCACACATATAAAATAATCTTCAGACACTGAATGAATGAATGAATATTGAGTAAATTTCAGTATCTTCAAGACACATGACAATTTACCAGCAGTCATTATGAATCCTAAATCTGGTTCATCAGTACCACTCTCATTAATATTAGTTTATGATGGGTCCCTAGACACCACTGTACTTTAGCTGGAGAGGTGGAATTTCCAAAACGTGTATGTACACATGGTTATTTTTTCATGGCTCTCTGATTATAAAATGAATCAATATATCCATTCACACTTGGGAGTCCATTAGAACACACACAGAAAACGCAACACCGTTTTGCCTACATGGGGTGGGTGGAGGTGGATGAAGAGAGAGAAGGTGAAAAGTTGACTTTGAATCAAACCCATGGTGGTTAATTTCCATTTAACTACCTAGCTGAGACTAGAGGTTCCACAGAAACACATTAAAGTCCTTGAACTTATGAAATGATGCATCATTGAAGCCACAGCAGGGGAAGAGGCACCGTTTAGAAGACATTAAAGATTGAAAGCCTGCAGAAGTGTCGTTTTTCGTTACAAGGTAATTGCTACAAAAAAAAAAAAATACATTTTAATTGGGAAAGGAGACACCTGTTCCAAAAGGAGAGGCGAAATAAAATTAACCTGCAACTCCCCAGTCCCTCTGCCCCAGAAATGCCCACAGCTCCCTCCTGGAGCTCAAGCCAAGAAATGAGTCTTAGATGAGTCTATTTCTCCCCCTGGATCCCAGTGACACCAGCTACAAGCCACCATTTGCTCATTCACTCCACAAATATTTATTGAAAGGCTTCTGTGCAAGACAGAACAGGGCAGAAATTTCTGCAGTCATCAGCGTATACTCAAGAAAACTGCACATCGTATTAACAGTGATGCTATCGGGAAAAACGGAGCAGACGGAGGAAACCAGTGGGTAGACTTAACAGAAAGCTGCACATTTAAAGAAAAGCACAACCACCAGGTGTTTCATTTCTCTCAATAACCTGAGGTTCTTCATGCTTTACCTTTGAAAAGCTTTTAAAATCAACCACCAAATCAAATTGCAAAAAGCATTCAGGACAGGTAAATTATTGTGTCATTTGCTCTGGCAGACACAAAGGTGGGGTACCCTCGCCACAAGGTGTTTGCAACCAAGAGGTACTCATGTAACACAGAAGAACCACAAGGCCCAGATTTAACCACTCACTGAACAATGGCAAAAGGCAGCCCATGCAGATACCAACAGCTGACGTATGAAGGCCTTTTAGGTGTGTGCCCCAAGCCCTCAACCCCTTTCACTGTGCGTTGAGTAAGGAGTGATTCACGGCACCAACAATGGAGGGATCTATCAAATCCATAGGAAACCATAAGCCTGCCTCCCTGGGTCCCCAAACTGGGTCCCTAGAGGCCAGTCTTGTGAGACTTGACTCTACAAGTCCAAGGCTAGAAGCACACAGGGTCTGCCTCTCAATGGGGTGGGGAACTGTGGCGGTGTCGGGACCATGCCTCATCCTTAGTCTCTATCTTCTCTTTCTCCTGCCCAGCTGCCCATCATACGAACGCCCTCCTTCCACAGCTCTGAATCAGGGCATTATGCTAATCTCCTGCCATTTGAGGGGAGTTTTGGATCCCAGAACTCAAGCTGCACCCTAAACCAACTGAATCAACATTTCCAGGGATGAACCCAGGCATCAGTAAACATTAAAGCTTCCCAGATGATCCTAATACACAGGGGAAACCTAGAACACTCTCTCTCTCCCTCACCAGGCTGGCACCTCCATCCCTGACCATCTGGGCTCCTTCACTATTTCAACTTAAGGTTTCAGCTATGCCCCTCAGCTCCACATTATCCCACTGTGGTCCAGTAGGAAGGATTCATCAGAACCTTCCAGGTGGCCTGTGTGTAGCAACTCTATTATCCAAGCAAAGCTGGGACACAGGATCTGGCAAAAATACCCCTGTACTCTTTTTGCAAGGCAAGTAAATCAGAGCACGGTTTGGCGTTCTAATCCTGGTCTGGACACACACAAGCTCCATGTGACCTTGGCCAAGAAAATGACGCCCACAGCGTCTTGGTGTTCCTCCATAAATCAGGCACTGTGATACCAACCTCACTGGGGTTAATAGGAAGACACAATGAGAATCATTAATCAAGTGTCTGACACACAGAAGGTGCCTCCATCCCTCAAATGGCAGGGGCTTTTACTAATTTATTATAAGAAAGCCAGTCTAATAAGCATTTATATACCAACACAGAATATCTGGGACAGCTGCAAAGTTTATGGAGACAATGAACGAGGCAGAATATTTGAAATTAGAGCCACCTTAGAAAAATCTGATTACCTGCATTTTGTGTAATGAGCATTGTGACCAAGAGGTAAGACATGGGTTTATGCCTGAGTGGATGAAGAGAAGAGCTGACCTGCACAGAGGTGGGTGGCGGTGGTATCCTGGGTCTCAGCACTCAGTCATTGCACTAAAACCCACTGTTCTCAATATCTTGTAATAACTGATAAGGAAAAAGAATCTGAAAAAAAATACATATATAGACATAGATAAACTGTTTATAGCACAGTGATCTAAACCTGAAATTGTGCTACAAACCTGAAACTAACACAACACTGTAAATCAGCTATACTTTAATAAAAACAACAAACAACAAAACCTACTGTTCTTCCTTAAGGGATGGGATACACCCCTTAAGGCAGAAACCATAAGGGAGGAGGAAGGAACCAGAAGGATGAAGTGGCCCTAACAATGAATGTATTTGAACATATGTAGAAAAGAGAAAAACAGGCTATCCACAGACTTCCAGTGGACAATAAGGGATGAGAGAGGTCCAAGGTTGTCTGGGGCAGAAAGTGAGGATGGAACAGATTCAGAGAAGCCTCCGGTGAGGCTCTGTATTAGTTAGCTATTGGTGCGTAACGATTTACCACAAAGTTGGTGGCTTGAAATAGCACTTTATCTCACAGTTTCTGTGGCTCATCAGTCTGGCCTTGGCTTAGCTGGGTCTTCAGCAGAAGAGAGACTCACAAGGCTACAATCAAGGTGTCCCCTGGTAGAGGTTCTGGGTGGGTGGGGAGAATCCATCTGTAAGCTCGAGTGTTGGCGGAATTCACTTCCCTGTATCCATAGGACTGAGGGGGTCTTACCTTCCTGCTAGCAGCCGACTGGGGGTCACCCTCAGCTCCTAGAAGCCACCTACAGTTCCTTGCCATGTGGGTTTCTCCAACAGCATCGAACCAGTAAGGAGAGCCGCTACAGCAATGTCAGCCAGTAAATGCAGTCATAGGAGTCACATCCCATCACCTTTGCTGTATCCCATTGGTGAGGTGAGTCACTGGCCCTGTCCACTCACACCCAAGTGGATGTAATTACCCAAGGGCATGAACGTCAGGACATGGGGATACAGTGATCACACAAAGGCATGAACATCAGGACATGGGGATACAGGGAATCAGTTTCTTTCTTTCATTATGGTAATATATATATATATATATATAAAACCATATTCACCATTTTTAAGTGCATAGTTTAGTGGCATTACGTACATTCACACTATTGTGTAACCATCACCACCATCCATCTCCAGAGTTTTCATCTTCACAAAGGGAAACTCTGTATTCAGAAACACTAATGGCCCAGGCCCTGGAAACCTCTACTCTACTTTCCTGTCTCTACCAATTTGACTACATGAGGTATCTAAGTGAAATCATAATTATCTGTCCTTTGTGACTGGCTTATTTCACATAGCATTATACCTTCAAGGTTCATCCAGGATGGTTCATGTGTCAGAAAATCTTTATTTTTAAGGCCAAGTAATTGGTGGCTCAGTTGGTAAAGAATCTGCCTGCAGCGCAGGAGACCAGGTTCCACCCTGGGTTAGGAAGATCCTCTGGAGGAGGGCACAGCATCCCACTTCAGTTTTCTTGCCTGGGAAATCCCATGGACAGAGAAGCCTGGCGGGCTACAGTCCACAGGGTCGCAAGAGAGTCAGGCATGACTCAGGCACTTAACCATGAACCACAATCACCAACATTCATTGTATGGCTATAACTGCACTGTGTTTTTCCATTCATCTATCAATGGACATCTGGGTTGCTTTTGGCTATTGTGAGTAACACTAGTGTAAGCCTGGGTGTTCAAACATTCATTCAAGTCCCTACTTTTGATTCTCTGGGATATATACCCAGAAGTGGAATTGCTGGATCACATGGTACTATGAACACTGTTGAAGCTCCATGTACCTCTATTGGAACAGAGTGGCTTGGGAACCTGTTAAGATTTATAGGAGCAGACAGTGAGTTAAAAAATAGCGCCCAAGTAGCCAAGAGCAGTGTAACACAGCCATATCACCTGTCCCTCAATGGTGCTGCTGCCTTGTGATGTTGTACAAACATAACAATGTTTGCAGGGACCCACCTACAGAGGTCCAGGGACACTGCCCACCCCCAGTACACACCCTCGCTCCTGACTTTTGCTATTATTCTGCACCTGAAAGGAGTCTTTCTGGGTTCCCTTGTCTGAGTTTTCTATAACTAGAAACTTACTTGCTCTCTCCTGGTAGTCAGACAAGCCACAGCAAAAGCAGTAGTCTTAGCAGTAGCAGTGCTCTAGGGTCCGAGTGTGGATACAACACATCAGAGCACCTTCCCTGCCCACTAGACCAGACAGTTGAATTCCAGCAGAGGTTCTCAAGGGAGCAAACAGGGATCAGAAAAGACTTGGAGCTCCTTTTCTTGCCATCTCCCTAGACTGCTGCATCATGGAGTTCTCTGCCGACACGTTCACAGGTTGTGGGCAGTTCTCCAGTCCTTTGACATGCTCCCTGGAGTCTTCCAGCTCCTGTCCCCCAAAACCAGGGAAGAAGCCAAAATGAAACCTTAGGCTGACTCAGTCACCACTGCTGAAAGGGACCCCCGCATTTCTGCAAAACAGCTGGCCACCACGACCCGACCAGCTACAGCCTTCAAATCAAGCCCATTCTTTTGAAAACTCTCCCACGTCTACTCCTCCATTCTTATTTTTGCTTAGCCCCAAAGCTGTAAGCAGTAAACTCTCACTGGTAGTTCAGGAAAACAAAGTCCCGGAGATCTATGATCACAGCAGAATAAGGGGTTCCTTCCTGCTGTCCCCAAGTAGCACCAGATGAGAGTGGGAGGCAGGGGGGTCTGGACAGCTGCCAAGCCAGTCTGACTCTGGGGCAGGAGTTGGGATGGGTGGCCTGATGGGACAACGCCAAGGGCAGCAGAGAAGCCCTTATCTCCCTCTATCCCATCTCAGCCAGTGAAGGTGAAATCGGAGAGGGAATGCCAATGAGGCTGCCGGATCCCCAGACAGCCAAAATGTGGCGCTTTATTATGGAGTCTAAGTGACTACAAACAGGCCATTATCAAATCTCTTCAGTGACAAAGCTCTGTGTTGAAGGGGACAAATAAAAATAAGTACATTAAGCACAATAAATCACAGGGACCTGTCACTGAGAACCATTATCCCTGGGGGATTACGGGACTGTTTCCCTCCCTGCCTTTGGGCTCTTGGATCCTGGTTTCCCCATCATTGTTTTAATATTACAGCCATTACTCTCTGTGCCATGAAGAGCCTGCTGTTTCTCTGTAGTTCAGGGTGGCAAGGGCATAATTTGTTTTATGATTTGCTTGGGAGGGTAGCCGTTTTATATTCGTCTTTAAAAGATACATTTGATAATTGTAGCAGAGACCCCTGCTTTAAAAAAGAAAAAAAACAAGACCCAGCCCTGGCATTCCGTCTAACATCAATGTGGCCATGGCTGTGGCAACTCCAAAGATACTCAACTATTTACAGGAGGGCTGTGCTGTTTCTGTGGGGACCCACCTGCCCCCAAAATAGCCTGAGTCATGTTTAAAGAGCCACCAAATCATGTGGCAGGCAGCCTGGGCTGGAAGAAGACTGTAAGAGGTTGGAACCCAGGGGGCCTGGGTTTTACCATTAAGTTGGTGTGACCTTGGGCAAGTCCTCTGACCTCCTGGGTCGAAGTGTTCCATATGCCCAAACAATACAGTTTGTCCACAGGCCTCTTTGGAGCTGGAAGGTTTATGCATTTCTCTAAGATGCAGAGAGAGTGCAAAGAGCTTTAAGCCAGATAATAATAGCTTCTATTTCTGCCTTTCTCTCAATAAGATCATTACAAGATTAATTTTAAGATAAAACCAACACATACGCAACTGTCTGAGACATCCTCCCCCATGTAGAAACCTTCTTCTCTCTTGTTCTCTCACCCCTTGAGTTGCCTTTAAGACAGCACAACCTAAATACTATAAAAAAGTCCTCTCACAAGAGTTATCCGTCAGGAAGTGGATGGAAGACTGGATACCCAAGGACAGAATGTGCTGAGCCAGATGCCCAAAGAGGGATACCAGCATGCACTCTTCCCCATCAGAAGCAAGCAGGACAGAAAATTCCTTAGGGTCTTCTGGAGGATGGCTGTGGACTCCTGTGTGCAGCATAGAGACACTAATAGCCCTTTCTGGCATCTCTGTCTCAATTGTGTTTAGTCACTCAGTCATCTCCGACTCTTTGCGACTCCATGGACCATAGCCTGCCAGGATCTTCTGTCCATGGGATTCTCCAGGCAAGAATACTGGACTGGGTTGTCATTCCCTTCTCTAGGAGATATTCCCCATCCAGAGATCAAATCTGGATCTCCTGCATTGCAGCTGGATTCTTTACCTTCTGAGCTACCAGGGAAGCCCCATGTCAATTACCATGTGGAAATCATGCCATGAAAAGACCACTTCTCATGTTGTCATGCTTCCAAGCGCCGTGCTGTGGGAGGCTGTCGTATAACAAAATTGATCCCAGAACTTCATCACCCATCCGAGAGGCAGCAACATAAAACCCGCCTGATGGTGCCCAACTCTCAAAATACTCTATAAAGAGCTCAAAGGCAAAAAATAAGTTACAAGCTCCCATGTTAGATTTGGAGCTGGGTTTTACGGATCATCAAAGCCCACTGAGTGGCCTCTGGGAAGCAGAATAAAGAGGATTCCTTCTAACCAGGTGATGCCTCTGGCTTTGCAAAATTTGGTGTAACAACCCAATAAATACCAAGTGGAGTTAGATATATGGTAGCTTTTAGCCGAGAATGCAGGGGGCAGGTGGCAGAGGAGGTAGGTTTGCCTGCAAAGAGGATGGAGACTTGGGAGATAAGCAAACCTGGTCACAATGAACCAGGCCACCCAGGGTGAGAGCTCCATGCAGCCAGGGCCCTTGCTCTCCTCCCCGCTGCAGAGCCCAGCTCAGTGCCTGGCACATACGGATGACTGAAGACAGTGTGTTCACTGAATGAGTGAGTCAAGGAATGAAATGGAGCCAAGTCACCCCCAGGACCTATAGCCCCTTTTAAAAAAAAACCTGGATCCAGCTAATGGGAAGAGAGCTAAGAGTAACCAATAAAGTGAGATTTCTGCACAGCTTTGAGCATTTCAAAGAAAACACCTATATGTACAGATATTCAGACAGCAATACATGCCTGTGCCTTATGTAAAATGCAGTTAGAGACACCAAATCCTTTAAATGTCAGTATGAGGACTTTAAGGGTTGCTTTTGGCCTGTTTTTTGGGTTGCTTTTTCCTTATCATGGCAAGTTACTAGCAGCAGGCAAAAGAGAAACATATTCTGAAAACACGCTTAGCCTCTGCCCCAGTGAACCTCTTATGAATATCAAAACACAACTCTTGAAAAGAAACCAATAAAACTACTACACATTCCCATGCTCTCCATGAAAGATTCAAGAGTTGGGACAGATATCTCGGGATTTACAGACAAACAGTCCTGCGAGGCAGCAGCGAGTGGACAACAAGTCAGGACGAAGCAGCCGACACAACTGTCAGAAAGTCCACGGGGCCACAGCTCAACCCTCGGGGTGGCACTTCCCCTGCAAGTCTTGCCAGCTTACAAGTTGCTCCAAGTTTCACCGAGCATAAAGCCCGGGTCAAACATTCACAGCACCCCTGAAGGACTTACTATAGAAAAACTGCACATAACACAAGTCACGAGTATCAGATCCAAACACTCACTAGATACCATACAGTGGTAACAAAAGACATCTAACGTCCCATGGGGCGTTCTGCCATCACCCAGGGGTTGTATTTCCTAGTGCTTTCTCTTGTGACTGTGTTTAAACCTTAGGCTGAAGGTGTACCTTGTTTCCTAGAGGAGGAAAAATAAAGCTTGTGGAGTTATGAGTTGAACTGTGTTTCCCCAAGAAAGATATGATGAAGGCCTAACCTCCAGGGCCTCAGAGAGTGACCGCACTTGGAAAGAAGGTCTTTACAGAGGATTCAAGTTAAAATGAAGTCACTGAGCTGAGCCCTAATCCAGAATGACTGCATGGGTGCTCAGTCGCTCAGTCTGAGTCCCCGCGACCCCGTGGACTATAGCCCGCCAGGCTCCTCTGTCCGTGGGATTTTTCCAGCTAAGAATACTGGAGTGGGTGGCCATTTCTTCCTCCAGGGGATCTTCCGGATCCAGGGATAGAACCTGCATCTCCTGTGTCTCCTGCATTGCAGGCCGATTCTTTACCACTGAGCCACCAAGTATAATCAGTGTCCTTTTAAAGGGGGAGATCTAAACACAGGGACTCACACAGAGGGAAAATGATGTGAAGACACCGTGAGAACACGGCCATGTGACCTGAGTGATGCATCTCAAAGCCAAGGATTGTCAAGGACTGTCAGCAAACACCAGAAGTTAGAAGAGGCAAGAAAGGATTGTCCCCCAGAGCCAACACAGAGACCGTGGCCCTGCTGACACCTGGGGACAGCTTGATTCTGGATTCTACCCTTCAGAACTGTGAAGCCTTATACTTGTGTTGTTCTAAGCCCCCGAGTTTGTGGTACTTTGTTACAGCAGCCATATGGAGTCTATACAGTGTAGCAAAGTGCCTTATCCAAGATGAGCCACCTAATAACATTGTGCTCAGTCAAAACTTCTTGCTCCCAGGTTCTGTTCTCTCCAAGACTGTGATTTACTCTCAAGTCAATCTCCAAATCAGTTACCACCATCCATATTGGCATATGAAGGGGTGATGCTACGTGGATGGGTTTTTCAAAACCTCATCCTCCTCCCAGGTAACACACGTGCACTTCAAACACATCCTGTAGCAAACTGCTTTGCAAAGCATTGAAGCTTTGAAATTTCTGGATTGTAGGCAAGCTAAATTCAGGTGGGGGATTTTTTGGTTTCTGACATGAAAAGATTACCATTTTGACAAGCTGCTACCTACTCTCCACATCCTTTTGGCTGTGATGTTCCATTACAAACATCGACAGACCAGACAATGAACACACAAACCATATTAAAACAATAATTAATTCCAGGAAGAGAACAGTGACAACTGCTTAGCAGAAGAGAATAATGGACCGGTTTGTCATTTGCAGCATTTAAAGAGGCTGAGCCCTGGGTGTGAATGGAAAGCGATTTCTGACGCAATAACGGTCCTTCAGGGACTTGGGTCAAAGTGACTCATTAAACCCCTAGTGTACAAACTTTGCTCCCTAAGACATAAAAAGTAGGATGACAAGATTCTCTCTAACACACAGCAGCTCTGGCACAAGGAGAGCTCCCAGCCAGATCAGGGAAGTTGTTACTGCAATAACAGCGGAAGCTCTGGGCTTAAGGATGAGAAAAGTCCAGATCTCACTCTCTGATCCCAAGCATCTTTGACAAACTCACAACCAGGTGTCATCTCTACTCTGTCTTCTCTCTGATCCTATTCAAAGGAAACTATACTCAAATAGCAAACTGTGTCAAATTTAAAATTGTTAGCTTGCATTTGCACAGGTGAACTTGTTACTAATTTGGATTTTTGAAAAGGTATGTGCATTCATATTATTTTTCAAAATATAACCCACGCACAGAATTAAAATAACAGGTATGTTATGGACTGAATGGAATCCCCCACAAATTTACATGCTGAAACCTTAACCCCCAGGACCTCAGAATGTGACTGTATTTTGAGAAAGGGTCTTTAAAGAGAGGATGATGGTTAAATGAAGTCATGGGCCCTAATCCAGTATGACTATCTGTCAGATATACACATAGGGAACACCAGGTGAAGACACAGGGAGAAGATGGCTGTCTCATAACCAAAGAGAGGGGCCTCGGGACAAATAATGTGGCCGACAACTTGATCTGGGGACTTCTAGCCTCTTGAGCTGTGAGAAAGCAAAATTCTTTTGTTTAAGCCACCCAGTCCCTGGTACTTTGCTATAGCAGACCTAGCAAACTAACACAGATGGAGTGCTATGATTTTTAATTTCTTTTTTTTAATTGCATAACTAATAGCTTTAAAAAAAAATCACAAAATACATTAAGTCAGGGATTTTTGGCACTGCCTTATAAGTCAAGATTACCAATGCAGGGAACAGACGGTATCACTAATGTCATTTTGTCGATGGGCAGATGGGTGTCACAACAGTAAAAGTGTTGGCTGGTAATGCATGGAAGGGAAGACGCATGCCCAGGAGAGTGAAAGGGTTTTAGAGAAGACACCTGTAGTTCATTTGATCTTCAAGGTCTTCGTGTTAATATTCCTACTGAACATGTTGGGGTTTTCTGTTTGCTCAGCTTCTCCTTCAGAACCACCTTGTCTCCTTGCAATTAAAATAGGATGGATCCCATCTCTCCCAATCAGGTTCAAGGATGTGATCTTGGCCCTTCCAATCAGCTCACAGCCAGGACTTCCATCACATCTGTTGGGAAAAGATGCTCCCTTCTGTGATGCTGAGATGGATAGGATGTAAGCCTGGGGTTCCTGAGGACCATCCCTGCCATCCTATGGGGACGTTCTGCCTGAGAATGATGCCAGCACAGAAGAGAGCAGAGTCAAGAGGCAGAGCAAGGACTTCATGATGAAGTTTGAGGACCTGGATCCAGCACTACCTGAAGGTGCCTTTTAGAATCTAGCTACTGAAGCAGATAAAGTCCATTTCTCTTTCTTTAACATCAGTGTGAATAGGGTTTCTACCACTTATGCCTGAAACAGTCCTTGCTGAGTCACTAAGCACTCTGGTATACAAGATCACACGTCTAGTTACATACTTAAAAGTTTCATCAAAATTCAAAGTATGATTACATTTTACTGAAATTCTGTATAATTTGAAGGGTGCTTAATCGGGATGAGATGGTTAGCATCACTGACTCAATGGGCATAAATCTGAGCAAACTTTAGGAGACAGTGAAGGACAGGGAAGCCTGGCATGCTGCAGTCCATGGGATCGCAAAGAGTCAGACATGACTGAGCGACTGAACAACAACAACATAATCAGGAGTGCAGTGAAGGAGCCTTAGAAGACACTGTGCACTGTGCTTAGTCACTCAGTCTTGTCTGACTATTTGCAACCTCATGGACTATAGCCCGCCAGGCTCCTCTGTCCATGGGGAGTCTCCAGGCAAGAATACTTGAGTGGGTTGCCATGCCTGCCCACCTCCAGGGACTCTTTCCAACCCAGGGATTGAACTCAGGTCTCCAGCATTGCAGGCAGATTCTTTACCATCTGAGCCACCAGAGAAACCCAAGAATACTGGAGTGGGTAGCCTATCCCTTCTCCGGGGGATCTTCCCGACCCAGGAATCGAACCCCAGGGTCTCCTGCATTCCAGGCAAATTCTTTACCAACTGAGCTACCTGGGAAGACACTGATGTTGCTAAAATTCTCTGGGGAAAAAAAAAACAAAACACACTAGTGTATAAGGGTCTGTGGCAGAAAACAATTTTAGAACTGTCCCCTCTGAACTGCAGTATCTTAGGAAGAAGTATAGTACAGTGATCTTCAAGCTTTTTTTGAATTCTGAGATTTGAAAACCTTGCCTATTTTTAGGCTACTGTCTAATGTTTTCATTATAAACTGAGTACCTTCTAAGAACAGAATTTTGAGCATATGGTAAACACAAACATTTTAAAATAAAATTTTCACATCATATTTTTAAATGGAATCTAAATCTGATACCTATCATTCATTTTTAAAGATTTAAAAGCAAGTTATTTCTTAAGATCTGAAATTTTTATAGCACTCCTTAGTATAAGAAAGGGACACAAATGCCTTGTTTTTAGCACCAAGTTTAAACAGGTAAAAAAAGGAGGAAGAGGCAGCCTTGAAGAAGTGCCTTGCTTATTTAGAAGGTTCCCACACACCAATTTCAAACAGTTTCTTTGTTCAGTGCCCCTTAAGGATTTTGTACTCAGAGCAATGTACGTCAGTAATATTAATGCTGGACAAGAGATGTGGCTTTATAAAATGGGGACAAAGACCTATGAAAGGGGAGGTTGAAGGGGTGGTGTCAGTCCAATCAATTTCAAGAAAGTGTCCACATATGAGGTCAAAATTCTGGATACTGACTCCCCTTAAAACCACCCGCACTTGTCATACTCCATGAAAGCCTTCATGTATCCCCAGGGGTCTGTATAATCCAGTGTCAAGATACCTGGGCTAGTGGATCACAGACCAGCGATTACAAGGAAACTATTCTAGAGACAGAACTGAGTTCCCATCTCTGGCTTTATCACATGGACAAATAACCCCTGGGCACCTCAGTTTCCTCATCTGTAACACGAATCTGTATGGCTCGGAGGGTTATGAGATCACAAGGTCCCATGCATGTCAAGTACATCTCAGAAGTGCGTAAGAAGCATCTGATAAATGGAAGCTATCATGGTGATCACCTGTTATCATGTTACTGTTATTTTAAATACCGCTCATGACAACCTACTTAAGAGTGCCTTCCTATACTCTTTATTGGCTCTCATCCACTTTACCTGTTGGAGCCCAAGTCCCCAGTGAGAGTCTGTAGCAAGATGGACCAAAAGCTCCTGAAAAAATGGCCTCGAGTGATTACTGAGCAAGTGTTTGCCTTCACCTTCGGACTTCTGCAGATTTTCTGAGACCTTCGGACAGGGCTGAACAGAGAAAGTCAGTGGCCCCTCTCCTTATCCCTGGGAACTGTTTGTTTTCCTATTTCATCAAGCACAACCACCAGAAGGGGGAGAGATGGGGGAGACACAATGGAGAGACTCTAAATAAAAACAACAATTACAACAGCTTTCTGTGTACCAGTTCCTGTCCTGAGCATTACACATGCATTAACAGATTAAATGAGCTCAAAAATGCCATTTCAACAGGAGTTATGGATAAACCCGAGCAGAAAGAAAAGGAAATTGGCACAAAGAACAAGACACAGGAAGCATTCCCGGGTGTGCATTAGGTCAGACCACTGCTGGAAAAGCAGCAGGACTTCCCGAACCATGTAACCAGAGCCCACGCCACATGCAGGTTCATAAAATGTGGTGCCTGGATCACACAACCCGTCTGATAAGCCCAGGGTTCATCTATCACTCCTCCATAATTCTCTGAGCAAACCTATTCATGCAGCACCAATGCCTGGCTTACAAGGGCAGTGTAATAAAAACCCAAATGGACCTCACAAATACTAGAGGCAATAATAAATATTCCAACATAAACACGTGCTTATCCAGTGAAGAGTCTTTGGGTACTGGGCTTCTGCACAAATTCAGCCAGCTCCCTAGCCACTCGTCTTCACTGTCTGATAATTTCTCAATCAATTACAATTGCAATTCTGCAACTGTTTCTCTAGGAATGTGGAATGGTATTAAGCCTAGTAAACAGAAAACGCGATCCAAGCCTCTGTGAGCACTGAGGAACTGACAACTGACACTGTGGCCAGAAAAAAGGAAACACTTGAGGGTAAGGCCTTCAATCAAACACTTGAAGAAAAGGTGTGTTTTGGATTGCCTGACGATGACTCCATCAGGGCTTAAAAAGCCTAACAGGAGAGGATTGAGGAGGCTGAAGATCTGAGAAAATGGAAAAAGTAGAAAAATGTAGCAGGGAAACAACAGGAAAAGCAGTAAGTAGAAGAGGGATGGGGATGAGAGTGGTGGCAACAGAGTCGTGGAGATTACATAGACCATGGGCCTTGCAGCTCTCCCGTCCCCTTGGTTACTGGTGTAAAGGCTGGTGTGAAGACATGTCTAACCTGGAGAAATGGTAAGGCGCTACCCCCGCTTCTACCTCCACCTCCTTCACCCGCATCTCCTCCTCCACCTCCACCACATTCCTTGAAGGCATCAAGGGACTCCAGGGATGACCCACCACCATCTGGCCACTGGCAAGGGAGTATACATTCTTTAGATTTGAGAATCCCCTTGCAGGACTGCAGAATACTCAAGGCTCAGCTAGAAAGTGTTCCATTACGCCTGGACAGCAAATTCAATGAAATCCAAAATCACCACCACCAGCATCCACCACTCTTTGGGTAGAAAACATGGTTCCGGCACACAGTACAACCAGAGCTGTGAGAAGCTGTCTGTACTGAAGGGCTCCCACACTCTGGAGGGCCAGCCAGCTGGAGGCACAGGGAACATGGTGCAGAAAGCGCAGCAGGAGAAGCCAGTGCAAAGACAGATGCAATTCAGTGCCCAGTATCAAGAGAAGCTTGAAGGAAAGACTGCCTGAGCTGGGTTTTGAAGGAAAAATAGAAGTATCCCAAGCAGATAAAGAGGGAAAGAGCTTATCAGGCAGAGGAGAGGGAGATGTACAGTTTGGCAGGTTTGAGGGCCTTCCCTAGTGGCTCAGAGCATAAAGTGTCTGCCTACAATGCGGGAGACCCGGGTTCAATTCCTGGGTCAGGAAGATCCCCTGGAGAAGGAAATGGCACCCCACTCCAGTACTCTTGCCTGGAAAATCCCATGGACGGAGAAGCCTGGTAGGCTACAGTCCATGGGGTCGCAAAGAGTCGGACATGACTGAGCAACTTCACTTTCACTTTCAAGACAGTAAGGGCTTCCCAGGTGGCACTAGGGGTCAAGAACCCGTCTGCCAGTGCAGGAGACATGAAGAGATGTGGGTTTGATTCCTAGGTTGGGAAGATCCCCTGGAGAAGGGCATGGCAAGCCACTCTAGTATCCATGCCTGGAGAATCCCATGGACAGAGGAGCCTGGCGGGCTACGGCCCATAGGGTTGCAAAGAGTCAGACACGACTGAAGCAATTTAACACACACACACCAAACAGTAAGGAAGAAAAATAATAAGCTAGGGATTGGGGCGGGGGGGGTGGTGGTGGCAGGAGGAGATGAGACTGCAGAGAAAGGCAGGGGCCAGTTCACAACAAGCTTTGTGCATCCTGATAAGAAAGTTGGATGTTTTCCAGTGGCTGAGAGTGAGTCAGTGAGGATAAATACATAGAACATTCTAGAAAAGCCCTCATTCTTTTTAAAGATTCAAAATAAAGACTCTCTATAAGGAATTGGACTATCCTATTTGAAAAATTCTGTTATCCATAATGGTTAATTGCACAATTCTGAAAAGTGTGTACTGTGATCTCTCACAGCAGGGCCCTCCTCAGGCAGAGACACACCACCAGTCACACTGAGCACGACCCAGCTTCACTTTCAAGGTGGACCTAGAGCCCAGATGTCAGAGTTCCAATTATTTCACACTTATCCCTCCAGAGCTGCTTTAGGAACCACTCACAAGGAAAAGAAAATTTTTCTACATTCCCCCTCTTATCAGGAGTCATCCAAGACTAGGGGGCTCATTTGAACAAGCCCCCAATAAGACAGGGTCCAAGAGTTCATTTTTACCCCAAACCCATCCTCATGCCCAGCCCAGACAAGAGAGAAAGTACCACTAAACTGCTGCTACTGCCACAAAGAGACTTCATTCCGATGAGACTACTTTCCAGTGAGCAATGAAAATCATCTCGGACTTCAATGAGTGGGATCGGAGGAAAATTCTGACGCATCCCTCAGTTTCCATCCACCTGGACTGGTTCTAACCCAGTGGCCTTTAGAACTTCATATCCGAACTAGTACAAAAGCCTGCTCAGTGACCTCCCAGCTGTCATCTCTCCCCACTCCAGTCTGGCCTCAATAATGGCACTAGGTTCAGCTTCCTAAAACAGAGCTTTGTATACATACACCATCTTCCTGATCAAAAGCCTTCCAAAAGCCCACAGCCTCAGTCTAGCTTGCCAATTTCATCTCCAGTTCCTCAATTAATGGAAACCCAAGCTGACTTCCTTCACAACCCCTAAATGTCTATGTGTGCATTCATCAGCCTAAGCCAGCCCTTCTACCTCTGTTTAATCCTTCCATTCAAATTTTAATTATCCTGTGTCCAAGGACCCAAGTCAAATCCTACCTCAGTTGAATTGAAACAGCTAAAGTAAACTCTGGCTTCTGATTTCCCATCAACTTTAGGCTCCAATAATCCACCACGTTTCACTGCACTGCCACATTGTTGCTGCTGCTGCTGGGAACTGTTCATTTGAATCTTCTGTTGTTAACTTCTCACACATTTTTTTTTCCCCAATCACTCCAACTATGTTGCCTGAGGGCAAGGACAGAAGGCTTTCAATGTAATTTAATAAACGTTTCTTGAAGGATTCCTAAGTGCTAGGAGAGGAGCTGGATGAGTGTAAGCCAGTCTCAGTGCTTCAAGGCACTGACGCAGAAGGAAGAAAGTAAGAAAAGCAGACAGATATTGACAGTGCCAAGGAGAAAAGGACAGGCACATTTTGGGGTGTTTTAGGTGATGCCCCCTGTCACTCTGTCCTTCCAGCTCCTAGTCACTAAGACCCAGATCGAAACTCTCTCCTCTGACTCCCTCCAGCAAAATGCTGCCCAAGACACCATGCCCACTGCTCTCCATCCATGCCTTCATCACACCGACCTCCCTCACCAAGACAAGGCTACTAGAGGATGCAAGCAGGTGATCTCATTTCCATGTTCCTAAAGTCGAACAGAGACCTCACAGAGCAGGAGTTTCATGAATGGTGGCTGATGAATGAACACTGGCTAAGTACATGTTGACCAATGATCTCAAGGAGACAGAAAGTGTACAGGGCCTGTGGGCAGGAAGGAGAAATTCTGATTAGAAGCCAGGTCAGTACAGAGACAGCAGACAGAGGAGTCAGGACAGCTATGAATTGGATCCTGGCTCCATGCTCCGTGACTGTGTGATCTGGGCAAACCTCAGCTTCCACAACCGGAAAATGGGAAAGTAACATCACCCACCTCATAGGGTTATCGTTAAGGATGAAGTGACATAAAATGAACAAATGGAAGAGTGGCTGGCACAAAAGCAGCACACAAGAAACGTGGGTGCGGAAAAGACTGGAGCTGAATGTGCTGGAGGAAAGGGCAGAGGGCAGACACCCAGAAGGTAGGGGATATGAAGAGGGAGAGTCTCAGGCTGCACAAGATGGTCAGGAAGCCAGGGTCCTCTCCTGCCTCCCCTCTGGACCATTCTCTTGACCTCCCCAGCCTTAGTTTCCCGACTGTGAAATGAAGGTCAAGTGGGCTCAAGGGTCAGCTGCAGCCCCGGCAGTGTCTCAACATCGCAGCTCAGATGTCCACCAAGAAGGAATCCGTGAGTACTTACAAGGTACTGCCAAGCCTGGGAAGGAAGGAACTATGCCAACAGAGAAGGGGGATAAGATGCCAAGATGGCAAAGAAAGTCCTTCCTACTGGACACCGAGCACCTGAGTCCCCCCTCTGTTTACTCAGGTCCATTTTACCCTCCAAATGCGGGAGCCCTGGCCGCATCCACATCTAAGTCCCTCCACATTCATCAACAGAAAGGTCATCATCCACCATCCGTCCGAAGGTGTACTGTATTTAAGACGCTTTTCAAGGCAACCTGACATATACATGTGAATCAGCATCAGAGCTCGTCCACTCCTTCCAAGCCAGAGAAGTCACAGTCCCTAGAAACTCAGAGGAAAGGAGACACATGCCGCATTCCAGGATCCTATTTCCCCTGCCTTTTTACAAAGTCGTCAATGTCTGAACCACAACAATGAATCCCTAAGAGAATTCATTTTGCTGATCTGAAATGTCCCTCACATTTTTTAGATAACAGCTTTCGGCAGAGACCTCAAGGAGCCCATGTCTGTGAGTCCACCAGTATCCACTCAGCTCTCTCTCCCCATCACCCCTACTCTGAATCTGGAAACACAACTCTGACAGCAAATCACTCTGTGTGGACACAACTGTTTATTCACTGCAGACCCACTAAGTGACAGGCACCATGCCTGCAGGCAAGAGAAGCCCCGCCCTGTGAATCACTCAGCCTTTGCCTCTCTTGGCTCCTCAAGCAGCCACAAAATACCATTCCCTTCTCGGAGGAGAGCTGGCTTCAGTCAAGGAGGCTGGTACACAAATAGTGTTGGCAGATTAAAGATTTATGCAACTGTTCTGGAAACAAAAGCCAGGAGGGGATGGTTCCCAGTTAGCCACAAAAATGTTAACCTCAATAATAACAAACGTGTCTAACGCACCAAGGCAGTCCCTGACCACAGAGTAGCACTGAAGAGTCCATGATTTGCGACTGAATTTAAATAAAAAAAAAAAAAAAAAAAAAAGAGTAAGAATGACATCCCCACATGACTACGTTCTTCTGTAAATCCTCCTAAATTTTCATGCTACCATTTAGAGCTTGAAAGATCAGCTAAAGTCCTTTCTTCCCAACTGGCCTGGGGATGTCAAAATAAAGGGCTCTGTTAAGAGCAGGCCCCATCCAGTAGCCCAGGTTCCATCTCCATCTGCATTTGCTGCCCATCCAAAGCATGGTCCCATAATGTGACACGAGAAGCTAAAATTATGGGTGAGACTGCACATCCCATTCTCACCCCAGCCTGTGATTTTCTACCACTCCAGGTTGCCCCAAATTACCTCTGGAGCCTTTAAGCACCTTCCATTTTCTTTCATTCCTAGAACCAATTCTTTTTTGGAAACTTTCACAAGAGATAAAGGAAAAAAAAAAAAAACCCAAAAGCCCTAGATATTTCAGGGCAGGGAAAAAGGAGCCAGTGAGTGAGCACGATTTTGATTTTTTTGTAAATGCCTCATGCATATCGCCTCGACTGTATACTTCAGTGGAACAAAATTAATTCCATGTCTCTCCAACTAGGAAAAGTGAGAAGCCTGGAAACTCTAACCCAATTTACTTTTTAAACCACTTCTGTTCCTGGTATCGGAGAAGGCAATGGCACCCCACTCCAGTACTCTTGCCTGGAAAATCCCATGGACGGAGGAGCCTGGTAGGCTACAGTCCACGGGGTCTCGAAGAGTCGGACACGACTGAGTGACTTCACTTTCACTTTTCCCTTTCATGCACTGGAGAAGGAAATGGCAACCCACTCCAGTATTCTTGCCTGGAGAATCCTAGGGACGGCAGAGCCTGGTGGGCTGCCGTCTATGGGGTCGCACAGAGTCGGACACGACTGAAGTGACTTAGTAGCAGCAGTTCCTGGTATGTCCTAAGACATAGAACATGAGGGTGGTTGAGAAACTCATGCAGATGGATAGTTATGAAGTTATGACTGAAATCGCCAGGAGGAATGGTGGTTAAATTGACCAACTGGCCCCAGCAGGTAGGCAAGCAAAGTAACACTATGCAGTCAGTCAGTGGTTACAAAGTTTATGTAACTACTTCCTTTCTGTAACACAGTTCAGTATTAGGCTCCTTGGCAGGAGAAGCTGGTATTATTTGTTAGAATACTGAAGTAGGTGTTTTGTTTTGTTTTGTTTTTGAGTTAACTAATAATCACCAAAGGTTATACCTGTACAATACTGAGAAGTAGGGAACAAAATACAATTATCGGAGGATACTTGCTCTACAACATTGTGTTGGCCTCTGCCACACATCAACACGAACCAGCCACAGATATACATATGTGCCCTCCCCCGAACCCTCCTCCCCATCTTCCGCTCCATTCCACCCCTCTAGGTTGTTATAGATATGAGTTGAGCTCCCTGTGCTGTGCTTAGGCAATCAGTCATGTCCAACTCTTTACGACTTCGTGGGCTGTCACCAGTCAGGCTCCTCTGGACACGGGAATTTTCCGGGCAAGAATACTGGAGTGGGATGACACACCCTCCTCCAGGCTATTCTCCAACCTAGGAATCGAACCCAGGTCTCCCACATTGCAGGCAACTTCTTTACCATCTGAGCCACCAGGGAAGCCCTGAGCTCCCTGCATCATACAGCAAACTCCCACTTGCTATCTATTTTACATATGGTAATGTATATGTTCAGAGAAGGCAATGGCACCCCACTCCAGTACTCTCGCCTGGAAAATCCCATGGACTGAGGAGTCTGGTAGGGTGCAGTCCATGGGGTCTCAAAGAGTCGGACACGACTGAGTGACTTCACTTTCACTTTTCACTTTCATGCATTGGAGAAGGAAATGGCAACCCACTCCAATGTTCTTGCCTGGAGAATCCCAGGGACGGGGGAGCCTGGTGGGCTGCCGTCTATGGGGTCGCACAGAGTCGGACACAACTGAAGCGACTTAGCAGCAGCAGTAGCAGCAATGTATATGTTACCATGCTATTCTCTCAATTCGTCCCTTTCTCTTCTTCCCCCACTGTGCCCACAAGTCTGTCCTCTATGTCTGCATCTCCACTGCTGCCCTGCAAATGGGTTCATCAGTACCATCTTTCTAGATTCCATATGCATGCATTAATATACAATATTTGTCTTTCTGATTTACTTTACTTTGTATAATAGGCTCTAGATTCACGTACCTCATTAGGACTGACTCGAATGTGTTTTTTATAGCTGAGTAATATTTCACTGTAAATGTGTACCACAATTTCTGTATCCATTCATCTGTTGATGGACATCTAGGTTGCTTCCATGTCCTAGCTATTATAAAAAGTGCTACAATGAACATTGGGATACATGTATCTCTTTCAATTGTGGTTTTCTCAGGGTATATGCCCAGTAGTGCGATTGCTGGGTCGTATGATAGTTATATTCCTTGAAAAGTTTATATTTGAAAAATTCTTGGTTTTCCTATAACAGGCAAGGCTCTCAAAAGCGTCCATCATGATTGTGTTACTCAAATAACTTGAAATACAATAAAGGAACTATTAAAAAGAGGTTTGCTATGAATCCTTTTTGTAAAATAAAAATAATTTTGTACCAAATTACTTCCCTTGAATTATTTGCTTCTAAAAATCAGATTTATAAGCCAAGTTCTCCTAAAACAGGGCATTCCTATGCTTAGCTACAATTACAAAATAAACAGTTTAAGAGTGAAAAAGATTCTCCCAATTCTGCTAAAATAGGCCATTCCTACACTTAGCTTCAACATTGAAATAATAATGCCACAAACCTTATATTTACAATTGCACTTACTTCTAATCTCCTCTTTCCAATAAGCACAGCCCTTTCTACCCAGGAGAGCATCAGAGCCAGAGTGGTGAGGAATCTTCTTTCTAGCAACACAAAGTTGGAGGCTTAAAGTTGAGTTGGTTTGCAATTTTCCTGACTTCTATTTCAACAAGATTGCTTTTCTGCATCTGTTTTTCTTCCCAAAATTCCTCCCTTCACACTCACCCCACAGCTCCCCTATAAGATAACCTCCCAGGCGAAATGAGAAGGTCCCCCTTTCCATGTTGGAGTCCAGGCTTTGCAAAATGCCACAGGGTCAACTCAGCTTTTATCTACTTAATTTGGAAACAATTACAATTTTCAGCATCGCTTTTTATCACAAAGTGCATCATCCTCATGTAGTTCTCAAAAAATAGATAACACTTCCAAACCCACCGGTTTCCATAATACAGAAGAACTTAGCAAGCAAGCCCAGCTGCATATCAATGGCCTAACATATCAGAGAAATTCTAATGCAGTCTACAATTCTATGGAATCTACAACCAACACAACAAAGGTTTTGTGTTTCTTTTCTTCATCACTATATGCTTGTAGCGGTTTGATAAATCAAGGTAGAGTACACGTTTGAACTGGTCAGGTCTCTTCCCAATTTAGAGCTAGAAAGCTAGAAAACCTAAGTAGTCTGAGGTCTGCCACTAACTAACTTAGACAAACCCTTTCTCTGGCCTCTGCATTCCTAGTTACAAGACAAAAAACTCACTGAAGTATGGAGACAGCACCCGAAGTCACCCAGAGATGTCAATACACAGTCTAAGGTCACACAGTAAGTCAGCATCAGTTCAGTTCAGTCACTCAGTCGTGTCCGACTCTTTGTGACCCCATGGACTGCAGCACGCCAGGCTTCCCTGGTCCATCACCAACTCCAGGAGCTTGCTCAAATTCAAGTCCATCGAGTTGGTGATGCCATCCAACCATCTCATCCTCTGTCGACCTCCTCTCCTCCTGCCCTTAACCTTGCCCAGCATCAGGGTCTTTGCCAATGAGTCAGTTCTTCATGTCACGTGACCAAAGTACTGAAGCTTCAACTTCAGCATCAGTCCTTCCAATGAATATTCAGGACTGATTTCCTTTAGGATTGACTGGTTTGATCTCCTTGCAGTCCAAGGGACTCTCAAGAGTCTTCTCCAACACCACAGTTTAGAAGCATCAGTTCTTCGGTGCTCAGCTTTCTTTATAATCCAACTCTCATATCCATACATGACAACTGGAAAAACCATTGCTTTGACTAGACAGACCTTTGTCGGCAAAGTAATGTCTCTGCTTTTTGATATGCTGTCTAGGTTAGTCACAGCCTTTCTTCTAAGAAGCAAGCATCCTTTAATTTCATGACTGCAGTCACCATCTGCAGCGATTTTGGAGCCCAAGAAAATAAAGTCTCTCACTGTTTCCATTGTTTTCCCATCTATTTGCCATGAAGTGAAAATCAGCATAAGCTGAAGCAAGATGCAAACCCAGATCTCCAGATTTTACCTAAACTACGCTGCCTCCCAGTCAACTTGATTGAACTCAGGGAAGGATGACAGAGACAACACACACACGCACAGAGAGGGAGAGAGAGAGACTTCTACCTTCACTTTCATCCTGGCTACTGTTTTGGGAAAACTAAATATATTTGACCCTGGGGATTACTGCTGCAACTGTGGTTTTCCATTCTCTCTAATATCCTCTGGCCTGTGTGTGTGTGTGTGTGTGTGTGTGGGCGCCAGGTTGCTTTAGTCACATCCAACTCTTTGTGACTCCATGGACTGTAGCTGGCCAGGCTCCTCTGTCCATGGGATTCTCCAGGCAAGAATCCTGGAGTGGGTTGCCATGTCCTTCTCCAGGGGATCCTCCCAACCCAGGGTTCAAACCCACATTTCTTACGTCTCCTGCATTGGCAGGAGGGTTCTTTACCACCAGTGCCATCTAGGAAGATGGATGCCTCTGTTCCTCGCTTCAAGTTTTTCATCCCACAAAACAGTCACAGGCACACACACACCCATTCTCAATGCTACAAAACTCTTCCTTTTCCAACAGCAAAGACAGTTGAGGCCAGAACTGAGATGATCTGAACACAAGAAGCTTTTTGAGTGTTAAATGCAGCCATAACTCTACCCAGAAGCAAATCTGACAAAATGGAATTCACTCTCATAGGGAAGAATTTGTCCCCATCACTGTATCATTTGTCAAGTAACACTGTCATTTCTCCCACTGCTGCATAATCACCTAATGAAAGTCACAGATGTAATCCATGTACACAGGAGGACAGACTTATGGTTGATAATAAGGGACCTTTTCTTTATTTGTATTGCTAATAGTTTTTTGGGTTTTTTGTTTTTTTTTTTTAAGAACAGGCAAAATGCTATATGTAGGATAAAGAACAAAAAAAGAAAATGTCCTTTTCTGCTTTTAATAACAACGTAGGATAATCAACTGGTACTCTTGGACCTTATCCAGCAATCATTCTTGCCACAGCTTGAATACACAGAGCATGAAACTAGGAATCCTGTTAAATTATTTCCCTGCTAAGTAACACCAAGCTTTCCTCTTCCAGAACATCCTATCTTCCAGCCACACTACTGACTGTTCTCCATTCACACTACATATTTTAAGGTTTCCATGCTGTTCTTTCTGCCTGGGATTCCCTCCCATTCTACTATCCTGACAAACTCAAGCTCATTCTTTGAACAAACCTGTACTCTAGAATACCTCATTGTAATGGTTCAATGTCTGCCTGCCCCCAGAAGACTATAAACTAATTGTGGACCCTCGGATGCCACAGAGCATGGCATCTGTCACATGACAGATGTTCCATTATCATCTGCTAAGTTAAAAGAAGAAAAGCCTCCTGGAATACATCCAAGAAGATCCCCTGGAGAAGGGAATGGCTACCCACTCCAGTATTCTTGCCTGGAGAATTCCATGGATAGAGGAGCCTGGCAGGCTACAGCCCATGGAGTCACAAGGAGTCGGACACAACTTAGTGACTTTCACTTCCAAGCCTTAGCTTTACTGTCTGCTGCCTCCTGCTCTCCGAACGTCAGTAGGGTCAGGGAGGAATGGAGGACCTGAGTACCTCTCACTGTCAAATGCTCTGGAGCAGAGGTTCAAAGCCTCATCAACACTAGCAGATCTTGTGAGATGGCTGAATCACCAAGGGGTGTCAAGGGCTAGGGGTGAGAGGGTGACCTGGAGTTCTTAGTCCCCTGAGTCTTACATCCCTGACCCTGTGTGCATCCCACTCTGAGAATCTCTGCCTGCAAACACACCTTCACCTTATTCTTGGACCCTAAAGGAGGCCCAAATCATGTGTCAATTTCTTATTCAACTTCTGCTGCGTGGCTTCCTTCAAAGTCACAAGACCGTTCATGCCTTAAGATCACAGGACACAGTTTTCACTAGCTGACGCTCAATGGAAAATTTAATAGTATTTTCCTGTTCTAATCTCTTACCCCCTGGCTACACTGTGCTTAGACAACTCAATCTACAAAGCCTTTGATAGCAGAAATACAATTTTATACTGACCATTTCCCCTAGGTCCCATCAATAGCTCTCCTCAAACTAGTTAAATATGCACTATACATATGGGTAAATGATCACAAACACAATCTACTAGACTCCAAAATTCTGAGAAATGTAACGACTCCAGCAGCTTCACAGACCCAAAGGCTGAGTCTGATTCTTGATGCTGTGCTGGGTCTTTAAGAATCCAGTAACTCCTAAATTTTGGCAACATCTGTCTCTCTTTGTGCCAGTATTCCAAGCTGGGCAGTCTCTTCTTGGACTCTTTCTCCAACCTTTCCTGTCTGCCCATCTCTGGAGTCAGTTTTGATAAGACTTGGCCACGGTGGGTAAGCCTGGGCCAGGCAGCTTTGTTCTTCAGCTAAAATAGAATTATCTTCCATTTCTGCTGCATAACACTTAGACACTAATGATTTAATACTGTTAAAAGTGCACAGAGAGCACCTGAGATGAGCACGCAACCACGCTGCCAATCGTTATGTTACATCTGTATAAATACAAGGCATGTACTTTTAAGGGAATGACAATGAGAAACTTTAAGCTTAATGGAGCCAATTTAGACACCAACTAGAATGGAGGTGGCATGTTTTTATGAAGACACCAAGAGATGTACAGCTCAAAAAACCAAAAGGGGGAGTTATGATTACAAACCCCCAGGGAAATGAGACCATCATCTAATGCCCAAGGAGAGAGTTTGCAGGAGGTTCTGTCTCCCCAAAACTTATAGCCCTCACGTACTTAGATTATCACTGAGTCTTTTCAGGGTCTCACACAGTACTTTGCAGATCACCTGTCGTTGCTCAAATGACACTTTAGATGTAAGCAGGCCTACTGCTTAAGCATTCAGAATCCACTCATTACTGCAAGCATGTACTAGGTACCAAAGACTTGGATTCCTGAGCTTTCAAGATAAACCACAGCCTTTTGTAACACAGGTCCTGGTGTTTTCTTCATCGGTGATGGAACAGAAAACTAGTCCCCCCTAGTGTCCTGCCACTGTAGACAGCGGAAGATGGAGGCACTCCTGCATCAACTTTCAAGCACGACTCAGGATCCCAGAACTACAGGAAACCTTCGCTTCCTTCCCAAGAGGTGAAGCACTCCTGGGACCTGCAATGATATGGAAAAACCTTGCATTTCATTCCCGAGGCCCTTCTAAGCTATGTTTTAAAAAGGCAAAGGAATCTGCATTATCCCACGCCAAAAAGTTAACCCCCAACCCAGCACACTTCATTCAGTGTTAGCCATACTTGCTAGCAACCTCCACTTATCCCAGAGCGATACCATCTTTTCTTAAAAACCTCTCTATCCCACTAGGGAGATTTATTTCCTTTCCCTACCATTCTCAAAAACCCACTAAGAGCTAAACCTTGACGATTTTGCCTCTCTGTTCCAATTAGTTTTCTTCCCGGGATGGAATTAACAGGGCCAGGCTCGATAAATGTGTGTTCTCTGCAAGCAATTTTCACTAAAGTGTAAAGTACTCTTGAAAAATAAAGGTACACTAAGAGATGTGTGAAACCTTCAAGCCAGTTTTGTTTTCTTTTTTTTAATCCTCAGCAAGGACTCTCCATGCCCGTGAGTAATTCATTCATGTCACCCATTTGTGAGGGATGAGAGAAGAAACCTCCACGTGTTCCTTTCCCAAGTTAGAATCTTCCTTTATCTTAAGTCTATCAAAGTTGACTCCTGAGGTGGGAAGGAGGCAGGAGAGGAGAGGAGGAAAATTCACCTGAAGTGACTGCCGGCAGGGAGTGAAGAAGCACTTTGGGTTTTCACCTGTGTTGAAGAGGGCTGGCAGCTGCCTTTAGGGAAGAGGAATGCCCACCTGGTGCCCCTTCCCCAGTCCCACTCCCACCCAGGAAGGAAGCTGGCGCCAGAGCCCTCTCTGGGGACACTTACATAAGACCCTGGAAAACTTCCTGTGACATTCAGGCAGAGTGTAAGCTGCTATCTTGCTCCCTCGGGGGATCATTTTAATGCACTGAGTGACAAAATTCACAGATTCAGAAATGGGCAAAAAATCTGCTCAACTGAGGTACATCAGCTCAGGGACCAAAAAAAAAAAAAAAAAAATCCATCCCCATTAACAGGGTCACCCGGCGGGACATATTCAGGGCAGGAGAGACAATCTGCTCCCTCCTAGGTGACCCATTTAAAATCAGATCGTATTCCAAGGAAAGCTCACGGATTCAGTAAATTTCAAACAGGCAAGGGTAGGCTTGCGGGGACTGAGGTTCCTTAAGAGGAAAATTTCAAAGAAGGTGCTAAGGCAGTGAGCAAAACAACTTAAGAATGCACAAACTTTGGAGTCATTCCACCCTTCAGAAACAATGACTTTCACAAGACTGGATCGCTACCCAGAGACCAACCCTCACAAGCAGGTTTGTCTAACAGGGGTGATACTGATGGGGTTTCCTGCCTCCAGCTACCACTATCACCCAAACCGCTCTGTCCAATCGAGGGACTCGCAATCTGTGGCTCTCACCCCAAATCGGCCTCGACTCTGCAACATGGAGCAAAGAAAAGTTCTTTACAGCATCACGCCTGGAAAGGCAGGTGGGGATCGCCCAAGGGGACAGCTTCAAATACAGCAGGTTCCCCTAAAGCACAGATGCTCACAGCTAACAAGCAGCAGGGGAGAGGGAGAGAGAACACCTCCCGGTGTTAACGAGAAATTCCTCCTTGCTCCCAGTTAGCAGCCCGAGAGCCTAGGAGCAGGGCAGGCCCCGGGACAAGTCCTGGAGGACTCCAGAAACTCGGCGACTTCTCACTCCAGCCTCTCCAGGGCTCTGGGCCCAGGCGGCAGAGGGTGTTCCCTCACTCCCTCCCTCTTCTCCAGCATCCTCGGTACAGGGAGTACCAGCCACAGGTCGGGAGAACTTGTCCGGCGCCGCTCACCAGGGAGCCCCCGCGCTGGCTCTCTCGCACCCCCGGGGTTCCTACCTTGGCCGTGACTGCCGCCGGGCAGAGAGAGACCGCGGAAGAGCCGGGTGGCGCGGCGGCGCTGCCGCCTACGAGGCGCAGGGGTTCCGGGTCGGGGTCCCAGCAGGCGCTGCCCGAGTCCGAGCGGCGGTGCCAAGCGCAGACTTCGGGGCAGCCCCCGCCTCGGAAGGCGCCGGGGAGGGTCAGGGCCGCCCGAGCTGAGCACGGTTTCTTCTTCCTCTCCCTTGGGCGCTGCTGCCTGGAGCTGCTCCCTGCCCCCGGGACTCTTCCGAGCAGGGGGCGCCCCGCATGGGATGGGGCCTGGGTCTGCCTCGGGCTGGGTCCGGAGAGGTGGCGCTGGGGAGAGACGCGGGGCGGCCGCCGGAGCCGGCTCCACCTCCCGCGCTCTCCGGAGCCGCTTCGCCCCTTCAGGGCAGGGCCTGCCCGCTCCCAGCCCGGCCGGGCGAGCGCAACCGCGCCCCCAGCTTCGGGCGCCCGGGCTCCCGCGTGGTGGCGGAGCGGCGGCAGTCCGGCCGGGCCGGGCACCAAGAGCGCGGCGGCGAGGGGGCTGCAACCGGCCGCGGCGCCCCCTCCCCCCGGGCCTGCGCCGCCCGCCCGCGGCTCCGCGGTAAGGAGACGCTGGAGAGGGCCTCGCCCCGGCCTGGGGCGCGGGGCCGGGGGCGCGGGGCCGGGGGAGGCTCCCCGGGAAGGTCACCGGAGCGGAGGCGGGGCGCAGAGCAGTGGGTGCGGGGAGCCGAGGCAGGCGGCCCCGCTGCCTCCGGGAGCGCTCGCCGGCCTCGGCCGCCGCCTCCGAAACGCGCCGGCTTCCCCGAGCGCCCGGCACTCGGAGCTGGGCGGTCGCTGTAGCCGCCGCAGGCAGCCGGGAGCCGCTAGCCGGAGCCGGCGCGCGATCCCTGCCTCGCGCGCCGGACCAGGCGGGGGCCGCCGCGCGGGGCCCGGCGGGGGTGCAGACGGGCGAGCGCTGGGGTCCGGGGTCCGGGTTGGCCCCGCCGCCGCGTGCCCAGGGCGCCGGGCTCGCTCAGCAGCTGCAGTGACTGTGTGTCTGTGTCATGTCTGTGCAGCTGGGGGGGACCGCGAGCCCCGGCCGGGCTCCGAGCGGGGGCGGGGCCAGTGCCCGCCTCGGCGCCCGCCTCCACCCCGTGACGGCGGGACCGGCCAATTGCAGGCGCCTCAGCCTCTCGGACCGAGCGGCCGCCCCCCGCCTAGGCTCCGCCCCCGGGCTAGGCTCCTCCCTTCTACTTCTTCTGCTCTCTAGCACGCAGGCGGAAGCAACACCCGGAGCCGGGATTCTGGCCCGGGCCGGGATGAAAGGGTGCAAGCTGGGAGCTCCCCGCCCTTCTCCCTCCCCAGCCGGGCCGCTCCCGGCCGCCTCGGGCTTGGCGAGCCTCGCGGGAAGAGGGGGAAGGGAAGCGGGACGGGTCCGCAGCTGCTGCCGTAGACTCTTGTTGCAAGCTCGCAAGGCCGTGCAGCCTGTCCACGCCTGCTTGTACAAAGCAGCCGTCGTGAGAAGTAGGAAGTTTCCCCGCCTCCACTTCTACTCGGGTCGCCGCTCCTCTCGAAGGTGGGCAGGATATGGGACAGGCTGAGGTTGCGAGAAGCCACGTTGAAGGGCTTTGACAGCATCATTTGGAGCTACGTATTCAAGAATCCGGTCCAAGCCTCCCTATTCTTTCGGAGAAACTGCATTTCTTTGCGCCCGTCCCCCCTCCACCCCCGGTACACACGCACCCCATGCAAGCACAACACGCCCCCTCCCTGTTCTGATTTCATTCTTGCTCTTTCCCTCTCGGCACAAGAACCCCGAGCGCAGGATCCCATTGAATGGACTTCCAGCCTCCCAATCCTAAAGACCAGAGTGGGTCGCCGAGACTTCTCTATAGGAAGGAAAGGGTGAAATCGGCTGGGCCGGGGGTGGAGGGTAGGGGGGCGGTGAGAGTGGCTGGAACGGGGAGGCCCGGAGAGAAAACCCAGAGACGGAGAAAGCAGAGAGACAGGGAGAAGGATGGACAACTGTGGGAGCCCGGAGCTCCGGCGCGCGATCCAGCTCCTGGGTTTTTCCTCAGCTCGGTCCCAGGGCTTCTGGGGTCCCCTTCCCCCCAGGGTCCCCACCTCTCCCCCGCAGGCTGGGCAGCCGGGTTTCTGCCTCGCCTCTGAGTGGCGCTCTCTTAGCCGGGGTTTCAGAGGAGGCAGCGGAAAGCCCACCCTGGTTCTTGGAAGAGGCAGGGAAAGGAGGCAAAAGGAGAAAGTGCAAGGGTGGGGAAGGGAGTGGGTGCATAAGGAAAGGACGCCGAGCTCGGGCTACCGCGCTGACCATTTTCCCCAGAGGTCAGGCTGGGGACCCAAGGGCTCCGGAGGTTTGTCCCTCTCTCCGCTCGGGAGCTCACTCTTGCCTCAGTAACCCGAGTCATCGCCAGGACCCTTCCCCCCACCCGCTCCCTTCTTTCCAGCCTCTTTAAGCAACGACTCCCCAACCCACCCACCCCAACTTACACGGCGAGCACCACCGCCACCCGCTCTTGCCCAGCTCCGGAGCGCAGTTTACCTAATCTCTGTGGCACACCGAGCCGAGGAGAATGCGAAAAGAAGGTAGTGGTTGCACAGCAGCGGCCCCGGAGAAGAAGTAAAAAACGTTTGCATTGGAGCTTCGGGATAAGTTAACTACGATCCTGGGGTCCTGCTGTCTTATCTCCGCGGGGATGAGTCTGACCCTGCACTTTTGCCGGGATAGGAGATCCTATCTGGTTTTGATGCCATTACCGTGTCGGAGAACATTAAATGATAAAATATTATCTAATATCCTTAGAGGCCATTAAAGTGTCAAAGTTTAACGCCAAGCCTTTTAGCTAGAAAGCTGCTCCTCTCTTCCTGTGACGTGCACCTCTGTTCTAGAACGCGCTGAAAACAAGGTGATCGTTTTTATTTTGGGGGACCGACTGTCCTTGCTTCCTCCTACTTTCCCCTAGTCTAACCCCCGCCTCAGAACCGGGTAAAGTTAAGGCAAGAATTTAGGCTTTCTTTTTATTCATTGCTTTGCTTCAATTCATTAGTGGTGTAAAATACATTATTACATTAGCATATGAATAAGAGTAATGTGACTGACAAAGGAGAGACCTGAAATTTACAAGCAAAGGGGAAAATAATAGAATAACATCAGAAACTAAAAGATAAGCATGTGGGAAATAAACATCTCCATTATAATTACCCCAATGTAGTGCATTCTTGAGATTGGATTTTAGAAAGAAAAATATGACCATGGTAGGCGAGGGAATATTAGTCACCTTGGTCAGTAAGGTACATTCATTATTCAGGGATTTCATAAAAATTACTCGCATCAGTCAGTAAGCACCTTAAACATATAAAAGCTTTCCTTTGTCAATTCAGTTTTGCAGTGTTTTAAAGTCATTGGAATATCTAATGCTGTAAGTGATAGGAATGTTGCCAGACTGAATTATTCCACAAACTGAACCCTTCTGTTAGTTAATATCACGGCAAACCCCCATTTGAAGAATTCCTTCGCCCCACCAGTGGGAGATTTTATCTATACCTGTATCTATATCTTTATCTCCAAAAGTAGGATGTACTTGCCTATGAATTATAGCCCTTTGACACAAACCAGATATAAATGTCTTCAAAGGATTTCAGCTATGATATAGTATGAGGAATGCAGAATAGAATAGGTAAGGTGATATATCTGTTATTTCTAAGGAATCTGCACCGCTTTTGCTAAGAACTGAGAATTGAAAAAAATATTGAGCCCTCTAAACCGACTGTTATCTATTTATCTCCACACTGTTATTGCACCTGTCACAGGAGAGATTCAAAAAGGTCTTTTCAAAAAAAAAAAAAAAATCAGGGTCAAGGAGATCTAATCATAAGAAACCTATTTCAAAACAGCCACTAGGGGGCCCTAAAAGCATCTTAAAGAGGAAGGAGAAAAACCTGCTCTCACCTCTGTTTTTCCAGGTCTTATTTTCTGGGTACTAATGCAACTGGAATCTAAAAACAAGGTAGGAGCATGGTGCAAAGTTTGGAGGCAAATTGAGCATTACGTCTTAAAAGACCAGAGTCTAATTTTGACTGACAAGTGAAGAATAGGTGCCCCACTCTGCTTGCCTCCAAAAAATACAACAGTAAAAGGAATATTGCGTTCATTGAGATGAAAGTGGCCAAATACTCTTACCCACTTTAAGTCGACTCAGTTATTTTTACTATTCCAAAGAGAACCTCCCTTCTAAGATTGTAGGGCTGTTTTCTGAAGGCTTTGAATGTTCAAGTGATAGATAGCAAGATGAATGAATCCTCACAAGGGTGACATGAAAAAACTTTAAGCAACCTATATAGCAGAGCATCCACCAGCCAACTTATGGATAGCCAGCTAGCCATAGGGGGACACTAGCAGTAACCAAAGTCCTGGAAGTGAGGCAAGAGATAGATGTTCCCCAGGCTGAGCAGCTGGAAACTGTCCCCTGTGGACAGACACTCCAAGATAAAGGTGATGACCAGAGTGAGGAAGAGCTGAGTCCTGCTTGAATAAAAGATAAAGAAACCATGTATTTCTCATTCTCCAGGTCAAGGAGACCTCCTTGACTACACATGCACAGAAAGTCTCCTTAGGGGTCAAAAGTGAGGGGTGCCACCCCATAAGGGATGTTGTCAACCTTCCCATAGGCCTCTGTGCTGGAATCCTTCTTGGCTAAAAGATGTGCATGCATGCCAAGGAGGGACCTAGGACAAGTCAGATGTTGTGAAAATAATGAGATAATTGGCCAAAGAGAAACAGAGGCCCAGAAGAAGTGCTCTACGTAAGTAACTGGTCGTCTCTCTGGGGCACTCCTCCCCAGGGAGTATACCCATACCCTTTTCTCTCCGGGTATGCATCTCTGCCTTGCTTCTGTCTTCAATAAACTGTTTCTCTGTGCCCTCTCCGACTTGTTAGGCTATGTCTCTAATAATAAACTTTGTACTTGTTTTTACAGTTTTTGCTTCCTTGAAACATTTTTGCTTTCAAATGGAACAAAAGCCAGGGAAACTTTGCCTCTAGCCTCTAACCCTTGCTGGTCTAGTGGCTAGGATTTCTGGGTTTTTCACCCAGGCTACCCAGGTTCAATGCCTGGGCAGGGAACTAAGATCTTGCTCCAGGCCATTGCTCACTGCTATCTCCTTGAGATGAGAAGCACCTGGAAGGCCAGGTGTTAAATCTTTAGTGTATTTAATGGTGAAATTGTAGAGGTGGGAGGAAGGTGGAGATTCCTTGAGGGGAAAACAGTGGCTGCTGGGGTGGTGAGGCAGGGTATAGCAGGAATGGTGGGGTTGGGGAGGGGAGCTTACCTCTGGAAACACTTAAAAGCCAATGTGGAAGTATTTCAATATTTTAACAAATAATGTATTATTTGTCAAAACAACTGAATATCAGCCTGACCATACATAAAGTTGCCCCCAATTTTTCATACACTTTAATATCTAGCAATCACATTTTCAAGGCTTCCAAATCCTTAGCTGTCATATAATGTATTTCCCACATCTTCCCGGTAAATAAGGTTAAGATGTCTTTCATGAGGATCAAGAATCAAACAGCGCTCAGGTTGCACATATATGCAGAAGCCCGATTATCCTTTAATTAACCAGTTCTGTAGAAATAATCTGCTGATACAACAGATGTCCTTTCCAGACACATTTCAGGTGTAAATTTAAGCACCGTTTGTGACACCGTTTGAATACTGACGCCAGTATTCAAAAGACACTCCTGAGCCAAACAAAATGCCTCCATCAGGGATAAGCAGGGAACAAGCTACTTGCTGGCTGAAGAATTAAAGAGCATTGCAAAAGCCACCAAATTAACACTAATGGAAGTGTGATTTGAACATAATTTCACAAAAAGCAAAGCAAGTCTAGAACTGAAACATGAGACAGGAAATGGGCATGAAGTCTTTCTTAGTGGAATGAAAAATAGTTTGCTTTTCCATCATCGTGTTCATTAAGCAGGCAAGGTACAGGTATTCTCAAAATAGCATTATTAACATCCAGAAAATTTGCCACTGAAATCCTCAGAACCAGCTAATGAGAACAAATTTAGTTTGAGATGGAGAATCCTATTGTCTTTATGAGAGAGAGTTTATTCACTCACTGACTGTGAAAATCCATCAGAGGAAAACCTTGCCAGGTATATAGCACCCTGATCACCTTATGATAAAATGCTCAACTGGGGACCCAAAGCCCCTCTGAAGACAGGGAGGAAACATCAGTGCTAAAGAGACCAATTTAAAGTACAAGAGTGACAAATGGTCCTTTACTTAGGCAGTAATTCATTATCCTTTTAAGATGGAATGGAAAACACCCCACAATATTACTGTGGGTCATTACAAATGTGCACTTGAAATAAGAGAATAAAAGAATAAATTTTGTGGAAAATCCTAATATGCTATTTTATCCATTGCATTAAGACCTTCCTCAGTATTAAAGTGTTTTTCTTCAGTTTTAGACTCTAGGGAGCTTCTGACTGAATCTCCTTTCTGGCCTTTATGATAAGTTTTTGAGATAAATAATTAACTTTTTAAAAGAGGGAAAATTTTATTTTTAATTTTTTGAAGGGAGAAGTATAGGAAAATTTATTATCACTTGTGATACAGATGATGACAAAGTGAAATAAAATACCAGATATTTTTGTATAATTTGCATCTTAATAAAGTACACTTGGGTTTAAAAAATAAAGCACAGAGTGAGCTGAGATCATGGCCCCCATAAAGATAAGGGGACCTCAAGCTAATGGATCACAAGACCCTCAAAACAAGCAAAAACATTCAAACATCGGTAAAGAAATTGAAGTCCTGAAATAAAAGATGATGGCACATGCCTTTGGGGACTTATAAGCAGACAACCTCTGTTTAAAAAGCTGTCATAGTTGTGTGGGTATATTCTATCAGGTCTTGCTTTTTTTCCCTCTCTCTGTCTAAGGGACTCATAGATCAGGACATCTTAAACCTCAACATGCCTACAGATCACCTGGGAATTTTATTAAAAGGTTAACACTGATTCAGCAGGCCTGGATTGGGGCCCAAGGTTCTGCTTTGGCATCTAGTTCCTGTCCACAGACCATACTTTAAGTAGAAAGACTGTAGAGGACTTTTGTTTGTAGTCAACCACATCCTATGTCCCATTTCGTATCCCAGGGGTATTATGTTAACAGTGCTCACCAAAAAGCAAACAATGAGACAAGGATTTAGGGGCAAGAAACTTATTTGGAAGCTTCAATGAGAGTGAGGAAGTGAAATAGGAAAGGGAGGAAGACCAATAAGGGGTGAATCAATAAATTGTCAATGGTTCTCTTCTGGTGAGGCCCCCCTAAGAGATTGTGTAGAATGTTGCTGTTGTTGTTCAGTCGCTAAGTTGTATCTGACTCTTTTTGACCTCATGGAATGTAGCACACCAGCACCCCATGATTTCCCAGGCAAGAATACTGGGGTGGGTTACTGTTTCCTTCTCCAGGGGATCTTCCTTACCCAGGGATGAAACCCATGTCTCCTGCTTGGCAGGAAGATTCTTTACCACTGAGCCACCTGGGAAGCCCCTGTGTAGAATGCCATTGTCCAAAAAAAAAAAACTTATCTGTGATGAAAATGTTATATGTTTGCCCTATCCAATATGGCAGCCACTAGCCATCTGTGAGTACTGTGCACTTGAATTGAGGCTAGTGTTACTTAGACACTAAATCTTTTATTTTAATATTCATCAGTTTTCATTTAAATAGCCACATGAGGTTACTGCCTACTGTGTTGGACAGAGCAGGTATAGAAAATAACTTGGAATTGTCCCATTAAGGACCAAGAAATCTAGAGGGGTATTTACCTTCCAAATCTCTTCCTTCTTGAGGGTTGTTCCTGGAAATTGGTCAGTTCCTAGTAGTTCTACCATGCTCCCCTGGTCAGAGCATACCCACAGCAGAGTCACAGGTGCCTAAGTAGGAAATCTTCAGTGTATATGGAAACTGTCCATCCCAGATGGAGGTGATCCCCAAGGAGATGAGTCTAGGAGAGATGAGCAAGGTACTAACAGCCTTTGCTAAAAGAATCTAGATTTTTTTCTGCACCTGACCTGTCCTTCATTCCAGGAGCAGACCCTGAATAGCATAAGCTCTTCCATGCATTCCATACTCCTGACCACCATCCTGATGCAAAGCCTAGTAGATTATCTAGGCTGGTTCAATCAAGGTGACTCTTGGGATTTTGGGATGCTGGACTACTGAAAAGATTCCGTCACCTCTGGACCACGTGATCCACAGATACCAAACTGCAGTGATTTTGCTTCACAAAAGATAAGACTGACATGGAGAACAGCAAAGCACACAGAGACAGGAAACCCAGTTTGTATTGGTTAGGATTGCTTTGAGCTGCCAGTGACAGAATACCCAGCTCATAGGACCTTAAGTAACGATCTCACATAATGAGAAGTCTCAAGGTAGGCAAGTCCAGATTCGGTGCAACAGCTCAAGGACATAAGATTTTTTTTTTTAAGATTTATTTATTTATTGTGGTTCTGGGTCTTTGTTGCTCTGTGCAGGTTTCCTCCAGTTGTAGCAGGCAGGGCCTACTCTTCATTATCATACACGGACTTCTCATCGCAGTGCTTCTCTCATTGTGGAGTATGGGCTCTTAGGCTCAGCAGTTGTGGCACAGGGCCTTAGTTTCTCTGAGGCATGTGGGATTTTCCCCAGACCAGGGATTGAGCCACGTCCCCTGCATTGGCAGGTGGACCCCCAACCACTGGACCAACAGGTAAGCCCCATGGACTCAAGATTTTTATATCCAGTCTGCTACTCTGCTATCAGCCAAGTTGGCTTTATGGGTTGCTTCATGGTCACAAGATGGCTGCGATAGCTCCAAACATCATGTTCTCAAGCCAACATCCAAAGCAGAAAGAAAAAGACAGACAGAAAGTATTTCCTCTTTTGCTATATTTCCCTCTTAGGATTGACTTGTGCTGATCATGACCCACCTTCTAGAAATGGAACATTGTGGGGTTTCATTAGCAAAGAAAGAGAGGACGTGGCTCTTGGGTACATACTAATAGTGTATGACACCTGTTGACACCACTGAGCCACTGAATACAACCAACCCTGAAACTCATCCTCACTCTGAATTCCTCATTTACATGAGTCAATAAATCCACCTACTGTGTAAATTTTAGTTGTTTCTCTCATTTGTATCCAATAACATCCTAACCAATATAGATAAAAAGACTTCCTGTCCAAAGACTCAGATTCAGCAGATCTCATCCTCCTTACTCCTGGATGCAATGACAACTGATCCTCAAAGGGTACAAGGTGTGCCTCCTCTTCCCAAGAGTGAAATTTGGTTTGGAAATCATTTGCTATTTTATACTTGGCATGAACAGAGACCTACATGCCTCATGAGCAATTCTCATGAGCTACTTGCAATTCTCACACGTCACCTAATACCAGTCATCCATGCTTGGTCTCCTGAACCACAACTCTGCTTTGCCCGAAGATCTGTTTAACACACCAATCCCCTGCTGAGTCTGAAGCTAATTCTGACATCCAGCCTGCTTGGTTGGTCCTTTAGCCATCTTCACCCCTGCTCCATAGTTCCTTCCAGTATTTCTGTTATGGGGGCTGGATGCTGCCTCCAGAACCTTTGCTTTGACCTTTGCAGATCTACATTCTGGCAAGAATCTGACTTGAGAACTGCTGATGACTCAAAGTGCCCGTAACAACTCTTTTCTCCACCATGCCAATTGACCTTTCGGCTTTTATTTCTGTATGTTTGGACTTGAGGATGCTATGGTCACAGAACTAGGGGATTTAGATTGATGACCTCTGTATGGATGGGTCAAGTCATTGCTGTCCCAGTTAAACTCCAGACCCAAGCCTCAAATTAGTCTCCTCTCTCATGGGAGATTAGGGTATGCACAGAAGCTAGGGAAGAGCCATTTCTGACAGTGTTTTACCCACTGACAAAGGTTTCTAGAAAGTCAAAGATTTCTCAACTTAAACAATTTTTTAAATTACTCACTTAAGAAATCAAAACATGTAACCTAAGTGTTTAGAATGGTGTAGCCTATGGCTTATAAGTAGCTACTATTCATACATTACTACCATTTAGGCATTCTATGGTGTTGGGAGTGGTGGGGAAGGTGAATGTGAGTCCTGCAACTGAGAACCTCCAATTCTCAATTCAGGAGTCAAGCATTTACTTTGAAGAGTTAAATGACTTTGCAAACATTAAGTCAATATAAAGGGTTGTCATTGAGTGTTGTCAAAAGATACAGTAAAGATAAGCAGTGCTGTGAATCTGGAAGAGAGAGAAACATGGTTCATCTAGTCTTTGGAAAATGTCTGAAAGAAGGAGGTTCTTTTTGGGCTGAAGATCTGGCAAGAGTGGACCATATGTAAAAGGAAGAAGTTTCAATCTTTGAGAAACAACAAAGATGTTAAGCGGAAGGTGTGATTGGCTAAGGTGACACATTTATTTAAGGGATCAGAAAGTGGAAATGTAAGTTGGGTCTAGAGTTATTTGACAAAGAGTATCTGAATCCCTACTGTGTGTCAGTTATTATGTTGACCATTGAGAATTTTAATAAAAATAAACAGTTCTTGTTCTTTTATAGCACATGGCCAAGTTACAGACAGGAAATGTTACTAATAAAAGATGATAGGTTAAACTTTTAACTTTTCTTCGACTCATCCACTGTTTTTCCTCAGTCCCCAACTATTGTCCATCCTACCCTCAAAATGTCCTTCAAATCCATTCCCACTTCTTCATCCAAACTGTTACTGTCTTACCTCAGATTTTTATCTGTCACCTGAAATACTGCAAAACCCACTTACTGGCTTCAGTTTTCTACTACTGGCCTTCCCCCATACCCACATATTAACCAATTTACTTCCACGGAGTATATCTAAGCGTATTTTTTACTAACTCATGGTTCCTATGTCTTATTTACTCCATTTACTTTGCAAAAAAAAAAAAAAAAGTTTATTATTCTAGTCTGACTTCCCTGTGTGGGAATCTGGGATAACAACCCCAGACAGGTTTGGGTGATCCCAGAGCTCCAAGGGCTGCAGAGTGTAGAGCCAAGGGAAAGCCTAAAGTTCAGAACTTCACTTGAAACCCTCAAGTGAAATGTCAACCCTGAAATACCAGTCAGGTTTGAGTAGAGCAGAAGAAATCAGGGACAATGCAAAAGATGTGAATAATGATTTACCATGGATTTGCAAACCAATAGGCCCTATTCAGAGGGGCTTTCCAGGTGGCACTAGTGATAAAGAATCTGTCTGCCAATGCAAGAGACATAAGAGATGCGGGTTCTATCCCTGAGTAGAGAAGATCCCCTGGAGGAGGGCATAGCAATCCACTCCAGTATTCTTGCCTGGAGAATCCCATGGGTAGAGGAGCCTGATGGGCTACAGTCCATAGAGTTGCAGAGTTAGACATGGCTAAAGTGGCTTAACATGCCCGCAGGCACTGTTCAAAACACTTTCATGCATTCGTTGTTTTAATTATACTAAACTGGAATTGTTGTTGCTGTTGTTTAGTCATCTAGCCATGTCCAACTCTTTTGTTGACCCCATGGATTGTAGCCCACCAGGCTCCTCTAGCCATGGGATTTCCCAGGCAAGAACACTGGAGTGGGTTGCCATTTCCATCTCCAGGGAATTTTCCTGATGCAGGGATCAAACCTGTGTCTTCTGTCTTGCAAGTGGATTCTTTACCACTGAGCTACATAGGAAGCAAACTGGAATATTACCCAATTGTGAAAAAAAAAAAAAAGAATGAAATAATGCCATTTGCAGCAACATGAATGGACCTAGAGGTTACCATACTAAGTGAAGTAAGTCAGATAAAGACAAATAGCATATGATATCACTTATATGTGAAATCTAAAAAAAAAATGATACAAATGAACTTATTTACGAAACAGAAACAGATTCACAAACTTCAAAAACAAACTTGTGGTTACTAAGGGGGTAACAGGATGGTGGGTAGGGATAAATTAGGAGTTTGAGACTAACATATACAAACTGCTGCTGTTGCTGCTAATTCGCTTCAATCATGTCCGACTCTGTGTGACCCCATAGACGGCAGCCCACCAGGATCCTCTGTCCACAGGATTCTCTAGGCAAGAATACTGGAGTGGGTTGCCATTTCCTTCTCCAGAACATATACAAACTAGTATATAGTGAAAGTCGCTCAGTCATGTCCAACTCTTTGCGACCCCATGGACTATACAGTCCATGGAATTCTTCAGGCCAGAATACTGGAGTGGGTACCCTTTCCCTTCTCCAACCCAGGGATCAAAACCAGGTCTCCCACATTGCAGGCAAATTCTTTACCAGTGAGCCACAAGGGAAGCCCACACTACTGTATATAAACTATCAATAGATAATCAATAAGAACATATTGTATAGCACAGGGAACACTACTCAATATTCTATAATAAGCTATATGAGAAAATAATCTGAAAGCAAATGGATATATGTATATGTATAGCTGAATCACTTTGCTGTACACCTGAAACTAACACAACATTGTAAATCAACTATACTCCAATATAAAATAAAAAATTAATTAAAAAAACAAGAAATCAGGGACAAGGCAAAAGATATGATTAATGACTTGGCATGGATTTTGCAATCCACTAGGCAATGTTCAAAACACTTTCATGCATTGGCTCATTTAATCCTACTAAATCTTATGAGAATATTATAACACGTTTTCAAAGTTCACTGTACGCCACCTCTCTTTTATGGAAGCCCTACATTAGTACCTGCTTTTGCTAACCAAAAGAAATCGAAAGAGGATTTTTGTTTCTATGAAAAAGAGCAAAAAACGAAAACAGTGTTCCACATTTATTTTGCAGGGAGCCTGGACCCCAAGCTGTGAGAGCAGCCCTGTGAGCTCCTTCCCAGGGAGATACAGTCAACATCTCTGTATCAAGCCACCATAGCTTTAAACCATGTCTGTGAGCATCTAGGCTTCATCTCCATTTATGTTGTGCATCTGTTAGCGAGATGTGTCCTAAGGTCAGTTTACAAAAGGTGACATAGGAATGCTCTGCTTTCGTACAGCAGGGCACATCTTTACTATCATCATCATGACAAGTTTACAAATTAGATAAATAGGACATAAAGAAGTCATATAACTTACCAAAGGTTACATAGTTAGTAATAACGGACTGGAATCCAAACACACATGATTTATTTCTAGAGTCTGGGCTTCCCAGGTGGCACTAGTGGTAAAGAATCCACCTGCAATGCAGGAGATGCAAGAGACACAGGTTCAATCCCTGGATTGGGAAGACCCCCTGGAGTAGGAAATGGCAACCCACTCTAGTATTCTTGCCTGGAAAATCCCATGGACATAAGAGCCTGGTGGGCCCCAGTCCATAGGGTGGAAAAGAGTTGGACACAACTGAGTGAGCACAAACACATGTGCTCTTAACCACTCTGCCATATTGCCTCTGTAAAGTGCAATCACAAAAACAAATTAAGATCATAACAAGACTAAGATATGAATTTGGACATACATCTCTGAGCCACTAAAACAGAGCTGCAAGAGCTTTTGAAAGGTTATTCACAACTTGAATAATGGCTAGGGAAGAGGTGGATAAAGATGCAGGCCAGTTCCTTATATTTTTGTCCATATGTGTCATCTAATATAGATGCTATTCACCATCTCATTATTTTTAGCACCCTATCATTGACATATACCTTCAGAGAGGGCCACCCTGGTTTCTCCTCCCTTGCACTGATCCACATTTCCATATGTTCACTTCTGTTTTTTATTGTTTCATTGTAAATTTTAATTTTTTTGTTTGTATTTTCTTTTTTTCTTGTTCTCCTTACAATTCTTATTTATGTCATCTGTCTCTCCTTTAACTTCACTTCCTTTGCCTTGACATCTTGGCCTTTCTGCTCCAGTTTTATGGATGTCAGGCAGGTTCTAAAGTATTACTTTATTTCCAACAGTAAATCATTTTGAAAGAACTCCTCTTTCCTTGAATCTTTAAGGTGTTCTTCCCTTTCCCTTATTCTGTGGTGCTTTTTGTCGGCTTCAGGTAGTTGTGGTTTCTGTTTATTTATCCTCAAATAAGAACACATCCACCTACATGCAGTGTCACCAGTACGCTGATGATGGATTTCCCTTGGCTCAAGCCTCAAGAGTGGTAGCTTGGGATTGTTTTCCAGATCTATAGCTGGGCAGAGATTGGTAGGCACACTTAGCTCCTTGCCCAATGTCCCCTCCTTGGCCTACTTGGGTCACATGTGGCTTGCTGGATTGAGAATGGATCTTCTCTTTCCCTGCCACCTGGCTCTCCAATACTCTGAACTAGTTGCTTTTGTTGTTTAGTTGCTAAGTCATGTCTGACTCTTTTATGACCCCTTGGACTGTAGTCTGCCAGGCCCCTCTGTCCATGGGATTTCCCAGGCAAGAGTACTGGAGTAGGTTGCCATTTCCTCCTCCAGGGGATGTTCCTGACCCAGGGATGAAACCCATCTCCTGCATTGCATTGCATTGCATTGCATTGCAGGTGGATTATTTACCACTGAGCCACCAGGGAAGCCACACTCTGAACAAGAGAAGTGGGCAAAGGTTCTCAGCTGTTCCCTTCACTATGCATCCCTATACTACTGTACCTGCAGGGACTATACCTTTCAGATTCTCATGAGTTGAGACCTAGACTTTCTCAAACAGAGGAAGGGTCTAGCTATGAATTCAAGTTCCTGTTGCTTCGATTGCCTCAATAAAGCTGACCCATGACTATTTGCCTCTCCATGTCACCAACAGCTCTGTAGTTGATAGAAATAATAACTCAACTGTGAGGCCCACTTTTCCATGTTATTGTGTTGTAAGAAGTCGCAAAAGGCAATGTGTGACCAATCAAAGCTATTCCACGCTCACAAGAGAGAGGATCACAGCTTATTATTTTCTTGTGCTTGGTTATGAGGGGCTTTGTTTATGAGCATCATCTGCTGAAGGATTTTCTTGATGCTATAATTTAGTATATATTTGTAATATATTTGAAAAGTATATATCCCAACTTCCCAATGGAAGCAGATTGTGAGAATTCAAATATTGCATCTTCTCTCAGAACAATCATCCACTTCAAGGGAACATAAGAATACAAAAAGACCTATTTAGTGCTCAGATTATCACAGCAAAGCCAGTTAGATTAGTCTAACAATTATCCTGATTGTTGCTTTGGATTCACCCTTCCATTGAGACTAACGTCGTAATGAATTAACTCTTTCTTGCTCAACCAGCTCACCAGCTGATTGCTGGTGGAAGTTACCTCTGATGAAGACATTTAACATGTGTTCAACCAGGACTTTTTGTAGGCCTCATGGAGAGTATGATCAGGTTGAAGAGACAAATATTAGGTAAAAACAAAAACCATACATAATTGTTAATTAGGGAAATACTAAAAAGGAAACCAAATAGGTACAATGGGAAAAGGACCAAAGTTAGAGTTCAGGATGATCTTTCCAAGGAAGGGTGATTTAGGTTGCAGTAGAAGTAATTCAGGCAATGAATGAAGACAAGCTATTCCAAGTTGAAGGAACAGCATGTACAAAGCAATGAGGCAGAAGAACATGGCAGGTTTGAGGGACTGAAAGAAGGCCAGGGCAGTTGGAGGTTAGCGAGTAGGAGGGAGAGTCTTACAGAAAGGAATAGGACATGAACAGCTGTTGAGGGCATTTGGGCGAATCAACAAAAGACGAATAAGTGCATTGCCAAGGAGCAGCGTGGTCCCTTGAACTTAACACAAATTAATGTTGATCCAAGTCAGCACAGTTTTGGAACTTTCTCCAGCAAAATCCTATCACTCTGTCTGTCTTTCAGTTTTGCCTGTTAAGGAGACGTGGGAAAACCCAGCTTTACCCTTGGTGATGGTCTCCCTGCTCCCTTCCCTCTGCATTTCTCTCATTTGTGCTGGAAGACCTACTTAACCTCCTTAAATCATATTCTGGGAACACACTATCCTAAGCAGAGAGATTATTGGAAAGCTGTCAATGTGTCTTTGACTCTGAACCGAGCTGGCTTTGATACTGAATCCCAGGTTGTACCACTCACCACACAACAAACCAAAAAATCAAGAGCAGAATTGTGGGGGCAGGGAATAGCAACTTCATTTGGAAAGCCATCAGGCTGAGAAGATGGTGGACTAATGTCCCAAAGAACCATCTTGCCTGATTAGAATCCAGGCTTCTTTTATATTGAAAGAGGAAGGAGTAAAGTCAAACATTCCTTGGTTCTAGTCTGCATCTGGAGGGGATGTATTCATTTCTTCTTGTCTGCAGTCATTCACAGGTGGACCTGGTCAGGATGTTTCCTGTGAGCTAAACAAAGGTATTTCAGCTTAATGCTCGTTACCTGGGAGGCAGGGTTCCCAGTGATGGGCCATATGATATGTAATTTATACTTATTGGCGACCTATCTTTAGTGATTGTGTGCGTGCATGCATGCTAAATTGCTTCAGCCATGTCTGACTCTTTGCTACCCTATGGACTGCAACCCACCAGGCTCCTCTGTCCATGAGATTATACTGGAGTGAGTTGCCATGCTCTCCTCCAGAGGGTCTTTCTGACTCAGGGATTGAATCTGCATCTCTTATGTCTCTGGCATTGTCAGAAGGGTTCTTTACCACTAGTGCCACCTGGGAAGCCCATCTTTAGTGATTAACTTGTAGAAAAAGCAATAGAATACCCAGGTTAAAGTAACAGATCCAGTATGGAGTCAGATTTATTCTTCCCTATTATAGTTTCTGATAGTGTCTCTCATCCCATCCTCATTCATCTCCTTCCCTGTGGGAATGGGATGACCTTTCAGTAATCTGGCTTTACCGGGACCACCTCCAATATATTGCTCAACTCTGAGTTTCCATTTTGAGAAACTCATGTCCCATCTCTGCTTACCTTTAGAATAAAAGCCATGATCTTATTTTTATAAACCTTTAATTTTTGTCCAATCATTCACCTGGGCTCCTGGTACTAGGAAGCCCCTACGGTTATACAGAGAGCATTATCGTATGACAGTTTTAATCCTTCCAATAAAATCTCTTAGAGTTAACCTAATCTTTTCCACTTGCACTGGAAACTAATTTCCTATTGTTCAGACCTTGGTAGAAACCAGATGATTTGGTCACAACCTTCCCTGTGGAGTCAATATTCGTGTTACAAAAAAATAATTAAATCACCCCATTCAACCTTCCTTTTGCTGGACTAATTTAAATCCCTTAAACTTTTTTTCCCCTTTTTTTTGGTCACATACTTAGACCTTACATATTTAAGGGCTTTCAAGGGCAAGTCTTCCTATTTACCACGGTAAAAGCTTTCCAAAAATGATAACAGCCACAAGGACAACAATACCTTGCAACTTGATGGCACTTAACTTTTTGCCTAGTGCTTTTTTTGCACATACATTATCTTATTTTGTCTGCTTAATGACTCTGTGAATCAGGGAAGGTGGATGTTATTATCTCCCTGGGGAAAAAAATAAAACAAAATTCAGCCTTAATTTGCTTCTGTAGAGATTCAGGATCAAGTTGGACCAACGTGAGGCTTCAGCCACATCACTACGGTCTCCCTCTGAGCCCTTCGCTGACTTGTTCCTTGTCCAATGCCTTCGCCTTTTATCAAAGGTCACCCAAGGATAAGAATAGCCAACCTTTGTTGAGAGTTTAATATATGTCAGATATTGTGCTCCTTAAGTGCTTTAAAAGCATTATCTTTCAACTCTCATGACAAAGGGAATGGTTCTATTATTATCCCTTTTGCTCAGAAGACTAATATGAAGCTCAGAGAGGTTAAGGAATGCATCCAGGATGCCACAGCTTCAGTGACAGAGGCAGGGTTCAAAGTCAGGTGTGTGTGGCTCCCCACCCTGCACTCTTAGGAATGGTATGCTGGGACTTTCCTGGTGGTCCAGTGGTTAAGAATCTGCCCGCCAAAGCAGTGGACATGGATTTGAGCCCTGGTCTGGGAAGATTCCACCTGGCTTGGGGGAGCTAAGCCCCTGTGCCACAACTACTGAAGCCCGTGTGCCCTGAGCCCATGCTGCACAACAAGAGAAAACACCACGATAAGTCCGAGCACTGTAGTTAGAGAGTGCAACTCACTGCAGCTAGAGAAAAGCCTGCACACAGCAACAAAGACTCAGCACAGCCAAAATAAATAAATAAATAATTTTTAGAAAATTTTTAGAAAAAAGCTTTTGTAAAAAAAAAAAAAAGCTAGATATGATGCAGTGCTGCCTCAGGAACCCACAGAACAGATCCCCATGTGTTTGCTGTGAACCTCTTGGTAAGGACATTGTCACCCTATGAAATCTTCCTAGCTAAGGACCCTGTTTGGAAAACTCTCCCAAAATTTACTACTAGGAAGAATGGGCTTTCCCTGAAGGTAAGGGGTTTTTGTGGATGTTGACTTTTGTGTTTGGTGCCATTTTGTGTTTTTACTTTCTGTCAACAAAAAGAAATGTGTTTTCCGTGTTATCATGAAAAAATAGTAACGGGCATCCCAGGTGATGCCAGTGGTAAAGAATCCACTTACCAATGCAGGAGGCACAACAGATGTGGGTTCAATCCCTGGGATGGGAAGATCCCCTGGAGTAGGAACAGGCAACCCATTCCTATTTCCAGGGAAGTATCCTTGCCTGGAAAATTAATTCCATGGACAGAGGAGCCTGGTGGGCCCTGTCCATGGGGTGGCAGGATCAGACACAACTGAGCATGCATGCACCATACACACTATATACACTACATAGTGTATACATACACTGTACAAGAATTAGAAAGAATTGACTTTGAATGCTCTCTGAGAATCAGAACTTGATGGGCTTAGGTGCAGCTCTGCTGACTTATGTGACCACTCAAGTTGCTTTAGAGCCTTGGTTTAATTTCTGAAATGAGTATACTAACAGCAAATTTTGGCTTTCCAGGTGGTTCAGTGGTAAGGAATCCTCCTGCCAATGCAGGAGATGCAGGTTTGATCCCTGGGTTGGGAAAATCCCCTGGAGAAGAAAATGGGAACCCAGTCCAGTACTCTTGCCTGGGAAATCCCATGGTCAGAGGAGCCTGGCGGGCTACAGTCCATGAGGTTGCAAAAGAGTAGGACATGACTAAGCAACTAAATAACAACAGCAACAACAAAGAGCAAATTTAGAGACCACCGTGAGAGTTGGAGATAATGTATGTGAGAGTGCTGCTGCTGCTGCTAAATCTCTTCAGTCGTGTCCGACTCTGTGCGACCCCATAGACGGCAGCCCACCAGGCTCCTCTGTCCCTGGGATTCTCCAGGCAAGAACACTGGAGTGGATTGCCATTTCCTTCTCCAATGAGAGTGCAGTCCTAGTAATAATACGTCTTTTTTTATCCTCTACTTCCCAGGATCAGAATCCCACTCCTATTTGGGGGAAATCCCTATTATTTTGGTCTTGGTAGGAGGCAAGTTCCCATCTTCAGCTGTAGAAACTGGAGAGGGATACATCATCAGGCAGGGATCTTGACTGTGATCCACACAAAGTGGGATCATTTATAGATCATTGGGTGGGTGAAAGAAATGGGCCCCAGGATGACCATGCCCCAAACTGTGCTGGAGAGCTGGTCCAGGGAGGAAACTTTGGAGCTGCAGTTGAGTCTTAGATTCTAGAGCTCATGCTCCTACTAGGAACTAGACTTCTTGGTACAGTTCAGATGCCACTTCTGCATGGTTCTTAACCTTGTAACCAGCAGCTCCACAAAATGGAAGCTCCACATAGAACCCATTTCCTTGTGTTGTCCTCTCTCGATGGGTGGAGCTGAGGTCACAGGTCTGGGCCAAGACTTCGAAGGAATCCAGAAAAATTATTTTTCAGATTTCTACCTTGAGAAGATGGGACCTATTGGGGAGGGCGTGGATTACCCAGAGATTACAAATTGATTAAAAGGAACTGGGCAGCCAAAAATAGGACAAATATCCAAATACCTATCACAGGGCAGATATTCCCTCCCGGCACTCTCTGGGAACTAAAACATGAGCAGGTGACTTAGGCTGAGCCAATCAAATGTCCCCATCAAAGACTTTGCCATCTGAGAGAGTAAAGCAGACACACACGTCAGTTGGAGATGGTTCCAGTGACCACTGAAAAGCTGGTGTGGCAGCAGTGTAGGCTCAGAAATTAAAGAAAGTTAACATGTTAGCTTTCTTTAAGGGATGACAGGACCCAGAGTGACCTCTAATTACACTCTTTCTGAGGCATGGTCTTGATAATGCTTGTACCATTTTGTTGTTGTTCAGTTGGTAAGTCGTGTCTGACTCTTTGGGACCCCATGGACTGCAGCACGCCAGGCTTCCCTGTCCATCACCAACTCCCGAAGTGCGCTCAAACTCATGTCCATTGAGTCAGTGATGACAGCAAACCATCTCATCTTCTGTTGCCCACTTCTCCTCCTGCCCTCAATCTTTCCCAGCATCAGGGTCTTTTCCAATGAGTCAGCGCTTCACACCAGGTAGCCAAAAAATATTGGAGCTTCAGCTTCAGTATCAGTCCTTCCAATGAATATTCAGGGTTGATCTCCTTTAGGATGGACTGGTTGGATCTTCTTGCAGTCCAAGGGGCTCTCAAGAGTCTTCTTCAGCACCACAACTCAAAAGCATCAATTCTTGAGCACTCTGTCTTCTTTATGGTTCAACTCTCAAACCCATACATGACTACTGGAAAAACCATTGCTTTCACTCTACAGACCTTTGCCGGCAAAGTGATGTCTCTGCTTTGTAATACATTTATCTAGATTTGTCATAGCTTTAAAGAAACCTAAGTCAATGGTTTCTTGTAAAAGGAGACAACTCCAGAACGGCTGGATGGAATAGATACATGGGGGTGGGGGGGCAGGGCAAAGAGCATCCAGGTTCTCCCAGCACCTCCAGGTGCTCACCAACCTGGAAGCTCTCTGAACCCCACACTTTGGGTTTTTATGGAGGCTTTTTTTTAACACAAGCACAGTTGAATAAAGCACTAGTCTTTTGCTACAGATTCAACCTCTAACCCCTCTCCCCTTCCTGAAGGTCAGGGGGCTACTGAGAGTTCCAACCCTCTAATAACCCAGTTGGTTTCCTGGTAATCAGCCCCCAACCATAGGTGCAGTCCAAAGCCATCTCATTAACATAACAAAAGACACTTCAAATCATTCAGGAAATTCTGAGGGTTTTAGGAACTTTGTGCTCTAAAGGACAAAGGCTAAATACAGATTGCTTTTTATAAATCACAATCTCACACTAAATTTGTAGTGTAACTGACTCTTTCTGCCAGGAGGTCTTAAGGGAAGTTTGGAGTATCCATTGTGCACAGAAAATTTTTGGTCCATTGCCAGAAATGCACATCTAGCAGGAAATAGCCTGAGGCAGTATTTCCAAGTCTGTTCCCTTATCACCCAGAGCTCAGAAGAGCAGCTCATTGTTAAATATTTGTTTATAAAACACTCCTAGGCTACTTGCTGTGTACCCTTCCACTGAAAGCAATCCTGGGAGGCCTGATTATTCTCTGAAAAGCAACCAGTACGCAAACTGTCCACAGTAATTCTGCCATCCAGATGGTGTGCCCCGCCTACTGCCAAGGCCATTTTTCCTTCATCCTTATTGGCAAAGTCCCCAGCTCCAGGCCTGAGACTCAGGTTCAAACCCTGGGTTGGGAAGATCCCCTGGAGAAGGATATGGCAAACCACTCCAGTATACCTGCCTGGAAAATCCCGTGGACAGAGGAGCATGTCAGGCTACAGTCCATGGGATTGAAAGAGTCGGACACGACTTAGCAACTAAACCACCACCAGCTCCAGGAAGAAATCCTTGTTAGTCTGAATCTACCACTGAGGTACTCCTTGCTCAAAATTGGTTTAGAGTTGTGACTTAAGGCAGTTCTGGCCAAAGAGATGTGATAAATATTCTGTAGCTTTAGGCATAGGTGTCATTACCAATGTAAAGGGACACGGTAAAAGAGATAGCCTCTTCTTCCTTTGGACACTTTGGTGTGTGCATATCATGCTTGAAATGACAGCAGCTGTTCTATGACCATGATTTCACCAAGCATGAAGCTAATACCATGGGGGACTTCCCTGACAGTCCAGTGGCTAAGATTCAGGGGGCCCAGATTTGATCCCTGGACAGGGAGACCTGGGTTTGATCCCTGGGTTGGGAAGATCCCCTGGAGAAAAGAATGTTTACCCACTCCAGTATTCTGGCCTGGAGAATTCCGTGGACTGTAGAGTCCATGGGATCACAAAGAGTCAGACACAACTGAGCGACTTTCACTTTTTCACTTTCGGGGAACTAGATCCCACATGCTGCAACTAAGGATCCCGTGTGCCAAAACTAAGACCTGGGACAGCCCAATAAACAAATATTTTTTAAAAAATGGCACGGTCGAAAGAGAAGAGAGATGGATCTTTAATATATGTCACTCACTGAACCTTGATTTAATCAGTTCTGAAGCCATCTTCAGATGCTTGCAATCCTGCATCCTCAGGATGCTCAGATAGAAAAAAGGGCAATAGACTTCACAGCTTCTTTAGAAAGGAATGGCCTCCTGCCATGGCCAGTCTTTATGGGAAAGATAAATGTTAGCTTATTGTAGAGAAGGACTGCTTGTCTAGCATTCCTCTTTTTCTAGAGCCTCTTTCTAGTGCCCAGTGATCAAAAAGAATTGGTATAGGTATTTACCCAGAGCATCCAGAGGCAAAGTAGCTGGAAATGGCTTCTAAATATCAGTCAAGGTCATAATAAGAAAGGAGAGAAAGAGGGACTGAACATCAGACCTTCAAAATGGACCATGACCATCAACAGGAAACAGTGATGGAAAGCTGGGGATTGGAGCCAGGTTGCAATGCAGTGCACTGAGTGGGCCTTGGAAGAGGGTCAGAACCAGGTAACTCTGGGTATTCCAGATCCAGGTTGATGAATCAGGGAGACAGGCTCTTGCAGGGCTGAAGGCCAGTGGCTGTTTACTACTAAAAATGTTCCCTCTTCATGTCTTGCAACACTGACAAGACGCAATGACAAGATAAAGCCAACCCAATATTACCCATGAACCTTTGCAGGTTTCACTTTACTACAGAACCAATAGAAGAAGACAATCTGGTACCTTCTCGGTTTTCACCAGCTATGTGTCCTGGTTGCCTTTGAATAAAAACAAATTTTGTCTGATAGCCACAGTGACATTTTGTCTTTGGGAGTTTATTTTCTGTTGTGAAGGACAAATATATCCTCAAACATATTTCAGCCAGTGCTTCCAATTTCCTATATTTTGTGAACACTACAATAGCTATATAATATCTAGTCATGGATATGGATATAGCAGTCTGAAATTTAGGGTAATAAAGTAGGACATCTCAAAATCAGGCATCTTCTGAATTAATAACCTATTTTTGGTGATTTTTTTTTAGGATGACCTCTCTAAGCTAATATACTTTTTATATTAAAGCAGAGGCTTTGGGGAAAGCTGAACATTCACATTTTGTACAGACTAGGACAGCCTTTGGCCTTAGAGTTACTCTTGTCCTAGGGTAAACACAAGAGACCCCATGATAACAATGAATCAGAAATTTATGGGGAGTTTAAGGGTACTATGTGGGGATGTAGCTAGGTGTGTCTTGTAACTTAGTAAGACCAGGAAACGTGAGAGGAGGGCGCCTGTGTGCTAAGTTACTTCAGTCATGTCCGACTCTTTACAGTCCTATGGACTGTAGCCCGCCAGGCTCTCTGTCCGTGGGATTCTCCAGGCAGGAAAACTGGAGTGGATTGCCATGCCCTCCTCCAGGGGGTCTTCCTGACTCAGGGATCGAACCTGTGTATCTTTATGTCTCCTGCATTGGCAGACAGGTTCTTTACCACTAGTGCCATCTGTGAAACCAAGAGGAGGGTAAAGAGAGCTAAATTAATACCATTTTGGGGGGATGGAGCAGCTCCTAGTTCTGAAGGAAAAGTGAAAGTGAAAATGTTAGTTGATCAGTCATGTCCAACTCTTTGCGACCCCATGGACTAGAGCCCTCCAGGCTCCTCTGTCCACGGGATTCTCCAGGCAAGAATACTAGAGTGGGTAGCCATTCCTTTCTCCAGGGCATCTTTCCATCCAGGGATGAACCTGGGTCTCCTGCGTTGAAGGCAGATTCTTTACCATCTGAGCTACCAGGGAATCCTAATATCCAAGCTCTCCAGTCAGCAGTGTCCATACCAGTATTCAGCCTTCCCAACAAATGGGTAGAGGACAGCTTCTGCAATTTTAGACGTGGCAATAAACCAAAAAGCCAAGTAGGTTATGGCTTTCTAAGAGTTCCACAAGCAGGCAGCCAGCCCTTTGCTCAAAGTGGGGCTCTGAGAGTAGGGTTTTTTGCTCTGGACAAGGATTGCGGGTTGGGTTGGGTTTGGGCTGCTCTGGGTCTTGCTGCATGTGGGCTTTCTCTAGTCGAGGCAAGCAGGGGCGATTCTCGAGTTGGAATGCCCGGGCTTCTCACTGGGGTAGCTTCTCTTGTTGCAGAGGGTGGGCTCTTGGCTCGAGGGCTTCGGTAATTGCAGTTCATGGGTCTCTAGAGCTCGGGCTCAGTAGTTGTAGTGCCTGGGCTTAGTTGCCCTGAAGCACATGGGATCTTCCAGGACCAGAGATGTCTCCTGCATTGACAGCTGGATTCTTAACCACTGGACCACCAGGGAAGTCCCAAGGATTGCGTTTCAATTAACCTCAGAGTCCCTAGGGAATATTTGTGAATGGACCAGTGGATGAATGGCAGGGGAAATGGTGCCCAGCAGTCCGTGTCTATGTCCTCGGTTGGGAATGAGATCCTAGGCGTAGTACTGGAATGGAAGCTGGTTCCAGGAGACAGAGAGTGTCTGTAGTATCTAAATAATGGGTCACTCCACGGGGACTCTTGCTAAAAAATAGAACTGGAGTCCAGATATACAACAGGTGTATCACATCTGATTCAAGTGTGTGGCAAAGGACTTGATGCCAAGACCCAGACTAGAGCTCCCGGCATGCTCCTAAGGACGGGCTGCAGGGGCCCTCTAGAGGCAGCAGCAAGAGGGCAGGGTCTCGGAGACTGGCTGGAAGAGGAAGCATCACCTGGGCTGAGGAGTAAGCATTTGGTCTGTGCTAGAATGCATCTACCTTCTTACTTTTTTTGGGGGGGGGGGCGTCCCTTCTATTTCTCTCTACTCAATCAAAATTTCTCATCACTAAGACTGCTCTTAGATTTCATATGGGTTTTATCTGGGTTTAAAAAAACCCAAAGACCCATGGGCTTAAGTCTTTCTGAGTCTATATGTAGGGTTGGTATCAGAAACACATCAGCACAGCCATGCAGATTGTTCACCTACTGAAATGTTCTCTGCTGGTTGATAAACAGCTGCTGTTCTGAGACCCATGAGTGTTTCTGCCAATATTCTGCACCCCACTAGACTTTGGACCTCCCATGATCCAGCAACTAAAGGGATAATTCTCAGCATAGCAGGAATTGGATCTGTCCTGAGCTGGGGGGTGGGGTGTAGTTCGAGCCATGCAGTTTACTGCAGGCTTTGAATGCATCCTTGGATGTATTTACCCTCAAGGTGAAGTTAACCACAGGATCACTATCAGATTGAGAGTGTGAGAGCTATTTTTGAGGGTGTTTAGTATATAGAGACCAAGCTACACAATCGTTTTTCTTCCTAAACTCTGAATATCCAGACCAGTGCAACAAGGAGCAGGTAGTGGACACAGTGTGATCTGAACAACTTCGTGTGCTGACTGCTACCTGCCTTTCTTTTCACAGATCTGCTTGTCACCCAAGAACTCAAACGAAAACAGATATGTGCCTTGGGCCAGAGCATGTGTTGGAACAGGAACTAAATTCTGGAAGCCTGAGAGTTCCTTGCATGGAGTAACAAACCAATCAGAGGGTGTAAGCTATGTATTTTTTGCTTTTGTTCTTATCTTCCCTTCCTTTGGTTATAGACTCACTCACCCCTGTGGTTGACCACATGGGTCTCTCAAGGTCAACCAGATCTTTTCTCAGAAGAATGGGGGTGTTCAAATCAATCGCATTCAGTCCCCCTAGGAGGAACTGCGTCCCTATTCCCAACACGCTGTCTGTTGGTCCTGTTCTATTTCTGAGTTGCTGAATGAACTCATTTGTCTTTCTCAACAAAGCTCCCTTTCTTCCTTTCTTTTTTTTTTTGATTGCTTGTGTCCTGGGGATCCTGACCAATAGACCCAGGTAGTAAGGTAAAAGAAAATCACAGCAAAAAGAGGTGTGTGTACTCTCATTAAAAACCACACAGACAGTTATTTTACATGAGTGTAGATGCAGAGACCTGGAACCAGCAATAGTTTTCTTAGTTGGATTTGAACTTTGTAGACTATGAAGTGTTTTTTCTGCATCCAAAATACTGTCAGCTGAACATTCCTTAAATACAGTTACACTTAGAATTAGCCTGACTTCTATGCTGTTGCCGCCATTGTCTTTTTGTCACTTTGGCAGAATCTTACGAAAAGAACAAAAAGGGGATATTATTGAAGGGCTGAACGTTGATAGACAGAGCCACAATGAACCAGCCTATGTCTGACATCCTTTCAAGGGAACTCTCATGATGTAGTAATTCATTTCCTGCAGGAACAATTTACTTCGAGCTTTTCTCTTATCCTCTGAAGAATCTAGGGGTGACAAGCACTTTCTGAGTGAACTCTAGGAGCTCAAATCAGGGGGGAAAAAGCCGTGGGAATGGTCTGGGAGAAATTAGCAGGAATGAATAACTCAAGTTTACAAAACAGTACGTGGAGAAACCAGCGATTTAGGATGCTGATCATTTATTTTGACAGGTGTAGTTTATCTCTGCTCATTTATAATAATTATACATTGTGGAGGCTCATTATCTTGGCCCCCCTTCTGTCTCAGTGCTGAGAGCAGTTAAAAGTAAATTTGGCAAGTCTAGGGGTGGGGGGTAGTGAGATAATGGGTGTTAATGACCAAATGGGAAATCTGTACTTGAGCCACTTACTGTGAGGGTGGCACACAGGTCATTGAAAGGGTGCAGTAAAGATTTGCAATAACATTTCTAAACTCTTGATATTTTTTTTTCTCCCATGAAGATTTCGTTGGGATGAAATACATTCAAAGACACACTTTCCCATTTCTAGTTACTCCCTCATCTCCTAAGAACACAGAATCTTTTGGATTTAGAGTTCAGAATGATACTGTTTTTCAGATGGAAGTCAATATAGATGTTTAGGAAAATCCTGGAATGTTTATTATTTGGGCTGGGGGATTTGGAGAGAGGCAATGCAATCACATGGACCTTGAAGCTGGAGATATTCCAAGCGCTACTACTTACTGAGTTAATTACAACTCAGTTTTCCTGTCATGATATTAACAGGGGGAGAATACTAGTACTTACCTGAAAGGTTTGTTTGGAGGATTAAATTAGCTAACATGAGCAAGAGTGCTTAGAAAACTGAATGGTACATATTAGATACTATGTATTATTTATTATTGTTGTTGTTATTATTTGTAAAAGAAGGAATAACAGTATCTACCTTACAGACTATGCTGCAAGGGCTAAATAATATAATTCATATAGAACTCAATAAAAGTTAGTTATTCTTAGTTCCATTCTGATTTTGTAAGATTAAAATTCTGAACTCGGAACTGTCTTAGAACTGAAGCTTCACGTTACAGACAACATGTTGCTCAGTTTCATTCAACAAGCATATTCTGAGTATCCATGTTTGGCCAAATCCTGGGAATATAAGATGAATTAGACTATCATCCTAACCCTCAGAAAGGGAAGGGAAACATAGAAGTGAATATCTTAATAGAGCTAGAACAGATGTTGAGAGATCCTTCACGCCATGTAGAATGGAAGACATAATATCGTGAATGGCCTCTTTTGAAAAGATTTGCTAAAAAAAAGCCATTGAACACTGAGAAGTATTTAAATAAGCAGGTCCTTTTCTCCATCTTTCACCAGCATCTTCCCATAAATGAGGTCCATGTCCTCCTGCTTTGTACAGATGAAGAGTACTCTGTTGCCTCTTGGACACCTGCTATGGCTTTGTTTTCCAGTTTATCCATTCAGGACTGCCATTAGCTTACAGGATGCCTTCGTTCAGATTAGAAAATAGCACTCTTGTTCTGGGTGTCCCCACGTCGAACTTGCACGACTGTATGTGAGACCCCAGACCTCTCTACTTCCTCACTTGCTCTGTTGACACCTCAACTCTGGATAGATCTGCCAATGAAGACATTCTTTGAGATCTAACTGGTGAAGAGCCACAGCTGCTCTTGCTGTTCGGTTGCTAAGTTGTGACCAACTCTTTGTGACCCCATGGACTTCAGCACGCCCAGCTTCCCTGTCCTTCACCATCTGCCCGAGTTTGCTCAAACTCATGTCCTTTGAGTCAGCGATGCCATCTAACCATCTCATCCTCTGTCACCCTCTTCTCCATTTGCCCTCAGTCTTGCCCAGCATCAGGGTTTTTTCCAATGAATTGGCTCTTCACATCAGGTGGCCAAAGTATTGGAGCTTCAGCTTCAGGCCTTCCAATGAATATTGAGGGTTGATTTCCTTTAGGATTGACTGGTTTGATCTCCTTGCTGTCCAAAGGACTCTCAAGAGTCTTCTCCAACGCCATAGTTCAAAAGCATCAGTTCTTCGACGCTCAGCCTTCTTTATGGTCCAACACTCACATTCATTCATGACTACTGGAAAAACTGTAGTTTTGACTGTGTGGACCTTTGTTGGCAAAGTGATGTCTCTGCTTTTTAATACACTGTCTAGGTTTGCCTTCCAAGGAGCAAGCTCTAAGGAATGCTTTCAAAAAACACAAATTTCAACATTTTTTTGAAAGAGAGGGAGCAAGATGTGAGTTATTTGAGAAAAGTTTTGCAAGGAGACTTGATTTTAGAACAGTTGCCTGTAACTTCTATGTCCTCTGGCCTCATCCACCCATGATTATAGAATGGAGTCACTTCACACTTACGTTCAAGTTACAATGACTAGGAAGCTCTCCACTCCTATCCTCCCATGCAAGAATGTAGGATATTTGGGGGGAATTCTTAAAAGGATGACCTTCTTCTCCTGCTCCAACTCCCATCATTCATCTTGACCACTCTGGAATCTGCTTAAAGGATGTCTGGGGCAGTCACTGTTATGCATGCTCATCATGATGCTTCCTTGGTCTATGAAGGTCAGAGTGACCCAGTCCTTCCCAAACTGCCAGGACTTGTAGTGTGGGCTTCTGTGCAGATGTGAGGAGAGACATCTCATGGTGTAACCCATCATAGGCCCCCAGAAATCTACGCACACTTGATAGACCATTACAACTGGTCCCCACAACTGACTATCCACTAGGTCAACCCCTAAGATGAGTCCGTAATGAAAATTGGGAACTTATCTTCCCTTACAAGATCCTGATCCCATTATGCCTCCCATCCCTTGTTACCTCAGTCACCACCATATTCCCAACCCTCTCAATTTTTTATTTTTGTTTCACTTGGCCTCCTGGGAGCATTGGACACAGTAGATCATTCCCTCTTTCTCAAAACCTTTTTTCTCTTGGCTTTAGAGTCACCCTACTCCTCCTGTTTTCCTCTTACCCTGCTGGCTGCTCCTTCTTAACCTCTTTTGCTGGCCTTCCCTCTTCTTCTTGATTCTACCTGTGTTAGAAACTCCCAGTACATAGTTCTATTTACTCTCGTATCCTTTGTGAACTCACCTAGTGCCGTGGAGTTAAATATCACCTGTATTCTTAAGACCTTTTTTCTCTCCCTTCTTCCCTGAGCTCCAGCACTCTATATCCAGCCATGTATGTTGAATTCCCCTAAAGAGGTGAATATCTAAATTGCAAAAACAGGTCTCTTGATTCAACCTCCCAATCCTCTTCATGCATCCAGTTTCTCAGGCTCCACACTCTAGGATTTCTCCTTGAATTCTCATTTTCCCTTGCGCCCAGATCCAACCCAACAGAAATTCCAAAAGAGATCATGTTTTACCACCTCCTGTTACCATTCTAATCCAGGATGCTATAATCCCTGGTGGCATAATAAAACGGTTTCCTGATTAATTTCCCCATTCCACTCTTGCCACTTACATTCAGTTCTCCACATAACAGCTGGAATTATCTTTTAAGATAATAGATCACTTCATGGTGCTCTTTTGCTGGAAACCTACTAATGATTCCCCATGGTCTCAGAACAAAATCTCAAACTTCTTAAAATAGCCTCCAGGGCTTTATAGTCAGCCCCTGGATATCTCTTTAAACCCATCTTCTACTATCTGGTGCCTGGAATATTTCCTCATGCTTTTGCATAGTTTGCTCCTTCCCTTCATCTATACCTTTATTCAAATATTATGTCTTCAAAACAGACTTCCTTATCCACTCTGTTTGAAACAGCACTTCCTATTAGTATTACTCCTTTTAGCTTGTTTGTTTTTCTTTATAGCATTTATTCTACAATTTTTTTTATATATCTGTGTTTAAAAATTTGATATAGTTGATAATATTAACAGAATAATTAAGAAACCGTATAAATATTTCAGTAGATGTAAAAACACACTTGACAAAAGTCAATACAAAGTCATAATAAAATACCTCTGCAAACTAAGAATAGAAGGAAACTTCCTTAATCTGTCAAAAGATATTTACTAAAAAATTTACAAATCAGAAAGAAAGAAGTACAACTGTCTCTATTTGCAGATGTCACGATTATTTACATAGAAAAATCTAAAAAATCTATAGAACAACTATAAGAAATAGTAAGTGAATTTAGCAAGGTTCCACAGTTCATGTGTTATAAACCTATAAACAGTGTTCTACATTTTGGTAGGAAAAAATTAGAAAGTGAAATTTTTTAAAATCCTATTTACAGTTGAATTGAGAACATGAAATACTTATACCTAAATATACCAAAGGCCAAGATTTGTACACTAAAAATTATTAAACATTGTTGAGAGAAGTGAAATAAATAAGTGGAAACATATGCTCAAGGATTGGGAAGCTAAAATGTTCTTATTTTTGTTTATGTTTATTGTCTGTATCTTCCACCAGAATGTAAGCTCTTTGAGGGCAGGAATTTTTTCCTATTTCATTCCCTGATGTTTCTTTCACATCTATTTACAGCAAGTGGCACACAGTAGTTTCTCATTAAATATTTGCTGAATAAATGCCTATATAAGGTGCCAGGCACCAAAGAAGTTTTGACTTTGCTCAGAGTCTCATAAAGTTTCTCAATAAAACAATCCTGTCTTATTCTTTTAGCGATAGGGACCCAAACTGACTCTAGCAGCCTGCCAGATGGGGAATATTTTCTTCATAGTCTTTGTCTTCTCTTCAGTCCCTGGCCCCCAACTAGAACTCTAGTCTCTGCTGTTAGTCTCTGAACATATGCTCCCAGAGTAAATGGAGTACAGAGATTCTTTGCAGGCCAAAATAATTTACTAGAGCAGGAACTGTCTTCCAAAAGTAGAGAGGAATAGATTCAGGCCCTGCAGATGCATTGGGTAGTACTGAGTGTTTACCTTAAAAACAACATGGAGCCAGAAATATAGCCCCCAAAGAGAAGGTGAACTCTTTAATGGCTCCCAAGGGGATGACGTAGATTAGAGGTGAGAGACAAGACCAAAGAAACAGTCAGAAGCCAGATGGACTCTGTAGGGAAGGAGAACATAGGACAATTGTTAAGATCGTGCTTGCCCCTTTTCCGAAGAGCAGAGGATGGCACACTGATAAAGGATTAGACATCTTAACTGATTTAAAGTCAGATATCTCACATGGTAAAGCATCTGCCTGCAATGCAGGAGACCTGTGTTCGATCCCTGGGTTGGGAAGATGCCCTGGAAAAGGAAATGGCAACCCACTCCAGTATTCTTGCCTGGAGAATTCCATGGACAGAGGAGCCTGGTGGGCTATAGTCCATGTGGTAGCAAAGAGTTGGACACAACTGAGCGACTAACACACACACATATGGGTTTAAAACCCAGTCGTATGCATGGAGAAGTCTCTTGCTTTCCCTGAGGCTTACTTTCTTTCTCTATAAAATAGAAATTTTAATACCTGCCATGCTAGTAAACTAATGCGCAAAATTGTCTAAGCCAGGCTTCAGCAATACGTGAACCGTGAACTTCCAGACATTCAAGCTGGTTTTAGAAAAGGCAGAGGAACCAGAGATCAAATTGCCAACATCTGCTGGATCATCGAAAAAGCAAGAGAGTTCCAGAAAAACATCTACTTCTGCGTTATTGACTATGCCAAAGCCTTTGACTGTGTAGATCACAATAAACTGGAAAATTCTGAAAGAGATGGGAATACCAGACCACCTAACCTGCCTCTTGAGAAACCTGTATGCCGGTTAGGAAGCAACAGTTAGAACTGGACATGGAACAACAGACTGGTTCCAAATAGCAAAAGGAGTCCGTCAAGGCTGTATATTGTCACCCTGCTTATTTAACTTATATGCAGAGTACATCATGAGAAACGCTGGGCTGGAAGAAGCACAAGCTGGAATCAAGATTGCCAGGAGAAATATCAATAACCTCAGATATGCGGATGACACCACCCTTATGGCAGAAAGTGAAGAAGAACTAAAGAGCCTCTTGATGAAAGTGAAAGTGGAAAGTGAAAAAGTTGACTTAAAGATCAACATTCAGAAAACTAAGATCATGGCATCCAGTCCCATCACTTACTTCATGGCAAATAGATAGAGAAACAGTGGAAACAGTGGCTGACTCTATTTTGGGGGGCTCCAAAATCACTGTAGATGGTGATTGCAGCCATGAAATTAAAAGACACTTACTCCTTGGAAGGAAAGTTATGACCAACCTAGACAGCATATTAAAAAGCAGAGACATTACTTTGCCAACAAAGGTCCGTCTAGTCAAGGCTGTGGTTTTTCCAGTGGTCATGTATGAATGTGAGAGTTGGACTATAAGAAAGCTGAGCACCGAAGAATTGATGCTTTTGAACTGTGGTGTTGGAGGAGACTCCTGAGAGTCCCTTGGACTGCAAGGAGATCCAACCAGTCCACCCTAAAGGAGATCAGTCCTGGATGTTCATTGGAAGGACTGATGTTGAAGCTGAAACTCCAATACTTTGACCACCTCATGTGAAGAGCTTACTCATTTGAAAAGACCCTGATGCTGGGAAAGACTGAGGGCAGGAGGAGAAGGGGATTGACAGAGGATGAGATGGTTGGATGGCATCACCGACTCAATGGACATGGGTTTGGGTGAACTCCAGGGGTTGGTGATGGACAGGGAGGCCTGGTGTGCTGTGGTTCATGGGGTCGCAAAGAGTCAGACACGACTGAGCGACTGAACTGAACTGAACTGATGTCTACCTTATGGGATCACTATGGTGATCAAATAAGATAAGATAAGTGCCATGGGGAGAATATTATTATTTATTAGTCAAGACTTATCACTATTAAACTTCTGAAGGATAAGTTCAAGCACGTTCAACCACGTTTAAGTCTTCATGGTTCATTATTTAATTTGAAGTGAATTCCCATAATATAAGCTCTCTCCATATTCAAATATAAATATGAAATCCATTTTTCTGTCAAATATATGATGATATGGAGGGCAGTTCATGCCTTTGGTTACCTTCAATGGTGTGCAGAATTGCTAGTGACTATGTCATGTTCTCCTATAGTTGAAAAACATCTCTTCCACACTCGTTCTTTTTTTCAGCTACATAATCCCCTTCAGAGGCTTTTTAAAATAAATTATCCAGCAAAAAATGCATCTAGTAAATACAATATTCCAACAAAGAAGAATCTAATATCTGGAATAAAGACAGAATTAATTCAGCATAATTACATAAATCTACCATTTAAAATCTTCAGCACCAGGTTTACAGTTAGCCACAATATTAAGTAGTTGGACCATGTTCAACTTGTTTTTGTAGTGAAATCTCCTTGGTAAATTCAATTTTTTTTAAGAGGTCCTCCTGGTTCACATGATACAAAGCACAAATGTATTCAAAATGGGTAACCAACAAGTTCTTGCTGTATAGCACAGGGAACTCTGCTTAATGTTATGTGGCCACCTGGATGGGAGGGGAGTTTGGGGGAGAATGCTGCTGCTACTGCTGCTGCTAAGTCGCTTCAGTCGTGTCCGACTCTGTGCGACCCCATAGACGGCAGCCCACCAGGCTCCGTCATCCCTGGGATTCTCCAGGCAAGAATACTGGAGTTGACATGTCTTCCACCAGTGGATTTTCCCTACCCTGCAATCGAACCCATGTCTCATATCTCCTGCATTATCAGGCAGTTTCTTAAGCACTAGCACCACCTGTTTCCCGCCCATGGTGGAGAAAAGTGTGAAAGTGAAAGTGTTAGCTGCTCAGCCGTGTCTGACCCTTTGCAGCCCCATGGACTGTAGCCTGCCAGGCTCCTCTGTCCACGGGAGAATGGATACTTGTATATGTATGAGTGAGTCCCTTTGCTGTCCACCTGAAACTATCATAACACTGTTAATCAGCTATACATCAATATAAAATAAAAAGTTAAAACAAACAAAAGAAAAAAAGCACAAAATAACTAGAGGACATTACTAAAATTAATTTTACATTGTGCAGAATTAGAATATTTAGTAGTGTTGAGTGCTTTGCCATTTGTTACATGGAAGAGCAATAAGTAGGTCAAGCCAATGATAAGAAACATCACATCAGTTCAGAGCTTCTCAAACAGGCATGTGTATTTCTCAGAATCTCTTTATCTCCTGCCTTGAACATTGCCTGTTATCATTGTTTTTTCTTAGTGAATTCATCTGACTTTAGGTCAGTCTGTGCCTTTGCCTATAATTAAAAAAGACAGTTTACCAATATGATTTCCCAGGAACTGGTAAATTCTAAACCATTGTTTCTGTGGAGCTACCAGGTAGAAAAGTGAGACTAAGACAGATGACTGAAAGAAGAACATATTTCTGACTTGTCTAGATTCTAAATGATACTGAAACATGAGCCATATGGCTGAGGCCTCAAAGCTAGGAAGTGGTCAAACTGGGATTTTTAGCTCAAGTCTGACTCTAAACATTGTTCTTTTCTACAGAAACAGTACTGTCTCTTGTGGGGAGAAGAAAAATCACATAATGCTTATAAAGGATTCAGATGGAAAGGACTGACAACCAGAAATGTTACCAAAAAAAAGCCATTTCATACAATGGTTTGAAATATTCTGTCTCCATTTGATACAGGGATTTGTATGGTCTTCATGAACTATCGCGTCAGTGATAAAAATAACCACTGGCCCAATTGCTTAGAGCTTGAAATATATCAGAGAAAGGCAATCAATCAGTCAAATATTTTTCAAGTGTCTTCTGTTTGCTCAACACTATACTCGACTCTGTGGGACATGACAGCTCACACATCAAAGTTCTTTGGCAAGCAAGAAGTGAATGTGAAATAGTATTATTAGAGAAAAACTACATGCTTCAACGTTCTTTTAACTTCAAAGAACTTAAAATCTTAATGTGGAAGAGGATGTTTGCATGTAACAATAGATCTTCATCATCATAAACAGCACAGAAAATGTATTCAGTTGGTGATTAGAACAGGGATGGGCCAACTTTTTTCTGCAAAGTGTGAGATAGAAAATATTTTAGGTTTTGTGGGACATCTGATCTCTGTTGTAGCAACTCAGCTTTGCCATTGTAGTGTGAAAGCTGCCATAGGTGATAAAGTAAGTGAATGAGCTTGGCTGCATTCCAATAAAACTTTATTTACAAACACAGGTGGCCTGCTGTTTTTGAACCACTGGTTGTGCTTTGCTAACTGTTTAGACTGAATGTGAGAGAAGGTTGCAGAAGAATTGATCACTGTGGAACAATCAGGGAAGCTTTAGTTATAACTACTTTTTATTCAGGGTTGACCCTTCCGCCTGGCACTCTATGAATCACAGTTCATTGAATTTAGAGATTCCCAATGTAAATTGCCCAACGTTACACAATTTAGCAAAAAGGTTAAATCCAGGTCTGTGTGTGCTGTATGTTCAGTAGATTCAGTCGCGTCCGATTCTTTGTGAGTCCATGGATGGTAGCCTGCCAGGCTCCTCTGTCCACGGGATTCTCCAGGCATGAATACTGGAGTGGGTTGCCATGCCCTCTTCCAGAAGATCTTCCTGGCCCAGGGATTGAACACATGTCTCCTGCATCTCCTGCTTTGCGGGTGGATTCTTTACCCACTGAGCCATGTGGGAACCTGACCTCATTTCTATACTCTCTCACCACCATAAATTACCACCATAGGCAGACCTGCCCATTTTTCTCTCTCAGCGATGGTGATGAAAGAATCAGAAATCTCTTCTTGATTAGGTCAAACTTTTGTACTTCTTGAACTTGCTTTATTTCTTTCCTGGCTCTGCTTGTATTTATATACATGTTGAAAATTCTAGGCTGTCTTTTGCTAACGGAGAGCACTTCTCTCATATTTCTTTATTAGAGCTAACATTTCTTGAACACCTGCCATCCTGTAAGGATATATGTGTGTGGTCACAACTCTGAGAATCATGTTTATTGTGTGTATCCCTGGTTTGCACGTAGTTAAACATTTTTAAGGCTTTGCTGGTGGCTCTGTGGTAAAGAACCTACCTGCCAATGCAGGAGATGTGGGTTCGATCCCTGGGTCAGGAAGATCCCTGGAGACGGAAGTGGTAACCCACTCCAGTGTTCTTGCCTGGGAAATTTCATGGACAGAACAGCCTTGCGGGCTTCAGCCTGGGGTTGAAAAAGATTTGGACACAAATCAGTGGATAAACAACAAACAGTTTCAGTGAGTTGCCCGATGTTTCTTGGTGAGTAAGGGTAAAGGTAGGGTCTAGATCCTGATCCGCTTGATTCCATCATTCCAGGGCTTAACCACTAAAAATTACTGTCTGGGTCACTTCAGTGAATGTTGGCCATCTATTGGAATCATAAATGAGTAAATAAGAGAAAAGCCTTTTATTTGCACCAGACCATTAGTTAAGGAGGAAAAATGTTTCTCTGGGAATAATGTCAAGATGACAATGACTAATAATGAAAAAAAAACAAAACAAAACCAAACCCAGAATGTAAGAATGCCTTTGACTGGCAACCTCTTGCCCACTTGGAAGGTTTTGTCCCAGAACTTTTATCTATTCGAGTCCTCAATGAGCATTTTGGATTAAGTAGCAAGACTGTTTCATTCAAGGCAGCACCTTGAAGAATGTACGGAATCAGCAGAGAAGACACCAGAATACTTTCCAGGCTTAACTGCCACTATTCCAGTGAGAAATTCCTTTTCCCCCCTCACTTTCTCCAGCCATCCAAGACAGAATAAAGTTTTTTCCTTTTAGAATTTAGAGCACTTCACTTCTATCCAGAGCATATGGTCCTCATCATGGCTATTTAAAATTGCTATTATTATTTTTGACTTCTCAGCCTTCCTCAATCCACTGTAATCTCATTATGAGCAGATGTCATACTATATTAAGCTATATTTTCACCAGTTCATCTTCAGTCTAGCATGGGACCAGGTGCATAATAGGTGGTCAATTAAAGTTTTCTGGGACTTCCTGCTGGTCCAGGGATTAAGGCTCCAAGTTTCTGATGTAGGGGACATCCCAGGTTCAATCCCTGGTAGAGGAACTGAGATCCCACATGCCATGTGGCAGAGCCAAAAATATATATATTAAAAATAAATAAAATAAAAATTTCAAGTTTTCTCTCTTCCAGAGCCTATGCTCAGAACATTTAGTAATAATAGCTTGAGTATCAACTATGTGCCAGGCATTGTGATATGCACTTTCATCCTCACAAATTTGTGATATTCTGTTATTCTGTTATAAACACCATTATTCTCATGAGGGTATTTGCTGGTCTGGTACCCAGTTGTCCTTTTCTACCATCACAGTCCTGTGATGGAGGTTAAGGAGGACTCTTGGATCCTGCAGAGCCAGCAGCAGCATGTGAATCACGTGGCAGTCCCAAACAAGGACTTTGAATCTTAAGCCAGTGACCTAAGGGCAGGGGGTCAGTTGGAGGTCGTGTTCATGCCGGTAATATTGATGGCCTCTAACCAGACTACTGTGTAGCCTTTCTGTGGTTCCCTCCACCTAGTTGTCTGAGAACTTCCCAAACCTTAACCAGTTTTCCAAATTGGTCTTCCCGTCTCTCTTTGACTCTGTAAGTGTTCCAAGTACTTTTCATGAATTGCATGTTTGGTTAAATTTGCTGAGTCCATTTATGTTGATTGGAACCATAAGCCCTGATAGACATATCTGTTTTGAAGAGGAAAAGATCTGTTGTTTATCCCTGGTCATACAACTAATATGGAAAAACAGAATTTGAACCTAATTCTATCTGATTCTAAACCCATGCTCTCTCCATCTGCTCCTTTGTTTTACACAAAAAGGATGCTCACTATATGTTTGCTGTCTGTGATGCCAACCATGATATTCCAGAGCTAAGGGGTTTTTTTCTTCCAACTCCAGCCATTTAACTCTTTATGGCTCTTGTATTTTCAAGTGCATAAATGCTTTAACCTGGTCCCTGACACTCAGAGGTACTTACATATAAGAAAGTGATTCCCTTTTTATTCATTTTATTTCTAACCTTTGTTAAATGCTTATCATGTGACCAGTATTGTGCTAGGCATTTGACCTGTATTACCTGATTTAGGCATCCCCAACAACCCATGAGATACAACCTATTTTCATTACTCTCACCTAACAAACCAATACACAAAGTCTCAAAAGATTATGTATCCTTTCCAAAGGTCATGCACTGATACATGTTGGACTCAGGATTCAGCTGTGGACTGACTCCCTGATGGATGCTTTAACCTTTACCCTTTCTTGAATTACTAAATTTAATCCAGGGAACATTCCAAAAAGAGTCAGTTTATGATATTTCCAGATTAAAAGGAAACTTAGAAGTCATGACTGTTGCAAACATTTAGCTCATGCTCATTTGTTTTTTTTAATTTTTATTGGAGTATAGTTGCTATATGTTAGTTTCTGCTATACAGCAAAATGAATCAGCCATATGCTTACATATATTCCTCCCCCTCCCTTTTTGGATTTCCTTCCCATTAAGTCACCACAGAACATTGAGCAGAGTTCCCTGTGCTATACAGTAGGTTCTCATTAGCTATCCATTTTATACATAGTAGTGTACATATATCAATCCCAATCTTGTAATTCATTCCAACCCCCCCCCTCTCTTTTCCCCTTGGTGTCCATACATTTGTTCTCTACGTTTGTGTCTCTATTTCTGCTTTGCAAATAAGATCATCTGTACCATTTTTCTAGATTTCACATATATGTGTTAGCATGTGGTATTTGTCTCTCTCTTTCTGACTTACTTCACTGTGTGTGACAGTCTCTAGTCCATCCACGTCTCTGCAAATGACCCAGTTTTGTTCCTTTTAAAGCTTATGCCATTTGTAACTCATCCAATTAACAAGACTGAGCCTGATAACTCTAACTTCATTTCAAAGGTTGGAAGAAGTTTCTTTGGGGACAAGTAACGCCTTGAGTAAGTGGCTCTTTCCCCTCCCGAATGAATCAATGAAGGGAGAGGAGAACTCTGCAATCATATTTTACATGTCATTTTATCTATGGATTAGCTTCTTGATGGTGTTTTAAATTATTTAAACATATTGAGAAAAAGTACAGAAGGGCAAGTGTTTTCTTTCTCTTACTGGTTTCTGACTGCTTTGGGCTGTCCATTAAAGCCACTTGGGGTTGGTTACCTAGGAAATGCCTGGCTGGCTGGGGCTTATAGATTGATCACCAGATTTATTACAGGAATGTGAGTCACATTATGTGAATTTAGTTGCTTCTAAGTGGAAAAGTAGAAGTTGCTGAACATTAAAAAAAGAATCACTGGAAGTTTCCCCCTCTACTCTTTCATTTTAAAGATGAAACAAATGATCTTCTTTCAGGAAATCATAGAGATCTAAATTTATCCCCAGAGGAAGAAAGTCTAATGATTCCATGACCGTATCAAACTTCATGGTTATAAGGAGACAACATACTCAAGGGGTAAGAGTGTGTGTGTATGTGTGTGTCTCCATGATAAAAGGAAACTCAGCTAGCTCTTAATGAAAAATGATGTGTTTTCTATTTTCACCAAGATGAGGATTAATATCTGTGCAGTTTCTGAATTCCTTTGAGAAGCACCATTGCTTTATCCACACAGCATATAGCTTTAGAGAATCTCTGGGGTAGAATAGAGTGAGCACATTCAGTGAAACCAGGTTTGTGACTAAAACAGTTACATGCATGATAAACAGAGGAACTGACATGTATCAGGATGAAAAGAACTGATCGAATTTGGAGTTTCTTAATAAAAAATGCCAGGCATTTAAAAAAGTCATGTGTGGATAAAGAAAATGATCATCTGCCAGCTAGTATCTGTGAGCTAGGTACTTTCACTCTATATCTCATTTAATCCTAAAAAAGAAACAGGTAGATAGTATTAAAAGTTTAGAATTCTGCTCCGCAAATATTTGTTGAACACTTAATACATGCTTGCACCAAGGTTCAGAGAAGATAAGTAACTAATCCAGGATTAGAATCCATTTTTGTCCTACTCCAAAGGCCATGCTGTTCCTGCTTCACTGTATTATTTTTCTCTAGGGTATTTTTATATCAGAAACAAGTGAAAATTAAACAACCAATCTGGAAGTTATATTGTAAGACATTATCTACTTTGTAAAACTCAGATGTGAATGCATGCTCACAGGCAACTTCCCTTTTCCCTAAGATTTTCTCTGGCAGGTCAAAATCACTTTGAAAACAAAACTGCCTTCTGCTTTGTATCTGGTTACAGTGATACAGGAATGGTTTATTAACAAAAGCAGCAAACTTTGATTGACTATTTATGTGTGCTAGGCACTATACCTAATGCATTGTCTCCTTCAGTCCCAACTCAACCTTATGTGGAAGGAACTATAGCCACTCTATGTTACAAATAATAGAATTAAGCATTAGAACAGTGACTCACCCAAGGTTACACAGCAGTAAGTGGCTAATTTTTGTTCATTGTTTTCAAACTCTGGTCTAACTCTAGAGCCCATTTGAATAACTGCTTCAGTATTTTCCTCTCCTTTGAGCTAGAATTGGTTTTCCTAGCCAGCGAGTGGTGCTGAATGTCGAGGTTTAAAAAATTATGGGAGGAAAATTGAAAACCCTCTTCATTAACATATTCCTCCTGCAAATGAAGAAATGACCATTATTCAATTTTTACCAGAAGAACACCTTGATTCAGAATACAGAATATAAGTGTTTCAGTGTAATGATTTTTGAAAACCTCTGGGCTAGATGGGCTCACATTTAATGTAGAATTCTCAAGTAGACTTCTCTCCCCAGGGGACAGATTCTTTTATGTTCTCAAATATGGTGTCAGGGAAGGTACCACTCATGATGAGGTGGGAGCATAATGCATGAACAGTGCCTGGAATTACGCTCAGCACAAAATTCAAATCAACAGGTGGTAACACTCCATGTAAAATGATCACTGTGTCTAATTTGTATCATAGAACTCATTTATATCATAAGGATATGCAGATGCAGTTACATCTTCAAGACTTAGCATAACCAGTCTCTGTCATCTTCTAAAAAGAAAAAAAATAACCACTGGCTCTAGAATTCCACCATTAAAGCTTTATTCCTTTCCCTTTAGGCTTTGATGCTGCCTAAAATACAACCACTGCTGGGGAGTTGTCAGTCATGTGTACCTCAGAGAACCTGAAGGATTTCAGACTGGGCTTTAATGGAAGAGGAGGGAGAGAAGATCACAGGAGCAGAACGTTAGAATTGGGAGAGCCTTTGGGAGCCCCATCTCACCTCCCCATCACCTGCAAGTGGGGAAACTGGGCCACGGAGAGAGTTAGTGAGTCGGTCTCTCTTTTGTAACATTTGCTCCACTTCCCACTACGGGCAAGCAAGCACGAATGTATGTGTGCTTGTGCTTACCTGTTATCTGCATTGGGGAGTGTCCCAGTCACTAATGCCACATAACAAACCAGTCCGAACTCAGCAAGGTGAAATGGTGGCGTGTTGTCCAGCTCACAGATTGTGTGGATCAGGAATTCAGGCAGGGAGCAAAGAGGACGGCTTGTCTCTGCTCCACAATGCGTGGGGCTTCACTTGGGGAGACTCAAATGACTGGTGGGGACTCAGACACCTAGGAGCTATGATCATCTGGAGGTCCGGTCTGGTCTGGTACTTGGGCTGGAGTGACTCATCTGGAGCAAACAGGTGTGCACAGCCCTCTCATCACATAGTGTCTGGTTTCACAAAAACCAGGTGGAAGCTGCCTGGATTCTCTGACCTACTCCTAGAAATATCAGAGTCACTTCTTTTTTAAAAAAATTTAAAAATAATTATATTGGAGAGTCCCAGGTGGTGCTAGTGGTAAAGAACCCATCTGCCAGTGCAGGAAACATAAGAGATGCTTGTTCAGTCCCTGGGTCAGGAAAATCCCCTGGAAGAGGCAATGACAACCCACTCCAGTATTCTTGCCTGGAAAATCCCATGGATAGAGGAGCCTGGTGGGCTACAGTTCATAGGGTTGCAAGCATCGGACATGACTGAAGCCACTTAGCACACGAAATACTTTTAGTCGATTAACAACGTTGTGTTAGTTTCAGGGGTACAGTAGAGTGATTCAGTTATACACATACATGTATCTATTCCTTTTTTGATACATTTTATTGGTTACAAGCAAGTCAGGAGATGAATTCAAATTTCGAGGGGAGGGAATTAGATCTCATGTGTCGATGGAGGAGAGTCAAGGTCACATTGCAGATGAGTGTGTGAGATGGGAGAGGTCGTTGCAGCCATTTTTGGCAAGCACAGTCTGCCCTGGGGATGAGAGCAGCAATTTGCAGCTCCTCCACCAAACCTTTAAAATATCTTTCTTTCCATTCCCGAGGCCACTCACTCCCTGTCTCGATTCCTTCAGGTCCATTTTATAGACAAGGAATCTAGGGTTCAGAGATAGTCAGTAATGTGTTCAAGTTTAAGGCCAAGATCTATGTCCAGATCAGTTTGATTTCTACATTTGTGCTCTGTATTCCTCTCCCTCCCACCTCCCACTGATACCAACTCCATTTCCAATAACACTCACCTTGGATGAACGGTAAGATAAGTTTTGGGTCCAGTTGTCCTGACCTGAGGCAGCCATCTAGGAATAAAACTCTTGCTAGGAAGTTGCTGAGCAAATCCGACATCTCCTAGGGATACTGAAAATGCAGTGTATTTGAAAGGACTGGTCCATGCTTGCTGCTCAGTCCTGTCCGAGTCTTTGTGACCCCACGGATTGTAGCCAGCTAGGCTCCTCTGCCCATGGGATGTTACAGGCAAGAATACTGGAGGGGGTTACCATGCCCTTCTCCAGGGGATCTTCCGAACCCAGGGATCAAGCCCATTTCTCTTGCATCTTCTTCATTGGAAGGCAGATTCTTTACCACTGTGCCACTGATTTATCTAACATTTATACTTCCCCTTAGTTACTTTCCTGCTAGAAATAAATGGTGGCATTCTCAGGTACCAAAAGAAATGTTTTTACAATGGAAATATTAATTTATTTCCATGATGGAAGATTGACTATGTTATTGATCAATGTGTCCCATCTGCCTAAGTCTTCCTAATTATAAATTTGAAAGGTACACCCAGTAGCATAGTAACTGTCAAATAATTATTGATGGGAAGCTGTTGTTATATGTCTTGATATGTCTTGTAAAGACGGCCTAACACAGAACGAGATAGCAAATTAAATATGTTTCATTTACTAAGTAAAATGGTTTTTTGTCTGATTCTGTCTCTTTAGAGCTGATTAACAAAATAATCCTGTGAATTGTTGACTTCTCAAGAGACACTGGAGGTCACCCAGGAGGAGTCCTGAACCATGTTTACAAAAATTGATATCTCACAGCCCAGATTAATGCTCTTTTAATTTAAAGAATTGATTGGTTTATGGAGCTCTTTATTTTTATTATCTGGTCAGAGATTCTTATAACCCCCAGTCCATTTCACTTTATGAACAATAGTTTTCTCACTTAAACATGTTAACATCTCCAATAAATACATTCCAATATTATCCAAGCAGATTGTTACATGAGGTTGTTGTTGTTTTTAGCATTTTTCACACTTTATATGCAATAAAGGATCTCAGAGATGATTCCTTATCTTCATTTCCCTTCTAATTTGGCGAGGATGAAAGCTTTAGCCTGTCACAGGCCAAGACTGTGTCAAATGGGATGAACTTCTGATGAATATACACTACTGAGACTAATAAACTGTAATTACACCACAGGCCTGTTCTGAAATGGGCACTTCCAATTCCATACACCACAAATATTGGCCCCGAATCAAGGATGAGTTCTGAACTGATGTTTTTATTGCATTTCAGATAACAGAGGAGAAGTTGCATTGAAGATGAGAGAGAAAGGAGAACACCTCCAGATAGGTATGTGCCTAACATAAATGTCGGGCTGAGGGTGGGGAACTGATTGCCTCTGAACAATCTCCTGAGCAAAGGAGCCAAATTTATAACATCAAAATATTGTCTTTTCCATCAAACACTCAGCATTTTAATGCCCATGGAGTCCAAAGTCTTGTGTCTTTCATGAACTCTGGAAATGTCTTCTCATTCATTTTTACTTTTATTTATTTATTTGCCACCAGGCATGTGGGATCTTAGTTCCCCAACCAGGGGATTGAACACATGGCCCTCTCCCTACCCCGCCTTGGAAGCATGAAATCTTAACCACTGGACCACGAGGGGAGTCCCTCATTCATTTTTCAATTCCCTATGTTTCCTCTGTTCTCTCTTTCTAGAATTCCTGTTTGAAGATGTTTAGTCTTTTCAAATTATTTTCTATATCTGAATCTTCTTTCTTATTTTCTACCTTTTTATTCTTTTGCACGGCATTTTGGGAGAATTCCCAGGCTCCATCTACCACATTGTCGGCACCCCCGTCCTCTGCCGTGTGTGTACACCCTGTGCATCACACTATCAAATCTGTTTTGTTTTCGGATGTTATCCGTGGTGGCTAATTGGTCTTATCTCTTAAGAGCCTATTTCTATTTTATGGATATCTTCCCTTGTCATTGAAAATGTTTACTTCTTATTCTTTTAAAATATTGTTTCCTTTTTTTTGGTCCTCTTATATTTCCTTGGGCATTAGTTCTTTTATTTTTTGAGCTTGCTGTTTCTGTCTTGCATTGGTTTCCTAGGGCTCCTGTAACAAATGGCCACAAAACAACAGTGATGTGCTCTTTCACAGTTCTGGAGATTGTGTTGTTGTTCAGTTGTGTCCGACTCTTTGTGACCCCATGAACTGCAGCACACCAGTTTTCCCTGTCCTTCACTATCTCCTGGAGTTTGCTCAAACTCGTGTCCATTGAGTCAATAATGTCATTCAACCATCTCATTCTCTGTTGCTTCCTTCTCCTCCTGCCCTCAATCTTTTCCAGCATCAGGGTCTTTTCCAAGTTGGGTAGCTGTAATCAAGGCTTTGGCAGTACTATTCTCCCTCTGAAGGCTCTAGAGAAGAATAAATCTTTTTTTTTTTCTCCCTCCCTCCCTTCCCTCTCTCCCTCACTTCTTCCCTCTCTGTCTCTCTCTCCCTCTCTGCTCCTCTCTCTCTCTCTTTCCATTGTGGTGAAAAAAAAAAAAGCAACAATAATTTGAAATCTACCCTCCTAACAAAATTTTAGGTGTACAGCACAGTATCATTAACTATATGTACATTAAGCTACAGCAGATCTCGAGAACTTTTTCACCTTGCATGATGGAAACTATATGCATTGAACCATTTTCCTTTCCCCCAGCTCCTGTAAACCATCATTCTACTTTCTGCTTCTACAGATTTGACTGTTTTAGATACCTCCTGTAAGGGAAATCAGGCAGTATTTGTCCTTCTGTGATTGGCTTATTTTACTTATGATAATAATGTCCTCCAGTTTCATCCGTGTTGTAGCATTTGACAACATTTCCTTCTCTTCTAAGGCTGGTGGTACATACATCTCTCTGGATGTTGCTTTTCCTCGGGTTATCAGTGATTTTAGGTTTTATGCCCATCTTTGTTTTGGAGAAGGGCTTCCCTCATAGCTCGGTAAAGAATCCACCTGCAATGCAGGAGACCCTGGTTCGATTTCTGGGTGGGGAAGATCTGCTGGAGAAGGGATAAGCTACCCACTCCAGTATTCTTGGGGTTCCCTTGTGGCTCAGCTGGTAAAGAATCCGCCTGCAATGTGGGAGACCTGGGTTCAATCCCTGGGTTAGGAAGATCCCCTGGAGAAGGGAAAGGCTACCCACTCCAGTATTCTGGCCTGGAGAATTCCGTAGACTGTGTAGTCCATGGGGTCTCAAAGAGTTGGACACAACTGAGCGACTTTCACTCGTTTGTTTTGGAGATGCCTTGCCTTCCTTCTGTGGCTTCTCTTCTTATTACCTTCTATCTCTAATAGCTATGGTGAAACAACAGGACATAATCCAAGGATGGTCTCTCAGTAATTTTTCCCTTAATATATGGGGACTCCTCAAGATCACATCACTGCCTCAATGGACATGAATTTGAGCAAACTTCGAGAGATAGAGAAGGACAGAGGAGCCTGGTGTGCTGCAGTCCATGGGGTCTCAGAGTCGAACATGACTTAGTGACTGAACATTCTTTCTTGGTGTTACTATTTGGGCACCACTTAGGTTCTACCCGGGTTCGATCCCTAGTTTGGGAAGATACCCTGGAGAAGGAAAGGGCAACCCACTCCAGTACTCTTGCCTGGAAAATTCCATGGATGGAGGAGCCCGGTAGGCTACAGTCCATGGGGTCCCAAAGAGTCGGACACGACTTCACTTTCACTTTCACTTTAGGTTCTTTAGCCCAAACACCTACACTCATAACTCTGTCCTGGACAGGGGAGTGGGACAGGAGCCTCCCTGCCCATTGCTTGGCACAATAAGATGTAAGACACAGAAGGGGCTCAATGCCTTGATGCTTAAAATATAGGCTCCCCGACCAATCACCTTGATGTTTGATTCAGAGCCCTCTCCTGTGATGCAAGGCAGGCGATGTCTCTCATCTTCGAGCATCCCCAGAACCTGGGAAGCCCCTGCAGGTGTTTTAGGTCGTGTTTTCCCTCCATCAGTGGTGTGATCCAATTTGCCTTCAGTCTCTCAGATATTCCTCTGATCCACTTGTCCTTTATTGATTTTCATCCTTACTATAGATATAGTCTTTCAAATAAGTTCTACTAGTTACAGGATTTGGGGATGAGAGCTGGATGTAGGGCCATGTAGTTGATCTTTGCTCTTGTTCCAATTTTTTAAAACACTACCGAAATGTAAAAGCAAAGTGCCTGGTGGGTAGGCAGAAAGGGTAATGGGGAATCAAAAAAGAGTAACAGCTTCCTTGTCAGTCTCGTCCCCAGACTCTCCTCTCTGCAGGCTATACTCAGTCCTTTAATTTGAGGAGTTGGAGAGTATAGTAATTAAGAACAAGAACATGGAATCAAATGGAATGGAGTTCAAACCCAAGTTCTACTCCTTAATGAACTTGAGCAACTTACTGAAACTCTCTGGCCCTTATTTTATGTTTTAAATTTCAAAATGCAGAGAATAAGAGCGCTTACTTCTCATGATACTGTAAATGTTGAATGAGATCATCTGTGCAACTCTCTCATGCACACAGTGTTTGCTCAACTGGAATATTACCTTGTACAATTTGGCCAACCATCAGTGGTTCCTTTGACTGTATGGGTTGGCTTTGCTCTGGCTTTGACTTAACCTTCCCACAAAGTGGACCCTTCACTGATTTCTATGTTAGATTCAACTGTATCATGATTTTTGCAGATTTGGTAAATATTTTTGTGAGGATGGTATAAGAGTCACAGAAAACAACTTAGAAAATCTCCCACAGACTTACCTAGGATGTGTGCTGACCAGGGGTGAACTCACAAACTGAGGGATTACAAGCACAGATTTTCATGACTATCCAGAAGCTGTGCCCCTCGTACACATGGATTCTTGCCATTTATTTCTTGTTCATCCCTCCCCTGGGGTCCGAGGTGAGTCTTGCTTGTTCTCTGCTGACAAAGGACTTTCTATGATCATATGATCATATGATATGATCAAATGATCATGTGATCATATGATCAAAACCATCATAGCATTGGTTTTGAACTGCCATCCCTCATTCACTGGACTGGGCCTTCTCAGCTACTGAGGTTGCTTTAATCACCCCATGGGACCGATAGATTCCTCAACATTATGTACTCTGCTGTCCAGCTGCTTTTTAAGAGCCTTTGTTTCTCCACCTATAAAATGGGTATAACTACAGTAGTGATCCATCCCATGGGGCTGTTGAGTATAAATGAAATAACATGAACTAGATTGAAAGCTCCATCAGGGCAGGGATTTCTGAGACCAGAGAAGATAAGTGGCTTGCTCAAGGTCATAACAAGTATGTAACTGAGGCAGAAAGTCTATCTGGCCTTTCCAAAGCTCAGGATTTTGGTACCAATGACCCTAAATGCCTCTAACCTTAAACTAGGCAATGAGTCTCTATTCCTGATTCACTGGTAAGGAAACTGAAGCTAACAAAAAATAGCATTGTCCTAGGATCCGGAGATAATAATAAGCAGAAAGAGGACTGGAATCCAGACTCCATCTGAATCAAAATCATTCAGAAATATTTGTGAATCACCTACTGTGTTCCAGCCACTGTTTCAGATGTTTGGCAAGATCAGCAAACAGAAACAAAGATCCCCACCCTTGAGGTGTTTACTGTCTGAAGAGGGATCCACAGACAGTAAACAACCTGGAGTGGGTTGGGGGTTGTATGCACTCAAATGTTTGTTGCAGCATTATTTATGATAACCAAGACATGAAAACATCCTAAATATCCTTGGACAGATGAATGGATAAAAAAGAGGTAGCACATGGCACACACACACACACACACACACACACACACACACACACACACACACACACACACACACACACACACACACCACAGTGGGATATTATTTAGTCTTAACCAAGAAGGAAATCCTGCCATTTGCAACATCATGGATGGACCTTGAAGGCATTATGTTAGACAAACTAAGAAAGACACAGAAAGAAAAATACTGCACAATTTCACTTATATGTGAAATTTTAAATAGTCAAACTCAGAAGCAAAGAGTTGAATGGTGCTTTCCAGGGGTGGGGAGGAGGGTTCAAAGTTTCAATTATGCAAGATAGGGAAGTTCTGGAGAGCTATCTACATACAGTATGCTGACTAATTAACAGTGCTGTATTGTAGACTTCAAATTTGCTAAGAAGATACATTTAAAAAATAATTTAAAAAATTTTTTGGCTGCACCAAGTGGCATGTGAGACCTTAGTTCTCTGCCAGGGATTGAACCCACACCCCCTGCATTGGAAGGAAGAGTCTTAACCACTAGGACACCAGGGAAGTCCTAAGAAGATAAATTTAAAGCTTTCTCAACACACACACACACACACACACACACACACACACGGTAACTGTGTAGAGGTTGTAGATATGTTAATTAGTTTGATGATGGTGATCATTTCTCAATGCATATGTATATGAAAACATCATCACATACCTCAAATATATACAATTTCTATGTCAGTGATATCTCAATAAAACTGTTCAGAATACATATAAAAAGGAGACCGTCAAGCAGGAATCCTCTGGGCTGCCTGCCTCTTTGCACTTTGAGTTGCATTCATCAGAAGCTGCTTCACATAAGGATGACATGAATATGTAGACACAGGTTTCCTCCTGATTACAGCCTCTTGATGAGGAGGGCATCTATTTCGCTGGCCTTAACATGGCTACAGCAAACAACAGGCACTCAATGCTTTTTGGGTAAAAATCCAATTGAATTTACTTTGGCATCAGCTTCCCTGGTAGCTCAAATGGTAAAGAATCTGCCTGCAATGTTGGAGCCCTGGTTTTGATCTCTGGGTCAGGGAGATCCCCTGGAGAAGGGAATGGCTACTGACTCCAGTGTTCTTGCCTGGAGAATTCAGTGGAGAGAGGAGCCCGGCAGGCTATAGTCCATGGGGTCACAAAGAGTCAGACACAACTGAGGGACTAACACTTGGCATCAGCTATTAGGTTCAGAAGCAGCCCAAGAAACATGAGTATCAGGGTAAATCCAGTTCAAAGATTCATCAAATATTTTTGTGAGTGCTCACCAAATGCTAGGCACTGAGCTGGGCTTAAGGCTCCCAGCAGGCTCTGGTCAGTTAAAGAAGGCAGATGTCCAAGAAGCAAGTAAACGGGCCTGGGGTCAGTGCTCAAGCAAAGACTGCAGGGACAAAGCCCTAAAGGGAGAGATTCTGGGAGGAACTGCAGTGATAACAGCTACAGTTGCCTTCCCAGTTCTCACACCCACTAAGATGGCCTGTTTGTTTTCCTGTCCATTGACTCTGTTCCCTCTCTTTCTTTTTTTTTTTTTTAAATTTAGGATTAAAACAAGGTTGATCTTATTTTGTGGAAGATGTTTTTTATTTATTTATGCAATTTATTGGCCTGTGCTGAGTCGTTTTTGCTGTGCTGGCTTTTCTCCCTCTGATGGTGCATGAGGATGCCTACTCTTCTGACTCGAATTCCCCACTTTATTGGATAGAAGAATCTAAATGAGAAACTAGGCTTTGCTTTACAGCCATTTAAAAAAGCTAACATTCAAGTGAATTTCAGTGGTACTGATTTGATCCTGAAATTAGATCTGAGACTAACTCAGAGTCAAATGGGCCACAGTTAACTCACCCTGGGTCTAGGAACTTGGACAGGCAACAGCTCTCTGAGACTTCACTTTCTTATCTGTAAAATGAAGAGTTGGTCTAACGGGTCTCTATGCCCCTGCCAGCTTTGTCATTTTAGGACTGAAATAAATTCATAATGAGAGGGATTCAAGGTTTCCTGAACCTGGCTGTGTATCACGAACAGCTGAGGAGTTTGTTACAAATACAGATTTTCTGATCTTACCCTGGAGATTCTGATACTGTTGGTGTCAGTTAGGGCCTAGAAATATGTATTTGCAATAGACTTTGGGGATTCTGCAAAGCCCATCCTCAGCCTGCCTAGTGCTTGAGAACCACTTGAAGATCTGAGGGCCCTTTGCAGCCAGCCCATATCGGGTCATTCTTGTGTTTTTTTAAAAGGTCTCATTGGATTTAAAAGCGCTGACTTCTCCCTGGCACCTCTCACACCCATTCTGGATTCTGGGTCTTGAAACTAGCCCACATCTGTAGAAATCTTCCAGACTAGTTATATAAACTCATTTGGGGAGCCAGGGAGAAATCCTTGCATTTTGTATTTTTTGATTCCCTTAGAGTTAGAACATGGGTCCTTCCAGGTGGTAAAGAGTCTGCCTGCCAGTATAAGAGATGCAAGAGACATGGGTTCAATCCCTGGGTGGGGAAGATCCCCTGGAGCAGAAAATGGCAACCCACTCCAGTATTCTTGCCTGGAAACTTCCATAGACAGAGGAGCCTGGCAGGCTACAGTCGATGGAGCCGTCAAGTGTCAGACACGATTGAGCTACTGAGCACACACAGAGTTAGAACATAATCAGACCCTCTTACCAGGTTAGCAGGGGCTTTCCTGGTGGCTCATATGGTAAAGAATCTGTCTGCAATCTAGGAGACCTCAGTTCAATCTCTGGGTCAGGAAGATCCCCTGGAGAAGGGAATGGCAACCCACTCCAGTACTCTTGCCTAGAGAATCCAGTAGACAGACCATGGGGTCGCAAAGAGTCGGATACGACTGAGTAACTAACACAACACAAGGTGCTCTGAAAAGGGGCAGTTGCTGAAGCTGTAGTGTTTGGATTCAGCACGGATAGGGAGCCTGCAGTGCTATGCATGCTGGAAAGAACACAGAATTAGAGATGATCTGATTTGATCCCAGCAGGCTGAAATGTCTGAATACAGAATCCAGGTGGGAACAGCCCTGGCAAAGAACAGGTGTCTTCCCAAAGCGTGAAGCATGGGACAGAGGTCCTGAGCTCAGGGTGGGGAGGGAAAGGAGATTTTGGAAGTTTAAGGCAGGAGGGAAAGGAGAGAGGGAGAGTAACTGACAGGGAAAACATGGTAGGAAGGTCAAGCAGGATTAAGGGTCCATCTGACCTTCATGGACATGAATTCCAGGAGAGCGCTGTCAGCTGGGTGTGTGTTTTTGCAGATTACATCCAACTTTCTGGGGTAGGAGACGACAGGCTGAATATTGGAGTAGACAAGGATTTGAGTTTTGCCAGGCAAGTTCAATGGAGAAAGGGCAGGCAAGAGACTTGGCAGGCTAGGCATGGGGGTGACCACGGGGTACCCTATAGGGAAGGAGTAGCCCCGTTATAGCACACATCATGGGAAAGCGGAGTGAAATATCTTTTCCCCAAGGAGGTGGAAGAGAAAGGGGCTAGGTCACCAACTTATGAAGCGATTAATTCACTCCCTCTTTCCTGGGAAGGATAGAGGTTGGACATATTATCAAAATAGAGAGTCTCTTACTCAAAGTAAAGTTGTGGGGAAGGGGTATCCCTATCGAAATAAACAGAACCCCTGGAAGGCGGTGATCCAGGGCCAAAGGGATGATGTCATCTAAGTGTGTGGAAGTCTGAGTGCACCCTTCATTCAGGACCATGACTATGTTTACTTATAATCTGTATATATTTCTGTACTTGGTACTCATCAACCAAAGGCATCACAGAATATACACAAATATCAGGCATTAAAATGGGAGCTTAAAAATAAATATAAATAGAAGTTTTAGTATTTTCTTCTTGTACCCCAGGAGAGGAGATCATTGTTCTAATTCCCGTGTAAAATAATATTCCAGCCCAGGTTTCCATGAGAATCACTTGTGGATCTTAAATTGCATATTTTGTGTGTGTGTGTCTGCGTTGGGTCTTAGTTGCTGCACATGGGATCTTTGTTGTGGAACACGGGCTTCTCTCTAGTTGTGGTGTGCAGGCTCAGCAGCTGTGGCATATGGGCTTAGGTGGGCCACAGCATGTGGGATCTTAGATCCTGCACCAGGGATTGAATGGGCATCTGCTGCACTGGAAGGCAGATCCTTAACCACTGGACCACCAGCATGCCTGCCTGCCCAGTTGCTCAGTCATGTCTGATTCTTTGTGATCGCATTGAGAAGCCTTCTAGGCTCCTCTGTCTGTGGGATTTTCCAGGCAAGAATACTGGAGTGGGTTGCTGTTTCCTCCTCCAGGGGATCTTCCTGACCCAGGACTTGAACCCAAGTTATCTGCATTGGCAGGTGGATTCTTTACCACTGAGTCACCAAGGAAGTCTCTGGACCACCAGAGAAGTCCCCAGATGCATAATTCTGATTCAGTAGGTCTTGGTGGTGGGAACCCAAGAGTCCAACAAGCTTCCCAGGGATATGAGCAGTTTTGGTCCAGGACCATCCTTAGGACAGAAAGACTCCAGTTCATCACTTGTGATAGGTGAAACAAGGATGCCTTTTTGAGGGGCAGAGGATAGCAATGAAAAAGAAGCAAGGAAAAGGACCATGTTTTGGCACCAATAGCTATATAACTGCCCTGAGCCATCTGTTTAATATAAAATATCTTAGTTCAACCTGATGATAATAATTATTATACCCATTTTACAGATGTAAATCTTGAATTTCAATGAGTTTAAGATATTTACCTGAATTCATATGGCAGATGAATGCAAAATAACAAGTATGAACCGAGGTCTGTTTTCTCACTAAAAAAAAAAAAAAGAAAGAAATGCATGCTTATTGTAGAAAAAGGCTTCCCAGGTGGTGCAGTGGTAAGGAATCTGCCTGCCAATGTAGGAGATGCAAGAGACATGGATTTGATCCCTGGGTCTGAAAGATACCCTGGAGAAGGAAATGGCAACCCACTCCAGTATTCTTGCCTGGAAAATTCTATGGACAGAGGAACCTGGGACGCTACAGTCCATAGGGTCCCAAAGAATAGGACATGATGGAGCACACACACAGACACACAAACATTGTAGAAAACTTAGAAAGGTGTATAGGCAACAATTAAACTCGTTTGTATTCCTACTACCCTGAGAACTGCCACCAGTATCTTGTTTTTATTTTATTTTGTTTTTACAAAACATTGGATTTTTTTTTCTTTGGTGGCCTATAGGTCTGAGAATGAATCTTGGCTGCATCCCTGAAAATCACCAAAAGGAAAAGTTGGTGCCTCAGTTTCCCCATCTGTAAAATGGAGAGCGACACTAGGACCCAGATTGAGTTTTTTGGTGGGGATAAAACAAGTTACAGGTGAGGTGCCTAGATCACTCCCTGGCAGATAGAAAGTGCTCAGGAAATGTTATCAATTATTATTTTTATTGGCACTAGTAACAAAAAAGGAAGACACATCTACTACAAAACCCATGCAGGTTAGATACAGAAAGATTCCAGTAATTCTCAGATTAGCTGTAGCGATTCACTGTGGAGAAGGGGAGGGGCTGGAGCTTGTTATATATGCAGCTTTCAAGCCTTCCCCCCCGTCCCCCCCCCACATCTGAGTTCTTCGAAGCAAATTTTGGTGGAGGTGGGAGTGGTGGTGGTAGAGGGATGTCAGGAATCTTCATTTTTATGTTATTTTATTTTACTTTTTTCCATTTTTTATTGAGTGAAAGTCTTAATTCTATAGTGTTTTATAATTTTCAAAAGTTTCACACACACATGATTTCATATAATCCCATAATAACCCCCTTTTCCCCTACCCCTACCCTGTTCCCTCGTTCTCACTCCACTGGTAACCATTATTTTGTTCTCTATATCTGTGAGTCTCCTTCTTTTTTGTTTAATTCACTAGTTTGCAGTATTTTTTAGATTCCCCATATAAGTGATGTCCTGCGGTATTTGTCATTCTCTGTCTGGCTTATTTCACTTTTAGCGCAATACCCTCCAAGTCCATCCATGTTGCTGCAAATGGCAAAAGTTTGTTCTTTTTTATGGTTGAGCGGTATTCCACTACATATGTGTACCACCTCTTCTTTATCCATTCATCTGTCAAAGGACACATGTTGTTTCCATGCGTTGGCTTTTGTAAATAGTGCTGCTATGAACATTGAAAGCTGAAACTCCAATACTTTGGCCACCTGATGCGAAGAATGGACTCATTGGAAAAGACCCTGATGCTGGGAAAGATTGAAGGCAGGAGGAGAAGGGGACGACAGAGGATGAGATGGTTGGATGGCATCACTGACTCAATGAACATGAGTTTGAGCAAGCTCTGGGAGTTGGTGATGGACAGGGAAGCCTGGCGTGCTGCAGTCCATGGGGTCACAAAAAGTCGGACATAACTGAGTGACTGAACTGAACTGAACTGATGAACACTGGGGTGCATGTGTCTTTTCAAATTAGTGTTTTTGTTTTTCGATCAAACCAGTCAATCCTAAAGGAAATCAGTCCTGAATATTCATTGGAAGGACGGACGCTGAAGCTGAAGCTCCAATACTTTGGCCACCTGATGCGAAGAGTCAACTCATTTGAAAAGACCCTGATGCTGGGAAAGATTGAAGGCAGGAGGAGAAGGGGACGACAGAGGATGAGATGGTTGGATGGCAACATTGACTCAATGGAAATGAGTTTAAGCAAGCTTTGGGAGATGGTAAAGGACAGGGAAGCCTGGCATGCTGCAGTCCTTGGAGTCTTGAAGAGTTGGACACAACTGAGCAACTGAACAACAACAACAAAATACCCAGGAGTGGAATTGCTGGGTCATATGGTGCATCTGTTTTTAGTTTTTTTCTGACAAGCCTCCATACTCCTTTCCACAGTGGCTGCATCAATTTACATTCCCACCAACAGAGTAGGAGGGAGAAATCTGCATTTTAAGTAAGCTCCCTGTGTAGTTTTGTGACCAGTGTCCTGGGAGCCATATTTGAAGAAATCCTGCTCTTTGAGTCACAGTGTTTCCATCTAAGGGGATATGTGTGGCCTTTCCATTGTTTTAACCTTCTCCCTACACACCTGCACAGCGGATAAGAGTTCTCGATGTGTGTTAGTCACTTAGTCGTGTCTGACTCTTTGCGACCCCCTGGGCTGTAGCCCGCCAGGCTCCTCTATCCATGGGATTCTCCAGGCAAGAATACTGGAGTGGGTTACCATTCCCTTCTCCAGGGGACCTCCCTGAACCAAGGATCAAACCTGGGTCTCTTGCATTGCAGGCAGATTCTTTACTATCTGAGCCACAGGAAAGCCCCAAGAGGTCTAGATGCCAGGGTTTAAATGTCACATTATTCTTATCTTGTTATTTGTCTTATGCAGGTGTTTTGAACCTGGCCTGAGCCTCTTGCAGTGTAGAGCAGCCAAACTCTGACAGCTCAGCCTGGCCCCTGGAGCCAATCCCTCCCAGCTCCTCTTCAGCCTCTCCTTGCCCAGGATGAGCCAGGAAGTGTCTGATTCAGCTGATTCTAATAAACTTGCCCTGTGGGCCAGCCAGGAAGGCCAGTGCGCCCAGCTCAAAGAGGTCAGCCTGGTGCTTTTTCCAGGTGGGATCCCTAGAATCTCACACATGGCTGGGAACACAGTGGAAACTCATTAAATGATTGCTGACTAAAAGAAATTGAACTGCATTAAATAACCCACGTGAAACGACTTTCTTTTCATAAAACAACCAAGGTGTATTGAACAAAATTAACCCACCACGTATATTTTGTGTTGTAATATGGGTCAGAAACCACTGCCCTGTATTTTCCAGAAGCCCAAAGACATTAGTATAGGCTCTTTGACTTGGCAAGGAGGCATACTCAGCTGAGAGGGTATAGAAAGGGAAGATCTCAGGGCTGACACACCACAGGGGCTCAATCAAATGCTGGTTCCTGTTTTCTTTTCTCTTCCACCCAAAGATTCAGTAGAATAGGAATCCAAATGGTGGCGATCTCCCTGAGACAGAGGTTTATTGACAGATGAGGAAACCAAGGCCCAGAAAGGTTAAGCTCCATGCCCAAAGTCACTCAGCAAATCAATGACCTAGTGAGGGTTTGAATCAGAGTGGATATTGCTTTCTGATTCTGCAGTTCTTTCTCTTTTCATTTAATCAAACTTTCCTGAAGTTGACTTCCTAGCCATCTGCATCAAAATCATACCTATGACTTGCAAAATGCAGAGTCAAAGATACCACCCTATTGAATCAGACTTTCCTGGAATAGGGGCTAAGATTCTGTATTTTCAGTAAAGCAAGCAGGCAAATCAAATACACCAAAGGTCAAGAGCCACAGAAAGCCAACCTTCTCTAATTAACTTCAGTTCAGTTCAGTTCAGTCGCTCAGTCATGTCCGACTCTTTGCAACCCCATGAATCGCAGCACACCAGGCCTCCCTGTCCATCACCAACTCCCAGAGTTCACCCAAACCCATGTCCATCGAGTAGGTGATGCCATCCAACTATCTCATCCTCTGTCATCCCCTTCTCCTCCTGCCCTCAATCCGTCCCAGCATTAGGGTCTTTTCCAATGAGTCAACTCTTCGCATGTGGTGGCCAAAGTATTGGAGTTTCAGCTTCAACATCAGTCCTTCCAATGAACACCCAGGACTGATCTCCTTTAGGATGGACTGGTTGGATCTCCTTGTAGTCCAAGAGACTCTCAAGAGTCTTCTCCAACACAACAGTTCAAAAGCACCAATTCTTCAGCGCTTAGCTTTCTTCACCGTCCAACTCTCACATCCATACATGACCACTGGAAAAACCATAGCCTTGACTAGACGGACCTTTGTTGGCAAAGTAATGTCTCTGCTTTTCAATATGCTATCTAGGTTGGCCATAACCTTCCTTCCAAGGAGTAAGCGTCTTTTAATTTCATGGCTGCAATCACCATCAGCAGTGATTTTGGAGCCCAAAAAAATAAAGTCTGACACTGTTTCCACTGTTTCCCCATCTATTTCCCATGAAGTGATGGGACCAGATGCCATGATCTTAGTTTTCTGAATGCTGAGCTTTAAGCCAACTTTTTCACTTTCCTCTTTCACTTTCATCAAGAGGCTCTTTAGTTCTTCTTCACTTTCTGCCATAAGGGTGGTGTCATCGCATATCTGAGGTTATTGATATTTCTCCTGGCAATCTTGATTACAGCTTATGTTTCTTCCAGCCCAGCATTTCTCATGATGTACTCTGCATATAAGTTAAATAAGCAGGGTGACAATATACAGCCTTGATGTACTCCTTTTCCTATTTGGAACCAGTCTGTTGTTCCATGTCCAGTTCTAACTGTTGCTTCCTGACTTGCATACAGGTTTCTCAAGAGACAGGTCAGATGGTCTGGTCAGATCCTCTAATTAACTTAGAGGATCCCTAAGTTCATCTCACTAAGGATCAGATTCTAAACCCCACCCATTTGTTATTTAAATTTTTCTTTTTTTTTTTAACTTTTTATTTTCTATTGGGGTATAGCTGATTAACAATGTTGTGATAGTTTCAGGAGAACAATGAAGGGGCTCAGCCATACATATACATATATCCAATCTCCCCGAAACACCCCTTCCATCCAGGTTGTTACATAACATTGAGCAGAATTCCATGTGTCATAGAACTTGTCGGTTATCCACTTTAAATATGGCAGTGTGTACATGACATCCATGGACCTGGCAACCATAAAAAAATTTTTTTTCTTTTTAAAGTTGGTGGCAGCACATGCCTCATTGAAACCCACCAGGAGTTGCTGGTAGCTCGGGAAATGTACTCTTGTCTAAAGCCTCCCCTTGGTCCAAATGTCATCATCTGGATGGCAGTCCGGCTTTCTCTCCCTCTTACTCAAGAGCAAGGGGGTGACTTTTAAAAGGCAGCAGAAATAATAAGAATCGGCTCTTGCCAGGCCCCAGAGAGCTCTGCCAAGTTTCTTAAACTCAGACCCTGGAGTTATTTGCTGTCAGGATGGCTTCTGGGAGGGAGCCAGGGGCGGGGATTAAAGCATGAATTTCTAAGAGGGTAAACTGGAAGCTGGAGTCCCGGGTGAGTTAACATTGGGAAGGAGGATGTGTACCAGAGATGCTGTAGACAAGGCTCTGCTCAGGATAACAGAGGCAAGGACAAAGTGCTTCCCAGGCTGCCCAGCAATATGCCTTCACCTGCAGTTCAGCTAACAGCATGTCTCTGGGGCTTCTATTGCTATCAAATTTATGCCTTATTTAATGTCAAAAGGGAAGCGCTGCTTCTCCAAGATGGCAAGAAGTTTCTTTCTTTCTTTTTTCTTTTCTCTATTTTTTCCATGTAATGCCCTCCTGGAGGATTTTTGCAACCCTGGATAAATATTTCTCTGTCAACAAAATGGAAAAGAGCTTATAACTTCTCAGGAAGGGCACTGTTGCCTCTTTATGAGGTTTTTCTGCAAAGTAGACGAGTTGGGCATCCTGGTACATGCCCAACACTGAGCATTTGCACCAACAGCCAAATCACAGATGCTTTCCCCCTAGTCATTTACCTGAAGAAGAGAAAGAATACATTTTATTATTATTAAGCAGTAATTAAATGTATTTGTCAACTGCTTATTTAACTTATATGCAGAGTACATCATGCAAAATACTGGGCTGGATGAAGCATGAGCTGGAATCAAGATTACCTGGGGAAATATCAACAACCTCAGATATGCAGATGATATCACTCTAATGGCAGAAAGTGAAGAGGGACTAAAAAATCTCCTGATGAGGGTGAAAAAGGAGAATGAAAAAGCTGGCTTAAAAGTCAACATTCAAAAAACAAAGATCATGGCATCTAGTCCCATTATTTCAAGGCAAATTGAAGGGGCAAATGTGGAAACAGTGACAGACTTCATTTTCTTGGGCTCCAAAATCACTGCAGATGGTGACTACAGCCATGAAATTAAAAGATACTTGCTCTTTGGAAGGAAAGCTATGACCAACCTACAGAGCATATTAAAAAGCAGAGACATCACTTTGCCAACAAAGATCTGTATAGTCAAAGCTATGGTTTTTTCCAGTGGTCATGTATGGATGTGAGAGTTGAACCATAAAGAAGGCTGAGTGCCTAAGAGTTGATTCTTCTGAATTGTGGTGTTGGAGAAGACTCTTGAGAGTCCCTTGGGAAGCAAGGAGATCAAACCAGTCAATCCTAAAGGAAATCAGTCCTGAATATTCATTGGAAGGACTGATGCTGAAGCTGAAGCTCCAATACTTTAGCCCCTTGATGCAAAGAGCCTACTCATTGGAAAAGACCCCGATGCTGGGAAAGATTGAAAGCAAAAGGAGAAGGAGGCAGTAGAAGATGAGATATCTGGATAGCATCACGGACTCAATGGACATTAATTTGGGCAAACTAGGAAACCAGGAAATAGTGAAGGACAGAGAAGCCGGGTGTGCTGCAGTCCATGTAGTTGCAAAGATTCAGACACACTGAGGAATTGAACATGCACACATCTTAAGGGATATCTTACCAGATTTGCTAGCCATCACCTACTTTTCTTCCCCCACCCCATTGCCTTAGGGAGGTACCTTTGGTGTGGTTACCAAAGCATTAAAGAGCTTCATCTTTCCCAATACAGGAAGCAAAACCTTTGGAAGAGGGACAAAGGAGTAATAAAACTCTCTTTCTCTCTTTTTCTCTCTCTCTCCATCTTTCCATTTGCTTTCACCCTGTTTTTCTCTTTCCATTTTTTGCTTTGGAGGGCAAAACGGTACTTGAGTGAATATTGGAGGAGCATTTATTGTGAACCTATGCTGCCAAATTCAAATACATTATCTCTTTCAATCAGTGGAGCACACCTGCTAGCTAGTTTAGAGTCCGTTTTACACATGAGGGGGATGGAAGTCCACAGAAGTAATGATGAAACTGAGCTTAGCTCTACACAATGGCATAAGGATTTTGACTTCTCTTTTATTCCAGTGCCTGAGTTTTAACTACTCAGTGATTTTGGAAGAGTCTTTAATTATATATTTCAATGCTGTGAAAGAAGGGGGTTTTGTTTGTGGGAATGTTAGGATTAAGTGATATAAATCATGTTGGCCCTTTAAGAAAGTATAGGAGCTGGATGTATCAAAGAGATTCCACTCTGTCCTGTCCCAGTCTAGTTTGTAGATTGAGATTGAGCTGAAAGGGTCAATCTGCTGAAAGGGTCTTCAGAAATCACCTACACCAAGGGTTGACAAACTATAGCCTGCAGACCAAATCTAGCCTACCACCTGTTTTTGCAAATAAAATTTTGTTGGAACACAGCCATGCTCATTTATGTGCATACAGCTTTCATGCTACAGGAGCAGAGCTGAGTAGTTTTGACAAAGACCATATGGTCTCCAAAGCCCAAAATATTTTACTGTTCGGTTTTCTACAGGAAAAGTTTACTGACCACATCAAGTCCAGAGGCCTTCAACCTATTTTGATCATGGACTCCTCTTAGTTAAAAAACCCACATCTTTTGACCTACATATGTATATTTGTTTACTTATGAAGTAGTATTTAAATGTCCTACCATGCTATTAATATGCTTTTTAACCATAAAGCACTTATCCAAAATGGACATTTAAAAATGAGTTGAAAATAAAGATCAATTCAAGTATTGTTTCCAAAACCCCAAAGGATCATTTTGAGCCTTCTTTGTTCTAGAGATTTGAAGACTGATCAAGATGATGACTTTCAGACTTCATGCATGCAGAGGAGCAATAAGGGGTTCTATAAATAATGAAAGAATTATGTCCAAGAATATGATTTAAATTCAGAGGCACTCCAATTTTTTCACATTTACCCCTCTGCTCTATTGTGATCCTATGACAGATTTCATTCAAAAAGAGAATTTTGTGGCTAAAAATAGCTTGAAAAGGGACCAGATTCCTGTTCCTAGTCAGAATGGAATAACTGGGACTAGAATTGCCCTCTCCACTATAAACTGCTAAAAAACAGGATAAAGTATATGAAACTGTCTTCAGTCATGGGAAAGCAGGCAGTGTAGAACAATGACTGCTGAGAGAAGTGGAACGACAGCGAAATTCCTGCCAGTGTCCTGGCTTTTGGCTTGGAGGCACTGTCCTAACTGTGTTGTATGGTGGTCTGGCTGAGATGAAGACATAGGGCTTGAAGGTCAGGGAGATTGTGGTGGCTGGCATTTATGGGGCATAGAGTAACAGAGGATGGGTTTCCCAGGTGGCTCAGTGGATAAAGAATCTACCTGCAATGCAGAAGATGCAAAGGGCACAGGTTCATTCCCTGGGTCGGGAAGTTCCCCTGGAGGAGGTCATGCCAGCCCGCTCCGGTATTCTTGCCTGGAGAATCCCATGGAGAGAGGTGCCTGGTGGGCTACAGCCCATAGGGTCACAAAGACTCAGACACGACTAAAGCAACTGAGCATACTCACACACAGAGTAAGACAGCATGTAGAGAGAGAGGGAAGTTGAAAGAGAAAACTCCAGAAATCTACATAGGAATTCATCCAAGTCTTGCTGAGTGCTAAGCTGTGTGGGTAGGGTGAAACTCCATGAGGCTGGGCAAAGTGACTGGTAAGCTATAACCTGAGGAATTCCCAGAGTTCACACAGGGCTGAAGACATCTGAGTTGTGACTATCCGGGGTGGAAGGGCTCTTTGTCACATATAGATACTAGTTTGGATGTGGCATGACATAGCACATGGTGGCACTTGCTATGCAACAATGTCACCAAAGAGTAGTGGGGGTGGCACTAGATTTAGAATTGCAAAGTCTGAATTGAAGTTTCAACCAGCTCTGCCACAGACTAATTTTGTAACCCTGGGCAAGCAAGCTATGTCTTAAACTTCCTAGATGCAAATAAAAACATTGAATATAATTCTAAAGTAAAAGCTCATAAGTAAACACCTTAATACTACCACCCAGACCATCACCAACACCCATGGAAGCCCCAGGGAATTCATCTTTCATCTCATAGTCCTCTTCCTCTGTATTCTGTGCTACTCCACCCACTGTTACCTCCAGAATTTTATCTTCTTTATCTTTTGGTGATTTGTATTTTTTATTTTGCTTTTTATTTTAGTTTTTGGCCATGCCCCACAGCTTGTGGGATCTTAATTCCCTGACCAGGGATAGAGTCTGAGCCGCTTGCAGTGGAAGCGCCAAGTCTTAACCACTGGATGGCCAGGAAAAGCCCCCTCCAGAATTTTAGATGGATCATTTCTTGAAACAGACTTCTTAATTTCTCATACATTTGTTAAGAAGATTGAATTAATCTTGTTTGTGGACAATGTGGTGTAAATGCTCATTATTACAATTACCTTGTTTTAAAATCTGCAATCAGTATGTGGCTACGGACTGGAGATTAGACACCCACTGGCTGCTTTTTTGCTGCAAGATGACCCGGTTTCAACAGGCAAGTGCATTTTATCTTCCTGCTCTGCACTCATTGTCAGGGTGGCAACTTCCATAAATTCCAACTAATCTGTTCTGGATGAAGAGACCTGAGAAGTCATAGTTCTTAAAATTGTGAACTGCCTCTCACTTCTGTCAAGGGGTCTTGCCTTGGAGAAGAGTGCATGAACTTCACTGCTTGCCTTTAAAGGTATTTCCTTCCACATTTCAGAGGACTTTTCTTTATTCCTCACATTTGGGCTCTGCGCTAAGAAACAGTAGTTCCCTATGTTGAATCATTCTTACATTTTTACTCTATTTGCTCATGCAGTAAACCTTTATTGTGTGCCAAATATATTCCAGTTGGAAATAGAGAGTTTTGAAGTACATTTTTTTCTGTTGTTTTTTTTTTTTGCGTGTTGAGGGAGGGGCAAGGGAGCATACAGACATATCATAGAATACTCCGTGCTGTAAGAGTGGTGCCCAAATGCTCAGGGACAAGAGGAAGTGCAAGAACAACAAGACTGAGTGGTCAAGGGTTAATTCTCAGAAGAAGTGACATTGAGCTGGGTTCTGAAGGAAGAATAGGAACTGGCTCGGTGAAGATGGCTGGGAAGAGTATTTGAGGCAGAGGAAATAGTAATAGAAAGGTGTAGTCCTGAAAGAGAACAGGGGAGCTTCTTGCCTAGCCTTCCTCACCTGAGCATCATTTGATGCTTTCATCCAGGATGTGGAAGACCTCAGGGTCCTTCTTGGCATGGATGTTTCTTTCATGCTCTCATCAACTCACTTCAAGTCCAGTTACTCCAGCATCTGAGTTGCTCTCAGGTCTTCTTCTTTTCATATCTATGGCAACCATTCTTCCCTGACTGGTCTTCTACCTGGGCTTTTGGAATCCTCTCCTCACTGTTTGGTTCAAGCCCATTCTCACCCGCAGAGGGTCTGTTTTCCATCAGCCAGATTGAACTTTCTAACAGAGCAAATCTGAGCACCATCGTGCTTTAAACCCTTCAAGGGCTTCCTAAAGTCCTCAACATAAACTGGCATCTGTACTCTGGCCTATGAGACCTTACACAGTCAACCTCTCTCTACCCCTCTACATGTGCCCCCCTTGTCTCTCCCCTTGATCACTCACAGCAGCCACACTGGCTATTTTCTCCACCTCTTTTCAAGATTTTCTCTTTATCGTTGGTTTTCTATCATGTGGTGGTTTCCAGGTCCTCAAAACCTTCCAGCTCCTTCCTCTCTCAGGGCCTTAGCAAATACTATCTTCTCTGCTCTCATTTGCTGTCTGGCCAATTCACATGTATCTTTTGGGTCTTAGCTTTAATTGCAATTTCCTCAAAGAAGGTTTTTCAGATTCTCAAGTATTTAAAAATTTCTTCTCTTTGTGAAATCCTGTTTTTTCCTTGTTTTGAACATACCATAGTTTATAAATTAAGCATCTACATGGTGTTTGTTTGCACCTTTTAACACATTCAAGGCTTCAAGAAGGTAAGGAGTATATTTCATTTATCATTCTCTACTCATTGTTTATCAAAGGAAATGGCAACCCAATACAGTATTCTTGCCTGGAAAATTTTATGGACAGAGGAGCCTGGTGGGCTATAGTCCATGAGGTCACAAAGAGTCACACACAATGCATTCATTGTCTATCACAGTGTGTAGCAGGTAGTAGGTCTTAATATGTGTAGGCTGGATGAATGGATAAAGGGGATGGGCACCCTCAGTGGAAACACATACATCTGGGTTAGAATAGCCAGGGAAGACTTGTGCATTTTTTTGATGCATAATAAATGGATACATATATAGCACCTTAAAAAAAACATAAATTATCTCACAGTTTTGTGGGTCAGGAATTCAGGCACAGCTCAGATGAAACCTCTGCTCAGGCTCCATCAGGCTGCAGTCAAGGTGTTGACCATACTGTGGTTCTCAGTTGGAGCCTGGGGTCCTCTTCCAAGCTCCTTTTGGATTTTTGCAGAATTCAGTTACTTGTGGTTGTGGGACTGAGTCCCTCAGTTACTAAATACTGCCCTTCTCCAGAGGCAGCTATGTTTGCTTTCTTCCTTGTCACTAGCAGGATCATCTCTCTGAGCTTCATTTTCTTTTCCCTTTCCCTTTAGAACACATGCAGATTTATGAAAAATTCACAAGATGACACAGAGAATTTCCCACCTATCGCACACCTATTTTCTCCTATCATTAACATCTTACCTTTAGCATCATTGATGAACAAATGTTGATACATTATCATGAACTGAAATCCATATTTTATTCAAATTTTCTCATGTTTTTTCTAATATCCTCTGTTGTTCTGGGTTCCCATTCAGGATATCACATTCCACTTATTATCTGCAAAATACCTTAACATATAATCTAGGTCTGGTTTCAAATAATACTACACCACTTCACAGGTCCGGCAGGTATCTAGTAATAGAGTATTCCCAATTTCTCATTCTCATCCATTGTGATATTACTGTTATTTATTTCAACTATCCATATGATATAATTATGCAATACTTTGTTACTATTATTGCTTTAAAATGTTATATTTTAAATTGATTAAAAATTAGAAAAGTAAGAGATTTTATTTTACTTTCATTTGTTCCTCCTCCAATATTCTTCATTTTAAAAATTCACATCCAAATTTCTGATCCATATAATTTTCCTTCCGCGTGAACAACTTCTTTTAACATTTATTGTAGGGCAGGTCTTTTGGGCGATGCAATTCCTCCAATTTTGTGCAAGAAGTCTTTATTTCTTCTTTACTTTTGGGGAATAATTTTTCTGGATATAGATTTCTAGGCTGATGATATTTTTTACTTTCAACATTTGAAGATTTCACTACACTATCTTCTCTCTTGTATGGTTTCTGGTGCAATGTCCCTTGTGATTCATTGTTGTTCTCCTATAGGTAAGATGTATTTTTCTTTTGGCTTCTTTCAAGATTTTTTTCTTGGTCTTTTTGAGGTTTTAATATGAATGCCTTAATGTTTTTGTTTTCATTTATCCTCACTGGTTTTCTCTGGACCTGTGGTTTGCTGTTGCTATTAATTTTGAAAAGTTCTCAACTATTATTGCTTCCAATATTTCTTTCGTTTCACTCTCTCTTTCCTCTTATAGTATTTCTGTCATGTGTATGTTACACCTTTTGATGTTGTTCCACAGTTCTTGGATGTTCTATTTTTTTCTTTCTTTTTTTATCTTTGTTTGCATTTTATTTTGAGATATTTCTTTTAAATGTTTTCAAGCTCACTGATTCTTTCCTTGCCTGTGTTGAGTCTATTGAGGAATGCTTGGAAGAAATTTTTAATTTCTATTTCTGTGTTTGATTTCTAGCATCATTTGATTGTTTCTTAGAGTTTCTACCTGTTTATATTAGCCTTCTATTTTTTGAATGTTGTCTACTTTTTCCATTAGATCCCTTAATATATTAATCATAGTTATTTAAAATTCTCTGACAGATAATTCTGACATTTGTGTCGTATCTGAGTCTAGTTCTGATGATTGCTTTTTCTCCTTAGATTTTTTTTTTTCTTGCCTTTTGACTTACTCTATAATTATTATTGAAAGCCAGATCTGTTGTATTAGGCAATAGGAGCCCGCTCCCCAGGGTAAGTAGACCTTTAGTGTAAGGGTTTATGTTAGTCTGGGAAGAAGTTGGACTCTGTTAAATGTTTACTTAGCTATGGGTGCCAGTGGCTTCAAATTCATTAGTGTCCTTACTTGTGTCCCTCTTCTTGACTTGGATCTTCCTTAAGTACTCCTTGTCAGAGTCTGTGTCTTGCAGCTTTTTCAACTGTGACCCCCTAAGTCATTTTTATTACAATCCTGTTGATGCAGTGGTAAGGTATGAAGGAGGAGGGACATTCTATAATCTTCCAATTAAATCTCAGTCTTTTGTTGTGCTTGTGTTTTGAGGCTGTGATCTTCACAGATATTCCTCCAGCGATAGTTTTGTTTGTTTGTTTCCTGTTTTATCCTCTTTTCTCTGGCTACAGTGTTTCCTATCTATTTCCTTGAAGCCCTTACCCATGCTGACTATCTGTTTCCTCCTCTTTGGTGAGATAGAAATATTGAAGGGGGATAGAGTGGGAAGAATTTGCTTCCCTCAAAGCAAACTTTCCCTGGCAAAGTTCTTCTGCAGACTAGTCCTCTGTAATGGAGAAATGGTATATTTCCAAGTGATTTATTTCCAATGGTATACTGCAATGATATATTTCCAGTGGTATATTTCCAAGTGATTACTCTTCCCCTCATGCTGCTGAGCCAGGAAAGAATATTTCTTGAACCTTCACCATGTAAGCCTAGTAGAATTCCTGGAGGTAAAGTTCTTAAGTGTGGGAGTCTTCCTAAGCCCGCTGTCCCCAGGTGTTTCTCACTCACATGCTAGAACATGCTGCTGCTGCTGCTGCTGCTACTAAGTTGCTTCAGTCGTGTCCGACTCTGTGCAACCCCATAGACGGCAGCCCACCAGGCTCCGCCGTCCCTGGGATTCTCCAGGGAAGAACACTGGAGTGGGTTGCCATTTCCTTCTCCAATGCATGAAAGTGAAAAGTGAAAGTGAAGCCTCTCAGTCGCGTCCGACTCTTCGCGACCCCATGGACTGCAGGCTACCAAGCTCCTCCGTCCATGGGATTTTCCAGGCAAGAGTACTGGAGTGAGTTGCCATTGCCTTCTCTGAGAACATGCTGAGCCCCCAGCAATTCATCAAAATTGCCCTTTGATTTTTTCTATCAGTTTATGACCCTAGCTATTTCTGCTCCAGGTAAGATGACCTCAGCTATATCTCTCTGGACAAGACTGTCTCTCCAGATTTTAGGGCGGCAGTTTCTTCTTCATCTTCAGTTATCTCAAGGGTTCAAAAAATTTATTGATTTTTCAGATTGTTCAATCTTTTGTTGGTGTGAGGATAGGAATGATAATTTTCAAGCTCTTTATATGTCCAAGTTGAAAAAGATAGCCCCATATTGACTTCTTTTGCTACCTGATTAAGTCAGGCCCATTGTGGATAAATTTCTTGATTACTGTAATGCCAGGAGATAAATTCCATCATATTCGTACATACCACCCACCTTCAAGGGGAGATTATACAAAATGTGTAGACCAGGGGTTGGGAGTCTTGGGGATGATCTTAGAATTCTGCCTGCTCTAGCTTGCCAGAGTGGGTGACGCTTGAACTTAGTTCCAAAAGACAGTGAAGTGAACTGACCTAAAAGGTGGGCTGAGCAGGCAAGGCAGAAGGAACAGCATGTGCAAAGAGGAGAGAGCAAAGAAGATAGAGAAAAGGAGCAGATGCTCTTAGATCTCAAGATCCAAACGCTATGTCCAAACTCATTAAGTTGTATACATTAAATATGTGCAGATTTTTGTGTATGAATTATACCTAATAAAGCTTTAAAAATGGGCTTCCCTGGGAGTTCAGATGGTAAAGACTCTGACTGCAATGCAGGAGACCCGGGTTCAGTCTCTGGGTCAGCAAGTTCCTCTGGAGAAGGCTACCCACTCCAGTGTTCTTGCCTGGAGAATTACATGGACAGAGGAGCCTGGAGGGCTACAGTCTATGGGGTTTTACAAAGAGTCGGACACGACTGAGCAACTAACACACACAAAACTTGAAAAAACCTAGACTCTGATTTCCTTCACTTTGGGATAGCATCTTAGAGTTTTGATTGGAGAGATTTTCTCAGGAACTCACTCTGAGGACACAAGTAGCTAGCTAGCAAGAACTAAAAATAAAGAGCTCTTTCTATTGATCAGGAAAATCTTGAACTATTGGTTTTGAATGTCCAGATGTCTAGATTACCTGAGGCAATTCTCCCGGTGAGCACTTGCCTTGCATTTGGGGTGGTTGGGCTGATGGATATGTTCCTTCTAGAAATTCTGCCACCTCAACTTCAGTGAACTAAAGCTTTAATGAACAAGATCTTTTCACGGAAGTGTTGTGTCTCTTCAATTTAGTCTTGTTAAGCAAAACTTTTCTGGATTTTTCCCCCTGAAACAAAAAAGTTAGAATAAAACACAACAGTAACAAGATCCTTCCCCTCCTTTCTTAATTTGGGGAAAAAAGTTGGGGTAACTATAGATTGTTTCCCTTTTGTAATTATATAGATCTCATCCTTTGCTTGGGCTGTCATTATAGTGGACATTTTTATCGAAGATGTCTACATTCCTGCAACACATTGGGAATAAATGAAGCAGCCGTTCTGCAGGGAAATGGCATTGACGGTTGCCATGGGAACTGTGTGAAGTCACAGAAAGTAGATTATCTCATAATACATTACACAGTGTCAGAAAAAGGCAGCCTGACTAGAGAACAAGCTACCAATTAATGAACAACAATGCTAGGCCAGAGAATAGGAACAAAATAGAAGGCCACCTCAGAAAGGTCTTGTTCAAGTTAATTTATTGCTTACTTTGCTCTACTCAAACCAATTATTCTGATTGCTTTCCACCCATATACATCCATTTTAACTAGTTCAAACTTCTATATGAGGAAAATCCAGAAAAATGGAATTTGACATTTTGGAGAAATGTTTAAGATTTAAAAAAACAAACAAACAAACAAACAACTTTTGCTCAATTGGCCAGGTTTTTAAATTAAATTTTTTGATCTTTTTACTCTGAATGTCTTTGGAAGGCAATAGGCTTAACAATTAAGGGTATAGGTCCTAGCATCAGACTACTTGGGTGTAAATTTTGGCTTTGCCTCATCAGATTTTTGGCCTCACAGAAATGACTTTACTTCCCCCAAGCCTCAATTTCCTCATCTATAAAACGGGAATAATAATAGATCCTGTCCCTGCAATAGACATTTCTACCTCATGGGTTTGCTGTGAGGATTAAATGAAGTAATCCATGCTAAAAACTCAGCACAGTGCCTGATCATATTAAGTCTCCAACGTGTGGTTAGCAGTGTTTGATGAAAATTCCTAGATTTTCTGACAAAGAAGTTAGAAATTCAAAAAAGCTTATCCTATGAGAAAAAAAAAAAAAGAAAGAAAATCTGTGCTTTTTGCAAAGTCTAACTTGAACTAGCATCAAAATCGCCTATAAATCTTCATTAAACTGTAGATTTTAGGGCCCTCCCCTGGATCTACCAAGTCAGTTTCTCCTCTTATGAGGTCCAGACATGTACATTTTATTTTTATTTTTTGGCTATGCAGTGCAGCATGTGGGATCTTAGTTCCCCGACCAGAGATTGAACCCATGCCCCTGCACTGGAAGAGCACTGTCTTAACCATTGGATAGAAAAGGAAGTCCTCGACATGTACATTTTAAGTGACCTTCCTAAGTGAGTCTGATTCATTTAATCAAGACTTAAGAATCACTTTTGCCCATTGGAATGCATTTTTCTAAACCCCAGTCTCTGAGTTTGATTAGCACATGTGCGTGGGGTGATGCAACGGAGATGGAAATGTTAACAGGCATCTTGGGAGGCTCCAATGCAGGTGGTAGAAAAACCACACTTGGACAAACTCTGCCCTTCAGAGTTTCTCCAGGTCTCTCCCCAACTCAAACCTCACTTCCCCACTTGGAAGGAGGAGCTCTTATAAAGTTGCCAATTGTCTATGAGGAGGGAGTAGAGTTTTCCGTGGAAGAGACAAAGAGTTTCATGCAAGACCTGCTTTCTCGTGGCAAGCTGCTGTTTTCTTTGTCTCGCCCGTAACCCAACTGCTTCCTTTTGGGGGGCTTTTCTTCCCTTACTTCTGGATCCCTCAGAAACCAGACTAGGGTCCTGGGCTGGAAGCCTCCCATGTGTGTCTTAGGCCACTTCTGCTCTGGATAAGGAAATAAACATTGCTTTTCCATCTGTTTCCCACGTTTCTCTAAGAATTTATAGGGTCTAGAAAGTTAGGAAGCGGTGTGATGGTCTAGGGCTTCCCAGGTAGTGCTAGTGGTAAAGAACATGCCTGCCAATGCACGAAGATGTAAAGAGATGCAGGTTTGATCCCTGGGTCAGGAAGATCCCCTAGAGGAGGGCACGGCAACCCACTCCAGTATTCTTGCCTGGAGAATCCCCATGGACAGAGGAGCTTGGTGGGTTACTGTCTATAGGGTTGCAAAGTGTCGTACACGACTGAAGTGACTTAGCATGCATGCCATATACTCGACAACCATACATTTTACTCTAAAACTCCATCCATACATCAGTTGTTCAGAAGATGTTTTAAGTGATTTTAGGGAAACCCACAAAGACATATTAAGTTCACATGTAATTTCAGCTAAATTACAAGTTCCAGAGGTTCTCTCCAATCACAGGCTTCTGTGCATGCTGAGTTCTCAGGGTAATACTTAGCTGAGTCATGAAGCTAGGATTGGATAACATGGGTGAAAATCCTAACTGCAGTAGCCAGAGAGGTTATCAATAAACTGAAGAAGTGAAGTGAAGTCTCTCAGTCGTGTCCAACTCTTTGCGACCCCATGGACTGTAGCCTACCAGGCTCCTCGTCCATGGGATTTTCCAGGCAAGAATACTGGAGTGAGTTGCTATTGATATAAAAGCATGTTAATAAACTAGGCATTGCCTCCATGTAAGCTTCAAATTTCTTTTTGGGTCTACTTTAAAGCAGACCGTCCAATTCCCCCTCTTTGTTCAGTCACCCACCAGGTGATTGGACCGTGGAGAAGTAAAGGAGTTTTGGAGAGATGGAATAGAGAAAGGAAGGAATGAAAAAACATATGAAAGATGTGTGTATGTGTGTGTACCTGCATTATCAAACATTAAGGAAAGAATTTTTAATTTATTTTTATCTCCTCCATGTACAGATAAAAAATGTGGTGGATTATGGAATCTTGTCTTACATCTCTTCCTTCTAATTCTGCATGGGAAAGAGCAAATTTTAGGGTCACCTGGACCCTGTCTAGGGATTTTTCAACTGTGTGCATGCATGCATTTAGATGCTTTGAGCACATAATTCAGGAAGACCTATGTCTCTACTCTAAAGCCTTTATTTATTTATTTGCACACGACATGTTTAATTCCAAGGTGCTTAAAGCATTTGCAAATATTAAATGAAGTGTTAATCCTTTCCATGTCTCTATAAAGCAGTGAAAAAAGTCTTTTATTATAAAACATTATTAACTAGACCTGAAAAATAGACTTAACAGGAATAGGAACAGTCAAGAGGGATGAGAAGACAAAGAAGATGCAATAGGAAGAAGAGACCTCAATGAAAAATCTCCTGTAGTTCCAAACCAAGCAGGGAAGCCTGTGTCAAATTTTCCCTGCAGTTGGATCCCAAGTCAATTGTCCAACATTCCATAAGGTGATTCTGTATGTTTGTTGCTAGTTTTGTTATTTATCATCTTAGTAGATAGAAAATTTTGAGTAAGGCACTTCCTTGCTTAAAAACTACGTTTCCTTATCTGTAAAATGGGGATCACAGCAGCATTTACCTAAGATATTTATGGAGGAGAACCCTTGTGATGTGTGATCTTTATAATCATCATATAAATGATGATCATCGTTATCAACATCTTCATTATCATCAGCATCGTCATTATCATCATTTGTAATCATTAAACAAATCTCTCTCTTGGTCACTAGTGGTAAGGGGTGATTTTGCCTCAGCCAAAGCTGTGTGTGGAAATTTCCCATGGTAGATTCATTGCAGAAATGCCCCCGGTTTTCTACCCCTCCCTATCCTGTGTCCTTAACAGTGTGACTTGTCGGCTCCTCCCATCTCTCTTTCCTTACCTCATGAATTTGGACTGGTTGTGCAGCTTGCTTAGGCTAACTGGATACAGAAGAAATGATATTGTTCCACTTTTGAGCTCAGACCTCAAGTGGCCTCCCATGCTTCTGTTTACTCTCTTGGAAGCTTGCCTTGTTACCACGAGACCCAAACCAGACTAGCATGCTAGATAAGGACACGTGGTCCAGGAGTCCTTCTTGCCCAGCTGACAATTGTCCTCTCTTGGTCAGTCCTCAGTGGCTTGCCAGATGACCACAGACACGTGAATGAGGTGATGCCTGGCTCAGATTAGCAGAACCACCCATCTCACCTGTGAATTTGTGAGCAGTGTTAGTATGTTTTCAGAATGGACTGTTATATAGCAACAGGTAACTGCTACAGCTCCCTTTCCAGGTTTACCCTTTGTTGATTTTGCCAGAATGTTTCTTTTCTAACTTGTAAGGATTAATCCATTTTGTGAATTTATTTATTAATGGCTAACTCTGACTCCAGTCAATGAGGGGAAATAAATCAATCAAAGCTCTAGTCACCAAAGGCAACAATCTAGTTGAGTATGTAAGCCTATAATGAATGGTGAAAATTGTCAAGACCATAAGAGAATTATCAATAAAAATGGCATTCTGAGAAGAAAGAGGCAAATCCTAGTCTGAGGTTGGAGCAGAATGGGAGAATTGGGGGAAGTCACATAAAGAAATTCCTCCAGTATCTCTTCAGCCATATCTGTCCATCCATCTTCACTTCTCCATCTGACTTCTGCACAAGTTGCAATAGGTTTCTGATTTATTTTCTTTTTTCTAGTCTTGGCCCCACTTCAATCCATTCTTCTGTCAGATGATTTTCTCTGAAATGCAAATCTGGCTATATTATTCCCCTACTTTAAATCCTTTGGTGGACATACATATGCCATCTGGAGAGGACTCTAAGACGGAGGAAGAAAGTGAGCTGAAGTCACTGTTGGAAGAGCAGGTTAGGGTGAGATGCTGACAACTCATGAGTGAGCTGGAACCTGCATGCTGGCGCCTTCAGCATCTATTCCTGGCCAGATTATCTAAACATTGATGAGTGTCTCCACTCTGATTGTGCCAAGACTTGGGCCTTCAGGCATGGAATTTGTCAGAGCAAAGAGAAAGAGTACAGAGAACAAACGTCCTAATGGAGATTTCCTAGGGCTATGATTTAAATTGGCTTTTGTTCCCTCAGCAAACACTGAAGGACAGAGAGGCAAGAGTGGCAATAGTTACTGGCTGGGAAATAAGGAACATTGGCAGACGGATTTACAAAGGATAGGCCACACCCAATTAGTTGAGAGTAGGGAGCAACCAGAGCTTAAATGCAAAAAAATTTAAATCCTGTGTAACCTGGCTTTGTAAGCTTGCTAATAGAATTTGTGCAATGCCCGAGACAGAGGGTCAGTGAAGAAAAGGAGACATGTCAAGATAATTTTTTCAACAGTTTTTTTTTTTTAATCCCCCTACCTTCTTTACCTTTCTGAACACTAAACTGAGTTTTCAAACAGCCTGATTTGGGTAACAAAATAAACAGTGTTTATGGTAGAAGGGATTTAAGGGCTAAAAATACAAATTTATTTAGATATTATATGTACCTGGATTTAAGTAATTGATTCACTATTTGCTTCCCATATAACCTCAGGCAAGTTACTTAATTTCCATGGTGGCTCAACCCCATCTAGTCCTTGTGGATGGCAGCCATAGGGGCGGGCAATGCATAGACCTCCTGGCTGTACATGCTGCCTGGACTCTTCATCCTCTCATCTGAAAATGGGGACAATACTTTCCTCCTGGGGATCTTGGGAGAGTTAAGTAGGTTACTGTGCATAAATTGCTTAGCTTGGAAGCTGATACAAAATAGGCATGCAATAACGATTGGTTATGTGGCTATGTTCCAGGGATTTTAGAGGATTATTGAGTTTAAATCCCCATAACCATCCGATGAGGCAGAACTTTCCCCAGTTACCATAGCTAGTAACTGAAACATCTTGGACTTAATTTAGGCAGTTTAACTCTAGAGCCTGTGCTCTTAACTAGTATACTTTAAATTACATGTGCGTTTTTATTCTTCTCTCTCTCCTTCACTGTCTATTATCTAGCTATCTATCTATCATCTATTTATCTATCTTCATCACCACCACCATCTTCATATCCATTATTTATCTGTCTACCATTCTCTATCAATCATCTTTCTACTGTCTACATACTCTGTACACATATTTGTGTACATATAGTTGGCCCAGTAATACAGAGAAGAAAACAAGAGGCTCAGAAGACTTAGCAGACCCCAGATGACAGAGCTGACTTTCTAGTCTAAACTACCTGACTCCAAAACTTGTGCTGTTTTTTTTTTTTAAACTAATTAATATTATGAATAAAGTAGCCAGCAAGTCTTTTTCAGTACAGTCATTTAAAATTTTCCTGTGAAGAAAGAAAAAATACAAAAGTGTCAACTATCTCCCTCAACTATTTGTGCTCCTGGCAAATAAGAAAGCAGATTTCAATAGGAAGTATCGGAGCTGACATTTTGGGGATAGAGAATATGTAGTTTTAGGAATCAGGACTGTACACATAACACTCACACACCATCAAAGGCTTGGTAGCCTTCATGTCTGGCTGCATTGTTTGTCCAAGCACAATCACAAGTACTACTGTTTTCAAGGCAACAAGCTAGCATGGAGACAAGCAGCTCCCAGGAAAAGTGTGATGTGCTCTGCACATTTCTATATAGAGACACCTCTATATAGAAGGCATGAATACAATTATCTCCAATAGTAGAGGAGAGTTGGCAGTGTACAGGGTCCAAAACAGCAGGCAATTCTCAAATCACAACACTTGAGCTTGGGAATGCGCAGAATTCACTGGGATAATTTTGCATCTGATTAACTTTCCTAATTAGGCTTCCCATAAACCAGCATGGTTTAGCTGGTCTTTAGCACCTATTATCTTTAGCATCTCTCCCAGACTATATAAATCCCCTTTTCAGTTGTACCCAATAAATTGGGGAGATGACTCCTGGTTGGTACCCTTTCCCACCTTCATGTCAGTTGGTCCAATTCATTGCCCCCTGAAAGTCCCCTGCTTCAGTGCTACTCTCAACAGATGACCTTATTCCAACCCCACCAAGAAAAATAGAGATGTGCTGCCCTGATGTCTCTCAGCTTCCCTCACGCTCATCTCTAAAAAAGAACAACTAAGCAAACTCATGTCAAACTAAGCAGACTAAGCTTTCCTGGAAGCTCCCCACTTCAATTACTCTCTTTTGTTTGTTTCCAGTAAACTTTAGAAACACCTGGAAATGGCAACATATTTGAATTCAAAGTAAATCTCCCTTGATCGCCTCTCTTTGATCTCAAGTGACCCAAATTGCTCTGTGTTCAGATATTTGTTAAAAAAAAAAAAATGAGCCCTTGCCCAAGTTTGCTCCTTTCCTTCCTGCATATAGAAAGAAGTGATCCTCTTTCCTTTCCAAATAAATTTTTGCCATGTGTGCTGGATCCAGTTCCCTTCTAGGAGGCAATGCTATTGCTGTCCCCCGCTCTTGACTTTCAAGCTCTTCTTTTCCACTGGCTTCTTCTGGTAACCTTCAAATGTACTTTGAGGTTTGTGCAAAATACATACAAAATTCAAACCAAAATAAAAGCCAAGACAAAACAAACTAAACATGTCCCAGAATTCAGCCTTCTCCTCAAGCTGCTCCCTGATTTCTTTTTCTCTTCAATTACTATTATTATCTTTATCATTCCCTCATTATCCATCCTGCAGTGGTCTTGTTCTTGCTCTGACTCTCTTTCCATTGAAAGCACACTTTGTACAGAGACCAAAAAACTCAATCAAAATACTTACTGTTATTTTTCAATGTCTCTCTTCTCCCACTGGCCTGTTCTTTGAAATCTAAGCACCTTATCAATACAGTGTTCTAAAGAATTCCCTGGCTGTCCAGTGGTTAGGACTCCCCACTTCCACTGTAGGTTTCCCAGGTTGGATTTTTGGTTAGAAAACTAAAATCCCACAAGCCATGTGGCATGGATAAAGAATAAAAAAGATTAAAAAAATACTGGGTTCTAGCATTCAACAGAGGGCCTAGCACATTGTAACTTCTTAGCTAACATTTATATTAAACTGATAAGAAGAAAGACTACACTTGGTCTTAGCCAAAAGACAGAGAAGTGATCAACTAACATGTCTAGAGTGAATGAGCTCAGCTCAATCCAATGGACCATTTCCCCTGTCACTCTAACAGCCTTCTCAGATGCCTTTGATGTTGTTGACTGTTCATCCTTCTTGAAATGCTCTCATACCTTGGATTCTAGAACGCATCTTTTCTTTTTGTATTTTCACCTAAACCTGCTCCTAGAAGGAATGGGTCAGGTGTTATTCATTCTTGTACCCCAGTGTCTTACACAGTGTCATAGTAAACTGAACAGTGTAGAGTGGGTGAATCATACTGTGTATGTAAGGATTTTCTGTACTCTGCTTTCATTCCAAGGAAGGCATTATCTAAATAGGTTTTTAATTCTCAGAAATCTCAGATCTTTCCAATATGTGATAGCTTAAACTCTGCCTTATTTATATCCATGGATCATAAGACATTTACTGCTAATAAGTATGGAATACTCTCTTTGTATTTAATCTTTAAATTTTATTTTGAACTAGGTAGCATAAAGAAGTTTTAAATCTAATTTCAACCAAGAAATCTAATGGAAGGTCAAATGTGCCTGATCTCTTTGCAAGAAGAAGCAATAAACACGACCAACACTACCTGTAAGATGGGTGGTTAATATGAAATTAAAAACTAGACTTATGGCTCCAAGACTATGAAATTGATTGATTATAAAAACTGCCTCAATTCTTTATTTCCTCCTGTATGCTTGCCCTTTGCAGTATGATTTTTCAGGGACACCACTCAACTCCCTTAAATCTTGACTGGATTTATGACCTTCTTTATCCAATTAAATGTGGTGGCAGTGACTATACTCCAATTTCCAATTTCAGGCTAGAGCTCAAGAGGTCTGGCAGGTTTCCACTTATCCTCTTAGAACTCCACTCTCTCCATGTGAACAAAGCTGGGATGCTCCATTGAAGAAGGAGAGAGCATGTAAGACAGACATGAATCACTGCAGTGGACATCACTTTAACTCACCACACCCCGATGACTGGCCAGCTGACTACAGACATGAGTTAGCCTAGCCAAGATCAGCCAAGTTAGGCTCAACCCAGTTCAGCATCACCACAAGGGACCCACAGGTCTATAAGCTAAGTAAGTGATTGCCATTGTAAGATACTACGTTTTGGGATGGTTAGCATATCCAGACAAAGGAAAAGACTGAGTCAAAAATGTCTGATTGGTGTGTCCGACTATCTTAATGATGCAATGACTGTTGTCTGACTGAGCTAATTGTTTATCTTAATTGATTTTTTAAAATAGCTTTACTGAGATATAATTTATATTCCATCTAACTCATCTAAATGTATAATTTAATTTTTTTTAACATATTCAGAATTGTGTGCTGTGCTGTGCTTAGTCGCTCAGTTGTGTCTGACTTTTTGCCACCCCATGGACTGTAGCCCACCAGGCTCCTTTGTCCATGGGGATTCTCCAGGCAAGAATACTGGAGTGGGTTGCTATGCCCTCCTCCAAGGGATCTTCCCAACCTAGGGACTGATCTCAGGTCTCCCACATTGCAGGCAGATTCTTTACTGTCTGAGCAACCAGGGAAGCCCAAGAATACTGGAGTGGGTTGCCTATCCCTTCTCCAGAGGATCTTCCCAACCCAGGAATCGAACTGGAGTCTCCTATATTGCAAGAGGATTCTTTACCACCTGAGCTACCAGGGAAGCCCTCAAAGTTGTGTAATCTTCACCAAATCAATTATAGGATATTTGTATAGCCCCTCAAAGAAATCCTGTACCTACTAGTAGTCATTCTCAAATTCCTATCATTCCTTCCCTTGAGCCCTAAGCAACCACCAATCTACTTCTATTTGCATAAATTTGCCTATTATGGAAATATCATACAAATGAAACATGCATTATGTGATCTTTGGATTCTTTCACTTAGTGTGTTTTCAAGGAAAATATGGAAAGACTTTTCCGTGCTGTAGTATCTGTCAGTTATTCATTTCTTTTTATTATCAAGTAATATTTCATTATATGAATATATTTCATTTTATTTATCCATTCATCAGTTGATGGTATTTAGATTGTTTATGCTATCATAATTAGTGCTGCTGTGACCATTTGCATATGAATTCTATATGGACATATGCTTTCTTTCTGTCTTTTTTTTTAAAGTATTTATTTATTTAGCTGTTCCGGGTCCTAGCTGCAGTGCATGGGGTCTTCAATCTTCATTGTAGCATGTGGGATCTTTAGCTGTGGCATGCGAATTTTTAGCTGTGGTATGTGGGATCTAGTTCCCTAACCAGGGATTGAACCCGGCCCCCTGCATTGGGAGCTTGGAATCTTAGCCACTGGACCACCAGAGAAGTCCCTGGATTTATGCTTTCATTCATTTTATGTATATAACTAGGAGTGGAGTTGTTTGGTCACATTGTGACCCAATGTTTAATCTTTTGAAGAACTGCCTGACTGTTTTCCACAGTAGCTGTGCCATTTTCCATCCCCTCCAATAGTGTATGAGGGCTCAAATTTCTCCACATGTTGTCAACACTTGTTGTTATCTACCTGCTTATTACAGCCATCCTAATGGGTATGAGGTGATATCTTATTGTGGTTTTAATTTGCAGTTCCCTAACTGCTAATGGTGTTGAGACCTTCCCATGTGTTTATTGTGTCCCTTTGTACACATTCTCTGCAGAGATGTCTATTCAGATCCTCTGCTTACTTTCAATTGTGTTGGTCTTTTTACTATTGAGTTATATCTTAATTACTATTTTCCAAGTGAAAAGATAAAATTTCAGTTGAAATTCAATTACCCAGTATCTTTCAGTATACCTTGAATTAGTTTTGTGGTTCCCAATATGACTGACCATCAGATACACTGGGGTGTATTTCAAAAATAGAACATTTTGGGTCTTATCCTTGGAAATTCCAATTGAGGAGGGATAAGGAAAGTTGAACAATTTGTATTTAAATCAAACTATGCAGGAGATACTACTAATCAGCCAAATTTAGAATCATGTAAAATACATAAACATTGGTTTATGTATTCCTGGGAGAAGTAATGTTGAGAAATAAGGAGACTACTTAGATATTTCAGGTCAATATCAGGGGAAAATAAAGACTTCCAAATCTCTCATTTGATATATTCTTTTCAATATATAGGAAGGCTTAATAAATGCTGTGTTTGGATAGAAGCAATGGGCAAAGGGTGTACAAGGTTTAGCTGTAACACTTTATTAACTGCTTTTGAAAGGCATAGACTCTGTTTTCTGCAAAGTGTAACTCATAGGCCCCAGAAGATTAACTAGCAAGAACTCAAAGGAAAAACAAGGACTTATTGTCCCCTGCTATGTTCAATAGCAGTCATCCAAATAGACCCCTAGATGGGAGATGTGAAGCGGAGCAAAGGAAAGAAGGTATCAAGTAGTCTGTGGAGGAAGCAGTAACACTAGATGGAAAGCAATGGAATGTTCTTGAGTATATAAAGTCAAGGCACCAACTAAACATCATCAGCTTCTACATTTCAGATTGAAATTCTGAGATGAAAACTCTGTCAGTGTCCCTACAACCCTTGGTGGAGAAGAATTCCAACTTTTGGGCTGGGTACCATTACTTGCAAACAATAAGCATGTTTATTATTTTCACTTTGCAAAACTTTTTTATGAAGATATTTGTAGCAAAGTTAATTATGTAGCCATTTCCTTAAAAAGCAGGCTTTAAATTTGTATGTAAACTGTGGTTATAGTCTGCTTAAACAAGGATAGAAAAAAAAAAAAAACCTAAAAGGAAGTAGACCAAAAGTTTAACATGCTGTACATTCTCATTTCCCCCAAATGAGAATAATTATTTTTAATGAGCAAATTTCTCTTTTGAGGTAGGTAATACTTTTAGATTTAAGTGCACAGAATAAAAAACCAGGCTATCTGGGTTTAAAGTCTGAATCTGCTACTTACTATACGTATGCAACTGGGAGAATTAGTACCTTAGAGGGGAAACCACGTTGGCTGGGGAATCAGGAAGGACTGAGCAGGAGTTTTCATCTGGTACCTAAGGACCCAAAAAAAGCAATAGGAAAAGCAGAGGAAGGAGTTACCAGAAGAAAAGATGGCAGGTGCAAAGATCCAGGGGTGAGGAGGGTTTTTCATGACTGGCATTTTCTACGAGAAGAAGCTGCAGTGAATGGAGAAGAAGGAGCATGGGAGGGTAACAATAACTCTTTAAGGGAGGCAGGTGGGCTGTAGGAAGGAGTTTGAATTTTAGTCCAAGTAATCTTCTTTTTTAAACTTTTTATTTTGTATTGGGGTATAACCAATTAACATAGTCTCCTAATCTCTAAGATAAACATAATAGGACAATCTTTGTAGAAAATGGCCTGGATGGGAATGAATCAGAGAGGGTTAAGGCTGGAAATGGAGGATTAGTTAGAAAGCCACAGTGGGGAACTGAGTGAGAGACGGTGGGGTATGAGGCTGACAATGAGGATGGAGAAAACGAAAGGGTTTGGGACTCAGAGTGTTAATGCGGAACAAATTGGGGGTAAAGGAAAAAAATTAAATGTCTCCTGGGACTTCCCTGATGGTCCAGTAGTTAGGGCTCCACACTTCCACTGCAGGGAGCACAGGTTCGATCCCTACTTGGGGAATGGAAACCCTACAATCCCTGCTAAACACAGCCTGAGCAATAGGATGGGTGCCAGTGACACTGACTGAGATGAGGAAAGATAGTGAAAGGATGGAGAACTTCAGGGAAAAGCCAGGCTTCAGTTCTGAATGTGTCAGGCATGAAATGCCTGCAATTTTATGACATTCCATGTAAATATAATTTATCATTATTCTCCCAGGAAGAGAGTCTTGATTAGAGGCATACTGGATTGAAAATTTCTTTCCAGCTCTTACATTTACCCTTTTAACTAGGAGAAAGCAATTGTATTAAATAATATCGAATTATTAGACCCTAGTCAGGATTCCCAAATTCAATTAATAGAATGGGTTTTGGCAATGGAAAAGGTACTTTAATATGGCAAATATTGGAAGAGATGTACTCTCCGGTTGTGCCCTGAGAAAGGAAATCAAACAATGAAACACACATCACAGTCCTACCGGCAAGCCCTTGGCCAGGCCCTGAACTGGGGGCTTGGTTTCTTGTTGGCTGGATACTGCTGGGTTGGGTTTCCTTACCTGTACAGTTGAGACAAGACACCATTGAGGGTTGTGGTATGGATTACATGATTTGATGTTCATCAAGTACACAGCTTGGCATATCAACGATGGTTCCTTTTCCCCATTCTGGGCAGATTGCTTTGTTTAACAAAGCAATCTCTTGCACTTAAAAGTACTTCATATTTTCAAAGTGCTTACATGCACAGTCTTAGAGCCGAGTCTAATTTTCTCAGAAATCAGAATAAAATGAAAGCATTTTTTTCTCTTCAAAGTAAGAAGACTTGAGAACACAGTTAATTAAATGATCTGAATTGACTTCATTTAGTACAGAATTAAGGTCTCGCAGCATGGGCTGTTATTCCTGACCATCACATTAGCCTTCACTGTCTCAGAATCTGATGATTCCAACACTTTACCACCCAGGCATCTGAATGGCCTTTCTGACCTTTTGCAGTGAAATCTCCCTGTTTACTTCATCATTAATTAGTGACTGATCTCCCACTGTGGGTAGAACTTTGTGCAGAGGGTGTTAACATGCTCCCCACTCAGCCTGCATTTCATGGCAAGCTGGCTGCTGTCACCTCCCCAAGACTCTGACTCTATTTCATCCTCAGCTGGGTCCTCTCTGCCCTTCCTCCTGAACCATCATGGCCAAAGTTGTTGGTCTCATCACCCATTCACACCTTGTCTTACTCCTTGCCTTAGTCCATGCTTGCTAAACTCTTCTTGCTCCAAAAACAGATTCCCCCCTTTGCCTCTTTCTCAGTCACTTGATTTTTTCTTCTTAAAAAAATTATTTATTTATTTATTTGGCTGTGCTGGGTCTTCGTTATGATGTGTGGGGGCTTCTCTCTAGTTGTGGAGCATGGGCTTATTTGCCCTATGGCATGTGGGATCTTAGTTCCATGACCAGGGATGGAACCCATGTCCCTTGCATTGAAAGGCAGATTCTTAACCACTGGACCACCAGGGAAGTCCCAATTTTCCTCTTAATTTGAGGAACTGGAAGCCAATCTGAGAGTTTCCTCAACCACCTGTTTCCCTATTATTTATTTATCGACTTATTATCCATTCAATCATTCATCTGGTCATTCACTTATTCTCAAATAATCATCCAGTTATTCATTAACTTGCATCACTCCCTTCATCCTTTCTTTCCTGCTTATTCTCTTCCTTGAGGAGGAGACAAGCAGAGTTTTTAGAGTTATGGTTATTGAAAGTGACAGGCAGATTGTTTGCAGCTGGTATTCTGGGTTGAGTTCTGTCATGGACTGAATGTTTGTGTCTCTGCAAAAAATGTATGTTAAAACTCTGTCTCCACAGTGGGATAGTATTAGGAGGTAGAGATTTTGAGAGGTAAATAGGATTACATGAGGTTGAGGTCATGAGGGTGGAGTCCTCATGAATGCAATTGGTGCCCTTATAAGAATCACGAAAGAGTTTGTTTCTTCTCTCTGCTCTCAGCCATGTGAGGCTACAGCAATAAGTTGGCAGTCTGCAACCTGTAAGAGGGTTTTCACCAGAAGTCCCCCATCCTGCCACCCTGATCTTGGACTTCCAACTTTCAGAGCTGTGAGAAGTAAACATTTCACATAGCACCCAGTTGATGATCTCTGCTGTAGCAGCACAAGCTGACATAGCAACAAATCCCCAAGGGCTGAGGTTCACTCCTTCAGTGACTTCACTCCCTCCTCCCCCCACCCAACAAGTACAATCATTATGTGGAGTAGAGTTGATTAGGCCCCAATAATGGGGCCTCAGAAATCATCTTGTACACCCTGTCTCATCTGATAGATGAGAAGGTGGAGGCCAGCCCAGAAGGGTGAGCTGGCAGTGTGAGCCAGTGAAAGGTACCTAATTCATAGGGTTAGGCATACAGGTATTAAATCTTCACTCTGCCAGTTCCTAACTGTGTGTTCTTGGGCAAGTGATGTCTTCTCTCTGAGCCTCTTTTTTTATTTAGAAATGGGATCACAGTACTTACCTTGAAGAGTTTTTGTGAAGATTCAAAACAGCACGTATGAAGAGTCTAGCTCATTCATTTACAAATAGCAGTCGCTCAATACATGATGGCTATTATTAGCTGAGACTCAAACCCAGGAACCTCAGTTCTTAGCCCAGCCATTTTTCTATTAGCCAGGGCTGACCCATACTCCTATAAGTTCTAACTCTAAAGCTTTCTTTTCTGCAAAGCCTTCTTGTAGCTCCCTTTCAGAGTTAATCTAACCTTTCTTTGTGGCTCATGGAGTTTTCCTTTAGACCCGTTTGGGGCAGTCCTTTCCTTCTGTCTGGTATTATAGGTATCTGTGTACCTCTCTATCTCCTCTCCTAGGTTGCATAGCATAAGGAAGAGCAGTGTCTAATGTATTTATGTCTCTTTAGTACAATAATCTTCAAATTCTAAAGAGGGAGGATTATGCATCACCAGGGAGGCTTGTCAAAAATGCAAATTATGCAATCCAACCTCCAAAGGTTTGGTTTCAGTCAGACTGGTCCATGAATAGGGAGTCTGAACAAATAACCTGTGTCATTCTAATGCAGGTGGATCACAGTGCTCTGGGAATTACAGCTCATCAACCTATGTTAGTGTTTGGCAGGTAGTAGGTGCTCCTGAATCATTAAGTGAATTTGATGAAGATGCACCATATTAATTATCTATTGCTACATGACAAACCACCACTAAACAGCAATGATTTTTTATTTTTTACAGTCCTGTGGGTTGGCACTCTGGATTGTGCTGCTGGGCTCACCTGGGTCCCTCATGAGGTTGCATTCAGCTGGAGCATCAGCTGGGATTGAGCCAACTGGCCAGCTGGGCCTCTTTCTCCATGGTGCCTTCCATCCTCAAAGAGGCTAAACCAAGCTTCCTCACATGGTGGCAGCAGCATTCCAAAAGAATTAGCCTCACTGCAGAAGCATTTATCAAGTCTCTGTCTATGTTACACTTGCTGACATATTATTGGCCGAAGCAAGTCACATGACCAGAGTCAATGTGGGAAGGGCATACAAAGCTACAGCTGCTGGGAGCTACAGTTTATTGGTAGGGTTGCCAAATAAAATACAGGACAATCACTTGTATTTGAATTTCAGATAGGTAAAGAAATTATATATATATATATATATATATATATATATATATATATATATATATATAAAGTGGATTCCATACAATATTTGGGAAACACACTAAAAATTTTTCTTTGAAATGGCAACCCACTCCAGTATTCTTGACTGGAAAATTCCACAGACAGAGGAGCCTGGTGGGCTGTAGTCCATGGGGTCATAGAATCGGACATGATTGAGCAACTGAGCACATGTTCTATGCACTATTTGGGACATACTTATACTAAAATGTTATTTTTTGTTTACCTAAAATTAAAGTGTAACCAGTCACCCAATATTTTTATTGGCTATATCTGGCATCTCTATATTGGAAACCATTAAAGTAAGAATATATCACCTGCACTATTGGCTTTTTTAACTTTTACTATAAAATTGCTGTTTTGGTTTTTTCTGCCTCAGATACTTCCGAAAGTAGACGTTTATTTCTTTGCTATTCCCAGGTACGAAGAGCTGCTTGATGTTTTTTGGATTTTCTGAGTAGCCGTTCCCACTTAGCTCTGTTCTTCTCACGTGTGGAATCTTCCCTGTTGAATACCTTCTCTTCTGGATCAGGTTTGTTTCTGGAGTCACCCATCTTCTCCATTTTTCCTGAAACAATTTTCCCCTACTGGGCCCAGGCTTCCTTCTAGACACAGGCTCTTCATCTTTTTTGCATCGTGGATTCCTTGGTAGTCTGGTGAGGCTGATGGGCCCCCCTCAGAGTAATGCTTTTAAATGCATAAAGGAAAACACAAGGGAGTAATAAGGAATTACATTGAAATTCAGCTATCAAAATATTGATGAAACAAATAAGCATCATAATTTAATGATGCTATGTACTTCTTTACTAACACATTAAATTTTAAGACCTAGAGGTCGGTCTCCTCCAATGTAGTAGGTGAGCATCAATAATATTTCAAGATACCTGCAACAACTCTAATATGATACAGAAATTCCTTGATTCTTTGGGTGACAAAAGCACTGAAAGAAATGCCAAGTATCAGAGGTTAGTAAAAATAAAGATGAAAAATTTTTGCCACCCAGTTTTGTAGACCCTTGAGTTCTGTCCACAGCTCCTCAAGGGGTCCCTGCTTCTAGAATAATCTGAAATCCATCCTCTTTTTTCCCTTAGTGCTCTTCTGTCTCCTGCCGTTGATGCATTTCATTTCACTTTGAAACTACAAGTGATTAACTACAGTTAAAAACACTGCAAAGCAATTGTAAGTTAAGCAAGTTAAATATTAAGATCTTTCTAAAAAATTAATGGTCACTATGGAGACATCATCTAAAGGATAGAGTGGAATTTCTCACGATATTTCCTGTCTAGTTGGTCTCTACATATTCTTGAGATCGGGGTTTACCAGATTAAGCTCTCAAAATTAATTCAAACCATGATCTGTGATTTGGGCTTGTAATTACTGTTTGAACCAAATAGTTCTTCTCCCTGGTGATGGTTATTGATTATCGTGTATTTATTTACCCAACATCATTTCCTCAGTAAATGCCTCCTCTTCTCTATGGAGATAATGTCCCTGATTGAATGTCCTTCCAGAAGGGGTGGTTGATTTGGACTTTCCTAACCTCATCTACTGGAGGAGGAAATGGCAACCCACTCCAGTACTCTTGCCTGGAAAATCCCATGGATGGAGGAGCCTGGTAGGCTACAGTCCATGGGGTGGCAAAGAGTCGGACACAACTGAGTGGCTTCACTTCACTCACTTCTCTCACTTCATACTTTATCACTGGAGAAAGAAATGGCAACCCACTCCAGTGTTCTTGCCTGCAGAATCACATGGACAGGGGAGCCTGATGGGCTGTGGTCCATGGGGTCGCAAACAGTCGGACACAACTGAAGTGACTGAGTGAGAGCAAGAGCAAACCTCATCTACTCAGGTGCTGGGCTTCTCTTGGCTTCAGGATACCACCCTCTCCTGCTTTCACTTCTACCTCACTAGCTTGGTCATTCTCCCCTGATGACTTGTTATACTCTAACTGCAAAAAAAAAAAAAAAGTGCCCCTGGGCTCAGTCCAGGGTCCTTTTCTTGTGTGTGCTCTTTTCTTGAGTAATCACATCCAGCCTAAGCCTTTATTATCTTTAAAATTTTTTTCCACTTGGTTTTGTTTTATTTATTTTTTAACTTTTTATTTTATACTGGAGTATAGCTGATTAACAATGTTGTGATAGTTTCAGGTGGACAGCAAAGGGAGTCAGCAATACATATATAGGTATCCATTCTCCTCTAAACTCGCCTCCCATCCAGGCTGCCCCATAACATTGAGCAGAGTTCCCCGCACTAGACAATAGGTCCTTGTGGGTTATCCATTCTAAACACAGCAGTGTGTACCTGTACATTCCAAACTCTCGAACTATCCCTTACCCACATCCTTCTTCCTGGCAACCCATAAATTCATTTTCTAAGTCTGGGAGTCTGTTTCTGTTTTGTGACTAAGTTCATTTGTATTATTTCTTTTTAGATTCCACATATAAACAGGGCAGACCTTTATAAACCACGTATTTTGTGATAATGCTAAAATTGTTGTCTCCGGACCTGACCTTCCTTGGCTCCACATTCCCATATCCATTATCCATTATTTCACACATCTAATTCAGCACTGTATGGACATCTCAAGTGTGACTTGGGCCAAGTTTGACACTTTTATTCTTCAAATCTTTCTTCTAGAACTTTCCATCTCAGTGATGTTGGCATGACTCACCCACAAGTGCAAGGAAAACAACTAGAAGTCATTCTGTTTCATTTCCCTTAACCCCTTGCAATGGCAAGTCCTGTTGCCTAACTCTCCCCCTCCCAAATCTGACCACAGCTCAACCATCTCTCCTGCCATTACCTCTGCAGAGGCTCCATCATCTTTCATGTCTCCTCCTACCTAGGCCTCAGCAACAGCTTCTTGATCGATTCTCCTCCTTCTCTTACCCCTTTATCTCCTCTTTCTGTAGCACTCAGAGTGATCTTTCAAGCTGGACTACACATGCCCACGCTTAAAACCCTCTGACCCCTCCGTATTGCTCTTAGAATAAAATCCCCTCCTTGAGTGGCCTGTTCAATTCTACGTCATCAGTTCCTGCAGACATCTTGGGCCTTGACACATCCCACAGTTCACTTATTGAGTTCCAGCCACACTGGCTGCCTCTCTGTCCCTGAATGTCTCAAGTTCAATCCCCTATCAGACTTTTTGCACTTGTTCCCCCATCTTTCTGGAACCTGATACTCTCATAATTTTGTCTCCTGTTGCTTCTCACCATTGGGCACTGTTCAAGTTCATAGGCCACTTGCTTGGTGATGCCCTCTGTGGCCTGTGAGCAGCCTTCTCAGTCACTGGAATCAAGCAGATTGTTTTAGTCCATCAACCTTCCCTTGTCCTGTTTTGATTTCTTCATAGCACTAAACACTCACTAGTGTTTGTTGTTCATTTATGGGCTCAATTCTCTATTCACTGTGTCCTCTCTAGAAGGCAAACTCAACAACAGCACATCTTTTGTCAAATTTGTTAACCTTTGAATCTCTACCACTGAGAACCATGCCTGGCTCCAAGTAATTGCCCAACAGATTTTTCTCGGCCAGTCTGGAGAAATGGATGGGTCACTGCATTGGTACCGTTCTCTGGATACTCCTAGTAACTGAGCATTAGGGTTGGTGTGGCATCTTCTCTGGCCAGGATACACAAGAGTGTTATTTAGACCATTTGTGAGTTGAGTGCAAATTTTACCAACCATCTGGCTGGTCCCTGAGTAACTATTGGATTTGTAATGGATGGATTAGGAGTTTACTGAGATCCCAGCCATTAAGCTGCTCTTGTAGGACAGATGGATTATGTCCTATAACTGGCCCTCAGTAGAGACCAGGTCCAGGGCAGGATGGGGTAGGACTGTATCAGAGGGAAGGGTGAAGTGGAAAAGAAAAAGAAGGGATCCCAGTGCAGGGAGCACAGCTGCTTCCATCAGAAGTGAGGAACAGGACAGCCCGGCAGGCATCCAGGGCATCTTGCTTTAATTGCCAAGTGTAGAGTGAATAAGCCCTTCTACCAGCTGGGCTTCCCCAGTGGCTCAGCGGTAAGGAATCTGCCTGCAATGCAGGAGACACAGGTTCTATCCTTGGGTTGGGAAGATCCCCTGGAGGAGGGCATGGCAACCCACTCCAGTATTCTTGCCTGGAGAATTCCATGGACAGAGGAGCCCGGCAGGCTATGGTCCATGGGATTGCAAAGAGTCGGATCCGACTGAAGCGACTGAGCACACATGCGCCAGCTGGGAAGTATACATGTGACAAAGAGACTCTGTCGTGCAGATGAGTCCTGCCTGGGCATGGGAGCAAGGAACTCTCATAGATTCTGTTGCTGAAAGAGGCTTTTGCCATTCACCCATGTAGACAAATCCCACTCAACTTGCTGGATAGGGAAAACACCAAGGCTGTGGGAGGAAAGAGGGTGGTCAAGCTCACAGAACTGTTGAATAACAAGCTTAGACTCTGGTCTCCTTGGTGTAATTGAAAAATGTTTTTACTATTCCTCTCTTGAAGCACGAATCACCAAGACAGTGGGAATAGGATTGGACATTAACTACATTCCAGAAATGGTTAGGATGTTTGATCTTAGCATGAGTCCTAGGCATACAGTGATGAATTTCTGGACCCTGCTCAGGTCTTTGTTCAAATCCCAGATCAGCCCAGAATCCCTATCTGAGTTGCAGTTGCATCTATTCTGTTACTTCATTATGATTTCTCTTTGGCTTTTTTCAGAATATATGAAATGTATATGGTGATTTGTCATGCAGAATTCATTCCAAACTCCTACCAGAGTGACTTCCTATACTATTGAGGTTGGAAAGCTAGTAATTACACTTCTTAGACTCTCTTGAAGTTTTGGATCAAAACCATCAACTCCATCAGTTATATGTACTTGTGTGAGATTTGGAAGGTGAGGTCATTGTTTTGCTGCAGTAGCTGGGATGTTGGATTTTTCTGCGGCAGGGTTCCAGGCTCCACTCTCTGCTTTCCTGAATGTGGAAAGGCAGTTCTGCTGAAGGGACAGCTCAAGAGGCTTCTTGATCGTGAGATCAAAAGACAGTGGTGTATTCTTGGAATCAGTGGTCCTGGGATAGACTTCCTGATTCTGGCAGGGGCAGAAGCTCCCCTGGTGAGCAGACTCATTCTTAGAGGCTGAGCATGTTCTGCTATCATTTCAATGATTTGTTAAGTACTTATGGTAGATTGGTCGCAAAAAATGGCCACAATTTTCCCTATTCCTTCTAAAATTCATGACTCTTTGCTATGGAACTTTGCAGCTCATCCCTTGGAGAGAGTCTCTTTCCTCACTCCTAGATGGGCTGCTTGTAACTTGCTTTTACCGACAGAATGAGGCAAAGTAACACTGTGCCCATTCTGAGCCTGTACCTTAAGAGGCAGTTTCCCTTTTGCAACTCTCTCAGCAGCTCTGTGAAAAGCTCAAGCTAGCCTGCTAAATGATCATAAATACATGGCCCCATTGTCTTCATCACACTCAAGCACCAGATGCAGTGAGGCTTAGCTAATTTGCAACTGAGCACAGAAGAGAGCAACCCAGCCAAAACCAGAAGAACCACCCAGTTAAGCTCAACCCAGATTAAGAGTCCGCAGGATCATGAGCTAAGTACATGGCTCTTGTTAGAAGCCACAAAGTTTGTTACACAGCAAGAGGTAGCAGAGAGAATACCTATCTGGGAAATAAATCCACTATTGCTTAAAATAGCTAGAGGGGGTTTTGTTGTCTGCAACTGAGCCTTGACTGATGTATACCTAAATTCAACATTTTTAAGACCAAGTTCATCCCATCCTCTGACACATGCTGGTTCTCTTCTGGAGTTTCCACCTAGTCATGCAACTCTTTGTTTTCCTAACCATGGCATCAGCTCCATCACTGAGACTTGTTTCTATTTCCCTAACTCTGTTGTGTCCATTGTCTACAGTTACTCAGTCCGTGTCACCTTCCTTTCCAGTTTGGAGAACGATCGCCTTCCTGTTGTTTTTTTTCTGCTTTCACCCTTGCCCTCTTCCCTTCTCCTCTCAACAAAGCAACTGGGCTGAGAGTTCAAAAATGTGAACCTGAGTGTGGTATAGGGACCCCTGCATGCTGTGCTTCACCAGACTAAGGATGCAGAGCTCTCTCTCACTCTCTCTCTACAGGACATAGACTCTTTCCCTTTCCTTCAGTTTCTAGAATCCTTTTTTCACCTTTCCATCTCACGACTTTTGCACATGTTGACCTTCATGCCTGCAACGTTTGCCGGTATACTTGATAACTTCCTACCCAACCTTCCGAGCTCAGCATGAGTGTTACATATAAATATATAAGGATTGTGTTGTTTACTGGGCTGTTATATAATAGTGATTTATATAAATCATGTCACTGATATAATAGTGATTATTGTATGTGTAATTATAAACAATATGACATATAACAATATAATTAAATGTCATATAATTTATATACTATTTTTATACAATTATATAGTTTACATATAAATTTATTTATTTATATGTAGGTGTATTTATAAATATAAAAATACTTTTATAATACATTTACTTATATTGATACATAAATAAATAATATACTCATTATTGGAATATTATATGTAATATACAATTTTATGTGGCATAATTTATAATATCTAAATCATATCATATATGCTGCATATTTAATTTATAGCTTATATAAATTATATCATTTATATATGTAATATGTATACACTATTTCAATATACTACATTTTCTTTATCCATTCATCCCATATAGTCTGATTTCATAGGCCCGGGCTGAGATCTGGCCACTTTCATTTTTAGTAGAATTCCTGGGGAAATCTCCTTGGACCACACTTGGAGAAAAGTGTGAATGGAGGCTTTAAAGGTATGGAAAGAGTGTAGTCTTCAGTATTTACTATGCACTTGCTATGGCTCTGGGTGTGTGGATGTGTAAGTCATGAACCCAGCCTCCAAGTACCTTATTTTAACTAGGGGATTCATGCTTTTCCTGTGTGAAGTATTTAAGTGGATGGTATATGATGAAATTTCCTAAGAGAGCTTTCTCTTACATATTAGGGATACCTGGGGGTGGAGAAGACAAAGCTTTTAAGATGCTAATTTCTCACTTGAGACTTGGGAGAAAATTTAGCTGCTGGAGAGAGCAATGGGCTTAGAGTCTGTTTGATTTTGTACCCAATCTTTTCCTGAACTAACTGTATATATAATCTTAGGCAAGTTGTTTTACATTTTCTAAGCCTAAATATCTTCCTTTATTAAAAAAGAGATGATGATGAAAAGTAAAGAATCCCTATCCTACTGTATTGTTATTAGAAATATTATAGGCAATTTATTTAGCCTAGAGCACTGGCTTCTAGTGGGTACTCAAATGGTGAATTGTATTACTTATATTAAACTGTCAAGCAGTATATAATTACAACTTCAGGCTTCAGTGGGAGAATTTCTGTGACCTAGGAAAGATGTCTTGGATTTAAAGGTTCACTTTACCCTTTATAAGGCAATGGCAGCCCACTCCAGTACTCTTGCCTGGAAAATCCCATGGATGGAGGAGCCTGGTAGGCTGCAGTCCATGGGGTCGCTCAGAGTCGGACACGATTGAGTGACTTCACTTTCACTTTTCACTTTCATGCGTTGGACAAGGAAATGGCAACCCACTCCAGTGTTCTTGCCTGGAGAATCCCAGGGATGGGGAAGCCTGGTGGGCTACCGTCTATGGGGTCGCACAGAGTTGGACACGACTGAAGCGACTTAGCAGCAGCAGCTGTATGACTTAGCACTTTCTCTATTTTCCGAATTCCAGTTTGTTTACCTTTAAATTGAGAGTAAGACTGTGTATCACATGTTCTTATAACCTAAGTTAAATGAAAAGGCCTAGCTAAAAACCAAACATGATGCCTTGAATATATTTGGTGCTCAACAAATACTTATTTAGTAGCTGGGATTAAAGAGTGAATACTCTTAAACTTAAGAACGTACCCACCCACTGTTTAAGAATGAGGCTTAGAAATCAAAGGGACTAAGGAAAACTAATACTGAATAGCCATGTCTCTGTGAAATTCAGAGAGTTTGGGGACTTTGTCAGTTAAAATACAAGATTCCTTTGTTGTAAGTGATACCAAACTGAACTGAAACATGCTTGAGAAAAAAAAATCAACAAAGAGTATTCTATATAGTGAACATCTATGTAATTGCTAAATTCAGAGTAGGACCACATTCAGGCATGGCTGTATCAAGTGGGCACCAGGACGCAGTCACACTGTCCCATCTCCTGTTTCTACCTGCTATCTTTCACTGTTGGCTCCATTGGCAGACTCCCTACGAGTGATGGCAAAATGATTTCTAGTGGTTCCTAGCCTTTCTCCTGTTCTCTCCTCAATCCAGGCAGAAGAAACATTCCTTTTCTCTAAACTCTTGAGCATATGAACTTGAATTAATGATGATTGAATTGACCTGGGTCATTTGTCCATCTGGACATCCATTTTCATGAACAGAAGATGGAACATCCTGATTGGCCCAGGACCTGAGTCTGGTATGGCTGAGTCTAGCCATAACACAAATTCCAAGGACTGAGAGTTGGGTACAATGGATCTCCCCCAATATATAAGTGTTATAATAGGAAGGGGAAATAGATGTTAGAAAAATTAAAAAAACAACAGATTCTGCTATATTTGTTTCTCTCCTTTTTGTATTTATATGCATCCCTCTCTATTTCCTAGTCCTGACATCCGAGGAAGACAAGACTAGGGGCTTGTTTTCCACAGTGAAATTTGAGAGCCAGGACTGGATCATGATTTGAAACTAGTCTTTGATGGGAGACAAATCTGAGAAATAGAGGTGGTAGGGAGGAGGGATAGAAAGCAAAATTCATTCCTGGATGCTTTCAGAAGGGGAGAGAGACCCATGGGGAGTTGGTCTGGGAGAAATTTACATACTTCAATTGGCATGGTGCCTGGGTGCTAGCTGTGACGCCCCATTTCTCCACTCCAAACCCCACTTTCATCAGAAAATGCAGCTTACAGGTCATGAAAGCCTGTGTGACCTGAGTTCTTCCTCTTGGCTAACACCACGGTGCCCCATGGGTCATCTGCTGGAGGGCAAGCCTCCTTCTGGTGAGCAGAACTATAGTCACTGGATAGCGCATTAAGCTGTGCCCCATGGGGGCCAGAGCTATTAAAATAGACTCCATCCCCGGGAACTGAGCAAAATACATTGACCAACCTTTACATCAAAGGCAGCAGCAGCGGCCAGATTGCAGCAGTAACAGCCTCCCTGCACTCAGCATTTTCCTTGTAGAAAACAAGATCACTAAATGACTTTCCATATCCTTCCTTCATCCGCGGACCCCAGAGATCACCGGCAGGCCTTGCCAGTCGGTGCATTTGCTCCATGTCTGTTCTCATCCATTTTTCTTGTTATCATGGAGGGAGACTTAACAAAACACTCACATCAATAATTCTGATGCCCTGAAAATGGCCAAATCCCCAAGAGAGCCCCTTGGCCTCTCCATTCTCATTGCCCCCTCCCTCTGCCACTCTCATTGTCACACAACAGCATCTTTTTGAGGTGATGTCAGTCTGGACTGTGGTAATAACTTGCAGTGCTATACCTTCTGGCTTCCCTGTTATTAATCGTTCCCTACTGAAAACTCTAAAGTGATTTCTAACTTGGGACTTTTGTTTCCAAAACATGCTGATACTTCCTTTCAGGGGCCATCTCATCAAGTTATTATGGAGCTGGCCCCAGTGCCGAGGTTATCCTTAGGTACAACTACAATTAATCAGAAGTCCAGAATGATTGTGATCTTGTGCACAAGCTTACTGTTATATTTTAAGCTTCAAGGGTAAATTCAAACCATGTAGCCCAGTGGTTCTCCCCCAGGAGGACCTTTGGCAATATCTGGAGACATTTTTTTGGCTTCCCAGGTGACACAGTGGTGAAGAACCCGCCTGCCAGTGCAGGAGACACAAGAGATGCGGGTTTGATTCCTGTATGGGAAAGATCCCCTGGAGGAGAAAATATCGACCCACTCCAATGTTCTTGCCTGGAAATTTCCATGGACAGAGGAGCCTGGTGGACACAGGAGTTTGTGGGGTCACAAAGAATTAGACACGACTGAGAACATACACACGGAGACATTTTTAATTGTCACAGTTTGGTGGTGGGCTGTTGCTACAGGTATCTGGTGTGTAGAGACCAGGGGTGCTACTCAGCATTCTACAATACACAGGACAGCCCCCCACAACAAAGGATTATCCAGCCCCAACTGTCAATGGTGCTGGACACTTGAAGTCCATGAAATCATTGAGTGATGAGAAACTCTGATGTAGAGTAAGGATAGTTAGGATTTATTCAATAGTCATTTGATTCATTCGTTTAGCCCTTGACAGTGAAGCACCCAGGATGTGTCAGATACTATGCTATACATCAGGGATTTCATTGTGATCGAGACTCTCTGGGTACTTGTTTCCATGGAGCTGTTATTCTAGTGGGGGCACTCCGACAACAAGTACGTAAACAAATAAGATAATTTAGAAGGTTATATATACCATAAATAAAGGAGTGAATTTGAGCTAGGACTTGGAGGGGGGTGCTGTTAGATATGGAGATTGTGGAATCAGCATTTGGTCTGAGGCCTGAAAAGTGAAAGGATGTCAGAGAGTCAAAATCATGAAGGAAAGAGCTTCAGGCAGAGACAGTGGCAAGTGCACAGATCCTGAGAAAGGAAATCCAGGCTTGTTTGGGGAGAGAAGAAAGAATAAGGTGTCTGGAAAAGACTGAGCAGAGGGAGGACAGAATAGGTGAGAGCATGTGGCACTGGACTAATCTCAAAGAGCCAGGTTGACATATTTGCTCTGTAAAGGGCTCGACGGCTAATATCTCAGCTTTGTGGCTCTAACATATTCTGAAACAACAACTCAACTCTCACATCATAGTACAGAAGCAGTCATAGATGATATGCAAATGAGAGGGCATGGCCGTGTCCCAGTAAGACTTTATTTACAGAGTTGGGTCGTGGGCTGCAGTTAACTGGTCCCTGGTACAAGATGTTGCAGGACCTTAGGAGAAGTTTGAACTTTAAGTACCCATGGACAATTTCAAGCAGGGGAATCATGGTTACTTTTAAATGTGGTTCATGAGAATAGCCAAGTCACTGGCTTTGTGACCTTATAGTCCTAACACTTCAGCTCTCATGGCCAGAATGTCCTTTGTAGGATGAAGTTGTCCAGGCTCCATCCTATACTGCTGTGAAGATGGAGCAGCTTGGAGGGGAGGAGGGAAGTGTAGATTGCAAACGCGAGTTACTGTGGCTCTTAGGATTGTTTCCATCTGTGGCGGCCCCAAAGCCCTCACACGTATCTTTGCAGCCTTCTAGTATGAGGAATGGCTCCATTTCAGAGCTTAGAGGAGCTTCCTGAAGCTCCAGGAGGCAAAATTACTCATTTGCCATCGCAGAAGGCAGAAGCAGTTGTGTTTGGGCTCCCGCCCGCCCGTCTGCATGCTTTTCAGCTCAAATATAGACTTAGTGCTCAGTGCCTCGTGGGTGCTGCTTCTCTCCTAGGAAACCTATGAACTTTATTTTCTTTGCAGAGGAGTCACCTCTCCAAGAAAAAAAGACACTTCCTCTGCCTTGCTCACCCTTGGCAAATGCACCTTGCAATCTGCCGGCTCAGTGCCCAGGGGAGCTCAGAGCAAGTTAACGGGGCGGGAACAGACAGACTGGATCTGGGTCCTGGCAGCTGGACAGGTCTGCGAGGAAGAAGCTGACTCATGAGGAGTGGTGGGAGAAATTCTGCCTGCCTGGGAGGCTAGGCAGGGTCAGTGTCACTCTATTTCTTAGAATAGGACTTGATGTCCTCACCAGGACCTGTTGTAATTTGACCCCTTGCTGTCTTTCTGCCTCACTTTGGTCATTTCTCCTCACCTTGTTTGCTTTGCTCTGGCCACACTGGCCTTCCTGATAATCTCCAAAACACCCAGCTTATGCTCTGGTCTGGACTTTTGCATGAGCTGCTCCCTCTGTCCAGGTTATCTTTCCTCCAGCTCTTTGTTGACTTGGTCCTTTCACATAGGTCTCTGCATCCACACCATATCCTCAAAGCAGCCTTTCAGACCAATCTATTTAAAATTGCACTGATAAAAAACACCAAAACTCTATAAAGCAATTCTGAAGCAATCCTTCAATTGAAAAATAAATAAATTTTAAAAAATTGCACCATATCCTACTCATAGCTTTCTATCCCTTTATTCTGCCTTATTTATTCTTTAAATAGCACATAATATTTTCCTACCTGATGTTATTATGTTTCTTTATGTGTCTATCTGTCTAGTTTCTATCTGCCCCATTAGAATATAATCTACCTGAAGGCAGGTCTCAATCACATCTATGACCACATCCCTGACTCCAGTCCAGTGTACTACACATAGTAGGAGATTAATAACTCTGTGTTGAATGGATGAAAGACCTTCGGTCAGGATGGGACAGGCCCCAGGTGCTGCCAGGTAGATAGTCTTTAGTGGGCTAGGCTGGTAGGAGTTGACTGTTTGACAGGTGATGGGAACCTAACATTGTAAGATTTGGGCACATATAAAATGCAGTCTGTATTAGAGTCACACTAGCTGCTGCAGCAAATGCACTTCCATATTTCAGTGACTTAAGACAATCTTTTTAACTTATATGCAGAGTACATCATGAGAAATGCTGGGCTGGAAGAAACACAAGCTGGAATCAAGATTGCCGGGAGAAATATCAATAACCTCAGATATGCAGATGACATCACCCTTATGGCAGAAAGTGAAGAGGAACTAAAGAGCCTCTTGATGAAAGTGAAAGAGGAGAGTGAAAAAGTTGGCTTAAAGCTCAACATTCAGAAAACTAAGATCATGGCATCTGGTCCTATCACTTCATGGGAAATAGATGGGGAAACAGTGGAAACAGTGTCAGACTTTATTTTTTTGGGCTCCAAAATTACTGCTGATGGTGATTGCGGTCATGAAATTAAAAGACGCTTACTCCTTGGAAGGAAGGTTATGGCCAACCTAGATAGCATATTTAAAAGCAGAGACATTACTTGGCCAACAAAAGTCCGTCTAGTCAAGGCTATGGTTTTTCCAGTAGTCATGTATGGATGTGAGAGTTGGACGGTGAAGAAAGCTGAGTGCTGCAGAATTGATGCTTTTGAACTGTGGTGTTGGAGAAGACTCTTGAGAGTCCCTTGGACTGCAAGGAGATCCAATCAATCCATCCTAAAGGAGATCAATCCTGGGTGTTCATTGGAAGGACTGATGTTGAAGCTGAAACTCCAATACTTTGGCCACTTCATGTGAAGAGTTGACTCATTGGAAAAGACCCTAATGCTGGGTAGGATTGGGGGCAGGAGGAGAAGGGGACGACAGAGGATGAGATGGTTGGATGGCATCACTGGATGGGTTTGGGTGAACTCCGGGAGTTGGTGATGGACAGGGAGGCCTGGCGTGCTGCAATTCATGGGGTCGCAAAGAGTTGGACACGACTGAGCGACTGAACTGACCTGAACTGAAGACAATCTTTATTCCTGCTTGTATAACAATCCATTGTGGATTTTCCTATTAATGGGAAATGGTGATTCAGGAACTTGAGACACTTCACTTTTGAGGTTATGCCATCTCCGAGGACTGTGAAATCCTCTGCTTCCAGTTGAAGATGAGGAAAAGAGTAGGGCAAGCACATCCACCTTGGCCTAAAGGCGACTCACCACTTCCACTCTACTCTGTTGGCTAGAACTGATTGATGTCCCCATCTGGATGCAAAGGAGGCTGGGAAAGGTTGCCTCTCAATGGTACCTGCTTTCCAAAAACAACTCTGTATTAAGAAATACTCTGTACTATATATACCAAATGTTGGTGGACATTTAACTATTGCTGTTATATGGTCCTGGTTCTTGCATTTTCTTTGTTCTTTCCTTCACTGACAGCCTTGCCCAGCACTAGTTTCCACAGAAGTCTTAGATATATTCTTGCTTCCCATCCTACCTATGATTTCTCTTTACTCTAAACTCAAGCTACTGACATGGCCTCTTTCTCCCCTTCACTACTGCCAAACATCTTGAAAGAATTCTCTACTGATTTGACATTTCTTTCTTAGTTACTGAAACTGCTCCAACTTGATGTCATCAATGACCTTATTGCTAAATCTGATATTCTCTTCTAAGCCTTAATCCTAGATGTCTTTTCTGCAAAATTTGACACCATGGAACATTGCTTCCTGCCTGGAGCTCATGCCTTTCTGATTCTCCACTCTCCTAGTTCTAATCTTACCTCTCTGACTGCCCTTTCTCAGTCACAGTGATGTTTTCTCCTCAAGATTGGTGTCCCCTTGATTTCTGTCCTTGGGTCTACCTCTTTCTTCCCTCACCCTATTCTGGAGCTGAAAATAAATGAAAACACATCTATATTAGTTTCCAAGAGCTACCATAGCAAATCACCACAAATTGAGTGGCTTAAAATAATAGAGGGCTTCCCGGGTGGCACAGGTGGTAAAGAATATGCCTGCCAGGACAGGTAGACAGAAGAGATGCGGGTTCTATCCCTGGGTCACGAAAAATCCCCTGGAGGAGGGCACGGCAACCCACTCCAGTATTCTTGCCTGGAGAATCCCACGGACAGAGAAGCATGGCCGGCTGTGGTCCATTTGGCTGCAAAGAGTCGGACACAACTGAAGCGACTTAGGATGCATGCAAATTAATGGAAATATATCTTCTCAGAATTCTGGAGGCCAAGAGTCCAAAATCAAGGTGTCATAGGTTTAGTTCTTCCAGGAAGTACTGAGAGACACTCTGTTCCATGCCTTTCTCCTGGGTTTTGGAGGCTATAGCAATCTTTGGCTTGCAGATGTATCTGTCTAATCTCTACCCCCATCATCATGTCTTTCCTCCATGTCTAAAATCTCCTTTTCCTTTCTGTTCTCTCCGTGTCTCCATGTAGTCTCCATGTCTCAAATCTCCTCTTCCTTTCTCTCATTTGGACAACAGTTACTGTATTTTATTGTTATTGTTGTTCAGTCATGAAGTCCTGTCCAATTCTTTGCATTTAGACCCACTATAAATCCAGGATTATCTCATTTCAAGATCCTTAAACTTATTACATCCACCAAGACCCTACCTACAGATAAGTTCACATTCACTTTACCAGGGATTAGGACTTGGACATATCTTTTGGGGGAGGGACTCTATTCAAACCACTACCCCTCCCATATTGGTACCTCTATCACCAGCTTCTCTCTGGGGTCCAGATCCACATTACCAACTCCCTACCACACGTCTCCAATGCCAGGGTGCAGAAGAATCTCATAGGCACAGGTCCAAACTGACATTTGTCATTTTTTCTTACTTCTAATCATTCTCAATTTTCTCTTGTGGTGGATGGCTCACCATCTGTCAAGTCTTACAAGCTAGAAGCATGAGGCTCATCTTAGATTTCTTCCTCTCTTACCTCCCACCTCCAATCAGGCACCAAGCTGTGTTGATATGACTGGGAAATAGCCCCCAAAGCCTTCCATTTCCAGAATTTCCATCTTGCTGCAGTTGTCAGTATTTATCACCACTGGTTTGCCCACAGCTCTTTCACCAGCTTCCTTCTCTCCTTCCTCCGGTTTATCATTAATGCTGCTGCCAAAGTTTTCTACCAAAAGATTATGAATCTGATGGTGCTAGAGATCCATAATCCTTTATCTAAAACTTGGAGTGCCTCAAAAGTTCAGAATCTTTTGGATGAAAGAAAGTCAAGATACAGGACACTGTGTAGGCCTTGCAGTGTACTCTGATCCATCACCCTATCCTGAAACGCAAAAGAGCATTTACATGAAGAGGGACAAATAAAGATTATAAATAGCCTTCATGTAAGTTTAGTGTTCACTGACAAATGAGTTTGTGCCAAACTCATGAAAAAGTCTTCGGTTGTCGACTTTTAGAATTTTAAGATAAGGGTTAATGGATTGTGGATTTGAACTCTTTCTAGAAACTTCTGTCGGCTTCTGACTGTCTCTTTTAGCAGGATTTGAAAACTGGTGCCTTGCAAATGATCTATGACATACAGACATGTTGTATTTGACCATCATCATATTTTGGGGCAATGCATTCATGCTCAGTCGTGTCTGACTCTTTGTGACCCCTTGGACTGTAGCCCACAAGGCTTCTCTGTCCATGGAATTTCCCAGACAATAATACTGGTGTGGGTTGCCATTTCCTACTCCACGGTATCTTCTCAGCCCAGGGATTGAACCGGCATCTCTTGTGTCTTCAGCCTTGACAGGCGGATTATTTACCACTGTGCCACCTGGGAAGCCCCATCATATTTTTAAATATCGCTTATTGACAGCCTTCAGGAGAATATGCACCAATAGTTCATTAAGTTGTCCTGGTTTTCACCAGCACATATAGTCTTAACAACTTATGACCTCACACATTCATATTTTTTTCCTTATCCCTGTAGGCATTTAAACTTGAGTAGCCTGATCTCTATGGAGAAGGCAATGGCACCCCACTCCAGTACTCTTGCCTGGAAAATCCCATGGACGGAGGAGCCTGGTAGGCTACAGTCCACGGGGTCGCTAAGAGTCAGACACGACTGAGAGATTTCACTTTCACCTTTCCCTTTCATGCACTGGAGAAGAAAATGGCAACCCACTCCAGTATTCTTGCCTGGAGAATCCCAGGGACGGTGGAGCCTGGTGGGCTGCCATCTATGGGGTCGCACAGAGTCGGACACGACTGAAGCGACTTAGCAGCAGCAGCAGCAGCCTGGTCTCTAAGTTAATAGCCAGCCACAGTGAAGCATGCAAGTGTGCCTGAAAATCAGAGTCCCTCTTTACTTCTCCAGGACCATCCCAACCCCTTCTCTTAAGTCTCCTCAGCCTCATCCTGGGCACATCACATTATCAGGTAAGTGGAAATCTTTAGACTACAGAGATAAGCCCCTCAGCGTATGCTCTTGCCTCTGTCTGAAATACTCTTTCACCACTATATTTCTGAAATTCAAAACTCATTTATTCAACAAAAATCTATGAAACACCTACTCACCAGTCCCATAGGAGGGTTCTAGGAATATAACAGAGGATTAGCCAGACAAATCCCAACTTGCATCCAGCCTATATAATGTATGAAAATTAGCCTGGCCCATTAATCTTTCTATCACTGTACAGTTAAAGATAGTATTCACGGCACATCACTTTCTCTGATCCCCATGACTCTGTTCATGACCTGATCATGGAATTTGTTACACAATACATTGTGTTTCCTTGTTTACCCAGATGTGCTCTTCACAGAGCGTGAGCATCTAGAGCCAGAATTCATCTCTAGTGGTTCCTGTGAGCCCATGGTGATGTCCACAACTCTTGAGGAGCCATATTTCTTAGATTTCTGTGTTCCTACCATCCCATGGCTTATTCTCTCTTGGCTTAATTTTGGATATCCTGACTCACCCACTGTCCAACTTCTAGGTCAATGTAACATATTTTAGATTTTTGCTATGACAGTCTCTTACTTCTAAGTATTCATTTCTGTGTTAGTCAGAATGGAGGAGCTCACCATGCTGGAATCATAACCATAAAGTCTTTGTGCTTTGACACAAGTTTATTTCTGCTGATACCGTATTTTCCTCTTGGCAGATACTTCCACAGTTGTGGTGACAGAGAGAGAGGTGGCAATTTGTACCTGGACCCATTAAGCTTGTACTTGGAAGTGACACACGCCCTGTCTGTTTACAGTTCATTGGCTAAAGCAAGTCACTGATTGCATAAAAATTTCAGGGAATGAGGAAGAACCTGGAAGAATTATGACTAGAATATTCGTGAATATTCCCAGTAACTGTCTTAACAAGTCTTCACCTGTCAGCAGCTGGCACATAGGAACACCCTTCCTTCTAAGGGGTCAGAGGCAAGAATTCCTTAGGTTCAAGTTAATGAGGGCCTGGATTGGGAAGATCTGGGGTCTCAAGCTAAGTTATGGAGGCAGGGTTTAGGCACAGGTGGATCCCTTATAGGAGTCAAGGCTAAACATAATTCAGGGAACTGAGGTTCTAGGTTCTAGGTGGGAGTTTGATTACAGGAGCAAAGTAAGATTCTAGAATTGGTACAAATGATGCACATAAAGCTAACAAAGATTGCTGTTGTTCAGTCGCTAAGTCATGTCCAACTCTTCATGACTACGTGGACTGCAGCACGCCAAGCTTCCTTGTCCTTCACATCTCCCAGAGTTTGCTCAGACTCATGACCATTGAGTCAGTGATGCCATCCAACTATCTCATCCTCTGTCACTCCCTTCTCCTTCTGCCCTCAGTATTTCAAAGATTATGGAATGTCATCTAATTATTTGAGTAGTAACCTCGGGCTCGTGTTCAGGTCATGTCTGACTCTTTGAGAACCTGTGGACTGTAGCCCACCAGGACAAGAATAGTGAAGTGGGTTGCCATTCCCTTCTCCAGGGGATCTTCCTTACCTAGGGATTGAACCTGGATCTCACCTGGATTGCAGGTGGATTCTTTACCATCTGAGCTACCAGGGAAGCCTCAAATAATAATCTATAGCTCCTTAGATTTCCTTTGCTAGAGCCATAATTAATTTATTGAAGACCTACTATGTGCCAAGTTTCAACGTGGACTATGAAGCCCATCACAGCCTGATCACTGTCAACCTATCATCTATCTCTCTCTCTCCCTCCAACTTCCTGTTGCCCTACCACATGGGTGGGCGTTTCTGCTCCTGAAATAGTCATGACTCAGGGCTTTGCACTTCTGTCTCCTTGTCTGGAATGTCTTCCCTTTTCATCTTTATGGGCTGGTTCTGTCTCTTTATTCAGACCTCAGCTTAAATGTCACCCTATTTCAGTCCACTCTATTCAATATTCCTCCCACCTTCCCTTAAAGAAGGGGTGGGCAAAATATAGTCCCTGGGCCTGCCACCTGTTTCTCAGAATAAAGTTTCATTCCTCATTTCTTTACATATGGTCCATGACTGCTTGCATCCTGCAACAGGTGAGCTGAGTAGTTATGACAGAGACCCTACAGCCCACAAAGCCAAAAATATTTACTCTCTGGCTCTTGACAGAAAACAGTTGCCAGGCCCAGCTCTGGAGTAACTCTAGCAATGAGTTCTATTTTCCTTGTTATACTGTTCTATGAAATCATCTCCTTTGTTATTTCAGTCTCTCCTTCCCCACTGGGATGTGAATTCCATGAGAATAGGGACCTCTGGCTTGATCTTGGCTTTAACCGCAGAGCATTCAGAGACATTGAATGCTTGTATATTGTCTGACTGACTAGATGCTCTGAAAACCTGGGGAGGAGCTCAGCCTGACTAATGTACATCAATGAGAGGAGGAGAAAATGGGCCATCGGGAAGTAGGGTGTGTTTTCAATTTTTGGATTTTTGCAGACCAACCGTAGACATCCCCATTTGCTATTTAAACCATGAAAATAAAGTACAAGAAATCAATTTAATAGCCTGGCCTAGGATTCAATGGGGTCTGATCTACGACAGGCTCTTTTTGCAATGAACCTCCAAACCTCCATAAAGGTCTGTGGCAACCACGAGCCAAAGAAGCCTGAGATCGGCTCAGGCCACTTCCCTCTGTGACACGAAACCCCACAAGGAATCAGCACTTCATGAAATGTTACAGCCCCCCACCCTGTCCCCGCACTGTTGACTCATCCAGTGCCTTACCACGCCTGAGATGGCACGGCTTTCCATAGAAGCCATCAGCCCCCACATAATGCTTTCCTGTGTACAATGATGTTTTAAAAAAAGTAAACCAGCCTCCCAAATTACATTTTGCTGGAGAAATCAATAGCAATGACTTGCAGGCTTAGGTAGTGCTTTTGAGGAGCAAAAGATGCAGGAGGCAAGCGAAGAAGGGTTGGAAAATAAGAAGAAGGCAACCCCGTGTGCTGGTAGATTTCATGCTCCGGCACCTTCCGCTGGATCTGTGGAGGGGCGAAACTGAGAGGGATCCTCTCTAGGAGCATGGAATAATGGAAATGTATTAGTTTAGAAGTGCATTTGTGCAAACAACCACCCTCCTCCACTCTCATCTTTATCTCACTCTTTGCACTGACTACACCAGCAAGGTCTGTAGGTCCCACCTCTGAAACATCTCCCGAATCTCACCTCTCCTCTACATCCCTACTATACATCCTGGACTAGCTGCCATCACCTGACACTTGGACTCATGCAATGGTCTCCTAACTGGTTTTCCTGTGTCTCCTCCCGCTATAGCATCAAACCCATTCTTTTCACCTGAACCAGAGGGATTTCTCAACGACAAAAGGCAGATCAAGTCACCGTCCTGTTGCACACCCTTTGACGTCCTTACCATGATCCACTAGCCTGGATGATCCAACTCTTACGTATGGTCTCCAAGCTCATCTCTTCCACCTTCTTCATTCCCACCCCACCAGATACCAAGATCCCCTCACTCTGCCTCCAACATGATAAACCTAATTTTCCTGAGAGCAGGTCCCTCAGTGCTCACTCTGCTTGTTACAGCTTTGCTCACTCATCTTTCCCACCAGTTCCTTCTGGTTATTCAGTTCTCAGCTCCTCAGAGATGCTATCCTGACCTCTTGTTTTTAAGAAATCCCAGTGACTCTCTTTTACATCCTCCCACATGATTTCCCTCATAGTATCATGGCTATATAACTTTATCTTGTTTATTTCTCTACTTGCTTCTTGTCTCTCTTACCTTGTACAACACTTTAGCTCCAGGGCCTTGAACTGTCCCCAGCGCAGAGCAGGCACTTAAGAAATAGCTATGGAATGTCTGAATGCTATTGCCTTCTGAATGAAATCTTCTATTAAAAAAACTGGACACGTGCTGGTCATTCATTCACTCATTCATTTATTCAATACATTTCCCGAGCACTTGCTACCTGCCAGCCTCTCTGCTGGGTGCCACAGGTAGAGACAGGAAGACTCAGTCCTTGCCCCCAGGTAACTCTTCTTATGGGGAGGAGGACATACATGGCAAAGATTTCAGGCTGGTTGGTGTAAGAGCAGGACTGTACACAACAACCAAAGTTCTTTAGAATCTGGGGAGTGGATGCTTATATTCCCTGATGGAGAGGAGACGACTCTGCCGAGGAGGTATCACTTCAGTTGGGTTCTGAGTGATGATTAGAAGCTTGTTAGCTGTAGAGGGAGCATGAAAAATATAAGGCACTTAGTCAAAAGTCAATCTGCCAAAAGTAGAACTAGCATAGGAAAGTTGAGAATGAGAGATGGTTTTCAAGTTCTGTGATCTTCCTGGTAATGAAAAGATGGGAGGGAGAGAGAAAGAGAAGCCCCAGGGATGGAAGGAGGAGGAGCAGATTGAACAGCTATCCCTCACATTCATTCTCTTCTTCCAAGTGACACGTTCTGTAATGCTATTTTTCTTTTAGTTAGTCACTCAACAAAAAGGTTGGGGGCTACTGTTTTAATTAATTAATTGCTGTTTTAATGTAATTAAATGTGCCTGGCCTTAGTCACAAAGGGCTAATTCTGGTTTGAGGAAGAAAGGTGAGAAACATGTCTCCTAGTTGAAGAGGTCTTTGGAGAAGGAAATAGGGCTCTTTGGGGAAGAAATTCTCCTTCCCACCCGTTGTGGCATGCACCCAGGTCCCACTTCTGAGCATAAGGGTTTAGAAACGAAAGAAGAAGAGGTTCTTTCCTGTTGGACACACCTGGCTCTCATCTTTTGATTTACTCAAATTTCTGAGACAGTTGAACCAGCTTCAGCTTTTCTCCAGAGCTGGCATTAGTGTCTATGTCAGGGTTAGGGTTAGAGTTTGGGTTAGGGTTAGGGTTAGGAAGAGTGTGGTGGGCAGGTAAGAGGGAGGAGCTACAGACAGAGACCCTGAGAATAACCACTTCCTGCTTATCTTCCTAAGGCAGTGATTTCCAGCCAGTTTCTTCCTCCCAGATGCCCAGTCTCCCTAACTTCCCCCAGAGTTTTCTCCTCTACTTATCTACTCATTCCCAGGCCTTGAGAGTATCTGAGAAGGGAAAACTGGAAAGCATGCTGTCAAATTGGACAGTACAAGAAAGTGACAAGTGGATGAGAGCCAGGGCCTTCCCAGATACTAGCCAGATGAACATAGTTATAAATGAGGCATTGAGGCCACCGACTAAACCCTCTGTCTTTGACTTTTGTACTCAGGCTCCATGTTCTTGGCAGCCAGCCAAAAGCAAGTCTACAGTTTTATTTCTTCACCTTGCCTGACATGAAATTGTTCTCTAGATCAGGGGTCCCCAACCTTCAGGATCTAATGCCTGATGATCTGAAATGGAGGTGATGTAATAATAACAGAAATAAAGTGCACAGTAGATGGTGTTCTTCTACAGACTTTTTTGGGGGGATAGAGATGAGCTTTTAATGCATTGGTTGGTTGTAAACTTATGGCTTCATGACAAGTTGATTTAGCTTTCAATATATTTTTTAAAAATTTAGTTTCCAACATTTAAATTTTAGGATATTTTACATAAAGTTCCAGATCTTTTAGTTGTCTTTAAAAAAGACAAGATCTAGAAACTTTGCATGTCCACAGCAAGTAAGAAGTGCTCTCTCTACATGAGCTGTGTGTATTGTCGTTTCTCCAGCGTTCCGGCCACTCCCTACTCATTGCAACCTCTCACCCTCACCCATTTGTGTCATCTGCTAGTATTTGATTTTGGATCTTACTTTAAAGATTTTTCACCCCTGCCTATGTGTAATCTATGAAAAAAAATGGTACAGATGAACTTATTTGCAAAAGAGAAATGGAGACACAGATGTAGAGAACAAAATTATGGACAGACACCAACAGGGAAAGGAGAGGCAGGATGAATCGGGAGATTGGGATTGATGTATATACCCTACTAAGGATAAGATAGATAACTAATGAGAATCTAAGTGTATAGCACAGGAAACTCTACTCAATCCTCTGTGGTGAAGGAAATCCAAAAAAGAGGGGATATATGTATACATATAGCTGATTCCCTTTGCTGTACAGCAGAAAATAACACACCATTGTAAAACAACTATATTCCATAAAAAGCTTTTTAAAAAGATTTTTCATCCCTGAGGCCTGTGTGAAAAGCTTTTGCAGCTCCTTTCCCTCTAGAAATTGCTCTGGACTGTATCGCCCCGTCTTTAGCTGTTGGTTCTTCCTGGATTCTACGCATTGACTCTATGCAAGTCTCCAACTCTCACCTCTTGGAATTAAAGGGTGCTCACTTTTAAAAAGTTTCTCTGGAGAAGGAAATGGCAACCCACTCCAGTATTCTTGCCTGGAGAATCCCATGGGCAGAGGAGCCTGGGGGACTGTAGTCCCTGGGGTCACACAGAGTCATACACGACAGAGCACTTATCAGCAGCAGAGGCTAATGGGCTGAGGATCCCTCCTGGGGGCCGAGCGGTGGTGAGTGATCATCTGGTCTGAAGCCTGGCTGGCCCGGTGGTGGGTGCGGGGAAGCCAAGAGTCTGAGTCATAGTCTCTTTGTGGCACCTTTGCCAAATATAAATATGTAAATTGATTTTAAAAGGGGGGGGAATTTATAAAAGAAGATAAAACATAAAAATAAATAAAAAGTCTCTCATGTCAAAACAAAATTTGGGTGTGTTTGTAAGAGGATGAATGAATATGCTCACATTGTAAAGGATTCAAGAAATAAGTAATAATATAAAGTACTGAGACTCGACCATCATCCCACCACCCAGATAATCCTGTTAAATACTTGGATGTTCATAGTTTTTTGGGCACTTCCAACACGGTGGACACTGATCTAAGTGTTCTACATGCCTTATTTCATTCAATCCTCCAAACAACCCTATAAGATAGATATTATTCTCATCTCCCTTTTACAAATTACATACTTGAGGTATCTAGAAATTGCATGTTTCCAAAGAACACACAATTAGTACATGTGAAATCGCAAGTTTTAATTTAAGTAGTCCAGCTCTAGGATCCACATTCTTGAAAACTACATCATACTACTGAGTATGTGTATACTAAGTTGCTTCAGTTGTGTCTGACTCTTTGAATCCCCATGGACTGCAGCCTGCCAGGCTCCTCTGTTCATGGGATTCTCCAGGCAAGAATACTGGAGTGGGTTGCTATGCCCTGCTCCAGGGGATCTTCCTGACCCAGGGATTGAACCAGGGTCTCCTGTGGCTCCTGCATTGCAGGCAGATTCTTTACTGCTGAGCCACTGGGGAAGCCCATGTGCATGCATACATATTTTATAAATAGCTTGCTGGAGCTTGTATCACCCACCTCAGGAAACAGTACATTGGGAATTCCCTTTATTGAATTTTCAAAGAACTCACTAAAATGACCCTGAAAGTATTGGGGGAAGTCAATTTTATTACCCTATTTCAATTTCTAGCCCTTATTAGTCATCCTGGATAACCAGACTCCTTGAGTAACACTGGAGGGGTCAAGACATTGGCAAGGCATGTCTTTTCTAGTTTAGGTGCTTCTTATTAATAATATACAATTGATAACTTTTTATGAATATAGAGGATCATGAGAAAAAAGGAAAGGAAGCAATTTTTATTTCGGAGCTCTTATGCATCTGGTACTTGACATACGGTATTTCACAATGTCCATGTAGACGAACAATTATTATTTCCTTTTTTTTCAGGACTCACTTGTTCCAGGGCATACAACCTAGAGGTGTCGGACTGAAATCTGACCCATGTAAGTCCAACTTTAAAGCTGATTGTTACTCACTATTCTGCAACATGTTCTACCAGATAACGTCACTAGTTACAACTGAAAGGGTAACCATCACATAATTTTGCTGGAAGAATTATGAACTATCTGATGAGAATGCTCTCTGCCCTTTCCTGTGGGCATCACTGTGAAATATATGTGTGTAATGTAAGTTGATTGATTTATGGGTACACTCACTTTACATCACAGAACTGCCCTCGAAAAAGTGTAAGTTAAAGTTTTGAAAATGATAACTTTGAAATCCATTGCAGGGGAACCAATACAAGGGATGGAGAAGGAAATGGCAACCCACTCCAGTACTCTTGCCTGGAGAATCCCATGGACAGAGGAGCCTGGCGGGCTACTGTCCATCCTATCACAAAGAATCGGACACAACTGAAGAGGCTTAGAACACTAAAGAGGAACCCCACTGTATTCTTTGTAACACAAATGTTACATGGTGTTCTGTCAACTTCTCTTTTGTGAAATCAGACTTTCTTAAAGGGGCTTACCCTTGTTGTGGTGATGACTGTACACAAGCATAGGCCTATGATTGATGTGCTAATTATTTTTGATTGAAAAAAATTCCCCCACCCAGTTTTTACAGCACCATTATAGTGCCATTTATAGATCTTCTTCTATTATGTGATACTTAGTTTTAAAGGACTAAATACACGTCTTTTAAATTAATGAATTCACTGAGTAAATACTATGTGACAGGAGTAGGCTGGACCTGAGAAGATTCTGAGATGAATAAAAAAATCTAGTTCTTATGTTTAAGAATTTCAAGGTCTGAAGAGAAGACAAATACGTAAACAGACATAAACAATAGTGTGAGCAATGCAACCAAAAGATTTTTTTTGATTGTTTCTGTTGTCCATTTATTCAAAAGTATTTAGTATTTAGCTCCTATCATGAGCCATGCTGTAAGCTCAGGGATGGATATACAGTGGAGGGGAAAAAAAGAGATATGAGTCTTAGCCTCCTAGAGCTTATGGTTTTTCCAAATGTATTTGCATAGTAGGCAACATACTACAGTATCTAAGTGTACAAGTTCTAGCCCCATACTGCCTGGGATCAAATCCTTCCACTTGCGAACTCTACGATCTTGGAAAATTATTTAACACTTCAATGCCTTAGTTCTTCTATCCTTTGGATTTAAACATAGCAGAGTATCTACTTTATAGAATTGTTCTCAAATGAATTTTTTATCAAATGAATTAATATTTGAAAACAATAAATGAGTGACCGTCTCACAGTAAGGACAAAATGGCATTCATCAATTAAACAAATAGAATTGCAGATGATAAACTTGGGTTGTTTGAACATTTGCCAAACACATATTCTACCTTTACTATTTTTTATCTTTAAGCTGACATGTATTTTAAACTTAAATGTTCATCTGTGAACTACCTAACAGCCCAAATAAGCCCATGTTGCTGTCCGGGATGCACCGAATGTAATGATTGCACAGAGCATCTCCTTTGTGAAACTATCTTTGTTCCCTGGGCAAAATCAGCAGCCCCACCCTCTGTGCTCCCACAGCACTTTGTGCCAAAAATTCTATTAAGTGCTCATCAGAACGCCTAAAATTCAATCCTCATTCCTGGCTGGCTGGCCAATATGAGGCTAAGCTTTGGTTTGCACCACCCCAAAAGCCCAGGCTTACAAAGACTGAGAGTAAGAAATATAATCTACTTGTTAAGACACCAGACATACTTAGGAAAGCTCACAGCACAGACTGCCAGATATCATTATGTGTGCATCCAGGTACCTATAAGTTCATCAAGAGAATGGACACAGTTCTAACACTCACCAGGGAAGGAACGTGCCCATTTGAGCTTTGAGAGAGCTTTGAAATAAGCCTGGGCCAGAGCCAGAGAAGATGAGTGTCTGGGATGGACGAAGAGCAAAGGGTCATGTTCTGAAGCTGGTTCTGACTCTCCATTGTTATTTTTTTATTTTTAATAATTGGAGTATAATTTACAATGTCGTGTTAGCTATAGATGTACAGCAGTGATTCATATATATTTGTATATATATAAACTTTATCAGATCCTTTCCACTGTAAGTTATTATAAGACATTGGCCATATATTTATACATTAAAATTTTCAGATTCTTCTACATTACAAGTTATAAGACATTCAATCATTAAATATAGTTCCCTGTACTATACAGTAGGTCCTTGTTGTATATGTATTTGATACATAGCAGTGTGTATTTATTTATTTATTTTTGGCTGTGTTGCATCTTTGTTGCTGCGCCTGGGCTTTCTCTAGTTGTGACAAGTGGGAGTTACTTTCTAGTTGCAGTGGTTGAGCTTCCCACTGTGGTGGCTTCTCTTGTTGCAGAGCACAGGCTCTGGGCACACAGGTTTCAGTAGTTGTGGTTTCTGGGCTCCAAAGCCTGGGCTTAGTTGCTCCTCAGCATATGTGATCTTCCTGAATCAGGGATCAAACCTGTATCCCCTGCATTGGCAGGTGAATTTTTAACCACTGAACTACCAGAGAAGTCCCCAGCAGTGTATATATGTTAATCCCAATCTCCTAATTTATCCTCCCATCCCTTCCAGTAATCATGTTTATTTTCTACGTCTGTGGGTCCATTTCTGAATTATAAATAAATTAATTCATATCAGTTTTCTTAGATTCCACATATAAGTGATATATGGTGTTTGTCTCTGTCTGACTTACTTCACTTAGCATGATAATCTCTGGGTCCATCCATGGTACTGCAAGTGGCATTATTTCATTCTATTTTTTTTAACTGCCATGATTCTCTATTTTTATAAGGCAGAGAGGAGAGGGTCAGAAGCTCATCTCTACTCTCCAAGTAGCCAAGAGTAGGAACTGAACTCGAAGGTGTTGCTGCAGCAGAGAGGAAGTGAGTAAATTTATCCTGTGAACTCTGGAGGATGTCATGTCTCTACTATTTCAAAGGATGTAAGAGAGTGTTCACTAGGCAGATGGATGTGAAAGTTCATTTTAGGCCAAGGGAAGAGCACAAAAACAAAGACACCCAACAGCATGAAACGTTTGGTCAATTACTGACATTTTGGCAGTATTTGCGTATAGTAGATAAACTGAAGACTTTTGAAAAAAAAAAATGAACCTATAGAGGTTATATCTACTACTGTGGGCAAGAATCCCTTGGAAGAAATAGAGTAGCCATCAGAGTCAACAAAAGAGGCCGAAATGCAGTACTTGGATGCACTCTCAAAACGACAGAATGATCTCTGTTCATTTCCAAGGCTAACCATTCAATATCACAGTAATCCAAGTCTATGCCCCAACCAGTAATGCCAAAGAAGCTGAAGCTGAACGGCTCTATGAAGACCTACAAGACCTTCTAGAACTAACACCCTAAAAAGATGTCCTTTTCATTATAGGGGGCCGGAATGCGAAAGCAGGAAGTCAAGAAATACCTGGAGTAACAAGCAAATTTCGTCTTGGAGTACAGAATGAAGCAAGGCAAGGCTAAGAGTTTTGCCAAGAGAAGGCACTGGTCATAGAAAACACCTTCTTTCAACAACACAAGAGAAGACTCTACACGTGAACATTACCAGATGGCCAACACTGAAATCAGATTGATTATATTCTTTGCAGCCAAAGATGGAGAAGCTCTATACAGTCAGCAGAAACAGAACCAGGAGCTGACTGTGGCTCAGATCATGAACGACTTATTGCCACATTCAGACTTAAATTGAAGAAAGTAGGGAAAACCACTAGATCACTCAGGTATGACCTAAATCAAATTCCTTACAATTTTACAGTGGAAGTGAGAAATAGATTCAAGGGATTAGATCTGATAGACAGAGTGCCTGAAGAACTATGGATGGAGGTTCATGACATTGTACAGGAGGCAGTGATCAAGACCATCTCCAAGAAAAAGACATGCAAAAAGGCAAAATGGTTGTCTGAGGAGGCCATACAAATAGCTGTGAAAAAAGAGAAGCGAAAGGCAAAGGGGAAAAGGAAAGATATACCCATTTGAATGCATAGTTCCAAAGAATAGCAAGGAGAGATAAGAAAGCCTTCCTCAGTGATCAATGCAAAGAAATAGAGGAAAACAAAAGAATGGGAAAGACTAGCGATCTCTTCAAGAAAATTAGAGATACTAAGGGAACAATTCATGCAAAGATGGGCTCAATAAAGGACAGAAATGGTATGGACCTGAGAGAAGCAGAAGATATTAAGAAGAGATGGCAAGAATACACAGAAGAACTATACAAAAAAGATCTTCATGACCCAGATAATCACGATGGTGTGATCACTCACCTAGAGCCAGACATTCTGGAATGCGAAGTCAAGTGGGCCTTAGGAAGTATCACTATGAACAAAGCTAGTGGAGGTGATGAAATTCCAGTTGAGCTATTTAAAAGCCTAAAAGATGATGCTGTGAAAGTGCTGCACTCAATATGCCAGCAAATCTGGAAAACTCAACAGTGGCCACAGGACTGCAAAAGGTCAGTTTTCATTCCAATCCCAAAGAAAGACAATGCCAAAGAATGCTCAAAATACCACACAATTGTACTCGTCTCACACACTAGCAAAGTAATACTCAAAATTCTCCAAGCCAGGCTTCAATAGCATATGAACCGTGAACTTCCAGATGTTCAAGCTGGATTTAAAAAAGGCAGAGGAACTGGAGATCAAATTGCCAACATCTGTTGGATCATCAAAAAAGCAAGAAAGTTCCCGAAAATCATCTATTTCTGCTTCATTGACTATGCCAAAGCCTTTGACTGTGTGGATCACACAAACTCTGGAAAATTCTTAAAGAGATGGGAATACCAGACCACCTGACCTGCCTCCTGAGAAATCTGTATGCAGGTCAGGAAGCAAGAGTTAGAACTGGACATGGAATAACAGACTGGTTCCAAATTGGGAAAGAAGTACGTCAAGGCTGTATATTGTCACCCTGCTTATTTAACTTATATGCAGAGTACATCATGGGAAATTCTGGGTTGGATGAAGCACCAGCTGGAATCAAGATTGTTGGGAGAAATATCAATAACCTCAGATATGCAGATGACACCACCCTTATGGCAGAAAGTGAAGAACTATAGAGCCTCTTGATGAAAGTGAAAGAGGAGAGTGAAAAAGTTGCCTTAAAACTCAACATTCAGAAAACTAAGATCATGGCATCCAGTCCCATCACTTCATGGCAAATAGACAGGGGAACAATGACAGACTTTATTTTCTTGGGCTCCAAAATCACAGGAGATGGTGACTGCAGCCATGAAATTAAAAGACGCTTGCTGCTTGGAAGAAAATCTATGACCAACATAGGCAGCATATTAAAAAGCAGAGACATTGCTTTGCCAACAAAGGTCCATCTAGTCAAAGCTATGGTTTTTCCAGTAGTCATGGATGGATGTGAGAGTTGGACCAAACAGAAAGCTGAGCATCAAAGAATTGATGCTGTTGAACTGTGGTGTTGGAAAAGACTCTTGAGAGTCCTTTGGAATGCAAGGAGGTCCAACCAGTCCATCCTAAAGGAAATCAGGCCTGAATATTCATTGGAAGGACAGATGTTGAAGCTGAAACTCCAATCCTTTGGCCACCTGATGCGAAGAACTGACTCATTTGAAAAGATCCTGATGCTGGGAAAGATTGAAGGCAGGAGGAGAAGGGGATGACAGAGGATGAGATGGTTGGATGGCATCCCGACTCAATGTACATGAGTTTGAGTAATCTCCGGGAGTTGGTGATGGACAGGCAGACCTGGCGTGCTGCAGTCCATGGAGTTGCAAAGAGTCGGACACGACTTAGTGACTGAGCTGAACTGAACTGAACTATAGAGGTAGGGAGCTGGTCTTAAGGTCCTCAAAGGTCCCAACCACTCCTGGATTGGCTTGAAAGTTTGAGAAAAAATTAAAAAGTCCCCCATGCTGAACCACTGAGTGCATTCTGAAACAAATGTCTTCAGATAGAATTTTTCCCATACTTCTGCAATAACCAGCCTGAAGAAACTGGCATTTAACGACACAAATGTTTCTGAAATACCCCATAAAAGTAAAGTATCTGAAAATGTTTCTTAATTGTTAGAAAAAATGATTTCTGTACATGCTTGGAATGAGTCTTGTTAAATACCACCCTTCAACACACCATCTTTTCCAGTCCCAAGTGCCTGAGGATGGTAGTGCTAAGTGATTTAGTATAGCTGTGTGTGTCTCTTCCAGACACGAAGCAGAGTGAAAGGAGAATAAAGTTTATTAGAGTGGGAGATGCTGTTAGAACAGCGGGCTGGCTCAAGGGAGAGTCAAACCTTTCGCAGGCTAGTAGCCAATTTTTATAGCCTAAAGACAGAGAAAATTCTTACTAGAACAGTGGAAAGATGTGATTGATTAGGAAACTATAGGGTGGGTAATGAGGGGGAGGGTACCTAATATGAAGTCAGGAAACTGGCCTGTTTAGATCCGGAGGCGCATGGCAACAGTTGCTATGAAACTTGGTCAGTTCCCGCGATTTTTATCCTGTGACCCTGGTACAGGGCTCCCCACCTGTGACCTTGGTATAGGGGTCCACAGTAGATGTACAACCCAGCACATGAAATGGTATCAGAGGATATGATACATAGCACTGCCTCTGCGTAACCTGCCTGGCAAAGCCTTTTGGGAATCCTTTGGGCAAAAGGTACTTTAATTTATCCAATTTGAATGAGCTCCATGTACATTTATCAAACCCTCGCCTCTCTAATCTGCCTTAAGCAAATAAAAAAAACCAAACCCCTCAACAACTTCTGGGTGAGAAAAAGCCATCTGCAAAGGGGCTGAGAGGAGAAAGGAGGCCTTGCTCATATTACAGTTGGAGGTAGACTAGGGATGTACTGGATTCTATTCTGGGCCTGGGGCCAGCGCCTGCCCCCTCTGCGGCCACATCCCCTCCAAGCATCTTTCCTGCCCCCTGGCCCCTGCTCACCATTCACTGAACTTGCCCTTCCTTGGAAGGGCGTATACAAATTAGGTTGACTCACGGGTATCTGTTGCCTTTCATTTCTAATTGTCATCGTCATTGTTACCTCCCTTGAAGCACAAGTAATACAGGAACTGTGAACTCGAGAACTGTTTATAGCTCCCCAAATATGGCCAGGAGTTCCTCTCTTTGAGGAGCTTCCCTGGTGGCTCAGACAGTTAAGAATCCTCCTGCAATGCTGGAGACCCGGGTTCGATCCCTGAGTTGGGAAGATCCCCTGGAGGAGGGCATGGCAATCCATGCCTTGGCATTCTTGCCTTGAGAATCCCCATGGACAGAGGAGCCTGGGGAGCTACAGTCCATGGAGTCACAAAAGAGTCGGACACAACCGAGCAACTAAGTGCAGCGCATCTCTTTGGGAGTCTACTTGTGCTGCTCCTGCTGCTTAGAATACTGTCTCTCCCTTTAAGTCTGTTTGAGTCTGCCTGGACTGGCATTAAAAAAAAAAATCACCACAGACGAGGAGGCTCAAACAAAAGGCATTTACTTCTCACAGTTCCGGAGGCTGAAAATCTTAAGATTAAGATGCCTGGTGAAACCTGTCTTCCTGGTTTTCAGATGGAAACTGTTGACTGAAAAAAAATGTACAACCAAAGAGTTGAGAATCACATTTTATTTGGAACCTGGAAGACAGACTCTCAGATAGCTCTGAGAGATGGCTCTGAAGAGGAAAGGAAGGAGCCAGAGTGTATAGGCATTTTTTCGACAAAGACCAGGTAGTCAGAACATCAAAGGTTACTGTTGAAGAAAACCAGACATTTCCAGTTAATGAATTTAGCGCTTTTCTGTGTATGGAAGATGCAAGAGTCCGGGCACCTTGAAATCATTCCTTTGATATCTAGGGGTAGCCCAGTCGGTAAAGAATTCGCCTGCAATGTGGGAGACCTGGGTTCGGTCCCTGGGTTGGGAAGATCCCCTGGAGAAGGGACTGGCTACCCACTCCAGTATTCTGGCCTGGAGAATTCCATGGACAGAGGAGCCTGACAGGCTACACTCCATGGGATCTCAAAGAGTTGGACATGACTGAGTGACTTTCACTTTCTTTCTTTCGGGGCCCTGTGCTTTCCTACCCCGAGCCCCTAAGGGTACACCCTTGCAGGCAGCTGCAGTGGTTGAGGGCTTGGCATGCAGCCCATCTCTCCCAGTTCCCTCAGGCTCACTGTTGAGAGCAGCTGTAGCAGCTTGATGGCATGATGTCTGAAGCATCCTTTGTTTGCTGACAACGGCAGACAACATTTTTCATCCACAGCACCTTCTCTCTGTGTCCTCTCTGGGTGAGAGAGTACTCTTTCTTCCCCTTTTTAAAAAGCCATTCATCCCACCCTCATGATAGGCCCCTCCTTGATGACCTCATCTAACCCTAATTACCTCCTAAAGGCCCACTTACAAATTCCATCATGTTAGGGTTAAGACTTCAACACTGGGGGAGGGATACAATTAAGTTCATGACGTTGTTGTTTAGTCACTAAGTCGTGTCCAACCCTTTTGTGACCCCATGTATTGTAGATTGTCGGGCTCCTCTGTCCATGGGATTTCCCAGGCAAGAATACTGGAATGGGTTGCTATTTCCTTCTCCAGGGCATCTTCCCAACCCAGGGATCGAAACCTTCTCTCCTGCATTGGCAGGTGGGTTCCTTATTGTCAAGCCACCAGGGAAATCCCACAACAGCAAACAACATACAGTTAAGTTCATGATATAGACCAAGTTCTTTTTCTTCCTTCAAATCTTAGTTAAGATGTCAATTCCTCTTCCCTCTCTGTAAATACATCTTATCATAGCACCCATTAAATTGCACCATCACAGACGCTTTATTTGTCCTTCTTCCTCTTTAGATTGTGAACCACTTGAAGAGTAGGGTCTGGTTCTTCGTTTCTATTCCCGTAATATGTAGTAAGTGTTCAATAAATGATTTAGTGAGAGTACAAGACAAGCAGTTACTTTTAAAATAAATGCACAATAGATGTGATTATTGCCCATTCCTTGGATGTGTGTTATGAATGTCAGTTTAACTCCAGACACCCTGAAAGCAGCTTTCTTTAGAATAGGCTTGCTAACCAACCTTTTAACAAGGGCAGGAGAGGAAACTAACTCTCCTCTGTTTAGCAGGACCTTGACTTTTAAGCCCATGGAGTCCTTGTTTAATCACTTGTTTTTTAAAACTCAATTTAAGTCAAAGTTTATTTCTGAATTTGGGAAGGCAGATCCTGGGGGCAAGAGCCTCAAAAAGAGTAACTATATATCCAGCAGAATGGGAGAAACTTTTATTCACAAATCTACAGCTCACAATTTTTTATTCTTTTCATTCTTTCTCTGGCAATCTTAGCTCTTCAGGCATATAACATTTAATTATGCAGCATAATGACACAAATGAACTTATCTACAAACCAGAAACAGACTCACAGACATAGAGAACAGATTTGTGGTTGCCAGGGAGGAAGTGGGGAGTGGGGAAGGAAAGGACTGGGAGTTTGGGATTAACAGATGCAGACTATCATATATAGAATGGGTAAACAAAAATGTCCTACAGAATAACACAGGGAACTATATTCACTATTCTGTGATAAATCATATGAAAAGAATATGAAAAGAAAAGAATATGAAAAATGATATATATAACTGAGTCACTTTGTTATAAAGCAGAAATTAACACAACATTGTAAATCAACTATATTTCAATAAAAATTTTTTTTTAAAAAAATGCAGCATAAATGGAGCTTCTGTTTTTCTCCAAGATCATTCTTATCATTCAAGTATCTCTGCCCCACTGGATGGGTCCAAGCAGTAATCAAAGTCCAGTGTTTTAAGCTCCCTTTTTATCTGTGATAATTCATTGATTTTTAGAGTGCCTTTCCTCTCCTGTGTCTCTGTAAGTTAGAATCTGAGTAAAAAGGGAGAGTATAGCTTAGATGATCTTAAAAAGGAGAGAAACAGGGCCTTTGAATTCAGATCAAATCTTTGGGACCCTTACTGGTCATTGCTCTAGAGAGGCTGCTCAGGGTTATTTCCACAGACGTGCAGAGCCCTGAAACACACATTGTCTGATACCATCTGTTTTGTATTTTTAATACACTTTTAATGTCAGTGTATTAAACAGTTTTTGATTTACAGAATCATTGCAAAGATAGCACAGAAAGTTCCCATAGACTGCACATCCAGTTTCCTTTGTTTTTAACATCTTACATTAGTATGGCACATTTGTCACAATTAAGAAATCAATATTGATACATTGTTACTAACTAAAATCCGTACTTCATTCAGATTTCCTCAGTTTCCCCTAACATCCTCTTTCTATTCCAAGATCCCAACCAGGACACCACGTTGCATTTAGGCATCATATCTCCTTAGGCGTCTCTAGGTTGTGACATTTTCTCAGACTTTTGTGTTTGATGACCTTGACAGTTTGAAGAAGTATTGATTAGGTATTTTGAAGGCTGTCCCTCAGTGGAAATTTGTCAAATGTTTTTTTCGTGATTAGGCAGGGGCTATGGGTTTTGGAGGGATTCCCTGGTGGTTCAGAGGTAAAGAAGCCACCTGCGGTGAAGTTTGATCCCTGGGTCAGGAAGATCCCCTGGAGAAGGAAAGGGCAACCCACTCCAGTATTCTTGCCTGGGAAATCCCATAGACAGAGGAGCCTGTGCGAGCTATAATCCATGAGGCCAAAAGAGTTGGACACAACTTACCGACTATCTCACCTATAGTCTTAAGGAGACCTAAGGGTTTCAGGGAGGAAGATCACAGAAGTAAAGGGTGCACACCGTCAGCATGACTTGTCACTGTTGGTGTTGATCTTGGTCACCTTTCAAGGTCACATATGCCTGGCTTCTCCACTGCAAAGTTATCCTGTCCACTTGCCACACTGTTTTCTTCGGAAGGAAGTTCCTCTGCACAGCTGGCACTTAAGGAGTGTGAAATGATGCTCCACCTGCTTGAGGGTGGAGTTTTTCCAAATATTATTTGAAATTTTTCTGCGTGGGAGGTTTTCTCTTCTCTCCTACTTATTTACTGACTCAGTGATTTGCATAAACTCATGAATATTTTATGGTTTGGGTTATAACCCAATAGTACTTTATTTTGTTGCTCACGTTCTTCCAGCTTTTGCAATCGGGAGCTCTTTCAGAGGCTCCTGTTTTTGTTTGACTTATTCATTATGGTGGGCTTTGTTGTTGTTGCTGTTGTTGTCATGTTTTTGGTGCCTTCTGTTTTTGTGTTGATATGTTATTGGTTATTTGCTTCTGTGGTAGCTTTGCTCCATAGCTAGGCTGCTGCTCTGATGTTTCTGCTATGAGTTGAAAAATAGCTTGCATATTAATGTCCTGTGAAGACTAGTATATTGGAATGAAGTTCATCTGCATTAAAATACCAGGTGGTGACTTTTTAGCTGTGTGATCTTAAGCACGTTATTCATTATTTCTGAGGTTCTTGTTGCTTTTCAAGAACATGGACCTTTAATGCCTATGGTAAAGATTGGAATTAAGTTTTCCTACTTAGGGAGGAAAAAACCAGGTACCACTGACTTGAATACAATTGAGGAAAGGAGGCTGAGAAATCTTCTCTTTGCTCCCTCTTCCCCAATAATCAGGGCCATGTCACTGAAGAAGGAAGGTAGAAAGGATATTGTGTGACAGTTGTCAGTGTCTACCCTTTCTCTGGCAGGGTTCCCCGAGGGTGAGAGAGAATATATGTCAAAAGCCTGAGTACAGTGGATGCTTGATAAATAAGCAGTCTGTTCTTATTTTACAGTAACTTGTGAAGAGATAGGAATTCCACATGGCAATAGGGAAGGATTGGATTAGACCAGTCTCCTTAAGACTATAGGTGAGATAGAATATGAATTTTAATTTCTATTAATTGGCAATAATAGGAAGAGCATTTTAAAGTAGAATAAGGGTAAATAGGAAGATAATGATCATTTCCATTTGTTGAGGTTATGTGCCAGACACTGTATTTAGTGTTTGACCTGTGTTTTCTCTTTCAGTTCTCACAATCACCTTATGAGATAAATGGCTTTATTTTACTCTACTTTACAAACAAAAAAAAAAAGAGAGAGAGAGAGAGAGAGACCTTGGACAGTTTGCAATCAGGTAACTACTGATCATTCAATCCAGAATTTACACGGAGGATGACAGACTTTGAAGCCTATGGTTCTAACCATTAGGCTGTATGAACAAACCATTCATCCCTGCAGTGCATATTTGCTGAACTCTTACTTCATTTCAGGGATTGTTCTGGGGATATCACGGTGAATAACATAGACAAGGTATTTGTTTCAACAAATGGATATCCAAGCTGAGGAAATAGAAAGTAAGTAAGTGAAACTATTAATGAACAAAATAATCGCACTCAGGGACAAATCCCATGACAGAAACAGCAAACAGAAGATGACATTTTCGGGAAGGGGCGGTTCTTTAGACAGGGTGGTCCAGGAAGGCTACTCTGAGCTGAGAACAGAATAGGAAGAAGGAGCCAAACAGAGAAGGATTTGGAGGAAAGAGATTCAGGGAGAGGGAGCAGCCTGTCCCGAGGGAATGCACCTGGCTTGTTTGAGGAGAACCTGAACTCGGCTGGAGGATGATGACCTAAGGGTGAAGTTCCTCCAGCAGCATCCTGACCTTTAGTCATTACAGAGAAAAGATGGAAGATTTACAGTTTGGTGGAAGGGAGGAGGGTGCTGGAGAAACAAATCAGGAGAGCTCATTGAACAAGCAAGGGGCTGTGTGTTCTTGTGTTTAGGATTTTTCTCTATCAGCTGCAGTGTTGGGTCATTATCAACCCACGTGATGAGGAGACGAGGAGAGGCACACCGTATTCTACTGAGGAGTCTGTGCTGGTCTCAGGTGGCCCAGTTGGCTTTGTCTCTTTAGTAAGAGAGACATAGGTACACTCTGGGTGTTCTTTTCCTTTTTCCAGATTGAATAAGAGTCTGTGAATGCTGTGGAGCTTGAGAGGATGGGGAGAGAGGTTAGCAGTCACCACTGACAGTTGGATATGTCCTGAGTGCCTCACTCAGCATGAAGGTGGAAGTGGTGGGGGAAGGCTCAGAACCCCAGCTTCCACAAAACCAGGTGAAGGCTGAAATCACCTGGCGATGCTGTACAGGGAATAAGACCAGCCTGTGTTTGCTCCAGCATCAGATCCTCAAGTGGTGGGCTAGGAAGTTCAGGAAGTGTGTGGTTGAGTTTTTGCTTAACATACTGGATTTAGACAGCTGGGTACACCCTGGGTTGGGAACCTGGGACCAGGGTGTGTGGTGGGAGAGAAGACGTGGCTCAGGAAAGAGCCCAGAACTGTCCTCAGAAGACCTGCGTTCAGCCGGGCTCAGCAGCGTTTTGTGCAATCTTGGCACACAACAATGGAAAGGTTTGCAAGAGACAGTTGAGAATAGAAAGATTTAGGGATGTGGGAGGTATCAGTTCTGGATGCTAGAGAGGGTGATGGGACAGAAGGAAACTGGTCAGGAAGGGCAACTGCTTTTTAAAAGGCTGAGTTATCAGCACTACTGAAGCACCAGGTAGCATTATGAGTTTGGGGAAAGAGTCAGGGGATATAGATGAAGCTTTGGGAATCTCATGGTGGGAATTTCAGGTCAACAATAAAGACTTCTGCAGCTAGTAAGCCTCAGAGGACAGTTAAATCAAGCCCCTGAGGTGATGGCTTACTAACCTACAACTCTGGTCAGCTCTGAAAAACTGAACAGGGTCAGTTCTGGTTCTGGCAGAAGGAGCTGCTGCTTTGTGGGGGCAGGGGGATACCAGGGCACTGGGGGGAGAGGGCCGCTCAGCTCTCTGCAGCCATGCAGGAAAGTCACTGCTCTTCTTAGTGCCCCCACCCCCACTCAGGCACTGACCCCTCAACCCTCTCGCAGCCCATTTTTCTTGAGTGCTAAAGGATGGAAGACAGACAATTAAGCCAAGCACTTCATCTGCTGTTAGTTTCCTTAATTGTATTTCCTACACATTCTTTTATAAATAGATTTAAGCAAGACACTATGTTCTTTAATGTGTGCATTTCTGTTGCTATGGAAACAGTCCCTTTTATCAACTCCCCCTCCCCAAGGCTTAGCCATAACGTTGAAGTTAGCACCTGTTTTTTTGTTTTTTTTTTCTAGGCAGGTGAATTATCTGCTAATCCTTGTTTTCTAAGAAGGTTTCTGAGTGGGTTAGCATAACCTGCTGATGACATCTTCTTAAGAAAAGCATCAGCTCAGGGTCTGCGATTTCCAAAAGATACAACCCATCCTTGCTAGCCCTTCAAGTGATAAGTGATTCATTCCGTAGATTCATAGGCTGTTGGAACTGGGGAGGGATCTCTAAAGAGATAATCCTCATAATAATGGTAATAATAATTAAAAACTACCTTGCTCTCTGCATTCAATGTAGAGTTTCTAAAGGACTCTTTTAATTAAATCATTTGTTCAAAAACATTTCCTGAACACTAGTATAGATCTAGACTGATCAAGTCTAGGACCCGGGTTCCCTGAATCCCAGTCTGACAGCTTCCTCCCAAATCATGCTGATGCTCACACAGGGCTACTCAAGCTTCCGTAACAGTCCCCTGGGGACTGTGTGACAGTGCAGGTGCTGATCCAATTGGTCTGGGGTGGGATCCAAAAGACTGCATTTGTAACCATTGCCTGGGTGAAGCTGATGGTGGTCAGGCCATAATTTGATTAATAAAGCTCCAGAACACTATTTTGTTTTATACTGAAATATAGCTGAACTACAATGCTGTGTTAATTACTGCTTTACCGTAAAGTGATTCAGTTATACATATATATGTATTCTTTTTTTTAATTTTCTTTTCCATTATGATTTATCATAGGACATTGAATATCCTATACATATTGAATATAGTTATCTGTGCTATACAGTAGGACCTTATTGTTTATCCATTCTCTGTATAAAAGCTTATATCTGCTAATCCAACCTCTCACTCCCTCCCTCTCCCAACCCCCTCCCCCTGGGCAATCACCAGTTTCTTCTCTGTGTCTGGGATTCCAGAACACTATTCTTAAACTTTGGAGATCCTAGATCCTTTTGAGATCTGATTACAACTAAGGTTATCTGGTTGATAACAGAAGCTCTGACTATAGCATAACATAGCATAACACAATATGCAATCAATTATACAAAATATCATATCATGGTCTATATGACTTTACATATACATATACAGTTGACCCTGTACAACGCTGGAGTTATGGGAGCCAACCCTCCATGCAGTCAAAAATCTGAGTGAAAGGAATCTCCGTGATCCAGCAATGCCGACCACCGTCTTTCTTCTCTGAAGGTTGGCTTTTCAGAGTGGGGCGATGCCACTGCATTTTCTACCTCTGGGTGAGAAACTTGCAATTACTGGAAAGTTATGGTAAAAACAACTGACACCCTCCCAGAGCATGGAATGGAATATGTTAAATACAATGTGCCTTGAATATCATTTGATAAATACACGGGCAGAACAAAATTTCAGTTTTGTTAAACATATTTATTGAGTATTCACTATGTCCCAGTCAATCTTCCAGGTGCTAGGGGAATGGCAGCAAAAGAACACCAAAAGTTCTCACAGAATATTCAAGAAGGGCTAGGTAGACAATAAAATAAAACCTAGGTGTACTAGTAAGAATATATAGAAGGTGAAAAGGGCTTCAGAGGAAATAACATCAGGGAAGAGGGATAGGCAGTACCACTGGTGAGAGAAGTTATAAATAGGATTTTCAGGGAAGAGCTCTCTATCAGAACAGAGTTGAAGGAAGTAGGGGTGGATACAAAGAGATCTTGGGAAGTGTGTTCCAGGAAGGGGAAATAGGAAGTGCAAAGGCCCCAAGGCAAGAGTTTGGTTAGGGTGTTTGAGTTACAGGGCTGGAAGAACAATAGATGAGAAGGAAATGTCATCTGACCAGGAAATGTAGGGCCCCATGGACCTTTGGAAGGACTATGGCTTTGATTTTGAACAAGATAGAATTCTTTTAAATTCTGCAGGAGAGGAGTGACCTGGTTCATCTGTGTTTTAACAGGATCATGCTGGCTGCTGGGTTGAGACTAAACTCTAGGGTCAAGCAGGGAAAGAGTGGGACCATTAGGAATATCAGTCATCGTCATACAACAAACAAAACACATCTTTTCTTTCTCTCACTTGCCCTGGTGGATTTCACCGGCAGATAGTATCACGGCAACTGGGAAAGACTTCACTATCGTCAGTGAATACAGTTTGCTTGGGGAGAGAGAGGTCCTTCCCTCTAGCTGTGCCCCAAATTTCCCAAACAGAGGCTATCAAGATGCATGTTTGCTCCATTAAGATGGACGGTACCTCCAGAGAGCTCTCTTAGCTGGAAGATCTAGAGTAATCATCCATCTGGAAGTGTACAGCTGGCAAAGAGCTGAGTGATAGGAAAAAGAAAAAGAAATGATGTTTAAATCAGGAGCCATCCCACAAATTGAAATTAGTTAAATTCAGTCAATCGCTGACTGATTTTCTGTTATGGGATTCAAACGCTCTGAGGCTCAGTCAATTAAAACCCGGTTTCAGAATGAGCCAGTTATGGATGGATCTGGTGTTCTATTATTAAAACAAATGGATCTGTTCAGAGCATAACATATATAACACTAAGAGCCCACTTGGTGGATGGACACACTTGACTTTTTTTTTTTTTTTTTTTAAATCCCTGAAGACTTGGAACCGAATTCTGGAGAAAAGTCAGAGACATGCAGATTTTTTTTTTTTTGTAGGTAATTAGGAAGTGTTTATTGAAAATTGAAAATCTGCCTTATTTTTTGCTTCCAAATGTTTTCTGTTACATGAGGGTTAAAGTAAGGTAAGAGATTTGTAGATTTTTTTAAGGCAGGTTATCTTAGAAATTGCATGGTTGCCTTATTTTAGTTAATCCAGAAACTGAGACTTAACTAGGGTCAGTAAATGGCCCAAGGTAGGCTAACTACTGTGGTGAAGATGCCAAAGATTTTAATGGCTTAATGCATTCAAGTTGTAATTCTCACTCATATCACATCCAGCATGGGCAGGCAGGGCTCTCCTCCACACAGTCCTTCAGGAACCCATTTTCTTTTTACCTTGTGGCTCCTCCCTGCTACAAGTCATCAGAGACATCTCTGTTTACCTGGAGGAAGAGTGTGAGGATCAAGCCAAGAAGGCTTTTATTGGCTGGACATAGAAGTGACACACATCACTTTTGTTCAGATTTCATTGGCCAGAACTCAGTTCTTCTTCTTCTTTTTTTTTTTTTAAGAAATACATATTTTATTTTGGCCACAAGGCATGCGAGACCTTAGTTCCCTGACCAGGGATCGAACTCACACCCTCTTTATTGGAAATGTGGAGTCTTAACCACTGGACTGCCAAGGAAGCCCTTCTCTGGTCTATTTTGCCCAGCACTTCTCCTTAAGCTCACAGAGTTAATATATGATTATTCAAAGTCTAACATGTAAATGTATTTATATAAGGTGAAAAGTGTCCAACTCTTCGCCACACCGTGGTCTGTAGCCACCAAACTCCTCTGTCCATGGACATTTCCAGGCAAGAATACTGGAGTGGATAGCCATTCCCTTTTTCAGGGGACCTTCCTGACCCAGGGATTGAACCCCAGTCTCTTGTATTGCAGGTTGATTTTTTAATGTCTGAGCCACCAGGGAAGCCCTCAATATAAAGTGAAAGTAGCTCAGTTGTGTCTGACTCTTTGCGACCCCATGGACTGCAAAGTCCATGGAATTCTCCAGGCCAGAATACTGGAGTGGGTAGCCTTTCCCTTCTTCAGGGGATCTTCCCAACCCAGGGATCAAACCCAGGTCTCCTGCATTGCAGGTGGATTCTTTACCAGCTGAGCCACAAGGGAAACCCAAGAATACTGGAGTGGGTAGCCTTTCCCTTCTCCAGTGGATCTTCCCAACCCAGGAATCAAACTGGGGTCTCTTGCATTGCAGGCAGATTCTTTACCAAATGAACTGTGAGGGAAGCCCTCATGCTGTGGAGAGAGGTCTCAGGAGATAAAAGGAGATATATATATGTCATTATATCAGATATATATCATTTGGGAAGATGCAATATGAGGTGCATCTTCCCCAATGCTAAGCCAAGCCGGTCTCCATTGAAAGACTTCTAGTGGAGAGAGTTTAAACTCTCCAAACACAAATCCAGGTCTCTGGAACCATACTGAGGATGGAAGGGATGAACCCTTGGGGAGAGGACTCTTGGGGTGCCCCCCTGATGTGATTACTCAGGCAAAGGGACCTAAGCCATTTCTCTGCACTCCTCAGGATCTTTTATGTGTCTGCAGCACTTTGTGATATGACCTCCAGGCTGCACGGATGGGAATAAGGCACTCATTATTGAGCTGATTTTGCAGGGCTAGAGTTATGGAGGGCTGCTGGCTGGGAAATAAATTGGAGTAAGGACAGTATCTCCTTTTATCAGCACACAAGGGAGCCATAGACCAGTGTAGGCTTTCTGCTTCTACTGTGTTAGGCCTTAATGTTCAATGTAGAGTGAGCAAGAGATGCTCTTGAGTGATCAGCAGAAAGTGGCCAAAAGTTATAGCTATTTTGGCTTCATTGAGAAAAATATGAAATACTGGGAGCTATGTTAGTTTTCTTGGACTGCTATAACAAATCATCAGCCTGGGTGGTTTAAAAAATCAGAAACATATTTTCCCACAGTTGTGGAGGTGAGAAGTCCAAGATCAAGGTGGCAGCAGGAGGAGTTTCTCCTGAGACCTCTCTCCACAGCCTGTAGATGGCTACCTTCTTGCCATGTCCTCACATGGCCTTTTCTCAGTGCACACACACTCCTGGTGTTTATCTCTCTTCTTGTAAGGACACTCATCCTATTGGATCAGAGCCCCATCCTTATGAATTCATTTAACCTTAATTATTACCTCCTTAAAGGCCTCCCCACCTCCAAATACATAGGGATTATTGTTCAATATATGAGTTGTTGTTCAGTTGCTCAGTCACGTCTGACTCTTTGTCACCCTAGGGACTGCAGCATACTAGGCTTCCCCATCCTTTACCATCTCCCAGAGTTTGCTCACACTCATGTCCATTGAGTTGATGATGCCAACCAACCATCTCATCCTGTGTTGTCCCCTTCTTCTGCCTTCAATATTTCCCAGCATCAGGGTCTTTTTCAGTGAGTTGGCTCTTTGCATCAGGTGGCCAAAGTACTGGAGCTTCAGCATCAGTCTTTCCAATGAATATTCAGGGTTGATTTCCTTTAGGATTGACTGATTTGATTTCCTTGCTGTCCAAGGGACTCCAAGAATCTTCTCCAGCAACACGGTTCGAAATCATCAATTCTTCGGCTCTCAGCCTTCTTTATGGTCCAACTCTCACATCCGTACTTTCAATATTTGAGTGGGGGGTGATGCAGAATTCAGTCCATAATGAAGATCATGCTTCTCAGTGAAAATACTCAAGGAGAAACATGTAACTTCTGGGAAAACATGCCTATTTGGAGAAACAACCATTGGATACAAACTTCCTTTTCCATGGAAACATATACTGTCTGATCAAAGTACCTACTGTGAAAAATACACATCAAGAAGAATTCTCACTAAAAATGCTCCCTAAGAAAAATGGTAATTATGAAAATGGTCACCACAAACATATTCACTAGGAAAAGTATACACTGGAAAAAAATCATTGGAAAAAACAGGGGTGGAGTGGGGATAACCTCTGGAGAAATAGTCTTTCTGGGGGAAATGCCTACAAGGAAAATTTTCGCTAGGAGGAAAATGTGCTCAAAAAATATGCACAGATAAAAATATATTCTGGAAAAAAAAACACAATATTTGAAATGCCTACAAAAACGTATCCTGAATGGGACAAATACTTATGGGGAAAATATGCATGAGAAAATTATATTCATCAGAAAAATGGTCATGACTATATATACCCACTGTGAAAAACAGGAAACTATTATTTATTTTGTGTAAATTATGGGCCATGCATTCCTCTAATAGCTTCATGTCTGTTTGCTCACTTAATCCTCATGAACGCTCTGTGTCGTTGTTGTTTAGTTGCTAAGTCACGTCCAACTCTTTTGCAACCCCATGGACTGTAGCCTACCAGGGTCCTCTGTCCATGGGATTTTCCAGGTAAGAATACTGGAGCTGGTTGCCATTTCATTCTCCAGGGGATCTTTCTGACCCAGGGATTGAATCCAAGCTTCCTGCTTTGGCAGATGGGTTCTTTACCACTGAGTCACCAGGAAAGCCTGAAAGCTCTTTGAGGTGGGTACTATTCTTTTTTTATTTTATCTATGAGGACACTGAGGCACAGAGAGCAAAGTCCCTAGCACAAAGTTGCATAGGAAGTAAATGACAGCCCCCAGTTTTGAACTCAAGCAGTGATCCTTTGATTCATTTATTGAGCACCTAGCATTGTGTTAGGCAATGGAGTCTAGCAAGTAATGAAACAAACCTCCATTTTAAGAAGTTAATATGGGAGATAGATTCATAAGCAGACAATGATATTATGGTGGAACATGCCTTTGTACATTTGTCTCTGTCTTGGAAATCAAAGTAGGTATTTCTCCAAGCCTGAAGTTCCTTTGTGAGCTTATGAAAGAAGCTACTCTCCTGGCCTTGCAGTAAACCACAGCTCCCTTGAGAATAACAGTGGCTGGGAAAACATTAACACCCAGGAGAATACTCATAGGTGCATAGGGAAAACACACTCCCAGTGGGAAAGTCAATCAAATCATGTACCTCTGGGGATACTTGTTTGGAACCTAGTCTGACCTCTCCTTTGTCCGGTCCAGGCCTTTGCTCTCAACCACATGAACCTGGCTGAGATGATCACATCATGCAGTGACCTGGCTAGTGATGCAAAATAGGCTGCTCCAGGAGCCTTGTTGCAATGGCAAAATCGAATGGATGCTGGTGGGAGTTCTGAGTTCTCTTGATTTTAAAAAATGTTTACTTATGTGTAGTCTAACCCCACCAATATGTTAGCTCCATGAGTTCAGGTTCCTGCCTGTGTGGCTCACCTTAGCATCCTCGATGCTTAGAAAAGCCTGTGATCAGTAAACAAATATTTCCAAAGGAAGAAATGTTGACCGTAACATAACAGCTTGTATGGCAAGCTGTTAACTGCATAGATGCTGGAGTCAGATGACTTTATTTCAATCCCAGCTTTGCTGTTTCCTGGCTGTGCCATCTCGGCTAAGTTACACGCTGTGAGCCCCAATTTCTCCATCTGTGTAGTGGGGACAAGAATACATATCTCCTATGGTTTGTTAACCAAAATTTTAGAAATGAAGACCTGATTGAAGTCAAGAGACATTTATTTGGGGGTTTTTTAGGACTGCAGGCTGGGAAACACAGGTTCAAGAAGCACTTGAATTGTGTCTGTTCTGCGGCTGCTGCTGTATAGTCACTAAGTCGTGTCTGACTCCTTGCAATCTCATGGACTATAGCTCGCCAGGCTCCTCTGTCCATGGAATTCTCTAGGCAAGAATACTAGAATTTCCTTCTCCAGGGGATCTTCCCCACCCAGGGATGGAACTCGCTTCTCTTACATTGCAGGCAGATTCTTTACCACTGAGCCACCTGGGAAGCCCCTGCATTTTTTCTGCTGGACCATAAAATGAAGAAGGCTTATAAAGGCAAAACTCACAAGGCCACAGTTAGGTACTTGCATTGTTTTTCAAGTATTATGATTGGAGCTGGTAAGAAGGGTACTTGTTAAGCAAGGATTAGCTGGGGTATGAATTGGTTGCCTAGTTTCAGGGAGAGATCCTTGAGACTACAAGGTTGCAGCTAGCAGATATTCTAAAAATGACTAGTGGTGTCTTTAGCTTTGGTACAGTCCAGAAAGTTCAGGTTCTCAGTGCTGCAGGCATGTGTCTGGGATCAGGTTCTCAGTGACCACCTGACTCTGGTTTGTATGCCTGAACTAGGATTATTCCACTATGGTTTCAACCTGTCATCAGGTTACTAGGGGGAGTTGATGATGTAACATCCATCGAGTTTGTGGAGTGGAGTCCTAGCCCACACACTTGAGGCCTTGCACCAAGCCACAGACACAGAGTCCAAAGCCAAGGTCATCTCTGAAACTGACTGAGCCCCATTGGAACCACTGCCAAAAGTCCCCATGATCCTTCCTGACCAGCCTCCTGACCCCACATTAGGCAAAAATGCCCTAAATAATCACCTAATGCCACCCTTCCAGCAGGAATTTTCTTTGTCTTGAGGCTATAAAAATTGGCCACTAACCCATGAAGAGGATCAACTCTCCCTGGCATATCAGAAGGTGTCCGCCTGCTGCGCTCCCAGAGTCCACATTGTCTTTGCTCTTTGTTCTTAATAAACTCACTCCTTTCTGCAATACTCTGTGTCTGGAAATTCTTTTCCAACCGGCGTTTGGACCACCATGATAGAGTACTCAGTGTAATGACTGACACGGGGGAGATGGTCAGGAAATAATCGCACCTAGATGCTCCCTCATGAACTGTGTGGTCACGTGGCTCATCCTCCAGCCATCATTCTGCCTCCCAAAGCTCCAAATTGGAGTCAGGGGCCCAGAAAGGCTGATTATTGAAGCCCAGAATCTGCAACTCAGGTTTTCTTTCTCCTCTGTCGACTCTCTCGAGAACATGTGTGCTGTAGGGTTCCATCTGCTTCTGTAATAAAACATAAATTATTAAAACCATAAAATATTGATGAACTGTTTTATAAAACAGAGGGACTTTAATGTATTGATTATGAATTGAGAATGCCTTAATGAGCTTCAGGAGGAGAAATAATTGGGAAATGATGGAGAGTTGATTTCCTCCTGTGTCCCCGAATGATAAGCAGTTTTGAGGTGACGTTGCCCTCATCCCATTTGGCATCACTGTCAGCTAGCATTTTTGCCATGGTGGCCTTAAAACCTACACTTTCCATGGACATTAAATGCCACTCAAAGAGAAAGAGAAGGAGGAGGGAAGAAACTCTTCTTATTGAAAAGCAGTAAAGTATTCTGGTTGGAAATTTACTTGTTTTTGTTTATCTCTTTGGGTAGTTCCACAGAGGAAACAGGTCTACAGAGGAGAAGTATTTTGTTCAAGATCTCACAGTTAACTGGGGTCAGGAGTTGGCCTGGCACCCAGCTCCCCTGACTGTTGTACTAGTGATTCTGCTATACCCATGTCCTCAGGGACTCTTGAATGGTGAGAACTGTTCAAATGCAGAATAGGTTTTTGGGGTTTGGCTTTGGTTTATAGTGAGATCTCCATTACTGACATTATGGCAGAAAATTTGGGTAACCTCTTGACCTCTTAGAAGGGGATTTGAAATTCTAGGGAGTGATGGGAAAGTGAAAGTGTTAGTAGCTTAGTCATGTCCAACTCTGTGACCCCATGGGCCAATAGCCCGCCAGGTTCCTCTGTCCATGGAATTCTCCAGGCAAGTATACTGGAATGTGTAGCCATTCCCTTCTCCAAGGGATCTTTCTAACCCAGGATTAAATGGAGTGATTGGATCACTCCTAAATCATCCACACTGGCCTGTTGATCTTCAAACCCTCGCAGCTAAGTCTCAGGCTGGCAACTTCAGACACAGCTGCACCTTGAAGATTTTCAGGAATACTGAGGGAGGGGAGGAGTCTGCTTTCAGTGATTGCTCAAGCCCTACAGCCGTGATATGAGATGGGAAGATAAGTGTCAATACTGAGGAGGGACTGAGGCTTAGAGAAGTCAATGGAATTGCCCAGGCTCACACAGCCCATTGGGAAGTCGGGTGTTCAGTTCAGTTCAGTTGCTCAGTCATGTCTGACTCTTTGCGACCCCATGGACTGTAGCGTACCAGGCTTCCCTATCCATCACAAATTACCGGAGTTTACTCAAACTTCTGTCCATTGAGTTGGGATGCCATCCAACCATCTCATCCTCTGTCATCCCCTTCTTCTCCTACCATCAATCTTTTCCAGCATCAGGGCCTTTTCAAATGAGTCAGTTCTTCACATCAGGTGGCCAAAGGATTGGAGTTTCAGCTTCAGCATCTGTCCTTCCAATGAATATTCAGGCCTGATTTTCTTTAGGATGGACTGGTTGGATCTCCTTGCAGTCCAAGGGACTCTCAAGAGTCTCCTCCAACACCACAGTTCAAAAGTATCAATTCTTCTGTGCTCAGCATTCTTTATAGTCCAACTCTCACATCCATCCATGACTACTGGAAAAACCATAGCTTTGACTAGATGGACCTTTGTTGGCAAAGTAATGTCTCTGCTTTTTAATATGCTGCCTACGTTGGTCATAGCTTTTCTTCCAAGGAGCAAGCATCTTTTAATTTCATGGCTGTAGTCACCATCTCCTGTGATTTTGGAGCCCAAGAAAATAAAGTCTGTCACTGTTTCCATTGTTTCCCCATCTATTTGCCATAAAGTGATGAGACTGGATGCCATGATTTTAGTTTGCTGAATGTTGAGTTTTAAGCCAACTTTTTCACTCTCTTCTTTCACTTTCATCAAGAAGCTCTTTAGTTCTTCATTTTCTGCCATAAGAGTGGTATCATCTGCATATCTGAGGTTATTGATATTTCTCCCGGCAATCTTGATTCCAGCTTGTACTTAATCCGGCCAAGCATTTCACATGATGTACTCTACATATAACTTAAATAAGCAGGGTGACAATATACAGCCTTGATGTACTCCTTTCCCAATTTGGAACCAGTCTGTTGTACCATGTCCAGTTTAACTGTTGCTTCTTAACCTGCATACAGATTTCTCAGGAGACAGGTCAGGTGGTCTGGTATTCCCATCTCTTTAAGAATTTTCCAGAGTTTGTGTGCTCCACACAGTCAAAGGCTTTGGCATAGTCAATAAAGCAAAAGTAGATGTTTTTCTGGAACTCTTTTGCTTTTTCTATGATCCAACAGATGTTGGCAATTTGACCTTTGATCCCTCTGCCTATTTTAAATCCAGCTCGAACATCTGGAAGTTCATGGTTTATGTACTGTTGAAGCCTGGCTTGGAGAATTTTGTGCATTACTTTGCTAGCATGTGAGATGAGTACAATTCTGCGGTAGTTGGAACATTCTTTAGCATTGCCCTTCTTTGTGATTGGAATGAAAACTGACCTTTTCTAGTCCTGTGGCCACTGCTGAGTTTTCCAGGTGGTTCAGTGGTAAATAATTCACTTGTCAATGCAGGAGATGCAGGTTTGGTCTCTCTGTCAGAAAGAGGAGGAAACTACAACCTACTCCAGTATTCTGGCCTGGAAAATCCCGTGAACAGAGGAGCCTGGTGAGCTACAGTCTATAGGGTTGAAAAGAGTCAGACTAGGAGGCAATTGAGCAACTGAGCGTTCAGGCACACAGCCCGTTGGAGGCAGAATATAGGGCTATAACCATTATTTTTGGCAAACTGGCCCACAGGTTCTATATAAATATCATGTTATCTTTTAATTGTATGTGGAAGATATAGGCTCATTTACATGGCACAGTCAGAAAACAAGGTCACATCCATACCTGGGTTTTCACTGTGCTCTCTGAGCATTTTCAGAGAAGGGCTGAAGCTCTATTGATGTCAGAGTTTGCTGTGAGGGCAATCATGTGTTTACATTAAGGCCAGCTAAGGTGGGCGGTTGGTTGTTCACTTCATTTTGCCTCCACATATGTTATGTATGGTTCTTGCCAGGAAAGTCAGTAGGAAGAGCACTGAGATATTAGTAGCTAATATTTATCCATGGACAGAGGAGCCTGGAGGGCTACAGCCCATGGGGTCACAAACAGTCGGACATGACTGAGCACACACATACACACACAATATTTATCAAGTACTTTCTTTGTGCCCAGCAACTGTTCCAAGTGTTTACTCCTGTTAGCTCATTCTTTTCTTTGACAGCAATCTTTGAAGCAGGAACTATTATCAGCCCATTTTATAGATAAGGCACCAAGGCTCTGAGTTACTGAAGCCAGGATTTGAGCCCAGTGAGATGGACTTGACAACCTATATTTCCTTAAAAAAAATTAAGGAATAATTGACATATAATATTGTACAAGGGATGCATCATATTGATTTGATGCATTTATATTGCAATATGAGGCTTTCCTGGAGGCTCAAATGATAAAGAATTTGCCTGCTATCCAGGAGACCTGGGTTTCATTCCTGGGTCAGGAAGATCCCCTGGAGAAAGGAATGACAACTTGCCCCAGTATTCTTGCCTGGAAAATCCCATGGACAAAGGAGCCTAGTGGGCTATCTATGAGATTGTAAAGAGTCAGACATGACTGAGCCACTAACACTTTCACTTTTCATTGCATAAGCTTTGCATTTATTTATTGTATAAGATGATGCATTTATATTGCAATTATGATGTGATGGAGGTGTTAGCAAACACTCCAGTATTCTTGCCTGGAGAATCCCATGGACAGAGGAGCCTGGCAGGCTACAGTCCAGAGTACCACAAAGAGTCAGATACAACTGAAGTGACCTAGCACGTACACACACACCTTAAACAGTATCTCTCCTATTTCCCCAACTCAGAGCTCCACTCTTTGTTTTTGTGAGTTCAATTCCTTTTAGACTCCAGGTAAAAGGGCTGTTATACAGTATTTGTCTTTCTCTCATTTATCTCACTTAGCATCTTGTCCTCAAAGTCCATCCATGTTGTCACAAATGGCAGGCTTTCCTTTCTTTTCTCATGGCTGAACAGTATTCTATTATGCATGCATTCTACGTCTTTATCCGTTCATCCATTGGCGGTCACATAGGTTGTTTCCATAGCTGCTATTGTGAATGCGTGTGTGTGCTTAGTTGCTCAGTTGTGCCCGACTCTTTGTGACCCCATAGACTTAGCCCGCCAGGCTCGTCTGCCCATGAGATTCTCCAGGCAAGGTTACTGGAGGGGGTAGTCATTCTGTTCTCCAGGGGATCTTCCCACCCCAGGAATCGAACCTGGGTCCCCTGCATTGCAGGCAGATTCTTTACCGTCTGACCCACCAGGGAATCATGCGGCAATAAACATGGGAGGGCAGATGGCTCTTACATGACCTGTTTTCATTTCCTTTGGCTATATACCCAGAAGTGGGATTGATGGGTTGTACTTATAGTTCTATTTTCAATTTTTTAAGGAACTTTCATACTCTTCTTGATGGTGGCTGAACCACTTTACAATCCCAACAATGAGTGCACAATGGTTCCCCTTTAGGGAGCCTGTACTCTTAAGTGGACAATAATTGTAGGCACCTTTCTTCTCATTTAGCATCACACTGCTTCTTTTGATGCTATTGACCTCTCGTTTTGTGTGTGTGTGTGTGTGTGTGTGTGGTGTGTGTGTGTGTGTGTGTGTGTGTGTGTGTGAAGCTGTTGCTTCCCTTGGTCTCAGTGCTGATGACTCCTTCTTGGTCTCCGTCATTGACCTTCTTCTCAGCTGCCATTCCCTTGTGGTTTCCCAGTGTTCTCCCACGGGTTCTGGGTTCTTCCTATTAGATGTGTTCTTCTTGGATAATCTCAGCTAATTGCATGGATTTTACACATGCACTGCTATTTCCTATTACACTGTGCTGTTGTGCTGTGCTTAGTCTCTCAGTCATGTCTGACTCTTTGTGACCCCATGTATTGTACCTGCCAGGCTCCTTTGGAGGGGATTCTCCAGGCAAGAATCCTGGAGTGGGTTGCCACGCCTTCTCCAAGGGATCTTCCCAACCCAGGGATCAAACCTAGATCTCCTGCATTGCAGGCAGATTCTTTACCATCTGAGCCACCAGAGAGGCCCAAGAATACTGGAGTGGGTAGCTTATCTTTTCTCCAGGGGAACTTCCTGGCCCAGGAATTGAACGGGGGTCTCCTGCATTGCAGGTAGACTATTTACCAGGTGAGCTACCCGAGAAGCCCTGTTACACTGATGACTCAAACTTCCGTACTGCCAGCTCTGAACTGTCCTTGGTATCAGGGTAATGCTGGTTTCAAAATGAGTTGGGAAGTGTTTCCTCTACTTATATTTTCTTTAAGAGATTGTTTAGAATTGACGTTATTTGTTCCTTAAATGTTTGCAAGAATTTGCACTGATACAGTTTGGGTAAGGAAATTTCTCTTTTGGAAGACTTTAAAACTCTGGATTCAACTTGTTTAATAGATGTAAGTCCATTCAGTGTATCTATTTCACTTGGATGAAATTGAGAAGTTTGTGAATTTTTCAGGAATTGGTCCATTTCTTCCAATTAGTGAAGTTTACCTTGTCAATTTGTTCATAACATTTTTTCAATTCTTTTAATGTCTGTAGGTTCTATTATTTATTTATATATAATAAATATTATATATAGTCCCTCTATTTATTTCTTTTTTTTCCTCTCTCCTCTTTTATTTCTGATGTTGGTAATTGGTATCTTTTACAGTCAGTCTCAGAGGTTTATCAATTTTTTTGTCTTTTAAAATAGCAGTTCATTGATTTTCTCCGTTCATTTTTCTTTCTATTCTTTTTAATTTTCTTCCTTCTGCTTAATTTTGGGTTATTTTGCTCATTTTTTTCTAGTTTCTTAAGGTGTAAAATTAGATTGCTGATTTGAGACCTTTCTTCTTTTCTAACACAAGCATTTAATGTTATGAAATTTCCCTTATGCACTGCTTTACCTGCACCTGACAAATTTGGTATTATGTTTTTATTCAGTTCAACATGTTTCCCTGGAGATTTTCTCTTTGGCTCATTGATTAATTAGAAGGATGTTTTTAATAAACAGCTGTGTTTGGATTTTCCAAACTTTGTTAATAAATAATTCGGTTATAGTCAAAGAACATATTCTGGAGAATTTTGATTCTTTTAAACTTGTTAAGGTTTGTCTTATGGCTGAGAATATGGTCTGCCCTGGCAAGTATTCCACATGCACACGAATAGAATATGTATTCTGATGTTGTTGGGTGCAATGTTCTACAAACTCATGAGGTCTGATCGGTTGATGTTTTTGTTATTTCTTCCATATCTTTGCTAATTTATTGAGTATTAGTTCTATCTATTACTGAAAGACGAGGGTTAAACATTTCATACCATAAGTGTGGATTTATGTGATTTTTTTTTTTTTTTTTGCTTGGGGTGTTTGGAAACTTGTTAGGTGGCATATGTTTTGATTTAGATTTATTGTTTTGTTTTTTGTTCTCTGTTCCCTTTGGTTTTGTTTCTTTATTTTCCCTATCCTGCTTTCTTATGGATTATATTGAATGTTTTTTAGTATTTTATTTTAATGTTTCTATTTAGACTTTGACTATATTCCTTTTAATAATCATTTCAGTGCCAATTTGGGAAGTTTTCAGCCTTTATTTCTTCAAATAGTTTTTCACTGTCACACTCTTTAACTTCCCCCTTTAGACTCAGATGACAATAATATTAGACCTTTTGTCATAATCCCACAGGCCTATGATGGACTGCTGATTTTTTTCAATCTCTTTTCTCTGTTCTTAAAATTGGATAATTTTTACTAATAAACCTTCAAGTTCACTAAATATTTCCTCTGTCATATCCAATCTGCAACTGAATTTATCCAGGGAGATTTTTTTTTTTTATTTCAGTTTTTTTATTTTTAATTTCTATTTGATTCTTTGATGGATCTTTTATTTCTTTAATAAGACTTTTTATGTTTCTGCCTGTTTCAAGATTGTTGATGATTGCTTACTGGAGCATTTGTATATCGACTTTTATTTTTTATTTTTATTTTTTTGGTATCTAACATCAGTATTATTATAGACTATACTTTTATTCCTTTTTTTTTTAAATAAAATTTTGTATGTTGACTGCCTTTGTTAGATAATTCCAACATCTATGTCATATTTTAACTGTTTTTCCCCACAGGAGTTAAAAGTTTTCTGATTATTGGTATGCTAAATAATTTTGGATTAGACTCTGAACATTTTGAATTGCCTGTTATGTAACTCTGGGACCTGGTGGAACATTTTTGTTCAAGTAGAAAATCAATCTGCTTAGACTCCGGTGGAAAGTTCCAACTTTCCTTGTGTGGTCTCTGATTTTAATATCAATTGTTTCCAAGACTCCATAATGCTATAGGTCTGCCCATGTCTTCACCCTCCAGTGGTCATTCTAAGTATGTGAGTAGTGGTGTAGCTGCTGATTCAGGTCTCAGGGTTGAGAGATGCTGATTCAGATCAGACCCATTCGGGCACAGCTTGGATGTGAGCATAGGAATTCATCAACCACTTTATGCAATCACTTTCCTGAGCTCTCCTGTCTCCCTCATGCCTCTGGCACCTTACATTTGTTTGGGGTCCCATTTCCTCTCCTTTGGGTAGAAAGGTAGGGTTTTAAGTACATTGCTGCTCCAACCACTTAACTTGTGCCTGTATTCAGGGCCCAGCTGCGACTGTAAGGTGTTAACTATAGGAGAAACTGCTTGTGGGGTAAATGGGAATTCTCTGTGCTCCCTTCCCAACTTCCCTATAAATCTAAGACTATTCTAAAATAAAAATGAGTGTTTTTAAAAGTCAGTCAATGTTTGTCCCACCTTCTTGCCATCACAGTTGCACGGATCAGAGCCAGATCGCCTAGCTCAGAATTTGGCCCTTGTGGCTTCCCATAGAACCCTCTGCCGCTTGGGATCATGGGATTGCTGGAGATCCGGATAAGTGATAACAGGGAGAAGGGAAAGGTGAGTGTTTTCGTACTCTCTCTGAGTGCTAGCAGTTTCCTTTCCTGTGTCTGGAGCCACAAAGTTTGGAGCACAGCTCCTTGCTCTGTAATGACCTAGAGGGGGGATGGGTGTGGGGTGGGAGAGAGGCTCAAGAGGGAAGGGGCCCATACATACAGATAGCTGATTCACTTTGTGGTATAGCGGAAACGAATACAACATTGTAAAACAATTATACTCCAATAAAAAAATAAAATTAGCAAAACAAACAAACAAACCCCAAACCTGCCTCCCATTTGGTGGTTCAAATTCTCATCTTCCCTGCCTGATGCTATTTATTTTTGAAAACTTTTGGCAGCACTTGGTGCCATAGGGACCTTAGTTCTCTGACTAGGGTTGGAACCCACATCCCCTGTATTGGAAGGCAAAATCTTAACCACCGGACCACCAGTGAAGTCCCCTGCTGTTTATTTTTCAGCAGTCTTAAAGAGCTGCTGCTGCTGCTGCTAAGTCGCGTCAGTCGTGTCCGACTCTTCGCAACCCCATGGACTGCAGCCTACCAGGCTCCTCCGTCCATGGGATTTTCCAGGCAAGAGTACTGGAGTGGGGTGCCATCGCCTTCTCTGCTTAAAGAGCTGTGCCATGCATTCTGCATCCAGTGGGAGAAAGATGGTAAGTCTGTTTCTTTACTTTTCTCTTTTAACTTTACCTTTTTAAAAAAGTTTTTATTATGAAACATAATATGCATAAGTAAAGAGCATAAGGGATATATATATAACTCTATATACACACATATATATAGTTAAATGAGTATAAATTTACATAGCAAATTTACATAAGAAAAGAACATAAGAGATATATATATAACTATATGCACATATATAGCTATATCCATATAGCTGAATGAGTATAAATTGACATAAGAAAAGAGCATAAAAATATATATATAAAAATATATACATATATATACACACATGTATAGTTAAATGAGTATAAATTGACACAACCACTCAGGTTAAGAAATAAAACATTATTGATATCACTGATGACTCATTCCCCTACTTGCTAGAAGTAACTGTTAACTACTGACTTTATAGGAACTATTTCCATACTTATCTTTTATTTACCATCTGTACCACAGTATGACTTAATTATACCTTTTTTGAGCTTTATTTAAATTAAATGTACTCTTTTATGTCTGACTGTCTTTCGTTTGACAGTGTTTGTGAGACTCATCCATGTCGTTGTGCATAGCTGTTGTTAATTAATTTTCATTTCTGTGTACCGTTGTATAAACAGACAGCAATATGTTATCCATTCAAATGTTGATGAGCCATTGGGCTGTTTCTGGTTTGGGTGTTGTAAGGAACAATGCTGTGTAACATTTTTAGACGCTTCTCTTGGAGCACATGTGCGTAGGTTCTCTAAGATACAGACTCACGAGTGAAATGGCTGGGTCATGGGGTATATCTTCAGCATTAATAATAATGGCAAACTGTTTTCTCAAGTGTTATTCCCATTTACACTCTTGGCAGCAATATATGAGAATTCCTGTGGCTTCATGGGGCCGTTCTTTGTTGTGTTTGTTCCTGTTGTGCGTTGCACAAACGATGTTCAGTGTACATTTGTTAAGACATGGAACTGACAGCTGGCTATGACTGTGTTTTGTGTGCCTGAGATGAAATCCTTTTGTTCAAATTTTGAAAAGCCTTGGGTTATGCTCCATTTTCATTAGAAAGGAATTGAGGACATGTCACAACAATTATCTCCAGTGGAAAATGTGCTAAAGGAGGCTAATGATGATTCAAGAAGGAGAGTGGAGACACTTAGTCCTTTGAAGACAAAAATGGCATATCAAAGGCCATCATCTCCTTATTTTAGCGTGTTAGAGTTGGTGGGAAGCTGGGGACTGGGAGATGGAAGGAATATAAAAGAGAGATTATTTCAAGAACCACAGGACATGAAAGAAAAGAATAACAGGAAATTCCACGGTTGAGGAAGAGTGTGTGAGTCATTTGTTGTTCTGTGTCAAGAATCACAATTCACTCTATCAAAGTGATAGTATTCAAGACAAGCTAGGAAGAATTTGAGCCATGCAGTGTTAAGCAGATGACACCACTCCATTTCTGGACTCCCAAATTTTGGTCCTGACTTCCTCCCCAAAACTGGTTTAAACTGGCAAACTTGAAAAATCTTTGAAACCTGGTGGACAGTTTAATACAGAAGGATGATCTCAGGGTCTTATAAGGGTAAATTACAAAATTCTTAAACTCCTTCTGAATCTGGTACAGATGAAAAAATTGCAATGAGAAATAAGGATATTCTGAATTAAGTGAGAATTCCTGCACAAACCCCCTGAAGAAATCAGTCTTTGAATAACAAAGTAAAATCAGTGTAAGAACTGGGCTAAACTTAATAATGAGAGTAAACATTTTTTTATGATGACATTTATTTTATACGCCACATTCTGGATGCATATGATTTTCTCAATCCTCCCAAAAATTTTATGAGGCAGAAAATATCTTCATTTTACAACACTGAGGCAAAGAGAGGTTAAGTGACTCACTGAAGGTCACACAGCCAGTCAGAGTTGCAGCTAAGAACCAAATAGATAAAATGATCCCAGAGCCTACCTTCTGGGTTTTATTTTGGGTTGTTTGCTCTTAATTTATATACAATAAAAATCATTTGATTTTGTTGTTACAGTTCTGGGAGTTTTATTACATATATGTTTCTGTGACCACCTTCACAGTCATGACAGCCCCAAGATTTAGAAAACCTCCCTCACGCTGTTCCTCTGTAGTCTCACCATTCCCCATCTCTAGGCTTTGGCAACTGTTTGGTCTTTTCTAAAATATCATGCAGTATACTGTACATAGGCTTCCTAGGTGGTGCAGCGGTAAAGAATCCACCTGCCAGTTCAGGAAACGCAAGAGGTGTGGGTTTGATCCCTGGGCTGGGAAGATACACACCTACAGCACACGCGCGCACACACACACACACACACACACACACTGTATAATCTTTTAAACTTGACTTCCTTCACTCAGCATAATGCATTTGAGATTCAGACAAGTTTCTGTGACTATCAGTAATTTGTTTCTTGTACTGATGAGTAGTATTCCATTGTGTGGATGTACCATAGTTTGTTTATCTGCTGCTGCTGCTGCTGCTGCTGTTGCTGCTAAGTTGCTTCAGTTGTGTCCGACTCTGTGTGACGCCATAGACGGCAGCCCACCAGGCTCCTCCATCCCTAGGATTCTCCAGGCAAGAATACTGGAGTGGGTTGCCATTTCCATCTCCAAGTTTGTTTATCTACTCACCTTCTAAAGGACATATTGGTTATTTACAGTTTTTTTGGAGTGATTTTGAATAGAGCTGCTATAAACATTTACATACGGGTTTTTGAGTAAACATATCTCTTCATTCCTTTGGGAGAAGGAAATGGCAACCCACTCCAGTATCCTTGCCTGGAATATCCCATGGGTGGAGGAGCCTGGGAGGCTACAGTCCATGGGGCCCTCAAAGAGTCGGACATGACTGAGTGACTTCACTTTCACGTCATTCCTTTAGGGTACACGTAAGGATTGTGATTTCTTGGATATGTAATAAGTGTATGTTTACAATTTTATAAGAAATTGCCAAAATATTTTCCTGTATCATTTTACATTCTCAACAGCAAAGCACTAGAGATCCAGTGCTCTCTGAACTTACCAGGACTTGGTAATGTTGGAGTTTTAAAAATTTTTTATTGTAGCCATTCTAACATGTATATCAGGATATCTCATGATTTTAATTTGCATTTTCCTAATGACTTATGATGTTGAACATCTTTTCATTTTCTTATCTGCCATACAAATATCTGCTTTGAAGTATCTGTTCAAATCTTTTGCCTATTTTAAAAATCAGATTGTTTTCTTATTGCTTACTTTTTACTTTCTTTATATATACTGAATACAAAATTTGGGGGATTTGCAAACTTTTTCTTTCAGTATCTGGCTCTCCCTTTCATTCTCTTAATATTTATTTCTGCAAAGTAGAAGTTTTTTTTAATGAAGTATAGTTTATAAATGTTTTATTTTGTGGTTCATGCCTTTGCTTTCATGTCTAAGAACTTTTTGTCAAAGGTCACAATTTTTTTTTTTTGCTGAGATTTTCTTCTAAGTTTTATATGATTTTATTTTCCATTTATATATTTTACTGAGCTAGTAGACAAATATTGGTAGACAATTCTGAGATGCATTCTAGAGGGTTCCTCTGAAGGTCTCAGGGAGCCATGTCCCAGTTGTCCACTGTGCGGGCCAACTTAAGCATGCACGGTATTATGCATCGTGCCTTAGACAGGTTCCCCTTCTTCTATGATTCACTATCCAGTCTCCCACTCCTGTTTCCTGGCTCATTTTCCAAAACGAAATACCTGCATGTAAGGCCTTGACTCAGGCTTTGCTTTCCAGGAGGACCTCAGCCTAAGCCATTTACTGTGTTCATCCATCTCTCCCTCCATCTCCATCATGAAATGACCTAATGAATGTTTGCCTGGCACTAAAAATGCAGAGTTCCCTAGACTCTGTGGTCAGGGACTGTGGATTACTTTTTTTTTTTTTTTTTAACCCACAGCACACATGCTAGTGACTGGCACATGTGTGTGTTCAGAAAATTATGAATAAATAAACCAGTAGAAGTATTTTTACACTTACTAAATGAAAGTGGGTGGAAGGGATAGAGCAGGAGGAGATAGCAGGTGGGAGAGGGAAGGTTAGCTCACACACAGTGACTGGAACCCAGAGTGATTCTCCAGCTAAGCAAGGGCTGATTAGGGCTTGACGGTATGCGAGCTCTGTTGGGATTCAGATTCTACACTTTCCTGGCTGTGTGACCAGGAGTAGCTTTCCTGTTGAACGTCAATTTCCCCATCTACAAAATGGGGGAATAATGATATCTACTTCTCTGAATTTTATGGAGACTAAAATATGACATTGTGCACCTGTCCATCAGAAATGCGGTGGCAAGAGGATGGAATATTGTACCTCTAAGATTTGCAGGAGATTGAGGCAGTAGCTATATATAGGTTATTAATATTTATAATGAGAATAAAAATGTTTATCAATAGCAGCTAATAATATAGTACATGTTCTATGCCAGGTACTGTTCCAAGAGTTTTTCTTTCCTTTTTTTTGATGTAGATCATTTAAAAAATCTTTATTGAATTTATTACAATATTATTTGTGTTTTATTTTTTGGCCTTGAAGCATGTGGGTTCTTAGCTCCCCGACCAGGGATAGGACCCATAGCCCCCTGTATTGGAAGATGAAGTCCTAACCACTGGACTGCCAGGGATGTCCCCCAAGAGTTTTTCTGTATTGGCTCATTTGACTCTCAAGCCACTCTATGAGGTAATGGCATGATATTCCCAAATTTACAAATGTTTAAACCAAGGCACAGAGAGGGTAAGTGACTTGAGAAAAATCACACAGTAATATGTTGAAGAGATCAATCCTGGGTGTTCATTGGAAGGTCTGATGTTGAAGCTGAAACTCCAATACTTTGGCCACCTCATGCGAAGGGTTGACTCATTGGAAAAGACCCTAATGCTGGGTAGGATTGGGGGCGGGAGGAGAAGGGGACGACAGAGGATGAGATGGTTGGATGGCATCACCGACTCGATGAACATGGGTTTGGGTAGACTCCAGGAGTTGGTGATGGACAGAGAGGCCTGGCGTGCTGCAATTCATGGGGTCGCAGAGAGTCGGACACAACTGAGCGACTGAACTGAACTGAATATGTTGAAGTGGGATTTGAACCAAGGCCATCTTGCTTTTAACAATGGTGCTGTATTTCTGATTTGAAACAGTCTGTCCTAGTCTGATCATGGAGCCCCTGGGTCTTGACTGCTGCCCCTCTCAGCACTCAGAGAGTGTAGTACATTGTAGTCATTATGGCTTATACTGCAATTTCCCATGTATCATATATGGAACATGACAGGCAGAGAAGAGGAAGAATGTTAGAGTTATCTCCATAGCAGGTGTGTCCACTCCGGCCTACCCTGCATGTGTGCTAAAGTTGCTTCAGTCATGTCTGACTCTTTGTGACCCTGCGTACTGTAGCCCCCCAGGCTTCTCTGTTCATGGGATTCTCTGGGCAGGAATATTGGAGTGGATTGCCATGCCCTCCTCAAGGGATCTTCCTGACCCAGGGATCGAATCCGCATCTCTTTACGTCTCCTGCATTGGCAGGGTTCTTTACCACTAGTGCCACCTGGGAAGCCCCACCCAATCCTACTTCATGCTATTAAACACCTCATGTTTAATGAGCCAGGTACAGGTGAGAAAAATGCAGCCTCTACCTGTAGGAAGCTGCCTCTACCCTTAAGGAGGGTGGACCATGTGAACAGAGAGACGCCATGTATAATTTAGTGTGTGGAGGGAGTGAAAAGGAGAGGTGATTGGTCATGCCTGGGAGGTCTGGGATGGGGTCCCAGATGAGGCCACCACCAGGCTACCACCTCCCATGTCACCCTTCTTCCTCATCTGCTTTCTCTGTCACTGGAATTGCCTTCTGAACCACTTTATCTTCTCCCAAAGGAGAACAGCTTTTTTTTTTTTTTTAAAAAAAAGATTACAGCTAGAACATGTCAACATGTAAGAGGATAGAATGAGAATTATTGGTGTTTGCACAAAGCATTTGCCGCTTGTCCATCCCTGGCTGTTTATTTGAGAAGTTGCCCTGCGGAGTGTCAGGTTCTGTTAGGATCTGGAAGGAGGAAGATTGAGATGCTTGGGCATTGCTTGTCTCCTCTCGTATTATTTGCATACATGGGAAATGCAGAGATCCAATGCAAAGTCGTTTGTTTTCAGTTGGTCTATTTGATGTGCCTGAAATTGATGGATTGTGCTGCTGACTTAATGTAGACAAAATCTCCTTCTCTACACTCTGCTCATCTAACTTAGTGTCATGGTTTCCTTTTCAGTAGGAGGCGAGGGGCTGGTAGACAAGAGGGAGAGGAGGACTGAACCCTGTTGGAGGGAATCCCCCTCTGACCCCTGCCCGGTTTCTTGATTGGGACTTCCCTTCCCCCATCCTCTTTATACCTCCCACCTCCGGAGTGGTGGAGTGAATTGTCCAGTTGGTGCCCCATCCGTGTTTCTGTTTGAGTTAATGAAGCAAAGGGGACTGATATGGTTCCTTCCTCCTTCCTTCTCTACACAACCCGTAGCAGGCAGTGGCCAGGGTAAATGTATGTACTCTGAAGATGCCAGCTTCCTATGGATGGGCTGGCCCTAGTTGGAGATTGAGAGGCTTTAAGACAGTCAAACCATTTAGTCATCCTACCTAAACCCAGATATCCCAACATGGATTTTGTATTGTATAACTTTTATTTGCCCCCTCCAGATCCATATTCTGATTTCACTGTTCTCTGCTGCATCTTGAACTGCCTCCTGCATCAACAGACTACCTGCCCTCTGGTTGAAGACTTGGAATGAGGGGCCTCGAGGGAGATAAAAAGGAAGGAGAGTGAGGGTGGGGTATTTATTCCTTTGGATCTCTCTGCACTGACTGTTTTTGGTTGGCTGCTTTCTTTACTGCAGTCTGCCAGGCAACCACTCCTCTCCTTTATCTCTCAGGCTAAGACGTGGTTACAACTTCCACCATAATTAGATGCGGGTCCTTTCCTAAACTTTTCCCACATCTATGTGTATACTAAACCCTCCTCCACAGCTTAGCCTGACTGGTTACACCTATGGATGGGACAGATTATGTTTTCCAAAGATGACTGTGTCAATTCATATCCTGTTTCACATGTGTTCTTCTTAAAATGTGATGTTGATGCTCCTCCATCAAGAGGCGGGAATCTGTGTCCCCACCCCTACTTCTGGGTGGGACCATGAAGATGGCAGAAGTGATGCCAGGTGAATGCCAAGGCTAAGTCATAAAAGGCAATACAACTTCCACCTGGTCCTCTGGGGAGGCTTGCTCACAGAACCCAGCTGGTATATTGAGGGGACTCTATCAGTGTCCCAGCCGTGGGTCCCAGCTGATGGCAGCATCAATTGCCAGTTGTGTGACTGAATCATCACATGATTCAAGCCCTTGACCTTCAAGTTGCCCCACTGGATGCTCAGTAGAGCAGAGACAAGGTGTCCCCATTTAGTTGTGTCCAAATGGCAGCTTTAGAGGCAAAAAGAAGATTGTTTTTCAGTCACTAAATTTTAAAGTGGTTTGTTATGCAGATAATTAGTAGTGGGCTTCCCAGATGGCTCAGCAGGTAAAGAATTCACCGGCAGTGCAGGAGATACCGGAGACATGGACTTAATGCCTGGGTCAGGAAGATCCCTGGAGGAGGAATGGCAACCCACTCCAGTATTCTTGCCTGAAAAATCCCACGGACAGAGGAGCCTGGTGGGCTACAGTCCAAAGGGTTGCAAAGAGATGAACATGAATAATAAAGTTAATATTGGACCTCCACCTTTACTCTTGTGTTTTTTAATTTTAATTTTTATTTTATATTGGAGGATAGTTGATTTACAATATTATGTTAGTTTCAGATATACAGCAAAATGATTCAGTTATGCATATACATGGATTCATTCTTTTGCAGATTCTTTCCCCATTTAGGTTATTACAGAACATTCTTATATTTTATTTCTCCCCTTGCTTAGAAATGTGGGCAAGGAGGAGAGATACACATTTTAGTCTTCCTCAGAGACTCCCAGCATTCAACTGCTATATTGCAGTCCCTTCAACAGGCATTTCATAATGTCCCATGTATTCCTCTCCACAAACCTAGGTGGGAGATATTATTGTCCACATTCTTCAGATGAAGAGGCTGTAGAAATAGGAGAAAGATGAAGTTACCAATCAAGATCACTCAGAGACTCAATAGGAGAGAATCTAGGTTGGCCAAACTCCAAATCTCATGTTCCTAAAATGGCACCAGGCTGTTCTATCTTATCCTAATGTTGCCACAGAACGTTACTCTCCATTGTCACTTAGATTACCAGTGTTGGGTCTGTGGACTCTACATCCTTCTTGTTTTGAGGAGAAAAAGAATACCTTTCTATATCATCGTCATCCTATTTCAAATCCTGTTTCACCAGATCCCTGTGATACTCTGGGAGTGCATCGCCTCCCTGGTTGATGACCCCCAGGTCAAGTTGTTCATCATCCATGCTTGGTCTGCTGGAAGGTGAAGAGATACTTGAGCATGTTTTGTAAGGTCTTTCCCATGTGACCCTTGAACCCTCCTGTCCTCTGTGTTCTTCTCATGTATTGACTCTGTGCTCAAGGGGTCAGGAACTACAGCAATATGTTCATCTTTGTGCCCCAGTGCCTACGATCTAATAAGCACTTAATATGAATTTATTGAATGTCTGAGTACATGCTTATCTTCTTCAAGCAAAAGGCCTTTTCTGGGCATTTTTCTGCCTCCTTCATTTCTCGTTTTAAAGCCTCCCCGTCTCTGTGTCTGACCTCTATGCAGACATGATTCCCCATCTTAGAACATGCATTTCATTCTTGGGCCAGAGAATTTACCCTGCCTTATTTGCAGGCTACAGTTTGCTGACACTGTGTTCTATTTGTCTGTCACTCACCAGTTCTTTGATTCTCCAAGTCTTTTCCACCGTTTCAAGTTCTGCCTCCACTACCCCAAACTGCCATGGGAGAGTTTTCGTAATAAAAATATACAGTTTGATAACTTTATGGTTCTACTTCCCTGCCATTCACTCGTTGGTTTTTACAGGACAAATCCCGAAACTTGCCATACATAAGACTTTTCATACTCTGGCCCCAGTAAACCTCTACATGCTGAGCTTTTTCTGCCCTCTCAATCCATGCTCTGTCCACGAAAGGCACACTGAACTTTCCATCTTAGCCTGGGCAGAGTATGCCCATTTGTGATTTTATAACCTTGTACCTGTTTTCCCATTTCTTTGGTTTGACCTCAGCTCCCTTTTCTCAGCCTGGTGAGCTCCTCAGCTTCGATATCGTCTCTTCCGTGATTCTGTTCTCACTTGACCAGACAGACAAGCTTGTCTCTCCTTGATATATTCACAGCATTTGTCTGTGACTCTATTCCAGTGCTTAACACATTGTTGAGTCATTTATGTGTTTACATGTCTGACTCCCTCACCAGTCTGCAAGCTGTTTGGGGGCTAGGATGGTGGGTTATTTATTGATGAATCCAGATGTTCCTGCTTCTGCTGCTGACCATGACATTGTAGGAATTAAGACCTAAGATTTGAAATCAGATTATCATCTGGATTTAAAACCTGTTCTACCCTTTACTTGCTGGCTTTGAGACCAGGAAAGTAAGTTACCTTCTTTAAGACTAAATTTTCTGGGTTTTTTGTTTGCTTGTTTGTTTTGAGTTGTAAGTGCTCTTTTTTTAAAATGTATTTATTTTTTTTAATTGAAGGATAATTGCTTTGCAGAATTTTGTCATTTTCTGTCAAACCTAAACATGAATCAGTCATAGGTATACATATGTCCCCTCCCTCTCAACCTCACTCCCATCTCCCTCCCCACCCTATCCCTCTAGGTTGATACAGAGCCCCTGTTTGAGTCCCCTGAGACATACAGCAATTTCCCATTGGCTATCTACTTTGCATATGGTAATGTAAGTTTCCATGTTACTCTTTCCATACATCTCACCCTCTCCTCCCCTCTATCCATGTCCATAGGTCTGTCCTCTGTGTCTGTTCCTCCATTGCTGCCCTGCAAATAAATTCTTTGGTATCATCTTTCTAGATTCCATATATATGTGTTAGTATACAATATTTATCTTTCTCTTCTGACTTACTTTGCTCTGTATAATAGGCTCTGGGTTCATCCACCTCATTAGAACTGATTCAAATGTGTTTCTTTTATGGCTGAGTCATATTCCATTATGTGTATGTACCACACCTTCATTATCCATTCATCTGTCAGTGTACATCTAGGTTGTTTCCATGTTCTAGCTATTGTAATAGTGCTGCGGTGAATAATGGGATACATGTGTCTTTTTAAATTTTGGTTTCCTCAAGGTGTATGCCTAGGAGCGGGATTGCTGGGTCATATGATGATTTTACTCCTAGGGTTTTTTAAGGACTTTCTGTACTGTCTTCCATAGTGGCTGTACCAATTTACATTCCCACCAACAGTGCAAGAGGGTTCCCTTTTCTCCACACTCTCTCCAGCATTTATTGTCTATAGACTTTTTGATGATGGCCATTCTGATGAGTGCAAGGTAATATCTCATTCTAGTTTTGATTTGCATTTCTCTAATAATGAGCGATATTGACATCTTTTCATGTATTTGTTAGCCATCTGTATATCTTCTTTGGGGAATTGTCTGTTTAGGTCTTTTTCCCACTTTTGGATTGGGTTGTTTTACTGGTATTGAGTTATATGTGCTGCTTGTATATTTTGGAAATTAATCCTTTGTCAGTTGTTTCATTTGCTATTACTTTCTCCCATTCTGAGGGTTGTCTTTTCACCTTGCTTATAGTTTCCTTTGCTGTGCAAAAGCCTTTAAGTTTAATTAGGTCCCACTTGTTTATTTGTGTTTTTATTTCCATTACTCTAGGAGGTGGGTCATAGAGGATCTTGCTTTGATTTATGTCATCAAGTGTTCTGCCTGTGTTTTCCTCTTTTTTTTTTTTAAAGAATAAGAATGCTTATTTATAGGATTGTGTGTATTACATGAAGTAACCTGTATAACCTGTGTAAACCTGTGTAAACTACTTAACAAGTAAAACCTGCAATTATTATATTATAGCATAATATATACAATAATAATATAATATAATATTATAATTCATACTGAACAGTTACCATATACCAAGCATAAGTTTGCTAAATCTCACAGAAGTTATCTTGAGAAGACATTATTATTCCCATTTTACAGGCAGGTAAATAGGCTTAGGGAGAATAAGGCACTTTCCCAGGGTCATGTGGTTGGTATGTAATAAGCATCTAGATGGGTGTGCTTATTACTAGGGGTTCAGAACAAGCTCATTGATGAATCTATTTGAGTATGCCTCTAGCTTTTGTCTCTCTGGGGGTCAGTTCAAATTCCTTTGGTTGATTTCAAATTCCTTTGCCACTGGTGCCAGAGTTCAGCCCAAGAAAGGCCTGTCCGGTTTTCCCTCCCTACCACCATTCAGACTGAGTTGGGAGCCATGCTGCCTGTGGGCTTGTTTGTTTGTTTTCATCTTCACCAGAAAGATGTCTTCAGACCTGTTCCCAGGTCAGTTCACAAACTCATTCCATCTGCCTTACAATTAAGATTCAGAAGCAGACAGCAAGAAAATTCCTCCCTCTGCACCAATTCCAATCAGCGATTATACTCTTAATGACCAGCTAATAATGAATTCACAAAAGCAAAACCACACCATTAAATATAGAATTGTATTGATGCTGACCTACTGGGAGCACTTTGTGTTCCTTTTCCAGAACAACATCTGAGAACAAGAATATAATCCTCTTCCCTTGAACATTTTTTGCCCTTTTAAGTAGAGACATTTCTAAAATAAAGATCTGCAAGGAGTTATTCATTCCCCAGAAGCTAGTAACAGGATGTTTTCAAAGTACAGTCCAGGGCTGCATCATGTTCCCTGTGAACCGTTAGAACGTGACTGAGGCTCCGAGTTGCCCATCCACAGACCAGCCTAAGTGGTGATTAAAACAAGGTCCTCTCAAGTGAGTGCAAGTGGGCACTGCACGTGCTAGCACATAGCAGGGAAATGGGAGAAGAGATGTTTGAAAACTAAACCAAACTAAGCGTTCTAACAACCTGGTGGTGAACATGACGCCAGGCCAGCCTCCATCCTGAGAGCTTTACGTGTAAGATCTCACTGGGACCTGAGAAGAGTCCTGGGAAGGAGCCCCTGTCATTGTTCCCATTTTACAGATGAGCAGAGTTTGGAGAGTTCATGATGACCTAAAGATGTGTGCCCTGGTATATCTGGTTTCCAACCCCGTCTCTAAGTCATGACTCAAAGAGAAAAGTCCTGAGTCTCCCCGTAGTGGTGATGGAAGATGCTATGTCTGTATTTTGGCTGAATGGGTACCAAGCCTGGTCATTAGTTCTTTCACATACATAAGTCCATTTGAGCCTGACTAGCTCATTGTTAGGTAGGTCTTGCCCATTGTCCTCATTTTGTCGGGAAGCTGGGGAATCGGATAAATTATGTCACTCAAGGTGATCCAGTTGGTGAGTGGAACAACCTTGGCATTTCAGGCTAGATCCACCTGCTTCTCTGGTAGGGTGATTGGGGTCAGTAGTGGGGAGAGGCAGAAGGAAGCTCCTGATCTTTTATGGGGTTGAGTGGGTAGCATCTTGCTTCACCGAGGTTGGATTCTCTGTTTGGAAAAGGCCAGCTGAGACCAGAAAGACCCAGGTTCCCCCATTCCTGCCAGGCTCAATAGCCCTTTGCACAATATCTGGAATATAATGAAGTGCTAAATAAATTATAATTTTTATAATTCTTATTTTATTATTACCACTGCCAGTAAGAGATTGCTACCACAGAAAGCTCCCAAATAAAGATATATGGCTTAGATCTCTCATAGCTTGTTTTATTTTTGGCAAGGAAAGAGACTTCTGGAAAGAGGCCTTTTCAAGGTTGAAGCTCAAACAGACTCCAGGAATCCAGGAACACTAGCTCCAATGCCAAATCTTGAAAGCTCTGATAAAAGTGATTATTGATTAATGCTCTGCAGTCTGCCCACCCCAGGGGCGGATGCTGCCTGCCTACTAAGAGGAAAACCTGCTGACGACTGGCCTTGTCAGACACTGCTGGGGTCCTGGAGAAGTCAGGGAATTTGCCTTCCTTGACAAATGTGGAGAAGCAGGAACACCCCTATCTGTCAGGGGTTTTGCAGGCTTAGCCTGGCTGGGAGGTCAGGGACATGTACACGACCCTGGGAGGAGCCTCCTCTCACATCACCACATTTCTGATACCTGCAGTCTGTGTTGCGATTCTGTTTTGCTTACTGAGAAGCTAGACCATACAAATGTAACAGGGAAAAACAAATCTGACTCCATATTAGATTTGTTTCTTTAATCTTTGTATTCTGCTGTTTTTTCTTTCAATTAAGAATTTTGCCTGTATCCTAAAATATACAAGATCGTCCATTGTCAAGGTTCTGACTTTTAAGGGTTTAACACTTTCCTATTCATAAGGAGATAGAAAGCTGCAGAACAGAGAATAACATTTGTCCTGATGAAGGTTTACAGGAACATCATGACCTGGCCTCTGTGGACAGCTGCAAGAACAAAGGATTCCAACCCAAGAAGTTTGCAAAAGCCAGTCATGCTCCCTCCTCTTTTAGTATAAAAGAAGCCTGAATTCTGACTTGGGTAAGATAATTTCGTAGAACATTAGTCTGCCATATTCTTGGACTTTCAGCTTTCCAAGTAAAGTCATTATTCCCTATCCCAGCACCTTTTATTGGTCTGTTGGGTGGCGAACAGAACTTTTAACACAAATAGAGTATATTTTTAGTCTTGCTTGACCAAAGTCATCATCTTCCCCTTCCATAACAGCCTTCTCTTGTCTCCCCATGCTTTCTCAGTAATAGTAGCCATATACCCAGACATCCCTGGAAAACTTCTCTAATCTTTCTCTCCCTGATGCCCTCTATTCATTTTTCTGGTCCTGTGGATGCTACTTCTACGACATCTCTCAGCTCCATCACTTTCCACTGCCATTAGTTTGTTTTCATCAACTCTCTTCTGGGCTGTTGCAAGCTTGGCTTTTACTATTCTTGCTCCTGCTAAAATAAAACAAAGCAAAACCCCAGTAACTCTCTATCAGGTGATGCTATTCTTATTATATAGTAAAAAACAACTCTAAAATCTTCGTGGTGTTCAACACAGAGGTTTCTTTCTTGCATACTTTACATACTCATCACTGGTTGTCTGCATCTCTGTTCTACATTACTCAGGATCCATACATTGAAATGCAATGAACACTTTCTGGAATAATTAATATCTGTCTTCCTGTCCCAGAGAAAGAGAGAGAACATGGTGAGTTCTCTTCTCTCTCTCTCTTATTTTTCCTGGTGATTTATTGCTTAACGATTTTCCTAGAAGTGACACAAATTTCTTATCATATTTAATTGGCTAAGCAAGTCTTATGACAAAACAAGTTTCAATAAAATTATCCACCACTGAGGTGGGGAATCAAATGTTGGCAAGTAGTTTCATAGTCCACTGGGCTTCCCAAGTAGCACAGTATTAAAAAAATCTACCTGCTAATGCAGGAGATACAAGAGACATGGGCTTGATCCCTAGGTCAGGAAGATCCCCTGGAGCAGAAAATGGCAACCCACTCCAGTATTCTTGCCTGGAAAATTCCGTGGACAGAGGAGCTTGGCGGGCTACAGTCCATGGGGTTACAAAGAGTCAGACGCTACTGAGCGCACACACATTCATATTCTACTATAGCTCTATTATCCCAAGTCTTTATTTTGGCATAGTTGATAACAACTGGACTTTGGCGTCTGATCCTGGATTAAAACGTTCACCAGTATGAGGTATTTTTCTATTTATATATGCTTTCATTCATTATTCCATTTTTCTGTTAGTTCATTGAACCATGAGCTTATCTAAGCAATATATTTTCAACCAAGTCCTATGCAAACAACTAGGGATATATGAGACACAAATACTGTCTTCAAAAGTTTCACAGATGGAGAGATATGAAAAATTAATTTACGAAAAACTGTATCATAGAAAATTACAAACGTATACAAATTTGAATAAAATAGCATAATGAGCTTCCTTGAACTTAGAATTCAGCTTCAACAATTATAAATTAATCACCAACATTGCCATTCTTATTTTGTTTATGCTTCCACCAATATCCTCAATATTATGATTATTTTTTAATTTGAATTTTTACTGAGATCATTGTAGATTACATGAAGTTGTATGAAATGACACAGATCTGTATACCTTTCACTCAGTTTTCCCCCAGAAAGTAACATCTTGCAAAAGCTGTAGTACAGGAAATTCCCTGGCCGTCCAGTGGTTAAGACTCTGTTTCTAATGCGAGGGGTACAAGTTTGATCCCTGGTCAGGGAACTAAGATCCCACATGCTGTACAGAAAATTAAAACAAACAAACAAAACAAAAACTGCCATACAATATCACAACTAGGATATTAACAGTGCTACAATCTGCTGATCTTATTCAGATTTCTCCCTATTTCACCTGTGTATTTGTACTCATACGTGTGTTTTGTCCATAATGTTACATTGAAGAAAATCTCAGACATTATATAATTGCTTCCAGAATTACTAGTTATATATCTCTACAAATTAAGAAATCTAAAAAAAACACAGAATATCATTATTACACCTTGAAAAGTTAACAGTAATTCTTCAGTAACAATAATACTTCAGTTCTCCAACACTACATTAAGGTGGTGGTCAAATTTCCGTTTTTCATGTGTCACTTTTTAATAACTTTGTTTGAATAAGTCCATACCTTGTTTGACATGTATTTTAAGACTCTAAATCTAATATTCACTCCATCTCTTTTTTCCCCTTTGCAACTATGTCTTTTGCCTTTATAGCTTCCATAATTCTGGATTTGAGTGATTGCATCCACATGTTACATTTAAAACATTTTCTCTATCCTCTATTTCTTATAAACTGGCAATTGGATCTAAAGTATTTAGGCTGGTTATTTTTTCTCTGACTGGACTCTTCTACCAGGAGGCACATGAAGTCTCTCTTTGTGATGTTGGTGACAATTGTTAATAACTGCATTTGTTTATTAAGTAGGGGTTACAAAATGGCAACATTCTAATTTTATTGCTTCTTTTTGATTCATTGAATTATTGATTCAGTATAGAATTATTGATTTAGGAATAAAAAAACTTTCCCCCTCTACTCTCTTGTTGCCTAGAGTAAGGAAGTCAAGGTTTTAAAAATAGTAAATCGAGTTCTCTATTATCTTTCAATAGTGACCAATTGCTTTACATTTTTAAAGCATCATTATGTTCTCATGAGTGCAAAGAAATTTGTTGTGTTTTAACCATTTGAAGTTATTTCTCCGTGATGCTCAAAATGTCCTATTTTTGGCCAGTGAAAGTCTCTTTGATTTGGTTCCTGATTCTGACATTACTTACGCTAGTGGTCCTCTTGGAGAATTTCTTAGGAATCCAGTGTGGCAATATTAATATTAATATATTAATTTATATTAATAATGTTTTAGGCTCACCTTGTGCATTTCCTGCTTCAGGTAGAGAATCAGTCACTTCTGCCAGGAACCTGATTTCTTCTACTAGGAAAGGAAATTTCAAGATTGCAGTCTGTGCTTTGGGAATGTTCATTGCTATCAGGTTTTCAGTGTTTTGAGTCTTTTCAGTCAACAAAGCTAAGAAATATTTTCTAAGAGAATCTATTTCGTGAATTTATTCTGATATTTCCAATTCAATGTCAGGATTATAGGGGTTTTCCTTAATCTTTTCTGTATTACATATTTATCTCCTTTCTTGGGAGATGCTTGATCTCATGAAAATTGGAAATAATAGAATTAGAGTATTACAGAAAGTTGCTTTATTATTGCACACACAGTGGAAGAATAATACCAACACCATCTCTTGTACTATAATTATAGAAAACAGTTCATTTTTATATTGTGTCTTAAAAAAAAATCCTTGGTCTATAGTCCACTAGGGATGTACAGGTAAAATTACTGTCCTTTAAAGTTATTTGGAATAATTCCTGTCTGTAGCTCTGCCACAAATCAGATGCATTTTTAGGGATTTTTGTTGTTGTTAACTTGATTCAGTTTTAATTTTTAGTACTTTTATTTTAGTTTGCAATTACAGAAAATAATTTATAATTCTAAATCAAACTTGTAAGACAAAATATGTTCAAATAAGCCTACCTTCCATCTCTGTACCTTTCACCCTATTCCTTCTTTCCATTATGTTGTTAGTGTTTAATCTCTAAGTCATGTCTGACTCTTTTGTGACCGCTTGGACTATAGTCCCCCAGGGTTCTCTATCTGTGGGATTTCCCAGGTAAGAATACTGGAGTTGGTTACCATTTTCTTCTCCAAGGGATCTTCCCAACCAAGGGATTGAGCTCACCTCTCCTTCACTGGCAGGCAGGGTATTTACCACTGAGCCACCAGGGAAGCTAACTCTAATCTAATCCTTCACTTATAGATAATCATTAAAAATATTCATAGTTTATCTTTTATTGTTTTTTTAAGAACTGAAGTGTATATATATATATATATAAAGTATATATATCATCTTTCTCAATAAATAGGAGCATACCAAATGCATGTTTATGTATTTTCTTATTTTATCTTAAACATGTAATTTGAAACTTAACTGCATAGCAGTGTATAGATATTTCTTTTTTTTTTTTTCATCTAAATACTAACACCCTCAATCTCCTTGTTTTTAGTTATGGTCTGTTGGTTTTCTGCTATAAGCAATTGCAATTAATAAACAGATTTTTCTTCCTCCTCTCATTCCCCACTATGAAGTAATATTTTTTTCTCATGATTTTAATTAACAGAACAGGCTCAGGGCTTATCATTCATAATGCAATACATTTTTCTGCCCCTAGAAAACAAGAAAACTTCAAGAGTCACCGCTTTTTAAAATTTTATTTATTTTTGAATTTATTTCTTATTTTGTTATTAGAGTTTAGTTGCTTTACAATTTGTGCTAGTTTCCACTGTACAGAAAAGTGAATCAGCTATAAACATATATCTTCTCTTTGTCACCACAGAGCACTAAGTAGAGTTCTCTGTGCTATACAATAGGTTCTTATTAGTTATCTATTTTATACATGTACCAAGTTGCTTCAGTTGTGTTGAACTCTCTGCGACCCCATGGACTATAGCCTGCCAGGTTCCTCTATCCATGGGCTTCTCCAGGCAAAAATACTGATGATGGAGTGGGTTGCCATTTCCTTCACCAGGGGATCTTCCTGACCCAGGGATCGAACCCATGGCTCTTTTTTCTCCTGCGCTGGCACATGAGTTCTTTACCTCTAGTGCCACCAGGGAAGCCAGTGTTTTACACACAGTAGCAGAGAAGGCAATGGCACCCCACTCCAGTACTCTTGCCTGGAAAATCCCATGGACGGAGGAGCCTGGTAGGCTGTGGTCCATGGGGTCGCTAAGAGTCGGACACGACTGAGTGGCTTCACTTTCACTTTTCACTTTCATGCATTGGAGAAGGAAATGGCAACCCACTCCAGTGTTCTTGCCTGAAGAATCCCAGGGACGGGGGAGCCTGGTGGGCTGCCATCTGTGGGGTCGCATAGAGTTGGACGTGACTGAAGCGACTTAGCAGCAGCAGCAGCAGCAGCAGTGTATATATGTGAATCCCAATCTTCCAATCCATCCCACCTCCCCACCACCATCTCCCACCCCCGGTGTCTAGACATTTGTTCTCTATGTCTGTGTCTGTATTTCTGCTTTGCAAATAGGTTCATCTGTACTGTTTTTCTAGATTCTGCATATATGCATTAATATATATTTGTGTTTCTCTTTTTTACTTACTTCCCTCTATATGATAGCCTCTTGTCTATACAGTTTGGAGGGGTCATTCTTTTATCATATGTAAGGACATTATTCTGCTCTTCAGTTCAGTTCAGCTGCTCATTTGTGTCCGACTCTTTGCAACCCCATGGACTGCAGCACACCAGTCTTCCCTGTCCATCACTAACTCCCAGAGCTTACTCAAATTCATGTCCATTGAGTCGGTGATGCCATCCAACCATCTCATCCTCTGTTGTCCCCTTCTCCTCTTGCTTTTACCTTGCTATTTTCATAATCATTTTGTGTGGTATTTAAGTGTAGTCTTTTTCTCATGCTCAGTTTTACATGAAATTTCTTTTCCTGTGGTCTTTGGAGGGAGGGATGAGTCAGGATAGATTTTCTAGCTTTAGAACTCTGGAGTTCTCTTTTCTGCTGTTTTTGCAGTTTTAAGAAGCCAAGGCCTTATGAATTCTGAGAGCTCATGACTGCTTTTCCTCCTTCCACTTTTATCTGGATTTCTTTGACCTTTGCTTCTATTGTCTCTATTCTGCTCAATATCAGCTCTCTTTCCAGAGGTTTTCCTCACTGTGAAGCTTGGTCTTGAAAGGGTGTGGTAGGTCGACCAGTTAGTTTTGACTGTTTAGGGCATGGACTGCTTCAGCTTTGTAAGAACCCTTGGCATTCACTCACAAATGATGGAGGAAGCTTCACCCTGTGTCACGTCTTTCTTAGGTTCACTCACTGCACTTCCTAATGAACATATGAGGCTCTTCTAGAAGCTCTTCTGGCCTCAGGCTGCCAGATTCCTAACTGCTTCCCTCTCCTACCTGATACACAAATGCTGATACTGTGTGGCACAGACAGCCATGGGTTGTCTTCACTGGGTCTTGTTATGCTGCTCTTGAGAATATCTTATCACCTGGATGTGTTGGAAATATTCATTGTCTGTGGGATTTTAGTTTTGCTATCCTAATTGCTCCGTATGGTCTCATGGGAAGGGATCCAAAAACTACTGGACCACTGTAGCCATCTTTCCACGATTCCAAAGTGAAAGTGAAGTCGCTCAGTCGTGTCCGACTCTCTGCGACCCCCTGGACTGTAGCCTACCAGGCTTCTCCGCCCATGGGATTTTCCAGGCAAGAGTACTGGAGTGGGTTGCCATTTCCTTCTCCAGGAGACCTTCCCCACCCAGGTATTGAACCTGGGTCTCCCGAATTGTAGACAGACGCTTTACCATCTGAGCCACCAGGGAAGTTCCACGATTCCAAAATGTAGCTCTAAAAGTGCTAAAATAGGGACTTCCCTGGTGATCCAGTGGTTAAAATTCTGCCTTTCAACGCAGGTGTGAGTTCAATCCCACATGCTGCATAATGTGGCCCAATTTTTTTTTTTTAAGTGCTAAATTAGCTGTAGGCAGGGGATACTCCTGAAGTGTGGAGGAAGACTGGGGCAAGAGTTGGAGGTCAGCTTGAGGAGGGAACTGCTCTCTGAACAAAGTCTCAGAGGAATGTGTTCCGTTGGGTAAATACTGGAGAATAAGATATCAGATAAAGGGAACATTGTGTGTGAGTGGTCATAGATGAAAGAGTAGGTTGCATGTGCGGATCTGAGAGGCCCTGGCACTTACTCTGTGCAGGGTGGGTGCCCATGGGTGTGGGTGTTACACTTCTCTTTTTTTTTCCACTTTTATATTGGTCATAAGCCTCTGCTTTCCTGCCCTGGCAGTCTTGTTTCCCAGGATGGATTGGTGTTTATGTATTGCTGGTTCTCACCTTTCTCATCCCTGTGTAATTTCTCATTATTCATTGCTATTTACAATCCTCTCAATTTAGAGCCATCTGTGAAGTTAATTTCAGTGCTGTTTACTCTTTTCTCCCAAATCATTAATGAAGATAACACATTCAATGGAATTGAATTTTGCAGGCATTTCTGGGAAATTCCCCTGAGGCTCCCTCTTGTTCCAGGAAATCACCTTTGATTCGAATATGTTATCACTCCTTTGGTCAGTTGCTCATAAGGATATTGGGTTAAAGTTTGTGTTCATTTAAATCCAATTTTTCACAAAGACTCCATGGGGTAACCCAGCCCCAGTTCTCAACAAAACAATAAAGAAGTAATCAAAGATATGCAAATTAAGTCATTATTGAGAAGTTTGTGTTTTTCACTGATTAAATTTGTAGAAGTTTTAAAGGTTAGAACCCAGGGACGGTGAAGTGTGCTGAAATTAGTATTTCTAAATGCTTTTATAAATCAATATGGCATTTACGCATCAGGAGGGTTTATCGTTTTCACTAGCACTATTGTGAATTTATCCTCAGAAGAGGCTTCTACTGCTGCTGCTGACAAGTGCTCAGTCGTGTCCATCTCTTTGCGACCCCAGGGGACTGTAGCCTGCCAGGCTCCTCTGTCCATGGGATTCTCCAGGCGAGAATACTGGAGTGGGTTGCCATTCCCTTCTCCAGGGTGATCTTCCCCACCCAGGGATCAAACCCAGGTCTCTTGTGTCTGCTGAACTGGCCTGCTGATTCTTTACCATGAGTGCCACCTGGTAATTTATCCTGAGAAGATACTCTTAGGGGAAAGAAAAAAAGCTTTTCTGCATGAAAATGGTTTTTGAAGTATTAACCTTCATGTTACAAAATGGGAGCAATAGGGGAATTATTCACCAAATTAAGGTGCATCGACAGCATTAATGGGAAGTGATAAACACATAAGAGAATCTCAACAATTAGTAGTACTGTTATTGTTATTAATATCTTGTTGTTGTTAAACTCTGACCCTAGAAACAGGTTGCTTTTTCCCTTGATGCTATGACAGGACTCCAGTTGACTAATGGGAACATATTTTGTCTTCTAAAATAATTATCGAGAAAGTAAATCAAGACCAATAGTAACTTAGTCCTAGAATGTGGTTTGCTATGAATAAAAACTTTGTAATGGTCAGAACTCTTCAAAGTTGAGATAAGACAGGAGTGTTCGTAGCAGCCTTGTTCATCCAAGCCCCAAATTGGGGTCAACCTAAATGTCTACCAGTTGATGATTGGATAAATAAAATAAATAAATTTATAAAAAAAAAACAAAAAAAAAAACAAAGTAACTTTTTTACCAATCAGTAACTGCAAAGAAAACTCAAAGCACCCTAAGTGAACAATGCAAAAAAAAAAATACCTCTACCTGCTGAATACATCAACTCATTTAAATTTATCGAGCATCAGCTTTGTGCCTGTCACGGCTCTGGTGGTGGACAAGATCAAGTTCCTGCTCTCATAGAGCTTATCATTTAAAGCAAGACTGTCCAACAGAAATGGGAGCCACAAATATAAGCAAAAATATGTCATTTTACAGATGATGGCAGCTAAGTTAAATTTTTTAATCATTAAATTTTAATAATCTATTTAATCTGGCATATAAAACACTATCATGTCAACATGTAATGAACATAAAAATATTAATGTGATATTTTATATTCTTGTTTACATACTGAGTTTTCGAAATGTAGTGTTATTTTAACACAGCTCTTCTCAATTAGGACAAAGAACATTTGCTAAACAGTCACATGTGGCTAGTAGCTGCCATACTGGACACTGCCGACCTGGGAAAAGGGATGGGGCTGCTTCCCCCCCCCCCAAATTTTGTCATATTCTTTGACTACTTATAAACTGTCCGCATATATTTCTCTGATAAAAATAACTAAAAAGAGCTTTCTGGTCAGAGCAAATAGCAACTCCAACCATCTATTTTATGCAAAACTGGAAACAACCTACCATCAATATGAAAACTGAATAAACTGTGGTGTACAAAGGAATACTGAACTATATTATTTCAACATGGATATATCTCAGAATCACACAGGATAAAAAATAAAGTTGCAAGATAAAAAAAAAAAAAATGTGGTATATCCCTCCAGTGGAATACTATTATGGCAATAAAAGAAAGTACTGATGCATGCTACAACACAGTTGAACCTTTGAAACACTGTGCTAAATGAAAGAAACCAGGCAAAAAGTTCACATGACATGATGCCATTTATATAAAAATGTCTAGAATAGGCAAACACATAGAGATAGAAAGTAGATTACTGATTGCTTAGGACTGGAGGGGTAGGGTGCAATGGGAAGTGACTACTCAAGGGCATGGGGTTTCTTTTGGGGGGATAATGAAAATGTGCCATAATTGACTACAGCAGTGGTTGCCAACAGCTCTGTGAATATAAAAACCACTGAATTGTATACTTCAAATGGGTGAATTGAATGGTAGTAAATTATGTCACAATAAAGCTGATGCCAAAAAAGGATGGAATAAGCTGACTACACCAAGCCCAATTGTTTAACCAATCTCTCTAACAGGCAATAGTTCAACCTGTAGCAAGACCTAAGAGAAATAGAGTGACTCAATATCCATGTCAATAATTCTTTCTTAACAAAATCCCAGCTCCTCATAAGTATTCCACAGTTTAGTACAATTCTAATTTTTTAATGTCCTTCCATTTTTACAGTTTTTACAGACAACAAAAGCAATTTTAAAGAAATTTAACACTGGCAAGTCACCTGAACCTTAAACCCAAGAGATTTTGAACCAGTAGGTCTCCTTGCAGATTTAGAAACCATATCAATTAAAATTAGATTTCAGAGAAAATAACAGAAACATCAAGGTAATTATAAATTAAACAAACTGTATTGAAATTAATTCTCTCCTAGTAAATGTTCAGTTCAGTCCAGTCACTCAGTCGTATCCTACTCTTTGCAACCCCATGGACTGCCGCATGCCAGGCTTCCCTGTCCATCACCAACTCCAATACCTTGCTCAAACTCATGTCCATCCAGTCGGTGATGCCATCCAGTCATCTCATCCTCTGTCATCCCCTTCTTCTCCCGCCCTCAATCTTTCCCAGAATCAGGGTCTTTTTCAATGAGTCAGTTCTTTGCCTCAGGTGGCCAAAGTACTGGAGTTTCAGCTTCAGCATCAGTCCTTCCAATGAATATTCAGGCCTGATTTCCTTTAGGACTGACTAGTTTGATCTCCTTGCAGTCCAAGGGGCTTTCAAGTGTCTTCTCCAGTACCACAGTTCAAAAGCATCAGTTCTTCGGTGCTCAGCTTTCTTTATAGTCAAACTTTCATATCCATACATGACTATTGGAAAAACCATAGCTTTGACTAGATGGACCTTTGTTGGCAGAGTAATGTCTCTGCTTTTTAATATGCTGTCTAGGTTAGTCATAGCTTTTCTTCCAAGGAGCAGGCATTTTTTAATTTCATGGCTGCAGTTACCATCTGCAGTGATTTTGGAGCCCCCCAAAATAAAGTCTGTCACTGTATCCATTGTTTCCCAATCTATTTGCCATGAAGTGATGGTACCCCATGCCATGATCTTAGTTTTCTGAATGTTGAGTTTTAGGCCAACTTTTTCACTCTCCTCTTTTACTTTCATCAAGAGGCTCTTCTACTTCGCTTTCTGCCATAAGGATGGTGTCATCTGCATAACCCAGGGATCAAACTGGGGTCTCCTGCATTGCAGGCGGATTCTTTACCAACTGAGCTATCAGGGAAGCCCCCCAGTAAATGTGGGTAAATATAAATAATCCATGGTGGACAAGACATTACCATGATCACTGGATCTTAGTTCCTTTCTAGCATCTAATTCACCATTTCAAAACAGCATTCACCTCATAGTCCATGACTGCCCATGTCTTGCCAACACATCAAAATTCCAGCTAGGAATCAAGAGGACAGAGAGAAAAGAAGAACATAGTTTTTCTGTGTATGACTTTATTCAAAAAATTGGAAATAACCTTCTGCATGTTTCTTTTTTGCTGGAACTTAGTCACATGCCGCCATTAGCGGCTGAGGTGCCTAAGAAATGTTGCTTTTATTTGAGTGACCAGACGCCTAGCTAAAATTTGACAGGGAGAATGAATTTTAGAGGACTAGCTTCCCCTGATACAAAGGCTCTCTGTCCGTGATTTTTCACTTGCAGATGTAAGGAAATGTGTATTCAGAATTCTTGGATGCGAATTCTATCTCTAATCTGGAAAATCATTTAACATCTGTGAAACTATTTCCTTTCCTACTCAGTTAAAAATTTATTCCTACCTCATTCAACCATGGGAAGGGTTAAGCATGTTAATATGCGATGAAAGAGTTTTTCAAACCTTAAAGCAATACACAGATGAAAGATGTACTTGAAAAAGAGTACACATAGGTAGGATATAATAGCTGGCTTTCAATGTCTGAAGGAATTCCCGAGAAAGACGTGTTTTTTTTTTTTTAAACCCTCTTGTCACTCCAGAGGGCGAAACTAGCCTCCAGCTGTGTATCAGATAGCCAGTGTCTTCATCGCAGAACTACTCCCTTGTTACCACTTTCTTGGAGATTGGCATTCTCTTTCTTCTTCCTCCTTTCCTGCCTGCATCTGTGACAGTTTACATGGTCTTCTGATACACAGGATATCTAGATTGGAAAGCCAAGTATGGAAGGAAAAACTGGCACATGTGTAAGTCGAACTTCTCATTTTCTTTTTGCAACACATACAGAAGAAAGAACATGGGCTTTGGTATAAGGCAATATGTTTCCTGAATGCTCCTCAAAGGTAGATCTCACACATTATTTGGGTCTATAACCCTGGAGTCTCACCTGGGCTGGGAGCAAAAGCCTCGTCTCATTGAAAATCTGTGGAACTGTTATTCAAGATGCACGTTGTTTTAAATCTCAGCTCTCTTACTGACCAGCTATGAGACCACCATCACTTCACTTCTATGTGCTTCAACTTTCCCCTCGTGAAAAAATGAAAATACTGAAAGCTGAAAGGATTCAACAGGACAAGGATTCAATGTAAGCGTCTGTATCAGAGTCCTGAGACTGCTGTAACAAATTGCCACACACTTGGTGGCTTAAAACAACAGAAACATATTCTCTCACAGTTCTGGACACCAGAAGTGCTGTGTTTCCTTCAGAGGTTCTAAGGGAGACTCTTTCTTTGCCTCTTATAGCTTCCGGTATCTGCTGGCATCCTTTTCTTTGTGGCTAGATCACTCCAGTCTCTGCTTCCATCTTCACATCACCTTCTCTTCTTTTTTGTGTATTTTCCTCTTTTGTCTCTTTTAAGGATGTCTGTCTTTGGATTTAAAGCCCACCAGGAAATCCAGGATGATCTCATCTCAAGATCCTTAATTATGTCTTCAGAGACTCTTTCTTCCAAATAAGACCACATGCACAGGTTCTATGGATTTGCACTTGGACTCATCTTTTAGGGAAGTCAGGGTTACCATTCAATCCATGCAGTCCCTTTCATCAAGTTCCTCTTCCCAGCAGAAAAAGTCTAGCATCCTGTGGAATTCAAGGAGCTTTGTATGCAACTTTTCACTCTAGTAAACAAAAAATTTTGTATTGCTGTTATTCTTTCCTTTACCAATATTTCATTTCATTTTACTCCTCTGTGTCACCAGCTGTTTGTCCACTCCTGGGGATACTGAGATAAGAGACACCCAGGCTGTTAGAAGCTCAGTCCTGTGGAGTCAGTTCACTCATTTTGAATCCACCTTCTAGAAAATCTGTAGGAGGATAACATAAGTGTCCCTATGGAAACCTTAACAATCCACTTACTTATGCATTCTCCAAATACTTATTGAATACCTCCTATGTGTCAAGCTCCTTGCTAAGCCATAGGGGAGGCTTAGAGGTGACTAAAATACAATATCTACCTTCAGGAAGCTTATGATAAAAAAAAGTAAATTTGAAACATACAAAAAGAAAGATCGCTCATAGTAGAAAGGTAAATAAAATGAGATTGGACTTTTGAACCTTTTGCGATGAAAAGAACATGCAAACATTGGAAACAAAGACTCCCTAAGCTTGCAATTTTTCAAACATTCATTGAAGGTTGAACACCCTCAGTTCAGAGACAGCAGAGGGAGGGTTTATTCTTGACAGTGCAGTTTTTCACAATGTTCTGAGAAAGAGGGAATACTTTTAATGGAAAGGTTAAAGTTGAAGTGTATTTGGGGATTGAGGGAGGGGGAAAGGGTGGAAAGATACCAACTGTATTATTAATAAAATTGATCCAAGCTAGGCCAGTGGAAATAGAAGGAAGAATTACATCAATAAGACAAATGGTACCTCCTGTAACCTTGAACTCAGTATTGATAGAAGGGTGGATGGGGAGATTTGGAGAATCAATGAAGCTATCTCTAAAATCTTAAGGCAATTGATTGAAAGAGAGTGAAGAATACAGGTGGGAAAAAAGTTCAGCCTTTCATCATTGCAATGAGGCCATAGTGTTGATCACTTGCTCTTAAAATCAGACTCTTAATACGAGCTTTAGGAAGGAAAAAAAAAAAAGGCGTCACATCACCTGAAAATAGGTTAGGCTGCTCTGCTGTATTTATAGGAAGAGAATGATCTAGTTCATGCATTCAAAGTAGTTCAGCTTTTATGTCTGAAATCAAATCAGACCAGTTTAGGATGATGAAATCTTTACCTTTACTTTCTTAAATACCCATCCTTATAGTTCTTCTTGTGTAAAAAAGGAAGGTGGAAATATTCAGTCAACATGTTCTGATGCTAAAATGAAATATGAGATGGTGTATTTCAGTGGTACCTTGCAACCTCACTTACAGCAGCTCCTTCACAAACTTCTTGTTTACTTTTGAACTTCTGAACCAAAAGTCTAAATAGCCCAGAATGCGAGTCCCATATCTCAGTAGTTTTTCTTCTTCTTCTTCTTGTTCAGTCGCTAATTTGTGTCCAACTCTTTGCGACCCCATGGACTGCAGCCTGCCAGGCTTGCCTGGACCCCATGGACTGCAGCATGCCAGGCTTCCCTGTCCTTCACTGTTCTCCTGGAATTTGCTCAAACTCATGTCCATTGAGTCAGTGATGCCAAACAAGCATCTCATCCTCTGCCACCCCCTTCTCCTTTTGCCTTCAAGCTTTCCCAGCATGAAGGGTCTTTCTTGAACATATTTAATAAACCTAGTATTTTAGATGAGCCAGGAAAAGGCTGGTCTCTTACGTGTGTTGTTATTATTACAACTACTTGTGGTTCCTCTTAGTTACTGGAAATTCAGAAAATAGATTGATCTACTAACCAGATACTTTTATATAGGGATACATTGTGGCCAGTACTTGCCCACCATTCTTTTCTCCTTATTCCAGTTAAATCACCCTGATTTTTTTTTAGATGGTTACCCATCTTCCACTATCAGTTTATTCTTTTCTTCAACAAATATTTCTGGCTCCTACCACATGCCAGGTTCTATAATAGGTATGAGGGGCATAGAGGTGAGTCAGATGGATGAGTTTCCTGCCCTGGTAGAGTCTGTATGCTAGCAGGGAAAACAGGAAATAAACAAATAAATATATAATTTATGGTGGAGAGAAATATTATCAGGAAAAATAAAGTAGGTAGAATGTAAACTTTGGGAGAAATTGGAAAAGAAGAGTATGTGATGAGGAAATATTTTTTTCTCTTTGTTTCAATTATACACACACACACATAGATACGTTCTTTTTTATATTCTTTTCTGTTACAGTTTACCACAGGATACTGAATATAGTTCCCTGTGCTATATATAGTAAGATCTTGTTGTTTATCATTCTGTATATACTAATTTGCATCTGCTGATCCCAGACTCTCAATCCATCCCTTCCCCACGCCACCTTGGCAAGTCTCTTCTCTATGGCTGTGAGTCTGTCCTGTAGATGAGTTCGTTTGTGTCGTATTTTACGTTCCACACATAAATGATACCATATGGTATTTTTCTTTCTATTTTTGATTTACTTCACTTAGTATGATAAGCTCTAGGTTGGTCCATGTTGCTTCAACTGGCAACACAATTCTTTTTATGGCCAGGTAATATTCCATTGCATATATGCAGCACATCTTTATCCATTCATCTGTTGCTAGACACGTAGGCTGTTTCCGTGTTTTCGCTTCTGTAAACATTGGGGGCAGGTGTCTTTTTGAATTGTAGTTTTGTCTGGATATACGAGTCACAGGGAAATATTCTTGAAGGAAGTTCACTGTAGTCGAAACTGAATAACATGAGGAAACAAGCCTCGTGTTATTGATTGTTATATGATAGTTCTCTGAGGCAAATAGCTCAGGCAGAGAGAAAAGCAGATTCAAAGTCCCTGTGGTGGTAACTAGCTTGGTATTTTACAGAAACAGCAAGATCAATGTGGCTGAAATAGAGTGAGAAAGGAAAGTGGAATGAGACAAGAGTGAGAGGTGAAGGTATGGCTTGTATCAAGTAGGACCTTGTGGGTCATAGGAAGGAATTTGGATCTTATTCTGAGTGAATATGGGCCACTGGAGGGTTTTGTATAGGGGAAAGATTTATATCTTTTAAAGGTGATTCAAGCTGCTATGTAGAGAATAAAATATACAAAGCAAAAGAGGAAGCTGAGAGTACGGTTGGGAGGACACTACAAACATGAGAAGTGGTTAGATGTGGGATGTATTTTTTGAAAGAAGAGCTAAAAGACTTGCTAGTGGACACAGAGGGTGTAAATAGCCAGAAATTAAGGATGATCACAAAGTTTTCATCTTGAGCAGCTTGTGGATGGTGGTGACCTTTAATGAAATGGAGAAGATTAGGAGAAGGGTAGGCTTGGGGTAGAGTATCAACAATTCTATTCTGAAAACTTAAATTTGAGTCCAGCCTCAAACTGACATGAGTAGAGCCAACCATGGGTATATTAACATCTGTCCATCAATAACTTTTTTTTTAACAAAATCTCTAATCTTTATTTTAATTAAAAAAAAAACTATTAGTTTATCACTTACTTTTGTCTGTGCTGGGTCTTTTTTTCTGCGTGGGCTTTTTTCTAGTTGCAGCAAGCAGGGGCTACTCTCTAGTTGTGGTGCATGGGCTTCTCATTGCAGTGGCTTCTCTTGTAGCACATGAACTTGGTTGCTCTGCGGTATGTGGGATCTTCCCGGCCCAGGGATCAAACCTGTGTCCCCTGCATTAACAAGCAGGTTCTTTACCACTGAGCCACCGGGAAAGCCTGGTGTGTGCTCAGCACCACCACACAGAAAGAGCCCAGAATCTTTCTGTTCAGACATTAGAATCCCGCTTTTCCGTGCGATGACTTGCTTGGTCTCACCACCAGAGTTCTCTCCTCTTTTCATTGACAGATACTGCTCCCCATTCACAACAAGACATCCTGGGGTCCATGTTTCAGTGGAATTGGTGAGCTTCTGAAGTCACTCAGCCTGCAGCCTTTTACTTGACAACACCCCCTACGGTGTTCCATAATTGCCTGGAAATGCATGGTGTCTCCTATCTTGTTGCTTAATTAAAATTCAGTTCTGTTCAACAGAGTCCCAATTCAGAGGTGTTTTTGTCTTTCTTTTTCCTACTATCATTTGAAGACCCCTGATTGTGATACTTCCTTGCTTCATCCGGAAATTGTCTGAACTATTTCCATGGGCAGTGTGTCATTGTAGCGATTCCCAGGAAAGAAAGGCACCATGTTCCATGGAGAACATATTAAGTGGTGCTTTTTATTAGTTACTTGATTTGATTTCCATTTGGCAGGTCATATTATCCCCATTAATGCTGAGAAGAAACTGAGGCTCAGAGAGGTTAGGTAGCTTACCTAAGATTGCACAGCTTGTCAGGGCATGAACAAGAATTAAAAACGGAATCAGTTGTCTGTTTTATATACCTATAATGTTATTTATTTATTTTTTGCTGTTCTGGGTGTTTATTGCTGTGCGGGCTGTTCTCTAGTTGCAGTGAGTGGGAGCTACTCTCTAGTTGCAGTGTGCAGGCTTCTCATTGCGGCGGCTTCTCTTGTGGAGCACAGGCTCTAGGGTGCGTGGGCTTCAGTAATTGTGGCTCCCAGGCTCTAGAGCACAGACTCAATAATTGCGGCACACGGGGTTGGTTGCTCTAAGATGTGTGGGATGCTCCCAGATCAGGTATCGAAACTGTGTCTCCTGTATTGGCTGGGAGAGTCTTTACCACTGACCCACCAGGAAAGCCCTCAGTTGTCTTTTAAAAAAATATTTATTTTTATTTGGCTGCATTGTGTCTTAGTTGCAGCATGTGTGGGGTCTTCGTTGCATTATATGGGGTGGGGTGGGCTCCAGAGGATGTTGGCTCAGTAGCTGTAGCCCCAGAGCTTAGGGAATCTTAGTTACCCAACCAGGGATCAAACCTGTGTCCTCTGCACTACAAGGCAGATTCTTAACTACTGGACTACCAGGGAAGTCCCCAGTAAGTTGTCTTTGCCATGTCTTGAGAAGGATACTAAAGGAGTGAGAGGTAGGATGATGAAATTGCCCTTATGAAGGACGAGACCTCAAATGTCTGAAGCAATTATCAATGCTTCAGTGAATGCTTGTGATTATCAGTTCATCAGGGGAATTAACAATAACAACTGGATGGGGGAAACCCAAAATCTGTGATACTCAACCTCTCGAGTTTTGCAGAACTAATGAAAAAAAAACTGGTGTGTCTTATTAATTTTACTACCCTCAACACCCAGAGTACATCAAACAGAGAGGCCCAAAAGTTCTGTGCCCTAAGCATCGACAGTTATGCTTGTTCAATTAAAAAAAATACTTTGCACATTGACTTAAAAATCAGTTTCTCTAGATGCTCTTGAGGAAAATGAGTATCTCTGAAGCACTGGGCTTGACCCCATTCCTTCCTCAGTAGGACTCTATGGGAGCAGAACTCTGAGTTAGCATTCAAAAATTATAAAATTATTTCCTTGAACAAGTCTCTCCTTGCCCTGTAATTCCAACGCTAAATGAGGGCTGACCCTGCCTACCCCTCCCCACCCTCTCTCAGCTTAATTATCTCTCCATTTAAAGAGCAGCGGAGGGACAACAGAACTGGAGGTTCTGGTGAATTACTGCTAATCACACAGTGGAGGAATCCCACTTCGCTTTGATTTCTTATCGCCCTGCGCACACAACCCTTCCTCTGTAAGGCCGATTGCTCTCAGCATCGCTGTGTCTAATCAGACGTGTCACACCTCCGCTGAGGTAAATTGGGTTTATTGGAGAAGGGAAATTAAATTAAGTCTGTTTAGGAATTAATTGTGACTGTCTAGGCTTAATCTATCATATTATCCCATTGCGGTGTGTCAGGATCAAAATCTACTGACCCAGTTTTTAGAAAATAGGCGCAGTGTTTTGAACAGCAAAAGGAAAAGGAAAATTTAAGAATTATAAGGCACAGGACCCATATGGTATCAGCTGATTCACTTTAGGAGAAAATGTGAAATAAATTTACAGAGATGACAAATAGTCCTGGGTTAGTTTGCTCTCAAATGAAGGTCTGGTAGCTCATGTGTAATATGTGCTCAGTAAATGGAATGAATGGGTGAATTGCCATCATCTTTATTACCATGATCCTAAAGTCTTTATTGGGCTTCCCAGGTGGTGCAGTTGGTAAAGAATCTGCCTGCCAATGCAGGAGACGTAAGAGACATAGATTCAATCCCTGGGTCAGGAAGATCCCCTGGAGTAAGAAATGACAACCCACTCCAGTATTCTTGCCTGGAAAATTCCATGGACAGAGGAGCCTGGTGGGCTACAGTCGATGGGGTTGCAAAGAGTTGGACACAATTGAGCACCTCCGCAAGGTCTTTATTAGGTCACCAGTGAAGCAGGTTACATGGTAGTTACTGTCCATGTGCAAAACAAGTATTTATTAGGCACTGATTCTATACTAGGAACTGTGCTAAGTGCTAGGGACACAAGACCCAATTCCTGCCATCATCTAGCATATTGTCTAGACAGGAACACAATGACACAAGCAATCCTGACAAAGTAAACCTGTGTTCTATGAGGAGTTTGGTGGAAGCATGTGGTGAGAGCCATGGTAAGAACTGAGTTGTAGCTGAGGCAGCTTCATCCCAAAGCCTCACGAGGCTTGGAAAACATGGACAGAGGTTAAGGGGTAGAATACAAAGATGCTTAAGTAGTTATTGATAGGGCTGTTGATTGGGATGGTCTTAGTTTGCACTTATTCTTTGGTGTCATCATGATAATGCCCACTTTGACTTCCAAAAGTGCACTAATTTGGGATGATTAATTATAAAGTCACTCAAGTTATTGAAAATTTCTGTGAGCTGCTGATGCATTCAAGAGAATGGCAGTTGGTAGTAACCAACTAAAGGTTTTATCTGGTAGAGCATAGAGAGCCGCTGCTGGACCAGTGTGCTCTGATTGAGAAATCTTATGGTAGATAAACTTGAGGCTTTAAGAAAGGTACGTTCAAAAGCGAAACTCTGCTTCTTCATCTTGAGTATGGTGCTTCTCTAAGAAATCTTTTTTTGGTGATATTCTTTATACTGTATGGTGTGGATCTTTGTTCTTGATTTCTTAATAGAGTGAGAGGAGATCAGGGGAGCAGATTGTAGGTATTATTAGGTCAATGGTCAGTAGGGATCAGTAGTCTGGCTTAGGTAAGCATTCATTGGCCACCTGCAGGTGAGGATGCCTACAAAACAAAAGTAATTAGAAAACTCCTTGTAATGCATCACTCAGCTGGAAACAAATGAGTGATGGGGACCTAAGGAAGGAGAGAGCCTAATTAGACTGAGAGGGAATTCCTTCTGGCGTGGGAAAATGTTAAGAATCACTTTTAGAGAGAATAAAATAAAATGTCAGTATTTGTTTTGTGAAAAGGGAAGAGACTCATCTCTAACACACAGACACATATAATAGTTTAGCAGTATTCAAGGAGTAAGAAGAATGAATACAGACAAAGGCTGAGATCCTATAACTTAAAACAAGCTTTCAGATACGATGCAGGTACTAAGAAATTATCATTTCTTGGTGAATCAAACTAGGCTTCTCCTTCGAGATTTTCTCCCCGCTTCCCACAAAGAATTCTACTAAACCAAACTTGGGTCCACTTGCCTGCATGCAGTAAAGTCAAGCTATTATCACTGGGTTGTGGTGAAGGAAAATGTTTACTTCAGAGCACCTAGCAAGGAGTCTAGGCAGCTAGTGTTTATAAGACCCAAACTCACGAATGGCTTTCAGGGAAAGGCTTTTAAAGATAAGGTGAGGGAGGGGTGTTTGGGGTGTGTGATCAGTTTGTGTACAGTTTTCTGATTAGTTAGTGGTGAGGTAATCTGGAGTCAACACCATCAACCTTCTGATTCCAGCTGATTTGAGGTCTACATGCTTGTGGACAGCGTACAGTTAACTTCTTCCACTTGGTAGGGATTTTAGTATCTGCAAAACAGTTAAGAGGATATGGCGAAGAATATTATCTACAGCCCCGGAGGAGGAGGGACTTCCCTGGTGGCTCAGTGGTAAAGAATCCGCCTGCCAGTGCAGGAGATGCAGATTTGATCCCTGGGTTTGGGAAGATTCCCTGGAGAAAGAAATGGCAACCCACTCCAGTATTCTTGCCTGGAGAACCCCATGAACAGAGGAACCTGGTGGGCTTCAGCCCATGGGGTCTCAAAGAGACACAACTTAGCAACTGAGCATAAGCACTTGAGGAGGAACTATAGGTCCTTGACTTTGTATAATGGCTAAACTATTATTCTTATTCAATTTATTATTTATTATTTTATTGTCATTATTATTTTATCTTGCTTGACTATTTTCCTTTCTGCATTTTCTTACTTCTCTGGTTAAATTTATTCTTCAGGACTTGGGGAAGGCCTATGAGGCTAAAGTTTTTCTCAAAGACAAGAGGCAGGCAGAGGATGTGGGGAGGGGAATCTGTGCTGGGAAGGGTCCAGTGGATCCTGCTAGTTACAAAATCATCATTTTCAGTGAGTGCTGGAGCTATTAGTCTTCTCAAGACAGTGGAGCAGGGGGTGGTGGTAGTAGTGGTGGTGAAGAATGTCTAACGTTTCCCTTTGATTTTAGAATCCAAGTAGTTTGCTTGTCATCCATCCACCCATCCACACATCCATCCATCCACTCATCAATCCATCCATCCATCCACCCATCCACCCACCCATCCATTCATCTATCCATCAACCCATCCATTCACTGAGGCACTTCATTGTGTGGCAGATCTAACTTCAAGTTTTGGCTCAGCTACTTGGGGGTAATGTAACCTTGGACAAATCACCTACCATTTAGAAGATTCAATTGATTCATCTGCAAAATAGGTATAACAATAGTATCCAGCTCATAGAGTTGCTGTGAGAGTTAAGTACTCAATCAATACAAGGTATTATAATAATAAATTATTTACTTTTTGCCCTAAAAATTATTAAATGGTTACTATCTATACCGTGAATTTTTATTCCAAAGACAAATCAACCACAATTCCTGCCTTCAAGGAGCTCATATTCTTTCTGGGGAGACTGATATTTCTATTGATATATAAAATTTACTTTGTGTTGAAGATCTGAAATTAGATGTTAAGGAAACCATGAAAAGGAACAATAATTCCACATGATCAGGAAGAGGTAGGTAGCTGAGTATGGGTTCACTGAGAAGATGGTCAAATGGGAAGAAAAGGGGTAGGTAGACTATTCATACAAACCCATTTTGAATTTCAAGTTGATTCTGATTTCATCCTTTTAAAGACACACTGTAACTTTCTTTGGGTAAATTTGCTAAAGAACAGGAGTGATTCTTGTAAAAGGTAGGTACTTTATATTTTTCATTCATTGTTTTCAACACAAATTTATATGCTGCCTGGCACATTTTCAGATGGCAAAAGTTTAGAGATGAGTAGGATGTTGTTCTTATCCTCAAGGTGCTCCTGTCTGGAAGAGAAGAGAAACAGTATATTTATTATAGCAAAATATGATAAATGTCATGATATGCAGAGTTGGGGCAGGGTGGGGGGAGGCTAAAGAATTAGCCAGTCAGACAGCTATGGATCAGCCACTCCCGATGAAGGATTAAAGGTAGAACAGAGCACAACATGGAGAAGGCAACGGCACCCCGCTCCAGTACTCCTGCCTGGAGAATCCCATGGCCGGAGGAGCCTGGTAGGCTGCCGTCCATGGGGTCGCGAAGAGTCGGACACGACTGAGCAACTTCACTTTCACTTTTCACTTTCATGCGTTGGAGAAGGAAATGGCAACCCACTCCAGTGTTCTTGCCTGGAGGATCCCAGGGACAGGGGAGTCTGGTGAGCTGCAGTCCGTGGGGTCGCACAGAGTTGGACATGACTGAAGCGACTTAGCAGCGACTTAGCAGCAGCAGCAGCAGCAAGCAGGAGTAGTGTGGTCAAGTATAAATTTTGAAGAGATCAATCTGGCTACAATGTTGAGAATGGACCAACAGGTCAGGAGAAGAGATAAAAGACCTTAGGAGGAATCTGAGTGAAAGTTGATGAGGACATATCTAGAGAATTAGTGGGAGAGTCAGAAAGAAATAAACAGATGTCTGAAATATTCAGGATCTAAAATCGATTTCTAGACTCCCAAGTCCAGAGCATCTCATAACAGACTGCCTGTGCTGTAAGGTCATTAGGAGGGCTAGGCCCTCAGTGGCAGCCTTGTATTAGACCCCAAGCTAGACAGTTCTGTTTCCCAAGATCACCACCCTCTGAACACCATGGGTCTGAACTCCTTGCCAACCACCCCATCCCTTCACAGATTTCAGTTCCTGGAGTACTAATCACCTATACTGTAAAACACAAATCACTAAACTCCAGCTTTCAGATGTTTCTGAGCACATGCTGTGGTTATTTCATTTTCACAGCCTAAGCTTCCATATTTCTTATTGAGTGAGCAGGGTGCATGGGGCTGAAACCTTGGTGCCTGTGTTCTTTTGGAAAGTACAAGTAAAGCAAAGGGTCTTAAATAATTTAGAAGTGCCCTAAATTTTTCCAGCTGTCTCCCTTTTTCCATCTCTCCAAGGGATGCAAAAAGCAGCCTCTAGCACTCTAAAATGTTCATATTTCTAGAAACTCTGGGAGAAAAGAAAACCCACAAGTGTTCCCTCTTTAAATATTCCTTCTATCCTATTTTTTTCCTCGGACCCAATGATGGCAGTTAATAGTTACAATTTTAGAAGAAAACAGTGGTCTAGTGAAAAGACTTTGCATTTTTGCCATGGTTGCATCGAATCATAGAATGTTCAAGCCAAAGTTAGAATTTAGAAACAATCCACTTCAGAGCTGGAGAACACTTGGCATGTGTGCTGTAATTCTCATCACCCACGTCCATGGCAGACATTGCTAATCCATCATTGCAGTCTTTTTCTATGAGCCCAGGTGTGGCCTCAAAGCCTTGTCAATATAGTGTGTAAGTGACTACTGATTGATTGGAGTTGGCACACGAAATAAAACTCATTTGTCATCACTGTTCTACTCCCAGTTGCACAGGGGGAACCTGAGCAGGGGAAATGACCCAACACCTAGCAGCAGAACCTACTAATAAGTTTTTCTGCTAAGACCTGTCTCCAGTGGAAGAAAAGCTCTTCTGTTCCTGACTTTGAATCTCTCTTATGTTTCTACGTCTTTGCCTCCACCAGAATCAGTGTCTTTCTTTTTGTTTGAATCTGTGAGCATCTGTCTGCTTTCTGGTTGTGTTTGGGCTAGTCTTTCTCACTGGCCACACCTGAGTCTTATTGTCTCTCAGCTTTTCCACTGAGTAGATTTGGACCCTAGGAATTCTCTTGACTTCTTCATCTGTAAAGTAGGAATGATAGCTCCTGCTCCACATCTGAGGATTTTTTACTAACAATGGTGAGGGAGAGTAGAAGACACATATCATAAGGGGAGATAAAGCTGTAGTTTAGATTGTAATCATGGGGGAGAAAGATTTTTCAGGATAGTAGAAATGTTGAAGAATGCTTGTGCATAAATAATCACCATTTAATTAGGTTCAGGAGAAACCTAATTTAGTTCCACCGTAGTGGAGGTGGTGGAAAGAAGAACCAAAGGAGAAAAGGACAAAATGGGAGTTCGCTGTGCTTAGAGGCAGGAGGAGATCCTTCAGCATGTTTGCTCTTTGTATTCTGGTTTGTTTCCTGGCAGAAGTAGGGGATATCGTTTTATGAGTCCCCAGCCTCTAGAAAATCTTCTCCCTCAGAAGGATGTGACCAGAGTTCAGAATTTGGGAAGTGCTTATAGCATCATCATGCTCATTAAGAGGGTCCCTGGGTCCTTTCACCTCATGCTTGTATCTTTCATGAGCTTAAGAGAAATTTCTTTTTTAAAAGAACATAAACTCCATCTCCTAACAGTGACTTGGTTTCTAAGCCAAGGACCCACCTCAGTATTTTACCCGTGCCCTTTTCTCCAGACAATGAGCTGATTTTTTCAGTATATGAGTTTACTCAAAGAACTATCTCAACATCAGTCACCTAAGCCAGTGGAGGTACCTTACTTTTAAATCAAAGAACACCCTGGAGTTGAGGCAGGCAGTGTAGAAGCCATCTCAGCATGGTCTGCCTGCTCCTGCCATGTCTCCAAGCTCTTCCTGAGCCCTACCTTTCTTCTCTCTCTCCTGGAACCTTCCTGCATCTCTGAGGGCAAGGTGTCCTTTGCAAGACAGAAAATCAGAGGTGTGATTCTACAGCATTAGTGCTCAAACTCGACTGCATGTTAGAATCACCTGAGAGGTTGTAAAAAAACACCGACGTCTCAATCCCACCCACCCGAGATTTTGATTTAGTTGGTATTAAGTATGACCTGAAGTGTGATGGTTTTAAAAATCTCTCTGGTGATTCTTATATGCGGTTTCAATACCGGTGCTCTATGGTTCCTAACCCAGGTATGTTACCCACCCCCTTCCCACCAGTTTCTTTGGATTACTTTTATGATTTCTACCAAAGTGGGAGCTCAAAGTGTCCCACGACCAGTGTATCATCTGTCAGTTTGAGCATGGGATGCAGTTGTCCCTGCGATTGCTAACAAGCAAGAAGCAGGTGGTGAAGGCAATTGCTGGCCATATTTCACGCATTAGAAACATTTGTGTTTATCGCTACAGTTGCCACATTGAGGGGCATTCCAATGGTGGGAAATCTGTCACTCCCAGGGAGCTGAGGTTATATCAAAAGGACAGGAAACATACCAAGTGGGAAAAATACACCTGTATATTTACCAATATCTCTTTTTCATGCAAAACTATTACCCAGATATAAAGTCTCACCTGCCAGAAAAAGAACAGAGCCTGGGTGACAGCTGAGTCACTTCAGATGGCAGATGTCAAGCTGGTATTGTGGGTGCACCTGTACTCAGCCTTGAATCACACCCTGACGACTGCTACAAATTTATTTAACTTCTCTGATCCTACATCCTATCCCAGGATGGGTTTAATCAAACCTGCCTAACAAAATTGGTCTTCCCTGTTGACTCAGCCATTAAGAATCTGCTTGCAATGCAGGAGACATGGGTTCACTCCCTGGGTTGGGAAGATTCCCCTGGAGTAGGAAATGGCAATCCACTCCAGTATTCTTGCTTAGAAAATCCTATGGACAGAGGAGCCCAGCAGGCTACAGTCCATGGGGTCATGGAAGAGTCAGATATGACTGAGTGACTAAACAACAACCACCTAACAAAATTATTTTGAAGATTAAAGTAAATTATGAATTGAAAGTTTATTGCACATATTAGTCCTAGAGCTTTTACAAGTCTGCAGGGAAATATGAAACCTCAATTTAAAAATTAGTAAGAACATGAATGGGCAATTTGTTGAAGAAAAATATATGTGGCCAGTAAACAGAGGAAAATATTGCATCACTAGTAATCAAACATTTCAATTAAGATGAGAATGCTATCCTTTTATCTTAATAAAATGCCTTTGATTTACATTGTGGTGAGATAGGTTCTCTTATATCATGCTAATGGAAGTTTAAATGGATTTAGTCTTTCTAGAAAGCAATTTGGCAATATCAGAAACCTTCAAAAAGTTTTTTTTTTTGAACCAGAAATTTTACCTCTCTGATCTAGTTTAGGAAACTAAAAAGAATTGTTTGTAGATGTTGATTTCAGTGTTGTTTATAATAGTGAAAATGATATTAAACCTAATTAGCCCAAAATAGTTAAGTAAATTGTGATGTAAAAATAATCTCTCTATAAATTAAATTTATAAAGTTTATCTACCAACATAAGAAAATTCTCTTGGTAAGTGAAAAAGCAAGGTAAATTTTACTTTCAATATGGTAATTTTGCTTTAAAAAGGTATTTTTTATTTGTTGACATGCTTTTATTTTGCTGATATCAGACACAGACTCAAACTGGCTTAAATAATAAAGTAAGTATAGTAAGTTCATACAATAGGAAAAAAAAAACCCCAAAGCATGTGAGGCTTCCAAATTGGTTGGTTTAGCAGCTCAGCATTTTTTATCAACAATCCAGTTTCTTTCTAAATCTCTCCTCTGCTATTCTGCATGCTGTCTTCATCCTTAGGGTGGAGGTGTTATATCCAGACCCAATAATGTCCATAAAAGAAAAAAGATTGCATCTCTCTCTCCTCTTTGTCTTCTTTGACCTTTCCTGCCTCCCTCTGCCATTCTTTGGTTGGGTGAGGACATTTTTCTCACTAGCCCACCTGCAGAATCCCGCTCATATTATGGTTCTGAATTGGATACCATTCAGTCCTGCACCAACCCCTGGCTAGGAAAAAAAGACTATGTTTAGACCAATCAGGATCTATTCCTGAACTCAGGGAGTGGGGATGGGTTTCCTGAGGCCCATGGCTTGTGGATGAGGAAGAGGGAGAAATGGACAAATGGATGCTGAGTGGGCAACCAACTATATCCACTATGGGTATGCATCCATCCACTAAGATACATACCTTCCAGTTGATGTGATCAGCAGGAAGAAGTTGGGTGGAAGAGTACATGGAGGAAGTTTTGAAGTCATATACCTGGTGTCAAGATTTTGTCTGAAGTCTGATTCCATATGGAGCCCTTTCAGAGCTCACAGGGAAGAACATCAAATGCAGAAAGTGAACCAGTTAGGCTGTGACCTAACTGGTAATGACAAGTCTTCTGAGATGAGGACAGAGGCTTCACTGCCTGGCTGGTTCTCCTTGTCTCTCTAGATGACATTCCTGCCGCTTGTCCTGGGATATGACTTATTATGGTGATGGAAGTTAGATTGAAACTGTATGAGAGCTAGGAGGCATTAGAAAAGGAGCAGGGTGCTTGTTTGTGTGTGTGCCTTATATAAGCCTCAGTTAAAATTCACCTAGTAAACGAGCCTGGAGATAATTCGTGGTTTTGTTTCCATGATGTCATGAAAAGGATGAATTCAATAAAATCTCCTGTGATTCTGCAAACCAGACTGCCCTTTCTGTAGGCTCCCAAAGGCCCCCAGAAACCCAAAGAGGATGTCTGAAAGGCATGAAATCCTTCCTGTCTTCAAGAAGCCTTTTAGCCACATAATAACGTTAACCAATTGTATTTTCTTCTGGTTGCCATAACAAGGTACCACAGATGGAGTGGCTTAGAAAACAAAATGAATTGTCTCATGTTTCCAAAATCCAGGTATTGGCAGGGCCATCTCTTTTTTCTGTAGACTCTAAGGGAGGCTCCTTCCTTGTCTCTTTCTAGATTCTGCCCTTTGCCAACACTCTGACATTCCTTGGCTTGCAGGTGCATTACTGCAATCTGTCCTTCTGTCTTAGTGTTATGTCCTCCATGTGTCTATCCTGACTGATCCATGAAGAGGAGGAATGAAGGGGTCAATGCAGAGGAGACCAAAGAATGCAGAGCAACCACTATAGGTGAACACATGCATTATCTCATTTAAATGCCTATATCACCCCTGGAATTTAGCTATTGTTGCTCCTGTTTTACAGATTAGAATACTGAGTTGTCTTAGAGACTATGTGTCCTGTCCAAGGTCATTGAACACTAACCAGAGATCAGGTATTAGAACCAGTGCCTCCAGATCATAGGCCCCAAGCTTCTGTGAAAGCACAGACAGCCTGCATGCTGTTGAAATCACAACCAGTAGGAGAGGGTGAGTCTGACTTTCCCCTGCTGTGTTCAAAGTCAGGCTGGCTCTCCGAAAACCTGAGCTCCCACTGTTCCCAGCTGCTGAGGGGTGAGGCCAGTGCCAGAGCCAACAGTCCCTGAACTAAGAGGGGGTCTGAGGTGCTGAAGAAAAGAGAAGTAGGTCATCCTTTCGACTGAACCTCTAGATCTACTTTGAAGACAACTGTGCTTATAGGTTACCACATTTCTATGTCCGGTGCAGAGAACTGTCTGCAGTGGCAAGAACTCAGATTTGGGAGTGGAGATTTTGGAGAAATCTATGCAGGAGTCTAGAATTGTGGACAAGGGGTTGATGGAGATAAATCATGTAAGATGAGTGAAGATATGGGTTCCCAGGCATTGGGAATAAGAAGGAAAGTCCAGGCAAAGAGGATAGTTATCAACAAAGGCATGAAAGCAGGGGCATGCCCAAGAATAACTCAGCCAGATTTGTGGAGGCAAATGATGGTTATCAGGGGAAATAGGGACAAGTGAGGGCTCCAGTCCTTTTATAGGCTGAACAATCCTGTGGATCAGAGAGCCCAGAGTTTTCCTTTTAGATATTCAGAAGCAAGGGCCCATCAGTAACTTTGGCCAATGGGAGGAAACTTGATTGATGATTCACACAGGCAAAATGAAGCAGCCGGTAAGGTGGCAGCCCCTTAAGAATAGGGGGATGTTATGTGTATCCTCAGCCAGGCTGGCAACAACATTAACCATCTGGACATGCAGTGGTGAGGGGTACAGAGGAACCAGGCTTCTGAAAATAGGGATTAAGAAACCAACTTTACTTTCTCAGAATAGGCCAAAGCCCTTCTCAGTTTAGAAGGAAACATAGTTGAAGAAGTTCAATAAATTTAAAAGGCAGAAGAAATTGGGATTCAGAGTTAGGCTGGGAGTGCACATGGTCAGTCACGTCTGACTCTATGAAACCCCTTGGACCGTAGCCCTCCAGGCTCCTCTGTCCATGGTGATTCTCCAGACAAGAATCCTGGAGCAAGTTGCCATTTCCCCCTCCAGGGAATCTTCCCTACCCAGGGATCAAACAAGCGTCTCCTGCATTGCAGGTGCATTCTTTACCATTGTGCCATCTGGGAAGCCCTTAGATTGTGAGGTATGCATGTTCTCAGTCACTCAGTCATGTTTGACTCTTTGTGATCCCGTAGAATTTTCCAGGCAAGAATACTGGAGTGGGTAGCCATTTCCTACTGCAGTTAGATCGTGAGGCTAAGTCCCAAATCCATCATTTACCATCTGGGTGACTTTAGGCACATGACTTCACCTTTTATGGGTCTCAGTGTCTTTCTCTATAAAATGGAGCTTAATAATACCTAGGGCTGTTGTGATAAGCAAATATGATAGTATGTGATATTTGGTAAGAGAGGTATTTGTGGGAGAGGACTGGAGTTTGAGGGAATCTGCACTAATAACAGCCAATGCATCAATAAACTGAGCTCAAGAGGAGGCAGGAGAAAGTTGGACCAAAGTTGGGTATTTTTGCTCATCATCTGCTCCAATGTTCTTCTTATATGCTTTTCTAAACTAGACAGGTTGGGAATCTAAAAATAACACACTCCATTGAAAGTGTAGTTTTTGATGTAAAAATCCTGCCAATCAGACACATGTGAGACTTGGATTCAGAACTGAGGTGAGTGGGAGGGGACAACACATGAAGTGTTATGTTGCCAGTGTCCGGACCACTCTGGCTCAAGAGGGGTTATCATGCTGTGGTGGCTTCCCAAACCCCACGTGATTCTTTTTTTAAATTTTATTTTATTAATTGGAGGATAATTGCTTTACAATATTGTGATGGTTTCTGCCATATATCAACATGAATCAACCACAGGTATACACATGTCTCCTCCCTCTTGAACCTCCCTCCCCATCCCAGTACTCTAGGTTGTCACAGAGCACTGGGTTTGGGTTCCTTGTGTCAAACAGCAAATTCCCACTGGCTATCTATTTTACATATGGTAATGTATACTCGCAAAGAGTCGGACACGACTGAGCGACTCAGCTGGACTGAATGTATACTCACATGATTCTTAAGGTGCGTTGTTCCTGGATCCAACATTTGTGGCACTGGGCCTGGATGGTGGAAGCAATAGCTAGAACACTGGCTTTCTGATTCCCTAATAGCCTTTTTGTTGCAGAGTTCCCTTAACGAGTCAATTCTGGGGTGCTCTTCTAGAGTCATGCCTGGTCAATTCCCTACCTAGAACTTGCTTCTGCAGGTCTTGCATTGATTTGATTCCCTTAAATATCTTTTAAAAAATTTAAAAAACATAGCTTTGTTATCTACAGCTGAGCCCTGACTGGCTCGCTGGAGTGAATGCATCACTTAAGGTTCTGTCTTGCTGAATCCTTTAGTAACCTCTTTGGGCTCTAACTTCCAATAGCCTCCTGGACACCTCTCTTTGGACCATCTTCCATTATCAAGTGGTGTAAATCTGCCCTTTTGTTTTCTACTTCCAATTCAACCTAACTACTGTAGTCAAGATTTATCTTCTGAAAAGCAAGTTACTAATCACATACCTTGTGATTTCCACTTTCATATGGTAGAGAGATTGTTTTTTCTTTCTCCTCTTGGAGTTCACCCTCAAAGCAACAAAGATTATGTGTGAAGAAACGAAATCTCCATCTCTAGTGATGCCAGGAGACATCTGCAATCTGAACCACAATTTATAGAGAGGAGCTGCCGATAGAGTGAAGATCAAATGAAGGGAGGGAAAGTAAAGAGAAAGTACGTTCACGCTACAGATCCTCAGGAGAAAATGGTCAAACACATTCTCCAAAGTCCATGGTACATCCAGAAGGCAAATCCAGTGAGCCTTTATTAGAACACCAGGGACTGGTATATAAATTTATGGCAGTAGTTTCCCTGGACCCAGTTTGACCTGATGGAGAAGCAGAGAAGAGAGGACTGAATGGGAAATTCACACAGACAAACCACAAACCCAAGAAGCAATCTGCAGGTGAGGCAGGGTAGGCAAAACAGTCCACTGTGCTTTGAAGGATAAAAAGACGTTTATCTGGATGTGTAAGGGTGAAGGGGCTTCTCTTTACCTGCTCAGCTGGTAAAGAATCCACCTGTAATGCAGGAGACCTGAGTTCAATCCCTGGGTCAGGAAGACCCCGTAGAGAAGGGAATGGCAACCCACTTTAGTATTCTTGCCTGGAGAACTCCATGGAGAAAGGAGTCTGGTGGGCTATATATAGTCCATGGGGTTGCAAGAGTTGGTCATGGCTGAGTGACTAACACAACACAACAACACAAAGCTGATAAATCATGTAGTAGAAGTATATTTAAAAATATCAGAATCAACTAGAGCAACCTAAATGTCCATCGACAGATGAATGGATAAAGAAAATATAGTACATGTATATAATGGAATATTATTCAGCCATAAAAAAGAATTAAATAATGCCATTTGAAGCAACATGGATGGACCTAGAGATTATCACACTAAGTAAGACAGAGAAAGACAAACACTGTATAATATCATTTATATATGGATTCCAAAAAAAAGGATACAAATAAACTTGTTTATGAAATAGAAACAGACTCACAGACATAGAAAACAAATTTACACTGACTAAAGGGTAAGCAGGGTGAGGAATAAATTGGGAGTTTGGGATTAATAGATACCAGATACATACTAATATATATAAAATAGATTAAAGACCCTACTATATATAGCACAGGGAACTATATTCAGTACTTTGTTGTTGTTGTGCAGTTGCTAAATCATGTCTGACTCTTTGCAGACCTACAGACTGCAGCATGCCAGGCTTCCCTGTCCTTGATTGTCTCCCAGAGTTTGCTCAAACTCATATCCATTGAGTCAGTAATACCATCCAAGTATCTCATCCTCTGTTGTCCCCTTCTCTTCCTGCCCTCAACCTTTCCCAGCATCAGAGTCTTTTCCAGTGAGTCAGCTCTTCACATCAGGTGGCCAAAATATTGAAACTTCAGTTTCAGCATCAGTCCTTCCAAAGAATATTCAGGGTTGATTTCCTTCAGGATTGACTGATTTGAGCTCCTTGCTGTCCAAGCTACTCTCAAGAGTCTTCTCCAGCACCACAGTTTGAAAACACCAGTTCTTCACCACTTAGCCTTCTTTATGGTCCAACTCTCACATCTGTACATGACTACTGGAAAACCATAGCTTTGATTATACAGATCTTTGTCAGTAAAGTGATGTCTCTGCTTTTTAATATGCTGTCTAGGTTTATCATAACTTTTAACCTATAATGAAAAATAATCCAAAAAAATATACAAATACGTATAACTGAATCACTTTGCTGTATACCTGAAGCTAACAAAACATTGTTAAGTCAACATACTTCAATTTAAAAAAAAGAAGCAATGAAAATTGGGTACTAACAAAAAGAAAGAAGATATGTGAGGAAGAGAAAATATACTGTTGTCATAGTTCATATTAGGGAGTTGACAGACATCAGCTGAAGGCTAGAGAGTTAAGTATCACACACAGTTATAAAGACAACCACTTTGAACATACAAAGCCCCCAGATTTCCAAAACATCAGCAGTAAAACATGCCCACACAGTTTAAAAATAAAGAAAATCAGGCTTTTCAATGAGAGGTTTAAAACCTTATACGATAATGACAAAGAATGTTACACATGATTATTTGAGGATGGACAGTGCTTTTTCTATTCTTATTGTTTTTTTCCATGTAGCAAAATACTTCTGCTATTCCTGAGCTCTCTCTGCCTCTTCAGACGCTGTGCTGGAGGGGAGCAAAAATGATTTATCTATCTGGTAAATTTAGAAAAAGTAAACGGGTCACATTCATCTCAGCTCTTCCTAGTTCTTCCGTGGGATGAGCTGCCCTTAGGGTATATGAGTTCTAAGCTGTTCCTCCAGGCAGTGGCTCTCATCTCTGCTTAGGGCTTTAGGCCTAGGCTGGCAGGTTTGCCTGTGTCTGAGAGTGTTAGTCACTCAGTCGTATCTGACTCCTTGCTACCCCATGGACTGTAGCCCACCAGCCTTCTCTGTCCATAGGTTTCTCCAGGCAAGAATACTGGAGTGGGTTGCCACTGAGGTTATGTCTTAAACTGGGGTGCAGTTTTAGAAAATGTACAAATAGAACTCACATAATCCAACCTAGTCTTAATAATAAAAACAATCCTACTTGGTTTGATAATAATAAAAACATACTACTACTATGGGGCTTCCCTCATAGCTCAGTTGGTAAAGAATCCACCTGCAATGCAGGAGACCCTAGTTTGATTCCTGGGTCAGAAAGATCTGCTGGAGAAGAGATAGGCTACCCACTCCAGTATTCTTGGGCTTCCCTCGTGTGTCAGCTGGTAAAGAATCCACCTGTAATGCAAGAGACCTGGGTTTGATCCCTGGGTTGGGAAGATCCCCTGGAGAAGGGAAAGGCTATCTACTCCAGTATCCTGGCCTGGAGAATTCCATGGATTGTATAGTCCATGGGGTCGCAAAGAGTTGGACCCAACTGAGTGACTTTCAGTTTCACTTGGCTTGATATTCTTGTCTCTCAAATTATTCCATACACCATGTGGGAGGGGATGGCACTTATCACACCCTCACAATAATAATTTTGAAGGGCTCACCTCAACCTGTAAATATTTGTAGAGTGCTTAGAACAGTGTTCTGGCAGGTGCTTCATAATACGTGCATGCATGCTAGTTGTGTCTGACTCTTTGGGACCCCATGGACTGTAGCCCACTAGGCTCCTCTGTCCATAGGCTTTTCCAGGCAAGAATACAGGAGTGAGTTGCCATTTCCTCCTCCAGGGGATCTTCCCAACCTAGGAATTATACCTGCATCTCCTTCCTCTCCTGCACTGGCAGGTGGACTCTTTACCACTGAGTCACCTGTCATAAGTGCAGTTAAGTGAGTACATGGCTGAATTTTACAACTTCAGAGGCAAACAACAGTTAGTTAACCTCTAGTGTGGCAGAAAGTAAGGATGTAGAAATGCAGAAACTGTAGACTACTCATCCTTCCATCTGGGCACAGAGTGAAGGGAGCTGTTCTGCACAAGATGAATGACTCTGGTAACATAGAGGCCAGCGAAGATGAGAGACCTTGGGGACACTGAGGAAATTGACTTGTGATCATCTTGTTCCCTGGGGCCTTCCCAATTCCTGGTTCCAGACCCTTGTAGGGACTGGTGACATTCTACTCCCTTGGGTTCTATAAGTCACATGTGTGTCCTCCAGATACATCCTCCTACCTCTCCCCCTTTCTTTTTTTTTTTTAATATTTATTTTTATGTATTTATTAGCTGTGCCAGATCTTAGTTGTGGCATGTTGGATCTAGTTCCCCAGCCAGGGATCGAACCTGAGCCCACTGTATTGGGAGCACAGAGTCTTCACCACTGGACCACCAGGCATGTCCCTCTCCACTTTTTGTTTTTGCTGCTTAAGTTCATTTGGAGTGTGTTGCTTTTACCCTCAAAAGACTTGATGAACACATGAACTGCTGTGATCCAGAACTGCTGGAAGATGCTTTCTAAGTTTGCAGAATTTTTGAGAATTTTGAATCTGGGCAAACAGCCAAACTATAGGAAGAGCAAGGGCAATTTCATGGCAAGGAAACCACTGCTGGATTTTCCTCAGCTGGCTGTGGTGGGTAGGTCTGAAGTCAAGCTATCACAGGGCCCATCACTTGGAGAGAAGCCATGGGCAGTCAGGAATATTAAACAAAACAAAACACTGCAAAGGTCCATATGTAACAGTTAAAATCCCAAACTTCCCACCTCATGAATCATTAGCAAAGGGTAGCGCTCTGAATGCTAACCAGTTGGGTACTACATTAACGCTACTCTATAATTCTCTCAATTCTACTCTGTCTCAGGCGGAGGCCAAAAACAAAATAACAGCCTGCTCCATTCAGATTCAGGAACTCATTTGCCTGTGCCCTGCTTCCCTGAGAGCCCAGAGTGACTGATTGCAGACCCTGAACTTCTGCAGGCTTAAACTAATAGGTATGACAAGTGTCTATTCTGGGCTAAAGATAACCAGGAAGTGGGCGACGAATGGAAAGAATATTCATTGTACAAGCTGGGACCAAGATGAGCTTCCACACTGGGAGTTTGGTGGTGGGGTGGGGTGGTAAATAACTCCAGTTAATAAACACATCCAGTCCCTGGATGAATAGAGTGTGGTTGTTACTTACCCATAAGTGTCTGGCACACAGCAGGGGTTCAACAAATATTTGTTGAATATTGAATAAAGTCTGTTGAATCTCTCTTTATTTGTTCTCATATTACATGTTTCTCTCTTTGGAAGAATTTAGCTCAATAATGTTTTCATTTACTTGAGTATTTATTCAATCAATGTTCATCTTCCCACCTAGAGAAGCCAGGGTGAAGAGACCACATACACATTTGCTCACTATTGTTTCCCAAGTGCATAGCACAATGTTTGTATATTCTTTATGCTTAATAAATATTTGGTGGATAAATAAGCAGTGTCTTTATGAAGTATATGCTTGGCAAATACTGGACTCAGAAGCCTGACTGTTTCATTTGAGTGGAGGTCAATGACCTTGCCTATGGCCATTTGAATGATCTCTTGATAAGGCCATGAGTTTTCTTTCTTCTCTCCTGCTCAGATGGTCAGACTGGCACATTGGTATTTGGCCTCTTTTTTTCTCTTCTTCTGGAATGAAAGAGTCAAACTTTATCAAATCAAGATCTGTCAACACTAAATGTAGTGACCCCAGCTGTCTGCCACTTCAACAAGAGAAGATCTATTATGCAGAAGCAAAGGGGCACATTTTACAATGAAAATAATGCACAAATCTTCTTCAGGTAATGCCTTCTAGGGTGTTCCCTTCCCTCTGGGGACCTTTCCCTTTGTTGTCACTCTTGTATGGTCAACTAGGTCTTCTCTAGGACTTCTGCTGTGAAGCTGAAAAAGGGAATGAAAGGCTGGGGTCCTGTTGCTCAGGAAATCTACAGCATCCAGCTCAGGCACTAGGGCCTGTCTCTCCTGAGGTTCTGTTGAAGTTTTTGCTGCAACAGGATGGGGTTCTCTGTCTTCTTCACCTTTTTTCGTCCCTCTCATTCATCACTACTAATTTGCGTAATATGACATATTGAATTTATGCTCTGAAAGGTGATCAACATGTGAGGCTTTGTATCTTGTTAATTCTTGCTCTGCATCTTGGTGGGACTTGATAATGCAGATCCAGGGCGTGTAGATGAGATGTCTGGCCTGAATGCAAAGGATCACATCAGAATGAAATAGGGATACATGAAGAAAGTGGTAGAAAAGCAAGGAGGGAAATGGAGAGATCATGGACTTTCTACTGTTCATGGAGCTATGAATTGGTGCTGATTGGAAGGCAACTTGTATTCACCAGAACACCTTCATTGGCAAGTGGCAAAAACTTAATTCAAAAAAATTAAGCAAAGAAAAAAAGATGATTTTACTGAGCCAGATTACCAGAAAGTCCTAGTGGCAAAGAAAGAATTTAGACATGACAGGATGCAGACATTTGGAAAATATCACCAGGAATTAGTCATTTTATCTTGGCTCTCTTTTCTTTTCAAAAGTTTCATTCTCAGGCGTGCTTTTTCCATGGGGTGGACAACCTGGCTGCTGGTGGTTTGAGGCTGACATCATAGAATTGCCAGATTTACAAATAAAAATATAGAAGGCTCAGTTAGACTTGAATCTCAGACAGCTAGTACACATTTTAGTATAAATATTTCCCATGCAATATCTGAGATATGCATCCATGCATACTCAGTCACTTCAGTGGTATCCAGCTCTTTGTGACTCTGTGGACTGTAGCCCACAGGGCTCCTCTGTCCATGGGACTCTCCAAAGAAGAATATTGGACTGGGTTGCCATGCCCTCCTCCAGGGGATCTTCCCAACCCAGGAACTGAACCTGCATCTCGTATGTCTTCTGCATTGGCAGGCAGGTACTTTACCACTAGTGCCACCTGGGAAGCCCATTTGGTTTACACTTATACTAAAACATGTATTAGTTATTCTGTTCTTTACCTGGCAACCCCACAGTATCATTCATCATCTGCACAGCCAGTAACTTCAAAGAAAGAAGATGGTTTCCCCCTTTTACACAGTCTTATCTCCTTAAAATGGTTCTGATTGGCCAGCCCAGGTCATACACTCATCCCTGTGGTTGCAGAGGTGTGTCCTGGTGATTAAAGATCCCAGTGGGGAGAGGGATTTCAGTCATCAATACGTGATAAACATCACTTTATGCCAGGTCCCATTCTAGGTGCTGGAGATTCAGCTGTGAAGAAGATAGAAACACCTTGGCTGGAAGGATTCTCAATTTTCTAGTTGACTGTAGGAGTAGGCAACAATGAATATGCTTATCAGTCAATAGGATAGCCTCATGTACTGATAAGTGCTATGAAGGTGATAAAATAAGATACTGTGGTGGAAGTGTCTGAGGCTGTTGTGGGTTGATATGTGTCTCCCACAAACAGATATATTGAAGTCCTAATCCCCAGTACTTATGAATGTGGCATTATTTGGAAATAGGATCTTTGCAGATGTACTCAAATTGAGATGAGTTCGTGTGTGTCAAGGTGGTCCCTAATCCAGTGAGTGGTGTCCTTCTGAAAACATGGACGCAGACACAGAGAGGACAGTGCCATGGGATGATGGAGGCACAGCCTGGAGTGATGCATTGACAAGCCAAGGAATGCCAATGGTTGCTAGTGACCACCAGAAACCAAGAGAGAGGTATGGACCAGGTTTTCCCCTAGAGAGACAGGGTCCTGCTGACACTTTGATTTCAGACCTTTGGCCTCCAGAGCCATGAGAGAATAGATTCCTGTTGTTTTCAGCTATCCAGTTGTGGCCATTGATTTTGACAGCCTCAGGAGACATATCCAGGGATAGAGGATAGGCTGAGTGATCAGAGAAGACCTTTCTGAGGAAGCAGCATTTGAGACTGAGAGGATGAGGAGGGGGCAGCTGTGGGAACCTCTGGGGCAGAATACTTAAAGGAGAACGAACAGAAAGGGCAGAGCCCTGGGATCAGACATGGTGGCATTTGGGGTTGTGTGCTTCCCTGGTGGCTCAGTGATAAAGAATCTGCCTGCCAATTCAGGAAACTCAGGTTTGATCCCTGGGTCAGGAAGATCCCCTGGACAAGAAACATCAAGCCATTCCAGTATTCTTGCCCGGAGAATCCCATGGACAAAGCAGCCTGGTGGGCTGGTGGCTAGAGTTGGACACGACTTAGCAATTAAACAACAACAATGGCTGGAGCACAGAGGAAAAGGCATTGAGAATTGGAGGGGTGCACTTAGAAGACCAGGCAGCTTCCTGAGGGCAGGGAGGCTGGAGGCAGCAAAAGCTGGTTTTGCAGTCTAGCTCTACCACTTCCTCATTGTGTGATCTTGTTTCTTTACTTCTTAGAATATACATTTGAGTTTCCAAATATAAAATGTCCACAGAAATGCTTTGGTATCCAAGAGCTAGCTCCCAAGCCGCCTTTGTTATTCTTGTCACCTTGGATGTCCTGAGAAGGGCATGGCAATCCACTCCAGTATTCTTGACTGGAGAATCCCATGGACAGAGGAGCCTGGTGGGCTACAGTCCATGAGGTCACAAAGAATCGGACACGACTGATCGAATTTCACTTCACTGGATGTCCTATGAAATTTTATTCCCATTCTAAACCCACATGGACTTGCATTGTCTTTTGGAATCATTTTCAATCTGTCTTGGCTATACTTCCGAAAATGCTTTTACCTTATAGACTGGTATTCTGCCCAGGTTCTCTTGGCCTCTGACCATATCCTTGTCCATTCCTAGATTTGCTTTTACTGCCTGCTTCTGAGTGCTGATAACACATGGCCCAGGCCTGGCTCCTCAAATGAGCCAGGGCTATGCAGTAATCATTTAGAGCTGCAAGTTAGCCTTGAGCAGGGGACAGATGAGCACTGAAGCATCCATTGTTTCTCTCAGGACTAAATAGCCTACAATTGCACAAAGGCTTAAATTAGAGGTCAGCATTTAAGTGAGAAATATTGCCAACCTGCATCCATGAGGTTGATTCCATGACCTTGTCCTCATCAACATCACATTGCATCAGCTGGCCCAGATTCATGGAGGAAACTCTTCTCTGATATTGAATAAGAATGACTTTTTTCTTAAGCCAATGGTTCTCACATTTGAGCAAACAGCAGAGTTATCTGGAGGACTTGTTGTAGCACACATTCCTGTTGTTCACCCTCAGAATCTGTGATTCAGTAGGTGATGGGTGGTACCTGAGAATGTGCATCTCTAACAAGTTCCCAGGTTGTGCTGAAGCTGTAGGTCTGGGGACCACACTTGCCACTGTCTTGAACTGACACAGAAAGAAGTTGAAGATCAAGAAAACTATCAAATTGACGGGGAGTAAGAGTGAAAACTTCTGGGAGGATGAGGCTCAATCAGAAAGCACGAAATTACTATACACAAGTCCTTGAGAAAGTTTTACTTTAGAAGACAGGATGGAGAGAAGAACTAAGAAGAGCTTTGTGGAGGAGACAATATTTGGATTGAAGATGTGTAGGTGGAAGAAGATAAAGAAAGACATTTCAAGTGCTGGGATCAGAGTGGGTAAAGGCATGGGGGCAGAGAAGTGTGAGGGAACCACTGGAGGGTCCTTCAGTCTGGCTGGAAGAGTAGGTTTTACACATTTTGACCTCAAGTGCCAATAAGACACTCTTACACTGTGCACTCAAGGGGGCACACATTTTCTGTGATTCTTGTGTATATATATATTTACATTCATCTGCAACAGATCTTCATAAAACAGTTACCCTTATGAAAGCAGTGCACCTGGATTTTCTCTTCTATTCCATATAGTTCTATAGCAGAGGAGGCTGTACTAGATGCTGGTTAGGGATATGACCTCTGCCCCCAGGTTGCCCAGTGTCAAGTTTGGCTTAACCACCTTAGGCAACTTATTTAAACTCATGGTGTCCTAGTGTCCTCATCTGTGAGTCTAATGTAAAGGATTTAGCACAGAGCCTGCTTTAAGGAAAAAGTGAAAGTGTTAGTCACTCTGTTGTGTCCGACTCTGTGACCCCATGGACTGTAGCCTGCCAGGCTGCTCTGTCCATGGAATTTCTCAGGCAAGAATACTGGAGTGGGTAACCATTCCCTTTCCCAGGGGATGAAGCCAAATATTAATACATATTTGCCATTTTTCTGTACACCTCATTAAAAATACTGATCACAATAAGCTTAATTGATTTTTAGGACCTCCTTTTTTTAAATGTTGATACCCCCCCTTTTTTAAAATATGTGTTTACTTGGCTATGCTGGGCCTTAGTTGTGACATATAGGATCTAGTTCCCTGACCAAGGATTGAACCCACGCCCCCTGCATTGGGAGTTCAAAGGGTTAGCCACTGGACCACCAGGGACATCCCATAGGGCCTTCTTAATAAGCCATTGCCAGCAGCTTGAAGAACCTGGAGTAAAAGTGTGTCAGTGAGGGTAAGGCAGAAGTGTAGACATGGTGGTTTGGATCCATAGCAAGGACTCTGGATTTTGGTCATTGAACAGCCAGGAGCCACTAAAGGTTTGTTTGAACACAGTAATATGATGAAAACTGTTTTGAAGACCATGAAGCTGGCTGTAGCAGGAAAGTTATGTAGAAGTGAAGACAGATGGGAGTGAAGTGAAGATAGATGTGGTCCAGGCAGAAGCATATGGAACCTGTTGATTGAAAAAAATTACCGCAACCTGTAAGTTGAGAGTTAGGTTTTATTCAGTGTGAATATTAGGACTCAAGCCTGGGAGATGGCTTCTCAGATGACCCTGAGAAAGCAGACTCTGAGAAGGCGGGGAAGGAGCTGGTGAAAGAACCAGGTTATATACAAGTTTGCAGCAAGGGGCAGGTAATCTGAATACTAAAAGATTACTGTTCATTAAGAGAAAACTAAATCTCTCACATGAAGAGATTTAGCGATCTTCTGTGTATGGGAAGATGCAAGTGTCTGGGCTTGCTGAAATAACTTCTTTCATATGCATCTAGCTATCTGGGGCCAATCTTGCTTTCTTTATTTTTTCACATACTAATTCCTTGTTTACTGTAAGAGATGGTGAATGTGGCTGATCACCACCTATCACATCCGCCCAGCTACTCAGCCTTTACTGGGAAGGAAGTTCAGTTCAGTCACTCAGTCGTGTCCGACTCTTTGCGGCTCCATGGATTGCAGAACACCAGGCTTCCCTGTCCATCACCAACTCCTGGACCTTGCTCAAACTCATGTCCATCCAGTCGGTGATGCCATCCAACCATCTCATCCTGTCATCCCCTTCTCCTCCTGCCTTCAATCTTTCCCAGCATCAGAGTCTTTTCCAAAGAGTCCATTCTTCGCATCAGGTGGCCAAAGTACTGGAGCTTCAGCATCAGTCTTTCCAATGAATATTCAGGACTGATTTCCTTTACGATGGACTGGTTGGATCTCCTTGCAGTCCAAAGGACTCTCAAGAGTCTTCTCCAACACCACAGTTCAAAAGCATCAATTCTTCGGCGCTCAGCTTTCTTTATAGTCCAACTCTCATATCCATACATAACTACTGGAAAAACCATAGCTTTGACTAGATGGATCTTTGTTGGCAAAGTAATGTCTTTGCTTTTTAATATGCTGTCTAGGTTGGTCATAACTTTTTTTCCAAGGAGCCAGCATCTTTTAATTTCATGGCTGCAGTCACCATCTGCAGTGATTTTGGAGCCCCCCCCCCCCAAAATAAAGCTTGTTACTGTTTCTATTGTTTCTCCATCTATTTGCCATGAAGTGATGGGACCAGATGCCATGACCTTAGTTTTCTGAATGTTGAGTTTTAAGCCAACTTTTTCACTCTCCTCTTTCTCTTTCATCAAGAGGCTCTTTAGTTCTTCTTTGCCTTCTGCCATTAGTGTGGTGTCATCTGCATATGTGAGGTAATTGATATTTCACCCCACAATCTTGATTCCAGCTTGTGCTTCATCCAGTCCAGCATTTCCCATGATGTACTCTGCATATAAGTTAAATAAGCAGGGTGACAATATACAGCCTTGACGTACTCCTTTCCCGATTTGGAACCAGTCTGTTATTCCATGTCCAGTTCTAACTGTTGCTTCCTGACCTGCATACAGGTTTCTCAGGAGGCAGGTCAGGTGGTCTGGTATTCCCATCTCTTTCAGAATTTTCCCCAGTTTATTGTGATCCACACAGTCAAAGTCTTTGGCATAGTCAATAAAGCAGAAATAGATGTTTTTCTGGAACTCTCTCGTTTTTTCGATGATCCAACAGATGTTGGCAAATTGATCTCTGGTTCCCTTGGCTTTTCTAAATCTGCCTTGAACATCTGGAAATTCATGGTTCACATACTGTTGAAGCCTGACTTGAAGAATTTTGAGCATTACTTTGCTAGCATGTGAGATGAGTGCAGTTGCGCGGTAGTTTGAGCATTCTTTGGCATTGCCTTTCTTTGGGACTGGAATGAAAACTGACCTTTTCCAGTCCTGTGGCCACTGCTGAGTTTTCCAAATTTACTGGTATATTGAGCACAGCACTTTTAAAGCATCATCTTTTAGGATCTGAAATAGCTCAAGCGGAATTGCATCACCTCTACTAGCTTTGTTCATAGTGATGCTTCCTAAGGCCCACTTGACTTCGCATTCCAGGATGTTGATGTCTTGCTCTAGGTGAGTGATCACACCATTGTGATTATCTGGGTTGTGAAGATCTTTTTTGTATAGTTCTGTGTATTCTTACCACCTCTTAATATCTTCTGCTTCTGTTAGGTCCATACCATTTCTGTCCTTTATTGAGCCCATCATTGCATGAAATGTTCCCTTGGTATCTCTAATTTTCTTGAAGAGATCTCTAGTGTTTCCCATTCTATTGTTTTCCTCTGTTTCTTTGCACTGATCACTGAGGAAGGCTTTCTTATCTCTCCTTGCTATTCTTTGGAACTCTACATTCAAATGGGCATATCCTTCCTTTTCTCCTTTGCCTTTCACTTCTCTTCTTTCACAGCTATTTGTAAGGCATCCTCAGGCAACCACTTTGCATTTCTTTTTCTTGGGGATAGTCTTGATCCCTGCCTCCTGTACAATGTCATGAACCTCTGTCCATAGTTCTTCAGACGCTCTGTCTATCAGATCTAATCCCTTGAATCTATTTGTCACTTCCACTGTATAAGCATAAGGGATTTGATTTAGGTCATACCTGAATGGTCTAGTGGTTTTCCCTACTTTCTTCAACTTAAGTCTGAATCTGGCGATGAGGAGTTCATGATCTGAGCCACAGTCAGCTCCTGGTCTTGTTTTTGCTGAGTGTATGGAGCTTCTCCACCTTTGGCTGCAAAGAATATAATCAGTCTGATTTCGGTATTGACCATCTGGTGATGTCCATGTGTAGGGTCTTCTCTTGTGTTGTTGGAAGAGGCTGTTCGCTATGACCAGTGTGTTCTCTTGGCAAAATTCTATTAGCCTTTGCCCTGCTTCATTCTGTATTCCAAGGCCAAATTTGCCTGTTACTCCAGGTATTTCTTGACTTTCTACCTTTGCATTCCAGCCCTCTATAATGAAAAGGACATCTTTTTAGGGTGTTAGTTCTAGAAGGTCTTGTAGGTCTTCATGGAACTCTTTGACTTCAACTTCTTCAGAATTACTATTCGGGGCATAGACTTGGATTATTGTGATATTGAATGGTTTGCCTTGGAAATGAACAGAGATCATTCTGTCATTTTTGAGATTGCATCCAAGTACTGCATTTCGGACTCTTTTGTTGACTATGATGGTTACTCCTTTCTTCTAAGGGATTCTTGCCCACAGTAGTAGATATAATGGTCATCTGAGTTAAATTCACCGATTCTAGTCCATTTTAGTTTGCTGATTCCTAAAATGTTGATGTCAGTCTTGCCAACTCCTGTTTGACCACTTCCAATTTGCCTTGATTCATGGACCTAACATTCCAGGTTCCTATGAATTATTGCTCTTTACAGCATTGGACTTTACTTCCATCACCAGTCACATCCACAGCTGGGTGTTGTTTTTGCTTTGGCTCTGTCTCTTCATTCTTTCTGGAGTTATTTCTCCACTGATCTCCAGTAGCATATTGGGCACCTACCGACCTGGGGAGTTCATCTCTCAGTGTCTCCTATCTTTTTGCCTTTTCATACTGTTCGTGGGGTTCTCAAGGCAAGAATACTGAAGTGGTTGCCATTCCCTTCTCCAGTGGGGAGAAAGTAGATGGGTAGGAAGTAGCTGGGGAAGAAGTAGCCAATGGCTTCCAAATAGCTGACTTTGTTTCACCTGGGCTCGGAAACTTGCATTTTGAAAAGGCTTGTTTGCTGGTAAACATAGAGCAGAAGACATTTCATTTCATAACCCCTGTGAGGATGGAGCAGTGGGAATGAGGGGAGGGAAGGACTGTCAACTCCAGGGACCACACTGGGGGTCTTGACCATCAAAGGTCTTTCGAGTTGGCAAGCAATTCATCCCAACCAAGAACTTGAGTTAGGGGAGTTATCTTCCTCTGAAGATGAAAACAGAATGGGAAGGAAGTCTAACGCTAGAGAGAGAGCCCTTTTTAGCCCTCTCAGGGCTAATCTTGGGTCCATTTCTCAGCAGGTCCTCAGAGCTGGCAGCAGTATTCAAATGAGATAAAATTCCTCAAAGGCCCTGGAAAGTAACTGATGTATCTCTGGATGCTGAGGAATAATCCTCAGAGATTAAAACAGCATCTGTGACCAAACCTTCACAAAAGATCTTAAGTCTGAATTCAAGTTGCTAATTAGATCCTTGCTTATAATGTTAGATTCTTTCAGAGGTTTAGTGGGGGGTAGGGAATGTGAGTGGAGAAGGGGGGTTAATACATAAGAAAGGCAGTAATTAATCTTCTCTAAGGCTTAATCACACCCTGACAACTTATATGTTGATATGAGTTTCAAGTTGGTCTTTTCAGGAGCCTGTGATGGGGTGGATGTAGTCAACCCTGAATTTAGGTGGTGGATAATAATGCGTTTATTCTAGGGAGCTGTTCTGTGCACTGTGCATTTGGCAGTGGATTGTATCAGATGTTTCTGGAAACTTTATGGAGTTAAGGCTTGGGGGATTTAGAGACAAAGTTGCCTGGCTGGCCAGTGGATACAAATATCTTGATCTTCCTGGCTGCCAAGTCAGATGCTCATATTATGAACTTCTCTCTGAGAGGAACGTGGATCTAAATATAGAAGAACATGGAACTAAATCTCGCAGAATTTTGAGTATGGAGTGCATTATCCAGGTGCAGTATTGTTTCCTGCCATGAATGTTAGGACCTGTCATCCACATTCTGTTTTCTGCTTGATGGTGTCTTTCCCGTTTTATAATCCTGCCACATCACATTGCAGGGTACCACACTGCATCACAGCTCTTTCTATTTCCTTCCTTCCTATAACATATCATCTCTGCCCATCCCACTGCATTCAGTTTCATTATACCCATCTCATCCTATCCTATCTCATCCAGTCTCATTCCTTCCCATCCCATCTTATTCCTCTTTCTTGCATCCATTTCCATCCTGTGCCTCCCCATTTATTCTCACCTCATTCCATTCCAGACAACGTGACTGAATTAGGAAGCATCATGATGAATGGAAAGATTAAAGGGCTGATAGCCAGGAAAGAGCCTTCCAGTCTCTGTCATCCCATTTAATTATGAAAGACCTTAACAAGTTCACTTCCCTTCTCCACATTTCTCAATTCTGCCTCTGAAATGTGAGAGATTTTGGTTTAGTCTGTGTTTTCAATCCTGGCAGCATGTTAGAATCACTTGAAGAGCTTTAAAGAACTATAGAACTTCTCCATTCCTCAACTTTTCCCCCAATCCCATGTATTTGAATTTAGTCAGTCCCTTAGACTGCAAGGAGATCAAACCAGTCAATCCTAAAGGAAATCAACCCTGATATTCATTGGATGGACTGATGCTGAAGCTGAAGCTCCAATACGTTGGCCACCTGATGCGAAGAGCCGACTCATTGGAAAAGACCCCAACGCTGGGAAAGATTGAAGGCAGGAGGAAAATGGGATGACAAAGGATGAGATAGTTGGGTGGCATCACTGACTTGATGAACATGAGTTTGAGCAAGCTCTAGGAGTTGGTGATGGACAGGGGGTGTGCTGCAGTCCATGGGGTCGCAAGGAGTCAGACATGACAGAGCAACTGAACTGAACTGACTCAATAGAACTTGAGCAAACTCCAGGAGATAGTGGAGGACAGAGGAGCCTGGTGTACTGCAGTTCCTTGGGTCACAAAGAGTCAGACATGACTTAAATAAAAACAATAAATAAAACAAATAGACAAATAAATAACAGACAGATTGAATAAAAACAATAATCCAAGGTAGGTCAGTGATTGGGTTTTTTTTTAGTTTTTAATTTTTAACTTAAAAAATTTTTTTATTAATTCAAGTCCATTTTTTTTTTTTTTATCCAGACATCCTTGGTTTTTCCCTTATGTCCTTTTTCTGTTCCAAGATCCCAGCCAGGATTCCATGTGACATTTAGTTGTCATGTCCCCTCAGATTCCTCTTGGTTGTGACAGTTGCTCACATTTTATGACCTTAACACTCTGGGGAGTACTTGTCAGGTAGTCTGTAGAGTGTCCTTCATTTGGTGTGTGACTGAGGATTTTTCATGATTAGAGTGGAGTTGTAAGTTTTTCTTTTTTAAAATTTTATTGGAGTATAATTGATTTACAATGTTGTATTAGTTTTGGCTGTATAGCAAAATGAATCAGTTATACATACACATATATCCACTTTTTGGGGGGAGACTGAGATTTTTAAATAATAAGCCTTCCAAGATAAATCTAATCTACAGCCATGATTGAGAACCACTGGTCAAGATGACCACTAAGGTTTCATGACTATCTACTCAATAAACATTTATTATACATTAATCTCATAACTGATATTATCCTAAAATTGGAGTATTCTTGCCTGGAGAATCCTCTGGACAGAGGAGCCTGGTGGGCTGCCGTCTACAGGGTTGCATGGAGTCAGACACGACTGAAACGACTTAGCATGCATGCATGCATTGGAGAAGGAAATGGCAACCCACTCCAGTATTCTTGCCTGGAGAATCCCAGGGACGGAGGATCCTGGTGGGCTGCCTTCTTTGGGGTCGCATAGAGTCCGACACGACTGAAGCGACTTAGCAATAGCATGCATTAGCATGCTGAACTCTGCATTCAGATGGGAATATCTTTCCTTTTCTCCTTTGCTTTTCGCTTCTCTTCTCTTCCCAGCTATCTGTAAGGCCTCCTCAGACAGCCATTTTGCTTTTTTGCATTTCTTTTCCATGGGGATGGTCTTGATCCCTGTCTCCTGTACAATGTCATGAACCTCTGTCCATAGTTCATCAGGCACTCTATCAGATCTAGTCCCTTAAATCTATTTGTCACTTCTACTGTATACTCATAAGGGATTTGATCTAGGTCATACCTGAATGGACTAGTGGTTTTCCCTACTTTCTTTAATTTAAGTCTGAATTTGGCAATAAGGAATTCATGATCTGAGCCACAGTCTGCTCCTGGTCTTTTTTTTTGCTGACTGTATAGAGCTTCTCCATCTTTGGCTGCAAAGAATATAATCAATCTGATTTCGGTGTTGACCATCTGTTGATGTCCACGTGTAGAGTATTCTCTTGTGTTGTTGGGAGAGGGTGTTTGCTATGACCAGTGCGTTCTCTTGGCAAAACTGTATTAGCCTTTGGCCTGCTTCATTCTGTACTCCAAGGTGAAATTTGCTTGTTACGCCAGGTGTTTCCTGACTTCCTACTTTTGCATTCCAGTCTCCTATAATAAATAGGACATCTTTTTGGGGTGTTAGTTCTAGAAGGTCTTGTAGGTCTTCATAGAACCGTTCAACTTCAGCTTCTTCGGCGTTACTGGTCGGGGCATAGACTTGGATTACTGTGATATTGAATGGTTTGCCTTGGAAACGAACAGAGATCATTCTATCGTTTTTGAGATTGCATCCAAGTACTGCCTTTCGGACTCTTTTGTTGACCATGATGGCTACTTCATTTCTTCTAAGGGATTCTTGCCCACAGTAGTAGATATAATGGTCATCTGAGTTAAATTCACCCATTCCAGTCCATCTTAGTTCGCTGATTCCTAGAATGTTGACGTTCACTCTTGCCATCTCCTCTTTGACCACTTCCAATTTGCCTTGATTCATGGACCTAACATTCCAGGTTCCTATGAATTATTACTCTTTACAGCATTGGACTTTGCTTCTATCACCAGTCACATCCACAGCTGGGTATAGTTTTTGCTTTGGCTCCATCCCATCATTCTTTCTGGAGTTATTTCTCCACTGATCTCCAGTAGCATATTGGGCACTTACTGACTGGGAAGTTCATCTTTCAGTGTCCTATCTTTTTGCCTTTTCAGGTACACCTCATTTTGGAAACAAGTAATGTACACCTCACGAGTCCCATCTGTGACCATATTCAACCACCTGTCTTCTTCCTACCTCTTTGTCGAATGCAGTGGGGACTTGCTTCTCAGGTGCCCATCTACCCCAAATCTATACACTCAGAGGTACTTCATTTATTTGCATTGTTTATTTTTAACTTCTTATTTTGAAAGAGTTTCACACTGACGTAAAAGTTGCAGGAAGAGTAAAAAGAAATGTTTTATAACCTCTACTCAGATTGCCCAACTGTCAGCAGGCTTTATTATTTTATATCTATGCCTATATCTCTATGTCTACTTTTATATACCATGGGTTTTATCCTTCTGTATGTACGTATATATGTATGTGTGTGTGTGTGTGTGTGTAGGCCTCTCTCTTTCCCTCTCCATTGCTCCTTCTCTCTCTCTCTGAATAATTTCATTTGAGAGCTTGATGCCTTTTTACCCCCAAATACTTCAGTGTGTGTATCGTTAAAAACAAAAACATTCTTTGATATAACCAGAGTACAGTGAGGCAGTAAATGAGAAAGTGGTTTGTAAACTGTAATGAATAGAAAGATCTGAGGGGCCCTGATTGTGATAAGGACTATTTTCTCAGGTTTCACCAGGAAAAAGGATTTTAGGTGGTGACCAGGAGGGAGCCACCACCAAGTATTGTCTGGGGCTTTGCATCCCAGGGGAAAATTCCATTTCATTTTCCTTTTCCAGGTTCATCGCTCACCTTTCCCTTGTCTGTGATCCTGGAAGCTCTAGTTCTTCCAGGAAGAGTTCTCAGAATTTTGCCTTTGCTTCGTCTCCTCCAACCCTGGGAGCTTGGCTGAGTCAGCAAATTTTTCAACCTTGCTACTTGCTCTCGTGTCTGGGTTGTTAATATATATACCTGCCCTCTGCGCTGCTGGCCTCCGAGAGCCGGAGGGCATGAAAATATCAGCTTCTGTTCATGCAGAGAATTTCCTATTAACTCTAATGCTTCATTTTAAAAAAAAATTCATTCACAGAAACTGGACAAGATTTTTACAGCTTTTTCTAGCTTATCAACCTGATTCAAATATCGTAGTGGTTATTTTAGCTTTTTTCACTCTGTATTTCCAGGATTGTTAAAAAAAAGTTTCCCTTGATTAAAAAGATATCATTTTCATGGCAGAAAATTTAGAAAGATCAGAAAAATATAAAGGGGAAAAAGAATTCCTTACATTTTAATTCCCTGAAGCATTTATTCTCAACCTTTTGGGATATATGATTCCAGTTTATCTTTCTTTTTTCTTTTTCTACATTTCTAATAAACTATTCAGTATTTATAGTTTTGAATGTGTTTTTTTCCCACAATTAGCTAATTCTGCCTTGCCTTCAAAATCCTGTTCAGTTCCCTGCCCATCATTGAAATTACCTGCCGATCCCAAGACAATGGAAGATAAACACCAACCTTACCGCCACATCAAATGGAGCAGGGGCTTGCTTGCTATGTCAGTTGATTTATAAATGACACAACAGAAGGCAGAATTCCAGGGAGTAGGCAGTTAGAGATGAGATGTATTCTAGATAGAGTCCCTGCAACTTTATTTACTAGTTTTGTGATGCTGAGGGAAAGTTTTCTCAATGTACCGAGTCTCAGTTTATTGTGAAATAGGGATAATGCTGTCTCTCAAAGTGGTTGTGGGGATTAACAGACACAATGCATGTAGCCTTCTTAGCATAGAGTGTGCTTTCAGTTAGTGGTAGTTCAATAACCTTCCTTATCTGTTGAAGAAATCTGTTTTTTTTTTCCTACCAGGGATCCATCCCCCTTCTCCTTATGACAGTGTCCTGATACTCCTCTGGGAAAGCTCTCCTAGCTTAGTCTATGTGGTTCAGGTAGAGCTTACTTCACCCCTCGCCCCAGGGAAGGGTGCTAGCCCTTGTGAGCTTGGCTATTCACAGCATAGCTTCTTCCCTTTCAGCACAGCAGTTGGTTCACAATGGATGTTAAGAACTGAAGGCATGTGCCCCACCCTACCATCTCAAATTCATATGCTGGAGCTCTAACCTCCAATGTATTGGAATTTGTAGCTGGGGACTTTGAGAGGTCATTAGGGTTAGATGAGGTCATGCTAGTGGGATCCCCGTAATAAGATTCGTGTCCTTATAAGAAGAGAAACAGAAAGTGGAGCCCCCTCTCTCTGCCATATGCGGACACAATGAGACAGTGGCCATCTGCAAACCAGAAAGAGAGCTCTTACCAGAACATGGCCATACCAGCATCTTGACCTTGAACTCCCAGCCTCCAGAATCATGAGAAGTAAGTGACTGTTGTTTAAGCCTCAATCTATGGTACTTTGTTACAGCAGTCAGAGTAGACCAAATCAGGGGGCATGTGACCCAGTCTGGGCATCAATAAGATGCAATTATAGAGTTTTGTTGGGACTCCTGGAAAGGAGAACCTTTCTTTCCTCTTGCCTTGAGGCTGGGATCATGCAAACATGGAGCTTGCAAGAGCTTCTGCCATTTATCCCCACTCCTCCAACCAGTATGGAGAAGCATTGGCTGAAAATGAAGCCAATACAATGGAAAGCAGAGTTAAAGGACAGGGAGATTGATTTCTGTTGATATTGTCTGACTAACTGGATCCAGCATTGCTTAAAGCTAGAATACCCAACTCTGCCTTTGAATGAGCCACCAACAGCTACCCCTCCATCCTTTCAAAGCAGAGTTGAGTTGAGTTCTGTCATTTGCAGTCAAAAGAGATTTGACCAAGATATGCTTCTAGCCTCTGCTTTTCAAAAATTGAAGGTCCTGCTACCGCTTTCCTCAGATCAAGTTTACTTGTGTATCAGGAGTGGTCCATTCAGAAGACTCCTAAGGTCAGATGGTTACTATTCAGACGGGGCACCTTTCAGCCTGGATCTGAACGCACAACTTCAGCAAATGGGGGACAAATGTACAGAATGCTTGATAAACCACAGTGTAAGTTAACTTCTGATGGCTAGGGGTAACAAAAGTTAATGAAGATCAATGTGGAGTGTGACATCTTATTCTTAGTTATTCCTAATTAATACTGAAGCAATCCTTTTATTTATTGAGTACCCCCCCATTTTTTTTTCTGTCTTGCTCAAGAAATCCAGCGATTGGTGCACATCTCTTCTGTTTCATTTTAAAAACTTATCCTTTTATAATTAGAGCAGACATGCTCAGAAAAATAATGAGAATGTAACTTTGCTTGTTCTGATAAAACCCTGTGATGATATGTATATTTCTAATCAGAACCATGTTTCAGAGTCATTCAGTCCCCTCTTATATGAGGTTGACTAATTATGTAGAAGTTACTTTTCATAGTTACAGTACTATTTATATGTTGTTCTCATGAACTCATATCATCTTCCAAACTTAATTTTGTATCTTAATACATAACCGATACAATTTTATCAAAAAGGATTTTAAATCTAGATATGTAGTAATTTAGGAATAAGACTATTTGAGGGTGGCTATAATTAATAGCATAAAACCTAAGTGATGGTTAAATAATACCCACCTTTACCCCATTAAGGCGTTTGTTGTTACTGGTTCAGCTGCTGAATAATGTTGTCAAAGACTATGCATTTTTCTGTCCTTCTGCTTCATTATCCTTAGTACATTGGCTTTTCCTAATCATAATTATATTATTATAATACCATAATTATAATAATATATAATTATAATACAATAATAATAATTGTTATTACCTAATAAATGCAAGATGATTGCTGCTGCGCCAGATACCACATTCATATCCAAGGAGAAAGGAGGAGGGAAGGAGCAGCTTCAGCAGTCTCTTTAATCAGAAAAGCAAAACCTTTCTGAAAAGTTCCTGGCACACTTTCCTCTTTACCTCTTGGGAAGAAACAGACAGGTAGCAAGGAGAAAAGGCTAAGAGCGATCACAATTCATCAGTTGGAGATGGGCATGATTTTGCCCAGAATAAAGTTGGGTTCTGTTAGAAAGGAATAAGAAAGAAGGATGGCTGGTCGGTAAGCAACTAACAGTATCTGCCACAGGTCTCTATTCCTGAATAAATAAGTTCCACTTTTATTGGATAAAATGCATGTGTTGTATATATTCTTTTATCTTCTTGTATATAAATATACAAATAAATATTTAGAAATGAATTAACACACGGGTAAAGCATTTAGAGTAGTGCCTATTAATAGGTACCATATAAAGATTTGCTATCTTTTTTGTCATTTAGATATCTATAGGTTTATATGTATATTCAGACAGTTTCTAGAAGTATTCTCTACTGCCTTCAGTAATTACCAGCATCTCTTTAACTCCTGGGATACAAATGGGCAACAGGTAAGCCAGCTATGTCCATCACTGGTTGCCAGCAATGCCCTTTGTGTGGTGATAGACTGACTCTGCAGACACACGTGTGGGCCTCTGCGGTGAGGGGGTGCTCTCTACTGTGTGTGCTAGGATGTAACGCCTGTGTGTGCTCGTTTCCTGTATTGCAACTCTCATACTTCAGCTAAGAAAGTCTCCTTGCTAGCGACCAACTCTCTGCTCCCAGCTCATGGCTACATCCTGCAGTATCCACTAACCCACAGGAGAGCCCCCCTCCTTGCCACAGCTGTGAAACTACAGTATTCTATGCTGCTTCTTCCTCTTTGCCGTGGCATTTCTTCCCCACTGTCTTCTCCCTCTGCTCAAACAGGCATGGAACAAGGGGAAATCAGAAAATATGATGTACACCACCCAACAATTCACCAAAGGTTGAAGTGTCCCCAGCCTTTACTGGGGGTGCCCTCATCATCTTCCTTTCATGCCTTGGAAGAGGGGCCGTCTTCTCTTTCCCCTGTGAGAAGAGAGGAACAAAACCACACTGACGTCTACGAGGACTCTGCTGATACCTCGAATCTCATCCTTCTCCTAGCGATCTGCTCATACAGAAGAGAGATTTGGGGGTTCAGCCTCCCCTAGACACCCTGAGGGAGTGTCTTCTCAGTGCTCTTTAGCATATGGGCTACTCAACACCACCTTGCCATTTGCTAATTCTGGGTCAACAGTAAAAATTGCATTTGAAATCCTGCTACTCTTGTTACTTTAACCTAATTAGAAATTATATAAGTTGATAAAATGTGCATGTAAAAGGAAATAGAGCAGTGTTCCCATAAAAATAAAGTTAAATTAATTGGAAAAATCAGAAAAGCCAAGTCATTTAAAAAATGCTGTTTCATCAGGTGTACATGAGGCAATAGTAAGTGGTTGAAAAATAGTCGTAAAAACGGAGAATGACTCTTCATTCTGATTGCTTCACGTGGATCTCTCTACTCTTATTCCATTTTAAAGGATTTGAAACTAAAAATGGAAACATAAAGGCGGTTTCTACAAGAAGACTGTGTGTGTGCCTGGTTGTTCAGTTGTATCCTACTCTTTTTGAGTCCATGGATTGTAGCCCACCAGTCTCCTCTGTCCATGGGACTTTTTCAGGCAAGAATACTAGAATGGGTTGCCACTTCCCTCTCCAGGGGATCTTCCCGACCCACGGATCAAACCTGCATCTCCTGTGACTCTTGCATTGCAGGTGGATTCTTTCCCCACTGAGCCATTGGGGAAGCCACAAGAAGATTGTTGTGTTGTTGTTCAGTTGCCAAGTCACGTCCTACTTTTCGAGACCCCCATGTGCTGCAGCCTGCCAGGCCTCCCTGTCCCTCCATCTCCCGGAGTTTGCCCAAGTTCATGTGAATTGAATCGGTGATGCCATCCAACCGTCTCATCTTCTGTCGCCCCCTTCTCCTTCTACCTTCAATCTTTCCCAGCATCAGGGTCTTTCCCAGTGAAGAATGGGGGTATCCAATCTGCAGGATGATGTGGAAAAAAGATAAGGGCCCTCTGGAACAAGAAAAATGTTCATGAATATGTTTTAGGTGGAAACAAAATTTTTAAGATGTGCATCTTTCATTTTTAAAGATCTGTCTTCCTTAACCATCTTTTCAACTAGCTGGTTCTAATTGCTCTGGATTAGGGCTTTTGCAGCAGTTCCCCAGCTGCTTGTCTCCAGGAGCCCTTGCAGACAATCTTCTAGCCTGTGAAGAATGTCAAGCAGCTTCCTACCTTTCTCAGAAAGGCCCCTCCCCTCCTTTCGCAGACCATGATCCTTCTCTAGCAATGATCAGGTTTCCAGCCTCCTTCTGCATCTCAGGATTCTTGCATGTATTTCTATTGCTGGGTGAGGGCAGACAGAAAACCATGGAGGTGAAGTGGGTTAGGGAAAGACTTGAGAACCATTTCCCGTGGGTCCCTTCTTGACTCTTTTATCCCTCTGTTTTCCTTCAGTGGTCTGGAGTAGTTTTTTTTTTTTTTAACCAGATACCTTGTCCCTCAAGCGTTAATATTCTGCCAAAAGTCTTCCCTGAGGGCTGTATATAAGATTCAGTTTTTCACAGTGCTTGTGTGTCTTTTTTGCTCAATATAAACCTTTATTATTAACTTTGTATGTACTTTGCCCAATTATGGCTTTGAGGTAATTAGATATTATCTACTAATCGGAGGGAACAGGAGACAGTCCTGCTATGTGTCTACCCACTTACCTAGATATCTAACTGTATGTAAGTGTGTGTATTTGTCTACCAATCTTCTAGACAACATTGTGCCTGGCACACAGTAAATGCCTGATAATGGCACACTGTGATTGTTAATGATCATTGATAGTGTTATTGATTGATAACAAGTTATCATGTTAACAATAATAACAATCATTGTAGCTAATGTTGATAACAGTGTTATCAACTGTTATCAACTGGTTGATAGTTGTTAATGTTCACACCCACGGTGTGTGTGTGTGTGTGTGTGTGTGTGTGTATTAGTCACTCAGTCGTGTCCAGCTCTTCGTGGCCCCATGGCTTGAGGAAGGAGTGATGTTTGTGTGTGTGTGCTCAGTTGCTCAGTTATATCTGACTCTTTGCCAGGCTCTTCTGTCCATGAGATTTCCAAGGCAAGAATACTGGATTGGGTTGCCATTTCCTTCTCTAGAGGATATTCCTAACCCAGGGGTCAAACCCAGGTCTCCTGCATTGTAGGCAGATTCTTTACCATTTGAGCCATCAGGGAAGCCCTCCTACCTGATACTTTTGTCCAATCTGCTACTGGGATTTTGTGGGTTTTGTCTTCTGGCTGGCTTCAGTTTTGATGTCTTCTTGCCTTTCACTCTTTTCCTGTCCTAGACCCTAACTCCAGTCCTGCTCTGGTCTCCATGAATTCCTATTTATCCTCATCTTGGATCCTCTGAGAAAGCTCTATTTCTCTGCTTTTCCCTGAATCTGGATAAAAAATAACAAACACAACTGCCCTCTCTGCCCCATTCCTCCATTCTTCTACCCTTTAGCCCAGTAAGAAGCTTTTGAGACAAACTAAAGTTTCAAAACTTCAAAAAAAATTAAAAAAGACAACCCATACATCTGTGTAAAGTATTAATGACAGGGTCCACCTGGAGAGGCTATTGGCCATGTTTGGATGTAGCGAGGGTATTTCTGACAGTAGAAAATTGAAAGCAGCTTTGCCCCATCACTCTGGCTTCTTCTTCAAGAGCCCAGGACACCCAGCTCCTGGTTCACAGAGGCTGTAAGCATTTTCTGTCTGCTTCTCTGCTGGACCCATTTTGCCTTTTCCAAACTGGTTCCTTGGTCAGAAGGTTTTGTTGTTGTGGTGCAGTTGCTAAGTTGTGTCAGACTCTTTGAGACCCCATGGGCTACAGCATGCCAGGCTCCTCTGTCCTCTACTGTCTCTCAGAGTTTGCTCTAATTCATGTCCACTGAGTCAGTGATGCTATTTAACCATATGCTCTGCCACCCTCTTCTCCTTTTGCCTTCAATCTTTCCCAGCATCATGGTCTTTTCCGATGAGTTGACTCTTCGCGTCAGGTGACCAGAGCATTGCAGCTTCAGCTTCTGCATCAGCCTTCCAATGAATATCCAGGGTTGATTTCTTTTAAGATTGATTGGTTTGATTTCCTTGCAGTCTAAGGGACTCTCAAGAGTCTTTCCAGCAGCACAATTCGAAAGCATCAGTTCTTCAACTCTTACCCTTCTTTATGATCCAACTCTTACATCCATACATGACTACGGGAAGAACTATAGCTTTGACTATATGGACTTTTGTCGATAAAGTTCTGTCTCTGCTTTTGAATACATTGTCTAGGTTTGTCAGAGCTTTCCTTCCAAGGAGCAAGTGTCGTTTAATTTTCTGGCTGCAGTCAAAATCTGCAGTAATTTTGGAGCCCAAGATAATAAAATCTGTCACTGCTTCCACTTTTTTCCCTTCTATTTGCCTTGAAATAATGGGACCGGATGTCATAATCTTAGTTTTTTTAATGTTGAGTTTCAAGCCAGCTTTTTCACTTTCCTCTTTCACGCTCATTAAGAGGCTCTTTAGTTGCCCCTCACTTTCTGCCATTAGAGTGGTTTACAGGCTTCAAAGAGCAGAGATGGTGTGTATTTTAGATTTTGATGGCAACACTGCAGCCAGGACCAGCCTGAACTAGGGTGTGAGTAGTGATGGGCTCTCCCAATTCCCATGAACACGATGTGCCAGGTCCTCAATTCCACATTGTAAGGGATCGAAAGCAGAGAGAACCACTTCTATCAGATGCAATGCACATGATTAACACTTCCCGTTGCTTCATGGACTCTTGCTGTGACCTCTGCCTGCTCTGCCAGCTTTTGCTCTCAATACTCCTTACACAAATACATCCCACCTCACTTCCTTGTCCACTGCATTACCCTCCAGAAACAGTGAATTACTTGCAAGTCCTACAACAAGCCTCATTGTGTCTTCCTTTTGCTTAGAAGACCTTCTTCTTTTCTGTCATGTCTTCTTGGCCTGAAACATCTACTTACACTTCAAGTCTCAATTTAAATGTTCCTCTTCCCAGAATTTCCCCTCTCTATTCCACAAAGACTGATGAGATGCCCGCCTAGGTGTCCTGCTTTGCTCAAAGGCATTTTCACCACAGAGTGTTTAATTGTCTTTCCACTTATTGGTCTCTCCCTCTAGATAATAATTTCTAAGAAATTAATGGCCATGTTTATCATGATATCTCCACTGCAAATCATAGGCACCCCATAAAAATTCGTGGAAGGAGTGATGATGAATGAATAAGAAGCTATAGCCTATGCTAGGCTGATTCTGGTCCCTCCAAATTAGATTCAACCCAGTGGTGTGCATGTATGCATGCTCAGTTGTATCTGACTCTTTGTGACTCCATGGACTGTAACCCACCAGGCTCCCTCTGTCCATGGAATTTTCCATGCAATAGTACTAGAGTGGGTAGCCATTCCCTTCTCCAGGGGATCTTCCCAACCCAGAGATGGAACAAGAGTCTCCTGCTTGGCAGGCAGATTCTTTACCACTGAGCCACCTGGGAAGCCCTCAACCCGATGGGGCCAGAGCAATCTGCTGAGGAGGAGGACTATCCAAATCAGTGCAATGTGTGCATGCTGAGTCGCTCTAGTCGTGTCCAACTCTTTGCGACCCTATGGGCTGTAGCCTGCCAAGCTCCTCTGTCCATGGGATTCTCCAGGTAAGAATACTGGAGTGGGTTGCTGTGCCCTCCCTGAGGGGATCTTCCCTACCCAGGGATTGAACCATCATCTCATGTCTCCTGCATTGGCAGGTGGGTTATTTAACTCTAGCTCAACCTGGGAAGCCCAGTGCAGAGGGCACAGCAAAGCTGTTCACCCAGGAGAGGCTACATCTGTGAGGCCAGCTTACCCTCTGGAGAAAGGGATCCCAAGTCAGAGAATCAGCCCCTTAACCAGGGACAGGTGCCTGGAGTGAGCACATGAAGGAGAAAAGAGGGAGAGGAGCAGACCTCATCACTACAAGGGTATTAGGCTTTGAGACAGGAAATTTTAGAGAATTAAGAAATCTAATCAGCCTGGTGCACTAAGAAGGAAGCTGCAAACTCGCGGGTGTGGAAGAAAGCAGGAGTATCCTGAGGGAGATCCTAATTAAAGCACAGCCGATTACAATTCCTCTGAAAAAGGAAAATGAAAGGACTAAGAAACATCTGCTGTGGATTCATGAAGGACTGCTCAAGGATACAGAGTGTGAGAAAAAGAAATTCTTGACAGCTCTGAAGAGGCACAGGACATGTTTGTTTGTTCTCCATCAGGCAGAGCTGGTGGGGGATGGGGCCCAGCAATGCAAAGGTTTAGGATTGTTTTAGCCAGTGGAGCAGTGTAAAAGGGAAAGGGGACAAGGCTTCCAGTACAGCCTAGAATGGCTGAATAACCTCTCCAGCTTTCTTCACATTGCCTGGCAACCAGTGAGAGGGGTCTTAGCCCTGCCCTCCAGTGGGAAGGGCTATACTTGACACCTGTTTCCCAAGGTCTCCAGGTGTTGGGCATCTGGTCATCCCCAAGGTGCCTCTCAGTATCTGGCACCTAGTCTCAGTCTGTCTGGTACACAAGTCCAAAATGTGCATTTCCCTTTGCAAGGTCATATTCATGATCACCTGTTACAAAGGAGAGCAACAGGTGGGGTCCCTTCTCTGGAGTTCAGACTGACAGGTTGTCCAGCTGTGCCCAGACCCAAGTATCCATCACTGCAGGTGAAGAGATTACAGGGGACCCACAAACCTGTTGCCCTCCTTCCTGTGCATTCAGTGATCCCTGAGGGTTTGCTCCAGGCTTTATCCTTGCTATTTATATTGTTAAAGAGAAGTTTAGACCCAGCTAGAATAAGTGCTCAGCTATCCTAGAGGTGACCTAGGAGTTGCTGAGCTGGAAGAGAACTCAGAAGTTATACAGCTGAATTTCCCACAAATACTGGAACATAAAATGTATTAATAAAAACCCAAGTAAGACTTAAACAACAATTTTAGATAATAGCAGTGTAAGAATTTCCAGAGGGTGGACCAGGAAATAACTACTATTGATCTGTAGAGAAGGAAGTGTTGACCATGGCCTGAAGGAGTCCAGAAAGGCCTTTCTTTGGGATCTACAAGGCTTGGTCTAGATCTTGAAGGGAAGATTTTCAAAGGTCAGCATAAGCCAGGAGAGCCCTCTGGAAAATTGATGAATGGAACAGAAAAATTCTAAGACTGCTGGAGAAGATAGCTTCTCAAACAAGTGCTACCCAGAGACATGGAAGGAGCTTACCTCCTTGATATAAATACATCTTCAAGGGTTCCAATAATCTGATGCTGTATAACAAACCATCCCAAATTGTAGCGCCCCAAAACAACCACTGTTTTATTTTATCTCATAACTTGGTTGGTCAGGAATTCAGACAGGGCTCACCTGGATGATTCTTCTGTTCCATGTTGCACCTAGAACCATGGTATTCAACCAATGGCTGGGCTGGGCTGTAGGGTCTAATATAACTTGTTTACACCTGTTGCCTTGTCATGGATGACTAGAAGACCAGTCTCAGGTCACTCTCCTTTTCCATGTAGTCTCAGCATCTGCCACTCCAAACATTCTCTCCTGCATAATAGTCTGACTTCTCACATAGGTGCTCAGGGCTACGAGACAGTGTTTCAAGAAACCCAAGCAGAAGCAGTAAGATTTCTTATGTCAAAGTTTCAGAAACACCCCCCACCCCGTCATTTCTGTCACATTCTATTAGTTAAGTAAGTCCTAAGACTGGTGCAGATTCAAGCAGAGGGGTATTAAACCCCATCTCTCAAGCTTTCATTTCCATAGTTAGTATTTACAGAGCTCCTTCCCTGTGTCAAGGCATGGCTAATTACTACTGGGGGTAACAAAAGAGAATTATTCATATACCTAACCTGGAGAAGTTTATAGTCCAGTAATAGAGGCAGATGTGCATATAATATGATAATGACTAGAAAAGGAAGGAACTAAATGAAAAAAGAGCATAGAGAAAAGCAGCTTGCTTCAGAGGTTAGCAAACTATGCCCTATGTGCCAAATCCAGCCTGCTACCTGTTTTTATAAGTAAAATCTTATTGGAACACAGCCACACTCAGTTATTTAAATAGAGCTTACTTTTGCACAGCAGTGGCCGAGTTGAGTAGTTACAGCAGAAACCATATGATCTACAAAACCTAAAATATTTACTTCCTGGTCTTTAACAGAAAAAGGTTGTTGATTTCTAAGCTATTTTAATAAGTGTGGCTGAATGCCAGGAACCATCAGTTCAAATTTGGGGCAACTGTACAGGTTCTTTTTTTGAGTGTGTTTGGACAGAAATCCTTAATTTTCTACTTTATTTTCAATATATTTTAGTTTGCTCATATCGTGTATGCTTTATATTATATATACATAATTTTATTTATTCAAAACCCTCTCTGCACAAACTTTGTGGTAGATCTTTCTTGTGAAGAACTTAGATAGTGGAAAAGTCAAGTATAAAAATAACTATAATACAGGACCAAAAAACCCACAAAACACAGGCAAGCATGTGGAAAATGAACAAGGTTGAGCTTAACCACATGCCAGTCTATGTATATTATTCATTTAAATACCATAATAATCTTATGCGATAGCTATTAATAGACCATTTTATAAATATAGAAACAAAGGTTTAGAGAAATCAAATAATTTGCCTAACGGTGATTAATCGGTAGGTTGTAGAATTGAAATTCAATGAAAGATTTTCCATTCAATCTATTTACTGAAGTTTTATTTGTTTTCTATTGCTCTATTTTTCACTTCTTGAGTTTCGTTTTGTTCTTTTTCAAATCTGGTGGTAATTTTTTGTAGTTATTATATTAGTGACTCTCTTCCTTCTTTTATCTCTTTGAATATTTTTAAACATACTTAAGTTGGAAACCTCATCCCCTACCTGGCCTTGGCTCCAAAATGTCAGAATGTTGGGTAAAAAGTAACATACTGAATACCAGAAAAACAGCTTAACTTCTCTAAAACTGAGTTCTTTATTTTTTTGGGCTCCAAAATCACTGCAGATGGTGATTGCAGCCATGAAATTAAAAGACGCTTACGCCTTGGAAGGAAAGTTATGACCAACCTAGACAGCATATTAAAAAGCAGACATTACTTTGCCAACAAAGGTCCATCTAGTCAAGGCTATGGTTTTTCCAGTGGTCATGTATGGATGTGAGAGTCGGACTGTGAAGAAAGCTGAGCGCCGAAGAATTGATGCTTTTGAACTGTGGTGTTGGAGAAGACTCTTGAGAGTCCGTTGGACTGCAAGGAGATCCAACCAGTCCATCCTAAAGGAGATCAGTCCTGGGTGTTCATTGGAAGGACTGATGTTGAAGCTGACACTCTAATACTTTGGCCACCTCATGCGAAGAGTTGACTCATTGGAAAAGACCCTGATGCCAGGAAGGATTGGGGGCAGGAGGAGAAGGGGACGACAGAGGATGAGATGGTTGGATGTCATCACCGACTCGATAGACATGAGTTAGGGTAAACTCCAGGAGATGGTGATGGACAGGGAGGCCTGGTGTGCTGCGATTCAGGGGGTCGCAAAGAGTCGGACACGACTGAGCGACTGAACTGAACTGAAGTTTATGAAGTAGTGCTGTTATTATTATTATTGTCTTTGTTGTTGTTATTATCATCCACAGTTCTTGACATGTGACTCTAACACTTGTATGTCTACTGACTCTCACTGACATTTATTCCTCATGTAGTTACTAATTTTTTTTTTTTTTTTTTACTACAAGCTCATTTTTAGTTGCAACTGGTGAATCCCATATGTCCTGACATATGGAGATAGCCAATGAAGACAACTTCCTCCAGCTCAGGTGGTCAGGAAAGTTCATTGCTCCTTCTCCAAGGAAGGAAATAAATATAGAATAAAGGAAGGAAGGGGATAAAGATAATATGTTTTACTTTTGTTTGTTTTTAATTTCTATGTTTCTATTTCATCTCCTTTTGCTTCAGCTTGTGAATTGAGATCTTTCATTTCATTTCTTACTGGTAGTCTTAAAGTTAGCTATTTCTGTTCTTTTAGTAGTTGGATGTTTTAATATGTATGTTGTTGTTGTTGTTTAGTCACTCAGTTGTGTCTGACTCTTTGTGACCCCATGGACCTAGCCCTCCACTCTCCTCTGTCCATGGGGATTTCCCAGGCAAGAATACTGGAGTGGGTTGCTATGCCCTCCTCTAGAGGATCTTCCTGGCCCAGGGATCAAAGCCATGTCTCCTGCATTGCCAGGCAGGTTCTTTACCACTGAGCCACCAAGGAAGCCCTTTAAAATGTATATTTAACTTAAAATAATCTAAGTGAAAGTGTTAGTTGCTCAGTTATGTCCTAGTCTCTTCAACCTCAGACTGTAGCCTGCCAGGCTCCTCTGTCCAGGCAAGAAAGCTGGAGTGGGTTGCCATTCCCTTCTCCAGGGTATCTTTCTGACTCAGGGATTGAACCTGGGTCTTCTGCATTGTAGGCATATTCTAAACCATTTGAGCCACCAGGGAAGCCCAATTATCTTCCTGACCAATAAAAGGAACAATTATTATTTTCCTGATGAATAAACGTAAGACTTCCTTGGTAGCTCAGACAGTAAAGAACCTGCCTGCAATGCAGAAGACCTGGGTTTAATCTCTGGGTTGGGAAGATCCCCTGGAGGAGGGCATGGCAACCCATTCCAGTATTCTTGCCTGGAGAATCCCTATGGACAGAGGAGCCTGGCAGACTGCAGTCCATGGGGTCGTAAAGAGTTAGACATGACTGAGCAACTAAGCACAGCATAGACCAGTAAAAGGATCAGAGAATGCTTTTATACGTCTTGTTGTTATTCAGTCGCTAAATCATGTCCAACTCTTTGCGACCCCATGGACTGTAGCACACCAGGCTCTTCTGTCCTCCACTATTGCCTGAGGTTTGCTCAAATTCATGTCCATTGAGTTGGTTGCTGTCTGTCCATCTCTTCTTCTGCCTCCCCCTTCTTCTCCTGCCCTCAATCTTTCCCAGCATCAGGGTCTTTTCCAATGTGTCAGCTCTTCACATCAGATGGCCCAAGTATTGGAGTTTCAGCTTCAGCATCAGTCCTTCCAATGAATATTCAGGGTTGATTTCCTTTAGAACTGACTGGTTTGATCTCCTTGCAGTCCAAGGGATTCTCAAGAGTCTTCTCCACCACCACAATTCAAAAGCATCAGTTTTTTGGTGCTAAGCCTTCTTTATGGACCAACTCTCACATACATACATGACTACCAGAAAAACCACAACTTTAACTATACAGATCTTGGTCAGCAAAGTGATGTCTTTGCTTTTTAATACCGTCTAGGTTTGTTACAGCTTTCCTTTTAAGGAGCGAGAGTCTTTTAATTTCCTAGCTGCAGTCACCGTCCACACTGATTTTGGAACACAAGAAAATAAAATCTGTCAATGTTTCCACTTTTTCTCTTTCTATTTGCCATGAAGTGATGGGACTAGATACCATGGTCTTAGTTTTTGAATGTTGTGTTTCAAGTCAGCTTTTCACTCTCATCTTTCACTTCATCAAGAGGCTCTTTAGTTGCTGTTCACTTCTTACCCTCCAGGAATAAAAATTGATGCATTTTTTTAGTTCCTTTTTACTCTGACAAACAAGACTTCATTTTATTGTTATGTACATTTCTAAATTACTTAGGTTCTCCCACATTTACTTTCTTCCCTTACCATTCCTCCTTGTATCTAACTCCTTTTTTGAGGTTTACTTTTTTTCCTTTCTAAGTACATACTTTATGAAAGTCTCTTGGTAGTAAATTCTATTTTTTGTGTCTGAAAACGTCTTTATTTCTATTAAAAGATGGTTTCTCTGACTATATATATTCTAGATTGACAATGATTTTCTTTCACTACTTTTGGTATTATTCAATCATCTTCTGGCTTTCATTTTTGTGAATGAGAAGTCATGTTTTAGTCTGTAACCCTTTTGACAGTAACATGCAATTTTGTCTTCTGGGTTTATTAGATTTCCTAAACCTGTAGAATTATGCCTTTCAGTGATTCTGAAAATTTTTCAGATAGCAATCTAAATATGACCTTTGTCTTTCTAGTCTTTCTATTGTCTCCTGTGGACACCAACTGTTGGACTAGATCTTTTTGCTCTATCTTCAATGATTACTTTTCATATTTCCTGTCTTTTTGCCTTTCTTGATTGCAATATTGGTAATTAATTAAACCTATCTTCCAGTTCACCAAGACTCTTCATCTTTCATAATCTGCTATGTAATCAATTCATAGTGTCTAATTAGTATTATTTATTCAGTTATTAAAGTTCCCATTTTGAAATTCTTTTTCAAAATTTCCCCATCAATTTTGATAGTTATTTTTTTAGGAGGGGAGGAGATGATCTTTCGTCATACTTTTACTACCTTATTTTATTTCTTTAAATATGTTATGAGGTATCAGTCCCTGTTCCTCAATGGATATTAGAACCCTAGTCATAGCTCCTAAATCCCACATTTTATTCCAGTACCAATTTGGATAATTTACTTCAACCCCTGCTTACTTCTTTGCTTTGAATTTTCTCTTTGTGGCATCTGAGAATCATCTTTATTGTTTTAAAAGTGCAACGTAATTTTAATTTTTGTTGTCCTTGCTTTTGTCTAAGAATTCCATATGAGAAGCAGTGAAGCATAGTATTTATGATCACAGTCTCTCACATGTGACTGCCGGGGCTGACAAGGCCCCACCACTCTGCTATGCAAACTTGGACAAGATATTTAAACCCTCTGTGCCTTAGACCTCCTCATAATAACTGTGCTTAAGAGTTTCTATGGGGAGTCAATGAGTCAATCTATATAAACTACTCAGAACAGTCCCTGGCAATTGATCTCTGTTAAGTGTTAGCTAGTATCCATAGGTAATATTTAGACTAGGAGGGAACCTTCCTGCTTCAGCTCAGGTTTTCCTAAACAGATCTAACTCCTTCCAAAGTCCATGTTCTTTCCATTATGCCATGAGTCTACCCAGGGATAGAAAAGGTGCTGCATAAGCCTAGTGAGATAAGAGAAACCTGCTCCCTAAATGTGGGATATACAGTAGAAGCTGCTGCTGCTGCTCCTGCGTCGCTTCGGTTGTGTCTGGCTCTGTGCGACCCCATAGATGGCAGCCCACCAGGCTCCCCTGTCCCTGGGATTCTCCAGGAAAGAACACTGGAGTGGGTTGCCATTTCCTTCTCCAATGCATGAAAGTGAAAAGTGAAAGTGAAGTCGCTCAGTTGTGTCCGACTCTTTGAGACCCCATGGACTGCATGGGGCAGGCTCCTCTGTCCATGGGATTTTCCAGGCAAGAGTACTGGAGTGGGTTGCCATTGCCTTCTCCATACAGTAGAAGCTTAGATGTTAAATTATAAAGTAAAATGACACTTCATCTAATTAAGGAAATAAAAGCTAAAGCATGGGGCTGGGTAGATTTGGATGTCTTTTTGTAATGTACCCCTTACTTGAGTAATGAAAATCTGTCACCACATTTGTGGCAGGAGGGATCTATGGGTAGGTGTTAATTGGCCCATAAATTTAGGTTACAGGGAGGGCAGAACCTCAGCAGCTCAGCACATGTGTCCTTGTGTCCTTGGCAAAGACTTATACAGTGTCTCACACATCATAACAACTCACCAAGTACTTGCCAATCAAATTAAACACCATTTGAACATTGTCCTCTTTTCTGGGCACCAGATGGATTTTTTTTTTCTATACTCAGATTCTTGTGATTAACTGGAAGAGCACAGACACAGTTAGACAAATTGTCTCTGACATTCACCTGGAGGTGGAAAAGAACTCTGTTACTAAGTTGCCTCAATACTTACCACACAGGAAATCTAAGCTAAGAAGTGGTAAACAACAACAACAGAAAAGTATCTCTTGTTGAAGGACACCAGGGAGGCATGGGGTAATGCTGTATTTTAGATTTTTAGTTAATTACTCAGACGAGGGATTCGAGAGTGCTCTAGGGACTTGCAGGTGTATTCTGCCAGGAGGGAAGGCAAATGCCACAGAGAGCAACAGAATAAAAGGGGCTGGAGCTATGGGTGGGACTAACAGCAAACCAGGGAGGTGGAGGGAAGCAGCTGCTTTCTACCAGCTGTGGTCAACACATACCCTTAATGGCTGAGCTACTCAGTAAAGTGGAGCCTTGTTTCTTTAAGATGTCTGGCTTACTGGTAGGTCCCAGCTCTTCTAACAGACCTCCACCCTGTTTCCATGGAACCGGCCTGTATCACTTAAAGCAGCAGCATCCAGTGTTTAAGGGTGAGTTCTCTGGAGTCAGGCAGACTGTCAAATTCCAGGAATGTCTTTTTGGATAAGTTACAGCCTCTCGGATGGTCTCCTCTATACAGGGGTGATGATCAGGCCAGATTGAGGCTAAGTTGAGTGAGGAGCCTAGAGTGCAAAATTTAAGGAGGCACCCACTCTCTAGGTCTTGTCCGTGCAGGGAAGCCACTGGCTCAGCCCTGAGAATAACCTCCTTAAAATTTTAGCCTTAGGCACCCAATCTTTCACCCTAGGCCCCTGGCCCTGATGATGATCATGTCTCTCTCTCATAGGGTTGATATGAGATAGAGATAGGGGCCTGCCTGAGTCTAAATAAAGTGATGCACGGAAAGTAATTAGAAGGATGTTGGATACATGGGGACAGTGAATATTCACATGCTGAGCTCCCGTCTCCAATGTGCCAATCTCAACAGGCTGTGGCAAGGTGACTCAAGGAATTTGTTAAAAATTTCAAGCCTTTCGAAAGGGAAAAAAGCATCTTGCTAGAATGAATAGAGCCATGTCTTTCTGTGAGCAAAAATGAAAAAAGACTCACAGTGTGGGCCCTCTGGGTAGCTGACATTTGTAAACAATAATATACATTGTTGTGTATAGACATAGGGCATTTTATTATATATTCTTGGATAGTAGTAACTCAGGATGACAAACACAGATTGCTCCTGCTCAACAGCTATTTCCCTCCCTCTACTTCCATTTGGAAGAGACCACTTCTCACAACAGATGTTGAGAATGACAGGTGCTCACTTCCTCAAACTCTCATGCAGCTATAGCAAGCGCATATGAACCTATTTTAAGAGTTTTCTTCCCCAATAAAGAGAGATACCTCAGTGTCACAGCTGGTAAGTGGCCCTGATCTACATTTGTTGGTCACCCTGTCTGTTAATATCACAGCATCAATCTGTGGAAAATGGAGTTACAGAGTTGGAAGCTACCTTAGAAATTAAGCACCTGTCTCTAGAAAGCAAAATGGACCCAGAACTTCTTTTTCTTGATACTTTTGTGTTTGTTCTATTCTTCTCTTCAAGTTTGAATTCTTCTTCAGAGAGAACTTTGTTCTATTGTAACTGATAAAGATAGAGAGGAGTTTTGATAGCTGTTGAATGTCATGGCAATATCTACATGAAATCAACCAGATCTGGAAACCCTAGGAGGGATGGAGGGGAAACCAAGATGCAAAGGGTTGGGTCAGCTGTGGGCCTGCCTGAGTCTGCTCCCTTTGAATGCGAGACTAGTGTTGTTTCTCCAGTCTGGAAGCTGGCAGCTGTGCTGTCAGAAAGCTTCAGAGGGCAGCCCTTGGCAACAACATTGAGCTAGCCCCAGGGAGTTTGTCTGCAGAAGCTCATGCTGGAAGCAATCGTGAGACACCTGCCGATTGACAACATGAGAGATGGTGAAAATTAACAGCACAGTGCCTTCATCTGAGGGTGCAAGAGGGACAACAAGAAAAAAATAATCAGTAAAGCCTGAACTGGGTGAAGTCGATTACAGAAGGTAATGTGGAAGAAGTGAGTTTGGAGCTGGGAGTTCAGAAAATCACAGGAGGTATTTGAGTCAGGAAAAGACATTGGAGATCTTAACATTCAGAGTTTTCTAATTCACATTATATACATGAGGTAAGCAAACTTCTTCTGTAAAAAAACCCAATAGCAAATATTTTTGACTTTGTGGGCCCTCAGTCTCTGTTGAAACTACTGAACTCTGCCACTGTAGTATGAAAGTGGTCATAGACAATGAATAAGTGAACAGGTGGGGCTAGATTCCAATAAAACTTTATTAACAACAGTAGGTGGGCCGTGTTGGCTTATGGACTGTGGTTTGCCAGCCCATGCTCTGGGGACCCAGGAAGACAGAGTTATGACATCTTCTCTCTGTCAGGAACTGTCTGCACTGTGGGAATATATAGAAGAAAAAGGGCACTGACCTTTTTTTTCCTAGGATTTTACAGTTTCTTCTCTCCTTTTTTTGACTTATCTTTTATCTCAGTCACCACCGCCACCATTGGCCCTCTTAATGGTGCATCTTCTCTGGGTCAGACCTATTCTATGAGCTCTTTCTCTCTCTCCCACCGGGACCTTTTATATATATATGTGTGTGTGTGTGTGGCTCGGTGGTAAAGAATCCACCTGCAATGCAGCAGGAGACATGGATTTGACCCCTGGATCAGGAAGATCCCCTGGAGAAGGAAGTGGTGACCCACTCCAGTATTCTTGCCTGGGAAATCCAGTGGACAGAGGAGTATGGTGGGCTACAGTTCATGGGGTTGCAAAGAGCTGTACATGACTGAGTGCGCGCACACACACACTCACATACACACACATTAGTTTTAAACTTCAAACAGTCTTGCAACATCAGTATTTTCATCTCCATTTTGATGACTAAGGAAATCAGAGAGCCAACTTGCCCAAAACTCTGGAGCTCATAGTTGCCAAAGCTGGAATGTAAACCTAGATCTTTCTTATTTCAAAATATTTGCTTAATTCAAGAGCCGTTATGGATTCAGAAGAGGAAATCCTGGAGACATAGTGCCTGGGAGCAAATTCTGCTTGTGTGACTGTGGGCAAGTTATCTAACTTCCCTGTGACTCTAATGTTCATCTCTGTAAAACAGAGACAATGAAAGTACTTACTTCATGGGGGAGGTGATGATAAATTAACGTAAGTAGCTCTCTTAAGGACAATGCTGGGCATTTAATGAGGGTTGCAGAAGTATTTGCTGTTGCTGTTTTTGTTAAAAGGGATACTAGACATATGAAGAGGAAAATTACAGTATCCTAGGTAGAATATGACAAAGGTTCTTATGATCAGTATGATGCAATACTACTTAACTGCCAGCAATTTTGCTCCCCAGGAGACATTGGAAAATGTCTGGATCCATTTTGAATTGTCATGCCTGGGGAAAGGGGACAGCTACCAACATCTAGTGGATAGAGGTCCAGGATGCTCCTAAACATTCTACAATGTACAGGGCAGCCCCAACCCACCCCAACAACTAAGAATTACCTGGCCCTACATGTTAGTACTGTAGAAATATTTTGAATCACAAAGAAGAACAGATGGGCCATGGAATGATATATTTGCTCTCACAAAGAATTGTTTAGGGACAAAGATAGAATCAGAACCCTTATCTGTGGAGTCCACTTCCTGAGTTCTTTCTCTTCCCTCATGTTGCCACAGGGGCAACTGGGGTGTGAGCTGTGGCAATCCAGGTGGTGCTAACTTCATGTGTAAAAGCTTAGAAGCAGGGAAATTGTGGGTCTGGGACACAGCATCCCAATTTACTTGATTCAGATGGTCTCAGGGTGGGGGAGTAATGAGAAGCAAATGATGGAGGTGTGAAGGGGCTCCTGTGAAGAGCTCTGAGTTGGTGGCAGAGGAAATAGGGATCCATGCTGGGCATTTGAGCAGAGGAATGGTGCCTATCTGTTAGGACCAGGGAGGATCCATGCAGGAAAAGTCTGGAATCTGGCGTGTCAGGTGGCCGGTGGCTGAGCCCTGAGGCCCCAGATAAGATGGACAAGAAGAAGAAGAGGTGATTCTCAGGAACCTGGGGGAAGTGTCTCTATGGAGCTTGTACAGAGCACATGCTCTGCCTTTAATCAGAGAGAAATGGGTGCTAATGACCTCTGGCCATGCATGCAAACCCCACTCTGCACAGCCCCAAGTGATTTGACGCCTGATAATGAGGTTTTCTGGAGGGCTGTTGAAGATCATTAAAAAGCAGTTTTTGCAAACTCAATATTAGTTTTTAAGTAGTTAGCAAGGGTAAACCCTTCCTGCTCAGTGTCAACTAAAGCGAGTGATGAGTTGCCATTTAGGAAACAGAGGGGGGCAATGGTACTCCCTCAGGTCTCGTGGACGGCGGAGGTGCTTCTGAATCAATTCTATCCCACTTATTTCCATTTGAGTCACAAAATGTTTTCTGAGCACTCTCTCATTACTAGAACTGTGCTAATCATTAAAGAATTAATAGTGATGATAGTAATAACAACAATAATTATAAAAATAGAAATTTATTAAGCATCTACTATAGATTAGGAACTGTGCTTTAAAGAAGAACAAAGCATTCACACTAATCCTGCAACTCAGCTGCAAAGTGTTAGCAACTTCATTTTTACATGAGAATTTTGAGATTGAAATAAAGCAAAATTGAGATCCTTTGACTCCCACGATCTAAGGGGACAAATGCTTAAACAAATGAATGTCATATCATATGATAAGACTTAGAAAGTAGCAGAGTATAAATTATCAACATTGTCCTATCCCATTAATAGGATACTCTTTGTTGTTCTTGTTTAGTTGCAAAGTCGTGTCCGACTCTTTTGTGACAATGTGACTGCAGCCTGCCAGCCTCCACTGTCCATGGGATTTCCCAAGCAAGAATACTAGAGTGGTTGCCATTTCCTTCTCCAGGGGAGCTTCCCGACCCAGGGATCGAACCCATTTCTCCTGCATTGTAAGCGGATTCTTTGCCTCTGAGGCACCAGGGAAGCGTGATAAGTCTGGATACATACAACAATAATTTTAACATTTATGAAATACCCCGTTACTACTGTTCTACTTTCTTTCCAGGAAAGAGCTCATTTATTTCTCACAAGGCTTTACAAGGGAGTGATTATAATCCCCATTTCTCAGGTAGGGAAAGTGAGGCACAGAGCTGTCAAAAGAAACTTGTGTCAAAATTAGACGACTAGTCAGAGAAAGACCAAAATACAAACAAGCTCAGGTATCACATTAGTTCTTCTAACCAACACTCATTTTATTTACCTATAACAGACTCAAGAAAAATACTGATCTCACAGACTTGTTGCAAGGATTCAGTCATTTGATAGACATAAAATATTTGGCAGACTGCCTGGCATATATCCAAGTGGTGCCTCAGCTGAGTGTCCCAGCTCTCTTTAGGGCTTCCCTGGTGGCTTGGAGGTAATGAATCCGCCTGCCAGTGCTGAAGACACAGGTTCAATCCTTGGGTCCGGAAGATCCCCTGGAGAAGGAAATAGCAACCCACTCCAGTATTCTTGCCTGGGAAACCCCATGGACAGAGGAGCCTGGTGGGCTACAGTCCATGGGGTCACAAGAGTCCTGCATGATTTAGTGACTAAACAGCAATTGATATATTGCATGCTCCTTAACGGCTTCATCTGGGTGTTTTGTTCGTGACTTTATTCTCAATGTCTAGAACTTTGCCAGATACAAAGAGGCAATCAATAAATATTTGTTGAATACATATTAAAATGTCAGCTATCAATTGATCATTATTATTGTTATTTAGGAGAGATGAAGGGTAATTTTACATCACATGCCTGAAGGAGTTTGATATGGCAACGAAGAGTAAGGTGTGCTGGGAAAGATGGTTTGGAGAAACTTCTCTGACTTATATAGTTATAGGATGGCTGAGATATTGCTGGTGCAAACCAGCATCTCAGGCATGGAATAGTTCCCTTGAGATGTCTGAAGGAAGAGCCATGCATGTAGAGACGTGCACAGAGTGGGGATGGTCGCCATAGAAGCCAGTACATCACCACACCACGAAGGCAGGAACCTGGGGAAGAAGAAACCTGTGCTAAAAACAAAGGCCCAGCTTCCTCTACAGCTAGAGCTCCTCCCTGTGAGGATAGGAGAAAGGCAGCCAGTCAGAGGAGAGAGGAATAGGGAGTTAGTCTCAGAAAATGAGGAGGTCATCTCAGAAGTCCATGATAAAGAGTTTTAAGAAGGCGGTCATCAACAATGTCAGACACTGTGGAATTCTATTTTAGGACTCAGCTGGACAAGGGAAAACTAATAGGTCCAATGTAAGCAAATTATATGTCACAATACGTCCAGTATAAACAAACATACACGTTGAGTGAACTTGCTGAAGATCAGAGTCTAAGTGAACATCCAAGACTTGAATTCTGGTAATTTTATGCTATCCTTATGTTACCTCTGAATGCTTCCCTTTGAATCCCCCAAGCTTCATGTCACGTGTGCCTTGAGCACACCTGTGCTGATGCCTGTAATTCTTCCTGGCATGCTCATCCTCCTTTACCTTTGTTGGTCAAAAGTTTTATAATTGTTTAAAAGATCCAGTATTCTTCCATCATGATATTATATCTATTCTTCCCAGCTATATCATCCCATATTTTTTCTTCATCTTCTCATCTGTAATTCTTTTGTAACATTGATCTTATTGTGCCTTTTATTAATGACTAATTGTCTCAAGCTTTTCTGACTCATTTGGGGCTCTTTAGGGCAAGATGGTTCTCATTATCTTGGTGTCTCCTGTGACACTTATTTAGCACAGTGCTTCGGACATAGCACAGGATCAATAATATCCTTGAAGTTGAAATAAGACATAAAGGGTATATTTCTCGCCATCTATTAAAGATCCTATTGTCTATTGAGTCAAAGATTTCATAAAAATCTAAAGGAGAGCCTAAAACTACTTTGGGCAAAAAGAAAGGCATATGACAGAGAGGAAAAACCTAAATGCAGTTCATCAACAGGGCACTAACTGGATAAACTCTGGTGTGTCCACAGGGCATAACAAGGAGTACGTTTATAAAAGGCAATGGAGTGATCCCAGAATGTATTCTGGGATAAAGCAAGTAAATCAAGAATAGTGGAAAGAAGCATGTTTAATTTGAGAAAATAGGAGTAAGTTTATAAATTATATGAGCCACAAAGGAAGCCCATGCATATGTGTATGTGTGTATATATACACACATACACATATATATGAATATTTAGAATAATGCTGGAAAGATAACACAAATAAAAAGGTTACACATACCTCTAAGGACAGTGAGGAAACAAGGTGAGGGACACAGGGGGTGAAGTGAAATATCTCTGAATATACCTTGCTTTAGAGACTCAGCTCTGGAACCAGAAAGGCATTTTACATAATTACAAAGCAAAATCAAATTTAGAAGATAGCGATCTCTAAAGATTGAAAGCAAAGTGAAAGAAATGAATTTAGCTGTGTGTTCAATAACCAAATAGAGAAGAATTATTTTGAGTGACTTCCAAACACAATAATTTGACTACATCTCTAGTGGCATACATTCCATGGATAAAAATAGCTATAAAATACACTTAAACATCTGCAATAATAATGTTGATGTAGTGTTGCTATGGTTATTCTGAGACTTCTATGTGTACATTGTGGGATAAATTAAATGAATGCTTATACTGGTATCTTGAGAACTAAAATTATTAGTGTGTGTGTGTGGGGGGGATATAAAGGTGTCAGATTGAAGAGAATAAGTAAAAACTCCTTAGTCTTGAATTTGATTTGGAAGTTTGAGTATGACTCATAATGAATCCCCTCAAATGAAAAAGAAAATAAAAATCTTATTTACTCGCTTAGCATATTGAAAAGTGCTGGATTCGATGACCAGTTCTGTAGCAATGAGTGTCCCTAGTATCACAGTAAGTAAGTAAGTAAGTGTTAGTCACTCATTCATGCCCGACTCTTTGCGACCTCATGGACTGCAGCCCACCAGGCTCCTCTGTCCATGAGATTTTCCAGGCAAGGATACTGGAGTTGGTTGCCATTTCCTTCTGCAGGGGATCTTCGCAACCCAGGGATCGAACCTGGGTCTCCTGCACTGCAGGCAGATTCTTTACTGACTGAGCAGAGGGAAGCAGAGTGGTCCCCAATCCCACTTCCAAATGGAAGAAACCAGGGCATCTGTAGAAATGTCTGACTCCAGATCTTGGACAGACAAAAAATAAGACAAGCCTGGACCGTCTTCGTAGAACCCAGAAAGCTACTATAATTAATGAGAATATGTCCAGAAGACCTAAAAGTCACCTTTATGAGACATCTATTGGTGAAAAGAGAATAATAACTACAAAACATACTTAAATCTGTGTTTATAGTAGCACTTAAGCCCAAACAAGATTTTTATTTCTGGCTATAATAGAATAACTGAGATTAGTCTAATCTAGAGAATCAATGCAATAAAAAGAAAGCCTCAGACATCTGAACACAAGTTTTCTTGAGTCTGCTGATGACTACTAAGTCACTAATGTGTGTGCTCAGTCACTCAGTTGTGTCCGACTCTTTATGACTCCCTGGACTGTAGCCCACCAGGCTCCTCTGTCCATGAAGTTTTCCAGGCAAGAATACTGAAGTGGATTGCCAGTCCCTACACCAGGGGATCTTCCTGACCCAGGGATCAAACCTGCGTCTCTCACTTTCTCCTACGTTGGCAGGCAGATTCTTTACCACTAGCACCACCTGGGAAGACTCTAAATCACTAATACATTACACAAATGCGTAGGGTGCAACTGCAGGGTTGGGCAAAGAATAGCCAGGAAGCTGTAAGTTAAATCATTTCCAGACCCCATACAGGGCTGAAGACATTAGAGCTATCAGCTTCAGTGGAGAGTCCTTGATGAACGATAGGGATTCAGTAGAGACCCCAGTGGAGTCACGCTTTAGTAGTAAGGATAAACTGGTTGCCATGCCCTGCTCCAGGGGATATTCCCAGCCCAAGGATCAAACCCAGGTGTCCCACAATGCAGGTGGATTCTTTACCATCTGAGCCACCAGGGAAGCCCAAGGATAAACTAGCCTGGATTAAAGTCTGCTATAAACACAATCTAGCAAAGCTTCAAAAGAAATCTCAGAATAAATAGGTGATCATCTAGTAACTTAAGTGCTTGTTAAAGCAAAGTTTAACACTCTTTGAAGGAAGGTTGCAGGTATCTGTAGAGGTCCAAGAGGTAATCATATATAGTTGATTCACTCCGTTGTATGGCAGAAACTAACACAAATATCATAAAGCAACCATATTCCACCCCACCCCACCCACCAAGGTGGGAAAAGTAGGGATGTGGCACAATTCTACCCACTAAAGGCACTTTGAAGTGAACCTTCTCTGGCTATTTCTATCTAAAACTGCAACCCTTTCCCCAGCATCCTCTATTACTCTGTCTTCCTTGTTTCCTTAACACCTACTGTTATTAAACATATCACATATGTTGCTCACTTTAAAAAAGATTTCTGAGGGAGAATGTGATACATGTATGGCTGAGTCCCTTTGCTGTTTACCTGAAACAATTGCAGCATTGTTAACCAGTTATAATTCAATACAAAATAAAAAAGTTAAAAAAAAAAATTCTGCCTTCTTCCACTGAAATATGAGCTCCAAGAAGGCAGGGGATTTCATCTCTTTTTATTCACTGCTCTATCCCTTGTTTCACTAGGCATTCAATAAATCTCTGTTGGATGAGCAAAAGAATGTTGTGGGAAGTTAGGTATTTTGGCACAAACCAGAGCTGAATGTCTCCGGACTTCTGGAGATTCATATCGACTTAAGGACAACTGTTCCTCCATGAGAAACAGCTTTGCTATAAACCTCATAGTCCCCAGAAAGTCATCGTATTCCATTCTCTTCCTCCAAGTCAGTGTGTTTGCTTTCTGGCTAGCTACCATTTTTATTCTCAATTCATCTTCCCCAAGATTTTTAATTATCATAGGGAATCCATAAGATCCATGTTATGAAAGGGACTGAGGCAAGAGGAGGAAAGGGATTTCTTTTTCTTTCTGATCAATATTAGTTATCAACTTTCACTGCAAAAAGAAAAAGCCCAATCTCTGATTCTCATCTACCTTGATTTCCATTGTTGTTTTGTTCAGTCACTAAGTCATGTCCAACTCTTTGCAGGCTCCATGGACTGTAGCATACCAGGCTTCTCTGTCCTCCACTATCTCCTGGAGTTTGCTTAAACTCATGTGCATTGAGTCAGTGATGTTATCTACCATCTCAGCCTCAGCTACCCTCTTCCCCTTTTGCCTCCAGTCTTTCCCAGCATCAGGATATTTTCCAGTGAGTCAGCTCTTCCCATCAGGTGGCCAAAGTATTGGAACTTCAGCTTCATCATCAGTCCTTCCAAAGAATATTCAGAGTTGATTTCCTTTAGGATTGACTGGTTTGATCTCCTTGAAGTCCAAGCAACTCTCACTTGGAGAGAGTCTCAATTTCCACTGTTACTACCACATCAATTCATCCACACCAATGCTTTTTACAATCCATTAGTGGGTGGAAAAAACCAATTTACTTGAATGTGACTGGTTTCTTAAAAAAGTGTACTGAAAAGATAGGAGAAATCCAAGTTGTGTCAGAAAGTTTTTGTAAGTATTATTTTCAGAAACTTTTGTTTTGGTTTAGTGTGTGTGTTTCTGGGCATGTCTGTCAGCTCTTGATGTAAAAAATATTCTGCACAGGCATTCATTCTGTTTTTAATGAGAGGAGAAATTTGTTAAGGATAGATATTTGATTCACTCTGTTTCCTCTCTATTTGAGTCTCTTCATTGTGCTTCTTGTCATTATAGCACAAGTCAGCACCTGACCTACACATGAGTGTGCACAAGGGGCATCTGGGAGATCATTAAGAGGAGTTTCCCAGGCCCCACCCCCCTAGAGACATGTACTTGATATGCCTGGATTGAGCTCAGCATCAGAATTTTGAGTTGGTTCCCTGGAGTTTCTGATGTAGAGTCAAGGATCATATTTTACAAATATCCATAGTGCAAGGACAGATTAAATCAATGCAGGTGTTGATTGATACCAACCAGCTATGCCTGACTTGTCCAGTGGACATTCTTACTGAGACCACAGTGGACTGGAGGATGACAAGCCTTGTGCCTAAGGAGATGAAGATTCCTTGCATTGAGGCAGCTTCCTCTTTTCATGGAATTACCTATTCACTCTTCCTCCATCTATGGGGAATTCACCTGTGCTGACTCACGGAGGACTCATTTCCAGATTTTGTCTCATGCAACAAAGTGTGACTTTGCCTTCAAAGACATTGTGCTGCTTGATTGTCCAGAGATCTGACAAAGGTCTTGTGAAAAGCAGAGCTCACAGAACACACAGTAGATCCTATCAAGAAGGTGAGATGTGAACACCTGGGGGCTGCACTTGTCAGCCTCGGCCAGACTTGGAGGAGGTACAACAGGTGTTTTCTTGTTTTCTCTGCACAGGAAGGAAGATTCTAACAATAAAACACAGCTTTAATGTGTAAACAGTCATCTACCCATTTTTAGGCTTAGAACATAGCAGGGCATGTGGCAGAGCTGGTTGTGATAATGGTTGAGGAATACTCCCAGATTCTTAAAAAAAAAAGTGCTCCACAAATACCATATACTGACAACATTATGAATATATTACATCTATTTCACTCCTTCCTAGTCTAATTAATCCCTGGAATTTCCCACATCTTTGATTAACCATTACTTTATTATAGATGCAGGCTTCCCTAGTGGCTTAGTGGTAAAGAATCCACCTGCCAGTGAAGGAGATATGGGTTCGATCCCTGGGTCTGGAAGATCCACTGGAGAAGAGCAGCCCACTCCAGTGATCTTGTCTGAGAAAATCTCATGGACAGAGGAGCCTGGTGGGTTCCAGTCCAGGGCATCGCAAAAGAGTTGGACAGACTTAGTGATGAAATAGCAAACAATTTATAGATATGTACTACCAATCAAAGCATGAGGAAGTGAGGAGGATCTGGCATTGTCTAAGACTCATCCTGGACCTCAAATAATGGAAACACATAAAACTCACTATTAGTAAATGCTAGGCATTATTGTCAGCAGGTAACACATATTGGTTCATGTAATTCTCCCATAGCCCTAGAGGTGAATACTGTTACTATACCTATTTTAGGACTAAGAAAATTGAATGCAATGAGGTCACATGGCTTACTCAAAGTCACAGAACTTGTAGTCATGAAGTTGAGACTTGAACTCACATAGTGTGACTCCAAAGTCTGTGAAGTTAACCACTATGCCACATTTTTTTTTGGGGGGGGTAGAGTTTACAGTGTAGATAGGGAAGAGGTGAGACTTTTCTCCTTAATAAAGGAGGAAACCTTGTTTTGAATGGGTGAAGGGGAGTGGTAAGTACATGGTATAGTTGGAGCACTTTTAAAGTTTCCAAATTAGAATATGTAGGGACTTCCCTGGTGGTCCAGTGGTTAAGACTGCAAGTTCCAGCGCAAGGGTTGTGGGTTCAATCCCTGGTTCTGACACTAAGATTCCACATGCCTCATGGCCATATAACCAAAACATAAAACAGAAGCAACATTTTAACAACTTCAATAAAGACGTTAAAAAATTCTCCACATCAAAAAAAATCTTAAACAAAAGAGTTAGAATATGTATAATTTATTCCAGTGGTTTTATGGTATCAGTTTGATAAAGTGGTTAATTGTGCATGCTAAGTCACTTCAGTCATGTCTGACTCATGGTGCACCCATGGACTGTAGCCCACCAGGCTCCTCTGTCCATGGAATTCTCCAGGCAAGAATACTGGAGTGGGTTGCCACACCCTCCTCCAGGGGATCTTCCCTACTCAGGGATTTACATTGCCTGCAATGGCAAGTGGATTCTTTACCTCTAGCGCCACCTGGGAAGCCCTGGTTAATAATAGATCATAGGTATTTACAGGTGTGTCAGTTTTTGCTCACATTTCTGATGGGTGACTCTTCTACACGGGTGGGACTCTGAATCTCAGCAGAGCTTGCTCATAGGTTTGCGTTCACTTTGTATTGTTTGGCCTCAGCAGGTTGGCTGGTTGTAGATGGCATCACTCAAACTTCTGGTGGGTTACTGGCAAGGAGCATGTCTGCCACAGGTCTCTCATCATCCAACAGGCTAGCTAAGGCTTTTTCATGTGTCAGGATTGCCGAGGCTTATTGGTGGCTCAGATTGTAAAGAATCCGCCAGCAATGCAGGAGACCCAAGTTTGATCCCTAGGTCAGGAAGAGCCCGTGGAGAAGGAAATGGCTAACCACTCTAGTATTCTTGCCTGAGAAATCCCACGGGCAGAGAAGCCTGGCAGACTCCAATCCATAGGGTTGCAAAAATTTGGTCATGACTGAGTAACTAAGTACACATTTCAAGAGAAGCAAGAAAGTGAAAACATAGTGTACAAGCCTTTCTAAGAAGAATCTTTGGCTCCCTATACAATCTACCACAGTTTGCCCTCTGAAAAATCAGTTACATTCCACCCATGTGCAAAACATACTTGTTTCATCTCTGAATCCTCTGAAATATCATCCAGTTACAGCAATAGAATGTAAGTCTGGGATCTGCTGAACTTCTTCAAGTCCAGATTTGATGAGGCTCTGTGGCTGTGGTTCTTTGAATGTGGGTCTCTTTGATCTAGAGACCTTAGACTTTAGTTACAGCAGCTTCCAACTTTTAGGTGTCAATTCCTGTAGCAGTTAGCTTTTGTTGTATAATGTGTATGTGTGTGTGTGTGTGTGTGTGTGTGTGTGTGTGTGTGTGTGTGTGTGTGAGCTCAGTTGCTAAGATAGGTCCAACTCTTTGCGACCCCACGGACTGTAGCCTGCCAGGCTCCTCTCTGCATGAGATTTCCCAGGCAAGAATACTGGAATGGTTTGCCATTTCCTACTCCTGGGGATATTCCTGACCCAGAATTGAACCCAAATCTCTTGCATCTCCTGCATTGGCATGCAGAGTCTTTACCACTGCACCACCTGGGAAGCCTTTGTATATGAAACTACTCTCGAACTCACTGGAATAATACAATAACCACTTTTTTTTTCAGCTTCTGATTCCATGGACCGACTATTACTTTTGGTTTGGGCCAATCAAACTTGGTTGACGTTTGCTAGGTTTGCTCATGAGCCTCTTGTCACCTGGCAGAATGACCAGTGACTGAGTGAGTCATCTGTAACCTCACTCATACACCTGGAAGTTGAAAGCCAATTGAAAGTTGAGGCAACAGGGGTAACTGGCTATGTGTTTCTCATCATCAAACAAGCTAGGTCAGCCTTGCCCACATGATAGGTGAGCTTTAAGAACAGATAAAGCCCCAACACATAAACACTTTTCAAGTCTCTGCCTGCTTTGCAGTCTCTGTTGTTCCACTGCCCAATCAAGTTATACGGTCAAGCCCAGAGTCAGCATGGGAAGAGGCTCCCCAGGGGTGTGGTCACAGGGACGGTAACTATGGCAGCCAGTTTTGCAAACAGTTATCACAGGTATAAAATAAAGAGAAGGAAAGAGGGAAGGACGTATTTAAAATCCTATCTGAAGGAAACTGGCACTGTCAGAGATTTATCTCTTAGAAGAAGCAACCAGCTCCAAAAGAGTGAAGGCTTTGACGTCTCGTCCCATACTAAGTGAAGTAAATCAGAAAGAGAAAGACAAATACTGTACGACATCACTTACATGTGGAATCTAAAGTTTGGCACAAATAAACCTATCTACGAAACAGAAGCCGACTCACAGACATAGAGAACGGACTTGTGGTTGCTAAGAGGGAAGTGTGGGGAGAGGAATGGACTGGGAGTTTGGGGTTAGTTGATGCAAACTGTTACATTTAGAATGCATAAACAACAAGGTCCCACTGTACAGCACAGGGAGCTATATACAATTTCCTGAGATAATCCATAATGGAAAAGAATATTAAAAAAGAATGTGCATATGTTTATATCTGAGTCACTTTGCTGTACAGCAGAAATTAGTACAACATTTTAAATCAACTATACTTCAATTAAAAAAATAGAGAGAAAAAAAGAAATCTTATATCAGTGGCTTAGCAGATGGTACAACTCACTGTAACTTGCTCTTAGAAGATAAGAAATATAAAGTAATGAAACTGTGGTAACCTGATATATAACACTGACCTTTGGACATTTAGGACACCCTGAGGAGATATGCAGATGACACCACCCTTATGGCAGAAAGTGAAGAAGAACTAAAGAGCCTCTTGATGAAAGTGAAAGAGGAGAGTGAAAAAATTGGCTTAAAGCTCAACATTCAGAAAACTTAGATCATGGCATCTGGTCCCATCACTTCATGGCAAATAGATGTGGAAACAGTGGCTGACTTTATTTTTCTGGGCTCCAAAATCACTGCAGATGGTGATTGCAGCCATGAAATTAAAAGACGCTTACGCTTTGGAAGGAAAGTTATGACCAACCTAGACAGCATATTAAAAAGCAGAGACATTACTTTGCCAACAAAGGTCCATCTAGTCAAGACTATGGTTTTTCCAGTGATCATGTATGGATGTGAGAGTTGGAATATAAAGAAAGCTGAGCACAGAAGAGTTGATGCTTTTGAACTGTGGTGTTGGAGAAGACTCTTGAGAGTCCCTTGGACTGCAAGGAGATCCAACCAGTCCATCCTAAAGGATATCAGTCCCAGGTGTTCATTGGAAGGACTGATGTTGAAGCTGAAACTCCAATACTCTGGCCACCTGATGTGAAGAGCTGACTCATTGGAAAAGACCGCGATGCTGGGAAAAATTGAGGGCAGGAGAAGAAGGAGATGACAGAGAATGAGATGGTTGGATAGCATCACCAACTCAATGGACATGGGTTTGGGTGGACTCAGGGAGTTGGTGATGGACAGGGAGGCCTGGCGTGCTGTGGTTCATGGGGTCGCAAAGAGCTGGACATGACTGAGCAACTGAACTGAACTGAACTGAGGAGTAAATGGCCTAGAGAGTTACTTTCTTTAATTGCATATACATGGAATTGATTTCAACGTACATTGAGTGATTGAAAGAGTGACCTGGCTGGGCTATCCAGTACGTTCTACTTGTGAAGGACCAAAACGACAGGGACAGCAATAAAAAGAGTTCACATGTTTGCAGAGAAGGCAGGGAATGCAAACTCTTGCCATCCAGGGCTGAATTTAGGGCTTCATTTCATTACCGAAGGGCTTACAGGTGGCTCAGTGGTAAAAAATCTGCCTGCCAATGTAGAAGACACAGGATACACAGGTTCAGTTCCCGAGTTGGGAAGATCCTCTGGAGAAGGGATAGGCTACCCACTCCAGTGTTCTTGGGCTTCCCTTGTGGCTCAGCTGGTAAAGAATCTGCCTGCCATGCGGGAGACCTGGGTTCGATGCCTGGGTTGAGAAGATACCCTGGAGAAGGGAAAGGCTACCCACTCCAGTATTCTCGCCTGGAGAATTCCATGGACTGTATTGCCGAGAACACACTTTATTACTGATGCACCATCAGCAGTGGTGATATGTTGAAAGTGAAAGCGAAGCCAGCACTCTCCTTCAAATATGATAGAATGTTAATAGATGTTGCAGGGGGTGGAGGTGCTACTCTGGAAATCTACAGATCTATAAATCATTATAAACATTGTTTCTCTGGATAAAAATGTTCTCTGTTCCAAACAAATAAGTGACTTGGAAACTAGCTTTTTAGGTGGAACAGCAGCCTAATTTGGTGAAAATGTGTCCTTAAATGGTCTCCCAAGGAATGGGATATTAAATTGTTCCTCTCCTAAACAATGGAATGCCTAATTATTTCTTTTCCAAATAGTTCCATGCTCAATTGTTCCTTTCTCGAGCAATGGAACATTCAATCAGTTCTCTCCCAAACAATGGAGCACACTCAATTGTTCCTCTTCCAACAGTTGAATGCTCAATTGTTTCTCTCCCAAGCACTGAACCATTCAATTATTCAGGTGAATGCAGTTGAAAAGCTTCCACTTCTAGCAGTATTAAGCAATGCTGTGACCAGAGCAATAGTTTGGCTCAGGCTTTCTTTGTTGGAGTCAGGCAAGTTCATGGCTGTTATCATGATCCATTGGGATCATTTTGAAACTTTCTGAATAAGAGATTTTCAATAACTTATTGGATCTTCAGCTTCTGCCAACCAAGCAAAGTAGATAAGAATGGTCTTTCCATTGTGGATACCTTTATTGATATGTCCAGTGTGTGCATGCATGCTAAGTTCCTCAGTCATGTCCAACTCTTTGGGACCATATGGACTATAACCCACTAGGCTCCTCTGTCCTTGGGATTCTGCAGGCAAGAATACTGGAGTGGGTTGCCATGCTCTCCTCCAGGGGATCTTCCTGACCCAGGGATCAAACCTGCATCTCTTGTGTCTCCTGCATTGGCAGGAGGCTCTTTCCCACTAGCGCCACCTGGATATGTCACAGCTGAGAGGAAGCTGAACAGAATACTTTAATATCTGATGTATATTCAGTGAGTTCTGGCTACAAAGGTGAGTGAGTACCATCCCTTCCCTCATGAAGCTCACATTCTCAGATTCTTTCTTGACATATCTCCCTAGACATACATCAAGAGAGAATCATCTAGGTGGTTGCCAACTGCCCTGGCAACTCAGAGAATGGGGAGCTCCACTCTGCCTGGAGAGTTGGGAATGGCTGCCCAGAGGTTACAATTCATGTGGGCCTTGAAAAATGGGAAGTACTTGGAGAAAGGCAGAAGAAGACTGGGAAGGATACAGCTGGGCAGAGAGAAGAGCACAAGCATATCGTGCATATGCCTCGCAGAAGATGGTGGAAAGCTGTAGCTGTTATGTTTTAGATTTAGGACTCTGGAGTATGGTGATGAGACTTGAGGCCAAATTTGGAAGGACATAAAGTGACATTCTCTGAAGTTTTGCTTCTGAAACCCTCCAACTACACAGAAGGCAAGAGAAGATGTGGTTGACAATAGAGAGCCCAGAGATGAGCATAGTCTCAGAGATGTCCAGGTAAGCCCTGATTACATGGGACATGGAACGAGTTCCCTGATATCTCTTTAACTGACAAAAAAGTGGAACATACACAGAAGTGCCAACTTTGCCCATATCTGACAGGAGCCAACTTTCTTGTCTGACTCCTGTTTCTTATTTGTAGTCTCCAAGTCTCTGTGGATTCTCAAAATTCTTCTGAAGACAGGATGTGAAACAAATGCTCCAAGAAATGTTCTTACTACTGAGACCCTTGCTTTGTCTTGGACATATAGATGAAGTGTCTGGGGGATATAAACAGTACACAGACATTCTCTTCCCCTGTAAATGAGGAAGTGTTAGAACATAGGATACAGATAAGCTCCCCTTAAGCACGTACAATCATCATTTAGGGTGGAAGCTTATAAAATAATACACATCCTTTGTCAAAACTGGGAAAATCAGAAACATGTCAAGACTCCTGATCACATTTCCATGCATAGATATTTGTTGTTGTTGCTGTTCAGTTGCTAACTCATGTCCGACTCTTTGCGACCCCATGGACTTCAGCATGCCAGGCTTCTCTGTCCGCTATCTCCTGGAGTTCATTGAGTTGGTGATGCTATCTAACCAGCTCATCCTCTTCCATCCCCTTCTCCTTTTGCCTTCAATCTTTCCCAGCATCAGGGTCTTTTCCAATGAGTCAACTCTTTGCATCAGATGGCCAAGCAGAGATATATGTAGATCTTAAAAAATATTTCAAGTAAACCTGGAATTATACTGGTATTGCATAGTTTTTTATTCTGCATTTTAATTTTACCTTCTCTCATGAGTATTTTTATGTGTTAATGTACTTGGAAAAAATGTGACATCTGTATTTGTGAAACAAATATATTTATATCATGCTCAGTGGGTGTGTCACTTTATATATATTAATGCTTTTATTTCTCACAGAGACTCTACGAGGTAAGTAACTTTCCTTCATTTTTTGTTGTGGTAAAGTACACATAACATTTACCACTTTAACCATTTTTAAGTGTATCATTCTGTAGCATGAAGTATATTCACAGGGCTGTAGAGCCATCCCCACCATCCATCTCTAGACTTTTTCATCTTCCCAAACTGAAGCTGGACCTGTTAAATACTAAGTCTCCATTTCCTTTCCTTGCTGCCCTTGTTTACCAACATTTTGCTTTCTGTTTTTATGAATTCAACTATTCTAGGTGCATCATTCAAGTGGAATCATACAGCATTTGTCCTTTTGTGATTGGTTTATTTCACTTAGCGTAATGTCTTCAAGGTTAATCCACCATGTAGCATATGTCAAAAACTTCCTTCCTATTTGAGCCTGAATAGAATTATTTTGCATGTATATAGACCACATTTTGTTTATCGATTCATAGGCCAAATGGGCACTTGAGTTGTTTCAACCCTTTGGCTATTGTGAGTAACACTGCTATGAGCATGGGGGCACAAATATCTGTTTGAGTCTCTGCCTTCAATTCTCTTGGAATATACCTGGAAGTGGGATTCCTGGGTCATACAGTAATTCTATTTTTAAGGTTTTGAGACATAACCCTAGTGCCATTTTATGTTATCCAGGTTCTCTAGAGAAACACAACTGAGAAGATATATGTACATTGCATATATTTTCTCTATTTTTCTATCTATCTATCATCTAAGGCAATAGATCTATGAGAAGAAGTCAGCCCCCATGAGGATGGAGATTGACATGTCCCAAGATCGGCAGTCAGCAAGCAGGAGAACCACAAGAACTAATGATTCAGTTGACTCTCAAGGCAGGAAAAACCCATTGTCTCAGATCACAGGCAGTCAGGTAGGAGGTTTTATCTTGAGAAGTTGTATCCAGAGAAGTGTCAGCCTTTTTTGTTTATTCATGCCTTCAATTGATTGGATGAGGCCCACGTTAAGGGAGGACAATTTACTTATGTCAGTCTAAATTCCTCCCCAAAACATCCTCATAGAAACACATAGAATAATGTTTGACCAAATATCTGTGTACCCTGTGGCCCAGTCAAATTGACACATAAAATTAACCCATCATACATTTGGAGGTAGGTAATATTGATGTTGTTGTTATCTAGTCACTAAGTCATTTCCAGCTCTTTTGTGGCCTCATGGACTGTAGCCCATCAGGCTCCTCTATCCATGGGATTTCCCAGTCAAGAATACTGTAGTGGTTTGCCATTTCCTTCTCCAGGGATCTTACCGACCAAGGATCTAACCCACATCTCCTGCATTGCAGATGGATTCTTTACCACTGAGCCACTGGGGAAGCCTGTAGGTAATATTAATGTATCTATTTTACAGATGGGGAAACTAAGGCAGAGAGATATTAAGTGATTTGCCCACAGTTATGGAGCCAGCAATTGGCACAGCTGGGATTTGAACTCTTCTAAATTAGAGCAAAAATTCCTGCTCTTGGCCTCTACCATATAGTGCCTTAAAATATGTGTAACCTCTCTCCTTATCATGCTGAGGACTTAAGTTGCAGTTAGCTTTCAACGTGAAAAACAGCACTGCTTCAAATAACATTGTTTATATGTGTACATCTTTATTTTATTAGGATTAAGTTAAAAATAGAATTAAGACGAGAAAGGAGCACAAACCTTTTTAAGGATCTTGATATAGACAATATTGCTACATTATCCTGAAATGGTTTTACCAATTAATCTTCCATCAGCTGGGGACACTTAGTTCATGATGACCCCCTCAACACTGAGCATTTGATATTTAAATGCATCATTGACAATTTGATAAGATGATTTTAATTTTTATCCTTTAAATTATTAGTGAAGTTTAACATTTTCTTCCCAGTTATTGGACAAATGCAATGTTCCTACATGTCAATGACCTGATTTCCCTGGTTTTCTAAATGACTTCTGAGATTTTTGCAGGATCATGCGTGCAGTGACATCTTTGTCAGTAAATGACAAAGTAAAAATAAAAGGTAACTTCCAGCGATACGCCTCCTCAGGATGAGCCCTTATGCTGGGGGCACCTTCATAATGACACCCTGTCACTTAATGGGAATAGGAGTGGCATTTAGTAGACAGGTGTGTTAGTATAGGCAGTTGTGGTTTGGCATTTTCTGGACCACTGCTCAAGTGTGGTGTACCACCTGAGAGCATGTTAGAAATGCAAATTATCCTGAATGAGAATCTCTGAGGGGTGGATCCCACTGGTAGTTCTGAGTTTTAACAAACTCTCCAAACACCACTCAGCAAAAAGAAATGACTGCACTCTGATAAACGCTATATCATGGATAAACTTCAAAACCGTGATGCTTGGTGAAAGAAGCTGGACACTGAAGACCACACATTTTATGATTCCATTTATAGGCAATGTCCAGAAAAGGCAAAATTTATAAAGACAGAAAGGAGGTTAGTGGTTGTCCAGGCTTGGGGGTGGTAACAGGAATTAATTGTTGGCGGGCTTGAGAGATCTTACTGGGAGAATGAAAATGTTCTAAAACTGATTTATGGTGCCATTCAGTAAAGTTACTAAAAATCATTGAATTGTGCATGTGAAATAGGTGAATTTTATGATATGTAAAATATATCTCAATAAAAAAGCAAGCTCTCCAGGTGATTTTGATGCTCATTATAATTTTAGATATGCAGACTCAGACACACTGACCTAGTGTTTCCCAAACCTGACTAAAGACAAGCATCTCTTGGAGTGCTGAGTGAAAACAGAAACAAAACAGATTTCTGGGCCCCCATGTAAACTTCCTGAATTATAGTCTCCACTGGGTGGGTATGGAAGGGCACAGTAACTCTTGTTATTCATTGGATATTGTTTGGGAAACACAGAAGAGAACTTAATTATTAGAAAAATCATGAATTATTAGAGAAATGCAAATCAAAACTGCAATGAGGTATCACCTCGCAAGAGTCAGAATGGCCATAATCAAAAATTCTACAAATAATAAATGCTAGAGAGGGTGTAGAGAAAAAGGAACCCTCCTACACTGTTGTGGGAATGTAAATTGGTGCAGATACTATGGAGAGCAGTATGGAGGTTCCTTAAAAAATTAAACATAGAGTTACTATATGATATAGCAACCCCACTCCTGGACTTCCGTCCAGAGAAAACTGTAATTTGAAAAGGTGTATGGGATCACCCCAGTGTTCACCGCGGCACTATTTACAATAGCCAAGACATGGAAGCAACCTAAATGTCCATTGACAAATGAGTGGATAAATAAGATGTGGTGTATACATACATACATACATATATATATATATATATATATATATATATATACATACATATATACACAAAGGAATATTATTCAGCCATGAAGAAGAATGAAATAATGCCATGTGCAGCAACATGGACGGACCTAGGATCATTATATTAAGTGAAGTAAGTCAGAAAGAGAGAAATATCATATGATATCACTTATATGTGGAAGCTTTTAAAAATGATACAAATGAGCTTATATATAAAGCGAAAATAGACCCACAAACATAGAAATCAAACTTATGGCTACCAAAGGAGAAAGAGGAAGGAGGGATAGATTAGGAGTTTGGGATTAACATATACACAGTACTATACATAAAACAGGTAGGTCAGTGGGGTAAAGACTCTGTCTGCCAAGCAGGAGACACAGGTTCAGTCCCTGGGTCAGGATGATCCCCTGGAGAAGGAAATGGCAACCCACTCCAGTGTTCTTGCCTGGAGAATTCCAGGGACGGCGGAGCCTGGTGGGCTGCCATCTATGGGGTTGCACAGAGTCGGACACGACTGAAGCGACTTAGCAGCAGCAGCAGCATGGTCTAGATGGCTGTTTGAATTTCAGCCATCACATCCATGTTTTGAAAAGTAGGATGGAGGAAAATGAGATTAAGGATGTGTATATCTTTTTACTTTCAAGGCAAGTTACTGGAAATCCACTCTATACTCCTCTACCTCTTCATCAGACAGAATGAAGTCACACGACCACAACTTCCTACGAGGAAGGTTAGAAAATGCAGTTATTTAGGTGGGTACCTACATGCTAAGCTACAAATCAGGGTTCTATTAAGGAAAAGAAGAGAATGGATACTTGGCCACAACTAACACACTCAGTGACACTAATGTGCTTGGCAGTTATTTTCACCTTATTCATCTTTTCAGACAAGAAAACTGAGGTAGAATTGCTAGATAAAATATAGGCTGCCCAGGTAAATTTGAATTTCAAATGAACAACATTTTCTTAGTACAATTATGCCCCTGATATTGCCTAGGACATACTTATGCTCAAATTATCCACTGTGTATCTGAAATCAAATTTAATTGCACTTCTGCATTTTACCTGCTAAATCTAGCAGCTCTCAGTGGAGGTTTAGAGAGTCAGCATTCTCAAGACCACTTCTTAGTTAACAGAGATTGACTTGAACCCAGATCTGTTTGTCTCTGGAAACCTGGTAATAATTCATCCACCTTTTGTAGATGTCCAGCATTCAGTCTCCTGATCTCTTTGTTCTGAGATCCTCCCTCTGAGATAGAGGTCACTAGCCACCTTCTACCCCACTCCAGTACTCTTGCCTGGAAAATCCCATGGACGGAGGAGCCTGGTATGCTATAGTCCATGGGGTCGCTAAGAGTCGGACACGACTGAGCGACTTCACTTTCACTTTTCCCTTTCATGCACTGGAGAAGGAAATGGCAACCCACTCCAGTATTCTTGCCTGGAGAATCCTAGGGACGGCGGAGCCTGGTGGGCTGCCGTCTATAGGGTCGCACAGAGTCGGACACGACTGAAGCGACTTAGCAGCAGCAGCAGCCACCTTCTATAAATGAGAAACTGAGGTTCTGAGTACATGGGATGATTCTAGCTCTATCATTTACAAGCGAGTTGACTATGGACAAATGATTTAATTCCTCATGGTGAAGCTTCCTCACCTGAAAAAAAAATGGGCAAAATAATAATAGTTCTGATCTTACAAGATTGCTGTGAAGATTAAATTAGAAAGCAACTAAAGCTTTTAACAGAAGGCTTGCCACTGAATTAAGCTTCAAAGGATATTTAGAAAATTGATTTGGTTTCTCATTGTCCTGTTGTAGATGTTTAATTTGATCCAGATCTTCCCATTGTAAGCCCGTTGTAGTGCTGAAATAGCTATGTAGCTGCACAAATGATTATAGATACTCTTAAGATGAATGAGAATTCCATCACTGTTTAAATTGTTGGAGTGACGTTTAACTCCTCTTCCAAACCTAGATTCTTAGGACAATCTGTTATATCATTTAGCAGATCTCTTCTAGTTTCTGTGTGCTACTGTATGCAGTAGCACTCCCTCTTCCTTTTCCCTTAATTCGTTTTGCCAGACATCTGTTGTATTTATTAGTCTTTTAAAATAGCAAGTTTTTTTAATTACTCACCTTTCTAGTTGTTTTTTTCTATTTTTAATTTCTGATATTTTCTATATTGTTTCATCCTCTATTTCTCAGTTTTTTACTGTAATTTCTTGAGCTTAACCTCAATTTTTAAATTTTCAATGTTTTTCCTTCTATGTAAAAATTCTTTAAAAGATTTTGATACACACACACACACAGTTTTACAATAATATATAAATGTAGTCATAAACCTGCTTTTCCTCGGGGTGACTTTTTTTCCCCACATCCTTAATCTTTTTATCTTCTTGCTCTCACTGTATACTTATATTAATATACTATGATGAATTCTTCCATATTTCTCTTGGTATCCATATAGTTCTGTGTTGTTGTTGTTTAGTCTCTCAATCATGTCTGACTCTTTTGGGACCCCAAGGACTGTAACTCACCAGGCCCCTTTGTCCATGGGATTTCCCAGGCAAGAATACTGGAGTGGGTTGCCATTTTTTTCTCCAGGAGATCCTCCTGACCCAGAATGGAACCCACATCTCCTGTATTGGCAGTCAGATTCTTTACCACTGAGCTACCTGGAAAGCCCATAAGATTCTATATAGATATTTTGGCAACCCATTCCATTATGCTTGCTGGGAAAATCCCATGGATAGAGGAGCCTGGCAGGCTACAGTCCACAAAGAGTCAGACATGGCTAAGAGACTGAGCACACAAAATACACGTACGTATCACATGTTTGATAGTACTGTTCAGCTTATACAGATGGAGTCATATTGTATGCTCTTTCAGGCATCTTACTTTTCTCACTCAACAGTTCCTTTTAAAAATGTTTCCAAGTACTCAGATAGTTTTAATTAATTTTCTATAAATGGACTACATACTATTCCATGTAAACATTCCATAGTTTACTCAGTCTTTGATCTATTAATGGGCATTCACTTGATTTCCAGTGCATTCTATTTAGAAAAATACTGAAATAAACACCCCAGAATTCATGCCTTTATGTACTTATTCTTTCATTTCCGTAGGTATATACTCTGAATTGAAGTGATTCATTGAAGGGGATATGTATTATTAATTTTAAATAGATGTTGGAAAATTTGCTTTCTACAAATGCTGTGGCCTTCACATTTCCACCAGCAATATGTGAAAGCACTTCTAAGTGTATCCCCATTGGCAACACTATAGTAATTTGATTTTAGGAGCTTTATAGTATAGCCTGATACTTAGTGTTCTTTTTGTGTGACTATTCCTGGGCATTTATTCTTTCATACGGTATTGAAATGTGTATAGAGATGGCAAACTTATTGATGTAATAGAATGGAGAATCCAGACACTGATCCCAAAATATTTGTGATAAAGAAAGATTATTTAAAATCTTTTGGGTTTGATTATATACCTTGCAGAAAATAAAAAATAGATTACCATAACAGATGGTCTTAGTCTCCTCTGGCTTTCATAACAAAATATAATAGACTGGTGGCTTAAACAACAGAACTATATTTTCTCACAGTTCCGGAGGCTACAAAGTCCAATATCAAGTTCTTGGTAGTGCTCGGTTTCTGGTGGGGATTCTCTTTCTGACTTGAAGACGGTCATTTTCTCACTGTGTCCTCACATGATGAAGAGAGAGTGATCTGTCTCTCATGTCTCTTCTTACAAAAGTATTAATTCTATAGTGTCAAGAGTCCCACCCGAATGACCTCATCTAACCTCCTTTTAGGCCATATTTTCAAATACAGTCATTAGGGGTTAGGGCTTCAATGTATAAATTTTGAGTGGACAGAACTCAACCCATAGAACACATGATGTACAAAAAATTCCGTATAGATTGAAGTATATGAATAAATATCTTACAACGTATCCAGGGAATAACATGTACAATATGGGACCTTGAGAACTGACTGACCATAGTTAGAGACCCAGAAGCTTTAAAAGCAGAATATTTGTCTATATAAAAAAACTTAAACTCTGTATGATGAAAGATGCCATAAACAAAATCAATGGGCAGAATCAATAAATAACAGATCTGAAAAAATTAATATTGCTGAAAGATCAAGACATGGTATCTGTAAACTAAAAATGTACTTACAGCTTGACAAGAAAAAGATGATATAACAGTAAAATGATTTGAAAGGGCAATTCAATATTTCTCTTTTTTACATACAGTGAAGACTCAATAAGTGTTTGCATTGTGTATACAACTGTGTAGCTGCCATACTAGTCAAAATATAGAATACCACCAACACTTCAGAAGATTTCCTCCTGTCCTCTCCTGGTCAATATCACCACCCCAGAGGTAACTTCTGTTCTGATTCCTACCACCATAGATAAATTGGGTCTATTCAGGCATGTCTAAGATCATATAGTATGTGCTTGCAGCCATCAGGGCCCAGTCATAAGATGGAAACTACTGGCTTCACTCGCGCTAATACCTGTGAGAGTGATTCATGTTGCTCTGTGTTTGAGTGCTTTGTTCTTATTTGTTGCTGTGCAGTATTTCATACCTGATATAGAAAATTTTATCACTTTTTCTGTTGTTGGACATTTTGACCATTTCTAGGATTTGATGGTGATAAATGGATATAAAATTCTGTACATGCCTCTGTACATATGCACTCATTTCTCCCGTACACATACATAGGAGTGCTCTTTGAAGTTTTTACTACTATGTTCACAAGAGAGGTTGACATGCAATTTTTCAAAATGTCTCCTGTAATGTTTATTCTTCAGTGCATTACTGGAACAAATAAAAATAGCCACTGAATTAGATTTGCTAATATTTTGACTTGACTTGCTTCTTCTCTATTCAGGAAGGATATTAATCTCAATTTTTTGTTTCTTACAATGTGCTCGTCAGGTTTTAGGACAAGATTATACGAACTATGATAGAAGTTAGGAAGTGTTCATTGTTTTTCTGTTTTCTGGAAGAGTTTCAAAAAGATATGTGTTATTTGATCCTCTGCTGTCTGATAGTGAAGCCTTGTAGTTACAGGATTGTCCACACTTTCAATTTCTCCCAGTAAAAGTTTTAGTAATTATGTTTTTCAAGAAATTTGTTCATGTCATGTATTTAATAAATTTATTGGAATAAAATTTTTCATAATATTCTCTGATCCTTTAAATGTCAGCAAATTCTATAATAATGTAACTTTTTATTCCTGTTACTCATAATTTGTGTTTGCTCTTTGTTTTATTTCTTTATTTCTTATTGTTTTATTTTATTGATCTTGTCAAGAATTAACTTTTGGCTGTATTAATTTCTCTATTTTATGTCTATATTCTCATAATTTTTTCTGCTTCTATTTTTGTTTTTGTTAACATTTGGGGGACTTAATTTAGTGATTTTTTTTTCAAGTTTACTGAGTTAAAAGCTTAGATAATTGATTTTCAACTTTTCTTTTTTTCCTAATATATGCACATAAATATATACTTTCGTCCCAGGTCCTACTTTAGCTTCATTTAACAAATTTAGGTATTAATATTTGAGATATTCAGTATTCAGATAAAAATATCTTCTAAATTCCATTTAGATTTCCATTTTGCATGTGGGTTATTTAGAGCTATGTTAACTAAGTTTCAATCACTTGGAAAATTTCTAGTTATCTTTCTGTTATTGAATTTTAATTTAATTTCACATTCATCAGAGTACACATTGAATTAATCTCTTCTTCTTTGGAGTTTTTTTTTTAAATAATTGTTTATATTTCTTCCTTTTTAATAATTTTATTTACTTTTGTCTGTGCTGGGTCTTCATTGGTGCTTGGGCTTTTCTCTAGTTGCAGATAGCAGGGGCTACTCTCTAGTTGTGGTGCACGGGCTTCTCATTGGGGTGGCTTCTCTTGTTGTGGAGCACGGGCTGTAGGGAGCATGAGCTTCAGTAATTGCCTCATGGGCTCAGTAGTTGCGGCTCCTGGGCTCTAGAGTACAGGCTCAGTAATTGTGGCACATGGACTTAGTTGCTCCTTGGCATGTGGGATCCTCCTGGATCAAGGATCAAACTCATGTCTCCTGCATTGATTAGCAGGCAGATTCTTTACCACTGAGCCACCAGGAAAGCCCTGGAATTCTTTTAAGATTTGATTTGTAGCCTGCAGTACAGTCTGTTTTGATAAATGTTATATGTGTTCTTGCAACAAATATGAATTCTGCATTGTTGGATATATCCCATTTGGTCAGATTGGTCAGATTTGGTCATATTATTCCAATCTTCTATAGACTCACTATTTTTTTCTGATTGTTTTGTGATAAACTCAGATACATGTATTAAAATTTCCAACCCTTATAGCTTTGTCTATTTCTCCAATTGGCTCTACTTAAAGTTTGTATACAGTAGAGGTTTATTACTAAGTACTTTCAACTTGAGGAGAGCTATATGTTCCAATAGAATTGACTCTTTAATTATTATTTTATGTGTTTTTCTTTTTCTCTCATTATAACTCTTCCTTTAATGTTACCTTTCTCTGATCTTAATATAACCACACCTTCTTTCTTTTGCTTAATGTTTAAATATTGTTGATATATATTTTTCATCCTTTTACTTTCAACCTGTCCCTTATATTTGAAATGTATTTTTTGTAATTAACACACATGCTGGTCTTGTTTTTTCTTACTTCATTGAAAATCTTTTAAGTATTTATTTTAATTCAAGGCAGCTACTTATAAAATTGAGGTTAAGATTATCAAATTTACCATGTTGGTATTTTTTGTATGTCCTTTCTCTTCTTTGCTCTATTACTCCCTGTTTACTACATATGAGGTATTTATTATGTATTTTCACTAGTCCATTTTATCTCCTCTATTTTTTTCTTTCAATATCATCTTTTTGTGATTATCCCAGAAATTACAAAATGCATTCTAAACTTATTATAATCTACCTACAATTAATATTTTATCACACTCAGAACACTGCTTCATCTTTACTGTAGTTTAACTCCACTTATCTCTTTTCTGTTTTTATCTCTTTTCTGTTTTTTTCTTTTTTTATCATGTATTTCTCTTAACATATGTTGTATTTTTCACAAGGCATTGCTATTAATGTTGCTTTAAACCATCCATATATTTCTTAAAGTGAACCCATATATTTACCCTCTTCAGTGCTGGTCATTCCTTCTTGAACTGTCATACAATCATTGGGAGTAAATTTTCTTCATTCCAAAAAGTTTCATTTCTTTCAATGTGAATTTGTGGACCACAAATTCTTTCCTTTTGTGTTTTTCTGAAAATGTCTTTGTTTTGCCTTCATTTTTTAAGGATAGTTTTTCTGAGTAGAATTGTATACTGACAATTGCTTTTCTCAGAGCTTTAAGAGGCTATTCTTTTGTTTCCTGGCATTGCTGGTATCTGTTGATAAGTGAGTTATCTTTGTCTCTTTTGTTCTCCAAAGGCAGTTTCTCCTTTTGGTTTGGAATTTTTAGGTTTTTATTTTGACATTGGTGCTCAGTGCAAAGTTTCTTAGGAGATTTGAGGTGAGTCAGGAGGACCCTGGAGTAGCAATGCTGTTTCTTTGTCTGCTGTGTCATGACTGCCTCCCATCTCCCATCATGAGTAATGGGACAAGACCTAGATGGTCCTTCACACTGTTTGCAGTTCCAAGATCTGTGTATCTCTGGCTCAGAAGGATGGTGCCAGGAGAACTGGACTGAGAGCCCAGGAACTTGAGTTGAAGTCTGAGCCCTTTCCTTACCTCCTATGACCCTGAGTAGTTCAGTTCCCTCTCTGAGCACCAGCTGTCTTGTCTATAATAACAGAAATGTGGGCTGTGGTTGCCAGTACCCCTTGCTCTAACCTTCTGTGGCCTAAAGTCAGGGTCATTAGAGTCATCAGATTGATGGGAGACTTCTGCAGCACTGGACCAGGAATCATGGATTCTGGCTTCTAATTCTGTAGTTTAATAACTAGAAGTGAATAATGATGATGGTGACAATACTAAGTATTCACTGAACATGTAATGATGTTCTAGTCTCTGTGTTGTGTACTTTGCCTGCACTATCTTACTTAATCCTCAAAATAAATCGCAGTTCAGTTCAGTCGCTCAGTCATGTCTGACTCTCTGTGACCCCATGGACTGCAGCACACCAGACTTCGCTGTCCATCACCAACTCTGGAAGCTTGCTCAAACTCATGTTCATTGAGTTGGTGATGACATCCAACCATCTCATCCTCTGTCATCCCCTTCTCCTCCCACCTTCAACCTTTCCCAGCATCAGGGTCTTTTCCAATGAGTCAGTTCTTCACATCAGGTGGCCAAAGTATTGGAGCTGGAGTTTCAGCTTCAGCATCAGTCCTTCCAATGAATATTCAGGACTGACTTCCTTTAGGATTGACTGGTTGGATCTCCTTGCAGTCCAAGGGACTCTCAAGAGTCTTCTCCAGCACCACAGTTCAAAAGCATCAATTCTTCAGTGCTCAGCTTTCTTTATAGTCCAACTCTCACATCCATACATGACTACAGTAAAAACCATAGCTTTGACTAGATGGACCTTTGTTGGCAGAGTAATGTCCCTGCTTTTTAATATTCTGTCTACGTTGACCATAGCTTTTCTTCCAAGTACCACACATCTTTTAATTTCATGGCTGCAGTCACCATCTGCAGTGATTTTGGAGCCCCCCAAAATAAAGTCTGTCACTGTTTCCATTGTTACCCCATCTATTTGCCATGAAGTGATGGGACCAGATGTATGAAGAACTACAAGACTTCCTAGAACTAACACCCCCAAAAGATGTCATTTTCATTATAGGAGACTGGAATGCAAAAGTAGGAAGTCAGGAAATACCTGGAGTAACAGGCAAATTTGGCTTTGGAGTGCAAAATGAAGCAGGGAAAAGTCTAACAGAGTTTTACCAAGAGAACTCACTGGTCATAGCAAACATGCTCTTCCTACAACACAAGAGAAGACTCTACACATGGACATCACCAGATGGTCAATACTGAAATCAGATTGATTATATTCTTTGCAGCCAAAGATGGAGAAGCTCTATACAGTCAGCAAAAACAAGCCTGGGAGCTGACTGTGGCTCAGATCATGAGCTCCTTAGTGCAAAATTCAGACTTAAATTGAAGAAAGTAGGGAAAATCACTAGACCATTCAGGTATGACCTAAATCAAATCCCTTATAATCATACAGTGGAAGTGACAGATAGATTCAAGGGATTAGATCTGATAGACAAGTACCTGAAGAACTATGAACAGAGGTTTGTGACATTGTACAGGAGGCAGTGATCAAGACCATCTCCAAGAAAAAGAAATGCGAAAAGGTAAAATGGCTGTCTGAAGAGGCCTTAGAAATAGCTGAGAAAAGAAGAGAAGTGAAAGGCAAAGGAGAAAAGGAAAGATATACCCATTTGAATGCAGAGTTCCAAAGAATAGCACAGAGAGATAAGAAATAAACCTCAAAGTGGCTTTTACTATTTTCTATTTTACAGATGCAACAATTGGTCCACAAGGAAGTTAAGTATCTTACCCCAGGCCACAGAGTGAGGAAGAGAAGGAACAAAAATTGGAACCTGGGGAGTTTGGCCCCAGGACACATGCTGCCCTCCTGCCTTTGCTGACACTTCATCACTTCAGCATGAACTGCAGCTTCATAATTGAATCATTATAATGGATCAATGTTTACAACACTTTAGAATTTATAAAACATTTCAAAATCATGTTCACCTGATCAAATCCTCTTAACATTGGTTTTATGGCCTCAATTTTGAAGCTGAGAATACCGAAGATTAAAAAAGTTAAGTGACTTTGCACAAATTCACAAATTGGTTGGTAGCAGAGACGTTACTTAGATGAGTGCTCCTGACTCAAGGTTCAGGGATTCTTCTCCTGCGGCATGGCAGCTAACTCTGTGAAAAGAGAAATAATCACCTCCCAATGGCCTGCCTCACACGTGAGAATGTGAGAAGGTGTAAAATGTCCTACAAACACGTGTCCTCCTGGCTTTAAGTTCAAAAACAAGTCCCCATCCTCCTTGTACACTATCCATCCACAGCACTTTCCAATGCACTCCTTAATGAGCTAGCCGTGGTGCTGAAGATGGGAACTGACACAGGAAGCTGGTCCTCTTTCCCTCAGGCATTTCATCTGGTGGAGCCTCTGACACCCCACCGGTCCCCATAGTAAGGTGGACATGACAAGTTAATTCTGCAGCAGGCTGGGCTGGAGCCAGCCTGGCAGCCATGTAATGAGAAGGGCCTTTGTTGCTGCTGGTAGGAAGGGGGAAAGTTAAAAATGACAAGCTGATTATCAGAGACAAATTGTATTATGAAGAAAGCAAAGTGATATCTCTTGGTTCCCCTGGAAAATTGTTCTCTCCACCTGGAATGACTTGGTAGCAGGAAGAGGGATTGATCAGGAAGGCATCAGGCAGGTTGGTGACTACTTGGCTATAAGAAAAATTCAGGATGCCATTGGAAGTTGACAATTGCACAAAAAACAACAGGAAAAATTGCCCCTGTTTCTTAGGGTTCACAAAATCACAGGACCCATAGGGGCTTTGCAGTAACTGACATTGAATCCTCAGTAGCTCTTGTCCATCCTGACCCTGATTCGTTAATGCAGCTCTCCCTGCCCCCATCCCCATGACCCACACAGGCAATGACCAGTAAGGTGGAGCTGAGAACATGCTAACTCCCTTGGTGACAATAGTGTCTAGAGGAAGCAGTCCAGTTCACCAAAGACCACATGGCCTGAGAGCAATCTCCCTAGAAGTTTTCTTTCTTCCTCCCCTACCCTAGTTCTGTTCTTATTTGTGCCTGAATTTTGACCTGGTTAATCACCTTTAGACTTGGTTAACTTCAGTTTGTTTGGGTTTGCTTTGAACTTGCCTGTTCATCTGTTTCCTCTCTCCTCTGATAAGCACCTCTCAGCCTGGCTGTCACCCCTTGTCACTCAGATCACAGCACACTCCACATGACTAATACCTGGCCAGATCTCCCCACCCAGGTCCCTCTTAGACCCAGGCTCTTTCCCAGACTTGGGGATTATTGAATACAAAGTTAACTTTTATCCCCAGTGACTTACTCCAGACCACAGAGCAAGGGAAAAAAATGAAGAATTGTCCCAGAATTAGAGTTGTATGTGATAATACCAATACTGATAAAACTACCATCAGTGCTGTTACTACAATTTGCAGTAGCAGCTGTCAATGTACAGTGAGCACTCCTGTGCTGGTCTGAGTACATTCTTTGCAGTTCATCTATTATTATCCCATTTTGCTGATAAAAAACCTGAGGTCCTGAGGTTACATAATTTTCCAAAGGTCAAAAGGGTAGTCAGCACTCCATATGGCATGCAGAAGAGTGTGGGAATGTGGATTTACTTTCTGGGGTCCATGTTGACCCAAAGGGGAGCAGAACAGTAAGAATCTCCATGTAGTAAGTCAAGAAAAAGCTCTGGTATTTCAAATGATGAGAAGTTGACTCAAGGTGGCTTACAGGCAGTGATCCAGGAAGCCAGAAGAGCAGGTTTCAGAGTTTGTTTCATTTAGGGATACACCAGGGATATGGGGCTACCGTTCCATTTCCCCCCAGGTGTCTTGGTTCTACTTCTTTGTAGTTTGGCTTTGATCTCAGGCTGACTTCTCAGGTCAACACTATAGATGCTGACAGCTCCCGGGGCTACCTGGTCCCTCACTCACATCCAGGAGCAGAGAGATGACTTTTTATCTGCCAACCACTGAATAAAACTCTTGAAGCTCATTCCCTTGTGACAACATCAGTCCTGTACCCACAGGAGAATGCCATGTACTGGTTGGCGGACACCTGGGAGAGTGCATCCCTCTGGCTTGGGTACCTTGTCTCCCAGGGGCAAGGGTGCATAGGATTGAGGTGAGGCAGTTTAGTTTGCAACTCCTGTATTTTGTGAGTTCATGGGCTCTTTCTTTCATCTCTGGCATCATAAGTATCTACCAAAAAACAGTGAATTGTGCCAGATATACCTACTTCTTAGCCATCTTGTCATCTCCGCAGCTGTAATTCCTAGGAAATAACTATAATCCAACCACCTCCTACCACTGGAGATGGGAAGAGGAATGCAGACAACTGGCAAGGGGAAGGAAATGAGCTGGAGGCCACCAGTTGTTCTCTGTAGTCACCCACCCAGTCTTTGTAAGGTAACTGAAGTCTCATCCCACTCCATTTCTTAGGGATGAGAGAAGAAGTAGATGGAGAAGGTAAATAGAGCATACAGGCCACTCCCAGAGTCACTGGCAGGCAGTAGGGGTTCAGTGTGACTAGGTCAATAACTTCAACATCCCAGAAAGAACATCAGAATTCTCCACTTATGTTCCAGACACCTGCTCCCTCTGGCCACTGGGCCAACCTCAGATCACAGGGGAACTGAGCTGATGGGTAGACTTCTGTCCCGGAAGGAAAAGTACAAGAATGCAAGGGCTGAGGCATGACTTGGTCTCAAGTTGGTATCTTCTGAAGGTGGGGCCTCTTATCTTCTCTCTGTTCTGGGCTTCTGTTTCTGACAGATCTCCTATTTCTCAACAGTGGGTTTGAATCCATTGCCTGATTTTGACCCCGATGTTGACCCTTTTTTTGCCCTTTAGTTCCCTAGATTCAACTCCTTTAGGCTCATCCTTGATTTTTGAATTTTAGACCTCAGCTGTTTTCACTCCTTACGGCTACTCACAGGGATAATCATGACAGCAATCACCATCTATTGAGTTCCTACTCTGTGGCTTGAGTTTTACAGATATTTTCTAACAATATTGCAAGGTTGGTTATTATTATTTCCATTTTACCTGTGAGACAACAGATGCTCAGAATGATTAAGTCACTTTCCCCAAGTCTCTCAGTTTACTAAATGTCAGTCTTGAGGATCAAAGTCCTTTCTGTCTACCTCCAATCTCCTTCTGCTTTTCACAATATTCCACCACATCTCACAGAACAAGTGAGAGCAGAGAATCAGGTTGGAAGACCATCTTCATGTAAGAGGGGACAGATGTGTACATGGTTCCTAACTCCATTCCCCAGGGTTTTACCCTCCATTTGGATCTCTTCCTGGCTGGTTCCTGCTGTGACACCATGCCAGGGCCCCAAGGGCCACAGTTACCCTTTCAACAGTCCAACCCAAGCTTGACAAAACTCCTTTTTCTTCTATTTCTTTAACACAACTGAGACAGGCTGGTATTTTCAGAAAGAGTTTTACTAACACTAAGAGAAACTGAAAGGAAATAATTGCAGTGAATACAGGCAGTATAAAAATAGCCAGTGCTCCAAATACATATTTCTGGCTCTAAGAATCACAGTGAGAACAGCAGAAAGCTTTTCTGTGGTCCAAACCTAATGCTAAGGAAGCAGTCCCTCCCCTACTCTCACTCCCCACCAAAAGCTGATATAAAGTCCATTTTAGTGGATCTCACTCACACCTATACTTCTGACATGGGCTGGGAGTCAAGATCTGACAGGGAAAGGAAGAATGAGTAAGGCAAGACATGGCTGCAGGACCCACATCTCCCTGAATAATCTCATCTAGTTCTGTGATCTTGATCACCATCCATATGATGATGCCTCTAGCCGGGATTTCTCTCTTCAAGCCTACTAGAAATCTCTGCTTGGATGTACTATGGATAAATGAGAGTCCCTATACTTAAAGTCATCACCTCTCTCCCTCCAAAATCCTACCTTTCTACCAGTAAACAGAACCACCAACCACACAGTTGAGCAAGAAAGATACCAGGAGAAAAGTCATTCCTGACTCTCCACCCATGCACAATTGGACATTAAGTTCTGCCAGTCCCCCCCCCCAAAGTCTCTGCATGTTTCCCCATTACCTCCACTACTACCCACATTCTAGTCACCTTTGTCTGTTACCTAGAGTGCTGTCTCAGCCTGCCTCCTGACTAGTCTGACTACCTCTAGTTTTACCTCCTTCAGTCTATTCTCTAGACTTGGGTTAACACTTTTTAAACACAAACTGATTTATGCCATTTTTCTTCCCTGAAACTCTCCAGGAGGCCTCTGTTGCCCTGAGAACAAAATATGAAACATAATCTGATGCTTCTTATTTCTCCAGGCTTAGCTCTCAGACACCCCTATACTTCTTACACTTCGTAACTTGTACCTGGTCCCTGCCCTTGTCATCCTGAATGGTGCTGATCTCCTCTGATGTGCTGCTTTGACATCAAATGTTCAAGTCTGCTCTTCTCTCTGAATGGAAGACCCTTGTCCCAAGCTCCCTTGCCTGCTTTCACTTGTTAGGTCTTAACTTAGATGTAACTAGCTCCCGAATGTTCTCTATATCCCATAAAACAGAGGTTAAGTGCCTCTCCTATGGGTCCTAACTTAATACTTGATCACTTAGAACATCTTCTAGCTCTTATGAATATCTGCCCAATTAAAGGGGTATGTGGGAAAAGTAATCGTGTCATCTCAGTCACTGTTATGTCACCAGTTATTATCATAGGGACAGGCACAGATGGGGTTGCACTCAATAAATATCTGATAAATAGATGAATTGATAGATGAGTGAATGAAAATAGGGTAACCAGAAACTTGGAGGGGGATAATGTGATTAAACATTGGTGTGGGAAACAAAAAATGATTCATTTAACAAAACATTTCCAAAATGTCTCACTGTATCAGGCCGTGTGCTGGACAACATGACCCCAGACATAAGGATCAGACTTCTTTCTAATGGGCAAGTCCCTCATCTTGGACCAGTGACTCTTGTTACACTTTCACAACTGTGAATTTCACCTTTTGGCAGGCCTAACTATGTATTTCAAGTAGGCTCCTGGGGACTTTGTCAGACACAGTTTATAGCAGCAGAATTAAGCTTTAAAAGAAAAATTAATTCCTTTCTCTTTTTTTCTTCTCTCCTTTCCCTTTGTTTTCCTTTCCTTTTCTTATCTTTCTTTTCCTATTTAAATGAAAACCTATGGCATGCCTGTCTTCTCCCACTTTCATCTTCCTCTTTTAATTCATTTGTGATGCTCCAGAGCTCACTTCTATTGTGATTTACTTAAAAATGTATTGGCGGGACCATAGCTAATGCATTTCTGAAGGTGGTGTGTGAGCATCTTAACTGATTACCCAGGATCCTCTGTGATTGACAGATTCCCAGTGGAGCATCCAGGCAGAGGAGAAGGTTGGTGAGCAAAGGCACTGCTGAGTTGGGAAGGGATTAGTGTTAATTCCTCCAGACACCGCCTTCGGATGTTTCTCGGTCAATAAGAGCTTAGATAGGGGAGAAGGTTTAAACACAGTCTTGTCTGTTCTCATCACCTGCTAATCCTCTGCTCTTCATTCCCACCATAGGCCCTGGTGCGGGGGCCTTAGGCGTGGATCTGCTGAGGCTCACAGAGCCCTTGAAGGCCTTCTTTCCTGCTCTTGGACCTTTCAGAGAGCCCTGAGTGGCAAAGACTTCCAGTGTTGTTTCTAGGCAGATGTGAGATGTGATCAGAAGCTGCTTTGTGGTCTACAAGGATGGTGGCAGGGCAAAGTAAGGGAAGAGTGGGTGATAGGCACAGGACAGAGAGAGAGCAAGTGAGGAAGCTGAGAAGGCCCTCATCAGCATCTTGTCACTGCTCTGCTCTGCAGCCCCAGTGGTTGTGGCAGATAGACTCTAGGGTGGTTTCAATGATCCTCGACTCCAGGTGTTCACACCCCTGTGTAAGTCCTTGCCCCTCCGTGTGGATAGGCCCTGCCACTCACTTCTAACCAATGGACATGTCAAAGGCAATAAGACCTCCTGTGAGCAGGTTATGTAAGGCTCATTTTGCTGACCAGTTCACTTGCGCTTCCCTTGTGGCTCAGCTGGTAAAGAATCCGCCTGCAATGTAGGAGACCTGGGTGTGATCCCTGGGTTGGGAAGATCCCCTGGAGAAGGGAAAAGCTACCCACTCCAGTATTCTGGCCGGAGAATTCCATGGACTTTAGAGTCCACAGGGTTACAAAGAGTCGGACACAACTGAGTGACTTTCACTTCACTCTAGGCAATCTTTCTTTCTCTGTCCAACTTTGAAGAAGTGAGCCACTAGGAATTTTACAACTACAAGGAACTGACTGCTGCCAACAAACTAAATGAGCTTGGAAGAGGACCTCTAGCCTCAGATGAGGTCCAGGTCTGGTTGACACCTTTCCTGAAGCCTTGTGACCCCTGAGCAGAGAACTATAAGCCATGCTGGAACTCCTGATGCATGGAGACTGTGAGATAATAAACATGTAATGTCTATAATAAACATGTAATGTCTGCAGTGGCAGAAACCAACGGTGATAAAAAATGAATGGAGTGGTCCCATTTCCTTCCTGCCTTGAGCACTAGGATCTGGATGTTATTTCTTCCATCATCACAAATGTCTCTTGGAAAAGGACAGTAAATCCATTCACACTTATGTGAACTTAACGAGCTACTCTGCCAACAGAAGCACTCATACACAGGGAGCCTTAAAAGCCATGGTTCCTTGTGAAAAAAACTGCTGCATATTAACCCGTTAGCAAATATATTAAGAACTCATACAACTCAGTAGCAAAAAAAAAATCTGATTTAAAAATGGTTAAAGAATGTGAATAAACATTTTCCCAAAGAAGACATACAGATGTCCAACAGGTACACTAAAAGATGCTTACTATCACTAATTGGCAATTGTAAATCAGAACCACAATAAGATATCATCTCATACCTTTTAGGATGGCTATTATCAAAAAGACATGAGACAACAAATGCTGATAAAGCTGGAGAGGAAAGGAAACCTTTACGCATTGTTGGTGGGAATGTAAACTGATGAAGCCAGGATCAAAAACATCATGAAGATTCCTCCAGAAATTAAAAATAGAACCACCATATGATCCAACAGTTTCACTTGGGGTATATATTCAAAACGAAATCACTATCTTGAAGAGATACCTGCATTCCTGTGTTCACTGCAGCTTTGTTTATAATAACTAAAACATGGAAACAACCTAAGTGTCTACTGATGGATAAATGGATAAAAAAGTTGTGATATCTATATATATGTGTGTGTGTGTGCGTGCTAAGTAACTTCAGGTTGTGTCCGACTCTGTGACCATATAGCCTGTGGCCTGCCAGTTTCCTTTGTCCATGGGATTCTCCAGGCAAGAATACTGGAGTGGGTTGCCATGCCTTCCTCCAGGGGATCTTCCCAACCCAGGAATCAAATCCATCAAACCTCTGTCTCTTATGTTTCCTGCATTGATATGTGGGTTCTTTACCACTAGCACCACCTGGGAAGCCAAATATATATATAAATATATATATATATATATATAGTCTTATATGCTTTATTCATCCATAAAAAGGAAAGGAAATCCTGCCATTGTGACATGGATGAACCTTGAGGGCATTATGCTAAGTGAAAAATTCAGAGAAGGACAAATATGATCTAATTTATATGTGGAATCTAAAAAAGCCTAACTCATAGAAATAAACAATAGAATGGTGGTTATGAAGGGCTGGGGGATGGGGGGAAAAGGGGAGATGTTGGTCAAAGGGGGCAAACTTCCAGCTATAAGATGAGTAAGTTCTGGGGATCTAATATACAGCATGGTGACTATAATTAACAACACCATACAACATACTTGAGAATTGTTAAGAGCATAGATTTTAACTGTTATCATCACCTACACAAAAAGATGGTAATTATGTGAGGGGATGGAAGTGCTAAATAACCTTTTTGTGATAATCATTTCACAAATATACACACGTATCAAATTAACTGCAATGAATACCTCAAACTGACACATGTTGTATGTCAGTAATATCCTAATAAAGCTGGGGAGAAGGTTTATTGGTTGTTTGTGACTATTTAATTTAGATAATTCACTATGTCTTGAGTTATATCCCCACTTTGGGGGAAGGAAGGTGGATAGTGGTAGCACTTTGAATTTTTCTCTCTTTTTAAACTATTCTTTGCTTGACAGATTTTCATGATCTGCTATTTTCGCTCTATTGGAGAGAAAATTACTTTCATTGTCAACTTCAAAACCCCTTTCTCAAAGCAAATCCTCTTTAGGCCTGAGTGGGTTGCCCCAGGCCAGAGGCTCCAGACCCACACAGACTCCCAGTTAAAAGGCAGCACCATATCCCCCCGCACCTGTCGTGAGTGGAAGCAGCCTTCTGAGAGGGTGCTGGTATGAGCACAGAGTTTGGATATCCAGATGAGAATAGTTTTTACTTTTTTCACTTAGATTGAATGAGCAGGAGCTCTAAAATCAGAAAGAATTAATTATTGCTTTCTGTAAGCTATTTACTGATGGTGAGCGAGTTATTTAACTTGTCCTGGCACCCCACTCCAGTACTCTTGCCTGGAAAATCCCATGGATGGAGGAGCCTGGTAGGCCACAGTCCATGGGGTCGCTAAGAGTCGGACACGACTGAGCGACTTCACTTTCACTTTTCCCTTTCATGCACTGGAGAAGGAAATGGCAACCCACTCCAGTATTCTTGCCTGGAGAATCCCAGGGACGTCGGAGCCTGGTGGCTGCCGTCTATGGGGTCGCACAGAGTCGGACACGACTGAAGCGACTTAGCAGCAGCAGGTACCCCTTTTCTAATCTTTTCTTGTTTTAAAACGATGCAGAACTATTTCTCTGGTTATTTATTTATGTGTTATTTATTTTTTTATTTTTGCCATGCCATGGGCCTGTGGGATCATGGTTCCCTGACCAGGGATAGAACCCGCATCCCCTGCATTGGAAGTGCAGTCTTAACCACTGGACTGCCAAGGAAGTCCCCTGGTGCTCTTTTTAACATACAATTATTGCAAACATTGGATGAGATAAGTGGTAAGGAGTTCTCAGCACCACGTCTAACCCCTGGCTTCTCATTCAACATATGCTAATTTTTTCTCCTGTGTGTTTGTAGAGCAGGGTAGTGAGCAAGATCAAGGACAAACTGAAATTTCCCAGGGATGATAAGCTATATACCAGAGCAGTGAGCTTGCTTCTTCTCCACCCTTTCCCCCTGATTTCTCCTCTTTTCTTTCCTTCTCTCTCCTGAGCAAATACATTCAAAGTGCTTAGAAGAGGGCCTGGCCACAAATCCTAATTTTTTCTGTTGTTAGTATTTCTGTTGTAACTATCATCATCTTCATCATCACTGTTACCACCGCCACCCCTATCATAATCTTCATCATCACTGTTACCACCGTCACCACTATCATAATCTTCATTATCACCATATCATCATCACCATCATCATCATCATCTCCATCTCACTGTTACCACCACTGCCATCTTCATCATCACTGTCATCATCTTCATCTTCATCACCACCATCATTATCACCATCATCACCACCATCATCATCATCAATGCCATCATTGTCATCATTGTCTCTTCCCTTCCAGCCCATTTTCCTTTCTCCAGTAGAAGTGATACACCTGTACCTCTGTCTGTAATGCTGAGGCCAACAGCCTGTGTAAATTACATTTCCTGAACTCCCTTGACATCTGGCTTCTTGTTCAGTTTTGCCAACAAGAAGATTCTGTCGGAGGGGGAAAAGCCTTATATTTGCTTTCTCTTTTTCTGCTCTTGGCAGTGTCTCCAGAAAAAGTTTCACCCTTTTGGGATGATCCTAGCTTCAGCCACAGCAGCCTCCTTCTTGGTGATCATAGCGTCATCAGGATGGTCCCTGTCAGTGTTTCCTATGGCAGCCCTCCACTGTGGTTTTAGTGCACACTTAGCCATCTCTGGTTGGAAGATGAGGGGAAGGGGGAGGAAGCAGAGAAGGAAGAAGGCAGGGTAATGGAGCAGAGTGGAGAAGAAAGTGGTGACAGCACAGCCTCTGACCCTGCTTTTCCCCTAAATGTGTTTGGATGAGTAGCCATTGGTTATCATTTCAAAGATCAGTTTAAAAAATGCTGAAAATAGGGGAGCAGAAACATGAAAAAAAATCTGAGTTCTTGACTACATAGTTGAGTTACTGAATCAACTAACCCTGGAAGCTTCCTACATTTAGACTTTGCTTTCTTGAGATAAACTTCATTATTTTTATACTAGTTTAAATATAATTCTATTAATTTCAGAAATTATCATCCTACAGAAAGAGAGAAACAGAAGAAATCTTGTCCATCTCTTTCTCCTCCTTCTCTCCTCTCCCCTGCCCTCCTCCTCCTCCTGTTTCTCCTTCTCTTGGAAAACAAGAAGATTTGCCCAGAAGCACCATGAAATTAGCTTCCTCTTGTATCTCATTGGTTAAAATCAGAGCTCATGTCCACACCTTAATAGGTCCGTAAAAGGGGATAGAATTATCACAGTTAGCCTAGACTGTGTGGTATAGGGCCTGATGTGGAGTCAACTGTCAAGAACTGTGACGACTGCTTCAGCTTCGTGGGTGCTGGTAGGAGACATGAAATTCCTGAGTCAGAGTCAAAGGGCACTGATTGCTCACAGCACAGCAAACAGCCTGAGCTTCAGATTTTCCTTGGTTTTCTTTGCCTCCCAAATCCCACAGGAGCAACACAGAGGGGCCCAGGAGAGTTTGCATCACCGCTCAGGAAACCCAAGGTTAGAGAACTCAAATATTTCATAATAGGCTGCAGAGAAATCTGTTATGTTCTGTGCATGAATGTCAAAAAATGTATCACGTGTGTTAAAAGTTTCAGAAACAGATGGGAAACAAAAAGTATTTAAAGAAATAATGGCTAAAGAAAGTCCATATTTGATGAAAAGTATATACTCACAGAACCAAAGAGCCCAACGAACCCTAAGTAAACTATTAAGAAAGTCAACAAAACAGAAATAGAGTCACAGATGCAGAAAACAGTCTTATGGTTTCACTGAGGTAACAAGGAAGGGATAAATTGGGAGATTGGGATTGACATATACACACTACCATGTAAAAATAGACATCTAATAAGACCTACTGCATAGCGTAAGGAACTGTATTCAATACTCTGTCATGACCTATATGGGAAAAAACCTTAAAAAAGGGTGGATATTGGTATGTGTATAACTGATTCACTTTGCTATACAGCAGTAAGAAACACAACATTGTAAATCAATTATACTCCAATAAAAATTAACAAAAAAGTTAAGAAAATTATACAAATATATATCATAATTCAATTGCCAAAAGCTAGTAGTAATTAGAAAATTAGAAAAGTCAGAGCAAATGAAAATCATATAGCATACAGAGGAGCAATCACAGCAAACCTCTCATCAAAATTTATACAAGCAAGAAGACTTTGGAGTGACATATTTGATGGGATCAGAAAAACTGTTCACTCAGTGAAAATATTATTCAAAAGTAATTGAAAAATAAAAGTTGGGTCAGTTTATGAGCAAATCAATGATATCAGACAGAAATTTCAATATATGTAAAGAAATAAACATGACGAGAAGTGACTAGTGTTGAAATAAATATAAAGTGCTTTTTCTCATTTTGTCTTTTGGCCACACAGCTTGCAGAATCTTAGCTCCCCAACCAGAGATTTAACCCGGGGCCACATCTATGAAAGCACTGACTCTTAACCATTGGACAGCTAGGGAATTTCCTTTTTCTCATTTTTAATTGCTTTAAAAGTTAATTGACTGTTTAAAGCAAAAATTTTAGCAATATGTTGTGAGGTTTATAACCTATAGAAAAAATTATAAGGTACAATAACACAAGAGATGAGAAGAGGGGGACATGGAAGTGCAAGACTATAATATTCTTATGCTATCCATGAAGTATTATAATATTGTTTGAAGGTAGACTATGATTAATTAAAGTTATATAATGTAAACTCAAGAGCAACCACTAAGAAAATAAATGAAGAAACATAGTCAAGAAGCCAATCATAGACACAAAATGATATGCTAAAGAAATGCTAAAATATACTAAATTAATTCAAAATAAGGCAGGAAAATAGGGAAAAGGGAACAAAGAACAGATGGAATAAAAAGAAAACAAATGTGCAATATGGTAGTTAAAGACACAATCACACTGACGATTACATTAAATCAAAATGGTATGATGCTCCAGAGATGCTCATATTGGATAAAAAATAAACACCAAGCTATATGTTACTTAAAAAAACCACTTTAAATATAAGGACATAGGTCAAAAGTAAAAGGAAGAGTATGCACACAGACACACACACACACACACACACACACACACATCATGCAAATATTTATCAAACTACTAGGCTGTTCTTAGTGTTTTATTTACATGCATTAACTCAATAAATTTTTTAAAAATATTTTTTGATGTGGACCATTTTTTAAAGCCTTTATTGAATTAGTTACAATATTGCTTCTGTTGTTTATGTTTTTTGGCATCAAAGCATGTAGGATCTTAGCTCCCTATACAGGCATCGAGAACCCACACCCACTGCATTGAAAAATGAAGTCTTAACCACTGGACCACCAGGGAAGTCCCAACCTCAATGAATATTTAAAACCATTTATGATGAATAAGGCATCATTTTGAAGATAAAGAAACCACAAAGTCTATGCTCTTGACTACCAAAAGACTTTAGACTTCTGGAAGGTAGGAGTAATACTGTATTTATGTTTTTATCTGGGCTTCCCTGATGGCTCAGTAGTGAAGAATCCACCTGCAGTGCAGGAGACACAGGAGATGCGGCTTCAATCCCTGGATCAGGAAGATCCTCTGGAGGAGGAAATGTCAACCCACTCCAGTATTCTTGCCAGGATAATTCATGGACAAAGGTGCCTGGCAGGCTACAGTCCATGGGGTCAAATCAGTCAATCCTAAAGGAAATCAACCCTGAATATTCACTGGAAATTCAGATCAGTTCAGTTCAGTTCAGTTCAGTCGCTCAGTCGTGTCCGACTCTTTGCGACCCCATGAATTGCAGCACGCCAGGCCTCTCTGTCCATTACCAACTCCTGGAGTCTACCAAAACCCATCTCCATCGAGTCAGTGATGTCATCCAACCATCTCATCCTCTGTCGTCCCCTTCTCCTCCTGCCCCCAATCCTACCCAGCATTAGGGTCTTTTCCAATGAGTCAGCTCTTCGCATGAGGTGGCCAAAGTATTGGAGTTTCAGCTTCAACATCAGTCCTTCCAATGAACACCCAGGATTGATCTCCTTTAGGATGGATTGATTGGATCTCCTTGCAGTCCAAGGGACTCTCAAGAGTCTTCCCCAACACCACAGTTCAAAAGCATCAATTCTGCGGTGCTCAGCTTTCTTCACCGTCCGGCTCTCACATCCATACATGACCACTGGAAAAACCATAGCCTTGACTAGATGGACTTTTGTTGGGCAAGTAATGTCTCTGCTTTCTAATATGCTATCTAGGTTGGCCATAACCTTCCTTCCAAGGAGTAAGCGTCTTTTAATTTCATGGCTGCAGTCACCATCAGCAGTGATTTTGGAGCCCCCAAAAATAAAGTCTGACACTGTTTCCACTGTTCCCCATCTATTTCCCATGAAGTGATGGGACCAGATGCCATGATCTTAGTTTTCTGAATGTTGAGCTTTAAGCCAACTTTTTCACTCTCCTCTTTCACTTTCATCAAGAGGCTCTTTAGTTCTTCTTCACTTTCTGCCATAAGGGTGGTGTCATCCACATATCTGAGGTTATTGATATTTCTCCCGGCAATCTTGATTCCAGCTTGTGTTTCTTCCAGCCCAGCGTTTCTCATGATGTACTCTGCATAGAAGTTAAATAAGCAGGGTGACAATATACAGCCTTGACGTACTCCTTTTCCTATTTGGAGCCAGTCTGTTGTTCCATGTCCAGTTCTAACTATTGCTTCCTGACCTGCATACAGGTTTCTCAGGATGGTCTGGTATTCCCATGTCTTTCAGAATTTTCCACAGTTTATTGTGATCCACACAGTCAAAGGCTTTGGCATAGTCAATAAAGCAGAAATAGATGTTTTTCTGGAACTCTCTTGCTTTTTTGATGATCCAGCGGATATTGGCAATTTGATCTCTGGTTCCTCTACCTTTTCTAAAACCAGCTTGAACATCTAGAAGTTCACGGTTCATGTATTGCTGAAGCCTGGCTTGGAGAATTTTGAGCGTTACTTTACTAGCATGTGAGATGAGTGCAATTGTGCAGTAGTTTGAGCAATCTTTGCCATTGCCTTTCTTTGGGATTGGAACGAAAACTGACCTTTTCCAGTCCTGTGGCCACTGCTGAGTTTTCCAAATTTGCTGGCATATCGAGTGCAGCACTTTCACAGCCTCATCTTTCAGGATTTGAAATAGCTCAACTGGAATCCCATCACCTCCACTAGCTTTGTTCGTAGTGATGCTTTCTAAGGCCCACTTGACTTCACATTCCAGGATGTCTGGCTCTAGGTGAGTGATCACATCATCGTGATTATCTGGGTCGTGAAGATCTTTTTTGTACAGTTCTTCTGTGTATTCTTGCTACCTCTCCTTAATATCTCCTGCTTCTGTTAGGTCCATACCATTTCTGTCCTTTATCGAGCCTATCTTTGCATGAAATGTTCCTTTGGTATCTCTAATTTTCTTGAAGAGATCTCTAGTCTTTCCCAATCTGTTGTTTTCCTCTATTTCTTTGCACTGATCGCTGAGGAAGGCTTTCTTATATCTTCTTGCTATTCTTTGGAACTCTGCATTCAGATGAGAATATCTTTCCTTTTCTCCTTTGCTTTTCACTTCTCTTCTCTTCCCAGCTATCTGTAAGGCCTCCTCAGACAGCCATTTTACTTCTTTGCATTTCTTTTCCATGGGGATGGTCTTGATCCCTGTCTCCTGTACAATGTCATGAACCTCTGTCCATAGTTCATCAGGCACTCTGTCTATCAGATCTAGTCCCTTAAATCTATTTATCACTTCTACTGTATACCCATAAGGGATTTGATCTAGGTCATACCTGAATGGACTAGTGGTTTTCCCTACTTTCTTCAATTTAAGTCTGAATTTGGCAATAAGGAGTTCATGATCTGAGCCACAGTCTGCTCCCGGTCTTTTTTTTGCTGACTGTATAGAGCTTCTCCATCTCTGGCTTCAGCGAATATAATCAATCTGATTTCGGTGTTGACCATCTGGTGATGTCCACGTGTAGAGTCTTCTCTTGTGTTGTTGGAAGAGGGTGTTTGCTATGACCAGTGCGTTCTCTTGGCAAAACTGTATTAGCATTTGGCCTGCTTCATTCTGTACTCCAAGGCCAAATTTGCCTGTTACGCCAGGTGTTTCTTGACTTTCTACTTTTCCATTCCAGTCGCCTATAATGAAAAGGACATCTTTTTTGGGTGTTAGTTCTAGAGGGTCTTGTAGGTCTTCATAGAACCGTTCAACTTCAGCTTCTTTGGCGTTACTGGTCAGGGCATAGACTTGGATTACTGTGATATTGAATGGTTTGCCTTGGAAACGAACAGAGATCATTCTATCGTTTTTGAGATTGCATCCAAGTACTGTCTTTCGGACTCTTTTGTTGACCATGATGGCTACTCCATTTCTTCTAAGGGATTCTTGCCCACAGTAGTAGATATAATGGTCATCTGAGTTAAATTCACCCATTCCAGTCCATCTTAGTTCGCTGATTCCTAGAATGTCGACGTTCACTATTGCCGTCTCCTATTTGACCACTTCCAATTTGCCTTGATTCATGGACCTAACATTCCAGGTTCCTATGCAATATTGCTCTTTACAGCATCGGACTTTACTTCTATCACCAGTCACATCCACAGCTGGGTATAGTTTTTGCTTTGGCTCCATCCCATCATTCTTTCTGGAGTTATTTCTCCACTGATCTCCAGTAGCATATTGGGCACTTTCTGACCTGGGGAGTTCATCTTTCAGTGTCCTATCTTTTTGCCTTTTCATACTGTTCATGGGGTTCTCAAGGCAAGAATACTGAAGTTTGCCATGCCCTTCTCCAGTGGACCACATTCTGTCAGACCTCTCCACCATGACTCACTGGAAGCGCTGATGCTAAAAGTGAAGCTCCAGTACTTTGCCACCTGATGCAAAGAGCCAACTCATTGGAAAAGACCCTGATGCTGGGAAAGACTGAGGGCCAATAGAGGATCAGATGGTTAGATGGCATCACCAGCTCAGTGGACATCAGTTTGAGCAAACTCCTGGAGATAGTAAAGGACAGGGAAGACTTGCATGCTGCAGTCCATGGGGTCACAAAGAGTTGGACGCAACTCAGCAACTGAACAAAAATGTTTATATCTATAGCGTTTGTATATCTACAACATGAGATCTGACTCATGAAAGGTGATTGATAATCAGATTGTTTGTTTTCTCTTGATGTTTATTTGTTTTAATTGAAGGATAATTACTTTACAGTATTGTGATGGCTTTTGCTATACATCAGCATGAATCAGCCATAGGTATATATGTTTTTCCCCATCCAGAACCTCCCTCCCACCATAATGAATAATGAATGGACGATTGGCTGGCTGGCTGGATGAAGGAATGAATGTACCTGGAGATGCAACAATGCCTCACCAACCCACTGATAGAATGTGCCCTGAACAGACCTCGGTTTGAAAATGACAAGAAACACTTCCAGCAGCAGACAATGATATACATTGATGACCAAGGTAAGACTTCAAGTTCTTCGGTGTAAAGAGCATGCCTGAAGTTGGTTACTAAAACCAAGCAGTGGGCCCTTCTAGAACCTGGGGTGGAGATTAGGGTGGAACTGGTAAAGCCTTGACATAAAGTCTCTTCCTTCTAAGACTACTCCCTCCTTGACTCTGAGAACAAACATCCTACCTCCTACCATCGCCTATATGGCATCCTGTCTAAAAGCAGTGTCTAGTCAGATGAGAATTTAGCGAGTCATTATATATTTAAATACTGCCAAAGAAACATTTCATTACATCTGTCTTGCAATTTTAGAGCATAAGGATAATGTGTTTGCCAGAGTTGTTAAGATGATTAAACTCATCAAAACCATTCAGAATATATCCAATGGATTAATGCCATTACACTCCTCACAGTATAGTGTATTTCTTTGTTTAAAAACCCATTCTTACAATTCTTATAAACTTTATTATAATAAATTATAAATTATAGATATCCACTGGAGATTGCTAAACCAAAACAAAACAAAAAATCATGAGAGATTAGAGGACTTCATTATAAAGATACTTAAGTGTCTCATGTCACCCAAGGGGAAGAAAGTAGCTGAGTCTCAGGAAAAAAGTTGGAACCAGGATCTGGAAAGACATCAAGATAATCTCTTTAACTCACATGTTCACTTTTCTTTGAACAATTATCTCATATTCTTCTAAAGCTTTCTTTTATATTCCACATTACACATGCCAAGCTATCCTTGGCCACACAATAGAATCTTGAGTTAACATCTTTTGCAAGTATAGGTCAGCCTTAACTATAATATCTATAACCAAATTTTGGCTTTCTGGGAAAAATATTCAAATTGGCCCGTTTTTGATTCAGTGTAAAATCACCTAGAGGAATAACAAGTGTTATTTTGTTGAGTAATTGAAGTAATTAGAGAACCATTAAAAAAGAAATCTAGACAAACATTCCAAGGGTATAAACTGTTTGAGAGCAGCAACTCTCACTCCTCTCCATGAATCTTGGCACAATGCCTGACATATGATAAGCAGTTGTAAGGATTTTCAATCCTAAAGGAAATCAACCCTAAATATTAATTGGAAAGACTGATGCTGAAGCTGAAGCTCCAATACTTTGGCCACCTGATGTGAAGAGATGACCCATTAGAAAAGACCCTGATGCTGGGAAAGAGTGAAGGCAAAAGGAGAGGAGAGTGGCAAAGAATGAGATGGTTAGATAGCATCACCAACTCAATGGACATAATTGGAGCAAACTCTGTGAGACAATGAAGGACAGAGAAATCTGGTGTGCTGCAGTCCATGAGACTGAAGAGTCAGATACAACTTAGAGACTGAACAACAACAACAAAGATTTTAATTCCAATCTGTCTAATTTCAAAGCCCTAAAGTATCTTCTACTTGTATCCTTTTTTTCCTCTATCTGTACACAACTCGTTTATTCTTCTCTGTACCAGTCAGTGTAGGCTAAGTTATCCCACATAACAATTGAACCCCCAAACTAGAGTGATTTAGAACAATGATTCTCAAGGTGTGATCCCTAGACAGGCAGCATCAATGTCACCTGGGGACTTGGTAAAAATGCAGATCCAGATCTCCTGAATGAAAAACTTGGGATGGGGCCCACTTCTCTTGTTTTACTGAGCCCTCTGGTTGCTTTTGGTGTACACTAAAATTTAAAAAACTTAAATAAGAAAGATTTGTTTTTCATTAAACTTACAAGAGCACTGGGGATTGTCTGTAGCTTTGTTCTACATCTTACTTTGCTAGCATATGGAGCAGACCCCACTGAGACCAAAAAGAGAGACACAAGAGTTAGCTCTTAAAACTTCACTTCAGGGAATTTCCCTGGTGGTCCAGTGGTTGAGAATCTACCTTCCAACGCAGAGGACACAGATTTGATCCCTTGTGGGAGAACTAGGATCCCACACATTGCAGGGCTCTGTATGCTGCAACTAAGAGCTGATGCAGCTAAATTAAAAAAAAATATTAAAAAGAAAAACAATTTTGCTCTAAATTTACATTCCATTGTCCTCATCAAATCTCCCAGGAATCAGGCAGAAACCTAATCCTATCACAGAGAGGGGATACCTAGGAAGGGAAGCAGAACTACTGTATCCATTTGTACATTTTCTCATTTCTGTATGGATTTACAAATGGTAGGAAGTGTGATACTTTGACAAACATTTTCAAGGCCACAAAACTATCATAATTGTTCCTGTTGTGAAGATTGCTTTGTTCCGCTTGCATGGCCATTTTTCTGATCCCACACTCCTGTGCACAACAATGTCTACATATATTTGGAAGAGCAGTGATGTATCCTACCATGTGCTTTTTCCTGTCTCCACTCAAATGTACCTTCTCAGAAAAGTTTTCCCTAACCTGCCTTATTTCATATGGTCTCCTTCTGTCACTCTGTCATGTTATCCTATTTAATTTTTTCGTAGCATTTACATCAAGCTAAAGCTATTCATTAGTTTAATTATTCTAAAATTGATTGCAACACAAGCTTCATCAGAACAGGGACTCTGTATTATTCACAGCTCTATCCCAAGAACTTAAGAGCAGAGCCTCATACAAAAATGTTCATTCAACATTTTGGGATATGAATTAATTACTATCCCCTGAGATGGGCCAGCTAAATTCTCACTGCTGTTTGAAAATGGAGCTGGGGCCACTCCTGAGTCTGAGCCAGGAGCTGGGGATGGCAGATAAGAAGGCTTCCAATCTGATGCCCAGACACAGAGCCCAATATGGATTTGGATCTGCTGGGTGAGGAACTCATTTAGAGAAGCCGTAAGCCTTCTGTTTATAATTCTACCCTGGAGTCTAGGTTCTTCCTTCCCAATATTGAGTATACGCAGCACTTGGAAGGAGGCTTCTTTTACCTCTTCTTAGTGAGAGAAATCAAATATCCTGGGAGAATATCTTATTCCCATCTCTAGGAAGGATATTATTTGAGTTACGTAATCCATTCATTTGAAAAATATATATTGAGTTGCCACTATTTGCCAGGAAACAGTAAGGAACAGGACAGAAAAATCTTTACTCTAGTGGAACTTATATTGGAAAAAGGAAGATAGGAATTAGTTTAAAAATTAATCCACAACATGTCAAGTGGTGAGAAGCCATATGAAAAAAAAAATTAAGCAGGGTAGAGCAGAAAGAGATGAGGTGCTATTTTATATAATGTGACCAGAGAAGACCTCTCTCATCAGGGGAACCTTGAGGAATGATTGAAAAGAAGTGAGAAAGCAGATATCTGGTGCAAGAGAATTCCAGGCAGAGGGCAAAGTCCTTTAGGCGGTGGTTTGATTGGCATGTTGGAGAAATTAAAAAGGAATCTGAATGATTGGAGCAGAGTGAGCTAGGGCTCAAACTTTTGGACCATGACCCACAGTGAGACATAAATTTTCTGCTGGAACCAAGGCACACACACACTCACTCATTTGCGCGCGCGCACACACACACACACACTGAACTCAAAATTTCACAAAGGAATGCTTGCCTTTATCCTGTGCAGTGCACCCTGATGTTGTCTATTCTATTTTATTCTATTTCATTACCTAATAAGGACCTCCTGTATAGCATTGGGAACTCTACTCAATACTCGGTCATGGCCTATATGGGAAAAGAATCTAAAAAGGAATGGATATATGAATATGTATAACAGATTCACTTTGCTGTACACCTGAAACTAACACAACACTGTGAATGAACTATACTCTAATTAAAAAAAAAAAAACGGTCCAGTCATGATTATCCATATAGATTACATTACCTATTAGTAGATCAGATCCCACAGTTACACTGAGATAGGTTGAGAGTGGTAGGAATTCAGATCAGAGAGGTAATGAGGGGCAGAGAATATGCTTTTTCAGGTTCTGAAAGGGGACTGGGTAAGAAGGCTATTAAAACATTTGGAGTTCAAGAGTGATTTATATGTTTAAAACATGACTCTGGGGTTTCCCTGGTGGCTCAGTGGTAAAGAATCCATCTGCCAATGCAGGGGACATGGGTTCGAACCCTGGGAGCAACTAAGCCCTTGCACCACAGCAATTGAGCCTGCACTCTAGAGCCCAGGAGCTGCAACTACTGAAGCCAGCGACCCCTAGAGCCTGTGCTCAACAAGAGAAGCCACCACAATGAGAAACCTGCTCACCACCACTAGAGAGTAGCCCCTGCTTGCTGCATCTAGAGAAAAGCCCAGTGAAGCAAAGAAGACCCAGCACAGCCGAGAATAAATAAATAAAATAAAAACATGACTCTGGTTGCTCTTTGGAGAATGTAATGTAATTGGCCAAAGGTGGAGGCACAGAGAACAGACAGAGGCTACTGTGACAGTCTACATAAGAACTGGTGAGAAGTAGTCTGATTATAGATTTATTTCAAAGAAAGACCCAGCACATTTTCTGATAAGTTGGACGTGGGGTGATAAATAAAGGTGAAAGACAAAGACAATTCTAAGACTTGAGTGACTGGAGGAATAGAGTTGTCATTTACTGAGAAGGGTCAAACTGAAGAAGAATTAAGTTTGGGAGAGAAAGTGAGATCAGAAATTTTGTTTGGGGTATGTAAACTTTGGATGTACCTAAGTGGAGCTATTAAAGAGTCAGTTTTATATTTAAATCTGGAAGTTAGTGCTGGAAAGATACATTTTAAGTGATGAGTTTACACATGGTATTTAAAACCTTGCTGGGTTATGTTACCTAGGGATTGTATATGAAATATAGGACAATGAGGTCTAACTCCTGAGCCTAGAGGCACACCAGCATTTGAAAGTTGGAATAGATGGGGAGAAACCAGCAAAGGGACTGAGATATTGTGACCAGAAAGGGGGACAAAGAGTGAGTGATGTCCTAAAGCAAAACAAGACAGTGTTTCACAAAGGAAAGAGTTGTCTTATGTATCAAATGCTGCAAGCGGGCTACGTAAGATCAGGACTGGGAACTGATTCTTGGATTGGACAATGTGAGGTGATTGGTGACCTTCAAAGAGGCAGTTTTGGTGGGATTGGGGTGAAAAAAGAGCCTGATTGGATTTGTTTCTAGAGAGAATGTCTGGAGATGAAGGAGAAAGAGAGGGCGTGGAAAATGATTTTGAAGAGTCTCCCTGTAAAGGGGGTCAGAGAAATGATGTGGTGACACTTAGGTGGGAAGTAACCCTTACAGCTGAGGCAAGACCTTTCGACCACAAGGGAAAGGCCAAGAAGACTTCAAAAGCTTTGACCAGCTTTTATGTTGATGAAGGGCTGACTTTAATAAGCAAATAGCAACTGTTTTTAGGCTCTATGCTGCTCTGAAACAATCTATTACTTGCATTCAAATGTATTCTAGTGGAAATGGTGCTAAATACATACTTTCTTCGGGCTCTTGGGTTCCTGGCAAATGGCGGTGTATATTAGCTAAGGATGTGGGCATTGGAATGAGTTCCTGACTGACCGCTGACCAGTTGGGCATTCTTGGGTAAGTTATTTAACATACATAGGCCTCAGTTTCTTCATCTAAACAATGGGTATATAATTGTTCTGAATCCATAGGGCTATTTAGAGGGTTAAATGAAATAATCCTTAGGAAGCACTCCTGCAGTGCTTTGAAAATTATAAATGTTTAACAAATATAAGGAACTAGTATTTACTTTCTATAATCTTCACTTAACAGCTCTGGTTAAGGAAAATCCTTTGCACACGCCCAGCCTTTGGAAGACCTACAAAAGCCCCACTATCCCTGGCTTCCCTGGTAGGGCAGAGAGCTCTGAACAAAAATTACCTCAAATAAACTTCTAGACCAGGGATCAGGGCCCAAAGAGGAACTGTTGAGCTCTGAGTCCTGGACATTTTTCTGCCAGAACAATGGGGCAGCACAGTTCCCTTCACAGCTCTCTCCTTTCCTCCCCTAGTCTGCCTCCTCTTTGACAGAGTTATTCAGCTGTTCATCATGCCACAACAGCCACCGGAATATCCCAGTTCTCTGCAAGCCTCGTAAGTGTATTTACTGCTGAGCAATGCTGCCTCAGAACAATTAAATCAAATGACAGTTGTCAAAAGTCTTGGCAGTTCTTTGGCCTGTGACTGCCAGACCCTACTTCCTTTGTAGGTTGGCACCTGGAATTCGTAATAAACCTGCCTGGCTCCCTGCCCCCATATTTCTCCAATCCCCTGCAGCACAAGCCATTTAGTCCTCAAAGCAGGTCTGGTGTGCCTCAGGCTCTGAAACTAATCAGCCTCTTAATCGGGGGTGGGGCGGAAATCTTCAGCGACCTAGCCTATCGGAGGATCTCACGGTGACCTGCGCTCCAAACCCAGGGTGACCCTGGCTCTTGTTTCTTCCAAACAAGGAATTTCAGTTTTTGTCTTCATTCTTAGCTTGTCATCCTACTTTTGAAACTTCTTCAGACCTGCATCCTTCTTAGTTGCCATCTGACAAACCTAACCTCTACCTTCAGCTAAGCTGTAGGGTCTATTTTGATCTGACCTGGGAATAGCACCACCTCTATAGAATCCAGGTATTGCTGTAGAAACATTATGTATTTTACTCCTTTTACTGCCTCTGTCAATCATCTGAAGAAGGTCGAGGCAGACGGACCAATGACTGTCCCAAGGGCACACAAATAGTGAGTGGGAGGGGTGGGTTTTGAGGGAGGGTAGGATTTTAGGATGTGAGATGCACCCAAATCATTTGTCTTCCTTCCCCCTGCAGTTTTACTCTCTTTTAACCCTTCACTCAGGAGTTCTTCATCTGATAGGTACATTTGAGAAATCTGATTTGGCTCAATATCCCGGGGCAGTGGTCCCCAACCTTTTTGGCACTGAGGATCAGTTTAATGAATGACAGTTTTCCATGGACCAAGGAGGGGGATGGTTTTGAGATGATTCAAGTGCATTACATTTATTGTGTACTTTATTTCTGTTTTTCCTTACATCAGTTCCACTTCAGATCATCAGCCATTAGATCCTGGAGGTTGGGGACCCCTGTCTAGAGGGTAGGGTTGATTATCCATACAAAGGCAGCACTGGGATGATAGTAGCTTCTCTATTTATCTGTCTTCTCTCTCTCTCTCTCTATCCTCTCTTTGTTTCTTGGACTTGAATGTTATCATTAGGTAAATGTAGGGTTTGGTCCCTTGGGATTGGAATAGATCCCTCTGATCCAAGCTTCAGGTGAATGTCTTCATTCTCCAGTTAAATTTACCAGAAAGCTCTGCATGTGGCTTTAGGCACAAGCCCAACTAATAATAAAATTTTACCGAGTTTTCCCATTTGTCATTGTCCTTTGTGAGCGTCTCTCCTTTGGGATGAAGCCAGGGTGAGTGGATCTGAGTACTCTTTTGGGTTCCAAAGACCAAAACCTTATTACAATGAATTCCTGAAATCATGCCTGTCAGGCTTCAAATCCAGTGCTCTGAATGTACAAAACTTGGTATAACACAAGGCATTAAATGTAGCAATAAAGGCCTTTCCACCACCTAACAAAGCATGAGCTCTGATGGGATCTCCTCTGTATAATAAAATGCTAAGCATTTGCTCAAACACGCCTTTAATCTCAGACAGAAAATTCCATCTGCAAACTTCCTCTGGATATTCTACAATGGCTTCAAATTTCTTATGCTGGGCTGAATAAAATACCATCACTTCAATAATGGGAAATACAAAGGCTTTTCAAAGGAATGTGCTGTACAAGAAGTGTTCTTTTTATTTTATTTTTTTTTTAAACTCCAACAGTTGACTTTTAATATCTGATGTTTGAATTTGTCGTTAGGGATTTTTTTTTTTTTACCATAGGCCCATACATTTCTGTGACCGGAGAGAGAAGAGAGACTTGGGTTTATTAAAAGAACAATAAAACATCTTTGAGAAGTTGTTGGGTTGGTTGTCTGGAAGACAAGGAAGTGGCAGGTCTGAAAGAAGTTACCCTGCATCTCAAAGATAGCACCCTTTGCAGAAACTGAGGACTTGCTCATTGGTGTGGATATTTCCCTCCTATGGTGGCTTAGTCGCTAAGTCATGTCTGACTCTTGCGACCCCATGGACTGTAGCCTGCCAGGCTTCTCTGTCCATGGGGTTTTCCAGGCAAGAACACTGTAGTGGATTGCCATTTCCTTCTCTAGGGGATCTTCCCAACCCAGGAATCAAACCTGGGTCTCCTACGTTGCAGGCAGATTCTTTACCAACTGAGCGACAAGGGAAGCTTATACAATATTCCTTCCAGTATTGGTCCTGAACTCATCCTCAAGAACCTTCATGCTGATTCACTCAATCTAGTGGCCTGGAGAATTCCGTGGACTGTATAGTCCATGGGGTTGCAAAGAGTCAGACAAGACTGAGCGACTTTCACCCACTCAACTCACCTTTCCAGTTCACTCTGTGACCCTCTTTAGTACTTGCTTTTCTATACTGCTTCCATCAAGCTCAGTTCCCTATGGGCTTTAGGATGAGCTATATTCCAGCCAAATGCTCATCTTAACTGTGGGATGGAGATTCTGGCCTGAGTCCAGGTCGGCTCCTTTCACATCTTGCAACAGGAAAGTATGGTTAAGAATATGGGTCTTAAGGGAAAGGACTTTAATCACATGTCAGTGCACTCATTTCATGACTGTGGGTAGGATTATTATCTAGGGTGATACTATGTGCTATGATGAATGACAAAGCCCCAGATGTAAGAGATATGTAATTGATGTTTATTTCTTATTCACTTAAAAACTTGACCTTTGTGCTCCTTGTTATTGGGCAGCCTTCCATATGGTGATTCAGGAACTTAGGCTCTGCCCATTTTGGGGGGTACTTCACCTTCTCAGAGGCCCTCAGAATCCTCTTCATCCAATCTCCATACAGGGAAGTAGGGGATAGAAGAGGTGTAACCAATTCTTAGCCAACTCAGCCTGAAGGTGACACAATCCCATTGGCAAGATCTTTTCAAAAGACTTGATAAGATGAAAGGTGAACTTGAAATGTAACCTTTGGCTGGTCAACTACTTTGAAGCAATAACCTATTCTATTAAAGAGATAACAACACTCTTTGGTGGGTGGTGAGCTATTTCTAAACCTCTCTAAGCCTCCATTTCTTGACCTGAAAAATGGAGTTCCAAGAGATGTCAAATAAATTATCTGGTCTCATTATTGGCAAACAATGGGGTTAATACTAAAGGCATTATCTCCCAATTCATATTCTATATTGTTACTACTACATCTCTCAAAATCATAAAAATGTTTCAGGTCAGTGAGGACCATTTCCCTTCCACTTTTTCCTTATACCCTAGTATGAAGCTTAGGAAAGAATTATTTTGAATTGATCAACATTTAGGTGTTTTTATAAAACAAAGACGGGTGATGGGATCCAGCAGTAGGTTGAATAGTACCACCCAAAAATATCCATTCAGAATCTAAGAATATGACCTTATTTGGAAATAGGGTCTCTGAAATATAGTAGGATATTAAGATATCATCTTGGATGTAAGGTAGTTCCCACATCCAGTGACTTGTATCCTTATAAAAAGAAGAGAGGGCACAGACACACAGGGAAGAAAGCCATGTGAAGATAGGGCAGAGATTGGAGTTACACTGTTGTAGCTGAAGAACATCCAAAGTGTTAGTCACTCAGTCATGTCTGACTCTTTTTGACTCCATGTACTGTAGCCCACCAGGCTCCTCTGTCCGTGGAATTCTCCAGACAGGAATACTGGAGTGGATTGTCATTCTCTTCTCCATGGGATCTTCCCTACTCAGGGATCGAACCCAGATCTCTTGCATTGGTGGATTCTTTACCATCTGAGCCATCAGAGAAGCCCAAGGAACACCCAGAGCCACCATAAGTTTGAGAAGGCAAGGAAAGATTCTTCCCTAGCAAGTTCAGAGGGAGCATGGCGTTGCCAGTACCTTGATTTGGGACTTCTGGCTTGCAGACCTGGGAGGCAATACATCTCTTTTATTTAAACTTATCACCACAAGTATATGGAAACTTGCTATGTCAGCCCTAGAAAATCAATACTGATGCTTCCCAGGAACAAACAGGGGAATTTTCAATTTCACTCCAAGGGGAGCTGGAAACAGAAACTCTCCAAAGCAGGATTTTATCTGAGGCAGGGAAATGACAGTGTGCGTGTTCCTTCTGAGAGGAATCTTGTCCATTTCAGTGACCCTCAGTATCCAATGAGGAATTTGCTTTACTAGCACCCCTTATTTGGGAGCCAGTCAATCCTTTGGTCCCTGGATCCAGCATCTTAATCTGTGACACTTCTTTTTTGTTTTTCCAATATGTATTTATTTGGCTATGCTGAGTCTTAGTTGCAGCACAAAGGATCTTTTCATTGTAGCATGTGGTATCCAGTTCCCTGACCAGGGATTGAACCTGTGCCCCCTGCATTGGGAGCACAGAGTCTTAGCCACTGGACCACCAGGGAAGTCCCTGTAGCACTTCTGTTATTGCTGGAAGAACACACACTTGGAGTGAGACCTGAATTCTGTCACCATACTCTTCATGCAGTCTGGAGGCAATCAATTTCCCACCAAGGGGTACAATCCCTACTCCTTTCTTCTAGAATTAAATGATACAGTGCGTGCAAAGCGTCCTTCTTGGTGTTGGCACAAAGCAGGCACTCCTCTGAGGAGTTTGTGATTAACCTCTCTATCCAAAACGTTATTCCCTTTCTTGTCCAACACGTGCTCCCCTCAAGGTTGAGGGACATCACAGAAAAGGGGGAAATTGAAACTGCATACAAGCTCCTATGTCTCTGTTCTTTAAAGTAAAAGGATTTTTGCTTTAGCCTCCCAAGGGCCTCCCCAGAGTGTCAAAAGGATGGCTCAAGAGTTGTTGTTATTCAGTTGCTAAGTCATGTCTGACTCTTGCAACACTATGGAATGTAGCCCACCAGGCTTCTCTTAGGAAATGTGAAGATGTAGAAACAAAGAATTACTTGTTTGGCTTGGAAACTGGTAACAATTTAGACTATAAACCAACCACTTAGCAGAGTTACCAAAGGAAATCCCAGTTCCTTGAAAGATATAGGTAAAGGTCTGACACACATTCCTAAGTTGTTTTAACAGGAAACAGACCCCACCAAGTAAGAACTGCTGACTGTGAGCATGTAGATCTCAGACCCACTGAAACCAGAAGAGTGATGCTCAAAACTTCACCTTGATGTCGATCAATCCGAGAACTGAGCACAAGCTGACCGCACACCCTACAGACCCCTCCCTCACACTGTCTTTGAAACCTTTGCCTCCTAATTGGCAACTTAGACTTGGTCTTAGGACATTAGTCTGCCATCTCTCCAGGTTGCTGACCTCCTGTATAAAGCAACTGTTCCTTTTCCATTAACACTTGTCTCAAAAGTATTGGCCTTTTGAGTGGCGAGCAGCCAAACTTGGGTTCAGTACCAGCCTCACCCAGTTACACTTTCAGCTTCTTCCCATCCTTGCCACTTACCTGAGCCTCTGGGTTTCACTTTGGGTTGCCCATTACCTATTTTCAATAGATTTTAACCCCCATATGGTTAAAGACTGTGTCTCTATGGGTTTCTGTTATAGCTCTAGCACCTGACAATATGTGTGGGGTAAATAATTGCATTTTCCTTGCCCCAGGTCTAAGTTCTTTGAGTCTAGCGTCCACATTCTCTTATTTATTTTGTATTCTCTTCAAGGCTTTCTTCAAGCTGGACAAGAAAATATGCTCTGGTTGTTGCTTTGATTGAATTATTATGAGAATGAGTGAGAATAGGAAAGAAGGTCTTTGGGTCCAAGAAGAGAAGAGATTGCAATGAATGCATTTTTGGTTTTTTAATTGTTAAGGACTGTTGCTTCTCAGAATCGGAGCACTTTGTTATCTTTTTATCTTGTACATATATAGATTTATGAGCGCCTATTTCAAGGAACATATTCAGGCTCATTGACTCCAAAGAAATTGTGAAACACAAACCATTCTCTCTTTGGCTGGATTAAAAGGTGAGGGCTTTTAAAGTGAGTAAAATAATGCTTTCTCTTGCTCCCTATTTCTTTCTTTTCGAAAATTTTCTATGAAGAAGAGTCCTGAAACTTGCTGACACAGGGTAAGCTTTGCAGCCTGCATTGTTACCAGAATCTTGGGTTCTGAGTTCATGTCTCGTGGAGTGTTCTGCCAGCCCCCAATGTCTGTCCTTCCCTTGGGCCACTTGCTCCTGCCCATCTGAAGGGTCCCCACTGAGAGCTGTGGAATTTGGCAGCAGCACAAGGGGATGCGGATGGCTTGGCAGCCAGTGGTGGGGAAGGATGTGAGCTTTCCTTACTGTCTATCCTGGCAGATCTGGGGGTACTGAGTTGGTGTCAATTAGAAGTTGTTTCAATGGCATTCTCCCACTGTTGAAATGATGGATCTGTTAATTAGCTTGGCTATGCTAATAATTTCACAATGTGTGCAGATATCAAAATATCATGTTGTCTGATTTGTTTTTCAAAAAACATCCATGATAGCAATTTTAGAAGTATTTTAAAGAAAGTGTGTACCAATTTACCTAGACACCAGCAGTGTGACCTGCTGTTCTGATCTCAAAGAGGGGGAGACTTGATGAGCGAGAGGTGGTGGTCTTTGAGTTGGGGTATCGTGACTACTCTGGATGCACACCAAAATTGATACCCTGGTTCAGTTCCTACCATGAGTCCTTAGGACCCCGCCCACACAAATCCTCCTGCCCTTCCCTACAGGGGTCCATAAGGATGCCTCGTAGGGATCACCACTGGCTGCACCCACCATTTCCTTCCATCCTTGGCACCTTCTAGCTCTTCCTCCCTTGATACAGACCACTAAGTGACCCTTTAGCTGAAGGGTCGTCCTCTCTCTGCTTAGAGGCTACTGAGGTGAGATAACACTCCTTCTCCCTAACGACTTAACAGATTTCTTCTGTTCCAAAAATTGTTAAGTGAATCCCTGTGGATTCATTTTCTATTTTACCCACACTGCCTTCTCTCACTCAGTTATAAAGCTTTGGTTTCCACCAAAAGATGCAGAGTTATAGCCATTTCATTGAATATAGTCTCATTGTAACATCATGCTGCCAACCTATATCACGATTCTGTTCTCTTGTTATTGTTGTTGTTCAGTGGCTAAGTTGTGTCCGACTCTCTTTGACCCCATGAACTGCAGCACGCCAAGCTCCCCTGTCCTTCACCATCTCTCCCAGAGTTTGCTCAAATTCATGTCCATTTAGTTGCTAATACTATCTCACTATCTCATCCTCTGCCGCCCACTTCTCCTTTTGCCTTCAATCTTTCCCAGCATCAGGATCTTTTCCAATGAGTCAGCTCTTGGCATCAGGTGGCCAAAGTATTGGAGCTTCAGCTTCAGCATGAGTGGATTCTGCTTCCCAGGACTTTGGTTCAAGTTCCTAAATAAAAGCCATTGCTTGTGTCCATGGGAGCCTTGATCTAGCTTTTCTTTAACTGTTACCATTCCTTGCCACAACTTTATATAAAATAAGTCTGCAATTTATTTTCCTATCAGGGAATGCCAGCCGGGAGGGAATTTATTTGCATCTAAGTACTTAAATGCAGTTTCCATGAAGCCAGGGACCATGCTTGTTTCATTCACTATATATGCCCAGTCACTAGCAAAGGACGTGACACATAATATAGTCTCAGCAAATACATGTTGAGTAAACTGAATATTTCCCCAGATGTTCTTTTCCCTCTTAATCATCTAGTGGACACCTTCTTATCCTCTAGTATTCGAGCTAAGCCTCATCTCTTCCTGGAAGCCTTCTCTCCATCCCCTGAGTCTGATTAAGATATTTTTCTCAATGCTAACATGCTTGCCAGTGGCATGGCATTATGCTTGAAGAACATAATCATTTATTTACATCTTTGTCTCATGCAAGATCTTTAAAGTCAGGGACAATCTTCCATTTGTCATGTTTGATAAATAAGAAATAAAAAGAATGAATTAATCTGTGACCTTGGTCCCTGATCACACCATGTGTTTAATCACTGGCCCTGCCATGTGCTCCTTGAACTCTCATATAAATGGATTCTCGGAGTCTGGAAATATCTAAAAATGTAGGAGGGAGAGTGTCCATAGCTCAGGTTGTGATTCCAAGATTTCATCCCATATCTTATATACATCCCATAATATTAAAGCAAGGGCATGACTTGCTTCAAATACAATTGGCAGTAGATATCTTTATTTTGCAGGAATAGGAGCAGACCCAAGACCTGGAAGATGGAAACTCCTGAAGATGGAAACTCTTGATCTCTGCTTAGAAGAGCAGCCTGGTCAATTCTGACGCTTAGATTATGGCTGGTGGGGAGTTGCTGGGACTCAGAACCACACAACTTTTGTTCCTAGACTTGCTCTGGCCACTGTGTCTCCATTTCCATTTGAGTCAATGTGACTTTGAACATCCTTGTAGTCCAGTTCCTATCCATTGCAAGGCACGTTGTGTAGGGTATGGAGTTAGAGAAGGCGAGGTTCAGAAAAAGAATGAGACCGGCCCTTTACAGGAACAGATCACCTTTAATGAGGTGAGAAGGGGCAGCAGTCAGATTAGTGAGCTGCTGCACTTACCCAAGAAATGAGTAAGTATATATAGGCATGTATGTGGAAAGTTACTGTCTTAAGGGGGCCTGTTCTTCTCCAGGGTTGTTTGGAGTAGTTATCTCTTAAACGGCTGGGGCAAGGAATTTTGGAGATTGGCCAGAGGCTGGACCAGCTGGGAGCTGGGCATAATCAACCTTAATGTCCATTTTTTTCTTCAGGTGAAAGAGTTCTTTGTTTTGCATGGAATGGTGGGGAGGACCTGGAGGGGAGTTTTAACTCAAGGCTATTTTGACCCATGTAATTTTCCTCATGTTGCCTGTGGAAAGAGAGTCAAATATTTACAGTTTTTAATTAATTAATTGTATAATTTTGAAAGGTTACTTTCCATTAACAGTTATTACAAAATTTTGGCTATATTCCTTGTGTTGTACAATATGCATTCTTGAACCTATATTATACCCAGTAGTTTGGTTGTATCTCCCATTCCCCCATTCCTATCTTGCTTCTCACTGGTAACCACTAGTTTATTCTCCATGTCTGTGTTTTTTGTTATATTTACTAGTTTGTTGTATTTTTTAGATTCCACATTTGTCAGACACCATATTTGTCTTTCTCGGTCCAACTTATTTCATTTACCCCAACATTCATAGCAGCATTATTGACAATTGCCAAGATATGGAAACATGTCCATCAACAGATGAATGGACAAAGAAGATGTGAGATACACACACAAACACAATGGCATGCTACTCAGCCATAAAAAATGAAATTTTGCCATTTGCAGCAAGATGGAAATACTTGGAGAGCATTATGTTAAGTGAAATAAGTGAGACAGAAAGATATCATTGCTTCTGTACAAAATTCATCAAAAAAGAAAAATGGAGTTTTGAGCATGAAGTCTATTCTGGTGAAGTGAGTCCTTGCTGCCTTAGGTCAGGGTGTCCAGATGCTGACCTAAAGCTAAGGTCTTGAGTTTCTGCATAGTTCCCCCTCAGATTTCCAGTACTATCCCCACAGGAATTCCTGCCTTTGACTGACCAGCTAGAAACATGATCCAGGGCCTCAGTTCCTCTGAGCTGCCATGAGTCTAGTAGGTCTAGTCTTTACCTTCTGTTCTGGCATCCCAGCTCCATGGAGAAGAGAAACGGGCACTGCATTTGTGAGAGGAGAGGAAAGAATGATTTTCCCTCAATAGTTCAGTGTCAGTATTGTCAGACCAGGGCTTTCTGACTGGGAGAGTGCCCAGAAGTGTTGTCATCTCCTGGTCATCACAGGGATGACGTGGGGGGATGACATTAACCATCCTGTATATTTTCAGGAAGCACTGCTTCCTCCTCAACAGTTTCAGTTTTTTTCCTCATTTTACTCTCACAACAGCCTTGAAGAAAAGGAAGGTACAAGTGGTTTTATTGTGAAAATGTGGTCCAGTGATGAAGCTGTACTGTTCACCTCTTCCATCTGACTCTGATAAGGCATCCTGTTTTTCCTGTACGTATGGTCCTCGCCTTGCCTCTCATCTCTGTTTCATCTCCCCAGTCCATCCTCCTCTACTCCATCCCATCCCAAAGCTTCTTAATGAAATAGTAGTAGTGTATTAGAAAAGCCAAGAGTTCTGATGTCGGACTGAAGTTCAAACCCTCACTCTATCATCGCACCTCCCAGCTTCTGTTTCTTAATTGTAAAATGTGGAGATCAATATCCAATCCTTAGGGGGATGGTGAGAACTAAGTGATGGGACCAAATGAAAGCTTGATATAAACTGAAAGTCCACATACCCATGTTGTAATCATTATAATTATTATGTGAAAGGCAAAATGCTAGGCATTGGGGCAAATTCAAACACTAAAATACAGCGTCTCTGTCTCGTAGAATCTTGCAATTTGTAAAATTGGATAACGTTAGTGCCCTTGTCAGTTGTATATGTCAAAATGTGTTAAATCTTATGGGAACGATATAGTAAAAGGAAACATTATACCTAACCCAGAGGCTGTGTATGTGTATGTGTGTGTGTTTGCCCATCCATAAGTGTACATGTACTAGAAAGAGCTTCACAGAGAAGAGCATTCGTACTGGGCCAAGAAGTAGGGCAACATTTTGTTTGATAGACAGTAAGTGGCAGCAGAGATTTTAGACAGGAAGTGGCAGCAGAGATTTTAAGTGAGTTACTTCTCTGAGCTTCAGATTCCTCAAATGTAACATGGAGAAATATTGTCTGCCTTGTGCATCAAGTGAACAATAATAATAGTCAGTGTTTGTACAGAACTTAATTTTACTTGGACCTGTTTGTCCTAAGTGACGTATACACATCATTTCATTTAATTCTGACAACAACTTTATGGAGTACATAGGTACCATTTTAATCCTAATTTTCCAGTCAATGCAACAATAACACAAGTGGTTAAAAAAATGTCCATGGTTGTATAGTATTATGGAAAACTGGTATAAATGCAAAATACTTACTCTAGACCTGGGAGGCTCCAGAGAACCATGCTGCTTTCCAGCAAGGATGGGAGATGGGGGAGATCCTAGAGGTACCTTTGGGTTCCTAGAATGTGCTTATTTGTACTCTGGTCACAGGGATTTTTAGCTTCCCGCTGACATGGGTTCTGAGGCTCTCTTCCAGAGCCTAGTTTGGTATATCAGCGGAAGGAATATATAGAGAAATAGTTTTGCTAAACCCTTTATCAATGTGCAAGGACTTCCTAAATGCCAATTTACCCTTGGAGGACATCTAAGAAAGAAGGCTCATCACTGCTCCATAAGCAAATGTGTTCTGGGAGACATTCTGCTGCAAAGTAGAAAAAAAGGAATGGATTTAATAGCCCCAAACCCAGTATAGTCACAGATATCCCAAGGTAAGAGAACAGAACCCACTGGGTAAAGAAATGAAAATAAGCCCCCTGGTGGCGGTCTGCTTTGTGTTTAGACATTCTGGCTGTTTCCTTTCCTCCTGTTCCCAGATAAGAGAAGCATGTTTATGGTGTGAGAGGTTGAGAGTTGACTCAATCAGGAGTCAGTTGCAGGCACAGAGACTATGGTAGATATTTTCATCAGGAAGTATTTTAAACAGAGGATTGCTGTCTGCTGTGCTCAGTTGCTCGGTCATGTGTGACTCTGTGCGACTCCATAGATTGTAGCCTGCTAGGCTCCTCTGTCCATGGAATTTTCCAGGCAAGAATACTGAAGTGGGTTACTGAGCATGGAAGAATCAATGCTTTCAAATTGTGATGCTGGAGAAGACTCCTGATAGTCCCTTGGACAGCAAGGAGATCAAACCAGTCAATCCTAAAGGAAATCAGCCCTGAATATTAACTGGAAGGACTGATACCTTAGGACTGAAACTGAAGCTCCGATACTTTGGCCACCTGATGCAAAGAGCCGACTCATTGGAAAAGACCCTGATGCTGGGAAAGATTGAGGGCAGGAGGAGTAGGGGGGCCACAGAGAATGAGATGGTTGGATGGCATCACCGACTCGGTGGATGTGAATTTGAGCAAGCTCCAGGAGATAGTGAACGGCACGGAAGCCTGGTGTTTTTCAGTCCATGGAGTCACAAAGAGTCAAACATGACTTAGTGATTGAACAATGACAACAGTTGCAGGGGATCTTCCTGACCCAAGGATCGAACCCACATCTCCTGCATCTCCTGCCAGGCAGATTCTTTACCACTGAGCCACCTGGGAAGCCCAAACAGAAAATTAGGCTGTCTCAGAATCTTTGGAAAGGATAGAGGAGTGGCCAGAAGTCTGGGCTCATAGAACACCCCAGAATGACACTACAGAACTAGCCCACCCATGGAGCTGCTTCCAGTGGAGCTGCTTCCTTGGTCACTCTTAAGAATTTGGGGAATAAAGAAGTTCCAACACTAGAACTTTTGGCTCCAGGCGCAAAACAGCTGAGCTACGATTCAGGAAACTGGCTGTAGCTCTTGCCTCTGAGCCGACTTGGGGGAGCTGGGCCTGAGGCTGGACATACGTCCCTTTAAAGTTCTGAATTCCTGCCTTCCAGCCTTGACTGCACTGCTCTCTTACAGGGACCTTGTGAAAGTTACTTCACTTCATCAAGCCTCAATTTTGCCATCTGTAAAGTGTGGATAATCTTCCCACCTCTCAGGGTTTCTGAGACTTCAGTGAGAACACTCATGGAAGAGCCCAGCAGTGCCGTCCGTTTGGCCATTCCTTCACCTGGCAGTACAGCGCGGTTTCAGGTTTGTCGACCTACATTCCCAAGTCCTCAAACATTCCCTTCTGTTTGTCAAGAGGCTTACAGTTTCCACAGGATGCTCGTAGATAGTTAGAGCCAGAAGGGAATTCGTTAGGATCTCATCATTTTTAACACCCAAGCAGCCCTGTAGCTATTTTCCCCTGGGACTGAATGTTTCAGAAGGCTATATCTAAAAGAGTGCATCTGTTAAGTAATAATTAATTTGTACTTATGCTTTTTTGAAAACCAAAGATATTCCACAATGAGACCTACTGACAGGCACGAATTAATCAGTTTTTTTGTTTTTTTTTTTTTTACATTGAATGAATATAGTTTGAGTCTTAAGTTTGAAAAAAAAAAAGGAAAGAAAATTTGACATTTCAGTTTGCTTATGTGACCTCACTTTGAGTACATGTACAATTTCCATTTGGCTTTTGTAACTCAACTTGCACACACACATTCTTCGTGTGAGACCTGAGGGCCTTGGACCTGTGTGTGCTGATTGACTTGGGGCCTCTTGAACCAAGCGAGGGAAGCCGCCTGAAACATGTGAACCAAGGTGGGGGAGGGGGAAGTTCCTCAGATAGAAGTTGAAGTGTCGTTAACTCAGGGAAGGTAGCGAGAGGGCTGGGAGGCCAAAACCCAACCAAGGCCCTCTCTTCCAGAGCTTTCCATTCAATCTTCACAAAAAGCCTGTGAGGTTGGCATTATATCACCATTTTACAGATGAGAAAACTGAGGCTTAAAGAGGTCTGCATTCGCACAGCAAGTTAGCATGAGAGTTGTGCTCCTGGCGCTGAGGCTAGTGTTCTTGCTATGGGCAGATGCTCTGATGCCGGTGTGCTGGCCATCAGCCTGGTCTCCAGCAGCTCTCCCTTCCTGAAATTCCTCCTCCCCACTCCCCCTTCACCTCTAGGCTCAGTCCTTCATACCAGAGAGCCCTTAGGGTCCAAACCGCTTCTCAGGAGAGGCATTGCCCAAGTAGAGGTCCTCGGAATCCACATAGCTACAAGCCTGACAGCTTCCCACTGTGGCTGGAAAATAATTATTGTCGGTAATTAGAACTAAATCACTCTTGTCAAAACACACAAAATTGCAGAGCCAGCACGGCAGCATTTCAGGTCCCTTTGTCCCGAGTGTCTCCCTCTCTCTCCTCCTAGCCTAATGGAGACCCACGTGGCCTCAACAAATTCCCTCTCAGTTCTGAACTCCTGGCACAGGTCATGGTCACCGCAACCTTAGACCTAATTTGCAGCTGTGAGACGCGGAGGTTGGGTGTCTGAGCTCCCATTTCCCTGGAGGAAAAGGAGGGAGGAAAGCTGGTGATAATAACAGTGCTTGCTCATGGCACTTAGACAGAAGGAAACAAAAATGCAGCTGAAAGTGCAATGGAATTCTAGGATCTCACGTTCAGCAAAGGCACCCTGCAATTATACAGAGTTGAATAAACACAAGAGCCAAAGAGAAAAAGAAAGAGAGAGAGCAGGATGGAGAGAGCGAAAGAAACAGAGGAAGGAAGGAGGGAAGAAAGCCGGGGAGAAGGAGGACTTCCACTGTTTCCTTTCTGATTATGACGGTAAGAAAAGTCAGTCTTAGAAAATAGCAAAAAATGTTAAGAAAGAAGCAAAAATCACCCCAAATCCCAATATGCTGAGATAGTTAGTATTTATATTTGGAGTATTTTCTTCTAGTTAGATTTTTGTCTTCTTCTCCTGTCTCCCCTCTCTCTCTCACACAGACCTCCAAGATAACTTGATTCTCCCCTAAGCTCATTAGAAACTACTAAGTGATATATTATTTTGCTTCTGCCATGTAGCAAATGGAAGGCTGGATTCCACTTGCCCCAACAGGGAATGAATAAACACCTCCCCCCACCCCCAAAGCAGGGCTTTAGGGCTGGAACTCCCGTGATGGGGAGAAGTCCAAACCTCATCAGAGGGAGCTGAGAAGGCTAAGTCTGGAGGGAAGAAGAGAACAGTGATACAACATTTTTTTGTACGGATTCTGTCCCTCTGAGCCCTTGGGTGACCTTAGAAACAGGAATGATCTGCCCACTAATAACCCTAGAAGCCAGATTTCTTTCAGTTCAAAGAACACATTCTGAAATATTTTTCAACCTGAAATTTGTGGAGTAAAGTCATGCTTGTGACACTGGGTAATATCATGTTGAAAGTACAGGGTTTGTTCTGCTGGCTTCCTCGTGCCATTCCTAGGCTTCTCCGGTTTCCTTGGGTGGATATATCTCAGAAGGTCAGCTGGGCAAGGTCAGGACCAACAGCTGTGTCTGCGTGAAAGAAGAGGTCCCTGAGAAGCCTTCTGGCTTCAGTGAGTCTGGGTGGGAACTCCCTGGGCTAACAATAGGTTTGCAACTAAAGAGAAGGCCCGGGATGGATGGTGGCCTGCTGCTGCTTCCACCGAACATAGAAATTTTTGTGTACTTGGCTCTGAAATTACTAGTAAGGCAACTTTGTGAAGTTTGCTTAACTACTCTGTGCCTCAGTTTCCACTTCTGTACATTGGGGATGACAAGAGGGCCAAGCTCAAAAAATGAGTGTAAAGATCAAATGAGAAAATACTTTTAACGCATTGTTGTTATTGTTCAGTTTCTAAGTTGTGTCTGACTCTTTGTGACCCCATGAACTGCAGCACACCAGGCTTTCTTGTCCTTCACTATCTTCCAGAGTTTGCTCAAACTCATTTCCATTGAGATGGTGATGCCATCCAACCATCTCATCCTCTGTCGTCCCCTCCTCCTCCTGCCTTCAATCTTTCCCAGCATCAGGGTCTTTTCCAATGAGTCAGTTCTTTACATCAGGTGGCCAAAGTATTGGAGTTTCAGCTTCAGCATCAGTCCTTCTAGTGAATATTCAGGACTGATTTCCTTTCGGATTGACTGGTTTGATGCATGGGGCATAGTGAGTGCTCAAGAAATGATATCTGCCAGACCAAGTTTCTGCTTTTATCTGTTCCAGCCAATTAAGCTAGAGTAAATTTTGCATGCCTGTGATGTTCTAATGGGAATGACCAGGGAAATTGGTAATTCCAGTACCTGATTGTCATTCTGGCCCCTTCTCTCCCACCATCACAGCACCCTCTCACTCTGGACTGTTTGGTCCATGGCCCTCCAACCTCCTAACAACCATCCATCCTATAGCCCGCAACTGTCATTTCCTCGGTGATGCCTTTCCTGACCTCCTCATCCTTCTTTAAGACCTTGAAATTTGCCCTTATATCTCCGTAACCTCTCCATTGCTTCCCAACATGAAATAGTTACTAAGTAAATAACTGAGTGATGACTTGGTTAATATACAACTAGACTCTAAAAGTACCACAATAGGAACAACTTCTATTTTTCTTATACTGAATCTCCACTGCCTGGCACATGGTAGGTGCTAAAGAGAGTCAAACACATGGTATTGAATTGCTATTGTAAGGAAAGATGTGCATCTTCTATCTATTGGAAAAGAGAATCACTTGGAGATTTTGGTACTTTAATTATTAGGCACTGACCAACTTTGCAACATGCCTCAGTGTTATGTTTAAAAGTCTATGATCCAGGACTTCCCGGGTGGCTCAGTGGTAAGGAATCCACCTGTCAGTGCAGGAAACACAGGTTTGATCCCTGATCCATGAAGATCCCACACACAGCAGAGGAACCAAGCCCATGCACCACAACTATTGAGCCTATGCTCTAGAACCCAGAAGCTGCAACTACTGAAGCCCACGTACCCTAGAGACGGTGTTCTGCAACAAGAGAAGCCACTGCAACAAATGAAGCCTGTGCACGACAGCTAGAGAGTAGCCATGCTCACTGCAACTAGAGAAGAGCCTGCACAGCAGCAAAGGCCCAGCACAGCCAAAAATAAAAATAAAATAAATAAATTAATTTTTTAAAATAAGAATATATGCTGCACACAAGCCTCGTTCTCTCCTTCTTCTCCCATTTAAATGATAAATACCGGCTCCAAAAGCAGAAACTGAGTCCTCTCCTTTGAGCAAGAGAGGCAGAGGACAGGAGATGCTGAAGAGCTGTCAGAAGGAGTAAAGGATGGCCCACTGAAGGACCATTCATGCTGTCTCCCTGCTTTACATTCTTGTTGCAGAGGACCCTGGGCAAGGGCTTTCTCATCACTCTTGATACAGTTGCTCTTGCCCGTCTGTTAACTGGAAGTTGGAGGTAATTATAGGCAGGATGCAGCTCCGCGAGGCGCATTAGGCTGGTGGAGACTTCACTGGACCACAAATTGTGCCTCTAATTAAGCAGTTGCTGATCCAAGGAGCACAGAATCTAGTTTACAGCCTTGCTCAGGCCAGAATCGTCTCCAGCTTTAAGTGGTCTGAAATGGTGCCTGTAGGAGGGCGAGAGAGAGAAGGGGGAGAGGACAGGTTGAATGGGGAGAGTAAAGGAGGGAAAGAGAGGGAAAGAGATTAAAGAAAGAAGAGTGTGAGATTAAAGGAGGGAGGGAGAGGTTGGAAAAGGAAGAAAGGATGGGAGGAAGGAGTGGTGGAGGAAGAAAAGAAGGAAAGAATAGTCTATCTTCACATTCTAGGAAAGAATCAAACTCCATTGTAGAAGACTTGAGCACCAATCGCTGGTATAATAACTTTGAACAACTTTTGGTATTATTTAGCAAAGCCGAACGTATGAAATATGTATGACCCAGGCAATCTGGTCAAGCTCCGAGGTTTATATCTAGGAGAAATGAATATATGTGACCCGCAAAATATATATACAAGGATATCACAGCAAGGACTTCCCAGGTGGTGCTAGTGGTAAAGAACCCACCTGCCAATGCAGAAGACTTAAGAGACACAGTTTCAATCCCTGGGTCACAAAGATCCCCTGGAGGAGGGCATGAAAACCCATTCCAGTATTCATTCCTGGAAAATCTCATGGACAGAAGAGCCTGGCGGGCCACGGTCCATAGAGTCACAAACAGTCGGACATGACTGAGTGACTTAGCATGCATGCTGGTATCAGAGCAAATCTGTTCAAATTTGTTCTAAACAACAACCCTAATGTCCATCAAAAAGAGAATGAAGAGACACATTGAAGTGTTTTCTACATATGAGCAAAACAAGACAGATACCAAAAAGGACATTTTATAAAATCCCACCAATTCAAGAGTGGACAAAACTAAACTAGGGAAACAGAATCCAGACAAATGGTTACTTTTTATGAGGGAGGTATTAACTAGAAAGAGGCATGAAGAAGCTTCTCAGGGGGCTGTTCATGTTCTATATCTTGATCTGAGTGTGGTTGCTGCTGCTGCTGCTGCTAAGTTGCTTCAGTCATGTCCTACTCTCTGCGACCCCATAGATGGCAGCCTACCAGGCTCCTCTGTCCATGGGATTTACCAGGGAAGAGTACTGGAGTGGGTTACCGTTGTCTTCTCCAACTGGGTGTGGTTACATGGATACAAAAACTATGTATGTTTCATATTTGCATATTTTAGTGTATATACATTATAACTCAATAGAAACATTTTTTTTAAAGAAAAAATGGATTTACCAAAGCAATAGGTGAAAAATGGCTATCTTGTAGTTCAAACTTTTATTTCTTTGACTCAGTAAGGAAGAAAATCTTTCACACGTTAATCTGTCTTAAGCATTTAGTTGGTGAATTTCCTGGGTGTATTCCAGACCCAGATTCCAATCGGAATTTTGGGGTCTTATCACACTAATTTGAAAAGCCTTGTTAAGTAGCAGTGCATCTGAATCCAGGTCTAGTTATCTGTGGCAAATCCTTCTTCAGTTCATCATCTCTCATCCTCTTATTAATGATGATTTTTTTCAGTGGTGATTTTTATGGAAAGAAGGTTTAAAATTTTATGTAAGCAGGTCTATCAATCTTTTCTCTTAGCTATTTCTTTCATTACCTGTTTCAATTTTCTTCCCAAGCTTCTTATTTTTGAAAAATAATCAATGCAATGTAGCTGGAGCAGGAGATGAGAGAGAGGTAGATGTGCAAATTTGGGATTGGAGAGGCAAAGAGGAGTCAGATAACAAAATTTTTTAGATTGTGGGATGTATTTAAGTGCAACAGATTGCCAGGAAGGGAAGTGCGCTGGCGTGCGTGCTCAGTTGTGTCCAACTCTTTGTGACCCACACAGGTTCCTCTGTTCATGGAACTTTCCAGGCAAGAATACTGGAGTGGGTTGCCATTTTCTCCTCCAGGGGATCTTCCCGACCCAGGAATCAAACCTGGGTGCCTTGCGTCTCCTGCATTGGCAGGCAGATTCTTTACCACTAGTGCCACCTGAGAAGCCTGGAAGGGAAGTAAGGATAGCAATAATGCAAATAAATTTGTGTGTGATGAAGGTCACTTTGGTTGCTAGGTGGGGAATGGATTGGAAGGATGAAAGACCAGAAGACCCCTGGAGAGAGCAGCAGTGTTCCAGGGGAGAGTGACCTGGGCAGTTGAGGTAGCAGAGAAGATGAAGAAATGGGGATGCATTAGAGACAGGCTGTAGCACTTAGTTCCAAAGGACTTGATGAGGAGTGAGATGGGGGTAGTGGTGGGGTGTGAGGAGGCAGGCAGGGCTTGATGAAGAAGCTCTGACGAGCTGCCAAAGTTAAAACACTTACCCATATTTTCCCCTTATTTCTGATTTCTGAGTTTGTATATTTGTTTGTTTCAACTTTTTTCTTCATCAGCACAAAGTTTGTATGTAGTGGTTTGATTGAAGCTACAGTTTATTCCCCTAAACCTAGAGTGAATTTTTCCATTAAAATATTGTGAATATTGTCTCACTTCCTGAGTAGAGGTTTCCCTACTCAATTAGGAAACAGTCCTATTTCTCAACCACCCTCCTCAAATGACCTTTCTCCTTTTGCTTTTATCACAAGATTTTGATGGTTGTATGCTTTGATTTCTTTATTTTTTGTAAGAAAATTCTCTCCTAATCACTCTTTTAAAGAAATTCTCAGTAGTTTTTCTTCTTATTAATCTGCTTTGTTTGTCTTATTATTGCTTTTTCCCCCAGGAGAACTTAAGAATCCAATAATTAAGTTCCAAACCAATTCCATTAGGATTGTAATGGGGATTTCATTAAGCCCATAAATTAATTCCAGAAGAATTAATGTACAAATCTCTCATACATGAATATTTTTGCCTGTATATTAAAAATGTTTCTTGTTATTTTCAGTAAATTTCTTAGGGGAGCCCATAATTTCTACCTATTCTTCAAAAAGTCTTTTTTTCCTCAGAGTTTTATATTCTGATCACCATGGTAAAATGTCTTTTTTGTCATTCTCATGGATTATTATTGATGTATATATAAAAATACAGATTTTAACAATACCTTCTATGAAGTTATTTTACAAAACTAAAAAGATATATTTTAAAGATTGATTCTCTGCAGTTTTAAAGAATATAATTGCATTATTGTACAAAGAGATAGTTTTGTCATCTTTTTGATAATCATATCTCTTCTTCTTGTTTCATGCTAATTGCATTGCTGAGAATTTTCAGAACAATGGCAAATGATAATGATGACAATGAGTATCTTGTTTGCTTGCTTTTGCCTATGGTTTTAATAGGAATTCTGTTTTAGTTTTTCACTCTTCAAGATAATGTTAGTAGTTAGTTTCAGACTCAAAGTCTTAATATTTTAAGAAAAACTTCTATTTCTATTTCCCCCAAAAAAGCAAACTTGGGGATTATAGACTGTACTTTGCATGTTACTGACTGTTTTTTCCTCCTCTATTAAAATTGTTACTCCTTTTTTCTCCTTAAGTATATTCATATGAAATGTTATACTGATAGATCTCCTTATAATAAGTGATTTTGCATTTCTTAGTGAAAGTGAAGTCGCTCAGTCGTGTCCAACTCTTTGCGACCCCATGGACTGTAGCCCACCAGACTCCTCCATCCATGGAATTTTCTAGGCAAGAGTACTGGAGTGGATTGCCATTTCCTTCTCCAAGGAAATCTTCTGCATTTCTTAGGTAACTCTTATTTGGTCATTGTGAATAACTCTTTTAATTTTGCTGCTGGAGGTGGTAGCTTTGCAGTAAGTGAATCAGAAGGTATAAGTCCTCCAAATTTATTCTTCCTTTTCAACATTTTGTTTGGCTATTCAGGGTCCCTCAAGATTCCATATAAATTTTAGGGAGGATTCTTCTACTTTTGCAAAAAAAAGTCATTGGGATTTTGATAGACATTATATTGAGCTATGGCTGCCCTGATGGCTCAGAGGTAAAGAATCCATCTGCAATGTAGGAGATGAGGGTTCCATCCCTTGGTAGGAAAGATCCTCTGGAGAGGGAAATGGCAACCCACTCCAATATTCTTGCCTGGGAAACTCCATGGACAGAGGAGCCTGGCGGGCTATAGTCCATGGCATTGCAAAAGCGTCGGACATGACTTAGCAATGAACTCTAAATCACTTTACTTCTTTTGTTTTTAAGTAAATTTTATACTCAGTTATATACCATCTATCTGATATTTCCCACATCTACAGTCATCGTGAGCATGATTACTTCTTTCTGCTGCCTCCCATTAGGGTGGTTTAATTTCCCATTGCACCCATGATTTATAATTATAAGGTGATGTTTTGTGAAACATTATCTGTGGAAATTTTTGAGGTGAATTTAAGGTGCATTTCTCCAGAGAGAAATACATTTGTTACTGCCAGTGGCTTAAGGAGGGTTTTTATTACAGGACATTTTACATTATATATATATATATATAGAGAGAGAGAGAGAGACAGAAGGAGAGACAGAGAGAGAGACAGAGAGAGAGACAGAGAGAGAGAGAGAGGGCAGTGGTCAAGGTAGTTAAAATTCATGTGAATGTATACTTGCTGTTAAAGAAACTTGGGATTTTGACAGCAATTATATTGAACGGTGGTTTCCCCAATGGCCCACCCCTCACTCAGAGGTGGGTGAAATCTTGTGTCTTTTGCTTTTGTCTTTATTATTGTTATTTTTCACATGGGGCTGAGTCAAGTTCAAGAGAGATCAGAATCCGTATTTTCTATCTGTCTGTCTCTGAGGATGTGTGTGTGTGTGTGTGTGTGTGTGTGTGTGTCTGTGTGTGTGTAATTTTAGCTTACCAAGGATGGCATTGCCCTTTAGTGGGGTTTGGGTTTGTGTCATAGTCTTCCATCTGTGTGTTCTAGGTTTTATTTTCTGATTACACGCCTTGTGTTCATCACACATGTCCTCTGTCCATGGGATTTCCCAGGTAAGAATACCGGAGCGGGTTACCGTTTACTTCTCCAGGGGATTTTGACCACCCAGGGATTGAATGCTGGTCTCCTGCATTGCAGGCAGATTCTCTACCAACTGAGCCACTAGGGAAGCCCCATCATGTCTGGAATCCCTTAAAATTCACACACTAGGCCACCATGGGATGACAAAAGTCCTGAGGACAAATGGTGCTACAAGGCTCACTTACCTTTCTGCATGTTTTGTTTTATATTTTGGTCTTTTAAAATTTGTATTTCATCCTAGCCAGCTGAGCAATGTGTTTAAAGACAGAAGTTCCATATTTTATCCACATTTCATATGTTGTTCTGAGAAGTCTGTTTGGACATCAAATGTTGTCGCAGTCTCATTATTCCTGAATTAAGGAATTACTTCCAAAGTTTAATTAAGAAAGCTATTTACTTGTAATTCACAAGTATCTGCTTTTAACATTATCATTTCCTCTTTTCCCAGTTAATTTTGGTGTCAGTTAGTTTTTAAAAATAGAATGCTTAGTGATTCTAATTGCATTATTTTCTATTTAATAATGAAAGCTTTGAAGGGCTTTGACTCTCAGTTCAGTTCAGTTGCTCAGTCGTGTCCGACTCTTTGCAACCGCATGGACTGCAGCACGCCAGGCCTCCCTGTCCATTACCAACACGCAGGGTTTATTCAAACTCGTTGGTGATGCAATCCAACCATCTCATCCTCTGTCGTCCCCTTCTTCTCCCACCTTCAACCTTTCCTAGCATCAGGGCCTTTTCAAATGAGTCAGTTCTTCACATCAAGTGGCCAAAGTATTGGAGTTTCAGCTTCAACATCAGTCCTTCCAATGAGTATTCAGGACTGATTTCCTTTAGGGTGGACTGGTTGAATCTCCTTGCTATTCAAGGGACTCTCAGTAGTCTCCTCCAACACCACAGTTCAAAAGCATCAATTCTTCAGTGCTCAGCTTTCTTTATAGTCCAACTCTCATATTCATACATGACTACTGGAAAAACCATAGCTTTGACTTTATGGGCCTTTTCTGGCAAAGTAATGTCTCTGCTTTTTAATATGCTGTCTAGGTTGGTCACAACTTTTCTTCCAAGGAGCAAGTGTCTTTTAATTTCATGGCTGCAATCACCATATCCTGTGATTTTGGAGCCCCAAAAAATAAAGTCTGTTACTGTTTCCTCATCTATTTGCCATGAAGTGATGAGACCAGATGCCATGATCTCAGTTTTCTGAATGTTGAGTTTTAAGCCAACTTTTTCATTCTCCTCTTTCACTTTCATCAAGAGGCTCTTTAGTTCTTCGCTTTCTGCCAAAGGATGGTGTCATCTGCATATCTGAGGTTATTGATATTTCTCCCGGCAATGTTGATTCCAGCTTGTGCTTCGTCCAGCCCAGCATTTTACATGATGTACTCTGCGTATAAGTTAAATAAATAGGTTGACAATATACAGTATTGACATACTCCTTTCCCTATTTGGAACCAGTCTGTTGTTCCATGTCCAGTTCTAACTGTTGCTTCTTGACCTGCATACAGAATTCTCAGGTGGCAGGTCAGGTGGTCTGGTATTCCCATCTCTTGAAGAATTTTTCACAGTTTGTTGTGATCCACACAGTCAAAGGCTTTGGCATAGTCAAAGATGTTTTTCTGGAGCTCTCTCCCTTTTTCAATGATTGAACAGATGTTGGCAATTTGATCTCTGGCTCTCCTGACTTTTCTAAATCCAGCTTGACCATCTGGAAGTTCACGTTTCACATACTGTTGAAGCTTGGCTTGAAGAATTTTGAGTATTACTTAGCTAGCATGTGAGATGAGTGCAATTGTGCAGTAGTTTGAGCATTCTTTGGCATTTCCTTTCTTAGGGATTGGAATGAAAACTGACCTTTTCCAGTCCTGTGGCCATTGCTGAGTTTTCCAAATTTCATGGCATGGTGAGTGCAGCACTTTCACAGCATCATCTTTTAGGATTTGAAATAGCTCAACTGGAATTCCATCACCTCCACTAGCTTTGTTCCTAGTGATGGTTCCTAAAGCCCACTTGACTTCGCATTCCAGGATGTTTGGCTCTAGGTGAGTGATCACACCATCGTGATTACCTGGGTTGTGAAGATCTTTTTTGTATAGTTCTTCTGTGTATTCTTGCCACCTCTTCTTAATATCTTCTGCTTCTGTTAGGTCCATACTATTTCTGTCCTTTATTGTACCCATCTTTGCATGAAATGTTCCCTTGGTATCTCTAATTATCTTGAATAGATCTCTAGTCTTTTCCATTCTATTGTTTCCCTCTATTTCTTTGCACTGATCACTGAGGAAGGCTTTCTTATCTCTCCTTGCTATTCTTTGAAACTCTGCATTCAAATGGGCATATCCTTCCTTTCCTCCTTTGCCTTTCACTTCTCTTTTTTCACAGCTATTTGTAAGGCCTCCTCAGACAACCATTTTACCTTTTTGCATGTCTTTTTCTTGGGGATGGTCTTCATCCCTGCCTCCTGTACAATGTCATGAACCTCCGTCCATAGTTCATCAGGCACTCTATCAGATCTAATCCCTTCAATCTATTTCTCACTTCCCCTGTATAATTGTAAGGGATTTGATCTAGGTCATACCTGAATTGCCTAGTGGTTTTCCCTACTTTCTTCAATTTAAGTCTAAATTTGGCAATAAGGAGTTCATGATCTGAGCCACAGTCAGCTCCTCTCCATCTTTGGCTGCAAAGAGTATAATCAGTCTGATTTCAGTGTTGGCCATCTGGTGATGTTCACGTGTAGAGTCTTCTCTTGTGTTGTTGGAAGAGGGTGTTTGCTATGACCAGTGCCTTCTCTTGGAAAAATTCTATTAGCCTTGCCCTGCTTCACTCTGTACTGCAAGGCCAAATTTGCTTGTTACTCCAGGTATTTCTTGACTTCCTACTCTTGGATTCCAGTCCCCTATAAAGAAAAGGACATCTTTTAGGGTGTTAGTTCTAGAAAGTCTTGTAGGTCTTCACAGAACCTTTCAACTTCAGCTTCTTCAGCATCACTGGTTGGGGCAATGACTTGGATTACTATGGTATTGAATGGTTTGCCTTGGAAACAAACAGAGATCATTCTGTCGTTTTTGAGATTGCATGCAAGTACTGCATCTTGATGAAAGTGAAAGAGGAGAGTCAAAAAGTTGGCTTAAAATTCAACATTCAGAAAACGAAGATCATGGCATCTGGTCCCATCACTTCATGGCAGATAGATGGGGAAATAGTGGAAACAGTGGCTGACTTTATTTTTCTGGGCTCCAAGATCACTGCAGATGGTGATTGCAGCAATGAAATTAAAAGACACTTACTCCTTGGAAGGAAAGTTATGACCAACCTAGACAGCATATTAAAAAGCAGAGACATTACTTTGCCAACAAAGGTCCATCTAGTCAAGGCTATGGTTTTTCCAGTGGTCATGTATGGATGTGAGAGTTGGACTATAAAGAAAGCTGAGCACAGAAGAATTGATGCTTTTGAACTGTGGTGTTGGAGAAGACTCTTGAGAGTCCCTTGGGCTGCAAGGAGATCCAACCAGTCCATCCTAAAGGAGATCAGTCCTGGGTGTTCATTGGAAGGACTGATGTTGAAGCTGAAACTCCAATACTTTCGCCACCTCATGCGAAGAGCTGACTCATTGGAAAAGACCCTGATGCTGAGAAGATTGAGGGCAGGAGGAGAAGGGGACGACAGAGGATGAGATGGTTGGATGGCATCACCGACTCGATGAACATGGGTTTGGGTGGACTCAGGGAGTTGGTGATGGACAGGGAAGCCTGGCGTGCTGTGGTTCACGGGGTTGTAAAGAGTCAGACTCGACTGAGCGACTGAACTGAACTGAACTGAACTGCATTTCAGACTCTTTTGTTGACTGTGCCTTTAGGTAAAGGATAACCTTTTCCCATAAGTTTTGATAAATATCATTCTCATTTTTTCTGTTTTCTAAATAGCATGAACCAATCCTTATTTAATAGAATGTTGTTTAATTTCCAAGTGGTTTTTTCACATTGTTTTGATTACACTTTGTTATTAATTCCTAGCTTTCATACAATGTTGCCAGAGAATATAATATGGCCTGTACGATTTCTACTATATAATTAAATTCTGGAAACATCACGTGAATACTTACAAAGGTGTGTCTTCTGTTTAATGTCAGTATATTTGTATATGTAGTTTATTAATTTTATTATACTGTTTAAATGATTAAACCTTCTTTGTCATTCTCTTTTCACATTCTGTTCTGTCCAAAGAGAGAAAGGAGTATTAAAGTCATTCTCAAGGATTGTTTTTATAAATTTCTCATCTAATATGTAAAAATTTTGATCTTATTCTTGACCTTTAAGATGAGCAATTCTTTTATAATCACTCTGAAATTAATATTTTATTCATTTTAGTGAACTTTTTGAAATGATTATTGCCTAGAATTTTTTTATGAATTCTTGTAGAATTTTTGTTTAAATTTGCTTACGCTTTCTTCTTTTTTTTTTTGAGATGTAATTTATGTATTATACAATTTACCTATTTAAAGTGTACAATTCAGTAGTTTCAGTATATTCACAGTTGTGCAACCATTGCCATGATCTATCTTAGGATATGTTTATTAACCTAAAAAAGAAGACTTTCACCCACTAATTCACCCTCCGTGTTCCTCCCCTGCCTCCACCTCTGAGCCCTAGTCTCCACTTATCTACTCTCTGGCTTTTTAGATTTGCCTATTTTGAACATTTCATATAAATTGAATTGTAAAATATGTGGTCTTCTGTGACTGGCTCCTTTCACTTAGCACAGTGTTTTCAAGGTTCATCCACATTGTGAAATGTACCAGCACATCATTACTTTTTATTACTAAATAATAATCTGTTGTGGATACCACATATTAGTTATCCATTCATTGGTTGATGGAAATTTGAGTTTTTTCTACTTTTTGGCTATTACGAATAATGATGCTATGAATGTGCATGCTCAGTTGCTTAATTGTCTCTGACTCTTTGCAACCTCGTGGACTATAGGCGACCAGGCTCTTCTGTCCATGGAACTTGCCAGGCAAGATTTCTGGAGTGGGTTGCCATTTCTTTCTCCAGGGGATCTTTCCAATCCAGAGATTGAAACTACATCTCTTGCATTGGCGGGCAAGTTCTTTCATTTGTGCACAAATTTTTGTATAAACATTTGATTTCATTTATCATGGTGTGTATCTACCTAGCCATGTATCCCAGCAATTTGATTTAATAAAAAAGTTTTGGTCTATGCTGTCACAGATATGCTTTTCCTTTCCTTGTATGTTTGGTTACTGTTTATTTAATCAAATCAACTCTTATTGAGTCCCCTTAATCCCCCCTCTTGGTACCATATTTCTCTGGTTCCTCCCTGCCATATTTCTTCTTCATGAACATTTTCATAAAGGTCTTCTTAAATGTAAACATTATGAGGACTTAAACATCCAAGAATATATTTTATAATAATTTTAACTTTTAGTTTAGTGAAGCATAAAATATAAATCCAAAATCCCCATCATACAACACTTTAAAATATTACATCATATTCTAGCATCCGTTGCTTTTTACAAGTTTTAGATAAATAACAAAAGTAAACACTTAAATACCACTCCTAATGTGCCATGTCTTATTTTAGGTACTTGATGTATAGTAGTCCATTTACTATTCCTAAAGACTTCATAAATGTGGATATTACCATTATTAGCCCTTTTTATAGATAAGGAAATGAGGCACAGTGAAATTAAGTCACTTGACTAATGATATGTTGCTAGCCATTGGTCCAGCTGAATTTGACTATACAATATTGCTTTTTTTCCCCTTAAATAAGGTCTTTATTTTTTTAACTTTTGTTTTATATTGAAGTATTGTTGATTAACAATGTTGTATTAGTTTCAGGTGTACAGCCAAGTGATCTAATTGTACATATACACATATCTATTATTTTAAATGTTTTTTCCCTAACAATAATATTCCCTAAAAACCTAAATTTTTTTTTTAGGTTATTATACAACATTGAACAGAGTTCCCTGTGCTATATAGGAGGTTCTTGTTGGTTATCTGTTTTAAATTTATTAATGCATTTATGTCAATTCCAAACTCCCCAAACCAATTATTATCTCTCTTTACTTGGCCTTCCATTTTTCTCATGTTGTTGTTCAGTCACCCGGTTGTGTAAACTCTTTGTGACCCCATGAACTGCAGCACGCCAGGCCTCCTGTTCCTCACCATCTCCCAAAGTTTGTCCAAGTTCATATCCATTGCATCAATGATGCCATCCAGCCATCTCATCCTCTGACACCCTCTTCTCCTTCACCCTCCTTCACCCTCTTTCCCAGCATCAGGGACTTTTCCAATGAGTTAGCTCTTCGCATCAGGTAGCCAAAGTATCGGAGCTTCAGCTTCAGCACCAGTGCTTCCAATGAATATTCAGGGTTGATTTTCTTTAAGATTGACTGGTGTGATCTCTATAAAAAGACGTTTTTCTCATAAGCACTTATATTTTTCTCTTTGTCCTTTAGTGCTCAGTTTCACTATGTATGTTGAGTTGAGGTCTTCTTTTTTCTGTCTTGCTTGGTATTACATGAGGTTTCTCAATATGCAGTCTTATTCTTTCTTTACTTTGGGAACATTCTTGCAGATAATAATGGTTAATGTTATGTGTCAACTTTACTGAGCCATGTAATAAAGTGAATAAAACAGATTGCCCTCCCTAATGTAGGTGGGCCTCATCCAATCAGTTGGAGACCTGAATGGAGCAGAAAGGTGGAGTCTTTCTTGAATAATAGGAATCTCCTCCTGCCTGACTGCCTTTGAACTGGGATATTTTTTTCTTTATTTGCCTTCAGACTTGAGCAGAAACATTGACTCTTTTGAGTCTTAGGTCTGCTGGCTTTCAGGCTAGAACTACACCACCAACTCTCCTGGGTCCCCAGCTTGCAGATCTTGGGACCTGTCAGCCTCCAACATCATATAAGCCAATTGTTTAATATATATGTATGCCACTATCTCTTTTTAATAGACAACTCTGAATGATACACACTTGTAATTTCTCCAGATATTTTCATTCCTCTATTTCTTATTTAATCTCATTCTGAAATTTCTGTCATCCCTCTTGTATTAGTCAATCATCATTATAATAGTGCTATATAAGTTCACTGTAAAATGCAATGGCATTTAGTAATAAATAGATACTTCTTACTCAGGTGTTCACAGATGGCTCTGCTTGGAGCTTCAGTTCTGAGCGTTGGTCAGATGAACTCTGTTCCTTATATCTTTAGGGGAGCAGAGGTCAGAGGGACATGGCTTCTTTAGACACATTCTTCCTACAGTGATATGGTTCAGAAGCACAAGAGGGAAAATCCAAATAGGAAGGCATATTTTAAGTCTTGTCAATGTCACATTTGCTAAAATCCCATTGAGCAAAGTCAAGTCAAAGCATAGATAGGGAAGCACCATCAATGACATGCCATGCTTGTGGCTACATAACACCACAGTGGGGGAATGAAGCATCTGGGCTAATGATTCCATCTATCACAGCAGCCTTCTTAGTCGCACATGCAAAATATATTCACCCTCACCCAAGACCCCCCAAAGTTCCATCCCATCTAGCATCAGGCTCAAAGTTCTGAAAATTATGTTCTCTATTATTGGAGCTTGAAGAGTACCAATGAAATATAACTTTGTCTTCACCTTCTGGGTATGGAATCAAGTGAAAATTGTACAAGGAATCAGAAACATTAGCTTCATTTCAAGCACAGCTGGATTGGGAAATACAGCTTCAGTCTGAGATTTATTTGGTTTCTCTTAAAAGATTGCACATCTCACTCTGATGGAGTAAGAGTCTCTCCCATGCAGTTTACCACCTAGGCAGGGAAGCTGCCTGGAAAGAAATGTCTCTGCAAACCAGTAGGACTGAAGAGGGGAGAGAGGCACACCTGAGCCTGTCATGCTGTAACCCAGTGGTTCTCAGAGTGTGGTCCCTGGACCAGCTGTATCAATTAGAACCACCTGACAACTTATTAAAAGTGAAAATGAATGATCCCATGAATGAATCAGAAACTTGGCACATAAAGGCCCAGTAATAGGTGTTTTAATAAATCATACAGGTGATTTTGATGCATATCAAAGTTTGAAAAACACTATCCTAGTCCAGTGGTTCTCATCCCTGTTTGCACATTGGAATCACTTGGGGAGTATTTTAAAAGTTTCCCCTTTTCCATGAGAAGATGTTTGTGTCCAACCTGGTGTTTGCTCCTTTGTAGGTATCACATTTCCTTGGTTTCTGTATAGGAAATTAGGTTTATCACTGCTGTCTCCTATGAAGAAGTCTAGAACATACTCCTAATGCCCCTAGGGTCCCTATGTCTAGTGGACACAGTGATCGTGGGCAGAAAGAGCTCTGGGTTTGGAATCAGATGACCTGAGTTCTGGCCCCAGCTATGCCCTTCACTGCCAATGTGACCTCATGCATTTCACCTAACCTTTGTGCTCTATTTCCTTATTGTAAAAGTGCCTACTTTCTAGAGTATTTGTGAGAATCAAATGTGAGACAACATAGGGAAAGTGCTTTGCCGACTAAAAAGTATTTAGGCCATGTGTAAGCAGTTATTTTCTTTTATGCAACAAATTTAGCTAGTCAGCAGCTTCCAAGCATGCACAGGAGGCTCGGCCATAGAGACCTGGCTCCCCAGATCACTAAAGATTCCTCAGGGATTTGTCTTTTTGTTCTCCTAATTTGCAAATAGCTCCAGGATAGCTTCTGCCCACAGTGCCACAATTCACCTTTCCCCTTATTACAGAATCCTCGCTGGGGCTTTTAATTACTCAACCTCCTTTCATCCCTGCTGGCATCTTTAGCTTTGACTCTGGCAGGTTATTTCTGGTGGTTTCAGAATGAAGCTGTGGGCTCAAGCTTTCTCTGTGTTGTCTTATTCGAACTTTCTTGTCTTACCTGTCATATGAGTCACTATCAGGGGAGGCGTTGAGAATGTATTATTCTCTAGAACCCCCCCCCTCTGCATGACTGCAGGGACATTTGCCCATCACACATCTCAGAGGGTTGCTGGTCAAGGGTTTCTCTAGAGCACCTTCTCATGGCGAGAGGAATATTTTATGGGACAAATATTAAGTGACTGGCCAAAGTCTCAGGGCTGATGAGCACTAAAAATCAAACTCAGGTATTAGATTACCCAAGTTCATGTTTCTGCTTCTTCTTGAAGTTACTCTCCAATGCCCCGACAAGGGGCAAACCCAAGATAAGCTGCTCTCCTTTCATTGGAGTGGCTATGATTGCTTCTGCAGGATTTCTGTGCAGATGAGTCATAATATATGGTTTATGGTGATACAGTAGGTGCTTGATAACCAGCATCTGATTAGATAGGTGAGAAAATCATCATTTCATTCAGTAGGCATTTATTTACTCAATAGTAAGAGGAAAGTAGGGTAGTGGTGAGGAAAGGGTTTAAGAATATGTGTAAAATTGTCCCTATCCATCGGAGGATTTTTGGAAAATACTTATAATAAATCTCTCTCATTCTCTTTTCCTCTCTCCCTCTCACACACACACATATATGGATACGTGTGTGTGTGTTTGTGTGTATGTGAAAGTGTTAGTTGCTCATTCATGTCCAACTCTTTGCAACCCCATGGACTGTAGCCCACCAGGCTCCTCTGTCCATGGGATTTCCCAGGCAAGAATACTGGAGTGGTTTGCCATGTCCTTCTCCAGGGGTTCTTCCCCACCCAGGGATCAAACCCACATTTCCTGTTTGGCGGGTGGATTCTTTATCACTGAGTCACCAGGAAAGATACACACACACACACACACACACACACACACACGATAGTTATGTTCTCTTTATATACATATGTATATGTAATATTCTCTTTATAGACATATATACATATATGTGTATGAATAATAAAAATTGGCTGCATATTGTCAACCTGCTTATTTATCTTAAATGCCAAGTACACCATGCAAAATGCTGGGCTGGATGAATCACAAACTGGAATCAAGATTGCTGTGATAAATATCAACAACCTCAGATATGCAGATGATACCACCCTAATGCAGAAAGTGAAGAGGAACTAAAGAGCATCTTGAAGGTGAAAGAGGAGAGTGAAAAAGCTGACTTAAAGTTCAATATTCAAAAAAAACTAAGATCATGGCATCCAGTCAAGGCAAACTGATCATGAAAAAATGGAGACAGTGGCCAATTTTAGTTTCTTGGGCTCCAAAATCATTGTGGATGGTGACTGCAGCCATGAAATTAAAAGACACTTGTTCCTTGGAAGAAAAGCTATGACAAACCTAGATAACATATAAAAAAGAAGAAACATCAATTCACTAACAAAGATCTGTATAGTCACAGCTATTGTTTTTTGAGTAGTCATGTATGGGTGTGAGATTTGGACCATAAAGAAGGCTGAGAGCCAAAAAACGGATGCTTTTGAACTGCGGTGCTGGAGAAAACTCTTGAGAGTCCCTTGAAGAGCAAGGAGATCAAACCATCAATCCTAAAGGAAATCAACTCTGAGTATTCATTGGAAGGACTCATGCTGAAGCTGAAGCTCCAATACTTTGGCCATTTGATGCGAACAGCTGACTCACTGGAAAAGACCCTGATTCTGGGAAAGACTGAGAGCAGGAGGAGAAGAGGGTGCAAGGGATGAGATGGTTGGATAGCATCACCAAAAAAAAGTAGCACTAAATCACTGTGAAAAGGACATTTGTTTACAGTATGACATGAAACAAGAAAGCAGACCAATGCCTCGTTCAACCTCATCTGAAAACATGCATGTCAGAAACAAATATTTCTTTATCCCTACACATCTACAAGTGACTGCAAAAGAGCCACAAGCAATAATTTGGTTTTATAAATAATTTCAACAAGTAGAAAAATTTGTGACTAGGAATCTGAATAATGAGGATTGACTTTCCTTCTCTTTCTCTAAAAGAGGGGTGAATAGATATTAAATTAGGATATTTTTTGTTAGCAGTACTCAATTTAAGAAGGCAAAAATTAGAAGTTGTTGTAAAGGTATCCTGGTATTAGCTGAACTACAATGTGGCAGGCAGTGTACAGATGCAGCAAAATAGGGCCTGGAGGATTTGAGCACCACTTGATGCCCTTGATGCTGTAGCTGAAACTCCAATACTTTGGCCACCTGATGCGAAGAACTGACTCATTGGAAAAGACCCTGATGCTGGGAAAGATTGAAGGCAGGAGGAGAAGGGGACAACAGAGGATGAGATGGTTGGATGGCATCACCGACTCGATGGATGTGAGTTTGAGTAGGCTCTGGGAGTTGGTGATGGACAGGGAAGCCTGGCATGCTGCAGTCCATGGGGTCACAAAGAGTTGGACACAACTGAGCTACTGAACTGAGCTGATGCCCTTTGGGCTTCCCAGGTGGCTCAGTTGTAAAGAATCCTGCCAGTGCAGGAGGTACAGGTTTGATCCCTGGGTCAAGAAGATGCCCTGGAGAAGGAAAGGGCAACCCACTCTAGTATTCTTGCCTGGAAAAGCCCATGGGCAGAGGATCCTGGCAGGCTACAGTCCATGTGGTCGCAAAGAGTTGGACACAACTTAGCAACTGAGCAATAACAATAACAGGGTGCCCTTTGCCTTGGTCTTAATCCTCTGTTTCAATCAGTTCCAACACACACTGCTTTCTCCACTTGGCATGGGATATGGCCACCCATGAGTTCCATGGGCTATCCATTTTTAATCCTGCTGCTTCCACTTTCAGAGTCTTTCCTTTGGTTGTTTCATGTCTACACCAATCAAGCAAGAGTGGAGAAAGGCTGGGAGATGTGGTATTATGATAGACTGGTTTGAACTCTATGTAATCAGGAAGATAGGGTTTGTAAGAAGAGAGTGGTAGCCACTTGAACACCATGGCTGGAATTGCAGGAAGAGAAGCTCCAGGAAAAGAAATTTCTATTCCTGTTGGAAGGGACAAATTATGGGAAGACTTAATAATTTATGTCCATTATAGGCACAAGCAAAATACTTTTTAAAGGACTAGTATATTTGAGTCAGAGGTAATGAGAAGATTCCTCTAAATGACCATAACCCTGGCATCTAAAGGACAAGAGATAATAGTACCTGGCTGGAGTCAGAGGCAATGTGATGGATGAAATAGCACAGAGCTTCCCCTTGGTTGGTGAGCAACATGTGAACAGTTTGTGATGCAGAGGCATCCTTCATCTTGCAGTTTAGAAGCTTGGTATCTTGGAGACAGAAGGATGCCGGACAACAAGCCTGTCTCTAGGGTTTGGATCCCATATTTGCAATCTACTCACTGTGTGCCCTTGAGTTAGTTTTTGTTGGTCTGAGCTTAATTTTTACTCTTTGTAGATTGGGGGGAGCAGAAATAATGTCTCTCTCATGGTGATTTTAAAGAAGTGAAATAAAATTCATGAGCAGTCTGGCAGGGTAAGCATTCAGTGACACCAGTTTCCTTCTATTGTCAGTGTTCAGGCAGCCACTTAGAGGCAGACAGGTGACCTGAACCCAGAACTCCAAACTTCAAAGCCAATACCCTTTCTGCTCAGGGGCCCAGCTTTCTGAACTATCAGACTTCCCAGATGGCACTAGTGGTAAAGAACCTGCCTATCAATGCAGTAGACATAAGAGACACAGGCTCGATCCCTGGGTGGAGAAAGATCCCCTGAAGAAGGGCATGGCAACCCACTCTAGCATCCTTACTTGGAAGATCCCAAGGACAGAGGAGCCTGGTGGGCTACAGTCCAGGGAGTTGCGAAGAGTTGAACACGACTGAAGTGACTTAGCATGCACGCACACTTCTGAAATCACCACTTCCTCTTGACCTGATCTGCTTCTTCTGCAGCTATGGCTTCCAGAGTCCTCACAGGGCTGTAATTGTCTTGAAGGGCCTATTAAACTCTTCCTCTGTGCCTTCCTCCCTCACGTTAGATGCATCTGTGATAAAATTGGCGATAGTGGAAAAGCTGACCTCCGAGGGCTGCGTAATTAATTATAGACTTGGTGCCATGAACACCTTTACCAATCAATGCAGGACTGAGGGAGGACTCTTGTGCACACAGAGGTCCTGTCTCTCTTGATTAAAGGTGATAACTTCGAAAAAATGATTAGGACGCTAACTCAATTCTCATGAAAAGGAGGCCTGCCCACTTAGGCTAATTTGGCATTATGCTAACAACAAGCTGAGATAAGAGACGAGTGAGACGTCAAAGCAAATAGATGCCAAATTGTGAAATGAGTGTTTGCATGAAGATGCATAACCTCCCTGGGCCGCATTGTCAAAACTAACAACGTGAAGTAAAAACAAAGCAAAGAAATAACAAATCTGGATAAAGTCTCAATTATTGAGACCTCTAGAGTGTCCAAAACTATTTTCTGTCTGCTGTCTTTCTTTTATCCTCCAGTAACCCTATAAGGTGGATAACACTATTATTTATATATTATCCCCAGTAGATGAAAGAGGTACAACCCAGAGAAGTACCTCATCTATAAAACGGGTCAGTAGAGGATCTTTATACTCACAAGGGGAGTGGGGAAGTGTCTTTTTTTAAAATTTACATTTTATTGAAGTGTAGTTAAATTCCAATGTTGTGTTCATTACTGCAGTACAGCAAAGTGACTCAGTTATATATATTCTTTTTCATATTCTTTTCCACTATGGTTTATCACAGGATATTGAATATAGTTCACTGTGCTGTACGGTAGGACCTTGTTGTCCATCCATTCTATATATACCAGTTTGCATCTGCTAATCCCAAAACTCCCACTACTACCCTTTCTGACTCTCCTTCCCCTGGGCAACCACAAGTCTGTTCTCTATGTCTGTGATTTTGTCTCAGTTTCATAGATAAGTTCATTTGTGTCATATTTTAGATTCCACATATAAGTGATGTCATATGGTATCTGTATCTGACTTACTTCACTTAGTATGATAGTCTCTATTTGCATCTATGTTGTTGCAAATGGCATTCAGTTCAGTTCAGTTCAGTCACTCAGTCGTGTCCGACTCTTTGCGACCCCATGAACCACAGCACACTAGGCCTCCCTGCCCATCACCAACTCCCGGAGTCCACCCAAACTCATGTCCATTGAGTCGGTGATGCCATCCAACCATCTCATCCTCTGTCGTCCCCTTCTCCTCCTGCCCTCAATCTTTCCCAGCATCAGGGTCTATTCAAATGAGTCAGCTCTTCGCATCAGGTGGCCAAGGTATTGGAGTTTCAGCTTCAACATCAGTCCTTCCAATGAACACCCGGGACTGATCTCCTTTAGGATGGACTGGTTGGATCTCCTTGCAGTCCAAGGGGCTCTCAAGAGTCTTCTCCAACACCACAGTTCAAAAGCATCAATTCTTCAGCACTCAGCTTTCTTTATAGTCCAACTCTCACATCCATACATGACTACTGGAAAAACCATAGCCTTGACTAGACGGACCTTTGTTGACAAAGTAATGTTATTTTGTTGTTTTTTATGGCTGAGTAGCATTCCATTGTATATATGTACCACATCTTCTTTATCCATTCATTTCTTGATGGACATTTAGGTTGTTGCCATGTCTTGGCTATTATGAATAGTGCTCCTATGAACATAGGAGTGTGTGTAACTTGTTTGGTGGTACTGTGATGGTGCTGGTTTCATGGCTGAGCCCAAAAAGGAAGCCAGGATTCCCTTCCCACTCCCACTATTTAATGGAAGGGATATTTGAGAGCTGTTGTCTGGGGGGGACTTTTGTGTTCCATCAATATAGCCTGTGTTTGTTCTCTTCCTTTAGCCAGTGTCTACTTGCAGATTAGAAAATGGAAATATAGTTGACCCTTGAGAAACATGGGTTTGAACTGCCCAGATCCACTTACATGCAAGTTTTTTCAATAAATATATATAGCATTGCACCATTCAGAGCTGTCTATTGATCCTTGGATGTGGAACTGTGTATATGGAGGGTCAACTATGGTTCTAGAGCATCTATAGTGTTTGGGGTCTGCCACAGGTCCTAGAACCAGTTCTCCACAGATAGATGAAAGGTTGTTGCTGAACCATGAAAGACGCCGGGATTCTTGGCCTCCAGAAGAGAAGAATTCAATCCGGTGCCAGAGACGAGGCTTGATTGCTCAGAGCTTTTGTGTAATGAAGTTTTACTAAAGTATAAAGGAGATGGAGAAAGCTTCTGACATAAATATCAGAAGGGGGCAGAAAGAATATCCCCCCCTCTAGTGTTAGCAAGGGAGTTATATACTTTTTAATTACTTATTACAGTGAATTAAAAGAATGTCTGGAGGTTGTAAAGACCTCACTAGACCCACTCCCATAATTTACATTTTAAGATAACAGGATTAGCCAGAAGGTTTTCAGGAAGAAGAAACTGTCCTCAAGCAGGATACATTGTTGTTGTATAATCCCTAGTACAAAGTTTAAACTGAGTTGTGTAATTGACTAAGACTAAGGAATGTAGCCCCCAAAAAAGCTGTGTCCTTTCCTCCTCCTTGATAATTCCAGACCCTTCTCTCCTTGGGGACCCCTGGACTTCTTATCAACCTGCCTAGGATTTGGCTCTCTCATAGTGAGGGGCAATTGTAGTTGTCATTGTTGAGGGTTGTTGTTGTAAATACATAATTTCCCTTCCCCCTGCCTGTGTTCAGCACTGAGAGAAAAGGTATTAGCATTATTAAAGCTAGATTCATGGCTTGGATAAGTTGCCACTGTGTGCTTCCTGATACCAAGCTTCAGAATGAGATACGGGCAGGGTTGGGAAAAGTCTCACTGATAGGAGGCAGGACTTTATAGGTAAACTTACCTTGTGGTTGACAGAAGGGTGTTCTCAAAGAGATAACAAGAATGGAAGAGGTAGCTCTCTATACATACCTGGTTCATCTTCTCAAAGTCATATAACATATAAATGTTACCAGAGCAAGCATTGCCCCTCACACTCAGAGGAGGAGGAGGTGAGTGTCACCAAGATGCAGGGGAATCTCTCTAGTGGATATTAATTCATTTGCAAGGAAACATCAAATTATAGGAATAAGACTTCCTGTCTGCCAATTCTAAAGTGGAAAGGGGTGAGAAGGGAGCTGCTGTGCGTGGGTACTTGTACATGGGCACAGGTGAATATGTATCAATATGAATTGATGAATACTGGCACTATCCAACCAGTCATTTTACTAATATTTTACCTTGACAAGATACATAAATTGAAATATCATCACAAAAAATTATCTTTAAAGAACAGAAACTCTTTAAAGTTATAAGTGTATGGATCATTTGGAAGACCAAAACCTTTGCAGTGTATAAACATTGTCTCTTTTTTCCTTAAGATTTAACATCTACATTCAGCTGAGCTAATGTCTAGATAAGCCCTGCAGCTCATGCTGATAACTCTAAGAGTTTGACTTAGGTCTTCGTTTTTTGGATGCAGGTCTTTTGAAAAGAACGGTGGGCTCCATAAGAACCAACAAGGGTGTAAGTGAAAGTGAAAGTTGCTCAGTCTTGTCTGACTCTTTGCTACCCTATGGACTATACAGTCCGTGGAATTCTCCAGGCCAGAATACTTGAGTGGGTAGCCTTTCCCTTCTCCAGGGGATCTTCCCAACCCAGGAATAGAACTGGGGTCTCCTTCGTTGCAGGCAGATTCTTTACCAACTGAACTATTATCAACAAGGGTCTAAAAGCTTCTTTAATCCACAAGTGGAATATACTGGATTGCAGTGACAGAGATGGGAAAGGGCAAAAGGTAAAAACTGTCAGCCTCTCCCACTCATCCTGCACACCTGGTAAGAAGGCTGCTTTGTCCCTATTCTTCTTTGGAATGAAAGAGAGTAACAAAGATATACCTGACTGTACTTTCAGCATCTTACGATGGATTCTTAGGAGAGTCCCAGCTGAAACACTCATAATTTCAATTAAGTAAAAAAAAAAGTCTGTAGTAATGTAATGTCAGCCTTGCAGTATTGCCATCATTTCTAGACATGGAAATGGGATACTCCTTCAAGAAACACTATCTTCCTCTTGATGTAACTCCTAAGAGACGTATTTGAACAGGCAAAGTGGAAATTAAAGTTCTACTTTCTCAGCAAGCTAGAGGGTAGGAAGATGATAAAACTTGAGTCTATTTGTCGTGAATTTTGCTCACATCTCTTCCTATCAATACACAGTGAGATGGAAAAGATATCCAGTTGAAAATTGGTAGAAATGGATTTGAATCTTGGCTCCCCTCACAGCTCTATTACTTGTCAGTCAGCACCTAGACTCTCTGAAATTCAGTTTCCTCATCAATGAAAAGAATGGAATAATAACAGTATGTTTTCAATTGACAAATATATAAGACAAAAATAAAAGCAACATTAGTAGAGATCCAAAGGCCAAATGATTGGAAAACAGAGAGAAGGAAACTCAGCTTTATCTGGTCAAATACTTAGGGTGGCTTGAATCAGATTTTTTATTAAATGAGACGAACATAACAATGTCAGTGTATTCATCCTTCACTTGACAGATATCGATTGAACATCTACCTTTTGTTTGGCAGGTTGTATAGCAGTGGCAGGATTTGACTTCTAAGAGGAGCTCAAGGTTTCTTCGGCCTCATTTTACTCCAAAGGAGAGTCTCTTTGTTTGTCAAAGACTCAGTTTTGAGCTGTGACCTTGGGGAAAGGGGGAAGGAGTTGAATTTGGGGATGGAAAAATCAACTTCTTATTGCATTTGGGTACCTTTGTATTTTGAGATTTCTTGTTTCAAACTTGGGGAATTTAGGATACTCATTTCTTTGTTCTGTCTTAGACTCCTCTCTCTCTCTCATCTGGTTCTTTTTTCCATCCCATGGGACTGGGTCGATAAGGCAGATCAAGGGATGCCTCTTCTCAAGAGAAAACTTCATCCTGAGGGACCTGGCAGGAATCAGAATATGGTTTATAGAAAAAGAAGCTTTGTTGAGGCCATAGATCTGCTGTCTGATCTAGGATAGAGGAACCAATGGACTAACCTTGATAATTAAGATGAAAACAAGAAGACCTCAGTGAGGTGATTCACTGGGGCTTCTCTGTGTGTGTGTGCTTAGTTGCTCAGTCATGTCCAACTCTTTTGAGACCCCACAGACTGTAGCCCGCCAGGCTCCTCTGTCCATGGGATTTCCCAGGCAAGAATACTGGAGCAGGTTGCCATTTCCTTCTCCAGGGGATCTTCCTCACCTAGGGATCAAAACCACATCTCCTCCATCACCCACATTGTCAGGCAGGTTATTTACCACTGAGCCTCCTGGGGATCCCTAGGGCCTCTGATTTTGTAGGAATCAGAATTTACAGGTCCATCAAGCTCTTTTTGCCTTCAGAACTTATGAAGGATGGGAAGAGGATAAATTAAAACTTGATGAAGACCAAACAAAATCTATCATACATTCTTAAGTAACTACAAGCAAATGGACAGAAAGCGAAGAACAAAAGAATGCTGAAACTAAAAAGAAATTTAGAAATAATTTAGTCCATCAACTTTTATTCTTTATTGTTTCTCCTGCCATTTTACACAAGAGGAATTTGAGCCCCAAGGAGATGTGTTCATTTTGCAGCAGTTAATGATGGGCAAGTCTAACAAATCAAGCTTCTTGAGGGTATTTCCCATTTGGAGTTTCCCAAAGACTCCCTTGTGTGTCCCTTAGGCCAAGCCCTCCTGATAAATTGGGTGTCCTATCAAAATAAGATTGTGAGAGTCAGGATAATTTTTGATGAGATGTTGAGGAAGTGAATAAAGGTTGATTACTGAGTTGGTGGTTGAAGGAATGAAGGGGCCACTATTTGAAGCAGAGTGCAAGAGAAACAGGTTTGGAGGGAGAGGAAAACTTTTGAGTTCAGTTTCAGATATGCTGAGTTGAAATCACAGTGAAGGCCAAGTTTAGAAGGTCCAAAAAGTAGTTGCATGCCTGAACTCAAGAGCAAGGAACCATTCACAAACCTCTTATTTGTAATCCTTCAAAATCCTACCTACTTCCCATGATCCTGCCCAAATCTACCCATGCTCTAAAGTGGGTGCTTATTTTCCATCCCCTCCAGCTTCTTCTTTTATGCTCCCATTACACATTGCTTGTACCCTGATTAAGCTCTTCCTCTGTTCAGCTGCATGAGAATTGTCTTCGTGAAAGTCCCTTGAAACAAAGCAAGCACTAAGAGGCCATGTGGCATGAAGGTCAACAGCATAGCCTCTTCGTCCAAACAGCTTGCAATCAACCAGACCTCTACCAATGTTTTTGACTTTGAGTGATTTATCTAACTTCTCAGTGACTCGGTTTTCTTATCTGTAAAAGGAGATGACTAATATGGTACTTGACCAGTCAAGGTGTTGTGATGTTTAAATGAATTAATAAGTGTAAATTTTTAGAACAGCACCCAACACCTAGCAGTATACAGGAGTGGCAGGGTTCTCCTCCTTTTCTTGTTTCTTTTCTTGATCTCTTGGTTCTCTGACTCCTCATCCATCTGCAGGTCTTAATGTAGCATCTCTTGAAGGAAGTAAGTCCCTTAATTCAAAATCATCTCTTTTTTCCTTTGGCTCAGCAAGGATTCTATGTCCTCAACCAGGATTCCCTGGAGGCTGTGTTTGATGTTTGAAATTTTAAACAATTCCAGGGGAAAAAAGTTCTGTTTGAAGAAGTTACCAGTTAAAGATAAGGGAATGGAATTGGGGCAAAATGCCCTCTTCAATGACCTGAGAAAAACCTCTGGGGACTTCTCGGACTGCTACTCACACACAGTCACAGTAACTTAAGATTCACATTGGAGAACAATGACTGAAAAGTATTCGGTTTTTTTAAAAAAATCCTTCCCTGCCAAATCTGACTGAGTTGGGGCTAAAACAGAAAGGGTTTTGAACCATAACTGGCATGTCCGTAGCTGCAAATTCGACAATAATATACTTGTTAAACTGAAGGAGAGGTGCGAGTTGGCAGCTTAGAATAGATTTCATTTTCACTTTTGTCGGCTGCCAGGAACACTGCTCACCTGTCTTATGTGCTTTATTTCTTGGTGGTATTCAGAGCAAATGGCAATCCACTCCGTGGACTATTAGCTTTCCAACCCGGAAGCTAATTTTCTTTAAGCCTTCTTAGGCTGATGGGAGGTTCATCAGGGTCTTTGATCAGAGGATGAGATGGTTGGATGGCATCACTGACTCAATGGGTATGAGTCTGAGCAAACTCAGGGAGATAGTGAAGGACAGGGATGCCTGGTGTGCTGCAGTCCATGGGGTCGCAAAGAGTCAGACAGGACTTAGCGACTGAATGACAACAGCTGATCCCAGGTGTGATTGATCAGGAACCACCTGGTCAGCTTTCCCCTGGCACTGGCACATCAGTAGCATGGTGTCCATGGGGGAAACTTTTGTGTAACCTTGATGATGAAGAGGTAGGCTGAATGGACTAAAATATCACTGCCGCTAGCAGTGAGATCTGAATTTGAGTGCTGGTTCTGCTACCTTGAGCAAGTGACAGAACTCAGTCTTTTCTCCTACTTCTTTTCTGTAGGAATATTTACTCCATACAAATGGGAATACTTGTTCCCATGAAATTGCACATGATCATGCTTTTGCATGTGATGTGCTGCAATGCCTGACTAACCATTAGGGGGCAGTGTAGCATAGCGACTAAGAGAAGGATCAGCCTGCCTGTGTTCCTAGTCTGGCCTCCGCACTGGACCGTCTTGGTCATTAGTTTACGCCTTTGTGCTTCAGTTTCTCATCTGTATAATGGGGAGAATAATACGACTTACCTCATAGGGTTATTATAAGGATTTAAACGGTTAATACACGCACGGCGTTAAGAACAGCGCCAGGCACATGGTAAGTGCTCAAGTAACGGGAGCTGTCATTACTGTCTCACCCTCTCAGCCCTGCTTTATCCCTGAGACTGGGACCATGGTCTCAAATAGCTTCAGGAGCATGTCTTTCCAGATGGGAAAGGCCTCTTATTTCAGGCTTAGACGTGAAATTTCCAGGGAAGCATTCTGATTGGCCCACCGTGAGTCAAAGTCTCGTTCATTAACCAATCATTATGCTACTTACAGATGTAAGTAGATAGCAATTCACAGCAGGACTGCGTGGTATGGAAGCACCTGGGATGACTGGAGAGACGGTGGAGCCATCAGCTGAGGCAGGGAACGTGAGAGGACTGAGCTGTGTGGGAGGCGGTACCTAAGGAGTTGCATTCTGGCTACCCTGTTGAAACTCTTTAAGTAGGGCACTCTTGTTAATGGGTCTGAGGGCAGGTGAACATGTGAATTCAAGAATCAGGAAAGAGCTCAGGACTGGAGATACAAATTTATGCATCATAAGAAAATGAGAAATGGTTTTAAAATGTACAAAGAGGACTTTTATTTCTAAGTGATATGTTGTAGGTTGAGGCAGACTCACTTTCCCTTTGCATTAACTGGAAAAAATTAGTAAACTGCAAGTTCATATTTTAAAAGATAACTGAGGTCTGTGAGAGCAAAGGAAAATAGAAGAATGAAAATCCCAGAGAGAGATGAGACTTTTCTGGGTGAGCTGCTGATTGCCAGTCACTTATTCCCTGAGGGTCCTGCCACAATAGATACTGAGAATCAGGCATGAGAATCAGACATGTCATACCCAGATGGACTCTTCTTGGGGGGAGACCAACAAGGCATGTGCTATTCATGCGAAGCTAGTAAAATTGACTGGAAACTGCAGAAACCTCAGATAAAAGGCTATATTTTCCCCCATGGGATAGGCTATTAGAAATGCATAACCAAGAAATACAAGAGTCTATCATAGGAATTCTTAACCCCAAACCTATACTCATGTGGACTAAAACTACATAGAGGAGAAGTATACGTAGAGGAGAAATATAGCTTTTGATGCTTACAATCCTGAAGAGATGGAGATAAGTGAAATACACAGCCAACTAGAAAAGTTACGGATAAAATAGAATTCAAAGAAGAGAGATGGAAGGAAATTATAAGGAAGATAATAGGAAGAGATTAAATAGAATGCAAATGTATAAAAAAGTAGAAAGTCCTTTTCTATAAATGGTAACGTATTTGTCAACCTCTGTCACAGTTGACACATCCCTCTTCCACAAAAAAGAGAAGCCAAAGATAAACAATACTGTAACAAAAGAAAGCCATAACTAGAAATAAACAATAATTGAAAAGAGAATGTTATGAATAACTTTATGCTTATAAATTTTAAAACTTAAGTAAAATCACAAATTCCCTCCAAAATGTATATTACTGAACCAGCTAAAGGAGAAATAGAAAAACTGAATGATGTTATGATCATTTCAAAACCTGTAGATAATTAAAATCTACCCAAAGAGGCTCAAATGGTCTTATATGTGAATTCTGTGGAACATAAAGAAACTAATCATCCCAATCTTTCATAAAAAGTTTTTTTGAGGATAAAAGAATGACTGACTTTTCATGCAAGTTGAGATGAAATTAGTTTTTTATAGCCTCTTTCCCATTGATTATAACAACGCTCTAGACTCCTGCCTCACTCCCCCAAAAAATAACTACCTGAGAATTCTAAAAAATAATAACAGGCCCGCTGGAGCAGGAAATCAAAACTTGAAGAATGACCATAACTGTAAGGGTGAGAAAATATTTGTAAATCATATATATATATATATATATGCATATATATGTGTAGTAGTAGTAGTTCAGTCATGTCTGACCCTTTATGACTCCATGGACTGTAGCCCACCAGGCTCCTCTGTCCTTGGAATTCTCCAGGTAAGAATACTGGAGTGGGTAGCCATTTCCTTCTTCAGGGGATCTTCCCAACCCAGGGACTGAACCTGGGTCTCCTGTTTTGCAGGCAGATTCTTTACCATCTGAGCCACTACGGAAGCCCATATATATATCTATATGTATACACATATGAATAATAAAGAATTTTAAAAGTGCAACAATGAAACAGATAATCCAGTTTAAAAAATGAGCAGGTAATCTGAACAGATACTTTAACAAGGAAGATATATGGGTGGCTCATGGAAAGATATTCAACACCATTAGTCACTGCTTGAGATATCAGTGCATATCTATGTATTTGGAGACTGAAATAGAAAAAAGTAAACCATGCCAAATGTGCATCAAAAATAATGAATTTTACTATATATAAATTTAAAATAAATTTTTAAAATAAATGATGAAAAATTTCCCAACTGTTTGCCATCCATAACTTAGACATCAAAACTATACCATGCAATCATAATGACAAAAAATTATAGATCAATCTCACTCCTGAATGTACACTTGCACTCTAAATCTAATAATCCATAGGCATAAAAATATATAATATAGCATGACCAAGTTAAGTTTTTTCCAAGGATGCCTGGTTGTTTCAAATTAGAAAATTTTATTATTGTAACCATTGTGTTTCAAGTTAAAGGGAAATTATTAATAAATGATCACCTTAATAGATACAAAAATGAATTTATCAAAATTCCACACCCATTAATAGCATTATAATTCTCAGATTTGGAGTTTAAAAATTGCTTTTAACATATATACACAAACCCTGCAGCAAATATTATACCGGTGGTAAAATAGCTAATGTATTTCCTTTACAATCAGAAAAAAAGATGAGAATGATAGCTATCATCAATTATTTTCAGTATTTTATTGGAAATTTCTAGTCAACAAAATAAACCAAGGAAAGGAAGTAAAAGATAAGTGCACTGAAACCCAAGAATAAAACTGTCATTACTTGAGGATGAGATCTTCTATATCAAAAATTTCAAAGAATCTATTGAAGATTCTTATAATGTGTAAGAGAGTTTAGCAAAATTTCTAGATAAAAGATCTACATGCAAAAGTCAATTGCATTTCTATACATTAGCAATGGTCAAATTGAAAACAAATGAACCAACAATATTTAAATCACCAAAATATATGAGAAGTTGTCCAGGACTTTTATGGTAAAAAGTGTAAAATGTTATGTGAAAGTCACTAAAGAAAATTCAAATACCAGGAAGAGATACTATGCTAATGAACAGGAAAACTCAATGTCATGCATATGTCAATTCCTTCCAAATACATTTGAAAATTCACCAAAATCCCAATCAACATCCCAAGAAGAGTATTCATGGAACTTGATAGACTAGTAATTATAAAGGAGAAAGAATGAATAGTTGTTGCTGTTATGGTTTAGTCACTCAGTTGTGTCCAACTCTTTGCGACACCATGGACTGTAGCCTGCCAGACTCCTCTGCTGCTGCTGCTGCTAAGTCGCTTCAGTCGTGTCCGACTCTGTGCGACCCCATAGACGGCAGCCCACCAGGCTCCCCCGTCCCTGGGATTCTCCAGGCAAGAACACTGGAGTGGGTTGCCATTGCCTTCTCCAGTGCATGAAAGTGAAAAGTGGAAGTGAAGTCGCTCGGTCGTGTCCGACTCTTAGCGACCCCATGGACTGCAGCCTACCAGGCTCCTCTGTCCATGGGATTTCCCAGGCAAGAATACTGAAGTGAGTTGCCATTTTCTTCTCCAGAGGATCTTCTTGACCCTGGGATCAAACCTGAGTTTCCTGTGTCTTCTACATTGTTGGGCGGGCTCTTTACCACTGAGCCACTGAGGAAGTCCAGTTAAACTATAATAGTTAGTAATTGATTGTATTGGTGCAAAAGCAGGGTAATTATTCCATATGAACACAATTTTGTACCATAAACATACCCTTGTCTACTTGGAGTCATGATGCATGATGGAGCTGATGTTTCAGATGAACAGAAGCATTAGTTTATTTTTCATTATTTGTGTGTGTGTGTTAGTTGTTCAGTCATGTCTGACTCTTTGTGACCCCGTGAACTGTAGCCCACCAGGCTCCTCTGTCCATGGAATTCTCCAAGCAAGAATACTGGAGTGGATTGCCATTCCCTTCTCCACAGAATCTTCCTGACCCAGGGATCAAAGCCTGGTCTCCTGCATCACAGGCAGATTCTTTACTCTTTGAGCTACAGGGAAGTCCTTTTCATTATATATTAAGTGCTTATTCATAGGGAAAAGTAGGATGGATCTTTTCTGCACAGTACACATAAAAATCACACCCGGATGGATCTAAGGTTTAAATACAAAAGAAAACTCAAAATTATTAGACAACAGTGAAGGTACTTTCCTGGCAGTACAATGGTTAAGACTTTGCCCTCCAGTACAGGGGATGCAGGTTCAATCCCTGGTCAGGGAGCTAAGATCTCTCTGTGCCTTGGGGCCAAAATATCAACACATAAAACAGAAGCAATATTGTAGCAAATTTAATAAAAACCTTTAAAAAATGGTCTACATCAAAAAGTCTTAAAAGAAAAAAGAATAAAACAGTATAAAAGAAAGTCTTTCTGATGGCAGAAAGGATAGGATTTTTAGACAAGATTCAAAAATATGCAACCCATAAAGAAAAGTTTGGTAATTTTGACTAAGAATTTCTTCTCATCAAAAGACACCACCAACATATACCATAAATTTGAAGTGGGTATTTGCAATATGCATAACTAAGGAAAAGTTATTATCCAGAATGTATAGTGAGTGCCTGTGAAACAATATGGAAAGACAAATCACAAAACAGAAAATAAGCAAAAGACAAAATTAGGCATTTCTCAGAACAGGAAACATGATTGGCTAATACGTATGTGACAAAAAGTTTGTTACCTCAGTATTAACTGGGAGAAAGCAAAATAAATATATTAAATTGAAAAAAAATTTTAAGTCTAAAAATACCAAAGATGTGAAACACTAGGAATATCATTTATTTACAAAAGGAGTGGAAAACAGAACAACTACTTTGATAAACATCTTGGCACTAGCTCTTAAAGTTGAACAGGGACTTGCCTTATTACCCAGCTTTCTACAACTGAAACTATACTCTGTATACATGCATACTTATGAATATTAAAAGGCATGTAAAGAATGTTTATTGCAGCATTGTTTTTTCAGAATTGCAAAAACAGTGACTAAAATGTCTAACTAAATTGTCTATAAATGAAATGTGTAAATAAATTGTGCTCCACTCATACAACAGAAATGAATAAGCAGTGAAATTAACTATAGCTACAAGCATCAACATGGATACAGCTCAAGAACCATAACATTGAAGGGGAAAAGAACAAGTTGCAGAAGAGTATATTAAGTTTGATATCATTTATTCAACTTTCAAGAACAGATGCATGCCTGAATGTTCAGTCTTGTCCAACTCTGCAACCTTATGGACTGTAGCCTACCATGCTCCTCTGTCCATGGGACTTTTCCAGACAAGAATACTGGAGTAGGTTGCCATGCCCTCCTCCAGGAGATCGTCCCAACGCAGGGAACGAACCATTACTCCTGCATTGTTAGGCAGATTCTTTGCCACTGAGCCACCAGGGAAGCCTAGTTGAGAACAGATAAAACTAAATAATACATAGTTAAAGAACTGTGGAAAATTCTTAAAGAGATGGGAATACTAGACCACCTGACCTGCCTCCTGAGAAACCTGTGTGCAGGTCAAGAAGCAACAGTTAGAACCGGATATGGAACAACAGACTGGTTCCAAATAGGAAAAGGAGTACGTCAAGGCTGTATATTGTCACCCTGCTTATTTTTCTTATATGCAGAGTACATCATGCGAAATGCTGGGCTGGATGAAGCACATGTTGTAATCAAGATTGCGGGGAGAAATATCAATAACCTCAGATATGCAGGTGACACCACCCTTATGGCAGAAAGTGAAGAGGAACTAAAGAGCCTCTTCATGAAAGTGAAAGAGGAGACTGAAAAAGCTGGCTTAAAACTCAACATTCAAAAAATGAATATTATGGCATCCGGTCCCATCACTTCATGGCAAATAGATGGGGAAACAATGGAAACAGTGACAGACTTTATTTTCTTAGGCTCCAAAATCACTGCAGATGGTGACTACACCCATGAAATTAAAAGATGCTTGCTTCTTGGAAGAAAAGCAATGACAAACCTAGACAACGTATTAAAAAGCAGAGACATTACTTTGCCTACAAAGGTCCATACAGTCAAAGCTATGGTTTTTCCAGTATCATATATGGATGTGAAAATTGAACCATAAAGAAGGCTGAATGCTGAGGAATTGACACTTTTGAGCTATTGTGTTGGAGAAGATTCTTGAGAGTCCCTTGGACTGGAAGGAGATCAAACCAGTCAATCCTAAAGGAAATCAGTCCTGAATTCATTGGATGGACTGATGCTGAAGCTGAAACTCCAATACTTTGGCCATCTGATGCAAAGAGCTGATTCATTAGAAAAGACCTATGCATTGGGAAAGCTTGAAGACAGGAGGAGAAGGGGACGACAGAGGATGAGATGGTTGGATGGCATCACTGACTCAATGGACGTGAGTTTGAGCAAGCTCTGGGAGATGATGAAGGATAGGGAAGCCTGGCGTGCTGCAATCAGACAGGACTGAGAGACTGAACAACAACAACAACAGAACACATGCATTTCTTCTAAAATTATTAGCAAAAGCAATCAAACTAATGTTTAAAAATTCAGGACACTGGGTACCTCTAGGTGGAAAGTAAGTGGATGAAATCAGAGAAAAGCACAGGGAGCATCAATAGTATTTGCAATGTTTTGTATTTTCACCTAGGGAATGAATATTTGAGATTTGTTTCATTTTCACTTTTTAACATTGTTTTACTTATTAGTTCTTCATTCAATGAAAGCTTATTTGTTTTATTTGTAAAACTTTACATAGATATTAAATTATTCCTTTGCATCTATGACACATTTTTCAATAGGAGAGTTTTGAGAAGAGTTATTGAGGGGATTAGGAGTGATGGCTGAGGGGTGCAGGTTTCTTTTGGAGGGGATGAAAATGTTCTAAAATTAATTAGCAGATATTTTTGTCCTGTTCAGGTCCAAATACAGCTCCAAAGAGCTCTTGCTCTTGCAATGCAAGAGACCCAAGTTCAATCCCTGGGTTGGGAATATCCCCTGGAGAAGGAAATGGCACCCCACTCCAGTATTCTTGCCTGGAGAATTCCATGGATAGAGGTGCCCGATGGGCTACAGTCCATGGGGTCACAAATTGTCAGACATGACTGAGCAACTAACATTTGGTCCTGTCCAGGTCTCAATGATCACTGCTGCTCTGTTGCCAGGGATGCTGTCTGGGGTAAGCAGAGCTTCACATGGGTGATTCAGAGGGATCCAAGATGCCCTAAAGTCTCCATCATCTTAAAGAAAAAATAACAAAGAAGGGACAGAGAAAAGAAAGTAGCCAGTACCATCTGTTCTGCCAACATATTTCATTGACATGAATTATCTCCTATGTGATCAGTTAAGAAAGACATGATGTCTGTGTAAGGCAGAAGTCACATTAGCTCATTCACAGCTTTTCCCCAGCATTTTAATGCTTTGACATGATTAGGAGCAAGTCTTCCAATAATTAAAGAGCTTGTAACAGAAGATAGTGACCCAGCAATGTTTGTACACGTCATGGCTAGTTTGATGGTCTCAGGAACTACTGTGGTTTAGTTGCTAAGTCATGTCTGACTCTTGCAACCTCATGGACTGTAGCCTGCCAGGCTTCTCTGTCTACGGGATTCTCCAGGCAAGAATACTGGAGTGAGTGTCATTTCTTTCTCCACAAGAACTACTGTGCTTTCCACATATTAAGCTTCTAGAGGATCTGGGAAGACGTTTCCCCTATATTAAAGAGATGGGTTCAGAAGAAAGTTACACCCTAGGTCATAGTTTTAATTTTGATGAAATTATTAGTTAAAGGAGACATAAGGCCCAGGTGTAAAGCTCCTGAGATCTCGCTCTGCTCTGCATGTATTTGCTGCTGCAAACTTTATTCTGTTATTATTTGTACTTTGTTGTTGTTGTTCAGTCGCTCAGTGGTGTCCGACTATTTGTGACCCCATGGACTGCAGCACACCAGACTTCCCTGTCCTTCACTATATACTGGAATTCATTCAAACCCATGTCCATCGATGATGCCATCCAACCTTCTCATCCTCTGTTGCCCCCTTCTCCTGTCCTCAATCTTTCCCAGCATCAGGGTCTTTTCCAATGAGTTGTCTCTTCAGATCAGGTGGCCAAAGTATTGGAGCTTCAGCATCAGTCTTTCCAATGAATATTCAGGGTTGATTTCCTTTAGGTTTGATCTCCTTGGTGTCCAAGGGACTCTCGTAAGAGTCTTCTCTAGCACCACAGTTCGAAAGCATCAGTTCTTCAATGCTCAGTCTTCTTTATGGTCCAACTCTCAGATCCGTGCATGACTATTGGAAAAACCATAGCTTTGACTACACGGACCTTTGTACTAGGGTTGTGATTTTCTTATGAATGCTCTGGTTACAAATACTGAGTTTACCAAAAAGTTCATTTAGGTTTTTCTGTAAGATCCTACAGAAAAATACCAAACAAAGTTTTTGGCCAACCAATAGCTTTGAATGATCTTCCCAATTCTTTCTTCCCATGAACTCTTTTATTTTTAGTGTGCAATTTTTACAACTGCAGGGCACTAGAGAAGAAATGTTTTCATGAGCATTTAATTTATAGATGTTCCAGATTCCAGCCAGACTCTTCCTATCTCTTTGGCTTCCATCTTAGTCTCTGGAAATTCAAAATACTGTCCCATATTTTTGACAATTCCCAGGGGCTGTACATTTCTCATAGCTGCTTTTGGCAGAGTTTTTGGCTTCTTTGCTGTGCAGGATATCTCACCCACCAGTGTATGGTGTCTTGGCTCCATACATGGTTGGCCTATATAGGAACTCAGCCACCCACACACTCATGCACCGTACGCTTATATTAAGCTGTCTTTGTGTTGGTTGATATTACTGAAGATATGTATGAAGAGGAAAGTTGGGGCATGATTTCGATCTCAAGAGCATTGTTTCATTCACTTAACCATCTTTCACCTCTTAGGAACAAATGAGATTTCCTTTCCTTTACATTTGTTTCTTGTATCTCCTGCAGAATGGCTTATTTCCTCTCAGAGCTCCTGCCAGCATCACTGCTTTCAGAGTCCTACCTCCTACCCCAAGAAACTTCCTAAAGAATTTCCCTTAAAAAATACAATTTCATCCTCAAGAAAAATGCTTCTACTGATTCCTAAGATAATGCACTTCCACTCCCACTCTACTTTCAAAGACTTGTGCTTTCTAGGAGTTGTATGAAAGACTCAGATCCAGTGGCACCAACTCAGTGCGTGCATGTTTGCTTAGTCTCTCAGTGTTGTCTGACTCTGTGACACTATGAACTGTAGCCTGCCAGATTCCTCTGTCCATGGGGATTCTCCAGGCAAGAATACTGGAGTGGCACCAACTTAGATCCAAGTAGACAGCATATTAAAAAGCAGAGACGTTACTTTGCTGACAAAGGTCCATCTAGTCAAAGCTATGGTTTTTCCAGTAGTCATGTATGGATGTGGGAGTTGGACTATAAAGAAACCTGAGCAATGAAGAATTGATCCTTTTGAACTGTGATGTTGGGGAAGACTACTGAGAGTCCCTTGGACTGCAAGGAGATCAAACCAGTCAATCCTGAAGGAAATCAGTCCTGAATATTCATTGGAAGGACTGATGCTGAAGCTGAAACTCCAATACTTTGGCCACTTGTTGTGAAGAACTGACTCATTGGAAAAGACCCTGATGCTGGGAAAGATTGAAGCAGGAGGAAAAAGGGACAACAGAGGATGAGATGGTTGGATGGAATCACCAACTCAATGGACATGAGTTTGAACAAGCTCTGGGAGATGATGATGGACAGGGAAGCCTGGCGTGCTGCAGTCCATGGGGTTGCAAAGAGTCAGACACGACTGAGTGACTGAACTGAACTGCCAAATGATCCAAGGCTCAGTTTCTTTCCCTGAACTGTGAGACATGTGTTTCTCTGTGTTCTTCACATTGCTTATACAAACCCTGAAGTCTTGTGTTGAGATGGTGAATTATAAGATGGTAGAGCCTCTGTTGACTATGAGGGCTACTCCATTTCTTCTAAGGGATTCTTGCACACAGTAGTAGATATAATGGTCATCTGAGTTAAACTCACCCATTCCAGTCCATTTTAGTTTGCTGATTCCTAAAATGTTGACATTCACTCTTGCCATCTCCTGTTTGACCACTTCCAATTTGCCTTGATTCATGGACCTTTCATTCCAGGTTCCTATGCAATATTGCTCTTTACAGCATCGGACTTTGTTTCTATCACCAGTCACATCCACAACTGGGTGTTGTTTTTGCTTTGGCTCCGTCTCTTCATTCTTTCTGGAGTTATTTCTCCACTGATCTCCAGTAGCATATTGGGCACCTACCGACCTGGGGAGTTCATCTTTCAGTGTCCTATCTTTTTGCCTATTTATACTGTTCATGGAGTTCTCAAGGCAAGAATACTGAAGTGGTTTGCCATTCCCTTCTTCAGTGAACCACATTCTGTCAGACCTCTCCACCATGACCCGGCCATCGTGGGTGGCCCTACATGGCATGGCTCATAGGTTCATTGAGTTAGACAAGGCTGTGGCCCATGTGATCAGATTGGTTAGTATTCTGTGATTGTGGTTGTCACTCTGTCTAACCTCTGATGGAGAACGATAAGAGGCTTATGGCAGTTTCCTGATGGGAGAGGTTGAGGGGGAAACTGGGTCTTGTTATGATAGGCGGGGCCATGCTCAGTAAATCTTTAATCCAATTTTCTGTTGATGGGTGGAGCTGTTTACCTCTCTGCTATTTACCTAGGGCCAAACTATGGTATGTCCTTTTCATTATAGGGGACTGGAATGCAAAAGTAGAAAGTCAAGAAATACCTTGAGTAACAGGCAAATTTGGCCTTGGAGTACAGAATGAAGCAGGGAAAAGGCTAATAGAGTTTTGCCAAGAGAATGCACTGGTCATAGCAAACACCCTCTTCCAACAACACAAGAGAAGACTCTACACATGGACATCACCAGATGGTCAATACCGAAATCAGATTGATTATACTATTTACAGCCAAAGATGGAGAAGCTCTATACAGTCAGCAAAAACAAGCCTGGGAGCTGACTGTGGCTCAGATCATGAGCTCCTTAGTGCAAAATTCAGACTTAAATTGAAGAAAGTAGGGAAAACCACTAGACCATTCAGGTATGGCCTAAATCAAATCCCTTATACAGTGGAAGTGAGAAATATATTCAAGGGATTAGATCTGATAGAGTGCCTGATGAACTATGGATGGAGGTACGTGACATTGTACAGGAGACAGGGATGAAGACCATCCCCAAGAAAAAGAAATGGAAAAAGGAAAATGGATGTCTGAGGAGGCCTTACAAATAGCTGTGAAAAGAAGAGAAGTGAAAGGCAAGGGAGAAAAGAAAAGATACACCCATTTGAATGCAGAGATCCAAAGAATAGCAAGGAGAAATAAGAAGGTCTTCTCAGTGATCAGTGCAAAGCAATAGAGGAAAACAATAGAATGGGAAAGACTAGAGATCTCTTCAAGAAAATCAGAGATACCAAGGGAACATTTCATGCAAAAATGGGCGCAATGAAGGACAGAAATGGTATGGACCTAACAGAAGCAGAAGATATTAAGAAGAGGTGGCAAGAATACATAGAAGAACTATACAAAAAAGATCTTCACAACCTAGATAATCATGATGGTGTGATCAGTCACCTACAGCTAGACATTCTGGAATGCAAAGTTAAATGAGCCTTAGGAAACATCACTATGAACAAAGCTGGTAGAGGTGATGGAATTCCAGTTGAGCTATTTCAAATCCTAAAAGATGATGCTGTGAAAGTGCTGCACTCAATATACCAGCAAATTTGGAAAACTCAGCAGTGGCCACAGGACTGGAAAAGGTCCATTTTCATTCCAATCCCAAAGAAAGGCAATGCCAAAGAATGCTCAAACTACCACACAGTTGCATTCATCTCACACGCCAGTAAAGTAATGCTCTAAGTTCTCCAAGCCAGGCTTCAACAGTACGTCAACTGTGAACTTCCAGATGTTCAAGCTGGATTTAGAAAAGGCAGAGGAAGCAGAGATCAAATTGCCAACATACACTGGATCATCAAAAAAGCAAGAGAGTTCCAGAAAAACATCTACTTCTGCTTTATTGACTATGCCAAAGCTTTTGACTGTGTGGATCACAACAAACTGGAAAATTCTTAAAGAGATGGGCATACCAGACCACCTGACCTGCCTCTTGAGAAATCTGTATGCAGGTCAGGAAGCAACAGTTAGAAATAGACATGGAAAAACAGACTGGTTCCAAATAGGGAAAAGAGTACATCAAGGCTATATATTGTCACCCTGCTTATGTAACTTATATGCAGAGTACATCATGAGAAATTCTGGGCTGGATGAAGCACAAGCTAGAATCAAGATTGCTGGGAGAAATATCAATAACCTCAGATAGGCAGATGACACCACCCTTATGGCAAAAAGTGAAGGACTAAAGAGCCTCTTGATGAAAGTGAAAGAGGAGAGTGAAAAAGTTGTCTTAAAGCTCAACATTCAGAAAACTAAGATCATGGCATCTGGTCCCATCAGTTCATGGCAAATAGATGGGGAAACAGTGGAAATAGTGTCAGACTTCATTTTTGGGGGCTCCAAAATCACTGCAGATGGTGATTGCAGCCATGAAATTAAAAGACACTTACTTCTTGGAAGAAAAGCTATGACCAACCTAGACAGCATATTAAAAAGCAGAGACATTACTTTGCCAACAAAGGTCCATCTAGTCCAGGTTATGGTTTTTCCAGTAGTCCTGTATAGACGTGAGAGTTGGAGTATAAAGAATACTGAGTGCCAAAGAATTGATGCTTTTGAACTGTGGTGTTGGGGAAGACTCTTGAGAGTCCCTTGGAGACTCAACCAGCCCATCCAAAAGGAAATCAGTCCTAAATATTCATTGGAAGGACTGATGCTAAAGCTAGAACTCCAATACTCTGACCATCTGATGTGAAGAACTGACTCATTTGAAAAGACCCTGATGCTGGGAAAGATTGAAGGAGGGAGGAGATGGGGACCACAGAGGATGAGAAGGTTGGATGGCATCACCAACTCAATGGACATGAGTTTGAGTAAACTCCAGGAGTTGGTGATGGACAAGGGAGGCCTGGGATGCTGCAGTCCATGGGGTCGCAGAGTCAGACACGACTGAGTGACTGAACTGAATTGAACTGAGAGCCTCTGTTGGGGCTTCACTGGTAGCTCAGCTGGTAAAGAATCCACCTGCAGTGCACGAGATCCCAGTTCAATTCCTGGGTCAGGAATATCCCCTGGAGGAGGGCATGGCAACCCACTCCAATATTCTTGCCTGCAGAATCCCATGGACAGAGAATCCTGGCAGGCTACAGTCCATGGGGTCTCAAAGAGTTGGACAGGACTTAGCACACACACAGAGCCACTGTTAGCCTGGTGCCTGGGGGAGTCCAAGGAGCAGACTCCCTGTAGATCAGCCTCACACCGAGAGCAGGACCAGAAATCAAACTTCATTGATTTCAGTGGTGAGGAATTTATTTTTGCTTTCACCTTCCACCACACAACCTGGCCTCACCTGCCTGAAACATATTCACTTGGCAGCCACACTGTACTTCCTTTCTGTGTTCTCATAGGTTTCTATAGGGCAAGCCCCTTTATCCCAGATGACTTTTGTTGGATGTTAAACAGTTGCAAAAACAAACCCTTTCTGGCATTTTGCCACATGCATGGCGATTGCATTTCTTATTTTTACTACTCTTCCTCCTCCCCACAGATGTATCATTTGCTCACCCCCAAAATATTTCTTTCTTGTCTATTAGAAGTCTGAAACTGTGGTGGGTCCTCGGGATTTAAAAGAAAACATGGTAGATGTTCTTAGAGGTATCTGCTGTTACTTTCAGCATTTGTTAAAGATTTTCAACTCATTGAGTCACTCATTATTCAGAACTATTCAATCTTTGATGCGCCACAAGCAGCAGTCATAATTCGGCAGTAAACACAAACACACTCGCTGCACCCCATGGATCTTGAAGTCTAGGGGCAAATGCTGATATTGAACAAATAACTCCAAGTGCCAAAGTGTAATCAAGGAAAATCATAATAATAATGACAATGACAGTTATAGAATTTTTACTACATGGCAGGGGTTGTTCTGTGTAATTTATATGCTGTAACTTAGTTAATGCTCACAGCATTATTCTCCCAATTCAATATGAAGTGAGAACATTGAAGCACAGGGCAATGTGCCCAATTTGCTCAAAGATCACAGCTATGGATACAACTCCAAGCCAAGGGATTCCAGCTCCTACACTCTTAGCCACTCTACCACTGTGACATAATCTGATGGTCAAGAAGGACTTCTTGGAGGAGGTGATCTTTTGGTTGAGATCACAAGTCTAGGTTCCAATGACTTCGATGAAGAGACCAGAAACACGTGTTTTGAGGATGAGAGAACAGCAAGTGGAAAAGCTGCTGAGATCAGAGAGTTATCATGTTTGGACTTCTGAGGGAAGTCCAGAAGCCCTGGAGGCCCACTACTCACCTCACAACGCCTAGCTACCTCCATGTCCCTGGTGCCAGCTCTTTGGGGGAATGACACAGTGTCCTTAGCAAGAAGGATCAACACTCCTCTCAGTCCTAGTCCTGAGAACACGAGGAAAATCCACTTACAGAAAAGGGCTCTGAGTCCCCCTCACCTATGTCAATAAATTGAAGCTCTTCCAGTCTTAGACCACCTATTCCAGTGAGAGCAAGGTGTGCTGGAGGCATCGAGGGAATTTGTGGCGGGGGATGTAATTACTGAGGTGACAGCCTTTTCCTTGAAAGACCCATCCCAGAGGTGTTCCTAAGATTGGAACTTGAAGTATAGAAAACCTCCTTTTTTCCACTTCAGTGGATATTTGATAGTTCTGTGGACCTGTGGGAAAGAGCTTGAGACTTTAGGAAGAGCAGAGGGAGGCAAAAGAGATCTCTGGTTTTTCTTTTCTTTTTGAATTGGAGAAAAAGGTGTTTCAAGCCAGAGAACAGATGAACAGATCAGAGCAAAATTCTGTTAACTTTCTCCCCTATTTCCTTCTGCCTCCTACTCTGTCCTAACCCCCGAGTCTTCTTCATCAGCCAAGCAATAATTGGGAGACTGAAGAGTACCCAAGCTTCTTGCTTCTAAGACCCCAGACACCTGCAGATCATAAGAGCTGTGCAGTGTTATAGCATGGGTGGAGGTGATAGGATCATGCCTACACTGAAATATTTAGGCTCCACTTGCTTGTTCATTTACTATCAAATGCAAACATTCACATAGTTGCTCTTGCATTCATTTTGTGGCTGTGTTTTGAAGTCTGATCTTTGTTCCAATCAAAAACATGGGTACTATTTAAACTGTGTAACTTTGGGCAAGTCTTACACTTTTTCTGAACCTTGTTTTGGTAAATGGAAAAATAATAGGACCATTCAGGATTCAGGGAAAAATTAAATGACATAATTTATGTATGCCCATGCTCAATAAACTGTGTCATTAGTATTATAGATATTATTACGACTATAGGCCAGGATTTAAGATCATTATTAATTAAACAAGTAATTATTAATATTAAGCAACTCCTTTTGGCCAGTGCTGGGCTAGGGCCCATAAAGATGAGAAAAGATGGTTCCTACGCTTCAGAAGCCTTGTCTAGTGAGAGAGGTAGACCTCTATGTGTGGCAAAAGCATTCAAGAAAATCACAAGAATTAAGTCAAGCCTGTTGACTGAGATACTCTGAAATGGGAAGAGGAAGCAGAAAGCTGAGGGAGCTGCCTGGAAGGTGGGGCAAGTTCTCTGAAGGGGCACCTTCCCCTATGGAGGGAACTGAATTGCTCCATGGAACTTGGAAAAAAAAACACCCAGATAATGGTACAAGTGTCTGAGAAATGAGAACATTCCCAGTGTGAGATATATCTCTTTTGGAAGGCTTTCACTGCATGATAAGAAAAATGACAAGTAAGACAGAAAGAACATCTGCTGATCCAATTACGGAGCATACTTTGAAGAATCATGCCAGAGGCTTTATTTGGCCCCTCACATGAGAGATTCTGTGACCCAGAGACAGAGCCCTAGGTGCTATGGATGCCAAGCAGGAGCATCTTCAGTGGCACTTTCTAGACTAGGAGGACTCAGGGGTAGGGCTCCATCAGGCAATGGCAGAGATGTTAAGTCTAAGATAGTTTGTGTGTGAGCCAAGACAACATGGGCACAGAGGGGAGCAGTCTTTCGTAGAACACATCAGGAATCATTTTTCCATTTCTTAAGCCATGTATATGTTTATCCATCCACAGACTCATCCATTCAGCAGAGAGCATACTGGTTAGAGGGCAGAGAAATGCTCATAGATGGGCCAGCATTCCATTTGCAGAACATTAACAGGTGGGGGCTGAGCTATGGAATGATGCTTTTACTATTATCTTTTGCTCTGAAAACTTTGGGGATGGTGATCCTGTAAAGAGGTGCTCACATGACAACATGATGAATGAAATGCCTGTAATGCAGATATGCACAAAACAGCTGAATGATTCATTTGGCCCTTGGAAAAATGAGACTTTGGGATTAATTCAAAAACAAGGAGAAACTTAAGCTGAGGCTTGAAGAAAAATTTCTGTTTGCTTGGTGACGTTTGATATTGCAGGCAGTGGAAGCATCAAATGTGGAGGCAGGAGGATGTAGAAGAATAAGGTGCATTTGGAGAACTGTAAACATTTTGGTAATGAAGGAGTTTACAGTGCTTTGGAAGAAGAAGTGAGAAAAAAAATGGGGAAGTAAATCAGATCCTGGAGGCCTTATGTTCTAGTCTCAGGAACTTGGATTTAATCAGGAAAGTGATAGAAAGATACAGGAGACACAAGGAAAAAAGCATGGTCCCTACTCATGAGAGGCCCACAACTGAGTAGGAAACGGGGACATAGATTTATCACAGGAGAGTAATGTGACCAGGAAGATCCACAAGCCATGTTTTGCTGGGCAACCCCTAGGCAGTCTCTGCTCTGGGACTATGTCTACCTGTGGCTGATTCTGAACGCTTTTCTATAACTCTCAAAGCCAATGACAAAAAGCATTCAAAAGTAGAGATTTCATGGAAGGTGTGAGTTGCTTCATCAAACTTCTCCATTAGCCGTTTCTGATACTTCTCTCCAACTTCTTCCCTCCCCACCCAATCTTTTTATATCTCTGCCTTTGTTAGGTACATGTCCACTCTTCCCTTTAACTTGTGTATCTCACACAGCACAAAAAAGCCCAAGTAGGCTCCCCAATTGTTATAAACATATATGTTATCAAAGATTAGGAAGTTAAATCACTCAGTGGAGTGGGATGGGAGTAAAGCAATAGGGAATGGTGGGGACTGGGGCAAACTGGGGAGCACAAACTTCACCTAGGAGAACAACAGCAACTGCTCCCCCATTGGATTGTTGCCTTTTAATTATATTTTCAAAATAAGGACGTAGTTGTTTTACAGTGTTGTATAAGAAAGTGAATTAGCTATATATATACTTATACCCCCTCTCTTTTGGTCCTTCCTCCCACCCACCCCCATCCCACCCATCTAGGTCACCACAGAACACTGACTTGAGCACTCTACACTAAGAAAACCATAATTCAAAAAAGATGCATGCACCCCAATGTTCATTGCCATACAAGAAGCATCCTAAATGTCCATCAACTGATGAATAGATTGTTGCATTTTAGAAATGCTGGCCCAGTAGGGCTAGACGCACCATTTTTTTCAAGGGAAGAAATTTAGACTCTTAGCTAATTCTCCAGGTTGATTTTCCTTCTTAATTTTAGTTGTTAACTAACTTATTCTTAAAAAAAAAAAAAACTCTGGGGTCACCAACCACCAACTCCATCTCAACTAGACATGAAGCAGACATCTTGCTAATCAAGCCAGACCATGTGTAAAGTGTCAGTGGAAATAACACCAGCCACAGTGTTATGAAAGCCTTCACAGTGCTTCTTGATCAACTGACTATAAGGAGTTAGTGTAAAAAGAGTCCAGTAGACTACTATGAATAAATATATTTAGCCCATCTAAAATATATTTTAGGCTTCCCAAGTGACGCAGTGGGTAAAGAATCTGCCTGCAATGCAGGAGACACAGGAAACATGGGTTCAATCCCTGGGTCAGAAAGATCCCCTGGAGAAGGGCAAGGCAACCCATTCCAGTATTCTTGCCTGGAGAATGCTATGGACGGGCCTGGCGGGCTAAAGTCCATAGGGTTGCAAAGAGTCAGACATGCCTGAAGCGACTGAGATCACACACACAATATATTTTGTTAATTTCAAATGGGGGGAAAAAAATAAAAAGGACTGTGGGTAAAACAAACATATATGAGGACTGCATCTAGCTTCCAGTCCTCCATATGTAAACTGAGAGACAACTCAACCTCTCTCTTCTTCACAGAGCCTGCTCTGGAGTGTAAATGTATCCTGTCACGCATTCTCCAGAAATAGTGCATGGACCACATTGTGGACAGGATGGCAGCAGAGATCATGATAAGTAGTAAGACCTACCATGAGTCTTCTCTATGATCTGTAAGACAGAGGACCTGTGTCAAGCTGTGGGTAGAGTAGTATGAACCTATAAATCTGAACAATTGGGAGAAAGAGCCCAGGATTTGGAGTCACGGGATCTGGTTCTTATTCTGCAGAGTCACTAGAGTTCATGTTGAAAATAAAATTATTCTGGCACTTAAAATGGTAGCTGCGGCTGCTACATCGCTTCAGTCATGTCTGACTTTTTCTGACCCTATGGACTGTAGCCTGCCAGGCTCCTCTGTCCATGGAATTCTCCAGGCCAGAATACTGGAGTGGCTTGAGAAGACTTTTATTCAGGACTATCGCATTAGGAGTCAAGGCTATTGCAACTGGGGAGAAGAATTCAGCTCAGCCACAAACACAGCAGAGGCAGCAGGATTTGTAGCCAATCAACAGAGTGAGGGATCAGTGGATGGAAAATTGCTAAGAGGAGACACTAAGGGGAGGGAGATTTTTGCTAAACTGACTTAACAGGATTCTTGCTGAAGGCAGACATGGATTTACACATCTAAGGTGAGGGATGATGAACTTGATCAGATTATCTAGGGTGATGAGGTCATCATGGTTAGAGGATTGTTGAGGAACTGACTTAGCAGGATTCTTGCTAAACCTGGGCTATGTAGGGCTGTCTTAGGACAGAATGGGGGCCAAGGTTGATACTTACTCAAGAAGATGGCTCAGAGGGGCCTGAATAGAGTTCAGTCGAGGAGAAGAGTCTTTGTCAGTGAAAAGTGACCCCCTTTCTTGGATTTCAGCCTTTCCATCTGGGTAATGACATAGTTGCCCTAGGGAGACTTTCTCTAGCTTCATAGCCAAATCCTTCCTTCAGGGAATCCTCCCTGGTCTTCCTGGATCAGCCCCAGATGCCCTCTTTGGTCCAGATCCGCATCCAAACAGCTAATTCTGCCCCCCTCCCCCACCAACCAGCAGAGCCCCTGGAGCATTGTGTCTTTGCAGCACACCCCATCCAGGCTTTTGCTTGGGATCCACTCTAGCTGCAAAAGGGGATATGAATTATCCACATCTTCTTTTCTCAGCTTCTCCTGAAGAAGTAGTCGCTTCTTATCTTTTTTAAGGGTTTTCACTGTTGATCTGTATGAAAAAGCACATAAAAAAACACGAATGGGAATTTCACAAGTTTTCCATGCTTCTACTCCTCAGAGTCCCTTTTACTAAGATGGTGACTTCAGCTTTGTCTACATTCCTGAAGAAGGAGTCACCGATTTTCTTTCCTTGACTTTAGAAACAAGTGCCACATGGACCTGTACCTACCTCTACAAAGGCCACTTTTCTAAAACTTTAAAGAACCAACCCAGGGAAAAACATAAGAACTCCTTCATCTAAACTGGATTCTTTTAAAAGTTAATTATTTATTTAGTTGACTGTACCAGGTCTTAGTTGTAGCATGTGGGATCTAGTTCCTTGACTAGAGATCGAACCCAGGTCCTCTGCACTGGAAGCACTGGACCATTAGGGAAGTCCCCAAACTGACTTCTTTATGTCAGTGAAAACTTTCAGACTGGGAATCCTTGTAATCCCTAAGAATTTTTATCTTTCCATTCCCAGACTTTTTTTTTTTCTTAAATAAATTTATTTATTTTAGTTGGGGGCTAATTACTTTACAATATTGTAGTAGTTTTTGCCATACATTGACATGAATCAGCCATGGGTTTACATGCGTTCCCCCTCTTGGACCCCCCTCCCACCTCCCTCCCCATCCCATCCCTCTGGGTCATCCCATTGCCCCAGCCCTGAGCATTTGTCTCATGCATCGAACATGGAATGGTGTTCTGTTTCACATATGATAATATACATGTTTCAATGCTATTCTCCCAGAACGTCCCACCCTCACCTTCTCCCTCAGAGTCCATAAGACTGTTCTATGCATCCGTGTCTCTTATTCTGTCTCGCATATAGTGTTATCATTGCCATTTTTCAAATTCCATATATATGCATTAGTATACTGTATTGGTGTTTTTCTTTTTGGCTTACTTCACTCTGTATAATGGGCTCCAGTTTCATCCATCTCAATAGAACCGATTCAAATGTATTTTTTTAAATGGCTGAGTAATATTCCATTGTGTATATGTACCACAGCTTCCTTATCCATTTGTCTGCTGATGGACATCTAGGTTGCTTCCATGCCCTGGCTATTGTAAACAGTGCTGCGATGAACATTGGGGTACACGCGTCTCTTTCAATTCTGGTTTCCTCAGTGTGTATGCCCAGCAGTGGGATTGCTGGGTCATATGGCAGTTCTATTCCCAGACTTTTTTCATATGCCTTCCATGATCAGGCATATCTTAACCTTAGGCTAATAAGGGCTTCCCAGGTGGCTCAGTGGTAAAGGATCCGCCTGCAAGAAGATCCCCTGGAGGAAGAAATGTCAACCCGCTCCAGCATTCTTGCCTGGGAAATCCCAATGACAGAGGAACCTGGCAGGCTACAGTCCAAGCAATTTGCAAGAATAGTCGAGCACAACTTAGCAACAAAACAACAACAACTTGGCTCATAAATCCCCTTCAGCAAAAAGCCATATAGTAGGCCCAGTTGTTGCCAACTCATTTGCCTTCAAAGATGAGGCAGTTGAAATAACTAGAGTGATCACAGTACTCACAGAAGAGAGACGAGAGGGACTGGCGCAGCGATTCAGTGGTAAAGACTCCACCTTCCAATGCAGAGGGCAAGGGGTCAATCTCTGGTCAGGGAACTAAGGTCCTACATGCTGTGGCATGTGGCCTAAAATTATAAATAAACAAATGAGTAAATAAATTGTATCATTTTTAAAAAACCTTTAAAAAAAGATAGTGAGTGAGTGAAAGTTGCTCAGTCGTGTCCAACTTTTTGTGACCCACGGACTATACAGTCCATGGAAAAAAAAGATAGGAGGCAATCAAATGAGATTTGCCTTAAAAACTCTCAGCATCCAGTTTGCATGTATCTGTAGATGACCCTCCTTATTAGAAGGTCCATGAGAAGAATGATGGTCTCTCTCTTTCCACCATGATATCCTCACGGTGCCTAGGCATTATCTGACCAATAAATATGTGTTAAATGAACACATAATGATTGAAAATCCCTCAAGGAACAGATGGATTAGGATTATGGATTTCCATGAATTCCAGCTTCAAACACAGATTCTATTTCTGATTAGATTTTAAGTTCCTCTAGTTGAGAGCTCTGTCTTTATAGTAATGACAGCTTGCGGCTCATTATAAAATAATTTTCTCTTTAATTCCTACCACAACCTGAAACATCATTGTAGTTATTTACTGATGAGAAAATTAAAGCCTGAAAGGCAGAAATAATTTGTGCAGTATCTAGACTTTGTTATCTGGCGAGCCTGAATTTGAACCCAGGTTTATCAACCTGCAACACGGAACTCTGTCTTTATGTCATGTGCTGCCCTCCTGTTTGTCTTGAGATGAATTTGTAGCTTTATGTCATCAGAGGAGGTGCAGAGACAAGTTGGCTTCTATTTCAGACCCAGAGTTGATGTTCTAATGACCTTGCATCTTCCCAAGGTAGAAGTTTAGAATGAGAAGCAGTAGGCAGGACTCATGTCACTCTCAGAGGCATTGCCACCATTCTACCACTGCTACATATTAAGTTTCCATCTTGAATGTTCCAGAATGAATCAAATCTCCCTCTCAAAGCCTACCATCATAAATTTTACTTCCCCAGGTGATTGCCTTTTTTTTTTCTTTTATTTACATATTCAAGAATAATCAGAGGCAAAGTGTTGGAGCAGATTTCAAGGTTAATGGACTTTCACTTTGGAAGAAACGTCAAAGAGAGGAGGCTAACTCCTGAGATTGAATAGCAATGATGACGTTCTCTAGGGTATCAGCTTCCTTCCTTCATTCAACAAAGACTTTTTTTAACACCTTCTAGAAGGTGTGCTTCATTCATAATTTTACACACTTGGAACATAGGCTTGAATGTGGACTTTATATTCCTGTTCATCAAGATCATCAATTTATTCATCATATGATTATTAAGTATCTCCGATGCATGAAGCTGTGTTTGTGTTTTGTGAACAAGACATGGCATCCAGCCTTCATGACCATTGGGTGTGTGTGGGGGATGGGTTTCTAGACATCTCTTTTTAGATGACTAATTACTTTGCGAAAGTTTTTCTGGTTTCCACATTGATGTTTAGGGTGGTGGGATGGTATGTATGTGAGGGGTTCCTTCCCTAAAGCAAGATGTCTCCCAACCCTTGAAGGTCAGACAAGGGTTATTCACTAAGGTATTCCTGGCATTTGCCCCACAGCATGTGTTCTGTAAGCAGAAACACTGAGGATTGTGTTGAAGTTCGGTTATTAGCCATTAAATACTAATCTAGCTGTCTGAGTCATCTCTCTATTGTTGTACCATGTGGGTCAATTTCTCCCCATTTATGTCTACAAATACAAGCTCTTTATAAGAAAAAAATAAGGAAAAAATCCTAACATTGTAGCAGTGAAATCTTCTCTTTCCCAGTAACACCCCCAGGGAGCATGTTAGAGTAACTGTATATAATAGGGAAACTGCTTTCAGAGGAGAACATTTCAAATTCAGAAGGCCGATTATAGAGCACATTAGCCAAACATAAGTCCAGAAAAGAATGGAAAAATGCCACATCTCCATGTCCTGAGCTTGCCCTGTTCTCACACCATTGTAATGCAAAAGTGAGTTTCTTATATTCTAGAGAACTCTTTCCTTGGGAAGGTTAGAGGAAACAATTTGATGGGCTATATTCACAGAAATGTGCATGGTTTCCATCCTTATAAAGCCCATAGTCTGGTGGGGGTACAGATGAACAAACAGACAAGTTCCATACATTATGTAATAGCACAGGAGATGAGCAACGTGAAAACATGTTTTAAGAAAAGTTGACAGTCTCAGAGGATTGGCAGAAAGCTTTGAGTAGGAAGTTGCATTTAATGCTGAAGAATGGCCGGCACTGGTCACAAGAAGCAGAAGAGGGATGGTGGTAGGTTAAAAAAAAAAAAAAAAAAATGAGTCCAAAGCTGAGTAAATAGCATGAGCAAAGGGCCAGAGATGAAAAATAAACATGGAGAAGCGTAGGGAATGCAATTACTTTCTATGAGTCTAGATCATAAGATTGGGTAGGAATGAGGCAGATAGGAGGAAGGAGACTGTTGAGGCTGAGGATGGGGGGAGTCTAGCTAAAGACAAAGCCAGAGAGGTGAATACGGCCCCAGTTCATGCAAGGCTTTATATCTCATCTCCTTTCCTACACTGTCTCTGGACTTGGTCGTGTGACTGAATCTGTTCGGACCAACAGAATGGTAGCAAAGGAATGAAAATCGCTCTTGCTGCTTTTGGGACTTAGCCACCACAGGAAGTCATTCAGACTAACTAGGTGAGTGGTGAGAGACATGTGGCCCAGCTCCCCCATCACCCTCAGCAATCGTCAGGCATCCAGGGACAGCCAGCACTCGGCTGATCCACCAACTGGAAACACATGAATGAGCCCAGCTGACAACAGGTGCAGTGGAAATGAGCCATCCCAGATGAACCCTGTCCAAATTGCCAACCCAGAGAATGCTGAACAAAGCAATGGTCATTGTTTTAATCCATTAGGTTTTGGGGTGGTTTGATGAACAGTAATAGAAAATAATACAACTCTCATTTCCACCAAGTTCCTAAGGAAGCAAAACACAGGAGAACCAATAGGAGGATACATCAAAGTTCCACTTTATCATTAGCAGATGCAGTTCCCCAAAAGCTCAATGTACAGCCATCCCTTGGTATCTAAGGGGAATTTTCTCCAGGACCCCCTCCAGATACCAAAATCCACGGGTGATCAAATGGTGTAATATTTGTTTGTGACATATATACATCCTCCCACTGACTTAAAATCACGTCTAAATGACTCATAATACCTAATATAGTGAAAATGTTATCGTTTCTGAAATGCAGCAAATCCAAGTTTTGCTTTTGGAAATTTCTGGACTTTCCCCCCCAAATATTTGTGATTTGTGGTTGGTTGAATCTGCAGATTCTGAGCCCATAGATACAGATGGCTGACTAAGTCTGATAAAAATTTGTTTTGAGCTATCATTTGGTTTAGCCCTGGAGGTCCAAGTGAGATTCCTATTTTACTTTGAATCAAAATCTTAGGGTTAGGATATTTTTCACAGAATTCAAATAAAAATTTTTACAATTTGTATGGAAACACAAAAGACCCTGAATAGTCAAAGAAATCTTGAGAAAGAAAAATGGAGCTGGGGGAACCAGGCTATCTGACTTGAGACTTATACTACAAAGCTACAGTAAGCAAGAAAGTATGGTACTGGTACAAACACAGAAATATAGATCAATGGAATAAGACAGAAAGCCCAGAGATAAACCCATGCACCTCTGGGCACAAAGGAGGCGGGAATATACGATGGAGAAAAGACATTAAGTGATGCTGGGAAGACTGGACAGCTACATGTAAAAGAATGAAATTAGAACACTTCCTAACACCATACACAATAATAAACTCAAGATGGATTAAAGACCTAAATGTAAGGCCAGAAATTATAAACATTTAAAAAACAGAGTGTTAGTTGCTCAGTTGTGTTCGACTCTCTGCGACCTCATGGACTGTAGCTCACCGGGAAACTCTGTTCATGGGATTCTCAAGGCAAGAGTACTGGAGTGGGGTAGCCATTCCCTTCTCCAGGGGATCTTTCCGACCCAGGGATAGAATCTGGGTATCCCACATTGAGGGCCGATTCTTTACTGCCTGAACCACCAGGGAAGCCCTAATAAACAGAAACCACAATTGAATAGTCAGGAGACCTGCAGGGGGAGCTCTCGCACCCTGCGATGGTAGCTGAGCCCAACAGGAGGAAGAGACTCCTCTTTTTTCAGCCAATGAAAAGCCACAGATTTCTTGTTTACTACAGCCCTCCCATCTTCCTTTTCCCTCTCTATAAAAAGGTTCTCCTTCCCTTGCCATGTGTGGTCTTACATGTGGCTCTCCATGGTTGTAGACCCCAAATCGCAATTCTCTGCTGATTCTGAATAACCCATCTTTGCTGGAGAAATATCTGGCAGTCTATTTATTTTAAATCGGTGTGTGCTGTGTGAGATGAATTTAGGTGGTATGCAGCCATGGAATTAAATATCATTGAGTCACATACTGAGACAGCCCTTTTTCAATTTCCATGTTTCTGATTAAGGAAAGCAGGAAGTCCAGTTTACTGTCAGCATATCTTTAGCAGTACTCTAATACTTGCTATGGGCTTCCCAGGTAATGCTAGGGGTAAAGAATCTGCCTGCCAATGCAGGAGATGCAAGAGACACAGGTCCTATTCCTGTGTTGGGGAGATCCCCTGCAGCAGGAAAAGGCAACCCACTCCGCCATTCTTGCCTGGAAAATCCCATGAACAGAAGCCTGTTGGGCTACAATCCATGGGATCTCGAAGAATCGGACACGCCTGAGCTACTGACTGACTGACTGACTGAACCCTTTCTTTAGTACATTTGAAAAAGAGAAAGCAGGTCTCAGGCTGAAAATCTTTAGCAGACAGCACATTAGAATTTAATAACATTATTTTTGTGGGTGTAGCATTTATTCCCTATACACACTTTCTGGTTTCTGGAAAGTGATTCCAGTTTTTTATTTACTGGAGATTTTTATAAGTAAATTTTGAGTAAAATGTGAGTAGATTTAATCCTATGTAGTGAGTTGTTGTTTTTCAGTCACTAAGTTGTGTCCAACTCTGCAGCCCCATGGACTGTAGTACACTAGGCTCCTCTGTCCTCCACTATCTCCTGGAGTTTGCTCAAATTCATGTTCACTGAGTTGGTGATGCTGTCTAACCATCTCATCCTCTGTTGCCCCCTTCTCCTTTTGCCTTCAATCTTTTCCAGCATCAGGGTCTTTTCTAATGAGTCAGCTCTTCGGTGGTCAAAATATTGGAACCTCAGCATCAGTCCTTCCAGTGAATATTCAGGGTTGATGTCCTTTACGATTGAATAATTTGATCTTTCAGTTCAAGGGACTCTCAAGAGTCTTCTCCAGCACCAATTCAAAAGCATCAATTCTTCAGCGCTCAGCCTTTTTTATGGTACAACTCTCACATCTATACATGATAACGAAAGTACATGTATATGGCAAAAAAAGAGGAGAAATACCTTGAAAGTGATATGAAAATGACCCATGCTTAGTAAAGATTAGCCCAAGGCTATCCATAGACAGCCTTTGATTGCAAGTTAAGCAGCCATAAGATTAAAGAGTGGAGAATGGTGAATTTTTCAGATCATAAAGAGGATGCTTGGAAAGTTACTCTGAGAAGTAGGTTTCTTGCCCCACCTTGGGGAAGGATGCCTGTACCATCTCACTGGAACCCATCTTGCCATTTGACAACTCCATTTCCCCAAAGCAGCAGCATTTTGACCAGATTGGCACAACTTCTTGAAAAATATGACATAGAGATTCGGCTTCCAGACTCAGATTTCACATGTTCTCCAAGTGACAGCCAGACTTGTTGGTTTTCTTAAAGCCAATCCTCTAGTAAAATAATAATCACTTTCCCCTCGGTCCTATGGACATTACCCCATTAGAATATGAAGTCCAGGACTTTGTCTATCTTGATCACTCTTGTATCCCCAGGGTCTATGACAGTGTCTGGATCATAGCAAAATAAAGTATACATGTGTGAATAGCTGAATTACTAAATGAAAATGTTTAAGGGTTTTCAAAGGCTTAAAATCTTGGAGCCAATATGGAGCTACTCCGGACTTGGTGGAGTGAGAGGACCCAGACTTTATCTGCTTGGTTTCTTTATACCCTCTTTATAGGCAGAACAGTAGTGACACATGAATCACATTTTTAAAAGACTTTTTAAAATTTAAATTTATCTATTTTTTGAAGGATAATTGCTTTACAGAATTTTGTTGTTTTCTGTCAAACCTCAACATGAATCAGCCATAGTTATACATATATCCCCTCCCTTTTGAACCTCCCTCCCACCTCCCTCCCCATCCCACCCCTCTAGGTTGATACAGAGCCCCTGTTTGGGTTTCCTGAGACATAAAGCAAATAAGAGCAGTTTTAGGTTCACAGCAAATAAAGAGGTTTTTCATATACTCCCTGCTCCCGTACATAGCCTCCCTTGTTATTAACATCCCCCACCTGAGTGGCGCATTTTTTTATAGTTGATTAACCTACACTGACACATCATAGTCTACCAAAGTCCATCGTCTACCTTGAGGTTCACTCCTGTTGTGAATTCTATGGATTTGGACCAATGTATGATGACGTGGATCCATCATTACTTACAGAGTCTTTTCACAGCTTTAAAAATCTTCTATGTTTTACTTCTTCATTCCTCCACCTGCCCCAACCAATTTCTGGCAACCACCCACCTTTTGTTGTCTTCATAGATTTGCCTTTTCTAGAATGTTATATAATTGGAATCATATAGTATGTAGCCTTTCCAGATTGGCTTCTTTTACTTAGTAATATGCATTTAAGTTTTAAGTTTCCTCTATATCTGTTCATGTCTTTATAGCTTATTTATTTTTAGCACTAAGTAATATTCCATTGCCTGGATATACCACAATTCATTCATCTACTGAAAGACAGCTTGGCTACTCCCAGGTTTGGGGAACTATGAATAAAACTGCTATAAACATCCTTGTCCAGATTTTTGTGTGGACATAAATTTTCTATGCCTTTGAGTCAATAATCTTAAGAGCACGTCTAGTTTTGTAGGAAATCACCAAACTGTCTTCCAAAGTGGCTGTACTATTTTGCAAAAAAAAAAAAATACACATTTTGGAAAGCAAATCTCAACTGTTCTTACAACAGCTCTACAAAGTGTTTAAAACTTATCCCTGTTTACAGATGAGGAAATTGAAATTCCAGGGCATTTTATGACTAGCTCAAAGACATATTGCTGTAAGAGGCAGAGATAGGGCTGAAGCTTAGGATTTCATCATGAAACCTTGCTTTCTCTCTAAATAAAAGAAGCCATACAATCTGTAAGGCTGTATTATTCTCCTTCCCTCTGCAAATGCTGAAGTTAATGCAAGTCAATTCACAAAGGACAAGAAGTGAAACTGTTTGTTTTGGAGGACACATAAATGAGCAAGCTTTTTGTTGCATACTTTTTCCTGTCCATTTTTTTTTCAGTTAACAGGTGAGACTCTGTGTAATCTTCATTTTTACAAAGTAATCAATTAATTCTATGGTATCTCAAGGATATTGATGCCTTTGAAGTTAAATAATGTTAATAGAACTTTCTTCCCATGATCAAGCTCATGTTTAAAAATTTTCTTTCTCTGGGTCACTGGGGTATTGTCACTATGAACTCTTGCGAATAGTCTTTAGAACATCTAGATTATCTATTAGGACATTTTAAAAGTTAGAAGTGACTTACAAAGAATCTTAAAGTCTTTGAGTTTAAATTGCATTTAATATAACTTCCCATCCCATCATCTTTTAAAGTAATCAAAAAAGCATATTATTGTTACTATATTTGACTATTTCCAGCAATAGCAGCAGACAACAGAAGTTGAGGGCTCAAAATTCTATAAATCAGTCTATTTCATTACTGGGAGACCCCCAATATTAGTAATTTATTTCAAATACAGAGTAAAATGATGGATGACTGTGACCTCTACTCTGAATCATAGATTCGGGATGTTAGGAAAAAATGGTATTGTTACCTAACTCAGGTTTGGCTGCTCATCACTCAAGAATCCAATAGAGAGGGACAGATACTGGATAAAAGGAAAGATAGCTTTATTGAGAAAGCTGGCAATCCTAGGGAGAAGGTGGACTAATGTCCCAAGTGTTTAAAGGGGAGATTCAGGAGTTCACAGGTAGGGGGGTTACATGTATAACAGCACAGGTGGCTCCTGCAGTCATCTTGAAATTGGTCATGTGATGGTCTGGTCAGCATCATCTTGATTGTTTTAAGTACAATTTACCTTCAACTCCAGGGTTAGTTTGTTCCCATTTCCTTGGAATTTGACCAAATGAAGCAGCTTATGTCATGGCTATAATCTGGTCACTGTGTAGTTAACTTCTTCCACCTGACGGGAGTTTCAGTACCTGAATAACAACTCAAAGGCTATATGGCCCAGAATATTATCTATAGCCCTTGAGAAGGAACTAAAGGTCTTTGACTTTGCTTGATGGGGCTAAACTATTACTATTTAGTCTTGTTTTCCTTTGTTTCATAATTTTCTGATTAAATTTATTCTTTGGCTAAAATTTTTTACAGGCAAGAGGCAGGCTGAGGACAAGGGATGGTGGTCGGGAGTGGTGTCTGTTCTGGGAAGGTCCCATAGTGTCCTGCATGGGATAAAGTGTCTAACATTTTTGAGCATTTAGTATGATTTAACATTCAATCTCTCACTCTTCTGTGAGACAGTTATGATCATCCCCATTTTGAAGATGGAGAAATCAAGGCTAAGACTTGAATAACTTTTCACTCTCTCCAATAAAAGATGCGTTTGAAATTTGAATATCACCTCTCCAGCATCTAAACTTGTTCTCTTTCAACTACCTTATTCTGAGAGTTTACTAAGCTCTCAGAAATACTATAATCCAATAGTTCTTAACATTTCTTCTTCATATTCCTACAAAAAAATAAATAAAGAGCTTTCATTACCATGATTTTGGGCTTCTCCATTATGGCAGCAGGGAAGCATTTTCCTCTTCTTTCCTTTTTCCAGGAAAGCAACTGTCAGAATCCCCAGGAGGCTCGCACCATTTGAAGAAAGCATATCCACCCTGAAAATATTGACAGCTCCCAACTTTCCCTTCTATACCATATATGTGTGGAATCTAAAAATAAAGCAAAACAATGACAGCAGGTGAGTTCATAGTTACAGAGAACAGATTGGTAATTGTAAGAGATGTAGACTGGCTGTGGGTGAAATGGGTGAAGGTGGTCGAAAGGTACAGACTGACAGTTATAAAATAAATAAGTCTTGGGGATATAATTTACAGCATAGTGACTATAGTTGATGATACTGTGTTGCATATTTGAAAATTGCTAAACAGAATACATCTTAAGAGTTCTCAACACAAGAAAAATATTTTGTAACTAAGTTAACTAGTTACAAACTAGATGTTAACTAGACTTGTAGTATTCATTTCACAGTATATATAAATATCAAATTATTATGTTGTACAACCTGAAACTAACACAATGTTATAGTTAATTATATCTCAACAAAAAGTAAAAAATTGAAAAAAGATCTCAGATAATCGAAACTCCCCAGTTTACCAATGAGAAACTGGCTGCCAAGATGAGTAAATTTCAGAAGAAATGTTTGTAAATGTACATTCACTTAGGTGTGTCTAAACCAGGGATACATTTAAGTGTCTCTGAAAGGCAGCTAGATTAATTCAAAGTCATCTTCCAACTGGCACCTCTTCAGGTCAGATAGATGTATGCTTTGGGACTTCAAAAACAACTTGTATAGGAATCCAGAGGCTATAGCCAAGATGAATAATCATAGTTAGTGCAATTTCAGCACCATTTATCTACATGAAAGGAATCTGTGATGGATGTGCCCAAGACTCAAGTTTAGGGTCAAAGAGAAAAAAGACATTTTTCACAATTTTCAGATCAGCTTAGGTTAATTAGTGTCTGGATAAAACATGATTAATCTATTCACTGGGCTTTAAAGACAAATCCAAAGGCAGTTCTTATTCAGTTTTTTGTCTCTGAAACCTAGTTGACAAAAGTTCCCTATATGCTCTTTCTTGTTGGGTTGATTTTCTTATTTGCATTACAGGGAAGAATCAGTGCTAGCTGATTCCAAATGGAAAAAATAGGAAATTATTGTACCTCTTCTGTGTGATGTGAATATTTACAGGCATTATTGTGTTAAACCCTCACACTAATCCTTTGAGGTGCACATTATAGCTTTTATATTATAAATGAGGAAATTGAGGCTAACAGAATTTTGTAATTTGCCAAAGATTATCTGAACTCTGAGGGTCAAAACTGGGATTTGAACCTAGACAGTTTGAACCTCTTTGATTAACACTAGACAGAATCCTCCAGAGTCTGGGGAAATCTCATGGGTCTTGTTGAAAGACAAACTGAGGAATATTAAGAATTTTAAGAGTTTATATGAACAAAAATCAATCTGAATCAGGTAGCATCCAATCTGGGCTTTCCTGGTGGCTTGGTGGTAAAGAATCTGCCTGCAATGCAGGAAATGCAGATGATGCATCCCTGGGTCAGGAAGATCCCCTGGAGACGGGAATAGCAACCCACTCCAGGGTTCTTGCCTGGAGAATCCCATGGATGGAGAAGCCTGGCAGGCTACAGTCCATGGGGTTGCACAGAGTCAGTCATGACTGAAGTAAGTGACTGAACACATACATACAGAATCCAATCTAACAGATAGAAAGGAAATCTGAGGAGTTGAACAAAATGAAAGACTTATAGGCAGAAGGGAGCAAGAATAATGAAATTATACTAGTCAAAGAGAGAGAAAAAAAGGATTGCTATTGCAAGCTGACTTTTCTTTAGGAAATAATAGGAGTATATCAGGCAGATTACCTAAGTACGGCTGATCAAGCAATTCCTTACTGACTGTTTTAAGGTTCCACTTCTGGGAGAGCTGAAATTGTTAATTAAGTCTCAGTTTGGTGACATGGGGCTTAACATAAATGACTCCGTTTGAGGCCTGGTGTTGTTAAAAGTCTAGAATAGAAATTTTAAAGCTATAATCTAATTGCTAAGCTATAATAGCAACAACTAACATTTCTAAGCACTTCATGTATATACTGACCCATTTAATCCAACAACATTTCAAGATAGACAGTTATATTACCCCCCATTTTATAGATAAGGAAACTGAGATACAACAGCCTTGAGCTCACATTTTAGGTCCCACAACTATGAAGAAGCCAGGATTCACACCTAAGCAGTCTGGCTTCACGTTTTGATGGCTGAGCTATATTGTAATAGGTTAGAAACAAGATATTTTCAAACAGAAACAAGTTATCCATATGGGACATAGAATAGTCCCCTAGCTCATAGAAGAGGAGGGCAGGTGCTCTGCCAAACTAATGATGGCAAGCCAAGTGAGTAATGAGCTAATGAGGTGAGTTGTATGATCTTAATGAAGAATGTCATCAATATATGTTTGTTCTGACATCAGGATCAGTAAGTCATTTCCTGGGAGTCTGGTTTCACGCATGGCAGAGACTGTAGGCAGAGACTGCCTCATCCCAGCCCCTCTCCCTCACTACCTCTGCCCATGGGATGAACTCCAAATCCTCGTATTCATGGTCTTCCCTGATATGACATCTGCTTTTCCACTTTCCACTGCAGCTTACATCATTTACATCCAATACTCCGTTCCCACGGAAACTGTTCCCAAGATGAACATTTCCTAGAATGAGCAGACTCTTTCATGCCTCCAGATCACAGTTCCCTCTGTCTGCAGGACTTCTTCTTACCATCTCCGACTCCCACTTACTCTCCAAGACTGGGCTCAAGCAGCTGCTACTCTCAAATCTCCCCTGATTTCCTACAAGCAGAGTTAACCTTTCTTCAGTGGTACTGAAGTCCCGAGACTTGATATTTTGCACTCATCTTTTGCTTCAAAGGCATCTGTTTGCCCAAATCTCTCTGCTAACAGACTGTTAGCTCCTAAAGGGATCATTATTGTTCATCTTTGTATTCACAATATCTGTCACAGAACAAACTAAGCTTTGAATGAATGATTGAGTATATAAACGTAACACAGTAAATATATCACCAATAGGAGATTTGTTAAAAATATACTGGCACCTCTTGTATCACATGAGATTCCCTGGTGGCTCAGATGGTAAAGCGTCTGCCTACAATGCGGGAGACCTGGGTTCAATCCCTGGGTCAGGAAGATCCCCTGGAGAAGGAAATGGCAACACATTCCAGTACTCTTGCCTGGAAAATCCCATGGACAGAGGAGCCTGGTGGGCTACAGTCCATGGGGTCACAAAGAGTCGGACATGACTGAGCGACTTCACTTTCACTTGTATCACATACTGGGTCTCTTGTAAATTTGGCCAGTGTTAATCTATTCCTTTGAATTATATTGCCTCTCGGTATTGAGACAAAGTTGAGAATCAAAATTGGCAAGTTCAGTTCAGTTCAGTTACTCAGTTGTGTCCGACACTTTGCGACCCCACGCCAGGCCTCCCTGTCCATTACCAACTCCCGGAGTCCACCCAAACCCATGTCCATTGAGTCGGTGATGCCATCCAACCATCTCATCCTCTGTCGTCCCCTTCTCCTCCTGCCCTCAATCTTTCCCAGCATCAGGGTCTTTTCAAATGAGTCAGCTCTTCTCATCAGGTGGCCAAGACATTGGAGTTTCAGCTTCAACATCAGTCCTTCCAATGAACACCCGGGACTGATCTCCTTTAGGATGGACTGGTTGGATCTCCTTGCAGTCCAAGGGACTCTCAAGAGTCTTCTCCAACACCACAGTTCAAAACCATCAATTCTTCAGCACTCAGCTTTCTTTATAGTCCAACTCTCACATCCATACATGACTACTGGAAAAATCATAGCTTTGACTAGACGGACCTTTGTTGACAAAGTAATGTCTCTGTTTTTCAATATGCTGTCTAGGTTGGTCATAACTTTCCTTCCAAGGAGTAAGCGTCTTTTAATTTCATGGCTGCAGTCACCATCTGCAGTGATTTTGGAGCCCAGAAAAATAAAGTCAGCCACTGTTTCCACTGTTTCCCCATCTATTTCCCATGAAGTGATGGGACCAGATGCCATGATCTTAGTTTTCTGAATGCTGAGCTTTAAGCCAACTTTTTCACTCTCCTCTTTCATTTTCATCAAGAGGCTCTTTAGTTCTTCTTCACTGTCTGCCATAAGGGTGGTGTCATCTGCATATCTGAGGTTATTGATATTTCTCCCGGCAATCTTGATTCCAGCTTGTGCTTCCTCCAGCCCAGCGTTTCTCATGATGTACTCTGCATATAAGTTAAATAAGCAGGGTGACGATATACAGCCTTGACGTACTCCTTTTCCTATTTGGAACCAGTCTGTTGTTCCATGTCCAGTTCTAACTGACGCTTCCTGACCTGCATACAGGTTTCTCAAGAGGCAGGTCAGGTGGTCTGGTATTCCCATCTCTTTCAGAATTTTCCACAGTTTATTGTGATCCACACAGTCAAAGGCTTTGGCATAATCAATAAAGCAGAAATAGATGTTTTTCTGGCAAAGTGGGTGACTAAACTCTAGAAGTGTGTGATTTTGACAAGATAGTGCTCTGCCCTGAGCAGTCAGCCAAACTCTTGGCCCAGTGTTTCTTCTATGTAAACAAAAAAGGAGTCTCCCCAGAGGGAAAACTGTGTACTAACTGTCACGTGTAATAGTCCTAAATTGTAGTTATTAGATGCTTTTATAGAAGAGTGCTGTTGCCAGTAAACAGATTTAGAATCAATGAAGGTGTATCAAGTACCTGAGCAATGTACTGAGGCCAGATCATGTACATTCTCCTACTGATATCAGCCTAATCTGATGTGATCCCACTTGAGTCAATTTTAACAGCAACCCAATGAGATATGGCCAATTACTTCCATTTCAGAGATGAGAAATCTGAGGCTCAGAATAGAAAAAGATTTACTCCAGGTGAGAGAAGTGAGTCAAAGAGCTGGCATTGGAGTCCAGATGTTCTAATTCCAAACCCAGTGCTCTTTCTACCATCAAAGAGCAAACTGAGGGAAAGACCAGCTGATTCACTTTGGTTAATATAAGGAAGTTTCTCTTTTGCCTCTGGGTGCAACGCTAATTGAAATTGAGGAGTCATGGCCTTGTGGCAAGTAAGACAAAATCTGAGTCTGGTGTCGAAGACATCCATGTTCTCCAACCCAAATATTCAACTCTCCTCTCCCAGTCTCTCTCTCCTGCCCTTCTTGGCTTGGCCCCCAGAATGAGTTATCTACATGGACAGTGTCCACTTCCTCACTCCCATTCATTCCTCAGTCAGTCAGTCAGTTCAGTCGCTCAGTAGTGTCTGACTCTTTGTGACCCCATGGACTGCAGCACGCCAGGCTTCCCTGTCATGGTATCCCATCACCAATTCCTGCAGCTTGCTCAAACTCATGTCCATTGAGTCGGTGATGCCATTCAACTATCTCTTCCTCTGTCATCCCCTTCTCCTCTTACTTTCAATCTTTCCCAGCATCAGGGTCTTTTCCAATGAGTCAGTTCTTCGCATCCTCAGTGTTTTGAAATTTGGATTTTATCCCCACCACTGTTAGAAGAGAACACTAGTTTCTCCTCTCACTTTTGTTTCAAACAGGGAAGGCAACTTTTCCTTCCCTCCCAGAATGAAACTTTGCCAAAAAGGCAGCTTCAGTGTTCCCTCCGATTTTCTGTGGGTGGATAGACTCGTCTGATGGATGATACTGGAAACAAGCTGAAGCCTGCTTCCTCAACCCTTTCCTGCCTTCTTTCAGGTTTATCATCCATGCAGCGAGCTCACTCTGACACATTCTACTCTGCAACCACTAGAACTCAACTAGCAAGGGAGGAGGTCAATTCAGGGAAGAGGGAGAAGAAGCAAGCCTCTCGCATTACACTTCTAAGCCACATTTTGCTTTCCATCTGATTATTCTGTCTTAATTTCTCAGTTGGTTCTGCCCACAGACTGGGAAGGTAGGGACGCTATTAATTGACTCCCTCAGAACTGATCACTCTCAATCACAATTACTCTTCTCACCTGTGACTTACTAATTGCCACCTCCAGAGGACTCTTTTCAGCCTGTCACTCACCTGACAGCTAAGTAGCCTTTGATAACAATGACAACTTTCATTCCATCTTGAGACTTCCCTCTTCTTTGTCTTTCCTTTTCTGGCCATTCTTTTCTTGGAATTGTTTATCTGTTCTACTTTCTCCTTTCTTCCCTTACATCTTGGATTCTTGGCATACATAGCTGACACCTTTCATCAGTCTTTAAGTTATCCTTGCGCAGTAGTACATGGTTCTGTGGATTAAACTACTGTCTCTAGTCTGGTGATTGCTGTTATTTAGTTGCTAAGTTGTGTCTGGCTCTTTGTGTGACCCCATGGACTGTAGCCCACAAGGCTCTTCTGTCCATGGGATTCCCCAGGCAAGAATGTTAGAGTGGGTTGCCATTTCCTCCTCCAGGAGATCTTCCCATCACAGGGATTGAACCAACATCTCTTGCATTGGCAAGCAGATTCTTTACCACTGAGTCACCTGGGAAGCCCCTAGTCTGGTGAGGCTCACCCTGACACAGAGAATTGTGGATGCAGTTACTTAATAGACATCTTCGTTCAGATGTTCCATGAACATCACAATTTTAAATATGTCCTAAAGCAAACTTATCATGGCTTCCACTAAGCCTGTCCCTCCCGTTTTGAGTAACTCATTTAATGGTACTACTTGTTCCCAGGTGGCGCTAGTGGTAAAGATTCCTCCTGCCAATGCAGGAGATGCAAGAGACATGGGTTCAATTCCTGGGTTGAGAAGATCCCCTGGAGAAGGAAATGGCAACCCACTCCAGTATTTTTGCCTGGGAAACCCCATGGACAGAGGAGCCTGGTGGGCTACAGTCCATGGAGTCACAAAGAGTCAGACACAACAGCATGCACACAAACACACACACACACACACACACACACACACACACCAGTTCCCATAGTCAGAAGCCTGGAGTTAGACTGGATTTTGCCCTCTCCCTCAGCTCTATATTCAATCAGTTTGTAGCTTATCTGGCCAAGTTTACCTTCCATATATATTTTTAAATTAATTCTCCTCTCTCATCCCTACTAGAGCTCTGTCTTCATTCAAAACCTCATTATCTTCCAACTGAGTTATTGCTCTAGCTCTCCATTTCCTACACCCAGCTTTACCGCTAATAGATCATCCATGCAGACACCATAAAGATATTTCTGAAATAAAAATAAGACCAGGAAGTCCATGTTAGGCCCTTCACTGGCTTCTTAACAACCTCAGGATAAGGTCCGTGCTCCTTATACACCCAAATTACCCCCTCAACAACCTCATTTCTAACTCATACTTTGTCCTCTGTAAAATACACTTTTTCCTAATCTCTGTACATATTATGAGGCTTCTCATATTTCTTTACCTCAAAATGGTCTCCCCACATTTCTTTGCCTGGATAATGTCAACTCTTCTCCTTCAGGAAGCATTCTGGGAATGCATCCTTGGACTGTGTTTGATACCACTTTTCTGTTCTTCCAATTCACCTGTGCTCCCCATCATGCTGCACTGTCCTTACCTCCTGGGCTTCTTGACATGACAGGGAACATGGGTTACTCATTTTCACATTGCAGATTCCAGCACGGGACCTGGCACAGAGTAAGGCTTAATGAATTTTAATAGAACAGCATTGAGCAACTCTATGGGATGTTTAGAGAATAATAATAAAATATTTTAGTTGAATCAATGCATTAGGTGGAGGATGACCCAAATAAAGGGCTGTTCTTTTGCTCTGTCTTACAGGGCTTATCAGGCAAGGTTAAGTCCAAGAGTCTGATGTAGAAAACATCCATGTACTCGAGCCAAATTATTCAACGACCCCCCACCCCCAACCTGTCTCCCTCTCCTTGCCCTTCCCAGCTCATGTAAATGCAAATCTAGATATTATTCTTGAATCTTGGATGATGAGGTATTAACAGTAAGCTCTGCTTTCTGCATAGCCTTTATTTTGGTAAGAGTTCTTTCATTGGACTGTTCCCAAGGAGGTTGAAGTGTAGGCTGTAGGACCAGAGAGATGTGGGATGATGGAGAGAAGGTGGCATGGCTGAGAAGTCTTGAACCTGGTCTTCTTTCCACTAAAAGTATTTACCAAAAGATCCTGACATCAGTGACTGCCCCAGGCTGACCCTGCTTTTGTAACTGACCACTCCAGAGAGTTGAGTCTAACTGACCTTTCTACCTCAGACCTTGAAGCTGCCTTGCAGGCTTTTGGGGGGCATTTAAGCTCCTGGCTGTTTGCATTTTCCCCATCTCTCTTTGTTCTGGAACATGGCTTCATAACTCTCACTATTTCCTCTTATGTTTGCATACAGCTCTCTGGGTAACAAAGTGCTTCCATATAGTAAATTTCCTTTAATCCCCCTAGCAGTCCTATGAGCTAGCAGATCATGCCTTGGATCATGCACCTGGTAACACAGGGAAGTCTAGATTTGAATTCAGGTCTCACTATTCCAGAAACTCGATCTTTGTATTACTCAACGTGGGAAGAAAATGCCGGAAAAGATCCCACATTTATCTCTCAGCTATTTGTGGACAAATAAAGCACTAACATTGACTATCCCTCTGTGAAGTGCTAGACATATCTGAATTTTTACAAGAATTTTCACTTCAAAACATAATTTTCAAGTAGTTATCTCATCTGGTCCTAAAAACATAGAAAAGGAAACAAGTACAGACATCTGTTCCTTTTATCTATATACCACCCATTTCACCACTGCACTACCGTTTCCTGCATCTCTATTTTCATAAGAATATCCTATTCTCCTCGCCAAAGTGATTTGCTTAGGGATATGGAAATATGATCCAAGTTGGACCAATTAGAATCTTCCATGGTGCCTTCTGCTGGAATTTTTGGAAGGACTTGTTTCCATTGGAAATAAACTCTGGGTCTGGAGTTGCCAGCTGCCATATTTTCCTTCATATAGATAGATTCTATCTGAGAACTGGGGAGAGTAACAGAATCTTGACTATTTTGACTGAATCCTTCCCTTGCCTGACTTTTGTATTTTTCTTGACTTTTCTTTGATACAAGTCAACAAATTCAATAATGACTTTTAAAGAATGGTCCACATTAAAGAAAAAAATTGGCCCAGTGGTTAAGACTTCTCCTCCCAATTCAGGGGGCATGGGCTCAATCCCTGGTTGAAGAGCTAAAAAGCCAAAACATAAAACAGAAGCAATATTGTAACAAATTTAATGAAGACTTTTAAAAAAAAATGGTCCGCATCAAAAAATAAATTTTAAATGATGTAAGTCAATGAATCAGCAAATTCCTTTTTTCCTTAAGCTTGGTTAAATTGATTTCTTCTCATTTGTACCCAAGAGATTTTGTTTTATTTTTATTTATTTATTCATTTTTGGCTGTGACATGCAGTATGTGAGATCTTAGTTCCCTGACCAGGGATCAAACCCATGCCCCCTGCAGTGACAGCGCAGAGTTTTAACCAAGGAAGTCTCCCCAAAGAATTTAATTTCTTTTTAGCAGATAGATAAATCAGCAATGCATTGCAATGTTCAGTCCCTCAGTTATGTCCAACTCTTTGTGACCCCATGGACTGTAGCCTGCCAGGCTCCTCTGTCCATGGAATTCTCCAGGCAAGAATACTAGAGTGTGTTACCATTTCCTTCCCAGATCAGGGATCAAACTCATGTCTCCGTATTGGCAGGCAGATTATTTACCACTGAGTCACCAGGAAAGCCCAGATAGATCAGAGAGTTATGTAAATCTTTAAAGATCTCATAGCTTATAGTGGTATAAATGATGTTGAAAAGGAATTCTTTCAGAAGAAAATATCTTCTTTCTACTAATGCACAGGTACCTCTTTAAGTATATATGCATTCATGGAAATCAACCCAGGCCCCTGAGCCACACACTTTGCTTACTGGATTATTCATAAGCTTTCTTGATTCAAGCAGGTGACCTTGAAACTGAGTAGAGCTCATCTGGTCCACCACCTGACTTGGCCCAGACCCAGCATTGATCCTCTAGTTTGTCCTTTATCATGCCTGTGCCTTTTATGATTGGTTCAAAACTGGGCAGCTCCTTCATCAAGGTCTTTGCACACTCTTTTATAGCAAGGCTGATGTAGTTTATATCTGGTCCTTCCTGGACGTTCAAGAATGCATTGATCAGAGTCTCCCTTCAGGTACGGCAGTCCACTCATATTTCTTCTGCATCTTTGCTGTCCAAGGACACGTTTCCTGGGGACCTTGTAGAGCTGGGGATGGTGTTTTCACAATATTAAAGTTAATTTGTTTCAGGCCTGACAGATGAGTTTAAAGGTCTGTTGGAAGCACTCATTTCCAACTCAAGTCCAGAGCTATTCAGGCTGCACATGTTTCTAAAGAGAATTTCTTTTGGGAAAAATGAAAGCTTACGTTCAAATATTTTAAAAAATGAAGAAAGAAATGAAAAGACTTTCCTCCAGAGCCTTTAATTTACCTGACTTCTTTAAGCCATCAAGTCACTCCTGTTGTCACACCAAGTTTGAGCTACCACTTAAACACAGGCCCCTGACACCATGACTTTGTGTGTGTGTCTGTATGTGTTGAACCACTTGTTAGAACTCACCCTGCACCTCTGAATCTTTCAATGATTTTTCTTGACATATTAGAGATGCCCATACCCTGGCCATTTGCCACATATTTTGTCTGTTCACTTCTTGTTCTGTTTCCTGAAATAATCCCAAGTGTATCCTGATACATTGCAACAAAAGTAACAAGCTGGAAGCCTCAAACTGTAGTCCTGTGCTTTATCTTGATATGATTGGTCATGTCTCCTTCCAGTAGTTGACTATCCAGTCATTGCTCCTGCTGTGGTTTTGAGGACACTTCTTTTTTTTTTTTTTAAGTTAGTTTATTTATCTATTTTTTAACTTTACAATATTGTATTTGTTTTGCCGTACATTGACATGAATCCACCATGGGTGGACACTTCTGAGGTTTCTTGCTTAATAGAAATATGGATTGTGCTGCTGACCTTGTTGGTCTCCCGTGCCCAGCCCACACATATTCAGTCCACTCCAGTCCCTTGAGTTTGCCCAAGTTCTCCACAGTAGCATTTCTTATTCTGTTCATCATGTGTGGATTTCAGTGGGAGCTTCTTAGAAGGGAAGAATTCTGGAATGTTGGCCTTAGGAATAACCGTGTCTTATTAGTGAGTGTTCTCCAGAGACATAGAGCCAACAGAATCTCTATCTATATCTGTCTATCTATCATCTATAACCTCAGATACACAAATGACACCACCCTTATGGCAGAAAGTGAAGAAGAATTAAAGAGCCTCTTGATGAAGGTGAAAGAGGAGAGTGAAAAGATGGCTTAAAACTCAACATTCACAAAAATGAAGATCATGGCTTCTGGTCCCGTCACTTCATGGCGGAACAATGGTAACAGTGACAAACTTTATTTTCTTGGGCTCCAACATCACTGTGGACCATGACTGCAGCCATGAAATTATAAGACACTTGCTCCTTGGAAGAAAAGCAATGACAAACCTAGACAGCATATTAAAAAGCAGAGACATTACTTTGCCTACAAAGGTCCATCTAGCCAAAGCTATGGTGTTTCCAGTAGTCATGTACAGATGTGAGAGCTGGACAATAAAAAAGGCTGAGTGCCAAAGAATCTATGTCTTTGAACTGTGGTGCTGGAGAAGACTTTTGAGGCTCCCTTGGACTGTAAGGAGATCAAACGAATCAGTCCTAAAGGAAATCAACCCTCAATATTCACAAGAAAGACAGATGCTGAAGCTCTAATACTTTGGCCACCAGATGCCAAGAGCTGACTCATCGGAAAAGACCCTGATGCTGGGAAAGATTGAAGGCAGGAGGAGAAGGGGGTGACAGAGGATGAGGTTGTTGGATGACATCACTGACTCAATGGACATGAGTTTGAGCAAACTCTGGTAGATGGTGAAGGACAGGGAAGCCTGGTGTGCTGTAGTCCATGGGGTCCCAAAGAATCAGACATGACTGACAACTGAACAATAACAGCAAAGTCATCTATCTATCCATCTATCTATCTATCTACCTGCCATCTGTCTCTCTATTTACTTATATATATGTTTTATCTATCAATCTATCTATTGATCATCAATCCATAGGAGAAAGAGATGTATATTACAAGAAATTGATTCATGTGATTATGGAGCCTAACAAATCCCAAGATCTGCAGGTGGCGAGCTGGAGACCCAGGAGAGCTGACAGTGTAGTTCCAATCTGAGACTGAAGTTCTAATTTGAAAGCTGAAGCCTCAAGACCCAAGAAGGGTTGAGTTTTCAGTTCAGTCATGGATCCAAGAAAAGAACTGATGTCCCAGCTCACAGATAGCCAAGCAGGAGAGGTTTCCTCTTATTCAGGCAAGGGTCAGCCTTTTCATTCTATTCAAGCCTTCAGTTAATTTTTCAGGATCCACCTACATTGGGAAGGGCAATATACTTTCCTCAGTCTACCAATTCAAATGTTAACCTCATCCAGAAACACCATCACAGACACACCCAGAATAATGTTTGATCAAACGTCTAGATACTTATTGACTCAGTCAAGTTGACACACAAAGTTAACCATTGTCCATGGTAATGAGGACAATAATAATTCCTCCCATGGACATTGTACAGTGCAACCTGCAAGACATTGTTACCTTTTTAAAATCACATTTTATCATCAAAACCATGCATTGAGGGACTTCCTGTTGGTCCAGTGGTTAACACTTAACCTTTGAATCCAGGGGTGCAGGCTCGATCCCTGGTCAGGGAACTAAGATCTCACATGTTTCGTGGCCAAAAAACCCAAAACATAAACAACGGAAGCAATATTGTAATAAATTCAATAAAGGCTTTAAAAATGGTCCACATTTTAAAAACCTTAAAAAAAAAAAAAAAAGAACCATGCACTGAGATAGGACTTCCTATCCTCTTTTCTTGTACAAGGAAACTTAAGCTCAGAAAAGTCAAGTATTTATTTATTCATTTGCCTTCTATGTGCCAGATACTGTGCCAGGCACCGGAGATTCAAAAGTAAAGATCAATTCACCATCACTCTACAACCAGGGACACAAGAGTTCAGGAGAAATTGGCTCTGTGTTGAGCTGGAGCTGGCTGAGCATGAGCTGTGTCCAGAAGAACAATTAGTGCAGAACGATGAAGAGCTAACTGCAAACAAAGGTGATGAAAAGCTTGAGAGGGTACAGTTAAATCACCTCTGTGTTTGCAGTACTTACAGAAGGAAGACTGAGGAGGCAGTGAGAGTCCTGGCATTTGGGGGCAGTTTCAGAAGGTTTCAAGATGTGGTATGCTGAGGTTCTGAATGGGAGGACAGCTGGAAGAGGGCTGGAGTGCTCTCCAAACTGTCCTTTATCCCTAAGATCACAGAGTTTGCAGCCCAGTCATGTTTTCTCTCTTGCTCACTTTTTGCTTTCAGTGAATAAGTCTTGTTTATTCTATCTCCTAAATACCGCTCCAATCTGTTTATTTCTCTTCATCCCCAGGGCCACTTCTTTAATTCAGTTTCTCCTTACCTTGACTCAGGAAATAACATTCTGCTTGCTATTTTACTTCCTCCAAGGTTTTCCCCACCCAGTCACTACCAATCACTCTAAAATGTGACTAGAAGTGCAGGCTTAGTGTGACAGGGCTGGATTTAAATTTTGTGTTTTTTACTATCTACATTAGAACTTCTTGGTAGGGTTGGTATGACTTCCTATGCAGCATCCAGGTCCTCTTGGGTCACTAACTGTAATACCATATGGTATTGCTATTTAATCTCATTTAATTCTCTTTCATCTCTAACAGTGAAATTACATGAAATTAGCACAGAGTCTGTCACTTTATTTTGGGCTCACTAAATGATTGCTATTTTAATTACAGATTTTTTTATTTGCTTGCTTATTACTTAATGGCTCCCAGTCACCTACAGTTTGAAGCCCTATAGAGACCTATAGCCTTCTGTGCTCAGACTTCAAACCTATTTTCCATCTTTATCTTCCACTTTCAACCCTACACTCCCTACGCTCTAGCCATGCTGAAGAACCTAATATTTACTTGGTCTATCGTGGCTCAGGTCTCCACTGTCGTTACATATGTCTGGCCTCATACTAACCTTGCAGTTCTTTTTTGTTGATTTGTTCAGGGGGATGTCTCGTACTGAGGACAGTACTTGGAAGTCTCATACTGTGTCTTAAAGACACAATTCAACTTTTACCTCCCTGGAAGGCTTTCCTGATTGCTCTAAGCAGAATTAACTACTCTCCTTCCAGTCACCACTCCACAGTGTGTGCACTGTTCAGATGTAAGATTGTTTTCCCCGATGTTTTCCATATTTGATTTTATCTCTGTCTACTGGATTACATGGTGAACTCTGCTAATTAAGCAGCATTGATCACAAGGGAAATGTTTTATATCAGATGAAGAAAAATTATCAATATTAGTTAATGGAAGTAGAATAAGATACAGGGATAAAATGCAAAAAAAGAGTATATAGGCAAATGGAACCTCAGAAGATAAATAAACTGCTGTATGTTTACACCCTTGTGATCATAAAAATGAGATCTGCTGTATGCACATAAAGAATTTGTCTGACTAGAGCTGAAGGTGCAGGTATAATAAAGTTGTATCCTGGTGATAGAGCCACCCCATGGTAATGATCTTGAAATAAGGAACCAATCCACATGCTAATGAAATAAATCATAACTACAGACAAGCAGCCAAAGTTCTACACAGCTCCATTTTGGAGGCAGGCCGAGAGAAGTATTTGGCAAATTTTTGAAGTATATGGCAAGTATTTGAACAAATTTGAAAATTTGCTCAGCAAAGAAGGAACTTGGGAGGAGAAGAATTTGAACTTCCCATGTGGCTCAGTGGTAAAGAATCTGCCTGCCAATGCAGGAGACTCTGGAGACACAGGTTTGATCCTTGGGTCAGCAAGATTCCCTGGAAAAGGAAATGGCAACTCACTCCAGTATTCTTGCCTGGAAAATTCCATGGACAAAGGAGTCTGGCATGCTACTGTTCATGGGGTCGCAAAAGTTGGACATGATAGTCACTGAGCACGCACACACACACACAAACACACACACACACACACACACACACACAAAGGGATTTATAAGGGGCCAACCTTTTCAGACTCTTCTTGGGTAAGCCACTGAGTATATTTGTGATTAATACAAATAATGAAATAAATGGGAATCCTCATGCCACGACCCAGAACCACCGTGTGGAGGGACATTCATCTGGCCAAGCTCCTGCTTCTCCTCGTCCATTAAGCTGCTTGGAGATGGAGCATTTGGCAGTGGCCTGTGTCTTATTTTCTCTCCCATCCCCCTCCTTTTAGGCAGGAGTGTCTGGACCTCTCAGAAGAGATAGAGAAAAATCCAAAGATGAGTAAAATTTTAATCTTGGCATCTTTCTAATTTAGCTCAAGGACTCGTTCTTAGTAAAAACAAAATTTACTACCAAATGGATGATAATACATACTATCAGGAAAGCTGAAAACCCTAAATGTGTTGAATCCTACATAAAGAAGTATCTACCATTAACCGTACTCTGCTAATTATCAGGGACACTCTGAGAGGCTTTATATCTGTTGACCTTTTAATCCTCATTTAAGACTCAAAGCAATTATCTTTGTAGGATAGGCATTATTATTTCTGTTTTGTGGATGAGAAAACTAAAAGTGTATGGAACTGATTCAAGGCCACAGACAGAGCAAGTGGCACAGTTAGCATTCAAATTAAATTGGCATGCTCCAAGCCCTTGTTGTATCAATAGCCACAGGATGATGTTATCATGATAAGAGAATCAGGGAAAGGAAAATGTGAACTTGCGGGTGAGGTGTAAGTTGATGACGAAGAGAAATCCCTACAGCTCCTATTCTGTTTTGTTTCTACCTTATCTATCACATGGTTTACTATAACCCCCCTACTAAGACCCTGATGCTGGGAAAGATGAGAGCAGGAGAAGGGAACGACACTGGATGAGATGGTTGGATAGCATCATCGACTCAATGGGTATGAGTTTGAGCAAATGCCGGGAGATAGTGAAGGACAGGGAAGCCTGGCGTGCTGCAATCCATGAAGTCTCAAAGAGTCAAACATATCTTATCGACTGAACAACAACCTGCTAAGAAGAGAAATGAATCCCCAAAATGCTTGAACTCTAAATAGATTTTTATCTATTAAAATCTAAATAGATTTCTCCCTCCCATGAATATGTGCAAAGACCACTAGTGTAGAGAAAACTGGTCAATGTGTTTTGGAGCTGCGGTGTGCTTAATGGTTAAGAGAGCAGGTTTTGGGATGTAGAAGACCTGAATTCAAACTATATCTCTGCTCCTTCCTAACCCTGTGAACTTTGATGGGTTATTTCATTTCTCTGAGGCTCATTGTCCCGAGTGGATAACTGTTTATAATAGCATCTACCTTGTAAGATTAGTGCACAGATTCTAGTTTGGAAAATACATATAACATAGAAATATGTACTATGGACAAAGGTAAATATTCAAAATGAGCTATTATTATTTTGTTGTATTCCAAACACTTATTTATACCCATGACAAGCAAAGGAAACTTTTGCATGTGTGCTGTGCTAAGTCTCTTTAGTCGTATCCGACTCTTTGCTACTCCATGGACTGTAGCCCTCCAGGCTCCTCTGTCCATGGGGTTCTCCAGGCAAAAATACTGGAGTGGGTTGCCATGCTCCGCTCCAGGGGAAAGAAAGTCTTAGGAAGTATTAATTATATTAATTTTTAAATTTAGATTCAAAATTGCATTCATAAAACTGTTGAAACTATGCAAACATTGAGAATGAAAATAGAAAAAGACTGCAGAGAAATGTATCAAAAGTATTCAAGAGGTTGCCTTTACAAGCATGGTGGGTATTTCCTTTTATTAAACTTCCATATTTTTAAACTCTTCTGTGATCAGAATTTGCTGCATTTTATTAGAGGGAAATTTTAATTCTATATAATTTTTAAATATTATATGCTAATGTTACCTTAATCATCAAAGGAAGTGAACAGAAAAGTTTTGAAATGTTTTCACCAGAAAAATGTCAGTTTGACTAAGTGTAAGCAGTCAAGGCTACAGTCTTTCCAGCAGTCAGGTACTGATGTGACAGTTGGACCATAAAGAAGGCTGAGCACCAAAGAATTGATGCTTTTAAACTGTGGTGATGAAGAAAACTCTTGCGAGTTCCTTGGAAAGCAAGGAGATCAACCAGTCAATCCTAAAGGAAATCAACTCTGAATACTCTTTGGAAGGATTGATGCTGAAGCTGAAGCTCCAATACTTTGGCCATCTGATGCCAAGAGGCGACTCATTGGAAAATACCTTGATTCTGGGAATGATTGAAGGCAGAAGGAGAAGAGGGCAACAGAGGATGAGATGGTTGGATGATATCACCGAATCAATGGACATGAACTTGGGCAAACTCCAGGAGATGGTGAGGGACAGGGAAAACTGGAGTGCTGCAGTCCATGGAGTCCTGAAGAGTTGGACCTGACTTGGTGACTGAACAACAACAAGCAGATTTGCCTGGCAAATATTCACTGCATGCTAAAGGCTCCTGAAAGCATCTCTAAGTGAGGTGGAAGGGATGTTGGAACTGAGTCCACAGGACAGCCTTCCCAAGAGTTCTAGAAGGCTGGAAAATGCAAATTCATCTCCGTGCTCAATCCCTTGCAACTGAACTAAGAAATCCCTGGGCTCTGATGGAGGCAGGATGCATGCCACCTCCTTGTTCTGACACAATTGAATCTAGAAGAAGCAGAGCTGCCTGAGTAGGGACAGCCCTGCTTTATCAGAACTGATGGTTCAAGCAGCCATTAATTAGGCTGAGATTAGCTTCAGTACAGGGCTTCCCTGGTGGCTCAGCCAGTAAAGAATCTGCCTGCAATATGAAAGACCCAAGTTCGATCCCTGGGTCCAGATGATCCCACCCCAATATTCTTGCCTGGAGAATCCCATCTGGAGCAGAGTTACCTGGTGGGCTACAGTCCACGGGGTCATAAAGAGTCGGACTCGACTGAGCAGCTAACACTTTCACTTCTCACTTTAGCTTAAATAGAGTAGTTTGTTAATTGTGAGCTTGACCCAAAACGCCCTGCGTCACAGCAGGCAGACTGGAAGTGGAGCCAGAGAAGTGGGAAGATTTCCAGGCACCATGCAAGTACATAAAGTGGAAATTAATGTACAGCAAGGATGTGGAGGGTGAGGGTGTCCTGGTACAGCTTGACTTGAATCCTGAAAGGCTCTTTGAAAGGCTCTGGGTTGATTTTACAAAACTTGTGGGAGGTGGTGATGAATTCACCACCAAGAATTTTGAATGCTGAGTAGGAAAGAGCCAAATGGGTGATTTTTTGAGATCAGTGTCTGTCAGAGACCTGGATCCAAAAATAAAGGCATTTGGGAAATAACTGGTAGGTCAGAAGACCAGGTATGGATACAGAATGGAAGATGTTGGGATTGCTGAGAAAGGTATAAGAAAGTGTAAAAAGAAAAGACAAGAAAAAAGCAAGATATGCAAAGATGGAAGATTAAGAAGGGTGAGAGAGGGACTTCCTTGTGATCCAGTAGTTAAGACTTCACCTTCAAATGCAGGGGGTGTGAGTTTGATCCCTGGTTGGGAGCTAAGATCCCACATGCCTTATGACCCAAAAGCCAAACCATAAAACAGAAGCAATATTGTAACAAATGCAATAAAGACTTTTAAAAAGTGGTCCACATTGAAAAAAACTAAAAAAAAAAAAATAAGGGTGAAAAAATAGCTCAGTAAGTCCCTTAGGGACAATCAGAGGAAAAAAGAGGTCTCTGTTAGAAGGCAAGTGAAAAGGAGGACAGGAGTCCATCCAGTAGTTGAAAATATTCACTCATATATCCCTCCATTCATTATTTTGCTCATTTTTTCACAAATAGAAATTAAGGGTTCACTTTTTGCCTAGCACTGTCCTATCACAGTTGAACAGACAATGGGAAGACAGACTCAAAATGGATTATTACAATACATTGTGATCAGAGCTGTAATAAAACTTTGTACAAGATGATATAGAAGCAAGGAAGAAAGAGGCCATGGAGGGGGGTGGTTAGGAAAGACTTCATAGAGGATGAGTCATTTAAATAGGGCTTGAAAGGAAGAGTTGGGGATGAATGAGGACAGAAGGAAGAATATCTCAAACAAAAAGAGAAGCAGGGCAATTTATGTTTGGAAAATGAGATGAAATCACAATTAGATGGAGGATGAATGGAGGAACAAAGAAAGTGAAGGGAGATGGGATTGAAATGGGACTAGTTTGGATTCTTAAACTAGGAATTGGAAAATAATTCTGTATACCAGTGGTTTCCATGCTTTTTTGGTCAGGTATTAAATTAATTCATAATTTTGTGTTATACCCCCAATATTCATTCATTCATTCAATAAATCATTAGTGAACATCTGTTATATACCACATTGCTTCCCATAACTACAGACCAGGTTTAGTTTCCTGGATATTATGCATTGAGAATTCTTTAACATTTTGCTACGTTTCCATATTTTATATAGTCAAAATATAAATGTGCTCACTTCTATAAAATATATAATTTTAAATACATAAATTGTATCTATATGAATTTTTGAGACTTCTATTACAGACATAACTGTTTGTATTTTTCTCCATTTAATAGAGCTTAGAAACCATGGTCTGACTTCATTTCCTGCCCACTCAGGAACCTCTGCTTGTTTTTTAATTTCTCCTAGGTATTTTACTGGAGTTTTATTTGGTTGTTTCTGCTCATGTCCCTGATAGAATGAATTTTGTGTATATATGCTGTCATCTTGTGACCTGAGAAACCCCAAGGACAGAGGAGCCTGGCAAGCTACAGTCCACGGGGACACAAAATAGCAGACACTTTGGGGCCCTTTGTGCCCCAAAGTAGATACTTTTTTTTTTTTTTAGAAATTAAGACAATATAATGGTTCCTGGGTCCTTATTTTAGCCAGACATTATTCTGAGTATTTTCATGTACCAACTCAGTTCGTCTTCACAGCAACACCCATGAGGATTACACTGTTATCACCATATTGCAGGTAGGCAGGCTGAGACCAGGAAGACTAAGCTGCTGCTCAAGGTTTCCTACTGTGCACCGGGAACTCACAGAAGGTTTTGAGTTGACTAAGTTTGGTTCTAGAGCCTACATTCTCCATCAGTGTATCTCATATCATGCACCATGATGACCACAAGTAATGAGCATCAAGGGTCTACTACATGCCAGGGACTCTGTCAAGTCCATAAAGTGCACTAGCCTGGCAAGCTCTCATAACTACCCCACAGTGGAGCACTGTTATTATCACCCATTTCACAGATGAGGAAACTAAGGCTTCAGGACCTTGATAAGCTTGCTGCAAGCCAGAAAACAGGCGATCAGTGGGGCTGGACTTAGAAGTCAGGTAGCTTTGGCCAAAGTCCATGTACATAGCCCACTGGGTCTTCCACATCTGACACCTGGGGAGGCATTTATTTTTGACTTTGTTTCTTGCAGAATGTGCTTGGAGTCTGATTATAGGAAAAACACTGACTAACATTAGTCTCTTTACCATCAGTTAAGGAGAGAAAGAGTTTGTCTCCAACAACACTGGACATTACCAGATGCCAGCCTCCAAGCTAGTATTTTATGAAATATTATGTTACTAAATCACTCTGACAACTTTCTGAGGGAGATATTATTATCATCCAGTTTTCACATGGGTAATCAGCTACATTAGTGGGTTAGGCTGGAGACCTTAAATGACTTCCCCATGGTCACAAAGTTGATAAGAGGAAGAGCCCTGATAAGAGGAAGATCATCCCTGTTTCCAAAGCTTATCCCTTGGAGCTTTAGGAGTCAGTCCCTGGTTGTCCCCTCCTGTTACGCCTGAGAAGAGAACAGAGGACTATTCCTGTCATACGTTACTGTGCCTCTCAGCTGCCCGGGCTCCTAGAGAAGGTCCCATTATGTCCATAATCTGGATGACAGCACCCCTCTCCTCTGCTCGTCAGTTGCAGTCTCCCTAGGAAGAAGGCTTTGCTACTGGAAGGAAGATTTATGGCTTCAGCTTCATCAAGCTGGCTTCAAGATGCAGTGCTCTAGCCCAGTCGCCTCTTCCCCATTCATCTTCCTCAGGGTGAACAAAGATAATAAATTCACAGTGCTTCTGAGTAAGTTTTAGGGACCCCGCCACATCACTGCCAAACAGAAACACACACACACACACATACTTACTCATATACTTACATCTGTTAACTTTTGTTGTTTAGTTGCTGAGTCATGTCCACCTCTTTTGCAACCCCATAGACTGTAGTCCATCAAGGTCCTCTGTCTATGGGATTTTCCAGGTAAGTATACTAGAGTGGGTTGTCATTTCCTTCTCCAGGGGATCTTCCCAACTCAGGGACTGAACCTGTGTCTCCTGCATTGCAGGAGGATTCTTTACTGCTGAGCCATCAGGGAAGTCCATATCTATTATTAATAACTGTAGCTATGTAAAACACAGGATTTTCACACCACACTGTGATGGTCAAAGCTATGGATTCTGGATCTGGACTTCTTGTTGTTGTTCAGTCTCAGTAGAGATAGAGATACAAGTAAGGTAAAATCTCTTGTTTTCAAAGACTTAGGGTCTTGGGAGAAGAGAGATAGAGACAGAATAGTAAAAAGATAGTTTCTAGTAAATGTTACAACAGAGGCAATCACAGATGTCTGTGGAAGCACAGACTTTGGAAAACAGTGGTCAGGGAAGGTTTGGCTCTTGCTTATGCAAAAGTGACAAGCAATTAATCTTGAGCTTTGTAGAGCAGGTCTGAGTACAGATCAAAAGGGTTAGAACCAAAAGGAACTGATATCTGAGACAAAATGCCGTCTGTGACATTCATACTCTTCCTACACCTACTTGCATATTAAACTATTTATACTGGCTTATTTTCAGTTTACATAAGGGAAATGGCACTAGCAGGAACATTAAAATCATGGAAGGTACTGAGTAAAACTGGTGACAGAAGCAAGGTCCAATGCTGTAGAGAGCAATATTGCATAGGAACCTGGAATGTTAGGTCCATGAATCAAGACAAATTGGAAGTGGTCAAACAGGAGATGGCAAGAGAGAACATCGACATTCTAGGAATCAGCGAATTAAAATGGACTGGAATGGAGTGAATTTAACTCAGATGACCATTAAATCTACTACTGTGGGCAAGAATCCCTTAGAAGAAATGGAGTAGCCATCATAGTCAAGGAAAGAGTCCGAAATGCAGTACTTGGATGCAATCTCAAAAACGACAGAATAATCTCTGTTCATTTCCAAGGCAAACCATTCTATATCACGGTAATTCAAGGTCTATGCCCCAACCAATAATGCTGAAGAAGCTGAAGTTGAATGATTCTATAAAGACCTATGAGACCTTCTAGAACTAACACCCCAAAAAGATCTCCTTTTCATTATAGGGGACTGGAATGCAAAAGTAGGAAGCCAAGAAACACCTGGAGTAACAGGCAAATTTGGCCTTGGAGTACAGAATGAAGCAGGGCAAAGTCTAACAGAGTTTTGCCAAGAGAACGGACTGGTCATAGCAAACACCCTCTTCCAACAACACAAGAGAAGACTATACACATGGACATCACCAGATGGTCAATACCAAAATCAGACTGATTATATTCTTTGCAGCCAAAGATGGAGAAGCTCTATACAGTCAGCAAAAACAAGACTGGGAGCTAACTATGGTTCAGATCATGAACTCTTTATTGCCAAATTCAGACTTAAATTGAAGAAAGTAGGGAAAACCACTTGTCCATTCAGTTCAGTTCAGTTCAGTTGCTCAGTCGCTCAGTCGTGCCCGACTCTTTGCGACCCCATGAATTGCAGCACGCCAGGCCTCTCTGTCCATTACCAAATCCCGGAGTCTACCCAAACCCATCTCCATCAAGTCGGTGATGCCATCCCGCCACCTCATCCTCTGTCGTCCCCTTCTCCTCCTGCCCCCAATCCTTCCCAGCATTAGGGTCTTTTCCAATGAGTCAACTCTTCACATGAGGTGGCCAAAGTATTGGAGTTTCAGCTTCAACATCAGTCCTTCCAATGAATACCCAGGATTGATCTCCTTTAGGATGGATTGATTATATCTCCTTGCAGTCGAAGGGACTCTCAAGAGTCTTCTCCAACACCACAGTTCAAAAGCATCAATTCTGTGGCGCTCAGCTTTCTTCACAGTCCAACTCTCACATCCATACATGATCACTGGAAAAACCATAGCCTTGACTAGACGGACTTTTGTTGGCAAAGTAATGTCTCTGCTTTTAAATATGCTATCTAGATTGGCCATAACCTACCTTCCAAGGAGTAAGCGTCTTTTAATTTCATGGCTGCAATCACCATCAGCAGTGATTTTGGAGCCCATAAAAATAAAGTCTGACGCTGTTTCCACTGTTTCCCCATCTACGTTCCATGAAGTGATGGGGCCAGATGCCATGATCTTAGTTTTCTGAACGTTGAGCTTTAAGCCAACTTTTTCACTCTCCTCTTTCACTTTCATCAAGAGGCTCTTTAGCTCTTCTTCACTGTCTGCCATAAGGGTGGTGTCATCTGCATATCTGAGGTTATTGATATTTCTCCCGGCAATCTTGATTCCAGCTTGTGCTTCATCCAGCCCAGCATTTCTCATGATGTACTCTGCATATAAGTTAAACAAGCAGGGTGACAATATACAGCCTTGACGTACTCCTTCTCCTATTTGGAACCAGTCTGTTGTTCCATGTCCAGTTCTAACTCTTGCTTCCTGACCTGCATACAGGTTTCTCAGGAGACAGGTCAGATGGTCTGATATTCCCATCTCTTTCAGAATTTTCCACAGTTTATTGTGGAAGGTGACTGTGTGGATCAGCACAGTCAAAGGCTTTCACATAGTCAATAAAGCAGAAATAGATGTTTTTCTGGAACTCTCTTGCTTTTTCGATGATCCAGCGGATGTTGGCAATTTGATACTAGTCCATTCAGATATGACCAAATCAAATCCCTTATGATTTTACAGTGGAAGTGAGAAACAGATTTAGAGGACTAGATCTGATAGACAGAGTGCCTGATGAACTATGGATGGAGGTTCATGACATTGTACAGGAGACAAGGAACAAGACCATCCCCAAGAAAAAGAAATGCAAAAAAGCAAAATGGCTGTCTGAGGAGACCTTACAAATAGCTGTGAAAAGAAGAGAAGCAAAAAGCAAAGGAGAAAAGGAAAGATATACCCATTTGAATGCAGAGTTCCAAAGAATAGCAAGGAGAGATAAGAAAGCCTTCCTCAGTGATCAGTGCAAAGAAATAGAGGAAAACAATAGAATGGGAAATACTAGAGATCTCTTCAAGCAAATGAGAGATACCAATGGAATATTTCACGCAAAGATGGGCACAATAAAGGACAGAAATTGTATGGACCTGACAGAAGCAGGAGATATTAAGAAGAAGTGGGAAAAATACACAGAAGGACTGTATAAAAAAGATCTTCACAACCCAGATAATCACGACTGTGTGATCACTCACCTAGAGCCAGACATCCTGGAATGTGAAGTTAAGTGGGCCTTAGGAAGCATCACTACAAACAAAGCTAGTGGAGGTGATGGAATTCCAGTTGAGCTATTTCAAATCCTAAAAGATGATGCTGTGATAGTGCTGCACTCAATAAGCCAGCAAATTTGGAAAACTCAGCAGTGGCCACAGGACTGTAAAAGGTCAGTTTTCATTCCAATCCCAAAGAAAGGCAATGCCAAAGAATGCTCAAACTACCACACAATTGCACTCATATCACATGCTAGTAAAGTAATGCTCAAAATTCTCCAAGCCAGGCTTCAACAGCATGTGAACTGTGAACTTCCAGATGTTCAAGCTGGATTTAGAAAAGGCAGAGGAAGCAGAGGTCAAACTGCCAACATCACTGGATCATTGAAAAAGCAAGAGAGTTCCAGAAAAAACATCTATTTCTGCTTTATTGACTATGCCAAAGCCTTTGGCTGTGTGGATCACAATAAACTGTGGAAAATCCTTCAAGAGATGGGAATACCAGACCACTTGACCTGCCTCTTGAGAAATCTGTATACAGGTCAGGAAGCAACAGTTAGAATTGGACATGGAACAACAGACTGGTTCCAAATAGGAAAAGGTACGTCAAGGCTGTATATTGTCACCCTGCTTATTTAACTTATATGCAGAGTACATCATGAGAAACACTGGGCTGGATGAAACACCACCTGGAATCAAGATTGCCAGGAGAAATATCAATAACCTCAGATATGCGGATGACACCACCCTTATGGCAGAAAGTGAAGAGGAACTAAAAAGCCTCTTGATGAAAGTGAGAGAGGAGAGTGAAAAAGTTGGCTTAAAGCTCAACATTCAGAAAACTAAGATCATGACACCCAGTCCCATCACTTCATAGGAAATGGTTGGGAAAACAGTGGGAACAGTGTCAGACTTTATTTTTTGGGCTCTAAAATCACTGCAGATGGTAATTGCAGCCATGAAATTAAAAGACTCTTACTCTGTGGAAGGAAAGTTATGACCAACCTAGACAGCGTATTAAAAAACAGAGACATTATTTTGTCAACAAATGTCTGTCTAGTCAAGGCTGTGGTTTTTCCAGTGATCATGTATGGATGTGAGAGTTGGACGGTGAAGAAAGCTGAGCACTGAAGAATTGATGCTTTTGACCTGTGGTGTTGGAAAAGACTCTTGAGAGTCCCTTCAACTGCAAGGAGATCCAACCAGTCCATCCTAAAGGAGATCAGTCCTGGGTATTCATTGGAAGGTCTGATGTTGAAGCTGAAACTCCAATACTTTGGCCACCTCATGCGAAGAGTTGACTCATTGGAAAAGACCCTGATGCTGGGAAGGATTGGGGGCAGGAGGAGAAGGGGATGACAGAGAATGAGATGGCTGGATGGCGTCACCGACTCAATGGACATGGGTTTGGCTAAACTCCCGGAGTTGGTGATTGATGGGGAGGCCTCGCATGCTGCGATTCATGGGTTCACAAAGAGCGGACATGACTGAACGACTGAACTGAACTGAGCTGAGGTTGGTCATAGCTTTTCTTCCAAGGAGAAAGTGTCTTCTAATTTCATGGCTGCAGTCACCATCTGCAGTGATTTTGGAGCCCAAGAAAATAAAGTCTCTCACTGTTTCTATTGTTTCCCTATCTATTTGCCATGAAGGGATGTGACCGGATGCCTTGATATTAGTTTTTTTGAACGTTGAGTGTGAATAACCTCAGACTAATCATGAGAAAACCAGACAAACATAAACTGAGAGACAATCTATAAGATAACTGATAAAAACCCATCAAAAGTATCAAAGTCATGAAAAACAAGGAGAGAATGAGGAACTGTCACCAATTCAAAGGTAATGAAATATGACTAATAACTAATACATGGAATGTGGGACTCTAGATTAGACTCTAGAACAGGTAAGGGACATTCAGGGAAAGCTAGTCAGATTTGAATTGTCTTTAATGTTAATTTCTCGATCTTGATAACTGACCTATGGTTAAGTTGTTAGCGTTAGTAATGTAAGCACTTAATGTTATTTTGAAACTTTTCTGTAAATCTAAAATGATATAAAAATTTTAAAAGATGAAAAAGATACTTAATGGTTGATCCTTCACAGTGTCAGGCATATGGTAGAAATTTAATATATGCTAGTAGAATAGCTTTGGGCTCCCCAGGTGGCTCAAGTGGTAAAGAATCTGCCTGTCAATGCAGGAGCCACAGGAGACATAGGTTTGATCCCTGGGTTGGGAAGATCCCTTGAGCTAGGAAATGGCAACTCACTGCAGTATTCTTGCCAGGATAGTCCTATGGACAGAGGAGCCTGGTGTTCTATAGTCCACGGGGTTGCAAAGAGCTGGACACAGCTGAGAATGCACATGCAATTGTTTTGCACCATATGCTTGCCGGAGGTGTTATTCTCTCAACCCCACATTTCTTGATTCGTTTTATGACAATGGGCTTCCCTAGTAGCTCAGCTGGTAAAGAATCCATCTGCAATAAGGGGCCCCTGGCTCGATTCCTGGGTCGAGAATATCTGCTGGAGAAGTGATAGGTTACCCACTCCAGTATTCTTGAACTTCACTGGTGGCTCAGCTGAAAGAATCCACCAGTAATGTGGGAGACCCGGGGTCCATCCCTGGGTTGGGAAGATTCCCCTGGAGAAGGGAATGGCTGGCTACCCACTCCAGTATTCTGGCTTGGACAATTCCATGGATTGTATAGTCCATGGGTCGCAAAGAGCTGGACACGACTGAGCAACTTTCACTTTCACTTTATGACATTATATGTGGCCTTGAATTATTTGATGTTGATGTGAGCTGCTGATCAGTTTCACGACCATTCTGGAGAAGAAAGAACTAGAGAAGAAACAAAGGTAGGCATGGAAATTGAGAGGCACTGCAGTGCACAGTGCAAGGGCTGTTGAGGCCTTGGAGAGCAGAAGCCCAGCTCCAGCATCTTGTAGTCATCTGTACTGCTCTGCACTCCCCTCATAGGGGGCAGCAGACAACTGAGAATAATGCTTAAGAGGCTCTGGGGTTGGCCAGCTGAGAAGCTCCCAGGAGCTGTCCATGGTCCTGAGATAGATGTCCAGGACCTAACCTGGCCCAGGAATGGGATTTGTATATATTTTTTTAATTTTTGAAAAAATTAATTAATTTATTTTAATTGGAGGCTAATTACTTTACAATATTGTAGTAGTTTTTGCCATACATCGGCATGAATCAGCCATGGGCACACACGTGTTCCCCATCCAGAACCCCCCTCCTACCTCCCTCCCCATCCCATCCTCCAGGGTCATCCCAGTGCACCAGCTCTGACCATCCTGTCTTATGCATCAAACCTGGACCAGCAGGGATCTTAGAATTTGCATGTGATGACTGTAATTAAATATGAACTTTAGAGTACCAAGCACTGTGGGAATTATGGTGTGTGTGTGTGTGTGTGTGTGTGTGTGTGTGTATTTTCCTATTTGTAAAGCCAGGCTCCAAAGAACTTCATTGCTGTGGAAGGTGGAGCTGGCTCATTCCAGAAGCTTGGACCTGGAGGGAATTGAGCCCCCTGTAGTCAATGCTTTCTCTATAACATGCTTCATAAAGTGCAATTCCAAGTATTATGCCTAGAACATAATTTCCCTGGACTTGTAAAAATGCAATTTCCAAGACTTGCCTATTAAGTCAGAATCCAAGGCAAAGTTAGAGTTAGAGTTTAAGGCAGAGTTCCAAAGAATAGCAGGGAGAAATAAGAAAGCCTTCTTCAGTGATCAGTGCAAAGAAATAGAGGAAAAAAATAGAATGGGAAATACTAGAGATCTCCTCAAGAAAAGTAGAGATACCAAGGGAACATTTCATGCAAAGATGGGCACAATAAAGGACAGAAATGGTACTGACCTAACAGAAGCAGAAGATATTAAGAAGAGGTGGCAAAAATACACAGAAGAACTATACAAAAATGGTCTTCATTACCCAGATAAATATGATGGTGTGATCACTCACCTAGAGCCAGACATCCTGGAATTTGAAGTCAAGTGAGCCTTAGGAAGCATCACTATGAACAAAGCTAGTGGAGGTGATGAAATTCCAATTGAGCTATTTCAGATCCTAAAAGATGATGCTGTGATAGTGCTGCACTCAATAAGCCAGCAAATCTGGAAAACTCAGCAGTGGCCACAGGACTGCAAAAGGTCAGTTTTCATTCTAATCCCAAAGAAAGGCAGTGCAAAAGAATGCTCAAACTACCACACAATTGCACTCATATCACATGCTAGTAAAGTAATGCTCAAAATTCTCCAAGTCAGACTTCAACAGTACATGAACCACAAACTTCCAGATGTTCAATCTGGTTTTAGAAAAGGCAGAGAAACCAGAGATCAAATTGCCAACATCAATTGGATCATCAAAAAAGCAAGAGAGTTCCAGAAAAACAACTACTTCTGCTTTATTAATTACACCAAAGCCTCCAACTATGTGGATCACAACAAACTGTGGTAAATTCTTCATGAGATGGGAATACCAGACTACCTGACCTGCCTCTTGAGAACTCTGTATGCAGGTCAAGAAGCAACAGTTAGAACTGGGCATGGTACAACAGACTGGTTCCAAATCAGGAAAGGAGTAGGTTAAGTCTGTATATTGTCACCCTGCTTATTTAACTTATATGCAGAGTACATCATGCGAAATGCTGGGCTGGATGAAGCACAAGCTGTAATCAAGATTGCCAGGAGAAATATCAATAACCTCAGATATGCAGATGACACCACCCTTATGGCAGAAAGTGAAGAGGAACTAAAAAACCTCTTGAAGAAAGTGAAAGAGGAGAGTGAAAAAGTTGGCTTAAAAATTAGCATTCAAAAAACATGACATACAGTTCCATCACTTTATGGCAAATAGATGGGGAAACAATGGATAGAGTGACAGACTTTATTTTGGGGGGCTCCAAAATCACAGGAGATGGTGACTGCAGCCATGAAATTAAAAGATGCTTGCTCCTTGGAAGAAAAGCTATGACCAACCTAGACAGCATATTAAAAAGCAGGGACATTACTTTGCCAACAAAGGTCCATCTAGTCAAAGTTGTGGTTTTTCCATTAATCATACATGGATGTGAGATTTGTACTATAAAGAAAGCTGAGCGCCAAAGAATTGATGCTTTTGAACTGTGGTGTTGGAGAAGACTCTTGAGAGTCCCTTGGGTTGCAAGGAGATCCAACCAGTCAATCGTAAAGGATGTCAGTCTTGTATATTCATTGGAAGAACTGATGCTGAAGCTGAAACTCCAATACTTTGGCCACCTGATGCGAAGAACTGACTCATTTGAAAAGACCCCGATACTGGGAAAGATTGAAGGCAAGATGAGAAGGGGACAATAGAGGATGAGATGGTTGGATGGCATCACGGACTCGACGGACATGAATTTGAGTAAACTCCAGGAGTTGGTGATGGACAGGGAGGCCTGGCATGCAGTAGTCCGTGGGGTTGCAAAGAGTCGGACACGACTGAGTGACCTAACTGAACTAAAGGCAAAGATGGGATAGAAGAGAGAAGGGAGGTCTGGATAAAAATATTCATTTAAACAATGCTTCCTTGGTGATTCATATTCACTCTGAGGTATAAAAATAATTTTATATCCAATGAAATGTGGCATAGATAGAAATATTTGGGGAGTGCAAGTTGTCACTGGAACTACCATTCATATTCATGTCTCTTTCTTTAAAGTTTCCCCCTTTTCCAATATGCATCAAAATTTGCATAAATTTCACTACATGAATATAAATTGGTTTGTTTAAGAACATGAATATAATTCATAAATAAATACACATGTATTTATTCATGTTTGTTATTTCCTTCTTCAATTATTTATTGAGCACTTACTATGCTCCAGGCACTATTCTAGGCTCTTCAGATACAGTATAGAATAAGGCAGAGTCTTTGTCCTTATGGAGTTTATACTTTCCTCATGGAAGGTGAGGGAGAGACAGAGAAACTTCAAGTTGTGAATTTTCAAAGACGCGAACGTATGTTAGCAGGTCCAACCACAAAAGTTAGTTCATGTGTCTGGCATACACTGTCACGTGCATGCATCCTCTACAAGTGGTTGTGTTGTTGCGTATCGCACTGTACCATACTGAGTAGAGTACAATAGCATGGTATCTTTATGTCAAACCTGGGATGTCCAGAAGTGTGCGTAAAAGCAGTGATATATAGCCAATTGTGTTAGTTGGGTAACCAGGCTACCTTTGTTGGACTTACAAATGCACTCTCAGAACAGAACTCATTCATATGCAGGGGAGTTACTGTGTTAGTGATGCATGCTCAAGTTTTTTTTTAATTTATGAAGTAATTAATTTTGCAAAATTTAGAAACTGTTTATTTAGGCTTTCTAAGTATCACAATCAAGTTCATTCCACTCTATACAAACCCAGCATAAGTCTTGGCAATCACACTGGACACACTTATGTCCTTTCAAATGGTGCTGTCCCCTAGAACCTTACTAGTCTTAAGAGTGATGACCCATCTCAACATTCTGGCCCCTGATTTCATGTTGCTATTAGTTCTCAGAAACTCTTCTGTGGCTCCATTTTCCTTTCTTAGAAAAACAGACTGTGTGGAGTCCCTGCTGTTCTGCTGCTGTGACAATAAACAAGTGTGTGTTTTTCCACACTCATTCTTTCTATGGAAAGAGCTGAAAAAATGCCAAGTAATTTCCTCCCCTAACATATATACAATTTTCTTCATCAAAAATGTTGTTTTGTGCTCATCTGGTGCCCTCTCCCCAAGAAGAATAATTTATTATTAGACTGGCAACTCCCTCAAACACTGAATAAAAGAATAAATGAGAACTGTGCAGTGCTGTCTTATTGGAGGCCTCTTGGCGTAATGTATGAACTCCAGCCTGTCACCATATTTTACAGTAGCACTGATGTTTTCACCAGGTGCTTTTAAGTCAAGCAAGCAGAACTCGTATTTCAACCCAAATTCAATTTGCATAACACCGATGGTAACATCACATTTTTCAAAGCTGCTCCAACTCTTGGGATCCCTTGCACTCAGTGCAAACTCTCCTGTTCCCTATACAGAAGCATGTTCTGTAATTAATGTAAGCAAGCCCTAAAGCCCACTGGAATTGTTGTACATTGTAGGCTCAGCAAGTACAGTGATGTCTCATCCAAGTCCTGCCAAAGCAGATTGGTCATGTTTGTCACCTCTTCACCACTTGGACAGAAAAGACCTTCCCAAGTCAGGGAAGTACATATGGTCCAACCATTTGGTTTGGAAATAGCATATCCCATTACTAAGAAATTATGTTAAGACAGTAAAGCTGTAGATACAGGATAAGAAGCAGAGAAGAGAGATTATTTATGTACTAAGAGACAGATCGCTAGACAGAGATCATCATGGTCATGCTTAAAATCTTGCATGCTAGGCTTCAGCATTATGTGAACCAAGACCTTCCAGATGTCTAAGCTGGGTTTAGAAAAGGCAGAGCAACCAGAGGTGAAGTTGCCAACATTCACTGGATCATAGAGAAAATGAGGGAATTCCAGAAAGACATCTACCTCTGTTTCACTAACTACGCTAAAGCCTTTGACTGTATGGATCTTAACACACAGTGGAAAGCTCTTAAAGGGATGGGAATATCAGAACACCCTACCTGTCTCCTGAGAAACCTGTATGAGGGTCAAGAAGCAACAGTTAGAACACTGTATGGAACAATTGATTCCTTTGAGATTGAGAAAGGAATGTGACAGGGCTGTCTGCTGTCATCCTGTTTGTTTAGCCTGTATGCTGAGCACATCGTGAGAAATGCCGGGTTGGATGAGTTACAAGCTGAAATCAGGATAGGCAGGAGAAACATCAATGACCTCAGATATGTAGATGATACCACTATAATGGCAGAAAGTGAAGAGGAACTAAAGAACCTCTTGATGAGGATGAAGGAGGAGGGTAAAAGAGCTAGCTTAAAACTAAATATTAAGAAAACTAAGATCATGGCATCTGGCCCTATTACTTCATAGCAAATAGAAGGGGAAAAGGTGGAAGTAGTGACAGATTTCCTCCTGTTCGGCTCTAAAGTCACTGTAGATGGTGACTGCAGCCTTGAAATCAAAAGATGATTGCTTCTTGGCAGGAAAGCTATAACAAACCTAGACAGTTTATTGAAAAGCAAAGACATTATTCTGCTGACAAAAGTCCATATGGTCAAGGCTATGGTCTCCTCAGTGGTCACGTAAATTTGTGAGAGCTGGACCATAAAGAAGGCAGAGTGCCAAAGAATTGATGCCTTTGAACTGTGGTGCTGGAGAAGTCTCCTGAAAGTCCCTTGGACAGCAAGGAGATCACACCAGTCAATCTTAAGGGAAATCAACCCTGAATACTTGCTGGAAGGACTGATGCTCAAGCTGAATCTCCAGCATTTTGGTCATCTGATGCAAGCAGCTGAGTCATTGGAAAAATCCCTGATGCTGGAGGAAATTGAGGGCAGAAAGAGAAGAGGGCATCAGAGGATGAGATGGCTAGATGGCATCATTGATGCAATGGACATGAACTTGGGCAAACTCCATGAGATGATGAGGGACAGGGAGGGCTGGCATGCTGCAGTCCACGGGGAGGCAAAGAGTCAGACATGACTGGGTGAATGAACAACAACAAGAGACAGATCACTAGACAGAGATCATCCTTTCATTCATGAAACCATTGTTTATCGAGCATCTACCCTATGCCAGGTGCTAGGCTTAAAGCAATAAGCAACAAAAACTCAGACTCATATCTCATCAAGCTCATAGACTGTAGGAAGCACGGACAACTCATCAAATGGAGGAGAAAATGTGACTAATTGCTGCAGTTGGAAAAAAACATGGTACCATTGGAGAAATAACTGAAGGCATCACACCTCATTCATGGGTCTTATAAAAGATTTCCTGAAGATAATATTTATACTGAGACTTAAAGATGAGTAACAGGATTAGGATTCTAACAGGTACCTTGACCCCACTTCTTTATTTCAACTATTTTCTTTCCAGGTGTACTATCTGAAAATGGACATGAATTTGAGCAAACTCCAGGAGATAGTGAAGGACAAGGAAGCCTGCCATGCTGCTGTCCATGAGGTTACAAAGAGTCAGACATGACTGAGTGACTAAGACTGAATAGAAGCACTTTTTATTTTCTGTGCCACACACAACATTTTACCTACATTTATTCTCTACAACTTTGAGCTTTTACAAATGTGGGAAATGAGTTGCTATTCCCCCAGGTCAACAAACAACTAATGCTTTTAGACTCATTATGTTTTACAGAGTGTTTTACAATTATTATATTATTAATTGATCACTTTCAATAATCGTGTGAGATGTGTACTAGTTCCCCATTTTGCAGAAGAGAACTGGGGAGTTTAGTGACAGGAACTATTTAACTTGAAGATGCCCAGTAAGCAGCAAAGCTACAGTTTGAACCCAAGTCAGTCTGACATTTCTTTTACAATAAATACTAGCTTGAGTAGTATATTAAACATGGGATGGAGCCAAGAGATTTCTTGTGTGAGTTAATTTCATTCCATTGATGGGGAAACTTAGACTTGGGGGAAGAGGAAAACCATGTCTAAGCCTAGAATGTCTGTGGCTACAAATTTTTCTCCCCTTCCATGAATTTCTAGACTGATTTAGATTTTCACTAGCACTTTCTGTGGAATAAAAAAAAAGTAAAAAAAAAAAAAGATATTGTTCTTATGAAATAAAAGAGAGATTAGTAGCCTTCCATTTGCTTCTTATCTCCTACTTTTCTGCTAAAAGGTATTTGAAGAGAGAGTTCATTTATTCAAGACAAAGAAGGAAGCGTTTTCATACTTTTCCAGCTGGCTAAGAACACCTGGTTTCCAATTTGGGAGATGTGAGTAATTGTTTATCTAGAGATTACCAACCTATGCTCCTAACTAATCCCCAGCCCCAGGGGACCAGAGAATGTGATGTTACATTTATTTATAGATGGGACTGCAGTGCAGGAAGGGAGCACACGTTTCTGCTGATAGACACAGGCAGTTTTTCCATCTGCTTCTGTGTGTAGGGGATTCAGGGAGAAAGGATGAGCCCCTTTCTGACCATGAATCTGCAGGAAAATCAGGCACACTGGGATTAGTTTACTGATGGTTCTAGTTAGCAGTACGTGTATGCACACATTTATGAATATGCCTGTACCACACATGTGCATGCCCTTGTATTGGGGGGAATTTGAAAATGCATCTTCATTGAATATTTGTGATTGTGCAGGAGACAGAGGTTATAGTGTGTGTAGAAAGGTGTGTATGATACCTAGAATGACTGTGTCATGTATGGAGATTTTGTGTGTTTGCTCATTTTGTGGAATGTAAGTTGCCAGGATGTACTTGCTAATTTAACATGTACAGTGAACATGAGTAGTATATTCCCTGGTGGCTCAGATGATAAAGAATCTTCCTGCAATGCAGGAGACCTGGCTTCGATCCCTGGGATGGAAAAATCCCCTGGAGGAGGGCATGGCAGCCCACTTCAGCACTCTTGCCTGGAGAATCCCCATGGACAGAGGAACCTGGCAGGCTACAGCCCATGGAGTCACAAAGAGTCGGACACAACTAACTGACTAAGCACAGCACATGAGCACTAGTCAATTTTAAACGATTAGTTCTTCAGAAAGCGAGGAAAAGAGGAAAATTCCACTCTCTTGACCTCTCTTCATCTGTGGAACTTGGGTCTAGAGTGACATCAGCCTCTGGGTCAGATGGATCTGTGAAATGAATTTGAGTCTGTTCTGAAAAAGTGTTTGTGCAGTATCCCCATGTCAGCATCTTGAGATAGGACTCTTTATCCAAGAGGGGAAGAGAGCCAGAAGTTAAATCAGAGCTCATGAACTTGTTCCACTTTGCCTTGGATGACCTTGAATGGAGCTAGGGAGATGAGACAGTAGGAGGCGCATCCCCTAGAACTGCCCAGGGAGGAGGGGATTTACCAGACATTCTCTTTCTTTGGCTTCCTGGTCAAAAATCAAGAGGCCATAAATGCATAGGTTTCTTTCTGGACACTCAACTCTATGCCATTGTTTAATGTGCCTCCCATAGTGTTTCGAGCATGCTAGTTCTGCTGGATGGAAACTACTCCAGAGACATGACCAGAGAATCTTGTGGGTGCTGAAGCCCCAGTCCCCTCTCCACTACATGTGGAATCCCTCCACAGCTTCCTATATAAAAGTTCCCCCTAGTCTTAGGGCCAAATGCCTCCTGTGATGATGCTGATTAACCCACTGTTGTACAGCACGAATGTTCCTAAGACGTTCCTCCTCCTCTGGAAACCAGATCTGCCTTGATATACCGGCTGCCTCTCTTTGTCCTTTGGACTTATGATGAGTAAGTGACTGTCTTTCTCTTGAGGGTAGTGAGATGTAATGAAAAGAACACCAACTTGGTCCTGAGTTCAAATCCCACTTTGTCACTGACCAATTATGAAATCTTAGACAAGGAATCTAGGATTCTTCAGTGCTAGTTTCCTCACATAGAAAAAAGTGGGAGCAGTGCTCCATACCTCACAAAGCTTGTTGGACACATTCAGTGAGGTAGGACTTTATTATTATTATTATTATTCATTTGCACCATGTAGCATCTTAGTTCCCCGAGCAAGGATTGAACCCATGCTGTCTGCATTGGGATCATGAAGTCTTAACCACTGGTCCACTAGGGGAGTCCTGAGATAATGACTTTTAAGGTTTCCTTGATCATAATGAATCTCCTTTCCTTCAGTCCATGAAGCCACACTTCTCTCAATGCCGGCCGTTCACATTATTTACAGGCACTCTGGACTTTATTTTCCATCTTCTAGATGTGCTTCAGTTTGTTGACGCTGTTTTGAATGTGTGGTGCTCAGGTCTGAACCGCAGAAGGCAATGACACCCCACTCCAGTACTGTTGCCTGGAAAATCCCATGGATGGAGGAGCCTGGTAGGCTGCAGTCCATGGGGTCGAGAAGAGTCAGACACGACTGAGCGACTTCACTTTCACTTTTCACTTTCATGCATTGGAGAAGGAAATGGCAACCCACTCCAGTGTTCTTGCTTAGAGGATCCCAGGGTCAGGGGAGCCTGGTGGGCTGCCGTCTATGGGGTCGCACAGAGTCGGACACGACTGAAGCGACTTAGCAGCAGCAGCAGCAGGTCTGAACAGAGGACCACAGCTGTGCACTGAGCATTCCGGAGAGACCAGATGCTCGCCTCCTTGATAAGGAACAACATAGCTCTATGAATAGCTTTCCATAGACATACCCTGCTGTTGCTATGCTGACTCACGGCACAATTCGATCGTTAAGGAAGTTCATGGTCTCTCCCAGTTCTCCCTCATCCGGTATTTGAGCAGGTAATTTTTGAGCCTGTGGGAATTAGCACATATTTAGTCACAAGAAGTAAAGCTCATTTTCCTTACCAAAGCCCTGTGCAATCTGGTCCCGGCTTACATCTCATTTCCTGCCACTGTCCTCCTCCTCCTCACTTCTTCCACTCCAGTCCCTCTGGTCTAATTCTTGCAACTCACCAAGGCCATTCCCAGCTCAGGAACCTGGTACCAGGCATTGCTGAAGACAGGAAAGCTCGTCCCGCTCCATAATTTCTCATGATCACCTCCTTCTTATGACGCAGGTCCTTCCCAAATTCCAAACCACAAACCTCTAAAGAGCCCCTTTCCACCTACTATACTCCATTTCATCCTACTTTATAGCTCTTGTCACAGTTGGTAATGATCTTATTGGTTTACTGGTTTACAGTTGGTCTCTGAAACTAGAATATAAGCTCAACAGAGCACCTGTAGATACCTTGTCTTCCTTGTTGATCTCTGAATTCAATCATTAAGGAAGTTCATGAATCTAGCACGATGCCTGGTGCATGTAGGGACCCCTCCCTGCCCCGCAATGAATATCTTTTGAGTGAAAGAATGCATGGATGAGCTTATTCCTGTTGCATATAATCTAATTGAATTTAATCCCTTTGATGGAAGCTCTTAATTATATTTTTTGAATTATACTTGCTCATTTAGCTCTCTTGGCACTATGTCATTTGCACATTTTCTCAATGTGCTAAATCTCCCTCCAACTGATAAAACTTGATGAGGGTAGGTTCCAGGTTGAACACAGAACAAGCCACTAAAGACCCCTCCCCCTGGCAATTTGGAATATGCTCCAGGGCACAAGAAGGACTGCTGTATGGTGAAGGGGATGACCCATGCAAATTCAACCCCGTTAAAGGAAGTAGAAATCACCATGTCTGTCTTACATTACATTTCATTTGAGGGGCTTCTGTGGGTTCAAAACCTGACAGTGTACATTGACAGCAACAACAGTAATAGTATTAATCAAAATTGTTTTCCAAGCTATTGTTGCAGAAACCAGTACTCGAGAAACCAAGCACCACACTCAGAGAGTTGGAGAACTCAGGTTTATTACACCAGCAGGCCCAGAGGAGTTAACACTCCAAGCTCGGAGCCCCAAACAAAGGGGTTACAGAGTTTTTATAGACAGGCTATAGTGGGGAACACTAGCTGCTAATAGGCTGGTTTAAACTAAGGGGTTTTGTATGCAGAGGAAGAGCAGTCAAGATAGGGAGGGGGATGCCGGACCTTTACTGGACAGGCATGATTAAGCTGGTTTGCAGGGGCTGGGCAGTTGCAAAGAGCAGGACAGGGTGAGTGAGATAAGCTCCAGTTCCTAGTATTGTAAGTCCCCACCTTCTGAGACTAAGTGACCTACGTGATCCAGACTTTGCAAGGAGCAAGCTGAGTTGCAGAGGCAGAAGGAACAGGAGGTTATGTAAAATTTTAACTTTTCCTCTTCACTTTAAAGTAGGAAAATAGGTTCCTACTGTAGATTCAACAATAAAATATTGGTAAATTCACTTGCCTCCACCTACTACTCATGCCTGCCTCCAAGGATTGTTGTAAAGAGTAAATAAGAATACATACTGAAAGTCCTAGCATCATCTCTGGCCCCTGTAGCACACTCAGCAATGTTTATGACTGTTGTTGTTTCCATCTTTGTTGTTATTATTATCACTGAATGCAGGCTGTGGGTCAAATACTCCGCTGTGTGTTTTGTAGAGGTCCTTTTGCTTAATTATTTGTGAAGACAGAACATCTCCTTCTCGCTCCTGCTGTTCCCTTCCATCTGTGAGAACATAAATTAGGGTAACACTCCTGGACTCTCGCCTTCCACCTCCATTTTTTGCCTCTGCGGAAGTTGCATTTTTTCTTTGGTGAATTGGGAAGGAGGAACTGCTCAGGAGTAACTCAGTCCTTTCTTTCTCTTCCTCATCTTACTGAAAGGAGGTACCCAATCTGGTGCATTGGTGTTCTCTGCTCCTCCAAGCTGCAGTCTTCCCCAGGTTGAGCAGTCTGATGCTCCTGAACTGAACCAAGGAAGAAGCTGCCGCCACAGTCACACATACATTGGCAGGGACACTGGTGGGAGGTGGCATTCATAACTGTGTAAACAGGGCAAAAGACAGAGTCCCAGATGAGTGAGAGAGAGAGAGAGAGAGAGAAATGGCCCCAGGAAGAAGAGTAGGGAGGCTTGTTTCACCTTCCTTCCAGGAAGTGTTGCTGCCAAAGTATTTGCTTCTGGGGGGTTTTACAAATTAGGACCAAAGGGAAAAATAGTATTCAAAGTGCATTTTTTTTTTAAGTACAACAGCTTTATTGAGATGCGATGCACAGACCATACAATTCACCCATTTAAAGTGCAAAATTCAGTGGTTTTTAGTATATCTGCAAAGTTGTGCAACCATCACCACAGTCAATTTCAAAGAAACCCTAACCCATTAGCATTCACTTCCCATTTCTCCTCAAGACCCCAGCCTTAGGCAACCACTAATATACTTTGGCTTGGTCTCTACAGACTTGCTTAATCTGGACATTTCACTTTAATGAACTGATATCTGTGGTGAATTCCTTCTTTCTCAGAGTGGATGGTTTTAAAGTATATTCCACCCTGGCCGAGGTCCCACCTGATTTGTGGTCTGCTCTTTGGTTACTTTTTATTCATTTGTTCAGTAAAAATTTATTGAGAACGTATTATGTGCCAGCATTTTACGTTCAGAAAATGATGAGAAGAGAGAAAAGGAAGAGGAAAAAGAAAAGAAAGAAAATACCCATGCTCCTTGGAACTTACACTCTCTTCATTCCACGTCACATTCTCTTTTGACTTTCTCACTCCTTTTCGCCCTCTCACCCACCTCTGTGTCCCAACTGTTTGGTACCATCTTATTGCTTCCCCAGCCTCAATTTGTGAAGCCTCCCTACCTAGCACCTACAAGCTTCACTTCACACAGAATTTGCTCCTGAGTGCATGTACACTACTGCCAGATGCTGCAGTGTCTGCTAATGGCATAAATATCGATGGGTCTTAGTCACACACAAACTCCCTGACTCCACTGACAGAGTAAACAATTCTTTAGTGCAACTTTACCTGTTCTATTTCCTGATTTTGTATTTTAGAAAGAGATATCATTTTTTAAGTGTGGACAATATTTATTTTTATTATATTCGCTTACATGCAGATATGTTTGCTCATCCTTAGTACGTGGTCCCAACAACCAAGATGTCTTTCCCAGGATTTCAGTGAAAAGCAGAGGAAAGCTTGGAGAACCAAGCCTGGGAGAGTAGGTCCAGTGGCCCCAATTCAGCCCAGGCCTAATCCATGTTGCCACCCATGCTGAATAATTATGTGTGTGTGTGTGTTGGGGGTGGGGGGGCAGGTTCTCTGGAATTTCTGATGCAGAGTAGCATTTATAAGTGAATTATTTTCCTTTAGATTCTGGTTAGAGAAGTTTCATTTATTTGAAACTATGGAATGGGAGCTGGGAGTTTTATGGCTCAGGGAAGAAATTTTATCATTCCTTCCGTATCTTGCTTCTGACTTGTGGAACTCACCTTCCTCAAGATAGCAAGAACTATGTCTTGTGTTTAAACTTTTCACATCTCTACCAGCATATCTCATTGAATCCTTAACATCTTCCACTGAAGCAGGTATTAGTATTAATATTATCTTTATTTTGCAGATGTGGGGTCTGCAGTTCAGAGACTGACTTGCCCCAGGTTATCCAGTTGGAAAGTGGCAGAAAGGACTTTTCACAAATAATAGGCTTTTTGATGCCAAACCATGAGCTCTTTCTAGGGCTTGCTCCTCCTAGTCTTCTAGTCTTCCACCTATCTGCCCAATTCCTTTGGCACTTCCTCATGTGTTCAGCCCAGACAGAAATTCCTGAGTAGGAAGTTTCTCTCTGCTGCAGCTTCTACCATGCCTGTTAGGAGAAAATGCTTGGCTTTCTCAGATGCTGTGCGAATTCCCGCCCACTCTTTCTGCTGATGGAGTCAGAGGAGCCATTTTGCTAGCTTAACTAGATGCTATCATCATAATACACAGTTGCTAATTTGCCTCTGGAGTCTCCTAACAGCCCGTTTAGTGGAACCCAGGGGCTGCCTTCCTTTTATCTTTTTAATTTTTATAAAGCAAAATGCATAAGCCAAAGAAGAGAACCAAATTTAGATCTGCTTCAGAAATGCCTCTCTTCTTTGGCTTGTTCTTGTCCCTGGCAATTCTGGGCAAAGACAGTCTCAATGTCTTCCTAGTGACAGTCAATGAAAAGAAACACTTGATGAAAAATCGAAGAGGCAGTGTTGGAACTAGGTGCCATGAAGTTAAGACTATGGCATGTTTGTCCTCCAGAGTCTACTATCAAGCTCCTCAGACAGATGACCACCCCTGAACTTGACTTTGTGGTCCTCAAATCCCACTGGGCTACACTCCTTGTTATCCCAGAACACTGTTCATTCTTTTAGACCCTGTGTTTCCTTTATCCTCCCCTTTATCAACCCTTCTCTTTCTTCTATTTCTTCTTATTTCCCCCCTTCTCTCCTCCTATGGCAAGTTATTTGCAAAAGTGGCCACAATTCCTCACTCTTCCTTGCACTTTCCAGGTTTTCCCATTGAGAGGTAGGATCCATTTCTCCCTCTCCTTGAATCTGGGCTGTCTTGTGAGTTTCTTTGATGAATACTGCTGCTGATGCTGCTGCTTAGTTGCTAAGTTTTGTGTCTGACTCTCTGTGACTCCATAGACTGTAACCCACCAGGCTCCTCTGTCCATGGGATTTTCCAGGTAAGAATACTGGAAGGGGGTTGCCATTTCCTTTTTTAGGGGATCTTCCCAACCCAGGGATCAAACTCACATCTCCTGCTTGGCAGGAGGATTCTTTGATGAATAAAATATGGCCAAAAAAAAATTGACCTTGTGCCAATTCTGAGCCTCAGACTGAAATCATCTCTGATATTTCTATTCATTCTCTTGGAATCACGCTGAGCCACTATGTTAACCACCCAGGCTATCCAGCTGTACAATGAGGGATACACAGACCCATCACCTCTGCCACCATAACAGAGCCAGTCAGCACCCTAAATAAGAGCCACTCATTGACTAGCAGGAGACTATCAATTCAGGAATGTACCCAATCAGTTGAGCCAATACCAATTGTCAACCTACAGAATTGTGAGCTAACCAAACAGTGTTATTTAAGCTGCTAATTTTTTTAATACAACCAAACTGATATACCTCCCTTTCACACTTTTCCAAATGCTCCTCTAGAACTATTTTTCACTGATGCAAATTGGAATGGCTTTCCAGCTCCAGTGATGTCCCAGCCACCAATGATGTGTCAGCCAGGAGAACTTTTCCTCTTATTCCTTCTTCAGCCACAGGGTCCAAAGGGAGAGCTGCCATTCTCACATTGACTCCACCTTCTTCCATGCCTACAGATGAGCATATGATCCAACTTGGACAAAATTTGAGTGCTTTACTCCCAACAACAGTGATTAGTCCAATGGGAGGAGGACACATGAAGCATGCCACGGCCATCAGAGTCATTCCTGGAACTTCTCAACTGGAAAACGTATGCAGGGTAAGAAAAACTTTTTATCCAAACTAGAAAGGGGACAGTAAAGATATGAACCTGAAGCTACCATTGCTCAAATCCCTGTCAAATGGAGAAGCTCATCTAGGAGCAGGAAGCTGGAAGATAGAAGTTGAATTATGAACAGGTAACTCAGCAGGTGAGCTTAAGTCTCCCTGGTGTCAACCTTCCCTGACCTTGCTGTGGACTCAGTGTGTGAATCAATAATATCCCCTATTTTCTCAAGCTAGTTTGAGTTGGCCTCTGTGAGTTGCAACCAAAGAGTTCTAAGTGAAGCCTTACTCTATGGTAAATAATCTTCCTAGAACTATAAAACCTGAAAAAAAAATGTCTTGCCTGTTGAGCTGCTTCTGTGCTCATCCCAGTGTACCTTAGTTTGAATGAAGCTCCTATCATAATATACATTTCTTTCTATGACCCTTTTCTTTTTATTTATTCAAAACATACTGGCTGTGCTGTGCAAGAACCACGCTATACATTAGAGATGTGCAGACAAGCCACAGGGGCTCTACCCTTGGCAAGGTCATGGCTGAGTAGGGCAAGAAGCTGGTCAGTTCTCTCTGACACAGTTGTTGCAGGAAAGAAAGTGGGGCATGGGAGGATGGTCACATCCTAGGTCACATCAGAATCCCTAGGACCATGGCCAAGTGTGGGTTCTTGACTTCATGCAGGGAAGAATTCTAAAACTAGTCATAGTAAAGTCAAAGAAAGCTTATTCAGAAATGGCAATCCACTTCAGTATTCTTGCCTAGGAAATTGAATTGACAGAGGAGCCTGAAGGGCTATAGTCCTTGGGGTCACAAAAGAACTGGACACAATTTAGTGACTAAACAACAACACACACCACAGACAGAGAGTGTGCCAACTCAGAAGGCAAGAGAGGTGAGAGAGAGAGAGGGAGAGCAAGGATATGGAGTTGTCAGTTTTTATAGGGCTGGGTGATTTTATAGGCTGATGAGTGGGAGGATCATTCCAACTATTTGAAGGAAGAGGTGTTGGGTCAACACTTTGGTCTTTCACAGTCGGCCTCAGAACTATGATGTCACCTGTGGATGTGTCACTTAGCTTGCTGATGTATTACAATGAGCATATACTAAGGCTCAACATCCAGTGGAGGTTGATTTGTCCTGGACCCAGTTGTTCCAACCAGTCTATGCTGTGTCTTTGGGCCATGTCATTCCTTCACAGGTTGTGCCCTACCGTCTTCCTATATCACAGAAAATGCTGAGAGAGATGGATACACAAAGTGCTGTGATAACACAGGAAAGGTCGTGTGGTCCAGCCACAAGAGTGGGAGAGAGGGAACACTTCGGGAAGGTTCTGGCAGAATTGTGTGTGCTGGGTATGACAGAATAGTTACTAACAGGGTAAAGGCAGAGGGAACAAGGTGAGACTCTCTCTGAAGAGGGGATATTATATAGAAGTACATGAAGGGAGTTTGGAGAACTGAAGTGGGCAGAGATGGCAGATCAGAGGGTAAGAGGATTAAAAAAGAAACTAGAAATATTTGCAAGAGGCAAGGCATAAACAGACTTTTGAATTATGCTAACAAGATTGGACCTTTCTTTTTTTTCTTTTTCTGAAAGCAGTGGGAAGTCATGGAAAGTTTTTAATCAAGAAATCTTTTGATCTGATTCTAGCTGTTGGAAGATAGGTTTAGCATCTGTGCAAAGAACAGATTACTGCAGCGAGAGCCTGGGGCAAGGACATGGGTTAGGAATCCAGGAGGAAGATCTGAGCAATTCAAGGCAGCTACCTTAACTTCCCAGGTGATGCTAGAGGTAAAGAAGCCACCAGCCAGTGCAGGAGATATAAGAGATGCAGTTTCGATCCCTGGGTTGGGAAGATCCCCTGGAGAAGGAAATGGCAACCCACTCCAGTATTCTTGCCTGGAGAATCCCATGGACAGAGGAGCCTAGTGGGCTACAGTCCATGAAGTCGCAAAGAGTTGGACAGGACTGAAAGTGACTTGGCCCACCTTAGGCTCTGGGCTTCCCAGGTTGCACTAGTGGTAAAGAACCTGCCAATGCAGGAGACATAAGAGACATGGGTTCAATCTCTGGGTCTGGAAGATCCCCTGGAGGAGGGCATGCTTGCCTGGAGAATCCCGTGGACAGAGGAGCCTGGTGGGCTATAGTCCTGGGGGCTGCAAAGAGGTGGACACAACTGAGTGACTTATACTTCAGAGCTGAGGGGAGGAAACTATTCCCCAAGTTGCTCCCAGCAAATAAACTGGAAGATAAGTCAGCTCTGAACTGGAAGCATCAGAGTATAGTGCTGAGACCTCTGGTTTCACATTCAACTAACTCCTTGATAAAAGAAGTCTTTGAAAAAGAATAGCTAGAGAGTATCAGTCCCTCATTCCTGGCTGATTTAGAAACCATGAAGTTCAACGTTTGTCTCCACAGTCCCCTCAGACAGTCAAAGTCTTTGCCCGTTGCAGGTTTACCTCACCACCCCCATGGTAAACAAATCAACCCATTTCTTCTCTCACATTGTAGCTGACTTGATTTCTCCCCACAGCCCTCAAACAGCTGCTTTTGTAGACATTATCATTGTTGTCATTGTTGACTCAGCTTTTATAGTTGTTCTTGGCAAGAGGGTGGGTCTGATACAAGCTACTCCAACTTGGATAAAACTGGGAGTTCCAACGTCAATTGCAGTCAATCCAACAACATTTTAAATGTCCACTTGAGTGCCATCAACATTTCTGTAGGGGATATACGTGAAAATATTAAATGAGCACCTAGTGTTGCCGGGCAGCTTACTAGGTGCTTCATATGAAATGTAAGTGATATTCTTTAGCAATTGAGTACAGTGGTTCTCAAGGGAGGCTGCCTGGGTTTAAATTCAGAATCTATTACTTAAACTTGGGCAACATGCTTTAACAGCCCTTTGCCTCAGGGTCCTCGTTTATAAAGTAAAGGTGAAAGATATCTGTCTTCTGGGACTATCATGAGAGATACATGGCATAATGCTGTAACTATTACTATCATGGTGCTGTGCTTCACTTCTGCTAAACACCTAATAGATGACAGGGCTCGTTAATATTTTTGCATTTACGTGGCACCTGAGAAATAGTCCTTGTCCCTGTTTTACAAATTGTGAAATCAAGAGGAGAAAATGTGAATATATGTTAGTATATGTGTGGGTGTGTGTGAATATGTATTTATGTGTTTGTGAACATGTATGTGTGAATGTGGCAGAGAGTAAGTGATATGACCAAAAAAAGAGCCACTTTAGTGCTAGACTAAACAAATCAGAGAATGGATGCAAGAGAATGATACCAATTAGGTTGTCATTATAAAGGACAAGGAGAAAGGGAGTGAGGACATGAAATAAGTTAATAGTATCAGAGGCAGGAAAGAGCAAATGAATATAAAGATGCTAAGGAGGGAGAAGCAAGTGGATTGAATGACAACTTGGCTGTGGAATTTAAGATATAAGATTCAAAGGTGACACTAAGATTTCCCATGTAGACAATGGCAAGGAGAAAAGCACTGCCAATTACCAGGTTTCTCTTTGTGGAGGAAGAATTAATAAACAGATGAGTGAATGGGAAACATGACAGATCAGTTCTGATGAAAAACAGTTTCTCATCAAAGCTCCAGCATATGGGAAACAGGTGAAGGAAACAGGCCTGGGCAATGTAGCATAGTAGGAAGTTTCCTAACATCTGTAGACATAGGAGAATATAAGTCCTTTGGGAGACACCAACTGACCAGGGTAAAGGAAGGTGTCAGGAAGAAATTCATTCAACTTTACAATTTTCTCTAGTTCAACCCTACTGTTTAGCACCTTTGAAAATGCCAGAGTAGTGCCAAAGGCAAGTCACATTTTGAGAAAGAGATAGGATGGAGAAAGCTTCTGCCTAAATCCATCCATTCATCCAGTCAGCTGTTCATGCATCCTCTCATTTATCCCTCACTCTTTTCCTATTACATGCCAAATATTAAAATATAGGTAAATTAAAATGAAATCTCTGACCACCAGAAATTCTCATCCTAACAGGGAGATAATTATTATCACTTAAAATTAAAATATAATTTGTAATTCTGCAATATAGATTAAGCGCCACAACTGCACATATAGATACTCTATGGTACTGCACATATAGATACTCTATGGTAGAGGTCAAAGGAATCTGGTTGGGGTGTAGACTTTGGCTTTCATACTGGGTGGCTTTTACTAGGTGACCACTCCAGTATTCTTGGGCTCTGCTTGTGGCTCAGTTGGTAAAGAATCTGCCTGCAGTGTGGGAGACCTATGTTCAATCCCTGGGTTGGGAAGATCCCCTGGAGAAGGGAAAGGCTACCCACTCCAGTATTCTGACCTGGACTGTATAGTCCATGGGGTAGCAAAGAGTCGGACACAATTGAGCGACTTTCACTTCACTTGAGCAAATCACTTCCTCCATAGGCTGAAAGGTCACAGGAAAATCTCACTGAGCCTTAGCTTAATATCTGTAAATGGAGGGTTTGGAATAGCTGTCCTCAGAGATCTCTTCCAGTCATTTGACTGCAAGAATTCTTCTATGTGAAACCCTTCAGACCCATGGCTTCTCTTTCTGCCAGAGCATTCAGTGAGCTGTTGGTCCCAGGATCACAAGGGGAAGACTTTCCAGGGAACAGGACTGCAAATATATCTCAGACAGTGGCTGATGTGTGAGCACAAATATACCCTGTAGTAGACTCCAAACAGAAGCTCTTTGGCAGCTCAGATGACTCAAGCTTTGTGATTTATTGGACTGTAAGGGCTTCTGCAGCCTCATAAAGCTCCTAGCTCTCTTCTTAAGTGACACAGAATGGGGAAAGAATTGGAGAAGAAGGAAATTTCACCAGAGAAGGAGGTGTGGTAACTATTGCCCCCCTCTTCCTCCCCTAGACCTCAATTCACATGCTATATCTATTTTTCTTAACATTGTGTATTGGCCTCAAATGTTTCATGGAAACAGCCAAAGTGTAAAGCCTGGTGAAGTTGCCTAGGGACAGTTTTTTGCAGGTAAATTCTTATGATGAAGTGAGCAGCTCTCTCAGGGTCTACTCCAGGCAAACTGGCCTTGTCATGGTATAAACATACTCTCTGAGTATGTTTACTTTTCAGTGTCTGATAGGTAAATCTGAACTTGAGCCAGGATGACATTGCTCAGGGTAAGCAGGACCAGGGACAGAGAGCTCTGGCAGATACTTTCTTGATGAAGGCTACTGTCCCTCCATGGATTGTGTTACCAGAAAGCAGTGTGTGACTCTCAATAGGTCCTTAATAATCATCTGTGAGTGAATGAATGACTGAAAGAAGCAAGAAATTGTATTTGGCCATGGGACCATTCCACCTGGCCCTAATCTCCATTAGTGGGAGGCCTTGGGCCCTGGGATGTCTTGGCAGGATTACCAGTTGGTTAGAACAGTGGTTCCTGAGCTTGGCTAAATATCAGACTCACTTGGATAATTTAAATCGATAAGAATAACAATTCCTGGGTCCCACTCCAGACCCACTGAATCTGACATCCTTCCAGTGAATCTTACCCACTGAAGGTTTGGCAGGCATCAGCTTAGAACAGGTGGAGGAGGCCAGAGGGCTGCGACTGAGCCTATTGTGTGTCACAGTGAGTTTTCACAAAGAAATCTTGAGGCTCTGGTCACATAAGGCCTCAGCAATGTGAACCTCTGTTCCCATGGGAACTGGGTCAGAAAGGTCTCTTTGAACTGAGAGGAGTAGGCCAGAGAAGCTTGGGAGGAGAGAGACTCAGGCTTTGTTCAACCAGGAAGCTAGGAAAACAATGAAGCAGCAGTTTAAACCTCTAGTGAAGGAGGGAAGGGGTGAACTGACTCCAACGAGATGAAAATATTGCTCTCCTGAGGGAGGAGAATGACCCCATATTTTGGAGAAAAGACTGAAATGAATGCACTTCAGAAAAGTCAGATGGGAACACCTTGGCCTAATACACATACCGAAAGAGGATTGCCTTAAACTGAGCAAGTTTAAGCCAGATGACTTTTAAAAAAAATTTTATTGAAGTATAGTTGATTTACAATGTTGTGTTAATTTCTGCTGTACCAAATGAGTTTTTAATGTAACTCACATTTTAGGATAAATAATACAAAGAAAGATGCTGATTTAAATGAAATTCAAGACAGAGGGAGAAGCTAGAACTGGCTTAGCTATTTATTTTATATAATATGGCCTTAAGATGACTGAGTTTTGTGGTTGACAGTATTGAGTTTACTAAAATGAGCAAACATTTTGGCCAACATGATAGATTTATGGAGTTATGGATATGCTTTTTTCTCATACCTGGGAAGCAGGTGGGTAGTTGATTCTATCTCTGTGGATATATGTAGATGCTCCCAGAACAGGCTTTGGAGCCTGAAAGTATCTTGGCTCCAACATCGTGTACTTGTAGGCACATTTCTTAACCTTTCTGAGTCTTACTTTCCCTGTTGGTAAGTAGCAAATTCCAGATTTGGCCTGAAAAAATGTCTAGGGGCAGCTATAAATGACTAGCGTAGATACGCCAGGATGAATTTTTCATAAATTTACTTGCTCAATGGGGTTTAGTAGAAGGAACACAAAGAATGCTTGAGCAGAGTGGAGGAGGATGGGGAGAACAAACATTATTTCTCTAACAAATTGTCCTTTCAGCCTCGATTTCTAACTTGTATCCAGATCCTAGAAAAAGAGACAATGAAGGTAGAAACTGAAGGAAAGCTTTCTACTGTTGTCATTTAAAAATATCCTTGATATATTGGGGTTCAGGCAGCCCTGTTTGGGGGCTGAGAGGACCAAGTGAGATGTCCAAGCTAGGGAGTGGGAAAGTTTTCTCTATGGGACCCTTTGTAAGCTCCTGGGAAAGGAGTGCCATCTTGGAACTCCAAGGGTTGTGGTGCATCATGGAAAATAGAGGCTATAACAGTGCCTAGAAGAAGGACTCAGGGAAGTGAGCATCAGAAGCAGGGACAAATGTCTTCCCACAGCCGCACAGGTGTTCACCACCCAGGCCAGGAGACATCGGAAATATCTGAAGTTGAATAGGAGCCTGGTGAATGCCTTTCGATGCAGAGAAAACTGTTCATGAGATGTGTGAGATAATATAGAGGGAAGCCGAGTCTTTTCAGGTTGGAAGAGGGGGAAGGTAACAGCCTACACAACCAAGATAATTACTACTGTTATAGCCCAATTTGCCTAAAAGTCTGGTGTACTATGAGAATCATGGGAGCATATGAGCTGTAGGCTTTAACTGAAAGCACAGTTTCTCCACCTTGGCACTATTGGCATCTTAGACCAGAGAATTCTTTACTTTAGAGGCTATCATACACAATGTAGGATATTTGAAGCATCCCTGGCCTCTGCCCACAGATGCCAGTAGCACCCACCCCCTGCCCCTAGCTGTGACCACCAAAAATGTGTCCAGACACTGCCAGGTGTCCTTTGGGGGCACATTGAGAACCACCAATTCAAAAGATTATCATGAGAATTTAGGATGTGGTGTGTTAAATGCCCAGTCCAGTGTCTGGAACATGGAGTGGACTCATCAAGTATTGGGCTCCTTCTTCCTGTCTCTGGTCACTGGACTTCTGCTCTGGTTCATTGGGTGGGAAGATTCATGTCATCCCCGCTGGGGCTCATGGATCAGAAATAGCCAGGGACAATGTAGTTGATGTTATGACCTTGAGGAATCTCTCCGGTAACCTGAGCTTCCCTAAAAGCAAAATGAGAGACTTGGACTTGGTGACTTTTAAATGCCCTTTCAGGGATGACACTTCCTGGTTCTTAGAGGATGCAGGCCAGGATTAGAAGAAGGAAGGCTGTCAAGAGTACTTTATGAGGAAAAATGCAAAGTCCTGGCTTTGTGAGATAAAGCAAAATGATGTTGGGGGGGGGTTGCTAATCATTGCCAAATATTTGAAGGCTGAATGTCAAAAAGAGAGTATACTCTTAGGTCTCAGCACAGTGATTAGTTAAGAATGGATTAAAGCCAGGAGGTTAAGTGAAAGTGGAAATAGAGATGCCTGGCTAAGTAAGGGCCAAGGGAAATCTTGGAGAAGTGAGTCAGATACCAATGCTTGGATATGGTTGGCAGAATTCTATGATGAGCCTAAGGTGCCCAGCCCATGGTTACACACACCTTTTCCCAGTTATTAAAATAATAGTCTAGGGACTTCCCTGGTGGCCCAGTGGTCAAGAATCCACTTTTCAATGCACAGGTTGCGAGTTTGATCCCTGATCAAGGAACTAAGTTCCCACATGCCGAGGGGCAACTAAGCCTGCACACCAGAACTAAAGAGCTTGTGCACTGCAACTAGAATAGCCCCTATACCACGAGGAAGAGCCTGAGTGCTATAATGATGTGTATATATATATATATATATATATACACACACACATATGTATATGCACACATTTTATTAACAAATTGATGTATATATATTTTATTATATGTATACCCACTAATCTAAGCACTTCTGGGAAGATATTTTGCAAATGTAATTAAGGTCCTAAATCAGCTGACCTTCAGATAGATAATCCTGGTGAGACTGACCTGATCACACAGCCCTTTAGATCTGGGTCTAGATGTCAGAGATGAAGGTCAGAGTTACAAAGCTTTGACGTCGGAACCTAGATGGTGTAAAACATGGATGCCTTCCAGGAGCAGAGAGCAACTCCTGGCTGATAGTCAACAAAGAAACAGGGTTTAAATACTGTAACTGCAAGGAACCAGATTGAAAGCATGAATGAGCTGGGAATAAATTTCCTCTGCAGAGCCTTCACATGAGAACTTGGCTAGTACATTGATTTCAGCCTTTGAGATTCTAAGCAGAGACCCATGTTCAGGTCCTTTACCTACAAATCTTTGGGACGGTAAACGAGTGTTGTTTCAAGTCACTAAGCCGTAAAACTGATATTCCATATCTCTGGGCCATTGACTCCTCTAAAGCACCCCCACCACTCTAGCTTGGTGGGCAGACATGCGACTGCTTCACTCTCTGTAGAGGTGGCCAAGTCACCATGCTGTCGTCTCCATCAGACCTCTGGAACAATCTTTGTTTCCAAAAATGAATGGCCAGTGGAGAAACTGAGGTGAGGGAAAGGAAGAGGCAAGTCCCCTAGGGCTTTGACTTCAAGGGAAATGGACAAATGTTCTTGACGTGGATCTCAACCAAATAAATTTGTTTCTCTTTTCTTCCTATCACTGTTTACAGATATCATTTAGTTTGAGATTAGAGTAAGCTCTGTCTTTTCTTAACAGAACTACAGACTGAACGATCCTTGGGGCTGTGGGAGGAATAAAAGGCATTGTATTTCGTGAAGTAAATTGGTGAACAAGACCAGATGCACTCCCTTCGGAAGCAAAATGCCGGATCAGCTGTGTGTGTTTGTGTGGGAATCAAGTGGGTGTGAACTTTGTGTAAACAGAAGGTGCAATCTCCAGATACCAGGGTGTTGTGATGTGCAGTCCCTGTGGAGTCCTGTTGGTGAAGTTGAAGTGTGGTTGGGGGGAATTATGTGTGTGTCTATCCATCTGTAAGAGTTTGTCATGGGTGGTAAAGTAAGGTAGTTGTGATGAGGAGAATGTGCTTGTAAAACTGTAAAATATTTGTATGTAAACAGGTCATGATACTACATGGAAGGGAAGGAGTCATGTGTGTAGTTGTCTATAAGGACATGTGATGATGTGGGTGATGATTTGGGATGGCAGAGTAAAATGAACTTGTGTGTAGGGTATACACGTGGGGCCATTTGCAGTAAAGGAGTCTGAGGTGTAATGCATGTGAGTGGTAGGGGTGTGAGTTTGTGGATCCTGCTCAATTATTCTCTGTCTCTATGACATCATCTTGTTTAAATTTCTTCTTTGCACTCACAACTGTCTATCTTATTTACATAATTGCATATTTGTTTATCCACTGGAATGTAAACTCCATGAGTAGAATTCACCTGTATCTTATTTACTAAAAAACATCAATTATTTTTAGAACACTGCATGACATATAAAAAACTAAAAGGATCTAGGAGGTGATGTGCAGTGGGGTGTATGTGCATATGGGTATATGTACATATACCCATACACCCATGGTGGTAGAGAATTTACTGTGATAGTGGAAATGAGATTGGGTAGCTCATTATCTGTGAGTTAGTGAAGAAGTAGAGTGAGGTTGTGTAGAGGTGACAGGCTTTGTGTATGATTGGATACTGTGTGCACATAAATATGTAATGAAAGTTTGAATGTGTACTTGAAGGATATGTGGTTGGTGTTGATGGTAGAGGGAGAAGGTGGGGTGTATTTATGTTTGAGTGAATGTCATTTGCAATCTCACTGGGGTGTATCTTGTCAGATGTTGACTTCCCCCAGGTTCCAGGGGCCTGAAGCTGTATTGTGTCTTCCTAATGAGGAGTCCTGTCTTGACAGCTGGGTCTCAGGAGCCATAATTACCTAATAAAGTACAGATGGGGTTAAGGGAAGATAGAATTCTTTCTTCTTAAGTGGTCTCTCAAATGAGCAGCTGGTCTTCCTGGATACCTGTAAGATATACCCATAAAACATGAGGATCTAAAGTCCAGGTGGCTTCTTTTGTTTGTAGCAGACATTTATTGTGGCTATGTGTGTGTGTGTGTGTGTGTGTGTGTGTATGTGTGTGCGTGTTCTTTCCAAGAGTCAAGCCTTTACCTCTCAGGTTCTAGAGACACTCTCTAAGATTTGAATGAATATACTCTGAAAGTTTAAATGTCCTTGCCATTTCAGCTCCCTCTTTCTTCAACTAGGGAGGCTCATTTCTTTTCTAGTTATTTCTAAAGAATTATTCTTTTGCTTGTCGTCTCTAGTTTTACTGACAAGAGCTCTAAGTGCTGGCTAATTCTCTTGCCCAGCTCTGGGATTAAAGCAGTTTTTGGCACCTTCCTCTTATCTGAATAACCTCAAAACCATTCATCCCCATTTATCTTGAGTTCCATCTACTTTCACTTTTTGAAAAAAAAAAAAAATTCCTCTGGGTACTTCTGAGCTTCTAGCTTTAGAATTCCTCTGCCCACCCTAACCCCTTCTCCTGTGTCTCCTGTAACTGGAGAGTGGTTGATCAGCTACGAAGAACTACCGAGTTTCAAGTGTAGTATAATGGGAAAATAGCCTATCTGGGTAATATAAAGAAATATTTTCCCCAGAACTCTTCAGTTAGATTGTCTGACCTAAAATCTACTAAATGCTAAAAGCTGTGAAAAACTCCTTCTCCTGCCTCACTTTTTAAACCTACTATGTGAAATCATTGTCTTAGAACCTAAAAGTTGACATGGGAGCTGGCAGAGAGAAATTCTAAGGAAAAATAAGTAAAATATATTCCTGGCTTAGGAAAAGGATTCTTGGAAGAACAAAACCCAAAAGACAAACTTGACCATCACCACCATCAAAAGCACCGTGACCATCATACTCATCCTTACCAATAGCCCCATAAACTTTATAGAGGGTGAATGATAAGTATCTCCTCTTCATCTGTCTTAAATCCGTATGAAAAGGGAAAAAAATTATTGTCCTACCCACTCCAAGTTTTGGCTTGGGTTTCATAGAACACAAATTTTATGGGATCACTCATCTGCCCAGGATCATATGATTCCCCAGCCCAAATTCAGATCAAATCTAAACCTTTCTGATAGCTAGTCAGAGCTCACCATGACCTGACCTCATTGGGATAAATTTTCTGCATATGTATCCACCAGGCTATGTAAACTGAGGGTACAGAGATGGGAAAGAGTATAAAGCTCCATCTATGACATCGAGGAGCTCACAGTGTGGCAGAAGAGGCAAGGTATAGCAGAGATGAAGCAGCCAAATTTACGTTGGGTGAAGGGTGGTCATGAAGAAGCTGGGAAAAGAGATGATGCTGGAGCTGAGCCCTGAAGGAGGGTGCTGGGGTGTTCCAAGGGAATAGGTGGTTACAAGAAGGCATGGTGTCCTCAGCCATGCTCTCTGGCTTAGACATCACTTGCATTCCAACCTCTAGACTTCTGCTGATGCATTTCTATTCCTAGAAATGTCCACCTTCTCTTTCCTTACTTATCCAGGTCCTGCCTACCCTACAGGGACCATATCTAGTCTCAGCATTGCCACTGACCACTAGAACCCATCCTCTTTCCTCTCTAAGCACCTGTAGTCTAGTCTGTTCCAGACCATCATGCCCAATATGATGATGGTTTTGTTTCTCTACTAAGGAAGAAAACTGTGAGAGCAGGAAGTCCAGTTCTCCTTGGAACCATGACCTGGAAGGCTGGGCAGAGTCTAGGGAGCCAGAAGAGCACAATGTTTATGAGCACATTCTTGAAAGCCAAACAATGAGATCTCCTGTGCTTACCAAAAAGTGTTACTTTAAGAAAGTTTTTTTTTTTAATTTTTAAAAATGTGGACCATTTTTAAAGTTTTTATTGAATTTGTTACAATACTGCTTGTGTTTTCTCTTTTGGATTTTTGGTTGCAAGGCATGTGGGATCTTAACTGCCCAACCAGGAATCAAACCTGTACCCCCTGCACTAGAAGTTGCTGTCTTAACCACTGGACTGCCAGGGAAGTCCCAGGAAGTCATTTAAATGTCCTGTGCCTCAGTTTATTAATCTGTAGAACAGGAATGACTAATGAGATTAATGAGAATTAAATAAGTTCATCAGTGTAAGGCCTTTAGAACAGTGCTTAGGAAGTGGTAAACATTAAATTAAATGCTGCCTACCATCATTATCACCATCATCATCATCACTACTACCATCATCTGATTCAACCAGCCTCTCTGCTATTTCCTAGGTGAAGAGGCACAAGAAGGGAAGTGACCTTTCTAAGATCATACAATTAGCGAGTAACAGAGCTGGAAGCAGAACTTAAGTGTCATAACTCCCAGCCAGGGTTCTTTTGGCAACATCACGCCACTTCCTGGTCTTCTCAAGGTCTTAGTTCAACCCTTAACCAACAGCTCCAGCTTCATATATGTTTGTCAAGTGAGTGACAGACCACTAACCCAGAACCCAAAAGGCCCCAGAACTGGCTGGGTGTGAAGAGAATAGCTAGAGTCATCCAAATCCCAGGGGTCTGAGCTCTCCACCCAAACCTAGAACACCTAGCCCACCCTTCAGAGAAGACATTGCCTGTGGCCTGGATGAAACGAAGAGACAGGTAGTTTAAAATTAATGCTCCTGGATTGGATTTAAAAGCTCCATCTTCTGTCTCCATCTTCTATTACAACCTGGAGGCAAGTTGGCTTTTGCTGGCTTAAGAAGCAACTCCATTTAAATGCTATTAGTTTCTTAATTGCAGAGAGATTGCACCCCTGCTGCCTGGCTGCAGGCTTTCACATAGTACCAGGTATCTGGGATCTGATGTGCCAGGCAGCCAGCCATCCATGCCCCAGTGCCCCACAGAGCAGAGCTGGCTTGCTGCTCTCCTTAACTCTGCCCAGGTCCTTTTCTTACCTGAAGGTCCTCCTCCTGGTTTAGTCACACAGATGTGCAGCTACGGAGGCAGAAGCAATCCTGTGTCCTGTTCCTTATTCACAAACTTGCTGTGTGATCTCAGTGAAGTTCACATGGTCCTCTGCACTTCCTGATAGGAAGTCTCTTCCTGATAGTAAGAACTGTTTATCGAATGTCTTTAAAGAATTCAATTCAGATCCATTCTAATTCATCTAACAACCCAAGAGGGAAGGCTTTATTGTCCATTTTATATTCAAAGAAGCAGGCTCAGAGAGGTGGAGTGGCTTGTCCAAGACTGTGTAGTTGATCTCAGTGGAACCTAGACTCAGGGTGTAGTAAGGAAGAACAAATCTGACTCCATGTTAGCTGTTTGTTTTACTTTAACCCTTGCATTCTATTGTTTTTGCTGCAAGTTAAGAATGTTACCTATAGCCTGAAATATACAGAAGAGCACATTCTCAAGAATACTCACATTTTCCATTCATATAGAGATAAAAAGTTTCATAACAGAGAATAATATTTATCTTGATGGAGGTTTATAGGAACATCATGACCTGACCTATATGGACAGCTCAAGAACAAAAGATTCTTACACCAAGAAGTTTGAAACAATCAACCATATTCCCTCCCCTTTTAGTATAAAGAAGCCTGAATTCCAACTTAGGTAAATTGTTCTTTGGGACACTTGTCCACCATCTTCTCAGTCACCTGGCTTTCCAAATAAAATCGCTGTTTCCTGCCTCAACAACTTGTGTTTTGACTTATTAAAGATAAGATGGGAGGAGCAGTAAAGATAAAAATCAGGATGAAATAAAACAGAGGAGGGGTGGGTAACAGTGAGAGGACCTCAGAGGTGCTATACCTTTTCATTGACCTTTCTTTCCTGTCTTTTGTTGCAGTGAAAAGCATTTTGGTTTTGGGTAGACTTGGGTTAGAATAAAAACTGTCAGTTCCTGAGTGACTTTGGGCAGGGTACCCAACTTCCCTGGGCCTCAGATGCCCCATTTGTTAAGTAGACATCTGTGCAGATGTGGGAGTGTCCCACTAAAACCTCCCTTCAGAAGGGAACCTGCTGTGAGGGATGGAGGTGGCTGATAGCCCCCAGGTGTGACACCTTCAGATCTCACTGAAGCATTTTTATGTTGAGAGCAGTCTCCCTGGGCTGTTCCCAGTCAAATATTGAGCACATAGGGCTCTACTAGGGTCAGTTCTTAACCTGACCTTGGAAGAAATCTCATGCAGGTACCACAACTTTTTGAGTTTCTTTCATTCTCAAGAATAATTTCATCTGGGCAATTAAACCATTTAATACAATCTAGGGTTTTAGGCTGAACCATGAGAAATTGCCAATGTTTGATAATTTTTGATCTATGTAAAAGACAATTTCACGTGGTTCAGATTTATAATGCATGTAAGCATTAGTCATTCAGTTGTGTCTGACTCTTTGCAACCCCATGGACTATAGCCTGCCAGGCTCCTCTCTCCATGGAATTCTCCAGGCAAGAATACCAGAGTAGGTATCCATTTGCTTCTCCAGGGTATCTTCCCAACCCAGGGATCAAACCTGGGTCTCTTGCATTCCAGACATTCTTTACCATCTGAGCTACCAGTGAAGCCCATAATGCATGTAAAGCCATACATAATTCAAATTTAAACTCCTGACCTCCCTCAGCTTGGAAATTTGCCCTCAGTGGGGAAAAAGAATATGGTTGACTCTGGTCTTTCTCTTGATCACCTTCTATTCCACTAGGAATGTGCTGCTTCTGTCACCTTTAGGGCTAGCCCAAATGAAGAGGGGAGTAATTGCATGTGGCTGACATTGTTGAAAGCTAATGTTGACATCTAGGCTTGGTGAACAGTTAAAACTGACTTTTCTTTCTTGGATCATTTTTGTGTGTTTTCCTTGGGATTTTCCATCAAGGCAATTCCTTTACTGAAACTAATGTGTTCTCTGGGAGACAATCTTGTGTTTCCCATCAGCCTTTGGTCTTCTGGTAGTTCATCCTCTGATTGAGTGCATCTAGGCATCCTCATGGACAAGATTCTTCAGAGACATTCCACGCAGTCTCTCTCAGTTGTGGCTGATATCTGTCTGGTCCAAGAAAATACATGTCTCTGAAAGAATAGTTTTCACCCAGTGGAACTCTACTCATGGTCAACTCAGTTGGTCAAGCCATTCTAACGCTCTTTTAATTCCCAGGGACACAGGGCAAGTTGTCTCTGTGATCCCAATAATCTTCTATTATCTAATTTAAAGTCAAGAGGTATAGCCCCTTCCCTCCATCTTAAGGAGAAAAACAAAAAGAGACCCAACAGCATTCCAACAGCCTTCTCCAAAGGGCTCCACTCTCCAAATACTTGCAATTCAACATTTTTACAGGCTGGGATTTTGCTGGCAGAGCCAGCTTTTATCACATCCTTTCCAAGTCCCATATGAGGGATACGGTATCTCATTTTGGGGTATAGGGGTATATATCATCTGTTATACATTCTAAACTTTTGAGATCTCTGTTGAAACACTGAGACAACAGAAAGAGCTACCTTTGACAGTTGGTTTCACTTATATAAAATCCAGCTTTCCCAGTCATTCCATTTCAGAATGCAGCACAGGCAATTTTGCAAAGTACAGCTGCTTCTGAAACCATTAGGTGAAGTTTCAGGAAACAACTTGGCTGACTGTTAGAAGATTTTGATCTGCTTGGCCTTTGAAAAAGATGGATGGTAAGAGCAAAGTGTGTGTGATCACTACTGTGAGGGAGACTTTCAAAGTCAGTTTTCTGCTAGACAAGGTTATTTGAAAGTATATTGACTAACTGATCAACCATTCACAGGACCAGATTATTTAAACACGGCAGCTGCTAACAGGGTTTGACAGATATCAAACTTCATTCCTATATTTTTTAAAAATGACATTGTACAAAGAATCTAAACCTTCTGGGGAACAGTGGAAAGCAAAGTAAAATTCTAGGATTTCTGATTTTTTAGCAGCAGATAGATGATGTAGTATAGTTGCTTAGGGTCCAGATTCTGGGGTCAAATAGAGCCAGGTTTGAATTTTTACTACCCAAATCTACTAACTGGGTATCATTGGTCACATCTGCCTTCTCTGAAAACTCTGATTTATAGGGTTCATGTGACTATTGAACAAGGCAAGACACTAGTGCTGTGCCTTAGACATGTTAAATACTTGTCACCAAAATATTAATAGTTGTTATTACCAACATAGCAGTTTTGGCCAAGAGTCAACCTGCCCAGGTTTGAATCTCAGCTATGTTACTTACAAGATTTGTGGGCTTGTCCATAAAGTGTGGTATTAATAAAATCTATCCTTACTTATGGGGCTTCCCAATGGCTCAGTGGTAAAGAATCTGTGTGCTAATGCAGGAGACGTGAGTTCTATCCCTGGTCAGAAAGATCCCCTGGAGAAGGAAATGGTAACACTACAGTATTCTTGCCTGGGAAATCCCATGGACAGAAGAACATGGTGGGCTACAGTCTATGGGGTCGGAAAAAAGAGTTGAACATTACTTTGTGACTAAAAACAACAAAAAATTGTTACTGAGATCCTTTTTGTAGTCTTTTCTTCTAGGAATTGCAAAAATTGGAAAATATGATCTGTTTAGTCATGTAAGGATTGCTTAATTTCTTCCCTCTTCCACCACTTCATTAAAAATGGATCAAAAATATTCATGGAAGACTTCCCTGGTGGTCCAGTGGTTAAGAATCTGCCTGTCAATGCAGGGGACACTGTTCCAATCCCTCTCCTGGGAGGACCCCACATGCCATGGAGCAACTAAGCCTGTGCACCACAACTACTGAGACTGTGCTCTAGAGTTTCGTGCTCTGCAACAAGAGAAACCACTGCAATGAGAAGCCTGTGCACCACAATGAAGAGTAGCCCCTGCTCGCAGCAGAGAAGATCCAGTGCAGCCAAAAATAAAATCATTAATTAAAAAAAAAAGATATTCATGACTACAAACCAGGATTTCTGATTGAGAGGAACAGAAATCCCACCAGTGTTAATCAGAAACTAATTCCAATCAAACACTTTGGGCATTTTTCTTAACCAACACAATATTATCCCTCCAACTGCCTTTAAAAAATTTTGTAATTAGCCCCCAACTAAAATAAATAAATTTATATAAAAAAAATAAAAATTAAAAAAAAAATTTTTTTTGAAACAGCACTAAAATTATGCAAAAGATTACAAACATTTCCCTAAATCAATTGAGAGTGAGTTGGCAACATGATGTCCGATTACCCCAGAATACATTGGTGTATATCTCCTATAAACAATGGTGTTCTCCTAAATAACCACAGCATATCGCTCAAATCAGGAAGGTAGCATGAATATATCACTGTCATCTTCCCCACAGATCCATTCAAGTTTTTCCAATTGTCCCAAATAATTTCCCTTATTGCTAAAAGACTGAGTTATAAATCTTGGTTTGTGTCTGGTTTTGTGCGACTTGGGTCTTCTTCAGTCTGTTCTCAGTCTTTTTTTGTCTTTCCTGACCTTGACACTTTTGAAGAGTACAGGTCACTCACTTTGTAGGATATCTCTCAATTTGATTTTATATTTCTTTATGATTAAATTCGGGTTCTGCATTCTTGGCGGAAATATTGCCAAAGTGATGCTGCATTATTCTCATTGATTCTCATCAGGTGGTGAATGATTCCATGTATTTACTTGATCTCTTAATGAAGGTGTGTCTGCCAGTCTTCCTAGCTGTAAAGTCACTACTCTTCATTTTGTAACTAACAAGTATTTTATGGAAAAGTATTTTCACATTATGTAAATATGCCACCGTCATTACACTTTTAAGTTATTTTTATCAGTATAAATTCATAGTTTTCTATTTTATTCAGTTATTATAATTTATGACTATCATTACTTATTTGGTTACTCAATTGTTCCCAATTTGGCCAGTGGGATTCCATTCAAGCTGAGTTTTTTGCCCCTTTAAAATTTTCCTATTATTTCTCTCTGTTATTAGATATTTCAGTCTGATCTTGTACTTTTTTTGCCCCACGCGTGAAATTAGCTATTTCCCTAGAAGTTCAGATTTCTTTTAGTGAATAGTGGTGTTAAGAAACCAAGATATGCACTCTAGGTGTGTTCATTGCTATCAAGATGGTGTTACTCCCAAATTTTCTTGACAGACAGAGCCAGGGAACATATGTGTATATATACACGTATTTTAATGCAGAAAATATGGATGTTTTCAAATACATAAAACTGACCTAAAATTGACCCAAGTCTATTACTTCATCTTTCAAATAGGATCAAAGTCTTATCCCGACCAATGTTGCAGAGGTGCTGTAAGGATCAAATAAGATAAAAGATGTGAAGTTGCTCTTTAAATGTTAGTGTTTTCTAAGGGGAAAGAATAAAATCCTCAAGCTAATATCTCAATTTTCCATATACACAGGAACCACTTCCCCCAGTAACTGTTGTTACTGTCCTCTAGGGAAAAGAGTCCAGGGCCCCAATCCGTCTTTCTTCCACTCTTATCTTTAATCGTCCCTAAAGATGTAGCAAGATCAAGGTCACAGCATTCCCCCATCAGGGAGGAAGCGTTGGAAGGGGGAAGCTCTCTTCGATCACTTTATTCCAGGCTATTTTATTAGCACCATGATCCTAATGGGTAGAACTTTCAAGGAAATGAGGAGGGTACACATGCCCTTCTCTTTCATTCTTTTAAAGTCAATGATTGTACAGCCTTACATTTCTCTTTCTCTTCCTTTATTTTTTCTCTTTTCTTCCTATAGATTCTGTCCCAGGCTGAGAGGTCTGTGGGCAGCCTAAGCATGGTTGGCTCTATACCATGGAGCAAACATTCTTTTTCTCTCTCTATCCTTTTTCTGCAGTGCCTCTATGTTCATTAAAGTAATTCAGTTCAGTTCAGTTCAGTTCAGTCGCTCAGTCGTGTCCAACTCTTTGCGACCCCATGAATTATAGCACGCCAGGCCTCTCTTTCCATCACCAACTCCCGGAGTCTACCCAAACCCATCTCCATCGAGTCGGTGATGCCATCCAACCATCTCATCCTCTGTCGTCCCCTTCTCCTCCTGCCCCTAATCCTACCCAGCATTAGGGTCTTTTCCAATGAGTCAGCTCTTCGCATGAGGTGGCCAAAGTATTGGAGTTTCAGCTTAAACATCAGTCCTTCCAATGAACACAAAGGAGTGATCTCCTTTAGGATGGATTGATTGGATCTCCTTGCAGTCCAAGCGACTCTCAAAAGTCTTCTCCAACACCACAGTTCAAAAGCATCAATTCTGCGGCGCTCAGCTTTCTTCACCGTCCAACTCTCACATCCATACATGACCACTGGAAAAACTATAGCCTTGACTAGACAGACTTTTGTTGGCAAAGTAATGTCTCTGCTTTTAAACATGCTATCTAGGTTGGCCATAACCTTCCTTCCAAGGAGTAAGCGTCTTTTAATTTCATGACTGCAGTCACCATCAGCAGTGATTTTGGAGCCCCAAAAAATAAAGTCTGACACTGTTTCCACCGTTTCCCCATCTACGTTCCATGAAGTGATGGGACCAGATGCCATGATCTTAGTTTTCTGAACGTTGAGCTTTAAGCCAACTTTTTCACTCTCCTCTTTCACTTTCATCAAGAGGCTCTTTAGTTCTTCTTCACTTTCTGCCATATGGGTGGTGTCATCCGCATATCTGAGGTTATTGATATTTCTCCCGGCAATCTTGATTCCAGCTTGTGTTTCTTCCAGCCCAGCGTTTCTCATGATGTACTCTGCATATAAGTTAAATAAGCAGGGTGACAATATACACCCTTGACGTACTCCTTTTCCTATTTGGAACAGGATATATATTTTAACAATGGGAGGAAATAGACATATATCTTTGACTGGATTGATTTAAGCTATATTTAGAGATAACAAGTATAGGGAAAAAAGAGCTCTTACATGATTATTAGAGTTCAACTCTGATGTAAATTCCCTGTCTTGTTCTTATTTCTTTGTGTATATAGTCTTCTAAGATCTACAGGAAGGAGATGTGGCTTGACCAAGCTAAAGTTTGGATATTCTTGTGTTTTCTTCCTTCACTCAGTAATTGTTTATCCTACATGTTAGACACTTTTTAAGGATGCTGGTATACAGTGGTGAGCATATGAAATATGATTTTTCTCCTCTGAAACTTGGAGTCAAATGAAAGAGATAGACCTTCAACAGGGAAACCACTCATAAAATTAAAAAAAAACATCGCTTGAATATATGGCATTTACCTGACTAGAAATTAACTAGGTAGACATCAAAGAAACTTGATTCAAGCAAGAAGCAACTGCATTGTATAAGGGCCCCAGGCCAGCCAGAAATAATTTGATAGGTTCAAGGGGCTAAAATAAGGATATGGAGATTTGAGGGCAAGGATGAGGGGGAATAAAAGCCTGAAACAGAACTAGAGACATAGGCAACTGCTTGCTCATGCTGATCTTGTAGGCTGATACGAATTTCAGGCTTTATCCTGACTTTATGTAAGAATCACTGAAAGATCTTAAGCAGAAGAGTAGCATAATTTATTTTAAAGATATTCTAGCTACTCTGTAGAAAATGAGTTGAAAAGGAGCAAGATTAAAAGGCAATAGGCCATTAAGGAGCTATTGCAGTTATCTAGGTGTTAAATGATGGAAGCTTATACCAAGAGTGCAGCAGAAAGACTCCCATCATTCAACCTCAGCAGACTCAGGCAGGGCACAGGTGGTAAGCCCGTGAGGACTCTGAAGTCATAACTTCAACCTCAGCCTTATTCAAATATGATTGTTTCCCCCTTATCTGAGAATCAAACTCATTATCCTTTGTAAAAGTGGGGGATATTCACTGATATATCATTCCACATATTATAGAGTGCATCCAAGGTGTTCTGTCTCTAAGTTGGCCCCCACAATGAGCAATGTCTCTTGGTGTTCATGCCCTGTGTCATCCTCTTCCCCTAGCGAATGACTGTGAGCTGGACTTATTAATTCTCTTCTAATGAATAGAATACAGAAGGATCAGGTGTCACTTTAGATGTTAGATCCCATTAAGACTATGGCTTGCTCCCTCTAAGGAAGCCAGCTGCCCTTTCATGAGCTGCTCTATGAAAAGGCCACATGGCAAGGAAGTAATCTGTCCACCCAGCAGCCTGTGAGGACCAGAAGTTGGCCAGAAGCCATAACAATGAGCTTGGAAACAGTTTCTCTCCCAGTCAAGTGTTGACTGTGGCTCTAACACCTTAATTACAATCTGGTGAGAGAGATAATCTGAGCCATTGGTACCCAGCTAAGGTGAGCTCAGAGTCCTCACCCATGGGAACTGTGAGATAGAAAATATTCCTTATCCTAAACTGCAAGTTTTTTATACAGCCATGCTGTGCCATGCTAAGTCGCTTCAGTTGTGTTCGACTCTTTGCAACCCTATGGACTGTAGCCTGCCAGGTTCCTCTGTCCATGGGATTCTACAGGCAAGAATATTGTAGTGGGTTGCCATGCCTTCCTCCAGGGGATCTTCCCGTCCCAAGGAACAAACCCACTCTCTTATGTCTCCTGCTTTGGTAGGCTGGTCCTCTACCACTAGCGCCACCTGGGGAGTCCTTTTATACAGCAATGAGTACTAAATACATTATAAACTGTCTCATGTACTTGTGAATTGTCTTTAAAATAACCTTGGTATTTGTAACCCTATCATCTAGAGCCACATGAGTGGGTCTATTCCCATCAGGACAGTAGTGACCAGCACAAGGCAAAACCTTCCTGGAGACTTTGGTCACAGACCTAGAGGAACTCTAGAGACCAATGTCCAGTTCTCTCAGAGATGAATAAAGAGGAGGCAGATGAAAAAAGAGGAGGCAGATCTTTCAACTCACTGTATTTAGTGTAGGAATAATGCCCATGATCTTATAATTTTCAGATTGATTTAGCATCTCTGTAGTTCTAGCTTTCGTGGCAATGAGCCAGAATCTCTGATCAGAAACTTGTAGATGATACACAAACTGTTGGCACTGTTCTATTCTCCTATTGCTTCTGTAACAACTAACCACAAATTTAGTAGTTTAAAACAGCACAGATTTATTATATTACAGTTCTGGAGGTCAGATGTCTGAAATGAGAGTCGCTGGGCTAAACTCAAGGTGCTGGTAGGCCTGAATTCATTTCTGGAAGCTCTAGGAAAAAATTTATTTACTTGTCTTTGCCTGTTTCTAAAGGCTGCCCATCTCCTTTCATCTCCAAAGCCAACAGTGGCAAATTGAGTCTTTTTTACTCCAACATGCATTTTCTTCTGCCTGCATCTTCTCCATTTAAAAACTCTTGTGATTACACTGGGTCCACCTGGACAGTATAGGATAATCAACCCATCTCTAAGTCAGATGACTGGCAACCTTAATTCTATTTGCAAACTTAAGAAGGTCTTGTATGGTAACACCTTCATGTATTCCGGGTACTAGGATGCGGACATTTTTGGGATGGGGGCATTTTCTTCCTACTTCCCTTGGCACCTATTGGTTGTGGAAATGTGGTAGTAACACCATTATTTACCACATATGTATGCTCTTCTCTCTTTTCCTTTAAAGTTACATCTTTAATGTGCCTCCTCAGGGTCCATTATTTTGTGGACAGGCCATTGACCGAGTATGTAAACAGGTTCCACTAGAGGCACTTTCAACCCTGTCTCCATCTGAGTCTATAGGTGGCAAATTGCTGAGTTGGACTTCTGTGAAAATGGAGATCAGTACTTGGAAATGTAGATGCATCCTGGCATACCGATAAGTCTAGACTTCCTGCTGGTAGTGGATGATGTCTAGTGTGGGAATGGCCCATGCCCTGCCATCCCAAGGACACATCTTGTCTTCATCCTCTACGAGGTCTTTGTTAGTGGCTGGAGCTCATTGGGCTTGTGAGATGAAGTATAAGATGGGAAAGGTAGAAGAAAATTTTCTTGATTCAGGTGCATAATTCATGAAGCCTGAATATTAATATTAATGATCCTGTCCACCAAAGTTAGGCAAATGAAATATGCAAAGGAAGATATCCTTGGAAGCTCAGAAGCTTTAGGTCTTTCAGACTTAGTTCCCCTGAGGGGATAGCTATAAAAGTATAGTCAGATTTGTACAGCAAATTATAGCTTGCTAAGAACCTTCACATTTATTAATTTGCCTTATGCTCACAATATTCCTATGAAGTAGGAAAGATAGGGAGAAGCTTTCAACTTTAGGAGGGGGAAAGTGAAGCCCCACACAGTCCCAGAGTTTGAGCTAGAATTCACATGGCCTGATTTCAAATCCCATGTTCTCCTCATGACCTCACTGTTATGTTAGCTGTTACATGGTATAAATAAGATGACATACAAAGCCCTCTTTATGTTAAATGAAACAAACAAAAAAACAACAATAAATAAAAGCTACTGTGCCAAGAACATTTTAAAACCTCCCTGTCTTGTAAAATTTGTCTCTATAAAATGAGAAATAAATAGGGCTCATTGCATATGTTTTTTGGGTGGTTAAATGAAGTAATGTACAAACAAAAATCAACATGGTGCCTGAAAACAGTAGTCACTGAGTGAATGGCAGTTATTACAAGAATAAGTAGCTAAATAAGAGGGATCTTTAGGCAAAATTGCCTTTATTTACTTATTCATTCAGCAAATATTTTTTGAGTTTCCTTTCTGAATAGCTTCACTGAGGTGTAACTGATATGCAAAAACTGCAGATGTTTAATATGTACAATTTGATGAGTATGGACATATGTATACACCTGTGAAACCATAGCAATAAGGTAATAGACAGCCATAACCTCAAAATTTTCTTGAGTTTCTCCACCCTTTTGTGAAATAAACACACCATCTATAATGAATATTATTAACCTTAGACTATGCAGAACTTCTGCTACATACTACACGCCTGTTCTGAATACTAGGGTTATAATTGTGAATGAAGCTATATCCTCTTCTTCTTTCTTTTCATGTAGGAGGTTGACAACAAATAAGAATAGTAGTCAGCTAGTAGTAAAATGGAGATAAATAAGGTAGGATAAGGGGTGTAAGGAGTTCAAGAGAGACATGCAAATTCTCTCCAATGAAGTGATATTTGATCCACATGAAATATTTTCCATGTGTGGACCACTCTTTCCCATAGGCTATCTTGCATGCGTGCTAAGTCGCTTTAGTCAGTGTCTGACTCTTTGTGACCCTATGGACTGTAGCCCTCCAGACTTCTCTGTCCTTGGAATTCTCCAGGCAAGAATACTGGAGTGAGTTGCCATGCCCTCCTCCAGGAAATCTTCCTGACCCAGGGATTGAACCTGAGTCTTTTAGGTCTCCTGCATTGGCATGTGCGTTCTTTACCACTAGTGCCATCTTGAAGCATAGGTTATCTTGGATTTTAGCAACTCAAGATTCTGGCTTCTATCTTGGGTATTTTCCGTAAGGCTCAAACTCAAGTTTCCGCAAGGTATCCTGTGCTTCCACTCTCCACCACTGCCCCAAGTTTGTTAGCATTCAAATCCCAAGTCTCCCAGCAGAAGGTACTGGGTTGGCCAAAAAGTTAGTTTGGTTTTTCCTGGTATGGAAAAACCAGAACAAACTTTTTGGCCAACCCAATTGTAATTTCACCTTTCACATCTCCTTCCAGGGCACTGTCTTTTTACCATGAAACTGATTCTGTAAATTCTCTATCAAACCTACATCTGCCTCTGCTTAGGCTCAACTGAAGAATCCCTTCTACATCCTTATTATGGCATCATTGTATTCAAATTATTCATTTATTTAATTCAACAAATATTTATTGACCATCTGCTATGTGCTGGCACATTTCCAAGCATGGATATACAACTGTTTATCCATCTCCTTTTACTTGTGGTTGGTTCCTTGAGGGCAAAGTTTGTGACTACTTCTCTGTTTTATATTTATTTTTAATTGGAGGATAATTGCTTTACAATATTGCATTGCTTTCTGCCATACATCAACATAAATCAACCATAGGTGTACGTATGTCCTCTCACTCTTAAACCTCCCTCCCACCTCCCACCCCATTCCACCCGTCTAAGTTGTTGTGACTACTTCTCATGATGATATCCTCAGCACCTAGAATCCCCTCGATAAAAAAGCATGAGCTCAAAGAGATATTAAGTGAGTTAATCAAACTGAAATTCAGTGCCTTTCTTACTCTTCATATTTCTCTATTTTTTCATAAAAATAACATTAAGTCCCTTATATTTTATCTCATTGAGGTTTATAAGGATCTTTTGTATAAGTTATTCCATCAGGAATTAGAAGATACAAAAATGTTCAGTCACTTCAATCCAGTAATTGTACTTTTAGGGGATTATTTCAAGTACATAAAAAGAATACAGTCAAACATCTGAATATAAATATACTCTTTTGAGCATGAATTATATTAGTTGAAACTGGTCACAGTCTTTATGTCTAGCAATTCAGTAGCCCTCATTCCTTTCTATATATTTGCACCTTTCTTCTCTTCCTCCTCCTTCTCATTCTAATTTTTATTCTTATCTTCTGTTCTATTTTCTTCTTTTAAATAAAGCAATATCCTCCAGGACCCAAACGAAAGCTTTCCATTTTGAAAGATGGTAACTATAAGGTTGAGGGAGAAAGCTATGTCTAGCCTATAAAATGCTGTATACAGTCAAGAATTTATTGAGATAGACATATTTCCCTGAAACTTTACCTATAGACATAATTTGAGATGGTTATTCCAAAGAAGATTGACCTAGGTTTCTGCCATCTCTCAGGGACAACAAGGATAGAACCATTTTAAATGATTCTTAGCTAGATATTCAACAGAGTGACTTCCGACTACAACTTTGTATGATGGCTGGTTTGCGTTTGTGACTTCTCATGGGATGTTTTTCCTCTCCATTCATTGCCAAAATTTCTTGAGCAAACTTCTTTCATTGTAAATTTCTCTGAAATCGTCCAGGGTGTGTGTTTCTAATTCTCCTGTACACTAAAGTGTACTAAAGCTCTGTGGAGTCCCGTCCCCTTGTCTTGGGTGGACTGAGTTTTATATTCTGTCTCTAAGCTTCATAAGGCTGCACAAACTTGTTTCACAAAGATCAGAAAATGCCCCCTAGGCACAAGGCAGCTTCAGTGTTATGTTTACATCTCTGGGTCCTTATAATGAGCATCACTTAACTGCTTGCCAGCTCAAAGAAGCATTCAAAAAGACATAAAAATGTTTTATCTAGTATTGACAGTTGTTTTCAGCAGGAGAACTGGTAGTGGGGAGCTGACAGGAGATACCTGGTGGACTATGAGGTTAGGAACAGAAGTCTCTCACTCAGTAAGAGAGAGAATTTGGACACAAACCCAAATTTACCTCCCTCTAAGAACCCATCTTTGGTAGAACTCCTGAAACATATTACATCTAATACCAGAATAGTGATGGTTCCTCTCTATTCTGGTTGAGTCAGATTAGAATACGGATGCTAGCTTTATTGCTAAGAACTTATATGACTTTTCCTTATGACTGAGCTCCAGAATACAGCTTTGTTTCTGCTCATTCCAAAGCAGAGAAAGCAGCTAAAGCTGGTGGCAGGAGCACAGCAAAGAGCAGATTAAAGGAAGAAAGTAGGACTTGCTTCTCTGAGTGCTGTTTTACCCCATGAGTGATACTAAGTGATTAACTTGTTCCTCTTCCTGCTCCTTTCACCTCCAATCCCTTTCTCTCTCCCTAGTCAAAGTGGGCATTACTCTCAGAATTCAAGATTAATGGACTGTCATATGTTTACATAAAATCTTTCTCCATTTCTTCTTCACTAAGATACTCAGACACCTTATGATATATAATATATAAACCACAACACAGGTAAACATTTTACTTGCATTTCTGCAGACTCCATCTAAAGAAGGCATCAACTTTCCCTGATGACTTCTAAGAGATTAACTATGGAAAAAGGAAAATTGTGCCAGCTGCATATTTTATTATTTTATACAAGAAAGAACTAAAATTCTATGCATACCTGAAAGGAACAGGTATCCTTCAGATGCTTAGGTTGTCATTCACCTACCTCTTTCATTGTCCATTTATCCATTCTCCAATACATCTACTAATTCAATAAACTATTCATACATCAATCTAACACCCATAAAATATCCCCCTCCATCCATTTGTTTGCACCCATCCATCCTTCAGTCCATTCATCCAACCACAATTCTATCCATCAATATATTTCCATCTCTATTTATTTGTCTTTCTATCTATTCATCTACATGTTCACCTTACCTCTACCCATTTATCTATGTGGCTCTCAAGCCACCTCTTGATCTACCCATCAATCTATTCAAATATATTTAAGCATCCAATCTGCTAACTGGTCTATGTGTGAATACAAAGAAAACTACCACCACCATATAAAGTAAAACATGGCAAGTACTTTCATACAAACAAAGTATTCAGGGAAATCTGAGAACAGAGCAATTAGTGTTTCAAGGTGAAGAGAAGGAGAAAAGTAATGAAGAGAAATGCACCTAAATAGTATGTAATTTTTATTATATATGGATATGGGGCGGGTATAGTTATGGATCCTGGAGAACATAAGATTCCAGGAGTTTTTTAAAATCTCAGAGGCTTATATTCTTTCCAACTATTTGAATCACAAGTTGCTCTTTGGCTTGTGCTATTTTAAGCTGCCTTTCTATCATTTAGACTAACAGTGTCTTGACTCTCAAAAAACTTGTATTCCCCCATTTGATGAATGTCAGCATCATGGAGAGGTGAGGAGCTTGGATTCTAAATTGGGCAGAGCTTTGTCAGGGCTAATGGTTACTGTCTGATAAGGTTATCAGATGCTGTTTTAAAATATTTGCATATTGGAGATGCTCACTAAATGGTTTTGATTATTACTCTTTAATTTCTATGTAAGATCTTCAGTAAGTGGTCATGTAGTCTTTAAATAAACCAGGATTGACTCTAATTCCATCTGTTGTATATCCCTGGTCCTGACCACCATCATTCCCATTTGTTAATTTATTAATTCATTCAGTAAGCATTTTATGAATACCAACTTTGTCATAATTTTCTGTGCTGTGCCTTTTACATACAGTATCTTTTAATCTCAAAACCTATCAGAAGAGTATTATTACTCCTATTCTAAGGGTAAAGGAATTGAAACTCAAGGAGATATCTAAAGTCAAATGATTAGTAAGAGGTAGAGCTGTGTTCTGGGCTTCATTGGTGGCTCAGACAGTAAAGAATCCACCTGCAGTGCAGGAGACCCAGGTTCAATCCCTGGGTTGGGAAGATCTCCTGGAGAAGGCAATGGCTACCCAACCCAATATTCTTGCCTGGAGAATTCCATGGACAGAGAAGCCTGCCCTAGTCCCTGGGGCAAAGTGTTGGACTCAACTGAGTAACTAACACTTTCACCTCACTTCAGAGTTAGGTTTTAACATCTATAATGTAGATATTAGTACAGGTCCACCTCAACTTTCAATATGATTACATCCTAATAAATCCATGGTAAATTGAAAATATTATTAGTCAAAACTGCATCTTAGCACTTAAGCTACTAAATATCACAGTTTAGCATAGCCTGCATAAATATGCCCAGAACACTTACAGTAGCTTACAATTGGGCAAAATCATCTAACTCAAAACCTATTTTATAATAAAGTGCTGAAAATCATATGAATTTTTTTTAAATTTTTTGAATACTGTATTGAAAATTAAACACAGAATGGTTGTGTGGTACAGAATGGTTGTGAGTATGTAGGTTGTTTATCCTAGTGGTCCTGTGGCTGACTAAGAGCTGTGGCTCACTCCTGCCAGCATCAGGAATAATTATCATACTGTGTATCACTAGCCCGGGAGAAGATCAAAATTCAAAGTTTGAATGTGTATATCTTTCACACCATCACAAAGTCAAAAAAAAAAAAATGTATGTTAAATCATCACAAATTGAAATTCATTTGTCCCTCCTTGTTAGAGATGAAGAAACTGCAAGTTGGAGAGTTTACATCACTTACCTAAGGTTACAGAGCTACTAAGTGGCAGAACCAAAATATGAAGCCAAGTTCCTTTGCCTCCAGGTCAATGTAGTCATCACAATGCCTATTTCTCCTTCAAAACATTGTAGGGGAGATGAGAAGCAAGTGTCATCATTGTAATACACGGCTGAAAAGGACTAATTGAACAACATAAGACAGACACAGGAAGAGATCATGTCTCGCTAAGCAGGATTGGGGAATACTTCCAACAGGAGGAGGCAATTAAGTTGAGACTTAGAGATGAAGTAGACTAGGATATATGAGAGGAGGTGGTACTGAGCCTACCAGACTTTTGGACATAAGATGAAGTGTCACACCAGTAAGGATGAAACATTCAGAACAAGGAGGGTGAGCAATCCAGTTAGGATGGAAGCAGATATCCAGAATGCAGTAGCCCTCTTGCTTCTGCTTATACACATCAGATCGTTCTGCACCATAGACAAAAGCCCTGAACATGGAAACAGGAGGTCAACCACTCAAAAAGAAAAAAGGGCAAGGCAATGTATCTGTTACAAAGGATAAGGCAAGGGTGTCTCCCTGTTGGTTCTATCCTTTTCCTTTCTATGAATCTTGAAGCCCAGGGCTTCTTGGGCTATGTGAAGTTGAGGGTATTACAATTAACAGACAGAGATGGCTTTAGCAAAATGGGAAAGAGAGTGGTGGAGTTAAGGAACAGAACTAGCATTAGCACTGGATTCAGACTGCCTGTATTTAGAATCCCAGTTTTGCTGCTTACTATGTGACCTCAGACAAATGCCCTCAGTTCCCTGAGCCTTAGTTTTCTCATCTTTCAAATGGGGACAATGATACCTAGTTCGTATGAATGTTGTATGATGATTTCAGGCATGAACCTAGCTCTTGGTATCAATGTAGTCAATGCTAGTTTGCTTCTCCAACAATAGGAGGGAGAAGGGAAAGCAAGTAAAAGTAGGTGGTGATACAAAAGGAGGGAAGAAGAACAGGGGTCAAAGTGGAAAAGGTAGCAAGTATCTTCCTGGGGATTGTGACCTCTGTGCTGTCTTAAGTATTTTTCCCCAATTCTGCCCACAAGATTTCCTTCAACTGGCTGCATTTGGAGTTGGAACATCAAGCATTTTTGAGCTTTTACTGCAGCAATTATGGGCTCATAAAGCCATTTTTATGAGTGTATAATAAACTGAGCTACATTTGGGGTTGCCAAAGTGAGGTTTCTGTGTGGGGAACTCGATGTTAACCACTGCAGCCTACAGGAGCCTATGGGAGCATGCTGGATTTTGTCTTTGGATCAGCACGGTCCAATAGAAATGTAATGTGAGCCATGCATTTAATTTCACATTTTCCAGTAACCACATTAACAAAGCACAAAAAGGAGAAATTGATTTTAATAATGTTAGTTAAAACAATGTATCCAAAACATTATCATTTCAACATTGAATCAACATAAAATATTTTTGTTTGACTAGTTTTTATTAATTTTTACATAATATAGTTTCTTTACAATGTTGTGTTAGCTTCTACTGCATAGCAAAATGAATCAGTCAGACGTATACATGTATCTCCTCCCTTTTGGATTTCCCTCCCATTTAGGACACCACAGAGCTTTAAGTAGAGTTCTCTGTGCTATACAGTACTTTCTCATCAGTTGTGTGTTTTATTGTTTGGTTACTGGTTACTGGTTACTGTTTAGTCGCTAAGTCATCTCCGACTCTTTAAGACCCCATGAACTTTAGCCCACCAGGCTCCTCTGTCCTTGGGATTTCCCAGGCAAGAATATGAGTGGGTTGCCATTTCCTTCTCCAGGGGATCTTCCCGACCCAGGGATGGAACCCACATCTCCTGCATTGGCAGGTGAATTCTTTATCACTGTGCCACCTGGGAAGCCCTATTTTATACATAGTTCCAATAGTGTGTGTCAGTCCCAGTCTCCCAATTCCTCTCACCCCACCTCTTTCCCCCTTAGTATCCATATATTTGTTCTCTACCTCTGTGTTTATATTTTTGAATATTTGCAAAGCATAAAATATTATTAATGAGATATTTTAAAGTTATTTTTATCGCATTAAGCCCTTGAACTCTGCTGTGTTCACTCACAGCCCACTCACAGCCCATCTCAATTCAGTTACATTTTAAGTGCTCTGTAGCTACACATGTCTACTGACCTGGACATCACAGCTATGACGTCTGTTTCTGTAAGAAAAAGCCAGGACCAAGCAGTATGAACAGTATGGGTTCTATGGTACTCAAGTTAGTATGTCTAACCTCCGACCCTCCTACTTTTCCCTTATGCTTTATCATTATACACAGACACAGAGAAGGTCCTACCAAATGCCTGCCTGATCAGTCCTCACAGAACAGCTGCCGAATGGAGGGGACGTTTGGAAGGTGCCAGATGCCACTGTCTCCATCTGCCGAGGCTGCAGGTTGCCTGTGGGCAGTTGTATGGCACTGCTTCCCCCATCTGCCCACTCCCCCCCTACCCATGATCGCTCACAGTCCTGCCCTGCCAGCTCTCTTGGAAACTCACCCTCCCTTCTTTCCCCCATTCCACTCATCCCCACTTTGAACAGAAGCAAAGGAAAGAAAGGCCCTTGTTATTTCAAATGGGGCTTGACGCAGCTTCACAAAGAGCATAAAATCAAACCGTTTTCACAGGCAATCACACCCAGGCAGTTAAAACAAACTGAGAACTCAATTACATCCCATTACTGTCGGATTTGGTGCTCCCTCTCTCTCCATATACTCTGGCTTCTGGAGAAAGGGGGTGGGAAAGGGCAAAGGCACCCACTTCTGTAGCCTGCTAATAGGGCTGGGCTCACTGAAAAGGCCTTGATTTGTCCAATCAATCCATGTGGGAAAGACAAGTGAGCAACTCTACTACTATTTCGACATCTGAAGCAAGTGAGTCTGTTGACAAGCCCTAAACAAAGATCCTTTCAACATTTGATTAGCAGCATGGACCAAAAATGTATCTATTGTGTGTGTATGTGGATATCTGGGCATGTGTGTGCACATAGGCATGTGTGTGTGTGTGTGTCCTCTCTTTCTCACACCCATATAGTGTGTACACACATAAACTGTAACAGTAGTGAGAGTCAGAGTAAAACTAGAATCCAATTTCACATGGGCATCCTGGACATAGCAAATTAATGCTTCTGATGTAAAAAGAGGATAATAAAACCATCTACCGCATAGAGTTGTTATGAAGACCAAACATAACACACCATCTCTGTTATTCTCTGAGAGTTATTTATTTGATTGTAAGTGGAGAGAGTGTAGGATGAACCAGATAACTCTGGTTAATGGAATGGCAGAAAAAGCAATGAAGATCCCTCCAGGGTAATTTGGAGAAGTGAGCATGCTCTGAAACTTCTCTCTCTCTGATCCAGTTGCATAGATATTGTAGGTAAAATGTTTTATATAATAAAAAGAACACAACTGCCTTCAAAGATACTTTCAAAGATAACAGAGAACCCAGAGTTGCAAGCCTGAAACTAAATGATTATGAATTGCAGGGATTTGAACCAGATACAGGTAGTTGGGGTTGGAGACCCCTTTCCCAAATGGGGATTAGGACCAAGTACATCCCATGCATGGAAAGGACTATACTTCTGTTCTCTGTGTGAAGCCTGGAGGCCCATAAACTGAGACCATGTTATCTCTGCCTTCCTACAGCATATGGTGGCCAAGATTATGCCAGCAAAATGTGGCTGGTGGGAAGTGGGTTGCCTTTTGAGCCTACTACCTTGTTGTTCAAGTGGACCCAGGACTGCCCGGTATAGGAAGGGAGGGAGTCCTTCTGTAGGACTAGATTTATGCACTTTCCAGTTTGCACATACTTTAGTCTGTTACACTTCTTTGATGAAAGAAGAACTGGAATATCTTTTCCATCTCTCTGCCATTTCCACAGTGAAATAATAATAATATAATAGTCATTCATTCATTCATTCATCATAGATCTTCTGTTGTTGGCCAGATCCTATGCTGGAGAAATGCAGTCATAATACATCCAGTCCTTCCGGCCAGTAATAGCAATAACACAGCAAAGCATTTGCAATTCATAACGTCTTTGAGTCCTATATCAACCCTGTAAGGGATGTTAATTCCCATGCATTTAACAAATAAGCCTAAATGTCCCCCAGGTCAAGTTGTCTCCTTCAAACCACCTATTTAGTATGCTGTGAACTCGGATTTTCTGGTAACTTGTAAGAACCCAGAAGGTTATCTCTGCAAAATAAAGGACTCAGTCTGGGGTAGATGAGGACTACAGGGTTTCCTAGAGATAGCAAGGTCCACACTGGCATGAAAGAGGCAAAAGTTCTGAAAAACAAACCCTTTCCAACTGGAAGGAAAGTGGGAAATGGAGTAGAGGGAAACTGGTGGGTCAGGAGTGAGATGCTTTTTCATACCCACTAGCATAGCTATTGGGCTTCCCTTTTTGCTCATCTGGTAAACAATCCGCCTGCAATGAGAGACCTGGGTTTGATACCTGGGTAGGGAAGATCCCCTGGAGAAAGGAAAGGCTACCCGCTCCCGTATTCTGGCCTGGAGAATTCCATGGACTGTATAGTCTATGGGGTGGGAAAGAGTTGGACAAGACTGAGCGACTTTCACTTTCACTTTTCTTTCTTTCACTTCAGCATAGCTATAATGTAAGGGGGAAAAGGGAAAATAACTAGTGCTGTTAAGGAATACCTCCCACCCATATATTTCTGATATGAACATAAAATGGTGTAGCCACTTTGGAAAATAGTTTGGTGGGTCTTCAAAAAGTTAAACATAGAAATATATATATGTGTGTGTGTGTATGTGTACATGCTCAGTTGTGTCTGACTCTTTGTAACTCCATGAACTGTAGCCCACCAGGCTCCTCCATCCATGGGGTTTCTCCAGGCCAGAATGCTGAAGTGGGTTGCCATGCCCTTCTCCAAGGGATCTTTCCAACCCAGGGATCAAACCCAGGTCTCCCGCATTGCAGGCAGGTTCTTTACCATCTGAGTCACCAGGGAAGCCCAAGAATACTGGAGTGGGTAGCCTATTCATTCTCTAGGGAAACTTCCTTACCCAGGAATCGAACCAGGGTCTCCTGCATTGCCGGTGGATTCTTTACCAGCTGAGCTACCTGGCAGGCCCATGTGTGTGTGTGTGTGTGTGTGTGTGTGTGTAAGTTTAGTCATGTTTGATTCTTTGCGACCCCATGGACTATAGCCCACGAGGATAGTCTGTCCCTGGAATTTTCTAGGAAAGTATACTGGAGCATGTTGCCATTTCCTACTCCAGGGGATCTTCCCGACCAAGGGATCAAACCTGCATCTCCTGTGTCTCCTCCATTGGCAAGCAGATTCTTTACCACTAGTGGCATATGTATATATAATATATATGAATGATCCAGGAATTCCTCTCTTAGGTATAAACCCCCCAAATTGATAACAAGTACTCAAACAAATACACATGACTGCACTTTCATAGTAATATAATTCCAAAAGTTGGAAACCACCAAAATATTCATCAGTGAATGAATGGGTAAACAAATTATGGTATATACATACAATAGTACATTATTTAGCCATAAAAAGGAATGAAGTACTGATACACACAGCCATGTATAAATATGATCCTCAGAAACATTATGCTAAGGGAAAGCAGCCAAAAACCAAAAGGTGACATATTATATGTTCCATTTATATGAAATATCCAGAATAGGAAGATCCACAGTGACAGAGGGCAGATTGGTGGCTGCCAGGGACTTTGAGGAGGGGGGAGGAGGGAATAATGGTTTAATGGATACGGGTTCCCTTTTGGAGTGATGAAAATGTTGTGGAATTACAGAGAGATGATGGTTGCACAACACTGTGACTATACTAAATGTCACTGAATAAACTGTTGTTGTCACTTTTATTTTTTTATTATTATTATTTTTAATAAATTTATTTATTTTAGTTGGGCGCCAATTACTTTACAATATTGTAGTAGTTTTTTCGCCACACATTGACATGAATCAGCCATGGGTCCACACGTGCTCCCCATCCCGAACCCCCCTCTCACTCCCTCCATCCCATCCCCTTGGGCCATCCCACCGCCCCAGCCCTGAGCATCTGTCCCATACATCAAACCCGGAATGGTGTTCTGCTTCACACATGATAATATACATGTTTCAATGCTATTGTCCCAGAACGTCCCACCCTCACCTTCTCCCTCAGAGTCCATAAGACTGTTCTATGCATCTGTGTCTCTTATTCTGTCTCGCATATAGGGTTATCGTTACCATCTCTCAAATTCCATATATATGCATTATTATACTGTATTGATGTTTTTCTTTCTGGCTTACTTCACTCTGTATAATGGGCTCCAGTTTCATCCATCTCAGTAGAACCGATTCAAATGTATTTTTTTTAATGGCTGAGTAATATTCCATTGTGTATATGTACCACAGCTTCCTTATCCATTCGTCTGCTGATGGACATCTAGGTTGCTTCCATGTCCTGGCTATTGTAAACAGTGCTGTGATGAACATTGGGGTACACGCGTCTCTTTCAATTCTGGTTTCCTCAGTGTGTATGCCCAGCAGTGGGATTGCTGGGTCATATGGCAGTTCTATTCCCAGTTCTTTAAGGAATCTCCACAGTGGCTGTAGTAGTTTGCATTCCCACCAACAGTGTAAGAGGGTTCCCTTTTCTCCACACCCTCTCCAGCATTTATTGCTTGTAGACTTTTGGATAGCAGCCATTCTGACTGGTGTGAAATGATACCTCATTGTGGTTTTGATTTGCATTTCTCTAATAATGAGTGATGTTGAGCATCTTTTCATGTGTTTGTTAGCCATCTGTATGTCTTCTGTGGAGAAATGTCTGTTTAGTTCTTTGGCCCATTTTTTGATTGGGTCATTTATTTTTCTGGAATTCAGCTGCAGAAGTTGCTTGTATATTTTTGAGATTAATTGTTTGTCTGTTGCTTCATTTGCTATTATTTTCTCCCATCCTTAAGGCTGTCTTTTCACCTTGTTTATAGTTTCCTTTGTTGTGCAAAAGCTTTTAATTTTAATTAGGTCCCATTTGTTTATTTTTGCTTTTATTTCCAATATTCTGGGAGGTGGGTCATGGAGGATCCTGCTGTGATTTATGTCGGAGAGTGTTTTACCTATGTTTTCCTCTAGGAGTTTTATAGTTTCTGGTCTTACGTTTAGATCTTTAATCCATTTTGCATTTATTTTTGTGTATGGTGTTAGGAAGTGTTCTAGTTTCATTCTTTTACAAGTGGTTGACCAGTTTTCCCAGCACCACTTGTTAAAGAGATTGTCTTTTCTCCATTGTATATTCTTGCCTCCTTTGTCGAAGATCAGGTGTCCATAGGTGCGTGGGTTTATCTCTGGGCTTTCTATTTTGTTCCATTGATCTATATTTCTATTGTTGTCACTTTTAAATTGGTGGTTTTATGTTATGTGAATTTCACCTCAGCAACAACTACAAAAATAATGAAATATCCCAGTGTCTCTGGCCCCAAAGTTTGCATCTTCTTGCTTTCGACAGCCATGGTGCTTCTCTCATTTGGTTTGATCATAGAACCAGTAGAAACACAAGTTTATCCGTGCCAGAAAGGATGGAAGCTAAGTATAAATAACCTCAAAAGTAACCATGAAATGGTCAAAAATAACAAAATTCTTTTAAATTCTTTTTTTATTCTCTTTCTGGCCAACAAAGACATTTAACCAGCTCTCAAACCCTTTCTAATACTTAGTTTTAAAAGTTGAGCCTAAGATGAGCAATTTCTTTGTTTGAAGAATTGCTGGCACAGGTCGGGGTCTTGGGACTGATTTAGGAAGGAGAGGCAGAATGTCAAGAAATACAGATGGGGAAGGGATGGGTCAGAAGACGTGGGGGAGAGAAAAGAAACAAATGTGTACATAGCTTCTCTCCCTGATGAAAAGTAAACCTCTCTCAGGCCAAGAAGCATGTCTCATTCATCACCACCAGAATTTATTATAGAATCCCATTTATAAGGGAACTCAGTAAATATTTGTTTAGTAAGTAAACTATAAAGGAAAATACATTTGGTTTCACCCTGCTGGCCTAACTCATGAATCATCACACTTAGGAAAGGCAAGGCTTCTTATCTCATAACTAATTGAGCTCTTTTGTTCATTTAATTCACACACACATCCATCCACTTTCCCTCCATTTAAAATTTGACAACCTTATATTGATTGCTTACCCTACACCAGACACTATTCTAGAAGCTGTGGCTAAAGATATGAATAAGACACTGTCTTTGCCCTTCTATGGGAGGAGATTCCGAGCAGAAGGAAATGGAGTTTGAGAGGTAGGCAGAGGCTGGGCAGTGAAGGGCTTGGAGAAGTGCAAGGAAGATCAGTCAGGTGGAGAGGTTTCCTGGGCCTGTCAACCCAAGGAGCCTTGTTTTTTTAGGTGACTCAAGTGGAAACCAGGGAAGCCCCTTCTTTATTAAGCCTAAGGACAAGGATAGGGTTTGAAGACGGGGATAAAAACAAGATCAAAAAAACAAGCAAATTAAATAGCAAAAGGAGGAGTAAACTATTAATCAGGAAAAGAGCCGAAATAATATCAACAGTTGAATGGTGATACCCCACCCTCATCATTATTGGATGCTGGCTCCATGGATAAGTGGCAGCACTGCCTGATATAAAAACAAAGATCAGGGTGAGCATTCATTGTGATGATGAGCCTGGTGTGACTGTTGCCCTAAATGCTGATAGAAGGCAGAATGTGCCCCCGTCCCAAGATGTCTTCTTCCTAATCCTTAGATCCTGCAAATGAATATCTTATGTCACATGACAAAACAGACTTTGCGGTTATAATGAAGATAGGGAGATTATCTCAGATTATCAAGGGGACACTTGAGCCCTTAAAAGCATGGAAAGAATTCCGTGGAATAAGAAATGTGATACACATGGAGAAGTCAGGAATGTTTGCAGCAGAAGGACTCAACCTACTGTTACTGGAGGAGGGACAATTGGAAAACAGAAGTGCCAGCAGCCTCTCAGAGCAAATACTGTTCCCAGGTGACACCAGCCAGGAAACAGAGACTTCAGTCTTACAACTGTAAGGAACTGAATGAGCATGGAGGTAGGTGGATGCCCAGAGCCTCCAAAAATGAATCAGCCTCTTGACACGTTGATTTCAGCCCCATTGGCAACTCAGCAGAAGACCCAGTGGAGCCATGTTGCACCAGGCTTTGATCTACAGAAATGTGAGATGATAAGAAGATTTTGTTGTCGGCTGTTATATCTATGGTAATCTGTAATCTGTTAGGGAAGCAATAAATAACTAATCACTGCCTTTAACAAGAATTTGTTCCACAGCTATTAAAATAGTGAGTTACTCCAGAGCAGAGGGTATATTTCATTATCCTTGAGGTTAAGAACATAGACTCTGGAGTTAGACCACTGGGGTTCAAATTCTGTCTCTGACATGTACTGCTAGGTAACACTGGGTCAATTTTTTAATCACTCTGAGTGTGGTAGAACTTCCTATGTGTTAGTCACTCGGTTATGTCCAATTCTATGCAACCCTGTGGACTGTAGCTTGCCAGACTCCTCTGTCTATGGAATTCTCCAGGCAAGAATACCAGAGTAGAAAAAAAAAAAGAATACAGAGTGGGTTGCCATTGCCTTCTAAGGGCTGTCTTAAAGAGTACATGAGTCAATATTGGTAACTTGGAACTGTGCCTGGAAGAAGGCAAATGCTAAAAGTGTTCGATTTTATTATGAAGATGTGTCTGGGATGTGGTAGAAGCATTAGATGAACAATAGGTTTTCTCAGGGCTTCCCTGGTGATTCAGTGGTAAAGAATCCGCCTACCAATGCAGGAGACACAGGTTCAATCCCTGATGCAGGAAGATCCCACATGCCATGGAGCAACTGAGGTCATCCGCCACAACTACAGAGCCTGTGCTCTAGAGCCCACAAGCTGCAACTACTGAGCCCACATGCCCTAGAGCCTGTGCTCTGCAACAAGAGAAGCCACCGAAATGAGAAGCCAATGCACCACAACTAGAGAGTAGCCCCCACTGTCTGCAACTAGAGAAAAATGCCCACAGCAACAAAGACCCAGCACAGCCTATATTAAAAATAAGTTTTCTCCTTATAGGAGATGCAGTGTTTTACCATCTAAGATTGCTTCTTTAGGACTGACACACTCATTCCCCAGATACTGGGATTATTGGCTGAGGAGAGCTACCTTACCCAAGGTCACATGTCTTTGGGGCCAGCCTGCATCCAATAACTGGTCATTCCTGGGCAGCTGGGTCTGGCTCCCTTGCATGATTCAGGACAACTCTTAATGGCCATCCCAGATTCACAGCTCCACTGGAACTGGCCATAGTCTTTGTTGCAATGTCCCAGCAGCTTGTCTTCCTCACCTCACCCCACCCCGTTCCATCTGCCTCTCTCTCTCTCTCAGAGATGGTGATCCCGAGATGGTTCCCCAAGAAAGTTTCTGCTCACAGATCGTCTCAGAGTTTGGTTTTCAACAAACCTGACATAATACACTTCTCTTTCCCCCTTTTCTTCCTCTTCTTGCTATTTGCTAACTGTGCTCTATATGCTGCAACACTGTTCTTAGTCATCTTAAAGCCCTTCTAATCTTTACAGCTATAATGCAAGGTAGATATTCTTTGTTGTCTTATAATTGGGAAGCCAAGACATTGAATGGTGGCCTGCCAGCTCAAAATGCTCCAAGAGGCAAAGCCAGGATAAGACCCTGAGTGCATTGGAGAATTCAGAGCCAGAGGCACTCTGTTTATTGCATTGAATTGACCACCTTGCCCTTGGATCTTCCCTTTGGATGTGAGTTGTCATTCCTTTGGATATGGAGTCTTGAGCTACTTTTGCTGCTTCAGAGGTGATTTCCATATTTCTTTTCCAAGAATGTTTGGGTTTGTCCCCAGCATCTCCTTTCTCCTGAGTGGGAGCAGTCAGGGAGCACTGCAGTTGTGGCCCCACACATCGGGAGAAGGTAAAATCTCCCATGTGACCAGATGGCATATTCTCTTTAGGGGCATCATGTGGCATCCTTCTAGGACTAGTGCCCCTCCTCTAAGGACCAAAGATCCCTTATACAATCCCATCACCTGAGAGTTTTGTCGGACAGGTCTGTGAATGGTCAGAAAGACCAGGCTCAACTTTGTTCCTAGGTCCTCACTCTTCCAAAGTAGTCTGGACAATAAACACTGTCCATTAATTTGCATCCACAGTCTCTGGGTATAAGAGTTAGAATCTTAAAACATTATCCTGCTATGTCATGCAAGCTAGTATTGAAGAAAACTTTCTGCTACAGCATGTGCATCACAATGTTGTTTATAGAAGCAAAAGAACAAGGGATTAATCTAAATGTATAACAAGAGAACAGCTAAACCAATGTGAGCAGATAGCATTGTCATAGCAATCATGTTTTCAAATAATATTTAATGGCGTGGAAAAATGACTCAAAATATATTATGTGAAGAAAAATAGAATAGTAAATACTTTCACTGAATTTTGTCACTAATTCTTCATGTAACATGCTAATAAAAAAAGACTGGAATAAAATACATCATAGTGGCTATTAGGTGGGAAATGTGGGATTCTATGTTTTGCTTTTATTTACTTCTACATATATTATTGTATTTTCCAAATTTTGTGCAAATAGTGTGAACGACTTCTATTATCAAGGGAAAAAAACTATTTAAAAGATACTGTAACAATCTATTTTTATAATTGGTTTCTTTGGTAATAAAACTCATTTTGGGGTCTTATAATCCAACTCAGTAGTATTCAGAGAATTATCATCATTTCTTGTCCAGTATTCTTTTTTAATTCATAACCTCAGTATTTATGTACTATCTTTTGTGTTTGTCAGTCAGTAATTATAACCAAAGCATTAAAATTATTCTAATTAATGAATATTAGGGTGTTCTATGTGACATACTTTGTTGGTTTGTTTTTTTAAAGGACATGAAATCAAAGCAATTATTCAAAAAACCTCATAAATGCATAGCTCATACCAGGTATTCCCTTAGGTAGTAAGGTTATAGGGACAAATGCAAAGTCAAGTGGGTCTTAGGAAGCATCACTATGAACAAAGCTAGTGGAGGTGATGAAATTCCAGTTGAGCTATTCCAAATCCTAAAAGATGATGCTTTGAAAGTGCTGCACTCAATATGCCAGCAAATCTGGAAAACTCAGCAGTGGCCACAGGACTGCAAAAGGTCAGTTTTCATTCCAATCCCAAAGAAAGGCAATGCCAAAGAATGTTCAACCTACCACACAATTGTACTCATCTCACATGCTAGCAAAGTAATGCTCAAAATTCTCCAAGCAAGGCTTCAACAGTACGTGAACCGTGAACTTCCAGATGTTCAAGCTGGATTTAGAAAAAGCAGAGGAACCAGAGATCAAATTGCCAACATCTGTTGGATCATTGAAAAAGCAAGAGAGTTCCGGAAAGACATTTACTTCTGTTTTATGGACTATGCCAAAGCCTTTGACTGTGTGGATCACAATAAACTGTGGAAAATTCTTCAAGAGATGGGAATACCAGATCACCTTACCTGCCTCCTGAGAAATCTGTATGCAGGTCAAGAAACAACAGTTAGAACTGGACATGGAACAACAGACTGAATCCAAATCGGGAAAGGAGTACGTCAAGGCTGTATATTGTCACCCTGCTTATTTAACTTATATACAGAGTACATCACTTGAAATGCTGGGCTGGATGAAGCACAAGCTAGAATCAAGATTGCCAGGAGAAATATCGATAACCTCAGATACACAGATGACACCACCCTTATGGCAGAAAGTGAAGACGAACTGAAGAGCCTCTTGATGAAAGTGAAAGAGGAGAGTGAAACAGTTGGCTTAAAACTCAACATTCAGAAAATTAAGATCATGGCATCCTGTCCCATCATTTAATGGCGATAGATGGGAAAACAGTGGAAACAGTGACAGACTTTATTTTGGGGGGCTCCAAAATCACTGCAGATGGTGACTACAGCCATGAAATTAAAAGATACTTGCTTCTTGGAAGAAAAGTTATGACCAACCCAGACAGGATATTAAAAGGTAGAGACATTACTCTGCCAACAAAGGTCCATCTAGTCAAGGCTATTGTTTTTCCAGTGGTCATGTATGGATGTGAGAGTTGCACTATAAAGAAAGCTGAGGGCTGAAGAATTGATGTGTTTGAACTGTGGTGCTGGAGAAGACTCTTGAGAGTCCCTTGGACTGCAAGGAGATCCAACCAGTCAATCCTAAAGGAAATCAGTCCTGAATATTCATTGGAAGGACTGATGCTGAAGCTGAAGCACCAGTACTTTGGCCACCTGATGCGAAGAACTGACTAATTGGAAAAGACCCTGATGCTGGGAAAGATTGAAGGTGGGAGGAGAAGGGGATGACAGAGAATGAGATGGTTGGATGGCATCACCAACATGATGGTCATTAGTTTGAGTAGGCTCTGGGAGTTGGTGATGGATAGGGAAGCCTGGCATGCTGCAGTCCATAGAGTCGCTAAGAGTCAGACATGACTGAGCGACTGAACTGAACTGTTTCCTTCTAAAAATCCACAATGCATTACATTTTATGCTGCCATTACCTTAAGTACCAAGAATCATGAGAATACAGAGTGGAATAATCAACTCTAGAGCCATTAATAAATAGTACATGGAGCAAGTGGTTTTTAAAAAAAATTTTATTGTAGTATAGTTGATTTCCAAAGTTGTGTTAGTTTCTGCTGTACAGAAAAGTGAATCAGTTTTACATATACATATATCCACTCTTTTATAGATTATTTTTCCATTATAAGTCATTACAGAGTATTGAGTATAGTTCCCAGTGCTGTACAATAGGTCCTTATTAGTTAGCTATTTTATATATAGTAGTGTGTATGTGTAGTGTATATAGTGTATGTCAATCCCAATCTCCCAGTTTAGCACTCCCCCTTTGTCCCCTGGTAACCATAAGTTTGTTTTTAATATCTGTGACTATATTTCTGTTTTGTAAATAAGTTCATTCATACCATTTTTTAGATTTCACCTATAAGTGATATCGTCTATTTGTCTTCTCTGTCTGACTTCATTTAGAATGATAATCTCTAGATCTATCCATGTTGCTGCAAATGGCATTATTTCATTCTTTTTTATGGCTGAGCAGTATTCCATTGTGTATATATATCACATCTTCTTTATCCATTCCTCTGTCAATGGACCTTAGGTTGCTTCCATGTCCTGACTATTGTAAATAGTGCTGTAATGAATATTGGAGGTGTACATATCTTTTTGAATTATGGTTTTCTCTGGATATATGCCCAAGAGTGGGATTGATTTTTCAAATAAATTTCAAAGGATAAATAAGAGTTATCTAGACTGAGAAAGGGACTTCCCTGGTGGCTCATACGGTAAAGAATTTGCCTGCAATTCAGGAGACCCAGGTTCGATCCCTGGGCTGGGAAGATCCCTTGGAGAAGGGAGTGGCTACTCACTCCAGTATTCCTGCCTGGGAAATCCCATGGACAGAGAAGCCTGATGGGCACAGTCCATGAGGTTGCTAAGAGCTAGACATGACTGAGCGATTTAACACACACTTACAGACTGAGAAAAATGAGAAATGGCCATTGTAAGAAGAGGGAATGATATAAGCAGAAGTTCAAAGTTGTGAAAATACATGCTGTATTAGGAAAATATGCAAACCTGGCAAAATACATGACTGGAAAAGTGAGGGTCCAGATTGGGAGAGTATTTGAATGTTGTGTTAAGGTATTTTTAGTTTGGTTTGTTAAGGAAATAGGCTGCTGCTAAGTCACTTCAGTCGTGTCCGACTCTGTGCGACCCCATAGACGGCAGCCCACCAGGCTCCGCCGTCCCTAGGATTCTCCAGGCAAGAATACTGGAGTGGGTTGCCATTTCCTTCTCCAGTGCATGAAAGGGAAAAGTGAAAGTGAAGTCGCTCAGTCGTGTCCGACTCTTAGCGACCCCATGGACTGTAGCCTACCAGGCTCCTCCGTCCATGGGATTTTCCAGGCAAGAGTACTGGAGTGGGGTGCCATTGCCTTCTCTGAAGGAAATAGGAAATGTTGGGTAATTCCTATATCTATACAGCACATGAATGGGGTTAGATGATTCATCAATTCAGCATGAATACACTTAGATTCCAACAGCTTGATCAACTGAATTGATAGAAATACCCTAACGCATCAGAGTACAATTATTTTGTCTTTTATTTAGCATCTGTCCTATGTGCTCAGTCTTGTTTTAGGCACTATGAGTAATACACTAAAATGCTAAAAATCATTTTTTTTTCTAAGTACATTTATAATTTGCCAAATATAGGCCATAGGAAAATGATGATGATACTTTAAACAATAAATGTTATTTGGAGATTAAACCAAAATATGTGGCCAAACTCTGAAAGAATAAGAGGACTGGGAATCCTAAGATCCCTCCAGTGTCAGTACAAGTTATAGCATCATTATGTGTGTGGACTGCTGTTTCCTGTTTCCAATGGTGGTAGACCATGCATTGCAGATGCCTCATGAACATGGAAGAAGGGAGGTATGACCCAGTGACCCACTGAGATATCACTTTGATGTACCATGATTTTCTCTGAGAGTGAGACTAAGGCTAGCCAATATGCTCTGTGTCTCCTACCACACAGGGAACAGAGGGAGTGATGGTTAATTTTATATGTCAACATGGCCAGGCTGCTGTGTCTAGGTATTTGGTCAAACACCAGTCTTGGTTTTGCCCTGAAAGTATTTTTAAATGAGATTAACATATAAATTAGTAAACTCTGTGTAAAGAAGTTTACTTTTTATAATGGGAGTGCAACTCAATCAATCAATTTAAGAGGAAAAAGGTTTACCTCCATAAGGAAGAGGGAATTCTCCCTACGCTCTGTGTTTGGACTCAAACTGCAACATCAACTCTTCCCGCCAGCCTCCCTGCAGATTTTGGACTTGCTGCTTCCACAATCATGTGAGCCAGTTCCTTAAAACAAATTGATCTCTTGATAGACAGATCTGACCTGTCTGTCGTTCCTATCTACCTATCTATTTACCGACACATCTATTCATCCATCTATCTATCAATCCACATACCTACATGCACATTCTATTGGTTCTGTGTCTCCAGAGAACCCTGACTAGTACAGAAGGGAATGGGTACCTCAGTCACATTTGGAAAATTCCCATTCTTCCTTCAAGATTTATAGTTCAGCTTGTCACCTACAAAGTGATATCTTCCATGGTGTTTCAACTTGGGGTCAGATACATTTTCTCATTCTGTAATAATTGTTTCTATATTCTCCTTAGAGAATTAGGATCAACTCTTTGGAAAATGCATCTTTTACAGTTTACCCAGGCACCTAGCTACCTAGACAGCTTCTTCCAAGTCTTCAGTATTAATATTTAAGGGAGAAGCTGAATATTTGAGTCAATGAGAGATCACAGAATCTTTACCTTGTTTCCTGTTAGCCTCCTCCTTTTTTGATCACAACTAGAAAGTGAATTATGTCTCCAGTGAAGCCTTGCACTTAGTAGGCATTCAGTAAGTATTTGTTGAAACAAATGAAATGTCATGAACATGTTCCATGCTCGTGCCTTCCAGCAAAATAAAACCAACCTTCCGTGTCCTGTTTGGCTGTCTTAGATCAGACTCCATAATCCACCCCACTCCCAACCCCCTTTGAAGTCGTTATTTATTCCTTACCAGGTGTTCTGATTCATTAGTGGTTTCCATTAAAGCTATGGTTGAAAAGAGACTTTCATTTGCAACCCTCAAGCATGGTGTTTTTATTGGCCGTCTTCTCCTGCTCTGAAATAATTACTTTTTTGAGGTGCTGAACTTTTTCATGTTTGTCTCTCCTCCCTGAAAGCCTTTCCTTTGATCTTTCTGGAAGAACTTGCCCAGGCCCATTTAGTAATGCCAGAGGATCTTAAAGGAAAATAAATCATTGACTATTGATGCTGAAAAAGACCCCAGGAGATGCTTTTGTTCAAACTCTTTCAGTGAGGTCACAGTTTTCAAAATAAGCCATGTGAATGGTGGTAGTTGTGGTAATAAAAATAATAACAATAATAGCATGTGCCGTAGACTTTACCATTTGCAAAGGATTTTCATTGATGGGATTATTTTTCATACAGTACATTATGCAGAGTGAAGTAGCTTGGAGGGTGAAAACAGATCACTGGTCTGATGTCAGGGGGCCTCTGTTAGAATTCTGTTTCCTGTTTACAATGGTGTTGCCACTTCTCTTCTGTTATGACTTTGGGCAAGTCACTTCACCTTTATGAGCCTGTGTTTCCCCAACCATAAGATGGGAATAAACAAAGCCCCTCAAGACAAAGAAAGCAAAAGATCTCTGAACATTACCTCAGGTAATGTTCTACCTGGGCTTCCCTGGTGGCTCAGATGGTAAAGAACACATGTAAACTCATGGCTGATTCATGTCAATGTAGGGCAAAAAACACTACAATATTGTAAAGTAATTAGCCCCCAACTAAAATAAATAAATTTATAAAAAAATAAATAAATAAAATAAAATTGACTTTGCCTAAAAAAAAAAAAAAAAAAGAATCTGCCTACAATGCAGGAGGCCTGGGTTCAATCCCTGGGTCAGGAAGATCCCCTGGAGAAGGGAGCAGCAACCCACTCCAGTATTCTTGCCTGGAGAATTTCATGGACAGAGGAGCCTGGCGGGCTACAGTTGATGGGGTCACAAAGAGTCAGATACGACTGAGCAGCTAAGAATGCAATGTTCTACCAAAATATAAAGTATGGCAACATTTTACTTCAGCTTCTTACTTGACTTTTTATTGCTGTTATCAGCAAAACACAATTTTTAAGGAATTTTATTTTTAATGAGAAGTAAATTTGTGCCAACTATATAGGTGCTAATTGAATTCAAAGTGAAAAGCTTAATTTATCAGGGATGCCACTCAAATCATAGCATTCATTAATACAGTCTTGAAATTTGTGACATGTTAGTATGTGATTCACTGTCTCCTCCATGGCTAAGTTGCTTTTTTTAAAGAAACACACTTTTTCTTCACTACCCATTACTTTTTTTATGCTTATAAAAAGTTCACTTATTCATTGACTCAGTAGATATTTATTGATCCATGTGCCGGGTACAAGTCAAATACTGGGGAAAATAGCAAGTAACAAAATAAAATTTCTGCCCTTATGAGGCTTACATTTTAGGAGGAGGAGATGGATGGCAAATATAAAGTGAATATATATATGTCAACCCAATCTTCCAATTCATCCCACCCTCCTCCTTTCCCCATTTGATGTCCATACATTTGTTCTCTATGTTTGTGCCTCTACTTCTACTTTGTAAATATGTTCATCTGTACTATTTTTTCTAGGTTTCTACATATGTATGTTAATATATGATATTTATTTTTCTCTGTCTGACTTACTTTACTCCATATGACAGTCTCTAGGTCTATCCACATCTCTGCAAGTGGTCAAAATCATAGAGTTAGAAAGTACCTTATTAGATGCCAGGAGCCAGGCAGTGTGGGGTGGGGTGGGAGTCAAGAGGGGAAATGGGGAGTTAGTGTTTAATGGGGACACAGTTTCACTTTAGGGAGGTGAAAAATTCAGGAGATGGATGATGGTGAGATTTGCATAACAATGTGAACGTACTTAGTGCCACTGAACTGTACAGTTAAGTAAAGTTAAAATGTTATTGTTGTTGTTCATTTGCTAAGTCATGTCTGACTGTTTGTGACCCCATGGATTGCAGCATGCCAGGCTTCCCTGTCCTTTACTATCTCCCAGAATTTGCTCAAACTCATGTCCATTTCAGAGAAGGCAATGGCACCCCACTCCAGGACTCTTGCCTGGAAAATCCCATGGACGGAGGAGTCTAGTAGGCTGCAGTCCATGGGGTTGCGAAGAGTCGGGCACAACTGAGCGGCTTCACTTTCATTTTTCACCTTCATGCATTGGAGAAGGAAATGGCAACCCATTCCAGTGTTCTTGCTTAGAGGATCCCAGGGACGGCAGAGCCTGGTGGGCTGCCATCTATGGGGTCGCACAGAGTCGGACACGACTGAAGCGACTTAGCAGCAGCAGCAGCATGTCCATTGAGTCAGTGATGCTATCTAAACATCTCATCCTCTGCCAACCCTTTCTTCTTTTGCTTTCAGTCTTTCCCAGCATCAGGGTCTTTTCCAGTGGGCTGGCTCTTAGCATCAGGTGGCCAAAGTACTGGAGCTTGGACTTCACCATCAGTCCTTCTAATGAATATTCAGGGTTGATTTCCTTTAGGATTGAATGATTTGATCTCCTTGCAGTCTGAGGAACTCTCAAGAGTCTTCTCCAGCACTACAATTTGAAAGCATCAATTCTTTAGTACTCAGCTGGTCCAAATCTCACATTGTGCATGACTTTTGGAAAAATCATAGCTTTGACTATATGGACCTTTGCCGACAAAGTGATGTCTCTGCTTTTTAATACACTGTCTAGGTTTGTCATAGCTTTTCTTCCAAAGAGCAAACATCTTTTAAACATTAAAAAAGCTAAGGTCATGGCATTCAGTCCCATCACTTCATGACAAGTAGAAGGGGAAAAAGTGGAAGCAGCAACAGATCTTATTTTCTTGGGCTCCAAAATTACTGTGGACAGTGACTACACCATGAAAGCTTAAAGTGGTGTGTTTTATACTGTGACTTTTACCACAATAAAAAACTTTTTAAGGAATTAAAAGAAAATATATAGTATTCTGGGAGATAATATACATATGGAGAGAAATAAAGAGTGGTAGAAGGAGAAGGAGCACTTGAAGGTAAATTGTGAGCATAGAAAACTGTGCAGACCAGAAGGAAGTGAGGGAGGAGCCATGGGATATCTGAAGGAAGAGCAACTAGGCAGTGGGAACAGCAAGCACAAAGGCTAAGAGGCGTGGTCATACTTAGCATCTCTGAGGAACAGCAGGGAGGTTAGGTGACTGAAGTCCAGAGGGTAGAAGAGAGGAATAGTTTATGAGGTCTGAAAGACAGTGGTATTGAACACAGAGTGACATAAATGGCCCTGCAAGGTCACATAAGTCTTTGGAAACAAGTGCACAAGGCTGTCATCCTTTATTTTAAGAAGAAAAAGAGTTGCAAGTTTTTCAGTGGAAGGGTGACATGGTTCAGTGTGTTTTTAAAGGATCAGTCCAGCTACTGTGTTAATAAACCATAAGAGAACAAAGATGAAACAGGGAATTATTGTAAGCTTGCTTCTGAAGATGAGGAAACTTGGACTACTATAGTCATAGTAGAGATGACCAAAGTGACTTGTGACCATCAGAATAGGCTGTATAATGTTATGATAACAAAAGATATCTGATATCTCAGTGGCATAGAACAACAAAGATTTATTTCTTGTTGAAGTACATGTTCTTCATGGAATGTCTGTGGTTCTGATTCATGTCATTTTCACTTCAAGACCCAGGCTGGCAAGTTGGTTTCCATCTGGAACAGTGGAAGGTGTAAAACAGACATTGGCCAAATGAAGTCACAGAATTGCTCCTGAGGTCAGCAATGCAAAGATGAAAAATCCTTCTGCCCACGGGTATGAGCATCACAAGGAAAGAAGTCAGGATAGTTGGAAAATAATTCCATCATGTACCACATGGTCTAATCCAGCTTCCACTCTGAAGACAGAGGCAACAGATTTGCTATGGATTGGACCTGAGCTGCAGATAAAAAGAAATGAGTGAAGAATGGCCTCAAGGATTTGACCTGATCAAGTGGAAAGACAGAGTTAGTCTTTTCCAAGATGAATATGACTGTGGGAGGAGCAGGTTTGGGGCATGCTAAGTTTAATAAGTTACTCATTTAACATCCAAGTACAAATGTCAAGGATGCAGTTGGATACTGAGTCTGAAGTTCAAAAAAGTAGTTTAGATGATAAAAGAAATTTTGGAGTCATATCCAATGTAGAAAAATGGAAAATACAGAAAAACATTTTTTAAAAAAGGAAACATATAGAACAGATTTATAATTGAAATGCAAGGAACTACACATGTTTAATGTCTACAGTCTGATAGGTTAGACATATGCAAACACCTGTGATACCATCACCACAGTCAAGGAAACAGACACACTCAACAGTTTGAGATGGAAATCCTAATGGATGTATAGGTGAGGCTTTTCCTACAACCTAGCAACAGGAGAATTTTTCTCTTTGGGGTACATACTGGCCCAACCAACCATATACTATTCATTTTGTTTCTCGTTTTTCCACTGCTCCTTGTAAGTACATTAAGAACTCACAGGGATGAGGTCACTGGGTTGAGGCTAGGATTTAGGTATTCCCAACTTTCTTGGCAATAATGATATCAGAACCTTGTTCCATTTGTAACAGAAAGAATTTCTAATGTTACAACCACTTATCCGTTACTTGAATGTTATCTTTAACATCTTTGAAAAACACTGATGCAAGCTGTATGTATACACCTCCCGTGAAAAGGATCTCTTTATCTCACAAAGCCCCTCTTTCCATCTTTCCACACTTGTGATGAAGAAAAAGTTCCTTTGTGTATGAAACCAAGTCTGACTTCCAGTAACTTCCATCTCATAGTCCTATTTCTACCCCTAGGGGCTAAAATAGAATGAATTTAACAAGCCTATTGCTTTTTTTTTTTTTTTTTTAAGTGTAACAGCTCTTCAACTTGACTACAATTCCCTCTAGTTATGTCAAGGTCTGATAACCCACGAAAAGGAGATATTCCCAAGTGTCGGCTTCTTCTGTGTAATTGACTTTTCTGCTCAGTGCTCAGTTCAGGCAAGCCACTGTTGATCTGCTGCTCTGACGTCCCCTCTGTGTACACAGCCAAATGGAGTGCAACAGCTAGGGTACAGGTAATGGCTATGGGTGGATGTCAAGGGTCCTGATACATCTCCATTTCATTTGTTAACGAAATTGCCCATTCTCAGGGCCCTAAAGGAGACCTGACCTTGGTACCCAATGATCCTAACAAATGTGGAATTTGCATGCAAATGGCACCCTTGTTTCGGTGCCAGATGGTCAAGTGGCCTTTGGTATATCCAGGGCATCACTGTATTCACACAATGACAGCATTTGTATGAAGTCTTTATGCTCATTTAAGAGTGAGAGTGGTAAATACACAAAAGCAGGAGCTGTAAACCAGACAGACCTGGTTCAAAGCCAGCCTCTACCACTTACTATCTTGTGCCCTTGGACTAGCTAGGCTATCTCCCTGGACCTCATTTTCCTCTTATATTTGCAAATCAGAGAAGTAATATACTCCCCACAGTGTTGTCATTGAGATCAAACAAGCAAATGGTCTAATATAGTGCTCAACACATAAAAGATACCCCGGATATAAGTTATCTTCTTCAATTTTTCTGTTTACAATGTGTTTTTTAATAGATTGTATAATGGCAACAGGGAATTATTTGATCAAAATTTTAGCTTTCAGACAGGGCCATTGCATGTGTAAATACACTCTATTCTAGGAAGAAAAAACTATAGAGGAGATTGTACACTCTCATCCTTGAAACATTCTCTGTTCTACCCAGATTTCATTACTCATATTTCTGTCTCTCCATCTACAAAATGCTTAGACTGAACTAGACAATCTCTAAGGTCTTACACTCTATTCTTACACTGATCTGTTATTCACATGGCAATCTATAGCTGTTTTATTCTGCTTTTGAAAGAAAGTTGAGAGAAGCACTAACAGTTTTTGGGAACCACCTCCCTTCCAGGGACTCTGTTGGATACTCTGCTTAGCAACATTTTATGTTCTCTACCACTCTATGAAGGAGTCATAATTACTCCTTTCTCACAGGTAGATGGAGAAGGTCATCAGTTCAGTTGCTCAGTCGTGTCTGACTCTTTGTGACCCCATGGACTACAGCACGCCAGGCCTCCCTGTCCATCACCAACTACCGGAGTTTACTCAGACTCGTGTCCATTCAGTCAGTGATGCCATCCAACCATCTCATCCTTTGTCATCTCCTCCTCCTGCCTTCAATCTTTCCCAGCATCAGGGTCTTTTCAAATGAGTCAATTCTTCGCATTAGTTGGTCAAAGTATTGGAGTTTCAACTTCGGCATCAGTCCTTCCAATGAATATTCAGGACTGATTTCCTTTTAGGATGAACTGATTGGATTTCCTTGCAGTCGAAGGGACTTTCAAGAGTCTTCTCCAACAACACAATTCAAAAGCATCAATTCTTTGGCACTCAGCTTTCTTTATAGTTCTACTCTCACATCCATACATAACCACTGTAACAACCATAACTTTGGATTAAAGATTTACAGAGAAGCTCCAGCAAGATGGTAGGTGCTGGAGTGGCAGCTGGGGCAGTACTGGCATGCCTGTGAGGAGATATCCCACGTCCAAGGGAAGAGAAGCCCCAGCAAGATGGTAGGTGCAGGAGGGGCGGCTGCACAGTGCTGGAGCAACTTTGAGGAGATATCCCACGTCCAAGGGCAAAGGAGAAGCCTCAGAAAAATGGTAGAATGGGCAAAATCACATTTAGAATCAAACCCCATACCCACCAGAGATGCTCAGAGGGCTCAAACAAACCTTGTGTGCACCAGGACCCAGAGACCCCACAGAGACTGAGACAGAACTGTGTTTGGGTGTCCCCTGAGGAGGTAAGGGTCAGCAGTGGACTACTGCAGGGGCAGGGGCTCTGGGTGCAGTAGACCTGGGTATGGCATAAGCCCTCTTGGAGGGGGTCACCATTAACCCACCATAGAGCCACCGGAACTTACACAGGACTGGGGAAACAGACTCTTGGAGGGCACAAACAGAACCTTGTGTGTACCAGGACCCAGGAGAAAGGAGCAGTGACCCCACAAGAGACTGACCCACACTTGTCTGTGAGTGTCCTGGAGTCTCTGGTGGAGGCGTGGATCAGCAGTGGCCTGCTGCAGGGTTGGGGGCACTGAGTGTACAATGTGTGCATAGGACCTTTTGAAGAAGGAGGAGGTCATAGAGATTAATAAATTGGCAAAATCACTCGTGATTAGTAAGTAGCAAGTTTCCTAATTTACATGAGGACTTGACTTCAGGGAAGGGTATCTTGTCCCACAACTGAGAGATACAAGAGTCCTTATTCATTCCCAGGAGAGAACATCATGGAACAGAGAAAAAGTACAGAGTCCAAACTTCTAACTTTTACTCTATGCCTAAATTGAACCATTCTTTTTCAAAGGAACTGAAAAATTATCTACTATTCTTAGTTTTACCTTCATGTCCACCCTGAAATGTATGTGAGCTGGTTAAAGCAGATTTAAATACAGGTATGAGGAGCTGCAAGTCTAAGATGAAAGGTTGCATTACTCACTGTGTGACCCAGGGAAGGTTGCTTGCACCTTATGAACCCCAGCATCTTCACTTGTCAAATAAAAGAGGTGGACCAGGCTCTTAAACTGTGGTCCCCAGACCAGCAGCATCAGCATCACCTGGGAACTTATTAGAAATGCAAACCTCAGTCCCACCCTAGACCTGCTAAATTGGATGCTCTGGTGATGAAGCCCAATAAACTGTGTTTTCATAACCTCCCCCATCCCACCCCACAGGAGGTCCTGACCACAGCAAAGCTGGAGAACCACTGGACTGGCTGAGTGCTCAGGACTCTCTGCACCTGAAAGAAACTCTGGAAGGTGTGGATGACAGGCTGATGCCAGCCCAAGAGAGTGGGTGAAGCTGAAAACTGGGAATAATCAAATCAGATCCTCAAGGCAGGAGGAATCATATCTTGTGTGTAGAGCAACCCACCTCCAAGTTTCACCTCTAGCACTCAACTGTTGCTTTAACTTGATTCCTGTTTCTTAACCTTGTTCACTCCCATTTTCTCATCTGCAAGGGATAGGGAGAAGTAAAGATAAGTTCCCTTGGAATTGAGTAATGGAATTTGTGGGAAGTAACACCTGCATAGGTGGTTACTTAACCTCTCTGATTCTACACCCTTAGGGTAAAATGTACTTTTCTTTTTTCTAGTAAAGCTCTTCCTTTTTCCTGAGTGCCAAAGAGGTTTTCTGAGCCAACTCCTTCCTGCAGGTCAGACCTAAGGAAATCTAGCACATTGGAGGTGTCATGATCCACAGGGCAGATTCTGAGTCCATTTTCAGCCCAGAACTTCTGAGTTTGTTCCTCAAGGAAGTACTGTTTTTTCATAGTTGACTGGAACTGTTTTAGGGAGTGTGAGAAGTAGAGGCATTTTTTAAACAGCAGGAACCAGCATACACATTAAGCAAAATAAAACTAGAAAGCATTGTAATATGGGAGGACATGGACCATGATCTCAGGCCAGGAAGATGGCCAAGTCTTGGTGGGAGCTTTGGTACCAGAAGCCATATCACCACTAGCGCTTGGTGGGTCTGATTTCTCTGTTCTCCAGTCCACTTGGTGGATAATTACCAGCCAAGTTCTGGAGTTTTCTGGCTACATGATTCTGTACCCTCTGTCTCTCTGTTTACTCCTCCCTCTTCAGAAGTCATCCTCTCCTATTTCTGGATCCCCGGGAAAGAGAATCTAGTTGGCTGACTTGAGTTAAATACCTCCCATTTCTTGGTCTAATCATCTGTGGTCAGAGACACAGTATCATTATACAACTTAATAACTGAGAACCACACCTGGTGTGTGTGTGTGTGTGCATGCGCTCAGTTGTGTCTGACTCGTGATGACCCCATGGATGGTAGCCCCCCCGGCTCATCTGTCCATGGGATTTCCCAAGCAAGAATACTGGAGTGTGTTGCCATTTCCTTCTCCAGGGGATCTTCCCAACCCAGGGATCAAACCTGCATCCCTTGTATCTCTGCATTGGCAGGCAGATTCTTTACCGCTGGGCCAGCTGGGAAGCCCACCACTCCTGGATGTGAGAGCAATTTAGGAGGCTCCTAGAAACGGGGCAGACCATCAGACATGTTTATTTTGTTTGGCAAGATTTGAGAAAAATCTCAAATTCTCTTCACCAGGGCTGTTGTATAGCTAAGTGAATCAGCTATATTTGTATATATATCCCCTCCCACTTTCTTTTGGGTTTCCTTCCCGTTTAGATCACCAGAGAGCACTGAATAACACAGTAGATTAATCTACTGATAACACAGATTTTCATTAGTTATCTATTTTATGCATAGTATCAGTAGTGTATATAACACAATATTGTAAAGCAACTATATTCCAATAAAAATTAATAATAGAAAAAATGAACCAGGGCTGCTGATTGTTGGCTGGTGCTGAATATGATCACCATGCTGTCATCTTATGTCTCAGGTGAATGGTTACAATTTATAGTGCCAGATGCCCTTTTACATTTCAGCTAGAAATTTAAAAGAAGAAAGGCTGACTAGACAGGCATAGGATTTGGGAAGGAAGCTCTTGATTCTACAAACACAGCAAACTTCAGCTCAAACAAACTGATGTGGCATAACATAAATCACTATTTTCTTCGGTGTATGTTACACTTAATAGCAGCTGATTGAATCTCTACGTTATTAAGGCAGTTCTGCTGTGATGACACAGTTTTAGTTTCACAAGAGGTAATTGACACAGAAAAATATTTTTACTTAAGGCAAAAAATTGGTGTAATGTTATGGAAAATATTCTGTAATAAGAGTCGCTTCTCATCCAGCCATAACTTAACTATGATGAGCTTCAGTTTCTTCAACTGCAAAATGAGGAATTCAGACCCAGTGGTGTCCAAGGTCCTTCTCACCATCTAGGTTTTCTGTGATCTGTTGATAGAGATTCTGTGACAATGTATGTAACCTACGGATGCTGGATCAGTCATTGTCCAAGCAGCAAACAAAGAGCACATTCAAAGGGTTTGCTGAGAAAGTTCAACAGAAGGGATTGTTTACAGAGTTTGAGGTGGAGTTGAGAAGACCAGGAAGGGCCGATGAAGCAGCCAGAGACTAGCAACCATAGGAAGGTGTTGCCTTAGGTTTAACATACTATAACCTGCACCTGAAGCTGCCAAGGAGGGAGCAGGGAACAAGTGCTGGCATGTCTTCTTCCTCCATTCTCGGACTCCAGCTGGTGCCTCCCATTGGCTGAACCCAGTGAGAAACCAGAATACAAGTTAGCCCCAGAATACAGTCTACCTGCTGGGAAGAGAGCGGCAGATGTCCAACCAGAAGGACAAATAGATAGATGCTAAAGGAAATGGGGCAAAGTGCAGTAGATATCTCTACCCATTGGGCTGTTATCTCCAAATATATTTCAGCTCTAACACAGAATTAAGCCTGCCTCTGGCTGTTACCCTCACTGGGTGGACAATGCAGGAGCACTCCTGGTTCCAGACTGGTTGTTGTTCCTAGAGGGAAGAGGATCAGGGTCTGCACAGCACCCCCTCAGGAGGTATTGCAACCTGGGATGGTCTTCCTACGGTTTTCCAAGCATTTTCCACTCTAAGCTGCAGTGAACATAAGAGGATTCAGCCCATGCCACCACCTACCGCTGTCCTGAAAATGGCCTTCTTCCCAGCTCTGATCAACTCTCCTTTCCCCAAAATCCTGCAGCAGGTCATTAGTATCCATAACAAACCTTTCTTCAAGTGCTTGTGCCCAATTTATCAGCAGGTTCAGTTGTCTTCCTATTACAGTAATTTCTCTTGGGTTATTTTCCTCCCCTAAAGTGTGCTTTTTCTCTACCTCCCTGAAAAAAGAAATATCTTAGGCTCTCAGTCAAACCAGTCAGGCAGAAAATCACCTCGAATGGAAGTGAACTCCTCTTCCTCCATCAAACAACTTTCCTTTGTTTCTGTCTTTAAATGCATGTGTGAAGGGTTAACCAGTTCCTCTTTTAAGCTCTCTTCCTGTTCCATCATTGCTACCTTGGTGGCCCTTTTGCTTGTTGGTTCTCAAAAGCTCACTCCCAGGTCCTCTCCCACTGGGCTCACTGCCCCCTGCCCAGAGAACTACACTCCCCAGAATCCTTTGCACTTTATCGTCAACTGGTTTCAGGCAATGGGAGGCACTGGCAGAAGACTGGCAAGGAGACAATTTGGCTATTTCTTTTCCCCTTTCTCTGGACTTCTGGGAGCATCTCCAGCTTTAGTACCATCTCTTCTGGGATTCAGGTCCTCCCACTGGAGGGCCTCCACTTCCGGGTTCTGTTCACTCCATCGTTCTCCTTGACATTAAAGCCCTAGAGGGGGTTGCAGCAGCACCATTTTATTGCTGGAACCTGAGAGTTGCCTGCAGTTTTTTTTTTTTTTAACTGTTGGAACCCTGTAGGGTTTTCAGTTCTTCTATCAACTCTGTAATTAAATTTCCTTTGCTTTAGATATCTGGAATATTTTCTGTCTTCCTGAGTAGGCCTGAATGATGCATCATCTCATACCAGCATGAAAGTGTGGAAAGTGTATTCACCTTAATCACAAAAGATGGACACAGATTCAAATTGTGCTAGTTTTTTATCAGTGACTTCAGGCAAAGAATGCAATCAACAAGCATACTGATTTCTTAGGGGTCCTAGAAAGATTTTAAGTGAATTAACACATATGAAAATGGTATAAAAATGATCTGATACAAGGTAGGTACTCAGTAACCTAATGTCATATTCATTAATATCAACAGTAAATAAATTCATCTCCTTTGTGAGCCTCAGCTGTGAGTTTCATCAACTATTTGTGGATAAGCTCTCCAGCCTTTGCAGTAATGGGAGAGTTAGAAGTAGAGTAAATAAAACCAAAAGAAAGCAAAGAAGAAAAAAATAACATTGATTGAACAGTTGTTCCATTCCAGGAATTGTACTAGGTCCCATAAAAATATTTCCTGATTTTATTTCCCCTAGAGGAGAGGATTTACAGAAGAGGAAAACTGGCCTCTTGAAGGTATGATGGCTTGACTTGTCTGAAGTCAGGTAACTAGTGCGCTGAATAGAATCTAAAATTTCCCACTCCTGGAATCTGAAGTTGCCATCATGGATGGAAGATCAGAAGAATGGAGATCAATTCCTAGAAAAGGAAGAAGAGATGCTAAAGTTACATCATGTCTTCAGATGGCATCTTGGAAAGTAAACCCCAGAGATGAGGATGGGAGTGTTAAAAACAAAAGAGAGAGAAAGTAGGAGACATGTGATGAGTCAGAGATCTGGAAGAGCTGGGGAGAGATAAGCAGGAAATGGTGGAGGTGGAGACAGTAGTGACCTTGTTAGGACAAGGAGCTGCGTCTCCCTAACAGAGCTCCTTCACCAATTCTAAGAAAATTCTATCCCCAGAAACTGTTGGAGGAACAGATGGAAAGCAAAAAAGAAATGGAGGTGGGTAGTCAGGCAGAAGGGAGTTGTTTTCCCAGGGAACCATCTTAGCTTTGGAGGTCACCTTGCTCTTGACCTCTGTATGCCCTCCTTTTAGCAGGAACTGTAAGAAATGGGCAATTACATGGCAGATTCAGTACCTCACTCTTCAAAGAAGAGACTTCTCTATCCAGCAAAGAAGACAGCTGCTACTTCCTCTCCAAAAGCCTTTAAAGGAAGACACTCCCCACAGTCCACCCTTCTCAGAGGGGAACAAAAACAAAATCTGTCTTTGGGGAGTCTCAGATTCAGATGGACTTTGCTGCACACCCATTCCACACCAGGCTTGGAGTCTTGGTGCTTTATCACCTCGTCTTCTCAATCAGCCTCTGAAATGGTCTTTACTCTCTCTGTGTTTAATACAGGAGGTCACAGAGTGTCAGAAGAGAGAAATGACAGCCCAGGGTCAAACCGCAAATAATTGGAGTCTGAGTCTTCTCCTTGCAGGTCAGGTGTTACTTCCTGAAGTGGGGGGCAGGTGCATCGGTAACGTATAAGATGACTGCAGATGTCACATTTTGAACTTGTGGGTTTGTTTTAGTATTGATTAGAATATGTTAGGAAAAAAGCTTGTATATAACTAGTATGTGTGTGTGTGCTAAGTCACTTCAGTTGTGTCCGACTGTGTGACCCTATGGACTATAGTCTGCCAGGCTCCTCTGTCCATGGGCTTCTCCAGGCAAGATTTCTGGAGTGGATTGCCATGCCCTCCTCCAGGGGATCTTCCCAACCCAGGGATCGGACCCATGTCTCTTACATTTCCTGCATTGGCAGGCAGTTTCTTTACCACTAGCGCCACCTGGGAAGCCCATATAAACAGTACACTATACCTCATACACTACCTGCACGTAGTTACCATTGCCTTGGAAGAAGTTACATACATGTTAAACGATAAAAAACAGAGTCTATAAAAATATAGGGTTCACCAATACAATAATAGCAAATATTTTTACAGTGCTTGCTATAAAGTGACCATAGTCTAAGCTAGATATAGATACAGGTTTGTCTGTATAATTAATTCTTACCAGTTGGATAGCACTATTTTTGGCAGTTTACAAATGAGGAAACTGAGGCACAGAGAGAGAGAGAGAGAGAGAGAAGCAGCTTGGCTTCTTGCCACCTTTGTGGAAAAGTTATTCCAGTTCAACCTTTATGTGAGAAAGAATAAACCTTCATCTTGCTTGCATGCTCAGTTGCTTCAGTCGTGTCCAACTCTTTGCAGCCCCATGAACTGTAGGCTGCCAGGCTTCTCTGTCCATGGGATTTCCCAGGCAAGGATACTTTAGTGGGTTGCCATGCCCTCCTCCAGGGGATCTTCCCAACCCAGGGATGAAACCCACTTCTCTTTTGTCTCCTGCATTGGCAGGTGGGTTCTCTACCACTAGCACCACCTGGGAAGCTCAAGTCAAATAAATAAATAATTTTTTTTTTTAAAAGAATATTTGTTGAGTGAGGATTAAACAATATTCAGTTCTCAGAACAACCCTTTGATAAAGAATTACTATTTATGTTTTAAAGAGGTGAAGAGGACAAATGATGTGCTCAAGATCATGCAGTACTCAAGTGACACAGACTGGTTTGGAGGCCAGATCTTCCAGCCCTGTCTTGTGTTTGGTGTTCTCACCCAGGCAGTTTTAAACTCTGGGCACATCTGTGTTTTCCTTAGGTCCCCTAGATTATCCCTGCTCCAGTTCTGTTATCCTTTATGATGATCAGGGTCCTCCTACTTTCTTTGTCGACTTTCTTTGTCCACCCTTTCCCTGGTCAAGGACTGACCTCAAATCCTCAAATTTACTAACTTATGATAACTTGATAGCTCATTGGTAAAGAATCCGCCTGCAAGGCAGGAGATCCTGGTTCGATTCCGGGGCCAGGAAGATACGCTGAAGAAGGGATAGGCTACCCACTCCAGTAATCTTGGACTTCCCTTGTGGCTCAGCTGGTAAAGAATCTGCCTGCAATGCGGAAGACCTGGGTTCGAGCCCTGGGTTGGAAAGATCCCCTGGAGAAGGGAAAGGCTACCCACTCCATTGTTCTGGTCTAGAGAATTCCACGGACTATACCCATGGGGTTGCAAAGAGTCGGACACGACTAAGTGACTTTCACTTTCACATGATAACTTTAGTACGTGAGGATTGAGGAAGATTTTACATCTTCATAGAATTCCCTGCTCCAGCCACATTGGCCTCCTTGCTCTTCTCAACACCTTACCTGCACCCGCCCCCCCACCTTGGTGCTCCTGCTCTTCCTGTGTCAGGAACAATTTCCCCAGCTACTTCATCATTTGCCCCATTACCCAAAACCAGCCTCTGCTCAGAGATGACCTCCCCAGAGAGGGCTTCCAGGACCATCTGATATAAAAGAGTGCCTTTCATCACTCTCCTTTTCCCTTATCTGCTCTGTTTTTCTTCTTAATACTTCTCCCCCTAACCACATGTTATGTATCAGCTTATTCCTTTATGGTCTGTCACACCTCACTAGGATGTAAGCTTTCAGAGAGCTGGAACATGATTTTCTGTTTACTGTTGTTTCCCAGCACCTGGAACAAAGCTTGACACAGAGAATTTGCTCTAAAAATACTTATCGAGAGAGAGCTGGGCTCCTTTTCTTTTTCTCTCAAAGCAAAACCAACTCTCACATACAACATAGGTAAACTCAAACATATACACCACCACAATCCTCGCATACCCTCTGAGGTACATTTGCTCTTTATCACTCTTACACACCTGCAGGGTGTCCACGAAGTCCTCTGCATGTGACTCCTCCTAACACCAGGTGAAATCTAATGTCATTTCTCAGAGTCTGTTGACATGAAAGAAGATGGTCAAATGAAATTTGAAATCTGTATGGAAAATGCAAAGGAGCATGTAGAAAATTTTAGTAAGTCTTCATAAGGACTTTAAGGCCATGAAGTAGTTTCTGGTTTCTACCTGGATACACACACTCAGATTCATATACACACTGTCATTCACACATATGCACATTCACGCACATTTACCATCACTCAAATATATACATGGGACTTTCCTGGTGGCTCAGTGGTAAAGAATCTGTCTGCCAATATAGGAGATGCAAGCTTGATCCCTGGGTCCTGAAGATTCTCTGGGCAGGGAAAAGGGAACCCACTCCAGTATTCTTGCCTGGGAGATCCCCTAGACAGAGGAGCCTGGCAGACTACAGTCCATGGTGTTGCAAAACAGTCAGATAGGATTTAGTGACTAAACAACAACAACAACAGACACGTACCTACTAACTTGATCATACACACTCAAAACTCACATGCCTGGGGGTTCTCCCTTACAGAAACCTACATACCACACACACATAGCCAGACACCAACCTTTCCCTTGTGTACACACCGTCATGCTGATATACCCTAACACACTCATATCTTAAAGAGATACTCACACTCAGTTACTGCCTCTCCATCTCTACACACCGACACACAACAACGATTCACACTCTTGCCAACTTATTATCCACATGCATAATCACAAGAAACACCCAGTCTAACACTCAGATACTTCAGCCCATATTCACATCATGCTTACTACATTATGCAAGTCTGTTTGTGCATAGCATGCACACACACACACCACATCCTGTTTTTATGGCAACAAAAACCCTCCAACTGCCTGAGAAAGTACAAAGACACACAGAGACAATCCCAGAAGCGAAAAAACCATGTTCTCTGGAACATGGGCCATGTGATTATGAAAATGTCCCACTGACTGGAGGTCTTTCTTTCCTACTTCCTTGAGAAAATTGATGATATCAAATGAGACCTTCCCACACTTCCTAGTGGGATACTGAAAATGTAACTTAATTCGCATTTACGTCTCCTTTCTCCCAGGCTCAGAGGTCGTGGTCTCTTTTCTGCATGTGGACACCCTCAACCTGTGCTGTTGCTCTCATGTCTTTCCATTTCAACTCAGACCCTGTACCTCCAGACTCTCTCTAGGCTGCTTCCTTTCAGATGAGTAACATACTCAAATCGTTCTGTAGTAAGAAAACCCTCCCTCAACCACTTTTTTCCCCTCCAGTTGCTTCCCTCTTTCAACTTCAGAGTCAAGCTCCTCCTTGACGCCTTTACTGAGCATTTCCACCCCTTTCTCCCTTGGTCCCCTACTTGATTCTGGACAAGCTTCTATCCCTGCAGTTGTAATGGTGAGTACCATTAGTATAGGTCTGTCTCCTTACCAGGTTAAAGTTGTTCAGGAATGTACCAGGATACTTTGAACTCCACCCATATTATATGTATCTGCATTCAATCAGTTGTGTGTTAACAACTTACTCGATGCTGTCATAGATGAAGTACTAATTACACAAAGACACCAAAGAGGAAGCAATAACCAACACTGATCTCTGAGATGTAGCCAAAGCAGTGTGGCTGATTCTCAAACCTATGGACTGAATCCAGCAGAAACACACTTTGGTCAACACATACAGTGTTTATAAGAAAATTAGACAAGTTGCTAATTTATTACAAGCCCACTACTCCCTTCATTTTATCTAATGCCTTCATATGTTTTTGCTAACCTGCTTGGTTCCTGAATGCTTTTAAGTTCATGACCTCTAATTAAGGCAAAGACAAGATTCAGGGCATATAAAGAGCAGAAAAGGGACTTCCTCTGTTGTATAGTGGTTAAAAGCAGAGATATTTTGGAATCAAATGTCCTTTGTTTGAATTGCTCACCAGCTACATGACATTAGACAATTTAATTCACCCTCCTGGGCCTTGGCTTTCTTCCACTGTCAACATAGGGATATTAAAAGTGCCAAAATCATGTATTGATATGAAGGCTAAATAAATAAATACATTTAAAGCACTGGACCAGAGCCCTCAATAAATGTTAGCCATTACTCATTATTATTCATTGGGCAGAGGAAATCACAGGGTCAATGAACTCAGAGTTTGAAAGAACATTGTATGCTCGGGGAAAACTAATGAACTAAGTGGGGATGGAGTATAAAATGAATGGGTGGGGGCTGAGAAGAGGCAGAGATAAAACATCATTGTTTTGATAATACCTCACCAAAGGCAGAAAGCAAAATAGACACTCAATATATCTTAGTAGGGTGAGTGGATGATTGAATGAATGAATGTTCCCAGGGCTCTCATTGGCTGAGGAGTCTGGCTATCATGTTCTGGATAAGAATGAAAGAGATTCATTCATGGTTCAGGTTTTGAGTTTCTCCTGTGTGCCAAACACTGTACAAGGTGCTTGTAAGATATCACTGAATGAAACAAAGATCTCTGCCCTCCTGCATCTTACATTCTAGCAAGGTCAGATAGGAAATAAATAGTATGCATAACAATTAAGTGAATTATGCAGTATATTGGAATGCAATGAGTCCTGCACACCCTGGCTTCTGGGAGTATTAGACAGGGTGGCAAGAATAGTGATAGGGATCCTGTTAGAATGCTATAGGTTGGTCCAAGAGTCATGATGGTAACTGTACTGCAGGGAAAGAAGGACTAAGTTGGCCAAGGGGTTGAAGTTGAGGAGGCAGGTAGTTTCATTAAACAGTGTGGCTGGTGTAGGTTGCATTGAAAAAGGATATTTGAGCAAAGATGTGAAGTAGATAGAAAGTTAGTTCAGTGGGTAAATGTGGGAAGAACATCCTAGGCAGAGAGAATAGATAATGCAAAGGGCCTGGGGCAAGAGCCCTTTGGCTGTGTTTGAAAAGCAATAAGGAGCCTGAGGGGGTGGAGTGGAGCCGGGGAGGGGAGAATACCAGGAGAACAAAGAGGTAAGAAGAACTGGATCACGGAAAGCCTAAAGGGTCATCATAAGGACCTTGTCTGTCACTGTGAAGAAATGAGTAATCATTGTAAGGTATTGAGCCAGGGAGTGGCATGGTCTAACTTCCTTATTTAAAAGGAGCCTTCAACTGCTGCACAGACTGTGTATGGCAGGAGCAGAATCGTACTAAGAGTCAGTGATTTCCCAGGTGGCGCTAGTGGTAAAGAACCGGCCTGCCAATGCTGGAGACACAAAAGACTGGAGGAGGGTATGACAACCCACTCTAGTATTCTTGCTTAGAGAATCCCTTGGACAGAAGAGCCTGGCGGGCTACAGTCCATAGGATCAAAAAGAGTCAGACACAACAAATGACTTAGCACTAACACACACACACACACACACACACACACGAACCCACTAAGAAGACAGTATGGCTTCCTTAAGGCTTGAGAGCTCAGGAAGAAAATAGAGTTGAAGTGACCACTAATTTATGATGGTGAATCGGTCCAACTGATGTGGCAAATTCAGCCGTGTCTGCAGTCTACACAGGCCTGATCCTTGGCTTTGCCTCCTTTTTCTCTATTACGATTCCTACTCTAGAACCACTCATCAGTTTACCAAAGACAATGATGATATCTGCCACAATGGCAACAACATTAATCTGATATCATCTTATATTTGTGTAGCATCTAGAATTAGATAATCATGGTTCGAAATGCTTTACTTATATTGACTCTTTAAAAGTATAATCTGGGTTCTATTTCTACCCAAAGTACGGAAGTGGACAAGGAAGCACAGACAAGCTAGTGAGTTACTTACTGTCAAGAGTTTGCATGCTGCAACTAAAGATCCTGCCTGCCACAGTGAAAATCAAAGATCTCATGTCCTATAACTAAGACCCGGCACAGCCAAATATAATAAATAAATTAATTAAAATAACAAATAAATGGTAGAGCCAAATTTGATTCTGGGCTGTACAAGTCCAAGACTCATACCCTTTGGCACTATTCTGTGCTATTGCACAAATCATTAAAATAGAAATTCAAGGACTTTTGCCTGCTATTCTTTCTTTGAAAAGTGAAAGTGTCAGTCGTTTCAGTCATGACTCTTTGCAACCCCATGGACTGTAGTCTGCCAGGCTCCTCTGTCAATGGAATTCTCCAGGCAAGAACACTGGAGTGGATAGCTATTCCCTTCTCCAGGGGATCTTCCTGACCAAAAGATTGGACCTGGGTCTCCTGCACTGCAGGCAGATTCTTTACTGTCTGAGCCACCAGGGAAGCCCATTGTTTATTCTCTAAATATATTTTTTAAAATTCCTTGGTGTTACCAGTTCCTGTAGAGTGAATTGGACATAGGAGTAGGCTATTAAGGGTTTGGGAATGATTTTTGAAGATCCCACTTAGACAAATTCATTAGCGTCTATCTTTAGATTTTTGTACCCTCAGTTTTTAATTGTGCAAGTATTTTATAAGTTTTTTTCAAAACTATTTAATTCTTTCCCTTAAGAGATCACCTCAGTTTTTAGGATATGGAAGTCAGATTGAGTTGTTACTGTTCTTCTGGTTGTTATTATAAAATAAACAAAATAATTTTGAGGGGAATTTGGGGGAGAATGAATACATGTATATCTATGGCTGAGTCCCTTTGCTGTCCACCTGAAACTGGGTGATGCTCAGTTCAGTTCAGTCTCTCAGTCATGTCCAACTGTTTGCGACCCCATGGACTGCAGCACGCCAGGCTTCCCTGTCCATCACCAACTCCCGGAGCCTACTCAAACTCATGTCCATTGCACTGGTAATGCCATCCAACCATCTCATCCTCTGTCATCCCCTTCTCCTCCCATCTTCAATCTTTTCCAGCATCAAGGTCTTTTCCAATGAGTCAGCTCTTCGCATCAGGTGGCCAAAGTATTGCAGTTTCAGCTTCAGCATCAGTCCTTTCAATGAATATTCAGGACTGATTTCCTTTAGGATTGACTGGTTGGATCTCCTTGCAGTCCAAGGGACTCTCAAGAGTCTTCTCCAACACCACAATTCAAAAGCATCAATTCTTCAGCGCTCAGCTTTCTTCATAGTCTAACTCTCATATCCATATGTGACTACTGGAAAAACCATAGCTTTGACTAGACGGACCTTTGTTGGTAAAGTAATGTCTCTGCTTTTTAATATGCTGTGTAGGTTGGTGGCACTAGTAGTAAAGAATCTGCCTGCCAGTGCAGGAGATGGAAGAGAAGAGGACTGGATTGATGGCTGTCAAAGAGCCCCTGGAAATGGGCTTGCCTGGGAAATTCCATGGACAGAGGCGCCTAGAGGGCTACAGTCCATGGGGTAGCAAAGATTCGGACACAACTGAGAACACACACACCACATAAAATAAAAAGTTTAAAAAAATAAATAATTTTGCTTCATACTCCTATAAACTAGAATGTCTTAATATCTTCTCGGATTTCTGTAGAAAAAAATTCTAAATTTCAAACCGAAACACCTCAGAGAATCCTAAGGACCTTACCACTTACTTACTCATTTCTTGTAATAATTGTAGTCTTTAACTTTTAATTACTAAATACAGGAAAAGTGCTTAGAGTTACCTCTAATGGGTTAAATTAATAACATATTTAATCCTATAAATTCCAGTTTCCTAGTTTATTTATTCAAGCATAACATGTGTCTATATAGTTCCATGATCTGGATGGTTTCAATAAAGTTGGATTTTCTGAATTTAGAGTTGATATTCATCAGCTCTGAAGTATTTATGAAGAAATGGTAAGTTGAGAGGATTGGTGACAGTGGTGATGAAGTGTATGTGCGTATGTGTCTGTGTGTGTATCAGGATTTTTCAGTATCTGCCCTACTGACATTGGTGGTGGTGGTGGTGGTTTAGTTGCTAAGTCTTATCTAACTCATGTGACTCCATGGACTGTGGCCGGCCAGTTTCCTCTGCCCATGGGATTTCCCAGGCAAGAATACTGGAGTGGGTTGCCATTTCCTTCTCCAGGAGATCTTCCCAACCCAGGGATTGAAACCAGTTTTCCTGCATTGCAGGCAGTCTCCTGCATTGCTGGCAGATTCTTTGCTGACTGAGCCACCAGGGAAGCCCCACTACTGACATTTGGGGCTGGATAATTCTTTGCCGGGGATCAAGGACTATCCTATGCACTGTGGGGTGTTTAGCGGTATTCCTGGCCAGTACTCACTGAATGCCAGTACCACTCCTCTCAGTTGTGACAACCAAATACTATGTTTTGTGGCCTCATTTTTCTGACTGTTGTATCCAAAGATGGAATTTACATTAGGCAGTCAATCATTATTAAATTTTTAGATGAATAAATTAATTACCTAATGGCAGATCTTGGTTCTGACACTGCCTATGAGTCTGTACCTTTTGCTTATGCTCTTTGAAATCCATTGTTGTCATTATAATAACAAGTACCTCCTCATGTGGAGAATTCCCTGGACTGTATAGTCCATGGAGTCACAAAGAGTTGGACATGACTGAGTGACTTTCACTTTCACTTTATGTTAAGAATAAATGTAATAATTTATGTTAACTGTCTTGTACATAGTAAGAGCTTCATATATATAAGTAGTTGGAGGCCAACTCTTCTAAACCCAATCTTCATCCCCTTTCCAAGTCAACATTTTATTGATCCTGGTCTAACTCAAAGACTGGGAGACAACCTCAAATTCTCCTTAATTGCACTTGAAGGATGAGATTCCAATAACAAATGAAAGATGATTTTGTCATAATGGGGTTTCATTTTCATATCACTAGATTTGAAAGCAATTTTAAAGGAAAAAAATATCGTGTGTCCTGAATGGTTAATGATCCTCAGCAAGCAATCTGTCCAGCATGAGAAAGATTTCTTCTGCAGTTTGACAGCTGATCTATAATCAGGTTCTGCTTGGCTGCTAACCTGAGCTCTTCTCCAGAGCACTCCGTGGGGCTCAGTGAACACCCTATGGAAGAAAAAAGCCCAAACCTTTTACATGTAGTATTTCTGATTTCCCAGAAGCTTCTCAACAAAGGAGGACTTGCAGATGCCTGCCAGATGTTGCTTTACAGGAGAGGAATGCCTTCTTCCAGTGTTTTGAGGTTTATGCTTGGTAAAATTAAAGAGCTGGTGTATTCTTTCCCTTCTTCTTAGCTTTTATCCATTCAATAAACATTAATTTAGCAACTACTATCTCAGGGACTGAGGTTGCAGAGATAAGCAACAGGGTTTCTGCCATGAAAATCCCAACTCAATAAAGGATATAGAACAAATTGGGGCTTCTCTGGTAGCTCAGCAGTAAAGAATCTGCCTGCAAGGCAGGAGACGTGGGTTCCATCCCTAAGTAAGGAAGATCCTCTGGAGGAAGGCATGGCAAGCCACTCCATTATTCTTGTCTGGAGAATCCCATGGACTGAGGAGTCCAGCAGGCTACAGTCCATGGGGTCGCAAAGAGTCAAACACGACTGAAGCGACTGAGCACGCGCACATGCATAGAACAAACTGGCAAACTATTGTGATAAAGATTGGTTGCTGCTCTGAAAAGAAGTGCACCGGTGATGTAGGAAGCCGGAGGATGAGTGCCAAATACACTCTGTGCTGAGGTCAAGGAGGGCTTCAGGCAGAAGGAACTGCATATGAGAAGGGGTAAACTAGCCAGTGGAGAAGGCAATGGCACCCCACTCCAGTACTCTTGCCTGGAAAATCCCATGGATGGAGGAGCCTGGTAGGCTACAGCCCATGGGGTCGCACAGAGGCGGACACGACTGAAGCGACTTAGCAGCAGCAAACTAGCCAGGCATGCTGAGAAAATAGCAAATTATTTAGGAGAGGAGTTTTATGTACCAATCAGACGATTAGTTGATGAAGACAAAGAGGTAGACAGGACCCAGATCATGAAACCCGTAGCTGTCATAAATAGGAGATTAAGCTTATTTTAAGGCTATAGGGACCATAGAAAGTTTTAAGAAGAATGCATTCCAGTCCAAAAAGACAGGACAAGGGGTCAAGCCTACCAATTTGATCTAGTAATCAGTGCAATGACAGCCAGCCTGCTGGGTGACAGACACACTTCTACCCAGAATCCCCACCTGCGAGGTTACCATGCAGCCAGGTGTGGTCACGTGACAGGGCTCTAGCCAAAGAGATACAAACCCACGTCATGGACTGGGCTCTAGAAAAGCATTTAAAAGGGACACAGTTTAGATCCTTTGTCTTTTTTCCTCTTCTTCGACCATGATTGTCGAACATGAAGTCCTAAGTTACAGCAGCCATCTCAAGACCCTGAAACAAAAAGCAGATACTGAGAGACAAGAAAACCCAGAGACACCATCTGGGGATCCTTGAATTGTTAACCCTAAACCAGCAGCAATATATTCTAGATTTTCTGGTTGTGAGAAAAGTTAACTTTTAAAAGTGTGAGCCATGTTTAACTCAGGAATTCCTATCTAAAGCAAATGCTTTTGACACCCACCATGTTAATCTCGGCCCATGACGTGATTCTCTGTTCTTCTCACCTTCCACAAAGACTTGAATCCTCTCCTTAGCTCCTCACCAGGAGTCTTCTGGCCTGCTTGATCATCTTCAGGATGGACAACCATCTTTTCTCTGGCTCTGGTTTTGGAAGGCTTTTTCTCCACCCTCTCAACTCTCCTACCTTCCCTTTCTTTCTCCCATTTATATTTTCTTTTGCAAGCCTCAGATTTGTTTTTAATTTCAATTTTTTCAAAACCTCAAAAATTCCCTCTCCTGATATTGTTTCTCACCATTGTTTTAAAATTAATTCTTCTGTTAATTAAAAGACAATATTTTACAAAGTAAAAAGGCAAGGCATAGATAAACAGATAATAGATAGACAGATAGAGAGAGAGAGATCCAAGTAAAAATTTATATCCTAAATATATAAAGGACTCTTACACAGTACTAAGGAAAAGATAAATAGCACAATTTTTTATAATGGACAAGATATTTTAAAAACACTTTACAAAAGAGATGGTGGCAATGTTTATTAAACCTATGAATGAAAAGAGGCATAATCTTATTAGTAAGGGTTTTCCTCATTTATTCTTTTTTAGAATTTGAATTCATTTATAAATGAACAAAGGCATATATTCTCCTTTCCTTTCTATGCAATTTTAATAGCATTTATTTTATGTAAAACAACTCAGAAGTATTCATTATCATAATAAGTTTTTATTCTTTAATTTACTCTTCTACATAATAAATTTAAAGGATAACATACACACAGAAAAGTGTACATATCATAAATTAATTGAATTTGTACATTGTGAAAACACCCTTGTAACTATACCCAGATTAAAAAAAGTATCACCAATACCCAAGAAGCCTGCATGCATCACAAACTCTCACGACTCGCCCCCCAATCAAGACAACTGTAGTTTCACTTACATATCCATAGATTAGTTTTGCCCTTTTTTACTTTAGTTAAATAAAATTGTTCAGAGTATACTCTATCATCTATCACCTATCTGTGTGTCCTTACTCTGTGCCTTGCCTTTTTACTTTTTAAAAAATACTGTCTAATTAACAGAAGTTTTAATTTTAGCTTGGTCAAATTAACCAACTTTTTCCTTTAACATGGCTAGTTTCTTTGCATTTACTTTAACAAAACTAAGCCTGTCTCAGTGTCATGAATGTATCTCCTAGGTTATCTTCTGGAATCTGTATTGTTTTATCTATTACATTTAGATTTACTATTCATTTGCTATTCATTTGATTTTAAATTATTCAAATTTTATTCAATAAGTTATAGTTCATAGTCAAGGCTATGGTTTTTCCAGTGGTCATGTATGGATGTCAGAGTTGGACTATAAAGAAAGCTGAGCACCAAAGAATTGATGCTTTTGAACTGTGGTGTTGGAGAAGACTCTTGAGAGTCCCTTGGACTGCAAGGAGATCCAACCAGTCCATCCTAAAGGAGATCAGTCCTGGGTGTTCATTGGAAGGACTGATGTTGAAGCTGAAACTCCAATACCTTGGCCACCTCATGTGAAGAGCTGACTCATTGGAAAAGACCCTGATGCTGGGAAAGATTGAGGGCAGGAGGAGAAGGGGACGACAGAGGATGAGATGGCTGGATGGCATCATCGACTTGATGGACATAGGTTTGGGTGGACTCCGGGAGTTGGTGATGGACAGAGAGGCCTGGCATGCTGCGGTTCATGGGGTCGCAAAGAGTCAGACACGACTGAGCGACTGAACTGAACTATAGTTCATACTATCATTTTTTCTTTTCTTTTTTAATTAGAGGAAAATTGGTTTACAATATTGTGTTGGTTTCTGCCATGCAACAGTGCAAATCAGTCAGAATTATTCATATATATATCTATATATGTATATATATATATATATATATATATCTCCCTCCCTTCATCCCCCCATCCCACCCATCTAGGTCATCACAGAGCACCAGGCTGGACTCCCTGTGTTTTATAGCAGCTTCCCACTGGCTATCTACTTTACACACGATGCTGTATATATGTCAACACTACTTTCTCAATTCATCTCACCCTCTCTTTCACCCACTGTGTCCATAAGTGATGGCCAATAAACACCTGAAAAGGTGCTCAACATTGCTTATTATTAGAGAGATGCATATCAAAACTACAGTGAGGTTTCACCTCACACCACTCAGGATGGCCATCAACAAAAAGTCTACAACAAGAAACGCTGGAAAGGATGTGAAAAAGGGAACCCTCCTTAACTCTTAGTGGGAATGTAAACTGATACAGCCATTGTGGAGAATAGTACAGAGATTTCTTAAAAAATCACGAATAAATATGCCATATGACCTAGCAATCCCACTGCTATACATATACCCTGAGAAAACCACAAATGTAAAAGACACATGTGCTCCATTGTTCATATTATTGTTTTTAAAAGTTTTTATTTAAACAGCTTTGATCCAGTAGACTTTGAATGTATTTAAAGTTTAAATGTTCATAAGCTTTGACCTATGTGTACACCAGTGAATCTATCACAAAAATCAAGAAAACAAGCATATAAATCATCTCCAGAGGTTTATTAATGGCCTCTGCCATCACTCCCTCTTTGACCTCTCTGCCTCTCACCCTACCCCCAGGCAACCACTAATCTTTTTTGTGCCTTATTCATTAGTATGCCTCTTCTAGAGGTTTGATATAAATAAAATCAACTGCATATACCCCATTTTGTTTGGTTTTGTTTTTAACTCTCAGGTATTTTTAAGTTTATTGGTGTTGTTGCATGTATAAATAGCTCAGTCCTTGTTGTTAAGTATAATAGTAGTCATTTGAAAAGATAAACAACAATTTGTTTACCCATTTACCTGTTTATGGACATTTGGGGTATTTCCAATTTGAGACCATTACAAAAGAAAGCTGCTATGAACATTAGTGTGTAAGTCTTCACGTGGGCATACACTTTCATTTATATAGGGTAAATGCCAAGAAATGGAATGTCCCATTACAATGGAAAGTGAATATAAAGATTTTGAGAAACTGTTAAACTTTTTTCCAAAGTGGTTATGCCATTTTACATCAACACCAGTAGTGTTATGAAATTAAAAAAAAAAAATAAATGCGGACAGTTTCTTGAAAGTCTTCACTGAATTTATTACAGTATTGCTTCTGTTTTATGTTTTGATATTTTGGCCATGAAGCATGTGGAATCTTAGCTTTCCAACCAGGGATTGAACCTGTACTCCCTGCATTGGAAGGTGAAGTTTTAATTACTGGACCACCAGGGAAGTCCACCTTGTGCAAGACATTTTGAGTTGCTCCATATCCTTACCATTACTTGGTACCATCAGTCTTCTTAATTATAGACACTTTGATACACATGTCGTGGCGTCTTAATGTGTACCTTAATTTGCGTTTCCTTTATGACCACTGATTTGTTCTGATTTGTTGTTGTTTAGTCGTTAAGCCATGTCTGACTCTTTGTGACCCCATGGACTGAAGCACACCAGGCTTTCCTGTCCTTCAGTATCTCCCAGAGTTTGCTCAAACTCATGTTCATTGAGTTGGTGATGCCATCCAACCATCTCATCCTCTGTCGTCCGCTTCTCCTCCTGCCCTCAATCTTTCCCAGCATCAGAGTCTTTTCTAATGAGTCAGCTCTTTACATCAGGTGGCCAAAGTATTGGAACTTCAGTTTCAGCATCAGTCCTTCCAAAGAATATTCAGGGTTGATTTCCTTTTGGATTGACTGGCTTATCTACTTGCTGTCTAAGGGACTCTCAAACGTCTTCTCCAGGACCATAATTCAAAATCATCAATTCTTTGGCAGTCAGCTTTCTTTATGGTACAACTCTCACATGACCACACTATTTTATGTGCTTATTTGCTATCCCTATATATTTTTGATAGAATGTCTACTAAACCATTTGCTCTTTCATTGAGCTATCTTATCATTATTAATGAATATTGAGTTTTTTATATGTTACAAATACAAGTCTTTGATCAGATATGTAATTTGTTAATATTTATTATTACTTCCAGTCAGTCATTTGTTTTTCCTTTGTTCTAACAGACTTCCCTGGTGACTCAGTTGGTAAAGAATCTGCCTTCAATGCAGGAGACCTACTCAATCCCTGAGTGGGGAATATCCCCTGGAGAAGGAAATGGCAACCCACTCCAGTATTCTTGCCTGGAAAAACCTATGGACAGTGTTCTGAACACTTATCTTTTAAAGAGCAGAACTTCTTAATTTTAATAAAATTCAATTGATCAATATTTCGCTTTGTGAGTCACGATTTCCATCTGTATCAAAGAAATCTTTTCCTCACCCAAGATCACGAGCATTTTTTCCAATGTTTTCTTCCAGAAATGTTACCATTTTAGGTTTTACATTTAGTTCTGTATAACCTCTCACTGTTCTGGATTTCAAAAGTCTAAAATGAATCTTAAAGAACTAAAATCAAGTTGTTGGTATGCCTGGCTCCTACTGGAGCTCCAAAGTGGTCTGTGGTCCTTGCCATTTCCAACCTCTGGTGGCTACTGACATTTCTTGACTCCTGGCTCCATCACTCCACTCTCTGCTACCGCTCTCTCTCAGCATCACTTTATGCTTTGTCTCTGATCCTTCTATGTCCCTCTTAAAAGGATCACTGAAAGTAAAGCAGGGCCACCCAAATAATTCAAGATATGCTCCCCATCTCAAGATACTTAACTTAATCACATCTACAAAGAAATTTTTTTGCTAGGTAAATTAACATTCACAGGTTCTGAGGATTCAGTTCAGTTCAGTCACTCAGTCGTGTCCGACTCTTTGTGACCCCATGAATCGCAGCACGCCAGGCCTCTCTGTCCACCACCAACTCCCGGAGTTTACCCAAACCCATGTCCGTCGAGTCGGTGATGCCATCCAACCGTCTCATCCTCTGTCGTCCCCTTCTCCTCCTGCCCCCAATCCTTCCCATTAGGGTCTTTTCCAATGAGTCAACTCTTCGCATGAGGTGGCCAAACAAAGTATTGGAGTTTCAGCTTCAACATCAGTCCTTCCAATGAACACCCAGGACTGATCTCCTTTAGGATGGACTGGTTGGATCTCCTTGCAGTCCAAGGGACTCTCAAGAGTCTTCTCCAACACCACAGTTCAAAAGCATCAATTCTTTGGTGCTCAGCTTTCTTTATAGTCCAACTCTGACATCCATATATGACCACTGGAAAAACCATAGCCTTGACTAGACGGACCTTTGTTGTCAAAGTAATGTCTCTGCTTTTAAATATGCTATCAAGGTTGGCCATAACCTTCCTTCCAAGGAGTAAGTGTCTTTTAATTTCATGGCTGCAATCACCATCAGCAGTGATTTTGGAGCCCCCAAAAATAAAGTCTGACACTGTTTCCACTGTTTCCCCATCTATTTCCCATGAAGTGATGGGACCAGATGCCATGATCTTAGTTTTCTGAATGTTGAGCTTTAAGCCAACTTTTTCACTCTCCTCTTTCACTTTCATCAAGAGGCTCTTTAGTTCTTCTTCACTTTCTGCCATAAGGGTGGTGTCATCCACATATCTGAGGTTATTGATATTTCTTCCGGCAATCTTGATTCCAGCTTGTGTTTCTTCCAGCCCAGCGTTTCTCATGATGTACTCTGCATATAAGTTAAATAAGCAGGGTGACAATGTTCAGCCTCGACGTACTCCTTTTCCTATTTGGAACCAGTCTGTTGTTCCATGTCCAGTTCTAACTGTTGCTTCCTGACTTGCATACAGGTTTCTCAAGAGACAGGTCAGATGATCTGGTATTCCTATCTCTTTCAGAATTTTCCACAGTTTATTGTGATCCACACAGTCAAAGGCTTTGGCATAGTAAATAAAGCAGAAATAGATGTTTTTCTGGAACTCTCTTGCTTTTTTGATGATCCAGCAGATATTGGCAATTTGATCTCTGGTTCCTCTGCCTTTTCTAAAACCAGCTTGAACATCTGGAAGTTCACAGTTCACGTATTGTTGAAGCCTGGCTTGAAGAATTTTGAGCATTACTTTACTAGCATGTGAGATGAGTGCAATTGTGCGGTAGTTTGAGCAATCTTTGGCATTGCCTTTCTTTGGGATTGGAATGAAAACTGACCTTTTTCAGTCCTGTGGCCACTGCTGAATTTTCCAGATTTGCTGGCATATCGAGTGCAGCACTTTCACAGCATCATCTTTCAGGATTTGAAATAGCTCAACTAGAATTCCATCACCCCCACTAGCTTTGTTCGTAGTGATGCTTTCTAAGGCCCACTTGATTTCACATTCCAGGATGTCTGGTTCTAGGTGAGTGATCACACCATCATGATAATCTGGCTCGTGAAGATCTTTTTTGTACAGTTCTTCTGTGTATATCGGGGGGGAACACAATGCAGTCTACTATATCATGTAACATATTTACAGATTGGAGACTAGGCCATTGTTTATCTTTGTGGAGACATTATTCTGCCTACCACTCTCCTTTGCCTATTACTTTTCCTTCTGAACATGTTAACAGACAGATATTGGAAGTTCTGTATCCATTCTTCATACCTCCTAACTCTTCTCTCATATTTTTCATCTCTTCATCTTATTGCACTATATTCTTGGGCTAATTACTTGGTTCAGTCTTCTAGCTCATTAATTGAATCTTCAGCTATTCACATTCTGTCATTTATCTATTAATATATTTTTTCTAATTATCCTATTTTTAAGTTCCAGAATTATAGTTCTATTTCACAGCAAATGGTTTTTTCATCTCCCTGAGGATATTAACTGTATTTATTCTGAAGTGCTTTCTCTATATCCTCAGTTGTTTTGGGGGTGTCTTGAGGGGGCGGAAGGAAGACAGTTTTTCTGAGTATTCAATCTGATGCCTCTTTCAAGGCGCGTGTTTTTTCAAATACTTGATGATTCCTGGCTGCTCTTATCAGTAGGTTAAGGCTAGACTGATCAATAGTGGAAGCTAGTATAACCTTTTCTTGATCAACTACGTATCTCTGTTTACCGGTCAATGAATCTAAATTCTGGACATTGCAAAAACATTTTGTGAGTGCTGACAAATGAGGGGAAAGGTGCATATATAAAGTTTTTATGCTGTATCATCTAGGTGTCATTTCTTGTTTCTCTGAACACAGAATGTGTTAAATCTCCCAGGCTAAATCTACACTTCCAACTCCTTTGTTAAAGACCTTAACGGCAGCTAACATTTTCAAAAGTGTGATGTTCTATTTGTATGTATGTATACTCTTACAGGTTTACCTGAGACTCTATGTCTATTCCTTCGGTGCCAACACTTCTGCTAAGAGCCCTTCAGAGAAAAGTTATTCACTTTGTTTTCATACTACTTCTCAAGGCTTTTTCCCAAGGGCAAAAGCCATTGCCACCAGATGTTCAAAACGGAGGAGCGAGAGAAGTTCAATGTGAGCAGCTGTTTTGAATTTAGTCCTTTAGTTAATTTATCTGATGATTTCCTCATGCTCCCCCTAGACCTTTGTATATGTTCACTCTGAGCTCAGCATTTCTCGGGAGAGTCTATGGGAGAACAAGCTTTAACATCAGTGATTACCCCAGAGTTGACTTTTTCTGTCCTCGATTCTCCTTTAGGCCAACCCAGTATGCTTTATTTTTCTGTCTCTTTCAGGTTTTGTGTTTGGTGTTTCGGTTTATAATCACAACTAAAATTGCTGGGTCATCAAGTACGTTCACCTTCATCTATAGTAGGTATTGCCATATTGTTCACCAAAGTGTTTGAAACAGTTTCCAACCTCACCACAGTATGTAAGAGCTCCCATTTATCCACATCCTCAAATACTATTTATTGTCATTCTTTCTGTGTGTGTGTGTTCAGTCATTCAGTCATGTCCCACTCTTTGCAACCCCATGGACTGTAGCCCACCAGACTCTCTGTCCATGGAGTTTTCCAGGCAAGAATACTGGAGTGGGTTGCCATTTCCTGCTCCAGGGGATCTTCCTGACCTAGGGATCAAACCCGCATTGCCTGAGTCTCCTGCATGGCAGGCAGATTCTTTACCACTAGTGCCACCCCTGAAGCCCCAGCATACTTTCTAAATTTTGCTTAAATAGTAGGTATGAAATTGTATCTCATAGTTTTAATTTTCATTTCTCTGAATGTTGATGAAATAGAGTATCTTTCATATTTTTATTGGGTTTTGTTATTTCTTCTATGAATTAACATTTTATTGGTTAACTTTACCTTTTTATTGAGAAGGAGTTTCTTATATGCTCGTTAGTAATTCTTATTGATCATAGTGAATTGCAGATATCTTTTAGTAATTTGTAGCCTGTCTTTATATTACTTATTTACATGAATTTTGATGAAATTCTAATTTTGTCTACTGATTTTAATGTCGTATAAGGTAACTTTTCTTCACGCTCTATGTTTTTGTGTTTTATTAAAATAAAACTTTGCTGCCATAAGTTTATATAGATAGCTTCTCAATTTTTTTTTAAAGATTTTTTTTAACGTTTGCTTATTAGGAACTTATCTGGTGGTTCAGTAGTTAAGACTTCCTGATTTCATTGCAGGGGAAATGGGTTCAATCCCTGGTTGGAGAATTATGCACAATGTGGACAAAGATTTAAGAAAAGAAAGATTGCTTGTTATACGTAGGTCTTGAGTTCACCAGGAATATATTTTTATTTATGAATGAGTTAAGAATCAGTTTTCCCCCTGTACCTAATCAAATAGCACCACATCTTTCATTCAATAAACTATCCTTTCTCCACTGGTGTGCAATGCTTATTTTAATTTGTTAAGTTTTTCTTTATACAATTTTGTTTTCAGCCTCTTTACCCTGGTCCATTGTTTGATCTGTCTATTCCTTTTAAAATGTCATATTTTCAAAGTATTATGTATTTCTAGAATTTTTGATATTTGATAGGGCATGTCCCTTCACCAGGTCTTTCTCTCAGAAAGGAACTGGCTATTTTTGGCCCATCAATTTTCCAAATAAATTTTAGAATGAGCTTGTTAAATAAACAACCGGGTTGGGATTCTAACTGGAATTATTTGAACATTTACACATATTTGGGCATAAGAGACATCTTTGTGATCTTAATTTTATCAATGTACAGAGGCTGTTTTCCCACTTTTGTATGTAATCGATACAATGTTTTGTACCAGTGTTATATTATAATATTTACCAATAAAGATCTTACACATTTTCTTTAGATTTTTTTTCTCTGTGTATCTAAACATTTTTCTGCCTTGTAAATAATCACTATCTAATTAATTGTTTGTTGCTGGTGTATAGGAAGGCAAATATGTTTTGTATGATTATTTTATGTCCAGACAACTTGGCAATGCTCTTATTAATTTTAATAATTTGAAGATAGATTCTATTGAATTTTCTAGATACACAATCATAATATCTAAGAATTAGGAAGCTTTTCAATCCTAATATTTTTTGTTTCTTATCTAGTTCTGCTAATAGGACTTCAGTTGCAAAGCCATACAGGATGAGTTCTGTAGGACTCTGGGGAACACCATTTATGCAGTAATGCCCTTTGGGAAAGGCAGTAATACTATGGGCTGACAAGATCCCCAAAAGAAGCACTAGCAGACAGCCCTGTTATATTTCTGATTTGACAGAGCATGAGAGTCTAATGTTCTGCCCACTAATTATGACACTTTCTGATGGTTTTACAGAGATGTTCTTTATGAAATTAAGTTCTCTTTTCATTTAATTGCTAAGAATTTTTGTCCCTGTGAGTATTCATCTTTATCAACTATGTTTTCTTTCCCTATTGAGAAAAACCACATGATTTTTCTCTATAATCTCTAAATGTGGTGAATTTCAATAATAGATTGTCTAATATTAAGTTTGTGTATTCTGGGGTAAACCCAACTTTATCATGATTGTGAGTCTATGGAAACAGAAAGAGAATGTAGAGGGTGGTGAGAAAAACTCACACAATGTTTGATTTACCAAGATACTTAGAGAATGTTTGGCCTCTAAGTTCATAAGTGTGATAGATTTGTCATTTTATTTTCACAAAATCATTGTCTGGTATTGGTATAAAAGTCATATTAGTCTTATACAGTAAAACTATAGTATTGACTTTAATACTCTTTGATTCCTTATGAGATTTTCCATAATATTGGAGCTCTGTTTCTTGATTTTTTGGTAGAACTCACCTGTAAATCTGTTTGTGATGATTTTTTAAAAATTCATATTCAGTTTCTTTAATGATATCAGTCTATTTTGATTTTTGCCTTTTTGTTTGTTTTACTGAGCTAGGCTTTCTTTGTGTTTAAGAAATTGCCCATGTAATAAAATTTTAATCATCTATTTTAAAACAGCATTCTTTCACTTATATTTTGAATCTTTGCTCACTATCTCTCTTTTCTACTCCATTCTCATATTATTTACTTAGACCTTAACTCTTTTTGGCATGACAAATCATGCTAGGTTATCTATTTTATTAGATTATCTATTTCATTGGTTTTAAAAAAAACTATTAGCAATCATTTCCTATACATTTAAAGTTTGTTTTCTGTTTATTGTTATATGCTCTTATCCTGGTTATTTCCCTATTTGACTTTTGGTTTAGTCCTTTTTATTTTACTCTAAATTCTTAAGTGAATTTTTGTTTCATCAATTTTCAGATTTAGCACAATTTTTAAAAGAATATTAGTTTTGTTCTAATTGCGCCTTCAGTTGTATCCTACAAAGTGTGATATGTCTTATTTACATTGTTCTAATGCTTGCTCTTTCCTGAAATACTTAATTAAAAATTTTTTTAATTTAAGTTGCACTGCATTAAAAAATGTGATGCTTGTGATAATAACTTTTGGAAATTTGTTGAGCCTAGCCTTATGATCTGCTAGTTACTAATTTTCATAAATTTTGACTATATGCTCAAGAAAAATGTATATTGTTTGAGTTGTAGTAAGGGTTCTCAGTACTCTTAGATTAAGCTTGTCAATTATGTTGCTCAAATTATTTGTCAATTGTGTTCTATTCTTTTATATACTCAGTTTTTTTCCATTGCTTTTTCTTTAAATACAAAGAATGGTGTGTTATGATATCTTCTTATAGTTCACTATAACTCTGTTTTTTCAATTTAGTTTTGAATTGTTTATTTTTCTTTCGTAAATTATGTATGTATCCCAGGTGCCACTAGTGATAAAGAACCCTCCTGCCAGTGCAGGAGACATAAAAGATGATCCCTAGGGTTTGATCCCTAGGTTAGGACGATATCACGAAGGAGGGCACAGCAATCTACTCCAGTACTGTTGCTTGGAGAATCCCATGTACAAAGAACCGTGGTGGGTTCCAGTACATAGGGTCGCAAAGAGTAGGACACAACTGACTCAACTTAGCACAGTAGCACAGCACATATGTAAATGTGCAGTGTGCATGTAGCTATGTAATATGCATACAATTTCAGAATCATCAAATTTTTCCAGTTTATTTTTTATCATCACAGAGTGATCCTTTTTATTACCACAAAACTTTGTCTGAAGTTATTTTTTGAATTCTTATATTACTACAATGTATCAGGTTTCTTTTTTCCAGAATTCACCTGATATATCTTTATTCTAACTATTTTACTTTCAGGCTTTGTTTGTACTTCTCTTCTAAAGACACATGTCTGGCAAAACACGCATAACTGAGTGTATTAGTTTGTTAAGGCTGCCATAACTGTACTGTAAAAAGTATCATAAGCTGGATGACTTACACATAGACATTTATAGCCTCACAGTTCTGGAGGCTAGAAGTCTGAGATGAGGTGTCAGCAGCTTTTGTTCTTTCTGCGGTTTGTGAAGAAGAGACTGTTCCATGCCTCTTGCCTAGCTTCTGGCTAATTGATGACAAACTTTGGCAGTCCTTCGCTTACAGAAGCATCACCCCGATCGATCTCTGCCTTAATCTTCACATGTGTCCTCCACGTGTTTATGTCTTTGAGTCCAGTTTTACCCTTTGCTAAGAATACCAGTCATAATTGGACGTGGGGTCCATCTTACTTCTCTGTGACCTCGCCTTAACTATTTACACCCACATGACCCTATTTCCAAATAAGATCACATTTTGAGTTGTGAAGGATTGGGGCTTTAACATATGAATGTGAGAGGAGACACAATTTCATCCATCACATTAAGTTATAAAAAATCCTATATATTTATCGTGGACTTCCCTGCTGGCTCAGTGGTAAAGAGTCCGCCTGCCAATGTAGGAGTTGATAAGTATGATCCCTGAGTTGGGAAGATCCCCTGGACAAGGAAACGGCAACCCACTCCAGTATTCTTTTCACACTGTTCTTGGGGTTGATGCTTTTGAACTATGGTGCTGGAGAAGACTCTTTAGAGTCCCTTGGACTGCAAGGAGATCAAATCATTCAATCCCAAAGGAAATCAACCCTGAATATTCATTGTAAATACTGATGCTGAAGCTGAAGTTCTAATACTTTGACCACCTGATGAGAAGAGCCAACTCATTGGAAAAGACCTTGATGCTGGGAAAGATTGAAGGCGGGAGGAGAAGGGGACAACAGGATGAGATTGTTGGATGGCATCACTGACGCAATAGACATGAGTTTGGGCAAAGTCAGGGAGATAGTGAAGGACAGGAAAGCCTGGCATGCTGCAGTTCATAGGGTCTCAAAGAGTCAGACACAACTTACTGACTGAACAACAACAAATGTATTTATTTATTTATATATGTGTATGATATACACACATATATGTTTGATGGTCTTATATACAATAATGTAAATACTTTGCATATAAATACAGTATATAAAGTATATAAATATTATATATATCTGAAAATAAATTGTTGCTTTCTATTTATCTATTTTATAGTTATTTTTCTCTTTTCCTGACTTGTTTTTGGTTGGCTAAAGAGTTTTTTCCTTCATTTTTTGTAAGTTACACACTATTTTCTATTCTTTTTGTGCTAATCATTAAAATTTAAGTGTACAGTCTCCTACAGGATTATATAAGAAATTTAGAGAATTTTGCTACAACATACTCATATCAATTTTATTACTATCCATATATTTTAACAGCCAATTTGCCTTTAATACACCTCCAAGTTAGTTATTATTATCACTGTTTCATATAGATAGTACTTTTCAAATTCTCTACCACATTTCTCTGTTAAATTACTCACTGCTGCTAAGTCGCTTCAGTCGTGTCCGACTCTGTGCAACCCCATAGATGGCAGCCCACCAGGCTCCCCCGTCCCTGGGATTCTCCAGGCAAGAACACTGGAGTGGGTTGCTCACTACTCCATCTCATATCTAAGTCCTTCCTCTGGACACGAGTTTCTTCTTCCTAACATACGTCTTTTAGACATTCATTAGTAAGGAACTTTTGTAATAAACTCACTTTTTTTTTTCCTGAAAAAGAAGAAGCTGTTTATTTGAGACTGAAAGCTATATTTCTCTGCCTTTCCTTCTTTCTTGCTTCAGCAAATTTCCTCCATTTTTGTGTTCTTCAGTGTTACAGCAATGTGTTCAAATGTGTATTTTTAAAAAAATTATCCTGAATCGTTTCCATTGTGTTCTAAATCTGAAACATAATTCTTTATCAGTTATGGAAAAGTTTTGCTCATTATATCTTCAACAATTGCCCCACACTCCATTCAATTTCTTCCCTAGAAATCTGATTCATTTAAAAACCAAAAAAGAAAAAAAAGAAAAGAAATCTGATTCACTATGTACCGTCAATTTCTCTATTTACTCTTTATACCTGACATGTTCTTTCTCTTTTACTATTTGTGCCACATTCTGAAAGTCTTCTAATATTTATTTCACTTCAAAATTTATTATCTTTTTCAAGACTAAAGTATATCTTATTTTTAAGATCTATTTTTTTCTTTGCCAACCTTACTTTGTAGTTTTTATTGTGCATTACTCATTTCATATATTTTCAATTCCACTTTTAATTCTCTACTTATTTGTCTGAATCAAATAATTCTATTAGCTGAGCTGATTGCATGTCTAATTCTGGTGTTTATTCTTTCTGCTGAATCTTGCTTTCTGATGTGATTTCCTCATGCTTTCTTTCTTGAACCTGGCTATGTTCTTCAGTGCATCTCCAGCTTTCAAAATCCTGTGAAGCTTAAATTGAAGGCGTTTCTCTGCTGAGAGATTTTCATTTGTTATTGAGAGGGACCCTGATGTGCTTGGGCTGTCTCAGAACCTCATTCCTTCATAATGGGCAGCCTAGGGTTATAAATATACAGGAAAGACGTTTCCCTTCCCCAAGCCCACAGGTTACAGGTGCTTTCCTTGCGGTCTCCTTTGTTCCAAGATATATTTTTTTCTGATCCACTATTTTACCCACAGTGTAGCCTCTTGAGGGTTCCAGGGTTATGTAGAGTTTCATTTGCAACTTCTACTTTTAAAAAGTCAGAGGCCTGGTTTTCTTCTGTAACAGCTACCAAAAACCCAAGCTTCTTGCTTAACAAGCGTGGCAAATGCTCTCACAGTCAATCTACATGGGTGGCAGCTTACAACTTGAATTTTCACATCTCCCTCTGTTTCAGGTCCCTGGGGATTTCTCCTTTCTTAGAAGCTCAGCTATGCATTTAAAAGAATGCTTGCAACATTTTATCTATCATTTCCAAGTATTTTTTCCTCATTCAGAGCTTTCCAAAAACTTTCTCAGATAGCCAGAAATAGAGATATTCTGTTTGCTTTCTATATTTTAAATATACATCAGAATTATGGTCCACTGATGACATTTTCTTGTTTTCCAGTGCTGTTCAGTATTTACTGTCTTTTACAATATCTTTTCCAACATTCAAAGAAATTTTTATGCGAAAGGTATAAAAAAGTGAATTCAGTGTACCATCTTGATCCAATTTTTATAATGGGTCTTGAAGATTAAGTGGGTATTTGCCAGATAGAAACAGAGACCAAGGCAATGCAGTTATGAAAACACAGAAAGATAAGATGAATCTAAAAGTTAGATAGGTTTAGATGATATTACTAATAAAAAGAGTCTTGCGACTTCCCTGGCGGTCCAAAGGTTGAGACTTCGCCTTCAGATGCAGGAGGTATGGGTTCAATCCCTGATCAGAAAGCTAGGATCTCACATGCATCGGGGCCAAAAGACCAAAGCATAAAACAGAGGCAATATTGTAACAAAATTCAATAAAAACTTTCAAAAGATTTTTAAAAAGTCTTACCTGGTATTATAGGAGTCTAGATTCTGCCATATAATTCAGCAAAACTAGCTGCTATTTATTTATTACTTACTAGGTGATAGGCACTGTACCAGAGATTTTACATAGGGTACTCTAATGATTTTCATTTTATAAATAAAATGGGCACAATGGGATTTAGTTTCTGACAGTTACACAGATCCGAGGCGGTGGAGCTTGACTGCAGAGCTCATGAATTAAATTAATTTCTTCAGTGTTCTGCAATAAACAAAAGTCAGTTGTTAAACCATTTTAAGACAAAAGCGAAATACTAAGGCTGGTTACTTAGGAAGATTATTGAGTCGACCATCTAGCAAGATGAATGAATGAATGACATACCTTAGCACTCTTGGCTACTTATCAGCTTAGAGAAGAAACTTGAAAAACAGAAAGAAGGACAAAGGAGAGCCTTGCAGGCATCTTAAAGACATTGTACCTCTTATTGAGGCAGAAGGCCACCTGAGAATTTTAGCAGAGAAGTGAAATTCTTGGGAATTTTTAATAAAACATTGTCATGACCATATGGAGAAAGGATTAAGAGAGCGTTAATGCAAAGAATTATGCATTACTGCATACTCCGTTACCTTTATTTATAAGGATAGAATCTTTGGGTCTCCTTGGTTGATACCAGAGGTGAGAAATACAAGACAATTCAAAGAGACCAGTATTTTGGAAGACCAGCTGTGCCAAGTGGCCCACGGTAACCATATTGTCTTTCTGAAGAGAAAAGGAGGTGAGGCCAGATCTTGGTGATGGGGGAGAAATGGGAGAAATAAAATGAGCAGGAAGCACCAGTGATAGGAATGTAAATCACATTCCTTCTGGTTAACACTTAAATCCCCAACCTCAGAAATTCTTCAGAGAACTGGGAGAGAGAAAGAGGCTTTGCCACGTGGAAATCATCTATGCAAATGAGAAACGATCAACAACAGCATATTCATATTACACATATGCTCTCTCGTTTGATGCTTCAAACAATTCTGAGAGACAAATATTATTACCTCCAATGTACAGACAGGAAAATGAGGCTCGGAGACGTTATGTAACTTTCCCAAAGTCAGCCTCTAATGACAGGCAAAGATGGAATTCAGACATAGACTTTTATCTCCCTAATAGGTGTGTCTTTCGAGGACACCATGCTGGGAAGAAAACTGTATCTGAATCTAGGTGAGAATCATTCTGCAGAGGATTGGAACTCAGAGGGGAGCCCAGGGAAATGGCAGTAGCAGCTCAGACACACACATCCTGGAGGTGGCTTTCACTCTGTCTCACTTTCTCTAATGTTTGAAGGTATGTCACTCCTGGGATAACTCTCACTGGCGCTGGAGACACTTCTTCCTCCCAGAATTCAAGTGTAGTTCTAATTCTTAAAGCCTCCTTTTCCCTCTCGTGGGTCAGAAGCCAGAGCTCCCAAGGGGGGCCCAGTCCATTCTCATCAAGGCAGCTCTGCACACCCCAGGGGCCCGTGTTATTCTAAACCCTCACTGCCCTGCTGCTTCCTAATGGTGGAACCTGCTGATGCCATGCTGGGCGGGATGCACTTAGGGGGCTTCCCAGGGCTCTGTTAAGCAGTTCTGCTTTTGTAGCTGGCACTGCAGAGGCAGGGGTATGGAAATCACTTCCTTTCCATTTCCACTCCTTTCCATCACCATGGGCAATGTGTGTGTGTGTGTGTGTGTGTGTGTGTCTGTGTGTGTGTCTGTGTGTGTGTCTGTGTGTTTGTGAGAGAGAAAGAGAGAGAGAGATAGAGAGAGAACTGACTTCTCTACTTCTCCAGATAAAAGTATCTAACTATCTTCTCTTTTATTTCTCTTTGTTCTAAAACTCAAGAGTTTGCCATCTTGTGGATAGAGGAATCAGAGACATAAGAATCCTGTGGGTCCAAAGATTCAGACCAGAGGATATTCAAGGAAGGAAGGAATGGGAAAAGAGTCTAAAAGAGAGATAAACAGGACAAATTCCATCAGCCGAAGCTATAAATAAAGCCAGAGAGATGTCAAGTCATATATAAAGTTGATCATTTCCTGCCAACTTGATAGGTTCCATTTATAATTCTGAGAATCTGTTGTGTATGTTGGGTATGGGATGTTTTCTTTTACCTTTACTCTTTAATACATATACAGGACTAGAGAGGTTTTAGTCATTGTTAGCTGCCTTTCATGGGTAAGGAATGTGACATTCCTAAAGATTAAAGGCTATGTCCAAGTTCATGCAGCTCTCAGTGTCCGAGGCAGGATTCTAACCCAAGCCTTTCTAAGAATCCAGGACTCTTTCCACCACACAACCCTGGCTCCTTTTCCAAGAGTGACTGGGAATTGGAATCCAAAAGAGAAAAATGAGATCTGATGGAAGGAAAAGGGCACAGAAAAATGAGTCCTGTTCTCTTACCTCTGCGTCCACACTGACACTAGATCTGGCACTAAGATTCTCATGAGCCCTCTCTACTTTGTGCTTTTGTTCATGCTCCCCATGCTCTGAACTTGCTCCTGGAGACCCTATTCTGCTCTCCTTCTGGACCCTCTCCAGCTTGCAAGACTCTTGGAATTCAGTTCTATTCATCAAGATGGGATTCTCTGGCAGTTCAAATGGTAAAGAATCCACCTGCAATGCAGGAGACCCAGGTTTGATCCCTGGGTCAGGAAGATCCCATGTCAAAGAAAATGACTACCTGTGCCAGTCTTCTTGCCTGGAAAAATCACATGGACAAAGGAGCCTTGCAGTGGACTACAGTTCATGGGGACACACAGAATCAGCATGAAGTGGTCCAATGTGCTGGCTGCTGAGATACCAGGGGACCTAGATATGGCCACATATTAGAAGGAAAAAACGTAAGTGATGGAATCAGATCCAGAGTTCAGTGTTTAATTCAGATTTGGCTGCCAGGCACACAATGGGATGTATTCACTTATTCAACAAATATTTGTGAATACATACTAAGTACTGCTAGGGATATAGCTAACGAAATAATAAAGTATCTCTTCCACACAGAGTTTAAACTCTAGTGGGGGAAGTTATACAATAAACAAATAAACAGCAGTAGCATATCCACTGGCAATAAAAGAAAAGGTGGAAAATAAAGATGAGAAGAAAAAAAAAAAAAAGGTAATCACACCAGAGAAATAGCAGGGGGCCATAATAATTTAGGGCCCAAGGCCACTTATAAGGTTTGGGGGTTTAAAGAGTAATATGGGAAGCCACTTGAGGGTTTTAGGCTGAGAAGTGGAATAGTCTGACATGTTTTACAAGGACCTCTCTGGTAGCCATATAGAGAATAGGTGATGCAGCTGCTGCTGCTGCTAAGTCACTTCAGTCGTGTCCAACTCTGTGCGACCCCATAGACGGCAGCCCACCAGGCTCCGCCGTCCCTGGGATTCTCCAGGCAAGAACACTGGAGTGGGTTGCCATTTCCTTCTCCAATGCATGAAAGTGAAAAGTGAAAGTGAAATCGCTCAGTCGTGTCCAACTCTTGGCGACCCCATGGACTGTAGCCTACCAGGCTCCTCCATCCATGGTATTTTCCAGGCAAGAGTACTGGAGTGGGTTGCCATTGCCTTCTCCGAGATGATGCAGACAAAGCCTGAAGTGAGAGGACGGATTAGGAGGTATGAGCGAATTCCAGAAGAGAGGTGATGGTGACTGTGACCTAGGTCTTATCAGTAAGAGTCTTGGAAAATATTTGGATTATGGATATACTTTGAAATTAAAGCTAACTGAATTTCCAGACAGACTGGATATGGGATGAAATGTAAGGAATGATTCCAACGATTTTGGCCTGAGAAGTCAAAATGACAGAGTTCCCAGTTATTCAGGTGTTGAAGACTAGAGCAAAGATCAGGAGTTCGGTTTTGGACATGCTAACCTTGAAACGGTCATTAAATAAATAAGTGGAAATGTTGAACAGGCTTCGGTGTATGATTCTGGAGAGGAGAGAGTAGGAGGGTCAGAGTAGAATTACAGCTGGGAATATGTGCCACTGGGAAGCATTAGCTAGAGCAGGGAAATGAACTGAGATTATCCAATAAATGATTGCTGCTAGAGAGAAGATCAAGGTCCAGGTCCTGCAGCATCAATCTGGCATTTCATCACCAGGAAGTCAGGGGAAATCAGCAAAGGATATTCAGAATAACTGGTGAGGAACCAGAAGTGTACAGGAACCAAGTTAAAACACAAACGTCCTTCCAAAAGGAAATTGCTTATACCATTGCATCGAACCAATCTGTTCTGACATCCTGAGGACTGGAACCTGACATGGTGGAAAGACAATGCTCTCGGTTTGGGGATTAGAGTCTCCAGGGTTGATATAAGCACCTGTCTCCATGTGGCTTTCAGAAAACAAGCAGCATGGCAGTGGAAGAACAAGAGCAAAGCCCAAGAGGGATTTGAAATGATAATGGACTGTGAACCCATGTGAGACATCATTTCCAGAACACCTAGGGACTCCCCTGATCATCCAGTGGTTAAGATGCCCCACTTCCACTGTCGGGGGCTCAGATTCAATCCCTGGACAAGGAACTAAGATCCCGCATGACACATGGCATGGCCAAAAAAATAAAAAAGAACACCTAAAATAATTAGGAGCAAGCTTGAAGGGACTCATTTACAGTAATCAAGCCACTGGGAACTTTATTTGAGAATAAAATAGAATTGTGATGAAACTCTGAAATTGTAAATGAAGAGAGATTTGATTACCAAAAGTGTTAAATTTTTTGCATATTTTTAAAAAATGAAAGAATGTCAAAAGAAAACAATGTGCAAAAAAATTTTTCAAACCTATAAAACAAAATGATTATTTTTTTTAACCACACCAAGAGCTCTACACAGGAAAAAGACCAGTGACCAGTTGGAAAAAGACCAGCAAGCAGTTTGAAAAATGAGCAAAGGATAGCAATGTACAGCTGTACAAAAAGAAATATAAATGACCAATCAATGAGAAGAGTGTTACTAAATCTTATCTGTAATTTAAAAATGCAAATTTAAACTGTGAGATATCATTTGTCACCTTTCAAGTGTACAAATATTAGAAGGATTGATAATATTCACTGTTACCAAGTGTACAGAGAAGCAGAGACTTTCATACATTGATGGTGGAAGTATGTACTGATGCATTTTAATGGAGTAATTTGTCAATATCAATTAAAATTTTAAATAAATTTTTAGTTTCAGAATTGTTTTGGGTTTACAGGAAAATTAAGAAGATTGTATAAAATTCACTAATGCCCCACAGCCACTTACCCTTTTTATTAGCATCTTATGTTCAAATTCAGTTGCTCAGTCGTGTCCAACTCTTTGCGACTCCCTGGACTGCAGCACACCAGGCTTCCCTGTCCATCACCAACTCCCGAAGCTTGCTCAAACTCATGTCCATCCAGTCGGTGATGCCATTCAACCATCTCATCCTCTGTCATCCCATTCTTTCACCTTGAATCTTTCCCAGCATCAGGGTCTTTTCGAATGAATCAGCATCTTATGTTACTAAGCTATATTTGTCACAGCTAATGAATAAATATGAATCCATTATCATTAACTAAATTCATTACTTCATATTTCCTTAGTTTTTACCTAATATGCCTCTTCTGCCCCAGAATTCATCCAGAACACCACTTTATATTTATATTTGCATAATATTTATGTAATGTCTCCTTTTTCATACTATTGAAGTCATTTAAAAAGCAGAGACATTACTTTGCCAACAAAGGTCCATCTAGTCAAAGCTATGGTTTTTCCAGTAGTCATGTATGGATGTGAGAGTTGGACTATAAAGAAAGCTGAGCACTGAAGAATTGATGCTTTTGAACTGTGGTGTTGGAAAAGACTCTTGAGAGTCCCTTGGACTGCAAGGAGTTCCAACCAGTCCATCCTAAAGGAAATCGATGCTGAATATTCATTGGAAGGACTGATGTTGAAGCTGAAACTCCAATACTTTGGCCACCTCATGCGAAGAGCTGACTCATTTGAAAAGACCCTGATGCTGGGAATGATTGAAGGCAGGAGGAGAAGGAAATGACAGAGAATGAGATGGTTGGATGGCATCACCAACTCAATGGACATGAGTTTGAGTAAACTCCAGGAGTTGGTGATGGGCAGGGAGGCCTGGCATGCTGTAGTCCATGGGGTTGCAAAGAGTTGGACACGATTGAGCAACTGAACTGAAATTGACCTGAATGTCTCCCTAGGCTCCTCTTAGCTATGAAATTTCTCTGATTTTTCCTTGCTTTTGATGACCTTGGCGGTATTTTGCAGACTCTCTTTCCATTGGTTTTCTGATGTTTTTCTCACGTTTTGACTGGGATGATGAGTTCTTGGGAGGAAGACAAAAGAGGTAAAATGCCATTCTCATGACATACTAGCATCATGAATTCTCACTTCAAGATGTTCACCTTGATCATGCAGTAAAGGCATCATTTGTCAGGTTTATCCCCTGTACTCTCATTTCCCTCTTGGCATACTGTGCTCTTTGGAAGGAAGTCACCATGTAGTGTCCACACTTAAGGAGTGAAGAGAGATGCTCCAAACCCTTGAGGGTGGGTTATCTGGTACATTATTTGCAGTTCCTCTGTATGGGAGATGAGTCTCCTCTCCTTCACTTATCTATTTAATAACTTATTACATCAGTATGCATGCATACATTTTTATTTTATACTTCAAATGGAATACCATCTTATTTTGTTGCTCAAATTGTTCTCACTTTTCCTTTGGCAGCTCTTTCAAAGGCTCTCATATTCCTTTGACATTCCCCTTCATTATACTTTTTTTGAAAAAAAAAAACCAAAACGCTCTTATTTTCTGGAACCGCAAGATGCTTCAGATTCATCTCATAAATTTACTGCCCCAGTCTTAGGACCAGCTCCTTCTCTAAGAGCACAGATTCTTTTTATTAGAAAATGGTATTAAAAGCCAAGATCTGGGTACAAGGTAGTCTCATTGCTACTGAGGTGACTTTGTTTCCAGATGCTCTCAGCCAACAGAATGAGAAAATAGATGTGTATCTACTAATTACTTTATATGTAATATCTACAAATAGTTCTGTTTATAGACAACTGTATCTCTATTAAGCAAAATAGTAATTGATAATTGTCCAATTCTAATCTATTACTGCATGGACTATTAATCCAGTAATGTGCTCCTTGGTATTTACCCAAAAGAGTTGAAAACTTATATCTGAACAGAAACCTGAGCACGGACATTTACAGCAGCTTTATTCATAATTGTCAAAATTTGAAAGCAACCAAAATGTCCTTCATAAGAAAATGGATAAACAAAATATGGCACATCCATACAATGAGATGTTACTCAGCACTGAAAAGAAATGAAAGATCATGCCCTGAAAAGACCATGGAAGGACCTTAAATGCATATTACTAAGTGAAAGAAACCAATCTGAAAAGGCTTCATGCTGTGTTATTCCAAGTGTATAACATCATGTAAAACTCAAAAGTATGGAAGCCATAAAAGATCAATGGTGGCCAGAAGTTGGGGGAAAGGGAGAAATAGGGGATCACAGAGGATTTTTAGACCACATAGAGTATTTTATGATACATTATTGGTGGATACTTGCTACACGTTTGTCAAAACACATAGAATGTAGACCAAGTGTGAACCCTAATGTAAACTATAGACTTTGGGTGATAGTAATGGGTTAATGTAGGTTCCTTGATTGTAATAAATATATCATAATGGTATGGGATGTTGCTAATGGAGGAGGCAGTACATGTTAGGAACAAAATTCTATGGGGATTCTTTAATGTTGACTCAATTTTGCTTTGAAACTAAAACTGTCCTAAAAATATGAAGTATATTATAAATACATTGACATTAAATATAAATATAATAAATAGCATATGCATATTATATATGTATTTTATGTATTATGTATGGGGCCTCCCAGGTGATGCTGGTGGTAAAGAAGCTGCCTGCCAATGCAGGAGACATAAGAGACGCAGGTTTGATCCCTGGGTTGGGAAGATCCCACGGAGGAGGGCATGGCAACCCACTCCAGTATTCTTGCCTGGAGAATCCCATGGACAGAGGAGCCTGGCCTGGCGGGCTGCAGGCCATGAGTCGGTCAGAGTCGGTCACGACTGGAGTGACTTAGCAGGAAAGCACGCATGCGAGCATAATATATATAAAGACAGACACACACACATATATAGCAATGCAGTACTTCATATTTTGTTTACAGAAAAAGTAATGAATCTCAGGGAGTATAAAATATACCAGTCAGATTTGAACGAAAGCATTTGCATAGTTGAAAAATAATTATTATGATTTAATCAGTCCAGCCAATGAAACAGTTGTTCTATTTGAACCCTGTAGTATTTAGTTTTCAGTTAGAGGGACTTCCCTGGTGGTCCAGTGGTTAAGAATCCTCCTTGCAGTGCAGGAGACTTGGGTTCGATTTCTGGTCGGGGAGCTAAAATCCCGCATCCTGCGGGGCAACTAAGCCTGTATGCCACAACTAGAGAATCTGTGTGCCACAACTTGAGATCTTATATGATGCAACAAAGCTCCTGCATGCCACAACTAAGACCTGAGACAGCCAAATAAATAAATATCTAAAAAAATTTTTCCAGTTATGATGACCATTAAAATCAAGTATCAGACTGAATTTTGAGCCAGATCTTCAAACTGTTGTATCATGTTATAATGAACTACAATTTCCAAAAGTAATGTATTATATTTAGTCACATTGTCTTCACTAAAATATTTTTAATATTGAGATGTTTTAGTGAAAGAAATGAGATTTTTTTGTTATCATATCAGATGAAATTATTGTAAATAAATTCATTTTTAACTTAGCTGTGTTTTCTTTATATTGTTTTGTGTAAAATAGATGTATTTTGATAAAATAACATGTATGCGTGATTTAAAAATAAATGATATATGTTTGGGGAATGTGCTGGAGTTTTATACCCATTTTGGAGGTATATTATCAAAAAATGTTTATAAGTTTCTGGTTCACGGAGTCAGACATACTAGTAAGTAAATGTTTGCCTTTTTTGTTTTTGTTGTTGTTTTGCCAACTTTAATGGCAAAGACGTAGAGCAGGGGAGTCTTTAAAACTGCAAAGGGACACTTTCTGTTTTTGCTTCAGGGAATATTAGTAGCACTATCATGCAGTATTTATTTACTTCATATTTTTATGTACAAAATATTTATAGGCCTCCAGAAAAACACATTTGCCTGACAGTTAGAAAATGCCCACATTTTGGAACTGAGGTCCTTTTCCTGTAAATGGTTTCCTGTATGTTGCAACACAGTATTTAAAGCAAAATTAAGATCTATCTAGAGGAGAAAAATTCCTTTAGCCATGCCTTCTTGGCTGGTCCATTACCCAGTCTTCTTTGGCACAGGCTTTAAATTTATTCCTGTTTCCTACCTTCTGTTTCTTTCATTTCTCTGGAACTAAGAAAAATCTTTGGCATCCTCTCATGCATCTGTGCGAGGGGCTGCTGATAAGGTAGTAGCCAGCCAACATCTTATTCCTGAAGAGGAGAGAACAATAAACTCGAAAATCCTATCACCATGTGGAATAGCAATGAGTCATCTTTTCCTTACACATTGAGGAGGTTTTAAGGTATGAAAATCACAATTATTAGCTCAGCAAGAAACCTTGGAAATCATTTAATCCAACCCTCTTATTTTAAAGATAAGGAGATTGAGTCTCAGAGAGCCTTAGTGGCTTAGCCACAGAAGCATCAGTTTGATGTATTAGTAGTCCATGGAGATATTGAAGTCTAACATTTTCACTTGCAGTTAGGGACACTGAGGCTCAGCCAGTTAAAAGACTTTTCCAAGATTACACAGTGAGATGGGGAATCCAGGAGGAGATTCAGGTGTCTGAACTCTCAGAATCCCATGCTGAGTTGGCAGCACCCTAAATCAGTTAAGATGATTTGGTCTAAGGCAGAGAAGAGATAAAATGGTGAAATCCATTGATGTCCCCAACCTCCAGAATCTAATGCTTGATTATCTGAGATGGAGGTGATATAATAATGATAGAAATAAAGTGCAAAATAAATCTAATGCACTGGAATCATCTCAAAACCATCCCTGCTCTGCCCCAGTCCGTGGAAAAATTGTCTTCCACAAAACCAATCCCTGGTGCCAAAAAGGTCGGGGAAAACTGCTTAGGCCATATTTAAGCCCAAATCTGGACTTCCTTGTTGTGTAATAAAGAGTTTAGCTATCTTTGTCCTCAGTTAAGGGAGATAGCCTCTAAATGCTCAGAATTTCTTGAGTACTGGGAATGTCTTTTCTATTCCTGTATGTACCTCTGATCACACCTGATCACCTGGTAGTTTATGCTGATAAAGTCATTCCTGGTAGGCCCTTACATAGTTTATGCTAATGAGATGCCTGAGAATAGGAGTCCATCATAGGAGAAAGACCAACTACGTGATTACAGAGTTGAGACTTTGTATTATAAGATATCAGCCTCACCTCTAGAAGGATAGAGCAACTGGAAACTGAATTCAAGTACATGACCATGAACCAATCAATCATTTGCTGTTATTCAGTCACTCAGTCATGTCTGGCTCTTTGCAACACCATGAACTGCAACACACCAGTCCTTCACCATCACCTGCCCTGTCCTTCACCATCTCCAGGAGTTTGCCCAAACTTGTGTCCATTGAGTCAATGATGCCATCCAATCAGCTCACCTCTGTCGCCCCCTTCTCGTGTTGCCCTCATTCTTTCCCAGCATCAGGGTTTTTTCCAATGAATCATCTCTTTGAATCAGGTGGGCCAAGTATTGGAGCTTCAGCTTCAGCATCAGCAGTCAATCATACTCATGTAATTAAATCCCCCTAAGCACTCATCTCACACGCTAGTAAAGTAATGCTCAAAATTCTCCAAGCCAGGCTTCAGCAATACGTGAACCGTGAACTTCCAGGTGTTCAAGCTGGTTTTAGAAAAGGCAGAGGAGCCAGAGATCAAATTGCCAACATCTGGTGGATCATTGAAAAAGCAAGAGAGTTCCAGAAAAACATCTATTTCTGCTTTATTGACTATGCCAAAGCCTTTGTGTGGATCACAATAAACTGTGGAAAATTCTGAAAGAGATGGGAATACCAGACCATCTGACCTGTCTCTTGAGAAACCTGTATGCAGGTCAGGAAGCAACAGTTAGAACTGGACATGGAACAACAGACTGGTTCCAAATAGGAAAAGGAGTATGTCAAGGCTGTATATTGTCACCCTGCTCATTTAACTTATATGCAGAGTACATCATGAGAAACACTGGGCTGGAAGAAACACAAGCTGGAATCAAGATTGCCAGGAGAAATATCAATAACCTCAGATATGCAGATGACACGACCCTTATGGCAGAAAGTGAAGAAGAACTAAGGAGCCTCTTGATGAAAGTGAAAGAGGGGAGTGAAAAAGTTGGCTTAAAGCTCAACGTTCAGAAAACTCAGATCATGGCATCTGGTCCCATCACTTCATGGGAAATAGATGGGGAAACAGTGGAAACAGTGTCAGGCTTTATTTTTTTGGGCTCCAAAATCACTGCTGATGGTGATTGCAGCCATGAAATTAAAAGACGCTTACTCCTTGGAAGGAAGGTTATGACCAACCTAGATAGCATACTTAAAAGCAGAGACATTACTCTGCCAACAAAGGTCCATCTAATCAAGGCTATGGTTTTTCTAGTGGTCATGTACGGATGTGAGAGTTGGACGGTGAAGAAAGCTGAGCGCCGCAGAATTGATGCTTTTGAACTGTGGTGTTGGAGAAGACTCTTGAGAGTCCCTTGGACTGCAAGAAGATCCAACCAGTCCATACTAAAGGAGATCAGTCCTGGGTGTTCATTGGAAGGACTGATGTTGAAGCTGAAACTCCAATACTTTGGCCACCTCATGCAAAGTGTTGACTCATTGGAAAACACCCTGATGCTGGGAAGGATTGGGGGCAGGAGGAGAAGGGGACGACAGAGGATGAGATGGTTGGATGGCATCACCAACTCAATGGACATGGGTTTGGGTAGACTCCGGGAGTTGGTGATGGACAGGGAGGCCTGGTGTGCTGCGATTCATAGGGTCGCAAAGAGTCAGACAGAACTGAGCGACTGAACTGAACTGAACTGAGGCTCCAGTGAGCTCCCCTCATTGTAATAGTCCACAGTGCATTGGAGGGTACTCATCCTCACCCAACAGAAGCTGGGGTCCTCCTGGACCTCACCTTATGCTTCTCTCTGATCTTTTTACTATGACAACAACGTCATTATAAGTCTAGATTTTCCTGAGTTCTGCAAGTCATTCTAGTGAGTTATCACACGAGAAGAAGTAGTAAGAACTCTCGAGTTGTGCCAGCGAGTCAGAAACAAGGGGGCCTGGGAATATAAAGGTCCTGTGACTGATGTCTAAATTAAAGGCAGGCTGTGAAGTTTGTCCTAACTCCAGGTAGGTAGCTTCAGAAGTCGTTGCACTCATGTTCCTAAGCTGCTAAAGTTTAGAGGGTAAGAACAGAGGTGAGCCTGAACAAACTAAGGTTTAAATAATCAGAAGTAAGTCCTGTTTCAGAGAACTATAGTCAATATCTTGTAATAACTTATAGTGGAAAATAGTTTCAAAAATAATATATGCATGTATGTATAACTGAATCACCTTGCTGCACACTTGAAACATTGTTAAGTCAAATAGACTTCAATAAAATGTATATAAATACATATATATATAAAGAAAAAAAAAGAAGTAAGTCCTGCTTTACTCTCTTCACAGAAACACCTATTTTCCCCAAACTGTGTCACCCAATACATTTCCTAAGGCTCTGGGCCCATGATCAATTCTTTGAAACATCCTAGAAATATTCTCATCACAGGACACAACACAGCAGTGCTTTTTTTCTGCTGAGCCAAGACTGGTTCTTTGGAGAGCAAGATAAAAATCTTTGTCATTTCCCTCATGTAGGCAAATAAAGGCAGGCAAAAATAAAAACCACTTCACTTCTTGTCTTGGGTAATTGCTGGTTTGTGGTTTGCCAAGTAAATAAAGGCATTGCTTGGATGTTGGAATGAGTTGGCAGCCAAGATGGCTGCCTCCCCTTCCCTCTTCAGGAAATCGGGCTTCTCCTGCTGTTTTTTCCCTTTTTGAAACAGCAGGAAATTTTTAGAAGTCTTTTCTTGAGTCTGCTTGGTGCCCAAGCATGAATTGTGAAAGACAGAGAGAATGAAATGGCCAAAGAGAAGTTAAGCTTTCATGTTGAAGGACAGGAAAATACAAGGATGTTTTACATAAAGAAGCCAGAGGGTACTATTTTCTTTGTTTTTGTTGTTCATTTGTTTGGTTTTTCAGATGACATCTTGTGGTCACAAGATCTCGAAAATGCACTAAGAAAATAGGGTGAAGATGCTTCAGACTTCTAGAAGGAAAGGAGTCTCTGACTGAGAACTGCTTAGCTGGACTCAGTAAGCATTCCCTCGCAGGTCAATCCTTTCAAAAGCAGCAAGACCTTGAGAATTCTGGGCCCTCCAGTCAGTGGGGCGTGGGGGTAATTCTCCTGCCCTTATCTTATGGCAGGTGTGTCTGGAGAAGACTCTTGAGAATCCCCTGGACAGCAAAGAGGTAAACCAGTCAATCTTAAAGGAAATCAACCCTGAATATTCACTGAAAGGACTGATGCTGAAGCTGAAGTTCCAATACTTTGGCCACGTAATGTGAAGAGACAATCACTAGAAAAGACCCTGATTCTGGGAAATATTGAGGGCAGGAAGAGAAAGGGATGAGGATAAGATAGTTGGATGGCATCGCTGACTCAATGGGCATGAGTTTGTGCAAACTCAGGGAAATAGTGAAGGACAGGGAGGCCTGGCATGCTGCAGTTCATGGGGTTGCAAATAATTGGACACAACTTAGTGACTGAACAACAGCAACAACCTAGAGAGAATGATGGACCGGTTGGGAACCAAAAAGGTTTGTTCTGACAGAAAAGAATTGACAGATGGGGGATTTCCTTCTCATTCACAATTTATGTAACTCTCTACTCCACTCTATAAAAGATAACATATTTGATAATTAGAAATGTAGGAATTTAATTAATTTCTAAAAATATTCATGGAGCAGGTGTTATGTAGACCTGACACTGAACTGAGAATTTGGAATAGAGGGGAGAATAAGACACTTCCCAGCAGGTCATAGGTGGGCAGATGAATAATTATGAATAATCTCATGTGATAAGAGCTGGCCTAGAGAGATGTGCCAGTTTTGGGGGAGCAGAAATGAGTAAATGGTGTTAGAATGGAGACAGTGGAGAAGGGAATATCTGACCTGGAAATAATCTGACAGTATGGAAAGGGCAAGAATTTTAAAGTCCATCTAATGAGGTGCACATTGGAGGGCACAAACAGAACCTTGTGTGCACGAGCACCCAGGGGAAAGGAGCAGGGATCCCACAAGAGACTGAACCAGACTTGCCTGTGAGTGTCCAGGAGTCTTCAGCGGACGTGTGGGTCAGCAGTGGCCTGCTGCAGGGATGGGGACACTGAGTGTACCAGTGCCTGCATGGGACCTTTTGAAGGAGGTTGCCATTATCTTCATTACCTCCATGATAGTTTGGCCCCAGGCAATCATAGTCAACAAAAGAGTCTGAAATGCAATACTTGGATGCAATTTCAAAAATGAAAGGATGATATCTGTTCATTTTCAAGGCAAACCAATCAGTATCACAGTAATCCAAGCCTATGCCCTGACAAGTAATGCTGAAGAAGCTGAAGTTGAACTGTTCTATGAGGACCTACAAGACTTTCTAGAACTAACACCCAAAAAAGATGTCCTTTTCATGGTAGGGGACTGGAATGCAAAAGTAGGAAGTCAAGAAACACCTGGAGTAACAGGCAAATTTGGCCTTGAAATACAGAATGAAGCAGGGCAAAGGCTAATAGAGTTTTGTCAAGAGAACGCACTGGTCATAGCAAACACCCTTTTCCAACAACAAGAGAGAAGATTCTACACAGGAACATCACCAGATGGTCAACACCGAAATCAGATTGATTATATTCGCTGAAGCCAGAGATGGAGAAGCTCTATACAGTCAGCAAAAACAAGACCAGGAGCTGACTGTGGCACAGATCATGAACTCCTTATTGCCAAATTCATACTTAAATTAAAGAAAGTAGGGAAAACCACTAGATCATTCAGGTATGACCTAAATCAAATCCCTTACAATTACACAGTGTAAGTGAGAAATAGATTCGAGGGATTAGATCTGATAGAGTGCCTAAAGAACTATGGACAGAGGTTCATGACATTGTACAGGAGGTAGGAATCAAGATCATCCCCAAGAAAAAGTAATGCAAAAAGGCAAAATGGTTGTCTGAGGAGGCCTTACAAATAGCTGTGAAAAGAAGAGAAGTGAAAGGCAAAGGAGAAAAGGAAAGATACACCCATTTGAATGCAGAGATCCAAAGAATAGCAAGGAGAAATAAGAAAGCCTTCCTCAGTGGTCAATGCAAAGAAATAGAGCAAAACAATAGAATGGGAAAGACTAGAGATCTCTTCAAGAAAATCAGAGATACCAAGGGAATATTTCATGCAAAGATGGGCACAATAAAGGACGGAAATGGTATGAACTTAACAGAAGCAGAAGATATTAAGAAGAGATAGCAAGAATACACAGAAGAACAGTACAAAAAAGATCTTCACGACCCAGATAATTACAATGGTGTGATCACTCACCTAGAGCCAGACATCCTGGACTGCAAAGTCAAGTGGGCCTTGGGAAGCATCACTACAAACAAAGCTAGTGGAGGTGATGGAATTCCAGTTGAGCTATTTCAAATCCTAAAAGATGATGCTGTGAAAGTGCTGCACTCAATATGCCAGCAAATTTGGAAAACACAGCAGTGGCCACAGGACTGGAAAAAGTTAGTTTTCATTCCAATCCCAAAGAAAGGCAATGCCAAAGAATGCTCAAACTACCACACAATTGCACTCATCTCACACGCTAGTAATGAGATGAGTAATTCTCAACGTCTCCAAGCCAGGTTTCAACAGTACGTGAATCATGAACTTCCAGATGTTGAAGCTGGATTTAGAAAAGGCAGAGGAACCAGAGATCAAATTAGCAACATCCGCTGGATCATTGAAGAAGCAAGAGAGTTCCAAAAAAACATCTACTTCTGCTTTATTGACTATGCCGAAGCCTTTGACTATGTGGATCACAATAAACTGGGGAAAATTCTTAAAGAGAAGGGAATACCAGACCACCTTACCTGCCTCTTGAGAACCTGTATGCAGGTCAGGAAGCAACAGTTAGAACTGGACATGGAACAACAGACTGGTTCCAAATCAGGAAAGGAGTATGTCAACGGCTGTATACTGTCACCCTACTTATTTAACTTATATGCAAAGTACATTATGAGAAATGTTGGGCTGGATGAAGGACAAGCTGGAATCAAGGTTGCCGGGAGAAATATCAGTGACCTCAGATATGCAGATGACACCACCCTTATGGCAGAAAGCAAAGAAGAACTAAAGAGCCTCTTGATGAAAGTGAAAGAGGAGAGTGAAATAGTTGGCTTAAAACATTCAGAAAACTAAGATCATGGCATCTGGTCCCATCACATCATGGCAAACAGATAGGGAAACAATGGAAACAGTGACAGACTTTATTCTGGGGGTGCTGCAAAATCACTGCAGATGGTGACTGCAGCCATGAAATTAAAAGATGCTTGCTCCTTGGTAGAAAAGTTAAGACCAACCTAGACATCATATTAAAAAGCAGAGACATTACTCTGCCAACAAAGGTCTGTCTAGTCAAAGCTATGGTTTTTCCAGTAGTCATGTATGGATATGAGAGTTGGACTATAAAAAAGCTGAGCACCAAAGAATTGATGCTTTTGAACTGTGGTGCTGGAGAAGACTCTTGAGAGTCCCTTGAACAGCAAGGAGATACAACCAGTCCTTCCTAAAGGCAGTCATTCCTGAATATTCATTGGAAAGACTGATGATGAAGCTGAAACTCCAATACTTTGGCCACCTGATGCAAAGAACTGACTCATTTGAAGAGACCTTGATATTGGGAAAGATTGAAGGCAGGAAAATGGGACAACAGAAAATGACATGGTTGGATGGCATCATTCAACTCAATGGACATGAGTTTGAGTAAACTCCAGGAGTTGGTGATGGACAGGGAGGCCTGGCATGCTGCAGTCCATGGGGTTGCAAAGAGTTGGACATGACTGAGCGAATGAACTGAACTGAATCAGAGGTGCAAATCCTCTGATCCAGCTCTGTGACCTTGAGAAAGTCACTTATCCTTTCTGAGCTTATATTTATTTACTATGATATAAAGATTATATCCACCTTATGGAGTTATTGTGAGGATTAGATGGGATCTCTCACACTGGTCGTCTAGAGCAGTGCTTGGCCTTTGGTAAATCCCCAGCAAATGGAGGCTCAGTGCTGGTAATGAAGGTCAAATTGGATTTCTCCATTTCAGTGGAGCAGTTTTAGGGAAGCCAGTGACTCAGATCTCTCACTTGGACAACTAGGCAGCAACTGAGGACAAACACAATTAGTCTGGGAGAAAGAATGTGGAAAATGAGTATGGTTTGGAATAGGCTGCAGCTGACAGGTCTATGGCACATTAGGGAGGAAGGAAAATCAGGGAGGGAGGCAGAGGAAGGAGGCAGGAATTGCAGACTGTACCAGGGGAATTCAACCCACTAGGATAGCTCAGAACCTCTCCTGCCTCCGTCTTTGCAATTCTTATCAGTCAAGCAGAGGACCGCATCTCTCCAATGACTCAGACTTTATTTTGCCTCATTTCCCTGAACCCTTTGAGGACAGCTACAAACAGGCATGAGCCCTTAATTTGACTCATTAATTCAATTACTAATTTATTTTATTCTGTAAATATATTGAGGCCTACTATATGTTAAGAGGGGATGTAGAATTTAGAGAAATCACATTGAATGAAATAGTTGAGTTCCTTTCTCAATAGGTTTCAATATATTTATGTGCATTTAAATGCCTGGCATCTCCATGCCCCTCCCTTTTCACTGACAGCTTCATTTCAATAGAGGAGGATATTTCTCCCTTTGCCATAAACTCTGGATGACTTTATGGCAAAAAGGAAAAAAAAATAAAAGAAAACCACCTCATAATGACTCTTAGTAATTATATAGTCAGTCTCCTTGAGTTATTGACTGTGTATTGTGTACCAAGCATCCTTATAAATAAAAGAGGTGTTAAGAACTTATAAACAACAAACACTCCCTAAGTGTTTGTTTTTGTTGTTCAGTTGCTAAGTCGTGTCTGACTCTTTGCAACCCCATGAACTGCATACAGTATGCCAAGTTTACCTGTCCTTCATTATCTCCCTGAGTTTGCTCAAACTCATTTCCATTGAGTCAGTGATGCCATCCAACCATCTTATCCTCTTGTTGCCCCCTTCTCCTCTTGCCCTCAATCTTGCCCAGAATCAGAGTCTTTTCCAGTGAGTTGGCTCTTCACATTAGGTAGCGAAAGTATTGGAGCTTCAGCTTCAACACCAATCCTTCTGATGAATATTCAGGTTTGATGTCCTTTAGCATTGACTGGTTTGATCTCCTTGCAGTCCAAGGGACTCTCTTAAGAGTCTTTCCAACACCACAGTTCAAAAGCATCAGTTCCTCAGTGCTCAGCCTTCTTTACTGTCCAACTCTCACATCCATACATGACTACTGGAAAAACCATAGCTTTGACTGTATAGACCTTTGTCAGTAAAGTGATGTCACTGCTTTTAATTATGCTGTTTGTCATAGATTTGCCATACATTTTCTTCCAAGGAGGAGATGTCTTTTAAATTCACCCCAAAATCCCTATGTTGAAGCCCTAACCATGACTGTAGCTGTGTTCAGAGATGGTGCTCTAAGGAAGTAATCAGAATTAAATGAGGGTATAAGGTGTGTTCCTTAGGATTAGTGTCCTTATAGAAAGACACATCTGGGAGTTTATTCACTCTACTCCACCTTCTGCTCTTGCACAAGCACTAAGAAAAGAAAAAGTAGCTATCTGCAAGCTAGAAGAGAGAAGAGAGCACTCATCAGAAACCGAATTTACCAGTACCTTTTTCTTGGACTTTCCAGCCTCTAGAACTGTGAGAAAATAAACATCTGTGGTTTAGACCACCCAGTCTATGGTATTTTGTTATGGCAGTGAAACAGAAGGGAAGGGTGCAAGGCACAACCTTTGAAAAAAAATGACATAGCCAAGGACAGGACATAAACCAATTAGAACCAAATGAGTCCAACACGGTGGATAAGTCAACTTCCACTAGACCTTGAGCCTCAGTATACATTCATTGTGTCACATCAGCAAGCTAAAGGACACATTCACAGGTGGCGTGACAGTTCCCACGCAGATCATCAAAGACCAAATGTAGGTGGTGGCCCATTTCCTGAAAATCTCCACCACTTCCCTGATGTACTTGGAATAATCCTTCCACTCATTAACCTATGAAATTAACCTAGCCCATAAAAACTAACCCTGCCATATTTTGAGGCTGCTCTCTCCTTCTGAGATGGTCCACACTCTGCCTGTGGAATGTGTTTCTCCCTAAATAAATCCAATTCTTATCTATCACTCTGTCTCTCACTGAATTCTTTCTGTGATGAGACATCAAGAACCTGAGCTTCTTAAGTGCTGAAACCAGGTGTTTGATCTCAATTGGAAGATGGTGGGTTTTGGCTAGGTTCGAGTCCTGGCCGTGTGTGTTCAAGTCCCAGTTTGAGGAACACAGTTTTAGCAGCTCTAGCTGGCTAAGAATGGTGGATCAATGTTTTGCTTAAGGCCCACCAGTGAATATATGGAAGGATCGGCCTATTAGTTACCTATTGCTATGTATTCATACCCCTGTGAAACTCAGCAAACACTAATCATTTATGACTTACAATGTATCTGCCGATTTTCCAGGGGTTGGCCAATCTGGTCTAGTCTCGGCTCTGGATAAATTTCTTCCATATGTCTCTAATCCTCCTCCTGGGATCAGCAGACTAGCCTGAGAAGGTCCTTCTCAAGGCTATGGCATAGGTAAAAAAGAACAATTTAGGTGAAGCAGTGATCACAGTCAAAATCCAGTGTTTTTTTTCTTTAAATTTCATTCATAACCTTTTATATCCATTCTCTATGCCCCAGGCTACCACTGTATCCCATGACCATAGTCTTCCTACACTTTCAAACCTGGGATCCTGAACTTTTCTTTCCTTCCCCTTCTTAATTAAAACCAGCTCTCAAGGGGCTCAGCTGTAAGAAAAAGAGCTGATCACTAAATTCTGGTAACTTGTGTTTGCTAAAGCAAGTATAATAGATACTGAGTATTTAATCTATATGTGGCTCTGTGCCTGGAGCTAGGGTGTTGGTCTTAGAGATGAATCATAGCATCAGTTCTCAAGGAAGCTGGACTCCAGTGGGAAAAATAGCACATGCATCTAATTCATTGTTTTCATCCCTGTGCAAAAACTTTCTGAATATAATGCCAAGCAGTGCCCTTATGGAGAAGGCATTTGGACCCCTCTCTTTGGCTGGTGATGAGATTTCACTATCCTACAACCTAGAGCGGAGGAAAAAGGAGTCTGCATCTTTGAGGGATAAGAAATCTGGAAGGGATTTGAGATGGAAAGTCTCAGATGGATAAACAATGATAATAATTATAATAACACACATCTCTGGGTTTCACTTATACCCAGTCCTCTGCTCAGAAGTCACTTCCCTTTTCCTCCCTGCCTAGCTAATCTGCAACAATCCACCAAGTTCTGGGTCAAGTTACAGTCTGTCCATGACAAAGTTCCTAATAACTGCATTCTGCACACACCACTCCTGATTTCTGCCTTCCCGTATGAGGGAAGGGAAATTAACTATATGGAAGCCAGGAGCCAAGTTTGTACTCACTTGTGTTTATTTTTTGGCTAATTTGTTTTATGTGTAAATGTTTTATCTTCATGACAGGAGAACACATTCCTTAAGGAAAAAGCAATATGCCCTCTCTTTATTTTGTCCCCTAATGATGGTTAATATACATAGGCAGTGCTTGGGGGAAAAATGCTCATTTGGTAAAGAGTGCCCTGGCTTGGCAACCCACTCCAGTACTCTTGCCTGGAAAATCCTATGGACAGAGGAGCCTGGTAGGCTGCAGTCCATGGGTTCGCTAAGGGTCGGACACGACTGAGCGACTTCACTTTCACTTTTCACTTTCATGCAATGGAGAAGGAAATGGCAACCCACTCCAGTGTTCTTGCCTGGAGAATCCCAGGGACGGGGCAGCCTGGTGGGCTGCCGTCTGTGGGGTTGCACAGAGTCGGACACGACAGAAGTGACTTAGCAGCCCTGGCTTATGCTAGGCTATGCAGGGAGAGAGATGAACAGAATGTTATTTCCACCCTCAAAAGCTGCCAATTTTCTGGGAAACATAGGCATTTAAAGAGATGTGGCAGAGTCCTGCCACAGAATGAATTTTTACCACCCCACCCCCGCTTCACCCAGGAAGGTGCCAAAAAAGAACATAAAATAGCTGAGGTCTATGAGCTTCCCTGGTAGCTCAGTTGGTAAAGAATCCTCCTTCAATGCAGGAGACCCCAGTTCGATTCCTGGGTTGGTAAGATCCCCTGGAGAAGGGATAGGCTACTCACTCCAGGATTCTTGGGCTTCCCTGGTGGCTCAGACAGTAAAGAATCCACCTGTAATGTGGGAGACTTGGGTTCAATTCCTGGGTTGGGAAAATCCCCTGGAGGAGGGCATGGCAACCCACTCCAGTATTCCTGCCTGGAGAATCCCCAAGAACAGAGGAGCCTGGCAGCCTGCAGTCCATGGGGTTGCAAAGAGTCAGACACCACTGTGTATTAAGCACAGCATGAGCTAAAAAAGGACTTCCTAGGTGGCATTAGTGGCTCTCTCAAGTAAAAGCCACTAGCAATTGAGTCTTTATCAAACATCAGCTTCTGTAGGGCAGAAAGGATCTGACAGCTTGGTTCTTACCCGCTGATAAAGAGGACTCATTCTCCCCATTGAGCCTTAGACATTTTCAGCAGAAGAATGCTCCCCCAAAGCATTCTTATCAGTTTATGAAAGGTAATAACATTTACTTGCATTTAAAGAGAGCCAGGAAGCATTTTTAAATGAGTATTTATCCATTGGGAATTGTATTGTATTTGCTCATGATAACTTCAGAAATGAAATTCCCACAAATTTGACTTCACCTAGGACTTCCCTGGTGGCTCAGAGCTTAAAGCGTCTGCCTCCAATGCAGGAGACCCGGGTTCTATCCCTGGGTCGGGAAGATCCCCTGGAGAAGGAAATGGCAACCCACTCCAGTATTCTTGCCTGGAGAATCCCATGGACAGAGGAGCCTGGTAGGCTACAGTCCATGGGGTCGCAAAGAGCCGGACACGACTGAGCGACTTCACTCACTCACTCAGGTGGCATTAGTGGTAAAGAACCCACCCACCAATGCAGGGGGCATAAGAGATGTGGGTTCAATCCCCGGGTCAGGAAGATCCCCTGAAGGTGGACATGGCAACCCACTCCAGTATTCTTGCCTGGAGAATCTATGGACAGAGGAGCCTGGCAGGCTACAGTCCATGGGGTCGCAAAGAGTTGGACATGACTGAAGCGACTTAGCATGCACATGAGCTAAAGAGGAGAGATGATCTGAGTTAAAAATCAGATGGGAGGAAAGCAGACACGCACCCTGAGATCACTAAAGTGGTCTTGCTTATCTTAGACTGAGTGTACAGAGGCTGTCTTCAGAAGTGTTATCTGATACTTTGTGTGTTTTGGTCAAAAAATAAAGCCAACCTGAGCCTGGGCAGAGGACCAAGGGGAAAGAAGAACTCTAGGGACTTCCATGGACTCAACACTCCACTCTGACTTGGCGCCAACCCAGGGCTGACTTCTTCTGTATAATGTGCTCACTCTAGTGAATTTCTTAGAATGTCTGGTCTTTGTTTCCAAGAGCATGGCAGTATCCAGAAAGGATGGCCCAGCTTCTGCCTCTGTGTCCCCAACGTGCCTTCAAGCCATCTTCTCAGCTCCCATTCCCCATACCAGGTAATGATGCATGCCCTGTGCCTCTCAGACACAGATCACCTAAGCTGACCTCCGTCACAGCCAGTGCCCTTCCCCATGGGTCAATGGGGAGGGGCCAGCCTGGACTTGCTCTGAGATGCTCTGTCATGAAGTATGGACCCCTTGTCAGCACCAGGGATGAGTCAGCTGAAGGACATTACCAACAGGAGCAGGGGAAAGTTTGAGCCTCTGTAGGCTGAAGACAGACTACGAAGCATTAGGTATATCTGTCCAAACCATCAGCAGCACATGAAGTTTGGGATGGACACTTGGTTATAGGATAGTAAAGAGAATTTTTAAACCAAATTCATTGAGTGAAGATTTAGATACAATAAAACAATGCACCCATTTTAAGTGAGCAGTATGAAATATTTTGACGTATGTATGCACTCTCCTTCATCCCAAAATATTCCCTCCTGTTCCTTCCCAGTCAACCTCCCTTGCTTTCCAGCCCAGATAACCACCGAACTGATTTTTATCCTGAGTGATTAGTTTTGCCTACTCCAGAACTTAACATAGAGGAATCAGACAATGTATACTCTGTGTACAGCTTCTTTGGTTCAGCATAATTGTTTCCAATATTAAAAATTTCAAACACACAGAAAAGTCAAACAAATTTATAATGAATTTCTATATACCGGCCACCTAGATTTCACCATTAACATTTTACTTCTTTTGCTTTATTTATTGCATGTTTATCTATTTGTATATTTCTCTCTTCATCCATCAATCTACCTTATTGCTTGTGCATTTCAAAGTAAATTATAGATATCAATCAAATTCCCCCTAAATATTTCAGAATATATTACTAATTTGAATATAATATTTGTTTACATGTTTATTTTAAGGTAAAATTGTTATAAAATAAAATACAAATGTTAAGCATGCATTCCCTGAGTTTGGACAAATTCAAATCCCTATAAAACATAGCCTAGAAGCATCAGTCTGGAGTTCCTGAATGCCTTTTCTCAGGCAACACCCCATCTTTCCTCTGTCAAGACAACTTCTGTTTTGATTTTTTCCAGCACAGGTTAGTTTTGTCTGTTGCAGAACTTTACGTATATGGAGTCACACCAGATGCATTTTTTGTGAGGTTGCTCTCGCTTAGCAAAATGCCTTTGAGTGTTACCATGTTGTTGTATTTATCAGCAGTTTATTCCTTTTAATTGCTGAATAGTATTTCATTGTTTCAATATACTGCAATGTGTAACTGTTAGACGTAACTCTATAATTTGTTTAAGCTATTTTTGCAAAGTAGGGTTTAGATTTATTCTTTTCTCTGTGAATTTTAGAAGAATGTGTAGGATTATCATCATGTCACAGAGAAGGCAATGGCAACCCACTCCAGTACTCTTGCTTGGAAAATCCCACGGACGGAGGAGCCTGGTAGGCTGCAGTCCTTGGGGTCACCAAGCGTCGGACATGAGTGAGCGACTTCACTTTCATGCATTGGAGAAGGAAATGGCAACCCACTCCAGTGTTCTTGCCTGGAGAATCCCAGGGATTGGGGAGCCTGGTGAGCTGTCGTCTATGGGGTCGCACAGAGTCAGACATGACTGAAGCGACTTAGCAGCAGCAGCAGCAGCAGCATTATCATATCATCTTTAAGTGTTTGATAGAATCCACTATTAAAAGCATCCAGGCCTGGAGTTTTCTTTGTGGGAAAAGCTAATTGCCAATTCAATTTCTTTGATATAGGGTTTTGAATTTTCTGTTTCCTTTTTAGTCAGTTTTGCATATTTCAATGAATTTGTCCATTTCATCTAGGTTATAAAATTTATTGAAATACAATTGTTCATAATATTTTTACTATCAATTTAGTGTCTGAATGTCATTCCTTCCATATTCTGAGCGGTCCCATGACAGGATAAAGTGAGCTTCAGTTTTTCCATCTGTGTAATGGGAAGAATTGCCTTGACCATCCAGATGGGTGGCAGTGAGGCTTTGTAACTTTGTAATTGTCACAGTTGGGTAAAGCTGGAAGGATTTACTACTGTGGGCTTCTCTTATGCTATAGGGTGGAGCATTGGGGTAGGGGTCATTTACTTTCTAATTCCTCAACCAGAGCATTTCATTCTGATGAGCAGCCTAGGGCCAGAAACCTTTCCCTGCACCTGGAAAAGAAAGCCTGGTATGACACCCTCAGAGTAGAGGACATTGTGACCGTCCATGCACTAATGTGACTCCCCCACATTGATAGATTGGGGCATGAGGACTAGTGGACAGCCTGGTCACCCTCCCAGGACTCCCATCTCAGCTCAGCTTTGTAATTCTTTAATCTTGACAGCACATAAGTTTAATAGGGACACACTTGAGGATTCATGAATTGATTCATTCCATCAATAGATGTATATTGAGTTCCTGCTGCATTCCAGGCACTGTTATAGGTCCTGGAGATAAAACGGCTAGCAAAATTGGCAAAAAAAAAAATACCTTACATTTACGGGGCTTATATTCTGATGACATTCAGGACTCCTGACTCAGTGGCCAATAATATATGACTCAAGCATTACTTCTTCATGATCCTTCCTTTTCTCCCTGCTAGAGCTGTCCATTTTGCTTTGTATCACATTCCCATCCAGATTTCAGTGAACATCTGTCACCCTTGTTCACAAGCCTGTTTCCGCAAAGTCAGTAACAGTATCCCCTGTTCCTGATACCCCCTGTCTGCCATGTAGTGGGTGCCAGATTTGGTCACCGTTCTAGTGCTTAAGGACACAGGAATCAGAAAGCTGAGTTTGAATTCCAGCTATACTGTTGATTAGCTGTAAGGCATTGGGCAGGTTACTTACCTTCCCCCTGCTTCAATGTCATCATTTGTAAAATCATGCACACTAAAGTCCAATACATAGTAAGTGTTCAACAGCTGTTAGCTGCTATAGCTATAAATAATAAATCTTCACTGAATACCATCTTCAGGCAAATGTACTAATTTCCTAAAGACACAGCCATTTAGTGATCCTGACTTGCTGACCCAGAATCCCATCTAAACTCATGCTGAAATGAAGCTGGAGGAGAAAAGAAATTATTGGACAATGCATGCTAACATGTGGGGGGCAGAAGATAATTCAGCCTTCTGCAAATGGAAATTAATCATCCAGGCTTTACTCAGCAGGCAGGCAGCAGAATGCCAGCTTGTCCCCCTTCCCTGCCACTGGCAGGATCATTCAGGAAATGAAGAAAGGAGATGAGATTGTTGGAGGAGGTGGCCCTGCGGACCACCTCCTCCACATCAGATATGCACATTATCGGCTTTCTCTCTGTTGCTGCTTACTTAGCCACCCAGGGCGACAGGCACCCAGCACAACAGCCTCGTGCTTCCAGCATTGTTATTCCTTAGATTAATCTGGTTTTAATATGTTCCAACAATACACACTTTATCTAAATGCTAAAAAAAAAACCACACCCTTTCCACTACAATTGGAATATAGTCTAAGGCATTAGATATATATGCTAAGAATGTGGCTGCAGATTTAAAGACACATCAGCATGTCCCTTAGTACCTGGGAGAACATTTTCCTGAGTGAATGATGATCCATTTCCTGAGCCTCCTTATCAAAATGATTAATAGGACACTGCAGGGCTTCTTCATACACAAGGGGAGATTTTTACTTTCAGTCCCATGCACTTTGCGATGTGCCTTCGGCCCTGATGCTAATAATTGCATGACATAGTGGGATTCATATCACTCACTGCCTATTTTTCACAGAAGGCAAAAATAGAGACACAGCGACTTTATCCGAGTTGGATGAAGTCATAGTTACAGCTAGTGACATAGCTTCAGCAACTGCTGCTGCTGCTGCTGCTGCTAAGTCACTTCAGTCGTGTCAGACTCTGTGCGACCCCATAGACGGCAATCCACCAGGCTCTGCCGTCCCTGGGATTCTCCAGGCAAGAATACTGGAGTGGGTTGCCATTTCCTTCTCCAGCGCAAGAAAGGGAAAAGTGAAAGTGAAGTCGCTCAGTCGTATTCGACTCTTAGCGACCATGGACTGCAGCCTACCAGGCTCCTCCGTCCATGGGATTCTCCAGGCAAGAGTACTGGAGTGGAGGTGCCATTGCCTTCTTGTAGACCCACAATTTTTATACAGCAATATGGTAGATACCTGTTACCTACCCATCATCTATTCTACCTTTTCTCTCACTAATAGAGTCATCACTGCTATTATAACAGGATAAACTCAAGGCTTTACTGAGAGCAGCAGCCTCACATGTCTGGTTCAGCTCAGCACCGTGTCCTCACACCTAGCACCGTCCCTGAAGTAGAGTAAGCCCCAAGTAAATATTTGTTGGAAGAGTAAGCTAAGTTAATGACTCAGAATTGGAACCTGAATGGCTTAAGCTCCATGCCCCTGCTGTTCCTATGCTTCCAGAATGCCAGTTCTCCCTGTGATGCTTCTCTGAAGATAAGTCACAAAACCTGCATTGTCTGGATGATGCCTCAAAACTGTGTACCAGTCAGCAGCACCCGGTAGTTGGAGCACATGTGAGTGCATCAAGGCAGATTCATTGCCTTTCACTTGGGTTCTGACTGAGACAAAGAACCTTTGAGAAATTGTGTCCCTCACGTGTCCCAGAGTGGGATGTCCTGACTTATCTGTCTCCCATAATCAGCAAAGGACACTGAAAACCTGGGACTGAATCTGGCTGGCTGGCTGCCCTAAACCTATTTGCATTTGCTCTTCCAAAGGAGTAGCATTCTCTGTGCCTCTTCTCATGAATACTCTGTCCCCTCCTCTTGAGTTTTCCAATTTGTAATCCTAGGATGGGCATGCAATATCATTCAGTTACAGCCAATCCTTGCTTTCAGACTAAAACAGCAGCTGGAAACTGACCATAAAAATCAAAATGTTTTTTTCAGGAACAGGGATGGGCAGAAAGAGAGCAGGATCTTAGGAGAAACTAAGTGAGAAAAACATACATTTGACCTCAGAAGCTCTGTTCTGAACTCTCACTCCACTCCACTATTCAGAGCTTGTGGTCTGAGCATGCGTGTATCCTAAATTGCTTCAGTCATGTCCAACTCTGTGTGACACTATGGGCTGCAACCTGACAGGCCCGTCTGTCCGTGGGATTCTTCAGGCAAGAATACTGGAGTGGGTTGCCATGCCCTCTTCCAGGGGATCTTCCTGACCCAGGGATGGAATCCGGGTCTCTAACCTCTCCTGCACTGGCAGACAGGTTCTTTATCACTGGCGCCACCTGATCTGAGCAGGTCACTTGAACTCTCAGAGCCTCATAGATGCCATCTGCATAATGGGGATGTGATACTCTTCTCACAGAGATTTTGTGAGATAAAGGAGATAGTGCTTATGAAAATGCCTTGTAAACGGTTAGGTTCAGAGTAAATAAAGGGGCTTATTATCCTTAGAGAGCTGCTGCTGCTACATCGCTTCAGTCCTGTCCGACTCTGTGCGACCCCATAGATGGCAGCCCACCAGGCTCCCCCGTCCCTGGGATTCTCCAGGCAAGAACACTGGAGTGGGTTGCCATTTCCTTCTCCAATGCATGAAAGCGAAAAGTGAAAGTGAAGTCGCTCAGTCGTGTCCGACTCTTTGTGACCCCATGGACTGCAGCCTACCCAGCTCCTCCGTCCATGGGATTTTCCAGGCAAGAGAACTGGAGTGGGGTGCTATCACCTTCTCTGCCTTAGAGAGCTAGAGATCTGGAAATGCTGTATGCACTGTGCCTTCTCACCAATTAACCATTTCTATTCATGTATCTGATGAAATTGGCTTAAGATGAATGTCATTGTATTCTGATATCTGAAAGGTTGTATGGGAGATAAAGATTAAGTTGGTTCTGTTAACTCCAGAAATCAGACCCATGGCCATTGAGAAGAAACTAGAAATGATAGTTTCTACTTAGAAAAAAAAAAAAAAAGAACGCCAAAAGGCTGGCAGTCTCAAGATCTGGAAGTACTGCCCTGGGAGATGACAGTCCTCACTGGGAGCTCAGGCCATGGGTCAGTACTACTGGCAAGGATGTCGTAGAATTCGTGCTTCTCCTACAGACACTGACTCCAATCCACTTAAATCCATCTTCATCTGCAGTTCTGATTCCACAACCTTAAACATGACCAACACACAAACAATGGGCACCCTGCTCCTTTTTGAAAGGTTGACCTTCACTCCAGTCCCACCGATTGACTTGCCACATACAGGTTATAAAATAAGATAAATCTGGTATGACTAAAGAAACGAGAACAAGAAATGAACAAAAATGTTTGGGTGTACTTGCAAAAGAACCAACCAGACCTTGAAGAAACTCAGAATATGTAGAATTTTTTTTTAATGACTCAACAGAAAGATTAAACCAAAGAATTGATGTGGTAAAAGAAATTACACAGAATGTAAGCATGGAGATAACTAAAAGTAAATTATAGAGTAAATGTGAAGAGACATAGCCAAGAGATACATTTTATTCGATTTTTAAATGATTTTTTCATTATTTTTTCCATTTTTACTGAGATATAATTGACATATAACAATATGTAAGTTTAAAGTGTGTACAATATAACTTTGAATATGTATACATTGCAAAATGATTACCACTTTAAGTTTAATGTCCATCACTTCACACAGTTATAAATCTTTTTTTCCTGTGATGAAAACTTTTAAGATCTTACTCTTAAAGCAGGTTTCAAATGTACAATATAGAATTGTTAACTATATTCACCACACTGTACATTACATACCCAGAACTTATTTTTGGTGGGAATTTAAATTGGTACAGCTGCTGTAGAAAACAGTATGGAAACTCCTCAAAAAATTTAAAATAGAACTACCATATGAGCCAGCAACCCCACTTCTGGGTATATATCCAAGGAAAATGAAAACAGGGTCTTGAAGAGATTGCTGCACCTCCATGTTCAATGCAGACTTATTTACAATAGCCAAGACTTGGAAACAACCTTGTGTCCATCAAGAGATGCATGGATAAAGAAAAGCATGTATATGTATACACATATATGTATATATACATTCAACCATAAACAGAAGGAACTCTTCAATATGCAACAACATGGATGAAACTTGAGAGCCTTATGCTAAGTTAAACAAGTCAGAAGAGGACAAACAGTGTATTTCACCACTTATATGTAGAATCTAAAAGTAAAAACTCATAGAAACAGAGAACCAGAGGTGGGAACTGGAGGAGTTTAGGGAAGTGGCTTCAGTTCAGTTCAGTCACTCAGTCGTGTCCGACTCTTTGCGACCCCATGAATCGCAGCACGCCAGGCCTCTCTGTCCATCACCAACTCCCGGAGTCTACCCAAACCCATGACCATCAAGTCGGTGATGCCATCCAACCATCTCGTCCTCTATCATCCCCTTCTCCTCCTGCCTCCAATCCTTCCCAGCATCAGGGTGTTTTCCAATGAGTCAACACTTTGCATGAGGTGGCCAAAGTATTGGAGTTTCAGCTTCAACATCAGTCCTTCCAATGAACACCCAGGACTGATCTCCTTTAGGATGGACTGGTTGGATCTCCTTGCAGTCCAAGGGACTCTCAAGAGTCTTCTCCAACACCACAGGTCAAAAGCATCAATTCTTCGGTGCTCAGCTTTCTTCACCGTCCAACTCTCACATCCATACATGACCACTAGAAAAACCATAGCCTTGACTAGACGGACCTTTGTTGGCAGAATAATGTCTCTGCTTTTAAATATGCTATCTAGGTTGGCCATAACCTTCCTTCCAGGGAGTAAGCGTCTTTTAATTTCATGGCTGCAATCACCATCAGCAGTGATTTTGGAGCCCAAAATAATAAAGTCTGACACTGTTTCCCTATCTATTTCCCATGAAGTGATGGGACCAGATGCCATGATCTTAGTTTTCTGAACGTTGAGCTTTAAGCCAACTTTTTCACTCTCCTCTTTCACTTTCATCAAGAGGCTCCTTAGTTCTTCTTCACTTTCTGCCATAAGGGTGGTGTCATCCGCATATCTGAGGTTATTGATATTTCTCCCGGCAACCTTGATTCCAGCTTGTGTTTCTTCCAGCCCAGCGTTTCTCATGATGTACTCTACATATAAGTTAAATGAGCAGGGTGACAATATACAGCCTTGATGTACTCCTTTTCCTATTTGGAACCAGTCTGTTGTTCCATGTCCAGTTCTAACTGTTGCTTCCTGACCTGCATACAGGTTCCTCAAGAGACAGGTCAGAAGGTCTGGTATTTCCATCTCTTTCAGAATTTTCCACAGTTTATTGTGATCCACACAATCAAAGTCCTTGGCTAAAGGTGATCAAAAAATGGAAACTTCCAGCTATAAGAAAACATTTTAATATATGCTTATTGACGTGTCAGAGAAGAAAATAGAAAGGGGAAGAGGATAATTTGAAGGTTAAAAGAATAAGATAGAACTAAAGTGTTTGACAACAACATTATACAAACAAGGAAAGTTCCTTACAGTTTTCAAGAGGAGAGTATATTGTTTTATAACCTCCATCTGGCAAGTCAATCTGTGGGATTGGAATAAAGGTCAACCTTTCAAAAAGGAGCAGGGTGCCCATTGTTTGTGTGTTGGTCATGTTTAGGATTGTGGAATCAGAACTGCAGATGAAGACAACTATAAGTGAACTGGAGTCAGTGTAGGAGAAGTATGAACTTCAGACTTTATTAAGTGTGTATATTAAAGTTGCTAGGGTAGTTCTTAAATAATAGAAATAGAATACATGCCCTCCAAATACTGAAGGGGGAAAATATCGTATTCAGGGGGAAGGGTGCCTCAATCATTAATGAGATGTGAGCTTCACCCTCCTAAAATACATGACTCCCTCACCACCTCCCATCTCTTTTCTGCTCCCTACCCCTATACTAAGCTTAGAGCCTCCTTACACATATGAGGTACTTCCACCTGCAACTAACAAACCTGGGGTCTGTTTATATCACACAACAGGAAGACTGTAGGCAAGTCACCTACAGCTATTGTCATGGCTCCATGATCCTTTTCATTTTTCTACTTCACTACATTAGCATTTCATTTTATTGTCTCGTGACTACTGCTGAAATTTCAGAATCACATCTATGTTCAGGACTGGGAAAAGAGCCATGGTAACTGCAGTGTTATTTTCTTTTGCTAGAAAAGCAAAAAAATCCCCCAAATTCCAGCAGAACTTAGCCAATGTCTAATTGACTAGAACTAGTTATCTGTTGAAGTTGGCTCTTTTACTAGCTTGCAAGGGTTGATTGTTAAATTTTTAGGGACTTTATTTGCCAGTTTTTAACCATGAAAATCAATCATATTGGAAGCACTTACATCTCAGAAATTGGCTGTATGTCATAACAGGGTTGCTGTTGTTATTGTTAAGAATGATGTCACAGACCAACCTTGGCTGCATGGGAGGCTGAAATTAGGAATTATTTGCTGAGCACACTGTTTCCCTGGTGGCTCAGTTGGTAAAGAATCCACCTGCAACGTAGGAGACTGCCTGCAATGCAGAAGACCCAAGTTCGACCCCTGGGTCAGGAAAATCCCCTGGAGAAGGAAATGGCAACCCATTCCAGCATTCTTGCCTAGAAAATTCCACGGACAGAGGAGCCTGGCAGGCTACAGTCCATGGTGTCTCGAGAATCAGACACAACTTAGTGATCAAACCACCACCATTGCCTATCTTAAGGGCTTCCCCGGTGGCTGAGTGGTAAAGAATCCGCCTGCAATGCAGGAGCCACAGGAGTCAGAGGTTCTATCCCTGGTAAGAAAGATCTCCTGGAGGAGGGCTTGGCAACCCACTCCTGGAGAATCCCATGGACAGGGAAGCCTGATGGGTTACAGTCCATAGGGTCACAAAGAGTCGGATATGACTGAAGTGACTTAGCACGAGCACACACTGCCTATCTTAACAGACTGTCTGTTTGCAAGAAAAAGTCAATGGATGTTTAAAAGGGAACAAGTCAGGTCTGCTACTGATGACTCTGAAAGATTCTCGAGTTCTGTTTTGTGGGGCTTTGCCTCGTTAGAACATCTTCAGGGCATGCGGTTTCATTTCCCAGGTGCCCAAGTTGTAAACAGAAGGGAAGAATAATGTGTCAGGGAACTGGTGAAGCATAGGGTTCTGGGAGGAAGCGTATGTGAGCATAATGCATCTGAGCCTCTGACTGTCTTTACGCTGTTTAGGGAAAACACCATCTTTCTGCAGTCTTTCTGAAACACCGTTCAGTGGCCTGGACAAAGCAAGAGAAGGATATAGGGTCTCTTAATCAGTGGTTTTATTTGGGGATAGTTCTCACCAGGCATCCAGATCTTAAACTCCAAAGAAAACCATTAAATAACCATCCTAGTTTACAAACGTATAGATCCCTGGGAAGGATTTTTAGAAGACTGACAAAAGGAAGGCCAAATAAATTTCTGATTTGAAAACAATTGATCTAAACATCTTTGAGACCTGCAGACCTTCAGGTGCAAACCCTCATCTGGGGACAGGCTCTTTGCAAAAGTGATTTCATTTCACTTATGCCAATGAATGCCTGAAAAGTCTAAGAGACAGAGTACCAATGTGTGTTTCAAGTTAATGGATATAGATAAAAATCACCTCCAAGCACAAGAGACTAATTAAGAGGTGGATAGATAGCCCCAAAGAAGTAGACCAGGACTAAAGGATATCTGACACACTCAAATCGTGTCAAGTTCCACCTGATTCCAGATTCTTTGAGAGTGTCTAGTGTCTGTACATCTAGGTGAAGATACCAGAGATATTGTTTTGTTTGCTTTGTATTCAGTCTCTCTGCTGTGATAGGAGTTCCTCTAGAAAAGCCACTTGTTCACCTCTGATTTGCTCTCCCATTGAGCTGTGGAACAGTTTGTACTTAGTGGGAGCTCAGGAAATGTTCACTGCCTGACATTTCTCCTCCCACATAACAAGATGAAACCAGTGGGAAAGTGAGTCTTTCTCACCCCCCCCCACATTCTTTGACTTTAAATGGTAAGTGGAGAAGCTAGGATTTGAACCTAGATTTTCTGAAGCCAACTTCCAGAGTCTTTCTCTTAAGCCATTATATCCCCAATGGACAAATTTGCAAATTTCTGTAAGAATAACCATAGGACCCATGGAAGCATACACTCAAGGAAAGCAATTCTGTATCTAGTTATATTTAACAGAAAACAAAGTATCTCCATGACCAAAAAAGAAAGAAAGAATTCAACGTTGACTTGCCTCTCTCATAGGATAAGGAAAATCTAATTCATAATTCATAACAATAATTCTTTCAACGTTTCTTCTATTTAATTGTTTTCACATCCAACAATAGCTCTGAAGGAGCACTATTCAAAAAACTTCTGGTGACGATGGAAATACCCCACATCTGTCCTGGTCTATACAGTGTCTGTTGGCCACGTGAGGCTGGTGGGCACTTGAACTGGAACTTGTAGGCTGACTATGACTGAAAATATGAATTTTTAATTTTATTTGACTTTACTTAATTTGTTTCAGGTTTACAGTTCGATGTGTCTAGTGGCTACTAGATGGATGTCACAGCTACAGTGTCTCACCCTTCATCCTCCAAATTCTCAGCTGCATCCAGCTGCCAAGTTTTTCCATCTCCCCTCCATCCATCAAGCTCTTTATTATGTAGATGACATGATCTCTGAAGCTGTATCCTTGCTGCACTCATTGCTCAAAATAAGAGTACCTGGGAACTGGACTCCATAACAAACATCTTTGCCCCATCCCTCCAGTCTTCTCTTCCTCTTTACTCAGATTCCTGATTCTGCGGTGTGTTTGGGGACCTCCAAGCAGATACGGTACTCTCCTAAAGGGTGAGGAAAGGAAAAAAAAGATAAGTGAGAAAAGATAAACTTTCCTAAGTGAGGGGGAGGGGTGAGAAAGAGGCATGAAGTGCTGGGAATTCTCAGAAATTAATAAACCATGTCTTATAACACTGCAGTGATAATAACGCCGACACACTAAATAGCATCCAGTGATTCAGTTTGCCACATACTCACTTTTTATTTTCATGGTGGAGGAGATGGTTTAAAAAACCTAGTGGGGGAAAGATAGGTAAACAGAGTGGGAAAAACAGACACTGGGTCCATCAGCTGGCAAGCAGCCACTTTTCATCAGAAGTAAAGGTGGGACCTGAGTCTGAATGCTGCATCAGGGCCAGCAGAGGCTCAAAGAAGGTCAGTGAGAGCTGATTCTGGGGATCTGTGTGGTTTGGGTAAAGTGGTCAGTTTGTCCTGCTATGGCATAGTCTCTTTGGAAAACATGGGGTCTTACAATCTACCCTAGTTAGCTTAAGTGGGCATAGCTTCTGAGCCTGGCACAGCTGCTCTGTGTTAAGCCCCAAAGGGGGAATAATGTTAGGTTAGAGACCATCAGGGGCAATGTCAGCGGTCCCCTGGAGGGGGCAGTGCCATAAACACTAATTCATTGCATAGCAGTACAGAGAGGGAGCTGCACAGAAGCTCAGGCAGCCACCTGCTGTGGGTACAGAGGTGGAGGGAAGGTCTCAAAAGGTGATACAATCATTAATATTAATAATAAGGCACCAGGACATCTGGTTTCTCTTTTTTCCTTCTAGTTTAAACTCAACTATCTCAACTATCTTAAAGCCCTTTGTTTCTGATTATCTTGAGGTTGTGAAATCTGTTCTGTTCTGAGGCATAAATGAAGAATTCAGAGGTCCAGGGTTGTTTCTGGAAGGAGGCATTGAAGGGCAAAGAAGGAAGGGTGAGAGACTTTTGCAAGACAGTGGGAGGTAAAGCAGTGGTAGCGGGGGGATGGGGGGCAAGAAGAGGCCCCTAGTGGTACTGGGACACTGTCTATGCTGAGATTCTGTGTTGGTGGCTCTGTGACAGCTGCCAGTTGTTCCAAAGTCTCCAGTGAAATCTATCTCATGTACATATGTGTTCTTTCTATTTTTATCTTGTCTTGGGGAAAAAAAAGATAAATTTAATGACAAGGGGTATGTCCTACATGCAGGTGAATTCTGGGAGTGGAAGAGTGAAGAAAAGTGAACAAAAGGACAACTGCAAAACTCCAAGAACTCAGAGGACCTTGGGGGAAGGATGACAAGGTGAGTGACAGGGGAGGAAGTAGAGAGCAAAGAGCTGGTGTAAGGATGCAACTATGGAGGAGCTTGGCCAGCATGCAAACCCAGGAGGGCACAGCTTCTTCCACCTGCACTTTCAGCAGACCCAGATGCAGGTGAGGGGCACGCTGGGCTAAGAAAGGGGGTGAGCAACCACCAACACCGGTCCAGCCTTCCTTGTGCCAGCCACTCACCACTGTCACACACATATGTTCTGGCTGTCACTCTGCCGGAGCTTTCCTGTTTATTATTTTTGTGTCTCCAGACAGTGACATTGCTGTCAAATGGTGATAGTGTGTCAGGTCAGATTACTCCCAGGATGATGTGAAGAGACAAGCGCTGATGGAAGTTGCCACTTCCTCGTTCGGATGTACACACTAGTCACCAGTGATTAATGCTGCTCCATTGGCCCTGCCTCCCTGTTGGAACAGGCCTCAATGGTCTAGGCCTGGGAAGAAGGCAGGGAGGAAGCAGCTTCCAGGATTTTAAATTTATAGGCCACAAGTCTGTTCTGGTGGCAGCAATGATCAAAGAGTGGGGTGGAAAAGAATGAGAGGAAAGGAGTTGATCATCCCACTGTGGGCCAGGTACCATGCTGTGTGGTTTACATGCTTTGTCTTAGTTTAGTAGCCAAGAGCATGGCCTTTGGGTTGGACAGACCTGGTTTTGAATTCTGAGTCTGCCACTCATTTGCAGTCATGGAGAGTTACTTAAACTCTATGAGCATCAGGACATCCCTGGTGGTTCATTGGTTAAGACTCTGAGCTTCCACTGCAGGGGGCGTGGGTTTGATCCCTGGTCAGGGAACTAAGATCCCTATAAGCCTTGCAGTGCAGCCAAAAAAAAAGATTGATTTTACAATGTTATGTAGCAGTCTGGATGGGAGGGTAGTTTGGGGGAGAATGGATACATGTATATGTATGCCTGAGTGCCTTTGCTGTCCACCTGAAACTATCACAACATTGTTAACAACTATACTCCAACATAAAATAAAAAGTAAAAAAATACATATAAACTCTGCTAAGTCGCTTCAGTCGTGTCCGACTCTGTACGACCCCATAGACGGCAGCCCACCAGGCTTCCCCGTCCCTGGGATTCTCCAGGCAAGAACACTGGAGTGGGTTGCCATTGCCTTCTCCAATGCATGAAAGTGAAAAGTGAAAGTGAAGTCGCTCAGTCGTGTATGACTCTTTGCGACCCCATGGACTGCAGCCTACGAGGCTCCTCCGTCCATGGGAGTTTCCAGGCAAGGGTACTGGAGTGGGGTGCCATTGCCTTCTCCAATATATAAACTCTATGAGCATCAATTTCCCGACTTGTAAAACTGGGATGGGAATAGCTTACCTTACAGTTTGTGCTGTTGTTCAGTCTGCTAAATTGTGTCCAACTCTTTGCAACTCCAATGGCCTGCAGCACACCAAGTTTCCCTGTCCCTCATTATCTCCCAGAATTTGCTCAAACTCATGTCCACTGAGTCAGTGATGCAATTCAGCCATCTCATCCTCTGTTGCCCCCTTCTCCTCCTGCCCTCAATCTTTCCCAGCATCAGAGTCTTTTCCAATGAGCCGGCTCTTCGCACCAGGTAGCCAAAGTATTGGAGCTTCAGTCTCAGCATCAGTCTGCCCAGTGAATAGTCAGAGTTGATTTGCTTTAGGATTGACTGTTTTGACCCCCTGTATAATCATTCATTTATTCACCCAACAAATATTCAGAAAATGACCACTCATTTTCCCCTATCACTGAGATATGACAGAAAAGAAAGCAAATAAAATTTCCATATTCATGTACCTTTTATTCTACTGATAGGAGACAGAAAGTAAAACAAACAGTTTAGTACATATCAATAAAAGATATGATTTCTGGCACATAGTAAATATTTGATAAATGGCATAATTCAATCTTTTATCACCCTCTGTGAAGCATTTTAGTCCTGAAGAGGAAGAGGAAACTGTTTAAGTAATGTGCTCAAGATCATCTTTGCTCAAGGAGGAGCAGATGAGGTGATGGAAAGCAGAAGGATGCGTCTGCACATGTGTCTCCCTGCTTCTCATGGCGGTTGAAGTCATAACCTAGAAACAAAGTGAATTCCCAGAAAAGCATTCAAAAAGTGTTGGATCATCTTTGAGCATGTGAATTGAACTCACCCTTATTCCTAAAGTGAAAGTGAAAGTGAAAATGTTAGTCACTCAGTCAGGTTTGACTCTTTGCAACCCCATAGACTGTAGCCCACCAGGCTCCTCTGTCCATGGGATTTTCCAGGCAAAACTACTGGAATGGGTAGCCATTCCCTTCTCCAGGGGAACTTCCTGACCCAGGGATCAAACCTGGGTCTCCTGCATTGCAGGTAGATTCTTTACCGTCTGAGTCTCTAAAGGTGGCTAAGAAATGCCTCCCCTAGATTGACCCCTTAGCCATCCCCTTAGCCTGAGACTGAGGGGTTTCCTGGGCTTCCCTGGTGACTCAGTGGTAAAGAATCCACCAGCCAATTCAGGAGACACAGTCTTGATCCCTGATCAGGGAAGACCCCCTGGAGAAGGAAACGGCAACCCACTCCAGTATTCTTGCCTGGAAATCCTCAGGGACAGAGGAGCCTGGTGTGCTACAGTCCATGGGGTTGCAAAAGAGATGGACACAACTTAGCAACTGAACAACAGGGGGTTTCCCAGGGTGGGCGTCTTTCAGTGCTAAAATAAGGACAGTCCCAGGTAAACTGAGACAAGTTGGTCACTGTAGCTAAGACCAAGACCAGATTTTATTTCTTAAGCCACATAGTGAGGCTAGAGTATTTCCAACTGCGGAAATAAATAGGCAACACTGACAAACTGAAAGTAGGTAGTAGAACCAGCCTGCAGGAGGTCTGAGAAAGCCACCTCCACTCTGGAGCTAAAGCTGCCAGTACCTGAATCATTTTATTTTACCAATTTCTCTGTGGAATCTGGCCCCAGATCACATGGGCAATGAATAGTGACCACCTGGTTGAGTACCATGTAACCATCTCAGGAAATGTAGATGGTTTCCTATGTTTTTCAATATATAGTTATTGACTATTTCCTATAGTCAAATAACTGTTTAAATAAACGCACCTCTTGGGCTGTTTGCTATCTGTATCAATCATCCATCCTTGAACTCAGGCTCAATTTTTTATAGTAAAAGGTACCACAAAATTGAAAAAAGCGCTGAACTTGGCATTTGACATCCCAGCTCTGCATCTCATGAGCCTGGTGCCTTTGCCAAGTCACTTAATCTCTGTGAGTTCCAAGTTTCTCATTCGTAAAATGGAGATAAAATATTACCTTTCCTATAATGATAATGGATTCCCATGAAAATTGAATTAAACAATGTGCGTGCTTTCACTTTGCAGCTTTGAATTTCAGGTTCTAGGGTCTGCCCAACTTAGGCCACCTCCCCTCATATTCAAGCCAAACTTTGACCTTTGTTTTATTTCCATAATTTTCTGAAATTGCGTGATTATTCCCTGCCCCAGTTCATCCTCCTGTTATTTCCTATCAAATGCGGTGAAAAGTATTATCCAGGTATGACCCATATAACACTTGCCTTCTGCCTGCTTGTTAAATGTGATTTTAATTTCTGTTAAGGATATATCTGAATATTGTGTGAGAAGGCAAAGAGCTCTATGAGACTTATGACAAACAGCGATTCTTGTTTCTGTCCTGTCCCTACTCCCAACTTCATCTTTCCCATTCCCCAGAGATGGGCATTTTCAACTCCTTGAGTTGTATTTCTAAGGATAAAAGTTCCTATCTCAGGGTTCCCCGATAGCTCAGTTAGTAAAGAATCTGCCTGCAATGCGGTGATACCTGGGTCCCATCTCAGGATTGGGAAGATTCCCTAGAGAAGGGATAGTCTACCCACTCCAGTATTCTGACCTGGAAAATTCTATGGACTGTATAATCCATGGGGTTGCAAAGAGTAAGATACGACAGAGCAACTTTCACTTTCACTTTCCTGTCTCAGGGCTTCCCAAGTAGCTCAGTGGTAAAGAATCCACCTGCCAATGTAAATTGGCATTCAATCCCCGGGTCGGGAAGATTCCTTGGAGTAGGAAATGACAACCCACTCTAGCAGTCTCAAAATAATATACCTATATTGGAAAATCATCACCTCTCAGTTTTGATCATCATATATTGTATTGACCCCTCAATATTAGAAGATGAGAATTCATCCTGTAATTATGTTACCATAACTGTGTAACCACATTCATAGCTGAGCCAGGAGGCATACTCTGACTTCATTTCTTTTCTTGTTGTATGCCCCACCCCTTGAAAGTGAAAGTGAAAGTGAAGTCGCTCAGTTGTGTCCGACTCTTTGCGACCCCATGGACTGTAGCCCACCAGGCTCCTCCATCCATGGGATTCTCCAGACAAGAATACTGGAGTGGGTTGCCATTTCCTTCTCCAGAGGATCTTCCCGACCCAGGGATCGAACCCGGGTATCCCGCATTGGAGGCAGACGCCTTAACCTCTGAGCCACCAGGGAAGTCCCTTGGAGTTAACTATTTATTTTTCATTCAGTTACATAATTTTCTGTATTCCTATCACAAATCTCCAAAGCCCTATCACATATCTAAATCTCCCTTCAATACACTCAAATACCTTGGATTTTTATCAGCAGCATCTTCTCAGAGACACCTTTTCTGGACCTGCTGTCCTGTTGCTTCAGATTCAGGGGCCACCACGATCACCTTGGAATTCACTTTTCCTCTCTCCTGTGTTTGTTCTCCTGTTTCTTAGTGCCCTTACCTTCTCTTTCTTAGATGACTTCCTTATTTTGGTAGAGTCCTTCTCCAGTAGCTTCCTGAGAAAGCTTGCAAGTGTGTGCTTAGCTGATCAGTCCTGTCTGACTCATGTGTGACCCCACGGACTGTAACTCACCAGGCTCCTCTGTCCATTAGATTCCCAGGCAATACTGGAGTGGGTTGCCACTTCCTCCTCCAGGGGATCTTCCTGACCCAGCGATCAAAACTGCGTACCCTGCATCAGCAGACAGATTCTTTACCACTGAGCCACCTGGGAATTCCAAGAAAGACTGCAGAGGAGATTAATCTTTAGAAGTTTGAAAATTGAATAGTATATTATATGCTCACACTTAATTGATTCTTTAGGCTGAGTATAGAACTGAAGATTGTTCAACACTGTTTTAATCCCTTCAGAATTATAAAAGAATTATTTATCTTTTATCTTTTTTTTTCTTCTTTTTTCTTTTTTTCTATTGTTGTGCAATCTGATGCCATACAGATACTTGGTCTTTTGATTGTGACTTTATTTTTTTTCTCTAGAAATTTTAAGGATCTTGTCTAGAGTTCTGGAATTCCATGTTAACCTTTTCATCCACTAGACTGGGCATTTGGGGGCATTTTGGGCTTGAAACTCACATGCCCTGAGGTTCTAGAAAAGTTCTTTTTCTAAAAAAAATAGTTTCCTGTTCTCTCTTCTGCTTTCTCTCTCCCTGGAATGTTTATTAGTCTCCATATCTATCTTTTTGATCTTTATTCTGAGATACGTACCCACATTAATCTTTCATACTTGCTACTGAGTTTTTCATTTCTACTATCATTTTTAATTTTAAAGAGTTCCTTTTGGTTCTCTGAAGGTTCCTTTTATAGCATCTTGCTTTTGTTACATGAATATAGTATCTTTCCTTATCAGCCTGAGCATTTAATTTTCTCAGCTGTCCTGTTCTGAGTCTCTATTTTCTCCAAGTTATTGTTTTTATTTCATGAACCTAAGCTAAGCCTGGGCTTCCCAGGTGGTGTCAGTGGTAAAGAACCCACCTACCAAGGCAGGTAGGTATAAGAGACACGGGTTTGATCCCTGGGTTGGGAAGATCCCCTGGAGGAGGACATGGCAACCCACCAGTATTCTTGCCTGGGAAATCCCATGGACAGAGGAGACTGGTGGGCTACAATCCATAGGGTCACAAAGAGTCAGACATGACTGAAGCAACATAGCATGCATGCAAGCTAAACCTAACTTAGGTTATTTCCTGTAAATGTCTCTGATAATCATAAATAAAACTGAAGTCATTTTCCTAAAATGGTACAAGATCATCACTTTTAGCCAATCATCTACTGTCTGGAAATGCGTATGGTAACAACTCATCACTGTAAAAGTTAAACAGCTTCCTTATTTTCATTTTATCAGCCATTTTGGTTCATTACCTCCATAGTGGAAACATCAGTCTTCTGCCAGGGTTGGGGAATGAATGGGATTAACTTTTTTCATAGACTTTATTTATTTATTTTTTTTGTTACTATATTTTTATTTATTTTTATTTTATTTATTTATTTTTTAAATAAATCTATTTATTTTAGTTGGGGGCTAATTACTTTACAATATTGTAATAGTTTTTGCCATACATTGACATGAATCAGCCATGGGTTTACATGTGTTCCCCTTCCTGGACCCCCCACCCACCTCCCTCCCCATCCCATCCCTCTGGGTCATCCCATTGCCCCGGCCCTGAGCCCTTGTCTCATGCATCGAACATGGAATGGTGTTCTGTTTCACATACGATAATATACACGTTTCAATGCTATTCTCCCAGAACGTCCCACCCCCACCCTCTCCCTCAGAGTCCATAAAATTGTTCCATGCATCTGTGTCTCTTATTCTGACTCGCATATAGGGTTATCGTTACCATCTTTCAAATTCCATATATATGCATTAGTATACTGTATTGTTGTTTTTCTTTCTGGCTTACTTCACTCTGTATAATGGGCTCCAGTTTCATCCATCTCAGTAGAACCGATTCAAATGTATTTTTTTTAATGGCTGAGTAATATTCCATTGTGTATATGTACCACAGCTTCCTTATCCATTCGTCTGCTGATGGACATCTAGGTTGCTTCCATGTCCTGGCTATTGTAAACAGTGCTGCGATGAACATTGGGGTACACGCGTCTCTTTTTAAACCACTCCTGTATTTGCAGCCCCACATTCACCTCCATATTTGCTTGTACCTGACCCTGGTTCTGAGCCTTTCTGACGCATTGCAAAAGCTTCAGTTTAGCTTTCTTGGGTTCATCTGCCTCCCGGCGCCCCCCACAATGTTATTCATTTCTATTCCCTTCGTCTTTATAGGTTGATGCCTTAAAACGTAGAACAAAAACCAGCGATGGAAGGAGCAGTGGTAAACATACACGTTCAGTGAACCACCCTTACTCAGATATCTTGTGCAGGTGGGAATCTTAAACCGTGTGAGAGGCAGAGACCCAGAGCAGCTATTGCTCATCCAGTTGCTGGAGGAAGCAAAGTACAGCCTACAGATAACCTACTCCCTGGAGAGACAAGTCACTCCTTATGGGGAAATCGATTCATAATCATCCTTTTTCTTATTTAAGTTCCAAAGGTGTACACATTTCTTCTTGATGTTGGTACGTACCAACAGAACAGGCAAGTAAGCACACTTGTAAACAAAGGAGTATGAAACAGGAGGTTGCAAACACTTTTCTCCCATGTGGCAAAGGGGTAGTGTGTCTCTGAGAATGGCAGCCAGACCTAGGCTCCCTATTTAAAAATAATTGATAATAGCCACAAGTCTGTGTGTCAAAACCCATAAACAGTAAAAACTGAATCCATAAACAGTGAGAATTGAAACCAGTAAAATAGTATCTAGTAAGAGTTTATTGTGCACACACACACACACACAAAAATAGTTCACAAACTGGGAGTATTCAGATCTCAAACTGGTATGAAGCTCAGAGGCATGATGGTACAGGACAGCTTATAAAGTAAAAATGGGAAAATTGTTTTAATGAATAACCTTTAGAGTGATCGGTAATTACAATGGAATTTCCAGACAGCAGGGAATTGGTTAAACTTTATTATCCTGTACTATTTTAGGAAGGTGACAAATTTTATTTATGATTATCAGTGACATTTGTAAGAAATAACCTATTAGGTTTAGCCTATGTTCATGAAATAAGCTAAATTTAGTATGGGGGCTTACATGGCTGAAGTGGTTTTGTCTTGGTGATTTTCAAGCCTGATCTCAATTTTAACAGTCTCATCTGTTTCCCTTAAAAGGAGAAACAGCATAAGGCAGCTTGCAAGAATGTAAATGGGTCCTTGGACTCCATGTAGAGAACTTTCTGGAGTGTCTCCAGTTTCAATTTTGTTGAAAGTTATAGGCTTACCTTTAAACTTAAGGAAATGGTTTGCTATCTCTGAGTCTTAGTCATATAGAGTAAAGTAGGTCAGAAAGAAAAAACCAAGTACTGCATATTACCACATATATGTGGAATCTAGAAAAATCGTACAGATGATCTTATTTGTAAAGCAGAAGTGGAGACATAGACACAGTGAACAAATACGTGGATACCAAAGGGGAAAGCAGGGGTGGGGAGAGTGGGAGAAATTGGGAGACTGGGATTGATACATATATACTATTGATAGTATGCATAAAATAGATAACTAACGGGAACATACTGTATAGTACAGGGAACTCCACTTAATTCACTGCAGTGACCTAAAAGGGAAGGAAATCCAAAAAGGAGAGGATATATGTATATGTATGGCTGATTCATTTTGCTGTACAGTAGAAACTAACACACCATTGTGAAGCAACTATACTCCAATAAAAATTAATTTTAAAAGAAAAAAAGATAAAGGAATGGGAAATAAGTTAGAGGATATAATGAAGAAAAACTAAATTTATAATATCAATACAAATTAAATACTTTAGAATAACATTAAAAAATAAATAAGATAAAATAAGAATGAAAACACAGACCTCACTGTTGTTATAACAGCTAAATAAGTTATATTCTAATAAATATAATCTCAATAAATATGTGTTGAATCTCATTCATCAGTAATTTCCATGTCTAATTCTTTTCCTAGTTACTCCTACGGTGGTATAGTCCTGACATGAATGTTTCTTGGTCCTCACACAATTTCTCATTTTTGCAACCATAGTTTATTGATTAAAATGGTTAGGAAAGAAATTAGTCCACAGAAATTAAATTTCAAAACAGCTGAGATTAAGGGTTTTTTTTTTCAGTTTGACATTTTTCATGGAAATAATTCTTAAAAGTAATATACATTTGTTTGTTTTCTTAATTAGATGGTTTGGAATACATTTTCACTCTTTCCGGATATACTTAGGTTCTTTGTTCAATTCCAATGTATTCTGTTTGATTTTATAATGATTCTTTGCATAATGACAAAAAAAAAAAGCGTTTTCCTATTCCAGATACTAACAGAGACTCACTGCATAGAAATGAAAATTGCCACTTAGCAAAAAAAAAAAAAAAAAAAAAAAATCCCACCAACACAGAAATAATAAGAAACTTCATGGGCAGACTTATATACCCAAAGAGGCTGAAAAAAAATGATTGACAGACTTGACTACACACACATTGAAAGTTTCTCCAAGTTCACATCCACACAAACAAAATAAAAAGCAAATAGCACACTGACAAAATATTTGCACTACAATCACAGATAATATGGCTAATATCCTAAATACAAAATTACTCCTTGCTTTTTAATCTTGTCTCTTCAGCCAGACTTGGGTCTCCTTGAAGGCAAAGAATCAGCCTTTGGTTTTATAGTTACTCTCATTTCAGGCCAACCTCATGCATTTTTTCCAAATTTAACTGGGTTGATTTGAAGAAGGCTGGTTTCAAAGTTCATTTCTAGTTCTACCTCACAGCATCTCATGCAGTATTGATGTCCAGTAAATATTTGCTGCATGAATGAGTGTGTAGAGAATAAAAAAGTCATTTCTTCCCTGTGAAGTGCTGTTGTTATATATTGGATTTCTGTAACAAATAGAGCTATGTGTCCCTCTTGACTTCTATGCCACACCATCAGCTGCTGAATCTCCTGCCTTCACTGTGTCTCACCCTCACCTAGGGTGTTGTTTCAAATCCCTGGGCCACAGGAAATCAGAACACTTATTAGATACTAGGCGCTTTGCCTGGTGATAGGGATATAGAAACAAATACAATCTGCAGGTCCAGAAGTAATGCTCCATCTTGGGAGGGAAGTTTAAACAATCATGGTTGACTTTGATAAGCTTGGCGCCAGAAGGATATACAATGTGAGCCGTGCGAATCAGAAGGCTGGCTGGGTGAATTTGGTCTGTGGGAGACACAGAGCTTTAGAACTCCCACCAGGGCATGTCTAAGGAATTGTATATTCAAAGATGACCGTACAAACTGAGAAAGTAGCATTGACATATCTACACTAAGATAAGATAGCTAGTAGGAAGCTGCTGCACAACACCAGGAGCTCAACGTGGTGCTCCGTGAAGACCTAGAAGGGTACAATGGGGGTTGGGAGGGATGCTCAAGGGGGAGGGGATATATGTATCCTTACAGCTGATTCTGGCTTAAAACTGGCTTAAAACTCAACGTTCAAAAAACTAAGATCATGGCATCTGGTACCATCACTTCAAGGCAAATTGAAGGGGAAAAAGTGGAAACAGTGGCAGATTTTATTTTCTTGGGCTCCAAAATCGCTGCAGATGATGACAGCAGCCACGAAATTAAAAGACACTTACTCCTTGGGGAAAAAAAGCTATGACAAACCTAGAGAACATATTCAAAAGCAGAGACATCACTTTGTCAACAAAGGTCTGTATAGTCAAAGCTATGATTTTTCCAATAGTCGTGCATGGATGTGAGAGTTAGACCATAAGGACTGAGAAGTGCCGAAGAAGTGCCAAAGAAGACTGAGTGTTGAAGAATTGATGCTTTCGAATTGTGGTGCTGGAGGACTCTTGAGAGTCCCTTGAACAGCATGGAGATCAAACCAGTCCATCCTAAAGGAAATCAACCCTGAATATTCATTAGAAGGACTGATGCTGACGCTGAAGCTCCAATACTTTGGCCACCTGATGCAAAGAGCTGACTCATTGGTAAAGGCTCTGATGCTGGGAAAGATTGAGGGCAGGAGAAGAAGGGGGAGATAGAGGATGAGATAGTTGGGTAGCATCACCAGTTCAATGGACATGAGTTTGAGCAAACTCAGAGAGATAGTGAAGAACAGGGAAGCCTGGCATGCTGCATCCGTGGGATCACAAAGAGTTGAACATGACTCAGCAACTGAACAACAACATAAGAGATTTACAGTGTTGTACAGCTGAAACTAACACAGTGTTGTAAAGCAGTTGTCCTCCAATTAAAAAAAAATCAAGCAAGAAAGAAAAAACATGACCATGTAGGCTCAGAGCAAAGACCAGACTAACAGACAAAAAGAAAAGAAACATAATTTACTGATCACCTACAATGTCCCCTGAATGTTGCCAGGCGCTTCATATGATTGCTAGTGATTCTTCCAATTCTTCCTTTGACAAAAGGCAAAACTAGGACTTTAGGCAACAGGATTAAGGTTCTGTAGCCAATAAAAGGAGGGCTCAGGTTTCAAACCCAGGTCTACCTATCCTCATAGCCCTTACATTCCATTTTGCTGGGAGTAGGTCCACAGAGGTCTTTTCTCACTCACCTCAGATGAATCTCGAAAAGATGTGGCTATAAACTGTGGAAAATTCTGAAAGAGATGGGAATACCAGACCATCTGACCTGTCTCTTGAGAAACCTGTATGCAGGTCAGGAAGCAACAGTTAGAACTGGACATGGAACAACAGACTGGTTCCAAATAGGAAAAGGAGTACGTCAAGGCTGTATATTGTCATCCTGCTTATTTAACTTATATGCAGAGTACATCATGAAAAATGCTGGGCTGGAAGAAACACAAGCTGGAATCAAGATTGCCGGGAGAAATATCAATAACCTCAGATATGCGGATGATACCACCCTTACGGCAGAAAGTGAAGAAGAACTAAAGAGCCTCTTGATGAAGGTGAAGGAGGAGAGTGAAAAAGTTGGCTTAAAGCTCAACGTTCAGAAAACTAAGATCATGGCGTCTGGTCCCATCACTTCATGGGAAATAGATGGGGAAACAGTGGAAACAGTGTCAGACTTTATTTTTGGGGGCTCCAGAATCACTGCTGATGGTGATTGCAGCCATGAAATTAAAAGACGCTTACTCCTTGGAAGGAAGGTTATGGCCAACCTAGATAGCACATTTAAAAGCAGAGACATTACTTTGCCAACAAAAGTACGTCTAGTCAAGGCTATGGTTTCTCCAGTGGTCATGTATGGATGTGAGAGTTGGACGGTAAAGAAAGCTGAGCGCCGAAGAATTGATGCTTTTGAATTGTGGTGTTGGAGAAGACTCTTGAGAGTCGCTTGGACTGCAAGGAGATCCAATCAATCCATCCTAAAGGAGATGTTCATTGGAAGGTCTGATGTTGAAGCTGAAACTCCAATACTTTGGCCACCTCATGCGAAGGGCTGACTCATTGGAAAAGACTCTAATGCTGGGTAGGATTAGGGGCGGGAGGAGAAGGGGACGACAGAGGATGAGATGGTTGGATGGCATCACCAACTCGATGGACATGGGTTTGGGTAGACTCCGGGAGTTGGTGATGGACAGAGAGGCCTGGCGTGCTGCGATTCCTTGGGTCGCAAAGAGTCGGACACGACTGAGCGACTGAACTGAACTCTTGCCTTTTGTTCCAATAAGGGGGCACCAGCTGGAGCAGGTGGCATGCTGACAGGGCAGAACACTTGTAACCATGAACCTTTTTGCAGCTTCACATTCAGACAACCTCTTCTTCCTGTAGGCAGGTGACTTGAGTCTCAGGTTGGGGCAGGTTCAACCTGGTTTGGGAAGCTCTTTTCCTGGAAGTGCTCAGGGGAACCCGAAGTTTAAGGGCTCCTCTGAACCAAAGGTGCTGCTAAGCTATTATCACCCTTAACCTGACGCTGGGACTGTTTTGTTTGCTTTTTAGAAATTGGCTGCATTGATTTATGCCCAGTGTTACATGTGACCTGGCTGTCTGGGAGGCATTGAGGTGAGAAAAGACAAGAGCTGATCAAAGAGTGGAGTTTTCTATGTGGCAGCATTTAAGGGGATGCACTACGAACAAAGCTAGTGGAGGTGATGGAATTCCAGTTGAGCTATTTCAAATCCTCAAAGGTGATGCTGTGAAAGTGCTGCACTCGATATGCCAGCAAATTTGGAAAACTCAGCAGTGGCCAAGGGCTGGAAGAGGTCAATCTTCGTTCCAATCCCAAAGAAAGGCAATGCCAAAGAATGCTCAAACTACCGCACAATTGCACTCATCTCACATGCTAGCAAAGTAATGCTCAAAATTCTCCAAGCCAGGCTTCAGCAATACGTGAACCGTGAACTTCCAGATGTTCAAGCTGGTTTTAGAAAAGGCAGAGGAACCAGAGATCAAATTGCCAATATCCGCTGGATCATCGAAAAAGCAAGAGAGTTCCAGAAAAACATCTATTTCTGTTTTATTGACTATGCCAAAGCCTTTGACTGTGTGGATCACAATAAACTGTGGAAAATTCTGAAAGAGATGGGAATACCAGATCATCTGACCTGTCTCTTGAGAAACCTGTATGCAGATCAGGAAGCAACAGTTAGAACTGGACATGGAACAACAGACTGGTTCCAAATAGGAAAAGGAGTACGTCAAGGCTGTATATTGTCACCCTGCTTATTTAACTTATATGCAGAGTACATCATGAGAAACGCTGGTCTGGAAGAAACACAAGCTGGAATCAAGATTGCCGGGAGAAATATCAATAACCTCAGATATGCAGATGACACCACCCTTATGGCAGAAAGTGAAGAAGAACTAAAGAGCCTCTTGATGAAGGTGAAGGAGGAGAGTGAAAAAGTTGGCTTAAAGCTCAACGTTCAGAAAACTAAGATCATGGCATCTGGTCCCATCACTCCATGGGAAATAGATGGGGAAACAGTGGAAACAGTGTCAGACTTTACTTTTTGGGCTCCAGAATCACTGCTGATGGTGACTGCAGCCATGAAATTAAAAGACGCTTACTCCTTGGAAGGAAGGTTATGGCCAACCTAGATAGCATGTTTAAAAGCAGAGACATTACTTTGCCAACAAAAGTCCGTCTAGTCAAGACTATGGTTTTTCCAGTGGTCATGTATGGATGTGAGAGTTGGACGGTGAAGAAAGCTGAGCGCCGTAGAATTGATGCTTTTGAACTGTGGTGTTAGAGAAGACTCTTGAGAGTTTCTTGGACTGCAAGGAGATCCAATCAATCCATCCTAAAAGAGATCAATCCTGGGTGTTCATTGGAAGGTCTGATGTTGAAGCTGAAGCTCCAATACTTTGGCCACCTCATGCGAAGGGTTGACTCATTGGAAAAGACCCTAATGCTAGGTAGGATTGGGGGCGGGAGGAGAAGGGGACGACAGAGGATGAGATGGTTGGATGGCATCACCGACTCGATGAACATGGGTTTGGGTAGACTCCGGGAGTTGGTGATGGACAGAGAGGCCTGGCGTGCTGCAATTCATGGGATCGCAGAGAGTCGGACACGACTGAGTGACTGAACTGAAGTGAACTGATAAGCTGCCCCAGATATTCTTTCTCTCCTCTGACCTGACCCAATGCCTACAGTTCCACTATGAGTGTCAGAGTAATCTCAGAGCCAGAGAAGCCTGTAGTGACACAAACACCTTGGACACAGGCAAATGGGTCAACAAGATCCAGTGGGGAAGTACCTTTCTGAGTTCACACAGAGAGGTCCTGGCAGCTTTTCCAGCCCTATGAGCCCCAATGCCAGGGCTTCCCTGCTGGTTCATATGGTAAAGTATCTGCCTGCAATGCACAAGACCTGGGTTCGATCCCTGGGTCAGGAAGATCCGCTGGAGAAGAGAATAGCTACCCACTCCAGTACGCCTACCTGGAGAATTCAATGGACAGAAGAGCCTGGCAGGCTACAATCCATGGAGTCCCAAAGAGCTGGACACGACTGAGCAAATTTCACTTTCATTTTTTCAATACAAAAAGGATACAAAGGGAACCGTTCAGGAATAGTGAGTGCTAAACAGAGGATAGGGTACTCATGGGGTCTAATGAGACGTGGGGAGCAAATAGATGGATTAGGGCCACATGGTGAGGAGCCCTGAATGCCAGAGTGAGACATTGCACCTCTCCCTCTACCCATCATCTAAGACCACCAGGCCATTTGCTCAAAGTGACTTGAATGGCTGGACTTCTATTGAAATCTTCCATCTTCCTTGATTCCATCAACCATCCATACATTTAGTGAACATTCATTGAATACCTATAAAATGTCAGGCACTGGGCTAGGTTCTGGGGATCCAGTAGAGAATGAGATGACACAGGTTCCTGACTTTGTGAAGCTTACATTCCCATGGGATATAACACAATGAACACAAATGAATGAATAATAGCATGATTACAGAATGTGCTACACGCTCTGAAGAAAAAAAATTAGAATATATGATAGGAACCAGGTTGAAGGAGGAACTTTAAAAATGATATTCAGGAGAGACTTCTCTGGGGAGGTGACATCTAAACTGAGGCCTGAAAAAATGGGATGGAGACACAATGGGATAAGGCTGGTTCAGCTGGACAAAACTGCAAGTATAAGACTTTACAGATAAAGAATAAGATAAAAGGGTCAGAAATGACCTAGGTAAAAAGAATTGGGGGGATCATAGGAAGGAGTCTTGGGCATTGGACAAATTAAAAATAGGACAGATCCAACTACAGTAACAGAACCACGTTCTCTCGATGTCTAGGTTAAGCTCAGTCGTTCCCAAACTTGAATGAGCAAAAGAATCCCTTCACAGAGTCTGTTTAAAAAGCACCTTCTGGGGCTACAGCCCAAGAGATTTAGAAAATCTTCAAACAAACACCTGAGTTGGTTTTGATGCAGATCAGGTCGTGCTAGTGGTAAAGAACCTGCCCGCAATGCAGGAGACATAAGAGACTTGGGTTCAATCCCTGAGTTGGGAAGATCCCCTGGAGGAGGTCAAGACAACCCACTCCAGTGTTCTTGCCTGGAGAATCCCATGGACAGAGGAGCCTGGTAGGCTACAGTCCATGGGATCGCAAAGAGTCGGATACAGCTGAAGTGATTTAGCATGCATGCATCCTCAGAACACATTTGGAGAATCACTGAATTGAAGAGATAAGAAGGAGGACACAGGAAGAGTATGACAGGTGTGGGGTGTCAGGGGAGGTAGTGAGTCAGACGGAGGGTGTGAGGTCATACCACCAGCATCCTGCTTCCGTGTCTTGTGATTGCTTGTTCTGTCTTCTTCGTGCCTGGATTGGCAAGCTGAGTCATAACGACAGCAGTGGGTGCTGAAGAGCTCCATTCTGGGAACCTTGGAATCTCTGAGGACATGAGGATGGAGAATTGGTATGAGATGGAGGGAAATTATTGCTAATTGGACCCCAGTAAGAGTCATCACACCCACACTTTCCTCCACTGCATCCTCTTTGAGATTCAGGTGGAAAGACAATTCCTGGCTTTCCTGAGAGAATTTCAGGAAATGATGATTTCAGAAAGTGATGCATTTTCAGTGGACTTGAGGTCCCACAGGGCCAGCTGGATGTCATTGCAAGCATGGCATAGGCTGCTGAGGGATTCTTCGAAATAGGGCAAAGTCAGTGGCTAAACAATTGACCATGTCATTCCAAACCCATCTGAGCAAACTACAGGGAAAGCAAGCAAGAGTCATTCTGATTCATATAAATATATGGTGCAGATTTCATTAAGATTAGGCCAGCTTTGCAGTTATCACTTGCTGGGTTGTTTGCTGCTGCTGCTAAGTCGCTTTAGTTGTGTCCAACTCTGTGCGACCCCATAGACGGCAGCCCACCAGGCTCCCCCATCCCTGGGATTCTCCGGGCAAGAACACTGGAGTGGGTTGCCATTTCCTTCTCCAATGCATGAAAGTGAAAAGTGAAAGTGAAGTCACTCATTTGTGTCCGACTCTTAGCGACCCCATGGACCTCAGCCTATCAGGCTCCTCTGCCCATGGGATTTTCCAGGCAAGAGTACTGGAGTGGGTTGCCAGTGCCTTCTCTGGCTGGGTTGTTTGCCTGGTTCTTAATCTTCATTTGCAAATGCCGACTGGCCTCACAAAGGACACCTGGTGGCCAGGAGTAAACCCAACCCTCACCTTGATTTCTTCTCCCTAGGACCTCAGCCAAGAAGATGCCTCCCTAGTGACACAGCCTGGAAAGAACCTCAAAGTAGATCTTCTCCAGGTACCTAAAGGCAAAAGAAACACAGACATAAATCTAGAAAGATGGTACTGATGAACCTGTTTACAGGGCAGCAATGGAGACGCAGACATAGAGAAGAGATTGTGGACACTGGGGGAAGGAAAGGGTGGGACAAATTGAGAGAATAGCATGGAAACATATACATTACCATATGTAAAAATAGATAGCAAGTGGGTATTTGCTGTATGATACAGGGAGCTCAACTCAGAGCTCTGTGACAACTTAGAGAAGTGGGATGGGTTAGAAGATGAGGAGGGGGGATTCAGGAGGGAGGGGACGTATGCATATCGTGGCTGATTCATGTTGATGTGTGGTAGAGGCCAACATAATATTGTAAAGCAATTTTCCTCCAAGAAAAAAAAGAAAAAAAAATAATGGGCAATGAAAAAAAAAAACCTTCTCAAGTCAGAGTCTTTCTGAGGGCTCCAGGCATGGCAAGAGACCAGATCATCACCTTTCGGGGTTCCCACTTGCAAACTGGCACCAGGCTAAGGGCACACTCAGAGCAGGTAAACAGGACGATAGTGGTTCACCATGTGCATTGGACAGTAATTCACCCGTTCCTTTAAATTCAATTATTAAGCCAGAGGTGGGAGGCAGTGACATAGGCACCAGGGATACAAAGACAAAAAAATTAAAATGCTAAAATTCCTGGCCCTCAAGGAATTTGGTCTGACTTAAAGACCAATATCCTGGAGAAGGAAATGGCAACCCACTCCAGTACTATTGCCTGGGGAATCCCATGGACAGAGGAGCCTGGCGGGCTACAGTCCATGGGGTCACAAAGAGTCAGACATGACTTAGCGAACGAGCACAAGTACAAGTGGCCAATATATAAACATGATAGCAGATTGGATGGAAGTGAGAAAATCATAATAATACTGCACAAGACCGAGAGATTTGGGTTTTATCAAACAGTCTGGAGGTTTCAAGTCTCCTAGAAACCCCGTGTTTTTTGTTTCCAAATGAGATCTTATACACAGCTGCACACAGCTTTTAGAACAATCTTTCTAAAATGTCCATCTGACCATATTATTCCTTGGCTTAGAGCAAGGGTCTGAAAACTCTTTCTATAAAGAGTCAGACAGTATATGTTTTAGACTTTTACTAGGCTGGACAGCCTCTGTTGAAGCTACTCATCTCTAACCTTGCAAGACTAATGAAGAGCCTGACACAGGAAGTATATGAATGGTCGTGGCTATATTCAATAAACCAGCATTTATAAAAACAGGCAGCCTGTAGATTTCGCCCATGGGTTATGGCTTGTCCACTCTGCCTTAGAGTCACTCGTAGGCTCCCATCTCCTTAGCATGAAATGATGTGATGAGGATATTAGAAGAAGTGCCATTGGGAAGTGATTGGCATACGAGGGCAGAGCTCTAATGAATGAGATTAATGGCTTATAGAAGAGGCCCAAGAGAGTTCCCTTGCTCCCTCCATCATGTGGCCCTCACCAGCCCTTGCTAGCACCTTGATACTTCCAGCCTCTAGAGCTAGAAGAAATACGTTTCTGTTGTTTATAAGCTACCCAATCTATGATATTTAGTATTTATTTAACAGCCCAAAGAATAAAAGATATCCCTCAACTCATTTTTTATAACACCTGATTATTTTCAAGTACTGATTATATCTATGCCCTTCAGTTGGAGCAGAGTCTAAGTTCCTCAAAAGTAGGGGCCACGACCTTATTCTTCTCTGAATCCCAGCTCCCAAGACCAAGGAATGTTTGATAAATGAAACAATTTCATTTTAGGCAAAGCTATAGCACATTCAAAGTTCATGGCAAGTTTGATGGGGCCAACATCATTATCTAGGAGTCAAATCTAGTGAGTGGGACCCACAGCAAAAATCTCAGGAAGAAGCAACACTTGGAGTCATTTAGGTAGAAACCATCAAATTCCAACCAGCCTGGATTAGAGCAGACTCGGCTGTTACATGGAGGCAGATACAATGGTGAGACAGATAGACATGGACAGGCAGCTCTTCAGAAGCCCATCAAGTGAGCTACAGTGAGCAAGGATGGATGGGAATCATGCTCTACTACTAGGATGTGTGTGTTGGTGGGAGGACTGGAAAGTCAATCAGAAAATAAGATAGAATGAAGAAAAACAGATAAGAAGAAAAAGAAAAACTACCAGCTATGGGAATCAAGGTTGTTGGTTATTCACTAAGTCATGTCTAACACTTTTGTGATCCCATGGACTATAGCCTACAAGGTTCCTCTCTACATGGTATTTTCCAGGCAAGAATACTGGAGTGGGTTGCCATTTCCTATTCGAGGGGATCTTCCTGGCCCAGGGATTGAACCCATGTCTCCTGTATTGGCAGGCATGTTCTTTACCACTGAGCCAGGAGGAAAGCCCTGGGAATCAAGTTAGGAAAGTTCTAATTTCAGATGCCACTCAGTGGTACATTGGAACTCATCACTGTTCTCTTTAACTGGCTTGGATGCCGCTGGATCTTGAAGTCAGTGTTGCTAAGCATCACAGCTGACATTGTCTGGATCTCTGGTCAGATCGCCCTGAAGCCCAGCTTGCATGGTCTGGTTGAGGAACCCCAAGTGCCCAAACAGTATAGAGACAAGCTTTCATCAGGATTGATATTGCCAGGGACATGCCTTTCTTTTCTTTCAACGTCGTGCTACCATTTTATACTGTGAACTGAAGGGAAAAAAAAGAACCCAGTGTAGTCAAGTCCTTTTCACTGAGATTTCTTTTAGCTTTCTTCTTTAACCTTCACTATTCCCTCCATGAACACCTCGCAGAGCCTCCTTCTAAGCTTTTGTGGATTCTGGGGTTAGAGTTCGGCCTCCCCACACCATGATCAGACAACAAAGGCTGTCTGCCAGGGAGGATTTACATATTCAGCAGCCCAGCTTCTCTTTCCTCTTTTCCATGAAAGACAGAAGGGGCTGCAGAAGCCTTGATCTCTCAGTGGTCTGTGACCAGGAGGTGGAGAGATGAAACCGCTTTGTTGAGGACCCAAGGGAAGACCAGGCTGTGGCTGCCTGAGTTTTAGCAAAAGAAAAATGGTTACAGTACTTTTATTTTTTAATAAGTAATTCAAGAAAGGAAAAAACCTTGTAAGTAAGAATATAAAATTAAATTTTCTAAATATGCTGAGAGTTGGTCCTTGGAGAAGCTTAATCTCTGCTGCATAGTCAAACACATCAACTTTGGGGGTGCCAGGCAATTACTGTGTGGCAGAGATTCAATTTATTCTTGTGTGGACAATATTCCCTGGCACCAGAAATAGGAAACTTCGGTGCATATTTTAGTCAACACAATTCCAAATTGTGCATGTTTTAGTCAACATAATACCAAATTGTGAGGGAGGAATCTGGGGGGCTCTTCACTGTTGTGGCCAACAAGACCAGTACAAGTTCTCAACCAGTGGTACTTGTCAAGCAGCCTGAGATGGGGTGAAGTGGAGAGAGCAGAAAATCTCCCGGGCTTTTGACAGATTGGCATTTCTCAAATTTGGAGCTGTACAGCTTATGGAAAAACACTAAAATGCGCTAGCATATCCATAAAGACCATAAAGCTGGTTTTGTTTACCCTAAAAGTGAATTTTAGTTATTTTTAGGGACTAATTCTTCCTCACTTGTCCGTATAAACACATACATACTCACTTATCCAAAACTGTAATAATTTCATTTGGAAGAACGATGATAGGGCATTTGTCATGGCACCTCCACCAATTTCAGACAAGTGTCAAACACTGTTCAGGGGAAAATCATGTGAATGCTCAAATATGCTGCCTGTTGGAAGAAGGAGGTAAGCCAGGCCCGTTCCTCCATTCACTATCTTAGTTCACTAACCTTCGTCAGATGCCAGGTACCTGGTGTCAGCAGAACAAAATTAGTTACCGCTCTGTTTGCCAAAACTGTGCCTCCAACAGATGCTTCATTTCAGATGATCACATGTGGCCATTTAAATACTATTTTACCACATAGGTTGCTAGTGTTCTAGTCTCAAAGGTAACCAGGGCTTCACTACCTTCATTTTAGCCAGGTCACATAATCTACCTTAGATTTTCATCCTTGGGAATCCAATGCTAATAACCATTTCTGGTACCAAATATTGTATCCATCACATCTTAGCTATAGATGACAAGACTTCTTTAATAATTTTTGAGAGATTTAATGCAGGGAATTATTGGAGTAGTGAGAGGAGCAAGCTGTAGAATTAACTTCCAAGATTGATTTCTAGAATAACACTATAGAATTGGCTACCAAAGGGACTACTGCCTGTATCACAGGAAGGATGCTGAAGGCCAGGAAGGCACTGCTGGGGCTCTTGGTTCCAAGGTCATATTGAGACTGCAAGGTCTCACAATGCCTTCTATGTTACAACCTAGCCTGCCCAACTTGGGTCTGATTCAAGTGCTGCCAGGTGAATCTGAATGCAAAACCAAAATCATATCCAAAACCTTAGCTCCTAGGGAATCTAGGAAGTACCACTTTTAGTTTTCCAGTCTCTGTAGCACAGAAGAAAGACTACTGGAAGGAGGTGGCTAGCAGATGTGGAGGGAGCCACCTATAGTATTTTCTGCTCTTCTACCATGAATTCCATCTAAGTTCTCAACTTGTGAGTCAACAAGCCAAGTATTTGCTGAGGTCTTTTTGTGCACAAAGCCCCTTAGAGGGTACTGAGATATATGAGGTATGTCTAAATTCAGTTCAGTTCAGTTTAGTCCCTCAGTCATATCCGACTCTTTGCGACTCCATGAACCACAGCAGGCCAGGCCTCCCTGTCCATCACCAACTCCCTGAGTCCACCCAAACCCATGCCTATTGAGTCAGTGATGCCATCCAACCATCTCATCCTCTGTCGTCCCCTTCTCCTCCTGCCTTCACTCTTTCTGGTAGTAGAGACTTGAGCTAGTGACTTATTTCCTCTTAAGATTCATTTTTCTAATAAGTAAAATGCTAGTAATAGTAATTGTTGTTGTGTCACTAAGACATGTCTGACTGTTTTGTGATTCCATGGGCTGTCCGTGGGATTTTCCAGGCAAGAATACTGGAGTGGGTTGCCACTTCTTTCCCCAGAGATCTTCCTGACCCAGGAATCAAACACATGGCCCTGCTATGTCTCCTGAATTGCAGGCAGGTTCTTCATCATTGAGCCACCTATGTTATATGGTTGTTTATAGAGTTCTCAAACAGATTAAATCTGATATTGCATTGAAAGAATTGGCATTCTCTCTGGTAAATAGTAAACAATGACTAATTCTGATATATTATTAATGATTATTCATACACAAAATTCTGCCCTTGGTGCCTTGAAAATTGTCACCTTTGCTAATTCAACAATTACCAGGCCCTGGACATTAAAAAGGATTCTAATATAGTCTCAACTCTCCAGTTGCTCACCATGCAGTGGAGGGCACAGATATGTAAATAAATCAATGGATGTAAAAGTCTATAGCATCCATCCATGGTTCATATCTAACCTGGCTACGGTTCAGGCACTGGAATGAGTAGATGGTTCTACGTGGCTATAGAATCTGCAGAGGTTTCAGAAAGGTCATACTTGAGATAAGTCTAGAGCTTCTAGGGCTTTCCTGTTGTCTCAGTGGTAAAGAAACCACCTGCCAATGAAGGAGACATGGGTTCAATCCCTGGTCCAGGAAGATCCCACCTTCCCCAGAGCAACTAAGCCTATGTGCCACAACTCCTGATACTGTGCTCTAGAGCCCTGGAGCTGCAATTTCTGAGCCCACATACTGCAACTACTGGAGCCCATCCACCTAGAGCCTGTGCTCCAAAACAAAAGAAGCCCACCACGACAAAGAGTTGCCCTCGCTCACCACAACTAGAGAAAAGCCCGCGCAGCAACAAAGACCCAGCACAGCCAAAAATAAATGAATAGATAAATAAAATTATTTTTAAAATGTTAAGGGGTAGGAATACAATTGGTGCTAATAATTCCCAATAATTCTTATTTTCAGTTTCATGTCCCTCTCCCCAAAGTCTCACATTCAGCACCTACCAAACATCTTTCCCCCTCTCCACTCCATGAGCCCTTGCATGGAACATCGTCACTCCATGCCCCTCCTTCCCCCACCCCAGCCACAATCACCCCCTAGGCATCTGCTTGGCTCACGCCTGCTGGACAGTCCAGGTGGGGCTAACATGCAATTCTCTACCTTGTTGTGCTACAAGACAGCACAGAAGTGACACTAATTCGCTGGTGGAGTGCATACTGTTTTGAGGTATAGGAGCCACCTCTAGCTCAGTGGCTCTCAGAAGGCCTCAAGTAGCAGATGATACAAGAGTAGGAATTATGCTGTTTGAGAGAATTTGGACAGATGGAACAGAAGAAAGAGGCCATTTGAAGGGAGAAGGCCGGAGAGTAATGGACACTATATTGATACATCATGCCCATGCACTGGGATTGGTTGTGTTCCCTTTGCTCTCAGCATACCCGTGATGCAGGTTTTCTGAGGAATCACAGCATTTTGGAATTGGAAGGAACCTCAGACATTCTGTCATCCTGCCCTCTGGCTTTAGAGCTAAAATTAAGACACAGAGGGGGAAAAAAGGACACACTGATTCTTGCTTAAAATTTCCAAATCTACTTTTTCTTGAAATTGATTCTTTAGCCAGAGCTCCAATCTAGATCATAACCCCCCAGAAAACTGTGCTGTTACTAATCATGAGTGTGAATATGTAGTCAGACTGTTACTAGTCATGAGTGTCAATAGGTAGTCACACTGTTATGAGTCATGCGTGTGAATATAAAGTCACAAAAATGTATGAAATAGGTGGATGTTCATTTGTGTCTTCCTTTTAAAAAGGGCTGACTCCCTGGGGTGTGCGTTTCAGGATTTACTTTACCAAGGACAGAACTGGGGGAAGGCAGTGTGGAATAAGAGTCTTCTAGGTTGGCGTGCATGCATGTGTGTGCTGAGTCGCTTCAGTCATGTCTGACTCTGTGTGACCCCATGGACTGTAGCCCACCAGGCTCCTCTGTCCATGGGATTCTACAGGCAAGAATACTGGAGTGGGTTGCCATGCCCTCCTCCCCAGGATCTTCCTGACCCAGGGATTGAACCCACATTTCTTATGTCTCCTATACTCTCAGGAGGGTTCTTTACTACTAGTGCCACCTGGGAAGCCCTCCCCGGTTGGGACTAATTCTAACTCTACCTGGGCTCTGCTGCTTACCAGTATTGGGGTGAAGTTACTCACCCTCTCTGAGCTTCAGTTTCTCAGTCTGGAGAATGGAGTGTGTGGCCCCACCTTCCTCTCTGTGTTGTAAGGTTGATGGAGATAAAGTGCCCAAAGCACTTGGAAGAGAAACTACACCGAATCCCCCTGCTCAGTCAGTGCTAGCTAAGATTATTAGTTCTGTTGAACAAACACATTTTGCAGGTGCCTTGCAGCAAAGACATTCTAATATGCTCCGTGTCCACTTCAATCTTATTTATAGTACTTATCTTGTCTTCTGTGCCATGGTCAGTATTTACAGGCAAGGGGTTCTGTTGGCAGCAGCAGCATTGCTTGTGGGGCCACCTGGGACCTTTAGGCTGGGCCCTTTCTCAAGATGTCCAGGCCACACAGCCTTCGGGGGGCCTGACTCTGCCAAGTGTGCCTGGCATGGAGTGTGTGGGCAGCAGGGCTGGTGCAGCCCCCATCCTGGCTGGGCAAGGTAAGCCGGCAGATGTTGGCTCCAACAAAGACGTTGCCCAGGAGAGAAGCAGCCACTGGTGTCAGGATTTGCTAATTGCGTTGCCTTCTGGCACATTTTCACACAGCCCTGAAATCGCTCTGGCAGTTAGAAAAGGATGCTTCTTCCTGCCTCTCATTTTGTGGCAATTTTTCCACCCAGAGACAAAGCCTGGCTCAGTTACGAGATTTGTTTTTCAGAAAAAGGCTCTTGTGCTGTGCCTGGTTTTCCAACTGGGCTGCTCTTAGATTAGAAAGAAAATCCACTTGGCCAAGTTCACCTGGTAGCCCAGGAGCTCAGTAGGGCTATTCCTGCCATTTGGACACCAACCTCTTCCACCAAAACTCTTCTCTTAAAGGTAAGACATACTGATGGTTTACTTTTCTCTGAGACAGAGATCTCACAAATACACATTGTTGTTGTTGTTCAGTCATTAAATTATGTCCAACTCATTGTGACTCCAAAAAATATATACACATCCTTTAATCTAGCATGTTTATTTTTTATTTACTTATTGGCCAAGCTACACGGCTTGCAGAATCTTAGTTCCCTGACCAGAGATTGAACCCGTGGCCCCTGCAGTGGAAGTGTGGAGTCCGAACCAATGGACCATCAGGGAATTCCATAAGCTAATGTGTCTACTGTAATATTTCTGTCTCTATATTTCAAGCATGGCTGTGTTTCACAGTGGGAAAGGCTTTCTGATAGAAAGGCTATCAGAAATCTTGAGTCTGATTTCTGTCTTGGTCATATCACAGTTTGGTGACCTTGAATGAGTGATTTCCCTTCTCAGGGCTCAGTTACCTTGAGTGTAAAATGTACTTTGAATGTAAAGTACTCTTTCATGTTGCAAAGAGTCAAGGAGTTATGTTATGTAAATGACTTGATACTGTGCCTGGAGCATAGTAAGTTCTCATTAAACATCCCCGCTTTTATTTCATGTAACTAGTTGCAGAACAAATAAAGTCACAGCTCTTTTAATAGTACAATTAATTTCTCAAGCTTCCAATATGCCCAGATTACCAAAAAGCCCAGAGTTTCCTATAGGGGCCCTCCTCATGGCTCCTGAATGGTCCAAGAATGTTTAATCATCACAAAAGAGGTAGCTCTATTTGCAGATGCTTTACAGAGAACTGGATGATCCAGCCAGGAGGTGGGCCTACATTTCTTGCTGTTGCTTCATACAGGGTTGATTTAATACTTGTGCTCACATTGTCCAGTGAACCCATGTGTTGCTGCAGAGCTGCCAAAGCTGTTCCAGCAGTGGCTTTTCCAGGATATGTAGGTAGAGAGCAAGACAGTCACCATCCCTAGTGAAATGCAGATTCTGGTCCCAGATAACACCATGGGTCTATCCTTCAGATACAGTGACACTTGAACTGCAGGTGTTCAGAACAACTGATCCTTCTGTGGGCCATCGCTGGTACATGTTAGTTTAGCAACAGTGTCCCATGCAGTTATCAGAGAGATTCTAATAACACTGAAACTTGAAAGCAACAGGCTCAAAATAAATGCTAGCTCCTTTGCTATCCACAGACTCCTTAGCCTTCATGCAAAATGCTCTGTCTCATCACCCAGGTGGCACTAGTGGTAAAGAATCCACCTGCCAATGCAGGAGAGGTAAAAGACTCAGGTTTGACCCCTGGGTCAGGAAGATGCCCTGGAGGAGGGCAAGGCAGCCCACTCCAGTATTCTTACGTGGAGAATCCCATGGACAGAGGAAGGAGCCTGGTGTGCTATAGTTCACAGGGTTGCAAAGAGTCAGACACAACTGAAGCAACTTAGCATGCACACTAATACTGTTCTTTATCTTCATGCTTCATTTTCCCAATAAGAGCTCAGACTTTTTTGTACTTCAGGGGGAAGAACAACAAGGTCAGGTTGAGAGACTCAGAATACCATGGAGAGGAATTGTGCAAACACAGAATCCAGATGATCTGTGTCCTAATGTGGTTGCCTCCTGTGCACCCTTGGGCAGTGTACTTGACCTCTCTGGGTCTCCATCCTCACATGACTTGATACTGTGCCTGGAGCATAGTAAGTTCTCATTAAACATCCCCGCTTTTATTTCATGTAACTAGTTGCAGAACAAATAAAGTCACAGCTCTTTTAATAGTACAATTAATTTCTCAAGCTTCCAATATGCCCAGATTACCAAAAAGCCCAGAGTTTCCTATAGGGGCCCTCCTCATGGCTCCTGAATGGTCCAAGAATGTTTAATCATCACAAAAGAGGTAGCTCTATTTGCAGAGCTGCCAAAGCTGTTCCAGCAGTGGCTTTTCCAGGATATGTAGGTAGAGAGCAAGACAGTCACCATCCCTAGTGAAATGCAGATTCTGGTCCCAGATAACACCATGGGTCTATCCTTCAGATACAGTGACACTTGAAGAATGAGGATCCTAATTGTAACTCTTAAGGTTGTAGAGACTAAATTTTTTGATATACACAATGCACTGAGGCAATGCTTGACACCTACAAAACACACTAAAGGTGAGCTATTATAAATATGATTCCTAGATCTATCACTACTCACCTGTGTGACCATGGGCAATTTGCTGTCTCCCCAACTTTGGTTTTCTGGTACGTTAAATGGAATAGATGGAAATATAACTATATGCTGAGTCATAAGATCTGGTTTCCAGTCCCAATCTGGCCCTAATTAGCTCTGAATATTGACAAGTAATTCTATTTCATTGTGCCTGCATATTCTCATCTATAAAACAAGAGAGCAGGATATTTCAAATGGATAACCAGCAAGGACCTACTGGAGAGCACATGGAATACTGATCAATGTTATGTGGCAGCCTGGATAGGAGGGGAGTCTGCGGGAGAATAGATACATGCATACGTATGACTGAGTCTCTTTGCTGTTCACCTGAAACTATCACAACATTGTTTGTCAATCAGCTATACCCCAATACAAAATGAAAAGTTTTTAAAAAAGAGAGACAGCAGGCTCTGATCATCTCTGATATCCTGTTAGTCTAAAGATACACGTTTCTATTATCTTAGTATATTGCTGAGTAGAGCTCAATATCAATGATCCTTTAAACCCATAATGTAGTTTTTATTGTCCATATATAATTACAATTACTTCATGGGGTTGTATCAAATGGAGTATACATAAAGTCTCATTTGCTATTTACAAGCACCCTATGGGAAAATAACATTGACAAGAACCACTGACATTATTTCATGGCTTACCATGTGCCACGTTCTTTGTTAAACACTTTATACGTTCTGCTCCTTTAAGCTCCACAGTGGCCTTATGAGTCACCTATTATTCTTGTTCCCACTGTTCAGATGAGGAAACTGAGGCTCAGTTTAAGTAACATGCTCAGAGCTCCACAGCTAGCAAGTAGTAGAGCTGAGGTTCAAGAATGGGCCTGTTTGACCCATGAGAAACCCACTGCTCTGCAAACAGGCAGTTATTAATGAACCTGCCTTAAGGAGGGAGATTCTGAGACTCAGGCAGCAAATAATGTGCCCAAGTTCGCTTATAAGTTAGCAGCAAGGCTGAGACAAGAAGCCAGGCTCTTTCTTCCCTGTCTGGAGTGTTCTACACCCTGCAGCCTCCCAAACCTGCTAGCTTGTGGAATCAATGAATATAAATGAGGGCTGATTTGTATTCATTTCCAGCTAACAGACAGATTTACACTCTAGGTTGCATGCCTCCAACAAACGCATTCTCGTGCATATACCGTCAGAGCTTCTGGGACCTGTCCTCTCTCTCTGACTCGCGCTATGGCCCTGGGAAGCTAACATAATGGCCCCCTCTGAGAGCTTATCAGAACCAAACTCCAACCAGGGCCTCAGTAAGCACTGGCGCCACACTGGCAGGTGCTACTGCTTTTCCTGGTAGGAAAACCAAAGACGGAGGTCCCTAAGTACAGAAGATGGACCACCCAAGAAGAAGTCAACTGTGATAAATCCCAGCACTGGAAGCAGTTGTGTGAGGTTTTGGAAGGAATTCCCTGGACTAATTAAATGTGGAGTGACACATACAGTAAATGGTATAGCATGGGAGGAAGGAGGAAATGCTATATTTCCTCTGCTTAATAGTTCTGCATCCATGGGGCATCTGCCATTTTGGTATCAAATCTTAGGCAGTATCCTTGAAGGAGAAATCCAAGGAGGAAGCTCAACTCTGCTTTAAATAGAGAAAAAAGATTCTGTTGGAAAAACTAATATATTCATTAATGAAAAATAAGTAATAGAGCTGAAGGACCAAATACAAGGCTTAGCACATAATATGAGTTCAAGGGTATTTGTTGAATTAATTTATGTCTTCTTTCAATTGTGTAGCTGCAGTAAGGCCAGGTTAAGTGATAGGATTTACAATTAGACAAGTCTGAATCTAAACCTTTTGGCTGCTCCCCACTAGTCCTTCCAATCTAGAAGGCTTGCTATTAACTCTAATCCTCAATTTCCTTATGTACACATTTTACTACAGCATTTCTTTGAAAATTAAGTGAAACCTATATAAAATAATTCACTTAATCACCGCATCCATTTTGATAGACTTGGGCACTTTGACTACACAGAATACAATTCAGAAGAGTTGCTTTCTATCATATGAAAGCAACTTATTTATTCACACTTTATTTATTCACACTTTCATTCAACAAGGCTGTTTTTTGAGGAGTGGGTCTGGGCTTCTCCTCAGACTGAAGGGACCATGCAAACCAGCTTTGAAGAGCAAAGTTCAACCCGAGCCTAGTGGACGTTATTTTGTTGTTGTTTCTGTTTAGTTGCTAAGTCCTGTCCAACTCTTTGCGACCCCATGGACTGCAGCACGCCAGACTTCCCTATCCTTCACCATCTCCCGAAGTTTGCCCAAACTCATGTCCATTGAGTCGTGATGCCCATCCAACCATCTCATCCTCTGTTGCCCCCTCCTCCTCCTGCCCTCAATCTTCACCAGCATCAGGGTCTTTTCCATGATTCGACTCTTTGCATCAGGTGGCCAAAGTATTGGAGCTTCAGCTTCAGTCCTTCCAGGAGATATTCAGGGTTGATTTCCTTTAGGATTGACTGGTTTGATCTCTTTGTTGTTTAAGAGTGAATAGCTCTGCCCTGGGGAACTATAGTAGGTGGAAATTTTGCACATTGACGTAGTTGTCCTGTTGGGGCCAGAGAGTAAAGTCACATCTCTCTGGATGGGATTGGGTTTCCCTGAAAAGCAGGGGACAATCTGCCAATATAATGAGAAGAGTAGGTTGTGAAGTGTCAGTGAGGATGCACAAGGTGGTCCTTGACCTGAGTGAGAACGGAACCTCTTCTTCCCTCTGAACAACCGGGCACTTAGAACCTCAGGGCTGGAAATGGGGACATGAACAAGGACACTCTCATGGTGGAAAGGGCACATGGGCCTTTGACCTGTGAAGATAGCCTGAAATCTAGTCAAAAAGACACACAATGAAGAGTTTTTCCTAGGGAGGGTCTGGGCCTGCAGAGCCACATCTCAGAGGTACAAGTTCTGTAATATGCTAATACAGTTCATGGAAATATCAGTTTTGAGATATTAATGCAAATGTGATGATAATGTGTCTTATCACCTAGGAAATCCAGAAAAGCTACCAACAGAGAGGTTACACTCATTTTTATTTCATGGGAATTGAGAACCGCATTAACAAAAACGATGTTTGTAATCACACTGACTTCTAGAAAGCTCGGAGGACCATTTTTTTTTAATTTACTTTTAATTGGAGAATAGTTGTTTTACAATGTTGTGTTGGTTTCTGCCATACATCAATATAACTCAACCATAGGCATAGGTATGTTCCATCCCCCTTAAAACCCCCTCCTATCTTCCATGCCATCCCACCGCTCTATGTGGTCACAGAGTGCCAGATTTGAGCCCCCTGCATCATACAGTGAATTTTTGGAAGCACATTTCTTACCAACGCCAATATTCATTGAAAAATGTTTACTCAGTGCCTATTCTGAGCCAGGTTTTCAATGTCTGCCTATTGGCTACACTGTTATTTTCCTTTTTTTTTTTTTATAACTTTGTTTCTAATTTATGCTTTCTTATATTTTTTATGTTTTCTTGTAAGATGCCTGAAATTCTTTCTGAAACAAGGCAGGGTATAATTAAACTGTGTGATACAACTGCCAAAGGAAGCTGACACCACCTTAAGATACATTAATCATCATTCTTACTTTCGAATAGTTTTTCAATTTACAAAGAACTTTTATATCTGTTATTTCATCTGATTCACACAGCAATGCTTTGAGGTAAACAGAGATTGCCTTCCCCATTTTATCAGAAAGATAGCTGAGGCTCAGCGTGGTTAAAGGATTTGCTTCTAGTGGACAGATCCTGGACTTGAATCCATTACAACCACACTCACTCCAGTTTTCTTTCCATTACACCAAGCTGAATCATATATATGAAACATAATATTCTCCTTACAGTCAAGGAGACCAGATCACATTTGGAATATGGGGTCCAGTTTTGTAAACTCTGTGAGACTTACCAACATGATGAGAGTCTGAATGCCACATCATATGGTGATCTATCAACTAGCCTGGGAACAATAGCCTGAAGGATAGAATTCTAAGATGGGCATGTTAGCTGGCAAACCCACCTTGGAGGGCACTCATTTTTAAATTCTTCAGCAGTAGATTTTGAGCCAATGGATAGATGACAGAGAAATCCCATGAGGTTATGCTTGCTGACCGACAGTCTTGCCAAGATCCTTTCCACCTGTGCCAGTAAAGATAATTTTTATTTCAAAGTGTAGAAATCCCAACGTAAATAGTTAAATAAGACATCAGGAACTTGGTTACGGAAGGTCCAGGCATGAAACTACTAGGAGCACAACAACATTGCTGATAACCTGGTCCTTTCTATCTCCTTCTGCTTCCAATAAAAGTGGCTTCTTTCTAAATTTGACCATTGCTATTGGGACAAAATGGCTGCTTTTGGCAATCAGGACTTTCCTATTTATCTCACTCAAGGAGAAAGGATAACCTCTTCTGTAAGCACAGAATACAGTCTTTAACCGATGGCCTAAGCCCAAGCCAGGAACAGTCACCAAGGGGGTTCCATGCACTGACTGTATTAGACTAATCAGGATATAACCATGAAAATTCACCCAGGGATGGAGGGGCTTCTTCTTGGTCACATGAACTGCATGGACAATAGGTAGACACATGAATATTAACAAAATCTGGTTTCTGCTGGAAGAGTAGAAGGGTTGTAGGGTTCAACAGTGGTCATTAAACTCACCTTCCCACAGCCTTGGAACGTTTGACTTAGGTTCAGTCAGTCCCCATATTTCATCATCCTGGTCCCATGAGTTACTAGATCTTAATCCTGTCTGGTCAGACTAAGCCTGATGACTTTTCTTGGTGGACTGGAACAAAAGCTCTTTCTCTCTTCCTCTATGTAACAGTAATGTGTGGCTAAAAGGCCTAGAACTGCATTTTTTTTTCTTGTTGCAAAAGAAAAGGAGCCCAAGCAGACACTGACCCCTGGAGGATGTCAGGGCAGAGAGAATTCTGGAGAAACGGAACAGAACCCTCAGCACACTGTGGGTTTTTGACTCAAATTATACCTGAAACTTATACCCACATTGCATTTCTCAGTCACTGACTTGATAAATCCTCATTATTTAAAAATCCAACTTTAGTCATGCTTTCCGTTTCTTGAAACATGAAGAATCCTTACTGACACAGCAGAATCTAGTTCAGTCAAATTGAAAATGTTTCTAATCATCAGAACTGCCTCCAAAATGAAACAGTCTGCCTCCTGTTCTCTTCTGTCCTCCATCGCTGGAGGTGTCCATGCAGAGACTGGCAACCATCTGTCCAGGAGGCTATAAAAAGGATTTCTACATTGGTGGGAAACTGAAAAACCACCTTCTAAGAATGATTCCAATTCCAATATGCTAATACCTCTATTAAGTCATGAAGAAGGTAGAAGGTTTGCTAAAGCATGTACAGTAGAATCTAAAATCAAACAGACTTGGATGAAAGGCAAGAGCTTTCCCTCTGAAGCAGAACTAGAGAAGAGGCACGATCCATTCATTTGTTCTTTGATTTATTCATTTTTTCAATATATGTGCATTTGGTCTTAAAATATGTGCTAGGCACTAAAGATTTTTTGTTGCTGTTATTCAGCCTCTAAGTCGTGTCTGACTATGTGACCGCATGGACTACAGCATGCCAGGCTCTTCTATCCCGGAGTTTGCTCAAATTCACATCCATTGAGTTGGTGATGCTATCTAACCATCTCATCCTCTGCTGTCCCCTTCTTTTACCTTCAATCGTTCCCAGCATTGGGGTTTTTTTCCAGTGAATTGGCCCTCTGCATCAGGTGGCCAAAGTATTGAAGCTTCAGTTTCAGCAACAGTCCTTCCAATGAATATTCAGAGTTGATTTCCTGGTTTGATCTCCTTGCTGTCCAAGGGACTCTTGTAAGAGAGTAACCAAGAGCCCATTTCCATAGAGTTTACATTCTAGTGGTTATGCTATTGTGGAAACACACAGTCTTTGTATTCAGAATATCTGAACGGCAGTCATAGCCTCTACTAGACAAGTAAACTTGGGCTGTCTTCTCTGATCTTCAACTTCTTCGGTCAAATGGGAGCTAGAACACCAACCTCATACAGTAGCATGAAGGTTACATGAAATAGTGCATATATATAAAATACCTAGGAAAGGCCAGGAACAAAGAAATTAATCATAAATAGTGTTTCCCATGCCTAGTTAGAGCACAAATGGCTCTGGGTGAAAGGGAAAATTCCAGCATTTTATCTTCTGCATAATTTCCATGAAACTCAGAAGAAAGAGGAAGGTCATGCAGAACTTAAGAAGAAATTGAGTTATAAAACAGATCAGATCAATATAATTTGAATGAAAGAAGTGAAAGAGTCTAAGTTCATTTGTTATTCATCCATTCAACAAAAATGCGTTGAGTATCTCTAGTGAATTAGTACCTGTTCTAGATACTTGGGGACTTCCTAGACGGTGCTTGTGGTAAAGAATCCACCTGCTGATGCTGGAGACGCTAGAGACACAAGTTCTATCCTTGAATCGAGAAGATCTTCTGGAGAAGGAAATGTCAACCCCCTCCAGTATTATTGCCTGGAAAATTTTATGGGCAGAGGAGCCTGGCGGGCTACAGCCCAAGGGGTTGCAAAGAGTCGGACATGACTAAGCAACTGAGCACACACACACTAGGTACTTGGAACCTAGCAGTAACCAAAACAGAGAAATTCCTTCCCTCATAAGGCTTATATTTTGCTGAGGGGTAGAAATAAAAGAAATAAAATATAGGGGAGTTGTCATAATGCCACGAGGCTCTAAATGCTAAACAAGTGGTGCTAATACCTGGTGCTCAGGAAATGTGAAGGAAATAGAAGTTCCCAGGTGTTTGCATAGCCAGAGAAGGCTTGAAATGGGGTACAGAGAAGCTGGAGCTAAAGGAGGACATGACTATAGCCCCATGATGCTCCTTAGCAAAGAGGAGACAGTGTGATGATGTGTGGAATTGTGGCATCTGTATTTGAAAAATCTGCAGTGATTGCAGACTAAGAGGTGTTGATGAACCAATGCTTGAAGCTGTGGGCAATAGGGTCATTTTGTAATTGAATAGAAAGATTCAGCTAAGTTCAAAGCCTGGCTTTACTATTTGTTTGGCCAAAATGTTCATTCACATTTTTCTATGCCATCTTGTGGAAAATATTGAATGAACCTTTTGGCCAACCCAATACTTGGTAGGTTACTTTGAGCAATTTGTCATCTAAGCCATAGAGCTGGGATGAGGATTCATTGAGAGAATGCTTTTAAAGTATTGAGCACATATCAATACATTTATATCAATAAATTATTACTGTTATTGCTATATTATCAAGGCACATTAACCAAGTACAGGCAGACCTGGTTTTACTGCACTTCACTTCATTGCACTTTGTAGATACTGTTGTTTTGTGATTTTGCTTTTGATTTTTTTACAAATGAAAGTTTGTGGCAACCTTGCATCCAGCAAGTCTTTAGGTGCCATTTTTCCAACAGAAATTGCTTGCTCCACATTATGGCAACTGTAGCCATATTTCAAACTTTTTCATTATTATATTTGTGATGGTGATCAATGATTGATGTTACTACTACAGCTCACTGGAGGCTCAGGTCATGGTTAGAATTATTTTAGCAATAAAGTATTTTAAATTAAATTATTTTTAGACACAATGCTATTGCACACTTAATAGACTACAGTAGAGTATGAACATAACTTTTATTATATGCACCAAAAATTTCACGTGACTCTGTTTATGGTGATATTCACTTAATTGTGCTGTCTGGAACCAAAGATGAAATATCTCTGAGGTCTATTTGTAAATTTATTTTTGGTTGCTTCTGTAACAAATAGCCAAAAACTCAGCAACTTAACTTGACATCCATTTGTTAACTCAGTTTGTGAGTCAGAAATCCGGTTGAACTTAGCTGGGCTCTCTGCTCACACGATTACAAGGCAGAAATCCTGGTATCAGCTAGGCTGAGCTCTTATCTGGAGGTTCTGGGGAAGAATCCTTTTCCAGGTTCCTGTATGTTGTTGGGAAAATTCAGTTCCTTTTAGTTATTGGACTGAGATCCTCATTTCTTTGCTGCCAAGGCCACTCTCTTCTCCTCAAGGCTCTCCATCTTCCTTCTTTCATAGCCCCTCCATCATCAAACCAGCCACATTGCATCACGATCTTCTACACTTTGAAACTCATTGACTCTTCGGGGTCTTTAATGGTTCCATCAATATTTAGGATTATTTGTTCTAGTTCTGTGAAAAATGCCCTTGATGTTTTCATAGGGATTGCATTAAATCTGTAGATTTCTTTGGGTAGTATGGACATTTTAACCATATTAATTTTTCCATCCGTGAACATAGAGTATGTTTCTATTTCTTTGTATCATCTTTAACTTCCTTTCATCAATGTCTTGTACTTTTCAGAGTGTTGGTGTTTCACCTCCTTGGTTAAATTGATTTCTATATATTTTATTATTTTTGATGCAATTGTAAATGGGAAGTTATAAACCATTATTTTATCAAATATGTTTTCTGTCCTTTATCCTCTCTCTCTTCTCCTTTTGGGATCCCTATAGTGCAAATGTTAATATGCTTGATGTTTTCTCAGAGGTCCCTTAAATGAGCCCCATTTAATTTTTTTGTTTGTTTCCTTTTGCTGTTCTGATTGGGTGAATAAGACTGTTTCATCTTCATCAGACTATTCCACTATTCCATCTTTCAGGTCATTTATGCATTCTTCTGGATCACTTAATCAGCTGTTAATTCCCTCTAGCATATTTTTCATTGCAATTATTGTATTCTTCAGTTCTAATTCTCTTTTATATTTTCTAGTTCTTTGTTGAAGTTCTCTTTCGTTTCTCTATTCTTTCCAAGTTCAATAAACATTTCTATTACTATTGCTTTGACCTCTTTATCAGGTAAATTATTAATCTCCGTTTCATTAGGATTTTTCTGGGTTTTATCTTATTCTTTCATTTGAACATATTCTTCTGTCTTCTCATTTTGTTTGACTCTCTGTCTCTATACACTTAGGCAAAACAATTACCTATCCCAGTCTTGAAGGTATGTCCTTGCTCAGGAGCATTGCAATGCCATCTGCATGTGGCCAGCGGCTTTTGTGTGAGTGCTGGATCTGAAGCGAGCAGGGAACACATCTTCTTTTGGGTGTACTGTCAGCTGCCTTGGTGGAAGGTGGGGCTGGAATCAGAGGGGCCAGAGGCAGAGCCAAGTGAGAACCAGGGTTTTTCTTAAGCTCAGCGGCAGTCACTGCCCTCTTGAGGGCACAGGACTGGGGCCAGACGGCTGGAGCAGGAGCCCTGAGGGTACTGGGCTTCTCCCCTGAGTTACAGCAGTCTCTACCTTGATCAGAGGCTGCATTGGGGCCCACTGGGTTAGAGCCACACTTGTGAGCTGGCTCCACTTTTTTCCCTACTCTTTGCACACCATGGCAATAGCAGTCCACCTTAGTGAGGAGAAATTCTGGAGCAGGAGGGGCTGAAACAGGAGCCACTGTGGGCTGGGGACAGGCTGGAGTGGTCCCATCAGGCCAGCCAGAGCACCAGGCAGTTTTCAATGTTGCCTCTGCATGGGGACTGGGAGCAAGCAAGTCTGTACACGCACTCTTCAAGAATGGAGGCTCACTTCCTTACAGCCCTCCAATGAGCCCCACTGGCTTTCAAACCAGCTAAAGGAGGCTAATCTACCCAGTGTCATATGTCAGGGCAGGGGTACCTAACATGGGGCTTGAACCCCTGACTCCTTCGGGAGAATCCCTGAACCTGGGATACCCCCTTCTTTTTCTGGGTCACTTGCTAGGGGTGTGGGTCCTGACGAGATCATCTCCTTCCCCCTCACCAGACTCTGGGGTCCTTTCTTTACAGCCTTGGTTGTAGAAGAGCCATGCTTCTGGTCTTCAGGTCTTTCTCAGCAAGAGTTGTTCTATACGTAGCATTGATCTGCTCATGGCGTGAAGGGAGCAGGGGGATGGTAAGTTCAGGATCTTCTTACTCTGCCATCTGGAGCCCGCCTTCTTGGGAGTCTATTTTGACTCCTGCTTGGGCTTCAGAGGGCTTCCCTGGTAGCTCAGATGGTAAAGAATCTGCCTGCAATGCAGGAGACCTGGGTTCGATCCTTGGGTTGGGAAGATCCCCTGGAGGAGAGCATGGTTACCCACTCCAGTATTCTTGCCTGGAGAATCCCCATGAACAGAGGAGTCTGGAGGGCTGCAGTCCATGGGATCGCAAATAGTTGGACACAAAGTTTTGGAGACATGGCAAATGGGGATAGCAACATGTATCCTGCAAAGGAATTATCTCAAGATTAAATAAGATTCATATTTAAAGTTCAGACACAATTCTTGGACCATAGAAGACACCAGTACCCGACATAGACAAAGAGACTTATGCTCATTTGAAAAGGTGAATGAAACATTTTATTCTTTTTTCTATAACTTTCCACTCATTTTTAGCTTCTAATACCCAGTTGACTAATATTTGCCTTTTCTATCTTACGAGGTATTTCCCTGAAGGAAACATACATTAAAGGGGGGGGGGGAGGGCGGAGTATGATTTTCTCATTGTTACATCAGAGTTTTATAGCTGACCCCAAATGGGCAACCTATCTCTTACTTGCATATCATCTTATTCCAAGCATGTTTAAAGTTCTTTTTTTTCTATTAAGTTCTTTTTGACTAGTGTGATGCTTGCACGGGACTGGACAGGAAGATCAATGGAACAAAATAGATAGCCTGGGAATAGATTCCAGGATGTATGAGAATTTAATATGTGATAAAGGAGACATCACACATCAATGAGAAAAGGAAAGATTATTTAACAAATGGTGCCGGGACCTCTGGGTAGCAATTTATGGGAAAAAAAATCAATTTTAGGCCCTTACTTCACATCATACAGAGAAATCAATTCCAGATGGATTGAAGAATTAAATATAAAAAATATAAAATCTTAGAAAAACTAGAGGAAAAAAAGAGAAGTGAATAACAATCCAATCTCTAGAGGAGTAAAAACTTTTCAAGCATAGAGCCAGAAAATAAAACACAAAGAATAAAATCAAGAGATTCAGCTACTTACGATTTTTTAAAATCTTGACACATGGGCATTCAAAGGCTAAAATCAGACTTAAAACAATAGTTCCAGTAAATATTAACAGTGTGTTAAACTTTCTACATATGTCTCATAACAATTAATATGAACTAATGCTATAGGGTGGCTCAGATGGTAAAGAATCTGCGTGCAATGTAGGAGACCCAGGTTTGATTCCTGGATCAGGAAGATCCCCTGGAGGAGGACATGGAAACCCACTCTAGTATTCTTGCCTGGAAAATCCCATCAACAGAGGACCCTGGCAGGCAAGAGTCCATGGGATCACAAAGAGTTGGACACGACTAAGCGACCAACACTACTAATGCTATAGACACCATGGTAAAGATAAAGCATAATGTAATTTTGTGCTAAGAACATTGGTAATAGGCAGATAAGGTAAATCCATACTTGGAATCTGTGCCTATCTCTGCCAGAACAAAGGATTACCCTTATCTGTGAAGGAAAGGATGCAGTGATACCAACGTTGTAACAGATAGCTGAATTGTTCCTCTTGGAATGGTGCCATATCCAGAGCTTAGAGTTGGCCTGTGATCTTGCCAAGTTAGCATCCAGCATGGCACAGCCAGGTCAGCACTGTTAAAGGGAACTCTGTGATGCTGAGATCATGATGCTCTCCATCTCTGTAGTCATGGGTACCACTCTGTATATATGGGCCCATTGAGCAAACACCAGGGTGTCCAAGACTGACAAATACAAAGTATTGTTTCTTGTCCACCTGATTTATAAAAGCTTCTTCTGTAGAGTCACGGATGTAGAAAACAAACTTATGGTTACCAGGAGATAAGGTAAGGGGGATAAACTGAGAGATGGGCACTGACATATACATACCACTATATATAAAATAGGTAACTAATAAGAACCAGCTCTATAGGACAGAGAACTATACTCAATATTCTGTAATGATCCATATGGGAAAAGAATCTAAAAAAAGAAAATAAAGCTTCCTCTGCAATGAATACCCACAGACAGAAATTCATGTAGGACAGAAATGTCTCTCTATCTAGTTTAAGGAGGTCTAGATCTATCTCTTCCTTATAAATATGTTTATCTCCAATCATTCAATCCTTTTCTATCCTCCAAGAAACCATCTAGCCCATTGGACACTGCTCATTGAGTCAGTGTTGATCTGATGCTCAGACCATCTTTCCTTCCCCATGAGTTGGACCTCCAGACATAGCACCTGAGGTTCTCATCTTTGGGATTCTTCCCTCCATTGCTTTCAGAGAGGTCCCAGAGTGGGAAAGACGCAGCCACCCATTTCCAGCTTATTCTCTCATACTTTGCAGACCCATCATCAAACCAGGCCTACATGTTTTCCTCTTCTAGTAACCAACATAGGGAACTACTCATGAAGCCAGATGAAAGAGTTGAGGGACAGACAGCAAAGCAGTAGGTGAACTTCAGAGTCTTACCATTCATTAAGTGTAGTTTACTGATATCTCCAGAACAATGCAGACGTGGCACCATGTATTCCATTTGTATTTTATAAGGAAATGCTATTCTACATGTCAATGTTATGCTTCAGGGTATCAGATAACATCAAGGTCATGATGAGTCGGCTCCCATAGTCGCTTAGTATCTCATGGCTGGACATTCGGCTTCTACCTGGGTCCAAGAGATGCTTTTGAAATAGAGAATAATAGTCACAGAAGAAGATAGCATTACAAACCCTAGGGGTCAAGCACTTTTGGGGACTTGCCAGAGGCTTCATACAGTATCACTGTTTGCTGTCGATGTTTCCTGTGCCACTGGGGCTACAGCAGCATCAAAAAGCTCCATATCACTTAGCACCACAGACTGGACTTGTTCCAGAGCCATTTTTTGCTCTAAGCCCCATTCAAAACTGTCATCATTATGAGTTACTCACTAAATGGATCAAAGGAGCATGACCAAGTGCAACGTATGCTGCCTGCAAAACACAAAAAAGACCCACCAAGAGTGTGCTTCTTTCTTCATGGTGGTGGATGAACGGCAGAGCAACCACACTCTGACTTCAATGACAAAATGCTGATAAGCCTAGGACCATTGGAACCTACAAACTTCATCAGCCTGATGGCTATTGGGAAATTTAGCAGGATTTATCTCCTACCTTCTGACATGGGCATGTCTTGCCAAGGTTTGTGGGGTGTTTGAAATTCCCTGTTAACCAGGATAGCAGCAGCATACACACACATATATTCCAAGACTGGGGGGAATGAGTGAGCGTTTGGGCCACTTGATCCATGTGACACATTCTCAAGCCAAGATCGCATCTATTATGTTATCTCTACAAGATAATGGATGGCCCATCAGGGCGATATTTCAGGTTTCTGCATATTAATATCAGTTAGGAGCTAGGATTTGATGATTACAGAATATGTAGATATTATCCTTTTTTTCAAAGTATAACCATCCTAATATGTGGCTACAGGTACTTTTGGAGAAGACTTTAGGGAAGATTCACATTATACATATAGTAAAACACTGTAGAATCTTTGTTCAAGGAGAGACAGTCTCATCCACAGTTAATAGGTTGTGGATAAATATGTGAATTGGCTTAAGTTTAGAGACTAAGTACAAGGCTGAAAATCCCTACTGAGGACTTAAGCCATATTTCTGCCCAAATGTCTTAGAATTTTTACTATCTATGTAAAGCAGCACATTCATAGATTATTTTATATTTAGAGACTCTGTGATCGATACCATCTTTACAGATCCCTGATAGTTAAAAATTCTGATGAGCAATCTATCTCTGTGGCTATCCTGTTCCCTGCACCTACATTGCCTCCACCAGTTATTTAAGAGCTGTCACCTAGTTTACATCAGTCTGGGATTCCATTAACTCCATCATGATCAAGAAATCCAATTCCAAAATCCATCCTACAGAAGACAGCCCATACATGTGTTTCAAGGATGCCTCTGTTCCTCTCACCAATGAATTCTTAGTGTCTTAGACCAGTAGTCCCCAAATTTTTGGCACCAGGGGCCGATTTCATGGAAGACAATTTTTCCACAGACCGCAGGCGTGTGATTTCAGGATGATTCTAGGTGGCACACCACAGCTATCTTATCAGTTGAGGGGCTTCTTTGGACATGACATCAAAGCCTCCTGATTGTCCATCATTTTTCTCAGCCTGACATTTACAGCTTGCAAATTCTCCTTTTCCTAAATCATACTTTCTAAGGCCATCAAAAGAGGCCATGTAAACTCACAATATTTACAATCATTGTCATCACAGCAACAAAGTGTCACAGGCACTTAACTTCCCTCCATCTTTCACCTACCCACACTTCATCCATGCTTGTAGTTGTTGTTCAGTCGCTAAGTTGTGCCCAACTCTTTGCGACCTCCTGGGCTGCAGCACACCAGGCTTCCCTGTCCTTCAGTATCTCCTGGAGTTTGCTCAAACTCATGTCCATGGAGTCAGTGATGCCACCCAGCCATCTCATCCTCTGTTGCCCCCTTCTCTTCCTGCCTTCAATCTTTCCCAGCATCAGGGTCTTTTCCAGTAAGTCAGCTCTTCGCATCAGGTGGCCAACGTATTGAAGCTTCAGCTTCAGCATCAGTCCTTCCAATGAATATTCAGGGTTGATTTCCTTTTGGATTGACTGGTTTGATCTCCTTGCTGTCCAAGGGACTCTCAAGAGTCTTCTCTAGGACCACAGTTTGAAAGCATCAATTCTTCAGCACTCAGCCTTCTTTACAGTCCAACTCTCATATCTGTACATGACTACTGGAAAAACCATAGCTTTGACTAGATGGACCTTTGTTGGCAAAGTGATGTTTCTGCTTTTTAATATGCTGTCTAGGTTTGTCATAACTTTTCTTCAAAAGAGCAAGTCTTTTAATTACATGGCTTCAGTCATTGTCCACAGTGATTTTGGAATCAAAGAAGCAAAATCTGCCACTCTTTCCACTTTTTCCCGATTTATTTGCCGTGAAGTGATGGGACCAGATGTCAAGGTCTTAGTTTTCTGAATGTTGAGTTGTTTGGATTTCTTTCCCCATAGAGCCTTGACTACAGTTTCCTGTGCTATATAATAGGTTCTCATTAGTTATCTAATTTATACATTGTATCAATAGTATTATATGTGTCAATCCCATTTCCTCCCACCTCCTCTTTACCCTTGGTATCCATATATTTGTTCACTATGTCTGTATCTCTATTTCTGCTTTGCAAATAAGATAATGTGTACCATTTTCCAAGATTCCACATGTACGCATTAATATACAATGTTTTTCTCTGATTTAATTTGATATGAGCCTAAGCATGCAATCAAACCATGCAGTGCATCCCCCAGAGTGGTTACAGCCCCTAGGTCTGAAGAAGAGGGAGAAAGAAATGGTTTCTGAAACCTGAGAAGAGGATGTCATGTGGAGAGGAGTTCCTCAACAGGCGCCTTGATCTTCAGCTGAAGAATGAAGTCTGCCTGCAGTGAATTGTAGGAAGAGAGTCAGGAGAAAAATTAACCCAATATATCATTCTATTCCTCCTTCTGACCTCCTGCTGAGCTTCCTCATTAGCCAAATATTTACTGGAATCCAGAGGGAAGAGAAGCTGTTGATGTGTCCACACCAGCCAGACTCTCAGGACATAGATGAAGGCTGAGGAGAGTGGCTGTCAAAAGACAAAATAGAAACATCTAACAGAGTGCAGAAGCACAGTGTGTTAGCTTGTCCTCATGATATGATTAAGTTTAGGAATAGATATGTAGGAGGGAAAATTAGAATAAGTAAAATAAAACGTTAACATTTTTTTTAGATTACAAGTGTTTTTTTTATCTTCATTAACCTATTGGGTGTTCATTGGAAGAACTGATGTTGAAGCTGAAACTCCAATATTTTGGCCACCTGATGTGAAGAGCTGACCCATTTGGAAAGACCCTGATGTTGGGAAAGGTTGAAGGCAGAAGGAGAAGGGGACAACAGAGGATGAGATGGTTGGATGGCATCACTGACTCAATTACCCAAACATGAGTTTGGGTAAACTCCGGGAGTTGGTGATGGACAGGGAGGCCTGGTGTGCTGTGGTTCATGGGGTCACAAAGAGTCGGACAGGACTGAGCAACTGAACTGAACTGAAACCTATTTCTTGAAAAATCTGAATTGCAATGGCAGCTAGATTGTAGACTCTTCAAGAGTAGATACTGTGGCTTTTTTTTTTCTATTGAAGTAGAGTTGATTCACAATGTTGTGTTAGTTTCAAGTGTACAGCACTGAGATTCAGTTTTACGTTTATATATATATATACATATATATATATGTACTGGAATATATATAACTACTATATATATATATACGCATATATTAGAGAGTCTTTTTTCCTTAGGTTATTACAAAATATTGAGTAGAATTCCCTGTGCTACAAAGCAGGTCTTTGTTGGTTGTCTGCTACAAATATAGCAGTGTGTATATGTTCATCCCAATCTCCTAATTTGTTCCTCTCCAACCTTTGATAACCTTAAGTTTGTTTTCTATGTGTGTGGGTCTATTTCTGTTTTGTAAATAAGTTCATTTGTATCTTTTGTTTTTTTAGAATCCACATATAAGTGATATCATATGATATCTGTCTTTGTCTAGCTTACTTCACTTAAAATGATAATATCTAGGTCCATTAATGTTGCTGAAAATGGCATTATTTCATTCTTTTTTATGGATGAGTAATATTACATTATATAAATATAATGTATATTTATATATACCCACATATTTTTACCCATTCATCTGTCACTGGACATCTAGGTTTTATGGACGAATAATATTCCATTGTGTGTGTGTGTTTGTATATATATTTACATATATATATGTATGTATATACATCTTCTTTATCCATTCATCTGTTAATGGACACCTAGGTTGCTTCCATGTCTTGGCTATTGTAAACAGTGCTATTATGAACACTGAGATCTATATATCTTTTAGAACTATAGTTTTCTCCAGATATATGCCCAGGAGTGGGATTGCTGGATCATATGGTAACTCTATTTTTAACTTTTTAAGGAACTTCCATACTGTTCTCCACAGTGGCTGCACCAATTTACACTCCCACCAACAGTGTAGGAGGGTGGCTTTTAAATAAAACTCTTAATCTCTAGCATCCAGTATGATAAATTGAGAATAACAGGTACTTACTTAATCTGAGCAATCATAAAAATATAAAACATGCATTTAGAAACTGCAAAATACGTACTTTTCAGGAGCATGTGGGAAAAATATTTATTAAAATTGACAACATGCTGGACCATAAAGTGAGTCTCACGCTGCTTTATTAGTCGTCACTTCTTCCTTCCAGATATTTTCAGTTCCTTCATCTGCTAATGAGCCTTCTCTCATCCTGTTTATAGTTACTTTTCCTCTAGTGGAACTTTGAAAAGAGAAGATAAGTATATCTTTAAAGTCAAATCCTTTGTATGTTAAAGAAAATATCTGAAATTATATTTATCTTGTTATCAGCTTCAACAATGAAATCAATAAAACATGTCTTATATAATGAAGACATCAGCATACTTGCCTCCTTCAAAATGCTTCTCTACCAACTTTCTTATCTTGCTTATAAAATTTGAAGCTTACTCCTGGATAATTATTATTAAATACTTCATTTATTTTTAAAATTTTATTGAAGTATAATTCTATGAGATATAGGAAGGTTTACATTGTTGTATTAACTTATGTTGTACAGCAAGTGATTCAGTTATACATATATATATGTATATACCTTCTTTTTCATATTCTTTTCCATAATGGTTTATCACAAGAGACTGAATATAGTTCCCCGTGCTACACAGTAGGACCTTGTTGTTTATCCACCCTATGTTTAATAGTTTGCATCTGCTAATCCCAACTCCCAATCCTTCCATCTCCCACTTTCCCTCTCCCTTGGCAAAGACAAGTCTGTTCTCTGCATCTGTGAATCTGTTTCTGTTTCATAGGTTTATTTGTGTCATATTTTAGATTCCACATATAAGTGATATCATATGGTTATTTGTCTTTTTCTTTCTGATTACTATGATCATCCCTAGGTCCATCCATATTGCTACAAATGACATTATTTTATTCTTTTTTATTACTGAGTAATATTCCACAGTGTAGGTATACTTAATTTGTTTATTTTTAAATTCTTTAATAATTTATTCTTTTGCGAATATTTTTGCACTTGAATTCTCTTTTGCAACCACATTAACAAAGGTCACTAATAGTCATTTTGATTCTTAATTGCTTTTAATCTCACAGGACCTTCTCAGGAGGGGGCTATATCCCAGAGTTGCCAATCTGTCTGCAATTCAGGAGATGTGGGATACACAGGTTTGATTCGTGCATCTGGAAGATCCCATGGAGGAGGAAATGGCAAACCCACTCCTCTGTTCTCACCAGGAAAATCCCATAGACAGAGGAGCCTTGTGGGTTGCTGTCCATAGTCACAAAGAGTCAGACACGACTGAGCAAGCACGCACTGCATTGCAGAACCACCACCTAGTTCATAAGGATAAGACGAGAGAAAGGTGCAAATCTAACAGAAATCTGTATAGAATCCCTCCCTTGATTACATTCCCTACCATATTTTATTTTTCTATACCAGAAAAATTAAAACTTTTTAAATTAAATTATAAATAAAATTTCTAGTAACACTGAAGCTATATGACAAAAGACATGAGCTTTGGGTTCAGGCCCTTCTAGATCCAAATCTGGCTCTAATATAACTAGCTGTTTGAACCAATTTTAAAATTTTCCTCCAAGCTTCAAATTCTTCATCTTTAAAACTGTAACAACAGTGCTTGCCTCAGAGGATTACTGTGAAGATAAATTAGATAATGCATAGAAAGTACTTCTCACAATGTTTGGCATAAATTTTTAATAAGTCCTGGCTCTTGTTATTATTAGCTGTGGTTGGAGAATGTCTCTTTCATGAACAGATCTGTTACATTACTGCATAAGGTACAACCACCCTCTAACTGAACTAAGATCCTGCCAAGAAGGTCTGTATGCTACAGCTATAATGGAGAAATGTGAGACCCAGAAGAGCAGGCGCCTTGTATTTCTGATTCATTGATATTTCCTAAGCTTCTAGAACTATGTCTGGCATATGGTAAGTACCAAGTAAATATCACGGAATAAACAAAAAAAAAGGACTTCTATATTAGATATCTGCTGAATCCTTGCTCAGTGATTTCCTAGCCATGAAACTTTGGGTAAGTCACACAACTTCTCTGCATCTTAGTTTTCTTAGCTATAAAGTTAGAAAATATAATCATTTATAAATAGCAGAGTTAGGCACATATAATTACACATGTTAAAATTCTCCATAAACTCTACATCAAGATTCAGATGTCTGAGCGATGGTTGTTGTGGTCGCACAGAAATATCAAAAGTCCTTCCAAAGCAGTGATTATCCTCCCTATTTTTGGCCCACCTCTCTCTCTCCATGAGTCTTCTGGCTCAAAAACACTGCTTGAGAATTCTCAAAATCCCATCCTGACCTCCTGTTTCCCATCCCATCTAAGCCAAGCCATAAGCTCTTGCCTTCAAGACTCTTCCTCATCTTGGCCTCTAGGACTCTGGCTTGAGGGAGATTTGGTGTGCCTGGCATTTGAATTTATAATGTCCCAGAAAGGTTCTGATTGTATGTGACTCTTTGGTTCTTAGTACCCTTGGCTTATTCAGTTAGGAATTCCCCACTCTGATTCCTTCCTGTGGCAGCAGCACCCATTCCTAACCCCCTGACATTCCCCACCCCTCATTATGCCACACACCCATGGGGAGGGAAGACCTAAAGCGTGAGTCCCATTAGGGCATATCCCTAAATCCCTGACCCCTGCATGCGTGTTCAGTCGCTCAGTCATGTCTTTGTGACAGTCACTTTTTGACTTTGTGTCAGTCACTGTTTGTGATCTTATGGACTGTAGCCCACCAGGCTCTTTGGTCCATGGGATTTCCCAGGCAAGAATACTAGACTGGGTTGCCATTGCCTCCTCCAGGGGATTTTTCCTACCCAAGGAATCAAACCCATGTCTCCTACATCTCCTGCATTGGCAGGAGGATTCTTTACCACTGAGCCACCTGTGAAGCCCAAGATGAAGCATTTCCCATTTAGGTCAAAAGGATTTAGGGTAAAAGAAGACCCTGAGGACCCCTAGGAATTCTTTTTAATTGGGTAATTACCCTACACACCAGACAACAAAATAGGACATAGACAAGTGCTTGGTAGAGTGTGCTGGAAGGAAAATGGTAAGTCTGTGTGCCTGCTGTGATGGGCTGGATTAGTGACAGTCTCCCGAGGGAGAGTTCAGAGTCATCTCAGAAAGTTCAGCAAAGACATCTGCTTGGATGAAGACATCTGCTCAGTGAAAATACCGCAGTGGGAGTGCAAAAGAAAAGAGAATGTTGGAGTGAATTAAAATTAAAAGCAACTGACAAAAATTAGTACAGAATTGAATATCTTACTAAAGGCTGCTGGGACTCTTAATTCTATAGGCTCCGTATAGATGTGGCATATACCGTACTTAGCTGAAAGGCACAAACTAAGAGCAAAAAGATCAGTCTATCCACAAACATGATTGTGTGCCCAGCTCTGGACTTCTACAACCTTATCATAATAATTTTTATCAAAATAATTTGGAAAGTGCAAGAAATAACATGGTTTAGTCAGTAAGTCGTGTCCGACTCCTGTGACCCCATGGACTGTGGCTTGCCAGGCTCCTCTGTTCATGGGATTCTCCAGGCAAGAATACTGGAGTAGGTTGCCATTTCCTTCTCCAGAGGAATCTTTCCCACCCAGGAATTGAACCCTGAATTGCAGGCAGATTCTTTATCAGCTGAGCTACAAGGGAATCCCTAGAAATAACATATAAAGAAGATAACAAAGGACCTGATCTATAGCAAGCCTCTGATTCACATCATCAGAGTAATTAGTGAATTGAATCTTCAACAATCATTTCACGAAAACTTATAGCATACTGGGCACTGTTCTAGGCACTGGAGACACAGAGGTGAACAAGACATCCACCCATCCTTATGGACTTTACATTCAAGACAATACATAGGTGGTGCTAAATGCAGGATGAGAGGATAGAGGGTAGAGGGATGAGGTTAAGACCATTTGAGCAGGAGCCTTTATGAAGTGAGCAAGCCAAGTAATAGTCTGGAAGTAGAGAGTCACAGATAGAGGGAACAGAGAGCACACAGACCACAGGGAAGCTCAAATGTGGCATGTATGGCCCACAGTGTGAAGAAAGTGTGGCCAGAGCAGAACGTGCCAGAGGGAAAGCGGTGGATGCGGAGTTTGGGAAGGAAGCCAGGACCTGACTTGCAGAGTCTTAATAAGTTACAGCAAGAAACTCAGTGAGTTGGAGACAGGGCCTCAGGTGAACAGGTGAGCATGGGTATGAACTGGCAGTTTCTCTGTGGTCTCCATATTTAACTAAGATCCATCAGTTCAGTTTAGCTGCTCAGTAGTGTCTGACTCTTTATGACCCCATGGACTGCAGCACGCCAAGCTTTCCTGTCCATCACCAACTCCCAGAGCTTGCTCAAGCTCTTGTCCATCGAGTCAGTGATGCCACCCAGCCATCTCATCCTCTGTCGTCCCCTTCTTCTCCTGCCTTCAATATTTCCCAGCATCAGGGTCTTTTCCAGTGAGTCAGTTCTTCACATGAGATGGCCAAAGTATTGGAGCTTCAACTTTAGCACCAGCCCTTCCAATGAATATTCAAGACTGTTTTCCTTTAGGATTGACTGGTTGGATCTCCTTGCAGTCCAAGGGACTCTCAAGAGTCTTCTCCAACACCACAGTTCAAAAGCATTGATTCTTCAGCGCTCAGCTCTCTTTATAGTCCAACTCTCATATCCACACATAACTACTGGAAAAATCATAGCTCCATAGTTAAAAACAATAGGTTCAAACTACGCTCACCTGCTAGAAGCTGCCAGATTTTGCATCATAGATCTTATTAAAAGATAGAAGACCTTCATTCCTCACCTCCATCACGTCACCAGTCCAAGGAAGAGAAGATTGAAATATTCAGAAATATTCAGAAAACTGTTGGCCTCATTGAGTCATGGTTGCATTTTTTTCTGCCCTCACTAAGAGCAGAGACTACTCTCATTCAAGGGAAAGTGAGAGGATTTCTAAAAGAACCCCACTGAAATGTTGGGGTTTTTTTCCCTAGGAAGGGAATTGACATCTTACTATGTAGTTAGGACACCAGCTGAGATGCAAGTATTGTACCTTTATCCTAATATGCTCCAGGAAGTCTCTGGGGAGACAAGAGACTCCTGGAGGGATGTACACAGAGAGCAGCCAGTTCTTACCAGGTTTCTGTTAGTGGAGAGCTGATTTGATTGTGGTGGAAAGATGAATGGGAAGGACAAAGAGTAACAGGGACTCCAAACATGTGTGTCCACTACTGTGGACCTTTTCATTGACTCATTCCCTAAGGAAATTGCTGGCCAATTGTTGTAGACCCTTAGAAGCTGTCTCCTCTGGTGATCAGAGGGCAGAAAACCTACACAGAAGGGGCAGGAGGGAAAATAATGTTTCCCGGCTAGGGTATGTGCTTAGTTGTGTCTGACTCTTTATGACCCCTCAGACTATAGCCCACCAGGCTCCTCTGTCCATGGGATTCTCCAGGCAAGAATATTGGAGTGGTTGCCATTTCCTTTTCCAGGTGATCTTCCCAACCCAGGGATCGACAGGCAGATTCTTTACCACTGAGCCATATGGGAAGTACCCTCAGCTAGTCACCCTAGGCAAGGATGCAACTGAATAAAACTTGCTTGAAATTTTCCTACAGAATGAGTAGCTAAGATCATCTCATCACTCTTACATTTGTGAGGCTTATAAAAAATCCTTGAGGAGTCAACCTCCTAGACATGACAGGTGTACACTAAAGCTGTCAAAAACTACAGAACAATGAATAAAAATTAGAGGACTGACACTATCTGACTTTGAGATTTTCTGTAAACCTATAGTAATCAAGACAGTGTGGTATTTGTGAAACAATGGACATGTAGACCAATGGAACATAATAGAGAGCCCAGAAATGGACCCAAACAAAGATGCAAAGGCAATTCAATGGAGAAAGCATAGTCTTTTCTACAAATGATACTGGAACGACTGGATATCCATATGCAAAAAAATAATCTAGACACAGGTCTTACTTCTTTCAAAGCAATTTGTAAAAATGGACCATAGACCTAAATGTAAAATGTAAAACTATAAGATTCTAGAAAATAACATAGAAAAAAATCTGTGTGAGCTTGGATGTGGTAATGAATTTTTAGGTGCAACATCAAAAATAAATCCATGAAAGAAAAATCAACAAGTTGGACTTCATAAAATTAAAAACTTCTGTTTTCAGAAGATACCATTAATAGACTGCAAAGTCAAACCATGGGGCTTCCCTCATAGTTCAGTTGGTAAAGAATCTGCCTGCAAAGCAGGAGATCCCGGTTCGATTGTGGGGTTGGGAAGATCCCCTGGAGAAGGGAAAGGCTGCCCACTTCAGTATTCTGGCCTGGAGAATTTCATGGACAGTATAGTCCATGGGGTCACAAAGAGCTGGACATGACTAAGCAACTTTCACTTCTTCACTTCAAAGTCAAACCATAGACTAGGAAAAAATATTTGCAAAATGCAAATCTAAAAAAGAACTTGTATCTAAAATGTGCAAAGAATACTTTTTTAAGTATTCAATGATAAGAAAACAATCAGATTTAAAAATGGGCCAAAGATCTAAACAGGGCTTCCCCAGTGGCTCAGTGGTAAAGAATCCACCTGCAATGCAGAAGACTTGCAGAAGACCCAGGTTCAGTCCTTGGGTTGGGAAGATCCCTGGAGTAAGAAATGGCAACCCACTCCAGTATTTTTGCCTGGAAAATCCCATGGACAAAGGAGTCTGGCAGGCTGCAGTCCCTGGGGTCACAAAGAGTCAGATACGACTAAGCAACTAAACAACAGCAACAGCAACAAAAGATCTAAACAGATACCTTATCAAAGAGATACATAAACGGCAACTGAGCATTTGAAAAGATGCCTAACATCATATGTCATTACGGAATTGTGAATTAAAACATCACACCGTGTCATTCTGTCAGTTCGTCCCACTCCCTACTTCCCCCACTGTGTCCTTGTAGAGAACTACAGGACTGTTCTCTATGTCTGTGTCTCCACTGCTTCCCTGAAAATAGGTTCATCAGTACCAGCTTTCTCAATTCCACACTTCTCTGCTGCTGCTGCTAAGTCGTTTCAGTCGTGTCCGACTCTGTGTGACCCCAGAGACGGCAGCCCACCAGGCTCTGCCGTCCCTGGGATTCTCCAGGCAAGAACACTGGAGTGGGTTGCCATTTCCTTCTCCAATGCATGAAAGTGAAAAGTGAAAGTGAAGTCACTCAGTCATGTCCGACTCTTCCTGACCCCATGGACTGCAGCCTACCAGGCTCCTCCGTCCATGGGATTTTCCAGGCAAGAGTACTGGAGTGGGATGCCATTGCCTTCTCTGCCACACTTCTCAATACTGTACAATTATAATCTTTGATAATTATCAGCTACTCGGGAACAATTGTGCTTTATGATATTGTTCAATTGTCACCAACAATAGAATGATACTCAGATGTGTTCTTTTTGTAAACTTTATAAGCAATTAAAAAAAGAACAGAAAGCATCATACCACTACATAACTATGAATGTGAAAGTGAAAGTAATAGTCACTCAATTGTGTCCAGCTCTTTGCTACCCCATGGACTGCTTCCAGATTCCTGTCCATGGAATTCTCCAGGCAAGAATACTGGAGTGTGTTGCCATTCCGTTCTCCAAGGGATCTTCGTGACCCAGGGATGGAACCCAAGTCTCCTGACTGCAGGTGTACCTATGATAATGGCTATAAACCAAAACAATGAGGACACCAAATGGCTATAAGCCAAAACAATGAGGACACTGGCAAGGCTGTGGACCAGCAGGAACTCTCATCCATAGCTTGTGAGAATGCAAATGTTACAATTACTTTGGAAGACAATTAGGTAGTTTCTTACAAAGTTAAATATCGTCTTACTGTATAATCCAGCAACCACATTCCTAAGTATTTACCCAAAGGAGTTGAAGCTTATATTCAGATAAAAACCTGCACACAAATGTTTAACGCAGCTTTATTTATTATAGCTGTGAAAAACTGGATGCCACCAAGATGTCCTTTAGTAGGTGAACGGATAAACAAACTTTGTTACATCCATACAATGTAATCTTATTCAGCAATAAAAAGAAGTGAGCTATCAAGCCACAAAAAGACACGGAGGACCCTTAAGCATATAATGCCAAATGAAAGAAGACAACCTAAAAAGGCTGTGTGCTGTATTGTTCCAACTGTATGACATTCTTGAAAAGAAAAACTATAGCAACAGTAAACAGATCAGTGGCTGCCAGGAGTTTGAGGGAGGGGAAAAGATATGAATAGACAGAACTCAGGGGATTTCTAGGGTGAAACTATTCTGTGTGATACTCTAAGAATGGATACATGACACTATGTATGCATTTGTCAAACCCATAGAACAATACAACATAGGAAATCAACCTTAATGTAAATTATAGACTTTTGTTAATAATATTAATAATGTATAAATATTGATTCATTAATTTTAACAAATTTACCACAATAATGCAAGATGTTAGTGATAGGGAAAACAGTGGGGAGAGGTAGTTATATATGGGAACTTTCAGTATTATATGCTCAATTTTCCTGTAAACCTAAAGCTCTTCTAAAAATGAAGTCTATTGGTTAAAAACCAACAACAACAGCAACAATGACTCCAAGAACCATGAGAGGAAACCACAGGGGGAAGGCAAGAACAGGCTGTGAATGATGTTGAAATATACAGGACTGTGCTCAGAAATCCAGTAGTGTGTGAGGGGTGGGGGTAGGATTGCAAGGCCACCAAGAAGAATCCTGGGACCAACTTCACATATCCATCTGACCTCTTTCGAAAAATGGATTAGAGATGGCCAAGAGAGGACGAGGAGAGATGATGGCAGAGTTTCCAGTGAGACGTGCCGATTCTCAAGCTAGCATGATAGCAGAGGATGTAGAAGAAAATAGAAAGAGTTGAAAGATGTTTGAAAGTGAAAGTCGCTCAGTCATGTCTGACTCTTTGCGACCCCATGGACTATACAGTTCATGGAATTTTCCAAGCCAGAATAGTGGAGTGGGTAGCCTTTCCTTCTCCAGGGTATCTTCCCCACCCAGGGATTGAACCCAGGTCTCTCGCATTGCAGGCAAATTCTTTACCAGCTGAGCCACAAGGGAAGTCCAAGAATACTGGAGTGCGTAGCCTATCTCTTCTCCAGCCGATGCTCCCAACCCAAGAATAGAACTGGGGTGTCCTGCATTGCAGGCAGATTCTTTACCAACTAAGCTATCAGGGAAGCGAAAGATGTTTAGGAGGTGGAATTAGCAGGATCGCTTCCCTGAAAGATGTTTAGGAGGTGGAATTAGCAGGATCGCCTGGTGTACAGCAGCAACAGTAGAGAGCGGGAGAGGTCTAGGATTACTTTCTACTTTTTAGCAGAGCAACTGAATGGAGATTTGTGCCACTGACTAAGATGGGGAAGACTGGCGAATAAGATGATTTGGGAGAAAGACCATTAGTTTTCTGTTCAGACCAGTGTGTCTATTAAGCTTTGCAGGAAGAGTTTGCGTGGATATTGAAATATGTAGGGCAGAAGCCCAGCTCAGAAGCCTGGGCTGAGATACAAAGGCCCTGGGGACTTCAGCATACAAGGATATCTTAGGTCCATGGGATCCTAGGTCCTAAACTAATGCTAATGGAAGCTAACATTTCTGAGCTTTTATATGGCACCCAACATTATGAAAGATACTCTATACTAATTGCTTTATTCAGTCTTCATTCCAACTCTATGCACGCGTGCAGCTTAGTCTCTCAGTCATGTCCGACTCTTGTGACCCCATGGACTGTAGCCCTCCAGACTCCTCTGTCCATGTGATTTCCCAGGCAAGAATACTGGAATGAGTGCCATTTCCTCCTCCAGGGGATCTTCCCGACCCAGGGTTCGAACCCAAGTGTCCTGCCTCTCCTGCCTTGGCAGGTGGGTTCTTTACTACTGAACCACCTGGGGAACTCCCCAAGCCTGTGAGGAAGATGCTATTAGTATACCACTTTAGAGATAGTAAAACTGAGGCTCTGCAAGGTCAAATGACATCTCCCATAACCACACTCACAGCAAACAACTAAGACACAACTGAAATCCCAGTCCATGTTCTACAGTCTTTATACTTTTAAACCCTTCGTTTTCAAATATCAATATTTCAAATATTCAAATATGCTTTCAAGCGTAACCTAATCAGCTTCAATGGGTGTGCATACCTATCTAACCTTTCCACCCACTCAGAGGTCTCAGCCTTTATCAAGCTTTTCTTAAGGAAGAAATGTCTGAGACTGCTTTGTTATTCTGATCTTTGCATGCTTCTTTAATTTCTATATTGCAGTAAAAACTGGAAAATGTGATCAGATAGTTTTCAAGTCTCATTAGTCAAATTAATATTGGTATTGCAAGCAATCTGAAATTTTGGCAACTGCAATGGAAAAGGCTTAGAGGAATTAGGGGAGGAATTAGAGGAGAAATTAAATAGATTGTTTCATTTGTAAAAAGAAAAACAACTTTCAATTTACAAAGTAACATATTTTTTTAGAGGATTCCCTGGAATGAAACCAGACCTGAGATGGAAAATCCAGAACCTGAGACTTGGTGGCTCCAGGTTTGTTAACAAATCACTTCTCAGCTTTAGACCTCAGTTTCCTCATCTGTCAAGGGAGATGAAGAGTGGTTGCCCTGGATATTTCACAGGGCTTTGAAGAGACACAGGTGAGATGATAAATGGGGAAGCTTCATGAAGTGTAAAAAGCAGTAGACAAATACAGGAATTAATTTGAATAATGATTACATTTCATACAGAGACAAGCCACTGTTATTCACAGACTGCATAACAAGGCTGGGTATTGCATTCAGATACATGGAGGTGCAGAAAGATAGACCTGAGTGATTGCCAGGATGAAGACCCTCCCTTGACAGATGAGGAAAATGGGACAAGAAAAGGTAGGGGATTCACCCAGGGTCAGTGACAATAGAACTGATATGAACTCCTGTATTTCTCCCTCCAGTCTATCAGTTTCTTTCTCTTTCTTTTAGCTAAGAGGTCTCTTGGCCATAGAGGAGACAGGGTGGTCCTTACTATCACCTGCAAGTACCAGTTTGGATCTTAGTGGTTTTTCCCAGGAAGAAAAATACAGTAGTCTGAAGCTTACAGAGGATTGTAGCTCCAGCTCTCCAAAACTAGGGATAAAACGACAAAAGCATCAATATCAATAGCAGCTCACCTTCACTAACTGCTTGATTTGTGCCTGGATCTGTGCCGAGCATTTTACTCGCATGTGTGTCTCATTTTATCTCCACAACAGTCCTGTGAGTTGGGTGTCATTGTTGACTCCACTTTATAGATAAGAAAACTGAGGCTTAGAGATGTTCAAGACATTGCACTGAAACACAGGCTGTAAGAGATGAAAGCAGAGATTCACCCCAGCCAGTGCCACTGTTACTTTCCAGATTTTAACCACTGTGCACATTATCTTCCACCAAATCCTGAAGTCCTTGAGGCTGCAATTCTAGGCTTCTCATGGTCTAGACTGTCTATCCTTCTCTCTAGCTTTCAATCTGGGGAAACTGTGGGTCTGACCTCTTAGCTCCTCAGATAGTAGGATTATTCTGAAGGATGAAATGCACAGCCTCTCTGAAGTCTTGGCCCAGCACTTTGCTCCAGGGTGTGCTTTCTTCCTCTCTGCCTGTTAAATCTCCCTTTCCTGTTAAGCTCCCCCACAATTCCATACCCAGCTGGTCTTCCTGGTCACCAAGACTACACTGGCTTCTCTTTCTCCTTTGAGTCCCTGTGACATACACTCCACACCATCCATGTGGGTACTAGAGGGCTCAGCCTTCTGAGAGTTTTTTCATTGGCTGCATAGATCTTTGGGAACGTTCACATTATATCCTCAAGCACATTGGAAACTTCTCCAGGGAAATGTCAATGGCTGTTTCTCTTGGGTCTTCCACAGTGTCTAGTACAAGGCAAATGGTCATCAGTAGCCAAAGTTTTAAATGAAATAAGAACATAAGGAGGAAGCTACAGAGAGGCAGTTTTTACTAAATAGAAGGATAACTTTCTCCATCAGACAAACTTTTTTAAGAACAGGAAAGACAACCTTGCTGTGTCAGTATTTAGCTATCATTGGAAGTGTTTACACAAAGGATTATTACTCAAGGATATTTTAAATGGGATTCCCGCTTTGAAGGAGGAAACTCCAATATCCCTTCTGTGAGTGAGTGAGTGAGAGTTTGTGAGTGAGTGAGTAAGTGGATGGGTAGGTGAGTGAGTGAGTGGGTGGGTAGGTGAGTGGGTGAGTGAGTGAGTGGGTGAATGAGTTTGTGAGTATGTGAGTGAGTGAGTTTGTGAGTGGGTGAGTGAGTGATTTTGTGAGTGAGTGAGTTTGTGAGTGGGTGAGTGAGTGAGTTTGTGAGTGAGTAAGTGAGTGAGTGAGTGAGTTTGTGAGTGAGTGAGTGAGTTTTTGAGTGAGTAAGTGAGTGAGTGAGTGAGTGAGTTTGTGAGTGAGTGAGTGAGTGAGTGAGTTTGTGAGTGAGTAAGTGAGTGAGTGAGTGAGTTTGTGAGTGAGTGAGTGAGTGAGTGAGTTTGTGAGTGAGTGAGTGAGTTTGTGAGTGAGTAAGTGAGTGAGTGAGTGAGTTTGTGAGTGAGTGAGTGAGTTTGTGAGTGAGTAAGTGAGTGAGTGAGTGAGTGACTTTGTGAGTGAGTGAGTGAGTGACTTTGTGAGTGAGTGAGTTTGTGAGTGACTTTGTGAGTTTGTGAGTGAGTGAGTTTGTGAGTGACTTTGTGAGTTTGTGAGTGAGTGAGTGAGTGAGTTTGTGAGTGGGTGAGTAAGTGAGTGAGTGAGTTTGTGAGTGAGTGAGTGAGTTTGTGAGTGAGTGAGTGAGTTTGTGAGTGAGTAAGTGAGTGAGTGAGTGAGTTTGTGAGTGAGTGAGTTTGTGAGTGGGTGAGTGAGTTTGTGAGTGAGTGAGTTTGTGAGTGAGTGAGTGACTTTGTTAGTGATTTTGTGAGTGAATGAGTGAGTTTGTGAGTGAGCAAGTGGGTGAGTGAGTTTGTGAGTGAGTGAGTTTGCGAGGGAGTTTGTGAGTGGGTGAGTAAGTGGATGGGTAGGTGAGTGAGTGAGTGGGTGGGTAGGTGAGTGGGTGAGTAAGTGACTTTGTGAGTTTGTGAGTGAGTGAGTTTGTGAGTGAGTGAGTGAGTGAACGCACTTGCAGCTGTCAGTCATTCACACCCAGGCTCTCCTCCACAGTCACTGAGACATGACATTCCACATAACTCAGTCTTTTGTCTGGAAAACACTGACATGAAGTAAGTGGAAAGCAGATCTTATTTCCTCTGTTTTCCAGATGAGGAAGCAGGCTTATTGAAGTAAAAATAATTTGCCTGAAGTCAGCAGTTGGTTGCACACCAGCTCCAGCCTTTGCATTTCCGGGCCAGTTCAGTCTTTGCCTCAAAAGCCCCAGACAGCTTACAGTGTCATCACACCTGCTCTCCTCATTTGAAGCTTAGAGGGGGAGTTGGAAGAAATCTGAGAGAAACTTTGGCTTCTCTATGTTCTGCATCTTCAGCCACAGAGCCATTTGGGCTGTCTCTCTTGAGTATTTCTCAGTTTGGTTTTCTTCTCTCCATCAGCATGGCACTGCCTTCATGTTCTCTGATGCAGAGGAAGGCTCTGGAATTAGACAGGCTGGACACTTCTCAGTGCTGGCTCCTTGGCCATGTTTCTTAACATTTCTCAGTCTCAAGAGGAGAGCCATAACTAGAGCCCACCTCATAGATTTGTGCTGAGGATGAAATGAATTTACATGGAAACAGGTGGATAGATGGAGCTTAAAACTGTGCCTCAATATATGTTAAATGGTGTTCATTTATTAGTGGGGACTGGGGAGAGAATGCCCTTTTCTAACTGTGACCTTGGGCCAGTTTTTTAGCCACTCAGTGACTTGGTTTCCACATCTATAAAATGAGGATAATGACAGTGACCCCCACCTCTTGAGGATGATTGCAAGAAATAAACATATTAATGCACACAGAGAGGACTTAGAAATTGCCTGGCAAATTGCAGGTGCTCTAATGGTGTTGCTATATTGTTTTTCCTGATGAGTGATGATTGCATCCACACAGCCTTTTGCATATGCTTCATGGTATGTGTTCTGTCTTTAGGTTCACATTGTCCCATAAAAATCTTGACATCTTTCCTTTTTTCACAATTTTCTGTTTTTGTTCCTTCCATAATCACACTCCTCTTTTTTGCTAGAAACTTTCACAGTATCTGGCTTTTCCCTTACCTGACATGATGGTGGTAATCATGTCCATAAAACACCGCAAGACTAGGCATGAATACTGCAAACATAGATACTAATGGACAATTTCATGGTAGAATCTGACCAACACTTCCCAGGGGAGGCAATCATGGATGCTGTCCTTGCTTCTGAAACAAAGGTTTAGAGGCATTTGAAAAAGTCAGAAGTTGGTTCATGCTTAGCTCTCATGGTTCATATTGTAATGTCTTTGGGATTGTTTACTGAGAGGTCTCACCCATTCCATCTCTTTATCTCTAGTGTCTAGCTGCTTCAGAAAAGATGCTCACCAAAAGGTGATCCATTTACACAGCTAGATGGAAGCTTCTCCATTTTACACATGTGATAAAAAGAAAAAATCTATGACATAGAAATAAAAGTAGCACTCCAGGTGACACATCAAGAGTTGTTCAATCTCTTTTCATTCTGCAAAGCCTTGTTCAAATGCTGACTCTTCCATGAAGACTTTGATTTACCCCAAACTAAGATAGAAATTTGTTTTCCCCTGAACTCCCTTAACTCGTTTAATTGAATAAATGGAGATATCAAATAACTCTATATGCCCATCATATCATTACCATGGGATTTTACGAATCTTTGAGGGCAGAGTCCTTGTCTGGCACTTAGAAATTACCAGAAAAAAAATCTTCTCATATCAATAAATAGATGAGAAATGGCATAATGAGAACCAGAATCTGGGATCCTGTCTCCTTCTAGGTGACCACACTGTTTTCAACCAAAATGAATCCTCTTGAACTCCTGCCTCCTTAGAGTACTGAGTTGGGTGAATTGCTTCCTAAAGATGAGCATTTGAGAAAGCCATCTATTTTAATATGCTCTTTAGCCAATGGGTTACTCCAGACAAGTGTTAATGGTTCTGTGACAACTGAGAATGGAGGAAATTATGAGGGGTGAAGTGGGAAAAGGAGTGCTGACCCCATTATTCACAGGGCCCTCCCCATGGCTCAGCTTTAAAAAGGAGCAGAATTGAGACTTCTTTTAAGTAATTTTGGAGAATGGAGAAGCATAGCCATAATGGGATAAATTAACAGCTCCCTACAAGAGAAAATACCCACTATAACAATTTTGGCAAGCTCTCAGCTCCCGTGATCCTGAATGCAAGTGCACTAAAGATAAGGAAGTGGGTCTCCCCCTTCACTACTTTTTAACATAATCTTAGAACAACCACTTCACCTATGTACTTGTGCCTTGCCTTCAACAACCCTCCCTCCCCCATGTTTCTCTTTTCCTTCACAGCTTCTCAAAGGCAGGATAAAGCACAGGTCGTTTACAATGCCCCCTGATTTCAAGCTCCAAATGACGCATGGTCCATCCTGTGACCGACCCTCCAGCCCTGAGGTGGTGTCACATGACCCTCACCCACAGACACAGTTGCCTTTGTCTAGCTGCTGGCCATAGTTTATCCACTTCCTAGGAAGGAGGAGAGGTGTGGTTTCACAAATCTCTAGTTTAATCACAACCTAAGGATGCCTTTGGGCTTCATTGGTGGCCCAGTGGTAAAGAATCCACCTGCCAATGCAGGAGACCTGGGTTCAATTCTTGGGTCAGGAAGATCCCCCAGAGAAGGAAATGGCAACCCACTCCAGTATTCTTCCCTGGAGAATTCCATGGACAGAGGAGCCTGGTGGGCGACAGTCTATGGGGTCACAAAGAGTTGGACCCAACTGAGTGACTAAAAAACAACAATAAGGGATGCCTTTCCTGCTTTTCTTGCTCGTATTAGTAGTTCAGTCATGTCTGACTCTTTGTGACCTTATGGACTATAGCCCACCAGGCTCCTCTGACCATGGAATTCTCCAGGCAAGAATACTGGAATGCATTTCCATTTCCTTCTACAGAGGATCTTTCCAACCCAGGGATTGAACCCGGGTCTTTTGCATTGCAGGTAGGTTCCTGCCCTTCTGAACCACCAGGGAAGCTTATGTCCCAATTCTAGAAACCAGACTTCTGCCAGCTTCTATACCCCACCTAGTGCCTATTACCTGGCACCTGAGCCTTGCCTGGGTGATCTGCCATGTCCCAGCTCCAGAGTCTAAGATATTCTGCTTTGAAGCCTACCACTGAACTTAAGCCACCATCCCCATCTCCACCCTTGTTGAAACCTGTTAGTAGGCTACCTATTTCTCCTGGACATTAAGATACTACATGGGAAGCTCAAGGTCCTACAAGAACTGGCCCCTGCTCACCACCACACCTCACACCACACCCTTCAGTGCCCAGATGCTCTGACTTCTCAGTTCTTGGAGAGCACCTCCACCACAGGGTTTTTATACATCAAGGTCTCTCTGATGGAGCCTCGTCTTGGAAATACCAAGCTGGGGGTTGGGGAGATATTTTAAGGTTGAGAAAGTAAGGCCAATTGCTCACAAAAAGTCACAAAGTTTATTTACTTTCTTCCTGTGCCAACATGCATTTGGGAGTATGGGAGGCAGAATGACAAGTTTAGAAAATGGAGACAGAGTAATGGAACTATTAGACACCTGACTCAAGAGAACACCCAAGGGGAGAGCAGGTCCCTGAAGTATGATTGTCCTGCCACAAAGCAGCTGTTGACCCTCTCCTCTGTTTTGAGGTGAGATGATATATAAAGGCATCTTCCTTTTGGTTTTTGATATTATGGGGACTAAGGCAAGCTGATGCTGGGAAAGACTGAAGACAAAGGGAGAAGAGGGTGGCAGAGGATGAGATGATTAGATAGCATCACCAACTCAATGGCCGTGAATTTGAGCAAACTCTGGGAGATAGTGGAAGACAGGAAAGCGTAGCATGCTGCAGTCCATGGGGGTCACAGAGAGTCAGATGCAACTTAGCAACTGAACAAGGGAAGCTGATTCCAGCCACAGCAGGTGGGAGGGCCAGCTCCCCTTCCCACTCCATCTTGCAATTAGCTTAGTCAAGCTCTTGGAGATTTATGAAATCTGTCTATCACACTTAAAAGACACTAAGAAGAGAAGAGAAAGCTTTTAGCTGCAATGTGATCTGATAGGCATTTTTTTTTTTACCCCTTCTATCTGATCTAATGGAATTTAGAAGAAAGTTATTGCTTGGCAGAGCAGAGGATGAAAATTGTGGAACGTCCCTCTAGAAGGATCTGTTGAGTCCCTATTCTCCCTTGCATGCAGAAGCCCAGAGAGGGATAGTTCCTTGCCCAATACCACACAGCATGTTGGTGACAGAGTCAGATCCGAAGTCAGATCAGACATTCCTGACTGGAGAGCCCTTGCTGGCGGTGGGTTAAGTTCCTAAAACTAGTGGGCGATACTTTGCATCTATGGGTCCATGTGCATTTGCAGGGCAGGAGCAGCCATATTTTTCATTAGATTCTTAAAGATGTCTATAACCCAAACCAGCTTAAAAGTCACCAGCATCCCAATGAACAATTCTTAATGTTAAAGAGTTTGTAAAATGTAATGGAAGCGACAAAACTAACCCATAAGAAACAATCAGAGAAAAACAGCAGACAGTGGTTTGGTATTAAAATGTATTGTGTGGACTATTAATACCCTGAAACAGAAGGAAAGGGGTCACTAAGAATTATAATGACTAACAGTGATATAGAGCTTCTCCCTGCCAGGCACCATTTTGTCTTTACATTTATTGGCTAAATTAATCTTCATGGCAACCCTATTAGGTATATACTATTATCCTTCCCCATTTTACAGATGAAGACACTGAGGAAATGGAAGTTAAGTCACTTGCCTAAGATCAATGACCAGTAAGAAGCAGAACCAAGATTGGAATCATCCTGTTAAATTGTCACATGTAAGATTCCACACAGGACACAGGGCATAGAAGAAATTAGATCACATAGCCCTTGCCTCTGCGAGTTAATGGTTTTTTGGAGGAAAGAAAAAGTGAAAGTGATGTTGCTCAGTCGTGTCCGACTCTTTGTGACCCCATGGACTGTAGCCTACCAGGCTCCTCCATCCATGGGATTTTCAAGGCAAGAGTACTGGAGTGGGTTGCCATTTCCTTCTCCAGGGGATCTTCCCGACCCAGAGATCAAACCCAGGTCTCCTGAGTTATAGGCAGACTCTTTTACCATCTGGGGCAAAACACTGATGATGCTTATAAAAGTTCTAGCTCTAAGCCACTTCTTCAGATATAGTGGATGGGCAGGGTAGAGAGGAAACGTGGACACAACCAGAAACCCAACAGGCAGGTAGCAGAGAGACAAGAGTTTAAACTAGTTATGCAGGACAACCTGGCCATGTTCTGTGGCTTCAGTTTGGGCAGCTAAATAAGCCTTGTTTTCTGAAACAGACCATCTCTAGCCAGCTGATGAGACAGGCCAAGTAGCAAGCCCAGCCAATGGCCTAACACCTAGGAGCTGGTGGTTCTGTTCTCATTCCAGAACACCCGTCTCTGCAGGCAGCAAAATTTGGGACAGCACAAAGACTGGCAGTTGGGCTACCTGAATCCCAACCAAATGGTCTGAGATCTGGCCAGAGATGGATAGTGAGTAAGGGAAAGGAATTTTCCTGGCTTAGACTGAGACAAGAAAATGGTACCACGTAGGACCTGCCCCTACTGGCTGTGAGACCTTTTGTGATAGAACGTGCACCCACCTTAGTTTTCTCATCTGTGGACTGGGTGCTCCTATCACCTCTCATAGGACGGTTGTGAGGCTGAAATGAAATGGAGCATTCATCACAGTGAGTGGCACAAATAAAGCCCTCAAAACACTTATTTCTTCACGGAACAGCAATTTGTTGAGTATCGATTATGCATCAGGTTCTGGACCAGACACTGCTGGTACTCAAGTTTATAAACTAGTGTGGCTTCTGCTCTTAGAGAATTCAAAATTGATCATCCTTCCCATTGAGAATGGTTATCAGTGGTAAGTGTACTGTTATCACCATCTTTGTTATGAATAAATAAGGAGGACTCACTCTCTCTCCGTTCCCCTTTTTCTCTCCATTCAACCTCCAAGAGTGTCCACATAACAGAATACGTCACCATCTTTTTGTCTTCACCTGGCACTAGGGCAGGCCTTTTATTCTTATTCATTCCTATATTCCTAAAGCTGCATCCTATTCGTTCCTACATCCTACAGAGTCTGACCCAGAGTAAGACCCAGGTGTGTGGATTGGCTTGGATTGGATGAAGCGTGGACAGGGGCCCAGACCCTTGATCACAGCCAATCTGGTCAGGATTGGGGGATAGACTAGTGGGGTGCATACATGTTTGGGGGAGGGGCTGCTGCCTTCCTAAATTTTAGGGTTCATCTCCCCACTGCTAGATTTAGACCTGGATGGGATGTGTGGAAGCTCTGGGGCAGCAGAAGACTCCAGTCATCATCTGGAGCAGATCTGAAAGTGGGATTGCACCCCAACTTCTGCAGACATGAGGAAGGGCAGCAGCTATTACCCCTGCTGCTGGGATTTGCTGAGCCTCAGGGCTTGGCTGCAGGCTACCATGGAATATTTTGATGGTCACAGCTGTGATGTGGCTGGATCCACACTTTATGGGATGTGGACAATTTGGGCCTTCTTTAAGAAACAGAATGCAAGATTAGGTTAAAATGGAATTAAACATTTAAAAATGGTACAAATTAACTTATTTACAAAACAGAAATACAGTCACAGATGTGGAAAATAAACATATGGCTACCAGAGGGGCAAAAGGAGAGAGTGATAAATTGGGAGACTGGGATCGACATTAACAGACTACTGTATATGAATTAGAGGACCAACAAGGACCTACTGTATAGCACAGGAAAATCTACTCAGTACTCCGTAATGACCTATATGGGAAAGAACTTAGAAAAGAGTGTATATATATGTGTAGCTAATTCACTTTGCTGAACACTTGAAACAAACACAACATTGTAAATCAACTATACTTCAATAAAAAAAAAATTTAAAGACACACATGAAAGACACCACAACATCAGAGAAATCACAGAGTATTTCTATGAACTGACCACTGCTACAATTCTCCTTTTGTTCTAAACTTTGGGCAGCGTACACTGCTCTCCGGGTGGCAACAGTTTTGTAGCATTATTCTGCACAAAGAACAGGGGAATGATCGGGCTTCACTTCAGATCAAAAAAATTTCATTAATAGTTGATGAAAAGGCTTCTAACTTCACAGCACAATGTTGTTAATGTCATGTAAATTATTATGATTATAGTCTAAAATGCAGTAAATCTTCTGTCATGTGCTGCATATATGAGCTGCTAAGGTTGCACTCACTGTGGTACTGCTATAGGTTTTCTCCCTAAAAATATGGAAATTGGTCTTTTAAAATATTTATTTATTTATTTGGCTGCTTCAGGTCTTACTTGCAGCACACGGGCTCTCCAGTTGTGGCGTGCAGGCTTACTTGCCCTGCAGCACGTGGGTTACCCAACCAGGGACCAAACGGGTGACCCCTGCAATGGAAGGCAGATTTTTAGCCACTGGACCACCAGGGATGCCCTAAAACATGGGAGTTGTGGTAAAGCACATTTACCACAAATCCCTTCCAAGAATAGAAGAAGATGGCATCCTGAAATGTGGAAGAAGGTCTTTACCAAAACTCAGAACAAACAACTCCCTCCCCAAACAGAGTTGCGTAGTGTTTATAATTGTATGTGCTGAGTTATCAGGTCTGTTTCTGACAAGGGGGCTTTCATGCTGAAAATGCATTCATAGGAAAGGAATCAATCCTTCACTCAAAAATTTACATCCTCTGATGAAGGGAAGAATCTTCCACACACTAATTTCTGACTTCGTACATTTCAAACCTGTTTTTTGCTTCCATCACCATGCACCTCCAGAATCCAGTGCTGCAGGACACTTTCATTCACAATATGCCCCAGTCTGGGTCTCCTGGTTACACTGCAAAGTGAACTGACACAGCAGGAAACCATTCCTACACCAGAATGACCAGCACTGCTGTGATTATATACACTAACGGTTGCAACCACATCAAAATACCTCACTGGTACTGACCAAACATGTCCCTTCATCCTAGCACTCCCTTTGCCAATGCCAGAGATGTTCAGGGTCCCTCCAAACCAACAAACACCCAGCATGAGGGGATATCAGTCTTAACCATTTGTGGCTAATACTTCTTACTTTCACAAATTTTACAGCAGTACATTTCTATGAACTCAGTGTTCGAGTCCTTCCAAATCCCTGTGTTGAAACCTATTCCCCAATGTGATGGCATTGGAATGTAATTAGGTCACAAGGGTGGAGTGGTCATGAATTGGATTAGTGCCCTTCTATGAAGAGGTCAGAAATCTACTGGCTTGATTTCCACCACCTGAGGACACAAGATGTCAACAGCCTGCAATGCAGAAGACAGTCTTCACCAGAACTCAATTGTGCTGGAATCATGACCTTGGGCTTCCAGACTTCAGAATGGTGAGAAATGAATTTTTTTGTTTATAAGCCACTTGGTCTATAGTACTTGGTATGGCAGCCTTAACAGATTCAGACAGCAATACTCATGCAAGCATATCGCAAGGGCTTCCTCCAAGCCTCAAAATGATCTTGGGCAAGTAGGGGTCCTGAATCTTTCATTTCATTTACTCCCTTTGAGGTAAACCCACCTCTGGTTGTAAACCCTAGGGAAGAAAGAGGCTTAGGCTGGCACCAGTGAGGTGTGACTCCTTAGCATGCAAGCACCAGGTAAGGGCTACTCAGGACAGTCTGTGCCTTTTGTCTGTTGTGTCCCTATTTGTGACAATCAGAACCCACGTGTCCAGAAGAAGACAGTAACTCTGTGCCTCCTGAAAATAAGACAGGAAAACAATAAGAGAAGAATTCCTCCTGTTCACAAAGGCATCTTCCACATTTGCAATAGATATTTCCATTTCTCTAAGAAATGATGAACTAATGATAAGGCCAATGGTGGTACCCACTGACCCTCCCCCAACTGCTAAGTCTGAAGCTTATAACCAAGTGGCCAATTGACCACCAGTCACCATTATTAAAAAATCATATTAGTTGCAATAGGGATAAGGTAGAAGCCTGTAAGTTGGGAAAACAAATGCAGTTAATGTTGAAAAATCTGTAGGGACATCCACTGTCACAATCCTCTAGGAATCAGAGCCTCTGCACTTTACGAGTCTACCATTCTTCAAGCTGCCTTCTGAGTCTTCAGTGCAGAAGCTGAGTTCAGAGGGAAACAGAAGCAGAAATCTGATGGAATACCTTGAGTCCAATGGGCCAGCCCAGTACCATCCCTAAGTTCCATGTTTTTTGCAAAAATATGAGTTTTATGTCGAGAACAGGAATCTGAGAACATAGATAGGACCCCTCCACACCTCCAGCCTGCTCCAGACACAAGAGGTCAAAAGCAGGACTGAGCAAGCCTGACCTAGTACCCTCTGGGACACTCAGTGCTGAAAGAGATGATGCTTCCTGATCATCCTTTGTATACTTCTCATCTTCATGGCATCCTATTAAACCTCAAAGAATCCCACAGAGCTCTGATTACTCCCCATGATAGCAACTTAGAAGCATCTGTTGAAATATTGAAATAACTAACTATTTGGAAAAACAATTTTTATTGCTGCCCATTTGTTGCAGCTGCTCTATGTAGGGTTCAGCTCACAAATTGAGTGCTAAAGCCCTGGCAACAAGGCACCTGCCAGGAATTTCAGAGTTCATTCAATGCCATGCCTCCTTTTTTACAGAGAGGATAAGGCCCAGAGAGGGGGAAAAAATGACTTGGCCAAGATCATAGAGTAAGATGGTGGCAAAAACAGTGTAAGTACTTAGATGGCCAAATTCTTGATCCAGAATTCTACAAAAACTGCATTTTCCCCATCTGCTCTGCCAGAAACTTAGCCAGTATTCCTTGCAAAGACCTGGCCTCCCACACAATCTCCTGGACAAGGTCTGTGGTCTTCTGAGCAGCAGAGAGTCCTTCAGCCTTTTGCCATAAGCTCTAGTGCCTCATTCACTCCAAAGACACCTGGTTACATATTTGCTCCCTGAAACTTGGCCCCCAACTCTGACAGAATTAGGAAATACACGTTTAGCTGTTCAAAGCTCAGACTGCATACGTGTATCATTAAGTTCTCAGCCAGAGCACCAGGCCAATGAATATTAGCCAGAAATGGCTGGGACCTGGGGAGAGGGGTTGCAGGCTGGAGCCCAGGACAGCTATGCATTGAGGTGGGGTCCGGCATCTTGCCTTGATACCACTAAGGCTTAAGTCTCCTTTGAAAACATCTCCAGCCCAGCTCTCCTCTGACCTGGGCATTCAGCCCCGGAGACAAACTGCATTGTTATTGCTTTTCTCTCCTTCACTCTCAGTGGCCCAGTGGAGGCCATTAGACCCTCGTGCTGGGACCATTTCACGCCAGATCTTCCTCATCATTCAGACCTCACTGGAACATCACCTCCTGAGTGAGGTGTTCCAGAGCCATCTCGTCATACTGACACCACTCCACCCTTCTCTTCACTCTCTATCCCATGGCCCTGGTTTGCTTTCTTCATGGCGCATCTTATTTCCTAACATTTCTCTATTCAATTAGTGAAGAGGTCACTTGACCTGATTGTGAAGACCTTTATCTCTGAGCTCCAGCCATCTAGGCTCAAATCATGGTTCCACCACTTGTTAACTGTAAGATCTCAAGAAAATTATCTAACTTTCAGCTCCATGCCTCAGTTTCCCATCTCCAGAAGGAGCTCCCAATGAGCTTCAGGGATAAACTTTGAGTCACTCAAAAGCATGAGGCCACACGGAGCCAACCTGCTTGCTGTGAGCAAAGGAAATATCATAAAAAGAAGTTACAAATATCAACTACTGTCACATGACCAGTTGAGAAACAAAGGCTGTAATAGTGATAAATATTTATCCCTTATTTTGATATGAATATCATGTATACATATTAACCATTTTTTTCCTTCCCTTGCTCATTTCCCTACCATATAATATAAAATGCATTTGTAGTAATTTATCTTATATCTCCGGAGAAGGCAATGGCACCCCACTCAAGTACTCTTGCCTGGAAAATCCCATGGACGGAGGAGCCTGGTAGGCTACAGTCCATGGGGTCGCTAAGAGTCGGACACGACTGAGTGACTTCACTTTCACTTTTCCCTTTCATGCACTGGAGAAGGAAATGGCAATCCACTCCAGTATTCTTGCCTGGAGAATCCCAGGGATGGCGGAGCCTGATGGGCTGCAGTCTATGGGGTCGCACAGAGTCGGACACGACTGAAGCGACTTAGCAGCAGCAGCAGCAGCAGCATCTTATATCTCAATATTAAAACTACAAATGGACTTAACTGGAAGAAGAATGGACATCACTCAAAGGTGGGCAAAGCAATATACATCCTTTTTAAAGGAGAAGGTTAGTGTGTTTTCAGTTCAGTTCAGTTCAGTTCAGTCGCTCAGTCGTGTCCGACTCTCTGCGACCCCATGAATTGCAGCATGCCAGGCCTCTCTGTCCATCACCAACTCCCGGAGTCTACCCAAACCCATGTTCATCAAGTCGGTGATGCCATCCAACCATCTCATCCTCTGTCGTCCCCTTCTCCTCCCGCCCCCAATCCTTCCCAGCATTAGGGTCTTTTCCAATGAGTCAACCCTTCGCATGAGGTGGCCAAAGTATTGGAGCTTCAGCTTCAACATCAAACCTTCCAATGAACACCCAGGATTGATCTCTTTTAGGATGGATTGATTGGATCTCCTTGCAGTCCAAGGGACTCTCAAGAGTCTTCTCCAACACCACAGTTCAAAAGCATCAATTCTGCGGCCCTCAGCTTTCTTCACCGTCCAACCCTCACATCCATACATGACCACTGGAAAAACCATAGCCTTGACTAGACGGACTTTTGTTGGCAAAGTAATGTCTCTGCTTTTAAACATGCTGTCTAGGTTGGCCATAACCTTCCTTCCAAGGAGTAAGCGTCTTTTAATTTCATGGCTGCAGTCACCATCAACAGTGATTCTGGAACCCAAAAAAGTAAAGTCTGACACTGTTTCCACTGTTCCCCCATCTATTTCCCATGGAGTGATGGAACTAGATGCCATGATCTTAGTTTTCTGAACGTTGAGCTTTAAGCCAACTTTTTCACTCTCCTCCTTCACCTTCATCAAGAGGCTCTTTAGTTCTTCTTCACTTTCTGCCATAAGGGTGGTATCATCCGCATATCTGAGGTTATTGATATTTCTCCCGGCAATCTTGATTCCAGCTTGTGTTTCTTCCAGACCAGCGTTTCTCATGATGTACTCTGCATATAAGTTAAATAAGCAGGGTGACAATATACAGCCTTGACGTACTCCTTTTCCTATTTGGAACCAGTCTGTTGTTCCATGTCCAGTTCTAACTGTTGCTTCCTGACTTGCATACAGGTTTCTCAAGAGACAGGTCAGATGGTCTGGTACTCCCATCTCTTTCAGAACTTTCCACAGTTTGTTGTGATCCACACAGTCAAAGGCTTTGGCATAGTCAATAAAGCAGAAATAGATGTTTTTCTGGAACTCTCTTGCTTTTTTGATGATCCAGCAGATATTGGCAATTTGATCTCTGGTTCCTCTGCCTTTTCTAAAACCAGCTTGAACATCTGGAAGTTCACGGTTCACTTATTGCTGAAGCCTGGCTTGGAGAATTTTGAGCATTACTTTGCTAGCATGTGAGATGAGTGCAATTGTGCAGTAGTTTGAGCATTCTTTGGCATTGCCTTTCTTTGGGATTGGAACAAAAACTGACCTTTTCCAGTCCTGTGGCCACTGCTGAGTTTTCCAAATTTGCTGACATATCGAGTGCAGCACTTTCACAGCATCATCTTTGAGGATTTGAAATAGCTCAACTGGAATTCCATCACCTCCACTAGCTTTGTTCGTAGTGATGCTTTCTAAGGCCCACTTGACTTCACATTCCAGGATGTCTGGCTGTAGGTGACTGATCACACCATCGTGATTATCTGGGTCGTGAAGATCTTTTTTGTACAGTTCTTCTGTGTATTCTTGCCACCTCTTCTTAATATCTTCTGCTTCTGTTAGGTCCATACCATTTCTGTCCTTTATTGAGCCTATCTTTGCATGAAATGTTCCTTTGGTATCTCTAATTTTCTTGAAGAGGTCTCTAGTCTTTCCCAATCTGTTGTTTTCCTCTATTTGTTTGCACTGATCGCTGAGGAAGGCTTTCTTATCTCTCCTTGCTATTCTTTGGAACTCTGCATTCAGATGAGAATATCTTTCCTTTTCTCCTTTGCTTTTCGCTTCTCTTCTCTTCCCAGCTATCTGTAAGGCCTCCTCAGACAGCCATTTTGCTTTTTTGCATTTCTTTTCCATGAGGATTTTCTTGATCCCTGTCCCCTGTACAATGTCATGAACCTCTGTCCATAGTTCATCAGGCACTCTGTCTATCAGGTCTAGTCCCTTAAATCTATTTGTCACTTCCACTGTATACTCATAAGGGATTTGATCTAGGTCATACCTGAATGGTCTAGTGGTTTTCCCTACTTTCTTCAATTTAAGTCTGAATTTGGCAATAAGCAGTTCATGATCTGAGCCACAGTCTGCTCCTGGTCTTGTTTTTGCTGACTGTATAGAGCTTCTCCATCTTTGGCTGCAAAGAATATAATCAATCTGATTTCGGTGTTGACCATCTGGTGATGTCCACATGTAGAGTCTTCTCTTGTGTTGTTGGAATAGGGTGTTTGCTATTATCAGTGTGTTCTCGTGGCAAAACTCTATTAGCCTTTGCCCTGTTTCATTCTGTACTCCAAGGCCAAACCTGCCTTACGCCAGGTGTTTCTTGACTTCCTACTTTTGCATTCCAGTCCCCTATAATGAAAAGGACATCTTTTTTGGGTGTTAGTTCTAGAAGGTCTTGTAGGTCTTCATAGAACCGTTCAACTTCAGCTTCTTCGGCGTTACTGGTTGGGGCATAGACTTGGATTACCGTGATATTGAATGGTTTGCCTTGGAAACGAACAGAGATCATTCTGTCGTTTTTGAGATTGCATCCAAGCACTGCATTTTGGACTCTTTTGTTGACCATGATGGCTACTCCATTTCTTCTAAGGGATTCTTGCCCACAGTAGTAGATATAATGGTCATCTGAGTTAAATTCACCCATTCCAGTCCATCTTAGTTCGCTGATTCCTAGAATGTCAACGTTCACTCTTGCCATCTCCTGTTTGACCACTTCCAGTTTGCCTTGATTCATGGACCTAACATTCCAGGTTCCTATGCAACATTGCTCTTTACAGCATCGGACTTTGCATCTATCACCAGTCACACCCACAGTTGGGTATCGTTTTTGCTTTGGCTCCATCTCATCATTCTTTCTGGAGTTATTTCTCCACTGATCTCCATTAGCATATTGGGCACGTACTGACCTGGGGAGTTCATCTTTCAGGGTCCTATCCTTTTGCCTTTTCATACTGTTCATGGGGTTCTCAAGGCAAGAATACTGAAGTGATTTGCCATGCCCTTCTCCAGTGGACCACAATCTGTCAGACCTCTCCACCATGACCCATCCGTCTTGGGTGGCCCCACACGGCATGGCTTAGTTTCATTGAGATAGACAAGGCTGTGGTCCGTGTGATCAGATTATCTAGTTTTCTGTAGTTTTAGTTTTAGTGTGTCTGCCCTCTGATGCCCTCTCGCAACACTTACCTTTTTATTTGGGTTTCTCTTACCTTGGGCCTTGGGTAATTCCTCTTGCCGCCGCCACCGCCGCCGCCGGCCCCAGCCCTCGGCCTGGCCTAGCCCCTCTCGCCTGCCACCCCCGGCCCCCCGCCCCCAGCCTAGGCCCTGTCAGCCGCTGCCCCCAGCTCCCGGCCCACGGCCCGGCCTAGCCCCTGTCGGCCGCCGCCCCCAGCTCCCGGCCCCCGGCCCGGCCTAGCCCTGTCGGCCGCCGCCCCCGGCCCCCCGGCCCGGCCTAGCCCCTCTCGGCCGCCGCCCCGGGCCCGAGTGTGTTTTCAGTTGTATATAAAAGCATGTTAGATGGGAGCAATTTTCTGCTATTGTCATTGTTGAAGAGTTAACTATGGCTAAAAGAGATATGAGTGCATGACAGGTTGACAAAGGATGGGGTCTCCTTTGAGCTAGTAAGCTAGAACTGGGCTTCCCAGAATTCCCTGTGTATCTCCAGGTCACATTGACCATCAAAGGCACGTGTATGAGACTGAGAAGTGGAAGGGGAAAAAAATGGTAGCTCTTTTTTCCTTTTCTTACCCCATGAAGATCTGTATGGAACCCAGGTGTTATTACTGTTCACATAAATGTTGTTCCTGGTCTGCTGCCTCACCTAACGACATGGCTGGGCCAACTCCAGCACCCACTTGATGCTTCCTTTAGCTCCTCCAAACCCTGGTCCAGTGTGTGCAACTCCATGGCAAAGGGTGCCAGCTGCTGCTGGTCACATACGTCCCTGCTCTCTCCCACTTCATGTCCACCTTTCCTTCCCACCTGTCCTGTTGACTTCAGACCCAATACCAGATGTGGAGTAACAGCCTTATACAAACTCTTCAGTGAGATCCTACAATTACACAAGGTTAAGTCCCCATAATAAATGCTCTGGCTGTATAATTCTCAGTGTTTCTGCTTCTCTGATCAAAGGGGCCTTTGTGACCCCTCTGACATGATGCCACAGCCACAGTGGCCTTTCTCTTGCCCCTTGAGCATGTCAAGTTTATTCCCACCAAGGACAGTTCACACTTGCAGGTCATCTACCTGAGACACCTTTCCCAGACATCCCCAGGCCCAGCTCCTTCCTATCAGGACTTCTCAAATGTCACCTCTATTGTGAGGCTTGCCCTGATCACAGCAACTAAAATAAACCCCCAGTTATTCTTAATTACATTCCATCATTATTGTTTCCATGGCACTGATCACTCTCTAAAATCACATTTGTATATCTTTAGATACTAGCTGCCTATCTGTTGAAGCATTTTAACAGGGAGGATCTTGCCTAATTTGTTAACCATGGTATCCCCTTGCCCAGGGCCAAGCCACACGCTGAGGCTCTACATAGAATGAATGGATGACCTTGTTCCAGCTAATTACCTCTGCTGCTGCTGCTGCTGCTAAGTCACTTTAGTCGTGTCCGACTCTGTGCGACCCCATAGACGGCAGCCCACCAGCTCCCCCGTCCCTGGGATTCTCCAGGCAAGAATACTGGAGTGGATTGCCATTTCCTTCTCCAGTGCATGAAAGGGAAAAGTGAAAGTGAAGTCACTCAGTCGTGTCCGACTCTTAGCGACCCCATGGACTGTAGCCTACCAGGCTCCTCCGTCCATGGGATTTTCCAGGCGGTAACCTCAATTCCCTGCGGGGTTCGGGGTATGATCAGGCCTTTCTCACAGAGCCTCAGGGCACTGGTCGAGCCTGCAGATGAAGAGCCCCAGCTCAGCACCTGGCAGGGAGTTGGCTCTCAGAGCCTCCCTGTATTCATGCCCTGCTGGGCACCTCTAGGGCACCTGAGAGCTGAGCTGGACTCACCAGGGTAGCACCAGACCTCTCAGATTCCTGGAGGCCAGAAGGGTACTTTTACTTTATGTTCTTATTATTTTTTTACTGTTTTCAAAAGATGTCAGAATTGTCTTCTGCCAATAGGTCTAGTGTGCTGTGTGCCTTCATGTTAAAAAAGACTTTGGGGACTTCCCTGGTAGTCCAGTGGGTACGACTCTACTCTTCCACTGCAGGGAGCATAGTTTTAATCCTTGATCAGAGAACTAAGATCCCATTCCTTGTGGTGCGTGATGTGCCAAAAAAATAGAAGAGGGAAAAAAAGACTTTCTCAGCAACCATGCCTGGTAATTCTTATTTCTCCTCCTTTTGCTTCCTCCTCCACACACGGAGCCAGTGACAATACCCCAGCCTCTGCCCAGAGCCCACTGAATCACGCTGTCATTGGGCTCAATTGATTTCCTTGCCTTACAGACTTGGAGAAAGAAACACTATTTCATCTGGCCTGGAGGGATGCTGGGTACTGCAGGAGACATGCAGAGGGATATTTTGGAAAAGGATGCAGAGATCCTGCACATCAGTAAAATCCGAAGAGCAGGGTGATTCCTGCTCACATATCCTAAGTTGGATCTCAAAAAGTAAAAGATAAAAAAATCCCCATACAGACATATAGTTAAAATAAGAAGCCCCAGTCAGTGATACTACAATTTACTTTCAACTCCTAATTTGGGAAGTGATAACCTCATCTCTGGGCTTCCTTGGTGGCTTAGTGGTAAAGAATCCACCTGCCCATCCAGGAGATGCGGTTTTGATTACTGGGTTGGGAAGATCCCCTGGAGAAGGAAATGGCAACCCACTCCACTATTCTTGCCTGGGAAATCCCATGGCCAGAGGAGTCCGGTGGGGTCACAAAGAGTTGGATATGTCTTGATGACTAAACACACACAAAAAAATAGTACATTATTTATTTCCTCCTCATTCTCCTCCTCCTTCTTCCTGACAGAACCCATTAAGTTCATTCCACAGCCAGAACTAATGGGTTGTGACTGTACATTCTAGATTGTAAGCCCACAAGAGCAAGGATCAGAGCTATTTCACTCACAGCTCTATCCCAAGAACCTACTGAAATCCCTGACATATATTCATTACTTAATAAAACTTAGCTGAATTAATGAATAAATACATTTATCTAGTTTCTTTTGTGGCATCTCCTAACAAGTTCTCTCTTCTCACAACTAAAGCTCTAAGACCAACTCTATCTTTTTTTCCTGACCCTTTTCAAAGTCTCCTGTCTTCAAAGCTAAGTAAGTAGATTGCATTCTTTCTATATTCCTCTTAATTGAACTACACCAGGCAGTTCATCATCCCTCCATACACTATGACATGCTTTCGTGTCCATGCCTCTGCCAAGCTTCCCCCTCCACTCGGAATTCTTGTCAATCCCTTTGCATATCTCACTCAGTTGAAGTAGAAACTCTTATACATTCTAACAAGGAAATTTTCAAATAGAGCCATCCCCATAGACAATGCCACCATGAACCCAGATATAGCATTCCTTACATTACTTTTTAGTTACCTATAGCTGTCTATTTTCTCCTTGGGTTGTGAGCTCCTTGAGGACAGAAATGAATGGACTGTTATTAATCTTCATCTTGTATCACTGGCACTGAGCACATAGTTAGTGTTGAAGGAAAAGAGAACAGGAGGGAGGAACAGAGGGAAGGACTCCAACAAAGGGCCTCTACTTCCTTACCACTGCCCTGCTCTGTGTCCATCACTGCTAAGTTCACTGCATCCCTCTTCTTTATTGCTTATTCCAGCCTCTGAAAAATGAAATGATTGTTAGACTTTTACAACAATTTACCAGTTGATGCATTTTCACAGGGTTAGACATCCAGCAGATGTCTGCCTGGTTGAAATTCCCACTGGTAGGAGATCTTAATTCTTTGAAGATTTTGAAATCCACATAGAAAAAGCATCATCTGTTATTTTGAGTCTGAAAATCTCTAACCCCCTAACCTTCTTTTCCTGTTGAAATGATACTTAAACAACTTGATTTTTTTATCACATGAAGTTTTTCAAAAACATTGCATTCCTGTTCCAAAAGAACAAAGTGCATTGTCTCTTTGCTTTCTTTGGATTCTACACACTGTTCCCTTGGTGTGGACTCTTCTCACCCTCCTGTATCCTTCCTCCCCACCCCTGCTACTCTTCAACTCACTTGCTCCTATTTATTCCTCATGTCTTGATCTGGCCAAACGATCTCCTCCAGATTCTCGCTAGCCTTCATCTGTTCCTTCTTCATTTAAGCCTCATCAAAAATCTCTTCTGTCAATTCACTCATTCAATCAGCATTTTTAAGATCATTATTGTGCTTCAGTTCAGTTCAGTTCCATCCCTCAGTTGTGTCCGACTCTTTGCAACCCCATGGACTGCAGCACACCAGGCTTCCCTGTCCATCACCAACTCCCGGAGCTTGCTCAAACTTATGTCCATCCAGTCGGTGAGGCCATCTAATCATTTCATCCTCTGTAGCCCCCTTCTCCTCCTGCCTTCAATCTTTCCCAGCATCAGGGTCTTTTCCAATGAGTCAGTTCTTCGCATCAGGTGGCCAATGTATTGGAGTTTCAGCTTCAGTATCAGTCCTTCCAATGAATATTCAGGACTGATTTCCTTTGCTTGGTGTACTGTAAACAAGACACTTCCTCTGTCCTGGTTATTATAAATAGTCCTGCAATGAACATTGGGGCACATGTGTCTTTTTGAATTATGGTTTTTTCAGAGGATATGCCCAGACAAGGAGAGAAGGGGAAGGTGGGACAAACTGGGAGATTAGGATTGACATATATACACTACCATGAGTAAAATAGATAGCTAGTGGGAACCTGCAGTATAGCACAGGGAGCTCAGCTCGGTGCTCCGTGATGACCTAGATGGGTGGGATGGTGGGTGTGTGGGCCCAAGAGGGTGAGGATGTATGTACGTATATACTGACTTACTTTTTATACAGTAGAAACTAACACAACATTGCAAAGTAATTATGTTGTTATTCAGTCACTAAGTCGTGACCGACTTTTTGCGTCTCCTTGGACTGCAGCACACCAGGCTTCCCTGTCCTTCACCATCTCCCAGAGTTTGCTCATACTCATGTCCATTGCATTGATGATGCCACCCAACCATCTCATGCTCTGTCGGCCCTTCTTCTACTGCACTCAATTTTTCCCGGTATCAGGGAAGCTACTATACTTCAATTAAAAAATACTTTTCCTAAAAAAGACACAGCCCATGACATTTGGGAAGGTGACATCTAGTCCAGAATGGATGGGCAACATGTAAATACATAATAACCTGCTGTGATAAGCTCTGACCTTGGAATGGAGATGGGAAAGTTTTCCCAGGAAAGTGACATCCAAGGTAAGACCCTGCATAGAAAAGAAGGAACTTGTTACATCACAAGTCCTATGTTCACCCTTCACTCTCCCACAAAACATAAAAGATGTATTCTTGAGAAAACACAAATTTATCAGGAAATCATGTTTTAATAGCAATTGTTTCTTCTAGGAAAGAAAGAAATTTGAGTAGAAAATTTCAGACTCAAAATAACAAAGCTGTTTTTCTTTCAAAAATTTCAGAATGAAAGGTGTTTTTCATAGCTTGAAGTTGGTCTTGTTATTGCAAGTTAAAAATAATAAATAGGTTGGAAAAATGTTTTAAAACCAAGCACCAATGTCATTTTGTCCTTCAATTCACAGTCTCTCTTATTACCCTTGACCATGACCTTACAGTTTTGCATGCTGCATGCTGCTGCTGCTGCTGCTGCTAAGCCGCTTAAGTCGTGTCCAACTCTGTGCGACCCCATAGACGGCAGCCCACCAGGCTCCCCCGTCCCTGGGATTCTCCAGGCAAGAACACTGGAGTGGGTTGCCATTTCCTTCTCCAATGCATGAAAGGGAAAGTGAAAGTGAAGTCACTCAGTCGTGTCTGACTGGTAGTGACCCCATGGACTGCAGCCTACCAGGCTCCTCCGTCCATGGGATTTTCCAGGCAAGAGGACTGGAGTGGGTTGCCATTGCCTTCTCTGTGCATGCTGCATACACCTGAGTAAACTAGAAGACCAAAGATCACAACAGTTTTTTTGTTTTTTTTTTAAAGACAATGGTGGCACCTCAACCATTATTATTTTTTACTATGCAACTGTAATTTTCAACTGTGTTATAATCAACAGAAGTCTATGTAAGTTGTGTATATAATTAACTCATTTATGATTTTATAACCAATGCTTTTAACAAAACCCTTTCTTTCCATTGCCTCTAGTACTAGCAAACTCTTTATCCTAGTATTTCAAAACACAGTCTAGAAGGCCAAAGCCCATTTCTTTGACATTTTTTACAAGTTTCATTCCACATACCTTCCTTCCTCCTCTAAATGATCATCATTTCATGGGGAAAAAAATGTCAATATCTTGTGTTGTGGGGAGCCTTCAGTCTTCTTCCCCAGACATCAAACTATTAATACTGAGACAAGTTTCAAGCTACATAAGGTTGGATCAATTTTACCCACACATCCTGAAAGAAGTGGGTAGTTATTGCTAAGTCTGACACATCTTGGCAGACACTCAGCCACTGCAAGGAGCCAGCTCCCCTCCAGATCAGGCATATCCAATCTGCGTGCACACACCCCCATACAGCTCGGCAGACTTCCAGACCACCCCTGGTGTCTTTTTCTCCTGGACTCATTGTCTAAGACTCCTTGATCCTCTTTCTTCACTGCTCTCAAGTGTGAGCTGCTGCAGTTCTTTCAGAACATACAGCATTACCTTCGGCAGACAGAGTCCCAGACCTACCAGCACTCCAGTTTCAAAGTCTTTCCCTTCCCTTGCTCTTCCACAATGCATTCTTCCTCTGGCCAGCCTTGTGGACAATGGTTTTAATTTCTCTTCTGCCTCCCTTGAATCATTTCTTTTCTTTGACCTTATTGGACTACATCTCCCACCCAGACAGGGACTGTTTCATCCTTACTAATAAGAAGCAGCACAGAAAGAAATCCCCAAAGCCCTGTAACCTTCTCCCCAGCAGGGTGCCAGTTTACATTTATAGAACCCATAACTGACAAGAGCCTTCAGGTAGAAAAACAAATATAACTCATTCCTCACAGGTCACCAGAGTTCCATCCACACCTCTTAGTCAGCAAGATAAATGACAATTTTTTGTAGCACCTCTTAAAACTCTCATGCTCTTAACTGCAAGGCAAACTCTGATTGTTCATTCTCTCTGCCACTGGGATCCCAGCAGGGACTCACTCACGGGCTCATAATTTGTAGATAACCTCACCAGCCCTTAGCTACTCCCTACCTACCAGCCCCCACTCATCTGATAGCACTGTATTTGCCAACTATTAAAACATTTGACACTTTGAACACGGTCACAGCTTTTATGCACTGATGGAATGCCATTGGCAACTCATGTATTATAAGGCGCAATTGTTTGTTTTCATTTGGAATTGTATTTTGAGGGGCTTTTTGGTTATCCTTTTTTTGTTTGTTTGATTCAGATAGTTGCAGTACATGAGACTCACAGTTGACTAAAAGCTTCCTTCTTTCTGCCATAGATCCATGGGGAATATGGATCCAAGTAAATATTTACCATGCAATACAATTTAAATACTATATAAACATGTATTAAGATGATAAGACAATATGTTAAAAAGGATGACATTAATGTTATGACATGATACATTTAAAGGTAGTTTATCACATAATTATTGAGATAATTCCATAAATGTATTTAGCTATTTATATGAAAAAGTGGTCAAGGATACTCTGAAGCCTAGAAAAAGTAAATTTTGTTATCATCTTGTTAGGTTGAGGAGGTCAACACTACATTGTTAGTTACTCAGTCATGTCTGACTCTTTGCAACCCGATGGACTGTAACCCACCAGGCTCCTTTGTTCATGGGATTCTCCAGGTAAGAATACTGTAGTGGGTTGCCATGCCCTCCTCCAGAGGATCTTCCCAATCCAGGGACCGAACCCAGGTCTCCCACATTGCAGGCAGATTCTTTACTGTCTGGGCCACCAGTACATTTAGTGGTTGGTAAGAGAACACTTTCATAAAAAGAAATTAACATTTGCTTTGTCAGTCATCCTCCAGAAGTAGCTAATCTGGGGAGAGGAAATAGGATAGTTTTTGGAATAAAGCAAAGAGGACTTCCTCCTCTCTGGGGCTGGAAGCAGTGGAGACATGTGGAGAGGTGGTCCAAGTGGTTGACACCTCAATGTGCCCAGGTGTGTGCAGACAGCTAAGGATGAGGGACACCATTGAGCATTCTGCTTTTTCAGGCACTCTGAACAGGTGGCAGCATCAGCCCCAGAAGTAGAAGAAGTGGCTGGTTTCTGAGACAGACAACAGTTGTAAAACCCTCAGTTTCAAGGGGGCAGGTCTCATTTCTTGTTCCAGGGAAGCAATGCAAGCAACCAGGATGACACTGTGGCCATGAGGAAAGCAATGCCTTCTCACTGGGGTCGGGGAGAAGTCATCAGGGTCAGTCCAGTGGAATCACCAGAGACTAGCTGTTCATTGTGGAACCAGTAACAGAAGAGGCAGCAAATTGCAGCAAGAAAATTGACATGGTGGGACCAGAAAGACTTAACTTTCCAGATAAGAATTTCAATATCACAGAAAAAAACTCAAATGACTAGAAGTAGACACTGTGATGTGAAATCATCTCTAACAATAGGCTGCTGGGTGCTCATTGTGTAACAACGCTGTAAAAAAAAAAGCATAAGACCAGGTTGCTATTATCAGTAGGCAAGACCAGTCACCAAGACGTTATACTTAAATATCCATAGCCAGTCAACTGAATGAGCCAAACTCAGTAAGATGGGAGCAGAAACTCACAGTGTTTCTCACACATTTCTCTCTCTCTTAATTTGTTTTTCCTTAGCTATGAAGAAACCTCAGGAAGAGCTCATAGTTTCATGGCAATATTATTAAACAAATAGCCTTTGGCCGGGTATCAAAAAATAGAGTCCAGCAAAATATCAAAACTCCAAACTTCAGACAATTTGAAATCTTTTACTGCCCCCAGTTCAGGCCAACCTTAGGCTGAGAAGCTGAGATGAGAAGGAGAGTTAAAGTCCCCTTTTCTCTACTTCTTCACCTTCTACTACCTTCTCCTCCACTTCCCAACTGCTGTTTGAGACCCCCAAAGTTTGGAGAGGGTGGGAAGATCTGATCTGACAAACACTGTTTGAATTCACTGTTGGAAACTTACAAATAATATGCATGCCCAAAGGTGACCCTTCTGTTCTTACAGCATCTTTGTTGGGTCCCTATAAACTTCCTTTCTCACTGCATCTTCTTAGCCACTGCCCCTTTGATGACTTTTCCTACAGTTCCCTGGTTTCCAGTAAACCACTCCTCTATCTTAATCAACTTACCAACCATATTCTTGCCTGGAGAATTCCATGGATAGAGGAGCCTGTCAGGCTGCAGTCCATGGGGTTGCAAAGAGTCAGACACGACTGAGTGACTAACACTTTCACTTTCACCCCCTTCCAGGTGGTCTTTTCAGAGAGCGTCCCTCTCAGGACCCCCAAACCCCATGCCCTTCCTAAGGGTCCAAATTTGATTTTACATAAATATGAATGCATTCAGTGCCCCACATTCTAGCAGTCAGGACCCTTCCCAGAGCAGTTCAACTTGCTCTCATGCCAGCTGGGGAAGCATCAGCCCCAGTTATCATGTTCAGACTTTACAAATATGAGTCAGATACCAGGCCCTGCACTCCTCAACTCCAGGGAACACATGTCAAGTTCTTGATATGTCTTCTTGAAGTTCTCCTTGCTTGGCTGGAGTTGTGGGGGAAGCACCCCCTGCTCTATGGTAGAGAGAGGACTGGGGATTCTCAGCTCCCTGATAGCCCTTTCCCTGAAAAGCCTTCAGTTTTTAATCTCTCCAAAGTTGTGTATCCCACCCACCTCCCCTAATACCAAGGCTGGAAGGGGTGTTGAGCCAGTGCAAGCCAAGATGCATTCACATCCTTGGAAATGTAACTCTTTACCATGTGCCAGTACTAAGGACTATGGTATTGCTCTTGACCTTTGAGTCCTTCAAGAAAATAGGAAATACCTCATTTAATATTCTTTAATTAAAACTATTGTTGCATCATTTATGTGTGCATGTGTGTCTGTATGGGTTTCCCCAATTTGTCTGTATGGATTTCCCCAGTGGCTCAAGTGGTAAAGAATACACCTGCAATGTAGGAGACACAGAAGATGCACGTTCAGTTCCTCGGTTGGGAAGATCTCCTGGAGGAGAAAACGGCAACCTACTCCAGTATTCTTACCTGGAAAATTCCATGAACAGAGGAGCCTGGTGGGCCAGAGTCCACGGGATTGCAAAGAGTCAAACACAACTGAGCATGCATGCATGCAATGTGTGTCTGTGTGGGTATAAACCACATTAATATCTTGCAGAAGTCTATTTGAGAAACCTGGGCTAAGAAATTTCTGATTAACTTCTACCAGATAGCATCAGTCCAACTTTCTTGTGAGAGCAACACTTACTCAGAGAGTCTTGGGCTGAATGATCCAAACCACCAACGTTTTGCTGAAATCAAACTTTAGGCTGCAAAGTTGCCACTGAAATTTGGCACGTCTTCCTAGCACAAGGGATTGGATTGGAATCGTTCAGCTCTGTTTGGACCCAACAAAGCACAAATATACACCAGTCGTTCTGGACTTCTAAATGATGTCAGAGGATGGGGAACACATAAAACACAATTGTCCCATTTAGGGAAATTACCTAGGACCCCAACCTCACCATCATGAAGCTAACCAGCTTATTCATGCTTAGTCACTCAGTCATATACAACTCTTTGTTACCTCATGGACTGTAGGCTGCCAGGCTCCACTGTCCATAGGATTCTCCAGGCAAGTATACTGGAGTGGGTTGCCATGCCCTTCTCCAGGGGATCTTCCCGACCCAGGAATCAAACACTAGTCTCTTGTGTCTCCTGTATTGGCAGATGGATTCTTTACCACGGAGCCCCCGGGAAGCCCCGATCAGCTTATTCATCATCTCTATATCCTGAGATTACAGTATTCTTCATAAAATTTCCATGAGGATTAGAAAATTTGCCTCCTCTGAAAGATAGATTAGAAAGAGGTAGAATTCTGGGAAGGTGACCTCCATGCCATAGTCAAGCTTGGTCTAGAATTCAGCCCCAGCTGATCCCTTCAGTCAGGTGCCATGAGCAGTGTGCAAACCCCACAATTTCAAATCATGAACCTAAACTTATTTTAAATAAAGTTGATATTTTCGCTGAACATGCAATATTTAGTCATCAAAAATTATTTTAAACATATACAATTATACATGTAATTAAGTAAAATTAACTCCTTTTCCCACATCCCAAAGTCATGTATGCTGTTTTTTAAGTGTTCATTTTATATTTTAAATGGTTGTGACATATTGTGTATATGGCTGTTAAAAGGCATCTTTTAATATAACACTGTAATACAAACTCTTTCCATCTTCTACAAGTTCTCTAACAAAGTCAGTTTAAATAGTTCCTCCAAAGATATCAATCAGAAAGATACCACTTTATCTTAAGCAACTCAGAGAAAGGCCAGAGATAGCTGAAAATGAACAAAGAACTCCAGAGACTATCTTTCTGGAAAAGATTAAAAGAGAGAAACATACCCACAGATGGTAACTCTGAGACCAAGATTTTGGCAGGTACTTTCCCAGGGTCAGAGTGAAAGTCTTTAAGTGGTTTGGGATAAGGCTCAAGAAATCTGGTACTCACCATAGTCCATGATTCTCTCCATTTGAGGAAAGTTAGATCAAAAAGTGCCTCACGGGGCCAACTTATGCCAACTTCTCAAAGCCAAGGATAGTACTTTATCCAAATATGTTGCTTTAAAGTCAACTGAAAGTCAAGCCTTAAAAATAGTCAGAGGCAGATGGAAAGTAACCTCTAAAAATTATACGAACGTTAAAAAAAATTAAATATAAAATAGAAGCATTTAGCACACCTAATTAGTCACCTCTGAGATGTTACGGACATGGAGTAGCATCAGCCTGCGTTTGGCAAACAAGAGTGGAGGAAGGGGAGTAAAATCACCCACTGTATTTCCGCTCACATGAGGGCCAGGCTTTGGTGGATCTTAAGGGAACCAGCAGACAGCCACCCCTCTCCCTCCCCTGCCTGGGGGAGACTGGAGTTGAAGTTGAGCATCAGCCTTTAGCAGCCGTCACTTGCAGAAAGTTGTGTTTAGCGCTCCCAGTCTTTTCATGTACCCTTTCTGAAAGTCACTCACCAGAGAAGATACTCATCCTCAGTGCTCTCTCTCTCTCTCTCGCTCCTCTCTCTCCATCAAAATAAGTTCTGTAAAGGGTCAAATTTGGCCAGTTCCCCCTTTAAGGAAAATTCAGAACTGTGTGCATCATGAACTCTGGCCGGTCACATCTATCCTTCCAGACTCTGGCAGTGACTCGTTATTAATATATTTGAAAGTTCCTTCGCTTTTGTCCCTATGGTATTTCAGGTCACAACTCATACATTTCATTCAGTAAGTGTTTATGGAACATCCTTTGTGAAACACAAAACAAATTTTATCATAAACTGTACTAAATAATTCATGAGCATACACTTCAATTGCATAGATCTTCTGAATGAAAAAGGAAACCAGTATTGTTCATAAAAATTTCTAATGCATCACTGTAACTGAACTGATCATAATTCCAACATGAAATAGATGGTTTGCACAAAAGGAATGAAGTTTAAGAGGGAACTATTTATAAAAGTGAGGGCAGAGTTAAGAGAAACACACGAATGAAGCATCCTGAAGCCAGCGGTAGTGAAAATCTTTTACCTCCCCTATACCAGCAGGGGCAAAGGAAGAGGCTGTTACCAAAACTAATGAGAGCTTTGGATCTAGCAGAACATGGTCTTCTAACTGGAACTGTGACTTTGACTAGAAGAAAATATCCATTGCCAAACTGTGATGCAGAAGGGACACAGGGAGATAAATACTCACATTTTCTCCCCTGCCGTCTCTAATCTTATGCCAATGACTCTCTTTGACTGAATCCTACAGGAATCCAATGATCCTTAGAGGTCAGTCTCTCAGGGCACAGAGCAGTGGTAGAGAAGTGTAGGGAGTGGATCTGGGAGAGAAAATGCAGAATATTCAGCATAATCACCTTCTTTTGTCCCTTTGCATTCACTCTTAGCTTAGGGTAGAAAATTCATGTCCTTCACAGGTAGAACACACAAAATTCCATCAGCTATTCTATCATCACCTAATAATGCCAATTCAGTCATATCCCACCTTATACCTAAAATATTAACACAGAGCTCTTTATATGAGGTAGTAGAGGGGTGAGGAAGAAGGCAAAAGAACTATGAATTCCCCTAAAACTTAGCTGCTACAGCTCACACTTTTGTAATTAGTCACAAGCATGAATTGATAACCACAGCTTCCTTCTACCATGCTACAATTACTACCTACAGAGCATCTCCTGCATTTTCTTTACTAGGTGATATGACCAACCCTCATCTCTTTAGGGTCTTAGTCATTCATCATCTTTCTTTACTAGACTGTAATAGTTTTCCATTGACCAGGGCTATTGGAAAAGGAAGTATGAAGAGGGACCTAGAGAATTCCCTTGGGTCCCATTTGACCTTCAATTTAGTCCTTTTGTGTGAGAGGGCACAAAGAAATAAAGCCTATTGGTTCAATTATCTTATCATACAATAAGCAACTTGAGGCATGCAGCCTTCTTTTTAAAATTTTTTGTGTGTGTGTGCCAGATCTTAGCTGTGGCATGCAAACTCTTAGTTGCAGCATGTGAGAATCTAGTTCCCTGACCAAGGATCGAACGTGGGACCTCTTCATTGGGAGCATGGAGTCTTAGCCACTGGGCCACCAGGGCAGTCCCTGTTCAGCCTTCTAAATTGACCTCCTGTGGTCTCTACCTCCTGGTATTTACACCTTTGTGTAAACCTCTCCCCTGATTGTGCAGGTATGGTTGAGACTTAGTGACTTGATTCTAATGTTTAGAATATGGCAAAAATGATGCCATGTTACTCTTGAGATTAGGCAGTTCAGAATTTCATCTCCTTTTCTCTTTTTCTCTCTCTCTCTGTATCCACTCCCCATCTTTCTCTTGCTCTTCTGGTATATCTGCTCTGATGAAGAAGCAAACTGACATGTTATCAGGGACCGAATGAGAAGGAACTGAGGCAAACTTTAGTAAATAACCGAGATAGTTCAATAGCTATAGCAGAACTGAATTCTGCTGACAACCTTGTGAGTAAACTTGGACTCCCCAGTTGAGTCTTCACATGAAACGCTGCCTTGATTGTGGCATTGTGAGAAATCCTGAAACATAAAGCTCCACTAAGAAATGCCTACTGTTTTAAGCCACTAAAGTTCAGAATAATTTGTTATACAGCAATAGATAAATGGGCTTCCCGGTTGACGCAGTGGTAAAGAAGATGCCTGCTTGTGCAGGAAACTTAAGTTCAATCCCTGTGTCAGGAAGATCCCCTGGAGAAGGAAATCGCAACCCACTCCAATATTCTTGCCCGGAAAATCCCACAGACAGAAGAGCCTGGCAGTTTACAGTTCATGGGGTCCCAAACAGACAGACATGACTGAAGCAACTTAGCATGCACACATGATACCCTGGAAGTTCTGACCTCGTAAAGTGTCTTCTCCCAGCTAGCACTGTAAGCATTTCAAACAAGGCTTTCCATCTGTCTATCAAGTCAGCTTCTCCTCAGTGATGGGACTCAGTGGATTTAAGTCTAACGATGTACTTTCTTCTTTCACCATAAAATAAGTGCCTATGTAAGAGGCATAAAGTATGGGATAACACGGCAATAGATAAAACATTTTTAAGTCCATGACTGGTGGTGCTGGCAGAAGCATTGCAAGCAGGGAAGGTTAGTTGATATTGAGAATACCTGTATCTAGCTAGCTAGCCAGCTATCCATCTATCTGTTTTATGCTGGTCTCAGCCCAACAATGGCTATCAACTAGAAATACCTGGGGGCACTCACCCAGGCCCTGATGAGCTTCCCAGAGACATCTCTTCAAAACAGTGTTATGAGTGGACCGATGTTTGCGGTTCTTATTATGATTGCAAGACACCCTTTAGCAATGACTATTAGGAGACTCTGAAGGAGCGTTTGTTTCTTATAGACCCTAGAGCATACACGGCACAGCAGAGGGTGGACAGCTAGGTCATAGGGAGAGAGAGAATGCAAACTCAGGACCTGGGATTCTGCTTTTATTGGGGTCAAGGGTGGGGATCTAAAGTCTTGCAAGCTCACTATTGGTGAATTTAAAGCATTGGAGGGGACAGAAAGAAAGAAAAATGGGGAGTCTAAATGGCCGGTTATCTAAAGCAACCAGAATCTCTACACAAAGGAGCTCCATGGTGTGCTTATGGAGGTGGGAGGCTGAGAACATGTCCTGCTCTGCCCTTTATCTAGTCCTGTGGCTCTCAAGTGTTATTTGAGATGGCCTGCACTGAAGTGAATGCTTCTTTAAAGTGGATGCCTGGGCAATCAAAACTTAAGTCAGGCACTGGAATTACAATAACAAAAGCCAGCTGTCAGGGTATACACTACACTATCTATAAAGAATACACATGTGTGCATGCACGCACGTGCACACACACACACACACATTCCCTTGAAGACAATAGGCAGATGTTTGTATCTTATCCCTAAATGAAATTTTTCCAAACCACTAGATGCCTAGAAACTTTACCAATATAATAGGCTCTTGAATTTTCAGTTTTTCTCTCATCCTCTGGCATGCCATATGTCTCAGAAAGTATATAAATTTTTAGTCCAATTAGCACCATGTCCTTTATGTAGTAGAACTAGCGTGGTATTCTATAGGACAAAAGATAATTGAGTTCCCTCATGACAATATTAAAACAATAAGCAGGAGAACTGACAATGCTGACATAACCCTGTCTTAATAGCATGGATTCATGTCCTGGCCATATGAGGGCAAACTGCTTCTGATTGCCTCTGTCAGTGGATACTAGGAAAAAAATAATAAAACATTTGCCTCATCGATAGCTGTGTACTAGGTCACCACAGAGCACAGACCACCAAGCTAAGCTCTCTGTGTATACCAAAGGTTCCAATGGAAGGGAGGCCCAAGAGGGAGGGGATATATGTATACATATAGCTGATTCACTTCAGCGGAAACTAGCACAATATTGTAAAGCAATTATACTTCAATAAAAAAAAAAAGAACTGTATTTTAGGTGACAGAGACTTGATTTCTTCTAGCTAACATCTCTCACTTTGAACTATTGTTGATATTGGCATCACTGTCTGATTATATTTGTGATTATCTGGTTATTCTCAAGCTACTTGGATTTTGCACTAGACAAAGACTCAAGTTAAACAGGGAATCATCACCCCTGAATCTTTCAGGTCTTTTATGGTGGTGTTTATGTCCACAGTTGCCCCCAGAGATATAGTGTTGCTTCTTTATTTGGAAAAATAGGTGGGCAATTCCTTCTTATCAAATATCAAAATGTCCCTCACTTAATGGGTCAGTAAATTGGAAGGATTCTGCCAGTTACTAAGTATGTCTATTCCCAATGTATTTCTAATTTTCTGTCACTGAGTAACAAATTACCACAAATTTAGCTGCTTAAAAAAAATACCTATTTATCACCTCGCAGTTCTGCAGGTGAGAATTCTGAATGGACTCGACCAGGTTCTCTGCTTGAGGTCTCACAAATTCAAAATCAAGGTTTGGCTGGGTTGGACTCTTATCTGAAAGCTCTGGAGAAGAATCCATTTCCAAATTCATTCCAATTGTTTGCAGAATTCTGTTCTTTGCAACTGGAGGGCTGAGGTGTTAATTGTCCTGCTAACTGCCACTGAAGACTGACTTCTGTGCCTCAAATCTCTGACTTCCTCTTCTGCCATTTCTTCCTTTATTTTGCTGTAAAGGATTCATGTTATTAGATTAGGCCCATTCAGATGATGTGTTTCTTGATACATAACATAACATAATCATGAGTGACAGCTCATCACATTCACCGATTCCACACGTGCTCAAAGAAGAGGATATTACACGAGGGGCAAGAGTCACTGGGAGTCATTCATAGAAATCTACTTGCACAGCAACATACATCTGTGGTCTGGGAATATAACCACAGTGTGGGTCCACAAATCCTTAGTCCCTGTGAATTAGACTCATGCCAAGACTTATAATTCATCATCTGACTTCCAAAAACCTCTAGTTTGCATGACAGGACCACATTATTATATGCCACGTCTCTGAGGCTTCCCTGGTGGCTCAGTGGTAAAGAACCTGTCTGCAATGCAGGAGACAAGGGTTTGATCCCTGGGTTAGGAAGATCCCCTGGAGAAGGAAATGGCAACCCACTCCAGTATTCTTGTCTGGGAAATCCCATGGACAGAGGAGCCTGGCGGGCAACAGTCCATGGTGTCGCAAAGAGTTGGACATGACTTAGCAACTAAGCACATGTCTCTGAGGAACAGACATCATCTTAGAGCCAATAATTTCTGGGACGTCCAGATACTTCCCATTCCCTTGTTCACTTTCACCCTAAAAAATGGCAACAGGTCCCTCTGAAGAAACTGGGGAAATATTCATCAGGTAAGCAACCCGAGAGTCTTTTCTCAAGGAGACTTGACCTCCCCGTCAATGGATTGGCCATGGATAGTTGAGCTATCCTGGATCGGGGAGCTGGAAATAAGACCATGAATCCTCACTATGGTAACTTGAGTCAGATTGGTATGCACTAAAGGTAAAAGTTTTCTATCTATAAGTCAAGATTGCATATCTATTTCATTACTAGGTACCCATTGATCAATTAGCCATCACCACAGTTTCCTGTGGGTCAAAACACTCTGATTGCCATTTCTCCCTGGGGCTTAATTTTATAATTGCACTCACTTATCTCTGACAATTAAGTTGCACCACAGGCCTCTACAACTCCTGGATCCCATTATTCCCACTGAAATTTGTGAGACCAATTTTCTTGTAGCATCTCCCATCATGGGTCTGCAAAGCACAGTCATCACAGAACTTTTCAAGAATTCCCTCCTTTTTGCCAGGAAAGTTCTAGCATTCAAATCTATTTGACTCTAGGGTCCTTTTGAATAAAGTCTTCAATTACCAAACCTAGTATTCTGTTCATGCCAATCCCAGCTGTATTTACATCAATACGTTAATCCCAAATCTTAGATGAATATCCTCCATTGACAAATTTGTTCTGATTTCATCATATATTGTGATCTATTACTTGATCTTTACTCTTAGAATCAACTCGCATAATCTCTAGACCTCTGTTGATAACTGCCAGCAAGACACTGCAAATCTAACAGCTTATAGATCTGGTAAAGATGGCTACAAATACTTTGTTATTTGTATTAGTGTGCTATAGGACTGCCATATAAAGTTCAATAGACCGTGGCTTAAACAACAAAAATTTATTTCCTTGGAGTTCTTAAGGTTGGGAGCCCAATACAAGGATATTGACAAGGTCAATTTTCTATAAGGTTCCTCTTTGGCTTGTAGACGGTCATCTTCTCCCTAAGTTTTCACATGGTCCTCCCTCTGTACATGTCTGGGTCCTAATAGCTTTTGCTTGTAAGAATACCAATCATTTTAGATTAGGGTGCAACTTACTGACATCATTTAATCTTGATTACTGATTTAATAACCCTATCTTCAAATACAGACATAATCAGGAATTCTAGGGATTAGGACTTCAACATATAAATTTGGGAGGGACAAAATTCCATGAACAGAGGAGCCTGGTGGGCTACAGTTCATGGGATCACAAAGAGTCGGACGCAACTGAGTGACTGAGCGTGCGCACACACACACTTCAGCCCTTAATACTATTCATATTTATTCATAAATAAGGAAAATGGTCATTCCTTCTCTTGAATATTGGGCTGACCCTGTGATCTGTTTTGGACATCAGGATGTGGTGGAAGTAATATTACATAATGTCGGAGGCTAGACCTCAGGAAATATGCAACTTGTGCCTTCCCCTAGGACCACATCTTCTTCAAAGCCACTTGCATGCTAAGTTGTTTCAGACTCTTGTGACCTCATGGACTGTAACCCATCAGGTTCCTCCGTCCATGGGATTTTTCAGGCAAGAATACTGGAGTGGATTGCCATGCCCTCCTCCAGGGGATCTTCCCAACCCAGGGATTGAACCAGAATTTCTTACATCTCCTGCATTACAGGAGGGTTCTTTACCACTAGCGCTACCTGGGAAGCCCAAAGTGAAAGTCGCTCAGTCATGTCAGACTCTTTTCGACCCCATGAACTGTAGCCCACCAGGTTTCTCTATCTATGGAATTCTCCAGGCAAGAATACTGGAGTGGGTAGCCATTCCCTTCTTCAGGGGATCTTCCCGACCCAGGGATTGAATCCGGGTCTCCTGCATTGCAGACAGATTCTTTACCGTCTGAGCCACCTCAAAGCCACTTACCATGGAAGAAGACCCACTACTGCTGGAGGAAGAGGTCATGTGGAAGGAGATCCCAAACAATCTCAAACATTCCACATGCAGGTAAGCTCCCAACCAAAAAACTGCCAGATTGAGCCCTAACCAAACTGGAGTGATGTGAGAGGTAATATATAATGGTTCGTTCAAGTCACTGAGTTTCAAGGTGGATTGTCACCCAAGGCTAAACTAAAACAATAGGCTAGCCCCTTTTGGAGCAAGTCTTCTACCTCTATCTGAACAGAAATTCTGACTGTCCTGAGGAGCCTGGAGGCAGAGATAGTAGGAAGTCCTAAGAATTCATCTTTTGCCTGGGTGAAGTTAATGAAATGGATTTATGGATGGGAAGCCTTCCTCTCACACAGGGACAGCAAGGAGTTTTCAAAGGGTGTTGTCAGCTGCTGCTGTGTCCATTCAAAATTCCCATCCCATGCTTCGGGGTCTCTCTCTATGCCCCAGCCTTCTGCTTTTCCAGAAGAAAGACACCAGCCTTTGGCTCTGCAACTCCACAGCCCTTACAATCAGGCCCTGAGCTTAACCCTCAGCTGCTATTACTGGGCATTACACACTCATTCAGAATGACCACAGGGGCTTTCTGATTTTACCCCTGTGCCCTCTCAAGGACATTCAAGTCTTGCAATTTGTCATTTGTCCTTTTCTCTGTATATATTCTCCAGTGCCCCCAGATGCAAGCTGCCCAGATGACTTCCCTGAAATCTCTGTTGTTGCCATAGTGACTAAGTATCTCAAACCTTTGATTTCCCAAGGTCTTGGCCTCCACCAGCACTCTCCTGTGCTACCACCAGTAATAATTTAGGTAATTGACACCAACACATGGCACAAATTACCAGCATCTCATTTTCCCCAGCAAGGAGGTGAGCAATCCAAACCCTGAGTCCTATTTAACCAGCTCTGATACAATCACTGTATAAGACAGGATCTTAACTGAGAGTTTATTTTATTTTTTTATAATTTTATTTATTTATTTTTTGCTGTGCTAGGTCTTTGTTGCTGTGCTTGGGCTCTCTCTAGTTGCAGTGAGAAGGGGCTAGCTACTCTCTATTTGCACTGTGCGGGCTTCTCATTGCGGTGGCTTCTCTTGCTGCAGAGCATGGGTTCTAGGACATGCAAGCTTCAGCAGTTGTTCTTCCCAGACTCTAGAGCACAGGCTGTATAGTTGTGGCACATGGGCTTTCTGGGCTTTGTAGCTCCACGGCATGTAGGATCTTCCTGAATCAGGAATCAAACCTGTGTCTCCTGTATTGGCAGACATATTCTTTACCACTGAGTCACCTCCAAATAGGGAGGAACTATTTGCAAATGCATGGACAGAGGTAAGGAGGCTGAAGAACTTGGACCATCCACCGTAGGATGCTATATACACTCCTAGGTCTAAATGGAACAAAGGATGGGACTAGTCACCAGAACCAGCAAGAGCTGAAACTGTAGGAGAGATCTGACCCATTAGAGCCGTGGCTTTCAAGCAAGATGTACAAGCACTCAGAAGCCTTCTGGGTAGGAGTCCAGGGAAACCAAAACCCCAATCTCTCTCTCTCTTCCAACCTGCTCTCTCCTGTCAGCTTCTTCTATTGGCCTGAACCATTAAGGAGCCAGGGGGCAAGGGAGCCACGTGAATGCTGTTCATAGATGTCAGCCTCAGGGCTAGGAGCAGGTGGAAATGGGAGCAGAGCAGACCTGGAGAGGCCCAGCACCGTGACAACAATCCAAGTCTTCTTGTTGTCTATCTGGACACTCTCTTCAGTTCAGTTCAGTTCAGTCACTCAGTCATGTCCAACTCTTTGCGACCCCATGAACCATAGCACTCCAGGCCTCCCTGTCCATCACCAACTCTGGAGTCCACCCAAACCCATGCCCATCGAGTCGGTGATGCCATCCAACCATCTCATCCTCTGTCGTCCCCTTCTCCTTCCGCCCTCAATCTTTCCCAGCATCAGAGTCTTTTCCAATGAGTCAGCTCTTCGCATCAGGTGGCCAAAGTATTGGAGTTTCAGCTTCAGCATCAGTCCTTCCAGTGAACACCCAGGACTGATCTCCTTTAGGATGGACTGGTTGGATCTCCTTGCAGTCTCTCTACACAAAATCTAAACTTACTGTCACTACATTCTAATTGTGGCCCTAATTAGGACATGCTTCCTATTTTCTCTGCGTGTTCTGAATTTCACCAGAACACAGACGTAACGTCCTAAGCATGGGTCACTGACTGTGGGCAAAGTTCTTGGGTTTGCTTTTGTTGTTCTTACTCCATTTTTCCCTTATATTGATTCGCTTATCCTTTTAAAAAATTTCATTCCCAACTCACTTTGCCCCCCCTCCTAAACAGCTATGCTAATGCATTTGTTAGCTCTTCTTGAATTTACTTTGTAAGTATGCAATTTTATTTTAGGAGAATTGGTGTCTTGAAATCACAGCTATGGTATTGCACTGTAGGGTTCATTCTTTTCTTTAGCTTTTTCTGTGTGTGTTAGTCGCTCAGCAGTGTCCAACTCTTTGCAACCCCGTAGACTGTACCCCACCAGGCTCCTCTGTCCATGGAATTCTCTAAGCAAGAATACTGGAGTGGATTGCCATTTCCTTCTCTAGCGGATCTTCCCAACCCAAGGATTGAACCCTGGTTTCCTGCATTGAAGGTAGAGTCTTTACCATCTGAGCTATTTAAGTCAGCATTGTATTTTTAAGATCCATTCTTGTTACTATGTATATAACCAGTGGCTTCCCTGGTGGCTCCGCAGTAAAAGAATCAACCTGCAGTGTAGGAGATGCAAGAGACATGAGTTCCATCCCTGGGTTAGGAAGAACTCCAGAGCAGGAAATGGCAACCCACTCCAGTATCCTTACCTGGAAAATATCATGGACAGAGGAGCCTGGTGGGCTATGGTCCCTGGGGTCGCAAAGATTTGGACACGACTGAAGTGACTGAACACGTATAACTAGTTGGCTGTTTCTGACTACTGCTAACCAGTACTCTGGAGTTGATATCTAATCATTTCACTGAGGCATTCCCTCCAGTGGTGAATGTCTACATGGCTTCCATCTCCCAGATACTGCAAACAACCCTCTGATGCATACCCTCTACCTGTGTCCTCAGGAAGCAGTGTGAGAATTACTCAGAGCTGTATATTCCAGATTATTCTCCTAGGTTGAAAGAAATCTTACTTTTGGATCTCCTGTACATGAGTTCTCATTCTCATTTTTAATGTCACTCGATTTTTTAAAATTTCACATTCAAAAAATGAAGATCATGGCATCTGGTCCCATCACTTCATGGCAAATAGATGGGGAAAAAAAGGAAACAGTGACAGGCTTTATTTTCTTGGGCTCCAAAATCTCTGCTGATGGTGACTGCAGCCATGAAATTAAAAGATGATTGCTCCTTAGAAGAAAAGCAATGACAAATCTAGACAACGTATTGAAAAGCAGAGATATCACTTTGCTTACAAAGGTCCAGATTAGTCAAAGCTATGATTTTTCCAGTAGTCATATGTGGGTGTGAGAGTTGGACCAAAAAGAAGGCTGAGCACCAAAGAACTGATGCTTTCCAATTGTGGTGCTGGAGAAAACTCTTGAGAGTCCCTTGGACTGAAAGGAGATCAAACCAGTCAATCCTTAAGGAAATCAACCCTGAATATTCCTTGGAAGGACTGATGCTGAAGCTGAAGCTCTAATACTTTGGCCACTTGATGCACAGAGCCAACTCGTTGGAAAAGAGCCGACTCATTGGAAAAGACCCTGATGCTGGCAAAGAGTGAAGGCAGGAGGAGAAGGGGAGGACAGATGATTGGATGGCATCATTGACTCGATGGGCATGAATTTGAGCAAACTCCAGGAAATAGTGAAGGACAGAGGAAACTGGTGTGCTGCAGTCCATGGAGCCACAAAGAGTAAAACATGACTGAAGGACTGAACAACAATTGTTTGTGATACTTTTATTCGATCAAGATTTTTTTTATTATGAACTGTATTTTAGCATTGTTTACATCAGTCTTTTTACCTAAATTTCTTAACTATAATCATAACATAGAATAATAGAAATGAAAGACACCTAAGTTGGCCAATTCTCTTATTTTCTGAATGAGGAAAATGGAGGCTAGAAGGAAACTTCTAATTCAATTGAAATTTTGTTTAGTTCAGTTGCAGGTAAATTATTGAATACCCTATTTCTTTTTCTTCCATTTTTTATTGAAGTATAGCTGATTTACGATGTTGTGCTAGTTTCAGGTATAGAACAAGGTGATTCAGTTTTACATACATATGTATCTTTTTTGGTCAGATTCTTTTCTCTTGCAGTTTATTACAAAATATTGAGTATAGCTCCCTGTGTTATACAATAAGTCCTTGTTGGCAATCTATTTTATATGTAGTAGTTGAGTACCCTATTTCTGATGTCCCAGGCCTCTGAGAGAAGGTCTATATTGACTCTGGCTGCAACCTGGCGAAGCTGGTGTTACTACACTCATGTCACAACATGTTAACTGGGTCACATAGAGTTCCTAGCATGGCAGGGTTGATGAGCCCAAAAGCTGTGCCTCCTGACTCCAAGTCTCATGTGTTTGCCTACAATGCACTGGAAGCTCTGTAGATGGTTTGAGATGCCTCTGCTAAAGCTGAACCAACAGAAACAAATATTGATTGCATTATAAATCTAGGTGTGTCCCACTGTGTTTCATCATGTCTCCCAAAATAAATCAATTTATCTCATTTCCCAAAATAAATCAGATGCCTTGGCCTCATCGAATGGCTATAAGTAGACTACTGGTCACTGGTCACACTTATGATTTCACCTCTGCCTTTCTAAAGCATGCTTTTGAAAGTTAAATGTATTTGGTGAAAAGGAAGAGGTTCTCAATATAAAAGTAGATTTAGGAAAATATTTGCCTTCTCTAAAAAAGCATGATCCTAAATCAGATTATCAATCATAATAGTTAACAGCTACTTTATTTTTTTTAAATAAATTTATTTATTTTATTTGGGGGCTAATTACTTTACAATATTGTAGTAGTTTTTGCCATACATTGACATGAATCTACTTTAAATTGAGTTTTTTACCCTATTCTGGTCACTGTAAGGCTAAGTTCAAAAAGCATAATCCTTTGCCATGTGCCTTGTGCCTACTCTCTTTAAGATTCAGATTATGGGCACGAATAGTATGTCTCGCTTGGCCTTGGTGCCTGTGCCTCTCAGCTCTCTAATATCACCCCCACCTGGGTGCACAAGTTCTCAATAAAAGCAGCTCCCTGGCCCTCACGTGGTTCTTTCTCCCTGTGTGTACATTCCTCCTCAGAGAGAAGAGATCATTGTAGCATAGTCGAAACCTCACCCCGAACCCCTGATACTTGAAACCACTCATGTATATGTCATTTGCATGTCAGCAATTAGGTAGCAGTTTGGGAGATTTTCAGTGACATTCCCAAGTCACCTGAGTGGTGGAGAGGAATGCCCAGCTATCCTGTGCTCCACTCGTTGATGGGCATTAGGGCTGGTCTGTTGGGAAATGCAAGTGATCAGTTTCTTCCTAAAGACAGAAGCATAATAGCTGGTGCTGCTGTTGGGAGATACTGGTGAAGAGATTTTTGACTGCTAGATTATAGGTTTGCCGACACTGATGCTTGCTTGTAAATAAAATATACCCACGCGATAGTTCTTTGGCATTCTCTCCTAGCTTTCCTTGCTAAACCCAGTTCACCCCCCATGCTATCCCAAGTCTTCTCTGAATCAGCAGTAGGAGACCTGAGGTCTACCTCCAAGCCCTTCCCTTCAGTCTGCAGAGGGCAAAGCTTGGTCTCGGGGCTCAGAATCCTCTCCCACATACTTTTGTCACTCCTGTCCCCGGGACACCCAGTTTCTTTTCGGAACCTCAAGACTCTTCCATTCTTCTCCCTCACCCTCTATAAATCAACAAGTTCCCAGATAGGCATCAGGGATTCTTGTCAAGTCTTAGACAAGGTCAGACACTTAGAGATTATCTTTTCAAAAGCCTTTGAAGGGAGGAGGCTGTCTCCAGCACTCTGGCAGACAGTCCCTGTCCACTCCCTTCTCCAGGGGATCTTCCAGATCCAGGGATCAAACCCAGGTCTCCCACATTGCAGGCAGATTCTGAGCCACCAGGGAAACCCACTTTGCCTCCGTTGCTCACTTGTGCGTCGCCCCTGTGTTGCTCCCTCATTGGGAAAGAGTGCCAGCCTGGCTGTGGTCCGAAATCACCTTCCTGCATTTCCTCAACTTTGAGCAACAAGGCAGCTCCTGGTGTCACCCAGTTCAGAGTGCACCTCCTGTCTCTGGACAACTGTCTGGGCACAGTCACTGAATCTTGACTTCTCCAGAGAAGCAGCACCATCCCCTGGTGGTGGTGTTGTTCAGTCGCTCAGTTGTTTCCGATTCTTTGCGACTCCAGGGACTGTAGCCCGCCAGGCTCCTCTGTCCATAAGATTTCCCAGACAAGAATACTGGAATGGGTTGCCATGGCCTCCTCCAGGGGATCTTCCGGACCCAGGGAATGAACCGCAACTCTTTTGTCTCCTGCATTGGCAGGTGGATTCTTCACCCACTGAGCCACCTGGGAAGCCCCTTGTGTACCTTTTGCAAGTAAACTTAGGTCAAAGGCTTTTCTCTGTAAGGGGTATTTCCCTCTTTACTCATAAGCCTTCTTGTAGAATGAAGGACTCAGCCCTAAAAGGCACCTCAAGAATTCGTGCAAGTGTTTAGCTGCTGCTGGGGATTAATAGCACCTTTCATGGTCACTCAAAGGAGACCAGGTAAGCAACCACGTATCTCTCTCACCCTGTGTGTGCTGTGGGCTCCAGAATGACAGTGACAGAATAAATAGGAGATGGGAAGAGCCCCCCAGCACACAGGCAGGCACACAACAGGAAGGACCTTGGGCTTTGCCTTGGGCAGGTGGCTAAGATTCCTGCCAAGACTCCATGAAAGGAAAATAAAGGCTATAATGCAAGGAAGCCTGTCCAGGATAAACTGCCCTAATCAGAAATAAAAGGGACGAGACTGAGGGCTGGAGGACTGCGCTCCATGGGATGCTGGATCACCCGACCACGCTGAGAGAGGCTGCTCCTGCCAGAGAATTCGTTGCTTCATTAGCCAGAGCCAGGTTCAGTCAAGAAAGTTAATTGAAGTCTGTGGCCCTGTGCTTTCACAAAGGACCTCAGCTGCCACACATTGTAGTCGCAGACAAGACACATCCTGGTATTACAGCCCTTGCTTCCCCTCTCTCCAGCCAGCCAGAGGAGCCTGAGAACCTTTCTTAAAGGAGCGGAACTGGATTTACTTGGAAACGTCCATCTTGGGTCCTCACAAGGCAAAGGGTTATTATTATAAAAAAAAAAATTAACAGGAGATAATTTCCTGAGTGTATATGTATGGGTGTGTAGGAGTGTGTATGTATGTATGTTAGCATGTGTATCAACAATTAAATGAATCGTCATCCCAGGAAGCATGTGAATGGCATACAACAATAGCTGCAGAAGCTCAAGCATTGGTCTTAGAGTCAAGGAAGACTGCACCTTAGTCTCTTGAGGTCTGATCTGGCCTTTCCAGATTGGGTATTTCAAGGACTTCGAGACCATAGATGATCTATGTGAGGATGATTCTATTTAAGATTGTATACAAATGAACGTGTGACTGATTCACTTCACTGTACAACAGAAACTAACATACCATTGTAAAGCAGCAACTCATTGTATACAAATGAGTATATTTATAAAACAATAATTAGTCCTGCAATTTGAAAAAATGTATATATGAATATATGCCTGGCTCTGGTCCAAAATCTATCTATTTACCTGGATACCTATCTATCTATCTATCAGTCATATCATACCCTTCTGGAAGAAGGCTGAGGATAAACATTATGGCCGAGTTTTCAACCCACAGTGTCAGTAGCAGAAACGGCACCATTTCCTCCCCAAACCTCCCAATTGCCTCTAAAAAACCCATGTAACCATCAATACTATTCTATGAAGGTCCTTGTCAATTGGCTTAACAGATTCCAGTTTTCAGGGTCTGGCATCTTTTTATGCTTACTCTCAACTGGGATTGGAGCTTCCTGGAAGATCTTTCCTAAAACTGTGTGTAGAATCTTCAGATGAACTCAAAGTTTAACAGAATTGCTCTCCCAGATGAATGCAGCTATTACATACCACCACCCCTCCTTGGGAGCCTGCTGGGATTCCCAGTAGAGATCAGACCATGGCCACTGGGGTCATTGCACTTGCCACACCATCCCCCATTGACTTGCTCTCTTAAAATGGGCCCCCACCTCACCCCTACACCTGCTAGGCCCATTTTCAGGAGGCTTCAGAGAAGTTAAAAATAGCTCCTCATCAGAAAAAGCTTGAGCCCCCTGCTTTAATGTGAAAACTTTGAGAATGGCCTTTTCAGCTTCAAAGCCACCACGGTGGGTGATGCATCAAAGACAGGGCAGTGTTAGCCTTTGATGGTCTGGTGTCTTTAAAGCAGTGGTCCTAACCTTTTTCTAGGTCATAGACCCCTCTGGAAACCTAATGAAGCCTATGGAGCCACATAGCATAAAAATACACACGCTTAATGAAAAAATTGCCTGTAATTTCAGTGAACTGGTGGATACCCTAAACACTACTCAGAGACCCCAAGATAAAAATTGCTAGTCAAACATCATAGCTAAGAGACATCAAGATGTCTTTTCGAGTCTTCTCTAAAGGACCTCAATGGGCATTGATCCCTCTGATCTCGTTTCTCAGTATTTTTATTTTTCCCTATTTCTCAGGGATCTGCTACATTAATCCATTCATCCTGGATTGACATTCAGTAAACACATATGGTTTGGGTTGTATTGTTTTTATGGTTAGTATCCATTCTGATTGGTACATGCCCATGTCTCATAGGTTTGTTTTGAGTATTACCTCTGTATTCATCATTCATCCATCCATCTAGAGATCCTTCCATCCAACTACTCATTCAACCCCAGTCAGTCCTTTATTCTCAGGATCCTCCATGTCCTAGGAACTGTTCTAGGCACTAGAAAGACAAGAGGAAACAGACATTGATTCTCTGCCTTCGTGTCATTTACAATTGAAAGAAGAGATGAACAAACAAACAAAAAATATAATGTAATGGGATAAATGCTCAGAACATTTTGAGAGCATATAGAGGGGAATTTTAGTCCAGATTTGGGGCAGGGGATAAGGTATACTTTCCAAAGAAAACTTACGTATTCTGAGAATAAAAGATAAGTATAATTATCCAAATATAGTGCAAGTGAAAGAGTAGATGAAAGAATGTACAATTGTTCAGAGGTTTGAATTTTATCCTGAAGGCAACAGAGAGTAACTGCAAGGTTTTAAGCATTGAGATTTCTAGAATTGAGTTTTCCAAAAATCAATCCAGTTCTGCAGAGAAGAAAATGGATTAGAGGAATCAAGTCTACAGGCAGGAAACCAGTTAGAGACCTGTTGCAATATCCCAAATGGTGGTCTAGACTTGATCATGGCAGCTGGGTTGGAAGAAAGAGATGAATTGGTAAGATACAGAGGGTAGAAATGATAAGATTTTACGACTAGCTGAGAGAGGAGAACTAGCCAAGGATGATGCCCTGGTTGCTCAAACAGGCAACAAAATAATTGGGTCCACTGCTTACGGGAATAGTAGAAAAGAAGCCAATTTGGCAGGGAGGCAAGAAGATAAGACACATGCAGCTTTTGACACATTGAGTTTGAGCTGCCCACAAGACATCAAGTAGATGCTTCAAGCAGAGGCATCTAGCAGCCAGTTGGGTCTAAAATGCAAGAAAGGTCCAGCCTGGCAGTACAAATTTGGAAATCACTAGTGCACATATGGTCCTTACCTCCTGGAGCAGAGTGTGAGGAGTGGAGATTTGCAATAAGGGAAGTGTTGCTTTTTTGCCTGGAGAATTCCATGGACAGAGAAGCCTGGCAGGCTACAGTCCATGGTATTGCAAAGAGTCGGATACGATTGAATGACTTTCACTTTCTCAGTGTTGCAACTCTGGGAACTCTTCAGAGATGTGTGCATTTTTTTCATTGTCACAATGACAATAGGAAGCAATAGTTGGCTTTTATTGGGTGGGGGCCAGGCATGCTAAATGTCCTCAGTGTTGGAGACTTTTCCATACAAAAAACCCTTTACCCTGAACGTCTCTCTTGCTGTTTATAGCATTCTGAGCTTAGACTCTGACTCCAAATAAATACTACACACCTTTTACATGGCTTTCATATGCACTGAATTTCATATACATTGAATTTAACATACATCGAATTTTCCAGGAAAGTAGCTATAGGTTAAGGTGAGGGAAGGTTTTTTGTAAAGATGAAGCCCATACTTGTATTTTCAGCTCAAGCTTCTCTCCTGAAACCCTACCTTGTCTAACCATCCACATGCTCAAAATCTCCACTTGGAAGTGTAACAAGCTCTGGGTGCTCGTGCGTGCTCAGTCGTATCTGACTCTTTGAGACCCCATGGACTATAGCCTACCAGGCTCCTGTCTTCAGGGGATCTTCCAGGCAAGAATACTGGGTTGCCATTTCCTTCTCCAGGTGATTTTCCCAACCCAGGTATCAAATTCACTTCTCTTGTGTCTCCTGTATTGGCAGGCAGGTTCTTTACCTGCTGAGCCATCAGAGAAGCCTCATCCTTGGGACATTCTTTGGTTAAGCCACACAGTCTTACTTACTTCATCACTTGACCTTGACTCTGTTTTCTAGAAGGAAAAAGGACAAGGCTCCGCTATTCTGTGTGGAAAGCTTTCAGAAGTTGGAAGACAGGTTAAATCCTCAGACTTGGCATTTCCTTTCATTGTCCTTGTCCTCTCATTTAAACATCCCCTGGTCCTATATCCCTTCAGTGTCCTCATGGTATCCTCTGCATGGGCTCCAATTTGCTTCTATGCTTCTTACAGTCAGGCCTCAAGACTGGACACGACATTCTAGATGTAACATGGCAGGTGCATGGTTGAACAGGAGCAGAACCCGATGTTTTATTTATTTATGCAGTCATTTCACATTGGTCCAAAGCTTTGAATGTTATCCTAAGGGTAATGGAGGCTAACTGCAGGAGAATGATAATTAGAATTGAGTTCATCTAAGGCCACCCCAGCTCTCCAGGGAAGAGAATGGTGGGGAAGAATCAGGTGTAAAGCAGGAAGTCAGGCAGAAAGCTGTTGCCTTGTTCCAGGTGCCAGCGGGTTCATTCGGAACTTCTCGCCTGTAAATTCTTTTAACACGTGTTCTGCAAGGCTGGATTACCTCTGTATTATGCTTTTGAACTCAGATTTCAGCTTCCTTTATTCAAAGATTGGGAGACAAGAGTGCTCATTTTTTTCTTAATCCTTTATCCATTTGTATTAAGGTAAAAGGCTTCCTTTTTGTGCTCCTTTAACATGTGTTTTAAATTTTTTTTTAACATTTTTCTGAGTATTCAGGTTGTTTATATTCCCCCACCCCCACGAAAGAACCTGTAAAGGGAGACCCTGGGCCTTTTTCATTTTATATCCTCCACAGCACGTAGCCAAAGGCCTTATATGTAGCTAAACTCGTCATATTGGTTGAATTAAGCTAGGGGGGAATAGGGCTGAATTAAAAGCTGCTGTTAAAATGCAAATATGCTATCTGGGCTCCACAAGACATTAAGGTACCCATTAAAACCTTGGCACAGAGTAATTTATTGAATCAGTTAATAACCACCCAGTAAGCAGTGAAGGGCTGAAACCCAGGAAAGTATTGACTTGAGAGAGAGCTTCTCGAGAGAGGGTTGTGGGGTGCAGAAATGAAACACAAACCTAGCCAGGCTGAAGGGTAAGCTTGAACCCTGCATCCAATAAAGTGAAAAGGAACGCTGAAAGTGAAAATGTTAGTGTCCAACTCTTTGCGACCCCATGAAGTGTAGCCTGCCAGGCTCCTCTGTTCATGGAATTTTACAAGAGAGAATACTGGAGTGGGTTGCCCTTCTCTTCTCCAGGGGATCTTCCCAATCCTGGGATTGAACCTGGGTCTCCTGCATTGCAGGCAGATTCTTTACCATCTGAGCCACCAGAGAAACCTTGAAGCCAGCGTAAACAGAGTTCTGGTTCCAATGATGCTCAGTGACCTTGGGATCAACCCTTCTGGATCATGGTCTTGTATAGTTGAATGGCAAAGACTTTTCCAGCTTGTTTTTCATTTCTGACGGTTACAAGCATTACCATCAGGAGCAGGTGTTTCCCTGATGTGCTGTAGGCTGATGCCTGGCACATAGTAGGCATTCATAGAATACTGGTTCTGATTTGAATGAATGAAAGTAACCATGGGGCATTAGCCTGACATGGGTTTGAAAGCCAGTGCCACTGTTTCCCACCAGCTTGCTCTAGTTAAGCTCACAGTCTCCCTTTTTCAATCTATGAAATAAGAAGGTGCCTTTCCATTGCCTGGCTCTCAGTTTATCACAAAGATTCAATGAGAAAGTCTACAAAGCATCTTGCACATAGCAGTTCAATAAGGACTGATTCCTGAGCAGCTAACGCACCCAGTGCAATTGCTACACATTTCTGGCCAGAAAAGAAATTGCTTAGCATCTGGCTTTATCTGAAATTTTTCCCTTCCAATTTCTGACCGAATATGACATGCACCATTTTGGGTAGACTTTTCCTAACTCTCTGTATGTGAACTTGGGCTGAGGTTTTATGCGCTCAGGTGTCTCCTCTTGTCTTTCTCCCAAAGAAAGAAACTAAAACATGCATATGTTCACTCATCCCTTTGGAGCAATAGCAGTAAACAACCAACAGGCTGCAGGAACCAAGCGCCAGCCCCTATGTGGCAATGAATTTCTAGCAGCCCTTGCATAAAAGGGCAAGTGGCCCCCACTGGAGGGGAGAGTTTACAACTCACAGGTGCAAGAATGATTTTTCAATTAGGGATAATATTGTTCTTCATCATGTTTTCCTGGAGCCTTGCAGGAGGAGGGGCTCCAGTCAGGTGGGAACTCAGCACCGCGGTTACAGTTTAGCCATCTGAGATGTATTTTCCAAGCTTCTGATCTCATAGCTTTGCATTGTAAAAGTCCATGGTGATGTTTGACTCCACTTACATGAATGGGCAGACTCAGGGGTAATCTTTTTAAAATTCTTGCAAATGTACAGACATATTCAAAGGTCCTTTTTGAGCTAATCAGGCTGAACTGTCCTTTTGGCTCCAAATCTACTGTCCAAATCTACTTGATTTTCCCTTTTAATGTCTCGCCTATCCATCTTATCCTTTCAAGCAAGCCCTTGCTCCTACTGGTTAGGATGAATAGCCAAGGTAGCAGAGCCTGTGTTCTACCTGAAATGAAGGAGTTCAGATGAACAGAGGGGAAGTAGCCAGGTGTTCCAGGTTGTGACAACCATGTGGGTGTGTGTCCAGCGTGGACGGAGGACAATGAGGAAACCATTGTATGTGAAGTGGAGAATTTGTCCAGATGCTGAGGAAGAAGTTGGAGACAGGTGATTGTCAAACTGTTGAGAAGCTTGACTGTCTTATCGATGTATTTTTTATTTTATTATAGATCCTGTGGGAAACCACTGTTTGTTTTAGAAAAGAGGAATTTTGTCATCAGTCTGGTGTCCACGCAAAGACAGATTGCAGCAGAGACTAGAAACAGTGAGATTCATCAGGTTTATTCTGGATTCTTATGTGGGGGAACAAAGTGAACGTAATTCAACTTAACATGCTTTAAACCCAACAGTGTAACAGGCACAGAGGCTTCCCTGGAGGCTCAGATGGTAAAGAATCTGCCTGCCAATGTAGGAGACACAAGACATGTGGGTTAGATCCCCTGAGTCAGAAAGATACCCTGGAGCAGGAAATGGCAACCCACTCCAGTATTCTTGCCTGGAAAATTCCATAGACAGAGGACCCTTGCAGGCTACAGTCCATGGGGTCCCAAAGAGTTGGATATGACTGAGTAACTAAGCAGGTAACAGGCATAGCGGTGAAGGCTGTGGGGAGCCAAGATGTGACTAAAGCTGAATTTTACCCTCAAGATACACAAATGCAATGCAGATTCATATTCAGCAAATGCTTACTGCATGTCCATGCCATCAGTTAGGAACGCTTTTGATCACAAGTACCAGAAGACCCAAGTAACTGTGGCTTAAACAAAAAGACTTTATTTACCTTATATGACAAGCCTGGAAATTGCATTAGTGTGTTAGCCCATTGGTAGGCAGATGATCACCATCTCCCAGCCCTCCCAATTCAAACCTGCTCATCATCCTCTTCACTACAGTTACCACATAGTTGTAGACCATGCCTCCAAGCCAGCCAGGAACCTGCCATTGACGATTTTGTTGTTGATTTCCCAGAATTTCAACTTTTACAGCTACTTTAGTTCATACATAAAACTGGTCAGCATCCCTGAGAGGAGAATACCTTTTCTTCTCAGCATTCCCCATGCCCAATCCCTCAGCTGGCATTTCTCTTTGTATATCTGAACTTGCTTCCTGTAAGCTTCAAGTACAGACTCATATAAAAAAGTAACAAGTAGCCAACTTCCTCCCCCATGGTAGAAGTCATATATTCAATAGTCACTAATTGAGGTACCTAGTGGCTAAAATCTGGGTTGAATTTAGAGATGCCATTGAATGAATTTCTGCCTTCTTGGTCAGAATTTCACATGTGCGGTGATGACTCTATATTTAATAAAAAAAAAAATGAGCATGTGAATTTGTGAGACATTGTATCTATCTACTTTACAATTCTGGAACATTTGTAGATTTGAGAACCCTGAATAATAATTCCATTGTTTCTGGGAGGTGTCCAACCTCTGGTTTAAAGCATTTTCTCTTTTTGACTTCACTCTGTATGATAGACTATAGGTCCATCTACCTCCCTACAAATGACCCAATGTGTTCCTTCTTATGACTGAGAAATATTCCATTGTATACATATATCTTCTTTATCCATTCCTCTGTTGATGGACATCTAGGTTGCTTCCATGTCCTGGCTATTGTAAATAGTGCTGCAATGAACACTGGGGTGCTTGTGTCTTTTTGAATTATGGTTTTCTCCTGGTATACACTCAATAATAGGATTGCTATGTCATATGGTAGTTCTATTTTTAATTTTTTTAAGGGGCCTCCATATTGTTCTCCAAAGTAGCCATATCAATTTACATTCCCACCAACAGTGCAAGAGGGTTCCATCTTTCTCTACATCCTCTCCAGCATTTACTGGTTTTAGATTTTTTTTTTTATGATGGCTGTTCTGACTGGTGTGAGGTGATACTTCACTGTGCAATGTGTAAAATAGAAAGCTAGTGGGAACCTATGCAGGGAGCTCAGCTCAGCGCTCTGTGATGACCTAGAGGGGTATGGGATGGAGGTGGGTGGGAGGAAGAGCCAAGAGGGAGGAGATATATGTACACTTATAGCTGATTCACGTTGTTGTACAACATTGCAAAGCAGCTCTACCTCAATAAAAATAAATAAAACAAAACATTTGGTGTTTGCAACAACCCTATGGAGACTTTTTAAACAAGGAAACCAAGACAAGTACAAAATAAGAAAAGCAGATTCGCCGAAGCAGGGACACCAGTGTCAAGTAAATGTGTATTCAAATCCTGAAAAGTGAAAGTGTCAGTTGAATTAGACTCTTTCTGACCCCATGGACTGCAGCCAGCCAGGCTCCTCTGTCCATGGAATTCTCCAGGCAAGAATACTGGAGTGGGTTGCCATTCCCTTCTCTAGAGGATCTTCCCAACCCAGGGATCGAACTCAGGTCTCCTGCATTGCAGGCAGATTCTTTACCATCTGAGTCACCTATCCCCATGCTAACATGGTTTGGGAATTCATTCTTTTTTTCCTTCTACCCCCAGGACCCTTAGCCCCACTGCTAAACTGAAGCTAACCTCTGTTGTTTTATTTTCAACCTTTTCTGTACCCACACGTGCCGCTGGACACAAGGTTCTGGCCTGGAATGTGCAGGGGTGATTTGTCATTTTACAGAACAAATACAGTTTGGGTGAGAAGAGAGCCAAGTGATAAATAATCTCAAACCAGAAAGCTACCATGGAAGTTTTGAAGCAAAAGAGAAAAACAAAAACAAACCCCAAGAAAGCATAAAAGCTCAGGATGATTTATTTCATAATTTAAAAATCAAAATCGCCTTCGGGTGGTAGGTCTTATTTGCCCAGTTCTCCCCTAGAGTGAGTCATAATAGCTAAGTCATATACCCTTGGAAAAACCAGGGCTTTTCTAGTGGGAAGACTGAGACATCATTAAGCTCAGAACTGTGTGTGGTGGTGCCAAAATCAAATGTCCTTTGAAATGAAGACCAACAGAGAGAAAGCCTCAGGGTCTGTGCTACATTCCTCCAGACCAATATGGTCCCCACAGTCTCATCCAGGAGGTGGCAAGGAAAAAATTATGAGGAGTGGAAAATCACTTTGGCCTTAGGGATAAGAGAAATGTGGGGGAGATTTATAAATTCAGAGCTGGGTGGACAAGGGGGAAGGATGATAGTAATGATAAGGGGTAGGATTAAATTGTCTCTAACAGGGACATGGTTAGATACAGCCACCAACAATCCAGACCTGTATCAGTTACCTACTGCCACAGTAATGCAGCATAACAAACAGTCCCCAAACCTCAGAGGCATATAGCAGGAAGCATTGATCTTCTCTCCCAAGTCTATGGGCCAGGCTTAATCTCAGCTGATCTTGTTGCTATATCTGTGGTCAGTTGCTGGGTCCACTGGGGGATGGCTGATGTAATTCACTCCCCTGTCTGGCAGTTGGCTGGCTATTAGCTGAAGCAATGGACGTGGAGGTGGAGGAAAAGCAAAAGTTTTCTTTGATGCTTTTAGGGTCCCTGACGGGGTCTGAAAATTAAACTGACAAAGACAGATTAACAGGAGAAACGCATATACATTTATTTCATAGAAGTGCTACATGACATAGGAGCCTTCAGAGGAAATGCAACACCAAAAAAGCAGTTAAGCCTAAGTATTTTTGTGCGAGGCTTGATAAAGAGGAGTTTGTCATAGGAAAGTACGATCGGTGAAGAGTGAGAGGTAAGTGCAATAAACTGAGGGAAACTTAGTAAGACTTGTTTGTTCAGATGCTTCTCAGCATCCCTTTGTCTTCAGAGATAAGAATGCTCTATTCCCCCTGGTGTGGGGAGGACAACTCTCTCAGGAGAGTTTTATGACTTGCTTCAAAGGGGAAGAGCATGGGAAAGGTCAGAGTCACCTTCCTACTTTCTGCTATTTTTCTCAAACTCCCTCAACTTAAAATATTCAACATGCCAAAGTGCCTTACTTGGAGGTAGTAAGTCCTGAAACCCATCATCTAGCCATCTTCCCATACATCTGCCATCATCCAGACTGAGCTTGTTCCTATGGTGATGACAAAGTTCCAGGAAAGAACGGAAACATGAAAGGCCTAGTTCCAAGGCCAGGTCAGATTCGCAGGACTGGAAAACAGATTCTTACTCTTGACAGGAGAAGCCCAAAGGCAAAGGGCACAGATGCAAAGACAAGGGGAGAACTGTGGACATGTCTATAATCAATACTCCACAAGAACGTTCCAAGGGGTGATGCTGCAGGAGAGAGCTTATGGAGTCACCAAGAGTGGGGTGAAGATCTGCTTGTTAGGGGGCAGATTTCATCTCAGAAGATAGGTGAAAATCATCCAAACTGTCCCATGATAAAATAGGGCTTTAAAGGCTAATATTTTACGTTGTAATAATTACTAATGCTGACCGAGTACTTATTGTGTACATACCAGACCATGTTCTGAATAGCTCTCAGGAATTAATCATAGCAGTGACACTTGTCAGCACACAGCTGTGGTATGTCCTACAGAAAGGGGCCTGCCTGGCTGAGAGCGCACACTACTGCCAAGTCTTGAGCCCAGATGTAAAGCTGTGTCCACTTGCAGGAAGGAGAATCTTTTCCTAATTCACATACAGGTAATGTGAAAACTCGCAGTAGCCCTACCTGCTTAGGAGGATAGCATTATTCTCCCTTCATTTTAGAGCTAAAGAAAATGAAGCCTTAAAGAATTTAGGTAAATTTCCCAGGAATAGATAGGCTTCAAGGAGAACAGAGATTTGGACACAATCTGACTCCACAGCCCATGGTTTTGACCATAGAACTATCCCATCATACTGTTGCAGCTGCTGCTGCTGCTAAGTCGCTTCAGTTGTGTCCGACTCTGTGAGACCCCATAGATGGCAGCCCACCGGGCTCCGCCGTTCCTGGGATTCTCCAGGTAAGAACACTGGAGTGGGTTGCCATTTCCTTCTCCAATGCATGAAAGTGGAAAGTGATAGTGAAGTTGCTCAGTCGAGTCCGACTCTTCGCGACCCCATGAACTGCCGCCTAACAGAAAAGAAGCCAATTCTGACTCCATGTTGGAACTTTTTCTTGAACTTGCTTTTCGTTGTCTTTGTTGTTATAATCACACAGAATGGACTGCCTCAGAGAATCCTGCCCCTCTTCCTGACTGTTTAATTAAAGTGCCTTTGTTCAGTATCCTGTCCACCTGTGGATGGCAGGAAGAATGAAATTAACACATCCTTTGCCCGAGGCTTGCCATTCTAGGAGAATGTTTACAAGACTAATGGCCTTTTTCACTTTGCTTCCTCATCCCCACCCCCCCATCTCTGATCTATAAAAGAACCTGGCATCCAGATCTGATAAAATGGTTATTTTCAGGTGCTAGCCTGCCATCTTCTTGGTCAGCCAGCTGCCCAAATAAGGTCTCTTCCTTTCCTCAACCCCTTGTCTCAGATTCATTGACCTATCGTGCAGGCAACAGAGCAAGGTTTAACTCAGTAACAATACTAGATCCTTACAATAACCAGCTAGGAAGAGAGCGGCATTCCCATGTTACAGGAAAGAGATTTGAAGTCAATAATGTAGGAATTTGCTAAAAAATTAAGGGAACAGGAAATGAATGGGTCAGCTAGAGAATGCTTATTGTCTTTTAACCTTTGAAATTCTCTGAATATGACTGGCTGAGAAAACTTTCTTTGTTGTACCATTCTTGACTTGGTCAATCCTCAATGTTCAGAAGTAAGACCAAGGCAAGAAGCCCTCTGAGATAGAAACAAGAATCCAAAGCTAAGAAAGGCACCAAGCTCTGGTCAGGACATTCATTTTATCTTTCATTATTTACCTGCTCCATGCAAGGGGAAGCTGGGAAGCCACAGGATCAGAGGTCTCACTGAGATACAATTATTGTCTGTTATATCCAATGGGCCCAGGTAGACACATTTCCTTTCTGGAAATATCCCCAAACTTGCTAAAGCATGCTGATGCCACAATTATGTCATATAAATGAAGCTGAATCTGGCTTCTGTACTCCAACACTGAATTAAATCTTGAAGACGAGTTTTGGGTGAAGTAGAAAGATAGCTTTATTGCCTTGCCAGGCAAAGGGGGCCACAGAGGGCTAATGCCCTTAAAACTGTGTGTCCCGACCTGGAAAGGGTAGTGAGGAGTTTCACAGTAATGGTTCAAAGAGGAGGGCATGATCAGCTCAGGGACATTCTTCTGATGGGTGGTGGTGAGGTAAGAGGGAGTCAGCATCGTCAACTTTGTTCCAATCGATCTGGGATCTATAGTGTAGTGAGCAGCACAGTTAGCCTCTCACACCTGGTGGGTGTTTCAGTATCTGGGAAACAGTTCAAAGGTATTGTCACATATATCCCTTGAGGGGGATTCAGAACCCTGACCCCAGGCTGCACTTTTACTTCTTTTCTGCTCCTCCTTTGTCTCTGCTTCCCCTCCTTTCCCCAGTTAGCACCTGTTTGAACCTGCAGTTGGAACTCAGGGAAGGTCATGGAGGCTGAATGAATTCTATTTCCTGTAATCAAGAAATGGGGGACACAGAAAAGCTTTTGTGCCCAAGAGCCCCACAGGGTCCTGCTCTATTTCACAGAGAAGAATTAAAAGCAAAATGTCTAGCTCTGCATGTTACTCACCAGCATGGCTTTGGAGTTCTCATACCAAGAAGGAAGCAGATGTTGAGCCACCAAAGGCCAGGGTCTCTCTGAATCCCTGTTTCCCTTTCCTGCTTTCATCATTCCTAGACTCTAATTCCATCCCTGATTAACAGCTGGCTTACAAGCATATGATCCCTTTGGGATCTGGGTACCTAAATCACCCCACCAACCCTAACTTGACAAGCTTCTTTGACCCTGCAGATTTCACTGACCCTGCACCGTCACTACCACAACAAACCTGCTTTGACTCCTAACTTCTGTCTCAATGCAGTTGAACAGTTGATGTAGCATAACCCTAGTTGAGTGGTCCAATTGGAGCAATGCCCACGTTTATCCTAGAGTGACATTGTGTTTGAGACTTGGTTCTACCGTTGATTCATTGTATGACCCTGGGCAAGATGCCTGAAACTACTTAAGCCTCAGTTTTCTCATCAATAGAAAATATTATCTCCCAGGGTAGTGTTAAGAAATCAGTGAGATAAAGTATATAAGATTCTTAATATAGTACTGACAATTAGTAAGTACTCCCTGAATTTATATCTCCAGTCCAAACCTCCCCCCACCCAATCTGCCTACATACACATCCAATTATAGGCTTGCATAAATAACTGTCTACTTGGCTTCTCCAGTTGGATTTATATTGGCTGTTTCCAATGTAACATGTCCAAAATGGAACTAGTGATTTCCCTCTGAGCCCTGTTCTCTGAAGAGCTCTCCTAGTCTCAGTGGATGGTAACAACAACTTTCCAGGGGCTCGAGCTAACCTCCTGGTCCTCCTTTTCTCTCAACTCCATATCTGATCCATCAGGATATTCTTTGGTTCTAGCCCCAGAGCATCTTCAGAATTTGTCCGCCTCTCCCTACTTTGCTTCCCGGAGCTCACCCAGTCACCGTGGTCTCTCATCTGGATGAAGGCACATCCTCCTCTCCCATCTCCCTGCTTCTACCCTTGGCGAAATTTGAGAAGCATCCTTTCTAGTCCTATGTAAGATCATGACCTTCCTCTGCTTAAAAACCTCCAGCAGCTTCCCAGCTCACTCAGAATCAAAGTCAAGTTCCCGCCAATGGTCTACAAGGCCCCCACACTGTGTTCCCCCTTTTCTTCTTTGGTCCCAGCCCCTCCTCCCTCTCCTCTCTTTCCTCTCCAACCACCTAAATGTGCATAGGTTATTCCCTCAATTCACACAGGCCTCATTCTCTCCTTCAAGCTTTCCTAAAAAATATCTAATTCACTACCCTATTTGCAATTGCCACCCTCTCTCTCATCCCCAGCACTCTCAGTCTCCTTAATGCTGTTCTTAATATTTTTCCATTTTCTTTAGCATTCATCACATTCTAACATATTATGTAATTTACTCACTTATTGTGTTTGCTATTTACCAGTCTCCTGACAGAATATAAACCGCAACAGGACAAGGTTTTGTCTGTCCTATTCACTGATAGATTCCATGTGCTTGACACAGTGTTTTGCACACAGTAGGTACACTGACAAATATTTATTGAAAGAAAGAGCAAACTAATAGTGGTGAGTAGCATTATGTTTTGAAACTTTTAAAACCAGCAGCTATATCATCCCTGTCCTCACAGGGCCCAGCACTACTGAGATGCTCAGTGTAGCTTTGCAGAATGAGTGAAACCAAGAAGCTGACCCTTCCTTGAGACAGGCAGATACCCAGGCAGATACAGGTAGATACTAAGCTCACATTGGCTTCCCTGAAAGGACAAGGTCTTATATCACTTCCAGAGAGCGAAATTGCCTCTGACATGTAATTTAAAACTAGAGATGCCTGGGTATAAAGTCTTATTCAAGTAAATGGGATCAAACATCAGGGCATTTCCACTCTACCAAATTCTGGATTTAATATGGTCTCACATTCCCTCCAAGGCTGCGCCTCTCGGGGGAAGGAGAAGATGAATTTGGTAAGAACTGCCATCCAGAGGTTGATGGTCTGACTTCAGTCAGGTGATCCCAAGTCCCATAAGAGTCTCGCTTTAATATCTCATCAGTGAGAAGGCATTACCTCTCCCAATTTCCATTCTGAGCAGCCTCTATCTATCTCCTCCTCTATCTATCCTGGACCTAGAAGAACCTACAATCTTCTAAGACACCCTCAATTCTGCAGGATGTGGATTCCACCTGAGGCCACGGCAATTCTCAGACCACTATGTCACAGTTACTTATAGTTGTCAGGCAAAGGGAACAACATTGGCTTCAGTTTCAATCTCCAGTCTGCTGGCTGCTCACTGTGTGACTTCAAGCAAGTAGTTTAGCCTCCATGAGACTCAGTTTCCTCATCTGAAGAATGGGCATAATAAAACCTGTGCATGCTAAGTCACTTCAGTCATGTCTGACTCTTTACAACCCAATGTTGGACTGTAGCCCGCTAGGCTCCTCTGTCCCTGGGATTCTCCAGGCAAAAATACTGGAGTGGGTTGCAATGCCCTCGCCAGGGGATCTTTCTGACCCAGGGATTGAATCCACATCTCTTACATCTCCTGCATTGGCAGACAGGTTCTTTACCACTAGCGCAACCTGGGAAGCCCCATAATATAACCTACCATTAATTATTTTTGTGAGACCTAGATGAAATCAGTGTTCTTTCTCTATTAGACCATGAGTTCTCCTGGACAGAGATCTTTTTTTTTTCATTCTTTTAATCTTTTATTTATTGAGCACCTACATTTACTGTGATGCACACAAGATCTCAAAAAGACAAGCATGAAGGTGCTGTACTTTCTTTGGAGGAGCTCACAGTCCTATGTAATAAACCATCACAATCTAATGTGGCAAATGTTCAAAAGAAAGCAAGAAGAAATGTCATGAGAACAGAGAGAGAGTATTATACATAGATGGATGGGGAAAGGCATCAAGCTGAATATGATGTGTGAAAAGAGCTTTGAAATAATGGGACTTCCTTGGCTGTCCAGTGGTTAAGACTTCACCTTCCAATGCAGGGGCTGCAGGTTCAATCCCTGGTCAAGGAGCTAAGATCCCATATGCATGCATGCTTAGTCATGCGTGACTCTTTTGCAACCCCATGGACTGTAGCCCACCAGGCCCCTCTGTCCATGGGATTCTCCAGGCAAGAATACTGGAGTGGGTTGCCATTTTCTCCTCCAGGGGATCTTCCCAACCAGCAGATAAAACCCAAGTCTCCTGCATTGCAGGCAGATTCTTTACCATTGAGCCACCTGCGAAGCCCACATCCCAAATGCATTTTGGTGGAAAAAACGAAAACGTAAAACAGAAACAGAATTGTAACAAATTCTATGAAGACTTTAAATGTGGTACACATAAAAAAAAAAAAAAGAAAGAAATATCAGTTTGCCAGGCAGACAAGGGGGTTAGGAGAAAGGGTGTTCAGTGTAGAGGGAATAGCCTGGGCAAAGACATGGCATCATGGTGATTCTCCAGCATTAAAAATTCCACACACAGAGATTCTAAGTAAAATGTGCTAAATGAACAAATAACCAGAAAGTCATTATGGACTGTTCAGGGCATTCAAAGAGCTCAGTTTTGATTCACATCCAACTTTTCGGTAGTAGAGGGGTGTGTGCCTGCATGCTAATTCATTTCAGTCGTGTCTGACTTGGGACCCGATGGACTGTAACCCACCAGGCTCCTCTGTCCATGGGATTCTCCAAGCAAGAATACTGGAGTGGATTGCCACGCCCTGACTCAGGGATCGAACCCACATCTCTTATATCTCCTGCATTGGCATGTGTGTTCTTTATCACTGGTGCTACCTGAGAAGCCCAGTGGAGGGGTATTGGCACTTAACTGTCTTATCACCAATTTCTTGCATTGTTGAAAGAGTTGCTGGGACCCAGGAGGACAGAGAGTGTATCTTGAAACATCATGAATTTACATGAGGAGTAGCCTCTGTCTTCTTTAATTAGCTATGCTGGGAGAATGTTTCAATCTTTGTTTATCCATATATTTGGCCTTCAAACTCTGCCAGCTTAATTCTACCCTTACTGATAACCCTAACCTGGGATAAAGTAAAACTTGGCACTCAGAGAATGCTGGAGAAATGTGTGAACTTCTTTCTCTTCCAAGGGAAAGAGAAAGTGACATCGCCTGAGCACTCAAATATCCCTTAGAGCTGTCACACATTCTCATATGCCCATTTTACAGAGGGGAAAAATGAGCCTTGAGGGCTTGGAGAATTTGTTTTTTATTGGAATATAGTTGCTTTACAATGTTGTGTTAGTTTCTGCTGTATAGCAAAGTGAATCAGCTATATAGTTACATACATCCCCTCTTTTTTGGATTTCCTTCCCATTTAGGTCACCATAGAGCACTGAGTAGAGTTCCCTGTGCTCTACACTAGGTTCTCATTAATTATCTATTTTATACATGGTATCAATAGTGTACATATGTCAATTTCAATCTACCAATTCATCCTGTCCCCACTCTGGTATCCATACATTTGTTATCCCTCTGTGTCTCTTTTTCTGCTTTGCAAATAAGTTCATCTGTACTATTTTTCTAGATTCTATATAAATACACATTAAAAACATCATATATTAATGCATAAATATGGCTTGGAAAATTTATGTTTCTTTCTAATAAATGGCAGAGCTGGGATTCTAAATTGGGGTATGAAAAGAATAGGCTTATTTTCCTTGTTATGAGATAAACGTGTCCCCTGCAAGTGCATATGCTGAAGCCCTAAGCCCAGTGTGATGGTAGTAGGAGGTGGGGCCTTTGGGAGGTATCGATAAACAGGCTTGAATGAGGTCATAAGGGCGGGGCTCCTGTGGTGGTATTAGTGTCTTTATAATAGCATCTGCAGTAGCATCTGCAGAAGGGGCTTTCCAGGTGGCTCAGTGGATAAAGAATCTGTCTGCCAGTGCAGGAGACTTAAGAGACACAGGTTCGATCCCTGTCTGGTGCAGATCCCCTGGAGGAGGGCATGGCAACCCACACCAGTATTCTTGCCTGGGAAATGCCATGGACAGAGGAGCCTGGTGGGCTACAATCCATGGGATCTCAGATTCAGACACAACTGAAGCAGCTGAGCACACATACATGCAAGAAGCAGAAGAGAGACCAGAGCTAACTTTCTCTCTCTGCCAGGAGCGGACACAACAAGAAGACTGTTGTGTGTAAGCTGGAAAGAGGGCCCTCAGCAGGAGGAACCAAACCAGTCAGCACCTTGAACTTAGACTTCCCAGCCTCTAGAAGCATGAGAGATAAACATATGCTGTTTAAGGCTCCTGGTCTATGGTTTTTTGATGTTACCACCGGCTGAGCTGAATCAGACACTCACCCCTGCTGGATGCGTATGCCTGGTGGCCTCTGAACAGAAGTACCTGTCTCACCTCGTTCCACCAGCAAGTACCAAGAGCTTCTCAGGTTTCCTGGAAAGGATGGAATAGCTGGGTCTTCTCCCCTGTCTCTTGTGCCTTCCTTAGCCTTTCTCAGTATTGGCCACTTAGTCACTGAATCTTCTAGAGTGTCAGCTAGTCCTGGGGAAGATGACCAGTCTTTAAGATGTCTGTGCGCATTAGAAATTCAGAAATCAACCCCTACTGAGAAGACAGGGAATGACTTGACCAAGGATAGGGTTCCCTGGGGCCAGGTATGAATAGCAGTGTTTATGGGAATCACCGGGGAATACCTAACCAAAAAGAGCAAGGAGAGTCAAAAGCAAACCTGAAAACCGGTAGAAGATATAGCCATAGAAAAGACAGCTTTCTGGCTGTATGTGTGTGTGAGAGAGAGACAGACAGATAGAATGAGGCCAGGGAAGGAGATGGATGGAGGAGAGAAGTGAATACACATGATCACATGCAGTGAAAAGAAATAGAGTATAGCCGTGAACTTAAAAAATGTGAACGTGACAGTCACCCAGTCATGTCCAACTCTATGTGACCCGATGGACTATACAGTCCATGGAATTCTCCAGGCCAGAATAGTAGAGTGGGTAGCCTTTCCCTTTTCCAGGGCATCTCCCCAACCCAGGGATCAAACCCAGGTCTCCCACATTGCAGGTGGATTCTTTACCAGCTGAGCCACAAGGAAAACCCAAGAATACTGGAGTGGGTAGCCTATCCCTTCTCCAGGGGATCTTCCCCATCCAGGAATCGAATCAGGGTCTCCTGCATTGCAGGCAGATTCTTTACCAACTGAGCTATCAGGGAAGTGAACTAAAAAAGAGAAGGGTTCAAATAAGTAAATGTTTCCAAGGGGAACCTCAAAGAATTCTTCTTCCGCAGACATTTTTAATACCCTCATATGCAATATCCATTCACTCCATTAAGACCCTCTAACATGCTCTAATTTCGATTAACTGGACTGTTTGCTTCTCCAAATACCAGAAAATTATTCAAACCTGTGTTAGTGAATTAAAGGCTTTATAGCAAATACAGCATAGGCTTTTTTTTAACCAATCATTACATATAGTAATAATCTTAGTAATGACATTCTCAAGGTGATGCAAGTCGTTTTCTCTGGTATTGAAAATGTCATTTTTTTCATGCACATCAATGAAATATCAGACTGAGGATAAATAATGTGGTTTGTGGGGCTTCACAAGTGACGTAGTGGTAAAGAACCCACCTGCCAATGCAGGAAACACAAAAGACTTGGGTTTGATCTCTGGGTTGGGAAGATCCCTTGGAGTAGAAAATGGCAACCACTCCAGTATTCTTGCCTGGAGAATCCCATGGATGGAGGAGCCTGGTGGGCTACAGTCCATGTGGTAGCAAAAAGTCATACTCGACTAAACAACCGAGCACAGGTGATAGACTACAGCTTATTATTCTTTAGAGGTTCTCTGTTAAAACTGCTCCTCCAGTTTCATTCTCTTCCTGGGAGGAAGCATTGGATGACAGAATCAGGAGGGACAATTTCATTGGACAGTGTGGGGAATTAAATGTCATTGTATAGAATTGTACAAGGTTCATTGTTGGGTTCTGCATTGTGTCCGAAAAACAAGCTGTCCCTTGTCCTCCTAGGGCAGTGAGGACAATAAGATAGAGCAGCTCACAGAAGGCTCAGAGTAAACCAACAATGCTGAGAATATACTAAAGCTGTGCTTACAAGCTCCAAGCATCCCTGAACACAGAGTAAGCTGGGAAAATGTTTCTTGAATTTAGCATCAAGATGAATGAATAAGAAGGAGTCTTCAGAGCTTGAATAATCCCTTCCCCAACCCTTGATCAATGAATAGTTTCTTCTCTGTTTCAAAAAAAAAAAAAAAATGAATGGAAACAAGCATAGAAATGTTGGTCTCCAAGTTGAGCAAAACTCCTGTCCAAAGTTGGAATTTGTCCTGAATCAGCATGCTTTGAGGACTATAGACACGCTGGGATATTGGTACCTGACTCTCAAAACAATGCTATATGAAGGAAATGGAAGGGTGGAAGGATGGGTAACATTTAGTTCCCAAGAGCACTCGTGGGGCATGCTCCTTGTATTTAGAAAATGGAAGACTCTGCATGTAGGAAGGGGAATCACGATTGCATCATATGGCCACAGGGAGAATGGAACTCTGCATGTGAAATACTGAGCTACAGGTACCTTAGAATTTAAGTTTTACCAACTTTCTAATGATAGAGCCTTTAAAGAAAGAATGAGCTGACTCAACAGAAAGTAAGACAACCACAACTTAAGGTCTTCAAGAGATAATCTACCAGGTGACACATTCAGAAGTTAGCCTAGGGGACTACATTGGTGGTCCAATGCTTAAGAATCCACCTTGTAATGCAGGGGACGCGAGTTCAATCCCTAGTAAGGGAACTAAGATCCCACATGCCGCAGAGCAACCAAGCCCAGGCACTGCAACTACTAAGCCCAAGTGCTCCAAAGCCTACACACCACAACTAGAGTCCATAGGCCGGTGCTCCAAAGCCCACATGCCACAAGCAGGGAGTCCATGCACCACAACAAAAGATCCCATATGATGCAACAAAGATCCTGAGTGCCACAACTAAGACCTGATGCAGCCAAATTCTTTAATTTTTTAAAAAAAATGTTAGTCTAGATTACCTTTCAAAGAAAAGACTTCTTGATTCTCTGAGAGGGAAAGAAAAATCACTATGTTGTTTGGAGTAAGGGTTAGGCTGCCGTAAAAAAGAGATTCAAACAGTCACTTAAAGAGTAAAGAAATTTATGACTTGTACCTATGAGGGTAGGGGCAGTCCGGCAGCCCCTGCTCCATAAAGTCACCATGGGAACCAGGCTGCTGTGGGCATGGCTCTGCCTTCAGCCTGAGACTCCCACAGAGATCCCAGTCATCTCCACATCAGTCAGTGAGAAGGAAACAGGCAAAGTCCAGGACAGATACTTCTTCCCCGATGTGCTCAGTGACTGCCTCACTGCAAGGGATGCTGGCAAACATAGTCTGAGCTTAGCATCCAAGAAGAAAGAAAAGGGTTGTTAAACAGCAGACTCTACCATGATCATCTATCAAAGTAATGATCTGTCATTATCCATCAACTAACTTGTTTATTAAGCTATCAATATTAATAACTTCAGTTCAGTTCAGTCGCTCAGTCGTGTCTGATGCTTTGCGACCCCATGAATCGCAGCACGCCAGGCCTCCCTGTCCATCACCAACTCCCGGAGTCTACCCAAACCCATGTCCATTGAGTCGGTGATGCCATCCAACCATCTCATCCTCTGTCGTCCCCTTCTTCTCCTGCCCCCAATCCTTCCCAGCATCAGGGTCTTTTCCAATGAGTCAACACTTTGCATGAGGTGGCCAAAGTATTGGAGTTTCAGCTTCAACATCAGTCCTTCCAATGAACACCCAGGACTGATCTCCTTCAGGACGGACTGGTTGGATCTTCTTGCAGTCCAAGGGACTCTCAAGAGTCTTCTCCAACACCACAGTTCAAAAGCATCAATTCTTTGGCGCTCAGCTTTCTTCACCGTCCAACTCTCACATCCATACATGACCACTAGAAAAACCATAGCCTTGACTAGACGGACCTTTGTTGGCAAAGTAATGTCTCTGCTTTTAAATATGCTAGCTAATCCAAAAGCCTACAAGCAATAAATGCTGGAGAGAGTGTGGAGAAAAGGGAACCCTCTTACACTGTTGGTGGGGATGCAAACTAGTACAGCCACTATGGAGAACTGTGTGGAGATTCCTTAAAAAACTGGGAATAGAACTGCCATATGACCCAGCAATCCCACTGCTGGGCATACACACCGAGGAAACCAGAATTGAAAGAGACGCGTGTACCCCAATGTTCATTGCAGCACTGTTTACAATAGCCAGGACATGGAAGCAACCTAGGTGTCCATCAGCAGACAAATGGATACGAAAGCTGTGGTACATATACACAATGGAATATTACTCAGCCATTAAAAAGAATACATTTGAATCAGTTCTATTGAGATGGATGAAACTGGAGCCCATTATACAGAGTGAAGTAAGCCAGAAAGAAAAACACCAATACAGTATACTAATGCATATATATATGGAATTTGAAAGATGGTAATGATAACCCTATATGCGAGACAGAATAAGAGACACAGATGCATAGAACAGTCTTATGGACTCTGAGGGAGAAGGTGAGGGTGGGACGTTCTGGGAGAATAGCATTGAAACATGTATATTATCATATGTGAAACAGAACACCATTCCAGGTTCGATGCATGAGACAAATGCTCAGGGCTGGGGCAATGGGATGACCCAGAGGGATGGCATGCGGAGGGAGGTAGGAGGGGGGTCTAGGATGGGGAACACATGTAAACCCATGGCTGATTCATGTCAGTGTATGGCAAAAACCACTATAATATTGTAAAGTAATTAGCCCCCAACTAAAATAAATAAATTTATTAAATAAATAAATAAATAAATAAATATGCTAGCTAGATTGGTCATAACCTTCCTTCCAAGGAGTAAGCGTCTTTTAATTTCATGGCTGCAATCACCATCTGCAGTGATTTTGGAGTCCCCAAAAATAAAGTCTGACACTGTTTCCACTGTTTCCCCATCTGCTTCCCATGAAGTGATGGGACCAGATGCCATGATCTTAGTTTTCTGAACGTTGAGCTTTAAGCCAACTTTTTCACTCTCTTCTTTCACTTTCATCAAGAGGCTCTCTAGTTCTTCTTCACTTTCTGCCACTAGGGTGGTGTCATCTGCATATCTGAGGTTATTGATATATCTCCCAGCAATCTTGATTCCAGCTTGTGTTTCTTCCAGCCCAGCGTTTCTCATGATGTACTCTGCATAGAAGTTAAATAAGCAGGGTGACAATATACAGCCTTGACATACTCCTTTTCCTATTTGGAACCAGTCTGTTGTTCCATGTCCAGTTCTAACTGTTGCTTCCTGACCTACATACAGGTTTCTCAAGAGACAGGTCAGATGGTCTGGTACTCCCATCTCTTTCAGAATTTTCCACAGTTTATTGTGATCCACACAGTCAAAGGCATAGTCAATAAAGCAGAAATAGATGTTTTTCTGGAACTCTCTTGCTTTTTTGATGATCCGGTGGATGTTGGCAATTTGATCTCTGCTTCCTCTGCCTTTTCTAAAACCAGCTTGAACATCTGGAAGTTCACGGTTCACATATTGCTGAAGCCTGGCTTGGAGAATTTTGAGCATTACTTTACTAGCATGTGAGATGAGTGCAATTGTGCGGTAGTTTGAGCATTCTTTGGCATTGCCTTTCTTTGGGATTGGGATGAAAACTGACCTTTTCCAGTCCTGTGGCCACTGCTGAGTTTTCCAGATTTGCTGGCATATTGAGTGCAGCACTTTCACAGCATCATCTTTCAGGATTTGAAATAGCTCAACTGGAATTCCATCACCTCCACTAGCTTTGTTTGTAGAGATGCTTCCTAAGGCCCACTTGACTTCACATTCCAGGATGTCTGGCTCTAGGTGAGTGATCACACCATCATGATTATCTGGGTCATGAAGATCTTTTTTGTACAATTCTTCTGTGTATATTAATAACTAATATAGTTAAAAATGCAACTTCGGAGTCAGTCTGCTTGGTTTCGACATCTACCTCCACCATTTAATAGCTGGCAGTGGGCAAGTTAAACTCTGTATCCTTCCATTTTTCTTCTTACATGGGGATAATAAAATCATCTACCCAATAAGGTTTTCATGAAGAGTAAAGGAAGCGATGCAACTAAAGTTCTTAGAACAGTGTCCTGTGCTGTGCTTAGCTGCTCAGTCGTGTCCAACTCTTTGCGACGCCATGGACTGTAGCCCACCAGGCTCCTCTGTCCGTGCGGATTCTCCAGGAAAGAATACTGGAGGGGGTTGCCATGCCCTTCTCCAGGGGATCTTCCCAACTCAGGGACTGAACCCAGGTCTCCTGCATTGTAGGCAGATTGTTTACCATCTGAGTCACTAGGGAAGCCCAGAACAGTGTCCAGAACCTCATAAAAGCTCAATACATATTATTACTTATAGTTACATAAATATAAGGAGGAAGAAGTACATTTTTCAGGGAATCTTCTAGGTACAGATTTCCCATGATGTATAGGAGCCAAATGTGAAATATGTTCATGGTATGTAACTGAAAGGGATGACTCAGCTTCTTCACTTTCAACAATGGATCCACTCAAATCCTCTGGCCCCCACTTATTTACCAACTCTGAGAAAAATGGTTACTCTTTTCCATCCACTTGACTTCGTGCTTTGGAAAAGGAAAGCAGACTAGAAAAACTGCAAGATGCCAGCCCTGACTATTCTATAATGTGATTAGATTCTAAGCAAATAAATGCTCCCTACTTGCTGAATGGGCTCCAATCCGTCTTTGGAAGAAGGATAAAAACATCATTGCAAGAACAAACACGAACCCAGAAATAAATAAATAAAAATCTTACCCCTGTCTCAGTGCCAGCTTGCATTAGCATACGGGTAGTCAGAGTTTTCAAATGGAAACACACTTTTGCCATCTCATTTGGATTTTTATGATGAATTTTGCACGATGCCTGAGGCTGCCTTACAGGAGACCTGGGAAGTCCTCCTCTGATTAATGGGGCTGACGATCCCCTCTGAGAGGTTAAGATTGCGCAAAAAATTCAACCCATTAATTAGCAAGAACCCTGGTTGCCTGGGGTGGCCCAGGCACTATGAGGAATTGTGGAGTTGGTCACCTGGGAAGATTCATAGCAGTTGGGGGGGCGGCGTGCAGAAATGGAACTGAGAGGAAGGCGAGATATAATTGTTTTGAGCACCTCTCTGTGCTGAGCACTTTAAATGCAATCGCATGACTTCCCTAGTGGTCCAGTGGTTAGGAATCCACCTGCCAATGCAGGGGACATGGGTCCTATCCTGGTCTAGGAAGATCCGACATGTTGCAGGACAACTAAATCCGTGCACCACAACTACAGAGCCTAGGCTCTAGAGCCCATGCTCTGCAACAAGAGAAGCCACGGCAATGAGAAACCCTTGCACCACAACTAGAGAGTAGCCCCCACTCTTCACAACTAGAGAAAAGCCTGCACACAGGAACAAAGACTCAGCACCAACAAAAATAAATAAATAATAAGTTTGTAAAAATGCAATTGCATTTACTCCTCACAACAAACACAAAACAGAAGTATTTTGACTACTGTTAAGGATATTGAGGTCCAGATAGGTTAAATGGTTCACCCAACTTACAGAGCCAGGAAGGGACTAGAACCAGGAATCAGGTTCACCTCTGCTTTTCTCCTCATCCTAAGAGTCACTTTTGCATAATATTGATGTAAAATTGGGGCCATGTCCCATAGAGGCTCATGACCCAATGAATGAAACACATCACCTGAACACTGGGAGACAACCCCAGGAAGCACATTTACAACAATGGGTACAGGTTACATAAAGAAGGCTGAGAGCCAAAAAACTGATGCTTTTGAACTGTGATGCTGGAGAAGATTCTTGAGGGTCCCTTGGACTGCAAGAAGATCAAGCCAGTCAATCCTCAAGGAAATCAGTCCTGAATATTCACTGGAAGGACTGATGCTGAAGCTGAAGCTCCGGTACTTTGGCCACTGGATGCAAAGAGCCAATTCATAGGAAACGACTCTGATGCTGGGAAAGATTGAAGGTGGGAGGAGAAGGGGATGACAGAGGATAAGATGATTGGGTGGCATCACTGAATCAATGGTCATGAGTTTGAGCAAACTCCAGGAGATAGTGAAAGACAGGGAAGCCTAGTGTGCTGCATCCACGGGGTCGCAAAGAGTCAGCCATGACTTAGCAACTGAACAACAACCAACAGATTATAATACACAGGGACTCTGAGAAAGGACATAGTTAGTATTAATAAGTAGCAAAGGTAAGATTTTAACTGAAAGTTATGAGATTCCAACTCACATGGTTTACAGAAGAGTAGACTTTGGCTGAGCTTCAAGGGATTTGTGGGTTTTGGGGAATGGAGAAGATGCATGAGAGGTGGTTGGTGGGGATCCAACACATTCACAGGCTGAAGTGAGTGTTTCCATAAAAATCGGCATCTACTTTTCCCTTTTCTGGTGACTCATCCCTTCCTCTTTCTATCATCTTAAACCCTCACCTGCTCAATTTCTCTTGCACTTTTTCACCTTCACACTTTTGCCTATACTAATGCTTCCTCCTGGAATGCCTGCTTAACTGAATCCCACCCATACTTCAAGGTCAGCCCATGATGTTCCACCTGCTGGAAGCCTTCTGTACCTTCTACCCATTCATTTAGCATATACTATGTTCCCAGCGGGGCTTCCCAGGTAGCTCAGCTGGTAAAGACTCTGCCAGCAATGCAAGACACCCCAGTTTGATTCCTGGGTCGGGAAGATCCCCTGGAGAAGGGATAGGCTACCCACTTCAGTATTCTTAGGCTTCCCTGGTGGCTCAGACAGGAAAGAATCCTCTTGCAATGCGGGAGATCTGGGTTTAATCCCTGGGTTGGGAAGATCCCCTGGAGGAGTGCATGGCAACCCACTCCAGTATTCTTGCCTAGAGAATCCCCATGGACAGAGGTGCCTGGCAGGTTGCAGTCCATGGGGTGGCAGAATCGGACATAACTGAGTGACTAAGCATAGCACATGCTCCCAACAACTCTGAGGTACTAGGGATTAAGCAGTGGACAGTATTAAATCCTGCTTACCTTCTACCTGGAAGAGACAGCAAATAAAAAAACACCTGAAATATGTCAAGTGCTCTAAAGAATAAGAAGTGTGTGGTAACAGAGAGTGAGGGGGTAGAGAGAAGGCAGGGTGACGGGAGCGGGAGGGCTTCTCCCGTGCAATGGTTGACATTTGAGTAACGACCCAGATAAAAGGAAAGAGGGGGGTGTTCAGGGAACAGTTGGAAGGCTGCCCACCTGGAGCAAGGTGAGTAGCAGGAAGACAGGTAGAATATGACGGCCAAGAGGGAGGAGGGCTCTTGCTACCCCCTGACCAGAATCGATCCCTTTCTACTTTCCACCTTCTCTGAACAAGTTGCTCTGAACAACCGGGTTTTCATCCCCTCTACTTTGCTTCACGTCACACTCAGGTCAACTGTGAATGTGTGAGTCCTTCATGAGATTGTGATGTACGGGGGCTGAGAATCTTGTTTAGTTCATCATTGCAGCACTAGTGCCTAGCGCAGAATGGCTCTCATGTCTCTGACTTACACAGATCAGGAGAATGTGCTGAAAGGTATGCAGGTAAGAAGACAAGAAGGGTCCAATACACCATGTCTGCAGGGGCTCAGCATTCTAGTCTAACAGATGTGCTCCCATGAGTGTGTGATACTGCAGGTAGTGTGTCATGTCTGCAGTCCATATATGAGTCATCAGAACAGTTCCAGTGATAAGGACAGGACCCCAAGGGACTGGTAAGAGATAGATAAAGGAGTCCGAGGGCTGGGAATCAGGACAGAGTTCCAACTGTCCCTGCAAAGAGATGTGTTCAATAGGAACCTGGGGCAGGAAGCTTGTCTGTGAGGCTGAGCTAGCCCAGCCAGGTGAGGAGAAGGCTCTAACTTGATGCTCCCAGAGATACCCAGCCTCACCCCCAAGTATATCCAGTCCTATGCCTCTAGCTGCTACAAAAGTAGTTTTCCTGATGGAGTCAGGGACTGGGAGGAGCCTCCATCCAGCAGACAGAGATTTAAGATTCTTTATTTCTGGCCTTTTTAGATACAGAGACCACACCTCAGCCTCTGATATACCAAATGGTTCAACTAAGGATAACTTCCTGTACTGTCATCAGCATGTCTCTCACACACACAATCCCCTCCCATGCCTTGTCCTTGAGTTCCAAGGAGAGCCTCACATGACAACCCAGGAGGTGGTTGTGGGGAGCCCTTCATACCCAATAGGTCTCTCCTTAGAGCCATTTCTGAGCCTGAAAAGCAATTTGTAGCTTCAAATGTCTAACAACATCTGGGCCCACCCCTCCTTCTCATCCTCCCTCCCATGATCAAAGAGCTTTTAATGAGCTCCCTTGGCTTTCCTGTTCTCCTCCAGGCTTGCTGCAGAGACTGGTGAAGCCCCCAGAATCCCTGAAAGTACACTCTCGCAGCTAACGGTCGACTCTTGCCTCTGCCGGCACCAAGCTCTCCAGAGCTCTATGGAGCGACCTGGTGCCTCAAATACCATGAACAATATGAGCAGAGCTCGAAACGGCAGGTCCCGTAGCACTTCCTGGTCTAATAGTGTCACTTTGTAGTGAAATAAACTAAGATCCAGAGAGAGAGAGATTTTGTGGTGCATGTCTTCACTTGGACCTTTGAAGAAATTGCCTGCATCTCTGGTTACCTCTTAGTTTCCAGATTTTTTTTTAATCTCTATTATTAGTCTTTCAGCTAAGATGACTTTATATTAAATAAGAACATTCCAGAGCACTCCTGTGGAACAGCCCCCTCCCCAGTTTAAAATGGGCAGGAACTAGGAAAAAGAGTTACCAAGTGTATTTTCTGTTAGTGTTCATTCCATTTCTGAAGATACCCACCCATTCCCAGGCCCACAGACATCCGGTCCCTATCTGGGCATCTCATGAAGCAGAGGGACAGTGTGGTTATAGCTAGACCAGAGAGGGTGGTCTGGGAACCCTCATGGAGGAGAGGGCATTTGAGCTGTGTTAATGGAAAGAATGAGGCAGCCATAAGGAGAGCTAGGAGCAAAGGTCTCCGAGTTGATGGAGCCTCAAATGCAAAGGTCCTGAGGTAGAAAGAAATCTTACATGAAAGTAGAGAAAGAAGCTACCATCCTGTCTTGCCTCAATTCTTACAAGAACTTCCAAACTGGTTCTCCCTACTTCTATCCCTGACTCCCTCACACACACATTGTATTTTAACACAATAACCAGGAAAAAATATATCATGTAAATCAGATTACTCATTTTTCCTAAGCTCCTGGCCCCTTCATCTAGAGAAAAGAGAATGAGAAAGCTACCCAATATCAGTGTCACTCAACCCAATACCAATCACTCTTTTATATCACCCTATTTTATTATCTTCATAAATACTGAAAGAGTCTTGTTTCTGTATTATTCATTATTTTCTGTCCTTACCCCCTATCAGAACAAGGACCTATCTTTTTCATTGTTTTATTGCCTGAAAATGAGTAGGCATGCCCTAAATATCTGTTGAATGAATGATAAGTGGATGAGGATAAATTTTGGAGGCAGAGATATTTAAGGACTTGCTCCCGAGTTGAATGTAGGGGAAGAGAGAAAGAGAATAATCAAAACACAGCCCCTAAATCCATCTCCAGGAGAGTATTTCTCCAAACTCAGGCTTTCAACATCTTATTGGACATCTCTATCTGAATGTTCTATGATAAATCTAAAAATAAAATCTGTATCTCCTTTCTACTGAAAGAAATGTTCCTCCTCCTTGTCTTTATTTGGGACTTCCCAGGTGGTGCTAGTGGTAAAGAAGCCACTTGCCAATGCAAGAGACGAAAGAGACGCGGTTTCAATTCCCGGGTCGGGAATATCCCAGTAGAGAAGGAAATGGCAATCCACTCCAGTATTCTTGCCTGGAAAACTCCATGAAAAGAGGAGCATCTCTTTTCTACTGAAAGAAATATTCCTCTTCCTTGTCCGGCTCTAGAACTTAAGAGACAGACCCTGATTGGTCCATTAAGATCACATACCCCTTGTGTTTGGATCAAGGGGTTAGAGCACTAGGATTGGTCAGACCTGGGTCACCTGGGTGGGAGAAAGCTGTGATTGGCTAGCTGTCCAGAACAGGTGGAATTCAAAAAGGTATTTCTATCAAAGGAGGGATTGGAGGGAGTGACATCAGAAGAAGGAAATGAAAGCTTGGCAGACAAAAACAGCTACTAATGGCTTGTAGTCATTGTCCTAAAGATGAAATATACAGCCTTTAGCAAGACATGCAAGGGCCTTTACTATCTGGCCCTGTCTACCTCCCCTGCCTCATCTCTTAGATCTGTCGATAACTGTACTATGATGGTACATACTTGGAGGATGTCCTGCTTTTTATTTTAGCTCTGAACCTCCACTGGAAATGCCCCCTGATTGTGTCTTTGCCCAAATCCTGTTTTATTCAGCTTCGATGTGATGTTTTAAGAGAAAGCCCTTCATGATACACAAGCTACCTTGTATTCCGTGCTTCCACCTTTCATCACCTGCAGTCTGTGTATGCACAGGGGTTTAGCTCTGTGTGTGCGCTCAGCTGGAGCTCCTTGAGAAAACAGCTGTGCCTTTCATCTCTATTTCTATCTACACTTCAAATTCCTCTGTGTTTGCTGCCTTAGCGAATAGGAAGGAAACATCAGAGAGAGAGGAAAGGAGAAAGGGGAGGAAGCAAAGACAAGAGTCTTAGCAATGAATGAGAGACCATTTCTTTCTTCTTCTTTTTTTTTGTATTGGGCAATAGTTACTTTACAATCATGTGTTGGTTTCTCCTGTACGACAAAGTGAGTGAGGTACATATCCTTACCCTCTTTGGACCTCCCTCTCAACTCCCTCCATCCCATCCACCTAGGTCACCAGAGAGTACGAGCTGAGCTCCCTGTGCTATACAGCAGCTTCTCACTAGCTGTCTATTTTTCATGTGGTAGTATATGTATGTCCCTGTTACTCTCCCGATTCACCTCACTCCCCCGTCCCCCTGCTCCCATGTCCACACAACCATATTCTACATCTGCGTCTCTATTCCTTCCCTGCAAATAGGTTCATCTGGGCCATTTTCCTAGATTGCACATATGGGAAGGTCAATCGGTTACCTTCAGTTTCTCTTGTAAAAGTGAATTGGATGAAGTCTGTGACTCGAATAGAAGCCAAAAGTCCTGTGCATACCCTGAGGCAGCCATTTGGAAGTGTCCAGCTAACATATTTTTCCCAGAACTCCCGGACGTACTAATAGTCACAGTCGTGCATTGCTGATGAGGTGGGAGTGCGCGTTGGGACAAGACTTTTGAGGAGCAATTTGGCAGCATCTTGCAAAGCTCAAGCTGCACATACCCTGTGTGTTAGTCGCTCTGTTGTGTCTGACTCTTTGTAACCCCATGGACTGTAGACTGCCAGGCTCCTCTGTGCATGGGGTTCTCCAGGGAAGAATACCGGAGTGTATTGCCCTTTCCTTCTCCAGGGGATCTTTCCAATCCAGGGACTGAACCCGGGTCTTCCGCATTGCGTGCAGATTCTTTACCATCTGAGCACATAACCTATGACCCAACTATTTCACTCCTAGGCCTTCACACATTTTGGGACCTGTACAAAACTGTTAGTCTTCCCTAGTGGCTTAGATGGTAAAGAATCTGCCTGCAATGCAGGAGACCTGGGTTCAATCCCTGAGTCGGGAAGATCCCCTGAGGAAGGAAATGGCAACCCACTCCAGTATTCTTGCCTGGAGAACCCCTTGGACAGAGGAGCATGCCAGGCTACAGTCCTTGGGATTGCAAACAGTCAGATACAACTGAGTGACTAACACTAACTAACACGACTGTTAACTGGAATACTATTTGTAATTGTGAAAATTTCAAATTAGCTTAAATGCCACTTTGAAGGAGAACAGGTAAATAAATCCTGATATGTTCATTTATTGGACTAGAATACAAGAGGCCAGAGGAATGAACTAGCCCTACCTTCATCAAAACGGACTCATCCCAAGGGCATATGGAAAAAAAACAAGTTGTACAAAAATATGTAAAGTATGATATAAACCTCATTTAAATGTGCAAAGCATATCAACAATTTGCTTACGGATAGATATATGATACTAGTGTAAAAATGTGCAGGCAATATTAAACTACGCTCAGAAGAATGGTTACAGTGGGTAAGAAAGAGATGTAAATAAGAGGGAGGATGTAGAAAGTGTTTATAGAGAAATGTAGCTGTTTCTATAACATTTTGTTTCCTTTTTAAAAGACTGAAATACACATGAATAATATTTGATAAATCTGGATAGTGAACACAGGGGGCTTTTAAACATTATTCTTCCTAGCACAGTAGACACTAGCCACCTGTGGTTAATTCATTTTGGATTTAAATTAATTAAAATTTTATAAAATTAAAATTTGAGTTCAGTATACTAGCCACATTTCCTGTGTTCCATGCTCACATGCAGCTAGTGACTGCTCTACTGGAAAGCAAGTGGCTGTCATATGGGCCAAGGTAAATTATAGAACTTTCCTGTTATTATAGAAAGTCCTACTGGACAACCCCAATCTACACTCTTATATGATTGAATATTTCATAGTTAAAACTTTCAGATTAATTTGACTAAAGCATCCTCTGCTGTCAGTTATCATAATGACACAGGATCACAGTAGTTAATTATATAAAACCTGCTGCAAAGGCAACAAAAGCAAAAATAAACAAGTGGGCCTATATCACACAAAAGTTTTCTGCACAGCAAGGAAATAATCAACAAAATGAAAAGGCAACCTACAAAATGGGAGAAAATATTTCCAAACCATATACCCAATAATGGCTTAATATCCAAAATGTATAAAAGACTCTTACAATTCAATAGCAAAAAGCAAGATAATTTTTAAATGGTTAAAGAACCTGAATAGACATTTTTCCAAAGAAGATGTACAATGACCAACAAGTATATGAAAAGATAACATCACTAATCATCAGGGAAGTGCAAATCAAGACCATAGTGAGGTATAACCTCATACCTTTTAGGATGTCTATTATTAAAAAGACAAGACATAACAAAATTTGATAAAGATGTGGAAAAATTGGAACTTTATGGATTGTTAATAGGATTGTAAATTAATACAACTATTATAGAAAACAGCATGGAAGTTCCTCACAAAATGAAAAACAGAACTACCATATGATCCAGTAATCACATTACGAGGTATATAACAAAATGAAATCAGTATCATGAAGAGATATCTACATATCCATGTTCATTTCAGCATTATTCACAGTAGCCAAGAAATGGAAACAACCTCAATGTCCCTCTAGAGATGAATGGATAAAGACGATATTGTAGGTAGATAGATAGATAGGAATATTATTTAATCTTTAAAAAGAAGGAAATCCTGCTATTTGCAACAACATGGATAAACCTAGAGGGCATTTTGCTCAGTGAAATAAGCCAGACAAAGACAAATATTGTATGAGATTTGTAGACTGGTGGTTGCCAAGGACTGGGAGTGGTGGAAATGGGGAGAGGTTGATCAAGGGGTGCATACTTTGAGTAATAAGATGGATGTTCTCAGGGCCAAACATATAGCATGTTAACCATAGTTAATAACAATACTGTATTCTATACTTGAATTTACTAAGAGAGTAGATCATAAACATTCTCATAAAAAAGGTTAAAACTATGTATGATGTAATGGATGTGTTAATTTACTTGGGAATAATTTTACAATATATACATATATCATATCATCACATTGTACACTTTAAATATATTACAATTCTTCTCAGGTGGTACTAGTGGTAAAGAGCCCACCTGCCAATGTTGGAGAGATAAGAGACAAGTGCTCAAACCCTGGGTTGAGAAGATCCCCTGGAGGAGGGCATGGCAACCCACTCCAGTATTCTTGCCTGGAGAATCCCCATGGACTGAGGAGCCTGGCAGGCTATGACCCATAGTGTTGCAAAGAGTCAGACACGACTAGAGCGACTTAGCGTGCGAAGTTGAAAAAATTAATTTCCGGGTCTACTATTAACATGATACACATTAATACAAATTAATATAACTTTTCCCCAAATAAAAATATTTAATTACTATGGCAAGTAAAAGTACAATTAAATTGTTTTTAATTTTAAGAAGGTGTTTTTTTTAAATTTTAAGAAGGGAGCGTTTCAGCCTCAGGACACAGCATGTGGAAAACTGCCGACAAAGGGAACTTGACCTTCACGCAGATGACATGTTTGGGCATATCAAATGGTTCGTTATGGCTAAGGTGTAATTCTGGAGAGATACTGGAAAGATGTGAGGCTGCACAGACAGGAGGCAATGATCAGGGGATGAAATTGTTGGTCATGCTTAACATTTATGGGGAAGGAGAATCACTGAAGATTTTTATTTAAGGAATTGGCTACATTTGATTTGCATTTTAAGAGTCTCCCTCTGGCTACTATGAGGATGATTATCTGGAGGGAAATTGCTTAGAGATTATTGTAATAATCCAGCCAAGAAGTGATGAGAGCCTTAACTAGGTAGAAAGAGTGGACAGAATTTAAAGTCGTTTCAGAGTGAGAATTCACCAGATATGGTGACTAATTGCATGTGAGGATGAAAGGAGAAGGCGAGGTTGAGAGTGATTGGTGTGCTTTGTGCTTGGTTGACAGCTAAATGGGTGTTATCACTGAGATGAGGAACATGGGGAAACAGAGCCAGTGTGGAGAGAAAGGCACAAGTTAATTTTTTGACATGTTGCATTTTAGATGCCCATAAAACTCACAGGTGGTGGGTGTTAATAGGCAGTTGATTTTAAAGGTTTAAAGCTCATGAGAGAGTTCTGTACAGGTGAAAAGTACAGAGGTTTGTGAATCATTCATATGGAGATGGTGACTAGATGTGGGGTGAGAATGATGTAACTCAATGGAGTGTGTTATAAGGGAACAGCAAAGGACCTAGGAAGGGACCTATTGGGAAAGGTTAAGAGAGAGGAAACGATTCCTCACTCTGCCAACTTCTCTGCATGTCCATCCCCCACCAGAAGGAAAAAGTAATCTGATTGGCTAGATTTTATGATGCTTGCATATGCATGCTAAGTCGCTTCAGACATGTCTGACTCTTTGTGACCTGATGGACTGTAGTCCACCAGGCTCCTCTGTCTATGGAATTCTCCAGGCAAGAATATTGGAGTGGGTTGCCATTTCCTTCTCCAGGGGATCTTCCCGACTCAGGGATCGAACCTGTGTCTCTTACGTTCTCTGCATTGGCAAGCGGGTTCTTTACCACTAGTGCCACCTGGGAAGCCCTTTATATAGTGTATATAAGTCAATCCCAATTTCCCAGTTCATTCCACTCCCCTTCCCACATTGATATCCATAAGTTTGTTCTCTACATCTTTGTCTGTATTTCTGCTCTGCAAGTACGTTCATCTGTACCATTAGTCTAGATTCCACATATAAGTGATATTATTAATGGGCAGAAGACTTAAACAGACATTTCTCCAAAGAAGAAATACAGAATACTCTTAATGTCCCTTTGCACGGCAGTATTGTGCAGCCACAGTCCACATTCTAGTAAAAATTAACGAAGTAAAAGGATATATTATACAATATGGGGAATATAGCCAGTATTTTATAATAACTATAAATGGGGCATAACCTTTAAAAATTGTGAACAACAATTTTTAACAACCTACACCTATAACTTATAGAATATTGTAAGTGAAGGAAAGTTACATGGCTCAAAATAGCCTGGAGTTAAAACTCCTCTCCAGGTCCTCCCCACCATTCTATGCAAAACAAAGAACGATCTCACCCAAAGGTAAAAAAAAATGGACATTAAGGTTGATTACACCCAGCTCCCAGCTGGTCCAGCCTCTGGCCAATGTCCAGAATTCCTTGCCCCAGCCATTTAAGAGGTAACTACTCCGAACAACCTTGGAGAAGAACAGACCCCCTTAAGACAGTAGCTTTCCACATACATGCCTATATACACTTACTCTTTTCTTGGGTTAGGGCAGCAGCTCACTAATCTGACTGCTGCCCCTTCTCGCCTCATTAAAGGTGATCTGTTCCTGTAAAGTGCCTGCTCATTCTTTTTCTGAACCTCGCCTTCTCTAACTCCCTTACCCTACAGTAAGGGTTTCCCTGGTGGCTCAGTGGCAGAGAATCTCCTGCCTGCAATGAAAGAGAATGCAAGAGACCCAGGTTCGATCCCTGAGTTGGGAAGATCTCCTGGAGAAGGGAATGGCTACCAACTCCAGTATTCTTGCCAAGAGAATCCCATGGACAGGGGAGCCTGGTGGGCTACAGTCCGTGGGGTCACAAAGAGTCTGACATGACTGAGTGACTAACACACTACAGTAACTACACTTCAATTTTTTTTTTAAAGCAAATGAAGTAAACTTGTCTATAATCATTGCCTCAGTGATTGAAGTTTATCACCTTCTGAGAACCCACCTGTGTGAGTGTCATTTTAGGGGTGGGTCCTTGTCACCTGAGCTCAAACCCTGTCCTTCCACAATCAAGGCTACAGGTCTTGGACCTGAGTTGATCAAGTTGTCTCCATTCTCTTTTCCTTGTGGGTGCAAACATACACTTCTGCCCTCTGTTGTTCCATTCCAGTGGTTAGGAAAGATGGGCTTAAGGAAGAGCATGCCAGGGAAAGAACAGCATAGGGGGCTGACCTCAGGGTGTGCAGAGCTGGCTCCTACAGGCTCATGGGAGATAAGGCATGCATTTCTGCCTGCCATCATGTACAGTCACTTCACATGGATGGCTGAAAACTGGTCATAAATGGAGTATTTATGCTACCTAGTCCACGTTCATACTGCTTGCCACAAGCAACATGCCAATAAATTAAGAGACAAGTTGTTGGAGCAAGGAATAGCAACTTTATTCAGAAAGCCAACAGACCAAGAATATGGTAGACTAGCATCTCGAAGAAACATCTTGCCTGGGTTTGGATACTGATTTCTTTCATAGAACAAAGAAAGGGGAGGTGAGGAGGCAAAGTAAAAAAGGCAGAAATAAGTTGTTGCAAGTATTTTCTGGTTCTGGCCAAACTCCAGAGGGGCTGTGTTAATTTCCTCTTTCCTGAAGCCATTCATAGGTGGGCCTGGTCAGGATGTTTCCTGTGAGCTAAATAAAGGTATTTCAGCTTTATTGCTCAGGCAGGGAAGCAGAGTTCCCAGAGATGGGCCATTATGTATATACTTTAAGCTATAAGCAACATTTCTTCAGTGATTAACTTGTAGCAAAAGCAATAAATACAAAGGTTAGGATAAAAGAAACAAATCCAATATGGAGTCAGACTTGTTCTTCCCTATGACATTTACCTGGTGGCTCCAATGGTAAGGAATCCACCTGCCAATGCAGGAGATGCAGGTTAGATCCTTGGGTTGGGAAGATACCATGGAGAAGAAAATGGTAATTCACTGCAGTATTCTTGCCTGGGAAATCCCATGGACAGAGGAGCCTGGCAGGCAAGAGTCCATGAGGTCACAAAAGAGTTAGACACGACTGAGCACACACACACATCACATTTACACCACAGAAACTGGCATACACTACAAACCAAATTTTCTTTTGTTTTGGTTTCTTAGAGAGGCAGTGTTAGACATTTGCTAGCACAACTCTGGCATCCCGGACTGCCTAAGGCAGCTGCTTTGCTCATCTTGAGCTTCTCTGGGTAAAGAAGTGTTCAAAGAGGCAGTTTCTGGTCGGTTATACTGTTCTTGCTTGAGGAAAAGAGAGAAATGAGAGAGAAAGAAGAAGAGAAGAAAGGGAACACCCCCATGCTAAGTTCAGAGTGTTAATCCCTTTATCACATGACCTTCTATACTTTCTCCCCAAAAGCTGACCTTGAACTTGAGTTGTCTCTACCAGCTCTTCTTTTAAAGAGAGTATAGCAGGAGAGGTGAGAAAGATACCAGAGAGTTTAGATCTCTCAACAGGCCCACAACCTAGCATTGGAAAACATCTTCTATGTGTTCAATAGCTTTCCACAGCATCTCATTATATTCTGTGGAGAGACAAAGTGGGTATTAAACCTGTCAATTACAGACAGTTATGTGCAGATCTAAAGCCTCGGACATTCAGTGGCAGAGCCAGGATGGAAACTGGCAGCCCTCATAATCATTTCTAATATGAAATGGACATATCTCTCCCTCCATGCAAACAGCACTCGAGTTTCACCTGAGAAACGCTGGAGATGGATCACCAGGAATTCACCTGATATGCAGAGTGGGGTGGCACGGGAGTTAATGATCTGGTGGGCAGCACGCAGAGACAGGGTAATTGAAGGCTTAACACTGTGGGGTGGTGGGGTAATTGCCAGATTGATGATTGAAGCTTTTGTTTCGGGTCCAGACAGCAATTAAAGACTCTGGCACAGCATTTATTTAAGCAGACATCCAGGTGGCTACAGGATTTCCATACACTGTAATTTGCTATAGTCTCTAGCTGGCCACCCTGACCTGCCCAATGCTGGCCCTGCGAACAGTCCCCCAGAGATGGGTAAGGGCACTCCTCTCTCTGCTTTAAGCAGGATGGTTTTGTCCAACACATCTCGTTCTGCAGTGGAGAGCTACAAGATTATTCTTTTTTCTAACAAAGATCAGAAAGTCTAATTTAAAAAGACAGTGGCATGAGTTGCTATAAGTTTTCCAGCAGTGTAAAGGAGAAGGTCTGGGGAAATGAAGGAGTTGCTTTGTGGGCTACCTTTTTTTTTTTTTCCAATTTCATCTTCAGCAGTATTTTTACTTTCCTGCTTTCAAACATTGTCTCTGTTCTGTCTTTCGAAGACTCTAACCGGTGCTTGTTTAGAGTAAATTCTCAGAAGGAAACCAAGTCTTATCTGTCAGTTCTGGATGTTTTCCACTTATTTTTAAGCGGGTGAAAAAAGGTCAACAATTCAAGAACCATTAAAAATGGCGTGAACAACAAAATGTTGGTAGACACTTTAATTTTCTTTCAAAGGTTTCCTGGCCAGGCAGCCTCATGGGGGCCGGCATGAGGGCTGACATTCAGAATGTTTTGCAGACAGCTATTCTTCCCCTGAAGAAGGGATAGGCTACCCACTCACTCCAGTATTCTTGGGCTTCCCTGGTGGCTCAGTTGGTAAAGAATCCACCTGCAATGTGGGAGACCTGGGTTCAATCCCTGGGTTGGGAAGATCCCCTGCAGAAGGGCATGGCAACCCACTCCAGTATTCTTGCCTGGAGAATCCCATGGACAGAGGAGACTGGCAGGCTACAGTCCATGGGATCACAAAGTCGGACTCGACTGAAGTACCTAGCACAGCACAGCACAGAGGGCTTCACTTGGCTTCCCAGACCTCAGTTATCCACTTACTACCAGTCTGAACCAACCAGACATTTCTTTTTTTCCTTTACATCGACGCGTGTATTTTTGCTTATATTTTTCTTACATAAATGCATTCAAAACACATCTTTGTTGTTCAGTTGCCAAGTCGCACCTGACTTTTCATGACCCCATGGCCTGCAGCATGCCAGGCTTCCCTATCCCTCACCATCTCCCAGAGTTTGCCCAAGTTCATGTCTATTGCATCAGTGATGTCATTAGGCAAATTATTTTGAAAGGAAACTCTGTCAAGGGCAAGAGGAATTCCTTCCTTTAAGCCTAAAAGGGACTTATGGAAATTTAATTTGGAGAGGGACCCAGGGACTGAGGTGGCAAGGTAAGTGGCAAAGAAATGCAGATCAGGATTGCAGCTGGCAGAGAGGTATTTGAGTGTGAATGACTCCACACCACCGTGTAAAACTATCCCTCTCCCACCTGCCTCAAAGAGAGATTGCCCAGGTCATAATTCCAAGAGCTGGACAAGAGAACCTCATTGTCCCCATACATAATACACATATACGTTCAAGTGCATTGATCTCCTGTCTTCCAAGAGACTTAACCTTTCCTCTCTCCTCTGGCACCCCAAACTCCAGGGCTCTACGCTGACTGAGGCTCCCAGGGAAGAGTAGTAAATATTTACAAAGCAGAAATAGAGACACAGATGTGGAGAACAAACATATGGATACCAAGCGGGGAAGGGAAGTGGGATGAATTGGGAGACTGAGAGTGACATATATACATGATTGATACTATGTATCAAAAAGATAACTGATGAGAAACTACTATATAGCACAGGGCTCTACTCAGTGCTCCGTGGTGACCTAAGTGAGAAGGAAATCAAAAAAAAGAGGGAAAATGTGTATACTCGTGGCTGATTCACTTTGTTGTGCAGTAGAAACTAACACACGAAAGCAACTACACTCTAATACAAATTAAAAAAAAAAAATACATGTGAACAACAACCCTAAAGAAGGATAGAAGTTTAAAAATGGAGTCTTTATGGTGTGGAAACATGACTCATGTGACTCTCCCTAGTAACACCACCCAAGATATCCCTGGCTGTAGTGTTTAAGACATGTTACAATTTGGGGCCATTTTGTGTCCAGTATCTTGTAGACTATGAGACCACCAAGAATGGGGAAATGAATACAAATCAAAAGAATTATAGAAAACTTTAAGTAGAATGCATTTACTCTGAATTTAGAAGGATGGATTCAATTTTTGAAAGGAAGTGATGCTTGAATGGAGTTATGGCTGGCGGGAACAGCATAAAAAAAGCTAGGAAAAGCAAAAGTGTCAGGGAACAGCAAGCAGTTGAGTGTGACTGAATGTGAAAAAACAAATGCAGAGGGCAGTGGAAAGAGCAGAATAGGAAACAAAATTGAAAAGTGATGTCAGAAATATAACACACTTTGTTCTTGATGTAGTGGAGAACCATTGGATAGTTTCATGCAAAGAAATAGCAATCAGATTTATGATTCAGAGTTAATTCTGGTAGCTTTATGTACAACTGGAGAGACAACCATTTTATGAGTCTGTGTCTGTAGCTCATGTAATATAAACGGGCTGAATTAGGTCAATATCCATTCATTCATTAGTCACCCAACAAATATTTGCTGAATCCCTCCTCTGGGAAGAGAATGGTGGGCAATGAAATTTTACAGTCTACTGGAGAAGAAACAGACTTTGATCAAACAGTCACAAAAATAAACGCAAAATTGCAGTGGCCCTTAAGTACCCATTTGGGAAATATACGAGTGTGTTCAACAGGAATGTTTGACTTGGTCTTAGAACTCTCTCCAAAGAAGTGACAATTGAGCTAAGATCTAAAAAATCAATACAATTAGCTTGGCATAAAAATAGAAGAAATATATTCTTTCACTGTATAAAGAATATGCAAAAGTCTTTTTTTTTTTTTTTTTTGCACATTCACCATAAATCCAGCATGGTCATAATGTATTATATCTTGTATGTATTGCTAAATTCAACATGTTAACATATCATGAGGATTTTTTTTTTTTTTTTTTATAAATTTATTTATTTTAGTTGGGGGCCAATCACTTCACAACATTGCAATAGTTTTTGCCATACATTGACATGAATCAGCCATGGGTTTACATGTGTTCCCCCTCCTGGACCCCCCACCCACCTCCCTCCCCATCCCATCCTTCTGGATCATCCCATTGCCCCGGCCCTGAGCCCTTGTCTCATGCATCGAACATGGAATGGTGTTCTGTTTCACATACGATAATATACACGTTTCAATGCTATTCTCCCAGAACGTCCCACCCTCACCTTCTCCCTCAGAGTCCATAAAATTGTTCCATGCATCTGTGTCTCTTATTCTGTCTCGCATATAGGGTTATCGTTACCGTCTTTCAAATTCCATATATATGCATTAGTATACTGTATTGTTGTTTTTCTTTCTGGCTTACTTCACTCTGTATAATGGGCTCCAGTTTCATCCATCTCAGTAGAACCGATTCAAATGTATTTTTTTTAATGGCTGAGTAATATTCCATTGTGTATACGTACCACAGCTTCCTTATCCATTCGTCTGCTGATGGACATCTAGGTTGCTTCCATGTCCTGGCTATTGTAAACAGTGCTGCGATGAACATTGGGGTACACGCGTCTCTTTCAATTCTGGTTTCCTCGGTGTATATGCCCAGCAGTGGGATTGCTGGGTCATATGGCAGTTCTATTCCCAGTTTTTTAAGGAATCTCCACACTGTTCTCCATAGTGGCTGTACTAGTTTGCATTCCCACCAACAGTGTAAGAGGGTTCCCTTTTCTCCACACCCTCTCCAGCATTTATTGCTTGTAGACTTTTGGATAGCAGCCATTCTGACTGGTGTGAAATGATACCTCATTGTGGTTTTGATTTGCATTTCTCTAATAATGAGTGATGTTGAGCATCTTTTCATGTGTTTGTTAGCCATCTGTATGTCTTCTTTGGAGAAATGTCTGTTTAGTTCTTTGGCCCATTTTTTGATTGGGTCGTTTATTTTTCGGGAATTCAGCTGCAGAAGTTGCTTGTATATTTTTGATATTAATTGTTTGTCTGTTGCTTCATTTGCTATTATTTTCTCCCATTCTGAAGGCTGTCTTTTCACCTTGTTTATAGTTTCCTTTGTTGTGCAAAAGCTTTTAATTTTAATTAGGTCCCATTTGTTTATTTTTGCTTTTATTTCCAATATTCTAGGAGGTGGGTCATGGAGGATCCTGCTGTGATTTATGTCGGAGAGTGTTTTGCCTATGTTTTCCTCTAGGAGTTTTATTGTTTCTGGTCTTACATTTAGATCTTTAATCCATTTTGAGTTTAGGGTTAGGGTTAGGATTAGGGTTAGGGTTAGGGTTAGCTATATATGACAAACCCACAGCAAACATTATCCTCAATGGTGAAAAATCGAAAGCATTTCCCCTAAAGTCAGGAACAAGGCAAGGATGCCCACTTTCACCACTACTATTCAACATAGTTTTGGAAGTTTTGGCCACAGCAATCAGAGCTGAAAAAGAAATAAAAGGAATACAGATAGGAAAAGAAGAAGTAAAACTCTCACTGTTTGCAGACGACATGATTCTCTACATAGAAAACCCTAAAGACTCTACTAGAAAATTACTAGAGTTGATCAATGAATATAGTAAAGTTGCAGGATATAAAATTAACACACAGAAATCCCTTGCATTCCTATACTCCAATAATGAGAAAACAGAAAGAGAAATTAAGGAAACAATACCATTCACCATTGCATCAAAAAGAATAAAATACTTAGGAATATATCTACCTAAAGAAACAAAAGACTTATATATAGAAAACTATAAAACACTGATGAAAGAAATCAAAGAGGACACAAACAGATGGAGAAATATACCGTGTTCATGGATTGGAAGAATTAATATAGTGAAAATGAGTATACTACCCAAAGCAATCTATAGATTCAATGCAATCCCTATCAAGCTACCAATGGTATTTTTCACAGAACTAGAACAAATCATCTCACAATTTGTATGGAAATATAAGAAACCTCGAATAGCCAAAGCAATCTTGAGGAAGAAGAATGGAACTGGAGGAATCAACCTGCCTGACTTCAGGCTCTACTACAAAGCCACAGTCATCAAGACAGTATGGTACTGGCACAAAGATAGAAATATAGATCAATGGAACAAAATAGAAAGCCCAGAGATAAACCCACGCACCTATGGACACCTTATCTTCGACAAAGGAGGCAAGAATATTCAATGGAGAAAAGACAATCTCTTTAACAAGTGGTGCTGGGAAAACTGGTCAACCACTTGTAAAAGAATGAAACTAGAACATTTCCTAACACCGTATGCAAAAGTCTTTTGATGGCAGAAACATGATATATAATGAAGAAAGGAGAGAAATCAGGACTCAAAAACAATTGTAGGTGAGCATTCATCATGTAGGCTCCCTTAGCCTATGTGAAATAGTTGTCCCTTTATTCCGAGAGCAAATGGAAAACATGGGACACTTTTAAGCAAAAAGGTGACATGATGGGATTTGCATCAGATCTACATATAAAGATATAGATCTATACCCTAAACAGAGAATAGATTAGAGAAAAACAACTTTCAGTGTGGAGAATCCCAACATGAGTCTATTGTTATACATCAAGTGAGAGCTATCATAACCTGGGCCAGGGTTGTGATGGGGGAAGCCAAGAGAAGTGGATAGATTCAAAAATATTTTAAAAGTGAAATCAAGAAGATTTCACGACCCAAGGATTGAACCCTCATCTCCTGCCTGCCTTGGCAGGCAAGTTCTTTACTACTGAGCAACCAGGGAAACCCAGAGATACAATGGAACCTTTCTATTCTCTTGTGACAAGCAGTGAGGTTGAGCGTTTTCCATGTATTTAATTCCTATTTGTATTTCCTTGTACATGAGTGATCAGTTTCTACTTTTCATCCATCTGACCTTAGAGTTTCAGATGGTGTTCACTGCGGGTGGCCTGGGAGATGGGGTCCCTTTAAGGGAGGGCTTGTGTGACATGAAAAGTGCTTTCCTTGAAGCTTGGGCTTTTTAAGACCCAGGAACCGTTTTGAGCTCATGGCAGCAAGGCTATGGTTGTGAACGACCTTAATGGGGCTGTTAGGGAGATGTTGTTACTGAGAATTATTTGACTCATTCCAAGGTGTAAATTCATTTCTTTGCCCATTTTCACCATGTGCCATAAATAACCAGAGCTGTGTAAACAAATGTCACCCGGGCATATGAACCCACTGAAATGAGACTTTAAAAAATGCTAAACAATCTGATACAGTTACTTGATTCTTGCATAAGCCAAAATCACCCATGATACTCTGAAACCTACACGAATGTGTGTAAGCACACACACACACACACACACACACACACACACACACACACTATGGTTGCCTAACAAAAAATAAATGGCCTCATAGGGTCATTTCAACAAAGTGTAAGGGAACAGAAAAAGATGTTGACAGATAAATGGGAAAAAAATTAACGTTTTGTCCACAATTTTTCAGATCAAAAGCAGTATTTTCTATGGATAACCAACAGATTCAATAGCACATGGAATTCTGTTTAATGTTATGTGGCAGCATGGATTGGAGGAGAGTCTGGGGGAGAATAGATACATGTATATGTATGACTGAGTCTCTTTGCTGTTCACCTGAAACTATCACAACGTTGTTTGCTCACCAGCTATACTTCAATACAAAATAAAAGGTATAAAGTTGAAAAAAAATAAAGGAGTATTTTCTGGAAGTACATGAGAAAATAAAAAGTAAAATCACAAAAATGGGGGCTGAGTGCCAGCTTTCCTATCACTGCCCTCTTCTTGGGTGAGGAAAACGTGTCAGGTTAGTCAGGTAACTAACTCAGTGGGAAGTGAAAACTAACAGACAGAATGAAAACTCAAAAGAAAACCCAGTCAGGGGCAGGATGTAGTGACTCAAGTTTGCAATTACAAGCTTAAAAGGCAGCCTCGGCTTCATTCAATTCTGAGTGATGCTTAAAGATTCAGGGACCTAGAAATTTCCATACAAATCATAGAGACGCACACTAAATTGCTGGAACTTGCCAGATGGGCGCAAGCAGCAATTTAGAAGGATGCGAATGGACCAGGAGTCCCCTACCTGTGAGGGGAAAAGAGGTTTAACCCTTTGAGCAGCCCTGGCTGAAGCCAAGAGGGGCTATAGACTTTTATCCAAAGCCCGTGGTCTCTTCCCACCCTGGGCGATGATGCCATGGGCACCACGTTAGTATCATGATTCAGAGTTCCCCCATGTGCTGTCTCATTAGAGTATCACTCAGCCAACATTTTGAGGATCGCTCTGGACTGAATGTATCCCCCGCAAAGTCCATATGTTGAAGCTATAACCCCCCATGTGATGGTGGGGTCTTTGGCAGGAGATTAGGTAATAAGAGTGGAGCCCCCATAAATGAGATCAGTGACCTTATAAAAGGGACCCTACCTAAGGAGCTCCCTCCCCACATCCGCATGTGAGAACCCAGCAAGAAGACGACCAGTTATATGAACGAGGAAGCCAGCCTCACCAGACCCCAAAACCACCAGCACCTTGGTCTTGGACTTCCAGGCCCCAGAACTGTGAGAATTAAGTGTCTGGTGTTTATAAGACACCCAGTTTGTAGTATTCTGTTATAGCAGCCCTAATGGATTAAGGAGGTACTCTGTGCTGGGCACTGTGCTTTGAATAACACACAATCCTTATCCTCAATGTGCTTCAGGTCTGATGCAGGAGAGAGGAGAATCTTTAAAAAATTAAAATACAGGGCTTCCCTGATGATCTAATGATTTAAGAATCCATCTGTCAGTGGAGGGGACATGGGTTCAATCCTTGGTCTGGAAAGATTCCACATGCCAAGTAGTAGCTAAGCCTGTGGGCCACAACTAAAGAGCCCATTCTCTAGAGCCCATGAGCCACAACTACTGAGGTCCACGTACCCTAGAGTCCATGCTCCCCAACAAGAGAAGCCACTGGAATGAGAAACCCATGCACCACAACTAGAGAGTAGCCCCTGCTCACTGCAACTAGAGAAAGCTTGCAGCAATGAAGACCCAGCATAGCCAAAAAGAAATAAATCATTTTCAAAAGTTAAAATATAGTATGAAATGCACCATGATGGGAGTAGACAAGAGTTGCTGTGGGCAGGCTCAGTGGGGAGAACTTAACTTGTCCTTGAAGGAGTTGAGGCTCAGAGAACTTTCCTGACTTGTCCAACCTCAGACAGCTAATAAGCATCAGAGCTGGCACAGCTTCTGCCAAATACCTACATCCCACCAAAGGTCAGTTTTCCCATCTGTAAAGTGGGAATAAAGTAAAAGGATTGTTGTAAGGGTCAAGTTAGGAAATGCATGTGGAAGTATTTCTTTACAAAATCTAAAGAATTCACAAAGTGCTATATATGGTCACTGTCACAGATATTACCAGTCTATGATGTATACCAGGGGCTTCCCTGGTGGCTCAGCTGGTAAAGAATCCACCTGCAATGTGGGAGACCTGGCTTCGATCCCTGGGTTGGGAAGATCCCTTGGAAAAGGGAAAGGCTACCCACTCCAGTATTCTGGCCTGGAGAATTCCATGGACTGTATAGTCCGTGGGGTCACAAAGAGTCAGACACGACTGCGTGACTTTGACTTTCACTTTCATAACATACCAGCCCAAGGATTTGAAAGGAGAGTGTGATACACATCAAAAGCTGGGTGCAGTATGATTCATTTATCTGATTTAACCTCTGAGTTCATTCATATAGTCAATTAAAATACATCAAAGGCCCATCCATGATGCACATGGTCTTGAGATAGGCTCTGAAAATGCAACAGTGAATAAAACAGTCAAACCACCAATTACACATTTCCTAAGTCATCAAAAACTCTTAAACATGTTACAATGGTGGGGCAGGTGGAAGGGAGGCTGACCTGCTTTGGAAGGGCAGGGAAGGCTTCCCTGAGGAGGTATGGTCATGTTAAGAGCCAAAGGTTGAGTAGGTGTTCCAGGCAGAGGGAAGAGTGTGTAAGGGGCCCTGAGCCAAAAAAGGAACATGGATATAAAGGCCAAAGTAGCTGCAGTCAAGAGCAAGTTCGACAGGAAAGCTAAGACCTCTTATATACAAGTAGAGGATCCAGGCTACGAGGTGCTGGTAAAGGTCTTAATGCAAAAGACAGCCACTGAATGGTTTACCTCTTTAAAAGCTCATTGTGCCTTGTATTGGGACTGGATGGGAAAAAGGCAAGAGGTAATGTGGAGAGACAAATGAGGAGGTGAGTGCTGTGGCCCAGGAAGCATAACCAAAAGTGGGGTCTGGATGCTCACCACTCAAAAGCTAATAAAGAGGCAAAGTTGGTGGAAAAGAAAGTTTGCTTTATTTTGGTTGCTGGCAATGGCTATGGGAGTGGGGGGTGGGGGATGAACTCCTGTCCAAAGGCTGACTCCCCCACCCACTGACAATCAGCAGGAAAGAGATTTTATAGGGGAGAGAAGGAGGCTATGTGCGGACAGCATAGTCAGCTCTGACAAGTCATCTTGAAATTGGTCATCTGTGGTCTGACCAGTGTCATCTTGGTTGGGTTGTTGTAAGCATAGTTAACCTTCAGTTCCAGGGTTGATTTGTTCCCATTTTTATGAGGCAGCTTATGTCATGGCTACTCTCTGGTCACCATGTAGTTAACTTCTTCCACGTGGTGGGTGTTTCAGTATCTACAAGACAATTCATAAGATATGGCTCAGAATGTTATCTGCAGCCCTTGAGAAGGAATTAAAGGTCCTTGACTTTGTTTAATGACTACATTATGGCTCAGCAAGTAAAAAATCCACCTGCAATGCATGAGACATAAGAAACGTGGGTTCAATCCCTGGATCAGGAAGATCCTCTGAAGGAAAAAATGGCAACTCACTCCAGTATTCTCGCCTAAAAATTCCCATGGAGAGAGGAGCCTGGTGGGCTACAGTCTGTGGAGTCGCAAAGAGTACACAGGACTAAGCGTGCATGCACACTATTATTATTTGGTCTCTTCTGACTATTTTCCTTTGTTTCTGCATTTTCTCACTTCTCTGATTAAACTTATTCTTTGGCTAAAGTTTTTCCACACACAAAAGGCAGGTTGAGGACATGGGAGGTGGGGCAATGGCCATAGGGTCCTGCTCCATTTCAGAAGGAAAGGATGGATTTTGGACTAGAAGGTTGGCCATGGAGATGGAAGACCTCAAAGAATATGTGATAGAGAAACACAGAATCCTCTTGATTATAAACCTCCCCATGTAAACAACGTTGGAATCCACTTACTCATCCTAGTTATACGTGAATATGTCTTTCCCATCAGATGGTGCATTCCTACTCCCATGCCAGCCCCTTGCACGTATGACGTCCTGTCCTCAATAAATATGTTTCCTTATACTGACCTCTAGATGGAATGTAGCAGGGAGCATCCCTCAGTTCTCGGATGGGTGTGCATTGAGAAGCATAGGAAAGAAAAATGCTTGAATCAGTTCCAGGTTGTTTTTCTTCTTCTTAAGCATAGGCTCTTAGTGTCATCTAATTCTGAGTGATTCTCAGATGAAGGCAACCTAACCTCTGTCATGCCATCCAAACTGTATCTGCCTGGAGGAAATTCCCCTAACACTTAGCAGAAGAGAGGCAGTGTTTCATGCTTTTGTGCCGGCATCCAGTCTTTCATAACCATCTCTACCTCAGTCAAGACATCCTTACTGCTCTCCCAAAGAAATACTTCTCCATCCCCGCCTCCCTGCCTCATCCTACATATTTCAAGGGCAGGGTGTCCAGTGCTCTCTGAGGAAGACAAAGACGATGGCCAACTCTTTGTGTGGACTTCTGGGGCCATGCCGAGGTCATTTAGACTATGATTGCTGCCTGCATACTAACAGCCCTGTTGTAGGCCAACTACCTCATTTAAGTGATGGAGAGTGAAGATCCATGCAGGCAGATGAGGTGGTAACATTGGTTATAGAGCACGTTTCCCAGAAGTTGAGCCTTAGGTGGGGGAGAAATCTAGAGTGGCATGAGGAAGCAGGAGCAGGTAGAGAAGAAACTAGAATACAACATGGCTTCAGCAGAAGTCTAGATGCAGCTTGATTCCTCTGGGAGCCCGGGGCATAAACTGCAGCACAGAGGTTTTCTGCCCAAATGCAAGAGACCTGGGGCCTTAGTGCCACACAACAGTCATTGCTCATGAGCTGCCCCCTGCCAATCTTCCAGGCATCTTTGGGTAAGTGGCAACATCAGCCAAAGGTAACTACTCAGAAAAGAATGCAGATGAGAGCTGCCAACACCTGCAGAATCTAGGGAAGGGTGAGGGGAGGAGGGTCGACCTGCATGGGATACCAAAAGCATCTGCCACAGAGTCTGTGACCCTTCTACTTTTTGTTTTGTTTCTTTGGCTGTGTGGCATGCAGGAGCTTAGTTCCCTGACCAGGGATCGAACCCACGTATGGAGTCTTAACCACTGACAGCCAGCAAAATCCCTCTAACCCTTCTTAAACGATGTATTTATGATGGAGACAGCAGTTAGGGATAATGTTCAAAGGGTGCCACTGTATGAACCAGCCACTCTCATGCGATGTAATCTTAGATAAATGACTTTCCCTCTCTGAATTCCCATGACCTTTTTTGCTAATTGAGGTTATGAGTCACTGTGGACTTGAAAAACCTTCCTGGTTCTGTGTTTGGAAAATTCCGGAGCAGAGTGTGGAGAGGGAAGTGGAGTGACGGCCACAGATCACAGACTGTGATGTCCTCCAGGCCAGCGACTGTTGCCCCTCACCTTTGCATCTCCAGTGCTCCAGCAACTGGCAAAATCTGCACAAAGAAAAAGAGAGAAAGAAGGATAAAAGGAGGTCGAGAAAGGAGGGGGTAGGGAAGTTGGGCAAGTATCTGGGAAATAGTATGGTAGTTACTCTATTTTGATTCCCAAAACTTCCTCACCTTGGGTAGAAATGTGGATGCTTTTCAACACATACGAATTTAACCTGCAAAAATGGATGAAGGAAGAAGGATTCAGAGAAGGAGGAAAATCAAGGGAGGCCAGTGTCCCAGAACTCATTCGAAGTCAAAGGGGCATGGTCAGTAGTGTCATACCCACCAAGAAGTCAAGCAGAAGAGGATGGAAAAATCTTATTTAGATTTGTCAACAAGGAGGTGCTGGGAACCTTCTTCAGCAAGACCAGTCTTTGATTCTGTGAGTTTTTATTCATTCTTGTGGCCACAATCTGCCCCGGGAGGGCTAGCAGGGGCTGCAGAGTGAAGGATGGGAATAGGAGAAGGAGGCCACCCTGGAGAGAATGGACTCAGGGGTCATGGATGTAACCCCACGTGGGTAATAACATCCTGCTTAAACTGCCCCCCTACCAGCGTGCCTTCTCCCACATCAGGAATTGGAGCTAATGGTAAAAACATCCCATATGTTCTGATTAGTTCCAACCTCATTATCATGCTTCGCCTTGCAATGTTGCCCTTCAGTTAATGAAATCTGGTGCTGGAGCAAATGAGTCCATGTGAGCGTGGGGGCTCTGATGGTGGCAGCTAAGCCTGAGTTTTGTTACTTACTTGTGAGGCTTCCGCCCCTACCCCCCTCCCGGAAAGAGAAAGAGCTAAGAGAAAACAGGAGAAAAGAGAGCTTGAAACAGCCTCCAAATCCCAACAACAAAAACAGCAATCGCTGTATGTCAAAGCCAGTGCAAATTAGACGAAACGGCCACAGAAGCCAAATGGAAACCGTAATTCTTCCAGTCCCTTGCCGCTCTGACACGTGTAATGGGTTTGGCAGGGAGTCAAGGAAAACGGGGGCCAAGCCATGGTATGTTTCAAAGAATCTAAGGGCTGCTTGCTGCGAGGATGCCAGATTTCTGCACAGCTTGGCGGAGGGATGCCGAGACCGGAAGGGACTGGACCAATTCTCCATTGGAGAACGGTCCTGGACCTGTCAGAGGCTGGAGAGCCTACCAGAAGAGTCAGACCTGTATAATGTGAATGAGAAGTCTTGCAGGACCAGGGCAGAGTTAGGGTGGGGAAGACTGCAGACCACCCAGGAACAGAGAGAGGGGAGAAGCTTCCTTCCAGGAAAGACTAAAGAGGCTGCCAGGAAATGCTCCTGGTTAGGTTTGTCAGAGGGGCCAGGTCGAGGTGGCGGAGGGAACACAGGATGGGGATACCCCTCTTCTGATCAGGCACTATGCTAGGCGTCAACATCTAATCCCCAGGGACAGCTTCAGCCTGCCTGCTTCCCCAAGGAGAAAGGTGCAGTCCAGGGGGCTTGTCCAGGCTAGGAAATGGTGAGAGTCAGGATTTGAACTCGGTTCTTCCCAAAACTTGCTTGGTGGCTCAGCAGTAAAGAATCTGAGTGCCAATGCAGGAGACCCAGACACGAGGGTTCCATCCCTGGGTTAGGAAGATCCCCTGGAGAAGGAAATGGCAACCCACTCCAGTCTTCTTGCCCAGAAAATCCCATGGACAGAGGAGCCTGGTGGGCTACAGTCCAGGGGGGTGCAAAAGAGTCAGACTCGACTTAACGACTAAACAATAACAATTTTCCAAAGCTCATGCTCTCTCCCCTATTCCAGGGGTCAGCTTTATGTTTTTCTGTAAAGCAACAGATAGAAAATATTTTCAGTTTTGCAGGGCAGATGGTCTCTGTTGCAACTGCTCAACTCAAATACTGCAGTGCAAAAACAGCCATAGAGCCACAGAATGTATGTAAGTGAATGGGTGTGGCTATGTTCTAATACTTTATTTACAAAAACAGGTGGCTGGCCAGATAAAGCCTGTGGGACATAATTTGCCATCCCTGCCCTCCCTAAGGTGCACTAGTGGTAAAGAATCCCCCTGCCAATGCAGGAGACAATGGAGACTCTGGTTCTATCCTGGAGTCCAGAAGATCCCCTGGAGGAGGAAATGGCAACCCACTCCAGTATTCTTGCCCAGAAAGTCCCATGGACAGAGGACCCTGGCGGGCTATGATCCATAGGGTCACAAAGAGTGGGACACTACTGAGCGACTTAACACACACACATGACCCAAGTAAACTGCACAGAGAGCTCCAGCAAAAAATAAAAAAAATGCTGAGGGGTCTTAATTCAGATTTGAAAAATCATAGTTTTGCTTCATTCCTGACACAAGTTTCTGTTTCTATATGTTTTTGGTTGTGTATATTAGTATCTCACGACTGCCAGAACAAGTTACCACAAACTTGGAGGCTTTAAAAAAAGAAAAAAATGGGGATATAGTCTCTCATAGTTCTGGAGAAGTGTGAAATCCATGTGTCATCAGGGACATCCTTCAGCTGGGCTGTGGGGAGAATTTGTTTCTTACCTCTTCCAGTTATGGGTGCTTCCCTGACATTCCTGGACCTGTGGCCTCATCACTACAATCTCTGCCTCCATCTTCACTTTACCTTCTCTTCTGTGTATCTCTCTCTTATCAAGACACTCATCACTGGATTTGGAGCCCACCCAAGTCATCCAGGATGGTCTCATCTCAAGACCTTTGACTTAAGTACATCTGCAAAGATTCTTCTTCCATGTAAGTTCCCTATATACAAATGAGTTCTATTCCAAGAGTGTGTTGGTAAGTCCAATATGTTCATAAATCCAACAAAGTTAGCCTAGATATCCAACTAACACAGTCAGCTATATATTACAGTACTGTACTATAATAGGTTTATGATGTTGTTGTTGTTCAATCCCTCAGTCATGTCCAACTCTTTGCAACCCCATGGACTGTAGCCTGCCAGGCTTCCCTGTCCTTCACTATCTCCTGGATCTTGTTCAAACTCATGTCCATTGAGTCAATGATGCTATCCAACCGTCTCATCCTCTATCACTCCCTTATCCTTTTGCCCTCAATCTTTTGAAGCATCAGGGTCTTTTCCAATGAGTCGGCTCTTCATATCAGGCCCAAGTATTGGAGCTTCAGCTTCAGCATCAGTCCTTCCAAAGAGCATCCAGGATTGATTTCCTTTACAATTGATTGGTTTGATCTCCTTGCTATCCAAGGGACTTTCAAGAGTCTTCTCCAGTACCACAGTTCAAAAGCATCATTTCTTTGGTGCTCAGCCTTCTTTATGGTCCAACTCTCACATTAATACATGACTACTGGAAAAACCATAGGTTTGACTATATGGACCTTTGTGGGCAAAGTGATGTCTCTGGTTTTTAATATGCTGTCTAGGTTTGTCATAGCTTTTCTTCCAAGGATACTTTTCACATAACTAATACATAAAAAATAAAATATTTAAAATCTTACAGTACAGTACCTTGAAAAGTACAGTAGTACAGTACAACAACTGGCACATAAGGGCTGGCATTGACTGAACAGGCAAGAAGAGTTATTGACCAGAGGAGGTAAAGGAGGTGGGAGATAGTAGAGCTGAAGGATCGTTAGCAATAAGAGACTGAGGAGAAGCTGCAATTTCATCACGCATGACGTTGATGCCACATGCTCTGGTTCCTTGCTGAATTCAATTCCACCTACTCTCTTGAAAAGATGATTCAGTGACATCTGGGTAGTAGCTCTTTTCTTCTCATTATAGATGACGTTGTAGCCCTGGATTGCATTCTGAATGGGTGCTGCAACCTTCACATACCATTCTACATTCAGGTCCTATGCCTCTAAAACTAACAGTGCCTCCTCAAGTAGAGCTAACTTATGTGATGGGCCATGTGAACACACATTCTCCTTTGATAGTTCGTGACTTGAAGGTTTGTATGTAGGGGACTTACTGTAAAGTCACATTCACAGATGCTGGGGTTTAGGATATGTCTCTTGGGGATGCGCACAATTCAATCCACAATGTGGGGGAGGGGTCTCATTTTCTGATTCAGAATCAAAGCAATGTTTCCTGATGATAGAGAATCCCTAAATGTCAGAATGTGATAAGACATTAGAAGGCTACTGATACAGCCCTCTCTGCTGTTCCCTCCTTTTTCCTCTAAGAAGTTAAGCGATTTGCCCCAAGTCACTCCACTCAGAGCAACAGAGCTGAGCCTAGAATCTGGCCCTACCTGCCCAGCTCTCTCCTTGTGTGTTGTTTTCATTGCCCTCCCTGGAGAAATAAATGCACCTCCAATTCCCTGCCTCCCATGCTTCTGCCCAATCTGATTAGGCTAACTACAGCCAGCTCAGTGGGACTGTGCTTTTATAAAACACACCGTGCCATCATGCCAGGTCAATGTCATTTTTTCCCTACCGCTTGCATTGCAATGGACTTCAAGTCAGCTCAAACACAGCCTTCAGAGCACAAAATGTTGGTTGATGACACAGACTCTTCATCCTCTGTCCTTTCTGCTCCGGTGCCGATTTATGGGCATCCAAACAGACACAGGAGAAGGTTGGTTTGCTTCTTGGGGACTGATGGCAAAAGAGAAAGGCCTCCCTCCCATCATTTCCCTGTGATCACATTTCACCATTAGATATAGGCAGCAGCAGAAAATAACCACAAAAAGGCTGGGACTTGAAGGGAGCTCACTGTCAAGTCCCTGGAGTTTTACAGAAAATTGATGGTATGTGTATCATGTTGCAAACACCACGTGAGCACATTTTTGTGGAAAAATAAATGATGGATCAATAAATATCTATTAAGTGCCCATCATGCTTTCCAGACCATGAGTGGAGCTGAGAGTTTATAACAGTTTATTTAAGATGGGTACATCTTTGTTTATCTACCTGGCTGGTGATAAGAATTCGGCCTGGCAGTGGCTAAGATACATTGCTGACACAAGAAATTTCCATAAAAGATGGCACTGTAGGAATAACTGGAATTCGTGTGCACTAAAAAGAAAGACCTGTTCTGTGTATAAGTGGGACTGTGTACCTCAAAAGTTCATTGCCAGAGGGGACCAAAAGAAGCATGTCCTATGGGGTGGCCAGCTGTAAGAATAGGAGGAGCCTTGAGGACAGACTCTGGAAATAGCTACACCCTTCCCATGTTATTGATGTAATTGAATTTTTTGCTGACTAAAGTCACTCAGAAATTCCCACTTTCTGTCTACAGCAAGATACTTAATGAAGCAACACATGTGATAGAAGATATGTGTGTGCCATGATGTGTCCTCTTAATTAAAATTTTAATATGTTTGCAGTTAGAGGGCTTGGGGTCATTCAAAGAAAGGTAACTAAATGCATTCAAAGTGTTTAATACAATCCCAGGTATGTGGGAAGCAGCCAATAATGGCTGCCATTTTTATTAAAAGGACTATGTAGTCCCATTGTCGGAAGCTCACTTCCTGGGAGAATTCACTGTCCTTGACACAAAGAGAGGCATGCATTGTGGGCTGTGCCTGACCCCCTCATCCCTATTCAGCCTGGGTCTTGAGAGTAAATGCTGAATTTTCCTCCCCTCTGGGTCTGCAGCTCCTAGTTCTCTGTCTGGTAAACAGCAGGTGCAGAATAAGTGACACTCTGGGGCAGCAGAAACCGCTATGGCCCCCAGCAGTGCAGGGTGAGCTCATTTGCCAGCACATCAGGACATCTGGTTCCAACTTGTTGTGTGACATTGGGAAAGACATAGCTCTTGCCTTGGGTTTAGGGTTTTCATCTGAGAAATGGAATTTTTAATTACTTGACCTCTGTCATCCATTCTGACCCATATAAATGCCAATGATTCCATGACACTTTGTACAGAGCCACAAGTTTTGGTGAAATGGCTTTGGGATTGGAGCCATCATGCTAGGCTTGTTGCAGGAAGGGGGTCACCTGCCAGGACCCGAGAGTGGGCTCTTGTCGACCCTGGGAAATGAATTGTCCGTGGAGACATGCCTGCTGACAAAGCAAGAGACTTTATTGGGAATGGGTGCCTGAGTGGAGGGCAGCAGGGTCAGGGAACCTAGGGGAATTGCTTTGCCACACAGCTAGTAGTCTCGGGTTTTATGGTGTTGGGATTAGTTTCCAGGATGTCTCTGGCCAATCACTGATTTGGGTCCTTCCTGGTGGCCTGGGCACATCACTCAGCCAAGATGGATTCCAGTGAAAAGGATTCTGGGAGGTTGGTAGGGCATATGGACTGGAGTCTCCTATCTCCTTTTGACCTTTCCTGAATTCTTCAGGTGGTAGCTTGTCAATTCTGAGTTCTTTATCAGGACCTCCTGTTTAAGATAACTCATGCAGTGATTACCATCAGGCCTGGCCAGGGTGAGAAGTTTCAGTCAGTTGTTCCCCTAACAGGTTTATGAGGCTATTTAAAGATGAATATGACCTTTTACCCATAAACTGTTTTCCAATCTTATGAAAGAAATAGAGACTATACAACATGGATAAATATTAAAGAGTAAAGAGTTAAATGGTAATACATTGCTTTGTACCTGAAAATAACTTTAAACAAGACATTATTTTTCACAAAATAAATGGTCTAAATTAGGTATAGGTGAGTAACTGCCCAGGAGCACCTAATTCAGCCCCCATTTGACTTTGTAAAGATAATTTTTTTTTTTTTTTGAAAACAGCCACTGCATTTGCTTAAGCATTATCTATGGCTACTTTCCTACCACAATAGTAGAGTTGAGTAGTTGCAACAGAAACCATTTGGTTCACAAAGCCTAAAATATTTACTACCATTTGGTTCACAAAGCCTAAAATATTTACTACCATTTGGTTCACAAAGCCTAAAATATTTACTACTTACAAACACAGTTTACTACCCCCTGGCTTATATGAACAAGGATACATCTCACAAAAGGGCTTCCCAGGTGACTCAGTGGTAAAGAATCTGCCTGCAATGCAGGAGACACGGGTTCCATCCCTGGGTCTGGAAGATTCCCTAGAGAAAGAAATGCCAACCCATTCCAGTATTCTTGTCTGGAAAACCCCTGGATAGAGGAGCCTGGCGGGGTACAGTCCATGAGGTCGCAAATGAGACGGACGCAATTTAACAACTAAACCACCACCACCGTATCTTCTAAAAAGCCTCCATTATGGGAGTTGTGGTGGTCTTGGAAGGCTCGCAGAAGCAGAGAAAGGAAGAATTCCATCATCTTGGAATCTAAGAGGTACCTGTGCAGCTTGTCCTCAGGATGGAATCTTCTGTGGGTCACACCTGACAGATATCTGTTTAGACAAGCCCTGCTGGAACTCAAGCAGTGAGGCAGACATGGGAAGCCATAGGACAGCAGCAAATACAGGGCTCCACCCCAGGGTTGGCAAGCCATGATGGTTAGTGAGCACTTCCTTCTAAAACACTGAAATCTACCTCCCTGTAATTTCAGCTGGGTTGTTTTTCCATGTGTCCACCCTCAGGTATTTGGAAAGACAAATTAGCTGACCCCATAATCCTCTCTGAAACAGACTTAACTTCCCGTGAACAGTTCCTATACGTGGTTCTCAGACTCTGGACCATCGTTCCTGGCCTCCTCTGAACACACCCTTGTCTGTGAATACCCATTTCCAGGACAGTACCACAAACCCATCTCAATATTCCAGTGCTCTTGGGCTCTTGTTTCTCTCCACAAATAACTGCCCTTAAGTGCAATGTGTTTGAAAGAGCTTTAGCTTTTTTTTCCTTTTTATGTCTTCAATTTTTAATTGAAGTATAGTTGATTTACAATGCTGTGTGATTTTTCAGGTGTGCAGCAAAGCAAGTCAGTCATACATATATAATTTATGTATAAATCTATTATTTTTCAGATTCTTTTCCATCTTAGGTTATTATAAGATATTGAGCATAGTTTCCTGTGCTACACAGTAGGCTCCTGCTGGTGATCTATTTTATATATAGTACTGTGGAAAGAGCCCTAGCTTTAGCATCTTACAGTGTGTGTGTGAAGTCGATTCAGTCGTGTCCAACTCTTTGCAACCTCATGGACTGTAGCCTGCCAGGTTCCTCTGTCCATGGGATTCTCTAGGCAAGAATGCTGGAGTGGGTAGCCATTCCTTCTCCAGGGGATCTTCCTGACCCAGGAATTGAATTCCAGTCTCCTGCATTGCAGGCGGTTGCTTTACTATCTGAGCCACCAGGGAAGTCCTCAGCCTTGTACATACTTTTATATAAATCCTGGCTCCCCTTTTTACATCTCTCTAAGCCTTAATCCTCTCATCTTTGAAATACAGACTGCAGGATTACTATAAGGACTAGAGATGATAAATGTAAAGAGCCCAGGACATACCAAACACTCAATAAATGATAATTATCTTTATCTTCCTAGGTAGCCACTTCTAATGCAGTCTGATGCCACAGGGCCATCAATTCTCAAGGCAAGCTTACTCTTTGACAAAAGACCCTGCTTCTGTTCCCATAAAAAATTTACATTTTTTTTTCTTTTTCTGGAAAAATAAGGGTCCTAATTTACCCCAGTAGAGGTCTAAATCTAATTCCATGCTTCCCTCCCAGGTTGTCTGGCTCTCTCTGTGCCCATTCTCCTCTGGTTCTTCTGAGAATCTCCCTCTATAATTCCATGATCCTGGCATCTTTACTTTGACCTTCTTCCACTTTTCTGGCTCCTTGGAGCAGCACAGCAGGCTCTGACTGGACCTTGTCTTGCTCCTTCACATGGCTGGACCATAAACCTGACAATGTTCTGTAACCAGGGCAATGAGAGGAAGTATGAGATTCTGGGTACCAACCCCATCTTCACTTCCATTCTCCTTCTATCTTAGGTAGCTCCACCAAACCAACTTTCCTTTCCTTACAAGGCTACTTTTCCAAATATGCAGCATAGAGATAAAAACAGATTCCAAACATGAGTCCAGCAGCTGGACTGAGGTAAAGAGCCAAGGATGAATCTGAATTTAGAGATGGACTCCAGAAATGGCTATGAAACCCTCAGTGTAGTTGGCACAATAAAGTTCCCTAAAGGTGCCCACCCTCTAATCCCTGGAACCTGTGAATACATTACCTTATATAGGGACTTTGCAGAAGTCTGTAACTAAATTAATGACTGTGAGATGGGAGACTGGAATAATATGAGTGGGCCACTATAATCACAAGGGTCCTTAAAAGTGGAAGAGGGAGGCAGAAAAGAGGCCAGTGGGATGTGGGGAGAGAAACTGATCTATGATGGCTGGCTTTGAAGAAGGAGGAATGGACCATGAGCTAAGGAATCCAGGCAGCCTCTAGAAGCCGGAAAAGGCAAGGAAACTCATTTGGCCCTGCAGTCTCCAGAAGGCAACACAGACTGCTGACACCTTGATTTTAGCCCAGGGAAACATGAGTCAGATGTCTAAACTACAGAATTTTAAGATAATAAACTTGCCTTGTTTTAAGCCACTAAATTTGGGGATGTTTTATAGCAGCAATAAAAAACTGACACACTCAAGAAAAACAGGAAGAGAAGAAGACCCAAGAGAGAGGATTGGTCAAGGAAATCCAGGGACATTAGCTTCAAGAAAGAGAAGATGGCTAACTATTTTAAGGGCTTCCCTGGTGGCTGAGATGGTAAAGAATTTGCCTGCAATGTGGGAGACCTGGGTTCGATCCCTGGGTGGGTAAGATTCCCCTGGAGGAGGGAATGACTAAGAACTACTAGAAAATTAAATGATATGAGAACTGAAAAAAAATCCTTACCCTCTTCCCCCTGCATACTAACCCACCTCTTCTATTTCCAGCTTCACCAGCAACCAGCAGGGTGATATTTTTAAACTAGAGATCAGATCACATCACTTTCCAATGTAAAACTCTCTCCTAACTCCCCACAATTTTTATAATCAAGTCCAAAACTGCTTGCAAGACATAATCTACTTGCACTCAACTCTCCAAGTCTATATCCTGCCACTTCATCCATGTTCTAAAACCTACTCACCATTGAAGATGCACTGACTCCCTAGGGCTCCGTTTAGCAAATATGATACATCCAGTACTTAGGCTTCCCAGGTGGCGCCAGTGGTAAAAACCCGCCTGCCCATGGTGGAGATGCAAGAGAACTGAGTTCGATCCTTCGGTTGGGAAGATCTCCTGGAGAAGGAAATGGCAACCCCCTCCAGTATTCTTGCCTGGAAAATCCTACAGACATTGGAGCCTGGTGGGCTATAGTCCATGGGGTTGCAAAGAGTTGGACACGACTGAGCTGCACACACACACCAGTACTCATGCGCTCACATTTCACATGCTGTTTCATTCTCTGGCCTGCCTTTGGCGCGCTTACAATTCCTGCAGCAATCCTCAAGACATAGCTCAAGCATTATCTCCCTTGGCATGCCGTCTCTGATCAATTACCAGTCTCTCCTGTATTTCTCTGTGACAACTTGTATGTTTCTCCCTCACACAGAACTGTGCTCTTTAGGGCAAAGTACATTTAGCTCCCAGCTCTCAGCATATGACATCTCAACTCCCTTTCTTGGGTAAGTAGGGATCTTGGATCTGACCTGGGGCAAGTTTCTCTCTGAGAGCCAAGGCTAGGAAGACAGAACTGGCCTGTGGCTACCAGACACATAGCAGAGGAACACGGAGAAAAACAGGGTGTAGATTATGCAATAGAACTTTATGCGATGATGGAAATGTGTTGTATCTAATGCTGACCATTAGCCTAGGTGGTTATAGACCTCTTGAACAGTGGCTTGAAGTGTAACTAAGGAACTAAACATTCAATTTTACTTAATTTTAATTTACATTTAAATAGCCACACATGATTAGTGGCTACTAGATTGAATAGCACAGCTAGCAGAAAGACAAGGTAAACAGCAGTACAAGCAAAACATCAAATCCAAAGGGATAGAAGGTTAACAATTCTGAAGCTTCTCTACATTTGCACTAGAATTGAATCAATCAACTGTTTTTACTGGAACTGAACAAAGCGGGAACCAGGTTTCTCAGTGTAGGGTGGAAGGTTATAGACAAGCAACGGGATAAGGTTGGAATGAGCCATGTGGTAATGGATCACAATTCAACACATAAATATGGACTCATGTTTAGCTTCGGAGAAGGCAATGGCAACCCACTCAAGTACTCTTGCCTGGAAAATCCCATGGACGGAGGAGCCTGGTAGGCTGCAGTCCATGGGGTCGAGAAGAGTCAGACACAGCTGAGCGACTTTACTTTCACTTTTCACTTTCATGTATTGGAGAAGGAAATGACAACCCACTCCAGTGTTCTTGCCTGGAGAATCCCAGGGGCAGGGGAGCCTGGTGGGCTGCTGTCTATGGGGTCGCATAGAGTCGGACAAGAGTGAATCGACTTAGCAGCAGCAGCAGTATGTTTAGCTTAATGTAGATACAGATGGTTGCATACAGAAATATTTATAGATATGTGTATACACACCTATTGGTATGCAACATATTATTTCTCTGTTCAATTAGCTGAGAGGGCCTAGAATCATAGACACCCCAGTAGCCACAAGCACATCTAGCACCCTAATATAGGTCTCTAAAACCATTCTGCAGTAAAAGGAACCAGAAATTCTTGGAGAAATTACTGATTTTAGGATTCGGGCAGGAAGTAAACAAACATATAAGATAAGCCTGGAGAATCTTATAATACTAGGAAGCAAGAAAGTCGAGGGGTGGGCAACACAATGATGGGTGAAGCAAGTGGACACAGGAGCCAACTGCAAGAAGACCTTTCCCAAGTACAAAGTTGGGACAGTTTAGGCTAAAGAAAGTAGAATTAGATTATAATCCAAAATATAAAACAAATACCCATGAGGTCATACTAATGTAAATGATTGATTGAATAAATAAATAAATGAGGGAGAATAGACAAATCTCCTGCACAGAAAAATTTCAAATAATTAATTAATGTAGATACTTTGCTTTCAAGGTGATGGAGCATAATTATCATTCCTTGTGTATAAACTATACCCAGTAACTTTCTGCCAAAGAGTACAGTAAGGAGTAGGAAAATTAATACCTTTACAGCTGGAAAACCTGACCAAAATAGCCTTGGCAAGGTGATCATGAGTCACCATCAACAGTGACAAGTCATATTTATAGCATGTTCTCTAGATGTGATGTGAAAGAGGTAAAATGATACTTTACTCTGTGGATTTCCTTCTAAAACCCACGACCCTGGTCTAACTATGAGAAAAAAAACATAAGACAAATCCCAACTGAGGGAGATTCTATAAAACTCCTGACCAGCACACCTCAAAACTGTCAAGGTCATCAAAAAAAGGAAAAATCTGAGGAACTATAAAAACAGCCAAGAAGAATCTAAAGAGACATGATGCCTCCCTGTTCCATGGTTTCCTTGATGGGATCCTGAAACAGAAAAGGGACATGAGCTAAACACTAAGAAAATCTGAATGAAGTACAGACTTTACTGGATGATAATGTATCAATGGGCTTCCCTGGTGGCTCAGCGGTAAAGAATCCACCTGCCAATGCAGGAGATGCAAGAAACACGGGTTTAATCCCTGGATGGGGAAGATCCCCTGGAGGAGAAAATGGCAACCCACTCCAGTATTCTTGCCTGGAAAATGCCACAGACAAAGGAGCCTGGGGTTACGAAGAGTTGGACACAACTGAGCACACACACACACTCTGTATCAATACTGGTTCATTAATTATGACGAATGTACCACAGTGAGGTACCATGCTAACAATAGAGACAATTGCCTGTGGGTTATATGACAACTCTCTGTACTATCCCCACAAGCTTTTCGTGAATCTAAAACTATACTAACATAAAAAGCTTATTTTTTAAAAATCCACAGAGATCAGTAAAAAGATAAAAGACTGTGATTTATTTTTCTGTGTGTCTCCTGGTCTTCTTAGGGAATCCTCACCTCCTCCAATCTTAGCCCATGTGATTTGGATAAAACTTTTGCCTATTATTTTTGTTCCAGTGGAGGGCTAATGTATGATCCCGGCCCAACCAATCACAGCACCCTTTCACCATGGCCACTATGATTGGCTAAGGAATGGACACATGACCCGGGCCACACCCAGGAGACTTCCCTCTGGTTCATTTGATGGAACTATCAAGAAAGAGATGCTCTTCCCAGTCCCTACTAGGATCACTAAGAAGACGTAAGCCGGCAGCCATCCTGTTGCCAAAAGCAGACAGCTTGCTTGAGAACAAGGCCAAAACAGAGGAAAACAAAAAAGGAAAGAAATAGAATCCTGATAATATTCTTTGAGCTCCTGATTTGCCATGTACAAAATGAGTGGTAGTCGTTCATTTTGTGATTTGATAAACCACTCTCATTCCTTTTGCTTAATTGAGTTGAGGTTTCAATCAGTTGCAACCACAGAGTCTTGACCAATACAATGGGTCTAAGGAAAATGGTCTGGACCAGAATCTATGAGAGACATTTTGGGTCCCCCTTCTTCCCAGCCTTCATGTTTCCACATAGAAATTTCTACTTCCATGGTGAAACAATATGTACTTAACTCTTCCACCCCTCTTTTCTGGAAACAGTGATGACTTACCTAAGAGGTTATATCAGAAAAGGGAAAAAAGCATGCATGGATCCATCTGGGCCTCCTTTTCTCATCTACATGTCTGCAAGTTGGATCTGTTCTACTGCATGGCTGCCACCATGGGGCACACATATTAGGATCAGGGTCCACACCTGCGTTCTAGCAGCAGGTCTCAAGGCTTATCCTTCCCTGACCTCATTCTTTGACCTTGATATGTTTAATGCAACTATTCTGTATAAGGGGGAGAGCTTCACAGACGTCAGCTTTCACTTGGATGCATCATTCTGAGGTCTCAGTTCAAGGATAAAAACTCAGATGCTTGATTGTTGAGGTACATCCAAGGTAAACTCTCCAATCTACTGTTATCCTTTATAAAAGTGGTACTTTGCCCTTCAGTTGTCTGATAACTGTTTCTCATCCTGCTGTGGACCCAAAGTTGAGAGAAAAGGTGTGATTCATTCCTATCTCTCAAATCTGGGCAACAGAACGGGTTTGAAGATGAAGTGTGGAGAACAGCTTAGGGACAGATCATGACAGAAGTCATTTTACGGTCCTTGTACAGTTCCTCACCTGTGCTTGTGGTCAGAGAGGCATTTGGGACAGTGTCTTTTTAAAACTATAAAGGGGGTCAAGAACTAGCTTTTGAAAGAACAAACTCATTATAAGCAGCAAAATAAGCATATATATATATATAACCAGCAAAAAAAAATCCATAATATCTTTTCTGCTGCCCTGAATGATAATTAAGTTGAAATAAAAGGCACAATTACATTGTGCCCTAAATAAGCTATAGGGGAAATTGATCTCATCAAAGATTTTTCTAGCCATAGGTCTTGAAAGGGCATCTTCCCAAGACTCTATGTCAGAACTAGTCCCTTTATCCTTCTGTTCAATGGAACCAGTAATTTCTCTCATTTGGACAAGAGATTGGCTGTAAAAACCAACTTGGTTCATGCTTCTGAAATGCTGGGCCAGAACAAGAACTGCAGCAAGGAAAGTTAGAAAGCAGGAGGAAAGTCTGAGAAAGCTTGCATTCTTTTTGCATAAATAACTTGTGATATTATCTCAGTTTCTCAAGTCAGAATTTCTTCTGTAAATAATTCACAGCAATAGGCAGTGAGCTAGCTGTGAGGGGAAGTGGTAAATTATTTGCAGTAGCGGTGAAATGTGAAACCTAACACAATCTGGTTGGAGAATTAGGTATGCGTTAGGGATAAACAAAAGCAGGCTCCATCTGAAGAGAGGATGGTCATGAAGGAATTCAATAATTTAGGGCACTACTTAGAGAGCTGAGAGTGATGTATTGGGCTTCGTCCCTGAGTGGGATAGTGCAAGGGCCAAAGAACAGATTTCAAGCATCTAAGAATAATTTCAAGTAGCCTTGTGTGCCTTGAACCTCATGTGAGACACACGTAACTGACATACCTGTCCTGCAGACCCTCTTCACCAGAGGCACCAAATCTGCCAGCATCTTCATATTGGACTTTTCAGCCTCCAGACTGTGAGAAATAAATTTCAGTTGTTTATGGTTCTCCCAGTTTATGGCATTTTGTTAAAACAGCCCAGACAGACTAGGACACTGGCGAGGAGTAGGGCTCTGGAAAGGAAGTGTGCTTTGAAATTGGGCATTTGTAAGTGTATTTTCTCTCTCTCTCCCCCATCCTGCTACCCATCTCTCTCCCCTTACTATCTGCATATTCAGGTGAGAAGTGGAACAGTCTAATTAAGAAAAGTGAAGAAAACTATTTACAATAGCCAAGGCATGGATGCAACCTAAATGTCCAACAGCAGATGAATGGATAAAGAAAATGTACTTTCTACTTCAATTAAAAAAAATTTTTTTTTTTTTAAAGAAAGATGCAGAAGAAAAGAGGAAGGCTCAGAGGAAGACAGGGGAAATGAGAAAGAAAAGAGAAGGGAGGGATTGTGTGCTCCTTCACAGAGAAACCACCCCTACAAATGCCCTCTGAAACTGTTAAGACACAGCCTTCATGAACTAATTACCAATTACCAGGCTGTCAAACCATAAAAGCTAAGCTTGCCCATTAAAGCTGTCTGTCTGGAAAAGAAGTTAGAGAAGCCTGGGACCACAGCCCCTCTATCATGGTGCTCAAAATAGAAGCTTATAATTTAGCAGAGAACATGTGCCTACATTTCAAAGGGCACTGCTGTGACCCCTAAGCCTGGATGAGGAGGGTCTTTTTAAAAAGGCTGTACATTTCAGCACTCCTCAAATTAGTGAGGATAAAACGGAGGATGGCAGGGGGTTCCTGGGAAGTCAGGCAAATCCTTCCTTCAATCCTGATCTTTTCTAAATAAAACAGAGCAAGAGAATGGGCTGAGGGTAGGGGCACCAGGGCTGGGTCACGCAGGCCTGAGTTGAAACTTGGGTCCTGTTGTACAAGCATGACATGTCTTCAGTTTGGAGGTTACTACTCAAAATTCACTTCCTTTCCTTTACTCCACTGGCCATTTTTTAGCCAAGCCAACACTATTCCGAGAAGGCATATGGAAAACTTACAGGAGTGTTTAGGGCTGTCTCATTGATGGGGATGCTTGTGGGTAAGGACCTAGTGTACTTATTCCCTGCAATGATCATGTCTATACACAAAAGAATTGCCCCAAGACCCTCATGACCTCTCAGCATCCCTGCAGACAGATCTGTATGGGGAAAAAAAATTCACAGCTACATAGTTATCCACACTGAGAAACTTTCTCTTCTTTACAGAAAAATGCTAAGTAATGTTTCCCTATTTCTATATTATTTTTACATTGAATTATCCATGAGTACAACTACCAGGTAAATCAAGAGAATATAATATTAGTCTTATTCAGAACTTTCCCAAGAGTTGATAACTAATTCACAAACTACCCCCCATGGCAGCACTACTGGCAACATTCAAGTTGGCAAAACAACACCCCTGGATCATGTGTCTCTAAAATTCACGGTGATTTTATGGCACAGGCATGTGAATGCTTCTTATCTTAAGATACAGGTGCACCTGATACATTATTACCTTATTAAATATTAAATGCACTACTATTTTATTAAGCATTGCTGTGCTTTTTATGGTTAGGATTTTTTTTTCTCAATTTTGTGTTGTGGTAGGTATATTACCCATAAATTTCACATAAAGGGGACATAATAAAATATTTGTAATATAAAAGGGTCTCAGGCCAGGTTTCCCAGGAAACAGGCTCTGAGATGGAAATCTGCATGCAGGAAGCATATTAGAAGTTGTCCTTGGGATCAACTGTGAAGGATGGAGAGGGGGTGGGATGGGGCAGAGGGAAAAGCTGATCTGTGATAGAGTCACTACAGAGGCCTCAGCCCTTCCTCCTGTACGTACCAGTCATTAGATTCAGGTTGTCTCTGTGGATAGGATATGAGCTAAGGTGAGGACATGAACTTCTGCTGAGGTCAATTCTTGGAAAGAGACTCGAGGCTTTCTATTTACCTAATTTTTGTTGTGAGTCAGCAAGCTATTCAGCTTCCTGCTGGAGTACAAGACACAGTGACAGATGGCAGTGCCCAGGCTGGGGAATAAGTTGCACGTTTCTGCCAATAGAACTAGCCAGATAAGCAGGGAGGTCATCATTGATGGGCAAATTAGGCCTGGTGTCCTTGAATTTGTTTTCAGTGTAGACTGATGGGGAATGAAAGCAGTAGCTATGTAGGTGGCTCTTTGTCCCTTTTTCTGTTTGTTCATCTCTGTTCTCCTTAGACCTTAATTATAAAAATGAGATCACTAGGTAACATTTAACCTGACTCCTGACTTCTGCTCAACTGAGAGTATACAATGCCTTTCCTAACCCGTTGATTCCTTTCTTGGATTAAAAGGAGTAAGAATAAATAATTCAATAGTTAAAGAATGACTGACTCTGTACCCTCAGCATTCCCCTCAGCAACTTTGCAGGCGGACCAAATGGGCAAGATAGCATCCAATTGCAAGTGGAACACATGGGCAAGATAGCATCCAAAGAAAGATCAGGAGAAGTCAGCAATAGAAAAATAAAGAGGACCTGGGACTTAGCCTGTAGATCACAGGTGGAGAGAACAAAGGAGATAAAAATGTGTGGGGAGAGACAGGAAGAGCACAGACACACACATATACACATACAACTTAGGAAAGGAAAAATTTCTCCAGGGGCTTGGTCATCTTAAAATTATCAAGCCATATGACCACCTTCTCAGGTAACCAAACATCAGCCATGTTAAGTAAAATGACCTGTGCAAGCTATGGTAAAATGATAGCCAAGGTCAAAGTTGAAGGAAAAGGAAAGCACTAATAGTTTTGCACATATGTTATGTACTCCACATAATTCTTATATTGCAAATAAGAATTCTGAGTCTCAAAATATTTGTGATTTATTCAAAGTCACAGAATTAATAAACGGTAGAATCAGATTTTGAACACAGGTCTATCTCATTCCAAGGTCCAAGCCCTTTCCTCCAGAGTATAGCCAAAAGTCTTACAGTTCTCTAATAAATTATTTCACAGTAGCAATAGGGCACACTGTAAGCACAAATATTAGGTATATTTCACTTATTGATATGCTAGCTTCTCCCCAGAGCACTATGGACTAAATGTGGAGCTTTCAGGATATGAGGTAATTTGCTCAAGGTCACAGTTAAGCGATGGTGTTGTAACTAGAACCAAGGACTGTCTCTTCCAACCCTATGTTAATCCCACTCTAGAGAATTACCCTTTCATTGCCATGAAACCGTAACACCTGACACCTACACAACTAAGCATCTATTGAATGACCTCTATAGACTTGCTGGGCAGGTGACAAGCAGGAGGAAAATCCAGGAATTTCTGGGGAAAGCAAAGCAGGGTGGTCACCCATTGACAAGAGTGCACTTCTGAACTCCCACTTCTCAGAATTCCTAAGAGGTCATGCTGTCCTTCATGCTGATCTAGTAAATGAATCCACATCAGCATACGCTGAATAGGGGAGATGGAGGTCCTGATCAGTGACTCCCAGTCTTAATGATAAAGCTGTAATTGTGTCCCTGGGCCAGACAGCTGCCAGCTTCCTGAGGAAGATGATATCTCTTAAGTTTTAAAGAGGATTTGTTTAAAAATAAGCATAGAGAAAGTCCTAATTTTACTCACTCTCCTCCACCTTGTCCAAGGAAAGGGCAGAGGAAAAGGCAGAGGAACTACTGGTATAATTGGTCCAGGCAACTGCTAAATAAAGTAACGCAGACATGCAGTTTCTGCAACTGTGCAAGGTGAGAGTCAGAATTTGAAATAAGTTGATGAAAATGAGACAACAGAAATAGACTGCAATACACCAAGTAAAGATCATAAATAAAGCAACAACCTCACATTAATGGGCATGGGATGTGAATCTTGATCCAAAATCTAAGGGGCAGAGGCAGGGAAGAGGCATCCCCTGACTCGCTTTTGAGCAATGTCTTAGAAATGGTTTATAACAGCTGTGAACTTCAATTTGGCTTGGTAATTCCATCCAAAGCAAAACCTAATAAGGGAGTAATCAGGACATCGCATTGCAGACAACTTGAGAAGACTATGAGGGAATTTCATGGAAGCTGATCAATAAATGGATAATCGTGAATGTTTCAGTCATGCACAGCCTTCCATATACCTCAAGATGAGCAGAGACTATTAGTAAGGGGAGGGTCTGAATGGACAGCAAACTCAATGAAGATAAACAATAAAAGGAAAAGGGGACAGGATGAGAAGGAATACTCAGACAATTATTTTCACAGTTATGATTAGCAGTGTCACTTTTACTTTATAATCCCACACTCATGGGCAGATGTATGCCAAAAAGCATCTTGATACCGAGGTTCCAGGGTCCTTTGTCAGTCTCAAGTTTGGTTCATGCTGGTCTCTAGGGGATTCAGCTATTTTTCCTTCTGCTTTTGATACCAAGGAAGGCCAGTGGGGCTCCTGGGCACAAAGCCTTTCTGTGTCCCCCACTTCTTTGATTATAGGAAATAGCCATTATTCAGCTTCCATGATCTTCCCTGAGTTCCAACATGCAGATTCAAGCAGTTGTTAATTAGGGAAAGAAGGAGATGCAAGACCAGGGAGAAACAGTCAAGAGAAACAACAGTGCAGCCTTGGGGCAAGGTCCTGGTTCTCCATCAACAGATATACACAACAATATCCATAAGCTGTTTTGCAGATTCTAAAACCCCCTCCAGGTGTGAGAAGTTAACAGTTAATGATGATATGCTGCCCACAAGCATGTAGACCACAGACAGATTAGAACCTGAAGGTTGATTATGCTGACTCCTATTTACCTCACCACCAACCAATCAGAAGAGAAGAATGTCCGTGAGCTGATCATGCTTCCTTTGAACCATTAGTGTAAGACTTCTTATTACTCCCTCCAGATTGGGACATACAATTTTCAGGGCGTTAGCCTGCTGTGACCCCTTTCGCCTGGGAAAGCAATAAAGCTATTCTTTTCTACTTCACTTAAAACTCTGTCTCCGAGATTTAATTCAGTGTCAAGGTACAGATGCCACATTTGGCTTCAGATGAAATATAATAATGAAAATAATTTAATATATAGTGACCTTAGGAATAGAAAAAAAAATTCTCAGATTTCAGAAACAAAGGGGTCAAAGTTCAAGCATCAAGAGTTTTCATTTATGTCACAGTGGTTCAGAAGCATCCAGCCAAGAAATAGGGCTAATTGCTCAGGGCTTGAGAATAAAGTTATAGATATAGTTATAGTAATAGTTATAGTTACGAAACTGGGCTAAGGAGGTGTGCATGCGTCACTTCAGTTATGTACCACTCTTTGGGACCCCATGGATGGCAGCCTGCCAGGCTCCTCTGCCCATGGGATTCTCCAGGCAAAAAATACTGGGGTGCATTGCCATGCCCTCCTTCAGGGGATCTTCCCGAACTGGAGATTGAGCCCACGTCTCCTTTGTCTCCTGAATTGGCAGGCAAATTCTTTACCATTAGGGCTACCTGTGAAGCCCTGGGTTAAGGATACAGGGACCTCTACTATCTTTGCCACTTCCTGTGAATTTAAAACTATTTCAAAATGAAAACTTTAAAAAGTCTATCAATCAGTATCTTTTTTTCTAGCATGTGGAAAGTCTTCAATAAATACAGCATTATTATAATAGCAATGTTATTATAATCAACTGCCTAGTCAGCTATGTAAATGGCAAAGTTGCTTTTCTACAGAGTTAAGAAATATTGGAGTTAACTAGACACAGAATGGTAAAACAGAGTGCTCAGCTTGTCTCACAGATATTGAAAGCCACATTAGTTTAGTGTTTTCCTAATTGATGTTAGAGCCTGACAGACCAGGGTGTGCATACAGGTTTCACCACTTACTGGGTATCTCTTTGGGCAATTTCTCTAAGTGTCACTAATGGTGGTGACATGGATGTCTTGCTCACTTTGAATCCTTAGAACTCAGCAGAGCATCTGGCACTCAATAAATAATTGTGGAATGGAGTATCTTGATATGTCTGAATCTCCATTCCTTCTGTTGCAAAATCATTGCTGTTTTTTTTTTCTCTCTTTTTTCCTGTTTTACCACCTGTTGCCTCCAAGAAATTGGCATTTTCAGAAGCTACCTTTACAGATGAAATCAACAAGATTAACACATTTATTGGTCTATTGTGAAAAGGAAGTATAATCACAATACTGAAAAACAGCAAAGGAAGATTTTAACAATAGCTGTCTTAAGAGTATGCAAATAGAATATATGAGCCCTAGTTGGGAGACTAGACATTTGGGCTTGTTCTAAAGGTGACTGACATCATCTACTTCCTCTTGGGAAAACTCTGTTGGAGTGACTGCTGATTTCGACAACTAGTCAACAGCTAATGAGGCAGTGATCAGACCTTGGATTCCTTTTCTTCTTTTGGTCCTTTCCTTCTCTCATTTTCTAAACAAATTTCTCCACTTCTCTACTTTTTAATTTCCCATTTGAGAATTATAATTGATCATTTCTATAAAACAGAAGCACAGAACTAGAACAATCTTTGCATCTTCAGCCTCATTAAATTTACAGGGAACTAAGGACAATGCAGCAGAGTGGTTTCCCAAATTCACACCTCAAGTCAATCTCAGAGTTGGAAATTCAAGTTGGGTCTCCAGCAATCAATCCACACCTCATTTACTCTGAACTATCTCTTGATGAGGGTGAAAAAGGAGAGTGAAAAGCTGGCTTAAAACTCAAATTCAAAAAACTAAGATCATGGCATCCGGTTCCATCATTTCATGGTAAATAGAAGGGGAAGAAGTGGAAACAGTGACAGATTTCATTTTCTTGGGCTCCAAAATCACTGTGGATGGTGACTGCAGCCATGAAATTAAAAGACACTTGCTCAGTGAAAGGAAAGCTATGACAAACCTAGACAGTGTATTAAAAAACAGAGACATCACTTTGCTGCCAAAAGTCCATATAATCAAAGCTATGGTTTTTCCAGGAATCATGTATGGATCTAAAAGTTGAACTATAAAGAAAGCTGAGGGCCAAAGAATTGATGATTTCAAACTGGTGCTGGAGAAGACTCTTGAGAGTTCCTTGGACAGCAAGATCAAATCAGTCAGTCCTAAAGGAAATCAATCCTGAATATTTATTGGAAGGACTGATACTGAAGATGAAGCTCCAATACTTTGGCTATGTGATGTGAAGAGCTGACTCACTGGAAAACACTCTGATGCTAGGGAAGACTGAGGGCAAGAGGAGAAGGGGGCAACAGAGGATGAATTGGTTGGATGGCATCACCAACTCAATGGACGTAAGTTTAAGCAAACTCTGGGAGACAGTGCAAGACAGGGAAGCCTGGCATGCTGCAGCCCATGGGGTCCAAAAAAGAGTCAAACATGGCATAGTGATTGAACAACAGCAATCTCAGGGAAACTCAGATCCAAAATGCTCTTCTGGAAAATGGTTGGGTTGATTCTTTAGAAAGTTGAAAAAATACTAAGTGAGCCTTACAGCATCCCTTCTTATGAGATGGCAAGAGAGGAGTTATTTCTGTAATGTGGTACACACATTAAATCTGCAATGCTTCTTGATTAGGACACACATTCTAAATTCAGCAAGACGGGCCTAAAGAGAGCTGTGATGTCCTGAAGATGACTTTGTCCACCCTACAAAATAAATCACTTTAAGATAAGCATATATAATAAGAAAAATGATTTTAAAAATTGACAATAGAGAGCATGGGTAAGAATATTGGCAAATGAATTCTCATACACTCTTTAGGAGCCCTACCTAGTAAAACTAAAATGCACTATAATTATATATCTAACAAAGTACATACAAGATTTCTATGAAAACTAAAATAGGCTGAGGAAAGAAATCAAAGAAATCCTAAATAAACGGAGAGTCATGTTGTGTTCATGAACTAGAAGACTCAACATAGTGAAGACGTCAGTTTTTTAAGTTGATCTATAAAGTTAGCAAAAATCCAATTGAAATCCTAGCAGGACTTTTTATAGATAGATAAGTTGATTCAAAAATTCATAGAAAAAGGCAGTTGAACAAGAATGGTTAAAACCATTTTTAAAAAGAAAAAGAAGGTTAAGGAATTATACCATCCACCATCCAATTTTATGACTTCTAATAATGCTACAGTGATTAAGATAGCATGATATTGATGTGGGCTTTCCTGGTGACTCAGTGCTATAGAATTTGCCTGTTAATACAGGAGATGCAGGTTTGATCCTTGAGTCATGGAAGAGCCCCTGGAGAAGGAAACGGCAGCTCACTTCAGTATTCTTGCCTGGGAAAGCCTATAGACAGAGAAGCAGGCAGGCTATAGTCACAAAAGAGTTGGACACGACTTAGTAACTAAACAACAACAATATGGTATTGGTGGAGGAATAGAGACTTAGATCAATGGAAGAGAATAGAGCTGAGAAATAGCCCCACACAAATTAGGAAAATTGACTTTCAACAAATGTACAAAAGCAATTCAATGACACTATAACTGAATATCCATATGGGAAAAGGAACTAGATCCATAACTCACATCACATATGAAAATTAACTCAAAATGGATCATAGATCTAAAGATGAAAGATGAAATTAAAATTTTTAGGAAAAAAGAAAGAAGGAAAATCTCTGTGAGCTGAGTTAGGCAAAGCATTCTTAATTATGATGTCAGATCATGATCCTTTAGAGAAAAGAAAAGATAAATTGAACTTCATCAAAATTTTAAAAGTTTACCCTGTGAAGTCATTGCTAAAAGATTGAAAAGACAGCTATTGACTGCAATAAAATATTTTCAAATCACATATCCAACAAATAATTTGCATACAGAATACATTAAAAAACACTCAGAACTCAACAATAAGAAAACAAGCAACCCAACTTAAAAATGAACAAAAGACTAAAGCAGACATTTCATTAAGATGATATGTCACAAAGAAAATGCAAAACCACAGTGAGATACAAGCACACATCTATTATAACAGGTGAAAATTTAAAATACTGTCAATACCAAGTACTGATGATGATGCAGAGAAACTAGACATGTCACGCATTACTGGTGAGAATGTAAAATGGTCCAATCAATCTGGAAAACTGGAAGTTTCTTATAAACTGAAAGATATGGCCCAGTAATCCCACTCCTCAGTATATACCCTGAAAAATAAAATTGTATGTCAGTCAAAACTGTACACAAATATTTGTAGCTTCTCTGTGCATGTGTGCATGCTAAGCCACTTCAGTTGTCCCTGACTCTTTGCGACCCTATGGACTTTAGCCTGCCAGGCTTCTCTGTCCATGGGTATTCTCCAGGCAAGAATATCAGAGTGGGTTGCCATCCCCTCCTCTAGGGGATCTTCCCAAGCCAGGGATGAAACCCAAATCTCTTATGTCTCTTGCATTGGCAGGTGGATTCTTGACAACTAGCGCCACCTGAGAAGCTCTACAGCTTCTCTATTAAAGCCCCAATCTAAAAACAATCCAAATGTCATTGAATAGGTGAATGAATAAACGCAATGTCGTTCATTCATACACTAGAACCCTACTCAAGAATAAAAAGGGAAGAACAACTTATACATTCAATTTAGATGAATCTCAAAAGCATTATGCTGAATAATAAAAGTCAGACTCAAAAGATTACAAACTATGATTTCATATATGTGACATTCTTGAAAAACCAAACTCTACTTATGGAGAATGGATCTGCAGTTGACAAATTTTACAGAGATGGGGAAGGATATGACTATAGAGAGAGAGCAAGAGGGAGGTTTAGGGGTGGTATATTTGCTCTATATTCTGGTTGTGGTGAGGATTACTCAAATCTGTACATGTATCAAAAGCCATAGAAATGTACCCTTAAAAAGATCAATTTAACTATATGATAATTTTAAAAATAAAATTTAAAACTACATACCATTAATGAATCTAGTCAATGAGCATCAAAGGATGACAGGGAAGTTTATATAGGATGCTCCAACTATCAATTCCTGAATCCAGCAATGAGGTAAAGGACAAGTCAAAGGAAAAATAAAACAGGCTGACTTTTCCACAGAGCATTCAATATCTGATGAAACAAAACACTACCTACAAAATCTTGAGAAAAAGAAAATATGGCCCAATAATAACATTTACATTACCAAATTACCATTCAAGTATAAAAATAAAAGACAAATGTTCTTTAAAAGCTTCTCTTTCTCTTTATTATTCTGCAATTAAAGTATAATATTAAGTAAATTATAAAGTTACATAAAATATAAATTATAAAGTATAAAATTAAGTAAATCTTAGCATAATCTAATTTATTTTCATGATCAACGCTTGTATTAATGCTTTTTGGACTGAGATTTCATGTCTTTTATAAATTCTCGTAAAGCCTCAAACCGTTAATGTTGTTTCTCTTTTATTCTTCCCATTCTTTCCTATTAAATACCCACTGAACCTTTTTACTCTAGCCTATTCTTCTTCATTTCAGAGCTAGCTCCAATTTACTAATCCTCTCCTTGAGTCTAAATTGCAAATTAATTCAACCATTGATTTTTTTAATCTATCACACTTTTTTCATTTTTAGAAGTCCTGTTATTTTCTTTTTCAAATCTACTAAGAACTGTTTTCTAACTTTCATTTACAGCTTTGAGCATTTTAAAAATATTTCTTTTATAATTGCCATCCAAGAGATTAATTATGTAAAGTGTGAGATGTCCTAATTGTATTGCTTGTTGTGGCTGCTGACTTGTTCCGCCTTGGTGCAGTGTTGCTTTGTGTTATATAACTTTTACTGTGAACTCATCTTCACTGGGACTTTAGCTGTGGTAATCCTATGCTATCTGGCATTTCTTGCCAAAAAACTTGCTCATGTATGGCCAAATTTTCACTCCTCAAAACTACTTACGTAATTTCTCAGTTTGGCAGTTCTAGAGCACAAAGGTAATACAAATATTAATCCTACCCCTACATGAGAGTAGGTCTGTGATTACAGCTTCTTAAAGGAGATTTTCCACACTGAGAGCAGAAGCCATATAGTTTTTCTTCTTATCTCCTCAGGCTGGTGGGCAAAGTTTTCTAAAACACTTTAAGTGAGGATGTAGCTAGCTCTTTGAGAGTCCTGGCTTCAGTGACTGTCTCATTTCCAATTAACCCTCTCAGGGAGCCAAAGGTGTATATCTTATCTCCACATGGCTGTTAAACCCAATCCTCTTAGCAGTGGAAACTAAAAAAGAAAAAGAAGACTGCTTCCCACTGTAGTTTTCAGTTTCTTCTTTTTGACCTCAGAAATGTCCTTTACATTCTTTTCAACTCAGCAATGCCTTTAAAACTTTGGTGGGGGAGGGAGTAGGCAATGCTGTGCAGCATGTGGTATCTTGGTCTCCTCAGCAAGGATCGAACCCACACTTTCTGCCTTGGAAGCTTGGAGTTTTAACCAGTGGATCGCCAGGGAAGTGCCTAAAACTATTTCTAGTCTACTTAATCCAATACACTAATTGACTCGCATTTCAAAGTCAGTTAGATTATTCTAACTTATTAAAGTGCTAGAAATGTAAGTTCTCAGGCAGACAATATAAAATATGAAATTACTTAGTAAATACAAACACTTATTAGCTTATCTTTAAAACAAACAAAAAACACAAAACAAATCTACATAGTCTTAACTGTGTGTATGCACATAGATATGACTAAAACTCGATCTGCCAGCCTCTCAGTGATTATTTTGAAAGAACTCAGTGGGAAGTCAGGGAGGACCAGGTACAAGGAGACACACATCCTTCAAACGTCTGTGTTGTTCAATTTTAAAAGATAAAGGCTTGGCGATAAAGGCTTTTGCATTTATATGATCCACAGTTCTGTTTTAGCCATAATGAAGGATTAAAGTGTTTAACGTTAGTGCTTTAGGTAATTTAAACGCTGCTACACCACTCAATCTTTTCTTTTCCACTTAGAGCCAACAGATTCCTGCTGAACTAAAATAAAGCAATGCCGAGTGACCTGCTACCCCAAACCTGGGCAGCCTCAGTATTTAGCGCAGAGGAGGCTCATTTGTAAACTGGAAGGCAGCTGGCATCTTTTCCTTCAACGTCCAATAGACAGAAGCCTTAATTTCAGTTACAGGGGACGTCCATCTCAGAACTCACAGACTGAAATCAAGGGTCTAAAAAAAAATGCCAGACCAAGGAGAAAAGAAGTTGCTGATGTTTCTTCCGCATCCATAAGCCTTCCACCTAATCCAGGACCTTTGAGAGAAAAAGAAATAAATAAAATATTTTCTTCTCCTGATCCAGGTTTGTCTGGGATTTCTGGCAAATAGGAGGCGATCGGCAGGATATCAAGTAATGCAAGTGATTAAAAAATGATGGTGGGTGTCCGTGTGTATGTGCGCGCTTTGCTGCCAGGCACAGCCTGCAGCCAGCAGAGTCCTTCCCCACAGAGAGCTCTTCAGGGGCTACTAAAACCAGGATGTCTGGTTCCTTTTTATGAGTCTGTTGGCCTTCCTTAGATATGTAGATATATATAGCCACTGGTGTCCTTCACAGCTGAGACATGGCTGCTGACAACGTTATTTCCCACGCAGGCGAATTAAAATATTGGCGATAATGATACACTCGGGCAGCAGATGCGAGAGGCCCCTCCGGCTTGCTTCCAGACTCAGAACAAAGCCGGCCTGCACAGGGGCGCTTGCATGTTCCTGCAGCTCTCAGCCCCCACGAAGAGCGCTTCCCTCTCCTGCTTCCTGGGGCCCCAGGAGGGCCTGGGTATGTGCTTTTCCACCCACAGAAGGAGAGGTAAAATCAAACATTCTTACAGGTGTATCAGGCCCCCTTCATAATTGGACCTTTCTCTTCATGCGAATGCTTTTTGCCCAGCAGCACCTACTGTTCACGCAGAGAGAGCGAGCGGTGAAGGAGAGGGGTGGTTCTGACTTGAATTATTTTCCACTCTGTTTCCCCTGCCGCCTCCTTTTGTAACCATGCAGGACCCTAAGGTGTCTTCCCAGGACAGATCCCTCCCCCATATTCTCTGCTGTAGCTCCTTCCTGAAGTACCTAGGTAAGAGGATCGGAGGCACACTACCTGAGCTGTTTTACAGATGCTAAAACCCTCACCAGATGGAAGAAATGAACTTGAAGACAAGGAGCACAGAGCCCCCAGACCTACCGGCACCTAAGCATTGACAGTGTTAACCCCTGCGACATCACCCTGTTACCTCACCATCAGCCAATCAGAGGAATGTACAGGAGCTGATCACATACCCTGGAACTCCCCTCCCTCACCTGGTCTTTAAAAATGGTTTGCTGAAACCCATCAGGGAGAGTCTTTCTAAGGACTAGCTACCCCCGGACTCTTGTCTGGCGCTTCTACAATAAACACTGCACTTTCTGTCACCACAGCCCAGTGTCAGTAGATTGACTTTCCTCCCTTGCTGGGCAAGCAGACCCAAGAGTTTGGTTCCTTAATGCTTTCTCTTATGTGATATCACACCCCTTCGCCAGTTTCCCTCCCCGACCCAGACTCACCCAGACCCAGTTCCTTCCATCCCTGCCTGTTTCCTGGTCCTCCTGTCTCCCCTCTGGCCCCACACTCATCCACAGTCCAGGTTACTGATGGAAAGACTTTCTCAGGAATGCAAACCAGAGCACAGCATTGTCCTGGTGCAGGGAAAGCTCCCCCCATCTTCTTCCCCAAGATCCCCAGGTGGTCTGAGAACTGGACCCTCCTTCTTCCAACAGACTCTAGTTCCCAGCTCGGGCACTCCACTGGACCCTCAAGCCTCTAGTCCTATTGCCCGTCCAGCTCTGCTGTGTGCCCACCTTCCACCTGGTGGCCTCCCTCTCTTATCGATCACTAGTCTCTTAAGCCTAAATTCAGGGAGGCCTTCTCGGACCCTGCCTCTCCCCACTAGTCCAGGTTGAGACTCTTTGCTTTGCACTAAAGTGTGATCTGTGACCAAATGCAGCCCAACGTTTGTTTCCATGTATAAAATTTTGCTGGAACGCAGCCACACCCACTGATTTTGACATGATCTAGCTGCATTCAGGCTGTAACAGCCAGTCGAGTGGTTGCCACAGAGACCATATGTCTGGCAAAGCCTGAGATCTAGCCTTTTGCAGGAAAATTTTGTCCACCCCTGTTCTACAGTTATGGATCCATTCACTTCCTTTACACACCTATTCCTGGACAGATGGCAGCTTTCTTGAGTTGATGATCTTGGCTTATCCATTTTTCACCAGAGCAAGGTGGTTAATGGTCTGACTCTGAAATCAGACGGGTTGAGTTGGTATCCTGGCTTCATTATTTACTAGATCTATGATACTGAGCAAGTTACTTAACCTCTAGTTCTCTGTTTGCCCATCAATAAAATGAGAGCAATAACAGTGCTCACCTTACAAGCTTGTTAAGAGTATTAAATGAGTTCAGTGCAAACTTCTTATTACACTATCTAAGCATGGAATATATTATATAATAATTTACCATTATAATTATTATTATTATTACTACTACTATTATCCTCAGTTCAGTTCAGTTCAGTCACCAGTCGTGTCCAACTCTTTGCGACCCCATGAGCTGCAGCACACCAGGCCTCCCTGTGCATCACCAACTCCCGGAGTCTACCCAAACTCATGTCCATTGAGTCGGTAATGCCATCCAACCATCTCATCCTCTGTCGTCCCCTTCTCCTCCTGCCCTCAATATTACCCAGCATCAGGGTCTTTTCCAATGAGTCAGCTCGTTACATTAGGTGGCCAAAGTATTGGAGTTTCAGCTTCAACATCAGACCTTCCAATGAACACCCAGGACTGATCTCCTTTAGGATGGACTGGTTGGATCTCCTTGCAGTCCAAGGGACTCTCAAGAGTCTTCTCCAACATCACAGTTCAAAAGCATCAATTCTTCAACACTCAGCTTTCTTTCTAGTCCAACTCTCTCATTCATACATGACTACTGGAAAAACCATAGCCTTGACTAGATGGGCCTTTGTTGGCAAAGTAATGTCTCTGCTTTTTAATATGCTGTCTAGATTGGTTATAACTTTCCTTCCAAGGAGTAAGCGTCTTTTAATTTCATGGCTGCAATCACCATCTGCAGCGATTTTGGAGCCCCCCCAAATAAAGTCTCTCACTGTTTCCACTGTTTCCGTCTATTTGCCATGAAGTAATGGGACCAGATGCCATGATCTTAGTTTTCTGAATGTTGAGCTTTAAGCCAACTTTTTCACTCTCCTCTTTCACTTTCATCAAGAGGCTTTTTAGTTCCTCTTCACTTTCTGCCATAAGGGTGGTGTCATCTGCATATCTGAGATTATTGATATTTCTCCCAGAAATCTTGATTCCAGCTTGTGCTTCATCTAGCCCAGTGTTTCTCATGATGTACTCTGCATATAAGTTAAATAAGCAGGGTGACAATATACAGCCTTGATGTACTTCCATGTCCAGTTCTTCCATGTCCAGTTCTAACTGTTGCTTCCTGACCTGCATATAGGTTTCTCAAGAGGCAGGTCAGGTGGTCTGGTATTCCCATCTCCTTCAGAACTTTCCACAGTTTGTTGTGATCCACACAGTCAAAGGCTTTGGCATAGTCAATAAAGCAGAAATACATGTATTTCTGGAACTCTCTTGCTTTTTCGATGATCCAGTGAATGTTGGCAATTTGATCTCTGGTTCCTCTGCCTTTTCTAAAACCAGCTTGAACATCTGGAAGTTCACGGTTCACATATTGCTGAAGCCTGGCTTGGAGAATTTTGAGCATTACTTTATTAGCGTGAGAGATGAGTGCAATTGTGCAGGAGTTTGAGCATTCTTTGGTATTTCCTTTCTTTGGGATTGGAATGAAAACTGACCTTTTCCAGTCCTGTGGCCACTGCTGAGTTTTCCAAATTTGCTGGCATATTGACTGAAGCACTTTCACAGCATCATCTTTGAGGATTTGAAGCAGCTCAACTGGAATTCCATCACCTCCACTAGCTTTGTTTGTAGAGATGCTTCCTAAGGCCCACTTGACTTCACATTCCAGGATGTCTGGCTGTAGGTGAGTGATCACACCATCGTGATTATCTGGGCCATGAAGATCTTTTTTGTACAGTTCTTCTGTGTATTCTTGCCACCTCTTCTTAATATCTCTGCTTCTGTCAGGTCCATACCATTTCTGTCCTTTATTGAGCCCATCTTTGCATGAAATATTCCCTTGGAATCTCTAGTTTTCTTGAAGAGATCTCTAGTCTTTCCCATTCTATTGTCTTCCTCTATTTCTTTGCACTGATCTCTGAGAAAGGCTTTCTTATCTCTCCTTGCTATTCTTTGAAACTCTGCATTCAAATGGGTATATCTTTCCTTTTCTCCTTTGCTTTTCACTTCTCTTCTTTTCACAGCTATTTGTAAGGCGTCCTCAGACAGCCATCTTGCTTTTTTGCATTTCTTTTTTCTGGGGATGGTCTTGATCCCTGTCTCCTGTACAATGTCAGGAACCTCTGTCCATAGTTCATCAGGCACTCTGTCTATCAAATCTAGTCCCTTAAATCTATTTGTCACTTCCACCGTATAATCATAAGGGATTTGATGTAGGTTATACCTGAATGGTTTAGTGGTTTTCCCTACTTTCTTCAATTTAAGTCTGAATTTGGCAATAAGGATTTCATGATCTGAGCCACAGTCAGCTCCCGGTCTTGTTTTTGCTCACTGTCTAGAGCTTCTCCATCTTTGGCTGCAAAGAATATAATCAATTTGATTTCGGTGTCGGCCATCTGGTGATGTCCATGTGTAGAGTCTTCTCTTATGTTATTATCCTCAGGCCCTAGTAAATGGTAGTGGATATGTTTGAAGGGAGCCACAGAAGATGAGCTGGCTGGATGGCATCATCAACTCAATGAACATGAGTTTAAGCAAGCTCCGGGAGATAGGGAAGCCCAGCATGCTGCAGTCCATGGGGCTACAAAGAGCTGGACACGACTGAGCAACTGAGCAACAACAAATGTTTGAACTGGAACTGTTCTGTTTTGACTCAGAATTGTACAGAGACTTCCTGGGCAGTCCAGTGGTTAAGACTTCATCTTTCAATGCAAGGAGTGTAGGTTCGATCCCCTGGTTGAGGAGCTAAGATCCCATATGCCTCACAGCCAAAAAACTAGAAACATAAAACAGAAGCAATATTATAACAAATTCAATAAAATGGCCACATCAAAAAAAAAAAATCTTTAAAAAAAAAAAGAATTGAGCAAAGAATGACTTTCCTGAGTCATACCACGGGCCAGACTCTGAATTAAGCACTTTATTCTCAATGTCTCATGTAATCTGAGAATCTACCTGTGAGGTAAAAATTCCCATCCCAATTTTATAGTTGAAGAAATCAAAACTCAGAGAGGCTGATGTTCTTTTTAAACTCTAAGTCGTTCTTAGCAGAGACTATTCAGTCTTTGTTGCTTAACACTTACTTCTCAGGGTATTTTTTTTCTGTGTGATGTGTCATTTTTGTTTTGTTTTGTTTCATTTTGCACCGTAGTGCACAGAATTGGATTAAAGCTGATACGTGGTACTTGATGCTTCTTTCTTGGGGTGAATATTTTCCTCTTGACTTAAAATAGAGATGTTATCTATACACTGTTGATTCAGTGTCTTCTCCAACCCCAGACTCAAGGGTGAGGCTGTCTGTGACACAGGGGCACATAACATATGTTGGTAGATATGATGGGTGTGTTAAGATACCTCTGACTGTTAAAAATGTGGGTTTCACTGGGGGTCACCTAATTAGCCTCCATCACACCACAGTAGGACCAGCAGAGAGCAAGAGGTGGGTGGTGACATGCCAAGGCCACTTTGTGACTTCTGCCACTTACTGGCAGATTATACCAGAAGCAAGGTCTTTCGGGTCATTCGACTCCTTCAATTCTCTGATGTTCCCTTCTTTTTCCAAAGCAGATGGAGGTACTCAGAGGACCAAAGGAAAATACTGAGATATAATACTTGAAGTGTTTTTCCTTTATCCCTCACTGGTTATAATCTATTTCTTGAAATTCCTTCTAATGCTAAAAAGTGGGCACTTCTGTATGACTAAAATACAGAAGTCATCTAGTCCTTTCTGCTGCTTTAACTTCAGAATACCAGATCAACATGAAAGGGTATGGTCCTAGCCATGTTATTTCCCCTCAATGGACCCCATCTGCTGATCTGCAACACAGGATGCCAGAAAAATAGCCCTAGCTCTTCACATGGTAGTCACAAGGATGAAATGAGATTAGATGTGTCAAGTGTCTAGTATGACGTTTGCCACATAATAGATGCTCAACAAATGTTAGTTCCCATCCCTCTTACTGTTTGGGGTCTTTTCTAAAACACAAGACAGTAGTTATGGCTGACAAAGGAATAGAATTCTAAATTTGGGCTCTTCAGCAGAACCCGTACAGTTGCCCATCTATGGCTTCACAATACAGCATCCTTCCAGGGTCAGTGCTCAGCCACTCTCCCTGCCTCCTCTCCTCCTACTCACTCTCAGAAAAGTCCTTGGGTGATGTTACAATCTTTCTAAGGAAAGGAACCTCATCATGCTCAACTCTATACCTGGTCCAGTGCCTGACAGATACCACATGCTCAAACAAGGTCTTCTTGGAACCAGCCCAAGGTTGGCAGGTACCTCCACAGTTAGTGAAGGGATCTTCACTCTCATCCCAGACTTTGCAATTGGACTGAGTGTCTCCTAGGACAGACTCATTCCCTGGAATACATTTTTTTTCAATTGAAGTATAGTTAATTTATAACACTGTGTTAATTTCTGCTGTACAGCAAAGTGATTTAGATATATATGTATGTATATATATATATATATATATATGAAATGAGATATCTATAATATATACAGATACCTTATTTCTCATATTCTTTTCCATTATCAGTTCCACCGGATATTGAATATACTTCCCTGTACTATACAGTAGGACATCGTTGTTTATCCATCCTAGGTATAATAGTTTGCATGTGCTAATCCCAAACTCCTAATCCATCTCTCCCACAGGTACCCTGGAAAGCATCTTTGCTACATCCTTAGTGAAGAATAACAGAGTCCAACAAGACTCCATTTAGAGTCTATGATATAGAAGGGTACAAATATTAAACACAACCCACCCCACAGTGCCCTAGTTACCGAGTGTGTATTAGTCATTCTTAATGCATCCTTTTTACTTAATACATCCTGCTTATTTAACTTTTCTGCAGAGTACATCATATGAAATGCCAGGCTGGATGAAGCACAAGCTGGAATCAAGATTGCTGCGAGAAATATCAATAACCTCAGATACGCAGATGACACCACCCTTATGGCAGAAAGTGAAGAAGAACTAAAGAGCCTCTTGATGAAAGTGAAAGAGGAGAGTGAAAAAGTTGGCTTAAAACTCAACATTCAGAAAACTAAGATTCTGGCATTCAGTCCCAGTGCTTCATGGCAAATAGATGGGGAAACAATGAAACAATAGAAGCAGTGAGAGACTTTATTTTCTTGGGCTCCAAAATCACTGCAGACGGTGACTGCAGCCATGAAATTAAAAGATGCTTGCTCCTTGGAAGAAAAGCTATGACCAACCTAGACAGTATTTTAAAAAGCAGAGACATTACTTTGCCAACAAAGGTCCATCTAGTCAAAGTTATGGTTTTTCCAGTAGTCATGTATGGATGTGAGAGTTGGACTAGAAAGAAAGCTGAGCACCAAAGAATTGATGCTTTTGAACTGTGGTGTTGGAGAAGACTCTTGAGAGTCCCTTAGACTGCAAAGAGATCCAACCAGTCAATCCTAACGGAAATCAGTCCTGAATATTCATTGGAAGGACTGATGCTGAAGCTGAAACTCCAATACTTTGGCCAAACCAAATGGTGCAAAGAACTGACTCATTTGAAAGGCCCTGATGCTGGGAAAGATTGAAGGCAGGAAGAGAAGGCAATGACAGAGGATGAGATGGTCGGGTGGCATCACCGATTTGATGGACATGAGTTTGAGCAAGCTTTGGGAGTTGGTGATGGACAGGGAAGCCTGGTGTGCTGCAGTCCATGGGGTCACAAAGAGTCAGACACGACTGAGCGATCGAACTAAACTAAACTGAATACATCCTTTTATTTTGTTTTCATTAAAACCTGGCTTTAAAAAGACTATCTCTGGATGAATGAGTAAATAAGTATCTCAGCAAGGTGAAACCTCCTAGAGGCAGGATTTTGGTAGCCACAGTGGGCCACACCAGGAATTAGGATACTACCTTAATCAAGTTCTTGTGCATGCATGCTTAGTCGCTGAATCATGTCCAACTCTTTGTGACTCCATGGACTGTAGCCTGCCAGGCTCCTCTGTCCATGGGATTCTCCAGGCAAGAATACTGGAGTGGGTTGACATTCCCTTCTCCAGGGAATCAAGTTCTTACCCGTCAGCATTTACCGACTTCCAGTCAAGAAGTATGCTTGCAAGAAACATTTAACTGGCGAATGCAATAAACCAAACATTCTCTCTCTTACCAACATCATCCATTTCTTGCTCTCCTCCTCTGCCACTATCTCTACACATAGAAACTGGACAGCCAGAGAGTTTGATTTGAGTTCATTTGGTGTGTAATTCTGTCCCCTGCCCTCCACCTGCCCGCATACACACCTACCACTCACCGTTTAAAGTCCATCAACTTTCAAAGCAGCAGTGCTTAGCTGCTCAGTCGTGTCAGACTCTTTGTGACCCCAGGGAGTATAGCCCACCAGGCTCTTCTGTCCATGGGGATTTTCCAGGCCAGAATACTGGAGTGGGTTGCCATGCCCTCCTCCAGGGGATCTTCCCAACCCAGGAATCCAACCCAGGTCTCCCACATTGCAGGCGAATTCTTTACCATCTTAGCCACCAGGGAAGCCCATGAATACTGGAGTGGGTAGCCTATCCCTTCTCTGGGGGATCTTCCCAAACCAGGAATCAAACCGAGGTCTCCTGCATTGCAGGTGGATTCTTTACCAGCTGAGCTACCAGGAAAGCCCTTCAAAGCAGCTATTTCTATGTATATGTGCTATTTATCAGCGCAAACCAGAACAAAGTCACAGATTAGATAAACCATGGTAGGTTCCTCAAAAATGTCATTAGGGCTTCCCTGGTTGTCCAGTGGTATAAGAATCCACCTGTCAATGCAGGGGATGTGAGTTCAATCCCTGGTCCAGGAAGATCCACATACCCTGGGGCAACTAAGCCCATGCACCACAACTACTGAGCCCTCGCTCCAGAGCCCAAGAGCTGCAACTACTGAGCCCACGTGCCTAGAGCTCATGCTCCACAACAGGAGAAGCCACTGCAATGAAAACCCCAAGCACAGCAATGAAGAGTACACCCCTCTCACCACAATTAGAGAAATCTCATAGCAATGAAGATCCAGAGCAGTCAAAAAATAAATAACAAATGAAAATTTTTAGACGTCCCATTGCCAAAAAGAAGTTCACTGAAACAATGTAACATTCTTAATGTAGTTGATGTGCTCCCTCCTATTCTAACAAGTTCATGAATAATTGATGAAGGAAGCTTCATTTGTTTTAATTAATTTGGTCTTGAAATTAATTCAATCCAGTACTAAATTAGCAGGCAATTAAGCCTCATTGGCCCAACTGGACAAAAATATGCCCATGTCATTGGCTAGAGAAACAAACTGGAAATGGACACTGTGGTGTCCAACTGTGGTCCACTCTCCCAAACCTGAACACCAAACAGCATCACCAATCCCCATAAGACCACAGCTTGTTCGCCTTTCCAGACCTCGTAATCAAATAAAAAACCTCATCACTGGACTTTAAGCATTTATATTTTAGGAAATCCTGTAGGGAGATTCCAAATGCATAACAAGATTGCTTTTGTTTCAGTTGGATTTCACTTTTGAAACCTTCAAATAATTGATGAGAATTTACTAGGTCTAAGGAACAGAACATAATAACAATTATCCACTGCAATACTTAAGCACATGCAATAAACACATTTGGTTCTAAGAAATTATCACAGTTTGTTATGTACATGAGTTTAGCAAATTCTTGTTTCCATTATCCACTTGGCAATTACATATAGTGTTATAATAATAGTTTATCTTAAAATAGTGCATTTCCTCTCTGGATCTTGGCATGCTTAATGAGCACTTTTTTCTTAACCCTCAGAATGCCCTTTAGAATGGAGAAGATAGAAAATATCATTAAAATTACTTTGGGAACAAAGATGGGTGCAGAGATGGAGACAATCAAAGAGAGGTTTTGGGGGGTTGAGTTTATTGGGGGGTTTTCGGCCATGTGGCATATGGCATCAGATCCCCAACCAGGGATGGAACTCATCCCTTCACCACCAGGGAAGTCCCAATCATAACATTACAGAAAGTTTTAAAAGATAACTACTCCATCCACCTTTATGGTTGCTTGAATTCTACCTGGATTTTTTTTAATACCTCCAGCAACAGAGGACTCATTACTTCACAAAGCCACCAATTCCATCTCTAGTGATTGATCTGAAATTCTATCTTCAGTAGATAAAGACTATTTCTATCCCAAACAAGTTTCATTCCTCCTACATGTGGCATCTGTTTTCCAGGATTAGTCATCAGCCCCCCACCCCCACTCCTCCCGTCAAACCTCACGACATGGCTCTGAGCCCTTCCCCATCTTAGTCATTCTCTTTGGAATCAGTTTCATTGGACAGTACTATGCAATATTAGAAAGTTTGTGAACCAGGCACCTGGAGTTCAGTTCTGGGGGCGTCAAAGGTATCTGTGAGTTGGCTTCATGCTTAACCTTTTGAACTTCAAGGTCTTCATCTATAGAATATGTTTAAACTACTTACCTTGTCAGATTTTTATGAAGATTTCATTAGATGTTGTATAAAGAACAGTTATGGAATCCACCATGATTAAGTGTTCAGTAAGCAAATAACAATTATAGCTAATTCCCATATAGCACCTACTAAGCACTTTTACATTAACTCATTTGCACTTCACAAGTCATGCCAGTGTCATTATATATGACATGTACGTCTGTACACATACAACTCATGTACAGAGAGGTTAAGTAACTTGCCCAAAGTCACAGTCAACAGGAGACAGAGCTAGAAACTGAGCCTCAATATTCTAGTTTCAGAGTCGATATTTGGTAGCCATGTCTATTTTAAATTGTTGAGCCCCAAACAATGCTTTTCGGGTGTTGTCTGATCCAAGTAGAATAGCTGATCAGGACCCTCAACTTGTCCCCATGCAGCTCAGGATTATACTCCTTTTCTTCAAGTGGGCTTTTATCCACTTGGATGCCCCTCCCTCTATAATGTTCTTCCTATGACTTGTGTGCAGCCTTGAATCCCCAGCCCTTTTTTGTTCAGCTGCTTTGTAAATCCAATCATAAAACTACTTTTTCCTTTTTTAATGTCTTCCCCTTAAATTTGGTCCAGAAGTTGAAGCTGTTGCATCTTCTGGGATCCTGATTTTCTCATTCGACACATTTTCTCCACTCCCAACTTCCAGTCTTTCACAGATTTGATGCGAAAGTCAGAGTAGTAATCAAACTCTAAAATTAAGTCAAGTCCCTTTTTTGGACTTTCATCTGTTGATGTGTACAATGGGGAGGAAATTTATAATCTCCAAGAACACTTGCAGCTCTAACAATTCAGGAAAATGCTAGGATGTGCTAGACTCTCCATGGCCTGGACTTTGCCTCCTTAAATCCCACACTTTTCTGTCCAAAAGACATTCTTAAGAGAGAGAATGAAAAGATAGACTGTGGACTGGGAGAATGTGCTTACAAATGACCTATCAGATAATCTGGAGTCCACTCCTAAACCAATTTCTCTCATGTTCATTTAAGGAAAACAATTATTGATTAAAAAAAAGAATATGTATATATATATCCAAATCACTTTGCTGCATACCTGAAACTAACACAATATTGTAAATCAGCTATACTTTAAAAAAAAAGAAAAAAAGGATTTCCCTTGTGGCTCAGTAGTAAAGAATCCCCTGCCAATACAGGAGACATGGATTTGATCCCTGATCTGGGAAGATCCCTCGTGCCGCAGGAACAGCTAAGCCTATGTACCACAACTATTGAACCTGCGCTCTAGAATCAGGGAGCCACAACTACTGATCCCACAAGCCTCATTGCTTCATTGACTACTGAAACCCACAAGCCCTAGAGCCCATGCTCCACAATAAGAGAGGCCACCGCAATGAGAATCCTGTGCACCGCAGCTAGAGAGTAGCCCCCAGTCTCCACAACTAGTGAAAAGCCCATGCAGCAATGAAGACCCAGCATAGCCAAAAATAAGTAAATCAGTTAAATTTTTTTTTTAATTCTGAAAAAATAAAAGAAAAAGATTATTGAGCATCTTCTATGTGTCAGGTACTATTCTAGGCACCTGCAATTGAATAAAGCAGATGAAGATCTCTGCCCACGTGGAACCTACATTCTAAGACAGGAAACTTACACTCCCAAGAAATAGCAAACATGAGTCATCCTTGACTCATCGCTTTCCCTCAGATCCCATCAGTATGTCCTGTTGTTCAATCTTCAAAATCTCTCCAGAGTCTGAGCACAGCTCTCCACTTCTACTGCAACAACCCTGGTTCAGCCACCATCTTCCTCTCCTGGATGATTACTGCAGCCTCCTAATTGCTCCCCCTGGATCTGTCTTCCCCTTTTTCAGTCTTCTAGAAATAGCGCCCAGAATGATCTTTCAAACATAAGCTGGATCATGTCATGTCTCTTCTCAAAACCCTCCAGTGGCTCCTGCCCTCACACAAAGTGGAGGAACCTTATTATAATGCCAGATCAGGACACCCTGATCTTTCTCTCCTCTGTCCCCCTAAAGTCTTCAAAACCACTACTGCTGCTGTGTGCAAGGCTCAGAATGGGCCTTCACAAAATGAGTATGAAATCCCAGGACCTAATATACAGCCAGAAACAGACGATATTTAGTACCTGGGAATGTGCTGACATTTATAAGACTCAGACACCAGGTTCTTATGGAAGATAGGATACCTGAGATAGGACCTTTCCACCTGGACTTCCAGAATGGAAAAAGGGCTTTCCTAGAAGGGACTAAAATCCGGCCCAGGTTTTCACCGAGCCCTCCAGTTCTCCAGTCTAAAGAAGTGTAATCAGTGATGGTGTGGCTTCTAGGGAGAATGGATGTTTTCAATAAAGGGGCAACCTCTTTCCTTTTGCAGGAAGTTAAAATATGTTCATTATCAGCTTTGAAGTTCAGACAGAGTCAGCAAAGACAGTATGTATAAGCAAGGAAAGTTCACAGAGACTGGGGATTCTGATTCCCCTAATGACTGAGTAGCAAACAATGGTATAAGCTTGTCCTTGGGGCTCCACAGAGGAGTGGGGCTCTTCTCTGCCCCCACCTCTAGAGCAAGCCAGGCATATCCTCTTTGGTGGGAGGTGGAGAGGAATTAATGGAAATTTCCCCTAAGTAAAAGATGCTCCCTCCTTCCAACTTCCTCCCCTACTATCAACCACTCTCTTTCTTAAGTACACACACACACACACACCAATGCCTAAAATTCCACCATTAGGAATTCATCTTTCAAGTTATGCTTGGCTGTCTTCCAGCCATTGTCATTTAAGATGCAACTATTCCAGAAGGGGTAATAACAATATAGTTTGCATTTAGTTAGCAACTTAGAGTTTGAGAAGCACTTTCACTCCCATTATGTTTTTGCTCTTTTTTCATTATGTCATTTTTACAAAACTCAGTCCTATGTATTTTATAGTTTTTAATGCAAGTGTGATTGGAATCTTCGCTTACATTTTATTTTCTAACTAGTTTTCACAGATATAAATAAAAAGCTCTTGAATTTTGTATATTTATTTTGCATCCTTCAACTTGCTTTTGTAGAGTCTGTCACATATTCTAAGCAAATTTTGTAACTTTCTATCAACTGAAATGCACTCATTTTACATGCTAGTAAGGGTAATGCTCAAAATCCTTCAAGGTAGGCTTCAGCAGTATGTGAACCAAGAACTTCCAGATGTTCAAGCTGCATCTAGAAAAGACAGAGGAACCAGAGATCAAATTGCCAGCATCCACTGGATTATAGAAAAAGTAAGGAGATTCCAAAAACATCTACTTCTGCTTCATTGACTACGCAAAAACTTTTGGCTTTGTGATCATGACAAACTGGAAAGTTCTTCAAGAGATGGGAATATCAGACCACCTCACCTGTCTCCTGAGAAAACTGTATGCAGGTCAAGCAGCAACAGTTAGAACTGGACATGGAACAACAGACTGGTTCACAATTGGGAAAGAAGTATGTCAAGGCTGTATATTGTCACCTTGCTTATTTAACTTATATGCAGAGTACATCATATGAAATGCTGGGCTGGATGAATCACAAGTTGGAATCAAGGTGGCCAGGAGAAATATCAACAACCTTTTGTGCAGATGATGTGCTTCCCTGGTAGCTCAGATGGTAAAGAATCTGCCTGAAATGGAGGAGACATTTGATCCCTGGGTCGGGAAGATCCCCTGGAGAACGAAATGGCAACTCACTCCAGTATTCTTACCTAGAGAATTCCATGGACAGAAGAGCCTGATGAGCTACAGACCATGAAGTTGCAAGGAGTCTGACACAACTGAGTGATTAACACACACACACATGCAAATGATGCCACTCTAATAGCAGAAATCAAGGAGGAACTAAAGAACTTCTTGATGAGGGTGAAAGAGGAGAGTTAAAAAGCTGACTTAAAACTCAGCATTCAAAAAACAAAGATCATGGCATCCAATCCCATCACTTCATGGCAAATAGATGGGGAAAAAATGGAAACAGTGGCAGATTTTATTTTCTTGGGCTCCAAAATCACTACAGATGATGATTGCAGCCATGAAATTAAAAGATGCTTGCTCCTTGGAAGAAAAGCTATGACAAACCTAGACAATGTACTAAAAAGCAGAGACATCACTTGCCAACAAAGGTCCATATAGTCAAAGCATGGTTTTTCCACTGGTCATGTACAGATGTGAAAGTTGGACCATAAAGAAGGCTGAGCACTGAAGAATTGAGGCTTTCAAATTGCGGTGCTGGAAAAAACTCTTGAAAGTCCCTTGGACTGCAAGGAGATCAAACCAGTCAATCTTAAAGGAAATCAACCCTGAATATTCATTGGAAGGACTGATGCTGAAGCTCAAGCTCAAGTTCCAATATTTTGGCCACCTGATGCAAAAAGCCAGCTCATATGGAAAGTCCCTGATGCTGGAAAGATTGAAGGCAGAAGGAGAAGGGGGTGACAGAGGATGAGACAGTGGGATAGCATCATCAATTCAATGGACATGAGTTTGAGCAAACTCCAGGAGATAGTGAAGGACAGGGAAGCCTGGTGTGCTGCAGTCCATGGGGTTGCAAAGAGTTGGACATGACTGGGCACATATGTTTGATGTTTCTGATAAGCATTGTATAACATTTTAAGGTGTATTATTCCTGTTTTGCCTACATGGAATTTATCTGAAATGACCTGAATTTCATCAAGTACTTTTCAGGTTAATTTTATATAATCATATTGTTTTGCCATCAGTTTATTAATAATGATAATAGCTAATGATTATGTACTTCTCACTATAGGCCAGACATAATTAAACATTTTATATTTATGAACTCATTGAGATATGCCACATCATTACCCTAACTTTATTTTTCTTCCTTTGAGTTCTTTTCTTTTTATTTAATTTAATTTTATATTAGAGTACAGTTGATGCACAATGTTGTGTTAGTTTCAGGTGTGCAGTTAAATTATTCAATCATGAGAATCGATATATGTCTTTAATCCTTAAGCTATGAATACCAAACACTAGCACATGACAAATGCTAGGCGCTAAGGAAACATTTCTTGAATGAATAAATGAATGAAACGAATGAATAAACTGATACTGTGGAATTTTTAAAACATGAATTATCATTTCTACTGACAACAGTTTATGTTTTACAAATTGTCTCTACTGTCACAAAGAGTCATGTCTGACTCTTTGAGACCCTATGGACTATAGCTCTCCAGGCTCCTCCGTCCATGCGATTCTCCAGACAGGAATATGGGAGTGGATGATACTGGAGTGGGTTGCCATTTCCTCTTCCAGGGGATCTTCCTGACTCGGGGATGGAACCCATGTCTCCTGCCTCCTACATTGGCAGGCAGGTTCTTTACCACTAGCACCAACTGGGAACCCCTCTCTACTGAAATCAAGAGTTAAAAAAGTAAATAAATTTCCCCTAGTTGAAAACAAGGATAAAGCCTAGAACTTGAACACTTAGTCACAAAACCAAAAGAGGTAATTAAGTTTAATGAGCCATCGTCTTTCCTTTGTAACATAACATCTTTTGCCAAGTGAGAGTTTGGAGAGTACCACAGGGTTGGCATGAAGAGAAATATTGGATGCTGGGTGTAGGGAGATATTGAGCTTGGAGCTGAAAGATTCAGGATGATTATGCAAACTTGAGCTTAACTCGTCACTTAGCCTCATTTTCCTAACTGGCAAGATAGAGATAACAGCATCTTAATGTGCAATGCTCTTATGAAGATCTAAATAAATAACAGTTATAACAGCACTTTGCAAAACAGTAAAGAGTTATGCTGGTAATAATAAAGAGTGAACAAGTGAGCAGCACCTGGGCAGCCCATCATTTAGTTTAGTCACTTGTCTTTACTCTCATTAAAAATCAACTTTAATAAATCTCTAGATAAATTAAAGGGCACCTCTACTCCATTTTTTACATCCCTACTCTCCCACCCCACCAGCCTTCTCCATGACTGGGCCCTCTTGGACATATCACTGCATATCTGCTTTGGGGTGATTCTCTTTAGCATTCCTTTGTTCATTATTTTCTACCCAGCGGTTTCCTTGCAATCTTGGAAGTTTGCTATTGCAAACTTAATTTTCTTTGAAAATTAATTGTTAGGAGAAGCAGATTTTACAAAAAGAGCTACGTGAGTGAGAAAGCAACATGAGGCAATCATGTTTACTGCCAACAGATCACGATGAAAGAACTAGGATGGCATCCCATTGGACTACTCCACGGCCGGGTCACTAAACTCCAGCGCAAGGGATAGCCCAGGTGTTGGCTACTAGACATTCAGATAGTCAGACATCCAAGTCCTGCCTATGCCACTGAACCTCCCTGTCTCTTAGAAGTCCTTCCTTCAAGGTCAAAAGACCCTGTATAACCATCTGTTTAGAGCTAGCAGAGAAATTTCATTCTGAAATTCTTCTGAAACACCAAGATTTGCTTCCGATGCATCACATTGCTATGTAGGAATGTCCAGTGGTCTTCCTTTTCATGAAGACCAGTACTTCCCATAACTGTCCAGCTCTCTAGACTGCTGACATGTTTAGTTCTGTTAGACTTGCAGAACTCCCACTCCAAGGGACTGTTAAAGGCATTTCTCTCAGATGATGAGATGCTGGGGCCCAGAGAGCCGGTGGCTTGGCCCAAGTCACCCAGGTAGAAGCCTACAACTTTCCTGAGTTGGAATGGAGATTAAAAGACCATCTAACCTAATCACCATCCCCTCCATGAGTGTCCTCTTGTCTATTCATCTGGCCTTTGCTTGAACACCTCTAGCAGTAGAGAACTCCTCACTTCCCAGGCCAGTCAATTTACCTTTGTTTATGTCTGACCTCTAGGAAGCTGGAATCAATCTCTCTTTCTCCTTCCCTCCCTCCTCATCCCTCAGTTTTGGCCACATTCTGGCTACACTGAGCAGATCCCCTCCAGGAGCAAAACCAGTCCTAGAACTTCCTGATTTCCCTTCCTTGCTCATCCCTCACACTGTGCTGGCTCCCTCACCCTAAGACAGAAACAGAGAACAAGAATTAGAGTGTTTCCAGCAATACTTTTGGCAGTAGTATTTCCCTCTTTGTCTTATGAATATAATCTTTAATCCATCATTTTCTCATTCAATCGGGTTTATTAAATATTTTCTTTGTACTAGGCACAGTGCACTAAGCATTAAAGAGCATAGGGTCTATGTCATCAAGAAGTTAAAAAAGGGGTCTTCCCTGGTGGTCCTGTGATTAAGAACCTGCCTGTCAATGCAGGGGACATGGTTTGATCCCTGGTCAGGGAAGATCTCACATGCTGTGAGGCAGCTAAGCCCACACACCACAACTACTAAGCCCGTGCTCTAGAGCACACTCTCCACAACAAGAGAAACCACTGCATGAGAAGCCGTTGCGTCACAATGAAGAGTAGCCCCAGCTTGCCACAATGAGAGAAAGTCCATGCAAAGCAACAAAGACTCAGCACAGCCAAAAATTAATTAATAATTAATTTTTTAAAAAAAGAATGTCTCACCAAAAAAAAAGAAAAAAGTTAAAAAAACTAACAAAAATATGATGCGATAAGGGCTACACTAATGGGCTTTGCAAAGTGCTATGTGAGCACCAAGGAGAATATGGCTAGTTGGCTGGGAGTCGTTTTATCCAAAAACAAAAAAGCCCTATTTATATCTCATTGCTTGACTTGTAGTAGACAATTAGCTAATGTTTAAACGAATGAGTGGAGTGACGTTTCCTCAAGCTTTGAATGATAAGGAAATGTTTCCAACTTAGAAAAAGAAATGCCTTGCAATTTCTTTAGGATGCTAATGAAATAATTTATTGAGGATACCATATTAGTTTTCCAGAGCCACCCTAACAAAGTATTACAACTGAGTAACTCAAGAAAATAGAAATGTATTCTCTTACAGTTCTGGAGGCTTGAAGTTTGAAATCAAGGTTTCAGTAAGGCTGATTCCTCCTAGAGGCTCTGTGGGCAGTCTGTTCCATGTTTTTCACCGAGCTTCTGGTGATGACTGGTGATCTTTGGTGGTCCTAAGCCTGTAAGCACATCACTCAAGACTCTGCCCCAGTCTCTCCATCATACTCTCCCTCTGCGGGTGTCCAAACTTTCCCTCTTCTAATAAGGACACCAGTCATTGGATTAAGGCTCACCCTACTCCAGTATTTGCTCATCTTAACTTGATTACAACTGCAAAGATCCTATTTCTAAATAAGGCCACATACACAAGTACCAGGGATTAGAACTTGAACAAGCTTTCTGGGGGGCCCGGGGTGGGGGGACACAGTTCAACCCACAACAGATGACTTAAATAAAAAGGGGATACTTGAGTTTTAAGAAGTAATGCCTGTTATGAGACAAGCACTGTTCTAGATCTAAGGGCGAGAGAGACAAACAAAACAGACCAGGAACCTGCCTTCAAGGAGCTTATATTCTAGAGGTGGTATTGGGGGAGTGGCCAAGACAGACAGTTAATTAGCAAATACATAAACAAGAAAACATGGATAGTGTTGGCAAGCGTCATGTAAGATGGTTAGACACCTTTTGAGGAGGCAGTCAAGAGAGACTTCTTTGAAGAGGAGACATTTAGGATGAGATCTACATGAGAAGGAGGAATTAAGCAGAGGCCATATCCTCACTTTAGGCCTTGTCCTGGAAAATCAAAAGAACAAGAATGCCAGTGTCCGAGCTCTGCTTCTCCCTGTGTGCCCACTGCCATGTCCTCTTGTTACCAAAGTGTCACTCTTTTTCGGATTCTCTCTTCCAAATTCAGAAGAAGCCACTAATCAGATTGACTTAACTGATTACAATGGTACCTGCTTGGCTGAGCCCAGCGGGGCCATTGCTTGAGGGGCTGGAGGGTGAGCGACACTTAGTCCATTCTGTCCTACAGAGGTCATCTCTCTCCTAGGCCAGCTGCCTTCAGACCAAGGCATGAGGCCACACTTTCAGTTAAAAACAGAGAAGGGCACATCCAGTAACTCTGACCCCACTGCACAATACAAACGCTTTTCCTACAGAGGGCGCCACCCGCAACGTTTCCATGGTGAGGATCGCAGGGCCATTAGACCACAAACAGCAACTCTGACTTCAGCAAAAATGAATTATTGGCCGAGTATGGATAACTCCCAGAGTCAGATAGCAAGTTGGAGAAAGGAGTCTTAGAAACAATGGAAACTAGGACAACTCTGGGGATCTGAGAGTCAAGAAGGAATGAATGCTCCCTTTGGGCAATTGTTGGAATAAATGGATGCCACTAGGTTGTTTTTGTGTTAAGATTCAACTTCTTTGGCTGGGGGTGGAGCATCTTGATTGACAGCCCTACCAAGACTACATTCAATAGACAAGAGAACATTTCCTAGAGTAAAATCTGGGCACTGGAACCGGAAGAGATACTGTTCATCAGGCAAGCAAAACTTAGAGCAGTCCTTTGCAATTATCACCAAATGGATTTCATTGGTTAAGTAGAAGAGTCCACAAAAACTCTGTGGAAGTTTCCAGGTTTGCTGGTTAGTACATGGCATTTTGCCTATGAACTTAAATTTTTAAATTTTCCAGTAGTCCCATGCAGTTCATTTTTCCCTAGGAAAGCTTATGCTAAAAAGCTAGCATGGCTCCTTCCAGTCAGACAACCTGATAAGGAAACACATTGGCATCGAAAGACCAAGTCTGCAAATGGTTTCTTTTTTTTCCCAAGAAGTAATTCATATTAGAGCCCTGGAAAAAATAACATGCCCTGGTGCTGAATGAGTTTGAACCTTAATGCTGTCAGCCGGTTCTGGTGGTGACGGTAGCTGATCTCAGATTAAACAGCTTTGTTAGGGCAGAGGCACTGGGTCCAGGTAATGCCTGGAGAAATGGAACTGCAGAAGTGAATGTCTTTTTGCTTGTCGGGGAAATATCCAAATTGCTCAAATGCTGACCCCTCCTGGAGAAAATCAGCCCAATGGAAGAGACCGATTTCCATGTGGAGTCAAGCCTGGGTAGTCCTTCTCAAGCCTTGCAGCTGGCACGGGCAGGGTCCTAGCTGGAATGAGGGTACTTGCCTCTTTTGGTGAGGGTAGCACTGAGCGAGGATAAAGCTATTCTTTTCTACTTCATCCAAAACTCTGTCTCTGAAAATTAATTTGATGTTGGAGTTCAGTGCCCAGATTCAGTTTCAGATGCTGGGGATAAATTTGCAAGTGCCACCCCTTCTGCAGTTTTACTAGCCATGCCCGCTAACCTCCATCAAAGCAGTTTCTATAGAAACCCCAAAAGGCTGAGATTTGGCCGGTCTTGGCTGATACCTAAGACCAACGACATCCCTCCTAACCCAGTCCCTGATCGGCATCAAATAGGCCATCTGAGAGATGGTTTGGAAGTAGAAGAGAACACAGACTTTGGGACAGATATCCCTGGTTACTGTCCTCTGCTATCTAAAGAGCCTCAGATCAAACTTTGTTTGATTTGACTTTCAAAGATGTTGCAGGTTTTAGAGATAATACACACAGCTGAGGAGTGAGGGTGGAGGTGGGGTCTGGGTGCTTCTTTCCTGTACCAGATGTTTCCTTCTGTGTGGAGACAAACTCCTGGCCTCTCTCCTCTCCTTACTTATCCCTTCTCAGAGAAGAAGAAAGTGTTTTTGTGGCCATGCTGTGCTTCCCTGGTGGCTCAGACAGTAAAGAATCTGTTTGCAGTGCAGGAGACCTGGGTTCGATCCCTGGGTTGGGAAGATATCTTGGAGGAGGGCATGGCAACCCACTCTAGTATTCTTGCCTGGAGAATCCACATGGACAGAGGAGCCTGGCAGGCTACAGTCCATGGGGTCACAAAGAGTCAGACACGACTGAGTGACTAAATAGTATATGCAGCTTGGAAGATCTTAGTTCCCAGACCAGGGATTGAATCCAGACCTTTGGCAGTGAAAGCATGTGCTAACCATGGAAAATCCCACAGACAGAGGAGCCTGGCAGGCTACAGTCCATGGGGTCGCAAACAATTGGAGACCACTCAGCAACTAACACACACTAACCACTGGGTCACCAGGGAATTCCCAAAAGAGTGTTTTATACAATGAGATGTTCAAGTGTGTGTGTCTGTGTCTGTGTGTCTGTGTGTGTCTGTGTGTGTATCTGTAGAGAGAGAAAGAGAGAGGAGAGAAAGAGAGACAGAGATTCAGCAGCTTCAACTCTGTTCTTCTTTCTCACCCAGGAACTGCCTGAAGGAAATCCATGCTTCCTCTGCTCCCCAGGGATGCAGGTTTTATTGGGGACCTAAACTTGCAAATCACACTCTGCCCCATAAAGGTGTTAACTCTACCCCTGAAAAGGTATTAATTCTGCCACTGGTTGAGATTCTCAACATCTTGTACAATGAGCCATGAATTTGGGGAAAGACACAAGAAGAGAAATTTGGGGGAGCAAAAGAACATGAGGAGAAAGAGCCTTCTGTTATACTTGGTGCATGTGAGATCAGTTGTATCTGACTCTTTGTGACCCCATGGACTGTTGCCTGCCAGGCTCTTCTGTCCACGGGATTTTCCAGGCAAGAACACTGGAGTGAGTTGCCATTTACTTCTCCAGGGGATCTTTCCAACCCAAGAATCGGACCCTTGTCTCCTGTGTCTCCTGCTTTGACAAATGGATTCTTTTTTTTTTTTTTTTTAATTTATTTATTTTAGTTGGGGGCTAATTACTTTACAATATTGTAATAGTTTTTGCCATACATTGACATGAATCAGCCATGGGTTTACATGTGTTCCCCTTCCCGGACCCCCCACCCACCTCCCTCCCCATCCCATCCTTCTGGATCATCCCATTGCCCCGGCCCTGAGCCCTTGTCACATGCATCGAACATGGAATGGTGCTCTGTTTCACATATGACAATACACATGTCTCAATGCCATTCTCCCAGAACGTCCCACCCTCACAAATGGATTCTTTACCACTGAGCCACCTGGGAAGCCTCTGATATACCTAGGTGGTAAGTAAACTTTATGGTAACTTTGTGAAAGCAGGTCATTGAGTTCAGCCTCATCCTGGGCCACATGCTGTGAACCCCAGTTTTGCTAATAACTAGCCATATGACCACAGGCAAATGATTCTACTGGCTTCACAGAGAGGAAGGGAACAATGAGAGTTCCTCCCTCAGAGAGTCCGTATTCCTATAATCATCAGCATCAGAATTTAAAAGGCCCACATGCATGTCTCTGGAGGTAGTGAGGAAAGGGCTGGGGGTGTAAGGTTCCCTCCACATTTAACATTTGGGACACACGCTTGGGGAAGTTATAGGATGCTCAGCTAGAAGTTTAATTATCTTAATGCTTTAATCTACATCTATCTCTCAGCTTCCTGTATCTTTCTTTTCCACCAACAAGGCCAAACTGTGAAAAGAAAACTTCATTTACTCAAAAAACAAGATTTTTTTTCAAAAAAATATTGTGAAAGATTAACTTGGTGGTAGGTATTGTTCTAAAGGCTCAAGATACAGCATGAACAAAAACCAGAATTCTTGTTCTCCTAAAGCTTACAGTCTACTGAAGAAAAGCAATAGAGGAAACATTTCAGTGTCTTCTTTTAGGGAAAGAGAGAAGCTAGAATGTCGGAGGGTACTAAGTGCCCAGCAGAAAAATAAAGCCAAGAACGCAAATAAGATTTAGAATGCAAGCAGTGGGGAGGGAGAAACATAGAACACAATTGCTTTTTTTATATGTAAACCTTAAACAATAGCCAAGCATGCAAATGTTGCAGAGATTTTGAAACTGCCATCAGCACAGGCTTGCTAAGTCGCTTCAGTCCTCTCAGAAACTCTTTGTGACCCTATGAACTGTAGCCCACCAAGCTCCTCTGTCCATGGGATTCCTCAGGCAAGAATACTCAAGTGTGTTGCCATTTCCTCCTCCAGGGGATCTTTCTGACCCAGGGATCAAACCCGGGTCTCTTGTGTCTCTTGCGTTGGCAGTTCTTTACCACTAGCACCCCCTGGGAAGCCAATCGATGAAGGCCAGCTCCAGTCTCTGTATGTCTGGGACTGTGGAACTAAACCAGAGGCCCCTGAGGGATCTCCTGAAACCTGCACAGTCAAGACAGGAGGCAGAGGTGTGCCGAGCATGCTGATCACATGCCCTTCAGGCCCAAGTGGGAAATGAGCTGCCATTGGGGAGCAGCGAATAGACTCAGAGTCTGCACACTCTCCAACTCTGAGTCCCTTGACTGTATCTGCAGCTCAGAATCACCTGGAAAGACATTTGTAACCCGGATCCCCCAACCAACTCCCAGACACTCCGACTTGATTGATCTGGGCTGAGGCTCACACAGTATCTTCTTAAGGCTCCCCAGATGACTTCCAAGTGCAGCCAGGGTGAGGGACCTCTGTCTGTAGGTACCCCTGGGGCTTTGCTCAGATGTCAGATCAGGAGCAGGGACAGGATTGGACCCAGCACTGGAGAATGGAGCTCTGGGCAGGGATTCAAGAGAGGCTGAAAGTTTTCCTTTTGCTGAAATACTCTCTTTGGTGTGGCTTCAGGGAATATTTTGCCTTCTCAGAACTACTCTCTCAAGCAGCTGAAGGAATCAAGGAGAAATACAGCCATCACCACTCCCAACAACTCCCATCCTTGAAGAAAGGGAGTCATCCCTTTCTAGTCATCCCAGACTAGAAAGACTAGAAGTCCAGGGGAAATAGGCACATCTAAGTCCCCAGAATAGCTTGCTCTTCCCTCTAGCCCAGGCAAAAGCAGGTCTCAGAGCCTTACCACTCACACTTGATCCTGTCCAGCTCATCCCAGTAATCTGAGGCCTGCCTCCCTGCTTCAGTCATGTCCAACTCTTTGCCACCTCATGGACTGTAGCCCACCAGGCTCCTCTGTCCATGAGATTCTCCAGGCAAGAATACTGGAGTGGGCTACCATGCCCTCCTCCAGAGGATCTTCCTGACACAGGGATGAAAACCGCGTCTCTTATATCTCCTGCATTGGCAGGCTAGTACCACTAGCATCACCTGGGAAGCCCAGTCTGAGGCCAGCACCTAGCAAAAAAGCAACGGCTGTCATTGGCTCAATGGTCCTCTGCCATATTGAGGTGGCAGTGGATCGTAGGAGATCCTGGCCAAGTCTTTCTCCATCAGAGACACAGCTCAGAAGCAAATGACAGGAGACAAGCAAATAAGTGACAATTTAAATATCTATGAAAACAGTAACAAATGCATGGATGCGTGCTGTTATGAGCAAGGCACTCCTTAAAATGCCTTACATGTATCATCCCATTTGGAACCCCCGTCATTCTTGGATGCTATAATCTCTGTTTAATAGATGAAGAGCCAGGTCACAGAGAGCAGGTAAGTTGCCCAACATCACACAGCTGGCAAAGAGCAGAGACAGATCTTGCCAAATTAGCCCATCTGACTCCCACGTAGTCACAGAGATGGGTGCTAGGTGGGCAACACCAGTGGAGAATGCCTTACACTGAATGTGGTAAATGTCTCTGCTGGAAATTCTACCATGCACATGCTCCAAGAGTTGGGGTTCTCACAGCAACAGTGGGCTCAAAGACATCTCCCCTAGCTACTAGGAGCAGGTTGCATCTGCCAGGCAACCCCAGGGGAAATCTTAAGCTTTTTACTAAGAAGATTTTTGGAGGGTTAAATTTTCAGTCACAATGAGCTTATCAAAGAAATTCCCTTCGCTAGAAGGCAAATCACAGAATAAAGTCAAACCAGTGGGCAACCCCACTGAGCGTGGAGCTGAGGCTTGATTTAGACTCCAGGGGATGAGCAGAGGGCAGTCAGGGTGGCAGAAGGGGAAGCTGAAGGGAAGGGCTTATCATGGTTCCTGGGAGCGGCTCCCAGACGGGGTGAAAGGGCATCCCCAGGCAGCAGCTTCTGCCCATGAATTTGAAATTCATGATAATTGTTTCCCTCCCCAAACATGTCCCTGACGTGCACTGTGCTTGTGTGTAAGTCAGGGTGAATTTTCTTAGCTACACATGTTCCTCTGACCTTGCCTGCCAGTTCTCAGCGGGTCCTAATTGCACAAGGCAGCTGATCCTACAGATGTGCCTTTTGTTTCTGCTCATCCAAGGTCAGCAGTGGGCTGGGGAGGAGTCCCTGCCTTCTCGGGAGTCTTTGCACCAAAATCTGCTCAGAGTAGCTGCTCTGAGTCAGCAGGAATGTCTTTTTAGTTGAAGGAGCCAGAATTTCACCCATGAAAGTCTTTTATTACCGCCAGATTGTCTAAAAATGATCTGTTTATCAAGCAGGAAGAGAAGGCAACTCCACTTTCCTTCCATCACACCTATTCCTCCCAGCAGCCCTCATTCAGATCAAGGGATACATCGCCCAGAACATGCTGGAGATTGAGAGAATTGGTTATTTGGGGGTAATTCCCAGAGGAAGAGACTATACTTCTTGCCCTTTCTAGGGAATGAGAAAGAGTTCATAGAAACTCTAAATGGTTTGGGGAAACTTCAGAGCAGACATATGCCTACCCTTCTAGCGTCCCCTGGAGAAGCTACAAGCCTTTCAGAGAAGCCATTCCCAACAAGGATGAGGGTGGTGGTTTAGAATGACCAAGCGGGGAGTTTTGCTGGGTGGACCCAGAGTGGCCTCATAGCATGGAATTCTGTATACTATCGATGCAATGTGATGGGAAGAAGTAACCCCAAGAGTTTCAAAGACATCAAGCGGGGAGCAGAAGTGCTGAGAAAGGGTGCGTGCATGCATGCTCAGTCACTTCAGTCATGTACGACTCGTTGTGACCCTATGGAATGTAGCCCACCAGGCTCCTCTGTCCATAGGATTCTCCAGGCAAGAATTCTAGAGCGGGTTGTCATTTCCTCCTCCAGGGGATCTTCCTGACCCAGGGATTGAACCCACATCTCCTGAGTCTCCTACACTGGCAGGTGGATTCTTTACAGCTGAGCCACCAGCGAAGCCCCCTGAGAAAGGGTAGTTTACTCAAAAGCACTTAAGGTCAGGGCAAGGAGCTCATAAAGAACCTGGCCTGTCAACAGGAGGCCAGACAAAATCACAGAAGCAAATGTCAACACATGTTGACAAGGACCAGCTTAGTTAAGATATTTCATCAGAGGTCAGAAGATGACCATGGACCAGATGGTCCATGTTCTTCTGATGCCTATCGTCTGAGGAAAAGAAAAAGGAGAAGGCAAGAATCCAGAATTGATTGAAACATTATCCCAAAGAGATTGAATTTTAAGCAAGACTTGGCTGAGCCTACTTGGTTTTGTAAGATTAAGTTCTCTGTTATAGCTGGAATTAGGGACATGAGAGCTAAGACTCTTTATACAGAAATAAAGCAAGTTAACATTGTTTACAAGCCTAAGTTTTTGAGGGTTGTTATGACTATGAAAATTCACACACACACCCCCCCCATCATTTGCTCTTGACATTGACAAGGGGGAAAAAATAGCTGCACAGACAAGTTCATTGCAACACCACAGTTAAGCTGTTTTGGGTCTTAGAGAATTGGGGGGGAAATAAAAAAGAAGCAGCCCCTCAACCAAATGGCACTATTTCCAAAATATTAAATTTCCTCCAGTATTTGAACGCAGGTCATGGAATTGGCAGCTATTTGCCTTCAACCTGCAAAAGGATATAACTACTGATGTCTTTCAATGCAGCCAACTCTTGGTTTTTATCTATTTCCACTTGCTCTGTTAAAGAAGAAGTCCTCTATTTTGCAAGTCCCATTGGGAAACTTCACTGGCCATCCACATCTTCAAAATGATGAATAGTTTCATTGCCAAGCAAAATTTCACTTAGAGGGAAAAAATGGCTCTCAGGGCATAAAAAGAATACCTTCGTTGCTTGGAAACACATCTGGGTTAAGGGGAACCATTTTTCTCCCTCTCATAGCACTCCCCCCTAGGCTCATAAAATAGTCACTTCCCCCCCGCCTTCCACATTTTTCCTTATCTCCTTGATGAGAGAGGAAGTGTTTAGCATCCATTGGTCCACTTTTCTCTATAGAGCAGACGATAAAGTGTCTCCTCCTAGTCACTTCCTTTTGTTTCTGTCTCTCTGGCTGCCCACCTCCACAAAACATTTTTTTTTGTTTGTTTCTGCAGGGGGACATCCCTATTCCAGATGGTTAGTTTAATTCCAGGGAGTTGTAGAAAGTCTGTTCAGACTACAAAAGCGAGCCATGCCTTCATTTCAATTTCACCAGTAATAAAAGCTGGTATTTGATCTGCCCCATTTGAGTCCCATGTACTTCTCTCAATTGGTTGTAAACTCAGACATGGGAGAAAGGGTATAATTTATTGGCCCCCTTAAACCTTGAAAGAGCTTGTTTTGTGTTTCGTGAATGTAGTAAATTGGAAAATGGCCATAAATTCTCCTCCTATATGTATCTACATCCTCGAAAGGTAGCTTCTCTCACCATTAGTTGGCTTTTTGGTCCATGCCTTGAATCTGCACTGACCATGTGACTTGACTTTGTCCGGTAGGACAGGAGCAAAGGCGACACACAGAAACTTGGAAAGAAACTTGGACTTGTTCTCGGAGGCGTGCTCTCTGGCTTTTCTTGGAACCCAGCCACCACATGAACGAGCTTGGGCCAGTCTGCTGAAGAGTAAGAGACTGTGCTAACAGGGGGCTCAGTCAGCCCAACTGCAGAGACCAGGCGGCCGTCACAAACCACCCAGTCTTGCTAATCCACCAGCATCAGTGCAAAAGCATGAATAAGCCCAAGAGACATGAACAGACCTGAGCTGGGCCAGGAGAACCACAGCAAGCCCCTCCTAAACTGCCAACCTACAAAATCATGAGCCAAACTAATGGCTGTTGATGAAGCCACTGAATTGTGGGGTGGTTTGTCACGCGGCAGTGGAGAACTGATACAAGGAAGAAGGAAGTGGCATGTAACATTGCTACATCACTGTGCTTAAGGTTCAGACCCAGACAATCAGCCTCAGAGAAAGTCCTGCTGCCCTTACCTTAAACCACCTTCTCAATGCATTTTATCAAGAAATGGAGCAGAGACAACCTACAGACTAGGAGAAATTTGCAAATGATACAACTTAAAAGCTCTAATTTGTAAAGGTATATGCTCCCCAATATGCATAGCAGCATTATTTACAATAGCCAAAACATGGAAGCAACCTAAGTATCTATCAACAGATGAATAGATAAAGAAGATGAGATACATTTGTGTGTGTGTGTGTTTTAGTCAGTCATGTCTGACTCTTTGCTACGCCATGGACTATAGCCTGCCAGGCTCCTCCTCCAGTTCAATTGTAAGGCTGTGTGCACAACAGTGGATGTCAAAAGAACTCAGCCCCATTTCCAGGTGTCTACAGATTTCTGCTTGCAGAGCAACTGACAAGGTGTTGCATGGAATTCTCCAGGTAAGAATACTGGAGTGGGTAGCCATTCCCTTCTCGAGGAGATCTTCCAGACCCAGGGATCAAACCCGAGTCTCCTGCATTACAAGCAGATTCTTTACTGTCTGAGCCACCTATATATATACATATATATATATATATATGTATATATATATAAAATGGAATATTACTCAGCCAAACTAAGTGAAGTAAGACAGAGAAAGACAAATATGATGTCACTTATATGTAGAATCTAAAAAATAGACACAAATGAACTTATTTACAAAACAGAAAAAGACTCATGGACATAGAAAATAAGCATGGTTAACAAAGGTGATGAGGAGGAAGGATAAATTGAGACTGTGGGATTTAAAAAAAGAAAAATAAACAGGAAACTCTAAAGCCCTTCTCTAGAGAGATTTACCAGCTTTTTGAGAACAAATCTTAAAACACTTGACTGAACTTCTGGCAGACAAAAGATGACCCTGAGAGTATACTCTGACAGGGATAAATTCTTGGTGGGCATTTTTAGCAAGTTGAATAAGGCAGCAATTAGAATTTAAGCCTAGCATTCGCCATTATGGATGCTGCCCCAAAGCCCCAAGCTTTTCTGCCATTTTCACTGTTCTGGAAGAGCTGAGAGGAGAAAGCTCCTGTAGATTGTTGCCGCAGTGAGAACACCTTGTCAGTTGCTCTGCCAGCAGAAATCTACAGCCCCCTGGAAATGGGGCTGAGTTCTTTGACATTTACTGTTGTGTAGACAGCCTTACAATTGAACTGGAATCTCACCCTCACCTTGCTGACATAGACAGCATCAGGAATGCAGAGAACTTGCCAAAACTGACCTCATTAACTCTAGGACAAAGGGGATTATACAAAACAAATTAAACTCAAAAAGTCTTAGGGAATTCTGAGGCTCCTTAACACACATCTGACTGTGTCTAGCAAAGCGAGCTCAAGGACTCATGATGTGGTTTTTTACTTATCTTTGAGAGCCATGGTGTAGGGGGACTTGATGCCAACAAAAGTGATAAAATTGATTAGATAGCAAAAAAGATGTTGTCATGTAAAGACAGCTCCGAAATTTTAATTTCTTATTTAGTCAAATAACAGCAAGCTTCTGGCTGAAATTTACATTTTAACAGAATGTAAATTTACATTTTTATTCATTGGCAAAATCTGGATTTATTGCTTTTTTAAGGAAGTGGCTATTAATGCTCTGCAGGGAAAAGATAAGAAATAATTTTTTGTAAATCTCGGTTTATAGTCTTGATTCACATGCAATGAAATGAAATCACAGGCAAAATTTCATTTGTATGTATTTCTATCTAAACACATCAGAACCGATAGCTTTTATCGGATGATCAAAGGGGAAAAAAGATTAAAAATAACTGTCATACCTACAGATGGCCAAGAGACACATGAAAAGATGCTCAACATTGCTATTTACTAAAGAAATGCAAATCAAAACTACCATGAGGTATCACCTCACACCAGTCAGCATGGCCATCATCAAAAAGTCTACAAACAATAAATGCTGGGGAGGGTGTGGAGAAAAGGGAGCCTTCCTACACTGCTGGTGGGAAGGCAAACTGGTGCAAACACTCTGGAGAACAGTGTGGAGGTTCCTTAAAAAAACTAAAAACAGAGTTAGCATATGATTCAGCAATCCTACTCCTGGTGTATATCCAGAAAAGACAAAAACTCTGATTAGAAAAGATGCAACCACCCTAATGTTCATAGCAGCACTATTACGATATTCAAGATATGGAAGCCACATAAATGTTCATCAACAGATGACTGGATAAAGAAGATGTGGCAGATATATAGATATTTCTCAGTCATAAGAAAGAATGAAATAATGTCATTTGTAGCACTATGGATGGACCTAGACATTATCATACTAGTAAGTCAGACAAAGACAAATATATAATATCACTTATTTGTGGAATCTAAGAAATGATGCAAACAAACTTATTAATATTTACAAAACAGAAACAGATCCACAGGCATAGAAAACAATCTTACAGCTGCCAAAGGAGAAGGGAGGATGGATAAATTAGGAGTGTAGAATTAACAGCTACGCACTATTAACATATATAAAATAGGTAAACAACAAGGATTTACTGTATAGCACAGAGAACTGTACTCAATATCTTATAATGACCTATAACGAAAAGAGTCTGAAAAAGAATATATGTGTGTGTGTTTGTGTATAACTGAATCGCTTTGCTATACATCTGAAACTAACATAACACTGTAAATCAACTATACTTCAATAAGAAATAAAATAACTGTCATAAAGAAAGAGTGGGGGAAATACAGTAGATAGAAAACATGTAAAGGGAGCAGGCTTTTTTTCTTTTTGCCACTACAAGTAGCATGATTTAGGGAAAATCGAAATATGTCTGAGTTTTGTTCGTAAGAATGTGGCTCACAATGCTTAATAAGTAGGGTAATTATAAGGATTTGATGAGGTCAGGTATTTGCCTGGCATATAGTGAGCACTCAGTAAATTTCAGTGCCGTTTCTGCCCTCTCATTAAACCCTTTGTATTATATTCTAAGACATTTGCAATCTGGTCTAGTGCAAATTTCACGAGAATTTCATCACCACTCACTCCATATATTTTGCCTTAATCCCAGCCACCCTGGCAACTAGCTTCCAGCAAGTTCTTTAACTTTCTTACCTATGGCATGGATACCTGCTGCATGGACTCATCAGGACAATTAAATGAGATTGTGTATTTAAACTACTAGGAATATGGGACTTCCCTAGCCATCCGATGGTTGGGACTCCTTCCCAACAGTGCAGGGGGCACGGGTTTGATCCCTGGTCAGGGAACTAAGATACTGCATGCCTCATGGCACAGCCTAAAAATTAAAAAATTAATGTAAGTACTAGGAATAATACTGTGTTTAATAAATACTCATGTGCTGTGTGCTAAGTCACTTCAGTCATGTCTGACTCTTTGCAACCCTACGGACTGAAGCCCGCCAGGCTCCTCTGTCCATGGGATTCTCCAGGCAAGAATACTGGAGTGGGTTGCCATGCCCTCCTCCAGGGGATCTTCCCAACCCAGGTATCAAACCCGCATCTCTTATATCTCCTGCATTGGCAGGCGTGTTTTTTACCACTGAGCCACCTGCAAAGTCCCAATAAATACTCAGTTAATGTTAACTAGGCATAATACCTCTCCTACTCTCCACTGTTATTACATACTGGCCTCCTGCCTCACCCTGATCCCTCTTTTCTCCATGCTATCATAGATCCCACTGTTTTTCTGAATCCTGCTCATGTTTCAGTGTCAATCCACTGTTTCCTCTCAGGAATGGTTGCCTCTGTTGGGCTAGCGTGGTGCCCTCGATGTGTCTCTCTTAGCTCCCATACTATATCACCAATGGTCACTGGCTCACTCTTCTGTCTCTCCAGTTAGCCTGAGCTCCCAAGATCAAGGATAGCTTGCTTTATTCATTTTTGTATCACCAGGGCCCAGCACAGAGCCTGACTCATCACAACTGCTCATCGAATATTTGCAGTTGTGAGAAAGAATAAATGCACGGCTTCCATCTCCTTTCAAACAAATCATAATCTTTGGTTGATTTCCTTATCAATTTTCATTATTTTAGTTTTAATGGGGAAAAAAATGGATTTAACTGGGTTTAAGTAAAGAAACACTGTATCTTTGACTAAGTCCAGGTGACTAGCTTCTGGCGTAGCTGGATATACACATGGTATCTCTGCTTTCTGTTGTGCTGGCTTCTTATTGATGTATATGATATATATGTGTGTATGTATGTTATTGTTGTTCTTGTTCAGTCACTAAGTTGTGTCCGACTCTTTGTGACCCCATGGACTGCAGGATGCCAGGCTTCCCTGTCCTTCACCATTTCCTGGAGTTTGCTCAAACTCATGTCCACTGAGTCGGTGATGCTCTCTAACCATCTCTATGATGTATCTGTCTCTGTATATATGTACATATGTATTCATCTCCCACTTGGTGCCAAGACACCCACTGGTGACCTCAGACTTGGTTCCTCCCAACCTACCAGTCCCAGTGCAGAATTTCCCCTTAACAGCAGTTCCATGAATATCCCCAAGTTGCAATTCATTAGCCTGATACTCACCCTTAGAAAAAGGTAGGAGAAAGAATAAATAACCTAAGTGATAAGTAACTTTCCAGTAGAAGACGGGTGCAGTTACCAGATGAAGGGGGAATGGATAATAAACAGACACAAACATCTTTTACTGGAGAAGGAAATGGCAACCCACTCCAGTGTTCTTGCCTGGAGAAATCCCAGGGACGGGGGAGCCTGGTGGGCTGCCGTCTATGGGGTCGCACAGAGTCGGACACGACTGAAGCGACTTAGCAGCAGTAGCAGCACTTGATTTTCCACACTTGCTTGCTTCTAAGCCCCCACCTGGAGATCTGGGCTTACATCAATACCCACCACCTGTTTTCATCAACAGCAGTTTTGGGGTGGCTTCTCCTTATACTTTGAGGAGACCCACCAGCCATCCTCAGCCCTCCTGTGAAGTACTCTGTTACATGAGCCTTTGCCTAGGGCTGTCCTGTGTCATGAACATGCAGCTCTCTGCTCATGGCCAACATTTGGGTTGACAGGGTCTAGATCCAGGACACCCCTTCCCTACTCTAGTACAAGACCAAGAAAGAAATAAGCCAAGGAGTCTGGCAGTGAGGATTTGAAATGTCACCTTTACCATTGATACAGCTGTTGGAGAACAAGGCTTAAGAGAAAGGCAACAAGTGGCTTCCTGATGCCACACCCCAGCATTGGACAGTCTTGCCTCCTAGGTCACAAACCGCGTTCAACACCTGTAGGCTCCCCACAGAGCCTGTCCCAGAGAAAAACAACCTACAACGTAGAGGAGCAGAGAGGGAGTGCTTTCTGCAGTCAGGTAGAATGAAAAGAAAAACAGGAAAAACAGGAAGGGGCCAAGGCAGGGATGCACTCCTTCTCCAAACTGATCAGCCAGATTAAGTCTCTGCCCTCCAGGAGGAAGTCGTGGAGGTGAGAGAGGGTCCTGGGGTAGGATTACAATGCATGCCCTTCCCAGATGAAGCAGGAGCTAAGGGCTCCCCTCTCCCCAACTGCCAACCTAGTTTGACTGGTTTGTGCATCTCTAGTGCTGTAATTCTGGGGGAAAAAAAAAAAAAATCCTCCCCTTTCCAGCCATGCTTTCTTTGCAAGCAGTCAGAAGTAACTAATGAGGATGTTGTCACTGTTGGAAACTTACACGTTCGGGACTTCCCAGGGAAGATCCCGCCTCACATTCCACCCAGGGCAGGATAGGGCGGGGAACAAGAGGACTAGAAAGGGGGCGAGTAGCTGACCCATAAAACCAACTTGATGGCACTGTCTTTTGTCTTCCAGAAAACAAAGTGCACGAACTGCCAAAGGATTTTGCTGACTCTTAGCTTCTTTGCTTTTACATCCAATGCTATTGTTCGCCCTTGGGATTTATGGTAATTCTTAGTCCCTAAAAGATCTCTCTCTAAGAATGCCCGTAAATTTAGGAAGCACTGTTTCAATTTTTCTCACTAATTATTTTCCCTCTCAGTTATTTCCCATCAGCAATTTTTAAAGTCAGAGGATGTTTCTTAGATACGATGGGGGTATGCTACACAGGGCAATGGGATTCTGTAGACATCTAATTAAGGGTAAACCAGGCGATTGCATTGACAGAACCTATTATGCACAGAAGACCCCTCTAGGAGACATGAAGAGAAAGGAGGAGTGGAGCCTGATCCTGAAGAGATGGGCATTCCCAAGGAAGTGCCTGTGAATATGAAATAACTTCACAAATCAAGCACATTTTATACAGTAATTTTTGTTAAGGATAGCTCACACTACACAGATAAGGTTCTTTACTGTCTGAATCACCAGAGAAGTCCTGTTCACTGTACAAGGAAAATCTCAACATCCACTGACAGATTATTTTGTTTTCAACCCATGGATCATTAAAATCTTACAGTCATGTTTTCCTTTTTTATTTTGGCTGCTAGGGAGCTCAAAGCAAGGCATTTTACATATTAATCTAGTTTTATTTGATTTTTCCAATCTTCATTGTCCTTGATCTCCTCATCCAGGTTTTGTAGCCTGTGTTACAGACTCCCTGGCCTCCAGTCAGCCACGATGTTAGGAAGAGGTCTTCTGCTTCTCTACTCAGCATGTCAGACGTTCGTCATCACATATAGTTTGTAGCTGCCCACACAGGGAACAGGATAAGAAGTGCCTGAAATGAGGGGGCTTCGTGACTGTGGGTAGAAGAGAATAGACTAGAGAAAAATCCCAAAAAGGGAGGCAGAGAGTACAACAGATCAAGAACAGCCAGAAAGATAGTTAGCATTACAGAACAGGCAGCATCATAGAAAAGCAGTTCTCAGTCCCTGTGTTGAAGTGGGGGGGGGGCTGGGTGGTGGAAGAAAAGAGACAGAGAAGAGTGGGGCCCTGGCACGTGCATAGAAGGGGGAATCATGGGAAGGAGAACATACATTCCACACATGCAGGAAACGTTCTGTCTTGTTTGTTACTTCTCACGTGGTGGCATGTGGTTGGCACTCAACAAAAATGTGTCCAATGAACAAATGCCTCCACAGGCATGGTTCATCAGTAATCTGAATCTCTGTTGGACCCTCTCTAGTTTCCTGTCTTCCATGGTGAAATGGTGTTTGAAAAGACAGAGGAAACTCAGTGGTCTTGACCGAGCACAGTTCTAACACCAGTGAGCCCTCAGCACACACTGGGTTGGCCACTATACCAGCGGGACACATTGATACCATATTATTTATGATTTTGCAGAGCTTAGTAATTCAGCACTTGGGCTCTGGAGCCAGATGCCTTGAGTTCATACCCAGCTCCATCACTTGGCATCTGTGTGAACTTAGGCAAGCTACATAAATACTCTTAACCTCACTTCTGTTCAATAACAGTAGCTACTGAATAAAACTATTGTGACAACTGATTGAGCCAAGATATGTATCTGGCATACAGTGGTGATGCTGCTGACTTTGGCCTCTGGAGCAGAACAGACATTGGGAGCTGGGACCAGTCTGGGAGGGGGCAATACGGTGTGTGGAAACAGAGCAAGCTATAGAGAAAAGGAAGAAGTCTACGATGGCAGCTGGAATAGGGTACAAATGGGGATGGGGTCAGAAAGGACAGGTGTATACCAGTGGAACATGCCCCTGGAGGATGCACCCCAAGTCTCCCTAGGCTGGGATTCAAACACAAGACCTGGGTGTCTGGACCAGACTGGAAAGAGCAAGTCAGAAGTCCAGACCTGGAAGGTCTAGCACCCAAGGGAGGATTTTTGATTCATGGCTCTTTCCTACCCTTTCCCTGGGAGTAGGGGGACAACTCAGTCCCCATCCCCAGTGTTTTGTAAAACGCCACCATCTACCTAGACATGCAGACCAAATACCTTAGAACCATCTTAGAGTCCTTCCTTGCCCACAGGCCCTGAATTCCACTGCCAAACATGGCTTGCATCCAGCTACCACTTTCTCTCCATGGAGGTCACCTGGCCCAGACCACCATCACCACCTCATGCCTAGAACATGGGGAAGACCCTCCTCATCTACCTCCCCAGAGTTTCCTCTTTCTTTCTGCTACCCATTCTCCACATGACAAGCAAGAGTGATTTTTTTTAAATTTAAGTCTAATCACATCCTCTTCTACTTAAAACTCCCCACTGGCTTTCTATCATCCTTAGAGTTAAATAGAAGTGTCTTCCTCTAACCCACGAGGCCCTAGTCACCTGGGCTCTGCTAACCTTGCTTTCCACACCTTTCCTTCTCATGCCCTGTGATTTTGCCACTTCACCCTTCCTTCTGTTTCCCAAACATGCCATGTTTTTACCACTTGCTGACTTTTACATGGGTTGTTCCTTCTCTGCCCTCCACTCTTTTTCCAGGATTGGTGCTTCCTTATCATTCAGACCTCAGCTTAAGTGTAAGACCTTCCCTAACTGTTAGCAACCAGGGTTCTTAGCCTCCTTAATCAATAGAAATTGACAAAAGACCAGACGAGGAATTCAGAGAAAGCTTTCTTGGGGCCACTGCTGCAGCAGTGGGGAGTGAAAACAAGCAACAGTTTCCCTCATTTGCTTGCTTGCTTGTTTGCTCCCTGAGAGGGGGCAGGGAGTTTGTTCTTTATATGGGGTGAGGGCAGGGGCGGATCCAGTGCTGGGGCCGGAGGGGTGGTTTAGGTTGTTTGCCCACCCCTTTGGCAATGTTGTGTGCAAGGGGCATGCGCAGTACCCTGCTTTTGCTCCCAGCTCTTCAGACATGCCATTGTATTTTTGGTCTCTTTGTATTTTGCTCTTCATAATTTGTCCCAACTGCGCTAGCATGCAGTTATTTTCAGCCCCTTATAGTTTCTTTGTATTTTGTTGCTTGAGGAGGTGTTTGTGCAGGTGTAAACACTGCAGCAAAAGATCCCAGATCCAACCCTGTCTCATAACCACCCCATCCCACATCAAGCCAACCCCCTTCAGTGCACTGAAAACCACCAGTGCAACGAGAAGGTGAGTTCTACGGAAGCAAAAACTGGGCTTGTCTTGCTCATGACCACTCCTCCAGTGCCTAAAACAGTGCCTGGCACATGGGTGGTACCCAGTAAGTATTTGTCAAGTGAGCAACTCAATCAACCCATCAGGAGGCACCCTGGGGTCTGAGGTGGTTCTGAGCCTACAGGTGAGCAGAGGCAAGACGCAGAGACCAGGAGTCAGGGAAGACGTGAGCAGGAAAGCTGAATGGATCCCGCCAAGTCCCTACCCTGGAAAAGCTATTTGTGTGCCGTGACCAGCATGGCCACTCAGATGGAGAAAGTCAAAGTGACAGAAAGTACATTTGATGAACTCATCCTGCCCACACACCTCCAGCGTCCCCTACCGTGAGCAGGTCACTAAGGGGTGAGGACACAGAAGTGAGTAGATGGGGTCCCTGCCCTAAGTGAACCTCTGGGCTATGAGAACGCAGGCAGAGCTGGGGTCCTGCACGGTGAGTACTATGACACAGGTAATCTTCAGACCTAATGGGGCACACAGGCAGGAGTTGTCACCTCAGCTCTACCTGGGAGCCCAGGAAGGTTTCCCAGAGCAGGGGGCACTGGAGCTGGGTCTTGATGGCTGAGAAGGAGTTCCCAGGAAGTGTGTGGGCCCAAGCCGAGTAGAACCCAGAGACCCTGTGAAGTCCACAAGATCTATCCCTCTGCTTATTGCCACTCTGCCTCCCCAGCTAAACCTCCTCCAGCCACCCGGCCTGCCAATTGTCCCCTGTCTCCTTGACATCCCCTTTCAAATGGTGCCTTTCATCTGCAACACCTTTGAAGCCCCCTGGGCTAGCTCTCTTCCACTGTTCAAAGTAACTCCTGAAAAACACTGCCTCTTAGCAGTGAATGGGCTCTCTGATCCAATGCCGGCGGGAGGTTAAATTGGTGCACCCTTTGGGAGAGTAATTTAGAAAATGGTTTCAGAAGTCTTTTTTTAAATGACCATGGCTTTATTATTCTAAATCATCGCACTTTGGGAAATCTAGCCCAAGAAGGAGATCCTAAATTTGGAAGGGGAAAAAAAAACTTTACGAGTAGATATTCACTATATATACTAGTAACGTTAAGGAAACCAAAATGTTCAATTGTAAGAGAAGAAATGTTTTAAATTTTTCCATGTGGTAGAATATTATGTAATCAGTCCGAAGGGTGTTTTGTTAGAATATGTAAGAACTCAGGGAGTAACATAACATAATAGCATATTTTAATGCTAAAGTAACATTAACTGAGATAAGCATTCAAGAATTATGGGCAATAGCCCTACTCTAAACCAATTTCTTGTTACCCTACTCCTTTCCAATAAATCTTTTCAGACAAGTATCTGAGGTTCTCAGTTTAAGCAGTAATAGAGCTTTGTCCTCAAGACATTTGATATCAGAAGGTTTTGGATTTGAATCCTGACTCTACAGTTTATTATTATTGTTAGATGTGTGAGTGTGTGAAAATTATTCAGCCCCCTTAAGGTTTTGGTTTGTTCTTATAACATGCTAATAATAATAGTATCTACCTATTGTTGCCAAGATTAAACGAGGCACTTCCCTGGTGGTCCAGTGGTTGAGACTTCACCTTCCAGTGCAGGGGGTTAGATGGGTTCTATCCCCGGTCAGAGAGGTGAGATTCCACAAGCCTCACAGCAGCCCTCCCCTAAAACACATAAACAACAGAAGCAATATTGCAACAAATTCAATAAAGACTTTAAAAATGTCCATGTCCAAAAAAAAAAATCTTAAAAAAAATTATTTTTAAGGTTTAAATGAACTATTGTTTGGCAATGAGTGCATATTATTACTTCTTAAGTTCCAGGTATGTTTGCTAGCCTACTGTTTATGCTAGAATTTTTAACTTGAATTGAACTGATAAAATATAAAATCTTGGGGGAAAATGTTACGAGCAATATGATCATAACTATGCAAAATTAAAAAACGTCTGCCTCGGCCATCTCGTGACAGAGGCTGAACACAGTTAGGAGGAGTGCCGTGTGCTGCCTTCCTGCTTTTTGGAGGTTATTTCCTGGTGATACAGAGGAAGCACTGGGGCCATTGGAAAGGAGTGGGTCAGGGTTATGTTGAAACCTAAACTGAAAGTCAGTCTCACATCAAGATTTTAAATGCCCAATTCCACTGGCATAGCTTGTTTGCCCCTCCCCCACCCTCCCCACACACAGAGAATACAAGTTCAGGTCACCCAAAGCATGGAAAGAGGCAAAGACTGGGGGTCAGAGAGAAATAGAATTGTTGGAACTCACAGGTGGCACATCACTCACAGAAATTTGCTAATGAAGATTCAACTTTTCTTTTTAAAGCTGTGCATATTTGATGTGTACAAATGATGCATTTGGAAGTAAGCATATGAATCTGGAAAACAATATACAAGTGAAACAAACCAAACCTAGAAGGAAAAGACTACATGATACCACATATATGAGGTCTCTAGTGCTCTCAAAGGAGCAGAGCGTGGAATGCAAGTTGCCAGGGGCTGAGGGGAGGAGGAAATGGGGAGGAATCAGTCAAAAGGCACAAAGTTTCAGGTGTATGAGATGAATAAGTCCTAGAGATCTACTGTACAACACAGTGGCCATGCTACCAACACTGTATTGAATACTCCCACATTTGCTAAGAGGATAGATCTTCTGTTAAGTGCTCCTCTAACAACAACAAAATTGACTCTTAAGAAGAACTTGGAGCAAGTACCTAAGCAAAGACGAAGAATGATCATTGAGCCAGACACTTCAACATTGAGTAACTTGTAACTCCCAGGAGATCCAGCATCTGCCTGAAGACAAAGGATGCCAACCACATCTGAAATGGACCAGGCTCCCAACCATTCATTCCATCCTGGGCAAGAGCTTACACCATTTCCTCAGTGTGGGAAACCAGAGTCCATATTGGAAAGCACTCTTGTGTTTGTCCATGTTGTGTATGCTATGAGTAAATTTTATGTATCTTTTATCCTAGAATTTGCATAAGTCATTTTTTTCTTTTTACCTTTGAAAACAGAAAGCAAACCCTTTCAAATTCTAGATATTCATTGGGGAGGAGGATAAATTAGGAGTTCAGGATTAACAGATGTATACAGATTTGGGAAATAAGTTATTACCAAAATGTGGGTACTTAGAAAAAAAACTGTGTCCAGTTCTTCCCATTTTAGAGACAGGAGAAAATCAGTGCCCAGGAAAGTAAAATAACTTGAACAGAGTCACACAGAGAGTTAGAGGCAGATTTTCTATTAGAACCCAGTGTATTCATCAGCTACTGCTGTGAAACAATATCTATCGTGAGCTTAAAACCTCTATCATGTATTCACATGCACCCATCTATAAGTTGGCTAGGGCATGCTAACCTAGGATGGCAGCAGTGGCAGCCACAGAGAGCTCCATGGCACAAGCACACTTAAGCCTTATTCTTATATCCCTATCTGCTAACTTTTCCATTTCCAAACAAGTGACATGGTCAAACCCAATACCAACGGGGAGTATACCTCATTGAGAAGGCTGATTCAGCCCAACGTGTTCTCTTGGGGATGACAGAACATAGAGAGGGAACATAAATGCCTTCAGGAACAGGCAGGTCATGGACAAGGGTGAAGTGGGCCAGATGAAAGACAATAAGGGGAAGTAGGACATAGTGAGCTGGAGAGAAGGTGACCTCAACTTTAGCTGATTGTTGACAGATTATATGTATCTTTCATGGGCTGCTGAAATGCAGATCTTTATAAAGAAAGCTTCCTGATTCTTAAATCACTGAGCAGACCAACAGACTGAGCCCATGAGACACATTTTTACAGGCCCTGCTCTTTGCCACGCTACCAGTGCCTGAGAATCCCATGGGTCCTTCTGTGCCTAAGCTCTCAGGATGAATCCCTGGGAAAAGTCAGATTATGACAACAGGTGAAATAGTAGCCTGGACACACCTTGACTTGAGTAGGGAGCAGGTGGATCACATGGCAGCTAGGTGGCCTCAGATAGAGGGGAAACGAAGAAGTGCTATGAATTTAATTCTTAGCAGCAAGCACATTTTTTTTCCATTAGTCCTCCAATTACAAAAATGTGCAAAAGGAGTATCATTTTCATTCTATCTATCTTCCCCCAGGTTATTCAATATTTCTAGTCTCAGCTAAGTTGGCAAGGACTTCTCCCTTGGCATCTAAGCTATTTAGAATCTGAGACCCTGCAGTGAAGAACTGCATCATATTCTCCTGTTGAAAAGTAGCAGAATGATAACAATGTTAATGATAAAAGCAGCCCTACATTGAGCCCTTCCTGTATGCTGGTACCATAATAAGCATCCTATTAATACATGCCTTATGATATTGAATTTTCTTAATGATCCTGTAAGGTAAGTATTGTTATCCCATTTTTCAGAAGAAGAAGCTGAGATACAGAGAGGTGGAATAACATGCCTATCATTACACAGTAAGTCAAGGCACCCATTTTTCCCAATACATAAATCTGTTGCAGCAAATGTCAGAAAAATTCAGGTAGCATCCAAAATCACTTGCATGAATCACTAAGACATTTATTAAATCTGTACTCTGTAGTCAACACGTTATTAAATTCTCACAGCAGCCATATGGGGTGTATCTTACCTTCATTTTCACCATAAGAAATTAATGCTTGGAGATTTAAAATCATTTCGCTCCCCTGTAAGGCTAGAACGTGGAAAAAGAGGAATAGAATCCACAGCTGTCTGGCGCCACCAAAGACCAGAGCCTTCAATTCAGGAATGAGGCTCATGAGTTCTTATTTATCTCTGCTCCCAGTCCCCCACTCCTTGCTGAAGTTCCAGACCCATTGCTCCCCAAGAACCTAGTCCAGAGATCCCAGAAGGTAGGTCTTGTCTTCCCACTGCTGATTTTTAAAGCACGGTGCCTGTTCCTCCAAGGGCTCAGAGAAGGTTGTGACCTGGACAAATCCTTCTTCCTCTTGGCACCTTTAACTTCCCTCCAGCAACCCAGATTCAGCTTGCTTCCTGATGTCCAGACAAGGTGGGCTGTGACCTCAGACAACTCACTCAGCCTCTCTGGGCCCCAGTTTCCCCCTCTGTAATAAAGGGTTTGATCTGAAAGATCTCCAGGTCTCCTTCCAGCTTTAAATAACAATCAAGCTGAAGGACTAGAAACAAAATGTCTTTCAGCCCATCTGGCTCCGTGGTGGGGGAACCAAAACAAGGCTTTATAGTCAGGGCTGGGAATGAAGCTCTAAATTGAAATCATAGCTTTGGGGAGGGTTTTGTTTATTGTGACCATAACTCACAGTGGCATGGTGGTATACCACTTGCAGCACCATTTTATGTAGAATCTCATTTCCTCTGTGCAACAGCACCATGAAGGTGGTCAGATGCACTCTGTAGAAGAGGAAGCATGTTCCAGGAGTGTGTGTATTTGTTCAGCTGTCAGTCACAGAAGCCCTGACCTCTGTGGGCTTTAAGAAGTGTGGTTTAAGGAAGGAAGGGGGTAGAAGGGAGCAGTTGCAGGTGGGACAATGGCAGCAGGGCTGAAATCTCTGCAATTCTCTTGCACTTTCTCTCATGGTCATAAAATAGCCAAAATATCCAATCTGCTGTCAAATCAGGTGAAGGAGAGGCACCAGCCACCTTTCCCAGGAACACAAGACTTTCTCGGAAATCCTCCAGTATTGTTTTCTCTCATATACTCACCTTTCATTGGCTTTCATTGTGTCACCTGACCAGACCTAGCTGCAAGGGAATCTTCAGAAGCCCTTCCTCCTGCCTGTGTTAGTTCTAGCACTGTCATAACAAAGCACTACAGGCTGGGAATGCTAAGCAACAGAAATTCACTGTCTCATAGTCTGGAAGCTAGAAGTCCAAGATGAAAGTGTCAGTGGGTTTGCTTCCTGCTAGGGGCTGTGCTTTCCTGCTTGGCTGTAGAAGACTGCTTTCTCCTTGTGTAATTTTTCTTTTATTGAGTATAGGTGACTTACAATGTCATGTTAATTTCTGCTGTATAGCAAAGTGATTCGGTTATACTTATATTTTCTTTACCATATCCTCTTCCATTATGTTTTATCACAGGATAAACTTACTGAGGGGGCTTGCCTGGTGTCTCAGTGGTAAAGAATCTGCTGGATAATGCAGGAGACATGGCTTTGATCCCTGGGTCAGGAAGCTCCCCAGAGGAGGAAATGGCAACCCACTCCAGGATTCTTGCTGGGAGAATCCCATGAGCTATATAGTCCATAGGGTCACAAAGAGTCAGGCACAACTGACCACGGCACAGCAGCAAACTCTCGGAGACTCAGCTTACTGAGACTACCTTGCCTCTCATATAGCCTCTTGTCACAGGAACCTGCATTGAATAATGGTTGAAAAAACAAACTCTAGACACAGACTCCTGGGTTCAAATCTGTATTTGCTGTGTGACCTTCAGCAAGCTATATAACCTCCTTTGCTTCAGTGAAAGAGGCAATTTATTTATGACACCAAGTATGAGCTGAGTCTCTTCTATGTGTCAGTCATTGTTCTCAGGGCTGACAGTGACTGTAATAGAAATAAAAGTGTTAATGAATAGTTTTTGGGGGGGGGGGATCTGATGAAATAGTGCGAGTAAATAAAATACTTAATTCTACAGTGCCTAGCACTAGCAAGCCATCAGGCAATGTTATTACCATCAAAGTAATTGTTATTAGCCACTCTCCCTCTCTCCTTTCCTGGGCTCTCTGAGATTGTCCTTTATATCCTGGTCACTGCACATAGCAGGATGATGGGTGTAGGTCAGCCATGGACACTGCTGCTGGCAGGCACAGAAGCACATGACCTACGATGGAAGCTGCCCTAATGCTCCAATGTGAAATGTGTGTTTGCTGGCCCAGAAGTCTGGAGAAGGAGGCCACTTTCCCCTTGACACCCATCAGAGCAGAAATGATGGAGAGACCAGAACCAGCAGCCTCTAGCAACAGAAAGGGGATGGAGCTATCACTGCAACTTTGATGGCCACAAAAAAAAGTGAACTGTGGCAAGAGGGAACTTGGGACCCTCTGGGAAGATAGCAATGGGAAATGAATGATATACTCAGAAACACGGAGTCCAAAATAAGATGCTTAAATAGGGAGAGTTAAGGTCTGTGTCAAAGCGGGAAATGTGGGACCGCACAGCAATGACCTTGAAGAGAAGAGGAAGGAAATTGACATTTAGCATCATCCTAACATTTAGCACCACAGGTTGGGGGGCTTCCCAGATGGCTCAGTGGTAAAGAATTTGCCTGCCAATGCAGGAGACATGGGTTCAATCCCTGGGTCAGGAAGATACTCTGGAGAAAGAAATGGCAACCCACCCCAGTATTCTTGCCTGGGAAATTTCGTGGACAGAGGAGCCTGGCAGGCTACAATCCATGGGGCTGGGCACAACTGAGTGACTCAGCACACACATATATGCACACACACACATACACACACACACGCTACATGTTGGACACTTCATACACTGTATCTCCTTAGATCCCTGTGACAATAAAGACAGGCAAGATGGTATCATAGTTAAAGGAGAAGGTTAAGAGAATGGTCAGACAAAACCCAGATATAAATCCTTGCTCAGCTGGTGGTTCCTAAGTCCTGTGCTGTCTCTGGCAAATTACTCTGAGTTGGTTCCCTTATTTGTTAAGATGAGAGTGGTTACTCCCAACATAATGAGTGAAAAATAACAAAGGCACATGCTTAAAAAAGAAAAATTGCTGCTGCTGGTTTTGTTCATATTCTCTCTACTGCTACCATCTAAACTCCTAAGTAGGTTTTGGTGCCAAAGGAAATTTGGATAACTCTGACTCTTTCTGCTAAAAGGCTTCTTGGCCGTTTGCATGTGATGATCCATCCTCCATGTCTGAATGTATGGAATGGGTGAGTGGATTCCAGGAGAGCTTAAGCTGTTTTGTTCCCAAGAGATCATTTATATAAGTTATAGCAAGGGATTTAGAAGAAAAAACAGAATAAAGGAAGCCCCATCTTTCAAGGTCCCAAAAGACAAAAGACATTGTCAGCTCACCTTCCCCCGCCCCCTTGTCTCCCCACTCCCACCCTCCCAAAGAGGGGAGAGGTCTCCAAGTCTCCTCAGGTGGAGGAAACTTCACCATCAAGGGGCTGGTAGTAACTGATTTTTACTTGATAGCATTTTGAGTAAAAAACAAATACTACTTGAATTTTTTTTAACTTTCTAATCAATGTCTGTCTCTTGAGGTTCTGAACCATTTATGCAATACTTTCTGAAAATATACATTTTGTGACAGGCAAGAAGAACGTTTGCCCTAAAACAAAATTCTATTTTCCATAGAAGGAGTCTGCCTGTCTGCCTGCTAAGTCGCTTCAGTCATGTCCGACTCTTTGCAACTGTATAGACTGTAGCCCCCAGACTCCTCTGTCCATGAGGAGTCTCCAGCTAAGAATACTGAAGTGGGTTGCCATGCCCTCCTCCAGGGAATCTGGAGTCCTCTGTCACTCCCAGGGGATCTGGAGAAGGAAATGAGGACACCGAAGTCAATGAGTGGCCATCCATGATTCACCCTGAATAACATTAGTAATAACTCATAGCTATCACTGATGGACACTCCTTCTCAACTAAGGGGTACAGGCCCAGAAGCATGAGAAACCAAGAACGGGGGTGAGTCAGAGGAAAGTAAGCCAAGAAGGGTATAAGCTGGCCAGTGCTAAGGACGATGGGTTTCTCTCCCTTGCAGGGCCATCTTCCAATCAGTCATATCAAGAGCATCTCAGGATGGTCCAATCAAGGGGCAGGGGAAAGAGAAGGGAGTATCCCCTGGCACCTACCTACATCCTATATTCCGTTAAGAGCTGACTCCCAAGAGGATATCAGTTACCCTAGTTCTATAGGCACCTGACCCATCGGCCTCAATAGGAAAGCTCTGGGCAAGAGGCAAGAGGCTGTCAGCATTAGACTTCAGTGAGTTTTGATCAAGTTATGCCTGCATGAACCTGGTCAAAATCCACATAGCAGGACTGGATTGGGCTGGGAGTGCTTTGGGGTAAATGATTATACATTATCTGGGGAGAAAAGAAAAGGGCGATGGGTTAGATGAGTTAGGGTCTTCCTAGCCCACCCCTAGCTATCCTGTTTTTAATTCACATCTAGCATTTTTGGACCAGGTCTGAGAACCCCTTCTCTAGAGTACAGCACTTCTGAAGCTCAATTCCTCCCACGGATGGGAACCAACTCTCTCTAGTTCAATAAAATGACCTTCAGGGTCAAACTTTGGCCAGACCCAAAAGGAAGAGATCACCTAATTATAATCCCTTCTCTCTGCGTAATTTTATAATTTAGATTTAGGTTACATTTGTCAGATTCAGAATCTTGACCACTGAATTAATGAGGCCTCAGGTTCCCAAGCTATAGCATCCTCTCCCCCATTCTAGTGATCTATTCTAGCTTTACCTGGATACACATTCCAGTTTGCTGGGTGGCCTCCATTATACGCCATGGGTGAGTGCTTAGTCGCTCAGTCATGTCCAACTCTGCGACCCCACAGACTACAGTTGGCCAGGCTCCTCTGTCCCTGGGATTTTCCCAGCTAGAATACTGGAGTGGGTTGCCACTTCCTCTTCCAGGGGATCTTCCATGCCCCAGGGATCAAACCAGCGTATCCTGCATCTCCTGCATTGGCAGGCGGATTCTTTGCCACTGAGCCACGAGGGACTCTCACATTATATGCCAATGCCTTTCAAAATCTGGGGCTCACCACACCTCATCCTTTACAGTATCTTCACATCATTTCTAGTATTTGTTGGTCTGCTTCAACCTGGTCCCGGATCTGCCCGTCCTGTCTTGGGCTGCTGACTGAGTCAGCCCCAACTACAGTGTACAACTCACCACTAACTTCCACCAAACCCCTCTGCTTTTTGCCACCCACTTATTCAGCTACTTCAATAAACCCCACTGCTAAACCTGGGTCTAAGATAGATGCAGCCCCCAGACCCTATACCTGCATGTCCCAGCTGTTCCCTTCCAGAGACAACCTCTGTGACCAGGTCCATTTCCCCAGCTCTAGCCCTGCCTGGTCCCCACACCCTCCTCCCCACTGGTGGGGCCTGTGCTGCAGGACCCCAGCGAGCTGATTTCCAAGCCCAACCAAGCAGAAATAAGCAATTCCTTCCCAGAATGCTCTGTTCATCATGCCCCACACCAAGAACAGAAACCCAGAAGAGAGAGAGTTAATGCAGACAGGGAAGCCACCAGCCCCAGCAACTATGGATTTCATTTAGCTTCATCCATTCATCCGTTTCTCATATTTAACAAATATTTATTGACCAACCTCTACATGCCAGACACTGGAAAATTGCACTAAAAGGGAGAGAGAGAGTCATTACACTTAGAATCTAGTGGGGGGAAGAGACTGTAGACAGTTTTACAAGGCACTACCAAGCAATTACATCTGTGATATCAATGGATGTTAGAGAGAAAATGTACAACCCTGGTCCGCAGAATACAGACGGACCAGTGACTCGCCTTCTGTTTTTTACAACTGAAATAACAAGGAGATTTTAAACTGATCTGCTTTCTGATTCATAAATTCTTTGGCATTATCTCCAGTTGTTCTTAACTTTAGTACAAGCCACAAGTTTATGATTCAAATGAAAATGAAAAGCAAACTCCAACCTTCCGAGTTACCACCATCAGCTCTGTTAATAGCTTTCAGCTCCTTGGAAAGAAATTTGAAAAAACAGAAGTGAATTCTCTGGATAGATAAAGGCCAAGTATTGTTTGATGACTGTAGTTCACATTACAGAGAGGAGCAGTAAGCTGGGGGGCAGATGGAAGGCGCCTTTGGGATTTCACAGGCTGGAGACCCCATGCATTTTTCTAATTCAAATAGGATAAGCCTCAGAGGCCCTTAATGCAAGATGGTTTTTAAGTGTTTCCAAGCTTCCTGAGAAAGATAAAACTGCCTCCTTCATCAGAATTATTCGACTGTGGTATTACTGCTTAGCATGGGGTGGAGGGTGATTGCATTTCCCCCATAGCCCACCTCACCCACCCGTGCTGACCCTCTTTTCTCCCAGAATGATTTGCATATGGCTAGAGCCACCCTGCATTCACTCACCATTCCTCTCCTGGCCTCTCCCCACCCTGTCTTCCCACAATGATTTCCCCCAAGCCTCAAATCCCATGCCTCACTACAGCCACCTGCTGCCCCTCCACCCCGACTCCAGAATCACATCCTGCAGTGAGACCTTCCTTGGGCAATTTACAAAAGCTCTCTGTACCTCAGTTTCCTCATCAATAAAATGAGGATAACAATAATGTTGACTTGAGAGGGCTTTGTAAGAATTTATTGAGTATGTGGAAAACCCTCAGGCAGTGCTGGCAGATCTGAATCACTAATAATATAAGGGTTAGCTATTATTTGTCATAACATCAGTAGCAGAACAGGCTTTGCAGGATTAATGTGAAGATTGGGATAATGCACATTTTATTCCAAGGGCTAATGGGAGTCTCAGAACTAGAAGTCAGTGAGCAGGTGTCTTAGGAGCAGAGGGAGGGAACAGAAAGAATAAAGGATTCCTTGAGGGTCCCTCAAGGATACAGAATGTGTCTGTTTTTATCACCATTGTATCCCCAAAGGGCAATGCAGGGTCTGACATTGATACCCAAGGAAGGAAGGGAAGGAGGGAAGGGGGCTGGGGTGGGAAGAAGATAAAGAGAAAAGTCACACATACAGTTGAGTGAGCTCCCACTGGAGCTGAGTACCTGAGGTTTATGGAGGTGAAGATCACTAAATTGGAGAAAGTCAATGATAAACGAGAGGAAGGTATAAGAAGTGCCATACTCATAGGCATCAAGTGCTTCCTGATAATGGTAGGAAGGGATGTGGCTAGGAAGTCCCCAAGTCAGCATCTTCAGGAAGGTGGAAGAGGGATCAGGAGGTTGAGAGATGTTCATCATGAGGACAGATGGAGGGTGGCAGTGTCAGAGAGACCTTGAATCTCAGCAGAAGGGCTTCTGCACCAAGATGGGGAGGGGGCAATGATCTGAAGCCAGGGGAATGTTCTACGGCTCGTAGTAACACGCACGGCCCCTCATGGGGGTGACAGGTGAAGAGGCATCTTTAGGGAATAGGCAGCCCCTCACCACCCCTGAGAGGACAGGAGGCAGAGATGCAGTAGGGATATAGGAACGTACGTGTGCTGGCGTCACAGTTAGATCCGGATGGTCACAGGTTATATACAGGAGCACCTAAGCTCGCTTCAGTTTTATACTGCCCATACTTTATTTTAACAAGCCTTTATTCCTACTTGACAGTGAGAAAATTAAATTTAGTCCAATTCAGCCCACACAGCCCCGTCTAGTCATTTTTCCAGTCACTTCTGTTTTAAGACTTAGCTTTATTTCATGTATGTATTCAACTTAACATAGGTATTATTATTAATTTTATTATCATGAGTAAATAGAAGGTACGTTGCAAGAGGGCAGGGTCATGGACTGATCTGTTTACCATTGTATACACAGCACCTAAAATATTCCCTGGCTCCTTGCTCAGCAAATATGGATAACAATCCAGCTCAACTCCTCTTGCCAGATACACACTCTGCTCCCGTGAGGGGTCTCCATGCTGCCTCCACCTCCACAGCAAGGGGTAATAGACTTGGGCACATCCAGCTGCTGCATCTATTTCAGGGACTGTTTCATGTTCCCCCAGCCTCCAGCAGGGTGTTCAATGCAGCCTCCTGCCATGGGCAACCCTATCAAGAGAGCATCCTTCCTTTCCCAAATATTGGTTTCTCACTCCACCAGTAAGTGTCCTGGGGTCTGAGCTAGCCCTGGCCCTTCCTACTCCCTTGCCTCACTTCAGACCCTGACAAGCTGTATCAGTTAGCTCTTGCCACAACAAAGCCACATAACAAATACCCCAAATCTGTGGCTTACTGCAATAAGCAGTTATTATCATACTCACAGGTCTGTGGACCAGCTGGAAAGCTTTGTTTCAAGCTTCAGGTCTCTGGGATAAGCAGCATTGTCACTGGGTAAAGAGTGTGGAGACCGGAGGATGAAATACCTGAATGGCAGTGCACTCTGCCATGGCAACCCTGCCCACCATGTGCTGGGAACCCCGCATGCTGTCTTCTCAGCCATTCCCCCATGCTGCCACTTCATGCCAGCTCACAGGCAGTCTCTTTGCGAGCCACCAGCTTTCACTTAGTTTCCAGACAGGAAGCAGGTGCCAGAGCTGGCTTTGGCATCTCCACTCTTCACGGAGAAGATGGCTCCCCCAACACTTTCCCTTTTAAAGTGGGAAGGAGGGAATAGGATGACCTGTCTCAAAAGTGGCGCTTGCCATCTTCAACTTGTTCTCTGAGAGAGGAAGGGACACAAATTAGCTATTCTTACACTCCAGAGGGTCTCCTTTGGGATGAATCTTGGGTAAGATGACACCTTTACTCATAGTGATCTTGGTGGAAATAGAGAAAAAAGCACAGCTCAGAGTTCAAACTATTGCCACAAGGAAATACTAGACACTCTGCTTCTTTGTACCAGGAACAGAGGCTTCAGAAGATGGCAAAAGGAAACACAAAAGGAAGAATAGAGATGAAAACAGAAGGAGAAATACAATGCCCTCTCAAAGGGATTAAAGGGAGTTCAAATAAGGAAATATGGGTGTTTGATAAATATTTGTTTCATTCTATCAAACTTTTAATTTCCTCCACCTTCACCAAAAAAAAATCTCTGGCCAAAAACACGACTGAGTGACTTTATAGAAAAGTATTAATAGCATCAGGGAATGTGGTCTGAGAACAGTAACGTGCCAGTGTATGGGGGGAATTCAGCAAAAAAAAAAAAAAAGAAAGCATTATTTATCTTAAATTTCTGTAAGTGCCAACCTGGCCCAGGCACAATCTTTTAAGTGGCACACATACACATACAAACCCTGTTATTATCCAAAGCAAATAAATGTACTAAGCAGATTTCTCACTGAAAGGAAATAATGGCATGAAACAAAGAAAAAGTAATAATGCCTAGAAATTGTGGTTAATAACAGCACAAAGCTGGCCAACTTTTGCTTTTTAATTTGTGTATTAAAATTATTACAAGGCATATGTATTAGGTGGGCTGTAAGCGTAAACAGTATTTTATCCACGATAGAAAATAAAAGCTTTAACCCACAGGCAATATTTCCTACCACTAGAACCAAGTCTACCCCATCAGGCAAGAAGGCCAAGGAAAAGATGATTTAAAGAAACTGAAATGTTGCCTGCCTTCTGCTTGAGGTGAGTGGGAGCATCAGGAGGTCTGGTACATTTTAGGATGTAGAAAGAGCTTGTGCAAGGCACTATGGTAGAGGTGACACAGAGCATGTGCGTGTGTGTGCGTGTGTATGCTTAGTTGCTTAGTAGTGTCTGACTGTCTGCAAACCTTTGGACTGTAGTCTGCCAGGCCCCTCTGTCCATGGAATTTTTCAAGCCATAATACTGGAGTGGGTTGCCATGTCCTTCTCTAGGGAATCTTCCGAATCTAGGGATCAAACCCACATCTCCTGTGTCTCCTGCATTACAGAGGGATTCTTCAGGGAATCAAAAGGCCAGTATGGCTGGAGTTCTGAGTGGGAGAGGAAAAGGGCCAGGAGGTAAAATGGGAGAGATATCAATGGTTGGACCACTCTGGACTTTGGAGATCACATTCATTATGACTTGATTGATGACACCAGCTTTCAGCTCATTTTTTGAGCAGAGATGATTGGTCAGCACACACAGAATCCAATACAGAATCAGATCTTTCCCAGCACATATTTCTAGATCCTCCCTCCTGTAGTTTTCTTTACTTATATCTTAAGTGAGTCTAAAGAAATTCTCTGACAAAAGAAAACAAAACTCACTCCAACCCACTGGCCACAAAGTAGATTCTTCCAAAAGCACAAGTCTCTTTTAACCTTACCTGATAGTTAAGGATTAAAGGCTGCATGCTAAGTCACTCAGTTGTGTCTGACTCTTTGCAACCCCATGGACTGTAGCCCACCAGGCTCCTTTGTCCATGGAATTCTCCAGGCCAGAATATTGGAGTGGATTGCCATTTCCTTCTCCAGGGGAATCTTCCCCACCCAAGAATCAAACCTGGGTCTCCCACATTGCAGGCAGATTCTTTACCAACGGAGCCACCAGGGAAGCCCAGGGAGGGGTTAAGGGCTACACCACAGCTAACCAGCTGTCCATCAAATCTGTTTTCCTTTCACCCTGGGACGACAGTCAGTCTATGTTTCACAGCCTCCTTGGCCATTAGGTGGGACTAGATGGCTAAGAATTGCCAGTGGGATCTGCCATCTTGAAAAGACTGACTTAAACAACAAAACTTTACTTTCTCACAGTTGTGGAAGCTGAAAGTCCCAGATCAAGATCCTGGCTAGTTCATTTTCTGGTGAGGGCTCTCTTCCTGACTTGAAGACAATTGCTTTCTCACTGAGTCATAACCTCTTCTTTGCCTATATGGACAGAGTAAACAACCTCTCTTTCTCTTCTTGTAAGCCACCAATCTTACCTTATCAGGTTACCACCCTTACGACCTCATCCAACCTGAATTACCTCCTTAAAGCCCTGGGGGCAGAGGAGTTGGGCATTTTACACCCACTAGTCAACTCCTGGCTACAAGCTGCTGGGAGTGGGGATGAGATATACTCCCAGGCAGGTCCACTCTCCCCGTGATCAAGAAGGCTCTAGCATCCCAGGACAGTTCTCTAGGGTGCCAGGGGCAGGTGTGAGTTGTAGCAGCAAAACACACGGTGACTGGAGATGGGCACAGAGAGCCACAAGAGGGATCTGAGGGATGGGGCCAGGTTCCAGCACTGCCCATTTCACTATTTTGCACTGTTTTGTGGGGATCAAGTTAAATAGCAAATACATATCAGGTTTTCTTTCTCATCTTCTCACCTAGGGGTGCAATCACACGGATAATCACTTATGTGACTCTTATTATGTGCCAGACACTGTTCTAAGTGTATTAACTTATTTAGTTCCCACCCTCAACCCATTATTATCCCCTTTTAAAGATGTGAAGACTAGAGCATAAGGAGGATAAGTAACTTGCCCAAGGTCATGCCACCAGTAAGTAGCAGAATGGGTATATATGCCCAGAAAATAGGTCCAGAGTCCTTCGCTTAACCACTATGCTACACTGCATTTGCCTAAGTCCCTGCTTTCTCATGCTCTAACACAAGAGCTGCCAGCCACATGTGACTCTAAAAAGCTAGTTAAAAGCATTAAAATGAAATAAAATTTAGAATGCCATCCTTCAGACTTCCCAGGTGGTACAATGCAGGCAACATGGGTTCGATCTCTAGTCAGGGAAGATTCCACAAGCTGCGGAGCAACCAAGCCCGAGAGACACAGCTACTGAGTCTGTGTGCCGCAGCTAATGAAGCCTGCACATCTAGACTCTCTGCTTCACAACAAGAGAAGCCACTGCAAAAAGGACCCCATGCACGGCAACAAAGAGGAGCCCCCACTTTCCACAACTAGAGAGAACCTGCACAAAGCAACAAAGACCGAGCGCAGCCACAGATGAATAAATAAATAATTTTTTAAAAAGGAGAATGCCATCCCTCGGTCGCACTAGCCACCTTTCAAGTGCTCCACAGTCTCATACAACCAGTGGCCAGAGAATCAGACAGTGCATACACAGGACATTTCCAATAGAAAGTTCCACTGCGTAGCATGAGAGAGAATAGAATCCTGGAGAGAGGGAATAAAGAGATTAAGACCCTAGGATCTGCAATAAGGCAGATGTAGTTCTTACTCCAGCTTTAGCGCTATTAGCTGTGTAATGTTGGGCAAGCCTCAGTTTCATGACCTTTTAAAATAGGCAGAGTAATGGCATCTTCCTTTCCTGTGCTTATTGTGAGAATGGTAACTCAGATGGTAAAGAATCTTCCTGCAATGCAGGAGACCTGGGTTTGATCCCTGGGTGGGGAGATTCCCTGGAAAAGGAAATGGCAACCCACTCCAGTATTCTTGCCTGGAGAATTCCGTGGACAGAGGAGCCTGGTAGGCTACATTCCACGGGGTCGCAAAGAGTCAGACAGGACTGAGCAACTAATGCTTTCACTTTCACTCACTTCTTGTGCTTATTATGTGGATGAAATGAACATAAGGCGCTCAAACGATGCCTGGCACAAAGTAATCACTGAATAGACACTAGCTGTTATTACTCCTATTCTATTTATTATCATTATTGTTACTGTTACTGTAGAGCCAGGGCGGAACTGCTGAAGAGCTCACACCATATCACAGATGGAGAAATTGAGGTACAGAGAAGGATTTTGGCATGAAGGCAGCAAAGCCAGGACCAGACTCGAACTCTCTCCATTCCCTACACGGTCATCTTTCCGCTGGTCTGTGCTATAAAACAATTCCACAGCCATTTTAGCTCTTCAACTCCAGGCTTTATCTATTGGATTTAAATATTCCATCTCTGACCAACCGTGAAACCATGGAAACTGAATGGCAAATTGAAAAGGCAGCAAACAAATTAGCTTGCAAAGCCCCACAAATGATATAATCGCTCCAGCATTTAAGCTGCAGATATTCTCTGCATTTCGGCCAAGGCCTTTCTCAATTGCTTTTGTAAACCTGCGCTTTGTGTGTGCCTCAATCAGCATCAGCCCACACAATATTATAGCCAGAATCTACAACCATTCCCAGTCCCGTTGATTCAGAGCCAAACTCCAAGGGGTGAAACTTCCTCTGAAGGTAGAGGGTGGGGTACCTGTACCCTCCCATTCTCTGCAGAAAGGCCAAACTGCATGAGTGGGTTTCCAGTTCTCCTGTCTCCTTCCTATCGGAAGCTCCAAGAATAAGCAAACAAAAGGGGTGTCCTGTGGGTGGAGAAAGAGAAGAATTGTTTGGAGTGGACCAGAGGGGAAATTATAATGAATACTAGCCAGCCAGAAGCATGAGACGCATCTATGGTAGACTGCAACAATGGCTCAATTCCTCACCCTTCATGGTATCCACACCTTTTGGATGGCAGTGCTCCCCTCCCAGGGACAGGGGAGCCTGGTGGGCTGCCGTCTATGGGGTCGCACAGAGTCGGACACGACTGAAGCGACTTAGCAGTAGCAGCAGCAGCTCCCCATATGCTAAAGCACAATTCCATGGCCCTACAGGACATTTTTTGACCAAAAGAATAGTAACAAATGTTATGCAGAGTCTTGAATTTCTCTTACATGATTTCTGCTTTTTGTGCCTCTGCTACGACCACGAGGAGAACATACCTGCTCACCCAGGAGGAAAAAGAAGAGCATCCATTGCATCCAAGCTGTCTCAGCTTAGTTAATCCAGACCAGCTTAGGTTCAAACAGAGCACCCATTACTCCCACCCCTGAAGATCCACAAAAGCATGAGCAAGTCCATCTAATATCAACAGGGAACTCTTCTTACGCCAGCCAATGAATAACAAATCACAGAGGCATGAGCTGTAATAATAAATGAGTGTTGTCTTAAGCCATGAATATGAGGGTGATTCTCTCACCTACATTCTTGCCTGCCTCAATCCAGTTTCCACACACTTTCCCCAAAGCAAAATGGGATTATATCTCCCTAGACATAGAATAGGAATAAATTATCTAAGAATAAAATCCAGCCACTATCCCTAAAGATCCAGCCTCTGTTGACCTCTCCCAGTTCTGCTCATGTCACTCTCCCTGAAGTCAGACCAATCTTTTCTGTTTCTGGAACATGCCAAGCTCTCTCCCACCTTGAGGCGTTCATACCTGCTGTTCCTTCTCCTGAAATGGCTTTCTCCCTGCTGTCACCATGGCTGACTCTTTCTCTTTCTGGTGTGTGTGCTCTAAGTCACTTCTGTCATATCCTACTCTTTGTGACCCCATGGACTTTAGCCTTCCAGGCTCCTCTACGTCCATGGGATTCTCTAGGCAAGAATACTGGAGTGAATTGCCACGTCCTCCTCCAGGGGATCTTTCCCACCCAGGGATCGAACTGACATTTCCTGTATCTCCTGCATTGGCAGGCAGGTTCTTTACCACTAGTGCCACCTGGGAGGCCCTCTCTTCCTGGAATCTCATCTTAAACTACTTCCCTGCCTATTGTCCTAAAGGAAGCCTTCTTCTATTTTGTCCATGTCAAAGTAGCTGTATCTTTCTGCTTTGTAATGATTGGAACTGGATGTTGTTTTATTTATTTGTCTGCTTACTTTATTTACTCAAATGTTATTCATTGAATTATTATTATGTGTCAGGCTTTGTTCTAGGTGCTTTGGAGAAAGCTGTGAAGCAGACAGACCAGGTCCCCACCCTCATTAAGGTTTCCTTCTAATGAGGGAGACAGACAATGAATAGGCAATAAACTGTCCTCACACATCTTATCTTCCCTGGGCATCTGGTCAACAGACTAACCATGGGAGACTACATAGACTTCAGTCACTGACTTCTTGTGATTGACTGTGAGTTATGTAGTGGGAGAGATAAGACCTCAGAAGTTCTAGGTCAATCTCTTCTCCGCACCATCCAGTGTCATCCTTATGCTCATTCTGCAGAACGCCTCCTCTCAATCCCCTCCCCCTCAACTAACCTTAAGTTATCCACCTTCATTGTTATTTACTCCAACTGCACAGGGCTTTTCTCATTACTATTTGAATGGGCCCCAAGACCCAACCCAACTGAATTGTGGGAGATGAGTCCATTCCAGCTGCCATTATACCCTCTGCCCCCTCTTACCAACCCCCACCTGTGTTCAGGGCTCACCTCACTTTGTGCTCTTCAGAAAGCAGACTTCTGCTGGGTTTCAAATTCCCTCTTATTTTTTGTCTATTTCTTCACTCGGTAATGATGATAGAAAGCAGTTCCCATGGATTCACTAACTTCCCACATTATATTTCTTCTTGAAAAACTTGATAACATTCCATTCTCCGATGCCATAAATTTACCTTCTGGTAAATACTACTGCACTCAAGACAGATAATGTAATTTTCAATCGTGATAAGTGAGATGGAGAAAATGGAGCAGGGAAGAATATACAGCTGAGTGAGTTGGGTGGATGCTGTGGCTCATACTCAAGAAGTGTTTGTGGATTGATAAATTGACAAAATTATGAATTTGCTGTGAATAAACTGAGGGACCTGCAGCCTTTCTCCTCCTCCACAGATCAAGCTTCTCCTACTCCTCCCTTTTCTCTCTTCTCCTGGAGTTGAACTGAATGAACTGAGTGACTCTTCCTCCAGATTTGGTCCAGGTTGAGATCCAAAATATTAAAGACTAAGCTGTTGTCATGTAATAAAGAAGCCCCAAATTGTAGCAAATTAAATAAAATAGCAACTTACTTCTTTCTCACCTAACAATCAAAGATGAGTGGTCCAAGCCAAAAAGGCAGCTGTGCTCGACAAAGTCATACAGAAGCCCAGGTTCCTCCCATGTTCTTGCCACAGCAGCACCTAGTATGTCACCTCCACCTCCATGATCATAGCTGGATCATTGCCAGTGCTTTGCTTCACAAGAATTAAGCTCTTTCTTTTTAAAGAAATGACAGGGAGGTTACACATTCCACTGATGCAAAATTAATCAGATGACTACAGCTGGGATCAGGGAGTCTGGGAAATCCTGTCTATAGCTGGGTGGCTATGTGCTCAGATAAAAGTTCAGGGTGTGTTATTTTTAACAAAAAGACGGGGAACATGGACACTGGGGAACAGTGACAGCCCTAGCCACACCCATACCTTTCTGAGGACCAAACTCCAGCAGAGTGATTTTGATTCTATTGGTCCTTGTCTGTTAAATGACTGGTTGCTTCTTCAGCTATCAAACTCCTCTTGTTGTTGTTTAGTCGCTAAGTCATGTCTGACTCTTTTGTGACCCCATGGACTGTAGCCCACCAGGCTCCTCTGTCCATGGGATTGTCCAGGCAGGAATACTGGAGTGGGTTGCCATTTACTTCTCTGGAGGATCTTCCTGAGGTTGACCCAGGGATCCAACCCACGTCTCCTCCATTGGCAGGTGGATTCTTTACCACTGAGCCACCAGGGACTCCTACTCTTCCAATAAAGCTCAACTCAAATGATCCCATCACCGTTCAGGCATTCAGAGCCTGAATTTGTGAAGTGAGTGCTGGGCCCCTGCCCTTTTAAGAGTTCACCATAAGCTTCTACAGGTAAAGGCAACAAGCTGGGCAAGCATGTGCTAAGAGCAGATGCTGGGAAAGTCAACCCATTGGACAAGTTTGGACAAAAGACATTTCCATGCAAGTAAGTAGACTCAAACCCTGGGTTGTTGTGGTTTATCAAAATGTCTCCCCTGCTCTGCAAAATCTCTTTAATGTTAAACAGTACTTCTCCCCCCAAATGGATCCCTTCTTCTATATTTTTTATAAAGTTTATTGAGCAAGTATTATGCATCATGCCCCATGCATGATTATACTTCTGCCTCACTATAAAAGGAAAAATGGGAAGGATTTTATAGACTGAAGAACCAAGGAAATTGCCCAAGTCTGCACAGTCAGCAAATGGCAAAGCTTGGACTCAGACCCAGATCCATCTGATTCTGATTCATGTCCTTTCCCACTAAAACAAGTCTGCCAACCCAGAAATTGTGCTTAATGAGCTCAGGAAACCAGTTTCTTTATTCAACTCTGCAGAATTCAAATAAGGTAATTCCACCATATTTCACAAAAATATGCATATTATATTGATTGTCTCACACTTGAGCTTGTTTCCCATAATCTTTCCCTAAAATATCATACATTTTCTGGTCTGTGTAGTCAAAAGACAAATGAACAAAGAGAAACATGCTTTCCTAGAAACCAAAAATAAAAAAATGGTGATGTCATTAAGATTCTTTATATATTATTTTTTAATTGAAATACAGTTAATTTACAATATTGTGCTAGTTTCAGGTGTCAGGATTCTTTATATAGTTTTTAAGTTTAATGACCAGCATACACATAATAGAGTCAGATTTTAATCTGATCGTGTGATCAGCAACATCACTTCTAGTTTGATTTCTAGAAGAAAACACACCTGTGAGCCCCAGCATTCCACACAGAAGTATATGCTTGCAACTATGCCAACTCCTGAATTAACTGGAAAGTTTAAAGAATTCTGGCTTCAAATTCCAGCTCAACTGTGGCAAGTGAAAAACAAATCTGGACTTAGGATGGGAAAGATTTTATTCAAAAAGACTATTGCGGTAGGAAAAACGCTTTGACTTCAGGATCCTCAAGCACCTCAAAATTCAAAAGAAAAAACCCTTTTCTTTTGTGAGGGCTGTGCAGTGCAACGTGTTGGGAGGGACTTTGGGAAAGGCTGACAAGCATAACAGGATTTCTCTTTGTGGCTAGTTTTTTGAAACTGTTGTCCTGCATCTTGTTGTTGCTGTGTTAGTTGCTCAGTCATGTCCAGCTCTTTTCAACTCCATGGACTGTAGCCCACCAGGCTCCTCTGTCCATGGAATTCTCCAAGCAAGAATACTGGAGTGGGTTGCTGTTCCCTTCTCCAGGGAATCTTCCTGATTCAGGGATGGAACCTAGGTCTCCTGCATTGGCAGGCAGATTCTTTACCATCTGAGCCACCAGAGAAGCCCAAATTCTGCACCTTGGTTCCTGCTTAAACTTGGAGACCAGCCAAAATTTCAGAGCTTGTGGGAAAGAGGTAAGCTTGACTAAAGTTTGGTCAAGCCAAGCCTATGGATAGTTGGGAGCACTTTTGGTCACGCAATTCTGAGCTGTGTAACCTTAGCTAAGTCACTTTACTACTTTTAGAACTCAGTTCTGTTTTTTGTTTTTTTTCAAAATGTGGACGGTATCCGATCCCTACCTCACAGCATAGTGAGGATTAGATGGAACATGTTGCATGGGACCTTGGATCTCTATTCCCCCATCCCCAAGGCACAGAAGGGTCCCCAGTAATGTGTTAAGTCCCTGACACTTAAGGTGTTATCCTGATACACCCCCACCAAGAGGGCTGTAAGAGGCAAACTGCATTGATGTTGGCAAAGTGCTTCTGAAGCTGCAACTGAAAGAGAGGCTGTTCCCATTCTTCTTTGTGCTCAAGAACCCTTCACTTCCCCGCAATGACAACATCTCCAGTGCAGGCTTGGTAAATGCATCTCAACCTCAAAGAAAATGGACTAGAAAATTCAGTCAAAAAGGAAATTCTCCTTTCTGTTGTTTTTTCATGTAACTGATTAGGGAAAATAAATACATTTTATCAGCCAGGGCATTCTTCAGATATATTTTAGACCCTGATGCCAGAACAGAGCAAAATGCTCAAGATCTGGAAAGCTCCCAGGCAGCCTTCCATTCTTAGGAATAAGACCTAGAATCTGGGAGTACAGGAAGGAAAAGGAATTAGGTGGTCTGAAGAATGAGGAGTATAGCTAACCCATCTCTGTCCCCTTGCCCAGCAGAGGGTCCAGCAGATGGTAGGTAGTGAAGAATTGTTTGTCCTACTGACCTGTGGACACCTACTGCATCAGGCTCTTTACATGAACTGTCTTATAGAATCTAATTCCAAGACGTCATTCTGAACTCTGGAGCTCTCCACCACCCAGTCCTGCTTCATGTCACTTCTTTCTCTTCCATTCGTCCTTCTGTCCCCTCAAACCATGTCAGCATCCTGTCCTTGCTGTTCCTGCATCGGGGTACAGGGGATCCTCCCTCAGCTGCTACACTGGCTGCCCCCTTGACTTGAAATCAGCTCCCATCCTCACTTAACTTGGATCTCTGCTCAAATCTCAGCTTCCCGGAAGAGGTCTTCAACGCCCACCTCAAGCAAACCATAACACTGCTGTCCCTGTATCCTCTTGCCGTAATGCCTTTTTGGACTTATTACCACTTGAAATGATTTTTTTTGCTTTGTTTTCAAGATTCTTGTCATGGCCTGTAGAATGTAAGCTCCACTGTGTCCATGACTTGGTCTTCACCACTGGCTCCCCATTGCCCAGAAAAGCCCCTGGCACATAATGAATGCTTGATAAATGCAGAGCTATTATCTCACTTAATCCAGCCCAGGAAGTCAGTACCATGGTCCTCATTTGGTAGATGAGGAAATGGAGGCTCAGAGAAATGAAGTCAGTGGTCCAGGGTTCACCACTAAGAAAAGGCAGCCCTGGCTTTGAATCCACATCCGTCATCTTCCTCTACCCCAAGCTGTCTCCTTGGAAGTAATACTGTTAAAGATGACTCTGAGTTACCCACAGTCCCTAGAGAACGCGAGCTTAGCCTAAACCCTGCAGTGTGAATGGGGCCATGAACTCCAGCTCATCAGGGTGCTGGCCATTTCCATAACCCCAGCTACTCCTTCAGCATCTGATATCAGAAGACTCCTTTGGTAAGTTCAAGTGTATTGAGATCATCTATCACCCTTTTAAAATTATTTATATTAAGAAACTGATCATGAGAATACAAGATACCCACCTTAAAAGTATTTTAAAGCGAAAGTCAGTGGGAGCAGCAATCTGCATGTTACCTAATCTTCACTAAACATCAACTCCAATACCCAAACAGACTCCTCAGTGGGCAGTCTCCACTAAAAGTCCAGGTGTAGGTGAGATGGGACTTCTCTGATAGCTCAATTGGTAAAGAATCCACCTGCAATGCAGGAGACCCCCCTTCGATTCCTGGGTTGGGAAGATCCACTGGAGAAGGGATAGGCTACCCACTCCAGTATTCTTGGGCTTCCCTTGTGGCTCAGCTAGTAAAAAATCTGCCTGCAATGCTGGAGACCTGGGTTCAATCCCTGGGTTGGAAAGATCCCCTGGAAAAGAGAAAGGCTACCCGCTTCAGTATTCTGGCCTGGAGAATCGCATGGACTGTATAGTCCATGGGGTCGCAAAGAGTCGGACATGACTGAGCGACTTTCACAGTGACAATGACAATGTAGGTGAGATGAGGAAGAGTCTCTGGCTGTGCCAGGCCATGGTTAGACCCCTCAAGCCCCAAGGAGGCAGTGTGGAACCTGGCAAAGAACTTAGCATTTGAGCCAAATGAACAAACCAGCCTTCCCTCCCTTTTACCACCTGCAAACTTAATAGGGGAAAGGGACTTGCCAAGTAACACAGTGGTAAAGAACCTGTCTGCCAATGCAGGAGACGCAAGAGACACAAGTTTGATCCTTGGATCAGGAAAATCTCCTGGAGTAGGAAATGGCAGCCCACTCCAGTATTCTTGCCTGGAAATTTTCATGGAGAGAGGAGCCTGGCAGTTTACAAAGAGTTGAACATGACTGAGCAGATACATACAACCTCTCTGAGCTTCATTTTCAACTTCTCCAAAATGGGAGCTAAGAGACATACAGTGGTATGATATCTATGGGTTACTGTGAAGAATAAGCAGTATACTGCATACAAAATTCTTGTCACATTTCCTGGCACATGGTAAGTGTTTAATAAATGATGGTTGACATATTTCTCTTCAATGTACCTATTTCCCTGAAACAAGCTGTCTCAGAAGTAGAGCTTTTATTAACTTTTTAATAAAGAAGATATGCATTTACAAGACCAAAGTCATTCTTTGAAAAACCATTCATTGATCACCTGCCTTGTGCTCAGTTCTAAGAGAGACAGAGATGAATAAGACATGAGCCTCCAAGAATAAGTCCCTGGTGAATATGTCTATGCAGGTAATATTGCATTTTGCCTTCTAAATTAAGTTTGTTTGTGCATGCTTAATTAGCATCAGTTCTTCTGTGTGCTTAACAGTTGGCTCAATGGATCGTTAAGACTGTGGATAACAATGGGGATTGTATTTGGAGATGGGGCCTTTGGAAGGTAAATAAGGTTAAATGAGGTCATAAGAATGGGTCCCTGATCCAGTATGATTAGTGCTCTTGTAAGAAAAGACACCAGACCTTGCTCCTCAGGCTTTCTCCCTCTCTCTCTCTCTCTTTCCTTCTCCACCCCCACCCTGCCTTCTCTGCCTAGGGTAGTCAGTGAAAAATTCATGTGAACCTAAAGTGACCATCTGCAAGCCAAGAAAAGATGCCACACCAGGGACAGAATCAGCCACGATCTTAATCTTGGACTTTCAGTTTTCAAGTACTGTGAGAAAATGAATTTCTATGGTTTACACTCCCCGGTCTATGGTATTTCGTTATGGTGACCCCAGTACACTAAGACACAGCTCCACGCTATGCTTCCTCTCTTGCTGCCCAGACTTTCCCAGTAGTGCTTCCTGCCTCCCTCTCTCCCAGACTCTCCTTCTCTGGACACACCCGTGTTCACTCCAGTCTCAGCAAATGCAAAGCCGACAGCTTCAGAATTCAAAACAGCCTGCAGGCTGCAGCCTCTTATTTTAATGATCCTAATTTATCTCCAGCATTATCAATAATAAATCAAACTAAGTGGAACTAAAACAACTTTCCCTGTGGCTATGTCATGTTCTGTTGGAAAAGACGACCCCCTTCAAAAGGCTGTACTGATCACCAGCCACCTCAGTCTGCCACTGGGGAGCAGGTTTCTCAGAAAGCACTCGGTGTGACTTTCCTCCATGGAGAAAGTTGTTTTCTATTTGAGCCTAGAGTTCACTGCACACCTTTCATGGGCCATTGATAGCCCCAGGAGCATCACATACCTCATTTAATGGAAGCCTAAGGAGTAGGAATGAGTAAGGTCCCATTTTGCTGATAGGGAAACTGAGGCACAAAGGAGTTCAGTGACTGTTTGTGAACCCAGATTTTCCCAGTCCCACATCCCCTCTCATGAAGAAGTTTCTCTGGTCTGTAGTTGGCAGCCTGGTGTCCTGGCCAAAGCTCAGGTTTTGGAGTTAGAATTCTGAGCTCCCTCCTCTACTTCTAATGATGAGTAGGTGCTCAGGGAAGTTACTGAATCCTGCTGAGCTGCATTCTCATCTTGGGAAGGGACAGCTTATAAAACCTACAGGCCACCAGCTACCCAAGTGGTTCTCTCGGTAGATGTACTCCAGAGTGGTACTCCAGAGCGGACCATGAACAAAGAACACAGGAACAGTGCCCCACAGAGACAAATCATGGGATGAATATGTTCCTCACCAGGTAGTAGGGAGATTTTGAATTAACAGCTGCAAAGCACATAGCAAAGTATCAATCACATAGTAAATAATCACAATTATTATCATTTATCTGTTAGGATGTTTCTTTTGATATTCATGAGCTGAACTTGAGGTGGAATAAGAATGGCATTGCCTGTACTGCCTTCTGTTCAGGCAGTTGAATAATTGTAAATAATGGTCAACAGGGTAGAACGCTCTCGAAACCACAGGAACTCGAAGACACATCCTGCAGCTTGATGACTTCATTTCGAAAATGAGGAAGATGTGAAAAAGAGGCTGCAGACTCAATGGAGGTCACACGACATCACCTTGTAGCAGGATCAGGGTGAGAAGCCTGGTATCTCAATGCCCAGAACCGGTTCATCCCTCAAATTCCTTCCCAGCAGAATAACAAGCTGGCCTGTTGCATCATGCTCCATTCTTAAATTTGGGGGTAACCTGGTACACAGTAAAAACTAAGGGGTGGAACGTGGTGCCCCAAATCATCTGTATTCTAGGTTCTAAAGGAGTTATCTGAACTGGAGTCTGTTGGCCAAGGAAGAAGATCCCTGGCATCTCTTCATGTATCCGTAGCTCCCACATGGGACCCTTCATCTGGCTGCCCTGTCTGAACCTTCTGAAGTGGTGAAAAAGGTCCTTGTTTGCTGTGCAACCCAGTAACACCCTGGGTCTGTTTTGTTTCCATCTCTCCCACTTACTGTTTCCTGTTATCACACAAACATATCAGAAAGGAAAAATGGTCCACTTCTGCAAGTCAGCTAGGTACAGGCTTGGCAATTGGTGGGTTTGCAGCAAAGGCAGCTGCTGAGATTGCTGGCTTCCATGGGGTACAGTACTGCAGGATGTCTCTCAGACAAAGAAATAGTCTGGGACCCACTGTGAGAAGCAGCTCTATTTCCACAAATATTTGAGTTTAGGAGTCAAAGAGATTTTACAGCAGTGTGATGAGGGCAGCAGTAAAAGTCCCAACCTCAGACACTGCATCCTCCTCCCCGCATCACTTGACAAACTGATGCCTAAATTCTACTGCTCATCCCCTCCATTTTGTGTAACAGAAAACACTCAGAAGTTAAAATGTATAGTCTGTATAACAAAGCCAGCATAATCAGAGTTAAAAGGCTATAGACTGGGAGATATTTGCAAAACACGTGACTGACAAAGTCTAGTGTTCCGAATATATAAAGAATTTCTACGAGTCAATAACAGAAGACAAACAACTCAGAACACTGATGAATGAAGGCCATCGAAAGACAATTCACAGATGATTTCACCTAAAATGGCCAATAAATGTTTGACAAGGAGGTTAGCCTCACTAGATGCCAGGAAGAGGTAAACAACAAGGAATTGTATCAGCTTATCCCTACCAGGTAGGCAGGGATCATTACAGCGAGGAACATAAATTGTTGCCATCATTTTGATGAAAAATATAGCAACACTTAGTCAATGCGAAGAGGCACACAACTTAAGACCCAGACATTCCACATCCCAGATCTTAAAAAAATCTCACACATATGCACAAAAGATATGCCCAAGGGGGTTCACTGTGGCCTTGCTTGTAACAGCAAAATATTTAGAAACTACCTAGATATTCACTTAAAGGAGAAAATGTAAATGATTTATGGTATAATTATACAATGGAATTCTCTACCAATCTTAAAATGAGTGAATTAAATTTGCATGTATCATCATGAATAAAATATAATGTTGATATAAAAAAGCAAATTGTAGAAAGTTAGATATTCAGTTTACGAAAAATTGTAAAACCCCAGAAGAATACTGGGTACATGCATAAAAGCATAAAATCATGGCCCTGAAGACTACACACCAACATTAGAATAGGGTCACCTCTTGGAAAGCAGTAAGGAGGCAGGGACTGAAAGAACTGGGAGCCTCCAACAATATCTATTTTTTTTTAACGTGGACCATTTTTAAAGACTTTATTGAATTTGTTACAATATTGCTTATGTTTCATGTTTTGATTTTTGGCCACAAGGCATGTGGGATCTTAATTCCCTAACCAGGGATCGAACCCTCACTCTCTGAATTGGGAAGTGAAGTCTTAACCACTGAACCACCAGGGAAGTCTATTCAACAGTATTAAAGCACCTTATTTCTTAGGAAGAGAAAGAATTTAGGGAAATAAGGCAAAATGCCAACATGCATTAAACTTGGTGCTGGCTACATAAATTACATGCTTGTAATTTTAGTCTCAATATTTTTCATTCATTCGTTCATTCTACAACTACTTATTGAGCATCTACTGTATACCAGGCACTGTTCTAGATGTTGGGGCCATAGCTGTGAACGAGACTGAAGCCTGGACCATCTGGAGCTGATACTAGTCAAAAGTGAAGTCGCTCAATCGTGTTCGACTCTTTGCGACCCCATGGACTGTAGCCTGCACTAGGCTCCTCCATCCATGGGATTTTCCAGGCAAGAGTACTGGAGTGGTTTGCCATTTCCTCCTCCAGGGGATCTTCCCAACCCAGGGATTGAACACGGGTCTCCTGCACTGCAGGCAGATGCTTTACCCTCTGAGCCACCAGGGAAGCTCGAATGGATGGTCAATAAATACATGAGGGAGATAAATTAAATTGTGAGATGCTGATAAGATTATGGAAGAAAAAATAAAGCAAGGAAGGATAATATGAGGTGTAGAGGTGTCTGGAAAGGGGGGCAGAGGTTATAAAGTAGGAAGCCAGGAAGGACTTGGATGAAAGGGAGATATAAGTGGCAAAATCAGCAGGGAGAAGAGAGTTAGCTGTGGAACAGAGGGAAAGTGAGAGAATTCCTAGCAGGGCCCTGGGTGGAGGAGAAGTGGGAGATGAGGTCCAAAAGGTTAAGGGGTAAATTAGGGGCATCATGTGACTTTTAAGTGGTTCATAGTTTTTACAGAGAAAGAAGAAAGGGATGAAAAGAGAGAGGACTTTACAAATTATATCTGGTTGAAATTTCAACAAAACTATGATTAGGAAACACAAATTTAAAAAGGGATAAATTGAGAGGCTGAAATTGACATGTACACACTACCATGTATAAAATAGATAACTAATAAAGACCTACTGTATAGCACAGGGAACTTATCAGCACTCTGTAATGACCTATATGGGAAAAGACTCTTAAAGAGAGTAGATATACATATATGTATAACTGAGTCACTTTGCTGTACAGCAGAAACTAACACAACATTGTAAATCAAGTATACTCCAATAAAAAATTTTTTAAATCATGAACTCTTTGAAGCTTTGATGTGCCACTGAGCACACTGAAGATTCACGAGGGGAAGAGAGCAGAGGGAGTTTTAAATATCTGTGTGCCCAGGGGCACCCAGACCACTTACATGGCAATGTCTGGAGCAGGGGTCAAGCATGGACCCCTTAGTGATCCCAGGGCTCCACAAAGTTGCGGAACCATAGAGACAGAGTATGCAGGGTGTCCCTAACCTACTTGACTATGGAGCCTTCTTATTTTTATTTTTCACAAGTCAAATCATGGGACTAAATTTCCCCTCAGAACATCAGTTTGTAAAATGTGACTCAGTTGTTTTGTTTTTGCTTTTTATTTTAAAAAGTGTTTTTTAAAGCAATATATTCCCAGTCATTAAACAAAATACAGATAAAGTCCTTAAAATAGTGCCTTGGGGACTTCCTTGGTGGTCCAATGACTAAGATTTCTCACTCACAGTGCAGGGGGCCCCAGGTTCAATCCCTGCTTAGGGAACGAGCTCCCACATGCCGCAACTAAGAGTTTAAATGCCACAACTAAGCATGCCGCAATGAAGATCGAAGATGCCACAGGCCCTGACTTAGACCAAACGCAGCCACATAAATAAGTATTTTTTAAAAACAGTGCGTGGCACATCATAAGAGCTCAATAGATAAAGGTTACTGTTATTATTGTTATTGATGTTTTACCTTAGCATGAAGAAGTTTATCAGCTCCGTTCCTGAGAATATGTCTTAATTAGGACATCAAAACATTTATTAAGAACATTTAACACAGTCTTATAATATGCCAGAAATGTTATATGTTTGCAAGTCAAAATGCCCTGATGTTAATGGTGAGGAAATAAAGGCTCAGAAAGGTAAAGCAACCAGCCAAAAGTCACAAGGCTAGAAGTGGCCAAACCAAGGCAATGGGCATGGTTCTCATCCAATTACTAAAATCCAACCAGACTTTATAAATAGATATTTGTTTTTCTCTGATATGTAAATGTCATTTTGAATTTGATTCTTGTATAAAGGAACACAGAAATGAGAGAACCGGATGCTTTTCTGGGCTCCTCTGTAGAACCAATCTCTCCCTTCTCTGGGATTCCGCAAGCCCTTGTACATCCTCCGTGATAGGGTCTTACCACATCGCCCTACATCTGGAGCCAGGATTCAGGTTAAGATCAGAGAATGAGGCAGCTTCCCCGGACACATCCAAGGGCTGCAGCAATGGACTGTCCTGTGTGTCCGGACTGCGATGCACAGGCTGTGGATTTTCTGGGAATGCTTCCCACCCTAGTGAAAGGGATGAGATGACATGAAGGCAGTGCATCTCAGGGGTTGAGAGGGGGAGCCTGGAGGCAGACCACCAGGACCTCAATCCAGGGTCTGGCCCTTGGTTGCTGTGTAATCATGGGTGAATTTCTGGACCTTTCTGTGCCTCCATTTTCTTACCTGTAAATCAGGTAATTAAAAAAAATCAGAGGTAATCACAATACCTTCTGCACAGTGTAGAGGATAAAATGCTTTCACATATGCAAAATTCCTAGAAGGATGCTCAGCATACAGTAAGCACTAAATAAATCCTAGCTATTAGTGTGTCATGTTATAATTAAAAGCTGACTCACTTAACTCCATGGAGACAGAACACAGATTCCTGGTTACCAGTAACCGGTGGGAGGGGTTGATGAAAATGTTTTGGAGCTGGATACAGATGGTGATCATGCAACACTGTGAAACATTAACTGTCACCGAAATGTTTGCTACTAAAAGGCTAAGTGGATGTTATGTGAATTTCACCTCGATTTTAAAGAAAATCTAACCAACCTATACTCCCATCCCAGTTCACCATGCAGTAGCCAAATTTGTATTTCCTCACCTGTCAAAAGTAATGATAGTAATATTTTGAGCATAGGTCACATGTGAGATTTAAATTAGGTGATTATGTAAATTACTCCCTGCATATAAAGCACATGGCATATAATAAATGCCGAAGAAAAAAATAAATAAATAAAATAAATGCTGAAGAAATAACGCTGATTATTCTTTGAGTTTAAGCCTCAAAGTATCAAGCACTTTAGAAGTTACCCTCTCTCCCTTTTCATAGGATGGATTGACCCCTTATTATCCAACCATCAAGTATTCATAGGTCCTATACATTTAAGTATGGAACATTCTCCAAAATCAACCTTCTGAGATTCATTTGGGAAATCCAGATGAAAATCATCTGGGAAGTCCATAAGTCAAAAATTCTCACTTTAGCTCTTTTTGAATGAATATTAAATTACTTAGCAAATATTTGAGATAAGTCTGTCAATTACAATCAAACATATTAGTAAATAAGAGATTTCTGTCCACTTTTATTTAAATACCAGGGAACAGCTTATACTCCCATACTAAACATTGCTGCTCCACCAAGTAACTTTGATGAAAGCCATTGGCAGAAAGGATCCATTTATGTTTGAAAAGCAGTCACCCAGGAATTTCTGTAACACCTGTTCTGGCCTACAGGTAGGGAACGGCATTCATGAAAGGCATAAATGTCTATGCTGCCCTTCTATAAGTCTGGTCAAATTGCAACAGAAGGAGGGGAAGAAAAAACATTCAGAGAGATTCCTAAGATATAAATCATAAGGCCAAAGGAAAAAGAAATACAAATGGAAGAACAGGTGTGCTGTTTCCAAATTATTCTGAGTTGAGCCCAAATCCCAAACATCTCATTTGGTACTGGCTATCCAAACAGATGTCTTAGCCTTCAGGAAAATTACTAAAACTGGAAGTGTGAATCCTCACTGAGCTTCTCCTTTACCCAAACCTGCCGCTATGTTGATGGTTGCAGCATTAAAATTACCAGCAACAGCAGCGTCATGATAAAGTAGAATGCCAGGACATGTCATGCAACTTTTCTTGTTCATCTACTACACAGATGAAAACATCCTGAGAAACCCTGAGTCTGAGGACCCAGATCCCTGAGCCAAGGAGGCTATGAAACTGTAAACGCTTGCTGGCTGTTTGTTTTGTTTTGGCCATGCTGGGTCTTCTTTGCTGTTCGCAGGCTTTCTCTAGTTGAGGCAAGCAGGTGGCTTACTCTCTAGTTGCGGTGTGAGGGCTTCTCCTTGCAGTGGCTTCTCTTGTTTCTGAGCACAGTCTCTAGGCACATGGGCATTAATTGTTGCAGCTTGAAGGCTGAGAATTTGCAGCACACAGGCCTAGTTGCTCCATGGCATGTAGGAATGAAACCATGTCCCCTGCATTAGCAGGCAGATTCCTATCCACTGTACCACCAGGGAAGTCCATGTTTGCTGTTTTAAGCTGCTAAGTTTAGGGGTAATTTGTTATGCAGCCAGTGATAACTGATACATTATACAATGTCATTTTTACAGATGAGTAAGCTAGAGCTTAGAGAGGTTGGCAAACCTGCCCGCATCACACAGTTGACTCCAGAGACCAAGTTTATATTGCAGGCCGCCTGCTGCTTACTGAGACATGAATTTTATTTCTCCTTCCCTTCAGCAGCCCCTGTACCACTCACCTTTGCTTACTGCCCTCCAAGCGTTTGGCTTTGTTGCTCCTTCTGGGGTCATTGTTTTTCTACCCCTTGTCCTCTCTTTGTTTGCTTGCTTGCTTTTTTCTTCAGTAGGATCTTCCTCTCAACCTCTTTCTTCTCTCATCCCTTCTTCCCCTTCCCTCCTTATTCCACAGTTCTAGAACCTGAAGGAAAGTGTTTATAGGTAAGACAACCTCCATTAAGGCTTTCAGCAGCTGATACCAAAAACATTAACTTAGAATGACACCCATATAGTATCTTAGAAATACACTAGTCAAACACCCTCATCTCTGCAGTTCATCTGGAGGAAAATTCTTGCTACTTGATGGTATAGTACATAGTAGTCATTTTCTTATTTATTAATGTTTGTTTCCAATATATGTAAGCTCCAAGAAGGCAAAGACCTGGACTTTTTCACCACTCTTCCCCAGGTCAAAATAGGATTTACCCCACAGTAGGCAAGCAAGAATTATTTTCCAAGTGAATGAATATTAAATGATGAAGAGGAGGAGAGATAAAGATGGAGAACAGGGCTGCAATTTAATGAACACCCTTTTCAGGCCATTTATCAAAAGTATCACTTGTAATGATCAGCATCACTTTACATCACTCCCCATGCTGTAGACAAAAAAAAAAAACAAACAACTGAGGATCAGAGAAGTAAGTTGATTTTCCCAAAGTAGCACAGATAGTAAGTGACAGAACAATGATTTGAACCCAGGTCTCCTTGGCTTCCCTGATGGCTCAGTGGTAAAGAATCTGCCCACAATGCAGGAGACATAGTTTCTATCCCTGGGTCAGGAAGACACTCTGGAGGAGGAAATGGCAACCCACTCCAGTATTCTTGCCTGGGAAATCCCATGGACAGAGCAGCCTGGCAGGTTATAGTCCATGGGGATGCAAAATAATCAGACACAACTTAGCAACTAAACAACTCCCTGGCTTCAGAACCTGTTCCTTTTGTTCTGAATCCCACTGCTATCACCCTGTAGGTTTCTAGAATGGCACCTCATATCCTCAGACTAGAATCTGTACCTCTTATGATCTGGCTTCTCAGAAACCAGCCTGAGCAAGTAGAAATCTCATCTTGACCCTTACACAACACCTTTAGAGACACAGATCAGAGATGTGTAACCCTTAGCAGCACCCCTTGCCAGTAATAAACAAGTAAATCCAAATAAGAGAAGAGCTGGGAATCCAGCTCTCCTAATTACTAATTGAATGACTGAGCAAATCACCTAATGTTTCCATGCCTCAGTTTCCTCACATGAAAAACAGGGATATTCATACACTTAAACTCATAGGGTTGCTGTGAGAATGAAATGAGTTAACGTATGACATGCCTAAAAGTCCAACACATAGCAGGTGCTCAGTAAAGCTAAGCCACAAGAATTATTATTGTTTATCTTTCAATACCAGCTTCCCAATCCTGTTAAGCTGAGATGAAATGTAAGTGATTGGCCCAGATTATACAACAAAGTCAGGAGCAAGGAGACTCCAACCTTCACCCTATTCTATCCACCCCACCCCAGACCCCAAATATCTTCCCTGACAGGTCTTGCCCACTTCCCTGGATGTCCAGTGGTAAAGAATCCACCTTGTGATGCAGGGGATGTGGGTTTGACCCTTGGTTGGAGAACTAAGATCCTACATGCCGCAGAGCAAATAAGCCCGTGCACCACGACTAGAGGGTCCACGTCCTGCAACTACTGAACCCATGTGCCGCAACTAGAGAATCCATGTGCCACAACGGAAGTTCACAAAACTAAGACCAGATGCAACCAAATCAATTTTTTAAGTGCTAAATTCATCAACTTAGTGATGTCTGGATTTTTTTTTAATCCCAAACCTTTAGCCTGTTCATTTAGCCTCACACTTCCAAGTGATCCTGAGTCATCCTTGAGGTCACAGCCAAGAGCTTTTCTGGGTTGTTCAGTGTTGAATTCTGAGATGAGCCTTTTTCTAAGAGAGGAGCGTGGAGCAGAAGATGGAGGCCCACATGTAGGGGGAACTGAGCAGGAGGACAGGAAAATAAATAGGATTTCCAGCAGGGCCCTGTCTGTCTCCATGAAGCTCAGTATACTCATTTCCCCAGCAAAAGACTTATTAGTTGCAGAATAGAATGGGGAGCCCACAGTAACGAGTCTTTAATTACAAAACTCTTTTGCCTTATTGCTTTTGTGTGGTCCCAGTGAAAATGAGCAGTGGCTCATTTCTATTAGAAATGTTAATTACTTTCCCAGGTAATTAGACTCACTGGGTATCGCAAGCACCTGACCTCCCTTCATAAGACCAGAGATGGGAGGGAAGGAAAAATTGGTTGGGGGGTGAGGAGGGAAGGGGAGGGGAGGGAGAAAAGGAGAGTGTTTATAAATGCTGAGAAAAGCAAAATCGTGCAAATTAGTTGAATGGAAAATGAAGTTACAGAAGCCCCCAGGGAAAGTCTGGGAGGACAGGAAATCTACTAGGAGGGACTTCTGAACATAGAGTGGGGATCTGTCATGAAGATGGAAACAGAGGCAAACCCCTCTCAAAATGATGGGCCCTTGGAGATGTTCCCAGTCTTACAAATGAGGCTACTAGCACCAGGCTCTCAGAGACTCCCTGGGGTCACACAGCGTGTGGAGGCAGGGCTGGGACCACAGCCTACTGAATATTCCCCCCCTTCCTTCCTTTCTTCCTTTCTTCTAGAAGCATTCATTAACTGCGTGGGAAAGGCAACCAGGAGAACAAAAGAGACACAGTTACAGCTCTCAAGGAGTTTTGGGTCTGGGGGTGCAGACAGGTATGATGGCAATGTTGCTGTGAAGGAAGCCCATAGGAGGCTGTGATGAAGGATAATTGGGTAAGAGGACCTCAGTGAGGATGGAGTAGTGAGGGAGGGCTTTCTTGGGGGAGGTGGCTTTTCTCCTGAGACCACGTTGGGAAGAGTCATGCTACTTGAATAGTTGGGGTGAACAAGCGTATTATTAGTGTTGTGGGTTAAATAATATCCACCCCACATCAAATTCATATCTACCCAGAACCTCAGAATGTGACCTTAATGGAAATAAAGGTCTCTGAAGAAATGATGAAATAAGATGAGGTCTTACTAGATCAAGGTGGGCCCTAAATCCAATGATCGGTGGCCTTATAAGAGAGGAAAACTGGCCACAGACATACAGGGTAGAGGCCACATGCTGCTAGAGGCAGAGATCAGAGTGAGACAGCTACAAGTCAAGGAACAGCAAGGACTGCCAGCCACCACAGAAGCTGCAAGAGGTTGAAAGAATGCCCCCAGGGTCCTCAGAGGAAGTAGGCCTGATTTCACTGGCACCTGGATTTCAGACCTCTAGCCTCCATAACTGAGAAAGAACGTCTGCTATTTGAAGTCACCTTGTTTGTGGTACTTTGCTAGCAGTCCTATCAAACTAGCATACTTGTATCTCTGACACCACAGACTAAATTCCCAGAGTAAGACAGCTGGAGGTCATGGTGGGAGCACTGGTAAAGTGTCCAGCCCTCCTGCTAACCCACCTTGTCTCTTTGAGCAAGTCATTTCCCACTTTGAGTTTTGATCTCATGAGGAAGAGTTTGGGGTTCCCCACCACATGGTCAGGGACCAGCTGAATCAGCACCACTTTGGGGGGTCTGTTTAGCATCACATCCCTGGGCCCCTCCTCTCCTCCTCCCCACCCTGAAACCTGCATCTCTGGTGGGGCTCTGGAATCTGTATTTCTAACAAACTCCCCACGAGAGGAAGCCAGACATGTTACCAAGTCCTCAGAATCTCTAGATTCTAACACATGCCCTGAGGCAGGGGTCCCCAGCCTCCAGGAGCTAATGTCTGATGATCTGAGGTGGAGCTGATATAGTAATAATAAAGTGCACAATAAATGTAATGCACCCAAATCATCCCAAAACCATTCCCTCACCCCAGTCCATGGAAAAATTGTCTACCGCGAAACTGGTCCCTGGTGTCAAAAAGGTTGGGGACTGCTGCCCTAAGGGTCCTTCTAGAGCAGCATGTGTATTACTCTAAGGACTAACCACTCTGGCCGTGAGAGGCACCTGCCCATCTGTGCTGACCTAACAAGCTGCTGTGTCTGTGAAAAACCCCAGACACCCAAGATGCCAGGAGAGGCTCACGCCAAGAGAGGCAGTCTTGGTCCTCAGATTCATTAAAGAAGCTGTTTACAGAGCCCTGCTCCTCTTTTAATTTGTTTGTCTTTTCGATTGTGTAATTGAATCTCAGCCGCGGGGCTCAGCTGAGCTTCACCAGGGAAGGCAGAAAGCCGTCAATACCCAAGAGTGACTGACAGTCGTATCCAAGGCGAGAAGCTCTGTGGGCAGAGAGCAGAAAGGCTTGAATCCTGCCAGCCTTCAGAAGCAAGGCCATGTGTGCAGGGGAGGGTGCCTGGACTTTGCCAATGTGACAAACCAGGGTTCAAATTTCAGCTCAGTCACCAGCCAGCTGTGTGACCTGGGGCAAACTGCTAAACTTCTTTGTTGCTCAAATTCCTCATTTGTGAATCCAAGGATAACTACCCACCTGGCAGGGTTGCTGGGAGAACTATAAGAAACAAGCTCATGAGGACCCAATGACTTGTGGGTGCCTAGTAAACTATAAATTATTATTGTCATTATTGGGACTTCCCAGGTGGCACTAGTGGTAAAGAACCTGCCTGCCAATGCAGGAGATGCTCATTCAATCCCTGGGTTGGGAAGTTCCCCTGGAGGAGGAAATGACAACCCACTCCAGTATTTTTGGCTGGGAGAATCCCATGGACAGAGGAGACTGGTGGGCTACAATCCATAGGGTCGCAAAGAGTCTGACACGATTGAAGCGACTTTGCACACACATTGTCATTATTGTTATTATTACCATTGAACAGTAGAAAGCTTGCCCTGGAGAATGCTAGTCCATTTGGCAGGGGACAGTGCACAACTGTTAGAGCTGGAAGAGATTATGAGAAGGCTGTTAGATGTCATGGAAAGAGCCCAGGATTGGAATCAGAATTTCTGATTTTGAGTTTCATTTCTGCTGTATATCCTCTGCAGCCCTGGGCAAGTCACTTAAACTCTCCGAGCGCCAATGTCCTCATCTCCAAGTGGAGCCCAGAGTCCCTGTCCCCTCACCTCTCCTGCAACAATCAAACAAGACAACGTTTGGTAAATTGGGTAAATGTCCAATCTTTCAACGTGTCCAACAAAGAGGTTGCTATTATCCAGCTCACTGGTTCATGAGCCTGGCTGCCCACTGAAATCCCCCGAGGAACTTGGAAAAAACACCAGTGCCCACACCTCTTCCCAGACCAAACAAATAGCAGTCCCCCCAGGGCTAGGATCTCGGCAAGGCCTGCTGTCACTAGAGCTGAGGGTCTGGCCTAGAGCTCCCTTTCTGCAGAGGAGGAAGGCGGGACCCAGAGAAGGGTGGGATCTTGCCCAAGTTCACATAGCAGGTTATTAACCCTCTGGAGTGTCTCTTGCTCCACCCTGCCCTCTGCCAGCACAAGATCCCTCAAGGCACATTCTCAGGGGCCCATCAGAAAGGATTGCTTGTTTTGAACAGTCTGCCTGGGGACCTGGGAGCACTGGTGTTCACCAGGAGGGCTGTGGCCAGCAGTTCCTCAGCAGTGGGCACAGACCCAGCAGTGGTGCCCCGTTCCTGCACCATCGAGAGAGGCCAGGACCTTCCTGCAGGTGTCCTGGCTGGGGACAGGGGACACAGAGGTGGTCATGGCAAACCACGGTTAAGAGGTGCTGGCAGGAAGCAATTAGAAAGCAAGGTGAGCAAGCATCAAACCCACCTCATTCTGACTCCCTTGCTGCCATGGTCTAGCTGTGTGTGCCCATTAAGCAGGTGGAATAAATGAGAATTTTGCTGTTTAAACACAGTTTCCCTGCCCAGTGGGCTCTGGCTCCTGCATCTTAGAAATGCCTCCTTCCACCCTGAAGTTCAGCCCAGCCCTTTTGGTGAATCAGCCTTTTGTGGGTAGGAACAATTCCAGGCAGCTCTTTGGTCTATAACAGAGCAGGTGGGGAGTTAAAGAACGAGGCTAGGGTGCCCAGAGAAGGCTAGGGAGCAGAGGCAATGAGGCCTCGGCCTCTGAAAGGCTACATAGGGAAGGGGGCCCAGGAGCAGGGTTAGGACCCTATGAGGAAGCCCAGAAAGCAAGATTTAGCCCAAGGGAGAGAAGTGAAACAAAGGAGCCAGCTGCCTAGTGAGATAGTGAGCTCCCCGTCACACCAGAATTATGTCTGCGGAAGTTGCCCGGTCCTGGTAAGGATGGTATCCACGAGATACCTGTCTTCAATAGACACATGAACTAAATGAACACCAAGGGCCCTTCCATGCTCATATTCTGTGTGTTGATGAAGCTGAAGTTCCAGTGACTAGATTTGCAAAAAAGTATTCAGGCAGACATTCAAGCCGTAACTTCATCACTTGTTAGTTGCGTGACCTTGAGCAAGTTATGTGATCTCTCTGAGGCTGTTCCCTCATCTGCCGTACAACAATCATCACATCTATTTCAAATGACTGGGGTGAGAATTGAACAGTTCACTGGTGGCTCAGACGGTAAAGAATCTGCCTGCAGTGCAGGAGACTCAGGTTTGATTCCTGGGTCGGAAAGATATCCTGGAGAAGGGAATGGCAACTCACTGAAGTATTCTTGCCTGGAGAATTCCATGGACGGAGGAGTCTGGCAGGCTACAGTCCATGGGGTCACAAAAAGTCAGACATGACTGAGTGACTAACACACACAGAGCACTTGGATGGGCCTTGTACACGGTCAAGTCTGAAACAGCAGAGCACCCCAGCCGCCCCCCTAATTGTGAGCAGGAGCCTCCCATCTCCAGTTCTTCCAGAAGATGCACTCTTTAAGCAGATTAATGCACAAAAGCAATCGTCACTCACATTCTTAGATGCACAGGTTTAAATGCTGGTCGCAGTCTCTTCCCATTAAGTCATGCTTCACAGAGCCCAGGCTGCTTTACAGGGAGGGAGGTCTTAATAGCCATGCCTAAAGGGAAGCTGTTATTGAGAGGAGGAGAAAAAAGAAAAACTAGGCCTAAAGGACCTTGAAGAATGCATGCTTGGTGCTGGAACTGAAAACCCACATGTCTGACTGCCGGGCTTTGCTGCTGGGTGGGAAAGCAAGTTCCTTCCTCCTCGCTGCGGGTGCAGACAGCCAGACACTCTAATCCCCGGGGCACCAGCTGGCTGTCTCCTCTACCGCCCCCTCCTCCTCCCCCGGGCCCACCCTAAAAATAGAAGGTGAGCATCTCCCTCAGCTGGGCCAAGGCCAGCCAGGGCCAGGGTGACACCACACACCCTACCTTCTATGCGTGCTGTGAGCAGGGGTCTCCTGGTAGAATGTGAGCGGCTCAGACATACTCCCACTTTGGTCTTCAAAGCATCTCCCCTACTAACTTAACACCCAGGCTTGGACTTTTCAGCTTTTTTAGAAACTTTTTATTTTGTATTGGGTATAGCCAATTAACAAACAATGCTGTGATAGTTTCAGGTGAACACCAAAGGGACTCAGCCAAACATATACATGTATCCATTCTTTCCCAAACTCCCCTCCCCTCCAGGCCACCACCTAACACTGAGCAGAGTTTCCTGTGCTCTATAGTAGGACCTTGTTGGTAATCCATTTTAAATATAGCAGTATGTACACTGGATTTTTCAGCTTTTAAAGTATTTTTACTTCTGTTTCCTAAAACTGTATCCCCAGCCCTCCAGAATTCGAAGAAGAAAATGGTCAAAACCATTTCCTGCAGCTAAGAATTCCTAGTTGGCTTGGAAATGATCTCTGGGTTAAGCCAGCAAACCTAACGGGAAAGTTGCGGCGGGGCGGGGGAGATTTTGGAAACTGAGAAGAAAGGTTATACAGTGTACAGAACCCTCAACTCCTTTTCCTCCCCAACACACACACACACACACACACACACACACAGAAATCACAGGAATCTGTCTTGAAGCTATCAAGGTCCATCCATTTGAGATGATAGCAGCTAATATTCTCATTTTGCACATAAGGGAGAGGCAGTGACCAAGTGGCCTAGTCTGTACAAAGTCTTCTAAATGGGTTCATACTTTAGAGAAGTTCATGACAAACTTGGTAGCCAAAACACAAGAACAGCTGTCTTCTCGGATGGACCACAGGGGAGGGTAAGAGTGAACATTCACTTGGTATTGCCATGCCTGTTTTACAAATGAGGAAGCTGGGGTGGTGAGAAGCGACTTGCTCATTACCATGGCCAACAGGTGGCAGTCAGTGAAAAGTGTTGATCACTCGGTCATGTCTGACTCTTTGAGAATCTGTGAAATGTACCCCGCCAGGCATCTCTGTCCATGGGGTTTTTCAGGCAAGAATACTGGAGGGGGTAGCCATTCCCTTCTCCAGGGAATCTTCCAGACCCAGGGATAGAAACCAGGTCTCTTGCATTGTCAAGCAGATTCTTAACCATCTGAGCCACCAAGAAGCCCAACAGGTGGCAGAGCTAGCTGCAAATCCAAGTCTGCCAAGCACTGAAAGATGTATTATTTGCATTATGTCACATGTGTTCTTATCTGAAAGCCTCTCTTGGCTTACTCCAGTGTTGAGAGAATTAGTTTGAGCCCTTTGGAAGCAAAGCTGTTCCCAGGGACCTGTGGTTGTCAAAATTTAATGAACACAAGTACCCCCCAGGAGGTCTTTGACCATGCCAAACATAAGCTCCATCATGGTCCAGATCAGCTCTAACTTTCACATGCACAGAGGCATCCGGGGAGCCTGTTAAACACAGATGCTGATGCAATGACTCGGGAGTGAGGGTGAGACCTTGCATTTCTAATACACTCCCGGGTGATGTTGATGATACTGGTCCATGGATCACACTTTGAAGTCTCAAGGGTGACAGCGAGTCTTCCAGCGCTTGAATCCCAGCATCACCACTACTAGTTGCACAAGACCTGGCAAGCTACTCAGCCTCTCTGTGCCTCCATTTCTTTATATGTAAAAACAAAAACATGGATCAGTACAGTGCTATCTTGCAGAGTTATTTGGAGGGATGAAGGGAGATGATGCATGCAAGTCAGCACAGTGCCTGGTGCATAGAAAAATCTCAATAAATTATTATTAGTGAGTTTTGTCATACATTGTAAGCTTCAAAAAATAATGTTCATAACGGCACTATCTACAATAACCAGGACATGTAAACAACCTAAATGTCCATCAGCAGATAAGTGGATAAAGATGTGAAACATATATACAATGGAATATTGCTGGGCCATAAAGTAAATGAAATAATGCCATTTGCAGCAGCATGGATGGACCTAGAGATTATCATACCAAGTGAACTAAGAGAAAGACAAATATATGATATCATATATGTGGAATCTAAAACAATGATACAAATTAACTTATTTATGAGACAGATTTAGACTCACAGATGTAGAAAACGAACTTATGGTCACAAAAAGGGAAATGAAAGAAGAGGATAAATTAGGAGCCTGGGATTCACAGATACACACTACTGTATATAACATAAATAGACAACAAGGTCTTACTGTATAGTACATGGAACTATACTCAATATCTAGTAATAACCTATTATGGAAAATAATCTGACAAAGAATAAATATAGATGTATAACTGAATCACTCTACATCTGAAACTAACACAACTTTGTAAATCAACTAGACTTCAATTCAAAAAATTAAAGATAAAGATAAATGAATAAAATATAAAATTTGTTATATATCCTGACCCAGGGATCAAACCCATGTTTCCTGCATTACAGGAAGATTCTTTACCATCTGAGCCACCAGGAAACTTCATGCTTAAAACCACCATGATTTATTACTTGTATGATTCTATGTTCAACTAAGTTGAGCTGGGCAATTCTTCTGCTCCATGTGAAGAAGCTGAGGTCTCTCTGTATTCAGTAGGAGCTTAGCTGGGAGTGATGCTGAGCTGGACATCATTCCCACCACTCTCTGCCTCCAGGGCTCTGTCCATGGAGCTTCTTATCACCCACTAGTCTAACCGAGCTTCTTTCACAGCCCGATGTCTCCCTCCCCCAGAGTGAGGGTCTGAGAGAAGAAGCCCCCCTACACACATGTGTTTGTCAGTCCTTTACTTGCATTGCGATTGCTGATGGCCCATTGACCCGAGCAAGTCGTAGGGACACAGTCTACGTAGGGCATGAACATTAGGAAGTGTCGTCAAATGTGGAGCCACCAGTGTAAAATCTATCCCAATCTATAAGCTTCCTTGATTATAAGGCCCTTGAAGACAGCTCATCCACCCCACGCATTGTTGTATCCCAAGTTGTAGGAGACTGGTGAGTACATCTGATCCTGTGACCGCCCTGGGAAACAGTTAAAGCAAAAAGATGATCTCCATTTGCAGAGAGCTGTGAGAGTTTGGCACCATGCAGCTAGATAGGGGCTGGCGCCCAGGACATCAAGGTCTGTCATCCTTTCCTCTCCACTCTTCCTGCTAATCTTCTCATGTAGTCAGTTTCTGCCAGCCCCTCCTTACCACATGTATCTCCTTTCTCCAGGCTTCCTGGTAGCATCGTTAATTATTTACAAATGAACAGTTAAATGCACCAGGATACGTGCTATGTAAAGGAAACCTGTGGTGACTCAACAAGTAATTAAAATAATCATTTATTCCATAAGCATTCATCAGGGCTCACCTGATACAGTGCTTTACCAGGCACTGTAAAGTGGAGGTGGAGGGACAATGGAGGAGTTGAGAATTAGAAGATGGGGTCCTGTCCTCAGGGAGCAAAATCACTTACACTTTCAGCAACAGATATTTTTCAGGAGCCTACTCTGTGTCCATCTAAGTGCCAGGCAATAAGGGTGGACACAGCACCACTCCTGACCTCAAGATGCTCACAGACTGGCAGAGAGACCAGCAAGCCAGTATCCCACATCACACGGGGTGTGTGTGTGTGCGTGTGTGTGTGTGTGTGTGTGTGTGCGCGCGCGCACGCTCACGTGCATGCTCAGTCCTGTCTGACTCTTTGCAATCCCATGGACTGTAGCCCATCAGGCTCCTCCGTCCATGGAGTTTTCCAGGCAAGAACACTGCAGTGGGTTGCCATTATGTATTCCAGGAGATCTTCCCGACCCAGGGATCGAACCTGCATCTCTTGCATCTTTTGACTTAGCGACTAAGCAACAACATTCACATCACTTAGATGTGTTTGAGAAAGGTCATTCAGTGTGAGAAAGGGACAAACTCTACCTGATGGAGTGGCAGTGGTCTAAGAAATCTTCCCAGGAACAGTGACCCATGAATTGTCCCCAGGAGAGCCTTGCAGTCTGGGACAGGAAGGCACTAAAGATAATCAAAGTCACCAAGTGCGGGGACATGGTTTACCTGCATCCTGTGTGCAGAGCCAGTTTCTTAAGATGCAGGCATCAAGCACGTATAGGAGTCTCTGGCACCTACAGCACGTGTAAAGAATAAATGCAGGCGAGGGACCCCAGCAGGAGGAATGAGGGGCTGGGAAGTAAGGTGGGCACCAGGAGCAAGTTCTCGGAGCCCTGCGACTTTAGAACAAACCCCATCTGAGTTCCCATCTTGCCTCTGTTCCTTAATCAGGGACTACGGAAAATCAGGCTTCCCAGGTGGCACTAGTGGTAAGGAATCCACCTGCCAATGCAGGAGACACCAGAGACGTAAGTTCAGTCCCTGGGTCTGGAAGATCCCCTGGAGGAGGAAATAGCAACCAGTTCCAGTATTCTTGCCTGGCAAATTCCATAGACAGAAGAGCTTGGCGGGCTACAGTCCATGAGGTAGCAAATAGTTAGACATGACTGTGAGGCTGAACCCATATGGAAAAGCAATTTCCAACCCCACTCAGGCTCCTAGATTCCCCATCCTCCTTTTCAGGCATCCTTTTGAAGATCAAATTTCAAAACAAGTACAAGGGTTCTGTTTTTGACAGGCCTTGGAAAGATGGAGGCAGCCCCGTGGGTCCTCTAGGGAGGTCAGATCTAGGAGCCAACATTGTATGATCAAAATCGTGACGAGTTATAAGCTCAAAGCTCAGCAGTGCTTGGTTCTGATTCAGGGTCACAGCTTCCGATTCCTTGGTGTTCCTTCTGGGCCAGTGGGTCATTGAGATTGGTATGAGGCCCAGAACACACAAGGGTTAATGAGTTAGCTGCTTGGCAGTTCTGTCTGGGGCCTCAGCTTAAGACATAGAGAGAGGGCAAGAGAGATTTCTTACGGACCTTTGTTTTTTCATACATACTGGGAAAGATTGAGGGCAGGACGAAAAGGGGACAACAGAGGATGAGATGATTGGATGGCATCACTGACTCAATGGACATGAGTTTGGGTAGACTCCAGGAGTTGGTGATGGACAAGGAGGCCTGGCGTGTTGCAGCTCATGGGGTCGCAAAGAGTCAGACACAACTGAGCAACTGAACTGAACTGAACTGATCCCTCTTCAGGAAAAGACTTTCCTGCCCTTTACATGGTGAATTCCTATCCATCCTTCAAAACCCCATTGAAATGCTCCCCGTCTCTGAGAACTGCTCTGTCCCTCCATGCAAAATTAGTTATCCCCTCTTCTGTACTCACACTGTAGCTGGAACATGTAAACACAAATACTTTATCATCCTCTCTGTTCAGCGAGAACTTTCCTAGAACAGAGGTGGCCTCGTCTCTCTGTAGCTCCAATGCCCATCATAAGAGCTCCTATGTGCTACACTAATAATAACTACTACTTACTAAGCACAAACTCTGTTTCCAGGCTCTGTGTTAAGAGCTTTATTTACACCGTTTAATTGAATCCTTACAACGCCCAGCGAGCTGGGTTCTAATAGGATCCCATGTTGCAGCCAAGAAAACTGAATGATGAAAGTAGAATTCACTACATGTCCGATGCATGTGCATTCAATAAATGTGCAAATGAGGAAGTGACTGAGAGACAGAACTAAGAAATAAAGTCTTTTTTCTATTTTAGCTGCCTTTGCCATCTAGGGAAACGATCCCTGGAACAAGCATTTAGACTGAAGAGCTCAATATCCAGTCCTTAGAATCCTTACATGCCCAGAATGTGTGCTCAGTTGTGTCTGACTCTTTGCAACCCCATGGACTGTAGCCCACCAGGCTCCTCTGTCCATGGGATTCTCCAGGCAAGAATACTGGAGTGGGTTGCCATTTCCTCCTCCAGGGGAATCTTCTCGACCCAGGGATCAAACCCATGTCTCTTGCATCTCCTGCAAGATAGGTTCTTTACCACTAGAACCACCCAAGAGGAAGGTTGAATAAGAAGTATGGAATAAAAAGCCCTGGTTATAAAAAATCATTTCCCAGGTCCCCTAGAATGGAAGATAGGCCCTAGAAATCTCAACCTGCAGCAGATCATCACCTCTTAGAGGGCTGCTAGTTTTGGAATGTCTTTCCTTCCATAATGTGCTTCCCCCACTCCACCAGGACACCTGCCTAATCCTCCACCCTGCTTGTGGATAGATTTGTCTGCAATTTGCATTTCTCGGGGCATGATGATCTGTCCATCTGTGGGTGTTAATGCACACACATCTCCTTTCTGACCTTGGTTGTCAAGAACCATCAACAGGAATGCTGTGACCAGTATCCTCACAGATTGAAATGGATTTCCTCTTTCACAGCTTCTCTTTGAATCCAGGGGCTGGGAAACAACGATTATGGCAGATTCATGGCTGGAGTGTGAGGGTAAGAGCTTCTGGGCTCAGTCTCAAAACCACCGTTAGGTGATATTGTTGCTAGTTACACACCAGAGATAAGAAGTGAGTGAGCTTCAAAGACTTGCAGGAACCCTGACCCCAAACAGACACCCCCTTCTCAGGTCCACCCTTCAAACAGTCTAAAGATTTCCCCAATCTGCCCTTTCCCCAAAGCTTGTGACAATTACCCCAGGAGGGCAGAAGAGGTGCCTTCTTGCAGGTGCCAGCTACAGTCACAGAAATCATTTCAACATGAAAAAGTCAAAAAGATGAAGGCATAATGTGCTAAGCCATGCAACAGATTTATGCATTCATTTCATATAGAGATGACATAACTAGGATAACAATCAGATTTTGACATCTTGGGAAGTCTTGCCAATTAAATCACATCTAATAAGAGTTTATATTTATTGGACACTCATTGGAGTTAGGCTCTGTGCTAAATACTCCACAGGCATAATCTGATATAGGAAGCTTTCAACAACCCAAAGGGGAAACAACTGTTGGTACTACTCTCAATCTTTAGGTTAGAAAACCAAGATTCAAAGGGCTGGCACATAGTTTTCCATCCACAGGTGGTGGACCACAGATCTGACCCCAGGTCTGTGTGACCCCAGTGTCTCCATGTTCTTCTGCCAGAGTAAAAACCAAGTCCATCTTTGGCTGGCCAGTCATCTGACTGGTAGGAGCTTAAAGGCCAGGAATCTCAGAATCACAGAACTATACCAGGGCTTCTTGCCAAGCTCCAAGAAAGCAGATGGCATCCCCCCTCCTAAGGGGAGCCATCTACAACCAGTAGTCTCAGCAAACAGCCTACCTCCTCCTTATCACCCAAGAAGTGTCTACCTCTCCTAGTACCAGCTACACCTGTTCTGACTCTTGAAGGATTCAGCAGGAAGGAACGCCTTTACCTTTCAGAAACAACCTGGGCTGCTGTATCCATCACCCAGAGTGTCTGTTGACTATTTAGGATCCCTAGGTCACTGCTTGGGCACTTTACCACACTGAATCTCAAGACAACTGTATTTCTCTGGACCTCCTTTCTCGGTAAAACTGGGAATCAGACTAGATGTATTCTGATAATTTTGGCAGTTTGACATTGCCAGGTCTTCTAGAATGGCACTGTTCAATAGAAGTTTCTGCAATGATAGAAATGTTCTAAATCTGAGCTGTCCAGTATGGCACCCTCATGTCTGGTATGGCAGCCACATGTGGCTGTTAACACTTGAAATGTGGCCAGATGTGATAAAGGAACTGAATTGTTAATTCCTTCTAAGTCTGATAGATTTCTAACAGAGTTCCACTGTGGCTAGTGGCTATCATTCTGGGTTCTGCCATTCTAGAATTGATATTAAAATAATCGCTGGGTCCCACGAGACATGGAAGCCCATTCCATATTATGAGTAACATCACTATAACAACCAATAGGGTACCACAGGGTGGCTTGAGAGGCTTTAACCCCGCCACAACCTCCATCAGCCACTCGGCAATGACATCAGAAAAAAAGATATAAATTTTCTGGAAAAAAATGTTTCCTCTGCAAACAAGTCTCAAAACTATTTGCTTTCTACATTCCGTACATATTCTTTAATATACAATATTTGTTTTTCTCTTTCTGACTTACTTCACTCTGTATGACAGACTCTAGGTCCATTTATATCACTGCAAATCACCCAATTTCAGATCTAGAGGGGTGGGATGGGGGTGATGGGAGGGAGGATCAAGAGAGAGGGATATGTGCATACATATGGCTGATTCGCTTTGTTGTACAGCAGAAATTAATACAGCATTGTAAAGCAATTCTACTGAGCAAGTTTAATAAAAAAAAAAAATTAACCATTTGATTGGCTGCCTTGTATAATTACATTGTGTCCCTAACTCTTCTTATTCAAGTATTTTGGTGTCACTACTGCTTCTCATATTGGTTCAACACTTTAAAATTTTTCCAATTTTAACAAAACCATGCTCTTTGATCTTCACAACCATGCACTGAAGCAAGTACCCTTATTCCTATTTCATGGCTCAAGCAATTGAAGTTTACAAGATTCAGATGACTTCTAAAACAAAGAAAAATTCCATCCCAGACAGTGGGGCTCAAGGCCAATTGGCCTATTCTCTCAAGCTTGGTACTGATGGAAACCTGCATCTGTGATCATTGTCAACAGGTGATCTGTGGCCTGGAGGTATTTAATAAATGTACAAAGTGGAGAGAAGCGTTCCAGGTCTGGATGAAGAGCAGATGGAGCCTGGCTCAACAGAGGGAAGAAGGGCAGACATCACTCTTGGTACTAAAGGGGCCCTTTGTGGGGCTCTGATCAAATTTAGTGCTCTACGTGACCTCCGTCTCTCTGGTCTTGGTCACCTTCTCTAGACATCCCAGCTGGGAAACACCAGATGATCTCTGAGGATTCAGGCACCTAGGACTTGAGGAACAAATGAAGTGCTTTCTGCTTACCATGTTCCTGGCTCAGTGCATCAGGGAGATACAGGGGAGAAGAAGTCAGGGCTGTAAGAAGCTTTGCCAATTGGCCTTCATCATCTGTAGAGTCACCAAAACTGCAGCAGTGTGTGTGGAGGGGACAGGACAAAGACCTGGGCTCACCATCCTGGCCCTGCCATTTGAAGCCGTGTGGTCTTGAGCAGGTCACATAACCTCTTTTTCTGAGCCTGTCAACTGTAAAATAGCACTGCCATTCATCTCAGAGGCTGTAATGAGGACCACCTGAGACAACCAAGAAGCATCTATCAGTGATGCTGGTCCCATAAACATCACTTCTTTTCCCTGCCCTTTGTCAGCCAGCTGAGAGAGAGTACCCACTGTCTGCCAAGAAGTTCCCATCACTGGTTGGATTCACTGCAGGTTCCCACTCCACCCTGCTCTCCATCCCTGACCTGTGCTTTCAAGCTCTCCTGAATGCCCAAAATGTGTCAAACCCACTTGGTGAGTCAGGAGACAGAGACAAGAAAAGAAACATCTCCATGATGGGCAGCGAGGATGCCTCCCAGGATGGGATCCTTGGCCAAATCTTCCCATGTCTCAGCTCAGACAGTCTGGAAAGTTGCTCTCTTGAAGGGTCCGCCCAAAAATCACACTCAGACATCATCCTCCAAGTAGGAACAGCTCCCACAGCGACAAGGAAGAGACATCTGTCCCTCTCCTTCCTACCAACCCCCAGAATGAGCCTAATTAGATTGTCTCTTCTTTCAATTGCCTTGATGATCAGTGCCACCAAAGTGCAGCAATATGATGGCTCCAGGCACAGATGCCCGAAATGCCACACGCTTGCCAACCCCGGGCATGGGCACTTGGCTGATGTTGAGGGGCTGGAGTCCAACCACAGAGTCTTAGAGAGGGCACAATGAGATGAGATCAGGACGGGAACTGGGTTTCTGAACGGAAGTGAACATTTTCTCAAAATAGGCTCTGAGCCAAACTAGCGTTTGAAATCTTATTCCTGAATTTTGGATCTCTCATGAGAAATTATATCAGTCAAGGTCTTGGCAGGAAACAGAAGCTCACTCAGCTGGTATATTGAAGAGACTTTTCATGAAGGAAATAGGGTGGGCACACAAGCGTGGGCAGGATTCATAGAGTCCACAGGGAGTATGAGCACCCAGGGACCAGCAATGGTAGGAAGACCAAAAGTTCAAGGGAAGAGAAAGTTACTATCTCTGTTTAAGAGCTGGAGCCTGGAAAGGAGGTTGCTTACAGCTGCTGGAAACCCACAGTCAAGCAGGGAGGAGCAGGAGGCTTCAGCTTCCTACTCCTCTACCAGCTGAACCCAACCGGAAATTAAAGGTCAAGAGCCTTGCGGGTGCAGTCCAGAGAAATGGGCTCCTGGAGCATGGAGCAGGCCAAGGAAGGGATGAAGATGGATATGGGGCAATAAGGAGTATCCAGGTCAGAGGGAAAAGTTTTTGGTGTTGGTAATACTGACTTGGGATTAGATCTCAACTCTTACACATATGATATAAGTGATGACAAATTCCTTACCTTTTCTGAACCTCGGTATCCTTGTCTATAATGGTATATTATCCAGCTTCAAAAACTAGAACTAATGTTTGTAAAGATCGTGTTTAGGGGACTGGCACAGATGAAGTCTATAATTGATGACATAGAGGTGGCTGAAATATCACAGGCTTTGGAATCAAATGCCTAGGTTTCCTATCCTGGCTCCATCACTCTTTAATGGTGTGATTTTGGCAAGCAGTTTAACTGATTGGAACCCAAGCTTGCCACCTACTACATAGATATTGTAAGAACACTTGATTCAGAGTGATATTAACAACAGTATAAAGTGTTTATGGGGACTTTCTTGGTGATCCTGTGGTTAGGAATCTGCCTTCCAATGCAGGGGACGTGGGTTCAATCCCTGGTTGGGGAACCAAGATCCCACATGCAACAGGGCAATTAAGCCCAAATGCCACAACTAGAGAGAAGCCCTTTAGCTACAATTAAGACCTGATGCAGCCAAATAAATAGAATAAATATAAATAATATATGTAAAGTGTTTAGCATAGTGCTAGCACAGAGAGCATCAATAAATAGTCCTCATTAGAGATTGGGTAGAAAGTATCTCTCCTGCATGCCTGAAGGTTTGTGTCTCCCTCATGTTGACTTTGTTTCCCCTAGTAGGGGCTCTTGAACTTGAATTTCAGTGGTCACCACTCAGCAGAACCTCTTCTATGCTTAAGATTCTCTCCAAGTTCAGATACACAAGTTCTAGGAAAGACAGATCATCCATCTTCCCATAGACGTGGCTCCCTCCCGCCACAATAGGGCTATTCCTCCATCCAGAGAGAAAACCAGCTCTTACTTGATGAATCACAGAAGGAGGCCCAGTTGGATGAAAGAAAGTTTGGTCCTTCTGTGTCCAATGACAAAGGTGATGATTTCCCTAAATCATAATGAAGTTGGAGACACAGCGCAGAAATCCTGGGCTTTGATGATCCTTTTCCAGGTGAAGGAAAGGGTGGGCTCTGACCCAAGCCCACAGTCGACCATGAGCACCTGAAGGGTCAGGATGTTCTTAAGAACTTACTGCCCCAGCATCTGTCACAGTGATGCATCTGTCACAGTGATACACCCGAGCCCCACCACGTGCCAGGCACTAGGTGTATTTCACTAAACAAAGCAAATACAGCTTATGCCCTTGTGATGCTTACAGACTGGCAGGGGAGTCAGGAATTTTATGTCAGTTTGTGTTAGTCACTCAGTCATGACCAAATCTTTGCAACCCCATGGACTGCAGTCCTCCAGGCTCCTCTGTCCATGGAATTCTCCAGGTAAGAATATTGGAATGGGTTGCCATTTTCTTCTCCAGGGGATCTTCTTGACCCAGGGATCAAACCCAGGTCTCCCACATTGCAGGCAGAATCTTTACCATCTGAGCCACCAGGGAAGGAATTTTATAAGTAATCACAAATGTTATAGCTGTTATGAAAAGTAACATAGGAGATTCACTGCCAGCTGGGAGGCACAGGGTTACAAAGGATTGTTTCCATCATAAGCAGAAGAAGACATCAGATAAAATAAAGTCAGCAAAGAGTGGTAGATGCAGTTCAAGCATCTAGTGGTAGATGCAGGTAGAACAGCCCTGTATTGTTGAAGAAAAGTACCTGGGATAAATTGCCTGACCTGGGTTTGTGCAGGCAGAAGAGTAGACCTGCCACAGGCAGAGGAATGTTGCTGAAACAAGGATAAAGCAGGAAACTTTTACTGACAATGTGGGCTGGCAAGGCAGATTGGAATCTAGAAGAGTCCAAATGCAATAATAAATCTCTTGGCCAAGCAGTTCTCCCTCACAGGAACTGTGCTGAGCAAGCAGCTGTGGAGGTGGAGCTTGAAACAGAGATGGATCTTGCAGTTTTGTGCAGTGCTTAGGTTGACTCCAGAGGTGAATTAAAACTAACAAAAGCTACAAACCAAATTCCTCCTAGCTCACATTCTGATAATATCAAAGGACCAGTCCATCAGCAGTGACAGTATGTGAAGTTGGATCTGGGAATGAAGGACAAAGACAGATCTCTGTTATCTCATTTAAAACCAGAGGTAAACTTAAAACTAATTCAAACTTCATGTTAGCCCAGCTCAGCTTGATCACGATGGAATCTCAATGATTAGCCTCTCATCCAAACCTTTTGATAGAGAAAAAGGTGTCCTCTCTTGAGTAGGGGAGAAGATAGATGATAGATAGGTAGATAAACAGATAGATAGATAGATATATTCTAGTTCAATCTCTACTGTTCTTTTAATCAAAATATTCAACATACAATTAAAAATTAGAAGATATGCAAAGAAGCAAGAAAATATGACCCATAATCAAGAGAAAAGATAGCCAATATAGATGGACCTACAGATGGCCAAGGCATGAGAATGAGCAAACCAGGACTTTCAAATAATTAGTATAAACATACGAAAGAATTTTGGAAGAAAACATATGCAGAACAAGTGGACAGACAGGGAATTTTAGAAAATAAAGGAAAGATGAGAAAAAGAACTAATTGTAATTTCTAGAACTTGAAAATACAGTTTTTGAAATGAAGAATTTAGGACTTAATAACAATAGATGCAATAGAAGAACAAATCTGTGAACTCAAAGACCCGTCACTATAAATACCTAAAACTGAAACACTGAGAAAATAAAACATGGAGAGAGAAAAAGAAGTAGGGGGAGAGAGAGAAGGAGAGGGAGGTGGAGAGATTTGTAGCATAAGAGCTAATGATCTAGGGACTTCCCTGGTGGTCCAATGATTAAGATTTCACCTTCCAATGCAGGGGGTGCAGGCTCAGTCCCTGGTCTAGGAGCTAAGATCCTACATGCCTTATGGCTAAAAAAACAAAACATATAACAGAAACAATATTGTAACAAATTCTTTGAAGACTTTTTTTAAAAAGCTAATGATCTAACATACTTAATAGTTGAAAAAGTAAAGTATAATTACTATAGGAGTATGTAACCCAGCAGTGTATTCTCCTCTCAAGTCTTTAATAATGCTGTTCCTTGTGCCTGGATCTCAGAGTCACATGGATCGTTCTTCCACGTCCTTCAAAGTTTTGCTCAAAGCTCTCCTTCTCAGTGAGGTCATCCTTGACCACTCTATACAAAATTTACTTTGTCCCACTCATAGCTGGAATTTCTTCTCACCATGTGCCTTGTTTTTTCCTTAGCTCTTATTGTTAATGAACTATATACTCTTTTTTTTTGCCATGCCACATGCCTTGCAAGATCTTAGTTCCCCAAAAAGAGATTGAACCCAGTTCAAGACAGCAAAAGCGCTGAGTCCTAACCACTGGACCGCCAGGGCACTCCCATTTCTTTTTTGATTACTTCACCCCTCTGCTAGAATGTACATTCCTTGCTTGGAGGAATTTTTAATTTTTTTTACCAATTTATTCTCTGAAGACTCTACTGAAAACATAGTAGGCTCTCAATAAATATCACTGATTAACCAATAGTGAGTAAAAGTTTTGAGTTTTACTCAAAAGTAAAACAAGGCAGAACTTCCTGGTGGCCCAGCAGGGGGCCCAGATTCAGTCCTTGGTCAGAGAACTAGATCCCGCCTGCTGCAACTAAGACCTGGCACAGCCAAATAAATAACAATTTCTTTTAAAGTAAAGAAGGGCATGACCAGTGATCCTCATAATTTATCAACAGAATTTCCACTTCCAAGGTATCTCCATGAAATACCTTTGAAGAGCAGAGAGTCTCCTGAAGTAAAAGAGGAGAGTGAGGATCTGTATGGGCATCAGGGAACATGGAGGGTCAGGCTAGAGAAGGAGATCTCTGGGTATGATGGAAGGGGGACCAGAAGTTAACCATCTGGCTCAAGTTCTGATTTCATCACTCACAGTCACGTGATCTTGGTGCAGGTCACCTTGGAGAAACAGGCTTGTGAAGTTTGTAAGTAAAGGAGAATTTCTTAGAAAGTAGAGAAAGCTGAATAAAAAGCTTTTGGCTGTAATTGGAAAGATAAGAACATCAGGCAGGTCCCCTTTGAATGCAAGTGAAATTAAAATGGCCTAAGAAAAATAGATAATGTATAGGTTTACATAATTGAAAAGTGTAGGGTTTCATGCCTCAGGCTATGTCTAGATCTAATTGCAGAAAATAGAGTTCAAGAAATGTTCTCTCTTTGTCTCTGAGTTCTAGTTATCTGCATGAGCTTCATTCTCAAGCAGGCTTTCTCCAGGGGTTAGTTAAGAAGGATCCAGAATCTTTAGCTTTGTGTGCCTTCAGCTTAGCCACTCCAGATCATGCTATGCTCATTGGCCAGGCTCACAGCCAATTCCTGGATGGATTCACTGCGACCAGGAAGATTCAGAACACTGATTTGTCAGACCTGGGTGATGTGACCACCCTTGGCATTGGAATGCAAATTCACTCCGGCAAACCACGTGGTCTGAGAGTGGGGGTTCCTAAAGGGAAAATCAAGGTGCAATTTCTAGAAGAGGGAATGCTACACAGAGTTAAAAAAAAGGAGAAAAACCCACATGTTTATTTATGTAAGCATCTGGAATACAGAGACATGGAAAGCGAGAGTTGTCCTAAGTAAGTGCTTGAGGCCAAAGAGAGTATAAAAAGAAAGAATTTCTACTCAGTTGGAAAGAGCAAGAAAGGAGTGATGAGAAATGGGACAGTAAACAGAGGCCAAACCTTGTGAGCCTTATACATCATGTCTACAGATTTGGAAGTAGTCCTAAAAGCAAAGGGAAGCCCTTGAAACATTCCAAGCAAGAGATTTAAATGGTTAACTTGTTTTAAAGAACTCCTATTTACTACCCTGTTTAGAATGGACCAGACAGCAATCAGACCAGAGCTGGCCACCCATGAGGTATTATAATTGTCCCTAAGAGAGAGACGATGGAGGTCTATGAAGATGACAGTGGGGGTGGAAAAATCGGAAGTGTTTGACAATTTGTAGACATAATCCAAGCATTCTCTAAGCAGACCAGGATTTATCAATAGCTGTCTGCTGCTTCTCTGCTCTTCCACCTTGGGTTGCAAAAAGCCACGATAGGAAGGCGGTATTGTACTCGCCTCCTCCCCTTCCCCTTTCCTCCCCTACCCTCACTCCAGCCAAGCTTTTCCCAGCAGTGGGCCCCTGCTGTGAAATCTTTATGTAGATGAGCTGTATAAATTTGTGTGGATAATAAGGCTAAGTGTAGAGAACTCATGCTGGCACCGCCTGGGGTACGCACAGTGCCCCAGAGTCAAATACAGCCAGGTTATATTCCTGCCCTGCCACTTATTAGCTGTGTGCCCTTGAGCAAGTTACTTAACCTCTCTGAACTTCCATTTCCTCATTTGAGAAAGGAATATATTACATTAGCTCACAGAACGCTTGTGAGATTTAAATGACTGTGCTTGTGAAGGCGGGGACAGCATTTGGCACACAGAGGGAGCTCAATGGAGAGGAGTTCCATTTTCCTCCCAATCCTTCTCCATAGGTGCCTAAGGACTTCTTTACACCTATTTTCCTTTTTGACAGCAATCCTTCATCATGCCCCAGTTTTGTGATGCAACTGTGATAAATTAAATGCAAATAGTCAAGCTGCCTAATTACATTTGGCTTCAGTGACAATTACTAACTGTTTCAAGCCTCCTGGCAGGACACCACAGCTGTTGGGAAGCCTCAGGCTACTGGTTAGGCCCTACCGGGCCATGAGTTCAGTTAGGAGGGGATAAGAAGAAGCAAACGGTACTTATAGAAGTTAGACATACCTCTTTAACCACTGGGGCATTGGTTAGACCTCCTAGACCCCCTAGACATTAGCAAATTACTGTCGCTCCCCGGAAACATGAAGTTCCCACCACCCATTAATTCTCTCACATAGTATTTACTGAGGGCTTGTCATCCTACTACAGCTAGGGATTACAAACTATGAGGGAAATAATAAAAAATAACTTGAGTGTGCCTATAACCTGTGACTTGCTTCTAACCAATGTCTTTGTTGCTCAGTAGATAAGTTGTGTCTAACCTTGCAACCACATAGACCCCAAGCTCCTCTGTCTCCCAGAGTTTGCTCAGATTCATGTCCATTGAGTCAGTGATGCTATCTAACCATCTTATTCTCTGCTGTCCCTTTCTCCTTTTGCCATCAATCTTTCCCATTATTAGGGTCTTTTCCAGTGAGTCAGTTCTTTGCATCAGGTGGCCAAAGTATTGGAGCTTCAGCTTCAGCAACAGTCCTTCTAATGAATATTCAGAGTTAATTTCCTTTAGGATCGACTGGTTTGATCTCCTTGCAGTCCAAGGGACTCTCAAGAGCCTTCTCCAGCACCAAGTAGTCAAATGCATCAATTCTTCTAACCAATAGAATACAGCAAAAGTGTAAGTGATTATGTGATTGTGTTACGTTGGATTACAGCATGCTTCTTAGTGGAATCTCTTAGCCTCTTCCAATTTCTGAGCAAACAAACAGCCACCTTAGGGCATGTCATGCATCAAAGAACTGCAGGCAACCTCTAGGAGCTGAGGGCAACCTTCACTAAGAGCCATCATGAAACTGAAGCTCCCAGTCCCATAGCTCAAAAACTGAAACCTGCCAAGAACTGAGTTGGAAGCAGACCCTTCCTCAGTCAAGCAACCAGATGAGACCCCAACCCTAACCATTACCTTAGTTATAATCTCATAAAGACATACCTACGTCATGTCCAACCATGTCATGGTTGGATGGCATCACTGGCTCAATGAACATGAGTTTGAGCAAACTCCAGGAGATGGTTAAGGACAGGGAAGCCTGGCATGCCTCAGTCTATAGGGTCTCAAAGAGTCAGACATGGCTGAGCAACTGAACAACAATGTCCTGTGCAGACTTCTAACCCACAGAAACTGTGAGATAACAAATCCAAGTTGGTTTAAATCGCAACTTTATAGTACTACTGTTATGCAGTGGTAGATAGCTGATATATATGCTAAGTATTAAATGATAATGGCTCAATGAATGAGAAATTAGAGAAAATTTCTAATCAGAAAAGGGATAGACCAAGACAGATTCAACACATATATATCTATTTTAAGCTCTGTTTACGCAGATTCTATCTAATTATTCTGAGAGCTGGTGGAGATGACTTATTCATATGGGTAGGCCAACTGCTGTAACTAACAACCCAAACCCTTAACGAGGATGACCACAGTAAAGGTTTACTTTTCACTCCCAGCAGAGTCCAGTGCAAGCTGTAGAGTAGCAGGAGAGGAAGGGACCTCTGCTTCACTTGGTCATTCAGGGACCCAGGCTATTGCTATCTTGTGGTTTCTCCATCCCCTGGGTCTCAGAGTCTTCCCCTGGGTCCTCTGGAGGAGATAGCATTTAACCCAAGCTTTGAAGGATCAGAGCCATCTTCACTCCATGGGCTGTTACTTAAAAACCAGAACAACCATCCTTTTCTTCCTGGATAGGTACCAAATGAGAGCAGAGGGAGGAAATCCACAGAATTCAGGACAGGCCGAGAGGTGACGGTGAGCATATTCACCAGCTCCTGATTGGAGGCTGGGAACTTTCCACTTCCATCTTTTCTGTAGCATGGATGATTTTAGCAGAAATTTACAAAGAAGCATCAGGTGATGCAGCAGGTAATAAACTTATGGAATTCATTTCCCCAGGAGGCTGCTGAGGTGGAAATTTTCAATCATTTCCCAAAAGGCTTAATTAAGTCTATGAGTGATTGATTCCTAATGGATTATCAAAGCCTGTTAGGAAGCAACTGCTTAAACTTTAAGGTTGAAGTCTTAGAAAACAGGGGTCCTTTTTATAATACTTCTGTCTGCACCTCTGTCATAGGAAAATATTAGGTTGTATATATCTCCAAGTTGATTCCCTGTTACAATGCAGTTAGAGAATCACTATAAGAAGACATTTGAACCAGGAAGGACCAGTCTAGGGCACCTGTGCCATGACTCCTCTTGAAGGGTTCACAGCAGATATTACTAGTCCATCACAGCACTATTTGCTGCTAGGTACCATGATGGCTCCAGACTCTTTCCTAGCAGAGTCACTCCTTGGCCATCCTCAATAGACTCCCATCTCTTCACAGAAGGTGAAAACAAGGCCCAAGGAGAAGGAGAGATTATTTCAAGATGTTTGCTCCACCCTCCCACTTCCATCTTTTCTGTATCCCTTTAAACCCTCTAGCCAAGCCATATAGTATGAAAATCCAATAAAATCCAGGTGTCCAGTCTGATGTTTAATCACCTCTATGCCAAGTAACTGAGAGACAGGCAATCCTGCTACCCCTTCTCTCCTTCACTGTTCATAAATCTGCTACTTGCTTTCCCATAATGAAAGTCCAGACTTAGGAGATAGTAATACATGAGAGTCAGGAAGAGGGTCGGGGAGAGGATGAGATGGAGGAAGGATGAGCAGGAAGAAGAGGAGGATGTGGAGGAGGAAACGGGAGAGGAAGGAATCTTTTGTGTATGCATCACATTTGACATTTTATAAACACATTTATACTTACTGTTATTATACTTAACTCTCACTGTATCCTCAGCTTCATAAAGAATGAAAAAATGAAGTTCAAGGAAGTAAGCTACTGCCTAAGATCCCACAACTCCTAAGTGATGGAGTTAAGACTCAAGTCAGACCTCTGTACCAGCTGAGCTCACTTTCCATTTCTCCACACAAATTCATCTGGAAGCAAATCTATCTCCTTGTCTTGCTTCAGACATTCCAGTCTTCCACGTGGATTGAGAGGGCAACTCAGCTACATCAGATCCTGTCTCCTGATAACACGACTTATTCCCTTGGCCTGTGCTGTTTCATCTCTCTTTCTCCCTCTGCTCAGAGAATGAAGACACATCCAGCGATGCCCTAGCAGAGAATGTCGCTCTGTGGCAGCTGAGGAAGCACTCAGGTACCAGATGTCCACCATCTCTCAAGCCAGATCTCCATCCCTCTCTAAGGATGATGTCAGAGGCACTGAAAACAACCTAATTTCCCAACTGCCTATTATTGATTCACCCAACAAATATTTATTGAGTGTTTACTATATTCTGGGCACTGGGCCACATCCTGGGGACACAGCAGGGATAAGACAGTTCACGGAGGATAAATAATGAACATGTTTATAAACGAGTGAAAATAATTTCAGATGTGACACATATAATAATGAGGGTCCTCCAACAGAAAGGAACTAGGAGAATAAGGAGGGCTAGCCTACTACTTTAGACAGACTTCTCTGAGGAGGTGACTTTGCAGTCAAGACCTGAAGGATGGAGTGGAGCCATCTGTGTAAACAGAAGAGAGAAGAGCACCACAAGCAAAGTCAAAGGCTCCAAGGCAGGAAAGCTTGAATGCAGGAGTGGAAGACCAACAGGAAGCTAGGGTAAGAGCTGTTATCCCATTTGAAAGATGAGCAAACTGAGGCCTGGTGAGTTGGAGTGACTTGGCTAAGATCTCAGGGAAACTTTTGAGTGGCATTTATTAAACAGATATCTCCAAATGGATCGTGATGTAGTAAACAGTGTCCCAAGGTCTTTGTCAGAGAGCAGCCTTCACTGCACCTCTCCCTCCCATTCAGTCTCACTCAGGATATTCCCAGAAGAACATCACAGTCAACTCCCAGGGAGCTGACCACAGTGCCACCAGATGGAGATGATCATCTGAACTAAGGCAAGACTATGAGAAAGGAAGGGAGATGCTCTCTGAACAGGGGAGCACCTCTCTGCTTTCAAGTGTCCAGAGAACAGCGGAGATGGAAATGGCGCATCAAATGACATGATCAACAGGGCAGGTGGCTGGTTTGTTTTCCCAAAAGCATCAGCTGATCTCAGGAGCTGGCTTAGGATTCCACTGTATGATGTCTGTTAAGGGAAAGTCCTCTGTGGTCTGTTTATTTGTTTTTGGCTGTGCCATGTGAGATCTTAGTTTCCCAACCAGGGATGGAACCCATACTCCCTGCATCAAAAGTAGGGAGTCTTAACCACTAGACTACCAGGGAAGTCCCTGTGGTCTCTCCATGTCATTAATAGTTCAACAAACTAATCTCTGAGAAATTATTTTATCCCTCAGTCTGGGTTCATCCCTCCCCTCTAAATTGGAATCTGTACCCAGTAAGCACCTAGTAAGTATCAGTGGAGTGAATGAGCAGGGTAAATGCAGAAAGAGAAGAATGCAAAAGTGCATATGCCTATTCGTTCATTTAGTTGTTATTTATCAATAAACACTGCATGCCTGACATCTGTCTAGCATTCTGCTAGATATGAGTGGGGAGGAGATAAAAGATGGTGAAGACAGATTTGTTGATTCATGCACTCACTCACCTGTGTTGGGCACCTGGATTAGCATTTCACATCGCATTGTATTTATGTGGTTTCATTTTATACTAACAGCAGCCTTTTAAAAGCAAAATCTTCTTACTGTGAGTTGACTGAGCCAACTATGAGCCAAGTGAGTTGGGTCACTTGCTGTGAGCCAACTATGAGTTGAAATCAAACCTGACCATCAGTATAACCTCAGGCAAGTTATTTAACCTCTTTTTTTCCATCAGAAAAAAATGGCAACAAATTATTGCACTTCTTCCTATGTTTCTGAAAGCCTTTATCCAGTAACATGTGAAAGGGGCTGAGCAGAGATCTCAGCGTATGGTATGCATTCAGTGATTGGTAGCAAGTCTCATTATTATAACAGATATTATTTTTGATCCTCCTTGGAGTAGGTATTCTGTTCCCATTTTATAGAGCTGAAAGTCAGGGAAAATCACATGGCCAAGTATCTCAAGGAGCCAGAACTAAGTTTGAGCCTTGGCCATCCATGACAAAAATCTTGCAAGCTCATACCCTCTGCTTCCAAATAAAGCATTTGGGAGGCTGTTCAGATGACAGAGTAGAAATTTTTCCATCTGATGCTTACTTTTTAGATGGGGTCACTGACCAGTTGGAGGTTAAGCAGATTGCCCAAAGTCAACAGTTTTGGTGGAGCTTGGATTCAAACCCAACTCTCTTGGGTTCTTGGGTTCTCAGTCTGTGTTAGACAATGTATTTAACTCCAAAGATGCGAACTGAAATAAGGCTCAAGCCCTTCCTCTGAAGACACACAGCCTAGGGAGGATTGGATGATTAGAATGAAGATGGTTCTCCTGCAAAGAAAAACTCTTGGGGAACCTGACTATAGTCTTCACAAATAGATGTAGGACTGTCCTTTGAAAAGGGGAGGCAACACAATAAGATAGCACAACACATGGACTTTAAAGTCAGGCAAACCCAGTTTCAAGCCCCCCTCCATCACTTTCAAGCTTTGTGATCTTGAGGAAGTCATTTAATGTCTCCAAGTCTCAGTTTCTTTGTCTCTAAAATGGACATGATAACCTCTCCATACTGCTCACAGCCAATCAGAAATGGGCTTTGTCCTTAGTCTTGCCCCTTCCCAAGATATGTAAATCAAAGGAGTCTAAAGTCTATGTTCCATGAGGGCAAGTACTCCAAGGTCTTGTCTATTGTGGTATTCCTCATGGCTGGCACATGGCATGGGCACCATGTGGAAGAGGAGAGTGGGACAGAGCAGGCCCCCAGGCACAGAGGAAAGCATGAGAAAAGTCATGGAATTATGAAACATTGGGCAACATTCATAAAATTGGAAATAAAATAAGCAACAGGTATGTTTGTCTCTAAGAAGGTACATGGGGGGAAGGTAGGCAGAGTCATCAACAGAGGATGGGGAGTCAGGCAGCTGTGGACCATACCAAGGATCTGCCTTTTCCTACCTGTTTCCTTACCTGGAGTTGAGCATCAAATCTGCCCACTCTCACATTTCTTGCAAGGGTGCTGGGGTGGACACTGAGTTGTCTACTGAAGGCTATTTATAACCAATTTCTCCTTGACTTCCTCTATTAGAAAGGTTGAAAAGCTAAAACAATCTATTTGCCACCTGCCTGGGGAGTTTTTTAAATGGTTCTGGCCAGTGAAAAGGAACAGAAGCCCCAGGGGATCTTTTCTTTTCTAGGAGAAGTCGTGTGTATGTGTGTACATGCTATTGTGTGTATCTCTTTCTGCATTTGCCTCTTTCCCCTTCTAACCTACTAGAAGACTCCTGGGGATGCAGCACCCACTGTGTGGCTGTGAAGTGATGAGCATTAAGGTGTAGCTCCACGTGGTAAGCAAGGTGGAGTGCTTGCTGTCTTTTACAAACAATCCTTTAAGTCATGATGGAGAGTTTTCCATCCTTGGTAGCCAAAAGCAACCCCAGTACACACAAAAACTGGCCAGCCATCCTATCTAAGTAGCCCTGCTCTGGCCAGATCTTTGCTGATTTCCCTGCCTCTTCTTCGCCTTAGACCAAGCTTCTAGATGTTTCCAACTGGAGTCCTCAAGATGCCCCCCATCTGCTCCCACGAGATTTAGACTTCATTTCCAAACCATCATCCTGGCCTAGTGACCAGGATAGTCCCTTTGGCCTTCTGACTAGGGCACAAGGAATGTCTTTATCAGGGTGAGACTCAAGGTGGAGACGGCTTACACACTGAAGTAACCCAGATTTTGCAGTTTCATCTAGTGCTGCTTCCCGACAACTCTGTCTGCCACGTTGCAAACACCACACCACCTGGAAGATCAAGCTCCAGCGAGGCCTTTCCTGGAATTACGCTGTAGCGGGGACAAATGTCAATATGTTTATCCTTATGCTTTTTCTCTTCCACGTTGCCTGGAGAATAATTAGAATTATGATGATCTTTTTACTGCCGTCTTTTTACTTCCTCAGTAAGCTCTTTAAAACCAAAGAGATAGACCCAAGGGAAGCTGGTGATGCTGCTTATGCCATAACAACAAGCCAGAAAAAGAACAGGGAGCCAAAACACCCTGTCACCTGGGAGACCAGAGGATAGCTCCTTCATGTCTGGGAAAATTTTGCAAAGACTAGGAAATGGGCAAAATCAAGTGTCCTGCCAGTGGAGTTCTGGGTTTTACCTAGATCTCAAAGGGATTATCTTCTACCAGGATGAACACCTTAAACAGATCTCAATCAACAAAGCTATTTTCCAGCTTTATAGAAGTTGTACGAAACTCACAGTGATGAAAATGATCCTTGTCCATGATGATGGAAATGAACTTTAACTGGTAGAGATATAATTGATTTCTACCCAATAAGGAAAAACTAACCCCAGCCATTCCATTTTATTGCCCAATAGCAGTGGAGCTCACTCATGTGTCATCTGGGTCCAAGAAAGCATCTGTCCAAGATGCTTTCAGGGAGTCTGTTAGATCAAAACCATTTTCATATTAATATCATTTACCTGTTTTTCTCTCATTTCCTCATAGGTATATACGGTGCCTTTTGGGGAGCTAAATGACTTGCGATGTTACTATCATTGCTCTGATGGCTTATGGAATGAGTGCTTGTTGGTATGTTCCTGTGTTTTTAAATGTCCTCAGTTTTAATTTCTAACATAGTAAATATTGGTAGATCTAACCCACATAAACAAAACTCCTTGAGGTCTTGCATAAGCTTTAAGAGTGTAAAGGGATCCTGAGATGGAAACTTTTGAGAACTGCTACCCTACAGAATATTAACTAATTTTGCATTATACTAACTAATTTTGCCTCTATGAGAAATTTCATCTCAGCAGTCTTGTATGAGATGTATGTGTGGTTTTAATATCTTACTGGCCCTATATTAATTAATGAGTCAAATAAAATCTTTGTTCATATTACATCTGTACAAGTGTTGTATTTTTAACTTTTAAAAAAATTTACCCTTTAGGGACCTCTCTGGTGGTCCAGTGGCTAAGACTCCTCATTCCCAATGCAGGGGACCTGGGTTTGATCCCTGGTCAAGGAACTAGATCTTGCATGTATCACCTAAAGATCCTGCATGCTACAACTGAAGATCTCATGTGCCACAACTAAGACCTGGCACAGCTAAATAAATAACATTTTTTAAATACCCTTTAACACAGGGTTTGGAGTAGAAGAGAAAGAGGTGAAGAGTGACCGAGGAGAAGGTCAAGGGGCCTGGACCATGCTGAGGACACCCAGGCAGCACTGAGATGGCTGCCACATCCTCCCTGTGTCTAGTGCATGGAGCTGTAGGGAGGTGAGGGGATCAAGTCAGCACCTCAAACCACCCCTCATTGTTCAGACAAGGACAGCACACGGACCCCGACACAGCATACACAGGGTGCTGTGGTCAGTCCAGCAGCAGGGCATCAGCCCAGGCCCAGAGACTTGGCTGAGCCCATCTAGAGTTTCCTGCATGGAAATCCCTCTTTTCAATGGCCCTGTGTTTCTCAAACCCCTTCAAAACACAGTTGAGTTTCTTGACACCCAAAGGATGGTATGGTGTAGAAGAGAAAGTTCTGCTCCCAATTTTAAGGAGGGTGATGTCACACCATCCCCTTTCATGGCTTAAACTCCCAGAGAAGCCAGGAGATCTGCCCCAGGTGACACTGACTCATAGAACAGGTGACAGAAATAGACCGCAGGGACCTCCTCTCCCACCTCAGGACTCTTGCTACTACTTCTATGCCTCGTTATGTTTACAGATCCTATGAATTCTTGTGCTCAACTCTCCTAGGAATTTGTGGAGGCCTTCAGAGCTCCTGGGCTTCCCAGGTGGTTCAGCAGTGAAGAATCCACCTGCCAACATAGGAGACACAAAGGACACGAGTTCAATCCCTGGGTCGGGAAGATCCCCTGGAGGAGGAAATAGCACCCCACTCCAGTATTCTTGCCTAGAAAATTCCATGGGCAGAGGATACTGGTGGGCTACAGCCCACGGGGTTGCGAAGAGACAGACATGACTAAGCACGCACATGTTCTACGTGTTCAGAGTTCCCAGGAGGGAAAAGGGGCATGGCTTTTGTTGCCTTGGCTCTCACTGGCTGGTCATCCTCACTGAGCCTGGCCTGATTATGGAGACAATAAGAGCAATAAGCTAGCCAGGCCCTGGGCCCTTAAAGGGTGCTGAGCAGATAATGCTGACTCAGAACCCTTTTCTCTTAGAATCAGTCCCTACCTATTGCTCTGAATGGAATCCCAGGGCTGGCCAGGGAAGGAGAGTGGGGTTGAGGGAAACAAGAGAAGAAAGGAGAGCCTCCTCCCAAGTCACATCCGGGTGATAGCATAGCAGATTTTTTTCCCTGAGAAGTAGTTTTATTTTATTTATTATATTTATTTATTAATTGGAGTATAATTGCTTTACAATGTTACATTGGTTTCTGCTGAACAACAATGTGAATCAGCTCTCTGTGTGTATATATGTATATCCCCTCCCTCTTGAGCTTCCCTCTTAAGCCCCCATCCCATCACTATAGGTCATCACAGGGCACTGAACTGAGCTCCCTGTGCTGTACAACAGCCTCTCACCAGCTATCTATTTGACACATGGCAGCGGTGTGTGTGCTCATTTGTGTCCGACTCTTTGTGACACCACGGACTATAGCCGCCAGGCTTCTCTGTCCTTGGGATTCTCCAGGCAAGAATACTGCAGTGGGTTGCCATTTCCCTCCTCCAGGGGATCTTCCCAACCCAAGTACAGAACCCGCATCTCTTATGTCTCCTATATTGGCAGGTGAGTTCTTTACCACTAGCACTACCCGGGAAGCCCAAAAGTTAATTTGGGGCAAGGCTCTCCTGCCCTGACACCACCCCAGGTGGGACTTGAACCCACAATCCCTGGCTTAGGAGGCCAGTGCCTTATCCATTAGGCCACTGGGGCATTTACACATGGTAATGTATACATGTCAATGTTATTCTCAATTCCTCCCACCCTTTCCTTCCCCTGCTGTGTTCATAAGTCTGCTCTCTACATCAGCATCTTTATTAGAGCAGATTTTTTTTTCAAGGTAATCTTTTAAAGTGTGTGTGTGTGTGTCAGTGTGTGTGTGAGTACACAATATCTTTTTGATGTAGCAGACACAACATGATAAATGTATAAGTATTCCCAGGGTCCCTGCTCCATCTTGATGCTGAGTTGGGGGAATCTTGCCTGCAACCTCAGCCTACTACAACCCTCCTTCACTGGGGAGAAGCAGAAGGAATACTAATGACATCTGAGAAGCTAAAATCATCCACATCAGGGGTCTCCAAACTATGGCCTGTGGGCCCATTACAACCCTTTTCCTGTTTTTCATACATTCCGTGAGCTAAGACTAGTTTTTAAATGTTTGAATGATTCAGACAAAAATCAAAAAATAATAATAATTCATGATCCACGAAAATGACATGATATTCAAATTTCAGTGTCCACAGAGTTGTACTGAAACACAGCCATGCTCACTCATTTCCTTCTTGTCCGAAGCTGCTGCAGAGATAGTGTCAGAGCTGAGTAGTTGGAACCAAAACTCTGTGGTTTGCAAAGCCGGAACTATTTCCAGTCTAGCTCTTTACAGAACTTTGCCAACCCTGATCTACATGATAAGCTAGGAGAGAAAAAGTGTTAGTCACTCAGTCGTGTCCAACTCTTTGTGACCCAGAGGACTGTAGCCCTCCAGGCTCCTCTGTCCATGGGATTTCCCAGGCAAGAGTACTGGAGTAGGTAGCCATTCCCTTCTCCAGGGTATCTTTCCAATCCAGGGATCAAACCCAGGTATCCCAAAATGCAGGCAGATTTTTCACCATCTGAGCGAATATGATAAGCTAGGAGAGAGGTAGTATAGAATTCAGACAAGTTGAATGTCAAGATGAATGTGGGGGGTTGGAGGAACTTAAGGGGAAAGCAAAGATATTTAGCAGTGAGGGGAATCAGCCACCACCACTATAATGATACTGAGAGCATTTCAGAGGGTCTTCATAATGTTTTAGTGTTTTGAGACTGTTGTTGTTTAACTGCTGGACTCTTTGTGACACCATGGACTGTAGCTCGCCAGGCTCCCCTCTCCAAGGGATTTCCCAGACAAGAATACTGGAGCGGGTTGCCATTTTTTTCTCCAGGGGATCATCCCCACCAAGGGATCTCCTGCATTGCTGGTGGATTCTTTGCCACTGAGCCACCAGGGAAATCCCATTTTGAAAATAGTCTGATCAGAAGTCGGTAATCTTTTTTCTTATGATTACAAACATACAGTAAAAATATTAAAACATATAAGAGAGGGACTTTCCTGATGGTCCAACTGTGCTCCCAATGCAGGGTGCCCAGGTTTGACCTCTGATCAGGGAACTAGATCCCACACACCACGACTAAGAGTTTGCATGACTCAACAAAAGATTCTGCATGCCGTAACTAAGACCCAGTGCAGCCAAACAAATATTTTTTAAAAGCATATATGAGAGTTGTTTTTTAGTTGCTCAGTTGTGTTCAACTCTTTGTGACCGCATGGACTATAGCCCGCCATGCTCCTCTGTCCATGGGAGTCCCCAGGCAAGAATACTGGAATGGGTTGCTTTGCTCTCCTCTAGGGGATCTTCTTGACCCAGGGATCAAACCTGTGCCTCTTGCATCTCCTCCACTAGGTAAGCCCATATCTGAGAGTAATATACACCAAATTCAAGACATAATGAAAGGGGGAGATAGGAGGGAAAGGGGAGATGGAACTGTAGCAGTAATACATGATTTGTTACATTTTTTTAAATTTACCTATCTAAAGAAAATAAGCCAATATGTAATAAAAGATGAAAAGATTGTTTAGTGGTAGAGATAAAACCAAATAATTGATTTTTTTTTTTAAGTTGCCTCTGGAGTGGAGGACGAGGAATATAAAAGGCCAAGCAAGAGTCTTGGTTATAAATTCTTCTACACAATGTTGGTTTTTTTCTGGCTACTATAGTACTATAGTATGTACTATCATTTTGCCCTGAATCTAAGACATACATTTTTTTTCCACATTTTAGCATCTCTAAAATAAGGATGGATTTTACCATTGATTATAGAATACAGTCATCAGAGTTTTTCTTTTCTTGATGTTAAAAATCTTACAATCAGTGGTTATCTTAGGTTTTCTTTCAAAGGGACAAATAAAGAGGATTCTCTTTTTCTGGCATCCCATCGAGAGACCAAGAGAAAAATGAAGCATTGTTCTTTGCCTTCAGGTTGTGTTAAAAGATAAACTGAGGCATATTAAAAACTTTAAGAGTTTATTCGAGCAAAAAGCAATTCAAATGGGCAGCCGGAAATAAGAAGTGGTGAGGAGTAGGCATCAGTGGGATAGAAGCTTGGAGAAACTTTCAACAAATATATATTAACACATATATGTGTAATCTAGGGGCTTTCCCGGTGGCTCAACAGTAAAGAACACGCTGGTCAATACAGGAGACGCAGGTTCGATCCCTGAGTCAGAAAGATCTCCTGGAGGAGGAAATGGCAACCCACTCCAGTATTCTGGCCTGGGAAACCCCATGGACAGAGGACCCTGGTGGGCTACAGGCCATGCAGTCACAAAGAGTCGGACATGACTGAAGCGACTGAGTACACATGGACGTGGAATCTAGAAAAATGGTGCATACGACCTTACTTGTTAAGCAGAAATAGAGACACAGACGTAGAGAAAACATGCATGGACACCAAAGGGGGAAAGGAGGGTTGGGAGACTGCGATTGACATATATACACTATTGATATTGCACATAAAATAGGTAACCATGAGAACCTGCTGTACAGCAGAGAGAACTCTACTCAGGGCTCTGGAAGCAAAAGTGAAAGTCACTCAGTCCTGTCTGACTCTTTGCGACCCCATGGACTATGCAGTCCTTGGAATTCTCCAGGCCAGAATACTGGAGTGGGTAGCCTTTTCCTTCCCCAGAGGATCTTCCCAATGCAGGGATTGAACTCAGGTCTCCCTCATTGCAGGCAGATTCTTTACCAGCTGAGCCACAAGGGAAGCCCTTGCACTCTGTGGTGACCTAAACGGGAAGGAAATCCAAAAATGAGAGGATGCATGTATATTTATAACTGATTCACTTTTCTGTACAGCAGAACTCTGTACAGATAGAGTACAGAAAGAGACGTCTCTCTTGGTTCTTAACATCCCCCCTTTTTAAACTGACACAACATCGTAAAGTAACTATGCTCCAACAAAAAATGTTTTTCAAAAAACAGGCACAGTTCAGAAAGTTTAGAAAAAGCTACGTTAATAATAAAAATAGCTTTTACTGAGTGCTTCTCTGTGCTGGTCAGGTACTAGGTGCTTTATATTCCTCATTTAATACCTCATTTAATTCTCTCAATAAATCTATAAGATAAGGAATAAATAAATAAAAGAGGCAGAAGCAAAGTAAGAAAATTGTTGATTCGCTGTGGCTTAAAGCACAGTTGGCAGTTTGTGATTTGTTGTCCTTTGGTTTCAATTCTGTAACCTGAAGCAAGCACAGGGTTAGATTTTGGCATGCTCACATAGATAGCCATGGAATTAGAGCCACCTGATTGGGGGCAGGAGGAGAAGGGGACGACAGAGGATGAGATGGTTGGATGGCATCACTCGATGGACATGGGTTTGGGTAGACTCCAGGAGTTGGTGATGGACAGAGGCCTGGCATGCTGCAATTCATGGGGTCACAGAGTCGGACACGACTGAGCGACTGAACTGAACTGAACTGATTAGTTTAACAATTAATTAATTGCTTAATTAATTTAAAAATTGACTAAGAATGTCTCTAAGTGAGACAACTGCCTTGAGCCTGAGCCACATGGAATCCCAGGATTTATCTGTGTTTAATAAAGTGTTAGTCGTTGACTGACTCTATGCGACCCCATGGACTGTAGCCCTCCAGGCTCCTCTGTCCATGGAATTCTCCAGGCAACAATACTGGAGTAAGTAGCCATTTCTTTCTTCAGGGAATTATCTGATGGGAGCAGGAGAGCTTGGGTGATACACATTGGTTATAAACATCTCTTCTTAGGAAAAGAAGACAGCAAAAACCAGATTAAGTCATTTTGAGTCAGAAGATGTGATGAATCAGAGAAAACTTTGTGCTGGTCAGCAGAACCTGACCTGAGGAAAAAAAATTGTTCTAATTCCTAAATGTTATTAAACTGTCTTTGCCAAAGTAAAATAAAAGTACAAAGTAAAATAAAGTACAGAGTCAGTAGTAATTAAGCCCTCTTTCCTCTGGGTTGGTCTCAGAAGTAAGAGATTCTATTAAGAAGCAAGCCCACTTCCTGATAAAACCATCGCATGGGAGACAGCAGAAAGCGATTCGTGCTCCGTGGAATAGAGCGGGGGCAAAGGAGATGGTGACGAAAGATCTGAGCCTCGGGTGAAAGATTAGGACCGCAGAGGTTAGCACAAAAAAATCCATCCTGTTCAGAAGAAACCCTGAGACTCAACCCAGTTCTTCTCTTGTTCTTCTAGCATGCAAGAGAACAGAAGACTGAGGGGGCAGGCAGTCCCTGGAGCCAGATAAGGAGATGCCATTCCCTTGATTTAAGTGTTTAGTTTAAGAACGTTGAATTCAGTACCCACTCGGGTAATGTGTGGAGCCTTTCATTCAGCAGATATTTTCTGAGCAAACGCTGGGTGCTCTTCTAGGGACCTAAGATAAAGACCTCTTTCTTGGTTCTCATAATTTAAACTCTACTTAAATGATGTCCATTAATACTCTCAAAAATCCTATGAGGTGGTAGAGCTATCAGCACCCCTATGTTACAGATGATGAACTGAAGCTCAGAGAGGCTAAGTCACTTGCCCAAGGTTACCCAACTAGCAAATAACAGAGCTGAGATTTGAACCTACAGCATCAATGCTCAGAGTCTATGCTCTTAATCACTCTGCTATGTCACTCCTCTAGATGAAAGTGAAAATGAATGCCTGAAAACTGCTCTGTTCACATAAAAGTCACTCTAAAACAGGTGGTAAAAACTGAGTTTTACATGTGATCTAGCAATCCCACTCTTGGATGGATATATGGAAAAGATGAAAACTCTAATTCAAAAAGATACATGTACCCCAATGTCCATAGCAGCACTATTTACAAGAGTCAAGACATGGAGGCAACCTAAGCGTCCATGGGAAGAGGAATAGATGGACAAAGGAAGATGAAGGGATAGATAGACAAAGGAAGATAGATAAAGATAGATAAATGAATAATATATATATATATATATACACACACACATACATATATATATGTGCACACACATATATATACACATAATGGAATATTAGTTATAAAAAAGAATAAAATAATGTCATTTGCAGCAACATGAATGGACCCAGAGGTTATCACACTGAATGAAGTAAGTCAGATAAATCAGACAAATATTATATAATATCACTTATAAAAAATGAGTGTTAATCACTCAGTCATGTCCGACTCATCACAACCCCATGGACTATAGCCTGTCAGGCTCCTCTATCCATGGAATTCTCCAGGCAAGAATACTGGAGTGGGTAGCCATTCCCTTCTCCAGGGGATCTTCCCAACCCAGAGATCAAACCCCAGTCTCCTGCATTACAGGTAGATTCTTCATCGTCTGAGCCACTATAGGTGGAATCTAAAGCAAACTGATGATTACCAAAGGGGAAAGGAGGAGGATAAATTAAGAGTTTGAGGTTAACAGATACACATTACTGTATATTAATATACTGTGTATATATACTTCTATACAAACACTTCTATACCTACAGATATACACTACTACATATAAAATAGATAAACAGCTAGGACCTACTGTATAGCATAAGAAATTATAGTCAATATCTTATAATAATCTATAGTGGAAAAGAATCTGAAAAAGAATAGATATATATGTATAACTTAATCACTTTGCTGAATACCTGAAACTAACTCAACATTGCAAATCACCTATACTTCGGTTTTCTTTAAGTCTGGGTTTTGTAAATCAGACAAGAGTTAGAATTCCTTCCCACTGCTGGCTTCTGTCTCCATGAAGGCAGGGACCATGCCTAACCTGGCATCTTTGGATTCTCTAGCATCAAGCCCAAGACATAGTGATACTCAGTAAATATTTGCTGATTGAATGAAGGAATGAATTCATTTACCAGCAAAAGGATCTTGGAAGAACCCCCTAATCTGTCTTCCCTCTGGTTCCTCCCATGTATCTGTTCCTCCTTAGAGATATTGTGAAACTTCAATGAAGTATTTCAGATAAATACCACAAGGCCTAAACTATAGTAGTTCAGTTCAGTTGCTCAGTCATGTTCAACTCTTTGCGATCCCATGGACTGCAGCACGCCAGGCTTCCCTGTCCATCACCAACTCCCGGAGCTTACTCAAACTCTTGTCCATCGAGTCAGTGATGCCATCCAATCATCTCATCCTTTGTCATCCCCTTCTCCTCCTGCCTTCAATCTTTCCCAGCATCAGGGTCTTTTCAAATGAGTCAGTTCATCGCATCAGGTGGCTCAAGTATTGGAGTTTCAGCTTCAATATCAGTCCTTCCAATGAATGTTCAGCACTGATTTCCTTTAGGATGGACTGGCTGGATCTCCTTGCAGTCCAAGGGACTCTCAAGAATCTCCTCTAACACCACAGTTTAAAAGCATCAATTCTTTGGCTCTCAGCTTTCTTTATAGTTCAACTCTCACATCCATACATGACTACTGGAAAAACCATAGCTTTGACTAGATGGATCTTTGTTGGCAAAGTAATGTCTCTGCTTTTTAATAGGCTGTCTAGGTTGGTCATAGTTTTTCTTCCAAAGAGCAAGCATCTTTTAATTCCATAACTCCAGTCACCATCTGCAGTAATTTTGGAGCCCAAAAAAATAAAGTCTCTCACTATTTCCACTGTTTCCCCATCTATTTGCCATGAAGTGATGGGACCAGATGCCATGATCTTAGTTTTCTGAATGTTGAGTTTTAAGCCAACTTTTTCACTCTCCTCTTTCACTTTCATCAAGAGGCTCTTTAGTTCTTCTTCGCTTTCTGCCATAAGGGTGGTGTCATCTGCATATCAGAGGTTATTGATATTTCTCCCGGAAACCTTGATTCCAGCTTGTGCTTCATCCAGCCTGACATTTTGCATGATGTACTCTGCATATAAGTTAAATAAGCAGGGTAAAGATACAGCCTTGACGTACTCCTTTCCCAATTTGGAACCAGTCTGTTCCATGCCCAGTTCTAACTGTTGCTTCTTGACCTGTATACAGATTCTCAGGAGGCAGGTCAGGTGGTCTGGTATTCCCATCTCCTTCAGAATTTTCTAGTTTGTTGTGATCCACACAGTCAAAGGCTTTGACTTAGTCAATAAAGCAGAAGCAGATGTTTTTCTGGAACTCTCTCACTTTTTCGATGATACAGTGGATGCTGGCAACTTGATCTCTGGTTCCTCTGCCTTTTCTAAATCCAACTTGAACATCTGGAAGTTCACGGTTCACGTACTGTTGAAGCCTGGCTTGGAGAATTTTGAGCATTACTTTGCTAGTGTGTGAGATGAGTGCAACTGTGCAGGAGTTTGAGCATTCTTTGGCATTGCCTTTCTTTGATATTGAAATGAAAACTGACCTTTTCCAGTCCTGTGGCCACTGCTGAGTTTTGCAAATTTGCTAGCATATTGACTGAAGCACTTTCACAGCATCATCTTTCAGGATTTGAAATAGCTCAACTGGAATTCCATCACCTCCACTAGCTTTGTTCGTAGTGATGCTTTCTAAGGCCCACTTGACTTCTCATTCCAGGATGTCTGGCTCTAGGTGAGTGATCACACCATTGTGGTTATCTGGGTCATGAAGATCTTTTTTGTATAGTTCTGTGTATTCTTGCCACCTCTTCTTAATATCTTCTGCTTCTGTTAGGTCCATACCATTACTGTCCTTTATTGTGCCTATCTGTGCATGAAATGTTCCCTTGGTATCTCTAATTTTCTTGAAGAGATCTCCAGTCTTTCCCATTCTGTTGTTTTCCTCTATTTCTTTGCATTGATCCCTGAGGAATGTTTCTTATTTCTCCTTGCTGTTCTTTGGAATTTTTCATTCAAATGGATAAGCCTCTTATCTTTATCCATCAGAGGACAGACAGAATGAAAACCACAATCACAGAAAACTAATCAAACTGATCACATGGACCATAGCCTTGTTTAACTGAGTGAAACTATGAGCCATGCCATGTAGGGCCACCCAAGACGGACAGGTCATGGTGGAGAGTTCTGACAAAATGTGGTCCACTGAGAAGGGAATGGCAAACCACTTCAGTATTCTTGCCTTGAGAACGCCATGAACAGTATGAAAACCCATAGTAACTGCTCAGTAAATAAATCTGATGCCCCGGCCATGTGTCACACTCCTGGAGCACAGTGCTTGGCATAAAGTAAGTTCTCCATGAATATTATTTATTATTTCTGTTGTCCTCTAGATGGGAAAACACATACTCTAAGAAAACCAGAGGAATCCTGACCTAAAGATGGGCTTGGAGCTACCCAACTTTCCACTAGGATGTTCTGTCTCTTCCAAGGCTATCCATCATGGTTTAAGCCATAGCATCACATAAGGGAGCTGGAAGAAGTCCTCCTCCTCACCCCTTTCTCCCTCCCCATCCTCACAGTGGAGCCCAGCATGGCAACAACAACTTCCAGTCCAACCCACCCATTTTATACAGGAAGGAACTGAGACTCAGGGAGGAAACCGATTACACAGCCCCAAGATCATACAACCAGCTCCTAGCAGGGCTGAGAGCAGGACTTTGTCCTCTGTTCTTGATGGAGGAATAAAAGAATCACCAAAAAAAGCATTTATGACCTCCATAAGCCAGGGATGGAAATGATGGGAAGAGAAGAGGAAATGGAATTTCCTGTTGCCTGGAGCAACCCAAGGTCATCAGTCCTTGGAAGAAAGTAATAAACAATGGGGAGATTTGAATGCTTGCTAGCTGGACCCCAGCTGGAATCTTCCAGCCCGGCCCTGGGGTGGCATGGTGCTCTTGGAGCTGGCTTACCCTCCCCTACTTTTTCAGCTGAATGTCTTCCATTATCTTTCCTCCCTCTCACCATTGTTTGCCACGTCATAGCCTCCTAAAAGAGACACTGGGCAAATCAGAGGGAGCTGGGTCCAGAGGGACATCTAAACTCTTCAATAATAGGCATAGTACTGACCCTGGCCATCACCCTGCCCACCAACCAGAGGACTAGAGCAGGAATATGTCCCTCTAGTTGATCTTGCAGTGATCTATGGGGGTCTTGAAGGAAGGGTCCAGGGTGACCAGGCCGTGAGGGAGGGCAATATGGATTCTTGAAATATCATTGGCTGTTTATGGACCACCAATATGGAACTGTTTCACTCTTTTAATACCCAGTGGTGGCTGAAATTCTGCATTGACTAAAGTCAGACTCCAGACTACCGTCCAGCTCCCGGTTGGACACCTCCAGGGCCCCAGCTGGCATTCAAGGCCATCCAAAATCTATCTGTCCCCTGCATCACTTTCTAGGGTCATCTCCCACTGCCTCTCTCTGCATGAGGCTGTACGGTATCATGAAAAAGGCAATGGATGCAGTATCAGAAAGATCTGGATTAAAATTCTTGCTCTGCCACTTACAACTTACAAACTCAGGGGAACTCAGGATAAGTTCTCTGAGACTGATTCATAACAAAGGATAAGCAGCCATCAAATGTCTGGCACCGTTTCAAGCTCTAAGTGCTCACTTAGGACTCACAACCTCCCTGTAAAGAAGATCCCATCCATAGACTTATTTTATAGACAAGGACACTGAGGCACCAGGGCTAGTTCAACAGCTTGTCCAAGGTCATCAGCTTCCCAGGTACAGAATGAGAAACCTGCCAAGGTCAATCCTGTGCATTTGACTACATCTTTATATGACCCCCATTAAGTGGGGCTAGTGAAAATAAACTGTGAATGGGTACTGATAGCTCTAAAACTTCCATGCAAATGGACTCTTGGATGGATGGGTGGGTGGCACATGGCTGAACAGAAAATACTATGTATTTTTTTCTATTATTAATTTTTTAAAATTTTTACAATGTTGGTTGATTTCTGCCATACAACAATGCAAACTGCACATACATAATTATACATAATCCCCTCCTTCCCTAGCCTCCCTACCTTCCCAACATCCTATCCCTCCAGGTCATCATAGAGCACCAGACTGGGCTCCCCGTGTTACACAGCAACTTCTCACCAGCTATCCATCTTATTTACACCTGATAGTTGATGTTACTCTCTTAATTTGTCCCACTTTTTCCCTCCCCCATGTGCACAAGTTCATTCTCTACATCCACATCTCCATTCCTTCCCTGCAGATAGGAGGTTCGGGAGGAGGGAATTCCAGGCATGGGGCTATTCCCTGCCCGATGGGAGAAGCATGCAGGCCCCCCACTGTGGGCTCTTCCACTGGAGCCAAATCAAAGGTCATAAGCCCATATCACAGTATGGAACCTCAAAACCATTTCATCAGCTTCCAAATCCCAGTCAGATCAGGGAAACAGAGGCAACATAAATCGTGTTTCATTGAGACCAGAGGCCCTGCAGCCAATCTGCCACTCCCTCTGTGTAAACTTGGGCAAAGTATTTAACTGCCTGATGACTCAGTTTTCTCCTCTGGGGACAAAAACAACAACAACAACAACAACAACAGCAAAACAAACTTTTCTGAGGGGTGTGTGTGTTTGTCTGTGTGTGTGTGAACAGAGTATAGCACCTGACTCCAGCTAAGTCTAAAACTCTGTAATCCTGGGCTTTAGGGAAGGGTTGATATGCCAGCAAATCTGGAAAACTCAGCAGTGGCCACAGGACTGGAAAAGGTCAGTTTTCATTCCAGTCCCGAAGAAAGGCAATGTCAAAGAATGCTCAAACTACCACACAATTGCACTCATCTCACATGCTAGTAAAGTAATGCTCAAAATTCTCCAAGCCAGGCTTCAGCAATACGTGAACCATGAACTTCCAGATGTTCAAGCTGGTTTTAGAAAAGGCAGAGGAACCAGAGATCAAATTGCCAATATCCGCTGGATCATCGAAAAAGCAAGAGAGTTCCAGAAAAACATCTATTTCTGCTTTAGTGACTATGCCAAAGCCTTTGACTGTGTGGATCACAATAAACTGTGGAAAATTCTGAAAAAGATGGAAATACCGGACCATCTGACCTGTGTCTTGAGAAACCTGTATGCAGGTCAGGAAGCAACAGTTAGAACTGGACATGGAACAACAGACTGGTTCCAAATAGGAAAAGGAGTACGTCAAGGCTGTATATTGTCACCCTGCTTATTTAACTTATATACAGAGTACATCATGAGAAACACTGGGCTGGAAGAAACACAAGCTGGAATCAAGATTGCCAGGAGAAATATCAATAACCTCGGATATGCAGATGACACCACCCTTATGGCAGAAAGCGAAGAACTAAAGAGCCTCTTGATGAAAGTGAAAGAAGAGAGTGAAAAAGTTGGCTTAAAGCTCAACCTTCAGAAAACTAAGATCATGGCATCTGGTCCCATCACTTTGTGGCAAATAGATGGGGAAACAGTGGAAACAGTGTCAGACTTTATTTTTTTGGGCTCCAAAATCACTGCTGATGGTGATTGCAGCCATGAAATTAAAAGACGTTTACTCCTTGGAAGGAAGATTATGACCAACCTAGATAGAATATTTAAAAGCAGAGACATTACTTTGCCAACAAAGTTCTGTCTAGTCAAGGCTATGGTTTTCCAGTAGTCATGTATGGATGTGAGAGTTGGACTATAAAGAAAGCTGAGTGCCAAAGAATTGATGCTTTTGAACTGTGGTGTTGGAGGAGACTCTTGCGAGTCCCTTGGACTGCAAGGAGATCCAACCAGTCCATCCTAAAGGAAATCAGTCCTGAGTGTTCATTGGAAGGACTGATGTTGAAGCTGAAACTCCAATATTTTGGCCATCTCATGCAAAGAGTTGACTCATTGGAAAAGACCCTAACACTGGTAAGGATTGGGGGCAGGAGGAGAAGGGGACAACAGAGGATGAGATGGTTGAATGGCATCACTGACTCAATGATCATGGGTTTAGGTGGACTCTGGGAGTTGGTGATGGACAGGGAGGCCTGGTGTGCTGCGATTCATGGGGTCGCAAAGAGTCAGACATGACTGAGCGACTGAACTGAACTGAACTGAGGTACCATCCAGCACATAACCAGGCTGCCTATTATGGGATATGGCTATGACAATCACAGGAGATGGGATAGGATGAATTGGGGAGGGCTGTGAACAGGGTACAATGTAGGAAGAGTTTGGGGCACTGTAACTTGGAGTAAAAGCAGTTTTCCTGCAACAGTGGCAAAGTAATTGATTCATTGTTTACAAACTCCCTGTATCCCCTGAAGAGGTGAATCCTAGTGACCCCAAGGGTCTTCTGTTTCTGAGCAGGAGAGCAATTGCCTCCTAGGAGGAGCCCAGGCTGAGCTTAACTGTTTTGCCAAGGAATAGGAAGGAGGCAGTGAGGCCCTAGGAGGACATGTGGGACAGGACATGTAATTGGACACACAGGGTCTGGACCCAGACTCAAGTAACCCAGGGCAAGTCACTTAACTTCTCTGTGCTTCAGTTTCCTCCTCTGGGAAAGGGGATGCTAATGGTTCCTTGATTCACTGAATTGTGGTGGGAATAAAATGAGTTCATATACACAGGACACCTGGAATATTACCTCATCCATGGCGAAGAGCCCCGAGGGTCAGGCATTCCCAGTGGGTATCATCTCCACTGAATGCTTCTTTCCCTAAAAACACCCAAAAAGCCTTTTCTTAGCCTGCTTGGTTTAAACAGCACTCCACATGGCAGTTTCCCCAAGCTCAGTATCATTGTCTCCATCTTACTAGGGTGTCAGAGGTATGGAGAAAGCATCCTCTGAAAATTCGGGGCACCAGGTGAGAAGAGGGATGTCCTGAGAGCGGCACCCGCCAGGAATCCAGGCCCCCACCCTCAAAGCCTACTTGCATGACAGAGCATCCTTCCCCACCCAGGACCATGGGCCTTCACCAGAAACAGGAAAAAATTAAATGAAGCCAAATGGTCCATAATTAGAATGGTAATAAAGGCAGGGAGGAGGAGTAAGGCAGTGAACTCTATTAATAGTGCTAATAAATGTTCCAGGATAATACCGCTGTGTTCTGAACCTGCCAGTGGGAGGTGTTGCTTAACGCTCATTTGCATATTAATTTGGAAGGAAAATGCTGGGCTCTTTCTGCTGGGATAAATCAATTCCAGTGGAAGTTCTCAGATGGGAAGCTGCTAATTCTTCTTCCCTTTTCCTCCCAGCAGGAAGACACCCATTTGCTGCCAGGAAAGTATTTTTAAGAGCCACCATGGTGTGAAAAAAAAACTGGGCCAGAAAACTCCAGATCGAGTGCAGACTCTGCCTACGGCCAGAGCCACGACGGGCTCCCGAAGGCCCAGCTCAGCGGGGGCTCAGGAGCCAGGGTGAGACTAACCGGTTCTGGCTTCTCTGAAACAACACCGTTGGAGCAAGGATGCCAAGTAGATTCACCTTGAATTCCAGTGTTTATTGACTGGTACTGGATGTTATCAGAACATGGAGTTAAGAATTTGAAATCCAGGATTTGAGATCCAAGACCAGACTCGGAAGACAGTGCCATGATCAATTAGTAATGTCTGCCATGGGAAAGGGTACCTAGGAGAAGTGATGTCTGTCATGCTGTTTTAAGGAGAGTCATGCTTCATATTCTGGATCAGAGCTTTACGACAGGCCTTTCGAGGCATAGTGAGGCAGGCAGGGTTGAGAATGGGAAATGGGAATAAAACTGCAGAGCAGCCAAGCAGTTGAGAGGCAGTCCAAGAGTGGAGTGACCGAGGACATGACTGAATACCAGCATTGTTCTGAGCAGCTGCTGTATTGGTTGTCCTTGTTCAGTCGCTCAGTCATGTCCAACTCTTTTTGACCCCATGGACTGCAGCACACCAGGCTTCCCTGTCCTTCACCATCTTCTAGAGTTTGCTGAAACTCAGTTCCATCGAGTTGGTGATGCCATCCAACCATCTTGTCCTCTGTCGTCCCCTTGTCCTCCTGCCTTCAATCTTTCCCAGCATCAGGGTCTTTTCCAACGAGTCAGCTCTTCCCATCAGGTGGCCAAATTATTGAAACTTCAGCTTCAGCATCAGTCCTTCCAATGGATATTCAGGGTTGATTTCCTTTAGGATTGGTTGGTTTGATCTCCTTGCTGTCCAAGGGACTCTCAAGAGTCTTCTCCAGCACCATAGTTCGAAAGCATCAGCTCTTTAGCACTCAGCCTTCTTTATGGTCTAACTCTCAGATACATACATGACTACCAGAAAAGCCATAGCTTTGAGTATATGGACCTTTGTTGGCAAAGTGATGTCTCTGCTTTTTAATATACTGTCTAGGTATTGGACAAGCTGTTAAATCTGGGGAATACAGAAATGACTAAGATAATGCTTTCTTAGACAAATGACATACAATATCACTTATATGTGAAAGCTAAAATACAACACAAATGAACTTATCTATGAAACAGAAACAGATTCACAGATACAGAGAACAGACTTGCAGTTGCCAAAGGGAAGGAAGGATGGAGTGGGAGTTTGGGGTTAGCTGATTCAAACTAATATATATAGAATGGGAAAAAAAACAAGGTCTTACTGTAGAGCACAGGGAATCATATTCAATGTTCCATGATGAACCATAGTGGAAAAGAATATGAAAAATGTATATATATGCACAACTAAGTCACTTTACTGTAAGGCAGAAATTAACACAACATTGTAAATCTACACTTCAATAAAATTAATTTTTTTGAAAATAATGCTTTCTTTCAAAAATGAAATTTAATGAAGGAGACATGCATGTAAATAGGACTTAAGACATAATGAAATATCACTCCTCTGCTTCTTCTAATGACTGGGTGTCTCTTTCCACACCCTCCACGAGTCCTATTTCTCCACTTCTCCTCCTATTTATTAAGGTTCCCTCCTTGGACTATATAGTTTTCCTCCTCACTGGACATACTCACAGAGGACTCTCTTCTGCTCCCCAAACTTGAACTTCTGCACCAATGATGCCCAAAAATCGGTCTCAAGGCAGCTTTTCTCCCCAACACCATTCCCAGGTGCACACTAGATGTTGCCACTCTGACAATTCCATTTTACAGGTAGGGAAACCGAGGCATGAAAGGATTCACATGTTAGCAAGGAGAAGAGTGAGGATTAGACCTGCTCTCTCCTTAGAGCACCTTCCATTGCAGGGAGAGGGAACCCAGGGGTCAAGGGCAAGGGGTCCAGGACTACATGACTTGCGGCCTAATCCCAGTTGTTTCCAACTGGCTGGATGGCTACCTATATCCCTGAGCCTCGACACCCTTGGTAACATGGAGAAAGTCAGAGCACCTGCCCCACAGGGCTGTCATGAAGATAACATGAGTGAAGATGTAAAAACAGAATGACGCCTGGCACACAGCAAGAGTTGGTCCCCTTTAGATTCTTTTTTTTTAATTGATTTTATTTTTTAAATTAATTATTTATTTGGCAGTGTCAGGTCTTAGTTTCGGCTTGCAGGATCTTTTGCTGTGGTACATGGACTCTCTATTTGCAGTGGGCGGACTTAGTTGCTCCACAGCATGTGAGATCTTAGCTCCCCGACCAGGGATTGAACCCACCTCCCTTGTATTGCAAGGTAGATTCTTAACCTCTGGACCACCAAGGAAGTGCCCCCTTGCCTCCACTTAGATTCTTATATGCTACTTTCTGTGTTTCCCCTGGCACAGAACTTCCCCTCCTCAAGGACAGGGATTGTATTTTGTTCATCACTGGATCCTTAACATCTAGAATAGTTCCTTCCATTGATCTTAAGTCAATTTGTAGAATATTTTTTGAACACAAACTCTGCCAGGCACAAAACATGCCAGAGGCAAAAGGATTGGGAAGGCAGTAGAAGAAAAGGAATTTTTCTACTGGGAAGAAATATGAAGAGATTGTCAAAGTGTAAGGTGCAGAGATCCGTGACCCAAACGCCTAGGCTTTGGGGTCAGATAAAACTGGGCCTGAGCCCTCAAACTGTTGTGTTCTGGAGGTGGGCCACTGTACTGGCCTTCACTTACGGGAGCCTGCTTCCTCACCTGAGAAGCGAAGGGCTCTCATCCTGTGTGGAGGGGTATTGGCAGGGGACAGAAGAGATCACCTGCCTAGTGTCTGCAGGTCCTAGCAAATTTCAGTCTCCCCCATCAGTGTCCTGGCAGAGCCCTCCCCCACCTCGTGCATCTCCTGACCTTCCTGATGGAGTGATGGCTGCCTGTCCCAGCAGGGACCACACATTCCTCTGCCAGACCTCACCGCCTCTGCTCTGTGAAAGCAGAGACTCGCTTTTTCTGCTCCACTCTTAGCAGGAGGAGGGAGGGGGTTAAGCTCCTGTTTTTGTTTTTACAATGCAAAATTTGTCAACTTGGCGCAGTTGACAGACTGCCTCTGTGTTCCTTTAATTGTCTTCCCTGCGTGAGAGCATCTGTATGTGTATGCGCCCCTGTTCCCTGGGAAAGCCTCACTCGCTGGCTTGGGCAGAAAAGAAACTGATTTCAGAAGATGGACCTGTCCCTTGGAACGTCTGCCCACGACCCCAACCCCCAAAAGCAGTGTGGGGTGAGCTAAAGAGATCTCCCTTTGAGTCAGGAGACTTGGACTCTGGTCCACATGGCACCTTCGATTATAGTCAATAGCAACAGAATCAATAACAGTGCGACAGGAGCTAAAACAGGCTTTTTCTAGCTCAATTTCAATTTCCGGCCCCAGGACATTCTACATTTTAAAGTGAGTATTCAACCACCCCTCCAGGAGGTAGCTGAACATCAGCTTTGCAATACTTGGTTGACCACCCCTGCTGACATGTTCAATGATGGAGCAGCCTTGGGAAAGCCTAGTTATTGGTTACTTTTTAAAAATTTATTTTATTGAAGTATAGTTGATTTACAATGTTGTGCTAATTTCTGTTGTACAACAAAGTGATTCAGTTATATGGATGGTGTGTGTCCAATCGCTCAGTCTTGTCCAACTCTTTGCGACCCCCATCAACTGTAGCCCAACAGGCTCCTCTGTCCATGGAATTTTCCCTGCAAGAATACTGAAGTGGTTGCCACTTCCTACTCCAGGGGATCTTCCTGACCCAGGGATAGAATTGGGATCTCCTGTGGCTCCTGCATTTGCAGGCAAATTCTTTACTAGTGCCATCTGGGAAGCTCCATATGAATATTAAATAACTTTTTTTGGAGTGCTAGGGGAGCTGTGAACTGACAGATACCCAAGATGATGGAATGGAGGTGAGATACTTCCTTTACCCCTCAAGCCAGAGAGATGGGTTTCAGGGAGGCCAGGGGAGACCACTGGGTTTAAGTGGTTTGCACACATACCTTCTGTGTGATGGTGGTCTAAGGAGTCTAGGGGTGAGAGGCTGCAGCTATGGGCCTGGACAGTGAGGCAGGAATGGAAAATGTACTTCATAGGATCTCACTACACAGGTGTGGGCAAGGCTGGGCCAGGTATGGGCCACAGGGAGAGAGCCAGCCCAGTATCCTCCCAAGGTGATCCCAAGAACAGGTAGGAAACCCTACCAGGAGGGAGGAAACCCAGGTGGGCAGGAGGGCATCTTGTGGGTCTGAGGGGAGCTGAGACAAGCTAAAGAGGGAAGAATTCCAGACAGAGAGAACCTGAGCACCAACCAGCTCATGACCTGTAAATGAACCAGCCTTGGCCCCTCCAACCTCAAGACTTATTGGCCGAAGTTCCACATTTTCTTCATTGCTTATGTCATCTGAGTTTTCTGTCTCTTGAATCCAAGCCAGTTTGAGTAATTTGTCCTAAAGTTCTCAATAGCAAGTGGAAGCATTAAAACCTGGTGACAGATATGTATGCCCCATGCTTGTCACGAGTCACTGTGCTGAGACATCGTGCTGCGGGAAAAGTGCTGTGTGAGCCCAAGTCACAGACGTGTCAGCTCAAGTCACACCTGAGACACAGGGAAACCTGAAGACACAGATCGTAAGATGCTTTAACACAGCAAAAGCAGAAGCTCCAAGCACATATCAGGATACAGGAAATTAACAGGTACGCACTACTGCATATAAAATGGGTAAAAAACAAAGACCTACTCTATAGCACAGGGAACTACATTCAATATCTTGCAATAATCTATAATGGAAAAGAACTTGAAAAAGAAGAGAAGATATACACATGATGTATAACTGTGTCTCTTTACTGTACACCTGAGACGAACACAACATTGTAAATCAACTGTACTTCAATTTTTTTGTTTTGTTTTTTAAAAACAGGTATAGAAAGAACTCAGTAAAAGCATATTCTGAGAAACTGTCATGGATCAGAGGGGGATGTGGAGACACAACAGCTAAAAGCAGTATGGTAGCCAGGATTGGATACTGGAACAGAAAGAGGACATTAGTGGAAAACTGATGAACTCCAAATAAAGTCTGGAATTTGGTTAAAAGTAACATACAACGTCAGTTTTTTAGCTTTGACACATCAAGATATTAACAATGGGAGAAAATGGAGGAAGTGTTCATGGGATCTCTCTATACTATCTTTGCAACTTATCTGTAAACCTAAAATGATTCTAAAATTAAAGATTTATTTTTTTAATTTATTGAATGAGTGATGAATAAAAAGTCTGAGTTCAGGAATTAATGGAACACCTGTCTTCCAACTGGCTGTTCCCACATCTCTTCCAGTCCCCTCAGCAGCCCGTGAGGAGTGTATCACACAGTACTTGGCACATCGCAGGTTCTCAGTAAATATGCACTGACTGGATCAATTAATCCTCTTTGCACATTAGTAATTTGAAGCCAAAAGAGGCAAAGTCTGTACACCCAACTTTATTTGACTCCGAGGCTTGTGATTCTTGGACTTCACTCCCCTCCCAGCATCAGGGTTAGAGCCATGTCAGAGCTGGGAATGTTCCCCTGCCCTACTCTAGGCTCCAGCTGCTCAACTTCACGGTTTATGCCTAGAAAACCTAAAAGCAAGAAACTACAGCCTCTCCATGGCCCAGAAATCAGCACCATAAATCTCAATTCTAAAATTTAATAATATTTGCTTTCACATTTATGGCATCATTATTATAGAGCAGTCTGCTCAGGCTTAAGGTGGCTGTAGGAAATCATCTCATTTGACAGATGCAGCCCACCCACCACACTGTGACCTGGCCTTCCCTAGTGGAGGGACAGCTGGCCAAGATGATTCCAGATGACATGGGGTGGGGGACGTCCCAATTAATAGTGTTCAGGCAGCTGGGAATGGGGGGACTTTTCTGCAGATCATAAATACTTCCCGAGGATTTCCATCCCTCTAGTGTTTAAGGATCCACCTGCTTTGGTGGCAAGAATTCTAACAAAAGAACTCCAAAGAAACAGGAGAGATGTGGTGAGAGAAACTGGCTAATCCCCTTCCCTCCACCCACTCCTCCCCTGGACATGTCAATCCCATCCATCCTGCAGAGTCCAAGTCAGATTTCATCACCCAAACACACACACACACATGCACGCATGTACACTAATGCATGGACATCCCAGTGGCAATGAATCTCTCATTCCTCCAAGTGTCCTGTATTTCTATCACAGCACCAGTCAGAGTCAGCCTGAATTAGGGAACTCATTTATTCATTGATTTCCTCATTCACTCAACAGATATTTATTGAGCACGTATTATGTGCTATGTTCTATAGATATAATACTGACCAAAACAGACATGAACCCTACAGAGCCAATTATCTAGTTGCTCATGCGTGAGTCTGTCCACACCCTCACTGAATGGTGGGTTTCTGGAAGAAGGAATTTTTGCCTTCATCTCTGATCCCCAGGACTTAGCACAACACCTGGCACACAGTACGAGCATAATACATGCTTGCAAAGCGATTGAATGAATGAATCAATCAACACTAAAACCCAGACTGTTTCTCATACTTAAAACTCTCAAATGTCCTCCGCCCCCCATTGTCTGCAACAGGGCCAGCAAACTGCAGCCCGTGGGCCAAACCTAACCCACCATCTGTTTTTGTAAATAAAGTTTTATTGGAACACAGCCACACTCATTTGTTTATATGTCATCAATGGCTGCTTCCACACTACAACGCAACACTGAGTAGTTGAGAAAAAAGCGATATGACCGACAAAGCCAAAAAATAGTACTGCCTGGTTCTTTGCCAAAAAAAAAGTTTTGACGACCCTGGTCTATAAGATAAAGCTCAAACTTCTTAGAGGAGCCTACAGCCCTGTCCAACACACATCTGTCCAGTACACATCTCTCCACTCAGAATGTACTGTGTTCTGGCTACACCAAATCACACATAGTCCCCTCGTTGTTGTGCAGTCACTAAGTCATGTCCGACTCTTTTCGACCTCACGAATTGCAGACCACCAGTCTCCCACATCCTCCACTATCTCCCAGAGTTTGCTCAAATTCTTGTCCATTGAATTGGTGATGCTATTTAACCTTCTCATCCTCTGTTACCGCCTTATCCTCTTGCCTTTAATCTTTCCCAACATAAGAGTGTTTTCCAATGATGCGACTCCTGTGTCTCATTCCTGTGCCCCCTCCACCTCCCGCCCCAGGGCCCAGCCTCCCACCGACTCAAAGAGAACAGAAGCACAAAGGTCAAGGAGAAAATCCCAGTTATATAAATCGGGGATAACCTAGGGTCTGGTAGCTTAGTTGGTAAAGAATCCGCCTGCAATGCAGGAGACCCCAGTTCTGTTCCTGCATCGGGAAGATTGATTAGAGAAGGGATAGGCTACCCACTCCAGTATTCTTGGGCTTCCCTTGTGGCTCAGCTGGTAAAGAATCCACCTACAATGTGGGAGACCCAGGTTCGATCTCTGGGTTGGGAAGATCCCCTGGAGAAAGGAAAGGCTACCCACTCCAGTATTCTGGCCTGGAGAATTCCATGGACTGTATAGCCCATGTGGTCGCAAAGAGTCGGACTCGACTGAGTGACTTCCATTTTTCACTTTAGGGTCTGGTACCTGTGGATGAGAGCAGAGAACAATGGGGGAGCTGCCTGTTGTTACAACACAGCAGAGGGCAGGAGTGGGCAAGAGCAGATACCCAGGAGTGATCCTAAAATAGGATTCCAATTGGCTGCCTCACTGGGGAGACCTAGAAAAGGCACTGGCACCCCACTCCAGTACTCTTGCCTGGAAAATCCCATGGACGGAGGAGCCTGGTAGGCTGCAGTCCACGGGGTCGTGAAGAGTCGGACAAGACTGAGCAACTTCACTCTCACTTTTCAGTTTCCTGCATTGGAGAAGGAAACGGCAACCCACTCCAGTGTTCTTGCCTGGAGAATCCCGGGGACGGGGGAGCCTGGTGGGCTACCGTCTATGGAGTCGCACGGAGTCGGACACAACTGAAGCGACTTAGCAGCAGCAGCAGCTGGGGAGACCAGCTGGGGGCACCATCAAAGGCAGCACAGGGCCAGAGGCACCACCAGGATCTGTTTAAAGATGGGGAGATGTGAGTGGACTAAGCCCACCCATGGACGTTGAGGTTGCTTAAGTGCCTTCTGCCTCCAGATTGGCTTTACCTGGAAAGTAAGGCTATGGATGTGGCAGCAGGATTAGCATGTAAGATGCTGCAGAGGGAAAGGGCAAACGGGGAGAGAAGACCCGTAATTCATCGTGTAGCATCAGCTTAGTCTGTGGTTCCCTGTTATTGTGATATTACACCATATCCCTCCACCTTCCCACCCCCTTGCCCCTGCTTCCCACACCACAATCTTGGTGTCGGTGACTTCAAAAAGCAATAACAGCAACTTCCCTAGTGGTCCAGTGGCTAAGACTCTGCACTCCCAATGCAGTGGGCCTGGGTTCGATCTCTGGTCAGGGAACTAGATCTTACATGCTGCAAGGAAGATAGAAGATCCTGCATGCCACAACTAAGACTTGGTGCAGGCAAATAAATAAATAAGCAATAGCAAGACTGTGCGTGCTTGGTCGCTTTAGTTGTATCCAACTCTTTGCAACCCCAAGGACTGTGGTCCCCAGGCTCCTCTGTCCATGGAATTTCCCAGGTAAGAATACTGGAGTGGGTTGCCATGCCCTCCTCTATGGGGTCTTTCTGACCCAGGGATTGAACCATCGTCTCCTGTGTCTCCTGCACTGCAGGTGGATTCTTTACTGCTGAGCCACCAGGTAAGCCCAACCCCAAGCAAATGTGGAAGGGATAACTTCAGAGGGTTTTGAAAAATGGAGACTGACTGCCTGATAGATGAAGCAGGAGTCTTCCGAGACGGGCAAGACAGCAATTGATCTCTGTCTCAAATCCCCGAGAACTAAGAGCCCAGAAAGCATCGGTCTGATCGATCATCTGGGGCTGACCCTCTCTGAATTCTCTTCTTCTTACACTTTAGATTTTGTTCTCTGCCCAAGAAGTTGGGAGACTTTTAGCTTGGACCTCTTATGTTTTGGGTCCAAATCAACTTTTACTGCAAGTGATGATGTGAATTTGGAATGGGTGCTTTTTCCCTGGTACCAGGACTGCTCTCTGAGTAACAGCAGCCTTTGGGATCCTGGGATGAATGGAAATGAGAAAGATGTCCTGACTAATAGGATCTTAGATTTCTTAAAGCCTATTGGTATGATGAGAGCAAGGCATGGCTATCTCTCAGTAAACCAAGGTGGACCAAAATTTCTATGTCAGTTAAAATAAAACTTTTTTTAAACTTCTCTCCTTGCAAACATTTCACAGTCCTCACACAGTTTCAGCCCCTTCCCCCATCTCGATTCTCTGAAACAAGTTGCATCCCGGAAATGATAAGGGGGTGTATCAGGGAGCAACAATCTTCACCCTAAGTCACCCTCTCAAGGTTCTTATGGGGGGGGGGCGGAAATAAACCTATTATATGCTGCCACTGTGAGCTCTGAAGAATTTCCAAGTAATCAATCATTCACTCAACTTCTTGACATAGAGGAGATTACTTATGCCCCTGCCAGGTCCAACCCCAATGGATCAGACAGCTCCCTGAATTATATGATTTCTCTCTATCATCTAGGAGTTTGTCTCTGTATGATCTCCAAGTCAGATGCAATAGGATCTCCTAGGCTTCTTATTTAAAATGCTTGAACTGCCCTCAAAACCTACAGAATGGGATATCATTTACCGTTGACACTTTACATGTTTGGGTGAGTCTGAAAACCATGGAGAACCATAAAAAGATCACATCCAAAGATAAATGGAAATGCATGCTCACCTGGAGAATATAAATGCCAACCAAAGCCAGCATAGCCCTCAATACCCACCATTAAACAAGACGCACTTAATGGGGCACCTTTCTCATCATCCATTCTCCGCCTCCCTAGAGGAAGAGCTCTGAGCTCCCAACTGCAGTGACCACAGTAGCCTCCTGACTAGTGCCCCTACTTTGTCCCTCATCCGCCACAATCTCCTCCCCACAGAGCAGCCAGAGCGCCTATCTTGTAAAGTAAGTTACATCATGTCACTTCCCCATTCTTTATCCTCTATCAGCTTCCCAGCACACTTGGAACCCAACCCCACATCCTTACCATGGTCCACTGGGATCTCCATGACCTGGCCTCCACAAAAGGTCCACTCTCCCCTCACCTCTGTGCACCAGGTATCCTTCCCACTGCTGTTCCTTGAGCACATGGACCACATGCTGACCTCAAGCTGTTACCATCTCCTGGCCCCTCTGCCTGGAAGCCCGTCCCTCGAATAACCACTCGGCTCACCCACCCCTCACTTCCTTCAGCTCACGGTCACCTACTCCACAAGGCTTTCCCTGTTCACCCCATCTACAAAAGCACCTCCATCACTTCCTATCCTTTTGTCTTACTTTCTATTTCCTCACAGTATATAATATTACATCACATTTATTGATCATGGATCATTGCTCTTCTCCACTAGAATAGAATCTTCACAGAACAGTGTTCCAGTCAGTAAAAGGCAAATTCTGTGCACAAACAACTTCAAAAGCTCAGTGGCTTCGAAGCATGAGAGTTTATTTCTCCCACCCTGTCCAACATGGATCAGCTGTGGGTTCTGCACCCAGGTGACCATCATCCTCACTTGAAGACCTAGGCTAATGGACAAACCACTATGGAATATTGTAGGTGACTTGCCAGATGGAAAAGAGAATGTGCCAAGGGTGACCTGGCTGGTATACATCATCTCATTCAGATTCTACTGGCCAAGGCTGATTTCAGTGGAATAGGGAAGTACAGTCCTTCTCCAGGAAAGGAAGTAGAGCTTGGGGAATAGTAACCAGTCTGCCAGAGGCTAGCAACATTGTGTTATCTATTCCTCTGTCTCTGTGCCCAAAACAGTGTCCAGTATGATTCACTTCAGTTCAGTCGTTCAGTCGTGTCCGATTCTTTGCGACCCCATGAATTGCAGCACGCCGGGCCTCCCTGTCCATCACCAACTCCCAGAGTCCACCCAACCCATGTCCATTAAGTCAGTGATGCCATCCAACCATCTCATCCTCTGTCGTCCCCTTCTCCTCCCACCCTCAATCTTTCCCAGCACCAGGGTCTTTTCAAATGAGTCAGTTCTTCCCACCAGGTGGCCAAAGTATTGGAGTTTCAGCTTCAACATCAGTCCTTCCAATGAACACCCAGGACTGATCTCCTTTAGGATGGACTGGTTGGATCTCCTTGCAGTCCAAGGGACTCTCAAGAGTCTTCTCCAACACCACAGTTCAAAAGCATCAATTCTTTGGTGCTCAGCTTTCTTTATTGTCCAACTCTCACCATACATGACTACTGGAAAAACCATAGCTTTGACTAGATGGACCTTTGTTGGCAGAGTAACATCTCTGCTTTTTAATATGCTGTCTAGGTTGGCCACAGCTTTTATTCCAAGGAGCAAGAATCTTTTAATTTCAGGGCTGCAGTCACCATCCACAGTGATTTTGGAGCTCGAGAAAATAAAGTCTGTCACTGTTTCCATTGTTTCCCCATCTATTTGCCATGAAGTGATGGGAGTGGATGCCATGATCTTAGTTTTTTGAATGCTGAGTTTTAAGCCAAACTTTTCACTCTCCTCTTTCACTTTCATCAAGAGGCCTAGAGAAATCCGTGGACTATGGACAATACAGCCCATGGAATTCTCTAGGCCAGACTACTGGGGTTGGTAGCCTTTCCCTTCTGCAGGGGATCTTTCCAACCCAGGGATTGAACCCAGGTCTCCTGCATTATAGGTGGATTCTTTACCAGCTGAGCCACAAGGGAAGCCCATTATTAGCTCTTAGCAATGAGGAAACTAAGACAGGGAAGTTAACCAACTTGCTCAAGATCACACAGCAAGCCAGTGTGGAGCTAGGATGTGAACTTGGGTCTGACCCCACTTTTCACTCCTGCACTGGGGATCAATGATATCCTGCGCACACAGCTGTGTGGACACAGAGCCAGCTGGCCACCAGGGCCCCGCTCAGACCCGTCTGGGGACAACATTAGTCAGCTTCATTAGGTTGCCAAGTCCTCTGGGAGGTATGCTAGTGCTTGGAAGTTTCTGGTTTATCTCAGGCTAAAGCCCGCCCCCCCTTATAAGTGTCCCTCACTGGTCCTAACTCTGGCCGGTATGGCCGTGGTGATCAAGTCTGCTGTCCCCTCCATTATTTCTGCCTCCATTCTCAGCACTCCCTCTTGGCCTCGGCATGCCCTTCGAGCTCATCCCCATGTCCATCCCCCTCCTCTGGATGAAGACTGGAATGCCAGCATCCCATCCGATTCATCTGGTCCTAGTTCCTCAGACACCACTTCGTAGCACACAGAGCCTTGAAAGAGACACTGGCTGGTCAGTGGCTTCCAGATACACACTCTGATGTGTCACAGACCTCCTGCCAGGTTTCTGCTAGGTCAGGCAAATTAAGCAAGAGCTCATTTTCCCAGCTCTTCCAAAGAATGTCCCTGGACATATGCTGTCTTGCTCTTTCCAGGGCTCACAGAACGGAATATTTACACAGGCGCAAGGGAGGCACTGTCCAGCTGAGCTTCTGCTCCCAGCCAGCAGGTGTTAAGGCTACAGATCCGGTACTGCTCATCTGGGCCAGGCCCTGGTGCCTCTGTCCCCCATGGAGCTGCGCCGGGGGCATTTCTGCCCCCACTACTTTGTTCTAAGTCTCTCCAACTCTACTCTTCAGAATTGTTGCCCTCAAATAGCCCCCGGAGGAGACTGGAACAGAAGAGTGATTGTCACAGTGACTTCTGCATGATGGGCTTAGTTGATGGGGGATGAAGGGAGAGAGGAAGCAGATTCCATGGTCAAGTAAGACGAGATGTCCAGGGTAAGGCAAACAGACACTAGCTTCTCTGCTGTCAGACTTCTTAGGGCCTTGAGTGTGCTCAATTGCATTAGAAATCTACTTAAGAAGCATCGTTTGATTCAGTAAATATTTACTGAGCCTCTACCAAGTACCAAGCATCCTTTAAGCACTAAGAATACATCACTCATTAAAATAAACCAAAAAAGAGATGGACAATAAACAAGAAACACATGAAATAATTAACATACATATGATGCTACAAGGTGGTATGTGCTATGAGTGTAAAAAAAAAAAAAAGCAAGTTAAGAGGGATTAGAAAGGCCACGGAAGAGGGACAGGGATGCAAGTTTAAATAAGGTGGTTGGGATTTATGTTTAAAACTCTTCAAAAAATGGGCATAGAAGGAGCCTACCTCAACATAGTAAAGGCCATATATGATAAAGCCTACAGCAAACATTATTCTCAATGGTGAGAAACTGAAAGCATTCCCCCTAAGATCAGGAACAAGACAAGGGTGTCCACTTTCACCACTATTATTCAACATAGTTCTGGAAGTCCTAGCTACAGCAATCAGAGAATAAAAAGAAATAAAAGGAATCCAGATTGGTAAAGAAGACGTAAAGCTCTCACTGTTTGCAGATGACATGATACTGTACATAGAAAAACCTAAAGATAGTATCAGAAAATTACTAGAGCTAATTAGTGAATTTAGCAAAATTGCAGGATACAAAATCAATACACAGAAATCACTTGCATTTCTATATACTAACAATGAAAAATCAGAAAGAGGAAGTAAGGAATCAATCTCATTCACCATTGCAACAAAAAGAATTAAATGTCTAGGAATAAACTTACCTAAGGAGACAAAAGAACTGTACACAGAAAATTATAAAACACTTATGAAAGAAATCAAAGATGACATAAACAGATGGAGAGATATTCCATGTTCCTGGGTAGGAAGAATCAATATTGTGAAAATGACTCTACTACCAAACTCAATCTACAGATTCAATGCAATCCCTATCAAATTACCAATGGCATTTTTCACAGAACTAGAACAAAAAATTTTGTAATTCATATGGAAACACAAAAGACCCCAAATAGCCAAAGTAGTCTTGATAAAGAAGAATGGAGCTGGAGGAATCAACCTTCCTGACTTCAGATTATACTACAAAGCTATAGTCATCAAAACAGTATGGTACTTGCACAAAAACAGAAACATAGACCAATGAAACAAGATATAAAGCCCAGAAATAAACCCATGCACCTATAGGTACCTTATTTTTGACAAAGGAGGCAATAATATACAATGGGGCAAAGACAACCTCTTCAATAAATGGTGCTGGGAAAACTGGACAGCTACATGTAAAACAATGAAATTAGAACACTTCCCAACACCATACACAAAGATAAACTCAAAATGGATTAAACTCAAAATACTCTTACTAAATGTAAGACCAGAAAATATAAAACTCTTAGAGGAAAACAGGCAGAACACTCAATGACATAAATCAAAGCAAGATCCTCTATGACCCACCTCCTAGAGTAATGGAAATAAAAACAGAAGTAAACAAGTGGAATCTGATTAAGCTTAAAAACTTTTGCACAGCAAAGGAAACTATAAGCAAGGTAAAAAGAACCCTCAGGATGGGAGAAAATAATAGCAAATGAAACAACTGACAAAGGATTAATTTCCAAAACATACAAGCAGCTCATACAACTCAATACCAGGAAAACAAACAACCCAATCAAAAAAGTGGGGAAAAGACCTAAACAGATATTTCTCCAAAGAAGACATACAGATGGCTAACAAACACATGAAAAGATGCTCAACATTGCTCATTATTAGAGAAATGCAAACCAAAACTACTATGAGATGTCACCTCACACCAGTCAGAATGGCCATCATCAAAAAGTCTACAAACAATAAATGCTGAAGAAGGTGTGGAGAAAAGGGAACACTCTTGCACTGTTGGTGGGAATGTAAATTGATACAGTCACTATAGAAGACGGTATGGAGATTCCTTAAAAAACTAGGAATAAAACCACCATATGACCCAGTAATCCCGCTCCTAGGCATATACCCTGAGGAAACCAGGGTTGAAAAAGACACATGTATCCCATTGTTCACTGCAGCACTATTTACAATAGCTAGAACATGGAAGCAACCTAGATGCCCATCAACAGATGAATGGATAAAGAAGTTGTGGTACATATACACAATGGAATGTTACTCAGCATAAAAAGGATTGAGTCAGTTCTGATGAGGTGGATGAACCTAGAACCTATTATAGTGAAGTGAGTCAAAAGAGAAAGATAAATATCGTATTCTAATACACATATACAGAATCTAGAAAAATGGTTCTGAAGAATTTATTTACAGGACAGCAATGGAGAAACAGACATAAAGAATAGACTTATGGACATGGGGAGAGGGGAGGAGAGGGTGAGCTGTATGGAAAGAGTAACATGGAAACTTACATTACCATATGTAAAATAGATAGCCAACGGGAATTTACTGTATGGCTCAGGAAACTCAAACAGGGGCTCTGTATCAACCTAGATGGGTGGGATGGGGAGGGAGATGGGAGGGAGGTTCAAAAGGGAGGAGATATGTGTATACCTATGGCTGATTCATGTTGAGGTTTGACAGAAAACAACAAAATTCTGTAAAGCAATTATCTTTCAATAAAAAAATAAATTGAAAAATAAGTAAATAAGGTGGTTGGGACTTTCCTGATAGTCCAGTGTCTAAGACTCTGAGTTCCCAGTGCAGGAGGTCTGGGTTCGATCCCTGGTCACAGAACTAGACCTCGCAGGCTGCAACTAAAGAGTTGCAACAAAATGGAAGATCTAGCATGCTACAACTAAGTTGTACCCAGTACAGCCAAATAAATAAATAAATCTTTAAGTAAAGAAAAAAAAATTTCTACAAAGTTTAAAAAATAATAAGTAAATAAATAAGGTGATCTGTCTAGGTCTCATCAAGAAGGGCTGTGTGTGGGACCAGCCTGGATCACCCACCCAGCAAATTTCTATGTCCTTCGTCTCATTATTCTCAAGAAAAGAGCCTGGAAACTGCAGTGCCATGGAACCCCAAGGCAGGGAAGCTGCTGGATTGCCCGATGGGTCTCCAGGCTAACCTGAGCTTGGACTTGGCTCTGCCACTTCCTGGCTGCCTGACCCTGCACAGTGGGGGCATTGATAATAACCAGCCTTACGAGACCATGGCAAAGTGAGAAGACAACTGTGAACGCACCCAGCAAAATGCCTGGCACCAAGTAGCCTCTTCCATGCTGGCTTCTGTCTTAATACCTTGTATGCAGTTGCTGTGGCTTCTAGAACAAATTCCCACACACCTCGTTGGCTTCAAACCACAGCAATTTCTTCTCTCGCAGTTTTGAGGCCAGACATCTGAAACGGGGGTGTTGGTGGGGCCATGTTCCCTCCAGAGGCTCCTAGGGAGAAACTTTCCTCACCTCCTCCAGTTTCTCGTGGTTCTTGGGTTCCTTGGCTTGTGGATTGCTCCCATCTCTGCCTCGTTGCCTTCTTCCCTGTATATGTGTTTCTCCGTATATGTTTGTTCTCTCCTCCAGTCATTGGATTTAGGGCCCATCAGAATGATTACCTGGACTTCCCAGGTGGCTCATGGTAGAGAATATGCCTGCCAATGCAGGAGATGCAGGTTCAATCCCTGGGTGGGGAAGACGCCCTGGAGGAGGAAATGGCAACCCGCTCAAGTATTCTTGCTGGAGAATCCCATGGACAGATCAGGCTGACAGGCTGTGGTCCAAGGGGTCACAAAGAGTCAGACACAACTGAATGACCAAACAACAGGATGGTTACGTCTTGAGATGCTTAACTAATTGCAGCTGCAAATATCATTTTCCCAAATTAGGTTATATTCTGAGGTTTTGTGTGGACAGTGTATTTGGGGAGCAAGACCCTCTTCCAGCCAGTGCACACCTCATGGACAAGGAACACAAGCCCCCGCCTCTGCCCTGTACCTCTGCTCCCTTCTTTCAGCAAGAAAGTCCATCCTGGGGTCGTCGGCTCACACAGTCTGAGCCTGTCTCCTCTCCTGCAAACCAGACCTTCCTGGTGTCTGGACCCAGATGCCTCCAGATCACATCCCAAGGCTGACCCAGGGCAGGAGAATGGAGCTCAGTTTCCCAACAGTTTCTGTCCGGGGTTAGCCCAGAGGTTCTCTGTGAACTTCTAGGACACAGTGGGAGACCTAGTGGAAGAAGGCAGGTGGGGATGGGGTGGCGCGAGCAGAATGCCCGTTTTAACCCTTTCCTTGCCGGGAATCAGCCCTAAGCCTAAGCCTCCGGTTGCGGCCAAACCCGAGTCCGCAGCGCCCCCTGGCGGTCATTCTACGTCCGCACCGCAGCTCTCCTGTGCCGATGCAGCCACGCGCGTCGGAGGTGGCTGTAAATGAATTTAGCATCAGCACAGTTATTTAAATTGTTTTAATTAATCACAGATTGAGCAGTAAATGAACCACTAAGTGGAGAGAGAGCGCGGAGTGAGCGAGAAAGAGGTGAGGGGAGGAAGACGGCGCCTGGCGAAGGCTTAAAGGAGCACAAATAGCTTCCGGTGGGCGGGGGGTTAGGGGGGAGCGTTGGAGGCGCAGATAGCTGAGCTCTGCCTCCCCCTCCTGACACACCTCCCCGCCCCAGATCTGGGTCCCACGCGGCTGGCGCGGGAGGAGGCCCAGCCAGCAGGGTTGGGGTTGGGAGGGGCGTACATCCTTGAGCAGGGTGGTGGGGGAGGGGTGCCTACTTCCCGGAAAAAGGACAGAAAGTTGCCAAAAGGGGAGCGAGCAAGCAAGGGAATAAGTCTTGGTAAGAGTTTAAAACGGCGAGCATCCTGGCCCCACAAGGCCGATGGTGCACTGCGGGGCCTTGAACGTGGATTCGGCGCCTGAATCTGAATCTGGGGACCTGCAGAATGGGGAGCGGCCCGGTGCAATTGCAGAAGACGCAAAGAGCTCCCAGATCTAGGATTCTTTGCCCTTGAACAAGACATTCAGTGATGCCCTGGGCCACCTTCCTTATCTGTAAAGCAGGTTTACCACAGTCTCTAGAATTCTGCGACCTGCATCCTGCAGGCCTGTTTTTGTAAAGCCTGTGAGCTGAGTGGGTTGTGGTTTTTTGGGTTTTTTTTACACAGTTGAAAAAAAAATCAAAAGAATAATATTTCATGACACGTGAAAATTGTATGAAATCTAAATTCCATAAATAAAGTTTTATTGAAACGCAGCCATGCTTTTTCATGTTAAGGCTTGTCGGAGGTTGCTGGAACAACACAGGAGCAGTTAAGTAGTTACAGCAGAGATGGGATGGCCCTGGAAGCCTGCAATATCGACCATCTGACCATTGACATAAATGGTTTGCTGACCCCTAATTTAATACACCATGATTTGTCAGATGCACAGTTTTTATGTACCCTTAACAAGGAAACACACTGCCAAATTAAACCATACCATGAGTCTTTCATATTACTTAGATTTTATTTTACATGGATTGAAAGTTAATTTTAGACTATTTAATCGTAGATTTGGACACACTTGTGAAAACGTAAAAAGGAAAATGTGTGTGAAATAAAAAGGGCTTCCCTTGTGGCTCAGCTGGTAACGAATCCACCTGCAATGAGGGAGACCTGGGTTCAATTCCTGGGTTGGGAAGATCCCCTGGAGAAGGGAAAGGCTACCCACTCCAGTATTCTGGCCTGGATAATTCCACCGTCTAGTCCATGGGGTCGCAAAGAGTCGGACACAGCTGAGTGACTTTCACTCACTCATTCCCCAAACATTTTCATATCCAAAGACCAACTCTTTTGAATCACTTTTTGACTCAAAAGTCACTTTTGTCCTTGTCTTGCATACAGTCTCATCCTCAGTGCCTTTACATAAAGCAGTATTTCTTTTTTTCTCTTCTTTTTTATTTTTTGAATTGAGACAACATGGGCTTCCCAGGTGGCTCACTGGTAAAGAATCCACATACTAATGCAGGAGACACAGGAGACTTGGGTTCAGTCCTTGGGTCTGGAAGATCACCTGGAGAAGGGAATGGCAACCCACTCCAGTATTCTTGCCTGGAAAAATCCCATGGACATAGGAGTCTGGTAGGCTGCAGTCCATGGGGTCGCAAAGAGTCTGACACAACTGAGCATGCACACACAACACACAACATTGGTTTATAACATTATATAAGCTTCATGTGTACAACGTTATATTTCAACTTCTGTGTACGCTCCAAGGTGCTCACTGCCAAAAGTTTAGTTTCCATCCATCACCCTACAGTTGACCCTTTTATCCATTTTGACCTCTACCCTTCCCCTCGGTAACCATCACTCTTCTCTGTATCTGTGTGTTCTGGTTTGGTTTGGTTTGTTCATTCCTTTTATTTTAATTCCACTTATGAGTGAAGACATGAAGTATTTGTCTTTCTCCATCTGATCTATTTCATTTAGAAAATTACCTTCAAGTCCCATCCATGTTGGTGCAAATGGCAAGATTTCATCTTTTTGTGGCTGAGTAGTATTCCATTGTATATATACAACACAACTTCTTTATCCATTCACAGCAAAGAGTTGGACATGACTCAGTGACTAACACTTTGCTATAAAGAGGAGGAGAACTGTGGGGCAACACTCAGAGGACACTAAGGAATTGAGGCAGGCATTATTATTCTTTGTTGTTATCACCTATTTATCCATTGACAGACTATTCAGTAGAGAATAAAAAATTGATAAGGCAAGAAAGAAAGGGGGCCATTGGTGTGAGAAGTGTCCTTGAGGGCTGGAAGAGTTGATTTTCTATGGGAGGACAGTTTGTTGATGGTGTGAGGAAGGAAGTCCAGCCTAGAAATGGGTGGGGCCATGTGGCATTATTGTCATGGCAACTACCATCTCCATGAAATGGGAAGCAATGCCAGAGCATCCCTAAGACAAGGGAGGGAAGAGGACACTTTTGAGGTTAGAGAAGAGCAAGTCTGAAATAGTCATCTAGGAAAGTGTAGGGGATAAGCCTGGTTCTATATTCAGACCTCTTTGGACCACTCCCCAGAGTGAAAAATTCATTTACATTCAGATCCAGTAGACAACACATTTCACAAAACAGTATTTAACCTTATTATATTTGGTGGGCTCTGACCTTATTTCTATTTTATCTCACTTTTTTAATGCTTATTGGACCTACTAAATTGGCTCCTTGACCCACAAGTGAATCTTGACCTGAGACTTGTAAAAGGCTGAGTTAGGGAAGCAGCATTGACCCACAGACCCCCTAGAGGCTTGTAGGAAGGAGTGGTCATCAAGACAAAGGAATGCCTGGGTCCAGGTAAGGAGTAGAAAAGATGTTGGATTTAACAAAGATTGGGTTTTTGCCAAGCAGGTGTCACTCATCAAAAACTGACAGGTCATAGGATCTAAGGAAAGAGTTGAGGGTATGAGGGGTGAAAGGCAGTAGAAAGATGCTGGGGGTTGGGGTGGAATGAAGGTTTGGATGAGGTCAAAGAACCATGGAGACAGGGAACCACAGGGAGTGATGGAGAATAACACAGGGTTTAGTAAAAGCATGGAGTTGGCCGGCCAGTGGGGAGTTGAACTCACCCATGGGGGTGACTGGCTTAGCCAGAATGAGGAAAAGAGTCTAAGGAATGAGGAGGCTGGGTTACGGGAGAGATCCCCTCTGCAGACACTAAAGTCCCCCCAACCCCGGATGTCCCAGTCTGGAGTCACAGCAGAGGCCAAACGCTTCAGTCTCTGAGACACAAACCGAAGCCCTAGAGATGACGACAAGGAAGAGGGGTGGCAGGAGGCTTGAATCTCACTGTCTGTGGCTGACCCTGGGCAGCAAGGATGGGCAAGGGGTTCCCGTAGTGTGGAGGGCGGGACTACTTGAGAGGCTGCCAGGGACACGTGTGCTCAGGGAGATCCGTGTGTCCCCCAGAGCAAGAGGGCAAAGGGAAGATCCAGGGAGGAGGCTGAGCGCCTGGGGAATCTTGCAGACACGAAGCTGAGTTCTAGAGGGTGTGGGCCGTGACATCCCGGGCAGAGCAGGTGAGACTTCCTGTCGGGGAGGGAGGAATGTTTTATCGCTGACATTGTTTAGAATTGTAGGAGGATGGGGATTCTGGAAAGCAAGCTGACTTTGGTTTAATTCGTGTTTTAAATCCTCTGCAGCCTTTCTCACCTGAGCCGGGGTAGACTGCTGGTTTGCAGAGTTGGGAGATGCATGAAGTTGAGTCAGTTAGGGGTGTAGCCAGAACAGCAGAGGATGCGATTTGGCAAGGGGGCGGGGGTGGTGGTTTGGCATTGGAACAGCTAACGCCCATGTGTGCTGTCCTCTTCTGAGGACTTTTTCACACAAAGCAATTCACTGAATCCTCACAACTACCCTGTAAGCTGGGCTCTGAAATTAGCCCCGTATTACGGAGGAGAAAACTGTGGCCCTGAGAGGTACGTAACAGGCTGGAGGATCTACCGATTCCAGATGAAAGAGCCGAGGCTCCCACCAAGGTCGGCTGGCTCCAGACTCTGGGCTTGGTACCCCTGTGTGCCCCTGCCCCTGCCTGGGCCCCTCTGTGATGACCCAGGGGTCTGGCATCTCGTAGTGGCTGCTGTCCATGGGGCTGTGAGCATGCTGGGTTCATCCTGGTGGTCCCTTGGGCTCTGAGGGTTGAGAGCAGGGTGTTTCCTGGACTCCTGAATCTCCCTTCCCTTACCCCACACCCTGTCACTCCAGTGGCTGTGACCTTGAGCAGAGAGCCAGTTCCTTGGGCTCCAGGAACTCAGCTGCCCCACTGTCTATCTAATGAGATTGGGGGAAGACAGGTTTGTGAATGCAGCAAGTGACTGCTGGAGGCCAGGTAGATGCAGGACTCCATACTGTTATGGGGATAAGATAATTTCTTTTTTAAGGCAAGCGGAGTTGGAGTGTCCCTCTCTTGTAGCCAAAGCATCATTAACTGTACTACAGGGAGGGTCTGCCATGCAAGATGTTCAGGGAAGAGCAGTGTAGAATCTAGGGAAAGCCAAGATTTGGGGAGTCGAGCTTCAGAGAGGTCTGGCACCCAGGCTGCACCCACCACGAAGACCCTTATGATCCCTGAATAGGAGGGGCCTCAAAAAGGAGGCCCTATGGGAGAACTGGATTCAGAGCCAGGACCCAAGATGTACCGTTGGGCCATTTCCTGACAGCGAAGGTGAGAATACCAGCCAGAGAGTGGAACTGCCCTTACTGGAGTCTGACCCCCACCACGTATTAGCTGTGTTCCTTCAGACACACGCGTGAACCTCTCTCTGCATCCGTTCTCTTCTCTGCCACATGAGAAGGGTATAGTACCTGCCTCCGGGGTTGAAAGTGAAAGTGAAGTCTCTCAGTCGTGTCCGACTCTTTGTGACCCCATGGACACCAGGCTCCTCCGTCCATGGGATTTTCTAGGCAAGAGTACTGGAGTGGATTGCCATTTCCTTCTCCAGGGATACTCCCAACCCAGGGATCGAACCCAGGTCTCCCGCATTGTAGACAGTCGCTTTACCATCTGAGCCACCAGGACTAAGGGACAAATGATGAGAGGGGCTGATACTGAGTGCCCTGAGGCCTACACACACACACACACACACACACACACACACACACATACTCCATCTTGTTGGTCTCAGAGCTGTTTTTCACTCTTGCAGCAAATATTCCTTAGCTTCCATTACATCCTATACCCAATTCTTGGCACTGAAGACACAGAAGTAAACAAGATGTTCATAATTCCTTATCTCTTTGTGTCTGCTATATTCTAGTAGCAGAAACAGACACACTAGGAAATACATAAAACACAAGATAATTTCAGATCAAAGATAATATGAGGGAGAAAATGAAAACATGCAGAGCAGAGGGAGTGGCAGGGATTAAAACAAAAACGGAGACAGGAGTAAATGAGGAGATGGAGGAGGCCAGGCCAAATCTGGAGGAAGGACTGCCCGCACAGAGGGAACGGGCAGGATGTGCAAAGGTCCTGAGGCAGGACCAGGCTTGGTGTGCTGGAGGAACTGAAAGAAACAAGGAGGTGGTGCATGGGTAGCCAGATGGAAAAGAGAAATGCAGGTCAAGGTAACACGTGCAGTAAGAAGCTTTTAGAGGTTTCTTTACCAGCTGAGCCACCAGGGAAGCCCTTTAGAGGTTTAAGCAGGTTTTAAGCATGATCTGACTTATGGTTTTAAAAGGAGTGATCTGGCTGTTACATTAAGAAATGCTTGTGTAAAATAGATGGTTAATGGGAGCCTGCTGTACAGCACAGGGAGCTCAGCTCTGTGATGATCTCTACGGGTAGAATGAGGGGGATGGAAGGGAGGTTCAAGAGGGAGGGGATCTATGTGTACATATGGCTGATTCACATTGTACAGCAGAAGCCAGCACAACATTGTAAAGCAATTATACTGCAATTTAAAAAAAATTTTTTTTAAAGTGACCGTAGTGGGCAGGGGGCAAAGAGAGTAGCAGGGAACTGGTGAGAAGGCTTTCATGACTGGCCACCATTGTTCAAAGCAATGGTGGTTTGAACAAGAGCCGTGGCCTTGTTCAGGGTCCATCTCAGGGTCCACACTCAGGGTCCACGCTCAGCCCGGCTCCCAGCATCTCTGCTGTTCTTCCTGCAGCCGGTCACCAACAGTGGGTGGACACATCCTCCTGCCCTGGACTGTTCTTCCTCCCCTCCCCGCCTTCTGCAGCTAACACCTGCTCTCAGAGTTACTTATCAGCATTCTCTTCCCTAAGGATGTCTGCCTTTGTCTGAATACACCTTCTATTAATATAGAGGAAATACCAACAGCCAGCCCCAGCTCTGCCCAGTGGAGCTCTGTGTACTGTGTCTCCTTTGAGACTTCAGAAGTCATAATAAAGGCTAATATTGATTGAACACTCATGAGGCACCGGCCCAAGCTAAGTGCTTTCCTTACTGTTGTGGGTTTAATTGTGTCCCTGAACAATGTAATTGTGGAAACCCTGACCCCAGTGCCTGTGAATGCACCATTGTTGGGAAACAAGGTTTTTGCAGGTGTTCTCCAGTTAAGATGAGGTCCTTAGGGCAGATCCTAATCCAGTCTGACTGGTGAGCTTCTAAGAAGAGAAGGGACAGAGAGACAGACTTGAGGGATTTCAAGCCTCATCCCTTCCCCTCCCAAGGAGCCCTGCCCCTCCCATTTCAGGGCTGTCACCTGGTGGCAGAGCTCAGTGCCCACCTGACCTTAGGAAGGGCACACCACTGGATTCCGTCCAGGGTGCTGACCTGCGGAGCTCTGCTTGTTACCACTCTGCCACCCCAGTCATACTCCCATGCTGTCCTTGCTCCAGACAGTGACACAGCTCTCATCCGGCTCTGCCTTTCAGTGTGAGAGCAGCCCAGCATCACACAGGGGCTTGAGGACCAGCCACCAGTGATGGGAAGACCTATTTTCAGTATTAGAATATTCTACATTTTGGAAATGGGTTTACAAAGAGTTGGACACAACTTAAAAACTGAACAATGACATTTTGGAAAAGTACAAAATTTGAATCATTTATGTCTTGAGACATACCCAGAAAGTCATAGGCCAAATAAACAAATTCAAACTGAACCAAACTGACTGCTTCAGAAAGCAGTCCCACCCCATCCCTTTCTCATATAAAATAATTTCAAGGTTGTCATCTAAATTCCCAGGACTTCCCTGATGGTCCAGTGGTTAAAATGTGCTTCCACTGCAGGGATGCAGGTCTGATCCCTGGTCAGGGAACTAAAGTCCCACATGCCTCAAAACACAGTCAAAAAATAAATAAATAAATAAATAATCTAAAATATACACTTCCATTTCTTGGGTTACTAATGAGAGGGAGCCCTTCTCCTTATGTTAATAATCATTTAACAGTTTTAAAATGTTGATAATAATCATTGCCATTTCCTCCAGAGTCCGTTTAAACCCCAAGACTACTTCTCAGTCCTCATGGAGTCACCTAAGCCTAGGGTTGGGGGACTAGAGGGCAATAATGAGGGAAAGCAATCGTGGAAGTGATCACAGTGGGACTGAGGAAAGCAGGAAGAAGGCAAGGGTGGTCCCATATCCCATCCCAACTTCTGGATGCTGAGCACTTCCTTTCCTGCACAGTAAATCCCTCACCCCACTTCCCATCCCCATCACCGCCAGGGCCCTGGCCGCTTGTGATTGTCTAGGTTGTATCTGCACAGGCGGACCAGCTGGGAGGGCCAGGAAACCCCAGCCCTCCCTGTTTACCAGGCTCTGTGTTCTGTATCTGCCTCAGGAGAGCGTCTTCCTGCCCGGCCCCAGGTCCTCTGCGGGCTGGCAGCAGGTCTGGCACTGCCAATGACAGAGGACACAAGGGGGAGTCCAGTTTTCATTTGTTCAGCCAAAGACCTGAGAGATGGGATATTTCCTGCCATATCAGTAAGCGAGGATGTCAAGGTCACCAGCGACTGCGGCTCTCCAATGTGAGCCGATGAGCCTGGAGGGAACGTAGGAAGGAAAAGAATGCCTGCCATCCAGCCACCATCGGACTACAGCAGCTCCCTGTGGTGAGCCCCAGGGAAGCTCAGGATGTGAAAAATATAAGATACTGGCCCCAAGAGCGGAGGTGCGTATCAAAGGAAGGATTTCAGTGAGTCCAGACTCTTGCATCTTCCCATACATACCAAAGTGCTAAATTCCTTCGCTTGGAATATCTGATTTTCTTTAATTATCAATAATCTTTTGATGTTCAAGACTACCTGTCCTTTGTTGCAAAACTTCTATATAACCTGGTTCCTCTCCTCACCTCCTTGGAGCAGTTCTTCCAGGGTTACTTGAGATGCTGTCTCCCGGGCTTGAAGTCCTAAAAATTTCCACCAAATAAAACATAACTCTCAACTTTTAGGCTGTGAGTATTTTTTAAGTCTACAGGTCCTACTCAGAGCATCTCGACCCAAAGGATGCTGTTGACTCCCAACCATCTTGGAAACTAAAGGAAGAGAAAGGAGCTCTCCTAGCCTATGCAGACCGACTGTGAGATGTGTGTGGCCCCCTCCCCAATGATTCCTGAGTGTGCCAAAACTATAATCCACTCCATCAGCCTCCAGGGGCCAGGCCAGGAGGTGGCCAACCGTGGCTGAGCAATCGGAGGCCTGTGTGGGCTCGGGTATGGACAGATGGTCTTCTGCTTTATTTCCTATTAGCCTTGTAATGTGATACACTGAGTGTAATTGGTACGTGAATCAGGAGACACGCTCCCTTTTATGTTCTCTGTGGGAACCTCCTTGTGTCCCTCTGCCACACTCTGGCACTCCTCCAGCTGGTCACTCTGACATTTCTGGAGCTGGCAGAGAAGATGCTTTGTTGCACCCCCTAAACTGGGGAGTGACAACTTCTCAGGCTTTTGGAAGTAGCAGCCTTCAAACCATGGGGAGGACCAGCCTCCCTTTTTCATCCTTGGAGAAAAAGTCTGTTTCCAACCATAAGGAATTGGAGAGGCCAGGCAGCGAGCAATGGGAACAGATGCTGGCTCCGCTGTATTTGTTCAGGGCTATGGCTTCCTGCAGGCCCAGCTTCTCTCTTCCTGTCACCACTGCCACACTGGCTGCCTCTCAGCCCAACTCTGCCAGCAATCCCCAAGGTCCTCCCCAACCTCAGCTAATCCTTCTGTACTAGCAAGGACACAGTGTCTTGGGGAAATTCTGGCTTTGGGAGACCCACAAACCCAAAACTGAATCTAGATCTGAGTACCTAGACCAGGTGACTTTCGCTCCCAATGCCTTAGTTTCTTCATCTGTAAAATGGGCAGGTCATACCTCTCACCTTGGCTTGTAGGAAGGACAAATTAAATCTCCCAGAAACTCTGGTACAGAGTTGGTATCCAAAACATATTAATTTCACTCCTCCTTCTATATCCTCCCCTCCAGCCCTGCCTCCCCCATCCGATTGTCAAGAAATGCTTTTCATTATGTCGAAGAATGAATCCAGGAAACAGCTTGGGGAAGGCCCAGTCTTTTCACTCTGAACACACAGCTGCGAGTTTATTTATCCCTAAAGCAGTTCTCCTGCAATTCCTTCCATGGTCAGACATAAAAATCATCAATAAACTAGCCACTTATATACATGTCCTTGCTGGAATGTCCCACCCCATTTAATACCGTGTCTCCCACGGCTCATCACACCATCCAGTCAGCGGTGAGTCGCCCTCATGGACAGACCTCAGCACTCCAAGATGCTGTGCCCATGAAGTTCAATTAACTGCATTTGAAACTGCAAATCTCAGGCTTCCCTGGCAGCTCAGTGGTGGGGAATCCACCTGCCAATGCAAGAGACATGAGTTCAATCCCTGGTCAGGGAAGATCCCACATGCTGCAGGGCAACTGAGCCCATGCACCACAACTATTGAGCCCGTGCTCTAGAGCCTGGGAGCCGCAACTACTGAAGCCCAAGTGCCCTAGAGCCTGCGCTCTGAACAAGAGAAGCTACTGCAATGAGAAGCCCATGCACCGCAATTAGAGAGTAGCTCCTGGCCTCTGCAACTATAGAAAAGCCCTCAGCAGCAATTAAGACCCAGCACAACCTAAAATAAATAAATTAAATTTTTTTTAAAAGAAAGTGCAAATCTCACAAGTGAGACAGGATTTCACAAGCTCGATGAAAGTGATATGACAGCATGGTTCCAATCACACACAGAGCCTTTGATCAGTGAGCAGCTAAGAAGCAGTCTTGTGATTCAAGCCCCTCCTTCTTCCTGTTATTCTTTACAAACCTACGAGCAAGTTACTAAACCTCTCCGTGCCACAGTTTCCTTATAAAACACACCAAATATGTCCTACCACATAGAATCATGGTAAGAATAAATCCATTAATATACACAAAGAGCCTTGCTCATGGTAAACACTCAAAAAATGCTAGTTATCAGTACTATGTAGAAGGGTGAGACCAGTTAATAATTAACAAAGAGGAAATCAATGAGGATAATGAATAAGTATCTCCAAAGAGAATAATTTAAATATCAAAGTACTAAGAGAAGCCCTTAGGAAAACTTAGGAAGCCCTCAAGCATTTTTGCAAATAAAGAAAAAAAAAATGACCCTCTTTATAGTGGTGCCTTGAAAATCTAATAAGGAGTGAAGGTTATCCTAACACACCATTAGACCGTCTTGTCATAAAAATTCCACCAAAAGGAGAAATTTGTGATTCATTCTTTGTTCATTCTAAAAATTTGAGGGCACTCGTTTAATTATAGTAAAATAGTGTTCAATGTAACGTGTGTGTGTGCGCGCGCGCACACGCACGCTCCGCCGCTCAGTCATGTCTGACTCTTTGCAACCCCCGTGGACTATAGCTCGCCAAGCTCCTCTGTTCATGGGATTTCCCAGGCAAGAATACTAGAGTGGGTTGCCATTTCCTTCTCCAGGGGATCTTCCTGAGCCAAGGATTGAACCTGCAACTCCTGTGTCTCCTGGATTCTTTACTACTGTGCCACCCATATTTTGCTTTATGTTTAATGACAGGTTGGTCTCAACCAAGGAGATGGCACACAGGCTGACATCCAGCAGAGATGACGTCCTTGTGTTACAGGGAAATTCTCCATGTTGGATCTGTTTCTTGACTTTAATCTTTGCTTCCCATTGCTTTTGTTCACTAAAAGGATGCTGTTTATATATAGTGGCCTGCCTCAAGTAACCCTACCCCTCTGCCTGAATGTTAAGCCAAAATGTCTTTGTTCAGGACCCTGTCCACCTGTGGATGGTTAGAGGAAGGAAGAAATTAACACATCCCCTCCTAAGGCTAACCATTCCCAGAGATATTAGCAAGATTAATGGCCTTTTTTACTTTACCTCCTCACCTTCCCCCACCTTATTATAAAAGAAACCTGGCATCAAGACCCTGATATGATGGTTATTTTGAGACATTAGTCTGCCATCCTCTTGGTATGCTGGCTCTCAGAATAAAGTCATAATCCTTGCCTCAACACCTTGTCTCTGATTCACTGACCTGTCCTGCAGTGGGCAGAATGAGCTTGGACCCAGTAACACTTGCCCTTGTGTGACATAAATAACTTGTGTGGCCAGAGAGGCAGTTCAGGTCAGAAGACACTGGAAATAAAAGATTTTATTTCAGTGAATATTTACTGTGTCAGATACTATTCTAGATCCTTGAGATACAGTCATGAACAAATAGGCAAAAAATATCTCAGTTCTCATGGACTTATAACCTAACTGGCAAGAGGGACAGAAGGTAAGCCCTAAGCCATAGACATACCAAATAACAGAGAACAGACTTATGGACACAGTGGGGGAAGGAGAGGGAGGGACAAATTGAAAGAGTAATATTGAAACATATACATTATCATAAGTAAAATAGATAGCCAGTGGGAATTTGCTGTATGATGCAGAGCACTCAAACCCAGAGCTCTGGGACAACCTAGAGGGATGGGGTGGGAGAAAGGTTCAAGAGGGAGGGGACATATGTATACTTATGGCTGATTTATGTTGCTGTATGGAGAATCCCAGGGATGGCGGAGCCTGGTGGGCTGCCGTCTATGGGGTTGCACAGAGTCGGACACGACTGAAGCGACTTAGCAGCAGCAGCAGCATGGCAAAATCTAACACACTTTTGTAAAGCAATTATCCTCCAATTAAAATAAAAATTAAAAAGTAACTTAGATGCACATAAGTGCCGTAGAAAAAGGAAAGGAGGATCAGGGTACCAGAGTAGGGGTGAGCAGGGAGGGTCTAGCTGAGAAAGTGGTGTTTGAGCAGTCTAGGAGGAAAGAAAGAGTGAGCCATGAGACTGTGCAAGGAAAAGCATTTCAGGCAGAGGGAAAAGCAAATGCAAAGATTAGAGTGCGTTCAGCATGTTTAAAGGAACTGCCAGGAGGTCTGTGTAGCTGGAGCACAGAGAGATCAGATTTCACATGGCTGTTGGTTCTCCTCTAGATTCATGGGGGATCAGGGCAGGTGCTTGAGCAGAAGCGGACGGATACAGCAGTTATATGGGGCAGAGACTGGAGGGGAAAGGAGGAAAGCAGGAAACCATGTACAGTTGTCCAAGGCAGGGACCCAGCTGGCTCACCGAAGGGGAGCAGAGATGAGGTGGGATTCCAGACATACCCAAAAGATATAACCAAGAAAAAAAACAAAAAGTTGTAACCAACAGAATTTGCTGATGAAATAGATGTAGGATGAGAGAGAAAAATGTGGGATAATTTTTAGGTTTTTGGTTTTGGCCCATCTGGGCCCCTGACCTGGGACCTCGGTCAGCTCCCCAAACTGAAGTGCCACCATCCAACAGATCAAGGCTGCAGTGAGTGGTGGGGCGTCAGTCACAGGGCCCCCACCACATGGCCACCCACCGTGTGCAGCCTTGGATTTAATAATAACAGCAAGCACTGAGTGGGGACTTACGGAGTGCCAGGCACTGCGCTCTGCTCCTGTCATCTCACTTAATGCTCACAACGAGCCTGTGACATGAGCATCGTTAGTTCCACTTAAGAAATAAGGGACCCTGAGCCCAGAGACATCACTGAAGTTCACACAGATAGGAAGTGGCAGGGCTGAGACATGAACCTGGGATTGTCTTGACTGGAGAGCCTGTGTTCCCAACTGCTATGTGACCCAGTCCCCAACGCTGTGCCAGACCGGTCATCTCCCCTCCCTGACCATCAAGCACATGGGAGGGATGACCTCTAGTGATCTCCTAGCTTTGGTATATTTTATGCTATGAAATCAGGAGTCAAGAGACCCACGTGCCTCCCTCTTGGCTTTCCCACTAACTGACCCTGTGACCTTGGGAAAGTTGCTTCCCTGATGGGCCTCACCTGGGCTTAAACACCCCTCCATGCCTTTTCTACTCAAAAACTCTATGTCTATATGAATATCGCCATTTCCAGAAATTTCCAGTGGGCATCAGTGGACCTTTTCAGAGTGAGGGATGGATTGTAGCGCCCTCCACACAGAAGACTTCAGGGAGAAGCCCTTCACTCATGCCGGCCTGTCAGCACTCCCCTACCCGCCCACTGCCCTCACTCCGAGGGAGTGGCCGCAGATGGGGCGCCAGATGGCCGGGCCCGCCCCTCGGAGCCCAGTCCACACCCACCTTCCTCCTGCGCTGCTGACCTTCCGCGGGTGTCCCTTTTCTCTCTTTGGTTTCCTTCGTCAAAACAAGAACTGCGCGGAGGGTTTTGTTTCAACTGTGAGGAAGTCTCTAAATGCAGGTCGTGAAGTCACCATTCACTGCACCCCTGCGACATTCACACGCCTCGCCACATCCACCCGCTCAACAACCGAGGAGGGAGACAGTTTAATGCACACCGGCGTTGGTGAGACGAGGGGCCTGGAGCAGGAGGGTGGGTCTTTGCCTCCCTCCACCTTCCCTCTATTCCCTGCTCTAGGCAAACCTACCTGCAGCTCTTTGCCAGACAAATCCCACCCCCTGGGTTACCATTCCCATCCCCACAGTATCTCCTCCTTCCCGTCCTCTCAAAGATGGTTCAAGTGCCACCTCCTCCAGGAAGTCCTCCATAGTGCCCCCTCCACAATGGGGCAGATTAACTGAAACCACGTAGACTGTTTCATTTTCTGCATTTAACTTTATTTTTTTATTAATATTGTGTGTATTCAAGATATACAACATGATGATTTGATATACATGTAGACAGCAAAATGATTACTACAATCAAGCTAGTCAGTGCATTACCTCCTCACATAGTTCCTGTGTGTGTGTGTGTGTGTGTGTATGTGTGTGTGTGTGTGTGTGTGCGCGCGCACGAGCGCGCAAGTGTGCACATGATGAAAGCGCCTTAGATCTACTCTTAGCAGATTTTCAGTATTCGTTATGTTATTTTTTAAGTTTTTAAAATGAATTTTTTTATTTACAATGTTTTGTTTAATTTCTACCATACAGCAAAGTGACTCAGTTATACCATATACATTCTTTTCCATTATGCTTTATCACAGGATACTGAATATAGTTCCCTGGGCCATTGCAGTATTATTAACCAGAGCCTCATGCTGCACCTTAGATGGCTAGACTTGTTTGTCCTATATGACTGCAAGACTGTTCCCTCCTCCAGCATCTTCCCATTCCCACCCCCACCCCTGACCACCATTCTACTCTTTGCTTCTATAGAGTCAACGTTTTTAGATTCCATATAGAAGCGAGATTAAGAAGTTTTTTCCCTTTCTGTGTTTGCTGCATGTGACTTCCGGTTTTTGTTTTTAGGTTGTGAGCTGAAAGGTAAAGTACTTTCTGAGTGTAGAGGCTCTAGAGCAAAACAGATCTGCGTTCAAATCCCACCCCTGCCGTTCCTTCACTGGGCAGCCTTGGGCAAGATACTCTCTGGGTCTCCCTTTCTTCATGATCAATTTTTAGTTCAAGACTGACAGCAGTACTTTCTGCAGGTCTGGTACTGTTCGAAGCCCTTCATGTTCAATTCTCACAGCAGCCCTGTGACATGGGTTCTATCTATCTTTTACCATTTTACAGAAGAAGAGACTGAAGCATAGAGTGTTAAAGCAATTTGCCCAACACTCCATGGCTTCTTACTTTTTCTTTTTTGCTGTGTGGCTTTGGGTAAGTCATTTAACCTCCATGATCTTGGACAAGTTATTTTACTGCAGTGTGCCCTAGTTACCTTCTCTAGAAAATGAAATACCTGCCATGTATTAATACTCAAAAACAGATGAAGTGAAGTTCACTTCACTCAGTCGCTCAGTCATGACCAACTCTTTGAGACCCCATAGACTGTGCTGGCCATGCTCCTCTGTCCATTGGATTCTCCAGGCAAAAACACTGGAGTGGGTAGCCATTTCCTTCTGCAGGGGATCTTCCCAACCCAGGGATTGAACCCAGGTCTCCCACATTGCAGGCAGATTCTTTACCATCTGAGCCACCAGGGAGGGGTGTTTTTTTAATCCTTATCACCTTCATCATCCCTGCTGCTGCTGCTGCTGCTAAGTCGCTTCAGTCATGTCCGACTCTGTGCAACCCCAGAGACGGCCGCCCACCAGGCTCCCCTGTCCCTGGGATTTTCCAGGCCAGAGGACTGGAGTGGGTTGCCATTGCCTTCTCCTCATCATCCCTACTGATATAATTACAGACTCACCCAAAGAGATATGAGATACTCAGGAAACATTCAGCAAATGGAGCAGAGAAGCTGGGCAGGAAGGAAGAAGTAACTGAAAGAAGAATGAATGAACAAATGAATGAATGAATGTATTACCCACAGAAAGCTCTGGAATGCAGAAGGGGAACAAGAGGGTATGAAGCAAATTCAAGTGACACATTGTGAACTGATGGACCATGTGGGTGCAGAAGAAATAAGGACCCACATCACTATAGCTATGTAACCCTCCACCCCTCAGCTGATGTCTCTTTTGAACCCCCAGAGCAGAGTCTGAGAACCATTTGCACCCTGAATGGATGACGATACAGATGGAAATGTCAACTGATCCTAATTGATCCATAAATGGACCCTGCAACCCAAGTTATCAGTTTAAGACCCCAGGGATTCTTTATTAATATTTCTAATTTATGGGCTCATTTGAGAAGTTATTAGTGACAACAAACCTAATAAATCACGGGTTAAAAGGACTCCAGACAGCAGCACACAGGGTCTTCCTCATGCACAGTGGGTGGTAGTCATTTTACTTCTGAGACAATCATAGCAACGGTCACCAGGGAGACAGGCTGCCAAAGGAAGTCTGGAGTTGGCGGTGGTGACAGCTGGAAGCAGATTATCAAGAAAGGACAGCATTTCCTGGTCCAGTGGAGTAGGCAGGGGAGGAAACTATCAATTGTGCACTGCTTTGTGCATCTGTGCTTGTGCTCTGTTGTGTCCGACTCTTTGCGATTCCCTGGACTATAGTCCACCAGGTTCCACTGTCCATGGAATTTTCCAGGCAAGAATACTGAAGTGGGTTGCCATTTGCTCCTCCACGGGATCTTCCCCACTCAGGGATCAAACCCATGTCTCTGTGTCTCCTGCTTTGGCAGATAGATTCTTCACCACTGTGCCACCTGAGAAGCTGCACTCTTTTGTGCAGACACTTTATTTACATTGCCTGGCTTAAGCGTCCTCAAGTGACGCCTATGAATAGCTGCGCTGATTTCCACTTACAGGTAAGGCAACTGAGGCTCAGAGAGATGAGGTCACTAGGCTCAGTTAACATTTGAGCTGTTCAAAGGCAGGAGGCACCCATCCAACAGTCCATGTTCTTAATCACTGCACTTTTCTGGCCACCAGTCCAATGTCCCCATTCCACAGAGGTGGAGACTGAGACCCAGTGAGGCAGACACACACACAAGTCAATAGGAGAGCAGGGGTGAGTACTCTGCATCCTGACGTTCTATTCTCTCATTCTTTCTGAAGTGCTTCCCTAATTGTCATTCTTGTCTCCTTGCTCTTGTTTTCTTATTTCCTTCCCTTTATAGCATTTATCACCTGCCATCTTATAGATTTATTCCTCTGGATCCCAGCATGATCATATTTGTGAGCCAAGCATTTGGTCTGTTTAATCAACTTGTACCCCAAGTGATATAACTGGTTGCACACCCATCTCAAGCATAGGATCTTCCCAGTAGTAACAAAATAACTAAACTTACTAAAATTCTCCCCCTGGATGCACTTCCTGCTGCCAAAGTTCAGGAAGAGGTGGAGCCTCCTACGTGTGCCCCAGTGAGGGTTTTCACTGAGCCCCTGGAGCTGATCAGCCCCTTTCACATGGACACATTACTAACAGGGTGCAACTTTTGTGTCTTCTTAAGTTGCCTTTACACTTCTCCACTTCAATGTTTTATGTGTTCAGGATTAGGTTTATCACCAAAAAGGCCATCTCACTTCTTTTCTCCATGTTTTTAAGGGACTTGCTCATTGTAGCTCCCAACTACAAGGTGTAGTCAGGCTACTGTTGTATATCCAATATGCATATTTCCCTTCTTGTTAACAATAGCATCCCAATCTTATTCAGGGTAGCAGTGTTCCCAGGTTCAAGATTACATTTCCTAGTTCCACCTTCAGCCATAAGAGGAGGTTTAATGGAATGAAAGAGAAAGTCATTGGATGCATTTCCTTCCAGAAAACTCTTGAGGGGGAACTGACCAAAGTAAGAGATTAGTCCTTCTTCCTTTCCACCTGAAATGCAGACTTGATGTCCAGAGCCCCAGCAGCCAACATGGACTGTGGGGCAACATTGAGGATAGAAGTTGACACAAAGATAAGCAGACCCTTTTGATAGTGAATTTGCCAGCCCAATCCAGCCCAGCCCTGACCTGACCTGACCTGACACTCTTGACTCCATTTACATGACAGAAAATAAATAAACACCCTCTTGCGTGTGAAATCCAGGATTTCCATCTATTGGTGCAGTAATGTGTTGCCTCCACAAAAGCTAAACTCTTCTTGTTAAACTCACATGCCCATATCATGGTCTGAATAGGAAAACACCAGTGAGGCAGTCAGGAGACCTGGTATCCAGTCCTCATATTGAACTGTTCTAGGATGACAGATGGGTTGTCCCATTCTTCACACTAGTGTTTATTTACATCTCTACCTCATCCTGGAAAAGAGTTGAGATAAAATGTGGATAGCAAACAAGTTTGAAGTTACAGTCTGGAGTAAGAACTCGCCTGAGGAAGAGGCATGCTGTGGTATCAGTTAAGGAAAAATCTGTGTGATTTACAATCAAGTGGACTTACCTCTACACAAAGAGAGGTCAAAACACCTGTGGGAGTGCCTGCGGGAATACTTTTGGGAACACCTCTGAGAATACTTGTGGGAATACTTGTGAGGGTACCTGTGGGAATAGTTTAGGGAACATCTCTCAGAATACTTGTGGGAATATCAGTAGAAAAGCTTTTGGGGGATGCTTGTGAGGGTATCTGTGGGAATACTTGTGGGACTACCTATGGGAATACTCTGGTAATACCTGTGAGAGTACTTGTGGGAATACCTATGGAAATACTTGTGAGAGTACCTGTGGGAATATTTTAGAGAACATCTCTCAGAATACTCGTGGGAATACCAGTCGAAAATCTTTTGGGGATGTCTGTGGGAATACCTGTGAAAATACTTGTGAGGGTACCTGTGGGAATACTTGTGGGACTACCTATGGGAATACTCTGGTAATACCTGTGAGAGTACCTGTGGGAATACCTATGGAAATACTTAGGGAAGTACGTATGGGAATACTCTGATAATAACTGGGAAAGTACTTGTGGGAATACCTGTAAGAATACCTGTGAGAATACTGGTAGGAAAGTTGTGGGGATGCCCGTGGAAAGCTGTAGTCCTTAAGAGAACAGCTCTTCATCTTCTCCCATACCAAGAAATAATGTCCAAGTCCATCAAGCCAAACCATAATTTTAGCTTAAATTTTTTTCAAAGTATGTTTTACAAATCACCCAAGAAGGCCCTAGAAAAATCCTAACTCTGCACCCACAGACACCTAATGTTAAGCAAATATCACCTCCTGGTGAGTCCCGCAAATGGCTGAGTAGGAAAATGCAACCCTCAGTGGCTAAATGAGTGAATGCAATTCACAGGTTGTTGAATAAAAGCCAACTCAATGTTGGAGGACATCTGCCAACTGTGACAATCGAGGGTTAGAACAGTTCATCCTGAGCCAGTTTTTCCTGACAGTAATGAGGCCATTCTTGCTTCGTGACAATAAAATCATGTCATCTGCATAGAAAAAGGCTTTCAACTTTCTGTTCCTCGTAGCAAAGGGCAATTCATTCAGCTCATCCAAAAATTCTTTCAAGTCATACAAGACATGTTAGAGGGAGCTGGGACCAGAGCACGACTCCTGTGCTCTGCTTGAACTCTCCATCTGCTTTTGAGGACTCGATTCCTCCAGACGCCAGCCTGCAGGCGCTGCTAAGGGGCAGGTCCTGTGTCAGTGCCCGTGGCAGGGTGGGGGTGAATATCAGCACCTCTAGCTTAGCCCATAATTGCTTTCTCTCCACATAATTAGTTTCTCTCCACTGAGTCAAAGGCCAGACTCAGTCACTGCTACTGCAATTCATATATCATTCCTGACAAATTTTTGCACCAGTGGCATAAAAAAAGGTCAATCATGTGGAATAAATATGCTGAAAACCCAAGGGCTTCTTCATACAAAACACCAACCTGAAAAACCCCAGACCTGCCATTTCTAAAAGAGGAAATTGACAGGTGGTTTAGTTGGAATAGTAAATAAACCAATAGGTCTATCATTTGGATAAGGGTAATTTGGCCACCTGATGCGAAGAGCTGACTGATTTGAGAAGACCCTAATGCTGGGAAAGATTGAGGCCAGGAGGAGAAGGGGACGACAGAGGATGAGATGGTTGGATGGCATCACCGACTCAATGGACATGAGTTTGGGTAAACTCCAGGAGTTGGTGATGGACAGGGAGGCCTGTCGTGCTGTGGTTCATGGGGTCATAAAGAGTCGGACACGACTGAACGACTGAACTGAACTGAATAGAGGCTGGGCCTTTACAAAGTGGAAGAATCTACCTTTAGGATCCATCCAGACAAGGTTACCTGTAGAATTAAGAAGAACAAGCAACTCGGTGAATGAATGCTTGAAACACGGCAGGTCCAAATAGAGATGAGCTATGAATATAAAGTAGACATCAGAATTCAAATTTAGGATAAAAAAGAATGCAAAATTTTTTATTGATTATGGGTCAGAATAATAATATTTGGATAGCTTGGTCAAATAAAAGGTATCATTAAAATTCATGCTATCTTTTCTTTTTTTTGTTGTTACTTTTTTTGTATGTCTACTAAAATGTTTTAAATTACTTGCATGCACCCTGTGGTAGCCATCTCCAAGATGACCCCCAGTAATTCTTCTTCCTGATACTCACACCCTTCTGTGATCCGCTTCCACACTGTATCAGGGTTGGTCTGTGTGACCAATAGAATATTTTTGTTTGAGTTCATTAGGTGGCGCTAGTGGTAAAGAGCCCACCTGTCAATGCAGGAGACAAAAGAGATGTGGGTTTGATCCCTGTGTTGGGAAGATCACCTGAAGAAGGGCATGGCAACCCACTCCAGTATTTTTGCCTGGAGAATCTCATGGACAGAGGAGCCTGGAGGGCTATAGTCCATGGGGTCATAAAGAGTCAGACACCACTGAAGTGACTTAGCATGCACATTGTTAGAATGTTCATGTAACTTTTTGTGTGCATCTCTAAATGTAAAACTGCCACATGCTTGCCTAGGACCAGTTTATAGAATACAAAATATTTTCCAGGTTCAAGTATTCAGTAATTTCCAGATTTGTGAATGTCATCTTGCCCCATGTCCTGTACAGTCTTCCTTAAAGGAACATTACAGTATTTTTTTTAGTGGAATACACCAGAAGTAATGGTGTATCATTCAAGATTAGATTACAAAATATGCTGAAGCTTCTGCTTTGGTCTCCCTTTCAATATTTCTGTCTGTCTATCCATCTGTCTCTCTCTTTCTCCCTCTCTCTCTCTAGTCATGTACTCTAGAGGAAGCTAGTGCTAATTTGTGAGTAACCCTATGAACAAGCCTGCATAGTGAGGAACCAAGGCCTCCAGCCAACACCCGTGTGGATGAACCCTCTCAGAAGCAGGTCCTCCGGCCATAGTCCAACCTTCAGATAATTGAAGCCAAAGCAATGTCTTGATTACAACCTCGTGAAAGACTGCATTGGAATCACCCAGTTAAGCCACTCCCAGATTTCTGGCCCTCAAAACATGTGACATCATAAATATTAAGTCGTGGGTTATTTATCACACAGCAACATATAGCTGATACACATGCATGTTATTACTATTAAGCAGCACTAATCTCAAGTTGGGCTTCCCTGGTGGCTTCAGCGTCTCCTGCCAATGCAGGAGACATGGGTTCAATTCCTGAGTCAGGAAGATCCCTCGGAGAAGAAAATGACAACCCGCTCCAGTATTCTTGCCTGGGAAATCCCAAGGACAGAGGAATTTGTCTGTATAGCCTGGCAGGCTACAATCCATAGGGTCACAAAGAACAACTAAACAACAACAATGATCTCAAGTTAACAAAAAAAGAATCCTCTAGAGCAGAGTCTCCTAACTCTGGCTGCATGTTAAAAATCACTTGAAAAACTTTTAAAATAGTTGATGCCCAGCTCCCCCACCCCAGACAGTTGAATCAGAGTCTTTACAGGTAAAGCTCCAGTAAGGGTATTTTATGAAAGTTACCCAGGTGATGTAAAGGTTTAGGCAAGGTTGAGATCGCTGCTCTAAGGAATGCTTCTCCAGTGTCATGGTGCTTACTTTCATGTATCATCTGGGGTCTGGCTACCCTGGATGTGTATCAGAATCCACGTGGGGGCTGTTAGAAAATCTAAGTCTCTGGCCCCAGCCCAGGTGGACCAAGTCAGAATCTGCATTTCAATAGGATCCCCAGGGAATGTGGATGCACATTGAGCTCTGAGAAGCGCTGATTTGGGGGCATAAATTCAGAACCAGTCCTCTGAGCTCACAGTCCAGTTTCCTGCTAAGGGTAACCGTATCCCAAAATCTGTTCTCCCATAAGCATGCTGCAGTCCATGGAGCTGCAAAGAGTCAGACACAACCGAGCGAATGAGCAAGAACAATGCATGATCTCCCTCGCCAAGGGATTCTGACGTAACTAGTGGGGGTGGGGCTGAGCCAGGGAGGGTTTTGTGAAAGTCCCCCTCGGGATTCTAAGCTGCAGCATGGGTGGTGAGATGGATCTCAATCTGTCTTTTCCCTGAGACTCTCATCTCACCACAATAGTGGGACTCGAGAATTTAAAGATGTCTGTTTCCAAACAACATAAACCCTACGAGCCAACCACCCCATCTAGGACTTACTTGAAGAAATAACCATTTCTGCCAATCTTATGGAGGGAAAACTCATGACATGGGATTTACCCAGTGCTAAAGTGTATGTCTCATCAACCCCTGAATCACATCCTTGAGAACAAAGTCCCAGCAAGATGCACCATCACCGCATTGCTGTTGTTTAGTAACTAAATCACATCTGACTCTTAGCAATCAAGTGGACTATAAAGCCCACCAGGCTCTTGTGTCCATGGGGTTCTCCAGACAAGAATACTGGAGTGGGTTACCACTTCCTTCTTCAAGGGATCTTCCTGATCCAAGGATCAAACCTGTGTCTCCTGCATTGGCAGGCAGATTCTTTACCACTGAGCCACCTGGGAAGCCCTCACCACCACCGCATAGCAAGATTTAAGCTTTATTATAACTCCCTTAAGCTTCCAAACTCCTCTTCAAACATCAGCTCACTTTCTCGGTTACACTTGAAGAATTGGTTCTGTTTCTTACTTCATTTATTTTCCTTTTCCTTTCTGATAGTCTTTATCAAACCAAGAACTACAATGACAAAATCCATATTGACCTCCCCCCCCCCAAAATGAGTTAACAATGTCAGTTTTAATTTGCTGACAATTCTGTTGATAATGAGTGAGGGGTAAATGCAAGGCATTTCATGATATTTCAAGAGATTCTCAAAAAAACAACTTTCACCAATTTGAAAATTCCATTCCTCTGAAATGCCCCCACTCTTTGAGTAGAACCATGAGTTCTAACAAGTCTGGCCATACTTTGTTTAAGGTGGGATGAATATTATCACTTGTCCCTGTCTGAAAATCACCTTCCTAAACATAACAATGAGTAAAATTGACTAACTGTAATACTATTTACAGCATTGTCTTCTTCAAGCCATTTACCACAATTTGTAATATCTATTTGTCTGCTTGTTTATCATGTCACCTCTCTGATCATAATCCCATTTGGGCAGGAGTCATGTTGGTCTTAATATGTTCCTCCTCCTTAGCCTAGTGTCTGACACGTGTGTGCATGCATGCCGAGTCTCTCCAATCGTGTCCGACTCTTTGCGACCTTATGGACTGTAGCCTGCCAGGCTCCTGTGTCCATGGGATTCTCCAGGCAAGAATACTGCAGTGGGTTGCCATTTCTTCCTCCAGGGAACCTTCCCAACCCAGGGATCGAACCCATGTCTCCTGCAGCTCCTGCATTGCAAGTTGATTCTTTACGTCTGAGCCACTGGGGAAGCCCATCTGACACATAGTAGGTACCAAATGAATGTTTGCTGAATGAAGGATTGAATGGAAATTTCCCAGATCCATGCAATGCACTGACACTCAGAAATACTAGATCCTATAAATCCATTGATGACTATCTGTTCTCTCTGCTCGATACATATGTCTACAATGTCTACAGGAGACATGATCTATAGGCAATCAGAGTGATTCAAACTGGCCCCTACAAAATCTATGCCAACTCACATGCTGGTCTTCAGAGGTTATTATGACTAACTTTTTTTTCCAATATAGAAAATTCATATTTTTATATGTGAACAACAAACATTCAGAAAATGAAATTAACAAAACAATTCCACTTACAATGGAGGCTAAAAATATCATAGACCACTTTGGAAATAAATTTAATGAGAGATATGGAACTGTACAAAAAAGATCTTCACAACCCAGATAATCACGATGGTGTGATCACTCACCTAGAGCCAGACATCCCGGAATGTGAAGTCAAGTGGGCCTTAGGAAACATCACTACGAACAAAGCTAGTGCTGGTGATGGAATTCCAGTTGAGCTATGTCAAATCCTAAAAGATGATGCTGTGAAAGTGCTGCATTCAATATGCCAGCAAATTTGGAAAACTCAGCAGTGGCCACAGGATTGGAAAAGGTCAGTTTTCATTCCAATCCCAAAGAAAGGCAACGCCAAAGAACGCTCAAACTACTGCACAATTGCACTCATTTCACACGCTACTAAAGTAATGCTCAAAATTCTCCAAGCCAGGCTTCAGCAATATGTGAACCGTGAACTTCCAGATGTTCAAGCTGGTTTTAGAAAAGGCAGGGGAACCAGAGATCAAATTGCCAACATCATCGAAAAAGCAAGAGAGTTCCAGAAAAACATCTATTTCTGCTTTAGTGACTATGCCAAAGCCTTTGACTGTGGATCACAACAAACTGTGGAAAATTCTGAAAGAGATGGGAATACCAGACCACCTGACCTGCCTCTTGAGAAATCTGTATGCAGGTCAGGAAGCAACAGTTAGAACTGGACATGGAATAACAGACTGGTTCCAAATCAGGAAAGGAGTACGTCAAGGCTGTATATTGTCACCCTGCTTATTTAACATATATGCAGAGTACATCATGAGAAACTCTGGGCTGGATGAAGCACAAGCTGGAATCAAGATTGCCGGGAGAAATATCAGTAACCTCAGATATGCAGATGACACCACCCTTATGGCAGAAAGTGAAGACCTAAAAAGCCTCTTGATGAAAGTGAAAGAGAAGAGTGAAAAAGTTGGCTTAAAACTCAGCATTCAGAAAACTAAGATCATGGCATCCGGTCCCATCACTTCATGGCAAATAGATAGGGGAACAGTTGAAAGAGTGGCTGACTTTATTTTGGGGAGCTCTAAAATCACTGCAGATGATGATTGTAGCCATGAAATTAAAAGATACTTACTCCTTGGAAGGAAAGTTATGACCAACCTAAACAGCATATTAAAAAGCAGAGACATTACTTTGTCAACAAAGATCTGTCTAGTCAAGGCTATGGTTTTTCCAGCAGTCATGTACGGATGTGAGAGTTGGACTATAAAGAAAGCTGAGTGCCAAAGAATTGATGCTTTTGAACTGTGGTGTTGGAGAAGACTCTTGAGAGTCCCTTGGACTGCAAGGAGATCCAACTAGTCCATCCTAAAGGAGATCAATCCTGGGTATTCATTGGAAGGACTAATGTTGAAGCTGAAACTCCAATACTTTGGCCACCTGATGCGAAGAGCTGACTCAATGGAAAAGATCCTGATGCTGGGAAAGATTGAGGCCAGGAGGAGAAGGGGACGACAGAGGATGGGATGGTTGGATGGCATCACTGACTCAATGGACATGAGTTTGGGTAAACTCCGGGAGTTGGTTATGGACAGGGAGGCCTGGCCTGCTGTGGCCCATGGGGTCGCAAAGAGTCAGACACGACTGAGCAACTGAACTGAACTAAACTGATGGAAAAACCTCTACCCTGAAAAGTATAATATGTAACAGAAGGTAATTAAAGGAGATCTGTTTTATTTTTTTTATTCTATATTGGGGTATAGTTGATTTACGTACACCCTGTAACTCATCTCCATCTTACTCAAGTCCCCAATGAATGTTTCACTTCACCCTGTAGTTGGGTTCATGAACTGTCACTCACGACACCACCCATGACTCTGTATCACTTGTGGCATAAAATTTTAACCTGAAAAAAAACTAAAGTACCCTCCCTAACCTGGCTGCTCTCCAGCTCATCATTCTGTCTTGTTTTCTTCATAACACTGTCACAAATAGAAATTATATTGGCCATATATTTTTTACCTGTTTATTATCTATTTCCAATGTAAGCTCCATAAGAAGGGGGTGGCAGGGGCGGGATGCTTGCTTATTGTGATCACAACTATCTTTCCAGTCCTGCAATCACAGTCCGGCACATCTTCATGGGTACTTTAAAAATATTTTTTTTTAATTGAGGTATAGTTGATATGGGCTTCCCTGATGGCTCAGGTGGTAAAGAATCTGCCTGCAATGCAGGAGACCCAGGTTCGATCCCTGGGTTGTGAAGACCCCCTGGAGAAGGAAATGGCAACCCACTCCAGTATCCTTGCCTGGAAAATCTCATGGACAGAGGAGCCTGGTGGGCTGCAGTCCATGGGGTCGCAAAGAGTCGGGCACCACTGAACGACTAACACTTACTTACCTGGAGAAGGGAATGGTTACTCACTCCAGTATTCCAGAAGGACCTCAGAAGATGGCTCTCAAGTCCAGGAAAGCACATCTGAAACAGACTGCCCACAGCCAATACCCAGCAGACCGCACCCTGGCCCAGCCTCCAGCCTACATGTGATCCATAAATTCTCCCAGCTGAGCAAACACGTTTTATGGGGCCTGGGGACGCTTCCTGGCCTCACTGTTCCCACCTTCTTGTGTCCTGCTCTGGCCTGGCCAGCTCCCCACCTCTCTGGGACCCCCAATCCCCATCCTTAAGTTTCCCTCCACCTCCTACCCCTTTCCCCCAGCTCCCGCCACGAGGAGGGTGGAAAGTTTCTTCTCTTATCAGCCGTTTTACTGCCCCCTCCTCCCTGGTTACACAGTAATTGGGAACAGATCTCCTGGCAAGAACGGGTTGATCAGTTTGCGGTCGACAGTTTACTAGACGGAGGGAAAGGGTCCCCTCAGCGAGGTCCCAGAAGGCAGGTAAGAGGCGTGCAAACAGGAGGGGAACAGAAAGGTCCCCCAAAGGAAGGGAAAGGAGCCAGGAAGGAGCCTACCGAGAGGCTTGTGCAGCGAAGTCAGGGAGAGAGCAGAAGAAAGCGCTGGCTGGACCAGAGACGCCAGGGGAGGTTCAGACACCAGCATTCAGCCCAGCCCCGGCACAGAGAGCCAGCCTGGCGGTGACCCCGCGACCCTCTTCGGAAGCCTCCACCTGCAGGGTGGACAACGCACAGGTGCTCTGGGAGGAAGGCCTGTTCTGGAATCTGGGAGCAGCAGAAGTCGGAGGAATCTAGGAGGATTTCTGGAAGCACCCCTCAAGCTGCAGTGTAGCCCAGGACTGTGTTGGCCACCTGGGGGTCTCAGGTGGCACTCCAGCCTTCCAGAGGTCTGGCCAGAGCCAGCAGGAAAGAGCCACACACCAGAGAAAGGGTAAAGGTGGACACTTTGCCTCCAGATCTCCTCTGGGGGTAGCCTCCCTCTTCCTTCCAGCTCTTTTGCCCTGTTCCCCACTGGCCATGACCTCAGGGTCCCTGGCCTAGGCTGAGAACTGTGAAAGTGACCACCCCGGAGAAGATCTGTCACAGTAGGACTGAATTCAGTTTAGCAATGGTGATTCCCTTGATGCTGAGTCAACGAGGGCTCTAAGCCTGTGGGCATGGGTACAGCCCCTTCCAGCTTTCCCGACAGGACCAGCATCCTTGATTCCAAGGTGTTTTGAGGTGACCCACAGAAGTTCCCATGAAGACATAACCGTGCTGGATAATCCAACGTGAGAATCTCTGTTCACCTCTGCCCGCCCTCTTGATTCCAGGAGTTTCAGGAAAGCAAGGACCCCTCACTCCACGGACATTGGCCCCTCTGCCCCCTCACAGCTGCCCACGGAGGGTGCCAAGGCAGGCTCTGCTCTCCACGGGAGATGGAGAGAAAGAGCTTGGGGTGCTGTGAGGCCCCAAAGAAGCGGGGCCTGTCCTTCTCCATTGAGGACATCTTAAAGAGGCCGGCTGAGATGAGCTATGTGGTCAGGCCGGAAGGGGAAAGTGGACAGGGCACCAGCCAGGCAGCAGCTGCAGATTTTGGGCCAGAGAGACCCCCACAAGACCAGCCCCAAGGTAAGTGTCTTTTGGCCAATTCTTACTCACTCCTGGGTCTGCAAGCCCCAGCCAGGCTCAAGCAGAGAGAAAGCTGCTCTGTATCAATAGAAGAGAGGACTCCAAAATTCAGAGAGATGTCAGGTACTGGGCCAGTAGCCTTAAATACCATTCTATCTAGCCCAGAAATGAGGCTGTTCTAATTTGGCCACCAAGGCCCGGTTCACTGCAGGATGCGGGGATCTGGGGCTTGTTCCTATAACCAGGCCGTAGCTGAGAATGCCGGTGACCAGGTGGGCACCATCCTGGAGGCTGTGCATGTCTCTAACTTCAGCAGAAAAGTATAATTATCATAAACTTGACTGATGAGAAACTCATCGGTGAAAGAGAAGAGGCGGCTGGTGCCCCCAGGTCACACAGCCACAGAGCAGAGGACCCGAGACCCAGCCGCCCGAACACCTGCTTAGGCTGTCATGTTCTTCCCCTTCGTAAGCGGAGTTCAGCCTACACGGCCTCTAGTGGCTGAAGCTCTGCCCCAAATCTGCCCTCCCTGATCACACACTAGGCCAGTGCCCATCCCAGGATTTACCGCCAAATAACAGTGACCAGATCCCAGGCCCCTCCTTGAGGGCTAGCTTGAGGAGGGGGCGGAGGAGGGCACATACATGTTCCTAGCGGCCAGGCAACCACGGTGGCCTGCCAAGCCACCCCAGCCAAGCCCGTTTCCACTCTGGCCTCAGCTTCATCTTCAGTGAGACAGCTGAGCGAGGGAGAAAATGAAGCTGGTGATGTCTTGGGGGTCCACTGGAGTCTGACCGGCAATGAGCCTGGAGTACCCACAAGAGTGTCCTAGTCCTCTGTCCTTTCTAACACTTTAATCCAAGGAAGGGCTTCCCCGGCGGCTCAGTGGTAGAGAATCCGCCTGCCGATGCAGGAGATGCTGGTTTGATCTCTGGGTCAGGAAGATCCCCTGTAGAAGGAAATGACAACCCACTCTAATATTCTTGCCTGTGAAATCTTATGGGCAGAGGAGCCTGGTGGACTACAGTCCATGGGGTCACAAAGAGTCGGACATGACTGAGTGACTAAACAACAGCAATCCAAGGGAAAGAAGCTCAGGGCAGCCATGATGCCTTCTCCTCCCTAACACGGAGCCCCACTCCCTCCCCCAAGTTGAGTCTCCTAAGAAGGGGTTGGTGCTCACTGGTGGTGAGCCAAGAGAAAGAGCCTTGGTGGGGGGAGGGGGGGTGTTCATGTGTCCCCAGAGAGCTAGTGGGTTTCCTAGTAGCTGACCCTATCAATAGGAAAGGGTCCCAGCTTAATTGTCAGAAGTTCATTAATATCTTCCAGTGAATTGAATGAGCAATAAGCATTCACAGGAACCATTCTGCTGAGGGTCTAAACTGAGTGTCTCCTGCTGCAGCTACATAAAATCTATGTTTGTCCTCTCTGCTGCAGAGGAAGAGAGAGAGAGATCTTATTTCCCTTCCCAGAGAAGTTTCCCTTCCCCTAGCCCAACACTGGCTGTTGGCAAAAAGGAGGCCAGTCATGCTAAACCTCCGCTGAAGCTGCTGGCATGTTCCAGGTCAGCTAGACCCCGAGGAGACACTCAGTAAGTGCTTGGGAAAATGGCAGTCATAAGATTGGACTGGGCTCTCATGGCAATGTCATGGCCATTGTCTCCATCCATTTGTCACAGTTGTGAGCCCCACCTTAGAGCTGATGAAACCAAGAAGAGAAGATAAATCACCTGCAAAAACCACACGAGTATGTCACATTAGAATTGAACCCCAGTTGCCTGAGATCATCTACTCTAGATTATTTCTGAATGTGGCTAAAATCCATCCATCTCCCTGCTAGGCTGGGATTAAGCATTTTTACTTTTTTGGCCATACCGCACAGCATTAAGGATCCTACTTCCCCAACTAGGGATCAAACCCATGCCCCCTGCAGTGGAAGCACAGAGTCCTAACCATTGGACTGCCAGGGAAGTTTCAGGAATTCAGTGTTTCTAAAGAGACTCATGAGGGTCCCCCTGGAGGTTTTCAAGATGACTTTGAAGGTGAGGAAGGCAAAGATTATTCATGTCAATAGTCCCGTAATGATTTCTACACTAATCTTCTATTTATGATGCATGATACCAGTTACCCATTTATGGTCATGATATGAGGTTTTCTTTTAATATATATGCATTTATTTAGGGCTTCCTAGGTGGTGCTAGTGGTAAAGAACCTGCCTGCCAATACAGGAGATATGAGAGACGTGAGTTTGATCCCTGGGTAGGGAAGATCCCCTGAAGAAGAAAATGTCAACCCCCTTCAGTATTCTTACCTGGAGACTCCCTTGGTCAGAGGAGCCTAGCAGGCTACAGTCCATGGGGTCACAAAAGAGTCGGACATGACTGAGCAACTACACAACAACAACTGTCATAACTAAAAAGCAGACAAAGTATAAGTGAATGGGTATGTTTATGTCCCAATAAAATTTTATTTACAGTTACAGGCAGAATGCTAGATCTGGCCTCAGGCTGTAGTTCATCAACCCCTAAAGCTATTGGCGTGACATTCAAAGTCCTTCACAGACCAGCCCTGCGGGTCCCCAGATTCATCCCCCATCACAGCCTGCCTGCCCCTCACCCTCCAGGCACATGGAGCATCTCTCTCACTTTCAATCTTTCAAGCCCTTTTATGTCTCCAAACTTTGCCCTTTGAAACCCTCACTCTTTCCCCTTCTTCTTCCTCCTTTTCCTCTTCCTTCCCTCATCCTCTGCTTCTATATAAGCTTCCTTTAGCTGCTGTGCCAGTTACCACAAACTGAATGGCTTAAAACAACAGAAACTTATTATCTTAGAGTTTCAGAACCAGAAGTCCAAAACCAAGGTGTCGGAGGCCCCAAGGGAAAACCTACTCAGTGCCTCCCTCCCAGTTCCCCGTGGCTGCCAACAATCTACAACCATCTTTGACCTGTAGACACATCATCCCACACTCTGATTCCGTCGTCACTTGGCCTTGACCTTGGGCTCTATGTGGAATCCCCCTCTCCTTTATCTCATAAGGACACATGTTATTGGACATAGAATCTACCCTAAATCCAGGAGAGTCACATCTCAAGATCCTTGGCCTAATCGCACCTGCAAAGACCTTATCTCCATATAAGGTCACCTTCACAGGTACCAGGGGTTAGAACTGAGACGTTTCTTCTTGAGGGGAAGACAATTCAACCCACTCCATCTTTCCTCACTTCTTCGTCCCCCTCACTTTCCTCATTCCCCCTCCTTCCTTGTCCCCATCCCTTTTCTTCTCTCTTTCCCCTCTCCCTCCTTCCTCATCCTCTCCTCCCCACCCACGCTGCCTAGAACTAAAGACAGTGGGCCCTCTGCTCTGCTCTGGGCCCTGGGAGAGGAAGCCCTGACTCAGGGCTGGGGCCGTCTTCTTCTTGCTGTTCCTCTTCTTCTCTCACATGGTTCCATGCTGGGATGATAGTTTTTTATGACTCTTCATAGATCATTTTTGGTCTCCATACATAGAACTCTCAAAGTTTCCTTTTTCAGTTTTTAAATCCCTACTGTGTTCCTACAGAGTGTTTACTTCCCCAGATTTGCCGTGTAGTGGGGCTTCCCTGGTAGCTCAGATGGTAAAGAATCCACCTGCAATGCGGTAGACCTGGGTTTGATCCCAACCCCTGGAGGGGGGCATGGCAACCCACTCCAGTATTCTTGCCTGGAGAATCCCCATAGACAGAGAAACCTGGCAGGCTACAGTCCATGGGGTCACAAAGACCATGGGATCGTGGACACGACTGAGTGACTAAGCACATATGCCTTGTAAGATGGCAGTTGGTCATCATTTTTTTGGCCAGAAGTGGCTCTTCTCCCTGTTACAAGACCCAGGACTTTGGCTACCTCTAATCTGGGCACTCTGCAGGTTTGCATTTAGGTTGGCCTTCTGTGTGCATTTTCACAGAGATAAGAATTAGCTGACTTCCTCCTCAGTCCTTGGCAGGAAGGGCAACTAAACATGAACTCTCTCATTGAATAGAAACAAGTTCTGTGGCTCTTCCCATGTCACATCAGGGAACCTCCCCCAGTGTTACAGCTGGTATCGTGTCTGGTCCCCTGCTGTGTCACAAGTATAAAATGGAAAGGAACAAGGGCAGGCTCCCTTTGGGGCCCTCCAGCAGGCTGAGGACAGCTTCTAGACAGGACAGGTGGCTTGCAAAGAGGCACCTCCCAGAACAGGATGTGCCGGTCTTTTCACCCCAGAGTGGTCCTGGACTTCTACAATTGCCTGTGCCCGCAGCATGCAAGGCATGCTCCTTGGCTCGGCATTCAAGGCTCTTCACTCTCCTCTTTAACAGCCTCATCTGCTTTCTCCCCAATCCTCACTTCCATGGGTATGGGAGCCTGGATCTCCATCCAACCGCTGCTTTAGGAAGACAAGGACAAGGCTCATTTCAGGAGTCTTAGCCCAGCTGCAAATCCCCTGGGGCCTCTAGCTGAGAGGCCAAGGCCAATTAGCAGACTGCAGAGAAGGAGCAATCAGGGGAGGGAGCCAAGCACAGAGAAACATCAGTTTATAATTAGGTGGCCTAATCACCTGTGTAAATTGTGTATTTCTTATGATCAATGTGCTAAACGGCTCAGGTTTAATTAAGTTCTGCTGACTCGGTCTCTTTGAAGACCCACTGAAGTGTGATCACAGCTCAAGCAATTAATAACGTGCAAGGAGCAACTTGAGAGAGGTGGCAGTTCCCTGCCTCCTTCATCCGCCCTCTTCCCACCCTCCCTTGGGTGTCCTTGGATGGGGTTCCACACCCCTATTGTCCTCTCTGAGCCAGGGCCGGAAACTCCCAGCCCTCCTCCATGATTCAGAATCATCCCGTATGATGGGCGTCCATGAACTGGTTCTCCCAGCTTCCTCCTTAATGAGGTTACTTCTGGTTCCAAAATATTATGTTCGTTCAGTGTCCTGTGTTCTGCCTTCTTCCCTGTTCCATAATTCATTTATGCTGTTCTTCCTGCCCTCACCAGCTTCCTCTCTTATCACCAACTGTGGTCTGTAACCCAAGCATCAGGCTTGCTGGCCCCCCTCCCTCCTTTCCTAAAGCAGTTCTTGTATTTGATGGGAAAACTGAAGTGTCAACCTTCACCCTTCCTGAGCCAACCACTGAACTGCTCTTCCCGGTCCCCGCTTCCCTGTGAACCACGAGCAGGTCATTCTGCTCTGAGTCACTGCCTGGAGCTCTAGGGCAACATCCACTCCACTGGTCATCCTTCTCCCCAGGCACCAGCAGGAGATGGGTGTGGGCCAGCCTTCCCTTTCTCTTACTTTTCCTGTACTTCCAGTTTTCCCAACACCATCAAATTCGGCTCTATGACCGATGGATACTCATTTTCCTAGAGATATGTGGCAATTAGAGGAAAGTGCGACACAAGGAGAAACTTAAAATGAGGCCCAGAATATGACTTTTTCCAGAACCCAATGGGAAAACCTGTAAGGGAGCCCTATCCAATAGAACTTTCTCTGATGATGGAAATGTTTTCTATCTATGCTCTCCAACATGGTAGCCATTAGCCACATGTGGTTATGACCTATAACTAGTGTGGCTAAAGAACTATATTTTTTATTTGATGTGATTTGATTTAAATAGCCATAGGCAGATAGTGGTTACCATATGAACAGTGCAGATCTAAAGAGTTGAACTTCTAATAAGGTCCAGGCTTAATCCTATCCTTATTTCCCTGATGTCAGGGTCAAGTCTATCTGTCTCTCAAAACTGCTCTTCTGGTTGGGTGTCACTAGTCATATTTCAGGGACCCCACTCACTGGGGGTGATGTCAGCTGCAGGATTCCTCTCCCTACCACTCTTTTTTACAGTTCTCCAATTTAGACATATTTAGTTTCAAATAACATCCCAAGAAGGGTTGTATGGAGATAATCAGTGTGGACTACTGACACCCCAAGAACCCATGCTCAGTCTTGGGAGAAGGGCTTTGGCCCTTGAGTCCTTCAGGCTGGTCCACGTGGGGCTCAGCCTCCATCTTGCCAACCGTGTATATTTTAGACAACCCTCTTTCTTTACAGGAAAAGTCACTAGATCTGTTGGACACACACGTATACACCCTGTCACCATGATTGAGAGATCATCATCTCTCAAGAATAAACATTTACCCTGAGGATGTTTAGTTCAAAGTTAATGAGAATAAATATTTTTCTAACTGGCTCATAACTGACAGGCAGCCCCTCTCCGCAAAGTCAGCAATCACATTATTTTGCCGAGGAAGGCTCAGATCCTTTTCTTGTAACCTTATCTCCAGGTTATGTCCTTCTGATCCTCTAGGAAATAAGGGAAAGCTGTATTTGTCTTATTAGCTGCTTCCCTAGTTACACAAATGGAAACTTGAGATAATTATTTTATTAGGGAGTCTATACTTAGTCATGAACACTTGTTTGCCTAAGTTTCCTTCTGGGGAAAAATCAAGAGATGGCTTATTTTTGCTATTTTCTTAATAACTTTTTAAAATATGTATTTATTTAGCATTCTGACTCCTTAGTTGCAGCATGTGGGATCTAGTTTCCTGATCAGGGGCTGAACTCGGACCCTGTATTGGGAGCACAGAGTCTTAGTCACTGGAACAGTAAGGAAGACCCTATTTTTGTTATAATTTACAATCTGTTTCTAATCCTCTGTTCTCCATGTTGCTTACCTGCCTGTATTCCAGCTCTACACCTTACCTTTTTGGTTCAGTATCCTCTATTCCAAAGTTCTTTGTTCTTAGAAGAATCCCAGATCCATGTTATCCTGAACCTCCGTTTGCCCATCCAACCTGAAACCTTCCATTCTGTGAATTTTTTGGCAATTTTCTATAAAACTGCACTGTATCATTACAATTATCTAAAAGGCTGACCTGGTGAAGGAATGAATGAGATACTGTCAACACAGCTTGTTCATTTTTGTACTCCTGCAGACAGGCCCTCTGTGCCTAGCACAAAAGACATTCAGTAAGGTCTTGGCAATGGAGTCATACCTTCCATTTCTGTCTACACCAATTCTGGTTGGGTTTGGCTCTACCCCTTAAATGCACCACCAGCTCTAAACATAGAATAAATCTCTCTTTTTTTTTTAATTAAAAAGTACTGTGGACTTGAGGAGAGAAAGGGAGATAGAAAAGGTAAGAGATCAGATCATATCAGCTGGTTCACAATCCAACAGCTTCCTCCAAGGGGTGATTATGTTTGAAATCTCACTGTCCACAACCCCCAATAAGCTTCCAAGAGTTAGGAAAATGAGTAAAATTACTTTGAGGGAATAAAAAAAAAGATGGACTAATAAAAATGAGGGGTAATTGGGAGGGGTGAGACGAGTGGCTGGACCTAGAGTATGTCATACAGAATGAAGTAAGTCAGAAAGAGAAAAACAAATATCATATATTAATGTGTGTGTGTGTGTATGTATATATATATATATATACACATATATATATATATATATATATATATATGGGATCTGGAAAAATGGTACAGATGAGCCTATTTGCAGGGCAGGAATAGGGACACAGACGTAGGGAATGAACATATGGACACAGTGAGGTGGGGAGAGTGGACTGAATTGGGAAAATAGCACTGACATAAGTACACTGGTGGTTTAGTCTCTAAGTCGTGTCCAACTCTTGTGATCCCATAGACTGTAGCCCCCCAGGCTCCTCTGTCCTTTACAGGCAAGAATACTGGACTGGCTTGCCATTTCCTTCCCCAGACATAAGTACACTACCATGTGTAAAACAGATAGCTTGTAGAAACCTGCAGTATAGCACAGGGAGCTCAGCTCACTGCTCTGTGATGACCTAGAGGGGTGAGATGGTAGAAGTTTAAGAGGGAGGGGGAAATATGTATACATATAGCTGTTTCTCCAATAATTTGGCCACTTGATGTGAAGAGCTGACTCACTGGAAAAGACCCTGATGCTGGGAAAGAATGAAGGCAAAAGGAAAAGGAGGTGGCAGAGGATGGGATGGTTAGATAGCATCACCAACTCAATGGGCATGAATCTGAGCAAACTCCTGGAAATAGTGGAGGACAGGGAAACCTCATGTGCTGCAGTCCATGCAGTCGCAATGAGTCAGACACATCATAGCAACTGAACAACAACATAGCTGATTCATTTTGTTGTACAACAGAAACTAACATAACATTGTAAAGCAATTATACTCCAATAAAAAATAAATAAAATAAAATCAGAGGTTAAAAAAAAGGGCAGACTATGAAAGGCACTTGTCAGTTCTTAGAAATGCAGAGTAACTCAGCCAGAAGTGTTATCCTCAGCAGAAATCTCTCCTTCATCCATCTACCTTTTGCCCAGCCAACTGGGCCCCCAGGCAAGCCTGAGGCCAGGTCTTTCAAGCCTCCACCTGAAGAGAAAGAGAATTGCAGAGTTCCAGGGTGGATTTGGCCTTTGTGATTTGATCATTCAACTCCTCTACACTCCCCCATTCTACAGATGGGGAGACTGAGGCCCAGAGAGTAAATAAAACACTGCCCAAGCAAGGACCAGGGTCCTGGGGCCTCAACTCATGTTCAGTGCCCCTCTCACCACCTCCTTGCTTCCCTGGGATGGGCTTTCAGTCCTGTTTCCCCATACCCCCCTCCCAATCCAGTGACCTCTGCCACCTCCATCGTGCGTGTGTTAGTATTCTTGTGCCTGAGGGAGAAGGGCCTTAAGTAGCAAGTGAAAGACCACTATGACCAGTTGAGAGAGAGACTGTGGAAGAAAGGAAAAAGCTTTTTTTTTTCTTTTTGCACTAGGCCCCACCTATGATATAGCATCCCTGAGTGGGCCTGAGACTGGACAGGTGGCTGGCAACAGGCTGTCAGGGGCTGACTGCTGAGGTTTTTCTGTAAAGGGCTAGATGGTAATTATTTTAGATTTTGCAGTCTCTGTTTCAGCAACACAATTCTGCCATTATAGCACAAAAACACCCATAGACAATACATAAACCCATGAGTCAGGCTGTGTTTCAATAAAACTTTATTTCTAAAAACAGACAGTGGGCCAGATGTGACCTCCAGGCTGTGGTTTGCCATTCCTTGTTACAGACAAGGGAAATTTGCTTGAAGGCATCTGAGCAGCAAAAAGGATAATCAAAGAAGTTTCTAGAAGGTCATCTTGGCCACACTGTCCAGGATGGATAGAGGGAGTCAACCTAGGGGGAGGGTTTCTAGGAGAGAGAACATTGTAAAAGTCCAAGCCTAAGAAGCCAGAGGCCAAGTAGTGGCAAAAGTGGTTTAACGGGTACAACAAGGCAGCACAAAAGCTTCACTGAGATGAAGGTCACTAACCTAGCTTGGACCCTCCTCCCTCCAGAGGGGAAGAAGGGTAAGCGGAGGATCCGAACCACCTTCACCACAGAGCAGCTGCAGGAGCTGGAGAAGATCTTCCACTTCACTCACTACCCTGATGTCCACGTCCGCAACCAGCTGGCGGCCAGGATCAACCTCCCGGAAGCTCGTGTGCAGGTACAGCCATCCCAACCCTCAACCCCCTCCTCAATGCCTTTGGGGACATGGGTGAGACCCTAGGTATCCTGCACCCTCTGGGACTGCCCCATCTGAAATTTTCCATTGGCTTTATCTCACGAATACAGTTATTTTGTCCAAATATCATTTTCCAGGAAATGAAGTCACCATAGTTATAAGATGCTTTCTCTGCTTGGAGGATAGACATGGAGGGGGTTTTATGATGATGGCCATTGGCATCTGCTTCCACTCCCTTCTTCTCCACTTGACTGTAGTTCCAAAGCATCATTCACCAGGCAGCCTCATTCACAAAATAGGTCTTGACAATCTAGACTAGGGCTCAACAGACTTCTTCTGTAAGGGACAAGGTGCTAATTATGTTAGGCTTTTTGAGGCCATATGGTCACTGTCATAACTATTCAATTCTGCCCTTGTAGCACAAAAACAGCTATAGTTTACAACATATAAACAAATGAGCATGTTCCAATAAACTTTACTGATGAGCACTAAAATTTGAATTTTGTGTCATTTGCATGTCACCAAATTTAGATTCTTTTTCCCAACCACTTAAAAATGTGTAAACCACACTAAGCACAAGGGCTATACAAAAACAGGTGGGAAGGCAGAATTAACCCGAGGTTAACTCTGCCAATCTCTGATTTGGAACACATGGGTATCACTTTGGCAGAAACACAGAGAAGTGGCAAGGACCCTCCATGGTCAGAGACCTAATTTGTAATCTGTCATTTCTTCCTCCCACCCCTTGAGTGTCTAGGCTTCCTCTGTGGTTAGATATACATCAGCCCCTCACCAACAGTATGTCCCACTCTCTTTGCACATCCCCAGTTCTGCAAGTATTGCTCTAGCAAATCCAAAACCAATTGTTACATATTTGCACTCTCTCTAAAACAATTTTCTAAATCACTCCTCATTTTTTTTTAACAAATATGATGGGGGAAATATACTCAACATCTTTCTTTATAACTTAATTTTTAATGAATAAACAAAACAATCTTTGAAAAACAGAAAAATACAATATTTATTTTATATTGGAGTATATTTGATTTACAATGTTGTGTTAGTTTCAGGTGTACAACAAAGTGATTTAGTTACACATTACATAGATCTATTCTTTATCAGATTCTTATCCCATATAAGGTTATTACCGAGTACTGAGCAGAGTTCCCTGTGATATACAGTAGGTCTTTGTTATCTATTTTATATACAGTAGTGTGTATATGTTAATCCAAACCTCCTAATTTATCCCTTCTCCTCTCCACCTTTCAACATCTTGTAATAACCTATAATGGAAGAGAATGTTAAAAAAGAATACATATATTTGTATGTATAGGTATAACTGAATCACTTTGCTGTACATCTGAAACTAACACAACATTGTTAATCAATTATATTTCAATACTTTCTTGTAATATATGATGGACTTATTAAATTCAAAATCTGCACCAGGGTCCACATCAATATTCCACCCTTCATTTCATCCAAGCCTACTTTTCTTCTGGTCAAGGCCCACCCCTGTCTGGACTTCTTCCCTTTTACTTCCCATTTGAAATCAGTCACCAACTAGGTGGGTAGCATCTACATCTAGTGTAAAGCACAGAATTCAGCAGCTGCCTCAGCAGAATGACCAAGTGCAAATGGCCACGTGTCACAGACAGTCAGGGTGCCCATGAATACAGGCAACCCTCAATAGTCAACCTATAGATACCAGAGGGCCCACTGGGGTTGCAAACAGGCGGCCCACCAGCAGGCAAGAGCCCATGGATGGGTTTTCTCTGATCTGCATGGTTTTTTGAATCTCAGAGCTTTCACAGAAAAATCAAGATTTCTGCCTTAGAAGTTGGATGAAGCTGCAGTGCTGGCCTCACATTTCCACATGGTGGCTATTGGCTGAGGCTGAGATGCTGCCCCCTTCAGCCTCTGTTCACCCCGGACCCCACCACCCCCAGTTACAGGGCACCCTGCTGGTTCACGCTCCCTCCTATGAGCCCCCCAGTCCCTGTAGGCATAGAAGGTTATGACCTCGGATCCCCTCTCCCAAGGCAGATCAGATCCAAAGAAAACGTGGCTGCCGTTGACCTTTCTAAACTGTAAAGGGACGGTCCCTTGGAAGGCACCGTCATCATGTATTTTGAGGAGAGGAACTGGATGGAGAAAAGCCCCTTTGCTTATCTGCATCCTCTCTCGCCTTCATCTCAGATCTGGTTCCAGAATCAGCGAGCCAAGTGGCGGAAGCAGGAGAAGACAAACAGCCTCGCGGCTTCGCAATTGCAGAGTGAGGCCGGCTTGGCCCCGCCCACAAACCCGGACGTGGCCGTGAGTGGCTGAGGCACCGGGGGAGGGCCTGGGGGCGGGGTCACTGTCTGGGACCATCTCATCCAGACTGGAACCCCTCGGGGGCTCTGTCCACTGTTCAGTTTAGTTCTGTTCAGTTCAATTCAGTCAAACAGTCATGTCTGACTCTTTGAGACCCCATGGACTGCAGTACGCCAGGCTTCCCTGTCCATCACGAACTCCCAGAGCCTACTCAAACTCTACTGTAAACATTGGCAATTCTTTTAGAAAGAGCATGGGCATGGATGCCTGGGAAACCCGCTGGAAGTCTCTGCCTCTGTCCCCGTGTCCTCATCCACTGAGTGACCATCACAGTCCTCTCCCTCTTCCAGGGACTGACTTGTATTACTTGTGTAAAACGTCCCAGTTTATGGAGCAGGGTCACAGAGTAAAGGGCATTGTGTGAGAATGGAGCCCATTGGTTCGGGAGTCAGGCTGCCAAGATCGAGGTTCGAATCGCAGCTCTGCCCTAAGCATTATGTGACCTGGAAGAGTCATTGTGCCCCTCAGAGGACAGTCATAGATTTGATGAGGATGAAATGACCAAGTCTTGAAGAATGTCTGCCACCCAGGAAGTGTTCGCTAAAAATTAAACGTTCATGGAGTCAACAAATTTGGAGTGTGTATCAGATGCTAGTACTGGATTCAGATCCAGTCTTGAATACTCATCGGAAGGACTGATGTTGAAGCTGAAACTCCAATACTTTGGCCACCTGATGCGAAGAACTGACTCATTTGAAAAGATCCTGGTGTGGGGAAAGATTGAAGACAAGAGGAGGAGGAGTCGACAGAGGATGAGATGGTTGGATGGCATCACCAACTCAATGGACATGAGTTTGAGTATACTCTGGGAGTTGGTGATGGACAGGGAGGCCTGGCGTGCTGCAGTCCATGGGGTCAGTCAGACATGACTGTTTGAACTGAACTGAACCAGATGCTAAACAGAGGTGAGACAGCAGTGCACAAAATAGACAGTCCTGTAGTTAACGATTTGTACAAATCCACAATGCCTCTATGAGGTAGGATTTTTATATTTATCCTTTTTTGCTGATGCAGAAACTGGACTCTGAGAAGAAAACTGACTTTTCCGAGACAAACAGTTGCTGTAAATGCTGGAATGAGGACCAGATTTCCTGGCCCCCCTGGGCAAGTGCTTCTTCCCAGGTTGGTCTCCCTATCCACCCCGAGCTGCTGGAGAGTCACCAGGAAAGGTTGGGAAGTCAAGGGACAGCGTGGAGTAAAGCTTAAGGCTGACTTCTCTCCTGGCCTTTCCTTCTGACAGGGCCCCATGCTGCCACCCCCTGCACAGCCCAGGCTGCTTCCTCTCACCAGATGCTGTCCACCAGCTCAAGGTCAACTGACCTCTGCCTGGCTCCCCACCCAGATCGCCCTCCTCCCATGCCACCCATGGGAGACACAGCCTCTGCCGGGCCCTCTCATCATCCAGCAGACCTGTATCCCTACACTCTGCTTTGTTCCCACCTCTGCACCCCAGAGGAGGCAGCATCTGTACCACCTCCATAACAGAGACTGGACATCCTCTTCTGAGTGGGGCCGCTCTCCTCTCCAGGTGAAAACAGGTGGCCGGAAAGTAACCACGTCTCTGAAGGAATCAATCTCATGATTCAGAGATGACCCACAGTTCAGGAAGCCACCCTGAGCATGTCCCTTGGCAGGTTGCTTCCGATTCAGCAGCAAGGTGACCAGTAAAGGAAGCTCTCCTCTCTCCTGGCCAGTGTGGCCCTCCTGCTTCAGACAACAGATGCTATGTGAGGTCTCAGGATGAGCCCTGGAAGAAGGAGGTTGCCCTCTTGCACCTGTGCTTCCTTTATGTGGTTGTGTGACCTCCAGTCAGTCACTCACCCCTCTGGACTTCATCTGTAACACAGGCAGTTGCACAAGATGACTCCTGAGCACCCTTCTGGCCCTTACTTTGGTGAGATGAACCATGGTGAGAACAGAAGCACAGAGAAGGCCAAGGAGAGGTTGTTTGTTTATTCACTCGTAAGACACTTATTAAGCACCTACTGAGTGCTTCATAAATGGAACTGGATATTGGCATGAACAACTGAGGCTCTGCCCACAGGAGCTCAGTCCAGGTTGACCAAAAGGGTAGTGCTGACCTTCCCCTGCAGGCAGAACATTCGCTCAATGACCTTGCAAGAGGCCCACGGCTAACACATTCTGTTTGGCATTGATATGAATGTTCTAAAGAGGAAGAGAAATATAGAAACATTTCTTTAAAACTTTAAACAGAATTTAGTGTCTGGTTATTCTGCCGGGCTGGGGAGGGATGTTGTCATTTCTAGTTTGGATGAAAGGAAAGATAGTAAGCTCTTGTCACAGTTCATCTTCCCAGAACCTTGCAAGGGGCCCAGTTAGAAAGCCAGCCTCACTCTATGCTGAAAAGCCAAGAAAGAGGGAGAGAAGGAGAAAAAGAAATTGATTTTTTTTAATATAAGGAATTGGCTTTCACAGTTATGAAAGCTGAAAAGTCCCATGAGCAGCAATTGGCCAATTGAAAATGGAGACGCAGGAGAGCAGAGGGTATCAGCTCCAGTGTGAGACTGAAGGCAGAAGCTCCATGTCCCAGCTCAAAGATAATCAGGCAGAGAGAGCAAATTCTTCCTTCCTCCACAGTTTTGTTCTATTCAGCCCTCAATGGATTGGATGAGGTCCACCCACATCGGGGAGGGCCATCTGCTTTACTCAGTCTATTAATTACAATGTTCATCTCGTCCAGAAATACCTTCACAGACATACCCAGAATAATATGTAGCTGAATATCTAGTTACCCTGTGGGCCAGTCATGTTGTCACACAAAATTAACCAGCCCAGGCTCCATCCCCTTTCCTAGTTACACATCCTCTCTCCAAGCACAAGGGGTTCAGGTAACCAGAATGCCTCAGCTTCAGTACAGATGTGAAAGTTGGTTTTGGGGGGCCACCTCTTCCACTCTAGGTGTTCCTTTTCCCCCAAGAACTATTTTCTTCCTTTTACCTTATATTTGTGGGGCAAATGAATCACTTTAGCACTCTTACCAGCTGTGAAAACTTGGGCAAGAGACACATTACCAGGACTTCCCTGGTGGTCCAGTGGCTAAGACTCCAAGCTCCCAATGCAGGGGAACTGGGTTCAATCCCTAGTCAGGAAACTAGATTCCACATGCCACAACTAAAGATCCCTCATGCTGCCAACGAAGATCGAAGATCCTGCATGCCGCAACTAAGACCTGGTGCAACCAAATGAAAAAAAAAGAGAAACACATTCCCTCTGTGTATCTGTTCCTTGGAGAGCAAGTTTCTTGTCTCTGAGGGTTTCTCTATTACCTGAGTTAATAAGCATGTGCATGTGCATACTCAGCTGTATCCAACTCTTTGCAACCCCACAGACTATAGCCCACTAGGCTCCTCCGTCCATAGGATTCTCCAGGCAAGAATCCTGGAGTCAGTTGCCATTTCCTACTCCAGGGGATCTTCCCAACACAGGGATCAAACTCCTGTCTCTTGTGTCTCCTGCAGTGTCAGGGTATTCTTTACCACTGAGTCACCAGGGAAGTCCAAATGAGATAATACATTGTGGTAGATAGTAAGCACAGGTATTAAGAACAAAGTCATTTTCCCAACTCTCCCTTTTACCTCCTTCAACTTCTGATCTTGAGCAGCTATACTCATCCCCGACTCTATCCCAGGAGTTCTTAAACCAGCTTACAGGAAGTCAAGGAACTCTGAAAAGAGTAAGCAAAATTGTGTGTGTGTGTTTATTTTTCCCAGGCAAAACATGCATTGTTTTCATCAGCTTTTCAAAGAGCTTTCAGCTGACAACAACAATAATAAAGGTTTCCTGTTAGACATATCTGAGTCAGACCCAGTAGGATCCAATTCTAGCTGTGTGGACTAGAGGCATGAGAGAAGTGAAAGGGTCATTTTTTTAAAGGTACTGAAACCGCATATTTCAGATTGAGACTTGAACTCATTCTCTTTTAATTGAAAGCACATACCTGGTCTCAGGACTTACTGAAGCTCAAATTCTTTATGTCTCAGCACAGAAGGAATGCAGTGACAGACAGCTGGCAAATATTTCAGTGTTGGTGAAGGCTTGATGAAAGTCACCTTCATATATAATGAAGTATGAATTGGTAAATTATTTTGGATGGTAACTTGACAACTACTAACATCCTAAATGTACATCTCTTTGACTCAGTAAGTTTTTTGTAAGAATTCATCTGATAAATACACATAGATATAAATACTGAAGCTCTAGTACTTTGGTCACCCGGTGCAAAGAGCCAACTCATTTGAAAAGACTTTGAGGCTGGGAAAGATCAAAGGCAAAAGGAGAAGCGGCAGCAGAGGATGAGATGGTTAGATAGCATCACCGATTCAACAGACATGAATTTAAGCGAACTCCAGGAGATAGCAAAGGACAGGGGAACCTGGCGTGCTGCAGTCCATGGAGCCTTAAGAGTCTGACATGACTTAGCAACTGAACAACAACAAATAAATACAGTCTACAAGAATGTTCACCAAGGCTTTGTCACAGATACCCCTGGAAACTATGAAAATAAGACACTGGTTGAGCCAATTAATTATAGCATATTCACCTAACTATTAAAAATAATGAAAGAGACTGAAATATATATACCTCATGGGAAACTGTCAGTAGACACATCATTAAATGGAAAAGACACGTTTCAGTACAATATTATGGTCTCATTTGAGTAAAAAATATCAAAATAGCCTGATAAATAAACACCATCAAAATGTGATGCTCTCTGCACACATTAGCTTTTGCTCCATAACAAATCTCACCAAAACATCAATGCTTGAGGTAGTGACTTCTTTGGCTCACAACCCAGGATTGACCGGGCTCTTGGTCTGTCCGGGGCTAATTTGGCTGATCTTGGCTGGGCTTCTTCAAGTGTCTGTGGTCAGCTGGTCAGTTGGTGGCTGCTAAGGGATCTTGAGTAGCCTCACCCACAGACTGGCCTGGGTTTGGCAGGCTGTTAGCTGAGGTCACAAGGAGGGCATGGCCACCCACTCCAGTATTCTCGCCTGGAGAATCCCCATGGACAGAGGAGCCTGGTAGCCCATAGTCCATAAGGTCACAAAGAGTCAGACATGACTGAAGCGATTTATCATGCATGCATGCATAGCTGAGGTCACAGGGTGACTGGGTCACAGTAGGCTTCCTAGTGGAGTAGCCACAGGATTCCAAGAACACAAAAGCAGAGTGTGCAAGGGCTCTTGAGGCTTGGCCTGAGAATTCACTTGTCACTTCCGCTACATCCATTGGTCAAAGCAAGTCAAGGCCAGCCCCGACTCAAGGTGTGGGAAGAGCTATGAAGTGTGTGGCCATGTTTACTATCCACCATAACACCCAAGATGCTTGCTCCTGGAAGAAAGCAAACCTAGATAGCACGTTAAAAAGCAGAGACATCACTTTGCCGACAAAGATCCGTACAGTCAAAGCTATGGTTTTTCCATTAGTTATGCACGGATGTGAGAGTTGGGCCATAAAGAAGGCTGAGCATCAAAAAATTGATGCTTTCAAACTGTGGTGTTGGAGAAGATTCTTGAGAGTCCCTTGGACAGCAAGGAGATCAAACCATTCAATCCTAAAGGAAATCAACCCTGAATATTCATTGGAAGGATTGATGCTGAAGATGAAGCTCCAATACTTTGGCCACCTAATGTGAAGAGTTGACTCATTGGAAAAGACCCTGATGCTGGGAATGATTGAAGGCAAGAGAATAAGGGGACGACAGACGATGACATGGTTGGATGGCATCACCAACTCAATAGATGTGCATTTGAGCAAACTCCAGGAGATGGTGAAGGACAGGGAAGTCTGGTGTGCTGCACTCAATGGGGTCACAAAGAGTAAGACTCAGCAACTGAACAACAACAACATAATACCCAAATGAATATCTCATCTCAACTTCTTCCTTAATTTCTCCTGACACCTCTACTTGACTGTCTAACTTGACTGTCTAACTTGACTGTCAAACTTAACATGTCTAAAAACAAACTCTATTCACTCTCTAGCCCAAACCTGTCTCTTCCTCAGCCTTCTTCCCCTCAGCACAGGGAAATGCCTTTCTTTTCATTGTTCACACTCAGATCCTTACAAATACTTACAGCGCTTTTGATAACTATCTTCTCTTTATAAATAGATATAGCTACATATGAGGGAGGTAGCCACATGGCTTGCAGAATCTTAGTTACCTGACCAGAACTGAAACTGGCAGTGTAAGTTCAGAGTCCTAACCACTGGACAGTCAAGAAATTCCATATATATATATATATATATATATATATATGTATGTATATAAAATACATATTTAAAAATATATGTATAGGGGACTTCTCTGGTAATTCAATGGCTAAGACATCACATTCCCAATGCAGGGGGCCCGAGTTTGATCCCTGGTCGGGGAACTCAATCCCACATGCTGAAACTAAGATCTGACACTACCAAATAAATATTTTTAAAAATATGTATATATATTTAGTTTTTATTGGAGTGTGTCATTGACTTGCAATGCTGTGTTAGTTTCAGGTGTATTTGTCTGATGACTCTCTTTTCTCATCAAGCAGCAAACCCAGCATTCAACTCTTCCTCCTCTATGCCAACCTCGGTCATCTTGGTCATCTCCCCAGCGTCTCCCTGTGGTCACCTCGCCCCACCTGGGCTCTATTCTTCACTTCATAGCCAGCGAGATGCTGGAGAATGTGAGGCAGATCATGACTCAGACCCTCAAGCTCTTCTCTGACTCACATGGAATCAAGTTAAAGTCCTTCTCGTGGCCGCAGGGAGGTTTTCTGTGGCACCCATCATTTTCCCCGTTGGTCCCTGCTCCAGTCTTGCCGGTCCCGTACCAGTTACTGCTCCACCATGCTGAATACACTCTTGCCCTAGAGCTTTTGCACTTCTGGTCACTGCCTGAAAAATCCTTTTCTAGCTATTTTTCTGGCTGACTCCCTCACTCCCACCAGGTCTCCACTCAAATAGTACTCAGACAGCCATCCTCAAGCCAGCGTATCTAAGACAGCACACACATACACCCCTTGTCACTCCTCACCCCTTACCCCATTTCTTAATTTTTATACTTCGTATCAATACCTGACATATTATGCATTTACTTAGTTATTGTCTCTCTCTCAACAGTAGAATGAAAGTTGCATGAGGTCAGGGATCTCATGTGATTTGTACACTGCTGTATTCCCAAAACGGTGAACAAAATCAGGCCTGGCACATAGTAGACACTCAATATTTGTTACGTGGGTGTGCACACACACATCCCTATACATCTAGAACGTTCCTAGACAAATACAAAAAAAAAAAACCCTGACAGCAATTATTTCTAAAGAGTGGAGTAACATGATGGAGAGAGGAATGTTTGTTTTCCTGCTGCCTGGTAGTGTTTGAATTTGTGTGCCCTAAGTATATAATTTTATGAATTAAATGTTAACAAATAACAGGACAATGGATGTTTTTTCTCACTTCTTTTGTGCTTTACAGTTTGACCTCTTGCTATCAAAGAAAATGTTTTTCTGCCTCTTCTGGTGCTGGAGGGCTCCCCTGTTGGGACAGGGGGTCACCCAACAAGCCACTGCTGAGAATCACAAGATGAGGATGGAGGGCTGGAAAGCAGCCTCTGGGGGCAAGGAGGGGAGACTCGGGCACAAGGGGAAGTGGACAGAGAGATCTGGGACAAAAATCAATGGAGATCTATTCACAGAAAAAAAAATAACACAGAGAAGGCAGGCAGGCCCAGAATCTGAGAAGAGAAGGTGGGGTCACCAGTGTAACAACCTACTCCACAGTGCGTGATCGCGAGCCACTTAATTCAAGAAAGGGAATTTCTCTGCACTTCATTTTCTTCATCTATAAAGTGATGGAGCTAAAATCAAGGCTCTCAGCTGTCCCTTCTCCCAGCGGCCTTCCTATAATGACAAAATCAAAATGGAAATGAACCTTGAAGAGCTGGCTGAGACAAAAGAAAACTTCACTTTGAATAATATAAAATATAAAGATTACATACGTATGATATTTATAAGTTTTATCTGTATAAATATAGACCAAAAAACCAAACAGGAAAGTTTATGAAGAAAGAGAGGTGGCTTAACAATAGCCCATGAGAAAAAGACTTAGAAGATTTATTCAAAGTGAGCTTAGTGGAAGTTAGCAGTGTGTTGCAGCCCCGGAATGAGTTAAGGGAACCTTTGGCTGCATGAAGTATGAAGTGCAGAATGAGGGAGGTGATACTTCTCTATAATCCAAAACAGCAGGAGTGATGCAGTCCTTTCTCCATGCTTCTTTTTAAGAGTGAAGGGTAGACAAACTGGACTCTGTTCAGAAGAGATGGCCTGTAGAAAGATCAGTCTGACACCATCTAAACCTCCATCAGCTTCCACTTCACTAAGAGTGGAACAACCGTCCACTGTGGGACTCCTGATATAAAGCACACAATGCCATCTGTGAGTTGTTCTTCTCCTTGAAAAAAGTATTGAACTTGACTCCAATCATGTTCTAGAAGACAGAACAATAAATTAAATACCAGGAAGAAGCAGTCAGTCATATTCAGAATATGGGATGGTAGAGGTGGTGGTGGTTTATTTGCTCAGTCATGTGTGACTCTTGCAACCCCAGGGACTGTAGCCCACCAGTTTTCTCTGTCCATGGGATTCTCCAGGCAAGAATACTGGAGTGGGTTGTCATTCCCTTCTCTAGGGAATCTTTCTGACCCAGAGATGGAACTCAGGTCTCCTACACTGCAGGCGGATTCTTTACCATCTGAGTCATCTGGGAAGCCCCAAATATACTATAGGAAACATTTTTTGGATCCCAATTTTTTAAAATGAGAAAATCTCAAATATAATCAAGGAACTCTGAACATGAGTAATAGAGGATATCAAAACTCTGTAATATGGTCAGGTTTTTTAAAGTCCCTTTTTGTTAGTGACGCATACTAAAACCTTTTGGACTAAAAGAGTTGATGTTTGAGATTTGCTCTAAACTACTGGCAAAATGTTCATAGTTTCTGAGACTTATTGATGGGCATAAGCTATCCTCTCTAGTTTTGTATATGCTGGAGATTTTTCATAATGAAGAAATTTTAATCCAGAAACCATTCATTTAACAGAGGTACAGGGGCACAGAACAAAAACAAAATTGATCTGGAAGGCACAAAAGCACAAGTTCTTGAAACCAGGTCTCCTGAGGGTTGTGTGAAAGAACCAGGGATGTCTGTGACACAGATAAGGGGTTCCAGGAGATCCAATGTTTGAAGGGCTTGTCTGGAGGAAGAGGAAGGGCTCACTCTAAGTACCCCAGAAGGCAGCATCAGGACCAAAACAGAAATTATAGAAAGGGAGGTTTAAAGTCAGTGCAAAGAACATTGAAATTAGGTTTTCCAGAAGTCCCTTCTCCCCGACTTCATCAAATTCCTCTTCTCCTGCAGCCCTCCGTGAGCCCTGTGTTCCAACCACACTAAATTGTCTGAGGTTCTAGGGCACAGCGGGGACATTCCTATCTCCTGCCCTTTGCACTGCATTTTCCTGGCTAGGAGTGCACTCCCCTCACCCCAGCTATTGGAATTCTGCTCATGCTTCAAGGCCCAACTCAAATGCTGCCCTCGTTGCCCTTGATCTCTTTTGAAGTAATATCATCCTATAATTGCTCTGAATCTGCTGGTGGCTGTTCCGTGCATATCTTTATAGATGGATATCAAAGATAAGTTATAAATTACCTTTTATAATGATTCTGCCTCTTTACTCTCACAACACTGTGTACCTTAATTATGATAAGAGTGGCTCTTACATATGGAGGGCCCTACTAGGGGCCAAATACTCTCATTCTCACCCTAGTCCAATGACGTAGGCATCATAAGAGTCAGAGCGGGGTGCAACTTGCTCAGTGTCACACAGCAAAGGGCTAATTTTAACTCAGACTTGCCTGATGCCAAGGCTTTAAGCATTTATGTTTATAACATATGTGTTGTTCAGTCATTGAGTCATGTCTGACTCTTTGTGACCCCATGAACTGTAGCCTACCAGGCTCCTCTGTCCATGGGATTTCCCAGGCAAGACTGGAGCAGGTTGCCATTTCCTTCTCCAATGTGTATATACATGTGTGTGTATATATATGTCGGAGAAGGCAATGGCACCCCACTCCAGTACTCTTGCCTGGACAATCCCACGGACGGAGGAGCCTGGTAGGCTACAGTCTATATATGTTATTCTTTATATATGCTGGGACTTCCCTGGTGGTCCAGTGGCTAAGACTCTGTATACCCAATGCAGAGGGTCTGAATGTATAAATGGTATATATGTGCGTTTACACTCATCCCATTATTCATTGAGTTTATTTTCCTTTCTAGTAACACTGTCTGGAATATAGTATGTCCTCAATAAACATTTGAGAATGGATGGACAGATGAATGAATAAATCCTGTAGTATGACTAGTTATGCATACACTTCTTCCCACAATCCCCTCACCCTAGTAAACTTATACACAATAGAAAAAATAAATGGGACTAGGCTCTAGGATTCCACATGGAGTAGAAAAGTAGTCCAAGTGGTAAAGAGTGGCAGGGGCCTTGCCAAGGTTCCCAGGAAGCCGATGGGGTGACAGAGGGAAGGGAATTGCCAATAAGGTCTCATTACAGTGGCAGTCACCAGCCCAGGCTGCCCCTAGGTGTTGCCAGATTTGCGGGAGGAGGTGATGGAAGAAGAAAGCCTCTCTCTTCTTCCCCAGCTGCCAGGGCCCTGACCGCTGTGTGACCCCTGGGAGTGGGGACCCACACTCCCCAGGGGAGGAAGGTTACAGCCCAGTTATCACCAGGAGGCAATAAAGTCATTTCTTGATAATTAGAATCCTAACCAATTTAAGGCATTTACAGCTCTCAAACAATTACCTGGTGATTCTTATCTCCCCAAGAATCCTGAGATGTTATTTGAAAGAGGTCATAAACTAAGAACCTGGTTGGGGGCGGGGAATGATGACAGAGGACATGGAAGAAAGATGGCTGCCCATGAGGATAAGAAGAGAGGAAAAATTTTAAACTCCAGTCGCATGCCTGGTCATCAGATGTGGGCAAGGCAGATCTATCCTTGTGGATTTTGTAGGAGAAAAGTGTTATGTCTCTAGAAGATTCCTCTCCAGAATCATGAAATATTAGCTAGAAAATCTTTAAAAAACTAAATAAATAAACCCAGGAACATACTCTGGGTGTCTTTGGTTTATGTTTGTGGCTACTGGATGAAAATATTCCTATTTGGTGTATTAGGTTCGGGAAATCCATAAACTGTGACTCCCTCATAGAGAACCACAGGCCCCACTGCATCTCAAAGGTTCTGGCAAGATTTATAGGGAAAAAAACAGGATCTACAGGAAAGTTTAATTCAATGAAACCCCCGATGTGTTCAGACTCTGACTACCGGACATTTTCAAACCCCACAGGAAATCTATTAACAGCACAAGAAGTTTCTAGAAATATGGATTATCTTATCCAAGTTTCTTTCCCATTCTTGGGCTGAAGTTACACTGAGTGTTTAACTCTCTGTTCTGTAATACACTCCCGGTTAGGACAAGTAGTGTAGTGTTGGTCACTCAGGCGTGTTCTACTCTTTGCGACCCCCCGGACTGTAGCCCACAAGGCTTCTCTGTCCATGGGCAAGAATATTGGAGTGTGTTTGTCACTCTCTTCTCCAAGGGTTCTTCCCAACCCAGGGATTGAACCTGGGTCTCCTGCATTGCAGTTTACCTTCTGAGCCACCAGGGAAGTTCAAGTATTTGCAGTCAACAGTAGGCAGTCAGTCATCCGACTTCCAGAGATGATAGGAAAAGACTTGGTCTGTACTAAAAGAGCAGAATTGATCCAGTTAAAGAAGGAACTTTCTAACAGTCAAAGCCACAGACAGCAGAACAGGTGACCTCAAGAAGGAACAAGCTCCCTGACAATATGTGCAGATGAGCTGAAGCTGAACAACCCCCTTAAGAGTGCAGGACTCACTCAGTAAATATTTGAGAATCTATATTGTTCAAAGCCCCAACTGAAGGTAGAAAAATAGTAATGAACAAAGTCCCTGATGTATTGGGGCTTATATTCTGATGGGGAGGGGAGAGAAACAGATAAGAGCCAAGTAAACAAAAAATAAATGTAATAGTTACAGAGAACTCGAAAGATATTAAAAGGGTGATGTCATAGTATGGGAGAGAGGCTAGTGAAGTTATGGTGACCAGGCAAAGCCTCCATAGGACCAAGACGTCTGAACTGAGAGCTAAGCTTGAAGGGCAATGAACCAAGTGCAAAGATCAGCACATCCAGGAACTCTCCAGCGGAAATAATTTGAGCATATTTGAAGAACAAAAGGGAGACCAGCATGGTGGAACTTAGTGATGGGGCTGAGAGAACCCTGTGGGTGAGGGTGGAAGGGTACAACACAGTCTAGCATCAGTGGACTAGGCAACTCCATGCATCCTTACAGTTCTGAGAATCTTTGTCAATGCCCCTGAATGATCAGACTGAGGTCACAGTCCCTCTCCCTTGACAAATGTCAACAATCTGAGGCCTCGATTTCCTCAGTTTCCTCACCTGACAACTGAAAGTCATAAACCAACTTTGTGAAAATTCTACCCAGGTGAGGGTCTATGTACTTACCTAGAGAGCACAGATACAGCACCATGTGCCATTCTAAACACTTTATAATATTACTCATTGACCCCTCCTAAGAGACCTAGGAGGTTTTGTTGTTGCTGTTCAGTCACTAAGTCATGTCTGACTCTTTGCAACCCTGTGGCTTGCAGCACGCCAGGCTCCTCTGTCCTTCACTATTACCCAGAGTTTGCTCAAATTAATGCCCATTGAGTCGATGATGCCATCCAACCATCTCACCTTCTGTCACTCCCTTCTCCTCCTGCCCTCAATCTTTCCAAGAATCAGGGTCTTTTCCAATGAGATGGTAGACACTGGTAGTATTCTTATTTTATCAAGGGGGAACTGAGGCACAGAGAGGTAGTTGGTATGTCTATTCCATAGTAGATGCTAAGAACATCATAGTTACTGCATGCTTAGATTGTAAAGTTTCCAGGAGATTGTAAATAAAATATTCTCTAGAATCTTTGTGCTTTCCTACCCCTACTTTTGAACTCCCAGTCTGGAGCATGTACATGTCCTTATAGATTCTCAACAAGGAATTATTCAGTTGAGTCATATGGTACCAAAACACCTCATCTCCAGAGCCTGAGGATAACTAAGAGTCTTGCAATCATCCTTATCAAAATCCCAATGGCATATTTCACAGAAATAGAAAAAGCAATTCCCAAATTCATAAAAAAAACTACAAAAGACCCAAATAGGCAAACAAATATTGAGAAAGGACAAAGTGGGAGGCATCACATGTCCTGACTGCAAACTATATTACCTAGCTATAGTCATCAAAACAATATAGTACTGGCATCAAAACAGACATACAGACCAATGGAATAGAATAGAGAGCCCAGAAATAAACCTGCACTATCAACTAATCTATGACAAAGATGCTAAGAATACACAATGGAGAAAGGATAAATAAATGGTGTTTGGAAAATCAGACACCCAACGCAAAAGAATAAAACTGAACTCTTAGACCACTCACAAAAATCAACTCAAAGTGGATTAAAGACAAATATAAGACATGAAACCATAAAACACCTAGGAGAAAACATAGAGGAAAAGCTCCTTGACATTGGTCTTGGCAGTCATTTTGTGGGGAAATAACACCAAAAGCACAGGCAACAGAAAGCAAAAACAAATAAATGGGATTACATCAAACTGAAAAATTCTGCACACCAAAGGAAACCATCAACAAAATTAAAAGGCAACCTGCAGGATGGGAGAAAATATTTGCAAACTATATATCCAATTAGGAGTTTATAACACAAAATATAAGCTTTGGTGTCTCAGAGGGTAAAGAATCTGCCTGCAATGCAGGAGACCCAGGTTCTATCCCTGGGTTTGGAAGATCCCCTGGAGAAAGGAATGGTTACTCACTCCAGTATTCTTGCCTGGATAATTCCACGGACAGAGGAGTCTGGTGGGCTACAGTCCATGGGGTCGCAACGAGTCAGACACAACTAAGGGAATGCTTACAATTCAATAGTAAAACAAAAACAAACAAAAAATAACCCATTTTAAAAACAGGTAAAGGACCTCAAAAAACATTTTTCCAAAAACAATATACCAATTGCCAACAAGGACATGAAAAGGTGCTTAGCATCATTAATCATCAGAGAAATGCAAATCAAAATCACAATGAGATATCACCTCACACCTGTTGAGATGGCTATTATCAAAATGACAACAGCTAAGTATTGGCAAGGGTGTGGAGAAAAGGGAAGTCTTGTGAACAGTTGGTGGAAATGTAAGTTGGTACAGTCATTATGGAAAACATTATGGGGGTTCCTTAAAAAGCGAAAAGTAGAACTACCATGTGATCCAGCAATCGCACTACCAGGTATACATCCAAATGAAATTAAATCAGTATCTCAAAGAGATACATGCATTCTGTGTTCATTTCAGCATTATTCAAAATAGCCAAGATATGAAAACAGCCTATGTATCCCCCCATAGATGAATGGATAAAGAAGATATGGTATGTACAATATACATCATGGAACACTGTTTAGCTGTAAAAAAGAAGAATCACCTGCCATTTGGAACACCAAGGAGGAACCTGAAGGATCTTATGCTAAGTGAAATTGGTCAGACAAAGACAAATACTGTATGATATCACTTATATGTGAAATATTAAAAATTGAACTCATAGAACCAGAGAGTAGAACCATGATTACCAGGGGCTGGGGGTTGGAGAAAAATGGAGAGAGGTTGGTTAAAGTGTACAAGCTTTCAGTTCTAAGATGAATAAGTTCTGGGGAGATAATGTGCATTCTATTAATAGTTAATGACATTCTATTATATCCAGAAATTTGCAAAGAGAATAGATCCTAAGTATTTTAAGGTGAAGTCGCTCAGTCGTGTCCAACTCTTTGTTACCCCACAGACTGTATCTTACCAGGCTCCTCCATCCATGGGATTTGCCAGGCAAGAGTACTGGAGTGGGCTGCCATTTCCTTCTCCAGAGGATCTTCCCAACCTAGGGATTGAACCCAGGTCTCCCGCATTGTAGGCAGACACTTTACCGTCTGAGTCACCAGGGAAGTCCTTAAGTATTCTCACCTCACAGGAAAAAAATAACTACATGAGGTGATAGATGTGTTAATTAATTTGACCATGTTAATTAATTTGACTGTGCTAATCACTTCACAATGTATAAGTATATCAAACCATCATGTTATACTCCTTAAATACATACAATTTTTATTTGCCAATTATACCTCAATAAAATTGAGGGGGGCAGAGGAGGTCCTGCCTTTAAAATATTGGGTACTGAAAGCCATGGCATATAGCTACACAGGTTGTGCACAACTACAGGGCCTCAAGAGAACTCATATTCATTTAGCCTCTGTTCTGACCACAGGGCTTCCCCAAGGGTAAAGAATCCACCTGACAAGCAGGAGACACAGGAGACGCCAGTTCAGTCCCTGCATAGGGTAGATCCCCTGGAGAAGGGACTGGCTACCCACACCAGTATGCTCGCCTGGGAAAAAGGAGAGAGGAGCCTAGCAGGCTACAGTCCACGGGATCACAAAGAGCTGGACACGATTGAGCTACTGAGCACCAGCACATGAGCCCCGCATCCCATCCCTGGATTACAATCCCCACTGTACAGCTCATGAAAAATTGAGGCTCAAGTAAAAGCCATACTGCCTAGTAGAGGTTCATACTTGAAAGAGGCTCCCTCTGACCCAGTCCATGGGTCACGTTCCATGGACCCACGCTCCAGAGGGTTGGGGGGAGGGGCACCTAGCTTTCCAGAGATCTTTTCCTTATGAGGGGAGGGGTCTCTTGGACCTGGGTTATAATACATCCAAGTTGTGAGAACCCAACAGTACACTTATCCTCAACAGTGGTTTAACAGAGGGAAAAATAAGTATACATTCCCTCCTATGCTGAAAAGAAAAAGGTATCTCTATTACAAAATACATATTTAACACATTTTACTGCGTTAAAATGTTTTTAAAAGAGTGAGGGGAAAAAAGATCTCCTAAAGCAGACAAGGGTGTTATTTAATACCTTTCCATTTAACCTTATGGCAATCAATTTATTTAAAACACTAACCTTTTTATGAGCCTTTGGCTCAGACTATTTTCTTATTATGCATCCACATCCCGTGGGCATGTGCATCTGTATTTTCACAAACCTCCAACTAAGATGCAGCATTTTCTTCCATTAGGACTGCAGACAACAATTACACAGGAGTGTATTCACAGTAGCTATGACCTGCAGGTACCTCAAAATATCTAATATATTACTAAAGAAACACGTGTACGCTACAGGATCACAAATGTTTTACTATTTTGATAGCTGGATTTCTGTAAAATTAATTGTCTTTAAAAATCTGTATGTTATGTCATCAATTTATTATTCAGAGAAAGGGTCACGAGTTTTGCCAGGCAGCCAGAAGAGGCTGTGGTTCCAAAAAGCTAAGGACCCCACCGCTACAGGATGACTTCCTCCCCCACCAGGGGCTCCCGACAGCGAGATCGCAGAAGCCTTTTGTGACTCTTTAGGCACAGCATATCTCTCAGCTTCTGTCCTGCGCCCTCTCCAGCTGAATCATTCATTCATGCTGAAAGAAATTCCAGTCACAAGGGGTTTGGATCCTGCCCACCTCCTTAACCTCTGGAACCGATTTTCTCCAATCCCACTTGCTCCACCCACTTACCTTTTTGAAGAGCAGGGAAAGCTCCCGCCTCTTCAGCCTTTCAAAGGGAGGCTTTGAGTTGATACAGGACTTTTACACCCGAAGGATAGGTCAGATTTCGTCTGCAGAGTCCCTGGGTGGCAAGGAGCTCAGCTCACAAACTTTCCGTAGACGGGCTGACATTTCTTTCCATAGAACAGTGGGAAATGCTACCGAAGAACACTTCCGGTGAGTTTAAACTCAGAATTAAAAGTTTGTTCCATCTCAGGCAAGGAAACCTTTTCTCCTGAATCACCTGACCCAGATCTCGGAGCACACTTCCCTCCGGGGAACCGTGGCGCAATGCTTTCACCACCTGATGCTCTCTAGTGGCTGGTAGGCCATAAGTCTCAGGTTAGGGGTTCAGGGGCAACCACTTAATCAGTTTTGTTCTGTGTCACCACCCCACCATTCATTCTCCAGGGTGTTTCCTATGTCCTCTGGGAAGATGTGACCCCGGGCAGAGGACAGAGGGTCCTGGGCTAAAAGCAGACAGTTCTGATTCATGTCCAAGCTTCCCTCAGCTGCTGGGTGCGTCTGGACAGTGGCTCCCACACACCTGGGTCTCAGTGTCCCCATCTGGAGAATGAGAACAGATAACTGGATATCCCCTCTCGGGAGGCCTTGGGTACCACATCAACATCATCCAGTGAATGATGCCCCTGGAAGGTGCTACCTACAGCCAGCGTTGCCTTGCTTCATTTCTGGCTTCATGTGGTCAGACAGGTAGCCCCATTCAGGCCACAGAGTTCACAGCCTCCTGCCATGAAAAGAAGCCCCTCCATGAAGGCAGGATGTCCAGGGGTCCTCAGTCAAGAGGGCCAGGAAGTACAGAGGGCCCGAGGTTGTGTCTAGTGACAGACGTTGTTTCTTGCTTAGTCTTAAATTTACTCATTGACATGCCTCCTTTGGGTCCTTCTGGGTCAAGGCCAAGCTGACCCAGGCAAAGAAGTCTGACTGATGACCCCTCTGAGAATAACATGTAGGGGATGGTGACATGCTAGCCCAGTCTCCCCCGGAGGCTCCTGTGACTTGGAATACCCTTTGGGGATAACAGGATGGGGAGTCATTGCCCTTGGAGATTCCTCATGCAAATGCCTTGGTTTACAGCAGAGAAGAAGCAGAGGAGAAGAGCCTCGCACAGGGTCATATACCAGTGTCAAGAGGACCAGAATCTAGTCCTTCTCTCCAGCTTTTTATTTTATTGATTTTATTTAAAAGGACACTGTGACTCAGACAACACAGAGGTGATGTGTGAAGGAGACAAAGTATCCTCTCCCCTCCCTCGCCCCTCAACCCCACGCCCTAAGTATGATGAATCCATGCTCCTCCCCAGGGGTACCCCAGGTGTAAGGCCAAGGTCACCTCCATCTCCCCAGCTGGTTTCTGAAGGGCACATGACAGGAGCTGGCAGTCCGCAGCTGGTCGGGGCTGCCTCTCTGCGCTCAGATGTTTTCCCCTCTCAGCCCCACTGCCCTGGAAGAGAAAACGGCTGTCAGTCTCCTTTCCTAAGTCAGATCCCAGTGGGGATTTCTGGAAAGGGGCCTTAGATACAAGCCCCTCAAATGTCTCATGGATGAACACCATTCCTGCCCATCTGCCCCTACCCAGCTTCTGCTCTCATGACCTCTGATCTCATGGGTGGTCTCCTAGCTTCCATAATCATCCACTCAGTGCCTCTCTACAGCACTATTGGAGTGAGCTTTAAAACCACCCCTGCTGAAAACTTTTCAGTTCCCTGTGACCCCCTAGTTGCCAGGATACCCAGATGGAGGTCCAGAACCCCCTGACCAGAAGGTCCAGAAGAACTTTTTGTGATCTGCCCCCAGGAGACCTCTCCACCCCACCTCTGGTAACATCAGTGGACATTTCAATTGCTTCCATGTCTTGGCTTTTGTAAATAGTGCTGCTATGAACACTGGGGTGCATGTATCTTTTTGAATTATAGTCTTGTCCAGATATATGTCCAGGAGTGGGATTGCTAGATCATATGGCAACTTTATTTTTAGTTTTTTGAGAAAACTCCCTACTGTTTTCCTCAGTGGCTGTATCAAGTTACATTCCTACCAATGGTGTAAGAGGGTACCCTTTAAGAGTTGTTGTTGTTCAGTGTCCAAGTCATGTGCCACACTTTGCAATCCCATGGATGAAGCATGCCAGGCTCCTCTGCCCTTCACTATCTCCCGTAGTTTGCCCAGATCACATCCATTGAGTTGGTGATACTATCTAACCATCTCATCCTCTACTACCCCCTTCTCCTTTTGTTTTCAACTTTTCCCAGCATCAGGGTCTTTTCCAATGAGTCAGTTCTTCACATCAGGTGGCCAAAGCATTGAAGCTTCAGCTTTAGCACCAGCTTTAGCTTCAGCTTTAGTCCTTCTAATGACTGTTCAGGGTTCATTTCCTTTAGGGTTGACTGATTTGATCTTCTTGCAATCTTCTGCATCAATTCTTTGGTGCTCAGCCTTCTTTATGGTCCAACTCTCACATCTGTACAAAACCATAGCTTTGACTATATGGACCTTTATAGGCAAAGTAATGTCTCTGCTTTTTAATACATTGTCTAGAATCAAGTGAAGAAGAACTAAAGAGCCTCTTGATGAAAGTGAAAGAGGAGAGTGAAAAAGTTGGCTTAAAACTCAACTTTCAGAAAACTAAGATCATGGCGTTCGGTCCCGTCACTTCATGGTAAAGAGAAGGGGAAACAATGGAAACAATGACAGACTTTATTTTGGGGGAAGGGCTCCAAAATCACCGCAGATGATGACTGCAGCCATGAAATTAAAATTTTCTTGCTCCTTGGAAGAAAAGTTATGACCAACTTAGACAGCATATTAAAAAGCAGAGACATTACTCTGCCAACAAAGGTCCGTCTAGTCAGGGCTACGGTTTTTCCAGTAGTCATGTATGGATGTGAGAGTTGGACGGTGAAGAAAGCTGAGTGCTGAAGAATTGATGCTTTTGAACTGTGGTGTTGGAGAAGACTCTTGAGAGTCCCTTGGACAGCAAGAAGATCCTACCAGTCCATCCTAAAGGAAACCAACCCTGAATATTCATTGGAAGGACTGATGCTGAAGCTGAAACTCCAATACTTTGGCCACCTGATGTGAAGAATTGACTCATTTGAAAAGACCCTGATGCTGGGAATGATTAAAGGCGGGAAAAGGGGACAACAGAGAATGAGATGGCATCACCAGCTCAATGGACATGAGTTTGAGTAAGCTCCAGGAGTTTGTGATGGACTTGGAAGCCTGGTGTACTGCAGTCCATGGGGTCGCAAAGAGTCAGACACGACTGAGCATCTAAACTGAACCGAACTGGAATCAAGATGGCCAAGAGAAATATCAATAACCTCAGATACACAGATGACACCACCCTTAGGGCAGAAAGCAAAGAACTAAAGAGTCTCCTGATGAAAGTGAAAGAGGAGAGTGAAAAATTTGGCTTAAAATTCAGATTCAGAAAACTAAGATCATGGCATCCAGTCCCATCATTTCATGGCAAATAGATGGGAAAACAATGGAAACAGTGACAGACTTTATTTTGTTGGGTTCCAAAATCACTGAAGATGGTGACTACACCCATGAAATTGAAAGATGTTTGCTCCTTTGAAGAAAAGCTGTGACAAACCTAGATGTATTAAAAAGCAGAGACATTACTTTGCCAACAAAGATCCATCTAGTCAAAGCTATGGTTTTTCTGGTAGCCATGTATGGATGTGAGATTTGGACCATAAAGAAAGCTGAGCGCCAAAGAATTAATGTTTTTGAACTGTGGTGTTGGAGAAGACTCTTGAGTCCCTTGGACTGCAAGGAGATCAAACCAGTCAATCAGAGTCAGTGTAAGAAAAATGTAGGGTAGGAGTCAAACCTGAATCTCTTGGCCTGCATCACCCTGAGCTCAGATGAAATTTCACAAGACGTTTCTTCTGAACATAAATTGGGTCAATCCACAAACCATTGTGGGATACTTGCCATGTGCTAGGAGTTGGAGATTTTCTCAAATCCCCAAGTTTACAAGGATCACAATCAAAATCAGATAAAGATTTTGGAGGTCCCTAAAGCATTAAAAAGGAGAAGATGTGAAGGGAAATAACTGCTTCCCACAGGAGCATCTCCATGGCCCTGTGGCATTGCTTTTGCTGTCTTCACTTTCAAGAATAGGAACTTAGAGTGCTCTTAGAGAGGGGACGCAGCAAACCTGAGGTCGAAAGACAGAAAGCCATGCAGCCAGGTCCAGAACCCTGGACCCTCTGTCTCCATCCCCTCCCGCCAACAGACACATGTACCATATTGTGACAGTGCCCTTAGATCAAGAAATGAGGAAACTAGAAGCCAGGCCTCATCCTATCAGTCCCTGTGCACTTAAACCTTATAAGTGTGATGAGTTAAGCATCCAGACTCTGGAAGTCCTGGGCTAGTGTCCCAGCTCAACCAGCTGTGCAAGCTTCTATGAGCCCCAATGTCCTCATCTGTATGATGTAATGATAAGAGAACTACTGGGTCAGGGCTTCCCTGGTGGTCTGGTGGTTAAGGCTCTGCACTGCCAACTCAGGGGGCACAGGTTCTATCCCTGGTTGGGGAACTAAGTTCCCATACACTGCATGGCATGGCCAAAAGATTTTTTTTTTTTAATTTTTTTTTTTAAAAAGAGAACTGTTGGTTCAAGAAAGCAACATGTAAGGCCACCTGACATATCCCTGGAGCACAGCAAGCAGTCTCTCAACAGTACTGACTGTCAGCCTGCTTAGCCCTATTTGGCCCTGTTCTGTGCTGTAGTCCTCTGAGTCTAGAAGACACACAGCCTCCAGGAAATGTGGCTTCTGCTTGGAGAAACAGGCAATGAATCAGCTTAATTCCAAGGTAAGAGTCAGAAGTGTGGTAAAATTAATTCCACCAAAGGAGTTCAGTAATGGATGAGAAATGAGCTTTCGCTTTGAGAGGTCTGAAAAGGTTTCACAAAAAGTGGGGTGGATCCCTAACTGCTGAGAGAAAGAGTCAGAGATAGAAGTCTAGTTCTTCAGGAGGGGAAACAGTATGAACAAGATCCCAGAGGCAGGAAAGAAGGCTAGAGAGAAAGCAGCAGCTGACCTAGATTAGAACAGCGACTTGAGAAGCACTTGGGGGAGAAATCCCAGGAACTCTGATTCTCCAGGCTCAGGTCCTTCCTTGGACGTGTCTTGAACATTCCTTGATGTGGTCAAGCCCAGGACAAAGTTGTCTTCTTATCCTGCATGTGATCTCTGAAATGGCATTTATGGCCCTAAAGCAAAGTTCAGTTTCAACTTTCAGATGACCATCAGGAAAGAGATGTTCATTCATTCAGCAGCATTTGCTGAGCACCTACTGTGTGCCAGGGAACCACACTGGTGCTGGGGATTCAGGAGCAAACAAGATGGACATACCGGTACTTCCCTGGTGGTCCAGTGGCTAAGATTCTGAGCTCCCAGTGCAGGGGGCTTGGGTTCAATCCCTGGTCAGGGAACTAGATCCCACATGCTCACAGCTAAAATATCCCATGCACCACAACTAAGACCCAGCACAGCCAAATAAATAAATCAAAATAAATAAACTTAAAAAAAAAAAAGATGGACAGGCTCTCAGAGTTTTCTTTCCAGGAGGAGAGTCAGATGGTAAGCAATTTCCTACACAGTTCTAGTAATTCCTTCACTGTCATTGTGCTATGCGTGTGCATACAGGTGGAGGTATGATAGGAAGTGATCTGCCTGGGGGCTCAGAGCAATCAGATGGGGTATGAAGCCTCTGGCAAAATCAGAGCAGAAGTGACATTGGGGAGCTGACCTCCACCTCAAGTGGCTGAATGCCTTTTTAAGGGGCAAGGAAAAGCCAGCAGGACAATTCCTCCTACATCCCAGGGTCACCATCTCTCAAATGAACCAGTTGTTTTTCAGTCATTCAGCCCTTTCCAACTCTTTGCGACCCCATGGACTGCAGCACGCCAGCCTTCCCAGTCCTTCACTATCTCCTGGAATTTACTCAAACTCATGCCCATTGAGTCGATGATGCCAACCAACCATCTCATCCTCTGTCACCCCCTTCTCCTTCTCCTCCTGCCCTCAACCTTTCCTGGCATCAGCGTCTTTTCCAACGAGTCAGCTCTTCACATCAGGTGACCAAAGTATTAGAGCTTCAGCTTCAACATCAGTCCTTCTAATGAATATTCAGGGTTGATTTCCTTACAGAAGCCAGATCAGGGCTGATTTGACAGGTTGCAAGTACAAGCCTTCTCTGGAATAACAGGGTGTTGGAGAGGAAAGCACATTGACCCAAGAGCTTCTGAGATAGTCTGAGTTTCAGTATGAAGTGGACCACCAACTTAAGTAAGCCATCTAATCACAGCTTAGAAATGTGGGGCGTGGGACTTCCCTGGTAGCCCAATGGTTAAGACTTCACCTTCCAACCCAGAGGATATGGGTTTGATCCTCAGTCAGAGAACTAAGGTCCCACCTACCTCACAGCCGAAAAACCAAATATAATACAGAAGCAATGTTGTAACAGATTCAATAAAGACTTTTAAAATGGTCCACATCAAAAAAATTAAAATTAAAAAAAGAAATGTGGGGCTTGCCCAAGAGGTGGAATTTCTCCTAGATCCATGTTTTTAGAGTATTTTCTATTGAATAAAATTACCATGCAATCACTGGATGGGGAGGGACTCTATTTAAAAACAAAATAAAAGTTCTTTGGCTATTTTTTTTTATTCACAGGACTTCTCAGAGCCTTGAATTTGCTGATATGCCCATGACTGGAGGGACTTAGCACAGCACAGCACATGTGATTTTTTAAGATAGTCCGTAGTATATAGCACTTTCCAACTTTATTTGACTAAGAATATTTTTAGGGACACCTATCAATATTTTCCCTCATACATTTAGGAAAACACCCTAAGATTAACTTCTATGGCTGGACAAGACAACTAGCCTTAATAATGAGGCTCTTTTTCAAGCTGGAAGGTATTGGGTTGGTCAAAAATTTCATTTGAATTTTTCTGTAAAATATTACAGAATGAACTTTGTGGCCAACCCAATACTTTGAGTGCAGCTAATGTAGCCTCCTCTCACTAAAGGGTTTCTTCCATTCTATCCTGACAAATGATCCTTCAGCCCCTCCACTCACAGGGCACTCATTCCCTGATGGGGCAGCCCACCCCCACCACTGGAAGTGGAATTCCATCCAGAGCGGTTCATTAAACTGAACTGAAATTCACCTCCCTGACCTACTCATCTATGGAAACAGTAATAATTATGGCTACAGTTTATTGAACATCTACTATGTGCCGGGCTCTGTGCTGAGTATTTTCGATGTGATCTCAAAGAAACTTCTCAAGCACTCTGAAGTCAGCATGTGATTCTGCTACACCTGAGGAATCTGATTTCAGAGAAGTTACATTACCTTTCCTTGCTTATCCAGCTATTGAGGAACAGATCGAGGACTCAAACCCTGACAGTCTGACCCAAAGGCCAAGCATGGCGATGTACCTAACCATTGGACATCCTTGCCTTTCACTCAAGGCTCTGCCCTCAGAGTCCCTAGAATAATAATACCCACACCTGTGGGCCCTTCCCACGTGCCAGGCTCCATTCTAATGACTGAATGCATCGAATCCTGACAGCAACCCATGAACTAGGGTCTGTGACTATTTCTGGTGCACTGAAGAGACCCTGATCAGTCACCTTCACAGAGTGTACAGACCTAGGCAGCAGATGGGAGCTTAGAACCCAGGCTCTTGGGTTCCAGAGCCACCACTCTGGCCCCATCTCTGCCCTTTTCCAGACCCCCTCCTCCATACTGGCTGAAGCGACAGTGTCCACATCAGTCCCATCTTCCCCAGCTCATCGACCTCTGGTCCTTCCCAGGACAAGGTCTTTAGCCCCCTGTCCCTCCTCATCATTCTCCCACAGCCCCATCACAGATTCTGTGTGAATAGATCCTTTCCATGACCCCAGAGAAGGGAAAGGTGGAGAAGCCAGGACTGAAGACAAGAGCAAGAAGATACAGACAGCCATCCCATGAGGGCCTGCTGGGTCCAGATCCTTTGGGGGATTATTGTGTTTAATCCATGTGGCAGCTGCTAACATCTAGAAGAAAACTCTTGGACCCATCCATTGAATCAACAGGGAATCCTATTTTCCTTATTCACAGATGAAGTAAGAGGTGTACAGAGGTCTTAGTACAGGCTCAAAATCACACAGCTCATGACCAATTTCAAATTCAAACCCGAGTCCATCAGGCTCCATGGCTTTTGCCCCTTCTTCTGGACCACACTGCAGCCCCACTCCACAGAGGGAGTCTGGAGAAATGGATGCTCATTCCATTTGTGTCCTGGACCCCTTTGCTGGCCTTGGAGCATCCGGGAGATTTCCAAGGGCTGCCCCCCAGCACGAGGAGCCTCCTGAATTTGGTGGGGGTGGGACGGAGAAGGGAGAGAAGCCATCCGCCGAGGCTCCAATTCCCATGGCCAGCGCTGGCACGCCACCAACATATCTTCCTTTAAAAAAGAAAAATTATGTATTTTTTAACACCAAAAACATTTTGTATTGGGCTATAGCCAAATGAACAATGCTGTGATAGTTTCAGGTGAACAGTGAAGGGACTCAGCCATGCATATACACGTATCTCTCTCCCGCAAAACCCCCTCCCATCCAGGCAGCCACATAACACTGAGCAGAGTTCCATGTGCTCTACAGTAGGTTTTTCCAACACAACTTTAAATTTTATGACAGGAAAACACTCTCTCAAATACTCACTCAAAGAGGTGTCTTTGAGTGAGAATTCTTTAGAGTTCTGTAAAACTCTCTGTCTTGGCGCCTGACCAGTGGATAAAGCCAATGTGGGTCTGGCGGCCTACAACATAAGCAGAGTAAATGTCAGGCTGAGAGCTTAGGGTGATGGATTAAATTACAGCCTGGGGTCCTGAGCATTTTCCCATGTGCTCAGCTGGCCCTGGCCTGTGTCTTGAATGCGAAGGATGCTGAAGGTTCTGAACTTGATGGTGAAACCAGGAAGGAGCAGACGGGGCTCTGAGTTCAAAATCTACCAATGCTGGTCATGGGAATTTCAATAATCGCTCTAAAACATATATGAATTCCCTTGTACATTCCTTCATTCAACCTTTATTGACACAAATATTGGATTGGCCAAGAAGTTTGTTCAGGTTTCCTTGTAACATCTTAGAAAAACCCAAATTATCTTGCCTAGGAGAGAAAACAAGGGACTAGAATCTACTTCACCAACTGCAAAGCACATCACACTTGATGGGACAGCTGAGGGTCTGCCAGAAGATTTCCACTGTCGTCACTGTGATCCCTGAATGGGAACGGCACCGAGCTGATTATGTTGTACTCTGACCCTCAGAGGCCAGCCCACCATCACGTGGCAGTGGACAAGTCACTGACTCAGCTTCTTCTCTTGTAAAATGAAGGGTGGGCATTGGATTCAAGCCCAGATCCCAGCCTCAGACCCCCAGCCACCAGGCCAGGGGTTGCAAATATGTTCTATAAAGGGCCAGGTAGCAAACGTTTTAGGCTTTATGGTCTCTGTAGCACCTAGTTAACTCTGTCCTTGTAGCTCGTAAGTAGCCAGAGACAATATGTAAATGAATGGGCATGGCTGTGTTCCAATAAAACTTTATCTACGAAAACAAGTAGTGGGTCGGATTTTTCTCACAGGCCATCACTTGCTAACCCCTGCCCTAATGGCTCCCCAAAATGCTGCTGGATTCTTGTGGCGATAAAGAAGATTCAAACACTAAAGTTTCTATGGCCAATCACGTTGACCACTTCAGCAAATCCATCTTGCCATTGACACGTGACTCTGTATTTGAAAACTTGAATACCCTAGTTAGGACAAGCAAGAAGGAAGAAGCACCTTCTTCCTTTAGACGCTGGGAAGTACCCCTACCTTCCTGAGTCCCCTTTAAATGTATGTAGTGAAGGCTCTTCTAGGAGAGATTCAGCAGCCAGTGGGGTGTCCAGGTGAACAGCCTCAGAACATCTGTCTCCTCTGAAGGTAGAAACTGGGACTCAGGAGAGGTTAGGAAACTTGCCTGAGGTCACAGAGCTAAGAGGGATCCAGGTTGGAACCAGAATTTAGTTGGGCTAAATGGGCTCCTGCCCTCTATCTCTCACCTCTACCTATGGATGATTCTCAGGCCCCTTCAGGTCCAATTCTCTGAGTTCCAGGAAGTGGAGGGCCCTGCAAGAGAGAAGAGAAGGATGGCAAAGGGAAGACCAAAGAGCCTGTGTGCCAGGCTGTGACCTCAGTTAAAGGAGGTGTTGTCCTCCTCAGGGACAAATAAGTAACCAGGCTCAGAGAGATGGGGGGACTTGCCCAAAGTCACACAGCCAGTAAGTGGGAGCTGGGACAGGAACCCAGGCCTATCAGACCCCACGTGGCAGGGCATGGTTGATGTCTCTGGCCATGTTCTGCCCTTCTATTTACACTCTCAGAGTAGGGTGGAAGCCAGAGAAGGCATCTCCCCAGGTGGCATACAGGTGAGAGACAGGGAAGATGGCACCCCACCCCCACTGCCTATCTTGGGGCACCACCTGAGCCAACAGTTGTCCATCAGTCTAAGCCAAGAACCATGAACAATGGCCCCCCTTATTCAGTCTTCAAGAAGCTTCTGTGTCTGGGACACCAGCTGGTTTCAGCTCCCAGGGATGATTATCAGCAGCCGGGAAATGCCTGGAGGTCTTGAACTTCTGAACCCCTCGCTCACCTCCACTTGAACCCAATGAAATAGCCCCTTTGCTATTATTACTTTATAGCCTTGATTGTAAATTCTTCCCTGATCCTGCTTTATGGCTGCAGGATAAAAACCTGTGCCTGGGATGCCACACTGGTGGAAAGAACCCACTGGCTTTATAAAGTGGTGCTATTACAGCCAGGAGGAGGGGTGTGTCTCGTTGGTCCCAGGACTGAGCATCCCAGGGCTTGCTCAGGCCAAAACCCTCCAGGCCTCGAGGAGGGCAAGCTGGCCAGACGCACTGAGCAGGTCATTGCAAAGCCCTTAACAGCAACCCCAAACCCTCCCTAAGGATGGCAGCGTCCACAGCAAGTTCCCACCGTCTGTTCACTGCATCCCTGGGACCATATATCATGATTATCTGTTTAGCCCAGGCCACCTCCTCTCTCCTCCTCCTCTGGAGGGCAAGGTTGGCTGTCTTCTTTCTCTCTGCAGTTGAAGATAACTGCTGGTGCACAGGATCCAGTTCCATCAAAGGGTCTCAGACCACCTCCCCCCCCAAGGCAGTGTCCTCACCCCCTGGGAATGGAGCCATCAGAAGACTCCATTGGGACACAAGACTGACTCATTGTTCAGTGTGGTTGGACATAAGTACCTCCTTGTGGAGTTCTTTTTATCTTTCCTCACAAATCAATAACTGCTTACCTTGGAGGAGTTTTAATTAGTTAATGCCTGCTGAGTGCTCTGCTGATAAACTAGCCTGCTAATAATGCTAAGTGTCTGCCTTACTGTTGCTATTTTTATTATTATATATTGTTGTGGTTACAAAATCCTCATTTCCTGAGCTACACAGCTGGTTTTAGGGGGAAAAAAAAACCTGGGGCTTGAGCCCCCTGCCCTGAATCCCAAGGAAAGGGGTCCCTCTGGACAGCTGGCCCCTTCCTCCCCAACTGCTTTATACCCTCAACACAAGGGTCTCGGAAGAGGCTTCCTTCAGCACCAGGAAACCACCCACCGCACTGGGTCTCTGGCTTTGAAGCAATGGATTCCCCCCCACCCCCCCCCCACCCAGGGTTCTCTGAGCCCCACCCCCTTAAATCAGTCACCTGCAGGGAGAGCAGGAGGGAACATTTATGAAGCACCGACTGTGAACCAGTAATGGTGCCATGTGCTTACTGCTGGAACCTCATCTGGTCTTCAGAGCTCCCCTCTGCCCAGTGCCAATGCAGGCCCTGTTTCCCAGTGAAGTGACTTGGGGCTCAGAGAGGTTAGGCCACTTGCTCAAGGTCACAGCATCAGCAAGTAGGAATATGTGGATCTAAGTACAGGCCAGTCTTCTGGCTTATGACTGGTAAGCCCCTGGGGGACCTTTCCTAGCCTTGGTCAACTTCTCATCCATTTTATATCTCTTATTATGGGCTCTGGGACCCCAGCCTGCCTACTTGTCTTGCCCTCTTTCAAACTGCCCCCACCTTCTCCAACCTTCAGGTTTCTGGCCGGCAGATGGGTCCAGACAGGGGCGTGAAGCCTGGCCTCTCCGTGTCTCCTGGGTCTTCCCTGGGGGAAGAACCAATATCTGGGCTTCTGTGGCCAGGTGGTTCAGAACCTGGACAGAGGAGCACGGAGGCCTGGGTTCAAAGCTTGTTTGTGCCTCCTATTAGCTGTGTGACATTGGGCTCCAGTCTTCCCATCTGGGAAATGGCCATCCTGGTAGCATCTGTCTCCCAGACTGTCGTAAGAGTTCAGTGAGAGAACTCACATGAAGGGCTTGACTGCTGCCCAGTGCTAAGCCGTTCCTTTTTTTATGTTTATTTTATTATTTATTTTATTTTGGGGTCTTTGTTGCTGCCCAAGATCTTCTCTAGTTGCAGTGAGCAGGGACTACTCTCTAGTTGGGGTGCACGAGCTTTTCATTGCGGTGGCTTCTCTTGTTGCTGAGCTCCAGGCTGCTTGGGTTTCAGTAATTGTGGTGCATGGGCTTAGTTGCCATGAGGCATGTGGGATCTTCCCCGACCAAGGATAGAAACTCTGTCTTCTGCATTGGCAGATGGATTCTTTACTAGTGAGCCACCAGGGAAGCCCAGTTCTTTTTATTGGTAGTAGTAATTGTCAGTAACATGTAACAAGAAATGACTACATATCAGATGTTCTTCTGGGGAATTGTCTTGTTTTACTTAACTTACAACCAAACTCTGATCATTCTAGTTTACAAATGGGGATCCTCCTGTGATCTCCATTTCACAGGTGGGAAAACCTGAGGCTGGGAGAAGTAATTTGCTGAATGTCACTCACTTTTAATTTGACTTTTTATTTTGAGACAATTGGAGTTTCACAAGGAGTCCTAAGAAATATTGCAGAAAGACCCTAAATGCCCTTTATCCTGTTTCCCCAATGGGAACATCTTGCAAAACCATAGTATAATATACACAATGTACACAACCAGGATAATGACACTGATACAGTATGAACACAGAATATTTCATACATGCACCCCAGTGATCAGAGCAGCATTAGTTACAACTGCCAAGATATGGAAGCAACCTAAGTATCCATCAACAGATGAATGGATAAAGAAAATGTGAGATAGACAGATAGATAGACAATGGAATATTTTTCAACCATAGAAAGAATGAAATTCTGCCACTTGCAGCAACCTGGATGGACCTGTACAGGGAATTCCCCACTGAGGCCATTTCTGGTACCCAGTGTCTGTGCCTCGGTTCCCCCTCTCCCAAAGCTTTGGGTGTAAATGGTTTAATTTGGAAATGTGATCCAGGAAGGAGTGAGGACCAAGGGAAATTAAACACAGGATGGGAGGGGAACCAGTACAAAGACTTGCTATCTTTCTGATAAGGATAGGAGATGCTGCCACAGAACCACAGTGGTCAGTATTGAAGGAGAAGATGGAGTCCAGCCACATGGCTGTGTATTGTCTGCAGTAGCCAAGTGGATGGGTTTATCCAGATAGTAAAGTACCAAGTGGGCTTCCCTGATGGCTCAGTAGTAAAGAATCCCCCTGCCAATGCAGGAGACACCATTTCCATCCCTGGGTCAGGAAGACCCCCCCTGGAGGAGGAAGTGGCAACCCACTCCAGTATTCTTGCCTGGGAAATCCCATGGACGGAGGAGGAAGTGGCAACCCACTCCAGTATTCTTGCCTGGGAAATCCCATGGACAGAGGAGCCTGGCAGGATAAAGTCCATGGGGTCGCTAAAGAGTTGGACAAGACTGAGCACGCAAAGTACCAAATACCAAGTGCCAAGTGAGCAACACCCTCATCAGCCTCTGCCTTAGGCTGTGCTCTGGGGCAATCCCAGATGCAGGCATGACCATGACCTAATTTCAGTATCACTAATGCTCCTGCCCCTTTAAACAGGTGAGGAATCCCTAGCTCTGAGAAGACACCTGAGGGAGGGATGAAAACAAGCACCACCACCCCCCCCAGCTGACCCCTTTCCGAACTTTCTCACTGCCCAGGTTTTGCAGGATGAGGCCAGGGGAATTGCAGCGTCCTCTCTCCTCCCCTGCCTATGTGGCTCCTTTGTGCTTTCAAATTTCACTGCTGGTTGACAGACTTGTCACCTGTCATAAGAGCAGAATCCATTATTATTATCAATAGTGGTAACGGATCATTAAACAACAAATGCACTAATCTCATTAAGTCATTTATTTAATTAATTTATTTTAATTCATGTAATTAGTTAATATGATAATGCTTTCTTTCATCCAAAGACTGCCTGCAGGCTCTCCAAGCTGAGTGTATTATTATTAATGGCTTGTCACATGTTGAGAAGGAAGAAGTTTGGGGAGTTGCTCAAAGTCACAGAGTGGCCTGGTGGGGATCATCTAGCCTGTGGGGAAGCCCACAGCTCTTTACATCCTCTCCCTAAATGTCAATGCCACCCATCCTTCGGGACTCAGCTTAGGAGTCACGTCCACCAGGAAACGCCCCCCACTCTGAACCAGTGTCTCCTGGCTGAGTTAGATGGCTCCCTGTGTTGCACGTGTCACAACTGCAGAGTGCCCCCCCCCATCAGAATGCACATCCTTTGGAAGAAAGGTCTGGATTATGACAGCAACAGCAGCAATCACAAACACAGCAACTACCATGCTTCACTGAGCACCTACTCTGTGCCAAGCATCTTCCAAAGCATAGAGCAAGGATAGTCACCTTTTTAAAAAATTCTATTGAAGTGTAATTGATTTACAATGTGTTCATTTCTGCTGTACAACAAAGGAACTCCGTTTTACATATATATTCTTTTTCATATTCTTTTCCATTATGGTTTATCACAGGATATTGAATATATTTCCCTGTGCTATACAGTAGGACCTTGCGGCTTATCCATTTTCTATATAATAGTGCACATCTGCTAATCTCAAACTCCCAGTCCAACCCTCCTCTCCCTCCCTTCCCCTTTGGCAACCACAAACCTGTTCTCTGTGAGTCTGTTTCTGTTTCATAGATAAGTGAAAGTGAAAGTGTTAGTCATTCAGCCATCTCTGACTCTTTTGCGACCCCATGGACCATAGTCTGCCAGGCTCCTCTGTCCATGGGATTCTCCAGGCAAGAACACTAGGGTGAGTTGCTATTCCCTTCCCCAGCGGATCTTCCCAGGGACTGAACCTGGGTCTCCCACATTGCAGGCAGATTCTTTATCGTCTGAGTCACCATAAGTTCATATCATATTTCAGATTCCACCCATAAGTGATATCATAAGGCATTTGTCTTTCTCTGTCTGACTTACTTCGCTTAGTATGATCATCTCTAGGCTCACCCATGTTGCTGTAAACAGCATTACTTTATTCTTTTTTATGGCTGAACTGTGGTGTTGGAGAAGACTCTTGAGAGTCCCTTGGACTGCAAGGAGATCCAACCAGTCCATCCTAAGGGAGATCAGTCCTGGTTGTTCATTGGAAGGACTCATGTTGAAGCTGAAACTCCAATGCTTTGGCCACTTTGACTCATTTGAAAAGACCCTGATGCTGGGAAAGATTGAGGGCAAGAGGAGAAGGGGACGACAGAGGATGAGATGGTTGGATGGCATCACCAACTCAATGGACATGAGTTTGGGTAAACTCCGGGAGTTGGTGATGGACAGGGAGGCCTGGCATGCTGCAGCTCATGGGGTTGCAAAGAGTTGGACACAACTGAGCAACTGAACTGAACTGAACTGAAGAGTCCTTTGTGTATATATACCATATCTTCTTTATCCATTCATCTATTGATGGACATTTAGGTTGTTTCCATGTCTTGACTATTGTAAATAATGCTACTATGAACACTGGGGTGCATGTGTGAAATAGTCATCTTTGATCCTCACTCCAACACTGAGAGGTAGAAATGGTTTCCTTTTTGGTTTTGTTTGTTTTGAGGTTTTGGGGGGTTTCTTGGGGTTGGATTAAGGAAATGGAAACTTCAGGCAGTCAGAAAACTTGCCAAGGGCCACTCATTGGAACTGGAATTCAAACTCATGTCCAGATGACCCCAAAGACAGACCCCTTAACTTCTAGACTCAGCTGTCTTATTCCTTCTGGAAGTCTCCCCCTCTAGCATGAGGTCAGTTTTACTAAATGCTTATATAATGAGTGGGCTTCCCTTGTGGTTCAGCTGGTAAAGAATCCACCTGCAATGCGGGAGACCTGGGATCCCTGGGTTAGGAAGATCCCCTGGAGAAGGGAAAGGCTACCCACTCCAATATTCTGGCCTGGAGAATTCCATGAACTCTATAGTCCATGGAGTCGCAAAGAGTTGGACACAACTGAGCGACTTTCACTCACTCTATAGAATGAGTGAATGCTTTAATTCTCTCTTGACAAATTTGAATCTCATAACAAGACAAAGACTCCATGGTTGAAGAAGTGACAGTGACATGTTTAGAAGAGTTCTGTTATTATCAGATAAGTGATAATTCGCAGTAATGTTGAACGACATTAAAAATTTCAGTACTGTTGATGGGATTACATTTTATCTGAAGGCTTAAAACCAGACACAAAACAATAATTCCATTAGTTGCTGAAAATGGTAATAATCCCAGTGAATATGAATTTTATCGCTATGGTAACCTTAAAGCCCAGAGATAATAAACAAAAAGTTCCTGCATGTTGTGGGGAGTACATTTTGTTGCCTCTACTCCATCAAGCATCATAATTCCATTAGTAGTTAAAAATTGTAATAATGCCCTTGATACTAATTTTTATTGCTATACCTGTAAAACACAAAGATAAGAAATAATTTTGTCAGCTGGAAAGTGGTGATAATAACTCAGTTGCAGCAGTGAGAGGTCTGTGGTTTGGTTTCAGTGTGACTAGCATCTTGATTGCAGGGAGGAGGGTAACAGCTGAAATAGTCATTCAAAGGCTGTTTTGCATTTAAGTGCTTCCTTCCATTTCTAGTGCCTTCTTGACAAAGAAGAAATCAACTCAGAAACAGGTGGATGATGGCTCTGCCATGAGCTTGTGATCACCCTGGGGCTCAGTCTTCCAATCTGTTAAATGGGATGATGTGCATTCTATTTCAGTTTAGACTGATGTCAGGGGATACAGCCACCCAAGTCAAGGTGTCCCTGACCATGTGGAGCTTACGTTTGGGGAGGAAGACAGATATTAACACTATTCACACACACAGTCTTTGTATCAGTAAGGAATCTGTCAAGAAAACAAGCCACTTTTGTGTATTCCAAGTATGAAGGGATTCAGGGTAGGAAATCCGAGGTCTGCCTGATGTTGCAAGGCAGGGAGCCACCCCTGATGAGCTGGTTTTCAGGAGCTCACCCAGAGGCCACTGGGAAGCTCCCAGGAGCCACCTCAGCCTGAAATTCTGATGTAGGTACCTCTCAAGAAGCCCACCTGGGCATTGCTTCCAGCCTCATGTCTGCACACCTGTCTGGCTGCAGCACCTCTGGAGCACAATGTCTCTCTTTCTCCTCCACGGATCATATGTCCCACCGGAGCCTCAATGGCCAACTCTAACCCAGAACCATCCTGGGGAGGGGATTCTGGGAGATGGCAGTCCCTGGCCATCTCTCCACAGTGAAAGAAGTGACAGAGATGCTGAACTGGACACAGACAACCCTGTATAATTCATAAGTTATCACTACATTATAGCCCGGAAGGGCAAGCTCGAGGCCCAGGAAGGATGTGTAAGGGAGGACCTGGGGGACTTTAGGGATTCTGGGAAGGCTTCCTGGAGGAAATGAATTTTGACAACCAGAGGATAAGTAAGATTGGTCAAGTGAAGGGAGTGGTGAGAGACCAAAGAGGGGAGAAAATTAGGAGAAAGAATTCCAGGCAGTGGGAACAGCATGTACCAAGTAGGACTTTGTTTTCATTTGCTCCCTCTGTGGGGCTTCTCCTGCAAGTCAGTGGCAGAGCCCCACAGGTGGGCTGGGAGCAGGGCAGGGGGATGACACAGAGACTTCTCAAATGCAGTGACAGAATTTGCTCATGTCACCAAGTGTTAGCATCCACAGACTTCACCATAGCATGTAATTGTTTTGAGGAAAAGTTTTTCATGAATGTGGCATCTCAGAGTGACTAGAATGTTGACTCATGTTTCACAACTTAAGTACCTTGTTGAATTTATTTTTGACAGTGTTGTCATGTTTTTGACAAATAATTTCTTTCCCCTTCTAGGACTAAAGGTTACACAGCCCTCCATAACAATCCCACCCAGGCACATTTGCATTCTTACAGATCTCAGTTAAGACAACATTGAAAAGACAGAATAAACTGATAACAGAATAAACAGAATTTCCTGATGCTGGGAAAGATCTAGGGCGGGAGGAGAAGGGGACTTCAGAGGATGAGATGGTTGGATGGAATCACTGACTCGATTCACATGAGTTTGAGCAAACTCCAGGAGACAGTAAAGGACAGGGAAGCCTGGCATGCTGCAGTCCATGGGGTCACAAAATGTTGGACACAACTGAGTGACTGAACAACAACAAGAAGAAGATATTTGAGGGTAATGGAGAGAGTGGGGGACAAGGAGATCTTGAGTTCAGTTTTGAACATGTGGATCTTGTGGTACACTGGAGACCTCCAAAAAGGGGTGGCAAGTGACAATTTCTATGTTGGTGTGGAATCTAGCAGCGGGGGCTGCGCTACAGATGAGACTTTGAAGACGTGGATAGAGCTGGTAACTGAAGGCAAGATGGTGGATGAGGAAGAACAGAGCAGGAAGGACCTTTGGAGAACATTGACACTTAATGTTAGATAAGGGACAAAGGGCAAGTGTCCAGAGAAGTGAGACGAGAGACAGGAAACTACTGCATCGAATAAGCCAATGGAGATGGGCGTTTCAGGAAGGAGAGAGATCTGAAATATATCCACATATTTAGCAGCATAGAGAACGCTGGCCACCACAGTGAGAGCAGCTTGTTGGAGAGAGTTGGGGGAACCCAGACCAGCAGGGCTGAGGAAGGAGGAGAAATGGGACATATTGGCCACTCTTTGGAGCTGTATGGCCCCCAAGCTGGGGAGAGAGGCAGGGTGGCAGCTGGAGGGAAGCATGGGGTCAAGGTTGAAGTGGAGGTGTTTGTTTTTCAAAACATGGGTGGGATTTGAGCACGTTTAAAAGATCCAAGAGAACAAAATGCAGGAGAGGGAAAAAAGGCAACCAAAGCAGGTTGTAGGAATGAAGCTAAGGCAAGCACTATGTGGGGTGCCTTTGTGACAACATAGATGGACCTAGAGATGATCATACGAAGTGAAGTAAGTCAGACAGAGGAAGACAAACACCATATGATACCACTTACGTATGGAATCTAAAATACGACACAAAAATGGACTTACCTGTGAAATAGAAACCGACTCACAGACACAGAGAATGGACTTGTGGTTGCCAAGGGGGAGGGGTGGTGGGAGAGGGATGAATTGGGAATTTGGGATTAGCAGATACAAACTAGTATACAGAGAATGGATAAATAAAGTCCTACTGAATAGCACTGGGAAGTGTATTCAATATCCTTGATAAACTATAATGAAAAAGAATATTTATATATATGTATAATGGAATCATTTTTCTGCACAGCAGAAATTAACACAACATTGTAAATCAACTATATTTCAATAAAATAAGTGCTTAAAAACTTATGCAGGGCAAAAACTTAAGGAGACACTCATTCCTTAAAGTGCAAGGGCATTGCCTAGCCCTTAGAGTGTGCATCTCCTTAATTTTGCAAAGATCTTGGGGTCCTGACAGGTTGTGGAGCACAGGGTGACTCTGAAGGCTGCTTTCTCCCAACAAAAAGCCCCCAAAGGGAAGTTATCATCAAATTTTTAGAACTTGAACGAGATCTCTAGAGTCTATCGATTTCTATGGCTTTTCAGACTGTCCTCAGGTGGGAAATCTTCCTCCAGGCTCTCACAGAAGCATGATAAACAAATTAGGAAAACCAGAAGACTCCAGTGGAAATGGGAGCCAGGAATACCAAACTATGGATGCTGCAGCCCCAGGGGGCACAGAAGCCCAGAGGCTCTACCCGTCAGCTTGCAAACCTCTGGTCTGGTTCAAGGTCCCCCTATTCATCTGTGTATTCACTGCAAATTTCAGTCCAGCCTTTTGGGGGTGAGGAGCCAGATGATGGGGAGCAGCAGGAAACCCACGCAGCTGTGGAATCCTCTTTCAGTTGCAAAGGTGAACTTTGCTTTCAACTAACCCAGCACTTTTAAATTAAATGGATTTATCTCTGTCCTGCCTGTTCTGTTCCCCAGAGGATTCAAGGCAGCGTACAGAGATATAAGTGATCCAACAAGATAAAAGTTAACGATGTATACAAGTTGATAATAAAATAGCAAAGGGGAGCCAATGGGAGAAAGGTTTGGACCTGAGGTGTGCTCACCATCCTGGCCACTGGCTTGAAAGGGTCACAAACAGACAGAGAGAGAGGGACAGAGAGAGACAAAGAGAAACAAAGACAGAAGAAGAGAGAGAGACACACGAACAGAGAAAGGGACTGGGGAAAAGGAAGGGAGAGGAGGGGGAGAGGGAAGGAGAGGGGTTAGAGTGAGGCTGAGATGCAGACGGGACAGGACACACTGGACCTCAGAGGAGACTTTCAGAGCTGAGTCTTCAGACCTCAGCTCCACTGCTTGGCTGCACCATCAAGGGCAGCTCCCTTACCATCCCTGGCCTCAGTTTCCTCATCTGAGAAGTATGAAGAACCTTTGCTCTCCCTGCCGCCCCCAATCCCATCCCCTCCTGGGCTGCAGCCAGCACCAGGAGATGACTGCTGACACAAGCCCTCCCCTGAGGTCTGTTAGAGCCGTGATTTTTTTTCTGCTCTGCGTGGCAGGCTTGTGTAGCTCCCCAATTTGACTGGGCCCTGGCAAGTCCCAGTGCCCATCATCGGACCTGGCAGGGGGACCGGAAAGGTGGAGGGGGTGGGCTTTGTCTGCCTCTAGGGGAGCCCTCTGCTTCTTTCTACGGAATGGGAAGACCAGTTCTGGGGTGTTTTCTCTCCACCGCTCTGAAGTCTTCTGGGAATCAGGAGGGGTTGACACGAAGGCAAATGTGAAATAGATCCGTGCCGCTGGCATCTCTCCCCCTCTTCTCTGAGTGTGAAAAGCCCATAAAACAATTAGAGCCCATGCTGCCCTCCTGCCGGAGCAAGCAAGATGAGTGTTTGTGCTTTGTCAAGTGTAATCAGCAAGGTGATAAGGGCTCCCCTTGCAGCTGTGGGTGAAGATAGGCAGCCCCATAAACCTGGGTCACCAACGGGGCACCGGGGTGAAAAGGTAAAGGAAGGAGAGGGCAGCACCCGCCCTGTCCCAGAGAAAGTTTCCATCTGGAATTCTGACCTGGTCTGCAGGCAGCTTCTCTGATTCCGTTGGACTTGGCCCAGACTTGGGGAAAGTGGCTGGTGGGGGTTGAATCAGAGCTTATTCATGTCTCACCAACAACCAGGGTGACAGTAAGGTTCGAGGCACGGGTACAGGCAGGCCATTTGTCAAAGATCCAATCATTTCTGTTCTGAACCTGCAACCCTGCCCCCTGCCCCTTACCCCTGCTCCAGAGCCACTCATCATGCAGCCATGGGGGTCCCCAGGACCCTGTCCAGCTGCAGCCTGCATCAGTTCTGATAGGACAGTGCCTAGGTCCTGCCAGGGGGTAAACACTGAATATCTCCCCTGACAACACCCCTAGTCTCCTGACCCTGAATATCTTAGAAGAATATGTGTATGCTTAGTTGTTCACGCTTTGCAACCCCATGGACTGTAGCCCTCCAGGCTCGTCTGTCCATGGAATTTCCCAGGAAAGAATACTGGAGTGGGTTGTCATTTCCTCCTCCAGGGGATCTTCCTGACAGGGATTGAACCCTCCTGTATTTGAAAGCAGGAGGACCAGGGAGAGGACAGAGGGAGCGAACAGCCTCTCAGTGTACTTGGGGACTGGTGTGACTGTCACCAAATGCTTTCTCTCATTTAATTCTAACACAGGGAGGTGGCTCTGCCCTTTGAGAGTAACATACAGAAAAAAAAGTCTTTCATTAAATTTCCACCAGTGTGTCCTCAGGAGAGACACTTCAGTAAACTCCTGGGGGTGATGGACAAGGGCCAAAATCACCAGTCATTCTGAGAAGGAAAGGAAATTGATCAGTGCCAGGAGTCAGAGCCTAGCAGTGACCTATATGTTCTTGTGGTTTGGGATAAAATTCCCAGGAACAGAGGACAGGCTGTCTGAAGCCAAGCCCTTTCCCAGGCAAGAAGTGAACTGGGCCAGGAGGTCAGCGAGCTAGCAGTTTCTCTTCATGATTCAAGACGTGTCCTCTGCAATCATGCTGCTCTTTGGTTGTCAGTTTCCTCATTGGAAAAATGAGGGACTAGGAATTGATGACCTCAACTCTACTTCTGTGATTCAGTGATTTTCATCCAATCACTAAATGAAAGGAGTATCTATGAAGTAGGCAATTCCACCCAACTGGGAGGTGGCACGACAGGACTTGAAGAGCACAAAATTAGGAGACAAACTGAGGCAGGGCTGCCATGGATGTTTATTCAGGTTGCACACTGTGCAAAGGTATTCAGCTGATAGGCTGAGGGGGTTTGCTAGAATACCACTGAATTCAGCTCATGAAACAGTGCATCCTGGTACAGGGCTTCATCTTCCTGGAGGATGAACCTTCTAGTGTGCACTTTGCCCTAAGAGCTAGTCACAGAATTGAAGTTGAGTTCTAAACTCAGTTTTGATATTTCTTAGCTCTATGACCTCAGGCCATTCAGAGAACTTGAACTTGATGTCATCACAGAAATAGAGATTCCTTAAAATACTAAAAATAGAGTTGTCATATGATCCAGCAATCCCACTTCTGGAAATGTATCTAAAGAAAACTCTAAATCAAAAACAAATACATGCACCCAATGTTTATTTAAAATAAAAACTTTACGAAAAACTAAGATCATGGCATCCAGCCCCATCATTTCATGGCAAACAGAAGGTAGAAAAGTGGAAACAGTGACAGATTTTATTTTCTAGGGCTCCAAAATCACCTTGAACGGTGACTGCAGTCATGAATTTAAGAGATGCTTGTTCCTTGGAAGGAAAGCTATGACAAACCTAGACAACAGAGACATCACTTTGTTGATAAAGATCTGTATAGTCAAAGCTATGGTTTTTCCAGTAGTCATGTATGGATGTGAGAGCTGGACCATAAAGAAGACTGAGTGCCAAAGAATAGATGCTTTTAAATTGTGGTGCTAGAGAAGACTCGAGAGTCCCTTGGACAGCATGTAGATCAAACCAGTCAATCCTAAAGGAAATCAACCCTGAATATTCACTGGAAGGACTGATGCTGAACCTGAAACTCCAATACTTTGGCCACCTAATATGAAGAGCCGACTCATTGGAAAAGACTCTGATGACAGGAAAGATTGAGGGCAAAAGGAAAAGGGGTCAGCAGAGGGTGAGATGATTGGATATAACCACCAAATCGATGGATATGAATTTGAGCAAACTCTTGGAGATAGTGAAGGACAAGGGAGCCTGGCATGCTACAGTCCATGGTGTCACAGAGAGTTGGATGCAACTTAGTGACTGAACAACAGCAACAACTTGATGTGGCACCTAAAAAGATGATACAGATGAACTTATTTACAAAACCAAATCACAGACTTCGAAAACCAACTTATGATTACCAAAGGAGACATGTAGGGGGAGGGATAAATTAGGAGTTTTGGATTAACATATACACATTATATGTGTATATATAAAACAGATTATCAACAAGAACTTACTGAATAACACAGGGAACTCTACTCAATATTTTGTAATAATCTATATGGAAAAGAATTTGAAAAAGAATAGCCATATGTATATGTATAACTGAATCACTTGGCTGTATACCTGAAACTAACACAACATTGTAAATCAATTATGCCCCAATATAAAATAAAAAATAAAGGAACTGGCAAAGCTTAAAAATATAACATTGTCTTCTCAGTATTAAAAAAATCTACTAAGATACTGTCACATGTATACATTGGACTATTTCTGCAGAAAATCCAGAAGATCCTCTTTTATAAATAACTACACATATGTATGATTGTTATATATATTAGAGAAATTTCAATGTGCCTGTAAATCTAGTGAGTCTGTAAATCAGTATTGTTGCTGAACCCTAAAATTACATGGGTCTGCGGTATGCCTTAGGATTTTAGCTCTAATTTGCATTGAACCTGGGTTTGTTACAATCACTGTATACTTGGGACTGTGTTTGAGCATCAGCTCTACCAAATTTGTACCTGATGTTTGTTTGGTATCCACATTTGTTACTTCTCTTAAAATTGTACATCCTAAAATTTAGAAAATAGTTTTGATGTTGTAAAACAAAGTTACGGTTACAAAAGGGGAAAGGGGTTGTGGGCAGGATAAATTGGGAGTTTGGAATTAGCAGATACAAACTACTACATATAGAATGGATAAACAACAAGGCCCTACAGTATAGCAGAGGGAACTATATTCAATATCCAGTAGTAAAGCATATAGAAAAGAATATGCAAATGAATATGTGTGTGTGTGTGTGTGTGTGTGTGTGTGTGTGTGTAGAACTGAACCACTTTTCTGTGTACCAGAAACTAACACGATGTTATAAATCAACTATAGTAGTGCTCAGTCTCTAAATCGTGTCCAACTCTTTGTGACCCTACGGATTGTAGCCGGCCAGGCTTCTTTGTCTAGGGGATTTTCCAGGTAGAGATACTTCAATTTTAAAAAAGAGAAAGAGAGAGGACTTCTATGGTGGTCCAGTGATTAAGACTGTGCTCTCAGTGCTGGGGGCACAGGTTTGATCCCTGGTCAGGGAACTAACCACATGGAGCCGCCTAAAAAATAAACTTCAAAAAAAGGAAGAAAGAAATGACTGCCCTTTACCTGGTAATTTCACCCTTTGAAACCATCTGTGTGCATCACCCCCTGCCCACCACTGGATCATATTGTCCTAGTTTTCCATTTCCATCTGAGGATGCTCATCCGGAGTAATACATGCAGCCTCCATATGAACGGGGCAGTGGAAAACAGATGGAAGTCAGGGAAGGCATCACACTGTAATTGCACGAATAGGTTTTCATTTTTGCATGTGAACCCAAGCACTTAAAACAGAAGCATCCTCTCCCCAGTGGTTACTGCATTGCCTCTCTCTTCTTGGTTCTTCCATCTGTCACTAGAGAAAAAAAGAGACGAAAGGGTGGACATGGATCCCATACGTTCAAGCTGGGAGGTCCCAGAGAGGTCATCTGGTTCCATTTCCTCACCAAGGCTCCATCGTCAAGCATTATCCAATTATCATACTCTCTTGAAGTCACTTGCTGTCTGCTTCCCACAGCACTGAGAGCAAGTTACTAACAGCTTTCTCAATGGGCATAATCACCCAATTTTAGAGCTGGACAGGCTCGGAAAGGTGCCAATTGGGATGTACTTAGGGACATTCTACCTGCCTTCAATCTAGCCGTGTGTTCTGAGTTATTCATTCATGATCAGATCTTGCCTTCAAAACTTCCCTATCACAAGACCCTTGTCTTTTAGAATTTGGAGAATGCTAATACTTATACTTCTAGAGGGCTTCCCACGTGGCACTAGTGGTAAAGAATCCACCTGCCAATGCAGAAGATGCAAGAGATGCAGGTTCAATCCCTGGGTCAGGAAGATCTCCTGGAGCAGGAAATGGCACTCCACTCCAGTATCCTTGCCTGGAAAATTCTATGGGTAGAGGATCCTGGTGGGCTACAGTTCATGGGACCACAAAGAGTCAGATACAACTGAGCAGCTGAGCACAATACTTCTAGAAAACTCTGAAACATGATTCTTGCATACATAAGGCCTTCCTCCCCAACCTTCAGTGACTTTCTAGTGCAGACTGGATTAATCCAATTCATTGAACTGGCCCTTTGCTGTATATTCGGGGGAGGGGGGGCAGGGAATACAGGCTCCCAGCAGCTGAGAAGTAAACGCAGAGATGGATTCCCATCAGTCCCTGCTTTTGCTATCACCTGCATGTCCATGGGCAAGTCCCCTTACCTCAGTAAGCCTGTTTCCTCATCTGTAAAATGGGATGGTACTGATTCAGACTTTACAGGAAGGGTTCAAAGAGGTGATGCACAGTCTGAAACAGTACATTCAGTTTCAATTCAGTCGCTCAGTTGTGTCCAACTCTTTGTGACCCCATGACTGCAGCACACCAGGCTTTCCTGTCCATCACCAACTCCCAGAGCTTGCTCAAACTCATGTCCATTGAGTTGGTGATGCCATCCAAACATCTCATCCTCTGTTGTCCCCTTCTTCTCCTGTCTTCAATCTTTCCCAGCATCAGGGTCTTTTCCAAAGAGTCAGCTCTTCACATCAGGTGGCCAAAGTACTGGAGCTTCAGCTTTAACATCAGTCTTTCCAATGAATATTCAAGACTGATTTCCTTGAGGACTGACTATTTTCATCTCCATGCTGACCAAGGGACTCTCAAGAGTCTTCTCCAACACCACAGTTCAAAAGCATCAGTTCTTCAGCACTCAGCTTTCTTTATGGCCTAACTGTCACATCCATACATGACTACTGGAAAAACCATAGCTTTGACTAGACAGAGCTGTGTTGGCAAAGTAATGTCTCTGCTTTTCAATATGCTACCTAGGTTGGTCATAGCTTTTCTTCCAAGGAGCAAGTGTCTTTTAATTTCATGTCTTCAGTCACCATCTGCAGTGATTTTGGAGCCCAAGAAAATAAGAAAGCGAAAGCGTTAGTCACTCAGTGTATCAACTCTTTGTGAACCCGTGGACTGTAGCCCCCCAGGCTCCTCTGACCATGGAATTCTCCAGGCCAGAATACTGAAGTGGGTTGTCATTTCCTTCCCCGGGGAACCTTCCTGACCTGGGGATTGAACCTGGGTCTCCCGCATTGTGGGCAGAGTCTTTACCGACTGAGCCACCAGGGAAGAAAATAAAGTCTGTCACTATTTCCATTGTTTCCCCATTTACTTGCCATGAAGTGATGAGACCAGATGCCGTGATCTTCGTTTTTTGAATGTTGAGTTTTAAGCCAGCATTCTCACTCTCCTCTCTCACTTTCATCAAGAAACAGTACATGGTGGATGGCATCTCATCGAGCACATTTTTACCACCAAACGTCTCTGTTCAGGAACCCCAATTCACAGCCAAGGAGCTGAGATCAGCAGGAGTGGATTGCCTGTAATGACTTACTGCGGCTGCGGTAATTGGGCCTTTTAAAGCCATTTGCCTCATTTTCTCCCCATCTCCCAACAGGTGGTGAGGCTGGATGCAGCACATTCAGAATGTGCAGAAAACCCCGAACAGGACTGTTTAGGAGACAGGCCGGGCTGGCTAATTGGAGTGTGGGCATCTGTACCCGGGAACATGCCTCCCCTACCAGCACAGGAATTCTTGGAATCAACACAACCATCAGTAAACAGTCGCTCTACTAGGCACCGGGACTCCAGGAAAAAAGAATCACAGCCCTGCCTCCAGAGGCCCCACACTCATGGCCCCTGGTCTAGTGGGGAAGAAGGCAGGCAGATAAACGAAAAACCACAGCCCACATCGATAAGTATCATGAGAGTGCGGGTGCCAGAGTCCATGACCTAGAGAGCTCACAGAGACACGAGGGGCCACCTGGGCCAAGTATTGAAGGGTGGGTAAGAGTGACACCCTGGACCCTGTGGGGCTCCTGGGCACAAAGCCTTTTTGTCTAGTTGCACCACCGCCAGAGAAAGCCATCACACAGCAACAAAGACCCAGCGCAGCCAAAAGAAAAAAAGCTACAGAACTACAGGACACCTGGTGGAGGAGGAGAGTTTCTGGAAAGGTCCTTCTAGAAAGAAGGATTTATTGGAGCTTGATGGGGCTTTCCAGGTGGCGCTAGTGGTAAAGAACCCACCTGCCTGTGCAGGAGACATAAGAGACACATTCAATCCCTGAGTTGGGAAAATCCCCTGAAAGAGGGCATGGCAACCCACTCCAGTATTCTTGCCTGGAGAATCCCATGGACAGAGGAGCCTGGCAGGCTACAGTCCAGGGCGTCACAGAGAGGCAACAGGACTGGATTGACTGAAGCGACTTATCCCATCTAGGAGCCTGAGGTCAGAAACCACTGCTTGGGAGTTTTAATGTGCAGCCCGGGCCTCAGCAACAGGTAGCTGCTCATTCAATTTAAACTGAGTTGGAATTAGAATGTCCTCCAGGTAGCTGGAGAGGCAATTGTATGGAAAGTAGCAGGAGGAAGGCCTCGAAAGGCTCATTGAGCTGGCTGAGGAAGGGCCTGGAATCCCAGGCTAGGACCTTGAATGTAACCTGAGGGCAGGAAGAAAACCATCAGACGCTTTTGAGAAAAGACACTCTTTGGGAAAGGAGGACACTATCAAGGTCCAAGGTGGCTTACAGGAAATGGGAATTCGGCTGCTAAGGAGAGGGGATCTGGGCAGAGAACGCTCCCACGTGAGGGACCATGCTCCTCACCTGGGAGATCCTAGACTGAGACCAGATTGGGCCAAACTGGACTCAGCAGAGTCAGGTGCACTCCCAGTATTTGTGAGGAGACATGCCTGATACTGCCCTGAGCAGCCAGTCATCAATGCCAGCCTGGAGGGATCCCATGTGGGCCTCAGCCCCCTCATCTCCCCTTTGGAGTGCTCTCAGGCCCTCCCCCTCATAGCACCAGCCTCCTGCTTGGTCCAGTCCATGATCCGACTCCAGTTTCAGGAAGGAGGCCAGACAAGCAGATGGTCCCCACTGGCCAGTGTGGCATTTCCTTCATGAGATGATTTGGGATTGGGCCATAGGATGAGGCTGCCATATTGGTTTGGAATGACTCAAGTTGTTTATGTAAACAGGGACCCGCAAATATTTTCCCTGGCTACCACGTAGCCTGGGAGTAACCGTAACCATGCATCTAAGTATTTTTAAATTATCACTCAAATTATATGTGCTGTGCTGTGTTGTGCTTAGTCGCTCAGTTGTGTCCGACTCTTTTCAACCCCATGGGCTGTCATCTGTTAGGCTCCTCTGTCCATGGGGATTCTCCAGGCAAGAATAGTGGAGTGGGTTGCCATGTCCTCCTCCAGGGGATCTTCCCAACCCAGGGATCGAACCCAGATCTCCTGCATGTAGATGAATTCTTTACCATCTGAGCCACCAGGGAAGCCCGAGAATGTTGAAGTGGGTAGCCTATCCTTTCTCCAGGAGATCTTCCTGACCCAGGAATTAAACCAGGGTCTTCTGCATTGCAGACAGATTCTTCACCAGTTGAGCTACCAGGGAAGCCCCACTCATACTGTATATTATTAGGTAAACATGTTCTGTTCTCTTTCCTCGACAAACAGATCTTTATTGCAATGAAAAGTGGGGGAACTGAGGTCATGGTCAAAGACCCGAGCCATGGGGTGGTCCCAATCAGTCATCAGCAGAGCCCAGGCTTTGTCCCCAAGATGAGGCTACTTCTGCCTCACTAACGGTCCTGCTTCCCAAGCATACTTTAATGGGTGTTCTCCTCCAAATCATTTAAGTATGAATGGACCCTTATCCCAAAGCAATTGTGGGCCTCTTACCCAACCCCTGGCAACTAGGGTCCTCTTTTTTTAGAGAAATAAAGGGAAGAGGCAGGTTTCAGAAGGAGCAAAATCATTTGAAACCCCTGCCGATTGTTTGTTTTCAGCTCACCACCCTCCCTCTCCCTTTCATGGTCTCTGCTTGAGAAGGAAACCACTGGGAGTCCCAGTCTCCCAGTCTAAACAACCTCCTTGCCTATCTGGCTCTAGAGTAGTGTCTGCCACTGGGAGGAGCTGGCATGAGACTTGGAATGTGGAAGAGAGAGGGAAGCATCATGCTCAGGGAGTAGCAGCTCTTGGGAAATGGTGGATTTGCTGCAACCAACCAAGGTGGTCGGAAGAAAGTTTTAGAAATCCCCAGGCATTGTGACCATTTCCTGTCAGGCTTTTTTTTTAACTATAGTTGCTTTACAACGTTGTGTTAGTTTCAACTGTCCAGCAGGTGAATCAATTATACGTACACATATATCCCCTCTTTTTTGGATTTCCTTTTCTTTTAGGTCACCACAGAGCACTGAATAGAATTCCCTGTGCTATACAGTAGGTTTTCATCAGTTATCCATTTTATGCATAGTAAACATTTTATACAGAGTAGTGTATATATGTCAATCCCAGTCTCCCAATTCATCCACGATCTCCATTTCCCCCTTGGTATCTGTATGTTTGTTCTCTCCATCTGTGTCTCTATTTCTGCTTTGTAAATAAGATCATGTGTACCAATTTCTTTCAGATTCCACATATATGCATTAATACTTGTTTTTCTCTTTCTGACTTACTTCACTCTGTATAACAGTCTCTAGGTCCATCCATGTCTCTAGGTCCATCCACATCTCCACAAATGCCACCTGCTTCAGTGCTTCAGGTCAGGTCAACATCCTTGGATTGGGGGAGCAGCTCCTTTGACCTCTGTTTCGCATGCCCCCCACACACACACACACTTCTTTCAACTGTTACACAGACTCCTGCTTCTGTAGTAAACCTCCCTGCCTGAACACATAGAGAGGCTTCTATTTTCCTGAGAAAACTCACACCAATATAAAAGTCAATGCCATAAAAGAACATTGACTTTTGACTGGACTATTGATTTATGAAAAGTGTTGAAATTTTAGAAAGGGATTTCTTTTGTTCATTAATTTCCCAGAAGGGCCATGACCCAAAAATGGGCTGAATCTGTAACTCCTGTCTAAGAAGCAGCTGAGCCTTGGGGACAGACTTACAAGGGGCCCTGATAGGGCCCGGTGGTGGCCCATAACTATGCTTCTCCTGACCAGGACCATCTCCAGAGCATTTTATCTTTAGAATCCTTCTTGTGGGGAGAGGAGAGAAACACAACACAGCTCCTCTTCAGAGGAGTCAGGAGACAGGAGGGGAGGGTTGAAGGAAGAGAAAGAAAGGAGACCTGCCATGACCAGACAGCTGACCTCCACCTAGTTAGACTTTTTACACTAATTTGGCCCAGGAGACCCTGACAACAGGCTGTGCCTCCTACAAACAGCCTGGTCCCCTAAGGACTACTCATTCCACCCCTATAGGCATGGCAAGTCAAAAAATGCCCCTGCCTAAAACATCCACGTCAAGTCCCTGAAACCTGGGAGTGTTACTTTATCTGGAAAAAGGGTCTTTCTGATGTTACTAAGGATATTGAAAAGAAGAGTTATCCTGGATTATTCTTGGGTCCTGAATCCAATGACAATTGTCCTTATTAGAGAGAGGCAGACTGCCAGTCTCACAGCACCAAGGACCTAGAGCTGGGAGGCGCTGCAGGAGGTTAGTCATCTGGTTAGACGGCTGGAAGGCTGTCACGAGGTGACAAGAGACAGTGGCATCAGCTGATTAGCTGTCCCCTTTCCATCCTCTTGACAGGCTGTGCATCCAGTGGATCAGCTCCACTCAAAGGCAGGGGAGCAGGACTCATGGGAACTGAGATGGTTCAGGTCATTGACATGCATGGGTCTGCTCTGAACTCACACCCTCCTTTAGGTTGGATTAACTAAAAACTGACTCTGAGATGGAGATGCATCTGCAGGCTGTTTCTTGAGGGGAACCTTTCCAGGAACAGGACCTCTGAGAAGGTGCAGGTTGCAGGACTGGGCAGAGCGGAAAGCTGAACTCAGACACAGTGATCACAGAAATCCAGCTGCTCCTAGGAACCACCCCAGAGCTTGGATGGCCTTTCAAAGTTGTTCCGAATTACATTCCTCGAGGGACCAGCCACTGAAGACAGATGGCTCCTGGCCGGGGGTGGGGAGATTATCTAAGAGAAAGTCACTCTCTTCACCAAAGGGCCATGCCAAGAAAGGGACTCAACCATGAGGCATCAGCAACTTCCAATCCTTGCAGAAAAGCAGTGGATGCTCCAGCCTGAATGGGAGAGCTGAGTAGCAAAGCACAGGACCACTGCACACATTCCTTGCCACCAATATCTGCTAGAAAACGACGTCTGAGGATTTAGTAAGAAGCCGCAGTAAGAATATCATGGGTGCTTTGATCACAGGATGAATATTCTTGAGATTTAATAAGATAACCAGAGCTGGAATGAGACTTAGCGTTCACCTGGTCCAGAGGTGAGGAGTGGCATTTGTACTCTTCCAGTCTGGGCCATGGCAGACATCACTAATCGATCACAGCCTTCTCTCTTTGAAGAGCCCGATGGTTGCGGCCTCCACAGTATTTCTCTGCAAGACCTTCAGGCAGCCAGGACCAATCAAAGGGTGCTGACCTTCACCTGCTTCCCGCATTTTCCAGAGGAGGTGCCACGCAGAGGAGTGGGTTAGTCTCCAGTCCCCAGGACACTAGAGGCAGAGCTGGGTGGGAGCCAGCGAGGCGCCTCCCCAAGAGGGGTCCGTCCAACGGTGCCCGTCTCATAGGGCATCAGCCGCTGCCTGGCGCACAGTAGGCACCCAGCTCCCTCTCCCGGTTCAATTCCTGCCTCCCGGAGCCAGGCCACAGCCTCAGGGTCAAGGTCCCACGGCCCCTGCTCTGACAGCCCCTCGGAACGCAGGGGGCGAGCTTGCCCCAGTGCTGATTTCTATCATCCTCTCAGCACGTTAGCAAGGGCTTAGAGTAATCTGCAGGCCGGCGCCGGGAGGCCTCCATTAAGCTCTATGGGATAATCCTGGTTGTATCGAGGACTCTTCCCCTAATTTGGGAGAAAAGAAATTGACATGCTCAGAAACTGGAGGGAGGGAACCCCCAAAGAAGTCGTCATCATTATGCTGCGATTTTTAATCCTCCGTGACAGCTGGAGATGGCAGCCAGATGTGGGCCCGAGCGTTCCCCTGACAGAAAGCCAGGGCCAGGAGGAGGTTGGGCAGGGGGAGCCCCCCGACCCCGTACCCCCCACCCCCACCCCCATGCTACAAATGCGGCGTCCCAGAGCCGAGGAGTGACAAATCCAAGGACACCCACCGAGCCCCCCACCCCATGTCCCCATGTTGGGGACTCGTGACATGCGGGCCAGGGCTTTTGCTACCACATTCTGCCGCCTCCCAACCGGGTCAGCCGCAGCCGCACCGGTGACCTGGTGATGACACCAGCTGGTTTGCCCCTGCGGGTCCGGCTCTAGGCCTCTCTGGGGCTGGCGCTAGGAGCTCTGTCTCCCCCTTGTGGCCAGACCACAGATAGGCCCAGAATGACGCTATCCATCGTCAGCTGGAGGTGGGCAGCCAGGAGCAGGAAGGATACGCTGACCACTCAACCCTGCAACACGAGTCACCGTCAGTTTCCTCATGAGAGTCTCTTGGTCCAGTTTTCACCCCCTCAGTAGTAACAGAACGGACTGCAAACACCATTAGGGGCTGAATTGTGTCCCTACAAAAATTCACGTGTGTGTGTGTGTGTGTGTGCGCGCGCGCGCGCGCGTGCTTAGTCATGTCTGACTCCTTGGCAACCCCGTGGACTGTAGCCCTTCAGGTTCCTCTGTCCATGGAATTCTCCAGGCAAGAATACAGGAGGTGTTGCCGTTTCCTACTCCAGAGGGTCTTCCGAAGCTGTATCTCTTGCGTCTCCTGTACTGGCAGGCAGATTCTTTGCCGCTGCACCACAAGAAAAATCCACATAGTGAAGCCCTAAACCCTAGTAATTCAGAAAGTGACTGCATTTGGAGATAGTATCTGTACAGAGGTGACTAAGTTAAAATGAGGTCATTAGGATGGGCCCTAATTCAATCTGACTAGTGTCTTTTTAAGAAGAGGATTAGGGCAGAGACATACCGACACAGGGAAAAGACAGCCACCTGCAAGCCAAAGAAAGGGGCCTGGGGAGAAATCAAGTTTGTGCATGCTAAGTCACTTCAGTCGTGTCTGACTCTTTGCAACCCTATGGACTGAAGCCCACCAGGCTCCTCTGTCCATGGGATTCTCCAGGCGAGAATACTGGAGTGGGTTGCCATACCCTCCTCCAGGGGATCTTCCCGACCCAGAGATCAAATCCAGGTCTCCTGCATTGCAGGCAGATTCTTTACCACTAGCACCACCTGGGAAGCACAAAATCAAGCTTACTGACACCTTAATATCAGACTCTCAGCCTCCAGAACTGAGAGGAAATTCATTTCCACTGTTTAGGCCTCCCAGTCTGAGGTCCCTTGTGACAGCAGTGCTAGGAAACAAAACCATACCCCCATCCTTCTTTCTCCTCTGGCCCCCGATAACTCCCCCTACCCAAGTCTCTCTCCTTCTTCATCTCTGAAGATAAACCCTTGGCTATTCATTCTACAAATGTTTCCAGAGCATGACAATGAACTAGTTCCGGGAAAGAGAGAAATGAATAAGAACTTTAATTCAATCAATAAATATTAGCTGAGCACCTATTAAGCACCTTACAGGTTCTGTTCCAGGCATTTGAATAAGATTATACACAAGAAAGAAATGATTCTGCATTCAAGATACAGGCAGGCTGATTGGGGAAACCATTCTGTCAAGCAAACATCTAACACATCTTCTACCAAGTTCTGGATGCAAGTTCTATATGGAGTTTGGCTGGGCGGCAATAACAAACTCCCAGAAGAGTGGAAAGGAAAGGGCCCAGGGAGTCATGAGTTAGAGATGATGCTCGTGCTAAACCTTGAAGGATGGGGAGGGATTCTCTCTCCTTCTTACTCTCCAGACAAGTGTCCATCCTCCAGCAGTGCTCAGCGGATATTTGCTGGCCATATGAGCAAAGAAATTAAGCACACGAGTCTAGATGGATGGAGAGAAGGGAGGACAGAGGCAAGGGATGGACAGGCAGTGGCAGAAAGAAGGCAAAGACAAGACACGTGCCCCAGAGCTGCTAGCCCTCCCCTAGCTGACATCTGTTCTGATCTGAAAGTTAATTAGGGTATTCGGATGTATTATTTTCCATCCTGCTTAATAATTACAATAGAACCCAAGGTGTGAGATAACGCTGCGCCATTATAAAATGAGATTTAATTATTTTCCCAACTCATGAGAATTAATGAGAAAGCTCAGAGAAAACACATGCTTTCATGTAGCCATTTGAGCAAGCAGGTCTCTCCCTCCTGATTCCTCCAGTCCCTCGGAGGCAGGGTCCGAAAGGGGCAGAGATGGCGACTTCTCCCTCATGTGGGTGTGTGCCTGCAGGGACACAGCTGCACGGGGTCACAAGTCTATGAAAGCAGTCTGGCTGTTCCTCCGGGGGTGGGAGCATTCCCAGCAGTCAGGACTGTGGGTTTATTCATTCAGCAGAGATTTGTGGAGTGCCTACTGTGTGCCAGGCATCGAGCATCCTAGGTCTCGAGGTCAAGTTTCACACCAAAGCGGGTTCAGGGAAGAGCAAATGCAGAGATCTCAGAGAGGGAGGGACAGACAGCAAGATGGGGTGGAAGGAGTGAGGTGGATGAGGATGTGCTGAGGTGGGAACACGCAGCAAAGGAGTCTTATAGATCAGAGTAAGGAATTGGATTTCCTTTTTAAGGACAAAGGGAAACTATTGGAGGCTTTTACGGGGCGGGCAGGGTCATAAACTATTTTTGATTCTTTAAAATTCATTTTCTTGGAGACCTGGGTTCGATCCCTGGGTTGAGAAGATCCCCTGGAGGAGGGCATGGCAACCCACTCCAGTGTTCTTGCCTGGAGAATCCCCACGGACAGAGGAGCCTGGTGGGCTACAGTCCACGGGGTCACAAAGAGTTGGACACGACTGAGCGACGAAGCACAGCACATAGTTGACTTACAATGTTGTGTTAATTTCTACTGCACAGCAAAGTGAACCAGCCATACGTACACACATATCCACTCTGTTTTGGATTTCCTCCCCATTTAGGTCACCGCAGAGCACTGAGTAGAGTTCCCTGTGCTATACAGTAGAGTCTCATTAGTTATCCGTTTTACACACAGAAGTGTATATATGTCAGTCCCAGTCTCCCAGTTCATCCCCCACCCCCCTTTCCCCCTTAGTATCCATACATTTGTTCTCTACATCTGTGTCTCTATTTCTGCTTTGCAAATAGTTTCATCTGTATCATTTTCCTAGATTCCATATACGTGAATTAATATACGATATTTGTTTTTCTCTTTCTGGCTTACTTCATTCTGTATGACAGACTCTAGGTCCATCCACATCTCTGCAAATAGCACACGTATGTTCCTTTTTATGGCTGAGTAATATTCTATTATATATATATGTGCAGCAGAGAAGTCTTGTAGATCAGAGTAAGGAACTGGATTTCATTTTAAGGGCAACAGGAAACTATTTTTTATATTTTTAAAAATTTATTTTATTGAAGTATACTTGATTTACAGTGTTCTGTTGATTTCTTCTCTACAGCAAAGTGACTCAGTTATACACATATATATACATTCTTTTTCATACTCTTTTCCATTACTGTTTATCACAAGATATTGAATGTAGTTCCCTGTGTTATACAGTAGGACCTTGTTGTTTATTCCGTATATAAATAATAGTTTGCATCTTATTTTGCTTCCCTGATAGCTCAGCCGTAAAGAATCTGCCTACCAGTGCAGGAGACACAGGTCTCATCCCTGGGTTGGGAAGATCCCCTGGAGAAGGAAATGGCAACAGACTCCAGTATTCTTGCCTGGGAAATCCCATTGACAGAGGAGCCTGGTGGGCTACAGTCTATGAGGCTGCAAAAGAGTCAGATATGACTTGGCGACTAAACTGCAACAATCTTATCTTTTATTATAAAATATCACTCTGGTTACTGTGTAGAGACAGGATTGTGGGACTGATGACACCTGGGGAACAGTGAGGGGTCCTCTGTAGCCAACATGCCATGGATACAATAGTGTGTATCCTGCCCCCCAAAATTCCTCCTTGTCTCTTGATGCCCCCCAACCCCAATCACATCTCATTTTGTACAGCGCTCTGCAGCTAAGAAGGTCCTTCCACTTGATAACAACATTGGATTGTGACCCTCATAATAAATGCAAGAGACAGTACTGTCATCCTCATTTTTCAGAGGAGGAGACTGGGGCTCAGAGAGGTTGAGTGACATGTCTAAGCTCACACAGCTAGTTAGTGGCAGAGCCAGGGACTGGAAGAATATCGCTCCCTGATGAAAAAATGGCAAATACACACACACACACACACACACACACACACACACACACACACGGCTTTGAGAGTGTGATGTCAAAACCCACAATGCCTAGTGGCAAGTTTTCTGGACAAAAGTCCAGGATTTTTACAGCCTAATGACCTTCCTGCCCAGATCCTTCAAAGAAGTCCCCAGCGTGACTGACCACTCAGTCCAACAAGGCGCTTGGTATTCAGGGCATTTCCAGGGCCAGGGTGAAAGGGCAGATGGGCACTGGCTTTGGAGCCACAGATCCTCAAATGGGATTCCAACCCAGAGGCTTCCAGAGTGGGCCACTTAGATCCTCTGTCTCCTCAATCACATGTGGGATTAACCCAGCTTTGAGGGTGGCTGCAGGGCCTGGGGCGCTTTCTCTGACTCTGGGGCGGGAATCTTTCTCCTTGGGGCTAGTATTCTGAAACATCTCAAGGTTCCTGGGGGTTGCGGGACACGTGGGTGCGGACGGTAGGGACACTCGGAAGCCCGAGAAACCTCTATTCCTTTGCAGCCCAGAGCCCAGCTGCCTCTCTGCTCATGTTGGCCTGAGGATCCCGCAGTTCCATCCTGGCCTCGGCCCGGACAACACTGCCATCTAGTGGTGACTCTCGCCTCTCCAGGACGAGGCCTCGTTTTGGGGAATCGCCTGGGCCGACTCGGGACACGAGTCTGAGCAAGCTCCGGGGGTTGGTGATGGACAGGGAAGCCTGGCCTGCTGCAGTCCATGGGGTCGCAAAGAATCGGCCACTACTGAGCGACTGAACTGAACTAGGCAGATTCGGACTCAGCAGATCGAGGCTGGGGCCTGAGACTCCGCATTTCTAAGGCGCTCCCAGGAGAGGCTCCTACTGGTGGTCCTCGGACCCCACTTTGAGTGGCAGGGAAAATGGCATTTCTGAGCGGTGCTGAGCAGCAGGAAAACTGGGGGAGCCCATCCAGGAGGCTCAGAGGTTGTCAGCGGCCCCAAAGGGCACAGCCTATGGGTTATCTGAACAGAAGAAATGGAGTTGGACTGAGTATTACCCCACAGCGCCCACAGAGAGAGAGCGCCCACAAGCGCCGGAGACAGGGACAGGTGCTGGGGATGCAAAGAGAAGCGCTTAGTCTGCATGGTCGCGGGCGTGGGAAAGCTATTTCTTCACACTCTTAAAAGAGGGACTATTTCCAGAAAGTCCAGCAGGGGGCAGGAGAAGGACAATATCGCAGAAAGGGCACAGGATTCCGTGTTCAAAGGCCAACGTGAGATAAATGGAGATAGTAGCATGGATGCATATACACTACCATACATACACAGATAGCCAATGAGAGTTAGCTCTATGACTCAGGTAACTCAAACTGGGGTTCTGTAATTACCTAGAGAGGTGGGAATGGGCGGGAGGTGAGATGGAGATTCAAGACAGAGGGGATATATGCACACCTATGGTTAATGCACGTTGATGTATGACAAAAATCAAACCAATATTGTAAACCAATCATCAATTAATTAAAAATAAATATTTTTAAAATTTTAATAAAAAATAAAATAGAAATATTTGTTGTTTAAAAAAAAAAGGCCAGTGTGCTACTCCTGTTGTGTGACACCAGGTTTCATGACCACAAACAAATCCTTTTCTTAGGCCTCAACTTTTGCCAAAAAAAGGTACAGGGGGGGAGATGGGGGAGTGCCATTGGTTGAGATCATCTATAACAAATTCTCCAGTAATAAGATTTCAAGATTTGCAAGATGGTGTACATAGCAATTAGGCACACAGACCATTAGACTGCCTGGGTTTGCAGTCTTGTCTCTGCCAATCACTAGCCCTGTGACATTGAGCAAGTTACTTAACTTCTCTGTGCCTCAGTTTCCTCCTCTGTAAGAAAAGACATAAGTATAGTGTCTACTTATTGAAGAATAAGGAAATTGGTATGTAAAACACCACCTGGCTCTTTGTAAGTGCCAAGTGAATGCTCGGTACTATTATAATGTGAGGTGCTCTGAAGTTCTTATCAGCCCTTTAAAAATCTCATTAAGCCAGGCAGACTGGGAGGAATTCTAAAATGGTGAAGATTCCAAATTATAAATACTTTGAAAGCAAGGCAGTTTTTAAATGCCAGGCATGATTTTCCTGCTCCCTTTTTTCTGGCCACCGAGCAGCTTTGCAGGGGGAAATTCTCAACGATTTTCTCTACACTCACCTTTTTAAAAGTTTCCCTATTACCCAAGTTTGGCCAATCAGAGAACTACGTTCCCAGGTTCAGTAATTGGTTCAGGAATGAGCACATGACCCAGGCCAAGCCAATCACAGGGCTCTCTGTGGCTTTTGCCAGAGGTATTGGAAGAGACACTCTCTTTTCTTCGGGATCAGTAAAATCCTGGAGCTACTTGGTCATCAAAACTGTTAGAGGGAGAGAGCCTACCTGAGAATGGCGCCAAGACAGAAATTTGAGCTGAAAGTTGGAAAGAGAGTTCTGAGAGCATCATTTGAATTCCTGATCCAGGCATTCCTGACTCTAGACACTCACACTTCTGAGTTATATATCCCAGTAATTATTTTTTTTAATTTCTTAAGTTGGATGGAGTTGGGTTTCACCTGAGAGTTTACAAAGGAGTTTTAAGATGGGTCTTACAGAATTCTTGTCTTCTATCCTATGATGCCGAGACCTGACATCCCTATCTTGGTGGAGGAGAAGGACACACCTATTACCACAATGCATGATGGGTGTGATTGTGCCCATTCTACAGATGGAGTAAGTGGAAGCAGCATCACATACAGGTCACACAGGTGGCAGAAACTGATGAAACCTTGTCTATCCAGCTCTAAACACCATGCTTTCTACATTAATCCACATCATCTTCTCTGCACCCACTCCTTTCTCCCTAGAGGAAGTAATCACTTCTCTGAAGACAGTCACATCCACAGCTGGGTGTTGTTTTTGCTTCAGCTCCATCCCTTCTTTCTTTCTGGAGTTATTTCTCCACTGATCTCCAGTAGCATATTGGGCACCTACCAACCTGGGGAGTTCATCTTTCAGTGTCCTATCTTTTTGCCTTTTCATACTGTTCATGGGGTTCTCAAGGCAAGAATACTGAAATGGTTTGCCATTCCCTTCTCCAGTGGACCACATTTTGTCAGACCGCTCCACCATGACTTGTCCATCTTGGGTGGCCCCACACAGCATGGCTTAGTTTCATTGAGTTAGACAAGGCTGTGTTCCATGTAATCAGATTGGCTAGTTGTCTGTGATTGTGGTTTCAGTCTGTCTGCCCTCTGATGCCCTCACTTAACGCCTACCATCTTACTTGGGTTTGTCTTACCTTGGACATGGGGTATCTCCTCACCGCCACTGCTCCTGACCTTGGACGTGGGGTATCTCCTTGCTGCCACTCCTGCTTCAACATTCAGAAAACTAAGATCATGGCATCAGGTCCTGTCACTTCATGGCAAATAGATGGGGAAACAGTGGAAACAGTGGCTGACTTTATCTTTTGGGGCTCCAAAATCATTGCAGATGGTGATTGCAGCCATGAAATTAAAAGACACTTACTCCTTGGAAGGAAAATTATGACCAACCTAGACAGCATATTAAAAAGCAGAGACATTACTTTGTCAACAAAGGTCTGCCTAGTCAAGGCTATGGTTTTTCCAGTAGTCATGTATGGATGTGAGGGTTGGACTATATAAAGAAAGCTGAGCACTGAAGAATTGATGCTTTTGAACTGTGGTATTGGAGAAGACTCTTGAGAGTCCCTTGGACTGCAAGGAGATCCAACCAGTCCATCCTAAAGGAGATCAGTCCTGGGTGTTCATTGGAAGGACTGATGTTGAAGCTGAAACTCGAATATTTTGGCCACCTGATGTGAAGAGCTGACTCATTTGAAAACACTCTGATGTTGGGAAAGATTGAGGGCAGGAGGAGAAGGGGACGACAGAGGATGAGATGGTTGGATGGTATCACTGACTCAATGGACATGAGTTTAGGTAAACTCCAGGAGTTGGTGATGGACAGGGAGGCATGGTGTGCTGCAGTTCATGGGGTCACAAAGAGTCAGACATGACTGAGCGAATGAACTGAACTGAACTGAACTGAAGACAGTGATGTTGCTTGTTGATTGTCCATTCTCAAAGGGAGGTTCCTAGATTAGCAGCCACAGCATTGACAGGGAACTTGTTAGGAATGCAAATTCTGGGCCCCAACCAGATCTGGGCTTTCCTGGTGGCTCAGAAATAAAGAACCCACCTGCAATGCAGGAGATGTGAGTTCAATCCCTGGGTCGGGAGGATACCCTGAAGAAGGAAACGGCAGCTCACTCCAGTATTCTTGCTTGTGAAATCCCATGGACAGAGGAGGCTGGCAGGTTACAGTCCATGCGGTTGCAACAGAATCGGACACAACAGATTGACTAAACAATAACAACCCAGACCTACTGCTTCAGAAACTCTGAGAGTGGGGATCATGGATCTGTTTGAACAAGTCCTCCAAGAGATTGTGATGTAGGCTGAAGCATGAGCACTTCTGCCAAAAGTGAACACATCAGCTTCATTTTAGTTTAATTAGTTGTTTGCTGAGCCGTTTGCCAGGGTGGGTGTGCAGAGATGGGCCAGATGAAGGCCTTGACCTCAAAGAACTCCCAGACTGGTGGTAACAGCCACGTCTGCACTCCACACCCGCTGAACCAAGAGCTCAGAGTTGGGGGCATTTGCAAGCATCATTTTTGTTTCCTTGGTGGTGGCCAACACTTTGAAACACTCCAGGAGACACCCTCCGCATCTCAAAGGCTCCTAATCTCGCTTCAATATCCAGCTTCCCTGCTATATAGCACAGGGATCTCAGCCTGGTGCTCTGTGATGACCTAGAGGAGAGGATGGGGGGAGGGGGAGCTAAAAAGGGAGGGGATAGATGTATACATATGGCTGATTCACATTGTAGAGCAGAAACCAACACAACATTGTAAAGCAATTATATTCCAATAAAATAGATACATAAAATAATAATAAACTTTAAACAAAATCCAGCTTCAATGTCACCTCCTTGAGGCCTCCCAGCAGAATTTAATTAGACTCCTCACCCAGCAGGACTCAAGATCTAATCACATTGTATTATATTAGCAGTGCTTGTGAAACTGGTCTCTCCCACTTAACTGTGGGAAATTTGAGGGCAGGCAGTATGTTCTGTTCCTTGGCTGCCCCAAGCACCCAGCGCAGGTCTGGCACACAGCAGAAGTTAATATATGTTCGATGACTGTGTTAAGAAGGGAATTAAAGGCAGCCCTGAAGGACAGGAAAGGCTCAAAAGCACAGCCTGAGAGGGACCACACTTTGCCATTCCAAGCAGGGTCCCAGAGCTGGCAGTGTCAACACCAGCGTCCCCTGGGAGCTTGTAAGCAATGTGCAACTTCAGGACCCTCTGGACCTGCTGAGTCAGAATCTGCATTTTAACAAGATTCCCAGGTGCCCATTGAAAGTTTGGAAAAAACCCTGGAAGAGACTATCTCACTCCCTTTGTGTTCATGTTCAAGGCATTATCACTGGGGTTGGTTTTATGATATAGAACACATCTATAGTGCTATCAGCTGAAATCAGTTTCTTCTCTCGTGGGGAACTTCCAAACTTGATATCTTCTGGAGGACAGAGTGGCTCACGGACAGACAAGCCTCAAATTTCCTCTTGCCCAGGACACAGCCACTGGGCAGCATTCTGAGAAGGAAATGGGAGATATCGCTTCCTCCCTCTGCCAGGCTCTCGGCACTGCAGAGACTTCCAAGAAAGATACACAGAGCTTAGTTCTGGTCGAAAAGCCTCCACTCATCTAATAATGCAGTCAATAATGGCCAGGGAAAATCGGTGGCGCCCGGAGATCGATCTCGCTGTGTATTTATGGAGCTCAGATCCCAGGGAGGTGTGGGGGTGGCGGAGGATGGGACAGCCTCTGTGCCTGCTTCCCGGAGATCCTGATTCCCTTCCCAAGAATTATGGGGTATCCTTTGTCTCTGCTCGATAACACCCTGGAGTTACAGAGCCATTTAGAAACGAATTGGCTCATTTTTCTCCCTCCCCCTTGCTCACGGTGACAGGTCGCCCCGGCCCAGGAGTCATTAAAGGAACGGATTGGACACTTGGCCCATTCCATCTGGTCCATGTCTGGCTCCACTGGCCTCCCTCTGTCACCAGCAGGCCCTAAAGCTTTCACTTCTCATCAGAGATATAACATTTTAGAAGAAAAAATAGTTGAAATATTGAGAGGTAGGTATTTTATTTTATTCCAAGTATTGTTCCCCCCTTGGATGAAGAACATTGCATTTTTATTTCCATTTTACACTTCTCTAAATGTACCATACCTAACAGTCCTATGAGCAGATAGTGACAATATTGGGTTTATTTTTCCCCAAATTTGCAAAGCTGTGTGCTAAAATTAAACAGATTGCAAGGGACTTCCCTGAGTGGCCCAGTTGTTAAGAATCCACCTTGCAGTGCAGGGGACACAGGTTCCATTCCTAGCTGGGGAACTAAGACCCCGCCTGCTATGGAGCAACTAAGCCTGCATGACCCAACAAAAGATTTCGCACAACACAGTGAAGATCCCACGTGCTACAACTAAGACCCCAGGTAGACAAATAAATGAGTACATAATTTTTTAAAAATATAAATGAAAGTGAAAGTCGCTGAGTCGTGTCTTTGCCACCCCTGGGACGCAAATCTGGATCTCCTGCATTGTAGGCAAATTCTTTACAGTCTGAGCCACCAGGGAAGTTAACATAAACTGACTGCAAGCTGATTGCCAGAGCAGGGCTTCCTAGGTGGCGCTAGTGGTAGAGAACCTGCCTGCCAATGCAGCAGATACAAGAGATGCGGGTTCAATTTCTGGGTATGGAAGATCCCCTGGAGCAGGGCACAGCAACCCACTCCAGTTTTCCTGCCTGGAGAATCCCATAGACAGAGGAGCCTGGCAGGTTACAAAGAGTTGGACACTACTGAAGCAACTTAGCATAACTGCAAGAGTAGAACTGAGATAGAACATTTAACCTCAACCTGTTTCCTCATCCACAAGGTTGATAACACCAACTGCTAAGGTCATTTCAAGGAAAGTGCTTCTTACAATACCTGGAGGTACCCAGTAGTTATTAATTCTTTTCACCTACAATGTATTATTGTAAGAGTATTAAGTGCCATTACTGAGCTTATCTTGTAGCTCAGCTGGTAAAGAATCTGCCTGCAATGCAGGAGACCTGGGTTCGATCCCTGAGTTGGGAAGATCCCTTGGAAAAGGGAACAGCTACCCACTCTAGTATTCTGGCCTGGAGAATTCCATGGATTGTATAGTCCATGGGGTCAGAAAGAATCAGACACGACTGAGCAATTTTCACTTTCACTCACACTGAGCTTACACATCTCAGGGTCTCCATGAAGTCAGCATCACTTGTCACAGGGAGTAGCCTGTGCAGTGGTTAAGGCTTTGGCAACACCACTTATTAGCTGGAATGAGCCGTCGGGCGAGTCATCTACCCTCGCCGAGCATCCTCCTCTGTGAAATAAGGATGCTAATAAGGGTACCACACAGGAACGGAGGAGGGGGTAACATAAGAATATATTTAGAAACCCATTAGGCACAGGGCTTGGAAGGGGGTGAGCCAACATCACATTTAATCTTTTTTAAGATTTTTTTTAATGTGGGCCATTTTTTTTAAGTCTCCTGAATCTGTTACGATATCGCTTCCGTTTTATGTTTTGGCTTTTTGGCCATGAGGCATGTGGGATCTTAACCCCCCAACCAGGGATCAAACCCACACCCCATGCATTGGAAGGTGAAGTCTTAACCACTGGACCACCAGGGAAGTCCCCGTGTGTAATCTTCACAAGAACCTAGGTTGGAGTGTCGCTGTCCCTACTATACCAGAGAGGACCCTGAGACTCACCTACAGTATCTGCTTGAAGTCACACAGCCAGCAAGCAGTAGAGCCAGGAATTAAACTCAGGGGTCTGATGCCTCTGTACCGCACTGATTTCTGAGTCAAACCAGCTCAGCTTCAGAGAAACCAGTTAGAGCTGCCCCCACACTCGCCCTTGAGGGTGGGGAGCCCTCTGTGCTTGCAGGCAGGTAACAGAGCAGGGCGACCTTGACCCAGAGGTTGAGTCGGACGCTCGAAGCTTCGATGAGCCTCTTCTCCTCCCTCTCCACTCTGCTCTGCATCTCGGAGGCAAGTCTCAGCTATAAGAGGCTGCCTGGTCCTCTGCTTCCTGTAGGGAGCAGCCAATGGGAGGCAGCAGAAGGAGACTGGAGGACAAGAGGAGGGAGAAGCTGGAATATTTATTCCCCCGCCCCCTCCTTCCTCAACCCAAAGCCCCCAGTCCTGGTGACCTCACTTATAGCTACAACTCTCTGAGGTTCCCAAACAGCTTCTTCCTTTGTCCGTTCAAGCCGAGGGCTGATGGTGCTTTCCAGAAGCTTCCAGGCCCAGGAAGCTTTACCAGTCCTGAAGGTTTCCTGGCTCCACTCCACCTTGTATGCAGCCCCCTGATTAAGTGCCCTTCTCTCCTGCCTGGAGGAGGACTGACTTTTCACTGAGGTCCTCCGGGGCTAGGCCAGGTAGGCAGGTAGAACACGTGCCCTGGCCTGGACTGTCACTCCTTATGCCCCTGAGGTCCCTGTGGTCTTTGGCACAGCTAGCCACACAGCTCTCAGGCCAGAAGGAAGAGGGTGGGCCAAGGCTGGAGTTTCCTCGGGCAGTGTTGTGTGGGTCTGGCCTTTCTGCCAGTCGCTGAAGGGCCAATTTCTTATGGAAAAACCCGAACAAACTCTTTGGCCAAATCAATAGTACTTTTCTTCAGAAGGGTTTCCTCCCAGGATGGATAAGGGTCTCACAGAAGGACTAGCCCAGACTTGAGGCTAAGATGGTTGGCAGGGTGGGGGGCTTGTCCCTAGGGTGAGATCAGCAAGGGGGGCAGTCAGTGGGTAGTCTGGGGCCATTTGTCTTGTACAAAGGGAGTTAGCCACAGTTGAGCCATCTAAGGAAGGAGTCCTGGGCACAGGAGCAAAGGTACCTCAGGAGATGTCAGAAGGTGTGGTCTGCAGGTGGGGCCTTACTGTGCCAGAGAGAAAGGCACCAGCCAGTGAATAAGGAATCGGGAGAAAGTTTGAACTCTGGGGATGGAGTTTGCTGTGGTTGAGTAGGGTCTTGGGACCCCTACACTATGGACTGGTTGGGGGGGGGGGAGTCAAGAATGAAGCCAGACCCCGTAGGCAGCTGCAATGCATGTAGAAATCAGGCACAAGTCAAGGACGGAGCAGTCTTGGCAGAAGGGAGGAGGAAGTTTGCAAAACAGCCACTGTGAAGACTCCCATGACCCAGCTCACATGCTCCAGATCCTGGACTTGTGACTTGCTGGTGGGCCTGATCCTCCCACCTACCCTTAATCCTATCAAGCTGAGGTCACAGAGCTGGTAATTGATAGAGGCAGGATTTAAACCCAAAGTCAACCATGGTGATCGCAGGACACACACTTCTGTTCTGGATGGCTGACCACAGAATAGCAAACCCAGAAGAACTCGTGAAATCTTTAGGTCCCCTCTGTTCATAGTGGAGGATTATTCTCAGACCCAGAGGGGACAGGGGTCCTGCTTCGGTAGAGCCGTGACTACAACACAGCAGCCAGTGAGAACATGGCCTCTCAAGGCTGTTTCTGGATGCATCATCCCCTTAGCCTACTGCCTCTCCAGATGAGGCTGTCTCAGTCCGTTCAGGCGGCTATTACAAATATATCACAGATGGAGTGGCTTATAAACAACAGAAATGTGTGCTTCACCCTTCTTGAGGCTGGCAAATCCAAGATCAAGGTGCCCGTAGATTTGGTGTTAGTGAGGGCCAAGTTCCTGGCTCAGAGATGGCTGCTTTCTCAGCGTAACCTCATGGTGTAGAAGATTCTAGGGGGCACTCTGGAGTCTCTGTGCTGTGATAAGGGCAGGAATCCCATTCATGAGGCTCCGCCCTCAGGACCTAAGCACCTCCCAAAGGCCACGCCCCCTAATACCATCCTCTGAGGAGGAGTGCTAGCATTTCAACATATGAATTTGAGGGATGGCACAAACATTCAGTCTATGGTGGAGGGACTGTCTATTTCCTTCAGCACTCACTCACTGCAGTGTGTCTTCATCATCAAGCATCCCTGAGGCCCCAAGGGACATCCATACCCTCTGGGCCTTTGTTTCCTTTATTGAAATCCTGGATCCAGACTGGGTGATGGGTGCTGTCTGGGATCTTCTCCCTTTCATTCTGTTAGAAAGATGCCCACAGCCCAGAATTTCCTAAGGAGGTGAGAGAAGAAGGAAAAGATTCTGCTTTCTCTGACAAACCAGGAAAGGATCATTAAGCACTCAAAAGTATAAAGCCACACAAAATGCTTAATAATTGCCAGAGATTATTTGTGAGGACTAGTCCAGTACTCTTGCCTGGAAAATCCCATGGACGGAGGAGCCTGGTAGTCGGACACGACTGAGCGACTTCACTTTCAATTTTCACTCTTCACTCTCATGCATTGGAGAAGGAAATGGCAACCCACTCCAGTGTTCTTGCCTGGAGAATCCCAGGGGCGGGGGAGCCTGGTGGGCTGCCGTCTATGGGGTCATACAGAGTCGGACACGACTGAAGCGACTTAGCAGCAGCAGCAGCAGTAGAGAGAAAAGAAATGGAGGAAATGAACAATTTCAAGCCTGCAAAGTGGTTTTGCTCCCAGAAAACCCAAGAAAGACGCTTCAAGTTCAACTCCCTTTGAAGACAAAATGAAAGATTTTGAAGCCAAGGGCTGGGAGCTGCAGGGTGTGGGGAGGGGGGAGGGGGTGGCTGGCTTCACTGGAGAAGGATGGAAGGATGTAGGTCAATATCATTCCCTAAGGAAATGGGCGGGGCCATGCTGAATGGTCCCAGGCCCCAGTCCCTATTTGAAAAGAGACTTTTAAACAACAAAGTGAGAGCAAATGTTTACCAGAAACATTACAGAACAGGGATTAGTATCATTATATTCAAAGATATCATATAAATAGATAAGAAAAAAACACTAACTCCTAGTGGAAAAACAAGCAAAGAACTGACAGTTTATAAAAGTAAAAAAAAAAAAAAAATGAATTTCACTCTCTCTGAATAAAACTGCATAAAAAGAAAAAACATAGTCATTCATTTAACAAACACAGAGCAGTTTATGTTCAACATTATAATAGATTTTAAGGATATGGAGACAGCTAAGTCAGAGACTTCAATCCCAAGGATCTTGTTGTCCAATGAGGAGGAGATACACACTAACAATTACGGTAAAACACTGTTGGCTTCATAGAAACTTCAGCAGGGAGTGACTGACTCCTAGCATCCGAGGAGTGCGGGAGAAGTTTCTTGGAAGGCCAGGGAGAAAGATATTTGAATGAATCTTGAAGGGTTCCATCGAAGTTAGCTAGGTAGACACAGAGAAGGCAGAAAATTCCAGGTGGAGGAAATTGTACATATGTGGTTGACAAAATCACTGTCAAAGATGCTATCACCCAAAGATGCCCACATCCTAATCCCCAGGATCTGTGAATTTGTTATCTGACATGACAAAAGGGACTTTGCAGAAGTGATCAAGGTTAAGGACCTTGAGATGGAGAGATTAACCTAGGTTACCCTGGTGAAAGTGAAAGTGTTAGTCGTTCAGCCGTGTCCGACTCTTTGCGATCCCATGGACTGTAGCTCGCCAGGCTCTTCTGTCCATGGAATTCTCCAGGCAAGAATACTGGAGTGGGTAGCCATTCCCTTCTCCATGGTATCTTCCCAACCCGGGGATCAAACCTGGATCCCCTGCATCGCTGGCAGATTCTTTACCATCTGAGCCACCAAGGAAGCCCAGGTTATCCATGTGAGCCCCATCTAATCACATGGGTCCTTAAAATCAGAGACTCTTTCCTGGCTGTGATCAGAGGGACATGTGATACACAAGATGACCAAAGAGATGCAACATTGCCAGCTTTGAAGGTAGAGGAGAGGGGCCAAGGCATGTGACAGGCCCCAGAAGCTGCACAGATAAGTAAAGAGATTCTCCCGAGAACGAAAGGAGAGAATCCCGGCCAGCACATGGTTTGAGCTCAGGGAGACATGTTTCAGACTTCCAGCTCTGTGAGGAATGTAACATAATAAATTCAAGCTGTTTCAAGCCACCAAATTTGGGGTAATTTGTTACAGCAGCAATAAGACACTAATACGTGGTGCAAAGGTATATAAGACAGAGAAATGCAGGGAGATCCCTGGTGGCCCAGTGACTAAGGATGCCACGTTCCCAGTGCAGGGGGCCTAGGTTCAATCCCTGGTTAGAGAACTAGATCCCACATGCAGCAATTAAGAGTTCTCATGCCACAACTAAAGATCCTGCATGCCACAACTAAAACCTGGCACAGCCAAAGGAAACACACACACACACACACACACACAAATGCATATGGAAAGAGCTACAGTGAGAACAGCCTTCCCAAGTGGCACTAGTGGTAAAGAACCCACCTGCCAATGCAGGAGACTTAAGAGATGTGGGTTCGATCTCTGGGCTGGGAAGATCCTCTTGGAGGAAGGCGTGGCAACCTACTCCAGTATTCTTGCCTGGAGAAACTCATGGACAGAGGAGCCTGGTGGGCTACAGTCCATAGGGGTGCAGAGGGTCAGACATGACTGAGCGACTAAGCACCAATGCATGCACAGTGAGATCAGGGGTGTGCTCTGTAATATTTACTGACTACCTGCCAAACATCAGTTCCTCTTTTCTGCTTTGCACAAGATCCAGTGCCAAGCATTTTGGGGCTCATAGACCAGGAGAAGACACAGACCAGTGAAAGAAAAGTGACAAAGGGCTCAAGGGAGGGCAAGACCAGGGTGCCTGGGGGACTGGGTCATGCCTCTTTTGGGAGGAGGACCATTGGGTTGGTTGGGTCTGGTAGAGTAAGTAGCCACTGGCCTGGGAGAAGGGCCTTCCAGGCTGAGGAGCAACATGAACTAACAATGACAATATCTCAGCATCTGTGGGGTGCTAAAATCCATAAATTCAGGTAGACCACGTCCTGAGGTCAGGATGGGGGTGACAAGTAGGGGTTCCAGTGACCAGGTGGAAGACAAGGACTCTTGCCACCTATGGGCCTCTGTTTCTATGTTTTCCACAGGCAGGGTACATGTCTCCCCATCATTGAGACGAAACCAAAGTAGCTCAAATAGCAGGAATGGACCTGGTTCCAGCATTAAACTCGTTACCTAAAGCCCTCCAATCCTGGAGAAAGATCATCCCAGAAGCCCAGAGCAGGCCTGAGCTTTCTGGTCAAGGAGCTGTAGCTGTGGCAGACAAAGGTAGAGGGCAGGGAGCAGACAGGTCACGGCCACTGAAGGCTCCTTGCCACCAGATCCCAGGCTCTGGTTTCCTGCGTCTTCAGAGTGCAGGCAGAATCAGTAGTTTCGACCACTGCCTGGACACCCCCTAGAATGCCCCTCAGCACTTTGGCAAAAGGTGACTCCTTCTTCCTTCCTTCTGGGCCCATGAGACTAATCATAAAATACTCTCTGCTTCCCAGTCCATAGGAGAAAATGCCTTCTAAATCCATTAAGTTGCTAATGCGTATGTTCGCAGACCAGAAAGAAAGGTGCCGGATTGATGGATGTACTTGTCATATTTATGGTTTGTAGCCATGTGATTAATGGGCTTTGTGGTTTATAATGCAATGCTCATCTCACTCTCCTCTTTAAGCCCTGGGTGATGTATAGGACCCGGCATTGCTGTTGCATTTCAATGGCACGACAGTGATAACATTTTATCACCCTGGATTATCAATTAGTCTCCTTTGAGAAAAGGCGGTCCCAGATTCAGTACGGGGACAGGATGGGGAGACAGGGACGCCCCTTGAGAGCATCTGTGCCTCGCCATCTGGAGATCACAGCCTTTCTCCCTGAGAACCGCGTCCCAGTTCATCTCTAAGACAAGAGGCCACAGGCCTTTGGGGACAGGAGGACAGGAGCTGGACCATCCACCCCAGAGCCTCCTCTCACCCCTCACCAGGCTGCTCTGTGGCTCCTTGGGTCTCTTTATGTCCTCCCCACCCTCTCTGATTCAGCTTCCACACACAGCCTCCAGAGGAACTCTTATGAGTTGAACTGTGTCAACTATGTCCTTGCCCGCCGCCCCCACCCCTCACCAAACTCATCTGTTACAGCCTTAACCCTCAGGACCTCAGAATGTGACTGCCCTGGACATAGACCTTTTTTTTTTAAATTTTTTAGTTTGTATTGGGGTATGGCCAATTAACGATGTTGTGATAGTTTCAGGTGAACAGTGAAGGGACTCAGCATACTTATACATGTATCTGTTTTCCCCCAAACTTCCCTCTCATCCAGGCTGCCCCATAACGCTGAGCAGAGTTCCATGTGCTGTTCCGTGGTTCTTTAAAGAGGCAATTAAGTTACAATGAGGTCCTTAGGGTGGGCCGTAATCCCTTGTGACTGATGTCCTTATAAGGAGAGAGATTAGGACATAGACACACACAGAGAGGCAACCATGGGAGGACGCCGGGAGAAGACCGCCATCTGCAAACCAAGGAGAGCGGCCTCAGGAGAAACCAGCCCTGCCCACACCTGCATCTTGGACTTCAAGTTACCAGAATTGTGAGGACAGAAATTTCACTGCGTAAGCCCCCCAAGTTTGGGTGCTTGGTTGTGGCAGCATGAGCAGAATAATACAAGGATGCCCTTTCACATTCATACCCTTTCCTAAAACCTCTGCTGTCTTCATTACATTCTCGCCGTGTGGCCTCGGGCATCCCAGTTAGCCTGTCTGAGCCTCAGTTTCCTCATCTATAGAATGGAATGAATAATAATTACCTGCAGAGTGGTTGAAAGTATTAAACCACCTTAGCCCAGCAGCTGAGAGACACCCTGTGCTGCAGCCACAAAGAACACGACTCTGTTGGGCTGTCTAGCTGCTGCTCCCTCAGGCCAGACGGCCCTTCTCCCCACTTCTTTTTTCTCCAGGGAAATCACATGCCTCCTTCGAGTCCCAGCCTGGATGCCCCCTCTTCTCCAAAACTTCTCTGATTCTCCAAGAAGGCATGATTCCTCTGCCACTTCTCTGCACTCGTCCCATTGCACCTGTGCCTGCTTCTCAGCTCACAAGCCTTGTCTCACCAGGGCTGGTAAGTTCCTTTAGGGTGGGAAATGAACTTATCATTTTCCTCTATCACCCACAGCTAGTGCAGGGTGGGCACACAGCAGGTGCACAATGTGAGGTCCTGGAAGGGCCAAGGGCAAGCCGGGCAGGAACCTGGAAATAGAGAGACTCTGGGAACCAGATAGGGCCCAGCCAGTTAGGAAGGCCTGGCGTGGGTCTCACCTACTCACCTGCTGTCACCTACCACCTCCACTTTGATCTCATCCTGTCTCTTGACCTCCATCCCCTGTTCCACTTCTGCCCTTGGTCCTTCATCCCACAGATATGAACCAACACCCACAATGTGCCAGGTGCTAGACACACACAGAGAAGGCTCCTGCCTTCGTGAGCTGGCAGCCTGGTGGGACATCCAGTAATAAATAAGTCAGTGCATAGATGCACAGCTCCAAGTTTGACAAGACCTAGGAAGACCAAACAGGGAAATGAGGACCAGGACAGCAAGGGAGACCCATTCCAGACCAGTTGTTAGGGGAACTTCTCCAAAGAACTGGTGTTCAAGCTCAAGGCAAAAAAAGCAGTCAGGAATGAAGGCTGGATTTCAGTCCCTACTTGCCCCCTGTGGTAGGCAGCCTCTTGTGCAGTTAACAACCTGTGCAACCAAACACAGTATACAAGGGTCCCATTTCTGGACTTGCTGAGCCAACCAGACTTCCTGATTTTGAACTTCTGTGCTTCCTAGGGCCTGAGTTCAGTTTCATCATTTGTCCCCTCCCACTCTTGGCTACTGAGATGACACCCTACCCCACAGATTTGGCTCTTATTCTGGAAAGCAGACATTGGTTTGAGCTCCTGGCTGGTGTTTCTAGGAGCTAGTGTCAGCCAGAGATCACAAGATCACAAGATCACACAGAGACCAACATGGAACATTCATAGGTGAGTGAGAAGTTAGCACACAGAGAAAGCAAAAGGGAACACTGGCTGGGAGTCCCTTAAGTCAGGGACCACACCGCCATCACCTCTGGATCCCCAGCAGTCACCTGACGGCTGGCACAGAACAGGCGTGAAGCAACACTGATGCGTGGGGAGGAAGGCTGAGGGAGGGGCAGTGTAGGGGGGAGAGGGAGGGCGGAAAGCAAAACTCTGGGGACAAGAACCCAGCAAGCAGTCAGAGCAGTAGGTGCACAGGACAAGGGTGGAAGAGGGACCAAAATTAAGGCCACAGGTGTCATCCAGGTGAGAGATGACAGTGAGATCAGTGAACACAGTCAGGACATCATTAAGATACACCTGCTGCCAGATAGTGCTAGAGGTAAAGAACCCGCCGGCCAGTGCAGGAGACCTAAGAGACGTGAGTTCGATCTCTGGGTCAGGAATATCCCCCGGAGGAGTGCATGGCAACCCACTCCAGTATTCTCACCTGGAGAATCCCATGGACAGAGAAGCCTAGCAGGCTACAGCCCATGGGTCGCACAGAGTTGTACACGACTGAAGCAACTTAGCACACATACATGCTAATGGACTGGATGTGGACTGGTAAGAGAGGAGGAGGAATTAAGGATCCTTTCTGAGTCTCTGACTTGAATAAGCATGCATGCTTAGTTGCTCAGTTGTGTCCAACTCTTTGTGACCTCATGGACTGTAGCCCATCAGACTCCTCTGTCCATGGAATTTTCCAGACAAGAATACTAGAATGGATTGCCATGCCCTTCTCCAGGGGATCTTCCCAACCCAGGAATCAAACCTGTGTCTCTTGCATCTCCTGCCAGGGGATTCTTTACCACTGAGCCACCATGGAAGCCCTGGGTGGATGGTAAAATCACTTACTAAGATGGGGAAGACAGGGAGAAAATCAGACTAGAGCCAGGGGTGAAAGGAAGTAGAATCTTGAGTTAAGTTTTGGAGTTGTAAGTTTGAAATATTTGTGAAATATACAAGTAGAGATAGGTAACTGTCAGGCAGATAACTGGATATACAAGTCCTAGGTTCAAATATGCATGGGCTGAAGGTATAAACTCTTCAAAGAGTTTCACAGTAAAGGAGAGTAAAGAAAGAGAGAAGGTGACACTTCCCTGGTGGTCCAATGGCTGAGACTCCATGCTCCTAATGCAGGGGGCACGAGTTCAATCCCTGTTCAGGGGACTAAGAGTTTGCATGTTGCAACTAAAGAAAGAAAAAAGATCCCACATGCCTTAACTGGGCTTCCCTGATGGCTCAGATAGTAAAGAATCTGCCTACAATGGAGGAGACCCGGGTTCGATCCCTGGGTCAGGAAGGTCCCCTGGAGAAGGGAACGGCTACCGACTCCAGTATTCTTGCCTGGAGAATTCCATGGACAGAGGAGCCCAGTGGGCTACAGTCCATGGGGTCTCAAAGAGTCCAACACAACTGAGCAACTAACACACACACACACATGCCTTAACTAAAGATCCCATGGGCCACAACTAAGACCTGACACAGCCAAATAAATAAATAAAATTTTAAAATAAATATTTTTTAAAAAGAAAAGGGAGAAAGAGCCACAGGAGGGAAATTTGGATTCAAAGAAGGGTTTTGTTTAAGATGAAAACTATTACAGCATATTTGTATGATGATGGAAAGGATTCAGAGTTTAGAAGGAAAGCCTGATGCTGCAGGAGAGGGACAAGCGGCTGCAGTGCTGTCCTCAAGAAGATAGAGGGGCGACCTTGGATAGGACAGCTCATCAATCAAACCAGGAAGGAAACAGATGTGGACAGAGATATGAGCCTCACCTCTATGAGATGCTCAGTATACATGGAAGTTACACCTTACTGCCCACCTGATCCCAGACTGACTCAGCTGCTTCTCACCTGTCTTCCTTGCCCGGAACTAGTGCCTGCCCTGACGATGCTCTCTGTTTATTCTCGGAAGACCTGGGGTTCCCTAGCATGATTCCTCTGCACACCTAGCCTTTCAACAACCAGCCTCCATTCTCAGAGCTCCCATCCCTCTGATGTGCCAACAAGCAGAGCACCAGGCTGGCAGATGGACAGGAGGACATGGCCCTGCTCTTGGTGGACACCAGGAAGCTTTGGGAAGCTGGCAGCCCCAGGAACATCTACACAAAATCAGGGACTTCTTGCCAAATGTTAATGAAGTATCTGAATAGAAAATTAAAATGCTGCTGTCCCCATTCTCTGCTTCCTCTCCTCCCTGAACCAAGCCCCTTCCACTGCCCTGTCTCCGTGAAATTAGAGAAGCAAGACCAAGTGGGTATGTCCGCCAGAGTCAGGGACAACTGTGATTGAAAAGGGAAATTGGAGAGCACCAAACATCACAGAGGCATCCAAGGAATGCCAGGGAGATGCAGCCAGTGGTCTCTGCAGATTCTCTCAGCTGGGGCATCCATCCAAGTGAGTCCGAATGCACAATGGCTGGCAGAGGGGTTAGGCACAGTAGGGGACACTCCCATTGGCCCCAAATTTTGGGGGTAAACTTCCTGGTCTTCTTAACAGGCAGTTGCCACAAACGAAGCTCAGCTGGCTGGGGAACTGGGGCCAAAGGAGAGCCAGCCTCACCTCTGCAGGTGTTGTCCTGATGCTGCTGCTGTCCAAGGGACCGTCTCCCAGCCAGAGGCTGACAGTTAACCAGAAAGCCATGGTTAACTATTGGCAAATATTTCAAAATAACAGAAAATAATGTGAAGTCCCTACCTTTAATGAGTCATAAAGAGTGTGAGCCCTGACTTAACAAAACTTCAATGAATTGAAAAGATACATGCATCCAATGTTCATAGCAGCACTATTTACAATAGCCAAGACATGCAGAATCTTAAAAATTATACAAATGAACTTTCAAAATAGAGATTCACAGACATAGAAAACAAATGTATGGTTGTCAAAGGGGGAGAGGGGAAAGGAGGTATAAATTAGGAATTTGGGATTAACAGATACACACCACTGTATGTGAAATAAATAACAAGGACCTACCGTATAGCTACCGTATAGCACAAGGAATTATATTCAATACCTTGTAATAAGATATTATAAGAAAAGAATCTGAAAAATATATATCTGATGTATAAGTGAATCACTTTGCTGCATACCTGAAACATTGTAGATCCACTATACTTAAATTTTAAAAATAATAGAAAAATACCTGAATGAACCTGTCTCCCTGTCTCTTTCTTCTCTTCTGCTCTCTCCCTTGCATTTTCCTTCTTTCTCTCTCCTCCTGAGTCTTGCCTCACCAATACCACTTCCTTTTACTATCTCTCTTTCTCCACTGCCATGGTCCTTTTCTCCTTCCCTCCCCCTTTCTTCTAAAATGATCAGAAGAGGCGTGTATGCCTATTTGCTAACCAGTCTCTAGTCCATGCCTATTCATGTCAAGCCTGGAACTAAAATCACTAGATAATACTAGAGATACGTTTACACAAAATCCACACAACTCAGAAAGGTAATAAAATAACAGTAATAAAAAAAGATACGCTGTGTGCCTACTGTGTGTCAGATGCTTTTCAAAACACTTTCACAAGTACTAAAACACATTTAATCCTCCTAATAACTCTAAGGTCAAGGGCTATGATTTCCCCTATTTTAGGAATGAAAAAATTGAGGCACACGATTTTGTTCATTACAAAGTCAAACTTCAAATTCAAGTAGTCTAGATTCAAAGCCTGTGCTATTGAGACTCAAAGAGGTTGAGTGACTTGGCTAAAGTCACACAGCTGAGAATTAGTATGATTGGGATGCAAGCTCAGGAACGTCTGATCCCAAAGCCCAATTCCTGCTCCCCATCAGAGAGTAATATATGTGATCCCTGCTCCTAATTTGGAATCCACAAGAGATGGACATTCTACACTTTGTGAAATTTCTTGTCAAATTTTCTTTTTCTTTTATGGGTGACCCTTGATCAACTTTTATAGGACCATAAAGAAAGCTGAGCACCAAAGAATTGATGCTTTTGAACTGTGGTGTTGGAAAAGATTCTTGAGAGTCCCTTGGACTGCAAGGAAATCAAACCAGTCAATTCTAAAGGAAATCGGTCCTGAATATTCATTGGAAGGACTGATGCTGAAACTGAAGCTGCAATACTCTGGCCACCTGATTCAAAGAACTGAGTCACTGGAAAAGACTCTGTTGCTGGGAAAGATTGAAGGCAGGAGGAGAAGGGGATGACAAAGGATGAAATGGTTGGATGGCATCACTGACTTGATGGACATGAGTTTGAGCAAGCTCTGGGAGTTGGTGATGGACAAGGAGGCCTGGTGTGCTGCAGTCCATGGGGTCACAAAGAGTCAGACATGACTGAACGACTGAATTGAACCGAACTTGATCAACTATTTTCTATGGATCCCAGACTATGATTAGAATTAAAAATTCCCTACCCCCTAGTTTACCAGAATTCCTCTCCTCAAAGAATGCATGCAAGCATGCAATTAAGTACACATCCATCTAAAATTTCCATGAACAGATGCTAATCTTGTTTTCCCCTTGAGGATTTGTAAGTACCAGTGGTTCATGTATATTATTAGATGTTCACATGCAGTTAATCTCCATATTTTGAGTGCCCATTACATGTTAGAGATAATGTTTCCCAGCCCTCAAAGAGCTCCCAGTCTGAAAGAGCATGTAAGTCAGGGCCACCAACTCTCAGTCAAGGCAAAAAAGTGATAGAAGCCTTAAAATTGGAACAGACAAGTATTACAATGGGAACTTGGGGGCTAGAAAGATCCTGGAAGACTTTATTGGAGAGGAAGTGCTAGAGTTAGGATCCTAAGATGCACTAGACTTCAATATTTCCTTTTTTGTAGAGTCTCAGCATCGTCTTTGAAAACTCTGCATACATGAGGATGTAGAAAGTTGCAGAGACTGGACATACTCTGTGTCATGTCTAGAAGATGGCTTTTTACTACTGTTAACCTCCCATGCCCACCTGACACATATCACTTTATGTAAGATAATTGGTCTCTTTTTCTTAAAGAGAGAAGAAAAAATAAACTAGGTTTTCTGTGTTTTTTAAAAGCTTCCTAGACATCTCAATGCCAGAAAAACAGGCTAATCTTAAAACGCTATTCTTATCAAGTCTCTTCTAGGTTTAAAATTCAATGCCTCTGTACTCCACAAGCCTGCAAGATTCTGTTCAAACACATCAGCCTGGCGTCAAGATCTTCCATGATGTGTTTCCAAATTACACTTCTGGTTTTAACTCTAATATAACAGCATATGCATTCACTATAGGATCTATGAGAGTGAGCCATGTGCTGAAAAACAACACAGAATTCTCTGAGATTCCATTAAGGAAGAAATAAATAAGTGCTTCAGGTAGTTGAGCACACCCATAAAGACCTAGGATATTGCCCACTGCGCTTCCCTGATGGCTCAGTGATTAAGAATCTACCTGCAATGCAGGTGACACATGAGACACAGGTTTAATCCCTGGGTCAGGAAGATCCCCTGGAGGAGGAAATGGCAATCCATTCCAGCATTCTTGCCTGAAAAGTCCAGAGGGGACCTGGAGGGCTACAATCCATGGGGTCACAAAGAGATGGACCTGACTGAGCGCGCGCACACACACACACACACACACTCCCCACCGAACTTTCCCTTTCCCCCTGAATTGTCCCATCTTCTGCCTAAATAGTGGACTATAAGTAGAAAAAAAAAAAAGAATCAAACACTGAAACAGAAGGTGGACCAGGCATCCAGGAAGCAAATTAGCACAACTTTAGTTGGTCCAATACATCAAAGAATTCAACCATGTGATTCCATCATTATGGGATGTCTACTAAGTATTGTGCACAATATAACATAATACAGTAAACAAATTTGTGAGACTTAGCGATCAGATACAATGTGGACATCCTAGGGGGAGTACTTGATAACCCAATAATAATAATAATAGTCCAGCAATGCAGATGGAATCACAGTCCAAAAGCTCAGAGATGCAAGAAATAAAACATATTACCGTCAATGAATTTAATTTCTCTCTTAAGCTTCATTTCGTTTGATGGCAGAAACTAAACCTCACTCAGTTTCTAGTCTACTTTTCTGCTGGGTAGTTCTCATATTCTCAAGAGTTAAAATAGTCAAAGCACAAGTATAAGGAGCTTCAATCTGATCCTCAGACTGAAACGGAGCAGGACCCTATGGTCATTGCCTGCCCCCCATGTCCTCTGCCTGCCTTTTGTCTGTGGAAAACTTTAGTCAAAGAATAAGTTTAATCGGAGAAATGAGAAATGCAGAAACAAAGGAAAACAATCAAAGGAGACCAAATAATAATAATGTAGTCATTAAGCATAGTCAAGGGCCTTTAGTTCCTTCTCAAGGACTACAGATAATATCCTGAGCCATATCCTGTGAGCTGTCTTATAGATACTGAAACCCCAGGTGGAAGACGTTAACTACATGATGTCAACTTCTGTACCCACAACATAAGCCTCCACAATTTCAAGAACTGGCCTCAAAGAAATCGAAACAAACTAACCCTGGAACTGAAGATTAACTGTACCTGAAACAACCAAGATGACACTGGTCAGACCATTGATGACCAATTTGAAGATGACTGTCAGAACTCACTGCTGTTTTTCTGCATGTATCCCCCCTCACTTTTGCCTATAAAAGCTCTTGGCCCACTGGCTACCAGTTGGGGGCTGGGGGTGGTGATGGGAGAAGGGAGTCGTCAGCCTTTGGACAGATGTCTGCCATCCTCTCCCACCCACCCAGTGGCCAGCATCTGAAATAAAGCAAACTTTCCTTTCCACCAACTTGGCCTGTTTATTGGCTTTTAAGCAGCGAGCAGCCAGACCCCACACGCACTTTCAATAACAAGACATTATTATCTAACCATGTGGCGTCTTCAGACATCTTCAGGCATCTTTAGACAACGCAATGTTGTGTGTCCTTGTGCCAGGACCCAAACCTCCAGGTTCTCTCATGGCTAAATCCCACTCAGAGCCTCCAGACAACTTTCTGAGGGGAGACTGAAGCTTTTCTTGACCTCTGTGATACAGATGGGATCCAGGAAAGTCATTTTTTGCTCCCCAGGAAACTTATAAGACTTACCCAGTAATTTCTGCCTGACAGACCCTTGATAGACAACAGACAGACACCTGATAGACCCCTGACATACCCCTAACAGACCCCTGACAGACACCTGACAGACAGACACCTGATAGACCCCTGAGAGACCCCTAACAGACCCCCTGACAGACATCTGACAGACAGACACCTGATAGACCCCTGACAGACATCTGACAGACAAACACCTGATATACCCCTGACAGACACCTGACAAACAGACACCTGATAGACCCCTGACAGATCCCTGACACACACATGATAGACCTCTGACAGACCCCTGACAGACCCCTGACAGACACCTGACAGACCCCTGACAGACCCCTGACAGATCCCTGACAGACGCCTGACAGATGCCTGACAGACGCCTGACAGACCCCTGACAGATCCCTGACAGACACCTGACAGACCCCTGACAGACCCCTGATAGACCCCTGACAGACCCCTGACAGACACCTGACAGACACCTGACAGACCCCTGATAGACCCCTGACAGACCCCTGACAGACACCTGACAGACCCCTGACAGACCCCTGACAGACACCTGCAACTATTTTTACTAATTTCTCAGGCCAAATGGGACACAGGAGAGTCATGGGGTCTTGCCATTTTCCCAGGGCTGATGCAGGAAGAGGGGCACATATTCCCTCTGCTCTCGGGCACCAAAATTAATTGGGAAATGCTGTCATTTCCTCTTCTCTTTATTTTTTCCTGGAAAGAAAGAATAGGCAGAGCTCTTTCTAGCGACTAAATAATGAAGCTCCAATCTTCCCTAACTATTTCCTCTCTCAATCCAGAAGTTTTGTATCTCCTCTGTGGTGTGAAACTTTTAATTCATAATGTGTTCTTGACACTATATATAGAAGAGTAGAGAATTTATGTGATGGGTTCATCAAAACATATTCTCTTTTAACTTTGTTTTAAATTTCATCTCTACATGAAATTCAAAAATTTATTTTGGACCCACAGATCTAGTAAGAACAATGAACCTTAAACAGGATAAAGAAATAAATCCACATCTAAGGCGGGCACATTTAAAGATTTTTTAAAATCTTAGAAGTATTAAGAGAAAAATGCCATATCATATGTGGAAGGGCCACTAATAAGAATGACAACTGATGTCTCAGTGAAAACAAAAGTGGATGGAAAACAGTGAAACAGCATCTTTAAAGTGGTGAAAGAAAAAAAAAAACCTGTCAGCCAAGATGTCTATGTCCAATGAAAATATCCTTCAAAAATGAAAGTGAAAGAAATATATTTTCAAACAGACAAAAATTCAGAGAATTTTTCTCCATCAGATTAGCACTATAAAAACACAATAACAAGTTCTTCAGGCTTAAGGGGAATTAAATCAGATAGAAGTCTGGATCTGCAGGAAGAAATAGAGAAAAAAGAATGATCAACATGAGGGTAAATATTTATATAACTCATTTTAATTATTGTTTTACCATATATTATATATTTTAAAAGACTGTTCAAAGTAAAAGTAATAATAATTTATTGTGAGGTTTAGAACATGCATAGAAGGAAACTATACAGCCACAGAGTATAAAAAGCAAGGAGACAATAAAAGGAAAATCATTGTTTTAAGGTTCTTACATTGTGAATTAGTACATTATTTGAAGGTACAGTAATGAGTTAAAGATACATATTGTAATTTCACTTTTTAAAAGCACACATAATGAAGCACAGCTAAAAACAATAAAGGAGTTCAAACTGAATAGTAAAAATTACTCAACTCACCCCTAAAAAAGTCAAGAGGAACAAAAAGAGATGAGACAAAAAAAATAAAGACAAATTAAAAACATATACCCAGAAGGAAGATCAATACTTCCACTTATGTAAAAGGACTAAGGATTTCAATTCAAAATCAGAGATTGTAAATTAACTATATGCTAATAAAATTTTTTTAATAAATAAATAAAATACAGGGAATTCCCTGGTGGTCCAGTGGTTAGGATTCCACGCTCTCACTGCCAAGGGCCTGGGTTCAATCCCTGGTCAGGGAACTAAGATCCCACAAGCCATTTGATGCAGCCAAAAAAGAAAAAATAAAACAATAAAAAACAAAACCAGAAATTATCAGTGTAAATAAAAAAAAAAAACCAAAACCTAACAACATGCTATTTATAGATAAAGCACTTTAAATATGAAAACTGACAGATTAAAAGTATTTCTTAAAAAAAAATACCATGTAAAATAAACTCTAAAGCATGACAAAGCTAATTTACCTATATTACTATTAGGCAAAGTGAACAAATCCCTTGAAAAATACAACTCACTGAAAACAACACACGAAAACTAGGAAGTTTGAATAGCCCCATATCTATGGAAGAAAATAAATTCTTAATCAAAACTGTTTCACAAGGAAAATTCCAGGTCAAGATGGTTTAATGAATTGTAACATCTAAGAAATAAATAAAACCAGCTTTACATAAACTCTGCCATAGATTGAGTTGCCCAAGAAATAGACTTTGGGATAGAGTTTCAGAGAAGTGGTTTGTGAGAAGATTCTCTTAGGAACAACTTCTATGATGGAGCAAAAGAAGAAAGACTAAACAGAGGAGGAAGAAAGACTAAACAGAGGAGTTGGACAGTGATGGAGTTGTGACAGAGGTTTCAGCCTCTTTAAAGCTATTCCAAACCGAAGCAGGATCCAGATCTTTGTGGTCCTACATCAACCTAGTCATTGGGTACAGAGTAAGTAAGACAGCTCCACTTATCCCAGGGCAATTCCTGAGGCTGAATCATCAATGGGTACTATTCCCAGAAGCTGGAAAAACAATCCCTTCATTCCTGAGAGGGGTATCTGGAGTGGATATGGGCACCACAGGGTGAGGAAACACTTTGCAACTGATTTTATGAGGCCAGTCAAAATTCAATAACAAAAATTGAAAAAGATATCATAAGAGAAGACAATTACAGGCTAGTACTCCTTTCGAACACAGATGCAAAAATCCCTTAATTAAATATTAGCAAATTGAATTGGTGATACAGTGAAAATATAGTACATCATGGCCAAATGGTATTTATTCTGGGAATTTGAGTCTTGGTTTAATATTAAAAAATAAAGCAATGTAATTCATCACACTAAAATAATAAAGAATAGGACTTCCCTGATGATCCACTGGTTAAGAATCCACCTACCAATGCAGGGGACAGGGTTTCAATCCCTGGTCTGGGAAGATTCCACATACCATGGGGCAACTAAGCTGGTGCACCACACTTACTGAAGTCTGCATGCTCTAGAGCCCATGCTCTGAAATAAGAGAAGTGATGCAGTGAGAAGCCCCTACACAGCAACTAGAGGGTAGCCCCCGCTCATCGCAACTAGAAAAAGCCCACTCACAACAACGAAGACCCAGCACAGCCAAAAATAAACAAGAAAATAAACAGGATAAAGGATAAAAATCACACACTCATGTCAAAAGACACACACAAAAAAAGGGGGGGGTGGGCTTTTGACAAAACTCAGTTCCAATTCGTTTTTTAAATTCTCAGGAAACTAGAACTAGGAAGGAGCTTCCTCAATCCAATAAAGAACATCTATGAAATATCTTCCCTGGTGACTCATACAGTAAAGAATCTGCCTTCAATGAGACCTGGGTTTGATCCCTGGGTTGGGAAGATCTCCTGGAGGAGGGCATGGCAACCTACTCCAGTATTCTTGCCTGGAGAATCTCTGTGGACGGAGGAGCCTGGTGGGTTACAGTCCATGGGGTCGCAAAGAGTCGGACACGACTGAGCAACTAACCATGGCACAGCACATGAAATATCTACAGCTTACATCCTATTTGGTCTTCCCTGGTGGCTCAGTGGGTAAAGAATCTGCCTGCAACACAGGAGACGCAGGCAGATGCAGGCTCGATCCCCAGACTGGGAAGATCCCCTGGTGGAGAACACGGCAACCCACTCCAGTATTCTTGCCTGGAGAATCCCATGGAGAAAGGAGCCTGGAGGGCTACAGTTCCTGGGGTCACAAAGAGTTGAACATGACTGAAGTGACTGAGCATGAACACATGTACAACGTCCTTCTTAATAGTGAAACACTGAATCTCCCTAAAATCTGGAAGAAGCCAAAGATGTATTTTCTTACTACTTCTATTTAGCATGATACAGGAAGTCCTATCCAGTGCAATAAAGTGATAAAGTGAAATAACAGCATAAATATTATAAAGGAAAAAGAAAGATATCTTTATTCCCTAATGAAAAAAATTGTTTACCTAGAAAACTCTAAGGAATCTACAAAAACACCAACAAGACTAACAGGTGAATTTAGCAAGTTCACAGACTGTAAGGCCAGCACAAAAAAATTGGGTCCCACGTGACTCAGTGGTAAATAATCTACCTGCAGTACAGGAGACTCAGGTTGGATCCCTGGGTTGGGAAGATTCCCTGGAGAAGGAAATGGCAACCCACTCCAATATTCTTGCCTGGGAAATCCCATGGACAGAGGAGCCTGGCAGGCCACAGTCCATGGGGTTGCAAAAGACAACTTAGCAAATAAACAACACATAAAAATTAACTGTATTTCTATATACCAGAAAGGAACAGTTGAAAGATTAAATTTTTTAAAACAACCTAATTAAAAAATAGCATTAAAAATTAATTACCAAATAATGACTCTAACCAAAAAACATGCAAGACCACTCTATTAAAAATTAAAGATCTAAATAAATGGAGAGATACTCTGTCCATTCTCTTCAAATTTATGTATCATCCAATGCAATCTTGGTTAAAATACCAGAATTAATTTTATTTATTTCTTTTTGGCTGTGCTGGGTCTTCAATGCTGTGTGGGTTTTTCTATAGCTGTGGCGAGCGGGGGCTGCTCTCTAGCTGTGGTGTACGGGCTTCTCATTGAGGTGGCTTCTCTTGTTGTGGAGCACAGGTTCTAGACCATGGGTTCAGTAGTTGTGGCACATGATCTCAGTTGCTCTGTGGCATGTGGGATCTTCCTGGAGCAGGGATCTAACCCATTAGATCCTACAGTCTAACCTACTTTGGCAGGTGGATTCTTTATAACCCATTAGATCCTACAATCTAACCTACATTGGCAGGTGGATTCTTTACTACTGAGCCACCAGAGAAGCCCGACAAGACTTTTTGAAGAAACTGATAAGCTGACTCTAAAACAAAGGAACATATAAAAGACCTAAGATGGCCAGAAAAATCTTGAGAAAGAAAGTTAAAGAAATTTCACTACATGATTCCAAGGTTTACCATAAAGCTACAGTAACCAAGACAGTGTGGTAACGGTTAGAGGGAACTTAGAGTATGACAGAAAAATAAGAAACAATCAAGATTACCAGGTATATGTTTAAAACAGAATTATAGAACTAAAAATTTAATTAAGGTGTAAAGCTCAGTGGATAGATTAAATTAGAACCAGTTAAAGAGAAAATTATCAAAACAGAAAATAACTTTTTAAAAAGTATTTAAAATGCCCTCTGAAAATAGAGGTAGGAAAAGTGAAGAGAAATAAAGAACAGAATGAAATATCTAACAATGTCTGATTAGAATTCAAAGTGAGAGAGAAAATAATGAATAAACTGTATTTGCAGAGATAAAAAGAAAAAGACTAAGATTTTACCAGAACTGATGAAAGACACAAAAAAGTCGAGGAACCCAAGAAAGATCCAAGCAAGATAAATTGAAAAGAAATTCCTATCTTGATACATTAAAGGCAAATTTCAGAATGCCAAAGATTCAAGGATACAGGCTCCATGACAGGAAGGAACACCAAGCACATAATAACCATCAATACTTAAAAGAAATCAGAGAAAGGCATCTGCTACATACAGAGAAATAATCAGATTGACAACTGACTTCATAGAAACAACAGAAGACAACTGACTTCATAGCAACAGAAAGTGAATTATCATCTTCAAAGTGCTGAAAGTAATCATCAACCTAGAATTCTGCACCAAGGTGTCATAAAAGTATTTGTGGAAGGAGGACAGTAGGAGAGGAGAGAAAGAAGTGATTATTAACCAACAGACTTTCACAAAGGGAACTCTTAAAGGATATGCTTCACAGGGAAGGAAAATGGTCCCAGAGAACGTTTCACATGAAAGAAGAAACAGGAATAAATAAATGGTAACTATGTGGATAAATTTAAATAAAAACTAATTTAATGAAACACTCACAATAATGATCAGTGTATGAGGTTAAAAAAAAAGAATTAAAATACTGAGCAATGAGAAATAAGCCTGGAGGTAGATGATAATAAAGCATTCTCAGAACCTGGCTTTGTTCAGGAGGAAGGTAAAGATACTAATTTTAGGACATTGTCATACATATGTATATGTGACATATAATATTTTCCGTTTGCATATGTTATTTCAGTATGTTTTATATAATTATAACATGTGTGTGTATTAGTCTCTCAGTCATGTCCAACTCTTTGTGACCCCGTGGACTGTAGTCCACCAGGTTCCTCTGTCCATGGAACTCTCCAGGCAAGAATACTGGAGTGGGTAGCCATTCCCTTCTCCAGGGGATCTTCCTGACCCAAGGATTGAACCCAGGTCTCCTGCATTGCAGGCAGATTCTGTACCATCTGAGCCACCAGGGAAGCCCTGATTATAATATATATGTTGCTTTATTGTAACATATAATATTAATGTTATTATCATATATATTTCTACGGAAACCATAAAAAATAGAAACATGGGCTTAGCACAACTTCTCAACAAACAGGTAAAAATGAAATAAGGCTAAAAATGTCTCAATCAAGGCAAAAGAAAATATGAAAGGAAAGGGGAAAAGGCTAGAAAAAATGCAATGAATAAAAAATCAAAATTGGATGTCAGAAATGAGTCTAAATATATAAATTATAATTTATGTGAATGGACTAAATTCTCCAGTTAAAAGACTGAGATTTTAACAGTGTGTTAAGAATTCAGCTATATGGGATCTGGGAATGAGTTCTGCCTGGCAACCTCTAGGGGTTTTCTGTTCTCATGCAGCCTTTGGGGTCAGGATGAGGAGGACAAGGATAGGGAGGAATACTTGTTCACTGATACACTATTTGGTATCCAAAAGAATCAATGTGGATTACAGGGGTGCATATAGTAAAACAGAATCTTTATCATGAAATCAAAGCAAAAGGAAAATAGGTAGAAAATAATATAAGATGAAGTGATATTAGCACACAAAATGCATCCATAAATCCTTGCCAGAAGTCAGCTGGAAAGGTAACTCTGAGATTCCTAGCAGCAAAAGCAAAGAGGGAAACATGGACATTATTGCAAATTCCTGATATCCAAAGTATCAAATACAAACCAGCAAAACAATGACAACTTTCCCTGGTGCAGAGACCTGAGAGAATTTTGTCCCCAGTAAAGAGGAAAGTATAGAGGTAACGGACACCAGTTTCTGGATATTCCTTTAACAAACTCAAGAACCTGTTTTTGCCCTGCTTTTTTATAATGTCCTTCAATGAAGGCCTGTATGAAACCAACTCTACAAGGGCCAAGACAATAAAGTCCAAATCCACATCTCCCCGATGTCTGACTTGATCCAAGGACAAAATTCATAAGAACTGGGATAATGGTTCTTGACTGTTTTGGATTTGTGGGCCACTTGGGGAATCCATTTAAAGCAATGGGGTGTCAGGAACATTTCCCAAAAGAAGTAACACTTCTGTTGAGTCTCAGTTCCAATTCCCTTGAGGTACTGCTGCACTGATTTGTTACCCTAGAATTCTATTAGAAATTAACATTAATAAAAAATAAGCAATAATATCAACAGCACAAGTGGTTATAGTACCATGTATTAAGCACTTTTTTAAGCACTCGGACAAATTTTGTAGCCCCTCTCTACCCGCATGCACATACACTCTTCTTGAGCAAGTTTGTATAGATTTTCTTCCCTTGGACAAGCAGTAGGAAAAAGTCACAGTAGCTTCTTTTAAGAAATGGAATAACCAACCACTAAAAAGAAATGATAGTTATAAAACAAGATAGAGGTGCTAATTATCTTTACAGTCATACTACAATATAAAATATATCAAACTGACATGCTGTATGCCTCAAATTTACACCAGGTTATATCTCAGGTGTATTTCAATAAAAATTTTCTTAAAGAGCAAAAAAAAAAAAAAGAAATGGAGTAAGACAAAGAAACTCTCTTACAGGAGAATCTTTCTTTCTGTGAAGCTAAATAGTCTGAGATGGAAGAGACAAAGGCAGGAAGATCAGTGAGGAAGGGTTGCAGTAATCTTGGCATAAAGGGGTAGAGAAAAGATATACATATATATATACATACATGCATAGATCATCTATTATATCTATATCTAATATCTATATATATAATCAGAGAGGAAAATGGTAATCCACTCCAGTATTCTTGCCTGGGAAATCCCATACACAGGGGAGCCTGGCGGGCTAGCGCTGCAAAGAGTCAGACATGACTGAAGTGACTGAGCACGCACGCATATGTATAATCAGAAGAGTCAATAATGTTGTAATGAAAAGGGCCGTAGAGAGGGAAGAGTTAAATACAGGTGACCTTGCACAAGTTGCTTTCTTCTTCTGCCCTTGGTCTCCCGTCTGTCAACAAGGGAGTCTCTGATCCCCTGATTATGTGAGCCGGCACGTGGGCACAGAAGCAGTGCAATAGTGAGTGAAATTTATTATGTGTGCTGATTGATTTAAATGGATGACCTTGAGGTGCTCTGGGGCCTTCTGAACCCTGAGGAATGATTAAATGACAGCCACTGCAGCTCTGTTGTTAAGCATCTTTTCTTTACCCACCAAGACTTTTTAGAAATGCCGCGAGATGCCATACACTGAGCCGGGGCCCTGATATAAGACATAGAGCTCCTAGTCTGGAAGAGCATGCAGTCTGCAGCCCCTAACCTGGGGGAGGAAGCATCTCTTCCCTTTGCTTGAAGCCCCGCCTGGGAGACAAACCCAGAGAGAACCACCGAAGACCCAGCCTAGAAGTGCTGCCTGAGCCCCCACCCGGGCTCCAGGGCTCAGGGGAAGGTGAGATGGATTCCGGTGCTGCTGCTTAGAAATAGATAATTAATCACAAAACCCAGGAAGATGGTTTTGTTCTCCCCAAAGCAAGTTAATCTTGAAACCTTATTACTTGGGGAGAAGTGTCAGAGAGATTTGAGTACCATTAAAACATAATCAGGGCTCTTAAGCACATTGTTTTCATCGCCTATGAAAACATAAACTTTTATCAAAAAAGATAAATAGTTAAATGTCAATGTCAAACTTGGGAGGTGACCTGATGGGGCTGGAAGAACAATGGATAGAGATTTTGTCTCATCTGTCCCAAGTAAATCCATGAATTTTCATTTCCCCGTACATAAAGCAGCTGTAACTGTTTCTGCCCTGCTTCTCCCATGCACTTCATGGCTACCATTTACTGAACACAATGCCAGATATCATCCTAGGAAGCTTCCAGGCATTGATCAACTCCATTCATCTTGACAGTGAGTGCAAGGGCCAGTCATTATTATCTCAGTGGAATAAGGGCCACAGAGAGAGTTGACATAACTTCCTGAATTCAAAGGGCTAAGTGGGGTGGAGCCACATTCTGAAGCCAGACCTGTTTTGCTTTAAAGACCATCAGCTGAAACTGTCCTTGACAGTCTGAAACTCCGAGGCAATGAACTTGGTAGATACATGCCTGACTGTGGAGTTCCTTGAACGCCAGGCTGGAAGACACCTTGACAGGATCCACTTTTTCAAACAATGTCCTCTCCTGACCTAAGCAACTCTGCTGCCGAAATTAAGGATCCAGGTGTCCCAGGAAAGACTGAGGTTTTTAGCACTTATTTCTCAGTTGTCAGGCGCCTGAGAAGAAATAGTCACAGAAGCGGATGAAATGACAGGAAACCTCATCTCCCCCTTCCTCAAACCCTCCAAGAGCCTTCCACTCCAACCACCATCTCCACGGAGCCAAGCATCCATGCAGACCCACACAGGAAGCCCGAATTAGCTCAACCTGCCTCCCAGCTGCTGGATGAACCTAATTAGATCAAATTAATAATTTATTCAAGCAAGATGAGACATGCCAGGAATCTCCGGGGAGGCTGTAAAATGATAAAGCCATCTTATTAGGAAAATGTGTCAACACCCCATGCAAACTCGGGTTCTGGGATAGAAGGGGGAGGCCCATCTGACACCAGTCACCTTCCGAGGCCGACTCCTGGCTCCTCCCTTGGGCATCTCTCCAAGCGTGACATTACCTGTCCTGTCACAGGCTCCTCTGCTGTCTTCCTCCCTCAAGTCCTCTCCCCACCCTTCCCTTCCTCCTGCTCCACCCCCCACTCTGCCTCCTCATCCTTCAACCCGACAAATTATTAACCTAAACATTCAAGATCTCTCTCCCCCACCAGAACGGAAAGCCGGATGACAAGCTCATATGTCCGTGTCACACAGTGAATGATTCTTACATAAAAATTAACAGGCACTTGACAAAGTCATAATCACTAACTAATGTTGCATTATGCAATTTCCATAATTAGTCATGTTATTGATATTTCCTTCCAACCGCAGAGTCGGTGGGGCCACCTTTATTTATGGCAAAGGAAATGGCTAGTCTGTGTGCAGGTTCTCCAGAGAAAACTTCTGGGAAATACTTCCCTTGAGGCTTAGACACACACCCAGAACCTGGCTCCCACCCTCCCCAAGGCCAACCCCCTCCGGAGCTGATTTTTCGCTTCAGAGCAACAGGAACAAATCAGTCTGTTATGCACAATGGTCAATGTGAAGATATTAAGGCTTGGCACCGGGGCCAATTTCTCAACTATCTCAGCTCTTTGAGGAAATTAAAAGACGCTTACTCCTTGGAAGAAAGTTATGACCAACCTAGACAGCATATTGAAAAGCAGAGACATTAGTTTGCCAGCAAGGGTTCGTCTAGTCAAGGCTATTGTTTTTCCAGTGGTCATGTATGGATATGAGAGTTGGACTATAAAGAAAGCTGAGTGCCAAAGAATTGATGCTTTTGAACTGTGGTGTTGGAGAAGACTCTTGAGAGTCCCTTGGATTGCAAAGAGATCCAACCAGTCCATCCTAAGGGAGATCAGTCCTGAATATTCATTGGAAGGACTGATGCTGAAGCTGAAACTCCAATACTTTGGCCACCTGATGAGAAGAGCTGACTCATTGGAAAAGACCCTGATGCTGGGAAAGATTGAAGGCAGGAGGAGAAGGGGACCACAGAGGATGAGATGGTTGGATGGTATCACCGACTCAACGGACATGGGTTTAGGTGGACTCCGGGAGTTGGTGATGGACAGGGAGGCCTGGCGTGCTGCGGTTCATGGGGTGGCAAAGAGTTGGACACGACTGAGTGACCGAACTGAACTGAACAAAGGCAGTGGTGGAAGTTTAAGAGTTTTAAGGAACTTTGCAAACAGCCTCTCCAGCCATGATACAGCAGTCCTCCTGGAGGTTGTAGCTGTTAATCCATCTTACATATGAGAGGACTAAGGCTCGCAGATATGAAACAATGAGTCCAAGTGAACAGTGGATATGTGCAAAGCTGGGATGCAAATACAGGTTTTTCTAATTAAAAGCCTCGGAGACTATGCTGCATACCAGAGGCAGACAGCAAGTTCAAACACTGGCTGTTTTTCAGTAGTTACTCTGTCTTTTGGCAGTGTTCATAGCAGCACAATTTACAAAAACTAAGACAAGGAAACAACCTAAGTGTCCATCAACAGATTAATGGATACTTTGACCACCTGACGGGAACAGCCAACTCACTGGAAAAGACCCTGATGCTGGAAAAGATTGAAGGCAGAAGGAGAAAAGGGCAATAGAGGATGAGATGGTTGGATGGCATCACCAATCCAATGGACATGAACTTGGGCAAACTCCAGGAGATGGTGAGAGACAGGGAGATCTGGTATGCTGTAGTTCATGGGGTTGCAAAGAGTCAGACATGACTTGGCGACTAAACAACAATAACATATATGTGTGTGTGTATGTGTGAGTGTGGGCGTGTAGGGTTGACCCAAAAGTTCCTTCTGTTTTCAAGTAAAAATAATACTCATTTTTTATTATCACCAAAAACTTCATTGAACAAAATACTCACTGTTTTGTTCTACTGCCTTCTGCCATTTTGGGGCAACTTCATAATTCCAACTTCCTGAAACGTTTAATCTTTTTGAGCAAAGAATTGTCCCAGATGTCTTTTACAGTCTTCCAGGGAATTGAAATTTTTCCATTAAGAGAATTTTGTAAAGACCAAAATAAAGGGAAATCTGAAGGTACAATATCTAGTGAATACAGCAGATGAGTCAGGACTTCCCAGTCAAGCTGTAACAGTTTTTGCTGGTCATCAAAAAAGCATGCAGTCTTGGTTATAACAGAGGACTTGCTCATAATGGAGGACTCCCTTCCAGTCCCACCATATATACAACATCACCTTCTTTGGATGAAGACTTTCTTTGGAATGGTTGGTGATGGTTCATTTCACTTGCCCCAAGATCTCTTCCATTCCACATCACTGTACAGTATCCACTTTTCATCACCTGTCACAACTGGTTTTAAAAATGGAACGTTTTTGTTCCGTTTAAGTAGAGAATTGCATGTGGAAATACGGTTAAGGTTTTTTTCCCCTTAACTTATGCGAAACCCAAACATCAAAGTAATTAACATAACCAAGCTGGTGCAAATGATTTTCAATGCTTGATTTGGGTATTTTGAGTATGTGAGCTATCTCCCACATGGTCTAACGTTGATTGTTCTCAATTACTGTCTCAATTTGATTGCTATCAACTTCATCTGGTCTACCTGACCTTGGAGTGTCGTCCAGTGAGAAATCTTCAGCCTGAAACTTCGCAAACCACTTTTGACAAGTTCTGTTAGTCACGGCACCTTCTCCATACACTGCACAATCTTTTTTTTGCCTTTCAGTTGCATTTTGAAAGTGAAAGTGAAAGTCGCTCAGTCGTGTCCGACTCTGCGACCCCATGGACTATAGAGTCCATGGAATTCTCCAGGCCAGAATACTGGAGTGGGTAGCTGTTCTCTTCTCCCAACCCAGGAATCAAACCCAGGTCTCCCGCATTGCAGGTGGATTCTTTACCAGCTAAGCCACAGGAGTGCAATTTTTACCTTTCTTGAAATCATGAAGCATGATATGACAACTGTCACAACACAATCTAACAAAATTGTTTCAAATGAGGTTAAAGTGCTTCTAGAGCCATCTTATGGGGGAAAAAAAACAAACGAACTTTTTGGTCAACCCAATATACATGATGGAATATTATTCAGTCATAAAAAATGAAATAATATCATTTGCAGCAACATGGGCGGACCTAAAGATTATAATACTAAGCGAAGTCAGATAGAGAAAGACAAATATATATGATATCACTTATATGTAAATCTAAAATATGACACAAAGGAACTTATTTACCAAACAAAAACAGATTTATAGAAACAGAAATCAAACTTATAGTTATCCAAGGGGAGGGAGGGGGAGAGATAAAATGAGATTAACAGATACTCACTACTAAATATAAAATAGGTACACAGCAAGGATTTATTGTACAGCACAGGGAACTATATTCAATATCTTGTACCAAACTATAATGGAAAAAAGAATATAGATATACACACAAAGATATGTAAAATCAAATCACGTTGTCCTAAAGCCACCACTAGAACACCTGGATTCAGCCATGCCTGAAGCCAACATACCCCAAACTTTAACTTGCCTGAGTTAGAAGGTCCCTCTTTTCATTAATCCAGTTAAGAGGGATTTCTGTCACTTTCAGAGGAGAGACACTTGGATAGGTGGTGTCTTCAGAGTGCCCCACATTTTTCCTGTGACAACTCTTGTCATGCTTGCTTGTAGGTCTAGATGTCACATCTGACTCTCCCACCAAAACAGAAGTCCCATGAGAGCTAGATGCCTGCCTAAACCCTCCAATCCAGTGAGGAGTATGGCCCATTCCCTTCCATCACTGGGGTCTCCACAAAGGCAACCTCCATGAAGAAATCTCCTTTGACCACTCTGCCTAAACACAAAGGCAACCTCCATGAAGAAATCTCCTTTGACTACTCTGCCTAAAACAGGTCCTCCCATCATGCCCCATTTCCCAGGCCACATGGCTTCTCCTCAGAGCATCCTCTGTCCCTACCTAACATTTTACTGTAGATGATGTTTTTGTTAGTTTCCTGTCTTGTCTCCCCATGAGAATGTAAATGCATGTAACTGACATGGAGCAGGGATCTTGTGTCTTGGGTTTTCCATTGCTACACAGTGCCTGGAAAGTACAGCATCTGATAACCAAGGTCAGCAAGTGAGTGCGTGACCACCACTTACACTGTGGTGATTCTTCCTCTGTGCTAACACCCGGCCTTGTGCCAGGCACTGTGAGACTGCTAACACATTCAGAGCGAGAGCTAAGAGCTTTACACCTACTCTTTTCCCTTAGCTTCACAACCACTCCAGGAGGTAGGTATTACTATCACTCCCAGTTTACAGATAAGAAGCTGAGGCACAGAGAGGTAAATTAACATGCCTAAGGTCACACAGCTAAGTGGCAATCGTGGAACCAGGGTTGGAACCCAGGAAATGTGATATCAGCATCCATCATGTCATCACAATTAGACAGCTCATATCTTGTGGAAATAAGTTAAGGCAGAGTCTCTGCTCCCAGATAATGGCCAGATACATGAAATAAGTGAGTGCTACCCACACACACAACTGGTTTATTTATTACTAATTCATTGCATTTGTGGGTAGAGGAGATATTCTGAGCCACAGAAGCCAAACTTACTCTGTCTCTTTTCGATGGTTAGCACAGATTTACCTTCATTAAAGCTGAGCGATCATTTAAGCCATAATTCCAGCTTTTAGCCATTCTAGAGAAATTGATGGAAGGGTAGACTTACCTGAGATCTTTTCCTTCAAAGATCAGTGAGGGAAGAGGTGGAGCACAGGGAGGTAGGCAGATGCGTGGCTGCTGATTATATTCAAGATTATAGCTGAGCAACTTCCCTGGAAGTCCAGTAGTTAAGACTCCACACTTCCAATGCGGAGAGCCCAGGTTCCATCCCTGGATGGGGAACTAGGATCCCACATGCTGCACAGTGTGGCTAAATAAATAATACAATCCATTTTAAAAGATTATATTTGAAATAATTTCTAAGATGTCACATAGAAAATGGCCCTTTAAATGGAGAGCAATGGGCCTTCATGCTGCCATTTTTCTCCCCTTCATCCATGAGAATCTTCTAGCTCTATGGTCCCTCCCCCTCCCACTCTTGAGCAATATACAGGCACATTTCAGAGAAGCCAAGAATTAAGTCAAAATTACCTTTCTCACTCTGTCTCTCAGACAGATGGGACGGTTCACTTTCATTGGCTCTTGGAGGTTCAGGGGGGCCAGGGGAGGGTTAAGAATAATAATAATACTATATATTCATAGACTCCTATGCATCAGGGAGTGCCTGTAAACATCATCCTGAAGTATTATTAACTGGTAACTGGGCTCTGAGCCCTTAGTCATAGGCTGGAATGAAGCCCCAGAGGCCAGTGAGAACCAAAAGCTATGTATAAAAATGGCTAGATCCAAGGGTTAGTGCTCCATAAGAGCAGCCAGCATTTCCTTGTCCCCCACCATCCACACAGGCCCTTCCTCCTATCTGAAGATCTCAATACCTTCACCTCTATGATGGGCTCAACAAGAGAAAAGGGGGTTAGGAATGTTTTCTGCTCCTGGTAACAGGACATCTGACTAACACAAACAAACAAGGGGATGTCAGAATCTGTTCATTAGCTCAATGATGTCAGGGCTGTGTCTCTGCAATTCTACTGTCTGTTCCCTCATGGTTATAAAATGGTTGCTACAGCTCCAGGCATCATGCCCACATTCCAGGCAGGATGAAAGAGGAGAGCAAAGACAAGTCTATCTAGCTCTTTTTACCAGTAAAGCAAAAGCTTTCTTGGAAGCCTCACGTCACCCCCAGAAAATTTCCACTTATACCTCATTGGCTAAAATAGGATCACATTAAAACACCTAGCTGCACTCTAGATTGACTAGTCAAGGGAGAAAATGTTGGGAGTGAGTGCAGAGTTAATCAGCTAGCAGTGCAGGGTAGTGGAAAGAGCACAGACCCAGGAGTCAGATGATCAGTCTCTTCTGCCATCTAGGTCTATAGTCTCAGGTCCTCACCTGTAAAATGGGAAGTATTGAACCAGAAGATCCATACCTCTGACACTGAGTCAGTTTATGACTTCTACAGGAACACTGGAGCTGACACAGAAAGAGGCAACAGACTATAATCCCCTGCTTCTTACTCTACCCTGAAATTGTAGCCTTGGGCACTGAAGCCTAGTCTAGGAGGAAAGGAATTACAGCCAGGGGGAAATCAGAGGGACTGGAGGGTCAAGACTCCTGTGTTGGACTTCCCTGGTTGTGTAGTGGATAAGAATCCACCTGCCAGCGCAGGGGACACAGGTTCGATTCCCGATTCCAGAAGATTCCACATGCCTTGGGGCAACTAAGCCCATGCACCACAAGTACTGAGCCCATGCTCTAGAGCCTGAAAACTGCAACTACTGAGCCCGAGTGCTGCAACTATTGAAACCCGCATGCCTAGAGCCTGTGCTCCATATCAAGAAAAGCCACTGCAATTGAGAAGCCTGCACACTGTAATGAAGAGTAGCCCCCCTTGTTGCAACTAGAGAAAGCCCTAAAAGCAACAAAGACCCAAGGTAGCCAAAAATAAGAAAAATAAAATAAAGACTCCTATGTTCCCTTTCCTTGTTTATACTAACTTCCCAAGGATTTGGGTGTGCCCAGTACAGTATAGAACCTTCCAATTGAAAGTCAGATAACCTGAACTAATAGCAGCTAACCTATAATAATATCAGACATTGAAACTTTACTGTGTATCAGACACTGTGCTAACAGTTTCACATGCATTATCTCATCAAATCCTAGCAATCCCATAACGTAGGTGTTATTAACACACCCATTCAATAGATGAGTAAGCAAGTTCCAAATCATGCCTTTGTCCAACTCCACACAGCTACAAAGTGGAGGAGCTGGAATTCAGACCCAGGGACTCCTACCTACTGCCCAGGTTCTTAACACAACCTAACTTTTATCCTCTACCCATCCTTTATCCTATTTATACCCATTCCCATGGCAACCCTATGGGGATGCATTGTTCTGTCTTCTACAGATAAGAAAAGCGAGTCTCCAAGGCATTACTTGAATGACCCAAAATGATCAGCTGGTAAGTGCTAGAGGGCAAATGGGAACAGAGCACTCGCCCAGAGTCTTACTCTTGCCACTATGCCATGCTATGTGAGCATGCATGTAGGAAGGAGGCCCTGCTTGGCTCCTCTGCCAGAAAGCCAATCAGTGCTGACCCTACTTAGCTGACCCGCTGGAATTTGCTAATTCCTGCTAATTCTGGAATTTGCATTGTCAGTAATAGCCCAAGGAGGGGCATCCTTAGTGGCCTTGCTCTTTTGGGGGTCCCTGTGACAGCCAGGGATGTTGGAAGAGCTGTGTCATGACCAGAGGTTGACAAACACCACAGCTCAACCTCCTCCTCAGCCGGTTATCCTGGGACTCACAGTGGTCGGTGATGGGGTACAGAAGGGGAGACTTCAAGCCCTGCAGCCCCCCTCTCTGACCCTCAGTCCCTAGAGAAGTAGACGACAAATCAGATAACAGCCGTGCCTTCTGGGAAGATAAACCCAGCACGCTGCTCTGAGGGGTTCTGGAAGACCGACCCTCTGGGCCACCATTTACAGCTGTGCAGAGTGCCGATAATCAAACCAGTCAATCTGAAAGGAAATCAACCCTGAATATCCATTGGAAGGACTGATGCTGAAGCTAAAGCTTCAATACTTTGACCACCTGATGCTAAGAGCCAACTCATTGGAAAAGACACTGATGCTGGGAAAGATTGAAGGCAGGAGGAGAAGGGGGTGACAGAGGACAAGATGGTTGGATGGCATCACTGACTCGATGGACATGAGTTTGAGCAACGTCCAGGAGACGGTGAAGGACAGGGAAGCCTGGCATGCTGCAGTCCATGAGGTCACATAATGTCGGACATGACTGAGTGACTGAACAACAAGTGTGCAGATCCCCCCATGAACATGGGGCAGCCTCCCCTTAAATCCCACAGCAGACCACATCCTGACCATACTCAGTTCCGAGGTGCAGGGGAGAGCATCACTTCCTGCAAGGATGCAGTATCATTGGGCTGCCTTCAGGAGTTAAAAGGAAGCTCAGAAGATCGAGTCACGTCAACACTCCCACTTCCTTAAGTCCTCAAATTCCCTTCACTACAACAAGTTAAAAGGGGCCCCCAAACAAGAAAGGCTCCCAGTGAGACCCCTGCCTCCCTCTCCCCTGGCCCAGTACTCACTACCTCATGACAGCCACGGGGTAACTAAGCCCGTGTGCAACAACTAGTGAAGCCCATGCACTCAAGAGCCCATGCTCCACAACAGGAGAAGCCACTGCAATAAGACCATGCACCACAACTGGAGAGTAACCCCCCGCTTGCCACAACTAGAGAAAAGCCCAAGCAGCAATGAAGACCCAGCACAGCCAAAAATCAATCAGTGAATCAATTTAAAAACTTTACTTACCAATTTTTTTAAAATAAAAATAAATAGCAACTTAAATCCTTACTTGAAGTGTCTCATGGAACTTTTAAAAAAGAGGAATCTATTTGTGCATGTGTGCACGCTAAGGCAGGCTTCCCAGGTGGCACTTGTGGTTAAGAACCCTGTTGCCAATGCAGGAGACATAAGACAAGTGAGTTCGATACCTGGGTTGGGAAGATCCCCTGGAGGAAGGGCAAGGTAACCCACTCCAGTATTCTTGCCTGGAGAATTCCACGGACAGAGGAGCCTGGCGGGCTACAGTCCATGGGGTCACAAAGAGTCAGGCACGACTGAGCGACTAACACAGAGTGACTAACCACGCTTTTGGCCTGACGCTCCCACCTTGTGCCTCAATTCTCCAACTAGAGTTTTGCCTCGTTTCCAAGACACTCCTACCTACATTCCACTTATGATAACTATACTCCTTCATTGTCCCCCACAAATGAATGCTTTGTGGGGAGGAGGGGAACCCTGCTTACCAGCCCAGCTCTCTAGGGCTTTTTAAATTTCAGTGTGCATGTGAATCACTTAGAGAATCTTGTTTAAATGTAGATGCAGATCCAGTAGGTCTAGAATGAGGCCCAGGAGCCTATATTTGCAACAAGATCCCATATGATGCTTACAGCCTGAACTGCATTATAGGGTCTAGAACAGGGATCCACAAACTAGGACACATGGGCCAAACACAGCCCACTCCCTGTTTTGGTTAAATAAAGTTTTATTAGAACTTCATCTCACTCATTTATTTACACCTTGGCTATGGCTGTTTTGCAACAGTGGCAGAGATGAGTGGTTGCAATAGAGACCACATGGCCAGCAAAGCCAAAAATATTCACTATCTGGTCCTTGAGCAGAAAAGTTTGCAGACCCCTGGGCTAGAATGATCACTGGTTCTCAAACTTGGCTGTATATTGGAATCAGCTTTGAAGTTTTAAGAGTTACTGATCCTAGACTTCCCTGGTGGTCCAGTGGTTAAGAATCTGCCTGCCAATGCAGGGGTATGGGTTCGATCCTGGCCTGGGAAGATTCCACATGCCATGGGGCAAGCAAGCCCATGCACCACTACTACTGAAGCCTGCACACCCTGAAGCCTGTGCTCTGCAACAGGATAAGCCACCGCAACAAGAAGCCTATGTACTGCAACTAGAGAATAGTCCCCACTTGCCATTACTAGAGAAAGCCTGCACATAGCAATGAAGACCCAGTTCAATTCAGTCACTCAGTCATGTCTGACTCTTTGCAACGCCATGGACTGAAGCACGTCAGGCCTCCCTGTCCATCACCAACTCCCGGAGTTTACTCAAACTCATGTCCATCAAGTTGGTGATCCCATCCAACCATCTCATCCTCTGTCGTCCCCTTCTCCTCCCGCCTTCAATCTTTCCCAGCATCAGGGTCTTTTCTAATGAGTTAGTTCTTCGCATCAGGTCACCAAAGTATTGGAGCTTCAACTTCAGCATCAGTCCTTCCAATGAATAGTCAGGACTGATTTCCTTTAGGATTGACTGGTTTGATCTCCTTGCAGTCCAAGGGACTCTCAAGAGTCTTCTCCAACACCACAGTTCAAAAGCATAAATTCTTTGGTGCTCAGCTTCCTTTATAGTCCAACTCTCACATTCATACATGACTACTGGAAAAACCATAGCTTTGACTAGACAGACCTTTGTTGGCAAAGTAATGTCTCTGCTTCTCAATATGCTGTCTAGGTTGATCATAGCCTTTCTTCCCAGGTGCAAGCATCTTTTAATTTTATGGCTGCAGTCACTATCTGCAGTGATTTTGGAGCCCCCAAAAATAAAGTCAGTCACTATTTCCACTGTTTCCCTATCTGCTGCTGCCGCTGCTGCTAAGTCGCTTCAGTCGTGTCCAACTCTGTGTGACCCCATAGATGGCAGCCCACCAGGCTCTCCTGTCCCTGGGATTCTCCAGGCAAGAATACTGGAGTGGGTTGCCATTTCCTTCTCCAGTTTCCCCATCTATTTGCCATTAAATGATGAGATCAGATGTCATGATCTTAGTTTTCTGAATGTTGAGTTTTAAAGCCAATTTTTCCACTCTCTTCTTTCACTTTCATCAAGAGGCTCTTTAGTTCTTCTTTGCTTTCTGCCATAAGGGTGGGGCCATCTGCGTATCTGAGGTTATTGATATTTCTCCCAGCAATCTTGATTCCAGCTTGTGCTTCATCCAACCCAGCATTTCACATGATATGTTCTGCATATGAGTTAAATAGGCAGGGTAACAATATACAGCCTTGATGAACTCCTTTCCCAATTTGTAATCAGTCTGTTGTTCCATGTCCAGTTCTAACTGCTGTTTCTTGACTTGCATTCAGATTTCTCAGGAGGCAGGTAAGGTGGTCTGGTATTCCCATCTCTTTAAGAATTTTCCACAGTTTGTTGTGATGCACAAAGTCAGAGGCTTTGGTGTAATCAACAAAGCAGAAATGTATGTTTTTCTGGAACTGTTTTGCTTTTTCAATGTTTTCTTGCTTTTTCGATGCCAACAGTTGTTGGCAATTTGATCTCTGGTTCCTCTGTCTTTCCTAAATCCAGCTTGAACAACTGGAAGTTCACAGTTCATGTACTGTTGAAGCCTGGCTTGGAAAATTTTGAGCATTACTTTGCTAGCCTGTGAGGTGAGTGCAATTGCGCAGTAGTTTAAACATTCTTTGGCATTGCCTTTCTTTGGGATTGGAATGAAAACTGACCTTTTTCAGTCCTGTGGCCACTGCTGAGTTTTCCAAATTTGCTGGCATATTGAGTGCAGCACTTTCATAGCATCATCTTTTAGGATTTGATATAGCTCAACTGGAATTCCATCACCTCCACTAGCTTTGTTCATAGTGATGTTTCCTAAGGCCCACTTGACTTCGCATTCCAGGATGCCTGGCTCTAGGTGAGTAATCACACCATTGTGGTTATTTGGGTCATGAAGATCTCCTTTGTATAGTTCTTCTGTGTATTCTTGCCACCTCTTCTTAATATCTTCTGCTTCTGTTAGGTTGATACCATTTCTGTCCTTTATTGTGCCCAACTTTGTATGAAGACCCAGAGTAGGTATAAATTAATAAAAAATTTTTAAAAAAAAGGAATGAGGGAATGCTAGTGTATGTAAAAGGAGACAGGAAGCAGTGATTACTAATTTGCAAGGCATAAAACAGTCCACAACTTTTAAAAAAAATATATTAAAAAATAAGTAAGGACTGATCCTACTCCTAGAGATTCTAATGCAACTGTTACGGGGTTCAGCCTAGGCCTCCAGTCTTTTTACACACTTCCCAGATGATTCTACTGTGCAGAACCATAGGGAATTGAGAAATGTAGTCTCTTGGACAACTCCCCCTGCCCAGCCCTGCAGCTGGGCCACTGCTCACATCGTGACATCCTTCACTTTAGCTGGACTTTGCTTCCAGAAGAACTAGGCTTCAGCTTTTTATCAGCTGCTTTAAACAAAACAGCCAGCTGGGTCCTGAAATGTGCCCTCTACCCAGGGCAGGATTTTGGAGGAGTTTCTGATCCTTTGGATGTGTCAGGCTTCACATGCTCATTTGTAATAATATGGACATTCCCACCTCATAGCTCAGTTGGTAAAGAATCTGCCTGTGATGCAAGAGACCCTGCAGTGCAGAGTTTGATCCCTGGGTGGGGAAGATCCCCTGGAGAAGGAAATGGCAACCCACTCCAGTATTATTGCCTGGAGAATCCCATGGACAGAGGAGCCTGGCGGGCTACAGTCCATGGGGTCGCAAAGAGTCGGACACAACTTAGCGACTAAATCTCCACCACCCCTTCCCAGCTAAACTTCATTCAATTTGCAAAAATGTGCATCCTGCCCCCACCCCACTGAGACAGGCACTACTGTCTAGATTGCCATGGCATGAAGCCACACAACCAAATGTGTTCCTGAAAACACGTGAATTGCCCTTCTTGGAAATAAAGAAAAGAGAATTACTGGTAAAAGGAAGTGAATTTTCAGGCTTCACTGTCCAAATGCATGTATAGAGGCCCTTGGCACTGGGCTCCAATTAAAGTCCCTAGGAGTCCCCTGGTTAAAACACTTGCATAGTCCTTTAGAAAACATCAGCTTCAGGAGGAGAAATGTTAAAAAAAAAAAAAAAATGGCCTCTGAAGCTCACAGAGGTTATCGTCAAATTTTATATCACAGATAATGACAGAACCAGATTTTGACACCCACTGACTTGTTACATTGTGATGCACCATCTTCTAACGTATGTGCACTTTTTCGTTTCCTTTGAGTTAGCTGGGACCATGTTCCCAAAGGTCCCAGCTCTGATCACTGGATGCCTGTTATCTTCAGATCCATTATGGGACAATACACTGCTGGCTACAGCCGTCAGCTAGAGGGAGAAAAGGCTCCTTCTGGCTCCTACGAGGCCAAGGGAAGAGGCCTGATGTGCAGGTTCAGTGTGTGGAAAGGTCACATGCATCCCCTGCTGGCATGCAGGATTCCTCTAACAGACACCGACCATAGCCTGCCTAGGGGGTCACTCTTTCCTTCTTCCTTGTTAATAAAACATCAGTTTCATTCAGGTGACAAAGTGCCCAGCCCAGGAGATAAACCATGATTGATTGGTCCAAACTATCGTGCAATCTTCATTTTCTTTGCCAGGTACTAAGTCCAAAAATGGCCATTCAATCCAGTTCTGGAAATAAAGGAAAAAAAAAAGAGTGCTCAGAGAAGACAACGAGTGCTCAGAGAAGACAATCAAGTGCTTCTGGGAAAGCTATTTCTCTCCTGACTTCCTTGATGGTCCAGTGGCTAAGACTCCATGTTTCCAATGCAGGGGGGCCAGGGTTCCAACCCTGATCAGGGAACTAGATCCCACATGCCACAACTAAGAATTCTTATGTTGCACCTAAAGACTCCGAATGCCACAAAGAAGACAGAAAATCCTGCATGTCTCAACTAAGACCCAGAACGGCCAAATAAATAAGTAAATATTAAAATATAATAATAATAATAATAGCAAGAGAGAGATTCCCCACATACAACAGAAGACAGCATCCTTCATAACCCAGTCACAGAAGTCTGCTCCTTTACCATATTCCATCAGCAGAAGCAAGTCACAGGTCCTGCCCACTTACATAGAAGGATTTAGACGCAGGCACAACTCCCAGGGGTGGGCGTTACTGGAGCCACCCTTCAATTCGCCCATGCTACATCCTTATTGATACATCTATTGGTAGAATTCTGATGAAAATCCTCTCCACCCACCTCACTCCTGAGTCAAACAACCCAACTCCTGAAAATGATGTTTAAGGTACTTGGGAAATTCTGAATATAAACTATATACTGGATGATAGGAAGAAAACAGTGTTAATATTATTAGGTATGCTAATGGAATTGTGATTCTATATAAGAAACTAGAAAGGGTCAGTTTTCATTCCAATCCCAAAGAAAGGCAATGCCAAAGAATGTTCAAACTACCTCACAATTGTACTCATCTCACATGCTAGCAAAGTAATGCTCAACATTCTCCAAGCCAGGCTTCAACAGTACGTGAACTGTGAACTTCAAGATGTTCAAGCTGGATTTAGAAAAGGCAGAAGAACCAGAGATCAAATTGCCAACATCCGTTGGATCATGGGAAAAGAAAGAGTTCCAGAAAAATATCTACTTCTGCTTTATTGCCTATGCCAAAGCCTTTGACTGTGTGGATCACAACAAAGTGTGGAAAATTCTTAAAGAGATGGGAATACCAGACCACCTTACCTGCCTCCTGAGAAATCTGAACGCAGGTCAAGAAGCAACAGTTAGAACTGGACATGGAACAACAGACTGGTTCCAAATCAGGAAAGGAGTATGTCAAGGCTGTATATTGTCACCCTGCTTATTTAACTTATATTCAGAGTACATCGTGAGAAATGCTGGACTGGATGAAGCGCAAGCTGGAATCAAGATTGCTGGGAGAAATATCAATAACCTCAGATCCAACAGATGTTGGAATATATGGCAGAAAGCGAAGAAGAACTAAAGAGCCTCTTGATGAAAGTGAAAGAGGAGAGTGGAAAAATTGGCTTTAAAACTCAACATTCAGAAAACTAAGATCATGGCATCTGGCCCCATTACTTCATGGCAAATAGATGGGGAAACAGTGGAAATAGTGACAGACTTTATTTTAGGGGGCTCCAAAAATAGCATCTCCAAACTGCAGATGGTGACTGCAGCGAAGAAATTAAAAGATGTTTGCTCCTTGGAAGAAAAGTTATGACCAACCTAGACAGCATATTAAGAAACAGAGACATTAGTTTGCCAACAAAGGCCTGTCTAGTCAAAGCTATGGTTTTTCCAGTAGTCATGTATGGATGTGAGAGTTGAACTATAAAGAAAGCTGAGCGCTGAAGAATTGATGCTTTTGAACTGTGGTGTTGGAGAAGACTCTTGAGAGTCCCTTGGATTGCAAGGAGATCCAACCAGTCCATCCTAAGAGAAATCAGTCCTGACTATTCATTGGAGGGACTGATGCTAAAGCTGAAACTCCAATACTTTGACCACCAGATGCAAAGAACTGATTCATTGGAAAAGACCCTGATGCTGGGAAAGATCGAAGGCAGGAAGAGAAGGGGATGACAGAGGATGAGATGGTTGGATGGCATCACCGACTCAATGGACATGAGTTTGAGCAAACTCTGGGAGACAGTGAAGGACAGGGAAGCCTGGCGTGCTGCAGTCTATGGAGTCACAGAGTCAGACACGATTTAGAAACTGAACAACAACAATTAGGAAGACCTTTCTTGAGGGAAGTTCCCCATTTCCTAAAGAAGTTCCCCATTTATCCAAAAGCCAATGATTATTTACCAGGCACCTACAGCTCCAGCTGTTGCATTACTCTAAGGAACACTATAGAAAGTTAACTACCCTTGGAAATGATACGCTGGATAAGCCAAGACAAAGTCTGGTTGATTCCAAGAATACTGCAGAAAGGGTCTAGATTGAAAGGACCCCTTCCAATTGGACCAGATAATCTCTAAAGTTCCTTCCAAATAGCAGATCTGTTTTTCTTGTCCTTATGCTCCTTTCCCAGTTACAAATTTCATGTAGGACTAGAGGCTTCCAGGGGTCATCTAGGGAGACTGGAAAAGGAACTACATGTCTTCTATCAAAGAATGCCAACTTGAGACTTCCCTGTTTGTCCAGTGGTTAAGACAATGTGCTTCCAATGCAAGGGGAGCAGGTCTGATCCCTAGTCAGGGAACTAAGATCCCACATGTGGCACAGCCACAACAATTTTTTTAATTAAAATTTTTTAAAAAAAGAATGTAAACTTTATCATATCTCAACAAAGGGAGATGGTGGGAGGGAAGTGCAACAAAGTGAGAGAAGGAAAGAAGGGAGAACTTTGGGAACAAGAACTCAGACAGGCAGTCTGAATAGCAGATCCACAGGGTCAGGGCAGAAGAAGCCAGAAATTAAGGTCACTGGTGTCAACCAGGTGAAAGACAACAGTGGGAGTGGTGGACATAGACCCGGAACAAGCTGGGGAAGGCAATGCAAACTTGAGAAAGCAAGAGCCACGTGCCTTTGGTCTGCCATTATATTCAGAAATTGGCATGTACGAGAGACTCAATGCAAAACTGAATAAATAAATAGTAATGGAAGTGGATGGCAGGGGACAAAAGTAATAGGGTCATTATAGCAGGGAGGATTGGGGTGAGGGGAACTTTATGTATTTGAAAGACAGGAAGAGTATAAGAAATAAGGAGAAAGGAGCTTTAAGAAGTTTTGCTATGCCTTTTGATGCCAGTTACTTTTGTCATTTTCTCAAGAGGATTGCAATAAAAAATTAAATTGCCTGTTCAATTACTTTTGGATTCTGGACTGATCATTCTTTGCATGGGATTCCCATTGAGAACAGAAAAAAGTGGCCTACAATTTATATGAGTGATGATGTTTTTAACCTCATAGGAGGCCATAGCATTAGTCAATCGGCAATATCTTTGAGACACCAGTCTTATGCAAAATGAGAATGCCATAGAATTAGCTCGACACACTGCAAATTTAAAAGTCATCCCTGAGATTCATTGATCCCCAGGCAGCTTGTTGTCTGGCCTTGTTAGATTGCCCAAATTTCCTTTCTGTGTTTTATTCACGCCCTAGCTAAGGAAGGACATACTTACTGACAGGTGGTAAGACAGGATGTACAGAGTGGAGACAGTACCAACGAGATTTGTTGTGTGTGGTTTTGATCAGCAGTGACATGTACAGCATCCTGTGATACAGAAGGCCCCAAGAGTTCATGCAGCACACATTGTCCAAAGCATCAGAGGACAAAGTCTTGGATGGATTTGCAGCAGAAGTTAGATTTTTTTTTTAATATTTGTTTATTTATTTGACTGTTCTGCATCTTAGTTGCAGCATGTGGGATCTAGTTCCCTGACCAGGGATCAAACCCAGTCCCCCTGCATTGGGAACACAGAATCTTAGCCACTGGACCACCTGGGAAATCCCGCAACAGAAGTTAGATTTGCTGCAGACACCTGGGCTCGGACTCCACAGTGGGTCGGTGGGCCACTGGGCTGGGTGACCTTGCCACCAGTGGGCGTGGAAAACACCCTTGCCCTTGCATGGTTCTCCTGCTGCTGAGAGCCGTATCTCCACCATTCCAACAAAGAAACCACAGCCTTCAACATTTTCTGCCACTTCAACACAAACTATTACCTGAAGTAATTCATACAAAAGTCCCAAGAGTTAGCCATAATTGACCTAAGCCCACACCTCTAGTAAACAGAGAAACATGGTTCTTAGACCCAGTTTTCCAACGACTCTGTTATGGACTGAATGTTTGTGTTCTCTAAAACTTGTATGTTGAAGCCCTAATCCCCAGTGTGACTGTATTCAGAGATGGGGCCTTGAGGGAAGTAATTAAGGTTAAATCAGGTCATAAGAGTGAAGCCCTAATCCTACAGGAGTGGTATCCTTTATAAGAAGAGGAAGAGACATCAACGAGAAAGACCTCGCTGATGTCTCTTCCCTGTCTCCCCACCTGCTCAGAGAAAAGGCCATACGAGGATACAGCAAGAAGGCAGCCATCTGCAAGCCAGGAAGAGTGCTCATTAAGAAACAAAATCAGCCAGAACCTTGATCATTGACTTCTAGCTTCCAGACCTGTGAGAAAATAATTGTTGTTCAAGTCACCAGCCTGTGGTCCATTGTTCTGACGTCCCGAGCAGACTAAGACAGACACCGGCACCTTCCTAAAGTGCCCCACCACCTACCCTTCACTCTGAACTTTGTTCATCCTGCTTCCCTGCTCTTAGGTCCCTTTCCCGACTTAGATGCACCAGAACCACAAATCTCTGAACAAGCATCACCCACTCCATCAAACCATTCTTAACCCTTCTGACGCTGGCCCTATGCAGACATCAGCAATCAAGACAGCAACAAAGACGTTTACTGAGCACTAAGTGTCACCAGGCATTCTGACATGCATGTGTCATTTAAACCCCCCATCCACTATTTCTATCCACTTTATCAAATAGGCACTATTTCTATCCACTTTACAGATGAGGAAACTGAGGGTAAGTATCTTGCCCAAGTAAATGGCAGGACCCAGATTCGAATCCTAGCAGTCTGACGCCAGAGCCTGTGACCTTGCCGAATCTCATAGCACATGAATATCTGATCACCTGACCTGTTTATTATTTCATCTCCTCCCACCAGACTGTAAGCTCTGCAGGGGCTGGACCTTGTCGATCCATCTCTGCATCTCTGTGCCTCCAATGCCCAGCACAATGCCTTGTGCATCTTGGGCCTCACAGAGGCTTGGGGAATGAATGATCGAATGAACGAATGAATGCCTCAACCTCACACTGGTAGCCACCTGTCACAGTGATCCGAAAATGTGCAGTCCCTCTGACTGCAGTTATTAACAAAGAACCTCAGTGTGTGATAATGAAAGTTACAGCGTGTGCCCGTCTGTCCACACAGCCTCCCTCTGTCTCCATGCAGGCACGTCTGAGTGAACAGATAACTCACGCTGAGATTTACTTAAAAGGCATTTAAGTCAGCTCACACGTCTGCAGACCAAGCCTATTACTTGCCGTAATCTATTCCATGAATTACCATTTTGATTTCCAGTGCAGAGAGACGGTGGTGGGTTGGTAGGGTTTTCCCCCCCTTCTCATCAGTTGAGTTACTCTCTGTTTTTGTGGAATAAATAGCTATAAATTGAGTTATCAGCACTCTAAAATGGGGAAATATATTCTTGATGCTATATGAGCAGCTGACAACATTATGGAAATACACAAAGTGTATGTCCGAGTTTACGGGGAAGGTGATGAGTTGTGACGGATGTTGGGAGAAGGGTGGGGGTGGGGGGTGGCCTCAGGCTCATGACAGGCGTTTCCTCCAGTGCAACTGGGTTCAGCCTCTAGTGAGGGGTTTTGGAGGTAAAATGCCAGGGAGGGCTGAGGTATGAGGATGAACAAGGGGGCTGATCGCTGGACAAACCAACTTGGGAAATAAAATAAAAGCATCTAAGTAGGGATGGTATTGGGGACACTGTTGGTGCCCTACTCCGGGTCAGGAAGATCCCCTGGAAAAGGGAATGGTTACCCACTCTAGGATTCCTGCCTGGGAAATACCATAGACAAGAGGAGCCTGGCAGGCTGCAGTCCACAGGGTCGCAGAGTCGGGCATGACTGAAGCAACTAACACTAACACACAGATAGCTCTTACCTAGCCTATGTGCCCATCTCTCAGTTGCAACATGCCTTGATTATAAAGGCTACACGTGCAAACTCGCTTTGGAAGCCCGCCCTTGGGCTACTGGAGTAGCTTTGCCGCTCTGCAGCGTCCCTACCCAGGACCAGAGGCTGCTCTCTGGTGTGACGCTATGAAAGACCAGCATCTTGCTCTGAGTGGGGAAGTGCCCTGAGGTTTCATATCCACTCCAGAGCATCCCAGGGAACCAGACTGATGCTGGGGTTTCTCCCGACGTCTCTAGCCTGCACCTTGGCTTCTTCCCCTTCCCTGCCCGCTTTTCCCCTACTAGCTTACAGGATTCTCCAGGGAGCATCTCCTTAATAAACCATGTGGATATAAAGGCTGGTCTCAACGTCTGCCTCTGGGAAAGGACACAGGGTCTGTAGTCAGAAGCCTTCTACCAACCACGAGGGTCTGTGGCAGTGGATCGTGGGAAAGCCAGGAGCTGATGGGGCAGCAATCTCCAGGGGAACAGAATAGGAGTGGAGGGCAGCAAGGGAATCCCCGGAAAATCTATCCAATGTCTGGCAGCGGGTCAACTCCATCAGCCACTCCAAAGGTCAGGCAGGCATCTGATGACACTACCAGGTAATAGACCTTCCATGACTCCCCTTTCCTTCCCTCCACATTCCCCTACCCAATGTTCCACAGCCCCAGAGGAGCCAGAAATAGCAGTTATCCATAAGGAGAAAAGAGAAGGACCATCCCCTTCCCAAAGCCAGAGCCCTGTCTGCAGTCAACCCAGCTGGATGAGGGAGGGAGGTGACTTATCTTGGAGACCCATTGAAGTGCTAATATTGAATAGATCTAGACTGGATGTATATAAGTGAATGAATGCTCAGTTGTGCCCAACTCTTTGCAACCCCATGGACTTTAGCCCGCCAGGCTCCTCTGTCCATGGGATTCTCCAGAATACTGCAGTGGGTTGCCATTTCCTACTCCAGGGGAACTTCTCAACCCAGGGATCAAACCCAGGTCTCCTGTAGCTCCTGCACTGGCAGGCAGATTCTTTACCACTGAGCCACCTGGAAAGCTCAGACTGTACATTCCAATTTCTGAACCAAGGCTCTATTTTTGTACCTTAAAGTGACCATAGGGGTTTCCCTTGTCTCAGCTGACCCGCAGAGCCATAAGGGCCCACCAGAGTTTTCCTTCAGGGCAGGGAAGGGACAAAGCCAAATTTAGAGGGATAGGGAGAGACAATTTATTAAGTGACTTTTAGGATTACACCTCACAAGTCCTGAATGTTTGAACTGGGGTCCTGAATCGAACTGGGGTCTCCTGCATTGCAGGCAGATTCTTTACCAACTGAGCTATAAGGGAAGCCCATTTGACACACCAGGACACATCTAATAGACATTTGCCATAAGTATTACTGTTGTACTTGTACTGTAATTGATTTGCTGGATATAATGGTTTCTTGTGCCCCTAAGACAGACTTACTGTCAATGGGAACACTCTGGTGAGAATGGAGACAGAAAGATTAATTCAGAGGCTGCTAGGCTGAGGTATGACATAGCAGTTGCCAAGATGGGCTACCTGAAGCCATTTGCATCCCCCTTTCCCCTGCTTCCCTCTCCTATAGAGCCTAGAAAGTGAAACACTCACTTCCTCAGATTTCCCCTGCAGCCAGGGGGAGTCACGTGACACAGTTCTGGGAACTGTTAGACATAGACGGAAGAGAGGGATTCCATTCCCAAATAAAAAGACAAAGGCTCTCAATTAGAAGTGATAGCCCAGAATGTGGACGGGATGCTTGGAGACAGCAACTATGTTGTGATCATGAGAACCAATACCAACACTAAGCATAGTGGAAGAGAAAAAGCAGGAGGAGCCAGGGTCCCTGGTGACATCCTTGGGCTTCTGTTCCAATCCTGAACTGCCTGTCCCAAATTTCCTTTTGCACATGAGAAATACACCCTTTACTTTTTAAAGCCACTGCAGCAGAGTTTCCTGGTACTCAATCCTAGCTGATATGAATGATGAGGGTTTGACATAGAGAAGCTGTAGAGAGACAGAAAGGGAAAATGTGGGAGACACTTAGGAGACATAATTGATAAGACTTGACACTTGACTGGACGTGAGAGGAGGAGGGAATCGAGGATGTAAAGAGTGACTGTTTTACCCCAGATAAGGAATAGAGAAGTAGAAACAGATTTTAGTGGACAGAGATAAACCATCATCATTTAACAAGCTGCTAAGAACTGAATCATGTCCCCCTAAAATTCCTATGTTGAACCAATGTGATGATGCTTGGAGCTGACGCCTTTAATTATCTCCTAAGTTACCTCTTTAGGAGATAGTTAAGTTTACATGAGGTCATGAGGGTAGAGCCCTCGTGATTCAACTAGTGACCTTATAAGAAGAGGAAGGCACACCAGTGCTCCCTTTCTGCTGTATGAGGACACAAAGAGAAGGCAACTGTCTGCAAGCCAGGAAGAGGTCTCTCACCAGGAGGCACAGGCTGCGGGCAGAGGTGGAAGGGGGCAGAAATAGAGAAATAAAAAGTCAGATGGGAGGCAGCAGAGGAGAAAAAAGGAGAGAGAAGAGGGAGAGAATCGAGAATAAATCTCTGACAGGAAGGAAGGAGCCTCACATGAATTCTAGATCTCATCCTCCCACCTCTGAAGTTGAGAAACTGAGACCCAAAGAGGAGAAAGAGGAAAAGATAAAATCAGTGGCACTGGTGGATGTCCGCCCCTCGTTTATTCACTCAACAAACATGTGTAGACAGCTTACCATGTGCTACAGACCAGGAATCAGGGTCAAATAGGGCAGAGTACCCAAGGGGACAGCCTCGTCCCATGGAGAGAGACTCTCTGTGCTGCTCATGAGCATCAGTGTCCCAAAGCTCCCAGCCCTCAATTATTAAAGTATTTGCAAGAGGTGAAGTAAATTCACATTTGGAGGGGTCTGGAAAATTCCATGGATGGAGGAGCCAGGTAGGCTGCAGTCCATAGGGTCGCTAAGAGTCGGACACGACTGAGCAACTTCACTTTCATTTTTCACTTACCTGCATTGGAGAAGGAAATGGCAACCCACTCCAGTGTTCTTGCCTGGAGAATCCCAGGGACGGGGGAGCCTGGTGGGATGCCGTCTATGGGGTCGCACAGAGTCGGACACGACTGACGCGACTTAGCAGCAGCAGCAGCAGAAGCTTATTGAGAGAATCCTATCATGGAAAAATAATATGAAATTATGAATGCAAAACTGAGTACAAAAGTAGAAGGGGTTTGTGCAAGTGAGAGACCCAGAAGCTTAAGCGTTTGGGGCTTTAATAGCAATTCTACTCTGACCACACCTAAGCTGGAAAGTGGGTACCAATACTTCTAAACTGGGCTAGCAGTGCCCTCTAGTGGACATGCAGAGGAAAGCCTCAGAGAGTCCCGAAGCTCCGACTCAGCTACCAACAAAGCCAGGCAGGCCAGTTTCGCTGTTGGCCTCCCAGAAGTTTCTCATCACCACCTTCCGACCCCAGAATTGTGTAATTATTACTAGAGGCTCAGAGATCAGCACCTAGATGTACAGTTTCCTGTAGTTGAGTCTGAGGCAAGTAACTTTACACTTCTGAGTTTCAATCTCCTTTCCTGTAAATAATATGTATCTGAATATGATTAAATTAAATGTCTACTTCAGGGATGGTTCTAAGATTAAATAACATGAGCCGGCAGGCCTAGAGCCTGTGCTCCACAACAAGAGAAGCCACCGTAATAAGTCCGAGCATCACGACCAGAGAGTAATCCCCACTTGCTGTAACTAGAGAAACCCTGCACGCAGCAATGAAGACTCAGGGCAACCAAAAAAAAAGGACAGGCTCTTCTATAATCACAGTTCAATGGTCAAAAACAGACAATTAAAATACATGCAATAAATACTATTATCAACTCCACAAACTCTATTTCAGTTTTACCGACTGTCCAAATCATGCATCCAGTTTCATCACTTCATGTCAAATAGATGGGAGAAAAGTGGAAACTGTGACAAATTTTACTTTCTTGGGCTCCAAAATCACCACAGATGGTGACCTCGGCCACGAAATTAAAAGACTCTGGAAGAAAAGCTATGACAAATCTAGACAGTGTGTTAAAAAGCAGAGACAAAGGTGCATATAGTCAAAGCTATGGTTTTTCCAGTAGTCATGTAGGGATGCGAAAATTGGACCATAAAGAAGACTGCGCATCAAAGAATTGATGCTTTTAATTGTGGTGCTGAAGAAGACTCTTGAGAGTCCCTTGGACTGCAACAAGATCAAACCAGTCAATCCTAAAGGAAATCAGTCCTGAATATTCATTGGAAGGACTGATGATGAAGCTGAAACTCCAATACTTTGGCCACCTGATGCGAAGAACTGACTCATTGGAAAAGACCCTGATGCTGGGAAAGATTGAAGGCAGGAGGAGAAGGGGACGACAGAAGATGAGATGGTTGGATGGCATCACCAACTCAGTGGACATGAGTTTGAGCAAGCTCTGGGAGTTGGTGATGGACAGGGAAGCCTGGTGTGCTGCAGACCATGGGGTTGCAAAGAGTCAGACACAACTTAGCAACTGAACAGCAATACAAAAGAAAATCCAGGATCGTGCATGACATTCAATCGTTATGTCTTTCTGTCCCGATGAATTTGAGCCAGTTTCTCAATCTCACGTGCATACATGCACGTGCATACTTCACAACACTGGCATTTTTTAAGACTTTTTTAGAGCTGTTTTACACTTACAACAAAATTTAGGGAGAGGCACAGAGACTTCCCTGGCATTGACATTTTTAAGAGAAGAGGCTAATATTGTAGAACATCTTTCATTTTGGATTTGTCTGATGTTTCCTCATAATTAGATTTGGGTTGTGCATCTTGGTAAAAATAACACAAGAGTAATGTTTCCTTCCCAGTGCCTTGTATTAAGAAGCACATGATGTCAAGTTGTCCATTTGCTGGTGATGTTAACTTTGATGCCTGGCTAAAGTGGCCTTTGCCAGGTTGCCCCAGTAATGTTGCTGGGATTTCCTTTGTAAATAATAAGTACCTTGTGAAGAGCTAATTTGAGATTGTGTAACATCCATGACTCCCCAACTTTACTCACTATATCAGCATCCTTTGCCCACTCTCATCTCAGTTGTAATAGTTGCCAAATAGTGATTGTCTAACGCCATCTTTTTTTCTCTGTGTTTAGTTGGTTTTTCTCATAAGGCAGAGCTTTCTCTTCTAGCCCATTTTTTAATTTACTTGTTTATCTGTATCAGTGGACTCGGTGATTCTTCCTTAATTATGGGGTGTAATTTGCTACTGTGCTGTGCTGTACTGTGCTCAGTCGCTCAGTTGTGTCTGTCTCTTTATGACCCCATGGACTGCAGCCCACCAGGCTCTGTCCATGGGGATTCTCCAGGCAAGACTACTGGAGTGGGTTGCCATGCCCTCCTCCAGGGAACCTACTAATACCATTGTTTATTTTCATCCTCAAATGGTGCCGCCAATTTGGCCAGTAAGAAAGACTGGGAGATGAGTGGGTTTGGGGGCTCGTGAGAATAAAGTATATTTTTAAAGTCACAGGAAGACAGTGCTCAGCAAGCACCTGGGATTTAGAGCCAGACTGGAAAGTAATAGGATGTCATCCCTCCCATTTGCATATTGTTTATCTGTAGCCACAGTTTTACATACAAGAGCCCCACGAATAAGGAAGAGAACTCTAATCCCTTCCCTCTGTAGTTTAAAGTCATTAAAACGTGTCTTACAGACTGGGTAGCCCCAACCGGAGCTTAGTTGCTGGAAAGGAAGATACTGGGTGGAAGTTCACCTTCTAGAGAGGGGTTGGGAACTGAGGGGCATGAGGAAGAACCAATGACCTGGACTCTGAGATTCTGTCCTCGAGGCGAGGTGATGGTCCAGCCATCTGGCACTGTGGGTGTGCCAGGGGGACAAGACAAGACTGCCCTCATCCTCTGGGAACTCATCACTGAAGAGCTGGGACCCTTGGGGACCCATGTGACTCCCCAGCTGAGCGTAACACAGAGAGAAGGAGGAAGGCAAAGCAAGGGTCACAGGGAATGGGCAGTGCGCCGGGAGAACAGGGAGCGCTGCTGGGGACCAGGAGTGGCAGGATGAAAGCCAAATTGCGGGTATGTGACAGGACCTCTGAACATTTAGGAGACCGGAGGGAAAACCGGACCCCCCCTAAATAAATTGAGGGCTCAGAGCAGTTGCCATTTGAGCAGGTTTATATATGCAGCTGTGCTTGGGTCCATGCAATGGAGAACGTCAGGATACACTCTCTGCATCCCTGGGCACTGAACCAGAGTTATCAGCCTTCAGACACAAAGATGGGGTTGGGGAATGACTTGAGTTCTGATGGGGCCAAGAGAAAGTGAGTTCTCATCTTGGTGATGGTGGTAGTGGTGTTCAGTCGCTCAGTATCTGATTCTTTTGCAACCCCACGGACTGACGCCCACCAGGCTCCTCTGTCCATGGGATTTTCCAGGCAAGTATACCGGAGTGGGTTGCCATTTCCTTCTCCGGGGGATCTTCCCAACCCAGAGATTGAATCCACGTCTCCTGCATTAGCAGGTGGATTTTTTACCACTGAGCCACCTGGGAAGCCCTCTCATCTCAGTACTGCCATCAATTTACTGTGGGACCTTGAATAAGTCACTCTTCATATCTGAAAAACCAGTAGGATGAGGCCAGACAGTACAAAAGGAGTACTTATGAGAATACAATGTATGTCTCAAATGACTAAAAAGCAAATAATTTGGTATCTGTGAACATGTCCTTCAGTTTATTGGGTCATATAGAAAATTGCCAAATATGTACCCCATGTTGATTTTTCTTACACTGGACTTCACCAGGAGGTTGAAGCTTTGATCATATCTTCAAAGAGCAAAATTCAAGGGGTTATTAATGTATTTCAGGAGGTCTGGGTGTTTCCATCATCTAGGATTAACCTTAATTAGTCATCTCATAGGTGGAAGGCATGGAGAGGAGGGAGAGAGATGGAAGCCCCCAAGTAGAGACAGAAGAGAACTCAGGAAGCCAAGTGTAGTAAAAAAACAGAAGTTCATTCAACCACTTTGAAAGTAACCTGGTGATATCAGTAAAGGTAATGATATGCACTAGGTTATAGTATTTCCAGGCTTCCCAGGTGGCGCTAGTGGTAAAGAACTAACCTGCCAATGCAGGAGACAAAATGAGGGTTCAATCCCTGGGTCAGGAAGATCCCCTGGAGGAGGGCATGGCAACCCACTCCAGTTTTTTGCCTGGAGAATCCCATGGACAGAGAGCCTGGTGGGCTACAGTCCATATGGTCGCAAAAAGTCAGACACAACTGAAGCAACTTAGCACACACGAGTAGCATTTTCACGCCTAGCAGACTTCTCCAGGAAGCTCTCACACAATTGCACAGGGCACTCAAACAAGATTGCTGCACTACTGCTTATAACCATTTTTAAATATTTATTTATTTGGCTGTGCCGGGTCTTAGTTGTGGTGTGGGAGAGATTCAGAATTCAGGATCTTTAGTTGCAATACTCAAAACTCTTAGCTGCAGCATGTGGGATCTAGTTCCCCGATCAGGAATTGAATCCAGGCCCCCTGCATCAGGAGCTCTGAATCTTAGCCACTGGGCCACTAGGGAAGTCTCTAATAATGTTTTAAATGGATACAATGTAAATGCCCAAAGTGATGACAGTAAAAAAAAAAAAAATCTGGTACACTGTCACCATAGAATACTATGCAGCTCTGACAATAAATCACTTCATGTACGTGTGTCAACACAGATGGACAGTGAAGGCAAAATTTGTGTGTGTGCATTTTGCAGCTGGGTTTCTGATTTTGGTATTTCATGCCTTCTCTCTTTTTTTTGTCTGATCAGTCCAACTAGAAATTTACTCATTTTATAGATCTTCTCAAAGGACAACCTTTTGAAAATAAACCTTTATTTGGAATAATTTTAGACTTACAGAAAACTTGCAAAGAGAGTTGAGAAAGTTCTCATACACCCCTCACTCTGCAGTTTCAGGTTCCCCTTGTGTTACTATGTCACATTACTGTTGTATATTTGTCAAAATATAAGAAACCAACAATGATACATTACTATTAATGAAACTCTAGACTTTGGATGTTTCAGGTTTTCTATTAATGTCCTCGTTCTGTTCCAGGATCCATTACCCTGTATAGATTACCACTTTGCATTTTGTTGTGTTCATGTTTTCTGGTCTGTGACTATTTTTCAGCCTTCCCTCATTTTTCACGACCTTGACAGCCTTGAGGATACTGGTCAGGTGTTTTGGAGACGGTCCCTCAATTTGGGTGTATCTGATGTATTTTATCCTGATTTGGCTGGAGTGATGGATTTAAGGGAAGAATGTGTGCTCAGTCGCTTAGTCGTGTCCAACTCTTAGCGACCCCATGGACTGTACCCTATCAAGTTTCTCTGTCCATGGAATTTTCCAGGCAAGAATACTAGAGCAGGTTGCCATTTCCTACTCCAGGAGATCTTCCTGACCCAGGGATCAAATCTGAGTCTCCTGCAATGACAGGTAGATTCTTTACCACTGAGCCACCTGAGAAGCCAAGGGAAAAATACCTCAAGGTAAAGCGTCTTTCTCATCCTGTCATATCAAAGGTAACTAGTATCACTTGGTTAAGGTAGTGCTTGTCAGAATTCGACATCTACAACTACTACCTTCTCTCTCCATGACTATAGTCTTCAGAATTGAGTCACTAAGTCTAGCTAACGCTCAAATGGAAAGGTGGGAATTAAGCTCAACTTCCTGGTGGGGGCCAGGAGTGCCTGCATATCTTATTTGGGATTTTTCTACAGTGCATATTTGTCTTTTTTCCCCTATTTATCTATTCAATCATTTATATCGTTACGAACTCCTGTATATTTATTTCATAACCTTGGTTATGATCCAACAGATAACATTTAGTTAGTTTCTTGGATTGCTCCAGCTCTGACCATTGGGAACTCTTTCAGGTCAATTCATCTGTCCCTTTGACATACCCTCGTCCCCTCCCCCTCACCCCCACACCCCCCATCTCTCTTTGTGAAGAACTCGTCTTACTTGCTGGTACTGCAGAGTGCCTCAGGCTCATCTGTACTTTCTCTTCCCCAGCCCTGGAATCAGTTTTTCAGTTTCATTTCTTTTCTCTACCATTCGTCTGCTTTCCATTTTAATGATTTCTGCTCTTCCTCTATTATTTCCTCTCTTCTGCTTATTTTGACTTTAATTTTAATTAATTTCTCTAATATTTTTTTTTTTGGCTGCACTGTGCAGCATGCGAGATCTTAGTTCCCCAACCAGGGATGGAACTCATACCCCTGCAGTGGAAGCACAGAGTCCCAACCACTGGACTGCCAGTGAAGCCCCCAACCCACTGATAATTTCTTAAAGTGAAAGTTGATGTTATCGACTTGAAACTTTGAGACCTGTCTTGTGGACAGATTTAGTACCATAGATTTTAGTACTGTAAGTCTTCCTCAGAGCCCTACTTTAACTGCATCCCACACATTTTGATATGTTTCATGTTTTTTGTTTTGATTCAGTTCAATATGCTTCCTAATTTCCTTTTTGATGTCTGCATGATTTGAAGGTACGTTATTTAATCTCCAGATAATTGGGAATTTTCCATAGAGACATTATCTCTATGTCACTGATTTCTAGCTTAGTTCCATTGTAGTGAAAACATATTTTACATGACTTGAATCCTTTCTAAATTTATTAAGACTTTTTTTTATGGCTCAATGTATAGTGTATCTTGGTAAATGCTCCATGTGCTTTTACAAAGCATGTATGTTGTTGAGTGACACATGCTAGTAAAGTAATACTCAAAATTCTCCAAGCTAGGTTTCAATAATACATGAACCATGAACTTTCAGATGTTCAACCTGTTTTAGAAAAGTTAGAGGAACCAGAGATCAAATTGCCAATATCCGCTGGATCACTGAAAAAGCAAGAGAGTTCCAGAAAAACATCTATTTCTGCTTTATTGACTATGCCAAAGCCTTTGACTGTGTGGATCACAATAAACTGTGGAAAATTCTGAAAGAGATTGGAATGCCAGACCACCTGACCTGCCTCTTGAGAAATCTGTATGCAGGTCAGGCAGCAACAGTTACAGCTGGACATGGAACAACAGACTGGTTCCAAATAGGAAAAGGAGTACATCAAGGCTGTATATTGTCACCCTGCTTATTTAACTTATATGCAGAGTACATCATGAGAAACACTGGGCTGGATGAAGCACAAGCTGGAATCAAGATTGTTGGGGGAATCAATAACCTCAGATATGCAGATGACACCACCCTTAAGGCAGAAAGTGAAGAACTAAAGAACCTCTTGATGAAAGTGAAAGGGAAGAGTGAAAAAGCTGGCTTAAAGCTCAACATTCAGAAAAAAAGATCACGGCATCTGGTCCCATCACTTCACGGCAATTAGATGGAGAAACAGTTGAAACTGTGGCAGACTTTATTTTTGAGGGGCTCCAAAATCACTGCAAATGGTGATTGCAGCCATGAAATTAAAAGACGCTTACTCCTTGGGAGAAAAGTTATGACCAACCTAGACAGCATATTAAAAAGCAGTGACATTACTTTGCCAACAAAGGTCCATCCACTCAAGGCTATGATTTTTCCAGTAGTCATGTATGGATGTGAGAGTTGGACTATAAAGAAAGCTGAGTGCCAAAGAATTGATGCTTTTGAACTATAGTATTGGAGAAGACTCTTGAGAGTCTTTCGGACTGCAAGGAGATCAAACCAGTCAACCCTAAAGGAAATCAGTCCTGAATATTTACTGGAAGGACTGATGTTGAAGCTGAAACTCCAATACCGTGGTCACCTGATGTGAAGAATTGACTCATTTGAAAAGACCCTGATGCTGGCAAAGACTGAAGACGGAAGAAGGGGACGAGAAAGGATGAGATGGTTGGATGGCATCACTGACTCAATGGACATGAGTTTGCGTGGACTCTGGCAGTTGGTGATGGACAGGGAGGCCTGGCACGCTGCAGTCCATGGGGTCGCAAAGAGTCAGACACAACTGAGCGACTGAAGTGAACTGAAGCCAATTAACATGCTGCTCAAGGTTTTAGTGGCATTTCTGATTTTCTGTTTAGGTATTCTATCAGTTATTGAGAGCCGCTTGTTGAAATCTCTGATATAATTGTGTTTGTCTCTTTCTCCCTATAGTTCTTCTGACAACAATCTCTGATTTTCCTTGAGGTTCTGCCTGACCTACTCTTGGGTGAGGATGTGACCTTATTTAACCAATCAGCATACCCCATGCCTTTGCTCATACCGATTGCTTTCTGTTTGGACATACGATCCAATTCAGGAAAGAAGAGTCAATCCCATGATATCTACCAAAACAAACAGGAAAAAGAAACTTTCTCTCCAGGAATGTTGCTAGCAATAAAGATAATTAAGCCTGGAGCTATTAGAGTCACTACCTGGGGCCTGAGAATAAAGCCAGTTCAGAAGAAAGCACCAAAGAGAGATGTCAAGAGACCAGCTGGAGCTCCTCCCTGGATCCAGCCACAGCTGAATGCACTGGACACCTCAAAAATGTTAGCCAATAAATTCTCCTTTTCTGCTGAACTATTTTGAATTGGGTTTCTGTCACTTACAACTAAAAACATCCTGACCAATACTGAAGAAGAGAGAAATACATTGTTGAGTCTCTTAAATACTTAGCAAGGATGCTAATGTCAGGTAAGGTGTCCCAGAAGTGCAATCCCATACCATTTGGTGAAACTCGTTGCCAGTCTTTTTGGTAAGCAGGATAAGGGCTACGCAGGTCATTACGCTAGAGTTATTTTGTGTGTGTGTGTGTTTACCTTTGAGGGATATATTCAACAACTCTGTCTCAACTGTTTTAACATCTCAGCATCTCAAAGTTGTAAGAACAGTAATTAAACAGAATCTGATCTTCTACATAGTATAGAGGAAGAGAGAGCATGATAAGGCGAAAACGGCAGTGAACCAAGAGTCCAATAACCTGGTATCTAATCCTAATCTGATCACTAATTGACAGTATGGGTTGACACAAATCCCCCTGCTCCTTTTGACCTCAATTTGTAAGCCTGTAAAGTGATAAGAATGACTATATCGTCTTCAAGCACCTGTCCAGTTCTGGAATGGACAGCCTGCTAGGATAGAGGTTCCTAATTTTTGATAGGATCTAAACCCCAGAAAAATACACATGTGCACAAACACATAATTCTGCATAGAGTCGCATGGGTTTCACAACTCTAGAAGCCATTCTATATCTCTAAACTCCCTGCTCCACAGAAACTACGACATTAGCTTCTGCTTGGGCTTCTCTGGTGACAGGGAGCTCACTACCTTACAAAGTAGTCAAACATAACTGAACTGCGCTGGAAAAATTGATTCGTCTTCATATTGAACCAAGAGCTGCACACTGTAACTTCTACACCATTGGTCTAACTTCTCCAGAGCAAAATGGGGGGGGAAAAAAACACTTTCCCTCCTTTGTGTAGCAACTCTTCATTTCTCTGAAAACTGTTTCTAACTTTGAAATGCAAACGATTTATGGGGAGAAATGCAGATGACTTGCTATGCAAATTATTTTACAGTGCATTATTATAAAGATATATTCTGCATTATTATAAAGATATATATTCTCATCCCAAATACGCCAATCATTTAAATGCAGATGCTAAATTCCAGACAAGCAGCACTGGTATTAATCTGCATGGTCTAGGTTCTGCAAAGACAGGAATTATTGTATAAAAACATCTCGAAGGAAACAGCAGTCTTTTGGAAAGAGCACTTCAGTAAGAATCAGAAGTCTTAGAAGTGGCTGTTAGCCTGTCTTGCACTCCAACTACCTGTGTATCCTTGGGCAAGTCACTTAACCCCTCCCTCTGAACCCCATTTTTCATCTGTAAAATGTGACAGAACCTACCTCACAGCGATGCAGTGAGGATCAAATGCTGTCCTGTTCGTAAAGCTTCTAGCCCAAGCCTGACACAGAACAAATTTTTACTACAGACTACCTCCGGGGCTCCGCAAGCCCAGCGTCTCATTCGATGCGCTCGGCGCTCTTGCACCAGCGGGATTCCCCTTCCCAAGCAGAGTCTGCGCTCTGGGCTCGACTGAGGCTCCCTGGTCGCTCGCGCTTTTCTCTCCTTCTCCAAGATGGCGGCAGTCGGCGGCGCTGAGGCGGGATCCGGGCGAGCCTAGTGAAGGTAGCGGCGAGCGGAGCCCCCACGAGGCCGACCTAGGCCCCCACCCCCAGGCGGCAGCGGTCCCGCCCCGCCGCCACCCGCCGCCTCGGGCCGCGACACCTCCCCGAGAGCGTCCCGGGCCCTTCGCGGCCTAGCCCAGGGGCCGAGCCGGGGACTGGAGTAGCGGCCGCAGTCCGCCCCCGGGAAGGGGCTGGAGCGGGCCGAAGGAGGAAGGCGGGCGGGAGCTGTTCAAATGGGGAAGGCGGGAAAGTGCGGGCCGGGAGGGGGCGTGCGGCCGCCCCGGGGGCCTGCGGGCCGAGGCCGCCCCTCCCCCTGCCCGGCCGTCTCCGCCCTCGGGGGCGCCTGGAGCCGCCGGGACGCGGGAACCCGGGTCGCGGCAGCCTTGAGGCTCAGGACCCGGGACTTGGGGTCCCCGGGCTGTCAAGGGGCAAGGGAGCCGGGGTGACGGGAGGGCCGGGACGCGGCTGGCAGGAGTGGATGCGAGGAGCTTTCTTTTTTTTTCCCTCTTCGCCCAGCTTTGTTGAACTAGCTGTTGCTGCAAAACTGCCAGGAAAATCCCGTTGGTTTGCCGTGGGGACCACAAAAATGGTGGTCTTGGGGGCTCTTTGTAGTAATAACCTGTGTGGTATGTAATCTTTGCGTGCGACCCAGTTTGAACGTGCCTTCCTTGGTGGAATCTCCATCCAGACCCATTCCCCCCCCCACCCCCCCAAAGCTGTTGCTTGTAGATTTCACTTAATTTTTCTATCGGGCAGAAGAGGAGAACCATCTTATCTCTCTGCTACCTGATGGCTAAGTTGGTGGCTGATTATATTACCCCATAGCAGAATTAAAAAAAAAAACAAACCCTGAATCTAGAGTAGAGCCTGTTGATTGGATAAGGCTTGTCAAAATTTGTACTGCTGAGTTTTTTTGGAAATGTGTGTTGTCAGCAGATCTGTGTGGTGGTCGTGGTTCCGCTTAATTGCACCCCAATGAGAGGATTCAATCCCCAACCCTGGCTGTGGGGATCTCTGCAGTTTCCAGAGCTGGCAGGGGCTGTGAGTGCTGCATAGGTAGGTTCGTGGAGAAGGGAGTGGCAAGAATTCGGAGTCTCTGGGTTCTGAGATTGGAGGAAATCTGGGCGAAAATGAGAAGGCATCCCCTGCTCCTATCCTCGAAGTAACAACAGCAGCAATTCAGAAACTGGCAACAGCTGTATGTTCATCTTCCTTTTCCTGCACCGACTGGCAGCTTGAGTTCCTGAAAGAAGGGCTGGAAGAAGAGAACATGGAATCTTGAAAATCTTGAACAAGGCTTGCCTCTTGAACTGGACCCGCGCCTCAGGATTTCGCTTACTGCCCCGGTTTCCGAGGCTTATTTGGTCTTTTTCAAAACACCCTTACATTTTGGGATGAAGAAGCTTACTGGTGATTGCTGGGGCTCAGATGAACTCAAAACACCATCTTCCGAAACTTTTTTTTCCAAAGTACTTGTAATTTGGGCTTTCAAAATAACAATGTACTGTGTCTGATGATTTCCCCTTTTTTCCTGATTGCTTTGACAACTCGGAAAACAAAGCCTGAACATCACCATATACTTATCTACAAGTGGAAGAGTAGCTCTGTCTCATCTTTTTCATCTCTTGAAGAGAAGTCCACAAGTTTGATAATTTGCACCTTCCAAAAGTACACATTTTTCATGATGGCATATTTCTTACTTCTACAAACAACATAAATAATGAACTTTTACTTCTGTTGTCACTTCTTAACCCACTGAGAGGAACATAATTGTAAAATTATCCTGCCTCTTGAAGTTGACAATTTTGAATTCTATACACACCAAAATTTATGGAGTTCCAAAGAATAAGCTTTAACATCTAAATGAGTTTTTACATTTGCCAACATTTAATGTAATTATGGCCTCTGTTTTCTAATGTGAATATCTAGCCTAATATTTTTCAGTTTTATTAATCCTCACAATCTGCTGCCTAAGCCTGGACTCTGAATTTATCATGGATAATGTTCAAGACCTGGAAAGAACATCAGGAGAGTTATCTTATATAAATGTTGCCCTAACTCTGCCTTTCCTCCACACTGTTGCTTGAGACTTCTTTATCTGGTTTCATCTTCCTTCTATGAGTCAGCATCCAAAACTAACCCCTGGGCTGCAATAATATCCTCACTTGAAAGAACCTAGAAGTTCAGGGTCTATCAGTCTGCCCAAGCTGTGAGTGAGATAGACCATTGTGTCTAATTTTAGTTTTTTAAGCTCTTGACTGTCCCAGTTCTTTACTGAGTTGGACTTGCCTTCAGGCCCCATTCATTTTTTACTATAGGTTATTTAATCTTGTAATTTATAAAATGCTCCTCCTGTGTCTTTAGAAAAATTAAATAGTAGCAGACCTAATTGTAATACAAAATGCCAACACCAGCACATGTTTTCTGTGCTGTTCTGTGCCTCTGAGGATCAGCTCCTAGTTTTCTGTTCCCTTGTACAGTTTTTTCATCCACTGGTTGTTTTTCAAAGCAGTCAGTTAAGAGACCATGAGTGCCTTTTCATATTCCAGTAAGTGACATCATTGTTTTCTTTCTGGAGCTGTCTTCAGAGCTACTTATTCCTATTCTGACTGTTAGTTGTTCAGCTCTGTTTTATGTTAGTTTTGATATTACCAAAGGGAAGGCCTGGTTATAAGTCTCAGGACCTGCCTTCACTTCATACAGAAGAGCATTTTGTTCTTGACCACAGATTGGTGGCTGCATTGGCGTTGAATATTTCAGATTTTTTTTGCCCATTATTTCTCAAAGATTCTTAGCCAGAATCCATTTGGCATGGAAAACATTTAACTTGAGGTCACAAGTGGTGATATTTCTTGGCATTATCAGCCTGTGAAAGTGAATGGGGTCCATATACTCTTCTAATAAACTTACTATGCTTTAGTGCCAGTGAGCAGATATGCTGTTTTTAAATGAATGGATGTAATTCCCTATGATGGTGTCCTCCTCTGACCCCTCCTGGAGTTGCACCATGTGGGTGGACAGGGGGCAACAGTCATTTCTATTTGAGAAAGTTTAATACTTAGTACTGGAACATGAAAAACTGGCTATATTGTGAATTTCTACATGAGACCCGACCTCATATCCCCATAATTTCCTGCAAAAAGCCCTTTGAGTAAGCAGTTCTCCAATTATTTGTAAAAGAAATTTCTTCACTTCACTCAAGCTTCTCTTACCTTGACCAAGTCCATTCTTCTTTCCACTCCTTAGGGAAGTGGAGAAATGCTTTTTTACATTTCTGAATGTTACTTGTAAATCGTTCTTGGTAATACTTTTTCTATTTTCAACATAAGCTTATCTGTGCATTGTATCTTATCTGACTTGTGTAAGTAGGTCTTTTTTCTTTTGGTTTATTTTAAATGTAACTCTTAGGAAAGTTTCCCTTGTTCATTCATCTTTTCTTTCCCAAAAGTTACATACTTCACAATTACCTGTACCTTCCTCAAAGGGATTGTCAGTATCTTGTTGAAGTGTCCTTCAGCATTTCTAAACTCCACTATAGTTATGAAGGTAAAATAAAAGTAAATAATCAGATCAACTTTTAAGCATTTCATTAACAGAATGAGGACATTTTCAATATATTTAGTATGTAAAATTTAAACTTCCTGCAAAAACTTTTCCTGCAGGAATTGTGACATTGCCTGTCCTAAAAATATTTGAAGAACCTTACCTTCGAGTGTGGTTTATGGCTCATCATCTTCAAAGTCAAAATGGACATATAAACTAGAATGCCAAAAAAGTAATTTTAACTAATTTAAAGCAGTATTTAGAACACTTAAATTTTAATAGTTCTTCAAAGTAGTGAAAATCTTAATAATGATAAAAATTTCATCACCAGTGGACAGGTGGCAATTCCTCCTTATTTTCATCTGTGAAAGTGAAAGTTGCTCAGTTGTGTCCCACTCTTTGCAATCCCATGGAGTTTTCCAAGCCAGAATACTGGAGTGGGTAGCCTTTCCCTTCTCCCAGGGATCTTCCCAACCCAGGGATCGAACCCAGGTCTCCTGCATTACAGGCGGATTCTTTACCAGCTGAGTCACAAGGGAAGCCCATTTTCACCTGTAGCCTTTAAGAAAGGCTTCATAGCATTAAAGCTGTTTTATGGGCAACTACTGTAAGAAGTGTGCCTACTTTTACACTTCTGTGATTTTGAGCAAATTCAAAGAGCCCAACAAAATACACACCAAAAAATTATGCTCTCAAGATCTTTACTATCCCTGTCATGTTGTCATCATTTCTGCTTAAGCTGCAATACAACAGATTTTAGCCTGTCACCAATTCAACCAGTAGGATGTTGTGGTCTCAAATGCGTGGCATGATCTGTCTTCCTCTGCATCCTGCTTTGTCTGTGCATTTTGTGACCGTAATTGAACCTAACCCTCTGACTTCATGTCGGCTTTCACCCTGTCTCAGTGTTACTAGACCTGTTGGCATTTCGCAAGTTCTCATGAATTTTTGAAGTTTTTTTTTTAATGGGAGGTATTTTATATACTTCCCCAACTGACACCTTTAATTCATGAATCAAATCGAATTAAGCCTAATGCACTTGCTACAGCTTCATCCCTAGTATATTTACAAACAGAGGAGGTGGTGACAAGACACTCCTTTATTCCTTGCTGCCCTTCCAGTCCGCCCTTGGATCACTTCGCATTTCCACCTGGAAGGTTGCTTCTCCACAGTGATTTCGCATTACAGGAGGGTTTTCCTTCTTTGTTTCTCAGACCTGGTCCTGTAGACGGGAAGGAGCCTGGACACAGGGACCCCATTCTCAAAGGCCCTGCAGGACCGCCATGGCTTATGATGACTCCATGAAGAAAGAAGGTATGACCCCTTAACCTGAGAAGCATTCCAAAGGGGGTGTCCTCTTCAATCCTTGCAGCCCATGGACATAGAGACCAGGACTGGCCATCACAGCCTGGATTCCCAAGTGATGACCCAGAGCACTAGTAAAACTTCACATCATCCCCAGACTGGGCCCATGGAAACGCAAACTGGGACAGGGTTCTAACACAAGAGTCTGAGCCATAAGTCTCTGTAGTCTTTGGGGTGATCCCCAGCAGCACTCGTGGTCCTTGCCAGCTCCAGTGTGCAGGAGCCTGGGGATAGGAATCACACAGTGGACGCCCACAGAGCAGCACAGCACATGAATCCTTATTCTTTTCAGCCTTACCTCTGCAAGTCTGTGTCCACCAGCCAAATCACAACTAAGAAACCATGTCTCAGGATGCACCTTGGGCCTTTGCATAGCATGGAAGCGTTGTTTCTTCAGGTCTGATTTCTTGTATTCGCAGCCAAGTCGTCAGGACATAATGCTTGTCCCCTCGGATCTAGCCCTGTGTTCCAGTGGACTTACCAAATGACATGATTCTAACTTGGAAATGGAGGGACTGTTGCATTTCATGGGTGGTGATGCAGTCGTGACTTACTTGACTTTCTCATTTCCTTTCCCAAACGAATCTGTGCTTCTCAGATTGCTTTGATGGTGATCACAGCTTTGAGGACATAGGGCTAGCTGCTGGCCGAAGCCAACGAGAAAAGAAACGTTCTTACAAAGATTTTTTAAGGGAAGAGGAAGAAATCGCTGCTCAGGTCAGGAATTCTTCCAAGAAGAAATTAAAGGTAAATTCTAAACATTTGAATTAGGAACATTTAAACTAGTTCATAGCGTGTTTCCTAGTATTCGAAGAAAGATGTTTCTTTGAAAAACATTTAAAAAGAAAGATAAGCATCATTCACATCTTTTTTTTTTTTTTTAACTATTTCCTGTGTGGTACTTTATTTTCCAAAGTCAGAAATCGTCAGAAAACAAGATTGGTTCCAAAGTGCCTGTGCCTCGTCGTCTTATTCGTTGCTCAGTTCTCCTTCCTCTTGAATTCCAGGACAGTGAACTTTACTTCTTGGGGACGGACACGCACAGGAAAAAGAGGAAGCATTCCTCCGATGACTACTACTATGGAGGTGAGGCTGGGGAGCAGCAGCAGGCGGGACAGACACTTCACTGGTTCTTGGAGTCGGGGTAGGGGAGAGAGATCCAGATGTTGCTGACTCAGTGGCCTATTTAACAGGAGAGTGGTTCTTGTTCTGAGTGCCGATAAACCAGTGTGAAGGAGGAGAGAGGTGGAGGGCTGGTATTTTGGAGGATTCAGCATAGAAGAACAGTCTTCATTTGTGATACACCAGGTACCAGGTTCCTTCTCCCCCCAATCATCCACTTATCTTGTGCCCATTGTTATTAGCATCCCTCTTGCCATTTGTAGTCCTGGGCCCTCCAGCCTGCGCCTGTGGGTTCCTTCTCACTCCAGCGCGTATCCACTCACAAGACCAGCTTTTCTTAGCTATATTATACACTTAGCTGACGAGACCGACTCTTTGCTAGAATGGATTTGTCCTGAACCCAGAAACAAATGATGCTTTGTCTTCAGTGTAATCTAAAGTTGTAACTACTCGTAACCCCGCAGCCATGGTCCATCCTTCTGAGCATGCTGTCTTTGGTGGCTTGTGAAGACTCAGTGAAGAAAAACATCTTGAGTGGCAAGAACTGTCTCCAGGGTCAGAGGCAGGATCTACCAAGCCAAGAAGCACGTGGGCATCATCTCTGAATGTTTACAATCAGTTGAAGGGCCTCCCCTCCAGTCATTCCTGTTAGCCTCTTCCTCATCTTAGTTGGGGGTTTTTGGTGAGAGAGAAAACTTGTTGGAAGTTACTCTGCCATAGGGACAATTACTTCTCTTGATTACTTCTAGATATTTCATCTTTGGAGCCGTCACAGAAGAAAAAGAAAAAGTCCAGCCCACAGTCTGCTGATACAGCTATGGACCTATTGAAAGCGATCACTTCCCCTCTGGCCACAGGCACCAAACCCTCCAAAAAGACAGGAGAAAAGTCATCCAGTTCCTCAAGTCATTCAGAGAGTAAGAAGGAACACCACAGGAAGAAAGTCAGCGGAAGCAGTGGGGAGCCATCCCTGGAGGATGGCAGTTCCCACAAATCCAAAAAAATGAAACCGCTCTACGTGAACACAGAGACACTGACCCTTCGTGAGCCTGACGGCTTAAAGATGAAACTTATCCTCTCGCCCAAGGAGAAGGGGAGCAGCTCCGTTGACGAGGAGTCTTTTCAGTACCCCTCTCAACAAGCGACTGTGAAAAAATCCTCTAAGAAGTCAGCTCGGGATGAGCAGGGTGCTTTACTCCTAGGTCACGAGTTACAGAGCTTTCTAAAAACAGCCCGGAAGAAGCACAAGTCATCCTCAGACCCACGTTCGTCTCCTGGCCCCGAAGGCTGTGGCTCTGAGGCCTCCCAGTTCACAGAATCCCACAGTGCTAACCTTGACCTTTCAGGGCTCGAACCTATCCTGGTAGAATCAGACTCCTCCTCTGGCGGGGAGCTAGAGGCTGGGGAGTTAGTGATCGATGATTCTTACCGGGAAATCAAGAAGAAAAAGAAGTCAAAGAAGAGCAAAAAGAAGAAGGACAAGGAGAAGCATAAAGAGAAGCGACACTCCAAGTCCAAGAGGAGTTCGGGGCTTCCCCCTGCTGCCGGGACAGGAGAGGTCCCTGCGCCGCCTGCCCCCGCTCCCAGCCTCCCATACACCGGAGCTGCCGCCCCGCCCCCGCCACTTCCCAGCCTCCACACAGACGGGCACAGCGAGAAAAAAAAGAAAAGAGAGGAGAAGGACAGAGAGAGAGATCGAGGAGAAAAGGTAAGGCATTTTTTTAAAGTATGGTGGAGGACAGGAGGTGAAGCAGGCTTTTCCTTGACCGTAGTAAGTGGACTCGGAATTAAGCAGGTGAACCATTGGGAATGTAGCAAGCTAAATCCACTGGAGTGATGCAAAGTATAAAATAGCACCGGGCTTCCCTGATGGGTTAGGAAAGAACATTGTAGAATCTCTAGTCCACTTTTTTTTTATAACAGAAACAGCAGTCTTATTGAAATATAATTCTGATGGCTCAGACAGTAAAGAATCTGCCTGCAATGCAGGAGACCCGGGTTCAATCCCTGGGTTGGGAACATCCCCTGGAGAGAATGGCTACCCACTCTAAGTATTCTTGCCCGGAAATCCCAAGGACAGAGAAGCCTGGCAGGCTACAGTCGATGGTTTGCAAAGAGTCGGACACAACTGAGCAACTAACACATTCACTCATAAAATAGTACCGATGGAACAAAAATAGGAGCTACCTTAATTATTCATGGGTTTTCTTGAGAGAGTTGTTCTCCCACTGTGCCAAGCATGGGTTTAGAAATACCGAGGTTTTTTCTGACTGGCCCTTGGAATTCATAGAAGGAGCCAAACCCAATTTCTTTTACTCAGCAGTGCAGTCTGCCTAAGGCAGAGAGAGATGAAAAGGTATTCATTCTGTGAGTTCATCTTGAAAAACAGATTTTTTAAATTAGAATGACAAAATTAGGTAATGGCTTCCCACTAACTGATACTGGCTACGGTGTGGTGTTCCTTTTAGTGTCAAAGATGTGTTCTCTTGCGTGTGAGTGCTTTCTGTGTGCCAAGACCAGTGCTGCCACACGAGTTAAGAGGTGGGAAGAGGAGCAAGGGGCCTATAACTCTTGATCTCAGGAAGCTCACCGTTTGCTGAGAAGAGAGGAATAGAAATCAGCCACCTTGGTTTGATTTCTGTCTCACAACTCAAGAAATTTCCTAGCAGTTGTACTATGGGGGCTGATGACTGTGTCACTACAGGTTTCCTTTAAAAGATGAACTTTTTTCCCCCAGTTATCAAAGTAGCATGTTATTTGTCTAGAAACTTAGAAATTCAGAATAGTAGAAAAAAATCAATCATAGTTTTTACCACCCAAAGACAACCATTTTCTTCCTTTCCCCTTCAAAGTTAAATGTCAGGTAAAATCAGAAAAGAAAAGCAACTAAGAAAGAGAAAATCAACTATAATAAGAATATGGGATTGGTGATTTCATTTCGGCCTATAATTGAGGCACAAGTTACTTTCCCCACTAGTAAGATTGCCGTTTAAGAAAATATACAAATCAGAAAGAAAAAAACTGTACCTTCTGATCTAAGGATCATCAAGAACTGGACAGTCAGATTCCAGGGCAGGTTTTATTCATTGTTTATTCCAAAATTATTTCATGAAGTAGTACATTTCCTGTGTAAGATACTGTTTATTCCAAGAATTTCCACTCTAGTGATACATGCTAATGCCATTAATTAATCTCCTGGTAAATGTGAGGAAGGCAAGGTGGTCACAGAAACCTTAAAGGAGAAAAAGGTTATCAGCAGAAGGGAACACATGGAGGCAGAGAGATGTTTAGGAAGCAGGACAGCAAAAGAGCTGAACTCCAGTCCTGTGTTTCCAACTGTCTGATAATATTTCTACTTGAACACCTTGGCTACCTCAGACTGTGTGTCACTCATGAAGCTCATCACCAGGCCCCTAAACCTGGTTTAGCCTTTCCCCCTCCATTACCTCCTATAACCCTCATGTCCTACCAATCTATATGCTTATTATTTTTTTCAGTACTTTATTACGAAGTTTTTCAAGCTAAAAGCATTAAAGAATTGTAGTGAACACCATATGCCACCCATTGAGATTCTGCAGTTAGTATTTTGCCATTTGCTTCATCATCCATCCGTTTATCTTATCTTTGTTAATGTATCTTTAAGTTGTATGTATCATACACTTCACCCCTAGACACCTCAGTTTGCATGTCATTAACTTAAGCTCAATATTTGTCTTCTGGGCTTTTATTAGGTAAAATTCACATATGGTAAAAATGCACAAATGTTAAGTTACCATCTGATGAGTGTTGATATGTTCGCACACCTATTTGACCAAACCTCTATCACAATATAGTGCTTCCCTGGTGGCTCAGATGGTAAAACATCTGCCTGTTGTACGGGAGACCTGGGTTCGATCCCTGGGTTGGGAAGATCCCCTGGAGAAGGAAATGGCAACCCACTCCAGTACTCTTGCCTGGAAAATTCCATGGGCTGAGGAGCCTGGTAGGCTACAGTCCATGAGATCACAAAGAGTCGGACACGAGTGAGTGATTTCACTTTCACTTTCACTGTCACAATATAGGTACTACCCTCATCACAGATGCTCAGAGGTATTTCTCGTACCCCTTCTCAGTCAGTCCCACTGTTCTGATTTTTTTTTTCCAAACTTATAGTTCACTTTTACATTTCCCTCCACTTAAGGGTTGAGCCTGATATTCTTCCTCTTTAATAGCTTCCACACTTTTATGCCCTCTATCACCACTGCCTCATCTCTCTCAGTACTTAATGTAATAAATGGCCCTCTTTCCATCTCTTCCCCCATGCAGTTAATTAGTCTTACACTGATGCCAGAATGAACTTAAGTATCACTTGATGATGACAGTGGTCCACTCAACATCCTCAGTGAATTTTTACTGTCTTCATGTTAAACCATAAGCTCCGAGGGGACCAAGATCATGTCTGTCTTGCTGTCCACTCTGTCCCTAATACATAATCTGCAGTCTGGCCCGTTGTCAAAAATCAATGAATGCTTGTTGAATGAATAAATATCAAAGTCCAAACACTTGCCCAAGCATTCATAATGGTGATTTAGCCTGAAACCATCCTTTTCAGCTTTACCTGCTAGTAGTCTGATTTGCATGCAACTGTGCAGAAACCAGACTTGCTCCTCACAGTCTGACCTCCACTCCTTGGATTGTATTTTGCGGTGACCTTCTTCCCCTTGTTTTTCCTCCACATAGTGAAGCTCTACTTCCCCTTAAGACCCAATCAAATGCCACCTCCTCTAAGATATCCTGACCCTCCAGTTACAAGTAACTAATGAATTCCCAGAAAACCCTTGCTATGGGCAGTTACTGCACTTATTTTCTTCTTTATATTGGATTTGTCTTTGTGTGTATTCCGTTTCCCCTATTGAAGATGGTAAGCTCCTTGAGGATGTTTTAGCTCCTTAGGGACTCTTTTAGCCACCTACTGTGATTGCTTTCAACTCCTTAATGTCCTTGGTAGGCTTTTTGTGACGCATGTCAAATGAATGAATATGTGGGTGAAAACAGCATCAAAAATGTAGGTTGTAAACAAATGGTAAAGAATCTCCAATGCCAAAGTGAGGGATTTGGCCATGGCACTTTGGGTTCTGAGCAGGGCTTAAATATGCAGTAAATGATAATTGAAGAATAAAATGATGAAGCTATACCTGGTGGCTTAGACTGAGCAGAGACTTGAGACAGACCACCCAGGAAGTTACTATAGTCAGAGATCAGTAATGAAAGCCTGTTAGAAATAAAATTGAAGAGACAGATTCAGGAGAGACTCTGAAGGAAAAAGTGACAAGATCTGGCAGCTGGACTTGGCTCTGGGGAACCAGAAACATGAGTGAGTACATAGATGTCCCTTCAGGTTTTGAAGATAAAATTATATTCTCAAGGGTGAGGACTTATTTATAACTCCCCCAAATGGTGAGTGATTGCTAGTGAAAAATGAATTTGAGTTTATAGCAAAAAGTCTTACTGTGAATCAGTATTTGATTGTGACTGTCCAGAGCTGAAACCCGATTACTCTGAATGCAATTCTTTATTTCTCCAACAGATTATTTATGGGACATACACTGAGTTTTCACTGTGTATGAAAATTTCCATGGAGCTTTAAAAAAAAGAATCCTTCCCTGGGCTTTGTTTCAGTATAAAAAGGAACTATCTGAGGGACTTTCCCAGTGGTGTAGTGGTTAGAACTCAGCACCTCCACTGCAGGGTCCATAGGTTTGATCCCCGGCTGAAGAACTAAGATCCTGCATGCTACTTGGTGTAGCCAAAAAAAAAATAGAACTATCTGAAAATTCACCTCAAGATAGAATGGAAGGCTTCAGGAACAGCTTTCCCTTGGCCTGCAGAAAACACACATGAGGAGCTCACTGTGAAAGTGTGGTAGGCCTCTGTGTGCCCTTTCTACCCTAGGTTCTGTGACCAGGACAGCAGTAAATGTGGAGAAGCAAAAGAATGTCTGATTTGGAAGAAGAAGAAAAGTTAGGTGTAGATTCCAAGACATAACAATCTAGAGGTTCAACAGAGCTAAGTGGTGAAGAACGTGGCCATGGAGCCAGCCCTGTGGGCTCCATTCCTGGCTCTGCCACTTAGAAGCTGTGCAGTGCTAGACACGTTGCACAACTTCTCCATCTACAAGTTGGGAGTGAGGATAGACCAACCTGGTAGGGTTGTTAAGGGTTCAGTGAGGTGATACATGGAAAGGTGTTTAGGGCCTCTGTATGCCAAGGCCCTCTGGGGTGCCAACAGCACAGGGGTACTACGGGATTTTTTTCAACATTAAAATTTCAGGAGAAACAGCCATGCTTGCCATCTGTGAAGTACCTTCTGAACTATTGGAGTGAAGTAATCCTCAGTTTTAACATCTTTTTCTACTCCGTGCCTTTCCATAATGCTGTATCTTTTCAAAGCTAGGTTTTCAGTGATTGCTGTGATAAAAAGCATATACTCTCTGGTGGTGCAGTGTTTAAGACACTGGTTTCTACTGTAAGAGGCACAAGTTCAATCCCTGGTTGGGGAACTAAGATCCCACATGCCATACAGCTAAAAAAGTAAATATGTTTTTTAAACAAGGAAATTAAAAACAAAAACAAAAACATATACCGCTTGAAGACCTGCACAGGCACCGTGACCCAACAAAGTTTGGAAACCCTTGACTTTGCACAGTGTTTGGCACTGCCAGGCTCCTCTGTCCATGGGATTTCCCAGGCAAGCATACTGGATCGGGTTGCCATTTCCTACTCCAGGGAGTTCTTGTCCTAGTTGCTACTTACTAGACTTGTTCTCTGGAGATGGCTTCCTCACTTGCCTGCTCACTTGTGAAATGGGCTACTTAGAGTAAATCAGGTGAACGAGTAACATGCTTGGCACAGGGCATGGCTCAATCAAGAGCTGCTGTTACAGCAACTGTTGTTTTCATCCCAGGTTCCTTGGAAGCATAAAATATACTTGAAAACATGTTTTCAAAACTTTTTTTTTTTCAGCCACTCATTTCACAAATTAGAATAAGCAAGGGGGTGCTGCTTTTATGGTTTTGTTTCTGTTTTGTTTTTTCATGTTAACACCCACCTTTTCGGAAGCCACCTCTGCAACTAGCAGTTAAGAACCAGAAAGAAAACAGGGTCCCTAAGGAGCAAAAGGAGATGTTACAGAACGAGTTTACAACAGATCCTTGGAACACTTCATGGGCTCTGGGGAAGGGGGAACATCAGCTGGAGATGCATCAAGAGGCCACTCTGGCCCTATTCTTTTCTTCACAGTCTTAACGAACAAGCACGCAGCCTGCTTCACATAGAAGCAGATGAGGGACTACAAATGAATGTGCTTTTCACACACAATTCTGACACTTGGTTATGCATAAAGTACATATTTATTCTGCCCTTACATTGTGCCAGGCCCTGATCAGATATAGTGTCAACTCTCAAACAGCTCTCGATGTGGTAAGAGGGTTTGGAAAGTACCCAGTGGGTTGAACCTCAGCAGAGATGCATGCCGAGTGCTGAGGAGAGCCTGGGGGTGACCAGGAAGCATTCAGAGGGAGGCAGCACCCAAACCGAATCTCAAGGCCAAATAGGAATTGTTGAGTGGAAAGGAGGAGTGGGCATTCCAGTCAAGGAGTGGAGAATGCATATGAAGGCACAAGAGGTGGTAGGGTGTTCAGAAACCAACAGGAAGTCTAGCCAACCGAAAGGTAAAAGAAACCATGTGGAAGGCAGGAAGAAGCAGGCATTAGTAAATTACAGTGGGAATAAGAACTTTGCTATGGAGTTGCTCATATGTTCTAAGAACTGCACTAATTTTTTATCTATGGTGTACTGATGAATTTCCACAAGAGCCCAATGAGGTGTAGGTATTTTTATGTCCATTTCACAGAAATGAGCTCAAAAAAGTGAAATAACCTGCCCTTGGATACATACCTGTTGAGTGGCAGTACAAGGGTTTGACTCCAAGTTGTTCTGATGACAGGACCCAGAAAGAATGTTTAAATTCTACTCAGTAATGTAATATGAGAGAGAGCAGAATTAGATTCCCATTCAGAAGGGTTAAAACAGAAGCTTTGGTGTGAAAACTTGACTGTTCTGGTACCCTTTCCTTTGGCCAGTACAGATTGAGAGATCTCAGTGAGGTTAGTTCGGAGGAGCATCAGATGATGACCCTGCCAGTTCCTGGGTAAATGCCTCAGGTATCTGGTTCTCATCTTAAAATGGCAGGAATAATGAAACCTACCTTGTAGGATTGTTGGGAGCGATAAATGAGTTTCCACAGGTAAAGCCTTGGTAACCGTGTCTCCTGCACAGTATTAACATCAGTGAAGAGGTTGGGTTCCGTCATCAGCAGAAGGAAGCCAAGTTTATTTAGAAGACCTGTAAATTATGTTTTGCCAGGTTCCTCTGTCCATGGGGATTCCCCAGGCAAGAATCCTGGAGTGGGTTGCCATGCCTCCTCCAGGAGATCTTCCCAACCCAGGGATCGAACCCAGTCTCCCACATTGCAGGTGGATTCTTTACTGACTGAGCCACCAAGGAAGCTGTTTTATCCTTTAAAAATAGGTTCTTAAACTAGAGTCCTAGATGGGCTCAAAGAACGATTTTTATCAGACTTTCACAAAGAGTTCTGTGCTCTAAAGGAGTTCAGCATGACTGCTTTATACAACACATTAAGAAGTTGCTCTTGGAAGGTCTTGATATTGTGACACATCTTCAAACATTTAAAGGAGGTCTGGCTGTAAAATTACTGAGTCATGCTTAAGTGGATTTGTTGTAGTTATTTGCTGCTAGTAATAAAGGACCCAAGTTTTCGAAGTATTAACAATTTTGTTAAGGAGAGCCCACAGTTATTCCAGATATAACCACTATAAGTCACAAGAGTTTGGGAGTAGGGAGAGGGATTGAATATTTGTATAATAAGTGGGAAAAAAGGGTTTACCGGTTTGTTATTTAGTTGCTAAGTCGTGTCTGACTCTTTGAGACCCCATGGACTGTAGCCCACCAGGCTCCTCTGTCCATGGGATTTCCCAGGTAAGAACTCTGGAATCGATTGCCATTTCCTTCTCCATTTCCAGTTTGGGGGTGGGGGAGGGGTGGTGATTTATTGTAAATAACAAATGCTAGACTTGAATATATTAAAATCCTATTTCTACTATAAAAATAAAAAATTTAGTGTGTGAGCTTACCTGGAGATCCAGTGGTTAAAACTGGGCTTTAGTGCAGGGGTCTCAGGTTCAATCCCTGATGGGGAACTAAGATTCTAACATACTGTGCGGGGCAGCAGAAAAAAATTTCTAGGGTGAAATTACTGGCCTTGCATTTAGAATCATATGGAAATGTTTTGTTTGTCTAGAGATCATCCATTATTTGTGTTATTTCTAACTGTTAATTTATAAAAAAATGGCTATGCCCTGGAAAAAAATTTAACCCTCAAGTTTGAATTCCAAACTTTGGATCCTTAGGCTGGAGTTGCATCTTATAACACAAAGGTTAGGTTCTAAGGTCAGCACATAAGGTGAAAATTCTTCAGAGTTTCCCTTGAAAATCCCTTAGGAAGGCTGAAGGCCAGTAGATGCTCAGTCCAACAGAATGGCAGCCCATTCTTCACCAGATGAAGTCATTGATGTATATTGAGAAGCCATAATTTTCTTTTTTAAATTATGTCAGCTCCAACATCAGACTCACCCTTGGGTAGTGAGGTGCACGCACTGAGGGAGACATACAGGAACTGTCTGAGGAAAGCAGATTTATGCTTTCTGTCACACTTGCTCCAAGGACTGGGTTCTCAAAACAGAATCACCCAGACAAATCAGTCCATTGCTCCCTCTCTCTCTCATGACCAAATATAGAACTGTGAACTCATATCTTTCTCTGTAATGCCACTTCATTTTCTCTTGAGCCCAATAAATTGAGATTTGAAAGGACTAGAACACTTAGCGCGTCTGGGGATATGAGGCTGCTACTCAATTAATAAAGGAGATACAGCACCTAGAACTCACTCCTGTAACATCTCTGAACAGGACTGGCTTCATCAGAAGAATACTAAAACTAAGACCTTTACTATTTAAATGAAATGTTTGAAGGCCTTACCGCTGTTTTCTTTGTCTGATTTAAGTCAGATAGATTCACCCTATCCCCCTTCACCAGAATTTCTATTTTTAAGAAAACTCATATTGGCTTTTTGGATGCTACAACTTCTATTGTAAAAAAAAAAAAATAGAGGGAATAGAAATTAACTTTTCTATTACGGCATAACAAATTACCACTATCCATTTGTTAACATCACCTCACCATCCTACAGATCAGAAGTCCAGCCAGGTCTCCTCTCAGCCCTCTGTTCCGTTTCTCACAAGGCTAAGCCACGTGTTGGCTAGAACTGGGTTCTCAGCTGAGGCTAGAGGTCCTCTGCCAGGTTGTTGGCAGCATTCAGTTCCTTTCAATGGTAGAACTCATGGCAACTTGTCTCCAAGTTCAGGGCCAGTAGGGGAGTGTCTTCTGTTGGGTCTCACCTCCTTTAAGGTCTCACCGAATAACATGTTGAGGTCACAAAGAGTCGGATGCGACTGAACTGAACTAAACTGGATAAAACATCAGGCCCACTCAGGATAATCTCTCTTTGATTCACTTGGATTCAATTTGCTTAGGAACCTTAATTACATCTGGACAGGTTCTTAGGAACATTAATTAATAGCAAAAACTCCCCTTTTGCCATATAACACAATACGATCCATGGGAGTGACACCCTCTGGTATTCACTGGTCCTGCCCACGGTCGAGGGAGGGTGCTTTACAAGGCGTGTCCACCAGGGGGGCAGAAATCTTGGGTGCCATCTTAGGACCCTGCCTACCACAGAGATAAGATAAACTGAGTACCTCCTAAAGTGCCAAATGCTGATGAATTCCCACCTCTGGAAACAGTATTATCCAAGCTCAGTGGTACCATCCAGGTTTTACTTACAGGGAAACTAAAGTTCAGGGAAATGAAGCAGTTTGTGTAACTAGTGCCATCAGGATTCTAACCTAGCTCTGTCGGCCCTCAAAGCCCAGGATCTTTCTCTTTTGCCACATTGTGTCTGATAAATCCTGTTAACTTTTCTCTCCCTTTCAATTGACCTGCTTTTCTCCAACCCCGCTGTCTTGGCCATGGGCCTTCATCCATCCCTTCTGGGTGTTCCTGCAGCAGCCTTGTCACCTCCACAGGACTCCCTGCCTCACCTCTTGCTCTTCTCCAGTCCATTCTCCATGATCATAAAGTGCAATCTGACCTTGTGACTTCCTGCTTGAAATAGCTGCCTCTTTCAGATAGAACCCTTACTCTTCAATACAGTTTACATGGCATCCATCTCTGAGCATGCCATGCTTCTCTGACGTCATCGCCTACCTCCCTCTCTGATGAGTATCATCACGCTGAGAGCCTAGAACACTTGTACCACTCTTCACCTGGCTAATTCTACCCAGCTTTAGGGTCTAGGTTAAACGTCCTTTCCTCCAGAAAGGAGGACCTTCTTCAACTCCATGATTAGTGAGGCGGTCCTATTGCATATTCCTGTAGCAACCAGTACTTCCCCTATAATGTTGTCAATTGTATTATGATGACACATTTATCTCTCTCCTCTGTTAGATTCTGTGTCTGGTTCTTGGCTGTATTCCCAATGTCTGGCATATAGTGGATGCTCAGTAAATATTAACAAATGAATGACAGAGTACTTTGATGGGTTACTTTGTTTCCTTTGCAATCTCCTCCTTGTTTGTCTCTGCTTTTCCTTCTTTGCCACTGAAATACTTATTAATATCACATGTCAGAAGAGCTATCCACTTCTCCTGTGTTTTATTCAGGATCAAATAGTATAAGGTGAAGCTGAGAAAAGATGGTGGGCCTTCAAACTTTATGTTTCAAAAATTTTCCACCATTTTATGCTGCTTGACTGCCTTAGAATAAGATCTGGGCTTCAAAAGCTCATCCTCTTTAACTACTCACTATACCCAGTACAGGTACTCAAAAAAATGCAGGTTTATTTTCTATACACAGTTGAATAAAGTCCTTATGAGAGCTATGAGAGGAACTTGTTTCTTCAGGATGTGGATTGAGATCTAATGTATTGAGTAAGAGTTGTGATTCATTCTATAAAAGTAATTTTAGTTTTATGTTATAGCTGTAGATAGCCTTGTGAAATAGAGGGCAATAACCTTTCACAGTCTTATAACTTGTCTAAGGAAACATTGTTAAAACTCCTTACAAGTTTTATAATATGGCCAAATGTCAGTCCAATGAATAAGCTGTTTTTAAAAGACTGGTCTGAAATTTTTGAAGGTAAATTTATAACAAACATGCCATAATTTTTATAGCCAAAGAAGTGCTATCTCATTCAAAGCAGGTACTTTGGGAGATGTCGCAGGGTTGTTTCCATTCGTCAAAAATGGTTTCAGAATTCCTTTGGGAATTCAAGTCAGAGCTGCCGCACAACTTTTTTTATTGTCTTAAGTGTTGGCTATGACAAACGTAGACAGCATATTAAAAATCAGAGACATCATTTTGCCAACATAGGTCCATATAGTTGAAGCTATGGTTTTTCCAGTAGTCATGTATGGATGTGAGAGCTGGACCATAAAGAGGGCTGAGCTCTGAAGAATTGATGCTTTTGAGCCATGATGCTGGAGAAGACTCTTGAGAGTCCCTAGGACAGTTAGCAGATCAAACCAGTCAATCCTAAAGGAAATCAACCCTAAATATTCATTGAAAGGATTAATGCTGAAGCTGAAGCTTCAGTGGTTTGGCCACTTGATGCAAAGAGCCGACTCATTGGAAAAGACCCTGATGCTGGGAAAGATTGAGAGCAGGAGGAGAAGGGGTGACAGAAGATGAGATAGTTGGATGGCATCATCAACTGAATGGACTTGAGTTTGAGCAAACTCCAGGAGATAATGAAGGACAAGGAAGCCTGACATGCTGCACCCATAGGGTCACAAAGAGTTGGGCACAACTGAGCGACTGAACAACAACGAAAGTGTTGGCTAGCCTTTGGCCTTTGAGGATAGTGGTTTTATGAAAACAACATTAAGAATTAAGTCAGGTGAAGTGCATGATTAGACTTCATTTTAAACAAGGTGCAGCTCTGAAGTCATGAGACAGGGACTGTATCGTTTGTTGTTTTGTTTTGGTTGTAAAATCTGACTCTTGAGGCAAACAAAAGTTTCCAGTAGCTTTTAAAGCACCAGTCATTCATGTCATTATAATAACTTGCAGGACCAGAAAGGACTACCTTGGAAGGAGGTGGAGGACCAATCATCATACTTTGATACTTACAAATGAGGTTGTAAGGAAAGCCAGACTGAAAACATCTCAGTATATTAGATAAAAGTTATAAAGGGATAATCTTTTGTTCTGAAATAGTAACTTTTTCTGTAAGGAAGCAATGTATTTTTTTCCTTGGCCCATAGTACATAGCCCTAAAGGTCAGGTGCCTGGGTTGTAGCCATTCTGGTGTTACAGCCGGCATAGCTGCGGGACCCAGACCAGTCACTATTTTTCTGAGTTTCCTTTTCTTCATCCTCAAAGTGAGAGGTTTGGACAGGTGCTATCTAATGTGCCTTTTCAGGTAGGAAAACTTTTTTCTTCCAAGTTTATGGATAATTGTAAAATGGAATGCATAGTAATGTATAATACCTTCTGTTTTATATATACTTTGTTAGTTTTAAAAGCTTATTTCTCAGAAATCCTGTGTTGCTTTTGGAATTGTCATAATTCAATGAAGCATAAACATACTTCAAGTAGTACAAAGCACTTTATTGATGCAAAAGAGGTTCATCTTATGTTGAGTACCAAAGAATTGTCCTCAGTTATTTATTTACTTTTCACCTTGGACCACAAGAATGTGAATAATAAAATAACAATAAACTACAAGTGACAGTCAAAGCAGGATCAAGAAAATTTTAAGATTAGAAATCAAAGCCAGGGACTTCCCTGGTGATCCAGTGGTTAAGACTTTGCATATCCAATGCAGGGGGCTCAGGTTCAACCCCTGGTTGGAGAACTAGGATCTCACGTACCGCAGAACCAAAAGAAAGGAGAAGAAATGAAAACCAGAGGCACAACATGAACGTAAATTTGGCTCTTGATTTTCTAGCCCCAAAGTAAAGGAAAGTTATGTGGTTCTTATTTTCAAAGATGAAAAATAGATACCCTAGGAGAGGTAAAGATTTGCTTAGCACTTAATTCTAAAAGAATTAGGTAACATTTGTAGGACGAATGAAGAGCTTTACAAACAATTATCAAGTAGCTGCAACAACCTGAAAAATCTAAAAATAATTGAGCATCTGGTTTTTACCTTCTAAAAGTAAAACTGATACTCATCTCTGAGTCATAAGTAACATGGTTTAAAAATTAATTATCCTGTTTAAGGAAAACTGGTTGGCAGTGTAGGACCCTTGAGGAAAAAGTGCAGGTCACTTTTCTGTTTTGTTCTCACATACGCAAAGTTGTTCAACTTGGCTTCTAATTAAGTCTTACCCTGTTCTATTTTTATGTGGTACTAGCCAAAAAAGAAGAACATGTCAGCCTACCAAGTGTTCTGCAAGGAGTACCGTGTAACCATTGTGGCTGACCATCCAGGCATAGGTGAGAACATTTCTCATTTTCAGTGTTCTTACTTTCCATTTGTATCTTTGAAGCAAGGCAGTTAATCCAGTCAGCAGGCAAAGTTCTTCCCATGGTCTGAAAAGGACACAAATCTCATTTCTCTCAATTGTACAAGTCACTTTAGATTTTGTCTTAGTACACCCCGTCCAAAAGCACAGTATGTAAACATACAGTTGTTTCTTTCCAAGATTCTACAGTTGACTTTTTCCTTAAACTGCCTCTTGGGTATGGAGTTGGAGTGAGATGACATATTACATTGTTCATTATTTGTCTCTATATCAGAAGTTGGTACGGTGAGAATACTACACCTCAGCCCTTGGACAAGTCAGGTAACATCTACAAATCTCATCGGTCTAGCATATGGACTAGCTTCTCAACCCTCTCACCAGGGCTATTGTGAGGCACACATGAAGCATCAGAAAAGACTCGGATGTGCTTTATAAAGTGTGAGCTTGCTCTACAATGTGGGGAGCACAGTATCACACATCTGAAAGATTGCTACTGAGATGCTCTAGGGAAATTCTCCTTTGTTTCTGAGCTCTCAGAAATTTGGTAAAAACCTAACATTTCTTATCAAATTCTACGTAACATTTTTTCTTTAACCTAAATAGATAAGCCACATTTCATGGGATCACATTAAAAGATACCAATACGGTGCTTCAGGCATAAATCCTTAAGGAGTAGATGTGTGAGATTTTGAGCCTGTCTCATAGCGACCCAAACAGCTCCTTCCTTCTATAAAAGACCCAAAGGAAGTGGTGGGGTTTGGTTTGGTTTTCTGAAAGAATCTTGTGCTATTTAAATCTGATCTTCAAAACCCTCTTCCTAGTTTTTGTTCTTATCGGCCTTCTGTTTTATTTATGGTTAAACCTTTACTGTATTGAGTTTTCCTGGGTTTTTTTACTCTTTTGTGCCAGATTTTGGGGAACTGAGTAAAAAACTGGCTGAGGTGTGGAAGCAGTTGCCAGAGAAGGACAAACTGGTAAGCAGACTTTATTACAGACACATTTTTCATTGCGCTGTGCCTTCCAAAGTCTGTAATCCTCCTATGTTGCTGTTGTTGTTTAGTTGTTCAGTCATGTCCGACTCTTGCAGCCCCATGGACTGTGGCCCACCAGGCTCTTCTGTCCATGGGATTTCCCAGGCAGGAATACTGGAGTGGGTTGCCATATCCTTCTCCAGGAGATCTTCCTGACCCAAGAATCAAACCCGTGTCTCCAGCATTGGCAGGCAGATTCTTTTACCTCTGAGCCACTGGGGAAGCCCAAAATTCCAAACACTGAAAATAGAAAAAAAAGAAAAATTACAGATTGGTGGAAAATGGCTTAGAGAGCAGCGAACGAGTTGGTGCCAGTTCACTGTAGGTGAGGATTTAGCTGCAGGGAGGCTGTCTTCTAACCTCATCTAATTTTTTTCTCAGCAACCTTATATTTGAGCCAAAAGATGACCTACCTTGAGCAATGATACGTGTTAAAAGAGAATCTAAAGTCAGAGCCGCTGACTACACCTAGTAGTTAGCCGTGGTCTGAGAACTGAGGAAAGATGTCCATAGTCACAGCAAATAATAAAAACATGGGACAGTGTTTACTAGGAAGATAGTTTCTGGATCATCATCTCCATCAACCATTACCAAATAATATACTGCCCTATTGAAACACTAAGACCGTGATAAATAGTCATACCTGAATCACGCACAGTCACTTTCCAGTCAGATGATATGAAGGTGGTCTAGGAATTAGAGTTTCCATTTTGTTTTATTTAAGGTACCGCTCATCTAGGTGAAATGACATATATTTTTCACCCAGGTAGATTATATTTAGTTTCTGTTTTTTGTGTCGTTGTTATCCTACTATTGGTGTTGCCAGCTGACAGGTTAGAAGAAATATTTAAACCAGATGGACATAAGGGTGAGCCAGGGTTTCCTCTGTGATTTTACATTCCAGCCTTAGTTAGAGTGATTTCAGAATGAATGCTGCCATTTGACCATTAGCACTGAAGGGCATAGTCCTCTCCTGAGACGCTGCTGTCACTACTGCCCAGAGCCTGTGCACTGACCCTGCAGCTCAAAAATAAACACTAACCCTCTGTCTGCTCCCCTCCACTGTTCCCTTTCTTTTCTTCATTCTGTTCTTCCACTGCTTTCTCTTTCAGTTTTTTGCCCTTTGAAATTTATTTTTGCCCTGATCTGATTGCAGGTTTGGAAGCAAAAAGCTCAGTATCTACAACACAAACAGAACAAAGCAGAAGCTACAACTGTGAAAAGAAAAGCATCCAGCTCAGAAGGTTCCATGAAAGTGAAAGGTAATGACCACATCCTTCTCCTCTTTTCATTTTCTTCCCCACAGCTCTGTGAATTTTGCTTCTTTACTAAGAAATGGAGAGAGTGGCCTATATTAGAAGCAGATCTTGATTTCCAGTTACCAGATATTAAAGGTTGCCCCCAATATTTAGAAAATGTTAAGTCAGAAGTCAGCAAACTTTTCTGTAAAGGACCAGAGAATACATATTTTAGGTCTGAGATCCATATGCATTCTCTGTCACGTGTTTTTCTTTATTTCTTCTACAACAACCATTTAAAAATCTAAAATCATTCTTAGCTCACAGGTCATACAAAGTAAGTTATTAGCCAGATCTGACCCACAGTCCACAGTTTTAGCATATGCCTGGTGGAGCTCATTAAAAGGGAAAACCAGAAAGAACAGTTTTGTGGTCAAAGCCCTGGGCAAGCTTTATCTCTGTTTCTTCTCTGTTCTCAGCTTCTTCTATGGGAGTGCTGTCACCCCAGAAGAAATCTCCACCCACCGCCATGCTGTTACCTGCCTCGCCAGCCAAAGCTCCTGAGACAGAGCCCATTGATGTGGCTGCTCACCTCCAGCTGCTGGGAGAGTCCTTGAGCCTCATTGGACACCGCCTGCAGGAAACTGAGGTAAGGACACCTCAGCAGCAAGACTCTAGCTGCTGGTAAAGTCTGGATCTGTGTGCTCATTCCACATACATGCAGTGAGCAACTGCTATATGCTGTGTTATACCAGGTGCTCAGGATACAGTGATAAAGAGGGGTGGTAATGTTTATTGCAGTACTGTTTACAACAGCCAGGACATGGAAGCAACCTAGATGCCCATTGAAAGATGAATGGATAAAGAAGTTGTGGTACATATATACAGTGAAACATTACTCAGCCATAAAAAGGAACAAAGTTAAGTCCCTGGTACTGAGGTGATGAACCTAAAGCCTGTTATACAGAGTGAAGTACATAGAAAAACAAACACCGTTTATTAATGCATATATATGGAATCTATAAAAATGTTACTGATGAACCTGTTTGCAGGCAAGAATAGAGATGCAGACATAGAGAACAGACCTGTGAACAGAGCAGAGAAAGGAGAGGGTGGGACAAATTGAGAAAGTAGAATTGAAATACATACCTTACCATACATAAAATAGATAGCTAGTGGGAAGCTGCTGTGTAACACAGGGAGCTCAGCCTGGTGCTCTGTAACAACCTAGAGGAATGGGATGAAGTGGGGGGTGGAGGGGAGGTTCAAGAGGGAGGGGACATGTGTATACCTGTGGCCGATTCACATTGTTGTATAGAAGAAGCCATCACAACATTGTAAAGCCATTATCCTCCAATTAAAAATAAATGATTTTTTAAAGAAGAGTGATGGTAATAGAAACACCTAGAGATTTGGAATCTGGCTGTCAAAGCTTACACTGATACTTTTCTGTTGAAACAATGACACAAAAGGAAATTACCCTGATACTTCCTCTCCCTCCCCCCTGTTTTATAGAGAGATAATTGACATATAACCTTGCAACTCACTTTTATTTTTGAAAAATGAGTCCAAATCCCATGGAAACTTTCATCATTTTTACTTCCAAGAGAGTTAGGATTTTTCTGTGCATTTCCAGCAAGGTTTTGAATAGACAGTTTAGATTATCCAGGGGAGTAAGAGTTCCTCTACAGCTTTGAAAATAGGTAGCAAACGGGGAGATTGAGGTGTCCGAGCTCTTCATTACTCTGCACTTGAATTATACAGTGTTATGTACCCTAAGGAGATCTTTGTCCTTTTAAGCTTCAGTTTCAAAATCACTTAACCTGCAAAACTGTCATGTTCCATTTCTGTTACCATATTCCACTTCTAATCATACTGCCCCCTGGCTAACTCAGTGGTGTAGGATTTCAGGTTTCCGCTGGGTCCTAGTAGGACATTTCAGCAAAGAAATCAGTCTCCATTACTAAAGCCATTTTTAAGCTGAGAAGTCAGTGTAGAAATATAAAACTACCCACTTGCTTTTATGTGGAAGTTGAATTACTATTCAACGAATAAAACGCCAGAGGCCACAAGAGATGAAGCTTTGTCTAAGTGCTTTGGCTAATTTCTCAAAATTTAGTAAGTGTCAAAAACAGACATTTCCTGGTAGGCTCGGATATTTGAATGGATATAGATATTTCTAGAAGAAAATATTCTGGGATCCTTACTTATTTTTCATATTTAGATATTCTTATGTTTCCTAAAAAGTTACAGTGACTGTAGCCATGCAATTAAAAGTTACTTGCTCCTTGGAAGAAAAGCAATGTGAAACCTAAACAGTGTGTTAAAAAGCAGAGACATTAGTTTGCTGACCAAGTTCTGTATAGTCAGTACTATGGTTTTTCCAGTAGTCATGTATGGTTGTGAGAGCTGGACAATAAAAAAGGCTGAGCACTGAAGAATTGATGCCCTCAAACTGTGGTGCTAGAGAAGACTCTTGAGAGTCCCTTGGACTGCAAGGAGATCAAACCAGTGAATCCTAAAGGAAATCAATCCTGAATATTCATTGGAAGGACTGACGCTGAAGCTGAAGCTCCAGTTCTTTGGCCACCTGATGCAAAGAGCCCAACTCACTGGAAAAGACCCTGATGCTGGGAAAGATTGAAGGCAGGAGAAGGGGATGACAGAGGAAGAGATGGTTGGATGGCATCACCAACTCAACGGACATGAGTTTGAGCAAACTCCAGGAAATGATGAAGGACAGAGAAGCCTGGCATCCTGCCGTCCATGGGGTTGCAAAGAGTTGGACACGACTGAGCGACTGAACAACAATAAAATTCACCTCCCATATTCCAGATTTTCCCTGCCGTTTCCTTTTAATTTAGCAAATACTTGTTGAGTACTTTGGCATGATTCCAAAAACTGGGGGGAGGAGAATTCCTAATAGTTTCCTGATCATTGCATATCATTAGGAAACTTGCAATGTAACTGGAAAGATAAAATAGATACAAAATTAGCAAATAAACCAAGCCAGCTTCTGTGAGCAGTTGCCATGGGAGGGTTACATGTCCATATTGACCGGAAAAGGGAAAAGAACATTGCAGACCCTCTATTCCACTTTTTTAAAAAACATAAGGAACATTCTTGTTGAGATATAACTCTCATGGCTCAGACTATGAAGAGTCTGCCTGCAGTGCGGGAGACCCAGTTTCAATCCCTGGGTTGGGAAGATCCCTGGAGAAGGGAGTGGCAACCCACTCCAGTATTCTTGCCTGGAGAATTCCATGGACAGAGGAGCCTGGCAGGCTACAGTCCATGGGGTCGCAAAGAGTTGAACATAACTGAGTGACTAACACAGCAACAGCCGTAAAGTTTACCCTCTTAAAATGTAGAATTCAGTGGCTTTTAGTATATGCACAGATTTCTGGCTCCATTACTACTCTCTATTAACCAGATCGTTTTCACTACCCCCAAGAGAGACCCCATATGTATCTGCAGTGGACTTCCCTGGTGACTCAACGGTAAAAAAGCTGCCTGCCATTGTAGGAGACAAGGGTTCAGTCCCTGGGTCAGGAAGATCCCCTGGAGAAGGGAATAACCCCCCACTCCAGTATTCTTGCCTGAGAAATTCCATGGACAAACGAGGTTGGCAGGCTACAGTCCATGAGGTTGCAAAGAATTGGACACAATTTAGTGACTAAACAACAACAATGTGTCAGCAGTAAGCAGTAATTGCCCTTCTAATCCACTTTTCCCCAGACTTTAATCATTTGCATATATCTTCACAATTTTGCAATTTCCTCAGACAACTTATACTGTTATCTACTGTGTGTTTTTATTTAAATAAATTTATCCATGCTTTCACAATGATATCCTGGATATCACAAGTGTGGTATTCTAATCTTTTTTCTAATGTACATTGGAAAAATGGATGTGCATTATCAACTGATTAATGTTCACCTGTATGCCACCTGAAATTAGTAAACTACTACACTTCAAGGAGCATTGATTTATACAGTTGCTCGTTTAAAATTGAATACCTGAATCCTAATAAAATTGTGATCATTATTATAAGTCTACACAACTCACTGTGAACAAGCTCAGCTTGCCCCACTGTGCAGCCTGCTGTCATTCTACAGCTCTGCCACCTGAAGCAGTTAGAGCGGCAGTCAAGAGCAGAGTGAGGGGTCAGGAGAGGCTCTGAAAGGGAAGTGGGGTTCCATCAGGACCCGGAAGGACAAGCAGGACTTGTATGATGGAGATGACATCATAAACCAAGACAACAGTGCACATGTGCTTCTCAGCCCTGGCGTCTTCTGCAGAGATGGGTCAGAAGAGACCCAGTGGGGCTCTCAACCCCCATTCCTACCTTCACCAGATCTTTTAACTGTTTTATGTATTAAGGTTCCACTTGAGGTTTTATTTTCAAAGAATTTTATTGCTTAAATGATGAAAAACTAGAACATCCAGCGCACAAGGTGGGGGAAGCCTGAAATATGAAGGGCACAGTACAAGTCGCAGAAGGAAATGATGGCTCAGGAGCTTCGGGGATGTTTTGAGTAGAAGGAATGATCAGAGCTCTCATTTGATTTTCTTTGAGAATATTTTCAACTTTAGATTGAGAGTGAAGACACCAGAATTAGGGAAAAGTTATAACAATAGTCTAGACATGACAAAGATTTGAATTTAATTCAAATATTTATTGGGGGCTTACACTATACAGAACCCCAGTAGTTATTGGGAGGATATAAAAAAGAATAGGACATGGTTTCTGCCCTCAGGATGCTTATTGGGAGAGTCAGACAGAAAATATTACCTATAATTAACTGTAAAAGTATGGAGTAATACTATTAATTGCTATCTTTCATTGAACTCTCAGTCAGCTTTGGGAGTGCTATACATGGAGTCTCTCATTTAATTTACATTGCATGTTTGTAAAGCAGAATTTGTGTTCCCTTATTTTACAGAAGGAAGAACAGACTTTCATATTAAGGAACTCTCTCTGGAATTTATCCCCTAAGTGCTGAAATGGAGCCTTGAGTTTGGCGGCATGACCTCAGGGTCCATTCTTATAACCCTTTGCTTTATTTTCTGACTTGGAAGTAGGGGGAGACATTGGACAAGGAGAATGAAGGGAAAGAAAAGTCAGTGGTGGCAAGGCCTTGAGACTGGGCAGGTGTATGAGTGATGATGATGTTAGCAGAGGAAGGAATGCTAGGAGGAACGGTAGGTTATTTCTCTTTACAGTGTGTTGAGACTGAGAAATACCCAAAACGGAAGATCTAGCAGGAAGCCTGAAATGCAGTTTTGGAGATGAAGATGTTGGTAATAGCAGTAAACATTATGGATACTTTCTGAGCAGTTACCAGGTAGCAAGAACCACCCCCAAGTACTTTACATCTGTTATCTCACTTAATCCCCTCCGTGCTGCAAATGCTGTTAGTACTGTCTGTTACAGGCACAGCATAGAAAGCAACTTGCCCCTTTCAGTGAGTGGGGGAGCCAGGTTCTGAACCTGGCTGTCTGAAGCCCAGCGCTCCTTCTCTGACGGACTCTGCTACACTGCCTTCCAGGTCACATATCCTCACAGTACTCCTAGTTGAAACAGATTACACAAGAGGTCAGCAGCAGTATTTGCAGCAAGCAATCTTATTTCTTATCTCTTTGAACCACAGAGATAACAAACAATATGAATTCTAGGAGAGGTTAAATTTTAAAAAGAACAGAAAAGTGGTAATCCTCACCTGTCAAAAAGCTACGTATATGGAGAATTTGTGTATGTGTGCTTATATTAAACATTAACGTGTAGAATTCTCATGGTTATCACATTTAAGCTATATTTGTGGAGTTCATGAGAAAAATAACTTTTACATTCATGACCTCTACAAATCTTGCCAGTAGTTCTCCACAATAGGTGAGGCCTTTTTAATATTTTTAAGTGTAGGGTTGTTTTTTTATCTGCCCGCCCCACCACCACCCACTCTTTCTAAGTGACTAACCCAAGGTCTCACAGAGCGTGCAACAGGTTAGGAATACAGACAGGAAACCTGGAATGTGTTGAGTTACCAAAGCAGAAACCTTCCATTTCTGCCACAAGTTTCCTGGAACTGCCCAAGACTCAGAGAGCCATGCGAGGAAGTACCTGGGGCCTGGAGGGAGCCTCACAAGTGTGATGCAGGCCGCAATCTCCTCCTTTCATGCTCTCCCTTTCAGGGCATGGTGGCTGTGTCCGGCAGTCTGTCTGTGCTTCTGGACTCCATCATCTGTGCGCTTGGCCCCTTGGCGTGTCTGACCACACAACTACCTGAGTTGAACGGCTGTCCCAAACAGGTCTTGGTAAGTTTCCTTGTTTCCTGGGATTTAGGGGGGGGCAGACCCTTGGGAGGCCTGTCAGTCACAAGCTCTTAAAGCTTCCTGGATACCGCACTGCTGTCAGCCAGCGGAACGTGACACTGACTGTTGCATGTGCGCTGGACTCTGAGTGAAATCGCAAACACGCCATTTCCTAAGATTTCTCTCCTTTAGAGAGAAGCAATGTAGCCCCTAAGGTACTGCACCTCCTGTGTTTCCTATTTGCTCTTCCAGAGACGAAGAGAGTACAGGAGTCTGCTGCCACTGTTTTACTAGGATTAATGGGAGACGTCAGCAGAAAAGCTCCCAGCATAACAGACAACAGACTACCATCTTCTCTCCCCATTTTCTCTAACTCCAGACTTCTTTTCTGATCTCTCTCCCCTAAACAAAGAAATATGTCTCAGGGAACTAAGGTAAAGTACTCTTCAACTGAAACTTTTCCCCTTGTTTTGCAGTCAAACACACTAGACAACATTGCTTACATCATGCCTGGACTGTGACAGCAAAGACTCTTGGGACAGAAACCTTATCCTGCCCTGTTGCTGGCTTGTGTGTATGTGACTGTTCCAGATCCCTTCACTGGCCTCTGGGTGTAGGTTTTAAATTTTTATATATATATGCACATATATATATATGTAAAATGTAAAATATATACATAGGACTGTAAGTACTTTGCTTTTAATAATTTTATGAAGTGGCAAAGGTTTAGCCAAGAGGAAACCTTGGCATGAATATGGGCTTGGAATTCTTTCTTCTCCTGTGGTGGATAAATCTGCCTTAAAAATCAATGTAACTTGGGGGCTGGGGGCTAGTTTTGGATGCCAAGTGCATCACAGTAAAGTTGGCTAAAATGTGATTTTTTTCCAAACTCAGTTGTACCTCCAGACCCATCACTGACCATTTGCCTTACCTGTCTTACAGTCTGAAATGTAATGGGAAAGATTATGGGGAGATGTCAGTTAACTGAAAATACAAAGCTTTTCAACTTGAAGTGACCTAGGTGGGAGGCGATAACATCGTTCCCATCTGAAAGTTATTTGCGATGGCCTAAGTGAACCTAGTAGAGGGTTCATTCCAATTCCTGCTCTATCGGTGTCCGCGTCTCAAAACTTATTGTAACCATTGGTACCATTGGCAGCCTCTGTCTGGGCCAAGGAGTTTTGTGAGCCCTGGAGCAGGTAAAGCTGTCAGTGTCAACAGTTGCACAGTCTGTACTGTGAGCTGACCCAGAGCGTTTGGTCTGCAGCACTAAGAGCTGGTATCTTCCATGGGCAGCATCAGCTTAGCTCACAGTTCTGCCGCTTGGTTGTTGGGCGGATGTGGAAGGTGAGCTTTGCCCAGCCTGATTCCTGGGATCTTCTGATTGGCTCCCCTGCTAGCCAGATACATGGCGTTTTGCATTCCACACATAAGCGAATTGCAAAAAAAAAAAAAAGTACTCTGTTTTCATGTAGGTTTATTTATGTACGAGTATGAATGTGTTTTAATTATGTGTATTTAACTCTTTAAACTCCCTTAGATTTTAATTTATCCTGTAAATTTCTGTATATATAATTTAAAAAACAAGAGCCTCCACCAGCAACAGCATGTGGAAGAGAATAGATTTGTCATTTCTTCCTCCCCTCCTTCCTTTGGCCTCCTCTGCAAACTCCAGATCACCCACACTTTAAGGTATCGTGCCTCAAAACGGAATCATTATGTTGGGATTCTAGTTCTTTACAATTAAATAATGTCAAGAAAGTGAAATAAAAAGGAATGTTACCATTCCCAGCTGCCCTCATTTCCAAAGAACCAGATTTTGCTTCCCACTTCCAAAGAAAACAGTTGAGCCCTTCAGGGTTGTTTTTAAATTTGGTACAAGAGTCCACATCAAAACCAAGCTCTGAGGTGACTGCTTGCTTCCCTTGGCCAGGATGGAGCACTGAGGCATCAGAGTCGATCTCTGAGGATAGTGCCCCCAGCCTGCATCCTATGTAACTCCTTCCATCCTTCTTTCCTTCCTTCCCTCCCATCCGTGTGGTCACAGGGCTGTGTTCCTTAAAGGTATTCTGGCTGCCGAATGCCTTTCTCACCTCAGAGCAGTTTTGAGATTGAACTGGGGAAACAGTAGGGGACCGGAATGTCTGGGAACCAAAATTACAAAGAACAGAAATCCTGGTTTGATCTCGTGTGTCACACTTGTCATACACCTCCTCTCCACCCATGTCAGTTTCCTGTTGGACACAGGGTATCAAGGAAGGGGCCTCAGAGACACGGATTAGTACAGAAAGAAGTCAGTCCTACCATTGTCATTTGTACACATTAACGAAGTCCTGACGAGAGCCTGCTTTTTGTTTGTTTGTTTTCCTTTAAAGTCCAACCCTATTGTATTTGTATTTAAAATTTGTACACATTTGTATAATAATCTGTTCCTTGTGGTATTTGGTACTATTAGAGGAAAAACTTTGGACTCAGACCTTCTTGCAGTTTTTATATCATTGTTTTATTTTGTTTTTTAAATAAATTCTAGCGGTTTGATCCAAATCCCATTACAGTTGTATAAAGAAATAAAATTTTGTACTTATATTATTAAAAATCACATTTTTAATATTTGTAGTCCAGTGTCAGCTATCTTTTTCCTGTGGCTAACCAAAGTTCCTGTGAAATTTTAAACCTGTCTTTCACATTAAAAAAAAAAAAAAAAACCCATCTGGAATAGAGGTCAAGTTTCTGATCAAAGCCATCTTCCTAACAAGCATCTTGCTCTATTTCTATTAACTTTTACATTGAGGACTTTCAGCTTCTCTTTTGCTAATCACAAAGCCAGTGGCTCTGTAAGTGTAGCGGTGTTCACTGGCAAATGAAATTGTATGCACATTAGATTGTTGGCCTAAGTCAAATATCTATCAATCTTGTATAAGAGTCGCATCCAAATTGTGTGCTAAATCATGTGTTTCAGTACTGTCCTGATTTGCTGAGTTACACTGGATTGGATAAATCACTTAATTTTTATAGGTATCTGCAGTCCCATCTATAAAAGTGTTAATGTCACTTCTCTGTCTCCAAGCCTTGCAGCCAGCCTGACATGAATGTTTAGTAATACTGTGAACATCTAATATATGAGATTAGACCTTTCAATGTAAAATTTTCAATGCAAACACAAGGTGTTAATAGTCATAAATAGCAAAATATTATGATTGGCTGTAAGGCTCACTTCTTACAGAGAGGCAGCAAGAAAGAGATCACCATATTGCTGAATAAAGAGAGTGCTTTTCATATTGTATTGCACTTAATTCTCCCCAAAAGCTTTATAAATATTATCCCCTCTTACAAATGAGGTGACAGGTACAGGAAAGCACTTTCCCTGAGTTTAAACAGCTAAGTAAATGGCAAAGCCAGAATAAGCACACTGGAACAGCAAACCCCAAAGCCGAGGCTCTCTTCTACCCCAAGCCACTTTCAAATTTAAATTGTGTATGTAATTCATCAGAATCCTTCTCCATTATCTGCAGTCCTGAGCAAATGTGATTGTAGGAAAACTATCACACATTTTCATTGTCCAAATGTTCTTTTGTCCTACCTGGACTTTACTATAGGGACCTCACTTTTCTTGTCATACTATGGTCTTTAAATTTTGGAAGCAGAGTACCTTAAATTTTTTGTTTAAAAGTACTTAAAGATTATAATCAATTATATTACATTTATGCATTGTCAGTCTCAAGGGACTTCAACATTTTTATCCATAGTAAGGCATTTGATATTGATATTGCTAAACGCTTAAAAGGAAAAATTAAAACAGACTATTTACTAAATGAGTTTGTTCCCTGTTAGGAAATAGTTTGAAGACATAGTTTTGTACTGCACTTAATGTTTGCCATTTACGTTACTATTTATCGTATTGACAAAATCTACACACCTCCATTTCTAATTTAATACTGTACAACTTTCTGTCCGCATAGAGTTAATATAATTTCACTCCCTGTTCAGAGGTATGTGGGTTGTTTCTGCTTTCTTACAATGAAGGATAAAACTTATGGCTGTTCTATTCTCTGTAGTAAAGCCAAGATCTGCCTATAATCACTTCAAACCAGAGTGATGCAAGAAGGCAAGAACTTCAGTCATCCAACATAGGGACATTAAAGGTTAATGGAAGAATCCAAAGGAAAATCATGCTAAATACTTTCCATACTAACAAGCAATAGGCTTAAGTGAAAAAAAAAAACATGGAAGGTACCTACCTGAAATGAAAATCATCATAAGTGCACATCCCCCCTTTATAGACTAAATGCCATTACCAATTTAAATTTTCAAGCATTAGTCATTGTGCTGAACAACAGTGAGAGAAACAGAGCATCCCAGCCTCAAGGAGCATCTAGACTACTGGGGGACTGGGCATGTATTAACATGTCTCATGAGCATTATTAAAACACTTCAAAGCACAGGAGTACATGATTTCAATAAAGCTTTTATATCGTCAAGATGTCAGACCCTATTGATTGCTCAAACAGGTAACATACAGAAGTGATAAAGTTCTAATCCAGGTTTTCTATCATCCTAAATTTGTGCAATTTACTAGCCTTTCAAATTAAAAATTCACAAATATGGTCGATACATACTGAAGCACCTCGAAGTAGCTCAGACTACCAAAGCAGTGGTTATTGTATCTTTTGGAATGCATGTCATTAGAAGCAAAAAAATATAACCAATAGATAAAATATCTAATGAGTAAGTGACACAGCTGAAACATGGCACACGAGAACATGGAAGAAGATATTTGAATTACAAAGCTGGAGAAAGCCTTTGAGATTCTTAGCTTGTGGTCTACTGGTCTACTGGTGTACCTCAGGGACCCCAGAACCCCACTGAGGTACAATTCTATCTGGCCTTTTTTCTTCAGAAACGCTCCACTGCTTTCCACAATTTCTCAAAGGAACCTGTGACCTTAAAAAATAAAGGTTAGAAGTCCTTGATCTAATTCCAGAATTCAGAGAAAATGGAATCCTGCTGTTTGAATCACACAGTAAATGAATGGCAGAGATGTGTCCTAGGACCCACTCATAACATTTGTATGCTTTCTGCCACCCTGAGCTCTAGCCTATCACTAGCTGCAATTCATTGAGTTGTCTCTCAGTGTCAAGGTCTCGAAAACCCTTGGCCTTTGCCTCCTATTTGAAGTGAGGGAATCTGGGCTGCAAACATGATGCATTCTGCAGCTGGGAGACCTCAGCCTCAAACAGGAAGCGTCCTCTCTGGGTAGGGAGGCAACAGGCCAGAGAGGCTGTCAACCCCAGCAGCGGGTGTGTAGTCATACTGAGGTCCCAGGGGCTTAGACTAAGAGCTAGAGCTTTGGTCTCGGCTTGCTGGGTAACCTTACCCAAGTCATTCCCCTGGTCTGAGATTGGTTTTCCAGATGTGAAGAGCTCAAAGACCACGCCCCTAAATCCTTAAGGAAGCATGGAGGGCGTGGCTTAACGAAACCCACGCCCCCGGGTCCGCAGTCGCCCTACGTAGTGCGTGACGTCCGCCGACGCCAAGTTAACAGCAGTGAGGTCATCGCCCTCCGCCTCAGGACGCAGACACTTCACGTCCGAGGCGGGGCCTGCGGCTGGGCTCCAGACTCCCTCTGCTCCGCCCCAGCCGCGCCTCCTCGAGGACGGTCCAGCGCGTCACGTGACGCGTCCGCAGCGCTGGCGGTTGCTGTCAGCTGATTCCCCGGTTTGGTGGCAGCGGCAGCAGTGGCGATGGACTTTCTCCTGGGGAACCCGTTCAGCTCTCCGGTGGGACAGCGCATCGGTGAGTCCCCGGGGCCCCGCGCAGCCCCAACGCAGCACTCCGCGCTCGACCCCGGCCCCCCGGGGCACCTCCAGGTCCCGAGTCACACACCATAGGGAGGCAAGGAGGGGAGTGAGGCTGGCGTGTCTCTCCCAGACCCGGCCCCGCCCTGCCTCCCGCCTGCTTTGATTGACAAAAGCCGCTGTCCACTAGGAAGCCTTGGCTTGTGATGGATGCCCACGGCAGCCAATAAATAAAGAGAGGAGGCGGGCCCAGACGGCCGCGGCTCAGCCAATGTGCAGCTGCTGGGGTCGCGAATCCAGGCAGAAAGTTTGGGGGGTTAAAGGGACTGCGTGGTTTTTGCAGTCGTTGGGTCCCTCGATGGTTTTTGTCGTCGCCTCCCCCGCACGGGTTGCGCCACCTGGGTTCTTGCCATTTCCTTCCTGGCTCGTCTGGAACTGCGAACACGGATACCTGAGAAGGGCTGGAAGTCCATTCTCAAGGACCAGGAGACTGGGGCTTGGCGGCCGGGCAGGCATATTGCTAGCGGGCGGCTGGGAGCCCTTCCTGCGCCGAGCCGGGGCTAGACGCTGGGGAGCCCACCCCACGAGAAGGCCAGGCCAAAGCCTCAGGAACTGCCGGCCGTAGCCGCCTCACCAGCCGGCACCGAATGGACCGCGTGGAGTCGCAGACTCTGAGTTGAAAGGGATCTTCGAAACCACCTGATTCGGCCTCACTCATTTCTTAGCAGATGGGAGGGCCAAGCCCTCTGGGCGAGACACAGGCTCACTCAGAGGCCAGGTCTCCTGACTCTCTTGGCACCTGTTGACTGGAGACTTACTAATGGTGCGGCGTTGGCTGTCTGTAGAGAGGATCTCTCCCCTGTGATTAGGGAGTAACAATGATCCCTGCCTCCTTGGAGTTGTTGTGTAGGTTAAACTCGTTCAAAAGTGTAAAGGATTTAGTGCCTTCCACGTGGCAGATGCTCTCTTAAAAGAAGGTGGTAATATTTATTATTGTTACTGAGACACCAAGTGAGGGTTCCAAAATCCTGAGAATGGCTGGACAGTTGGTCTCACAGACACTCATTCCTGCCCACTAACTCAGAGAGGACCCACAGGCCATGGCCTGGACACTTCTCCAGAACAGTCTGGGTGTGCTTCCTCGCCTGAATAAACCGAGGGAAGTACTGTGAAAGCCTCTCTCTATCTTTTTGATGATTTTTAGCCTTAAGTCCAGACTGGGAAAACTGGATCTTTTAGACAAGACATTCTTTTCATTCTTGCTGTCTTATAAGTCAAACCTCACTTAAGTCTGTTAACCCAGCTCTGTGTTGAAATCACCCCCCGCGGCTGTTTGTGGCTCTTTTGAGGTTTTGTAATCAAATGTATTCAAGAGGGTGCTGTCAGTAGAGAATTTACACACCAGGAAGCTCCTGGACCTGAGAGGGGCAGCTGCTCTCTCAGGACCCTCACCCACCTGCTGCACAAACAAACACACACACACTGATGAGTCATTGTTTGGGAGCTGAAAAGAGAAGGCAGCTCATCTCTTGTCTGTATTTCTCCAACAGCAGAAACCTCTGCTTTCATCACATGTCAAGTTTGAGACTTCCGACCCACCCATCCCCCAAAAAAGAAAAAATTCTGGCTCACAGTCAGCCAGATATGCCTGAGGCTTTCTAGAAAAGCTCCTTGGGACTCCAGGCTTGAGGTAGTCTGAAAGAAAAGAGCTTCTCTTCTTACCCTGAAGGGTTACCTGTCTTGGGCAAGAAATATTCAATCTGAAGAGCATGCTACTAACTCTTAATCCCTTAGAGCGCAGACCAAGTTTTACTGCAGAAACAGTCCTTATCCTGGGGCTCTTTTAATCCAGGGCTATCATCAGAATCCCCTGGAAGACTTGTTAAAGCATCAAAGACTGGGCCCCACCCCCAGAGTTTGTGACCATAGATCTGAGGTGGCCACCAGAATGAAAGCCTCTATTCTAGCCCATCCCCTTCATTCTACACTGGAGACTGAGGCCAAGAGAAGGAAGGTGGAAAATAGGACTCACCCAAGACCCTAGTGACGTGATTGGAAAGCTGAGATGAACCCCTCTGGGTCCCTGAAATCGGAACCAAAGCTGAAGAAGCTTTAAAAATACGATTAAATGAATAATGTCTGCTATTTGAGTTAATACCCTCAGTATTCCTTTTCTTTTCTTCTCCCCCCTCCCCCCCGGGGTGTGGGGGAGCAACAGCCCTGATCAGCTGTAATTACTAATGACCTAGTATTAGCTGCTTGCATTTCTATAAACTGCAGGATTGAAATAATCTCTTCTCAAGCCTGCCAACTCCATCCCCCTGTTGAGAGTAGAGCCCTGTCCAGTTGGCAGCACTGAGCACAGTAGGTCCTGATGGTGTAAATCAGAGCTCAGTGTCTCTTGACTCAGAAAGTTTCCAGTCACCCATCCACACCCCTTTGTGCTTGCTGCTCCCTCTGCCTGGAATGGCTGCTGCCGGTGCCTCCTTCAAAGCTCCAGGCATCATCACCTCCTCCATGAAGCTTACTCTGACTCCTTCAGATCCAACCATTGCTCTTGTGCCCTCCCATCACCCTTGCTCCTCAGGCTCACTCCCTGTCTGCCTTTGGGCTCTGAGCCTCTGCTTCCTGGGTGAAGTGGTGGTTATAGCAGCATCCATTTCTCAAGAGTGGTTGTGAGAGTGAAGTGAGATGCTCTCTGGGGAGGGCCTGGCACATTGTCAGTTTGCAGGAAACAGCGTCATCGTTTTTATTATTTTCACTGACATCACACTAATAAAGCACCCTGGCATTCTGTTAGTAGTTGTGTGTGTGTTTCCCCTGCTGGACTAGGCTTTGTGAGAGTAGATGCTGAATCTTACTGATCCAGACCCTAGGTACTTAGCATCATGCTGACACATTACTGGAGGGAAGAAAGGAAAAAAGGAAAGTAACAGTTTGTGAGCAAATACCAGGTGCCATACTTGTATCGCAGTCCTCTTGTCAAACCCAAGTTTGTGTGCTGGATGTGCAGTGATGCCAAACAAACCAAAACGGGAGTTTGGAGCAGAGAAATGTTTATTACAAGGGCCAAGGAAGGAGATTGGGGTGTGCATACTCAAAAGACCCAAAATCCCATTGGTTTTCGGGGAGGGGTTTCTAAAGGCAAAATTAGGAGGAGGGTGGAACTCCAGGGTTTGTAACTTTCTTCTGATTGGTTAGTGGGAGGTAACAAGGTGGGGCTCCAGGAATCTTAGGCATCAGCCTTCTGGTTCCATCCAGTCTGGGGTCTCCCTGCTTGTGCAGACCTAAAGTCACCATCATCCACCTGAGTGAGGCCCCAGCTCTTACAGTAGAATTCAGAGATGTGTATCAGATTGTCAAGTAAATCCCTTGAGGAGGAACTAGGACTCTTTTTATTGCTGCACTATTGTTTCTTGACTGCTTTTCCTTTGTTTCTGGGTTCCCTCCCTCCCCTAATGAGTAACTGAGTCTGCCCTTTGGAACTCAGCGAAGATTTAGGAGACAGAAGCCTTTTCCGAATAAACAAGAAGCAGGGGACACTGAAAAGCTTTCGCACCCAGAAGGGCCCTGCAGAATACCAGTGTGTTTCAAAGCCCCCTTTTCTTTGATACTCTTCAGTCTTGGGGGGAACAGGTGTGGGACAAGAAAGGGAATAAAGTTTTGGATAAAGAAATTAATATGAACTTGACAGTGGATAAAGAAATTAATATGAACTTGACAGAGGAACTCAGTTTTAGGGGGAGTCGGTTTCAACCCTACAAGGTTTTGCTGTTTTTTCCAGTCACCAAAAGTAAGTCTGAAGGAAGGTGTCATTTCCCAGGGTTTCCCAGCCTCCTAGAGTTGGGACCCAGACCCAGGTCTCTCTGCCTGCAGAACTGAGGTCCTCTCTTGCACCCTCACCACTCTGCCTCTGGCTGGTCAAGACCTGTTTGGAATTTGGAGCAGCCCAGTCCCCCAGCATCCACGTTATTGTTTGACCCACAGACCAGCTTTTCTGCTTGTGGCACACGCTGGGCCCCTGAACGTATCCAGGTCACTCGTGCTCAGTCAGTCGTGTTCAACTCTGCGACCTCATGGACTGTAGCCCACCAGATTCCTCTGTCCATGAGATTTCCCAGGTGAGAATAGTGAAGTGGGATGCCATTTCCTCCTCCAGATACTCACCTGTCAACTAAAGAATACGCACAACCTAAAAGTTGAGAAGCGTGTTTTGTCTGGAGCCCTCACTAAGAACTACAGCCCGGGAGGCAGTCTCTCAGATAGCTCTGAGAGACTGTTCCAAAGAGGTCCGAGAGGAGCCAGGAGATATAGGAGTTTTTGCTGGGGGAAGGCGGGGGGGGGGGGGGCAGCGTTGGGGGGGGATGGCGGGCGGTGGCGGAGCGGACACAGGGTCAGACATCAAAAGATGACTGCTAATTGCAAAAAGCTGCTGCTGCTGCTAAGTCGCTTCAGTCGTGTCCGACTCTGTGCGACCCCATGGACGGCAGCCCACCGGGCTCTGCCGTCCCTAGGATTCTCCAGGCAAGAATACTGGAGTGGGTTGCCATTTCCTTCTCCAGTGCATGAAAGGGAAAAGTGAAAGTGAAGTCGCTCAGTCGTGTCCAACTGTTAGTGACCCCATGGACTGTAGCCTACCAGGCTCCTCCATCCATGGGATTCTCCAGGCAAGAGTACTGGAGTGGGGTGCCATTGCCTTCTCCAAATCGCAAAAAGCAGATATCACAAATTAATGGTTTTGGTGCTTTTCTTTGTGTGGGAAGATGCAAGAGTCTGGGCTTTTTGAAGGCATTCCTTTGGTATGCATCTTCACTGTCTAGGCCCAGTATACTCTTTTTCTCCATCCTGAACTCTGCTCAAGGTGCACTTTGGTGGAGGGAGGGTGCCGCTGTGACCAAAGGCTTGATGGCCACAAGTGCTTTTGTTTACTGAAATGGTGGATGATGCTTTATCTATCAGGAAAGCTTCCAGTGGGCAGCAGCCTGTGGCTGAAAGGACCCCAGATAGTGAGTACTAGCTAGTGTTGACACAGCCCTCTTCTTCCAAGGATTTAAAAACCCATCCCAGGTATTCTCCAAGGACAGCCCTTGCTGGCTGTGTTTTAAGAACCCAGTTTTCCACCTCCAGCTGTCAGCTCACCCCAGCACTTTGACTAGAGGCACAGCTGACTCAGGAGAGCCAGCTGCAAACAACAGAGACTCTAAACACAGACAGTGCCTGGGGACCACCCCCTAGTCGTGGGGCAGGAGGAAAGCTCAGAGCCCAAGACTGAGCCCTGGGGTGGACAAGAGAGGTTAAAGGTCAGGGAGAGCTGCTCTTAGCCCCACAAAGGCCAAGCCACGGGGCTACCAGAAGGCATCATAGGTGGGCGACCACAGGCATTAGCAGGAAGAGAGCACCACAGGCCCTCAGGGCTGCCTTTGGGGAGCAATGAGTGGAAACCAAACTGGACACTTAGGCAGTGTTGTCAAGGGGATACCAGGCTGTGTGGCAGGAGACTTGGATCCAGCTCATGTTCGCTACTGACTGTGTCTCATTCCTTCTCACCGCTTTCTGTTAGCGCCACCATTCTCCCTCATTCACAGAGGACTGAACAACCGAGGGGATGGTGAGGACGGGGGAAGGTTGATACTAAAGAGAAGAAAGAAATGGATGGGCACTGGGGAGGAGTGATGGGACCGATTCCATCACTCCGAGCTCAGTGCCAGCACGGTTCACAGCGGGACTGGGTGCTTTGTTTGGTAGTGAGCTCCCCACCACTGGAGGTATGGAGGGGAGGGAGGTTGTAAGCAGGATGTTGCATGGCTGGCAGGGTAGACTAGACCAGGATTTGCAAGCTTTTTCTGTAAAGGGCCAGAGAGCAAATATTTTCAGTTTTGTGGGCCGTATGGCCTCTGCTGCAATCTGTTGGCCTCTGACCTCAGAGCACGAAAGCAGACAGACAAGGTCAGTGAAGGAACATGGCTGTGTTCCAATCAAACTTCATTTATGGACACTGAAATGGGAATTTCATGTAATTTTCATGTTATGAAATGATCTTTGGAATTTTTTTTTTCAACCATTTGAAAGTGCCATTCTTAGCTTGTGGGTCATGCAAAAGCAGACTCCTTTTGGCACATGAGTTTATAGTTTGCTGACCTCTTGGCCAGAGGCAGAATGATGGAGGGCATTGTGCTTCAAAATGGGGTCCCAAGGCATCCCTATTAGAGATGCTTGAGAATGCTCCAACTCTGGACCCCCTGAGTCAGAATCTCTACCACTTCCCACTCTTTGCCATGGGAAGCCCTTGCAGCTTGAAGCTCCGATTCCTTGATCCGTAAGTGCTGGCACCAGGTTAGAACCCAAAATTTGTGTCTTAAGGATAACAGGGACTAATGTCTAGAAAGGGCTTTGACTCAGCTGGCCGCATGGAGTGTGTTCCTGAGTCAGACCAGGTGGTCCAAATCCTGGTTTATCCATCATATGCTTTGTTACCTGGAGCAAGTTACTTAACTTCTCTGTTCTCCAATTTCCTGTCTAAAAAATAAGGATAATAATAGCAGGGGTCAGTCAGGATTGGGAGGTCCAGCCATGTAGGGAGGTTCTTGTATGGTCACGTTGTGAAGCACTTGGCCCAGTGCCCACCAGACAGTAATTGTCCATAATTGGCAGCTGTTGTGATTTTTCCCCAGGTGTTATCATCATTGCTGGGGCAGAGTCTAAGGTCGCTGGGGAGCCAGGGTGCCCACCTAGGGCCCTGGCCCCAGCACAGCCTCTGTCTGGTCTTGGTGTTACTGGGAATGAGCAGTCGCAGGCTGGGTGGCAGCCGCAGTCACAGACAGGTCAGGTTTCAGGCTGTGGGGTGGAGCCGTTTCTCACTTGGGAATTAAAGCCTTTGCCTGACCCTACAGATGGAACTGGTGAATAGGTTTTGTTCCCTCCCTGAGCTCAAAGAAATAAGAGTAAAGTCCAGGATTTCCGCCCTTCTGGTTTCAGAAAAAAACAAAAACCCTCAGTCTTCTAATTAGCCTGGGGCCATCACTCCATGAAAAGCAGGAGGATTCAGGACAAGTTAACTCTTTACCTCCTTATCACGGAAGTCTCTGTCTAGGCTTGCTCTCTCTAGACTTCTGCCCTTTGTGGCTCACCTTTAGTTTTCTTTTCATAGTGTTTTCCTTTTGTTCACTTACCTTTTTAAAGTTGGCCTTATCCTGTGTAATTACATCCTGAAATCATGACTTTGACAAGCTACTCAACATTAAATAGGCAACTCTAAAAGTGTTTTTATGTTTGCTCATGAGCCCACCTGATCCCAGGTTTGCTCATGATCCCAGGTGGCACATTTCAGCCACTCGGATGTAAACAGTCTGAATAGGCTCAGAACATAGACCCTGCATCAGAAGATTTGGGTTCAAGTACCAGCTCCTCCCCTCCCCAGCCATGTCCCCAGGCAAGTGACAGAACCTCCAAGGGGATTGTGCCTCCATGGACATGGGAGATTTGACAACTGGTAGAGACCCCAACGTGCCATGAAGAGCCAAGCAGCTGTGCAGGACCCATGGGGAGGAATTGGGCTTTACACCTGTGGGGAAGGTGGAAAAGGGAAGGAGGGAATCAGGAGGGAGGAGCCAGCCAGGCCACAGAGACTGAGACCAGGAGAACTGAAGGACAGGCAGAGATGTCCTCTGTTCACCTGGAACTTGAATACACTGATGCAGGATAAACTCTGGGATGGTTCCCTTCGTGTGTTCAGTTTTGGCCAGGTCACGGTACCCAGATATTTGTTGTTGTTTAGTCACTAAGTTATGTCGACTCTTTTGCAACCCCATGGACTGTAGCCCACCAGGCTCCTCTGTCCAGGAGATACTGCAAGCAAGAATACTGGAGTGGGTTGCCTTCCCCTCCTCCAGGTGATCCTCCTGACCCACGGATCAAACCTGCATCTCCTGCACTGGCTGAGCCACCAGGAAAGCCCACACAGATATTTAGCCAAACATTAATCTAGATGTTTCTGTGAAAGTATTTTTTTAGATGAAATTAACATTTAAGTCCGTCTTTGAGAAGAGCAGATTATCCTCTATAATGTGGGTGGGCCTCATCTGACCAGTTGCATAGAAGAAATACTGGTCTCCCCAGAAGATGGGATTCTGCCAGCAGATGACCTCTGGACTTGAACTGCATCTGTCTCCTGCTGGTCTGCCCTGCAGATTTTGAACCTGCCAAGCCTCCACAATAGCACAAGCAATCCCTTAAATCTCTCTATAGATAGATAGGTACATATATACATACATGCCTACATACATCAGTAACATCTTTTGCATTCGTGAGTCGGGGGAAGGAAAAAAGAATGTCATATATGCCTTTGCCAGCCCCTTCAAACCTCTGTTTTCACAGTTTTGCTCCTACTTACCTGGATAGTTTTTCAAAAGCCCTCCTTCAGCAAACTGGAATTTTCTTCAGTTAGCTACTATAGTTAGCTGTATCAACTTTAAAATTGTGGGTTGCCAAAGTTATGCCTTCTATGAGGTATTTTCGAGTTCCTCTTGTGGCCTGTGGTCACAAAATGGCAGGGGAGAGGCAGCCAGGGTTTTGGGGAAGGATGGCTCAGCAACTTAGGAGAATGATGGAACTTTCCATGCTGGATCTGGAAAGAGCTATTCACTGGAAAGTGGGCTTCAGGACGGTTTGCTGGCTGGGGAAAAAAAAAAGAATGACTTCTGCATGTATGTGATTTAAAAAGCTATCTTTGGGGGATGCTTGAAACTTTCAAGCAATGATTTGGGGGTTGATATTTCCAGTTGCTAATGTTTGTTTGGGGGCTGGCTGTTGTGCTGGATGGAACGCGGAGCACTTGAGGTGCCTTCTTTCATTTCCGCCTCAGATAACCCTGGGGGTTGGTGCTTTAGTTATCCTTTCCCCCTTTCTGCAGGAGGGGAGCTCGGCACAGAGAGGTTAAGGAGTTCACTCAGGTCACACAGTCAGCGAGTGCTTCCATCAGGACTTGAACTGGGATTTGTCTGTGTCCAGATCCCACTCGCCTACCTTTCCCACTTCATTGCTTCCCCTTAGAATTGACAAGGATCCGGCGGGTTCCCCTTACAGTGGAAATGTCTGGGTCCAGAATCCATGTTGTTTGGGTTTGTTCATAATTCTTCTTTCTGCATTTCTGCACCCACACAGCCCCAACCTTTAGCGTATTGGTTTCCTCCTTCTGCTGGACTGCACAGAACAGAGCGCGATTAGCACCCGCCAGCACTGCCTCTGTCATCAGGAGAGGAAAACCTTCCCTGGGAGCCACCAGAAAGTTCCACTAACGTCAGAGGCCAGTATTGGGTCACGGGGCCTCTTCTGACTGCAAAGGAGATTAGAACACCTAAATAGAGTACACCAGTGGAGAGTGTCTTTCACAGTAGCAGACTCTGTAGGAGTCAGGTCCATACACTGGAGTGAATAAACATCTAATGTAGTCACAGGGTGAGTTAACACGGATGCAGCCTCCCATGTGGACAGGTGCGTTGAGTTCCCACACTGCGTGTCTGGGAGGACAGCACAGCTGGCCACTGTCCCAAGGGGAGGATGGGAATGGTGAAGGCTCTGGAGGTCACGTCCAGAGTGGAGTGGTCACAGGAACTGAGGATGTAGCGCGGAGGTCAGATTAAAGAGGGGCACGGTACTTTCTAGGGCTTCCCAGGTGGCACTAGTGGTAAAGAACCTGCCTGTCAATGCAGGAGACGTAAGAGGCACAGGTTCGATCTCTGGGTCAGGAAGATCCCCTGGAGGAGGGTATGGCAAATCCCTCCAGTATCCTTGCCTGGAGAATCCCATGGACAGAGGAGTCTGGCGGGCTACAGGACATGGGGTCAGAAAGAGTCTGACAGGACTGAAGTGACTGAGCACACACGCAAGGTAGTTTTTAAAAATATTCATAGGACTGGGCCTTCCTGGCAGTTCAGTGATTAAGACCCCACATTCCAGTGCAGGGGTCAGAGAACTAAGATCCTACATGCCACATGGCATGGGCAAAAAAGTTTAAAAAAAAATTAAAAGTTCATAGGACTGCCAAGTGGAAGGAAGATTAGGATTTCTACACAGACGCTACTAAAGGGTCTGCGAGGGCCAAAGGGTGGGAGTAGTTCATTTAAATTAAAGTGCTCTAAGGGCTTATTGTCCTGGTGAATATGGCCTCATCCTTCATTCAGTCATTCATCAAACACGTCCTGCAGGTTTTTCACAGGCCTGGTCATCTGGTCTGGTGTAGAGAATTCCATGACTCACAATCTCCACCCTGGAGCTCACAGCCTAATGGAAGAGATGGAGAAACAAAGCAGTAAATACTGCAGAGTTACCGTAACACTAAACAGAGCTTGTAGTTGTGTCTGCGCGGAGTACTGTTGGCCCAGCACAGAGGGCAAGGCCCTCTGGGGCTCCAGGCAGGCCCCATGGGAAGCAGGGCCCAGGCAGAAGGCCTGGGCAGTGGGAGGATGAAGTGGGGAGAAGACCAGTCTCCACACCACATCCCACCACCAAGCTTCAGGGTACACTGGCTGCAAGTGACAGATAGATACCCAGCCAACACAGCAGAGCCGGCCCCACGTGCTGGGCTTACCTGGCAAGAAGTCGGAAGGTGGGAGGTTTCAGGATTAGCCTGACAGCTCAGAGATGTCTTTCAACGCCCAGACTCTTTCTTGGTCCTGGACCTGTTGGCTTTGTCTCCTGAGTGTGTCACCCCCTCAGCCCGAGCTCCAGGCACCATGCTCCCGTGCTGGCTCCCAGAAGCAAAGGAAGGAATCAGCGAGACAAAGCTCTCCCTTCCCCAGCGCGGCCCTGCAGACACCCCATGCTCCCCAGGGATCAGGACTGGGTGGCTTGCCCACTCCTGGACTAGGCACTGCCAGTGGGTAGCAGGGTTGTTGTTTTGGGTGGGGACGAGGGAGGAGTTGCTAGGGGGCAGGCTAGGGGTGTCCATGCCCAATTCCCTCTGTCCTTCTCCGAGGACTGGTCTGCCGGGCCATTGGCATCACTGCCCTTCTCCTCTGGCTGCCTCGCTCCATCCGGGACCCTCAGCCCACCTCCGGCTCCTGGATCTTTCCTGGTCTCAGAACAGCCTTGGCTCCCTCCCTCGGGCCCTTCAGACTGACTCTCGAGCCCCTTGTCTCTCCTCTTCTCCTCTTTACCCCTGAGGTTTCATCTTGGAGTCTTTCATTCAGCTCACGCTCTTCCTCTCCCAGGAATGTCCCTCCTCATCTTTTCAGCCCAGCAGCTCATGCTCTGTGCTCAGCCCAGACAGTACCTCCTCACTGGAACCTTCCCAGTTCCTCCTGCCGGTGCTGACCCCTACCCCCAGCTCCCCAGTACCCTGGACTGACCTCAGTCACATCACTTGTCCTTTTGCACTAAACACATCCCTCCAGCTGTTTTCACTGATTGCTGTCTGGCCTCCCCAGGGGCAGGGATTCTGTTCTTCATCTTTGCCTCTCTGGCGCAGGGCTGGACGAACAGGAGCCACTCAGAGTGTGTCGTGGGAGGGAGAAGAGAAGGGCAGGAAGAGGGCACCTAGGAGGCAGTGGGGAGGTGGGCAGAGGGGGCAAAGGGGCGCTGGGCCAGCGATGGAGGCAGATGTGGGTGGAGAGAGAGGCAGGGAGAAGAGAGGTGGGTGCTACTTACAGCGGATTCCAAACAGCATATCATTTCACTCACAGATACTTCTGTGTGTCTCTTAAGGGTATGGAACAGGAATCGTACTTAGAAACAAATGAGCCATAATCACAGTACCATTACGCACTTTAAAAAAAGATTATGCTGATGTGTTTTTTTAAGGCTGAAAACAGTAAAGACTAGAAGGGAAATCTCCTCAAGGGTTCACCATGGTTCCTTTGAGCGATATGAATAGGTGGCCATAACACTGGAAAGGTAACAGTTCCTGAAAGTGGTTGGTGGGTACCCTCACAGGGGAGCTGGTCATAGGAGGAGGATCTGGAAAGAGGACCCATGGAGCTCTGGGTAGAGCCGATGCCTCATGTCACTGCTTGCTTGATCATGGTCAGCTACCTCTCCTATCCCAGGTCGATGAGCCCTGCCCCAGGCCTGGTCATGGTCAAGGTGGGGCTTGAAGACACTTCATTACTGTTTGCAAACCATATTTCATTGAATTTAGAAAGAATCTACCAACTGAGTTCTGACAGGTGGTTATTTGTAAGCCACATCCCAGCAGCAGAGGGGCTCAAGAGTGGACAAGGGAGCTTAGGTCAGTGAAGCACGAGGAATCTTCCCTGGGACAGAGCAGGGACGGGTGCTCAGCACCGAACTGGGGTGGCGAGGTGGCCTGGAGCCTCGGCTGGTCCTTCCACAAACGTTGGCTGAACCTCTACTCTCCGTCCCGCCAGAGGGTGGGCCCGGAGAGACAGAGATGTCTCCAGAGCTCGGCATCCAACCGAGGCAGGCAGGAGCACAGCAGAGGGGGAGCGCACAGGTCCAGAGCCCCTCGGGCCGGCTCTGCATCCCCACCCTCCACTTCTGGGTGTGGGTGTGAGCTGTCCCCGCACGTGGTGTGGGCTGTAGGGTGGTGACAGGAGAGGAGGGTCCCAGGCTGACGGGCAGGGAATGCCGGTCATCTGGTCGCTGTTGTCCACAGTGTCAGTGCCGAGGGGCAGGATGAGCCTGGTACGGTTCCCCTGGTTGGAGGCACACTGCCGGGCTAACGCTGGGGTAGGGCCTTACAGGTCCTCCCGTTGGCACATCTGAATCGCACACCCCTGTGCTTGTCTCAGCACCTGCTCTTTTCTATCCAGGCGTTTTTCCCTTCTGTGATGTCACTGTGGCTGCCCACCAGGCTGCAGACTTCCTGAAGGCAGGACCTGGTCAGCTCTGCTCACCAGTGTCTCCTGGGGCCCGGATGACATGTGTTCAGTATGTTTGAGGGGCACGCAAGCTAGTAGCTAAGAAACTCTTGGGGTTCAAACCTCTGCTCTGCAACACGCACGCTGTATGACCATGGGCAGGCCACCGGCCTCTCTGTGCTCCTCAGTGTTTCCACCCTCTGCCTTAGGGGCTGTGGTGAGGGCAGTGGGGCTGACGAGAAGTGCAGAGCGCTGTGCTTGGTTGTGCTGAGAAGCCGACAGGTGTTGGTGGTGAGGAGTGAGGTCTCACCACCACCTGTGACCTGGTGCCTACCTGGGGGGGAGCCAGGCGCCCCAAGCAGAAGGCCTGATGCGTGAAAGCACGAGGCCAGCCGGGGGAGGGAGGAGACCACAGCAGATCGTGGCCAAGCTCGGCCCCAGTTGTCCCTCTCAGCCCCCGAAGAGGTCTGGTTTTCAACCCTTGGGCAGTGGGGCGTCATGGACAATATTTAGACAGAGAAGAGCACTGGTTGGATTTATCTTGGGAGAAGAGAGTGTGGAGGTGATGGTACAGGGCTGGGTGGGAGGCAGGCCAGGAACCAGAGCCGCGACCCTGAGGACGGAGGTGGGCACCCCTGAGACACGTTGAGCAGCCGGACCTCTGGGGACCTGGGGACAGAACGTGCAGGGTGGTGGGGAGGAGGCTGTGGCTGCTGCCCTCAGGCTCACCTGGCAGGAGGTGGTCAGGGGGGTGGGCACCCACAGTGGTGACCACAGGTCCCCTGAGCCCCACAGAAATGGCCTCTTATGAAGCAGGGCTTCCCCCATGGCTGAGGGAGTGGGCTCTCCAGAAACTCAGGGTGCCCATGGGTCGAGCAAGCTGGCTCCAGGGGCCTGCAGCTGGAGATTGTGGTGGCCACTGTCTCCTACTCTCAACCCGGGTCATGGTCATGGGACTCAGCAGTGACGTGCCTCTACTCTTCAGCTGACGCACTACACATTGTCAGGCCGAAAAGGCCCATCGCCTGTGGGGGAGGCCGTGTTCTTCCAGCTTCACAGATGAAGAAACCAAGACTCTGAGGCTCAGACCCTTGCCTGGAGTCTCCGAGTTCAGAGGTGAGGCCAGGCTTGTCCCACTCCAAAGCCATGCCACCACTCTGGCTGTGCCCGCACCAGCCCCACACGGAGAGGACAGACTGCTGAGCAGACAGACAGACGCCCCGAGATCCCCAACCTCCACCTGCCCACCCGGATGACAGCAGATGATTCACAGGGCCCAGCTTCCTCGGGAGGTGGGGGACAAGGGCAAGATCACCCCAAGGCCTCCAAAGGTCACGGCCAACAGCAGAGAGCTCAGGAAGTCAGCTGTCATTCTTTTGGAACTAGTAACCATTGTCAGTGTTTTTATTCCGCCTTCTTAAAATAGCCAGCTGAGTTAATTCTGTGGTTAAAACCAAAAACAAAACACACATCCCCAGATTCCTGTGGGTTTAAATTTCTGCCCTTAATGGAGCATGCCTACCCCTTGGACTTTGTTTACCTTTTTTTCTTTCCTTTTTTCTTTAATCACATCCCCAGATTCCTGTGGGTTTAAATTTCTGCCCTTAATGGAGCGTGCCTACGCCTTGGACCTTTTTTACCTTTTTTTCTTTCCTTTTTGCTTTAATCTTTTTTTTAATCTTCTGGTCAAGTTGCTCGCCATCTGGGATCTTAGTTCCCTGACCAGGAATAGAACCCGCACCCCCTGCATTGGCAGCACAGAGTCTTAACCACTGGACCACCCCACCAGGGAAGTCTCTGGACGTCTTTATTGAGGAAGTCCTAGAACTGTCCCAGCCCTGAAGGGAGGGGTCTGGGCGCACCTCCCTTCTGCTGGAATTGCTCAGATGTCTCTAGTCTCCCTTCTGCCTCTTCCTCGCCTCCTACCTGCTCAGACTGACTGCAGCACCTCCTTTCCCCCCAACCCCCTACAAAAAGCTCCATCCTCCAAATGGCTCCGCCCACGGCTGGCACTCAGGACTAAAGAGCTTGGCCCTGTGCTCAGGTTGGCGTCAGACTCGCACTCCAGGGGACCCCCTGTACCCACCCTGCTTTCTCAGGATGGCTTTCTCTCTCTCATAAATGTCCCATCTGCCCCCTCAGCAGCCGCTTGTCTTTCCAAAATGATCATAACTCTTCTGAGACCTTGCTGCTCTCTCCCCCAGGAGGAGGGAGGTGCCGTGGTTTTCAGCGGTCCTTGGGGGAGGTCATAGGGAGGAACCAGTGGAGGAACCACCGAGGGCTGCTGATGGAGCCAGGGTCCGGAAGGAGGGGGCAGATGGCCTGAGAGGTCTGGGTGCATCCTTCTGGAAAAGCAGAGTCCCTGACGCCCAATGAGAGAGAAGGGCAGCAACAGCCACAGCCACCCTCCTCGCCACCGTGTGACCTCTCCATGCCTCAGCTTCCCCATTAGTTAGACAAGGGCAGTAGTGACCACCTTATAGATGCCAGGCCCAGTCACCTTCTTTATGTAAACAGCTGGGTGTTACCTAGCAGTATAACTTGGGAAGTGAAAATATCACCATTGTGGAAGAGCCTTGTAGGTCCAGCCGGGGGCTAAGGGACCTTTGAAGGATTTGGGACTGGAAGGACACAATCACTTTCAAGTTCCAGAAAGTTCACTCTGGGTTAGCATGGAGGACGGGTGAGGAGAGTGAGGCGGGGGGGGAGCCAAGGCCAAGGCCGGGGCGGCGAGAGCGGGGAGGTGGCCTGGCTGGCAGAGAGCAGGGCAGGGGAGGGAGGGGTTGGGATGGAGAACGCATCCAGGGCTGGAACTGGCAGAACTTGGTGGATCATTAGAGTCAGTCAGGACTTAGGTTGATGAGTCTTTCCCGCCGTGGGACTGGGGGTCACTGAGACGTGGCTTCTGAAGGAGGTGCTGCTCTGCATGGTTGATCAGCCACTGCCCCCCAGACCCTCGAAAGTAAGACCCGGCCCTCCCCTGCCTGGGGGTTACTTGTCAGCTCTTTCAGTTCTTCATATGTGATTCAGTAGGTGTGTAAGCACCAGGGGTGGGGAGTGTGGCCCAGAGAAGCCACACCCAGGACATACTTGTGGGATGAGCAAGTCCCTCTTCCACCATTTTAAAGGGAGCCCTTTGTCATCCCCTCCCGCAGCCCTAACCCAGGAGCCAAGCAACCTGCCTGCCGCCAGGTCCATACCTGGATGCCCAGCTGCCTGGCCCGTGTCCTGAGCTACCCAGGCCTCCATCTAGCCTGCAGGACCCAAGGGGGCCCCTGGGTGGAGCTGAAGTCAGGCCCGTTTCCAAACGAAGAGCATGGAAGCCACTGTTCTAGGGATCTGACTAAGCCAGCCCAGCCCAGGCTCTGCCCCACAGGATAGGACTGCCTGCCGGCTGGAAGAGAACCCTGCCCAGTCTCACGGAGCCTACCCATCTGTCCTGAGAGCTTGGCCTCTTTGAGCGCCACAAGGCAGGGACCATGTCCGTCTGTCCACATTTTATCCCCGGCACCTAGAGCAGGCCTGGCATGTCACCCTAAGAGCAGGTGGCATGGGAACCTCCCCTGCACCGTCATGTGTAATAAGCTCTGGCTGCCTGGTCCATCGGGGCTCCTGGGAGACACCCCACTGCACAGTGCCCCGGGGGTGCACCGAGGCTACAGGCAGGAGCACTCCTAGCCTAGAGCCAGGCTCTCAAGCTGAGAACTCAGTCATGACGAGGGATCTTGACTAGTGTCCTAACCACTGATCCAACCAGTGGTAAACACTCGTACGCGTGCTTGACAGACACGCAGGGGTAATGTGCACAGCAGGGTATGTGCACTCTGCTGGAGCTTCTTTTAAAGCTAGGTTTGTGTGTGAATGGAACCTAGAAGGTGTAGAGGTCAGAGAAAACAGGCAGTGTGACGCAAGGTTGGCGCTTCGCTCTTAAAGAGTGTTTTTGAAAGCCCTAGGATTTTCTCTTCCTGCGTTCGTTGTCCACCCACCATCTCTCACACTAGAGCATACGGAGCAGATCTTATAGCAAAGGACCTCTAAACACAGCCTCACCAGGCCTGGAGAATCTTCCTAACCCTAAGGTCTAGACAGACAGGGTGGTTGTACACCTTTGTGAATATGCTAAATGCCGCTAAAATGGTGAATTTTATTTTGTGCGACTTTTGCCTCAATTTAAAAAAAAAAGAAAAGACCCATCACCACTTACAAGCACCTGTTTGGCACCAAGTACCCTGTCGATGCTGGTTCGCATTACCAGATTCCCCTGGGCGGTTCTGCAGGGCGGCTCGGTGTCCACCTCTCTGTAGATGAGCTGACTCAAAGGGGAAGGCCGTGGCCAGGCCTTTTGGTAACAGAGTAGGGATTTAAAACACGGCTCTGGAGGTAAAGAACATCACTGGAAGATTTGAGAGGAAACAGAGAGGAAAAGGGAGCTGGGGGCAGGGGAGGCAAGTAGATTGACTCTCCATTCAATGCCTTTTTGGAACTTTTTACACTTTGAACCTAAGAAGGGTTTCCAAGTCCAAAGATAATTAAAAAGTCGAGAAAGAACACTTAATTGCAAGTATAAAACCAAACCCTGTCTCAATATTGTCATGTCAAAAACAAGCACACTGAGGCCAGGCCTCTGAATCCATCTGCTGCCCATGTGGTAGACTCAGCCAGGGCTTCCCTCCTGGCCTCGCATGGCTACTATAGGAGTTAAGAGACAAAATGGGACGATGAAGGTGACACCATATACATGGTGCTGGCACACCTCGGTGCCCAGAGAGCAGGCGCTGTCCTCCCCACTCCCGCTGTCTGAGTTTGTCCATCCGGGACCCCCGCACACGTCTGTGACCTGTGATTTCTTGTCCTCAGAGAAAGCCACGGATGGCTCCCTGCAGAGCGAGGACTGGGCGCTCAACATGGAGATCTGTGACATCATCAACGAGACCGAGGAAGGGTGAGGACCGCAGGGGGAGAGGGAGGCGGGCAAGGCGGCCACTGCAGTTCATCTTAAACATTTCAGAACCGTGATCTAGTCTGACCATCTCATCAGGTGGGTGAGAGGCCCAGAGATGCCAGGTGTGCAGCCAGCCAGCTAGCCCCTGGATGCTGTCCACCCAGCGGTTGCAGCATAGCCTACTGGCTCTTCCAGGGACATTACCTGTGCTGCATCTTTGCAGGACAAAGCCAGCTGGAGGCTCCTAGAATCTGGAGGTGGCCCCGAGCCCCCTATGTATGCCGTGGGAGGGACTGTGCATCAGGGATGCCTAGCTTCCCCCGTGAACAAGGACAGACTTTCATTTCCTTATGATCTGAAAGCAACACGGAGGGTCAGGATCACAAGGAGGCCAGTGAAACTGAGAGAGGCCGGGCAGAGTTAGTGTTTCTGGAGTGCAGGGCACGGCCTCCTGCTCGGGGTCAGGGCGCCCCAGTGAAGCATGTGGTGTGGGGGAGGCGCTGTGGTCCCAGCTCCTGGGCTCTGACTAGCATTACTAGTCACCGGCGTGTGACCTTGGGCAAATCACTGTACCTCCCCAGGTCTTTGTCCTCAGAGACAAAGCTCTTTTCTGTCCAAGGCCCTTACGGGAGCAGAGAAAGGGACAGGGTCACTGTCCTTCTCAGGAAAAACCAGGGATGAGGTGGGAAGGGTGTGATGACCACCGCCAGCCAGAGGAGCTACCAGAGGAGGCCTCTGTCTGCAAAATGAGGCTTGGCAGTTGGAGCAGGCTCTCAGTGCTGCCCCCATTTCTCCCTGCGGTGGTCCAGTTGCCTTGCAAGGGCTCCTTCACTGTGTGGAGGGAGCAGACCCGCAGCACCAAGCTCGGAGCCAAGGAGGCTGTGGGCGTCTGCGGCACATGGTCAGGGCCCATCAGGAGCACTCAGCTGCTGCCAGAGCCTTCCAGTTTCCCAGCCGTGTGCCCTGGGCTTGCCGAGGTGCTGGGAGCGGACACGCCCTCCTGCATCTGGACTCCTAAGTGTGGAGGAGAGGGGTGGGCAGGTGGCGGGGCCACGGAGAGAGAGGACTCAGGCAGAAAACCTCCCGGAGCCCAGTCATGAATGTCAAGGCTGGAGGTCACTGCTGTGTCCTTTGAGAAGCAAGTCCCCATCTCGCTGTAGACATCGGCGGAACTGGGGTGATACATGTTCAGATGCTGTTGATGTGAGTACCTCCTGAGTTCCAGGCTCTGCGCAAGGCCCAGGGGATCCAGCAGTGAGCAGGGCAGACATGACCCTTGACCTCACTGAGCTTGTCATCTAAGCCTTTGTCCTTGGGTTGTGGCCTTCTTGTCGTCCACTTTGTGCCCTGGTAGAGAACTAGACCCGCAGGTCTGTAAACTAGAACTAGACTCATAGACCCGTAGCCACAGGACATGGGCCAGAACTGCTGGTTCTCAGTGCTGCGCCCCTTCTCTCGTCACTCTGTAAGAAGTGGAGATTCATCCCTTCAGAGCGCTGATGTGGCCACAGGTGAGCGGTCAAGCCAGGAACAGAAACCAGCTTCTCCCAGGCTGGAGCCCCGAGGGTGGCTGAGGAGCTGCCCCAGGGCATTGGGTTGAAAACTGCCCTCACACTCCGGGGCAGGGTCCCACCCCAGCTGGGGCCGTGTGGTCCTTCACCCCTTGTGTCACCTATGCCACCGCCACCCCTTCAACGCAGGTCTGTTCCCCAGAAGCCTTGGCTGCCTCCTTCACTTCTGTCAGGGAGCCCCCATCAGGGTTCCCGACTCTTCTACATTGCCTTTGATGGATTTGGCACTGACAGCCCGACACTGTCCAGCCGACAACGGGACAGCCCCCTCCCCGTCTTCCCCAGCCTAGAAGTATTGCTTGAGCTCCTGCAGCACGCCGGGTTCTGGAAAGGCACTGTCAGAGGAGAATGCCGCCCCCGGCCTCTAGGGGGCATCCTCTCTAGCCGGGCAGCCCCCCGGGGGAATGCAGCCAGGAGATGAGGACTGGGAAAGGGTCATGAACCAGTAGGATTTCAGCTGGGCTTTTACTCGGTAGGTGTGCAAGCTGTGGGCTACAGAGGCTTTTAGGCTGGAGCAGTCCAGGCAGTGTAGATCTCCCCTGCACAGGGCTAAGGGACAAAGACACAGGGGTGAAGTGTGGGGACAACCGTGGGGTTACAGGTGGAGCAGGGAGAGCAGCTGCCACACTCCCCTCCCCACCGTGACCACAGGCCTCGCCAGCCCCTCCCTCACCTGCCCCCACACGCGGTGGCCTCCCTTCACTTCCTGCCTACCTGGGCCTGGTCCAGACTCCTGGCTCTACTACCTGAACCACTTCCCCCACTCCTTGCAGCTGACACCATCCCACCCTTCAGGCTCAGCTGCAGGCCTCGGAGAAGGAGGAGGCTTCCCTGGCTCCCACACCCACCCATCCCCCTCCCCCTGGGTGGAGGAGAGCCATTCCCGTCTCCCAGCGCCTCCTGATCTCAGGCACGCAGCCTCCCTGTTGGATAAGGAGGTTCTGATCCTCTGCCCATCCTTTCTTTTGTCCTTCTGCCCAGTCCCAAAGATGCCTTCCGAGCTGTGAAGAAGAGAATCGTGGGGAATAAGAACTTCCATGAGGTGATGTTAGCTCTCACGGTGAGTGCCCCGTCCCTCCATCCATGGGGGACCACAGCCCACCAGGGGCCTGGTGGGACTCCCAGCCACCCTGGGGCCCCTCTTCCAGGTGGTACCAGTTTAGTCGCTAAGTCATGCCCAACTCTTATGACCCCATGCACTGTAGCCTGCCAGGCTTCTCTGTCCATGGGATTCTCCAGGCAAGAATACTGGAGTGGGTTGCCATTTCCTTCTCCAGGGGATCTTCCTGACCCAGGAATTGAACCCAGGTTTCCTGCACTGCAGGCAGATTCTTTACCGACTGAGCTACGGGGCTATGGGCAAAGCACTGGCCTGTCTACACAGCTGGCCAACACGGAGTGACAAGAGCTATTTGGAAAAGTTCTCTCCAGCCTACTGGTGTGGGGAACAGACACACTGAAGCCCACAGCCCTCCAGGGCCTGTCATGGGACACATGGGCAGAGGACCTGCCCAGTGACACAGAAGCTCAGTGCACACAGGCCTCTAGGGGGCAGTACCCAAGATGAGTTCCAATTAACACTTGGACTAATTGGCCCTGAAAAATGAACATAATGCAAATGTCAGAGGCCAAGGCCAGTCCTTGCCCACAGCAGGGCAGGAAAGACATGAGCTGGCAGCCTGGCAGTCAGGATGGGTTTGGCTGGGGAGTGGGGTTGGGAGGGCTCTGTCTCTGACTCCCCCCAGAAGTACTTATATCTGGATTAATCCACTAAACTGAAAATCAGGAAGTGGGGACAGGAGTGGGGAGGGAAGTTGAACACCTTTTTCCCAGGCCACAGGGTCACCATTTCAGTGAAAGTTCTCTGCTTTCCACCTGGAGAGCCACCTCCCTCTAGATTGTGCTCAGCTCAGAGACAGCCTCAGGACAGGATTCTGTGGGCACCAAGGCCACTCAGCCAGGGACCTCCAGCCAGTACTCAGCCCTCTGCCCACCCCAGGCTCACCCCCAAGCCACCCAGCCCCGAATCCAGCATCATCCCTGCCCCTCCATGTTGTGGGTCTCACTTTAGAAAGCTGCACCCACTGCTGGGCCTCTATGCTGGGACGTGGGTGGGGGGTGAGGGTGGGGTCCTGGGTGCTCCCTCTCCTCTGCCAGGTGCTCATAGGCATCACACGTCATCCAGGTCTTGGAAACCTGCGTCAAGAACTGTGGGCACCGCTTCCACGTGCTGGTGGCCAGCCAGGACTTTGTGGAGGGTGTGCTAGTGAGGACCATCCTGCCCAAAAACAACCCACCCACCATCGTGCATGACAAGGTGCTCACCCTTATCCAGGTGAGTGCGGGCAGCCCAGGGCAGGTCAGGAGGAAGGCTCCCCCGTCAGTGCTGCTTTTTGTCTGTCCACTTCGGTTTCTCTCATTGGGACCGTCTTGCTCATCTGCGGACGGGACTTCTGAATGAGGGAGCCTGGTTGGCAGAGGCCTGGCTGTCCGGGTGATGCTGCCAAAGGACCAGTGAGTCCAGGAGGGAATTTCTGCTCCCTGGGGGTGGCAGGCAGGCTTGCAGAGGAGCCACTGAGCAGTGGTTATCAGCCCTGTCCCTTTGTCCCCTCTCAGTCCTGGGCTGACGCGTTCCGCAGCTCGCCCGACTTGACAGGTGTGGTGGCCGTCTACGAGGACCTGCGGAGGAAGGGCCTGGAGTTCCCCATGACTGATCTGGACATGCTGTCGCCCATCCACACACCCCAGAGGGTGAGGGGCAGAGGCGGGGTGGCGGGGGTCATTCCAGAGGGAGTTCTGCGGCTGTTTCCTGGGGGGCCCTGACCTTCTAGCCTTGCTGATTCAGCCTGTTGCCTTCTAGACCGTGTTCAACTCAGAGACACAGTCAGGACAGAATTCCGTGGGCACTGACAGCAGCCATCGAGGGGACTCCAACCAACACACCACACCCCTGCCCGCCTCGGCCCTGCTCCCCAGCGACACACCTATAACGCCGACCCCTGAGCAGGTAATCAAGCCTGGGTCACAGCCATGCAGGTCAGGCTGTAGGCCCGGCACCTCCCGGCACGTTAGGGAGGGGGCCCTGTCAGTGTGGAAGTACTCCGCCCAGTCCTCAGGCAGCCCCACAGGGGCTCACTATTTGGGAGATAAGGCTCAGAGAGGTCAGTTAACTTGCCCAGAGCAACACAGCCCAGTGAAGACAGGGCCAGGATTCAAGCTCAAGTCTGTGACTCCAGACAGGCTCTGTCCTGCACCCAGGCCATTCTGCAGACTGTCCCCTCTGTGGAGCCTTCTGGGCAATGCCAGGAAGAGGACAGACTTAGCAGCCGGCCCTTCATCCACAGCAGCTCCACTCCCTGCTAGGGTTTGCTCAGGCGCTCACATAAGATTTCATTTGAATAGAGGTTCTCACTAAAATAATGGTTCTCAAACATCTGCATAGAAAAAATGTTAAACCCTTGTCTCACACTATGATACTTCCCATCAAGCCCTCAGAAGAGGATTTGGGTTGTATGTAGTGTAAGATCCTAGAGGCCAGTCCTGGGCAGGGTTTTCTGGTGCCCCATGAGTAACTTTGCAGGACTTCCTTCTTCAGACCATGCCACTTGTCCCTCCTGCCCCTGAGGCCAGCGCCATAGGTTCTATTCTACGAGGGACACCCACAGCCATGCCCAGCATCTCTGGGTGTTCGGTCAGTTTAGTTGTGGATGGGAGTCGGTCATGGCCTGCGCACCGTGGGTATCACTTCTAAGGTGTTTGACAAATGTCTGCAGTATTGTTTAGCCTCAGAAACAAATAAGCTTACCAACAGCCTTCACACCCAAACCTATTTAATTCTGTACTTCTAGCAAGTTATGAAGTCAATCCCCAGAGTTACAAATATTACTAGAAAAGTTTTCCTAATAAATAATAGGCCCAATAATAAAAGGTGCATAAAAGTTGTAAAATCACCCTGTGATCCAAAACTGATCTTAGTTCAGTTCAGTCTCTCAGTCGTGTCCGACTCTTTGTGACCCCATGAACCGCAGCACACCAGGCCTCCCTGTCCATCACCAACTCCCAGAGTCCACTCAAACTCATGTGCATTGAGTCAGTGATGCCATCCAACCATCTCATCCTCTGTCGTCCCCTTCTCCTCCCACCTTCAATCTTTCCCAGCATTAGGGTCTTTTCAAATGAGTCAGTTCTTCACATCAGGTGGCCAAAGTATTGGAGTTTCAGCTTCAGCATCAGTCCTTCCAATGAATATTCAAGACTGATTTCCTTTTGGATGGACTGGTTGGATCTCCTTGCAGTCCAAGGGACTCTCAAGAGTCTTCTCCAACACCACAATTCAAAAGCGTCAGTTCTTCGGTGCTCAGCTTTCTTTATAGTCTAACTCTCACATCCATACATGACTACTGGAAAAACCATAGCCTTGACTAGACGGACCTTTGTTGGCAAAGTAATGTCTCTGCTTTTTAATATGCTGTCTAGGTTGGTCATGACTTTCCTTTCAAGGAGTAAGGGTCTTTTAATTTCAGGGCTGCAGTCACCATCTGCAGTGATTTTGGAGCCCAAAAAAAAAGTCAGCCACTGTTTCCACTGTTTCCCCATCTATTTGCCATGAAGTGATGGGACCGGATGCCATAATCTTAGTTTTCTGAATGTTGAGCTTTAAGCCAACTTTTTCACTCTCCTCTTTCACTTTCATCAAGAGGCTCTTTAGGTCTTCTTTGCTTTCTGCCATAAGGGTGGTGTCATCTACATATCTGAAGTTATTGATGTTTCTCCCAGCAATCTTGATTCCAGCTTGTGCTTCATCCAGCCCAGCGTTTCTCATGATGTACTCTGCATATAAGTTAAATAAGCAGGGTGACAAAACTGATCTTACCTGATTGTAATTTTAACCAGTTTGCCTGTAGTCTGGCCTCTGTGTAGATTAAGACTGATTATGTCCAGTGGAAGAAGGTTCTTGCTAAACAAGACTGAGTATTCTATTTAATTTCAGAGGGCCCTTCTGTCTTTTGGGTCACATTGATGTAACTCCCAGACTCCTTGTAATTAGGTCCCATCTGACCCAGACACGTGGGGTTTGTGATCAGTCGTTTTTCCACTCACTTCTACCAAGAGCCTTCATTAAACAGGCCAAAGGTACCAAACATTTCACAGGTCTGGAAGGTGCTGGCAGCCTGCAGTAGACTGTGTCTGCAGGCCCACTTCTTCATCTGTAAGGGGTGGAGGTAGTGATACCTGTCTCATGAGACTGTGGTCAGGGTTAACTAGCAACAGACGATAAGTGCTTGTCACTTAGAGGTGATCGGAATAGCAGCTGCCTTCACAGGCACCATGAATTTATATGATAACACTTGTATTCTGAAATCAGCCGGGTTACCCAATTTAGAATACATCCAGCATTTCCTAAAATGTAGGCCACTAAATCTTAGACTCATGAGACAGCCCATGATCAAAGGGTTCTTCAACCAGCTCATGTTTGGCAACGTCCACAAGGGTCCCTTCCTGGACGTTCACAGTATCCACATTGGACACAAGACACCCCGCAGAGCCCATGGTGTGAGATGCTACACCAGGGCCCTTCCACCACCTCACCTGGGTGCTAAGACTCTGCGACTTGATATGCAGCTGTTTCCCAAGCCAGGACTGGGACCCTGATCATTGAGAATCTGCTCACATGCATACTCAGGTGGGGGGGTGGCACAGGGACTTACCCTCGGTAGAATCTGGGACACCAGAGCAGGCCAGAGCAAAACAGAACCCCATCCTCCTAGGAGGACAGCCTCCCTCCTCTCCGCTCAGGGGAACTGCCCTTCAGGGCCTTGTTAGGCGCCGGCACCCATGAGATAGTGGAGCGCTCAGCTTCTTTCCTCCTGGCCTCTCCCTGCTCTGGGCACCCTGGCTTGGAGATGGTAACGGTTGGTAGCACCTCTGTAAGCAGGCTGGTAGGGGTGGGAACAAGCCCTCCACAGGCCTCCTGGCACAAGGCTATGGCCCAGGAGCCCAGAGGGTGCCGGCAGGTTGGGCTGGTGGTGCCAGGCTCTGGGAGGGGCAGCGGCTCTGGACCCCGGCCTCACTCTGCAAGACCATCCATGTGTTCCAGATCGGGAAGCTGCGCAGCGAGCTGGAGATGGTGAGCGGGAACGTGAGGGTGATGTCAGAGATGCTGACGGAGCTGGTGCCCACCCAGACGGAGCCAGCGGACCTGGAGCTGCTACAGGTGAGTGGCCACTGCCCCAGCTCGGCCTCCCCGCTCCCCACCCACAAGGCAGTTTCCATAGTGACTCTGGGCTCCTAGGTCACAGTTGGAGAGGTTAAAACCAGGGACTTTGGGCTCCATCAGATTGGAACTCAGCTTCTACCACTTGATGGTGTGAACAGTAAAGCCTCTCGTCTCAGTTTCCTCATATGTAAGATTGCTTTTATGGTACACATTTGACATGAGAATTAAATAAGGCTTTGCATGTAAACACCCCTTCCTCTGCCTGGTTCCAAATAGCTCCCAATCAGTGTCTTGAGGAAGGCTGGAAGGTGAGGTTTCCATCCATCAGAAGAGGAAGCCTAGCAGGCAGGCATGAGCTGGGATCTACGGGCCAGGGCTCCCGTATGTCAGGTGATATCCCCAGGATTCCGCCCCCAGCTGGGCATGAAGGAGCTGTATGTGGGGAAAGGCACCCTCCCCATGGAGGTCAGCCCTGGGGACCCCCGAGGCCCAGGAGCCACCTGAACCTGTGAGGAGACAGAGGGCTTGATGTGATCAACTCATTTGGTGACTTTCCTGCTGGACCCTCGCATTTCTGGTGGGCAGAGCTGAGTCATTCTCATCTCTCTTGTCCCCGGGCCCAGCTGAGCTATGTGGCCCTTACCTTACTGCAGGAGCTGGGGGTAGGAGTGAAGTCAGAGTCTCAGAGTTGAGTAAACCACAAGCATGAAGAGTAAATGACAGAAGCCTGAGTGAGTTGGGAAGCGACAGGATTACTACAGTGCAGTTAATTTCAGGTGTCTTATCCCCGGGCTATGCGGGTGTGAGCGATTCTGTGGCCTCAGGAGGCTGGCTGGCAGGCAGGGGTGTCCCTGGGACAACTGATACACGCTGAGCATATCCCATGTGCCAGTGTCTGGTGTGGACACATGATACAGGTTCACTCAATCCTCCCCTTTCCCCCCATAAGGTAGGTACTCTTACTGTCTCCATGTCCCAGGTCAGCAAACTGCTGAGGCAAAGAGATGTCATGGGACATGCCCAGGGTCACAGAGCTAGCTGGTCATCAGCAATGGTCATCAACAGAGCTGGGGTATGAACTCAGGGCCCTGGCTCCAGTTGCTGCTCTTCTGCCCTTGAGAGGGGTAGGTGAGGAAGTGGGGACAAAGCCGCAGTGTGCTTAGTCATGGGGGGAGGAGAGGGGAGGCCCATGGGATGCTGGAAGGAGTCTGGGCTGCCCTGCCCCATGATCAAGGGGCAGAAGAAATCCCAGGAGTGGGTCTAAGTGGGGGAGGGGCAACAGGGTCCGCAAAGAACCAAAGTCAGCGGTCTTCATGATGCTAGGAGAAAATTCTGGCTCGTGGCTGAGTCCACAGTGCCCAACAGCTGTCTGTTGGGACCTCAAGACTCTAACCTGGACCCCCGTCCACCTGGTGGCGGGCCCCTGAGGAAGGAAGCGCTCAGTCCTACAAATGAGAAGCCTGTGATGCTGCAGCTTCTAATTTTTTTTTTTCCCCAAACAAGCTTAAATACATAACACTAACTGATTAAAAGTCAGTTGGTGACCTGGTGACTAAATGCAGTGTGGGACTCTGGAACAGAGGGGAAAAGGACATTAGTGGAAAAGCTAGAGAAACCTGAGTGAAGCTTGTAGTTTAGTTAATAGCAGTGTACCCGTGTTAAGGTCTTACTTTTGACAATGCCAAACTAAGGTAAGGAGAGGCTAGGTGAAGAGTTTACAGGAACCCCTGTGCTCTCTTACCTTGGGAACTTTTCTGTATATTTAAAATTATTCCAAAATAAAAGGCATTAAAAAAAGAAATTAGACTAATGAGGCAGAAATTTGGAGTCGGGGTTTGTGGATAATAGTTGGATCATCCAGTTCATTTTTTATGCTTTGGTCACAAAAAACCTGACTGCCCCCTGAGAAGTGGCAGGTGTTCCAACAGCCACCTTGCCAGCTCGACCTTCCCCCAAATCGGAGGTGGCGGCAGGAGCTCCATCCAGAGGTCCGCACAGAGCCAGGTTAAACCCGCAACGCAGTTCCCATTTGTGCTCCACACTTAGAAATGAAACGCCAGTGCTCGTCCGTAGAACCCCAAAAGCTGTTCCCTGCAACCTCAAGTCCAGTGTGGAGACCGCTGCTTCTCCATGGCGCGCCAAGGGCCGGGCGTCTGGAAGGGACGGCCTCGCTCCACGTGGCTATGGTTGTCTCTCTTTCTTTCCTGGCAGGAGCTCAACCGGACGTGTCGCGCCATGCAGCAGCGGGTCCTGGAGCTCATCCCCCGCATCGCCAACGAGCAGCTGACTGAGGAGCTGCTCATCGTCAACGACAATCTTAACAACGTCTTCCTGCGCCACGAACGGTAGCCCCGCCTCCGGCCCCGCCCCACCGCCTGCCCCGCCTCTGGCCCGCCGCCCCACCTTCTCCTCTGTTCACACCCCCTGACCTTTCATCTCCCTCCCAAACACTAGGCCAGCCACCCAGTGCACACTCTCAACTGTCTTCATCCAGCGTAGGCCACAGTGCCCACCCTCCCTCCCCGCCTCCTCTCCTGCCACCTGTGTGCTTGCATCTCACCTCCAGGCTAGCATCGGTGGTGGCTGAGTGCCGCCATCCAATGGCCAAACAGGCCTGTTCTGTCCCTGCTCCCCGACCCCCACCCCGCCCCCCAGCAGCTTGGCTCTGGGGCCTTGGACAAGTGACTTAATTAGGGCTCCTTGATTTCAAACTCGGGAAGCTCTTCTGGCTAACTTAAGCAGAAAAAGAAGTCATTAGGAGAACAGCCTTTATTGAATGTGTAGCCTTCAGAGCCCAAGGAAGAATAAAACAGTGAGCCTCTCCCAAGGGGGCAGAAGGGCAGATCCCAGGGTGGCTCAGGGGTCTCAGGACAATAATGCCTGGACCGTGATCCCAGGGTGTCACCCTGAATACATGGGCTCCAAACACTTGCCCCCTTGGGGGTATCATTCTGTTCAAGAATCAGCACCCCGGGAGACACCCCGATTGGCTCAGCTTCCTTGTGCCCACAGGAGTGGGAGGGGAGAGGCCCCCTTGATCCTGGCGGTCCCACCAGGGTCACGGGAAATGGGAAGCAGTTCCCCAGAGGAGCATGTAGGTGCTGGGCCTGCAGAGACAACACACCCCCACTCCTCTCTGTGTCTGTACAATGAAGCAGTGATCCCTTGTAGGTAACCAACAGCCTGTGCAGTTATTTCTGTAAGGGCCTCGTCAGTCAGGCTGTCTGCACAGGGTGCTAATTATGCCTGCTGCCTCCATCTCCCAGTTCATTTCATATGTTTATCCGTCAGCAGACACTTGCTCAGTGATTCTGAATCAGGTAATGGGGATGGGGCTGCAGCAGATAACATCTGGCCAGCCTTTCCTGCTCACTGGACCAGTGGCGCTAAGAGCCCCTGCCACTAGGGGTGTGGGCTGAGGGGTGACCCAGGGGCCCAATCTTGAGGTGACCAGGACTCCTCTGACACCCACTCATCAGACCTCGTGTTTGTCTGGTTGTTTCCGGTTTATAATCACCTTGATCCTCACACCTGGGAGGCAGGTTGCACTGTCACCCCCTTGTTAATCGTTCAGAGGTGATGTAATTCACCTGGGGTCACACAGTGAGGGACAGAACCCCGACAAGAGCAGATCCCAGACTGAGGTCTTCAGCCCACCCAGCAGCAACTTGGCCTGTCTAGGGTGGTTTAAGTGTCTCCATGAAATAATGTAAGAGATATGTGTCCTCCTTACACCACTTTAGACACTCACCACATACACAAATGTATGTTACCAAACAAGGTAAAAAAAAAATCCACACCATTACTATGTGCGTGCACCTCCTTTTCCTTTTCCTCTGTAGTCTATGCCTGTTGTTTGTTTAATGCTGGCTGTAACTAGGGTAACTAGATAATTGGTCATCTAATTGGGACACTTGCTAGTGAAAGAGGCACCCTGCTAATACTCCCCTAGGGCATAAACTGGATTGTCCGGGGCAAACCTGGCCAGTCATCACCCTGTTTGTGACCCATTCCGTGGGTTTCGAGACCTGCAGTGGGCAAAGCTCTGGCCTGGCTTTGCTGAGGACCCTCTTCGTCTGTCTCCTTGACCCAGGTCTTTTCTGTCCCGTAGGTTTGAACGCCTCCGAACAGGCCAGATCACCAAGGTAAGAAGCAGCTTCTCCATATTAATGACAGGAAGGGCTGTGCCCACCTGCCTCCCCGGGTATCCTGGCCAGAATGTGTCTTCTTAGCCAGGCTCTTAGAGAAGGCTCCTTCTAAGTTTTTTTGTCACTGTCCTTTTAGGGTAAATAAGGTTCTGCCACCAGCTGATGCCCCAGGGTCTTGTGAACCTCCCAGCAGGTTCAGCTGAGCTAGAGGCCAGGGGGAGGAAGAAAGACTCCCTGACTCCCAGTCATAGCTGCTGGGGGTGAGGAGGGGAAGAGGAAGCCTAATGACACACCCTCAGGCAAAGAATGCAGGCGCCAGTGCTTCAGGGCAGAAGGGAATGAGGCTGCAGCTCCAGTCAGAGGGTGATGGTGGCCTCTCCCCTCCCCACAGGCCCCAAGTGAGGCCGAGGCGGCCCCTGACCTGATCGACATGGGCCCTGACCCTGTAGCCACCGGCAATCTCTCGTCCCAGCTGGCAGAAATGAGTAAGTGCAGCGTGGGGGGCTCTGGCCGGGGTACGTTACATACCATGGGTACCCCTGCGGCTCTTGGGGTGCCCTCTCATTACACAATTGGAGCTGGAGTGCCCACAGCAGAATGTCGGCCCAGCCCCCACCTCCCCAGGGTCCCCTGCTGAATCTTGCTGCAGGGCTCAAATCTTGCTGCACAGCTGGACAAAACATGAGGGACTCTCCCTCACAGCCCCACAGCTCCTGAGCCCACTTAGATCTCAGAAACCCCGCTATTGTGTGATTGCCCTTGGATCATATGGTGAACCTGGACACATCACGTGGACACCCTGGGCCCCTTTTCTCCTGAATAAGCTTATGCACAGAGCAGGCTTAGACCAGACCAGGCCCAGAATGGGCTCTTAGTACACGTCAGCCATCAACACCTTTGTCACTTGATCTGTTAAGTGTTACCGGCTGCGATCTGTTGAGTGTTACCGGCTGCCTGCTCAGAAGTAATTGAGAGAGAGAAGGTGAGGTGCCTGGTGTCCCTCAGCCAGCAGGTGGCCTGTCCCATCCGTATGGCCCACTCTGCCCCTACTCCAAATTGCCCTGCCTCTCCAGAACCAGCCTGGGCCTGGCAGGATGCAGCTCAGCCATGACTCAGTGTCCAAGGACAGCCAGGCAAACCCTTCATGTGGTCTTTCTGTCCCCACAGACCTGGGCTCCAGCAGCGTGAGGGCTGGCCTGCAGTCTCTGGAGGCCTCTGGCCGACTGGAAGACGAGTTTGACATGTTTGCGCTGACGCGGGGCAGCTCACTGGCTGACCAACGCAAAGAGTGAGTGCTGAAACCCACCCTGGGCTCCCGTGGTTTGGGTCCCCCGCTGTCAGGGGAGGGCCTCTCTCCAGGTCCCTGAGCTCGGTGTGTGAGTGGGCACACCAGCCCCTACCTGCACCTCTTCAGGATGGCAGAGTTCTTTCCCCCGAGTCAGCCCTACATGGCCTGGGATGGATGAGGGAGGGACGCCCGTTGGGTGATGACCGGCTTGGTTCCAGAATCTTACACAAGCCGAGCAGATGAGGAAACCAAGACTCTGAGAGGCTGGTCATTTGCCCCAGCACAGGCGGCTAATGTTTGACAGCGTTAGGAACCCCGGACTGTCTGGTTCTAAAACACAGTGTCTCCAACCCAGCCCAGCTCCCCACTGCACTGTACACCATCTACCAAGCCCTTGGGGGCTGGTCCAGTGATTTCTGCTATTCTGTATCCAGCCTTAATTTCCAGAGAAGTTGCATTATCCCACTCGAGTCTGCATGCCCTGCCCTTGAGCTGGGGCTCTATGCTTCCCGGGACTGTCCATTTTCAGGGAGATGCTTTCAGCAGTGGAGACCACGTGGCCAAGTGTCCACCAGGCCGGCTTCCCAGGACTGGCTTCATACAGACTGGTCAGGGGACAGGATTTGCTTGGGGTTGTTGTCAGCCTTTTGCTTGTAACCCCAGGGCAACCAGGTTGTACAACCAAGGAAAGGACTAGACTAAGGGAACTTCTTGGCAGACTCCATTCTGGTCTCCTTGGGAACTGTTGGTGGGCCTCCAGAGGGCCCAGGGGTCCCCCATCCACACTGGCCAGTCCCAGTGAAACCTGACAGGCTGTAGCCAGCCTGGCTCATAGGGCTGCTCCACCCACAGGCCGACCAGCCCTACGCTGTGAGCTGAACCCGTGAGTCTGGGGCGGAGTCTGTGCTCTCAAGCCCAGGTGCTCTGGGACCAGTGGCTCACAGTCACCTTGGAGGTAGGGGCGCAGTGAGGCTGCTGTGTGACTGGTGGCTAATGAGTCTGGTGGGACTTGCCGCCAGAAGGGCGGCCCGCCTGAGAGCCCCGTCCCGGCTGAGGTTTGCCGCCGTACTGTCCCTATTCTGGGGAGCAGGGCCCTGAAGGCCAGAGAAAAGCACACCCCGAGCTTGCTCCAGAGCCTGCAGTCTCTTGGGGGTGGGAGGTAGCCTGCCTGAGGACCACTGCCGTGCAGTGCTAGGCCGTGGATCAGCTCTTGCAAAGGGTCAGAGGCAGGGGAAGTGTGAGATACCCAGTTTTCTGGTTGGCTTCAGCACCCTTGCATGGTGAGTGGTGTGACAGGGTTAACTTGGCGATTCCCACGCCCTCCTGGCTACCTCTGTTCTTCAGAGAGGCTGCCTAAGAATTTGGGGGTTTATTCTAGAGGCCCCTTTAAGTGCCAGCCTACCCAGTCCCCAGGGAGGCAGTTTGGTGCTATCAAAGCTACGTGTGCTGTGCTTGTGCTGGTCCAGCCCAGCTCCAGCAGAGTGTGAGGTGCTTCCCACCCATCCTGCCGGGAAGAAGACCCCTCCTCCCTCATGGCGCAGGGCCTTCCTTTGAGGCTGGAATCCCAAGATTCTCATCTTTGCCTCAACAACTGACCTAGGGACTTCCTGATGGTCCAGTGATTAACTCCACGCTTCCAATGCAGGGGGCACAGGTTCAATCCCTTGTCAGAGAACTAGATCCCACACAACCACCAGAAAAAAAAAGACTGACTCAGTCTCACCTCCTCTCTGCTGGCAGTTCAGGGCAAGAATGACAGCTTTTCCCAAGCAGCAGGGCCATGTCCCCAAGGCCTCCCTGGATGTCCCCCTCTGTAGCAGCCAGAGAGACACCAGCCCCCTTGTTAGCCCGGGCTTTCCTCCCATTCCCCCTGAGCCTTCGCCAGAGACACAGCAGATACCTCCCTCCCCATCCTCCTCTGCCCGGAGGGTACAGTGTCCCCTGCATTTCCTCCCAGTCGCCACAGTTGGCACCCCCAAACACATGCAGAATCCTCACCCGCCGTCTGCAGGTTTGTTTTCAGCTGCAGAGTGGGGTTCCCCCATTCACAGCCTTCACAGAACCACAGATTCTGAAATTACGCAGTGGGGGCTGCTCTGGAGAGGGTCTAGATACGAGCTCTCCATGACCATGGGGTCTGGGATGCTGTGCTCATCCCTGTAGTGTGGCCAAATCCAGGAATAGGAGGTTGGTGGTCTTGGTCTCTGGCCCCCAACACCTTTCCTCGCTTCTCCAGCCTTGCTCTGCCTGTCATGCAGGTCACATGTCTGGCCCAGGTTCCCAAAGGCGGGAAAGGAGACCCTTTCCTCCATCCGCAGGCGGGCCTGCAGATTGGCGCCCCTCCTGGGGCCCCTGCCCAGGCACCTCCCGAGTCCACACAGGATGTGGGTCCAGCCCTTGCCTACCCAGCCCCCTCCCTCCTCACGTCAGCTGGCATGTCTGGTACGGTGAGGGTGGCAGGTAATGGCCATGGTGGCCTCTGTATTTCAGGGTAAAATATGAAGCCCCTCAAGCAACAGATGGCCTGGCTGGAGCCCTGGATGCCCGGCAGCAGAGCACCGGAGCGGTAAGCAGAGGGGCCCTGCGGCCACCCTGGGGTCTGTCCAGAGGAAGGCTGGGCAGTGCTTGCCTGGCGGTGCCCTTGGTTTATGACAGGAGGCGTGAGAGAGTGGATGGGAGGGGCTCGGCACTGACTTGGAGCTGAGCTAGTATTCATCCTCACTGCCCCTCCAGAGACCCGTTATCTGCAGGCATGTGGACAGAGAGGGACTGGAGGACAGACCCTAAAACCACAGGGAGGCACCCAAAGGTGCCACTTTTATTCCATTTAACTTCAGGCATGTGTGGAGTGAAAGCCACTTGCCACACTGAGCACGCTCTGCCAGCCACTTGCCCCCTCGGCAGGAACTCCAAGGACAGTTCCCTTGCCTTTGAATGTTTCCGGATGCCTTTTGGGCAGAGAGGTGGTTAGAACGTGCAGGACCCGGGCACTGGAGAGGCAGAGGCAGTGAACAGCAGGGCCAAGGAGGGGGTTGGTCACAGCACAGGGCTTCAGAGGCGCCGGTGGGACTGGGCGCTGGGAGGTGAAGCCTGAGGGGCAACTGGGAGGACTGACTTCTGCCTGAGGTGGGAGCCCTGGGCAGTCTGGATTGGGAGTGGAGGAGGGGGAACGTTTATCTGGCTTCATTTTAGGAAGACCGAGCCTGGAAGCTGGGAGAGCAGTCAGGAGGCTCTGAAAGCCATCCCATCTTCTGGAGTGGGGAGGGGGGGGTGCAGAGGGATTCCCAGTGACTCCCCAGCGGCGTCCACAGCGTCCCAGGAGTCATTACCAAGTCAGAACAGTGCAGGACAAGCGAGGAACTCAGATGCCCCCCTGGGTGCATTATGGACCTGCCACCATGCAGAGAGCGTTTACACCTGATTCTCAGAACCTCCCACTTGGATCCTGTGCCTTCTGCTGAGTGAGCACTCTGTGTCCCCCACTTACTGATTCATCACACAAACCCTGAAGGTGTCCCCTTTGCAAATGAGAAACCCAGGTCCCAGAGAGGGGTGAATGAAACCACAGATCTCACATCCTTCACACACTGCCTGGCATGGAGTGAAATGTTTTACCTTCATAGCACTACAGTGTGGTCGTCCTCACTTACAGAGGAGACACCAGGGCTTAGAATTGAGGTCATTTGCCCACGATCTCACAGCCGTTGGTCTGTCCAGCGCAGAAACCAGTCCTGGTAACGAGAGCCCCAGATGACCTGCAGAGCTCCAAGGAGCAGAGTTGCTCCCATGCTCACCCTTCCTTTTCCATGGGCCATCATTCTGGCTCCAAGAATCCAGATGAGTCCAGACAGTTGGGGAGCACTTCCCTCCCCCACCACCTGGTCTCCCATGGGCAGAGACTGACCTCACAGCCCTGTGCCTTCCTGTTATAGAATTGGGGTGGTGGGGGACAGATGTCACCTGCTAGGGGCACAGAGCAGCTCAGGGACCTGACGAACACTGGGACGAGGTCTCCTGGCTGCTGCCCCACCTGCCATCAGCCTTGGGGCAGAAACACACACACCTCTGCCTGCAGAAAAGCAGATGCTGACAAGTTCTGCCCGTTCATCTTTGGTGACTTGAGAGATTTAAGTGAGTTCTGCCAATCAGGGTACAGCTTCCTCCAAAGGAAGTCATAAAGCAGGTCATAAACATCTGCTCCTGAGATGCTCAAATCTGGCTGAGGGCTAAGGCTTTCTCCCTCTCAGCTGTCAAAACATGATTCCAGGCAGCAAAGTACCGAAGGAATCACGCGTCAACCCTGTAGGTGGCCGGCTGGTGTTTGCCTCCAGGGGTTGATGAATCCTGGGAGGTGAGGATGCTGGACGGCCTGTGCCAGGCCCCGGGCTGGGTCTCTCTGGCTGGGGAAGATGATCACAGGGTGATGGGCCAGGAGCCAGGACCCTAGGTTTCCTCCACCATCCGCCTGCTCTGGGGACCTGGGCATCTCCTTTTTGCCCATCGACAAACATGAGGGGAAACAGGTATAGCAGTGCTCCTGACACTGGGTGCCCGTCAGAACACCTTGAGAGCCCAGTGGGGGGCTGCCTACTCCATCCTAGGATTGTTCAGCACACCCACTGGGATCTGTGGGGTGAAAGTAGAGGGGGAGGCTTTGCCCCACCCATCTAGGACTCTGGGGTCCCCACAGGGAGATACCTTTCCTGTTCCCTTTCCGCAGCCACCACACCTGCACAAACATGGGCGTGCGCACACCCACACACACACATACATATACAGGCTCTTGAGGCAGTAGCAGGCCTGTGCTGGAGGAGGCTGCCAGTACACCAGTGGCCTGGCCTCCCCACCCCCCTCAGCGCGACTCTCTCTCACCCAGATGGGAGGCGGCAGTGAGAAGAGCCTCAGTGACTGGATGGTGAGACAAGGCATGGTGAGGAGGGGCCAGGCGCACTCACAGGAGGCCTGCCCAGGTGGTGCCAGCATCACAACCAGAGGCGTGCGGGGTCAGCCAAGGGCCTGCGGGCCCCACCCAGCGCCCAGCACGGTCCTACTGCCTCTGCTCTCGCTTCCATGGCTCCTCGGTGCTGCCTCAGAGCAAGGCCTGGGCAGCACCTCTGGCAGCTGGGAGGTGCCCGGGGCGCATCCGGGTCTGGGCCAAGTGCCGACAGAGGGAGCTGGAGGGTGCAGCCCAAAGAACTTGCTGCTGCTGCTGGTGCTGCTGGGAAGTCAGCTCTGCCGCTTCTCTGGTGACCCTGCCCCCTCTGGGGTCTCGGTGCTGAGGACGGAGCTTGGGGCCTGAACTGGCTTTGGTTGGAGAAGGACTTGCTCTCCCTCTGTTTCTCAGAGTAGCTGAGTGGTAGCTCGCATTTCCCAAACGTCTGCCCTGTGCTGGGCACGGTGCTGCGCTTTTTATCTCCCTCGTCTCTTTAATCCTCACAGCAACCTGGACCTAGACGGTAGGTACTGTCATCCTCTCTAATGATGAGCAGTGAGGGTGAGAGGAGCTAAGTCACCTGCTCCAAGTGCAGGGACCCAGCCAGCTTCCAGTCTCTCTGACCCTGGAGTCTGTGCCCATAACCTCCGGCTGGATTCTTCCACTGAAGATGCTTTTCAAGTGGGAAGACCCCACACTAGCCCTCAGCCCCCGCCCTGTGCAGGGCTGTGTGGCAGAGTCACAGTGACATATCACCTCTGGACCCACCAGCCTGGCCTCCTCTGGTCATCTCAGCCCCTTTCTCCTCACTGGCCCTCCTCTGCCCACTTCCACCAGGAACAGTGAGTCTGCGGAGGCTTGTGGGGACAGCCCACGGCCATGCCCTTGCCCCAGCCTTGCTGGCTGGCTGCCCACTTCCTGGGCTTTGAATAATCTCGTGTCAGTTGTCAGGAGCCCCTCTCCATCCCCTGCTCGGCCTGCTGGCCCGCATCCCCCTCGCCCACAGCCTGGCACCGTGGGCAGAACTCGGGGAGACCTCAGGGTCCCAGGCAGCTGGGCCGGAGCTGTCTTGGAGGGACTGCCATGAGGGGCCCGGGCAAGTCAACTGGCCTCATCCCATGAATGAGGGGCTTGGGTTGGGCAACTCCCCCGGGGCCGTAGCCGGTGGACTCAGGCTGGTGAGGGGCTCTGCCCTCCTGCCTCACTCCTGCCCTCCCCTCCAGATCCCTGTCACCCAGGCCTGCCTCATGGAGGACATCGAGAAGTGGCTGTCCACGGACGTGGTAAGTGGGGCCCACTCCTCACCCACCTCACCTGGGGCCCCCGTTTTCTCGTGAGGAAGTGACCGGTGGGGGCGGGCAGGGTGAGCAGCTGGTGAGAGCATCACCAGGGTTAGTGTCCCCTCCCCTGCTGCTTCCCCAGTACTTCCCCTTAGAGGGGTCCCAGCCTCACACTCCTCGCAGTCTCTGGGGCCTCCCCTTGCCCAAGCGTGCTGCCCCCGTGAGGGCCCACTGTGAGCAAGACAGGCCAGCCAAGGGTAGCAGGGATGTGAGATGCTCAGATGCTCTGAGCTCAGCACCTGGGGTAGCTCGGGGAGTGGTGCCCAGAGGGAGCCCCATTGTGCAGAGCGGAGACTGATGGGCAACTGCCAGGGGTGCTGTGCCAGGAGAAGGGGGCCTGGCATACTCCAGAGCCCCTAGTGTGCAGGAGGGGCAGTCAGTCCAGGCGCCCTTCCAGGTTTCTTCCCCAGCCTCTGCCAGCCCACCCCCCATTCTGAGTATCAAGGACCAAGTGCCTGGGCACTTTCTGCAAGTGGCCAAGACTGTGTTTCTGCCCAGGGTCCATCCGTTTTGCCCAGTGGGTGAAGGCTCACCCCCTGCCCGGCCCCTAGTTGAGTGTATGTAGCTGACACAGGCTTGGGTGTCAGCCTCTCCACCGTGGGCAAGTCTGCCCATCCCTTTGGACCCTGGAAGGGGAGGAACTAGTGCCCTCAAGGGCACCACACCCTGCGCCTGGCACTCTCCCAGAAGTCTCCGCTTTAGCTTGCCAACACCCCCATGAGTGTCACCAAGCAGAGAACTGAGGCTCAGAGAAGCCAAGTGACACCCAAGGCCCTGTGGCTCAGAAAGTGGTGGGGCCGAGGTCTGGACCCCTCTGGGTCAGCAGCTGAGCCCCGTCCCGCCGTGCCCGCAGCTAACCTCCCTTCTTCTGCCTTGTCAGGGGAATGATGTGGAGGAGCCCAAGGGAGTCACCAGTGAAGGTAGTAGACCCTGGCCCTGCCCACCCTTCCCCCGCTCTGGCCTCCGAGCCCAGCCCCAGCCTCTCTCTGGTTGCTCTAGAATTCGACAAGTTCCTGGAAGAACGTGCCAAAGTGGCCGATCGTTTGCCCAACCTCTCCAGTCCCTCAACCGAGGGGCCCCCAGGCCCCCCACCCAGCACTGCCCCGAGAAAGAAGACCCAGGAGAAAGACGACGACATGCTGTTTGCCTTATGAGTGTGGGGCCTGGCACCCTGCTGCCCGAGCCCCGGTTGTTCCCACACCCTGTGGCGGAGGCCTGTCCCTCCTTTGGTGTTAAGGCTGCTTGGGGGTGGCTTGTCACGTGTGTCCTTCTCTTCCCCTTGAGGTTGGGGCCGTGCTACCTGGGAGTGTGGGAGGCAGCTGGATGAACTGGGGGAGTGAGTCAGTTCTACTTTGGGGCCCTGGACACTCATGCCTCCCCTCCCACCCCCACCAACCACTGCAACTTTGCTGAGGACAGGAAGGCCCCGGGCTGGAGAGGCTGGTCGCTTGGTGGCCCAACGTGACTCCCCTTGTCCTGGGTGATCCCCTCCCGGGACCCGCCCCCAGAGGAGCCCTCTTCAGAGCCCACACTGCCAGTCGAAGCCTGGCCAGAGGCTGGAGACAGAAGAAGTTTCTGTCACAGCCTCAGGCCCGTTCCCTAGTGCCTGCCTTGGAGCCCGAAGGGTTGGCCAGCTGTTGAGGGCAGGGCCTGTGGCTCTCTACTGAGAGCGCACTGTCCAAATAAGCTGCATGTGTTAGGGGAAGACTTCACCAGCCCCAGGCCGCCAGGGGGCTTCCGGCAATGCCTGAGGCTCCTGGGTTCCCCCGTGACCTCCACTGCCTTGCCCTCCTTTCTCTGTACCTCCCTCGCAGGGCTCCACTGGGCACTGGGCCCCTCACCTGTCAGTTGATCCTCTTGACTGGGAGAGGTGCCTTTCGTATCCCCAATAAAGGTAGAAGAGCACCCTACTACAAGTGTTCAGTCTCCAGGAGGGAGCTACTTGGCCTCACCAGGGGCAGGGACTCGGCTGGGCTGGACTGGGCTGAGGGCTGCCCACGAGACAGACATCTACAGATGGGGTAGGTGTAGCTGCAGGACTGGGCACCCAGCCAAACCTCGCACCAACACAGGCTCCGCCACTAGTTCCCTGCCAGGCGGCCCCGTTGCTCTCTGTGGGTGACATGTCTGCATCCTCAGGGCAGCCCCTGCCCAGCAGCAGGAGCTCTGTGATCACAGAGACGGAGCAGGTGCGGGTGTGGCGGGGCACTGAGTCTGCAGGGAGGACGCAGCCATCCTGTCCAAGGCCCATGTGCCAGGCTCTCTGTGAGCTCATGGCATCGTCTCCACAACCCTGGGTGGAGCAAAGTTGCATCTGGTTTTTCAGAGGCTGAGTCTCTGACTCGGTGGGTCCTGTGAGCCACCCCAGATGCACTTGTTTGTCAGGTGCTGAGCACTTCCTCATTTATCAGTACATCATCCCCATTTTTCAGATGGCAACACTGAGGCTCAGTGTGGAAGCCTTGGCACATGGCTCAGGAGCTGGGCCACAGGTCAGGTGCTGGTGTCAGTTCTTATCTCTGTGGCAGCTCAGGTGCCCTGGTCTCAGAGTACAGCCTTTTCTGGTCTGGAATCTTCACATCAGGCTCCCCGAGAGTCACTGCTTGAGTCACGTGAGAGCCCCCAACCCAGCAGCCCCTCGGTGGTGGAAGGGAAGGGGGCTGGTGTGGGGCTGGAACAGTTGACCTGCCTAAAAGGTCAGCCCGTGGAGGAGAGCAGAAGTCGGAATGCCTGGGCCTGGGGGCCGAGTGACCAGAGTGGGTCCAGGGGCCTCAGCAGCCCCCATCTCCCGAGAGCAACAGGTGGGCTGTGTGTTCTGAGGCGTGGCCTGGAGCCGGGCACACAGGAAACCAGGCCCACCCAGCCCTCCATGAGGAGCTGGAGCAAGGGGAGTAGCTGCAAAGCAGGTACATGGGACCAAAGGCTTGTCCATCCTCCAGGCAGGGAGGAGGGGGCTCATTGTCCAGGCCACGGTTTGGAGCGTAAAGAGAAACCAGCTTGGAGAAAGACGGCTGAATGTGACCTCTGACCTGTCTCCCCAACCTGAACCACCTTTCTCTCCCCACCACCCCCTGGGGAGCAGCTCTGTCCCTGTCCCTGGGCAACCAGTGTCAGCCTGGTCTGACAACTTTTTAGGAGATGGAGGCGCCCACCCTTCAGTCACACCAAGCTCAACTGGTCCGAAGGTTACCTCCTGCATCCTGCATAAATTTGCTGTGTCCGCCCAGGTAGTGGGAAGGCTCTGGTTCTCACAAGATTAATATTAAGCATCTCCCGGGCGCAGTCCAGCCTTGCCTGGCTACTTGACAGTGACCCCCATGCCAGCCCTACCCAAGGATGCTCAGACTCGGAATGAGGAGGAAGCCAGAGTTGGTGTACCGTGCTGTCACACGGTCCCCAGCGCCTCTCCATCTTCTCCTGCCTCAGGTCATGCGGAGGTGGCCAGGTGCTGGGGACCGCAGCCCAACTCACCAGGCTGCCACCCCCCGACAGCACTCAGGACAGCGGATGGCTTCCAGAGGCCCCTTCCTGGGCTGTTCGGGCCAGTGGTCAGCAGCAGTGCACCGAACCACCAGCCTCTAGGGTGGTGGCTGAATTCTGTGTGGGAGGAAGGCCCCAAAGCACCTGCGTTTTGTGACCATCTTTTTCATAATACCCACCTGTATCATGAAGCTGGGAGCCTCTGGTGGTCAGATAAGAGGACTGTGGTGATAATAGGTGGGTTACCCGCCACCCCTTGGCCTGACTGGACGGCTGCCAGGGACGCTCACACACGTGGTGGGGCAAGCTATGCCGCTGAGCTCCGGCAGGTGTCCCACCTGCTTACTGAGCCTCCAGGTCTCTGACCCGGGTGCCCTGGAGACTGGGGCCCTTCCCCGGCAGCCCCCCAGCTCTCACCACCCCACATTCCTGCTGCAGGCCCTCCCCTGGCCTGGGCCTTTCCACACCTCACAACAGTCCTGTGGAGTCAGTGGTTCTGACCACTGCTCACAAGTGGGAAACGGGCTGGGGGGAGCCAGGAGGGAAGGGTGGGACCCGGTGCTTTGGGTGCTGTGGCCTCTGCTCCTCTCTGCCCACCTTTCCTCCAGGTGAGTGACGGCGAGCCAGGAAACCCTCAGTGGGAGCTCCAGGGGCTCATGGCCTGCGCATGGCTAGAGTCGCCTGTTGCTTCCTGCATGTGGGTACCCCCAGAGTGCCAGTGGCACACTAAATGTGGTTCTGTGTACTGAGAACTCAGAGGTGAATGTGCCAGGCCCAGTGGGCCCCATGGGAGGGCAGGGGGCAGTAGACACAGGTCTAAGTTCCACATGAACCACCTATTCTGACGTGAAGAAAGCGGAGGCTGATGCCAAGGAACAGAGCCTGGAGGTCAGACAGGGCCCAAGGCCAGTGAGGTGGGGCCTGCCCCAGAGAGCCTGGCCTCAAAGGTGTCCAGGCTTCCCCTGGAGGGGGCTGCCCCACCTTAAGGGCCCCTCCAGAGAGAAGGCGTCTGGGGCTGGGATGGGTGAGGGAACCCTGGCAGAAGCCACCAGCGCTGGCCAGGCTGGGTCTCCTGGCAGCAGGTGGTGTTTGATTGGCCATGGTCAATCGCAGCAGCAGGAAGCTGGGGGGCCCCCGCTTAAAGGATGACCAACTGCAGGCGGGAGCCTTGGCCTGGGGGCAGGGGGGCAGGATTATCCAGGCGCCAGCAGCTCCTGCTGGGCCCAGCCAGGGGCCTGGGGAGGTTGAGTGGAGCCAGTTAGGTGGGTAGGGAGGAGGGAAGTACTGACCAGAGCCGCCTTCAAAGCCCCCTGGCAGAGCCTCCACCCGCTTTGCTCCCTCCTGGCTTCCCTGACCCACCAGCCCAGACTTGGGCCTGGACACTGACCCCACTCCCCGCCTCCCAGTGTCAACATCTAAGCTCTCCAATAGCCAGTCATGATGCAGCCCTTCTGAGCTGTGTGGCCTTAGGCAAATTACTTAACTTCCCTTTGCCTCCCATTCTCTCACTTGCAAATGAGCTCGCGGCAGTTGCTCCCTCGTAGGGCTGTTCCGAGGGTTAGTTAAGAGGACCAGTAGCATAACTCCTGTCAAGGAAAAATGTTCCAACATGTCATGAATGGTACCACCTGCATCCAGAATGGCCTCTGCATCAGACACTCAGCCAGGCGCACTGCCCTGTCAAATCCTGGGTAATTTCAGAGACCCCAGCTCAGCATCCAGTATTGCCTTTCCAGCTCTCAAGGGTGCTGGCTGCCTCCCGGACAACCTGGGTTCCAACAACAGGGACCTCGTGCCCCTCTCTTGGGTCTGAGCTGCTGCCCCTGAGTGGGGCCATGGTGCCTTGATCCCAGCAGTGGGAGAGAAGCAGGATCTGCCCGCTGGTCTTGGATGGTCCTGCTGACTCACGGCGGGCACTTCAGAAAGCCCTCCCCCCATCCCATCCCCGCCCCCACACTCTGCCCTCTCTAAGGGTGGCTCTGGCTCAGGCCGGTGTCCCACATCGACCACAAGGTGGCAGCAGTACTCCATGTCCCAGGGCCCGTGGGGCCAGCGCCTCTGAGTTGACAAGAGGAGGGACCCACAAAAGGGAACCCTGGGTGGGCAACACGGAGCCACGGCCCTCTGAGCTCCCCAAAGCTGCACGTGCCTCCTACGAGGTTACAGAGTGCACTCATTTCTGTGGGGACGCTCGGTGGACGCAGCAAGCGGATCCATGTGTATTTCCAACTCTACCTGTATATGCAGGATAGCACAAGTTTATACAGTCACAACCCAACACCACAGATCTCCTCCAGTTTTCCATTCCCTGTGCCCCCCTTTAACTGCAGAGCCTGGTTCCTGCTGCCCTTCATGTACAGACCTATTTGCTCAGTCCCGTCGGTAGCCAGTCACCCTCTGCCCCCACCGGCCCAGCCCTGAAGGTGTCCTCACCTTCCTTGGGTCCTGACATCCCTGGATGGACCACCAGAACCCCTGCTCAGACCCCACCCTACCTGGGGCCACCGCAGCACAGCCCTACCCGAGGCTGCTGCCTGCCTTGCCTGGTACTGCCTAATGATTTTGGACCATTTACCCAGGACAGAAGAGGAAGAGGGGATTTCACTTTAAGAAGCATGGTCAGGGACTTCCCTGGCAGTCCAGTGGTTAAGACTCCCTGCTTCTACTGCAAGGCGCTTGGGTTTGATCCTGGGTTGGGAGCTAAGATCCTGCATGCCACACAGAACAGCCAAAAAGGTTAAAAAAAAAAAAAAAAGGATGGTCAGAGAAAGCCTCTCCAAGGTGATGTGTGAGTCCCATTGTCCCCGCAAACCATCCAAAGGTTTGCACAAATCTAGAATTTACCCTTCCAAACTACCATCGCCTACCTCTTACATCACAAAACACAAAAATCCTTAGTGAGTTAGTGTGCCATAACAGAGTTCCACAGACTGGGGGCTTAAACAGCAGAAGTGTTTTATGTCATAGTTCCAGGCCGTGGGGGTTACAGTGCCAACAGGTTGTTTGGAGGCCTCTCTCCTTGGTTTGCAGACAGCCATCTTCCCTCTGTGTGTATCTGGGTCCTCATCTCCTCTTAAACCAGTCGTACTGGATTAGGGCCATGGGGTCTACAGTCTGAGGTCACAAAAAGTCAGGCACGAATCAGTGTCTCACATTCTCACATTAGTGACCTTGTTTTATCTTAATTACCTCTTTAAAGACCCTGTCTGCAAATACAGTCACATTTTGAAATCTTAGGGGCTAGGACTTCAACAGATGAATTTGAGGGAGGCACAATTCAGTCCACCTGCTCAGATATAGAGTCCCTCTGGCCATCTTCCTAGGGCATGCCTGCTCTGCTTTGGCCCCTGTCCCAGAACAGGATCATCCATGACCCACACCAGCTCTGCAGAGGGGTGACCATGTGTCACACCCACCTCCACCCTCTCCATGTCCCCTCCCCTGGTAGGGGTTTGAGGGCAGTTTAATCCATCCTTGGGCCAATCTGGCCTTGGGGGTCAAGGAAAGACCAGCCATGGGGGCCAGGGGCAGAGCAGAGAAGGAAGGAGGTGGAAGCAAGGGGACCACAGACACCCAGAGCCTAGGCCAGGGGCTGTCCTGGGCCCAGTTGCCACCTGCTGTGTTTTAGAGCAGATCCAAGGGAGTGACCTGGTGGGGTTCCCTTCCACCCACCCTGGGGCACCAGGACCAGGCCCCTTCGTCTCCCTTTGCCTCTGACTCAGGACTCTTGTGGCCTCTCCCAGCCCCTGCCCGAGGCCAGCCTGCACCTCTCTCCCCTGTAGTCCAGCTGGCTTCATGCCGAGTTACAGCTGGCTGGGCCACTGTGTTATCACCGACAAGAAAACAGCAGCCCAGAGAGGTGAGGGGGCCTGTCTGGGCAGGTGTACTGCCTCCCTGTCCAGAAAGAGGCAGCTCCCAGCCCACCCCAGGAGCTCAGAAAGGCCAGGGCGGGGGTCTTATTTGTCAGGCTAGAGGCTGTGCAGGCCTAGCGCTGGCAGGGAGTCAGCAGACACGGTGGCTGGCTTACACCGCCACTGGTTTACGGTGTGGTTTGAGGCAAGCCCTTCCCTCCCGGGGCCTCAGTATCCCCAGCTGTCAACCCAGGAGATTGACTAAGTGATCCTGGGACTCCCTCCCACTCTGCTCTTCTGCTCCCTCAACCCCCAAACTCCACAGTCCTCCCTGTGAAAGAAAAAATTACATATATGAGGCTAGAAATCCTAGTAACAGAGGTAGCAACATGGAGTCTCAGGGTTCTCCTGCTCCAGGACACACAGGAGTGGGAAAATGCCTGCCGACCAGGACAGCAGAACAGGTAGGGGAGGCCCTGGGCCACACTAGCTGCCCTCTGGGGAGCTGGCAGCCCCAACGGCAGAAAGGAAGTGAAACCCAAGCTGCGAACCTCTTTGCACTCACCACCCCTTGCCCCAGCCCTGGGATAGCCCCTGAAAAGAGGAAGCTAGTGGTGCAACAGGAGAGCAACCTGCCCTCAGGCTGCACAGGGTAGGGGTGGGAGCAGCCCAGCCCTGGGGCTCCTGAGATGGAAAGGAAAGGAATCACAGGTTCCCTGGAAACTCAGTGGTAAAAAATCCACCTGCTGATGCAGGAGACACGGGTTCAATCCCTGATACAGGCAGCTGAGCCCGTGCACCACAACTGTTGAGCCTGTGCTCTGAAGCCTGGGAGCCATAAGTATTGAGCCCACATGCTGCAAGTACTGAAGCCCTCGCACCCAAGAGCCCATGCTCTGCGACAAGAGAAGCTACTGCAATGAAAAGCCCACAGATCGCAGTGAAGACCCAGCACAGACAAAAATAAAAATTTTTTTTTTTAAAGAATCTCCATCTTGTGGAGGAGAGAAGTAGGCTCAGAAAGGTCAACTACTCAATCCAAGGTCACACTACTGAGAAGTGGACTGGCCCCACTGAGTCCTCCTCTTCTCGGAGGAAAGAGTTCTACTGGGGGGTCAGATAAGGTGCATTTTATTCTGATACTGGGGCAATGCCTAGGGCTGCTTTGGGGCTAGAAGAGTCATCATGTGTGCAAGTCTGTGTGCATACATGTGTGTGCATCATATGTGCATGCTTGCACAAATAAATGTGTGTGTGCCCCTAAAGGTGGTGGGCTGGCTGCACCATTTAGTCTGCAGGAGCGTCCTGGTCACCTGTGGGAAGGGTGCTGCCAGGGTGAGGCAGAGTCTCTTCTCAGGCCCAGAGTGACGCAGAAACTTGGCCAAAGTCACAAAACAAATCTGTGCTACAACCAGGATTAGAAATCAGGTCGCCTACAGATCCGGCCCAGCAGGAAGTGGGGAGAGGACAGCAGTTGGAAGTCCCTCCGTGGAAGCACCTCCTGGCCCCTTCCCGCACCCCAGCTCCCACAGAATGTTAAACCTCAGAGACCAACTGGTCCGCAGGTTGTAAACCTCGCACCAAGGACTTCCTTTATCATGGCTTCTCCAGGACATGACTTGCAAGTTTTTTTGGCCTCAGTTTTTTGCCTACAAAACACTTTGCAATGCATTGAGGAGTTAATGCTTTACCTTTTGTGTGTCATGGTCAGACTGCATCACATAGTGAGGCAATTTCTCATTCCAGTCAGAAATAGCCCCACTGGGCCCATCCACAGTTTGGAACAGCCCCAACACCCGAAGGGCAGGAGCCAAGGACTGCTGCACTGTGTCAGGCGCCCACAGGCCTTGGCCTTCACTTTCACCACATTCTTGACCCCTGGCTTCTGCACTGGCCCCTCCCTCATGGTCGCACTCTGCTCCCCACCTGAAACCTCAACTCTGGGTTACTGAGTCCAAGCTCATACCATTCACTGCACAACAGGCCAGTGAATTGAGAGATGAGTTGTCAGTACAGAGAATAGTGACTTTATTTGGAAAACCAGCAGACCAAGAAGGTGATGACTCGTGTCCCAAAGAACTATCTTACCCGAGTTAGAATTCAGACTTCTTTTTCAGTGAAAGAGAAAGGGGTGTGGTTGAGTGTTGCAAACTTATTGGTGCGGAATCCTTTGTTCTTCTAGCTTGTACGTCTGTTGGCATGATGTTCCTATAATCCTCCAACAAAACAAATATGCTTTTTTGTTTGTTTTTTGTGTGTGTGTTTTGTTTTTTAGGGGAAGTACTCCTTTACCCACCTCCAGGCCCAGCCCTCAGACACTATGTTCCTGACCCTTCTTTCCAGGCCTGTCTCTTTTGCTAATGATTTTTTTTTAATATCTATTTACTTATCTATTTGGCTGTGCTGGTCTTTGTTGCAGCATTCAAACTCTTAGTTGTGGCATGTGGGATCTAGTCCCCTGACTAGGTATGAAACCCAGGCCACCTACCTACTTTGAGATTGAGGAGTCTTAGCCACTGGATCACCAGGGAAGTCCTAAGACAAATGTTATTCTCTGTTCTGCAACTTTTTATCTCTGTATGAATGGAAAAGTATTATACCTTTAAAGGTCAGAGCCTTGAGAATGGATTATCCCATATTTCAGGCTATAGGCAGCATTCTTTTAGTGACTAACTTGTAGCAAAAGCAATAGAACACACAGGCTAAATTGAAGAAACAGATCCAATATGGAGTCAGATTTGTTCTTCTCTGTGACACCTGCAGGGGCTTCTCAGGTGGCACTAGTGGTAAAGAACCCTCCTGCCAATGCAGGAGACATAAGAGATTGATTCAATCCCTGGGTCAGGAAGGTTCCCTGGAGGAGGGCATGGCAACTCACTCCAGTATTCTTGTGTGAAGAATCCCATAAACAGAGGAGCCTGACAGGCTACAGTCCATGGGCTCGCAAAGAGTTGGACAAGCAGCTTAACACACATGCACACATGACACCTGCAAACCCAGGCTATCAAATTGTTTGAGTCTCGTTTGTCCCACCCTCCGTGACACTTGGGAATCTCAGCTTTTAGACCTGGACTTGTGGTGAGAAGCCCCACCCCTTTTGCCCCTCACCCCTCCACAGTTACCCTCCCACCAAGAGCTCCACCCATTGCCCACCCACTGAGGCTCAAGAGTGACACTGCTGAGCCTTCTCAGATGCTGCCAAGGAGCTTGAGGACCAGGCAGGGTGGTCAGAGACCTCCAAGTGAGAACACCCAATGCTGTCCAGCCTCGCCTCCATCTCTCGGTGTCCCGTTCCCCCTAGCCAGGCACCACCGGTCCGTCCACCATCCCTCCATTCATTCATCCAACACAAATGCCAGTATAGCCTCCTTCCTTCCATCACCGTCTATCCAGACTGCGTAGATGCCTGCCACATAGGGGACATCAAGGGCCCCCAGTGAAAGCCACAGACACAGGGACACCACACAGTAAGGACCACAGCAGCAGCCACTGACAAGAGATGAGGACCTTTCTGTCTTTCTCATCCCCACCATAGCCCACCAGAGAAGAAAGGGATCCAGAGAACAGAGGAAAGTGGGAGTGAAGGAGCAGGCCTCCCCACCCCTTCCAAGTCCCTCCAGCAAGGACCTCAGAGCTGAGAGAAGAGTAGGAGCGGGCTGGAAATCGGATGTGAGATTTAACTTTGAACCTTTTCATGCTTGAAAGTAACAAGAGGAACTTCTCTGGGGGTCCAGTAGTTAAGACTCCGAGCTCCCACTGCAAGGGGGGCGGGTTCCATCCCTGGTTGGGGAACTAAGATCCCACATGCCACAGAGGTTTGGCCAAAAAAAAAAAGTAAGAAGAAAGTTGACAAAACTGCTGGAGGTGTCGAAAAGGCTGCAAATGGGAGGCTGGGCACCATCAAAGGCAGGGGATGGAGAAAATGAGCAAAAGTCACAGTCAGGTTTGTGAACTGTGACTTGGGATCTGCACGCTTGGAGGGCAGCATGGGGAGAGCAGAACTTCTCTGTGTATCAGAGGAAGATGAATCCTACATTCCGATGTCCACGGCCTGCTCCCAGAGAGGGGAGGGGAGCCCAGAGTGAAGAGAAGGGGAAGAGGAGAGAGGAGCCAGGGTGCCCAGACAAAGGGTTGAGGAAGGTCTAGAGATGAACTACTGGGCTGGGGGAGGGGAGGGTACAGAGTATGTCGGGAGCCGCGATTGGCATTACTGACAAAATGGAGGCACGGCCCCAACCCCCTCTCCTCATCCCGCAGGCACGGTCCCGGGATGAAGGAGTTAGGTCTTGTGATTCTGACTTGTCCTTTCCTTCTTCCGGTTGAGTTGGCTGGAAAGAATGTTATAATCCATAACGTTAACTATTGACATTTGTTCAAGGATCTTTACAAAGAATGCTCCAGGATGAGCACATAGGCTGCAGCCTGAGACCATGGGAAACACTGTTATCTGAAACCTGCCTGTAAGGGGAATGTTTATGGCAAAAGAAGTTTGCTGAGTTTAGGGGTTAGGAATAATTAAGAATAGTTAGAAGCTAAAGGTTTAAGGTATGTTGTAGTGTTGGCATATTTTACTATAGCTTATGGAAACTAGGTATTTTAGAGATACTAATAGCCAAAAGACTTTTTAGGAGATGATGAGCTTAAGTTACTAGGGGATAGCAGGATTTAAAGAGATAAGAAATAAACTGAGGAATGTAATATACAGACCAGAGACAAACTTGAGTTACAATGTTATCACAAGGACATTTAAGAAGAAACTCTGAAGGACAACAATGATTTATGGAGACAGTAAATATGGGTGAGGGGAAACTGAAGATGTCATACCTCTGACCTAATGCTTTTGTAAAAGTATAAAAGAAAACCTGATGCTTAAAATAAACATGCAGCCCAGTGCTTTGAGCGAGAGACTGCATCATTTTCGTTCGCCGACCCTGTTCATCCCTTCAGGGCGTTTCCCTGGCTGCCGGAGCTGGACTCCGGCAAGAGTACCCCTGCAAGTTCCGGGAGAACAGACCTATCTAAGATGCCCTGTGTAGTGCCTTCTGTGTGGGATTTCACCCCTTTCTGTGACCCCAAGATCTTCATGTTCCGCTCACAAGTGTTTTGTCAAGATGGGGGTTTTATGGAAATAGAGAAGGGACCAAGTTTCATGTCTGAGTCAGCACCGTACAGAGCAGAAATCATTCGGGGAGAAGCGAGAGCAGCAGGGGAAGTGGTGAAAACATAAGCGTCCAAGAATCTCTGAAAGTTCGGAGGATTGTGAACTTTTACTGGACACAAAGTTAGAGGATTAAAGCCAGCAGCTCTGCCTTCTGCCCAGTGAATTCCTCATATGCAGCCAGAATAAATTGTAAAAGGCAAATCTGTCCATATTTTATAACACCTGCACCCCCAAACCCCAACACGCAAACATGAAACCCTCCACTTGCTCTCAGGTTAGGGCCCACTTCCTCGCCTGACCTGCAAGGCCCCTGTGGTCTGGGCCCTGCCACACTCTCCAGATCCTCTTCACTCTTGACACCCAGGCTGGTTTTCTCAACTCAGCAGTTCCACACCCTACTGACCACAGGACCTTTGTACATGCTGTTCTCTCTAGAACTGCCCCACCCCACCCCAACCCACAGTTAACTCACTCACCCTTCAGCGCTCAACTCAGACAAGCCACTCCTGACCAAGTCATCCATTCATTGTGGAATTTACCACACTGATTACACTGGCAAAGAGGAATGGAATAATCACAAGATGGCTTGGAATCCATGCCTTAGAATAATCATGATTCATGTCATGGTGCTAGGCACACCTTCCTTGAGTATGTTTTCATTTGAATCCCAAAGTGGAGGTCTGTCATTGGGGGGGGGGGGATGGCTGTTGAATAGACAGCCAACAGTGTCTGCCATATTACCATACACTGTACCCTCTTGCAGGGTGGAGGGGGCTAGCATCTATTTCTGGAAGGGAAGGGAATGGGCAGGCTTCCCAGTTGGCACAGTGGTAAAGAATCTGCCTGCCAGTGCAGGAGACACAAGAGACTCAGGTTCAATCCCTGGGTCAGGAAGATACCTTGGATTAGGAAATGGCTCACTCCAGCACAGGAGCATGAGTGAACTCACCATGTCTGAGGGCTGGACTCAGAATGGCCTGAGGAGATTGTGGGCTGTGTGAGGTGTAACGGAGCCTTATTACTGGACAGCTTGTTTTTCATATGGGTAAACTGCAGGTCTTCTTGGGCTCCAAAATCACTGCAGAGTGTGACTGCAACCATGAAGTTAAAAGACGCTTCTAGGAAGGAAAGCTATGACAAACCTAGACAGTATATTAAAAAGCAGAGACATCACTTTGCCAAAAAAAGGTCTGTATAGTCAAGCTATGGTTTTTCCAGTAGTCGTGTACAAATGTGAGAGTTGGATTATAAAGAAGTCTGAGCACTGAAGAATTGATGCTTTTGAACTGTGGTGTTGGAGAAGACTCTTGAGAGTTACTTGGACAGCAAGGAGATCAAACCAGTCAATCCTAAAGGAAATCAGTCCTGAATATTCATTGCAAAGACTGACGCTGAAGCTCAAGCTCCGATACTTTGGCTATCTAATACAAAGATCTGGCTCATTGGAAAAGATGCTGATGCTGGAAAATATTGAAGACAGGAGGAGAAGGGGGCAGCAGAGGATGAGATGGTTAAATAACATCATCAACTCAGTGGACATGAATTCGAGCAAACTCCAGGAGACAGTGACAGACAGGGGAGACTGGCATGCTGCAGTCCATGGGGTCTCAAAGAGTTGGACACAACTTAGCTACTGAACAACAAAACAACAAAACTGCAGGTGAAATCATGTCCCCTAGAACACACAAAAACCCCACACAACAAAACCTCCCAACTCAGTTAGCAACAAGTAAGATTTTTCATCTCATCCTCCAACAGAATCCTGGTAAAGACCAGTATGGAGTCATAGACCACTGCCATCAACTAAGCCTTAATCTGACACTCAGTCTTTGCTTGCTCACCCCAGTGGTGGGACACTTGCCGCTTCCCATAGAAGCCCATGTCACCTGGCCAGACCTCCAACACTGACCCACCATTAAGCCATAAAATCTGATTGGCTTATTGTTTAATGGGAACAAAGTTTCAGTTTAGGATGATGAAAATGTTCCGGAGATGGATGGTAGTGATGGTCGCTCCAGAATGTGAATGTACTTAATGCCACTAAAAGCTACACTTAACATTGCTTGAAAGGGACTTCCCTGGTGGTCCAGTGGCTAAAACTCCTCACTACCAATGCAGGGGGCCTGGGTTCAGTCCCTGGCCAGGGAGCTAGATCCCACATGCCACTACGAAGATCAAAGATCCCCCCCACCCATGCTGCAACTAAGACCCAGACAGACAAATAAGTAAACATTATTTTTAAATGGTTAAAATGGTAAATTTTGTGTTATGTATTTTTATCAGAATTTTTAAAAGTGCATTGCCTCTGGGCTTCACAATTTATAAGCTTGTGTGACTTTGAGTACTTTTAAAGTAACCATTTAAAGATTACTCTAAAAAATCTAATTAACAGTTAAGGCAAACCCTTAGGTGCACCTCACCCTCTTTGATCCTGATTTTTTTTCGTTCAGTCTTGTCCCCCCAGCTAAGAAATCTGGGCTTAATAATTCCAGTTTCAAGTCCTGCCTCTGCCCTGAAGGGACTACAGTCACTGTGACCCTCCCCTGCTAGGAGTTTACTATGTGCTAGGCTCTGAGGCTCTGAAGATGCCTTGAGGAATAAGTCAGAGCCCCTGTCGTCCCAGACACACACGGAACACTAGGACTTTTTTTTTTTCTTTTTTCCGGTACAAAGCTACAGGCCTCCAGTCTACGTGAAACCTGGCCCAGCCCTAAAGGCCTGTAGGGCTGGCTCACGATGATTCGTCCCTGAAGACGTCACCTAGCTGAAATGATGATGACAGCGGCACAGGATAACTCTGGTTCCTGAACACTCAGCACCTGGAATGTTTGTGAGGTGAAACCTGTGGCCTCCTGGAAATGTTCGGTGACACAGGACAGCCTGGGGATGTGCCAAAGGACAGGAGGCAGGAATTGCCGTCTCTGAAATCTCATCTAAGTTCAACCGCACCTGACCCCCCAGGAATCACAGACCCATCAAACAATCAAAAAACCTGATGGAGACCAGAAGGAAATGGAACACCCAGCTAACCCAGAGGGTTCACACTGGAAGTTTGTAGGCCTTGTCGACTCCTATAGGGGGATTTTTTTTCAACTGGGTTTTTTGTCAATGTTCCCCACAGACACACACGAAAAAAAGTGAAAATTCTCATTTGTCTTTGAAAAATTAATACATAAATGAAGATGTCTCACATGACTAGCTGGCTGGAGCTGAGTTCCAATCTCTCTTTGGACGAGGCAATCATCCCAACCCCTTAGCTTCCCTTACACACACCGCCTGCCAGGCCCCTGGAGGCCTCTGAGTTCAGGTTTTCTCATCTAATCCAAAATCTCTGTGTCACAGAGGAGTTCAATGAAGCCCAAAAAGTGAGTGACTTTCCCAGTAAGTAACTCATCTGGGACCAGAAAGATCTAGAATCTCAGGGGTGCCACCCAGCGCCCACCCCAATCCTCTAAAGAACCTCCCTACAGGCTCTGCTGATGCGCAGCAACATGGGCCCACCTGTGTGGGGAGGGGAGCAGGTGGTTCATTGGGAAGACTGAGGAGATGGCCAGACGGGCGCCTTGTCCAGTCAGAGACGTGCCCCTCTGCAAGGGACACAGACGAATGAGACGCGGTCCTTGGCCTTCACCACAACCCCTGTCTCCCCTGGTCTCCTCCCGCCTCCATCTCTCCTCACCAGCCCTGTGAGCCCTGCTTCTTCCTCTGTAAAATGGGAGTCCTCACTGTGGCAGGCAGAATTCAGGTCCCAGCCCCTGAGTGTGTAGGAAGCAGCAGGTGTGAAGGTTGAAAGGCACTTGGGGAAGAGCATGGGAGAGAAGTGGGCTGATGAGGACAAAGAGGAAGGAGAGACAAGGCAGCCGCCAGGAGAAGGGGCCCTTGGGAACAGAGTGTCGATGGTTATGGGGGTATCAGTCAGGATGGGCCAGGTGATGCTGAGGTAAGAAACAATCCCTCCTCCCAGCCACTCCACTGTTTTACTTATTTTTCCCCAATTTTATTTAGATATAATTGACAGATGTTTGTATTAGTTTAAGGTGTACAGTGTGATCATTTTATATATATATACACACATATATATAAAGAATGGATAAACAACAAGGTCCTACTGTATAACACAGAGAATCATATTCAATATCCTATGATAAACCATAATGGAAAGCGATATTTAAAAAAGAATGTATATTTATATAAATTAATATATATCTGAATCACTTTGCTATGTAGCAGAAATTAACACAACCCTGTAAACAACTATATTGCAATTAAAAATATTAAAACTAAAAAAATAGCTTAAAGGAATGGGGTGATTCTTTCATTTGTCTTAGCCAGGTCTTAGTTGCAGCACATGGGATCTAATTCCCTGACCAAGGATCAAACTTGGGTCCTCTGCATTGGGAGCATAGAGTCTTAGCCACTGGACCACCAGGGAAGTCCTAGAATGAGGTGATTGAGGGAAAAAATAGTTGACCCATCATGTGGAAAAGCTTCTTTTAAAAACTCTTTTTAATGTCATTTTTTATTAAAAAGAAAATAGTTAAAAATAAAAAAAATATATATCCACAGAAATAATTACTTTTAACTGAGCAATTGTAACAAGTCAGCCACAATGCTGAATATCTGACATGGATAACTTCATTTCACACAAGCTAGGAGGTAGACACTATTAGTATCTTCATTTTACGGATTAAAAAAAACCCCAGGCCCAGAGACATAAAAGACTTTTCTAGATCACGCAGCTTATTACTAATAGAATTCATAATTAGTAATATGGTCTAGATATGTTTAAACACCAGGCTTTATAAGGAAGGAATAGCATCGTTTATAGTAATAAATCCTATTTTCCTTTGTTTAGTGAGCATCTCCCACTTGACACAAAGGCACTTTTCCTGAAAGTCCTACATAATCAATCATAGGCCTAATAAAGGCAAATTAAAAATCTGATAATAAGATGCACCTAAACTCTGCCACCAACTAGCCGGGTCTCAGTTTCCTAATTTTACCGTACGGGTTTAACAAGACCACATGGTATTTTTGCCAATGCCCAAAATTCTTAGCCAGAATCTAATCAGGAGAAAAAAAAAAGACAAATCTAAAACATGGGACATACATTTTCAAGGCAACTGACCTGACTCTTCAAAACAATTCTTTGCTAGTTAATGTCACAAAAGACACTAAAAAGACAACCAAGAAGTAGATGTGGGCTTTGACTGGGTTAGAAGGGAGGAAGCTGTCATTTAAAGAACTGTTTTGGGGGCTTCCTGGGGAAATGGAATGTGGACAGATGTTGAAGGACGTCACGGAGTCAGTGGTCACTTTATTGTGATAGTGATATTGTGAGCCCTTGCTCTCACAGATAAAGGGTCATGAGATCTTCAATTTACTTATAAACAGTGCTAGAAAAAAATACAGGCATACCTCTTTTCACTGGGATTGTAGATACTGCTTTTTTTTTTTTTGCAAATTGAAGGTTTGTGGCAAACCCGTGTTGTCAGGTGATGGTTAGCATTTTTGAGAAAGAAAGTTTTTTTTTTTTATTGAAGTATAGTTGATTTACAATGTTGTGTTAATTTCTTAGCTGTACAGCAGAGTGAATATATATATATATATCTTATATATATATTTTATATATATTACATATATTTCTGTAAAGCTAAGAAATTAGCATTATATATATATATATATATATACATTCCTTTTTAAATATTCTTTTCCATTATGGCTTATCACAGGATTTTTTAATGTTTTTTTATTGTGGTAAAAGTCACATAATATAAAACATACTGTTTTAACCATATTTAACTGTACAGTTCAGTGGCACTAAGTGCATTCACACCGTTGTGAAACTCTTGCCATCATCCATCTCCTGGATTTTTCACCTCTCTAAACTGAAACTCTGTCCCCATTAAACACGAACTTCCCAACCCTCCTCCTCATGTACCCTCGGCCCCCCGCATCTACCAGTGTACCTTCTGACTCTATGAATGTGACTATTCTAGGAATCTTGTAGAAGTGGAATCAAACACTATTTGTCTGCACCTAACGTCTATGGGCTTCACTGGTGGCTCAGATGGTAAAGAATCTGCCTGCAAGGCCAGGTCAGGAAGATCCCCTGGAGAAGGAAATGGCAACCATCTCCAGTACTCTTGCCTGGAGAATCCGTTGGACAGAGAAGCCTGTCAGGCTATAGTCCATGACATTGCAAAGGGCTAAGCAACTAAGCAACTAACACGGCTAAGCGACTAACACTTTCTTTCAATTTCAGTGTCTATTGAAGTGCAATTTTTTTAAGTCTTTATTGAATTTGCTATGATATTGCTTCTGTTTTATGTTGTGTTTGGCCATGTAAGATTCAGCTCCCTGACCAGGGACTGAACCCACACCCCCTGCAGTGGAAGGCGAAGTCTTAACCATTAGACCACCAGGGAAGTCCTGGAGTGCATTTTTAAGGTTAACTGAGTTTATGTCCTAAAGACAGATTGTACCTTCTTCTTTTTCCCCTGTGCTATACAGCAGCTTCTCATTAGTGATCTATTTTATACATAAGTAAGTAAGTAAAGTCGCTCAGTCGTGTCCCACTCTTTGCGACCCCGTGGACTGTAGCCTACCAGGCTCCTCTGTCCATGGAACTTTCCAGGCAAGAGTACTGGACTGGGTTGCCATTTCCTTCTCCAGGGGATCTTCCTGACCGAGGGATCGAACCCAGGTCTCCGGCATAGTAGTGTACATATATCAGTATCATAGGATACTGAATGTAGTTCTCTGTGCTGTACAGTAGGGCCTGGTCATTTATCCATTCTCTATATACAAGCTTACATTTGCTAACACCAACCTCTCTCTCCATCTCTCCTGCACACCTTCTCCCCCCTTGGCAACAGTCCATTGTCTCTGTGAGTCTCTTTCTGTTTCATGCTGCTGCTGCTGCTGCTAAACACTTCAGTCGTGTCTGACTCTGTGCGACCCCATAGACGGCAGCCCACCAGGCTCCGCTGTCCCTGGGATTCTCCAGGCAAGAATACTGGAGTGGGTTGCGATTTCCTTCTCCAATGTATGAAAGTGAAAAGGGAAAGTGAAGTCGCTCAGTCATGTCCGGCTCCTGGTGACCCCATGGACTCCTCCGTCCATGGGATTTCCCAGGCAAGAGTACTGGAGTGGGTTGCCATTGCCTTCTCCGTTCTGTTTCATAGATAGGTTTATTTGTGTCATATTTTAGATTCCACATATAAGTGATACCATATGGTATTTGTCTTTCTCTGTCTTGACTTATTTCACTTAGTATGATAAGGAAAGAATTTTCAAATTAAGGTATATACATCTTTTTTTTTTTTAAGACATAATGCTATGGCACACTTAGGTTATGGTACAGTATAAATATAACCTTGATATACACTGTGCATGCTTGCGTGCTAAGTCGCTTCAGTCATGTCCAACTCTTTGTGATCCTATAGATTGTATCCTGCCAGGCTCCTCTGTCCATGGGACTCTCCAGGCAAGAATACTGGTGTGAGTTGCCATGCTCTCCTCCAGGGGATCCTCCCAACCCAGAGATTAAACCCGTGTCTCATGTCTTCTGCATTGGCATGCAGGTTCTTTACCACTAGCACCACCGGGGAAGCCCCTGATATGCACTGGGAAAACCCGAAAAAATCATGTGACTCCCTTGTTTGCAATCTTTCTCTTATGGTGGTGATCTGGATCCAAACCTGCAAAGATCTCCCAAGTTCTGCGGTAAAAGAGAAAAGGAGGGAGAGAAAGAAAAGCAGCAAAGTGTCACCAGCATGTGACCTCAGGGAAGGGTGTGCTGTTCTGTTCAGCTTTTTAAGAGGTCTGAAATGCTTCCACAATGAAAGGGGAGAAAGAGGGTATTCCCTGGCAGTCCAGAGGTTAAGACTTCACCTCCCAATGCAGGGGGTGCTGGTTTGATCACCTGGTTCTGGAACTAAGGCCCCAAGGTTCCACATGCCTCTCGGCCAAAAAACCAAAACATTAAACAGAAGCAATATTATAAAGACTTAAAAAAAATAGCCTTAAAAAAATTTTTTTAAAGGGAGAAAGAGGGATTTTCCTGGTGGTCCAATGGTTAAGAATCCACCTTCCAATGCTGGGAACACAAGTTCGATAACTGACCAAGGAGCAGAGATCCCACATGCCACAATGCACCTAAGCCTGCAAGTCACAACTAGAGAGAAGCCATCTTGCCACAACTAAAGAAGCCTGAGCACAGCAACAAAGATCCAGCAAGCTGCAAATAAGACATAACAAAGCCAAATAAATTGTAAACAAAAATTTTAAGGGAGAGCGTGGGGAGAGAAGAGGTAGAGGAAGGTGGAACTGGACAAGCCTGATCTCTCAGGGTCCCTTGGGTTTTAGAGTCTGGGACCCTGTGTGCATTTGCTAAGGATGCCAGGACCGTGGTTCACAGACTGGGTGGCAACACACATTCATTCTCCCAGTTTGGAAGGCTGGAAGGGCGTGTCGGCAGGGCTGGTTTCCTCTGAGGCCTCTCCCTTGGCTTGCAGGTGACCCTTCCTCTTGCATGCCCCCAGGGCTCTGTGTATCTCTCCTTTTCCTAGGAGGACACCAGTCACAGTGATTAGGCTACCCTACAGGCATCATGTTAACTTCATCTCCAAATATAGTCATCTTCTGAGTACTGGGGGTTAGGGCTTCAACATATGAATTCTGGGGGGACACAACATTCCCTAAATGCTGCCAAGTCCAAGTTCATACTGCTCACCGCACAACAGGCCAGTACCTCAAGAGGCAAGTTGTTGGGGGCAAGGAATAGTGACTTTACTTGAAAAGCCAGCAGATGAGAAGATGGTGTCCTAAAGAACCGTCTTAGCCTAGTTATAATTCAGATGTTTTTCTTTCCTTTATTTATTTTGGCTGTGCTGGGTCTTGCAGCAGCTCATACTTTTCTCTCGATGTGGAAAGTGGGGGCTACTCTAGTTGCAGTGTGGACTTGTCCCTGTGCTTCACGGTAGGGCCTTGTTGTTTACTTGTTTTATATAAGGAAACACTTTGTCTGAAGATGTTCCTTTTGTTGACATTCATGATGCTATGTAACCCAGCCTGTACCTCCCTGGCACTCCAACTTCTTGGATTACGTGGAAGCACCCTGTTTTCTAATTTTCAAATGCAAAGCTCCCAGCCCCCACCCCACACCCCAAGGCACTGCTTGTTGGGGTGTTATAGCCACGCGTTCCGGCAAACAAGCTCACTCAGAAGGACGATGCAGATAGTGAAGTGCAGTTTATTACACCGGCGGGCCCAAGGCAGAGTATCCTCTTAGCCAAGGACCCCGACCAGCATTTGTGAAAATCTTTTATACCCCATGTATACGTGTCTGAACCCACCACCCAACTTCCTTGTGACTTACATAAACAAAGGAAAGGTAAATACAATCACAATAACTCCATCATTCATGTGTTATGTGTTCAAACAGTCAATAATCAATAAGCCTGAGGTTACATTCCAAACAGTCAATAGTCAATAAGCCTGAGGTTACAGATAAGAATTTATGACCTGTCCGGAGGGGGTCTTATCCTTCTATTGTCATCTCCACAGGCACTAAGCACAGAGTTCAGAGTCCATTAGAGAGGGGGCCGAGCATAATCAGCACGAACAGGCCTAAGACGGAGTCCAGGCTCTATGAATTCCTTCTTCAGGGGGAGCTCACAGTACCCCCAGCCACCCTCCTTGCCCTCCTTTCCTGCTTCTGAAACCTCCATCTCTTTTCTTCTCCTTCATTCCTGCCAAGATCAATGCCTGAGCCTTCTGTGACCTGCAGATTTTGGCTGAGGATCTAGGGTGGTGGAGAGAATTACAGGGCACACAGCACAGGCAGTGCCTTAAAGGTGCATATTAGCTGCCTCTGTCCACAAGCCCAGTGGCCATTCACCACTTTCTCACCCTAAACCTCAGTGTGGCAGCAGGACTGTTTTCTGACTTTCGTGGGCTGACTTTGCAGCTGAGGCTGAAGGACTTTCTCGGAAGCCCCTCCCTCTTCACTCTTTCTCCTTCTGTTTCACCTTTTCCTTTCAGACCCTGTGGGATGGGTGTGAGGCAGGCAAAGTGTGCTCAAAAATCAAAAAGGCAAATCTCTGATATGAATTATGCCCCTCCTCTGGGATGTGACATCCATTAAGGTTATTTTTGTTTGTTTTATATATTCATCTTTCCTTTCTGACAAAAGGAAGGGAGGGAGGAAGGAAGAGAAAAGAAATAGAAAGCAGCCCAAAGGTTTATCTTAGGTGCTGGCTATATAGATTAACTATATTTTGAAGGAACGAATATGCCCACTCAGTGGGTTTTTGTGTAGCCTTTGAAATGAGGCTTACAAATGGGTTGTGATAATTTGAGAAAACAGTTAATTTAAGGGGAGAGGCACAAATTAGACATAATCACAACATACAAAATTTTCATAGAAAAAGGCTGTAAAGAAAGACACCTACTCCTTAAACTGTGGTCACTGTTTTTTACCTATCATCATATTGTATATTTATTCCTTTGTGAGTATGCTACACTTTGCCTAGCATATTAACTCTAATTTTCTGCAAGTGTGAGATTACAAACTTCAGTGAGATAAGTGGCCATGCAGTACTTTCAGATGTTGCTGTAGTTGTTGTGTCCTACTCTTTTGTGACCCAATGGACTGTAGCTCCCCCAGCCTCCTCTGTCCATATGATTTCCCAGCAAGAATACTGCAGACAGTTGCCATTTCCTTCTCCAGGGGATCTTCCCCACCCAGGGATCGAACCTGCATTTCCTGCAATGGCAGGCGGCTTTTGCAGGCACTGAGCCACCAGGGAAGCCCAGTACTTTCATAACTGATAGATTAAAAACCGATTCTTTTAAAAATGTATTTATTTAAAATTCAAAGATGATAACAGATCCATGAAGTGTCATTAAGTGAAGGGAGTTTATCTTTGTTCCTCAGTTTTAAGATGGAGGAACTGAAGATCCAGAGAGACAACCAAGTGTTTACTGACCTGGGCAGAAGGAAATCGCTGATCACTCATCTGTGCCAGCCCCACCTTCCCAGGGCTCCAGCAGTTCCCACGCAGCTGGAGGCAGTGAATGGCCAAGTGACTGGCTCCAGGTCATTTGTTAAGGTACCCTGTGAACGTCTGCCATTCTGAGCTCATTTAAGCCTCCCAATAGCCAGACCTGCACGGTTGGCGCTGGTGTTAGCTGAGCTCAGGAAGGTGAGGCGGTAAGGAGGGGTCACGGGGTCAAGGCCAGAACGCTGTCCTCATCCAGCGGACGGCCTGGGCGCCAGCGCACGTGACCGGGCTGCGCCTGCCCTGCTAAGCAATCCTTTCCCAGCACGTCTTGCTGAGTCACGGTCCCCAGCAGCTTTTCGCTGAGTCACGGTCCCGAGATCTGTTTTCGCTGAGTCACTGTTTCCAACTGCTCCCGCCTTAATCCCTGCGGGCAACGTCCCAGTTACCAGGTGGGCAGCGGGGGCGGCGACTCCCTGGATCCTGCGTGCTCGCTGACGGCTGAGTCGCCCCCCGGCGAGCCCTCTTCCCCTTCCTTCTCCCGCGGCTCCCCAGCTCGCCGCCTTTCCATCCGTGCTTTAGGAAATTTAACACTTCCTCCGGCCAGGAGCAGCGCTAGGGGCTTCACACCTTAGATTGCGGAGCCCAGTGGGGTGAGCGGGATGATCCTCTTTAAGAGATGGGGATCTAGTCAAAAGCAGGGTCCTCAGCGAAACTGCTGGTCCGGATCACGGCCAGACAAGGTCATGAAACACGTGGAAGGCAGAGAGCAAAGAAGCTGGACGACTAAATGCAAGGGGCTGCTGGTTTAGAACCTGGACTGAGGGAAAGGGCAATTAAGGACCTTCGAGGCAGTTGTTGAAATTTGAACATAAGCTTTAATATAATCAATGTGTGTGAAAGTCAAGTTTCCTGATGTTTATAATTGGATTGCAGCTTAGGAGAGATAGTCTTATGGATATACTACATGCTAAATGAGCCAGGAAAAAAAAATTCATAGATGTATGTCAAGTAGAGCATATATATAATCGAGAGAGAGGGAGAATGAATGGTAAAACAAAAGGGACCAAATTCTAACCTAACAACTAGTGAATCTAGGTGAAAACATACAGGAATTCTCTGTAGTATTCCTGCAACTTCTGTGTATTTGGAATTACTTCAAAGATGACTTTTTGAGAAAACAGTAAAGATGAGAAATCTAATGTTCAAAACTCCCAACTGAGAGCAAAGTTTGTCAGATGTTAGTGAGCCTGACCCTATTCAGAACCATCCAGAAACTTCTAGATAGGAAAAAGGCTCTTGGGAGCCCTGAAAGGGGAACTAGATGCCACTCTCAGACCAAACAACAGCTAACACTCACTGCAGGCTTCCTGTGCCAGGCCCAGCTTTGAGCTTCTTACAGATCTTGAACTCATTTAATTCTCACCACATCCTCTTGAGCTGATGCTGTTATGACTCCTTGTTTTGCCAGACAAGGAAATAAAAGCTTAGTGTTGAAATATACATACACGGTAAGTCATGAATCCCAGATGTGACTGCAGTCCTTTGTGGAAGTGCTGTGATCAGATTGAACCAGGTCCAATCAGGTCTTGGAGCTGTAGTCAGGCTCCGTATTGGCCAAGCTTTTTAGTAGTCTGAGCTCCCAAACACTGGACTGCTGCCTGGTCTGGCTGTGGTCTTCAGTCCCTGGACCTGTCTTAATGGAGACTGGGCAATGTTAGAAAAAAATATTAGTCTTTCTCCATTCCTCACCACCTCAGGCCCAGGATTTCTAGACAGCTCATTGTTGTAGAACTTCAGTATGCTTTACAGCCAGACACACCTGGCCTCCCTCATGTCCCAGGTGAGCTATGTGACTATTGGCAGGAAATTTAACCCTGCTAAGCCTCCTTCATTTAATATGTAGGGACTGGATATAGGGAGTGTCACGATCCTTGCTATCTTCAAGGAGCTTACGGTTAGGATGGAGGCTACTAGGGGACAGGGACCTCAGCCAGGGACCCATAAGGCAAGGGGAAGAACTTCAGGAAAAGTCTGAGCTGAATTGGTTTGTTTTACAGCTTTATTGAGATGTAACTGATATACAATAAACTCTACATATTTAAAGGATGCAAACTGATGAATTTTGACATGAGCATACTGGTAAGCTATCTCCACAATCAATGTAATGAACTTACTCATCACTCCCAAAAGTTTCCTCATGGTTCTTTGTAATCCTGCCCTCCAACAAGAGAACTGCTGATTGTATTAGTTTATACTTACCAGAATTTTATGTATTTCTATATACACTTCATATATAATTTACACATGTGTTGGTCACTCATGCGTGTTGACTTTGCAACCCTATGGACTGTAGCCTGCCAGGTTCCTCTGTCCATGGGATTCTCCAGGCAAAAATAGTGGAGTGGGTTGCCATTTTTTTCTCCAGGGGATCTTCCTGACCCAGGGGTTGAACCCAGGTCTCCTGCATTGCAGGCAGATTCTTTGCCATCTAAACCACTAGGAATGCCCTATTTATATATAATTTTATATAAATGATAGTATACAGTAAGTACTCTTTTAGGGGAAGGTCTGACTTCTTTTCCTCAGCAGAATCCTTTTGAGATTTATTCATGTTGTATGGATCAATGGTTCATTTCATTGCTGATTATCCAGTGTATGTTCATATCACAGTTTGTTTACCCATTTACCTGCAGATGGGTTGTTTTCAGTTTGGGATTTTGCAGATAAAGCTACTGTGATTATTCATGTACAGGTGTGGACATATGCATTCATTTCTTGTTAATACCTAGAAGTGGAATGGCTGGGTTGAATGGTAAGTGTATGCTTAGCCTCTTAAGAAACTGCCAGACTGTTTTTCCAAGTGGCTGTACTGTAAAAGAGGAAGAAAACCTTTCCCTCTACCCTCCTAGGTTGTCCAGCAGGGGCCCTAGAAATTAAACTGAGGGAAGATAAATTGACAAGAGAAGTAGAGTGTGTTAACACGCAGAGGGTTCATTCATGAGGGAGAAACACTGTGCTGAGTTAGTTAAAAGATCCTTAGAACTGAGGCTTATGTAGCATCTTAACAAAATAAGGGTGTAGAGAGGTGACAAGATAAAGAAAAAAGAGTTTAGGTCTTTGGGGGCAGCAAGCAGAGGGAGGGTAAGCATATGGGGGAAACTCATGGAAGATAAGGGTTAATTTGGAAAGGTTTGTTATGCAATTTCTTTTGGGTGCCATCCCTAGGCTAAGAGTCTAGAGTTGTCTAAGCCTGATTTCAGACAAATCAGGGGGAAAGCAGAGAAGTGGTTTTCTGACATTTGTTGTTTCTCAGTTGTCTTCAGCTCAAAATAACTCTTATACCAAAGTAGTGTGATCCTTACACCAGAGTGTGGTGGGGCACATGTACCATTTCATATTCCCACCAGCAGTAAACGTTCTCCTTTCTCTGCATTTTCAATAGCAGGAAGAGTCAGCCATTAATTTTAGCCATTTGAATAGGTATATAGTGGTATGTCATACCGGTTTTAATTTGCGTTTCCCTAATGACCTGAGATGCTGGAGAAGATTCCTGAGAGTCCCTACGACTGCAAGGTGATCAAACTAGCCAATCCTAAAGGAAATCAACCCTAAATATTCATTGGAAGAACTGATGCTGAAGCTGAAGCTCCACTACTTTGGCCACCTGATGCGAAGAGCCGACTTATTGGAAAAGACCCTGATGCTGGGAAAGATTGAGGGCAGGAGAAGAGGGCGACAGAGGATGAGATGGTTGGATGGCATCATCGAATCAATGCACGTGAACTTGCGCGAACTCCGGGAGGTAGTGACGGACAGGGAAGCCTGGTGTGCTGCTATCTGGGGGGCTGAGAAGAGTTGGACATGACTTGGCAACTGAACAACAACAACAAAATGACCTATGAACTTGAATGTCTTTTCATGTGCTTAGTTAGCATCCATCTATTTTCTCTGGTGAATTATTTGCTGAAACTTTCTACCCATTTAAAAGATTCACTTATTTGCCTTATTACTGAATCATATTGATTCTTTATATATTCTATAGACAAGTCCTTTGTTGGATGTATTTTTGCAAATATTTTCTTCTAGTCTCTGACGCCTCTTTTTTTGCATCACAGTATCTTTTTTTTTTTTTTTTTAAGTATTTATTTATTTATTTGGCTGCTCTGGGTCTAGCTGTGGCATGCAGGGTCTAGTTCCTCACCAGGGATGGAACCCCAGCCCCCTACACTGGGTGTGAACACAGAGTCTTAGCCACTCAAACACCAGGTAAGTCCTGGTCACAATGTCTTTTAAAAAGCAAAAGTTTTAAATTTTAATGAACTCCTATTGGTTGGGTTGTTTTTTTTTTTTCTCCTTTTTTTTCTTTTGGTTGTATTTGAGAAATCCTTGCCAAATCTAAGGTCTGTAAGTTTTTCCTATATGCTTTATAGGTTTACCTCTTTCATGGAGGTCTATTTCTGGGCTGAGTCTTGAAAGGTGAGTAGCCCAGCAAAGGCACAGGAGAGAACATTCTAGGCAAGAGGGACCACTTGAGCAAAGGCCCAGAGGGATGGGAGCTTCTGAAGTTCAAGAGTAATCAGGTATTCCTGAAACTGGCACACAGGGTGTAAGATCCCTCCTACTGGAGACGTGGCCTGGGCTAAGGGCAGAAGGCTAGACTGAAGAGCCTGGACTTTATCCCGAGGGCGACGTGGAGCTAACCACAAGTGTTAACCAGAGAAGTGATGCCGGCACCTCAGTTGCCTTATCAGCCAAATCAGGAGCAGGAGGAGAAGAGGAGAGAAGGAATGAACAAGTGTTTCATCTTGGGCCGGGGCAGGCCCTCTTCTCCTGCTCCTTCATCGGGGTACCCAGTCCTCCCAGAAGGGAAATGATAATCAAGTGCTATTAAATGCTAACATTTCCTGGTGACTGTCTTACTGCTTCTGGGAGCTCTCCCTCCCCCCTCCTTTTTCGCTTTGTTTTTATTTGTATTAAGGTAGTTAACTTACAATGTTGTGTTAGTTTCAAGTGGACAGCAAAGTGATTCAGTTATATATCTCTATAAGGAGCTCTTTGATTAGCCACGTTCATCTTCTGTCTGTTACAAGAGGTCCAAACGTTTTGCTCCCATTCTGTCGCTGGGGTGTCAATCTTGTTTATCAGGCCTCTTGCAACCTAGAAAGATTCAGTGTTTTGCAGTCCAGACTGAGGATGGTTTTCATGATTTGGGGATCGTCTACCTTGCGGAGACCAAGGCTGGGCTCCATGTAGCCTGCACACCACCACGGCGTTCCCCGTTCCACCCCATCTCCCTACCGTCCCTGGGTTAAGGACTTGCTTGTTCTCTTGGATCCATGCGGGGCGTGGATGCGGTCTGGCTACCCCTGCTTGAGGACACCCAGGCGGGGGTCCACTGATTCGCCTGGAAAAGCGGTCCAGCTGAAGCTAAAGGCTTCTCACCTCGACCCCTGTGTTCCCCCAGCCTCCGCGGAGGCCTCGCCTTGGTTTTTCACTTTCGTGCCTGAGGAGACGCAGCCCTCGCCCCTCCCTGCAGCCCATACCGCTTCCGTTTTCCAGACGGGTGGAGGGGCGGCGCCTTCGGAATGCTGAGTCTCGGTTTCCACGTTCCCCTCGTGCCGTTTCTGCTGTGTCATGGTTGGGAGGGGGGACGGGCGGAGACAGGAAAGGCAGATTTTGCTGAGTCACTCCAGCTGCTTCCTTAGCCTCCAGCTGGGTGCTTGGGTAACGGCAGTCTTCCCTGATGCCAGGAGGAAGTGAAACTTCTGGAAAAGGGTAGAAGCTTCCCATTTCACTCAAGTTTTTGCACCGCGTTTGCAAAGCCCTGTCCCATACATCTCAAAAGGGATGTGTCCAAGATTGACCTGCTGAAGGTATCCCATCACAGCCAACTGATCATTCCATCTTCCCAGCTGGTTGAACCCAAACTTTGGAGTTATCCTTGACAGCTCCTCTTACTCACATCTCATTTGCTATTCTTCTCCTAACATGTAAAGCTCTGCCTTTACAATATGCATGTCCTAGGCCACTTACCTCTCTGTTCTTTGCAAGCCAGCATCATCTCTCCTTGGATTTGTGTGGTCGGTTGCCTTCTGCCAATGTCCTGTGTCACACAGAGCAGCCAGTGATTGATCCCAGGAAAACCTAGTGAGACCCCAGCACTCCTCCCCTCCCAGCGCTTGGGTCTCCCCTACTTACAAAGGTCCTAGGAACAGCCTTCAGGCCTCCCAGGCTACTTGTCTCTCCTGCTCCCATCTTCCACCCTGTCCCCTCTCGCTCTCTGCTGCAGCCACGCTGACCTCCAGGCTGCTGCCTGTCCCTGCCAGGTCTGGACCACTTGAGGCCTCAACTCTGACTTTTTCCTGTGGCCCCAAACAATGGTCCTCCCACACCTCCCAGCCTGTGGAGCCCACCTTGACCTGACTGACTTAGCATCACAATCACTGATTGCTTCCCATACTTCACATCTCTCTGACATCTCCAGCCAGGGAAAGTTCTATGCTCATAAGGGTTTATGTGGCTAGACTGGGCCCATCTAGACTGGGCCCTTCCAGAGACTCTGCAGTGATTTCCCTACTTTGAGGTCTGTGACATTAATTTCATGTGCAAAGGGTGATTGAGGAGGAGATAGGCTCCAGGTTAGACATTTACAACTGGCCTCCTGCAAAGGGTAATGACCCTATTTGATGATAACAGATCATATTCACAGGTTGTAAGGATTTGGCAAGGACATCTTTATGGGGCCACGATTCTGCTCACCACAGATAAATACTCACCTCATGGGTATGAGGAGGATGAAATGGGACCCTGCTTGGGAGAAGGCTTGGCTTAGAGCAAACTCCAATGTTTCTTTCCCATTTCCATGTACATTTGTCTTTGGTGCTCCCTACCCCCTTTCTGGATCATTTCCCTGGGCCCAGACTTCATGAGGACAGTGAGCACCTATGTTCTGTCAAAGTGGGGTTCTAGCTTCTTCAGCTTTGTACCTCCAGCTCCACACATACAAAACTGGCCCATTTCAGCTGTTCAAGTATTTGACTCTGCGAGGGAATCCAGAGAGAGGGTGGTGGGTTCTCTGATGGAATAAAGCTTTATTTTGGTGGCAGGGAACTCCCAAGTGGCTCAGTGGTAAAAAAAAAATCTGCTTGCAGTGCAGGAGATGCATGTTCAATCCCTGGGTGGGGAAGATCCCCTGGATGAGGAAACTGCAACCCACTCCAGTATTCTTGCCTGGGAAACCCAATGGACAGAGGAGCCTGGTGGGCTAAAGTCCATGGGGTTACAAAGAGTTGGACACGGCTTAGTGACTAAACAACAACAACAACACTTTAACGGTGGGATGCCAGGCATCACACAGGGAGATGGCAGGAAGGATCTCTCTGTCCACCCCGTCCTGCTTCTCAAAGCTGTCGTGACAAATATCACAAACACAGTGGTTTGAAACAACACAGATTTATTCTCTAGAGTTCCTGAGGTCAGAAGTCCTGAAATGGGTGGGCAGGGTTGCATCCCTTTTGGAGTTCTAGGGGAGCATCTACTACCTCACCTTTTCTAGCTTTTGGAGGGTACCAGCTTTCCTCAGCTCGTGGCCCCAAACTCCATCTTCAAAGTTAGCAGCACAGCATCTTCCAACATCTGTGTCCTGCTTCCCTCATCACATCACCTTCTGTATCTGTAACCTCCCAGCCTCCCTCTTATAAGGACTTTTCTGATCATATTAGGATAATCTTCCCATTTTAAGATGCTTAACTTAATCCCATCTGCAAAATCCTTTTTGCCATATAAAATAAGTAACATATTCAGATGTTTTGGGGATTAGGATGTAGACATGGTGGGGGGCATTATTTAGCCTACCACAGGAGGAGAAATATCATTTAAATCATTCCAGTTTGAGGACAGAGAAGAGGAAGTCAGGAAGCTGAATCAGCATGGGGAAAGGCCACAGGCTCAACACTGGGACAGAGGAGATACCAGATCAGCCCTAGTCCAGCCCCCTCTGCCCTAGGGTTGTCTGTGTGTGTTTGTGTGTGTGTGTGTGTGCTGGGGGGTGGGGGGTCTGTTCTTACTAAGTCAGGGGCTCCCAGGGAAGAAGCTGTACTGAGGAGTGAGCCTGGACTCGGAACCAGGAACCCTGGGCCACTGAAGGCTCTGTGTCCTAGGGGGGCACAGCCTAGGGAAGTCACTCTCCTCTTGGATCCTCTGCTCCCCCATGTTAAGTATGAGAATGGCAGATCACATGAGCTTTACCTTCTGGGCTTTCTGAATGGACAGGCTGGTGGCAAGCATTCAGACTTTCCCACTCTTATCCTGTAAACGCTTGGATGGCAGACTGGCCTCCCATAAAAGGGGATGGGATATGAGTGTCAGAAGTATGGATTCTGGCTTCAAAGTCTGTGCTTTGAATCCTGGCTTGTCTATCACTAGCCATGTGACTTGGGAAAACGACTTAACCTCTTTGTACCTTAGTATTTACGTGGACAAAACAGAGATGAAAATGACAGTGCTTTTGCCAGGATTAAATGCAGTCTTGCACATAAGGGTTCTGTACACAGTAAGTGATCAGCAAAGTTGGACTAAGATCAAAACTTATAGCTTGATTCCAACTCTTTCTGGCAACCTAGCTATATTATCATGTTTACCAGAAAGAGATCTTGTGGCATACATTCATTCATTCAGTATTGATTATCTGCTACTTACCAGGCACAGTTCCAGGCTCTGGAGATTCACAAAACAAAAACCCTGCCCTCCTGGAGCTTATATTCTAATGGAGATATCTGTTTCTAATAATCCTTCTTTCTAGAAAGTTCTTGGCAACTCTTTTCTGAAATCTTCTAGCAGCTCCAGTTCTAGTTCTGACCTCTGTGAATCTTGTGAACTGGTAAATGCCACCCTCTGTAGAATGAACCTTTCAAGGACAACCTTGGAGGTGACTTCTGGGCTCTAGCGGGAAAAACCTTTTTTTGGGCTTGTCTTGCCTTCTACTGGATTCTGAGACATGACGCCCTACCTTGAACTTTTGAAATCTTTGTGCTAGACTGCCTGGGTTCAAACCTTTATCTTCACCTCTCTGCCATAGTTTCCTCGTTTGTAAGATGGGGACAACAACAGTAACAGCCTTATGGAGTTATTATGAGGATTTAATCTGTTAATACATGTGTTTAGTATAGTATCTGGTGCACAGGAAGGGCTCAATGAATATTAGCTATTAGTATTGTTATCATTGTTCATAGAAGCAGAAGGTCGATATATAATTTATACCAAGAGCTAGATTCTTTGACGTAGCCCCCCTCTATAGGAGACTGAGCAGCCCCCATGTCTCTAGATTGATTTGATGGCTGAAGTTCAGGTCAGTGATCCTGAAAGAGGATGGATCATGCGCCAGAGCTCTGACCTTGGATTGAATGGACACACTGACCTCCAGTACCTGCCTGATTCTTCCAGAGTGTCTCCAAGCATCAGAGACTCCTGCTTACCCCCAGGAAGGACCGCCTCAGCTGCTGTAGTCCCCCAATCTGAGAATTTATGCTTGACAGCTCGGCTGGCCATCCTCAAGCTTGTATTCACATTCCTTCAGAAGTGGAGCACTTGCTACCTCTTTTCCAAACAATATCCTTGTCCTGAGTCAAAGTTAAACTTATTGTTTGTTTTGTTTAGTTTAATCTAGAATCCAGAATTGCAGCTTTGGGAAGGGACTTTGGTATTGTCATTTGCGTTGTCATCTGGGCTCGCCCAGTGACCTGCTTCCCCCCATCCTAAGTGATCAATCTCATGCAGTATCAATTCCATAGTTGATCACAAGACCAGCTCTGTTCCTGGGCCTGAAACAGGCATGTATGCGTAGTCACTCAGTCGTGTCTGATTCTTTGCAACCCCATGGACTGTAGGCCACCAGGCTCCTCTGTCCATGGGGATTCTCCAGACAAGAATACTAGAGTGGGTTGTCATGGCGATCTTCCTCCAGGTGATCTTCCCAACCCAGGGATTGAACCCAGGTCTCCCACATTGTAGGCGGATTCTTTACCATCTGAGTCATGAGGATGAGATAACTCAGACTTCATGAGCCCTGAAGAGCACCCTACGCAGGTGAGCAGGGAGGTGGTCTGGATGACCAACATCATTGTCCAGCTGGGAGCCAAGTGCTAAGAGGGCCTGAAGGAGACAGGCAGAGACCTGGAGTTTGGGTCCCGTTTTCCTGCTTTATGTGTGTCCTTGGTCATGCCACTTAATCCCTGCCCCACCCACCCCCCAGCCTCATTTTCTCATTTCTCTGTAAAATGGTAGAGATTTACCTCACAGGGTAAATATAGGGATGAACCATGAAAACAGTACCGTCTTTAGCACTTAGCAGGTGCTCAAGAAAGAAAACAAGGCCAAAGGGAACAAGAGGAAGCAGGCTGCCAGCTGAGGGTCCCGGAAGGAGGTGACAATTAGCAAGCAGGCTGGTGTGGGGGACTGCAGACAGGGTCTGGGTACGATGAGTCCTTGACATTGCTCCCGCAGCCTCCTGCTCTGAGAAGCCCTGCCTCCCAGCTCTCTGGAACCATTAAGATTCCTGGGGTATTCAAGTACCATTTCTGGGCTGGAGGCTCTGAAAAGGGCAAAATCACACGGCTGCACAGATTTCCAGAAGTTTTTTTTTTTTACGTCCTGTTTTAAATAGATTGTTTTCCAAGGGTCATATGACCGCTCCTCCGGGGCGGGGCGCGGGCCCCTGCGTCTGTTGCAACGTCGGGCCTGAAAGTGGGGAAAGGCAGGCGGGCGGCGGCCACGTGACTCGCCCCGGGGATAAATAGACGGCGAAGTTGGGACTCGGCACAGTCGTCCTCCCGCCTCCTTGATCTGTTTCTGAGCCGTCGGAGCCCGAGTTCTCGGAGCCAGCACCGAGCCCACACCTACGCTGCCGCAGGATGGAGCGCCCGCAGCCCGACAGGCAAGTGCGGGGCGGGGGACCGGCCTCTCCCGGGCAGGGCAGCCCCCTCCTCCCGCAGAGCTCCCGAGACCGTGCCGGGAAGCAGGAAGCGACCTCGCTGAACAGGCGGGCGGTCACTTGGGGCTTTGGTGTTAGGAGGAGCTGGGTGCCAATGCCGCCCGGTGGGGCAGTGGAGAGATGAAAGGTAATTGACATGCCTGGCTCCCTGTGGATGACCCGATGGGAGTATTGCCGTGGGACCGACTTTGGTTTTGGTTTTGGACTCGTGTGAGTGCTTGGAGGTAGGGTTTGCTTAATCCGGGATCCCCGCGACTGTTGGAGCCTGGGTGACAAAGCCTGGCTTTCTTACTGGAGACTCCTTTTGACCGCATCCACTTCTGCCTAGCTGTCGAATTAAAGAGCACCTCACCTCGGCTACTGAGCCCGCGCTTGCAGTATGAGGGTGGCATAGTAGAGGAGGAGCAGCAAGCAAGCCAAGGTCTCCTGACTAGCTGGAGTTTGGCCCTGGGTCTGTTCACCTCCGAGTCTGGCTTCTCCCATCTTCCAAGAATTTGACCAGCATGTACAGAACAGGGGGTGATGTTTCTGAAAGAGTGCTGGCCAGAAAGGAGAAATGACACTCGTGTGGGAGGTGGATGCAGATGTAAGGCAGAAATACTCCCCAAAAGGGACTGTTTCTTTGAATAAAGCCGAGTTTTACTTGAGCTTTTTCAGTACTTTTCTGTGAGCAGGATATTACAAGGGATCATGAGATCTGTATCTGAAACCTCAACCAAGTTAATGAGTTAAATCTTGGGTCTAAAAGCCAGTGGAAGCAATTGAAGGTGAATGAGTGTTCACCCTGCCCACGGATGCTGCTCCCTTCTCTTCTCTATTGAGAATAATTGGCCAGACCTTTCCTGTTGGTTTGAGGGACCCGTATTACACAGTGTTTTAATAACTGAAAAGTGTGGCTGGGGCTGCATCTTAAAGGTAGTTGGGAAAGTGGCTGTGTATTAGGTGGGAACCGAAGCCTGATAAAAGCTGAAATCTTTTTTAAGTCCTGCAAACAGGCAGGGGTACCCCTCAGAAGCTTAGCGTTGGAAGGGACTGTGCTCAGAGCCCCGTCCTCCACTCCCTTGTTCACCTCTGTGCCTTCTCTCTGCAGCATGCCCCAGGATTTGTCAGAGGCCCTGAAGGAGGCCACCAAGGAGGTGCACACCCAGGCGGAGAATGCCGAGTTCATGAAGAACTTTCAGAAGGGTGAGGTGACCCGAGAAGGTTTTAAGGTATGTGGACTGGAGGTACCAGCCTTGGCAGGGGTACACTGGGTAGGAGTGCACCCAGAGTGCAGAGCAATGGTATAAGTGGGGATGGCTACTAGGGATGCTGAGGGACCCGATGAGCATGTTCAAGGGAATCATTTTACAGGTCATGACATTGAGGCTCAGAGTGGAAATGACTTACCCAGGGTCACACAGCAGATTCACAGCCTGCAATGTGGTATTGTGGAAGGGCTGGGCAGTGGTACTTTTAAGTGACCACCTAGTGCATGCTTGACATTTTACTCACTTAATTTTAATCAATGCTTCAACTTTGATAAAGAAGATGAGAAAGGGAAGGCTCAGAGAGGTTAAGTAACTAACAGAAGGTCACACAGACTGTAAGCAAATGGGAGAGACCAAAATCGAGCCAAGGCTCGTCTTGGTGCAGAGCTTATGCTTCTGAATAGGTCTTATCTGCCTCTGAAGGTAAGAGGAGAGTATGGGTTCAAGCTTGAGTACTTCCATTCCCTAATAGCAAGACTACCGGCACTATCTAACCTCCCCAAGGTACCTTTTCCTCACCTGTGAAATGAGACTTTTCAGCAGGGTTTTCTTTTTTTTTTTGGACCACACTGCATAGTATGTGGGCTCTTAGTTTTCCAACCAAGGATTGAACCCATGCTCCCAGCAGTGGAAGCACGGAGTCCTAACCACTGGACCCAGGGGAATACCCAGCATGATTTCCTTAAGTGCCCATTGTATTTGAGGCATGAATTTTTGCTGTTACTCAGCACAGTTGTGAAATTCATGCAGGTAGAGGGAAAGCATGTGACAAAAGAACCCGGCAGGTGCTGGGTGTGAGGAGAGGCTTGTTTGGGTTGAACAGTGGGGGTAGAGAGCTGTGGCTCACCACTTCTGACACCCTGCCTTTGGCTATTGGGAGACGCCCTCTACTTCCAACAGGAGAGGTGCTTCAGTGAAGGGCGATCTAACATGCACCTCTAAGGGGCTCACAGCCCTGGGCTGTGTCCTGTGGGTGTCAGTCTCACCCTTACTCCTTTGTTCTGCCCCCCGCCCCCCTGAAAAAGCTGACGTACAGTTGCTGTAATGTGACTGGGGCAGTGGGAGTGGGGAGGTGGCTGCTGGAGTACCCCATGCCCAGCCACTGTACTCTTTGGAGCTTCCTTCTCGGCCCCCGAGTTCAAAGTCAGCACAAAGATCCAGGAGAGGACCCAGTGCTCTGATAGAGGTAGCGTTTTTTATCACCACGGTCCACCTTCAGTGCTGACTACCAGGTTGCACCTAGTGCTTTATCTCTGTCATCCTCCTTGACCCGCACACCTGCCCCATTACTCTGTGGTCAGATTACCCTTCTTTGCAAGGAAGGGAACCAAGGCTTGCCTTGTGCAGAGTCACTGAGGCCTCAGATTGCCCAGAGAGGGTGAGTGGTTTTATCCACCGTTACCCAGCTGAGGACTGGCCGAGCGGACTTAGGACCAGGTCGGTCACAGTTGAAAGCCCAGACTGCTCTGTGTCAGGCTGTCTGGGTTTCTGCCCTTGTGAGAGACAGCGCTCCCATGAACGATTAAAGGCTCAGAAGTCACCTGAAAACCTCAACCGGAACATCTAAACTTTATCCTCTTTCAAACTCAGAACTACAAAATTAATGTGTAATGGAAGTTACCCAAGCCAGGGGGCACTGGGCTGTCCCTCAGTCCAGCTTTCAGAGGTGATGGGGTTCAGAGGGGTCTTCTGGTGAGAACTGTGCCCTGCAGATGGATCCCCAGAGGTCAAAAGCCAGAGAGAGGTGCCTAGCATCTCCTGTAAGCACTTTCATTCAGTTACTTTCTCCAGAAAGCCATGCCTGTGCTTGGCTCCATTTCCGTTCCTTATTAGCTTTGTGACTTCTGTGTCTCATATCCTCTCTGAGCCTTAGTGTCTTTTCTGTAAAATGGGCATAGCCATTCCATTGTTGGATTTTTCCAAGGATGAAGTGAGGCTTCGTATTTTTTCCAGTGTGATAAAAGGTTTTTAGGCTCAGACAGTGCACAATGAAAATTTTCTCTTCTGACACTTTCTTTGGCTGCCATATGGGGAGGTTTGGAGGGGCTGGCAGGAGGTGGGAGCCCAGCCTGGGGAGGTGACAAGGATGTCTCTGAAGGCGATAGTAGGAAGGGGCTGGATGCTCTGATAATGACCTGCTTGCTCTGGTTTCAGCTGGTGATGGCATCTTTGTACCACATCTATGTGGCCCTGGAGGAGGAGATCGAACACAACAAGGAGAACCCCGTCTACACTCCCCTCTACTTCCCAGAGGAGCTGCACCGCCGGGCCGCCCTGGAGCAGGACATGGCCTTCTGGTACGGGCCCCGCTGGCAGGAGGCCATCCCCTACACGCAGGCCACAAAGCGCTATGTTCAGCGACTCCAGGAGGTGGGGCGCACCGAGCCCGAACTGCTGGTGGCCCATGCCTACACCCGCTACCTGGGCGACCTGTCTGGGGGCCAAGTTCTCAAGAAGATCGCTCAGAAGGCCCTAAACCTGCCCAGCTCCGGGGAGGGCCTGGCCTTCTTCACTTTCCCCAATATTGCTAATGCCACCAAGTTCAAGCAGCTGTACCGCTCCCGCATGAACACACTGGAGATGACCCCCGAGGTCCGGCAGAGGGTCCTGGATGAGGCCAAGACCGCCTTCCTGCTCAACATCCAGGTGAGGGTATGGGCTGCACTGTGTGGCCACCCCTGACTCTAGCTGCTCTTCCAGGGACCTTTCTCGCAGGGTGGGGGGCGGGGGGGTGAAGGGTCATGGTTAAGGGCGGGGGCTTGGGGTCCAGGGTTCCAGTTCTGTCAGTTACCTGGTGGGGTGATCTTAGGCAAATCCCTTTCTTAATCACTTTGTACTTCAGTTTCCCCATCTGTAAAATGGGGATATAATAGCACTTAGCTCATGGAGTTGTTGTGACTGCTTAAATCAATCAAGTCCCCAAAGCAGGGCGTGTTACAGGGTCAGCCCTCAAACATTAGCTACGGTTATTGTACGATGTGAGCATCACCATTGTGGCACTCTGTGACAACTCCCTGTGACAACATACAAGTTGGCTGTGTGCTCATATGTAGCCAGGTTGGCACTGCAGGGCTCACAGATGCCTCTCAGCCCAGCCAGGAGGCATGATGTGTCTTTGTATAAGTGTCTCAAATCCAGGGGAAGATGGGTTTTGCCTTGAAGGGGGTGACCTCTTAGGCAGAGCCACGGTGAGTGTTCCCGGTGGGGGTGAGATTCCTTCTAACCCTGATGCTGTAGAATTCTGTCGCTCTCCTATCTGGAGGCCCTGTGAGAACTGGGCTCTTAGTTTATGCTCTCCTGGCTCCTTATTCCCAGCCTGGGACCCCAGAAGAGACTGGTCATAGCACTCGCTATTGAGCAATGTGCGTCCTTTGCATAAAAAATACCCAGCAGACCTGGTCAGTCTTCTGAGAAAAGCTGTATCTTTCAGAAAAGTGGTGTAGAAAGAACAGGCGCTTTGGAGCCAGAGCCCCATGGGAGGGCTGGCCCTTGCCGCTTGACTTCTGGGTTAGCCACCACCCAGGCACTTAATCTTTGGAGTGGCAACGTCCTGGTCTGTAACCCTGGCTAATGAGTACCACAGAGCATTGAGTGCCTGCTTGGGTACCACTCAAGACATGGTACTTTGCAAAGGGACCCAGCATTCGGGCATGAGTGGCCATTCAGAATGGTTGTTATTGGGGAGTATTTGGGGAAGAGCAGGCAGGCGAGTTAATGAACTTGTGACATCTTATTGCTTAAGCTGGATGTTCAGTATTTTTGCTGTGATTCTGTTCTGTCCTGCTATTTCACAACCAAACCTCAGACCTCCCATCAGCAGGCTTGGCCCCACCTTTCATGGAGACGTGCATTTTGTTCTCTTGCAGCTGTTTGAGGAGTTGCAGGGGCTGCTGACCCAGAAGGCCAAGGACCGTGATCCCTCACAGGCACCAGACCTTCACAGGCGAGCCAGCAGCAAGGCACAAGGTGAGGGCCTCCCGGGGGCAGTGTGTGGAGGGCACGTGGCTCTGCCGTCTCCTGACTCTTCTGTCTTCTCCATGCTTTAAATGAGAAGTCGGGGGTGGAGCCAGCCTTCACCCGGATGACCCCTCTGCACCTCAGTCTCCCCAATTCTAGAATCAGGGGCGTTGGGCTGGTTCTAGGCCACTTTTGAGTACTCAAAGAATACTCTGAAGTCATGGCAAGTCCTCCTCCCTCCACCCCCATGCACACACACACACACAATTTAGGTCCCTTGGGGGCCTGTTAATGGTTCCCTAGCAGAGACCCCCTGACGTGGGGCTAGGGGCCTAGGGCAGCTTATAGCTATTCCCCCACCATGGATGCAGGGCCCTGTCTCGGGTTAGTCCCTCCCTCAGGCCTCTCAGAGAGCTCTCTAGGGGGTGGCAGTGCTGAGAGAACATGTGGGAAACTTCCAGAGCACCAGAGTGCTCCACAGATGTCCTCTCCCTCCTTATGGGCGAGAATGTGGCTTTGGGAGTCAAAGGAGGGGAGGGGTGAAGCTCAGCCACCTGCTTGGCAGGTTATCTCAGGCCTCTGCTCCTGGTGCTACCATAGCTCACGTGTGCCAGGACTACATGGACCCCTCTGTTGGTGGGATTTTGCTGGGAACATTGGAATGTGGCCATTCCTGATGAGATTACCTAGTGGGGGTGAGGGGACTCTACTCTAACACATCAGTTCTCATACTGGTCCCCTGGGTACCCCTGGAGAGTACTTCCGTACAATCTGGCCAAAAATGGAAGAATGGAGAGCTTGGAGAAGTAAGCAAGCTCCCTTGTCTTAGGAGGTACCCAAGTAGTGGCTAGAGGGCTACTGATTTTCATCTTGCAGGGACTTTACTAGACCCTGCTGAGGCTCCTCTGATTTGTTTTTCTGTGACGTCAAATGGCCCTGCCTCCATCCTCCTGGACTTGACATCATCTCCCTTCTCTTTCAGACTCATCTCCTGCCAAGGTGTCCAGGGGGAAGCCCCAGCCCAGCGTCCTCTCCCAGGCACCTCTCCTGCGATGGGTCCTCACACTCAGCTTTCTGGTGGCCACGGTTGCTGTGGGGCTTTATGCCATATGAATGCAAGTGTGCTGGCTCCTGGGGCCATGGACTGTTTGTGGAGAGGGGCAGCCTCTTGGCTGGCTTCCTTACCTTGAGCTTGGGGCTGGGGGGGAGCTGTCAGGGCTCCTGCTGTCTCCCTGCATCCCTCTCTTCTGGATAAAAAGAGCCTGAGACATCTCCACCAACCCAAAGTACATCCAGTCAGTGACCTGAACTTCAGAGTGGGACAAGGGGTCCTCCATGGCCCCCCAGCACTCTCCCCTTCCTGTTCCTGCAGCAGAGCCCAGAAGATGTAGCCAGCGCAACAGCTGTTGTGAACCTCTGAGAGCCTTGGGTCTGAGGTCTCCCTTTTGACCCACTGTGACCGCTTGCCCTGTGGGCCATGGCAATTTTTGTATATGTTCAAAGATGTTGTGTCTTACATTTCTGTCTTGTTTTTGTTGGAGCCACTTTGTGTTCCTGGCTCAGCCTGAACTGTGGTATTCTGTTGTGTTCTATTCTGTTCTTATAGCAGGGTAGGGGTGGGTTGTAGCGGGTGGGGAGGGAAGTGTTTAACAGGACTGTGGCCTTGATTGCTAACTTTCATGTGAAATAATAAACTAAATGGCCTGATAGTAACTTGACATGTTTTTCTTGGGCTCTGTTACCCTTGGGGAACTGACCTTTTTTCCTCACTTGTTTCTTGAAAGTCTGGTGGGCGGAAGGGGTGAAAGTGTGGGTGACACAGGAGCTGGTTTGGGATGTTGTGCTCTGTTCTGAGGGTGGTGGGGGTGACCTTGAAGCAGGCAGTGGGCACGTCTTTGGGGTGAACCCTGGTTGATAGAAGACAGCTTTACTGAGGACAGGATTCACTGGAAAGCTGAAATGAGCAAATTCTGGAATAAGATCTGTGTCGTGTACAGTGAATTGTAGGGACTGGAGTAAGAACCCTGGTTCAAACCCCAGGTTTTCTTCTTTTTGTAACTGCCTTTGGGGTTAGGTATTAACCCTTCTGGGGCTCAGTTTTGTCACCTTTTAACACCAATACAGAGACCCAGCTCACCTGTGTTGAGAAGCAAATGAGATGCATGTAAAATGCCAACAGCACACAATATGAACTCTTAATAATGAAATGAGGGAGATCAGTGTTCTGCGATTTCTTGCTAAGTGATTCTCTACTGTGCGAGTCCCCTCACATGACGTCATCTCATTTGATCCTCAGAAAAACTGAGGAGTGTTACCACTTCTAGAGGGTCAGGAAGGATTTAAACCAGGTCTGCCCAGCTCTAGATCCAAGCCTTTTCCACTGTCTGAGGTCCCGAAAGTGTGTTAGTTGCTCAGTAGTGTCTGACTCGTTGTGACCCCCATGGACTATAGCCCACCGGGCTTCTCTGTCCATGGAATTCTCCAATACTGGAGTGGGTAGCCATTCCCTTCTCCATGGGATCTTCCCAACCCAGGGATTGAACTCCAGTCTCCCACGTTGCAGGCAAATTCTTTACTGACCGAGCCACCAGGGAAGCCCCGAAGTCTTAAAAGCCACTGAAAGTAAAAATGAAGTCCTCCAATCTGGGAGAGTGAAAGCCCCAGGTTGAAAGTGTATTTAGCAAAGTAAAAGACAAAGCTTTTCCTTAATGAGACTCGAGTGTGAACACTGGGAACCACGAGACCTTTGTCCCTAGTTCTGGCTCTGTGAAGTAAGTCTGGAACCTGGTCAAGCCACTTCACGTCTCTGTTTGCTCGCTGGCAAACTAACAACAACCTGCCTCCCACAGCTGGTAGGAGGGTCCAGTGGTCTCCAAACACCAGTCTGTGGATGGTGACATCAGAATACCTGGTTATCATGGACCCCCAACCTGAGAGGCTCTGATTCTGGAGACATGGGGCAGGACTCTGCAATGGCTAGTTACCGAAAGCTTCTTGGGAGATCCCAAATAGCATAGCAACTAGGTCCAGAAGCCACTGTTTATGTGATGATGTATGCCAAGAGTAGGTATTCAAAATATTTACTTGGCTCTTTTTCACCCAGGCCCAGTTTCCAATTTTCTATGACAAGAATACCAGTACTCATTGTTTGCAGTGACAAAGAAAGGAAGTTCAGTTCAGTTCAGTCGCTCAGTCGTGTCCGACTCTTTGTGACCCCATGAATCGCAGCACGCCAGGCCTCCCTGTCCATCACCAACTCCCGGAGTTTACCCAAACCCATGTAAAATCGAGTCAGTGATGCCATCCAACCATCTCATCCTCTGTCGTCCCCTTCTCCTCCTGCCCCCAATCCTTCTCAGCATTAGGATCTTTTCCAATGAGTCAACTCTTCGCATGAGGTGGCCAAAGTATTGGAGTTTCAGCTTCAACATCAGTGCTTCCAATGAACACCCAGGACTGATCTCCTTTAGGATGGACTGGTTGGATCTCCTTGCAGTCCAAGGGACTCTCAAGAGTCTTCTCCAACACCACAGTTCAAAAGCATCAATTCTTTGGCGCTCAGCTTCTTCACCGTCCAACTCTCACATCCATATGTGACCACTGGAAAAACCATAGCCTTGACTAGATGGACCTTTGTTGGCAAAGTAATGTCTCTGCTTTTAAATATGCTATCTAGGTTGGTCATAACCTTCCTTCCAAGGAGTAAGCGTCTTTTAATTTCATGGAAGGAAGAGAGGGAGGGGAAATAGAACCATCTTAAATTCTACCAACAGGAAAACGGCTTAATATTCTGTATTCTATTCACATGGTGGAAGATTAAAGAGCTGTTAACTAGAATGAATTAAAGCTATGTCTCCACGCAGAGGGACCTCCCTGAAGGTTCAGATTCATTTGGTATAATTTTGACACCTTTAAACAGACTCATATTTTAAACACTACCGGTAAATACGTCAATGTAGACTACGGAATAAAAAGATGGTTCCTGTAGTTCGTGTTTCCAGTGAGAATGGAAAAGAAAGGAGGGGAGATTATGCAGTTCCTGTTGCCGCTTGAGAATCCGTCACGTTTTGCTGGATCTTCCCGGTTTTTTAAGCTAGGCTTGGAATCTGGTCGTGAATTTTTGCAAATTTTAAGCATGGCCAAATAATGAAAACTCTTCTACAACTTAAAAAACAAAACAACCCCCCCCCCAAAAAAAACCCACCATTTGGGACTAAGAAAACATCCCTGGAGTCCCAAGTCTGACTTTGGTCCTAGAGGGGTTAAGGAGACCAGAGGTGGATTATTTCTGATTAATCCCCAACTTGTTTAGGTGTCAGAGCGGGAAGGGCATCAGGGCAGCGCCCCCTCCAGACGCTATGGGACAGCAGGCTCACACCCGGAAAGTGACCACACCTTGAGAAGCAATTACTTCTCAGGGACCTATAGCTTCTTCCGCCCCTGGTCAGAAAGGGATCATTTCCTCCTGAAAAAGGCTTAAGACGAGTACACAGCAAGGTCCTCGCACACCCACCCCGGCCCTCAGCCCACCCCTCCGCCATCTTTGCGCCCCGCCCCGCCGCTTCCTCCACGTCAGTTTCGCGCCAAATTGTCAGGCAAGCAAAATGGAGCCCGGAAGGAGGGTATCCCGACGTCCTGCGCCCTGCAGCCAATCCCCTTCAGCAGTTTCTTTGGAGGCGGGACCCGCAGGCTCAGAGCGGTCCAATCGCTGGCCTCGGGGTCTCGGCGAACCAATGAGGGCGCAGTGGCCGCGGCGTCCAAACGCTGCATCTGGTTTTTCCCGCGAAACGCGGCAGTGGATCGCTGGGGCTCCTGTGTCTGCGGTTCCGGGGAGCGCGGGAAGGCAGAGGTGAGGCTGGCGGGGCTGGGGAGTGGGCCCGTCGGAGCCAGCCCCCCGGGGGACGGCCGGCGTCTGTATTTGGGGCGCAGTAGGGCTGGGCAGGGGTGTCTCATGGGAGAGCTGAGGTCTGGGAGGTGGAACCGGAGTCACGTCTGCCTCGCACTCGGAGCCGAGGACCTGCGTGTCGGAGGGGACCCCGCACGCCCCCGTCTGCCCTCCAGTCTGCTACGTCTTGTTCCGCGTCAGGTGCAGTCATGTCGGGCTTCGACGACCCCGGAATTTTCTACAGTGACAGCTTCGGGGGCGACAACGCGGCCGATGAGGGGCAGGCGCGCAAATCGCAGCTGCAGAGGCGCTTCAAGGAGTTCCTGCGGCAGTACCGGGTGGGCACCGACCGCACTGGCTTCACTTTCAAGTACAGGTGCGTGCCGGAGCGGGACAAGAGGGGAGATGCGGTCCCAGCGGTGCTAAGTTCCACTCGCTGAGGCCCCGCACCCTCACGGCGTTTGGTTTTGTACAGTTCATATCTGAAGTTAACTTTTGAGTGAGTCACCTGGGCCCTTTGGTTCTTTTCCCAGGACTTGCTTCTGTTCATTTGTTTCTTATAGTCCTATGTAATGCCTGCAATACTTTGTAAAGTGAGTTATCTTCAGTTCTCTGGAGATGGTAGTTATACTTTGCCTTACTTGCTCACTCATTCATTCGTTCCACTCAGTCAGCTTCTATTGATTGAGCACCTGCTGCATGCCAGCCACTGTTCTAGGTGGTGAGCTGCAGCACTGAATGAGCTGGGCAAAGCCCCTGCTCCTAGTCATTATACAATGGTGACAATCCAGCCAAATCCTTGTAGGCCCTTAAATGCAGAGAGGATGAATTTGCAGGTCCAAACTTGGGCTTGATCCATTATTAGCTCAGTGACTTCCAAGTGACAGTCTCTCTGAGCCTCAGTTTCTTCATCAGTAAAATGGGCATAGCCACTCCTGCTTACATTTATTCATGCACCAGCTGACACTGACCATCTGTGTGCCAGACCCTAGGGTACAGAGATGAAAAGATTCATACTACTTGCCCTCAAGGAGCTTTTGAATCAGTGGGACTGAGGCATAGACATGCCCAAGTAAATTACAAGTTGATGATTGCCTCAAAGGAGGAGTGTACAAGAGGAGTTAGGGGAGGCTTCAGGTGATCTAGAGCTGAGAGAAGAGTATCTGGTGTGGAAGGCATTTCTGATAGCAGGAGGTGCATGCATGGGCAGTATGGGGTGCCCTGGTTACAACAAGGGGCTCTCAGAGCCAGACTGGCTGTTGTATATGGCTCTGGACATAAGGTAGAAAGGGATGAGGCTGAGGAGGTCAGTGGCCCCCAAAAGCGTTTTTGGGATAATAGTCTCACGAGATGCTCTGTAAAAAGAGTCCGGTGGTTGATAAGACAGGCACGGTCTCTGCTGCCTTCCATCACTAGGTTCCAGCTGTGTGCCTTGTTAGTATCTCAGAGAGGGTTAAATGCTCCAGGGAGTTCAGTGAAAGGACTGATTTGTAGTGAGAGTCTCCCAGACTCCTCTGTGAACTTTGAATTGTTCTTTGATGATGACTTGGACTGCTTCCATGGAGCTTGCTTTGGAAGATGCCTCTGTCGGGGAGGCCGAGGTGAGGGGTGGTTTGCTGGGTTAAATAGTGGACCCACCTGGAGCTCGATGTGTTTGGGAAGCTGGTGGCGGGGCAGTGGTGTGGGCAGACTCAGGGTGTGGGTGCTCCTCCGCCAGTATTGCCTCCTCTTCTCTGTGCCCTTCCCCGTACCTACTCCAGGGATGAACTCAAGCGGCATTATAACCTGGGGGAGTACTGGATCGAGGTGGAGATGGAGGACCTGGCCAGCTTCGACGAGGAGCTGGCTGACTACTTGTACAAGCAGCCAGCCGAGCACTTGCAGCTGGTGAGTGGAACCCCTGCCCCGGGACCCTTGCCCCGGAACCCCCAGGGCTGGCCCCGCTCTGGTCACTCACAGCCTGTCCCCTCCTCATCTCCAGCTGGAGGAAGCTGCCAAGGAGGTGGCTGACGAGGTGACCCGGCCACGGCCTGCTGGTGACGAGGTACTCCAGGACATCCAGGTCATGCTCAAGTCAGACGCCAGCCCATCCAGCATCCGTAGTCTGAAGGTGGGTCCCCTCAGAGGGTGGTGGTGGTGGCTGTGTGCGTGGAGGGGTTTTGGAGGGAGAACTGAGTGCCAGCTGTGTGACCCTGATCAACTCACTCAACCTTTCTGAGCCTGTTTCTGCCTCTGAAAAATTAGTTCCTTGGACAAATGCCTGCTGAGCTCCTTCTGTGGGCAGGACATGAGTTGGGTCCTGGAGGAGCAGTAGTGAACTCAAGGACAAGCTCCTTGCCCTGGGAGACTGGATAAATGGTTAACATCACCCACGAAAACTGTAGGTGACTGTGAGAGCAATGGAGAAATTGGAAGGTGATAAGAACGCACAGGACCCCTCTGGAAAAGATAGCGAAGGCTGCTTTCCAGAGGGGACATCTGAGTGGAGACCTGTGGGTGAGAACAAGCAGCGTGCAAACAGCTGGGAGGGAACAAGGGGTGGAGAGAGGAGGGCAGGGCATAGCTAGTGTAAAGCTTGCAAGGTGAGGGGCCAGGGCGTGTACCAGGCCAAGAGAAGGACGGTCAGTGTGACTGGAGAGTGATGGGGCCACAGGAAAGCTGGGCAGGGCCAGTCTGCCATCCAGCAAACACTTTTTGAGTGGCTCCCTCACACCGGGTGCTGGGTTCAACTCTCACTGTAGACAGACAGTACCCAGTACCTGGTTCCATGGAGCTTATAGTGAGAGAAACCGACAAGGAGCAGTGAGCTGGTTTCAGGTCCCAGGACACAAGCCATGAAGAAGAAAAAACCAGATCAACATGACGGGCCAAGGGGCTGGGTGGCGGTTGGAGAAGGCGTCTCTGAGGAAGTGATGTTGGGGCGAGTCTGAGGGATGCGTGGCCCTGTGAACAGCTCGAAGGAGGAATGTTCTGGGCTCAAGGAGAAGCAGGTGTAAAGGCACTGGGGTGGGAACAGCAGCTGTTTCAAGGGACAGACAAGGGGCAGAGGCATCCGCAGGGGCTGGACCCCAGGGAGTGAGGCCAGGGGAGAGGAGGGGAGGGAGCGCGTGGAGAGCCAGGCAGCCAGGGCCTTGGCTGCTGTGAGAAGGAGTTCAGATTGAGAGGTAAGTAGGAGGATGGGCTGATTCTGTCTTTAAAAGCTTCCTTTGGCTGCCAAGTGAAAGGAGAATTTATAAAGCAGGCAGGAGTGGGACCCAGGAGAGTTTCCTGAGGAGGAAGTGACGGTCTGATGTTGGTTCTTCTGTCAGAGGGTTGTGAAAAGCAAATGATAGGATGCACGTGCCTGTGCCTGGTGAATTCTGGCCCCAGGTTGTGCCACCAAAAGGCCACGCACTGGTCTTTGCTGGCGTCCCCTTGTCCTGCTGCTCAGTTCATGTCCCCACCAAACCTTCCTTGGTTGGCACAGTGGCACGTCTATTACAGAAGCAGGGCTGGGCTGTGGGCTCTCGAGGCTGTGGTGTGTGCCAGCTTTATCTCTGTGCTCTGCACCAGGCTGGGGAGGTGGGGGGGAGTCGCAGGTGGGACCATGCTTGGAACTAAACCAAGCATCACGCGTTTGCTTGTCCGTGGAGGTGAATTTGGGCTTGTTTTGTGGGGCAGCTGTTCCCTCAGAAAAGCAAACCTCAGCCCCACTTGGACAGACTTCCTCTTCTCAGCCCCATTGGAAAACCCAGTGACTGGCCTGCTTGGGTGGGTATTCTGTGACAGAAGAGGAGCGCTCTCTAGAAGGATCGCTCGTCAGGGTGGCCTCGGGGCTGAGGCAGCCCCAGTCCTTTCCAACCCTGAAATCCTGGGGTATCAGATCCCTGCACCCTGTAGAATGTTTTCCAGAAAGCAAGCTTTGAGAGGGGTGTCAGCAGTTCTGGGGTCCCCTGGGCCTTGACAGCCACGTGTGCCCCTGGTCTCAGTCACCAGAGAGGGCCAGCCTCCTTCCTGCTCCCCTCTCCACCCCCTGGGGCTCCAGAGAGGGCATCAACTCGAACCCGTAGCCTACCTTCCTGTCCCAGAAAACTAGATCCCACATGCTGCAACTAAATATACATGTATATATTTTTTAAAAAGTAGTGAGAATAGTGTAATGACCCCATCTGCCTCCATCTGGGTTTAACAGCTGTTAATATTTTGCCTTACTTGCTTTCTCCTTTTTTCTGCTAAAGGATTTTATTTTTTATTTTTTTTATAAATTTATTTATTTTAGTTGGGGGCTAATTACTTTACAATATTGTAATAGTTTTTGCCATACATTGACATGAATCAGCCATGGGTTTACATGTGTTCCCCTTCCTGGACCCCCCACCCACCTCCCTCCCCATCCCATCCCTCTGGGTCATCCCATTGCCCCGGCCCTGAGCATTTGTCTCATGCATCGAACATGGAATGGTGTTCTGTTTCACATATGATAATATACATGTTTCAATGCTATTCTCCCAGAACGTCCCACCCTCACCTTCTCCCTCAGAGTCCATAAAATTGTTCTATGCATCTGTGTCTCTTATTCTGTCTCGCATGGCACTTTATATGTAAATACTTCAGTAGACATTAGAACAGAAGAGATTCTTGATGCATGATCTGTGGTGTCCCTGGCTCCCCTCACCCAGCCCCCTCCCTGCGTCTCTGTTGCAGTCAGACACGATGTCACACCTGGTGAAGATCCCGGGCATCGTCATCGCGGCCTCGGGGGTCCGCGCCAAGGCCACCCGCATCTCCATCCAGTGTCGCAGCTGCCACAGCACGCTCACCAACATCGCCATGCGCCCCGGCCTGGAGGGCTATGCCTTGCCCCGGAAGTGCAACACGTGAGTGGGCCTCGCGGGCCCCGCGGCACCCTAGGGGGTGACGGGTTGACCTCTGAGCAGAGATGTGAAGGATGAGGACGAAGCCCTGCAGCCAGGAGGGGCTGGGGCTGCGGCGTGCCCTGTAGGCGTAGGGCCAAGCAGATGTCCTGGGTCTTGGGGTTGAGAACAGGGTGATGTCCCCCTGCCCCTCTGCAGTGGTGAGTTCTGTCCCTCCAGGGAGCCCAGGCAGCCTGTGCAGGGGGCCGGGGTTGGGAGTCCACCTGGAGTCTTCAAAACCTGGCTCGCTGGGGCAGGCCTGGAGCGGAGGCCCAGAAACATGCCAGGCTCCTTGGTTTACATGTGGCCTATGGCTGCGTTGCCTGTGGCCTCATGGCCCATAGACAGAAAATATGTGTCTCTGGCTTCTTTCAGAAGATGATTGCTGACCCTGAGCTTCAGGGCCCTCACCCTTTCTGGCCACTGGTTCCCCTTTGCTTCCTAAATCTCAGGCCTCAGCCACACTTCTCTTTTCCACACTTAATTCCTTTTTGATCTCAGTTTTTGAGTACCCTGAGTGCAGAGGACGTGCAGATGTGTGTTTCCACTGAACCCCAGACTCCAGCCTGGCTGCCTGCCAGACACCCCTATGTGGCTGTCTAACACAGGTTAATGGGAGAGCCAGGTTCCAAGCAGACCTCCCCAACCCTAACCCTGTGTGTTTCCCCCGCTGAGCCGCCCCCCTCTAGCGCCTTCCCCCAGCTTGTCCTGGAGACCCCGAGCTTGCCTCTGGCCACGCTTGTCACTGACTTGTGTGATGGGTTCCCTGGGCTTGGGACTCTAGGGATGGCTCTGGTGACTCTTTTCTCCTCTCTCCTTACAGGGATCAGGCTGGGCGCCCCAAGTGTCCACTGGACCCGTACTTCATCATGCCGGACAAGTGCAAGTGCGTGGACTTCCAGACCCTGAAGCTGCAGGAACTGCCGGACGCCGTGCCGCACGGGGAGATGCCCCGGCATATGCAGCTCTACTGTGACCGGTGAGCAGGCCCTTGGCTGTGCCCGCCCGACCAGGTCAGGGCTATGAGCAGGCTGGCTGGCCATGCCTCCCGCCCCTGAGTCAGGGGCCATATGTGGACCCCGAGTGCAGTGGGGAGCAGGGAAGGGGGCTGGTTATGGAAACTTGCTCTGTGCCTGGTGCTTCCTCCAAGCTTTTCCTCCCCTCATCTCCCAGTATTTTGCAGGGGCGGGTCAGTCTCACATGTGACCAGCTCCCTGAGTGGAGGGGTCTGGCTGCTGCTGCCTGCATTCTTTCTACAGAGTCTCCCTGGCCCTCTTAGAACCGGGAGGCCTGAGGTGGCACAGCTGGACCACCAGTGGCAGGGTGGGGAAGACCCTCTTCCCAGGCTGACGCCCACTCCGGGCTCTCTGTTAAGATTTTCTTGGATGTTGCTGGGTAATCGGAAAGTGGGGAGAGGATGCTAGGCCGGCCCGGTCCTCTTCCAGGGACCTGGGAGGGTGGCGTGGAGATACAGACTGGGCTTCTTCACCTGGGCTCACGCACCCTGATACTTCAAGCAGAGAGTCTCTGCGGTACGCTTTTCGGACGAGGGGATCCACAGGTTGTTAGCTCCCTCAGCGACAGTGGAAGGTGTAGAGGTCAGACTGCTGAGCAGGTGACGTGAGCTCACTGAGCCTCAGTCTCCTCACCAAGAAAATGGGGACAGTGACGGGCTTTAATCTCTCATCACTGCTAGGAAATTTAAAGTAGAAAATGCGTGTGAAGTGTTTACCACAGTTCCTTCATACAAATTAAGTATTTGGTATTAGATTATTTTTGTAGTTGGGTTAGATTTAAAGCTGAAGAAGTGGGATCTGGGAAGAGAGGAGTCCCAGAATGTTAACAATGACAGTGAGGGTCCTTTAGGGGATGGGACTCTCTTTTGCCTAACACCCTTCTGGGTCTGGTACCTCACTTGATTCCACAGTAACCCAGTAGGTCAGATCACTTTATCAAACCCCTCCAGGCTCAGAGAGGTGCGTGACTTCTTTGAGGTCACACGGCTTGTAAGTGGCAGAGTATGAATACACGCCCCAGCATCCTGTCCACACTACACTGGAGCATGGTTCTGGCCGGAGGGGCTTGGAGACTTCCTTGTTGCAGCATTTTTTTTTTTTTTTAAGAGGAGATTAAAGTCCAGGTGCAAAATGACTTGCCTGAGCTTCGTGGAGCTGTGAAGAGGCAAAAATGGGGAGTGGCCCTTGCAGGGAGGCTGGGAGGGCATCAGGAGGAAGGTTTCCCCTGAGATGGCTGAGGGGAGCCTTGCAGCGCTTCTGACAGCAGGCCAGGTGGAGATGGGGGCCCTGAGGGGCTGAGGGTGGGCCTTCTGACCCTTCCCAGTCAGGCCGCCGCCATGACCAAGGATTGTCCTCCTCCCAGCAGCTGGCCGTCCACACGTGGGTGGGGTCGTGGTGAGAGGGAGAAAGCCCTGGGGTGGGGCGGTGGCTAGAGCCAGATCAGCTCATGAAGCCTCCTGTAGAGATGCTGAGGTGAACAGCGAGCGTGACGGGGTGGTGGGAGCCAGGGGCTCCTGTCCCCCCAAACTCTCACCTTCTTCCTCGTTCCTCCCCACCCTCCTCTCAGGTACCTGTGTGACAAGGTCGTCCCTGGGAACAGGGTCACCATCATGGGAATCTACTCCATCAAGAAGTTTGGCCTGACCTCCAACAGGGGCCGCGACAGAGTGGGTGTGGGCATCCGGAGTGCCTACATCCGGGTCCTGGGCATCCAGGTGGACACAGACGGCTCCGGTGAGTGGGCTTTGGGCTGACCCCTTTCATCCCTCCCCGGGCCTCCTCCTGGTCCCCCCTGTCTACCCGCCCCCCCCTCCCCCCTCCCCCCACTCCCCCCTCCCCCCTCCCCCCCTCCCCCCTCCCCCCACTCTTCTGCACAGCAGCCAGGGGGAGCAATGTTTTCATAACCAAAGATACCTGTCACTGCCCTCAGCAAGATAGAAGACTTGCCGGTGGTCCCTGAGGGCGCCTCTGATCTGGCCCCTGACTCCTCACACCCCCCTCCAGGTCCTCCCCTTGCTCACTGGAGCCTGGAGCACACAGGCCCAGCCCTCGGGCGAGAAGTGGGGTCTGTCTGTGCTCAGACTGATGCTCGTGCTGCCCGGCTCTGAGGGCCTGCCCGCTGGGAGGCCCTGGGCCGGGAGGGTGGACCCTCATGCACCCACGCCTCCTCTGCCCGCCCAGGCCGCACCTTTGCCGGCGCTGTGACCCCGCAGGAGGAGGAGGAGTTCCGGCGGCTGGCTGCCCTCCCCAACGTCTACGAGCTCATCTCCAAGAGCATCGCCCCCTCCATCTTCGGGGGCACCGACATGAAGAAGGCCATCGCCTGTCTGCTCTTCGGGGGCTCCCGAAAGAGGTGGGGGTCCAAGCCTTCCCAGGTCCAGGGAGGGGATGGGTGACTTGCCCACAGCAGGGCAGCTGCCGGATGGGCAGGACGGGAATACTCTTTCCATTTGCCTGGGACCCTCAGTCCCGCCTCCTACTCTCAGGCACCCTTCCCACTTTCCAGGGTTGCTGTCAGCTGGCGGGGGGCCAATCCACGCCCTCCCTCCAGAGCAGTCCCCCCGACCCTGGCTAGGTGGGGCACTTGGGGGACCTGGCAGATGCAATGGAGAGAGCTCTGGGCGTGGAGTCTGGAGACCGAGGATTAAATCTCTGATAACTACTTACTTACTGTGTGACTTTAGGCAAGAGACACCACCCCTTTGTACCCAGATGTCCATATGAATATGACAGATGGAAGCCTAACACTCAGGGGACATCATGTGCCCTTTTGAGATTCTGAAACAGTAGAGATATAGAGAGTGATAACGTTACTGGCAGCTAACAGTGACAGAGTTCTTACCATGTGCCAGTCTGTCTTCTGAGTGTTTTCATGTGTTTGCAACCCAGTCCCCAAGTTAGCCCTATGAGAAATCTACGGTTGAGCCCATTTCATAGATGAGGAAACTGAGGCATAGAGTGTTACAGGGACTGCTAACAGGCATATGTCCTGGCCTGGAGCCTGCCCCTCGTGGTGTCTGCTCCACGGTACCACCAGCAGCATGCTGGCGGCTCCATCTCTCCAGTTGGGGCACGTGTTTATCAGATGATGTCTGTGTGTGCCCGAGCCCAGCTCTTGGTGCCATTTCCTTTGACCCTCCCCTCCCTGGGTGTCAGGTCACCACAGAAGAGGCTAGGGGATACAGCTGGCTATGAATGTGGCTCTCAGGCCAGAGCCCCCACCTCCCACCTACTCCAGGGCTCAGGACGTGATGGGGCGGGAGTGATAGCCAGACCTCTGTGACCAACCAGCCCTCGCTGGATTCTCCTGTTGCTCACCTGGCCTTCCTGCCTGTCCCCCCAGGCTCCCAGATGGCCTCACTCGCCGAGGAGACATCAACCTGTTGATGCTGGGGGACCCGGGGACGGCCAAGTCCCAGCTGCTGAAGTTTGTGGAGAAGTGCTCGCCCATCGGGGTGAGTGTCTCAGATGACCTCTGCCTACTCTGGCTTCCCCACAGGGATGCAGCTGCAGGAGTAGCCACGGGGGAGAGAGGAAGAAGGGGACAATGGTGCCTGTAGGTTTGGGGCAGTGGGCGGAGCGATGGACCAAATAGGGTTTGGGTCTCAGCCTGGCTAGTAATTGGCTGTGGGCCTTGAGCAAGTCACCCAGTTTCTCGGCCTCTGTTTATCCATCCGTTGAGTCTTCACATCGATAGCAGTCATGCCCAGAATCAAGGCCCAGGTGCTGTGTGTGGTACTTTCATGTCTTGATTCATTCACCGCTCACCTCAGCTCCACATGGTAGGTCCTGTCACCCTTGTTTTATGGATGAGGAAACGCGTACAGAACCACTCAGCATCTTGCCCAAGATCCCATGGCTATTATGTGCTAACACAGGGATTTGAACCCGAGTGTCCGGTCGGCTGGGTCCCCTGTGTGGTGATCAGCACATCTGGGGGATCGGAGTGGGGTGAGGATGGCCACGTGGTCTTATGGGGGGAAGTGTGGCCTCTGGGTAGATGCGAGGTGGGCCAGGAGTCCTCTGCCAGTGCTGCCCAGTGGAGACACGTGGACTCCAGCTGTGAGCCTCAGGAAGTGTACGTTTCCTAGTAGCCTCTCAGAAAAGCAAAAGAAAGTGGTGATGGGCTTCTCAGGTGGCTCAGTGGTCAAGAATTGCCCTGCTAATGCAGCAGACACAGGTTCTGTTCCTGGGTCGGGAAGATCCCCTGGAGAAGGAAATGGCAACCCACTCTAGTATTGACTAGGAAATCCCATGCACAGAGGAGCCTGGTGGGCTACAGTCCGTGGGCTTGCAAAAGAGTTGGACATGACTGAGCATGCATGTACACAATTTTAATAATTTTGTTTAATCCAACATGTGTAAAATATTATTTCAGCATGTGGTTTAACATAGAACATGAAGAAGATACCTTGCATTCTTTTTAGCACTAACTTTGAAATCCTTATGTATCTCATACACTTAAGCACACCTTGCTTTGGACTTGCCACAGTTCAAAGGCTCCTTGGCAACGTGTGGTTCTCCGGTCTCTACAAAGATGATGGGACTCAGGGTGGGTAATCCTTTCCAGAGAGTCCGGAGTCCACCCTACTGTGAGGGTGTCACTTTGCTCGGCCTCAGTTTACTCCTTGGTGAGCCTGGCTCCTGGGGGCTGATTGATGAGACAGTCGGGCTCAGGTGAGTGATGGATGTGAACAACCCTGGGGAGAACCTCCAGGCCAGCTGGGGCTGGTGGCCCCCCATCAGAGGAGGAACGCTGAGATTGTCTGTGCTCTGCACCCCGCTGTGATGTGTGACCCTGGGCGAGGCTCCAGCTCTGGGGGCCCCTTGACTCACCGGGGTCAGAGCCTGGGGGCTGTGTTGGGCCCTCACCCTCCCGTTGGCTTCCCCCAGGTGTACACGTCTGGGAAAGGCAGCAGTGCGGCTGGCCTGACAGCCTCAGTGATGAGGGACCCCTCATCCCGGAACTTCATCATGGAGGGCGGGGCCATGGTCCTGGCCGACGGAGGGGTCGTCTGTATTGATGAGTTTGACAAGGTGAGCCCAGCAGGGTGAGCGGATGGCTCAGTGCTGGTGGCACCTGGCGGCTGTGGGCTGGGGGTGTGAATGGCAGAAACCCGCTTTGATGACGTGGAGACCTCCCATTGTTATAGGGACGTAATAAACCTCTCCGAGCCTAGAGAGTGGGGAGACGAGAGCCAAGCCTACACGTTATCCCCGTGACTAGAGGTGACCTGGTTCCTGCCATTGGCTGGCACGGAGTGGGGACTTAGGAACAGTAGCTCCTGTAGGGTTTCCTGCTGCCGCTGCACTCCACCCCCCTCACCTGGGTCTGGTGGACATTCCTCTCTTCCACACAGATGCGAGAGGACGACCGTGTGGCAATCCACGAGGCCATGGAGCAGCAGACCATCTCTATCGCCAAGGTGAGTGCCCTCCCCGGGGGCCCGCTCAGCCACATGCGGCCTTGCCCGGCCATGACCGGGGTGCTGGGAGGGGCTGGACCCTGGCCCCATCCTCAGGCTGTCCTGAGCAGCCCAGCCTCTGTTGACCGCAGCAGTGGTCCTGGAGTCATGTGTGTGTGTGTGACCTGAGAAGGCTGTGACCCCGAGTTCTCATCTCTGTCCTCTGCTGCCCCCACACTTCCCTCTCAGGCTGGCATCACCACCACCCTCAACTCCCGCTGCTCCGTCCTGGCTGCTGCCAACTCAGTGTTTGGCCGCTGGGATGAGACAAAGGGGGAGGACAACATTGACTTCATGCCCACCATCCTGTCCCGCTTTGACATGATCTTCATTGTCAAGGACGAGCACAACGAGGAGAGGGACGTGGTGCGTAGGCTGCCGGGCTCCTCCCAGGCCTTCAGGTCTCAGGTGGGGGAAGGGTGGGCAGACTAGGGGCTTCAAGGGTCCAGAGTCCTGGCTGCCAGATCAGCCTGTCAGTGGGCCCCAAGGAGGTGGGTTGCAGACTTCAGAAACACTACACTGCGGGTCCCTGGTCCTGCCTCTCCTGTGTACCACGTGCGGTTTGATTTAGTGACTCTCATTCCCTGGCCATCAGTCCTTTTGTATGTGGAACAAGGGGGTTGACCTTTGATTGCAAGTAATAGAACCCCAGTTCTGTTTAGTCTTTCTGGAGGAACTCAAGGGCTTGTGTAACAGACAAGCCTGGAGGTGCAAGGCCCAGCTGGGTCTGATCTCAGGGTTGTCTGCCTCTGTCTCACTCGGCTTGGCCTCCCTGGGTAGAGGTTTGTTCTCAGGCAGCCTTGCCCCGCCTCAGGGCGGCAGGGAGGGCCCTGGCAGCTCTGGATATTGTCTTACCAGCTGACAGCCCCCAAGGAAAGAAGGGCCCTCTCCTCTCCACTGGTTCTAGCCCTGGGAGCTCTACCTGCCCGCCTGCTCCAGCTCTGTGTTGGGACCTGGCTCGGGAAGGCCTTTGGGCTGACCATGGGTCCCCTCTGCCTCCCAGATGCTGGCCAAACACGTCATCACGCTGCATGTGAGTGCACTGACGCAGGCCCAGGCCGTGGAGGGCGAGATTGACCTGGCTAAGCTGAAGAAGTTCATCGCCTACTGCCGCACGTGAGTCGTGGACGCAGGCCCCTGAGGGTGGGGTTGCCAGTCTTCCCTGGTCGGGGAGAGCCCTTTTAGGATACCTGAGATGAGTCGTTAGGGTTTAGCTCTGCTTCTTCCTCCCCCTACACAGTCACCCACCCCGTGGCTCTTTGCCTCAGCTTCCCCGTTTCTAAAATGAGGGTGGAGGGTTTAGATGGTCTTGAAGATCCCCTTGACTGATGTGTGGGGAGGCATTGTGGACATGGTGTCTGGTAACGCCTGCCCCCACTGTGTGGCCTTGAGCAAGTCAGTTGACCTCTGAGCCTCACTTTCCTGGGGTGGTTGTGCCTTCAGGTTTTTCTAAGAATCACACAAGATGATGCGTGAGCGCTTGGCACAGCCCTGCGCCAAATAAACACTCAGTGAACAGCAGCTGCAGCCTTAAATATTGTTGTTCTCACAGACTGCCAGCAATGGTAGTCATACACATAGTGATTATTCTGTGCCAGGTGTTATTCTGAGCATTTTTTTAATTTTTAAATGTGGGTAGTGCTGCACAGCTTGCAGAATCGCAGTTCCTTGACCAGAGATTGAACCTGGGCCCTAACAGTGAAAGCACCAAATCCTAACCACTAGACCACCAGGGAAGTCTGATTATTGTGTATATATAAGTGAACTTTATCCCTCTCCCTAAACCTGTGAGGTTGGTGTATTGTCATCCCATTTTACAGATGGGGAAGCTGAGGCAAAGAAAGGTGAAATAACTTGTCCAAGGTCGCAGGCAGGAGCTAGTGGAGCCAGGGTTTGAACCCAGGTGCCTGGCTCCACAGGCTGTGCTTTTCACTCCTGTACCAAGGTTCTGGACACGCACCTCCTCTGTCTCTTATTGGAGCTAAAACCCGGGGTAGAGGGATCTTCGAGTGCCTTTCTAATGGGAGGTGAAGTACTGCATTTGGGTGGGTGCCTCCTCACCACTTTTGTCTCGGTGACCCGGTGCCCAGTGGTACCTGGGTCTTCGTCATGGTTCTCAGCTCGTCATGGCCCCGTCCTCGGAGGCTTGGGCCATTGTGTGTGAGTTTGAGAGCCCTAAATTTTTGTTCTCCCTTGATGCCAGGTCCCAGGGGGCCTTGCGGAGTTTCCTCTCTCCCTCTGGGCTCAGTCCCCTCATCCTCAGGGTAAGGATTGGATTAGGTGATCTGTGTGTGTGTGCATAGTCGCTCAGTCGTGTCTAACTCTTTGCAACTCCATGGACAGGCGATCCCATGGACAGTAGCTCTTCAGGCTCCTCTGTCCATGGGATTCTCCAGGCAAGAATATTGGAGTGGGTTGCCATGCCCTCCTCCAGGGGATCTTCCCAACTCAGGGATCAATCCCCAGGTCTCCTGCATTGCAGGCAAATTCTTTACTATCTGAGCCACCAGGGAAGCCCTGGAGTAGGTGATCTGAGGTTCCCCTAAACCAGTGACTGTCAGTTGGCTGGCGCGGGGCTGTGGGGTGGAGGGGAGAGAGTGCAGGTGGATCTGACCAAATGCCCCCGGCTGCGACCCTTCCCGCCCCTCACCCCCTAGTCTGGCATGCTTCCAGCCCTTGGACAGCAGTCACCAGGAGCCTTTCGTGGGTGTCATTGTGCATCTCACCCCTGAATATGTTGGGGGGAAGCACTGCTGTGAGCCTGCCATCTGGTGGGCCCAGAAACTGTCTGCAAGCCAGCAGAGGCCGGCCAGGGTGGGTACCCCCAAGATTCCTTCCCGCTCTCATGGCAGCTGCTCTCCCCAACCCCTGTCCTGCAGGAAGTGTGGCCCCCGGCTGTCAGCAGAGGCCGCAGAGAAGCTGAAGAACCGGTATATCATCATGCGGAGCGGGGCCCGTCAGCACGAGAGGGACAGCGACCGGCGCTCCAGTATCCCCATCACTGTTCGGTGAGGGGGTTGGATGGGCTGATGCATGGCCTCGGCTTACAGGGCGTGGTGTGCCCTGCAAGTCTGGGGCTGGGACCCACTGCTGATCACTGGTGCCGGCCATGGTCAGGCTGCTGGGCAGGGACTACTCCTTTAGGAGTGAAAACAGTGGCCTCCCTAATTATCTGTATCTTTTGCTTTTGTTTACTGTGGAAAATCTGGAACCCTCTCTTCTGAATTCCGTCTAGCTTCCCCCATTTTAGGGAAGCCTGAGGGTGAGGGAAGGTCCAGGCATGGGAGTCAGGAGACCTGGTCCTTGCCTCCTGCCCACTGTGTGATGGCTGAGAGATTGCTTTCCTTTTTTGGGCCTCAATTATCTTAGCTGTTAACTCTTCACTGTGGTGAGTTTATACAGTTCAATGTCCAAGAGCTTAAACCTACCTCATTTGAAGCCTGCTTCCAGCACTGATTAGATAGAAGTGGGTTTTGCTCTGTATAATGGAAGGTCCAAATAAAGTCACTTAAGTAAATTGGGAGTTTAGTTCCATCTTATGTGAAAATGTTTGGGGACAGGTAGTCTAGGATCATGTGATGGTTCTTCAGTCATCAGCAGCAACTTCGGTTCCTTCAGGCACAGCCTTTTGCTCATTGTCCAATATGGCTGCTGGAACTCCATCCATCACCCTTGCATTCCAGGTGGCAGGAAAGGGAGGAAAAGAAGGGCCTATTTTTTTCAGGACACTTCCTAAAGTTCCCATAAAATGTTTGGACTTATACTGGCCACATCTTAGTCACACAGAAATACCTAGATGCGATAGGGATTGGGAAATGTCTTGTAGCTGGGTACCATGTGCTGGAATAGAAGTTGAGGTTCCGTTACTAAGAGAGATGGATCACGGGGACAGCCAGCAGCCTTCCCTGTGAAGGGGCTGGACAGGAGAGGGACGATGGACTGAGTGCACCCTGGTGTCCCATTGCTCCCACACAGGCAGCTGGAGGCCATTGTGCGCATTGCTGAGGCCCTCAGCAAGATGAAGCTGCAGCCCTTCGCCACGGAGGCAGACGTGGAGGAGGCGCTGAGGCTCTTCCAGGTGTCCACGCTGGACGCTGCCTTGTCTGGCACCCTGTCAGGTAAGCAGATGTGGGGAGACAGGCCGGATGGTCTGTGGACTCTGGCTGGGGCTCATGCTGGTTGCCTGCTGTACTGGTTGCTTCTCTGCACTTGTTGAGGTCTCTATGCTTCCTCCTGCGAAGAAGCCACTCCCCTGTCCCCACCCCACCAGCCATTTTCTTCCAAGATGGGAAGAACAGCCTCTGGAGACCCTGGAGCACAATCCTCTTAGGCCCAGTCCATTATTAAGGCTCACTGTTTTATCATTGGTTAAGAACAGCACTCAGCAGCCCTGTTCATTGAGTTGTAACCATTTGAGCGCTTCTGACGCTCTTCCCCCGTTTTACTTACAGCTGCCCCCAGAAGCCAGCTTGGGTACTTAGTCCTTCCCCTGTTAGAGATGAGAAAACTGACATGCAGAAAGGCCTTTTCACGGTGCCCAAGATTGGTCGCCGTTCTCCCAGCTAGAGTGCAGGTCTCTTGATCCCGAGTCCAGCATGGGTGAGGTTGCCGTCAGTCCTGCTGCCTGCTTCAGGGTAAGCCTCTGAGCAGACTTCCCAGAGCGTTGACTGTGTGCCAGGCTCCCCTGGGATGAATCTGTTCCCTCACCAGCAAACAAGGCTTAGTGTCTGCCGGGCTGTTTCAGGTGCTGGGAGGGCAGGAGCAAGCAGATCTCTTGAGTCCCACCTTGCAAGGCCCCCCTTCTCCTGGGAAGACACAGCAGAGGCAGACATGCCAAACTCAGGGAACCGAGAGTGTGGAGGGGAGAATTCCAGCAGGTCGGGTGTGTTGGTGAGGGGTGGGGCTGTGTCCCCGTCGGGTGGTCCAGGATGGGCTTCCAGAAGGTGGCAGGAAGCAGGGATGGACATGAATGGACACCTGTCTCCCTGTAGTGTGGGGATGGGCCCCTGGGTAGAGGAAGGGCTGAGTGGCAAGACCCCAGGGACAGCAGGTTCAAGGGCCAGTGTGGCTGGAGCCGGGGAGGTGGGTGGGGGCTGATTGCCTCTGCCCTCCCTTGGTGATGATGACCCAGTCTCTGCCCTGGGGGGGCTTCCTGTCCCCTGAGACATTTGCTTATGGGGGGCTCCCTTGGATGTTTGAGGGCATAGGATGGGTGTGATTTGGGGCAGGGTAATTAGAATTGGGCTTTGCAGGCTATATAAGAGTTTGCCTTGTGAACTCATTTCAACTTGAAGCCTCAAAGTCCCTCTCAGTGGCTTCCCCCTCCCCCGCCCTGCCTCCAGCTCTCTCTAGCTGAAACAGCAAGGCCTCTGCAGGCCTGGGTCAGCAGAGGAGACCCCCTTCCAGCAGTTGTCGGAAATCAGGAGCTGCTTGCCAGGGCTGCTTGGGGTGCCTCACAGATGTGGTCTCCGGGACAGCCTGCATGCTCCTGGGTCATTGCTGGGTCCCCTCTAGCTTTCCATCCTGACGTAGCCGCCTCCAGGAAGTCTTCCTGACTTCTAGCTGCCTGGGGTCTAGGTGCTGTCCTCAGGGCCCTCCAGTGGCCGTTTCACTCACCAGAATCAGAAAAACCTGTGCTGCGGCCTCCAGCCCGTGGGACCTGGCCCCACTCTGGTCCCCCCTCTGGCCGTGTCCCTGGCCCCACAACTAGGTTTTAAATGAAGTGGGCACATTTCCCACCTCTGACTCTTTGCACCTGCTGTTCCCTCTGTCTGCAGCATCCTTCTGCTCATGCCTGCCCTGTCCTTGACTCCAGGCCTCTGTCTGTCATCTCGTTCAGGCCCTGGCTGTCCCCAGGCTCCCTGTCTGTCTTCCTCTCATGTTCTTTTCGGGGCCTGGCTGGCTCTTCCCCGTTGTGGGCAGACTGAGGTCCCCACCCACCGACACGCCTCCCTTCTCACGCCCACAGGGGTGGAAGGCTTCACCAGCCAGGAGGACCAGGAGCTGCTGAGCCGCATTGAGAAGCAGCTCAAGCGCCGCTTCGCCATCGGCTCCCAGGTGTCTGAGCACAGCATCATCCAGGACTTCACCAAGCAGGTGGGCCTCCCGGGGCCGGGTTCCCACCTGCCCTGCACTGTGTCCTGAGCTCAGCAGGCAGGCCCAGGATGGGGTAGGGGCGGCTGTTCTAGGGGCCCAGGCCTGTCCTCGGTGCTCTCCCCTTGTGACTTTCTCTGTCACATTAGGGGGAGAGGACAGGGGTCTGAGGTTCTGCTGGGACCTCCCAGGCTCCCCCAGCTCTTTGTCTCTCCCTTCCCCTCCTTGCCTGCCCTTTGTGGGGTTGGGGAGGTAGAACCAGAGGGTGAGCCTTCCAGTCCATTGGGGCAGAGCTCTTGATCCCATAGATGGTGGAAGGGCCTTCTAGAAGCTATGGGGAACTTGTCACCATCTTTGAAGTCACAAGGACAGTCCTAGTTTCTGGGCTCAGCTCCCTTTCGTGTATGTCATCTTCTCTTCATCCTTAGGGCAGTTTATGTGGTAGGTGGTACCCCACCCATTCAAGGGGTGGGCAGACCAAGACTTAGAGGAGTTTGGGGATGTCAAGAGTGGTAAAGAATCCACCTACCAGTACAGGGAGACGCAGGAGACCTCAGTTGAATCCCTGGGATGGGAAGAGCCCCTGGAGGAGGAAATGGCAACCTACTCCAGTATTCTTGCCGGGAAATCCCATGGAAAGAGGAGCCTGGTGGGCTCATCCAGTCCATGGAATAAGTGACTTAGCCTCTCTGTGCCTTAGTTTCCTCCCCTGTAAAATGTAAAATGATCACGTACCAGCTGCTCAGGGATGTTGAGGGGTGGAATGAGTTTAAATATGTGAAGATTTAGAACAAAGTTTGGTATGCAGTAGGCGCTTAGGACAGGTGAGCCCATTTAGGATGCAAAGTGGTAGGTCGTGAAGGCTGGAAAGTTCCCATGAGCAGGGGTTGCCTGGGCTCCTGAACGATGGAGTGTCTGGGGCACACCTCTCACCCCGCCCCATGTCCCGCAGAAATACCCAGAGCACGCCATCCACAAGGTCCTGCAGCTCATGCTGCGGCGGGGCGAGATCCAACACCGCATGCAGCGCAAGGTCCTCTACCGCCTCAAGTGAGCCTGCGGTCACCGCCGCCTCCTCCAGCCACCCTCACACTCTGGACGGACGGACCCCAACCCCCCTGCCTTGCTGCCTCTGGCATCTGCCCTGGCTGCAGATCCAGGAAATGTGCTTTTGGAAATTTATAGAAATAATAAAACCATGGTGTGTGTGTGGATATCTGTGGGCTTCTACACCAGGTGGCCCATCAGCCCCACGCTGCCCTCATGGCAGGGCAGATGTGGGGGGCAAGGACAGGCTTTGGAGCCTGGCAGACCTGGGTTTCTGACCTGTGCACCTTGGGCTCTGGGCAGGGTGTGCACTGTGCACGCTGGTGAGAATCAGCAAGACCCAGAGTATAAACGTGCTTAGGAGAGCCTGCAGCTGCTCCCCAGCAGCTAATGCGTGAGCAGGAGCTGTGGTTCTGCATCAGACTGGCCAGCTTCACCGAACCGTTCTGCACCTGTTTCCTCATCTGTACATGGCAGTGAGTTCCCAGGGATGTGTTTAGGAGAAGAGACCTACTGGTAGTTAACGTCCATAAGGAACCAGGCAGTGTGCTGAGATTGATGGCATTTGGATCCAGGTACCTGGATTCCCACTGGGCCTTAGAACGAAGTAGGTAAGAGAGTGGTACTGGGATTCAGTAGGCTGGCTCTCTCCCGGTGGGCCACCTCAGACTGTGTGACCCTGAGTGAGATGCCTGACTTCTGTGGGCCTGAGACTTTTTTTTTTAAGCAATTGAAATTGTATTTTTTGAATTTTGGCTGTGCTGGGTCTTTGTTGCAGCATGCGTGCTTAGTTGCCCTGTAGCACATGGGATCTTAGTTCCCAAACTAGGGGATTGAACCCGTGTTCCCTGTATTGCAGGGAGGACCCATAACCACCAGACCACCAGGGATGTGTGTGTGTGTTCTTTTGACGTTTCATTTTCTTGGTCTAGTTAGCACCCACCACACATAGTTACATGCTTTGTTTTCTTGTCATGAGAAATTTAAAGATCTATCTTGGCAACTTTCACATACCCAGTATATATCATTAACTACAGTCATCATGCCGTACATTACATTTCCATGACAATGTATTGTGTACCTGGAGGTTTGTGCCTTTTAACCCCCTTCACCCGTGTGTTGTCCCTGCCGGCACTTATCCACCTCAACCCGCGGACCTTCTCTCCTCTGTTTTGTGTCTCTGAGCTTGGTATTTTTTGATTCTGCATATAAATACAGTCATGCAATATTACTTTCTGCATCTTCCTTAGTTTGCCTAATAATAATGCCCTCAAGGTCCATCCATGGCACACATGGCAGGATTTCCTTATTTTTTTAATGGCTGGATAATACTCCGTTGTATATATGTATGACATTTTTATTGTTCTATCGATGAACTCTCAGGTTGTTTTCATACCTGGTGTACTATAGATAATGCTGAAGTGAAAATGGGGGTGCAGATACCTTTTTAAATTAATATGTCATATTTTCTTCAGATAAATACCCAAAAGTATCTATCTGTTGGATTATATAGTAATTCTATTTTTTGCTTTCTGAGGAACTTCCATACTCTTGTTTTCCCTTAGTACCTGTTTACCTTCATATCAACAGTGTTCAAGTGTTCCCTTTTTTCCACTTCTTCACCAGCACTGTTGTTTGTTGTGTTTTTGCTAATAACCTTTCTGACAGGTGTGAGGTGATATCATTGTAGTTTTGACTTGCATTTCCCTGATGATCAATGATATTCAACAGCTTTTCTGGACCTGTTGGCCATCTGTATGTCTTTTGGGAAGGTGGTTATTCAGATCCACCCATCTTTTAATTGGATTGTTTGGGGTTTTTATTTTTTGCTGTTGTATGAGTTCTGTATGTACTTTGGATATTAGTTCTTTATCAGATATGACTTGTATGTTTCTCCTATTCCATAGGCTGCCTTTTCATTTGGTTGATAGTTTTCTCTGCTGTACAGAAGCTTTTTAGGGATGTTGTCCCACTTGTTCTTTTTTTTTTTTTTGCTTCTATTGCCTTTGCTTTGGGTGTCAAATTCAAAAAATTATCACTGAGACTGATGTCAGGGAGCTTACTGCCTATGTTTTCGTCTAGGAATTTTATTGTTTCAGTCTTAACATTTAAGCCATTAATCCATTGCGTTAATTTTTGTGTAAAGTGTAAGACAGTGGCCCAGTTTCATTCTTTTGCATGAGGCTGCCCAGTCTTACCCACACCATCTGTTGAAAGAGACTGTCCTTTCCCTATTGTATGCTCTTGGTTGCTTTGTTGTAAATCAATTGACCATAGATAAGTGGGTTTATTTCTGGGCTGCTCCTGCTAAGTCACTTCAGTCGTGCCTGACTCTGTGTGACCCCATAGACGGCAGCCCAGCAGGCACCCCCGTCCCTGGGATTCTCCAGGCAAGAACACTGGAGTGGGTTGCCATGTCCTTCTCCTGTTCTGTTTCATTGATCTATGTGCACCTGAGTTTTATCAGTCAATGGAGGTTGTAGGAGTCATCACCATGAGTTGTGAGGTTTGATAAGTAGAAAGCACTAGTAACAGCAATATTTGAGAAAATCAGCAATGCCAGTTTTTTGCTCATTATTTTGCCTAATTTTGAAATAACAATTTGAGTATATTTTGTTTTTAAAAAGGTAGAATTCACAAAATTAAAAGCAAATCAGTTTGTTCACTCGATCATGTCCGAGTCTTTGAGACCCCATGGACTGCAGCACACCAGGATCCCCTGTCCTTCACTATCTCCTGGAGTTTACTCAAACTCATGTCCATTGAGTCGGTGATGCCATCCAGCCATCTCATCCTCTGTCCCCTTCTCTTCTTGCCCTCAATCTTTTCCAGCGTCAGGGTCTTTTCCAACAAGCTGGCTCTTCACATCAGGTGGCCTAATACTGGAGTTTCAGCTTCAGCATCAGTTCTTCCAGTGAATATTCAGGGTTGATTTCCTTTAGGATTGACTGGTTTGATCTTCATGCTGGCCGTGGGACTCTCAGGAGTCTTCTCCAGCACCAGAGTCCAAAAGTATCAATTCTTTGACACTCAGCCTTCTTTCTGGTCCAACTCACATCCATACATGACTACTGGAAAAACCATAGCTTTTGACTGTGTAAGGTATTTGATATTGAAAATACATTTGGAAATAGAAAAAAAAACCTCAAAGCATGAATGTACCAACATACATTAAACATCTTATTCTAATATTAGTGTTTAAAAATAACCACTATGTAAAAAGGAAGACAGTCATGAGAAATTCAAAGATGATTTGCTTTTCCTAAAAACATGAACAGGAAGACTTGATGCCTCATTGTGCTCATTGTTGAATCACAAGTGTATTTTTGTGCAACAAACTCCTGCTGCTTAAAGCTGTTTGTGACGGATGGCGCTGTTCCAGGAAATGGAGAGGTGAGAGGGGCTAAGTCAGCTTTGGTCTGACTCACCCGTGTTCAAAGCCCATTCCTGCTTGGATAATTGGAGGAGCACCTTTCTCACGGCGCTCTGTTGTCTTGTCTGGGTGCTGACCTTCTTGAGAGCATCCGAGCACTTCTGGTTCCTCTCAGCCTTTCATCTTGTTCAGGCGGAGACTCTCGAGTGTTCACTTCATCAATCCCAGGACCCAGCTTTCCATTCCTTTGCTGGAGGAGTGTCGAGCATTAGTCCTGCAGCAGGGCTGGTCTGCATGTCTAGGAGGTGGAGAGGGAGCTTTCTCATGGGAATGTGCTCCCCGAGGTCTCAGCCGTGAGGATTGGTGCCCGAACCCATGGAGACCATAGAGCGGGGAGTTTTCCAAGTCCTTCACCCACACTTGAAGCTGGGATGCACTCGCTCCCCTAGCAGTCATGGCTGCTGTTACAGATGGGGAAACAGGCTCAGAGAGGCACAGGTCACAGTGAGCGAGGGCAGGGCCAGGATCTAAACCCAGCTGGGCTCTGAGCCTGCCTGCCACACCGTCTTTACCTCAGCCTGGCAGAGGTGTCTGTCCAGGGGAAAGTCTGCCTGCAGCCATAGTCACCATACCCCGGGGGCAGACAGCACTGCTGTGGCAGGCCTGACACAGAGGGACCAAATGGGGGTGCCACTAGCTTGGCGCTAGCTGGTGGAGCAGGAGTGGGGCTCATGCTGCGGATGTGGGCAGGAGTGGCTGGGAGCTGGGAGCAGCCAGGCTGGGAGACATAGGGCTGGGCCCAGGGTCTCGGTGAAAATCCGAGAAGGGTCGTAACACACATTCCATTCCATCCCAGGCTGCTCCCTCTCCTGAGACCTCACTGCTCTCAGATCTCCCTCCCCTGGTCCAGAGAGAGCCCTCCTACAGACCTCTTCCTCCGCTGGGCAAGTCCCTTAATCTCTCACCTGTAAAACAGAGGTGACAATAGTCCTCCCCTGCTGTGGGGACTCACTGAGATGCCAGATGTCCCGTCAGGCCTGTGCCTGGCACAGAGGAGGGGATCCCAGGGAAAGCTGGGTGTCTGGTTTTCTCTGCCTTCTGGCTTCTGCATTCTGTTTCCACCTCTTCCTACCCAGAATGGCCCAGCTCCTCTCCTAGTGCCCTTGTCCCCCTATCCATCCCTGGCTTCTGTGGGTCTTTGAACTTATGTTTCCACTAAGAGAACTACCCTGTACCCCCATCTCCAGTCCAAAATCCTGGAGAAAGAGCATGAGTGAGGAGAGAGCGGAGGAGGGTCTGTGATTCAGCACCTCTGTCCAGGGGTTGGGAAATTTACATCATTGCAATTGTCCAAAGTCAGATATGGTTTAATCAACCCCATAGTGGGGCCACCCCAGTAGCTCAGGTGGTAAAGAATCTGCCTGCAATGTAGGAGACGTGGGTTTGATCCCTGGGTCGGGAAGATCCCCTGGAGATGGGAGTGGCTACCCACTCCAGTATTCTTCACTGGAGAATTCCATGGACAGAGGAGCCTGGCGGGCTACAGTCCATTGGTCGCAAACAGTTGGAGATGACTGAGCGTACACATCCTTGCAGTGGCAACTTCTCCATATGATCTTCCCTTGTTAGTTCACACACACTGAATCAAAAGTCTCACAGTGCAAATGTGCTAAGACCTGTTTTATTAAGGAAAATGCAGTGAAGATTATATCAGACTGGCTTTTTATTCATTGGAAATAAATATGGTCCACGCTTGAGATGTGTTAATTTTAGAGAAGTGCTTGCAAATAGCTGCCTAAAACCCATTCTCTACTCTTTAAGAAATAAAATCACAAAAAATACTGGATTTTAAAAGACACAGGAGACAAGCATTCTACCTCTAGCTCATGAAAGGAGTCTTTGTATTTTTGCATGCCATTGTTGTTCAGTTGCTAAGCCAATTCTTCGCCACCCCATGGACTGCAGCATACCCGGCTTCCCTGTCCTTCACTATCTCCTGGAGCTTGCTCAAAGTCATGTCCATTGAGTTGGTTATGCCATCCAACCATCTCATCCTCTGTCGCCCACTTCTGTCCTCAATCTTTCCCAGCATCAGGGTCTTTTCCAATGAGTTGGCTCTTTGTGTCAGGTGGCCAGAGTATGGGAGTTTCAGCTTCAGCATCAGTCCTTCCAGTGAATATTCAGGGTTGATTTCCTTAAGGATTGACTGGTTTGATCTGCTTGCTGTCCAAGGGCCTCTCAAGAGCCTTGTCCACAGTTTGAAAATAGCAATTCTTCAGTGCTCAGCCTTCTTCCTGGTCCAACTCTCCCATACATGACTACTGGAAAAACCATAGCTTTGACTATACAGACCTTTGTTGGCAAAGCGATGTCTCTGGATGCCATAACAACTTTTATGGTAGTGGTTTTACTGCTATGTTGTGTCCGACTCTATATAAAATATAACAACTTTTATATATGTACTTAAACACACATAAAATATGTCAATTTTGTATTTGATAATAAATTATGTAAATGGAAACTTCGTGTCTGGATGAGCCAGAGTAGACATTTGTTTAATCACTACGGTCTGGCCAAAGAGTACATTAAAAGAATTTCTGATACAACATTTGATAGAATACAGATTTTTAAAAAAAGGGCTTCTCTCGTAGCTCAGTCGGTAAAGAATCTGCCTGCAGTGCAGGAGACTCGGGTTCAGTTCCTGGGTCAAGGAGATCCCCTGGAGAAGGAAATGGCAACCCACTCCAGCATTCTTGCCTGGAAAATCCCACAAACAGAGGAACTTGGCAAGCTACAGTCCACAAGGTCACAAGAGTTGGATACAACTTAGTGACTAAAAGCACCACCGGATCAAAAAGAACCATTTTTCACTTAAAATACGAGGCAATAAAGGCATAGTTTTGAAGAGCATGGACTCGGAACCAGGCGGCCTGGTCTCCAGTCCCAGCTCTGCCACTTTCTAGCTTGTGACCTTGGGCCACTTAACTACCCTCTCTGAGCCTTGATTTTCCCCCCTGGCAGATGGGGATGATACTGTCTCTTCAGGAGAGATGTGAGGATTCCATGGGTTAATGTTTATAAAACATACCAGACTGTGCCTGGTACACCAGAAGTGTTCAGGGTATGGGCTAATACTATATAAAACAAACATTTCAAAGTGAGTTCCAAGTTCATGGCACATATTACTGTTCATGAATCAAAAAATAAGGGCTAAGGGATACACTTCTGCCCACCACACAGGGCAGGGTTTTTAGGTGAGGCAGGGAGGGTTGGGAGGGATGGGTAAAACCGAGGGAAAGTGAAGACAGAGTGGGTTTTTGTGGATGCTAAGGCAGGATGGTGCCAGGCAAGGACCCTTAGGAACCTGAGATGAGGGAAGAAGGAAAAGCATTCAGCAGAGAAAAAGGACTCAGCAGTCAGAAACGTGTGGCATTGGGATTGAGGGGAGCCAAAACCCCTGTCCCAGCAGCTTAGGGTTCATGGAGGACATCTAGAGACGAGGCCCTAGGGGTTACTGGGAGCACGCTTCTTTTGAGGACCAGGATCTTCTGGGGTTTTCCTTTGCCTTGTGCGTTCCCTGGCAGTTTGTGTGAAGATTGAGTCTAGTTCCCCAACACAGTGCTTGTTGAATGAATGAATGGTAATGCCCCTTACTTACTGAGCACTGCTGTGTGCTAGGCACTCACATTCTGTGAGCTGATCCTCCCTGAGGCCCTGTGAGCTTGTGCTTTATTACCTTCATGTTATAGGTGAGGAAACCAAGCACAGAGAGGTTAAGTAACTCCCCCAAGGTCACACAGCTAGAGAGTGGTAGCAATGGAATCAAACTAAGGATTCTCATGTTTAGTGGAGCTACCTGATATGTGTATCAGACAAAGAAAAGACAAGATTGATGTTTTACTGTCCATAGCATCTCAAGACCTCTGAGACCTTTGCTGGGATTGCTTCTCTAACAGGCCTCTGCAGTCCCAGAAAGGACTTCGTCCTGGGGCACGGACGGGGTGAGAGGCCAGGGCCCAGGGCGGACCTCAGAAGCTGGAAGGGCAGGAGAAGCTGCTCACTGGAAGGCCTGAATGTTCAGTTTGCTCTCTGGGGAGATGCCTCCTGGGTGTGTTCAGGAATTTGGGGTGGATAGGTGGGGGGTAACGATGCCAGCTTCCTCACTGCTGTGGGAACGGTGCTCACAGCCAGACCTCCGCTCCCAGAGAGCCCTGAGGGCAGGGGGTCCAGCTGGATCTGGGCCAGGTCACTAGTGAAATCTTCGCCCAAAGATGCAGATCAGTAATGGGGTGGGGTGGGGTTCAGATACTATCAGGAGGGTGAATCCTAACTCAGGCAGAAGCCAGGCAGAGGCAGAGAGACAGAGGAGGAGCCCACATCCTAAACTGGTCAGAAAAACTGTGCTAGCAGTGACTGCTCCATCCCAAACCTTGCCCAGATGCTGAGGGCTGCCATGAGGATTAAGCAGGTTAATACACACAAAACACTTAGCTCCTGACACAGAGTAAAACTTGTTAAATGTTCATAGACTTAACAGAAACCAAGGTACATTGGCTCCTCCTAACAGATGGGCTGTGTTTTGGGGTAGTAAGCTCCCTGTCTCTGTAGGCAATCAAGCACCCATTGAACAGTGGGCTTGTTCTTCCAAATTTGGTGTCTAGGATTCTCCTAGGCTACTTACTAATCAGGGCTTACTATGTGCCAGGGACTCACACCCACTAATTACACATGTTACTATGTTTCCCTTCTCTCATGCCAGGTATGCAGTAGGAACTCAGTAAACACTGATTAAATGAATGAGCAGCAATGCAAGGTTATTATCCTTACTTTACAGATGGAAAATCATGGGTCGGACTTTAAGAAAAACAATGTCTCAGCCCATAAGTGGAGGGTCCAGCTTACCAACCTAGGGTGTTCTTATTAGGAGACACTATTAGTGCTTTCAGGGGATTCTTGTCTGTCCCATCATTTCTTCTCACCCACTTCCACCCTCTCACTTTGTTCTTCTTTATGGAATCAGTTCAGCCTGTGTTTCTGAGTCACTTGACCTGCCTCATTCCAGAGCCTGATAGCAGTGCTGTCTGTCTATCACTGAGAATTTGTCTCTTTCCTCTGGGTTGTCAGTCTTATTGGCATAGAGTTACTTGTAGTACGTCACCCTCTCTGGGTCTCAGTTTTCTTGACTGTAACACATGTACGTCATTCTTGGTGTTAGCACCAAAAGTCCTGCATCCCAGAACTCCCCCCCCCCCCACCATCCTGGGCAAACCGGTACAGTCGGTCACCCTACCAATAGGGAAAACAAAAGCCTACATCAAAGGGTCATGGTCAGAGTTGAATGGCACATGTGAAAGTACTCAGCTTGGTCCCCATCACAGGACCAGCACTTCATGCATCAATGGGAGATGCCAGTACCAATCCTTCCTGAGTGCCAGGGGGGGTCTTGATCCCAAGCCTGGATCCCAACATCGCCACATCCTGGCTGTGTGCCCTGAGTTCAGTTTTTCTCCTTGGGCCTCTGTTTCCTCTGATTTTTAAAGAGGCTGATAGTCATGCAGACTGAGCAAGTGTGGGGAGGATGAAGTGAGCAGAGTACTTCTTTCCCGCGTAGCAGGTGGTGTGCATGCCTGCTCAGTCATGTCTGACTCTTTGTGACCCTATGGACCGTAGCTGTAGCCTGCCAGGCTCTTCTGCCCATGGGATTCTCCAGGCAAGGATACTGGAGTGGGTTGCCATGCCCTCCTCCAGGAGATCTTCCTGACCCAGGGGTCGAACTTGCATCTGTCTCTTGCATTGGCAGGCAGGTTCTTTATACTAGTGCCACCTAGGGAGCCCCTAGCAGGTGGTACCTGTGGTTAATAATGTTACTAAGTCATGGTCAAGAACTGCATAACTTTTGCCAAGTGCTATATATTGGGCCAGGGGCCCCAGAGGAACCAGTGGGCCCCTTGTCTTTAGCTTTGGTCCTTTCTTAAAAAAATTTTTTTTTAATTTATTTTTATTTTTGGCTGTGCTGGGTCTTTGTTGCTGTCCTTGGGCTTTCTGTAGTTGCAGCGAGTGTGGACTACTCTCCAGTTGCGGTCCGAGGGCTTCTTGTGGTGGCTTCTCTTGTTGTGGAGCACCGACTATAGGATGCACGGGCTTCAGTAGCTGTAGCCCATGAGCTTAGTTGTCCTTGAAGCATGTGGGATTTTCCTAGACCATTGTTTGAACCTGTGTCCCCTGCACTGACAGGCAAATTCTTAACCACTGAGGGAGGTCTCTGGTCCTTTTTTAAAAAAATATCTCTTTCTTTCTTTTTTATTTTTTAACCTGGTCCTTTTTGAAAATAACCCCAAGAAGTGGGAGATTTTTGAAAAAGCGAAGCCTCCTGTTCTCCCAGCGCTGTGAGGAGAGCAGTATCCAGGAGGGGGCGCCAGAGCACCATTCACAGCGGCAGTGTGACTCCCTCCCTCCTCCCCTCCCTCCCTGCCTGCCTGCTGTCACCAGTGGCTTCCCAGTGACCTCCGGTCCCTCCCTGGGAATCCAGAAACTCCCTGGCTGGGACTCAGCCTGGAGAATCCTCTAGGCTCTGGGTATTCACCACTTGCTTTACTTAGAGAAATGTTTCGCCGTGTCCCAGACCCTGGGGGGACACCTCACAAACTTCATCTCATTTAAACTTCAGGTATTCCAGGGAAAGAAGTTATCCTCGTCTCTGATTTCAGATGAGAAAACCGAGGTGCCATGAGATTAAGTCACAGCAGTGGGTGCCACCAGGATTCAAACCCAGGGGCATCCTACCCCCACGTCTTTGCCAGCTGCCTCTGAGAAGCCTGGTCTTAGAAGGACTTTACAGTCTTAGAGGCTTGAAAGGCCTAGACCCATAGAAATTTTTTTATTCAAATCAAATATATATTTGTTTGTTTGTTTTCCACTTAGGTAATACCTGATTGAAAAGAAAACAAAAAATTTTATTTTATTGAAGTATAGTTGATTTACATTGTTGTGTTAACTTCTGCTGCACAGCAAAGTAAATCACTTATGCACACACACACATTCTTTTTCATACACTTATGCACACACACACATTCTTTTTCATATTCTTTTCCATTGTGGCTTATTACAGGATATTGAATATAATTCCCTGTGACATACAGTAGAACTTTATTTTTGCCCTATATACCTCCCTGGGGAAATGTGATACTCAAAAGAGATGGATGTAACAGAGAAGAGATTATTACCTTATCACGCACCCTCACACCCCTCTCATGTTTTGTGCCTGATGGTGGATCTGATCTCTTGTGGGTTAATGCCTTCCTATTGAAAGAATATGGCATTCACTCATTCATGCATTTCTGTTGTAGAGATATTAATAGTACCTCCAATATAGGATTGTGATGGGGATTAAATGCTTTAATGTGTGTACAGTTCTTAGGAGAGTACTTGGCACATGGTGAATACTATATAAAAGTTTCGATTATTATCATCATCAATCTTTTTTAGTTCATTTAAGAAAATTTACTGAGCATCCACTATGTTTCTTGGGACTAGAGAGAACAAAGCTTGTTTATTCTCGACTTGGGGGATAAAGGCCCAGAAAAGGACATCAATGCTGGTGCGAAGGTGCCAGGCCTGTGAGCGAACACCAAGTGCTATGGTATCTTCCAAGAGGAAGGGGCTCTGTGTAGGTCCAGCGTGTGGGTCCTGGGGTGGCCTTGTGCTTTGAGATGGAGCCAAGGGGGCTGGCTGGGGCTGGGGGCGGCTGGCTGCAGTGCTGTAAGCCCCCCAGCCCAGGAGCCAGAGTGCTGTCCTGCTGGCTGTGTTCACAGCCCCCATGTGCACCCTGCTTCTCCAGCAGGAGGGCTGGGGTGAGGAGGGGGAGGAAGAACATCACAGAGCAGCTGCCTCCAGTCTGGAAGCATCATCCCCCACCTTCCCGGGGGAGGAAGATGAGAGGCGGCCTCTGGCGCCAACCCCAGGCATCAGCTTAACAGCTTCCAACCGCCATATAGTCCCCTGGCCCAAGCCACCAGCTCAGCCCTTTCCTTAAGCCCAGTCTGGTTTCACCTCACTCTGTGGGGGGCTGGGGGCTGGAGAAGAGTGAATGGAGTTGGGAGCAGGCTGGGCTGCGTGAACACAGAAATGGTGGGTCAGGAAGGAAGGCCAGGGAACTGCACTAAGGAGAGGGGCAGTGGGAGACAGGATGGAGGGGAAGGTGAGGCTGCTGGGGGCAGAGTCCTTGGGGGAGGGTGGTGGAGGCCCAGGCCGAGCCCCTAGGTGGCCTCTATCCATTTGTGATCCCCTTCACATGGAGGAGAAACTGACCACTGGAGCCTGAGAGAACCTGGGCAATATCAGATCACCACCCCTGTGTTACAGTTGCAGAGACTGAGGCCCAGAGAGGGCATTGAACTTCCTCACAGACACACAGCCAGCTAGAAGCTTCCCCCGAGTCAGAACCCTGAATTCTTGACTCTTAGTCCAGTGCTCCTCATGTGATACCACGTTGGTTTTTGGGGCCTCAGGGCCTCCTGTTTTATTGGAAAAAACCTCATCTTGCTGGGGGGCATGTTGCTGCCATTGCCCGGGTGTATAACCTGCACTCTGTCCTGTTCTCCCACCTTCATCTCCTCCCTCCGGGGAAGGAGCACAGCCAGGTGCAGATTCAGTTCAGCTTTTCCACTCACAGGACTCAGGGCTGGTGCCAAGGAGCTGGGAGCAGCCTCCCATACCCACTGACCCACCTTCTTCTCAGAGAAGAGGACTTGGGGGTGGGGGCCTGGGGTGGACGCCCTCCTGGATGGCCTGGAGGAACCCACCTCCTGGTACATGTGCTCTCATGTCATCCTGCCCCTTTCGCAGGGGCTGATTTAGTGACTTGAGTCTAAAAGTAGAATATGGATTACCACTTCTGAGATTTGGTTATGAAAGAGGGTTGCTTGTATCAGGGTGGCCCATCCCCCTCTCCCTTTTTCTATTGCTTGCTGGGGGCTGGCTGCCACCTTGTGAGCTGCCTTGCTATGCCAATATCCTGCCAGCACCTCAGACCTACGAATGGCCATGGGAGTGAGCTTGGAAGCTTCCCCAGACAAGCCTTCAGATGAGACCATGGTCCTGGCTGACACCCTGACTGCAACCTGCTAAGAGACCCCGAGCCAGAGAACCCAGTTGAACTGTGCCCAGATTCCTGATCCTAGAAACTCTAATAAATATATGTTGTTTTATGCTACTAAGTTTTGGGGAAATTTGCTCAGTTCAGTTCAGTTCAGTTGCTCAGTCGTGTCCGACTCCTTGCGACCCCATGAATTGCAGCACGCCAGGCCTCTCTGTCCATCACCAACTCCCGGAGTCTACCCAAACCCATGTCCATCGAGTCAGTGATGCCATCCAACCATCTCATCCTCTGTCGTCCCCTTCTCCCCGCCCCCCCCAATCCTACCCAGCATTAGGGTCTTTTCCAGTGAGTCAACTCTTCGCATGAGGTGGCCAAAGTATTGGAGTTTCAGCTTCAACATCAGTCCTTCTAATGAACACCCAGGTTTGATCTCCTTTAGGATGGATTGATTGGATCTCCTTGCAGCCCAAGGGACTCTCAGGAGTCTTCTCCAACACCACAGTTCAAAAGCATCAATTCTGCGGCGCTCAGCTTTCTTCACCATCCAACTCTCACATCCATACGTGACCACTGGAAAAACCATAGCCTTGACTAGACGGACTTTTGTTGGCAAAGTAATGACTCTGCTTTTAAATATGCTATCTAGGTTGGCCATAACCTTCCTTCCAAGGAGTAAGCGTCTTTTAATTTCATGGCTGCAATCACCATCAGCAGTGATTTTGGAGCCCAAAAAAATAAAGTCTGACACTGTTTCCACTGTTTCCCCATCTATTTCCCATGACGTGATGGGACCAGATGCCATGATCTTAGTTTTAAGCCAACTTAAAACTAAGCTCAACTAAGTTGAGCTTTAAGCCAACTTTTTCACTCTCCTCTTTCCCCTTCATCAAGAGGCTCTTTAGTTCTTCTTCACTTTCTTGCATAAGGGTGGTGTCATCTGCATATCTGAGGTTATTGATATTTCTCCCGGCAATCTTGATTCCAGCTTGTGTTTCTTCCAGCCCAGCGTTTCTCATGATGTACTCTGCATAGAAGTTAAATAAGCAGGGTGACAATATACAGCCTTGACGTACTCCTTTTCCTTTTTGGAACCAGGCTATTGTTCCATGTCCAGTTCTAACTGTTGCTTCCTGACCTGCATACAGGTTTCTCAAGAGACAGGTCAGATGGTCTGGTATTCCCATCTCTTTTGCTATACAGCACTTAATACAACCCACCACCACCACTTCCTGGAGCTGTTTCACCCTTCACTTCTTCTCCCTCCACTCCCTCCCACTCCCCTGAGACCTAAGGGAGAATTCACAGTCTCAAGTTCTAGTCCTCCATATGATATTGCCTGACCTTGACCTGACCTTGGGGAAGTCATCCCACCCTCTCTTCCTTAAAGCTGTTTACTGACTAGTAATAACTTGCCCAGGTACACAGGTCTGTGCACAGGGTCTTTCACATGCACTCTCTCACCTTGACCTTCATAACCACTTGGAGATGTATTTGGGACAGGTCTCCACATCCCTAAATGACAGAAGAATGGACTGAGCCCCAAGTGAGAGATGTTATGTGGAGGACACACAGTGAGGATACAGCCGAGCCCAGGCAAGTTCCCTGACTCCAGCTCAGGGCCATGTGTGACGTGGTGTCAGCATTTCTTCAGATGACAGCAATGAAGGTGAGGGTCAGCCTCTGCCTGTGACACGTGCCATACTCAACACACCCTCCACGTAGCATGCCTCCTGTGCTACAGAAGCTGCAAAACTCCACAACTACATTTCCCAGGCTCTCCTGCAGGTAGCAGTGCAGCTGTAACATAAATCCTGCCATAAAGAACAATTGTGTGGACTAGAATTTGGAGCTGAGTTCTGTGGGGAAAGAGAGCACAGAGTACCTATTTCCTTGCAGGATCGTAGTAGAGCAGGCATGGTTCTGGAACTGGCAGCCAAGGGGTGACTTCCTTCTTGCACAGCTTTCTGATGGTGGCCCAGTTCTGCAGTGTGTTTTGGGCAGTTGTTCCTGGACACTCAGCCACTTACTATGCTGTTAAAAATTTTCTTTTTGATTAGACTAGCTGGAACAGAATCTGTTGCTGCTGAAGCCTGGGAGATAGTCATATCTTCTCCAGTGTATGAGTGACAAGGTCACTGCGAATCCCAACTCCACAACCTCCCCCATCTTCTGGGAAAGCAAGAACTTCCCTTTTCTTGGTATCCACAGACCAGTCCCAGAGGAGCTCTCTGATTGGCTCTGTTGGGCATGCCCTTCTCTGTTGGGCCAGTCACAGTTGCCAGAGAGAAGAGGTCAATGACTGATTGGTCAGATGTGGCTCATTTCCTGCTCTTGTGGCTAGGGGACAGGGCTGGTCCCCAGAAGAAGGGGATGAGAAAGCTTGGGCACAGATAGAGCATTAACTACCAAGTCTGTGTGACACTCCATGCCAAAGGGGAGCACTATTAGTGAATCCCAGGAGGCCATCACTGTAATTAAGCCCAGAGGGCAGGAGATTATTACAGACATCCCGGAGTCCCAGATCATGGACGATTACACGCGCTCCTCACCCCTGCCATGCTAGAGAGATGCATAACTCGCTTCATCTCTACCCCTTGATGATGCTTCAGGTGGGAAGGGGGAGACTGAGGCTCAGAAGAAATGAGGTGCCTGGGAGGCCAGGAGACAGAGAAAGAGATGGGAGTTTAGATCCAGGCCTCTCAGGTCCCGTCCATTGCTGGACCAGGAAGCAGACAGACCTTGGCTTCCAGTCACTCTGCCCGGGGTCTCTGTCTCAGCCCCTGTGCTCTTATCCGTCAAGTGAGGACGACGATGGCTTCAGTGGGACAACCTGCGTGTGCCTACCCCGGGGCCTGGCCATAGCAGGCTCTTCCCCGTGACACTGACAGTGGTGCTTGATTCCTTCTGCTACACAACTTTCCGGTTGCCACGGTGACCACACTAATGGGGAGTTGGGCTTATTTTAGAACTTGGCCCACCCAGTGGTGGCTTTGCCCCCAGGCCCACCTGCTGCAGCTTTTGTCCTGTGGGCCTGTCCCCTGATGCCTGAGCCGAGAGAGGGGCGGACAGAGGAAGGGGGGAGCTCTTCTGGGCCTCCACCTCAGCCCTGTTCGTCCCCTCCTGCCAGCCCCTCAGCACAGCCTCCCCTGCCTCTGCTGGAGGCTGAGGCTCAGGTTCCAGTCCTGTTTCTGCTGTGGGCTTGCTGCCGACCTCTGGGGCCTCTGTCTCCTGGAGAGTGAACAGGAAATGATATTTTTGCTGGGCTTCCCCAAAGGGAAGGAGAATGTCTAGCACCATGAGATCCAGGTGTCAGTCTTCCTCCCCTCGCAAATTCTGAGCACAGCTTCTCCGGCATCCCTCCCCCAGGGCCCTGTGGCTCCACTTCCTCTGAACACAGCTTCTGGAGCTTCTCAGGGGCCCCCTCTGCTCTGTGAGACTCCCTCCGGATGTGGAAGTCAGCCTTCTCTTCAGTTTCCCTGAAAACCCCTCTCTCCTGTGTGACAAAACAGACTTCGTGGAGGATGTGGGGAGGGCCGTGAGGATGGGAGGGTTTGCTCTGAACCCAAACCCGCAGCTTCATGTTTTCCCTGAGAAGCCCCATGTTCCTACTGTTCCTTTGGCACTGCCTATCTACCCAGGCCCATCTGCAGGCAGTCCTGGTCTTATGTAGTCTCCCGGGCAAGGTCCAGAGAGGGAGCAACTTGCCCAAGGACACACAGCAAGTTAGTGGTAACTCCCTACCCATCCTTTCCCCACTCTCCTGGCTTCCTGTTCACCACCTCAGGAGTGAGGGCCAGGGGGGGAAAGGTATGAGATGCCCAGGCAGGGGACCCAGATGGAGACCATCATCTCCTCGGCAACCAAATCACTGCTTCTCAGACAGAAGATGAAGAGTATATAGAAATGACCCTGCTTTTAGCCCAGGAACTGCTGCTTGCCTGATGTTCTCCATCATCCTTCCGTTCGTCCATCTTTCCATCTGTCCATCCATCCATCTATCTGTCCACCTCTCCGTCTGTCCATCCATCATCCATCCATCTATCCATCTGTCTGTTCATCCATCCATCTAACCAACCATCCATCCTTCTGTCCACCCACCCATCTATCTGTCCATCTGTCCATCCATCCACCCATTTCAACAAGTACTAAACATGGTGTGTACTTAGGACAAAGCAGTTAATGTAGCACACTTAGGTTATTTTTGTCTTTTCTCCCTCCTTCCCTCTTTCCCACCTTCCTTGTCTCTCCACCCCCACTCTCCATTTAGGGGAAGAACACGGAACTTGGAACTGGAAGTCTTATGTTCAAGTTCTGTCTCTGCCACTTAGTAGCTACATGAACCAGGCACTTAATTTTCCTGGATATCTGGGAACCTCATTTTCCTCATTTTGAAAGTGGGGCTGAAGAACATTACAGGATTGTTGTAGCGATACAACGGAACCACGTGTGTGCCTCGTCTGGTGCCCAGAGCAGCGTGGGTGCACAGAAGTGTTGGTTGCACTCTCCTTTCTCATGCATTGATCACAGAGTAACCAGAAATGTTAAAATAGAAAGAAAGGAGAGGCCCCTAGAATCCCACTGGCTCCCTAGGTTGTGCATGCTAAGTCGCATCAGTTGTGTCCAACTCAGAATACTGGAGTGGGTTGCCATGCCCTCCTCTAGGCTCCCTTGGTTGCCCTCAGTCAATTTCCCACATCTCCCTCCAGTCCTAATTCACATGCAGACATCATTTTCTTGCAGTTATGATTGTTCTGTAGATGAAATCTGGGGTCCCAGCCCTTCTCCTAGCATCATATCTCTTTAGATGTTCAAAGAGTCTTTGATAAGCCTCTGTGATAAAGAATGTCAGTGAAAAAAAGTCGTGAGAAATGGGAACTTGGCTTGGAGACAGAGCCTGAGTGAGATATATGGGTCTTTCTGGGGCTGAAGAAGCACACACAGGGCCCCTAGGGAAGCTGTGATGGAAATGGCTGTGAACCAGCCACCGGAACCTCACTGAACCTCAGTTCCCCCATCTGTGAAATGGGACCATTGAGTTGGCTGAGCCCTGAGGCCTCTTAAGGCTCTGAGGTTCTGGGCATCGGTGACCCATGAACTGGCCAGAATATTTTTGGCACACCAGATGCTAAGGGAGATAAGATGGGAAGAGGCATGGACCTTGCCCTCAGGGGCCTTTCAGTCCAATTGGAGCCACAAAGCCAGGATACAAAATCCAAACTCAAGAACTCTAATTCAAGAATTATAAGGAGGAAAAGAATAGAATTCCAACAGCAACGCAAAAAGCTACACTGGAAACTAATCTTGCCCCAAGTGGCTGTAGCAGGACTCCCACTTCCAGAGGCTCTGAAGAAGTCAAGAGCTGCTCTGGAAGCTGAGATGGGACCTTCCTTGCCTCAGTGTCCCCAGAGGCCAGCACAAAGCCCGGTGAGCGTGCGGTGAAGGAAGCTTGTGTCCCAGGTGAGCCCTGCCCGGGCGCTGAGAAAAGTTTATGCAGAAAGGTCTGGAAACCTCACTGTGGGAGTCACAAGAGAAGGGACTGGGCTGCTTTACCTGGAGACAGGAAAGCTCAGGGGACACTGATCACTGCCTTCAAATATTTACAGGACACCATGTGGAAGATGGATTAGATGCATGCTGGTGGCCTGGGGGCAGGACTGGGGGACGTGGGAGGAAGGAGCATAAGCCTATGCTCAACTCAGCTCTAGAAGAAGCCCCCATACCCCTGAACTGTGTCTGGGGATCATCACAGCAGACGTGCACACTTGCTGGCTGCCTATCTCGCACCCCACAGGCTTTGTGACGAGGGATCTCTGTGTGTTCGTATCTGTTTAGTCCTCACAACAGCCCTACCAAGCAGGTGCTCCCATTGTCCTCACTTTACAGCTGAGCCATCGAGCTACAGAGGGTAAGGCACCTGCTAGGGGTGGGATTTGAATCCAGGTGATGAACATCCTGGCTGTGGGGCCATGTGAGCAGAGGTGAGAAGGGATGCAAGAGAGCGGGGTTGGGGGGGGCAATAAACTAGGAATTTGGGAGTAACATGTACACACTACTGTGTATGAAGTAAACAACTTGGCTGGTAAAAGAATCTGAAAAAGAATATGTATATATATGTATTATATGAATATGTAAATAAATATATATATAAATATAAAATATGTATTTATACATATGGAAGTATTAGTCACTTAGTCATGGCTGACTCTTGCAACACTATGGACTGTAACCCGCCAGGCTCCTCTGTCCATGGGATTCTCCAGGCAAGAATACTGTAGTGGGTTGCCATTTGCTTCTCCAGGGGATCTTCCCAACCCAGACATCAAATCCAGGTCTCCGGTACTGCAGGCAGATTCTTTACCGTCTGATCTGAAACTAACACAACATTATCAATCAACTATACTTCAATTCAGGCTTCCCTGGTGGCTCAGATGGTTAAGAATCTGCCTGCGATGTGGGAGGCCTGGGTTCGATCCCTGGGTTGGGAAGATCCCCTTGAGGAGGGCATGGCAACCCACTCCAGTATTCTTGCCTGGAGAATGTCCATGGACAGAGGAAGCTGGCGGGCTGTACTCCATGGGGTTGCAAAGAGTCAGACATGACTGAGCTACTAAGCAGAGCAGATACTTCAATTTAACAAAAATTAACCAAAAAGAAAAAAAGGTGGAGGGGGGAGAAAGAGAGAGCAGGGGAAGGGCTGGGTGAGATGGTTCCTGAGGCCCCTGTGGTTCTAGAGGCTCATCAGGGATGGCTCCCTGGAAGAGGTGTCCTCAGGCTGATACTTGCAGACTGGGAAAACTCAATGGGGAGGAACAGCTGGGGTGTCTCCAGGCCAGGGAAGGGGAAGGTGTGGAGACCTGGAGGTGGGAACTTGGAGTGAGTGTGAGGGTTGGGCAGGGGCCAATGGGCCAGGGTTGAAACTGCTTACAGGAGATGTAAAGCCACAGGCAGCGTCCCTTGTTTGTCTTCTGAGGGCTCTTCCTGTCAGTCAGCCAGCTTACCACAGCTGCTTGTTGACTAGCTTTCTCCCTCTGCCCTTCCAACCTTCCTACTCCTGTCCAATCCCTCTTCAATCTGATGGAATCCAAATCTCATCAAGCTGCTCCTGCTCAGGAACACTCCATGGCTCCCCATCGCCCGAGTGCAAAGTTCTGGCTCCTCCTTTTGGTGTTGTTTCAAGGCCCCTGTCCCACCCTCTCCAGCCCCATCTACCACCACGTGTCTTAAGCTTCAGCTCCAGCAGACAGCTCACCATCCCCTAACATGTCTTATGGTTTTGATGCCCACTGTACCTTTGCTCTTGTGCTGGCTACTGTGTCCGCCCTTCCAGAGCCACCTTGCCCTTCTCTCCCTGCTTCCTGTCCTGGGAGGCTGACCTACAGAGCCAGTGTAGTGGTTTCCAGTGGTTGCTGTAACAAGTGACCACACACAGCATAGTAAAGCAGACAAATTTATTCTCTTAACAGTTATGGAGATCAGAAGTCCTCAATTAGGCTCACAGAGCTAAAGCCAAGGTGTCAGCAGGGCTGGTTTCTTCCGTAGACTGTAGGAGAACCCGTGTCCTTGTCTCTTGTGGCTTCTGGAGGCTGCCTGCTTTCCTTGGTTCGTGGTCCCCTTTCTCCATCTTCACAGCCAGCAGTGGAGCCTCTTCCAGCCTCTCTCTGTGTCTCTCTGCCTCTCAGGCTCCATCCTCATATCTCCTTTCTCTGATTCTGACCTTCCTGCCTCCTTCTTTAAGCACCCAGGTGGCGCTAGTGGTAAAGAACCCACCTGCCAATGCAGGAGAGACTTAAGAGATGGGGGTTCAATCCCTGGGTGGAGAAGATCCCCTGGAGGAGGGAATGGCAGCCCACTCCAGTATTCTTCCCTAGAGAATCCCATAGACAGAGGAGCCTGGTGGGCTACAGTCCATGGGGTCGCAAAGAGTTGGACACGACTGAAGCGGCTTAGCATGGAAGCACAGCCTGGATGATTCAGGATAATCTCCCCTCAAGGCCCTTGACCGAATCCTATCTGCCAAACTCCTTTGCCCTGTAAGATTCTAGGGGTGCCTCTGTGGATGCCCTCGGGGAGCATGACTCTGCCCAACGGATACATCAGCAGGCTCCCTGTCCTTTGTCTCCCTGTTGGGTTTGACCAGTGTGCATCGGGGACACTGGAGGTGGATGCGGGGAGCAGTGAGCTTCGGTACCCTGTTCTGGGCGCCCTCTCACGGGGCTGCTATGTCGGCTGCACCCCTGCAGAGGCTGCACCTCCCATCCTGGCCCAGCAGATCTGCCCCCTCCTCTTACCAGTCATGGATGTGGGTTTTTGCTCTCAGCGCCCTGGCGAGGGCCAGGAGGCTGAGGAGGCTCAGCCCTGCCCCCACCTTCACAGGTCACCCTGGTTAAAGTTTCCCTGGTGGCCTGTGCGGGCCTGGCACGGGGTGTGGCAAGTGCAGCTCGTGGGATGCAGATGGGACTTCCCTGATAACTCAGCTGGTAAAGAATCCACCTGCAATGCAGAAGACCCAGGTTCGATTCCTGGGTTGGGAAGATCCACTGGAGAAAGGTTAGGTGCAGATTTAAGGAAGTTCCTGCTCTTAGGGCAGTGTCAGCTCCTCGCCCTCCTCATCCCAGCCCGGCCTTGTGCTTGTGTCACTTTTCCTGTCCAGACCCTGCTCTTCCTTCAGCCTGACGTCCCTCTCCTGCCTGCCTGTTCCAGGGAGGACACCACCTTCTCCTGGGTAATGGCTCCTCCCCTTCCAGTCCTGTGGCTGCCAGCACAACGATGGTCCAGGGGGGATGTGCCCTGTCCATCCAGAAGGCCGAGTCCTCACTGCCCCTCCCTGGACGGTGAACTCAAGGGCACCTGCTGCTCCTTCTTCAGGCCCGTGTCCTCGAGGCCAGTGTCCTCGAGGCCAGTGCAGACACCTGGGGGAGAAAAGCAGACTGTAGGTACAGAGGTGAAGGAACCAGGGCACCCAGGTTGGGATCCCTGCTCTGTGTTACTAAGTCTGTGATCTTGGGCTAGTTACTGGGCCTCTCGATGCCTCAGTTTCCACATCTGTAAAGTGGGAACAGAGATGCTTCGTAGGATTGCTTTGATGATGAAATGAGACGATGCTATAAAAGAATAGCCTGGTGCCTGGTACACAGTGAAGGCTCAATCCGTGTCACCATCAGTGCTGTGGCCATTGCTAGGGACTCAGGGACTGTGGGCTGGCTTTAATAAAACTGGGAGGTGGGAAAGAAAGGAGAGATTTAGATAGATGGTTGCTGCTGCTGCTGCTGCTAAGTCGCTTCAGTCGTGTCTGACTCTGTGCGACCCCACAGACGGCAGCCCATCAGGCTCTGCCGTCCCTGGGATTCTCCAGACAAGAATACTGGAGTGGATTGCCATTTCCTTCTCCAGTGCATGAAAGGGAAAAATGAAAGTGAAGTCGCTCAGTCGTGTCCGACTCTTAGCGACCCCATGGACTGTAGCCTACCAGGCTCCTCCGTCCATGGGATTTTCCAGGCAAGAGTACTGGAGTGGGGTGCCATTGCCTTCTCCGTTAGATATATGGAGGGGAGGGCATTGGAAAGGGCTTTATGGGTGAGAGAGGAGGCAGAGAGGGGGCATGAAGCTGGGGAGTGAAGGCTGCAGGTGGCAGGAGAGGGGAGGCCAAGAGAGCCAGGGCATCAGTCAGGGTGCTCCTGGCTCCGGTGAGAACTGCTCCATCACGAGATGACACCTGCCAGCCAGCTGCTCTCAAAATAGAGGTTCCTGCTGGGGCTGGGGCTGGGGGAGGGGCAGGGCTGAGAACCTTTTCTGGACACATCCTGGGGCCCTGGGGTCTTCTGTCTTCCTGAGCCTGGCAGGGTGCCACAGTGACCTGTGTCTTGAATGGCTGGGACGGGGGCTTGGGAGTCCCTTCTGCAGGGTCTGTGTGTGTGTGGGCTGGGACAGGGAAAGTGCCTTCCTGGCTTAGGTATGGAAGGTGTGCTGAGGACAGGCAGGAAATGGCCATAATAATTATGGTAATCACCTTAGTGATCTCCTTCATGGCCATCATCCAGAATGAGGGAGGCACAGCAAAGTTGCCCAGCCACATTCATTTCCCTTCCTCCTTTTGAAAGAAGGCCAGGTGTGTTGGGGGCTGTGAACACACCAACTTCCCAGACTCCTTTGCAGCTAGGTTGATCATGTGACCATGTGACCTGCCTCTGGCCAGTGAGATGCAAATGGGAGTCAGCTAGGAGAGCCCTGGGAAAGCTACTGTTCTCCTGTTTGGTCCTTATCTCTCGGCTCTATGTGTCTCTGTGCTGATGTCCTTCCCTCCTGCCACAGACAGGTCTTCTCCAACTGGTAAAGGAAGACAAGGCAGGAGAGAGCCTTAGAAAACAGTATCTGGGCTGTCATAGGAAGAAGAGAGACTCTGGGTCACACTGCTCTGGGTTTGCCCCCCAGCTCTGCCATGTCCTCTCTGTATGACCTTCCTGACCCTCAGTTGTGTCACCTGGGAAATGGGAATAAAAGTGTCTTTCAGTCCTAGTGTCCCTTCTGGGCCATAAAGGAAAATGTAATATGGTGTTAGATGTATTTGACTGTGTCTTGGAAATGTTTTTGGCATTTAGTCCTTGAATTCAGTTCAGCAGACGTTCCCAGAGATACCTGATGCTTGGAAACTTGGAGCAAACACACAGACGTGGTTCTGCATCACGTTGTATTGCAGTGTTTTGACCTGTGCCTGTCATCAACCCCAGACCCTGGGTTCTTCCAGGCCAGCGATGGTGTGTCTGGTTTACCTTTGTGTGTCCATCGCCTGGCTGGGAGCCTTGCAAATACCAGGCATTACCTAGATATTTACTGAATGGACAAATTAATCTGTATCCAGTCAGCAAACATCTCACAGTAGCTTTTTGTGCCCAACTCTGTACTAAGCGCTGGAACAAATAAAACCAAGAACACATCAGGGGTCACTGAAGGACCAGTGTGCTCTCCTTTGGTGGGTAGATCTGATTTAACAGGACAGGGAGGTGTCTGGAGCAAGGACAGAACCTTGCTTTGGGAATGCTAGGCTGTTCTGGGGAGGAAGTGGGCCATCGTGACCAGTTCTTGGCTGGAACATTCCAGCACTTGGATCCCCACCAAGAAAGTCAGGTGTCCAGGTGTGGGACTCAAAGAAGCCCTCTCTCCTCCCCCTGGTGCTGGCTCCCACAGCACCCATGGTAAGACCTCGTCCAGTCATCACTGCATCTCCAGCTCCCAGAATTGCCAGGTATCCTGCTGAGCCAATGAATGAGTGAATGAGTGAGTCTGGTGCGTGTGCTAAGTCACTTCAGTCATGTCCAACTCTTTATGACCCTATGGGCTGTAGCCCGCCCAGGCTCCTCCATCCGTGGAATTTTCCAGGCAAGAATACCGAAGTGGGTTGCTATGCCCTTCTCCAGGAGATCTTCCCATCCCAGAGACTGAACCCACATCTCTTGTGTCTCCTGCATTGGCAGGTGGGTTCTTGACCACTAGCGCCACCTGGGAAGCCCCAAGTGAGTCAGGGGGTAGCTCAAAGTCTGCAGGCAAGGCCGACACAGAAACCACCAGCAAAATCTTACCGAGGAGTATTAAAGTGTGTGCAGAGTAATGTCCTGGATACCTTGTGGATGGAGAGGCTGCCAGGCTGATGGAGGAGTAATTGAGGAACTGGAAGTTTCCCTGGACTCCACCTGTAGAAACTTCCAGACTGTCTTCTCCTCAAATCCAAGCCTGGGCAGCTCTTCCTCATGACGTAACCTCAGGCTCTCACCTCCTTCATCCTTCTCTCACCCCTGTTCTCTGAGCATCTCATCACCCAAATGCTTTCTGAGAGTCTTTTCTGAGTGTGAGATTTATTCTAAAGATTCCTGTCCCCTCCCCCAACCTGCTGCCCAGATGTCCCTGGTGGGTCACACAGCATCCCCCTCGCTTCCACCTCCGGGGAACGATCTCCACTTGACTCACGTGCAGAACAAGCTCACGAGTAGCAGTTAGACCGGGGCCCTGGGCCAGCTTTGGTCCCTCATGTGTGCTGGGAAAAGTCAGTGAACTTCAGTTTCCTCATCTTTCGTGGGGAAGACAGCAGCGTCCTGTGAGGTTTAAACGTGGGGATATGTAGGAAAGTGCTTTGAAAGCTGCAAAGAAGGGAACAGATGGGAGTGTTACTATCCACGCTTCCTCCTTGCCAGCTTGGGGGTTCCCCACCAAGATGAGGTTTTGGGGACTGCACAGGGATCCCCTTCTCCCCATGGTGCCTGAGATTCCATGACTATGGGGTTTTCTCTGCTTTGTCTCTAATCCTGGGATTAAGGGTGTGGGTGGTCTATACATGGGTCAGTAGTGCTTTCTATGGGGGCAGTGAGGAAAGAGAAAGAGGGAGGGAAAAGCCACGTTGTGGACTGTGGAGCCCCCAGCCTCTCCTTACCACCCCCTCCAGGCCACCAGAGATCAGGGGGCCAGTAGAGCGTGGCGTTTGTCCCCAGTAAGTGATCCAGGGCCATGACCACACAGATGGAATTAAACCACTAACAGCAACCCATTCTCTCCCTGGTTTCCCTCCGGTGGTGAACCATCCCCTCCTCCCCATGTGCTGAGGGTGAATTTCTCCGTCCCCTTCAAAGTCAGCAGTGTCTCAGGTGAGCTGATGTTTGCTCTGAACTGTGAGATGAGCTCAGGGTGTGATGGGGGAGATTAGACTTAGCTTTGTGTTTACTCCGTTTCTCTACTCTTTCCCAAGCCTGACACCTTTGTCTGCTTCTGGGCCGTGATGAGAGCTTCCTCCCCAGCCCCTCTGCAGGGTACTGCCCCACCACATTTGCTCTAACAGCAACCACTCATCCTTCTGCCCCCCATGTACACTCATGCCTTTCCTCTGTTTCAGACCTTTCAAGATACCACATTCATTTACTCACTCAACATGTATTGTAAGTTCTCCCATGCATCAGACCCTGTGCCAGGCGCTGAAGACACAGTAGTGGTTTAGTGTAAGATAAGGCAGTGGCGACTTTGTTGCTGTTCAGTTGCTTAGTTGTGTCTGACTCTTTGCGACCCCGTGGACTGCAGCAAGCCAGGCTCCTCTGTCCTCCACTGTCTCCCGAAGTTTCCTCAAATTCTTGTCTATTGAGTCAGTGGTGCTATCCAACCATCTCATCCTCTGCTGTCCTCTTCTCCTGCCTTCAGTCTTTCCCAGCATCAGAGTCTTTTCCAATGAGTTGGCTCTTTGCATCAGGTGGCCAAAGTATTGGAGCTTCAGCTTCAGCATCAGTCCTTCCAGTGAATGCTGTGTGCTGTGCTTAGTCGTTCAGTCATGTCTGACTCTTTGCGACCCTATGGACTGTAGCCCACCAGGCTCCTCTGTCCACGGGGGTTCTCCAGGCAAGAATACTGGAGTGGGTTGCCATGCCCTCCTCCAGGGTATCTTCCCAACCCAGAGTTAGAACCCAGGTCTCCTGCATTACAGGTAGATTCTTTACTGTCTGAGCTACCAGGAAAGCCTAAGATGCTGGAGTGGGTAGCCTATCCCTTCTTCAGTAGATCTTCCTGACCCAGGAATCGAATCTGGGTTTCCTGCATTGCAGGCAAATTTTTTTCCAGCTGAGCTACCAGGGAATATTCAGGGTTGATTTCCTTTAGGATTGACTGGTTTGATCTCCTTGCAGTCCAAGGGACTCTCAAGATCTCTAGCACCGCAGTTCAAAAGCATCAATTCTTCTGGAGCTCAAATGGGTAGAATAATGATAGAAACCTAAGGGCTGTGTGTCAGTCACTTATTCTCATGCTAATTCCACCTAACAACAATCCCAAACTCAGTGGCTTAAAGCAATAGTCATTTATTCTCACAGATCCGTGATCCACTGGGGCTCAGTGGATCTTTCTAGGCTCCGTGGGACTTGGCTTCAGGCCTCATCAGCCTCCCATCCCTGGACTGCCTAGGACACATTTGTCCCTTGGGTTTGGTAGAAGGGCGAGAGGGTGGGGAGCAACCTGGAAGGCCTCTTAAGGCTCAGAACTGGGATACTTCTGCCCACATTCCACTGGCCAAAGCAGGTCTCATGGTCAAGTCCATCATCAGTGTGCTGGGAGAAGAAACCCTGCGTCTTGGGAGTTGGGGGGGAGACTGCAAAGCCACAGAATGCGTAGTGTGGATGCAGGGAGAAGATCCTGCCACAGGCTCTGCTGGAGGCAGAAAGGGAGTGGAAATGGATAATCCCTGAGGCTGCCTCTTCTGATGCTGGCAGCTCAGAGCAGCCCAGGCTCATGCCTAGACCTGAAGGAGGAGGAGGGCCCGTGCAGAGACGGGGAAATGCATTCCCAGTGGAGGGAACCCCCAAGCACCAAAAGCCAGGAGTGAGGATGAGCTGCTGGGTCTTTGGCACCGACAGGAGGCAGGTGGAATAGGCGTGACCTCTCTGTCACCCTCTACCCTCCTCTGCCCACCATCAAGACCTGCACACTCTGGTCCAAGCTGAGCACCCGCCCTGAGCCTCTGGGTGCCTCCCTGGCCCTCTCTGCCCCAGTCACACTGAAGTAGGCAATTGTCCCAGCCGTCCTACCTGGGCCTGTGGCTGGGCTGTGTCTTCTGCCTGGAACACCCATTCTCCTCCCCTGGAGAAATGCTATTATCCTAAGAGTAAACTTAGAGGTCACTCCTGTAAGGAGGCCCTCCCCGATGCCCTCTCAAGAAGGGGTGAGTGAGGTTTGCCTTCCAAGGGTTTCCACAGCACGTGGCCCATCTCCAGCATACTTCCTGAAGACTCGGCTTGGAGAATCCAGTGCCAGCGCAGGACTTGGCGAGAAGGGTTGTCCTTAAATATTTGTGGAATGAATAAATGAGGAATATGTTCATCCCTCTCTCAGTCCTACACCTGTGGTTAAAATGGGCTCAGATCCAAAGCTCGAACTGCCGTACTTCTGTTCTTTAGAACACATCTCCATTGTTGCATCTGGTTCTTTTTTCAACTCAACAAATATTTACTGAGCACCAACTGTGTGTCTACGTGTCTGGCACAGACCCTTGGGATTCAGAGGTGAACAAGACAAAGCTCGGCTTTCATGGAACCACCTACAAATGGTCAGCTAGACACATGAAGTGTTGTTGGGTGGAGTTAAGATATTATGAAGGAAAATAAAACAGGGTGATGGGAGAGTGGGAGAAGGGATGTCAATTTCTAGTATTTATTACTTTTAAAACTTTTTTCTTTTTTTTCAGCCACATAGCACTGCTTGCAGGATCTTAGTTCCATGACCATGGGTTGAACCTTGGCCACAGCCATAAAAACACAAAATCCTAGCCCCTGGACAGCTAGAGAATTCCCTTAAAAACTTTTATGATGGGGAGCTTCTCTGGTGACTCAATGGTAAAGAACCCTGCCAATGCAAGGGACAGGGATTTGACCCCTGGTCTGGGATGATCCCACATGCCTTGGGGCAACTAAACCCGTGGGTTACTGCTATTGAACCAGCTCTCTAGAACATAGGAGCTGCAACTACTGAAGCCCATGTGCCTAGAGCCCGTGCTCCACAACATGAGAAACCACTGCAATGAGAAGCCTGCCCACCAAAAGTAGAGAGTTGCCCCTGCCACATGCAGCAATGAAGACCTAGTGCAGCCATAAATAAATAAATAAAACCTTTTATGATGGGAAATGTCAAGCATATAGAAAGTTACAGAGCATGGATCAATGACTGGCCCCCCTCCCCCAAGGTACCCATCACCCAGCATGGCTGTCTTGCCTCCCTTGTCTAGCACTCCATCCTCTGCCCCCCAAAACTGATTATTTTTGGTAAAGGAGGTGCCTATTTCAGATGAGATGATCAGAGGAAGCCGCTCAGAGGAGGGGACATGTAATCTTGCATGGAATGTGAGCATCATTGGGAGGGGAGTGTTCTGGGTGGGAAGAAGAGCAGGGGCCAAGTTCCTGGGGAGGTAGGAGGCCTGCAGGATTGGGGGAAGAAGGAGGAACTGGTGGATGGAGGTGTCAATGAAGGTCTGAGTCCTCTGGGCTGCCCCCACTGTATGTGGGGGGAATAGAAGCCGGACCATGATGGAAGTGGACCCTCTGTGGGCTGCAGAGGCCCTGAGGGGGAGGCAAAGCCTGGTTTGAATCTCAGATCTGCACGTCCTTTGGTCACTCTGACCCTGATGCTGGGGAAGATTGAGGGCAGGAGGAGAAGGGGACGACAGAGGATGAGATAGTTGGATGGCATCATTGACTCCATGGAATCCAAGAGATAGTGAAGGACAGGGAAGTCTGGCGTGCTGCAGTCCATGGGGTCACGAAGAGTCGGACACGACCTAGCAACTGAACAAAAACAGCCACAACCTTGGATGCATCGCTTCCTGTGTCTGAACCATGGCCTCCCCCTCTGGAAGGAGGAGTCCAGCTCTCCACCTCTCCAGCTCACCTGCTTCCTTCCCCTTCCCCCCACCCCATCCTTCACACTTCTAAGGGGCTTCTGGTCAGCTCTGTGTTGCCCGGACATCTGGTGTTGACAATTCCAGTGAAGGAGCAGGAATCGGGGCTGTCCTGTCCCAGCTGCCTGCCTGGCCTCCAGCCTGTGTCTACCCCCATGTGGGCGCAGGAACTTGATGGGCCCCACCCAGGCCTCTCTCCCCATCTCTCGCTCTGACCAGAAGCCCAGCCCAGGTCCCAGCAAAGCCAGGCTGGTGGGGGTTGGGGGTGGGGCAGAAATGATGGGTTGATGTCAGTTTCTCTTCTATTCCCCTGCCCAGGGGCGACTTCTGGGCTGCACAGGCCTACTCTGGTCCCGAGGTCAGGGTGTTGGGCTGAGTGGGCCTGGGAAGGAGCTGTGTGATCCTAGGTGAGCCTCCTCACTTTGCTTTGGTTGACTTTTCACATCTGCAGAGTCAGGATGATGAAATCTGCCTCCTAGGTCTGTTGTGAGAATTAAATGAAGGATTTTGGAAGGAGCACGACCCACGGATGAATTCCTGATCGACTTGCTTGCTTTTGGGGTGACCTTATTCCACCTCTCTGGGCCTCAGTTTCCTAAACTGCAAAATAGGGGAAAAGAAGGCTGCCGGGAAGGGTTGTTGGGATTAAGCAGGGGCCAGGAGGCCCTCCTGGGATGTCACACTCCTCTCTCCCCTGCATCCCTCCCTTGCGTCCTTCTGGGACCGAGCTCAGGGGAGGAAAGAAGGGACCCTGTTCTCTCCCTCCGAGGGGGTGGTGATAAAGCCAGCCTTGCTGTCTGACTTGGCTGAGTCCCAGTTTCCCAATTGCCCCCTTCCCCCGGGATCAGCCCTCCCCGCCACTGGAGGACCACATGGGAGCCACAGTCTTTGCCCACATGCTCCTCAGGTCCAGAAGACCTGTCTCCACGCCTAACTATGGGCTCTCAAGTGTTTTCTGCTTCCAGCATCTTCAGAAGCAAGTCTGAGTCTTATACTTCACTTATAAGAGGAGAAAGTCAGGAGTCTAAATGAAAATCCAGATCTGTTGGACTCCAAAGCCAGGCTCTTTCTGATTTTGCTTTTCTATGTGTGCTGTGTGTGTGTGGAGGCTCTGCCTGCTCCTCTATCTACCCAGCCTGCAGGCAAAAAAGGGCCAGAAAACAACAGATGCTCAAGTGGCGAGGGGTGACTGTGCAAGGGAGAGAATGAATGAATGACTTACAAGCGAGGGAGTGAATGAATGAGTGAGTCTGCAGAGGCCCATTGTCCTCTCTTTCCAGAACTCCCCCTCCCCACCATGTTCTTCTACCCCAAACATGTTTACCACAGCCTACCATGGTCCCAGACTCCTCCTTTGCCCACCATGCAGCCATATAGGGGCTCCCAATAGACAGATCCTCACCTCACCTGCAGCCCACCTGCGTCCTCAGGATGCTCTAAGGAGGTTGCCTGGGCAACCGTAAGTTTCCAGTTGGAGCAAAAACTACCTGCCATGATTTGTGATGGAAAATGACAGGGGAAGAGCCAGCTGAGAAGGTTGCCATGGCAACTGGAATATTTAAGTCGAACGCCTGGGTCTCAGTGTGGGGAGATTACCACCCTTAGCAAGTCAAACAGACTGGGCCCCCTTGCCAGACAGTTCTGCCAATGCTTTGTTGTGCGTTTGTGGGGAGGGAGACTGCCAGGCCTGCCTTGAAGGGCCAAGACTCTTGCTCTCCTGTCTCTGGTTTCCTCCGATAGGCAATAAGCCCCAGGCGGCTTCACACAGGACAGCTTCCAATTGGACGGAGCTTCTGGAAAGGGGCTATTGTATCCTCCATCACCTCTGTATTGGGTTGCACTTTTGGCCACCATCTTACTGCCCCCCTCCTCTGTTAACTAGTTTGCCCTTTGTCCCCTGGCAGAAGTTGAAGAGGGCTCTCAGCACAGAGAATGTGGCCTTGGCTTTGTTAGGAACGGCTGCCGAGTGTGTTAATAGAATAAGGATCTCTCGAGGGAGAATGAGGGAGACGCCGAGGCTGGCAGGTGGCGAAGAGAGAGCCTGGCATCCTATCCACAAACAGACAAGGCCACTTAGAGGCCCTTTGGCTGCCCGGGGGGACTGAGTCCCACTGGGCTATTTTTGGGGCACTTGGTCTTGCAGGGCAGTTGGAGGGGGGCTGGCTGGGAAGAGACTGGGCCCCACAGCCTGGCGGCCTCCGTCCCGACTTCTGCACTCATCCTTCTCTCTGCTCCAGTCCTGCCCTATGACCTTGTGTGAAACCTGCTTACTCTCAGGTCAGGGATGACCCCAGGGCCGGCCTTACTTACCAGGTGGGCTGCACATATGAGCCCAACCTGCCCCCTCCATGGTCCCCTTGACTGCAGACAACCCAGCGACTCTGCCCTGCTCCCTACTCCCCCAAAGGCCCTCAGCTCGATCCTCGGGGCCTTTGCACCTGCAGAACCCCGCCTGGATCATGTTGCCTGGAACACCTTGCTCCCCTCCACCCTTGCACACTGGCCTGGATCACACCCTTTGCTCTGAATCAGGTCTCTGTGCCCTCCCTGGGAACTCGATGTCACTTTGTGTTCCCCTTCCTGCCCAGTGAGCACGTGATGGAGGAGGGGGCGGTGGCTGCTTCAGGTGACCCTGGAAAAGGGAGACTAGGGGGGTCACGTTTACCTCCAGGTGGGAAAGCGCCTGGCACCGGGCCGGGCCTCCATAACTGCAGTCGTCGCTCTGCTCCTTCTGTGTTACGAAGCCTCACTCCTCATCAACTTTCCAGCTCGTGGTTTGCCGTATGTATGTGTATTTCTGCTCAAGACCCACCTTCACCCACCCTCCAGGCAGTGACACTGGCGCCCGCGTGGCCTGTTCTTGTGCAAACAAAACACTTTTTAAATAATTCTGACACTCGTGGAGTTTGTTCTCCTTCAGAAATATTTCTTAGTGCCGTTTGCAGAGACGTGGATAGACCTAGAGACTGACATACAGTGCAAAGTAAGTCAGAGAGAAGCAAATGTCATATAATATTGCTTCTATACGAAATCTAGAAAAATGGTACAGAGAAACTTATTTGCAAAGCAGAAATAGAGACACAGATGTAGAGAATAAACATATAAATACAAAGCGGGGGAAGAGGGTGGGACGAACTGGGAGATTGGGATTGACATATATATACTACTAGGTATAAAATGGAAAACTAATGAGAACCTGCTGTATACCACAGGGAACCCTACTCAGTGCTCTGCTGCTGCTGCTAATTCGTTTCAGTCGTGTCCCACTCGGTGCGACCCCACAGACGGCAGCCCACCAGGCTCCACCGTCCCTGGGATTCTCCAGGCAAGAATACTGGAGTGGGTTGCCATTTCCTTCTCCAATGCATGGAAGGGAAAAGTGAAAGTGAAGTCGCTCAGTCGTCCGACTCTTAGCGACCCCATGGACTATAGGCCACCAGGCTCCTCCGTCCATGGGATTTTCCAGGCAAGAGTACTGGAGTGGGGTTGCCATTGCCTTCTCCGAACTCAGTGCTCTGCAGTGACCTAAAGGGGAAAGAAATCTAAAAAAGAGGGGATGTATGTCAACACATAGCTGATTCACTTGGCTGTACAGCAGAAACTAACACAATATTGTAACACAACTATACTCCAATAAAAATGAAAATAAAATAATAAAAAGACATATTTCTGCGTGATTTCTTTTTTTCACCTCCTCCTCTGCCTCATCCCCTCCCTCTACCCCACCCTCCGACCGAGCCTGGGAGATGTTCTTCAGGACCTCGCTTCACCCCAGGACTGGGGCCTCCCACAGCCCTTGATGGGTAAATATTTACACCTCGAGGGTGTCCTGGGGATTGTCACCTGCCTTCAGTTAAACAAACAGATGACACTGAAGGAAAATGGTCCCCTGAGTATCTGCCCCACCCGCCCCCTCTCTCCTGCCTTGACCCGATGGGGACAGCAAGAGCTAAGGTAGCTGAGTAGTTGTGTGAGCAAGAGCATGCTGTGTACAGTGGGAAATGCCTTTCCCATCTTAAGGCATTGCGGCTGTGACTCCTGCTGAGTTCAGAGAAGCTGAGCAAGTTGGGCAGGGCAGCACAGCCAAGAGACTGCCCTGCCTGCAGGACAGCAAGCCTGAGAAACTTTGCACAATTCATGAGCAGGTGTTGGGTGGACTCATCAGTGGCTCTGGGTTCCTGTATCAGCCTGGGCAGTCTGCCCACCTCTCTCTTGTTCCTAGGGCAGGGGGAGTAGTGGCTACCCTCTCTGGATGACAGCTCATTTCTGAGGTTCAGTTGGGGAGGGAGAGACAATGCCTGGGCAATCCAGCATATCTGGGGGGCTGGGGCTTGGTGGTACCTCTTGAACTAGGATTCTGGTTTATAGGAAAGTTCATCTGGAGGCAGCCCAAGCATTCTGCAGGGAGAAACCGTGGCATGGGTGGCAGGGGGCCAGGAAAATCCCTAGTAGCTCTTACTCTTAGCAAAGTGTGTCAACCATGCGGTTTCTTTGTGACCTAAATCCTGCTGTAGATGCACCAGAGAAACAGACTCCTCTGACCAATACTTACACAAAAGGGAAGTTCAGGCGATCTTTTTGGAGCATTAACAATTGGAGCCAGGCAGCCAAAGGCTGAGCTCTTTTTGTGCCCTTGCCTTCTTCTGTGACATGGGAACAGGAAAGAACTTGCCTTCTCTGAGCCTCGGTTTCCTCATCTGTAGGATGGGGGTGATGATAATCTAACCCAAAAGCAATTGTGTTCCGTGGGGTCCAGTCTTGGCCTGGTGACGCATGCAACGAGGCAACCAGGAAGTAGTCAAAGGAACCTCAGATCTTTACCTTTTGACTTTCCAGGAAATCTCAAAGTGGGTGACACGGTTGGGGTCAGGGAGAAGTTTATTCCTCATTTATAACAACATTTAGAAATTTTTTCTCCTAAACCTACTCCCCCACTGCCTGTACCTTGCTCAGTGGATGATGGTGCAGCATCGCAGGACCCAGGTGGATGCTGGTTACTGTCACTCTTTCCAGCACCCTCCCAGGCTCTGGAAAGGGGGCCTGGTCCCCAGGAGCAGGTTTGACTGCCCCAGCTTTTAAAGAGTTTAAAAACCTGCATAGGGAGGGCTGGTGCCCAGGTCCACTTGCATGCCAGCTTTCTCTTTCATTGTTTCAGTGGCCCTCAGGTTGTTCCTTTCAAATGTCAGCCCTCTGGGATATGGAAAATGGGATTCAATTACAGCAGCTTGTGGGGAGCACTGGGCCTGTTAGAGAAAGGCCCTCCTCCCACCTCTGGAAGACTCAGAGCCTCCCCAGACAGAAAGGGGCATAACAGTACCGACCCCAGCCAGGGAACCAGCCAGTGGTTCCTCCCCAGGCAACTCTAGAAGTCTAATCTTCTAGAGTCTGGTCTTAAATATTTTAGTGGTTTGTACACAGTGTTTCTATAGATGCCCCTGACTTCCACAGGGAGGGATTATTACTCCCAGTTCACAGATGGGAAAACTGAAATTCAGAGGAAAGTTCAATGAGGGACTAGATACAAAACTCCATGCACAGAGCTGCACACCTCATATTCCTTTCTCATTTAGTTTGAACAGCATTCCAGTGAGGAAGGAATCCTCCATTTTGTGCATAAGAAAATAGGCTCAGAGAGGATTAGGCTCAGAGAGGTTAGGGAAGGGGCTGAAGCTTGCCCAACTGGTGGATGGCAGAACTGGGCAGCGTTTGGCCTGCCTCTGGGTCTGAGTTTGGTCTTGTGTTTATCTCTGCGTGTTCCAGGACCGCATGGACTCTCACCTGGGCTCCACCAGAGATCTCTGACTGTCGGTCTCCCTCTCTCCTTGCTCAGTGCTGAGGGGAACTTCCAGTGGGATCCCACCATCTGAGCCAGATTGTTCAGCAAGGATTCTCTTCTCTCCCCTTCCCAGGGAAGGCTTTGCTTCTCTGTCTCACTGATTTGGGGATCAGTCACATGACTTGCTTTGGCCAGTGGAATAAACCACAGCATAAGCAGAGGCCTTAAATGTATGTGTATGGTGTGGTCTGGCCTCTTGCACTCCTGGCCTCTTGCACACGATTCCCCAGGAAAATGCTGGTCCAAGGAGGAGGAGAGACATGTGGAGCAGACCTGGGTACTATCACAGCCACGAGTTGAGCCCACCCACCCAACCTGCAACCTGAAACAGACCAGCCCAGAGATCCATTCAAGAGAAAAATAAACTGTTGTTATGAGCTTTGGGGGTGCTTTGTTAGGCAGCATTATTGCAGCAGTAGTTGCCTAATACACTTATGACATATGAAAGGGTCCCTACAGCAGTATCCACCCCACACCTCTTCCACATGCCTCCAAGCTATCCAGATAAAGATATATATATATATAGATAGATAGATAGATATTTGGTGAGGTCATGGAAACAGCTTTGAAGGGTAAAGTTGGAGAGGAATGCCAGCCAGGAGTGATGTGCAGACCCCAAAGTGTGTAAAAGGGAGAAGGGAGTGAAAGAACATACCTGAACTTCCCACCCTCTCTTTTCTTCAATGACAGACCATCTCTTTCCTATGGGAATACATTTCCATTCCTTAGAAGGAGAAAAATGCTCCCATCCTCCACCCCTTATTCAGGGGGTGGGTCTGTCACTCAAACCTGGCCAATGAGAATGTCTGCTGTCCCCTTAGCCATAGCTCAGGAATGGACACATGTCTTTGTCCCAGTAGAATCCTCCCTGGGGAGTTTTGCAGCACTCTTTTGCTGGCTTGTAGGCTTCATACTTACTATATGAGGACAGTCTGTTTACAAGATGAAATGAGAAATAGAGCTCTGGTGATGTCATCTGAGACCCTTGAATCAGCCAGACCCAAAGCCCACCCTAATGGCAGGAGTCCTGAGACTATGGGAAGCCAGGAAGGAAGGGTGGGAGGAGGAGGGAGGAAGAGGAGAACTGCAGGCCAGGCAAGCAGGCTGAGAAGCATCCCTGCATAGTGTCTACCCCTGCAGATGCTCCATGAGGGAAGGAAAGAAGGGTACTAGCGGAGCCATGTGTTCTGAAGGCAGTATAAGCTTTTTGGTTCTCCAGGGCTGATGAAGAGGGGTTGTCGCATGGGGTGGCCCTGAAGATCTCGTTGTCTGAAAGTTTAGGGATTGAGCAAGATTGTCCAGTGGGGCTGTGGGCCCAACTCCAGGACTAGAGGGGTAGAGGGGATGAGGGTCCCTTAAAGGCTTGGGCCATAAGCCCCCTAAACCAAAGATTAGGGGATCATGGATAGTTGGCCTTGGGGATATCTAGACCTGAATTGATCTTACTGTGACCACACTTGGTGGCAGGGATCGAAGGTTTTGTAGAGGGACCCACTGTTCTGCACAAGTATGCTTGAGCCACCAGAACAAAGCATCCTAGACTGGGGGCTTAAACAGCAGAGATTTATGTTCTTGCAGTTCTGGAGACTAGAGTCCACGATCAAGGTGTCGGCAGTGTGGGTTTCTTCCGAGGCCTCTCCTCTTGGCTTGGAGATGGCCATGTGTCTTCACCTACCTTTCCTCTGTGCCTGTACGTGACTGTGTCCAAAGCTCCTCTGATTTTATATATATTTATTTATTTATTTATTTGGCTGTGTCAAGTCTTAGTTGCAGCACTCGGCGGGGGTGTGTGTGTGTGTGTTTTTGTTGCATCACGTGGGATTTCACTGCAGCACACGGACTCTCTAGTGGTGGTGTTCTGGCTCAGTAGTTGCAACACTCAGGCTTAGTTGCTCCACGACATGTGCGATCTTAGTTCTCCAACCAGGGATTGAACCCCCATCCTCTGCATTGCAAGGCAGATTCTTAAACCACTGGACAAACAGGAAAATCTCTAAGCTCCTGTTCTTAAAAGGACATCAGTCACATTGGATTAGGTTCTGCCCTAAAGATCTCTTTTTCTCTTTAATCACCTCTTTAATCTCCAAATCCAGTCACATTCATAGGTCTTGTGGTAAGGACTTCAACTCATGGATTTGGGGGGAGCACAGTTCATCCATGATAGCTGTGCAGTGGCAGCCCCCACAGCTGAGGCCAAGGCCACCTCTGTTTTCCAGGGACCAGGTAACCTTGGGGCTCTGTGGCACCCACAGGAAGGGGACAGAACAGAAAGTCTCCCCCTCCCCCGGTCTGCCCCAAGGATTTCCTGCTAATCTTGGGAGTGGGTTGAGCAGCATTTGATTCCACTTGCTAATTTTTTTTTTAATATTTATTTATTCATTTGGCTGCATTAGATCTTTAGTTACGTACTCAGGCTCTTCATTGTGGAGCTGGGGGTTCCCTCTGGTTGCATGACTTGGGCTTAGTTGCCTCACATCATGTGGGATCTTAGTTCTCAGACAATGGATTGAACACACAACCCCGGTAATGGAAGGTGGATTCTTAACCACCAGACCATCAGGGAAGTTCCCCCTCCATGTTTATTATTATAAGCATTTCAGTTTACTCCTTGAGTAGGTAATACAGGTGCATAGAACAGAATGCACAAGGCTTAGAGGTATTCAGAGAAAGAGCCTCCTCCTTTTCCACCCCTCGTGCGGCTTACCCCTCGTGAGTCTTAGTTGTAGGTTGCCCTCCCCAGACACACTTCCTGGGGAGCCCTTGCATTGTCTCTTAGACCAGAGCTTCTCAGCTTGGGTTGCACACTAGAATCTCCTGGGGAGTTTAAGGGTCCTGATGGCCAAGTCCCACCCCCATGTCAAGGCAGGCCCAGCACTGGTGCTTTGAAATGCTCCCCACTGATTCCTCAGGCAGGCACGGCTCTGCCTGCTCCCTGGCTCTGTGACCACCTGCATCTCAGTCCAAGAAGAAGAAGAGGGAGGGAAGGAGGATGCTAGGCTTGCCTGGGTACCAGACCCTTGCAGGCACACTCTGGCTTCCTTTTTGTGACACCCATGCCAGGTAGTATCGTTGCCATCCCTGTTTCACAGGTGAGGAAGGTGGTACTTGGAGGGGCCATACAATCCACCCAGGTCCCCCAGCCAGTAATGGGGGAGCAGAATCCCGGCTTGAGAGGGTGGCTCTGATATCTTCCTTCTTGGGGCCACGCTGATGGAAGGATAATAATAAAGCTGCCGCTCAGAGATTGTGGGACTGAGCTGTGTTAATGGAGAGAAAAGGGTTCAGGAATCAGCCAGGCAGCCTCTTACTGACACGCACATTCATCCAAGTGCTGAGAGGGGACCAGAGAGCATCGGGGCCCAATCTGTCTTCCTTTGATCAAGCTTTCCCTCTGCCTCCAGCTTTTGTTTTCCCCCCTCCTCCCTCTCTCGTTCACCTGCTGAACATTTTCTCTCTGCTCTTTCAGACTTTCATTCTGGAACGCTCTGCGCCCACCCTCATCCCCTGCCCCCAGCTCCTCCCTCATTCTGCCTTTATCCTCTGTCAGATCCAGTTCTTCAGTCTGCTACTCTGTTCCTGCCTGAGGGGCTCAGGGGCTGACCCACTAATTAAAGGGGCCCAGTTTCCTGAAGGGAGAAGTGGAGGAGATATGACAAGCTCTCAGCCCTGAAAAGCAGTGGAGAGGAGGCAAATGGTCTCCCTCAGTCCCCAGCCCCAGCCTTTGCTAGGTATCTTTTATCCCATCTACCCTTCCATCCATCCATCCACCCACTCACTCATGTACCCACTCACCCATCCACCCACTCACCCATTCGTCCATCCATCCACTCACCCATCTATCTATCCATTTATCCCTCACCATCCATCCACCCATACATCCACTCATTCAACCACCCACCCATTCATCTATCTATCCACTCACCCATTCATCCACCCATCCACTCCTCTATCCATCCTTATTTGTCTTGTGTGCCAGGCCCTGGAGATACAGCCACGAACAAGAGAAACACAGCCCCTCTCCTCATCCGTCCAGAAGACATCCATTAATGACTGTATTAAACAAAATGCTATAGGACAACGCTCGGCTCTGGAGAAGGTAGCCTTTCGCAGTAACATTCAGGGTTAAGAAGGCAGACTCTGTGTTGACAGAGAGGTACACATGACGGAGCAGGAAGTCTGGCTGTCTCTGGGTCCCTGCTAGATGCCTCTTTGTATATTGTGCGCATTCACTTGTTAGAGGCTCAGCGGGGCCTGGGGGGCTGGTGCTGCCATCCTCCTCTAAGCAGATGAGGCCCAGGCACAGACTGGTGAAGTAAATTCCCAAAGTCACAGAGCTGCGGCAGAACCAACTGAGGCATTTTTGCTGGGCTAATACAGGAGGGGGTCTTGGACTGTGTCGTTCAGGGTTGGGTAGATCATATCCTCCCATGGGACTGTCCTGGGGCATGTCCATCCTGCCAGCTCAGCTCTTAGAAGATGTCTGGGGCCATAGTGGACCACCAGGGACAGTAACAGCTCTGAGCAGTCTCTAGAGGAGATGGGGGAGGTAGAGTCTGCTTACCCTCTTTAGGAGGAAAAGAGAATAGAGGCTGAGAGCTGAACCTTAGGGCCAGTCTCCAGGTTCAAATCCTAACTCTGCCTTTTTATTAGCTCTGTGGCCTTTGGCAAGTTACTTGACCTCTCTGTGCATTATTTTTTTCATCTATAAAATCAGAAGGACAAAGTGCCTCCCTCAAGGTTGCTGTGAGGGTGAAGGGATAATCGTGCCAGGGTATTTTGCAACTGTTCAGTCACTAAGTCATGTCTGACTCTTTGCAACCCTGTGGACTGCAGCATGCCAGCTTTCTCTATGCTCCACTATCTCCTGGAATTTGCTCAAACTCATGTCCTTTGAGTTGGTGATGCCATCCAACCATGTCGTCTACTGTTGCTCCCTTCTCCTCCTGCCCTCAATCTTTCCCAGCATCAGGGTCTTTTCCAATGAGTTGACTCTTCATATCAGGTGGCCAAAGTATTGGAGCTTCAGCTTTAACATCAGTCCCTAGCCTTGTGTTATTCATAATTTTATGTGAGAGACTGTGAGCACGTTCCTCGGTCCCTCCAAGCCCCGGTTTGGTATCATATGTGATGGGAATAAACCCAGCATGGACCTCACATGTGAAAGAGGCTCACGGAGGCGGGGACCCCCAAGCATCCAAGGGATGGATACTTCTGGACAAAGGCGTAGGTTCTGGGAGTGCTTGGGAGGCCAGCACTTTATATATATATGATTTTTAGTCCATTTTCTTGGGATGTAATTTACTAAAGTCTAGCATTTTTAGTGCCCAGATCTGCAAGTTTCGACAAACGCACTCCACTGTGTAACTGCCACAATTAAGACACAGAACAGCTTTTTAAATGCTCTCTTCTCAGCTTCTAAGTATCTCCATGTGCTGCACTTAAGAAGCAGGCTGCCCATGCTCGGCAGAGGGAGGACAGAGTCGCTTTGGGAGTCTGAGCTGTGGACCAGGCCTGGCTGTGACGTCTGCCCCTGTGTCTGAGAGCACTGGGCAAGGAGGAATTTGAGGCCAAGGACAGGTTGTGCCCGAAGCAGGGAGGGAATATTCCAGGCCCAGGAGGCAGCCTCAGGCTGCCTCTGTCCTGGACGACTGAGTCTGTCACTGCCTGGGGCAGATGTAGGGCCGGCAGCCTCCATGGGGACCATGGGCAGGGCTGGCATCCATGCGTTCCTGTCCTGGGTCTTACTGCTTCTTTGAACACAGCCTTCGGGCATTCAGGGACACCTGCAGAGTCAGGGATGGCTTTGAGGGGCTGGACAGCTGTGCCAGCTCAGGAAGTCAGCATATGACGGACACGGGGACCCCAAGAAAGGCCCAGGAACACCACATGTTTTTGAGGGAGCAGGAGGTGAGGGGACTTCACTTTGTGTGCTGCGAAGGGTCCTACCAGGCTGACCCGGCTCCCCTGTTTTGGGGGCCTGACTGCTGCCACTCGAGTCATGTCTTTGCCTCAGGGACACCCAGGGTAAATGTGCATTCAGTGAGTTGGCTACACATGTGACAAGTGCATGCTGGACTCTAGGGCCCAAAGTCCCTGAGTTCAAATCCTCACTTCACCCCTGACAGGCTCCCGGACAAATGTATGCCTTCTGGGAATATTTGAGAAAATTGTTTATCCTCTCTGGGCCTCAGTTTTCTCATCTATGAGATAAGGATACTAATAATACCTATCTTACAGAGTTGTGGGATTTAAATGAGAAAACACTTAGAAGAGTGCCTGGTACATAGTACCTGGTACAGGTTTATTTTTGTTGTTTAGTCATGAAGTTGTGTCCGACTCTTTTTCAACCCCTTGGACTGTCGCCCAATGGTTTCCTCTGTCCATGGGATTTCCCAGGCAAGAATACTAGAGGGCTGCCATTTCCTTCTCCAGGGGATCTTCCCAACCCAGTGATCAAACCGGTGTCTCCTGCTTGGCAGGTGGATTCTTTACCACTGAGCCAGCTGTGATAAGTATTAGCTGCTATTATTTCCATTGTTATCTTAAGTGGGGGGAGAAACTCAGGTTCTGGTTCCATCTGTGCCACTAACAGGCTGTGTGACCTGGGCAATTCATGTGCCCTCTCTGAGCCTTTGCTCCTACATATATGATTATTAGACAATAGAAGCAATAGTGCTGCTTAGTTACTAAGTGGTGTCCTACTCTTCTCAACCCTGTGGACTGTAGACTGCCAGGCTCCTCTGTCCATGGGATTTTCCAGGCAACAATACTGGAGTGGGTAGCCATTCCTTTCACCAGAAACGATAGTAATAGTGATACTTATAGAGGTCTCTGCTTCAGCCCATGCTACATACTTTATATTCTTTGTCTTATTTGATGCTCATAACGTGTCTTTATGGTAAGGTTTTTAAAAAACTTTTAAAAAAACAATATTATTTTATTGAAATATTGTTGATTTTACAATGCTGTGTTAATTTTTGCTGTATAACAAAGTGATTCAGTTTTATATATATGTGTGTGTGTGTTAATTGCTCAGTCACGTCCGACTCTGCGACCCTACGGACTGTAGCCCACCAGGCTCCTCTGTCCATGGGATTCTCCAGGCAAGAATACTGGAGTGGATTGCCATACCCTTCTCCAGGGGATCTTCCCAATTCAGGGATCGAACCCTGGTCTCCTGCATTGCAGGCAGATTCTTTACTGTTTGAGCTACAAGGAAATCCCAAACAGTCCATAGAATTCTCTAGGCCAGAATACTGGAGTGGGTAGCCGTTCCCTTCTCCAGGGGATCTTCCCAACCCAGGGATCCAACCCAGGTCTGCTGCATTGCAGGCAGATTCTTTACCAGCTGAGCCACAAGGGGAGCCCAAGAATACTGGAGTGGGTAGCCTTTCCCTTCTCCAGTGGATCTTCCTGACCCAGGAATCAGATCGGGGTCTCCTGCATTGCAGGCGGATTCTTTACCAGCTGAGCCATCAGGGAAGCCCCTGAGATATATATATATATATATATATTCCCTTATGGCTTATTATAGGACATTGAATATAGTTCCCTGTACTATAGAGTAAGACCTTGTTGTTTATCCATTCTATCTGTAATAGTTTGCATCTGCTAACTTCAAACTCCCGATCCTCCCCCTCCCCACTCCCCCACACCCTGGGCACCACAGTCTCTTCTCTCTCTCTGTGAGTCTGTTTCTGTTTCATAGATACATTCATTTGCGTCATGTTCTAGATTCCACATATGAGTGATATCATAAGTTTGTCTTTCTCTTTCTGACTAACTTTACTTAGTATGATAATCTCTAGGTCCATCCATGTTGCTGCAAATGGCGTTATTTCATTCTTTTTTATGGCTGAGCAGTATTCCATTGTACATATGTACGACATCTTCTTTATGCAATCATCTCTTGGTGAACATTTAGTTTGCTTCCACATCTCGGCTATTGTAAATTGTGCTGCAGTGAACACTGGGGCGCATGTAGCTTTTCAAATTATAGTTTTGTCCGGATATATGCTCAGCAGTGGGATGGTAGGATCATACAACAACTCTAATTTCAGTTTTGTGAGGAACCTCCATCTGTTTTTGTATGGCAAGGTTTCAATACTCCCTTTTACAGATAAGGAAACTGCGGTTCAGAGAGAATAAATAGCCTGCCCAAGATCACCTATTTGTAAGTGGCTGAGACCAAAGTTGAGCCCACACTGACCTTAATCTAAGACCCAAGTGTTTAACTGCTATCTTTCACTGCCTCCACTTTCAATTGAAATCAGGGTGACAGGCTCAGTAGAGGGGAAACACAGACTCAGGCAGCCAGGCTGACGGTGTAGTCTGCCTGAGGCCTGGGAGACAGCAGACAGGATGAAGAAGTCAACGCAAGGCCAGTAACACGACAGAGGGGTGGCCTGGAGGACGTAGGGATGCTGACTTGGAGGCCTCCCCTGGATGTGTCCCCCACCTTCCCCTCCACCAGGAGCACAACCAGCTGGAGTGTCAGGGTCAGGTCATGCATAAATTTCCCCTCCCAGGGGAAGCAAGGAGGCTGGAGAGAGTAATGCTCAACCTAAAGGAATAACTCAGTAGTGACAGGGGACCCAACTTCACAAGCGAGCTCTCAGCCTTTCTCAGTGCTCAATTGTTGAAGCCTCCTGCTTACACAGAGCCCAATATGCCTCCTTTCATTAGCCCTGCTTTGCCCATGGGGGTCCTCCCAGGTCTAGTTACTTTCCTCTTTCCGGCGAGTGCCTTGCAAGTTTTGAAGACAGAGCTCATCCATCCCCCACTGTCCTTTCTGGTCTCTGGGATCCCATAGCATTTCCAACTCTATTCATTTCTTTTTCAGATACTTCCTGATATTATTTTTAAAGGTTTTCGTCTTCTGTCATGGAGATTCCAATTAAGCAAATCATTTCAACCAGAGAGTTCGCTTTGGCCAGGCATTATCCACAATCCTAAGGAGGTAGAGGAAGACAGACCTTCCTTTGTCTGAGCCCGCTGACAAACCACTTGTACACTCAGCCTCCTCCAGAAAGCCTTCCCTGATTCCTGGGTTGGCATAGGAGTCCCTCTTCTAGGCTTACATAGCCTCCAGACTACTCTGCCATGACATTTAGCACATTCTTTTAAAAAACTATTGTCATTTTTGGCCATGCCACATGGCATGTGGGATCTTAGTTCCCCAACCAGGGAATGAACCCATGCCTCCTGCAGTGAAAGCATAGGGTCTTAACCAGTGGACCTCCAGGAAAGTCCCCACTTAGCACATTCTTGACCTCCCTTTGTCTCCTGCCCTAGATCATAAGCCCTGAGAGGACAAGGACTGTGTGTTGGTCACCGTGGCTATGCCCAGCTTGGAGCTGGCGTGTGAGCTGCTTGGTGCATGTTTGTTTTCTCCACAAACAAGCTGTTATACAGGTGGTTCTCAGAAGACCCAAAAGGAAGGGAACTTCTTTGCCATTTCTGTAGGTGAGAATAGTGCTCACGACATTAATCTCTGCCTGGGGTGGCCTCCACTCTCTCTGGTCTTACGTCTCTTCCTCGCTCCCCATCTCAAGCTGCAGTACAGGAGTCTGGCATGCCTCTGGCCCCCAGAGCATCATGGCAGAATCAGTCATGGCAAAGTCAGTCAAACATCTGCTTTTGCAGAGACTTGGGATCCTGGCTCAGCCACGAACCAGCTGGGTGGCCTTGGGCAAGGGACTTAACCTTTTGGAATCTGAGTTTCCCTGTTTATAAATGGAAACCACTGTTTTTTTATCGGGTTATTGTGACGGGTGAAGGAATTTAGGCCTGCCAAGAATCTGACGCATAGTAAATGTGCCACAAACTTTAGTTCTCACCTTTCACCAAACGGGACTCTGCCAATCTTTCACCTTAGACTTGGGGATGGAGGACAGTGGTGGAGGATGGGGTGGGAGATGTCGGACGGCTTGGATACCCAGTGGCTTTCTTAAGTTGGGCTTGGCATTCCCATGCGGCAAGTCCCAGGGGACTGGGAGAAATCTGGGAAGTGACCTGCAAGGAGACCCAGGACAACCGTCTCAGACCAGAGGCTTGATTTCCCAGGCCACGGGGCAAGTGCAGATTGATCAGCATCTCAAACCGCACCCTTGACTGAAGATAACGCTGACGTCCACAGAGGTCAGATGACTTGTCCAAGGTCACATAGCAGATGGTCCCAGCTCGCCAGAGTCACAGCCTTTTTTTTTCTCCCTCCTCCTTGTCCAAGAATGTCTCCTTAATGGTTTCTCCTTGGAGATGATTAGTCCATGAGTTGTTTCTTTTGTTCTTTTTGTAAATTTATTTTTTTATTGAAGTATAGTTGATTTATAATGTGTTAATTGCTGCTGTACAGCAAAGTGACTCAGTCATACACACACATATTAGATACTTTCTCTTCTATATTCTTTTCCATTATGGTTTATTCCAGGATATTGAATATAGTTCCCTGTGCTATGCAATAGAACCTTGTTCTTTATATATTCTATATATACAAGTTTGCATCTACTAAGTCCAAACTCCCAAACCGTCCCTCTCACCCGACCCTTGACAAGCACAGGTCTGTTTTCTCAGTCTGTGAGTCTGTTCTGTTTTGTAGATAGGTTCATTTGTACCATATTTTAGATTCCACATGTAAGTGATATCATATGGTATTTGTCTTTTTCTTTCTGACTTACTTCACTTAGTATCATCATCTTTGTGTCCTTTCTTATTGGTGTTGTTTACTTAATGAGTCTTGTCTGACTCTTTGTGACCCCATGGACTGTAGCCCAAAAGGCTCCTCTGTCCATGGAACTCTCCAGGCAAGAAGACTGGAGAAGGTTGCAATTCCCTTCTCCAGGGGATCGTCCCAACCCAGGGATCAAACCCAGGTCTCCTGCACTGGCAGGCAGATTCTTTACCACTGAGTCACCAGGGAAGCCCTCTATGTCCATTCATGTTGTTGCAAATGGCGTTACTTCACTCTTTTTAACAGCTGAGTGGTACTCCTCTGTACATATATATCACATCTTTTTTATCCATTCATCTGTCGATTGACACTTAGGTTGCTTCTGCGTCTTGGCTACTATGAACATAGGGGTGCACATATCTTTTGAATTATAGTTTGGGCATGAGTTGCTTCTTTATCCCCCCAGTGACACAGAGCTAGCCAATCCTCTAGCTGTGTTGGAGGAAGCCTGGAGATGGTAGGAAGTTCTGTGGAAGGTCTGTCCCTTGTCTTTGCATGCACCATGCCCTCTCCTTCCATACCTTTGCCCTCGTAGTTTCCTCTGAGCTGTCAGGCAGGCTGGAGGCTCCCACATACTGTCCCAGGGGCTCCCAGGGTGCAGCTACTGAGCTGCCAGACAAGAGACCAGCTACCCATCGGCTGCCCTTGCCAGGCTGCAAGCTCCTTGAGAGCAAGTGTGTTATTGTCATTAGCACCATCTTGAGAACAGCTGCCCTTGTGCTGGTCACCGTGTTCAGTACTATGACGTAATGAAACAGTTGTGCCCATGTAACACGGGAGGAAGGGAGTGGTGGCTTAGGTAACCTGCCAGGGTCAGCCAGCTAGTTGCACTGAGAATGAAACCTTAACCCAGGGACTTCCCTGGCATCCAGTGGTTGAGACTTCGCCTTTCAATTCAGGGGGTACAGGTTTGATCCCTTGTCTGGGAGCTAAGAACCCACATGCTTTGCAGCAAAAAATCCAAAACATAGGACAGAAGCAGTATTGTAACACTCCAATAAAGACTTTAAAAAAAATCTTCAAAAATAATCAAAAAGTCTTTAAAAATAAACAAACAAAGAAACTCAGTGCCTAGTGTCCTGATCTATGCACCCAATGCTAACATTTCCGGTGTTCTAATTATTTGCCTTCTCTTGTGTTGTTGGAAGAGGGTGTTTGCTATGACCAGTGTGTTCTCTTGGCAAAACTCTATTAGCCTCTGCCCTACTTCATTCTGTACTCCAAGGCCAAATTTGCCTGTTACTCCAGGTGTTTCTCTACACATGGACATCACCAGATGGTCAACACCGAAATCAGATTGATTATATTCTTTGCAGCCAAAGATGGAGAAGCTCTATACAGTCAGCAAAAACAAGACCGGGAGTGGATTGTGGCTCAGATCATGAACTCCTTATTGCCAAATTCAGACTTAAATTGAAGAAAGTAGGGAAAACCACTAGACCATGCAGGTATGACCTAAATCAAATCCCTTATGATTATACGGCGGAAATGAGAAACAAATTTAAGAGACTAGATCTGATAGACAGAGTGCCTGATGAACTATGGACGGAGGTTCGTGACATTGTACAGGAGACAGGGATCAAGACCATCCCCATGGAAAAGAAATGCAAAAAGGCAAAATGGCTGTCTGAGGAGGCCTTACAAATAGCTGTGAAAAGACGGGAAGTGAAAAGCAAAGGAGAAAAGGAAAGATATTCCCATTTGAATTCAGAGTTCCAAAAAATAGCAAGGAGATATAAGAAAGCCTTCCTCAGCGATCAATGCAAAGAAATAGAGGAAAACAATAGAATGGAAAAGACTAGAGATCTCTTCAAGAAAATTAGAGATACCAAGGGAACATCTCATGCAAAGATGGGCTCAATAAAGGACAGAAATGGTATGGACCTGACAGAAGCAGAAGATATTATGAAGAGGTGGCAAGAATACACAGAAGAACTGTACAAAAAAGATTTTCATGACCCAGATAATCACGATGGTGTGATCACTCACCTAGAGCCAGACCTTCTGGAATGTGAAGTCAAGTGGGCCTTAGGAAGCATCACTACGAACAAAGCTAGTGGAGGTGATGGAATTCCAGTTGAGCTATTTCAAATCCTGAAAGATGATGCTGTGAAAGTGCTGCACTCAATATGCCAGCAAATCTGGAAAACTCAGCAGTGGCCACAGGACTGGAAAAGGTCAGTTTTCATTCCAATCCCAAAGAAAGGCAATGCCAAAGAATGCTCAAACTACTGCACAATTGCACTCATCTCACACGCTAGTAAAGTAATGCTCAAAATTCTCCAAGCCAGGCTTCAGCAGTACATGAACCGTGAACTTCCAGATGTTCAAGCTGGTTTTAGAAAAGGCAGAGGAACCAGAGATCAAATTGCCAACATCTGCTGGATCATCGAAAAAGCAAGAGAGTTCCATAAAAACATCTATTTCTGCTTTATTGACTATGCCAAAGCCTGTGTGGATCACAATAAACGGTGGAAAATTCTTCAAGAGATGGGAATACCAGACCACCTGACCTGTCTCTTGAGAAACCTGTATGCAGATCAGGAAGCAACAGTTAGAACTGGACATGGAACAACAGACTGGTTCCAAATAGGAAAAGGAGTACGTCAAGGCTGTACGTTGTCACCCTGTTTATTTAACTTCTATGCAAAGTACATCATGAGAAACGCTGGGCTCAATGAAGCACAAGCTGGAATCAAGATTGCTGGGAGAAATATCAATAACCTCAGATATGCAGGTGACACCACCCTTATGGCAGAAAGTGAAGAGGAACTAAAAAGCTTCTTGATGAAAGTGAGAAAGGAGAGTGAAAAAGTTGGCTTAAAGCTCAACATTCAGAAAACTAAGATCATGGCATGTGGTCCCATCACTTCATGGGAAATGGATGGGGAAACAGTGGTTGACTTTATTTTTGGGGGCTCCAAAATCACTGCAGATGGTGATTGCAGCCATGAAATTAAAAGACGCTTACTCCTTGGAAGGAAGGTTATGACCAACCTAGATAAGCATATTAAAAAGCAGAGACATTACTTTGCCAACAAAGGTCCATCTAGTCAAGGCTATGGTTTTTCCAGTAGTCATGTATGGATGTGAGAGTTGGACTGTGAAGAAAGCTGAGTGCCAAAGAATTGATGCTTTTGAACTGTGGTGTTGGAGAAGACTCTTGAGAGTCCCTTGGACTGCAAGGAGATCCAACCAGTCCATCCTATAAGAGATCAGTCCTGGGTGTTCATTGGAAGGGCTGATATTGAAGCTGAAACTCCAATACTTTGGCCACCTCATGCGAAGAGTTGACTCACTGGAAAAGACCCTGATGCTGGGAAGGATTAGGGGAAGGAGGAGAAGGGGACGACAGAGGATGAGATGGCTGGATGGCATCACCGACTCGATGGACATGAGTTTGGGTAGACTCCAGGAGTTGGTGACGGACAGAGAGGCCTGGCGTGCTGCAATTCATGGGGTCGCAAAGAGCCAGACATGACTGAGCTACTGAACTGAACTGAATTATTTGCCAGACACAATTCTAAACACTTAATATATCCTGACTTGTTTCCTCGGTACAATGACCCTATGAGGTAGGCACTGCTACTGCTCCCATCTCTCAGATGAGAAGACAGAGGCAGACGGAGGTTCTGTTTCTTCCCCAAGGCCACATAGATAATAAGTGACAGAAAATGAAAATGAAGATCGCTCAGTCATATCCGACTCTTTGCGACCCCATGGACTATACAGTCCATGGAATTCTCCAGGCCAGAATACTGGAGTGGGTAGCCGTTCCCTTCTCCAGGGGATCTTCCCAACCCAGGGATCCAACCCAAGTCTCCTGCATTGCAGGCAGATTCTTTACCAGCTTAGCCACAAGGGAAGCCCAAGAATACTGGAGTGGGTAGCCTATCCCTTCTCCAGGGGATCTTCCAGACCCAGAAATTGAACCAGGGTCTCCAGCATTGCAGGCAGATTCTTTACCAATTGAGCTATGAAGGAAGCCACAAGTGACAGAGGTAGGATTTAAACCTGATGGGGCTGGCTCCCGAGACCACGTTCATACCCAGGATGCTCTTGGTGAGAAACCCTCAGAGATACTAAGGCTGATAGTGCGTGAAGAGGTAGGTTGGGGGAGAGCGGGGTGTCTCCCTCAGGGGTTACCACAAGGGAGGCGATGTGAAAGGCAGGGCAGGAGTGAGCTGTGGGGAGGGACAGAGTCCTCCCCTTGGCACACAACAGCATTCTTCCCTCACCTGGTCCTGCCTGGGCTTCTGAAAGTTAAGATGTGGGGCAAGCAGCCAGGTCCTTTCTACCCAACACAGGCCCTGCTCTAGACTGGTCTTCTCTTTGAGGTTCTCAAGAACCACAGTGACGGAGGATGTGGCAAAGGGCAGGACCATTCTATCTACTTTCCTTACCCTCCTCCTGACTTCTGGCCACCTCTGCCCCACGGCGTCTGGAGAGGGAAAGGGGAAGGCACAGATTTGGAAATCAGAAGCCAGGTCTCTATAGGCTCTCCCTCCCCTCCTCCACTCAGCTGGGGCAGGAGAACAGAGTGATTAGAACTGTGGGCTCTGGAGCCTGACTCGCTTTCAATGCCAGCTCTGTCACTTGGGCACATGGAGCTCCTAGGGAGGAGGACCCCAGCAGGGGGAAATTAAAGCTATTTGGGTAAAGACGGGGGTGAGGGGGAATGAGGTGAGGCTGACGAGTCCACTGGGAGGTGGTGCCGTATGAGGCGGCAAGAGCAGGTCTTGAAAGTTTGGGTGCCGAGGCCAGGGCATCTGATCTTGTCCTGTAGGCAGTGGGAGGCACTGCAAGGTCCTACACAGGGTAGAGGCTGGTCAGATTAGCATCTAATTTCTACAGACTCTGCTGTGTAACACGGAACAAGTGTCTCCTCTCCTCTATCAAGCGAGGCAGCTGGGCTTGTTGGTCCTAAGGTCCCATCTAGTTTCTGTATCTGGTTAAGAGGCAGGGCCTGGGCATGGGGTCAGCAGGGTGCCAATCCCCCCAGGAGGGGTCTCAGGGCCATGGGAAGACCCTCGTTCCCAAAGCACTGCTAGTGCAAGCACCACAGGGCAGAGTTCTCCATCCGGTGCTAGGATGGTCCGGTCCTCACCTTGATCTACTTTGTTCCCAGCCACACTCGTCTCTGTGGTCCTCCATTCATCCTGCAGCCCCAGGATTCTTCCTGGGGAGGGAACAGCCTTTGCTGAGTCATTGACTGCATGGGACAGGAGGCCTGGTTGTGTAACAAGACAGAGGAGCTTGAGGGGAGAGGGCAAAACCACCCTGCAGGAGACCAGTGCATCTGCTCTTGGAGGCGTGGGGTGGGGTGGGGCAGAGAGAGAGGGAGAAGAGAGAGAGGCAAGCAGGTGTTTTCAAAAAACTTTATGAAAACATTTATTTATTACTCATTTTTTGCATTTCAGAAATATTAGCCGTTCTGTGGCTATACTTACTTGAAAATAAGAGAAAAACCATACTTAGAACACAAAGGTAAAGAACACTAATCAAGATGTATTCATTAGCATGGAGTAGTTAGATGCTTACTGTATAGAATGGTTTCAAAACCCTTGAAAATACTCAAGAGACTTGACAATGGAGCCGGATTCTGTAAGCGAGTGGAAAGAAGCAGTGTGTTTAGCTTTTCTATTGTATTAACACATAAGCCCCTGTTAACCGCTGTGAAATCCCGGGGCATTATACACTCTCCTCAACCTCCTTAGTTTCCAAACTTGCCAATAGGTATCACATTATTGTGAAGTGTTATTTCAGCAGGAATTGTTTCTCTGACTACCTACTGTGCACTCCACAGGCATCTTGGAAAGATGCATTTAAAATTTTGTGCTATTTGATATTTTATTATGGAAATCACTAAACAGGATAATAAGCCCTCATGGACCCATCACCCAGCTCTGCCACTCTGGTTTCATGTCTTCCCCCCTCCATTTTTTTCCCCCAGGAATTGCATTGTTTCTCCCATACATAGAAAGATGTTTGAGTGTGGAGAGACATCTCCCTGGACCCTTCAGTACGGCTGGGTGGAGGCAGGCCTGGAAGTAGCAGCCTAGTTTCAGGTATAGGATGATGCTGTCTTGAACCCAGGAGGCAGGGTGAGAATGTGAACCCCTCGAAGACTCATTGAAATATTGGCACTCTTCCTCTAATCGTGGAACTGAGAGTGGATACAGGGCTGGGGCGTGGTCAAGGCTATTGCATCAAGGCTACTATATGACATTTAGCTCGTGACCTCTAGGATACCAAACCCCTGGGCTGTCAGAGCTGGAAGACCCTTAACCGCCACCCAGCATGTCCTCTCACTGGACAGAGGAAGAGACTCAGGCCCAGGAGGGGAACTGTCCTGTTTGAGGCCTCGCATCAAATCCGTCAGGACTCGGACTGAGAAGCCAGGGGCCTGGCTGTTTCCTGCTGGTTGTCCGTACAGTGTTTATGCAGCCCCTGTTGCATACAGGGTGCTGTCAGGGGCCCTGTGCATCCCAGGGCTTCAGTGGACATTGCAGAGGGCCAGGGACACTGTCACCCTGAGAAAGGTGGGGGGTTTCTTGTGCAGCATCTCCAGCTCCCCCTCCACCCAGGAGTGGCCTGGGGACCCCAAGATCTCTTCCTCGACCCCGGGCATCCATGGGAGCACTCGTTGTCCAGCTGAGGGATGCTCAGAGAGCGTTTGCCCCAGTCCCGCATATGATGGTCAACCAAGTCTTTCCTGCTCATGCAAACATACACCCTATGCTGCTTTCTCCTTAAATTCTCTTTTCCCTCCTTTCTCCTCTTCTCTTTATCAACCCACACGATTCTCCCCACCCCTTCTCTCCTCATTTCCCTCCTCCTCCTCTCATAAATTCTCTCCCCTGGGACTTTTTGCTGAGGGGTTGAATAAACAGGAAGAGAGAGAGGGAATAAATCACAAAGGAGTCTCTGGACAGGCTCTGGGAAGGTTTCCGACTCTGGAGACCATCACAAAAGAGCCTCGTGGCCTCTGCTTGGGAACCACAGCCTGGGTCTGGAGGGATGAGGGGCTGGGACCGGTGAGCAGTGGGGGACAGTGCCATCTGAGGTCAGCATCAGGCTAGTGAGCCACCACACGATCCTCAACGTGAAGCGAGGAGAGAGGTCCTGCTTGCCATTTTGCTGTGTGACCCTGGGCAAATCTCATCCCCTCTCTGAGCCTCAGTCTCCCCATCTGTAAAAGGAGGGGCTGGATTAGATGGCCGGGAGGGGTCCCCCTAGCCCTGATGCTGTAAGGCTCTGAGATTCTATCTTCCATACAACACAGGAGGCTTTGTACGGCCGGGCCTCGCTGAGCAGCCCTGAAGGTGGAGATCATGTAGATTTCAGTTTTCCACTGCTCCCAGAGGGCCTCAGGCAGAGCCCCCAGCTGCCCTAGGACATCCTTGAGGGGAATGAGGGTAAGAGGACCTGGTCCCAGCTGGAGGCCCACAGCTCAGCGCTGGCTCTGGCTAAACAACTTCCACTCCTGGCTTCCTTGGATTCTCCAGGTGAGCAGGGACACAGCCCAGAAGATAGGAATAGACATGTGGGCTTTTGGTTGATGGAGCTGACAACATCACCCCTCACTGCCAGACAGGCTGGGGACTTTGGGAAAACAGCCATAAATATGTGAGTGGTGGAGGGAGAGGAAGGGTGAGGAGACGGGAAGAAAGGAGAGAGAGAAAGGGCAGTGAGGTCTGGGGGAGGCCTGGATCATGGAGAGCCTGTTGTGTGCACATGCACCCTCTCCAGCCTCATTGTCTCAGCATCAGAGGCCGGGTGTACACAAAGATCTGTATCTGTCTGCAATTTCATCTGTGGGTCCCTGGGGGAGACGGTGTGAGTCTCTGTGTGTGGCTATCGGGGGGCAGTTTGATGCTTTGAGATGCATCTCCGAAGCTCTTTGCAACCATCAAAGCTCCGTGAGCTCAGAGACAGAGGGCTGCCCTGGAAGTTAGGAGATCCACATTCCAGCCTGGGGCCTGCCACAGCCTTGCAGGGCAGCCTTGGGCAAACCCCTACCCATCTGGGGCTTGAGAAGCCTCAGCGGCAAATAAGAATAGCAGCCAACTCTGATGGAGCACGTACTGTGTGGCAGGCCCTGTTCTGAGCATGTTACAGGTCAGAGCTGTCACATCTCTGTGTTACACATCGGGAAATGGACACACCCAGGAAGTGGAAGAACTGAGATTCCAGCCCAGGCAGCCTGGCTGGAAGAGTGAGCTCTTAACAGTGCAGTGATCCTGCAAGGGGCAGGGGGTGGGGGAGGAGGGCTGACCACACAAGGATGCGATTCATACTCCTGGAGGTCCCAGTGCAGACCTGTGGGCCTCGCTCTTCCCTCGCTGAGAACTGTGGCTCCCCTGCTCCCCTGGCCAAGGTGACTGGCTGGAATGCAACTCCTCTCCCTTGGGTATCCGGCAGGCCTGCGTTGATTTCTCAGGGTTCTTGGTGTTCCAGGATGCTAAGACTTGGTGTCTGAAACATACAGTCCAGAGCAATAAATGTCACAGGAGGAAGGATGGGACCAGGCTGCAGAGGAAAGAGACCAAGACATTCCAGATCTCCCCCTCCCCTGCCCCGTCCCTGATTCATCCCAGAGCCATCAGATATGCTGTCCTTCGATCCCAGAGGCCACCAGCTGCTTACCGGACTCTGGTTGGTGGTGGAACCTCTACTCCCCACGAAGCTAGAGGGTTGGTGATGCTGTGATGGAGTGTCTGTGTTGCTTTTCAAGTTAGCAAGCACATTCTCTTTCTGTCCTCCTCTCCTCAGTCCCTGGACATTCTGATTCAGCCAAAGGAGGGGAAGCAGGAGGAGTCAGGGACAGCTGGGGATGGGAAGGAGAAGTCCAGCTTGGTGACATTAGTCAGAATCGCCTGGCTTTTCCATTTCTAGATACAGGCATGGTCATAAAAACTGAGCAAATCCAGGCCTTGTGCTGGTCCCTGGTGGCCTGAGTTCTGCCTGTTCCCGGAGGCCAGGGGTGCAGACCGAGGGGAAGGGGTCAGCCGCTTTCCTAAAGCCACTTGTCAGGCTGCTGACCCCTGGGAGGCAGCATGGCGCCTGGAAGGGCTTGCTGGGTGCTGACCGCCTTGGAGGAAGGGGATGTCAGTCTCGGTGCTGGGAGGTGAGCGTAGAGAAGGGCAGAAATGGTCCCAAACTGGGAGAACATTGTAGTCTAGAGGTGGCAACAGCAAATTGGCAGAGCATTGAAACAAAGAGGGCAGGGCAGAGGTGGCCCAGGGGAGGCTGGGAGGATTTGGGAAACCCACCCCCCACCTAGCAACCTTAAAGCAGAAATCAGACTGAGCCACTTTCTGGCTTAAACTCTCACTAGTGTTAAAATGTTTAGTTGCTCAGTTGTGTCCAACTGTTTGCAACCCCATAGCCCGCCAGTCTCCTCTGTCCATGGAAATTTCCAGGCAAGAATACTGGAGTGGGTAGCCATTTCCTTCTCCAGGGGATCTTCCCGACCCGGGGATTGAACCTGGGTCTCCCGCATTGCAGGCAGAGTCTTTACTGTCTGAGCCACCAGGGAAGCACCCTAAACTCTCACTGGTGCCCCTTAAAATGGAACCCAAGCTCTTTCTCTCATCCTACAACCTAGGTCTACCCTTTCTCCAACCCCCGAACACACGGAGCTATTTTCCTATCAGGAAATCTCCCTGCCCTACACTGTGCCCTCATTCAGGGCTCTTATTAAGTGTCACCTCCTTGGAAGGGCCTTCCTTGATGACTCAACCCAAAGGGGTTCCTCTGACATTCTCTATGTCAGCCCCATCCCTCAATGGATAAAACTTGTTGCCATGTATAATTAGTTCAATCATCTATTTAATTATTTTTGCCTGTCTCCCACTATACTGTCACCTAAAACAGGGGCCATATGAGTGCTTAATAAATATTTGCTGATCATCAGCAAGATTGTATGTAGGAGGGATAATGGCTCCTCTGGCTTTGGAAGGTTGTGTAGGAACTGGGGAGGTGAAGAAAAGACATGCTTAGCTGTAATAATAGAAAACCCAACTATCAGTAACTTAAGCCACAGGACATCTATTGCTTGCTTAGTGAGATGTCTGAATGTAGATTGTCCTAAGGTTGATTCTGCAGCTTAATAATGTCATCTTTCCATCTGTCTTAGTCATTCAGGCTGCTATCAAAATCCATAGCCTGGGCAGCTTATAACAACTATCCAGAGGGTGGAAGTCCAAGATCAGAGTACCAGCATGCTTGGGTTCTGGGTGGTAGTCTGTTGACTTCTCCTTGTATCCTCACATGGCAGAAAGAGAGCATGAGGTCTCTTTTGTAAGAGCACTAATTGCATTCATGGGAGCTCCATCCTCATGACCTAATTACCTCTCAAGGTCCTAACTCCTAATTCCATCACATCGGGGATTAGGATTTCAATATCTGAAGATTTGGGGGATATAAACATTCAGTCCATTACATTGTCTTCCACTCTAGAACCCTCAGCATGTTGGTACTTGTCCTTAAGTGTGATTTCTCATGATCACAAGATGACTGCCACAGCTCCAGGCATCACATCCTCATTCAACAGTGTCCAAAACAGGAATAGAGGGAAGTGAGCAAAGGTGGCTTTCTCTTCCATCAGAGTGGACAAACTTTACCTTGAAGCATCCTATTACTCACCACATGCTTCAGGGATCCTTCTTTATATTATTATGACTCTGAATGGGGCCACATGCCCACTCAAGACCAGTGAGTGGTAAAGGACAGAGACTGCTATGAGAGCCTTAAACCAAGTGGGATTCATCTAATCACCTCTTAGGTTGTGTGTGATTCAATCTGAGGAGGTTCTGTCAGTGGGGAGGAGGGCAGACAATAGCAGTAGCTGCTTCATTGTCTCTTGGGAACTTCCCAGTGCACCACAGGAGGCAAGGGCTACCTCTCCTCGTCCCTAGAGCTTTAATTTTTTTCTTTTTTTTTTTGTCATTTGGGAAAACAAGGTTCAGAAATGTGTTCAACATCACATAGAAAACTAGAAGGAAATAGAACTTAGCCTCTATCTCTTATCCCAGAACCTAGGGTACCTCCCAGGGTGCCTGTGTGGCCTCTCTGAACACTGTTTCTTGTTTAATTGGCATCCTTCCCACTAAACTGTGAGATTCCCAAGTGCAGGGACCTTGAGTCTGCCCACACTCTGCCCCTGGCGCCTAGAACACAGTTTGCTGAATGGATGAATAAGTGGGTCTTCTGTGTATAGAACAGAGGACATCCTTGACCACAGTGTAACAGTCACGGCAGCAAGCACTTAGTGTGAAGCCTTTGGGCCCTTAGCTGGTACAGGATGATGGCATGATGATGAATTTTACTCATGTAAATCTGCCCCGTGGAAGAGCGTAAGCAAAAATGGAAGGTACGGCCAGTCCTCACGGTGGGTAGAAGTTTCCAAGGAGAAGGCGTCAGCTCTCAATCAGAGCTATTTGAAAATAAAATTGGCTGCTTCGTGAGGCAGTCAACTCTGTTTTTGGAGGTGATAAGCATCTCTTGGGCTGCATGCAATGCAGAATAAGGTAGAATCAAAGACCACTTGAAGATTATGCTTCTGAGATACGTTGACTTAAGAGTATGTCACAACAGCATCCACAGAATTCTCATAACAGGGCCCTGCTTTGATTTTAACAGCAGAGGAAACTGAAAAACAGAAAAGTGAGGTAACATGCCAAGTCACACAGTTTGTTTGTGGTAGAGACAGGATGAGAATGCAGGCCTTTAAGTCTTCTGGCCCCTTCTCCTGCCTCCTTAGAGATCTAAGTCTCTGTGATCTTAATGGTTTTGACTCTAGCAATGTAAGGGTGTATTTCTCTAAGATTCTATGACTCAGAGCCAACTCTGTGATTCTAAGCACCTATGATGCTGCCCTCTGTTTCGGGGATCCAGTGTGCTCCTGCTCTGTTATTAAACTTGACTTAGTTAAAAATGATTGGCTTGTTTTAATTTCTGTTACTTTGTATGGAAGAAAAAAATACCACCCCAAACCCCAGCAGATGCTGGCCCTGTCTCCCAGCTTGCAGGTCCAACCATCCATCCTGGAGCTGCTGTCAGTGATCTGCCTGGTATCATGACAATGCAGGGGAGCTGTCAGAATCCTTGGATTGGACCAGACTCCAGCCAGTGCTGCACCAGGAGGGGGCTTGGGGGCTCCCTCATGGCCACCCAGCTAGGTGGGGACTGCTGTGGGGTTGCTGCTCTGTGGATGAGAAAGGGGGTGGGAGGGAAGAGGCCCAGAGAAAGCAGGGGACAGTGGGGGGGACCAGAGATGGTGGGTGTGCTAGCAGGCAGCAGGTTCTTCCAAGGGTCCATTCCTGAAGACCCCCACTAGAGGCCCTGAGACGTGAAGCCATGGCAGGCTCCGGGTGATGAGCCTGCCAATTCACACACCTCCCTGCAGCAGACAGAGAACAGGCTGATGGGGAGCCTTCCACACACCAGCCCCAGGCGAGGCCCTCTGCATCTATCGATTCCTTTAATCAGCCACCCTGTTTCTAGGGCAGCAGTGCCCTGCACGTGGGTTTGGTCCCTCCCATCCGCCTTCCAAGAGCATCAATCTCTGGCTTCTTGAAGCTCCCATCTCTTCCCCTCTGTGGGATGGCTCCCAGAGGGCTCCCCTCCCCTCCTCCTCTACATGCTCTTCCTCAGTAGGTTTGTGCATCCCCTGCTTGTAGCCCCATGTCTAAGTGGATGCTCCCACATCCCCAGCCCTGGCCCAGCCCTCCTGGGTCCAGGCCTGTGCCTGAAGCCTCATACTTGATGTCTTCCCTGGGCGGTCATGAATGCACCTCCTACTCAACCGTGAGCCTGAACTCAGGTGAGGTTTGCCTATCACCTCTGGACCCACGTGTGCACTAACCAGTCCATACCCTTGGCAGTCACAGGCTTCTCATCCTCCCTACACTCTGTCAAGTGTTGAGACTAAGAGTTTCATTAAAAGCATTACTAGGGACTTCCCTTGTGGTCCAGTGGCTAAGACTCTGTGCTCCCAATGCAGCGGACCCTGGTTTGATCCCTGGTCAGGGAACTAGATTCTGCATGCTGCAACTAAAGATCCTGTAGGATGCAAAGAAGATCTGGTGGAGCCAAATAAATAAATATTTTTAGAAAACCATTACTGACCTCAGAGAAACATGGTGATATAATGATACTATTCTTTTTCTCCATTAATGAATACTTGAAGTGAAACTATTATCCATATAGTCCTTTAGAGAGAGTCCATACAATCCTTTAAAATTGCAAAACATTCTAAAACTGGAAAATTTTGGAAACACTTCACTACACCAATCACAGTGTCATTCATTTACTATTTGTTGGCTCGTGTGCCAGCATTTATCATTCACGTGCCAGCACTGGGGCTAGAGATAAGTCAGTGAACAAATGAGTGTGGTCTCTGCCCTCACAGAGCTTATATTCCAACATGGAGACAGATAGTAACACTCCAGGTAGATATGTGTTAAGCTCCCACTAAGAACTATGTGCTCTTCTAAGTGCTTGACTGCATCAGCCCATATAACTCTCACAGCAGTGCCACAAGAAGGTCATTTGACTGGCTTGTTGCACAGATAAGGAGACTAAAGCAGCACAGAGAGATGCAGGAACTTGGCCAAGGCCACACAGCTGATGCGAGAGAAAACTTTGTAAACTCATGCAGTCTAATTCTCGAGTCCATGCTCTTGGCCAAGGCTCTCTCAGGAGGCAAGCAATGATATAAATAAAGTGTGCAATCACAAGCTGTGATAAGTTCTGGGGAGGAAAAGCACCGGGTGCTGAGGAGCAAAGAGAGAGGCTCAGCCTAGTCCCAGGGGCTGGGAAAGGCATCTTTGATGAAGGGCTACCTCAGTGGAGACCGAGAGAGTGAGTGGACATAAACCAGGAGAACAGTTGTGGAAAGGACACCATGGGCAATGGAAAGAGTCTGTGCAAAGGCCCTGAGGCAGCCAAGTTCAGCATAGGGAGAACAGGTCAAGCTAGTGTAGCAAAAATAAAATAAGAGAATATGTAGATGGTGGGAAGTGATGTGGGGTGCAAGAGGATGGACACTGGGAGCAAGGAGATTTGGGGAAGGTGAGGCTGGAGCCCTCAGGCATGAGACTTTAGATTTTATCCATCCTGCATCAGGAAGGGTCGATAGCAGGGTCAGGTCCAGGTGACACCCACGTTCCCCCTTCCCCAGGGGGACACAGGCAGCTGGTGGCACGGTGGGATTTAGGGGGCTTGTAGAGCCTCGGCTGGTCTAAACAGGCTCCATCAGTCACCCTGAAAGTCCACCACTGCTGAGTCTGTCCTCGGGCTGGTGAGAAGCAATCCCTGACGTCTGGTCTGGAAAGTCAGACATCCCCGAGAGGAATAAAGCCCGGAGCCTTTGTCAAGTGCTACCTCGATGACCAGCGTCTCCATCGAGAATAAGCCCCTGCTCAGCTCCAGTGAGAGGACTCTGCCAGGACACAAGGTGATGGGGAGGCAGCTGAGTGATGGACTGCTGTGCGGGGGACCCAGGCCCCGGGGCGGCTAAGCCCAGTGATGTTTCCAAATTGGGAGCAATACTCCCCACGTAGAAACAGGAGGGTCTGGGAAGGCTTCCCAGCAGAGGTGATATTTGAACTGGACCCCAGGCTCACCAGGTGAAAAGGGGGAAAGGCATTGCAGGTGGAAGGCCCAGCATGGGGCACGGGAAGATGCACTGGGGTCATGGAGAGAAGGGCAGGGAGCTTCTGCAGTCCTCAGAGACCCTCACCCAAGTATGGGTCTGGGGAGGTGGGCTTTTGAATCCAGGAGATGACTGAAATCATCATCTTCATTTAATAGACGGGGACATTTTTCAAAAGAGTTTGTATTTTATTATTATTATTATTGGCTGTGCTGGGTCTTTGCTGTTGTGCCCGGGCTTTCTCTAGTTGTGCTGAGCGGGCTTCTCATTGCGGTGGCTTCCCTAGTTGTGAAGCACGGGGTCTAGGGCACATGAGCTTCAGGAGTTATGTCTCATGGGCTTCATTGCCTCATGGCATCTGGAATCTCTCCTGGACCAGGGATCAAATCCATGTCTCCTGCATTAGCAGGTGGATTTTTTTTAACCACTGGACCACCAGGGAAGTCCCAGATGGAGAAGTTCAGCTCAGAGTTTAACTGATTTTTTCCCAAGGGCACTCTGAAGAGGTGGGATCCAAACTGCATGACTCTAGAGGCGGGGCTCAGAACCTCCAAGATACATCACTTCCCATGTATAGAAAATACCCCTGAGAAGCTGGACAGGTATTGACAAGGCAGTGGGACACTGGAAGGTTCTAGTCCCGACAGCCACTCACTCTGCAGGTCTCTTCCCTTCTCTAACCTCACGTCCCTCATTTGCAAACAGAACAGCCTTTTCTCCATCCCAGGCTGCTGTGAAAGGCCAAGGAGATGACAGAGGCCACAAGCCTTTGGGACAGAGACCCTGGCAGGGCCTGGGAGGGCCGGCTCCTGGGAGGGCAGAAGCTGCCAGATAAGGTGGGCTGAAGGAGGCTGGGAGGAGGGCCCTGAGATGGATGAGGCTATCCCTCCCCATCCTCCCCCTGCCGGACCAGTGTAATCAGGGCTATCCATCACCCTCCCTGGGGCCATGGCAGCCTGCTCGGCAGCACAGCGACACTATTGCCAGCTCATCCATATTTCATCAGCCTGGAGAGAGAAGAGTGAGGGAACAAGGGAGGGAAGGAGGGAGCCAGAGGGAACCTATCCACCAAGCATGCCAGCCTTCTCACTCCAGCCAGCCCCTCAGTACAGGCTCCATCCACTGGTCCAAGCCACAGGCCAGGCGTCCTTACTGGAGTCGCTCTGTGGTGTGGGGAGATGAGACATAACAGAGACATAATGATGGTGATGGTGATGATGATGATGATGATGATGATGATGGTGATGACAACAGTGATGATAATGGCAATGATGGTGAAGATGATGGCAATGATGGTGATGATGATGGCAATGATGGTGATGATGACGGTGCCAATAATGACAGTGATGCTGCTGCTGATGATGATAATAGTGATGGCGATGATTTGTTATCACATTGGAGCACTTGCCTGGTGCCAGGCTGTGTGTAAACACTTTGTGTACTGCATTTTCTCATCCTCTAAATTACCCCATGAGGAGGGGTCTGTCATGACCCTCATGTATAGATGAGGAATTTGAGGCTCAGAGTAGTAAGTAGCCTGCCTGAGACTCAGCTAAGACATGGCCAAGCTGAGATTCAACTCTCATTCACTAGGGCCCCAGCGTCTGTGCTGTAATCCCAACCATCACTCTTCCCTGCATGGGTTCAGAATCAGCGGACTTGGGTTCGAATCCTGGGTCTATCACTCCCTGGCTGAGCAACCTTGGGCAATGTTTTCACCCTCTGTGTGCTAAGTCTCTTCAGTCGTGTCCAACTCTTTGCGACCCCATGGATTGTAGCCTGCCAGGCTCCTGTGTCCAAGTTGATTCTCCAGGCAAGAATACTGGAGTGGGTTGCCATTCCTTCCTCCAGGGGATCTTCCCAACCCAGGGATCGAACTCACATCTCTTTATATCTACCTGCATTGGCAGGTGGGTTCTTTACCACTAGTGCCACCTGGGAAGCCCTCTAAGCCTGTAAGATGCCTTGTGCAGCTGCTCAGAGCCTTTGGTAAATTACTGTGGCTCAGAGCTAGCTCCCCCTCCCCGCACCCCAAACCCTTCAAGTCTGCTCAAACGCCACTGCAAGGCCTGGCCTGACCACCTCTCTTTAAATTGCAACTGCCCCATTCCCCTTGCTCTGTGCTCCTTGTCCTACCTTCCATGTCCCATATCACCGCTTCATCTATTCATTTACTGCTTTCTCTGTGGTTGGCAGGTAAGCACCGGAAGGCAGGGGTCCCTGCTCCACTGTATTCCACACGTTAGGACAGAGATGGTGAAGGACAGGGAATTCTAGCATGCTGCAGTCCGTGGAGTCTCAAAGAGTCAGACACGACTGAGCTCCTGAACAACAACAGGACAGCACCAGGATGAGCAGTTCACATGGGTTTTCTTAGGGAATGAACGCATGATGGGTGTTCTCTTTCCCTTCCTCAGGGGCCTCTTAGAGGCTGGAGGACCCAGGGGATGAGATTTAGCTGGCAGGGTTGGGATGAGCTGGAGAGGCTGGGAGGGAAGTATTTCCAAAAGGGGAAGAAAACACACTAGGGGGACTTCCCTGGTGGTCTGTGGTTAAGAATCTGCCTTGCAACATAGGGAATGACATAGGTTCAATCACGGGTCGACACCCAGATCCCACATGCTTCGGGGCAACTAAGCCAGCACGTCACAACTGTGGAGCCTGCACTATAGGTCCTGAGTGCTGAAACTAAGATCCGACACAGCCAAATAAATAAAAGAACTTATTTTTTTAAAAAGAGAAAACACACTGAGTTCTGGGGTCAGGAGATGCAGTGAGGTATGGGGTTGGAATGGGTTTCTCCAGAGCAGGGCATCGGCGAGTCTGTTTGCCATTTCAGATTTGTCTCCTAGCCACCTTCCCACCCCTCAGCTGCAGAGGGTCCATCAGCCTGGCCCAGAGCCTGCCCTTAGCCCTCGTCTGCACCCCCAGTTCCCTCCTCTCCCAAAGGCCACTCAGATGGGCCCTTGCTGCTCCCACATCTTACTTTACTCTGATTTCCTGCTCAGCCCTTCCCGGGGTCGGGCATCCCCATGCTCCTCAGTAACGGTGTCAATTTAATAAAAGGTCATTCCAACCCCAAGTCATAAATGTCAGAACTTCACGGACTCAGAGATTCCAATCCTCTGAGGAGGGAACGAGCTCAGAAAGGAGTGACCACTCGAGTTGAACAGTGAGGTCAGCCCAGTCCTGTGTCCCAGGCTCAGTGGATGAGGAGTCCCAGCGCACCACCCACGCCATTCTCTGCACCTCTCCAGCTCTTGGCTTCTGTAAATGCAGCCTGGCTTTAAAGCTCCAGACAGAGCCAGGTGCCACCACCCAGCTCCCCAGCCCCTCGCCCTGCCCCAGAACTCCCTGCCCAGCTGTGTGTGCTCCCTGCCCCAGCTGTGCTCCCTGCTCTGACCACTGCTCAGGAGCACACTCTGCCCCTGGGCCTTTGCACATGTGGTTCCTCTGCCTGGGATCCTGCTCTGCTCCAGCCAATGGCCACCCCATTCCTAGGATGCAGCATGAGTCCCTGCCTCCTTCAGGAGGCCTTTTGGGTCTACCCTATGGTTGATTCTGCCAGCTTTGACTCATAGGGTGCCATGTATTGGGGTGTGTGTGTTTTCAGATCTCCTCTGAATTTGAAGGGATGTGGAGGGGGTGTGGAAGGAGACAGGACAATACGTGGGCTTATAGCTTCCTGCTCCTCCAAAGTCCTGTGATCTTGGATCAGTTACTTAACTCTTCCGAGCCTCAGTTTTGTCCTCATCTACAAAATGAGGCGAATGAAGGACCTCTTCCTTGGCCAACTCAGGAGTTGATATGAAAGGGCTGAAAAATGCATAGGTGAGGCCCACCCTTGTTCTTGGGGGTCAGGAGCTGCAGTGAGCCCCAGTGGGCCTCCATCAGCAAGACAAGCCCCACTTGGTTGGGACCCATGTTCTTCCCCGTCTCCCCCATAGGTCCTGGCCCTGGGCTGGATACTTGGGAGGATTCAGGATATACAGGAGAACTCATCTTAGGTACCAGGACCATCCCCAGAGCTGTCCATACCCACAGACTTCCTTCTCCTTGAGGACGGGGACAGAGTTTTTGGTTTTCTCTCCCCAGCACCCAGCACAGGGCCAGCTCCAAGCAGGTGCTCTGCTCCTGATCCTAGAACTAAAGGGTGGGTACATGTGACCCTGGGAGTGAGCTCTAGCCCAGGACAAGCCCTCACAGATCATCTCATCAAGCAGCATCACTGGGCTGATGGGGAAACTCAGGGCCAGAGGAGGGGAGGGGCAAGCTGAGCTCAGGTAGTGGCAGCTACTCTGGGGACAGATCGATCTGGGTTTGGGTCCAGTTCTCCAACTTCCTGGCAGTGGGAACTTGGGCAAGCCATTTGTCTCTCTGAGCTTCAGTTTCCCCATCTGAAAATGGGGCTAATAATGAGGGTTGTCATGGGGATGCAGTAGGATTTTCTCTCTGAAAGTGTATGGACAGCACCTCACCTGTTCTAGGTCTCCAATAAAGTTTTGTTTTCTTGTCGTCCTCCCCCCCATCCTGCACAGTGGCAGATGGCAGATCTGGGGAAGGAGGGTTTGAGGTGGGTGTAGAACCAGGTCACCTGTTCCCCGCCTCAGCTCCTTTCCACCCCTTTGATGAGAAGTAGCTGGCTGATCTCCCCCTCTGAGCTGGCCCAGCCCAGGCAGCCAATACCTGATTCTACCCCATGTGCCCTATCTATGACAAGGGACTACTGAATCTCCCCAGGAGGTTCTAATCAATGCAGTGACAGGCAATTTCTGCCAAGATCCAGATCTAGTGTCCACACCTTCTCCATTACATGGACACCAGTACCACCTCTCAAGTGGCTTCTAGCCCAGAAACTCTGCTCACTGAAGATCAAGTCACCTCCCTCCCCAACTCCCAGAGAAAGCATTCCCCTCCTCCCTCCCTCCCAGACAGACCCCACTCCCACACCAGGCACCTTGGGGAGAAGGAATAGACATATTCTAGCCACCACAGCTGGACCAGTGGATCTAGATGATGGTGCCCCAGCCATGGAAGATGCCTTATCATGCAAGCCCAAGTGGGGCAGAGGGAAGATACTTAGCAGCCAGAGAGTTCTGGATATGAACCCCTGCTCTGCCCCTCACCAGGTGCCTGCCTCCAGGCCAGCCTCTCTGTCTCCCTCTGAATGAGGACCAGAATCCCTACTTTGCATATTTGTGGACAAAGTGCCCAGCACAGCAGCATCTTCACTCTTGGCTACTCCTGCCCTGACTTTGGCAGCCCCATCTTCTTTGGAGGAAGCCTCATTCTCTGCTCTGGTCCTTTCTCACTGCTGCAGGCCCTGCCTGTCTTGACCACCTCCACCTGCTCACCCCAACCTGTGTCCAGGCTCTCCAGGGTTGGACTCCCCTTAATGTAGCCTGCTAGCATGGCACCCACCTCAGGGAGCTCAGTTCAACTAATTTAACTCTCATAACTCTCTTATGAAGACAGGATCACCATCATCTCCATTTTGCAGATGAAAAGACTGAAGCTAATGAATAGTTTGCTTAAGGTCACACAATTAGTAAGAGATAGAGCTGGGATTCAAATCCAAGCACACTGGTTATCATGCTCCCAGACTCCCCAGCTTCCCAGCACTGATCCATCCATCTCTCTTATCACCTGCTTGTGCATCCTCTTTCCATCAAGCCATGGACCCATCCACCCACCTGCTTACTCAATTATCGGCCATCCCTCCCTCCATTTGTGCTGCCCCAGTTGGCCATTCCCTTGCCACCAGATTTTTTGCACTGACTACTGAGGCCACCATAGTGGCCAAGGTCCTGCTCTCATGCATATCAGATTCTGGTTGGAAAGACTAATCAGGCGATGACAAGTCATTGCAATGAGTGTGGTGAAGGGCCTCGGGTTCTGCAGAAGCACAGTGGGAGTGCCTGCCCCAGGTTGGGTGTCCGGAGAAGGTAAGCCCTGGTCTGAGCCCCAAGGGGAAGGGTGCTGAGAGAGGAAGAGCATCCCTTTAAAGAGAAGTGTAAAGGCTTGGCCTCTCAGGAGAGTGTGGCACACAAGGGTAGCTACACATAATCCCTTCTGGTTGAAAGTAGAATTCTAGATGAGGTTGCGGGTAGGGTGGAGGGGAGGCTGAGGTCAGGTGGTACAGGAGTATGGAACTGGGCCAGTGAGTGGTAATGGTGACGGGAGCCAGTGAAGGGTTTAAGTGGGGCAGTGATGTGGTGTGTCTCACATCCCCAAGCTTTTGCATAGGCTCCTTGGCCTCCTTGGAAGAACCTGACTTTGAAGGTCATATGAAAAATGTTAGCTTAGCCAGCAGGCTACAGAGAACTACTGCCTGAGTGGTCAGATGGGGGGTTTTAGAAAGACTCTGGCCCCAGGGACGGTCAAGGTCAGGTAGGTGTGGGGGAGGGATGTGAGACTGTGGGTACCAGATCCCAACAGACCCATCCTGTCTTCAGAGCTTCCTTCCCTGATGTACTCACCCATCCTAAGCCAGGTTTCTCTCTTATGATTAAACATCCCACTCTGAACTTTCACATAATTTGCAGTTTTATATTTATATGTCTCATTGATTAATTAATGTATGTGTCTCACTCTAAACTATATGCTCCATGAATATGGAGACATTATCCTTGTGTCGTCATTATATCCACAGCAACTGGCTCTGTCTTTGTATATGCATGTTAGTTGTTCGGTTGTGTCTCTTTGTGACCTCATGGACTGTAGCCCACCAGGCTTCTCTGTCCATGGAATTCTCCAGGCAAGAATACTGGAGCAGGGAGCCAGCCATTCCCTTCTCGGGATCATCCTGATCCAGGCAGATTCTTTACTGTCTGAGCCATCAGAGAAGCCTGTGGCACATATCGCTGCTGCTGCTGCACATAGTTCTGCTGCTGCTAAGTCACTTCAGTCGTGTCCGACTCTCTACAATCCCACAGACGGCAGCCCACAGGCTCCGCCGTCCCTGGGGTTCTCCAGGCAAGAACACTGAAGTGGGTTGCCATTTCCTTCTCCAATGCATGAAAGTGAAAAGTGAAAGTGAAGCCGCTTAGTCGTGTCTGACTCTTAGTGACCCCATGGACTGTAGCCAACCGGGCTCCTCCGTCCATGGAATTTTCCAGGCAAGAGTAAGTCAGTTCAGTTGTGTCCAACTCTTTGTGACCCTATGGACCATAGCCTGCCAGATTTCTCTATGGGATTCTCCAGACAAGAATACTGCAGTGGGTTACCATGTCCTCCTCCAGGGATCTTCCTGACACAGGCATCAAACCCTTGTCTCTGGCATCTCCTTCACTGGCAGGGGGATTCTTTACCACTAGCACCACCTGGGAACAAACTAGGTGCTTAATAAATGATACAACGTATTAAAAAGCAGAGACATCACTTTGCTAACAAAGGTTCCTATAGTCAAAGCCATGGTTTTTCCAGTAGTCATGTATAGACGTGAGAGTAGGACCAGAAAGAAGGCTGAGTGCCGAAGAATTGATGCTTTTGAACTATGGTACTGGAGAAGACACTTGAGTCCCTTGGACTGCAAAGAGATCCAACTAGTCAATCCTAAAGGAAATCAATCCTGAATATTCTTTGGAAGGACTGATGCTGAAGCTGAAGCTCTAATACTTTGGCCAACTCAGTGGAAAAGACCTTGATGCTGGGAAAGATTGAGGGCAGGAAGAGAAGGGGGTGACAGAGACTGAGATGATTGGATAGCATCACAGACACAATGGACATGAGTTTGAGCAAACTCAGGGAGACAGTGAAGGACAAGGAAGCCTGGTGTGCTACAGTCCATGATGTTGCAAAGAGTTGGACACAACATGGCGACTGAACAGCGACAACAATAAATGATGAGTGAATAATGAACGAGTGATCCTGGTTGGAGTTTGGGCAGTGCTTGGTACAAGGTTAACTGGGAAGAAGCTGCCAGTTGGTAGAACTTGGAGGCCAAGCTTAGATCAACCGCCAACTCCTGAACACCCACTTTGAGGAATATCTACAGAAAAATAATTTTTAGGAATTCTAAAACGCAAAGGCTCAAAAAGACCATCAGGCCTCCTAGGAGAAAGCTGGCAGGGCTCAGGGGCTGCCCATTTTTCAGGATTACTCATCTGGTGCCAGCAGCCTTCTATTGGCACAGAGAATGGAGCTGCAGCCCTGGCTGTTTTGTACCTAGGGCCTGGATCTGAACCAGGTACTAAATAAAGGCTGGAACAAAACGTACCACATTTTCAATTCTGAATGTATCTTTGCGTCAACAATAAAATATATGTTTTTAATTTTTACTAAACTACAAAGTGAATGAGATTTGCTTTTTAACACCCGGTGCACCAGTTGAATCCAGAAGCCTGATGTGAGGGGGAGAGTGCTCCATCCAGGGCTGGCCTTGCCTCTATGTGCCAGCTTACATACAGGCTGACTCTGTGGTCAGTCACTTTGCTCTGGGAGTCTCCGTTTTCTCATCAGTAAAATGAGGAAAGTGTCTTCCCCCAACTCAACTCACAGGCGTGGAGGCGATTTTGGAGGTTAAAATACAGTGAAAACCGAAGGGCATTGGGTAAGTAGGAAGTGTCACATAGGTAAATTAATTAGGTATTAATTAGGCAATACTTCAAAGGTATTTGAGGTACCTTTCAAAAGCGAGGATACTGGAGCATCTGTATCTCCTTCCAAGCTCTGTGGTACATGTGAATACGTTTTTGATCTGATGGCTTCATTCTCTGCATCTCCCAATTCACAAAAAGAAACTGAGGGGCTCAGTTCATCTTTCTGTCTATGGCTACATTATTAGCCCCTAGCCGATGGGCTGGCTGCCTCCACATCAGACTCCTGCCCCCTCTCCAATCAGCTGCAGCTGATGGCTCACATGACAGGCTTTCTAACATGCTTTTCAATAGCCCTAGATAGGTGCTATTATTAAGTCCATTTTATAGATAAGGAGAGTGAGGCACAGGAGAGATAACCCAACCAATGGCACAGAGCTATTAAAATCCAGAATCAGGATACATTCCTTCCACTGTCTTGTTCATCTTTATCTCCAGGACTTTGAGGAGTGCCTGGCACGTAATAAGCACTCCGTCTGCATTTGCCAAGTAAGAGTTTAGGAATAATAACACTTATTTTACAGGTTTATTATGAAAATTAAGTAAATTAATATTAGTGAAAGCATCTGGCCCTGGCCCTGGGATTGAGCGGTGGTGAATAAATATTGGTTTAATTCATCTGTGGATCATTTACACATCTTCCCTGATGGCTTGGGGGCCATTGCTCCAGGCAATCACAGGAAGAAGGCTAACCCTCAGGCAGGTGTTCTGCAGATGGTGTCGGCCTTAGAACCTGGTGACCTTTCTTTTCCTCTTTCCCTCTGTTCATCCTGAGCATCTGTGAAACCTATTTGCCAGGGGAGTTGGTGGTCAAGGTAAGCCCCTCTCTGACCATCCTCTGCAAGCCTGCCTCCCTCCTCTCCTACGTGACCTTACCTGCCCCTATGAACACACACTCCCACTGCAGGACTTGTTCTGGGCTTTTTCTCTCCTGCTACCCTGCTCCTGGGAGGCTTCCTGTCCAGCCTTCTAGAACATCCTTTTCCAGCCAGAAACCACCTCTCCCATTCGCCGTTCCCCTGCTTCTTGATCTACACCTCTCTTAAGATATTTTGCACTGGGGACACCACTGATTACCCCATAATGCTCATTCATGGTGGGGTGGGCATGCTTGTCTAGGCAGCTCCACACTGGCCCTGTGACTTGGGCAGGTCACCTCTCCTTCCCGAGTCCATGCTTCCTATGGATAAAATCAGAATTAAATAATCCCCACTTGGCAGAACTGTGAAGGTTAAATCAAGTGATTAAATTAGAATAAATAAGAAATATTAGTTCCTTTCTACATATGGTGCTTGTTGATGTTCAGTTGCTAAGCCGTGTCTGTCTCTTTCCAACCCCACGGACTGAAGCACACCCGGCTCCCCTCCTTCACTATCTCCCGAAGTTTGCTCATATCCATGTCCACTGAGTTGCTGATGCCATCTAACCATCCCGTCCTCTGCCGCTCTCTTCTCCTTCCGTCCTTTTCTGATCTGACAGTCTACAGCACAATATGTAGAGGAGTGTCGGGTCCAGTGCTTTTCAAATTTCCTTTCCACTGAGCGGAATCGTGTTCCCCACAGAAAGTTAAGCAGAAGTTCAATATATAGCAACAGATCCACTGGGATGGCACGTGAGGAGGTGGGGCCCAGAGCCCCATCCACTTGGCTCCTCCCCACGGTCTCCCACTCACCCCAGGTCCCTAGGCACCTCCTGTGATTCCCCTAGGACCCTCAGTGATGTTTGGAAGCCTCTCAAGCGGTCTCCCCACCCACAGGGTATCTCTGGACGGTTTGTGATGCAGGATCAGGAAACTCAGAATAAGGGTGCTGAGAGGGGCGTGGGCATCTGCTGTGGGGGAATGTTTCTTTTTTCTGGTTGGGAGAATGTATATTCTCTTCACAGAGTTTGAGAAAAACAAGTGAAGAACCTGCAGGGTTTTTTTTTTTTCTCACCCAAGTCAGGTCTAATGAGGTATATACTTTACATAGAGTAAAAATTCGCTTTTTAAACTGTACAGTTTAGTAAGTTTTAACAAAAGATACAATCATGTAACCATCACAGTCAAGATACAGAACATTTCCATTCCCTTAAAAATTCCCTCATATTCCTGGCAGTCAGTCCCTCTTCCTATTCCCAGCCCCTGGAAACCACTGATTTGATGAAAGATAATTCACCAGTTTTATTTCTGTTCCTATAGTTTTGCCTTTCCCAGAATGTCACATGCAACGAATCAAACAGTGATTAGCTTTTTGTTTCTGGCTTCTTTAATTTCCCACACAGTGTTTGAGAGTCATCCATGTGGTCACATGTATCCATATTTGTTCCTATTGATCGCTGAGTAATATTCCACGGTGTGAATGACCACAATTTACTTATGGCTGATGGATATTTGGGTTGCTTCCAGCTTTTGGTTGTTATGATTCAAACTGCTATGAATATTCCTATAAAATTCTGTGTGAACACATAGTGTCATTCCCCTTGCATAAATATTTAAGAGTGTGATTGTTGGGTCAGATAGTAAGTTTATATTTAAATTCGTAACAAACTGCCAAACTGGAATTAATTTTTGGTGAGTGAACTGTGTTCCTTTGTCTGTGACCATGTGACTCACAGTTTTATAAGGGTTGCTTTGTACTTTTGGTGAGTGAATTACAGCTTTCTATGTTGTCTCTCCCAAGGACATTTGCATTTTAACCAGAAACAACGGTTCCATTCAAGAATCACTGCCCCATCACGTAAGTCAAAGGATTAACTTCTTCTTTCATGAGGAAATGCTTCCCTGAGCTAGCAGGTAGGAGAAGGTGATCCTAGGCAAGGAGAGATGGGAATGCCATGTGGGGTACCAGTGAACCATGTGTTAGCCTAGAACTGCAGGTAGATGGATCCCTGGATCCTCTAAGTACTCTGACACCCAGGATTCTGCAAGGGAGGGTGACCAGTGTGGAAGAAGTTCTAGAAAGAAAGGGGCTGCTGGAGTGGTTCTTCCCTCCTAACACCATCCCTTGCTTTTGCTTGCTCAAGCCCCTCTCAGATCCCATGTCTGCTACTAGGTGCAAAACAACCACTTTTTAGGCAAAGGTGTGACAGAGGAGAGCTCTCCTGTCTCAGGTTCTCTTCTCCCATGCAAACAGTGGCAGAAGCAGAGCAGAAAAGGCCTGCAAAGAGAATTCAGTTTTATTTCATGCGTATCTTTGACTTTGTCCATCCACTTCTCTCCGACTAACATTGAATGGGCACTTAGTATGTGCCTGGTACTGCATAAGTACTTTAGTTAGTGTTAGTCACCTAGTCATGTCCTACTCTTTGTGACACCATGGACTGTAGCCCACCAAGCTCCTCTGTTCATGGAATTCTCCAGGCAAGAATACTGGAGTGGGTTGCCATTGCCTTCTCCACAGGATCTTCACCAGCCAGGGACTGAACCCGGGTCTCCTTCATTGCAGGCAGATTCTTTACCATCTGAGCCACCAGGGAAATCCATGTAAGCACTTTACATGCAGTAATTTTTTCAATCAACATGAAAATCTATGCAGTAAATTCAATTATCAGCTCCATTTTACAGAAAAAGAAGCTGGGGTTCTGAAGGGTGAAGCAAATCCCCTAAGATAGTTATCAACTCTGACACGGCATGCCTCCATGCCTCTGCATATACAGATCAATAAGGACTTGCTCAAATGAGTGACTAATGAATGAGAGAATGGAAAACAAAATGAACTCCCATTTTACAGATGGAAAAGCTGAGGCCCTTCTAGAGAGGAGCCACTTGACCAGGTCATTCAGTGAGGCAGAGTGGGAAGTTGGAGGGCAAGGCCTGAGGGTGGGACTGGGTTTCCTTGATACCCCCAACCCCCAGCCTCCCAACCATGTTCCACTTGAGCCAGGACCCCAGAGTCAGCCAGGCTCATTCCAGGCCTCACAGTCTGCTGCTTTCTTCCTCCACGAGACTCTCCTTACACTCTCCCCGGAGCTTTCCAAAGCTTGCTCCTGGGCAGCTCTTCCCAGAAAACCAGGAGGCAGCTTCTAAATCCACCCTTCCACTCCTGCTGTCACACCCTCGAGCCCTAGCCTGCTGCAATGGCATAGCCCATGAATCAAGCCACCTCTTCAGTTTTTCAGTTCTTCAAATTATTCTTGCTCTCTCTTAGCTCTCTCTTCTCTGTGCAGTGCAGGGAGTTCCCTCCTTGGGTTTATTCTCCTGATGAAGCTTTGTGTTCAGTACAAATGTCTCTTAGCAACATCTTGTAACTCATCTTCTCATAGAAGGTATTTCGCTAATGATCAAAGGTCTATTTTTATAGACTGTTTTTCTTCTCAGGATTGCAAGAAAATTTCTGCCTCATATAGGTACAGAGTGTTTTCTTTCAATGATCCTCATGAGAACCACAGGTGGTGGGTGTGACTTATCCCCATTGCACAGATGAGGGGCTGAAGAGAGAACTCTGGCTGTTTGGGCACCGCGATATGTCCAGACCCCGTTGTAGTTGTTCAGTCGCTAATTCGTGTCCGACTCTTTGTGATCCCATGGACTGCAGCACTCCAGGCTTCCCTGTCCTTCACTGTCTCCCAGAATTTGCTCAAATTCATGTCCATTGAGTTGGTGACGCTCTCTAACTATCTCATCCTCTGTCGTCTTCTTCTCCTCCTGCCTTCATCTCTCCCAGCATCAAGGTCTTTTCCAATGAGTCGGCTCTTTGCATCTAGTGGCCGAAGTATTGGAGCTTCAGCATCAGTCCTTCCAATGAATATTCAGGGTTGATTTCCTTTAGGATTGATTGGTTTGACCTCCTTGGCACCTCCTCCAAGGGACTCTCAAGAGTTTTCTCTCACCCTAGAGGTGAATCCTGATTGATCTAAACCAAGCCTGATAATGTCATTTCCCTTTGCCAGTGATTGGTGTAGGACCTAGTTCTGGTCAATGAAGTATAAGGAACATTTTCCTTCCTACATAGAAGAGGGGCTTCCCAGGTGGCTCAGTGGTAAAGAATCTGCCTGCCAATGCAGGAGAGTTGAATTTGATCCCTGGGTTGGGAAAATCCCCTGGCAGAGGAATGGCAACTTACTCCAGTATTCTTGCCTGAAAAATTCCATGGATAGTGGAGACTGGAGGGCTATAGTCCATGGGGTCACAAAGAGTTGGACTTGACTGAGCACACACGTATGCATAGAAGAGAGAGAGCTACACAAGGAGAAGGCAGAGAAGGAAACTTTTTTTTTAGGTAACTCCTTTTAGCTTTGGATACTATTTATAAGGACTTGATATCCAGAGCTGTGGCAAGCATTTTGTGATATGAGGCAGTAAGTTTGAGGGTGAAGAGTCAAAATCCCCAGAATAGCAGAGTGGGGAATTTGGATCCTTCTTGACATGGCTGAGCCAGTGGTCTCAGCCTGGGGCTCCCTCCCTCCATAGTCTCATTAAGTCAATGCTAATGTCCTTACGGTTGAGCTGCCATTGATCTGGTTTTCTGTAACTTGAAGCTGAAAGCATTCTTTATTGATAACAGTGAGGATTCTCTCATTGACCCCCCTGACATGCCTAGGCCGCCTTAAGATGTGCCAGAACTTAAGGAACTGCAGACACAGGTACTGGGTGCAGATGGGGGGCTTTGGGAAGACTGGGGAGTGGGGGTGGTGAAGCAAGGAGGCCGAGTGCAGGCTCTAAGTCCCACTCCACCATAATCATCCGAATGGTCCAGGACCAAGTCACTTCCCCTCTAGCTCTTCTGTTTTCTCCCTGGTAGATGCAGGGTTCAGTTCCATCAGGGGCCTCTCCTAACAATGACTCACAAGCTCCGAGACTCACAAGCTCCCAGACCGCACGGACTGCTTGGGCTTTTACTGATGACAGTGACGAGTGGAGAGGGTCCACGCTCAGCTCACTGGTGAGTATTTGGAGGTGACTCAGTGAAGAATCAGAGAGCCCCAGAGTTTTTATTTATTCCTCTTCTCCATTTGTCAGAAATCCTTCATTGTGCCCCAGTTTCAGGCTGTATTTTTAGTGGAAATATACTTGAACAGCTCAGGATGACACAATTACTTCAGGAGTTTCAGCATCACCTGCTGGAGAGAAGGGCAGATGGAGTCGGTGAGAGCCCCTGACCCAGTGGTTCAGGCATCAGGGCTCACCAGAGAAATCATTTAATCTGCCAGAAAAACAAAACAAAAATCTCCCGTGGCTGCAAGCCTGGGGTGAGGTGAGTGCCATCGGTCTGGGATCCGGGATCGGTGCTTTCAAGACAGTTGGCACTGGGGCTTCCCTGGTGGCTGGGTGGATAAGAATCCACCCACCAATGCAGGAGACAAGAGTTTGATCCCTGGTCTGGGAAGACCCCACATGCTGAGGAGCAGCAAAGCCCATGGGCCACAATGACTGAGTCTGTGCTCTAGAGCCCTTGGGCCACAACTGCTTAAGCTTGCATGCCCTAGAGGCTGTGTTCCATGAGGAGAGAAGCCTTCACAATGAGAACTAAAGAGGAGCAACTAAAGAGTAGCCAGTGCAGCAATGAAGATCCTGTACAGCAAAAACAAACAAAAAAAGACAGCATCTAGCCAAGGAAGCAGAGCTGTTATTTGAAACCCTATCTGCCTTTTAAATTTGAGCCTGGATCTTGCTTGTGTTTTGCTGAGCCCTTTGATACATTTGGATAAATATGCTTGGGAGTGGGCAGCTGGGGTGAGTTAAAATCCTCTGCCTAAATAAAGGAGGAGAATTTAGAGTTTCTGGAGGCCATGGAGAAGGCGGAATGTCATAGACACTGTTAGCGACTTGCCCAGACCCCCTGGCAGGACTGGTTCACCCTGGCTCCTCCCGATGTGAATGTTGACTCTACCCTTCAACGTGTTTTCTTCCATCTTGAATTAGTAAGAGCAGGGCAGGACCATGTCAAATCCTTGTGTAATAATCACAGCAAAGACTTACATGGTGCTAGACTCAGTTTTTGGAGAAGGCAATGGCAACCCACTCCAGTGTTCTTGCCTGGAGAATCCCAGGGATGGCAGAGCCTGGTGGGCTGCCGTCTATGGGGTCGCACAGAGTCGGACACGACTGAAGCGACTTAGCAGCAGCAGCAGCAGCAGCAGCAGCAGCAGCCTCAATTTTTTTTTTAAAGGTTATACTAATTAATTTTTTTTATTGAAGTGTAGTTGATATACAATGTTGTGTTAATTTCTGCTGTACTGCAAACTGATTCAGTTGTACATATATATGCATTTTTTAAATAATCTTTTCCATTATAGTTTATCATAGGGTACTGAATATAGTTCTCTATGCTATACAGTAGGACCTTGTTTATCCATTTCATATATATAATAGCTTATATCCTCTAACCCCAACCTCCCACTCCATCCCTCCCCCAACCCCCTAGGCTCAGTTCTTATAAACACTAACTCCAGTCTCCCATTTTTACCATTCGGTCAATTAGCTAAGACAGGGTGGCAAGTGACTTGCTCAAGGTCACACAACTGAGCCTGCAGCTGACTCCAGAGCCAGGGCTCCCAGCCTCTGTGGCCTCCTCTCCCGGAGCTGGGAGGGGGCGCTCTGGAGAGCACTATGTCCAGCCCTCTCACTTCACGCAGGTGAAAACCTGGCAGAATGAACTTCCCTCCTCCATGATGAAGCCACAGTTTGCTCAGTAATAAACTCAGCAAAAGGTCGGGAATAGCAGATCACCCTTGACATTTCCTTAGGCATCGTCACATGGCAGCCCCACAGACAGTCTCTAATCAAACCAGTACAACCTGTCTTTCCTCCAGATCTGGCTCTGATCCCTGCCTCCTCACTTCTACCCAGAAATAGGAGCTGGTGTGCATGTAGGGTCCAGGGAGCATCTCGAGACACTGGATTCCGGCTCCAGGAGGGGAGAACAGGACCGGAGCTGATGGGGAAAAAGTTCGGGAGGTGCCCTCACTCTGGGGGAGGGGTGCTCGGTTTGGGAGGGAGGCTGTGTGTTAGGAGTGGGCAGGTCTTTGCTGTGTGGGTCTGTCCTGTGGTTGCTGCCACCCACCTGAGTACAGGTAGCATCTCTATCATGCAACAGAAAACGTCCCCATGTGTTTCTCAATGTGCCCTGGGGTGGGACTGGGGGCAGAGGACCAGCAACTGGACTGATGCTCCTTGAATAACATGGGGTGGAGTAGCCACCGCGTTCTCTCTCTCTCTCACACACACACACACACATGCACACACATATTCTCTCTCTCATTGCCCACAGGGCTAACTTCTGTAACTCCATCCAGCTTGGGGATGCCTTCTGTCACCCACACAAATAATAAAAAGGAACATTTATTTTACTTTCCCAAAGGTTAATTTGTCTTTATTGTTGGTGCAGTTTTTATAATATTTTGATGTTAAAAATTCTTCGTATTTCAGAACAACTGTTCCGAACAATGATGAACCTGTTCACTATTTGGCACAAGTCCACGTGTGCTCTGTTTCGGTCTCTGGTCCACACGTTACTCATTTACACTGAGAATCATGTCTCCACTGGCATTTGGGGTGGGAATTCATGCCCCCAAACAAAATAACTTCAGCCTTCAACTTAAAGAAGGCAACCTGCCGCGTATGGCGTAAATTGAATGCTGGGTTCAAGAGTCCTTATTACAGAGTACTTCTCAAACTTGAGCTTGTGTCAGAGCTTGAATCACCCAGACGGCTAGTTACAAGGCAGATAGCTGCCCCCCACCCCCGCCACCTCCACACCGTGTCTGACTCAATAGGTCTGAGGTAGGGCCCCTGAGTTTGCCTTTCTAACAAGCTTCCTAGTCACGATGATGCTGTTGATCTGGGGCCCACATCATCCTCATGGTTAACGCACTACCCTAATTACAAAATCTCTTTGCTGTCAATAATTTAAAAACTAGGTACTTCCTATATGTATTCATTTCAACACACGGCTCATTCACGTGTTCAACAGGTAATCATGGAGTAGCTACTGAATGGCAAGGTCTAAGCACTGGGTACTCACGGTGGAGAAAAGCAAGCCCTTGGCATCAGTCAGGACATTAACAACCTAGTATCACCAATTAAAAATATCTTAAAGTGACAGGCAGTGAGAAGCGCTACCAGGAAGAGAACAGCAGGGGATACAGAGGGATGAGAGATGCTACTTCAGAGAGGATGGTCAGAGAAGGACTATTTAAATGGGTGACATTTGCGAAGACTCAAGGGAAAAAAGATTGTGAGCGGTGCAGACATTTGGAGAAGAGCATTCAAGGCAGAGGGAATGGCAGGGGGCAAACCCTGGTGGGAGGTACACGTTTGGTGTGTCTGGCGACTCAAGGACACCTGTAGGGATGGAAGAGAGGGAGTGACAAGGAGAGGGGTAGGAAGAGAAGGCAGAGGAGTGGGTAGCACGGGGAGGGTCTTCCAACCTGGGGTTGGGGTTTTAGCTGAAAGCGAAGGAGAGGTAATGCAGAGGGTGACATGATCTGACTTCTGTTTCCAAAGGACCTCTCTGGCTGCTGGATGGAGAGCAAGATGGCGAGGGCCGAGGCTGGAGGCCAGTTAAGGGGCTGCTGCTGTCACCCAGATAAGAGATGACAGTGGCTAGGTTAAGACAGGAGGCGGCTAGCAATAACTGGAAAGATTTAGGTAGGATTTAGGTTGACAGAGCCAATAGGATTTGCTGACAACCTGGATGTAGGAAGTGAGAACCAGATGGAGTCAAGGGCCACTGGTAGGATTTTTAGCTAGGGCAGCCGGAAACATGGTGCCTCTTCAGCACTTCTTAGGGTCTGGCTGTGGCTCCTGGAACAACCAGCAGGGAAACAGACAGTGAAGACATGATGTCTGCCCTCAACACATCACATCTAGTGCAATACTCAATAAACATTGAGTGCTTGGATAAAGTGACTCCCCAGAGCAGGGGCAGTCCCTTTGGGGTCACATGTTGCCAGCTTATCTGATTAGAAACACCCCTTTCTGGGCTCCACTTGGGTAACAGATGCCAGGTGAGAAACTGCCTTGGCATCACATACATAGCTGGCTGAGTATCCGTGTAGGTTAGAGATCTGTGGTTTACAAACTCACTGGAATTGGAAAGAATCAAAGAAATTAGTTTAGAAGAATCAAAATGGCATTCCAGATGAACTCTACTTAGGCTTATATTATGTCTATTATATCACAGGTATGGTATGCTCTAATAGATTAGTACTCTTCCAGCCATGGATGACCAGAAGAGTGTTTTAGTTGTAATTATGCAATAGCTGCTAGCTGGCAGGAGAGAGGAGGAGGATCTCTGATTTTCTTGGTATTATTTCTAGTCATCAATTGTTCCTATGTAATTCAATGTCAGATGGGAGCCTTCCTACTTCTTGAAAGCTTCAAAAAATTAATATCCATCTCCAATTCCATACACAGTGGATGTCTAAATCAAAATTTCTGTGAATTTGGTGGGGAGGCAAGGACTCTTCCTGTCAAGGTCACTGCTATCTCCAGACTATTGCTTCTTCTGGTATTGTCTTTGTCTCACACCAAACTGATGGCCCGTGAAGCTCGTTTCCTTCCTTATCCTTATTTTCTGCTGTAACCTGATTATAAGCAAGGGTCCCATGTGACCCAGTCTTGGGATGGAGTTGTATTCAGGGAGAATAGTTCAGCAAGCAAAGGTAATTAAAAAGTAATTCCAATTTTTATTTGTATCTTTCCAATCAAACTGAAGAGGATCTCAATCAGATTACATAGTTTCATTTCTTAAGACTCTCTTCTTATCTTGCCAGACCTCACTTACATCCCCATGTGCTTCTATATTTTTTCACCTGCCAAACCTTTCTCCCAAGTTTTCCATCTTCCCTTTGGTCTTTATAGTTCTGTTTCTTTATTTCTGATCTTTCTTCAAATTATCACAGAAGGATGTAATATAAGATGCAAAAGACTGAACTTGCATTAGAGAGAATTAGAGGAAAGCTTTATTAATGCTTTTTATCCCCATTCTCCCTCCTGAAATCTGCCTACTAAAGTACTAAAGATAATTTTCTTTGTTCTCTTAACTTCTCCCCTTCTTCCACAGTCACCAAAACAGTCATTAGTGAAGAACAGTTCACTGGAGATTTGGTGGGAGAAAGGTAGGGCTTCCATCACAAAAATGCAAATCACTTTAAAATGTGCATTAGACATCTGTGCATTTAAGAGACATTTCAGCCACCACCCGGGGGTTTGCCCCCCACATTAGCCCATCTCAACCCATTTTAATGGTTTCTTTATGCCACTCGTCTCCACTGATCTTCAGTATGTCTCTGCTCCTCTCAGGTACGTGCTCAGTAGTTCAGCTGTGTCTGACTCTTTGTGATCCCATGGACTGTAGCCTGCCAGGCTCCTCTATCCATGGGATTCTCCAGGCAATACTGGAGTGGGTTGCCAGGCCCTCCTCCAGGGGATCTTTCCAACCAAGGGATTGAATCTGAGTTTCTTATGTCTCTCCTGCATTGGCAGGTGGATTCTTTACCAGCAGTGGGAAGCCCACTCCTCCAAGGAGCAAATCACAAATTCTGCTCCTTATCTTTGCAAAACAGTTTGGCCTGTGAGCAAAGGAGTTGAGAGCAGGGGCACCAGAGCCCATCTGCCTGGTTTGAATCTCGCCTCTGATTTACCAGCTGTGTGATGTTGGGAGAGCTTCCTACCTTCTTGTCCTTTAGTTTCTTCATCTGCAAAATGGAACCAATGCTCATACCTACCTCATAGGATTGTTAGGAAGATTAACTAGGCTAACTGACTTTCGGTCCTTGGGGAGCATCTTGTGCCTTCAGGAGCTCCAGAAGCCTCAGCTCTTACGACTCCTCGGTTTCGGGGCTCACGTGTTGTCTTCTAACAAAGAGACTTGTCAAAGTCTTTTCCAAACAAAGGCCATTTCCTCTCCAGGAAGGATTTTGCTACCTGTCAATGCTGCTTTACCCTGTTGCTTCTTGTAAGGGACTCTGGGTTCCAATCCTGACTGCTGTTTTCTAGCTCAACCCTTCAACTCTGAGAGTCACAGTCTCCTCATCTTAGTTTTTCCTTAAAATATTTTTATTTATTTGGCTGTGCCAGATCTTAGTTGTGGCATTCAGGATCTTCAATTTTCATTGCAGCATGTGGAGTCTTTTAGTTACAGCATGTAGAATCTAGTTTCCAGAACAGGGATCAATCCCGGTCTCACTGCATTGGGAATATGGAGTCTCAGCCACTGGACCACTAGAGAAGTCTCTCAGTCTCTGCATCTTTGAAATGGGGGTAAGAATTCTATGATTGATAGGATTAAGGGAAATTGCATGTGAAGCATCTATGTTAAGAATGGTTTATCAAGTATTGGCTGGGTACTGGGCATTCTCCCATATGCAGGTAACCCTCGCTTTTAGAAAGTTTTCATTACATTACTTCACTTTTGTGAAAGACCTATTAGAACCTGTTTCATTAACTGAAAGAAATTTGAAGAGGATTTTTGCTTTTATGAAAAAAAGCAAACAATGAACGTGGCCTTCAGAATTTGTTTTGCAGGGAGCCATGACAGAGGCATTGCACACCCCTGGGAGCAAGAGGGGCCCCAGCCAGCTCCTTCCCAGAGGGCTACCCTTGGCCTCTCGGCAGAAAGCTACCATAACTGTCAAGTCTGTGAGCATCTGTGCTGTATCTTGATCCATTTTGTTTGTCTGTTAGCAAGATGTGTGCTTAGGTATTTGCTTCTTTGCTTTCCATCATTTTGGTTTATGGAAGGTTTCATAAGAACCTCTGTACTTTTGGATAGCAGGGGACACCTGTAAATTCTCTGCTCAGTGGCCAACACCCAGGATGATCAATAGATGTTATATCGGCTCATCCCAGAGAGATGGGGAGCGTGGTTACTTATGAAGGACAGGTGCTCCCAGGTAACATATGATTAGAATTGGGATCAAGGTGCAAGGGAAAGTCAAGGGAGGGCAAGATCCCCGGGCCTTCCTGCCAGAGGAGGATGTATAATCAGGGAGGATTTGAACAGGAAACATGGGGAAGGAACAGCAGACAAGAGGGGCACCTGAGCAAAGGCTGGGAGGTAGGCCTGCGCTTTGGTGAGATGTAGCTCCCCTAAACCACTCTTCTGATTCAGCCAAGTATACCAGCAGGAAGCAGAACAGCTGGCCTGGCCAGGCCAAAGTGTTCCCATCAGGGGCAGGTGAGCGACAAGGGCAGAAGAGAGGGCTGCGGGAGGCTCCCTGCCAGGTGGAGGTGTTCAGACTTTAATGTTATTATTAATAATCATGACAAAGCAGTATGATGGAGCATCATTTGTTGTGCTCTGAGGTACCAAGCACTGCCCTAGAGGGACTGGATTCTCTCATTTCTCCCATTTTGCAGATATATGGACTCAAGCTCAGAGAGCAAAGACCACACATCGAATCAATGTCAAGGCCTGGACTGAGTGTCAGATTCACCTGATCCCAAGGTCCAGGCTGTGGCTATAATGAGAGCAAGCATCAGCCTGGGATATCAGCAGCCTCTGTGTATTTGACAGGGGTCACTCTTAATGGACAGCTCTCTTCCAGGATGCAAGGAGTTGGGGACAGTCTTGTCCTCTCCTCCTTCCCCTCTTTTTCCTCAAATCCCTCTGCACAAGGTCACAGCCAACTGAAGGCTCCCTCAGGCCACCCTCAGTACCCCTGTGGGTCTGTCATCCATGGAGTTGGGTTTAATAACCATGGAGTCCAAGTGTCCCAGGGCTCCTTCTTTCAGCTTTCCTCATCCAGATTGGACCTAGCAAGGTGGAGATGGCGGGGGCAGGAGAGGGAGAGGAGACTCCTCTCTCTGCACCTTCCCAACCCTGCTTTGGCATTTTATGTGCTGGGAATGAGAAACCTAGCGTTGCTATGGAAACTGCCATCCCCTGCTCCCTCTCTCATTCTCTGTGGGCAGTTCTTGTGTGTAACATGGAAGTGCAGGGCTCCCTGCTGCCCAGGGGGTTGGAATTCAGGAGGACCATCTCTGGGGGTGGGGATGCAGGGGTGGATGGGAGCTGACAGAGGGGCCTCCTGCTGTCCTGCTCCCAGGAGGCGTTTCAGGGCCTCTGACCTGAGGGCAGCATGAGGGACAGCCATGGAGCTCAGGCTGCATCTCTGGAGTGAGCCTGGTAACAACGCTTATTCACACTCATTGCAAAGAAGAGTTCGCAAAGTATAGTCAGCTGGGCTGTTTGGAAAGAGCTTGGGTCCTGAAGTTCCTGAGACTCAGGCTTGAATACCAGCATGGGTAACTTCTCCAAGCTTCCATTCCCCACATCTGGAAGCTGAGCAACCTCAGAAGTGGTCACATGGGACCAAAACTGTGCCCCTGTCCCCTGCCTGGAGGCTACTTCAGAGACAGCATCTGCTTAAGGGAGGAGGGGGAGTCCCCTCTCCTCCCTTCCCCATCTCACCTGATTCTACTCAGGTAGGCACTACAAGCCCACTTTACAGAAGAGAAGACTGAGGTCCAGGCCAGGGAAGGAAGGGGCTCACAGTACACAGAGTCAGGGCAGGGCCTAGGGCTGAGCAGAAGCCTTGCACTCTCCCCGATTTCCCAACAGCCCTTCTTGCTCTTGGCACTGCTGCCTGGAGCTGGCCTTAATTGTCAGGCATGTGACCTGCAGGACTCCCTCCCTCTGAGCCACGTGCTAAGCCCCAATCCCTCTTGATGCTGTCATGGTTGGGGGGGATCAAGCCTGCGGCAGAAACACCTCTCTTTTGGCTTTTAATACTAAAATAGAATAAAGTACTGTACCTTCTCTGTGGGAAATGAAAGATGGGACTGGGGAGAAAAACAGCCCTCCAGTCCCCAAATCAACACCCCCGTCAGCACCCCTCTCAGCTTCCAGAAAGAAAACATTCCTTCCAGGTGATTTGTTAGCTCTTTCTGGGGCAGAAGAAGGTGGAAAACTAATTTTAACTTCTCAGGGATTTTTTTTTTTTAGCTTTTATGTTTTTCAGACCAGAGGTAGGGCATCAAGTGCCCTTAGGTCCACTGATCTGGGGAAAGACTTGAAGCAGACAAGTAATTTTGCCTCCACTAGCCAAGTCTTGCAAATCTCAGAGGGTAGAGATGCCGAGAAGGTCAAAGTCTGGTGCTAACCCTCCCCAGATAAGCTCCCACTCCTCCCTCCCCCAAATCCAAGGAAAGTGTCACTCCAAGAGTTAGGAGACTGAAGTCAGACGTGTGAATCTGTGAAACCTAGATTTGCTGTGTGTCCTTGAGCAAGTCATTTCCCCTCTCTGGGCCTCAGTGACCTCATCATTCACAGGGGAACAATAATTGCTGTCTTGGCCACTTCCTAGGTGGCTGTGAAGATTCAAAGCAGTGCTGGGCTGATTTCTTGGCCCCAGTATTTAGAGGGGCATAGCAAAACTGGCGAGGGTCCCACAAGGAGTCATCAGAATGGGGAAGGAACCCCTAGTCCATCCACTGGAGCGAGAGAACCAAGAGATCAGGCTCTATCTTGTGTTCAGCCCAGTGTCTGGCACGTGGAAGGTCATTAATGCATGTTTATAAATGAGAGGTCAATGAGCATTCCCACTGGGAATGGGGGCAAAGGTTAGCCTGGAGAAGAGGCTGATGGGAAATTGGTTAATTGACCTCCAGGCAGCAGAATGACTGTGATGGAGTATAGAGAAGAGATGGTTAGAGACAGGTCCTGGGACCACAAGTAGACTCTGTAAGAGGACAAATTTCAACTCCACATGGGGACTATGGAGGAGGGGGAGTGAGCTTGCATTAAACATTTGCAATGTGTCTGGGTTCTGAAGAGAAACAGCTGAAGTCCTCGCTGAGAGGTTGTAAAGGGTAGGGAGAGAACCCAGTGGCTGGAGCCAGACAGCTTGGGTCTGAAATTTGCCTCTGCCACTAACCAGCTGTGTGGTCTTGGGAGAGTTAATTCCCATCTCTGAGTCTGGTTCCTCATCTATAAACTAGGGGTAATGATGTTATTGAATTCAGGAGTAGCTGTAAGAATTATAGCATATATACACATAGACATATATATATCAATCCCAGAACAAAGCCTGGCAAAGAGTAAGTGTTTAGTAATTGCTTTGTGAGTGTTGGCCAGTATCATTACTTTCCCTTGGTCTCAAGCTACTTGGTTTCATCTGATCTTTGTAATGATCCTATGAGAGGTACCATTTTCATCTCCATTTTCCAGATGGGGAAACTGAGGTCCATGGAAATTCAGCAACCTGTGAGAGGGCACTTGTCTTGAAAGTGGCAGTATAAGAACTTGAGCCCAGGGCTGCCTTCTTGGAAGCCTGCACTCCTAAACACTGCAGGGCTCCTATCATCTCCCCGAGGGGGAACCCCACCGTGCCCCCATTTCCCAGCCTAGGAGGCAAATGCCCAGGAAGAACAAGGTCGTGACTCGATGTCTCAGAGCCGTCCAGAGGCAGAGCTCAGGTTTGGCTCCAAAGCCCACAGGCTTGCTTTCCACTGCACACACCTGCTAAGCACGAGTGCCACTGAGGGTAGAATGGGCCACCTGTCTGCCTGTTGCTGGACCAGCACAGGGAGAAAGGCTGCTGAGGCTCAAGATGGCACATCAGCTCTATCACAGCCTGAGGGTGGATGATCACGTGAGATGATGAGCATTGAAGCTCTTCAGAAGGTGGCAATGCAACAACACATGTGACAGAAGTGAGAAAGCACGCAGCCCTTGCTCCTGCTGTCACAGCCAGCGGGGGCCAGAAGAGCCCAGAGTCCCATTGATGGGGGAGCAGGACGTCCCACCGTGGTCCAGGTAATACCTCGCCCAACCTTCTCTCCTCTGTCTCTGTCTGGGTTTCTGTCCCTCCACCTCCTTCCCTTTGTCTCCCATCCTCCTTCCCTCCCTTTCAAGAAAATGAATCATGCCCCACTCGCCAGCAGCACACCACCAGGATGAGTAATTAATCCTCCATCTTTCTTATCTATTCCCTTGAGTTTTGGTTACTTTTGGCCAAAATATAGTCAAAGACACGTGGTGTCCAGAGTAAGTTACAGAGTTTAATTTCTCTGCATGAAAATGTGTAGCATTCTAAAGGTCATCTTATAAAAAAAAAAAAATCCTGGATCAGTGCAATGCCACGTCAGCTCAATTGCTGTGTCAACGTAAGAAGCCAGGGCAAAAATAGATAATCTAAGAGTTATTTGCTCGTCGTGTGAGGCATAAGCTATTTATCTTTTCTGGAATTGAGTTAAAACTACTCCCAAGCCATTTTAGAGAAGGATACTGATATAAAGGATGGAATAAGAGATAATAATAGGAAGTTGTGCTGGCTTCAGGGTTTCTTAAATAGAGATTCGATGAACTGGAGGAGTCTGAAGAGATCTGGCTTTCATTCAGGCAAATAATACATCTATTCATTCTTTCTTTCTTCCTTTCATTCATTCAGGATGAAGGGTTTACTCTATTCCACAGCCAGAAAATACAAAGAAGACAGAAACACACTGACAGGAAATGGGGACATGTCTCTGTTCTTCTGGAACTCTGGGTCCAGGGGAGGACAAGGCAGGTAAACAGGAGTTAGGGTGGAGAGGGCAGAATGCTGTGATGAAGGCATATGGGGACCACGGGGCCATGCAGAGGGGCCGTGTGCTAGCATTGTGTGAAGCCCTGGGGCTGTGGACATTGCCCAGACAGGCTTAGACTCAGAGTTACTGATGGCACATGGGGTTCAGCTGACCAAACCCAGTTCTATGGGTATGGTCCTCAGAATGCCCTGTGACCAGGGTGGGCTTTAGAGATAGGAAAGAAGACCATCTGGAGAGTGGTGGCAAAGCCACAGATGTGGACATGTGCAGAGTATTTTAAGGGAGTGAGTGAATGCTGAGGTGACTCTAGCAGGAGTTCATTTAGTGGAGTAGCAGGAGAAGGGGCTGGTAGGATGTGGAGGGTGGGGATCCTTGGGAGGGATTCTGAGCCGAGAGCTGCATGGGCAGAATAGCCATCTGCGGGGCTTTGAGCAGACCACTGCAGAGGCTGGTTCCAGCCTGGGAAACGTAAGCCTGAGCAGGTGGGAGGCTCGCCACTGCTCTCCATCTGTTGAGGAAGAGTCACATAAGTGCCACCTGGCTTCCTGGGGGTTAACAGCAGCATCTGGGAGGCAGAGAGCATGTCTCTGGGGCAAGATACTTGATTGGGCCCAACCATGATTTATTCAGCAGCAACAGACACCCACAGCCTGAGGCCAGTGCTGGCCTTGGTCGTTCTCCAGGACTCGATCTGGGTGCACATACCTGTCTCTTTGGAAGACCAGGGCATGGGGTTGGGGGGGGTGGTGGGAGACAGAGGCCAGACCAGAAGGAGTAGCCTCCTCCATCTTTAGCTGAATGGGGGTGGGGGTGGGGAAGAGGACGTGTCTGGCTCACCTGGAGTGAGCACCGCCTGCTCCAAGGGTCACCGGTCCAGTTCTGTCCCCCAGGAGTTCTTCTAGGCTCACCACGAGATTCACCATCCCAAGTGATCCCAGACAGAACTCACCTAGTAATCCCAGACAGAACTCACTGCTCCCCAACATTGTGCAGACCCCACTCACATCGTATGTGTGCACACATGCACATTCTGTGTGCTTGCAAACTACAGGTGTGCTGTGTTTTTCATAAATCCCAGCTGGCATGATGTTGGGCTTCCCTGGTGGCTCAGTTGGTAAAGAATCTGCCCACAATGTAGGAGACCTGGGTTCGATCCCTGGGTTCGGAAGATCCCCTAGAGAAGAGAACGGCTACCCACCCCAGTATTCTGGGCTGTTGCATTATGTTAATATAGACTGAGTAATGGTAAACTGTCACTAATAAGACCTAGTTAGTATTTGCAGGTCATTCTGTATTTTTCCAGAACCTGCTCACATCTATATTTTCCTCATTGGTCTCATCGTAATCCTGAGCTGTAGAGAGGGCAGGTCTCTACTCTCAGTGGCCCAGAGAAGGTCACCCAGTTAGTTAGTGACTGAACCAGGAGAAGCCAAACCTGCTTGACTCCATGTTCCTAGTGCAGTTTAAAGAGACAAAGATCTCTCATTATCTGCCCTTAGAGGCATGGCAAGTACTTTTCCAAGCAATTTTTAACACTGCCAATTTAATGATCATTTTGTTTAAAAATTGTTTTTATCAAGCTAATGGTTTAATCGGGTAGCTCAGATGGTAAAGTCTTCCCTGGTGGCTCAGACGGTGAAGAATGTGGTCTCTGCAATGTGGGAGACCTGGGTTTGATTCCTGGGTTGGGAAGATCCCCTGGAGAAGGAAATGGCAACCCACACTCCAATATTCTTGCCTGGAGAATCCCTATGGACAGAGGACCCTGGCAGGCTACCGTCCGTGGGGTCACAAAGAGTCGGACACGACAGAGTGATTAAACACAGCACAATGGTTTAATACTTTGGCCACCTGATATGAAGAGCCAACTCACTGGAAAAGACCCTGATGCTGGAAAGATTGAGGACATGAGGAGAAGGAGGCGACAGAGGATGAGATGGTTGGATGGCATCATCGACTCAGTGGACATGAGATTGAGCAAATTCCGAGAGATAGTAAAGGACAGGGAAGCCTAGTGTGCTGCAATCCGTGGAATCACAGAGTGGGATATGACTGAGCGACTGAACAACAAATGGTTTAATAGTAACGTGGAAACTCACTAGCCAGTCATGTTAAGATTAGCCATGCAAAGTTGATATTGGCCAAAGTTTGATTTTTCACTGTGCACACCAAAACCTAACCCTGTTTCCCTCCCTATGTCCCACCCTCCTGGGATGTGTGGCCATGAAGCCTGAGGCTAGCCAGTGTCAGGCCTCTCCCCAGCCCAGCTGGCCACTCATGATGGGCCACTCACTCCCTAATGATGATAAACTCCCCCTTGACACACACATTTTTTTTTTAAAACAGACCCTAAGCTAACCACTTAGCAGGCACCCTCTCAATGAATCATGACAACAGAACTATAAAGTAGCTATCAGTATTATTCTCATTTTGCAAATGGGGAAACTGAGGTTCAGAGAGGCCCAGTGACGTACTAACAGTTACACAAGTCAGGAGAAGGGTGGGCTATTTGTCCCCAGCATCTGAGAGAGTAATCATTAAGTTCTATTGTCTCCCTCTACTCTAGATTTTCTGCCACAGCAGGGCTCCTCCTCCACTGCCAGGACCCCAGGTGGGAAGACCATGGACTTGGGAAGTATGCCTGGAGGGAAGTTGAGTTCTGATTTGCAGCAGTGGCCACCAAGGCCAGGGCAACTGGGTGATTAACCTACATTAGACCCCCCGTCACGGCTGCTCCCTCCAGCTCCTCGTCAGAGTCCTTAATTATGAACTAACAGTGGTTCCCAAGTGGAGGAGGAAGGAAGGATGGGTGGCAGAGCGAGCGTGCAGATGGCCCTTCTGGCGAGCGTGGGCTTCATCTGGTCTTTATGTAAGAGTGGCTCTGCTTCCCAGATCGCCTTCGAGGCAGACGCTTAAACACTTGTTTTGTGTTTATGATACAGAGGAAGAAATTAAAAGTCCCCCAGGGGACAATGAGGAAGGAAAAAAAAAAAACACAGGAGTGACTCTGAGGGCTTGTCAGGCAAGATGGAGAGAGAAAGCAGGTCTGGGACTGGTTTTAGGATGACAGCGGATTTCCCTGGGCTTGGGCCGTGAGATCCAGGATCCCATGGTCACGAGCAGGGAGGAGGGTGTGTCTCCTTCTGCAGACACAACAGGATCAGAATGCACTGGATTGAGGGCCTGCTGTGTGCTGAGCACTGCGCCAGCTGTGATGCGCTCTCTTGGATTCTCTCAGCATCCCCCTTTTACAGATGGGGAAACTGAGGCTTGGGGAGGCTCAGTGACTTGGCCAGCATCAGGTTGTCTGAAAGCTAGACTGCTGGAAGGGGCTGGGATGCCTTCTCTCATTCAATCCTGCCTCTTGCAGAAACCTCTCACACAACCCAGTCTCACCACATAGGCCTCTTTACCCTAAACTTCTGGACAGCACAGCTTCCAAACCAGATGTCTTCCTGCGTCTGACCTTCTGTTGTCTTTGAACTGCTCCTAGTTTCCTGGAGTCTATTGCAAGAGGCCTCAAAGGCCATCATTCCAAGTCATCATTGGGTTTTTATTTTTTTATTTAAAAATAATTTTATTTATATTTTTTGGCTGTGCTGGGTCTTCATTGCAGTGAGCAGAGGCTCCTCTCTAGTTGCAGTGCGCAGGCTTCTCACTGTGGTGGCTTCTCTTGAGGAGCACAGGCTCCAGGGTGCTTGGGCTTCAGTAGTTGCTGCACGTGGGCTCAACAGTTGCGACTCCCAGGTTCTAGAGCACAGGCTCAACAATTGTGGCGCATGGGCTTAGTTGTTCCATGGTAGGTGGGATCTTCCCAGATCGGGAATGGAACCTGTGTCTCCTGCATTGGCAGGTGGATTTTTTTACCAATGAGCCACCAGGGAAGCCCTGCCAGTGGGCTTTTAGATTCTCTCTAAGGCAGAGGTCCCCAACCTCTGGGATCTAATGCCTGATGATCTGAGGTGGCGCTGACGTAATAATAATAGAAATAAAGTGCATGATAAATGTAATGCACTTGAATCACCTCATGGGACACTACAGCTTCCATAGAGGTCCGTACATGTTGCGTGGGAACACTGTGGAGAGAGCATTTTTAAATCTGCCAGGAGGAGCAAGACCTGAGGTGGGGCCAAGGCAGGGAGGCACTGGGCTATGAATTGGACTCGATTCTAGTTTCAGCTCAGTCCCCAGCTCACTGTGTGACCTTGGACAGCTCCCATCCCCACCATTCTGGACCTTAGTTTCATCTGTAAGAAGAGATGGTGACTGTATACCCTGGCAATCTCCCATGTGGTGCTCCTGCCAAGTCTGAGTGGGCCCAGCTGTGCTCGCCCAAAGGTGTAGACAAGAAGAAAGAAACCTTGGTGCAGCCCACTAGGAGATTCTCATTCCCTGTTCGGGCAAGCATTCAGGCAGAGGTGGGGATGCCTTAAAGCTGTGGTCCCCAACCTTTTTGGAACCAGGGACTGGTTTTGTGGAAGACAGTTTTTCCATGGATCAGGGGGTGTGGGGGGGTGGTGGTTGGTTTCCAGATAATTCAAGCGCATTACAGCAGAGAGCTGGAAGAAGCCTAGACCTCTGGCCCTGTGGATAAGCTACTTTACCTCCAGAATTTATTTACCTGAGTAGGAAATAAACTCTCTGCTGTAATCCACTTTTATTTTGGATTTTCTGTGGCTTACAGTTTAATAATCCTAATCTTAATGATACAGCCTTGGGTGGGAAGAGGAGAAAGTGTCTAGGAGACTTGCTTTTCTACACAGCGTGAGATGGTCCCATGGCCCATCAAAGAGGCAGAGGTTGCAGCCATCATGTGTCTGGATCTAAGCTATGGAATGGGACAGGACCTGTTGGCCTGGTGGCTAAACTGGATATAGTAGCAGTCATTGGATCTCCACTCATTCATTTACTCAACCATCCCACCATTCTCTTGTGAAGCTCATTCACTCATCTATGAGTCCAATAAAACATTGTACCAGGCAGGGATCCCCAGGCTGGGAGGTGAGTCTGAGCTGGGCAGGGAAACACTGAAGCTTCTCCTGGGGACTAACAGCCTACCCATCTCTGAGCTCCAGCTCTCGGCTCCGATTGGTGGCAACTCTGAAAAGTGGTCACATTCCAGGAGCGTGCAGTTCTTGGGCGAAGGGCATAGTGACAAACATGTTGCCAGACTGTCCCTCATTCTTCCTGTGAGAGAAGAATAAGAGAGCAGGGAGAAGGTCTCTATAAGCACACCTGCACATTCATGCGGAGAAGGCAATGGCACCCCACTCCAGTCCTCTTGCCTGGACAATCCCATGGACGGAGGAGCCTGGTAGGCTGTGGTCAATCGGGTCGCTAAGAGTCGGACATGATGGAGCTTCTTCACTTTCACTTTTCACTTTCATGCATTGGAGAAGGAAACGGCAACCCATTCCAGTGTTCTTGCCTGGAGAATCCCAGGGACGGGGGAGCCTGTATGGGGTCACACAGAGTCGGACACGACTGAAGTGACTTAGCAGCAGCAGCACATTCATGATGTCATGAGAGGGGACGGGTATATTAGCAAGAGGAGGGTTCACCTACCTTGTAGCCTCTGAAAAATCTGTAAGACATAACACCTCTGCTTAGAACACAACGTTAAGAATATTCTAGAAAACAGCAACTCATAGGCCCTGTACGTTTTCTCCAAAATTGAGGCAGGATCCCAGGGGAAGGTGGGCTTAAAAAGATCCCAGAATTTGGGGCAGAGTGAGTCGGGAGAAGGAACTGAGAGGCAGAAGGGACCCACAGGCGCTCTTCTGAGGCATCTTTGATGCTAAACAAAGTGACCTGGTGGGGAAAATAAGGATTCACTGGATATTCATGGTTGGCCCAGAATAAATCAGTTTTCTTTCTGCTATTTGATGGGCCTGTATATCTTTGCAGACACTGTGGTCAAAATTGAGGTTTGAGAGAAGACAAAAAGCAAATGGATCTATTTCTGTTGTCTTTTGTTATGTAACAGACTATCCCAAAAGTTGGGGCTTAAAATAACAATGGTTTTGTGATTCTTCTTGCTCCTCTGGTAGGCTGGACACGGCTCACATGGACGAGACAAGAGAAGTACCCAGTGCCTACAAGACAGGAAATGAACTGGACATGCAGGCAGTTGCATTCAGCTTGTGGCCTGAAGGATCTAGAAGGGTGTGTCACATAGCCTTTCATCCTCCACATGACTTTTCTCACCCCCTGGTTTCTCCTTCCCCCAGGGCAGCCTGGATTTCCTTACTACGTGGTGGCTGGATTCTGAGACAGTGAAAGCAGAAGCTTCCAGGCCCAGAAGTGGCATGGTATCACTTCTGCCATATTGTCTTGGTCAAAGCAAGTCCCCCAGACTCCAGTAGGGAGGAAACAGACTCCATTTCTCCCCGGGAAGAACTGTGAGTGGCCATACTTACAGGCAAACTTCTGCAAGAAGTTGATAGGGATCATGGAACCCAGATGGAATGTGAGATGTGAAGTACAACAAATTTGGCTTATGCACAACTTTACAGAAGCACATTTGGTGTGCAGAGTGAGGCTCACGGTTAATCTGCATGGGGCTGAAGCTGGGGTTCTGCACGGCTGGCTTGGCTTGGCTTCCACCACCCTGCTTTCCTCTTCTTCAAACAGCCCCATCAGCAGGAGACCACTAAGGAAAGAGAAATACACCAAGGCCAAGGTCATTAGCATCCCGGAACATTGGATTCTATTTCTGGCAGATCTGAGGTAGTTGGCAAACCTCTACCCCCTGCTTCCCAGCTCAGCACTCAGAAGTAATGAGCCCACTGTATTATGTGGCATTAGCAGAAGTGCCGGGTACCAACCAGGAGAGGAAATAGACTCCCCACTCTCCACGAGCATCAGTTTGCACCTGGGGCTTGGGGTTCGGCTCCGGGCTCAGGGAAAGGCAACTCGCATTGACTGAGTGCCTACTGTTTTCCAAATGCTGCTCAGCACGTCCGGCCCCTCCTTTTCTCCTGAGCCTCATCTTGTACTATTTTCCCTCTCCTGGCTTTCCTGCCAAACTGAGTGTATTTCTGTTCTTCCACTGGGCGACTCTTTCTCTTCCTTTGCATGTCCTATTTCCTCTGCTTGAAACTCTCTCTGGTCAACCCCAGAGCATTTCACAAATTGCAGGATCTCTCCGGGCTACTAGCCAGGTGTTCTCTAAGTGTCTGTTGAATGACTGAATGATGGAATGAATGACTCCTCATAACAGCCCATTTGACAGATGAGGAAGCTGAGGCAGACGCCATCAAGCAGAGAACTAGCTCATCCGAGGTCCAGATATGGCGAGAGGCAGAGCCAGGATTTAAATCCAAGATCATTTGGTGGCCAGGCTTGTTTCCTTTCTACCACACCTGGCTCAAAAGTTGAATGAAGGGGTGGACAGTGATGGGGAGGGGGGAGTAGGTGCCAGTGGAAGAAGTGAGAACTCAAGCACCTCTCTGCCCCATTACTCACAGGCAGTAATGCTAGAATTGGAGGTGAAACCTGGTTGTACAGTGTTTGGCTGAGTTTCTGTGAGTTTGGCCTCCCATAATCTCTCTTAAGTTGAGGGTTTAAAGGCTCTTCTCTGTAGACAAGAGGTGCTAGACCAGCAGCTCAGTTGACTGTCAGGATCCAGAGAGCCATGCTAACTCCCAAAGTCTTTGGCACCCTCTGGTTAAAGAGGCTTCATATCTCTGAGCCTCAGTCTTCCTTGTTCAGAAAATGGGGATAATAAGGGTTGTTGAAAAAGTTAAACCAGTCAATTGTGCAGCATGCTTAGTTAGGCCTGCCCACCCCCAGCTTGAGACTCGCCTAAGTGAAGCGACTGATAATACTAAGCTGGAGGCCTATCGTTCTTCCATTACCATTGACCCTCTTCTGTCTCAACTTCTCTTCTGTGTCATGTTTTGTTCTGTTTCCCAGGGCTGTGGGAGGATCAGATGTGATAGAGGATGGAGAAGACATCAGTGGAGTCCTATCCGAAGGACAAGGCTAAAGGAAGATGGGTTGACCTTCTGCTTCCACCTGGACCACACCAAGTCAAGGCTAAGGGGCCCAATAAACATCTGGAGAGGAGCAGAAGTTCCATGAGCTTGGGAGATGATGATGATGATGATGATAATGGTAATAGGTATGATAACAGAGATGATGATGGAGGAGATGATGGAGATGATGATGATGGAGATAAGCAGACAATGATGATGATGATGATAGATATGATGGCAGAGATGATGATGGAGGAGATGATGGAGATAAGCAGATGATGATGATGATGATAGATATGATGGCAGAGATGATGATGGAGGAGATGATGATGATGGAAGAGATAAAGGAAATGATGATGAAGGAGGAGATGATGGAGATGATGGAGATGGTGATGATGGAGACGGAGATGATGATGGAAGAACTGATAGAGATAAGCAGATGATGGTGATGACGAAATGATGATGGGCAGATGGGTGCACAGATGAGACAGCTTATAATAGCATGTTCAAGCCAAGTCTTAAGAAAGAAATAAAGGTACCATAAAAAGATCAAAGGACTAATTGCTCAAAGGCCTAGGTATTTTTCAATCCAGGCTCTGCCTCTTACTTGTCAAGTGACTTTGGGCAAGTCATTTGACATCTCTAAGCTTCGGTTCTGTCACCTATAAAACAGGAACAAAAACCCTTCCCTGCTTACCTCCCTGGGAGCATATGTGGAGAGCAAGGCCATGGTCCTAACATACACACAGCTGTGGTTGTTTCTACTGCTGTAACTGAGAGCAGACCTCACCCACACACACACACTGCCACTAAGCGGACTTAGTGCTCTTGCAAGGTCTTCCTCACCCACATGTCTTTAAGCCTCAATTTCCTCATTTACAAATGACAATACTAGTGCCATCCCCACATAGTGATGTGGCCTAGTTAAAATGGGTTCTTTTGATAAAGGGCTTAACCCAGTGCCTGCAAGAAAGTGGGGGCTGCATAAACAATCCTTGTTGTGATTAATGTCTCTGGTTCATTCTAGTTTTTTCTTTTCTGGCCACAGCCTCAGTTTGGCATGACCTGGTATAATGATCACACCCTCCTGGTCATCACCGCTCCCCAAAAAACTTTCACAAGGGGCTGCCCTGAATGGTTGTACAGGTTGCTCACTGCTCAAGTGCACTCAACTAAGGAAATTCAGCTTGTGTTTTTCCCTCCCAAAGCTGTGAGCCTCAGAGAGGGGCTGCCTCTGCCTAGAAGATGTGCCTTTTTCTAAATCTCATGAAAACTATACATGCTAGAAGGCACCTGAATCACCTTATAGTGGGATTTATTCAGCTTAGAAATGTGGAATCAGATGGAGCTTCAGAGGGGATCTGACCCAATATTCTTGTTGTAAAAAAGGGAAAACTATTAATTCACTCATTCATTTATTGAACTTTTACTGGATACCTGCTATGTGACAGGGCTTCCCCGGTGCCTCAGTGGTAAAGAATCCACTTGCAATGCAGGAGCCACAGGAGATGTGGGTTCAATCCTGGGGTCGGGAAGATCCCCTGGAGGAGGGCCTGGCAACCCATTCCAGTATTCTTGCCTGGAGAATCTCACAGACAGAGGAACCTGACAGGCTATGGTTCATGGGGTGGGTCGCCAAGAGTCAGACACAACTGAAGTGACTTAGGACACACACACACTATGTGATAAGTAGCATCTCTACGCTTAGCAGGAGGCTGAAGTGGTCAGAAGAAGAGTAAGGCACAAGATGTGACTGGTCCAACTGTGCTCCTGCTGACCTCCGACCTGGGGGACACCCCTATGTCCTCATTCCTCCACCTCCAGAGCTGTATGGCAGGATCCTGAAATGCCAGGTGTGGTGCCAGTTTACTATTACTTGCTGTTCTCTGCACTTCCTGGCACCTGACCCTGTGCCTTTGATCTAGCTGGGCTTGTACACTGGTAACCCACTGTCCTCTGCTGAAGGCTCAAGGCTGATTTAGATGCCAAGGCCCGCCAGGACCAGAGACCCAGTTAGGGGCTGCGTGGCCCTGGATGGTGCATTCAAGCAGGAAAGAGAAGTCAGAACTTGGGCTCTGGGTTTGCCTGTCATTAACATGTGTTGAGTTTGGTCAAGCCACAAACTATCTTTTTGTTTGCAAGATAAGTCTGAGCCACATGACATATAAGGTTTTGCCAATTCTCATCTTCTGGTCACTGGTTCTCAAACTTTGGCATGGGAATTACTAGAAGGGCTAGTTAAAATCAGCCCTAGAGCTTCAGATTTGGTGGATCAGAGGTGGGGCCTGTATTTGTCACAAGCCCTAGATGCTGTGATTCTGCTAGTCCAACCACTGCTCTAGCAACTCTGGCTGCACATTAGAATCACCTGGGGGAGCTTTAAACAGTGCTTTAACAGATAAACAGCTAAACAGCTTTAAACAGCCCAACTCCAGAGCAATTAAATCAGCATCTCCAAGTGGGAGCTTGTGCTTTGTTACCATTTAAAAGCTCCGCTCCACCACCCCAGGTGATTCAGGGATAGAAAACACTGTACTAGAAAAGTGGCCAGGGATGTGACAGCACACTGATTGGGTAAATGTCTGATTTCCCTTTGAAGAAATGTCTCTGAGATCCCAACTCAGCCCCTTATTAGCTGCCTGGTTTTGAACAGTCTCCCTGAGCCTCCATCTCCCCTCCTGTAAGTGGTAGCTGTTAGGACCAAACTAATCTGCCTCCCCATGTCTGCCCTCCCCTTCTTGTCTCCAAGGAGAACTTGTGCATTTCTTCTGCACTGAGGCTGTTCAGCTGAGCACAATTCAATAAGCATTTATTGAAAACTCACAGTGTGCAAGATGCTGGCCTTAATGATGTGGGGACACAAAGATGAATCAGGCTCCGGCCCCTCTCCAAGGAGCTCACATGCAAGTAGGGGAGATGAGGCATGTGTCTCAAACATGAGGCAGGATGTGTCACAGGCCATAGAGGAAGTAACCGTGACGAAGACCACTGTATGCAAGGCCCCTTGGTGGGAGACCCTTTATGGTACATTATATGATCCTCCCAATAATCCATGAAGTAGCTACAAGTATAACACCCACTTTGCAGATGAAGAAACTGAGGTTTAAAGACTGGCCAGTTACCCAGGGTGCAAGAGCCAGGTTTTGTTGACACAGAAGCCCAGAGGAGGATGAGATTTACACCATGAGAAAGCAAGCAGGCTTTGTCAGAAGAGGTGTGGACACTGTGGTTTGAGGATGTGTAGAAGTTCAAAGGGTAGATATAAAAAAAAAGGTAGATAGAGAAAAAGGTGGAAGAATCAGCATCACAAAGGACTGGAGGAGGGAAATCCAAGCTTTAGGGACCCAGAAGTGGTTTGATTGGCTGAAATTCAGGCTAATGGTGAGGCATGGTGGGAATCAGATCCTGGTTAGAGGCCTTATGTACTGGGCTAAGGGGGTTAGACTTTATATCTCAAGAATTGGGGAGCCATTGAAAATTCTTGAGCAAGGGATGGCATTTTTAGAAAAAGATGAAAGTGGTCATGGGTTATGGGAGAGGGAGGGTGACAGAGAGCCCAATAAGGAAAGAGATGGCTACGATAAGTGGTCCATGTGAGATGGTAGTGCAAACAGGGGTTGGGGGGGCAAGGAAGCCTAGGAAAGTGAGCACACGTAGAAGGTGTCCTGTTGCCATGTGAAACTTCCTTGGAGATCAATTCCTTATGTGCACCTGTTTATTGACTGAGCCACTCTGCTCTGGTGGGGGATGGGGTGGCAGGAGCAGGTGGGTCTCCTGGGGCCCCACAGCTCCATATACAGCTCCCCTCAAGATGGGGACATGGTCAGTGGAGCATGACCCACTCGTGGTAGAGAACTGGGCTGAAGCAGCAGGTAATGTGTTCCTGGGCCAGGTCAGAGCTGGCCGCCTGCCATGTTTCCGGGATGGGGGTGAAGGAACCAGCCCCGTGGCCTAAGGCCTCCTGATCCAAGCTATCTAGGTGAAACGTACCACCCTGCCCAGCTCCTGCTGCGAAGTTCACAGTCAGCTCAAGGCTCACAGTCTTTGTGCATCAGGCTGAGCACAAACCCTCCTGGGCTAAGCCAGTTCCTAGAAGCAAAGTCTAGGTGAGGAAAGAGCACTGGGCTGGGATTCTGCCACTTGCCAGCTGGGTGGTCTTGAGTACGTCCCCAAAGCCTTTCTGAGGTCTAGATATTCCACATCCTCTGGATAGGGGACTGATCACAGTCAAGGAGTGTAAGTGCTGAGTCCTCCATCTAGTCCCTCCACCTCCATCTACCCCATCTTCTCTGGTTAACTTCCCTGAAGAATCCCAAGACCACACAGAGACAAGAAGAGCAAGCCACTATTTACAGTCAAAGTCCAAGACCATCTTTGTAAGTTTGTCACTCTGTGGACCTAGCATAGCATACCAATTTTATAGACGACATAAGCAAGCCCAAGTAATTTCCACAACTGGCCCAATTGGGCTCAAATATTTGAGCGGACCGGAGAAGGCAATGGCAACCCACTCCAGTACTCTTGCTTGGAAAATCCCATGGATGGAGGAGCCTGGCGGGCTGCAGTCCATGGGGTCGCTAAGAGTCAGACACGACTGAGCGACATCACTTTCACTTTTCACTTGCACGCAATAGAGAAGGCAATGGCAGCCCACTCCAGTGTTCTTGCCTGGAGAATCCCAGGGACGGCAGAGCCTGGTGGGCTGCTGTCTATGGGGTCGCACAGAGTCAGACACGACTGAAGCGACTTAGCAGCAGCAGCAGCAGCATTTGAGTGGACATAGAGGCAGACTGAACACTAATGTCTCACCCAAAGGAGCTGGACCCTCAGCTTGGTGCCCCCCAGACCCCTCTTCCTCTCATGAGGTCTGAGAGCAGATTGGCAGACATCCCCCAGGTCCAGGGTTCTGGAAGCGAGGCTATAGCTCCGTGGCTGATACAAATGATGGTTGGACAGACACAGAACTGCATCCCTTCATTGTCCCTATACTTCATCACACAGAACATTTTCTTTTCAGCCTCCTGATAACACTGGAGGAGAACATCACTGTTGGGGGCTAAAAGGTCTTTAACACCTCTCCCAAGCTGGCCCACCTCCCTTTTACACTGAGGGCACATCTCAAGACTTGGAAGGCTAGTTTCCTGCTAGAATTTAATAACCTTGGTTTGTTTTCCTTGTGTTTATTTTTGTTCTTACCTTCTATTTATGGCAAGTGATACTGGTTTCCCATTTAAGGCAGTGATGTAACAATTCTCCAGAAAACGTGTCTGGGGCAAGGAGGGGAGGAGTGGGTCTTGGAGCCAGAGAGACAATACTAAGTAATAAAGATTGATATCTGCCCTGGTTCAAGGTGGGGAGAAGCGAAGAGAGAGGTGCTGCCCAAGAGCACTCAGTATAGTATGTCCCTGGACCTGCGTGTCGCGCAGACCTCCATTCAGGCGCGCTTAGACCAAGGTGACTCCGCGGCCCTTCCTGATGGCACGTGCGCGGCCCATGTGTCACCCTGCGGGGTCCCGCGGGCCCAGCGACCTAGGGAGAAAGGCGTTGGCTCGGGGAGGGCAGGCCGGGCGCCCGGGAGGGCCCCTGGGGTTTTCGGCGGAGGAGGAGGGCGCAGGAGCCGTGGCGCACGGTCTGCCACCTGACCGGGAGCGAGCGGCTGGGGTCCCCGGCCAACCCGCCGCGGGATCCTGGCGGGTCACCTGCGGCCGGGGCGGTATGCGTGTGAGTGCGTGCGCAGACGTCAGCCTCCCAGGCCCGCTCCGCCTTCCGCTCACCGCGCGCATCCCGCGCCCCCTGCCGCCCCCACCCTCAGCTCCCCGGCCCCACGCGCCCGGGCACGCGGAGCGCCAGACTGCGGCGACAGGGCGGCCGCGGGCGGGGCTGCGGGGCGGGGCCAGGCCGCGGGGCCCGCCGCCATTGGTCGAGAGCAGCACCCGGGGCGGGGCGCCGGGAGAAGGCGGGTAGGCGCGCTCGCGGAGGCAGAGGCGGGCGCTGGGCTGCGGGACTGGCTGCTCGCTTGCGGCGGAGAGGGCGAGCGGGAGCCGCACGAGGAGTCCACGGAGAACCGCTCGCAGAGGCGGCGAAAGGCGTCCAGGCCTAAGCTGGGCTTCTGCCGCTGGAACCGCCATCCGGAGCCTGGGCTCCGATCACTTTCCGGAGGGACCATTGACCTCGCCCTGCAGGAGGAAGAGGGGCGTCCGCCTCCAGGAGCGGGAAAGAGGGAGGAGCCAGGGCCCCGCAGAAACTTCGCCTCCTCTGGGGGACACCGGGGGAGAAGTGGGAGGAGGAGCCTGTTTAAGGCTAACTCAGAGCTGCGAAATCTTAGGGTGGCGTTCAAGGCCCCCTCCCACACGCGCGCGCTGCAGAGCGCCCTGCTCCTCCTTCAGCCACTGGCTTCGCCTCGCAGGGAAAAAGAGCATACCCTCGGCGGCGGGGGAGCGGCAGAGCTGAGGTCGAGGCCGAGCCGGGCAGGCACCTTCCACCCGAGCGATCCCCTTTGGAGCGGGCGGAGCAGGTGGCATAGGCAGTCGAGAGGATAGATTCGCCCACCCCGGGCACGCACATACGCACGCACCCGCAATCACTTCCAAGGGACCCTCCAGGAGTCTCTAAAGACCCGGAGTCACCCCTTCTGCCCTCTCCTCCAACCCCGGAGCCCCAGGCGGGGACCCCGGGATCGGACGTCCCCACACCTCCGGGCACCTGGCTCAGCAGGAGTCCCCCGGGTCTGGGCAGGGCAGGGCCGGCGGCGGCGAGCCGGAGCCTGCCCAGCGCCCGGGCCCCGCCGAGCCCTCAGAACCCACTCATGGGGCACCAGCTCCCCGTGTCCCCTCGCCCAGCCGCGCCCAGCCCGGCGCCCCGAGACGCGCAGAGGAGGATCCCGGCACAGTGACCCAGGAGCCGCCGCAGCCCCTGGAAGCCTCGGCTGCCGGAGAAGAAGGCTGCTCCCCGCACCTCCAGGCCCTTCCAGGCATCCCTCTGAGCCGCGCCAGAGGCCCGGCCCGCCATTCCCAGGTAGGAGGGAGACACCCCAACAGAACCGGGGAGGCGGGGAAGCCGGGGAGAAAGGTTTGAAGCTCTGAGGAGGAAGGTTAAGTGAAGCCTTAAAAGAAGTAGGAAAGTCAAACTGATTGAGCCTGTTATGTGCCAGGATCACCCGGCAACTTCACTTACCTAGAGAAAATGAAATTAGTTGAGCACCTACTGTGTGTCGGGCTGGATGCTTATCCCAGGAAAGAAAGACTTAACTGAGTTTTTGTTTAAAGAGATCTGGAGTAACAGCCTGTTTGAATATGAGGAAACTGAGGCTTAGAGAGGAAGAGGCACTTCCCTTCCCCAAACACTCCCCTCCTCCTTCCTAAGCTGGCTGCAGCCTGCAAACCTGGCTGAGGGTGGGGCTGGAGTGGGGCCAGCTGGTGGTGGCCTTGGTGAGGACCTCCTCTGAGAGAGCTTAAGGAGGGCCTTCCTTGCTCAGAGTTCTTTGAGCTTTGAGAGGAATTGGTGCAAGGAGTGAGTTTCCTGGGCCATCCCCTTCCCAAGATGGGTTTTCTGTGCTCAGCTGGCCAGAGGGCCTCCAAGCACCTCTGCAGGGTTCTCTCCTCCCCGTGCCCCCCAGCCCTGGGAGGATGATGAAGGGTGTAGTCCTGGACCTCAGGGGAGGTGGGAGGCTGTGCTGTGAAGGGGCAGCCAGGTCAGGAGCCCATGATTCAGGTTTCTTCTGGCATCAGAGGCACACGATGGGGTCCCCCAAGACTTCTGCCTGCACTCTAGTCCCTCCACACCTGACTGCTCCAGGCAGCCCCTTGACTGCCAAGAGGAAGTGTCACAAAGGAAGGAACCTGCTTGTTGCGTGCCTGGGAGCTGTGTGGGCCTCTTGGCTTCTCACTGAGCTCTCAGGGCCACCCTGTGGGTTTGTTTCTACCATTTGATAGATGACCAACCCCACTAGGTCCAGTCATTTGCCCAGGGTGACTGGACTAGTGAGAGGCAGATCTGGTCTGCCTCCTTTCTACCACCCTGAGCTGTCAAGGGTGGTGAGATTGGCTTTGCAAAGCACCCAGGACTCCCCTCAGTGGGGCATGGAGGCCAGTGAATATGTGTGTGCGCCCAGAGTCTGGGATGTGCCCTAATGGTGAAGGCTTGGGGTGTGTGGGAGGGAGGGAAGGAGGGAGAGCTCAGGGTATCACAAGGAGGAGGATGTGGCCAGACTCTCATCCTCTGCTCTTGCCCCTCTGACCCTTCCATCTTCCAGGCAGGCCCTGGGAGAGGGGCTCGAGGGGGAGAAGAAGGGGTGAACCCACAGATGCGTGGGGTGAGAGCTGGCTGCTCAAGGTCTGGGCGGGGTCCCGAGCAGGGTGCTTGCCCCCAGCTATCTGCAGCAAGAGACAGAGGGAATTAGAATAGACCTCCAGGCTCATTTCCCCAACCCGATGCCAGCTGAGGCTTCACTGAGTCAGACACTGTTTTGCAAAGCCTGATTTTGGCCAGGGGGTGGGTGTTTAGAGGTAAAAGCCCAGACTTTGGAGCCAACAGCCTGATTTTAATCCTGGCCCGAGCAGTCATCTGTGTAAACTGGGGCAAGTGACTCAGCCTCTCTGACCTCCCATGTCCCCATGGGTCCAGCAGGTTGATGGTGGTCCCCTCTTCATGGGATTGCTGTGAATTCATTGGGATAAGGCACATAGGCACTCAGCATGATGGAGACCTGCCGGGCTGTGGCGACCATTCCCCCAGCACTGCCCCACCACCTCTGCTCCAGGCCCTTCTGCCTCCCAGGTGCCCATAGAAAGACCCTGGGGTGAGTCACAGAGCTTGCATTTGGGTACCCATGCACTACTGGTGGCTCCCACTAACCATTCTCCGGGCCTCCAGGGGGGAAAAATCTACATTCTCAAAGGGTCCTTTGAACTCTGACCCCTGCCTGTCCCTCACTGTAGGGTCAGCCTGGCTGAGGATGGAGAGAGGGGAACAGGAAGTGGAGGAGGAGAGAAGCTGTGCCCACAGCAGCCCACAGAGCCTCCTCTGGGGGAGGAGAAGGGAAGAAGGATGCGGGGATGGGGGGCGGAGCCCATGGAGGTGCTGTCACCTGACGGCCAGGTGTCTGGGTGCTTCACACAGCCCCACGTGGCTGGGGCCATGTGCAGACTCACAGTCTTCTCTCGGAGATGAAAGCCAAGATTCTTTTCCTCCTTTGCCCTTTTCTGACCCCCTGCCTCCTCTCTCTGACCCCTGCCTCCTCTCTCTGACTTCCTCATGTCTATTCAGTTGCTGATGTTAACATGTCTGATACCAAGAACTCTGAGCTAGAGGCTGGAGCAGGCGGTGATGGAGACACACTGTCCCTGGGGGCTACCAGCCTTCTTCTCTCTCTGTGTAGACAGAGATGACTAGCAGCAGAGTCAAGCTCCCGGAAGAGGGACTTGGGGAGGAGCCTGTCCTGGTGTGGGGCCTCTTCCCCCCAATCCTGGCCTCCGTTGAAGGCCCGGGCTGGTTCTCTCCCAGCCTAGGAGGAGATTGAAGAGTTCAGTGCTGTTGGCTTGCAGCTTCCTCTCCCTTGCTGCCCACCCAGGTGTGTGCTCAGTTCACTGCGACCCACCTCAGTGTAGCTCCTGGGCCAGCTGCTAGACAGGGTGGAGGTGGAGGGAGAAGACCCCAGAAGGAAGCTCTGAATGATCTCTGAAAGGAGAGCCATTTGCTTCTTTCACTCACGGGTCATTTATTGAGCACCTGCTGTGTCCATGGCACTGAAACCCTGCAGTAGAAGCTCAAAGTTGGCTTCAGGCACAAACCGGGTGGGGGTATGTAGGAGTTGTACGTTTGGGGTCACCATCCTGGCTCCCTTATTAACTAAAAGGGCCAGTCATGTAGACTTTTAAGCATCAGGTCCTTATTTGTGAAACAGGGAAGGGAATGCGTACTTCACAGAGAGGTGGTGAGGGGAACCCCAGGGCATGGGGCAGACTGCCTGAGATTGAAGCCCTCCTTGGCTGGGGCTGTGTAACCATGAGCAAGGTACTAAACTTCTCTGTGGTACTTCAGTGTCCTCATCTGTAAATTGGGGTAACCACCTACCTTCGGGGGATCCTGAAGGATGAAGTGGGTTAGTACACATTCAACTTAGAGCGCTCTGCATATATTAACTGCAAAATAAATGTCAGCTGTGATTATTGTTCTATACTTAGCACAGTGCTTGGCACACTGCAGGGCTTGGTTGCTGCTGATTGTCGTCACAGCTCCAGGGTCAGCAGTATGCTGAGCTGGCTTATTGTGTGTGTCCCTTTGCAGTTCATTCATTGAGATCATCTTGGGAGCTTGGAATCGGCCACGGTGGGAGTATTACGCCATGAAATTGACAAATGCTGCCAATCAGAGCTTTTATGAAGGTCTTTTTAAAAAACCACTTTACTGCATGGTGGCACTCAAGTGGGTAAGGCAATGGCACTAAACAGGTTGTGTACAATGGCAACCCACTCCACTATTCTTGCCTGGAGAATTCCATGGATGGAGGAGCCTGGTGGGCTACAGTCCATGGAGTCACAAAGAGTCGGACATGGCTGAGCAACTTCACCTGCTTGGTGGGGTGGGAGGCAGAGGAGCCTTCAGAGAGGAGGTGATATTTGAGTCAGACCCTGATAAAAGGAAGAGGGGTTCTGGGGGAGGGGCTGGCATGAATTGAGGGCTGGTCCCAGCCGAGCTCAAGCTCACTAGGGGTTCCAAGCTGGGGGGAATTCTGGTGGGTGCTGAGAGAGGAAAAAGGAGGGTGGCTGGGCTGTGAATGGCCTTTGGGTGGGCCTGATGGAGCCCCTGGAAGTTACATATCTCTAATTGGGCTTTGGAGCTTGGATCCATTTCGGCCTCTCCCAGAAGGTCAAGAGATTCCTGTAGAAAGTTCTGGGTATACCCCAGAACCATAAACCCTTGGAGCTATGAAGGACTTGAGTCATTCTTGTGCTATTTCTCTGACCTGCATCCCACTGTTTGTCTAGGCAAACTCCCAGGACCTGGAGGTTGAACAACTGCTGGGCAGCCCGGGCCCTGGGCATGGAGGATGTGGTCTGGACCTGGCCTTTCTCTTCTTTCTGGGAAGACCAAATGGCCATGGCACCCCCTTGCTTAAGAAATTCTCTCTAAAACCTTCCCCATGTCATGTCCCAGAGTCACAGGCTCCCGGGAAGCCAGAACTGCAAAGGACAGATGGTCCAGGCAGACAACAGATTCTAACAAGAGTCAGCATCTTTGAGACCTTGCCATGTGCTGAGCCCTTTACAACAGCCCTATGAATCAAGTCCACTTTATAGATGAAAAACGATGCCCAAGGAAGTTGAGCTCCTTTCCCAAGAGGAGTAGCGAGTTAGGGGTAAATCAAGGAGTCTAGCCCCAGCAGTCCCATCTGGGAATAAATAAGGGGTGAATGAACCCAGGGGTGAGTGAATAAGAATGGGTAGATAAATGAAGGAGGAAAGAAACAAGAGAGGGGGGTTCAGGCAGAACTCCACAGCCCTTAGAGAGACCCCAGTCCAGCTTTCCCATTGTACAGACAGAAAAGTGAGTGAAAGTCAATCAGTCATGTCCGACCTCTTTGCAACCCCATGGACTATACAGTCCGTGGAATTCTCCAGGCCAGAATACTGGAGTGGGTAGCTTTTCCCTTCTCCAGAGGATCTTCCCGACCCAGGGATTGAACCCAGGTCTCCCGCATTGCAGGTGGATTCTTTACCAACTGAGCTATCATGGAACCAAGTAGGAGGCTGGCAGGGGAGGCCACAGCCTCCAGCACAGGCTGCAGGGCCAGGCCCCTGGCTTCCTGACACTCAACCCCCTCTCTCTGCTGCAGCCCCGAGCCATGATGAAGACCTTGTCCAGTGGGAACTGCGCGCTCAGTGTGCCTGCCAAGAACTCATACCGCATGGTGGTGCTGGGCGCCTCGCGGGTGGGAAAGAGTTCCATTGTCTCCCGCTTCCTCAATGGCCGCTTCGAGGACCAGTACACGCCCACCATCGAGGACTTCCACCGGAAGGTTTACAACATCCGTGGCGACATGTACCAGTTGGACATCCTGGACACGTCCGGCAACCACCCCTTCCCTGCCATGCGCAGGCTGTCCATCCTCACAGGTGGGTCCCGGAGGGTGGGCATGGGAACTGGAGTATGGGAGCGTGTGTGCTCGGCAGTTTACAGTTTGCAAAGCACTGCCTCCATCTGAGATGAAGCTCATGAGCCCCCGTGCACCACACCGTGAGGTCGGAGAGGCATTGCTGCTTGCCGACAGAGGATGGAGCCAGGGCCGCAGATCCCTGTCCCTCTGACTCTGGATTGATTGCTCGTGGCTGCCAGTGCTGCCTTCCAGATCTGTGGCTTTACCCAGAAACAGAGGGGCTCCTGCCTTCTTCCTGCCGCGGGTGACCCAGCAGAGAGCTCCGCGGCCCGGGGTCAGTCTGTCAGACTCAGATCTATTGACACTCGGGGCCTTTGCTGCCTTTCAAAGAGGCAGGGACAGGACCCAGACAGTGATCAGCCAGAGAGGCTGGTGGGGACCCACCGATGCTGGGAACTCAGTAATAATCACAGTAACGACCATGGCGATTGCTAACTCTTATCAGGAGCTGTGTGCCTGGACCTCTTTCTAGAGCTTGGCATGTATTTAATTAATCCTCACAACTAACCTGGGAGATGGGTGTCTGCCTCCATTTTACATGTGGGGAAACTGAGGCGCCGAGAGGATGAGTTACTCCAGATGATAACACAGCTGGGAAATGAGGGAGGGGAGGTTGTGGGGTACTAAGCGGGGGCAGATGGAGATGTGAAACTGGGCCATGTTTTCGTCACTCAAGCAGTTTTGTGTGGTAGCTAAGAGCACAGGCCCAGAAGCTGGTCTGCCTGGGTGCAGATTCTGGTTCTGCTGCTTCCTGGTTTTGTCCCTCTGAGCAAGTGGCTTGACTTCTTTGGGACTTGATTTTCTTATCTGTATCACATCTGTACCCATCCTAGAGGCCTTCATGAGAATTAAATGAATTTATGTAGAAAAAGTGTTTGGTGAGTGGAAGGTGAGTGCTCACAAAACAGGGGTCTTATGTGAAACCTGCATTTGCAGTGTGCATGCAATGGGCTGTACAGTCATTTCCTAAGCCACGCCCTGCCGTTGCTGGGCAGCTGATGAAGGAAAGGAATCAGCAAGTAGTCCCCCAGCCATCACTAAACAACCCCACAAATCAAAATACTTCTGCACCAAGAAACCCTTGCTATGCCCACCCCTCCCCCTACAGCCCAGCCAAGACCCCTCCCTGAGTGCCCTGGGCAGATGGCTTCCTTTTCCAGCTGTCCTCGCTGACCGTCTGACCCAGATCACACTCGGCCTGCCCCACTCCACATTTTGGAGAAGAAGTTTGTGGACAGAGGGAGCCTGGGCTGACCTGGGTTCCAGTTCTATCTACACCACTTGGCAGCTTACACATGGGACCAGAGGTTCAGATCTCAGTCTTCCCAGCTGCACAATGGGTGTAATGTTGCTTCCTCCCAGGGTGACTCCTCAGCCTACAGGAAAGTGCCAGAGGAGGGGGGCATGGGGGCATTTCCAGTACATGGTGGGGATTGCAGGAACGTCAGCTTCCCCTACCGTGGGGAGGGGACACAGTACCCACCGATAGAAATAAAGCTAACAGAGGGAGGGAGAGAGAAGATATGGAGAGGAACCATGTGCATATTTCCAAACTTAAGTTTTAATTACACAAATAACACACAAATACATGCTCCTCTAAGCATATAGATAAGGGTAAAAAGCCCCCTTGACCCTTACTTCCACCCCCCAGGCTCCTGCCCCCTCCCCCGAGGTACCAACCCATCAGTCTTCCAGACCCCCCATGAACATATTGGCATTCATGTTTGGGTCCCCAGAACAGAATATTTTTGTCTTTTTTACGTGCACATATCATTCGGGCACATCTGTCTGGCCACCCGTATTTTTGCTCGCCAGCCCATGTCTCATTTTCCAATCTGGTGCTGATGCACAGCGCATTCTGAAAGCCATTAATTCTGCCGCCAGCTCTCCTTCCAGCTGCCAGCCAGGCGTCTCTGAAACTTGGCATGCAGCTTTGCATTTGAATGTGTCAAGGCCGCAGGGTCCTCAGGGGCCTGGGATTAGCCTACTGGGGTGGATTTCACAGCCCAAGCAGAAATGGTTGCCAGGCCGGCACTGCCTTGCAAGTGCCTTTCTCAACAGCCCACACCGCCCTTCATCATATTGCATCCCGTCCACGCGGCCAGCTTTATGAACACCCACTGTGCGTCGTGACAAAGCCTCCCTTTGCTCCGAAGCGTGTCATTGGCAGGAACGCAATCCTGAATGTGCTGTGTGCTATTTTGGGGGGACAAATGGTATGCCCTGGGGGTCCAGAGGAAGGAGGCAGTGGGGCTACCAGAAGCTGGAATTGGCTTGATTCTCCTCTTGAGAACGTCAGCTGGTCCCCGGCGCCTCTGAGCCTCAGTTTCCTGTAAAACAGGGATCTTAACATCTCCCCACAGGTTCTCAAGAGTTTAAGCCAAAGTGCAAAAGGTGCTTTGAGTGTGAGATTACGATCACTGTAGTGAGATCTGAAAATTGAGGTAGAGGCACTGGTCTTCTCTTACCCTCCCCACCTCCCCATTATCCCTGTTGCAAAGACCTACACTGAGGGATACAGCAAGTTGTAGCAGTGGTAGTGTGGGCCTCAGAGGCTAGTGTTCACTTGTTCATCCATAATGTGTTCAAGAAGCAGCAGGCACCTGTGTGTGCCAGGCACCAGGAATCGGGTCCATGTCTCAGCCCAGCCACGACTGAGCTGTGTGATCTTGGGCCAGTTGCTCACCCTTTCTGAGCCTCAGCCTGCCCCCCTATCACGTGAAGGTGATGAAATCTCCCTCACAGAGGTTTCATGAGGAATCAGGGGGTACTCAGGTGGCTCTTACACGTGCTTGTTCTCATTATCCTTTTGAGATACAAGTCACTGAGCACATGTCACTCTCTATTTATTATCTCATCAGACCCTCAAAAGCATCCTGCATGGGACAGGTGGGGAAACTGAGGTTTAGGGAGGTGGCATGACCCGCACAAGGCTGAGTGAGGGGACAAGAGATAAACCTAGGCCTGCCTCCTGCCAGCTCTCTGGGTTCCTACTGTACACCAGGGGCTGCTTCAGGCCCTGGGAAATGTTCACTGAACAGCAAGAGCCCTGCTCTTGTGAAAAGTGTAGTAATTACTATTCTAACACAGTCCATACAAGCTCACAAATCACTCACTCTGTCTATACCGCCCTGCAGGGAAATGTAGGGTGGATCCATGGTGTATGAACCAGGCTGTGCCACGTATTAGCCCCGTTGCAAGTGATTTCACCTCCTGGGCCTCAGTCTTCTGCTCTGGAAAATGGGAATAATAGCAGCTCCACCAGAGAGTCACTGTGACGGTCAGGTCAAGGAGTGGGGAGAGGGCAAAGGAGCTGCCTGTAAACTTACCTCCCAGGGTTTCTGTCTCTGCAGGCGATGTGTTCATCCTCGTGTTCAGCCTGGATAGCCGGGAGTCCTTTGATGAGGTCAAGCGCCTCCAGAAGCAGATCCTGGAGGTCAAGTCCTGCCTGAAGAACAAGACCAAGGAGGCAGCAGAGCTGCCCATGGTCATCTGCGGCAACAAGAATGACCACGGCGAGCTGTGCCGCCAGGTGCCCACCACCGAGGCCGAGCTGCTGGTGTCCGGCGATGGAAACTGCGCCTACTTCGAAGTGTCGGCCAAGAAGAACACCAATGTGGACGAGATGTTCTACGTGCTCTTCAGCATGGCCAAGCTGCCGCATGAGATGAGCCCCGCGCTGCACCGCAAGATCTCTGTGCAGTACGGGGATGCCTTCCACCCCCGGCCCTTCTGCATGCGCCGTGTCAAGGACATGGACGCCTATGGCATGGTCTCCCCCTTCGCCCGCCGCCCCAGCGTCAACAGTGACCTCAAATACATCAAGGCCAAGGTCCTCCGGGAGAGCCAGGCCCGCGAGCGGGACAAATGCACCATCCAGTGAGCAAGAAGGATGCTGGGCTGGGGCTTTGGCCAGGCCTTATGGAAGGTGGCCCCGGCGCCTGCCTCCTACATCCCCTGGACGAAACTCCAAAAGCAGTCACATTTTGGACCTTTGGGGGGCCAGACTAGAGGACCCCAACTTCCAACCTCTGTATAGTCTCCTGCCTTCAACCACTTCCCTCTGATTCCTCCTTTCTGCCGCTCCCCTTGGGTTTCAACTTCTCCGTGGAGGGGTGGATCTCTGCCGGGCAGGAGGCAAGGCTGGGTGACATCCGGACTTATGTCAGGACCCAAGTCAGAGCTTGCCTGTCCTTGCAAGAAACGCTGATGCCAGATGGGCCAGGGTACCAGTTTCCAATGGAGACTCCTGGAACATCAGAGGATGAAAACAACACCCTGAGTCAGCTGGGAGGGGGCTCTCCCCTCCTGCTATAAGATGCAACTTGGTTTAGGTGGCAGCTGGAAGTCTCCCCCTACCCCGTCCTGAAACACTAACCCTCTGGCTCAGCTGTTTTTATCCCCTGCCCCCTGAGTTGGCCCCCAGCTCTCCCTGACATTGAGCCAGGGGCGTCTCTGTGTTCGAAGTGGGTGTGGCCATGTCTCCTGGACCACGTCCATCTCCTGGACTGCCTCCCTCAGCCTCCCCTCCCAGGTTCCTCTCGTCTGCTGGTTGTGCTTTGTTGTTGCAGCTGTTATGTCATGTTCCCAGTAGAAACGGAAATCGTTGTACTGTAAAAGCCTAGTGATCCCTCGTTGGCCAGGACCTCCCCCCAAGTTCAGATCCACTGCCTCCACCGGGGACACCTTCCTCCTCGGCTCCCAAATGGGGTTCCCGTGGCCTGTCCGCAGTTGAACACTGCCCTCCTCCCGAGCTTCACGGTTTACACTTACACAGACAGGGGAGGCAGCCCGGGGCTGCGTCTCCTCCTGCCCTCATTTCACAGAGGAGGAAGCTGAGACTCAGAGGGCCAAGGAGCAAGCCCCAGCTCCACCTCCTGGCTAGTTCAGGATGGAGCTCCGCCTGGAAGCTGGCTGTCCTCTGCTGTGCTTGTTCCTCAAGCATTTATTGAGCACCTGCTGGGTCCTGGGTCCACTGTGCTAGAAAACAAAGAGGGTAAACGATGCACTTGACGCCCCTAAGACCAAGGCTCCATGGCTGCAGCCTCTTTCCCTCCCCCAGCCTGGCCTCTGACTACCCCTGCTGCCCTCCTGCCTCTGTACACACAGCTGTGGGGAGATGTGAAAGAGCAGCTGGGAGCTAGAGCTGAGCCCAGGAGAGGCAGATAAGAAGAGCTCCCAGGGGGCCTTTTCCTGGCACCTGGGATGGGTACCAGGTGTGGTGGGATTTGAACCTGTGGACCAAAGGCTCTTGTCATCAGCTCTTAACAAAGACATTTTATATTTTAAATCTCCTTGAAACTATTGAAGTTTAGAGCCACAAGGAGCCTTAATGATTGTCTAGTGAATCTGAGGCCCAGAGAGGGTAAGTAACTCGCCCCGGGTCACACAGCAAGCCTATGAGCGACAGAAGCAGGGTTAGGTTGGGGCATTCAGCACACACTATGATGTGCCCCTCTCCTGATCCTGCCTCAGCCCCTGGGGCCTTCGGGCATTTGAGGTGTCGTCTCCCTGAGCCTCTCTGCAGATTGGCCTTTGAGGGCTTCTGTAGATCCTGTGTACATTGTACCCACGTATATACCTGTACACACACATGAACACAGGGAGAGACACATGCCCTGGCCTCAGCTCTGCACACCCCACACCTCCCACCCGACCCTGCTGCTCAAGGCAGCCGCTCTGACCCTGCTTCTGTACCCCTACCTGGCCCCAACCTGAACCCTCTAAGCAGACCAGGTACCCTGGCCAGGACAGATGTGTGACCTGCTTCCCCGTATCTCTGTGTACACTCTCAATTAAAGTGGGTTTGTTTCTAAGCTGTGTCCTTGACCATGTGTGTTTTCTGTATTTCTAAGAGGAGGTGTGGCTCTTCTGCAACCATAGCTGGACTCTCCCTCCCTAGATTGCACCTGCCTGGTGCCCTCGCCCTGTGGGTCAGTGCTGAGTCAGCCATCCAGGTTAATTAAGTACGTGATGGGAGTGGGGAATAAAACCCCCAGATAGGAGGGAATAACAACCCTGGCCCTTCTGGGCCCTCTGAGGGCTGTGTGCTGAGGTGTCTGTGTACCTCTGAGGAGTGACCAGGTTGGACAAGAGAAGCCTCCTCCCCATAGACCATCAGCCCTCTGTGATCACCATGCATCTGACTTCTAGGTGGCACCTAGAACATTTGGCAATAACGGGAAACAGTAGTGATTACCAGAACTGCGGAGAGGGGCAGCATGCTGTTAGCTCCTGGTGAGGGGGTGCCAAGGGCAGCCCCCACCATAAAGAGTTACCCTGTCCTGAAGGTCAGCAGTGAGCAGCCTCCCCACTTGGACTGTCAACCCTTGAGACCAGGACACGGCCCATATCTATGTGTGGTTGATACAACCTACAACTTTCTGGACGGTACTTAATAAACACTGGGCAAGCAAAATGTGCCCTCATGTAAAATGAGACAGGACATGGTTGGGGATGGCAGATAGAAGTGGGGGGAGGTGGAGTGGAGGGAGGCTACATGTCCCTGTGTAACCCCAAATGTGGCACCTTGAATGGAAGTTCTCCTTGGACAGAGGGGAGGAGATCACCCACAGCCCCGCTGTGTGAATGACATCCCTCCTCTCGCTCCGTCTTCTCTTCCAGCCCCATGAGAAACATACTCCTTGTGGTGGGGAATTAGGCTCAGAGCGCTCAATATCTTATCCAAGATGGCACAGCAAAAGGGGTGAAGAGGCTGATCATGGACTTGAAACGAGGGGTCATCTGAGCTCCATGTGGGGGAGGAAAGGATTTTGCATCTAGGAGACGGAGACAGGTCTGTGCTTTTGATGGGTCAGCAAGTACCACTGAGCAGTAGGGCCATGCCTGGAGAGGGAGGTTCAGAGAAAAGGAAGACAAGGGCCCTGTGGGCCAACGGCTCATGATCCAGAGAGAGATACCTGTGCAGGCATCCGGGTGAGCCCGGCTATGGTGGAGGAAAACCAGCCTGGGAGAGCTCCCAGCCTCCACCTATGGAGGAGCCCAGCTTCCCTCCCATCCTTTGCCCACGCCAGCCAGAGGAGGTCCACGTGGGAGGAAAGTCACTGTGATGCTCTATCAGTTCTGGTTTTTGTAAATGTGAGATGTGGAGGTGAACATTCCTTTCTGTATTGCAGGTCAGAACTGCACCCTAAGAAGGGCTAAATGGGGAGGCAGTTGGGTGCACCCACGCAAGACTTCCATGATGCACCAGAGCCCAGGCACCTCTGCCATGCTCTGTCTTCATGGCGGAGGCGGTGGGGGGCAGGGGCTCTGAATACATCCTATCTCTTCCCAGACTTCAGTTTCTTCAGTTCTTAATGGGAAGCAGCGAGGAGGACAGCTGGACCAGACAGCACATGAACAGCCCCTTACAGCTCTATGTTCTCCACAAGAAAGAATTAATATTCCCACTATATAAGCCACAACATTCTGATCGTTACTAAACAGAACACGTTTGCTCCAGTCCCAGCCCCAGTCCCACTCCGTGCATCCCACAGATTCACCCCAGAATGGGGTTAACAAAAAGCTGTGGCAGAGGAGGGAGATGTCCCAGAAAAACAGCCCTGGAATGGAGGGTGGAATAGATTGTAAAAAAGTTCCTCCCATGCAGAGAGCATTCAGAGATAAGCCCAGGGCAGCCAGCTTAACTCCCATCCTAGGAAGGGAGCACTGGGAATCTGATTTCTGAGAATTCTGAGCAGCAGACTGTAAGGACTCGTTTCGTTCCACCTCTCTGAACCTGTCACTTACTCCAAAGAAAAACTTCAGTCTGCATCCTGGCTTGGTGGGGGGCTGATGAGAGGTCGCCGGGGCTCAGCAGCAGAGGCTACTGGGAACGTGGAAGGGAAAGGGAGCCAACCTTTGTTGCAGGCCCGCTGTGCGCCAAATACCATGGTCAGCCTGTTTCCACATCCTCTCATTGCATCTTCGAGGCAAAGCTATATGAATCCTCCTAGGAGGGCCCTGAGGCCCAGAGAAATAAGGCGTATGCCCAGGGTTGCACAGCCATTTAAGTGGCAGAGCTGGGCTAGAATTCACGTCTGATTGCAAAGCATGTTTTCTCTCTAAAGCTTTCATAGCTGAGCCAGATAGAAGTTGCTCTCTGGAGGGAGAAGCCAGCAGGTTGGGGTGTGAGGTGCGAACATGGTTCAGAGAACTCAGGTCGATGCCCTTCACGAGGAGTGAGATGCCTGCCCTTCATAAGCAAGGGCACAGCCACTGTAGCTGAGAAGAGTTTAGCTTCTCTCTCATGGAGAAGCCCGAGATGAGTGGATTAGATCAGAGGATGGCTCTGCTCCACCAGGTCATTCAGGCATGCAGGTCTCAGGCTCCTCCATCTCTAGGATCGTGTCACATCTGCAAGGTCAAAGCCACTGCCACGTTCCAGTTCAGTCGGAAAGTTCAAGGAAGAGAGTGCAGACACTGCACCTCTGCTGTTCTCAGGTCACTGGACACATCCCGTCTGCTCACTTTCCACTGGCAAAACTCGGTCTTGTGTCTGAACCTCCCTGTGAGATGGGCTGGGAAACACTGTTCCTTGCTGGCTGGCCCCGTGTCCAAGGGTGACTCATAGAAGAAGACAGGGAGCGATTGGTAGGCCAGCTAACAATCTCCACACAGCCACCCCCACACAGTGGTCCAGACCTCAGGACTCATGTCCAACCTGTCTTCCAACAAGCTCCACACTGCAGACATGATCAGAAAGCAGCTCTGACTTCCCAAGGCTTCTTTCAAGTGGCTCTGGGTTTTGCTTTCCCCCTCCCTCCCTGAGAACTGGGACTGTCCCACGACTTTTCTCACCTGTACCAGAGAAAATTTGGATGGCAACACAGTCTCAATTTGGAGAAGGAAATGGCAACCCACTCCAGTATTCTTGCCTGGGGGATTCCATGGACAGAAGAGCCTGGTGGACTGTAGTCTATGGGGTTGCAAAGGAGTCAGACATGACTGAGCAGCTAAACAACAACCCAGCCTCAATTAAAAATCATTGGTCACGTGATGATCGACATTTCTGTCTTCATTCAAAGGGAAGACCTTCTCTCCTTCCTCCAGCTGAGCTCCGCTGTGCACAGAAAGGTAGAGTTCAGGGAACAGGAGTGTGGACAGGTTCTCCTTTTTTAACTCTCCATCTTCCATTTTAGTGAATTGCAGTTTCTTTTTCTTCTGTTCTTGGGGGATGGGTCTGGGGAGCAGGGTAGGGGAGAAGTAGGGGAGGGATGTTCTTACTTGCAGGGCACTCTGGTATTGAGGTAAGACTATGTCACGCTTAGAGCCTGGGGAATGTTTAGTGATGGTATTAAAGTCTAAGAGGTTATTTTGTAGATTTTTCAGAGACCAGCCCACCATCACTGGGAGTCTCTCATGTGTGGGAGTCTTGATGTAGTTCTGTGTATCTCTGTTTGGGGTACCTGCTTAGTCTTTCTGCAGGCCCTAGGACTGTTCTGGCATCCACGAATTCCCTCTTGCCCCTCCAGGATGCTCACTTGAAAAGGGTTGAAGCCATCTCCATAGCAGTGTTCTCTCATCGTTATCCCACATTTGCTCTATATGAAGCTCACATCATTTGCCTCAATTAGCTTGAGTGTAAGTTGATCTTAGTTCAAGCAGCTTTTTTATTTGGTTGCGCTGCTTGGCCTATAGGATCTTGGTTTCCCAACCAGAGATTGAACCCATGCCTCCTGCAGCGGAAGTACAGAGTGCTAACCACTGGACAACACATGATGTCACTTTAATTTTTTTTTAATTTTTAATTTATTTTTTATTATTTATCTTTTATTTTTATTATTAAATAAATGATTCATCTGAGTTCAGTAAGGATCTTTAGCATCTAATTCAGACAGTCTATCACCCACTGGATTTATCCGGCAGGACAGGAATCCACAGAACCCTGGGCTACAGGGACATGCGTCAAGCACTCGAGGCTTGAGATGAGGGCAGACACTCTCACAGAAGACCATAGCACTCTCCAAAAATTCTCTTTACCAAGAAATCCTCTCACTACCGACTCTTTCATATCTTTGACATAGGTAAGAAATATGAGCGTCAAGTAGCTGGCTCTTGGCCATCTATGTTGAAAATGTTGCTATTTATTTGCATCTTGCTTTAGAATCTGAGAACAATCTTCTTGGGTCTCAACCAAAAAGAAAGGGAGAGGCCAGCCTCATCCACCAGGAAAAAGAAAACTGGGGAATGACACTCAGGGAGGGGTTCCAGCCTCATCCAGGAAACGGAATGCTGAACAGAAAAGTGAGTCAAATCCCAGTGCAAAGACTGAACCAGCGCAGGTATCCTGGGCACACACTTTAATGTGTGTCTCAACAAGAGAGGCAGAGCTTCTTAGCAGTTGACAGATAGACTCTGATCTGAGGCTTTCTGGGTTTCCCGGGTGGCTCAGATGGTAAAGAATCTGCCTGAGGGCAGGATGCCTGGCTTTGATCCCTGGGTTGGGAAGATCCCCTGGAGAATGGAATGGTAACCCATGCCAGTATTCTTGCCTGGCAAATCCCATGGACAGAGGAGCCTGACGGGCTACAGTCCATGAGGTCCCAAAGAGTCAGACATGACTGACATACCCTCTCACTCACTGAGGCTTTCTGGGTCCAAATCTCAGCTCTGCTATTTTCAAGTTGAGTGTCCTTAAGCAAACTACTTTTGTATTGGTCAGCTTTCACTGCAATAATGCTGTGTAACAAACCATTGTCAAATTTAGTGGTTCATAACAAACATTTCTTCTTATACTTACTGGATTCCAGGTCAGTTGCAGTCTGAGTGGTTTAGGCTGGATGTTGCTGGTCTTGACTTCAATACTGATCCTGTTTTAATTTAAAATTTTGATGTTTTGTTCATTGCGATGTCTTATTCCGTTTAGGCTGTTATAACAAAAGTACCATAGGCTGGGTATTAACAACATCCCCATATTACAAAATAAATTGGTTTATAAGCAAATTACATATTGACCGCATAAACTGGCTTATAAATAATGAACATGCATTTTTCACAAATCCAGGATTAAATACCAGCAGCTTCAGTGTCTGGTGAGGGTCTGCTTATTTTTACATAGATGACCATCTTCTCACTGTGTTCTCACATAGCAGAAGGGTCAAGGGCACTGTCTAAAGTCTCTTCTATAAAAGCACTAAGTCCATTCATAGGGGTTCCACCCTTATATGACCTAACTTCCCAAAACTCCACCCCCAAATACCAGCACATTGGAGATTAGGTTTTAAAATATAAATGTGGTGGAGCGGGGACACAAACATTCAGGCCAAAGCAGTGGATTTCTTGCATTACTTTTTATTTTTAAAATATTACATTAAATGTTGTTTAGCTTGGGGACTTCCCTGGTGGTCCAGTCAGTGGCTAAGACTCTGAACTCCCAATGGAGGGGGCACCCAGATTAGATCCCTGGTCAGGGAACTAGATCCTAAATGTTGAAACTAAGAGTTTCCAGGCCGCAGTGAAGATCGAAGATCCCACGTGCTATAACAAAAACCTGGAGCAGTCAAATATGTAAATAGACAAATATTTAGGCTGAGCACCTAATAATTGATGCTTTCGAACTGTGGTGCTGGAGAAGACTCTTGAGACTCCCTTGGACAGCAAGGAGACCAAATCAATCAGTCAATCTTAAAGGAAATCAACCCTGAATAGTCATTGGAAGGACTGATGCTGAAGCTGAAGCTCCAATAGTTTGGTCACCTGATGCAAAGAACCAACTCATTGGAAAAGACCCTGATGCTGGGAAAAATTAAGGGCAGGAGGAGAAGGGGGTGACAGAGGATGAGATGGTGGGATTGCATCACTGAGTCAATGGACATGAGTTTGAGCAAACTTAAGAAGATAGTAAAGGACAGGGAAGCCTGGAGTGCTGTAGTTTATGGAGTTGCAAAGAGTCAGACACAATGTAGTGACTGAACAACAAGCTTGAACCCTGAATTTATTGGTATCTCCTTAAATTTTTGCACCCGAGGCAATTGCCACCCTCACCTTACCCTGGCTCAGGCTACCAGATAGGTTCTGGTCTGCTTCACATGCTTATTCTAGGACCAGTCCCCCCACCCCAGGCTGAGGAACCTGCAGCTACTGAGGGTATGCACTCCCAAGATGAATCATAGAGCACGAAATGATGGAAATGTGAGACCCCAGCCTGGAGCTGGCCCACTGTCACTTCTTCCACGCTTCACTGGTCAAAGCAAGTCATACAGCCAGCCCACAACCCTTAGAGTGGGGAAATACTCTGTCCACTCCATGGGAATTACATGGTGAAGGGTTTGCATGTATGTTCTAATACAGGGAAGGCATGAAGGGCTGTGAATGTGACAATCTGCCACACCTGGCCTCGCTGAGACTCTCTGCAGGCCCACCTGGGGTGGGTGCACTGCTCTTGCAGCTCTGGCTGTGTACCTCTTATGAGCCAACCTCGGATGCATCACTTCTCTGCATCTCTGTCCTTCATCCTTGAACTTAGGGAGGACCACACAGGGAGGCATACACAAAAGCACTTGGCAACTTGTAAAAGGGGTGCAAACATGTGTTCACTGAAAGATTTTAAGACACAGCCCCCAAATACTTTGACACCCCTGTCTGTGAGAGGTAGGGTCTTTGGTCCCCTCCCCCTGATCTGGATAAGCATCTGACTGCTTCCACCAGTAGCGTATGCTGGAGTGATGGTATGTGTCTTCCAAAGCCAGCTCAGAAAAAGTCATGCGGCTCTGCCTGTTTTTCTTGGAACCTTCTCTTGTTCCCAGGATGCTCCCCTCCAGAGCCCAGCTGCTGTGCAGTGAGAAGCCCACTCCTTGTGAAGAGGCTGTGTCGGGGCACTCCAGAAGCAGTTCCAGCTGAACCAAACTGAAGGTCAGGCATGTGCAGACAGGAACCTTCAGGTGATTCCCACCCTAGCCACCCCAGTCTTCCAGACTGAGCAGAGAGAAGCCATTCTTGCCGTGCTCTGTCCAAATTTCTGATCACAAGATCTGTGGGCAGAAGAAAGTAGTTGTGATTTTATGCCACTAAAGTTGGAGGGGTTTGTTAGCAGCAATATATATTTAAGACATTCACCAAACCCCTCCTCACGGTCTGGGTCTCAGAGCAGAGAAATGAATCAGATGTGGTCTCTGCTCCATAGAGAACCAGAAAGCAGCCCAGAGAAGCAATTGCACTGTATCCTGTCGTGTGCTATGTTAGGGGCTGTGGATATCCCAGTGTGTCTGGACAAGGTTCTGGACTGCCTTTTCTGGAAGAGATGTTGCTGGAATTGAATCTAATGGATTAATAAAAGCTAAACAAGAGGATGAGGGAGTGTTCAAGGGACTAGAGCTGAATGCATCTTTGGCTCAAAGGGCAAAACCCACTGTTCCTGGAAGCACCCTAAATATGCAGCTGCTGCAGGACCTTTGCGCTTGGAGTTATCTCTTCCTGCTTCCTCTATAGCCCCACTGGCTCGCTTGGTCCTTGCATTCAGAATTCTGCTCAGAGAAGTTTCTCCTTCCTTTTTTTTTTTTTTCTTTTCTGGCCACACCATGCAGCAAATGGGACCTTAGTTCCCTGGACAGGAATTGAAACTGCATCCCCTGCATTGGAAGCATGGAGTCTTAATCACTGGAGCACCAGGGATATCCCTTCTCCTGACTTCTTGACCTAAGCTCTGTGTGTGTGTGTGTGTGTGTGTGTGTGTGTGTGTGTGTGTTAGCAGCTCAGTCATGTCTGACTCTTCGTGATCCCATGGACTATAGGCTACCAGGCTCCTCCATACATGAGATTCTCCAGGCAGGAACACTGGAGTGGGTAGCTATTCCCTTCTCCAGCGGATCTTCCTGATTGAGGGATCAAACCCAGGTCTCCTGCATTGCAGGCAGATTCTTTACCATCTGAGCCATCGGGGGAGCCCTCTTGACCTAAGATCCCCCCAGTCCATCACTCTTTGCCCTCTTTTCCTGGTTCATCTTTCCTCATAACATTGATCATCACTTGCTGCTTTATAACGTGTATGTTTACAAAGTGGGAAATACAGGAGGAGACTAAGGCATGCTTCCCAGAGAAGCATGGTGCCTGGCAGACAATAGGTCTTCAATAAAGGTATCATTAATGAATGGAGAAACAAAGAGAGGGACTGGATCAGCTGCACATTTGGAAGCCCACTCTGGCTGCAGGGAATGGATCAGAGGGACATGAGAGAGGATGGTGAGGAGAGGGTGGATGCGAGATGATAGAACTGAAGACCTGGGGTCCCAGCTGTGGAGAGCTGCACTGGGTGGAGAGTTGATGACCAGTCTCGGGATTGGTATTTGGGCAGCCAGGTGGTGGTGCCAGTCTCCAAAACAGGGCAGCATCAGGACAGGCTGCAGTTTAGAAGGAGGCCATAAGCATGGAAGATGGGACAGGAGGATGGGAAGAATGAGTTGAACTGGAGTCCTGTGGAGTTTGGAACCTCAAGTGCAATGGACTGGCAGGAATCTGGAGGAGAGAATCTGAAGCTTGGGAGAGAAGTTCAGCCTTAAGCAGTGGACCTGAGGGTGGTGTCAGCTGTGGGAGAGTGTGGACTAGACAGACCAGGCAGTAAGAAGAGGATCCAGAGGAACACAGTTTTCAGGAAAAGATAGAGAGGGAAGGATGGTAGAGGGAGAGAGGAGAGGTGGGTGGAAAACCAGAGTGTGTGGCCATGGCAGCTGGGGACCAGGAAGGTTCCAGCAGGGATAGGTGGGCACTGGTGTCACAGCTGCCACGAAAGGGCTGCAAAGCATCCACGAGACACTGGAAGAAGCTGAGCGAAGGGACAGACTGTGTGTGATGGGACAGGGTGGTGAGCCAACAGCGAGGGTCCCTTTTCCACTTAAAAAGAAAAATTAATCAGCAAATCTGGAAAACGGAAGAGAAACTAGAGGGAGAAAAGGGGTTCCAGAGGCTGTTCGTATTATTACCAATTTTGAAGACAGAGAGGCAGAAACTTGCTGAAATACTCTTGAGAAAGATCCAGAAGCAAAGAAGGATGACGACACAGGAGAGGAGGAGGGGCTGACTGCTGGAAGGGGATCTCTGGAGACGTGGGGAGGGCAGGGATCCAGGGCACCGGGCGGAGGTGGTGGCTTCAATCAGGAGAGAGGATGCCCTCAGAGGAGGGGTGGGGGGAGCAGAACCTGTGCTGGATGGAGTGAGCTGCCTGGAAGCCCTTCCCTGCCTGCCGGAACAATCAAGGTCCTGGTGAGCTGCCTGCTGGGGACGGAGGCGGGTCCCCAAGAGAGAACCTTCTCAGCTCTCTAATGTTTTTATAAGAAATTAAACCTCAAGAAGAAAAGCCCAAATCAATTTTAACCAAAGTGAGTAACGAGCAGAGAGGATGGCTACAGTCCAGGAACGTGGGGAGTGCAATTCATAGAGACAACTAAAACGAAAAAGCCCATTTGACGTTGCACATTCACTTTGCATCCCCAGATTGGCGCTAGGAGCTGAGGGCAGATGAATAAGGCCCCTAGGGAGTCTTGGGGTGAGGTGGGGGGACACAAAGGTACCACAATTTAGGTAAGTAAATGTTGACAAGGGAGGGAAATGTTCTCAGAGGAGTAACAGTTACAGCTGCCTCCTAAGGATTTATAGACTTTTACCAGGAAGAACTTCCTGGAGGTGGAGAATCATATTATTCTACTTAATATAAGTGTAATTATATTTAATATAAAAGCTCTTAGCTCAGCACCTGCCATATCATCAGCCCTTGATATCGTTGAGTCTTTAAAATATTATTATTAATCATTTTCATGCATTTATAAGTTTGACTTCACCCAACTTCCCTTCCCCCATTTTTTTTTTATGCTCTCAATCACTGTGGGTCCTTGACATTCACAAGAAATATGACAAGAGAGCTTTAAGAACCCCACACTGGGAAATACTGTCTCCACCATAAACTGTCCCTCTAAAAAGGAGCAGAGTGTTGTTGAAATCTGAAACTGCTGTCTTGGACGTTTAGCGATGGTAATGTCAAGACTGAAGCCATTTCTGCAGTCATTAACGTGTGTTCCATCACTCATCATACCTGCCTCCAGTCCCCGCTCACTTTAGCTGTTCCCAGAGCTGGCTCAGCGGCCACCTAGAACCAAGTGTGGCATCACTGCTCCTGGTTCCACTGAGAGCCGCCCTTGGTGGGCTCATCTGGAGCCATTGGTCTAAGCCAGGGCTGAGTTCCACTCTCCCCTCTTTCATCCACTCCCTGTTTCCATTTTTTCAGACTAAAAGCCAATCGTGTTTCAGATTATTTCGTCTTTCTTTCCCTGATTAGCACTAGCAATTGAATTCTTCTGAGGCCATGTTCCTGAAAGGAACTGTGTTTATCACCAGGTGGCCAGCTAGGCTCACTCATTAGCTCAGTTCCCTGCTGACATCTTTTTTTTGTTCCATCAAAAATATAAATTATTACAAGCTGTGGACCTTTGGATCACTTGAAACGAGACCAAATTGCACGCTAAACCCTTGAATGTCAAGGACATCTTGGGGCTGATTGCCCTCCCCCTCCCAAACACAGCCTTTAAATCCCCTAATGTTCTACACTGCCTAACACACGCACACACACATGAACACACACAAACACACATGAACACACGGGGCTCATGCCAAATGCACACACAGGCATCCACATTCAAACACAGACGTATGAAAACACAGCACACACAACATATGCTTGCACACACCAGCTCACATGCAGGTTTGAACACACAGATACTGTATTCAGACTCACACATGAACACACAGTCATGCATGTGGCACATAGGCATAAATACATCTCCCACCACATGTGTATGCACACATACAAATGCAACCACACACATACAGGCACACAGCTGCATTCACAGCCATACATGCTCACATAAATGGACATGCAAATGATCACATACACATGTACACACAGCCTGCCTACATGGATACCCCCCACACACACATGCACATAGGCAGACACAGCATGCCTGTAGGCAAGACACACTCTTGCACACTCATGCACACCCATAACACAAGCACACACACGAATGCACGCCTAGACGCAGCAGGCACAGGCATGCCCAACACCCTGCCGAGAACAAGTGAAGAGGAGGAGGAGAAGACAGACACATCATTCTTCCCCTTCTCTAGTTCAGATGACTTCTTTTTCTTGGCACCAACTTTTGTTTTGATATCTTTTGTTATTTTTTTAGATCATGAAGACACGGGACTGGAACCGAATCCTTAAGTTTTACTGGTAGGAGATGCGATTTCTAGCAGCAAATCTGCTAGAACAACGTGACATATCCAAAGAAGAACTTGGAGGTATCTCGGGGTTATTGTTATACCTGTAGCACCCCAGCACCCCTGCTCTCCTGCAAGAAGGCCACTCGCTGGACTAGAAGCCTTGCTCTTCCTTATAGAAGCTCAGCCACTCTTCTGCTGTGTGCACTCGCGCAGTTTGTTCCTCATCTCTGGTCCTTCCAGCTTTGATGATGGAAGGTTTAGATATCTCCATACAACAAGTGGAGGACCATTCCCAAGGTTTCCTATGCAGAGCCCAAGTGTCGTAGCTTTCATCCCAAGGCCAGTACTACAAGGCTTCTCACATTTGAATGTGCATGTGAATCGCCTGGGGATCTTGTTAAAATGCACACTCTGAGCCAGTAGGCTGGGGCTGCCCTGAGAGTCTTTCTAACAAGCTCCCTGGTGACACCCATGCAGCTGGCCCAAGACTATCCCTTTACTAGAAAGGCCTTGCACTCTTCCAACACTTTTCGTAAAGGTGAGATGATGCTGAGTTTTGTACCCTTCTCACTACACCCCAAGCCCCTGACTGGAACAGCAGTGATGTCATCTTCTCTCATCTTGCCCCTTCCTTTAGCTCGGGGTCTCCCCAGTACCACCCACCTCCCTTTCCAAAGCCAGGCCTTCAAATTGTACCCCTACCTTTGGAGCAGTGGGGTGTCAGAGGGATGGAGAAGGTCTGTATTCTGCCAGCCCTGAGCTCCCTACTACCTGGAAGGTGTGCTCCTTCTCTTGGAACCTCAGTTTCTCCATCTGGAGAAGACAGATTTGAACTTGCTCTCAGCCACACTTTGGCTCCAGCAGAGCTTTTCCCAAGTCCACTGTCCCAGGTACCACTCTCAGATTTTATTGAATCGGATTGGAGTGAGGTCCAAGCGTGGGGTTTCCAAAAAGCCGCCAGGTGATTGTAATGGATGCCAGGATGGAGAACCCCCGGGCTGCTGCACATTAAGGGTCAGCCCAGCGCCGACTGTCAGTGTGTGGTCCAGCGGCTGCGTCTGCACATGACCCCTCTGCTCACACTGTCAGATGCAGGGCTTGGGAACAGCGCAGAGAAGCCTCAGAAGGATTTTGGCCCAGCTTTAGACAAGGTCACTTCCCACACGGGAAAGAGTTCTTGAAATGATGCTCAGAATGACGACCCCATCAGCGAGTTGAACTTGCTTTTCTTCTGACGGGCACATGATGCATTTAATTAAAGACTCAACCCCACATGTCAATCATCTGCAGACCTCACCCACCAACGCACCTTCCCACGGGAGGGCTGGAAACAGCACTTCTGTGTGCACGTGGTGTGGGGTGGGGGAGACCTGGTCCACAGCTGCTGCGGAGCACCAGAAGTTAACCTGATGTCTTGGCCAAATGGGGGGCCCAATTAGCCAGAGCCCCCTTGGCTTCCTCACAGCAGAGCCCCAAATGGAGCCTTGAAAAGGTTTCTTTGAAGCCAGCTGGAGAGTCCCATGGTTTCCATAGCGACCTGCCTCTTCCTCAAGCTGACAATGGGTTCTACCACCAGGGGGTTGGTTTCAGTATTGGAGAAGCCCAGCCCAGAGTGGGTCAGCTGGGCGTCTCTAATCTCAGCTCCATGACGTTTGCTGGTGGCTTGGGAAACATCCTGGAGGCAAGAGATAGAGAAGCCAGAATGGCAGCAGCCCTGTCCCCATGTCCCCCTCCCCCAGAGTATGGGGAAGCAATCATTAGGATAAGGACAGCCAGTGGGGACCACTCTATGGTCATTGGCAGTGTAGGATGATGACCCAGCACTGGACGCTGGAGCCAGACTACCTGGGGCTCACATCCTCACTCTGTGACCTAGTGGCTGGGTCACTGTGCAAGTTACTTGATAGCTCCATGCCTCAGTCTGCCCACCTGTGAAATGGGATAATAATACCATCTTTTTTGAGACTCTTCTGAGGATTATGAGTTAATTAAGGGGAGTCCTTTCAACAGTGTCTGGCACACTGTAGCCTTTGGATTTTCTCTCATTTATAGCCCCACTGTCTTAGACAGTGAGACAGTCTCCAGTCTCTAGGTTAGGAGGGCTCTGCTAGGGCCCCAAGCTCCTCACTGGCCAGGTATTAGTCTAGGGGACTTTTAATTATTCTGATGTCCAGTGCATCCCAGGTCTACACTAGAATCTCTGAGAGTGGGACTCATGCATCAGCTTTTTGGGAAACTCTATAGGGGTGATAATACTCAGTCAAAGTTAAGAATGGTTAGAAATCTGGAAGTATTTGCCCAGATAAGTTCCCTCAACCCAGGTGCCCGGGAAGCTCCTGAAATCAGACTAGAATCTAGGGATGGGAGAGCAAATGGAGACTTGTATTTGCAGTCTTAAGCTCTCTCTGGGATGCAGAGGCCTTGCATGCTGCAGTCCATGGGGTCGCAAAGAGTCGGACACGACTGAGCAACTGAACAACAACAATAAAGCCCTCTCTAAGGCTTCCCTGGGAGAAGGCAATGGAACCCCACTCCAGGACTCTTGCCTGGAAAATCCCATGGACAGAAGAGCCTGGTAGACTGCAGTCCATGGGGTCGCGAAGAGTCGGACACGACTGAGCGACTTCACTTTCACTTTTCACTTTCATGCATTGGAGAAGGAAATGGCAACCCACTCCAGAGTTCTTGCCTGGAGAATCCCAGGGACAGCGGAGCCTGGTGGGCTTCCGTCTATGGGGTCGCACAGAGTCGGACACGACTAAAGCGATGCAGCAGCAAGGCTTCCCTGGTGGCTCAATGGTAAAGAATCCGCCTGCCAATGCAGGAGACGTGAGTTTGACCCCTGGATTGGGAAAATCCGCTGGAGAACGAAATGGCAACCCACTCCAGTATTCTTGCCTGGGAAATCCCATGGACAGAGGAGCCTGGCGGGCTACAATCCATGGGGTCTCAAAGGAGTCAGGCATGACTTAGCAACTAAACAACCACACAGGTCCCCTCTGCTCATCCATTCATTCCACAAGCATTTGAGTTCTTACGACCTGCTCATGGCGTGCACACAGCCAGGAGTGAGGTGGGGGCCCTGCTCTTACTGACTTGTGAGGAGGCAGACACACATCCAGCTATCACATCTGCAATCCCAAGTGGCCATGGGGGCCGTAAAGAGGGACCTAAGTGGCCGGGGAAGGCTTACCATGTGACTTTGAAATCTGAAGAACACAGAGAAGTTAGCAGGTGGGAGGGGGCGTATTCTAGGTGGAAAAATCTCACACGTGCCATAGATCCCGTGGCCAACCCCACATGACATCTTCAGGAAAACAGAAGACAGGTGGCGTGGTTAGAACTGGGAGAGGGAGGGTGAGCAAGCAGAGTGAGGGAGGCTTTGCAGATGAGCAGCGTTGGCCCCACAGGAGTGTGGGGAGACGGGTGCAGGCCAGCTGGGCTCTGCTCCTTTATCCAGGCAATGCAGCCACTAACAGGTTTTAAGCAAGGGATGGCATGATCGGATTTGCAATTTAAAAGGTCCTTTTGGCTGTGGTGGGAAGAACAGACTGTCAACCTCACAACGCTGCTGTCAGCTGACTCTATTAGGCAAGCGATGAACCTGAGGCCCAGGAGTCTGAGTCACTTGTCAAGGTCATGCAGCTAGCAAGCGACAGAGACTGGACTGCAGCCCAGGTCTCCACACCCAAATCTGGGTCCTTTCCGCTCCCCACCATGCCCCCCGGCTCCCTCTCTGCTCCTATACAGCCCTCTCATCCCTGCTCTCTCATTGTAAATCCCAGACTCCCTATGAGAACAGCCTGTTAATCCACACTGGATGACATTCTTTCCCAAAACCACTGTGGAGGTGAATCTTCTTATTTTGGGGGATTGATCTGATTTTGAGAAGCAGCCAAAGACCATGGCAGCCAAACTTGGCAGGATAAAGCAGGTGATTACATTAGTCATCTATCATTGTGTAACAAATTACCCTCAAACCTAGTAGCTTAACACAGCAACAAACACGTAATATTTCATATAGTTTATGTGGGTCAGGGATCTGGGGGCAGCTCAGGTGAGGGGTTCTGGCTCAGCATCTCTCATTGAGGTCAGAGTCAAGTTGTCATGCAGGGCTGCCCTTGTCCGAGGGCCAGACTGGGTCTGGAGGAATCACTTCCAAGGTGGCGCCCTCACATGGTTGATGCTGGAAACCTCAGGCCTCTCCATGTGGGCCTCTTAGGGGCTGCTTGAGTGTCCTCACAACATGGCAGCCAGCTCCTCAGTGAGCTATTAATCCAAGCGAGAGCAAGGGGGAAGTGGAGATATTTTTTATGACAGCCTCAGAAATCACACATCATTTCTGCAGCACCCTGTTAGCTACTCAGTGTTGGAAGGAACAACATCACAGTGTGAATATCAGGAGGCCTTCTTGGAGGCTGCAACCGTGGTGACTCTCTTGAGGGTGTGGTTTGAGTTCTAGAACTACAGTGACAGAGATGGGTTTCTTGGTCATCAGCAGAAAGTATTTCACCTCTTTCTCGAGAACTGGAGGAGTCACACAGCAAATGCAAGCAGTAACTTTTGATGTAATCGCAGATCTGCCAGCCCTGATGAGGCACCTACTCTGTGCCAACCTCATCTCACCCTGACAACTCTGCTTGCAGCAGGCAGTTTACTTTCCCCTATTTTACAAATAGGGGCTTCCCTGGTGGCTCGGTGGTAAAGAATCTGCCTGCCAATGCAGGAGACCCATGTTTGATCCCTGGATCGGGAAGATCCCCTGGAGGAGGGCACGACAATCCACTCTATATTCTTGCCTGGAGGATCCCATGGACAGAGGAACCTGGTGTTCTACAGTCCATGGGGTTGCAAAAGAGTCAGACACGACTTAGCAACTAAACAACAATGACAAATTTTACAAATGAGGAATGTGAGGCCCAGTGGAAGAACTGGTCAGGGACCAGGTGACCTCAGGGGCACAGTGGCCGAGACCACCCAGGCTTGGAACTCCTGCTCAGAAAGCAGAGAGAAGGGGATCCCTGGGCACCAGACTATGGGGGAGGAGGTGGGGGAAGCCAGCTGCTGTTTCCTCTCCTAACCCACATTGGGTGGTACCCCTCCAAGCCGCTGGGCAGAGAGACCTGAGCACAGTATGGTGGGCCCATCAGCTGAGTTGTTCCAGAAGGAAGCAGAGGTCATACAAATGGGCTCATAGGGAGAATTTAACAGAGACTCTTGAGAGGTACAGACAGGGTTGAGGGAAATCGACAAAGGATGGTGGAGCACCCAGGGACCAGGCAAGAGCTGGGAGCCATTATCACCCTACAGGACTGGAGGAGCCAGGAGGGACAGTTCCCCAAAACAGAGGAAGTTGTCATTATCATTGTCACTATGGGAGAAGACAGACTCACAGGAGTTGTGGCCCTGTGGCCTGTGGCTGGGCCATTTATTGTTGTTGTTCAGTCACTAAGTTGTGTCCAACTCTTTGAGACCCCATGGACTGCAGCACACAAGGCTTCCCCAGCCTTCACCATCTCCCAGAGCTTGCTCAAACTCATGTCCATTGAGTTGATGATGCCATCCAACCATCTCATCCTTTGCCTACCCCTTCTCCTCCTGCCTTCAATCTTTCCCAGCATCAGGGTCTTTTCCAATGAGTCGGCTCTTTGCATCAGGGGGCCAAAGTATTGAAGCTTCAGCTTCAGTCCTTCCAATGACTATTCAGGGTTGATTTCCTTTAGGATTGACTGGTTTGATCTCCTTGCTATCCAAGGGACTCTCAAGAGTCTTCTCCAGCACCACAGTTCGAAAGCATCAATTCTTTGGCACTCAGCCTTCTTTATGGTCCAATTTTCACAGCTGTACATGACTACCGGAAAAACCACAGCTTTGTGGACAATTTATACTCACTAACTGTAAAATGACTGAGATGAGACCACCCCCTTCAAAACCTGAAGAATGTTCAGAACAAAAACTCACAACATTTCCCTAAAACCACCACCTGTAATTGGTGTCTGTGGGTTACAGAGTTATTACTAATCTGCTTGCAAATTCGCTCTTTGCTTCAGATACTTTGAAACTCAGAATCTAATAAAAAACATGCACACAGAACAAATCAGCAACTGATGGCAGCCCCTCACTTGGCAGCCCTGTAACCATCCTGGCAAGGAACATTCAAGAATGAATGGCTCTTCACCATACAGAGGTCCAGTAAGCGATGAGAAAATGCTCAATATCACTGGTCACTAGGAAAACACAAATCAAAACCACAGTGAGATACCACCTCACACCTATTAGGATGGCTTGCTGCTGCTGCTAAGTTGCTTCAGTCGTGTCTGACTCTCTGTAACCCTATGGACTGTAGCCCATCATTCCTCTGTCCATGGGATTCTCCAGGCAAGAATGCTGGTATGGGTTGCTATACCCTCCTCCAGGGGATCTTCCTGACCCAGGGATCGAACCTGAGTCTCTTATGTCTCCTGCATTGGCCAGTGGGTTCTTTACCACTAGCACCACCTGGGAAGCCCTCTTAGGATGGCTTACTGTCCAAAAACAGAAAATTACAAGCATTCGCAAGGATGTAGAGAAATGGAGCCCTTGTGCCCTGTTAGTAGGAATGTAAAATAGTGCAGCCACTGTGGGAAATGATATGGTGGTGCCTCGAAAGTTTAATTAGAATTACCATATGATCCAGCAATTCCACTTCTGGGAATATACCCTAAAGAATGGAAAGTAGGGTCTTGATAGTTGTATCAATACATCTACGTTCATGGGAGCAGTATTCACAATAGCCAAAAGGTGGAAGCAACCCAAGTGTCCACTGATGGATAAGAAAAATGTAATCTATCCATTCAGGGGAATATATATTCAGTCTAAAACAGGGAAGAGAATTCTGACACACACTACAACATGGGTAACCCTTGAAGACATTATGCTACGTGATATAAGCCAGACATACACACAAAAACAAATGCTGTATGATCCCACATAGACAAGATATCTAAAGTAGTCAGATTCATAGAGACAGGAGGTACCATGGTGGTCGCCAGGGGCTAAGCAGAGGGGAAAGGGGATCTCTTGCTTTATGGGCACAGAATGTCAGTTTTGCAAGATGATGGATGGTGGTGATGGTTGAACAGATGAATGTACCTAACACCCCTAAACCATACACTTAAAAATAGTTAAAATGATTGAGTTCATGTGTATATTATACCACAATAAAAAAAATTGAGGAAAAGAACTCCACCATCATAAAAAACAAAAAAAGAATGAGTGTTTTGTTCCCCAGGAATCCAATCTCAAGACAGCCCATGGCCATCAGGTCCTGATCCTCATGGGATACAGGACTTGAAAACACCCAGAGGCAACAGACTCATTTATACTGAGTTATTGGGACTTGGGGAGAAGGCAATGGCAACCCACTCCAGTACTCTTGCCTGGGACTTGGTGGAGCAGGGAAGACAATGGTGACCCATCTGGCCAGCAAATGCCCCAGATGAATGACAACCCTCACAGAGCTGATAATCGAGGGGGACAAATAGACATCAATCAAATAATCACAGAGGGAAAGGGAGCATTGCGACTCCAGAAGGGCTATTGTAGGACAGAAGGGTGTTGGGGGTGGGGGGAGGTGTTCTGAGGGTGGGGTACCTGGGGAGGGAACAGTTGAACACAGGGTATAAAGAGGGAACCTGGTAAGAATAAAATGAAGAGAAGAAAAGCCACCCCTCCAAGGACCTCATTTACTTTTTCACAGGAGGGAAGGGGCAGGGAAATTGATGAAAAGTGGAAAGGTCAGGAAAAAATTAGGCAGCAGATGCATCTGGGCCCCGAGCGTGGTCAGAATCACAGATGAGGGGCCCCGTTATCCTAAGGCCAGCACCTGGGAGGCACTCACAGCCAAGCCGGCCGCCCAGAGCAGATCTGCAGCCACAGAGCCATCTCAGAGAGCTGGCCCCTCCACTGGGGAAACCCAAAGTTCCGCTGTCCATCACTCCAGGAGACTGGCCTCACCCTGCTCCAGCCCCTCAGCCTGATGGACCAGGACTGATGCCTGTGGTTCTGGCTCACTCCCAGGGCCAGCCCTCCGTGAAGTGGGATCAAGCCTAGGACTGTCTTGACCCCACGCTGAAACCAGCTTCCTGCTCATCTGAGCCACTAGCAGCCCCAGAGTCAGTGGCAAGCACCCCACTCCTTCTTAGGTGCCTCCTCTCCCCAGGTTCTCCACATAGTATTTACCTGGACAAGACAGCAGATCAAACTTCGCCCTGGACACAAACCAAGCAAAGCCTCCTGCCTCACTGGGCAAAACCCCAGACTCTTTTGTGGGGCCTCTGAGGCTTGAGCTACATCCATGGCCTCATCCCCTGCCACATTCCCACTCAGGCCTTCTGCTACACCACCAGCCTGCCCCTCCTCCCCAGGTATGCGCCCACCTCAGAGCCTTTGTACCTGCTTTGTCCACTGACTCTTTTTCCAGACACAGGTGGTTTCATCTGTCACTCCATCCAGGTCTCTGCTTAAATCTCATCTATTTACAGAGGCCTTCCATAACTACTCTCTCCAAAATGACCTCTCTGGCACTCTTTAATACTGCTCTCTGTATTTTTTTCCTTCATACCACTCTTTGTGTATATATATATATATATAGAGAGAGATACAGTTTATTTTATTTATTATCTGTCTCCCCTAGAATGCAGATTCCATGGGGTCAGAAAACTGGTTTTGTTCCTGCTGTATCACTGATGCCTAGAGGTTGCCCTGGCATAGAGGAGGCCCACTATATGGAGGATCAGATGCTTGCAGGCTTCTGAGTGACTACTTAGGAAAAACCTCCTCTTTGGTAAATGCCAGTTGATGTGTCTATTCTGCCAGGGCTGCCGAGATGAAAAACAGTACCTGCCTGCTTGAAATTGAGGATATCACACTCAGGAGAGGAAAGAGTCTGACATGAGTAAACCACCATCCACAACACAGAAAAGCCCTCTTCATCTCAAATTCAAAAATCATCTGTCATTGCTAGTTAGCGAGGCTGGATAATTTCTGAAGTTGATGGATGCTTATGGCATACACAAGAAGAGGATCTTTGCAACAACAGACCCTTTTATCTGGCTTACAGGCAGCTAAAAACATCCCCAACCCAGGCTTTTTAGCCATCGTTATTGAGGCTAATTTTCACAAACATCATTTTGAAAAAGGGCCAAAGTGGGAAGAGCGTGGCTAGGGATTTGGGCACGTATTGCAGCCAGGTGTCCCGGGGAAATTCGTTTCTTGTCTTCAAGTCTCAGTTTATCTTCGATGTGGGTTTGTGTGAATAAAGAGGGCTGGACCAAATGACCTCTTATTGCTTTAAGGCTCTTAGGCTGAACCCAAAATTTCAAGAGTGTGTCCTTATCCATGTGCTAAGTCCAAATGGCTTGCTTCCTTTAGGGGCAGGGAACTCAGAGGAGTGACCCCAAAGAATGCCCTTTCTTCCTAGCCCAGAGAGGCAAGACTGGGCCTCTGGGAGGGCCTCCTCCCTGCTCTTCAAGTTCAGGATACCTAACCAGCTTCTAAATCACTCCCCTACCTCTACTTTTCCCTCTCTGACTCATCCACTTCCTCCCACACGCCAAGTTTACTTGGTCCCCGTGCTTTCTTCTCAAACTTGCCAAGCAGGTTACAGCCTTGGGGCTTTGCACTCGCTGTGCCCTCTGCCCAGAATGCACTTGTTCCAGAGTGCCCGGGGTCTCCACCTGACTTCCCTCAGGGTCCAGGTCAAATGTCTCCCCCAGAAGAGGCCTTCTCTGATGCTCTACCTAACGAGCACCTGGGACACCCCACATCTCCATTGTCTGCTTGCTTCCCTTCACAGCATTTCCTGACAAATGGGGTCTGATTGCCCCTTCCCGAACACCTGAGGGAGCAGGTATGGTCTTGCTCACAGCTGTATCCCCAGCAGTTAGAACTTGACATGCGGTAGGTGCTCAAAAGGTATTTGCTGGAGGAGTAAGTGAACGGACAAAGATGCAGAGCAGTGGAAGGGAGGCTCCCCTGCTTCCACCTTCCCAACACTCGGCGCTGCCCAGCATACCCCCTGCCTGCAGGCTTTGAGACACCCATCCCAGCCACTGGGCGGTCAAGCTGGGGGTTTCTCAGAGATCCAGTTGAACCAAGGGGAGACTGAAGCCAGGGGTAGAACAGGGGATCCACTCCCTCGGCCCCATGATATCACGGAGCAAGTTGTCCTGAGCCATCTTCCTGATGTCAGGAACCTGGAGCATCTTCACCTGCACAGGCCCACCCCAGCCCGCAGGGGCTAGGCTTTCAGCTGGTTGCCTCTGCTCAACTGTGACAAGATGCCAAAGGATGCTACTTCCTGTCTCAGGCCAGGAGCCCCTCTCCACCTCCCAAGGGGAACAGGGATGGGCAGGAATCGACAGGGTTGAGAGTCTACTGGGGGCTGGGCGTTTCACATACCTGCGCCTTCTCCTGTTACGTGCACCATATCCCAATGGTGTAAAAGTGATTGTCCCCATTTTGTGGATGGGCAAAGTGAGGCCTGGAGAAATGAAGAAGGGTGGCCAGGTCACACGAGGCAGCCCCACAAAGCACAACTCTGTGAGAAGTTAGTCTGTCAAAAGCCATCTGGGGGTAGGCTGCAGCCTCCGGAACTCCCTGCCCCAGAGAGAAAGCCGTCAGTCAGCGGGGAGCTCATCCCCTCCTCCCGCCCACTCCACCTGCCAGTGTCACATGTCACTGGAGGGCACAGAGCCTGCGGGGGCGCCTCCCTGGGGAGGCCATGCAGACAGCCGTGGGATCTGCACCTTGTGGGTGGCTGAGGGGTGATGTGAACACGCTCAGTGCACACACGTGCTCTCGCGCTCTCTCTCTCTGAAGCACTCTCTGGAGACAGGGCAGGATGCTGGGTCAGCATGCCCCAGACTGGGGGCACACAGGAAGAAGCCTGCAGCGTCAGAGATAGCAGGAAACCCTGGGGAACAGCCAGGCCAGCCCCTCACCTTTGTCAATCAAGTCTAGAGTCTTGTATGGCAGACTTGGGGCAGGCATGGTGTGAGATTGGGTCTTTCATTAGTCGCTTAGTTGTGTTTGACTCTTTGCAACCCTGTGGACTATAGCCCACCAGGCTCCTCTGTCCCTGGAATTTTCCAGGCAAGAATATTGGAGTGGGTAGCCAGTCCCTTCTCCAGAGGATCTTCCCAACACAGGGATCAAACCCAGGTCTCCTGCATTGCAGACAGATTCTTTACTCTCTGAGCTACCAAGGAAGCCCCTCCAAGAACACACACTGAATATATCCATTCAATTCGAGGGCTCCAGTTTCAGACCACCTGGATTAGAATCTGGGCTCTTTCCCAGCTGGCTGGCCACAGAGAAGTTCCTTGGCCTCTCTGAGCCTCCATTTTCTCATCTGCTTTAAGATAATATTTACTGAGTTCTTGCTTAGTGACAGGCATGGTTCTAAGTTCTGTCTCTGTGTTTACTTTTCTGAGCAGCCCTATAGAGTACATACTTTCGTCATCTGATTTAAACCTGAGGAAACTGAGGCACAGAGTGGTTAGGTAACTTGCCCAAGGTCACACAGCTGAGAAGGCAGTGGGGCCAGGATTTGATCCCAGACACAAGATATGCTATAAATGCTGCATGAATGGGTGGATGGGCCAATAGACAGGCTGATAAGTTGGTTGACAGAGCAGTGGGAAGTGAGATGGGGAGATGGAGGGATGGAAGCAAGGTAGGTGAACTGGGTGGGCTGGTGGGGAAGTTAGGAAGAGGATTAGATACGTGGATAGATGGATGGATAGACCAATGGACAGAATGAGAGGTTTGGGGGTAAACAATAGGTGGATGAGAAAGAGTGTAAGACGGATGGATGGGTGGACAGGTTGGATGCATGAGAGGATGGACCAATAGCAATCAGACAGAGACTGGTGGCTCTTCAGACCAGTGGATGGATGATGGATATGTGCGTGAGATTATTGGTTAGATGAGTGGATGGATGAATGCATGGACCAATGGGCAAGAAGATAGAGAGGGGGATGGGTGGGAATCCAGAGAGTGAACTGATGGTGGATTTCTTCCCCTTGAACTGATGCTGACAAGCTGGTAGTGGCTGCTACAGAACTACCATGGATGCCCACAGATAGGGAAGAAAAAGCGCTCAGGAGCACTTGGCTCCAACAGGCAATCCTGGAAGTGGGGCCGTGAGAGGTTGCTTATTGTTTTCCCACATCTGCGCTTGGGAAGGAAGCCCCGTGGAACAAAATGACCAGGAGGAGGGCAGGCACAGGGGCTGGACCCTCACGTGCACACGTTCCTGGAAACCGAGTGGGAAGGCTGCCCAAGGAGGGCACAGCCCCTGCCAGACAGCAGAGCACGACAGCCTGGAAGGGACCCTTAGTTGGAGAGACCTTTGGCAAAAGCAGACCCAGAGCATGCCCCTGGGGACTCCTTGGATCTGGACCAGAAGAACAAAATGTCCCTTTCACCAAGGGTGATGCAGAGTGGGGGTGGGGCTGGGATCTCTTCAGCAAGTGGGGAGCCATGGGTTATATTGCTGATACAGCACCGATGCGCAGAGTGGCCTCAGACAAGCCCCCCACCCACTCCAGCCTCCTTTCCTCACCTGTAATTGGAGCCAAGCTGCCTCCTGGGTCCCTTGTAGTGCTGACATCTTACAGTGGGCAACATGATTTTGGGGTTTCTAAGAGCATGACTGCAAGGAGAGCCAATCAATCCATCCTAAAAGAGATCAATCCTGGGTGTTCATTGGAAGGTCTGATGTTGAAGCTGAAACTCCAATACTTTGGCCACCTCATGCGAAGGGTTGACTCATTGGAAAAGACCCTAATGCTGGGCAGGATTGGGGGTGGGAGGAGAAGGGGATGACAGAGGATGAGATGGTTGGATGGCATCACCGACTCGATGGACATGGGTTTGGGTAGAATCCGGGAGTTGGTGATGGACAGAGAGGCCTGGCGTGCTGCAATTCATGGGGTCGCAAAGAGTCGGACACGACTGAGCGACTGAACTGAACTGAACTGAACTGAAGAGCATGGCAGGGAGAGGATGAGCCGTGGGCAGGGTCCTGGGTGGAGAGGTGGTATACAGTGGCCATTCCACTCCTCAGAGGGTGACTCAGGGTCTAAGGGCCTGTTTCAGTTCATGGGAGTTTAGTTGACAATGAGGACACCCTGTGGGGGCTTCCATTTCACTTAATAGAGGCCCTGCTGCTTAGTCTCTTCAGTCGTGTCCGACTCTTTGCAACCCCATGGACTGCAGCCTGCCAGGCTCCTCTGTCCAGGGGATTCTCCAGGCAAGAATACTGGAGGGGGTTGCCATGCCCTCCTCCAGGAGATCTTCCCAATCCAGGGAGAGAACTTGGGTCTCCTGCATTGCAGGCAGATTCTTTACTGCTGAGCCACCAGGGAAGCCAAATAGAAGCCCAGTTCTCCCAAAGACCACCACCTGCCCAATGGCCAGCACAGTCCAAGGCTCTGATTTCCCTGCTGCCACAACCTCTGATTTCTCCTGCTGCCACTCCTTTGCCCTACTGGCCTCTTTGGTGTCGCTTGAACCTGCCAGGCAGCCCTATTCACTCTTCCTGGAGCCACGTGGTCACCCCTCACATTCTGCAGGACCCTTTATGCAGCACCCTTGGCCTCTCCCCAGCAGTTGCGGGGACAGAGCTGGCCGGGCGGGGCCTGGCGGGCAGAGACAGGAAGGCCTCAGAGCTTTCCCAGGCTGAAGGCCACCAAGGAGCTGTTCTCGAATTCCTCCAGCACATCTGGACCATGCCGGATGTGGCTTTCCCAGACCCCGCTGGCCTCTGCCTGCTGGGGATAAACATGGCTTCCCCACCCGCCCCACCCCTGCACAACAGAGGGGGAGGGGAGGCCCTGTGAACAGGGAGGACTCCCTGGGAGGTTGCCACTCTCTGGGGGGCTCAATTCCAGGCCTCAGTTTCCAAACCTGGAAAATGGGTTTGGATTAGACGATCATCCAGGCTGCCGAGTGCTGGAATCCAGAAGAGAGCAAGCAGCCTCAGGGCCTGCCCAGGGGACAGCTCCCCACCCCACTCCCCTGGGAAGGGGACAAGTTACTTCCTAACTCTGGCCGCAGGTTCCACAACTGTAAAATAGGCCTGAGCTGGAAGATCTTGGAAGCTGGTGCCCTCTCTGCTGTTTTGTTACAGCTGAATGAGGAAAGAGGGTTACCGCAGGGAAGGAAAGAGCACTTAGTGAGCACCAACTGTATGCCAGGCGCTTCTTGGACATTATCTCATATCCGTGTATTAGTTTCCTTCTGCTGCTGTAAAAAATTACCACAAACTTGGTCACCTGAAACAACATGCATTAATTACCTTACAGTTCTGGAGGTCAGAAGTCAGAAATCAGTCTCACTGGGCAAAAGGGGTCAACAGGGCTGGCTCCTTCTGGAGTCCCTAGGGGAGAGTCCTCTTCCATACCTTTCTAGAATGGATGCTGACTTCATTCCCACATCACATGGCTCTCTTCCCTCTGCTTCTGCTGTCTTGTCTCCTTCTTCCCACTTGACACTCCTGGGTAATTCAGGACAGGATCCCCATCAGGTGGTGTGAGTGGTAAAGAACCTGCCTGCCAATTCTGGTTCCATCTCTGGGTTGGGAAGATTCCCTGGAGGAGAGAATGACTACCCACTCTAGTATTCTTGCCTGGAGAATCCGATGAACAGAGGAGCCTGGCAGGCTATAGTCCATGGGGTCGCAAAGAGTCAGACACAACTGAAGCAATTTAGCACGCACACAAGATTCTTACTTGAATCATATCTGCAGAGTTCCCTTCTCCAGCTAAGGGAACACAAGTGTTTTGGGGATTAGGATGTAGGTGTCTTTAGAGGGCCATTACTCCCCTTACTATACCTGTCACCACAATCTGTCGTAAGATTCAGTTTCAAATCCCAGCTTCTGCCACTTTGTAGCTGTGTGACACTGGGCAAGGACTCAACCCCTCCAGCCCTGTTTTGTCACCTATGAAATAGAGATAATGATAGAGGGTTGTTAGAGATAATGCCAGAAGAGCTCTGAACATAGCCCTACTATAGGTTCTGAGGAATGTACAATATATAGCAACCACAATAATGATAATAGTAATAATGAAATAATAACAATAGCAGCTCTTGTTACGGACTACTTTTGGGCCCACTCTGTGCTGAGTATTGAGTTTATGTAGAGGAGCTAAATAGGCATGATCCTGGCCATCACGGAACTTAGAACCAAGAAGGCAGACTTCAAACAAACATCACAAATAATTAGGTAATTACCAGGGAGGCCCAGAGAGGCCTGAGGTCACACAGCTGGGAAGAGGAGAAATGGGTGGGCTTCACACCCGAGTCTGTCTGATTCCCAAGCCCTTATTTTTCCATGATACTCTCAGTCCCTCAGGGCCGGTTGAGGCCAACAGAGGACCAAAGATGGAAGGGACTTGCCAAATGCAGACCTAGATCTCTGGGCATCCTGCCCAAGGTTCTTCCCAGGGGAGACTCTGAGACTTAAAGTAGTAATGACTGGTGACAGACAGTGACAGGCCAGAAGGCAGGATGGACATTCTATGTGCCCCAATCTCATCTGATCTCTGTGATTCCCCAGGAGAAGAGACTTATCTTGCTTTCCAGATGAAGAAACTGAAGTCTCAGGTTATATAGTTTGCCAAAGTTCACCCGGCAAGCTAATTGCCAAGCAGAGTCCAGGACACTCATTAGGATAAGGCTCTAGCGTGGAACCTCCAAGTTCAAGTTTGCCTGACCCTAGACCTGGCCCCTAATTCCGACATACCCTGCCTCCTCCAGCTGGTTTGTCTGCAGTGGGAAGATACCGTCAGTGATCTTAATCCTGCAGTGGAATGCGTCCTGAAGACAGTCTTCAGGGCAAAGGATGACCCGCTAGCGCCACCTAGTGGTCTTATGGAGTTATACCATTTCCCCCTGGAGCCTCAAGGACCCTCAGAGACACTGGGAGAGATGTTAGCACAACTTCCTCATCCTCCATCCAGCTGGATTCTTTAGCAAATCAACAAGGCTGAGCTAAAAGTGATCCAAATGACTGTGATCATCTTGCAGCTGAGGATACTGAGGCCCAGAAAAGGGAACTACACACCCAGCCAGAGGGGCAGACCCAGGTGTCAGGAGGCAGGGCTAGCCCTGTGCCTGTCCAGTCTCTGGGAGACCAGAATGAATTAACTCTTCATGGTGCCTCATGGGGTGGACCATACCATAGAGGACCTTGCCTGGACTCCCACCAAAAGCTAAGAGGCCAAGCTGGGACTCCAGGTTGGGACTCTGCTCCACGCCAGGCCTGTGTGTGAGTGGGCCATGGTGGGCCAGGGAGGGAGGGTGGGTGTGCTTCTCTGGACTCTGCCTCGAAGGCGGACACCCCAGGGCTGAGAGGAGGGATTGCTGGTAGGAGCTGATTACAGGCTGAGTCCTGAGGGTAGGAGAAAGCAGGGTAGAAAGAGAAATAGAGTGTCCAGGCTGAGGTGAGAACCCAGGCTCCTCCCAGAGAGGTCTCATGATTCTTAAGGACACACATGGCTGGAGAAATCCCATGATTCTTAGAGAAACATAGTACTTGCCCTCAAGAGGCTTGATCTTGTCTTTGCTTATTCAACAGTCACTGACACCTACTCTGTGCCTGCCCCATGAGGGGTGTTGGGGACCCCCAGAGTAACCACACCTGGCTTCTGCTCTGCAGGATCCCTTAGCCCAATGGGGAAGACAAAGTGATAACAGACCATGAGAACAAGATGCATCAATGAGGCCCCCAGAGTGGCCATGGGCTCTGCAGTCAGACAGATCTAGCCAATGATGCTAATAAAAATAGTGCCTAGCATTGAAAAGAATAAAATGCCTTTGGCAGCATCACGGAGAGACCTAGAGATTGTCATGCTGAGTGAAGACAGAAAAGGAGAAATATTGTATGACATCCCTTATATGGGCAATCTAAAAATAAATGATATAAATGAACTTATTTACAAAATGGCACAAGACTCACAGACTTAGAGAATGAACTAGTGGTTGTCGGGGGAAGGATGCAGGGAAGGGATAGTTAGAGAGTTTGGGATCGACATGTACACACTGCTATATTTAAAGTGGATAACCAACAAGGACCTATTATATAGGACAGGAAACTCTGCTCAATGTTATGTGGCAGCCTGGATGGGAGGGGAGTTTGGGGGAGAATGGATACATGTATATGTATGGCCAAGGTCCTTTGCGATGCACCTGAAACTATCACAACATTGTTAGTCAGCTATACTCCAACACAAAATAAAAAGTTTTTTAAAAAATAGTGGCTAGCATGTATTGAGAGTCTATTATATGCCAGGCCCTGGTGCCAACACTTTCCATAGATTAGCTAATTTGGGGGAATCTTGACTCATTCTTACTAGCTGTGTGACTTTGAGCAAATTACTTAACCTCTCTGATCCTTGAGATTCTCATCTTCAGAATGGAAGCCATAATATCTACCTTGTGAGAATCTTATGGGGTTTAAATGAGATGGTGAGTGTGTGTGTGTGTGTGTGTGTGTGTGTGTGTGTGTGTGTGTGGTGCCTGGAACACAGCATGTACTCCATAAATGGTTGCCGCAATCAAAATAAGTGCTCTAATAGAGGGATGCTGGAGGGGCCGCACAACCTCATGCTTATGCTTAGGGTCATCTTAGGGTCCCGGGGATAGTTGTGTCTGAGGTCAGAAGGGGATGGGAGGGAGCAGGTAAGGGCAGTCTCCTAGAAAGAAGGGGACATTTGGCCAGGGTCTGGAAAGGGTGGGGGTCCTGTCTTCTCCTCCTCCTCAACTCCCCCTTCCCCTCTGGGGCCCCCTCACTCCCCTCATCCCCATACCTACTACCACGGACCAGGCCTCCCCATCTCTTGCCTGTACCCACATTTCTACTGATTTCACTTTCTGTCCCTCCTCCTCGCAGCCAGAGGGAGCTTCTAGAACACAAATCTGCCTGTCCCTGTCTCTCTCTTGCCCACTGATCCCCTCCCTAAAGGAAAGTCTATTCAAATGTGAGGGTCAAGGCCCCCTCCCTCCCGGAACTGGCCTGTTTCCACAGGGACCCAAAGTTCAAGCCACCTGAAGCCACAAGGCACTTCCACTGCTCCCTGACAAATCCACCATTTCCCTCCTGGTGGTGTCCTCTGCCTACAACGTGCTCTGCTGGGCTGTTTGTCCCCCACCTCATCTTTTCAGACTCTCACCATCTCTGGGGGGAGCCTTCCCATGAGCCCCTCCCCCACAGGTCTCCCCTCAACACACACTCCAGTTTGCTCCCTGACCCCGGGCCACAGAGTATTCCCTACTTGGCTATGCCCTGTATCAGTTCATCTCCCTTACTGGACAGCTGCATTATTTTTTTTAATTGAAGTACAATTAATTTGCTTCCCTTATAGCTCAGTGGGTAAAGAATCTGCCTGCAATACAGGAGACCCCGGTTCAATTCCTGGGTCAGGAAGATCTGCTGGAGAAGGGATAGGCTACCCACTCCAGTATTCTTGGGCTTCCCTTGTGGCTCAGCTGGTAAAGAATCCACCTGCAATGCGAGAGACCTGGGTTCAATCCCTGGGTTGGGGAGATTTCCTGAAGAAGGGAAAGGCTACCCACTCCAGTGTTCTGGCCTGGAGAATGCTGTGGACTGTATGGTCCATGGGGTCGCAAAGAGTCGGACATGACTGAGCGACTTTCACTTTCACTTTTCACAATTAATTTACAATGGTCTGTTAGTCTCTGATGTACAGCATATCAAAATACGTTCTGGTGATCCAGAATTACAGCTTATTATAAGGTACTGAACATGGCTCCCTGTGCTATACCCAGTAGGACTTTGTTGTTTATCTATTTTATATATAGTAGTTTGTATCTATTAATCCAAAACTCCTAATTTATCTCTCCCCACCTTTCCGTTTGTTTTCTATGTCTGCGAGTCTACTTCTGCTTTGTAAATAAATTCATTTGTATCACATTTTAGATTCCACATTAAGTGATATCTATGATATATGTCTTTATCTTTCTGACTTACTTCGTTTAGTATGATGATCTTTAGGTCCATCCATGTTGCTGTAAGTGGCATTATTCCATTATTTTTTATGGCTGAGTAATATTCCCTTGTATGGCCATTTAGGTTGTTTGCATGTCACGGCTGTTGTAAATAGTGCTGCTCTGTATATTGGGGTGCTTGTGTCTTTTCAAATTAGAGTTTTTCCAGATATATGCCCAAGAGTAGGATTGCTGGATCATATGATAACTCTATTTCTAGTTTTTTAAGGACCCTCCATACTGTTTTCCACAGTGGCTGCACAATTTACATTCCTACCAACAGTGTAGAAGGGTTCCCTTTTCTTCACACCCTCTCCAGCATTGATTATTGGTAAACTTTTTAGTGGTGACTGTTCTGACTGATATGAGGTGACACCTGATTGCAGTTTTGATCTGCATTTCTCTAATAATTAGCAATGTTGAACATCCTTTCACGTGCTTATTGGCCATTTGCATGTCTTCTTTGAAGAAATTACATGATTACTTAAATGAAGCAGAAACTGTTATCTTAGAAGTATCTCCATTAGGATTAGGCATTTCGCTTTCTCATGACACTCATGTTCCCAAGCTCTTACTCAGTGCCAGACAGCCTGTGCTAAGAGCACCTCTCCTAGTAACACCCCATAGGAGATAAGAACTGTTATTATTCCCTTTTACAGATGAGGAAGCTGAGGCCAAAGAGGGAAGCAAGTGAGCATCAGAGCTGAGGTGTCACACAGTCCATCTCATGGCGTACAGGCCATGAAGCACCCTCCCTTGTCTGTTCTATATTTGTTGTATAAATAGAGAGATGGGCTGTAAGTGATAATAATAACTCCCCATCCCTGAGCTCTTTCTCTGTGCCAGGCATTGTGCTAGGTGCTTTACATGTATTGATTCATGGTAAATGGTTACAAGAATTTTATGGTTGAAGAAAGGTACAGCGAGGTTAGGTAACGCACCCAACAGCACACCATCAGAGCTCTGACCTGCCCCCTGGCATCTGGGGCCACAGTGAACATCACACTGCCCGGGTGGCTCCTGTCCCATCCTAGTCCCCCCACTGCACCCCCTGCCAACTCACGGGGGCTCAGGAAGGTGTCCCTCCTGCAGGTTGTGTGGTCCTGCAGACCACAGGCATCAGAGCTGTGAATGGCAGAGTTCATGACCCGGAGCCGGCTTCTCTTGCCAGCTGCTGGGAGCACTGCCTTGTCCCCACCTATGGATACCAGCTGAACGGGACAGGAGGGGGAGGGCAGCTTGTGTTGAGTCATTCCCAGTGGAACCGAGTCACTGTGTGGATGGCGTGGGGGTCAGAGAGCTCAGGTTCCAGCCAACTTGTCATCATTGTGCTCTTTAGCAAATCCACTAAGGTGACAGCTCTCAGGGTGCTGGCTGGGCACATGGAGGACCTTGGAGACTCCATTGTCTGGATCCTAAACAATATGGCAGGGGCAGAGCTAAAATTAACAATGGGAAATCACCAGCTCCTCTTGTCCCCTAAGGAAAGGGAGCTAAAAGAGTCTGCAGGCTTCTGGGGAGCATGAAGCTCTCACACCCACGTTTCATAAAATGGGAACCCAGCTGCACAGAGCTAGCCTCTTGTGAGAGGGTGAGGTACAAGGGGCCTGGGTGCAGGCAGCCTGGGTCCAGATTGAGTTCTACCCATCTCACTTACTGTGTGACCTCAGGCAAGTTGCTTAACCTCTCTGTGCCTCTGAAAAAATTTGAGGTGGTGACAGCACCTGCTCCCCAAGAAAGAATGGATCTCGCATGAAGCACCAGGACCCCAGCAGTCTTCCCATGACCTTACAAGACAAGCATTGTGATGGCTATTTTTGATGTAGGAACTGAGTTTAAGACTCTTTCTCAGGGTCCATGCAGAGTTAGGAAGAGGCAGAAGTAGTCAGAGTTCAAACATGAACAATGTCCTTGCTTCTGTGTCACCCTGCCCCATGTTTATTTCTGAACCTTCTTCGCCTGCCACTGTGTGTGGCATCTGTTAGATGCAATTATTATTGTCAAGCAAACAGATAAAATGGTTTTGGGGACTAGTAATGAGCTCCCCATCACTCCAGAGGTATGCAAGCATAGTCTGAGATTGGTTGGGGTCCTCAAGCCTTGGATTTGGGATTGAAAAGTGAGAGTGAAAGTCACTCAATTGTGTCTGACTCTTTGTGGCCCCATGGAATATACAGTCCATAGCACTCTCCGGACCAGAATACTGGAGTGGATTCCTTTTCCTTCTTCAGGGGAGCTTCCCAAACCAGGGATCAAACCCAGGTCTCCCGCATTGCAGACGGATTTTTTACCAGCTGAGCCACAAGGGAAGCCCAGGAATACTGGAGTGGGTAGCCTATCCCTTCTCCAGGGGATCTTCCCAACCCAGGAATCGAACCAGAGTCTCCTGCATTGCAGGCAGATTCTTTACCAACTGAGCTATCAGGGAAGCCCATATGAACTTGGGGTTGAATTCACTGCCATATGAGGCCCTTGCTAAGTCGCTTTAGTCATGTCTAACTCTGCAATGGACTATTTCACCAGGCTCCTCTGTTCATGGGATTCTCCAGGTAAGAATACTGAAGTGGGTTGCTGTGCCTTCTTCTTAAGGCCCTTTGCTGCCCTTAGACCTTAGGGCTCATCTCTGACCTTCCCCGGAACAAAAAGAGGACATAGGAATTATTTGGCTTGCTTGACATTTTGGGAAACCGAGGCTCAGAGTCAGGATTTGCCCAAGGTCACTCATCCAGCCCAACATGAATCTGGGCTGGGGCCTCAGTCAAGGCAGATGGCCAGCCGAGCCCACCTTGCATTACACCCCAGCGGGCACAGGGAGTCAGAAAGGTGGGCTCCTGTCCCTGAGGGACTAGTGAAGGGGGCTGGTGCAAAGAAGACCTAGGCCCTTGGGCAAGGCAGGGCAAGTCCTAGAACAAAAGGTGGGCCCTCGGGGTGCAGGGACCAGGGAGCTGGTGCAGGCCCCCCAGAAATGGGGACTTTGGACTTCTTGCGGTCCCTTGTTGGACAACATGAACAAATGAAGACCCAGAGAGGAGCTTTTTTTGTGTCTGTAATATCATGCAGTGCCCAGGACTACTGAGAAAGGAAGCAGAGGGGGAGATGGGCAGGGAGGGAGATGGGCTGGCAAAGTGAAAGGAGGGTGATTTCCACCAGGCAGGTGTTTTCTGGCCCCTCTCAGCCCCTTCCATCTCCTCTTTCCTACTAACAAAAGAAATAGCTAGGATGTTCCGAGCACTCGGGATGCACAAAGCCCCGTTCACTCACATTCTGCATTTATCCTAACACAGTCCTGTGAGGGAAGGCCCGGGAATACCATCACCTCCATTTCTTCAGAAGAGGAAGCTGTAGCCAGAGAGGTTAAGTCACCTGCCCTAGGCCACACAGCCAGTGAGAGGCAGAGCTTGGAGTTAAGCTCTGGTGGGTGCTGAGTCCCAGGTCTTTAACCCACATCACCCTGGCTCTGGTGGCTGCCTTCTAAGGGTAGAGGATGCCTCCCTCCTTTCCTTCCAAGGTGATCATTTCATCTGACCTTCAGGATGAGCATATCTCAACCTCAGCCTCCACCTTCTGGAAAATGAGCCGTGCTCTGGTTCAGAAACCACAGCCCTGGCCCAGGATTCAGGACAGATGGCAAAGTACCCAACCAGGTCCGCACTGTAAGCCTTGGGCACCCATGTGCCACCACCCAATGGGAATCTCCTTTGAAAGAAAAAAAAAAGAACAGCTTTTAGGAGCTAGAACTCACATTCTGTATACTTCCCACTGTTAAAGTGCACAATTCAATGGTTTTAGTCTCTTCTCAAGAGAAACCATCACGACGATCCCTGTTAGAACACTTTCATCATCCCCAAATGAAATCCTGCACACCTGGGCAGTCACTCCCCATATCCCCACCCCAGGCAGTCACTAATCTACTTTATGTCTCTGGATTTGCCTCTTCTGGACCTTTCTAGAGATAGAGTCTTAAGGATCATGGTCTTTGCAGGCCTCTATTTTTGAAGCCTTGTAATCACCTTTTGCAGGACAACAGTGTTCTCTTGATTTGATAGGGGAGGGATCCCTGGCTCAGAGTGGTCAAGTAGCTTGCCCCGGGTCACCCAGCTTGGCCATGGTGGGCGGATTTGGACCATGTCTGTCTGGCTTCCGAGACCCCAGTCACTTTCTTAGTCCTCAAACCCAGAGTGGTGTGACAGCTTCAGTGGAGTCTGAGGTTAGGGGAAAGGGCGGGAGAAAGACTGAAAGGTTAGGGGTGTTTGTAGGTATGGAGGGCCTGGGTTGGAGGAGCAGAGGCCTGGAAGAGGCACTGGGTCCCACCACCAGACGCAGGACCACAGGGAGGAAAAGAAAAGGGTAGGGTAGGTGGTGGAGTCAGGTGGGGATTGGGGTGGTGGAATTTCCCCTGGAGCGGCAGTCTGGCTCCAGCTCTCTGCCCTCCCTGCTGGTTGGCCCAGTCACATACCCCTCAACCCAGCTTCCCCCACTGCCGCCTCCTCCCCCTCTGGAAAGAGGTCTCTGCTCTCCTGCTCCCGGACACCCTCCACCCCCGCCCACCAAGAGGATGACTCAGCCTGAGCCAAGAACTGGCTGCCCTTCAACCACCTCCTCCCCCTCCACCTGTTCCTCTGGCTGGAGCTCCCAGGAGGTATCACCAGTCCCAGGGGGTTGTGCCAGGGCCGCCTCAGCCCACACGTCCTCTGGGCCAGGCTCTGCCCTCATGCCCTTCTAGTTAGGGTGCTCTTCTCAGCCTTCACTGGAAAGCCCCCTTGGGTGTGCACAAGAACCGTAGGTCCTCTTGCAATAATCTTTGTATTTTTCCAGTGATTTCCACATCTTGACCAAAAGAAACCAAGTTTTAGAATGTGCTCTTTCAGGCTTCTCTCTGTTTTGTTCCCCCATCCAATCCATCCTACCAGCCCTCCTTGGGAATCACCAACTTGATAAGCCTCCCCTTTCATGCATAGAGAAAGTGAGGCTCAGAGAGGCTTCTCCAAGGTCATACAGCTGGGAAAGGGGCACACTTGGAGCTTGAATGTGTATTCTCATCCCCTGGAAATGACATTCTGGGGGTTTGGTTATGGTCTCAGCCTGCCAGTGTGTGGAGGAGGACTCTTGATCCTTGGTGGCTTAAGAGTCAAACGATAGCTGCTGTTTATCATGCGTAAGGACCAAACTTTTATTCACTTTTTCATTCACTGATTCACTTAGAGCCAGACAGCCTGGATTGGATTACCAGCTCCAGCAGAATTCGTGCTCTGTGACTTTGAGCAAGTCACAGAGCCTTCAGTTCAGTTCAGTTCAGTCGCTCAGTCATGTCCAACTCTTTGCGACCCCATGAATTGCTGTCACCAGGCCTCCCTGTCCATCACCAACTCCCGGAGTTTACCCAAACCCATGTCCATCAAGTCAGTGATGACATCCAGCCATCTCATCCTCTGTCGTCCCCTTCTCCTCCTGCCCCCAATCCTTCCCAGCATTAAGGTCTTTTCCAATGAATCAACTCGTCGCATGAGGTGGCCAAAGTATTGGAGTTTCAGCTTCAACATCAGTCCTTCCAATGAACACCCAGGACTGATCTCCTTTAGGATGGATTGATTGGATCTCCTTGCAGCCCAAGGGACTCTCAAGAGTCTTCTCCAACACCACAGGTCAAAAGCATCAATTCTGCGGCCCTCAGCTTTCTTCACCGTCCAACTCTCACATCCATACATGACCACTGGAAAAACCATAGCCTTGACTAGACAGACTTTTGTTGGCAAAGTAATGTCTCTGCTTTTAAATATGCTATCTAGGTTGGCCATAACCTTCCTTCCAAGGAGTAAGCGTCTTTTAATTTCATGGCTGCAATCACCATCAGCAGTGATTTTGGAGCCCCCAAAAATAAAGTCTGACACTGTTTCCACTGTTTCCCCATCTATTTCCCATGAAGTGATGGGACCAGATGCCATGATCTTAGTGTTCTGAACGTTGAGCTTTAAGCCAACTTTTTCACTCTCCTCTTTCACTTTCATCAAGAGGCTCTTTAATTCTTCTTCACTTTCTGCCATAAGGGTGGTGTCATCTGCATATCTGAGGTTATTGATATTTCTCCTGGCAATCTTGATTCCAGCTAGTGTTTCTTCCAGCCCAAAATTCTCCAAGCCAGGCTTCAGCAATACATGAACCATGAACTTCCAGATGTTCAAGCTGGTTTTAGAAAAGGCAGAAGAACCAGAGATCAAATTGCCAACATCCGCTGGATCATCAAAAAAGCAAGAGAGTTCCAGAAAAACATCTATTTCTGCTTTATTGACTATGCCAAAGCCTTTGACTGTGTGGATCACAATAAACTGTGGAAAATTCTGAAAGATATGGGAATACCAGACCATCTGACCTGTCTCTTGAGAAACCTGTATGCAGGTCAGGAAGCAACAATTAGAACTGGACATGAAACAACAGACTGGTTCCAAATAGGAAAAGGAGTGCGTCAAGTCTGTATATTGTCACCCTGCTTATTTAACTTATATGCAGAGCACATCATGAGAAACGCTGGGCTGGAAGAAACACAGAGCCTTGGTCTCCTCATCTATCAAATGGATATGATAATAATAGCTCTCTTGGACTTCCCTGGTGGTTCAGTGGCTAAGATTTCTGCTCTCAGTGCAGGAGACATGGGTTTGATCCCTCATCAGGGAACCAGACCCCACATGCTGCAACTAAGACTCGGCGTAGCCAAATAAATATTTTTTTAAAATAATAATAATAGACATTGTCTCATAGGGCTATAGTAAAGGCTGAATGAGTGAATATGTGTGCATTGCTTCAAAAGTACCTAGCTAGTGTTGATAAATATGAGCTGCTGTTACTATTATTCCCAGTGAGTGCATTTCATGGGTGCAGCCCAATGCCCCCTCCGCTGTCCCCAGCCACAAGGAACTCACAGGGAAGTGTGGGAAACTGTCTACAAAATAGGGCTGTTATGGTCCAGAGAGGTGGGGCCTGGAGTGAAGACTGAGGCTGGGCTTGCAGGACCTGGAAAGGGGACCTGACCCAAGCTGCGGTCCCTAGGGAATTCCAAGATGCTGTTGTTACTGAAAGAGTATGTATGGTCTGGCTACTTGCCTCCTAAAAGCCAAAAAACAGGCCAGGTTGGTAGAAAGGAAAGTTTGCTTTATTTCAGATCCTGGTAACTGGGGAGTAGGGTGGTGGACATCTGTCTAAAGGCCCACTCCCTGCACCCTGCCCCTGGCCCCTGACAGGCAGGGGGTGAGAGCTTTTAAGCCAGAGTGGGGACGGGGGTGCTACATGAAGCATCTCTTAACAGTCATCTTCAAATTGGTCATCAGTGGTCCGAGCAGCATCATCTTGGTTGTTTTCAGTTCAGTTCAGGTCAGTCGCTCAGTCGTGTCCGACTCTTTTCGACCCCACGGACTGCAGCACGCCAGGCCTCCCTGTCCATCACCAACTCCCGGAGTTTACTCAAACTCATGTCCATTGAGTCGGTGATGCCATTCAACCATCTCATCCTCTGTTGTCCCCTTCTTCTCCCGCCTTCAATCATTCCCAGCATCAGGGTCTTTTCAAATGAGTCAGTTCTTCACATCAGGTGGCCAAAGTATTGGAGTTTCAGCTTCAACATCAGTCCTACAAATGAATATTCAGGACTGATTTCCTTTAGGACTGACTAGTTTGATCTCCTGGCAGTCCAAAGGACTCTCAAGAGTCTTCCCCAACACCACAGTTCAAAAGAATCAATTCTTCGGCGCTCAGCTTTCTTTATAGTCCAACTCTCACATCCATACATGACTACTGGAAAAACCATAGCCTTGACTAGATGGACCTTTGTTGACAAAGTAATGTCTCTGCTTTTTAATATGCTGTCTAGGTTGGTCATCACTTTTCTTCCAAGGAGTAAGCGTCTTTTAATCTCATAGCTGCAGTCACCATCTGCAGGGATTTTGGTTGTTTTAGGTACAGTTAATCTTCAGTTCTGGGGTCCATTTATTCCCATTTCTTTGCAACCAATTCTCGGAATTATGGCAGCTCAGGTTCTGGGTCCAGTCTGGTCATCATGTAGTTAATTTCTCCACCTGGTGTTTTCGTATCTATACGACAGCTCAGCTCGACAGCTCGTGGGATATGGCTCAGAATATTATCTACAGCCCTTGAGAAAGAGCTAAAGGCCCTTGACTGTGCTTAATGACTACATTATTATTATTTAGTCTCCGTTAACTGTTTTCCTTTGTTTCAGTGTTTCTCACTTCTCTGATGAAACTCACTCGTTGGCTCAAGTTTTCCACAGACAAAAGGCAGGCAGAGGATATAGCAGGGGTGGGGGTGGTACAAAGACCATAGCGTCCTGCTCTGTTTCACTGTGGAGGTGGCAGCTGGGAGTCAGAGGCTGGAGTTCCAGCTCCAGTTCTGCTGCCCATCTGCCCTGTGACCTTGGGCAGGCCACTTGCCTGCTCTGGGTTGCACAGTGGAAGTGCTGGACCATCCTCCAGGGATCTGGGCAGTCAGACATCCGGGAGGACAGCCATGTCTCTCAGCTATTTTTACCAGGGCCATGGGCAGTCACATACTCGCTTTGGAATCAGAACCTGGGGGTTGCAAGGAAGCCCCAAAGTCACTCGGCTCAGCCCCTTCTATGTCCGAGGCTGGGCCGACTTACTCAGCAGCCTCTTTGGGCCCAGTCTGGTCCCATCTATAAAACCCAAGGTGGGAGTATCCCACTCTCTCTGGTCCCCCCAGAACACCTCACAAAAGTGATTGCAGCCTGACCTCAGGCACCTGCCATGCTTGGACAAGTTATTTTTATTTGAAGCTGTTTAGAAAGTCACAGACAAGTTATGGGATTGGAGAAGGGGAGAAAAGCTGAGCACAGAGACGACTGACATGGATACAAAAACACAGAGATGGGGAGAGAGAACAGGGAGACAGAGATTAAAACAGACAAAGATAGAAAAGGAAAGAGAGGCACATGATCAAACACAAGGAGACAGAGAAAGACAAGTAGAAAAGGATTTAAAGAAAGAGAGAAGGGGACTTCCTTGGTGGTCCAGTGGTTTAGACTCCTGGGTTCCATCCCTGGTCAAGGAACTAGATCCCGCTAGAACTACCACTAAAGATCTCGCATGCCGCAACTAAGACCTGGTACAGCCAAATAGATAAATTAATTTTTAAAAGAAACTATAATAGATCAAGAATTAAAACAAAAAGCAAAAAAGAAAGAGGAAAAACTCTGGGGGTGGCGAGAGTCGTGGTGGGGGAATGGTGAGTGAACAGAGAATACACCGTGGAGGAGATATAGAGCAGAGGAGGGCCAGGCACAGGCTCTGGCCAAGCTGTCTCTTCTCTGGGCCTCAGTGTTCCCACCCGTACAACCCCATCTGAGCTAAGTGACCCCTAAGGGCCCCTGGACACTGCTGTTCAGACTCTGTGGTGTGAGGCATCTTGAGAATGGGTTGGACGATGGGTCCTGCCAGCCTCCTAACTCCTCCGAGTTGGATAATACTTTACTAGTCACTCCCCATTGTCAGCTCAATATGACCAACCCCTTCCAGCATCTGGAGAGCTGGGGCTCAGACAGGAGCAGACATCTTTTTGAAGCCACACAGCTGACTGTGATGGGATGGGCAGAGGTGAGCCAGCGACACGCACGTTCTGTCCACTCTGGCTATAGACCCTCTCTGAGCAAAGGGCAAGGAGAGAACACGTGTTCTGCACCTAGGCTTCCTTCTCCACCTTCCTCAGTGATACACAGCAGCCTGGAACATCTTCACTAAGGAAAGAAATACAACTCAGGGAGAAGAAATAAAGAAAGCAAGCCAGGGCAGGCTTCCTGCTGTTGGAACATGACAATGTGCCCTCGCCAAGTGTCCCCACACCCCAGCTCTCACGGCCAATACTGTTGGTTCCCTACCCAATAGCCCTCACCTCAACTCCATCCCACCAACCATCTTCCTTTCCTTAAGAATCTCACATTAGTGTGGGGGTTCACCCCCCAAGTAGTGCTCAGGAAAGATGACTCCAGGTTGGCCTGAGAGGTGAGTTACAATTGCTCTCAGGCCATCATGGTGGTCTTGCCTGTGACTGGCTTAGACATGGACATGTGATTGTGCCCTGGGAAAGGAAGGCTGAGAGGGAACTGGTCAGAGCAAAGAGAGAGGGGTTCCTAGGAAGTTCTTGCTTGTTTTCAAAAGGGGACATGAAGCAGAAACTTGCCTTTTCCTGCCTTTGGATGTTGAATGAGAATGTGATGCCTGGAGCTGTGGCAGCCATCTTGTGACATTGAGGAAAAGGTGCATTGTAGAGAAGCAGACCCAGAACTGAATAAGTGACCTTGAGTCAGAGTCCCCTTGCTGAGCCCTGTCAATCCCAAGAGCCATGAGAGGCAATAATGAAATATTGAACTATTATAGTTTAAAACATTATATTTTGGAATGATTTATTATACAGTAATAAAAACCAGCACAGTGTTTCATAGATATTTGGTGAATTAATGTATTGGGTACATGATTAGGTGAATTTTTTTTTCTAAGAGAAGCTGCCACATAAAAGAATCCAAGAGTTTCCATTGAGTGGCAGTGACCTCAGGTCCCCTGGAGTGACTCACCTCTGCTCCAGAGAGTTCCTCAATGGCCTCTCATGAACACTTCTATGTAAGGTGAGAGGTGAGATATGGGTGACCCGGATCTGGGTAACTCGTAGCTTTTGGAACATCACCCATAGCTTAGGAACCTTGACAGCCCAGTCTGCAGACACTTAGCAGGGATTTGGTCACTTGGCTTCAACTGGAAGTTCAGTGAGTCTTGCCTGGAGAATATCATTGAATGTTACCAGCTCTACCTCAAGGTGCCCGCAGCACAGAGGGTGGAACTCCAGGACACAAGTCACTGGAAAAGGGAGTGTCAGCCTGTCCAGAAGGCATATCAAGATCACAAACATCTGGCAAGTGACAGGGGCAGCACCAGAGGCCACCACAGAAGGACAGATCAGGGCTTCCAGACCTCTTCCCACCCACATTTGCAAACTGGACATGCCCTCCCCCATCGGACTGAGTTAGCCCGTGGACTCTAGGTCAATTCAGGCAGAAGAAAGGAGGCCCCAAAGGAGAAACTGGACTTCCTGCTAATTTGCAAGTGGAAGCTCAAGCTGGTTTTACTTTGAAAAATGTGGGAGTTGGGGTTCTATGAATCCCCCAGGGAACAAGGCATGTCATGCTGCTTACGTAAAATCTGGACATCCCATGAGGAAGGAAGCAGTTAAGAGTGAATATTCTCTGATACGTTCAGCAAAAATTAACATTGTAAATCAACTATACATCAATAAAATAAATTTTTAAAATTCCATCAAAAATCAATACCGTGGTAGAAAAAAAAAAGAGAGAGAGTGAATACTCTGGGTGCAATCTCAACTCTACCACTTCTCAGCTGGGTGGCCTTAGGCAAGTTGTTTAAACTCTCTGTGTCTTGGTTTCCCCACCTGTAAGATAGGGATGATGGCTGTATTAGTCAGAGTACTCCTGAGAAACAGAACCAACAGGATGTACAGAGAGAAATTTACTTTAAGAAACTGGCTCGCACAACTACAGGGGCTGGCTAATCTAAACTCTGTAGAGCTTAGACAACCCCATCTCCACCACCTCATACATCTTAGCTTGGCACAGGAGACACCTGACCTACCAGAATTATCTAAAACCACCACTTCCTCTTTCACACTGGGGCTTCCCAGGTGGCTCAGTGGTAAAAAATCCACCCGCCAATGCAGGAGACATGGGTTCGATCCCTGGGTCAGAAAGATCCCCCGAAGAAGGAAATGGCAACCCACTCCGGTATTCTTGCCTGGAAAATCCCATGGACAGAGGGCCTGGTGGGCTGCAGCCCATAGAGTTGCAAAGAGTCAGACACGACTAAGCACCCGTGCTTCACTTTCTCCTTCACACTGTGGGCTGCAGCTCCACTAAGTTGCCTCCAGATGGCACCTGGTCCATCCCAGCTCTGCACTATCACACCTGTTCTCTCCTGCCTGATCCCCACCATAAGGATGATAAATTCTTGCCCATCCTTCAAGACCCAGAGTGCCTGATCCCCTCTAGGCAATACTGATCTTGTCTTCCCTCTCTGCTTACACTGTATCCGGTGGACATCTCTCTTTCTTCCCCCTCCCCAACAAGATTGCAAATTTCCTGAAACTGGAGATTTTGTCTTATTCATCTTCTTGTCTCCCCTTGTCCACTTGTCCTTGGCACAAAGGTATCTGTTAAATTTGCAGATGAGTTGAATGGTTCGTGCTTGCTCGTGTCTGCTGACAGGGAACACACTTCTCCCCAGGCAGCCTATTCCATTTTCAGAAACTCTAACCTACTGGGATGGTACAAAAAGTATGAACATGGGATTTCTACAGAATCTCTGGCTCTCAGACCTGGATGAAGACCATCTTTCGGTTATTTGTCCATTTTTCGCTCTCTTTCTCTTCTTCCTAAAGAGGAAGACAATTTTTTAAATTACTCAAGAGAAGCTAATTTTATGTATATAATAAAGTCATGGGGATGAAGAGAAAGATGAGAAAAAGTTGTGTTGGCAAGGAGTTTAAAGAAGAGAGGTGCCCAGATTTCCCTGGTGGTCCAGTGGTTGGGACGTCACCTTCCAATGCAGTGGGTGTGGGTTTGATACTTGGTCAGGAAGCTAAGATCCCAAAAAACACATAGCGCCAAAAAACACATAGAACAGAAGCATATTGTAACAAATTCAATATAAGACTTTAAAAGTAGTCCACACCACCAAAAAAAAAAAAAAAATGAGAAGTAGGGGAAGAAGTAGTGGTGTGGCGTATGTATTGGGGGATATTTTAAGGGCCGTCAAGAAACTCAAGAATGAAATTTCTCCTTAATTACTTTTTGTTGTTGAATGGTCTCATTTAAACATGACATTACTCTGAGACTGAGCTACATGAGTCTCCAAGTTTATCAGGGTTACACCCAGTTAGTGATAGATTCATTTGCACTCAGATACTGGTTTCTCTTTGGTGTTGTGACCTTTACTTGTGTGAATGCACAATCACGTTGATGAGCATCTAGTTTAGAACCTGCAATTTCTGAAGTTTATTATCTAACTGTGCTGTAACTTTGATGAATATTTTCCCCTACACCTCCCACCCCAGCCTCCTATACTACTGGAATATCAGAACAGTAGCCCCATAGCAGAGGCCTCAGAATCAGTGATTATCAGCACCATCAGGTGATATCCCTTCTTTATAACAAATATTTGGTAACAACTCCTTCATTATCCTAAAATGAAGCTCATTTACAATATAATCTACCATATTCATAATTTTAAAAATTTAATATCATCTCCTAGCTATGATATGTATAAAGATAAAAAGAAAGTTTTTTAATGATCAAATAAGATGCTTTTCAATATTTAAATGCTCGGGCATGATGGCACCAGAGGACACGTGGAGCAATTCAGTGATTGCACCTATTCATAGACTCACCACCTATGCAATACTTTGCAGCGCAAGTTTGTTGGGTGGGTGACTGCATAGTCAGGACAGGCCGGGCTATGCTGCAGTGACAAACACTCTTAATCTTCTCCCAACCCCTCAAGGTGATTTCTCACTCACATTTCACGTTCAGTGTGGTCAGGAGGGGCTCTGCTCGTCCCTGAGACCCAGCTGGACCACAAGCACCCCATCTAGACCAGCATGATCACCGCTGCCTTGACTGCTGCAGAGACTACTCATTAGTTCCTAAAACCTCCACTGGAAGTGAGGCACATCTCCTCGCATTTCGTTGGCCACACAAGCATTAAGGCCGTACTACCTTGAAATATCCTACCATGTGCCTGAAAGAGGGGACGTCAGATTATGCCCTAGAATCCATAATCCATAGTAATGGGCGCAGACACCACAATCCCGTGGTGGCACTGCCATGAGGGGTGTCATTTTTCTGAAATGGTGAACAAGACTTGGAAAGTTCACAATGATAATTTTTTTCCCAATTTACACAGTAGCTGTATTCCTGGAGCATTCAATGTATTTTTAAACAATTCAAAGACAGTGTATGTATAAGTAAAATTTATAAGTTCTAGAGTAAGTGTCTAGATCACAGGATAAATCTTCTCTGTGTGTTTTTTCCTGCACGTTCCAAAACACCCAGCATGCATCCCTCTCCCCTTCCCCCACAAACGTCCATATTGGTGGAGAGGTACCACTCCACCAATACCCAAATGCCACCGTAGGGGACAATACAAGTCCCACTGAGAGCCACTCATTTAGGCTAGTGGTTGGGGCAAACCTTTTGCAACAGTATACCCTTATTTGGCTTACTTCTAACAAAATATCATCAGACTCTAAATATTACTTTGGCTGAAAGTCCTACTGCTCTAGCTGAGGCGAGGTGCCCATTCTGCAGAACCCCTGCTCTCCCATACCCGCTCCCTCCCACACCTGTCAGAAGACCCTGGGTCCCCAGTGCTCAAAACCTGGGGCTGGACTTCCCTGATGGCTCAGTGGTAAAGAATTCACCTGTCCATAGAGGAGACACGGGTTCAATCCCTGATCCAGGAAGATCTCACATGCTGCAGAGCAGCTAAGCCCATGCACCACAACTATTGAGCCTTCACTCTAGGGCCTGTGAGCCACAACTACTGAGCCCACGTGCTGCAACTACTGAAGCTCACACCTCTAGAAGCTGTGCTTCACAGTAAGAGAAGCCACCGCAATGAGAAGCCCTTGCACTGCAGTAAGGAGTAGCCCCTGCTCATAGCACCTGGAGAAACTCCATGTAAAGCAACAAAGACCTAAGGCAGCCATAAATAAATAAATATCAAAAAAAAAATGGGGCTCCAAATAACCTGGTTTCATCATTCACTAGACACACAAGCTCACCTCCCCTCTGTGATGAGTGGGGGGCCACCCTGCCCTCTGAGTGTTTTGAATTGGGTAATTCACTTTTGATGAGGTGGTTGAACTCAGCATTCGCCACAATGAAGGGAAAGGCCAGCAACTAGAATGTGAAACATTCTGTACCTGGGACACGAGATACTCACTTTCCTTTGGTGAGTGGAAATATTTCCAGCAAAGATCCTGGTCTTCTAAATGTGGTAACACAGGTTCAATATTGTTCACTTTCTGTGGGAAATGTCAGCACGGAAAGAGTTTCATATCTGTGGGTAATGTATATGTATACTCATGTGGTTGGACCAAGGCAACAGAATTGATATGGGTCAACAGAGGTGAAGTTTTTGTGGCTATTTTTTCTCTTTAAAGATGCACCTTTCACTTGCTTGGGGGCAAAAAAATGAAATGTGTGTGTGTGTGTGTGTGTGTGTGTCTGTGAGAGAGAGAGAGAGGGAGGGTGCACGGTGAAAAAGAAAATGCAAGATATAATTTAAATTATGGATTAAAAGGCAAGTGTGTGTGATATCTGGTAGATTTTATGAAGCCTGGCCTGTCATTTGTTTGGGCATCACCTGATACCTCCAGCTCTGCTCAGTTAAATGTTTGCCAAGTCAAGAGCTCAAATGAGTCATCGCATACACAGCCCTTCACGGTTTATCGCTTAGACTTTCTCAGATCTTACCCAAGCCCTGATTTCTTTTATGTCCTCTCCAAATTCTCAGCCTGTCTCCACCCCCAAAAGCCACAGTCCGGGGCAGAGACATTAGAGCCGGATTTTAGAGTCCGAAGAGGTCACCTTAGCTGTCCCAGGGGCTTGAGGATTTCAGAGCAGCAGGTAAAATGTCAAGACTGGACCTCACAGCAGAGGGGTTAGACAAACGTTCACCCACTCAGACTCACACATAGAGCTGCCCACACTTCTGGCATCCTCACAGAACCGCACACACACACACACACAACTCAACCTCAGGAACCAGATATTCAGAATCAGGCTCCACTGATGCCGTCTGAATCACCTAATGTTTAAAATGTTCAAAAATAAAAATAAATATATAAATGGGACTTTCCTAGTGGTCCAGAAGTTAACACTCCATGCTTCCACTTCAGAGGGCATGGGTTCAATTCCCGGTCAGGGAACTAAGATCCCACATGGCATGGATAAACAAACAAACAGAATGTTCTACAGTTGAGAACATGCCTTCATGTCCAGGAAAGAAACAGGGAGGCTTCACTGCCATCTTCAATTCACACCATTTGAACTGCCATAATAGAGTGGGAGTTGGACCAGGGGATAGATACATAAAGATGAGCGAAGCTGAGGGGACCCCTACCTTCTGTGTCTGACCGAGGAAACACAAAAAGTCAAAGGGATCAAATAAAACAGGGAAAAAACAAACCCATAATCATAAATTGTAGTAAAGATGTCCGCTTCTGGAAAGATGGCAGACTAGATGGGGTGAAATACACACTCCTAATACCTCAATAATTCTGGATAAAACAACATTTGAGAACTTCAAAAAAAAAAAAAAGGTATAACTGCACAAGAAGATAAGGAAAATTCTTCTCAGGATGCAAAATAGCCATGAGATGGGAACTAGGAAAGAGTCATAGAGGAGGGTGTGAGCCCATGTGAGAAACATTTCACGGAGATTCCAGAAGGCGATGATGGGCTATATGCAGGAGAGGTGACACTGAAGAGGTATTTTATATATAAATATACATGACGTGTGTATGATTGGCCAACAAATAATCTGCCCTCACTCGTCCCCAGGACTGGAGCCCCCAATCTCCCCAGACTCCTCAAGGCTCAGCCTTCCCATATCCATACGGGAAGAGCCCTAAGCCCATAAGCTCCCGAAAGATGGGGCCAGGCCTGTGGGCTTCACCAGGGCACTCCGGAGTGAGCCCAGGACCTGGCATGATGTAGCCCTCAATAGATACATGTCTGATGAATGCATTTTTCTGCTGCCCTCAAAGCCTAGCACAGATTCTTTCCTCTTCACTCCCACTCCACAGAAGGTGGAGACCATGTTTGCCTTATTTGAAGCTGGGACCCTTGGTCCCAAACCTGGGGCCTGGTCCGTAATATTTGCTCAAGAAATATGTGTTAGGTTAAAGCAGAATACATTCCATTGCAGGATCACATTTAAAAAGTATTAGCCTGCATTTTCCCCTGAAACTTCCTGTCCTTCTTTGCTCTTTCCTTTTGAGACAGCCAGGTATTTCTGTGCCCAAGCCTCGGGAAAAGACTTGACAGCTGAAAGCAAGAAAAACATGTTCCTTGCCTGGATTTGCAGATTCAAAAGCTCAGGCCTGAGAGGACCAGAAAGAATACACAGAAAGGGCAAAAGATTTGGAGGAAATCATGAGGCATCATGCTGTCCAGGTTGGAAAATAGTTTTCTGAACCATCAGAAGGAAAGGAGTTTGAAAGGAAAGAATAAGATTGCAGTTGGTGGAGGTTACCAAAGAAAGTGATTGTGTCTGTGCTGGAGGCCACCATGAGCTCACAGAGCACCCTCATGTGAATGAGGACGAGGCATCCTCTCCCAGTGCGCAGTGTAGCAACTAGAGCACAGACTGGGTCCAGCTTTATTAGTCCGCTGACCAGGCACTCATGTGCAGTGTACACCCTGTACAACTGTACAGGACAGCCAGGCATAAGCCTTGCTAATCCCTGCAGAAGGTGAGAAAGCTCAGACAGGCCCATGCGGTCTGAACAGAGGAAACTTCTGCCTCATATCCCAGGTGGAGAGCGCTTGGGGTAGGTGTGGAGGTCCCTGGAAAGAAGTGGCACCAGGCAAAGGGAGCTTTGGGCAGCCTCAGAATTTCCTTAAGTGCCTGATGGGGATAATAACTCAAGATCAGGTGGAGTGTAGCACCCCTGAGGATACTACTGGAGACAGATGACAGTAGTGACCAGATTGCCACCTCCCTGCCCATATACACCACAGCCAGGCACATGTAAGCTTCTTGGAATTAATTAGTCAAAATCCCAGGGACATTTGGATTGCGTGGAGTGGGGGTGGGGAGTTTCTTAAAGAGACTGTGGTTAAGTATTTGCCATCCAGCCACACTGAGGATTCCAAACAAAAATTTGAGTTGTAGAAAAACAAGAAGTTGCCATTTTTGCACATCAAAGGTATAAACTGAGCTTTTCTTACCTGCTGAACTCCACAAATATTTGTTATGTGAATATTAAAGGTATGTGACAAATACCTGGTACTTCTCTGCTACCCTGAATTTTATTCAGCCCTGATTTAATCATCAGAGCACAGGTGTCTCCCTGACTAGATGGTCAATTGCTTGAGGGCAGGGACCAAATTATTCCTCTTTAAATCCCGCATACATATCCTACACAGAAGTATTCCTCGCTTGGGCGTTCAGTGGAGTTACTATATAAATGCATGGAATTTTTCTCCAGGCTTCAAGATCCCCCTCCCGCTGTTTTCCCCTCCGCTGTCTCTCAACTAATCAGATTGTGTAAGAATTCACGAAGCCTGAAGCAGAGCAGGAGGACTTTAACTCTGCCCTTTGCTGCTGCAGCAGGGCTGGATGAATGAGCCTGTTAGGATTTGAGACATGTCTATTTCTGAAGATGAGCTCTGGTCGGTTCAGTGGCTGTGAAACCCGGCATAGTCTGAGATTTGGGGCAGGAGGTCGGGCTCATCACAGAGGTCTGGCTGCTCAAGGGCAGGGGGCACCAGGTTGCCTGTCCTGGGAGCCCCTGGAGATGTATGGGGCAGAGGACTCGGGGCTTCCCACAGATGGTGTCCTGAGTCTTGAATGCTCTTCAATCCCCTCTCAGCTTGGGTACCCGCGTTGATCCAGACTACTAGGCCCCTTTCTGCAGCCTGCTCCAGCCTGCTACCTGGCTGCTGCGGCCACAGGCCAAGGTTTTATTCTAGTCCCCCGCGGCGAAACTTACCCATTCCACCCATGCGCTCACTCAGCCTTTGTAGACATGGACTGTGTCTCTTGGCCTGCGTTGGTAAGTTATTCTCCATGCTTCTGCCCTTTCTCTGTGGCCAGAAGGTCAGCCCTGCCACCGGCTGGTCGCCTAGCTGTCTCCTCAGCTGGAGTCCCTGCCAGCTTCCAGGCCACACTTTAAACTGAGTTCTGTCACTTACTAGCGTCCTTGAGCATATTTCCTAAGTTGTGGTAACCGTGATGATTGTCTTCCCCTGAGTCTGCATCTTCTCTGGGCCCCCACACTTGCTCTAGGGCAGCGGTCCCCAGGGATCTGTCTCGTGGGAGACGACTTTTCCATGGACGGGAGTGAGGGGTGGAGGTGGGGGATGGGGGGGTGGTTTCGGGATGACCCAAGTGCATTACTTTTATTGTGCATTTTATTTCTATTATTATTACATCAGCTCCACCTCAGATCATCAGTTATTAGATCCCAGAGGTTAGGGACCCCTGCTGTAAGGGATGAAAAACACCAGACAGAGACTATGATGTGAGAAATCTTTTATTAAACCAGGTGTCACGCCCCCACCTGAGAAGGGTGCAATTTCTGTTGCAGACACCATGCCTCCACACCTCCCTAGGGCTGGGTGTAGCTGTCCCACCCGGCCCACACCTGCTTCTCAGGGCAAACCGACACTCTGCTGTCTACAAGGGGCTAGGTGATGGGTTCAGAGAATTTGGCTGGAGTTTAGGTTGACGGCTCGGATTGGGGATTTAAGGTGAGGGTAAATGTGAGGGTCAGTTTAGAGGTTGGTAGGAATTGGGTTGGGATTGAGGTGAAAGGAAAGTTTAGTTTGACCCAAACTCAGCCAGCCACAGTCAAGCTTCTCCTGGTTCCCAGGTTGATGACCCTCCACTGAAAGCCCAGTCCCCAGGCCTCTCCCAAGGCTCCCTCCACCCCTAACCCATCCACCTCTTCCACCCACCTCTCCTAAACAAAGCACACACTCAGAAGCAAACCCTATAACTACTTGGGATTTAGTCCCCTCCCGCCCTGCCCAGGTGGGTGGGGTGAGGGGCACAGGGCTGGGGCTTAGCCATGGAAGCCCAGCACCTTGTACTGGGCAGCCATGTCATTCCGGAACAGTTCCAGGGCCTTGCTCATGGCGCCCTGGGCATCAGCACCGAAGTCTGAAGGATGCTTGGCATGTAGAACATGGATGATGGCGTCCGAGATGAACTGCAGGGACAGGAGCAGAGGGGTGCTGGTCACTGGCAGGACAAGCCAGGGGCCAGATGGAAATCAACCCAAGCCCCAGCTTTGCTTTATTGCAGGGCCATTTACTGAGCACTTATTATATATCAGGCACACTTAATATATATCAGGCATACTTCTGAGCGGCCTCCATGGATTAACTCCTTTAATTTCCACAACCCATGAGACAAGTACAGATGGGATAATAGAGGCCCATCTTAATACAGAGGAGGAAAGGTCAGGCCTTGGGCTTGTGGTCACAGTCACATGGCTTGGTGGGTTGGCTACCCCCGCCCCCAACAAAGGGCTTCCCAGGTGGGTCAGAGTAAAGAATCCACCTGCAATGCTGGAGATGCAGGAGACATGGGTTCAGTCGCTGGGTTGGGAAAATCCCCTGGAGGAGAGCATGGCAACCCTCTCCAGGATTCTTGCTTGGAGAATCCCATGGGCAGAGATGGGCTACATTCCCTAGGGTCACAGAATTGGACATGACTGAAGCAACTTAGCATGCACACACGCTACCCCCCTCTACTATGTTCAGGATGTTTTATTGTTCAGTCGCTCAGTCCTGTCAGACTCTTTGCAACCCCATGGACAACAGCACGCGAGGCTTCCCTGTCCTTCACTATTTCCCTGCATGTGCTCAAACTCATGTCCATTGAGTCAATGATGCCATCTAACCATCTCATCCTCTGTTGCCCCCTTCTCCTGCCTTCAGTCTTTCCCAGCATCAGGATCTTTTCCCATGAGTTGGCTCTCCACATCAGATAGCCAAGGTATTGGAGGTTCAGCTCAAGATGAGGACCCAACCTATTACATGGTTTTAATCCAGGATTTTGCAATCAGAAAGTCTAGAAACTACTTCCATGTGTGTGGATTTAATTTTTGCATTTAATGGCTTAGGATGGTGATCTCTTTCAGTAGCCTTCTGGAGGGATGGTGGGGGGAGGGTGGTCAGAACATCTTACTTTCTGTGCCAAGCACGGAGCTGGTACTCAGAAGCACTGGTGGAAGGGAAGGAGAGAGAGGAAGAGGAAAGGGACCAGCCCTATGCTTGGGCCCAAGCCTGATAATATGTTACAGCAGCCTCACTATCACTGTTGGCTCTGCCATCCACATTGTCATGCCCAAAAAGATGGGCACAAACATCTCTACAGCACAGGACTGCTTTAAGGGACTGAGTGACCTTATATAGTAAGAAGCTACTTGCTTTTTCAACGGTTCAAAAAGATTTGATGCCAATTTCAGCCGTGGCCTGTGGACAAAGGGTGTCATTTTACAGAGGCCCAGACTGAGGTCATGTTGCAAGTGGATGGGAGAGCTGGAATCTGCACCCAGGGGACTGTGGACAAACAACAGCCAGAGCCAGGGAGACAGAGGCCATCGCTGGTGGGTTTGTTCATATTCTCTGGTACCCAGGGTACAAGTGGCCAAAAGCTGATGGGTGGGGGTGAAGGGAGCACGTGCTGGGGCAGCCTCAGAAGCACAAATGTCAGCACCTAGTAAACCCTGCTTGGCTCAGAAACCGGGACAGCGCCACAAACACCTACTGCTGGGCATCGAATGAGACATGTGTTTAATTCCCTTTTAATGTCATAAACATAACAAAGCCAAGTGAGGGGATGAGCTGACCTAGCGAGAACTTGGAGACCCAAGTTCCAGGCCCAATTTCACCCTAACCTCCATGGATGACCTCACATGTAAGACAGGGATCCTGACCCCATTGGGTCCCTCAATTCAGCCTTTCCTGAGTTAACTTCTGAGTCACTAATACTTAGAAAATTGTGGGCTGGGGCAGCTAGAAGACTGAGAAAAGACTTTAGCAGCCAGCACCCTCTGGGGTCCCCTTGCTCACAGGTGAGAAGGAGCAATTTCTCATGAAGAACACAGACAAAGGTGAGGGGAACAGCAGACGCGGGGCGCTGTCTTAATTTTTTGCAGTAGCTCAGACAGTAAAGCGTCTGCCTGCAATGAGGGAGACCTGGGTTCGATCCCTCGGTCAAGAGATCCCCTGGAGAAGGAAATGGCACCCCACTCCAGTACTCTTGCCTGGATAATTCCATGGATGGAGAAGCCTGATGAGCTACAGTCCATGGGGTTGCAAAGAATCGGACACGACTGAGCGACTTCACTTCCACTTTCTTTTCAAACTTGTTTTAAGTAGACCCAGTTCTAGTCCGCTAGCTGGTAGTCCTATTCCTAGACCGCACGGGTTTCTCTCTAAGCCTGTCTGCTCGTCCCTAGAACAGGATCCATCATTCAAGCTGGGTTGTGAGCCCCCCAACTTTCACTGGGATTTAGATATGGAAGAAGACAGGGTCTGACCTTGAGGAGCTCCTGTCCCAGCCAGGAGACAGCTGGGTAAAGAGATAAATTACAATACAGCTGGCAGGCGCCACAGCAGGGCTGGAATAAATGCCTTTGCCAGGGAGGGCTGGCAGGTGGAGCAGCTGACTGCCTTGTGAGCTAGAACTGAAGAGGTGGCTTCTGAGCTGGGCCTTGGAGAATGAATAGGGATTTGCCGAGAGAAGATGGGGAGGTGAAACCACCACTTGTGCAGAATCCCAGGGGCAGGAACTGTTTCTCATGTCTGTGATGCTGAGATGAGCAGGCAGAATTGTTTGTGTGTGATGTGGGAGAGCAGGTGGGGCTTCCCCGGTGGCTCAGAGGGTGAAGAATCTACTTACAGTGCAGGAGACCTGGGTTTGAGATCCCCTGGAGGAGGGCATGGCAACCCCCTCCAGTATTCTTACCTGGAGAATTCCATAGACAGAGGAGGCTAGACTGACAGGCTACAGTCCAGAGGGTCACAAAGAGTCAGACACAACTGAGTGACTAACAGTTTCATAGTAACAGTTGGGAGAGCAGATAGGGGAGGTGGATGGTGAGGCTGAAGATGATGGTGATGGTAGTTGTTCATGGGAGACGTTGTACCATCAGGAATTAAGAGTGTGAATTCCAGAATACCATAGATCAGACTGTACCTCCTGGTTTATAAGCTGTGTGACCGGGGGCAAGCTACTCAACCTCTCTGAGCCTTCAGTTTCCAAATCAGTAAAATGAGGATGAGAAGAGTACCTGCCTGGGGAAGAGAATGCTGTTTACCTGCCCAATGGCCATTTTCACCTTCTTCCTTGTAAGAGAACACTAGTTTGTATTTGGAGTGGCGATAGACTACATTTCCCAGCTTTCCACACAGATAGACATGATCTCATGACTAACTTCTGGACAATGAGATGTAAATAACATTGTTGGGTGAGATGCCTGGGGTTTCTCAAAAGAGAGCCTTTGTCTCTTCCTCCTGCTCTCTGTTTGGAATGTGGACCAGAAGGCTGGAGCTCCAGCAGCTATCTTGGACCACGAGTCAACTTTGAGGGTAGACACCATACATATGCCAAGGATGGCAACACAGAAAGAGCCTGCATCCCCGGTACCTATGGGGCTCCCACACCAGCTCTGGGCTCCTGACCTCTGAAATTCTTTTGTGAGAGAAAAAGACAACACTGAATGCAGTTCCTAAGCTCATGGTGGTAATCGTGAAAGTTCCATGCAGTGACCCAGGCAAACTGCTTCTCATAGCCCATCCTAACCAGAAGTTATCATGACTAACCTTACTTTCACTTCTGCACCAAACTGCCTGCGGCCCCCATCCTCCGAGGTGATAGCCACAGGGACCTTTATCCCCCAGTTCCCTAGTTCTCCTTGCCACATCCCTCCTCCCACTGGGTCTAGACATAGTACTTGAAACTCAGACTCTCCCCAGCCTACCCAACTTGTCAGTCCATCACAGGAGATTCAAGCCAATTGCTTATGCCTTGGACACCTGAGGCGCCCTCTCTTCATCCGTAAAGATGCTAGAACTAATAATTCCCACCCAGAATTAAGTCCCAGCTACTGAACTCCTGCCACATGAGTCCTGTATATGTCCGACTTGCAGTGGCACAGAGACTAGGAGCTGGGTTTCTGGAGGAATAGAGACCTAGTCTTAATCCTGGTTCTGCTATTTGGTGCCTCTGTGACCAGGGGCAAGCTACTTAACCTCTCTGTGCCTCAGTTTCCTCATCTGTCGAGAGGGTGTGATAATGGTGCCTACCCGTGGACAGGATGCAAGCTGTGTACTTCACAGCCACTTCTCAAGTGGTAACAAGATACTTGGTAACAAGATACTCATTTGGGGGAAAAATATATTTACTCTCAATGACCCAGGAGGAAGGGGCAAGTGGGTAGCAGCCCATTTTACAGATGAGAAAACTGGGGGATAAAGAGGAACAACATAGGTCACCCAGCAAGTTATAACTGAGCTGGGACTTGAACCTGAATCTCATGTCTTCAAGGCCTCCCCTTCCATCCTCCCAGCCACCTGGGCCCTGCCGCTCACCTCCAAGTACTTGACAGGGATCTTGTGCTTGTTGGCATGTGACTCAGCCAGGTTCTTCACCTCTGCCTCATGGTGACCCTTCTTCTTCAGGATGCCCCCCAGGGCCGTGAGCACGGTGTTGCCATGCTTCTTCAGGTCCTCGGAGGCCTTCATCTCAGCCTCTGTCTTCAGGTGCTTGAACTTGTCAAATTTCTCCAGGGTCTCAGGATGACCTGTGAAGAGCCTGGGGGTACAAGGAGGGCTTGAGTTAGACACAGGGGTCAGGAGGTGGCCAGACTCAAGTTCAAGTCCACGCTCTTCCAGTTGCTATCTGTGTGACTTTGGGCAATTCACGTCACCTCTCTGTGCTTCAGTCTCCCCATCCAAGGAATAGGGATAACGAGTCCCTCCCTATAGCAATGTGAGGATTAAATTGAATGAGATGGTATACGCTGAGGGCCACACAGGAAGCGTCCTATAAATGCCTGCTATTGCTATTTTTAGCATCATCATCTGCTTCATTGTTACTGTGAAAGGCTGGAGGGAAAAACTTCTGCATGGTACCTTGCCTCACCCCTATTTGCTCTAAGTTGTTGGGAGCAGAGATGACTAGATGGTGTCACAGTGGAGCAGGGAGGAGCACGGGGGCTAAAAGATTTGTGGAGTGTGTGCTGTGTGCCAGGCCCGTGCTAGGCTCAGCACTTGCACTTCCCTTTGGGGATGTATTATCCCCATTTTACAGATGACGGAACAGAGGCTGAGGAGTATGAGGTCCTAGCTCAATATCACATAGCCAGAGTGCAGACGAGCCAGACTGAAATCAGGTCTGAGTGACTCAAAATGTAGTCCATGCAGGGGACCATCTCTGCAGCTTCCTGCCCAAGGATCATCCTTTGGCTGCTTAAATACTTCCGGCTCCAGGAGGCTCACTACTCCCTGTGACAGCTTTTCTAGTCTGAACAGCTCTCAGGCTCAGAAAGCTCTTGCTTATTTTGCTCTACCTCCTTGTTCTTCCCAGGCCCCTCACAGTACTGACAGTGAGAATCTCTGGTGGGAGCCATCTGCCAAAGACCAGGTCCCCACTCCTGCCAGGGACCCAGTGAGCTGGCCACAGTGATCCGAGGAGTCACCTGTTGCCTTGAACTTCAGTCTTTCATTCTGCAGAAAGGTGGGGATCGGTTAAAGGGAGTCGTACCTGCCACGGGGAGGAGGGAGAGATTTTCCCCATTTCACTCATGGGCAAAGGGAGGACTGCAGAGGTAGGTGACTTGTCCAGGGTCACATGTCTGGTCAGTAGCAGAGCCCAGACACGAACCCACACAGATGGCTCCATAACTCATGCTCTCTCTTTTGTGTCGCACCCGGAAACCTCTGCCGGAGTGACCCTGTCTGCTGGACTTTCCCTCCTCTTGTGTGATGGCTTCAGTTCCTTGAAAGCTTCCTCTTTTGTGGTTTCCTGGCTCTGGAACACTCTTAAACCTAACTGTGGACACACTCCAGTGTGCACAAGTATCTCACGGCACATACCCATAATCACACGTGTGCTCACGCATACACACACACACATACACAGGGCATAGCACAGACAGGGAGCGCCCTCTTCCCCCAGGGGCGTGTCCCTCCTGCTTTCCCAGAACACCCGGTGCTGCCCACAGCCATTCTCAATGTCACTACCTCATCTGGGGCCCCGGCCAAGGCTTCTACATCACTGACAGCTCATCCCCAGCACCTTTCACCCCAGGGTCCCTGAGCTCCTGACTATTATTATCTGGCGACAATGATCCTTGAACTCCTGCCTGACAGATGCAAGACCCAGAGCCCACAGGTGAAGGTCGGGACACTGGAGGGAGACTCTCTGGGGAAGAAGAGGACCGAGGGCCTGGGACCCAAGGCCACCAGGGGTCTGAGACATCTTAGGAGACCCTCGGATGTCTGGGGAAGAGACCAAGCACTGAGAATTGTGAAAGCTGAGTTCTGGCCCCAGTTCTGCCTCTGCTGTGTTCTGTGATGTTGAAAAAGTCACTCAGCTCCTCTGGGTCTTGGATCAACTATCTGTAAACCAAAAGGTTGATTTCTCAGCTTCCAAGTTCTAAGGCTTGATCTCTCCAACCCGAACCTCACCCTTCACTCTTAGCACTTGTCAGCCAGAGAGGGAGCCCCCGATTTACTTTAACAGTGCAGAAAAACCTGGCTCCTGAATGCCCACCAGATCTTCCTTCCTACAGCTGCCCCCAAGGCCGGCAGCTGGGAGTCCATGGGAAGCCACAGAAGGCCCTACCTGGGTACTTGTGACAGTGGCAACTCAGAAAAGGAGCAGATGGAAGGCCCTCACCCTGTAGAAATGGGCTGGGGGGGGCTTTTCTTCCAGTGTTTCAGAAGCACGCATTTGCCTTGTGCTTTCCTCTTCATCCTACCGTCAGCCTGCCTAGTTTATTGCAGGTCAGTGGGAAAGGAGGCCAGTTCCCAGCTGTGCTCTGAGCTGAGACCCAACCAGACACCCACATGAAAGACAGAAGATGCTCCTAGGCCTGCATAAATTCTTCTCTGCTCTAGAACCGAAGAACCAGATGAGGGTGGGAACGCATCTCTAGCGTGCTAAGACTGCGGGACGATGTGGCATAGGGTTCAAGAGTGGGTGTGCTGATCCAGGCTGCTGGATTTGAACTCCAGCTTTGGGACTTCAGGCAAGTCACTTAACCTCTCTGTTAAACGTGGGGATCATAATAATGTCTACCTCATGAGGTTATTGTGAGGCTGAAATGAGTTAATATACATGAAACACTTAACACAGGGCCTAGCAATCAGTGTGTAATATATATACATATTTGCTGTCTTCATCAAAATCTCTAGGACATTATCACCATCACCATCATCATCTGCATCATCCCCACCAGCTCCATCAACACCATCATCTTCTCCATCATCATCTCCATCATCCTCACCATCTCCATCATCATCATCATCCTCACCACCATCATCGTCATCACTAGGACTGGGAATTTTGGGTTCTGTCTGTAGCTGCCATTGGTTGACTGGGACTCTTGAGCCATGTTTCCTCCCCGTGACATGAGACATACTGGCCACCAGCAGTGACTTCCCAATTTTTCATGGCCTTGAAATCCTTTATTCAAATGCAAAAATAAATAAAGCAGAAGAGATCTGGGGAAAAGAAGGAAAGGCAGGGGCCCAAAGCCCTCTTCAGCTGCCTCCACCCTCCTAAAAACCCCTGTTTCCTGGAGCCAGACTCTGCAGCTGACCTTCCAGCTATTATGTTCTAGGACATAATGATCATGTACTTGCAGTGAAGCCCTCAGTGTTTTATTAACAGACTAAACAGAATTTGCTCTCTGTCATAACCAGAGGAGTAGGAGAAATGACCTTTTCAAGAAGAGTAAGAAAGCCCAGGTTCTGCATCTGGAACAGAATCACAAGGTCATTTCTCACAGGGTACTTTGAGCCTTGGGAGTCAGAATCCCCTTCTCCCTGTCCCTGGCCCCCAAACACCAAGAGGGCAGAAGCCGTCAGCGTGGTTTCTGCATGTCTTCAGCTTAAGACGTGGTGGGGCATCAGGCTCTCTGGGGCCTGCCAGAGAGTCAGCAGTCTCCAGCATCACATCTCGCCCCTGGCTCCTGGCCCCTGGCAGTTTTCTCTGATCCACCCTGGGAAGGAAGGAGATGTTTCTCCCATGATACAATACCCTAAGTCACCTTTTAGACCTCCAAGTCACTAACTTAGGGCTGACAGCCCCCATGTCACCTGGGAAAGATTCCTGTTTGGCAAACTGGTCTCCCACCCAGCTACCCTGCCTCCTCTCCAAAAGCAAGGCAGGATCAAGGACTCAAAGAATGCCAAGGCATGAGGGTGGGCAGGAATCTCAGAGACCATGAAAGGCAATCCCTCCACTCAACAAATAGGGAAATGGGACCCAGAGAGGATTAGTGACTTGTCCAAGGTCACACAGCAAAGGGAGAGCTGAGGAGTTGATGTCTACTTTGGAGAGTCTTCTTCCAATCAAATGGGACCTGTTGCAGTGCCAGTAGCCAACCGACAGAGAAGTAAGAGGAGAAAGACACAAAGGAAAACCCAAGATGCCAGTTAGATTCAACAGGAAACTTGACCATCCTTTCTCATGTATTTTTGGCATGGGCCACGAAGGGCTGAAACTCCAGATAATAGAGCTTATAGCTTATGTCTGGGTCATTCTCCCAGACATGGGAGCTGGAGATGGGTGAAGCCTGAGGGAGGCTGAAAGGGTGTCTAAATGGGAGAGGAAAACCTGCTCTGACTCGTAAAGAAGGAGAAATTCATCTATAAAGTGTGAAGGACAATCCATTCACTAACGGCAACTAGGGCCCACTTCCTCCCAGGTGCAGAAATGTCGATGTACGCTTTTGACTCGCACTGCCCAGAGCATGAGAAAGGGCCAGGAGGAGAGGGGAGTCTATCACCACTTGGGGAGGAAGGCAATGGGAACATGAGGTTCTATTTCCAAACCACAAGCCATCCTCTGCTTACAAAACTCGGAATTTTGTTGGCGGAGGGGTTGTTTGTTTATTCAGGAATCCCTTGCTAAAGAAGGCAAGATGTGCTTGGAGACTATTCTGAGCCTGTAAAAGACATACCCAACATCAAAAGTCAAGAATAGGGACTTCTGTGGTGGCGCAATGGATAAGAATCTGCCGGCCAATGCAGGAGATATGGGTTGGATCCTTGGTCTGGAAAGATTCCATATACCACGGAGCAACTAAGCCCATGCACCACAACTACTGAGCCCATGCTCTAGAGCCCTAGAGCCGCAACTACGGAGCCTGTGTTCCTGCACCTAGAGCCTGTGTTCCCCAACAAGAGAAACCATTGCAATGAGAAGCCCATGAATGGCAATGAAGAGTAGCCCCTGCTCACCACAACTACAGAAAGCAACAAAGACCCAACAAAGCTAAAATAATAGGGCCCAATTCTAAGCTTCTTCTCCAAGAGTTACTGACATCTTTTGGAACTCACTCTATGCCAGAAATTATGCTGGGCCCCTTAGATGCAGCATCTTATTTAATTCTTACTTCTACTGTATAATGTAGATATTAGGATTTCCCCCCATTCATAGAAGAAACTGAGGCTCAGAGAAGTTGTGTGCTTTCCCAAAGGTCACACAACAGCTTGGTGGCAGAGCCAGGTGTAGAACTACATATCTCATCTTGAAGGCCGTGTCTTAATCCTTGACATTTTACAGACTTTAATGAACTTGTGACTCTGAGGTCATCCTTCCCTTCTTAGGTCCTTTGTGTCCTCATCCATTAGGTGAGGTGAGAAAGACCTCTCAGACCTTTCTTGTTAATTCTAGCTATAATTTTAGGATTCCTCCTGGTGGGCTCTAAGCATCAAGGATTTGATCATCAAAGCTCCTCCCAGCTGCTAGCACAGGTGTGAAATGGATCTGCTTTCCAGATTCCAACCTCTGACACAGAAAAGCAAAGAACCAAGTAGGGGTTTTAACAAAGTTAATTAACACAGCAGCCAACTGGTCAACCCCGGGGCAAACATTTCACCTTGCAGGCAAACATTCTTGACCTTGAGGAAGGAGGTGATGGGGGCAGTGGGATCTCTTCCTTTTACCTGATGAGGATCTCCTGCCCATGGCCTGCGACATCAGCCTCCACCTTCCCCCAGGCATTCAGCACCAACTGCCATTCCCCGTCGCTGAGCCCCATGGTGCAGTCTGAAGAAGAGAAAAAGAACAAGGGTGGACTGACTGGGTGTCCTGTCTCCAACAGCTGGGGTTTGAGGCTGCCTGGCCCCAAAGGGATTTTATACCTTCCCAAATGCTTGACAGGGATCACTTGACAGCTCGTTCACTCTCTCTCTCCCTCCCCCTGCCCCCCTCTCTCATGTAGGGGTCTAATCTTTTCCTTTCTCTAGCCCTCACATGGAAGCTATTTTGAGGCAGGTGCCATTGTGGGGAGGTGGGCCAACTCAGGTCACGGGTGTGGTGGTGGTGGGGTTGTGTGTACGGAAAGAGTGGGGAGGAGGTTGGGCCACTGTCTGGATTCTCAGAGGCCAACAGAAAGGGCACGGCTAAGGCCGATGCCAGTGGCCTGAAACCCAACTACCCCTGCTGTCAGCTCTCCCAAGAGGACCTGTCATGTTTCCAAGCCAGGGCAGCAGGCACCCTGGCTTGGCCCTGGGACTGTCTTGGCCTTAGCAGTCTCTTTGCCCACCTTCTAGAAGCCCACTTTGTCAGAATGCCTCTCACTCTTCAGAGTGGTGGGAAGGAACTCAATGGTTCCCTGCTTATAACTGGGTGAACCCAGGCAGATCCATAGCTTCTTGGAGCCTGCATTTTCCCACTCCACCTAGAAAGCTCAAATATTGCTCAGATATTTTCCTCTGAAAAATTTTGCTTCATGTACCCCCTCAAGGCACAATTAACTGCCTAACCTTTCCATTTATTCCTATATGTTCCTGTCACACTGCTTACCTCATTGTATCATATTTCTTTGTATCCATGCTGGCTCCTCCATTAGTACCTTAGCACCCAATACTCAGAGACTTGGCCGAGTGCCAGGCTCTATTCTAATCACTTTACATTGGTAACTCTTTTAGTCTCCCAACAGCCCTATATTGTAAATATGGACATTACCCCTATCTCATGGAGGGTAAGTTAGGGAGATCTGCCACGGTCACACAGATAGTTGATGGAGGAGCTGGGTTTTGAACCAGGAAGTCAAGCCCCTGAATCCAAACATTTTACTTTGGTTATCATGTGCAGGAGCTTGGCTTCCTTCATGTGTGTGTATCTTGGGCCTTGCACAGTGCTGTATACCAAGTTAAACTGAATAAATGTTCACTGACAGAGGATGAGATGGCTGGATGGCATCACTGACTTGATGGACATGGGTTTGGGTGGACTCAGGGAGTTGGTGATGGACAAGGAGGCCCTGGCGTGCTGCGGTTCATGGGGTCACAAAGAGTCGGACACGACTGAGTGACTGAACTGAACTGAACTGAATTAAAAAAGTGGATGGCCTTCCCAGGAAGGCAAGAGGATGATCAACCTTTATTTTTCATTCATCCATCTTCCCAGCCATCCATCCATCCATCATCCATTCATCCACCCATCAACCCCTCTATCCACTCACCCACCATCCATCCATCTGTCCATCATCCATCCATCCATCTATCCACCATTCTGCCATCCATCCAACAAACAGTTATAAGGTACCTACTGTGTGTCAGAAACTGCTACATGCTGAGGACACAAACCAGATAAAACACATCCTGGTGTTCAGTCTCCTAGGGGAGAGAGATAAGTAAGAGGAGTAATATTACAGTTCAGTTTACGTAGCTCTATGATCAGGGTCTACATAGAACTTTACAGTTTACAAAGTGCCTCCTTGGGCAGGATTAATCTAATCTTCCCAATGCCCCAGCAAGGTAGAAAGCATCATCCCATTTTATAGCTGTGGACCACGAGACTCAGCAAGGATAAGCATCAGGTGTCCTGGCCACCCTGGGACTGTATTGGACCTGTCAGTTATGACTGCCCTACATACACAGCTCTTTCTAAAGATAACTGCCCTCCCCTAGACCCTGCGGTCATGTCCTCTCCCAAATCCCATGGCTAGTCACAGCTGATTGAACCAAGGCTGGGACATAATTAGAGGCAGCCAATGGCATGGCTCTGTCAAATAGACAGTGTCTATTAACTACACCAATCAGATCGCCTCTTTGAAATATGAACAGGGATGATTGATAAGAATTGGCTAGGTGGTAGGAAATGCTAGGTGAAAGGGTTCCATGGCTAGCACCAAGTAAGACCCCTAAATTCAGAGCTTCCCTGGAACAACCTTGGGTCTCCATTCTGATTCTGTAAAGCCTGCTCCCATTTCAATTCGAAGATGACCGTCACACTTCCTATGTGACTTCTTGTGTATCACTGAGTGATCCCTATTTAGATATTGAGTCAGCGGACTCCTAACAACCAAAGAGACCAGAAGCACACAGGCCCCTTCTTGACAATGTGCTCCTGAAACCATGCATGAGGTTTCTGAGCACACTGAGCTGGTATGTCTCCAGAAGTCATTCAGCTTTCACAGTGAAAGGTTCAGCTGTAAAATGAGTAACTAAGGGACTACCCTGGTGGTCAGGTAGTAAAGAATCTGCCTTCCAATGCTGGAGACGTGGGTTCGATCCCTGGTCAAGGAACTAAGATCCCACGTGCCCGCTAAGGCCAAGCACTGCCACTAGAGAGCCTGCACATTGCGACTACTGAGCCCATGCAGGCTGCAACCAGAGCCTGGGGGCCACACAAGAGAAGCCCACGCACTGCAACACAGACCCAGCTGAGCATTTGTTCATTTGTCCATTCCCCATCCTGCTACCGAGGGCCGACTCTGTGCCAGGCTCAGGATCAAAGAGAAAGGCCACTCTGAGAGAGTTTGCTGAGGTCTCAGCTCATAGTTCTGGCTCCTTGCTGGAGGGTGAGCCCATCAGTATGGGAGGGAAGGGCAGAAGGAAGAGCAGAAGTAGCAGCGAGGTGCCACCAGTCTGGACCAACCCCTGGGGCCCATTGGGGACATCCTTAAAGGAATCAGCATCCCTGGTTCTCATTTAAATCCCCAGCCCTGGCAATGCCACTTGCAAAAACCTTCCACCCGGTGCCCTCTTGAGAACCTCAGCACATCCCTGAGGGGCTAGCAGAGTGGGGCTCATTGTTATCCCACATGGCTATACAGAAACAAAGGCTTGGAGACCTTGTGCATCCGCCCGAAGCTGGTAAGCGGCAGAGCTGGAACCAACAGCCCAATCCACAGCCTTGTCCCATCTCCAACCTCCAGAGTTTTCCGAGGACGGCCTGAGTACTTAAAATCTCATCAACTTGTTACCAGCACTAAAGTGTTTAATATGAAGCTGTCACCCCCTTGGCAGGCACCGTCAAGTTCATGGAAACCCGTGGCTTTGAAGTTGATGAACCTTTTAAGTTTTACCTTTTAAGTTAATAGAGGGACCAACATCTGTTTGTACTTACACATCTCTACAACAGAACTGGCGGTACCTAGCAGTTGCTATGGCTACCTGCAACCGCCAGCTTTGTTTGGGGGCTATAATTATCCCTGTGACAGCCTTCTAATAGCCGGGGCAGGGAAACTGGAAAGGCACAGAATAGGAAAGCCAGGCTGCCTCTGCATGCAAAGTTTTCTGCAGCCTTACACACTCATGTACACACACACACAGGTGAGTCAGTCTGACACCCAGTGGGGCAGAACTAGCTCCCACCGAGGGAGACCTGCCTCTTCCTCTTCTTCCCTTTCATATCACGGAATCCTTTGAATGGGAAAGTCTGAAACATATAGAATCATCCTCAAGTCTTCAAATTCTGGGCACTTGAGATCCTAGAGTTACAGTTCTAGAGGGCCAGAGTCTTCAACTTCCACCACTCCGAAAATTTGGGTTCTACATTTCAGAGTCAGAAAGCTAAAGAAAGAGAAATCTAGAATCGTAGGGACATTGGATCTTGAAACTTACAGAGGCCTGGATGGTATCAAAGTACCCACTAAATCAGCGGTCCCCAACCTTCTTGGCACCAGGGACTGGTTTCGTGGAAGACAGTTTTTCCATGGACCAGGGATGGGGGGATGGTTTGGGGATAATTCAAGCGCATTACATTCATTGTGCAATTTATTTCTATTGTTATTAAATCAACTCCACCTCAGATCATTGGGCATTAGATCCCAGAGGTTGGGGGACCCCTGTACTAAATGCAAGAATTTTCCCTACAGATCATAATCTGCTTAAATACTTCTAGGAGCAGTGAACTCACTTTCTAAAAACCAATGTATGCCTTCTTGTCAAGCTCACTCCCTTGTCCTGGCTCTCTAGTGCTCCTTGGGAACATAGAGAACCAGCTAAGAGAAGTTTCAGGCTCACCTAAGATTTTTCTTGTCCAGAGTGCACATCCCAAAGGCTTTTTAACTGAATGCCCTCAGCTGGCAGGGTAAGCCAGGAGCCTGTCTAGTGAAAAAAGGCCATTCTCCACCTTGCTTCCCGTGACTCTCACCTCTCCTCACTTACATACTCAGAACTCTCTAGCAAGTGGCTTCCGGCTCCCCCTGCACAAGTTTGAGGCCCAGGTGACTGTGCACCAAACTCTTTCAAAGGTGACCTGGGAATTCATGAGCCCTTGTGCAGCTAACAACTCACACCCTGCCCCCCGCCCCAGTGAATCTGGGGGAGGGAAGAGGTGTTACACTTTAAGACTCCACCATGGGGAACCAAAGATGGCAAGAAAGAACATTTTGGATCTTCAAAACTGTGGGTCCCCTCAACCTTGGCCACCGCCCTTCCTCCTCCACCTCCTCCTCCCCGAAGCCTCCCCTTTGGAGGCGAGCCCAGGCAGCGCCTCCCACCCACTCCCAGCTCAGCTTGCTCCTTCCTGGCAGAGTCTGCCTCCCGGACCAGCGCCAGACGAGACTCAGAGCAGGGCTGGGGCCTGGAGCCTGCAGGATCTGCTGAGGTCATGCATGAGGTTGAGGACCCCCCCAAAGCTGGCCCTAGACCCCCCGGGGCCCACCCTCCTCCCAGCCCCCAGCAGCCCTTGCACTGACCACGTCTCCCCTTCTGCCCAGCTTTCCTTCTGTAGCCTTCAGCCAAGCGGGCTGGGGGCGGGGAGAGGTGTCTAATAGCAGCTGGGGAGAGGCACAGAGAACTAAAAATATGGTTTATATGGCAAGGCTCCTCCCTCCTCTCCCTGGAGGCCCAAAGGGGCTTATTGGAGGAGGGCTGGCAGGGACACCAGAGCCCAATATCCCAGTCGACAGGTGTAGCCCAGGGACACCTTCCTTCCTTCCCACCCTCACCCTACACCCCCAGCCTCTGAGGCTTAGAGTCACTCCCCCAGCCCCTCCTCCTACCTCTCATCTGTAGGAGTCCAGCACCACCCTCACGCTGCCCCTCCCTTATCAGTCCGCCCTCCCTCCTCCTGGCAGATCTCACAGAAATAGCTCCCCCTCCAAGAATCCTCCCTCCCCATGCCACCCCTTTCCCAGCAGGTGTGCCCTCTTCCTCCCGGCCTTGGGCTCCAACATGGATGCAGCCTTCTCGGCTCTCTCTGCTTTGGGGTGCAGCTCTCTATTTCTGCCCTGTGAGCTTCTTCACAGGTAAGGATGTAAAAGCTACAGACACACTGCCCTTAAGACCCTTCCCAGTAGCCCTTTCCAATAGACGCTTAAGAAAAAGAAATGGAAGCAGAGTTGCTTTCCAGCGTTTCAGGATAAACACGTTTATAAGCCCCACTCTTCACAAAGGGAGACTGAGGCACAGGGAGGTTAAGTTGCCCAAGGTCACAGGGCTAGGAAATGGGCCAAGCACGAAATTCAAAATTGGGCAGTCTGGTTTCAGAACTTGTGCTTCACAGATAGGAACTGGTCCAACCTGGGATTCTTCCTCTGCTCCCTCTCACCTTTCTGCAAACCCCTAGCAAAAGGCCAGGTCGATAAACTCTGAATTGTTTTATCGAACTGAGTCCATCCAGGTTCCTGGAGGTGAAGGCAGTGTGCTGGGAGGCTAACAATCAGGAGACCCTGCTGCCATCTAGTGGCGGCGAGGAGAAAAGCCTCCATCCCTGGCTCCGCCCCGCTCACTGCGTTCTTTTGTTCGCCTAGCCAGTCTGCCAGCAAGCTGACGGGATCTTTTTCCATCTTTACTTTCGTAGCACCCACCAAGATTGGCTTTCCACATTATTTAAATAGGCCATGGTTCTTGCTCTCAAGGACCTCAAAGTTGAGTGGAGGAAACATCCCAGGGGGATTAGAAATACAACAGAGATTTGAAGAGCTGCAGGCGAGTGAGAAGTTAGCCCCCCAGGTCCACATGGAGAAGACCTGCTGGCAGAGGTGACAGCTGGACTGGATCTTAACGTATGAGGGAACTCCTTCAGGGTCTCCTAAGCAGAAGTAATAAACTGTGTATGCAAAAGGCCAAGGGGTTCAGGGAAAGAGGTACAGAGGAAAGGAGTGCTATGGGGGTGGGGGCTGTAAGACCCCTCCTTGCCAAGGTCTTCCTGCGCCAAAACCAGAATGGGGGACTTAGAACTGACATTCCAGTTCCACAAACACTCGTGCTCACTGAGTGCCAGGTTCTGTGCTGCACCCGAAGGAGACCAGGGTGAGCATCAGTCCTCCTTGAGCTTTAGAGGGAATGGGAGGAAGGCATGTGTAAACAGATGATGACAGCACTGTGTGATAGGGGCAGAAACAGAGGCAGTTCAGCATAGGAGTAAAGACTTTGGAATCAGACACCAGCATTTGAGGCTTGGCTCCATCAGGTATTGTGTTTGTGATCTGGGGACGGTTTCATCACTTTCCAGGGCTTTTGTTTTTGTATCTGTAAAATGGGAACTTTGAAAATAATTACCTGTCTCAAATGTCATCATGAGGATTAAAAGAAGAGTGCATGTGTAGGATTCAGGGTAGTGCCTGGCACACAGTAAGTGCTCAATAATTGCTCCCTGTGAAGTAAGATGCAAAAGAATCATAAAGGAGGAAATTATTAATTCCATCAAGGAGCATGCAGCAGAGAAGGTGATGTCTAGGTAGGAATTTGAAGGATCAACAGGGGTTGGAGCAAACTGAGGAAAGAATACTCCAAGCACAGGGATTGAAATATTCAAGGACATGGAAGTTGGTGTATAAGGACTAAGTTTTGGTTGTGGGTGGCAGGAAATCCAAAGAAACATGGCTTTAACAAGAGAATATTCATTTCTCTTTCATATAGAAGTCCAGAGGTAGTGGTCCAGGGTTGGTAGGGCACACAACATGTCAGGAACCCAGCCTCAGTCTACTTTAGTAGCTCTGTCATATTACATACATGGTCTCCATCTCCTGATCCAAAATGGCTGCTTGAGTCCAGCCATCATATCATCATTCCAACCAGCAGGAAGTCAAAAAAGGTGAAGACACTTGTGTCCCCTACCTTTAGGGACACTTCCAGAAGTTGTGATCAATACTTCCTCTCCTTGAACATCACATGGTCACACTTCTCTGTAAGGGAGGCTGAGAAATGTAATGTGTATTTCTATATGGCCATATCCCCAGATAAAAACTGGAACATCTTTGACTTAGGAAGAAGGGGGAAATGTAAATTGGATGAAAACTAGACATTTCTGCCACAGGAGTTGTAAAGAACATGTAAAGATACAGGAAACTAAAAATATTTTGGTGTTTTTATGGTGGAAAAATTGATGGAACGAGTGATGAACGATGCAGCCTGAGAAATAAACAGAAGCCGAGGAAGGGTTTTGAACACGGGAAGACCCTAGTCTGATTTCCTGCCTAGGAAACACACTAGTTGCATGGGGATAATGTAAAGGGTAGGGGAGGTGGAGGCAGGAGACATTTCTTCTCAACATTTCATTCTGAAAGTTCTCATGAAGCTAAGCTCAGAATTCAAAAAGGAGTACGTCAAGGCTATTTATTGACACCCTGCTTATTTAACTTATATGCAGAGTACATCATGAGAAATGCCTGGCTGGATGACTCACAAGCTGGAATCAAGATTGCTAGGAGAAATATCAATAACTTCAGGTATGCGGATGACATCACCCTTAGGGCAGAAAGCGAAGAAGAACTAAAGAGCCTCTTGATGAAATGAAAGAGGAGCGTAAAAATGTTGGCTTAAAATTCAACATTCAGAAAACCAAGATCATGGCATCCGGTCCCATTACTTCATGGCAAATAGATGGGGAAACAATGGAAAAAGTGAGAGACTTTATTTTGGGGGGATCCAAAATCACTGCAGATGGTGACTACAGCCATGAAATTAAAAGATACTTGCTCCTTGGAAGAAAAGCTATGACCAACCTAGACAGCATATTAAAAAGCAGAGGCATTACTTTGCCAACAAAGGTCCATGTAGTCAAAGCTATGGTTTTTCCAGTAGTCATGTATGGAAATGAGAGTTGGACCATAAAGAAGGCTGAGGGCTGAAGAATTGATGCTGTTGAACTGTGGTGTTAGAGAAGCCTCTTGAGAGTCCCTTGGACTGCAAGGAAATCAAACCAGTCAATCATAAAGGAAACAACCCTGAATATTCATTGGAAGGACTGATGCTGAAGCTGAAACTCCAATACTTTGGCCACCTGATGTGAAGAACTGATTCATTTGAAAAGACCCTGTTGCTGGGAAAGATTAAAGGCAGGAGGAGAAGGAGTCGACAGAGGATGAGATGGTTGGATGGCATCACCAACTCAATGAACCTGAGTTTCAGCAAACTCTGGGAGATAGTGAAGGACAGGGGAGCCTGGTGTGCTGCAGTCCGTTGGGTTGTAAAGAGTTGGTCACGACTTAGAAACTGAACAACAACAACAAGTTAAACAAATTTTAAAGTGACCATCTTATACCCACCATTGAAATTCTACCAACATTTTACTAAACCAGTTTTCTCATGTATCTATCCAACCCTCCATGCTTCCAACCTTATTTCCAAGGCCTTTCAAAGCAAACTGCAGACAACTGTCCATACACTTCTTCCTAAAAACTTCAGCATGCATGTCATTAGTGAGAATTCTGTTTGCATTTTTTTCTTTTGATGTAAAATTTACATCCAATGAAATCCACACAACTGAAGCAGACTCTTGCTGAGTTTTGACAAATTCATACACCTGTGTAATGCGAACCCCTATCAGGATATAGAACGTTATTCTCATCCCCCCCCAAAGTTCCCACAGGCCCTTTCCCGGTCAGTCCCCAGGCCCCTCCCACCCTCCCAGAGGCAACCTGCTGCTTCTGCTGCTAAGTCGCTTCAGTCGTGTCCGACTCTGTGCGACCCCATAGACGGCAGCCCACCAGGCTCCGCCGTCCCTGGGATTCTCCAGGCAAGAACACTGGAGTGGGTTGCCATTTCCTTCTCCAGTGCAGAGGCAACCGCTGTCCAGCTAATTTGGTTTTTATAAACCACAGATTGGTTTGCGGAAAAAAGTGAAAGTCGCTCAGTCGTGTCAGACTCTTTGTGACCCGGTGGACTGTACAGTCCATTTCTCCAGGCCAGAATACTGGCATGGATAGCTATTCCCTTCTCCAGGGGATCTTCCCAACCCAAGGATGGAATCCAGGTCTCCCGCATTGCAGGCAGATTCTTTACCAGCTGAGCCACAATGGGCACCCTTTAAGGGCCACCTCTGGGTTGAGGGAGAGGCGAGGCGGAGGGGCAGAGAGGAAGAGGGGACTGGCTCCACAAGGGAGGCTGAGCTGAGAGCCCAGCACAGCGCCGGCGGCCTGAGCTGAGTTTCTGGCTGAATTAACTGGGCGGATGGTGGCGCTATTTACTAAGGCGGGCGGGGTATCGGGGAGGAAGGGGCGGAGAATGACTCTCCCTGGTTCCGTAGCATTTGGGCGTCTGTGAGACATCTGTCTAGCGGGCCTAAGGCGACACACGCGTCTCCGAGGCTTGCACTGTCGAGACGGCATCGGAGAAGTGGTGGCCGGGCTTCTCCAGAATCTACATCTTTCCCCGGCCCAGGCCCGGCAACCCACAAGACTCCGGCCCCCCAGAAAGGAAAAGGGGCCCCTCCTCCGCGGATCCGCAGGCCACGGCCCTGCTTTCCCCGAGGCAGCCGCGGGAGGGCGGCGGGAAGGCACGGGGGCGGTGACTTCTGGTTGGCGGGATCCAGACGGGAAGCCTCACTCCCGACCTCGAAGGTGGGCGGAGGAGTCAGGGAAGGCGGGCCCCGGAGCCCACCTGGGCGGTGCCCGCCTTCCCTCCTCCCTCCCAAGCGTCCTGTAGTCCAATACTTGTTCCTCTCTAGTGACTGCCACCTCTTTCCAAATTCCTCTTCCCTCCCCTTTAAAAACTACCCAAGCCCAGGTCTTAGCTACTCAGATCTCCAGGGAGGAGGCCATTCGGTCTGCTTCTCCTGCGAGGACAGAGGAAGCAGAGAAACAAAGTCAAACATTGACGCTCGCTCCCAGACCGCAGTCGGGTCCCCTAAACTACTTAAAATCAAACACAACTCACCCCAGCAAAGTCACTTCTTTCCGAAAAATCCCCTTGGGCAACAGGAGATATTCCTCTTTCCCCTGAGCAAGGCTCGGACTTCCTCCTTGGGAGTTAAGGAATTCTGATTCTGCTAAGAGAGGACTTGTCCCCACACCCACCCTCTCTAGGGCTGCAGCACAGAACATCGTGAATTTACCTGGTCATTTGGAGAATCATCTCATCAAACACAGGACCAGTGGGTGAGGTGTTAGTGTACATGAAGTGGCAGGGATCACCCCAGGAGAGAATGTGAGGAAAGAAGAGAAGGACCCCAAGAAACACCCCAACATTTAAAAATTGGGAAGGGGAAGAGGAGCTAGAGATGGAAACTTCCAAGGACGATGGGGACCCTGGGAGATTATGGGGGGTGGGGAGTGACAGGGTCAGGATTGCATATAGAGGATGGATGGAAGAGAAGTCTTGTGGGACACGAGGATGAATATTAAGGACTCCTTATGCATTAGACGTGGGTGAGGGCTGAACCACAAATATGGAGGCATTCATGTATTACAGCACTAGCCACTATAACAAACATCCCCCAAATCTCAGCAGCTTGTTAGATCTTCATAGTGGCTCCATGGGTTTGGTTCTCATTTACCTCACTATCCAGTGCAAGTTGGAGAGAGAACTCTGCTCCACACACTGATTCAGGGACCCAGGCTCTGCCCCCAAGGACTTCAGAAACCTCGAATTCCTCCCTATCCAGCAGGCAAATAGATTGGTAAACAGTGGAAACAGTGACAGATTTTATTTTCTTGGACTCCAAAATCACTGCAGATGGTGACTACAGCCATGAAATTAAGACACTTGTTCCTTGGAAGAAAAGCTATGACCAACCTAGACAGCATATTAAAAAGCAGAGACATTACTTTGCCAACAAAGGTCCATCTAGTCAAAGCTATGGTTCTTCCGGTAGTCATGTGTGGATGTGAGCGTTGGACCATAAAGAAAGCTCAGTGCCGAAGAATTGATGCTTTTGAACTGTGGTGTTGGAGAAGACTCTTGAGAGTCTCTTGGACTGCAAGGAGATCCAACCAGTCCATCCTAAAGGAAATCAGTCCTGAATATTCATTGGAAGGACTGATGTTGAAGCTGAAACACCAATACTTTGGCCACCTGATGTGAAGAATGGACTCATTTGAAAAGACCCTGATGCTAGGAAAAATTGAAGGCAGGAGGAGAAGGGGACGACAGAGGATGAGATGGTTGAATGGCATCACCGACTCAATGGACATGAGTTTGAGCAAGCTCCGGGAGTTGATGATGGAAAGGAAAGCCTGATGTGCTGCAGTCCATGGGGTCTCAAAAAGTTGGACACAACTGAGCGACCAAACTGAACTGAATAGATCCAGCAGGCAGACCACAGGAGTGTGTGTGAGAGATTTTACAGGCCATGCCTGAGACTGAGGCTCACCATTTCTGGCCATATTCCATCAGCCAGGTCACAGCCACGCCATGGGAATGAAATTTGTGTGTCTGGGAGGAAGAAAGGCTGGCTAGGTAGATACACAGCGTTGTGTCTGCCAGTCATGGCCTGAGATAATTAAAATGTTTTTATAATCTAGTGGGAAGATGAGGAAGAGGAGCTGGGAATGAAACATTCCTATAAATCATGTCTTAATAGTTCACAGAGTAGATATTTCAGATTTATTAGGGCTGTTTGGGTCATCATCCTCCAGATGAGTTTTATCACCACTGATAAAATACTTGGGAAGTGGGAAGGGACTTCCCTGGCAGTCCAGTGGTTAAGACTCGGTGCCTTCACTGCTGGGGCCCAGGTTCAAACCCTGGTTGGGGAACTAAGATCCCACAAGCCACATGGCATGGCCAGAGAAAGGCTAGCACCCTTTCTGATGATGAGAAAGGCATTCTTGAAAAGGGGGTATCTGAATAAGGAGCTGAAAGATGGTCAGAGAGGGCTAGGGAAGCAGGAATGCAAATGGAATCTTCAGGAAACCCCTAGAAGACCAGTTTAGCAGGGTCAGAAGTTTCATGAAGGGGATTGGTCATGGATGAGGCTGGAATGTGGGCTTGGAGCGGCTCAGGAATGACTTTGAACTTGAAGAATTTTGGCAGCTCTTCAGCAGGCCCTGCGGTTGTGGCTTGGGGTGGAGTGAGGTGGGGGTAGGGTGGAGGAGGAGGTTCCCAGCCATCTCGGATGAATCAGCAGGGTCAGTTAAAATTAGTCATGATGGCCCAGCAGAGAGACGCCAAGGCCAACAGTCATGTTGGTTCATGTGGCAGCCAAAGTTTGCTTCTCTGGGGAATCTTCGGGTTGGGGGAGCTCAGAGCCAGAGCAGGTGCTCTGCGCTGTCCGGGAACCATTTGGACTGTTGGACAGCACCTCTGGGTTTCTGACCTTGACTGCAGGAGAAGCGGGATGCAGTTCGGCCCAACTCCCTGGTTGTCCGCTCTCGGACCACCTTGGCATGGAGTGGTCTTCCCTTCACCTTGCCAACCCCTTCTTCATGGAGCCTTCCTCACCAGTAAAACTGGGTTCTAGACTCTTTTGCTTGACCTAGATAGTATTATTCACAATTGTAATTGTGGACTGGGTAAAGGTTAAAATTTTTAAATAATGCATTATTCAGCCAGTCATCTCCAAGGGCGTGTCTCCCATCTCCTCTCTCCCATATATCCGGGTATCATCTTAAAGAGGAGAAAGTGCTGGTAGTTAGGGGTGCATGTATGTGCACGTAACCAGAGATACAAGCATGAGGAAAGATTGAGATCCCATTAATTGAATCATCTAAGTTGCCCCCAACACACACACACACAGAGCAGTGAGGGGTGCTTACAGTCAAGAGGCGATGTACTACAGGATCAAGGATATGGATTCTAGAGCCAGACTACTGATTTTGAATTCTGCCTTCATTGCTTGCTTGCTGTGCGACTTCAGGCAAGTTACTTAACCTCTCTGTGTTCCAATTTCTTTATCTACTAAATGGCAATCATAACAGTGCCTGCCTCACAGGGTGAAATTTAAACTAAGTAAAATACCTAAAACTATGCCTGGCACAGAATTGAGTAAACACTCCATAACACGTGTGGTCTATGGCACCTATTAATAGTAATAAACCACTATTTTCTCAAACATCTGAGTTGAAATTAACAGACTCTTGACTGTGTTATATAATTAGTGGATTAAGGTCCCTCTCCCTGATGGACTAGGGGGTCCATGAGAACATGTTTTGAATTTTCATTGTCTGGTGCAAGGCCAAGTTCAGGCTGATAATAACAGCTGTACCACACCTCCCTCCCCCCAGTCCCACACTACAAGCATGCACTGCTGGCTTTCCAGGGCTCAGTGTGGCTCCAAATCCTTTATATACAGAGGCCATTTAGCCCTCAGGACCACCACAGAAGGTTCTTGATAAATATTTGTTGAATAAAGAAATGCCTGCCACCCAGGAATAGGTAGATCCTGAATGGGAAAATGCTTTGTAAACTGTAAAGCATGCAACTTGTGAGAATGGAAACACTTAGGACCTCTTCCCCAAGGGCCTAGGATCCATTCCACTTTTGACTTCCTTGAGTGCTTTGGGAACATATCCTGTGTTCTAGAACTTTCCCTCCACTTACCCCTCTATTTAAATGTAGTTGTCTTAGGTATCATTTTCCCTTGTGACCTGTCTTAATGGTTACTAGTGAAATTCAACCCTTCTTACCTCCCCACTAAGAGATTTTATTTCAACAAAGGCAAGCACCAGCTTGTCATCTAACCTCTAAGAAAGACTCCTTACTCCCTTCTGTCCCCACCTGTTCAAAGCCCACCCTTCTCTACATGTCACTTCCTCAAAGAAGGCCTCCTTGCAGAGCCCCAGCATCATATAGACACCTCCCTCCACGCCCCCATCCTGTTCTTGCCAGCAGAATGCTAAGTGAAAGTGAAAGTCGCTCAGTTGTGTCCTATACAGTTCATGGAATTCTCTAGGCCAGAATACTGGAGTGGATAGCCTTTCCCTTCTCCAGGGGATCTTCCCAACCCAGGGATTGAACCCAATATCCCACATTGCAGGCGAATTCTTTACCAGCTGAGCCACCAGGGAAGCCCAAGAATACTGGAGTCGGTAGCCTATCCCTTCTCCAGTGGGTCTTCCTGACCCAGGAATCAAACCGGGGTCTCCTGCATTGCAGCTGGATTCTTTACCCACTGAGCTATCGGGAAAGCTGCAGAACGCTAACTATGCCCTTATTATATCTCCAAGGGAAGATTTTATCCATTTATTGATTCATTCATTCATTTGTGCAATAATATTTGTGGCGTCCCTCTTCCTTATCAGGTACTGTAGCACTTCAAGGATATAGAGAATTATCTTGGTTTCTGAAGAAGAAGGGAGTATCAGCTACAGGCAAGAAGATGAGCAAAGGCATAGCAGTGTCACAACTTTTTTTTTTTTTAATTTTTATTTTTTTAATTAAAAAGTTAAAAATTTTTTATTTTTGGCTGCACTGGGTCTTTGTTGCTATCCGTGGGCTTTCTCTAGTTGCGGTGAGCAGGGGCTACCCTCTAGTCGTGGTGTGCGGGCTTCTCATCACAGTGGCTTCTCTCGTTGCTGAGCACAGGCTCTGGGGCACTCGGGCTCAGTAGTTGTGGTGCATGGGCTTAGGTGCTCTGAGACATGTGGGATCTTCCTGGACCAGGGATCGCCAAGTAAGGAGGATGTGAACCTAGGGCAGCAGGTGGCCCCTGGACTGAAAGGCAAAATCAAACAGAGTTAAGAGAACCATGAGATATAGTGAGGTGGTGCCCCAGGGTATTTTTCTGATCTACTGGGTTCAACTATGCCTGAAGTCAGTTGTATCCTGGGCCTCCCAGTTACATGTATTTGATCATTTGTTCATTCAACAAATAGTTACTGGGCTTCCCTGGTGGTCTAATGGGTAAGAATCTGCCTGCCAGTGCAAGGGACATGGTCTGATCTCTGCTCCAGGGAAGTTCCACATGCCGCAGAGCAGCTGAGCCTGTGTGTCACAACTACTGAGCCTGCACTCTAGAGCCTGTGCTCACCAGTGAGAGAAGCCACTGCAATGAGAAACCGGTGCGCCACAGCTTGGGAGGAACTTGCCACAACTAGAGAAAGCCTGCGTGCAGCAACGAAGACCCAGCACAGCCAAATAAATAAATAACATGATTTCTCTAAAGAAAAAAAAAAGAAAATCCAGAAAAACAACTAGTTACCAAATGCTTACTATACTAGTCAGGGTTCTCCAGAGAGACAAAACCATTAGGCAATAGATATGAAAAAACTTATTAGAAGGCACCAGCTCATGCAGTTAGGGGCTGTGAGGTCCATGACCTACAGTTGGTGAGCTGCAGACCCAGAAGAACCAGTGGTGAGGGTCCATTTGGAGATCGAGGACTGAAAACCAGGAGAGCTGACGATGTAGGTCTCAGTCCAGTGGCAAAACCAAAGTCCCAGCCCCAGCAGTCAGGCAGACAGCACACTCTGCTTTCCTCCACCTCTTTGTTCCATTCAGGCCTCAACATATAGAAAAAGATCCACCCACATTGCAGAGGGCAATTTGCTTTACCCAGTCTATGAATTCCAGGGTTAATCTCATCTGGAAACACCCCCACAGACCCAGAAATAAAGTCTAGCCAAATATCTGGGCACCCTGGGGCCCTGTCAAGTTAATAAACAAAAGTAGCCATCATGCCCACTATGTGCAAGGCACACCTCTAGGAGGTGGAAATACAGCAGCAGGCGAGGAGAGGGTGGTGTCGGGGGAGGGGAGATGCTGAGTTAGTGTTTAATGGGGACACAGTTTCAGCTTAGGAAGGTGAAAAATTCGGGGAATGGATGATGGTGAGAGTTTCACAACAATGTGAATGTACTTAGTGCCACTCAACTGTACAGTTAAATATGGTTGAATAGTATGTTTTATGTTATGTGACTTTTACCACAATTTTAAAAAAATTAAAAGAAAAGACAAAAATCCTACAAGTGGAGTTTACCTGGTAGTAGGTGTGGGGTGCAAGTAGGAAGATTTATAAATAAAATAAGCAAATCATTAAAATAGCATGTTAAGTGATAAAAGGTATGGAGAAAAAGTGACAAAGCAGAGAAGAATCATAAAGAGTGGTGGGTGGGGAGTAGGGGGATACATTTTAAAATTTCATTTCAAAAATGTAAGTAAAATTTTAATTTAAATTTATTTGATAACCATCTAAAGAGGTAAAGAAAAAAAAAAAAAGAAGAAGAGGTAAAGAAGAGAACCAGGGATAAATATTGAGAAAAAGCCTTCCAACAGCGGGAACAGCAATTGCCCTGAGGTAGGACCATGTTTTGTTTATTCAATTAGACATCACTCCTCCTGGCCTCCACTACCTATGGCCTGTTCCTCTCACCACATTTACTGTCAGTGCTCAGCACCTCACACAGATGCCTTTATTTGAATTCATGTGTGATTCAGAAATACTGCAAAATACCTACTATTTGCCAAACAGCAATGCTCTCACCCTGGTGTCAATACGATCTCCCATTTATGGATGAGGTCAGGAAAGTTCAGAGAAGATAAGTAATTTTTTCCAGGGCAACCATCCCAGGAAAAGGCTGAGCTAGGATTCAAACCCAGGCTTGTCCACCTCCAAACCCTGCTTTTGCAGCCCTGACTCCCACGGTTGGTGGTTGAAGACACTGAGTACATATTTGGGAAGAACACTGACTTCTTTGAAACTCATCTGTAATTCAAGCAACTGGCTCTGAGGACAGCAATGCCTTGAATAACAAAACTTCGGCCAAATATTCCATTAATCACTGTGAATATTAGCCCATTTCATTTCATAAACCCCTTGTAAGGCAGGGACAGCTATGTCTGTTTTCAGGTGGATAAAGTGAGAATCCAACCAACCTGCTGAAACTCACAGATCAGCCTAGTTGATGACTGGCTTAGTTCCCGGTCCCCTAATCCCCTCCTCTGGAGTCTGCAAAGCCCTTTGCCCTGGGCTAGGCTTTGCCCTCTGCATCCTTTTTCTGCCCTGGCAGACAGTCACCCCTTGAGCTAAGACCCCTGCACCCGGAGGCCCCTTTGCAGAGCCACTGCATCCCCTAGGAAAGATGCTGGCCCAGTGCTGGCCCTGTGGTGCTTTGAGCTCCCTGGGGTGACCCTGGCAGGACTGACATCCCAGCCGCCCTGCTCTGCACCCTGTGGGTGCTGGGGACCAATCCTTCTCCATGCTTTGAATTTCCACCCACCACTCTCCCTGACTAGGAGCACCCACCAGCCTGGGCAGCTTGCATTCTGTGTACAAAAGGTTGATCAAAATGGTATTTCAGGGAGTTCCCTGGTTAAGACTCCATGCTTTTACTTCCAAGGGCCCAGGTTCAATCCCTGATCTGGGAACTAAGATCCCGCAAGCTGTGTAGAGAGATCAAAAAAAATTTTTTTTAAGTAAAGAGGGGCCTTCCCTGATGGTCTAGTGGTTAAGAGTCCTCCTGCCGACACAAGGGACGTGGGTTCGATCCCTGGTGTGGGAAGACCCCCCTTGCCATGGAGCAACTAGGCCTGTGAGCCACAACTGCAGAAGCTTGTGCAGCCAAGAGCCCGTGCTTTGCAACAAGAGAAGCCATTGCAATGAGAAGCCCGAGCACCACAACTAGAGAGTAGCTCTCCCTTGCAAGAGCGAGAGAAAAGCCTGTGTGCACAATGGAGATCTCAGTGCAGCCAAAAATAAATCTTTAAAATATAAAGAGGATTGGCATTAAATAAATAACTCCACATTAAAAAAAAAAAAAAAAAAAGATGGCATTTGAAAGGTAGTAACTGTGTGCAGGTTTTTTGGTTTCTCGACTCAACTGTGAGCTTCTCAGGGTGGGGGCCAAGTTCAGGTCTCTTACTTATTCTCTTAACCCGTGGGAGACGTCCTGGCCTGATCAATAACCTTGGAGATGCTGTATTAGTTTTCTAGGGCTCCTATAACAAATGGATGCAATCTGGTGGCTTAAAACAACAGAAAGTTATTCTCTCATAGTTCTGGAAGTCACAGGTTCAAAATCAAGGTGTTGGCAGGGCTGGTTCCTACTGGAGGTTTGGAGGGATGGTCTGTTCCATCCCCACTCCCAGCTTTGGGCAATCACCGGCAATCCTTGGTTTGCAGCTGCATCACTCCAGTCTCGGCCTCCATCTTCACACAGCCCTCCTGCTGTGTGTCTGACTTCTGTTTGGTCTCTCTCTCTTTTTAAACAAACAGCTCTTTATAGCATTTTATTTTGTTTTAGTTTTCTATGTTCTTGGCCATGCCTCATGGCATATGGGATCTTAGTTCCCTGATCAGGGATTGCACTCGTGCCCCTTGCATTGGAAACATGGAGTCTTAACCACTGGACCACCAGAGAAGTCACTCTTGGGTCTCTTTTAGGGATGCTGTCGTCAGATGAAGGGCCCATCCTAAATCTGGCTTGACCTCATCTTGAGAGTCTTAATTACACTGGCAGAGGATGAGATGGTTAGATAGCATCACTGACTCAATGGGCATGAATTTGAGCAAACTCTGGGAGATAATGAAGAACAGGGGAGCCAGGTGTGCTGCAGCCATGGGGTCAGAAAGAGTCAGACACTATTTAGTGACTGAACAACAACAACAACAATTACATTTGCAAAGACTCTTTTCCAAGTAAGGTCACATTCACAGGTACTGGGGGTTAGGACTTGGACCTGTCTTTGTAGGGTCACTAATGCGGCACTGGAGTGACTTTGAGGAGATACCCCACATCCAAGGACAACGGAGAAGCCCCATAAAGACAGTAGGAGGGGCAGAATCATGTTTAGAATCAAACCTCATACCCGTCAGAGACGCTCAGAGGGCTCAAACAAACCTTGTGCGGGCCAGGACCCAGAGACCCCACAGAGACTGAGACAGAACTGTGTTTGAGTGTCTCCTGCAGAGGTACGGGTCAGCAGTGTACTGCTGCAGGGGCAAGGGCTCTGGGTGCAGTAGACCTGGGTATGGCATAAGCCCTCTTAGAGGAAGTCGCCATTAACCTCACCATAGAGCCACCAAGACTTACACAGGACTGGGAAACAGACTCTTGGAGGGCACAAACAGAACCTTGTGTGCACCAGAACCCAGGAGAAAGGAGCAGTGACCCCACAAGAGACTGACCCAGACTTGCCCATGAGTGTCCAGGAGTCTCTGGCAGAGGCGTGGGTCGGCAGTGGCTTGCTGCAGGGTTGGGGGCACTGAGTATAGCAGTGTGTGCGTGGGACCTTTTGAAGGAGGTCACCATTATCTTCATTACCTCCACCATAGTTTGGCCTCAAACAACAGGGAGGGAACACAGCCCCGCCCATCAACAGAAAATTGGATTAAAGATTTACTGAGCATGGCTTCGCCCATCAGAACAAGACCCAGTTTCCCCCTCAGTCAGTCTCTCCCATCAGGAAGCTTCCATAAGCCTCTTATCCTTCTCCATCAGAGGGAAGACAGAATGAAAATCACAGTCACAGAAAACTAAATAATCTGATTACATGGACCACAGCCTTGTCTAACTCAATGAAAGTATGAGCCATGCCATGTAGGGCCACCCAAGATGGACAGATCATGGTGGAGAGTTCTGACAAAACGTGGCCCACTGGAGAAGGAAATGGAAAACCACTTCGGTATTCTTGCCTTGAGAACCCCATGAACAGTATGAAAAGGCAAAAAGATAGGACAGTGAAAGATGAACTCCCTAGATCGGTAGGTGCCCAATATGCTTCTGGAGATCAGTGGAGAAATAACTCCAGAAAGAATGAAGAAATAAAGACAAAGTAAAAACAATACCCAGCTGTGGATGTAACTGGTGATGGAAGTAAAGTCTGATGCTGTAAAGAGTAATATTGCATAGGAACCTGGAATGTTAGGTCCATGAATCAAGGCAAACTGGAAGTGGTGAAACAGGAGATGACAAGAGTGAACGTCAACCTTTTAGGAATCAGCAAACTAAAATGGACTGGAATGGGTGAATTTAACTCAGATGACCATTATATCTACTACTGTGGGCAAGAACCCCTTAGAAGAAATGGAGTAGCCATCATAGTCAACAAAAGAGACTGAAATGCAGTACTTGAATGCAATCTCAAAAACGACAGAATGATCTCTGTTCGTTTCCAAGGCAAATCATGCAATATCACAGTAATCCAAGTATATGCCCTGACCAGTAATGCTGAAGAAGTTGAAGACCTACAAGACTTTCTAGAACTAGCACCCAAAAAAGATGTCGTTTTCAATATAGGGGACTGGAACTCAAAAGTAGAAAGTCAAGAAATACCTGGAGTAACAGGCAAATCTGGCCTTGGAGTACAGAATGAAGCAGGACAAAGGCTAATAGACTTTAGCCAAGAGAACGCACTGGTCATAGTGAACACCCTCTTCCAACAACACAAGAGAAGACTCTACACATGGACATCACCAGATGGTCAATACTGAAATTAGATTGATTATATTCTTTGCAGCCAAAGATGGAGAAGCTTTATACAGTCAGCAAAAACAAGACTGGGAGCTGACTGTGGCTCAGATCATGAACTGCTGCTACTGCTAAGTCGCTTCAGTCGTGTCCGACTCTGTGTGACCCCATAGACAGCAGCCAACCAGACTCCCCCGTCCCTGGGATTCTCCAGGCAAGAACACTGGAGTGGGTTGCCATTTCCTTCTCCAATGCAGAAAAGTGAAAAGTGAAAGTGAAGTCGCTCAGTCGTGTCCGACTCTTCACGACCCCATGGACTGCAGCCTACCAGGCTCCTCCATCCATGGGATTTTCCAGGCAAGAGTACTGGAGTGGGTTGCCATTGCCTTCTCCGGATCATGAACCCCTTATTGCCAAATTTAGACTTAAATTGAAGAAAGTAGGGAAAACCACTAGGCAATTCAGGTATCACCTAAATCAAATCCCTTATGATTATACAGAGGAAGTGAGAAATAGATTCAAGGGATTAGATCTGATAGACAAAGTGCCTGAAAAACTATGGATGGAGGTTTGTGACATTGTACAGGAGGCAGGGATCAAGATCATCCCCAAGGAAAAGAAATGCAAAAAGGCAAAGTGGTTGTCTGAGGAGGCTTTACAAAGAGCTGAGTAAAGAAGAGAAGCAAAAGGCAAAGGAGAAAAGGAAAGATATACCCATTTAAATGCAGCATTCCAAAGAATAGCAAGGAGAGATAAGAAAGCTTTCCTCAGTGATCAATGCAAATAGGGAAAACAATACAATGGGAAAGACTAGAGATCTCTTCAAGAAAATTAGAGATACCAAGGGAACATTTCACGCAAAGATGGGCACAATAAAGGACAGAACAGAAGCAGAAGATATTAAGAAGAGGTGGCAAGAATACACAGAAAAACTATACGAAAAAGATCTTCACGACCCAGATAACCACAATGGTGTGATCACTCACCTAGAGCCAGACATCCTGGAATGTGAAGTCAAGTGGGCCTTAGGAAGCATCACTATGGACAAAGCTAGTGGAGGTGATGGAATTCCACCTGAGCTATTGCAAATCCGAAAAGATGATGCTGTGAAAGTGCTGCACTCAATATGCCAGCAATTTTGGAAAACTCAGCAGTGGCCACAGGACTGGAAAAGGTTAGTTTTCATTCCAGTCCCAAAGAAAAGCAATGCCAAAGAATGTTGAAACTACCACACAATTGAAACTACTCATCTCACATGCTAGCAGAGTAATGCTCAAAATTCTCCAAGCCAGGCTTCAAACAGTATATGAACCGTGAACTTCAAGATGTTCAAGCTGGATTAAGAAAAGGCAGAGGAACCAGAGATCAAATTGCCAACATCCGTTGGATCATCAAAAAAGTGAGAGAGTTCCAGAAAAACATCTACTTCTGCTTTATTGACTATGCCAAAGACTTTGACTGTGTGTATCACAACAAACTGTGGAAAATTCTGAGATGGGAATACCAGACCACCTGACCTGCCTCCTGCAAAACCTCTGTGCAGGTCAAGAAGCAACAGTTAGAACTGGACATGGAACAACAGACTGGTTCCAAATAAGAAAAGGAGTATGTCAAGGCTGTATATTGTCACCTTGCATATTTAACTTATATGCAGAGTACATCATGAGAAATGCTGGACTGGATGAACCACAAGCTGGAATCAAGATTGCTGGGAAAAATATCAATAACCTCAGATATACAGATGACACCACCCCTATGGCAGAAAGTGAAGAAGAACTGAAGAGCCTCTTGATGAAAGTGAAAGAGGAGAGTGAAAAAGTTGGCTTAAAGCTCAACATTCAGAAAACTAAGATCATGGCATCCGGTCCCATCACTTCATGGCAAATAGATGGGGAAACAGTGAAAACAGTGAGAGATTTTATTTTGGGGGGCTCCAAAATCACTGCAGATGGTGACTGCAGCCATGAAATTAAAAGACGCTTACTCCTTGGGAAAAAAGCTATGACCAACCTAGACAGCATGCTAAAAAGCAAAGACGTTACTTTGCCAACAAAGGTCCGTGTAGTCAAAGCTATGGTTTTTCCAGTAGTCATGTATGGATGTGAGAGTTGGACTATAAAGAAAGCTGAGTGCCAAAGAATTGATGCTTTTGAACTGTGGTGTTGGAGAAGACTCTTGAGAGTCTCTTGGACTGCAAGGAGATCCAGCCAGTCCATCCTAAAGGAGATCAGTCCTGAATATTCGTTGGAAGGACTGATGCTGAAGCTGAAACTCCAATACTTTGGCCATCTGATTCAAAGAATTGACTCATTTGAAAGGACCCTGATGCTGGTAATGATTGAAGGCAGGAGGTGAAGGGGACGACAGAGGATGAGATGGTTGGATGGCATCACCAACCTAATGGACATGAGTTTGAGTGAGCTCCGGGAGTCAGTGATGGACATGGAAGCCTGGCGTGCTGCAGTCCACGGGGTCACAAAGAGTTGGACACAACTGAGTGACTGAACTGAACTGAACTCAGTTGGCTCACTGCAGACAGAGAAACACAGGCCCAGAGGAGAAGGGATTTTCTCAGGGTCCCAAGGGCAGCCAGCTCTCCAGATGCTAAGTCAGAGCTCTGTCGCCCTCCTGTACTGGCCTGAATTCCTGAGACTCTGGGAAAGCCTTCAGTGAAAAACCGTCTGGAGACTGACTGTCTGGGCTTTGGGGGAGCCTGCCCTTTCCTGAGCAGAGTGGCTGAGAATGTGATCAGAGAGTGAATTTCCTTTCCCGTTGGCTCTGTGCCTGGGGCCTGGCGGGGCTGGCGTGCAGACCCTGCTCTGCTCCTAGTCCCGCCTGCTCTCACAGTCACTGCTCCCTCCCTTCTCTCGCAGGCCTGGACACCACGAGGAGAGGAGAGGGACATGGTCCTTCTGACCTAGGGTCAATTTCTTTCCAGGAGACAGCTCCTGCCCTCTTTGGAGAGAGATGAGAACATTGCATAGAATTTAAACCAGTGACTGACTCTGAATACCTGATTCCTAGAAGCTGTAGAGCATTGTGATTAGGATTCTGGCCTCAGAATCCAGACAGCCCCACCTAGGTTCAAGCCCCTGCTCTGCCATTTGCTGAATGTGTGGCCTTGGACACACTATTAATTCTTGCAAGTCTCACTTCTCTCAGTGGGAAGAGAGGGGCAAAGGCAGACAGACCTCCCGAGTTACTGAAAGGATGAACATGAACACAGTAGGCCCTTATCCTAGAGCGTGTACTGAGATCAGGAGAGATGACTGTTGCCCCCATGTGTGACCTGGAGTGTCACTGGACCTTAGGCTACAAATATAGTTAAATGTCAGCTGTGATCTAATCCATATGACCTCTAGATCTCAACTTTTCCTGGAAGCCTCTCTCTTCTTCCCAGGGTTTTGCTTTTCTGGCTAAATCACAATGCAGGTCCACACCAGTAGAGAATGGCCATGGGTCATATTAAGCCAATCCCGATTTTAAGAAATTCCAAGACAGAAAGATAGGGAGAGTCATGTTTAGTCTGACATCATCCAATTCAGTGCTGGCCAGGATGGTGACTTCAATTTCTTGCCTTAATAAAATAACCTATGAGCAGGCCCTGATGCCTGTCGTGGAGACCAAATCCTGTTAATAGACCCTTTCTTCTGATGCATCCTCACTGCCTCATAGCAGCCTGAGATCTGGGGACCAGGCTGCTGATGAGGGCTCTTGGGGTCCTGAGCAGTATGTCACAGTGCCCATCATGGCAGCAAGGAGCAAGGGGCTTTCTCCTTCTGTCCCAGAAGACTTCTTAGTCTCTGCATATCCACCTAACCCCTAGCCAGCAACCCTTGTGCCCTGCGCAAGGTGGGATGTGAGTCTGTGTTCTGTCAGGCCAAACAGTGCCTTCCTTCCTATGGAATTTTAGAATCTAGACCAAGAATCTAGAACCTCAGATGTCAGCCTTCCAGTCACCCAGCTTTGGGCCTCACCCTGCCAGTACTTCCTTGTGGCCACATAAAAGTGTTCAGATCCATAGACAGAAAGATCTAGTGTCAACATCTTTCTTGGCAAGGTGACAGGGACCTGGCGGAGACTGTCTTGACAAACATGCTGTGTTTGTTCAGCCACAGTTCCACAACAGCAAGTCTTTTCTCTCTGTGCCCTCTGACCTCTCCCCAGCTCCTTCTTCCTCCCGTGCCAGGCCCTATGAACTTGATGTCATGCCTCAAAACATGCTGCCCCCAAGGACTGAGTCTAGTGTGCAGCCCCACTTGCTTTGCTTATGGAGAACAAGCTATGAGCTGCTGGAGCTCCCTGGAGCTACATTGGATAACTTCCTCCATCTCGCTAGATTGGAACCACATGGACCGTGAACTGGGATTTAGGTCACTTTGAGTCAAAAAAAAGTTTGCTGTGCTAAAAGCGAATTGCCAAGGACTAAAGATGACACAGAGGCAGGCCCTGCCCCAGTGTCCACAAGAAAGGGGCATAAAGATGGGAGAACGCAGTCTCATTTCTTCTGAAGCTCACTCCAGGCGAGGGCGACACCAAATATAGTTCCCGTGAGTGGCCTTCTTGGGGTCAAGGGCAGTCTGAAAAAACAAATCTGCAGGACTGGGGAGAGAATAAGGCTTGGATCCAAACCAACAGTCAAGGACACAAAGGACTCTTCAGTTCCTAGGATCTCAGAATCACAGACTGTTAGAGTCTAAGGATCATAGAATCATAGCCAAGAAAAAGATCTTGGCTCCTACAATGGGCTTTCCGACTTTCACAGATGGGGCGGGGGTCTGGCAGTTTCAGGGGGAAGCCCAACAGGTTTCTTACTCATTCCTGAAGGCTAAGGGTCCACCCAATAGAAGCCATTCCTTGTGGAAGACCCTGTGGAAGACACTAAGATGAAGTTATGGGGATCCCCTTCCAGCTAGAGCCCAACTGCCCAGCTTTGCAGGTAAAGTGCAAAGGGAGCAGAACTGGGTCTGCTGGTCCCCAGGCAGACTCCGGTGGCCTCTGGACTTTCATCTTTGGCCACAGTAATGCTTCCTGTAGCCACTCTCCCACCCCCAGTAGTGCCTTGGAGACATCAACAAAAGCCCCAGGTGAGATAACACCACCTTAGCCAAACAAAAGGGCAAGTTCTGGTGCCAGGAGGACCAGCTCTCTGCTAGGGATGTAAGAAGATGCTCAGAGGGCATCTCCCTAAGTCCCAGCTCCAGAGAGGGCAGCAGACATCCCGAAACAGAGTCTTCTGTTGGAGCAGAGTGGGCAGTTCAGCCAGGGACCTGCAGAGCTGCAGGGTACCCAGATCCACACACATACACACCCAACTCAGAGTATCAGCTGCTTGGGAAACAGGCTACTGTGCAAAACACTACTCAGGTGATCTGTGAGCCAAATCGGCAGCCCCCAGCTCTTAGGCCCCTGACCCTCCTCATGGAGGACAGTCAAGAGTTGATTTGTCCAAAAGAGCCCCCTGCGCTTCCCTGGGCTGCAGGGACCTTGTTTCTTCCTCTCTTCAACCTCAGGGCTTTGGTGAGAACTTGTGGAAACAGCACATTGTTTTCAGTATGGGAGAGGGAATGTGACCCGGGCTGGGGAACCGGATGACCATAGTCTTCTGACCACAGGGACCAGCAGGACATGGGACACAGGGTAACCCAGAGAGCTCTTCCCAAGGAATCTTCTTCCTGAATCTGGTGGAGAAAACGCTCATCCATCTGCACTGCAGGAACCAGAAAGACATAAAGAGGAATAGGCCTGAGGCTGTGTTCTCTCAGTTACAGGGAAAAAAAAAAAAAATCTATGGACTTCCTGGGTGTCCCTGTGGTTAAGAATATACCTCTCAATGCAGGGGACACAGGTTCCATCCCTGGTCTGGGAAGATTACTCGTGCTGCAGGACAACTAAGCCTGTGTGTCACAACTCCTAAGCCTGCGATCTGAAACAAGAGACACCACTATAATGAGAAGCCCATGCACTACAACTAGAGAGTAGCTCCTGCAACAACTAGAGAAAGCCCACACGTAGCAGTGAAGACCCAGCATGGTCAAAAAAAAAAAAAAAAGCCCGTCTATAATAGGACAGAATGAGGTTGGAACCTGCCCCTTCTCCCCTCCGAGGGAAGCCCAGAGTTTGGGGAAAGGAAAGAGTGAGCGAGAGAGCACGGCCACCTATGATGGACTCCTGGTCTCAAGATCTGTGGTTCGCGCAGCCGCCTGACACTCTGTAGGTTTTCCTTTGGTTCTGTGAGCGATTAGTACATCAGCAGCTCTGAAATATTCTATGACTCAGTTCACATGGCAATTCAGAACACACACGCACATATGTATGTTATAATTATATGTATATCATTTTCATGAAACAATATGTAAGCCTTTATGATGTATGATACATTCTGATACTTTCCATTCGATGCCATGTCATTTTCCTTTACTGTTAGTTGAGATCCATTAAATTGATTTCGTGATACACAAAAAGGGTTGTGACCTGCAATGTAAAAATAACCAAGCCGGATCAACAGCCTTCCAATAGATCTCTGTTTTTGCCAACACTAGTTCAGGTTGTGTTTGTCACTTGCAACCCAAGAAAAGACTAACTAAATTCACTCCTCTGGCATGCCCTCTGCTCCCATTCCAGCCCCATCCGTCCCTGGCCAGGCTTCCATAAGGAGCTCAGTTTGCCAACTCACTTACTCACTCATCTATGCAATGAATCCACCCTGGGTTCTGACCCCAGCCCTGGCACTTAGTGGTGGCATCAGATCTTGGGTGAGGGCCTCCACCCTACCAGCCTCAGTCTGGGAGACTATGAATTAGGCTTGTATCCCCTACCTCTTACAGGGACCATGTAGATCAAATGAGACCCTGCATGGAATGCTCCCAGACAGGGCTGCGTGTGTGAAGGATGCTCTCCCTGTGGCCATCCCCATCCTCCAACCCCACCAGTGCAAAAATCTTGTTTTAGTGTGAGTTCAGAGAATGAGGAAGAAACACCCCTTCCAGAGTTTCTCAAGGACTTCCCTGGTGGTTCAGTGGTAGAGAGTCTGCCTGCCAACACAGGAGACCTGGGTTCAATCCCTGATCCAGGAAGATCCCACATGCCGTGGAGCAACCAAGCCTGTGCACCACAACTATTGAGCCTGTGCTCTAGAGCCTGAGCACCGCAACTACTGAAGTCCGACTGCCCTAGAGCACAGGCTCGGCAACTAGAGAAGCCTCAGCAATCAGACACCCACACTCACCACAACTAGAGAGTGGCCACGACTTGCCACTGATAGAGTAAAGCCCCTGCGGCAACAAAGACCCAGCACAGCCTAAATAAATATCTGTGCTGTCTGCTAAGTTGTTTCAGTCATGTCTGACTCTTTGAAGCACTATGGACTGTAGCCCGCCAGGCTCCTCTGTCCATGGGGCTTCTTCAGGTAAGAATACTGGAGTGGGTTGCCATGCCCTTCTCCAGGGGACCTTCCCCACCCAGGGACTGAACCAGCATCTCTTATGTCTCCTACATTAGCAGGTGGATTCTTTACCACCAGCGCCACCTGGGAAGCCCAAATGAATATATATAAACTTATATATATAAAAAAGAGTTTCTCCTATCTTCCATGAATGGAAAGTCCTGTAACAATGAAAAGGGTAACAATGTGAGAGTAACTGTTGACAATTCTTCCCACCATCCAGTTAAACCTGTTTGACGTTCTTAGGAAGTGGGTAAAATGGTGCTGGAGGGTTATTAGGACAAGCAGGAAGAGCCTGGAACCAAGGGGTCCCAGGGCCAAGTTCAGTGACCCTCTCTCCCCTGAGACCACTGCTTTTCTGCTCTGACGAGAACTGGACTTGGCTTCCCGGCAAAGCGATGGGGGTGGAGATGGTACTTTTGCTACATTTGGCAAAGTGGTCTCAGACAGCTTTTACTCAAACTATCCTAAATGCCAGGGAGATGGGCAGTGATTCCTGGAATCCAAGGATTTCAGGATCAGAGTGTTCCTTGGTCCCCTTTGTCCCTCATGCCAGGAACTGTCACTGCCCCAGCCAGGGACAACGGAGCTGCCAAAGGATGTCTTTCAGGGCCATGAACATGGAATCACAGTTTGGAATTATTATAACCTGGGGCCTGAGAGCCCTGCTCTGAGCAGCCCAGTGGGATTCAGGTTGCTGACTCTCCTGTCCTGGGTCAGAGGAGGAGCCAGTAAGCACCTGTTGCTGTTGTTCAGTTGCTAAGTCATGTCTGACTCTTTGCGACCCCATGGACTGCAGCATGCCAGGCTTCCCTGTCCTTCACCATCTCCTGCAGTTTCCTCAAACTCATGTCCATTGAGTCTGTGATGCCATCCAACCATCTTATCCTCTGTCGTCCCCTTCTCCTCCTGCCTTGAATCTTTGCCAGCATCAGAGTCTTTTCCAGTGAATCAGTTCTTTGTATCAGGTGGCCAAAGTATTGGAGCTTCAGCTTCAGCATTAGTCCTTCCAATGTACTCAGGGTTGATTTCCTTTAGGATTGACTGATTTGATCTCCTTGCAGTTCAATGGACTCTCAAAAGTCTTCTCCAGCACTACAATTCAAAAGTTTGCAGCTGGGCTGGGCCATTTTCCAACAGCTCAGGGAGGGGAGGGAGCCCCTGTGTTCAGCTCAGGCCCTCACCTAACAGAGAACCTCAAAGAGCATAAAGTAGCATGTCCTTTGGGAGATTTAACACCTTCACCATTTCTCAGTGTGCCATTCAGAGTCATTAAGTACATTCACATGGTTGTGCAACCATCACCACCATCCATTCACAGAACCCTTTCCATCTCGCAAAACTAAACTCTGTTCCCATTAAACAACATCTTCCTCTTCCCACCTCTCCACCAGCCCCTGGTAACCAGCATTCTACTTCTGTCTCTATGAATTGGACTACTCTAGGTGAAATAGGAGGGGAGGGGGCAGGGTTCAGTTCAATTCAGTTGCTCAGTCATGTCGGCTCCTTGCAACCCCATGGACTGCAGCACGCCAGGCCTCCCTGTCCGTCACCAACTCCCAGAGTTTACCCAAACTCATGTCCATTGAGTCGGTGATGCCATCCAGCCATCTCATCCTCTGTCGTCCCCTTCTCCTCCTGCCCTCAATCTTTCCCAGCATCAGAGTCTTTCCAAATGAGTCAGCTCTTCACATCAGGTAGCCAAAGTATTGGAATTTCAGCTTCAACATCAGTCCTTCCAATGAACACCCAGGACTGATCTCCTTTAGGATGGACTGGTTGGATCCCCTTGCAGTCCAAGGGACTCTCAAGAGTCTTCTCCAACACCACAGTTCAAAAGCATCAATTCTTTGGCACTCAGCTTTCTTTATAGTCCAACTCTCACATCCATACATGACTACTGGAAAAACCATAGACTTGACTAGATGGATCTTTGTTGACAAAGTAATGTCTCTGCTTTTTAATATGCTATCTAGGTTGGTCATAACTTTCTTTCCAAGGAGTAAGCGTCTTTTAATTTCATGGCTGCAGTCACCATCTGCAGTGATTTTGGAGCCCAGAAAAATAAAGTCAGCCACTGTTTCCACTGTTTCCCCATCTGTTTGCCATGAAGTGATGCGACTGGATGCCATGATCTTAGTTTTCTTAATGTTGAGCTTTAAGCCAACTTTTTCACTCTCCTCTTTCACTTTCATCAAGAGGTTCTTTAGTTCTTCTTCACTTTCTGCCATAGGAGTGGTGTCATCTGCATGTCTGAGGTTACTGGTATTTTTCCCAGCAATCTTGATTCCAGCTTGTGCTTCCTCCAGCCCAGCGTTTCTCATGATGTACTCTGCATATAAGTTAAATAAGCAGGGTGACAATATACAGCCTTGACATACTCCTTTTCCTATTTGGAACCAGTCTGTTGTTCCATGTCCAGTTCAAAAACAAGACCGGAAGCTGACTGTGGCTCAGATCATGAACTCCTTATTGCCAAATTCAGACTTAAATAGAAGAAAGTAGGGAAAACCACTAGGCCATTTAGGTATGACCTAAATCAAATCCCTTATGATTATACAGTGGAAGTGAGAAATAGATTTAAGGGACTAGATCTGATAGACAGAGTGCCTGATGAACTATGGACAGAGGTTCGTGACATTGTACAGGAGGCAGGGATCAAGACCATCCTCAAGAAAAAGAAATGCAAAAAGGCAAAATGGCTGTCTGAGGAGGCCTTACAAATAGCTGTGAAAAGAAGAGAAGCAAAAAGCAAAGGAGAAAAGGAAAGATATAAGCACCTGAATGCAGAGTCCCAAAGTATAGCAAGGAGAGATAAGAAAGCCTTCCTCAGTGATCAATGCAAAGAAATAGAGGAAAACAATAGAATGGGAAAGACTAGAGATCTCTTCAAGAAAATTACCAAGGGAACATTTCATGCAAAGATAGGCACAATAAAGGACAGAAATGGTATGGACCTAACAGAAGCAGAAGATATTAAGAAGAGGTGGAAAGAATACACAGAAGAACTGTACAGAAAAGATCTTCATGACCCAGATAATCATGATGATGTGATCACTCACCTAGAGCCTGACATCCTGGAATGTGAAGTCAAGTGGGCCTTAGGAAGCATCACTATGAACAAAGCTAGTGGAGGTGATGGAATTCCACTTGAGCTATTTCAAATCCTAAAAGATGATGCTGTGAAAGTGTTGCACTCAATATGTCAGCAAATTTGGAAAACTTAGCAGTGGCCACAGGACTGGAAAAAGGTCAGTTTTCATTCCAATCCCAAAGAAAGGCAATGCCAAAGAATGCTCAAACTACCACACAATTGCCCTCGTCTCACATGCTAGTAAAGTAATGCTCAAAATTCTCCAAGCCAGGCTTCAGCAATATGTGAACCGTGAACTTTCAGATGTTCAAGCTGGATTTAGAAAAGGCAGAGGAACCAGAGATCAAATTGCCAACATCTGCTGGATCATCGACAAAGCAAGCGAGTTCCAGAGAAACATCTATTTCTGCTTTATTGACCATGCCAAAGCCTTTGACTGTGTGGATCACAATAAACTGTGGAAAATTCTGAAAAAGATGGGCATACCAGGCCACCTGCCCTGCCTCTTGAGAAACCTGTATGCAGGTCAGGAAGCAACAGTTATGGGGCAGGGTACAAACTCTAAAAGAATGACGTAGCCTGAGGACATGACATAAACTGATTAGAACCAAATAAGTTCAAGATGGCAGACAAGTCAGCTTCCACTAGACCTTGAGCCTCAGTATAAACTCATTATAACACATCAGCAAGCCAAATGCTACACCCACTAGCACCATGACAATTCTGAGGCCATCCATCAAAGGCCAAAAAGTGGCCCAATTCCTGGAAGTCTTGGCCCCTTCCCCTAAATTGTTGGAATAATCCTCCCACTGATTAGCCTATGAAATTACCTAACCTGATAACCCATAGCCTTGCAGTGCCCTGGCCTTCTGAGATGGCCCACAGTTTGTCTGTGGAGTGTGTTTCTCTCTAAATAAATCCACTTCTTACCTATCACTTTGTCTCTCCCTGAATTCTTTCTGCAGTGAGACAAGAACCTCTGAGCTTCATTAAGTCCTAAAACCAAGTATGTGATCTCAGTTAAAAGACCGTAAGTTCAAGTCCCAATCTGAGTTACACAATTTCACTGGGACCTCATCAAAGTGGAATTGTGCAGTATTTGTCCCTCACTTATTTCACTGAGCATAATGCTTCCAAGGCTCATCCATGTTGCAGCATGTGTCAGAATTCCCTCACTTTTTAAAGGTTAAATAATATTCAAATGTGTGTGTGTGTTTGCTTTCTTTGTGTTGTCAATCCAAGTTATGTGCCCAAAGAAATATGAGGTCAAACAAACCAAAACATTAGAGTTTGGAGTAGAGAAAAGTTTACTGCAGGTCTGAACAAGGAGGATGGGTGGGTCATCCTCAAAAATCCCAACTCCCTGATGGTTTCTGGGGAAAGAGTTTTTAAAGGCAAAACTGGGGGGAGGGTTGCAGGGTGTGTGATCTCCCTCTGATTGATTGGTGGGAGGTAACAGGGTGGGGCTCCAGGAATCTCAGGCAGCAGCCTTCTGGTTCCATCCAGGCTGGGGTCTCAGGGCTTATGCAGACCTGAAGTCACTATCGGCCATGTGGGTGGGAGCCCGCGTCAGTAGAAGATCTCAGGAGTTGTCTGTTGGATTAAGCAAATCCCTTGAGGAAAAACTAGGACTCTTTTTTACTGCTGCACTATTGTTTCTTGACTGCTTTCTCTTTGTTTGTGTTCCCTCCCGCCTGATTAGTAATCTAATAACTAATCTGCCCTTTGGAACTCAGGGAAGATTTAAGAGACTGAAGCCTTTTCCCTATAAATAAGAAATAGGGGACACAGAAAGGTTTTTGTACCCAGAAGTGTCCCTTAGGGTCCTGTTTGGTTTCAATCCTCCCCTTTCCTTTGATACTCTTCAGTCTCAAGGGAAACAGGTGTGGGACAAGAAAGAGCATAATTTTTTGGATAGAGAGGTTAATCGTAAACTTGGCAGAGGAACTCAGTTTTAGGGAGGACTCGGTTTTACATGGACACTTGTGTTGCTTCCATCTTTTGGCTACTGTGAATAAGCTGCTATAAATGTGGCTATATAAATACTTCTGAGCTCCTCCTTTCCATTCTCTTGGGTGTATTCCCAGAAGTGGAATTGCTGGGTCAAATGATAATTCTATTTTTGATTTTTTTGTAGAGCTTCCATATTGTTTTCCACAGCAGCTGTACCATTTTACATTCCCATCAATAATATACGAGTGTCCAATTTCTCCACATCCTTGCCAACACTCATTTTCTTTTTTTTTAATTTAAAATTTTATTTATTTATTTATGGTCACACCAAGCAGCTTGTGGAATCTTAATTCCCCAACCATGGATTGAACCCAGGCCCTCAGCAGTAAAAGCACAGTCTAACCATTGGACCACCAGGGAATTCTCCCTCATTTTCTTTATTTTAAAAATAATAACCATTCTAATGATAGTGAGGTATCTAGGGGGACGTCATGTGGTGGTGATGGGGAGCCCAGCTCTACCCCTGCTCACCGCCAGGACCTGAGACTCCAGTGACTGCAGGAGGGGTGGGGCAGGATGCTATTCAAAGGATCCTGTATAAGTTCTAGTCCACGTTCAATTTCTCCCAATAACCAGAACACATGAGCCTGTTACCTGAAAACCAGGGTCACCTCTTGGTTCCTGTTGAGCCAATAGATGCAACCAAACCAGAGATCAGGAAAGTGAAAGTTAAAGAGATCAGGAGAAGGAAAGATTTATTACTCACAGTAAGTAAAGAGAACACCAGAGATCTTTCCCAAAGTAGTGTCTCCCTGAACATGAAAATTAAGGAAGTTTTAAGCTAAAGTACATGAATACTCATGAAGAGGCTTGAACAGGGGAGAATTCAGCATAGCATTGGGGCAAAGGTTGACAAACCAGTCAATCCTAAAGAAAATCAGTCCTGAATATTCATTGGAAGGACTGATGCTGAAGCTGAAGCTTCAATACTTTGGCCACCTGATGCGAAGAGCTGACTCATTGGAAAAGACCCTGATGCTGGGAAAGATTGAAGGCAGGAGGAGAAGGGGATAACAGAGGATAAGATGGTTGGATGGCATCACCGACTGGATGGACATGAGTTTGAACAAGCTTCAGGAGTTGGTGATGGACAGGGAAGCCTGGCGTCCATGGGGTTGCAAAGAGTAGGACGTGACTGAGCAACTGAACTAAGCTGAACTGAAAGGTTGACAGACTCCAAGCTCTAGCTGATTCATGTCAGTCAGTTCGGTTCATGTCAGAAGGGTTAACACCATCATTCTGTCTTCCATGTGGGTGGGGGGCTTAGTTCCTGCAAAACTCAAAGATCTATTATTATGAAAATCCCTTGAGGAACTGAGACTTAGTTTTATTGCTAAACTATTGTTTCTTGATTGCTCTCCTTTGTTCCTGCAGTCGCTCACTTTCCTCAAGATCATTGATTACTGAGAACTGTTCAAGGGCAAGTATTGCAGCTAGGCTTACATCACAAAATGGCTTAGGCCAAACAGGTTTCTCTTACATCAGGAAAGCCATTCCTGGTTGTTGTCTCTGGGGACCCCATAACTTATCTGCTTGCTTACAATTCCATGACTTCTGGCTCTATTCATTTAGAAAATTTAGCTTGTTATCCCCTCAAAAAAAAACCTCCACCAGTTCACCCAGTTCACCTAGTATATTAAATTGAAAGTTAAAAAAGGAAGCTGGCCTTTGAAAAAACAGCACAACTTTACTGAGATAAATTCACATATCATACCATTCACTCATAAGATAAACAAGTCAGGGTTGTTTGTATGATCATGGAGTTGTGCAGGCATCACACTATCTAATTCCAGAACATTCTCATCATCCCCAAAGGAAAACTGATACCCATGACCAATCTCTCCCCATTCCTCCCTTACGCCTTCCCGGGCAACCACAAGTCCACTTCAGTCTCTACACATCTGCCTCTTCTAGACATTCCATATAAATGGAATCAGACATCAGTATGAGCAAAGGATGAGATGCCATGAGCACCTGTCGCATTTGCCTGCACAACATCCTTTCTTGGTCTTTTCTGGGATCAGTGCCCTTTCTGTTGAGTAATTGCCTCTCCTCTACCCCACAGAGTGCTGGTGGGTGTTCAGACCAACAAATCTCACCTTCATGCCCATCACCCTGTTGTAGCCTGAATGTCTGTGTGCCCCCTACCAACATTCACAAATTGAAATTCTGCACCCAATGTGAGGTTATTAGGGGGCAGGGATTTTGGGGGTGACTAGGTCTTAAGACACAGGAAATGTGGGTTCAACCCTTGGGTCGGGAAGATCCCCTAGAGAAAGAAATTGCAACCCAATCCAGTATTCTTGCCTGGAGAATCTCACGGACAGAGGAGCCTGTCAGGCTATAGTCCATGGGGTTGCAAAGAGTCAGACACATCTGACCAGCTGAGCAGGTCACGAGGATGGAGCCCTCCATAAGGAGATTTGTTGTTGTTCAGTCGCTCAGTCGTGTCCAACTCTTTGCAACCTGATGGACTGCAGCACACCAGGCTTCCCTGTCCTTCACCATCTCCCGGAGCTTGCTCAAACTCATGTCCATTGAGTCAGTAATGTCATCCAATCAGCTCATCCTCTGTTGTCCTCTTCTCCTCCTGCCTTCAATCTTCCCAGCATCAGGGATTTTTTTTAATGAATCGGCTCTTCGCATCAGGTGGCCAAAGTATTGGAGTTTCAGCTTCAGCATCAGTCCATCTAACAAATATTCAGGATTCATTTCCTTTAGGATTGACTGGTTTGATCTCCTTGCAGTCCAAGGGACTCTCAAGAGTCTTCTCCAACACCATAGCTAAAAAGCATCAAGTCTTCAGCATTCAGCCTTCTTTACGGTCCAACTCTCACATCCATATATGACTACTGGAAAAACCACAGCTTTGACCAGATGGAGCTTTGTTGGTAAAGTAATGTCTCTGCTTTTTAACATGCTGTCTAGACTTGTCATAGTTTTTCTTCCAAGGAGTAAACGTCTTTTAATTTCATGGCTTCAGGCACCATCTGCAGTGATTTTGGAGCCCAGAAAATAGTCTGTCACTGTTGTCATTGTTTCTCCATCTATTTGCCATGAAGTGATGGGACTGGATGCCATGATCTTGGTTTTTTGAATGTCGAGTTTTAAGCCAACTTTTTTATTCTCCTCTTTGACTTTTATCACGAGGCTCTTAAGTTCTTCTTCGATTTCTGCCCTAAGGGTGGTGTCATCTGCATATCTGAGGTTATTGATATTTCTCCTGGAAATCTTGATTCCAGCTTGTGAGTCATCCAGCCAGGCATTTCTCATGATGTACTCTGCATATAAGTTAAAAAAGCAGGGTGACAATATACAGCCTTGACGTACTCCTTTCCCAATTTGGAACCAGTCCATTGTTCCATGTCCGGTTTTAACTGTTGCTTCTTGACCTGCATACAGAGGCAGGTCAGGTGGTCTGGTATTCCCATTTCTTTAAGAGTTTTCCATAGTTTGTTGTGATCCACACAGTCAAAGGCTTTAGCGAGGTCAATGAAGCAGAAGTAGATGTTTTTCTGGAATTCTCTTGCTTTATCTATGATCCAACGGATGTTGGCAATTTGATCTCTGGTTCCTCTGCCTTTTCTAAATCCAGCTTGAACATCTGGAATTTCTTAGTTTACATACTGTTGAAGCCTGGCTTATAGAATTCTGAGCATTACTTTGCTATCATGTGAAATGAGTGCAATTGTGCAGTAGTTTGAACATTCTTTGGCATTGCCCTTCTTTGAGATTGGAATGAAAACTGATCTTTTCCAGTCCTGTGGCCACTGCTGAGTTTTTCATATTTGCTGACATATTGAGTGCAGCACTTTAACAGCATTATCTTTTAGGATTTGAAAAAACTCAGCTTGAATTATATCACCTTCACTAGCTTTGTTCATAGTGATGCTTCCTAAGGCCCACTTGACTTCGCATTCCAGGATATCTGACTCTAAGTGAATGATCACACCATCGTGGTTATCTGGGTCATTAAGATCTTTTTTGTATAGTTTTTCTGTGTATTCTTTCCACCTCTTCTTAATATCTTCTGCTTCTGTTAGGTCCATACCATTTCTTTTATTGTGCCCATTTTTGCATGAAATGTTCCCTTGGTATCTCTCTAATTTTCTTGAAGAGATCTCTAGTTTTTCCCATTCTGTCATTTTCCTCTATTTCTTTGCATTGTTAACTTAGGAAGGCTTTCTTATCTCTCCTTGGTATGGGTGAATTTAATTCAGATGACCATTATATTTACTACTGTGGGCAAGAATCTCTTAGAAGAAATGGAGTAGCCCTCATAGTGAACAAAAGAGTCCAAAATGCAGTACTTGGGTGCAGTCTCAGAAATAACAGAATGATCTTTGTTCATTTCCAAGGCAAACCATTCAGTATCACAATAATCCAAGTCTATGCCCCAACCACTAATGCTGAGGAAGCTGAAGTTGAACTGTTCTGTGAAGACCTACAGACCTTTTAGAACTAACACCACAAAAGATGTTCTTTTCATCATAGGGAACTAGAATACAAAAGTAGGAAGTCAAGAGATAACTGGAGTAACAAGCAAGTTTGGCCTTGTAGTACAGAATGAAGCAGGGCAAAAGCTAACAGTTTTGCCAAAAAAATGCACTGGTCATAGCAAACACCCTCTTCCAACAACACAAGAGATGACTGTACACATGGACATTACCAGATGGTCGATACTGAAATCAGATTGATTATATTCTTTGCACTCGAAGATGGGGTTCTATACAGTCAGCAAAAACAAGACCAGGAGCTGACTGTGGCTCAGATCATGAACTCCTTATTGCCAAATTCAGACTTAAATTGAAAAAAGTAGGGAAAACCACTAGGCCATGAAAGTATGACCTAAATCAAATGCCTTCCGATTATACCATGGAAGTGACAAAAATAGATACAAAGGATTATATCTAACAGACAGAGAACCTGAAGAGCTATGCACTGAGATTCGTGAGTTTGTACAGGAGGTGATGATCAAAAACATTGCTAAGAAAAAGAAATGCAAAACAGCAAAATGGCTGTCTGAGGAGGCCTTACAAACAGCTGAGTAAAGAAAAGAAGTGAAAGGCAAAGGAGAAAAGAAATGCAGATGAGATTAATGCCCTTGTAAAGGAGACCCCAAGCTCCCTTGGTGGCTCAGTGGTAAAGAATCACCTGGCAATGCAGGAGACTTGTGTTTGATCCCTGGGTAGGGAAGCTCCCCTGGAGAAGGAAATGGCAATCCACTCTAGTATTCTTGCCTGGGAAATCCCATGGACAGAGGCACCTAGTGGGATACTGTTCATGGACTTGCAAAGAGTCAGACATGACTTGTCAACTAAACGACAGCAACAACAGAAGGAGACCCTCCAGAGCTCCCTGATCTTTTCCGCCACGTGAGGGCAAGTGAGAAGTTAGTTCTCACCAGAACCTCACCACCTGGCTGCCTGACATCAGACTTCCAGCCTCCAGACTGTGAGCAACAAATGTTGTTTACAAGCCACTCAGTCTGCATAATTTCGTTACAGCAGCCCAAATGAACTAAGACATATCCCAACACACAGAGATGGCCATGTGACTGCAGCTAGCCAGTCAGATTCTCTGGCAGGAACACAAAACTGGAGTGGAGGAGAGGGACAGGTGGCCGAGTCATGTGATGGAAGCAGCCTTGTGCATCGGTCCCGAGCTCCTGACAAGTTACCAGGCTGCCTGCTTCCTGGTCTCTCCCAGCCTTGCTGGTCCAGCTGTACCTTTGAGGCTAGAGCTGCCCCAGAGGCCTTCCAAAAGATTTTTAATTTTAAATGACCTTTACTAGAATCCTCGAGCTGCCATGACTGAGCCCACGTGCCACAACTGCTGAAACTCCCCCTAGAGCCTGTGCTCTGCAGCATGAGAAGCCTGTGCACCGCAGCTAGAGAGTAGCCCCACTCTCTTCAACTAGAGAAAGCCTGTGCACAGCAATGAAGACCCAGCACAGCCAAAAATAAGCAATAAATAAATACATAAATAAAAATGAGCCCTGCTGTGCTTTTGATTTAAATGAGCGATTATGTAATATTCTAAAGCAATTATTTCGTGTCCCCTTAAGATTTAGTAAATAAAGGGAATGCATCAAGCATTAAAATAAATAAATAAATAAATAAATAAACAAGCCCAAGAATCAATCTCTATTGCTTGCAGTTCAAAGGACTTAATAAAATCATACCTCCAGACAAGTGTCTGATAATCAGCTCGATAATGCTTCAGCAACAATGAAGGGGCCAGGCCCTGGGCCGAGGGAAGGTGACCAGGAAATCCTGATTTCCTGCAATCTGGCTGATGAAACAGATTGGTTTAATCCTATCATTCCCAGTTAGGTCACAAGAGTGAAAATGTTGTGGTTTGTTTGCTTGCTTGTTTGAAGATCCCACGGAGAAAAGAATGACAACCCGCTCCAGGATTCTTGCCTGGAGAGTTCCATGGACAGAGGAGCCTGGCGAGCTACAGCCCATGACTGAGCAAGTAGCACTTTAACACCTTTAACTTTCGTTAATACTAGAAATTCTCTAAGGGCTTGACAAGTGTAACTAGGATACTTTTAAAATACCCCCCAATGCATGTGGTGGTGGTTTAGTTGCTAAGTCGTGTCTGACTCTTGTGACCCCATGGACACAAGAGGAGCCTGCCAGGCTCCTCTGTCCATAGGATTTCCCAGGAAAGAATTCTGGAGTGGGTTGCCATTTCCTTCTCCACTCCCAATGCATCGTTCCCTTTATTTGTAAATTGATCCTCCCCACCCCCAACCCCATCCTGTTCTACACTGGCTACATCTCGTGCTTCATTTCCCAAAGAATAAGAACGGGAGGACAAGTCTTCAGGGTGTGGGAGGGTTGGACACGGTTTAGGGAGTAGCTTTCCAGGAGTGGGAGGGAGAGAGGCAGAGCAAGAAGTCACCTGCAGCTTCTCCTCATTGTGCTCAAACTTGGCAGAAGTGGTGTAAAACCTCCCAGTGGGTGCGGAGGGGCAGGGGAGTGGCTGAGAGCAGTGAGGCTGTTGCTGTTTAGGTGGAGAGAGGGAGAAACACCTCCTGCCTCTCGGCCTGAGTCCAGTCTTCCCCCTGCCCACTGCAGCCCCAAGGCCTGAGTGAGGCCTGGGAGACAGGCTGAGGGATAGGGGACTTCACAGAGAGATGGGAGCCTGTTCTCAGGGTGGGCTGGATGCTGGGGGTGGAAAGGCCAAGAAGCTTACAGCTCCTCAGAGCCAGGCTGGCAGCAGGGAGCTGGCAGAGAGACGCCAGGCGGTGTTTCACCAGCAGGAGGCAGCAGGCACCCAGCTGGAGGGTGGGGCAAAGGGGGCCTCTATGCAAGCCAGTCAGACCCCAGAGGGGCCACACAGGCACCCCAAGCCAGATGTCACCCCAGGGCATAGCAAACGGCAGGAAAGGAAAAGCCCCTGTTAAAAGGAAACAGCAGGGCTTCCCTGGTGGCTCAGTGGTAAAGAATCACCTGCCAATGCAGGAGACACAGGTTCGATCCCTGATCCAGAAGGATCCCACATGCCCCAGAGTAACTAAGCCCATGCACCACAACTACTGAGCCTGTGTTCTAGAGTCAGTTCAGTTCAGTCGCTCAGTCATGTCCGACTCTTTGCAACCCCATGGGCTGCAGCATGGTAGGCTTCCCTGTCCATCACCAACTCGTTCTAGAGTCTGGGAGCCACAAATACTGAGCCCCTGCACCCTAGAGCCCATGCTCTGCAGCAGAGAAGCCACCCAATGAGAAGCCCACATACCACACCTAGAGAGTAGCCTCCACTTGCTGCAACTGGAGAAAAGCTAGCAAAACAGTGAAGACCTAGCACAGCCAAAAATAAGTAAATAAATAAATAAATAATTTTTGTTTTTTTAAAAAAAAAGGGAAACAGTAGCCCCCAAATGAAGTCACTCAGGTTAAACCCACAACGGCAAAGCAAGACTTAGTATCTATCCTAATTGCAGCATCAACCCTCCAGGAATGGCACCTGTATTCAATCAGCCTGGTGGGGTGATTCCATTCCCTTCAAGAGGTGCCCTTTGCCTGAAACAATGCATTCTCTGCTAGTAATTTCCTTTTTCCATCTCTTTCCACCTTGAGAAACCTTTCCTTTTCTACAGTTCAGCTTAGCTTCTATTTGCTAAATGGAGCACTGCCCAATTTATGAATTGATGAATAAAGCCAATGTGATCCTTACATTTACTCAGTTGAGTTTTTTTTTTTTTTAATGCCCTGATAGGAAATTGGGACCTGAATTTGCTGAATACTCACCCACAAATGACTTACTCTGAAACCATGCCCGATAGGGTTAAAAAACCCATATTGAAACTGTGCCCCATAGAGTTCATAGAAACTGGTGACTAAGAAATTCCTGAGCTTGCGTTGCAGAACAGCAGGTAAGAACAGCTTGTTAAAAACTCCCCCGCTTGTAACCCACCTTCCCTGACCTGGCTCACCTTAATTATTTTCTGACTTCCTAACCCCCCTATACAGATACGTCTGCATATGGGTCGTTGTGGTAATAGGCAGATGGGCTTAAGTTGTTTTCCAAGAACTTGAAGTTGCCTCTGGTCCATTTCAAGCCAGCTAAGAGTGTAGGGACCACGTACCCTAAAACTGGACCTGCTCAGGTGTCCAAAGAACAACCTTTTGACATCAAACTACACCCTCAGATCATACTAAGAGCTTCCACTTTTGAACACACATCCCCAAGAGAAGGATGTGCCTCAGACACACCTGCACAGAACCCTGATCACCTCTCCTTTTCCTCTACCTCCCATCTTCCTGCTTCTTCATCCCGTGAATATCTCAAGCCCATTGTCTTTAGGCAGGCACATCTGAGATTTGTTCTCCTATCTCCTCACTTGGCTGCCTTGTGAGTAAATTCTTTCTCTGCTGCAAACCCCATGGTTGTCGAGAAAATGTTGCCAAAAAGAGTGTGTTTCATATGCAAGAGACGGAGGTAACTTGAGGCCAGTTTTTTTCTTTTCAGCAAGTTGGAGACGGTTAGGGGAGTTTAAGGAAATGAACTGATTCATGCTCATCTGGGTTACAGGGTGTGCTTTCTGTCTCACCAGAGAAGCAGGTTTCCAGCAGGTGACAGGTAACTGGCTCACCCAGCATCTCTTGGGGCTATGGTTTCATAAAGGTCATTGGAGCAAACACAGCCCGCTGCCCCCAGTCCAATGGCTGGCCAGTCCCTGAGGCTTGCAGAACTGAGGAGAAGCCACACCTGGTATGTAGCCAGAGAAAACGGCAGGGAGGCCCGGATGGCCCGGTGGCCCAGGGTGGTCAATTCCACCTCCAGGATGTCTTCAGTTCAGAGCATCCCCAGGTGTGGGAGGCCAGGACACCAGGACTACAAAAGTCCCCATGGGTCCCAGCTCAGGGCCCTCCAGCCTCTCATTTCTGCTCACGGGCCCAGGAAAAGCAGTCAGTCCCCACCCTGCAGACCAAGCCTGGCTGGGGGGGGGCCCCCTCCCCCTGCAAAGCAAAGCCCTCAGTGTGGCCTCAGGGGGTGGTGGGGAGAGGGCCTGGGACCTCTGGACATATAAATGTGAACAAACCACACAGCTCTAGGTTCCAGCTTGTGTGTGACCACACACACACACACACACACACACACACACACACGGACACAAATCTCAGTCCATGACATATAAATGTGAACAAACCACACAGCTCTAGGTTCCAGCTTGTGTGTAACCACACACACACACACACACACACACACACACACACACACACACACACACACGGACACAAATCTCAGCCCATGACTGCCCAAAAGGCTGTTCCCACAGACACAGGGTCTAGAGTTGGGGCTGTCATTTCTTAGCTATATGACCATGGGGCAAGCCACCCCACCCTCTTGAGGTCTCAGTTTCCTCATTTGTAAAGTGGGAGGGAGCATCAGGACCACAATCCCATGTCTCAAATCAAAGGGATCAGAAACATTTCAGTTTCCAATTTGGGGGATTTTGGAAAGGTGCAGATATTATATATTATGTAACACTCCCTGAAGCCCTCTTGTAGAGTAAACCCTAAACCTGGGGGGTTTTGTTGTTTGTAATGCAAGAGCCTGACTTAATCTTTGATTGCTGAGGCATCTGCTTTGAAGATGGTGATATTGAATAAACACACTGGTAGCCCCAGCACTCAATAAAAAGCCAGCTGCCTTCCCCACGGAAGCCCCTTGGTTTTAGAGCTCTTGGTTGATTTTAATCACTGACCATTTGGGTCACTTGCTCCCGTGCCTTCAGTTTCCCCTCTTAGTGTTTAAATTTACCAATAAAGAGGGAGCCCTTGAAGACTCAGGGCCCCCACCTTTGACCCCAGTAAAAGCAGTACCCCAGGTTCTTCTGCTCTGTTTTTTCTCCATTCCCCTCTTAACCACCCCCCACCCCAGGTCTTGTAAATAATAAACCTTTAATTAATTAATTTAATTTTTTTCGTTTATGTAATTTTACAGTCCATGGGGTTGCAAAGAGTCGGACACAACTGAGCTACTAACACATAAGTCTTAAACCTTTATTTATTTTTTAAGTTTTTTGATGGTTATTGCTGAAGGGCATCTTGTAAGCATGAGGACCCCAGGGGCAGTCCAAACACAATATGGGTTATTATAAACTGAGACGGGCTTCCCTGGTGGCTCAGTGGTAAAGAACCATGCAAGGAACCAGGGTTCGATCCCTGAGTGAGAGGATCCCACATGCTGTGTGGCAGCTAAACCCATGAGCCACAACTACAGAGCTGGAGCTCTAGAGCCTGGGAGCTGCAACTACTGAAGCCCACGTGCCAGGAGCCCTTGTTCCTCAACAAGAGAAGCCACAGCAATGAGCCGCTCATGTACCCCAGCTAGAGAGGAGCCCCTGATTGCCAAACTAGAGAAATGCCCACACAGCAATGAAGACTCAGCACAGCCAAAAACAAAATAAACAAATAAATACAATTTTATATATATATATATATATATATATATAAACCTTGAGATCAGCCCCAAACACCCTCCTTGTTCAAACACTAGGTATATTTCTGCAGGGAAACTGAGTATTTAAAGAGAAGGTGGATACATCAAAACTATAAACTTTTTCCAGCTCAGGTCAGGTTTTACCATCAAATGAATTATGAAAAAACGTTTCCGTTTTCCAGAGCCTTTTGCGTTTCACAGTCACAGAAAAGAGGTCTTAGACTTTGAGGTCAACCCCCTCCTTGGAGAGCAGATGAGGGCTCTCATAGCAGGACCATGGACGCATTTGCTAGGGGTTGGTTCCATGCTGGGCATCGCCTCATTTGCTCCTGGGCTCCTCACGATGGCTCTCTGCCACAAGGGCTGTTTTACTAAATACCCATTTCACAGATGGGGAATCAAGGCCAAGGGCAGTTGAGAAAGTGGCTCACAGTGACACAGCTCCAGATGGTCTGCTTGACTTCAGAGTCCTTGCGGGATGTAAGCACCCTCGTTCCGCTCTTAGAAGAGCTGGGACCAGGAGAGGTGAGACCAGACCTGACTCAGAGTCAGCTGCTGCTGCTGCTGCTAAGTCGCTTCAGTCGTGTCCGACTCTGTGCGACCCCATAGACGGCAGCCCACTGGGTTCCCCCGTCCCTGGGATTCTCCAGGCAAGAACACTGGAGTGGGTTGCCATTGCCTTCTCCCCAGATTCAGCTAGCTCCTTCATTTCACATCTATTAGAGAAAGAAGCAGAAAGGAAAGTAAAAGTGCAAGCCATTGCTCAATAAGCCTGGGGGGGGTCTCCCCCCCCCGCAAGAGCTGCTTTGGCACTGACATTTCTGTGCCTGCCTCACTGAACTTGAATCCAGTTTTGCAATCAGAGCCTCAGGTCTTTCCGATGATGAGCAAAACCAGCTGGAGACTCTGAACTGTGTCTTTGTCCTCCTGCAGTCTAGACGCTCACAGCCCTCACAGCCGTCTGCTGGATCTGAGGCCCCTGAAGGGGACACAGAGGAAGGCCCTCAGGACCTGAGGCCATGGTGAGTGCTTCATTGAGAGCAGGTGGGCCAGGAGACCCAGGAGGAGGGCTGCTCTGGGGCCTCACTTCTAAAGGACGATGGGCCCAAGAGGTTGCCCCTGCAGTTGGTTTGGGAAAAAGAGTTACTGTCAGGAACCCCCATCCCGTTCAAATCCCCATCTGGCCAGCTCCTATCATGAGCTCGGGTCTGAAGTTCAGTTACTTTACTTGATAAATTGGGATAGAAATTTCTCCCTCAGAGGTCATTTGAAGTTTAAATAAAAACATGATTAAGCGTGTGATTAGACCAACCCAGCTGCATCTTCCCCTCCATTGGCTGGGGACCCCTGGATCCTAGACAGAGAGAGAGAAAGGGCCTGGACCCCAGAACATAGGAGACATCATGGGCCAAGGCATTTTCCTAGCTGTTCTCTACAAGAGTGGTTTAGGGGCATCATCTTTATAGGAAAAGAGGCCAGATGAATTGTCTCAAAATTGCCACCTGCAGTGTTTCTTGGGTTGTACGCTTATTTAGGGAGTTTGAGGGGCAGGGGTTGGTGATAAAGATTAAGGGGATTATCTCAAAGCTGTGTTCCAGAGTATCTGACTTCTCTGACATCAATGGTGTATATGAGGGAGTTGGTTTGAGGAGAAGGGACAGAATACAGCAGAGCTGAAGGCTCCCCCAACAACAAAGAAAGTCTCATACATATTAGTTCTCATATGAAAATAACTTCTCTAATCCTCGCCCATCATTTCCATCCGTCTCCCAACATAACATCCTGTGACAACTCCCGAGAGAAGGTCAGTAGTGAGAGGATGGGACCTGGTAGGACCAAAGGGTTCCCTGCTGTCTCTTTAGCTCTTCGTCTAGTAGGAATAACAGGGAAAATGGGGGAGCTTTCAGGAGCTGCTGGTAAAGACTGAGGCTCCTCCAGGGTTTCTCAGCCTCAGCACCACTGACAGTTTGGACTGGACCATTCTTTGCTGTGGGGGCCGTCCTGTGCACTGTGGGGTGTTTAGCAGCATCTCCAGCCTCTACCCACTAGGCGCCAGGAGCAGTGCCCCCTGACACCCACCGCTGAATGTCTGTGGGCATCACCTATCCCCCAGAGAGAAAGCTCATCCCTGATGGAGATCCCTGCTCAAGACCTGACTGGAATCACGTGGGGCTCCTCCACTTACCAAGTGCTTGACATTTGCTTTGTGGTGTATTTCTATCATTATTTATTTTGGGCTGTGCTGGGTCTTCATTGCTGCGAGAGCTTATCTCTAGCTGAGGCTAATGGGGGCTTCTCACTGCAGTGACTTCTCTTGTTGCGGAGCACAGACTCTAGGGCGTGCGGGCTTCAGTATTTGCAGTTCCCAGGCTCTAGAGCACAGGCTCAGTAGCTGTGGTGCATGGCCTTAGTTGCTCCCTAGCAGGTGGGATCTTCCCCCATCAGGGACTGAACTAGTGTTTACCGCATTGGCAGGCAGGTTCTTTACCACTAAGCCATCAGGGAAGCCCTCTCATTTTTTGAAGCTACTGAATGTTTTTAAAACCATGACGACCTGAAAGAGTTTCACAGACATTGTATTGGGCGAAAGAAACCAAACAACCGATGCCATTGACGTGAAATTCAAGACCAGGCAAACAAATTGAAGGTTATAGAAATCAGAGTAGTGATCATCCGTGTGGTGGGGTGCATGTTGACTGGGTTGGGGTTAAGGAAACCTTCTGTCCTTTATCTCGATCTAGGTGGTGATGACTCGGATGTGTGATGTCAAAATTTATCAAGCTGAGGACTTTGTTTTGTGTACTTATCCTATATAAGCTCACCTCAACATATAATGTGAAGACAACAGTTTTCAAATATTTAGTCCTTTATGTCTTATTATTATTAGGATTGCATATCATCTAAAACCCCTCCACACTTGAGTTTCTTTTTTGAAGGTTTAAAAATCTTTTTGTCCACACCTCATAGCAGGTGGGATCTTAGTTCCCCGAACAGGGATTGAACTTGTGTCCCCTGCATTGGAAGCATGGATGGAACCTTAACCACTGGACTGCCAGGGAAGTCCCCACACTGAATTTCATATGATTTCATGGACCCTGCAGTAAACTGGTTTTCTGTGTCTCCACCCAGAAAATCCTTTGAGTCGTGGTGACAGCTCTCATTCTCCCATGGAAAAAAGGAGCATGGATTTGATGCCACAGAACCTGCTGGACAGGCAGGCAGGGAAAGCCTGCAAGACTGGTGTTGGTTTGCAAAGGTAATCCAGAGCCCTGTGTCCCTGGGGAAAGGGCAACTTCTGCAGAAATGCTTAGGCATTCTCACGACATATGACAAATATGTTCCAGGAAAACAGCCATAAATGAGGTCTGCCTTCTCACTGGTCTCCATTATGTATATGAAGATATGTCCCTGGGAGAAAAATATTCCATGGTTTACACTATTTTGGAGCGCAAGTCAAGTTCTCATTAGGTACCTGACCCTGGGCAACAGGACTCGGAGGGCAGAAATTGCCCCCTTGGACCTCACCTCTGTGAGGTTAATGTATCACCAAAAAAGCCCTTTAACATTGCCTCATTCATGAATTTAAGCTCCAGCGTGCGTTCATCAGCAGACATAGCATCGCCAGCCCCACACAGGCCATCAGCCAATGTCTCCTGAGGGAATTAGGTGAGCTACACATGTGTAACAGAATTAGATTGTAGTTCTCTCTATGTCAGGAGGCATTGCTGCCTGACGTAGGATGCATGCATACTCAGTCATTCAGTTGTGTCTGATTCTTTGCGACCTTATAGACTGTAGCCCACCAGGCTCCTCTGTCCATGGCAACCCACTCTAGTATTCTTGCCTGGAGAATCCCATGGACAGAGGAGCCTGGTGGGCAGGATTCCAAAGAGCTGGATACAACTCAGCGACTAACACTTTCACGTGCCATCTGGGCTTCTGCTTCCACCACAGAAAAGTAAAGGAGGAAGCTTAGATCTTCCCCAGGGCTCTGATATCCTCCTGTGGGCCAGGGAATCCATGTCCTCACCTGGCCTCCCCAGCTCACCCTGAAGGAGTTGCACCCAGGGACCTGAGCTTGAGGAAAGCACCAGAGGGAGCAGGCTTTCTTCCTCACCGCCCCCCCCCACCCCGACTGCTCTCCCATGAAGGCCATATTCAGCCGAGCCGGTGAAGATCCCTCGGTACTGGCTAAGGACACGGAGAGGATGGGGGAGGGGAAGGGGTCCTCTTGTCCCTGACTTCTTTCATGAAGAATCAATCTGCTTAAGAGAGCGAGGAAAGCCGGCCAAGTGCCAAGGAGAACACTCAGAACGTTAGCGATCATTTATCTCAGCGCTCTCAGTGTGCGACTCCTGAGAGAAGCAAAGGCACAGCAGAGTTCAAGGTCATCAAAGTGCAGGATGCTCTATACAATATGGTGCCTCTTCCCGCTGACTCACCTCTCTGTGTACAGGGCTCCCAACCTCCCACCCAGCACCTGGCCTCCTCTTCCTCCTACTTTCCTCAGACCTTTCCCTGCCCGCGGTTAGTCCCAGGTTCCTGATCGTGACTAGGATCTTAGCATCTCCCACTGCCCCACCTCAGGTACATTTTCATAGCCTCTTTGAACAAGGTTGAAAAAGTCCCTTGGTGCTAATCCATTTCCTCCATCTCTTTGGCCAAGGCTCCATCTCTCTCATTTCCCTCCAGATGCCTCTCTTACATGTTTCTTCTCTGAAGTGAATTAGCAGCTTCTAACGATGCTCTGGGACTTTTGTTATTAATAGTTGGGTTAGAGGTAACAGAGATGCTAGGAAGATGCAAGGAGAATGTAAAGTCTGGAGCGGCAAGAAGATCCAGAAACCTCATGGGCTTGGCTAAGAATTTGGCTTTCCCATCTGGGGGACTGGAAATCTTTTTTTCACTCATCCACAGGGACGCGGATGACATTCTTCCATGTGACAATGTGAAGCTGCAAGATAGTGACCTGTCAGCTGAAGAAAGAATATTTTTGGAAGAGTTTCCCAACTTGAAAGGGGAGCTGGAAGTGGACATCCAGAAGCTCCGTGCCCTTGCAGACCACATTGACACAACACACAAAACACTCACCAAGACCAGCATGGTGGCCAATTCCATCACCGTGGTCTCTGGAGCCATGAGCATACTGGGCTTAGTCCTTGCTCCGGTGACAGCAGGGGGAAGCCTGGTGCTCTCTGCTGCAGGTAGAGTTTTGGGGACAGCAGGGGATGTCACCAGTATCTTGACCAACGTTTTGGAACGTTCTCACAGTCAAGAAGCCCAAGCTCAGGTCAGTAGCCTAATGCCCTCCCGTGGCCAAAAGGTCAGGCAAGCCGGGGTGGACTACATCATGGCCGCTGGGAAGGTGATTCAGAATTGTAGAAGTGCCATCGAGGGTGTTCAGAAGAGCATCCGTGCCTTTCAGATCACCAAGGCCCACCCACGCCTGGCCACGGCTGCCAAGCGCCTCCTGACCACTGGCCAGGTCTCAGCCCGAAGGAGCAGGCAGGTGCAAAGGGCCTTTGAAGGTCCCACGCTGGTGATGAAAACCAAGGCTCGCTTGCTGGGCAGTGCAATGGCTGGCTTTTCCCTCAGTGTGGACTTGGCCTCCCTACTCAAGGATTGGAAGCAACTGAAGGAGGGAGCCACAACAGAGCTTGCGCAACAGCTAAGGGCCCAGGCTTGGGAGCTGGAAAGGCAGCTGACACAACTCATCCAGCGCTATGAGAGCCTGCAGCAGCGGGTGAGGCTGTGCGGTCCCCTGTGGGTGGCACAGAGCGGGGGGAAAGCTTTAACTGGGTTTATGGGCACTGAGGTTTATGGGAAGGGTGATGAGGAAGCCAGTGTGTGTACAGTTTGCCTGCCTATTCCCGAGGATGTGGGGTGTCTGGTGGCCCTGGAGGTCCAAATGGTATCAAGTACATCTTGATACTGTTTTGGACAGACCTGTCATGCCTTCTGTTTTCCTATCAATGCTTCTTCTTTTTGTTTTTTAACTTTTACTTTATTTAGAAAAACGACTGTTTATTTTGTACTGGAGTATAGCCAATTAACTATGTGATAGTTTCAGGTGGACAGCAAAGGGCCTCAGCCATACATACACATGTACCCATTCTCCCCCAAATTCCCCTTCCATCCAAGTTGCTACATAACATCCATCAATGCTTCTTGACGTCCATGTACCGGGAAGAGGGTCTTCCCAGCGTTACAGAAGAGGACACCGAGTCCCAGGGAGTGTTAGGGATTGAAATGTATCCCCCTAACCTTTATACATAGAAGTGCTAAGCCCAAAGGTGACTTTTTGTCGCTGGGGTCTTTGGTGGGGGGGTGACTGGGGTTGAATGAGGTTGTAGGAATGGGGCTGTAATCCTCGGGGACTGGTGTCCTTATGAGAGAAGGAGGGAACACAGGGGGCTCTCTCTTTCTCTGCCTACACCGGCACAGAGAAAGGCCATGTGAGGAAAGGCTATGTCTACAAGCCAGGAGGAGTCCCCTCACCAGGAACCCAACTGACCAGCACCTGAATGTAGGGCTTGCAGCCTCCACAACTATGAGAAAATACATTTCTGCTGTTTAACCTCCCAGACTGCAGTGTTCATAAGGAGCTTATATAACTTGCCAAATGCTTGCAGCAACATGGAGGAAGAGTCAGAATGACAGCCGGGGAGCCTGACCTAGGAGCCTGGGCACACCTAGGATCTCCACACTGAGCTGCCCCGGGAGCTTTCTGTAGCTTCACTCTGACTGGTGTTTGTATGCCTTTTTTTTTTTTTTTTTTTTTTTCAGAAACTCTTGCAAGAAAAAAAGCCTATGAGCTCCTCTTCGGAGGGAACCGTAGGGACTGTGCCTCTGCCACCAGCCAGGCTTGGGGAAGCCGGATCCCAGGTGACAGGGGAGGATGAAGGCAGTTGAACCCAGGGTTTCTGAGTGGAATCAAAGGGGACCAGGGAGGGGGCGGGCAGGGTTGGCAGAGGCAATGCCTGGAGACTTACCAGATGGCAGGCCCATGAGGGTCCCCAGGGCACTGGCAGATGGTGAGTGTCACACTGTCTGCTAGTGGGAGACAGTTGGTCCCCCCTCTTCCTTCCTGCATGTAACTCACTCCGTGGACTCCAGCGTCTTCTCCCCTCGCACTTACTCTCTTGCATTGTTGACGCCAGGCTCTAGGTTAAGTGCTGACATCAGACACAAGGGCTCCTGTGATGGAGGGTATGTTGCGTTCTCTCTTGTGTATCAACTCGGGTCGGGTTGCCTTTCTCCGTCCTTCCCCTCCCCCACCTGGGCAGTAATTGCCAGAGAAGTTCCTGGACGTTTGCACAAAAAAGGATGTCACGGAACCCGCTCAACCAGATTTGCATTAGGAAGGGGCCCCTGTGTCCTCCTCACCAGGCACAAGTTCTTGGAGCTCCTCAGGACCTCAGAGCCTATAAGGACTCTTCTCAATTCCCAGTTCACCCAGCTTACATCTTTTTTTGTTTTTCTTTTCTGTGTTTCAGCTGCTATTTTAGAAGTCATGCATGGACATTTAGCACAACTTTTTAAAATCCAGGAAAGTAATAAAGGAAGAAAATAGTGCCCCAGTCAAGGCTGACAACTGCTGGTTATCATGGTGGAGAATTTTCTTCCTGTGCTTTTCTTGCTTTGGGCGTTACTGCCTGCTGGAGACCCTTCTTCAAGGTTGCATTGTAAAATAGATTTTTCCTATAACCCACTGAGTTTTCTTTCTTTCTCATTCTCAATTCCCTCATTTGTCTGCAGAGCTATAACCTTCCATTTTGCTGTTTTCATTTAGGAATATTTTCTACCATTCCATGTTTCCCTACATTTTTATAGACATTGTTTTTTTTGTTACAAATTATTCTTTTGACTGTACCCATAACCTTTTAATTAGATATATATTAGTCATCACTGTTAAGTGGCCAAAACCAATTTAAACAGACTTATACAAAAGAAAAGAATTTATTGGCTCATGTTCTTTAAAACCTTAAGGGAACACTGAGCTTCAGGTGTTTGTGTGGACCCGGGGGATTAAAATGATGTCATCAGGCATCTGTCTTTCCGTTTCTCAGACAGACTTCCATAAGGTTCAGCCATGGTGGCCTCATCACCCCCTGGTGTGCCTGCTGCTGGCTGGGGGCTCCCACGTGGAAAGGGGCAGGGCAAAGTCTAGGGACCCACTTTGATTGATCAGGACTGGGTCACGCGCCTGTGCTGGTGCTGGTTGCTAAGATGGTCTGTGGGAACTCTCTTATGATCCAGGGTTTTTAAATAGTTGTCTCCCAGGCTGTGGTTCCTGCTTTTGTTGCTGTCATTCCCTTTTTATAATTTTTTCATGACCCTAACAGTAAGTAAACAGCTTTCACCCCATTTAATGTTGTTCTGTAAGTGTGCATGAGCATTGTTCAAGTTCTGAATAAATATTATCAATAATAATACCTGCATAAAATACTGTATTCACAAAACTTGGGGTTTTGTTTGTTTTGTGGAAAGTTTGGAATAAAAGAAAAGAAAGAATCAGACCATGGAGACTGCCAATTCACCTATGAGGCTTATTGGCCTGGTCGCATTTCTGAGTTTTGGTTTGTTGAGCCACGAAATAAGCGTCGCCTGAATAAAATCCAGGGCTCCATCTGGGTGCAGATATGCAGCATCCAGCTCAGTGCAATCTGGAAGAAAACACCTTGACATAAGCTTGAATTCTTGCTAGTGCTATGAGTCAGCATGCACGGAGGATGGGGGTGGAGGCAGGGAAAGGGAGGGGTTCTCCTGTTCCTCCACTGGAGCAGAAGCTTCTGGAAAGAAGACTTTCCTCTTCCCCTCCCCCGTCATCCCTTCCTTCCTTCCTCATAGCCCAAGCAGCTTCTGTGCCGTCTTCCTCCCTGAAATGCCTTCAGCAGGCAGCACCCTCACTACACACACACTTCCCTATCAGGGTCTACGTCCCAGAAACATGCTCGTCTACATCACCTGGAATTCTGGTGAACAAATGCCTTCCCGTCATTTTATCTCCCCACTGGTTACATCTTTGTCCTCTTTGCCAAGAGAAGCCCATCGACTCCTCCTGTTACTTAGGGCAACTCCCACCCCCCACCCCCACTGGCCTCCTCTCCCTTCTGGATTGAGTGGGGCTCTTCATGGGTGCCCCGGAGGTGGCACACGGCCCTCCATCACAGTCAGGAGTTCTGAGACACCTCTCAGTTCTGAGGCATTCTCTGTAAGATGAGGAAGGTGCAGTTACATGACGCAGTGAGAGCGGAGCCATCAGATACCAGATGTCCCTTGAATACCTACCCCTCTCCTCAGGGTTTGTAGAAAAACTTTAGCCTCCTACGCCTTTCCTGGGTTCCAAAGAATAAATTAGAGAATGCAGAAAGACAGGAAAACAGTCAAGCAAGACAAAATAATAACAGTCTAGCCCACTAAATAAAGTCAAGAACCTTTAGTTCTCCCTCCAGGGCTATAGAGAAGCTATAGAGAATACTCTGAGCCTGTCCTTTGAGTTGTTTTGCAGATACAAAACCCACCCCCAGGGGGAGGAAGTTAACTGTTTGTTGCCCGCAAGCCCGCAAGCCCGTGGATCCCAAGTTGGCTGGAACCAGATGGTTGATGATGTTGACAGTTGATTACCTCACCATCCGCCAATCAGAAGACTGTCCATGAGCTGGTCATGCACCCCAAAATCCCCCTCCCTCACCCTGTCTTTAAAAACCTTTCCCTGAAAGCCATCGAGGAGTCGGGGTCTTTGAGCACTAGCTTTCTGGACTCCTTGCTTGGAGCCCTGCAGTACATGCTGAACTTTCCTTGGTGTCTGTACATTGTCTTTATTGCGTGCAGGTGAGTGGCCCCAAGTTTGGTTCCTTCCATTATTTCCTAATCTTCTTTTAGAAAAATTAAAAGAGGGACTTCCCTGGTGGTCCAGTGGTTGAGAATTCACCTACCAATGCGAGGGACTCAGGTTTGATCCCTGGTTAGGGAACTAAGATCCCGTATGCCACAAGGTGACTAAACCAGCATGCTGCAACTAGAGAGAGCCCTCGAGCTTCAACTAGAGAAGCTTGAATGCTATAATAAAGACCTAGCACAGACAAGATATATAAAAATGTTAAAATTAAAAGAAATAAAAATCTTTTAAAGCTCAGAAGAATTGAAGACCAAAATCAAATTCTCTTGTAGAGTCCAATGCAATTTTTTAAATCAAGAAAGCATCCTCCCCAACGTCTTATTTTGACCAATTTCAGCTAATGGCGTTCTTCTAGTATAGTTTTTAAATTTAGGAGTAATTTCAAACATATAGAAGTGTTCAAGAGTAGTGTAAAGAGCTCCCGATTCATGACCGTTATTTGCCCCTGTGCCAGTTTTCAATGTATTGCCTCTCCACTCCAAATCCACCCTTGAGTACATAGCCTGTGAGTGCAAAACTGGGCCCTCTTGACAGTTCTCTGTTGCCAGTTGGCTCCGTGTTAAGCTTTGTCAGTACAGGGTGCACTGCAGGGGAAGGGGTGTGGGCTTGTGTCCTTGTCCCTGTGGAGCTCAGTCATCAGGTGGACCAGTGAATTTAAGATGCCCCAAGGCAACTTTCTGTGGGTTCCACAGATGCAACTTCCCACCTGAGGCTTCCCCTGAAGGTGGCTTCTGCCCAGTTGGATTGAGAAGGTCAGCAGCAGCCCCTCCAGCTTGTAGTTTTTGTCTGCCCCTCAAACGGCAAGTGTAAGATGCCTAGTCAAGTTTCGTGTTCATTTTTCCATGGGACTGTTTGTTGTTTTTTTAGTGGACTTGTTGGAGTTCTTTAAATTTTCTGGATATGGGTCTTTTGAGGATCAGGGGACTAATGCAGTAATGAAGATGGAGGCAGAGGCTGAAAATGAGGGTCGAGTCAAGCAGACCATAGGAGCTGCAGTAAAAAGCCTGGACTTGGACTTGAAAGCCAGGGGCATCCAGAGAAGGGTTTCTTTTCACTGAGTTTCTTGCCTAGTTTGGTCTAGGACCAGGGGCAGTAGTGCTTCCTGAGAGTTTGATTAGAAACGTAGAATTTCAGCCATCTGAAACCTAGTCAGCCATCAGACAAGACCCTAGGGGAGTTGTGTGCACGTTATGAGAAGTGCTGCCCCGTGAGGAAGCCTCAGCATCTCTGGAGCATCCTGTCTCTGCGGCCAAAAAGGAGGAAGTGGGCAGAGTTGTCCTCAGACATGGTTTCTGGTCCAAGGTAAATGCCCTCATTCCTGTGAGCTGTTTATTAGCTGAGCCCTTTTCCTGACTAGAGGGCTGAAGTATGGTGATAAGCAGCTCCTCAGTTCCTGAGAGCTTTGTTCACTGCCCAGGCAGCACAGCAGACAGCAGTCAGCTGTGGCCCCAACCCTTGGAAACCCAGCTCAAAGCTGCCACATCTCATCTGCCTTGCCTTCCAAAGTAAGAGACGTGCCTTCAGGTTGTGGGGACCCAGCATAGAAGCAAAAAGTGGGCCAACCTCTGTCCACATGCTGCACATACCAGGAGGGAGGCTAGGTGAGCACACTCCCTACTGAGCTGGCCTTCCCTTGGCTATAAGATGCAAGGAACATAAATGCACTGACCTTATGTATTGTGCGGAGCAACATGGGAGAAAACAGATGTAAAGTCCTTTATTAAATAATACACCCTTCAAAATATTTGTTTGTACCATGGCTGTTGTGGGTGGTGGAAGCAAAAGAGATTCGTGTCTTCTCTCTTGCTTATCTGAAGTGTTGGCCTCTTTTATAAAAAACAAGTAAAAGGTTCTGAACACAAAGCTGAAAAGATGCATCCTTTGTCAGTTTCCAGATGATTTCTGAGTAGACCTAAGCTATCGTGAGTCAAAACATCTTTTCTTCTATAATTCTGAGAGCTAATAGCATACCAGAAATTATCCTGGAAAATAAGAATTACAGAATTGTCCCACGCACACCCACTTGCAGAACCTCTGAAGATTTCTATGTGTTCCGTTTCTGTAGCTGCTGCTCGGTTGTTCTTCTGCTGGGGGTTATTATGCAAACATTTTTTTTTGGAATTTTATCTTTAGATGGGGCTTTCCTGGTGGCTCAGATGGTTAAGAATCTGCCTGCAAAGAGAGAGACCTGGGTTCGATCCCTAGGTCCAGAAGATCCACTGGAGAAGGAAATGGCAATCCACTCCAGTGCCGGGAGCCAGCTCACGAGAGTCCCACCCATGGCAAGGTCATGAGGAAGAGGACTGATCTGAGCATGGCTTCTCAGGCCTCAGGGATTCTTGGAAGGCTGCCTCAGCACTCACCTTAAAGTTGACATCTCTCTTTCTGATACTTGCTATAATAAACCTCTTCCTATTTTCTGTGACTTAGGCAAAAGGCCTTTCCTGATTCCCTTCTAAGTAGATCATTCTGAAACCTCAAATCAACAAGGCCCCTGAACGGTAGCACCCTAAATAAAATTATCTGGGATATAGAGTATGCTGATCTAAATTCCTTTTGCTAACATATTGGTTTGTTTAATAAATGTACCTGTGCCTTTGGAGCTAATGTGCATAACTGCTCCCTAGTAGTAAAACAGCATTGAGAGCCTCCGCACAGAAAGCCCCTATGGGCACAAAACCCTTCGCAGGAAAAAAGGCTTGTTAGGAAATACAAAAAATATTGCTTTGTGAAACTGTTACTTAATCTGTATTTACTCACTATGTTTTTACTCTTAACGTATTTAGCCTATATAATGAAAGCATAATAGTTAGAGATTTATATAAATAGAAGTTTAGCTTTAATACAAATAATAAGACAATTGTTGATTTAACTGATGATTCTTACTTAGAGCTGAACTTCAGCTTGCTGTTCTATGACTTTATGGAACCACATTCTTTTCTGTTAAGCTCAAGGCATGGAGTAAATTACCAAAAACAGGTTTTACCTTAAAACTTCCTGTTGATAAATTCTTTCCTGATGTGCTCGATACAAAAGTGATCAACCCTTATCAATGGAGAGTCACAAGGTGTTGGCAGGCCACCAGGCCAGAAGATGATGTAAACAAAATCAGGCTTTTTGTAACTAAAGACATGCAACGGCTTTGATGAGGGTCGAAGCTGCTGGCCCATTGAGTTAACTTGATAGGCCCATTAAGATAAACCCATTAAGCTAAGTTGGCATGTTCCTTGAGCTAAGTTGGTATGTCCCTTAAGCTAAATTGGTATGACTCTATACTTTACATTTGTTTCTATATACCACTAAAAATATAAAAGCTGTCTTAAAAACAATAAAGTTGGGAGACACTTGGAAACGCTGAGACTCGCTGTGTCTTCTCATTCGTATCGCCGACGCCGTCCATCCTGAGGGAACTCTGGACCCGCTGGAGCTGGACTCCGGCACTCCAGTATTCTTGCCTGGAGATTTTCACAGAGGAGGGCTACAGTCCATGAGGTCGCAAAGAGTTGGACACAACTGAGTGACTAACAACACCTTATCTTTACATATTTGCTCTGTTCACACTTCTCGGTTTTCTTCTTTGGGGATTCCAATGAGCATACATTGGAATTTTGGCTTTATTTCATATATTTTTGCCAAATCTTTCCAGCATTTCATTTTCACTTCATTTTGCTCAGTATTCTCATCTCTTTCGTGTGGCTTATTATTATTATTTTTTAAAGTAGTGTCTCTTTCCCCTTTTATGAATGCAATAAGCATTTGCTTCTGTGACAGATTTATTTTTCTTTTCTTTTTTGGGGGGTTGCATCAAGAGGAGTTTTTTTTGGTTGCATCATGTGGATTTCAGTTTTCAGATCAAGGATCTAATCCGGGGCCCCTGCAGTGGAAGTGCAAAGTCTTAACCACTGGGCCATGGGGGAAATCTCTTATTTTTCTCTTCTTTTCTTTCCTAAGTTCTATCAGTTGCCAGTGAATTTCCTCCGGCTGTCTGGCCATGCCTTCCCTCAGCCCTCAGATCTCTGTTTACAACCTTGCATTGTAGAGGAAATTGCTTCAGCAATTTTTTTAAAAATTAATTGCAAAATAATTGTTCACAATTTTCATCAGCTTTTGGCTTCACTTTTCTGGTGAGGATTCTTTATCTGTCATCTGTTTTTGTTGTCGCTGTTTACTATCTTCCTTTTTATCATTAATTTTTTTATTGTGGTAAAATATATAATACCACATAAAACCAATCATCAATGGCATTAAGCAAATTTACATGGTTGTACAACCATCACCACCATCCATCTTCAGAACTTTTTCATCTTCTCAAATGGAAACTCTGCTCCCAGTAAACACTAGCTTCCCATTCTTCCTGCCGCTCAGCCCCTGGTAACCACCCTTCAATTTTATCTTTTTTTTTTTAATTGCATTGTGCAACTTGCAGCATTTTAGTTCCCTGACCAGGGATCAAACCCAGGTCCCCTGCAGTGGAAGCACAGAGTCCTAACCGCTGGACCACCAGGGAAGTCTCCAAATTGGACTATCCTAGATGCCTCAGATAAATGGAATCATACAGTATTTGGCTTTTGAAAGTGAAAAAGAAAGTGTCAGTCGTATCTGACTCTTTGCGACCCCATGGACTATAGTCTGCCAGGCTCCTCTGTCCATGGGATTTTCCAGGTAAGAATACTGGAGTGGGTTGCCATTCCCTTCTTCAGGGGATCTTCCTGACCCAGGGATTGAACCCAGGTCTCCTGCATGGCAGGCAGATTCCTTACCGTCTGAACCACCAGGAATTTGTGACTGACTTATTTCAATTAGTTTTGTTAAAATAACTTTCTAGGCTCAAGATGTTTCTGCCTAGTGTGCCACATCAGTAAACCTAAACTTAGACAATTTCCCTGTGTCTGTAAATGGTCTGCTGACCAGAAACACAGTGTATCCAGTCGGCTGAACCCCAAACACCAAGCCATTCTGGGCCTTCTCATCCCAAACAAGGTTGATTATATGGCCCCAGCCAATCAGGTAGTTTGCTTTTCTCGTTCTTGTTCTTTATTCTATAAAAGCTTCTTGCCTCCCACCCTGTTTTACACTCCTCCAAAACGACACTGTCTGCTTCATGAAGTGTTAAAGCTTATTTGTATCACCTAAAATTTTTTCATTAATTATTTTTTAAACAGTGTCAATACAATGTCCTCAGTGTTCATCCATGTAGTTGCCTTGTCAGAAAATCATTTCTTCTTATGTCTGAATAATATTTCATGCTATGGATATGCCACTTTTTATTCAGCCATTCATCCATTAACAGACATTTGGGTTGTTTCCACCTGTTAGCAATTGTGAATAGTGCTAACATGAATATGCATATACAAATATCTGTTCTAGACCGTACTTTCAATTCTTTTGGATATATACCCAGAAGTGGAATTTTGGGATCATATGGTCATTATAATTTTAATTTTTCAAGTAATTGCCGTACCGTTAGCAGTGACCGCACCATTTTATATTCCTGCCAACAATGCACAAGTGTTCCAGTTTCTTCACTGTCTTGACAATACTTGTTGTCCTCTGGAATTTTTGCTTTCTGTTTTCATTTTTTCTGCGTCATATTGTCGGTATGAGATGGTATCTCGTTGTGGGTTTACTTGGCCTTAATGATTAGTGATGTTGAGCATCTTTTCATGTGCTTGTTGGCCATTTGTATATCTTCTTTTCATCTATTCATTTTTGGGTTTGCTGGGTCTTCGTGGCTGCTTGTGGGCTTTCTCTAGTTACGGTGAGCAGGGGCTACTCTCTAGCCGCGATGTGTGGACTTACTGCAGTGGCTTCTCTTGTCGAAGAGCACAGGTTCCAGGCCACGAGGACTTCAGTAATTGTGGCCCACAGGCTTAGCTGGCCCATGGCGTGTGGGCCCATCCTGGATCAGGGATGGAACTCATGTCCCTGCGTTGGCAGCTGGATTATTAACCACTGGACCACCAGGGAAGTTCTATATATCTTCTTTCGAGAAATGTCTATTTAAGTCCTTTGCCCATTTTTTAATTCGATTGGTTGTTTTTTGTTGTTCTTGGGTTAATATTTTTGTGTAGACTGTGTTGGTTGCTTTTCTTATGAGCCAGCTTTTTGTGACATCCAAAGAGAGAAGAAGCCTGGGCTGTGTTCTAGGCTCAGAACTGTTCTTTCTAATCTAGGACCTTCTACATTTCTGATCTGAAAGTGGAAGTGTTAATTGTTCAGTCATGTCTGATTCTTTGCCACTCCATGAACTGTAGCCTGCCAGGCTCCTCTGTCCCTGGAATTCTCCAGGGAAGAATACTGGAGTGGGTTGCCATTCCCTTCTCCAGGAGATCTAACCAACCCAGGGATCGAACCCGGGTCTCCTGCATTGCAGGCAGATTCATTAACATCTGAGCCACCAGGAAAGCCCATATATCTGATCTAGGACCTTCTATTAATACCTTCTACCATCTATTTCTCCTCAGGCAATGGAATTGGCCAGTTTTCAGACTGTTCACAATGCAGATTCTTTTTCTCCTTCCTGTCTTGAGGACAAACTGCTTCTAAATATAGCTTGTCTTACTATGTTTCCTCACTTAGGCATTTAAAAATTTTTTTTTAATTGGAGGATAATTGCTTTGCAGTGTTGTGTTGGTTTCTGCCATACAACAAGGTGAATCAGTTGTAAGTATCTTCAACGCTTCTTGGAATCAATTCAGATTTACTGAAAACCTTATTCTTACTATTTTTTTAAAAGGGATTTTTTTGTAATTTTGTACTTTGGGAATGCCCTCCCCTTGAAGAGGCACAGTTTTTCCTGAAATCTTCAATCGTCACTCACTTTTTCTGCAATCTGCAATTATCGGCATCTTCTCCCCTTTCCTCTCAAAGCCCTGCTCCTTCCCATTGCTTTCGGCATCCTTCTAATCTATTTTACCTAGTTTCCCTATTTTCTAATAGATGGTGCCTGTATCCTTTCTTTGTTGCTTTGGATAATTGCCAAGAAAAGACACCGATAGCTTGATCCATTCTTCTTTACACAGAAGAAGTTTCTAAGTGTTATATCAAAATGGAGATAGGAAAGACTTGACATCAAAGGAAATACCCTTCCCCCTACTTCTCCTGCTTCTTGGGCAACTTCCTCTGCATCTTTAAAAGGTTCCTTTCATTCCTTATTTCCCTCCCTAGGGTTTCATCCCAAGCTTTCTTCCCTCACAGTTATGAACTCCCAGGCCTGAGTCACTGGGTCTCAGCGCTGTAGGAAGTCGCTGCCTCTCTGAATGACTGTGAAGTCTGTTTTCTCCTCTCTGGGGTGAAGCCACATCTCTGGCCCAGGACCCACTGTCATCTGTAGAAAGAAAAGCACCCAGGAACCTCAGAGGCCCCATGACTGCAGCCCCGACTGGACTCCACCCAGGAAACCCTCTCCTTTTCCTGGCACATTCTTTTCACCACAGTGCACCGTCTCAACCGACAGTGGATGACACTGGAAATTGAGGAATGACTGGCCCCTCAGTGTGGGTGATCCCAACTCCTCAGGTGAAGGTGAGGGTCTGACGTCCCACTCCTGCCCTATTTCCCTGAGACCCAGCTCCCACTCTTCCTACAGTTACAGACATCTCATCCTGGGTCCCTTAGCTACAGGGACCGTATTTTACAAACTGAATCAGAAGGTATATTCAGAGCAGGATACAACAACTGTGTTACCTCCTCTGGCCCCTGCCACTCTCAGCTGGCAGGCTTCTGTGGTCAATTTGGGGGTCATCTCCTGGTTGTGCAATCAGGACCCCCAAGAAGCACCTGAACTTGGCCTTGGTCCAGCCATGCTTCCTTACTCGGTGGTCCTTGACGGAGGTATTAGCACAAGGACATTGGTGGCGGGAAGGCAGAAAGCACATCCTCTTCTTCTGGTTTGGACCTGAACTTCCAGAGCAGAGTCTCTGGCAAAATGGATTTAGTGATAAGGCTTTCAGTCCAAGAGAGCCTCTCCTTTGCTTTAAATCCAAACCCAGGTTTCAGGAGCATGCTCGCCTCCAGCTAGTGAACAGATATGGGAGGGAGGAGAGACAAGGGTGCGAGGCAGAGGAGCCCAGCCAGGGACCACATCCTGGTTGAGGATGGAGGAGGAAGCAGAGAGAGCTAGCATTCTGAGCCTTTGTGAGCAAGTCTTGAATAGAGTGGCCGTGGTTGGGGCTAGATGTGGCCCCTCGGCGTCAGGGAATCTAAGCCAGAGGACTATCATGCCGTCCTTGGGGGAAGTGAGGAAAAGCAAGCTTCTTCCCAGGTAGTGGGGTATTCTGAGCTTTCCCAGCAGAAGATACACTGTAACTGCAGAAATGTGATGGAATACAAAATAGGATAACTCCTGAAACCAGCTGGGAAAGTGATGAAACATGGTCAGAGTTCTATCTCATCTCTAATCCTATGTGTCAATCACAAACCTCTCAGAGAGTGTTTACTAAAACGGGGAAGGAAACAGCCTGGCCCGTCTCCTGGAGACCAGAACCCCCCCCCACCATTTGACTTGACTCTGCCTTTTCTCTGCCTTAGTCCTGCTCACTCCCCAATCACCCCTTCCCCAAAATGAAGCAGCGTTCTCTCCCCAAGGCCTCTTCTAGGCCAGGACAGGGGAGACTGTCAACCATGGTAGTATTGTGAACTATGAGTCCTTATTCTAATGTGCCCCAGTAGCTGTCACTTGCCAGAGGAGGAGATGGTTGGATGGCATCACTGACTCAATGGACATGAGTTTGAACAAACTCCTGGAGATGGTGGAGGACAGGGAGGCCTGGCTGCTGCAGCCCATGGGGTCACAAAGAGTTGGACATGACTTAGTGACTGAACAACAACAACACCAGGTACCTGCAGATAAGAAGGCAGAGAGGACTTCCTTGGTAGTCCAGTGGTTAAGAATCTGTCTGCCAATGCAGGGGATGCGGGTTTGATCCCTGGTCGGGGAACTGAGATCCTGCACGCCACGAGGCAACTAAGCCCATGTGCTGCAGTTACTGAGCTCTCACTTGTGCTCTGTAACTAGAAACCCCAGTGCAGTCAAAATTTACATAAACAAACAAGAAAACAGAGTCATTTCTACCTTCCAGAAGCTGTTCTGGGCAGTCATGCTAAACCACTCACTACATCAGCTGAAACCTACTCACCATGTGCATCTGTGAAGCATATAGAAACCAAAGAAAAAGCAGGATTCTTAAAATAGGGTGACTTGAATCAAAGTGGAAGAATTATGACCATCAGTTCAGTTCAGTTCAGCCGCTCAGTCGTGTCTGGCTCCTTGCGACCCCATGAATCGCAGCACACCAGGCCTCCCTGTCCATCACCAACTCCCGGAGTCCACCCAAACTCATGTCCATTGAGTCAGTGATGCCATCCAACCATCTCATCCTCTGTCGTCCCCTTCTCCTCCTGCCCTCAATCTTTCCCAGCATCAGGGTCTTTTCAAATGAGTCAGCTCTTTGCATCAGGTGGCCAAAGTATTGGATTTTCAACTTCAACATCAGTCCTTCCAATGAACACCCAGGAATGATCTCCTTTAGGATAGACTGATTGGATCTCCTTGCAGTCCAAGGGACTCTCAAGAGTCTTCTCCAACGCCACAGTTCAAAATCATCGGTTCTTCAGCGTTCAGCTTTCTTTATAGTCCAACTCTCCCATCCATGCATGACCACTAGAAAAACCATTTTTTTTTATGACCATACGTAATAATAATTAATATTAGTAGCACTAATAAGAAAAGGGTATCAAATTGGGTGAAAATCAGATTGGAAAAATTTTCTGCCTACAAGAGATATCCTGAAATAAAATGCCACAAAAGTCTAAACTAATAGTTAGGAAAACTTATCACAATGTAAATTTTTTAAAAGATGACAATATTAATATTTAACAATTTATCCAAACTTTGTCTTACTAGGTGCTCAGTTGTGTTCCTTGCACTAAATGCCTTTTATCCAAGTTGGAGATTTTATAGTGATAAAAGAATGAGTCATACAGATGTCACATTACTGTTTTTACTTTACTGGTTTTTATTATGAAAGCAGGACATGATTCTTGAGTGAAAATTACAGGTGTGGGTCCCCCTCCCCGCAACCTCAACACCTCTCCCCAAGCTGAGCCTGCTCAGCTGTGTCTCCTTCCAGAAGTTTCCCTTAGGCCTATACCACGCATTGAATACTTAAAAAAATGGAGATTATATTCTTCAATTTTTTTTCTTTTCTTAATATATTCTGGGTCGTTTTCCAGGTCACTTCATGTAGATTCGCCTTGTTCTTTTTGTGTGTGTGTAAGCCTTTTATAATTATTTTTAAAAATGTATTTATTTGGCTATGCTGAGCCTTAGTTGCAGCACCTGGTATCTTCAGTCTTCCTTTTGATATACAGGATCCAGTTCCCTGACCAGGGATAGAACCCAGGCCGCCTGCATGAGGAGAGTGGAACCTTAGCCACTGGACCACCAGGGAAGTTCCAAGCCTTTATTTTATATTGTTGTCTTTATGCACGCAGTTCCCCTGCATGCATATTTCAGATTGCTTCTATTTCTTTTTACCACTTCAAGAAACTGGTGGACATCCTTATATGTGTTTCTCTGTGTACATGCCATTGCAGGATGAATTTCTAGAGGGAGGGTGTTGACTTTCAGGCATATGTACTTTTATGCTGTGATCACCGTTTCAGAAATTACATCATTTTATGCTCCCACAAGTGTTTAAGAGGGGACACTCTCCTCTTTCTTTCTCAGCAACATAGGTTGCTTTCATTCTTTTTACTTTTGCCAAAGTGATCAAGAAAATGGGGCCTTGCTGAGGTCTAAATTGCATTTTTGGGCAGACTAATGATGTTAAGTATCTTTTCATATATTTATCGGCCATTGTATTTCTTCAGTAAAACACCTTTTCAATGGGCGTGAGAAATACCTATTTACAGGAAGTGAGAACCAAGTGCAGTTTGAAATGCCAAGAGTTTTGTTATTACTTCTTAAGTCTTTAAAAAAGAATAGGCATGGAGGCGGGGTGGGAGAGCCAGGTTTCAGGAGTGGGGAAGAGAAATGGAGTTATGTTTATGAATCACATTAAAAACATAAAAAAATAAAAAGTGTACCATGAAGATGTGGTGACACTAAGCAAGATTGTAAGTTTTTTTAAGCTTTCAGAAAATAAGCAGTTTTCATGTTAGGAAAATTGTCCCAGAAATAGAAAACATATTATACTATTGAGTTCATTTCTATGAAGCAAATATAACAGTAATAATAAACCTTGATTACCAAGAAAGACAACTCATTATCATTTGTGGCTCTAAAGATGAACATATTGAACACACTGCTAGAAAATAAAATCTATAACATACTGATGCAAAATTCTGCAATAACAAAGTTGAGGTTTTTATGAACTATAAGGAAAATTTGATATACGGAAATTTATGCACATAATATACTATATTCATGGGCTAAATAGGAAAGGAAAATTATGGTCATCTCATTGGAGTCTGAGAATTCAGCACCTAATCCTAATACAAATATTTAAATCTAGGAATAAAACATACTGCCTTTTCATGAAGAAAAGTGGTTTTTGTAAACCAGCTGCCAACAATACTGGAGTCAGTTTCATAAAATTAAATAATTTAGGAATCAAGCTAACCCAATAAGGTATGGAACCAAAATAAGAAAAATAAATATTAAAAAATAGAAAAGAAAACCAGTAACAGGTATTCATGAAATATTCATTTCATAGTTATAATTAGTAAAAATTCAGCAAAGCACAAGGGAAGTATTTAAAATGAATAATATTTCTACAGAGTAACAAAACAAGTTAGAAAACATGACATTATAAGATATTATTCATAGTAGCCTCAAAACAATTCAAAGTACCAAGGAAATAATGTTAGCACAAATGCAAAGAAGCAACAAATCTTAAATGAAAAAACGAAACGAGAAGCCCTGGGGAGGCCATTATTAATAATAATAATGTATATTATTAATCACACTATGTACAGAAATTAAAAGATGCTTGCTCCTTGGAAGAAAAACTATGACCAACATAGACAGCATATTAAAAAGCAGAGACATTACTTTGGTGACAAAGGTCCATCTTGTCAAAGCTATGGTTTTTCCAGTAGTCATATATGGATGTGAGAGTTGGGACCATAAAGAAAGCTGAGTGCCAAAGAATTGATGCTTTGAACTACAGTGTTGGAGAAGACTCTTGAGAGTCCCTTGGACTGCAAGATCAAACCAGTCAATCTTAAAAGGAAATCAGTCCTGAATATTCATTGGAAGGACTGATGCTGAAGCTGAAGCTCCAATACTTTGGCCACCTGATGTGAAGAGCTGACTCACTGGAAAAGACCCTGATGCTAGGAAACATTGAAGGCAGGAGGAGAAGCGGATGACAGAGGATGAGATGGTTGGATGGCATCACCGACTCTATGGACATAAGTTTAAGCTAGCTCCGGGAATTGGTGATAGACAGGGAAGCTTGGCAAGCTGCAGTCCATGGGGTTGCAATGAGTCGGACACGACTGAGCAACTGAACTGAACTGATATACTGAAATCTTCCCAATGGCCCACATTTGCAAATACAACAGCAAATAACTTCCTGTATCAAGTTTGACTAAAAAGATAAGTTGTCCCCAGCCCCTGCATGGGTGTCACTGCCCACAGAAGTGCATGAAGCCAGAAAACAGAGGGGGACAAGTTGACCACTGGCCTGGTCACTGGTCAGAGTGGAGACATCAACCAGGACAGAATCAGTGCCATTTTATAAAAAACATGAATACCCCAATGGGCCACAATAAAGGAGTGTTTCTATAAACACAAAGGTACATCCTCTCTTGTTGAAACAGCATAGTCACCAAAAATATCCTCATGACAATTGTGTAGCAATATGAAAAATACTTGTCTTATAATATTACTACAACTAAAAAATAAGACATACGGGGACTTCCCCGGTGGTCTGGTGGTTAGGACTTGGAACTTCCACTGCTGGGGCCCAGATTTGAAACTTGGTCAGGGAACTAAGATCCCACAAGCCATGCAGCATGGCAAAATAAAATAAATAAAAACACAAAATGATAAGTATGTAATAAAATTCATGAGGAAAAGAATATGCATTGGAAAAACAGGTAAATGAATAAAACAAGAGTTATGTTGTGGTCTTAGGAGTGGATCTTTAATTATATTGAAAATAATTTCAAGTGATTTCTGAGCAACAAAAGGTGCAACAGAAGAGTCTTTAAACAAGGATAACTGTGCAACACTGCCTGTGTTGGGGAGGAAAAATAACTTGCCCTCTACCTTTCAGTGTTCTGGAGTGAAATCCCTGGAATAAAAGACAGGTTAACCACAGAGAAACAGACAGAAGTTAAGGAGGGGGAGGCTTCTGGGAAGCTGGAATCCTAGGTTCTTAGGCTAATTCCATTACTACTTGGCTTATAATCTAGGGGATGTCAACCTGCCCTTGGGACCAGCTTTTTCCTCTGTGATGGGGAAGGTGGGATTCACTGATGGTGCAAATGTGGTAGATAAGCACTTATCTTCTGTGTTGGGCCTGCAGAAAGCATCACAGGCCAGCCACAACATTCTCAAACAGCCTGGATGCAATGTCCCAGTTCTCCCTGCGAAAGTGGTCCAGACACCCTCAGCAACAGTGGCAGGGGAGTTCATGTCTCTTTGCCATCTATGTGCAGATCAGCTCTACGATGAAGGCTGGAAAGGGGCTGAACTCCTAGGTGTATGGAGATGTCCAAAAGAAAATGCTAACTTATCCTTCTTTTAAAAATTGAAGTATAGCCAATGTATCAATCTTAAGGGAGATCAACTCTGAATACTCGCTGGAAAGACTGATGCTGAAGCTGAAGCTCCACTATTTTGATTATCTGATGAGAACAGACAACTCATTGGGAAAGTCCCTGATGCTGGGAAAGATTGAGGGCAGAAGGAGAAGAGGGCGTCAGAGGATGAGATGGCTGGATGGCATCACAGAGGCAATGAACACGAACTTGGGCAAACTCTGGGAGATAGTGAGGGACAGGGAGGCCTGGCGTGCTGTAGTCCATGGGGTTGCAAAGAGTAGGAAATGACTGGGCAGCTGAACAACAACAACATAGCCAATGGACAATAGAATGTAAGTTGCACAAATACAGTGATTCACAATTTTTAAAGATTCTATTCCATTTATAGTTATTATAACATATTGGCTATATTCCCTGCATTGTACAATATTCCATGTATATTATTTATTTTATATATAGTAGTTTGTTCTCCTTTTTCCTGTTTCTTGTCCCTTCCCCTTCCCTCTTTCCTCATTCGTTCATTCGACAGATTTTAATTAAAGGAGGCCTGTGACTGGACATGGAACAATAGACTGCTTCCAAATTGGGAAAGGAGTACGTCAAGGCTGTATATTGTCACCCTGCTTTTTTAACTTATATGCAGAGTACATCATGAGACATGCCTGGCTGGATGACTCCCAAGCTGGAATCAAGATTGCCAGGAGAAATATCAATAACCTCAGATATGCAGATGACACCACCCTTAGGGCAGAAAGCGAAGAAGAACTAAAGAGCCTCTTGATGAAAGTGAAAGAGGAGAGTAAAAATGTTGGCTTAAAACTCAACATTCAAAAAACCAAGATCATGGCATCCAGTACCATCACTTCATGGCAAATAGATGGGGAAACAATGGAAACAGTGACAGACTTTATTTTGGGGGGCTCCAAAACCACTGCAGATGGTGATTGCAGCCATGAAATTAAAAGACACTTGCTCCTTGGAAGAAAAGCTATGACCAACCTAGACAGCATGTGAAAAAGCAAAGACATTACTTTGCCAACAAAGGTCTGTCTAGTCAAAGCTATGGTTTTTCCAGTAGTCATGTATGGATGTGAGAGTTGGACTATAAAGAAAGCTGAGTGCCGAAGAATTGATGCTTTTGAACTGTGGTGTTGGAGAAGACTCTTGAGAGTCCCTTGGACTGCAAGGAGATCCAACCAGTCCATCCAAAAGGAAATCAGTCCTGAATATTCATTGGAAGGACTGATGCTGAAGTTGAAACTCTAATACTTTGGCTACCTGATGCAAAGAACTGACTCATTGGAAAAGACCCTGATGTTAGGAAAGATTGAAGGCAGGAGGAAAAGGGGACGACAGAGGATGAGATGGTTGGATGGCATAACCGACTCGATGGACATTAGTTTCGGTAAGCTCTGGGAGTTGGTGATGGACAGGGAAGCTTTGCGTGCTGCAGTCCACAGGGTTGCAAAGAGTTAGACACAACTGAGCGATTGAACTGAACTGTGAGAGGGGCCAAGGATTTAAGGAAATGTTCCCAAATGTTGGAATCACCTGGCAAGGCTTTAAGAAATACTGATGAGTGGGTGGGTCTTACTTCCAGTGATAGGGATTTCATTGGTCTGCAACATGACTCAGCGTGGGAAGTTTTCAAAGATCTGCAAGTAATTCTGTTGAGTTTGGGAACTGCTGCATTAAGGCATGAGGTCCTTTCTTTCTGACTCTACTGCATAATATACTTTTACTCTGTGGATACATGTTCTAGCTTCTTAATAACCATGGGCAGATTTGGGGGGTAAACCATGAGACACAGGATTCATCTTCTGAAGGGTCTTGCTGGTCTCTTCCCTTGCCTGTCATGGAGCACAAGCTTAGGGCAGGTCCCACAGGGCACTGAAGACATTATGGGAGAAAATACAGTCTCTGTTCTACTGGCACTGGAGGCTCAGCAGGGGTATGTATCCCAGATAAGCTTTTAACAGGAGAGGTAAGTGGTAGGAACAAGGAGAGGCCAAGGGGGATGGGGTGCTGTGGAAGCCCCATCTTCTTCTGGGCTAGGCAGGCTCTGAGGGGAGGGGAGGGAGTACCTGAGGGTGAGAAGCTGGTGCCTTGCCATTCTGTTGTCACCACATGGAATCCTGGGCCTGGGCCTTTGCCAATCACCTCACTGAGCACTCTCTGCCCATTACCTACATGCATTTCCAGCCAAAGGGGCTGTTCATTAAGTTATTTGATGCACACGTGTTAATTGAGTACCTCTGTGCTGGGCATCACACCAGATCCAGCTGTGAACTAGGCAGACAAGGACGGGGTACATGAAGGGAGAGCATTACCTCACCCAGCCCTGTAATCTCTGGGCAAGCATGCGAGCCTTCAGGGAGACGCCAGTGATGCTATAGAAGTGAACACACTACTTCCTTCTCCTTTATGTCCTAGTTAGTCACCCTGTCCCATGAAAACCTTGTGTGCCAGAGGCAGAATGCCAGTCTTTGACTATGCCTGCAAAGACGCTCCCATCAATGACAACACAGGCAGATCTGTCATGGTTCCTGATCGCCCCTGGGGATACCAGGAACACCTGGGGTGGAAGGAAAGTTTGTCAGAGACCAGATTTTCAGTGTGTACAAGTGGGGCTGGAGACCAAGAAGACCTAAATATTCATGTGAATTTCAACTGACATTGGGACATATTCAGAACACACATATTTTCCAAATTTTATAAAACCCCTACAGTATATTTATGATTAAAATGAAAAAAAAAATCCTTTAAAATCAACTATGCTCTGCGACTGGGCTACATCCTTCCTTGCCCTGCCCCCGCCCCATCTCTCATCACAGCCCACAGCACTGCTGAGATCTGATCTACTTTCCCGTTGCCCGGAGAGGAAAAGTCAGCAATTTGAGAGAAGCCTTTACTGAGACATAGTTATCCCTTTATCTCAGCGGAATTTAGAACCGTGAAAAACTGGACACAGTTGAAATGTTCCAACACTAGGAGTCAAGACTCGTTAAATATAAACCATTCGTCCACTGGAGAGAACATAGTGTAGTGATCAAGAGGATGTTCACGGGAGCCATTAACTGGATTCACATGGAAAATGTTTATTTTAGCAAGTTAGGTGGACAAAGCAGGGTGAACATTGTATATGCACTTTCTTACTTAGAACCTAACCAGGGGAAATACATCTCTCAAACCTGGGAGAAAAGAAAAAAAAACCTTGTAAGGAAGCTGAGCAAGGTCACACTGCAGCTATGGTGGTGGCTGTTTAGTCGCTCGGTTGTGTCCGACTCTTGACACCCTGTGGACTGTAGTCCACCAGGCTCCTCTATCCATGGGATTTCCCAGACAAGAATACTGGAGTGGGCTGTCATTTCCTTCTCCAGGGGATCTTCCTGACCCAGGGATCGAATCCGCATCTCCTGCATTGCAGGCAGATTCTTTACCACTGAAGGGAAGCTATGGTTATTTAGAGGTCGTTTGGTTCCTTTTTCCCTTTGATGTGATTCCTATGGTGTGAATTAGTTTTATGAATTGGAAATAGATAATACATCAAAAATACTTTTTTAAAAACAGAGGACCAACTCAGGGTCTGCTGGTCTTAACTCAGCTTCCTCCATCAGTCGAACAGTCTCACCCTCACTAGTGTTGGAGGTCACAGTGGGAGGAGCACGAGGGTGTCTTCTTGGGAGGCCACTCCCATGATGCTCACTTTGGCTGAAAACCACGATATCGAGTCTTTTGGGTTTCTGGATCGAATTCTAAGGAAGGGTGGCTGAGGAAGCCCAGGGAAGAAGGAAAAGGCTCGGGAGCTTGCGTGGCAGCCAGGGAGCCAGGGGAGAGATGGCAGAGGGACACCACCTGGAGGCAGTTTCTGAAGCAGGCGAGGGTGGCAGTGAGGACACATGGAGAGGATGGAAGAGCAAGAAGGGAAGGGGAAAATTTCAGAGGGAGAAACAGGAAGGCAGCTCCTGAGGAGATGGAGAGCAGGTCTCTCCTTCAGGGAGCATTGCATTTGCTGCCTTTCTTTTTCCATCTTAGAATTCGAATCCAACCTCTATCTTTGGAGCCTCAGGGGGAGGCAACAGTGGGATCACTGAGGATCAACACACGCAGGACAAGCCAAAGAATGGTGTTTCTCTCTTTTATTTAAAAACAGTGCTTCATTACCATTTGCAAAGGCAGAGGCAGTGCTCTTCCTTTGCTTAGAGTTTATAAAAGCCAGCAACATGATCAATAATTTATACACATGTATAGTAATACAAAAAAAAAAATAAGGAATCAAAGCTAAAGATCTAACTACTCCGACCTTCACAATTCCAGCTACTTGATAATAATAGGAGTAACCCAATGAATACTGTATGGTCTAAAAGCTACTATACAATATGATTCTTAACGAGAGGGGAGGGATTAGAGACTGTCACAAAGCCCTGGGTGCTTCTCTGGAGTTGGCAGGGAAACAGGACCCTGGGCAAGCAGCTCGGGTGTCCTAGGAAGTGATTCTAGGGGGGCGGGGAGGGGAGGGAGAAAAGGTGAGGCGGTGGATTATACAAGCATCCCATGGGAGGCCCCGTGCCCTGCAGGTACCTGTTTTGCCATGGCAACGGGAGGGGGCCTGAGAAACTCCAAGTAGGGATGGTTCCGTCCCTGCCATGGGGAGCGGGGAGAAGAGGGGAGGTTTGCTGGCGATTTTAGCCTTGCAGAGATTTGGACTGAAAAGCTCAGAGACTCAGGTGGGTCAGCCTGTCGGGGACAAGCCAACCCACCCTGCTCTCTCAGCACTCTGCAGCCCTAGCTTAGTGTGTCAGCCCCAGGTTTGCTCCAGCTGTTCACAAGCAGAATTATAACACAAGGAGAAAACAATTCATATCCCGTAGGGGGAAATAAAAAGGATCAATTCATCACTCGATATATAATACAGCCAAAATGAGCTGCCAAAACTTTGCACACACACACACAAAATACTGTGAACAGAAAAATACAAGAAAAATGAAGAAGCTGGGGGCCTGGCGGGGTATTGATGCTGCTTAAAGCACTCATCGGTCCCCAGAAAAACCAAACCAAAAAACATTTTTTAAAAAATTCAAAAACGTTATGTACCCCCTGGGAATCTGGCATTGGTAACAGGGGTGGGGAGCTGGGGTACAGGGTTGGGGGGAGAAAAGAGAATCGCTGTTCCCTTTTTGCTGGCGAGTGTGAGCTGAGCCCTCACCACACCGGCTGGTGTGTGAGTCATTGCCAGGTGGGACCCCTCCAGCTGGCGGTCCCCTTAAAGGCCAGGTCTGAGTGGTGACCGATGAGCAGTTCTCTCCGTTACCAAGCCCTGCCAACCAGCACTACCATGGCTGAAGTGATCGACCGTTTTCCTGAGTAAACTGTAACTGGCTACAGTTCTGGTAACTTGGAGAACTCAGCTGCTGCGGCCACGGGCCCATGGGCCGTGCTCGAGGGCTCCTCTGGCCCCCTCGGCTCCTCCTTCCTAGTGCATTGGAGTTGGGAATTGGAGAATTTGCTGTGGCCTGGTCTGTAAGCCTTATTTTAAAGACGGGGGCCAGGGACTCGATGGCAGCCGCTGGACCGGAGGGCATGCCCCGGCTGAGGACACCCAGAGTCTACTTGGGAAGGGCCCTGCTCCTCACTCCAGCTCCTGGATGGCTACTGCCTGGTTGATCAGTCAGGCGAGGATGAAGGAAGAACACAGGAGAGGGGAAAGGGAGGGAAGAGGCTTTCAGACAGTAACATTTCCAAAAAAATAGTGTTTTATGCAACAGAGCATCAGGCTTCACCGGTGGATACTACAAACGGTCAAACATTTTCAAGAGCATGACAAAAGAAAAACACACAAGCTTACGTTGGATGTTCACCTTGCCCACTATATATTTTTTTTCCTATCTTAAAACAGTGCAAACAGTAACTTATGCTTTTAAAACACCACTACCCCTTCCCCACCCACCAAAGTCCCTTTCCTCCTATCTTCTTGGGGAAACAAGTCTGTGACTTTGCACATGTTACTGTGCTATAGGGGGTTGCAAGCAGCAGAGAAGCGGCGGGCTTGGTGGAAGGGGGCGGTCCCCAGGGCTCCCCCTTCCCCTCCCTACTGCTCCGCCCTGTCCTCTCTGGGCTCATCCTCCTGCTAGAGGGAAGGGGGCTGCCCAGCCCTTCCTGCAGATAGATTTGGAGGGTGCTCCTGCCCCGAGTTCGCACCTCCCTCCTATCTGGAAGCTACGTGACTAGTTAGAGGGTGGCGGTGACTCAAACTTCTCTGCCAGAACTCTAGGAAAGTAGAACCTAAACTAAGAGCAGTTCAGCCCCTGAGGAGTCACTTGTCAGGAAAAGCTGCTATCACTGATTTCCACTGAATAGAGCCCCACTAGCTCCCCTGAAACTAAGAGCTGAGCCCCAGTCCCCTTCTTTTTCAAGGAAAGATAATATTGGCTCAGTTCCACCCGTGGCTGCTGGAGGAGGATGGTGCTGGTAGGTTTTGTAAAACCTGAGAGCCTTAAAAATGATGAATCACAACAGCTGATCAGGGTCAGTGGGAGTTGAATTATGTAATATAAAGGATTCTGAAGAAGCTCTGAGGACAGCTCTCTGGGCTGAAAGATGGATATTCAGATAAAGGTGTTTACTAGAGGGTTCCTGGAAGGAGCCCAGCTTCTAAGAGTTAGAAGCATGGTACAGAAGTCTACATGGTGACCTACAGTCAAGCTGTCGAAGTCACTCGCGTGATTCAGCGCGGATAAGTTTTCTAGACTTATCCACCAGCATCCTCTAACAAACTCACGAGACACCAACTCTCTTCTGACTTTGTTTCCGAGTCCACTGGGAACGAGGGTCAGGAAGAAACAGGCACTGACGGTTCAAGGAACCTGCCTCTGATGAAGCTGCCTGTGAGGAGTCTCAAAGTTCAGAAGCTGATGGGGTAGGTTGATGCCAGTAAACTGAGGTGCTTCAAGAGCCCCAATCAGTGCTGACACTGAAAACCAAAGGCCCTTTAATAACCCTTTAATAACTATTTAGTCTTTCTTAGTAAAGGGAGCTGAAGGAAGCAGTGCTAACACCATCCCTGGAAGTGCAGCAGAGGCCCGCTGGGCAACAGAGCCTGCCTACGAGTCCTCAGCCAGAGCCAGCTGAACTGAAATGTATGAAAGCTCAGGCCTCTGCCTTTTTTAAAAAGGGCGGTGGAAGCTGCCTTCCCTGCCTTTCCCATTACCCTTCCCTCTCTCTGGAAAAAAGAAAAGAAAATCCTTGAACTCACTGCCCTGTTCTCTTTTGCCACGGATACGACTGCTTAGAATTTGGCCTTGTCTCCACTGAAGCAGTGACTCACCATTTGTAAGAATGGCCCCTGTGTGAACAGGACACAACATTTCTCTCAGTTTCTTTAGTCAGTAAAAGCTCTCCCTCAAAACAAAAGCGAAAGAAAGAAAAATCCTCTCTGCCCCTAGTCCCTCGGACTGTGAAAGCCCCACATCCCATTCCCCCACCCCAAACTGAAATATTTATATACACACAAGAAAAATTGTCTTAACAGCAACAAACCAACTTTGGCTTGGGGAGGAGAACCCTTAGAAAATGGCCAATGGCTGGGCAGTCTGGCGTACTCTAATCGTGCATTCCTCCCCAGAATCAGTAAGATTGCATCGAGGCCTCTAGCTTCCTTGATGTCTCCCCTGGTTTCAGGGAAGCCTCTCTCCCAGTTATTAGGAGAGAAAGGATTCTGAAGGGGCAAAAGATATGTATTATACATGACAGGTCAGCCCCCCCACCCCACCCCAAGACAGATCCCTCTGCTTACAAAGAATGCTTGATGTTGTCATACGTCAGTCATTTTAATTCAGGGACAAGAATCAGGATCAGGCAAGAACACGTGTGGAGGCAGGAGTAAAAAAAAAAAAAAAAAAATTAAAACAACAACAACAAAAGAACAACAAACCAAAACAAATCCATAACAAACCAGAAGCTCCATGTCTCTGAATTGCTCCCTTTAGCAGCTATCCCGTGGGTGAAAGGTCACCCTAGTACCAATGTGAATAGACCAGGGAGCCAAATGGACCGTGCTTTTCCATTTGCTAATGCCTTCATTTTGGAAATACTGCAGGACCTTTGTCTTTAACAGCTAATAGCTAGAAGAGAAGCACAGCCCCCCTGCCCTGATAACAGACAGAAAATCGAAGCTGGGTAGTGTAGCAGGGACTCACTGTGTGGCCACATGAGTGGCTCTTTCTGGCAACATACGAGGTCCTGGCCATTTCAGACCCTCCTTCCTGTATGGGAGGGAGGGAAGCAGCCTCAGGGGCTTCAGTTTCACGTCCTGTAGTGTTCACAAATACCAAGTGGTCCAGGTGCTCAGCCGGCTGTCTTTGGAGGATAATGAGAAGCTGGGTGAAATGGCCATGAGGGCTCCAGACTGTGGACAGAGAAGTGACTTGTACAGGCTCTGGAAGATGAAAAGTCCTATGGCTTTGGAGCTCATACAAAGTGCCTTTGCCTGCCCTTACACGCCCTGCTCACCAAACCTTCAGGGACAGTTGATCTAGGGCTCGGTGCTTTATCTTTTGCCAACAAAGCCTATATTACATGTTTTACACTCTGTGGTGACTTTCTGATGCAACAGAAAGACTGGGAATACCAGGGCACCTTGTCAGGCATCATCTAACACCCCTTTTCTTGCCCTCATCCTCTTCACTGGCACTCGACAATTTGGACTTCTAGCCCGCAAGCCGTGCCCAGACCTCTGGGGAAATCTGGCCACTGACTATTTATTCTTCTATCCCTGGGTCCTAAATTCTTGAATCTTGAGGACATGGGAGCAGGGTGTTAGTAAACGGAGAGATGAGCTAAGCGGTGGTTCAAAGAAAGGGAAGAAGCCCAGCAGGAACACTAGGGTTTACAGGAAAGAAAGAATGATCTTTCTCAGACTCCAGAGTTCATTCTGAGACCGGATGCCTAATGAGGTGTTTATTATCCACAGTCTGAGCGCATGTTTGGAAATATTAATACTATAATTCCAAAAACCATGCCAACTATCTCAGGCTGTGCATGTTAAGATGATTGTAAAAAGAATGGAGAAGACAGGAGGGAAGAGGAGAGGAAAGTGTCTTTGTGATTCTCCTGCTTTGCAAGCACACATTCCTATCATCTATTAGCATGTGGATTCCAGCCACAGCCAATCAGAATGGCCTGCCAAAGACCAGAAACTCAGAAGACTAGAAGGATATCCTGTTGCAGAAAGGTCTCTTCTACTTCTGCTTGTCCCCCAGCCAGTCAGCACCAGATTCACTTTGGTAATCCTGTCTGCTGATTTCTGATCAGATGCATTTATCAGCTCCTAATGTCTCTCCTTCCTCATTAACTGCCTCTTCCGTGATTGATAGAATAAGCTAAGCACGGACATACAGACATGGAAATGCATTTTTTTTTTTTACCACAGTTAAAAAAAAAAGAAAAAAAGAAAAAAATGCACAATCTTTGGAACGAAAGAATTAAAGGCAGAAATTTAAAGGAAAAATACATATTCAAAGAACATAGTGAGGTATAAAAAAGTATTCTCTCTTTTTTTGTGGTTTTTTTTGTTTGTTTGTTTGTTTTTCCTCTTCATCTTGCTATAGAGTTCCTCTACTAGTAAATATTGCAATAGCCAGGCCTCATGAACTGGGGGGCTGTCCCACTTGCGGGGGTCTCACGTCACTTCAGTAGGGGGCAAATCGGCTGTAGCCACCTCGGTATAAACTCGCCTGCAGTAATTAAAGACACAAAAATTATTAAAAGGTTGATGAGAGAAGCATTATGAAAGAAGACATATGTCCTGAGAAGGGATTTGGAAAAACAGCTTCCTTAGAAGCTTCAAAGCAACTGGTTAGATAGTGTCTAGCGCATGAGGTCAGGAAACTAACTTCTGTCTCTACAATGCTCAAATCGGGACCCAAATATTTATTGCCGACCTGATATTCTCAAGGGGAGGGGATCATAACGATTCATTTCATTATTTACACGGATTAGCACAGAAGAGAAACTGTGCAGCTTAAAACCAGGTCTGTAAATAGGTGGACTTTGAAAAGGATGTGTCTTGTTTACCTTGATTATTTCAACATAATCGTGACCTAAAGCAGATTGCTGACTTTACCTTTCTACCCATTACCTGACAATGGAGAATATGGTACTTCTGATTACTATCACTGTCATATCCCATGCTTGAGATGGTGCTGGATTTAAACCTGAGTTAATCTTTCAATGAATAAAGCCTATTGCCTCAGTAATTTATAAAAAAAACAACAACCAGGTTGTTTCTTGACATACTGATTTTTATCGTTTTATATATATATATGTATATATAGCTGGGGTTTTAGCTGGACTTTATTCCTTTAATCATTATCAAATGATTTATCTTTTTCAATCAAAAGTTCCTTAGGGCCACATCACTCCTTGGGTCATTCTTTTAGTATAGGATTTATAATATTTGGGCACTAAATAAAACCTTAGGAATTCTCATCCCTTTCTTTATATTGTATGTCCCTACCTCAATTCTGACACCTCCCCCAACCCCCGCCCAGACCTTATTACTTCCTCCTACAGATTCTCATCAGTAGATTCAGTGTGGAAAATGGCAGGCTCTCGAACATCCTTTATGTCTTAACTGGGACCCATCATCTGTATCCCTCTCAGACATGGTCACCCGTGTTCCCAGGCCCTTGGCAGAGAAACTCTGGCATGAGGTGGCATCTCTGTGGACTGGCCACTGCTGAATCCAGTAAGTCCTGGTCACTGGACCTGGAGGTGTCCTGGGGGATTATTCTAGATGAGCTCTATGGACGCTTTGTATATTTCTAAGAAAATACTGTATTTTGCCACAAATTTACTAGTAAAATATCTTTGGAAGACAATTGCTTGGTGATTTTTAGTACTATCTACTGGAAGTCTTAAGAATAGGGACATCTTTTGGCATCTGCATCTGAAACAGGTAAAGTTTTCTGAAAACTTCACTGTGAAAACTAGAAGAGTCCTATGTCCCCAAGTCTCAGCTAACATCCATTAGTAAAACTCTGCTCAGGCATGAATCTAACATCTGAGGCAACATAAAACAGCAGACTCCTTTCTGCTGTCTTTACCCAGGCCGGGGGCTCACACGAGCACACAAAGGAGCCACATGAAATTTACAGGTAGTCCTATTGGATTTAATACTTTGGCAATGGAAACAGGGCTGAATTTATTACCTCCCTAGATCTTCTATAATCTGTAGGTAAAAGTCAGAAGTAAAATGTTTAAAGGGAAAAAAAAAGGCACATCTACTTACCACAGCGCCAACTCCATAGCTAGCGGCAGGGGCAAGGGCATGGTAGGGGTCGGCTGTGTACACCCTGCCATAACTGGAAAAAGAAATCCAATCAGGGATAAAGAGAAAGGAAAGATAGTAATCCAAAAAAAAGGAAAAATCCACAAAAAAGTGTGTTTGACTGTCTAAGGATTTGTGAGTAACTTGGTCTTGGAATGCTATTAGGAAACTAGCAGAATGGAAAAAAATCTCTGTCTGCTCTTAAAGGCAGTAACTGAAAATTTCTGAAGTACATCTATAAAACGGAAAAGAAGGGCGTTGATGATGAGGAAGTGGAAAACAGGGGTCAGAGCCAGAAGGGCTCAAGAACAAGAGGGAGGGAAGGGTCTGAGCTGGTGTGTTTCTAGAGGGGCAGGGTCTGGGGAGAAGGCCTGCAGAAAACCCAGCTCAGCAGCAGCCCCGTGGCCCAAGTGCCTTTCTGGAAAGGGTGCGGGCAGGGAAGGGGGTGGCGCAAGGCAGCGGGGCTCGCCCTCCCTCGGCACCTAGGCACCTACCCGTCGCTGTAAGCGGCTGCAGCGGCAGCAGCGGCGGTGGCTGCGGTCGCGGTGGCGGGCTGTGCGTATCTGTAGGCTGCGTACCCACCCTACAGGAGAGAAGAGAACTCACTTTACAGACACCTCTCCCTCCGGGGGACAGGTGCACACACACCCGCCCACACGCAGACGGACGGGACGCAGAGACAGACATGGACACAGACACACACATGGGGAGAGAGTGTTTCAAACTGCATCAGTCTGCATGTTGCTCCTCAGTGCAAAATTAAGCTCTGCCCAAGACAGGGATTTGTTTTGCAATTTGTAGTAGTAACATAAGTAAACTACACTGGGGTACCTGTTCTCAAATTTAAGAAGTGAAGATATGATTTAAAATACTTTTTTTAAATTAAAATATGGTTGATGTACAATGTGGTATTAGTTTCAGGTATAACATAATTCAGTTATATATTTAAGTATCTATTTTTTTTAGGATTCCTCCCTATTATAGGTTATTACAAGATATTAATTACAGTTCTCTCTGCTATACACTAGGACCTTGTTGGTTATCTATTTTTATATATAATAGTGTGTATGTTTTAATCCCAAGCTTCTAATTTATCCCTCTTTCCCCTAAACGAAGATATACGATTTTGGATCTATCTTTGTTGGAACTTTCAGCAAGGAAAATATTTACAGCAAGTTGGGAGAACTTTATCTGACAGGAAATGGAAACTTTAGAATTAAAACATGTAAGTTTATATGTGCTATCTTCAGATTCTCTGACGTGTACTCGAACTGATCTACTGCTAAAAGACAGCAGTTTATAGAGAAAGGACCTATATAGTGCTTGGCTCCATGTGGCCTAGTACATTTGCCAAGAGGCTAGGACAACCAAACGACATTTAGAAGGAAGAACCAGTGTAGACCAGGGGTTGGCAAACCTCCATACGTGGGCCAATGCGGTTTGCCACCTGTTTCTGAAACTAGCTGTTAACACAGACCGTATGGCCAATGAAGATGAAACGCTTTACCACTTGGCCCCCTACAGAAAAAGTCTGCCAACTTCAGTCTACATTTCAGACTCAGGCACATCAGATTACAAAGGACCAGGGGCTCCTTGAGCTAGGTTCAAATAGATTAGGAAGCCGTTCCCACCTCCCCCAAGCATTTAACTGCATTTGCTTTTCTTCCCTAAAAGGTTTTGGGATCCTTACTGTCCCAATCTCACAGCAGGCTCTGGTGCTTTTCTTCCACGGCTTCAAATATCCTCTTAGTCCCAAAGAGCTTCCAACTCCCCTGTTCTGCTATTTTACCTCCGTTTAGATGAATCGAATATTCAAAAGGTTTTTACTGCCAGGGTGAAGCATGTGTATTTCTTCACAAAGTATTTCAAAGATAATCACAACAAATGGCACATGAGACAGGGTACTGGAAAAAGTGGAAAGTCCTATTTTTCATTCTTTTTCTTTACCTTTTTAGAATTCATCTATTTTGCCTAAACCTAATTCAGTTGTGTACTTATATTATTGTCTTAACTCCATCAGATACAGCAAAATATAACTAGGTCCATTTGGAGGGCTTCTCAGCAGTGAGAGACAGCCCTTTTCATTTCCGTAGATTAATATGTCTATTTCTCATGGACATCTGAAGCTTTCTGTCCTGTGCTTTCTACTTTCAATCTTTTCAAATGTTCAATTTTTGCCAAGTCTACAAAAGAATATTTGAATTTTTCTGTATCGTTTCTTAGGATTGAAAACAAGCATTTTCTAATGGGACCTCTGGTATTCTTAACCACTTTACTGGGCAGCTTCTAGCTTGCTGCTTTTATTTCTGTCCAAATCTTCTGGAAATACCTGTAATTTCTTCTTACGGCTTTTTCCTTCTTTCTTATATAATTTATGCTTTCTCTAATTGAAGACACTGTACTGCAGGGTAAAATATACTCCTGCTCTTTAAATTTATGCTCCTCAAATTCATCAGAAGTAGCTGCAAATGTACATTAAAAAAAAAAAAAATCCCTGATTGGTTTTCAGTGGTTTTGTATTATTCCTTCCTTGTTCAAGCGAATGATTTGAACATTGCTTCAATTATAGATCTTTCCATAGATATTCATATAAATAAGAAAATTCTCATTAATATTACCAACACTGGTAATGGGATGGTAATGGATAGGGCCATGGCAGGAGCACCCTCAGGGGCCAGCTGTGATCCACAAGCTTCCTCTGAGTTCTAGCCAGGTCTACCAGGACAGGCAGGGCAGACTGATTTGGGTAAAGCCCTATATCCAGGCTGCAACATACACCCTGTCATACATACACATCTAAGTATCTGCATTATATATAAACTAACTAAAGTATCTCCTTCCTTCACTTTAAAAAAAAATTTCTAAAGAAATGAAACAGTAAAAGCAATTGTTAAACAAAACAAGATGTTAGTCATTGTAGTTGAGATTTTAAGCTTTGTATGAATCTTGAAGGTTCACTTTTTCTGTATCATTATAAATGGTTCCACTAGTTTAGAATTAAAGTTTGCTAGTGTGAAGTCTAGAGCAGGACCATGTTCAGGAAAACCTCTTTGTAAACGAGGATGATGTGGTAAACAGACATCAGGAAGTCTGTCCCTTCAGCAGGTCTTCAAAATCCAAAATAATCTCTAAAAATGGAAAAAGTCAAGGTAATAAAAGCAATTAAAACTCAGTGTATACTATCTGGGTAAAACAACTAAAAACTTAAGTTCTATGCCATGCGGCAGAGGTATACGTTCCCATAAAAATACTAACTAGATTCTCAGTAAGTCCTGGTATGTCAGATATACTGGGGATTGTATTCAATCATTAAATTTGAGCAGCAGTGCACTAATTCTGGAAGAAAAGAGGTTCTGAATGAGGTTACTGATAGACATTTCCTCTTGGTTTCCTCAGCCTGCAAGAAACCAGGGGAACCTCAGTGGTCTGGGAGCAATGCTATTGCTTTATTTTGTTTGAACTTTTTATTTTGTATTGGGATATAGCCAATTAACAATGTTGTGACAGTTTCAGCTGAACAGCGAAGGGACTCAGCCATACACATTCATGCATCCATTCTCCCCCAAAGCGGTAATGTTACTGTTGATCAAGACAGTTTTAAATGGATCAGGCTGTGGGAAAGAAGGCTCCTTCCAAGCCAGAAGGAAATGCAGGTAATCTACCTCCAGTCCTTTCCTTTTGCTTTAAGTGAACTCTGACTCTGGAGCCTGAATTTGATGAGGGTCTTTTGCCATTCAAAATCAGGAGCGCAGGACTGAGATGTAAATATTTTATTGATAACAAAAGGCTCAAGAAGAATGTCAACAGAATTTTAAGAAAACTACATCAATTTGTTTTTTTAAAAAAGCAGATAATATTTCCACATGTCTACTCTTCTAATTACTTTACGATAATGGCGCTATAGACAGGCTCTTTTAGGAGGAGGGATCTACCTTTAGGACAGGAAGTAATATCCTAATTAACTTGTTAATTTCATCGATGACTACCCCCAAATTAGAAAAGCTAAATTGCATGTCCTGGATTTACTCCTCTTAGATGTATTCTTAGTCCAAAGAATTTCTGATGGTGCTTTCAATTGGTTATTCAACAATGTGTTTCACCATAATATAAGCCAATGAACATTCAGGTATATTTATTTCTGGTTTGGATGCTGGAAGGCATAAAGCATTCAGGCGGAGAAACCATTTTCTCAACTTTCACTTCTATGAGCAAATCTGTTTATGGAACATGAGAACAAAGTGCAGTTTGAAACACCAAGGGTTTCATTGCTGTTTCTTAGGTTTTTCAAAAAGAACAAGGGTGGGAGAGGGGATAGGAGAGACAGGGTTCAGGCGTGGGGAAGGGGTATGGCGCCACATTTATTAATCACATTAAAAACTAAGCATGCCAACATCTGGAGCTAGAACGACCAGCAAAATCACCACGTTCAGACTCGGATTGGCTAACTCTATCTATCCCAGCATTCTCTTGGGACAGCGGTTTGCCCTAGGCTCTACCACAAGCTCGGTGAAGTACACAGCCTCAATTACTAGAGCGTGCAGCCACAACGACCTGGTATTACGGAAACAGTCAGTCACCACTCGAGTTAACATTCCAGACCCTAACGACTGGCCCCTCCCAGCCCAGAGAAAGAGTCAATCTGGCCCACCCGAGCCCTGGCCCACACCACGATGTTAATAATTATAACAAGCAGTAACCCATCTGTTATATCAGAGAAGGGAACAGAGACTCCACTGAGAGATTTAGAGTGAGATGTTAACATTTCTTCAGCTGACTGCACAAACAAACAAACAAAAAAAGAGGAGAAATAATTCATTTGGAGATATGAAGTCATGAGATAGCTGATGTGTATTGCTTTGAACCATGCACCAATGCAAAACTGAAGCAACCATTAATAATAAAAATTAAAAAGGACATATGTATTTACACACAATCAGACCTGTTTGATCTGAAGCAGTTTGCAGATTCTATCTGTGTGTGATTTGAAATAAAACAAAAAATGGGGATTAGCATGGCCACGGCACACCCTAATGTCGGAGGGCAGACACGGACAGCTTTTTGGAACCTGGCAGCTGGATAAATCTGGCATGGCTAAGCCTGGTCCAAATATTTCACACGCCCCTTTACAAACAATTACTTTCTTATTCCTTTGTAATTCATTCTGAATGACTCCTAATGCTCCCAACTGGGGCAGCCCAACGCTATACCACTCCCCTAGTTAATCTTCCTGATTCACTTCTGACCCACAGTGCTCACCTGTATGCTTGCCCTCTGTCAACACTCAGACATACTGATCCAGTGTTCTAAAATATTTCCTGTGTTTAAGCATTCTGTCTTTTCACAGTTCTGTAACACATCCCCACCTTCAACTTCTAGCTTTTTCAAATGAAAATGCTGTTACCTTTAAGATCCTTTTGCTGTTGTTAAACTCTTACTTTTCCACTGCTCAATGTCACCTAGGGACTCCGCTCTGAATCAATTTTGTTGTCTAGTGAACTTTAGAGTGCTGCCACCTGACCACGTGGCTCCTCTGCACAGGCCTGAGCTGTGTTTTAATTAGAACACAGTGGAAGGGTTCTACAGAACTTCTCCTCTTACACCTGGCCTTTCTCTGTCTCCATTTAACCTTCCCTTGTCTTGATTTTAACCTGACCATTAAGTATATTACTACATTTTTGTTTTAGGATTTACATTAAAACAGGACTTTGGTGAGCATGTGATGTCAAGACACCTTCTTTCTATCTGGAAGACAATGACATTATGTGACACTGAGGAGAAGAATGTGTATTTCAAGACCAGCAGACAAATGAAAGCTTGTTCCCTGCATGTGGTGTATGGATTTACAGAGCAAAGGGAGTGGGGGCGGGGGTGGGCAGGCAGGTGGGGAGAATGGCAGGTGTGATGCTTTGAATCACTACAGCAGAGCAGAGATCTAGTCCAACTGGCTTGGGCCTAAGGCTGTGCCTCTGGGGATCACTGTCTTCACACGATTCTAACTCCTTCCTTTCCCTCACCTCCTCCACCGAGATCCAGGGCTCTGGACTGAACTTGTATGAGGAAGGGCTCTTTAGGAGAACAAAGATTCTTCGGTGGCAATATGGAACACTGGATTAAACTTGAGTAATACAGATGTGAATACCAAACTTGTAATAATGATAATATTGTTACTGCTTTTGATTGGGAGACTTTATCTACTTGGAAGAGTAGATAATGAAAAATTTTTAAGGAAAATATTTTAAATTTCTCTTATTATTATTAAAATTGGGGTTAAGGAAAGGAATCTTTATGACAGATTTGGTATCTTCCACTTACTACTTTTATGATAGATGAAAGATGATCTTCAACTGACTAAGCCTTTCAAACACTTTTCTTCTGCATCTCTATAATCAGTTCACCTCCAGAAGCTCGCTGGGTGGCCACATAAATAGACCAACTGAATTGTGACAAGCTACCTGCTGCTTCCTTTTGCTGAGCACCCAGCTACCAGCAAATTGAACAGGGCATCATGATCCACTGCCCTCACTAATCTGGTTTTAAGGTGAAAAGCAGAGAGGGCCTGGGAACCATATGCTTCCATTTTAGAGTTCTAGTATACCTAGATTTTTAGGACGACTTCAAACTTACATAGCAGCACAGCCCAACTACTACTATGATTTCACAACAGGGGAATTTGGGATTCAGAAATCCTGTCTAGATGGATTCTACTTTCTCTCACTTCTTTCACAGAAATAAGATGTCCCAAATGGCTAAGCTCTTCAAAATATAAAAGACCAGTTTCAACACCATGGATAAATGTGATTGACAAACTAAAAGAGGTGGCAGTGATGGGACAGTGCGTGTAACACACCTGGTGTGGATGTGTGGCAATGGGGCGGGAGCACGGAATTTTGGAGGAGGTGCCCTCATGTAAGGAGCTTGACTGGGTGCACTGCTGAGGTAGCAGGCCTTAGATCACACGCTCACAAGTCTTGATTGTCCAAAAAAAGCCTCTGTTCCCATCTCTAACGTGGAGCTGGAATGGTTAGTATAATTCAATTTTTTCACTGCAATCCACAATCTGATTGATTGGCAGGTCACACTGGCACTCCTACCTGAGGTATTTTAGCGCTAATGATTGGTTCCTGTAAGACTATTCTATAACAGAACACAGGAAGAGCAGTTCAAAAAACACAGCTGTGGAAGGAAAACAATCATACAAAAAAGCCCGCAAAGGGGCCCACCAGCCTTTTCTTTCCTTTGGATGCAAGCATGCTTTTCACAGGGTGAGAATTAGGAGCAGTTGTTATCCCATTAACAAAGTGAATTAGGTTGAATGGTGTCTTTCCCACTGATCAGAAAAAGAGGGGGCGGGCAGACACATAATCTACCTGCGACACTCCCAAATCTTAGCGTGGGGAGTCTCTTTACAAGTCACGGGCACGATTGCTAGATCAGTTCTCCAGAGAGGAAGGTGCCATGAAAGACACGGGGAGGAAGAAAGTGGCCAGCAGGGGTTACAGCCTAAGAAGAGGACAGGGAGAGATTACAAACAAAACCAAAACCAAAAAACCTACAAAACACACCTTCACAGTTAATAGCCTAAATTAATACAGCTTAAATAAAAGCCAGCAATTTAAACTCTTTTCCTTCATGTTGTCTCCTCAAGTTCAGGTTCAGGACACTTTTTAGACTAGATAAACCAACCTCTCTATTTCTGATCTTCCTTTCTGAGATAACAAGAACTAAACATACATTAATAGATTTTCACAGAAGGGAAAATGTACAGAGAGAAGCAGAAACAAATTCAATGTAAAATGATAGGGGTTTTTATTGTTGTTGTTTGTGTGTTTTTTTAAAGAAGCCTCCTTTGCCACCTCACACACGGGATGGGGAATGTGCAGTTTTAAAAGCTGTATTCAAAGTTAACTCTAAGCCTCACTCAACAGTTCACACCTCATGTTTTCTGGTTTTCCATTTGTGGGTTTGGGTATTATTTCAGCACTAGTAACCAACTTTTTCTTCTTTCCTCTAAGTAACTAACTGGTTTAAGATAACTAAGAAATAAAAATACCATTACTATTCAGTCTTATCATCAACTAGGGGCCATGGGTCAAAAAAATGTTTTGGCAAAGTCGCTGAATTACTTCTGTTCAGTTTGATAAGGTGGTCCAATTTGTAGATTAAAAAAAAAATCAAGAGTATTTTCTCAACAAGTGCAGAAAAATGATTTCTTTCTAATAAAGTCATATATTGTAAACTAAGGAAGTGAGAGAACTGTAAACAAATACTCGGTTGGATGATTTAACAAGGTGGAAGGAGGCAAGTCTTAATAAGGTAGAAGTACATTATACTTAAGAAATTCCCAAATAAGGTATCAGAGAAAAAAAAACAAACCCTAATTCAAGTGCAAGTGTACTCTAACAGACTAGATTTCAAGAAAACTTAAATAACATAAAGGTGAGCTTCATGAGACTACGGATACTAATGTATATGGGAGGATGTACATGCTTATAAAAGCTTATGTAAATACATATATTTAGAAAAGTGCACTCTGGTGTAAAAGTAGGATATATTAATAGTTTCCTAATCTTCAAGTTTCACCATGAGCATAAGAAAAGAAGATCTTTCGTTTACTTCTTTAAGACCATCAGAGGAAAGATGTGGATTTTAACTAAATTACTAAGAGAGGTAATGAAATATGGATTATTTGGGTTTTATGCTTGGATAAACAAACACTTTCGGTAATCTGGGAAAGTCACAATCTAAGAAACATATCCACAAAGTGAGGAGGTTGGACCAAATCATGGCTAAGGTTCCTTCAAACATGTGTTCAAGTGTACTATGAAGGTCTGCTCTAAACGGCCAGGTGTGTACACCCCCCACCGTTATCTCAGAGAACTGCTCTCTCCTGTCTACATCCAGCAATACAGAATACATGCTTCACATTCATTCTGAAAGGGTATTAATGTTTTAAGATTGCTGGGAATCTCTGGCAGACTGTGGAAACAGTTCATTAAAAAGGTACACTTATTGACTTTGGAGAAAATAGGGTGGAGAAAGCATTTCCAGATAATTCTACTCTGTGCCCAAAGAATCATTTCATGCTGACAAGTTTTTCTCAGGAAACTATTCCTTAACAACGTGGGTAGTTAGACTAAGCATGCATTCAGAAAGAGATCTTTGGAGAGAGGTCCTAATAAAAGACTTGCAAAACTCAAAAACTTGACTCTTTTGTCAGTTAGATCATTTTGTCCATATTTTAAATAACATGTGACCACCAATCATGAGACTCGAGCTATAGCTAGACAGTTTAAATAATGGATAGAAATAAACATGTTACCATGGCTGGTCAAATCAACAAATCTTGTATGAGTCAAATATTTGTAGAAGAGTGTAGGTTGCTAATGATGCCATTTGTTTCCTTCTAGATGGCTCTTAAAGAAAGAGCCCCACTGGCTGTGGACCTTCTGATACAGAAAAGCCTTATGCACTGAGTATTTGGTTTCATCTCATTCCTAACCACTCTCCACTGGCATCAATTTCTCACCTCACTTTCACAAGACAGTGCTCTCTCAAAGTATGTGAAACAGGAAAACACACATTTCAGAAGGCTTCTTGCCATCTACTGAAATCAAAGCCCTAATGATCTAAAGAGGGATGTGAAATGAAAAGAAAAGCAGAAAAGAGAAAGAGCTGGTTTCAGGCTACGCTGGTCCTGTTATTTATGTATGCACATGAGACGATAGGAAGAAAAGACTTTAAACCTGCTGATCATCTCTCAAGTATATTCGTGATACACAGAACATCTGTGGGCATAGGGAAGGGAAAAGAATATGTCCAGTAGACTGATTCTAGCAATGATCAGGAAACCCAAAGGCTTAGTTTTTGCACCCAGGGGCAAGCGCAGTGGCAGAGAAGCATGCTTGCATTCTTAAATATATAAATATATATATCCACAAGGAAAAAGAAAATAAAAATTAAATAAACTATATTAAAAAAAAAAACAACCAAACCAAAGAAACAGAAAAAAAAAGGCTGGCTTGTCAGGGGATGGGGACGAGAAGGCCCCGGTGTGTGTACTTACATAGAGGTCAGCACCGTAAAATCCGTCCTGGTAAACCACACTGCAGAAAATCCACACAAAAACAAAAACAAAAAAACAAAAGAACAGAAACACATTCCGGTTATTGAGGACGGCAGCATGCACATGCGCTCTACACGGGCAGGTGATGTATGAATACGGACCTTGGGCTGGAGAGGTTGGGGCGGCTCTGGGACAGGCAAGGCAGGGGAGGGTTGCAACCCTAGAAGGAAACGCCTGCCGATCTAGTAACTGGAGTGGGATGAGAGCAATAAAGAGCATCCCCAGAGTGCCAAGTATAGCTATGGAGAACCTGCTGGATTGGAAACACCAACCTTTCATATTGAGAGTATTAAAAAAAATAAGCTTGTCCTAAGAGGACGTTTTTCTTCAAAAGGGGTATGTGTATGTGGGGGTGAGGGGCAGGGTTTGTGAAGAGAGGGGTTAAATATGAAAAAAAGAAAAAACAAAAGCAAAAAACCCCCAAAGAATCCCACTAGGGCAGGACCTGTATGCAAAGTATGCTTCAACATTATGTATAGTATTTTGTTATCAGAGTAATGTGGAAATTCTTTTCTGATATCCATACATCACCTGCTTTTTACCCTGCACATTAGACATGCGATAAGATTTGGCTGATCACACAAGCATGCAAAGTATTATTATTCAGCATTTTAAGAACCAATGCAACACCTCAGAAAAACAAGTCAATCAATTCTGACCAAAGTAAACAGAGAAATGTAATTAAAAAAAAAACACAACCAAAAATACCCACAATGCATTGCTTTCACAAGCAGAGATAATGAGCTAAAGGTTAAGGTGATTGGTCCAAGGTCCAAGAATTGAAAGGTGCAGTGGGGATCCCAGATAGTAACAATATAATCCAAAGTGGGAGGAGTAACTGGAAGACTTTAAGGGCTCTTTTTTGACCATAAGAATATTCATAGAATTCTGAAAAATACAGTTGATAACTGAGGTTCTGGGCATGACCTATTTTATTTAAATGAATAAAATCGAGAAGGTAGCTTGATTAGGAATAAAAAGATTTATTTTCCTGTTTAGAAAATAAATTTGTATTGAACAACAAAAAAAGTACATGATTCTGTTTTTAATCCTAAGCAACACTAAACTATTATAATGAAGATATAGATTTCAAGCCTTTTGAGGTATTTTGTGCATATAATTTCCCCAAAATGTTATTTTGGGACCAAAAGACATAGAATAGCAGTAGAGAAAAAAAAAGAGTCTTTTCACTAAAGCAAGATTTGGTTATTTAAAATTAAAAGGTCTGTTTATCATTTATTCAACTAAACAAGCTGGAAATTTTCACTACTACCTTCTCTGCTATAATAAACAAGCTAGCAAGTGAGGTTATCAAGTCATAGTTTTAATATGAATACGAAAATAATTTATTTTTTACAGGTAGCTATATAGTTACTGAATTCTACTCCCAGTGACGGTTCTGCTGTATTTACAGGATAGTATGATCACACTTTGTGATGCCCCAATTATTCTGTGCCTCTGTGTTACAAAATAGGCAAATCAAACTCATCTCTGAGGTCATTTAGGTAAATTCTGTCCATTTTCAGTCTCCAATTGCAGCTAAAATCTGAGGTTAGAAAATAATCTGCCTCTCAATTGCATTTTAGTAAAAAAGAGACTTGTTCATAATGAGAAGGCTGATAAAATGCCAAAGCATTGATGCCAAGTGGTGACTAATTAACCTTCAACTATTTTAGTAAGGGGAAATAGGCAAAGACTGAAAATATTTCTTCTATAGAGAAGAGTGGTGGCATTAAAAACATGAGTAAATTTTATGCTAAACTGTATTACTCATTGGGAATATTCACCTAAATTCTAGAAGAATTCCAATATTCCCTATATCAAATGCCACGAGGAGACTAGAACACAATGATTAATGATGAAATTAGTTTACTAAGCTAAAAAGCAATTTTAGGCCATTCCCCATAAAATACTGGACTTATTCCTTGCCATCTTCCATGTAAACAGGTGGTTTAGTTAATAAAAAATAAAACATGGGAAATTAGTGTTCAATGTAATGCACAGAAATTGATGTGATTAGATATAAAGGTAATATATCTTTGAGCAAATATATACTTGACACAGACTTGGTAGAGAATGGGTTTTCAACTTTGGCCAATATACTGAAATGACCTGTATTGAATAGGAATGAATTCAACCACTCGATAAAGTAACTCAGGAATATTACAAAATACAGTCCCATGTTTCTGGTGAGCAGTATCTCTTTGCAAACACGACAGTACAATCTTTTGGATTGAAATGGAAGACGCTTTGTAAACAATTTTCCTAGTGTGTAGAACATCCAAGGCTCAGTTTTATGTTTTACTTGAATATTTCTTGATGAAACAACATTGAATCTTTAGTCACTTCTTTAAAAGGAGATGTCAGAGGTTGAAGGTCAAAGGTCAAGTTGAGAGGGAAAAAAGGATAAAATTAAAAGTAAGTAATGGCAGAAGATGGAGATGATGGAATGCATGGGATTTAAACATCTATAAACTGCAAATAAAGGTTTATTTCTAAAGTAGTTCCCTTCCAGTGGCTTCTGGAGCCTGCCAATTTCAACACCCATATTTGTCTTGTCTGATAAAAATGCTTTAACTCTGTGTAATTCAGGACCCTGAATGGCATGTCCCTTTGGTCTATGGCTGACCACTAAATTAGTACATCTCACAGTCAATTTTGCTGTCAGAAAAGGACCTACAAAGGAGGTTCTTTCCCTTTACATTTTAACTAAGCAGCAATGAATAGGCTGCTCTGCCACTGTTTATTCTTCAGTAAGTGTATGGGGAAAAAAACCTGTCACAGGCAGAAAAAAGATGAGGAACACAAACGTCACATCTTTGAAGAAAGAAAGTCCTGATACAACTAACTTATAAAAGTCCACTCTTTATATAAAAATATACATTGTAGGCTGACCTTGAGAAACAATGGAAATCAAAACCTGCCATCTTCACTCCTTCTCCCCCATTCAGTAACAAAGGATTTATTTGTTGCTATGGAATCATTCCACTGCATGAGACACCCTCCATACAAAAATCAAAGGGTGAAGGATGCTCAGCTCCATTAGTTGTTTTACCATCATTCAGAAGCCAACTGTAGTTTAATTCTTCCTACTTCTCCCTTTCTCCCTTGATTCAATTGGACTTGGTTCATCTTTGAATTAACCTCTTTTAATCCGTCTCCTACAAAGAAAGCAAATCCATTGTGGGTAACTAGCTCTGCTGCTCACCACCCAGGCAGTGAAACCACACGGAGGGCACATGTGAGAGCCTCAGCCCCAGCAAGGGTGGTGGTGAGGGGTGAGCTCAGCAGACGCAGTCTCGCACTACGATCTTGAGCTCCTAGTTTGGTTCTCTGCAGGAGTGTTAATCCAAGTTCGTGCGATGCTGAGTGAACTCCATGCCAACACACTGCTAGTGAACACAAGACAGTTCTGGCTACTGTCTTAAGCCACTACTGTGAGGGCTTAAGGTGGCCAAGATGAAGATTTATATAATGCATTGATATTCTGTTACATTCTGACAATGGTATGGTTCTTGCCATCTAATCTATTAATTTGCAAATATTCAAAGAATCTCTACTATGTGGCACGGCAACATCCCAGAAGTTATAAGAGGGCCATGATATTCTGGTTTTATCCAGTTGCTTATTTGGGAATCTACTGCTTACCCTGGATAGGCGGGAATGGCTGCTGGAGGTACCGCTCGGACTGCGCCATATACCGTCCGCCCTCTGCCCCTCAGGTGGGCTCCTCTGAAAGCGGCCGCCGTGGTGGCTGCAGTAGGGTAAGGGAAGCCAGGAACTAAAGGGAGACCCAAAATATGACAGAAATGTCAACTTGCATTCAGCAGCACATGTACCATCACAACCTGCTTTGCAACAATTACAGGAAAGATGAAAAGATACCTCCACATCACTTTTCTCAAAAAGAAATGGAAATATGTGATATGCCATAACTCATTGACACCATGCCTCATTCATCACAAATCATGAGTTTTCTTTGTTCCTTCCCAATTTTGGCCTTACAATGCAAGCTGACAAGAAATGGGTCAAGAAGCTCTTGAGAACTGCTGCCATAATGGAGACGAGACTTTTCATTCCTACAGGCAGTTTAAGTTGTTTGATATAAACGTTTTCACTGACTGGTTATCGATCTTATTTCCAGATGTTATTACATCCATTTAAATAATTATTTTTCATAAGAATATCCTTTGTGGTTTGACACGCCGCCACATTCCAAGGCATACTAAATAGTCTTCAGACATGTCATGAGTCCACCTTACTCTCTATCTAACACATTTCAATCCAGAAATGAGAGGTGAAAAGGAAACTGCCTCTCCCCTGCAGCCCTGTGTCCTTTAAAGAGGTAGACATTCTCTAAGGGCCTGTTTTAAGTGTGCTATCCCCTGGAAAGCATGCGGGGACATTGATTCCATATCCACTGAACTCTGTTTAATTATATCTCTTGCTGGAGCTAAATAGCTCAGGTCAAAATGACTTTAGAGATACCAACAGAGCTGAGAATAATCAATAAAACTCGAGTGGCGTTGGAGTGGTATTCTACTCAAGGGACCAGAGCTGACTTGCAGATAGCATATACAACACGTTCCACCAATAATCCCTTGTTCGCTTCATTACAAAGTGCAGAACTAAAATTTTCTTTACATGTCCTCATCCTCTTCTACCTTTTCTGACTATTTATGCTTTGTGGCCATCTTAACATTTGATCAAAAAGATCTGAGCACAGGCTAATAAGATTCTAGCATAGGACAGGGCATTAATGATAGCATTTAACTCTCTCGTGAATGCCTCCTTTTCAGTTATGTGAATTTGGGGGGACAAAAAGACCAATACATCACTGTTGACTCACAACAGTCAAACTCCATGCCAGGTCAACATAGGCTACTTACTGATTAAAGGAATGTAAGTGTTGATGCCCCCTCTTCCTGACAGGGGCACAGCTGCGTCGTTGCCTAGGGACACATCGGCTTGGAAGCTGGATGCTGAGTGCATTTAGGAAATGAAAAGGTGCAAAAAGATTACCAAGGAGTAGGAAAGTGAAAAACAATAGATTATATATATATATACATATATATGTAAATAGCACAAATGGAAAAATTAACTTAAATACTACCTGCATACAACTCAGGGCCGTATACAGCTCCAACTACTGGGCTTAATTTCCAACCTGAAATGGAAGAGAGGACAGTGAGCAAATGTTTAAGACTACATGAGGAACAGACAGAAGGTAAAGGAGGGCTTCAGATGCTCTGGATTCATTTTTGCCTGGTACCATCTTCTCTTTAGGATGCTGGTAGGGGTTTACATGAGAGGGTGATGACACTTCTGGACTTGACCCTCTTCAAGCAGGACTAGCACAGTGAAGGGATAATGAAGATTTGGCAGAGGGAGAAGGGGTGGGGGAAAGATGAGGTGAGAAAAAAATTGGGAGGGAGGAAGGCAGGAAGATGGAGAGGAAATGAAAGAAGGAAAAAGAAATACAAATAAATCCTGGGGGTTTTATATACTGTCTTTCACAGAACTGCTAAATGACCTAGTCCTTGTTTAGAAGAAGGGAAAAAGGCACAATATATGTAATTCGGTATCCCACTGTGCTGCACTGTCTTCTATATCATCTTGACATTGTTTACTACTCTAGCTGTTTTATTATAAAACAGTATCCTTTGACTGAATTCAAATCTGACTTGGACCTCTGAACTCCATGTTCATTTATACCATGCTAATGGTGGAAACAGTGTCAGACTTGATTTTTTGGGGCTCCAAAATCACTGCTGATGGTGACTGCAGCCATGAAATTAAAAGACACTTACTCCTTGGAAGGAAGGTTATGGCCAACCTAGATAGCATATTTAAAAGCAAAGACATTACTTTGCCAACAGAAGTCCGTCTAGTCAAGGCTATGGTTTTTCCAGTGGTCATGTATGGATGTGAGAGTTGGACGGTGAAGAAAGCTGAGTGCTGCAGAATTGATGCTTTTGAACTGTGGTGTTGGAGAAGACTCTTGAGAGTCCCTTGGACTGCAAGGAGATCCAATCAATCCATCCTAAAGGACATCAATCCTGGGTGTTCATTGGAAGGACTGATGTTGAAGCTGAAACTCCAATACTTTGGCCACCTCATGCGAAGAGGTGACTCATTGGAAAAGACCCTAATGCTGGGTAGGACTGGGGGCAGGAGGAGAAGGGGACGACAGAGGATGAGATGGTTGGATGGCATCACTGACTCGATGGACATGGGTTTGGGTGGACTCCGGGAGTTGGTGATGGACAGGGAGGCCTGGCGTGCTGCAACTCATGGGGTCGCAAAGAGTCGGACACGACTGAGCGGCTGAACTGAACTGAATGGTATTCTGGGTAAAAGGAAATCTTCTTTCATTGGGATTTCCCATTGGGATTTCAATGGAGTTAACCAAGTCACCAAAGAGAGACATCAATGATAAAATTTAAGGTATGTTCCTAACTTTGGTGCATGTCTTCTGAGATTTTAATTTGTAAGAAGCATATTTACATTAATCAGATTTTTGAGCTAAAGAATACAAGACCACTACAGAACATTAGTATAAACATTTTAAGTATTTCTAAACAACATTAGGTTTGATGTCACTTTAATTTCTACATTCCCTTTTTTATATTTATAGGAATATGGTAAGTGGTTAAAAAAAAGAAAAGTTCTATTGCCCACTGATAGAGTAGCATTCCACATGAAAAATCTTAATAAATATTTCTTGAATTTTATCACTTTATAAAATTTTTATAAATAAATAAGCCATTTTATTTTTCTGAAAGATTGGCTCTTTGGTTTAATTCTTTTATAACATTGTGTCACTGCTACTCTATAAATATGTGACTAGAAAGATGAAAAGGCCAATCACCAGATTTAAATGACTATAAGCAAAGACATTACTCAAGAGAAAACCCATTCATTTGGAATCATTCCAATTGCCCATTCATTATTTTATGTGCTTACAGACATGCCTCTTCATCATTCTGCATGAAAATTTCAAAATTTGTCTTCAAATCCTACTGGAGTTGTAAAAGCACAAATGTTCTGCATTATTAGACAAGTCAGGTAACTCAAAGCCAATAAGAACATGCTGAGAATTCACCAGAAGGCACCTAGCATGCTCTTTGCAGAATCTCTAACACAGCAGCTGCAGGTTTCTAAAGTCTGCCTCCAGTAGGCTTGAGTAGTGATTTATAATAATATTAAAAAATGAACTTTTCCTTTCCTATCAGTGGCACTACTACTTAAGCACTACCTTTAAATGCATATAATGGATGCACATGATAATAATGGAATATTGTCAACAAAAGCTTGAATATGTTTAGTTTTGTACACTTTACAATGTATTTTTACAGGTGTTTATATCACTTGATTTCCACAAAACTGAAAGAGAGTGATAAATAAAATAGGCACCACTTCTGGGACAATGAGCAAGTATCAATACTATATTTCCCTGGACTTTACTTCCTAAAGAATAAGCTAAGACGGCTGGATTTTGATGACTTCTAAAGAAGAGCCTGGTGGTGCTAAAATTCTGGTTGCCACTTGATAGAGGTGAAAACAGAAACGGGTTAGGAAACTGGCCCACTGTCACAGAGTAAAATGAAGAGACAGATTGAGCAGGTGAATTCCTGTCTTCTCAATTCCAGTCAGTAGTTCTGTCTGTCCCACTGGATCTAAAGGAAATCCGACATACTTGCCTCTCTTTATTTTGTTTAAATTTGATTTTTTAAAAATCAAAATTGCAAAAACTTGTTTTTGTGAAGCAGTGAAAAGAAGAAAACAAAGGTAACTTGGAAGGTGATGGTATCTCAAGATACACCACTAGTAAAATGACTAAGGAAAATGCAAGTTGTGCTAATAAATGCAAATTATGCTATACTCTATTTGAAAAGCTGAGCTACACATATTTATTGAAGGCCAACTAATACACTCCTACTTGACTTAAGACATTACCAGCACATACTGTCATACTCCAGCAATAGAGGGAGAAACTCTTCTTTATACTCAAGATAAAATCTCATGCAGAACTCTAAAATATACAACAGTGAAAGAGGTTCTTCAAAGTAGAGCCATGGGCCTCAAGATCCAGTCCACTCAGTTTTCTTTTCCCCCCAAAGATGGTCCTGTGGAACACAGTGTACAAAACCACTCTTGTACTATAGTTTAAAATTATATCCTGTCTTACTCAGGCAACATGAATCTAGATTAAATTTGACAACCAAAGCAAAAGTTCTGTTTTTGTTAGACAAAATATTTACAGAAAAATTCCCCCTTAATGAGAAACATTTATAAAACTCACTACATAACATGTAACCATCAAATAGAAAATATTTTTATTTTTACACACACACACACCCCGTGGCTATTACCTCTAGAGCATTCCTCTAAAAGGAGAACAAGAGGTCAAGAATTATTCCACTCATGTTCAGATAAGTAGGATCTTGAACAAGCCTAACATATTACAAAGAACTACAGCAGCTAAAAGAAGGTTTTGAGCAGAAATCTCAAATTGACATGTTCACACTATATAACATGGATTTTACTGAGACTAAGACTGTAATAACTAAAAAAACTAAAAAGGTAATTTATAAAAATTAACTCTGCCAGGTAAAAAAAAATACTTCAATGTACATGAAAAAAATTGAAGACCGAAATCAAGAAAGTCTTTGAAGTTTGTGAAAAGTTCATATACCTATACAAGAATAAATGACATAAGTGACATTTTTCTGAAGATGATTCGTAACCTCTTACCATTTGCATATGGTGTGACCATCTTCTTATTGGTCATTACACGTGCTGTAGCATTATTTACCTACAGGTACAAAGTAGAAAGGAGGGGCAGGGAGGAAGGAAACCACGTTAGGGAACATGGAGGTGCTCATTCAATAACAAAATATTCAGTTTACAATGCAAATTTCAGAGATAATTTATTTAAATAATTAATATAGCAATATAAAATATTAATATATAGTATTTTAATTAAAGTGTTCATTAAATGAGGCTAACAAGAGTAAAATACAGTTTCTTGGTCTTCAAATGGAAAACTAGGGCAACTTTACCATCCAGGACTCCAAAGAAAAAGTACATTTGCAAGTTCTTTGGAGATCTTTTAACAGAGAAGTCTCTGCACTGAAGAAAATATGGAAAAAATTGGAAAGAGCCCTGTTTGCATGTGAACTTTGAAGTTCATTAATAAAACAGAGGCTTGCTACATTGGTTCAGGAAACAGATTTACAGGAAGATAGGAGAAAAAAATCGGTGGATCTGATCTGTTCTCATGTTTATCATCGTTTACATGCCAGTATAAAATTTTACTGTTTGAGGTCACTAAAAATGTATAGGAACTTAGATTCCTGTGTTGACAGGCTTTAGGACTATTTTGAATTTTCTAGATTATGTGCCCTACTCATTTAAGAAAGTTTTCAGAAGGCTGTTAAATCAGGCACTTAGAAGAATTGAAAAAAAAAGCTTTATGTTTCTTTTGTTTTATGGTACTCTCTACCCTCATTACAGAACTGCATAATTAAAGCATTCTCAGTGCTAAGGTAAGTAGGTATTATAAAGATGGTGCTGATGAAGAAAAGATGAATGGAGCTTAGAAGCCAGGACCCTGTAGTCAGTTCAGTGTCAGAATCAGCTTCAAAGTTCTTGCAAGGAGGGTAGAGCCTTACCACAGAACCTGGTTATATACTATGTTGTCAGGCACATACAAACAGACCAATTTTTTAAAAGAATTATAAAAAATAAAAATTATACAAAATGTTTTATTTCACTCTGGGGATTTATATTTAAATTTGAATAGCGATAAATATGCTACCAAAAACTCCACCAATTTTAGGTGGAGTTGGAACCAAAAATGTTTTGTGTTTTTTTAAGATTTGTATAGTGATCACCTTCCTATGTGAGAAAAAGAGCTTGAAACTTCATTTACTCTAGTTTGCCCACAAAATCATATCAACATTTCACATTGAAAAAGAAAGAATGGGATACAACAATGATGAGACTGAGAGCATGCAGTTAAAAAACACACACACACAAATAAAAGAAAGAAAAAAACAATCAATTTTGGAGAGACGGGAGAAAGTGAAGAGCGAGGCTCTCACAGACAAGGATTAGAATGGGGCAAGAGCTTCCACTAGCTGCTAGAGCAGAAAGCACCCAAGCACTGAAAGGAAAAATGGTCAGAACCAATCAGAAACCACCAGTCAGCAAAGAGACCAATAGCTGCACAGAACAGAGAAGGGGCGGGAAGGACTAGGGCGGAGGATAGGAAGAGAGCGTGGGTCAGGAGAACAAAAAAAGCAAGGGAAGAAAAGAGAGAAAGTCAGGAAGGCTGTCACAGGCAGGAGAGAGAGCTGTCAAGGGCAAAGAAGGGACAGTCATAGCTACAAACAGAGGTCTGGGAAAGAGGACAAGGAGGAAAGGAAGTAGGGGCAGGAAGTGCATTAATAAAACCAGCCAAACTGGAGTTCAGTAACTCTGAGTAAGATGTGCAAGGGGAAAAAAATCACCATGACGTCAGTACTCAAACAGCTCAGACGGCTACAAAACAATATGTACATCCAGAGTCCAGGCGGCATTACTCAACAGCATTGAAAATAAAAGGGGGAAAGGAAAAGGAAGAGGAACAAGTCAAATCACATTTTGTAGTGTTAATGTGAGATGGCAGATGGACTTTTTCTTTCTTATTTGTTTGTAATTACATTTTTAAAAAGCTTCTTCTCTAGTGCTTTGGTTTCACTTACCGCCAACGGGCACCATCGCCAGCATTGTGTATAGTTACCATGGAAAGAGTGAGTCAAGTGAAGGGCCCTAAATGCTAAACCATTGGAAAGGGAAGGGGGGAAAAAAAGCAAAATATGCAGACATCTTACTCAAAATGGTGGCTTTTATATTTCATACTTTTAAAAACTGGGAAAGGGGAAAGGAGCCAGTTAACCTTCACCACGTGATGAAAAGGGCCAGGGAGCACCAGGTGGCCAACTCAGTCTCAGTTTTAGTACCTGCTACAGGTGGCCACCCAACCCTCTGCTGGAGAATTTTATCCAGTAATTGCTGAAATTCTGGATATTAAATATATTTAAAAACCACGTGAGTTTTGGATTCTTTCCTCCCCACCTCCCAACCTCTACGATCTTTTATTCCTTACTTATTACATGCAGGTGGAGGCAAACTGGACTCCCAAGAGAGAGAGGATACTGGCTGGCCCCTTGATTCATTACAGGACACATTTCTAAACTGGACAGTTTTTAGGCGTTTTCAACGTTAGCTTTATTTTGGCCTGATTACAGGACTTCAGAGTCTCGCAAACCGAAGCAAAGGAAAAAAATCAAGAGTAGAAGGATGAACATTTCAGAGGAAAAAAGTAAATGAAATCAAATACATATACATTCGCACACAGGTAAATTGAAAGGAAAACCCCAAAACAACCAAAAAATGGGGGGGGGGATAGAAGTGTTACTTTTACAGCATTTTAGTGCAAGAAAGTGAAGGACACAGAGACACAAACACACACCACAAACAAGACAGGGTTCCAAATGTGAAATAAGTGAGGCAATACATAAAAAGAGAAATAAAAATATAAACCAGAAGTTGAATTATTGAAGACATGCACCTCGATTTTACGGCCCTCTACCACGGTGCCGTGTAATTTCTCCCTGGCCCTGTCTGCATCAGCACTATTCTCGAAAGTTACGAACCCGAATCCCTGCATGCAGCGGGAGAAGGGGGGAAAACATGCATATCGTTATATTGAAGTACTCATCTCTCGGTAAATAGAAAAAAAAATATCACAGTATGAAACCGACATCAGCAACAACGCAGCAATACTCTCCCAAAGTCACATTGTTGGTCCATGCATATTTTGTAAAGGGAAATGAAATCCAATAAAAGGATAAAGAACTATAGTAGTAGTGATAATAGTAATAATGTGATTAACAACAATAATAACAATAATGAAATAAAACAAAAAGCATGTGAGGCCAGACCAAAACTGAGGTATAGAGTTACTCGGGTCAAACTAGTCAACCAAGAATCTCAACATTTAAAAATAATCCTTTCTTTCTCATTTCATGCTGTTAATGTAGATGTCCCTTTATCTAATACTAAAAAATAATCAAATCTATTATTCCTTAGCAACTTCTATATGAAGCTTGATATCTGGGTGCCAGCTTCATATAATGAACTTGTTAGGAGGTCTAACCATTTTAGCTTCACTTGGCCTATGGCTTTACAGCACCATCAATTGCTCTGGGAACGGGATAATTTAAGACATAGTGTGGATGTTTGATTCGCGGGTACTGGGTGTGGGAGAGGAGAGCACTCATGTTCGTCTAAGCAAATGAAAAGACCATTAGGCAGTGGCCAATTATAACTTTTCTTCAATGTGAATTTTAAATGAACAGATTGACACAAGAGTAAGAATATGTTCAGCTGGAGTTCAGAAATTGCTTATCCAGATCTGCCTAAATTATACATCTGTTAAAGCCTACTCAATGTGTTTGTTTTTTTCCATATGTAGAGAGAAAAGGAATAGTCAGAAGACAGTGGGAGTGAGATCTAGTTAGTGACATGAACTGCATACTATTCAACAGGAAAGAATACCATAGAACGGCAATATAGTTGCTACTGAGTTAGGATTAATTTATTTGTCCACCGTAGATGCAGGAAAACAAACAAACCATGAAGCTTTAATTCATTAAGCAGAACACACAGGAGACCAGGGAGCTAACCCACTTTACTCCTTTGTGTGTACGCGCGTGTGCTGTCGCTTCAGTCGTGTCTGACTCTGCGATCCTATGGACTACAGCCGCCAGGTTCCTCGGTTCATGCGATTCCCCAGGCAAGACTACTGGAGTTGGATGCCATTTCCTTTACTTCCTTTGTTTACACTGTATCTGAAAAGCCAGTCTGAGTCATCATCCTACTACCAATTTCAACACCAGCAGGATTTACTATATACTGCAGGACTATTTCAAAAAGCACTACATCAGCTTCATTCTAGGTGCTTTGTCCTTGTCTCTCTACTCAGCAACTACAACAATTTCTCAAGCTATTTACATCTGTAGAGTGGTAACTTCTTAGAATTTTCGGAGGCTGTCCTCATTTCTCAACAGCTTCACTGTCCCTCTAGCATTCTTTGAATATTCCATTGTAGGATAACCTGAACCCTTTATTTTTACTGAAGTTCTACTTTGCTGCTTAATCCATGAGCACTCCTATATATGTGACGCATATTCTTAACTGAGATGGCCAACAATGTGCACTGCTCGATAAGATTTTATAAAAGCAATTCCATCATTCCGAAGGATCTGATGACTCAACATCTAAATGATTATACAATTGGGTAGCAATCCGTGGAGGATTCCAATGGATTACCTCCACCTTCAATCTGGCTATCTAGAAAGTGAAATGCCAAGCTGAAAAGAATTTTTTTGTAAAAAATATGTAGCTTCGGATGTAATACTATGGGTAATTTTAATTAAAAATGTTCCTTTAAAATATGTATGTGTTGAAAATATCAATGGAAACTCATTTTCAGAAACAAATTTTGATATCAAGATGTTATAGACACTTTGACAACTCAAGTTGTACAAGGGCAAGCTACTAATTAATTATTCCATCTGTCACACTAGCATCTGATTAAGGCAGAACCAGTTCTCCAATCCTGGAGAGCCCTCCAATAGGAAAGTCAAACCTTTTAAAAAAGGTTGCAGATTGCGATGAGGTTTTGTATCACATTGTAGAAGTACTATAAGCTGTATTCCAACTGATTGTCACAGCGTCATACATTCATTTGATACCTTCGGTTAAGTTAGTGAACTATAAATTAGCAATTGGACAGCAGATTATATAAAAGCTAGCACCTAAGTTTTTAATTCTAGCATTGACTATCTGTATCTATATACCCACATACATACATACAGACTTGTCTTTTAAATACACCTATGGGTAGAAAGGATTAACCTGTTGGTCTCCTTTTGAAGTAAAGACATGGAGTCAACCTGAGGTTAAGGACTCAAGCATCAACAAAGTCCAGAGCAACAGCAAGGTCCTCTTCCTTCTGTGTAGCTTTTTTCTACAGCTAATGGTGAGTAAATTAGAAATTACGCTTTGAAATCTAAGTTCTGAATTCCATTGACTCAACTACATTAGTCCCATAGTTCTAATTTCTGCTTTCAAATCTAACTGTTAAATGTGTTCTGTGATCCTCCTTTCTGTAATGTGTTGATGGGCCATCTGTGACACAGTGGCTGCATGGTATCATAAGCATTGGCAGCTCATGGTCAGCAAATGACAAAATTTAACATTGAAGCCTGCAGGTATAAGATTTTTTTCAATATGACTTTAGTATTCTGGAACAAAATTTCACTTTTAAATGTTTCAAAAATGTTTTATAAGGAAAGGTACTTAGAAACTAAAGGAAATTCTAATTAAGATACCAAAGACTTAAAAATGAAGCCATCTTTACAGGAATATTTACTAGAGTAAGAGGAGGAAGAAGGCTTTGTTGATAACTTTGGGACTTCCTGATAAGAAACACAGAGGTAAGAGGATTTCTTTCTTTCCTTCAAAGGTAAACAGACCTTATGTCAGGCAGAGAAACAGCCCCCCAGCTGTCCATGTCCTAATCCCCTGTGAATGTGTTCCCTTACAGGGCAGAAGGGGTTTTGCAGATATGATTAAATTAATGACCCTGAGATAGGGAGATGATCACGGATTATCCAGGTGAGCCCGAAATAATCGCAAGGGTGCTTACAAGTGAAAGAGGAAAAGAAGAGAGTTAGAATCGAAAGGCTGGGCTGGCCATTGCTGACTTTAAAGGTGCATGGGGGGCTTACAGGCCAAGGAATGTGGGCTGCCTCCAGAAGCTGACCAAAACAGGCAGTGGAGCATCCATCGGTTAGCGCCACCTGAAGGAGCACAGCCGCTGACACCTTGATTTTAGCCTAGTGAGACCCTCTTTGGACTTCCGATCTCTGAAACTGCAAGATAATTAATCTGTGTGGTATTAAGCCACTGTGTTTGTGATAATTTGTTTAGAAGCACTAGGAAATTAGGATACACCTCTCAGGATTAAGGTCTGTGATAAGGCAGGGGAGAAGCATCACCAGCATTTCTGGAGTACTGTTTTTAAGTACTTTTGTCTTGAGTGGAAATTTCAAACAGGTGATTTTCCATTAACTCAGCTTCCTGCCTGCTTATCTGTCACATTTACAATTTGGTTTTATGAATATTAACTCAAAGTTTGAAAAAAATTTAAAGTACTGCTTCTTTAATAAAATTTACCCATTTTTGAAAATGTGTCAGGAATTGAGCTAAGGATATTCACAGACTTATAATAAAGTTACTAACAGTAAAACTCGCTTCCAAGAAATTATGCTTAATGTCTCTTTATTCTTAGAAATCTAATTCATATTAAGTCTGGTCATTTGGATCTCTTGCTTTGAAAAAAAAAATGCATACAATCATATCTAAACCCAATGGTTTCCTCAGAAGAGCTTCAAAATGATCATACATTTATCAAATAGGAAAATGTAATAACTCTCCGAATAGTCACAGACTCTTAACAAGAGTAACTATTTCAGGTATGTAAGAAGATCAAGAACAGGAAAGCAAAAAGTAAACTTTTATTTTTAATTAAAAAATTTATGTTGACACATTTGCCTATACCAGCACTATCTGATAGAACTGTAACATAAGCCACATATATAATTTCAAATTTTCTTCTAGCTACAGTAAAGTAAAAATATGTGAAATGAATTTCAATAATGTATTTTATTTAAGCCAGTATATATGACATAATTGTAACATGGCATCATTATAAAACCACTATTAGTGAGATGTTTAAGATTCTTTTTTTGATCTAAGTCTTTGAAATTGGCATCTATTTTATACTTAAAGCACATCCTCAATTTAGACTTGCCACATGTGGAATGGTCAGTATGGCCACTGCACTGGACAATACTCTTACCTAAGGTTCTTGGCTCCCAAAGTTCTTCTATGTTAATAATTTAAACATATCAGTGTTACATTCATGATTTACCAGCCAGCTTAGCTGTCTTTTGGAAATTAAGAGATGCTGTATTTATCAGGTGTATGGTTGTGGTTAAAACTTCGACAGAGTGTGACAAAAATTTTATTATCTGCCTTGACATCCATTTGTCATCAAGGGCACACAGGAGCCGAATAACTGTCACCTTTTTAGTCTGGCCTCAGACTGCAATAAATAACAAGCCAATAGGATGAGCATTGTAAAAATATCTTAAAATTGTATAATCTTTGAATTTTTCCATCTCAGAAGAATGAGAAAGAAAATTTACCATGTAACTTTTAAGGGAGAAATCAAAAGCAGATGGTTCTCCTGGGTATGGCCAGAACACAGAAATTAAAAAATAAATAAAAGAAAAATAAAACTAAAACCCATAAAATGGTAACAAAAGAAAATAAACTAAGACTTTTGGAATTACATGCACTGTTAATTCAGTTTTAAATATAATGAAAACATTTCATTTCAGCATTACCCATCAAAGTTTACCAAGAATCACAAAGGCCTACTTAGTGCAATTTCAAAGACAGTCTTTCGACCATATTTAGAAATAAATAATTTCCCTTTGCATAAAATCAAGAGCCAGGGAAATAGGAGAGAAATTACAGCACACTTCTTGTGTCTGATGAATGGGAATAGACATTTTATCTTCCCAAACTCCAGTCTAAACTATAGCTTAACCAAAACCCAGATTCCCATCATTCCAGAAAGCCACCTGAGAGAAGTAATGAGAACACATTAACTAAAAATCCACTAGAAATCTCAATAATTGTTGCTGTGCTCTATTTTGCAGTCCTTTAGTGGACTTAACAATTGACACTGTCTGAGGAAGTACAGAGCTTCTACACAGTCAGTATTTGTAAGACATGTCCCTTCAAAAGTGACAACTGTACTTAAAAGTATGTTGACAAAACTCTATGGAAAATCTAAATATTAGAATCTGTGTATTCCTTTTAAAATAAGCTTGATAATTATCACAAATGAATTGCTATAGGGCTGGGTGATGGTGAACAGGATTGTGGAAGGTCTGAATTTTAACAATGGAAGAAACTTTTGAAAAACTGCTCAGTCATTGAAAGTGTCTAGCAGACAGTATAAGGTTAAGAGTATTGGTTGTTGAATCAGGTGACCACTTTTTAAGAGTTCTGTTTAAGATTCTATGTGAGATTGCTATATTTAAAATGGCTAACCACCAAGAACCTACTGTATAGCACAGGAAACTCTGCTCAGTGTTATGTGGCAGCCTGAATGGGAGGTGGGTTTGGGGGAGAATGGATACATGTATATGTATGGCTGAGTCCCTTCACTGTTCACCTGAAACTATCACAACATTGTTAATTGGCTGTACTCCAATACAAAATAAAAAGAAGTGAAAAAAAAAAGATTCTATGTTAAGAAAAATGACTGGAAGGAACTACATGAGAATATTGTGAATATTCTCTTTAATGAACTATGTATGGCCCCCTTCTCATTAAACATCATGTTTTCCTTTTATAATGATTTTTTTAAAGGGTGCTTTTTAAAAATTGTTACTTAAAGGATCTATGAGGAGAGTGAAAATATAATTTACTGTTCAAACTAAGACACTTTGAGGGAGAAAGGGGACATTAACAATTATGCTAAAATAACAGGTATAAGCTAGAACAACTAGGTATAAAATAGGATATATGGCTGCTCCTGCCATACATTATCTTCTTATTGTTTGTATTAATACTTTGTCATGACTGGTGAAATCTGGAGGATCAGTAAAGCTATGCATATCTGTATAATCATTTTTTAGATTGTATTTGAGTACATTAGTTAATTTTTTTGGTAGGGGTACCATTTTCATCATATATCCTAATTGAACATTTTCAAAAGGATAGTCTATCTTTATTTCAGTTAATCATAGAAAATTAAGTACAGGTGACTTTATGTATGTACAAAGGAGTAGCAGGTAAAAGGAAGGTTTAAAAAAAAATCACATGAAATAATTTAAATAAATATGTATGTATATGCCTGTTAACGAAATAAATTCATTTCATAAAAGCCAAATTCAGAATATGCAGGTCAAAGGAGAAAAAAGGAAAGTAGTCAACAACAAAGAAGCAACTACTTTCTGGAACACAGAAATCATACTACCCAGGCAAGCTAAAAAGGTAGGCTATTGGTAGGCAGGGAAGAAACAGGTATGGCAGCAAAAGTATTCATTTTGTTTTTAAAGGGGTATATTCTCAAACCCGGGTCCAATATTCTCATAAAAAATAAGACATGGCGATAAAGAGATGCTTTTTGTCTTGCAGCCATTTGGTTAAATACTGTTTTACATGTAACTATTACTTATGTCTAAAAACTTCTCAGTTTTTCTATTATTGTTTCAGAAAAAGTTCAATAAAGCTAATTTCTGTATATAAAAGCATTCTGTTAAAAGACTGAGCAATTCTTAGCTAAAAATATAAGTCTCCTTTTCTCTGGTTCCTTCCAAGGCATGTAATTTTATAGTCAAGTCCAGACACAAAAGAAATGAGAAACTAAACTTAATTTACAAAAACGAAAGTACTCATTACTTTATCTTAGGTGGATCCCAGAAGAGGCATCTAGGTTTTGACTCCAAAATAAATCTCTATTAATAAGCCTATTCCAGCAAAGAACTCTGGGTAACAGTTAAGAAAGGCAAAGGATGAAGACAGGTTTTGTATCAGTTCTAGAAGGCAGGTGCAAGGCAATTTTGAATTTTGTTCTTTAACATATTTTCCAATCAGTACATGGTCTGTCTACCCTTCAGTAGCCCAAAGAAAAAGGGGCAGTGAGGACACAGCATCAAGCTGAGAGAAGGAGCATATACTTTTAGATTCCCCAAAGAGAAAAGGAAGGCTTATGTCATTTTAAATAAAAACTACAGGGGAGAAGCAATTGAATCAGATAAATTAAAATTTTTGGGGTAGTAGGCAAATCCTTGAAGTCAGTGAAAGAAGCCTTAGAAAGATCAATTTCCTTTGCTTCACAAGAATTCAAATTATTTTCTTGCTAAGGAGCAAGTCCTCAATGCCTGATAGAATTTTATTGGGCTTCTGGCTGTTAAGAGTCTAGCAAAGAATATTTTAAGTGCATACAATTAAAACCAAAAACATTTAAACTACTGGTTTAGATAAACTGTGTGGTCAATAACCTTCACATATTTATTTCACATTCACGGGCTTCTCATCTCTAAACCATCATCATTTTTCCACCTTGTAGCTAAAAAGTTCAAAAAAAATAACAGCAATCTATACAACAAAAATATAGAAATCACTGTGAGGCAATTACAAGTATAAATAGTTTTATTGGTTACAGTTTGAACAGATTTCTCTTTAAAAATACTTACCAAGTTAAGTGCTGGAGAAAGTTCTGTATAGGCATATTAGTCTTTAATCTTTTTTTGTTTTAACTGAAAACTAAAAGCTTAGAGTATAATTACCTCTTTAATAATTAACAAATAAATTATTATAGCCAGAATTAAACACTTATAGTGTTGACTGATGCATTCTCTAAAGGAAGGGAATAATAATCAGGAGCATAAGGAAAGTATATACATTTGTATTAGCACAGATGGGGGCAGAAAGTATTAATACATACAACTCTGTAGGTATGTTATCAGTTCCCAGAGTATGGTGAATTTGGAGTAAGAAAATGAAGAGAGGTAAATATTAGCTCATTTATTTACTTTAGCTTTTCTCAAATTACATTCTTAGAGATTAAATCATAGTGAAGGGCTATGTTCAAAGTTTAGCAGAAATGACCAAAGGAAAATTAATTTAAAAAATTGGTCTAACTTAAAAGTGCAAGTAGAATGAAATGTAACAAGGTAAATATTTATAAGCCTGGCCCACATCTGATTGTGTCTGTGGTGTATATTCCATTTGCTGAGGAGGAAGAAAACTCTCAAATAAAACTTTATGAAATTCAGTTCATCAAATATTTTTTCACAACACCACTTTACCATTCCCTCATTTCTAAAAGCACTGCTGCTTATTTTAGGGAATAAAATTCTAAACCATATAGATTGGGAATTTAAAATAGTAAATTATTAGGTTAATTATTATGCCCATTCTTACGTGAAAAACTCCCAACTCATTTGTAACTGAACTGACGTGACTCTCAGATTCAAGTCTCAGTCTTGAAGCTTGCATCTGGGTATAACTTAAAGGAGGAAATCCACAGTGAATACCTGAATCTCTTCTCCCTGTGTTTAAGCTTTGTCAAAATTTCCTGAACAGAGAGAGCAAGTCAACTGAATAACTGAAATATTAAATTTCTTCTAAGTATGTAATTTTGAAGTTCTATTTTTCATAGCTGAATTGTTCCGGTAGAATTCTGACTAGAATTTGCACAGAATTTAACTTTTTTTCTGTCATCTCCCTCTCTCGTCCTTTATTATTTTTATTTTTTTGGCTGTGTCCACGGCATGTGGGATCTTACTTCTCTGACCAGGGATGGAACCCATGCACCCTGCGGTAGAAGTGTGGAGTTTTAACCACTGAACTGTCTGGGAAGTCCCTCTCTTGTCCTTTAAAATAAGAAACTTAGGCCAAATTTAAATCTGAGACAGAAGTGGTGTCTCTGGCAGACTTTCTTCCTTACAGCCACACTCTCCCCTCAAACTTCTCACTCTTATCCCATCACTCTCCAATTTAAGATTTAGGAAAAAGAATGGCCACTTGGTGGTTTCTGTTTAGAGGTAGTCTAATCAAGCTGGATTGCTGGGATACTTTTTGCAGGCTTAAAACAACAACTTAAGTTTTCTGACTACTTAGTATTTTAACTAAAACTAAAAGAAACCAAGCACACAATACTGAAATAAAGCTTACCTTAGAGCCACGTTCATTAAAGATTATTTCTACATCTAGGATTTTGCCAAACTGCTGCAGAGACAAAAATAAAAGCATTTACTTATGGTCAGCTTTTTTTCCATATACTTTACTTTCTTCTGAAAAAAGAGGTGTTTTTTTCTTTTTTCCTTTACTTATTTAACTTCCATATTTTTATTTGTTCGAAGGTTCCAATACCAGTTGATTTTTCCTCATCATTGAGCTGATAGTTCCTTCTTTTAAAATTCACTCACACATGCATCATCCACCTAAATACAGTGGAAGCTGTTTTCAGAAGATATTCACAGTGTCACTCTATTACATGCTTCTTCACATGGACAAACTGGGGGTTTTCCTATCTGCAACTCTAACTTTCGAAATGTCTATTTTAAGAAGTAAATCTTAAGTAGAAAGATAAACTACCAAAGGCTGTTTCTCTTCCCTTTTTTTCTTTTTTCTCTTCCCTTTTTTTTTAAATTAATAAAAGTGAACCGTGTTCACTGGAAAAAAAAAACCCAGAAAATATAAACAAAAAGGAAAAGGGGGCACAGAAAATTAAGATCATCTTTAATCCCATCATCTTAACATCTTAAAAAAATATGTTTTAAAATGTTTTTTATTTTTGGCTGTGCTGGGTCTTCACTGCTGTGTGGGCTTTTCTTTAGTTGTGGAGAGTGGGGGCTATTCTCTAGTTGCAGTAGGCGGGCTCAGCAGTTGTGGCTCCTGGGCTCTAGAGCAGAGGTTCAACAACCGTGGCACTCAGCTGTCCTGTGGCATGTGGGATCTTCCAGTACCAGGGATCGAACCTGGGTCTCTTGCATTGGCCGGCGGACTCTTTATCACTGAGCTACCAGTGAAACCCCATCTTAACATTTTCGTATCATCTTCCCAGCTTTTCCTCAGGCATGTGTGCGTGTGTATAAAACTATAGACATCTGACATACTATACATATTGCTTTTATTACTTTCCTTAAACTTAGCATACTTTATATTTATAAATCTGAGTAACTTTCCAAATCAATAAATATATATTTGTGTTATTTCTGTTTTCCAGCATACCAAACATTCACGGACATTATGAATGATTCTATTCATTTGCCACTTTATGTGTGGCATGTGGTATATCAGTTCCCTAACCAGGGATCAAACCTGTGCCCTCTGCAGTGGAAGTACAAATCTTAAACACTAGATTATCAGGGAAGTCTCTCATTAAGAACATCTGAAATAATAACTGTGTTTTGTAATTAGTTAAGTACTTCAACATTAGGAAAATCAAACAAAGCTAAAAGCACAAAACCTAAATAATTATTGCTAGATGGCCAAATAGCTGAGGAGGGGCATACACAAACACAGTAATTATTTTGAGGAGAGGTGTATATATATATGGTGACAAAACTATTTGTTTTAATCAATACCTGAATAAACTGAATTGAGGAATGAGAAGGGAATTATACATTTTAAGAAATCACTGACAACTGGCATAGAGAGATCTTCAGTAGACACTATTTTTCTGCCTCAAGAGAAAACACACTTTTTAAAAAAATTTTGTAACTCATTTTATGAAACCCAGTGGTTTCACTTCTAGTTACATATTACTGCATAGTAATATACTCATGTAGACACAAAAAGGCATGTTAAAAGAGAGTCTATGAGTGGAGGAGAAATTAAAAGTCTCACTAAAAATAGAATTTATAACAGAACTTGCAAATTATTATATAAAAAAGGATAAATAACAAGGTCCTACTGTAAAGCAGAGGGAACTATTTCAATATATTGTGATAAATCATAATGGAAAAGAATATACAAAATAATATATATATATATAATTGAATCACTTTACCATTCAAGAAAAAGTAACACAACCTTGTAAATAAAAATAAACTAATCTTGTAAATAAAAATAAACTAACAAAAATATAATCTATAAAAGAATGAATTGTAGAACACTCCTACAGAAAGATACAGAGTAATAAGAATGAAAACACACTTCTGACAGAAGAGGATGTACCCATTTTCACAGACCTCCAGAGATTATGGTTCCATACTGTCTCTGACAATGCAGTAGAGAACCTAATAACTCACACTCCTCGGAAGTTTCTTCTTAAATGTAACCTAAATTCTTTATGTTGTCCCTTATATTTTCTGTTGCTCTTCTTTCTGTAGAGCTGGAAAACAGCTGGCTACCATTTTCTGCTAAAAAGCTCTTTCAGTGCTTCAAGAATATCATTAAATCTCAACCCTGGCCTTGTATTTGGTATAGAAAACACTTCCAGGAAGTCGTCTGTAAGTGACAGAACTCTGCTCCAGGGTCTTGTCACCTTGAGGTGGCCACAACCAAGACTTAGACAAGGGAATCTGCTTTTCTGACAAAGCACTCGACTGCCACACAAATATTCAGGAAAAAAAAAAAAACACAATTATTTCTTATTCCTAGTTCAAGTTAAGAGTTTGATCAAATTAAAACAGGCAACAACACATTAGCCCAGAAAAAAATTAAGATTCTCAGCAGCCATTCACTTTTGAGTGATTTTGGGAGGAAGTAAAGAGCTGGAAGAACTTGTCAGGTAGCAAACTAACCCCGTATACATGATTTGAGATCATAGACATTATTTCATTTAATTCATTGCCCTTTGAAAGGCAGAAATTACTATCTGGTCCTAATTTCAGCATCTGAAGTCTCAGGTCCCAAGAAATCCCTCAGTCCCAGACAAACTTGGTTATGTGGTCACCTTACATGTGAGAACTTGCAAGGCTAATGTCTAGAACAGGCCGGGTGATGGGAATGTTTCTAAAGGCTGATGAAAACACTGATTTACCTTACAATCCTCAGTGTATTTGTAGTTTTACCTTAAAGTACCAACACTAATGACGAATAATACACTGGCAGATTATATTTTCATTGAAAAGCCAACAAAAGGATTTCAGAGACTTACCCCAAACATCTGTCGGAGGTCAGGGTCCCGGAAGCGGAAAGGAATATTAGAGACATGCAGTCGTTTAGGGGTAGATTTACTCTCTGAATTTTCACTACTTTGTGTCTGTGACTGCTGGCCGTCTGTCTGTGCGCCTCCTTCTGTCTGCTAAGCAAAGAAATAAACAACATTAAGGAAAAAATAAATACAATCATTTCACAGGAATTACATAAAATAAGGTCCTTTCCCATCCCGGTCATTTTCAGTGTGTCTTGAAGCAAAAATTACAACTGCCCCCTCAAAGGGAAAAAAGAGACACAAAGATGTTATCTGTGTTTAAAATGCTATAGTCTACCAAAAAATTTAGGTTCTTGCATATTTATAGTATGTCAGTAAAATGGGAGATAGAAAAACTAAATGACTTGAAATATCACATGAAAATACATTAGGAAAACAAGATATAAGAAGAGTACATTAGTCCTAGATTCTGCATCACTGACTCAATGGACATGAGTTTGAGCAAACTCTGGGAGATGGTGAAGGACAGGGAAGCCTGGCATGCTGCAATCCATGGGGTCAAAAAGAGTCAGACACAACTGAATGACTGAACGACATTTTGAAAATAAAGAGTCTGTTATGAAGATTCTAGCATTTCTGGTTCATCATTTCATGAAAAAAGGGAATATTTTTATATTTCATTCCCTCTAGTAGTTTCCGAGTTTATGGCTACTAGGTTACCAACGTACTATAATATTTATTAAGAAGAGATACCTAGTGACCAACGGCATTCTGCTTGAAAACTGAAGAAGCTTCTTAATATGAAACCAATCTGTACTCTCCTTCCCAATTTATGCACTTACTTCTATTTTAGTAGAGGGAACATTCCTTCTGTACCTCAGAGCAAAGCTGCATTTATAAAGTCTGTCGGCAAAGGCTTGAAGGGACCCTGATGAATCTACTACACACAAATATATGCTAGGTTTGTATATATCAGCAGTGAAAGAATAAGGGTGAGTGTGGGTATGCACTTTTGTTTAATTTTTTATGGGTTAATCAATGATTAACAATATTGTGTTAACTTTCAGTTGTACAGCAAAGTGATTCAGTTGTACATACACATGTATCTATTCTCCAAATTCTTTTCCCATTTAGGTTGTTATATAATACTGAGTTGAGTTCCCTGTGCTGTACAGTAGGTCCTTGTTGGTTATCCATTTTAAATACAACAGTGTGTACATGTCAATCCTAAACTCATTATGGATGTGCATTTTTATTCTTCAATCTCTTTTGCAATGTCCTAGGCATGTGTTAATTTAATTCTTTTTTAATAAATCCTCAAAAAAATTGCTATGTTGAGAAATACTTTTGACAAATATCTAACCAGTGTGATATACTTCAAGCATTCAAATAACATTTACTCTGAAGTATTAATCTGACAATTCAAGAACCTTATGTTTTTACTATTCCCTATGAAGTGCATGCCAAACTGGATGGCTCGCTGAGATAATTTAATCAACATACTTTTTTAAAACAGGAGAGGAACCTGCTGTTCTTATTATCTCAATTGAAAGAGCACTGAGAAACTCCAGCCGATTCTGGGTGACATGGAATGGATTCCCCTCCTCTACTTTAACCTAGTGTTCAGCTAAAAGAAACTAACCAGAGATACTGCTGGCTCAGAGATGTTTGCAACCACCTTGAAATGAAGTTTGAGACTTTATAAAGGATAATCAGGAATGTACTCCAAATGAACACCAGCTTTTCAAGTGTCAATCTAAGGGATGGCAGCTTTTATCTCCTATTCAGGCCTTGCAGATGGCTTCACTGTGCAATGATTCACATGATACAAAAATAGCAAGAAAGGGAAGAGCTGTATACAAAGCCATGTTCTGCGAAAGTGCAAGGTTTTTAGTCCTCAATCTGGGCACAGTGCAGACTAAACAAAACACATTCCACTCAAAGATGAAACTCACTTAGTTACTAAAACAGCATCATGGATGCCAAAGCAACTAGCACAAGCATCAATTACAACTGATGCTCATTTGAACATCTGCCAACTTGCTTCTCACATCTCACAGCTGGATCACATAAAACTCTTTCTTCAACTAGTCTCTAGGACCACGAGATCTGAACTGCAGGTGAATTACTCTGAGAAAAATAAAAAAAGCCTGATTCTAACTTCAAACCACAGTTCCATACATAATTTATATATGCAGTCCATGTAGTCTGTAAAGAGTATGTGAGGTGGCGGGATAAATGAAAACTAATCATTACTTCCAAGTATGTTGCCTGAGGTACTTATTTGTTGTTCTTGAGAATTTTTTTTTTAATAGTCCTGAAGATATAACTTATGAAGAAGAAGCCAGATTGGTTAATTTTCCAGCTTTGTGGGAAGTACCTAACATTATTCAAAGGTATGAAATCTTTAATTCTCAGAAAACTTGGCAAGTAGAAAAAGTAAACCCATTATTTCCAAAATTCTTTAGTCTTCTGTTTTTAAATACATTTACAAATGGAAGTTTAAAATATCTAGCTACAAATACATAAACCATAAGCATACAGCCGGACGAGTTTTCACAAAGAAAATACACTCATGTAACAGAATCACTACAAACAAAGCTAGTGGAGGTGATGGAATTCCAGTGGAGCTATTTCAAATCCTAAAAGATGATGCTGTGAAAGTGCTGCACTCAATATGCCAGCAAATTTGGAAAACTCAGCAGTGGCCACAGGACTGGAAAAGGTCAGTTTTCATTCCAATCCCAAAGAAAGGCAATGCCAAAGAATGCTCAAACTACTGCACAATTGCACTCATCTCACACGCTAGTAATGCTCAAAATTCTCCAAGCCAGGCTTCAGCAATACGTGAACTGTGAACTTCCAGATGCTCAAGCTGGTTTTAGAAAAGGCAGAGGAACCAGAGATCAAATTGCCAACATCCACTGGATCACTGAAAAAGCAGGAGAGTTCCAGAAAAACATCTATTTCTGCTTCATTGACTATGCCAAAGCCTTTGAATGTGTGGAACACAATAAACTGTGGAAAATTCTTGAAGAGATGGGAATACCAGACCACCTAACCTGCCTCTTGAGAAACCTGTATGCAGGTCAGGAAGCAACAGTTAGAACCGGACATGGAACAGCAGACTGATTTCCAAATAGGAAAAGGAGTATGTCAAGGCTGTATATTGTTGTCCTGCTTATTTAACTTATATGCAGAGTACATCATGAGAAATGTTGGACTGGATGAAGTACAAGCTGGAATGAAGATTGCTGGGAGAAATATCAATAACCTCAGGTATGCAGATGATACCACCCTTACAGCAGGAAGCAAAGAGGAACTAAAGAACCTCTTGATGAAAGTGAAAGAGGAGAGTGAAAAAGTTGTCTTAAAGCTCAACATTCAGAAAACTAAGATCATGGCATCCACTCCCATCACTTCATGGCAAATAGATGGGGAAACAGTGGAAACAGTGAAAGACTTTATTTTTGGGGGCTCCAAAATCACTGCTGATGGTGACTGCAGCCATGAAATTAAAAGACGCTTGCTCCTTGGAAGAAAAGTTATAACCAACCTAGACAACATACTAAAAAGCAGAGACATTACTTTGTCAACAAAGGTCCGTCTAGTCAAGCCTGTAGTTTTTCCAGTAGTCATGTTTGGATGTGAGAGTTAGACTGTAAAGAAAGCTGAGCGGCAAAGAATTGACGCTTTTGAACTGTGGTGTTGGAGAAGACTTTTGAGAGTCCCCTGGATTGCAAGGAGATCCAACAAGTCCATTCTAAAGGAGATTAGTCCTGGGTGTTCATTGGAAGGACTGATGTTGAAGTTGAAAATCCAATACTTTGGTCATCTCATGCGAAGAGGTGACTCATTTGAGAAGACCCTGATGCTGGGAAAGATTGAGGGCAGGAGGAAAAGGGGATGACAGACAATGAGATGATTGGATGGCATCACTGACTCAATGGACATGAGTTTGGGTAAACTCCAGGAGTTGGTGATGGACAGGGAGGCCTGGCGTGCTGCAGTCCATGGGGTCGCAAAGAGTCAGACACGACTGAGCGACTGAATTGAACTGAACTGAACCATCAAACTAGGTCAAGCCACAGAACTCCAGAAGCACCCATGGGCCACACTCTAGTCCTCACTCCCCTGCCAAAGGATCACCACTATTCTGACTTCTAACTCCACAAATTAGTTCTGTTGCTTTTGAACTTACAAAAAAAAAAAAAAAAAAAGGAATCACACTGTATGTACTTTTTTGTATCTGGTTTCTTTTACACACTGTAAACACGCACTGTTGTACATTTTATAACATACAGAATTTTTATCTGAGTGGCTTCCAGTTTTTAGCTATTATGGATAATGTTCCTATAAATATTCTTGTTACATGTCTTTGCATGCATAGGAACAGGCATTTCTGTTGGATGAAGACATCTAAGATTGGATTTGTTGGGTCAAGGATATATCTCAATTCAGCCTTCAAAGTTACTGTCAGTTTTGCAAAGTGGCTGCATTAACTACATCAATGGTGTATGCAACTTCTAGCTGTTCTTAGTAACTTCGCCTCATTTTAACTATTTGGGTGGGAGGCAGTGGCATCCTACTGTGGCTTTCACTTGCTTTCTTGTCTTTCAGCCTCAGACCTTTTCTTCTCTCCACTTCTATATTTTTGAATTTTGTTGAAAAATGAGAATTCCCTGTAAAACAATAGTTTTTTTTTAAACAGTAAAGAGATACTTTTTGGCTCAGATGTTAGCAACCACCTTGAGGAGTCTTGAGGAATAGAAAGAGGAATAGAAAGACGGCCTAAGTAATGGAGCAAGGACTTGAATACAAGCAGCCTGGCTCCAGAGTGTATGTTCTTAATCACTACACTATACTGTACTTCATATGTATTATTTTCTTCAAATCTCACAGCAATCGATGAGGCAGGTACTGTTGTTTAGTTGCTGAGTTGTGTCTGACTCTTTTGGGACCCCATGGACTGTAGCCCACAAAGTCTCCTCTGTCCATGGGATTTCCCAGACAAGAATACTAGAGTGAGTAGCCATTTCCTTCTCCAGGGGATCTTCCCAACCCAGGGGTCGATCTGCATTGGCAGGTGGATTCTTTACCACTGAGCCACCTGGGAGGCCCATCAAGTACTATTACTGTCCTCCAGTTGACAGGGGCAGAAACTGAGGCATGGTGAGGTTAAATTTATTGCCCAAGGTCACAGATTAAGTGGCATTGTAGGAAGGCAAAACCAGGCAGCCCAATTTCATATGCTAAACCACCCCTTTCTAGCACTGCACCCACACTCACTTCTTTTTTTCTCATTAGAATGGAGAACGTGCTCCACTTTCTCAGGAACCCCACTTGAAGGAGCAAGGTTTCTCCTGGAGTGGAGGCAGGCATGAGGTTATGGGCCAGGGAAAGCTATTCAAGAGACGACGTGACTGGAGGGAACGGGAGCAGGTCAGACCATGAAGGGAAGGAAAGAAACCAGCAAAGGTACACTGACATTTATGAAGGAAAAAAGTCAGAGAACTACTAAACTCATGCTCAAAGGGGCTGAAAAGATTTCTGTACACAGTGGAAATAGGAACATGAAATATACATTGAATACAGTTAAATGAGATATTTCCCATTTGTCATCCTCAACTTTTAAGTTTACTTTGGTATAGATTACCAATTGTTGAAATACACAAATCAGAGCAAAAGTAAATAAAAGTTTTAAAGCTGTATCTTTATAAAAAGTGGACAGTTAAACCATTCTGAGAAAAATCTCAGTCAATGCAGTGCTGTTTTGCTTTATTGTCTATTGTTAGCTGCTGAGCAACTTTACTGACTATATAAATAATCTTCCGAGGTTCTGTTTCTTCCTTCTGTTTTCTGATCTAACTTATTCATGGGGCAGAGGATGCAGTGGAAAAGGCTGGAGTCTGTGGACTGTTTACAGTGAGGCCTGACAGTGGTCCTGATGGATATCATCATGTGACCAAAAGCCTATACATTTACTCTCCAGACATTCTGGCCTCCTCCCCAGCAAGGGCCACTCCACTGAGGGCAAGCCAAGGGCACTGACACTGAAGAGCAAATCAGATTTTTAAAGCCTCAAAGCCTCATTCAAGAAATGAGGACTAAAGAAGTTTTAAATAAACTTTAAAAATTCTTATAACTAGAAAATGGATTTACCTTTCTGACTTGCCTATGAAACAATGGAAATATATTTTAACTATTTATACATTGTGAACAAATGTTCTGTTATGGACTGAGAAAGAACCCTGGGGAATACAAGATGAAGTAGTACTTTCTAAGTCTCTGCTTTTGAACTGTGGTGTTGGAGAAGACTCTTGAGAGTCCCTTGGACTGCAAGGAGATCCAACCAGTCCATCCTAAAGGAGATCAGTCCTGGGTGTTCATTGGAAGGACTGATGTTGAAGCTGAAACTCCAGTACTTTGGCCACCTGATGTGAAGAGCTGACTCATTTGAAAGGACCCTGATGCTGGGAAAGATTGAGGGCAGGAGGAGAAGGGGACGACAGAGGATGAGATGGTTGGATGGCATCACCAACTCAATGGACAGGAGTTTGGGTAAACTCCAGGAGCTGGTGATGGACAGGGAGGCCTGGTGTGCTGCGGTTCATGGGGTTGCAAAGAGTTGGACACGACTGAGCAACCGAACTGAACTGAACTGATCATATACTACATAATCTGAGATAATAAGGAATCTCTTGATTAACTCAGGAATAATATTTTGATTTATGGATTATCTATTTTCTTCAATATAATGTCTTCATTTCTTATTTCCACTTCTGTGAGGATGAAGGGGAAGAAAAAGAAAAGAGGACATTCAATTTAGCTAAGTTTCTTGAGAATCTGATTCATGTCCTAACCATCCCATTTTAATGCCAGTTTGGGTACAGAATTCTAGGTAGGAAAAAAAAAATCCTTTGGAATTTTTTAAATAAGTTAAAAAAATTTTTTTAATTAATTTTTTTTGGCTATGCTAGGTCTTCGTTGCTGTGCATGGGGTTTCTCTGGTTGTGGTGCATGGCTTCTCACTGTGGTGGCTTCTCTTCTTGTGGAGCATGAGATCCAGGGTGTGTGGGCTTCAGTAGTTGTGGTGCTCGGGCTTAGTGGCCCCAAGGCATGTGGAATCTCCAGATTAGGGATCAAACCTGTGTCCCCTGAAATGGCAGGCACATTCTTAACCCCTGGAACACCAAGGGAAGTCCATCCTCCTTCAGAACTCTGAAGGTAACTCTCAACTGCAGCCCAGTTTCCAGTGCTGATGTTGAGAAACCCGGACATTGTGACTCTGTCTCCTTGTCTGTGACTTTCCCCACTCTCCCTCTCTGGTCTGTAGACTACCCAAATATATCCAGTGCTCTTAAAATTTCACAGTGACGTGCCTTAATGTGGATTTATTTCAGTCTATTTTTCTGAGGTCTCTTTTAAGGTAGAAATTAATATCCCTCAGTCCTGGACATTTTTTTTAAATTACTTTGCTGATGATTCCCACTCTGTATCATTTTGTCTCTCTTTCTGAAACCTGTATTATTAGACACTGGATCTTCTGAACTGATTCTCTAATTTTCTTATTTCTTGTTATTTTCCATCTCTCTGTCTTTGGCTCTATTTTCTGGGATACAGGTCCTTAATCCCTCACCTGAAAACTTTGGGTCCATATGTATATCAGAATTCAGAATTTTTAGAAAGGCAATAATGATTTAAACTCATATATAACACTATCAATGAGATGTGAAGCAGTGGTATTTCTGTAGCAAAATGTAAGCATATCCACATAAATGTGATAAAGACTGTACATAAAGTTGTGTGCTTTACTGTAATCTTTTTTTGATTTTCAGGACTTTACAGATTTTGGAATTGTGGATAAGAGATCAGAGACTTCTGTATCTTCTATCTCATCTTTCAATGCTCCAATCAAGTTTCTTTATTTTGTTACCATGTGTTTAATTTCGAGGGCACGTTTCTCTTCTCTGAATCTCCCATTCCCCAACTTCCTTTTAAAGATTATATTTATTTATGGGGTCTTTGTTGAGGTGTGCAGGCTCTAGAGTGTGTGGACTCAGTAGTTGGGATGCATATACTTAGTTGCAGTATGTGGGATCTAGTTTCCTGACTGGGGATTGAACCAGGGCCCCCTGCATTGGGAATCTTAACCACTGGGCCACCAGGGAAGTCCCCCACCCCTTTTAAACTAGCACTTCATTCTTGTTTAGTGAATGCATATCTTCCCTTACTTCTCTCAGGATATCAATTATTGTTTTGATGGTTTTTGAGGAGAAAGGGGATTCCTTTTCTTCCAAATTTCCCTTTTTTGTTTGTTTTTATTCACTGTCTTCCATGGTGAGGTTTTCCCCAAGTATCTAGTAATCTTTGGCTGTCTTGTTTATAATTAAGAGCTGAAGGGAGAAGGATAGCTAATAAACTAATTAGAAGTTCTGAGTGGGTGGGATGGAGGGGCTTGATGACTTTGTGATTCATTCTAGGTTCAGTTAGGTAAGCAATTTTTTGAGAAACCCCTTGATTTGTACATCTTTAGGTCTTTCCTTTTGAGTTAGGTTTTCCAGAGAAGAGTTTTCCAAATCTTCTAACTAGAGTCATGTTTCTAAAACTCAAATTTTTGCAGTATAAACTGAATCACTTGTCAACTTTCCCCCACTACTGGCCTAGCAATAAATTCATTTTGGGCTTGTTCCGTTAGTTGCTAATTGGCCATCTGCTTTCTAGCTTCCAAAATTATTAATTCTCCTGTTATTTTTTATATTTCTGAAAACGCACAGACAGAAAAACCATTTACGGCAGTTTTGGAAGAAGCAATTAGATGGATGTATTCAAAAGTAACTTGAAATTATTAAGTGTTTAATAAAATCTTGTAATACAGTATGTACATATTTTATTGAGGGCAGCAAAATAGGGCAACACAGTCTGTATTTGCTATGAGCTGACTCCTATAAATACTTTGGGAAACATGGATTGCTTTAGAAAACAATCTTAATATTTCAAGAAGGAAGAGCCTGCATTACAGCCCTTCTCCAATGAAAGGCTGAGGTAGAATGAAGGCCTCAGAGATGAGACATTGTTATCAGCTAATAGCAAATCTATAAACACAAGATTTTTTCCTTTCTCTGTTCTTTAGACCAAAGAACTAAGAACTACTTCAGATATAAGCTGGGGATGATTAAAACATTCAGGGATGGCACTTCCCTGGTGGTTCAGTGGTTAAGACTTCGCCTTCCAATGAATGGGATGCAAGTTTGATCCCTGGTAGGGGAGCTAAGATCCCTTAAGCCTCGTGGCCAAAACCAAAACATAAAACAGAGACAATATTGTAACAAATTGAACAAAGACTTTAAAAAGGTTCACATAAAAAAAAAAAATCTTTAAAAACAAAATACTCTGGGATAAGGAGACATGACAACTTACTGCAATGTGGGATCCTGGATAGGATTCAGAACAGAAAATTGGTGATTAAAAAAGATCTATATTTTACCTAAAAATATTGTAACAATGTTTGTTATTGTCTGATTTTGAAAACTGTACTGTACCTACAGAAGATGTTCATATCAGGGGAAGTTAGGTAAACAGTATGCAGAAACTTTCCATAGTATTTTTTACAACTTTAAGTCTAAAATTATTTCAAAACAGAGTTTTTTAAAAAGAAATAAAGATTTTTAGTTTGTCAGATTCTAAACCCTACAAAATATTAGAACATGGCAAAGAATGTTTTGTTGGTTTAATGATCATTGTTGTTGTTCAGTGGCTAAGTCACGTCTGACTCTTTGCAACCCCATGGACTGCAGCACACCAGGATTCCCTGTCCTGCACTATCTCCCAGAGTTTACTCAAACTCAAGTCCATTGAGTCAGTGATGCCATCCAACCCTCTCATCTGTCATCCCCTTCTCCTCCCACCTTAAATCTTTCCCAGCATCAGGGTCTTTTTCCAATGAATCAGTTCTTCACATCAGGTGGCCAATGTATTAGAGTTTCAGCTTCAGATCTTCCAATGAATATTCAGGGTTCATTTCCTTCAGGATTGACTAGTTAGAACTCCATGCAACCCAAGGAACACTCAAGAATATTCTACAGCACCACAATTCAAAAGCATCAATTCTTTGGCACTCAGCCTTCTTTGTGGTCGAACTCTCACATCCATACATGACTACTGGAAAAACCATAGCTTTGACTATATGCACCTTGATCAGCAAAGTGAGGTCTGCTTTTTAATATACTGTCTAGGTTTGTCATAGCTTTCCTTCCATGGAGCAAGCTTCTAAATTTCATGGCTGCAGTCACCATTCGCAGTGATTTTGGAGCCCAAGAAAAGAAAATCTGTCACTGCTTCCACTTCTTCCCTTCTATATGCTATGAAGCAATGGGACTGAATGCCGTAATCTTAGTTTTTTTTTTTATTTTGAGTTTCAAGCAAGTTTTTTCATTCTCATCTTTCACCCTCATCAAGAGACTGAGGTTGTTGATATTCCTCTTGGCAATCTTGATTTCGGCTTTGATTCATCCAGCCTGGCATAAGCAGGGTGATAACATACAGCCTTGTCACACCCCTTTCCCAATTTTTAACCAGTCAGTTGTTCCATGTCCAGTTCTAACTTGCTTCTTGACCTGCACACAGGTTTTTTAGGAGATAGGTTAGATGGTCTGGTACTCCCAACTCTTTAAGAATTTCCCACACTTTGTTGTGATCCACACAGTCAAAGGCTTTAGTGTAGTCAATAAAGCAGAAGTAGATAATTTTTTAGAACTCCTTTACTTTCTCCACAATCCAAGGAATGTTGGCAATTTGATCTCTGGTTCTTCAAAGAGCCTGCCTCTTTGAAATCCAGCCTGTACTTCTCAAAGTTCTTGGTTCACATACTATGGAAGCCTAGCTTGAAGGATTTTGAGCATAACCTTGCTAGCATGTGAAATGACAGCAATTGTATAGTAGTTTGAACATTCTCTGGCACTGTCCTTCTTTGGGACTGGAATGAAAACTGACCATTTCCAGTCCTGTGGGGACTACTGAGTTGTCCAAATTTGCTAACACATTAAGTGCAGCACTTTAACAGCATCATCTTTTAGGATTTTAAATAGCTCAGCTGGAATTCCATCACCTCCACTAGCTTTGTTGATAGTGATGCTTCCTAAGGCCCACTTGACCTCACACTCCAGGATGTCTGGCTCTAGGTGAATGGTCACACCATCATGGTTATCTGGCTCATTAAGATCTTTCTTGTATAGTTCTGCTTCTGTGTATTCTTGCCACCTCTTCTTAATTTCTTCCATGTCTGTTAGGTCCTTACTGTTTCTGTTCTTTATCGTGCTCATCCTTGGATGAGATGTTCCCTCGATACTTCCAATTTTCTTGAAGAGATCTCTAGTTTTTCCCATTCTACTGTTTTCCTCTATCTCTTTCCATTGTTGATTTAAGAAGGCCTTCTTACTTCTCCTTGCTATTCTCTGGAATTCTGCATTCTAGTTGGGTATGTCTTTTCCTTTCTCCCTTGCCTTTCGCTTCTCTTCTTTCCTCAGCTATTTGCAAAGCCTCCTCAGACACCCATTTGCTTTGTTGCTTTTCTTTTTCTTGTAAATGGTTTTGGTCACTGCCTTCTGTACAATATTACAAACTTTCATCTATAGTTCTTCAGGCACTCTATCAGATCTAATCCCTTGAATCTATTTGTCACTTCCATGGTATAATTGTAAGGGACTTGATTTAGGTCATACCTGAAAGCCCTAGTGGTTTTCTCTACTTTCTTCAATTTAAGTCTGACTTTTGCAATAAGGAGCTCATGATCTGAGCCATAGTCATCTCCAGGTCTTGTTTTTGCTGACTGTATAGAGCTTATCCATCTTTGGCTGCAAAGAATATAATCCATCTGATTTTGGTATTGATCATCTGGTGATGTCCATGCATAGAGTTATCTCTTGGGTTGTTGGAGAAGGATGTTTGCTATCAGTTCAGTTCAGTCGCTTAGTCGTGTCCGACTCTGTGACTCCATGGACTGTAGCACGCAAGGATTCCCTGTCCATCACCAACTCCTGGAGCTTACTCAAACTCAAGTCCACTGAGTCGGTGATGCCATCCAACCTCATCCTCTGGCGTCCCCTTCTTCTCCCACCTTCAATATTTTCCAGCATCAGGGTCTTTTCCAATGAATCAGTTCTTTGCATCAGGTGGTCAAAGTATTGGAGTTTCAGCTTCAGTATCAGAACTTCCAATGAATATTCAGGACTGATTTCCTTTAAGATGGACTGGTTGGACCTCCTTGCAGTCCAAGGGACTCTCAAGAGTCTTCTCCAACAACACGGTTCAAAAGCATCAATTCTTTGGTGCTCAGCTTTCTTTACAGTTCAACTCTCACATCCATACATGACTATTGGAAAAACCATAGCTTTGACTAGATGGACCTTTGTTGGCAAAGTAATGTCTCTGCTTTTTAATATGCTGTCTAGGTTGGTCACAACTTTTGTTCCAAGGAGCAAGCATTTTTTAATTTCATGGCTGCAGTCACCATGAAATTAAAGATTTTGGAGCCCCCCCCAAAATAAAGTCTGTCACTGTTTCCATTGTTTCCCCATCTATTTGCCATGAAGTGATGGGACCGGATGCCATGATCTTAGTTTTCTGAATGTTGAGCTTTAAGCCAACTTCTTCACTCTCCTCTTTCACTTTTATCAAGAGGCTCTTTAGTTCTTCTTTGCTTTCTGCCATAAGTGTGGTATCATCTGCATATCTGAGGTTACTGATATTTCTCCCGGCAATCTTGATTCCAGCTTGTGCTTCATCCAGTCCAGCATTTCTCATGATGTACTCTGCATATAAGTTAAACAAGCATGGTGCTCTGTTGACAAATGTAAGTTAAATAACCAGCATATTCTCTTGACAAAACCCTGTTAGCCTTTGACCTGCTTCATTTTGTACTCCAAGGCCAAATCCTTGTTTATCTGGGCATCTCTTGACTTCCTACTTTTTCATTCCAATCCCCTATGATGAAAAAGACATCATTTTTGGTGTTAGTTCTAGAAGGTATTGTAGGTCTTCATAGAACTGGTCAACTTCAGTTTCTTTGGCAGCAGTGGTTGGGGCACAGACTTGGATTACTGCGATGTTGAATGCAAACAAACTGAGATCATTCTGTCATTTTTGAGACTGCATCCAAGTACTGCATTCTGGACTCTTCTGTTGACTATGAGGGCTACTCCATTGCTTCTAAGGAATTCTTGCCCACAATAGTAGATATAATGGTCACCTGAATTAAATTCACCCATTCCCATCCATTTTAATTTACTGATTCCTAAGATGTCAGTGTTCAGTCTTGCCATTTCCTGCTTGACCACGTCCAATTTACCTAGATTCATGAACCTAATATTCCAGGTTCCTATGAAATATTGTTTTTTACAAAATCAGACTTTACTTTCACCACCAAACATATCCAAAATTGAGCATCATTTCCGCCTTGGCCTAGCTGCTTCATTCTTTCTGGTGTGCTCATTCCCTCAGTCGTGTCCAACTCTTTGCAACCCTACAGACTATAGTCCACCAGGCTCCTCTGTCCATGAGAGTTTCCCGATAAGAATTCTGGAATGGGTTGCCATTTCCTCCTCCAGGGGATCTTCCCAACCCAGGGATTGAACCTGTGTTTCCTGCGGCTCCTGCATTGGCAGTTGGATTGTTTACCGCTGAGTCTGTGGAGAAGTCCCGTTTATTCTTTCTAGAACTATCAGTAATTACCTTTGCTGTTCCCCAGTAGCATACTGGACACCTTCTGACCGGGGGGGCTCATCTTCCAGTGTCGTATCTTTCTGCCTTTTCATACTGTTCATGGGGTTCTCCAGGCAAGAATACCGGTGTGGGTTGCCATTTTCTCCTCCAGTGGACCACATTTTGTCAGAACTCTTCACTATGATGCCTTCATCTTGGGTGACCCTGCATCGGTTCATGGCTTCATTAAGTTACACAAGCCCCTTCTGCCACCACAAGGCTGTGATCCATGAGGGGGTAAATTTTGTTAACAGCTTAAAATGTGCACAAAAGAAATGAAATTAATTTTTCTATATCATACTATTTCAGTTCTGAACCATTCAAATTTGTATTAAATAAGATGGTGATACATTTTAAATCTGAGAAAACCTAATTGAAAGGTCACTGCCCAAAACAGCTTTAACCACATCTAAAGAATACATGTGTGTGTGTACATGCTTCAAAAATTATACAGCAAGACTTCCCAAAGGGTAGATTAACACTTCTGCAGTATGCTAACTGGTATTTTGTAGAAAATGAGTTTCATGGTCAAACAAATTTGGGAAATACTGGACTAATAAAGTTAAAAGGTTTCCTGTGAATTCTGAATAGAGAAAACTCACCTTTCTCCCTAAACCTATACATATTACTCATTCATTCATTTTATAGGAGGCAAGCTATAAAATTCACTTTCAAAAATACCTCTTTTATCAGAATGACCTTTAGAGCACTGGTTCCCCAGAATATGAAGGTAAACAATGGCAAAAGAGAAAAGATATATATAACTGGAGAGCCTATTAATTTGTATTATTTTAAGTCAAGAACTGCCTATAATTTCTTCTTTGAAATGAAATAATTACATACTAATAGAATTATAGCTAATATTTATTGAAGATTTATTATGTGCCAGGTACTTCACAAAGTATTTGCTATTCATTTCCTCATTTATTGCTAAAAACAACTCTATGAGTCAGGAACTAGTATCACCAGTTTTACAGGTGAGGAAAATGAGCATGAGTTGTCATTCTCTCACGGTTACACAGTTAGCAAATGGAAAGGGCTGGGAGCTAACCCTAACTCAATCAGTTTCCGAGTTTGAGCTCCCTCACCAAATATGATATAATAAAAAACAGTTTTTTCAAGACTTCCTTAAAATAAATTCAGTTTCTCCTGATAATATTTTAGAAAGTTGGCTGGGATACTTTTCATTATGTCATCTTGCACTGCCTTAAAGGAAAATTAGGTACTACAATCCATTTTGACCCATCAACCAGACTTGGTAGCATTTAAAATTTAAAACACTTTTATAAATGTTTATAATGGAGTACATATTAGGTTAAAACTGGTAGAATTATATTTTATGAATTCCTTCTTAAAGAGTAAAAATCTCCTAACATGATAGAATATCTTTCTAAAAAGTGAAATCTTGGCTTATATACTTAGTTACCAACAATCAGGGTAATTTCATAATGCTAGAATAACATATCAAGAACACCTGTGCACATAAAATTATTTACCCAATGCAACACCAAACACAATTTTGGGGGCATAAAAAATTGGATTTGCATCTATTTAGAGCAATTCCTTGAGCTAAAGTACATACAGATTTAGTTATTTTAAAGATTAATGCTTAAGTATTTCTTCTATGTATTTGAATGTTGCTGTAAGTCAAATTCTGAGAATCTGGTCTTACTTGGGCATTTAGATGTAAGCTAACATTTCCCCAAAAAACTACTAACTCAAATTTCTTCAGAAAATATCTAATTCTATTTTCTCAGTGGGTCAAAGTGTTATAAACCACAGCACATCATTTTTTTAAAACCAGGAGTCAGAATTATATAAAATTTATATATATTATATATAAATAGCAGAAACAATAACCTCAATTTTTAAAAGCTTTATACTTAACTGAATGATTTTTTTATATTTCAGAACGAAAGAAATCTCTAAGTATATTCTCATTGGGAGTTTTCGTATTTAAAGTTGAAGAGCAAGTGGAAGCTAAGAAGACAAGAGGGCTTCCCAGGTGGCTCCATGGGAAAGAATCCACCTGCCAATACAGGAGATGCAGGAGATGTGGGCTTGACCCCTAGGTCAAAACGATCCCCTGGAGTAGGAAATGGCAACCCATTCCAGTATTCTGTCTGGAAAACTTCATGGACAGAGGAGCCTGGCAGGCTACAGTCTATGGGGTCACAAAGAGTTGGCCATGATTGAGCAACTGAGCATATATACATAAGAAGTACAGATGTCTTTTATTTTCTATACTTTACATGGGGAAGCAAAAAAAAAAAAAAAGGCCTTGACTTAAAGCATTTTTCCTGAGTTCCAGCTCTGCTACGAGCTAGCAGCAACCTTGTTCAAGTCACTTAAAATTGCTGGCTTCTGCTGTAAAAGGAAGGCATGAGATGATTTCTAAAATCCATTTGAGCTTTAAAATCCAGTGCTTCTAATGAGTTTACTGACCTCAAAAGATAGCATAAAATATTTATGGAAAATGCTGCTGCTGCTAAGTCGCTTCAGTCGTGTCCGACTCTGTGCGACCCCATAGACGGCAGCCCATCAGCCTCCGCCGTCCCTGGGATTCTCCAGGCAAGAATACTGGAGTGGATTGCCATCTCCTTCTCCAGAGCATGAAAGGGAAAAGTGAAAGTGAAAGTGAAGTCGTGTCCGACTCTTAGCGACCCCATGGACTGTAGCCTACCAGGCTCCTCCATCCACGGGATTTTCCAGGCAAGAGTACTGGAGTGGGGTGCCATTGCCTTCTCCGAAAGGCACACCCCCTGTAAACAGGTTAAGAAAAACCATGCCATTGAATTAATAATTGGTGCTTCTTCAGTCTCACCCTAAGGCACAGGAGAGCAATAAGGGCCAGTACAGTGGAGTAGGAGTAGTACTGTTCCCAGAACATTTTAGCTCTAGTTTCTGTTTTTGAGGGCTCCCTTTGTGATTTAGCTGGTAAAGAATCTGCCTGCAATGTGGGAGACCTGGGCTCGATCCCTGGGTTGGGAAGATCCCCTGGAGAAGGGAAAGGCTACCCACTTCAGTATCCTGGCCTGGAGAATTCCATGGACTGTATAGTCCATGGGGTCGCAAAGAGTCGGACACGACTGAGTGACTTTCACTTCACTTCACTTCTGTTTTTGAGGGGTGGGGTGGGTAATAATAATCAATAATTAATAAGTAAATAAATAAATGAAGGCATACAAAGGAGAAAAAGCAATAATCTTAACAATATTAACAATTTGCTGAAAGGGTGTCCTGAGTCATACATGAACCAAAGGGCAATTTTCTCTACTGAAAAACATGCCTGCCTGCCTCTGAGTGTGGTTTTCTGTAGCAACTTTTACATTTCAGGCCAGGTTATAGTTTCCTCATTAACCCAGCTGTGAACCTGTCCAGCTGCTCACAGGCATCAACACTCCCAAGCTGGAGTGTATAAGTAATTGCTTTTCAAGGGTCAATTGGTAACAAGTGTGGTTAAGTTTGTATAGGCTCATCATCCTCTACTTTTTTTTTTATTTTGGGGAACAATCAGGACCTCCCCTGGAAAAGTGGGTGACTGCATAAATGAATCCCCTGTTGTCCGAGGCCTCTAATTCTAGCCTGGAGATGGAAGATGCTAATGATCATACTTACATGGCAGGTCAGAGGTAATATGGCCCAACAATACACAACGTGAAGTAAGGACTGGGGCCTATTTTTACCATTATATTCCAGAAGTCCTCCTTTGGGGAAACGGACCCACTGTTCAGGGTAATAGCTGCTTGGTTACATTTGAGTGGATTATCAATCCACAAGGCATCTTCAAGTAAGGGTTAATGGGTAATTCCAAGTGAGGATGATTAGACTGATCTTCTGACAGAAGAAATACAAGAAAATCTGGCTTCAACTCCAGAGAAAGGGTGTACAAAAAAGAGAAGAAATTGAGGATGATGAACAATATGGGGACTGAGTCATCTTTACTTGGAGGTGTGCTCAAAGTCCCACCAATGAAAAGGGCTGTAAAACCTACAGTGGACTATGACACAGTAAGGCAGACCACTCAAATCTCTGTTGTAGAGGCACCAGCAACTTATTTGGAATGTTGTTATTGACTGGTGTTTTACGCTGCTTTAGAAGCTTCTTTTTTTTTTCCCATTCAGAAATCATTTACAAAATGTCCGTTATATACCACTGGGAGTAATAAGAAGAGGGAATAAGTAATAGTTCCTGCCCTCAATAGGTTGCAATAGGTCCAACAGGTTGGAAGAATGTATACCCAAATATAAATCTTGTATCTAAAGATCACTCACCAAAGTTCGTCTACTTCAAATACTTGGGTTATTTATTCCTGCTGGCATTTGGAAAAATATCTAAACATACAGGAACTGAGAACCTTTCTTCTCTGCAGGCAGGCTCAGTGATAATCAAGCCTCTGCAGACCCAGGTGGGAGACCCCTAACTGCTATCTCTCTTGCTCATGCACAGTATGGGACCAAATGACTGTCAAAACAAGCTCTCACATTAAGAGCATGAGACACTTCTAGCCCTAGGTTAATATCATCTAAAACATTCTGGAAACAAAAATTCCAGATTTCAATGCTTCTCATTTTTATGTCAGAAATCCTTTCTTTTTGTTTTCTCCATCAACAAGATGGAACTATCCAACAAAAACAAGATCTATATTAAAATACAGCAGTTCAAGTCAGTTCAGTTCAGTTCAGTTGTTCAATCGTGTCCTACTCTTTGTGACCCCATGGACTGCAGCACGCAAGGCTTCCCTGCCTATCACCAACTCCCAGAGCTTACTCAAACTCATGTCCATTGAGTCAGTGATGTCATCCAACCATCTCATCCTCTGGTGTCCCCTTCTCTTCCCTCCTTCAATCTTTTCCCAGCATCAGGGTCTTTTCAAATTAGTCAGTTCTTCCCATCAGGTAGCTAAAGTATTAGAGTTTCAGCTTCAGCATCAGTCGTTCCAATGAATATTCAGGACTGATCTCCTTTAGGATGGACTGGTTGGATCTCCTTGCAGTCCAAGGGACTCTCAAGAGTCTTCTCCAACACCACAGTTCAAAAGCATCAATTCTTTGGCGCTCAGCTTTCTTTATAGTGCAACTTTCACATCCATACATGACTACTGGAAAAACCATAGCTTTGACTAGATGGGCCTTTGTTGACAAAGTAACGTCTCTGATTTTTAATATGCACAGTAGCTCACAATAATAAAAAGTACAAATAACCAAGACAAATGATTTTTAAAAAGATGATAAAAATAATTATTTCAAAGACCTATTTAAGCAAGCAATCCTCATAGTTTCTATAATTTATTCTCACTATAATACTGCCAGGTAGGCATTATTACCCTTGTTTGACAGATGAAGAAACTGAAACCTGGGAGTGTAAAATGATTTTATTCAAGATACATTTATTGCAATAAGGATAAAAAATCTGACTCTTCTGACTCTGATCTCATTTTACTCATTCAACCAGCTGTCAAATTCTGTTTATTCTACTCTCACAATTTCTCTTTAACGTACTTCCTCCTGTATATAATCACTGCAGCGCCCTAGTCCAGAACCGCGTTATCAACTCCAACCACAGGACCCTTTCCTAACCGGTCTTCCTGCTTCTCTACTATCTTGTATATGCAAGAGATCAATTTTCTGAAGCACCATTCTACTTGCTTCCATTTCCTGCTCAAACACCTTTAACAAAGTCATTTCTCAGTCAGGCACTCAAACACTCTTCCCAATCTGTGCTCTTAAGTGACCTTTCTCCCACCTTATTTCCCACTCATCTCCACCAAGCACCCAAGCTTCAATCAAACAGAAACCCATGCTTTTATTCAAAGACATTTTGATCTTTTTTGTCTCTCCAACTTTGCTTTGAGAAATGACTTTCCTAATTCTTACCACCACATCGAAGCATGTCTGAATTCCAGGCACTCATAGTACAAGGCCCAGGTCTATGCCCTCTCCACCAAGGAGCCTGAGCTTCTCTCTCCTCAGGCTGCCCATGGCACACCTCTATCTTCTTTTTTTTTCCCCCCAAGAAATATTTACTGTGTAACTATTAAGTGCTAGTTACTACAGTAAATCAAGCAAAAAAAGCTTACACTGTAGTTAGGGAGTCAAAAGTGAACAAAAACCCATCTCATCTTATAAGGTCCACGGAAAGTGGTCAGCTCAGGAGTCTACTTGAGCCTAAATGAAGGGTACCTGAACTTGGCTTTGCCTAGGGAAGTCAAGCAGGGCTTCCCAGGTGAGCTAACACTTGAACTGTGGGAAAAGATACACAAGTGTCTGCTCAGAAGACCAGTGCACATATATATATAATCAAACGCACTGAGCTGGACATGCAGAGCCAGAGGGGCAGACTGGACCCCCCTAGTGTAAAAACAATAGCATACCACCACAAAGGGCTATTTTATGAGCCATAGTAAAATATTTGTGGAAGCAAGTTTTAAATTGAAAACTCTTATACAAATTTAAAATATCATTTATTTATTAAGTGAAAGAAAGTGAAGTCACTCAGTCATGTCTGACTCTTTGCAAGCCCATGGACTGTAGCCCGCCAGGCTCCTCCATCCATGGGATTTTCCTGGCAAGAATACTGGAATGGGTTGCCATATCCTTTTCCAGGGCATCTTCTTGACCCAGGGATCAAACCTGGGTCTCCTGCGTTGCAGGGAGACTCTTTTATCATCTGAGCCACCAGGGAATCCCTCATTTATTTATAAATAACATATAAATGCTTCTCATCTAACTTTTGAATGTAACTGGCCACAGGAATTATCAGACTCTTAAGAAACATATAAATAGAAGGTAAAGGTGTAACAGTATCATTTATAAAGTAGGCAAATCTAGGTTTCACAATATACTGCTCTACTGCTCAATTTCTCTCTATGTACACATCCCCTCGCCTAAGAAACACACACTCATACACAACTTCCAAAGGTAAAGGGCTTAAGAGCAGTGGATCTACAGTCATATTTAAAATGTACACTTAAAAATATAAGCAGCATCTTCAACTAGCAGATAACTTCCAGATAATTTCCCTTTTTACTGTTAGCAACTTCCTAACATGACAGAATCTGTGCTCGGTTTGTAGGCACAAGTCAAGGAGTTTCCATTTTTTCCACAGCACCAATGAATTCACAATCTATTCACAAGGATTCCTAGTCTTACTTCAATATATCTTTAGGAACTCAAATTGGTCAACATAATATAAAATAATATAATGAATAGTTTGTAATATGGATGAGGAACAGAAGTCTAAACTGTATATATTCATATGAAGGAACAGAGCTCACTGTCCTTAGAAACACACACTCTGGGATTCTGAAACCATGGGAAACTGTGGCAATAAGAGAGAGAAAGAAATGGGCAGGGGTGAGGAGAGGTGCATTGTGCCTTGTACATGATCTGGAAATGATTCAGGGAAGGGACTTCTGGCTTTAATGGCATGAACAGGTTAGTGAACCCTCTCCTCAAAACAATAAGAAAACGTATCAGTCATTTCAGAGTTCCGGAAATCAATCAAAGACAGATAACAAATACAGAAATTTCACGAAAAGTTGCTACCAGCAGGAGGCTACAAACTTACTGCCTGGGGCTATTCCAACCCAAGAACTCCACCCTCTAATCCTCAACTCTTCCAGGAGAGCTTTCAGGATAGAGTTAGGTGAAGACTCTTCAGAGTCCCTTGGACAGCAAGGAGATCAAACCAGTTAATCCTAAAGGAAATAAATCCTAAATATTCATTGGAAGGACTGACACTGAAGCTGAAGCTCCAATACTTTGTCCTCCTAATGTGAAGAGCTGACTCATTAGAAAAGAACCTGACACTGGGAAAGACTGAAGGCAAGAGGAGAAGAGGACAACAGAGGACAAGATGGTTGGATTGCATCACCAACTCAATGGACATGAGTTTGAGCAAACTGCAGGAGATGGTGAAGGATAGGAAAGCCTGGTGTGCTGCAGTCCGTTGGGTCGCAAAGAGTTGGACATGACTGAGCAACTGAACAACAACAAAGGCCATGAAAACCAGTAGTTTTGCTGTCAGAAAGGGTAGACTCAGCTTGGGATACTGGGGTGGGGGTGCAGTAGAAAGCCACAGCTTTGTCAGCTAAAAGTGGCAAACTTGGTAGGATCCTAACTGGTTCTTCTAGCTTGAGGTTGTGGTCTGACTGGGGTGAGTGGCAGATCAGCTAGAAATATGAAGGGAAGATCCTGGAAATGAGAGAATCGTAGAATAAACTAGTTACGTTCTCCTGACATTCCTGACTGACTGAAAATACTGGGATGGGGATGGGGAGACAAAAGAGGGTCCAACAAAAAGAATAAGCGAAGGCATACTTGAGAACTGGCTGGACTGTAAATGCACTTCCCAAATCACAAACAGATCAATAGAAGGTAGAAGCTTTCCACATTCCAGGTGCTTAAGCACAACTTATGCCCAAATCACTGTCTATAAAGAGACAAGAGTGACTCCAGCCAGGATAAAAAGTACAAAGGAGAATAAAAATCATTAAGCAGACACATCAGTGGCCATGGAGGAATCACAGTCCACAGTTTAATCCAGGTTAAGTACTATAAACACACACATAAACACTCATCTCTGTTTCTCAAAAATAAAACCAACAAACTTCAGAGTGTTAAAATATATTACTAAAATATCCAATTTACTAAAAAGTTATAAGACATGCAAAGGAACAGGAAAAGTGAGGCCCTGACTCAAGTAAACAAGCAGTAACTAGCAACAGGCTCTTAGCGGGCCTAGATGTTGGAGTTAGCAGAAGACTTCAAAGTAACAATTACAAATGTATTCAAAGAATTAAAGGAAACATGACAAGAATTAAAGGAAATATTTCCTAGTCAAGTAGGAAATCTTGACAGAACTATAGAAATCCTAAATGAAAATTCTTGAGTTGAAAAGTACATTAACTAAAATAAAAATTCACCAAATGAGCTCAATAACTGATTTGACCTGGTGGAATAAAGAATAAGTAAACTGAAACAGATTAATTAAAATTATCCAATCAAAAGAAAAGAAAGAAAAAACACTTTAGAAAAATGAACAAAACTTTAGATTCAGCTTAAAAACAAACAGAATCTGAACTTGTAGGGAACAAACAAGCGTCCCCATATACTTGTGGCAAAAGTCCCAGAAGAAGAGAAGGAAAGAACAAATATTCGAAAAAATTATGTTCAAAAATTTCCCAATTTTGATGGAAAACAATCTGCAGACTCCCAAATTTCAATAAACTGCAAGTATGATAAAAACAAAAATATCTATCCTAGATATATCAGTGTCAGACTGCTCAAAGCCAAAGATAAACCAAAAACCTTGAAGACTGCAAGAGAAAAACAGCTGATCACATACAGGGGCACAACAGCAGGGTTAACAGCTGACTTCTTGCTGAGGTCATTGGGCTGAGGAGACAGGGAGAAACTGTCAAGCAAGAATTCTACAGCTAGCAAAACTATCCTTCAAAAATGAAGACAAAAGAAAGATATTCAAAAACAGAAAAACAAATAAACAAAAACAGAAAATTTGTTTCAAGCAGACCTAGCCTCCAGAAAATCCTACATGATGTCTATCAGCTAAAAGGAAATGACATTAGAAAATAACTCAAATCCATAGGAAGATATGAAGATCAATGGAAATGGTAAATTTATTTTAAAATAAAAGATTTTTTAAAGCAATAACTGTACTACTATATTGTTTCATTTCATATGACAATAACCCTGCACAAAGGATGGTGAGGGACACAACCCCACTGAACCAAATTGCTATATTTTATCAGCAGCATAACATACACATACACAGCCATCAGTAGGTTGTGATAACTCCAAGATGTAATTCTTGATCAAGAACTAAGAAAATACAAACTAAATAATTTAAAAAATCGAAAGGGATTCAAAAATACAGAAAGAATTATTTAACATAAATCAGTAAAGAAGGAACAATAGAGGACAAGAGACATATAAGAACAAATTGTAAAATGGCAGACATAAATCCACCTATATTAACAATTATATTAAAAGTAAACAGACTAAATACTCCGATACAAAGGTAGTAATTTTCAGACTGGAAAAAGAAGTAAGATCCAGATGTATGCTTTTGTTTTTTTTTTTCCCCAAGAGACATACCTTAGATTCAGAGTTTGAAACTAAATGAAGGAAAAAGATGTCATGCAAATAGTAATTAAAAGATAGTTGCAGTGGTCATATTAATATCAGACAAAACAGACTTAAGACAGGAAATACTAATAGAAACAAAAAGGGACATTTCATATTGATAAAAGGCCTAATTGGTTAGGAACGTTCTGTAGGACAGACCATCTCATCTACTAAGCCATAAAACAAGTCTCCTTAAGTTTAAAAAGACTGAAATTATATAAAGTATATTCTCTGAGAACAATGGGATTATAAAGAGAAAGACTTGGGACATCCTTAGACATCTGGAAATTAAACAACACATTTCTGTATAAGCTAGGACCAAAGAAGAAATCATAAGGAAAAATTTAAGAATATCTTGAACTGAATGAAAATGCAAGCACAATATATCACACTTTATGGGATGCAGCTAAAGGGAAACTTAAGGGGAAAAGTGTAGCTTTAAACACATATTAGAAAGGATAAAATTCTGAAATCAGTGACCTAAGATTATATGTCAAGAAGCTAGGAAAATAAGACCAAATCAAACCCAAAGTAAGCAGAAGGAAAGAAATAATAAAGATCAGAATGGAAATCAATGACATACAAAACAGAAAAACAATAGATTTTTACAAGTCAATGAAATCGAAAGCTGGTTTTCTGGAAAAAGCTGCAAAATCAGAAAACCTTAGCTAGATTAACCAAGAAAAAAAGAGAAGACATAATTACCAGAATCAAGGATGAAAGGGTAGGTATCACTACAAATGCAGGAGAAATTAAAATAATCAATGGAATTATTATTAGAATAACTTTATACCAACAAAATAGCTAATTAACAGGTAACAGAAAAATTCTAGAAAAACACCAATTACCAAAATTGATTTAACAAGAAATAGAAAATAGAAAAAAGAAAAAAACTGATAACTAGCAAAGAAACAGACTTAGTAATTAAAATACCTTGATAAAGCCTCTGATTTATAATATTTTCTTCTTTCTTTTTCCTTCTTTTCTAGTACTTCTGTTAAATCTGTAAGCTCATTATCATTTGTACGTGATTTGGAAATGCAGCCAATATAGCAGCCTGTGTATTTTAATTCTAGAATGGATGCTATAGAAAGCCTCATTTGTTACCATCATACCCAGACTTTTCAAATAAATTGTCTGTTATAGTCCATTACCTATGAAGTATAAAATTATGTGCTTCTATATAACTGATTGACACTGATAAGATAACATGTCTTCAAGGGAAGAATGGATTTTTCTTGGTGGTCCAATAAAAGAAAATGGAAAGTATCTGCAGGTTAAATCTATCCTTATGCAACAAAAGCTTCCCCTACAAGGCTCTTTATAGGGAAGTAAATCTTATCAAGTGGTTTAAAGGTTGAGTAAAGCTCTCCTTCTGATAATCTGATATAGAAAGGCAAAAAGAAAGCTAAAAGCTAGAGAGAGATCTTTCTATGCAGAGTATATGACATTTTTATCTTAGGAAATATACCACACAATCCCACAAACAAAATGATTTCCTGTATGATGTGATAACATACCTACTGTAATTTATGATGCTTCCTTTACTCGCTTACTAAGTTAGCAGTAACAGGTAAAGTCAAAGAGGTAGGCTGCGGCCAGGGATTAGTAAACCAAGTACAAGCCTGGATTTTAACTTAGTATGTTAGAAAACCATTAGAATCAAACAGGAAAATAGCATTATTTGCATTAAGAGAAAAAGGATCTTGGTTGCTACGTGATAAATTAGGCAACGGTAACCGAAAAGTGAAAAGGTTTGGATTAGAGTGGTAACAATGATGATGAACACCTCACATGAATTAAATTCTTTTAAGTCTCCTAAAAGCCACTTGAAATAGGTGCTACTGTCTTCATCTTGCAGATGAGCATGCCAAGGCAGAGAGAGATTAAATAACTGGCCAAAGGTCATACTACTAATTAGAGACAATATTAGGACTCAGACCTAAAAAATCTGGTGGAAGTGCTGAGCTCTTAATTATGGACACTATCCAGCTATGGTCTTAAGATGAAGAGAAGAGGTTGAAGTAAGAAAATATTCCAGAGTCACAGTGACCAAGACTTGCTAATGGGTTGGATGCAGAGATGATGGAACTAGAGAAAAAATCATTCATAGGTTTCGCTTGAGCAACTAGGTGAATTTAGTAGTATCATTATACAGCAGAGACAGGATAAAAAACAGGAGGGAAAGGAGTCCTAGGACCCAGCTCTGGAGTACTACATTTAAAAGCTGAATAGAGAAAGACAAACCAGCAAGAAAGACCAAGAAAGGACTTTCAGTGCCTAAGAGGGAAACAGGGAGCGTCATGAAAGCCAACAACTCAAGTGTTTCAAGGAGGATGGAGGAGGCAATGTGTAGAATACTGCTGACAGATTGTGGACAATGAGGACAAGACAAGGACCATGAGATTTCTGCAGAATGAAGGTTACCCATAAAGCTGAAAAGAGCAGCATCCTGCTAAGTTAACTCTCATCATCACACCTACCTTGTTTTACTGTCTGTCCCATCTGTAGACTGTAAGCTCCTGGGCAATGACCGTGAGCTTTATTCTAAATCCTTATCTTCTAATTACAATGCTTGGAGTAGAATGGAAATTACATTAGTGCTATGCAATGTAATGTAAATGCAAAATTAATTCAAAGGGTTTTTGGGTGTGATGATTAAGAAGATTTCAACAGGACGATGACATGCCTCCTTCTATTTCGCCACCTCATCACTCACGTACCGTCAGAGATCCGTTCTGTGTGCTGGGTGAGTTGCTGCTCTGCTCCCCGTGGGCTTGCGTGCTTCCGTAGAGTGTCAGGTTATGCTCACTGGTCTGGCCGGCATAGTCCTGAGTGTGTGGCACTCCATACTCTGTGGGAATTCCATTCTGTGGAGGTGGTGGAAACGGGATGGTAGTAAAAGGCTGAACCATTGCGTCAGGAGTTGTTGTTGGCTCCTGGTTACCCTGGAACAAACAGAGAAAGAGAAGGTAAGACTAAAAAAAAAAAAAAGTTGACTAGTTACCAAAGGACCAAAGATTTTCCTTTAAACCAAACTTTTTTAAATGCAAGCAAATTTGTTACAGAAGATAAGTTACAAGATTTGAAATTCGTTTGAGCCATTACTGTTTTCTTTAGTACACTCTATTCCTTTAGTGATTCTTAGGGGAAAACAAATTAATTTCACTAAATTACAATTCTTTGTAATTTATTTGTAATTTGTTGTAAACTCCAATACTCTGGCCACCTGATGCAAAGAACGGATTCATATGAAAAGACCCTGATGCTGGGAAAAGATTGAGGGCACGAGGAGAAGGGGACGACAGAGGATGAGATGGTTGGATGGCATCACCAACTTAATGAACATGAGTTTGAGCAAGCTCCGGGAGTTGGTGATGGACTGGAAAGCCTTGTGTGCTGCAGTTCATGGGGCTGCAAAGAGCTGGACATGACTGAGCGACTGAACTGAAATTACAATTCATAGCAACAGGTAGAATGACAGTATAAATTAAATTCTCAAAGCCAGATGAAACATACCTCTAGATTTTTAAGAACACAGAGTTCAGGAGAAAGTACATTGTTAACAAAATTAATCTTTGAATTTCAAGGTAGAGATTTATTTAAGTCTTGGCCACTAGGTTAATTAAAAAAAAACAAAAAACCTTTCCTTAAATTAGAAACTAGACAAAAAAATTTCCTAGACAAAAACCTTGAGTTTTTCATAATTACTGTTAGCATTTTAAAGCTAGCAGATACTTTTCCACATGGTGTCCATCCCAGATGCTTACTTGGGATCTCATGTGATGTCTCAAATATCACTACAGAACATACAGTAACTGCAGGAAACCGTTAGAAGCCATTTTGACTCCATAGCCCCTGTCTTATTTCTGTTCAGTCTTTAAGTTCAGATACAAACAAGGAGTTAAACCTTGTGTAAGAGATTTTGTAAAATCCTCCCTTCTCAACAACTTACATTCTGACCTCCCATTTTAGTCCATAAAAGGCAGAGCTATTATTTTACTAAAAACAAACACGTTTTCAAAGTCCAGGGCCACTATCCTTTTGGAAGTAGCTGGTAGAGATGGTCAAATGCTTCAAAGTGGTAGCACTTTGATAAACCCCTTCCCCCATACTTTAGACATCAAATCATTAGGGATCAAACAAAATCTGGGTTTACATCACTTGGATTCCTCCTAGTCATGAGCATCACTTCCTTCAAACAACAAAGTAATTATTCCTCTTTCTTCCTCAGTTATGGTTATCCTTTCCCCTCAATTTAAGAAGGGATTCTCTACCCACTGAGAGCTACAGGAAACTGAACTTCCAGCAGCACTGTCTAACACCATTCCAGGTTTTTAGCATTAATTTGATGGCCATTAAACTCATACCATCGCAAACAGTTCAGTTCAGTTCAGTTGCTCAGTCGTGTCCGACTCTTTGCGACCCCATGAATCGCAGCATGCCAGGCCTTCCTCTCCATCACCAGCTCCTGGAGTTTACCCAAACTCATGTCCATTGAGTCGGTGATGCCATCCAACCATCTCATCCTCTGTTGTCCCCTTCTCCTCCTGCCCCCAATCCTTCCCAGCATCTGGGTCTCTTCCAATGAATCAACTCTTCGCATGAGGTGGCCAAAGTACTGGAGTTTCAGCTTCAACATCAGTCCTTCCAATGAACACTCAGGACTGATCTCCTTTAGGATGGACTGGTTGGATCTCCTTGCAATCCGCGGGACTCTCAAGAGTCTTCTCCAACACCACAGTTCAAAAGTATCAATTCTTCGGTGCTCAGCTTTCAAAATGAATCCAAAACTGGAGAAAGACCTCACATTACTTTTTAAAGGAAGGTTCAACTATCCTTTAAATAAAATCTGCCTAAAATAGAACAAATTTATAAAGGCTGTTATAAATAGAAAAATATATGATCATAGATTGGAAAGCTGGATTTTCTTAAAGTGACAATGCACCCCAAATTCCACAAACTCAATCAAAATCTCAGCAGGTGTTTTTGTATAAATCAGCAAGTTGTTATTAAAATTTGTATGGAAATGCAAAGGATCTAGAGTAGTCAAAACAATTTTGAAAAAACACAAACTGGAGGACTTACACTATCTGAGTTCAAGACTTACAAAGTGATGATTTTAATAATAGTGTGGTACTGGTTTAAAGACATACAATAGATGAATGAGATAGAAAAGAATCCAGAGACAGAAATAAACATTTACAGTGAATATTAAGGCATGAAGTCAATTCAGCAGGGGAAAGGAAAGACTTTTTAATAAATGGAAAACTGAATACCCAATGAAAAAACATAGACCTCAACTCTCATCCTATATTTGTAAAAGTTAACTTGGAAGAGATAATAGACCTAAGTGTAAGAGTTAAAACGATAAAACTTTTAGAAAAAGCAGGAAAATCTTCACAGCTTTGCAATAAACAAGAAATTTTGGGGACACAAAAAAATTAAGAACTGTTAAAGAAAAAATGACAGACTAGATTTCACCAAAATTAAAAAACAATTGTTCTCTGAAAAGCAACTTAAAATAAGAAAGAGACAAGGCAGAGAGTGTGAAACAATATTCACAATACATATATCTGGTAAAGAACACTAGAATCTATAAAGAAATGCTACAGATCACAATGAAAAGAACAAGGCATGTTTGAAAGAAAGCTAACGACTTTTTAACAACCATGTCCCACAGAAAGATATACCAGTTGGCAGAAAATACTTGAAAAACTATTTTAAAATACACGAATGGCTATTTTAAAACTAGCAATAATCATTTATTCAAGAGTACCCAAATTTAAATTATAATATAAAACATACAATATATAATATAAGATCGGAATAAACAGGAAGGTATATTTTATTTCTGAGTAATAGTAAATATAAAAGGTTAATCATCCCCAAATAAAATATAAACCTAGTATAATTTCCAATTAGAAGCAAATCAAATGATGCCTAAAGAAGGAAACAGGACCAAATACTTTTCTAACTTGCATATGAAAAACTTACTAATAAAGTCTGCAAAAGGAAAAACTATGAAGGAGGAGATGCTCTATCATATATTAAAAATTTGCCATAAAACTACTATGATTCAACAGTAGGAATATACAAAATGATTAAAGGAACACTGATAATCCTGATTCAAGTTTACATGGAAACTCAACAGAAGATAAAAGTGGCATTTCAATTCAGTGGAGGGGGTGATTATTTATCATATGGTATTTCTATTGAAGAGGCTTCTCTGGTGGCTCAGATGGTATTTGTATTGAATAGAAGTTGGCTACCCACCAAAAAGAAAATACTCATGCTCCATGCAAAAAAAAAAAGAAGGAATAAAATATAATTAAAACTATGAAAATATAAGAAATATTGGGAGTGTTACTGGGGTGGGGAGATTCTAAGTAAGACAGGAAACCTAAAAACCAGAAAGGTTAAAAAAAAAGATAGATTTGGCTATGGAAGACAGGAAGCAAAGAAGAGAGAGAGGAGGGGGAGGAGGGGAAAAGAGAGGGGAGAAATGGATTTTAAAGTCAAGAGAAAAACCAACCGGGGAAAACATCTGCAAAGTAAGAGACACACACCGGTAACCATCACTAAGTGCGGGTTATTTAAACTGATGAGAAATACACACACCAACAGAAAAAGAGGCAAAGAATATCACACAATTCACAGAAGATGAAATACAAATGGTTGTATGATTAAAAATGCTTAATCTCACTAACAAACTGAAATACATATTAACGGCAAAATAAATCCAATTTTTCCACCATCAATCATAAAAAAATAAAAAACCGTTTTATTGACACAATTATAATTGACATAAACAGTTGGCCTTCTCTATCTGTGGGCTCTTCAGCGTGTATTCAAATAACCACTGATTGAAAAAGACTAGGGAAAAAAAAATCCCAGAAAAGTAAAGCTTTACTTTGCCATAGTCCAGCAACTATTTACATTGTATTTTAACTATTTACATGACATTTACATTGTACTAGGTATTATAAGCAATCTAGACATGATTGAAAATATATGGGAGGATGTGCACAGGTTATATGCAGACACTAGTTATGCCAGTTTATACAGGGGACTTGAGCATCTTCGGATTTTGGTATCTGCAGGGGGTCCTGGAACCAATCCCCTGTGGATACCGAGGGACAATTCTACAATAAACTCCACTGATTTATTCATAGTGTACGCTTTTGTAAGTTTTGACATATGTATGTACACTCATGAAATCATCACCACAATCAAAAGAGTGAACATATCTATCCAAACCCCCCAGAATTCCTCATGCTCCTAATAAGTTTATATTATTTTTGTAATAAAGCCTACAAAGTATTTTTTAATATAAAAAGAGAATCACGACTAGTGTAATCAGTAAACGGAAGCCAATATACTGAAGCACTGTATTGTGCTGTTCTTAAAAAAAATGGCATTAACATTACCTACAGAAGTTATACAGCATCAAAATTCAGCTGTCTCTAGTGTCTAAGAATCACGTCTACAAAGTAATAACTGCTTTACATAAAAATTCTTCCCTTTATTTAGTTCTTAAAAATTATGCTAGTTTTTACCCGTAATTTTTCAGGAAAGAAAATCCTTGTCATTCATCACTATATAAGTTCTTTTCATGATCTCAAGGTCAGGGTATTGTAAATGATTTCTCTTTAGCTATTCTGGGGGTCCTAAGAAGGAAATAAAATAATTCTGTCCCTTCTCTTTCAAATTATTCAGTGCTATCTATCTACCTACCAACCAACCTACATGAAGCATACTACTTCAGAAGTCCTCATGGGATTTACTGGCCTGAAGACAGGTAAGAAAAAATTCTATTTCAGGTGGGTTGGTGAATAAAAGGGAATAAGAGCACCAAAGGTATTCACAGACCTACACTCCAAATCCAGGAATAAACAGAGACACAGGACAGGTCTACTAAATAACCCGTAAAGGCTAAAGACACTGTTGTGCAGTTTATGAACACAGCAATGGGGACTTCTAATAACCCCACTGGGCTCCTCTCAGACTCTCCTCTTTCAGGGCAGCCTCCATCCTCCGTTTCAGCTCTGCTGGGGAGGATGCTCTGGCACACAAAGCACAATATTAACTCTCCCCCAGAGGCAGTCTTGCCAAAGCTGGCTCAGTCAACTGAATAAACCTGTCAATTAGCAGTGGGAGATAGGGGAAGAAGGGTCAAAACTTCTAAGATTCCCTTGTGGCTTGTACCATGTGTTTCAAAGTAATGCAAGACAGGTAGAGGCTGAACTATTTCTCCCTCAAAAGGGAAATGTAAACCCTTATCAGGAGATCAAGAAGAAACTCTTGATAGTTTATTTTGTTCCATATAGGAATTTTTTTTAATGTTGTTAAAAAACACTATGTTTATACACAACAGGTAAGAAACTGGAATAGGAGTGATTTTGCATCTTAGCTCATACACTCTGCAATGTCTAAAAATTTCCCCAGGTAAACATTATTACAATTTGGAAATGTTATATGGTTTTCAGACTTCCATTAAATTTCCAGGCTATATTTCGAAGTTTTAAGTTCAGAAGAGAAGCACTATAGCCTGCAGACAAACTGTGAGATAATAGTCAACATGATTATTTCTAGGTAAGAATTTACCTCTTAAGTTTATATGAAAATGTTTTAATACCACAGACTAAACAGTTTACGTATATCTCATCTGACAAAATGAATTAACTTTTCCTTGTAGCCCACAATACTAGACATAACTTCTTTTTCTTAATTTAACAGTCTATAAACTTTCTCATCCACAAGATTAAAAAATTGACAATAAGGAGTACGATGAAAATAAAATTTCTACCTTGCCTAACAAGACTCTAATAAAGATTTATCTACAACTCCTTTCTTCCCTAGAATATAAACTAAGATTTTATGTGAAAGATGAGAGGAAAAATAAAGGACGGTTACCTTTTAGTTCTTATCAGTGTATCTCATTAAAATGAAAGAGAGTTACTTTGTATTCTGCCCTGCCTCGCATGGTGCCACAGGTATTCCAGCATTTGTTGACTTGTACACCTCCCTCTCTCTCTCTGCTCAAATGTCAACTCCCCTGAGCATTCCTTTTAGAACTTCAACCCCTATTTCTCCCTAACCCTTCATAACAACACTGTTTTTCAATAAAGCAGAATGATGTCCCCATTTTGTGAAAAGCTATGAGGATATGAAGAGCAGGATGCATCCAATCCTCCCACCATCAACATGAATTCACTACAGTGGCTGGCAGGATATTACAAACAAAAAAAATTCTTTGGTTTCCAGAAGCAACATAATTTACAACTATACTAAAAAGTCAGATTTTCCAAATTTCAGAAAAACCTACCTACATTTCTAATTCTCTGGTTTAAAAAGTAAGAAGACATAAATGAGTGAGAAAAGTTTTTCTAAAGTTATTTTCAAATGACTGGGGGAAAGAAAAACCCTGAAGAGAGGTATATGAAACAGACAAATCTGGGTTATATTTGGTATTTCGACAAACTGATTCAAGACGGTCATCTCATCGTCATTTTATTATCTATACAAAAGTTTAAGGAGAGAAATTAAATATTAAGAAGATAACGATAGTATTTATTTTACATAGAATGCAGACCACTGCGACTCAATGATTTTAGGATGCCATCTTTGAGTAAAGTTCAAGATGATAACCACAAAGGAATGTGTAAGTTATGAAGACTAATAATAATTTTTGAAAATGTATTATTTGCCAATGCAAACAAATTTGTTTATTCCACTACTTACACATTACCTAAAATTTTATCAAATTCATCTGAGACCCAATAAATTCTATATTTCACAAAGAGGAATGCTGGAGTGTATGGTCTGAACATAATTTGAACCTCAGTTCTATCACTTACTATAGCTGTAAACAATTAAATATGCTACAACCTACTTTCTCTGTGCCCCATTTTCTTAATCTATAAAACAGCAATGTTAATGTCATTATACTGTTGTGAAGAACTGGTAACATAAAATGTGAAGTGATTAAAACTCTAGACTCTCAATAAAAGTTGTTTTCAACAAACACAAGCACCAGGTAGACCAGTGAGGCCAAACTTCCACAACTTGGTAAAATATTAAAATCCTACTAGATGCCACTGTAACGGATGTCACGTGAAATTAAAAAAAAACACAAACCAAACAAAAACAACTCTCATTACCATATATTTGTGGGAACAATATTTAAGAAAACAAACTACAGGGATTTCCCCGGCGGTCAGTGGTTAAGATTCTGTGCTTCCAATGTAGGGAGCGTAGATTCAGTCTCTGGTTGGGGAACTAAGATCTCACATGCCTCACAGCTCAGCCAAAATAAAAAGAGAAAGAAAACAAACTAAGTGAAAGTCACTCAGTCATCTCCGACTCTTTGCAAACCCATGGACTATACAGTCCATGGAATCCTCCAGGCCAGAATACTGGAGTGGGTAGCCTTTCTCTTGTCCAGGGGATCTTCGAACCCAGGGATCGAACCAAGGTCTCCCGCATTGCAGGCAGTTTCCTTACCCGCTGAGCCACCAGAGAAGCCCAAAACAAACTACAGATATACAAAACTTATTACAGTGACAGAGAAACCAACTTGCAAAGAAGAAAAATCCACTGAAGAAGTTTTTAGAATGATTAACCAGCTGAAAAGGAAATGAGAGAGATTTGAAATCCAATTTCAATTCCAAGACATGTACTAAATAACTACTGTGGGTCCACAGCTGTTTTAGGCACTGGAGAGACACAACAAAAATTAAAAATTTGCCTCTAACGAGTTTATAAACACATAAAGGAGGTTACCATGAAAGTATGCAAAATTTCAATACAATTCAGAGCAATATATGTGTGTACAAGTGACATCCAAGATTCACTACTGCCTACTAAATATATTTGAAAGTAGATATTCTAAATATATAGAGGGTCTGTATTTTAGACCCTCTTTCACCTGTATTAGCAGCTTATATTTAATATTTTTTATGTGTCTGGCAAAAGTCTAAGCACTGTGCATATATTAACTCATTTAATTCTCACAACTCTAAAAGGCAGGTATTTCCACTCTTTTACAGATACAGAAACAGACATTTAAAAAGGTTAAGAATCTTATCAAAAACCACTCAGCAAACAGCTGACATATGCAGACTCTAATCCATATCTAAGCCAATTCTACAGCTGGGGTTGCTAGTCACTACTTCTTGTAGCATCTCCAGCAGGGTTCTCAACACAATACATATATGTCTCTATTGCATTGAATCTAGAATATTCCCTAAACATGGTGCTTACCAAGTCACAGCCAGACTGCAACAGTAAGGATCAGGGTCTTTCCCAATGCTGTCTCCTCTCTATAAGGAATATTCATTATACTGAAAAACTAAGCAACTTAAGTAATGCCTTCTCCGTGAAGCCATCCTTAGAGGAGGATGGGAGAAGGCAGGAGTCAGCTGCAACTCCTCTGCTGTTACAATTGAAAAGCAGCCACAGGTAACACGTAAACAAAAGCGTGTAGCTGTGTTTCAGGAAAATCTCCTTCACGGACACTGAAATATTATTCCTCTTCTGATTTTTTCTCAACCATTTAAAAATGTGAGAATATCACGAGCCTTACAAAAGTAGGCAGTGGGCCCAATTTGGCCCGCAGGCCATAGTCTGTTGACATCGGTGTAGAAGAGAGAGATTATACTTTAGATCTAAATAAACCTGGGATAGAGCCCTAACTCTGTGATCGGTTACTTGTGTGACTTTGGACAAGACACTAAGCCTCAGTTTTGTCTACTATAAAACGGACATGACAGCATTGACCGTGAGGCTGAAAGGAAATAAAAAAAAACAACAGCACCTCATATAGTATCTAATACAGCAGACCTTCAATGAGTGAGTGCATTCACCCTTTTCAATTGGAAATTTCTCCTCTCCTGGATTCTCATAGCATTTAACTTGCACAACTAAGGTCTACAGATATTTAAATTCAAAGCCTTATATTTAACGTATCTAGATACGAGTCCTATCTCTCCTATTAGATTAAAAGCTTCATCATAATGAGTGGGGTCAGTTTTGCACAATGCATAATTACATATGGTACCTAATAAATATTAAGTTAACATTTTTTAAATAAATGAAGATTAAGAGAGAAGGGCACATGTATGAGCACAGCAGTAAATTCTTTTGTTTGGCTAGAGTAGAGAGCCATCAGGAAGGATAGTATGAAATGAAACAAATTTTATCTTGGGTTGATATCAAGTGGCGCAAGAGCGTTGGGAAAGGAAGTGAGAACTGGTGGAGTATCGTTAGTAATGAGAGGAATCAACATTTACATGCTTATGCTTTAGGTATGTGGTTTTGCAAATACAAGAGTTAAGGATGATGTCTTTCTCCTTTAAATCACATGGAGTAACAGATGAAACATTATCTATGGTCTTTTGGTGTACGATGTGAAATATGTCTAATGTCTTAATTTTAAATTTGAATGTACTATCATAGTGAACAGGCCCCATCAAACAGGAAAAATGTATAACCTAAGGACCAAGCAAGACTCAACCCTTTTATCAGTCAGTCTCTTCTCCCACATCAATCCCAGAACTCCAACAGTCACCTGCCTAGGAGTGACTTCCATGTATTTTTTAGGTCCAGCCATGCCCATTCTCCCAAGCTTTCAATGAAGAAACAGCCTGACCCTGAAAGACAGACCGTGGTTCAAATCCTAACCATACCTCTTACCAGATATGGATAAGTCACTTTCAGCATTTCTAGCCTGTTTCTTCATCTGCAAACTGGCTTATTTACTTAGAAAGTTGTGAGGATCACATGAGAACAAGTGAAACTATTGACCTGGGGCCCAGCTTCCCAGCTGATCAGGTCTTCTGGGTAAACATCTCCTCTCAGCATCCCACTAACACGACAAACTCTGTATAGAAGAACTGAATCTGTCACTTCTTTTTCGGATTTCTGCTGATGAGTTAACTACTTTTCCAGTCCAAGACTTACTTGGACTCTCTCCCTCATCCTTTGTGATGTTCTGTCCTGTGTATCGAGTATCCCAATATCCCAATACTTAGATATTGATGATTTTAACTATTATTCCTCAGCAGTGAAGAACTGTTCAAATAGGGAAATAACAGAATCACAGCTTATAATGTTAGCAATACATGGAATGTACTAGAAGGTGGGACAACCAGGAGGCTTTTGTAACATATTGGAGAAGATAGGTGGGCCTAGACAAATGTAGTAGGGCAAAGGAAATGGAATCAAGAGATGCTGTGTGATGGAATTACAAGAACTTGGAGATCAACCAGTTACAGAGAAGTAGGCAGAACAGGTGACTTTTTAAGATTTATAGTTGCAGACTCACTATTCACGACCTATTAACCCACTCACCTTTATCAATACTTTAAAGAAAAAAATTTTTCACTCTTTACAAGTCACAGTGCTTAGGGTAAATGAGTCAAGTTTTTGTTATCATTCCTTAAACATATTCTCTGTTCTTAATGAATTATTCTGCATATTATTTGAAAAGATTACTTACCGACATTTAAACATTTATAACACTCTGTCTTCAACACGGTGGGGAGGGGAGAGAAAAATAAGATTTTGCTTTTCTAGGACCAAACTTAGAAATTGAGAAAGGCACATAAACTAATAATTACATCAATGTTATTTGTGCTAGAGACAAAGCTAAGCATAAGGTACTATAAGAAAGGCCCCAAATATAATCAAATGTGGCAGCTGCAACGGACCGCGCAGAAGCGTGGCTGAGAGGAGCTACCCCATGGCCAAGGCCAGGGGTGGCGGTCAAGAGGAGCTACCCTGGGCAGGAGGTCAGGGGTGGCAGCCGAGAGGAGCTAGCCCACGCCCGAGGCCGGGGGCAGCAGAGAGGAGCTAGCCCGCACCCGAGGCCAGGGGCGGCCAAGAGGAGTTACCCCAGGTCCAAGGTGCAGCGGCTGCATGGGCACAGAAGGGCCAAGAGGAGTTACTCCACATTCAAGGTCAGGAGGGGCCGTCGTGAGAAGATACGCCTCATTCAAGGTAAGGAGCAGCGGCTGCACTTTGCTGGAGCAGCCGTGAAGAGACACCCCACGTCCAAGGTAAGAGAAAACCAAGTAAGACGGTAGGTGTTGCGAGAGGGCATCAGAGGGCAGATACACTGAAACTATATTCACAGAAAACTAGACAATCTGATCACATGGACAACAGCCTTGTCTATCTCAATGAAACTAAGCCATGCCGTGTGGGGCCACCCAAGATGGATGGGTCATGGTGGAGAGGTCTGACAGAATGTGGTCCACTGGAGAAGGGCATGGCAAACCACTTCAGTATTCTTGCCTTGAGGACCCCATGAACAGTATGAAAAGGCAAAAAGATAGGACACTGAAAGATGAACTCCCCAGGTCGGTAGGTGCCCAATATGCTACTGGAGATCACTGGAGAAATAACTCCAGAAAGAATGATGGGATGGAGCCAAAGCAAAAACAATACCCAGCTGTGGATGTGACTGGTGACAGAAGCAAAGTCCGATGCTGTAAAGAGCAATATTGCACGGGAACCTGGAATGTTAGGTCCACGAATCAAAGCAAATTGGAAGTGGTCAAACAGGAGATGGCAAGAGTGAACCTCAACATTTTAGGAATCAGCGAACTAAGATGGACTGGAATGGGTGAATTTAACTCAGATGACTGTTATATCTACTACTGTGGGCAGGAATCCCTTAGAAGAAATGGAGTAGCCACCATGGTCAACAAGAGTCCGAAATGCAGTACTTGGATGCAATCTCAAAAACGACAGAATGATCTCTGTTCGTTTCCAAGGTAAACCATTCAATATCACGGTAATCCAAGCCTACGCCCAGACCAGTAACGCTGAAGCAGCTGAACTTGAACGGTTCTATGAAGACCTACAAGACCTTCTAGAACTAACACCCAAAAAAGATGTCCTTTTCATTATAGGGGACTGGAATGCAAAAGTAGGAAGTCAGGAAACACCTGGCGTAACAGGCAAATCTGGCCTTGGAGTACAGAATGAAGCAGGGCAAAGGCTAATAGAGTTTTGCTACGAGAACGCACCGGTCATAGCAAACACCCTCTTCCAACAACACAAGAGAAGACTCTACACATGGACATCACCAGATGGTCAACACCAAAATCAGATTGATTATATTCTTTGCAGCTAAAGATGGAGAAGCTCTATACAGTCAGCAAAAACAAGACCGGGAGCAGACTGTGGCTCAGATCATGAACTCCTTATTGCCAAATTCAGGCTGAAATTGAAGAAGTAGGGAAAACCACTAGACCATGCAGGTATGACCTAAATCACATCCCTTATGATTATACAGTGGAAGTGACAAATAGATTTAAGGGACTAGATCTGATAAACAGAGTGCCTGATGAACTATGGACAGAGGTTCATAACGTTGCACAGGAGACAGGGATCAAGACCATCCCCATGGAAAAGAAATGCAAAAAAGCAAAATGGCTGTCTGAGGAGGCCTTACAGATAGCTGTGAAAAGAAGAGAAGCGAAAAGCAAAGGAGAAAAGGAAAGATAATCCCATCTGAATGCAGAGTTCCAAAGAATAGCAAGGGAAGATAAGAAAGCCTTCCTCAGCGATCAATGCAAAGAAACAGAGGAAAACAATAGAATGGGAAAGACTAGAGATCTCTTCAAGAAAATTAGAGATACCAAGGGAACATTTCATGCAAAGATGGGCTCAATAAAGGACAGAAATGGTATGGACCTAACAGAAGCAGAAGATATTAAGACGTGGCAAGAATACACAGAAGAACTGTACAAAAAAGATCTTCATGACCCAGATAATCACGATGGTGTGATCACTCACCTAGAGCCAGATATCCTGGAATGTGAAGTCTAGTGGGCCTTAGGAAGCATCATTATGGACAAAGCTAGTGGAGGTGATGGAATTCCACCTGAGCTATTTCAAATCCTTAAAGATGATGCTGTGAAAGTGCTGCACTCAATATGCCAGCAAATCTGGAAAACTCAGCAGTGGCCATAAGACTGGAAAAGGTCAGTTTTCATTCCAATCCCAAAGAAAGGCAATGCCAAAGAATGCTCAAACTACTGCACAATTGAGTTTATCTCCCATGCTAGTAAAGTAATGCTCAAAATTCTCCAAGCCAGGCTTCAGCAATACGTGAACCGTGAACTTCCAGATGCTCAAGCTGGTTTTAGAAAAGGCAGAGGAACCAGAGATCAAATTGCCAACATCCGATGGGTAATCGAAAAAGTAAGGGAGTTCCAGAAAAACATCTATTTCTGCTTTATTGACTATGCCAAAGCCTTTGACTGTGTGGGTCACAATAAACTATGGAAAATTCTGAAAGAGATGGGAATACCAGACCACTTGACCTGTCTCTCAAGAAACCTGTATGCAGGTCAGGAAGCAACAGTTAGAACTGGACATGGAACAACAGACTGGTTCCAAATAGGAAAAGGAGTAAGTCAAGGCTATATATTGTCATTCTGCTTATTTAACTTATATGCAGAGTACATCATGAGAAACACTCGGCTGGAAGAAACACAAGCTGGAATCAAGATTGCCAAGAGAAATATCAATAACCTCGGATATGCAGATGACACCACCCTTATGGCAGAAAGTGAAGAAGAACTAAAGAGCCTCTTGATGAAAGTGAAAGAGGAGAGTGAAAAAGTTGGCTTAAAGCTCAACATTCAGAAAACTAAGATCATGGCATCTGGTCCCATCACTTCATGGGAAATAGATGGGAAAACAGTGGAAACAGTGTCAGACTTTATTTTGGGGGGCTCCAAAATCACTGCTGATGGTGATTGCAGCCATGAAATTAAAAGACGCTTACTCCTTGGAAGGAAGGTTATGACCAACCTAGATAGCGTATTTAAAAGCAGAGACGTTACTTTGCCAACAAAGGTCCGTTTAGTCAAGGCTATGGTTTTTCCAGTAGTCATGTATGGATGTGCGAGTTGGACGGTGAAGAAAGCTGAGCGCTGAAGAATTGATGCTTTTGAACTGTGGTGTTGGAGAAGACTCTGGAGAGCCTTGGATTGCAAGGAGATCCAACCAGTCCATTCTAAAGGAGATCAGTCCTGGGTGTTCACTGGAAGGACTGAATTTGAAGCTGAAACTCCAATACTTTGGTCACCTCACGCGAAGAGCTGACTCATTGGAAAAGACCCTAATGCTGGTAAGGGTTGGGGGCAAGAGGAGAAGGGGACGACAGAGGATAAGATGGTTGGATGGCATCACCGACTCGATGGACATGGGTTCGGGAAAACTCCGGGAGCTGGTGATGGACAGGGAGGCCTGGCGTGCTGCGATTTATGGGGTCGCAAAGAGTTGGACATGACTGAGCGACTGAACTGAACTGAACTGAAATATAATCATCTTCATTTTCCTAGGGTAATAAAAGTCTAAGCAATCTTAAGGAGAGAAAGGTATTTTGTCTTTATCTTCCAATTAACTTTTCAACTCCATTCTAATTTTTTCAGCTTAGTTATCTTAAGTCCCATTTTGATACTAATCTGCTGTTGTGTTACAAATCACAGGCTACAAATCCTATCTTAAAAGTTTCCCAATTTCCACATTACATCTGTGCTCAGAATGGATCACCAACAAAAACAGATCAATATTAATTTTATTCAAACCATCATAAAAAGAATCACTTAGTTTTTCAGACAGAGCATCTTTATCACTGCCAATGTCACTAATCATTTTCCTAATGCTGTAGATAAACGGACATTAATTCTCTAGGTTTGCAATAGAGGAAAAAATATTTTTATATTAAGTATTTTATAAATTATATCATTTTTATCCCTTGGGATTTTTCAGACAGGCTCAGATTCCAAACTCTACCTGTTTTATAAAATAAGTTTACAAAAAGCTCTCAGTTGAGAATAACTGAGCAGAGGGCTGTCACTCTTCTCAGCTCTTGTATCAAAGCAGTTACTTCTGCCCAAATGTTTGTGACCAAAGGGAAGAAAGAGCTATAAAACTATTAATGCAGAAAGATAAGGACAGAACACTGGATTTAAGATGATCCAGAGTCAATTAAAATAATTTTAAGAACTCTGTAGAGAATTGATAGGCCAAGAAGAAAACCCAGAGAAACAAAACGGATGAATAAACATGTACAAAGACAAAACAACACCAGTTTACTAGGCAAAAAGTGAAATTCATTCTAGATTCTCAATTTATCTACACGCTTATGGCAAAAGTTAGATAAAAATAATGTATTTTCTCTCTTACAGTAAATACAAATTATACCCAAAGCCATAAGATGTCAGACAATCTGTAGGTTAGTTAGAAATTGGGAGGAAAAACCTATACATGAAGTTTCCGTGCAGCCTCCAATTTTTATGGTCAGTTCAATTTCAGCAGTTCATTTTTCATTTGGTTGTTTGTAGCTTAGTAGATGGCTGGGACCCCAAGGAAATTCACAAAAACAGATTTAATGATTATATGATAATGACTACAGTAATAAAAGTCCAATCACCAACTGAAATATTAATTTTAAGGGAAAGTATTTCTGATTCCAAGAAAGGAGTCCAGGGCTACATCTATTTCAAATGTGGTCTCAACGATAAGATCACCAACCCCACACGGCAGGGACCCAGCCCCTCACACCCACAAACTCATCTTTTACCTGGTTCCTTGAAAGTAGAGATTCCGTATTTCATTGTGCATAACAACCACTCTGGGGACATATCTTTAACAAATCATGATACTGATACTACTCCTGTAGGTGGTTTGGGTACCACACCAAGAAACACTGCTTTTAGAGGCTTTGGCTGGGCAAAATGGAAGAGAATGACGGTGGTGGCAGGTGCTTATAGAAAATACCCTGAAGCATCTAAACCTCTAGAAGGGCAGACCTTGGGAAGGGAGTAGGCCGTGAGAAGAAGGTAATAGTGGCCATAAACACAGGTTACCTGAAAGGAGACAATTACTTTATATGGAATCCACAGATAGAGAATAAGCACCAATTTTGTTTTTTTTTTTTTAAATGCAAACCTACTGAAATGCAAGCCCAACAATGGGCCCTTGTTCTACAGTGGGTATAACTGAGGGACCAGGACCCAAAGTGAGAGTGTTCTGTAGCCACATGAAGGGGAGATGGAGTGCAGGAGGGGACTGAGGGCAATTCTGAGCTCTTGCAAACAGATGATAAATAAAAATAAAACAGGAAATACAATATACTTTACCTTCCTGCTTAGACTAAAAGTCAATTTCAGGATCTGGTACTAGTACTAAGGGAGGTACAGGCTTGGCCAAAAAGAATATTGCAAAATGTGTGTTAGTTGCTCAGTCGTGTCTGATTTTTTGCAACCCCATGGACTGCCGCCTGCCAGGCTCCCCGATCCATGGAGTTCTCCAGGCAAGAATACTGGAGTGGGTTGCCATTCCCTTTCCAGGGGAATCTTCCCAATCCAGTGATTGAACCCAGGTCTCCTGCACTGTGCACACTTGCCACCAAATCACTTGTCTTCAAAATACACACACACATCCCTCTTTCAAATTAGTAAGAAAGAAAAGCCAGCCTGACCTCTCCCCTGAGGCTGAGTTCTGCTATCTCAAAACAATAAATATTTAAACAGAAAAATAAATATTTTGGAACAAAGTCATTCAAACCAATAGTCTATTAGGCTAAAAATGACAAATCCTGCAATAGTCTTAATGTCTCTAACCTCTTAAGAGCTCTTTCTTCCAGTCTCCTTAAAGCAGTATTGAAAACCTCAAACATCTGTGAATCACGTCTTCCACCGGCAAAAAGAGACCACAAGAGATACTCTAGGTCAGCTACCTGCTTCCTTGGAAATGAAAGGATCTTACACACAATTAATGGTTGACTGTCTATTCTATCCAATGTAATTGGTGATTTATACAGTGCATGGATAATTATTCTTTTTCTCAACCAAACTTTTCATTCCAATTTAAATTAATTTAGTCTCTATTGTGTCTTCATGGGCAATTAAGTTTTGTGTCTTTCATCCTTCAAATTATCCACAACTAACGCTCAGAATAAGACATTAGCAAGATTTTGTTGTGTGTGCTGAATAATAAAATATTTAATCATTCTTCATAGATTTTTGCACTGGATGTTCTATCATAGTCTACCTCTTTAAAATGAGTAATTTGTATGATGTGTATATACAATAATAGACAAAATCTTTCCCCATACCCTTTGCAGGACAAAACTGCACTTTGCCTGGCAACCACAGTTAACATGATTGTTTATATTTCCTCTAGTCATTTCATGAGTAAAGCCCCTAAATAGATGAGGGACTGAGTCAAATACTACTTTACAGTAGCTTCCTCACCAAACGATAAGCACACTGTAGTTGATGTTTAAAAAATACATCCTAAACTGAATTAACCAGGCAGTTGAATATCTGCTTCTGAAGTTGTCTGTAAAAAAAGATAGGGACCTTTCTCTCAATAGCTTAGGAACTCTGAAGGAAGTTCACTACAACGTAACCACTCATAAATATTTACTACAGAAGGAGTTATTCATATATACACATATTAACTGAGAAGCTACATGTGAGAGTCCATGCTATGTACTGTGGCAAATGAAAAGAAAAATGAGTCTCTGCTCTCAACAATTCTCACCCAGGATAACCCAAAAATCTTTAATAGTTTTCCTTTCTTCTAGCTTAACCTCAACCTAATGAATTTTCCAAGCAACTGCCAGTGAACTTTCCAAAATAAAACCTACATCAGGTATTGCTAATTAATTCTCTTCTTAAAATCCTAGATTCCTCAATGCCTACAGCTCAAGTCCCAAAACTTCTGCATAGAAGTCATGCTCCCTGCATAATCCATCTATTCGGCTTCAATTCTTGCCATCAAATATTTACTGAGTACTTACCATGGATTATTAGACACTTTGTTCTAGGTGCTGGGGAACAGTGATTAAAAATACAGGGTTCCTGCATTAGGATAATGAACAGGGAAGTAAAACAAGAAACAGAAGGAGTGGTGCGGAGAGAAACTAAGCAACAAAGTGGGCAGGGGAAAATCAGGTTGGAGGGGTAGAGAACCCTCTAAACTACTGATTAGATTTTATCTTTCAATATTTTCCCCCAAATACACTCTAAAAAGCTTTTGGTATTTATTTCCAGGGTATTTTGGGTAATCTATTTTTTGTTTTTAAAGTTGATTTTTATTTTTCTGAAATCATACATGTACGTGATAGTGAACCCAATGGATACAGAAGAATTTATGACAGAAAGCGGCAGTCTCCCCACCTCCTTCCCTTCACCAGTCCTCTTGGGAATGACCCTCTGTTAACGGTTTCTTAAAAGGCAGAGGCTCCAAGGCTGGAGGCTACCTAGAGTATGTGCTCAGTTGCTCGGTTTTGTCCAACTCTTTGTGATCCTGTGGACAGCAGCCCGTCACGCTTCTCTGTCTGTGGGATTCTCCAAGCAAGAATACTGGAGTGGGTACCTTCTCCAGGGGATCTTTCCAACCCAGGGATCAAACCTAGGTCTCCTGAATTGCAGGCTACCTTAGGGTTACTGACTCCTCTCACCTCTCCGGACTCAGATGTCACATCAATCTGCAAATCTGTGCAAACAGAGAGTAGGACTTGGCCTCCCCAAGAGGCCACTGAAGGGGTCAGGTGTGACAACCGTTTGCACAGCAAACTTTGACCAAAAAGCGAGAGGAGCAGGAGGTGAGAGGAAACCAGTAGATGAAAACACATCCCCATATTCAGGAGGACTGGCAAGAGGAGCAGTAATCTATACAATGTCTCTTAAGACTTCTGCTGAAGCCAAGGCATCAGCAATGTCTTTTACAAAGCTTTGGCCAACCTTTCTCCTTTGTTCTCTCTCCCCTTTCCTTGTCCTGGTTTCCTGAGATTGTATTCCCCAATAAAGTACTGTCTCAGGATCTGTTTTTAGGGCACATGGGCTAAGGAAATCATCTGAGACTTACCTCTTGTGTTTTCCATCTTTGCATCTTAAAGCTTGCATTTTGAGAAATACCTTTACTTTCTTTCCTTCTATGGCCTGTTTTCTTTTGACTATCACATTCTTAATCTCTTACACTCTTGCACATTCTCAAATTGTTCCCTTCTCATTGTATCCAGTACTGGTTTTAGGCATGCCTTCTCTTCTTTAACCTTAGTACGTTAGTTAAAATTAGTTAGGATTAGTTCTTTTTGTTTCTTCTCTTCCCTTTCATGCTGAAAGTGCAGTGGTGAAAGCGAAGTCGCTCAGTTGTGTCTGACTCTTTGTGACCCCATGGACTGTAGCCTACCAGGTTCCACCGTCCATGGGATTTTCCAGGCAAGAATATTGGAGTGGGCTGCCATTTCCTTCGGGAGATCTTCCCGACCTAGGGATTGAAGCCGGGACCCAGGTATAAAACTTGGTTAGCTGGTATGGGTTTCCTCTGCTATCCTAAAAGGAAATCTGTTCTCCTACTGTGTCTCTTCCTAGAATTAAAATTCTAATTGGGAACTCAGTATGAAATAAGGAAGAGCACAGCAATGGTTTTCAGGCTTCGTTTCAGTGTATGCAACGACCCCCTCCTAGGCCCCAAATATCAGATTAAAGAAGGGGTGCCAATATTTAATACAAAAAGTTAAATTTTTCCAAACATTTTTGATCAATTTATTTGGAGTTAAACAACCTGGGGGTTTTGGTTTTTCCTTTTTTTTTTTAATGCTAGAGAAAAGAGGCAGCAATAGTAAATGCTGCCTACTTCCACTGGGAAGAGGTTGGAAAGGCTACGTTGAGGCCAAACAGTTGAATCAACCCTTGTAGAATGCACACGAAATCCCTGTTGTCCATTCTTTCTTCACTCCTGCTCTGAACCCAGAGCCTCTTGGGGTTCCTGCTAGGCAAGCCAGCTTCCACAACACTCACTGGTAATAACCGTCAGGCTTTAGGTTCTCCTCCATTCATCCATCAATTGGTTCCTTTTTGCTTTCTTTTAAAGAAATCTGTTTAACTTTTGTTTATAACAACTCTTCACCCTTTTCTGTTAGTGTTTGCTGTTCCTAGTTTATTTCTTTTTGCACTTTTATATTGTTATTTCAGTGGCATCTTATAAGACATGTAAGGCAAGTAAGGTATCTATCATTCTGACCCAGAGGTCATAATTTATTTTCTGGAAAGGATTTCAACCATAAGTAAATTACAGAATTCCAGGTTCCTTTTTCATTTTGAGAAAGGACATTGGTTTAATGGACTTCTATGTTTCTTTAAAATAACCGTTTAACAATACTGCTGCTAAGTCGCTTCAGTTGTGTCCAACTCTATGTGACCCCATAGACGGCAGCCCACCAGGCTCCGCCGTCCCTGGGATTCTCCAGGCAAGAACACTGGAGTGGGTTGCCATTTCCTTCTCCAATGCATGCAAGTGAAAAGTGAAAGTGAAGTCGCTCAGCCGTGTCCAACTCTTCGCGACCCTATGGACTGCAGTCTACCAGGCTCCTCCGTCCATGGGATTTTCCAGGCAAGAGTACTGGAGTGGGGTGCCATTGCCTTCTCCTAAGATTTATTAAAGGCAAATGAGAGAAGTTAAGTTAAAGGAAGATGAGAAGTGTTTAGCAAAATTCTAAAAACAGCCCTTTTACTTACATTTTAGGCAATTAGATACATTTAGAAGCAACTTAGCAGCAGCAGCAGATTACAGGAAGTAAAAAAAAAAACTCAAAGAAGAGCAAAAATAGGTGTGTACTTTACTTCTAGTCATAGTCCAAGTGCCCTGTACAAGTACATCCAACACTGTGTGCTAAACATTATTCTAAGTCCTGAAAAACAAGACTTTCAAGGGTCTAATCACTGTCAAAAAATAAAACAAGTATTTATCAATTAAAATGTGTAACTCTTCATTTTCCTCCTTCTTCACAAATGTAATGGTGGCCAATATCAGAATGCAATTTAAAGGAAGGAAAACAATTCCCATTATTCTATTGATCTCTAACACACAAATCAATAAGGCACACTACAGACTCCGACCCCTCAGGAATGGCAATGAAATATAAACTAGTGGCTGCGATAAATCTAGAAAAGAAATTAAAAGTCCTATGTTGGGAGAAATCATGAAAAAAAGCTATCATGGAGAAACCATCACTACTAACCAGGAAAACCTAGTCCTATCTCAAAGTAAGGGAGGATATTCAACTTCAGAAAGGTGGCATGCAGAAAACCAAGAACCGAGATCTAAAATCAGTTCCTAAGAGCACTAAAAAGAAGCTATCTATATGGATGTGAGAGTTGGACTCTAAAGAAAGCTGAGTGCCGAAGAATTGATGCTTTTGAACTGCGGTGTTGGAGAAGACTCTTGAGAGTCTCTTGGACTGCAAGGAGATCAAACCAGTCAATCCTAAAGGAAATCAGTTCTGAATTTTCATTGGAAGGACGGATGCTGAAGCTGAAACTCCAATATTTTGGCCACCTGATGCGAAGAATTGAGTCACTGGAAAAGACCCTGATGCTGGGAAAGATTGAAGGCAGGAGGAGAAGGGGATGACAGAAGATGAGATGGTTGGATGGCATCACTGACTTGATGGACCTGAGTTTGAGCAAGCTCCAGGCATTGGTGATGGACAGGGAAGCCAGGTGTGCTGCAGTCCATGGGGTCGCAAAGACTGGGACATGTCTTAGTGACTGAACTGACTAATAGACTTTAATGATTGCTTGGTCACAAAAACATTTCCAGATTTCATTCCACGTTTCCTATTTCCAAGTCAAGACAAATGCTCAAAAAGCCAACAAAACCAGAAAATCTTCAAGTATTTCAAAGGGCACATTTATTTCTTCTTACTTACAATCTGTCTTCCTTAGAACTTCATTATCATTGTCACATCAACTAGACTATCCAGCTTCATTCAAGAATAACTTTCCAGTAAATTATGCCCAAGATACGTGAGTTCAACTTTTAACTCATTTTCATATTGTTCCCTCTATGAACGAGGGGCATACAGACTTCATATTTCAGCCTCTACAGAATAAATATCTTTTATTAAAGGCCTGGAGGTTCCTAAGAAGATGTTCTGAACTGGAGAACTGGCTCCAGTTCTGCTGTACTAAGCTGTATGACCTTGGACAGCTCACTTCCTCTGGGGTTCTGTTTCCTGATTAGTAAAGTAAAGCTCATTACAGCTCTTAGAATCTGATTCTGTGAGAAAGAGAGCTTACCCAAGGGATAGAATATAGTGAAAAAGAAGAAACACTATGTATACCACGTGAAACTGTATTTTCTTCTATAATAGTCAGCAAAGTGCCATTAAAAGCTTACCTGTTTCCTTGCCCAAAGTGGCTACGAGCTGCTCAAGAGCCAGTGCTTTGATTTCTCTCTTACCCTGTACAAATGCTCCCATATGATATACTAAGCCATCAAACTGTAAAAGCTGAGATAAAATTTCAGGAAATGAAAATTATGTATAGAATAGTTAAATTGATCAATTCTGTACTTAGCCCAGAGGACTCTAAGACTCTAAGAAAATTAGCAGACATTTCTCAAGGTTCTGGCTAAAGGTAAGTTACAGAGATTTTTCTTATGTTAAAGAAAAAGTTAAATAAATATTAAGGCCTGTATCCTTCATATGATACTTAAGGTAATGGCTATCATTAAAAAAAAAAAAAGGATACAAATAGCATAAACGCTGGAATAAGCTAAATGTGGATTCAAACCCAGGCTTTGCCATGTACGGTTGTGTGACTGTGGACAAGTCACTTAACTTCTCAATTCCTCAGTATTTTTATTTGTAAAATGAAGACAGCTACCCAGTGGGGTATCTACAAGAATTAACTGAGAGCATGTATACAAAATTCTTTGCTTTTGGCTAAAAAAATAAAAAGAGTAGTAGAAATAACAACTACCTATTGTGAAGGAAGAAGAAAAAAGGGGGAAAGAATATACAGTCCACAATATAAACCTAAGAGTTGAGTTATAACTTTAAAGTTCTTCAAGTTCTTTTTCACATAACAGCAATATCACTACCAAAGTAGGGGGATGGTGGTGTTTGGTTCATATTCTTTTTACTAAAAGCTTTATATAAAATATAGGCTAAGTGAAATGAACCCAAACACAACACATAAATTCCCAGTTTTTCCAAAATGTCTCCTGGTTCCTCAAGAGAGAAAATGTTAAAGCATGTATTTGGCTGAACTTCTGTTCACAGTTACTGCACTAGTAAGTGACAGGTAACCATTCCAACTCAAGAAAGCTCCACACAGAGCCACACCATTCACTTTCTCTAGGAGGTACATGTTGTTTGGTTCAACAGAGCCCCTGCCCCACTGAAATGTCTAGATAACGTGAAAACCATTTAAATAGCAATGGCTGAAAGCCTAAAGGTTGCTTACTAAAGTATTTCTAAAGATTCATAAATCTTAGATCAATGCTCATCATTTTCACTGTCCACAGTGCCCTGTCTTCTCCACTGCTGAAGTAAGCAGATGGTACTCTCTGACTTTTCTCCCTTCCTCTTCTGCTAGGACTGCAATGACAGGGAATCCATAGGACAAAGGCATCTGTCTCCTTTTCCACAACAGGCCACAAATCATGCTCAACTACAAAGACACAGAAACCCTATTCTTCCTGTGATCTTGTCCATGTATTCTTAAAAAACTATTTTTACCTTTGATTCGATCAGTCCTAGACTCTGAAATTATTCCACTACTGAGTCTCACTGAGTCTCAAAAATTTGCTTCTAGATCCACTTAATATCTTACCTAACACACACACACACAATATGCCATAGCCTTTTCTCACTCCTTCCTTTTCTCCCAAGCTCCCCAAACTAATTATTTTCTCATCTGAACTTCTAAAGGTACTTGATAGACATCATATCCATGTAATTCACCATATTCTACCTTGGTATCTTAATTCTTCTTTTGCATCATATGCATTCTTCTCCAACACTGCTTAAAATTATTTTTCACCTTATTTTTCATTCATAAATTAGGAATACATTAAATGAAATATCATGTAATTTTTTTTTTTTAAATAAGTGTTCTCATTTCTGCTTTCAATTAGGGTGGAGTAACAAGGACAAGATTTATCTTGCCACCTCAAACAACTAAAAACAGAAAAAGTATATGAAGCCTAGAGAAAGTTCTCACAATGTGGCACAAAAAGGGTCTCCATGAGTTGAGGAGATAAAGCTTCAAGTCCAGGGAAGTCAAGATAGCTAGAGGTCAGAGGGGAGAGCACTGCAGGAGAGAGAACTGCACAGAGAATTCTAAAGACCCACAGAGGGTTCCCCTCAAGAACTCAGGTAAATGATAGAATATGTGAGAGACTACTGACAGAATTGAAGGGAACAGTGCTAAGAGCTCACACAGTGTCAGAAATAGAGCCTGTTCCCCAAAATGAGAGTGGAAAATCTGATAATTTAAAAAGCATCAGTTACAGTACCAAAAATGAGGTAGACTAATAAATACAGCTCTGGTCCTACCTAACAAGACTTAAAAATAAGTCCTGAAAGGATTAAACTATTTCTAAGAAACTCAGCTGTGTTGTAGACAAAGCTCAAGAATATTTATAAGCAGAAAAAAATAAAAAACCCCGAAACAACCCATCTAGCATCTAACAAGGTAAAATTCACAATGTCTGGTATCCATTCAAAAATTACCATGCATTGCAAGAAGCAGAAAAATACAACCCATAGTGATAAGAAACATCAACCAATTGCAACTGATCCAGAACGAATGCAGATGTTAGAATTAACAGATAATGACATTAAAACATTTGTATTCCACATGTTCAAAAAAACTGTATGTAAAAGAAAATTGAGCATGTTAAGAGACATGGGAGATACAAAAAGATCTGCATCAAAATTCTAGAGATGAAAACGATATTATCTGAGCTTAAAAAAAATTCTATTGGACTAATAATAACAGATTAGACATTGCAGAAGAAAAGATCAGTACACTAAATATTACCACAACAGAAACTATCCAAAGGAAATACACAGAGAGTAAGAAAGACTAAAAGCAATGAACAGCAAGCCTTGAAAATAACATGGAGTGGTTACGGTCTAATATATACTGATGATGATAGCTTTTTTCAAAATCGAAGAATAGCTGATTTACAATGTGGTGTTAGCTTCAGGTGTACAGCAAAGAGATTCAGTTTTATGCAGATTCTTTTTCAGATTCTTTTCCATTATAGATTATAACAAGATATTGAATATAGTTTCCTGTGCTATACAGTAGGTCCTTGTTGTTTATCTATTTTATATGCAGTAGTGTGATCTGTTAATCCCAAATTACGAATTTATCCCTTCTCTGCCCACCACCTGCATCCTCCCCCTCCACTCCCTCCCTAAACTTTTTAAAAGAATCTACTCCTGGTCATCTTGAGTGGAAGGAAAAGGGAAAAGGAGATAGCTTGCAGTCAATATACCCCATTTGGTATACTTATTATGGGTTATCAGTCCCTAAAATTTCACTGTCACCTTTTCACGTTCTTTGTCTTTCTACACTTACTGGAGTCGCACTCTCTTTCCTTTCCTCTTTCCTGACCTCTCAAGTCAGAGCTCCCATGCCACTTACCCACATTCTATCTTCTGGATATATGCAGCCTTCCACTGGAAGATCTACAAGAGATTTGTGTTCCCCAAACAGCTGTTTGTGCCAAAAGTCCTCCTTTCTTCTTACCAAATAAAGCATCCATTTCCAAAATGACATTATATTTTAAGTATTTAACTGATTTAAGTAATAAACAAGAGAATATATATGACTTTAACTCTTCTGGTTTGAACTTGTCATGAAGTAACAAGTTAAAATTCATTAATTCAATCAAGAAGTATTAAATTGAACTAGATATGATGACAAACACAGGCAATATAGTTCCAATCCTAAAAGCAACTACAGTCTGATGGAAAAAAACAGACAAATGTATTCACAATTAGAGTAATACATACTACGGACTAAGAGATCAATACATACACAATGCCAAGGAAGCACAAAAAAGGGACAGCTCTATGAGATAGGGCAAGTTTTCTGAAGTGGGTGACATCTAAGCTGAATCTTTAATCATGTGGGAGAAAGTAATAATATATGGAAAATAATATATTAATATGAAGAATTATATGAAAAGCAGGAAGGTACAAAATATGACCTATTTGGGGAATTGCAAGGGGTTCAGATTTGAGAGTAGAGTGGAGGGAGAAAGCAAGTGAGGAAAGGGAAAGAATCGTCAAGATTTCTAGGAGGAAAAATGAGAGAAGCAAACCTGAACAGGGATTGAAGATGACTTGTCAAAGCTACTAGAAACCGTGTCCCCGTCATCAAGTTAGATGGGAAAGCTTCCCCTCTACTAAAAATAAGGGTGAACTGCATCCCTCCAACTCAGGGGTTGGCAAGCTATGGCTTTGGTCCAAAGCTGGTTCACCACCTGCTTTGGACAATCTGAAAGCTAAGTTTAGTTTTTACATTTTCAAATAGTTAAAAAATTCAAAAGAATATTTTGTGGTACATGGAAATAATATGAAACTAAAATTTCAGAAGTGTTTATAAATAAAGTTTAACAAGAACATAGCCACGCCCATTCACTTACCAATCCTGGATGACCACTTTCATGTCACAACAGTATAACTGAATAGCTGTAACAGAGACAGCATAGCTTGAAAAGCCAAAAAAATTTACTATCTATCTAGTCTTTAATGGAAAAAGTTTATGGATTTCTGCTCTGAGTCTTTCAAAACCCCATCTCCTTCAATTAAATCTCAGCTTATCTGTTAAGAAGTTCTTATAAGAAACCTCATAATATTAGATAAAAGACTAATTATATTATTTGTGGATATAAGAGTATTATTTTTTAATTTCATGAATTACTGATTTCCATTTCCATATTTTCTTCTTAAATATCAATTTACATACGAAATATCAAATTTTGATTGCAGAACTTTATCCTGCAATTCTAAATGAATTAAATATTTCTAGTTATATGATTTCAAGTTACAAATTTTAAAACTGTATTTCCTTCTGTTAATAGCAGTCGAGCTGTACTTATTTCCTGGGTCATTAATTAGATAAATGTTATTCTAATATTCCAAAACTGATAGATGGCCTCTGAAAAAATTCAAGAGAAATGATGGAAAAAATAATATATCAAAATATGATAATCTAAGATTATTTCTAAAGTATTTGATTTATAGTAAGTATTATTAAATCAGAATAATTTCCCAGGGTTTAATTTCTTTTTTGGGTGTGTTTTGCTTCTATTCTCAATAGAAATAGAACATCATGATTTACTGTTGCTATCGATTTAAAAGACTCTATAATTCCCAATTTTGGCTCTTCAACACTTTTTTGATACAATTTCAACATCTCAAAGAAGGTGATCAAATTTATTTTTGCTGATTTTTAATATGTTATTTGTTGGTCCAATTGGTGTCTTCAAAACAGAATTTGTAAAAAACAAGTTTAAAAAGTGAAAATTTCAGCGTTAGTAACCTTTGAGGGATCTGGGCAAGACCTACAAGTTAGAAGGCAGGTAGATTCTCACCAATCAGCTGACATTCATTTTAATGAATGGAGAAGAAAACAAATATTCTACTTAAGAAGTGAGGGTAATAAATCCTTATTTTTGAAGTTGTGAATTGCTGACATTACATGGTCAATAGGCTTTGAAAACTGAGTAAACTCAACATGCTGTCAAAAAATAAAACCTATAACAAAGATACACTACTTAATAATACTCATAACTACTTAGTAATTAGGTGTAAATGATAAACCATTTATATAAATTGTCATAATTAGAACAATAAAGACTTTAGAAACCATATGGTTTCATATCTATGAGGAGTAGTTCAAGGAGGCAGGTAAGATGAGCCCAGAAAACAGAAGACTGAAGGGAACATGTAGCAGTTATTTTCAAATACCTGGGTTTTATGAAGAAGAGATGAAACCCCTCTATGTGAGTCTGGATGATAGAACTAGGAAGAATGAGAAGACAAGAATGGAGACAGACTTGAGCTCACCATGAGGAAATGAGACGACAATAATGGAAACAGATTTGACCTCACCATGAAGAAAGTATTTCAACTCTGTAGTGGCCAACAATGGAGTGATTTATCTATGAGGTTTGTGATATAATGGAAGAATATGCAAATCTGGAATTAAAGGCATCTCAAATCTGAAACTTACTCCTATCTGTTCCCAGAACTACCAAGTTGCTTGACCTCTTGAATCTGTTTAATGCACAGGAAAAAAAATGGGAAAAACACCACCTACCTCAAAAAGAGATTGGCAAGTGATATATGATATCAGTAAAACAATTTTATATATGTAAATGTGCACGCGTGCAGGTATGCTAAGTCTTTTCAGTCACGTTCAACTCTTCGTGACCCTATGGGCCATAGCCCACTAGGCTCCTCTGTCCATGGGGTTTGTATATAAAACTGGTACAAAGTAGGTATGCAAAAACAAAAGGTTATTTCAATAACAGTAATTATTAGTGGTAGTCAAGAACAGGGAAGCTGAAGCCAAACTCTTTGTATTTCTGTTTCCTGATTTCTACAATATGGACATAATAGTATTTATAAGGCTGCTGAAAGGAATTATATAAGGCACTGACAATGGTGCCTAATGCATAATATATACGCTATAATGTTACTGTGTGTGTGCTCAGTCGCTTCAGCTGTGTCCAACTCTTTGTGATCCTATGGACTGTAGCCCGCCAGACTCCTTTGTCCATGGGATTTTTTCAGGCAAGAATACTGTAGTGGGTTCAGTCATACCCTCTTCCAGGGGATCTTCCCGACCCAGGGATCGAACCTGCACTTCCTGCCTTGCAGGTGGATTCTTTATCGCTGAGCCACTGGGGAAGCCCAACCTATTATTATGTAATATCAGAAAAATAAATTCATTTAGTGAATTTCTTGTTATTGCAAGTATTCTATTAAAGCCTTGAACATGTAAGAGATGGAAATTTCAGAAGTAAATATAAGAGATGGAAATTTCAGAAGTAAATAAGAGAGTCTCACCTAAATTCATACATTTACACAGTCAACAAGTATTATATGAATATGTAATACTTACAAGGGGCATTACAGCACAGTGATTAAGAGTACAGATTCCTAGGCCAGTCTGTGGATATGAATCCCCACAGTATCTCTTAGTAGCTTATAAACTGGGGCAAATTACCTAATCATGGTATTCCTCAGTTTCTTCTTTTGTCCTATGAGGGATAATTACAGGGCTAATGAGAGGATTCAATGATCTCATGTAGGAACTTCCCTGCTGGTCTAGTGGCTAAAACTCCATGCTCCCAAAGCAGGTGGCCTGGGTTCAATCCCTGGACAGGGAACTAGATCCCACCCACATGCCTCAACTGAGTTCCCAGGCCACAACTAAAGATCCTGCATGCCACAACAAAGACCGAAGATCCTGCATGCTGCAACTAAGACCCAGTGTACCCATATAAATAAATATTTTTTAAAAATGAGTTAATGTAAGTAAAGTGCTTAGCACAGTACTTGACAGTAATACATCATATATAAAGATTAGCTGATTAGTTATTCTTTTTTTTTTTTTTTGACTACATGCCAGGCACAGTTCTAGACACAACAGACTTCTGACAGGGTCCCTGCTTCAAAGACCTTACATTCTTTGGAGGGATGGGGTAGCACTGATGATAAACAAGCAAATAATAAGTAATGACAAACAAAAATATCAGTGATGAGAAAACAGGTTAAAGGGATAGGGAGAGATTGGGGAATTTGAGTTGAGTTAGGAAAGTCAAAGGAGAGCGCTTGAGAAACCTTGAAGATGAGCATTTCTATGACTAAAGAGAAAAACAGAAGGAAAGGTTCTGAGCAGGAGGATGCAAGGCATGTTAAAAGGAATAGCAAAGATGTCAGTGTCAAAGGGCAGCAGGAGATAAGGCTGGAGAGAGACAGCCAGGTTCCCAGTCACTCAGGACCTTAAGAGATCAGAGTGAGGACACTGGATTTTATTTGGAGTCTGAAGGGAAACGAGGTTTAAAGCACAGGAGTGACAAAATCCAACGTGCACTTCAAATGACTCACTCTGCCAATGACCTCTAACGAATTATTTGGCTCCAAGGCTTTCTGAATTTAATCATTCTACTACTAATGGTGGTTTAGTTGCTAAGTCGTGTCCGATTTGTGCAACTCCATGGACTGTAGCCTGCCAGGCTCCTCTGTCCATGAGATTCTCCAGGCAAGAATACTGGAGTGGGTTGCCATTTCCTTCTCCAGGGGATCTTCCTGACCCAGGAATCGAACCCAGGGCTCCTGCATTGCAGGCAGATTCTTTACCAACTGAGCTAGGAGGGACATTTTGTGTATTTGGGAAATGGAAACAATACGTCATGACAGCAGACTGAAGCATTTCTGACTGCTTGAAAGTCAAGCATCCAAATCCAATAATGAAATTGCTACATTTAAAATGACAAAGCATTTACTGCAGGAGAGCATTCCATTTGTGTTTGTTAGATTTCACATATGAAGTACTGCTTAGAAATGTTTGAGAAAGATTTGACAGTGGTTTTGGAATGTTGGGAAGAAAAAAAAAAAAGACTCAGAAATTATGATTCCAGAAGGGAATGCTTGAGATATCAACAACATAAGATTCCAGAGAGGAACTATACACCAAAAGGAGGGCTAGGGGGCTGTATCATCACCACGACAACACACAGAGATGACCAAGAAACAAACCAAGGTAAGAATGACATGAAGAGAAATTAAAATGAAAGCACTCCATGAACCAAAAATCCGAAGAGAAATGAGACTGTTTCCATATGGCAGGCGACCTTTTAGAAGTCAGTCTGAAGATTTTCAGGGAGAGATCAGAACAATGGAGGAACAAAACCAGGACTTTGAGCTGAGCCACTGACCAGGATGAGGAGTGGCATCTCCTTTTCAACAGGGAGGTGTGCTCCACAGCAAGACAAACTCGAACAGCAGACTGTCAAACGCAAAGCTTTCCTAGTCTCAGCTGCAAAACTAAGCAGAAGGATAAAGGGAAAAAATTTAGGGAAAGGGTCAAAAAAAGGTGTGTGTTTTGGAGTATGGGAGGTGACTGAGAAGAAAAACCATTCGATAAGTCAAAATCGCTCAGATTTACGGGATTCTGGATATCTTTTATGGAATTCTGGGTATCTTTTCAGGGGAGCTGACTAATTTTTAGAATAGCAGTGTTTTTCAAGAGCCAGCCTTGGCCATGGCAAGGAAATGGTTTTAAGTGAAGATATGTAGCAACGTAGAAGAATTCTGAAAGAAACCAAAGCTCTGGAAAAAGTGAGGCTTTTTTTGGGTTCATTGTAAAGGAACATAAATTAGTCTCAAACCCACACTCTCCGCCTACCCCCCAACTTCCCAGAGTCCTATGCAGCCCACAGCAAGTGGAAGTGTGCCAAGACCAACAGTGTGGACTGAAGCTCTGTGGATGAAGGGTGTGATGGGCTCCGGTGGACCTGGCGGGCAACCCAATGGGATCACTTGAAAGCGGTGCCACAAAATGGAGACTAAATAATCACCGAGGATGGTCAAAACGCACAGAAAATGGGACACGCTTAGCAAAATCAGAGGACAGATTCCCTACTCCAACTCATTAAAAAAAAAAAAAAGAAAAACCCATAACTAAACAAAAAAAAAAATCCAGATAAGATAGTAGAAAATGAAACAAAGCAAAATATACCTGCTCCCTTACCTGTCTTTAACTAAAGCATAGAACACCCTCCCTCTTCTCTCCTCCCAGCCACCCTGGAACAGAATAGGGAACTAGCCACAGCTCAGGTGAAGACCTAGGCCATCTAGCTACACAGAGGGGAGATGGCAGACAATGGAAGTGGTGATTCATTACAAAAGAATACACTCCCAGCGGCCTGCTGCCTCATGGGCTCACTGCACTATTTAAAGGAACAGCAACCCCCCTTCCAACCTCCCTTATTCTTAACACCTTCCCTCCTCTTGGTCCTGATGGAAAACAGATTTTGAAGAAAATGCCAGCAAAGCACTGAGCTGTCCAAGAAAGGGAGGGCTTTGTGTTCCACAGAAACTGGCAGTTTTACTCTAGAGAAGAGAACAAAAATTTTCTTTCACGTCCACACTGTAAAATCTTCCTCTCTGCCTAGTATACTTTCCCTTTTGATAGCAAATAGTATAACCTTTTCTTATTAATTGGAGTTGAGGTCATTTACAACTTTGCCTAATTTGACACGTATTACAAGGATGATTTCTCCTTCCTTTTATTCCACACTGTTATTTTCACAGATGAGAGGAGATGCAATATTTTGGTTCATAGGCTCTGAAAGGAGAGAGCATCTCAGTGACATACTCCTACAACATATACAGGAATGACAAGGAAACCTAAAGTTATTTTTTAAAAAAATCACATGAGCATGTGTGTCTACTATACTAGAATTCCATAATTAAATGGCCATCTGCTTTTTTCTTTTTAAAGCAAAACTTTGATAACTTATTGCAAATAATCGAGCATTATAAACCAAAAACAGGCCTTATAAAACCAGAGCATATATAATAACAATGAGTGAGCATCATGTAGCTACTGATACAGATCTAAACATGTGATGAAAATGTCATCCACTGAAGGCCCTTCTCCTTCTTCCACCAAGTAAGGGATGGAAATGGGATACAGAACTGTTAAGATCAAAGATGCAAAGAATCTAGGTGACAAAATGGTGAAAACATACCTAAATGCCTTTCCTAATATACTTGCTGAGATACTAAATACCACAATGAACTGTTTGACAACTTGAACCATAAACAATGCAAACATTTTCTACTCAGAAAGCTTATGTGACAGATCATTATCAAAGACTGAGATCCTACATCTGGCTCAAAAAACCAAAAACTAGCCCTTCACCCTCCCCCCAAAACTCCTATAGAACAAATAAAAATTTGCCCTGTTTGGCTACTTGCTTCATTTTTTTTCTAGATTATTAACAACTATGTATGTTACATTAACATAGAAAGTGTATACAAAAAACAAACACATTGGAATACCAAAACTTCATAAGTGTGACATTCTGTATTTTCCATTTGTACACATTCAGAAAGGGAAAAACTGAGCTCCTGCTTTCCCTTCAGCATTCACACACACCCAGAAAATCATTAATGAGTTTCACTCATCTATTAGAATTCTTAACCACCCCCAAACTCCTTTCCAGTTTCTACTTATCTCTTCTGCTTCATTCCTAAAACTATAGTTTCCTTAAATACTGATTATTAAGACCAAGTTATTAAGTGTGCAAACGCTTGTGCATTCTAACTTGGGCTTGCACATGCTTACTCAGCTCCTCTAGAAACTAAGGGGACAGGCTCCAAGAGGTCACGGAAAACCTCTGATTATAAGAAGTCCTAGTTTAGGTAACTCTTTCACTGACTTAAAAATATATATAACAAAAAGTCATATTTACATAAAAAAGTATATATATAATGAAAAGTCAAGTAGTTGAAAAGGCTCCAGTAATAGCTGAGAAAGAAGAGAGCTGGTACCCTCTAATATGGTCAGTTAATGAAAATTGAATGAGGGCTCCAAGGTTAAGAAGTATCATCTACCAAGCAACAAAGAGAAGCCAGAAACAGGTTCTCTCTCTTTTTTTTAAATTTAAGTATAGCATATTTCAAAAGAGTTAATCAGGCTCATGATGAAGGGATAAGAAGTGCAACAGAAAATATTTCAAGGGGTTTCTCCCCTTTCCAGAAGAGGGAGGGGTCTCTTTATAATCTCCAAACTTAAATCTGTTGAAAAATTATTTTGCAGAGACATACTCTTTGAAACTTCCCTTTCCTCCAGGTCACGTTGGGAAAACCTCCCTAAAGCTTTACCTCCTTCCCAACAGCACTGCGGGGCATTATATAACATTTAACGGAACAGGGCTCCAGCTCCTAAAATCATGCCTCTATCCAGATAGCCAGCTGACTTTCTCGCCCTCCGGTGGTGACTTAGAGAGGGAAAGAGAAGAGAATACAAAAAGGGGGGCAACCTCCTTAAAAGGAAAGCACTGTCCAGTGATGAAATTTCCCTACAGAGAATAAAACCTGGAGTGAAACGCATCCTAAGTCTGAGACCAAAGGATATGAAGTTCTACAATGAAACAATGTAAATGTTTCTAACTGATAAATCACAGTCTCATCATTTCCTCACAACCTGTATATAAAGAAAAACGGGTAAAAGGATCATATGGAAGGATTACAAAAGGAAAAACAGCACCGCCAGGGAAAATTGGGGAAGAGTATTCACCTTTCTGTTTGTCAGGAATGACTTGCTAAAATGCAGATATTGCCTGGCACAAGTAAAGACAGGCAGAGGGAGGGAGGGAGGGAGGGAGGGAGGGAGGGAGGTCTTCCATTTCCTACTCCCTCTCCTTCAGATGTCTTTTAATGCCCCTGTGACTGTCACTTATACATTCAGACCTGCTCTCCTGCCAGGGAGGGCTCTAAGCTGCCTGTGCTGCACCTGGATGCTTCTATGGTTCTCATGGAAAACAAACCATGCAGTAACAAAGACATGAAAATCAAATGTATTTTTTCAAGCCTTCATTTTTAATAAGCCCTTTAGAGCAAAGGCAGCAAAACTGCAATACCATCGCCTCTTTGGAGACACCGAAGTGAATCTGAAATCGGATTTCCCTACAACACAGATTCTTCTGCTATTCTTAAAAGGAAGTCAATCCCGCTCCCCTCTTTTTGGCCGTCTGCAAGAATCTCTTCCTACCTCTGCAGTCTCTCTCTCCCTCTCTCTTCTCAGAACCAAGACAAAGAGGTAGACAAATCCCCACAGGGTCTTTCCTGAGCCACAGCTGCACAGTACAGGAAACAGGAATCTGCTATGGAGCTAAGGGAGGGGGAGAAGAAAGGATACGCATACAACACACACACACTCTCTCTCTCTCTCTCACGGACCCACAACAGGCACAGACTAGCTTTCCAGCTGATAACAATAATTTTGACCCTTTCTAAAAAGACAATAATAATTAAAACTCTGGTGACTCTGCCCTACCCGAATAGCTCTTTTTAGATCTCGGAAACGAGAAAAGAAACGAAAGGAGCAAACACAGATCTTACCTGAGTTACCATTTTCTTTTTCTCCATAAACCAAAGGAATAGATGATGAACACTCAGAGCAGTTGCGCTGGGGGACACCTTCCACGGCTTTATTTCCACCCCCCTCCCCCCCCAGTCTAGTTTGTTAAGGGCGGGTGATTGTTCTCCCTTTATCTTGTTTTCCTTCCTTTTTTCTTTCTAGTGTTTCTTCCTTTCTTTTCTCTTCCTCTCTGGCAGTCTCTCCCCCTCCTTCTTTCTCCAGCTCCCTCCCATATCTCAGGCAGATGGCTGAAGGAAGCCCCACCCCTGAATGCCTAAGGTAATTAATCAGAGTAGGGCCCCACCTCTTCCTCCTCCCCCCACCCGCTCCTGGCTGGCTGACATCTCCCAACTCCAGAAACAGGCCTGCTGGAGAATGGCAGTTTGGTGTGTGCTTTGCGCACGCGTGTGTGTGTGTGTGTGTGTGTGTGTGTGTGTTCGCGCGCGCGCGTGTGCGCGTGAGGAGAGGAGGGAAGGAGGGGGAGAGAGGCAAGGGCAGGCGCCATGTGCAGGCATATTTTAAGGAGTGAGATTCTGCGATGGTGGCATTAATTATATAGCACAGGAAGTATTCAGGGCAGCTTACCATAGTTAGTACAGATTTAAAATGTTCCATCTAAGAATACTTGATAATATGAAATAAGACAAAAATTATTTTTTAAAAAAACATTTCCACGGATGCATAGTTTATAGATACAGTGGATTTAATAAAAAATGAGAAAAGCTGCTCAATGACAGTTGACTGGAAGGTTTTCAAGGAATGGAAATATGCAAGAACCTGCTTGTCCTAAATCAGCCTAACGACTTCAAAGGACCAAAAGAGAGAAGGGAGGTAATTTAAGTGCATATTTTTTCCACTGTAAAAAAACCTGGGGATTCTGAAAAAGGTGTCTACAAACATGACGGCTTACGAAACGCAGGGTGGATACTAATTTGACTGTTCAAGGCCTCCAGCTTCATTACAAATTCTGGTTAACTGAGAATTCACCTTTTGTGTTCCTCAGACTTCTGCATGCAACTCAGCCTCTAGTGAAAAACAAACCTTTCATACACACATTGGACAACTGTGTCATTGCTATTACTAGTTATTGTTACTATACAGTGCTAGAGATACAGGAGATGTGGGAGAATGTTTATTAAATATAAGAGTTTAAGTTCTCTTAGTAGAAAATCAGGTTTGATTAAAGGGCTTCCAAGGTGGCTCAGTGGTAAAGAATCTGTCTGCCAATGCAGGAGATGCTGGAGATGTGGGTTCCATCTCTGAGTTGGGGAAGATCGCCTGGAGGAGGAAATGGGAACCCATTTCAGTACTCTTGCCAGGAAAATTCCATGAACAGAGGAGCCTGGAGGGCTATAGTCTGTGGGGGTCACACAACTGAGCAACTGAACACACACACACAGTAAAAAGGCATAATGAAAAAAAGCATCAGAGGTGTGATTCAGTTCAGAAGCCCTGGTCAGAGTCCTAATTCTGCCTTTTACAAGCGATCTTGGAAAAGTCTTTGACCTCTGAATATAAATGTCATAATCTTCCTACTTCCCTACTTTCTATTATTAAATATTCAAATAAAGTAATCTATGTGAATGTTTGATGAGTTCATGATATTTGTCTCATAACAGTAACAATTTTCTATTTTTTTAGTATTCTAATAAATAAGATCCTATATTGTTTTTTATTATATATTTTAAGTTATGCTATATTTATGTTATAATCTCTAACAGATCACCTGAAGGGCAAAGAGATTAATTCCAAAGTTAAGCTTCCTATTTTTAAAATAAATGCATAAAAAAATAAAAATTAAAAATCACAAATCACACTGAGAATACATTAAGTTTTTTCTGTCTCAATGAAGATTATTTGGCAAAATATATAACTAGGCTTTAAAAACAATGTACATATAATAGTGTTGGTTGGCACACTGCCAATATAACATCATCATAAAGTGTTAGTCACTCAGACGTGTGCAACTCTTTGCAACCCTATGCTCCCATCCAAGTTAGTAACCATTTTAACAATTCGTGAAAACACAGAAACTACCAAACAACCTGAAGAACCTGGCACAGTCATAGCTATTTACTTAGTACCTATAATACGCCAGGCACTATTCTGGGCATGTTACAGATACCTGAATACTTTTAGTATATGTGTAAAGAAATATGTACAAAAGAATGGGATCTTCTAACATTAGGAAAAACAACATTAAGAGAAAAGGGATGGATCAGTTCTGGACTTGTTCTTATTTACCATTTTTAGAAATGATCTAGAAGATAGAACATATTACATTCTCTGAATCTGTGACTGAAAAGCCAATCTGGAGATAAAATGCAGACAAAAAAATTCACAGACAAAGTGAAAGTTGCTCAGTCGTGTCCGACTCTTTGTGAACCTATGGACTTTACAGTCCATGGAATTCTCCAGGCCAGAATACTGGAGTTGGTAGCCAATCCCTTCTTAGGTGGATCTTCCCAACCCAGGAATCGAACCAGGGTCTCCTGCATTGCAGGAGGATTCTTTACCAACTGAGCTATTAGGGAAAGACAAAGTGAGTAAGCAGAAAAGAGTTCACTGGAAGCAAGGGCAATGCAGTGTGCTTTGGGAAAAATCTAGATCATATTCATGAGATAATTATTTATGCTTTCAGTTCTAATATAAGAAATAAACTGAGAATCACTGTATACCATTCTCTGAATCCGCTGGTCCATGATAGTGCTAGGAGCCAAAAACCCGGACCACCAAGAAGACAGAGTCCCCCATTCCGCACCACACAGACACACACACATACACTCATACACGCTACCCTTATGAAAACCATAGCTGTCTTGAAGTCTGCAAACCTCCATACATATGGAAAGACAACAAGCCCCAAGAGATTTTTTTTTTTTTTTAAATAAAAATGAGGGATTCCCACATGCAAAAAGCCTAGGATATATCTTTTCCACACTTAGGACCAGTATTTTATGTTGCAGATAATAAACTTGAAAATATTAAAATAATTTTCATAAACTCACTGATTCTAGTGAGCACTGCACAAACTCAAGGCTATTCTGATGCGCGTCCCTGACTTTAAAGGCTGTAGTTATAGAGGACAACCTGCTCCCTCGTGCCCAAGAGAGAGAAGAGCAACTGAACAGCCTGGATCTGACCCAGCAAAATGCCTGAAGTCTCCTGGTGGCTGAGTGTGCCCAGTGGTGCACCAAGAAGAAACTCATTTCAGGGCATTTTCTGGGCAGGAGGGAGGGATTTGGGGAGGGAGGCAGGCAAACAATCAATGACAGCTAAGGGAGGAGAATATGTCCACCCTCAAGGATCAACCCTCAGCTTCCAGCACAGGGCCTGATATATGGCAAGTACTCAACACATATCTGGTAAATAAACAAATGAACTTCTCCTAGTCATCTCAATGTCTTTATTGTTTCCTTGGGGCTTCATGTAATCCCCAGAACTCTAGCTTCCTTTCCTCCATAACATTCAATGGAAATTGATCTTATCAAAGTCACCTAAGAAAGACCTCAGATGGCCAAATTCAATGGACAGGTTATATCTTCTTTTTTGGTGTCTGGCACTCTCTCCTTTTGGAAACTTTTATTCTCAGCTTCAAATAAGACCAGTCTTTCCTGATTCTCCTCTTTCCCTGTTCACTTGCTTCCCCATCTTACTCTTCTTCCTCTGTTGTTGTTGTTGTTCAGTCACTAAGTAGTGTCTGACTCTGGGACAAAGTGGACTACAGCACGCCAGGTTTCCCCGTCCTTGACCAGCTCCCGGAGTTTGCTCATCATAATCATGTCCGTTGAATCAGAGATGCTGTCTAACCATCTCATTCTCTGTCGCCCCCTTCTCCTCCTGTCCTCAATCTTTCCCAGCATCAGAGGCTTTTCCAATGAGTCAGCTCTTCAAATTAGGTGGCCAAAGTATTGGAGCTTCAGCATCAGTCCTTCCAATGAATATTCAGGGTTGATTTCTTTTAAGATTGACTGGTTTGATCTCCTTGCTGTCCAAGGGACTCTCAAGAGTCTTCTCCAGAACCACAATTTGAAAGCATTAATTCTTTGGTGTTCAGGCTTTCTTACGGTCCAACTCTCACATTTGTACATGACTACTGGAAAAACCATAGCTTTAATTGCCAACCTTCAATGTTGGTATTGCTCAACATGCCATCTTCAGACCTCTTTAACTATATACCACAGGTCCTTAACCAAGGTACTGAGTATATAGTTCCTTACACAGGTAGCCCAGTGGAAATTTGTTTTCTTATGTGCAATTAATTGTGTGCAGAGAAGATTTACGGTATTCATCAGATTTTCAAAAAGGTACACAACTCAAAAAAGTTAGGCAACGGTCCTCAATTCCCAAGGCCTCCTGTTGACCAACAAGCTTGCTCTGGGTGGTGTAACCACTCCACTGCTTCAACTACTACCCATTTACCTTGGTGACCCCCCACATTGCTATGTTCATTCCAGACATCTCTCCTGAACTCGAGATCAAATTCTTCAAATGCCGAACAATGGTTACTACCATTTAGATATCCAACAAATTTCTCTATTTTAAAAGTTCAAATTAAATTCTCAAAATGGAATCACTAATTCATTCAGCAAACATCTGAGTGTCTATCATGTGCCAGGCACTGGGGGCGCACAGTAATGGACAAAGGAGATAAACGTCCCTGTGTGTGTGAAGCCTGGATTCTAGGACTCATTCTGCCATGTCTTTTACTTGGTGGTTAAACTTCCTAACCAGTAAGAGGTATCATTTCTTGAAAACTTACTCTGTGGTGGCTTCTTATCAGGCCACTACATACATTCTTAGCTCACTTCATCCTCAGGACAAGATGTTTTAATCTCCTTTGCAGAGAGGAGGGAACTAAGACAAGGTGAGGCTAAGTTATCTTGCCCAAAGTCACGCGAGCTGGCAAGCTGAAGTGCCCAGATTTAAACCCAAATCTGATGGAAACTCTGGAGACCTTCCAGGACTCCTCCTTCTCACCTGACACCACACCAAACCAAATGCAAGTCCTTTTGATTTCTCTGAAATCTGTCCTTTCTTTTCACTCTGGCACCACAAATTCGGCTCTGACCTTATTATTTTGCATTCAGCCTCCTACTAGCTCTCTGCCTTCAGTCTACCCCCCTTCCTGTGCAGGCCTCTCACCACTGCCAGAGCTTGATCTTTTAAACACAAATCTCATCATGCCATTTCCCCGCTGAAAGTCCTCAACTACTGCCCACAGCCTAACAAGTGGCACAATCCTAACAGTTAAGGAGGCACCTAACACACACAACGTGGCTTCAGCTCACCTGTCCAGAGTCCCTGCTTTCCCTCTCCCCACCCACCGCCTTTCTCTGCTCCTTCCACACTTCACCGTGTGCAGGTAGTTCCTCTACAACTCCTCTGTTCTTTTCTCTTTCTCACTTCAGGCATCCCCTGCTCCAGAAAGCCTTTGCTGCCCTAACCTGCACCCACACGTGGGTTAGGGACCCCTTATCCCTGTGCCTTGGCACCTGAGCCGCAGTTCATATTGTTCCTGTATAACTTTGACCAGACTATGAGCAATCTGAGGGTAGGAACTGTGTTTCATAATCTTAACTCAGTTCCTAACCCTGCACCTAAATATCTAGTACATGAATGAATGTTTGATGAAATCAAACTGTGTAATGCTTTGATTTCTACCTCTTGCCATTTATATATCCATAGAGGGTACCTAAGAACAAAAAGCATCTCTGTGGTTATCAATATACTATAAAAGCAATCTTTTCTTCCTAAAGAGTACTTGGAAATATCTTTAAATTTGTAAATTTACTTTAATATTTTAGAAATTTGAAGGGGAAAGGAAGATATACAAGAAGAGAATGGGAGAAAGGCCTTATTTTCAACTTTATTAGAATAGTTTAGATTCTAAACAAAACAACAATCACTGATTTAAAAAAAACAAAAAACTCACGACTTCAGGTATCTTGCTCCTCACAATTTTACACAGACAGGACGCAACCTCCCCACCTCCCACCCACATTTCAGCAATGCTCTAAATCCAGGTCTGAGAGTCCCTGACCAGAAGGCATACTTTCCCAGGCTGTCGCTAACACCCAAGTGAAAAGCAACATTAAAGGGACAGCATTTCCTGCAACAATAAAAACTTGTTAGCTCTTCACTGCACAGCCCTCTCACCCATAATCCTAAGTGTAAATAACAATTTACACCTAACAGATATAAATACCTTTGCAGAAGCATCTAAGACAATACTACTTTAATATCACTCGCCCCAGCATTCCCTTTAATATAAATGATGCTAAATCACAGATAATTATATTATATACTAGCTCATTTTCTCTGGCTTAAGCAGTGTTCAGTCATATATAGCTCATTCTAGTCATATATAACTCATTCTAGTCACATATAACTCATTCTAGTCATATATAACTCATTCTAGTCATATATAACTCATTCTAGAACAAAAGGTGAGAGCAAAATTTGAAATCGACTGCTTTGGACCTTAAATGCTTATTCAGTTCAGTTCAGTTGCTCAGTCATGTCTGACTCTTTGTGACCCCATGAACCTCAGCACGCCAGGCCTCCCTGTCCATCACCAACTCCCGGAGTTTACCCAAACCCATGTCCATCGAGTCGGTGATACCATCTAACCATCTCATCCTCTGTCGTCCCCTTCTCCTCCTGCCCTCAATCTTTCCCAGCATCAGGGTCTTTTCAAATGAGTCAGCTGTTCCATCAGGTGGCCAAAGTACTGGAGTTTCAGCTTCAACATCAGTCCTTCCAATGAACATCCAGGACTGATCTCCTTTAGGATGGACTGGTTGGATCTCCTTGCAGTCCAAGGGACTCTCAAGAGTCTTCTCCAACACCACAGTTCAAAAGCATCAATTATTTGGCACTCAGCTTTCTTTATACTCCAGCTCTCATATCCATACATGACCACTAGAAAAACCATAGCCTTGACTAGACGGATCTTTGTTGGCAAAGTAATGTCTCTGCTTTTTAATATGCTATCTAGGTTGGTCATAACTTTCCTTCCAAGGAGTAAGCATGTTTTAATTTCATGGCTGCAATCACCACGTGCAGTGATTTTGGAGCCCAGAAAAATAAAGTCAGCCACTGTTTCCACTGTTTCCCCCTCTATTTCCCATGAAGTGATGGGACAGGATGCCATGATCTTAGTTTTCTGAATGTTGAGCTTTAAGACAACTTTTTCACTCTCCTCTTTCACTTTCATCAAGAGGCTCTTTAGTTCTTCTTCACTTTCTGCCATAAGGGTGGTGTCATCTGCATATCTGAGGTTATTGATATTTCTCCCGGCAATCTCGATTCCAGCTTGTGCTTCCTCCAGCCCAGCATTTCTCATGATGTACCCTGCATATAAGTTAAATAAGCAGGGTGACAATATACAGCCTTGACTTACTCCTTTTCCTATTTGGAACCAGTCTGTTGTTCCATGTCCCGTTCTAACTGTTGCTTCCTGACCTGCATACAGGTTTCTCAAGAGGCAGGTCAGGTGGTCTGGTATTCCCATCTCTTTCAGAGATTCTTTTCAGAATTTTCCACAGTTTATGGTGATCCACACAGTCAGAGGCTTTGGCATAGTCAATGAAGCAGAAATAGATGTTTTTCTGGAACTCTCTTGCTTTTTCAATGATCCATCGGATGTTGGCAATTTGATCTCTGGTTCCTCTGCCTTTTCTAAAACCAGCTTGAACAGCTGGAAGTTCAGGGTTCACATATTGCTGAAGCCTGGCTTGGAGAATTTTAAGCATTACTTTACTAGCATGTGAGATGAGTGCAATTGTGTGGTAGTTTGAGCATTCTTTGGCATTGCCTTTCTTTGGGATTGGAATGAAAACTGACCTTTTCCAGTCCTATGGCCACTGCTGAGTTTTCCAGATTTGCTGGCATATTGAGTGCAGCAGCACTTTTGACAGCGTCATCTTTCAGGATTTGAAAATAGCTCAATTGGAATTCCATCACCTCCACTAGCTTTGTTCATAGTGATGCTTCCTAAGGCCCACTAGACTTCACATTCCAGGATGTCTGGCTCTAGGTGAGTGATCACACCATCGTGATTATCTGGGTTGTGAAGATCTTTTTTGTATAGTTCTTCTGTGTATTCTTGCCACCTCTTCTTAATATCTTCTGCTTCTGTTAGGTCCATACCATTTCTGTCCTTTATCAAGCCCATCTTCGCATGAAATGTTCCCTTGGTATCTCTAATTTTCTTGAAGAGATCTCTAGTCTTTCCCATTCTATTGTTTTCTTTTATTTCTTTACATTGATCGCTGAGGAAGGCTTTCTTATCTCTCCTTGCTATTCTTCGGAACTCTGCATTCAAATGGGTATATCTCTGCTTTTCTCCTTTGCCTTTCGCGGGTCTCTTCTTTTCACAGCTATTTGTAAGGCCTCCTCAGACAACCATTTTGCTTTTTTGCATTTCTTTTTCTTGGGGATGGTCTTGATCCTTGTCTCCTGTACAATGTCACGAATCTCCATCCACAGTTCATCAGGCACTCTATCAGATCTAGTCCCTTAAATCTATTTCTCACTTCCACTGTATAGTCAAAAGGGATTTGATTTAGGTGATACCTGAATGGTCTAGTGGTTTTCTCCACTTTCTTCAATTTCAGTCTGAATTTGGCAATAAGGAGTTCATGATCTGAACCAAGTCAGCTCCCAGTCTTGTTTTTGCTGACTGTATAGAGCTTCTCCATCTTTGGCTGCAAAGAATATAATCAATCTGATTTTGGTGTTGACCATCTGGTGATGTCCATGTGTAGAGTCTTCTCTTGTGTTGCTGGAAGAGGGTGTTTGCTATGACCAGTGCGTTCTCTTGGCAGAACTCTATTAGCCTTTGCCCTGCTTCATTCTGTACTCCAAGGCCAAATTTGCCTGTCAGTCCAATCTTATCACATCCTTGCCAACACTTGTTATTTTCTGTTTTTCTTCCTTTTTTTTTTTTTTTACAGTAGCCATCCTAACAAGTTATATTTTAGCCATTCAGTCAGAGGCAGTAAATGTACAATCCAAAAGACTAATTTCAAAAACAGTTTCTCAAATAGATTTCCCTCTGATTTGGCCATGCTGTGAGGCTTGAGGGATCTTAGTTTCTGGATCAGGGATTGAAACCAAACTCTTGGTACTCAAAGTGTGGAGTCCTAACCACTGGACTGCCAGGCATGTATGTGTGGTTCAGTCATTCAGTCACATCCAACTTTTGGCGACCCTATGGGAACTGTTGCCAGCCAGGCTCCTCTGTCCATGGCATTTTCCCAGCAAGAATACTGAAGTTGGTTGCCATTTCCTCCTCCAGGGGATCTTCCCGACCCAGGAATTGAACCTGTGTCTTCTACACTGTAGGTAGATTCTTTACCACTGAGCCACTGGGAAAGCCCCTGGACCGCCAGGGAATCCCCTCAAATATATTTTTTATGGGTAGGGAGACTATACTTCTGCTAAGTCGCTTCAGTCGTGTCCGACTCTGTGCGACCCCATAGACGGCAGCCCACCAGGCTCCGCTGTCCCTGGGATTCTCCAGGCAAGAATACCGGAGTGGGTTGCCATTTCCTTCTCCAGTGCATGAAAGGGAAAAGTGAAAGTGAAGTCGCTGAGTCGTGTCCGACTCTTAGCGACCCCATGGACTGTAGCCTACCAGGCTCCCCCGTCTGTGGGATTTTCCAGGCAAGAGTACTGGAGTGGGGTGCCATTGCCTTCTCCAAGACTATACTTACTATCCTTTAAATCATGTCTAGCAACCCCCTACCTACTTATTCTGCCTGTATTGTAAACTGATTTGGCCCAGATTTGGTTCTGCAAAAATTATAACTAACAAAATAACCAATTTAAATTGCACACTCTTAAGACAGGCATGATTTTATGAACTATAGGAGCAATAAAAGGTCAAGTACCTAAAATATTTCATTGCCCTATGTTGGGAATTCACTTTGTTTCATTATATTCACATTAGCAATTCTAGAAACTAAAAAAAAAAAAACGTGCAAAACTTTTAATTTTTTAAAAATACTGTTCAATCACCTCCTCAATAATGTCCAATTGCATAAAGCATTGGCACAGAACCACAAGCAGCAGGCAACAAAGAGCTTTGATTTAACTAAGTACAAGAATATAACAGAAGCTAAAAAGAAAATTTTATAACTATAGTGGAGATAAGAGTTTGGAGAGTAAACAACCATCATAAATGTACCAATATTTATAAATGTACTGCAAGAACCTGTTATCCTAACAGAATTAAGAAATAAGACTGTAATATAGTTTGGGATCCTTCAACATAAAGTTCATTTTTCAATCACATTATTTCCTCTAATGTGGTGGAAAGTGTACTCTTAAATTTTAGTATCCCATTACCTGCATTTCTAAGCTATCTTAATTTCAGATAGAATGACCTAATAAATGGAGCAAAGTCTAGAAAGTGCACTTTTAAATCCTGAGCACCACAGTGATCACTACTAAATCTTAATGACTAAAAAGATTTGGCTTGACAAGTTCATTTTATCATTAATGAATACAATTTTACCACAAAGACTATCAAATATGTCATAATTTCTAAACAATAACCCTTTAATCTACTCTACCACTTTTGTTTTTTGGGGGGAATGGCCAATTTTGTACATTGAAAAATTTATTTACAAATTACAATTATTTTTCTCATAAATCTTCAATACCTCAATCTTCTTTGGAAACATTTTTGCTTTTTCAGTTTTTTTTTTTTTTTTTACATTACTTATAGTTATCACAAGTCCCTTACTTTACTAGCTGGGTCTCAGAAATTTACTGTTCACTGATGTTTGTTTTCAAAAGCACATCAATATTTACTTGTAAGAAGTTTTGCTTTTAATCTAGTCTCATGACACTTTTTACACTGACCAATCAATTGTGTTATGCCAGGAGAGAAATAGCTCACACATAAATGAGATACATAAACACTTTAAAACCTTATTATGGAAAATGCTTGCTCAACCTGAATAACTCAAAATCATAGAAGATTATATAGTTAATATAAAACATATGGTATATTTAGTGCACTGAATATAGTTAAAGAAACATAACCATATCCCCTCCCACATGACGTCCATACTGGTAGCTCCCAACTTGAACGAGAGCTGTGAGTTTACATGGGAGCGCTTACCAAATAGGTCCAATTAAAAATAGCTTGGTTTAGCCTTTAGGCCCAACCTATCTGATAAGATATACTGGGGTTTGTCACTTCCTTTAACCTTAAGCGTTTCTGTTGAAACCACAACTTAAGAGCTAATTACTAGAGAAATGACTGTCTGAAAGAAAAAATTAAGTGCCATGAAAACAAACTAAATCAAACTGAGAAACCAAATAGTACTGATAATTCAGAATTAATTGTATCGACCATTTTTGATTTCCTAGTCTAGATTTTTCAGCACAATCAATATTTCAAAGAATCATGACATATGAAAAATAACCTGGTTCAATCTCTTTATTTTATATACAAGTAAAGTGAAGTCAAGAAAAATGAAGCTATTTGAACATGATATGGAGGTTTAATACTATAGCTTGAATAAGAATCCATAATCCTTAACTTCAGCTTCATTCACTATACTGCTACTAACTTAAAGGCAAATAGTTATTCAAGAGTATGGCTGATAAAGGCCTAAATTTTTATGATTCTGGATTTCAACAAGTAAATAACTAAAATGGCAATAATATCACAGAATAATCTAAAATGTTCAGTGTGGAGAGAGCGCCCTCTACTGTATATTACCTCTCTGACAACTACGGCAACAGTTGGAAACTGCCATCTGTGCCTCTCATCTACTCAAAATGAGCCTGAAGTTACTATAATATATACTGTGGCTTAGTTATGTTACAACTATAATGCCAAGGCCAGTATTTAAAACATACATATACACACACAAACACACAACACATACACACGTGGGTTGGGTAACCCCTCTCTGGGTAACACCCCCTCCCCCTGCCACACATACACACACGAATCTCTGAAGCTTCAGAACTTCTAGGACTGAAAGCAACCACCCCCCAGCCCAGCGTCAATACTATAAATATCAAGCTTCCTGTTACAGCAAATTAGCAAATAGCTTTGGGAAATCTATGCTCTGAATGGTACCAGGTCAGAAGACAGGAAGCTTATAAGCATTTCACCCCACCATAAAATTCTCACATCAGTCAAGTACTATCTAGAAAACAAGTTATAAACCTCAGCTTACCTGGACAACAGGATACTGATAATCCATACAGTACACACCATACATAGCAAAGGGGGAAAAGATCTTCAGATAAAGACAGTACAGAAAGTATTTAAGCTTCTGCCTTGTTTGATGTGGGTGTCCTGTCCAAAGGAACCTGGAAACACCAAAAAATCCTTGGCTGACTTCCAGCCTACGCAGATAAGTATGTTGACTCAGATGACGAGGAAAGAGCTTGGCTCAGCCCAGGCTTCCAACCCCAATAAGACTCAACACTACACAAAAGAAATGTTCAAGGAAAAGCAGACAGTTCCAACGGAGTTACTAGCTATAGACTGAAAACTACACTAGAGGTTTGCTGTTACTGTTGGTTTTAAACTGACAACTTCTCCAGAAACTCAAGAGGTAGAGAATGACAGCCAAGGAAGGGATCGCAGGCTCCTTTAAGTGGCACAAAAACCGGTAGGAAGCACAAGGTATCCAGGATCCAAAGTGATATATATATATTCCAGGCTTTAAGTACGTCAGAGGCAACACTCCCAATCCAGGAGGTGGAAAAGCAAATGGGACTCGTATTATTTCTCTACTTCTTCTTGGGCGGGGACTGCGCACAAGCGCATGCACGTACACACACACACACACACGAACACACACACCCTTCTCACTGTCTCCGGCACAGACAGGTGTTAGGATTAACAGTATAAAATCCTTCTGCTGTGGAAAGAAACGGGAAAGAAATGAAGTCACACTGCTACAGCAGTGAAAGGAGCTCTTTCATGACATTGTATGTTTTTGTATCATTTAACAGCTCCTCTGCTAGGCTCCAGCAGAAGCTTGGACAGCTGGCAGGATCAGCACGAGAAAAGAGGAAGGTGGCCCCGACTCTGGGGCAACATGAGTCCACTGGAGACCTTGAGATATGCCAGAGACTCTCTCAGCTGTTCCAGTCAAACATGGAAGGATTAAGTGCGGCTGCCTGCAGAAAGGTGGGGGTGGAAAGGTCTTTTCAGAAAAGCCAGTTGCTTTTCCCCTTTTAGGAAGCTGCTATACCCACCCTACCATTATATACAAACACACATGTGCACACATATTTCTACAACAGATATTAAAAGCAGTAACAAACACAGACAGGTGTTAGGTCAGTCGGACAGTGTAGGGCAGGTTAAAGAGTTGGCTTTCAGAGCCTAAACGGCCCTTGTAAAACCAGGGAACTGCTAAGCAATTCTTAGAAAATTGAACGTAGAGTGAGCAGAAAGCAAAGATAAATGCTCAGTAAGAGAGACACATTTATAACTATCATTGCCAAGAAATCCCCTAGTTGGGGCAAACATTCAAAAGCTCAAAATGATAAATAATTCTAAATTAGTTTCGGGAGCTCTGATCTCCGTAATCTTAGAGAGAGAGTAATATTGTAACATGTTTTAGTAAGATTAACCCATGAGGATTATCTGCAACTGTGAGGCATTTGTAAGAGTCTAAGTCTTACCAAGTCCACTCCACCCCCAGTGCAGTTTTTCTCCTTTTATGGTCACTGCAATTTATTTTAGTATTGTTCAGGAGAAATTGCTTTTTAAGAGTCAAAATGGCCTTAGTACGTTTAAGACATATCTCTTGGTTAAGAATTTACATTAATTCGGTTCTTAGAGATCAGGTGGACCACTGCAATGTACTAGATTATCTTTGCATTGCTGGTACTGATTCTATGTGTATTACACATAAGGGACAATAATAAACCAATCCAGTATAATTAAAAAATCTACTGATATATTATACACAAGGTATTGTGCTAAGCAATGGAGAAATGAACAGGCACAGTTTTGTTGTCAAGGAATTTGCAGCTTGTGGGAGAATAGACGAGTACGCAGGTAAAACCAAAAGGCAAAACAATGCTACAGCTCCAAAATTAAACATCATGAGCAATTTCTCACCCAGGGAATGATATTTTTTAAATGCTGCCCTTAATGAACACTTCCATAGCGTCACTTTCTTACCACTAAAACTATGAGACCCTGCTTCATCAATTCTTAACAGAGATTGTCTGAGCCTGGCCTCTAACATACATTCTACTAGTCCCAAAATCCCTTGGACTGCAAGGGGATCAAACCAGTCAATCCTAAAGGAAATCAACCTTGACTATTCATTGGAAAGATTGACGCTGTAGTTGAAGCTCCAATACTTTGGCCACCTGATGCAAAGAGCTGACTCACTGGAAAAGACCCTGATGCTGGGAAAGACTGAAGGCGGGAGGAGAAGGGGATGACAGAGGATGAGATAGTTGGATGGCATCACTGACTCAATGGGTATGAGTTTGAGCAAACTCTGGGAGACAGTGAAGGACAGGGAAGCCAGGTGTGCTGCAGTCCACAGGGCTGCAAAGAGCTGGACACAACTTAGCAACTGAACAACAAAGAAATAACAAAAGAGATGTTTCTGTAATAAAACCTTATACTAAATTTTCCCTGGGGTCTTCCCTGGTGATCCAGTAGCTAAGACTCCATCTTCTAATGCAGGGGGCCTGGGTTTGACCCTTGATCAGGGAACTAGATTCCACATGCCACAACGAATTCGCATGCTGCACCTAAAGATAGACAATCCCGAGTACTACAACTGAAGAATGAAGATTTCATGTGCCACACCTAAGACTCGGTGCAGCCAAATAAATAAATATATAAAATATTGTTTAAATAAATAAAAATAAATATCACAAATAAAAACTAAAATGTCTCTTCTAATCAAATCAAATAATCCTCCAATCTTTCTTCCTGTCCATTCTGCTGACCCACCTCCCTCCGCTTCAGTTCATATCCAGCAGTACAGTGGTACTGGCCACACACACACTTGTAAATTAGCATCTTAATCACTATTACACCTTGTTGATAGGACTGATAAAAGATTCCCTTGATATAAAAACTGGAAAATGATGATACTCATAAACCATAAGAGGGCATTGTTAACCATGAACTACAATTGTCAAACTTAACTTTCATAAGTTAATAATTCAGTTCAATATCTGATGAATTAATCACAGAAGATGGATTTTTCCCAAACTGAGAAATAACTCCAGAAAGAATGATGGGATGGAGCCAAAGCAAAAACGATACCCAACTGTGGATGTGACTGGTGATAGGCGCAAAGTCCGATGCTGTAAAGAGCAATATTGCATAGGAACCTGGAATGTTAGGTCCATGAATCAAGGCAAACTGGAAGTGGTCAAACAGGAGATGGCAAGAGTGAACGTTGACATTCTAGGAATCAGCAAACTAAGATGGACTGGAATGGGTGAATTTAACTCAGATGACCATTATATCTACTACTGTGGGCAGGAATCCCTTAGAAGAAATGGAGTAGCCATCATGGTCAACAAAAGAGTCCAAAATGCAGTACTTGGAAGCAATCTCAAAAACAACAGAATGATCTCTCTTTGTTTCCAAGGCAAACCATTCAATATCACGGTAATCCAAGTCTATGCCCCGACCAGTAACGCCGAAGAAGCTGAAGTTGAACAGTTCTATGAAGACCTACAAGACCTTCTAGAACTAACACCCCAAACAGATGTCCTTTTCATTATAGGGGACTGGAATGCAAAAGTAGGAAGTCAAGAAACACCTGGCGTAACAGGCAAGTTTGGCTTTGGAGTACAGAATGAAGCAGGGCAAAGGCTAATAGAGTTTTGCTACGAGAACGCACTGGTAATAGCAAACACCCTCTTCCAACAACACAAGAGAAGACTCTACACATGGACATCACCAGATGGTCAACACCGAAATCAGATTGATTATATTCTTTGCAGCTAAAGATGGAGAAGCTCTATACAGTCAGCAAAAACAAGACCAGGAGCAGACTGTGGCTCAGATCATGAACTGCTTATTGCCAAATTCAGACTTAAATTGAAGAAAGTAGGGAAAACCACTAGACCATTCAGGTATGACCTAGATCAAATCCCTTATGAGTATACAGTGGAAGTGACAAATAGATTTAAGGGACTAGACCTGATAGACAGAGTGCCTGAAAAACTATGGACAGAGGTTCGTGACATTGTACAGGAGACAGGGATCAAGAAAATCCTCATGGAAAAGAAATGCAAAAAAGCAAAATGGCTGTCTGAGGAGGCCTTACAGATAGCTGGGAAGAGAAGAGAAGCGAAAAGCAAAGGAGAAAAGGAAAGATATTCCCATCTCAAAGCAGAGTTCCAAAGAATAGCAAGGAGAGATGAGAAAGCCTTCCTCAGCGATCAGTGCAAAGAAATAGAGGAAAACAACAGATTGGGAAAGACTAGAGATCTCTTCAAGAAAATTAGAGATACCAAAGGAACATTTCATGCAAAGATAGGCTCAATAAAGGACAGAAATGGTATGGACCTAACAGAAGCAGAAGATATTAAGAAGAGGTGGCAAGAATACACAGAAGAACTGTACAAAAAAGATCTTCATGACCCAGATAATCACGATGGTGTGATCACTCACCTAGAGCCAGACATCCTGGAATGTGAAGTCAAGTGGGCCTTAGAAAGCATCACTACGAACAAAGCTAGTGGAGGTGATGGAATTCCAGTTGAGCTATTTCAAATCCTCAAAGGTGATGTTGTGAAAGTGCTGCACTCGATATGCCAGCAAATCTGGAAAACTCAGCAGTGGCCACAGGACTGGAAAAGGTCAGTTTTCGTTCCAATCCCAAAGAAAGGCAATGCCAAAGAATGCTCAAACTACCGCACAATTGCACTCATCTCACATGCTAGTAAAGTAATGCTCAAAATTCTCCAAGCCAGGCTTCAGCAATATGTGAACCGTGAACTTCCAGATGTTCATGCTGGTTTTCGAAAAGGCAGAGGAACCAGAGATCAAATTGCCAATATCCGCTGGATCATCGAAAAAGCAAGAGAGTTCCAGAAAAACATCTATTTCTGCTTCATTGACTATGCCAAAGCCTCTGACTGTGTGGATCACCATAAACTGTGGAAAATTCTGAAAAGAATCTCTGAAAGAGATGGGAATACCAGACCATCTGACCTGCCTCTTGAGAAACCTGTATGCAGGTCAGGAAGCAACAGTTAGAACGGGACATGGAACAACAGACTGGTTCCAAATAGGAAAAGGAGTACGTCAAGGCTGTATATTGTCACCCTGCTTATTTAACTTATATGCAGAGTACATCATGAGAAACGCTGGGCTGGAAGAAACACAAGCTGGAATCAAGATTGCCGGGAGAAATATCAATAACCTCAGATATGCGGATGACATCACCCTTATGGCAGAGAGTGAAGAAGAACTAAAGAGCCTCTTGATGAAGGTGAAGGAGGAGACTGAAAAAGTTGGCTTAAAGCTCAACGTTCAGTAAACTAAGATCATGGCATCTGGTCCCATCACTTCATGGGAAATAGATGGGGAAACAGTGGAAACAGTGTCAGACTTTATTTTTTTGGGCTCCAAAATCACTGCTGATGGTGACTGCAGCCAGGAAATTAAAAGACGCTTACTCCTTGGAAGGAAGGTTATGGCCAACCTAGATAGCATGTTTAAAAGCAGAGACATTACTTTGCCAACAAAAGTCCGTCTAGTCAAGGCTATGGTTTTTCCAGTGGTCATGTATGGATGTGAGAGTTGGACGGTCAAGAAAGCTGAGCGCCGCAGAATTGATGCTTTTGAACTGTGGTGTTGGAGAAGACTCTTGAGAGTCCCTTGGACTGCAAGGAGAGCCAATCAATCCATCCTAAAATAGATCAATCCTGGATGTTCATTGGAAGGTCTGATGTTGAAGCTGAAACTCCAATACTTTGGCCACCTCATGCGAAGGGTTGACTCATTGGAAAAGACCCTAATGCTGGGTAGGATTGGGGGTGGGAGGAGAAGGGGACGACAGAGGATGAGATGGTTGGATGGCATCATCGACTTGATGAACATGGGTTTGGGTAGACTCCAGGAGTTGGTGATGGACAGAGAGGCCTGGCGTGCTGCAATTCATGGGGTCGCAAAGAGTCGGACACGACTGAGTGAATGAACTGAACTGTACTATATTTAAGATGACACACTGTAATTTAAACTCTGGAACAACTAACCTAATCTCAACTTGAAAGCGTCCCCAAATATGTTATTGAGGGCCTCATCAATCTCTGTAGCTTTAAGTTCTTCTTGTGGATAGATCTATACAGACACGGTGAAAAGATATGACTGATACATTTTTAAGTGAGAAAAATTATATTGTTGAATAGTGGTTAAAGTATAATTCTGTAGTTCCATATTTGTAAATGCATATATATATATATCTGTGTGCTTGTGAATAAATTATATATGTAATTTGCAAGCTTTATGCATCTCACATATAAGTTATATGTTACATATTTATATATGCATACAATTTATTAGTTAACACGCACACCAATATATGTCATACATAGTTCATATTTATATACACACATATTATAGACATAGGACAAAACCAAAACCTCTAGGGGATGGGATAGTGGTTTTCATTTATTACCTTAAAATAAATTTCAAATTTGTTTAAATACATTTAAATGAGCATTTAATGTTTCTATAATTCATCTTTTTTTTTTAAGTTTAAGTGAATCAAAGCAGATTTTATTTTGAGTACAAGTACTTTAAAAACTGGGCTTCCCTCGTAGCTCAGCGGAAAAAAATCTACTTGCCAATGCAGGAGATACAGGTTCAATTCCTGGGTTGGGAAGATGCCCTGAAGAAAGGAATGGCAACCCACTCCAGTATTCCTGCCTGAAAAATCCTTTGGACAGAAGAGCCTAGCAGGCTACAGTCCATGGGACCACAAAGAGCTGGACACGACTTAATGACTAAACAACAACAACTTTAAAAATTAGTAATATTCTCTGTCTCTGTGTCATCACATTTGCTTTACCTAACATGATGACATAAATATAAACTCTCATTTAATACTGGAGGATTTAGATGATAAACAATCAGTACCCAGGTATAGGTTAAATAATAAGCCCTTTGGAGAAATGTCAAAATATTTCAATATGTGAATTGTAATTCCTTGTACTTCTGCTTGTCCTTTTACTTACCTCTTTCTATTGATTTTTTGAAATTATAATTTAAGGCCAATAATTTAGTCAAACAAAAATTCTAAAATATCCTTACAGAAGGAAAGGTGAATCTTTCACCAGAAAGAAAGCATACTACAAAAGATCAAATTATAAATGTTAGGGTTAAGACTAAAGCTTCTCTCTTTTCCTGACATACAGTCTTTCTGTAGACTAACGGAGCCTTAATTACTAATAGAGATTCCTCGCATGGGTCAGAAGTTGAACACTGTTTCAATATTTTTCTCCCATTTTCAAAGATTTAAAAAATAGAAACAAAAAATGCGAACATTTTCAGTTTAAATTAGTACTAAGTGTGTCCCTCCCTCAGAGGAAACAGTCTAGGTATTTCCTTTAGATTTAAATACTATCATATTTATTAAAAATAAAATTCCCAAAATAAAAAGACTATTCTCCACAATAAGCTCAGTTATTTGCTGCCAATTCCAAATTACACCAATAGAAAATATGCAATGCAATATTATGAATGCTTTTAGTGTTAAAGTTTTTGTGTACTGATCAATTAGAAACATGAATATAGAAAATGGTCTCCATACACCTATATATATTTCATTAGCAAAGACATGTAGTCTATAAGTTTCAACACTTGGTACACCTAAAACGTGTCTGTTAAATAGAATGTAACAATATAGAGAGAAAAAGACCTAGTGAGGGAGCGCGGTATCTAGAAATGATCTCGAGATTTAGGAAATTTAAATTTAGCTAAAGATAAAGGAGACAAGGTCCCATGCCAGAGGGCATAGCTGGTAACTGTAGTGTAAACTGTACTATCTACAACCATAGGGATCTCAAGACTTACTCAGTACTGGATAATCAGAAAATATCTGAGACTCTTTGTATTTCTACTCTGTCATTCTTGTTTTCTTCTCTCCTTTTCTTTCCCTTTTGCCTATGTCATAAACCTATGGCTCCTGCTGCTGCTGCTGCTGCTGCTAAGGTCGCTTCAGTCGTGTCCGACCCCACAGACAGCAGCCCACCAGGCTCCCCGGTCCCTGGGATTCTCCAGGCAAGAATATTGGAGTGGGTTGCCATTTCCTTCTCCAATGCATGAAAGTGAAAAGTGAAAGTGAAGTCGCTCAGTCGTGTCCGACTCTTTGCGACCCCATGGACTGCAGCCTACCAGGCTCCTCTGTCCATGGGATTTCCCAGGCAAGAGTACTGCAGTGGGGTGCCATTGCCTTCTCCTAAACCTATGGCATAGGTGTTCAAAGATGTGTTCAGTGTTCAAAGATAACTAGCTAGGCCTCTGGGTAGAATGCTTTGGCAAAGACTGTAAAGACCTCTGCCCTAAGGTATAACTGATTTTAGCAGCAAGCTAAGAAGGTTCCAAAGATCGCTGTGTAGTGGAATAACACAGAAGTTCAAAAAGAGATAGAGCTTGAGATAGATAGATGAGGGTGGAGGGGATCAGACAAAGAAAGATACATATGTAGGCAAAATAATATAGTTAGATATATGTAGGACTTACATAGGGATCAGTGTGACCAGTCTATTGGACTGTGGGTAAACAGTGGCAAGCAAGAGGAGTAGGTTAGGGTCACTGTGGAGGGCTTAGGCCATCAAGCTATGTATTTCAGACCTTTAAAGACTGTTTGAGAGGGAAAGAATGCTACAAAAGTAGCCTTTTGTGAAAATGGCCTTTGGTGGCTGCAGGAAGAATGGAAAGGGGAACAAAGGTGGAGAGGTCAATTAGGTGCTAATATACAGCAGTATTCAGATTTATTAATGTAAAACCCACGTTACCAGGAGGAATAAAGAAGGAACAGATGTAGGAGACATTACAGGAATTGGAGACTGTTCACATATAGATGGATAGCATCACCGACTCAATGGACATGAGTTTGAGCAAACTCCGGGAGATGGTGAAGGACAGGGAAGCCTGGCATGCTACAGTCTATGGGGTCGCAAACAGACACAACTGAGCAACTGAACAACAACAACAAAACATATAGGGTGTAAGAGAGCAGGTAATTAAATATAACACTAAGGTCCTACGTCTAGATGGCCAAATAGGGATAACATTGCTAAAACAGGGAAGTCAGAAGCATGAGCTGGTTTGACATTGTGAAAGGACATCCAATAGAAAATGTCTAACTGGAGAATCACCACTGACAGAGGAGTCTGGTGGGCTACAGTCCATGGGGTCGCAAAGAGTCTAACACGACTGAGTGACTAAGCACTGCACAGCACAAGTACTCAGAATTGTAGGTGGCAGCCCCAGAGAGAGGTCGGGGTTAGAAATGAAGATCCAAGAGGGGAATGGAAGGAACAGTTAAGGCCATAATGATTTAGTCCACAACATGTCCTGAACATCAAACATAAGCTTCAAAAAGGGAGGGGGGAAGGGGAGGGAAGGAGGGACAGAGGAAAAGAAGAGGGAAAAAGACAACAGTTGATACAAGGCAAAGGTCTGAAAATAGAATCTAAGGAATACACACTTCTAGAAGGCAGAAATAGCAACAAAGGATTAAAAGATTCCGCAGGATTCTGTACTATTCACAAAAGCCAGGACACAAGAGGACATGTGTTACTTTTCTTCTATCTTGTGTCTCTTACAGTAGGGAAAACATTTTATAAATTGATACCAGATGTGAGTATTTAACAATATCAAGCAGGTATAGAAAGGTTAAAGAGAATGTAGAAAAGGTGATTGAATTTAGGAAACAGGAGACCAAGAGAAGTTTTGAGAGAGCTATTTCAGCAATATCAGTAAAAAGATGGCAGCAAAATTGATAAATACATGATCAAAATGAAAAACAGACATGATGCCTACTTAAACAAAACTTTCTACCTTGGGCTGCTTCTTTGTCTTCCAAGTGGCAAATAAATACAAAAATTATTATCAATACATTCAACTCTCCACTGTCGTCTCCATCAAGGCAGACTTTTATCTTGTTTTGTTTCTTGCTTTTGTGTCTTTGATTATATTGTTTCCTTACTCGTTTCAAAATATTCATATCTGAAAGTGACTCCTTCAAGGCCTACCTTAAATGCTATCTGTCCCCTGAAGCTCCTCCTGATTACTTCCAGCTAGAAATCATTTTTCTTCTGTCTGAACTTCAAGATGCTTTATCTGTAGCTGACTTAACAACACTTGGCACTTTCTATACATTTTAAGGCATACTTTATTAACCGGATGATTTCTTTAAGGATGGGACCTGTCTATTCATCTCGGTATTTCTCTCAAAAGATGAAGCCAGTACCTTTTACACAGATACGGCCATCAGTATATGAAAAGGGAGGGTCTGCATTTTATTACTTGAGAATACAAACCAGAGTAAATGAATTAAACACCATGCACAGGCCATCTCTTATCTGTTCAGCCAATCTTCATTCATTCAAGCAAGATGTTCCCAGCAGTGAAGTCCTAGGAATACAGAAAGCTCTAAAAGGGCTGACAGTAGGGGAGAGAAAGTAGAAAATAATAAGTACCAAAGTACCAAGTGATTAATGCTATACCTATCAGAACATGGCTCAGGAGAAAACTAAGAGGCAACTGCTGCTGCAGTCACCACTGCCACCATCTAATTTCCCAGGGTGGAGTCACCCAGGAATAGCTCACAAGCAGTTAATGCTGGAAAAGAATTGTGGAAAGCTAGTAAGAGTCTTCCAAATGGATTGGAGTCGATGGTGGGGAGCTTGGAGGCAGTAGGACAGCATTCCAAATGCATAAACCAGCATAGCATAAGCAAAGTCATACTTAAGGTACTTACAGAAAGGCAGGCAGGTAAACATATGCAGAGAGTCAAATGCCTATTCAAAAATATTCATATGAGTTTCACTGGTTCTCAGGTCCTGTAACAATCATTCAATCTGCTATACCAATGGAAATGTTTTGAATTACATCTGCCAGAGAAGAGCAAATCAAAATGAAGTACAGAAACACTCCTTTGTGTGACATATGGTACACAAGGAAGGATGGGTAATAACAGGGTGTGCCATGCTATGGCTGAAATACATTCTTCTACTGATTTTTGGAGTGACAGACATGGCATACAGTCTGTGAGGCCAGGAATTAGTATCGCTTTTAGAAGTGTCTTTCAACTGCTCTTTCATTCTAAATCAGTATTATTAAGAGGTAAAATGTATCCATAAATCAGGGGACAATAGACATTCACTTTAAATCCATAAAGACAAATAGTACATAAAAGATAAGGGTAAAAAGATATAACCTTTAAGACAGAAAATAATTGTAAATATTCTCATACTGTTAGGGAAATAAGTCTACAAATGATTCTACATAATTATCTTATACAACAGAGACTTTTACTCTCCATAGAAACTTTCGTCTCAACTAACTGATAATATCTCTGTGGTAGATTACAAAAATGGTCACAATATTTCACAGCCCCCATTTAAGAGATGGAATTTTCCCTCTAGCCCTGGAGTTTGGTCTCAGCTTTGTGACTCACACTGGCCATTGGGACATCAGCAAATGTGACACAAGCAAAGACCTGACGGGTGCTTGTTCCAGGGGCTGGCCCTCTCCTCCTCTCTAGAACCCTGAGCTGACCACAGGAAGAACTGTGAACAATGAGAAACCAAGTAGAAGAGGGCTGAGCTGTTCCAGTTGAGCCTCCCAACCAACTAGCTCACCAACTGCCAGACATGAAAGTGAGGTCATCCTAGACCACCTGCGCCCAGCCACCCCAGACGAGAAGAGTCACCCAAATTCCTGACCCACAGAATTGTGAGCAAATAAATGATTAATGTGGTTTTAAGCTATTAAGTTTGGAGGAGGTCTGTTATGCCACAAAACCTAACAGACACAATCTCACTGCACAACATTAAAAGAGATATCTCAATATTGGCACTAATACGACATCTTAATTACTGTCACTTGAAATCAGGCTGTGTTAGTCCTCTAACTTTGTTTTTCTTTTTCAAAGTTGTTTTGGCTCTTCTAGGTCCTTGGCATTTCCACATGAATTTTAGAATCAGCTTACTATTTGTTGTAAGAATCTGGCTTGGATTCTGATTGGCATTACACTGAATCTACAGATCAGTTTGGGGAGAATTACTATCTTAAGACTATCAGGTCTTCTAGGCCATGAACACAGTATATTTCTCTACTTCATTTTACTATTCAAAAATAGGTTTTAAAATATTATGATTATCTTTTTTTTTTCCTATTATGTGCTAAAAGCAAATGCTATGTCTGAGGTACAGCACATCTTATTACCACTTTCAAGTCTGCTAAATCCCATAATACTCACATTCCTATAAGACAGTGTGGTATTGGTGTCAAGATAGAAAAATAGATCAATGGAACAGAAGAACCAAAAATAGACCCACAGGTGCAAAGGCAACTCAGTGGAGAAAGAATAGGCTTTTCAGCAAATGGTACCAGAACAACTGGATATCCACATGAGATAAAAATGAACCTAGATCCATCTTTATGCCATATACAAAATTTAACTCAAAATGAACCACAGACCTGAAATGTAAAACACAAAACTATAGAGTTTCAAATAGAAAACTTCTGTGAACTTTGATTAGGCAAAGATTTCTATGATGTGATGCCAAAAGCACAATCCACAAAAGAGCAAGTTAATAAATTGCATTTCATTAAAAACTTCTGCTTTTCAAAAGACAATGCGAGGACAATAAAAAGACAAGTCATAACTGAGAGAAAATATTTGCAAAGCATGTATGATAAAGGACATCCAGAATATATAAGAACTCACCAAGCTCAACCATAAGAAAACATGCAACCCATTTTATTTTTAATGGGCAAAAGATTTGGATACCTGACCAAAGACAAGACAGGGATGCTAAATACACTCTTGAAAAGGTGCTCAATATCACTACCTATTAGGAAATTAAAACCACAACAATACTACTACCTTCCTACTACGCTAAAATTAAAAAAAGACTGACAATACCAAGTGTTGACAAGGCTACGGAGGAACAGAAAGTCTCAAATACTGCTGGCAGAAACGTCAAATGGTACAACCAACATGGAAATAGTTTTAAAATTTCTCAAAAAGCTAATTATACACCTATCATATGATCCATGCATTCCATTTCTAAGTATTTACCCAAGAAATATGAAAACATATATCCATATAAAGATTTGGAAATGAGTACTCCGAACAGTTTTATGTGTCATAGTGTAAAACTGAAAATGAACGCAGTCCATGAACAGATAAATGATGAACAAACTGTGGTATATCCACATGGACTATTACTTGGCAATAAAAATAAACGAACCATTGGTATATAAAATAACATGGATGAATTTCAAAATAACTACACTGGGTGAAAGATGCCAGGCAAAAAGAGTATTTATTGTGTTATCCCATTTTTATAAAATACTAGAAAATGAAAACTAAGCCACAGTGTCAGAGAGCAGATCAGAGGTTGCTTGGAAATTGCTGGGAAATGGGTAGGGATAAGAAGGATTACCAAGGGGCACAAGGAATATTTGGAGATGATTAATATATTTATTGTCTTGGTTGTGGTGATGATTTCATAGGCATATACATATGCCAAAACTTAAAGTAAGCCTTACACATTTGCAGTTTATTGCATATTAGTTATACTTCAATAGAGCTGTTTAAAAGTTAAAATAAATGAACTGCTGCCTTATTTACTGCAATGAATTTGCAGAGGGCTAGTTATTTTCTTTTGGGGGGGACATGTGGACTGGTAAGGGGCTGAAGGGGAAGTATGCCCTAAAATATTACAGAAAAAGTCTTATCAAAAGGAAGATTATGGGTATGGTGGTAAATTAGGTATAAGATAGAAGCAGAAGCAAAAGGGCAGATTTTTCTGAAAATCACCTTGGATTAGTCTAGGTTGGACCCCTGCTACATGCCCCCTTAGCACTTGTATATGTCCTTTCCAATTTGTCATACATATAATTTTTGCCTCTCCCACTCCAGGAGGGCAGGCACTATAGAATCTATCTTATTCCTTAAAATATCCCTAATGCCTAGGAGAGTGTCTACTGGGTTACATAAGCAACACACTGTGTAGTCAGGAGTCCAGGGTTCTGAAGCCAAACCCCTGGGATTCAAACTGTAGTTCCATCACTTCTAGCTGTGTAACTGGCTCAGAAGGTAAAGAATTCACCTGCAGTGTGGGAGATCTGGGTTCTATCCCTAGGTCAGGAAGATCCCCTGGAGAAGGGAATGGCAACCCACTCCAGTATTCTTGCCTAGAGAATCCCATGGACAGAGAAGCCTGGGGGGCTACTGTCCATGATGTTGCAAAAGTCGCACACAACTGATGACTAACACTTACACTTCTAGCTGCGTAACTTTGGAAAAATTATTTAACATCTCTGCCTCAGGTCCTTCATGTGGCAAAAGAAAATAATAAAAATTCCTACTTGAGAGGGTGGATGCAATTATTACATCAGGTAACGTATGAATGCACCTAGCGTACAGCAAAGAGTTACTGTTATTGTGGTTGTCGTCGTCATCGTTTCCAATAATTTAAGAGGGGCATCTAAAAGAGATTCAGAATTACCTGATTTATGAAGCCAGATGGATATCTGAGGAAAAGCGGCCTCAACATGAAACAGAACGTATGTAAAAGCCAGATGATTGTGTCAGAAAGAGGAACGGGTGCTCCTTGGCACAGGCAGTGAAAGGCAGTACATTTCTTTTGAATGAATTTCTCAAAGTGAGAAGACCATGCTTGACCAAGAAGGCAATATTAGTAAGTAAAGCAGCAGAGACAGTACACGTGATTTTTATCTCAAAGCAAATCTCAAGTGGAAGGCAGGTAACACATTCTCTGACCAGTAGTACCAAAACAATGAGAAACTATACTCTTGTGCTCAAAACCAAAAGCTAACCAAAAGGCAAGGCCATGAGGTCTTGAGCATGTATCTGGCTCTCTTCTCAGACTGTGTTCGTCGTGCCTGCACCTTCTAGATGAATTGTCAGGCATCACTTGACGCTCGTCCCCACTGGGGATGGGAGGAGGGCTCTGAGAGCAGCGATGCAGCGGTGTGGGAATCCCTGGGTTGGCACCAGCCCCTTGCTTGATTCAGACCTATAATCTCTTCTGACTTTGATTTAATACAGCAATTACTGGTAATGTGTTTTGAAGGAGATAAATGCCCAGTGTAGCCGCCTGTCGCTTACTCTGCTTATGATGCAAGAACATTCTTTAATTAAAATTCTCTTTATGATAAAAGAGCTGCTTCACTGAATGTTTCTGTTCAGCCCTGATATGGAGCTTCCCCCAAAGCGGATTAGAAATCCAGTTGCCCCTGCTCACTTCCGGCAGAGCATCTAAGATACACAATCACTCCATCACCTAAAGTGAGTTCCTTAACCCCTCAATTTTCCCATTTTTATAATTAGATCCTGGTAAAGAACCCACCTGCCATTAAAGATCTAAATGTAAGACCACAAACTATAAAACTCGTAAAGGAAACATTGGCAAAACACAGGCAAAATCACAGCAAGACCCTCTAAGACCCACCTCCCAGAGTAATGGAAATAAAAGCAAAAATAAACAAATGGGACCTAATTAAACTTAAAAGCTTTTGTACAACAAAGGAAACTATAAGCAAGGTGAAAAGAGAGCCTTCAGAATGGGAGAAAATAATAGCAAATGAAGCAACTGACAAAGAATTAATCTCAAAAATATACAAGCAGCTCATGCAGCTCAATTTCAGAAAAATAAGTGACCCAATCAAAAAACGGGCCAAAGAACTAAACAGACATTTCTCCAAAGAAGACATATGGATGGCTAACAAACACATGAAAAGATGCTTAACATCACTCATGATCACAGAAATGCAAATCAAAACCACAATGAGGTACCATCTCATGCCAGTCAGAATGGCTGCTCTCAAAAATTCTACAAACAATAAATGCTGGAGAGGGTATAGAGAAAAGGGAACCCTTTTACACGGTTGCTGGGAATGCAAACTAGTACAGCCATTATGGAGAATAGTGTGAAGACTCCTTAAAAAACTGGAAACAGAACTGCCATACAACCCAGCAATCCCACTGCTGGGCATACACACCGAGGAAACCAGAATGGAAAGAGACATGTGTACCCCAGTGTTCATCGCAGCACTGTTTACAATAGCTAGGACATGGAAGCAACCTAGATGTCCATAGGCAGACGAATGGATAAGAAAGTTGTGGTACACATACACAATGGAATATTACTCAGTTATTTTAAAAAAACGCATTTGAGTCAGTTCTAATGAGGTGGATGAAACTGGAGCCTATTATACAGAGTGAAGTAAATCAGGAAGAAAAACACCAATACAGTATATTAATTCACATATATGGAATTTAGAAAGATGGTAACGATGACCCTATATGCAAGACAGCAAAAGAGACACAGATATAAAGAACACACTTTTGGACTCTGGGAGAAGGCGAGGGTGGGATGATTTGAAAGAATAGCATTGAAACATGTTTATTACCACATGTGAAATAGATGACCAGTCCAAGTTCGATGCATGAAACAGGGCACTCAAAGCTGGTGCACTGAGACAACCCTGAGGGATGGGATGGCAAGGGAGGTGGGAGGGGGGCTTGGGATGTGGGACACACGTACACCCGTGGCTGATTCATGTTGATGTATGGCAAAAACCACAATATTGTAAAGTGATTAGCCTCCAATTAAAATAAATTAATTTTTTAAAAATCTGCTTGCCAGTGCAGGAGATGCAGGTTTGATCCCTGGGTCGGGAAGATCCCCTGGAGAAGCACATGGCAACGCACTCCAATTTTCCAGTAATTTTCCAGTATTCTTGCCCAGGAAATCCCATAGACAGGGGAGTCTGGTGGGCTACAGTCCATGCGGTCGCAGAGAGTTGGACACAACTGAGTGACTGAACAATACTACTTCTCACAATCACAATGTCAGCATTACACTATTCCCAGTAAGACTCATTTCTCATTTTTGCAAAGAAGATCCTCTAATTTTCTTCTTAATACGTATGCAAAGTAAACATTCATAAACATACACGCATAAAAAGACTTTGGACCCATTTCATTGAAAAATAAAATACAGCTGAATATACCAACATATATATCAATATACCAATATATTCTAAAGCCTGGTTTTAATTCGTAAAGCAATGGTTTGTTACACCTTTTATATATAGGAATCCTTGTATAACTGTCGTAAGTGAAATAAGCAGAGAAAGATTAACAGTCTATCACAGTCGTCTTTGCCCACAACATAAAACCATCATGTTCTAGGAGTTTAAGGAATCGTCATCAGGTATTCCAACTGTTAGTTAGCCAACAACAGCAACAACTACCCAACAGCTATCGGGAGAACAGTATCTACATGGGGCCTCCAGAAGGATCAACTGGTACAGGTTTTCTAGCTCCTGAATCAATCAGTATAACTTTTGACCCAGTTACAAGACTTTCCACTCCTAAAAGTAGAGATTAAAAAAGAAAAAAAAGAATTTACAGTTAGCCAGGATCTGTTATTTTGATTGCTTTGGAGAGGATGGTCATTGACAATTATCCTTTTCCTTTAAAAAATAGGAGAGAAAGAAACAGAGAACATAGGTCTAAATTAGTTCTCTTCTGCAAAGTGGAAGCAAGGAGATCCAAGACCAAACACGCACTTTCTTTTCCCATGACACAAGGTACAATTTCACAGTGAAGGTCAAAACTTGAGAACTATTTTCTGTTCTATTACTGGGGAGTGGTGTCTCAATTACAATCAATCCAACGAATATATTCTGACTAAGAGCCTCTAAACTCAAATAATATCTTCTTTCAGAAGAGTGCCATATGCCTCCCTCAGGAAATACAAGAAGACAACTAGATTCCCCTCTCAGGAGGCCATGCCAAGACCCACTTGCATCTTATGTGTATGAACACAGAACTGATGTCATCCTTGCAATAATATTAATGCTACATCAGAGAAGTATGTGTGTCTCTCTAGTTCTGCATGAGAAAAGTGATCTTCTTTTTGAGAGAGAAAGGGCTGGTAGAGAGAGATATCTTGGAGAAACAACTATATGAATATATACACTATATTTACCCAAGCCCTTGGGAAAAGGGCCTGGCATAATTAACAAGATTAAAGAGAGATTTAGGATAAATAAGATGAAAGTTAGTCTGATCCTTACAGGATTAAACTCAAAATCCTAATTCAAATCCAAGATCAACACCATATAACAGGATTAAACCAATAGCTGCTTTTGTTTTTGTACTGGAAACAATCACAGTTGGCAAATCCAGGCCTAGAGCAGCACCTCAGCAGTCAGAGGGCCAGGAGTTCAGGTCTAAAAATAGCAGCCTCTACTCTAACTGGGCTTGGTGAGTGTTTGTCTCCACAGGTCCACAAGCCCTTCTGTGTAAAATAAAATCCAAAGAGCTTGGAAAACTGTTTCCTTCTTTCTGCTCCCTCTTCCTACCTATCTTTCTTTTGTGTGTGGTGGTGGAAGAGAGATCCATTAGGTGATGAAATGGGACCCAAACACGGTAACAAGAGTGAATATTAAAAATCATTTAGCTGTAAATATATGAATCAGTGTGATGACTAGCTAGCACCCCAACTAGGGGTGTGACCCTAACAGAAAGTACATGTACTGCTTTTCCTTTCTAAAATCTAAGATTCCAAATATAATAGATATCTGACTCCCAAGGTCTCAGATAAGTACTGTGGGAACCGGAATAACTTTCTAAATGTGTAGTTCTTTAACTTTAAAAAGGTGGCCATGACATGAACAATGGCACATCCAGGGAAACAAAACTGCTGACACACTAAGCAACAAGATATCAAATAATGGCTGTCAAACTGCAGCCAGCGTGTCTAAGACAGAGATGTGCTGGGGATAAATTAGAAGACACACAGACATAGTGGAACCAAATATGTTACAGACTAATGATTACATTCTAACAATGGCCAGAAAAACCGTGTATTTTGAGGGAGTTTTCTCAAAAGTCTAGTTCAGGGGTAAGTTTTTAAAACTTGCCATAAATCAAAAGAAACAAACAAAAAAATGGGGGGGGGGTAAGGGTGGGAAGTGGGTCGTATACCAGAAAAGATACCATGAAGGTTTCATTCAATAGCATTATTAGATAATTATCTATTTTCAGAAAATCTCTGGAGTCCTATGATTTGTAGAATTTTAATTCATAAGAAAAGAAAAAACTGTAACACAGTTTGGAAGATAGCACATGGACCATTTCTTTCTCTTGAAACATTTATATTGATATATATGTTTCTCTTTGACAGAAATACTATCAGTTAACATAAAACAAAAGGAGTGACATCTGCTTCCCAGAAGGAGTACATACACTTATCTCTATTCCTTCCACTAGATACAATTTAAGACCCTACACATTTTATATACTAAACAAATACAAGACACCTCTTAGAGGTGGAGAGAAGACAGCAAACTAGACTGGGACCTCAGAACATGGTGGTGAGTTCCCTGGATTTCCCATATGCTTTCTAGAACCCAAACTTGTAGCTAAACAACCTGGAAATGCCAATGGTTCAGACAAAAGAGGCCCCAAATGAAAGCTTGCTCTCTGTAAGCAAAGAACAGAGAAACGGCCACCCTAGCAAGACGGAAAATCTTAAGACTGCTCGAGTCCAGCCATACCCCCATCTCACTTCCACACAGAGCAGAAAAGGCCAAGTGGAGAGCTAAGACTTCCACCCTCGCTAGGCTATAACCAGGCTTCCCAACACCTCTGCCCAAGTAATATTCTAGTGTCGAGAAAACAGAAAGAGCCCTCAAAACTCAACAGTGAAGAAACAAGCCAATGAGAATGCAGGCGAAAATCACTGACACCACAAAATGATTACACCTAACATTTATAATTATGATATCATATGTTCTTCCCTATGGAGTTACCAAAACATTATGGGCTTTACAAGGTATTCTTTGTGCTCACTAAATACACAGTTGCGCTTATCAGAGGACAAAAGCAGTATGCGGACATTGTCTCATAAGAGTCATGTTGCTTAAACATGCTAACTAAAGGTTTTGCTTTGGAAAGCACTATCAGAATTTAAGTACAGGGAACTATACTCAGTATTTTATAATAACTTAAAGGGCAAAGAATTTGAAAAATAAAAAATATATATTTCTTTTACAGAATATATTAATACATATGCTAGTTTCAGGTATACATATATATAGTATATATAATATTGCAAATCAACTATATTTCAATTTAAAAAAATTTTAAGAAGAACTTGAGATGTTTCCTTGGTTAACATGTTTGATAAGCTTTTTTCCATTACACTCCTTGAAAATTATTTTATGCAGAAAAGTAATAAGGATTCACATGTTCCATTTGATCATCAGTTTCCAAGTCAAAATTTTTTGTTCTTTATTACCTCCAGAGTAAGTTCCCTTCAGTAACCTTAGCCAAAACAAAACACAAATATAAGAAAACACACTTTTAGATGTGATTATTTTACCAATGTAATATCCAACACTGTGTATCACACTTTGTTTAAAAACTATTTTTTATATTACTTATATAAGCCATTAAAACTGAAAGGAAGAAAGGAAGAATTAAAACAGAAGATCTGTATAATAGGCTCCAATTTCATCCATCTCATTAGAACTGATTCGAATGTATTCTTTTTAATGGCTGAGTAATATTTCATTGTGTATATGCACCACAGCTTCCTCATCCATTCGTCTGCTGATGGGCATCTAGGCTGCTTCCATGTCCTGGCTATTATAAACAGTGCTGCGATGAACATTGGGGTACACGTGTCTCTTTCAATTCTGGTTTCTTCAGTGAAACTGGAGCCTATTATACAGAGTGCAGTAAGCCAGAAAGAAAAACACCAATACAGTATACTAACACATATATGGAATTTAGTAAATCAGTAAAGATAACCCTGTATGCGAGACAGCAAAAGAGACACATATATAGAACAGTATTATGGACTGTATGGGAGAGGGCGAGGGCGGGATGATATGGGAGAATGCCACTGAAGCATGTAAATTATCATATGTGAAACGAATCGCCAGTCCAGGTTCAATGCATGATACAGGGTGCTCGGGGCTGGTGCATCGGGATGACCCAGAGGGATGGGATGGGGAGGGAGGTGGGAGGGGTGTTCTGGAAGGGGAACACGTGTACATCCATGGCAGAATCATATCAATGTATAGCAAAACCAATACAATATTGTAAAGTTAAAAAACAGATAAATAAACTAATTAAAAAAAAACAGAAGATCTGGTTCAAATCAATAAAGGAACAATATGTAGAATCTTTTCTAGAAAGTCTTGTAGTTAGTATTGCGGTACTCATTACTTCCCACTTAAGACAACAAAAGGAAAGGATCTATCACAAAGACTTTGAAATCACCTTTTAAAACCAAAATACCATGCATAAGATTCCCCCCAAACATCAAAAACTATGATATTATTTACCACCAAATCAAAAGAATCTAGGAAATTCAACCCTTAAGTTCTAAAATATTTGTGAAGGCAGGAAGGAATAACTGTTTTATTTACTGTCTCCTTCCTTTCATTCCAGCCAGACTGTCTCGCTCCAGACTCTGCCAAGCTTTAGGCTAGTAAGTTTAGGAACTCATTCTTAGTTTTACCAAAAACATATAAAAGTAGTTCTTTGATGAAGCACTGGTTTGATTGATTCAGTATCAAGTCAAAGATGTTGCATACTCCTAGAACTGACAGCAGTGCTTGGCCCACAGTAGGTTTGCACAATGTATTTGCTGAATAAAAGACAAATTAAAAAAAGGAATAAATGGTGTACAAAACCTATTTACTAAAGAGGCCTTGAATCCCTAGTGCTCAGGTATCTTACTCAAGAGTGGAATCTGTAACATTCTGTCTGGGCTATTTGCCTCAGCATGAAAATTCACCTGCCTCAGCTAGTACCCTTGGGTTCTAGACTTTGGCACATGAAAGGTGATTATCACTTGACCTTTCAGTTCTTAGCCCCAGTGAGTAAGCCCATCACAGCTTCAGTTTTCTTACATATACAGGAAAGGAAAGTGAAGTCACTCAGTCGTGTCCAACTCTTTGCGACCCCATGGACTGTAGCATAACAGGCTCCTCCACCCATGGGATTTTCCAGGCAAGGGTCCTGGAATGGGTTGCCATTTCCTTCTCCAGAGGATCTTCCTGACCCAGGGATTGAACCTGGGTCTCCCACATTGCAGGCAGACGCTTTACCGTCTGAGCCACCAGGGAAGCCTTTACATATACAGGACCTCACTCTAAATCTATGACCTGATCCAGCCTGCTATCTTCACCTTAACTACAAGCTGCCATGCACAGAAATCTTCAATTTTGTATTAGCCTCTGAGATCTTGATTCCCTGGCTTGTAGTTCTATGATACCTGTGGTTTTAACATGGAAGTTACATGACTCGGAGCAACTCTGCATGTGCTGCTTTTCAATATGCTACAGCTTTTCAGTATCCTACAATTTAGTTTGCTAGCATTATCTATGATGTATGTTTTTATACAACAGGATAAATGACTTACTCAGAGTCGCAGTGAATGACAAAGCCTGGATTGCAGCTGATTTTCCAGGATCTGATGTCCAGCCCATTAAATAATATATACACCTCCTACTTCAGCTGTATCGATTACCTTCTTTTTTAATTTTAAGTACTAAATAAAGAGACATGAAAAGAAAGCAAATTCTTTAAAATCCAGATTCTATTATTGCCTGGCACAAGAGTATGGGTCCAATGCACACATACACTTTTTACCTTGAATTTAATCCATTCTTCATCCACACGGCCAGCAATATTAATGATCTTACAGCATCCAAATACTTCCTATAGCACCAAGTTCACTATATTTTGGCTAAGTCTGGGCAGCAGCAGCTGACAGAAAAGTTAATATGTTCTTAATATGGCTGGGCTTCACAGGACCTGTTTTTCCTCTGAAAACTGTGTACAAAATGTTGTAAAAATGTACACTGTTCTGGGGACATGGTCCAGAGCTTTCATTTGATCCTCAAGAGGTTCAAGATCCAAAATAAAGATTAAGAACACAAAGGCCAGAACACTAACAAGGTTGTGATAATTTCTTCTTTAAGAAGCTGTTCCATTCAAACACTGTTTTTCTTTGGTGAACAACTAATATTCTAATTTACGTATTTTCCCCAAGTTCACATCCTAATCCTAACTCTGCTGTTTCCTTTTGATTAAAGGGCCTTTACTTTCATTTATAACCCTCATCACCTTTCACAAAAACCCCAAGCTCTTTCCCTCCCAAGAGTTAGGCCAGAGACCCAAACCCTAGGCCCACTGTAAATTCTTTCAAGTTGGGGACCAACTGACAAGAAACATTCCAGCTCCAACATTCCAACTATCTTACTAATGGGCTAAAATAGTAAGAGACCTTTGTTGTGTGTGTGTGAACGTGTTTTGCTTTTTATTAAACAGCTGTTTAAGCCAATGTGGCTACAAATCCTCAAGGGAAAATCTGGGGTCAAGAATCCATTGCCCCTTTCTGGTTGGGCCTGAATTTTCCTCAAGCCATCCCACATCTTCTGAGTTGAACAGGCTCTAATGACATACTTACTGCAGACTTACAAGTGGAAATTCTTCCAGTCACTCTGAGAAAATCAGAGACTCTAAACAAGTGTTTCTTACACACTTTAAAAACACTTGTACTACAATATTTATTGACTTTTATCTTCTGAATCCTCCTTCATCAGCCCAGATTATTATACACAGCCTTACTTGCATAAAATGTTCATTATGACTTAGAGGTCTGAATATTCTTTTTTGAACTGTACAGTCTCTCACTCCAGCTCTGAGATTCTGATTTATATCTCCTTCTCATTTCTAACTGAGATCATGGCTCTAAACACACTTGTGGACTTTTTGGACAAGCTTCTTTCTAATGGTTCAAAACAGTAACTTATATGCAAAAGGAGAAGGACACCAGAAAAGGGCTTTTCAACAACTTCTGTGCCTTACAAGAATTAGTAAAGTTGAATTTAAAAAAAATACAAAAAACCCCCCCAGCACCACAGAACTTTCTGGCTAACTGAGAACTGTTGTACGTGAGAATCAATAACACAGAACTAAACTGAAGATATCTGGATCACGTTATGAACACCAACTATACTACAGAGAATATGCTAACAGTGCAGGAGACTTGGCTGGATTTACACAGAGCATACGCCTTTCTGGATAAATGGTGGGTAAATGCAGGTCTCAATTTCCTCTCAAAATGATAGGATATGTTATGTTTTTAGGCATGAACTTCCAGATATTTGAACTGTCAGGATTTGTTTGGAGGCAACAAGAGTTTAATGAACTATATTCTTTTGACCTTTTATTTATAGATGTGTAAGGAAACCTGGCTTAGTCTCCTTAACAATACAAGGAGGGACATGGCCACACAAAATGTGAAAATTAAGGAAAATCACTCACTGGGGTTCTCTGCGTATTCTGGATTGCCTTTATTATCTTTACAATAAATCTTATCCACATCTGAGTCTCCCCCTCTCCCCTGCCCTTCCCCCTGATTCTTTGGCTTCCATTAGCTCCGGAGTTTTGATCGGTGATTTTAACGGTTTACTCTTTGTGCTCTTCCTTCTTCGTGCCACTTGGCTCCCACTCGGCAGCATCCTAAGGGAGCTGGCATGTTGCTCCCTCCCTTGAAAGCTACTCTAAAAGGTCACTATTTTCAGTAAGGTGAAGGGGAGGTAAGATGAAGGGAAACTGAACTTTGGCGATGCATAAACATGTTTCAAGACCAACACTCTGAAATACAACTGGGTTTCCCTAAGTAGGTGGCTCAGACGGTAAAGCATCTGTCTGCAATGCAGGAGACCCGGGTTCAATCCCTGGGTTGGGAAGATCCTCTGGAGAAGGAAATGGCAGCCAACTCCAGTATTCTTGCCTGGAAAAGCCCATGGATGGCACAGCCTGGTAGGCTACCGTCCATGGGGTCACAAAGAGTCGGACACGACTGAGTGACTTCACTTTCACTTCCCCTAAGTAATGTGTGTTGTGTGGGTGGAGGAGAGGGAGACAGAAGAGATGTGGAGGTAAGAGAAAGGAAGACAAAACAGGAAGAAGCAGTGAAGGCCCAGTGCAGAGGGAATGGAATTCTGAACAACAGTGAAGAGAGATTCAGAGTGAGGGTAACATTAGAAGGCAACACGAACATATAGGGAGATGGTGAGTGAGTCCTAGGAGCAAGGAATTATTACATGGAAATAAATAAAGCAGTTAAAATGGGGAAAGACATATCTTACAGAAACAGGCCAAGATCCAAATGATTCAGGCTTCCAGTCATTATCAAACTAGCCTAATCTGAGCTGTCCTCATTCAAGGGGTGCAGTGTGAGAGGACAGGCCAAATCTCACTTTTCCTAGTCACACAAGAAGGAATGCCATCCAACTCAAAGAAGAAAAAGGAAATCAGGATCCAATATATCAAAGAAACACACCAGTCAAGGGAGTCCTCTGTAAACTGAACCGGGGTTCAGTGCTGGGTTCAGGCCTCAAGAAAAACTAGGGCATCATCACATACCAGAATAAAAAGACCAGGCGAGGAGATAAGCCACCCTAACAAGGGTCATGTTTAAACCTTGGCACATAGGTAAGGAAGCATCAGATTATTTAAAGACTGTGCTGAGCAGTGGGAAAGTAGTTCTGTGATATAAAGCCAGGCTAAACTCTCTAACTCAGAGATTTGAACTTGTATGCTTTCTGTGGCCATGGCTGGGCAGGGCAAGAGCAGGTGGAGACCGATAATTCCAAGCAAGATGGTATGCCAGAGTTCAAGTCGATTCAACCTCTACCACTGAGTATCTGATATACATTCAATCCTGAGCTAAGTGCTGGGACACAAGAGAATTCACCCCCGACTTGAAAGAGTTCACAGGGAAAACTAGAAGAAACAGCTTGAAATTGTGCAGAATTTGTTTCAGAATGATTTGTTTCTTCAGATTCTGCCCATCAGACTAAGAACTTACATTACAACTAGGGTATGACCTCTCCCCACTGACGATCTAGTTCTTATAATAGTCCAGGTAACACTGTTTCTGGCAAACTTTCTCCATCAGTCATGGGAATGTCAGTGCCAACACAGTCTTGCACCCATGTTACCCACATTTTTTTATAACCTGTGAAGCTGACTTCAGAGGTCATTGCTGATCCTCACAAAACACGACTGTGGAACAACTACCTTCTTTTGTCACAAATCAAAAGGGAGAGATTGGAAGGGCTAGCACAGGTCATTCCTTCCCCTGAAAGTGAAAAGTCCATTGCTGTCATCATTGTTAAGTCATACCGATCTCCCACAATGAATCTGAGTAAAAGCATGCATGAAAAACAACCTCTAGCCTCCATCAGGCTAAATTCTAAGAAAAACAGGAAAACAATCCAAAAATGTCTTGAAGTGGCTAAAAAGAAATTTAATTCAGAGTTGATCTGATTTAAAGTGCAGTATATTTTAACAGAAATAAAAATATGTCCAATTCAGGGAAGAGTGGATGGAGATAGAAGGCAGAACATGAACACAAAAAATACAAAGAAACAACAGCAGAGAAAAAAAGGGTAAAAACAGAGAGGACACCTGAAGCAAAATTCTAAGTGTACCAGGGAAAGAGGAAAATAAGAGCAAATGAAAATGGAACTAGTCTTGATGAAGGTTGAGTGAATCATGGCTACTGACAGGTTCGACCCTTTGTTTTACAGATAAGCTGTAGCCTAGTGAGGCTGAGTCACTGCTTTGAGTTTACATAGTGACAGACTTATTTTCTTGGGCTCCAAAATCACTGCAGATGGTGACTACAGCTATGAAATTAAAATATGCTTGCTCCTTGGAAGAAAAGTTATGACCAACCTAGACAGCATATTAAAAAGCAGAGACATTACTTTGGCCAACAAAGGTCTGGTCTAGTCAAAGCTATGGTTTTTCCAGTAGTCAAGTATGGATGTGCGAGTTGGACTATAAAGAAAGCTGAACACCAAAGAATTGATGCTTTTGAATTGTGGTGTTGGAGAAGACTCTTGAGAGTCCCTTGGACTACAAGGAGATTCAACCAGTCCATCCTAAAGGAAATCAGTCCTGGGTGTTCACTGGAAGGACTGATTGCTGAAGCCGAAACTCCAATACTTTGGCCACCTGATGCGAAGAACTGACTCACTGGAAAAGACTCTGATGCTGGAAAAGATTGAAGGCGGGAGGAGAAGGGGACGACAGAGGATGAGATGGTTGGATGGCATCACTGACTCGATGGACATGAGTCTGAGCAAGCTCCAGGAGTTGGTGATGGACAGGGAAGCCTGGCATGCTGCAGTCCGTGGGGTCACAAAGAGTCGGAAACAACTGAGCGACTGAACTGAACTGAACTGAGCTGGACGATGGCAGGACTAGAAAGGAAGTCAGTGCATAATAACTACTCAAATTTGGGATGAATTAAGAAAATAAGTGGATGGTCTGAATGTTGGTGGGTCCTTCCCTGGCAAAATTCACGTGGTGAAGTCCTAATCCCCAGTGCAGCTGTGTCAGAAGACAGGGCCTCAGGGTCCCCAAATTGATAGAATGAGTGTCCTTACAGTGGAGAGTTGACCTCCATGAGCACCCAAATTCCTGCTCTTCCTCCCCTACAAGGCATGCACAAAGATGAGGTCAAGTAAGCACACACGGAGATGGTGGTAGCCTATGAGCCGAGAGGCCTACCTGGTACGCACCTTGATCTGGGACTTCCCAGCCTCCAAAACAGTGAGAGAGAAATTCTCTCTCACTTCTGCTGTTTATGTCACGGGTCTCTGGTTCTCTGTTACAGCCGACCCAAAGAACTAAGACAACAGAACTGAAGTCCTTTGGTAAGGTATTCAAAAAGAAAGCTTAACTCATTTGTTAAATCTAAAATATAAACACATCTTACTCTCCCTCCCTCTCACCTTTTCTTTCAGTTGAAGAATGAGAATGGGGCCACTGGCTAGCTTTAAGCAAAAATTCAGGTAACATTCTGAGAGGCAAACTATGAGACACCTACACATAGGAGAAATTAAATAAAATCAGTCACATAATGGGTGGTCAAAATATGATTCTGTGCTTAGGAAAGTAACATATCCTTCACCTAGTCTCCAAACTATGCAAATAACAAATGCTCAAGGTAGGTCTGCGTGCAGGTCTGTTCCAGCCAGCACCATAAAGAGGCAGACTGCCATTTTAAGAATCTGGCCAAGCCCCAAGCATCCCTTTCAACTTGCCTATTCCCCGAGCCCCTTCTTATGCCATGGGAGTCTATGACTTGACACTTATATTTTTACATATTATTAGCAAAGCAAAATAGAATTTTTCATTACCAAATTTTTAAGAAATTTGCTTAATATATTTCTGTTTGGTGAAATAGTAAAAATACAAGTAAAAAGCTTTACTGCCCAACTTGAACATGTATTTAAAAAATTTATTTATTTGATTAATAAATTTGGCTACTTCTTGGTAAAAAGAGAATCTTGAGGGTTCAAAGGAAAATAAAAATTAGTGGAGGGAGGGAGGAGGCAGGAGGTTTAAGAGGGAGGGGACATGTGTATGCCTGTGACTGATTCATGTTGATGTATGGCAGAAACCATCACAATACTGTAAAGTAATTATCCTCCAGTTAAAAATACTTTAAAATAATAATAAAAATAAAAACACAACAAAAAAGTTACTGGAAAAATGCAAATTACCAATATATAAAAGTAGAAATTCAGCAGTTTTCATTATGCTTTATAGTACTTCCCCAAAATGGTCACTGTCAATCAGCATGGATGAATGAATGGGCTATATAACAGAAAAACAGTAAGAACCCAGAGTTCACACATGCAGACGGGACACTTTAATTAGCATTTTAATCGTCTTTAATCTGTTTATGAAATGTGCCCAGAAACTGATTAGACCAAGAAAAGGGAGCAAAAAGAGTACTGTTTTCCTTGTAACATGGATTAGGTAAAACCACAGCATACCTTACAGATGAAAGGCCCATAGAGTTTCAAAATAAAACCTCTTCAAATAGATGCCTAAATGGGTCCATCTTGTTTGCCTTGAAAAGAATTTTATAGCCAATATACAAGCTGTCTAAAATTTATAAAGTGGGTCATAGTCTAAAAATTCATCTTTATTTCAGAATGTTCAGAATTGATCATATTTCCCCATTAAAAGAAACACACACACACACACGTACATATTTATAAATGGTGGCTGGGTTTCCAGACCAGACCATGAGAGCCCAGTAATGTAATCATGGAGAGGTGGAGGGGTGGAATGGGGAGAACACAGGAGTCCATGGAAGCAGTAATGGACATGAGCTACCGTACATGTGAAATAAACAGGAGGACAAGATAGCTAAAACAGTAGCAAATTACAAGTAATGCCAATGTAATTAAATAAGAAATGATGTGTTTTTTTCCAAATCATCTTGCATATTGGTTAGAAGTAGAAGACAAATTTAATCCACTAAGAAAGTGGAGACTTCTATGGAGACTTAGAGGAAGGAGTAGGAGTACTTTCAAGCCTTTTAGTGATGGGTGCAATTTTTTGGGGAAAGGGTGCAACTTTTAAAAATACAACTTCATTTCCAATCTACAACATTTCCATTTTCCTTGATACAAATGCATTTCTAATCAATCAACCTTAAGGAATGTAATCTGCTTACTTTGTAAATGGGATAAAAAGATGGAGACAAGGAAAAGGAAACATAGAAAGATGTAGAACAGAATAGGGAAGGGAAAGTAAGTGCTCAACTAAATACTTGCTGAAACGAGAGGAGGGAGAAATCTAAGAGTGTGCTGGCAGTGGGAATAACTAAAGTTTAAATAGTAAAAGAAAAAGAGGTAAAAAGGAGAAAGAAAGACCCAACATACCAGTACTATTTTCAAAGGGGGAGGAATATAGGTGTTAAGTAAACCCTGAATCAGAGTTCTCAGTATTGCCATCAGGAATGTCACTGACTCAGAACAGTCCGGATGGGTCTAACCAGGTAGCAATCATGGTAACTAACATAAACTGAACATTTATCATATACCAAGAACTGAGAGTTTTTACAGGCTCAAAACAACCTTCTGAGATACATACTATTTTTGATGTTCTAATTTTATAGATGAAGAGGCACAGTAATATACCTGATGTCATTAAGACAGAATGCCAGACAGCCAGGTTTGAAAACTCGTCAATTTGGTTCCAAAGCCCGCACCACAAAGCACTACTGCCTCTAGAGTATAACCATCACAGAGGGACAAATGGCCCTAGTATATGAGAGAACAGGAAAAATACAAAGAGAGTTCTGCACTAAAAATTTCTATAGTTACTAAGTATTCCCTTGTCAATGAAAAAGTAGTAAGTATAAAGGGCTTCCCAGGTGGCGAAGAGTCCACCTGCCAATGCAGGAGATGTGGGTTCAATCCCTGGGTCAGGAAGATCCCCTGGAGGAGGGCATGGCAACCCACTCCAGTATTCTTGCCAGGAGAATTCCATGGACAGAGGAGCTGGCGGGCTACAGTCCATGGGATTTCAAAGAGTGAACATACACTCTTTCAATGACTGAGCACACACACACACACACACTCAGGAGGTAGAAAACCTCTGGAATTTACCACCCATGTGACAAATATTTATTGAGCATCATTCATTATTCCAGACACTGGGGAAACAGCAATAAACAAACCCGACAAAAACCTCTATAGGTGAGGAAAGCAGTAAAAGAGGTGTTTTTATAATATACTAGAAGCTGCTGAGGGTTGTGGAGAATTTACAATAAAATGATTGAAAAAGTACTAAATGCAAAGGTAACATGTGAGCAAAGATGTGAAGGAGCTGAAGCTGTACACATGAGGGTATCTGAAAAGAGCACAATCAGCAGAGGAAAAGAGTACTATTACAGAGTGCCTGACAAGTTTGAGGAGCAGCGAGAAGGCTAGGGTGGCTGGAAGAGTGTGAGGCATGGGAAGAACAGGAGACAGACATCAAAGTGGTACCCAGGAGCCAGTTCAACAGAGCCTTGTAGGGACTCTGCCTTTTCTTCTGAGTGAAACCCATCAGTGGATTTTTAAGCATGATCAGATTTATATTTTCAAAGGTTTAAGTCAGATGGTGTGCTCAGAATAAATTATGTGGAGTCAATGGTGGAAGTGGGGCAGACCAGGTAGGAGACTTCTGCAATAAAACAGGCAAGAGAGGATGGGGTACTGAGCCAGGAGAGCCACCGCAGAGCTAGTAAAAAGAGATCAGATTTAGGTGATTTTTGAAAGGCAGAGCCTAAAGGATTTGCTGATTAATAAGACTGGAGTGAGGGAGAAAGAAGAGTCCAAGACAACTCCAAGTTTTTTTCTGGCCCAAGGAACAGAAAGATGTCATCTGAGAAGGGAAGATTGTAGGTGTTCCCACAGGTATGAGACTGGGAGAAGGCAAGTGGAGACCAGGAGTCCAGCTTGGCCAAGTTAAGTCTGAGATAACTATGAGGTATGGGAATGTCAAGTAGGCAGCTGGATGTAAACTTCCTGGGATGGGTCTTCTTTTAGAACGTGACAAAATTTACTAACACCTGAAACAGTTAATAAGCGGCCAAATGCTGAAGGTAGATACATATATAAAGGTAACTGGAAGAAAACAGACAGTATAGAAATGAAAAAAAGGTTCTGGATTGATCATTCTAAATACTGCTTTTATAAAAATAAAAATGTTTTGCAATTATGAAGCAAAGAAGATCATCTTGTCAACACAATTGTGTATTGTCAAAGGATTTCAAAAAAATCTTTAAATATTGCATTTAGACTATCTAAGTATGGGAAGAAGAACCAGAAGCAATAATTAACTAGAACCTATTAGAGGTTATGTTTGGAATCTGGAATCAGAACTTATAAGGTGGATATGTTCCACGTTAATGCATGACTGTTCATAAGCAATTAGATTATATTCAAAGGAAGCTGCCTTTTTAATATATGCTTTCAAAACTAAGGAAAATTGGGAATAAAAACTGGGACAGTACATGTCGGTGAAACATCAAAGATTTGGAAGATACAGATCTACACAGATAGAGCTCTACAAAAGGACCAGGAGCAGAACAAAGGGTCAAAACGGTATAAACACTGACACAGAACCTAGAACTCATGGCATAAATATAACTTGTGACAATTTTAGAACAAGTTTGGGATTGGCTTGAGGACTACTCAGCAAAAAACTTGCTTCAGTTAGTGCTATGAGGAAGAACAGGGCTGAATTTCAATGTATTTTCACAGATGGAAAAAGAAGAGAAATCAAGAGTACATTATTTAGATTTCAAAGAGAGCCATGATTCTTTCTGTGCTTAAAAAAACTGTAATGTTCTTCTCAGCTCAGTGTATTAATAGATTCAAAAACCACTTTTAAAAAAATATCCAGAGATCTTGTACTATTAACAAGGCTAAAGAAGGGGTAGACACAATGATGAGTTAAAATCTGCACTTGCAAAAGAATGGCTGGAAGACAGCTTATGTCTGTTTTCTTCAATATGATATTAGTACAATAAATGCTTTCATTTTACAGGAGAAGCTGCAATTACAAGACTGCAAATTAGTAAGACAATTCCTCACACAGCTAGGAAATGAACTTGGAGGAATAAATACAGAACTAGGAAGAGAACATCTACCCTCTCAACCATAAGCACGAGTCTTGGAGAACAGGAAGAAAGGGAGAGGATACAAAAAGGACAGAAAAACATGAAGCATTACAAAAAAGATTTTGTAAAAACCCATGAATAGTATTCAAATGTGACTTGTAGTCATTACAGGAGAGATATGTAATTAGTTGCATGAATGAATTTTTTCTTATCTCTAATAAAGCTGTTTTTCACTCTCATTTCTTAAGGCAGATTCTTTACCATCTGAGCCCTAGGGAAGCCCTTATAAAGAGTTAAACAAGATAAAACATCAGAGCACCTACTGGACCCAGATGATAAATGATTTTGGCTATTTGTCCCGGTTAACTGAAGAGCTAAATCCATGAGACTAGATGAAATCACTAAATAAAAGAATCAAGAAAAGAGGTCCAAAGACTTGGCCCAGAGTATGACAACTTTAAAACAGAAGAAATTACCATCAAGGTAAGAAAAAAACCAAGAGAGTATATGTCCTGGAAGTCAAGTACCCAAGAAAGTGCGTCACAGAGAAGGGAGTAATCAGCCATGTTCTGTTCTACAGGTGGGTCAGGTAAGAGGAGGACTGAGGCCTGACCACCGGACTGAGCAGCATGGAAGCTACTGGTAAAACTGACAAGAGCCATTTCAGTAGGATGATGGCAATAAAAACCTAACTGAGTGGGCTCAGAGGGAATGAGGAAAGAATTGGTATGAACAAACAGAGACAACTCTAAGGGGAAATAAATTTAGCAGTAGCTGACAAAAGTGAGGTTAAGGGCATTAAAGTGGATGAAAGAACACCTTAATTGTATGTTAATGGAGCTAATCTAGAAAAGAGAGAAAACCTGATGATCCCAGAGAGAGGGGAGAGAATTGCTGGGTCCAGGTCTTGAACAGGCCAGCAGAGATGGGACTCACTACACAACTGAGGGGTTGGCCTGATAAGGAAGGCAACTGTTTCATGTACAGTAATGGGAGAGACGACAAGTTCACTGACACAGATGTGACAAACTGGGTCAAGTGTGGGGATGGGAAAGCTGATTGCTTCAGCTTGCTCATGTATACTCTGGCAACTAGAAGATCTGTAAACAAAGCTAAAAGAAGGAGTGATTCAGTAACAGATACAGCATTCTGGGGAGATTGGCCTAAGTGGCACAGTATCAGGGCACCCTTCTCATCTGCCCTCTAGGCTTCTGGAACTCTGAAATCTCTTGTAATCTCCAAATGGCATAACTTCTCCAAAGGGGAGAACAAAGGAGTCATTGGTCCCAGTGAAATCTCACTGGGCAAATGCTGGGAGTTCCTTGACCAGGTCTCAGGCTCGGGTAGGAATTCTCTGTGGCTCTTGACTTTGAATCATCCTTCCCTTTTCACGAAAGGTAGCATGTGTTAGCAGCTGAGTAATTTTCTCAGCCTGCTTCCTGCCAGAACAATTTTGGGGGTTCAACAGCCTCTTTTGTTCCTTCTCCTTTTCAGCCGTAGCTGCAGTGGACCTCCTCCTATGACTCTTGCTGAGATTACTGCATTACACAAAAGCTACACCCACAAACACCTTCAAGATAAGCCCTTCTCTACCCTCTCTCCTGCTAAAATGGCTAGAAGTCCTAGTGCTTGACTGAGTGGTCTTCTGTGTGACTCTTAAGGCACTACCTCTGGTTTTTCTCAGGTCTTAACAAAAAGTTTTACAGCCACACCCTCAGCTTCATCTTTAGACTACCATTCCCCTGACAGTGCCCTTGAATTGACCTTTTCTAGAAATCTATGTCTTAATTTTACCATCATTTGCTCTGCATAAAGTCCAAAAATTTTCAAAACCACCACGTCCTGGCTCCCTTTTTAACAGTCCTTTCCTCAATTTATTTCTCTCTTCTTACTCTCTACTATAAGCAGCAAGAAGAAAGCAGTGGGCACCTTCAATGTTTTGCTTAAAAATTTACTTAGGGACATCTCCCAGTTCCTTAGGCACGTTTCCACTTTCCACGCAACTACAAACAAGAGCGCTGCTAAACTTTCTGCCACTACATAACAAGGATTCCCCTTCCTCCAGTTTCCTTTCCTTTGAGCCTTCATGGCAATCTCCTCAAGGTCCCCAGCTTTAGACACAACATAGGTACTCTGATCTTTCACTAAAACTCCCCTCAAAGGCCACTGCCCCATTCCAAAGTCACTCCCCCATTTTACATTTTCTGTGCAGAAACACCCACTTTGGGTACCAAAATCTACAGCTGTTCATTTCTCTTTAACAACTCATTCTCAAACAACAGCTTAAAACACTACTTTTTATCTTGCAGTTTATGTGGACCAGGAAGCCAGGTGAGTCAGAGCTGGGTGCCTCTGGTTCAGGGTCTCTCATTCAGTTTCTCTGTCACCGAATCTTAGTAGTGACATCCTATCACATTTGCCACACTCTATTAGTTCAAAGTGAGTCACTAAGTTCGGCCTACGCTCAAAGGCAAGAGACTGCGTAAGGGAGTGAATACCAAGAGGCAGGAATCATGGGGACTATCTTAGAGGCTGTGTATCAGAGATGAGATGGAAAGCATGGCAGCAGGCTAATTAACAGTAATGACTCTGAAACAAAACTACGGGGCTTGACTTTTGCTTTCGTATCACAATGTGAAAAAAAGGATCATAAAGTAAGACAAGAGTTGAAAAAGGACCTGACTTCATAAACACGTGGCACTTGGGGATTTCTGTTCCCCTCTCTCTTCCGATCCTAACTGTCTTTAACCACCTTGAGAATTTCCCTGGTATTAGATGTAATCTGCAAGCACCCGGTGCCAGAGAAACATACAAAAGCATGATTTTGACTTTCAATGAGTCCAAGAAACTTATTTTTAATAAATTTGATAAAAACAAACAAGAAGACAAAAGGATAAAAAGATCCAGAATTAATGAAACAGAGCAGAGGGGAATCTACACACAACAGCACAAGAGTGGAGGTTTGTCCCTCCCCCCCTCCCCTGCCCTAATTCTGGCATCTGCTTTTAAGTTGTAATGTCAGTCTTAATCAAAAAATACCATACCACCTTTTCTCTAATTGGCAAATAAAAGTACAATAAACAGAAAAAATAAATCATTAAGGATGATTTAGATGGTTTTATTTAGATGTCAGTTTATATGAGGAATACAGCATTCAGCAGTAACACTGGAGAGTGACATCATTCCCATTTTACAGATGAGACACAAGAGCATAAAGATCATGTGACATGTTCTAATGACACAGCAGCAATAACAACTGAGCAAGAACAGAACTGCCACCAGACAATGAAGCTACAATTGATTAGTTTTGATTTTCATGGATACAGTGATCTGGCTGAGATGGCTGGTGATTAAGTGTTCATTTCACAGTCAGGAAAAGTAACTGACATTTATTTTAAGTAATGAAAGTCAGGTTTTGATTACTTAACCTCTAAATTAATGGTCTAAATCCAAATAAGCAAATAAAACATCATATGAGCTAACATGCAAATAAGATAGCACAGACCCTACAGATATGAATTAAGTTGGACACTGTACTACACAGATAGTTCATTATACTAAGAATATGTAATTAACCTTTCAATTAATTTATGTGGAGTGTCTATTCTATGCAGGTCTTATATTACAGATACTGTATGTTAGCTCATTCAATATCATTAATAATAAAGGATGCTGAAAAAGTGTTTGGGAAGAGGAGCCACAAACTCACCTTCAGTGAAAGAATAAGAATGCAGTGCTTGAAACCAGCTCAGGAGTTTTATTAAAAGCAGCACATACTTCCAGAACCAAAATGGGGAAAGGGGGCACTACAACTCCTACAACGTAATTTCTTCATTGCAAAAAGAAGTGAAAGAAAATGCGTCTTGGGAGTTATAAGCTCCGCTTCCCTCCCCTCCCCATTCCCAAGCCAGTATGTGTGTTTTACCACATTGACTTTCTACCCCTTCAAGTATACAATTAAAATCTTAAAAAATGAATGTTTGCTTAAATGGTTTCAACATCTTATTCCCTAACTTATAAATTTTACAACAACAAAATTCCATATTATGGTTTGAAAAATGATAAAGGATACTTGCTTGAGATTAAATGCACCATTTAAGACAAACAGCATTGAAACTTACATACTAAGATAGGCAACTTTCTCATATAACTGGAAGCACTTCTTGCTCAGCATTCGAGCATCTGGCCATCATCTCTATCTAAAAATGTTATTCTCACTTCCAAACCCTGATCCTAAGGCCTTTTACTTCATACCTGTACAACTCTATAGTTGCTACCCAACGAGTGCCCAACAGTAATTGATCTTCCTGCTTCTAGTCCCTCTCCAAACTATTCTATCCACAGAATCTAACAGCAAAGCACTCTTTTGAGAAGGTTAAATATTGCTGTACTGAAAAATTTCAGAATTTCTTATTTTCTATAGAATAGTGATCTACTATTCAAGATCTGCCAGGTTATCCATCAAGCCATTTCTTCCATTCCTGTCTCTCCAGTAATACTGGACCCTTCACTATTCCCCAAACTTTCTTTACTCCTTTCTTTTCACTACACAATGTCCAGCCAGTGCCTACTCTATATAGGCACAGAGCACACACCAGTGCCTTCAAGGAGTTTACATTCTGGCTGGAGGAGAAAAGCAATAAACAAACAGACACAGTGAGTCAGATGGTGGTAGGTGCCAGGGAGAAAAACAAAGACCAGGAAAGGGAATGGGAGATGTTGGACAAGGGAGTAGGGAATTACTGTTTATCTAGGACGCTCCTGATAAGGTAACCACTGAGTAGAGATTTCATATAAATAAGAAGTCAAGCAGATACCAGCAGAAAGAACAAGCCAGTGGGCAAAACCTAAGGCCCGGGGGCAATGGTGTTGTTTGAAATGTTCAAAGAATAGGCAGGAGTACAGAAAAACAGGAGGTCAAAGACAGCCAAGGGAACAAGTCATATAGGGCTTTACAGGCCAGTGCAGGGCACTTGACTTTTATGCTGAGTGAGATATGAGGCCTCTGGAGAGTTTCGCCAGAGGGGCAATATAATATGACATATGAAAGAATCACTCTGGCTGCTATGTTATGTTGACAAGGGGTTGAAGAAGAAGAGGAGAAGCAGGGAGGCTAGCTAGATAATTATTATTATAATACTTCTTGCCTGGAAAATTCCATGGACAGAGGATCCTGGCAGGCTACAGTCTGTGAGGTTGCAATGAGTTGGACATGACTGAACAACTGAGTGCACACATACACAGACACAGACACACACACACACAGGCAGCATGAAAGCACTGGGACTCATGAGTAGCTGGTTGTAAGGTTTTCTGGACATTCTTGACACCATAGGTCTGCTTATGCCAGTTCTCCATCTCTTGTTATTTATTTAGTTCTCCCAGAATCTAGGTTAAATCACATCTCCTTCAAGAAATCTTCCCCAATCAATTCCATCTTCAATGATTAATTTTTCAAGCTCCTGTTGACAACTGCCCAAACCACCTACCAGTGGGCATGTCATCTTTGCTACAACATATGGTTGTTTATCAATTAACTTCTCTGTCCCTATTTTGTCCCATTATCCTTGAGAAAGAAAATACCGTATAACTCTCAGCATCCTCATTTTGCTGCATAAATTAGATATTCAATAAATGTTCACTAATAATCAAACTGCATCACCTAGAAATTACTATCCCTCAAAAGAAATGATCACAGACCCACTTTGTCCCTTTAAATGCCAAAGTCGAAGAGAGGCCTGACACAGCTCCGCTATCACCAGGCCACATAACATCTGGAGCTTCAGTCTGCAAAAGTGGCTGACTTACCCACAATGAGATTCTCTGGACCAATGGTTCTCAAAGAGTGGCCTCTGGCCCAGCAGCAGCAGCAGCATCACCTGGGAATTTATTAGAAATGTAAACTCCTGGGTCCACTCAGATCTCAGGAATCTAAAACTCTGGAAGTGGGCCCAGCAATCTGTGCACTGTGATGCACCATAAAGTTTGAGAACTTCTGCTCTGGCTTGAAGGTTTAAGTAATTACCCTGTTTTTCCACAAGATTTCTGGAACAAGTCCATCCTGGCTCACATCCTCACTCACCTCGACCATCATGAGAAGCCCAAGCCTTCCAGATGGCTCACCCTGTGCGACCCTGCACAGCCACGTCTCTGACCCCAGCTCCTGCCCTCCCTGCTCTCCCTGCCCTCCCAAGCCCTCACAGTCAGTCATAAGTGAGTAAACTCTTCTCTACGATGTTCCTGTCACCCTTCTGCTCCAAAGGAAGCCTGACTGCTCGGGAGAACACTGCTGCTTCTTCAGTAGAAGCTTTCTTTTCCTCAGGCAGGGCAAGCATCCTCTATCCTCCACATTGCCATCTAGTGCTGAACCTCACAGGTATCTTCCTAGCTTCTTCCCAAGACTACTTCAGCTTCTGCTCTCTATCCAAACTGCAGACCCTCTGGAACAGGTATCACCCACCCATCTCCTCAAGTCTTAGCCCAGGGCTCTCTATCTTCATCTCCTTTAATACTTTTAAAATTCTTGATGACCTCAAAATCCACAAAGATTATTCATTAACTACTCTGGCCTCCGAGCTGTTGCTGTTCTAATTTTTTCACAACTTCACTGAAGCCACTGACCTCACACCATATCCCAGCACTGCCATATCATTACCTAACTGCACCAACATCTCAGGTGTTTCAAGCCTTCTCCTCTCATACCACGCCTATGAGTTTTCCCATGCCAGCATTTCTCCAGCCTCCTTCGGATCTCTAATCTACCAGTCGATCCTACCACTGTTTCACCACTCCTACTCTTCTCCTCCTCATGTTCTTAATTCCCTCTCAAGCCAGTTTAGGTTCTAGGGTCCAACACTATACATAATCTTTTTCAAAAAGTCTTAACTCCCTTGCCCCCTTTTCCCTTAGTCTAACTTACCTAGTAAAATCTCAATTCCTGGTTAAGTCCAACTGTTGACTTAATCCTCTCTTGCATCTAGAAGATTGCCACCACTCACTCAAGTTTATGACCACAGATTTTAAGCACCCTGCACCTCTCCAGTAAGTTCACTTCCCAGTTTTGGGGGGATGACTACCATTTCACACCCTGTCCTCTCTCCTCAACCACCCACACTTCTCCACATCCTGCTCTAACACTTTCAGCTATGTTCATCTTACATGTTAGAAAGAAAGCAGACATGCACAGAAAACTCTCTCTTCTGCCTGAAGCCTATGCCACCAGCCTACCTGGCTCTAAACCCATACACTTGTCCCTCCTTCATATTAAGAAGAAAAAAACCTGCTTCTGGCCACTCCCTCTTCGGAGTGCGGGTTATAACAGACTTTGTTCCTGCAATCAGCCTCTTTCTTTTCAGCACTCTCAATTCTTCCCCTACTGGATCTTTCCTATTGATGTAAGACATGCCTTCACATCACTTATCTTTTCAAAACGGTCCCTTGAACACACATGAACAAGCTACTCCAATTCTTTGTTCCACCCTACAACTATACAATATTTTACTGTCTCAACACCTTCACCTAGGGACTTCCCTGGTGGTCCAGTGGTCAAAAATTCACCTGCCAATGCAGGGGACAAGCATTTGATCCTTGGTCTGGGACGATCCCACATGTTTTGAGGCAGCTAAGCCCGCATGCCACAACTACAGAACCCAGGTGCTGCAACTAGTAAAGGCCACATACCCTAGAGCCTGGGCTCGGCAACCAGAGAAGCCACTGCAATGAGAAGCCCCATACCGCAATGAAGACCCAACACAGCCAAAATAAATAAACGAACAAAGAAATAATGAAACATCTTCACCTACCAATTAACAATTCCAGTTGGCTTTTCAATCCCCATCATTCCAATTCAAACAGCTCTTACCGAGCTCATCAATGACTACCATCCAACAAACTTGGCCTACCAAGACCAATGACCCATTATTTGCTCCTGAGTAATCCAAACTCAACAAGCCTTCCCCATAGTCTGTGGTGTCACATACTTGCCTTGTTTCCCCACCACCTTACCCAATTTCCAGTATTCTCTGACCTCTAGTGACATCCTCAGGACTTCAGCCTCAGCCTTATTCTTCAGTTACATTGTTCTCCCAAGGCTTTAAATACGCACTGATGAATTTTGACCTTATGCTTTCAACTCACATCTCTCTTCTGAGCTCCAGACTCATATCAAATTGCCACTGAATTTCTCTACTTGGATATCTACTATACATTTCACACTAAAAAACAAGACCAAACCATAAATATTGTTTTGTTTTGTTTTTTCCTCTGTGTGCTCTCTGTTGTTACAAGGAAAAGCCCCTTCCATCCTAATTCCTTCAACCCCGAAGTTGAATAACCCAGATTCCTCTTTCATCTCACCCACACACAAACCATCTTTAATCTTATCATATTGCCCTCCCAAGTCTAAGCCATCACCTCTTGCTTCTTGACCTCCCTTATCACTTTTCCTAAAGAAAATCAACTCTCCTGCTGAAAGTCTCCCAATACCTTCCCACTTTAACCAGAACAAAATTCTAATCTCTACCATGGGGAATGGTCTGGCCCTCACCTACCTCTCCAGTCTTATCTTCCTCCATGCATTTTGTTCTCTACACTCCAACCACATCCCCCCTTTCTGTCCTTTAAAAGCCACAAACTCATTCCATCTGAAAACTCTGGATTTGCTATTCCTTCCGCTTATAAAGCTTTCCTCCCATAGTTAGACAGGTTGGTGTCTCTTATCACTCAGGACTTTCTCACTCTAGATAAAGCTTTCAGGGTCGAATTACCTTTTCTCTGTAGCACATATTAATTCCAGAATTTATCTTGTTTGCTTACATGTTTACAACGTTCTTTTTCCAGTTTAAAAACACAGACTCCCTGGGAAAGAACTTTGCCTCGTTCATGCTCTTTCCTCACCTCTTAGAAAGTGATCAACATACAGCAGTCATCAATAAATGTGTTAACTGCTCGAGTCTCATTAATATAATCCTTTAATTAGTTCCTTACAGTTTCCTGGGCTTTTAAAATATTCATCAAACCAATTTCATTCAAAGTGTAAATATAAATTCTGCAACAATAATAGAAGCCTCCTGTTATCTTTCTATATTCAAATCTGATCACATTTGATCCTGCCTAAAATCCATCAACAGCTTCTATTAGAATAAACAAACATCTTAAACTGTTCAGATAATCCAGCCTCTAAATTTTTTTTGTAATTTTAGCTTTTAGAAAGAACTTCACTGAAATTTGTATGCAAACAAACCAAGAATCCAAACTGCCTACCTTCTCATTAAGTCTTTGTCTCTCTCTCTATATATATATTCAATGAACCCATACTTTTAGTTATGTTATAAATAAAATTTTATGTTACTTTTCCACTTGACATACAGTACATATCCTAGCCTCTAATATTTTAATTTTTCATCCATCACTATCCCACTCATCTCACACATACAATTATATATGGTTCCCAAACATATTTCTGAGATCCCAAAACTATTTTACCAATCTATCCCTTTTGGAGAAAGCAATGACCCTTTCCACTCCTCACGTACTCTGCTTGTCTATCTCCTCCTCTGTAAAGTCTCTTCTGAACTCCTAGATGCTGTAGGCTCTTCTGTCCTTTATCTGCTTTGTCTCTTGTTAAATAGAAGAGTTCTCCCTACTCCTAAAGCTAATTCCATCTTCTTAAAGCATAAGCGCAATCCTTTCTCCTCCCATATACTCCACTTTTCCTTCTCAAATGAATTTGTTCAGTCAGCTTTTAAACGTGACCAGGTCTCTTTTATTTAAAATAGAACATAAAACTTTTCCCTACCCCACATACTCTTCAAGCTCCCTCTATATTCCTTTAAGTCAGTCAAGTTTTTCCAACAATTGTCTACACTATTTCTTTCTCCATTTCCTTCTCCCATCCCTCCAATCCCCTGAATTGACTCCATTCCCAGGCTTCTGCCCTCATTAGTCCATCAAAAGAACTCCTGCAAAGGTCATCAATGACCTCCACGTTGCTAAGCCCATGGACATATTTCAGTTCTCTCTTCCTGCCACTGTTTTATCTTAGTCTCCTAATGTCCTGGTTTTCCTTCTGAAGAACAAGCTCTCTGGAATCTGGCTCCTGGCCTCCTTTGCAGGCTCATCTCCTCTACCAGGCATCAACTTCTCTTCTTGCTCTACTCCTTAGGCCAGTGTCGTCTTAAGCCACGGAGTTTCAATATCATCAAACATTCCCACATCTTCAATTACTAATGCATGAAGATTCCTCACAAATTTATAGTTTAAGCCTCTATTTTTCCTCGTATTTCCAGACCTGGATAGCCAACTGCATAAGCAGTATTTCCCCTTGAACATCTCAAAGTTACCTAAAAGTACTAAATCCAGAAATCAAACTCATGAGATCCTGCATCTCCAAACACACTTGGCTCTCTTCCACATCATGACACCAGCCTGCTGACTGTACCTGGGGCATCTCTTTCAGGCAGTCCGCTTTCTCTTGCACGTGTTACCACTACCACTCTCTGTTCCTTCAACTATTACCCAGCCATCACCTAACCTCTCTCTATACTCCTATCCCTCTCTAATCGGTGTAGGTATCATTTTAAAAAACAAATCTAATTATAAACTCCACTTCAACCTATTCCCAACTCTATTTAAAATCTTTAAATGACTTTTCACTGCCAAGCATCTATTCACAGTTATCTGGCCTCCAGTATTAACTGAACTGAACTATGTCTACATTTTGTGATAACTCAATTCACTAAGTTTAGTTTTCTCAATGTGTAAACCAATTAGAGTGGCAAAATAGAGATTAAAAAGTGAGCATTTAAAAATTAGCCTGACTACAACCTGAATAACAACCTGAATTGCTGCTATTATTATCATTATTTTATATTTGCTTAGTACAAAATAGCTTCCAAAAATAGATTATTTCAATAATCTGTTAGGTATTAGTTGTCCCATTTTAAAGATTAGAAAACCAATGTTGGAAAGGTTACACATTGACAAATGGTGCTACTATTTCTCTATTGTATGATAAAACTTTCACTTACTGACTAGTTTGTTTCTAAAATGGCTACATGTGCTTTTCTAAGATTACTCCATTAATGTTCTCAAGATCTATCACATCCTTCTCACAACCTGGAAAATTGAGATACATACAATTAATAACTTGTCTCAAAAGTTAATGGAAATGGAAACAGAATTCAGGCTACCTTATTTTCATTTCCCTACTCTAGCCTATATCAGGATGAAGGGTAGCAGTGATAAACTGGACAGTACTGAACAAATAGTGTCTGCCTTTTTTTTGAAACAGTGACAGACTTTATTTTCTTGGGCTCCAAAATCACTGCAGATGGTGACTGCAGCTATGAAATTAAAAGACGCTTGCTCCTTGGAAGAAGAAATGCTATGACCGACCTAGACGGTATATTAAAAAGCATTACTTTGCCGAAAAAGGTCCATCTAGTCAAAGCTTTGGTTTTTCCAGTAGTCATGTGTGGATGTGTGAGTTGAACTATAAAGAAAGCTGAGTGCCGAAGAATTGATGCTTTTGAACTGTGGTGTTGAAGAAGACTCTTGCAAGTCCCTTGGACTGCAAGGAGATCAAACCACTCAATCCTAAAGGAAATCAGTCCTGAATATTCATTGGAAGGACTGACACTGAAGCTGAAACTCCAATACTTTGGCCACCTGATGCAAAGAACTGACTCGGTGGAAAAGACCCTGATGCTGGGAAAGATTGAAGGTAGGAGGAGAAGGGGACGACAGACGATGAGACGGTTGGATGGCATCACCAACTTGATGGACGTGAGTTTGAGCAAGCTCCAGGAGTTGATGATGGACAGGGAAGCTTGGCGTGCCGCAGTCCATGGGGTCACAAAGAGTCAGAGACGACTGAGTGACTGAACTGAACTGACTGAACAAACAAAAGAAGATGGTACTTGTGGTGTAGGAAACTCTGAGGCCAGACAGACCAGGGTTCAAGTCCTACCTCTGCCAATTCTAAACTGTGTGACTTTCCAAAGTTACTGAAATTTCTACTTCCTCTTCTGTAAAATGAAGATAACAGCTAATTTTCACATGAGTGGAGGACTAAGTGAGGTATATGCCTACTATATATGTTATTACTCAAAAAAAAGAGTTTAAACAAGATAAAAGTTAGCTTCTCCCTTCCAAAAAAATAAGAACCATAGAGTTAAAAAAAAAATTATGAAATTGAGCTTCCAGCCTTGCCACTTACTAACTGTCATGAACTCTTTCTTGGTTTCTTTCCTCTTCTGTACAATAGAGATACTGATTCTGGGCCCTGAGTACTGCTGTGACGATGAAATAATTTGACATATAAAAGTACTTTCTTAATTGAACAGCACCATGCAAAAATCATTATTATCTGTGTACACACACTGACTACCACTGTGTTATAAATTCTTTAAGGGCATGAGACTCTTTAATCATCTTTGTATTTGTAACAGCTAGTAACATAGTCCTCTGTCCCCCTAAAAAGCATTCATTATATGCTGGCTGAACTGATTTATTGAGAAGATAGGATTGAACTACGACAAAGCAATAGTTCAAAATGAAATCCAGAAGTTCATCCACATAGAATGTGAGTAAAAGAGAGCCTGAGACCAGTCTAGATCATCTCAGACAGGGAGAATATATCCTGACTTCTGGGAATTTAAGTAAGTGGTCTATAATTTTGTTTCCTGGACTTAAACGGTATAATTATTAAACAAGTAAGCCCCCTCAGCACAGGGATCATGTGTCTCCCTCCCTCTTCCCTGCCTCTGCCCCCTGCTCTCTCTGCTGCCCTCCCTGTTTTGGACACTGAAGAGGAGATGGGGAGAATAAATGACACACTAAGTGCCCAGTAGTACTGCATCCTTTCAAAAACAAGTTTAGAAAAAGTAATAGGGACGTTCTCCATCCGTAGGCAACTTTGGGGAGAGTTTTCTAGTCCAACTACTTAAAAAACTGATTAATGGGAGACATTAACATAAAACTAACTTGTGTTTATCAAAATTCTCCCTGCACGCATTCAAAGGCATCCTTTACGTGCTAGAGAAAATGCTCTGGAGTAATGAGTGGTCTGCTGAATGTTCAAAGCAAAAACCCTGGCTCACACTGGCTATTTACTGAGCATCTACTCTGTGCCATACATCATGTGAAGCACATTTCATAGCTTATCTCAAATCTTTACAGTAATCCTATATGACGGGCATTATTTTCCCTATGGGACAAATAAAGAAACTGAGGTTCAGAGATCTTAAGTAACTTGTTCATGGTCATACAACTGGAAGTGAGGGGTGGAATTTAGACCTAGTAAAGTCTTTATGAGCTTTCCGTATTACTCTTCAGCTCTACATGTTCTAAGAATGTCCACACCACTCAGAGGTACTGACAACCAAACATAGTTCAGCAATTTTTCTAGAATGCTTAGAACAGTGCCTTTAAGCCATTGCTGGTACCAAACCAGGCAGGTGATGAGGGTGACATGTTTCATATCTCTCTCATGCTTTCCAGACACTAAACTTTCTTGCACAACGGAGTGTCTTCCTGGAACATCTATAAAATATCTAATACTTTAGAGATCAGGGGGATCCTGAGTCCCTCCTGGCTGCTCCCAGGGTAGAGGGGAACAGTTATCTTGGTGTACATGTATCTCAACCCCGCATGTGGTGCTCTGGATGAAAAGTCCTGTTCTGGGGCTAAATAAAGGGGATTGAGACAAATTTACAAATAAGTGTAATATAAGCACAAAGGAAATAATTGAGGAGACTGTCACTGTCTGCTTTCATCAAACATGAATTGAGTGGAAATGAGACTAATTCAACTTGCTTCCTTTCATAATTCCTCTTCCTAACATATCGAAAGACAGAATAACCAATCCTCTGGCCAACAGATAGTCATCAGTCCCACTAACAAGGCTGCAAAGACCCTGCACACAGACTGCTCGTTCAGAAATGAGAACTACTTCAAGGACATAAGTGTGTCAGAGAAGTTTTTTGACTTCCTCGAAATACCACAAAAATAAATCAACAGGGGGAGGAAATTAGATTTTAAGGTCATATTCAAATATGAAGGGGAAAGCAGGAAAAGCAATCCTTACACACACACGCATGTGCGCAAACACACACACACACACAAACACACACACACACACACACCCCTTTCTGACCAAGCTCCATCGCCATAAACCTAGTTAAAATTCTGCCGTCTGATATTTATAATTTAGTCTGCCTGAGCCAAGTAGGTTTCTGCAATTCCAGACATCTAGGCTGAAGGGCAAAGGGCAAAGTGAAACTTTCAAAAGCTGGCCAGTAGCCAAGGGCATCACATCTAGGAGGCTCCCTTAGCAACACACAACAACTGTCTGCTCAAGAGAAGATACCGCCATCTTTGCAAGGGATTATGGATGTTCTTGTTTTCACAACTAACAGCAGGATTTTTTCCCCTTGTATTATTTTCCTGGTCATTCTCCTAAAAGTTATCACATTTCATAATTTAAAAATCTCTAATCCCAGTGTGGTTTCCTCCATCCCAAAGTACAACACGGGAGTTAACAAATTAAAATAATGTACGGTACTAAGTTCCTGGCAAATAGAAACTGCTTTGTAACGTTTGGTTATGAATTACTATTCAAGCCACTACAGACTTGGTTCCTAACTATGGGCAAGTCACTCTTTTTGACTTAATTACTTCCCTCATAAAATTTTAATAACAACAGTGACCTACTTCACATCTCTATTGTGAAGGACAATAAAAATTATTAGATAAAAACTTTCAAAGGCTTATTCCTAATTAAGAATCATGCCACCTACTGGCTCTCAATATCTGAAGAGATGCTTTGGCTATCAAGGTCAGTGTCCCCCAAACAGAACACAGGCAGGCCGTGGCCCACCGGGAAACCTGCAGCTCCTGGGGTGATCGGCCCACTTTCCTGCCCCACGTGCCTTCTCCAAACCTCCCAAGCCCTGGGGATGGCGCTGCACTGGGAGCTCAGCCCTAGCGCCTAAGTCAAACAAGGTAAACAACAGTCAAAAAAAAAAAAAAAAGCACAGGCCAATGTCACAATCCCTGCGAGGTTTAAAAACCTTCACACCTGTGAGGAGAAAGGGCCGTGGCAGCCCGCGCGCACTCCGTGGGGAAGGCTGTTCGTGCGGGAGCAGAATCTCACAGCTTTCCACTCCTTATATGAGCAAGTGCAAGCCCTCACCCGCAGCACTCCGTACTCACCCAGAGGTACATCATGTCAGACCCGGCTGCTCAAACTCAGCGGCCAGTTGATCTTGGACTGCAGAAAGGCCCTTCAGTGGACTGAAGGAAAGGAAGTGCCAGAATGGGGGGTTGAAGTGCAGGGTGGGGAGAACCCCCCCAAAATCACTTGAGTTTAAAAATCTAAAACGACCGGTCTCTTCCCCCCTCCTCCCTCCTCTCCAGCTGACTGTTCTGTTGTTCTCTCCTCCCTCTCACCCTCCCTCCCTCTCCCTCTCTCCTCTCTCTCTCTCTCTCTGGGAGTTCCCAGCCCCGTGTGTCTGAACCCGAGTGTACAGCACACTCTCTGTGTATCTGCCTTCAGGGACTCTCTCTGTGTGTCATTCTACTTCGAGAAACACAATCATCGCTCACAGAGATTATTGCAAAAGGCAGGGATGGGTGGGGTTCCTAATAAACTACCTGCACTGGTTTCTAGTAGCTGGACAACTAGAATAAGACGGCTTCTTTAAATGTGAATGGAGCAATCAGAAAACCTCTGCCCTCCAAGATCAAGGGGAGTGAGCCCAGGCTGCCCTCTGCCTCAGTTCTTCCGGAGCCCCGTGCAGAAGCCAAGCACAAACACAGAGCCTGCTCAGAGCCTACGTTCCCTCCCTACTAGGTCAGCCTTACGCCACAATCCATAATAACTATCAGTCTACCGGTCATAATTCTGAATCTTAGAAGATTTTAAAACATGGGGAAAATTTCAAATAAGCTTCACAAGGTTTTCGTCTTTTTTATTACTACCGCCCTAGTTCAAATCAAGAGAGCCTCTCCTGTTGCAGATTCTTTACCAGACATGGGAATGGGGCAGGGTACAAACTCCGGGCTTGAAATCTGGTCTATAATTACTGTCACCATGGCCTGGGGCAAGTTATTCAACCTGTGGAGGCCTCTGTTTCCTGAAGCAAAAACCGGGTATAAAACTTTGGGAGTTGCTTAGATCCAGTGATAACACTATGTAAACTGTCTGCCATGTCCCTGGTGGCCATGATTTCTCTTGAGTTCAGTTCAGACATTTACTGAGTTTCTCCTGTACGCCAGGCATATTTTTGGCCATTATGTTCAGTGGTGAATGACAAGTATTATCCAGTCACCTATCCTGGTGGTTTCTCTACCATAGGCCAATGCTCTTTCCTTACTTCCCTCCACATTTTTTCCATGTTCAAGTCCAAAACTCATCCCAGCTGGAAGTGACATCTCCTCCTCTGAAAGCTTGGTGTTTGTAAAGTGGCATTCACCAACCCTGCCAGTTACTATCACAGGTACTTACCTGTACCTACCAATCTTACCCCCCCCATTCACATTTTTCAAGGTAGAGCTCATCTCTTTTGAGCCATGGCATCTTTGCACAGTACCTTGCACACAGTAGGTACACAATACATTCTCAGATGGTTGTGTGTCTTGAGGAATATTTTACTCCTTTAACTCCTTAAAGGAAAAACAAAATAAAACAAAAATAAGAGCTCTTCCGCCTTTCAGCTGCCTCAGGGCTCTGTTCCCCTCAAACATGTTGAAACAGCTCTCTCCTGCTCAGAAAATCTCCAAGTACGGTCTGCGAGTCTCACAGTCAATGCAGGCCCAGCGCAGGTACTAAGCACCTTCTCCTTCCTGTACAATGCTTCCGGCTGCAGAGAGAGCTCCATCTTAGTTTGCTGTGGTGGAGTGTCTTTTTCCCTCAGAGTAGAAGTGAAGTCATCTGTTCTCTTTCACACTAAACATGTGCCTTTCTCAAGAGAGCTTATACCTTGTCCCTCCTCCCACCTCAGACTCCTACTCGTTTAAACCTGGAGAGGCAGGGCAAGTATTCTTCTCAGCCTCACCCAAATCTTTTCTTTTTCTTTATGCAGAACTTCTTTGTGTCTTCTGAAGTCAGGAATACCTCAGTTCCAGGACAAAAGAGAAGAAAGAACTTCCAAATCTACAACAGAGACAGCCTTCTCTCTAAAATGGGAAAACAAATCTCGGCTTTCTATAAACTGCTGCTTGGCGTCTGTTATATAATCAATGTTCATAGGCAACTCTCCGCTCTAGTCTCACAGCACATGCCCTAAATCATAAGTCACCAGACTTTCCTATACTCCATTCTAAACAACTACATTAAAATCACACTGTGAAGAGATTACAGTCGTTTCAAACTCTTTGAAGACACAAAATTGCAGGAGGCTTCCCTAGTGGCTCAGATGGTAAAGAATCTGCCAGCAATGCAGGAGACTTGGGTTTGATCCTTGGGTCAGGAAGATCCCCTGGAGGAGGGCATGGCAACCCACTCCAGTATTCTTGCCTGAAGAATCCCATGGACAGGAGATTAGCAGGCTACCCACAGGAGCCTAGCAGGCTACAGTCCATGGGGTCACAAAGAATCGGACACGACTGAGCCACTTCACTTTCCCTGATGGTCCAATGGTTAGGACTCTGTGGTTTTACTGCTGTGGGCCTGGGTTTGATCCCTGGTCAGGGAACTAAGATCCCACAAGCTTTGCAGTGCACCCAAGGAAAAAGAATTAAAAAAAAAAAAAAATCATTAATACTCATTCATAATCAAGCATCAAAAACAAATACAGTAAAATATTACTGTCGTTTTATGGTTTTATCTTTTAATCAAATTTGGGATGGTATAATGGTACCCCTGTTCTCCTGGAGCAAAGCAGGAGAAAAATACATAGAGAAATGAGATCCCTGAAATAAGAAAAGATTAAATATGTCACAAAAACCTGAGAACTACCTCCAAAACTCCCATGAGTGGAATCACTGTAAACTTCTTTGGAACCTCAGGGAATTCATCAACTTCTACTCTCAATACACATCTTCCTTTTCTGATCGTAATCTTAATAATCTGGTGAACAGTCTATTCTATGTGTTTTCTTCACATTAAAAACAAACAAACAAAAACCCTTCAAAAACCCACAGGTAAAATAAGTGGATCATGCTCCTGCACGTCCACATTTTCCTAACCTTAAAAAAAAAAAAAAAAAGGAAACAAAATTCTTTCCAATCAAGTCAAATAAGCTCTGCTTTATCGCTATGCAGGATTCAGATTAAGAGACACAAACGTATAACAACTGCACATGACGAAGACCCTCTCAAAAGGATCCCAGTCTTACACACAGGATGAGGACGCACATATGCCTCCTTCTATCAGGAGAACACTTTATCAGGCTACATAACGGTTCTCTGAAGCTTATCAGTCTCTATATTAGTTTGGAGGAAAGAACGTGTGAATTAAAGCATCAGAGAAGGCACTCTTCTCGGGAGGGCCCCCAGAGGAAGCCTGGCATGCTTGCTTCTGGGAAAGAAAAATCAGATTATCTGGGATAGCAATATGGGTGCTGCCAGTAATTCTAACCTGATAATGCATCTTGAATTCCTGCTTCTGAAAGCACTGGATGTTGTAATGTCAAGAGTCTGGTGGGTAGAAAGGGTTTGAAGCCACATTTCTGACTCTGCCTCAAAGTCTAACAATTAAAGAGGCTGCACGTTTTTGTTTTTTTTTAATTTTTATATTGGAGTATAGCCAATTAACAGTGTTGTGGTAGTTTCAGGTGGACAGCAAAGGCACTCAACCATACATATACATGTATCCCATTCTCCCCCAACCTCCTCTTCCATCCAAGCTGCCAAATAACATTGATCAGAGCTCCCTGTGCTACACAGTAGGACCTTGTTGGTTATTCATTTTAAACATGAGACTGCATGTTTTATGCCAGTATTTCTGTTGGTGTAAAAGGCTGATGTGGGAAACTGCATACAGCTGGAGAACTGACACAATTTTGCAAAAATATTCCTGAAAAGTCAGGCACTGAAAATTTTTCTAAAGAAATAATGAAGCAACCTTCTCTACATTATTTCTACTTCTTTCACTTCCAGGATCTGCAGAGATAACACAGACTCGCCACAGCAATGAGCTATAGAAATGGGCCATATGAAGTCCAACTGAATTTGACTCAAAAAAAAAGTTGAAAGAATAGGGCTCTTTTAACCTCATTTCCTCTCAGCTTAAAATAGCAAGGATTCCCACAGGGCAGTTCTCTAATAGAATCTTGCTACTCAAAATGTGACCCACGGACCAGCATCAGCAGCATCAGTGTCAACTGGGAGCTTCCCAGATGAAGAAGAATCTCCAGTGCCATCCGAGACTTACAGAGTTAACATCAACATTATGACAAAAGCCACAGCTGGGTCACAAACACACTGAAGTCTGAGGTGCTAGTCCTCATGCAAAAGCACAGACTCATGCAGGACAGGATAGCCGTGGCTGTCCCTTTCCAGTGAGGGCACCTAAACCACTCCGGAGCACTAACTGGAGAGAGAGTGTTCCATCGCCGCCTGCTGATTTCAATGTAATACTACCTGTGCTGTGCTCAGTCGTGTCCACCTCTTTGTGACCCCAAGGACTGTAGCCAGGCTCCTCTGTCCATGGGATTTCCCAGGCAAGAATACTGGAGTGGGTTGCCATTTTCTTCTCCAGGGGATCTTCCTGATCCGGCATAGAACCCTTGCCTCTTGCATCTCTTGTACTGGCAAGCAGATTCTTTACCACTGCACCACCCGGGAAGCCCCCATAATCCCACCAACAGCTACTATTTGCTGAGAACATACTATGTGCCAGAACTCTCCTTGCCTCATCTCACTGCATCTTCATGCCATAAAGTAAGGAACGCCCTACTTTATCTTTTTCACACATGGAAGAAAATTGGGGCTTAAAGTGGCTAAACACTTTGCCCATGGTCTCACAACCAGTGAGTAAACGTGCCACAGTTCAGTTCAGTTCAGTTCAGTCACTCAGTCATGTCCAACTCTTTGCGACCCCATGAACCGCAGCACACCAGGCTTCCCTGCCCATCACTAACTCCCTAAGTCCACCCAAACCCATGTCCATCGAGTCGGTGATGCCATCCAACCATCTCATCCTCTGTCGTCCCCTTCTCCTCCCGCCCTCAATCTTTCCCAGCATCAAGGTCTTCTCAAATGAGTCAGCTCTTCACATGAGGTGGCCAAAGTATTGGAGTTTCAGCTTCAACATCAGTCCTTCCAATGAACATCCAGGACTGATCTCCTTTAGGGTGGACTGGTTGGAACTCCTTGCAGTCCAAGGGACTCTCAAGAGTCTTCTCCAACACCACAGTTCAAAAGCATCAATTCTTCAGCGCTCAGCTTTCTTTATGCTCCAACTCTCACACCCATACATGACCACTGGAAAAACCATAGCCTTGACTAGATGGACCTTTGTTGGCAAAATAATGTCTCTGCTTTTTAATATGCTATCTAGGTTGGTCATCACTTTCCTTCCAAGGAGTAAGCATCGTTTAATTTCATGGCTGGAGTCACCATCAGCAGTGATTTAGGAGCCCAGAAAAATAAAGTCAGCCACTGTTTCCACTGTTTCCCCATCTATCTGCCATGAAGTGATGGGACCGGATGCCATGATCTTAGTTTTCTGAATGTTGAGCTTTAAGCCAACTTTTTCACTCTCCTCTTTCACTTTCATCAAGAGGCTCTTTAGTTCTTCTTCACTTTCTGCCATAAGGGTGGTGTCATCTGCATATCTGAGGTTATTGATATTTCTCCCGGCAATCTTGATTCCAGCTTGTGTTTCTTCCAGCCCAGCGTTTCTCATGATGTACTCTGCATATAAGTTAAATAAGCAGGGTGACAATATACAGCCTTGATGTACTCCTTTTCCTATTTGGAACCAGTCTGTTGTTCCATGTCCAGTTCTAACTGTTGCTTCCTGACCTGCATACAGGTTTCTCAAGAGGCACGTCAGGTGATCTGGTACTCCCATCTCTTGAAGAATTTTCCACAGTTTATTGTGATCCACACAGTCAAAGGCTTTGGCATAGTCAATGAAGCAGAAATAGATGTTTTTCTGGTACTCTCTTGCTTTTTTGATGATCCATCGGATGTTGGCAATTTGATCTCTGGTTCCTCTGCCTTTTCTAAATCCAGCTTGAACATCTGGAAGTTCACGGTTCACATATTGCTGAAGCCTGGCTTGGAGAATTTTGAGCATTACTTTACTAGCGGATGAGATGAGTGCAATTGTGCAGCAGTTTGAGCATTCTCTGGCATTGCCTTTCTTTGGGATTGGAATGAAAACTGACCTTTTCCAGTCCTGTGGCCACTGCTGAGTTTTCCAGATTTGCTGGCATATTGAGTGCAGCACTTTCACAGCATCAGCTTTTAGGATTTGAAATAGCTCAACTGGAACTCCATCACCTCCACTAGCTTTGTTCATAGTGATGCTTCCTAAGGCCCACTTGACTTCACATTTCAGGATGTCTGGCTCTATGTGAGGGATCACACCATCGTGATTGTCTGGGTCATGAAGAACTTTTTTGTATAGTTCTTCTGTGTATTCTTGCCACCTCTTCTTAATATCTTCTGCTTCTGTTAGGTCCATACCATTTCTGTCCTTTATTGAGCCCATCTTTGCATGAAATGTTCCCTTGGTAACTCTAATTTTCTTGAAGAGATCTCTAGTCTTTTCCATTCTATTGTTTTCCTCTATTTCTTTGCATTGATCACTGAGGAAGGCTTTCTTATCTCTCCTGAAGGTGCCACAACTTAAACATAAATTTGTAAGACTCCAAGATCAGTCCTACACTACATTTTTTCACTGATAAAATCAAGACTGCCAAGATGACAGGAAAATTTTCCCTGGATAATACCCTTGCACTCTATCTCTGCTCATTACCAAGACTTCAAACAATAAAGGACAGAGATGAGGCTTGGAATCCAGTGAACACACACTGTGAGTGAGTTTCCGAAGGCTGTGGCTCTGGTTGAGTGCTGCTGCTATGACAGGTGTCATTACAAGGACGGTTCTGGAAACCTCCTCTGATCTGTGCTTACCTTCTATAATGTCTATAATGTCTATAGACATTATAATGTCTATAATGTCTAGGGAGCTCTAGACGCATACACCTCTTGGAAAAGTTACCAGCAAATAGATGTGTCAGAGCTCTGACTGCCAGGTTTAGGGAACCCAGAGTGATCGTCCCTAAAAGATGAAAAATGTACACTATCTTAAGAGCTGTGTTCTTCCTCATTGTGTTTCAATCATATTCTCAAATAACCTCCCATCCTTCCAACCAACTTGCTCTGGTATTCCCTCCGCTACAAGCTCCAACCTCCTCAATGACCTGTTCATTATCTATCCACCTCAGTCCTGTCTTTTTTTTAATAGGCCATTTTTAAAGTCTTTATTGAATTTGTTATAATATTGTTACTGTTTTTATGTTTTGTTTTTTTGGCCACAAGGCATGTGGGATGTTACCTGCCTGACCAGGGATTGAACTGGAATCTCTTGCGTTGGAAGGCAAAGTCTTTTATCCACTGGACTGCTAGGGAAATCTCTCCATTCCTGTCTTCTACTCCCTCGTATGTCCAACTCTGACTCTATGACCCATGATTATAATCCCTCCCTTGCAAATATCCTCAATCATTTGCCTGCTCCATCACTGCCATATAGCAAAACTCCAACCCTGGTTAAATACAAGTATCTGCCTTCTCCGTGCCTGTTCCCAACCAGCTAAACGTTGCCAGAGAAAAGTCACATGACCAACCTGACTGACTTCACTATATACTCATGATCACAAACCTCAACTGGGCCCTTGGCAATGCTGAACAGTCCTACCAAAGCTACCCCAGAAGCTTTCTCACTCTCCAAAATGATTGTTTCTTACCTTCTCTGGAAACCTACTTCATTCTTTTCCCACAACTCAACCATCAGCTGTTGCTCTACTGAAGCACTTCACTTTAAAAGAGAAGCATTCAGTCTCATCTGTCCACCAAATCCACAATCCTACCTAGAAACGTATGCATCTCCTCCTCCTTACATCCTGTTACAATGACAGAAGTGTGCCTCACATCAAAGGCCCGTTTCACTACTTGGGCTCACATCCCATCTGCCAGCGCCCATGTAAGAACCATGCTGCTCTGTTGATCACCTCCTCTCTCCTGCCTCATAACTCTCTCCCTTTTCCCCTCACTGTCAGGCCAGCAATAAACATATGTCCATCTTCAGAAAACCTCCTCTCTGCCCTCACACACCGACAGGGAAAGTGTACGTTGGCAGCATCACTCTGGGAGTCTGTTTGGCCACATTTATCAGATTCTGAAACTTTCATGGCCTGTAGCTCAGAAATTCCACCTCCAAGGAACCTATCTTAGAAAATCCTCACAAGCGTAGAAGGAAGTTTGCTGTAGCAATCTAAGAGCAAAAAACTTAAAAAAAAAAAAAAAAAGTTTGATAATAGGCAACCGACCAAATGAATCAAGGTGCAAAAAATCCTCTGTGGACCCCTCACCTCCCGCCAGCCACTCTCTCCTTTTCCCTGCTCACTACTTCACAGTGAGTGAAAGTCTCTCAGTCGTGTCTGACTCTTTGCAACCCCATGGACTGTCCGTGGAATTCTTCAGGCCAGAATACTGGAATGGGTAGCCTTTCCCTTCTCCAGGGGATCTTCCCAACCCAGGGATGGAACCCAGGTCTCCTGCATTGCAGGCGGATTCTTTACCAGCTGTGCCACACAGGAAGCCCAAGAATACTGGATTGGGTAGCCTATCCCTTCTCCAGCAGATCTTCCTGACCCAGGAATCGAACCGGGGTCTCCTGCATTGCAGGCGGATTCTTTACCAGCTGAGCTATCAGGAAAGTCCAACTTCACAGTAAATCTTCTCATAAAAAGTATCTATACCTGCTTCCACTTCTTCACCTCTTATTTCTTTTTCAGTCTACTCAAAATAAAGTTGCCAAGCCCTCCACTCCATTAAACCAATTGGTCAATGGCAACTAGTGAGTTGGCCAAAAAGTTCATTCAAGTTTCTGAACCATCTTACAGAAAAACCCAAATGAACTTTGTGGCCAATCCAATACATCCATGCTACTCAACCTAACGGACATTTTGCTGTCCTCAACTTATCTGACCTCTTCAACAGACTTAGCAACCTTCTTAAAACATTCTCTTCTGCTAGTTTCTGAGATGATACAATCCTGTTTTTTTTCCTGCATCACTGATTACGCCTGCTCAGCATCTTTTTCAGCTTTTCCATTACTAGACCTTTAAAAAGGAAGTATTTCCTGAGGCTCAATCCTGAGTCACCCTTTTCTTTTTGAGTTCTCTCAACCTATCCCATTGCTTCAAATACCATCACACTAATAATTACCAAGTTACAGCCCTATACGAGAACTCTTCTCATGCTGCAATATGACTACTTAGCTGCCTCACAAGGATATGAAACAAAACTCTCCCCAAACTGGGCTCTTAAACACCACCACTTAACACCACCCTTGAAACTGGTATGCCCTTGGTGTTCCCTACCTCCATAGGTGGTACTATGTGGCAAGTACAGAAGAGAGAGACCCTCCCTTTATCCCTCACCCCTCATATCAAACCCCTCAGCATGTTGTGTGTGTACGACTTGTCTTGATTTCCACTCTACCACCGGAACCCAAGTTCCAATCATCTCTTTCTGGAACATCACAGGAGTTCCACCACTTTCACTGCTGCTCCCCTTCAAAACACTCATCACACAGTAACCAGAGGAACTTTCTAATCCAATCATATCACGCCTTTGATTCTGCAGCTTCATGTTATGCTTAATTTTTTTCTATCTGAAGTCTTCATAATGGCTCTGAAGGTGCTACATGATTTATTTGCTAACTGCCCACCTGTCCAACCTCATTTCATATCATTACATCCACTTCAGTCACTATGCTCTAAATATACTGATCCTGTGCCAGTTCCTCAGAGAGAAAGTCCATCCCTCTCCTGAGCACCCTTTTAGTCCCTTTATCCCATTCTTGAAACCCTTCTCAGGCTGCCTTCATTCTCCGTAAGGCTGGCTCCTTCTTACTGTTCAGATCTCAGCTTAAATAACATCTCCTCAACTAATGCTCTCCACACCACTCTCTCTAGTTGGAAGGCCTTCCCCGAAGCCCTTATTCTCTATATCACTGTACTCTGTTTATTTTCTTCCTAATAGTTACCAAAATCCATAATTAGTTAATATACTCATTTGTTTTCTTATTTGCTACAGATTTCTCCATTAGAAAGTAATATATTTCGTATACAGCATACGACTAAGATCTTCTGCTATGGGTTATTTTATTCTTTGACTTTTTGCTAGGGAAGGTCAAAGTTATTTGTAGGTGTTTCTGGCACTCTGGTTAGGCAAGTGTCTAACCAAGTCCTATAAATAAAGTTAGAGTGCAACTAACATCACCCTAGTTACCAAGAGGACTCAAAGTCTTATCACAACTACAAACCATAAACAACACAACTACAAACCATAAACAAGGCCAGCACCAATGGCTTTAGAATGTTACAGCTTGAAATAACCATAATATTAACATGAAAAGCAATTTCAATTTAATTATTTACCTTAAGCTAATTTGAGTTGTTGTTGTTCAGTCACTCAGTCATGTCCAACTCTTTGCGACCCCATGGACTGCAGCACACCAGGATTCTCTGTCCTTCACCATCTTCTGGAGCTTGTTCAAACTCATGTCCATTGAGTCAGTGATGCCATCCAACCATCTCATCCTCTGTCATTCCCTTTTCCTCCTGCCCTGACCCAGCATCAGGGTCTTTTCTAATGAGTCGGCTCTTCGTATCAGGTGGTCAAAGTATTGGAGCTTCAGCTTCAGCATCAGTCCTTCTAATGAATATTCAGGATTGATTTCCTTTAGGATTGACTGGCTTGATCTCTTTGAGACTCTCTCAAGAGTCTTCTTCAACACCACAGTTCAAAAGCATCAATTCTTCGGTGTTCAGTATACTTTATGGTCCAACTCTCACACCCATACATGACTACTGGAAAAACCACAGCTTTGACAATACGGACCTTTGTGGGCAAAATAACGTCTCTGCTTTTTAATACGCTGTCTGGGTTTGTCATAGCTTTTCTTCAAAGGAGCAAGCGTCTTTAATTTTGTGGCTGCAGTCACTATCTGCAGTGATTTTGGAGCCCAAGAAAATAAAGTCTGTCACTGTTTCCACTGTTTCCCCATCTACTTGCCATCAAGTGATGGGACTGGAATGCCATGATCTATGTTTTTTGAATGCTGAGTTTTAAGTCAGCTTTTTCACTCTCTTTCACTTTCATCAAGAGGCTCTTTAATTCCTCTTTGCTTTCTGCCATAAGGGTGGTGTCATCTGTATATCTGAGTATCTAATCTGAGTATTACATTCCAAATCACCTTCTTTCCAATACTATAAGTATGCATTTTGCTTAGTACAATAAAATAACAGCACCCCAACCCAAGATTCCCTATAATCAAGCTCATTGTTAATTATTTAGTCTAGAACCATACATCCAACACAGTAGCCACCAGTCATGTGTGGCTATTTGATTTTAATGAAGATTAAAATTTCTGTTCTCCAGTCTCACTTGCCTCAAGTCTCAAGCGCTCAAGAGCCACAAGAGCCTAGTGGCTACTAATAATGGACAGGGCAGATATAAAACATCTCCATCATCACAGAAGATCCACTGAACAGAATTATTCTACAACATGGTAATAATTAGGAAACAAAGTGATATTTGCTTAGTTGTGTTGGACTCTTTGCGACCCCATGGACTACAGCCCACCCAGGTCCTCTGTCCATGGGATTCTCCAGGCTAGAATACTGGAATGGGTTGCCATTTCCTTCTCCAGGGAATCTTCCCGACCCAGGGATCGAACCCAGGTCTCCTGCATTGCAAGCAGATTCTTTACCATCTGAGCCACCAAAGGCCCTCTACATATCCTCAATATCAAAATGTTCATGCACTTTCATCAGCAAGAAAACTCTGCCAGGCCTTCTTTGAATCTTAATTTTTTTTTTAATTTTAGAACTATTTCTGTCCTGATTATCTGGATACTTACCCACTGAACATTTAAAAAGCAAATTAGGAAAGGGAGCTAAGAAATAGTAGGGAATAAGTACCAGAGGAAAGAGAAATATTATGTGAGAGACAGCCACATCAGGTGCAAGAGACCAAAAGAAAAAAAATCTAAAAAGCAGATAAGTTATCAAAAAGACAGATATTAAAATGAGGTCATTTAGCAAGGCAAAAGCCATGAAAAGCTCTTAGATATCACTCTTTTTTAGTCATAAGCAGTAACTGATGTTGACAACTGTGTTAAAACCATTAAGAAAAGTATAACTGTTAGAAAAACTGTTGTTAAGTAATAAATTTTAGAAGGACTAAACTGTATAGCTAAGTAATACATTAAGAAGGACTTACTTCCAAAATAAATAATTCTTAAACATCCTGATGCTTAAAGAAAGGAAAATCCTCTCAGCTAGTTGGAGCACTCGACCACTAAAAATATCCTCAGCTAGTTGGAGTACTCGACCACTAAAAATAACTAAGTTCTAAAATATTCTGCATAGTCAAATTCAATCGAAGAATTCGGTTTAACCAATATGAACGAATGTTGCTTACAGAGCAGGTACAGACATAAGAACAAGACAAGGTTCTTCTGTTAATGAATTATGGTTCACCCAGACATGGGGCACTATATAGCCTTGCAGGGTGGAGAGGGGACATGGCATCTCTTTGGGTGATAAAAGGTTCTGAACAATGTATAGCACGGTGCCACTGAATTTCTTTAAGTAGGAACTATATACAAAAGGGAAGACATTCATTGCTTCTAGGGGAAAGACACTGGGGACTCAGGGTAGGAATTGGGGAGCAACCGTTCACTATATGGCCATTTGGTGCCTTTTGAGTATTGAATCATATAAATGTATTATTTGTCCAAAAATCATAAAATCTTAAATTTAAAAAAGCAAGTTCTCTACCCCAAGAAATGTATAATTTAATAGCTGATCCAGGCTTCAAAAAACTGAAGGAAAATTTACCTTTTCCTTTACTAATGACTAGACACCTAAATATTTAACACTTAATTTTATGCTTACTAAAAAGCTCACTTTATACTATTTGTAGCCCCAAAAAACTGGTTTCAAAAAACTCAAAGTTGAACTTAAATGGAAATTTCAATGATCCTTATTATCTTCTATTAACTTTTTTAAAAAAGTGTTTACATAAAGGTATATACATCTGAAGGGAAAAATCACTTTATTAGACAACACAGCAAAGATTGACTGAAAAGCTCCTGAGGAGGCTACAGAATGGTCTTCTTCACCATATGGGAGGTAAAGTCATGTCATTCTGATGGTCCCGGAGGTTGAGAATGCTAGTGGTTTCCCAATATCCTTTCTTTTTCCTCAGTAACAAAACCCCCAGTTTTCATCCGAGGATTAATACACACACCCTCCAAGAAAGGGCTGTATCTCCCAACCTCCACTGCTGTTAGGTGTGGCCATAGGCTAAGTTCTGGCCAATGAGATATGTTATATGGGACTTTTTGGAAGGTTTCTTAAGTAGGGGAGGGGAGCTCTTTTCTTCCTCTAAACTGCTCCGTGGAAATGCAGGAATGATGGCTGGAGCTGTAGAAACCATCTGGGTCACACCCTACAGGCAGAGAAGCAAAGAGCAGTGAGGATCCTGGATCCTTGATAATCACTGAGCACTACACCAGCCCTGAGCTACCTACTTCCAGACTCTTGTTTTCATCAAAGACAAAGTCTTGTTTAAGCCACTGTGGGGTAAGGGGAAAGGAGGAGGGGGATTCTGTTGCAGGTAGCTGAACTGAATCCTAAGTGATACCTTTAACAATTATTTTACTATAACTTTACAAATCAAAGTTCAATGTCACAGAAAGCTCTATACACATTAATAGTGTACATGCCACATGACAAAGACAGAGACTGTCAAAGAATCCTGAAATGTCTAGGCTGAAAGTCTCAGCCAAAAGTCAACTTGTCTATCCCCACAATCTGCTGCTCCTGACCATTCTGGTTGTATGACAGAATGAAAATTTAACTTAACAATTCCTGAATTTTAGTAATGAAAAAAGTCAAATATACATACTTTTATTTTTGTCATCTGTAAAATGATAGTAATGACACAGGGTTTTCTTCAGATCCAGATACAATAGAGTATGCTAGCTATTCTGTAAACAAAGCATGATTCACTATCATTGCCATTACCACTGTAACAGTTGGCTGATAAGTGTGAGACACAAGAAAAATTAGATGAAAGCAATCAGACAGAATCTTGGGTTTGGGACTCAAGGAATTCCATGAACTTGTCGAACCTCTTTCACCAACTTTCTTATCTCTTTATCTATCAAAAAAATACTACATCAGGAACTTCAGTTTCCTTCTTAAAAGCACTCGGAGAAAGAAAGGAACTGAGTGGTTATAAAGTGGAGAAAGAGACCAGTAGTAAAGGGCTTAAAGCAATTTGTGAATATGATATGTAAAATATATTACCATGTTTTTAGCATTTCACGAGCTGTCATTAAGTAGTTCGACAATTTATAAATTGATGCTAGTAATATTTCTTCTATTTGATTTATTTATTCAAAAGAAAAATACTAAATACATGTATACAGTTTCTAATGAGTATGCAACAACCTATCATTTAAGAGTAAGATGCCATCTTTGAGAAATAAGGATAAAATGTGAAGTACTACAAAAAGGAAAAAGATTTTTAACATGTGCACTAAGGCATAGGCAGTATATTAAAACAAAAACAGCTTAATTGCATTCATATTTTAAATTGCTTTTATTTTTGCACTTAATGATTTAACTTCTCCAAAGCTAGTTTTGAAGTCTGAAAAAAAGCAAATGATTTCACTTTTTGAAGGCATTAACTCAACTTTGAGACCATGTCTGGTGACTATTCCACAAACACAATGTACATGAGTCACACTGTGCTCTGTCGTTCATGTCATTAGATTTCGAAAAGAATCCCATGCTCATATAACTTTGAGAAATATGCTTTAAGCAGTTATAATATACTGAATTTCAGCTTTTCCTAGTCTTCTCATGGATACTAAAACTAATAGATGCTTCTAACTAATTTCAAATACACTCAGAAGAAGAGAACAAACTATCCAGAGGCGTCAGAGACTGGCTGACAGGCAGTTAGATGCCAAGTATTTGCTGCACAATTTGAAGGACTACAATCAGGATAAGGAGAGTGTGAGAAACAAACTCAGACAGCTTGAAGGATTTTTTTGTTCCCCAGAAGGGATACCAAAGGTATGGCCGATTCATACGTTCTTCTGCTCTGAATGGCCATAGCCAAGCAGCTTTAACTAAGCAGTAAGATTTCTGAAGAATTAGAACTACTCTTTCTTTCTTAGATGATACACTTACCATCTACTTATGCCCATTTATGAGTCTGAATATATAGCTAGGGTTTGAGGGACTTCTGGACTAGCAGAAATGAAATAACACTATTTTCTGAGAAGGCAACCTACCTAATAATCCACACTGAACTGGACCAGATCATTTGATCTCAGATCTAACCGATGGATGGCTTCAATATCCAAGTTCTCCCAGCAGTTATTATGCATCAACCTCTATAAACTTATTTTCAGGCTATGACTACATTTTTAATAACATAAATGAGTTCAGTGGGACTTACTTTAATCGCTTCTGAAACACAGTTTATTTTTAGTAAATATAATAGTCCCCCACATGGGAAGCTACAACCATGCCAAAAATGTCCTAAGAGGAGATAAAATCCTATTTATAGGCCTATCAGTTGCTCCTTGCTTAGGTTGTAACATAGTTTCCACTTTAAGCCTGATATGACCTCCCCTGACTTCTCTGGTCTCTACTGTTCTTTTCATCCTGAAGTTTCTCACATTTATCTTTATCTCCACAGGGTACTTAAATTAAGCTACTATGGAGTAGGGGGAGGGAGAAGGAAGAAACTTCATTCCCTACACCTTCTCCCGCCTCAGAGTTTTAGGTAAGTTTCAGGAACCTAAAAAAGGAAAAAGAAGAGCTCTTCCCTGGGTGGACTTTGTGGAGGGACCCTCATAAATATGCAGCGGTCATCAAGAACATGGCCATCGTGAGCCATGCACACAGCAAACAGGCCTACTGATGTCTGTGTTTGTGTAGGACTCAGCTTGAAGTCTTCCAACTTTTAAAAACCCAACAAGAGTAAATGGCAAGGGATTTCTAATATAGAGAATACTGTATTAAAAAGCTAAGGGCAGGGGGTGGGGGATGCTAACCTGGGAACCAAAATATAAGAGACTTAAATTTTTTTTCCCTAAAAATGCAGTTTCCGCAGGGATTAAATTGTTGTTGTTTACATTGGCTACTGTCACCTTTACACTCCCCACGTAAAATGCTAACTGGGGAGTCTTCCTTCCTCAGTCTCTGGCTACAGTTCCATCAACAATGCTAGGATACTTAACTTTAATTCAGTGAACCATTTCCATTGTCTTCTGTCACTATCAGTGACAAGACCCAAAAAACCTCATCTCACTCCAGCTCTGCCCTGTTGCATACCCTGGACAAAATTGTAAAGGAACCCCGTCTCTACTACTCTGGCAAACCCTACCCCTTTCATCTCAGAACCCCAGTAAAATCTGCTGTCCCTAGTTCATTTATTTTTTAAATATTCTTAAGCATATACTGCCTTCCATTATTAATTCTATGTTTATATGTCTTGTTTCCTAAATGAGACTGTAAATTTCACTGCACTATGAGATCCTAAAGGGGTGTCTTATTCATCTCAGAATCATCGGTGTTATGCCAAGCAACTGGCATATAGCAGACACACAAGTAAACGCTGCTGAAACATTTGTTAGGCTGATATGGATGACAGAGACTGTGTAGTGCATATACTTCTTTTGTGTGAATCTCTTGTTGCAAAGCCCAACATCACTGTGGCAGAATGGAAAAATAAGCAATTCTTGAAAAGAGTTAGGTCAAAGCAAATGGCCATTAAGTAATACCAACCCATTTTCCACTGGATTCTTAACACCATCTTAAGGTGCTCAAAGAGATGGTAGACAAAGGCTGTACAAAATGATGGAGCAAATGACAAATTCCTTACCCTAAGAAAATTCTGCTTTTCTCCATCTGCTACTGCTACTGCTAAGTCGCTTCAGTCGTGTCCGACTCTGTGCGACCCCATAGATGGCAGCCCACCAAGCTCCGCCATCCCTGGGATTCTCCAGGCAAGAATACTGAAGTGGGTTGCCATTTCCTTCTCCAGTGCATGAAAGGGAAAAGTGAAAGTGAAGTCGCTCAGTCGTGTCCGACTCTCAGCGACCCCATGGGCTGTAGCCTACCAGGCTCCTCCGTCCATGGGATTTTCCAGGCAAGAGTACTGTAGTGGGGTGCCATTGCCTTTCTCCATCTACTTATATACAATTCAGCTTCTAAGATCCTCCTCTTCCTGCGCACCCCAAACCACAGTGGAAACCCCTAACTCTCTGGAATCTGATGATAAGCAGCTACCAATTTAGCATTATCACTTATAATTAGATGCAATGGATTTAAATTTTAGTAAAAATAATTCAAACTAAACATTAGTAAAAGTTACTTGATTATAAAAGTTGGCAAAGACCAGAAAATACTTCCCTTAATTTTTTTTTTCCCAACTGTGAAGTTTATCATCTAAAACGGCACTTCTCTTTTAAAAAGAAAGCATATGGATTTTCTGGGGTGATCAGAGCTGAGGAATGGGCATGGATGATTAAATCAACTCTCAAGATCATCTTCCAGAAGCAGCATGGTACTGAAGAGAGAACTTAGGTTTCGAAGTGAAATGGATCTGGAATCAAAGTGCCAAACCAGTCACTCGCTGTGACCTGAGCAAGTACTATAACTACTCTTAACTCTGTTTCTTCATCTGTAAGTGCAGGTTTATCATGAAAATTAGAAACTATGTACATAAAACACCTGGGTCAGTGCCTGGCTTAATAATTTACAACTGTTAACAGACTTGCTTATGGTCATTTTTCTTAACCCACAACAAAAAGAAAAAATGACTCCTTAAAAAATCTGACATTTTAGGGTTACTACTATATATTTATTTTAAATCAGCAGCAATAATCAATAGAAACACACCTAAAGAAAGCTATTTTCTCTGTGGACTTAAAAGTATTCAATTAAACTGCAGGAAGAGAAACACAGCATGTTTCATGGGGCAAGATGTCCCTAAGCCAGATAGCTAGGATAATTGATAAGAAACTGCACTGAAAACCAAGCTCTTGTATAGAGGGAGCTCCTGACAGGGCTATATATATCACTGTGATTCCAAGTAGGGGTAAATACAATACTGTGTCTCTAGCTCCCAGAAAAGCTTTGAATAAAGGGGATTTTTAAAAATCTCTTCAAAATTTCACCCCTCCCTTAAACCAGAGATACTTACCCAACTACCAAAACACAAAGCAAAAAGAAAAAGGAAGTATTAATACCTATACCTGCATGAGGAAAGGGAATGCTAAGGAAGCAGGAGATGCTGGCCCTAATCAGGAGGATCTAATGCCTGATAATCTGAGGTGGAGCTGATATAATAATAAAGTGTACAATAAATATAATGCATTTGAATCATCCTGAAATCATCCCCCACCCCCATCCATGGAAAAATTGTCTTCCACAAAACCAGTTCCTGGTGTCAAAAACATTGGGGACTGCTGCTCTAAAGGATGAGGACTTCTCTGCGATGCAAAGAGAAAACTGATGGCTGCACCATCTTATTTTGCTGCTTTCAGGAGATGGCAGAAATGTCATCATTTCTGAAAAGTTATTCACCTGCTCTACTAACAGGGCTGTGGAAAGCGAGACAGTAGTCCCTCTACAGGGCAGAACAAGAAGCTATTAAAGAGTTAAAACTTTCAGAGTATTAGAATGAAAATGCTAGGACTTTGAGGGCCTTTCGAGCCAACCCAGTGGCATGGAAGAAAGTGTGGGCATTAGAGCCAGATGAGCCTTCCTCGCTATTTGACCTTGGGCAAGTTGGACAGACTCTCTAGCCTTCACTCTTCTCATCTATGAAGCTGGGTGAACAGCACTTGCCCTGCAGAGGGCAAACTATAAAAAAACAAACTGCTTCAAAATAGGCGCGCAACACAGGTTAAATGCTTTCCCCCAGACCTCAGGCTAACTGTACATAAAACTGAGAATCTGGCTGGTGACTTGTACATAAAGCTATGTCATACATGTTCACCCTGTCCTCCTTTCCCTCTAACTTAGCAGAAAGGGGACCAAGTCCAAGTAGGGAAAGTAACTTGCCCAAGGTCATGCTGCTGGTTATTGGCAGAACTAGGGCTTCAAAAACCAGCTTCTTCAAGCTCAAAGCACCGCACTGTGCCTCACTAGGAGCCTTCCCTTGGGGACAGTGTAAGCTTACTTAACATTAGATGGACTCAGAGAGGCAAGGCGAACAACAGAACGAGCTAATTGCAACGGCAGGCGCTCACTGCCAGTCAGACACCCAGGAGTTAAACATCCTGTCGGAGAAGGCTCCGGAGAACTGCTGCTGGGCACACTCTTCTGGGAGGAGGCCTGAGAGGCCCTGTAATCCATTCCTTCACGTGATTGGTTGGTTCCCAGAGGGGTGGGGAAGAGGGAGGGGGAGAAGAATGTCACCCGATCCCCACGGGTAAACAACAGCAGGAGCATCTGCTCAGGTTTTCAACTAAAACTGTGAAATATTTCTGAACAGTTGACCACCAAACTCGGAAGACTGGGACCTCTGACCTTCATGAACAATCCTGTTCTTGTTCTTTAACGACCAGATCCTTAGTGATACAGTCTGGATGAACAAATGCAAAGACAGTTGACCATTTCTCTAGCACAATCTTAGCACCTGGTGCTCACGCTAGATGCTTGAAATCACCCACCAACCTCCCTCCTGCCTGCCTGCCCTTACAGAGAGAGCACAGCCTACTCCGTGCTACTCAAACTCTCAAGTGCTACGTTCCCTCCTCTGAATTCCTCTCCTTCTTCTTTAAGAGGATCCCCCTCCTTTGTAAAAAGGCTATCTTACTGCAAGATGCAACCTCTCTCTAATTGTGTTAGCACACATGTGCAGAGCAGAGAGAAGGGAGGGTCTGGGGAGAGAGAAACCTAACACCATGCCAAATCCACTGGGAAGTCTGCCCGAGTTATTAAGCCAGGACGGGGCCACTTAACTGAATTGGTTGAGGCGATGCCCTTCAATCCTGGCTGCATTCTTCCCCCCAGGGAGAATGCAGGAAGGGCTGTCTCCTCCAAACCTTATTATCCCAACGACTCTCTGCCCCTCAGAAGTTTCTCTCTCCCATTTAAAGGATATACACAGAATGTTTATGTTCTGAGCAGAGAAAGAGAGAAAGCCCCTCAACCATTGAGTCCATATGGGGGACTGCACAGGACTGACACTAAGAGCTGCTGAAAATTGCATTCTCTTTGTTCTTAGGTGAACCACAACTAAATCCTCAGGTCCCAACAACTAACGGGGCGTGGGTACAGGGCTGGGTGTCATAGGACTCTAGAACTGAAGAGAAAGCCTCCTGCTGAATGCCTAAAACAGGAGGACCTTTAAGAAGCCAAGTCAGTCTAGGGAACAACCAGAGCCCACCTGAGTGGCCCAGGGAACCAGGACTAGGCCCACCCTAAGCAATCTGGAACTGCTAGGCAGGCCCATGTCTCAGGAACCACCTGAAACCACTGTGAACTCAAAGAGCAAGGATTCCTCCACACTGGGCCAAAGTAAACCAGCTTCAGGAAGTGGTCGAGGATCCTGAAGTCTCCCTTTGTTCCTATCCTGTAATCCCAAAGCCAAATCTAATCTAAACTGTGCTCCGAATGCCCTTTGCGAATACAGACATCTCATTTATAAGTCTCAGGGAGCATAAGTGACTCAGCTCTTTCTTGCAGGAATGTTCAGCAAATTAACTACTCAAGAAGGTTCCACATGGTTATTAAATACATAGGCTTTGGTGTCAGAGAGGCCTAGGTCTCGATACCGTTTCCCCATTTTCTAGCTAAACCTCAGTTTCTGCAGCTGTCAATATGGCTTCTGCCATCTCCTGACAGGGAGAGCTGTTGAGAACAATAAGGAATTCAGGGTGTGTGTACATGAACACTGAGCTCAGTAAGCATTCAATAAATAGTAGCTATCACTATAACTTATTACCGAGGACCAGGAAACAACTTCTACGGAGAAGCTATGCTGCCAGCTGTCAGCTATATTTGCCTTCCCGCACCTCACCAGTCATCAGTGGGTGGTCAACAGCATGAGGATGCCTGAGATTATTTCTGACTATCTGCGGAGCACTGTGCAGGGGAAACAGGGGGAGAAGAGTGAAGGACATAACCTCTCCTATGGAGCAGCTCCCGGCGCTGAGGGTGGACGTTGACAGAGAGGAAGCGGTGGGGAGGAAGGGAAAGTTCAGAGGGCGTCTCACCATTGGCCTTCTACTCAGCTTCTGTGTGCCACGATGAAGGGGCTACTTTTACTTTCAGTCCCAGCAGTTAGACTGCTGGCTCTATCAGGGTCCCAGGCAGGGGGCCCTGGGAAGCGAGGCCCCTCCTACAGTTCCACACCAAGAGGGAAATGAGGGGGAGGGGGACGACGGATGGTGGAGAAGGGTTTCAGTCTTTTCACATGATACCAGGTAAACGTCACCCCAAGCATGGAGGCGGCAACCATGAGCCAACTACAAGATGACTGCTTGATGGGTTAGTGCAGCAGCATAGATATTTTTGGGTGAAGCGACATAGGGGTCTCAGGAATTACAACCATGTGATCAGAAACACATACACTCACTGGAGAGAGTACATGGGGAAGGTCAGAAGGGCTGCATTCTTTGGGTCAGTGGCCCCCAAACTCATTACCCAGTGCTCTTGCACAGATTTCTACTATCCCAGTCCCCACCTGCCAAACTCATGCACACACCTTAAAGCCTGAGCTGCAGGTGCGCGGAGCAGGGCTGGGCCCCTCACTGGTCAGGAAAGCACTCGCCCTTCAGGTAACAGCATAATGCTGGGGAAGAGCACTGAGCTGAAAGTGAGGGCTCACACCACAGCTGCAGCTCCGCCCTGGCAAGAGCTATTGAGAATGCAAGCCCTGGGACGGCTGTATGGCCTCTCTCGGACTCAGTTTCCCCATCTGCAGTGCCAGGACAACGTGATGAAATCCTGCTCTGACATTCGAAGGACCTGAGCACCACACTGGTGATCCCACCCCTGGGTTCCTCCATGTTAGGACAGATGGGCCTTGGAAGAGCCAGGGTATTAAGACAAGGGAATACAAGTCACTCTCTAAACTATCTGAAAGCTCAGACACGGTAGAAAGTCGGCCACAACTTCTCTGGAATTCAAACAGAGAAGTTTTAGAACTTACAGTTCTGGCCCCAACCATTCACTTTATGAAGGTCAGGACACTGTTCTTGGATAGCAAGTCAGGAAAGAAAGCACAGAAGACAGCAATAGGACAACAGTATGGTTACCTGGCACCTGGAAGGGCCCTCCAAAGACTACACTGAGAAGGACGTATAGGGGACCTTTGGCTAAGTGTTCACTCTAATAATACGGGCATGACAGTGGCTATTTCTGGCCAATGGATCAGGACCTGAAAGATGGGTGTAATCTCCACTGCACAAATCGTACAGTCAGAAATAACCTTGCAACTGCCAGCACTCAACACACTGGCAGCTCTTTAGAGAGGACTCTCTGGGGACCCAGAGCTGTAGTAACCAAGGGAAATGAATCCAGATTAGATCAGCGAAGGCCTCTCTGTTTCCTCACGGGGTATTGTAGGAGGCAATGACACCGGCCAATACACAAGATTTACACAATGAGCTCCCTGAATGCTGCACATGTCCAGGTCAGAAGAGCTGCCACTGAGTGGCAAATGGCTCCTGGAGCAGCCGATGCCAAGTGTACTATTTACCTCTGCCTTGGGTGACAATTCCTCAAGAGGACCTGAGAGGTTTGCTTTTCATGGTATTGACTGTTTCATCCATTTTAAATTAGGAAGAAGAATTTCTGGTTGTTTCATTCCCTTTACTTGTCTCTTCCCAACATAAAACATAAATAAGAGGTGGTATACCCATACGATAGGATATTATTTAGTAACAAAAAAAGAATGAAGTACTGATGCATGCTACCACAAGGAGGAACTGGGAAACATCACGCTAAGTGAAAAGAGCCCGAAACATAGGACTGCATACTATACTGAGCCTATTTATAGGTAATATCCAGAACAGGAAAATCTGCCAAGACTGAAAGTAGACTAGTGGTTGCCTAAAGTTTGGGGGGCAAGGGATACAGAGAGACTACGTCATGATGACTAAGAGGTACATGGTTTCTTTTTGGAGTGATGAAAACTTTGTGAATACACCAAAAAAGTCTCTGAATTGTATACTTTGAATGACTGAATAGTAGAGTATCAAATTATATCTCAGTAAAGTTGATTAAAGGTGCCTCAAAGGAATTACAACCTCCTTCAGGAAGGGTCATTTCATGAGTGAACTCTGACTCTCCTTGACCATCTCTGACTCTCCTGACCATTGCTGCTCCTTCCTATCAGTGGTTCATTTTGCTAGTCCACCCCGCAGTATATGGCAGTATACAACACAGGCTTACACCTTCCCTGAGACAACTGGGCGGGTGGTAGCTTTGCTGGATCTTCAAGTCTAATCCTGCTGTGTTATGACTTTAGTGTCCTTCCTCCCCCATCTACATTCCCTCTGTCCCTGAAGAGACAATGAAACTACCCCTCACCTCCCAGCAGTGGGAGATGACCTACCACGTCGTGAAAAAAAATGAAGATAAATGATACTATAAAAGCACAAGTTTGTGAGTTTGATCAAATCTGGGTTCCAATGGAAGCATCTGAACAAGTTACCTTAAGTCTCAATCTCAGGTTCCACTTCTGTAAAATGTGGGAAACACTGCCTAATGTATTGAATGCATATAGTTATTATAAAAATTAAATGGTAAAATCTATATAAATGATTAATATGGTGCCTGGCACATAGATGGTATGCAATAAATAATAACTGTTATTTATGAAAGCCTTATGCCAAGACTTCCCTTGAGGTCCAGTGGCTAAGACTTTGCACTTCCAGTGCAGGGGGCAAGGGTTCAATCCCTCACTGGAGAAATAACAGCCCACATGCCACGCGGTACGGCCAATAAATAAATAAAAGCCTTATGCTGAGTTTTGTTATGCTGTCACCTGGCAGATCAGCTTCTATATCAAAAAAGCAGTAATAAAAGTAGGCTACTGGCACCCTCAAATGGCTTATAATCATTTTCCTGACTATTTGTTTTAACCCACCCCACTCAACAGATCCCTAGTCCATTCCTACTACTTTTGTGTTTTTTACTTTAATTTTGTTTTCTTGTTTCTGGGCTCAATTTAACCCATGCATTAGGCTTATTATTGCCTCTCTAGTTCCATTTTCCCTCCTCAACTTTAGTCTGAATTTATCACTTTAATTACAATACTTTAAGGCACTCAGGGTAAACTATTTACCCAGAGAAGCACAGCACTCAGTATCCATGTTGTGGTTGTTCAGTCACTCAGTCATGTCCGACTCTTTGAGACTCCATGCACTACAGCACTCCAGGCTTCCCTGTCCTTCACTATCTCCTGGAGTTTGCTCAGATTCATGTCCATCACTGACTCAACGGACTCAGTATCCTGGCCCTCTTAAAAGCCTATAACAGGATCAAAACAACTCAAGACATGCTTGAGAGAGAATTATGATAGAACCATAAAATGGAATACTAGGCAGCTATATAAAACAATGCTGTAGAAATCTTTAATGACATGAAAAGATATTTACAATGGAGTAGGAAGACACCAGAAGCATATGACAAAGTTTGTACCAATGATGAGATTATATAATTTTATAATGCATGTATATGCAAAAAGAGCTGCATAGAAATAAGAATAGAACAATAAACAATAGAAAGATGAGATAAAGTTAATATATTAAGGCAATTTTATTTTATTCTTTTGGTCTACTGTATTTTCTAAATTTTCTTTGGTCAATGTACGTTTTTTTCCTGAGAAAAAGACTGACAAAAATATGAATTTAAACAATACAGAACCTCTTCGCATTTTCTTAGCAGACACTGTGGCATAGCTCTGGAGTCAGAAAGACCAGGACCCAAATCCCCCCTCTACCACTGGTTAGAAGTCTCACTTTGGCAGTCACTGAGCCTTTAGGTGTGGTGTGGTTACCTGGAAAATGAAGATGCACATCCTAGCAAAGTGCCAGTACCTGGTCTTCAGCAGGCTCCATGTCCTTACTCTTTGGCAGTGGTCCTCAGCTTGAATGTGCATCAGAATCACCTGAAGAACATGCAGAGCCACATGGCTGAGCCCTGACCGCAGAGTTCCTGATGCAATGGGTCTGGGGGGAGGAGGATATCACAAATTTGCATAAGTTCCCGGATGACACTGATGCTGCTGGTCTGGAACCATGCTTTGAGGACCACTGCTCTAGGAAACAATATACTACACAGATACTACGTGCTCTTTCAGAGAACACTGCCAGAATACGTGCTCACTGGAAACTGAAATTATATAAGAGCCTAATACCACAGATTCACCCAAAAGCCCAGACTTTATAACACAGGATCATTCACCAAGACAGTGATGAAACTGGGTTTCCACTATAGGTGAAAGCAAATAACAATTACTAGGACTGCATTTAGGTAGGAGACAATGTCTGCAAATGTGGACAGGATCAAGCAATACGCAAGAAGCAGACATGGTGTGGATCCCCTGCTCGCTGACCTGTGCCTGTGTGGGGAGCAGGGGCGAGTACAGTATGGCAGAGATCGCTTGCTTTGCTCTGGGCGCCCTCTGTTGACAAAAATCGACACAGCCACTAATTTCACTGCCCCTTCCCTTTTCTCCTCCCACCCCAGGAGAGCCAAGAGTCCAACGTGTGACTCAGACTTGAGGAAAGGTTTCCACTTAGGAAACTGTCCTAAACCCACACGAAGTCAGGACAGGCCTTTTCTTCTTCCAGTTTTCTTAGTTCCCTTCTCTCTGTATCTGCAGCTCATCTCCAGATGGCTTCATAAGTATGGCAGCATGGCAGTCACCTTAATGGCATGTGGAATTTATATCACAATTGCTGGGCTGGCATTAGCAGTGGGAATAAAGACCTGTTGTAAACAGTCTTTAATACTGTGAGGACTGGTTGGTATCTTTGAAAATACACTAACTGGTGAAGTCTTTAAGAGTTTCTATAGATGAAAATTGTTCAACAGCACCCAGAAAACTAAAAGTAGAGTGAGAGAATTTTAGAGCTGGCAAAGATCTCTAATACTAAGACCTCCGATCTCCTCACTTCTATGAGGAAACTGAAGGGCCCAAAAGGTAAAGTGACATATAAAGTCACAAAACTAGTGACAGAACCAAGTTTCCAGACTCCTCATGACTCATCATCTTTCCACCATACTATTCCGGTTTTATTCTGAAACTTCATTCATTAGTCATTACCAAGACAAATATAACTGCATTTTAATCACTTCATGGAGGGTAAAGAAACTAATGAACATGTAATGATTCCTGTTCTACCCTTTTTATTATAAAAAGTAAGCCTTTCCTAGTATCAATATTTTTTTTTGGCTGCACCACGCGGCCTGTAGGATCTTAGTTCCTCAACTTAGGGATTGAACCTAGGTCCTTGATAGTGAAATTGCAGAGTCCTAACTACTGACTGCCAGGGAATTCCCTATTGGTACTTCTTTAATAGCAATCACTTTAATTCACAGGATCAAATGCTGCACTGATGACCGACAAGCAATGTCTAAACTGGGCATTGCCCAATTTTGGGCCGCGGACCAAATCTAGCCTTTGCAACCCACATAGAGTCCATGAGCTAAGATGGTTTTTACATTTTTTAATGATTGAAAAAAAAATCAAGAGCATAAAATTTCATGATATATGAAAATCATATGAAATTGAAATGCTAGTGCCCACAAAAAAAGTTCTATTAAAACACAGTCATGCTTAGTCATTTCCATACTGTCTGTGGCTGCGTCTGTGCTGCAGGAGCAGAGGTGATTAGCTGCAACAGAGACTGTGTGCCCCAAAGCCTAGAATATTTACACTCTGATCCTTCACAGAAAATGTTTGCCTATTCTTGTTCCCTCATACCTCAGTTGGTAAAGAATCTGCCTGCAATGCAGGAGACCCTGGTTCGATCCCTGGGTCAGGAAGATACACTGGAGAAGGGATAGCCTACCCACTCCAGTATTTTTGGGCTTCTCTTGTGGCTCAGCTGGTAAAGATCCGCCCGCAGTGCGGGAGACCTGGGTTCAATCCCTGGGTTGGAAAAAACTGCTGGAGAAGGGAACGGCTACCCACTCCAGTATTCTGGCCTGGAGAATTCCATGGACTGTATAGTCCATGGGGTCACAAAGAGTTGGACATGACTGAGTGACTTTCACTTTCATTCCTGTTCCCAGATGGTGCTAGTGGTAAAGAACCCGCCTGCCAATGCAGGAGATGGAGGAGACGCAGGTTTGATCCATAGGTTGGGAAGATCCCCTGGAGAAGGGCATGGCAACCTACTCCAGTATTCTTGCCTGGAGAATCCCATGGACCTGGCGGGCTATAGTCCATAGGGTCTCAAAGAGTTGGACACAACTGAAGCAATGTACACATCCCTATGCCAAACTATTGATAAATGTGATGTGTGAGCCTTTGGTCAAGTGCAAAGTTCTGGGTAGTAAGTCCTATGGAGGCCCAGGCTCCCCTGGGAACCTCCCAGGTTTAGCAGGAGGCCCTCACAGGGTGAGTGGCCTGACCTATGGTGCCCTTCAACCTGATCTGTCCTCCGCAGAACTTGAGGGCACTGTGCTAGGCTTGGCCTGTTTTTTAATTGATATTTATCAGCAATCCTACGAAAAGAGCACTGAACATGAGAAGTGTACCCATTTTACAAATGAAGAACCAAACCTAAGCAAGGTTAACTATCAGGCCCAAACTACAATTTGATCCAGATCTATCTGGCACCAAAGTTCTTTGCTCCTTCCCCAGTGGCTTTCAACTGTGTTCTGCTCAGCTGAGGGGCCTCATGGGCACAGGAAGTCCAGAGGTGGAGCCCCAGGCCTTTTCCATCTTTTCTACTAGGACCAACCCACTTACATTTTTTATATTGTATCCATATAATCTGTTTGAAAAAGAAAATTTTCTACTAAAAAATTTAGCCTGAAGATCAGTGTTCCTCTTCAAAACAAAAGCCAATTTCAGTATCACTTATTATTGCCACCTTTGACAAATCTCTCACAAAACTGGAAATCTCAATTTCCTCATCTGCCAGTCACGATTAGAGCCCTGCCTCCCTGCATGCAGACCAAATTGGTTGAGTGGGGTCTCACCACTCCCAAGAGCAAATGAGACTAGATATGAAGCCATGTGTAAATGAGAGGACTACAGAAACATAACAAAGAATTATCATCCCCTCCCTAAAGGGCAAGGAGGGGAGCAAGTTGGGAAATAACATTTGCTGCTGACCAAAGAAAAATCAAATGTGCAAGTAAAATGTAAACAAAATAAATGTTCAAATAAAAGTAAATAAATAAAAGACATGTGCATGTTGGAAATATCATCAACTCTGAAATCTAACACATTTAAAACCCAGCTTCCCTAGTTAACAGCTATATAGCCACGGGCAATGGCTTAAATCTCTTTGATTCAGGGTTTTCTCACCTGCAAATGGGATGAAATAAAATAATACTTGCTCAATGCTTTATACAGGGACTGGCACCTAATGAGTCAGTGTTTGGTACAGGTTAGCTCTCTTTTCATGGGGACCTGCCATTTATTACTAAGATCCACCTGCTAGAAATAACGAGTGGGTTCCCTGTAAAAAAGTAATGGAATTAAGGCACTAGTAGTATCTTTAACTAGGATGATTCTATGAGCCACACGACAGTACAAAGCTTGTGTGAGCACAGGCTGAAGGCACTCCAAAGGAACAATGAAAGGTACTAATAACAGGAGATACACAGACCATCCCCTGTTGAAAAGTTCTACTAATTCAATAAGGGTATTTATTGAGTGTTTTAAGAGCCTTCTATGGCTCCATAAAATGACAGATTTACACTGAACATCCACTTCACCAAACCCATTAAACTTGTAAGAGGCACTCTCCTGCTGAAGATTAGATATCTAGCTTCTTAAGTATTAATTTTTCATACTGCTTTGGCAAAGCAAAGGCAACAAACCTAGTTAAAGTCTGAACAAAGTTTTTTTTTTCCTTTGTCCACAGGAAAAATATCACAACAGAGTAGTCTCTCTATTTCAATAAGGCTGAGATGACTTTACTTTTTAATTTGTCCATTTATCAAATTCTTACTGAGTAGTTACTTTGTAAAAGGATTCAGGAATATCAAGAAGTACTGAGAGGATAGGGTCCTTGTCCTCACAGGACTGTGTGAGTCATCCAATTTGTTTACCACCACACAACAGGCAGTAGTAAAGTGCTGTTACAAAGTAGGCAAAATGTGCCTCTGGGGTTCAGTGGGCATTTATTAAGAGTCTGTACACAAATAATTGCACTAGGCAAGACTTCATGGAGTGGGTAACATCGGAAGCGGGATTTAAAGAATGAAGTGTATTTAAACAGAGAGAATACAATAAAGAAAAAACTTACAATTAAAACCCATATTTGATTTCAAAGCTACATTACCCCACCCCATTATGTGCCTAAAACACAGAATACCTTACACAAAACAAAAGGAAAAAGACGAGGGCCAGATCATGGATGGCCTAGAGTAACCACTAAAGTGTCTTGAGCAGATAAAAGCTAAACAGAATATGAGCCCCAGTGAAATCAGAGTTGTGCCTTTAAATCCATGATTACACAGAACTTGCTGAAATTATTTTTTGGTTGCACCGAATTCTGTAACACAAGACCTTAAGTCATCTGCTGCATTCCCCTACCTCTCTAACTCAATCCTAAGTCAGCCCAGTATAATGGTATACAGCTAATGTTACTATGAAAATAAAAATATTTGACCTATAACTGAAATGCACAACTATATTGTCCAACTACAATGCCTTTGGCCTTATCTTATATTCGACTAGTTGGTTTCATTCTAAATCATTGGTCACGGTTGTCTGTTGAAGAACAACAGGTTGAGGAGATATACCAAGCTTCTTAAAAGTAACTTACAAAACGTAACCAGGGCTGGTTGAAGGAAGACCACCTGCTGCTCAATGGTACTACCAGAGCAAGACGATCCTAGTAACTATTTGGCCACTCCAAGCAATTCTAGACTGGTGAATCTCCTCATATTGAAAATTGCTAATAAAGGAAATTCTATAATTTTCCTTTTATAAATAGTCCCAGTGATTAATAATCTTTAGTCATATAATTCTTTTTGATGGCCACATTAGATCTTTCATCATAATACACATCAACTGTATACACAGTATTAGGTCAGTCTACTACAAAGTCAAACAGTGAAGTTATGATCAATCTGTTTACAAAATACATACTAAGCATTTGGGTCAAGAATGGATACAAACTATTTTAACAGCCTGAAATCACAGCAACCCCAAACTGAGTGAAAGGAGGAAAAGTAGGGGAAGAAGTCAAACTCCGGCATAAAAGACAGGATATGCCAAGAAACCAGGTACAGAAGAGGGGTGAGGAGGAAAGACAGCCACACTTTTCATTCTTTGGATTCAAGTCACTCCCCCATCTATCCACAGAGCCACAGCAACCCTGTAGATTCAGAGGGGAGAAGCTAAGGGACAAAAACTGCCACTGTTTCCACAATGAAGTGTGACACTCCCAAGTGCCACAAACGCAAACCCATCACAGCCAAAACAACCCTGAAAGGAAAAGAGGGAAGTTGAGCCCAGAGATGAGAAGAGTTTGTCTCGATTCCAAGGAAAGCTAAAGGTAGAGGTTAGTAAACAACATCAACCAATAAGACATTTTTTACCTAAGAAGTTTTTAAAAATTTAACCTTTACAATCACCTTACAGACGTAGACACTTACCTTCACTTTCACAGATGAGAAAACTGAGCCTTAGAGAAGTTAAATAATTTGCTCACAATCTTCACAGTATTCCCCAAACTTCCTTGATCTGAACCTCATGGAAATGTTCATATAGACATGTTAAAATGAGTTCAAATGATTAGTGGAAATTAGGAAAGATTTCACAAAGCAGGTTAAGTTGTGGCCAGAGATCCTAAAGGATACATAGGACTCGGCTGGGAAAAGGAGGAACATTTCAAGCAAAGGGCACTAGGAAGAAATCAATGTCCAGGAGAGAGAACTGAAGGACTGAAAGAAGACACACAGAGCAGAAGAAATATGTGGGTGGGGCAACAAGGAGCAAGGCGGCTGCAGAGAGCCTTCAGTGTCTGCTCAATTTGAACCAGATTCTGTGCAAGACATACAAGTCTCAAAAATGACTCCCTCTTTCTATTTATGTTGCCAAGACCTGTAATGAGTGAGGTAAATAAACTTACACGATTTCATTTCCCTCACATTGACATATTTTTTTCTTGGAAATATGGTAAAGCTATGTTCCAACACTAGAAATTCCAAATCGATACATGTACTTCATTTCACATGGTGAATAACTAAGACTCAAAAAGAAAATGAAAAATAGACTTAAATCAGAGACTGTGAGAACTAATCATTTCCTTATAAAGCTTCCTTAAGGCCTCTTTCCCATAAAATAGACAAGAAAAATGATTTACTGACCCTATCACATGTCAAGAAACTTACGTATGTTATCTCAAATCCTACAACAACCTTTCACAGTAGATACTATTCCTATTTTACAGAAACTGAGACTCAGAGAAAGCTCAAGAAAAAACTTGCCCAAGGTCATCTAGCCTGCAATGGCAGAGTTGATATTTAAACCAAAAGTCAGGGATGTGGGGGGGGGGGGGGATGTGTACATGTATGTGTGTGTGTGTCTACAGAGGAATTTCCATGAAATAACTTTACACAGAAGCTACAGTGCCTTGGTTGGGGGTAGGGGGGAGCCAACGAACCTGGCTGATCCCTTACCATATCACATCCCTTCAGACATGCACAAAGTAGCATGATTTCTCTTGACTACATTAAGTGCTTTCTTGCCCAAACATGCCTGCCACTAAGGATCTGGAGAAGGCTGTCTCAGCCAAACACAAAGCAACTATAAACCTGCCAATCTTTTTGGAGCAATTACCAGGCCTGAAAAGAGGTAATCAAATGTATGTTTTCATAGGATGGTTATGCAGAGTCTATCCAAACTTAGCACATAAGAATCAGTTTTGTTTTATTGGGGGAAGGAAGATTTATCTTACAAAATCACATAACTGGGGAAAAAATATTTCCAAATTGTAAATATGACAAAGAACTTGTATCCAGAGTATATAAAGAACTCTTACAATTCAACAGTAAGAGGACAAACAAACCAAATATTTGTATAACCAAATAAAACTAATAAAACTAAATAAATGGGCAAAATACTTGAACAGACATCTCAACAAAGAAGACACATGAATAGCTAATAAGCACATGAAAATGTACTCTACATTGTTAATCATCAGGGAAATGCAAATTAAAACCACAATGAAATACCAATATATACTCAGTATAATCAAAGAGATGGATAAAACCAAGCCACTTTGGAAAACAGTTTGGCAGTCTCTTAAAGATAAGCATAATACTTTTTATAATTTCTTCTATCATATTACTGCATTGAAATTTTTATAAGGTTCAGTCAAATATTTAGAAATATTTTATTTTCCTTTCAAATTGGATTTAACCCTTTAATTGTCTAGATATTATTTTGATTTGTAATAGAAAGATAATGAGTTACTTGAGAAGTTTTTAAAAATAACTTTCATTAGAATTGTTCGGTGACCCCACCCCCAAAAAAGCTAAGCATAACTTTACCATAAAACCCAGCTATTCCACTCCTAGAAATCTGCCCAAGAGAAATGAAAACATACATCCATACAAAGACTTGTGAGTGTTCATAACAGCATTATGTACTCATAAAAACCAAACTGGAAATAAGCCAAGTATCTATCAACTGGTAAATGGATTAACAAAATGTGTACCCCCACTCAAGAAGACTGTTCAGCAATGAAAAGTAATGATATGGTGATACATACGACAACATGGATGAATCTCAAAAACACTATGACAAATGAAAGAAGTCATACAAAAAACATTACATACATATTATATGATTGCATATATATACGAAATGTCCAGAAAAGGTAATTTTACAGAGTCAGAAAACAAGTAGATGGTTGTCTGGGGCTTGGGTGGGAGTAGGGATTGACTGCAAACAAATTTAGAGGGATAATGAAAATATTCTAAAACTGGACTGTGGTGATGGTAACATAAATCTATAAATTTGTCTATAAATTTAATAAAATTCCTTGAATAAGTATACTTACATTGAGCAAACTTCATATATTATATCTCATTAGTGCTTTTCTGGCCTGGAGAATTCCATAGACTGTATAGTCCATGGAGTCACAGAGTCGGACACGACTGAGCAATTTTGTTTTGAAATTCTCTCATAGCTCAGTTGGTAAAGAATCTACCTGCAATGCAGGAGACCCCAATTCAATTCTGGGGTCAGGAAGATCCACTGGAGAAGGGATAGGCTACCCACTCCAGTATTCTTGGGCTTCCTCGTGGCTCAGCTGGTAAAGAATTCACAGCAATGTGGGAGATCTGGGTTCGATCCCTGGGTTGGGAAGATCGCCTGGAAAAGGGAAAGGCTACTCACTCCAGTATTCTGGCCTGGAGAATGCCATGCACTGTATAGTCCCTGGAGTCGGAAAGAGTTGGACATAACTGAGCGACCCTCCAGAGAAGGCACTGGCAACCCACTCTAGTATTCTTCCCTGGTAAATCCCATGGACGGAGGAGCCTGGTGGGCTGCAGTCCATGGGGTCGCTAAGAGTCAGACACGACTGAACGACTTCACTTTCACTTTTCACTTTCATGCATTGGAGAAGGAAATGGCAACCCACTCCAGTGTTCTTGCCTGGAGAAGCCCAGGGACAGGGGAGCCTTGTGGCTGCCGTCTGTGGGGTCGCACAGAGTCGGACACGACTGAAGCGACTTAGCAGCAGCAGCAGCAGCAGAGCAACCTTCACTTTCATGTCATGCTTTTTAAAAAGTAATTACTAAACATATATATGTATTTTCTATACATATATACTAAATAACTCCAGGGGAAACAAAAAAGTATATAAGAAAGGGAATGTAATTATAATATTTTATGGTTCAGCTATATTCATTCATAATAATGTATATATTATGTAAACATAAATCACTAATGAACACTGATTTAACTACAACAACAAAAAGGCTTTGTTAGAAGGAAGGGGAGAGTGTCTATAAAATTGCTAATTTCCCACCTCCAATAGTAAGTAGGAAGCCAAATGGTAGAGCTTCAAACTGATAAATCAAGAAATATCAGAACAAGCATGTGTTCAGGTGCATGGTTGTAAGTAACAAAAGAAATAAAATGGTCTTTCCTAGGAGAGAGAAAAGTTTATGAACTTTCTACAGAATGGAATGATTTAAAAGAGAATATTAAGTCTGAAGCCGATGAATAGTTTGAAGCTGCAGCATTTACCAGCCCTTCATCCACTAGGGGGTGTAAGGCAACACTACACAAGGACTTGAGCCACTGAGGGGTGACCCGACGTCTGATACTGAAGAGAAGCAACATTTGAATAAATTTTGCATGAGGCTGAAAGCAGGGTTCTAGGTAACCTACTAGGAAGAAAAGAAAGCGACTGCATACTTTTTGTAATTTAAAAGCAAAGTAGAGGTATTTCTAGTTTAAATGCATTGGAGAAGGAAATGGCAACCCACTCCAGTGTTCTTGCCTGGAGAATCCCAGGGATGGCGGAGCCTGGTGGGCTGCCGTCTATGGGGTCGCACAGAGTCGGACACGACTGAAGCGACTTAGCAGCAGCAGCAGTTTAAAAAAAGCAGGGGGAGGCAGTACAATAATTACTCTTGATTGTGAGATGTAAGAGAGATATGAAGGAGGAAGGAATAGTTAGGCAACTTGGGATGGACATGCAAATGGATAACCAATAAGGACCTACTGTATAGCACAGGAACTCTGTTCAGTGTTATGTGGCAGCCTGGATGATAGAGGAATTTGGGGAAGAATCGACACAAGTATACGAATGGCAGAGTCCCTTCACTGTTCATCTGAAACTATCACAATACAGTTAACTGGCTATACTTAAATACAAAAATTTTTTTAAAGAAATTTTAAAAAAAGAAAGAGGTATGAAACATTTTATTTCTGAATCTGTCTTTTTAATCCAGTCTCCAACTGGGAAATAGCAGTGGGGTAAAATTTCTCATTCAACAACTAAGTGCTAGCTGGAACTGATACTAAACACAGCAAATGAAAAAGTTGTCGTCTAGATAGTTCTAATGTTGCCTTTTTTTGTGGGAAAGGTGGTTGGGGGACTCTAAATATTCATTCTTTAGAGCAACCACAATGTAGTTTTGAAAAATGTAAAGCAGATCATGTCATTCTCTGCTTAAAATCTTTCAAAAGCTTCACATTAAACTCAGAATATTTTTTGTTTATTCATTCAACAAATACTTATTGATCTCCTCCTACATGCCCAGCTCTGCTCTAAGCAATGTCACAACTTGCATAGAATTTATATATTAGTGGAAGAGACAGACAATAAAGTATACACATTAGATAATTTCAGATAATAATGAGAGAGAGTGAATGGTCAGGCTATGTATATGTGGATAACTTTAGACTGATGTGGTCTGGGAAGGCTTCTCTGAGAAGTAAACTTTGTCCCCGTGACCTGAATGAGAAGGTGAAGATATGGGTCAAGAGCACTGCAGATCTGACAGTGATTCCCCACCTGAAGCTGAGATCAAGCTCCACAAGTTAAAAAATGGAAAGAATGCCCAACGCAGCTGAAGCTGACAGTAAGTAAGAAAGGGGTAGGAGATGAATTACAGAAGTAGGCAATAAGCTCACATAAACATACTCCTAAATCCATACAATGAGATATTATTCCACCAAAAAAAGAAAGTACTGATACATGCTACAATATGGATGAACATTGAAAACATTATACCAAGTGAAAGAAGCCAGTCACTAAAGACCAGATACTGTATGATTATGCTTTCATTAAATGTCCAGAAGAGGCAAATTCACATAGACAGAAAGCAGATCAATGGCGCATGTGTGCAAAGGATGGTAAAGTGACAGCTAAAGGCTATGTATGAGGTTTCTTTAGGGTGGCATTTTTAAGAACAACAATTACTTGAATCTTATTTTTCAAAACTGCAAAGTGCAATCCATTAGTGAGTTCAGGAAATCAATTCTGGTCAATCAACTGTTAGTCACAATCAACAGTTTTGTTTTGTTTTTTAATGGAATAGAATGGAAAGTATCACAGAGCTAAGAACACAGTATGGATAAGTAATTTTGGTAAGACTAATTTAACTCTTATGTTTGTGTATGTGTGTGTGTGAGTGTCCAGGGTCATGATGTAAAAGGTATCATTTACTAGAAATTGCTATCTTTTTTAAGCTTGAAAGCACTGAGCTAGACCTTGAACACACTTACTATGTCCTCCACTCCAAATCTCCCCAAGGAAAGAAAAACAGTCATCATTTCTTTGTCACCAAGACAAAGTATGACAGAAAACACACTTGCTATTGCCCATGGCTCCCAATCAAAATAAGCCCTAAAAGTTCATTTGCGAAAAACTGGACAAAAATAAAGTTCATTCCAGGGATAAAAAAAAAAGATAACTGGTGAGAAAAGGGGAAATTAAAAACCCTCAAGAAGAAAGAAAATACTTTTGGGATAAAAATCTCTTAGGTAAATTTACAATCTTCCCTCTAAATTAAAAGTAAGGCTGCTACTCCAAATTTAAATCCCTAATTATCTCAGTCACATCTGTCATCTTTTTTTGAAATTTCCATTTTGTCAGAATCACTTTATCATGTCCATATAATAGTTCTTCAACAGATTTTTAGAGAATTGAAGGAAAAAACTTTTTAAGGAGCCACTGACTAGCACTTAAAAAATCAGAGTCTAACACTGTGACATTAATTTTCTTTATATTGAAAATCCAAAATTATAACAGGAAGTTTTATTTCATTCCTCATGGGCATGTTCTTCTTGACACTCCCAGGAAAGCAGTGTTCTCTAATCTAAACAGCAAATCACAACCATTGTCCATAGTGTAGCTAGCAAGCAAAAGTAAGTAAATTAATAAAATAAAAAAAGATAAATTGTAGACCATAAGTTATTTTAACAAACAAAATAGGAAGAAAACTTGACAGAAGTAAGTTATGCAAGGAACTTCCAGTTCATATGAAGACTTTTCATGCGGTTACATTCTCCAAAAATTCCATAATATCTTATCTTGCCACAGGAGGATGAGAACATCCCCATTTAAAGAGGAGAGAACGTTGACAGAAGAGTACAAGAGGAAACTACAAGACACGGAGGCTGAAAATCCAGGGCTCAAGTCTAATTGTGCCGCTAACTATGTGACAAGGGGAAATTCATTTAAAAATCTCTGCTTTGAGGGACAGGGTAGGTAGGGAGGTGGGGGTTGGGATTCAGGATGGGGGAACACATGTATACCTGTGGCTGATTCATGTTGAAGTATGTAAAAAGCCATCACAATATTGTAAATTACCCTCCAATTAAAATAATTAATTAAAAAAAAAAGTATTTTCCTAGTTAGTCCAATGCTACGGGCTTCCTCAAAAAAAAAAAACCTCTACTTTGGTTTTCTTAGCTACAAAATAGGGATAATAAAGTCAGACCTTCCTAGCAGAGCTATTGTGAAGATCAAAACTGAATATACTGACACATGGAAGCACACACTGTAAACTGCAAAATAATTTACTAACATTCCGGTTCCTTAGCTGATTCAACACCTGAACCCTACTAAGAGTCTGTGCTCTCATCTCCAATGTGAATGGCAATGCTTCATGCCCACAGGTTGAGTGTGGGCAATGCACCAAGCCATAATCTCAAACCTTATCACCCCAGTTAAAGGGTGCTTAACTGCTCAGTCATGTCCAATTCTTTGTGACCCCATGGACTGTAGCCTGCCAGGCTCCTCTGGCCATGGGATTCTTCAGAAGAGAATACTGGAGTGGGCTGCCATGCCCTCCTCCAGGGACCAGTTAAGGGGATACTCACTGTATTTCTTCAATCATAGCTAGGATGACCATACATCCCATTCATCAAGATCTGCCTAAGACTGTTTCAACACCAGCATCTCTTTTCTCTCTCAAAATTGCCCCAACTTGAATGATAAACTATATACAGTCACCCTAATTACAGCAGATATAACGCAGTCACACCAAGAGGTGACAGGTAAGGTCTATGTTTAGGACTCCCACTGTAGTTCCTACGGGCCCCTGAAAACCATTGCAAATAAAAAAAAAACAACATTAGCAGAAATAATAAGTTTTCTATGTAGAACTAAGGCCCCTTCTAATCAGTCTGCTGTTCCCAGGTCCCTCCTGAATAAAAACACTGGTGCTAATGCACACAGATATTCTCTCATTCAGAGAACATTACAAACCCACAAAATATTCCAGCCTTAATCAACACTTGGGAACTCTATCATAAGCACGTGCATATACACATAAATCACGGAGCTAGGAATCTAAACCACGACATTGTGTCATCAACCTAAAATTCTGTGTGGCCTGAGATAAAACATTCAGCCTTTCTGAGCAGGTTTTCACTTCTGCTAATCTGGAACATGTCTGTCTCCTCCACTTCCACGGAGAGACCACATCACCAAGCACTGTGATGTGCTCGGAGTGCTTTTGTAAAAGCAATGGAGTGCCATCCTTGAAAGCCTGTTAACTGATTGGGAAAGAAGGCTGAGCTGAAATTGCACAAAAAAGCAAAACCTCTACAAGGTGACAGGTGGATTTTTCTCCTCTTCTTTCCTTCTCAGGTTTTTTATTCAAATGTGTTACCAGGGGTGTGTGTAACAGGGTGAAAAGGGTCATCGTAACGGTGAAACGCTGGCCCACTTAGTGCTAAGGAATTTTGTTGTTATAATTCTTAACCAGGGTCATGGACTCCAAGATTTATAGTTTAGTGTCAAGGGATCTATGAAGCCCCCAAATGCTAAATAAATAAAGTGAGTGAGCAGAAATACTGCACATGACCACATTTTTCTTTGGTAAGTCAATAATGGCCAGTATAGAGGAAAGGACACTCAAAAACAGAGGACAAATTTCAGTGCTAATTCAGCTACAGACTTGTATTGTTACCTTGGATAAGTCACTTTAATCTCTGTGTGCCTGTTTCCTTATCTTTCCAAAGGAAATACTTGCCTTATCCATTCAAGAGGTGGTATTGAGGACAAGAGGAGAAAATACTGATGAAAGCCTCACTCTGCAACAGTCAAAGATTGTCATTTTTATCTCTTTTAAAATCACCATTAGATGCTGAGAGGAATTCTGTCTGGAGATGGTTCCTGTTTATTTAGAAAGGAAATGCAAAAAAACAAGGAAAAGCAAATAAAGATTCACATAATTAAAGTTCACCTTCACCTCCACTCTCTGGTCTCTGGATGTGCTGAGCCAAAGCACGCTGGGGAGGTGTAAAGACCACAAGTTCAGCTTCTGCCCAGCTCAGGCTGCTCGGTGACCAGTGTTTCACACTGATAAATGCCTCCCAAATCGCAGAGCACAAAGTGAGAGTTCACAAGGTTAGGCGCATTAATTAGCAGGATTCATTTGGATTCTGTATTCATCAAATGTAACAAGCAGCCATTCAATATTTGCCTGTTTGCACTACACTAAGGTCTTTAATTCAAAGATCCAGACAGAAAAACAAAATAAAACCCAAGAAAGTAAACTAAAATAAACCTATCACCATCAGAATGTGCCTCAAAGTAAATTAAGCAGCTTTAAACCACAGCAAAAGGGTCTGCATAGGCCCACAGCAGAGACAGTATGAGTAATAAATGTGCAGGCTACAGAAGTGGGTCCCACTGCAAAAGAAAGGAAAAATAAAGTAGTTCTAAGCAAAGACTGGAGAAGGCAATGGCACCCCACTCCAGTACTCTTGCCTGGAAAATCCCATGAACGGAGGAGCCTGGCGGGCTGCAGTCCATGGGGTCACTGAGTCGGACAGACTGAGCGACTCCACTTTCACTTTTCACTTTCATGCCCTGGAGAAGGAAATGGCAACCCACTCCAGTACTCTTGCCTGGAGAATCCCAGGGACGGGCGAGCCTGGTGGGCTGCCGTCTGTGGGGTCGCACAGAGTCGGACACGACTGATGCGACTTAGCATAGCAAGCAGAGACTACTTTTTGGGCTTTAACAAATTCCTCTTAATTCCTTCTGCTTAATCCCTTATTGATCTGTAATCCCCACAGGAAGATATATTATACAGTACCTTTTCAGATTCTTTTAAACTTCGTAAGTCTGTTCCCCATACTTAACTTCAATTAGTTTTACCTTCCTATATCTAAAATAAGCCTATATCCAAAATAAACAACATTTATAAAATATTTGCGTTAGTATACAAAAGTAGATTCAGAGACTGACCACGATCCCTTATGTTTTAAAGGTCCTAGGTAGAAAGTACAGGGTGAAATAGAAAATGTCACTAATTTCAAAGCAGTCCAGAGGATTGTAGTTTTTTACTTTGGCTGCAAAAATCACCTGGAGGAATTTCTAAATACCTGAATGGCTAAGGCCAATCTTAGACTCACTTAATCAGAATCTCTGGGGCCTAGATCTCCAGGCAATGGTACTTTTCTGTTATATGGCCAGGATATAGAACTGCTATCTAAGGACATGAATTTCACAGCTTACAGAAGCTCTAGGGCAAATCTAAACCAGAAAGAAAAAGGGAAGACCTTCTACATTATCTTTAGGTCTGGGGTAAATGACCATCTCTTTCACCAAAAGCTCCCATAGGAATGACCTTCAGTGCCAACAGGGATCCCACTGGGAGATGAACACAGAGAGGAAAAGTACTTTCTCTCCCCTCCTTTTCGCCATACCCTACCTGGACCAGTCTGATGCCAACTCAACATCAAAAATGCAAGAACCGAGCCAATACTTCCAAATCTGGGAGGCCCTCAAATAGTGACTGCTGATTATGGCGCCATCCTGGTTTTTAAGCTCAGCTTCAGGGGTTTTGATGAGATTTAATTAAGTTCTAGGAAGGGGAACTAGGTCAACTCCCTGGTCTAGCATTCTGATAATGCACATCCCTTAATGTGCATTATTGGACAAGTCTAATAATGGTGGCTTTTTTGGACAACCCTATAAGGAATAGTGGATAGGCATTCAAAGATACAAATGATGGCTAGAAATTCAGAGATATTTCTAGGAGCTACCCTTTTAAATCTCCTGAAGAGTATCAATATCTCCAAAGAGCAGAAGGTAAATTCCAGAGGCTAGGTGTCTTACATCATTTCTCTGAGGCAGCCTAACCTGTTCTACCCTAACTCTGTCAGCTTCACCAGATCCGAAAAGCACACGGACAGGGAAGGCATTTTACACCCTTGCCTAAACCATACTGAGGATGTCTTGGCGGGAGACAGTTTTGCTCTAACCCACAAATGGGGCCTGGGCTTTTTCCAATCATCCTCCCTATCTAACAAAGAAAGGCAGCAGAAACTTCCCTGATTAAAACAATAAGGCTGAATTCCCTCAGGGACAAGAATGGAATTTTCTTGTTGCTGATTACTGCAGGGACTCCAAAAATCTGTGCAGGCAGGGGCTAAGTGGCTGGGAATAAACAGACAAGTCCAACACAAAATTATGAGACATCAAGAAAATGTGGTTAAAAAATTATCATGTAGCTTGTAGAAGAAAAAACAAAAGCAATTACAACTGTGCTTGAGTGACTTTCCCCCATAATATCCACAATTTCAATAATGTGATTACAATACCTTTAGGGTTAAGAAATGTTTTATATATCGCTAATGTAAATTCATTGCTGAAACTAACCAAATCACTCTCCAAAATAAACAATTCCAGGAAATGCTCTCTATCATGTAGCATTCTTAGATAAAACACATACACACCACATCTGAGTTATAAACAACTTATACCAACCTGGCTCTCCCGTGTTGGGAATCCATGATAACCTGGGGTCAGAGGCTCATTCTGAGACAAAGAAAAGAAAAGAATACCATAAGACAAAAGACAGTGTTAAGAATCATCAGAATCATCCAAAATGATCAGACATAAATTCCTGCAGTAGTTCCTAAGGTGTTCCATTGCTCTACTCCACTCTATCTATATACCTCTCTGAGTTCAGCATGCAGGATAGCAAAAAAAACAGAAACAAATAAAAAGCAGTATTTGCTTAGGAGCACTATCCATAAAGCACTATGTTCCTCCTCGTCCAGCTAAATGTTTGCTTCTCAGTGCCTCTCCAACAGAGCACTCCAGGGATTTGAAGCAGATCAACTCCTAACTTCACACTATGGGACTCCAGCATGTCTGGCCCCCGAACTCCAAAAGCCAGTAGCACTCCTGAACACTGGACAATGAAAAACCTTCACATATTTCCAAAAGTACCCTCGTTGGGAAGGGGACAGCATCACCCCTACTGAGAACTGCCTCTTGACCTGGACAAGTTTTGTCCCTTCCCTCTATCAATCTGCTTTCCTTCAGTTTTGCCCCTGTTCCAGACTTCCTCTACCATCCTACATCCTATGGACTCAAGTGACTCCTAATATGTATATGTGTTAAATTTATTAGGTTATTTGCACAATTTACTTTCCACATTATTTATAATTTAATTCATCTTTTTGTAAAGGTGTATCATACTGAGTAGATCTTCCCAGGTGGCGCCAGTGGTAAAGAACCTGCCTGCCAATGCAGGAGACATAAGACACATGGGTTCAGTCCCTGGGTCAGGAAGAACCCCTCGAGGAGGGCATGGCAACCCACTCCAGTATTCTTGCCTGGAGAATCCCATGGACAGAAGAGCCTGGTGGACTACAGTCCATGGGATCGTGAAGAGTTGTACGCAACTGAAGTGACTTAGCATGCACACACACATGTCATACTGAGTGTCTGATCTTCACATTAACCATTAAATCAAGATCCTTGAGGGCTAGAATAGTAACCACTAGAAGCTATGCAAACCCTAACTTAGTATAATATAAGGTCATACAATATGAGCACTCAATAAATGGCTTACTTGACTCATTCAGTCATTCAGTTTACATACATTGAATATCTAATATTTTGAAAGAACTGTTTAGATGACTGACAGAGTAAGAAAGATGAATAAAACAAGACCCCTCCCTCCAAGGGAACTTTAAAATGGGAGGAGACACACATGCACACAAAGATGTAAATGAGAAAATACTGTTTTTGTAGTTTTTTCAAGGTGCTCAATACAGCTACCTGAAAGGTATTCATCCTCTTCATTTGTATTTCCACTCCTACTAGCAGAAGATAAGTTAAGAAGAATTTTCATTGATAAGGACCTTCTTTTATGACAGAGAGTGAACCTTCCATCTAATGGTACATCTGCTTTGATTTTATCTACATCTTTGATCATCAAAAGTCCACACTCCTTTCAAAAAACATGAGAGCAAGGTGTCAACTTAAGCTCCCTGCATAGACCCCATGTCTTGTTCATTATGATTTCCCCACAGTCAAGCACAGTGTCTAACACATGCTGGACATTCAAAAGAATATGTAAATAAATAAATGAGGTTCAATAATCAGAAATTATTAGGCATCCGTTGGAGCATAGAAAAAGCAAGAAAATTCCAGAAAAACATCTACTTCTGCTTCACTAACCACGTTAAAGGCTCTGACTGTGTGGATCACAACAAACTGTGGAAAATTCTTAAAGAGATGGGAATACCAGACCACCTGACCTGCCTCTTGAGAAACTTGTATGCAGGTCAGGAAGCAACAGTTAGAACTGGACATAGAACAACAAACTGGTTCAAAATCAGGAAAGGAGTATGTCAAGGCTGCATACTGTCACCCTGCTAATTTAACTTATATGCAGAGTATATCATGTGAAATGCAGGGCTGGATGAAGCACAAGCTGGAATCAAGATTGCCAGGAGAAATATCAATAACCTCAGATATGCAGATGACACCACCCTTACGACAGAAAGAGAAGCGGAACTAAAGAGCCTCTTGATGAAGATGAAAGAAGAGAGTGAAAAAGCTGGCTTAAAACTCAACATTCAAAAAACAAAGATCATGGCATCCAGTCCCATCACTTTATGGCAAATAGAGGGGGAAACAGTGGAAACAGTGACAGACATTATTTTCTTGGGCCCCAAAATCACTGCAGATGGTGACTGCAGCCACAAAATTAAAAGACACTCACTCCTTGGAAGAAAAGCTATGGTAAACCTGGACAGCGTATTAAAAAGCAGAGAAATTACTTTGCCCACAAAGGTCCTTATAGTCAAAAGCTATGGTTTTTCCAGTAGCCATGTATGAATGTGAGAGTTGGACCATAAAGAAAGCTAAATGCTGAAGAATTGATGCTTTTGAGCTGTGGTGCTGGAGAAGACTCTTGATGGCATCACAGACTCAATGGACTTGAGTTTGAATAAGCTCCAGGAGTTGGTGATGGACAGGGAAGCCTGGCGTGCTGCAGTCCATGGGGTCACAATGAGCCGGGCACAACTGAATGACTGAACTGAACTGGACTTCAAGGAGATCAAACCAGTCAATCCTAAAGGAAATCAATCCTGAATATTCATTAGAAGGACCGATGCTGAAGCTGAAACTCCAATACTTTGGCCACCTGATGTGAAGAGCTGACTCATTAGAAAAGACCCTGATGCTGGGAAAGATTGAGGGCAGGAGGAGAAGGGGACGACAGAGGATGAGATGGTTGGATGGCATCACTGACTCGATGGACATGAGTTTCAGCAAGCTCCAGGACATGATGAATAACAGGGAACCCTGGCGTGCTGCAGTCCAGGGGGATCACAAAGAGTCAGACATGACTGAGCGACTGAACAAGTTAAGCATTCAGTTGCTGATTCATAGACAATTCAAGTTCTCTTTTTTTATTCCTAAGTCTCTATTTTGGACATTTATAAACTGTCTTCCCAAATAGAGTACACCAAAGATAATTGTCTTTAAAAGTGATAGGTGCCAAAACAAAAACAACTGATAGGTGCCAAAATGATCATGAGAAAGAACAAAGTTGAAGGGCTCACATTACAAAGCTACAGTAATCAAGACAGTGTAATACTTTTAAGAACAGACATACAGACCAATGAGGTACAACTGCTGCTGCTGCTGCTGCTAAGTCGCTTCAGTCGTGTCCGACTCTGTGCGACCCCATGGACGGCAGTTCACCAGGCTCCGCCGTCCCTAGGATTCTCCAGGCAAGAATACTGGAGTGGGTTGTCATTTCCTTCTCCAGTGCATGAAAGGGAAAAGTGAAAGTGAAGTCTCTCAGTCGTGTCCGACTCTTAGCAACCCCATGGACTGTAGCCTACCAGGCTCCTCTGTCCATGGGATTTTCCAGGCAAGAGTACTGGAGTAGGGTGCCATTGCCTTCTCCAATGAGGTACAACTAAGAGTCCAGAAATAAACCCTTGCAGTTATGATCAACTGAGTTTTAAAACGTGTGCCAAGAAAAACAATGGAAGAAAGAATAGCCTTTTCAACAAATGGTACTGGAACACCTGGATATCTCGTGTTGAAGAACAATGCTGGAACTCTGTCTTACACCATATAAAAATTAACTCAAGACAGATCATAGACCTAAAATCATACAACACTTAGAAGAAAACAAAGGAAATCTTCGTGACCTTTGATTAAGTAATGGTTTCTTCGATATAACTACAAAAACACAAGTGACAAAGGAAAAACAGATTAAATGAACTTCACCAAAACTTAAAACTTAAGTACTTCAAAGGACACCATCATTTTGGGGGATCTAATACACACACAGTGATTACAGTTAACAAGACTGTATGATATACTTGAACTTTGCTAAGAGAATAGGCTGTAAATGTTCTCACCACATAGACATACACAAAGATAATTATGTGACATGATGCAGGTGTTAGTTACAGCTATGGTATTAATCATTTTGCAATATACAAGTGTATCAAACCAACAAATTGTACACATTAAACTTACACAATGTTAATGCCAATTATGTCTCAATACAGCTGGGGAGGAAAAGATACCATCAAGTTAGACAACAGAATGGGAGAAAATATTTGCAAATCCTTTGTCCAACAAGGGACTTGTATTCAGAACATAAAAGAACTCTTAGACAAATAATCCAAATTTTTAAATGGGCAAAAGTTGTGAATAGGAAGTTCTCCAAAGAGGATATACAAATGACCAATAAGCACATGAAAAGATATTCAACACTGTTGGTCATTAGGAAAATGCACATCAAAACCATAATGAGAAAACACAGCCACTAGGATGGCTACAGTCAAACAGTCAGACAATAACAAGTATTATCAATGATATGGAGAAACTAGAACCTCACACATTGCTGTTAGGAATGCAAAATGGTGCAGGCACTTTGGAAACAGTTCAGAAATCCCTCAAAATGTTAAAAAAAAAAAAAAAAAGTGACCATGTGATCCAGCAATTCCACACTAGGTGTAACCAAGAAAACTGAAAACAAACATCCATAGAAAGCTTTGTACAAATATGTACATAGCAGAGTTATTTCATAATAGCCAAAAAGCAGAAATAATCCAAATGTCCATCAACTGATGAATGGAGAGGCAAAGTGTTGTATATGTATAACTGAGTATTATTTAGCAATAAAAAAGGAATGAAGTATTGATAAAACAAAGATGAACTTTAAAATCATCATGCTAAGTGAAAAAAATCAGAGACAAAAGCCACAAATTATAATTTCATTTATAGGAGATATTCAGAATGGTCAAATCCATAGAGAAAGAAAGAAGATCAGTAGTCTAGGGACTAAAGGGAGTGACTGCTAATGGGTACTGTGTTTTACTTCTGGTGACGAAAATGTTCTGCAATTAGTGATGGATTCACAACTCTGATTTTGCTGAAAACCCCAAAACACTAAACACCACTAAAAACACTTTAAAAGGGTGAGATTTATGGTCTGTGAATTATAGGTTAATAAACTTCTTATTTAAAAATAATAATAATAGGCAATGTTGGCTGGCTATTCTCACACTAATTTTTACAGGGGAGACACCTGTAGCTTTGTTGCTGTTACTTAGTTGCTCAGTCATGTCCAACTCCTTTGTGACCCCATGATTAGGTTCCTCTGTCCATGGGGATTCTCCAGGCAAGAATACTGGAGTGGGTTGCCATTTCCATCTCCAGGGGATCTTTTCAACCCAGCAGTCAAACCCAGATCTCTTGCGTTGGCAGGCAAGTTCTTTAGCACTGAGTCACCTGGGAAGCCCACCTGCAGCTTGGACCAGAACAAAAAGAACAGGACTCCTTCCAAAATCCCCAAGAGCCTTGTTTGTTCTGGAGTCCATGCATTTACTGCAACACCATTCCCTCCAGATTTTAACAATGCTAATGATAAAGATGATGATACTGAGCAATCTATCAGGCATGGTTTTAGGATGATGGGGAGAGAGGGAAGAGAAAGTGGCAAAGAGAAGAATAAAGCACAGATCAGTTCAGTTCAGTTCAGTCACTCAGTTGTGTCCGACTCTGCGACCCCATGAATCGCAGCACGCCAGGCCTCCCTGTCCATCACCAACTCCCGGAGTCCACCCAAACCCATGTCCATCGAGTCGGTGATGCCATCCAACCATCTCATCCTCTGTCGTCCCCTTCTCAGCCTGCCCTCAATCTTTCCCAGCATCAGGGTCTTTTCCAATGAGTCAGCTCTTCACATCAGGCGGCCAAAGTATTGGAGTTTCAGCTTCAACATCAGTCCTTCCAATGAACATCCAGGACTGATCTCCTTTAGGATGGACTGGTTGGATCTCCTTGCAGTCCAAGGGACTCTCAAGAGTCTTCTCCAACACCACAGTTCAAAAGCATCAATTCTTCAGCGCTCAGCTTTCTTTATACTCCAACTCTCACATCCATACATGACCGCTGGAAAAACCATAGCCTTGACTAGACAGACCTTTGTTGGCAAAGTAATGTCTCTGCTTTTTAATATGCTAAGTTGGTCATAACTTTCCTTCCAAGGAGTAAGCGTCTTTTAATTTTATGGCTGCAATCACCATCTGCAGTGATTTTGGAGCCCAGAAAAATAAAGTCAGCCACTGTTTCCACTGTTTCCCCATCGATTTGCCATGAAGTGATGGGACCGGATGCCATGATCTTCGTTTGTTGAATGTTGAGTTTTAAGCCAACTTTTTCACTCTCCTCTTTCACTTTCATCAAGAGGCTCTTTAGCTCCTCTTCGCTTTCTGCTGTAAGGGTGGTGTCATCTGCATATCTGAGATTATTGATATTTCTCCCGGCAATCTTGATTCCAGCTTGTGCTTCCTTCAGCCCAGCGTTTCTCATGATGTACTCTGCATATAAGTTAAATAAGCAGGGTGACAATATACAGCCTTGATGTACTCCTTTTCCTATTTGGAACCAGTCTGTTGTTCCATGTCCAGTTCTAATTGTTGCTTCCTGACCTGCATACAAGTTTCTCAAGAGGCAGTTCAGGTGGTCTGGTATTCCCATCTCTCAAAGAATTTTACACAGTTTACTGTGATCCACACAGTCAAAGGCTTTGGCAATAGTCAATGAAGCAGAAATAGATGTTTTTTCTGGAACTCTCTTGCTTTTTCGATGATCCAGCAGATGTTGGCAATTTGATCTTTGGTCCTCTGCCTTTTCTAAAACCATCTTGAACATCTGGAAGTTCACGGTTCATGTACTGCTGAAGCCTGGCTTGGAGAATTTTAAGCATTACTTTACTAGCATGTGAGATAAGTGCAACCGTGCGGTAGTTTGAGCATTCTTTGGCATTGCCTATCTTTGGGATTGGAATGAAAACTGACCTTTTCCAGCCCTGTGGCCACTGCTGAGTTTTCCAAATTTGCTGGCATATTGAGTGCAGCACTTTCACAGCATCATCTTTCAGGATTTGAAATAGCTCAACTGGAATTCCATCACCATAGCTTTTTGTAATTTCATATCTCTGATTTCTTTTTCTACTCTAGAGAATCACTTGAACTTGTGTTCAAAGCAGCATGTTGGACCATAACAAAAAGAAAAAGGATCCTTCCAAAATCCCCAAGAGCCTTGTTTGTTCTGGAGTCTATACATCTACTAAACACCATTTCTTATAGACTTTAACAATGCAACTGCAAAGGTTTTTTAATTCAGTGCTGTTTGCAACACTGAAAAACTAAAAAGAACCTCAATTATCGGGAAATAGTGTTATCAACTATTGTATTGTTTCAACATCCTCTGTTGAACTCTGTAAGCTTTTTAAAAGGTAAAAAAATCTCAACAAACTATCTCAAGTCATACTAAATGACAGCAAAACAGTCAGTGTGCTATTCCTTTAAATCACAATACAAAAGAGGTATTTCTATGGGCTTCCCTGATAGCTCAGACGGTGAAGAATCTGCCTGCAAAGCAGGAGACTGGGACTCAGTCCCTGGGTCAGGAAGATCCCCTGGAGAAGGGAATGACAGCAAAACAAATCAGTATGCTATTCCTTTAAATCACAATTCAAAAGAGGTATTTCTACATGAATATAAAATCATAAATAACTGCACAGAGAAGATCTAGAAGGATATACAACAAAGTTCTAACAGTGGTTCCCTCTAGGGAGAAGAGTAAGATTTGTGGAAGGTTGACAGGGCTTGCTCTATGGGAATTATCTGAATATACAACATGCAAAATTCATCTATTAAGAACCAAAATAGTCACTATTACCAGTGTTTCATAATGGTTTATACAAACAGGTATTGTGTGCAGAAACACCTTCATATAATCTTATTTAGTCCTCACAATGCAGAAAATGGGTTTCATAACCCTCATTTTACAGATGACAAAACTGAATTTCAGAATGATTAAGTGGTTTGCTGAAGGCCAAACAGGTAATGATAGTGGTCGAGCTGCCTTCACATTCAGGTCTATACCTAGTACTCTATTACCTCATGACAACCTGTACAAACCAGTACTGGTCCTGGGAGAGATTGATATAATTGTGTAAAAACGTGCAGATCTGCGTTTTTTAATCAGAGTAAAAATAATTGCTGAAATGTATTATTTTAAAATTTTTTTATTTCATATTGGAGTACAGTTGACTAACAATGTTGTGTTAGTTTCAGGTGTATGGCAAAGTGATTGAGTTATACATTAATAACAAATTTAAAGCGGAGATGAAATTACATGGAACAGATGGGACAGAAATCAGATGTGTTTAAACTCCAAAGAGGAAAGGCTTTAGCAGCTGTATTGCCATAAGCAAGAGTTATTGACCTAGTAAGACTGGAAGACTTAGAAAATGACTGCCAAGACATAGAAGCTGCTCAAAAAAAAAAAGAACATGTAAGAAATAAAATACCAACCATAAGAATTTTACTACAGGTCAACAATTAAATCTGTTTAGAAGCTTCTGATTAATTAATATATGTAACTGACAAATAGAGTAATTGTGATGGATCGTGCATGTACAACGAACACTGAAAGAAGTGAAGAAAAATATTACCTGATTTTTATATTCTTCACTGGCTGCTTAGAAGCTCCCACTGCATCTATGTTTGAAGAATCCACTTAAGCAGAAGCATTCTTCATTTATTCAGTAAAAGTGGATTTAACAACTGCTTTATGACAAGTACAGTGCTGGTATCCCTGCCCTTGAGGAGCTCTAAGTCATAATAATAACAAGATAATGTGATTGATAACACAACTAACATCTATAAAAAGAACTACAGGACTCCATAAGATCTTCTGGAAACGTGTGTACTGGAGTGGGGAGTGGGCAGTGAGTGGGTAATAGCCTCTAATCTCATATCGGAGGACAGGATCTCCACACTGTCAAGGACTGACGAATGCTGAAAAGACACAGTGGATTTTAAAACAACTCTTCTAAATGCATTCTGAAAATCATCAACATCATTTCTAAATGATTAGAAACATACAAAGGGCCAATATATTTGTGCATTCCAAATTAAAATCACCTAGAATACTGCACCTAGGAGGTACAATAGGGCAGCCTACTTAAGCATGTTTTTTAAAAGAGAGGCACTAAGAGGACTTAATAACACTGAAGATCAAAAAAGTCCTGCTTTCCATACAGAAATACAGTAGTGATATAACATACTAGCTATAAATCCTAAGCAACCATCAAAAAAACTCTGAGGAGTCTAAGGAAGACACAACTCTGCCGGCCTCCCCTGGTTTCACCCACTTAACAGGCCATGTGTTCAGCAGCCAGAGATTTATCACAAGAGTATTTTTTTACTGGCTTCTATCAGTGATGAAGGTTGTCTAGGAACAGGAGCACAAAACTGAAAATGTACAAGAAAGCTACATTAAGCAATTAGAAAAAAAAAATTTAACCCACCTTACTGTCTTTCTTTTGTATCTAACAATATCAAACCCACTTCACAAAATGGAAGAGGAAGAAAAATACTGAGACTGGAACAAAAGAAGTTCTCGCCATCAGGCAATTTGGGAAGAGAAAAGGAAAACGAAGCAAAGGAAAGTAAGAATGAAGCTGTCCTCTAACAAACAAGCCTGGTCAATGGTACTAAGTTTTTCATTGACTTACTTACTCTCAGTTGAAAATTAATTTCATATTACCTTACATACATTTAACAATGGAAGGAAAAATTGATTTAGACCATATTGGCTAGGGAAGAAAAGCAAATCAAGTTTCACAGGGTATTTCAATACCTTCGTTTTGCAGCCCAAGTTACTTGAAGCAGTAAGCCTATTTTTGAACGGGGACATGGAAGAGAACACCACAGGAACTGAAGAGGCAGCTAAGTTCCACATGTTATCACGTACAAAAACCAACCCTAGCAACAAGTACTTCTGAGTCAGGAAGAGACTGCTTAACAACCACAGATCATCATTCTGCGTCCAAACCATACAAGGCTCAAGGTACCCAAAGATAAGAGGACTTATAAGGGATACGAACCTGGTGGTATCTAATAACACAGTCCCAACAGAAAGTGCAATAGGTAACTGGCAAACTAAACTTTCACACTACTATATGCTGTGCTGTGCTTAGTCGCTCAGTCATGTCTAACTCTTTGCAACCCCATGGACTGTAGTCCACCAGACTCCTCTGCCTATGGTGATTCTCCAGGCAAGAATACTGGAGTGTGTTGCCATTTCCTTCTGCACGGGATCTTCCCAACCTAGGGATCGAACCCAGGTCTCCCGTACTACAAGAGGATTCTTTACCATCTGAGCCACCAGGGAAGCCCATAATAAAACAAAACATAAAGTAATTCATCCCACCTCCCCAACAAGAAAACTTAAAGCCAATACCTCTTTGCTACATTCACCACTTCCACCCCAAATATCCCATTTTTTTTTAAGAGCCAGTTCATTTTGGGGGTGCTTTATCTCAGCCCTAGGGCTGGTTGCTATTATAATTTTATAATATTAATTTATATTAAAATTAATTTTATATTAATGATATATTATCATCTATCGATCACATTATTACAGTATATCTGTTACATCTGTTATTCCTTAGAGTTCGCTCTACTCGTTACAAGCCAATCCCTTATTACTTTGATCTGCTGTTACAGTAAATAATTCTTTATGTTAAATTCCTTGTTTAAATTACTTATAGTCTCTTTGTCCTGATTGGACCCAGACTGGTACAGATGAGCTGAAACAAAATGCTAATAGCCACTGATTTCACACAGGACAGTCATTATGTTTCATATTCTCTATACATTATCACTCTGTATTCTCACTAAAACTCTATAATATATCTCTCAACAGTAAGAAAACAGGCTTAGAAAATGAAGCAATTTGTTTATGATAATGCAAATCCAGGTTGGTCTGACACTCCAGTCCCTGCTGGTTCCCTACTATAACATTTATTTTTCTTCACAGAACCTAGCAACACTTTTTAAAGAACTAAACATCTATGTCCTGGAGAAGAATGAACAAAGCAGTTCTGCCTGCTATACTTAGAAAGGGCAGCTTCCAAGGTTGGCCTTGACTGGTGCCTGGAAACTTATTAGATTTCAGGAGGGTTCTATTCCCAGAACCAGTTAAGAGTGGCTCACTGTGCCTAAATTGTGCAAACCATATGGTTGATGCTGAACACTGCTTTCCCTCTGGGAGTCAAGAATCCGAGCACATGCTAAGCAGAGGGTGCCTAAGTGTACAACCCTTCCCAGCCATGCCCCAGAAAGAAAAATTCCCCCACTAAGGCTCTAATGAGCTTCCCCGGTAGACAACATTGCCACCACTGGCTGAAGCAGAGAAGCACACCCCGTGTGACTCCACTGAGAGGAAAGCTGGATGGAATCTGATTTCTTCTGCACTTCACCACCATGCACTTTTTCCCTTGGTGATTTTGTTTTGTATCCTCACTTCTATAAATCATGGCCATGAGTATATCTAGACACTGAATTCTGTAAATCCTAGCGAATCAGTGGAGCTGGGGTAGTCTTGAGGACCTCCTAATACAGCCTGTGACATGCCAAGTATTTTATTAAATGCAGAGGACACAAAGATGAATGGGGCCTTTGCCCTGAAGGAATTTTACAGTCTATTTAAATTTCCCTTCTTTCACTTCTCTGATCTTCACTTCTCAGTCTGTTCACCACTTAAAATAGATTAGATACATTTCCTTGAGCTAAATCTCATTCTTGCTACTGAAATGATGCTAAATATTTAATAAGTCCATCAGGCAAAATCTGAGATACAAAGCTCTAATAAACTCGAAGGCCACACATATTTTCTTTTTTACTTTCCCCATCGTATTGTGTTCCTCATTAAAAATAAATTGACAAACCCTTGTACACTGCTGGTAGAAATATAAAATGGTGCAGCTGCTACAGAAAATTGTTTGGCAGCTCTTCAAAAAGTTAAACATAGAACTACCACATGGCCCAGTAATTCCACTTAGGTATATTCCCCAAAGAATTAAAAACAAGTACTCATGCAAGCACTTGTACACACTATGCAAAAGAGCTGAAAGGGGGAAATAACATAAATGTCCATCAATGAACAAATAAATTATTGTATATACATACAAAAGAATATTATTTGGCTATAAAAAGGAATGAAGTGCTGAGATATGCTATAACATGAATGAACCTTGAAAATATGATGGTATATGAAAGATGCCAGACACAAAAGGTCAGTTCAGTTCAGTTCAGTTCAGTCGCTCAGTCGTGTCCGACTCTTTGCGACCCCATGACTCGCAGCACGCCAGGCCTCTCTGTCCATCACCAACTCCCGGAGTCTACCCAAACCCATGTCCATCGAGTCGGTGATGCCATCCAACCATCTCATCCTCTGTCGTCCCCTTCTCCTCCTGCCCCCAATCCTACCCAGCATTAGGGTCTTTTCCAATGAGTCAACACTTCGCATGAGGTGCCCAAAGTATTGGAGTTTCAGCTTCAACATCAGACCTTCCAATGAACACCCAGGATTGATCTCTTTTAGGATGGATTGATTGGATCTCCTTGCAGTCCAAGGGACTCTCAAGAGTCTTCTCCAACACCACAGTTCAAAAGCATCAATTCTTCAGCGCTCAGCTTTCTTCACCATCCAACTCTCACATCCATACATGACCACTGGAAAAACCATAGCCTTGACTAGACGTACTTTTGTTGGCAAAGTAATGTCTCTGCTTTTAAATATGCTATCTAGGTTGGCCATAACCTTCCTTTCAAGGAGTAAGCGTCTTTTAATTTCCTGGCTGCAGTCACCATCAGCAGTGATTTTGGAGCCCAAAAAAATAAAGTCTGACACTGTTTCCACTGTTTCCCCATCTATTTCCCATGAAGTGATGGGACCAGATGCCATGATCTTAGTTTTCTGAACGTTGAGCTTTAAGCCAACTTTTTCACTCTCCTCTTTCACCTTCATCAAGAGGCTCTTCAGTTCTTCTTCACTTTCTGCCATAAGGGTGGTGTCATCCGCATATCTGAGGTTATTGATAATTCTCCCGGCAATCTTGATTCCAGCTTGTGTTTCTTCCAGCCCAGCGTTTCTCATGATGTACTCTGCATGTAAGTTAAATAAGCAGGGTGACAATATACAGCCTTGACGTACTCCTTTTCCTATTTGGAACCAGTCTGTTGTATTATGCAACTCCATTAATATGAAATATCAAGAATAAGCAAATTTCTAGAGGCAGAAAGCAGATTGGTGGTTTCCAGAGACTGGAAGGAAGGGGAAAGTGACTGCTTAACAGGTGTGGGGTTGTTTTGGGGTGATAAAAATGTTTGGAACTAGAAGGGGTGGTGGCTGTACCATATGTGAATGTACTAAAGAAAACCAAACGGTTCACTTTTAAAAGGTTAATTTACATGTTATATGAATCTCATCTCAAAAAAAATTTTTGCAAAGCACTACAGTATATAATATGGCGATAATGATGCTATTTGCATGGGTACTTGTAGCTTGAAAAAAAAAATCAACAGTGACTACAATAGACATAGATTCAAAACTGTGTTCTATCTCCATATACACCCTAGAAAACTATCTGAAAACTCAAGGTGGTTCTAGGATATGATACAGTAGAGTATGTATAACTGATGCAGTAGGGTATGTATAAATTTTCTTCTAAAACCCATAGAAAATAAAATTATAACATTACTATACAGTATAGTTATTATAACTATATTATAATTATGAAATAATATTATATATTACTTTGAATAGCATGCATGCACAAATATAATCAATATTTTAAAGACATTTGCCTATTTCATCAACATCCCTAAAAATTTACATATTTTGGTAGGCTGGTCTTTTCAATGGAAAAACAATTTAAAGCCTTATATTCAGGGTTTCCTCATATTCAGGCATTTACAGCACATATACATAACTTATTTTTTCTCTTAAGTCTAGAAGGATGTATCCCAAAATGTTTAGTGATCATATGTCTTGGTGTTGAGGCGGGTTTATAGAGTGGTATATGTATTTTTTTCTTTTCCCTATCTGTATTTTCTAATTTTTCAACAATGAATACATATTATTTTCACTCAAAACCATCAAAAAATAGGCCTTTTTATTTGAACCAATAGGTTCACTGATGGTGTCTCAGATGGTGAAGAATCTGCCTGCAAGGCAGGAGATCCGGGTTTGATCCCTGGGGAGGGGAAGATTCCCTGGAGAAAGGAATGGCAACCCACTCTAGTATTCTTGCCTGGAGAATCCCATGGACAGAGAAGCCTGGTGGGGTACAGTCCATGGGGTCGCAAAGAGTCGGACACAACTGAGCAGCTAACACTTTCAAGGATTCTGTAAAAATTAAATGAGATAATACACATAAAGCCTTTAACACAGTACTCAGAATGTTATAAGTATGCAACAAACATTAGGTAAAATGGATATTATCAGGTTTCTGTTTTTGAAAGTATTCCTCAGGAAACATCTTTCATTACCTACAGCAAAAGCATTTACCTTACTCCAGGCCTGGGTCACCTGAATCAAGCCTAAATAACTGTAACAGTTTCTTAGCTAGTCCAGCAGCCTTAATCCACCTCTTCCCAGTTTTCTCACCACGGCCAGGGTTAATTTGACAAAACCACTCACAGCACTCCCATACTAACGGCTCTCCACTGCTTACATGATCAAGTTCCAAACACTCTAAAATGTGGCCTCACCTGTTCATTTCTTTTTTCTCCCTATTTATTTATTCCCTCAACAAACATTTACTGAGGGACATTCACGTGTCTGGCACTATGGTAGAAACAGAAAGACAAATAAGTTACTGATTCTTTTCTCGAGGAACTCGTAGTCACTAGTCAGAGAGACAGGCATGTAAACAAGCACAACATGAATCATGCAATAAAATGTAAATATTAGGCCCAGAGGGAACAAGTGTACAAGGTTGACGATGGAATGAGAAAATCATGAAGAAATCACAAAGAAGGGACATCACAGGAGGCAAGATCTGGATGGGTTTGAAGATCTAAACTTTACTCAAATGACTTCACACCTAAGGGTGTTCTCCCACATCAACTCAACTCAAGTAAAATCGAGCAAAGTCCTCCTTGCCTTCACAATGCAATTCCTATCTGGCTCAGTATACTTTCAAACTGAGTCAAGACCCATTCATGATTGATTTAAGAGATCTCAATCATTATTATAAAAACAAAAGTTAAAGCAGCAGTTCTCAAACTTTTGGGTCTTTGAATCTCTTTATACTCTTAAAAATTACAAGAGATTCCAGAGAACTTTTGTTTATGGGAGTTAATAAAGATTAGTATTTGCCTATTAGAATCTAAAACTGTAGTTTTAAAACTATTTGTTAATTCATTTTAAAATATCAGTAATAAACCACTATGCTAACATGAAAGTTTTTACAAAAATCAACTGTATTTTGATACAGTCACTATGGAGAACAGTATGGAGATTCCTTAAAAAACTAGGAATAAAACTAACATATGACCCAACTCAGCTGGAAAAGAATCCATCTGCAATGCAGGAGACCTGGGTTCGATCCCTGTGTTGGGGAAGATCCCCTGGAGAATTACATGGACTATAGTCCATGCAGCCGAAAAGAGTCGGACATAACTGAGTGACTTTCACTTCACTTCACTTCACGACCCAACAAACCCACTCCTGGGCATTTAAACCCTGAGGAAACCATAATTGAAAAAGACACATCTACCCCAATGTTACTGCAGCACGATTTACAATAGCTAGGATACGAAAGCAATCTAGATGTCTATCAACAGATGAATGGATAAAAAAGTTGTGGTACATATATACAATGAAATAGTATTCAGCTATAAAAAGGAACACATTTGAGTCAGTTCTAATGAGGTGGATGAACCCAGAGCCTATTATACAGAGTGAAATAAGTGAGAAAGAGAAAAACAAATATCATATATTAACACATATATATGGAATCTAGAAAAGATGGTAGCAGGGCAGCAATGGTGACGCAGACATAAAGAACAGACTTGTGGACACAGTTGGGGACGGAGAGGGTGGGACAACATATACAATGTATATTGAAATATATACATTACCATATGGAAAATAGATAGCCAGTGCTATGTGACAATCTACAGGGGTGGGAGGGAGGTCCAAGAGGGAGAGGACATATGTATACCTATGGCTGATTCATGTAGATATATGGCAGAAACCAAAACAATATTGCAAAGCAATTAGCCTCCGATTAAAAATAAATTTAAAGGAAAGAAACATACAAAAAAATGTACTGAGAACAGTGCTACTGTCATACATTTTTCTGAAAATATCTTTCACAGCCAACTTAATAGAAGATGGCTAAGATACCTGCTTCGCTTTCAATCTGTTGTGATATTTTATTTTGATGAAAGAATATGAAGAAAATTTGGCCTCCTACAGATACGTGTTTGTAAAAAGTAGGAGTACTTTCACATATCTATGGATATTCTTCCTTAATATAATATCAAAACTTGCAAAGTGACAGTTCCTTAAAAGTTACTTGCAGTGTGGCAATGCATATCAGTGAATTTTTCATAAAATCCATTGGCGTGTCCTGTATTTTGAACAATTTTTTTACCTATCATGATTATGTAACATCATGCATTGCTCATTTATAAAATACTGGTTCACTAAATTATAAAGATCTTCTCAATATTGACACATTTCATTATATGACAGCAATGAAACTGGCTTCTTCCCCCCTCTCCTTTAAGTGCAAGACTGTGGTGGTGGAAAAAAAATAATGACTACTAACCAGTACAGTTTGGTGCCAGTGCCTTGACTCACACTAGGATAACCCATCATTGCTTATACATCAGTGCAAATGTCAACATAGTAGGAAAGGCAAAGAACATCTTAATGTTATGAAGAGTTTTGACCTTGAAGACCTCCTAAAAGGTTCTGGTGCACCTTGCAGGGCAGGGGATGGGGGGGGGGGAGCTGTCCATGGACACTTTTTAAGATCAGTATACTGGACTACAATAGAATTTTTCAACAGAAAGAATCAAGTACCTCATGTTTTAATAATAAAGTGAAGTCGCTCAGTCGTGTCCGACTCTTTGCAACCGCATGGACGGTAGCCTACCAGGCTCTGCCGTCCATGGGCTTTTCCAGGCAAGAATATTGGAGTGGGCTGCCATTTCCTTCTCCAGGGGATCTTCCCAATCCAGGGATCGAACCCGGGTGTCCTGCATTGCAGACAGACACTTTATCGTCTGAGCCACCAGGGAATAAGGGTAAGAATTATTCCATGAAATGTGTTTTGGTCACATATATAAACACCTAACTATACTAGCCTGTCATGTAAAATGGATCTCTTATCATGGGTCAAGGTCAAAATCCCACGGTCAAACAACTCTTGTGTTGTGATATTCAGTTGAAACTGCTATTTTGCTGAACTGAAGACTTAAAATCAAACAAACAAACAAACAAAAATCCCTCTAAATTAGCCTCAAGAGTATAAAGGAAATATATCCCCAAAGGATAACTCTGCAGCATTCCAAAATTCCTTTGAGACAGGCTAATCCTTTAGCCCAAAAGGTCAACACAGACATAATAAATTGTATTTTAACTGGCATACAATACCTATTTCAATTTCACTTTTATAATCATTTCATCACTCACATTACTATTCAACATGATTCAGCTCTGTTGCTATTAGCTGAGTGACTTAGGGCAAATTACTCAACCTCGCTGATCTATTATGCCTACACCTTGTAGGGAAGTTAAGATTAGGCATAATATATACAAAGCACCGTACCACCCTCTAGAGGAAAGCTATTATAACAATTTTTATTATATACTTTGAGTTCACAATCCTCCCTTACCTCTCAGTCCCCTAAGATATGCATGGCTGAGTGACAATGGGTCTGTTTCCTACTCTCGCTGTTGCTTCCAATGCCCTACTGTCTACAACTGACAATCCTCTGACCCAAACTCTGCCCCATCTACTTCTGGTGTCCCCAGAGCAAGTCCCCAAACTTCCTCTTATCCTATAAATTTCCTGGTCAGAAAGAAGATAATGCTCATTACAATTCAAAGATCTTCTGATAAATGCCATGTCAATTCTTGCTTGGAACTAGCCTAAAAGACTTCAAATGAAATCATCTGAATTTGTGGTGGTTTTTTTTTTAAAACAGCAATTTTTTAAAAGAGCACACAAACTTCAATTCCTAAAACATATGGTCAATTACTATGAATTCATGAAAGGGCTGTCTCTATCAGATCTCATCACACCTTAATTCTTGAACAAGCTCTACTCCATTATTTCATGGTCTAGGTGTTATTTCCATGATCAGCTGAGGACACTGAGATTCAGAGAGGATGAATGACAAGATCAAGGCCAAACAGCTAATAAGTGGTGGGCCAGAGGCACAAGTATAACTCTATTCTTTCCATTACTCGGTGATTTAGTCCAGAAAAGTGTTTATTTCCAGGTTAGGCAACAGGGAAGGGAAGTGCAAGCTCAAACTGGCTTAGCCTGACTGTTTCTCTTCTACCAATGAGAGTAACAGAGATAATCCAATTTCGGGGGGAGGAGGGGGCTTCCCAGGTGGCGCAGTGGTAAAGAATCTACCTGCCAATGCAGGAGATACAAGAGACGCAGGTTTGATCCTTGGGTTGGGAAGATTCCTTGGAGTAGGAAATGGCAAACCACTCCAGTATTCTTGCTTGGAAAATTCCATCAACAGATGAGCCTGGGGAGCAATAGTCCATGGGGTCACAAAAAGTAGAATATGACTGAGAAGAAGCATGAGCACAATCTATCTTTTAACTTGGAGTTATCACCTCATTGGTAGAAGAAAATCAGTGTTTCTTAAATTTTAACATGCATACAGGTCACTGCAGGGTATTCTGTTAAAAATGCAGATTTTGATTCAGTGGATTTGGTGGGGTACCTGAGACTGTATTTCTAGTAAAATCTCAGGAAATGATGACACGTCTAGTGCTGGGGCCATACTCAAAGCAGATTAAACGCAGTGGTTCTCAAACCTGGCTGCTCTTCACAATCATCTGGGAATCACTGAACAATTACAGATTCCCAAGGCCCTCCCTCCTGGACGTTCAGAGGTGTCTGAAATCATCTACTTCATAATTTGTAATTCAAAGAAATGTATAATTATTAATGACAAAAGCCAAAGCAAGCACTGATTGAGCATATACTAAATGTTTAAGTGTTTCTCGTATTAGTTTACTTACCCTCAGCACCACACTGTAAGGTTGGTACTCATAGCACTACCACCCCTGTTTCAGACATAAGGAAACCAATGCACCATGAGACTGCTACCTGTCCAAGGTCAGTGATTGAGTACTGCAGACCTAAGTCAATCTGGCTCCTCAATCTGTGCCCTCAGACACACCACAGAACACTCTTCTTCCTCATATGCTGTCATCAATCATGTAGCCACTGCTAAATTACATAATCTACGAGTTTTTGATCTGAAAATGAAAATGCCTTCAGAAACTAAACCTATGACTTTAAATATCCTTAACTGGGACAAAAGCTCATCATTTGAACACAGATTTGATTTTTTGACAACCCCAAATCAGGAAAAGCCAATTCAAAGAAAGCCAGCATCTGATCAAGCTGGGTATTCTTTTTAAATAAAAAATGCAGTGTCAGATATTAAAAATGTTTTCCTCATCACTCATCTCTGAAGCTGATTCCAAAGGAGAGTTTTTTATGTTTTGCGCAGTGGTTATATCACCACAGTCAAAGTAACTATTTTGAAGGACAATATTCACCTGGATGCACAGATTCAGTTGTATTTGTTTTTTAGAATATTTGGCCCCTCAGTCATTCCAAAAGAAACACATCTGCCCTTCAGCATCAGTACAGACACGCACGCGTATGTTCAGAATGACTATCCTGAAGCATGTAGTTTTCTGCTCCAAAAGCAGTGGTTTTTCTTCCAGATTTTTAAAAAATAAACACTGTGCTTTATTTATACACACCCATTCATAGAAAAATAAATACAACAATCAAGCATTAATAATAAAGCACTGAACTGCATGCAGCACCATAAAAGGCATCCTACAAAGGCAACTATAGATCCAAAATAGGTGCACAAATACCCTCACATACAAGGGATAAAAGCACACACAAATACTACAGGGAACAGAACTCTAAAAAGGTATTATATTTCTACATCCAGATTAGCTCCTTTGTTACATGACTATATTCTTTCAACAAAGAAAATATTCTGCAAATTCAGAATGATTTACAGATTTTTAAAAAGCAGGCATTAACGCAGATCAGCACGATTCCACACAACCAACCTCTCTGCTTGAAATGGACTCCCCACACCTTAGTGAAGCCACAATTCCCTTGCACAAACTCCCATCCACCACCCCCCACGCACACCCAACTCCCCACCAACCTCACAGGGGTTCCTGGGCTGGTCCATGGAATCTGATGACATCACTCTCTCTTCCTTCCTGGAATTCTAAACCCTGCTGCTCTCCCCTTGCACACAGCTACCATCTCCATGGCAACCTCACCTCCTCCTGCTTCCCTATTGGCTTCATGGAGCAGGATACACAAAAAGGTTTTCCGTTCTCCCCTCACCACCCGCCCCCAAAAAATGATGCTTTCAACAGGAACCTGTGCTAAATTTAGCTACTTGGGATTCAGAGTCCTATGACTAAGAAAACACAGAGAAATATCCTCCTTCCTGCATTCCACCCTCCTCCTTCCAACCCCACCCCAAAGTGGCTGCTTCACCCCCTCCTCTCTGGCCCCCAACCCAAAGCAAGTAATGGTATCTGCTAAGCATTAAAAACATCTGGACCATCCCACATATAAGGCTGGCACAGAGAAAATTCTCACAGCCTCCTCTTCTTGCAAAAGAACAAAAATAAAACTACACATAGGTCAAAAAACCAGTTAGGACATGTCACAGACTGAGGTATCAGTCTTCTGCTGTTTCCTTCCATCCCAAGCCAAGGATCCCAAACTCTGTGCCTAGAGGCAGAATTCCTAAGTCTCTATCCACTTAGAAGACCAATTTTCTTCCTATTTGCTTGATATTATTTCCTCCAGCAGAGGGAAAACAGGAGGAGGAAAAGAGGAGAGAAATGAAGTTGAAAGACTGCACACTTCAGGGACCAAACATGCTAATCCTAGAACCACAAATCCTGGGTCAAATTTTCCATCCCAGAGACTGACCTGCTATGTAAACTGAAGCAAGTTCTGACATCCCTCACTTCAAAAGAAGCTCCCACACAGGGATGTTATAAGAACTACTGACAAAATTAATGTAAAGTAGTTTAAGTCCCTGGGCCAAAGGGACTGAACAGAGAGTAAGCTGACATCTCAGTAGTAGTGAAATTCTTGTGGACATTAATGGAAATCAATGATCCACAAAGGAAGAACATGCCAACTTCTAAAAAATTATCGTTTCATAATCACAGATACAGCACAAAGTACACATAATTTCTTGAATCACAGAAAGCTCCCCCAAAGGTCTCTACTTCTAGTAAAATCTAGCTGATTTTTGACTAGTTCTCAACTTTGGAGCTTGCCCTGCCCTTTCTTTGCATAGTCCTAACTTGAAATTTGAAACTGCCACTCACTTTCCCTAAATGACTCAATATGGACCAAGGTTTCATTTTCCAGTGCAGCTGCCCATTTCTAGGGAAGTAACTTTTTCTCAGAGCCATATTTGATAGCTAAACGCTGAGTCAACCCAGTGGCCAGTCATGTATGACTCTAAAGGACAAAGCATTTATTGTAACCAAGTATAAGGCTCCAAGCAGGTCAGAGCCTTATAGTATAAAAGGGATTGGATTAAAATAAGACACACCCAGAAAAACTGTGTTTTGGGTTTGCAGGGCAGGGACTCTGCTCCAGGGCACCAACTCTCCAGTGAAAAAACAGACATGAAAGGAAAATTATTTCATGCAATAAGAAATAGTCATTTGCCCCAAACAGAATTTAAACAATTTGGAACTTTCAGCAAAGTCCAAGTGCCCCACTAGTTAACACACAGGCATCCAGAATAAGCTTCACAACTGCTACACAGGACAGCAAAGGACATAGTATTTGCTAATAAACAACTGAAACTCACATGCGGAGACGGATAAGGGGAGGAGGAGATGGAAGAGGAACACAGCGTGATATGTCCATCTCTGAGATTTCTGCTTCCTTATCTCACTCCATGTGGACTCCATAACAAACTATTACGTAACAAACTATTGCCTGGTCAGATGGTTCCACAGGCTAAATATGATGAACCCTCTTCTAACAATTCCCCTTAATGCTCTTAAAAACAAACAGAAGGTCACTTACTCTACTCCACAATGGGAAGATTGAAGCACAGTTTCCAAGACTGCCCATCCAATCAACTACAGAGCTTGACTTACATTAGCTATCATCACGAAATCTATCAACAGTGGCCTGGACTAAGCTGACTTACTGCAAATAAAACTGTGTTTATCTACCCCTTTCATTCAAACACCCATTAAAGTGCACTTATCATATGCCAGAGGTTTTATATGGACTGTTATTAACTCTAAAAAATAAATAAAAAACTACAAGTTGCATATATTCTTACCTCTCTTAGCACACAGAGAAACAACAATTCCAGAGATGTCAATGTGACCACGATCATATAACTCATTATTTAATTTTTTTAAAAGCCAAGATTCTAACCTGGATCGGTTTGAACTCACAGCCTGTATCTTTTCTGCTTGGCCTCCCATTTATAGACAGTTGGGGGTGGAAAGAAACAGTCAGAAATCACTGTGAATCTGTGTTTTCTTATATCATCAATAAAATACAGGCTGCTTAACATCAAGGTCAAAGTCACACTTTTTAGCTAACACTAACAGTTTTAAACCCTGAGCAGGCACTCCATACCTATTCATTTCTTAATCTAATCCTATTAGTCTAAACTTCTGGACAAATGGTAACGATTCTACTCACATCTTTTAAAATTAAAATTGGCTTGAGAAATTACATGCTGAAGTGAAATGATAAAACTTCAGATAACATATTCTGGAATTTAACTTTATAATATTCGAGATGAACAAAATTATCACTGACTAATGCCTACACTGGCCCAATTATAACATTCTGATGCTGACACAGTCTCATCTGCTGGCTTTAATCTGTAAACCCTATGCAGTCAAGATCTATACGTTAGATTTATGATTTCTAAATTCTGCACATAGAACCAGAACATTTCAAAGTGTTTCTCCAGGGATTCCACTAAAATTCTATCAGCTGTTAGAGGACAATGCTAAACAGGCCAAGGTTACATGTCTGATACCCATGTGAACCAGTTAGCATCACTCTCTCCTCCTGTCACAATATGCCCTCTGCTGTAAATACACACTCCTGGGTTTACTGAAAAATTAACACAAAGTATCACTACTTCTGAAGAAAGTTAAAAAGTATCTAACAATATCAAATGTTATAATTAATTTCTAATCTGCAGAGAACAGCTATTGTCTTTCAGAAAATATGCCCAATCATTCATCCTTTCAATATTTATTGAACCTCTACCACAGGTCAGTTGATAAATCTCAAAAGGCTAGTACCAGAAGACAAATAAATAGTTATGTGTGGCATGTGACATGGCAGAGACGAATATATATGGTAAAGTGAGAGGACATGAGAGACATGGGGACCTCTAGCAAGCATCATGGGAAAGGAATTTCAGGAGTTCCCTGAGATAGGTAAGGGCCTTCCAGGGAGAGAGAATGCATTTTTACGATGGTATGGTCAGAAGACAAGATGGAAAACTTAGGAGGACTTTCAAGTATTTAACTAGGCCAGACTGAGAGCTGAGAGAGATGACCTACTGGGAGAAGTCAATGCAACAGGATTTTCTACCTCAACCAGGTTAGGTTTTCCTAAACTGCCTTACTGTGAGTTAACTTCCAGAGTAAAGGAGGGAAATTTTTTTAATATCATGTGAAGAGTTCCTATCTTTTTAGTTGCCATGATAAAGGTCAATAAAAAGCCTCTCCACAGCAAAAAAGAAACCACCAACAAAATGAAAAGGCAACCTACCGTACAGAAGAAGAGATTTGCAAATCATATATCTGACAATATATAATATCAGATGAGGTTAATAACCAAAACACATAGAGAACCCGTATCTGGTGGGGTTAATATCCAAAATATATAAAGAACCCATACAACTCAATAGCAAAACAACAATCTGATTATAAAATGAGAAGGGGATCTAAATAGACATTTTTCCAACGAAAACCTACAGATGACCAACAGGTACATGAAAAGCTGCTCAACATTCACAGATCATCAGGGAAATGCAAGTCAAAACCTCAATGAAGTATCATCTCACACCTGGTAGGATGGCTATTATCAGAAATACAAGAAATAACAAGTGTTGGCAAAGATGTGGAGATAAGGGACCCTTTGTGCACTGCTGGTGGGAATGTTAACTGCTGCACACACTATGGAAAACAGTATGGAGGTTCCTCAAAAAATTAAAAATAGGACTACCATATGATCTAGCAATTCCATGTCTGGGTATTTATCCGAAAGAAACAAAAGCACTGTACTAATTCTAAAAGTATCCACATGCCCAAGCTCACTGCAGCATTATTTACAAAAGCCAAGACATGGAGACAACCCAAGTATCCACTGATAGATGAATGAATGAAGAAAATGTGATGTATAAATATATACAATAGAATATTATTCAGCTATAAAAAGAAGGAAATCTTGATGTCTGCAACAACAAAGATGAACCTTGAGGGCATGAGGGTAAGTGAAAAAATTCACACAGAGAAAGATAAACACTGTAAGATCTCACTTACATGGGCAAACTTAAACAAACAAAACAAAACAAAAATCCTAACAGAGAACAGATTGGTGGTTGGGGTGAGAGATGGGGGAAGGTGGTCAAAAGGTACAAACTGTCAGTTATAAAGTAAATAAAAAATGGGGATGTAAACAGACAGCATGATGACTACAGTTAATTATACTGTACTATATATCTGAAAGTTGTTAAGAGAGTATGCTGCTGCTGCTAAGTCACTTCAGTCGTGTCCGACTCTGTGCGACCGCATAGATGGCAGCCCACCAGGCTCCTCTGTCCCTGGGATTCTCCAAGCAAGAATACTGGAGTGGGTTGCCATTTCCTTCTCCATGTTAAGAGAGTACAGATCTTAAAAATTCTTATCACAAGAAAAAAATTTTGTGTGGTGATGGATGTTAACTAGCCATATTATAATGATCATTTGCTACATATACATATTTCAATGTTATATTTCAATTACATCTTAATTTTGTAAAAAGAATAAAGGTTAAAAGGAGGTGCATTCTTCTGAAAATGAAGCCTTCAGTGACTGAGAACATTTAATGAAGAGGTTCTTTTATTTGTAGAGCAAATTCCCATTTTGCTGTTCTGTGAGGCAGAGCGAAAGTTTCCTTATTCTTCTCAGAGAACTGGTTTAAACAGTGATTGATCAGTGGAGTTGATTCATCATTTGAAACTCGGTGGGTTGACTATTTAACAAGCATATTTACATTAATAAAAGAAGCATCTTCATGTCTATACAACATCTCTAATACATAAACACATTAAATGCATGTGGGTACCCACAACCTAAGTATCCCAAGTGGCACAGTGGTAAAGAATACACCTGCCAATGCAGGAGACTCAAGAGACATGGGTTCAATCCCTGGGTCGAGAAGATCCCCTGGAGGAGAGAATGGCAAACCACTCCAGTATTCTTGCCTGGAAAATCCCATGGACAGAGAAGCCTGGTGGGCTACAGTCCATGGCGTGTAAGAGTTGGATACAACTGAGCAACTGAATATACACACAACCTGCCAATTTTGACAGGCAAAGGAGTAGTGTATGTATGAGAGACCCTGATGCTGAGAAAGACTGAAGGCAGGAGGAAAAGGGTTGACAACAGAGAACAAAATGCTTGGATGGCATCACCAACTCAATGGACATGAGTTTGAGCAAACTCAGGAAGATGGTGAAGGACAGGGAAGCCTGGTATGTTGCAGTCCATGGGGTTGCAAAGAGTTTACACAACTTAGCAACTGAACAACAACAACAATGTATGAGAGAGAAAAAGCCGTCTTTAGGCTAAAGCAATCACAGGTCAAAAGTGGAATCTAATTCTTAGGCAAACTTTTTACTGAAGTGACTATATAAACAGAAATGAATGGGAAAAAAAATCAGAAGTACATCAAGGCTGTTACATCAAGTACACCCTGCTTATTTAACTTCTATGCAGAGTACATCATGAGAAACGCTGGGCTGGATGAAGCACAAGCTGGAATCAAGATTGCTGGGAGAAATATCAATAACCTCAGATATGCAGATGACACCACCCTTATGGCAGAAAGTGAAGAAGAACTAAAAAGCCTCTTGATGAAAGTGAAAGAGGAGAGTGAAAAAGTTGGCTTAAAGCTCAACATTCAGAAAACGAAGATCATGGCATCTGATCCCATCACTTCATGGTAAATAGATGGGGAAACAGTGGAAACACTGCAGATGGTGACTGCAGCCATGAAATTAAAAGATGCTTACTCCTTAGAAGAAAAGTGATGACCAACCTAGTTCAGTTCAGTTCAGTCGCTCAGTCGTGTCTGACTCTTTGCAACCCCATGAATTGCAGCATGCCAGGCCTCTCTGTCCATCACCAACTCCCAGAGTCTACCCAAACCCATGTCCATCGAGTCAGTGATGCCATCCAACCATCTCATCCTCTGTCGTCCCCTTCTCCTCCTGCCCCCAATCCTACCCAGCATTAGGGTCTTTTCCAATGAGTCAACTCTTCGCATGAGGTAGCCAAAGTATTACAGCATATTAAAAAGCAGAGACATTACTTTGCCAACAAAGGTCCGTCTTGTCAAGGCTATGGTTTTTCCAGTAGTCATGTATGGATGTGAGAGTTGGACTATAAAGAAAGCTGTGCGCAGAAGAATTGATGCTTTTGAACTGTGGTGTTGGAGAAGACTCTTGAGAGTCCCTTGGACTGCAAGGAGATCCAATCAATCCATCCTAACGGAAATCAGTCCTGAATATTCATTGGATGGACTGATGTTAAAGCTGAAACTCCAATACTCTGGCCACCTGATGCGAAGAACTGACTCATCTGAAAAGACCCTGATGCTGGGAAAGATTGAAGGCAGGAGGAGAAGGGGACGACAGAGGATGAGATGGTTGGATGGCATCATCGATTCAATGCACATGAGTTTGAGTAAACTCCAGGAGTTGGTGATGGACAGGGAGGCCTGGTGTGCTGCAGCCATAGGGTCGCAAAGAGTCGGACACAACTGAGCGACTGAACTGGACTGAAATGAACTGATCAGCACCCTGGAAATCCATCCAGGGCATTGGCAAAGTCACTCCTACCAGCTCACAGGAATGACTGTAACACCACAGATTCAATCTGCCTTTTTTTAAGCTTCATATAAATGAAATCACACATTATGTACTTTGGGGCTGGCTTCTTACACTCCATATCATATTTGTGAAACCATTTCATCTGTTTAACAGAGCAACAGTTCATTCATTGTCAATACTGTCAAGTATTCTGCTTTATAAATATAATTTTAACTTGCTGAAAAATATTTTAGTATCTTTGAAAGGCAACTGTGTTATTTCCAGTTTGGGGCTATTACTAAAAACACTGCTATGTACCTCCTTGTACATATTGTTTGGTGCACATGTGTACACATTTCTGTTGCGTATATCTGGAGTGGAATTGCTGATCACAGGACACACTTACATTCAGCTTTGGTAGACATTTCCTACTGCCTATTTTCCAAAGTTGTTCCAACAAACATCCTCACTAGCAGTGCGTGAGGGCTCCTGATGCCGAACAACCGAATTAACACCTGGTAACGTCTGTCTTTTTCATTTCAGTCATTCTGGAGTTACTGTAGCAGCATCTCACTGTGGTTATTTGCTTTATCCTGAAGATTAATTTGATGATAACCACTTCAGGGGCATTTGGATACCATCTTTTGTGAAGTACCTACCTACGTGTTTTTTTTTTTTTCCTGGCCTGTTCAAAGATTGATTTATAGGACCTCTTTTATATATTGATTTGTAGAAGTTATTTATATGTTGTGGATCTGAGCCAGGCACCTATATTGCAAATATCTTCTCCTACTCTGTGGTATGCCTTTTTATTTTCTTAATGGTGCATTTTAATGAAAAGATAGTGCTAACTGATTCGATGGACTTGAGTTTGAATAAGCTCCGGGGGTTGGTGATGGACAGGGAAGCCTGGCGTGCTGCAGTCCATGGGGTCGCAAAGAGTCAGACACGACCGAGCGACTGAACTGAACTGAATTCTAATGTAGTCAATCTATCATTTTTTCCTTTACAGTTATTATTCATGTCCTGGTTCAAGTAAAGAATATCATGAAGACATTCTCATAGATTTTCTCTACAAACTTTAATAAAGTAACATTTTAAATGCATATTTAAAAAATTTCCAGGCACACCATGTATGTATATAAAGTGCAAAACTGAAGTTTTCCTCCAAAACATAGATCAACTCAAACAATCTGTGAGTTACACACGATCACATTAAATTAAATTTACTGAGCACCTCTTATGTACCCAGGACTGTGTTAGGTGTTACAAGAGATAAAAGCGATATGTAAGAGGTGAGTCCTGACCTAAATGAATATTAACCTTTGTTGTTGTTCAGTCATTAAGTTGAGTCTGACTCTTTGCGACCCCATGGGCTGCAGCACGCTCTGGTAGCCCAGAAATGATATTAACCTTAGCTGGCAGCATAACACTTAAATATTAATTGTGAGGAAGGATTGATGCTGAAGGTGAAAACTCCAAACACCACCTGATGCAAAGAACTAACTCCTTGGAAAAGATCCTGTTGCTGGGAAAGACAGAAGGCAAGAGGAGAAGGGCATGACAAAGGATGAGATCATTGGATGGCATCACCAACTCGATGGACATGAGTTTGAGCAAGCTTCAGGAGTTGGTGATGGACAGGGAAGCCTGGCATGCTGCAGTCCATAGGGTCGCAAAGAGTCGGACATGACTGAGCGACTGAACTGACTGATGTCAGAGCTCAAAAATAACAATCTTCAACCACCCGCAACTCTCCAAGCACATTTCTGCTTCACTAAGGAACAGTGAACTGTGGTGCTGGAGAAGACTCTTGAGAGTCCCTTGGACAGGAAGGAGATCAAACCAGTCAATCCTAAAGGAAATCAACTCTGAATATTCACTGGAAGGACTGATGCTGAAACTCCAATAGTTGGTCACATAATGCAAAGAGACAACTCATTGAAAAAGATCCTAATGCTGGGAAAGACTGAAGACAGAAGAGTGTGGCAGAGGATGAGATGGTTAGATAGTATCACCAACTCAAAGGACATGAATTTGAGCAAACTCTGGGAGAGAGCGAAGGGCAGGGAAGCCTGCCTGCTGCAGTCCATGGGGTTGCAAAGAGTTGGACACAACTTGGCAACTGAACAACAAGAAGGAACAGAAGGACAAAGAATTACTTTATTACGGCTACTGCTTCAATGTGCTGTGCTGTGCTGTGCTTAGTCGCTCAGTCGTGTCCAACTCTTTGAGACTGCATGGACTGTAGCCCTCCAGGCTCCTCTGTCCACAGGGATTCTCCACGCAAGAATACTGAAGTGGGTTGCCATGCCCTCCTCCAGGGGAGCTTCCCAACCTAGAGATAGAACCCAGGTCTCCCACACTGCAGGCAGATTCTTCACCATCTGAGCCACCAGGGAAACCCATGAATACTAGAGTGGATAGTTTCCAGGGGAAACTGTTTTCCAGGGAAACCGCCTCACCCAGGAATTGAACTGGGGTCTCCTGCATTATAGGCAGATTCTCTACCAGCTGAGCTACCCAGGAAGCTCTACTGCTTCAATGCACACATCTAAAAACCATACCATTTACCATCTTTCAAAAGTGTAGACCAAATGCCCTAGTAAGATTCAGGTCAGTTCAGTCGCTCAGCCATGTCTGACTCTTTGCAACCCTCTGGACTACAGCACGCCAGGCTTCCCTATCCAACACTAACTCCTGGAGCTTGCTCAAACTCATGTCCATCGAGTTGGTGATGCCATCCAACCATCTCATCTTTTATCGTCCCCTTCTCCTCCTGCCTTCAATCTTTCCCAGCATAAGGGTCTTTTCTAAGGAGTCAATTCTTTGCATCAGGTATCCAAAGTATTGGAGTTTCAGCTTCGGCATCAGTCTTTCCAATGAATATTCAGGGCTGATTTGATCTTCTTGTAGTCCAAGGGACTCTCTAATAACTCTAATAAAGTTAACAGCTACAGTTTCAGTATTTTATAGCTCAACTACCTAAAAGAAATAGCTGAATCCACAGATGCAATTTTTTCCAGAATAAAAAAAACATGTCATTCTAGTTACAGAAGAATGTGGCAGAGAAGGGGAAAATAAATATATATGTATATACAAACAAAGGCTTCCCAGGTGGCACAGTGGTAAAGAATTCACCTGTCAATACAGGAAATGCAGGAGACTCCAGTTTGATGCTTTGGTTGGAGAGATCCGCTGGAGAAGAAAATGGCAACCCACTCCAGTATTTTTGCCTGGAAAATTTTATGGACAGAGGAGCCTGGTGGGCTACAGTCCATGGGGTTGCAAAGAGTTAAACACAGCTGAGCACACACACCCCCATACATACACACTCACACACACACACATAACTCTACACTTTTTTCCTATTTTGTTTTCTAATTTTCTTGCCCACTATTACTTAACCTTTCCTTCCTGGACTTGGGGATAAAGATTACTTAAAAAGGAAAAGCCAAGTGTGACCCCTTCAAAAAGATAAGTTTAGGGAACGTCAATTCCAGGATAAGAAGTTAAAGAGCCAGTAAACCAATTTAGATGAGCAGAGAGTTTTTAAACCAGAGTCATCGAGTTTTCTTTATTCTCTTTTGTAACAAGCATTAAAATAGAATTATGCTACTCTTCTGAACATGTAGAACAGGAGAGAAACGAAGAAGTCTGCTAATTTTAGAGGTCAAGGTGGACCAGAGGCTTCATGGCCTGGGATTCTAAGCCTTAAACATATTTTCTGAAATGATGCAAGAATCCATTAGCAGAACCTAAGTGATGACCACAAGATAAGGTGGTTTACTAATTTATTACAAGAAGAAAAGAATACTAAGGGATTAAAACTCTTTTATCCAGAAAGTTTTCAAGTCTCTACTCTGACCTAAAATAATAGGCAAAATAAAAGGCAACCAGGAGTTAAGCTTTTCAGTAGGAACTATAATTTCCCATGAAATTTATTCATTCAACAAACTTTTATGATATGTACACCTACTAGCGTCGTTTCCATATATACAGTATAACAAAAGGGCACAGTCCTTGCCTTCATAAGTATAGCCAAACTGGGGGAAAATACTTTAACCAAGTAAACAAACAAATATTTAGTTACAAATTACAATCAGTGTTTTTAAAAAAAAATGGTGGTAGATGTACTTCAGGTTAAAGACGGCCTCCTTAGGAAGATGACATCTAAGCTAAGAGGAAAACAATGAAAGAAGTCATCCTAGTGATCCCAACCAAACATGCCTGGTTGATTCACTCCTATCAGTTCCAACTCACTTCTCCCAAGGTCTATGATGACTCCACCCCCCTCAATCTAGCCCTCCATTCTGAGTCCTGTCTCTGCCCAAACACATCAGCAAGGCTTCATGGCATGGCCTGCTTGAACCAAGGACTGAAACTGGGTGCTTCTCATGCTAGAGCATATCTAGTGTTTGACACGTGCGCAAACCAGAGAGCGGACAGCCACCAAAGTGAGCAGAGGGCTCAAGGGTCCCCATCTAGTTTTCCTCCACTCTGCCTCAGAAGACCAGGAAAGGAGTCTGTCCACCTCTAAATCAGAACCTCTGCCTTCTCACCATTTCGGAAGCAGCTGTCGTACAACTGCATGTGAATCTCCAACACCCTCATAAAAATTCCAATTAAAAAAAAAAAAGGCAGCTTTTTAAGACTCAAAGTCTCCCTATGAATAGTAAACAACTGGTGCACCTCCTTCCTCTCTCCAGTGTCAGCTTTACATCAAAGGCATGAAGTTAATTAGCATGCCTAAAAAGGGACAAGGATGATAATAAAAATAAGTTTAAAAATGATCTTTAAAAAAATGTCAATCACTACATTCCCCTTAGAAAAGAATTTCTGAGAAGAGTGTAGGCCTCATATGCAACTCAGAGTGGAAGAAGATATAACACCTTTGGACCCAAAATGGGCTGGACCTGTCTGACACTAGCTTTGTGACACTGGGCAAGTGTGGCCTCCTCATCTGCAAATGAAATTAAGGCCACTTCATATTAAATGTGGGGCTTCCCTGGTGGCTCAGTGGTAAAGAACTCGCCTGCCAACGCAGGAGACCTGGGCAGTGAAGATCCCCTGGAGAACGAAATGGCAACCCACTCTAGTACTCTTGTCTGGAGAATCCCATAGACAGAGGAACCTGGTGGGCTACCATCTATGGGGGTGCCAAGAGTCGGACACAACTTAGCGACTAAACAGCAACAAAAATTCATTAGTTTCAATGTTATATTGCTAAGACTCGCTGACCAGAAGGGTGACCACGTAGCCTATCTTAAGAAATCCCATTTTCAAACATTATTCCCATCAACATCAAAATATTCCAGAAATGCAAATACTTCCATTTCCAAACTACATCTCCCAGACAACCTTGATACCTAAAAACAGCACAAAACTTTTTCATTAGACAATACAGCCCACATTTAGCACAAGAGAAATACGTGGTCATCACATTTACAGGAAGACAAAAGGGACACTAAAATTATGGACAGGTCAGGAAAAGCAATGTTGTTGAGAATTTTATTCCTACATAGAATTTTACACATTTACATGTGCAATAAATTCACATTTATGCAGCAACATGAATACAACAGCCAAATGGACTGGATGAAAGTGCAAGGACCTAGATGAACCCCTGAGCCCACAGAGTTTCTGCAATCACCAGCTAGATCCAGAAAACTGAGATTCAAACACCAAGCATACATCTGAACCAAAGAGTGTGAACAGGTATCTGCACGAAAAGAGGAAATCCAGTTTATACATAAAATACTGACACAGCCCTAGGTAGAATCTGGAAGGCCCACAAGAACGACTCTGTAGCTAGAGCTGAGCATCACCTCCTCTTTGCACTTGTGCAGAGTGCCTGAGATGCCCTGCAGTAGCTGAGGAGCTGGCCAAATGCAAGCCTATGTCAGGGCACAAAAGGAGGCATCCTCCCCTGGCAACAATGCTACAAGAGAGGTGAGCACAAGATACCTTTCTGTATCTACTGGGGCTTAAAGTCGCTGTCAAACTCGCCCTGCGGCACACAGCCAGAGAGGGCCAGGGATACTCAGTTTATAACGTAAACAAACCACGTATTATTCTGAACCCTTTGGAAAGGATGCTGGGATTGAAAAAATTGAAAAATGGAGTTGGCTTGGTTTTCCCTGTCTGCTTCACGTTCTCATGTTCCCAATACCCACTTCCAGCAAACAGCTTCCAGGTCCAGAAAAAAAGCCTTTCAGCATCTGTCTTTAATTTGGCCGTTTCACCCTCCGCCCTCCTTCCTCTTCCTCCCCCTCCCCCTCTTCCCCATAAGGAATATATATGTCCCCATATGTATTCGGAGATGAGATTAGAGAGGAGAAAACAAACAGAGAAGAGATTAGAGAGGAAAGGAGACTAGGATGGGGAGATAAACAGGGCAGAAGAGGGTAGTTCACAGGAGGGGGCACAAAGACAGCCCGAGATGGCTGCTCACGAGGCCCCGCGGTAAGGGCTGTTTTTGATTAGGTGAGTACAATTGCCGAGCTGCACAGGAAGTGCTCAGGGGGCCCTCTTGGTCTGCCCCATCCCAAACACACTGAAAACCTTTGTACTGGAGCAGGCCCATCTGGAATCAGTTAAGACCAGGCTCCTAATAGGCCTTTCCTTAAAAAAAAAAAAAGACAAAAAAAAACCCAACCCTCTCTAAAACCACTAGGCTGAGCTTTCCCGCCTGCAACTTTCTCATCCCTTCCCCCCAAGTCACCCTTTAGAGAACATTTCTCCGGTTCTGGGGTCACCACACACAAAAGAGGCATATAAGAACATAAAGCATTCAGAGAGCCAGCATCCTCCCCCAGCCCAGGCGACCCCTTCCCCCGCCCCGCCAGAAAATTACAGAATTCGTGAAACTAAAATCCCTTTTTACATAATTTTGGGATTTTTTTAAATGTTATTTTTGGGAATCCGAAGTGGCCTACTTTTTCCTTTATGCATTTAAATGAAGCATACATTTGATGAAACTTTTATCTTTTTGTCCTGCCTTCTAAATCATGCAAAAAGCAGAGAAAGAGAAACTTTGGGATAGTTATAGCATTCAAAAGGGAAAAAGGTTTTGTACTCACATTCCTAAGTTAAATTGCCACTATTCGTTTCTGCAGAAAGTCGGGTTTTACTGATGCTTTCTATTAACAAAAAAATTTTAAAAAAACAGGTCTTCTCTGGTAGCATGATAAATGCCCAGAACTAGGACTTAGCAGACCTGGAGGACAGTCTTGGTGGCCGACTAATTCTCCACGTGGCTAGGAATTAGTTGACCTTTCTGGGTCTCTATTCTGTCACTGGTAAAACATGGGGTTGAGGAAGAGTCTTTAAGATTATGTCCAGCACCACTACTCCTTCCAATTCCACATACCTAACAAAAATATGAGTACATATACAATTAGCCTCCAGCTTCACCTAGGAATCATACCTTTAAGGTAAATTTTTTTTTTAATTGTCCTCAAAGGCCATACAAAGCTTCCCAGGTAGCTCAGTGGTAACGAATCTGCCTGCCAATGCAGGAGATGTAGGAGACACGAGCTTAATCCTTCAGTCAGGAAGATCCCCTGGAGAAGGAAATGGCAACCCACTCCAGCATTCTTGCCTGGAAAATCCCAGGGACAGAGGAATCTAGGGGGCTACAGTCCACGAGGTTGCAAAAAGTTGGACACAACTCAGCACATAACACACACAGGTCAGATGGAAAGGAGTTAGGTAGGTATGTGGTGGGGGAGAATGGGCTGAGTCTCAGCTAGATGTACTTCTGACTCTTCTATAAACCACATTCCTGTCTTCACTTTGCTTAGTGATAGCATATCCAAGGGAGAGGATAAAAAGTTTAAAAACAAGTACCAGGCTAGTCATCTGGGCCCAGCAACCTGATCAGAGAAGTATGGCATGAAGACCTGGAGAATCAAATTCACAAACTACTGAATTAGCACTCTGTCCTTTGTGCTTAGTTTGAAGCTGTTTGTTTATTTAATTGATCTCAACAAATATTTATTGAATCTACCAAGAAGACCAGACTTTGAGCAATCCAAAACAGAATCAGAAACTGCTCTCTCCTCAGGAAATTTATAATCTACAGAAGAGACACAGAGATGTTTGGACATAATTGCAGTTCCAGACTTGATAACCCCGGGGTAATTATACACTATTGTGAAAGATCCCTGACTGCCGCTTCCTCTGCGTGCCTCATTCTCTTATCTCTTATCTGCCTCCTTCTGCTCAAATGTTAAGAGGGTTCTAATAAATCTGAAAATTATCAAAATTACTTCACCATGCAACTGAAAAGCTAGCATTATAAACTGCCTAAACTTAACATAGGGTTCAATAAATGTTAAGTAAGTAGTTTGTACCCAGAGAGAGAAGGGCAGACCTATACAAGCCATGCCCCAATTCTCGCTGACACCAGCACAGGAGCACTGAAAGCTGTCTCAACAGTCACACCCAAGGCAATCCAGAACCCAGTCTTGACCCAAGCCTGGGTTCCGGGGATGAAAAACCAGTAGAGCAAGTGAAAGGTTTGCAACAGAACTGTCACAGGGCACAGTCTTGCCCTCGGCCACAACCAGAATGGCAAGAGTTACTGTAGACCACAGGTAAGAGATGTGTGCTACGCAGGATCACCGGCCTTTATCTCATGTCAATGCGAACAATGTTTCCTCACAACTAAAACTGGACAAACAAGGGTCCAGTTAGAGGGCCTATTTTGCCATTTCATAAAAAGAATCCCACAAAACTGATACTTGTTTCCTTAACCTCATATCCTAGGTAACCTGAAGGACGTAGATTCCTTTTCCTGGGCCACTCATCAGGGTATCCCATTCTGGGCCAGTTCCCTAAAAACACACTCCGGACAGTGTCCCCCCTTCCCTGAACTGGCAAGACTTCAAAGGCATTCAGAGAGAAGGAAGAATCTGTGACCTGGGGCTCCAGAAACAGCAAGGTCGCATTTCCTCCTGAAACAAGTTGAACTGTAGGAGGCGCAGCCAAGGGCCCTGCCCACACCCTCAACACTAACACATGTCGAGATGGATGCAGAGAACTTGGCAGCTCAGCTGACTCCTGACCAGCTCCGAACAAAACTGGACCGGTCAGGATTCTTCATGGCAAACAGCCATAGAGGGGGCCAATCAAAACTCTTGGCCTTGCCAAAACACAGCAGCCTTTTCCTTAAAGGGAAAACACTTCAAGGTGAGTGTTCATGTGTGTTTAGGTGTGAGTATGTAGTTGTGAAGAGAGAGAAGGAGGTTTGAGATTTTCTGAGTTCCTACCTTTGGTTAACTTTATATCTATAAATTCCTTTTCCTGTATTTGTTCTCCTCTATGACAGCACCAGATTGCTGCAGACAGTAATAAAAAGCACGTAAGGGCTCTACAGAAAGGTGGCCACAATCCAAACGCTGCATTTGACCACAGGAAGCACGGGATCCACCATCATCTTAGCAGAGACCTGAGAGTCACCTTCCGCTACTTCAGGGCAAGGTCTAGAGCCTTCTCTCAGAGTGTCTCCATAGACCCTCACCTTCCCCTCCTGCCTCTTCCCTTCTATTGACCCTGTCCCCGCTGCCACTCAGAACTCAAGAGTCAGCTGAAATGCTGGAGCAAACTGCCCACTGATGCAGTATCACCAACAGGCAGCATGGCACAGTGCAGGCTTCTCAAACTAGCTGCAGTGACCCTTTTCTTTTCATAACTCCCAATCCATCAATAGAATGGTACTTTTGTAATAATGCAATAAAATTAGCTAACAGAAACAATGAAATTAAGGACATGTACACACTGCTATATTTAAAACAGATAACCAAGAAGGACCTATTGTATAGCACAAGGAACTCTGCTCAATGTTATGTGGCAGCCTGGATGGGAGGGGAGTTTGGGAGAGATTAATACATGGATATGTATGGCTGAGTCCGTTCACTGTTCACCTGAAAGTATCACAACATTGTTAATCAACACAATACAAAATAAAAAGTTTAAAAAAAAGACAAACTATGACTAAATATGAAATTTAAAAAAAAACGAAGACATATAAAATAAAGCCCAAATGTTTTAATTATTAGACTCAACACTCACATAATTACTCCATCAAAATGTTATGAAAAGTCAGTATCGTGTAATAACCTATGATGGAAAATAATTTCAAAAATAATATACGTGTGTTTGTATAACTGAATCACCTCGCTGTGCACCTGAAACATTGTTAAGTCAACTATACTTCAGTAAAATATATATATATATATATATATTTTTTTTAATGTTATGAAAGTTTCCACATACTCACCATCAAGCTCTGTCCCTATCCTGTAGTGAGTTGGTAAATCAACAGTGGACTAACACCAGTGTTCAAATTACACTGACCAGCAATGGTATAGTAAAAAAAAGGACGAGTTTTGACACCACCCAGTCTTAGGGAGGAATCCCATCCACTAGGTACATGACTTTGGACCTATCATTTAATTTGTCTCAATCTCAATTTCTGCATTTATAAAATAAAAATGTAGTACCACCAAACACTTTGCAGGATTATGAAAGGATTAGGAAAATGTAATGGCAAGGAGCACAGCACAGTGCCTGAATTAGACTAGGACTCCAATACTATTATTATCAGGCTTTCCCAGGTATTCCCCAGGTATTTCCTTTCATCATTCTCTTTTAATCAAAAGGCAATTCCAATTCCAGTAAATTCTAACCTTGGGAGCTACTATTATCATAACTAACTGTAACTAGCAAAAGCCAAACCTATGATTTCTTATTGTCTTTAGCATCCTCTTTCTCTTTTGATGTTAGCAAGAATCAAACATTCCTGTTATGCCAAAAAATACATTCCCATTTGATTTCTAACATTTTCTGTTTAATCCAAAATATATTACAGTTTGATTTATGGTCAAACTCATACCAGCTCCATCAGCAATTTTGTAATCCTTCCAGCTTTCTTAATATGTTTTACTGAATACTGAGTAGATAAAAGAAGTTTATAAATTATGTAAAGGATATAAAGAATAACAAAACCATGTCACCCAGCTTAACATTCTCATTTTCTCCCATCCCTCATTTCTCCCCTACTCAATATGCTGCCCTTCTTTATAGCTATTCTTAAAGATCTTAGTGTAAGGCCCAATTCTTCAGTAAGTGGGCTTCCCAGGGGGCACAATGGTTAAGAATCTGCCTGCCAGTGCAGGGGCCGCAGGAGACATGGGTTCAACCCCTGGGTTGGGAAGATCCCTTGAAGGAGGAAATGGCAACCCACTCCAATATTCTTGCCTGAAAAATTCCAAGGACAGAGGAGCCTGGTGGGTATAGTCATGGGGTTGCAAAGAGTTGGACATGACTGAGCGACTGAGCACACGTACATACAGCTTCAGTAAGTGACATCCTCTCTCTAAGCCTCCCTCTTACCTACCAAATGAAGCTCCCTGTTTGATTTCATTTAGGTTTAACACTATCCATGTTAACCCCCTGGCTCCTCTGAGGCTCCTTACCCTTCTATTGTAGACAGTTCTAACAGCCATCCTCCCACCCCTGAACTGGTTATACTGAATTCTCCTACCAAAGGCCCTGGCTACCACCACCCGTCTTATTTTTCCCTCAGCTCTTCCTTCCTTTTCACAAGCACCCTTCGGTCCTTTCGGGGAGGCAATTCCATATGATCCTCCAAGATCCCCACTTCCTCTCAAGTCTAGATTCATCCTCTTACATACACTTCTCTTGGGTATTTACATCAGGGAGGCTCTATGGAAAGCCCCAAAGAATCCAATCCAACATTTTGATGCACTAAAGAAGCTATCTTTATCACTTATAATAACAGAATGGGAGAAAATATTTGCAAACATGTATCTGACAATGGACTGGTAACAAGAATATATAAAGAACTCTCAAAGTTCACCAAGAAAGCAACCAACTCAATTTTTAAAATAAGCAAAAGGTTTAACAGACTCATCATCAAAGAGACATGAATGGCAACTCTGCAAATGAAGAGCTGCTCAACACCACTGGAATTTAGAGAAGTACCAAGTAAATTCAGGCTTCGCTGGTAGCTCAGCTGGTAAAGAATCCGCCTGCAATGCAGGAAACCCTGGTTCGATTCCTGAGTCAGGAAGATCCCCTGGAGAAGGGATAGGCTACCCACTCCAGTATTCCTGGGCTTCCCTGGTGGCTCAGATGGTACAGAATCTGCCTGCAATGCAGGAGACCTGGGTTGGGAAGACACCCTAGAGGAGGGCACAGCAACCCACTCTAGTGTTCTTGCCTGGAGAATCCCCATGGACAGAGGAGCCTGGCAGGATGAAGTCCATCAGGTTGCAAAAAGTTGGATGCAACTGAGCAACTAAGCACACACCAAGTAAAACCACAAAGAAATACCACTGCATACCTAATGGAATGACTCAGATTTAAAAAAAAAGAAATTAACAATACCAGATAGTGTCAAGAATGTGGAGCAACTGGAAGTCTCTCATACATTTCTGATAGGAATGCAAAAATGGTAAGATGCTCAGTCTAGCAGTTTCTTAAAACATTGAACATATACTTAAGATATGACCTGGCAATCCCATTCCTATGTATTTACACAAGAGAAGTGAAGACATACATCCACACAAAAATCTATAGACAAATATTTATTGTAGTCTTATCGATAGTTGTCAAAAGCTGGAAACAACCCAAGTGTCCATCAACTGGTGAATAAAAAAAAAAAATTGTGGTATAGACATAACTAAAAAAGTGCTCAACAATAAAAAGGAATGAGTTACTAATCCATAAAATAGCACAGATGAAACGCACAAGAACACAAAGTGAAAGAAGCCAGCTCCAAAGACCACACAGTGAGCAGAGCTCAGATCAGTGATTGCCAGCAGCTGGAGTGGAAGGAAGCCCTGACTAGAAAGGGACCCGAGGGAACTTTCTGCGGCAGTGAAAAGTATTCTGTATCTTGACTATGGCTAACACTACATGACTATATTACAATTGTCAAACCAACAGAAACGTATACCTTAAAAGGATGAATTTTACTGCAATAAATTATACTTCAATAACAAACAAAAAATATATAATCTCCCTCAGAAAAGAATAACAGCTCGCCTCCAGCATAGAGGAGTTAATGCAACAAGTAAGGACATGGGTGGGGTAAGGAGGTGAGGAATTTTAAGAAGGCACAGGCCAGCAGCCCAGAAGCCAAGGACACAGGGCACCTGGGGGAGGCGAGGAACCACCAGGAAGGCTGGGAACTAGAGGGGACACTGTGAGGCCCATCGGAAGACGGAGCAGAGAGCCCACTGGCTAAGGCCATGAGGAGTGGGATAAAGAGTTGGAGAAGACAGTCACACCAAGCAAATAAGTAAAATGAAATAAGTAAATATACCGAGGATAACAGTAACCCAATTTTCTCCCTATTTGGGAATGTATTTCCAAAAATGGAAAGAGGTTGTCTGGATTTAAGATGGAGTTATAGGTGTGAACTTTGTTTTTTACAATATAAATAAAACTCAAGGTTTTATAAAATACATAATATATACACACATATAAACACACCTATAAACATCATATATTTGCACATACTACATATATATACAGAAAAATCTAGAAATAATTACAGATGGACATGTATGGTGTGTGTGTATGTGTATGTACATATTTACTTACATATCTTTTCTAGCTCTGTCTGCTGAGAGAGCCAAGAGGCAATGACACCCCAGTAGCACCCCAGACTATGCTTTCTAATCTCTCTCATCCACTTAAAAAAACCAAGCCTCCTTGGAAATGGCTGATTCCAGGGCTAGGGAAGGGAAAGAATAAGATAAGTTTGGAAAATCTTCGTGTCCCAGAATGTCAAAAGACACTGAAGAAGCCAGTATAAAATGGGTCCTACTGGCTAAACTGGGAAGAGCATGAAGATTAAGAACAATTACAGAATGGATTTCAAACCACAGAACACAGTAGGAATCCATGAGTTCATACTGACAGAAATAAACAAATAAAGGAAAATTCTTCTTTATCGTAAAATGGCAACCGATAAATATAGACAGACTGATAGAGAAGCACAATTTGGCAACTACTACAGAAGTGGCTGGTTCAGGATGTTAGACAGAGCTCTGATGAGAATAGGCTAGTGGTATAACCTCAGAGTATCTTGCCACAGATAATAATCATTAACTGTAAGGGAAAAAATGGTGAACTTAATGTGGAGAAACCTGGCAAATACCAAATCAACCAGGAGATCAAGGTTAACATCACTGGTGGTAGGATGGGTATACACTGCTTGCCTCCAGGTCTGATGCACTGGGAAGAGCACAGCATGTTTCTGTGCCATTCCTGCCAAAAGTGACATGAACTGTTGTCATGGAGAACCAGACAGAGCCAGACCTAGACACGTCAAAAATGTCAAGGACATGAAAGAAAGGCAAAGACTAAAGAATTGTTCCAGATTGAAAGACTGAGGAGATACTAAATGTAACACACATTCCTAGAGAGGATCCTGAACCAAAAAGGAAAAAGAGACACTATACAGACAACTGGCAAAATGTTAATGGGGCCATGGATGGATGGTAACATATCAATAGCGATTTCCTGATTTGGAGAGTTATATACTGGTTATGTAAGAAAGTCCTATTTAGGGGAATACACATTGAAGTGTTTGCTTCAAAAAAGTTCAGAAAAGGAATAATGATAAAGGGTATATGTACACATACACACACATATATGAAGAGTGGGCAATGAACCAAAAGCAATAAATTACTAACAACTGGGGAATCTGAGTAAAAGGAATATAGGATTTTTTAGTTTTTGTTTTGGCAACTTTTCTCTAATGGTGAAATTATTTCCAAATAAACTATTAGAGGAAAAATAATAGCCACCTACTGCCCGGAATTGTGCAGGGTACAATAATTTTTATCTTCACAACAAAAGCTGATCTTAAAGCTCAGAAGGTTAAAACCTGGTCCAAGGTGCTCCAGCTAACAAGTGCTGGACCCATCCTAACAAAGGTCCACAAACTCTAAAGCCTTCAATCTTCCACCACACCATGCTGCCTCATTCCACAAACAGGTAACCACTGTTTACCGAGGGACATGCCAGCATCTGTACTGATCACTGAGAATGTGAAATGAATCAGACCATTCTGGCCCTCAAGGTATTCAGCCTAAAAGACACAGACAGACTTGTGAAGTAGTAAAGGGTTTTTTGCACTGTCTGTCATTACTTGTGCAGCTGGCCCTCACTCTACCCCAAATAAAGTATGACCCATTAGAGGGTAGAAGGTAACTTTTGAGATGCATAGGACAAACAGACCATGGCCACGTGGGGTAGGCTTAGGTCACACAAGGGAGAGGTCCCTACCTGAACACACACACATACACACACACACACACACACACACTCTCCCTCACTCACTCTCATTCTTTTTCTCTCCCTCTACTCCCTCCCTCCTCCAAGGCCTGAACTGCCCAAAAGAGAAAAAGGGGGGAAGGGGAGCAGACATCCAAGTATATTTAAGGAGTCTCAAACTATTCTTCCCCTTAGGTTTTCATCATCCCTGGAGGTAGTCTGTGTTTTGTTTCAAGGGGTCCTTTTAATAACGAGCAGTGGCGGTGGTGGGACTGGAGCTGCTTGGCCCAGCTGACTGGAAAGGATTACTGCCAAGTCATACCCTTGCTTTCCAGTGGTTTTCTACTCAAGAGCAAAAAACAACTCTTGTGTATGAAAGAGACCAAAAGTCTGAATCTCTACCAAAGTGAAAGAATCTGGTTCCTGAGGATCCTTATTTAGCAGACTCTGAAAGCCCAATTTACCCCCACAGGAAGTGGGTTTTACCATCAATTATGTGCAAATTAAGTGGTTTTCTTTTCTGGTTATAAATCAGGTGTGGGAGGGTGTGTGCAGGCTGGGGGGGGGTAGAGGGTGGGAGAAGGGGGGGTAGAAAGGTGGGGGAGGGGTGGGTGGGAGAGGAGTGGGGGTGCTGTGCCTCTTGGTATTGTTCTGAGTTTCACAATAGCTTGGGTTCAGACCACACATCACATAAGTCAAGGGGAGGAGGGAGGCACAAAATGCACACTGGTTACACAACAGTACAAAGGACAGTTACTGCCCTCAGAAAACTTACTGTTTAGCAGGGGACAGATAAATTTTTAAAAAGAATACTATGGAAGATCTGGAAAGAATAACTTCTAGATTGCAATGGGACCAGGATCAGGAAAGGCTTCCCTGAAAAGGGATCACCACTGAGATGAGATCCAAGGAGCAAAAGTGCCCTGACCTAAAATTGCCAGGCCTGCACATGTATGTGTTTTATTTGCTGGAGAATTTTCTGAGAAGGTAGGTAAAAAAGAAATACAAGAAAAGTATCTACAAAAGCAAAGAGGGAAAAGAAATAGCAAGTGATGCCATCTTGCTGGGACATAAATACAAAGAAAGAAGCCTGGGAAAGGTTGTTAGTAGTTTCATAATAAATATTTGATCACAACAATTCTATGGTACTTATTATTAGCTTCAGTTTATTAATGAAAAAACTGAGGCTTGAGAAAAGTTAGGTCAATTGGACAAGGTCACACAACAAATGAGTGGTAGATTTGCTGTAAAACCCATTCTCTCTTTCTCTTCTCCTCCCGAGAGTTTTACCCAGAACGTGGCTAATTCCTTGGATTCCCAGACAAACCACCTATTCCATGGATATTCAACCCTTTGAAGTGCTATTTAACACTTTCAAAATCCAAACAGTCACCAAAGTTAATTTTAGCTCCATTTAGAGGACAATCCTTCAGTTCAGTTCAGTTCAGTCACTCAGTCGTGTCCGACTCTTTGCAACCCCATGAATCGCAGCACACCAAGCCTCCCTGTCCATCATCAACCCCAGAGTTTACCCAAACTCATGTCCATTGAGTCGGTGATACCATCCAACCATCTCATCCTCTGTTGTCCCCTTCTCCTCCTGCCCTCAATCCTTCCCAGCAGGAAGGATTTTCAAATGAGTCAGGGTCTTTTCAAATGAGTCAGCTCTTCACATGAGGTGGCCAAAGTATTGGAGTTTCAGCTTCAACATCAGTCCTTCCAATGAACATCCAGGACTGATCCCCTTTAGGATGGAATGGTTGGGTCTCCTTACAGTCCAAGGGACTCTCAAGAGTCTTCTCCAAGACCACAGTTCAAAAGCATCAATTCTTCGGTGCTCAGCTTTCTTTATAGTCCAACTCTCACATCCATACATGACCACTGGAAGAACCACAGCCTTGACTAGACAGACCTTTGTTGACAAAGTAATGTCTCTGCTTTTTAATATGCTGTCTAGGTCGGCCATAACTTTCCTTCCAAGGAGTAAGCATCTTTTAATTTCATGGCTGCAGTCACCATCTACAGTGATTTTGGAGCCCAGAAAAATAAAGTTAGCCACTGTTTCCACTGTTCCCCCATCTATTTGCCATGAAGTGATGGGACCGGATGCCATGATCTTAGTTTTCTGAATGTTGAGCTTTAAGCCAACTTTTTCACTCTCCTCTTTCACTTTCATCAAGACGCTCTTTAATTCTTCTTCAGTAAAATCTAGTAATACTCGTTTTCTGTTTTCACCAATGCAGATTTCAATACAAAAAAATAAAACATTTTCCCCCTTATGCTGCAGAGACCTCAAAAGCTTAAGGCAGCAGTAAGGAGACAGCCCACGCAGAATTCATTGTATACTCCGTAATGCACAACACATTAGCATCTATTTTATCTGGCAGCAGGAAGAGATATAAGTTAGGGCCCCACAATTATTCCTGTAGAAAGGCACAGCAAAGGGAATGTAGGCATAACAGCTACAATAATGGTAACACAAATAGCCATCTGTACTGAGAGCCAGTCACGCCAAGAGCTCTCAACCACCCACATCCCTCCTGCCTCCTCTCCCCCCATGCAGGTGGGCCAGTTCCTTGCCATTCTTCTCCATCCCACATAATTCCACAGGAAGAGAGACTCTGCTGCCAGGAGTGGGAAGCAAAGTAAGCTGCTGTACTTCTGAACACAAAGCCCAAAAAGTAACGGTCCTACTTACCCACCCTGCGTTCTACCCATTAAAGCAGGATTTCCCTATTTCTTCTAGAACTGTCTAAAACACAGAGACTTGTAGCTCCCCTTACAGCCCCCAGGTCCCGTTCTCTGACAGTCTCCCATCCCAGTTAGACTGGGTACCCTCTCCTCTACACCAACAAGTACTCACCTCTCTGCACTAAGCACATCACTGTCTGCCTGGGATCAGTCTCCGCATCATACCAAGAGCTCCCAAGGACAAGGGCTGTCCTTCAATCTGCCTCCCTGCACATGGGCAAGAGCTAGCAGAGTGCTGGCCGTACAGGGGCTGAATTAGGTTCACGGGGTACATACAAGGACTGAAGAATGAAATGGGAAGTGGGCAGTGGAAAAGGAAATGTTCAACAGTAATCTGAGGTCTCAGGATCCAGGATGTCTGAACAGACAGCATGGTACGGTCTCTACACTGGACCGATACATTGAGTGCAAAATTTACATTAAAAAAAATCAGCCTTTCACTGTCTTTAATAGAGTGCTCCAGAACAAAAGATGCCACAAAGAGTATCATTTAAAGAAAGAAAGAAAGAAAAACCCTAACTAACCATAATTATTAGTGTGTCCCTCAAATCAAAACAGCAATAAGAGAGTGTAGCCTACAAACAATGACCACAGCCCTACCACTCTGCCCCAGTTCCCAGCACACACAGCTTTTCAGGGTGCTTTGGGAGGGTGGGTGGGGAGGTACTTTTTGCCCACTGCTTCCTCCTACCTTCCCCACTCTCCCTTCCTCCTACAACCTACCAAAGAAAACAATGACTGTACTGCAATACCCAAGAATCTCCAGAAAGATACATCGCCTCAGTTCTCCTAAGCTCTCCTTGAGGGCTGCTGGCAAGATAAGCAATTTGTTCCCAATTATAGCAGACTACATCTGAATGATGAATGTACTCAGCAATTCAACAAAGTGCTGGAAACGATGGACGATCTCAAAACCAGGCTCTGGCAGCACATTCCCAATCCGCCTGCAGCTCCACGACTGCAGGGTTTAACCAGGCTCTTCTTTTGCTCTAACCCGTCAGCCACTTCCTCCCCCAGGGACATCTGCTCTCAAGTATTCCTTACCCATTCTACTTGTCAAAATCAAACAGACCTGCTAGAGAACTAAGACGGGGAGAGGATCTAATAAGGTCCCGAGGTTGTTTCAGTTTAAACCCTGTGGCCATACTTTTCTTGGATTTTTTTTCCTACCGAACAAAAATTACAGTAATTACCTTAGAGAGGTGCCAGTTTTTACTAGATTTTACTTGGAATCATTGTAATGAGATATCTGAGACGAAAGCAACCTCAGAAATAATCTCATCATAGCCTCCCATTTCACAGAGAGAGAAAGGCTCAAAGAAGTTAAGAACTGCTGAACTACAGTTACACAAAGGAATTCCCTGTAATGTCAGATCCTAAAAGGCAAGAGTTGTATCTAATTCATCTCCAGGGCCGACACAGTGCTCAGGGCTTGATAAATGGCTGGCAAACTGAACCGAACAAATGCAACTAATTAGTCACAGGACTATGACCCCATGACGTCTGACTTCAAGCACACTGTGTTCTCATCACCTGTGACTGGAAAGCTGGGGTCTGTGGATGATGGTTCACACACAGCAAACTCTATGGAGTTCAGGCTCTCTCCTTCCTCAGCCACTAGGTACACTCCCTGCACCTCTGACACCAGTCGTAAGATTTCCAACCTCTCTACGTTCCGACTGTCCTAGAAGGCACACACATTTCTAAACTGATTTCCCAAAATTATCTTCCACTCAGCTACTTTTAATTCTCTTCAACTGCCCTCTTAATCTCCTTAATGACTATCCTCTTTGGGATTCCTCCTCCTGTCTTCAGCAAACCACAACCTGTCTCACCTCCCATGTTAGCAAGCCAAAGGTTCTCAACTTTGACTGCATACTAAAGTCACCTGGGGAAGTTTCATAAAACTACTGATTCCTGGGTCCTTCCCTCAGAGTCCCTGATTTCATTGGTCTGGGTTTCAGTTCAGTTCAGACAGCTCAGTCGTGTCCCACTCTTTGAAACCCCATGGTCTGGGTTGGGTATGGCCTTTAAATAAGCTCTCTAGGTGATTCTAATGCACAGCTAGCTAACCCTGAGAACTTCTGCCCTGCACCCTCAGAAATTCACTGCTTGGTCCATTATGTACTCCAAAAATAACTACTGCTGACTGTCCTAGACTTGCAAAATGTTAGACTGCCCTGTGCCTGGCACATGTGCTGCTAGACAGAAGGTACCTTAGAATCATGCCCTGGATTCACATTTGTCTGATAATAAAAATTCTTTGGTAAATATGTCGGCAAAGCTCTATAAATCACTAATGATGATGAATGGCCAGATCCTGCTAAAAGACTACACAGGGGAAAAAGCTGTATTGGAGTTTTCTGACTCAGAAACACATTCAGTTTCTGATCTTTTACCAAGAATTCAAGGTCCTTCAAATCCAAATGGTCTTTCGGTATCAAAAACAGCCTTCTGTGGCCAACTCCAAAGAAGCACAAGATACATCATGTATTTTCATGCCTCCGTGCTTTGGCACATATCAATCTCTATCTGTTTGAAAAACTCCTATTCATTCTTCAAAGTCCAGTTCAAATGCCTCCTTTAGTCATTCATTCAACAAATACTGAGAATCTACTAAGTGGCAGGCATTTCTCTAGGCTCTGGAGATACAGTGTTGAACAAGACGTAGTCACTAGTCTCACAGTGCTTACATTCTACTTGGGAAGCCAGAGAGTAAACAAGGAGACAAATTAAAATAATTCCAGATGGTGGTTAAGTGATATGAAGAAAATAAAATAACATACCATTATAGAGTAACGATGGATGGTAACTTTCCCCAAAGGCAGACTCACTGTGTATCTCAAGACCACATCAAGAACAAGGGGCTTTACCATATTCCTTTTACACTCCCAGCATGCACTCTTAGTACATACACAGTGAATATCTTGAATGAATAAAAAACCCAGGGTAAGGAAAAAGGTAGAAGTTTAAAAGAAAAAGTTTCATAATCAACTAAGAGTTAAGAGACATGAACCCTCACCTAAGTTTCTCCCACTACCTACAAGATTTGAGGCAAGGTCCTTCCTCCCTTGTATAAAATAAGTAGACTGGATTAGACTGGGGCTGTAAGACTCACCAGAGGAAACAGGAAAGAGAAGCATGCAGGTAAGCCCTGTAGTGGTGGGGCTAGTAAGTTGTTTCTAAAGCTCCAACAGAGTGGCCCTCACAGGAACCCAGGGCCAGTATGGCAGAGAGAAGCCAGAAATCTGTACTTCATTGTGAGCTCTGCCAGTGTTTAAATATTACATCCAAATGTCTTTAAAATACTGTGATAGCCAAAGAAAACCCCTTGTGGAAGGGCCAGACCATAGACTTATAGTTTGCAACCTCTATACTAGATCGCCTCCGAGTCCTTCCTAATTCTAACAGTCCATGGCTCTAGAATGAAATATCTCCTCACAGAAAAATACTAAAGAAGACACAACAGGATTAGAGGACAAAAAGAGAAAAGAACACACGTTTCTATTTGTGTTCTACTTAGATCATAGAAGAGCCTTCTTCATAATTCATCAGTCAGTAAATCCTCATTACTTGGAAAGAATTTTGCATCCTGGACAATAAAAAGACTGACTCCAGCCTTCCCTTTAGGTTATAACAGCTATGCACATGTGCTTGATAAATATTCCTATCCCAAGCAGTCAGGAGTGCTTAAAGAGGCACAACTCATGTGCACACACACAGACACACACACCCCAAAAAGCAAGGAAATCAATTATGCTGAAGACTGGCAAGATGCCCCAAAGACGCAGCAGGAATTTGATACGAACAGCGGGATGAGGAAGGAGAATGAATAATTCAGTCTCCCTGATTCACTTAACCAAGTGCTGTCAGGCCCAAGCTGAGGCCCACGGCTCTCGGGCTGGGCTCCCTCATCTGCAAGCAACACGAGCTCCTGTCTGAATGGAAAGCCAACCATGCTGGCTCAGAGGTGGGAGAGGGAAGACACGACTGACTGGCACCCCGAATGAGTCACGTTCTCTTTCTTTGTCCCGTTCATCCCAAAAGACCACACTTGAAAGCGAACAATGTTTTCACACTGCCATTAGCAAAGGAAAAAGAACATGCATATTTTATTCATGCCCACCCTCTTCAAGGAGGCCCCCATTAGACAAGAAAGCCAAAGGAAATAAGATAATGGGGAAGGCAAAGGAAAAAAGTACTGGCCAGTATATACAGTATGGCTGAATGGCTGACAGTATATACAGACACCTTCCTTGTGGCTCTGACGTTAAAAGAATCTGCCTGTAATACGAGAGACCTGGGTTTTTGATCCCTGGGTTGGGAAGATCCCCTGGAGAAGGGAAAGGTTACCCACTCCAGTATTCTGGCCTGGAGAATTCCATGAACTGTATAGTCCATGGGGTAGCAAAGAGTCAGACACAACAGAGCGACTTTCACTTTTCCTTATCCCTACTGTCCTGCTTCCAAGGATGAAGAAAGTTCCCAATGTTAACTACCTTTAAATTACCAATGATAACCAGTTTATTAACTGCTCATCAATTGCTTAACCTAAATTCCACAGTATTTTTAGACACAAGCCATTCTGAAAACAATACAGAACTATCCTGAGTATCAATCAGTCATCACAAAATCTGTTTGTTGGAAACTAGGACTTTGCACTGTGGATTTAAAAAAAAAAAAGTTGCTACAGAAATGACCTAGGGAAGAAAAAAGAAAACAGCCCAACTTGTTTTCATGTGTCTCTATGACAGGTTTGGTGTTTTATCTCCCATTTTTGTTTGTTTTTAATGACAAGGATGAAATATTTGTAATCACTCAACATTTAAATCCCTCAGATCTACAATACTCACTGAGGCAAGTAATTCTTTCAGCCTTGCACTGCTGAACAACACAACAAGAATGTATTAAATTCTGAACACCACAGTACTAACATCGTACCGGTATAAAAATCAAGGAAAGGAAACAAATATGTGAGGTTCCTCAAATCCTTCTAAGGTTGCGTGCGAAGATACACAGGCTCTGTGCAAGAAATGGATCTTAAATATTATACTAGTTGAGTAGCAGGAAACAGATTTTATTAAGCAATTACTACCACAGATAAGTGCACTCAAGAATGAGCTCACACTTTAAAAAACCATTTAAAAAATTAACCTGACTCCTCCAAGTTACCAAAAGCAACTACTTCTCTAAAAATCAAATGTCTGAAAAAGAGATGATCCAGCCCTGAAAGCAAAGAAGAAATAGTATTTTTTTTAAGGGGGTAATAACAATGTGTTCCTTCTGGTGCTAATAACCAAATTTTCCTATTTACATCAGGTCAGTCCCTGGGAATTAGTCTGTGAGCTTGTCATAAAGAGGTGTGTGATAAAACAGCAGAGACTCAGACCACAGACCCTATGAGAGGACACGGCAACTACAATGGATAGAAACCTGCTCACATCCTGCGTTACAGATCACAATCCGAGGGTTCACAAGGCAAGTTCCTGAGGGTCACAGACAGAAAAGGGCCCCTGATTTCAAAATGATTAACAACTGGTGCATCTAGAAATTAGATAATACAAAGTCTTACCTGCCATTTCTTTTGTCTTGTCAAAGAGTAAGTAGTAAGGCTGCTGTTGATCAATTTTAATAAGCTGGAAATGGATGACAATCTTACCAGAATAAAAATAAAATTTATTCTCTTATTTGGTGAGTTAAGGGCAATGGAATTTTTTTTTAAAGCTCCCCAGAAGATGGGCTTTCCTGGTGGCTAGGTTGGTAAAGAATCCACCAGCAATGTGGGAGACCTGGGCTCGATCCTTGGGTTGGGAAGATCCCCTGGAGGAGGGCAAGGCAACCCACTCCAGTATTATTGCCTGGAGAATCCCCAAGGACAAGTAGCCTGGTGGGCTACAGTCCATGGGGTTGCAAAGAGTCGGACACAACTGAGCAACTAAGAACAGCACCCCAGAAGATGCTAGTGGGCAGCCGGGACTGAGAAACACGGGCCTACCTAAATGTGGAAACTAATCACTTAGGGTTACTTAACTAGTGGAATCAAAGGTAATGCATTAAGAGGAGGTTTCACTTCTGAATACAACTTAGCTTGAAATGATTATCTCCAGCAAAAGAACCAAATGCCACACAGTGAGCATGCACCCTGAAAATCCAGGACATGTTTTCTATACAGATAGCGTTCTTTGAGTTCTGAAATCCTATCATCTATCCAACCATTAACCACCCAATAAATACTGGCCCTACTACATAGCAGGTGTTGTGTTAGAAGATGATAATTTAAAAAGAAAAAAGACCAAAGTATAGTCCTTACCCTCAAGGAACATATTGGTACCAGATCAAAGTAGATGGGCATTTATAATACAGTGAGATAAAAGCTAGAAAGGGAAAAGTACAAGCTACTATGAAAGCAGTCAGGAGAGTTCCTGCCCCATTTAAGACATTTGACAAAAGGTTTCCAAAGAAAACTGACCTCTAAACCAAGACCTCAGAGATGAGGGTAGGTGAGTACAGGTGGAAGAGAAACTTACAACGGTACCTTCAAGCAGAGGTGCATGGTCTATGTATGAGTGGGTTGGGTTTGGGAGATGAGGTAGGAGCTGGATCACCGGTGTCATTTAATGGAACTAAAGGCAATGATGTGATGACAGCTGTTGTAGAAAGATCACTCTCTGAAAGATCCCTGCGATGCAGTGACATGGACACAAAAGACAAAACTAAAGGCAGAAAGACCGCTGTGGAAACGGTGACACCAGTCACTGACTTACACCAGGGCAGAGTTTTGTAGAAAGAGCAGATGAGGAGAAGTCAGTTTTAGATATGCTGGCTCTGAAAGAACTATGGGGCATCCACGTGCAGATGCAGCTAAGCATCCAGAGACAGACACCTGAAGTGCAGGGAGGAGATGCAGGCCAGAGACAGCCATGTGGAGGCTGTCAGCATAGAGATCATCAATAAAGCCTAGCAATGGAGGCCCAGGTCCAAAGAAAACATGTATAATACAGACAGAAGAAGGCCTAGAGAAACCTAACGAAGAGCAAGTTTTAAATGGCAGCCTGAGGAAGAGATTAAGAAAGAGGACTGGCAGAGAGAGAAAGATTTTTTAAGGATGGTGTCAAAGAAGCTTGGGGGAAGAGGCATTTCAGGGACACAGAATACAGAAAAAGAGAGTCATTGGATTTAGCCACAAGGGAGTTACTGGTGGTACTGGGGGAAAGAGTTTCAATATTGTGGTTGAGGAAGAAACTTGACTACAATGGGTTCAAAAAGTACAATTATTTCAAGAAGTTGGTTTGCAGAAGAGAGAAGAATGAAAAGGAACTGGAAGGTGAAGGAGACTGAGGACTAAATATGGTAGATCTTATTTATTTTTAATGAGATAAGCATGCATAAAGTTGATAAGAAAAGATACAAAAAAGCAGATTTTACACTTGATCTTAGCCAAAAGGCTGAGAAGCGATGGGAGCAGATTTTAAAGTCTAAAAAAGATTCAAGTAGGATTCACCATAAAAAGAAAGAAAGATACATCTTTCACTACAACAGATGAAATTTGTAGGTTTGGGGGCAGAAGTTAAAAAATTTCCAATTTCATAGCTTCTATTCCATCCACCTGCAATGCAGGAGATGCAGGTTCAGTCCTGGGTCGGGAAGATCCTCTAGGGAAGGAAATGGAAACCCATTCCAGTATTCTTGCCAGGATAATCCCATGGACAGAAGACCCTGGTGGGCTAGAGTCCACGGAGTTGCAAAAGAGTCGGACATGACTTAGCAACTAAACAACAATTTCATCTATAAATTAAGAGGCGAGATTTTTTTCTGTAAATGAAGAGACAGCGAATGTAGGATAATGAGGACCGTCTGAAACAGCCATTGTGTCAAGACACCAAGAGAGGTCACTCAAAAACAGAAAGACTACAAGACAGGAGTCAAGTGTCCAGGTAAGGTTGGAAATCACGAAGGCAGACATCTGTATCGATCTAGGCCTGGGGTAGCTAGGTAGGGAAAACCAAATGAAAACAAAGAGAGGATACCAGCCAAAGAGCTGTTTAAGCAAAGGACCCTGAAATCCAAACAAGATAGGGAAGGACGCCAAGACAAGGGAGTCAAAAGACAGAGCGAGAGCAGAGAAGACCAAGGCTGTACATTTCTCAGTGACATTTTGGAAAAAGATGCAGTGGGAGTAAATGAAAGAGAGAACTGGAAGAGTCTCCATGAGAAAATAAGATGCCCGTCTAAATTTTCAGAAACGAAGCACTTCCAGACTGACAGGACCCAAAGCATGTCCTCAGAATAGGTGGTAAATGGGCAACTCACAGCAGGGGAGGTGATTAATTAAAAAATCAAGAGACTGGGACTAGATAAGGTGCCGGGTCCATCCGGATACTCTCTGAAGACAACAGCATTACTTGAGGTAGAGCCAAGGTACCGAGATCCAAGGGCCAAGGTACCGAGATCCAAGGGCCAAGGTAGTTTTTTTCTGTTTTTCAAATAAGGCAAGGTAATCAATAAGTAACAGCACCTAGTAAGGGAAGAGGGCAGATTACTAGCCAGATTACTAGAGTTTGAACGGAGCAGGGAATTTCACCTAAAGGTAGACGATCTGATAGAAGCACTAGAGAGGGAAGAGAGGAGACAGGATTCTGACCTCCCCAATGCAGGGGGACAAGAGGGACATGCCAGGTCCTTGGAAAGAAACCACATGAAGTCAAGAGAAAGAGGTAGAAATAACATGCAGTTAAAAGGCTGAGGGTGAAGAAATCTGTTTACTATGCGACAGAGAAAATGGGACAGTCGATGAGGGAAGAAGTCACTGGAAGGTCAGGTCAGGAGAGAAAAACCATCAAGTCAGGCCTGAGATCACAGGGATACACAGATGGCCATCGCTGCTTACATTCTGGATGCTGACCAAGGAGTGCAGAGTGGAGAGGAATGATCTGTTTGGCTGCTGCAAGACTTCTAAAAAAAACTAAAAACAAGAGCCCCAACAATTCCTTAATAGAAAACTGGAGGGTGCAGAAGGGCTTGGGCCTTTTGAAAGGAGTCAGCATTAGCCAGGTTTCAGTGACCCAGAGGCTAAGCTGTAGGCCAAAGGCAGGCTCTGTGAATCCCACATGACCTACCACATAATAAAAACAAAACAACCAGCAGCCTCTGATGGTGGGAGAAGCGGAGTGGCCTCAGGCTCTGTGAGGAAGAACCTGGCCTGGAATCTATTTTACCACAGCAGACAAGAAAATTCTCTGAGTGGAGTCAGTTATAACCTGGACCCACATGGGCTGACAAGGACAGGCACGAGAATCAGGCTTCTGCTGCTTCCAATAAATAATGTCAAATAAATTTTATGAGAGGCTCGAGATTCAAGAATTTTGATGCCTCTAATTAAATACATGAATAAGGTAACCGATTAATTTTTCCACAAATCTAACATATGTAACTGCTCCTGCGCTAAGTGCTTTACTTGCAGTATCTCATTAGTTTTCACAACCCTATGAGGTGGAAACTATTATTAACATTTTACAGATGAAGGAACCAAGCCTCAAAGAAATTAAGAAACTTGCCCAAGGTTACAAATGTATTAAGCAGCAGAGCCAATAGGACTCTAAACCCCAAGTTCTTACCCATGAGCTCTATGCCTGACTCTCACCACACCAGTGGATGTTGACAATATATCTAAGAACAAAGCTTGCAATGTGGGAGACCTGGCTTCAATCCCTGGGTTGGGAAGATTTCCTGGAGAAGGGAAAGGCTACCCACTCCAGTATTCTGGCCTGGAGAATTCCATGGACTATACAGTCCATAGGGTCAGAAAGAGACAGACACAACTGAGCGACCTTCACTTCACAGAGCCTCTCGAATACACAACACAAAATACAGTTACTAGTAGGGAGAATATAAAGAATCCTCAAGAAAATTAAGTCTAGTAGAGAGACAAGAGGCTTTCCTGGTGGCTCAGATGGTGAAGAATCTGCCTGCAATGCGGGAGATCCGGTTTCGATCCCTGAGTTGGGAAGATCCCCTGGAGGAGGGCATGGCAACCCACTCCAGTATTCTTGCTTGGAGAATCTCCATGGACAGAGGAGCCTGGCGGGCTGCACTCCATGGGGTTGCAAAGAGTTGGACATGACTGAGCAACTAAGCACAGCACACAGAGAGACAAGAGATAGTCACCAAAAAAAAAGGGAAAGCAACAATTCAAAACTACTTAAGTACCAAGATCATGATAAGGATAACAAAGGTTTAAAAAGATAGCTAGATGCAACAGATTTTTAATTCTCTCTCCAAAGCAATAAACTCTCTAACAGCCCACTCACCTAACCTTTCAGACTTCCCAAACATGAGAGATAACGTTAAATTCCTTAGGCAATACCCGAGTAAATCATACCAAGATACTAGAAAAAAATGAAGTTAAGTGGATTGAAATGAATACTTGCTCTCCTAAATCTTGAACTCTATACTAACCCAACCATTTTCCACTAGCATACTTAGTTTCCATGAACATTTTGACCCAGAGCAGGCAAAAATCGACCTTCACTGATTATGTCTAATGGATTACCCATATCCTATGTCTTACATCTGGCTGCAATCTTAATTTGAGGAGTTTGAGGCTAAGCCAAAAACAAAACAGCCACCAGGAGGGGAGGCATGGATGAACCCACCACTGGAAACAGCAGCGTGCTCTAAGCACACTCATTCATATAGTATCTTAGTTCCCATGCTATATTTTAAGCTACCTGTGAGCATCATCTATGTGTTCACCTGGTACACCTCTATGCCCCTCACAACACTTTCATTCCATCTCACAGGTAAATGAACTCACCTCCATTTCCCTACTTGTGGAATAAAAAACAGAATGGTATTCTGCTTTCTGTTCCGACCTCTCAGAGGTAGAATGAGTTATGGAATGGTTCTTAAGTGCTCTGAATCTCACCTAAGAGGAATGTGATATACAAGTACACAAGACATTCACCAAGTAACACCCAAACAGTTTATTCCACTACTCAAAATCACACACATGAACACAGGTACCTACCAGTGCTCAAAGTTCAGGCAAAGCTAAAGTCATCTTTGCCCGTGACCCCTGAAGGGCCCAATTTGATTATTAGATCAGAATTTGCATTTTCAAAATGAACAGAACTGTTCCAAATTATACTGTGAAGTAGCAGTTGAGGGTAAAATGGACTTCAACCACTGGACTCTGACCATCACCAGAGGGAGTCAGTGAAATATGGGTATGCCAACAGGGGAAAACAGAAGAAAAACAGGTAAGTGGAGTGGTTCCAAAATAAAACCACAAATTCTTTGACCCTATTCCCTTCAAGAGGTGGAGACTAATTCTCCTCCTCTTGGGAGGAACTAAATTTGGACACTTGTTTCTAACAGATAAGTAAAGCAGAAACGACAGTGTACACCTCGGGAATGAGATCACAGAGCTGCGCTTCTTCATCTGCTCTCTCTCTCTTCACCTGATCTTTCACTTGATCCCACCAAGGAAATTCTGTCATGCAAGGAAGATGCTCAAAGAGCCAAAGAGACAGTCAGGTTGGGGCAGGAGAGGGAGGGGGACCCATGCCTCCTGCCAATAGCCAGTGAGGAACTGACAACACGTCAACAGCCATGAAACGAGCCATCTCAGAAGTGGTTCCTCTAGCCCCGGTCCAAACTTCAGATGATGGCAGCAGCCCAGCCAACAGCTTGACTAAAACTTCACGAGAAATTCTGAGCCAGAACCACACAGCTAAGTTGCTCCCAAGTTTCTCACCCACAGAAACTGTGAGATAATAAACATTTGTTGTGTTAAGTCAGTAAGTATGAGGTAACTGGTTACGCATGCAGGGAAAAACAACTGTAGCACACTAGGTTGTGAATCCCAAACTATCATTAAAGTCCCTCCAAGGTTCTGGAAACAGACACCACCAGAGAGAAGCGTACCTGTACTCCAGCAACTTCCTCTTCTCTTCAAGCATGACCTCTAACAAATATCCTGAGAGCCAGAAATGTGGGCCATTTATGTAATTTAAAACTTTCTAGTAGCCACACTTAAAAGGAAATAGATGAGAATAATTTTAATAGTATACTTTACTGAAACTAACATTCGAAATACTAACATCAAAATTTCAACAAGTCAATATAAAATATAGTCAGTATTTTAAAAATTCAATGAAATTTTTTTTGCACTGAGTCTTTAAAACCTAGGGTATATTTTATACTTCCAGAGCATCTCACTTCGGACAAGTCACATTTCAAGTCCTTGACAGCCACAAGTGGCTACTGTGTAAGACAGAACAGGAGGCTTCCAGGGTGGCTCAGTGGTAAAGAATCTGCCTGCCAATGCAGGAGACACAGGTTTGATCCCTGACCCAGGAAAACCAAGCATGTGTATTGCATCTCCTGAGCCTATGCTCTAGAGCCTGAACGCTGCGAATACTGAGCTTGTGCGCCCTAGAGCCCATAAGCTCCACAAGAAACCCACACACTGCAAGTAGACAGCGGCCCCCACTTGCTGAAACTAGAGAAAAGTCCGCACAGCAACGAAGGCCCAGCATAGCCAAAAATAAATAAATTATAAAAATAAATAAAATCTTAAAAAAAGAGCAGGCCTAGGATTTCTTCTACAGCCTGTTGCCCTTTCAGGAACATGATTGTGGAGATCAGAGGTAAAAGTAAGAATTTTTTTAACTACCTAAAGGATTCTTTTTTTCTCTCTCCCTACTGAGATCTCATTTACACAGGCTCCCAAGCTAGGAAGGAGTGGCCTTCACAGAAGGAAAGACAGAGGGGGCTGTTAAGAAAAAGAAAGACCACCCTGAAAAACTGAAAAGAAACTAATTCCACCGACAAAACACCAACACCAAGAAGCAGGGTGAGTACAGAGCACATCACCCCAATTTTTGATTGCTGTTTCCCTCATTATTCATTTACCCTCCCACTACACACACAATCCTAGATCCAATTGAAAAGGAAAGATGCAGTTTGCTCTGAAATGGAAGGTCTGAAAGGGGTGGGCAGGAGCAAAATAGAACATTTGGCTTTCTCCAAAAACACTTTCTCCAGCTCACACATTTGCCTCCCCTTCACCAGTAGTGTTAGCTTCTAGGATCACTGCTTGAAAGGAGGACAAATCAAACCCAGAGCACCCAGCAGACAGTAATCTCAACAAGAAGATCTGCTCCAGTGCAACCAGAGTCACCCTCTTCCTCCTCCCGCTCCTCCTTCTTGAGAAGCTAGATTCAGACCATTGTGGAAAAAAGCCCAGTGTGTGAGTCACCGCAGCCATTCCAAGCGGCCTGGGCAAAATCCAGCGGACAGCTGGAAACAGCTGCTGTGAGATCAACTGCAACTGGGTGGGAAGGAGGAAAAAGAGGATGAATTCATAGTTTATCACACACGATCTCATTCTCGCCTCAGAAAAGCTGGGTTTTATTTTCTCTCTCAAACAAAAAGTTTCTTCTCCCTGCTTACTTAAGATTCTTCTGCTAACGAAGGAAACAACAGGCTCACCGCCCTGAGACAATAATCCAGTGTGGGACACCACCTCCACCACGTGTCTCCCACAGTACAGAATAACCAACCCATCAGGTGAAGTGAAGTGAGTGAAAATCGCTCAGTTGTGTCCGACTCTTTGCAACCCTATGGACTATACAATCCATGGAATTCTCCAGGCCAGAATACTGGAGTGGGTAGCCTTTCCCTTCTCCAGGGGATCTTCCCAACCCAGGGATCGAATCCAGGCTCCCACATTGCAGGCAGGTTCTTTACCAGCTGAACCACAAGGGAAGCTCAGGTTCAAGAACCATCAGGTGGGTAGCTGTAAAGACAAAACACTGTCAACTTGAACAAAACTCTTAAAAAAAAAAAATTCACAAGGAAATATGAGACTGCTGAAATCTGTCAGAGAAATAGCCCCAGAGAAAGAGGAGTTCCACTCTCCTTACACGATAATGATGTTGTAAACACTGCTGATTAAGGAAAAATGAAAAAGTGCCAGAAGCAGAGTGTTTCTCTGCACAACCAGAAGGCAACAAGCCTCAAGACCTCTAATCCACTTTCCCACTAGCCAAAAGGATGCAGATCTTCACACATTAGTCCTTGAAGAACAGACAGCTGACCCCTGGTCCCGAAACTGTCCTAAAATGGGCAGTGTACCAACAGGTACCTTTCCTAAACCAGAACTTCTTAGAATCTCATGGCTAAGCGAACAAGAGGGATTCACTGGCATCTGACACATTTAAACAATCAGTACTGGGCTCTGGTCATGAGACCCAGGCAACTCGTGAGCACCCTCCTCTACTGAGTCTCTGAATCCCCAGCCATCCTTCAAAAGCCCCGTGCCCACAGCTCGTGGTTTTTTGTTTTTTTTGATCAACACACACTCCAGGGTGGTCAGTCTTGGATTCTTTAGTCACTTTAGACATTCACATGTTAGAACTAATGCATATCCTCCTAATTCACCAGGGAGATCATCCATGAGTATAGAAGAGATACAGCCTTCAGAAGGGGGCTCCAGAGATTTTAAAAACCAATGAAAAGCTCCTTCAGCTCTCCCTGCTGCCTACCTGCCAGGAGTAACACCGTTTCTAAAGTAAGCTACAAAGACTTAAAGCGTCTCTATACCTTCTCCTCCTGAGTGCTGTTTTTCACTACAGGACTTTAGTTATTTCTTCCACAAATATTTTTTAAGTATTTATGATATTACATCATACACAGGACCTCTTACAACTAATTGCTGAAGCCAGCCATTGGAGAACCTATAAATCGTGGAAGGAACTGAGATGGGGAAGGAGCACAGGGGGAAGTCTGAGTCAGCTTCCAGGACCAAGGGAAACTTTTCCTTGGCCTCCCAGGTTTAAGAGTAAAATAATTAGTATGACAACTTTTGTTTAAAAAATGTAAAAGTCATAAAAACTTCTTCAGCTACCATAGTTTACATTTGGATCCCCTCTTATTCTCCTTTATGTTTTGTCTTTTCAAGCATACAGCAAATCCAGAAAGACAACTGTGATACAATTTTGTAACAAACATAGACTTTCTCAGCAACAAATTAGTATATGTGACACCATCAACTTCAACTGTTATTTAATTTTGGCTGAGTTTATACAGCACCTACCCAACTGAATTGAAACCCTTGACAGAGCACCCCGGGATCTTCCTGCCCATACTACCTCACAAGAGCAGAACCTCAAACCACCACCTCTTGATTAGGTTTCACTTTATATAAAATGAGTGCAAGGATGAGATGGAAGACTAGATCTAAAATGCACAAAATGAAACAACAAAAGTGATTCTTTCCCAAAGAAACCATCCTCCAGAAGAGGAAGAGAAAAAAGCTTTTGATCAAATCTGAAAGATGACAGTGAGGCCTCTGCAGCCCCCCATGAGAACCAATCTACTAGCAACACGGCTAAGCTGCCAAAGCCACTTACATCTGCATCCCCTTCTTCAGTATGTATTTCTGATAACTTCCTTTCCAACTAGCCCACGGTGACAGCCACTGCCATGATAGCCAGTTGTGATTTTAATAAATCTAGTCATCTGTTTTCCAGGGCAACCTGAAAAAGCCAAAAAATAAGCATGGCCTAGGCCAGCTCTAGAGGGATCCATGAAGCTAAAAAGGTAGAAAGGGGTTTGTAAGAAGATTACCATCAGCTAAAAAGTCAGAGTGTATTCAAGTCAAATGTGTGCATGGTAGTGATCACAAGATTTTTTTTTCCTTTTCCCCCAACCAAAGCAACAAGGGAAAAGAATCATACTTGGGGTGTAAGGGGAAATTGATTTTCAAAAAATAAGACGTGGAAATAACTGAACACTATACTTTGGAGGAACTTGTCATATTAGAATTTTGGTTAACCATGCATTGCTGGATGGGTATAATTACCTATACTTAGCAGACAGGTAAGAAGTTAAACATCTCAGTGCAACATTTCACAGAAGACAGATGTCTAAAGACAGAAACTCAATTACTTAAAGGCACAAACTATGGGGAGAACTTCTTAGACATGGAATATAAAACATATAGGAAGGCATTATTAATTTTACACACTTAATATCTAAAAACAGGATATGCAAAAGTTATAGTCCTTTTAACAATGCTAAAATACACATACTATATTTAAAGACAGAATTTTAGAGCTAGAAGGGATTGCTAGACAATAAATCTGTATAACAGCAATTCTAAGAGACAGTTGTGTCCAAGAAGCTCAAAGCACTTGGCTTTAAATGCTATATATGTGCAGCATGAGTAAGACTGCGAAGCATTAACTTTTGTACTTTATGATCTATGCTAATTTATAACCTCTGTATTACAGTCAACATTATTTAAAAAAAAAAAAGGAAGGAAAACAGGCAGAGATATGAAGAAGAAAGAGGAAAAAGGGAGGGAAGGAAGGAGGGAGAGTGAATGAATAAAAGTGCCCAAAATGTTTTAGACCTCCTATGATAGGAAAAACGCATCCCACTAGGGTTCTAGGTATCTCCCTTCGTTGTGTCTGTTTTTCTTTGCTTTTCCTCTATTTCTCTAGGTCTTTTGTCTCTCATTGGTAGTCCTGGTTTCCTTCTCATCCTCCTTTGTACTTCTGCTCATCTCCCTTCCACATCTGCCTGCCTGCCTCTTTACATCTTTCCCTTTGCCGGACTCCAACTCCACATCCCCACACAACACAAGAGTAAATCCCACTTAAAAGCAAACAAGTTTTAAAAAATTCTTTACAATGTTACAAATCAACAGATCAAACTCTTCCATCTTAGGAAACTGAGGTTCTGGAAGATTATACAATTTGCCCAGTGTCACAAAACTAAGTGACAGAACCGAAACTAAAATCCAGCTTTTCCCACTAAAGTACTAAAAGAAAGCATAGAATGTTATTTTTAAATCTCAGTAGATAAGGTCTCTCTCAGAAAGAAACAAGATCCAAAAACTTAAAAATAAATACCTTATATAGTTAATTACACTAAAAATTTTTATCTAGCTTCAAAACACAAACACATATACTTATATACTATAAACAAGCTCAAAAAACCAATGACAAATTAAGAGATTTTGTAACATGAATGACAAAAGCTAATTTCGTTAATTTTATAAAGTTCTTACCACCACCACCAACAACAAAACCCCACCAATCTTCCTAACCTTAGTTTATGACAAAGAAATACAAATGACTTTTAGATATCTTTTTTAAAACAGATCCTTTTTATTACAGAAAAACAAAAGATCATGGTACCAGTTATCACGTATCGGAGGACTGGTTAAAATCAGAGTATGGTAACATACAGTTTGCCAAGCTGATAGGAAAAAGTCACTCCACTATACACACAAGTATACAATTTTGAAGACTGCCTGGCAATACCTATCAAAAGTTTAAATGAACATACCCTTAGAAATCCAACACCACTTCTCAGAATCCGTCCTCATGTACTTACTTATATGTACAAGAACATATTATATATAAGCAGCATGACTTATAGTAACAGAAAATTGGAAGCAACCTAAATGTCCAGCAACAGGAAATGTTTAAACAAATCATAATTTTAAAACTACAACAAACCTTACTATGGAATTCTAAATGGTCATTTCAAAAGAATGAAGCTGATCTGTACAAACTGAAACAAAATGTTCTCCAAGATGTTCTGCTCAGTGAAAAACAATGAAGAGACTTCAGGTACATAAAGGAGTGTGAATACATGCATAGAATTTCCCTGTAACATAATAGAAACTACTAAGGTTTCTATCACACAAACTTTGCAAAAGGAACTTTAGGGACCTTCTAGTTCCAAGAAGTCCTATATTTTGAGTTCTTCCTGACAGCTAACCTGCAGTAACTTTCCTAGAAGACCCATCCCCCCTACCTCTCCTGGAGCTCTTAAACCCTGGATAGAACGATGACTGTCTTCTCTGCCTTTCGACCAGTTCAACTGGGCACCTTGGTAGCTCCCTTTCCACTTCTCGATAGCTGTGCATCTTTCTTCACTCTCTCAATACTTCTCCTATATCCTAACATTAATTCATTTTCCCCATAAATATACCTCACAGCCTTCCAGAGCCTAAAGGCCATTGCTAGCAACTGGCATTCTTTCTGCTTCCTATTGCTGCTTTTCTATCAATTTCATTTGTTACTCAGCAAACACTTATTGGGTAACAACCGTATTCCACATATAGTAAGTTCTACCTAACAAGTGGTCCCTGTTTTAAGAAACTTGCAGCCTAGGACAAATATTCAAAAGCAAACCTCTTGGCATAGCATGTAAGAGGGAGAGAAACTAGATGAAGAAGAGGTAACCTTCCAATGTTTAGCTACATATACCAAGTTCAGAGCTCTGGATACCTCTAAGGAAGAGAGATTGGGGTTGGTGGCCAAAGTGTCCACTGGCTCTTATGTGCTTCAATTTTTAGGTTTTTTATCTGTAAGAATATATGTGTATATTAATTTATAATTAAAACATAAGACTTTAAAAAGGAGGCAATAAACCCAAGCATGGTACCTGGCAGATAAATGGAGCTCCATAAACAATCACTAAACATCTGTTCAGAGTTCCACAGAGTGGAGTGGAAGGAGAGAGAAACCATATTCTGTTGCCCTTACTCAACAACTCCTCTTCTAAAGTTAACGCAGAGTTTCTCAGCCTCAGCATTCCTGACCTTCTGGGCCAGACCACTCTTCACGGTAAGGGCCACCCCATGCATTTTCAAACACGACAGCAGCATCCCTGGCTTCTACCCACTAGATGCCCACAGCACCTCCAGTTGTGAGAATCAGATGTCTTGAAGACATTGCCAATGTCCGCTGAGGGCAAAATCTCTCCAGTTGAGAACTACTGAGTTAATGCTTACACATTATGCTACTTTCTCAAACTCAAATTGACAGCCTTTCCAAAGCCTCCAAGCTCTTCAAATCACTTATTTCCTTCCAGGGGCCTTGACGTTTATCACAATCATCCATTTGATTACCATTCCTTAGGAATCATCACTAACTAAACTCTTCTAACATCAAGATCTCAAACTCAAGTCACAGGCCCCCTCTCTTTTGTCTTCTCCCACTTTTTTCCTCCAGCTGAACCTGTCAGTCCCAGTTCACCAATGCTCAGCCCAGGGTAATGTGCACTTGGTCACACCTGTGGACTCCTAAGTACCGTCTGATAGATTTAAGAAATCACCAAACCACCTCAATGCAAACTGGCACTTAATTGAGACTTAGCGATCTTTTTATTCTACTTTTTAATGAATGCTTATTTACACTGGAACAGCACTTACCTCTAAAATGTCCCTACCTCCTCAAACTGTCAACATAACCCCTGCCTAGAGGTTACTATTCTTTTCTACCTGAAGGAAGACAGAGGTCTTCTGACATGAGCCTGGTCAACTTCCCTTCTCATTACCTCATAAGCAACAGGTGCTCAATAAATGTGCTAAATTTAGGAAGGAGACACATCATGGTTTTATATTGGCTCTATTTAAAAGAGCAATCTTTATGAGGGGAAAAAGACTCTAAATTTCATTCTAATTCAAGACTTTATTCTACAATACTAAGCAACCTTAAGAAGGGTCAACATGCCTTCTCAAGGCTACCAATAGCAATCAATGGTGTAAGCTGCTGCTGCTAGGGGACCCTCTCCATAATCATCAAGGCACGCTAAATATAAACTCCAATCACAAGCAATCACATTACAAATAAAAACCACTGCCCATAATTGAGTGATTCTTAATCCCACAATTCAGTGAGATGCAGAGAAGTACCTTAACAGGACGACAGAGCATCAATGGCAGTGCCACGTGCTAAAGACCCGGCACTCAACTCTCTGGGAAGACCAACAAATATTCTCTGAGAGCATAAACTGCTCTGCCACAGGAGATAAGGGCTTTAAATAATTAATCAGCATAGGCAATTGTACAATATCTTTAGAATTAAGTGTCCCATTTTCACCTGAACCTAATGCCTCCCATAAGGAGGAGTTTACTGTCAGAAGAAATGGGCAGCCTCTATGTTCCACTTAAACAATGTTGAGGTCCTCGCTGAATCTAAGGCATAACACTTTCCTCTGGCTTTTGTCTCCCAAGGCAATTAGGGAAAAAGAACCTTGGCACAAGCTTTGGCAAAATAGAGCCAATCATTTCTCAAAACGTGTTCTAAACCCTTTTCTTGACCTTCAGCTTATGGTAGCTTAGACAAGTATCTTAAAAGCATTTCCAGTCAGCCATTTTTGGCAACTTGTGAGCAAAATTATTTTTAGCTGAAAAAGTTTATTTCAATCCCTCTCTCATAACTCAGAAGCATCTGACCAGGTTTGGTTCAAGCTTTCCTGAATAATTTGTCTTTGAGTGGATTCAAAGCATAGGACAGTTCAGCTCCAAAGGGGAAAGTTTCTCCTTAAGAGGCACGAACCACCAAAACATGAGAATATGCAAGATATGTGGGGGGAGGGGGGAAATCACTTGACTATCTGCCACCTACCCTGCACACTGTGGAGATTAAGCACTTAAACACTCATAAAATGTTTAGAAAGCCTCTGATGGACAAAACATTTTGTTACAGCATTCCATGCTATGAAGAGCAAAATGCTTGCGTGGCAGAAAGTACTTCACATAAATTTAAATATAATGAAATGGAATATAAGGTTCAAGTTGTTTCCATGCAGTATTTAAACTGTGATTCCAAATAGAGGGAAAGTTTCTTCTAGGATGAAGAGAGCTGAAAAGAAAATATCAGTAATTCTGCTAGAAGGTACATCTACATATATACAACATATACAATTAAATACAGGTTTTCTTTGTTCTCTCTTACAATTTTTTTCTTTTCTTTTTTCCCTGCTTTGGGATGACAAAAGGAGTAGAGACAGTGTCCCTACTCTCCTACCATTATGAGATTATGCTCCAAGAGTGGTAGGATAATCCATTACTGTCACCCAGTCAGCCTTGGAAACAATGGTACATGACTGCAAGGGGATGGCTGTCTGTGGATGGACTAACTGCGAAAGACATTGGGAAAAACCTGTTGCCCTCACACCCTCTGACCCCACCGACCCACACAGTTCCTCTCCTACATGCTCCTTGGACAGTGTGCTTCTCCTGCCCAGAATGGCCTGTGCCTCCCTCTCCTGTGCCTGCCTAAACCCTGCTCACCAATGGCTCCTGCAGAATGCTCTCCTTGCACACATCCCAGCCGGGCTGGATAAGAATCCTTCCATTATGCTGCCATAGAAACCCTGTACTCATCCTATCAGGGTACAGAAGCTCCTTTATTTACCATCAGGTTAGGTGTGGAATGAAAAGCAGTTCCTAAGCCCATTAGTTCATAAAATTCCAACATGAAAAAAATCCAAGGAATCCATGGATGCACCTCTAGTAAGGGAACATTTCTTAAGAAAACTAGAGAGGCTTATGGTAGTGGTTCTGACTTGTTTTGTTTCTTAACTCACTTTATGATTTGCACATGGCCCTTTATATCATCTGCTGTTGAATGAATCATCCCATACGCATATTAACATTTATCATCTCCTAATTTCACCTCCATTCTTATCCATCTTTATATTTATCTATTTATTCATATGAGCACTTTCCTTATAATCAGGTTTCATCCTTACTGAAGACAGTTAATAATAAATGTAGTAAGACATAGTTAATAAGCACTGGAAACATCCCATATACCAATAAACAGTGTGACAGACAAAATTAAAATGACCACGTGCCACCACCAGTACTACTGTTTCTTTGCTTGTGGTAAGCAGAATTGGCACACTTGTCTTCTAACATGTAACTTTCCTCATTTTTCTCTGAAAATTAGCAAGTTCAAGGATCAAAAGTAAAATAGCTCCTGTGCTTATTCCTATATAATTTCAATAAACTATTTTATTTTTAAAATAACACATGCATGTAATACAAAATTCAAAAGGCACAAAAGGTATACAGTAAAAATTAAATCTTTACCTATACCCGCTTCCTCTGTCACTCGTTAGCCCTCCCAAGAGGCAATGAGTGTTAACCAGAACCTTGCATTTCCTGGCAAAGAGTTTTGATGTGTACATGGATATATACTTTTTTTCATTACACGAATAGTAACAAACTATACCCTTTTCAGCACATTGACTTTTTATACTTGATGTATTTTAGTGTCTTCTAAATGCATTCATCTAGAGCTAATTCTTTTTAATAGCTACATGATATTCCATTTTATGAATGTACCTTATTTTAATTCACAGTTCTCCTGTTAAAGAGCATTTTGATTTTTTTCAACCCTTTGCCATTTCAAATAATGCTGTACTATATATTCTTATACAGAGAAACAAGAGTATCTGTAGGATCAATTCCTAGAGATGGAACTGCTGGATAAAAGAAAACACGCATTTAACATTTTGGCAGACATTGCAATAGTTCTTCGTGGAATACATGTGACTGACTTTTCACCCCCCAGCAACATGAGTACCTATTTCTCTACCTACACCCTTACCAATACACAGTGCTACCAAATTTTTCTTCCCATGTAGAGTTGTTCCAAAAACCTCCCCCAACAAGCCTCACACATTCCATATGAATTTCCTTTAACTCATAATCCTGGTATCTAGCATGCTGTAAGCATTCAAATGTTGAATGAATGAATGAGCAAAAGGGGAATTATCTTTTGCATAACATGAGAAATTTACTTTTAATATAAAGAACAAGGAAAGGGATTTAAATACTAGCAATTTTTCCCTTTGAAGAAGGACAGAGAGAGGGAAGTAAGAAAGGATGGATGGATGGATGGATTCTGTTCTAAAATGCTTTCTTCTAGAGGTTTCTAAAAAGCAGGAAAGATGCCTGTCTGAAACAGTCAAGTACGGTCCTACCTTAAAGGAAGGTATATAGTCTATATTCAAAATGTCAATAAAGCTGAAGGGCCTAAAAAGGAATAGCAAGATCCCTTCTCTGAAACTGGCAGGGGATACTGAAGCCTCTCACATCAATATTCCTTTTACACGCTTTCCAAAGAATTGACTCTCATCATGTATTGTACAGTCACACAGCCGGTTAACACTTCATTTATCTGCTTCTGTGCAGTACTTGGCACAGTCACTGCTAAAAATCTTTCACTGAATACAGTAACACCGACCTCTGCACTGCCACTGGTTGTGGGTTTGCCAGGGCCCCCAGTGCCCCCGCCATGTGCTGTAACAACCACTGTAACAGATGGCACTTACATAGTGCTTATCGTGGACCAGGTACTCTTCCAAACATATCATATTTACTATATTAACTCATCTAATACTCACAGCAAGCTTGTGAGAGTTATTATTATCCCCATTTTACAGCTGAAAAGCTGAAGCACAGAGGAGATAAGGAACTTGCCCAAAGGACACACAGCTAAGCAGATGGAGAGAAAAGAATTTGAATCAAGGCTGTCTGATGGCGAACGGCGTCTCTTACTCCAGTACTTTAGTACAGTGTGATCATCGCTCTGAGAGTTGCACAGAGTGTGTTACCCAGAGCACCAGGCTGTGACATATGCACAGTTAAGCCTCTACCAGAGCAATGATCACACTGTATTAAAATCATCTGTATATACATCCACTTCCCCTCTGCAGGTTCAAGTGTTAGTCCTCACTGTGCCTAGCACTACCTGACAATAAATCCTTCCACTGGGTTTTAGGTTAAGAGGTGGAGTAATCAAACAGCACTCTAATCCCTGGACTTGCACTTCATGTTTTCAGTCTGATGCTTCTCCTGCTGTGAGCCATGTTTCCTAAGACCCATCTCCTCTGAGGCAAGATGTGCTTCCTAAATCGCGCTACTTCCCTGAGATGCCAGCCAGACCTCTCAAACTGCCTTGGGTACCTTCTTAAGAGTCCTAGAACACCAGAGACCCACATCACTATTCCTGCTGGGCAGGACACTGGCAGTCCATCTCCACCTCCAGCAGCCACCGGCCTGCATCAGTGGCTCTTATCAGGAACATGGAGTAATTTGAACCACCTGCCAACCCATCTCTCAACTGCTAATACGGGCGCTTTCTGCTCTCAGGTTGCACAAATGCCTGGAAACCTTACACCGGGTGTGAAAGAAGCAGCAAATAGAATCAACACAGCATCTGGTGCCCTTCCCTGCTTCCATTCACTGTATGGGGCCACAGAGACCTCAGGAACAGAAAGACTGTATGGTGAGATGAACATAACCACACAGTGGAGGTCAGCATTCATCTAGGATGCAAGACATATCCCCATCAGCCTCATTCTCCAAACAGTTGGAATGCAACCTCCTCTATATTTTTGTGGAGACAAAGGCCCACTGCAGAAGCCAACTTTGAAAAGTATTGTTTTTAGTGCATATCTTTAAATGCAGACATGTATACAGGTTAACCAAGCTAGAATCAAAGCCTTAGCTTGAAATCTTTAATTCTATATCTGAATCAGAATCCACTACTGTCCAGTAAACAAAAGAAAAATATGCCCTGTTTGTTGACCCATATCTATTTACCTCTCATTAAGTCTTAGTCACAGAGTGGTCATATTCCAGGGATGAAGAGCATTGCCTCAATCCTGAGCTTTCCACAAACAGGAGAGTGAAGTGAAACTAACAGCAATTATGGCTGCTGAGATGCAAACACCTATTAGGAACCAAATCTTTCCTTCTCACAATTCAGCACCAAACTCAGTTCACTGAACAGCCTCCTGACAGCAGTAACATTCAATCAGGATAAACCTGGGCATTTTGGATATGTCTGGTATAGAAGGTGTCATAATGAATAAAATCACATTGCAGTTAGAGTCTAAATGCAATGACTCAAGGCAGATCCAGAGTATCATTAACTAACTCAATGACACATGGAATATCTGACCTGAAATGGGCCCTACAACCACAAAAAGACAGGACCAGGAGCAGCTGACATGGGCAGGTGGAGAGAGGAGGATGCCTACCTTGTGCTCAAGCATCTTTAAATGGTATCGTCCATCAGGGATTTATGGGTATTCACATGAAAGAAGAATGACGCACATTAGGTCTCTAACCCTGTGATTCCATAAAAACACAGGCTCAGACTTTATGAGATCCTATTCTAATCAGAGTCATTCTTACCAGAGACATTTAGATATAGTTATCTCAGTAGAACAGAACAGAATAATCCTAATTCCAGAAACCTAACAAATGGAGAAAAATGTCAATATAAGCTGATATAAAATTATCTCCAAATACTTCAGAGAAAAGTATATGAATATTAACACTACCATTTGAGTTTTTTAAATGGAGGGGATGGAGAAAATATTATGCAAGTACTGTCTCTGGACAGATACTGAGATAACTAACAATACTGGTTACTTTCAAGGAGGGAAACTAGGTAGCTGGGAAAGGCAGAGACTTTTTCCTCTTCAACCTTTTGCACAGTTTGAATCATCACCCATGCGAATACATTATGTGTTTAAAAAAATAAATGTAAATTATGGAAAAAACCCTCCATATAAGAAACTCCCAGAGAAATCACATCCAAACAGTAGAAAATTTTAAGAAATGAAAGATTCCACTTAGTCCCAAAGCTGAAACTCTGAGCATATTGCTTGCTCTCTCATACTTCCTCTGAGCCTGAAACAACTTGTCCATAAAAATGGGCACAGCTTCTACTTCATCTCACTGAAGCAGAGAGCTGATCCAGGAAACTTTGAGATGACCTCAGCTCTCATGATTTCATACTATCCACCATTACCAATCCACTGATCTAGCTATTGTTCACCCATTATTTGATCGGTAATAAAACTAGAGACTGATAACTTTAAGGCAAAAAAATAAAAGCAAAAACCCAAAAATAACATTTACCAAATTCTTATTATAATATATCCCTGGCACTGATGGAGAAGCCAAGAAAACACAGATTAAGAGACTGTTCCTGCCTTTAAGAAAATGAAAAAAGTACTGAGATATAAGAAAACAGGGCTTGGTAGGTACACCTACTCAGTGTCAGGCTCTGAACTAAGCACATTACATACATTATCTCTTTTAATTCTTATACCAACTCTATAAAATATTTTATAAGCACAAAAGCTGAGCCTAAGAAAAGTCACTTAACCAAGATCATACAGCTGTGATGTGGAAAAGCTAGGGCTCCAACTCAGATCTCTGTCTGTAAGTCCATTCTGGTTTTTATAATCATGGAGTGGGAAAAAACTTTCCTAAGCATGACACATACACACACACACACACACAAACTCAGAAATCATTAATGAAAATATTAATAAGCCCTGTTGCAATAAAAAAAAAAATTAACCTCTATGATAGAGTAAAGTGAAGTTGCTCAGTCGTGTCCAACTCTTTGCGACCCCATGGACTGTAGCCGACAGGCTCCTCCATTCATGGGATTCTCCAGGCAAGAATACTGGAGTGGGTTGCCATTTCCTTCTCCAGGAGATCTTCCCGACCCAGGGATTGAACCTGGGTCTCTCGCACTGTAGGCAGATGCTTTACCATCTGAGCCACCAGGGAAGTCATGATAGAGTAAAGCAAGGTGCAAAAAGAATGTATGGAGTATACTAGTGTTTGTGTAAAAAGAAAGGGGGTGGAATACAAGAAAATAACAAGGGGAAGAGAGAAGAGAAGAAGATGCTTCACTGAACATGTTTCTATAAATTTAGAGTCACAACATCTGCTTATGAAAAGCAAAATGAGATAGCTTAAATTTTGTTTAACTCTGTTCCAAAGTTATGTGACTTTGTGTGTGTGTTTGTCAGAATGACACCAATTATCATTTCTCAAAGGACAATCAATAAAAAAACGGCTTGGGATAATATGAATTAGACCATTTCCTTGCTTAAAACAGGATGCTAGACCAATCTATTTTTTTAGGTTTCTTCAAACTCTGGGATACTGTAAAACCAAAGAAATATTTACTATTTGCCTAAAATGAACACTGCAGAAAACATTTCATAGTGAAGCTAAAGTTCAGTAAGAGTGAATGATCCCCTACACCAACCTCAAGAAAATCAAATGTAAAGGTTTCTTGAAACAGTCTTCCAAGGATTAAAATGCAAAGCCTCCTGGGGAACACTTAATCCAAACTATTGCTAGAGAGAGCAGTGCCAAGTAAGCATAAAGGAAGACTGCATACCCACATGGACACATGGGTGTGGGTTAATCACAGCATTTTTACACAAATGACAAAAATCACGAATGGTCCGTGGTAAGTATCTCTTTGAAAGGCTTCTGCTTTGTGGACACCACATGCCAGTTAGCCAACTGATCTCCAACACTGTAAAACACAGTCAGCTCAGAGCCAAAATGCTGCAGCAGAAAGATCTATTTAGTACCACAACAAGCAGCTAAAGACCTGTAACACAAAGTGCAGGGACAAAAGATGAGTCGCTAATGCACGAGTGGCAGCTAGGGAGGGGAGGAGGCCACCAACAGAAACAGCAACTTCTAAGCCCTGACACAGACCTTTTATTGGTAAATATGACCAGCATCACTTCAAAGTCCAGGATGATACCAAGATTAGCTAAATCAGTTTACTAAAAATCACAGATTTACTCAAAGTCAGACTATGGCTTCAAGTGTAAATGCAACATACAAAATACGCCATAAAATCTGGATGTGAGACAGCAAACACAAACGGGAGACGGGCCACCTAAGTGACAGGCGTAGAGCACGACTCTCTCATCTTCAGACAAGGCCACCTCCTCCTCTCTCACTGAGACAGGCAGTCTAAGACCAGTCACATTTTCAAAACAAGCGTTACCAACTCCCCTTAGCTTTGCCAATGTTCCCACTGTGAGAGACTGCCATTGTGGAGACTTCCTGAAGCGCCAACAAAGTCCCCAAGGCCATCATGCCAGCCACTGACAGTGTTCCTGGAAGTTCATATGAGGTGCAAGCCCATGAGCTCAGCTTTGTAGGTTCTGGGAGCCACCACGAAAACACCTTCCCATTTTGCCAGTTCTTGCTTTGAAATCACGATCCTACTACCCCACCCCCTGGAAACCAAGCAATAGCATGTGAAAGCTGTGAAAGCCATAGATTCAGGTGGATCAGGGGACCCGTCAGTCTGACTAAGGGATAAGCGACCTCTTTTGCAGATTCTTTTGCAAAGGATGGGGTGGGGGAGGGCTGGGCAAGAAAAGGAGGTGGGGTAGGGAGCCAAACAATTCTTGTCTTCTATCCCAAATTCTCTGGTGTCTTAGTGGTAAAGAATCTACCTGCCAATGTAGGAGCCACGAGTCTGAGCCCTGGGTTAGGAAGATCCTCTAGGGAAGGAAATGGCAACCCAGCCCAGGATTCTTGCCTGGAGATTATCATCGACAGAGGACCCTGGTGGGCTACGGTCCATGGGGCCGCAGAGAGTTGGTCACGACTTAGCGACTAAACAATAACACCCTAAATTATTACCCACCTTCCTCAGAATTTTTATGGAGCACTAAACTGCAGAAGGAAAAAGGGGGGAGGGGAGAGGCAAAGAAAATCTTAAGGCTGTAAATATGACTGTACAAACATCCCCAAGAGGATGACCTACGAAACGAAGCTCCTGCAACAAGGGCTAACTGTGCAGCCGCTTTTCTACTTGCCTCCCTGTCCAAGATAAACAGAGCAGCTCACAGAAGCCCACCAACTTCCAGGAAAATGGAACCAAAGTCCTCTTGACTCCCGACAAGCCACATACCCCTGAAATAAATGCCTAAATGAAATCCATACGGGTCTGCTCTGGAAACCATCCTGGCTGACAGCAGCTAACGCCCCCTCCTCCACACAGCTGCCAAAGCACGGAGGAAAAAGCTGCTCAAAATAAAGCAATTGGAAGAACTTCCCGTGAGCCTCGGCTTCAAAAGTGTTCCAACTCAAGCTGCGACTGGGGCCCACACGCAAACCCCACAGTGCCCTCAGACCATGTCTGCAGTTCCTCTAGTCCTACCGGCGTGGCTCCTGCTCCCCGCCCCCAACCCCAGAGCTGAGAGAGTTCCACGGGTACCCCTCTGCCCACCCCTTACAGTAAATCATGCTTTGCTTGTGGTATTTACAATTAGGATCTGACAAAATCGATGCAGCCCTGAAGAAAAGTAAACAGTGTGCCTCCTCAGAAACCACATGCCTGGAAAAAAATACCCAGTGCTCAGAGCAAAATCTCTTTCCCTTGGCAAAGGAGAAACCAGGGAACCAACCTCTCCGCGGGAAAAATCCCACATACCGGAACATTATCTGGGGACTTAGGTCCCTAAAAAACCTGAGAATTGTGGCTGAACACACCCATGTGGAAGCCTAAACTTCAAAGGCTCGGTTTCCACCCTTGGGAAAATAGGTTTTTAAGCAGTTACTCAACCATTATCATTTGGCAATTCAAAACTGTCATCTACTTCATAAGCGGTATTTATCATGTGTGCTGTGTCTTAAATTCTCAACTGAAATTTCTAGATGCCACGTATGTGCAGAACACGTCAGAAGGAAGTGATATAACTGCTTGCTCTCGCTCTCATTCCCATTTTAGAATCTGCTTTATTCACCCAGCATCTGAACAGCCAGAAGCACTATAAAGTATGCCCATTTCGCCTTTAAAGAGGCCCCAACTAAACTGGCAAGGGGAGTCTTGAGGCTGGAGAACAGGTGAAGATTAATAGGAGCCCAAATCAGAGGACGAAGGGAAGGAGGTGGGTATGACGAGGGCCAGAGAGAGAAGATTCCTGCAAAATACTTCTATGAACCTGTCTCCAAAGCTGAGATTTACAAGAACTGTATTAAGTTTCCTTGTTTTCAAACATATCCAATGAACCATCTGAAAAAGAGTGTGCACTGATATCTCAGGTATTTTTCTGCATCCATAAAAACAAGCTGTAAGAGCTTATGAAATTCAATGGTTGAGAAGGGAAAGGTGAAGGTCCATAGTTGATCAAACAGGCTTAGTCCCAAGTGGTGGTAATACATCTGAACCACAGCACTCCAGAAGCTCTCAGCAGCGCCGCCATTGAACGGCAGGTCAACAGACTGCTCCAATGAACCGGAACAGGTTAGCTCTAATTGCCCTGTCCTCCTGTGGTTCTTCTAGTTCCTCAGTCACAAAGGCACTTTTTATACATACACACGTGCTCTCAATTAATATCTGAGCACAGGAAACCTAACGTCAGGTTGCCATGCCCACCCGACACATTCAGCAGTTAAACTCCACCCCCCCTAGAGTCACCTTTAACCCTGATATCAATGGAAAGATCAGGCACCATTCACAAATCCCACAACACCTAGTCTTCGCAGGAGCTGGAGAGCAGACCAAGGGCCAGACCCCCCAGGGATAATCTGGAAAAATAATTAAAGCCATCTGCTGGCTCCAACCCAGGAGCAGGAAGACAAAGTTCAGTTCAACAAGAAAGACAGTTTCTTGATTAGTCAGGCCAGGGCAGTGCTAGATCCTATGGATCCCAAAGGCTCCCTTGATCACACAGTCTGGGGGGGGGGGGGGGGACGGTGAGGGGGGAGGGGCAGACAGCTTAACAAATGTTAATCTAAAAAGTCCTAAAACAGAGCTCTGGACACGGCCTTCTGGAAAGCAGCAGGAATGTGGGAGGGATGAAGCATAGACAAAAGGCATCCAGGAGGAATCAGGATCCCAGCTTATTCCTGAAGACAGCCTTACGGATGAGATGAGAGGTGTGAGGCAGGAATTTCGGACAGAAGAACCGAAAAAAAAGCACCGAGGTATGAATGAGCCTGGACGACACAGTCTGCTCAGGAAGCTACCAGTCCCTTGCCATGGACTAGAAAGAAGCTAAAAAGGAAAGCACAAATCAGGGCAGAAGGACCTGGCAGGCCAAAAAAGAGAATGGACCTTATCCATCTGATAAGCTCCCAAATGATTTTAAGCTCTTTTAGATGGATAACAATGTTAATAGCCAGAAAGGTGGGTTTGAAGAGACTGAAAGGAGACCACAAGAGACAAATTCATTCCAGCTCAATTTCCACAAAAAAAATGAGAACAAAATGCCATCTATTAGATGCAATACATTTGACCAACAAACCTTATAAAATATGGAACACAAACGACCTTTTCACTCCTGCATCCCATGTGCCATCAAAACAGCCAGTGCCTCTGTCACCCATACTCCCAGGAAAGATCCCACAGATTCCTGAAACGTCCACCCGCCCCATGCAGGAGCCCTTTTGGTCCTCAGCAAGGAAGCGAATGTCTCTTCCTCTCACTGGAGGACCACCACGACCAGGTTCATTCACCTCTTCCCCCACGTCAAACCAGTTAGACTTCCCAGTTTAGTACACTGCTCATTGGAGAAGGCAATGGCACCCCACTCCAGTACTCTTGCCTGGAAAATCCCATGGACGGAGGAGCCGGGTAGGCTACAGCCCATGGGGTCGCTAAGAGTCAGACACGACTGAGCGACTTCACTTTCACTTTTCCCTTTCATGCACTGGAGAAGGAAATGGCAACCCACTCCAGTATTCTTGCCTGGAGAATCCCAGGGACAGCAGAGCCTGGTGGGCTGCCGTCTATGGAGTCGCACAGAGTCGGACACGACTGAAGCGACTTAGCAGCAGCAGCAGCATCTCAGGGAGCTCCCAACTCTGTCACTTAATCAATCAGAAGCACACTAACCACTCCATGCTGATGGAGCAGTGAGCAGGAACTCGTAGAATACTGTGTAGCAGGAACTCATGGAATACTGTGTAGCAGGTTATAAAGGAGGCAAGAAATAAACATTTACTGCTGGGTTCCATGATGGGAATTTTAAATAATCTCAGTCTGTCACTATAGCAGCTCATTAGAGGATGCAGTAATTCCTCCAGTTCACAGATGTGTAAACAGGAGCTCAGATGCTAAATATCTTACCAAAGGTCATTTCAGTTGGCTGGCAATTGGAAGAACCAGGATTCGAACCCCAATATGAGAAATTCTAAATAGTGTTTCTTGCACTACATCATACTTCAAGTATGTATGGATAACAAACATGATATACCAAGGTTGGTAATAATGATAACAACATCTCCCCTTTAAAAACTGAGAGGCGACACACATAATAGTCTCAGATGAAGGGATCACTCAGAAACGGCACAATCGAGTGATCACAACTGGAATCTCCAAATGTTCCCAAAATGTCACTCCTGAGCATGAGTGACCAAAAAATGTTCAGACTCAAACAATCCAAGCAACCTGACCATACTCCAGAGAAATGTGTCAAATCCTCTATCCACTTCCCCTCAGGGTCCCCAGGACAACATGTGGAAACACTCCAGGCTGATTGTGAGCTCTGGCTCCTAAGTGATTTCCCAAACCGCTTTACCACCCAAATTACAGAAATATGTCCAGGATTCACAAGGCAGTTCTGATCCGATTTGCCCCAATCCTGGCTCAAGCGGCTTTGCACTACCCTCCTAACTAGATCAGCGCCAGCCAATGGGTTTATTCAAGCCGATCTGTGATGGATTAGATAACGAAACCTTAGCTGTGTAAGCTGCCTGCTTGCATTGGGGCTGGAGGGGCAAGGAATAGGAAACTGGATACTCGTAGGGGCCACCTAAACACCACACACACTCGTCATCCCGCCTCCATCTGTCTGCTCACGCTCCAGTTACTGCCGTTTCTTTCCATCATCTCGAGGGCTCTTCCCTCCTGTCTTTAAAGGAAGGGCACATTAGCCCCAGAAAAAAAGATGTGCACTAAGCTTTACAAACGTGTATCAAAAAACAATTCAAACAAGTCTACTCACTAAAATGACAAGCTTTATTGGGTCTTCCCTGGTCTTCCCAAGAATCTACCTGCAATGCAGGAGACCCCAGTTCGATTCCTGGGTCGGAAAGTTCCCCTGGAGAAGGGGTAGGCTACCCACTTCAGTATTCTTGGGGTTCCCTGGTGGCTCAGCTAATAAAGAATCCGCCTGCAACGTGGGAGACCTGGGTTGGGAAGAGCCCCTAGAAGAGGGCATGGCAACCCACTCCAGTATTCTTGCCAGGAGAACCCCACGGACACAGGAGTCTGGCGGGCTGCAGTGCAAGGGGTTGCAATGAGTCGGACACGACTGAGCGACTAAGCACAGCACACGTTGTTTCCACAAATTATTAAAGCCTGATACCAAACTGATGGCCTGAGAGATGTCAAATCAGAGATTCACTAGCAACATTCTTGTTTACACCAAGCAGTACACTGAATTTCTTTCTCAGCCCTGTAATCTTGAGGCCTGTCTGCACCAGTCTGCTTTATATCAAAATGAAAGTTAAATCTCTAGTTAGCTTCTGTTGTGTTCACATATCAGTGTGATAGAAAAAAAAAAAAAATGACAGTGACTAGAAAAATGGGAGAGGAAGTTAGGAGACAAATTCAACTCAGGATAACCTCTTGAGTCACCCTGCAGAATAACTCTGTTTTGAATTCAGATCTTTCTGCCTCTCAGACATTCCCAGTTATACACTCACAAGCTGACTTGTGAGGCTGGGGGAAAAAAATTAGTCATTTTTACATGACTGTGCTACCTCAGTTTCTCCAACTACAATATTTACCACTCTGGTAGTATTATGAGCTGAATGTCTGTGTTCCCTTCCCCCACCCCTATCTGCAAACTAATATGTTGAAGCCCAAGTTCACAATCTGATGGTAATTGAAGGAGGGGCCCTTGGGAGGCGATTAGGTCATGAGGGGAGGATCCCACCACCACCCCATGATGAGAGCCCTTATGAAAAGGAGATTCTCTCTCTCTCTCTCTCTCTTTCTCATGTCCACTAGCATACATGGAAAAAAGGCCATGTGAGCACACAGCAAGAAGGCAGCTGTCTGTAAGCCAGGAAGAGAGCCCTCATCAGACACCAAATCTGCCAGCACCTTCATCTTGGACCTCCAGCCCCAAGAACTGTGAGAAACAAATTTCTGGTGTTGAAGCCACCCAGTCTACAGTCTGCTTGAGCAGACTAAAGACATGCAGAAATGAAAAATTCAGTAATTTTAGCGAGAGATTGTTCACGAAATCACTTGGTAAGTCTAAGTGGTAAGCATATTGGTAAGTATACTCAAATGGTAGCACCCATGTTCAGTTTCAGCACCAAACACTCAAAGTCCAAAGAGACTTCCACCTAGGAGGAAAGAAACCCAGAAACAAGCAAATGGGAAGATAAACTAAGAAATACAATGTCTACAAAGCAATTATAGGCTACCTGCAAACCCTTCCCTGAGACCAGAAAGTCCTCCTACTACTAGAATCAAACACTAACATGAACAACTTCTGAACTCACTTAGCTATATTAGACTTACGATTCTACGATCAGAAGCAGTCAGTTAGCCATGTAATAACCACATTCCGACATTTCACTACCATAAAGAATGTTGCCGAAAGCTATAAATGATAATTAAGGTGCACCTTGCTTTATGAAGGTGAATTTTCTAAGTTCCTAGAAAGCTGCACAAAAATCTGAATTTTTGCTCATCAAATTGTTTATATTCACTACAGGAGCTGACCAAAAGAATTCATTCCCTGGTATGTTTCATAAGGCCCGAGTTTTTCACACATATCAGACTTGCTTAAAGTGAAACAAATCTCTTAATAACTCACTTAACTTTCTACCAGGTTAGAGTACAGTATTTCCAAATACCCTCTTTAACAACTCACTACATTTCTCAAGCTGTGTTTCAATTTTCAGGTGGAATTTGTCTCTTTCCTCCTATTCTGTAGTTGAGGGTTCTCTAAACTGTTTCTAGGGATGTGCCGACTCCTCTGCCACCCAAATAAAGCTTCTGGATACTGGCCTAGAAAGGAGCAGCCCTCCCTCTTTCCCCCCGCCTCAGGGGTCCTTCTTAGTACAAAGATTATAACATAAGCAATGCAGACTCTCTCATGTCCCCACTGCTCCATTCTGGGAAGTAATGATTTATCCCCAAAAGCTTAGTGGCTATAACTCATCAGGGTTCAGCCTTGGAATCTGCAGCTTAGAGCTGTACCTTCATTTAGTCTGTGGTCTTGGGAAATTAACCCCAGTAAATGACTTCTGTTAAAAAATGGGTTAATCCTTTGACACTCAAAAGGTTAGGATATTTCCTTGAAAGTACTCTCACCCCTAAATTTCATGGTATTTTTTCTATCCCTTAATTATTTTAAAAAGCCAAAATTTCAACTTCAGTTTAACAGGCATTGAGCACTTACTATGTACTCAAAACTGTGAGGTATTATAAAGGATAAACACAAAGAAAATATAGTTCTTGGCTTCTAGAAGCTTACAGTATCACTAAGGAAACAGGAATAAAACAATGAGAAGACAATACAAGATGATGCATAATTAACCACCAATACAACAGGAGGCAAGAGGCGGGTCTAACTAGTGTGAATTAAGCTGTCAGGAGGGAAGGCTTCCCAAAAGGAGCTATGACCTCCAAGAAATGCCATTTGTGCTAATATAAAAAAAAAAAAAAACCAAGTGCTTCAAGACAAACTCATTTATCAAAGAGCAAGCTACTCTAGAATTTTTAAATGTCTATTTACATGAACCTATAGACATGTCTACACCGCTGATATCACTTCCTAAAACTGCTTCGCCCCTGCACATTCTCCTCCAGCTCCACTGGTCTCTTGTTCTCAGACACATTAAGTGTACTTCTCTCTCAATGCCTCTGCACCCACAGTTCCTCTGTCTGAACCCCCTTCCCTCAAATTCCCTCAGGTCACCCAAAGGTCACCTATCACAGAGACCTTCCCTAACCATCCTCTTCACCACTCTTACCCCTTTCCCTGCTTTATTTTTCTTCTTAGAACTTAAAACCACCTAATAATAGTTGATTTTTTTATTGTCTGTCTCTTTCAATTAGAATCTTAGTTCCATGAGAGCGGAGTCTTTGTTTTGTTTACTACTATATTTCCTAGGCTCTAAAACAGGGCCTGGCACTTAGCAGCTGCTCAATAAACATCAGTTAAATGAATATTAAATATCCTATCATAATTATCAGAATGATAGGAAGGGCCTAGAAATGTAGGTGACCCAGGCTTAAATTTCATCTTTTCATGAACATTACTTTTCCTTTACTCCCAATTAGACCTCAAATTTCAACTTCTCCATAAAGCCTTCCTTGACCATTTCATTTCAGCAAGAACAACCATCTTTTGCTTCTGGCTCCAATGGCACAAATCCTCAGCATACTTTGGTTCTAAAGTTTGCAAAGCCTTGTGACAAGGATCTACCTTGTGGTATCCCTACTCTTGTCCCTCTGGAACTTACCAAAAAAAATATATATATATACATAATATACATACATACATATATATATATGACACATATACATACATACAGTTTTTTTTTCCCCAACTTTTCACCCATTCTGGCTCCCTACCTAGACTGCAGACACCAAGTTCTTTGAAGCCAAGGAACTTCATGTATCTTTTTAGAGGTAACTTATAAATCATCCTTTACAAACACTGTACTTTACAACTATGGTAATAGAGCCCCCAAAGAAGGGATTTTCCCAGAACCAGGCAGATTGTTGCGGGCAGGGGGCTAAGCCAATCATGAGGTGAACACCTGTGTGACATGGTGTATTGGAACTACAACTAAGATAATGCATCAAGTGAAAAATAAATAAAGATCCACAGATCCACAGAGAAAAAAAGGATTCTCTGTGGGATAGTTCTAAGGTGCCCATCTGTACCCAGAGGACCTAATCCACAGCTTCCTCTGCATACTCCAAAGTCCCTATACACTGCTCCATTTCCAAATACTGCTATCCTCAGCCGATTTGAAGGCAACCAGCAAATAATGGGTCCCAGGAGGAAAGAGGGGGAAGGCAGTAGGAGTCTCACTATTAACTACTGATTGACAGAAACAATAAATGGACACAGATATATGCACACACCAAGCGGACATGCTCACCAGCACCCACACCCAATCTTCGCTCATCTTCCAGTGTCAACCCAGCTCACCTGAAGTCTCCCCATATTCCTCTATATTTTTTCCAAGGCCCAGAGCGTTTGCTTCACACAAGCCTCCTGCCTGAGGGAGTTCAAGTGGAGAACAAAAGCAGGCAAGTGAAACAAAAGAATTCAAAAATAAACACCAGGAGGGTCACTTTACCCAAGTCAACACAAGTAATAGAGCGGCCTCTGCAAGGGAGACCAAGAAGCACAGAGCAAACACGCCAGGCTTAAATACAGCTCCGTCTCTAACACAGGAAGTCAGACAGAGCCTTGAAAAGCAGCGAGAGCAGAGCACAGGAAGTCTTTTAGCACTGCAGAGATTTCCAAGAGTGCTGTAATGGAGAGAGCACAGGAATAGGAATTAGAAGACCAGGCTTCTAGCTCTAGTTTCACTACCAGCTAACTGGGTGGCCCTAGGCAAGTCACTAGTCTGCTCCAGATTTTTTGATTCCTCATCTACCTAATGAGGTTGAAACATTTTGGGACTCAAATAAAAAAGATGAAAACTATTGACTTTCTCTCACCAGAGAGTACCCATAAACTGTTCTGCAGAAGAATCTTCCAAGTCTCTCCAAGTCAAGAACTTCAGTCAAAGATGGTATCTCTGGTTGCTTCTCTAACATTCTATGATGCTAAGAGAATTGGGCAGATTGCTGGTAGGTAAACCTACCACTTCACAGCAAGTATGTTCTGAACAGACCAAATCTAAAATCAAATCAAGGAAGGCTTCACGCTCTTCCCCCAACTACAAAGTCAACTGACATGGTCACTACATCTGCCAGTCCCTATCCAAACCAACCAGCTTCTTCTTGAGTCCACAATTCAGAATCCAGTCTTCTAACAGTCCTATAAATTTTCTTGTATATTCCAGGACAATAAAGATTTAGTCAGTGCCCTAAGATACAACTGGCCAGGTCCTGTGTCTCCAGGCTCACCAGATGCTCCACGAAGTTAATGAGCTTGAGCATCACGGTGTAGCCACAACGCTACCCAACTCCTCGTACTTCTCACACTCCTCGTGTAACTGATTTAACCCACAACCTAAGCCACATCCCCTTTGGGCTCTCGAGGAGTTTTCTCGCTTTTCACTCCTCCCTTCTATGCCGATCTCGTTCTCCATCCCAGCTGTGTGTCCAGGGCTGCCAAATGCGGTGTCCCTCTTTTAGGGAGATATCCCACCACTGTCCCCTCCCCTCGCCCTGCCCCCCAGTCTTCGATTCGGTCCCCAGCTCTCCGGGCAACGGACCAGGATCTCTCGGCTTTCACTCCCCGCCAAGGAACTAAGGAAGGGTGTAAAGAAATGGAATCCATCTCAAGCACGTTCGATTTCCTCTCGACACCTATTCTTGCTACGTGCCCCCTCGTCCCCTCAGAGATCAGGACCCTCCAGGGCACACCAGGCTCCTCCTGCACCCTTAGCTTCCAAGTCGGGGCTCGCCCCACCTTCCACGCAGGCCCCGACCGGCGCCCTCCCACCTCCAAGCCGGGACCCCGGACAGCCCTCCGCCCTCCAAGCCCCGCAGCCCCGCGCCGCTCCCGCCGCCCCCCCACCCCGCCACGGTAACAGGGCGCCTGCCCCGCGTGGTCACCTGCATCCCGCCGCCGTCGGCCGCCGCCTCCTCGGTACGCGGCCGCTTGCTCAGGCCGGGCTCGGCTCCGTCTCCTCCCCCTCCGGGCACCGGCAGCTCCAGATCTGACTCCCGCTTCATCCCCCGGGCAGCGGCGCCGGGCCCAAGCTGAGGCGGCTGCTGCGGCTGGGCGCCTTCCGCCATCCGCCCGAGGCCCCCTCGCCTCCGGGAGCCGGGCGACCCGCGACAGGCCACCTCCCCCTGGGCCTCGGCCCCGACTGTCGCGACAGGCGGGCGCGCGCCTGCACCCGCCCCCGCGTGCGTGCGTACGTGCGCGCGCGCGCGCGGGCCCGCTGCCCTCCTCGGCGGCGGCGGGCGGTAGCCTCTAGTCTCTCGCTGGCCGGCTCCCCGGCTCGGGGCCGCCGGCGGGTCGCGACGGGCACTCGCTCGCGCCCCCACGCGCACACGCGACCCCCGGCCCGGCCCGCCGCGCGCCCCGCCTCGCTCACTCACGAAACTGGCCCGCCGGCCCGCGCTCACTCCCTCACTCCGGCCCTCGCCACACGCCGGGCAGAGGGAGGAAGGGGGCGGTCCGGGCTCCTGAGGCTTGGGGAGGGGTGTTTATTTGGGGGGAGGAGGGGCTCGAGGCCGGAACGAGCTGACTGGCCGAGATCCTCCGACCCGCCACTGTGGCAGCACCGGGAAGGCGGGGAGAGAGAAAGGAGGAGGGAGGGCCCGGGATCTGGGACTCCAGCCCGCGCGGGAGGCCAGGGCGGCGGGGGAGAGGGGGCGGTGGCTGCCAAGCCCGCGGAGGGGGCGGGGCCAGCGCCCCTCGGCAATCTCCGCCGCCTCCGCTCCCGGCGGCCGAGGGAGGTCGGTGGAGATCGAGGGAGTTCGGGAAACTCCGGCTCGGGCGAGGGATTGTCCTGCAGACACCGCGCCTCCTGAGTTCCAGGGCGGAGGGGGCGGAGTCTGTTCCCTGAGGGCGGGGCCACAGCCTAGAACGGGCGGAGCTTGAGTGGCCGAAGGGCGTTGTAGCAACTCCCTCTGGCGGGACTCGCTGTTCGGAGTTGTACCGCGAATTCCCCCATCTGGCCGGGTCGGTTCCAGGCTAGGGAAGAGGTGCTCTGAAGGAGAGAGCTCTTTACTTGGTCCCTCTCCCGCAAGAGAATGGGGCTCTCGAGTTGGAAAGCCCAGGAATGAGGCCACCGCTACAGGGCTCTTCCCAGTCCTGAAAGCCTTTAATCATAAGTTTTATCACATTTCTGGTCATCTTACTGATACCTGATGTCTGTAAGAGCGTCACAGATTGCACAATGAATTCGCAGACCCGTTTTGGACCGGGTGGTATAAGCAGAGTATATATGAACTCTGTTTCATTGGTGTTGAGAACCTTGGTTAAGTCCCGCAGATAAAAACTGGCAGATCCAGATCTCAGGAAACCAGATCATTTCTCTTTCTCTGAACCTTGCTGCTTAACACTTTCTTGCTTATCAGCTTCCTACAATTAGAGCTATTTGTGCAATAGCTTTTCTCTCCTACCAGACTGTAAGGACTAAGATAGCATCTAATTTCTGCAGGTTCCATGTTGTGCCTTGTATATTATAGGGACACAGTGATGTTGCATGAACAACATGGATTCTGCTAACTAGCTTAAGCCAGTTGCTTCACCTCTTTGGACCCCTTCTCCATTATTTGCAAAATGAGGAGAGAGTTTAGATCAGTGGTTTGAAACCAGGGATGATTTTGCCCCTTTCCCACCCTCCCCGGACATTTGTCAACATCTGAATATATTTTTGGTTGTTACACCTATGGTGGGGTGGGGGTGGGAGTGCTGCTGGTGGATAGAGACCAAGAGTGTTGTTCAACATCCAACAATGAACAGGACAGTCCCCACAACAGTTATCCAGCCCAAAATGTCAGTAGTGCTAAGGGTGAGAAACCCCAGGTTAGATGATTTCTAAGTCCTTTTCAGATAGGTCTGTGACTTGTCCTTTGTACTGGGGTTTAACCCAAGTTAAAAGTTAGTGCTGGAACAGTGCAATGATAAAGACTCCTTCTTTGAAGTCAGAAACCAACCCAGGTTTGAATCCAATCTTTACCACCTACTGCCCATGTGATGCTGAACCAGCAATGACTTAAGAATTTTTAAATTGAAGGGAATTAGAGCTGGCAGACTGGTTGCAAGGGAGGACTGGTGGCCTTGTCTTGAAGCTGAGTTTTCATAGCAGGCACATTGTTTTAACTAGGCTGTGTTATAGACCAATAAAAACAGTCAAGTTTTAGCTCTGCCACTCACAAGTCATGGTACTTTGTAAAAGCTACTTAGCCTTTCTATGTCTTCATCTGAAAACTTAAGACCTTCCTAAAAGGATTATTGTGAGGGTTTAAATGAGTTATCATTATCACACATTAAGAACTTTGAACAGATGGACCTATGAGAAGCACTCAATAAATAGTAAGAATATATCAGTATCACTACCATTGTGTGCATGCTAAGTTGCTTCAGTGGTATCCAACTCTTTGCAACCCTATGAACTGTAGCCCATCAGACTCCTCTGTCCGTGGGAGTCTCCAGGCAAGAATACAGAAGTGGCTTCCCATGCCCTCCTCCAGGGTATCTTCTTGACCCAGGGATCAAATCCACATCACTTCTGTCTCCTGCATTGGCAGGCAGGTTCTTTACCACTACCGCCATCACTACCACTGTTTTTTTAAATTTTGTCTTATTTTTGTCTTGGCTGCATTGCAAGGTATGTGGGCCCTTAGTTCCCGACCAGGGATCAAACCCATGCACCTTTCAGTGGAAGTGTGGAGTCTTAACCACTGGACCACAAGGAAAGTCCCATCATTGGGTTTTTTAAATTCCTAAGGTGACTTTGTGAGGCTGCTAGAGATCAAGATGGGCAGACCAGGCTCCTGAAATCAACCTTTAGTACAGTGATTGTTGGGGAAATTGAGTCTTTTCACCAAGCCTTCAATGCGTTGTTTGTAGGTAACAATAATAGTGACAGTGTTGTTCTAAGGATTAAACGAGACAAAATAAGCACTTAGCACAGCACCCAACAAATAGTAACTGTTTAAAAAGTGGCAAATATTTATCATCTAATTCATTTAGTGATAGTAAGCTACTGGCTGGGACCCATGGGGTTGGAGAGAGGAGCCTAGGCATCTCTTCATACTGCTGGTTGGGCCATTGTGTTGGGAATCCAAGCTTGTTCTTGAGATGAGTTAGGCAACTCCACAGCAGATGGAGCTTCATCCTGTCCAACCAAGCGTTCTGAATTTGAAGGAAAACCAGGATGTTTTCTGATGCCCTATGAAACAACAATGGCTTTTTTTTTTAAAACCTAGGGACTTCAGTGTTTGATTTTCCAAAAAAAGCTTACTTTCTAGACTGGTATCGTAAGAATTCTTTTCCCCTCTCAACCCACCTTAATACTGGAATCTAAATGATGCTAGGTCCTTCCCGGGCTGCTCCATGACCCAGAAAAAAAATAAGATTTGGGATCAGGGCTACTTGTGCCTCAAATTATTGTTATTCCAGTAGTGTGCATGTCCCTAAGAAGTAGAGCAATGTGGTATGGTTATGTTTGTATGACCAGGCAGAATAAAGAGAAATTCGACCCTGCTCTGTAAACACACATTAAGCATTTAGGGAGGGAAAGAACACAAGCCTATAAATAGGGTGGCCAAATGCACCCGTGCCAGCACAGAGACCAGGATCATTACTTTCATATACATCTGCAGCTACCTGTTGGCGAACAGGTGGCTACAAACCATTACATAGAAAGAGGACAATTTAAAAATATTTTCCTAGGAAGAATTTTGAGCTGCAGAAACTACTGAAGTCCTAACATTTATTCATTTATCTATTCAACAAACTATGGGCAGAAGTCTGGGATACCAAAACAAATAAGTAGCTCACAGTCTAGGGAAGAAAGGATGAACAAATAAAAAGACAATTGCAATGCATCACGTTAAGGAAGTCATCTCTCATAGTGGTCAAGATCATGGACTCTGGCATCAGACGTGGGGTTGAATCTGACATGGCCATCTATCTGATCTTGGACAAAAAAGATCCTTAGCATCTCTAAGGCCCAGTTTTTTCATTTATGTGACAAGCACAGGTAGCAACCCAGTATTCATTCTCCTCTTATTCTTTACTAGCAAAACAAATCTGCCTAGCTTAAAAGGAAAAAAAAAGGGCTTCCCGGACGGTCTAGTGGTGAAGAATCCACCTGCCGGTGCAGGAGACATGGGTTCGATCCCCAGTCCGGAAAGATCCCACATGCCATGGAGCAACTAAACCTGTGCACCACAGCTACTGAGCCAGAGCTCGAGAGGCCTCAAGCCACAACTAATGAGCCCACACACTGCAACTACTGAAGCCCAGCACCTAGAGCCCGAGCTCCAAAAGAAGAGAAACCCCTGCAATGAGAAGCCTGAGCATTGCAATAAAGAGTAGTCCCACGTTTGTTGCTACTAGAGAGAAAGCCCATTGTGAAGCAACAAAGACCCAGTGCCGACCAGAAAAAAAAAAAAAGAGAGGGAGAGAGAATTCTCAGGCTCCGTGGCAGGTAAGGGTGGCCATGTGACACAGTTCTGGTCAGAGAGGTGTAGATAGGGGATAAGTATACCGTCTCGACTAATAAAAACCACAAGAGGGAAAGGCTCTTTGCCCTTCACCGTTTGCTTTTTGTCATTTATCCTTCCTCCCTCCTGGAACACAGACTGGCAAAATGACAGCCCTTTGGTGTCCACAGTAACAAAAATCGAAAACTACATGCTAAGAATGGTACTGTGGAGTCGCCATAGCAGCCCTAGCCCATTGTTATTTGAGCAAAATAAGTTTCCATTCACTTAAAGCACTATGGACAGGTTTCTGTGTGCAAACTCAACTCTTCACTGATACAATCTGTAAACTGAGGATAATAATAGTATCTTCCCCCGGTATTCTTTTGAGCATTAAATAATGCATGTAAAGCACTTAGCATGACACCTGGCTCATAGACACACTCAATAAACAGTAACTTAGACCTTTTTACTACTATTATTACTCCTATTATCCTTATTAATATGATTAGTAAATGTGCCAACAGCTATAGGAGCCTATAGGAAGATGTAACTCCCCCTGCCTGGGGGAGACAGAACAAGCTTTCCCGATAATGTTGTTTGATCTGGGTCTTTCAAAATGAGGAGTTTCCAAAGATGTGGTTTCTGATCAAAAGAGAGCACATTCCTGGGTGCCTGCCAGGGCTTAGGAGATGTTCATTAGTGTTCACCAGGAGAAAACTCTGATAAGAGGGTAATAGTGCTGGGCTGGGGGTCAGAGGGCCAGAACTAGAGTCAGTGGTCTTCAAACTGAGACTGGGAGAGGTAAGTGGGTGCAGGAGCACCCAGCCACAGGGCCATTATGAGCCCATAGGAGATAACAGATCATAATATCAGTTATTGTTAACCCTGTACCCTGGTTCCTGACCACCATCAGAGGAGCTGGTGGTGCAAATCTCTGTATTTATAGGCTCTTTGAGAACACGAGTGCTTTCTTAATCCTCTCCTTGATGTCTGTGTATCCCTAGCTCCAAGCACACAGCTTGACACAAAACATGTGGCTATTCCAACAAGCTTGAAAATATTCAGAACCACAACCATACATCTCACATCCCCCTGAAGACCAGATAAAGACCCAGAGCAGAGCAGAGGCTCTTAGAAATGCTGTCTTAACCGTGTGCTTCCTAAATAGAGACCTGAAGTCCATCCCCAAACTGTATCATCTCTTTAATCAGAGGGAAAAGAGTAGATATAAATAGAAGAGAACGTTTTCTACTTTCCTTTCCCAAAAAAGAAAGGTAGAGAATACCCTTGATAATTCATCAGCCGGATGAAGGGGAAACCACTCCTGCCATGTGGCTGGCTGATCTGGGAGCAGATACGGAGCCTAATGAGAAACTGAGTTCATCGCAGAAGGAACGTGTGATGTTTAAGCCTCGTTAGGACTATAAAACCAGTCGACCAGACACAAACCCCACCACTGACTTTGACCTCACTTCCCTACCTCCCCCTGCTCGAGGCATTATTGAACCTGGGTTTTTCCTATAGGCCAGAACCTTGCCAACTCTTTTGCCCTTCACATAATGTGTTTGTCTGGTTTCTATTTCTGTAGTTTGATGAAGGATGATAGCAGGGTATTGAATGGTTGTTTTTCATTTAGTTCCGTCACCGCCCTCACTCTGTCCCCTGCCCCCCACCCTCCTCTCAAGTTGGCTTTTCGTTGTCCATTTTGTGCCTTGTCCTTGGTTTTTATTGTTTCCTCACAGAGTAGGGAAGGCACTTTATTTTATTTTCCAGGCCCTGGTATACATAGCCTCCTGTATGCATCTTTCCCACAAAGAATTATCATGTTTTGAAACTGGAAATGACCTCAGATGGGAAAGACAGGAAAGGTTCAGATATTCACTGAGCTCCTAATGTGTGCCAGGCCCTGAACCAGGGCTTTTTTTTTTTTTTTTTTTGCATTTAATCCTCACAACAAGTCTGTGAAGCAGGTAGTATTACATCTCATTTTACAGATGAGAAAACTGAGATCCAGAGGGGTGAAACGACAAGATCAAGATTGTACTGAATGGTTACTGACAAAGGAACTCCCCTTCCCCCTACTCCAAGCCCACCCCTCTTCCATGCCTCAGCTTGTCTTTGAGGACTTTTTAGGGTGTTTTAAATTGGGAAGGTACACATCTTATAGGGAACAGGAAACAAAAAAAACAGTATAACTTTTTTTGTTTTCTGAAACAGAAGGCAACTATCTTGAGCCTGCATTCTGCCCAGGGCATAAACTCCTAGACCTCTGTTGGTCAATCAAGACACTGGGTCTTCATTGTCTCTGGCACTTGCTCAGGTGTCTTCTCCCAGGTCCTTGTCTGCCTGTGGATAACATGCCAGCTGGCCTCCGCTAAGCTGTCCTGTCTGGTCCTCCGTGGTTGATCCACAGAGAGAGCAATCTACCCAGGGCCTCTCCAGGCAAGGCCCTGTCCTGCAGCTTCACACCTTTGTCAAGGGCATTGGAAAACCTCAGCTGTTCCCACACTGCTCCGGGGCCTTTAGAATCTCCCAGAGGTTGTCTCGAGTCCCTGCTATGTAAACATAGAAGAGGCATCCCTACCTCTCTCATCCCTACCCTTGCTGGAGATTGTTGTTGTTGTTTAGTCGATAAGTCATGTCCAACTCTTGCGACCCTATGGACTGCAGCCCACCAGGCTCCTCTCTCCATGGGATTTCCCGAGCAAGAATACTGGAGTGGGATGCCAGTTCTCCAGGGGATGATCCCAACCCAGAGATCGAACCCAGTCTCCTGCATTACAGGCAGATTCTTTGCTGCTGAGCCACTAGAGAAGCCCCACCTTTGCTGGAGGGGAACCCTGCAAAGGAGACAAGACACAGACCTCCTCTCCTATCAGATACCACAGTGACCCAGAGCTGCTTCTCCCTGTCTCTTCCCCAGGACTCCATCCAGGAGGAGGCAGGAGGCAGGGATCCTCAGAGACCCACATGAGGCTCCTGCTCTGATCTCCTCAGGGTTAGCCTCTCTCTTCTCAACCCTTAATACATTTGCCTCTCCTGGGTGAGGGCAAAAGACTAGTCCTGGCTGATTCCAATTCTGCAAAAAGCCTCTAGATTTTGCAGGGTATAGATTTCATTACTGAGTCATCAGGATTGAGACTTAGGGAATTAAAAAGACCAGGCTTTTAAGTCAAAGAGATTTTTTTCTCAAGCTATGTGTTTCAAAAGTCTTTTGAAGTTCAAAAGCTTGGTCTGGACTCTTCTTTCTTTTTGCTTTTCCACTGAAACAGCTGTATTCCTGAAAGGAAGGGAGGGTGGGAATAGTGGAAGATACCAGGGAGAGGGGGGAGAGAGAATATAAGTTAATATTTCTGTGGCAAAGACAGTGTCTGCACTGTGTCTTCATCCTGGGAGCCCAGAAACTGATCTCAATCTCTTCTGCAGTTAGGATGGGGACATATGACAACATTCTGGCCAATGGAATGTGGGTAAAAGTTTCAAGGCTGGCCCCTGAAAACATCCCAGTTGATCATGTTGCCCCTCCACAGCAGCAGTGGAGACCATGAGCTAAAGAGAGTAACCTCAAAGGAGGAAAAGGAGCCTGGATGCCCAAGTCATCAACTGGAGGAGAGCTGCAAAAGAATGCAATGTGAGCAGAAATGAAACTTAATTGTATTAAGGCACTGAGCTTTACTTAGGTTTGTGTGTGTGTGTGTGTGTGTGTGTGTGTGTGTGTATCTTTTACAGCAGCTTACATTACTGACCCTAACAAAATAACTAAATGTTGTTTTACCTCAGCACCAATGTGTAAAAAGATCAGAGATGGAGAATCAGAAATTTGAGCATTTTGATTAAAGTCTATGAAGCTGAAGGTATTTAAAATGATGGCAACTCTAATAAAACATTATCTTTGGACAATATTCAAAGCTTGACATTGAAGGAGAAGTGATGGGAAAGAAAATAAGAATGATATAGATTAATAACAAGGACTAATTGCATAGCACAGGGAACTATATTCAATATCTTGTAAAAACTTATAATGGAAATAATCTGAAAAAGAGTACATATAATATATATAATATATAATTGTATATTATATATATAATACATAATATTACATATAGCATATACATATTGTATATGTATATATTACATAATGTATGATACATAATATATGATGTACAAATTATTATTATGTTATATATGTTGTGTATGTTATATGTAGTATATATTTTATAATAGGGCTTCTCAGGTGGCGCTAGTGGTAAAGAACCTGCATGCCAATGCAGGAGAAGCAGGAGACACGAGTTTGATCCCTGGGTTGGGAAGATCCCCTGGAGGAGGGCATAGCAACCCACTCCAGTATTCTTGCCTGGAGAATCCCATGGACAGAGGAGCCTGGTGGGCTACAATCCACAGGGTCACAAAGAGTTGGACATGACTGAAGTGACTTAGCATGCACATGCACATATTTTATAATATAATATACAATATAATGCTGCTGTTTAGTTTGCTAAGTCGTATTCAACTCTTTGTGACCCCATTAACTGTAGCCCACCAGGCCCTCTGTCCATGGGATTTCCCAGGCAAGAGTACTGGATTGTGTTGCCATTTCCTTCTCCAACACAATATATTATTAATATATTGTATATTATATACTATATTGTATTGTATATTATTATATACATTATATTATGTCCTATATTGTATTGTATATTATTATATACATTATATTATAGATAGTGTATATATTGTATATTATATATATATATCACTGAATCACTTTACTGTACACCTGAAACATTGTAAATCAACTATACTTCAATTTAAAAAGTTTTTTCTTAATACCACAGTAAAAAAAGTGATATCTTGAATCCTTTCTTTCAACCAGCCTGGCATAAAACCTGGCATACTGAGATGCTTAATAAGTAATGATTGAGTGAATAAAAAATCCATTAACCTATCAACTCTGCTTACATCCAGAGTTTGACAGGGAAGAGCAAAGGAGGTAGAGATAAAGAAAACAGATGAAGGGGGAAAAAAAAGTTGAGACTAGTGAGAAGGTGCAGAGAAGGCAATGGCACCCCACTCCAGTACTCTTGCCTGGAAAATCCCATGGATGGAGGAGCCTGGTAGGCTGCAGTCCATGGGGTCTCGAAGAGTCGGACACGACTGAGCGACTTCACTTTCCCTTTTCACTTTCATGCATTGGAGAAGGCAATGACAACCCACTCCAGTGTTCTTGCCTAGAGAATCCCAGGGATGGCGGAGCCTGGTGGGCTGCCGTCTATGGGGTCGCACAGAGTCGGACACGACTGAAGCGACTTAGCAGCAGCAGCATACTGCTTATCATCCAGGACTCCCTGTAACTTTGCTCTCTTCATGCTCACAGACACACAAAAGTAAGGTTACAATTTCTGTGTATTATTGATGTTAACATACAAAATGGCAAGTGCTACAATGGAAGGCAGCCAGAAGCTGTGGGGCGGGGTCGGGGGGGTGGGAATCTATTTTATCTCTGAGATTTGGAATCACGCACAGAGGCTTCTGAGGTTTGATGAAAGTGAAAGTGAAATCCGCTCAGTTGTGTCCCACTCTTTGTGACCCCATGGACTACACAGACCATGGAATTCTCCAGGCCAGAATACTGGAGTTAATAGCCGTTCCCTCCTCCAGGGGATCTTCCCAACCCAGGGATCGAACCCAGGTCTACCACATTGCAGGCAGATTCTTTACCAGCTGAGCCACCAAGGAAGCCCTCAGTTCAGTTCAGTCGCTCAGTCGTGTCTGACTCTTTGCGACCCCGTGAATCGCAGCACGCCAGGCCTCCCTGTCCATCACCAACTCCCAGAGTTTACCCAAACTCATGCCCATCGAGTTGGTGATGCCATCCAGCCATCTCATCCTCTGTTGTCCTCTTCTCCTCTTGCCCCCAATCCTTCCCAGCATCAGGGTATTTTCAAATGAGTCAACTCTTCGCATGAGGTGGCCAAAGTATTGGAGTTTCAGCTTCAACATCAGTCCATCCTATGAACACCCAGGACTGATCTCCTTCAGGATGGACTGGTTGGATCTCCTTGCAGTCCAAGGGACTCTCAAGAGTCTTCTCCAACACCACAGTTCAAAAGCATCAATTCTTCGGCACTCAGCTTTCTTCACAGTCCAACTCTCACATTCTGGAAAAACCATAGCCCTGACTAGACAGACCTTTGTTGGCAAAGCAATGTCTTTGCTTTTTAATATGCTATCTAGGCTGGTCATAACTTTCCTTCCAAGGAGTAAGCGTCTTTTAATTTCATGGCTGCAGTCACCATCTGCAGTGATTTTGGAGCCCCCAAAAATAAAGTCTGACACTGTTTCCACTGTTTCCCCATCTATTTACCATGAAGTGATGGGACCAGATGCCATGATCTTAGTTTTCTGAATGCTGAACTTTAAGCCAATTTTTTCACTCTCCTCTCTTACTTTCATCAAGAGGCTTTTTAGTTCCTCTTCACTTTCTGCCATAAGGGTGGTGTCATCTGCATATCTGAGGTTATTGATATTTTTCCTGGCAATCTTGATTCCAGCTTGTGCTTCATCCAGCCCAGCGTTTCTCATGATGTACTCTGCGTATAAGTTAAATAAGCAGGGTGGCAATATACAGCCTTGATGTACTCCTTTTCCTGTTTGGAACCAGTCTGTTGTTCCATGTCCAGTTCTAACTGTTGCTTCTTGACCTGCATACAGGTTTTGCAGGAGGCAGGTCAGGTGGCCTGGTATTCCCATCTCTTTCAGAATTTTCCACAGTTTATTGTGACCCACACAATCAAAGGCTTTGGCATAGTCAATAGGGCTCAATAAATTGTGAAGGCATCAGTCGCTTCAGTTGTGTCCTACTCTTTGTGACCCCACGGACTGTAGCCTTCCAGGTTCCTCTGTCCGTGGAATTCTCCAGGCGAGAATACTGGAGTGGATAGCCATTCCCTTCTCCAGGGAGTCTTCCCGACCCAGAGATCAAACCTGGGTCTCCTACATTGCAAGTAGATTTTTTACTGTCTAAGCCACCAGGGAAACTCTTCCCTATCAAGTCAGGAACTGATTCACAGAAACATAGAGAAGAAATCAAAACCTTTATTACTGATAAACACTAGGTTTGAGTGGGCAGCCAAACCTAGGGAGTGCTGGGAACCTCCACCCTTCAATTAGACGGACTCAACCACCAAGCCACTGGCATAGCTGGAAAGCCACAAGCTGCCCCCAGTAGGGACAGGCTCCTTACTGCATGGCTTGACCCTCTCAGACTCAAGCAGATTTGAAGAAAGAGTAAAGAAGTTGCTGAGCCAAGTAGTGTCCAGTTCTTCTTCCCAAATCACTAATCAGAGAAATCAGTCTCTGTCCAATCAGCTTTGGCTAAGATATGTGATTCAGGGACAATGCCTCTGATTTCTCAGTGGTATAGAATTACAAGGATCTCTTGTTCACACATCGCTATATGAACTATACTCTTTGGAAAAGACCCTGATGCTGAGAAAAATTGAGGGCAGGAGGGGAAGGGGGCAACAGAGGATGAGATGGTTGGATGACGTCATCGAGTCAACGGACATGAGTTTGAGCAAGCTCCAGGAGATGGTGAAGGACAGGGAAGCCTGGCATGCTGCAGTCCATGGGGCTGCAAAGAGTCAGACATGACTGAGCGACTGAACAACAACAACAAAGCTGATTCACTTTGCTGTACAGCAGAAACTAATACAACATTGTAAAGCAATTATACTCCAATTAAAAATAAAATTTAAAAAGCTGAATATAAACTCAATGTAAACAAAAACTTAAATAACCGTATGAGGCTGGTACCATTATTATCATCCCCACTTTGTAGATGAGGAAACCGAGGCTCCGGGAGGAGAGCCACCTCCCCCAGCACTTGCAGGGAAGCTTCTGATGCCTTGTCCAACCGCCATGACTTTGTGGCCATCTCAGCTGGTGTCAGCTGGTCTCCAACTTAGACATCTTGGTGCCTCTCTTTCTTTCCAGCCTGTAATTTAGGATTTCTCAATTGTCTCTGTGCAGCCACCGTCATGCCTCAGACACAGTTCATTCACGTTCAGCAAGTGTTACGTGGCTCCTAAGTGGCGGGATTGTTGTAAACACAGGGAATATGACAGTGAAGGTGACAGACCAGGTCTCTGCTCTCATAGGGCTTATTTTCTGGTGAGGATAGAGGGAAAATCAGGTATAGAAATGTTAGCTGGTGGTAAATGCTACTCAGAGAATCAGACCAGGCTGATGGGATCGAGGGAGAGAAAGTAGCTAATTTTTTGCTGGGAGACCAAAGAAGGCTGCTTTTCTGAGAGGGTCACTTTTAAGCCAAGAGCTGCATCACAAGAAGGTGTCAGCCACGGAAAGATTTGGTGGAAGAACATTCCATGCAGACAGCACAGCATAAGAGAAGTTCCTAAAGGGACTAGTGGCCCGAGGAGGGTGTTAATAAATAATAACCTCTGACTCTGGTGGCTTAGCAGTCAAGAATCCACCAGTCAACACAGGAGTTGCAGGTTTGATCACTGGATTGGGAAAATCCCCTGGAGAAGGAAATGGCAATCTACTCCAGTATTCTTGCTGGGAAATCCCATGGGCAGAGAAAATTGGCAGGCTACAGTCCATGGGGTTGCAAAAGAGTCAGACATGATTTATTGACTGAACAACAACAATTAATAATAACACTTGTTCAGGGCGTATATGTTCTTTAAAATTTATTTTATTGAAGTATAGTTGATTTACAATGTTGTGTTAATTTCTGGTATACAGCAAAGTGATTTTATATATATATATATATATATATATTTCTTTTCATATTCTTTTCCATTCTGGTTTATCACAGGATATTGAATATAGTTCCCTGTGCCATACAGTAAGACCTTGTTGTTTATCCATTCTATATATACTAGCTTGCATCTGCTAATCTCAAACTCCCAATCCCTCCCTCTTCCACATGCTTTGGCAACCACCAGGCTATTTTCTATGTCTTTAAGTCTGTCTCTGCTCCGTAGAGCTTCCCAGGTGGCGCTAGTGGGAGATGCAAGTTCAATCCCTGGCTCAGGAAGATCCCCTGGAGGAGGGCATGGCAATCCACTCCAGTATTCTTGCCTGGGGAATCCTCATGGACAGAGAAGCCTGACAGGCTAAAGTCAATAGGGTTGCAAAGAGTTGGACATGACTGAAGCGACTGAGCATGCATGCACTTAAGTGATATGGAATTTGTCCTCTGTTTCTTACTTCACTTAGTATGTAATCTCTAGGTCCATCCATGTTGCTGCAAATGGCATTATTTCATTCTTTTTTATGGCTTTGTATACATATACTACATCTTCTTTATCCATTCCTCTGTCTATGAGCATTTTGGTTGCTTCTGTGTCTTGGCTATTGTATATAGCGCTGCAGTGAACATTAGAGTGTATTTATCTTCTCAAGTTATAGTTTTGTCCTGACATATGCCCAGGAATGGGATTGCAGGATCACATGGCAACTCTATTTTTATTTTTACTTTTGAGGAATGTCCATACCCTTTTCCATAGTGACTGCATCAATTTACATTCTCAGTAATAGTGTAGGAGGGTTCCCTTTTCTCCACACCTCAAGAGGGTCACTTTTAAGCCTATAGCTGAATCACAAGAAGGTGTGAGCCATGGAAGGATGTGGGGGAAGAGCATTCCACACAGAGAGAAGAGCATCAGAGAAAGTCCTAAAGGGAGAACTGGCTTGAAGAGGATATAACTAGGTGGATGTTAATAAATAATAATACTCGCCTTCAGTGGGTATATGTTTATCAGAGGCAAGCCACACTGGAGTCCTATGCTTTGAAGAATTAACACAGAGAGGGCGGACTCCCAGCTTAATCTCCCTCCCAACCCCTCCTGGTTTCCCCACCTGTTTCAGCTGATTCTCTGTCAACACTGCTTGGAATCTGGTCCAATTCCTAACTTAGGTGAAATGAGCTGTTTCTTCAAGACTCCACCAGGGCACTGGAACACATGCCATGGACAGGGAACTGGACTTCTACATTAACTCCCTGATGCCCTCCTACACTAGGGGCTCAGAGGGAGGGAGCTGGAATCTCTCCCTCCCTCCCCTTGTTCCTCCCTCTCTAGCCTTTCTGGTTGTGCAGCACTCCCAGAAAATGAGCGAAGCATGTCCCCTTAGCACTTTGCAACAGTTCCAATGAGTCTTTAACACATGGTTACTTATTAACCTAACTTCCTCTCCAGCTGTTCATCAAGGGTGGCAGAACCAAATGCCCAGAGGGACCAGGCAGGGAGGGACATGACCTTAAGGACTGAAGGCAACTTGGAGGCAATGGCAAACTCACTTTCCTGGAATTCTGGAAACTTGGATTCTTAATGTGAAATCCCCAGATATTTACATGTTGACAATTATTTATTTGGAAAAGAAATGAGCTCTCAAGTGCATTTAAAGTGCATTTAAGTGCATTTAAAATAAAATGCATTATAGATGCATTTTATTCATAAGGGTTTTCTCAGTATCTCACATACCTGCTGCTGCTGCTGCTAAGTTGCTTCAGTCGTGTCCGACTCTGTGCGACCCCATAGACGGCAGCCCACCAGGCTCCCCTGTCCCTGGGATTCTCCAGGCAAGAATACTGGAGTGGGTTGCCATTTCCTTCTCCAGTCTCACATACCAGATGACAGATAATATCTGCTCAATAATATTTGTTGAATGAATGAATGAAAAAGATAAGCTTAATGGGAATTAATCAGATCTGCTCTTCTCATTGAAGTTCAAATTGTCATCAGCTGGCTTAGTCAAAACTGAATTCCAGATGAAATGTAGGGTGGGCTCAGTTTTCTTTGTTACATCATGTGATGGGATCCAGTATGTTTACTTGATTGCTTTACGATACTAAATGACTCCAGTGGCCCTGGGTTTTCTGGACAGGAGATCAAATGTCTCCAAAGCAGGCTTATTTCCACACATGGCTCAGCTAGGTTCACACACTAATCAGAGAGACAACTGATAACTAAATGCTTAGGATCCAGAAATGGTCACACTAGTAGAACGGTAGCATGTTAACACTGGAAGCATCACCTAGGGTCTAGCCTCTAGTCAAGGAGCCCCATTGAGCAGAGGAAGAAACTCATTTGGAAACTGACTCCCTCAAGGTCACATGCTTCTTGGGCCTGAGGCATCCCTCTTCTCCCTGCTTTCTTTGGCTCTGCTCAGAAGCCCCATGGACTCATCTTTCCCCATTTCTAACACAGTGGCCAGTCTCTGTGAGAAACACCCACATGTGCCATAAAGTCCTCCGGACTGGTTAACAGTGTGGGCTGGCTGGCGGTAGACTCTTCTTGGGCTAATCCCAGGACTGCTGCCCTAAGAGTGTTTCTAGAGAAACAGAATTAGATTGAATGCAAATATTCTACTATCAGAAGCCCAGAAGGCATCTGAGAGATGTGATTTAAGAAGGATTAGGTCTTTCCTACTTTTGTATCCCCAGGAGCACCTAACAGAGGGTGTTCTGTGTAACAGACACTAGGTACATATTTGAGTGGTGCCTACTCTGTGATGGGGTTTCCCAGGTGACTCAGTGGTAAAGAATACATCTGCCAAGCAGGAGATGCAGGTTTGATCCCTGGGTAGGGAAGATCCTCCAGAGAAGGAAATGGCAACCCATTCCAGTATTTTTGCTTGGGAAATTCCATGGACAGAGGAGCCCGGTGGGCTACGGTCCATGGGGTCGAAAAGAGTCGGACATAACTTAGCAACTAAACCAACCAACAACTCTGTGCTGGGCATTGTTGCAAACAGTGATTCTCAAAGTAGAGTTCTTGGCACTGCGGGGGCCCCTAAAGCCCTTTCACAGGGTCCTCAAGGTCAAAAGTATTTTCATAACGATACCAAATGATATTTACCTCTGCATTCTCATTTTTTTCATGACTGTACAGTATTTTCCAGAATCTACATGATGTCTGACAGGTTACAGGATGTGTGCTTGTGATCCTTGGGTTTTGAAAACTTCTCAGTATTAACTTCAAATATAGTAAATATCAATAGATACAACCCACATAAGAGTGTTTTGAAGTTTTGAAGTTCAATAATATTTAAGAGCATAAAACAGATCTTGGAATCCCAAATTCTGAGATTCACTATTCCAGACGATGTAAGAAGCTAATAAGTACCGTGAAAAAAAAGAAAGAAAAAATAGAGCAGGGTAAAGGGAATTGGAAGAGCCTAAGGATGGGGGTGGGGGCAGGTGATGGAGGCAAGGAAGGGGTGATGGGTGAGGATGGGCAGCTTCCAGTATTAAATGGGGTGATACAAGTTGGCCTAATTGAGAAATAAATCTACAAATCAAACATCTGACAATTTTGAATTGCCATTTAAAATCCCTTCATTTATCCTGAATTAAAAATCTTTACTGCAAATTGAATCATGAATATAGGACTTCCCTGATGGCTCAGCAGGTAAAGAATCTGCCTGCAAAGCAGGAGACACATGAGACTCTGGTTCAATCCCTGGGTCAGGAAGATACCCTGGAGGAGGAAATGGCAACTGATTCCGGTATTCTTGCCTGGAAAATCCCATGGACAGAGGAGCTGGCAGGCTACAGTCCCAAGGGTTGCAAAGTATTGGACATGACTGAGCCATTAAGCAGCAATTATGTGCATGTCATTTAAAGAAATTGGTTAAGAAATAAGAATACTTCCAGTAGCTTTAAAATTCCACTGTGAAGACGGTGTCAGTCTCCTCACCAGGGAAAGCCTTATCTTAATTTTTTTTTAATTGAAGTATAGTTGATATACAAGGTTGTGTTAGTTTCTGGTGTACAGCAAGGTGATTCAGTTATATATGTACATATTCTTCTGATTTTTGAGTTAAGTATTCTTTCATATATTTTGGCAGTGTTACCATCTGTATAGGATATAGAATCTATACAATAAAGGAGGTCTTGTTTAATTTTGGAAAACCAAGAAGTAAACCAGCCCAAGCCACTGTAAGGGAAGAGCAGTATTACTGCTAATAGATGAAGTCTTCCAGGAGAAAAGGAACTGGACTAAGCAAGGCATCACAGAGTATTTCCTGTTATTTATAAGAGCTGCTTCCAGAGAAGTGAGTGAGTAACATCAGGGTGCCTGCAAGGACTGTAGGGCAAGCCATGCACTGTAGTCTGGCAAAAATACATTCACAGGGAGAGGGCTACTCCATTTTTCACTTTATTTTGTTTTGTTTTTGCTGTTCAGCTCCGTGATCTCTCTAGGTATCAGGAGTGGGTCAAATCTGAACACACGTGGAGTTGAAACAATTGCAAGGCACCATTGGGAGGGCAAGGACTCCACCAACATCCAGTCAAGACAAGATCTAGAAAAGAATCAGAGCTCTGCGTATCTGGGTGAGCATTCTCTTCCTTCAGCTAGGATCTTGGTAATAATGCCCCAAACATATCTGTCTTTATGCTCTAAGTGCCAGGTCTCCCTTGGGACTGGTTGAACTGGTTGCCTGCTGAGTCTGGAGCACAGCTGTCACTCAGTAGATCTCTGATTTACTGAACACACATCTTTCTATTTACATTCCGTTTTGGTGGAATTTAGCCTCCAGTAGCTTGCTGAGAAGGCAATGGCACCCCACTCCAGCACTCTTGCCTGGAAAATCCCATGGATGGAGGAGCCTGGTAGGCTGCAGTCCATGGGGTCTCGAAGAGTCGGACACGACTGAGTGACTTCACTTTCCCTTTTCACTTTCACGCATTGGGGAAGGAAATGGCAACCCACTCCAGTATTCTTGCCTGGAGAATCCCAGGGATGGCGGAGCCTGGTGGGCTGCCGTCTACGGGGTTGCACAGAGTCAGACACGACTGAAGTGACTTAGCAGCAGCAGCAGCTTGCCGAGAAAGGCTACATGGGAAAGAATTGGGATCTTGGCAATTTGAAAATGTTTCTGCCAAAACATCGTATGTGGCTAATACCTTCACTGAAAATAGAATTCTAGTTTGAAGATTATTTTCATTCAGACTTCTGAAAGCATGGGGCCATCAGTACTGCTATGAGAAGTCTGAAGCTATTCTAATTCTGTTTTCTTCTTTTATTATGTTATTTTGTTTCTCTCCTAAAAATCATGAATCTTTCTTTTTCAAATCTCAGTGATCTGAAATTTCAGCAAGATGCCTTGATTTGAGAGTATTTTCATCCGTTATAACAAGCTCTTGGCTCTTTTGGAAATTGCTTTCTGCAGGATTTCTTGAGTATTTTGTAAATAGTTTCCTCCTCTCCATTTTCTCTGTTCTCTTCTACTGGAATCCCAATTATTCTGATGTTAGGTCTCCTGGTCTCTCCTGGTCTGGACTTCCTTTTTTTTTTTTTCTTTCCTGTTTTCAATCTATCTTTTTGCTCTAATTTCTAAATTGTTTCCTTAACTCGATTTTCCAACTCTTTTATGGATTTAAAAAAAAAATTCAACTATCATATCTTTAGAATCTGAAGCTCTTCCTAAATCTTGGAATGTTTTCTGATGGTATCCTGTTTTTGCTTCAGTTCAGGGATGCATGAATGCTTTCTTACTTCTCTGAAAATAAAATATATTTTTAAAAACTCCTTGCACATTATCTGTTTCTCCCAGATTGCTTTATCCTATTTGTTTTGGTCTCTCTCTTCCATGTTAAAACTATTTAATCTGAGGCATTTCTTAGGTCTACTGTCAATGAAATACTAAAAAAAAAAAAAAAAATTGGAAGCTTTGCGTGCAAGAGAGATTGTCCACTTGGAGCTTCCCAGTAGGGTGATCTGCAGGTCTAGGCATTGGTAAATCCAGTACGTCAGTGTTTTTAAGTCTTTCCTTTATGCTAAACATCTTCCAACCTACTCCCTGGAGCGGAAGGTCTGGTTTCAGAATTCTAGGAACCCAGCTAAGGGTGAAGGTTGGAGCCATGAGGGTGTGCTGTTTCCACATTCAGCATAAAAGCACATGCTGTGTTGTTGTTGTTTAGTCTCTAAGTCCTGTGCCCATGAGATTCTCCAGGCCAGAATACTGGAGTGGGTTGCCATTTCCTTCTCCAGGGGATCTTCCCGACCCAGGGATCGAATCCCTATTTTCTGTGAAATGCCCACGTCCTCAGCTGTGCCTGGCATCTATCAATCCAGAGAAGCTGGGCTTTACTGTCTTCCAGGTGGCACTAGTGGTAAAGAACCTGCCTGTAAATGCAGGAGACATAAGAGAAACAGGTTGGATCCCTGGGTCGGGAAGATCCCCTAAAGGAGGGCATGGCAATCAACGCCAGTATTCTTGCCTGAAGAATCTCATGGACAGAGAAGCTTGGTGGGCTACAGTCCATGGGGTAGCACAGAGTCAGTCAGACACCACTGAAGTGATTTAGCATGCACGCACCTTCTCCTGAGAATAATCTTGCAGACTTCTTCCAGTATGAGGGAAAATCAGCTGCAAGGAAGTTGGGGGTGGGTGGATTGGTGTGGAGTGGGGGTGGACCCAGGATCTAATTTCTTCTTAGATACTCCCCCAGTCCTTCCTATCTAGCCTCTGCCCCTCCTCCGCCCATTCACCCACAGAGAAACCTGGTACAGCCAGTTTCTTTGTCTTGGGCTGAGTCTGCTGTGTAAATCTGGCTTGTGCTCCACCCTCCCCTTGACTGACTTGGACTCTGCTTTCCCAGGACTGCACAGTACGTTTACCACTGTCCTTCTCTTCTTGCAGCTGTGGTTTCTGTTTTCTCAACATTGTGGGTTTCTTTTTAAATTTTTTTCAAAAATTCCTCTTCCGGAAATTCTAGTGGGGTTTCAGGAAGGAGCAAAATTGGAGGCGTGTGTTCAATCTGTCCTTGTAACCTGAACACTACCCTAGACTTCTGAGGTCCAATCTGCTCCTTAAAATTTGGTGTGGGAGCTCCCCATAGAGTTATGGAAAAATCATAAATTCCACTTATTCTGCAGACTTTGCTGTGTGTGACCACATAGCAGGTACTCTGTTGGAATCTGGGAATACAGATGTGTTTAGGACACAGTAGCATCCTCATGAATGTCAGTTAAGCAGAAATGACATACTCACGGGAACATAATGCTAGTCCACAATCCCTCACCCCAAACCCTCAGGGACCCAATGGGTCTTGGATTTCAGAATTTATCAGAGTTTAGAAAGATGCATGCATTCTAAGTCACTTCAGTCATGTCCAACTCACCAGGCTCCTCTGTCCATGGGATTCTCCAGGCAAGAATACTGGAGTGGGTTGCCATTTCCTTCTCCAGGGGATATTCCTGACCCAGGGATTGAACCAGCATCTTTTACTTCTCCTGCATTACATCTCCTGCATTAACAGGCAGGTTCTTCACCACCAGTGCTACCTGCGATAATACAGGGCATATATCGTAATTCCCATAGCACCCCAGTGGGTCCTGCAGCAATCTCTGAGAATCAAACACATGTATATTGCTGCCATGAAGCATGCTGATATTGTATTAAGTAGGGTAAAAAAAAAATAAGACTATTCATGTACAACCAGGGCAGATTTTAAAAGTGAATGATTTAACAAACCAAGTCCAGTTTTCAGTTTGGGGATTTCTGAGTTGTTGATGAGGCCCTGTAACCCTCTACAATGTACTAAGTTCTATAAATGAAGTATACCAAGTAATATGGATACAGGCTGGAGGGTTCAAGGAAGGCTTCACTGAGGAGGTGATATTTGAGCTGGACCTTGAAGAATGAATAGGAGCTCCCCAGAAAAGAAAGGGGCTCTCACACTGATGGTGGGAATGTAAACTGGTACAGCCACTATGGAAAACAATATGGAGGTTTCTCAAAAAACTGAAATAGAGTTACCAAATGATCTAGCAATCCCACTCCTGGGCATATACCCAGACAAAACTCTAATTCGAAAAGATATATGCACTCCTATGTTCATTGCAGCACTATTTACAATAGCCAAGACATGGAAACAAGCTAAATGCTCATAGACAGAGGCATGGATAAAGAAGATGTGGTACATACATAATGGAATATTATTCAGCCATAAAAATGATATAATGTCATTTGCAGGAACATAGATAAACCTAGAGATTATCATACTAAGTGATGTAAGTCAGAAAGAGAAAGACAAATTCCATATGATATCACTTACATGTGGAATCTAAAATATGACACAAATGAACATATCTATGAAGTAGAAACAGACTCACAGAAAAAGACAACAGCTTTGTGGTTGCCAAAGGGAAGAGAAATGGGGAAGGGAAAGGTTGGGAGCTTGGGATTAGCAGACGCAAACTAGTGTCTAGAGAATGGATAAACAACAAGTTCCTACTGTATAGCACAGGGAACTACATTCAATATCCTGTGATAAACCAGAGTAGAAAAAATATATATGTGTATAACCGAGTCACTTTGCTGTACAGAAATTAACACTATATTGTAAATTAGCTATACTTCAATAAATTTTTTTTATGATGCTACCTATTCAATTTATTAAAAATTAAAATAAACAAAATAACCAAACTAATGCTCCAAACTTATGCTGTTCCTGTGGAAGACACTACAAGAGAAGACACAATAGAGACTGCCTTGCAATAAGAAATACAAATTCCTTCTATAGAGATGGAGAAATAAAAGGACAATTCTAGTCGTCTAAAAGACAATTCACTGTACACATTTTATTTACAGTTTTGTACACTGTCTTAATATGAATGGGACCACTTTTCTACTTGAGCCAATTTTTTAACCAAAGCAAAATAACCTAAGTAATACAAAGTGTTAAAATACAGCATAAAGATACAAAAACAGACATACTAATTCTAATTAGGAATGTAATTATGATGTTACATTTTTTATAATCCACAATTAAGTTAAGGAAATGACACACAGATCACTGATTTGAATGAAATGCATAAATCTGTAGCAAAGCGTTGTAGTTTTAAGTTACAAAAAAAAAATTACCAAAGAATGCACAAAATTAATGTTTATTCCACCTTTGTGTCATATTCCTGGATCCTTCACCAATGTTACATGAGAAAGAAAAACTAAAGCAAAACAAATGAAAAACTGAAATCAGAATCACTAATGTTATCAAGTAGGGAAACAAATAAATTAAAATCTAGCAGCCATCAGCAAGAGTACAGCACAGATAATGCTGTAAAAAGAAACAAAATTGCCAGAAAACTGTATGCATCATACTCTTTCAAACCAGCAAAATAGGCTCCTGCATACAATGGAACGTAAACCAAATCATTCTCTTGTAAGGTACAGAAATGTAAGTTCTTTTTTTTTAATATTGTAGATGGGTCAAATGTGTTTGTAATGGTTATTTCTATTAAGCTATTATTACAGAGTGGGCCAGGAATACATTTATGGATCCTGGTGATGATGTGTACTGTAATTCTTTGATTGGGATAATGGACACTCTAGCCAAAAAAAAAAAAAGAAAATATGAACACAGAAGTACAAGACAAAGGCGAATGAGACTTCTCTTATATCTTAGCAACATTTAGATGGAGATCAAATTTAAATGCAGTCCACTCTGCTTTTGAAGAGGCTTTGGTTCAGCTCCCAAATCTTGATTGCTTGACGCAGTCTCCTATGAGAATACTCAGAAGGTGTCTTCTTTAACAACAAACCTATTTTTAGTGGTGGAGCCTGCTCTTAGTAGCTGTGTCTGCATGGGACTGATAACCAATCACTATCTTTGGAGGAAGTCCTATCCTTCCCTTGTATACTCTCCCTATATGTGTAACAGCTTCTCTGTTTTCACATTCAGTAGTCCATATTGCTATTTTATCACCTTTAGCTCTAACATTAGCAACAGCTCCACATACATCATCACTGTAGTCATCAAAATATTCTCCAATAAGGCACAGCAGTGTCTCTAGCCAAAAACGATCGAGGTCACTTCGTCTCTGCTGTTTGTTCAGTGTAATTAGCCATCGTTCTCCTCGTTTGTTTTTCTCATCTTCCCACATAGGCTCAATACCATCCTTAAAAAGTGAGTAGTCACAGCCAAGCATTAAATTACTAGACAACTGGATATGGTTGTACAGAGCCCAAAAATCTTCAACAGTATCAAACTTAGAGATCAATCGAAGGTTTGCTTGCCAAGTTTTGCTTTTATCATTTTTAAAAACCAGAGTGCCCATCTGTTCTGTAAAGGGTGTTTAATATAGTGTTCTGGGTTAGCAACCTCCTGATTAGATTCTGTTTTCTCTTCTGTAGGTGGGGGATTCAGAGTAGGGGTGGTTTCTGGTTCCACAGTCGCCATCTTAGATTGATCTCTATACTTCAGTAAATTTTTAAACACACACACATACACACACACACGCACACACACACAAAAAAAACGGAAAGGGAATTCTAGGCAGTGAGCAGTTCAAGCAAAGGCCCCAAGGTTGGAAGCATGAAAGAAAGTCACTTTGTTTCCTGCTCTGGGAGAAAATGAGCAGCTAGGCAGCTTGGTTTGGGTTCTAGAGCCAGGTCTCTTCCCCTACAGGATGAACCCACTCTTTTTAGCTGAATTGTGAACTTCAGCAGGGGTGGGACAATATGAGAGGGGTCTGAGGTCAGCAGGGGCAGTTCATGGACAGCTGTCCGGGCCACACCAAGAAGTTCAGGCTTCACTCTATAGGACAGCATTTCTCAAAGTGCTCCCCAAATCCTTTCAAGCTGTCTAAGAGGCCAAAAGCATTATCATAGTAACACTAACACATGATTTGCCTTTTTTGGGGAAAAAAAAATACCGTTGACATGTACAATGATGTGAAACAATGTTGAGTAAAATTGCTGACACCTTAAGCAGGAATCATGGTACCAAACTGCACTGTTAGTTATTCTATGGTTTACCACAGGGCTCTTGCAAATATCATCATCATCATCACCATCATCATTATTATTATCTTTTTTTGGTTGTGCTGTGGCACGTGATATCTTAGTTTCCTGACCAGGGATTGAACCGGGCCCCTTGTAGTGGAAGCTTGGAGTCTTAACCATTGGACCAAGAGGGAAGTCCCTGGGTCCCTTGCAATTAAAAAACAACAAAAAAAAGCTTCCTTTACTTACAAATATCTTTGCTGAAACAGTAAAATTATCATTTTTATTAAAGTTTGACTCTTGATTTTATGACTTTTCTAAATTCTGTTTGATGGAATGGGATATATCCATCAGGTAATTCTGTTCCATTAAAGTACCATGGTTATTTCTAGGAAAAGCACTTAGACAATTGTTTGAGTTGCACATGAAACCAGCTGTTTTTCAGGGAACACCATTTTTACTTGAAAGAACAACCACCAGTTTGGGTATTTGGCAGACATTTTCTTGAAAATGAAGGCAATGACTCTGTCACTTCAAGGAAAAAAAGTGACAGTGCTTGTTGCCAATAATAAAATTCAAGCTTTTGAGCAAAGATTAAAATGTTGGAAATTTCACAGCATGGATTTGACAGCTTTCCAATATTAACAGAACTTGCTGATAAGATCAATGGTAATAATATCAGTGATAATATTAATAATGAGATTTTTCATTATAGTATAAGGAAACGTGTCAGTGTTTCAAAGATTTGCAGATGTCAGTAACCCAGTATTTTCTACAGGATCGATGTATAATGTTACAAAATCATAGAGGGATAAAAGATCTATTGAACATGCAAGATAGATCAATGGATTTTAATGTAACAGAGTAAGAAAAGTTCATCGATATGGTTTCAGATTCCACATTACAACCCTTAAGAAACTCATTGAATTTTCATGTAGTATTAAAGAAGAATATTTGAAATTATTTGAAAGAACTATTAAAATACTCCTCCTTTTCCCATGTACATAGTTGCGTGAGGTTCAATTTTCTTCATAAAATTCAACCGAAATAATAAACTGCTACATACTGACTGTGGAAGCAAAGCTGAGAATCAAGCTGTTTTCTATTTAAACAAGCCAGTAAAAAGATTTACAAAGCTGTAAAACATTGCCACATTGCTCATTGGTAATTTTTGTTTGGGGAAATTTAGCCATTTTTTTCCTAAAAAAAAAAAAAAAATCATATGTAATGGGTTTGCCACTTTTATTTTTTAATTACCAAAAAGTATTTTAAATATTCTCATTTTTAATTTCTAATATGGTAACTGTTGAGACATATAACCCACATAAACAAAAGCTCTTTGGGGATCTCAGTAAGTTTTAAGACTGCAAAGAGGACCTGCCTGAGACCAAAAAATTTGAGAACATTGCTGCAAGCCAAGAGAAGTCACTGAAAGATTGGAACAAGAGGAGAGATTTTGTTAGAAAGATCCTTCTAAAAGCAATGTGGAAGTGGGCTAGAGTGAAACCAGGTTGCAGGTAAGTGCTTCTGTCAGGGAGTCTGAAGTGATAAGAAGAGAATGGGTGTGGCAATGGGGATGGGAGAGGAAAGGATTTTTGCAGAAAACATTCCAGAAGTAGAAATGTCAAGATGTGTTGATTATCTGCCCATCCTCGCCCCACCACTTCTCCTACCTCAGTGAGCATCACTTTCATCTACATTCCTTTTAGTCTTGGCTGACCAGTCTAATGGGCATCACGTTTCATGTTCCTCAAAATAGGCTCTTGATTTCCCCAGACCCTGACCTGCTTGTCTTACAGAGGAGGAAACTGAGGCTCACAGAACTTAAGAACTAGCCAGCATCATGGGTATAAACAGAAACAAGATTCCACTCTAGTTTCAGGTCAGCTTGTTTCTGAAACTCCAGTTAACTCCTTCCCTGACCCCAGCCTGGCTCTCTTCAAGCACGGATGCCTCTGGGATCTGACTGGCTTGCACGATTCTCCTGAACTCATTGAAAGCCCCCTAGGGTCAGGGAACCCGGGCTTCCTGTTGATCTCCCAGGCAGGACTGGAGTCTGAGGACACCAGCTTGGTCCGGAAACGCTGACTGGGGAGTTGGTAAAGGGGGAAGAATTTTTAACATAGTTCCAAGTAGTGTCTCTTTTTATCCCGATCCTTTCCTATCCCTCCAGCCTGCTCTGGCTAGTGTCAGTCACTGCCAAGTAAGTTAAACCTCATTAGCAGAGAGGCCGGCCAGAGATCCCCAAGTAATTTAACATGACAGCAGAGTCCTTTAAACCACCAGACCCTGCGACCTGAACTCACAAGGGCTGCTTTCCAATCAGGCCCCTCAGTGTGGTCTGTAGAGGCTAAATGAAGCTCCCTCCTACATCGCGGAAAAGGGAGACAGGCCCAATCAAATCTAAAGACGTGCTTATTCAGGGACTAAAGTGAAATGAGGCAGAGGTCCAGCAATCCAAGAAACTCACAGCCCAGCTGGGAAACGGGACAGACTCACGTGACTGGTGTCCGTCTTCCGCCGCCCCACGCCACCCTCTTCCCACCTCCCCTCTCCCCTGGCTGCCAGTGCAATGAAATCGCGACCACAGTGATACCCTGAATCACAAGTTCTCGAGGTCCCCACCCATTTCATCACAGGAAATGCAGTATTTTCCGCGAGGTTTCCAAGAACGCGCAGGGGTGCGGACACGTGCCCGAGTCCTGCGAGCGGCGCGCCCTCTAGAGGCGGCCGGCTGACGGCTCCTTCCCGCTGTGGACAGAGGTGCTGGGCGCCACCTCTGTTTAGAGCGCCTGGTAGCCCAGAAAGCACCCTTCAAAAGGCATCTTTTGAAGTGAGTGGGAGAAGAAAACGTCTTCGCTTTGTGTTACTCTCTGTCCCATAGCAAAGCGGCCAGGGTCCCAAACCACGGTTTCCTTTCAGTTCCCTCTATTTCCTCTGGGGGGCGCGCGCTGCCAGGATTGGTTTGAGGGTGAGCTGTCCACTTGCTTAGTGTCTCTTCTCCAGGCCTCTGGGCTGGCCTTGTGATGCTCAGGCAGAGAAATCTACAGGCTCCTCTTAAGGGTGGATGAAGATCTGGGAGCAGCCATCTCAACCACGCTGAAAGACCCGAGTTCCTGAATCCAGCATGGGGAGAGAGCATGAGAGAATATTTACTGAACCCTCGGTGTCCACCATCCTTCTAAGCACTTTTACATGTTCTTGCCACTTTGATCCTCATAGCAACCATATGAGGCAGACACTATTATTGTCCCCATTTCACAGTCAGACTTGGGAAGGTTTAGTTACTTGCCTAACGATCTATAGCTACTGATGGCAGAGGTGGATTCAAATCCAGGCCAGCTGGCCCTGTAGGCCACACTGTGCTGGGTTGTGAGGAGGTGCACTGGGCCTGAGACACCCCAGGAGGCTCGTGGGGAGGATGGTTAGAGTGGAAATGATGATGGTGATGGGGTGGAAGGCTGTGATCTCCGGTTAACCAAACACTAGAGGTTGCTGTGAAGGTATTTTGTACATGTGGTTTGTCTATAGTCAGTTTACTTTAGGAAGGGGAGATTTCCCTGTGTAATCTGAATGAACCTGACTTGATTAATTGAAAAGCTTTAAAAGCAGAACTGAAACTCCCTGAAGGAGAAATTGCGCCTGTGGACGGTAGTTTCAGCTCACACTTGAGAGTTTCAGTCTTTCTGACAACCTGCCCTGCAGATTTGGGACTTGCCTATCAGCTCTCGTGGGCTTCCCAGGTGGCTCAGTGGGAAAGAATCCACCTGCCAGTGCAGGAGATCTGCGCTTGATCCCTGAGTTGGGAAGATCCCCTGGAAAGAAAATGGCAACCCACCCCAGTATTCTTGCCTGGGAAATCCCATGGACAGGGGAGCCTGGCAGGCTACAGTGCATGGGTTCGCAAAACAGTCAGATACAACTTAGCAACTAAACAACAGCAACCAGCTCTCACAATTGCATAAACTTATTTCTTGCAATAAACCTCTTAGTATCTCCTACTGGTCATGTTTTTCCAGCTGAACTCTGACTGATACAATGAATGAAGACCAAGCAGAGTCCTGCGAGGATGGATAATGACACCCCTCCCTAGGACTTGGTTCAGTGTGAGTCCCCTTCAATGGCTAGCTGCCATACTGGGAGAGCTGGAAAATCCCAAATCGAATGAGATGGAAAAAAATCTAGCTCAGATATTGCATGATAAAGAAAGAGACATTTTTGCACTCCCAAGTGTATGCACGAAGTAGATCCACACCTATGGCACTGTTTTAACATCCTAGATCTCCAGGGAGCAACAGAAGAACAGAGACACAATAACACTAACCAAACCCTCATACTAAGAGTCATAACCATCTCAGGGTAAGGGATTATTGAGTGTCTGATTTTGTACTTTGCTTATATTATCTAACTTAATGCTGACAACGACCTTGTGAACTAGGGATGGTTGTTGTTGTTTAGTCGTTCAGTCACATCTGACTCTCTGCTTCCCCCTGGACTGTGATCTGCCAGGCTCCTCTGTCCATGGGATTTCCCAGGCAAGAAAACTGAAGTGGGTTGCCATTTCCTTCTCCAGATCTAGGGGTGCTTAGGAGCCCTGTGTATAAAAGACAAACTGAGACCTGGAAAGATGAAATGATTGCCCCAATGTTCCATAGCTGGTGAATGAGATTCAAGACCTCGCCTGTTTGCCTCCAAAGTTGCACTTTAACTCTGATGCTATGCTGGTCTCTGGCACAAAAGATTGGAATTCCCCCTTTAGACCCACCATTTCTCCTTCAATGCTCCTGGAGACGCACAGGTTTTCTTCAGCTACTACCAGAGACCTCTTTTTCTCCCTCTTGTCTTCTGTCCTGTGTCCTTTGATCATCCCCACTAGGATGTGACCAGACTCAGTCAGTGTCTCTGCTCCAAGTTGAAGATGCTTTTTGTGTCATTGCCTTCAGACTGGGTTCCTGCCGCTGCTCAGCTGGACTCCAGCAGTCTTAGCCAATGATCACTCCCTCTTCGTTCTTCCTGGCTAGCAGCATTATTCACAATAGCCAAAAGGTAAAGGAAACCCAGATGTTCATCAGCTGATGAGTAGATGAAGAAAAATGTGCTCTAGTCACATTATTCAACCATAAAAAGGCATGAAGGACAGATACATGCTATAACATGGATGAATCTCAAAAACATGGTGCTCAGTGAAGGAAGTCAGACCCAAAATGTCACATATCATATGATTCCGCTTGTACGAAATATCCAGAATATATACATCAATAGAGAAAGAATGTAGACTAATGATTGCTAGATACTAGCAGGAGGAGGATATGGGGTGTGATTGCTTCATGGTTACAAGGTGTCCTTTGAGGGTGATGAAAATGCTTTGGAACCAGAGGTGTTGGTTGCACAATTGTGATCGTACTGAATGCCACTCAACTGTACATTTTAAAAATGACTAATTTTATGTTGTGTGAATTTTGCCTCGGTAAAAATACATGCACACAGAAATAAATCAGTAATGGTAGGTTCTCTGTGTATATCCAGTTATATCACCGTGTCATCTGACTTTCTTTTGTCTTCATGTCAGCCATCCTTACAAGATCCTGAGCTGGGGCTGGCCTGGCAGCATTGCCCTGGTCAGCCTGATGTTCCCCTGCCCTTTAGTCCCCATGGTGTCAAGTGAGGAAAACTGCCCCTTCAGGGGACCTCTCCCATCTTGTGCCTGCCAAGGGTATCAGAGTATCTATTAGCCTGGGCTCTTTGCTGCAAGTGGTGGAAACACACTTTGGCTGATTAGGCAGAAAAGGAGTTTATTAAAAGGCCATGAACTCACAGAGTTGGTTGAGGGGCTGGCAGACCTGACTTGAGGCTAAGTTTCCCGGATTGATGCTCCAAAATATCCACTGCTGCAGCTCCTCAAGGACATTTCTGCACCAAGATTTCACCCTAAAGCTGAGCGTCTGGAGCCACTTACCACTCAGAGCATCCTTCCTTATCCTCATCTCACCGGCTGAATCTGATTGGTGGAAACAGGTCACATGCTGGTACCTTAGCTGCAAGGAAGGCTGGGAAGTCAACATTTCTGTCTTCCACCATGAGGGTGATGGGGCTCATAAGGTTGGAAATTTCTCAGATATTGCAAAGTGTTGAAAATGTGGCAGAAAATGTGACAAACAGCAGACACAGCGTTTATGATTCCTGAGCTGTTTGAAGGACCATGTGGCAGCCATAGCTCATTTGACATCATCTTGAGGCAGCTGCAAGCTGCAAGCTGAGTCTTCTGCAAGCTGAGACCCAGCCTGGAGCATTCTGGTTTTTGACTGTCCAAAAACTTTACACCCTCCCTTTCACCTCCCACGAGGGGAGGTCTCATGGGGCTGTCAGTTATAAAGACCATTCACATCACTGACCCCTTAGTTATGGGGTAGGTAAATAACTCAGACTGGATCAGCCATTGTATCCCATTTCCTAACAAGAGTGGTTGGTCCAAGGGGGCCCATAATCAAAATCCCTAGGACTGGTATGATGATCCATGTGTGGGTGGAGAAGCTCTCTTTTGCCCTGGAGTTGTTAATCTGGGAGAAATTTATTTATTGCAGTTGGTGGCTATCTTCCCTGGCCATGAAAAAACTATATGCAACAGGAGAAAATTAGTTCAGCCTAGAGTCAAGCAGAGATGAGTGATGATGAGACAGCCAGGAAAATATGGTTTCATCTCCTGGATCCAGCTAAGCCTGAAGTCATTCCATCTCTGTTTTTTAATTAAATGAGCCCATAAATTCTTTGTACAGCTTCAGCTACTTGGAGTTGGATTTCTCTCATAACTGAGTCTGTAATAAACCACCTAATCCCTAGTGGGAAATTTACTATGAAGCACTTTTCTGTCCATTATATAATTTGATTATGGATTTTAGAGTAAGGAGGAGAGAGTTTTAGTAATAAAAAATAATATTATTATCATCCCAATTTTACATAGAGGAAAATGTGAGCTCGGAGAGGTAAAGGGACCTTGGGGTCACAGAGCTACTTGTGGTCTGACTTGAATTTGAACTTGTTCTTTCTGCCTTAGTGTTCAGCACTTGTCCTATAATGTTTAGAGTCAAATTTTATTTTTAGAACTAATTCCATTCTTCACAGTTTTCTGTAATCCTTGGTACACTTGGGCCTTTCAAAGTCAGGTCTCAGCTCCTGATAAGGTAAAAAACTGAAAGAACTTATGGAGTTATTCTTCTTGGGGTGTTTTTATTTTCAAAATGTGTAAAGGCCAAGATATAAAGCTTCAAAGGAGAAATTTCAGTCATTGTGTGTGAACAAGAGGGACTCAGAGCCTCCAGTAACTCATGCCCCATATCAATAATTATGGGACATTCTGGCCTTTTCCTTAGGCCTTTTCCTAGATAGAAGATCTTTTTTTTTTCCTGGCAAACCTAAGACTTTTCAGACAATGGGAAGACACAGCGTCAACATGTCTTTGCAGCCTGATATAATTCATGGGATCCTACTCTCACCAAACCAGGTCATCGCCTGGAGGTTAGTTAGTTATCGGGGAAGGAAAGGTGATAGAGAAGGATCCTGGGAATTAATATTCATTGAGCTCATGCCAAGAATGGCAAACAGAGTTCATTTCCACCCTCAACTTCACTCATGCATTAACAAGAATGCCAAAGCAGCCTCCAGGCTCAATTAGTAATGTCTGCCCTGTGTGCAGAAAACGATCTGGTAGCCTGGCTGCCAGTAATGTGCCCTTTCTGGATATAAGCCAGGCTCTTTACCTCATTAACCCCACGTTCTCACAACAGCCTCTGAGCTGGGAGTTACTTATTTTCCAGAGGAGGAAATTGAGGTTTAGAGAGGTTGTTACTTACCCCTTGGGAAAGCTGTTAAGTGAGTGAGTCATTAAGAACTCACAAATAAAATAACCAACACACCACCCCAATACAAACAGCAACGTTACGTGTCCTTTACTGTGTACTTTCTACATGTAAGACACTGCAGTGAGCCTGTTGTGTATATTCTCTTAGTTCGTGTCCCAAAAGGTTGATGGAGTAATGTGCTGTTTGACAGTTGAGGACTCCAGAAAACTGAGAATTCAAGTGTCACGTCTGATGTCACCAGCTCATTGGAAGCAGAGCGGAGGTGGACGCCGGGTGTGCCCAAGGCTCTGTTATGTCACACTGGGTGATTTTCATCATGAGTTGGGGTTTGGTTGGGGAGGGATTTCTGAGAATGTGATGGACTAAAATACAACAGTCGTGGCAAAAGCTGGCTCAAGTCACCTCTGGAGAGGCTTTGTAATAAAGCCTACTGCAGGGATGGTTTCTGCACATCAGGGTTGTTCAGAACCCATCCCTTGGGGCCAGCTACCCCTTTAGGTTTTTCGAGGACCCAACTCCCCACCATGGTGCCCTCTGCTCTGCCTGCCCTGGCCTTTCCCCATCTGAATGAGTCAGAAGCCTCTAGAACTTTCTGCATGAGGAGTGTGCCTTGGGAAAAAATCTTCCAGGATTTTGTATCCAAAACATACAGCAGCTTGGTACTGTGGCAGGAGTGTGGCCATTGCTCCTGGCTAGGTGACCTTGGGCCAATGGAAGTCTCCTCATCTAGAAAGCAAGAACGATGGTCTACATGACACACAAGTGACTCGGTTTCTCTAAACTATGTGAAAGGCCTGAGTCCATGGACCCTCTCTGTGGTCACACTCAGACCCTGTTCACCCTTGTTCTCTCTCCTTCTCCCCTCCCCCAACACATGCTAATTTTTCCAACATCTTATTAAGAAAATTTTCAAATGAACACCAGAATTGAATCCATTTTACACTGAGCACTCATAGACCCACCCTCCAGATTCCACCTGGTTCTCTTCAGTTCGTTTCCCTGGTGACCACAGAGGCAGAAAGCCCCCCAGATACACCTCCCTGAGCATAGGGTGGGATTCAGAACCCCTTCTTCCCCCCAGAGTTCATATGCCTCACACATCCCCCTTGCTCCTAACTGCTGTCTCTGATGGTAGCGTCTCTGCCTGCTAAGTCGCTTCAGTCGTGTCCGTCACTTTGTGACCCTGTGGACCGTAGCCTACCAGGCTCCTCTGTCCATGGGATTCTCCAAGCAAGAATACTGGAGTGGGTTGCCATTTCCTTCTTCAGGGGATCTTTCCGACCTAGGGATTGAACCTGAGCCTCTTACGTCTCCTGCGTTGGCAGACGTGTTCTTTATCACTAGCGCCAACAAGCTTCTCTCTGGCCCTACACATGACCATGACCAGCAGCAGTGACTTTGGATGAGACCCTGGGGCCCTTCTCACCGGACTCCAAAGGGAAGGGCTTGCCAGGTGGGAGGTGGGGCAGGGCACCCATTTCTTAAGAGGTTACTTTGTGCCAGGCACCTGCCCTATGCTTTTATTTGTATAACATTTCTCCCCCAGAGATGCAGAAATAATACATAATTGATGTAGAAACTTTGGGAAATTCCACAAAAATCTAATAAAAACCTGAAAACCATCCATGAGCACCGTCCACAGACAGCAGTACTAGCGGATCCCTTATTGAGGGCCTACTGCATGTTGGGCATTGGGTGTGTTACATATATTTCCTCAGCAACCATATTCAGTAGGTTGTTGTGGTTGTTTAGTCACTAAGTCATGTCTGACTCTTTTGTGACCCCCATAGACTGTAGTAGCCCACCAGGCTCCTTCTGTCCATGGGATTTCCCAGGCAAAAATACTGGAGTGAGTAGCATTTCCCTTCTCTATTTCTATTTATATATTAATCCTCAAAGTAACCCTCTGAAAATAGACGGTGTTATTTACATTTACAGATGAGAAAATGAAAGGCTACAGAATTAAAGATGGAAAGTAGAAGTTCAGAGAGGGAAATGACTTTCCCAAGGCCATAGTTAGTGGTGTGATGGGATTCAAACATTGGACTAAAGCTGGTAATCCCCACCCTTGCACCCCTGCCTCCCACACCCAGGGGTGGGGTGCAGCCTGCAGGTGGTTGAGGAATGCAACCGCAAATCATTTTCTTCAAGCCTCCCTATATTAGATCACACTTAATTGCCAGCTGAAGCCTGACTGCTTGCTTTCTCCTTCTCTCTGGAAGCGGGGGCTGCTTTGCTTGAAGTCTGTCCATCCAGGCGGGACACTTGGCCTGTCCATCCAGGGAGGACACTTGCATGTCTGCTGGAGATGGGAGGTGGGTCATTTCCCAGCAGCAAAAAGACGAATGCAAAAATTAAATGAAGGAATGTATCTATAAATTCTAACACTGTAGGAGTGCAATAAATGATATCTAATCATCCTTATCATTATCGTCGTCATCACTGTGACAATAACAAAACTAGTCAAAACTGTGTCCCCGAGGGTGTCTTTATAAATTTCACCACAAGGTGGCAGGTTGCTATCAGACTGCATATTTGCCGCAAGATAAGCATGTGTGCATAGCAATCTCTATGGGTCATCCGGGAAAGGCTGGGGCTGGGGGGCATATAAAAAATAACCCCACAATTCTTATGTTGGGATTTAGCTCTTACTTCTCTTGGCCTGACTGGCTCCCGCTGGCCCCACTACATGTAGTTTTGAAAGCTTTCTCATGCCTCCCTGCCTTGGCTTAAGCTTTTCCTCTGCTTCCATTCTACTCTTGTCAGGTCTGACATCATTCTGGAAGCCTTTCCTGACCCCTCCACCCAGACCCCAGGTAGCAGATCCCAGGTAGCATAGCCTCTGTCATCCATGCTCTCCACTATCACAGCCTTTGATTCCACCCCCTGTAGACTCCGATCTACAGTAGGACTTGGGGGACTGATGGTCATTCTATATTTATTGTTCTCCCTCTCTGCACCAGGAATTAGGTGCCAGGGATCTGCTGGTGTTTTCCAGACCTGAAAAAGAGACACTGCCAAGGGAAATCATCAGTGTTTGAAAATCAGAAGGACTCTGTTCCCTCTTTTCACTTCTTTATAGATGCAACATATAAGACATATTAAATAATAAATAAAATGATAGGTCCTAAATATTTTTTTCTGTATAATTAAAAAAACGTTTTGCTTTGTAGGTAAAATGTGCATAAGATTTACCATTTTAACCATTTTTAAGTGTACAGTTCAGTAGCATTAAGCACATTCACTTTGTTGTGCAACCATCACTGCTATCCATCTCCAGAACTTGATTTCATCATCCCAAACTCAAACTCTGTACCCATTAAACAGTAACTTCCCATTCATCCCCCCCCCCCCAGTCCTTGGTAACCACTATTCCACCTTCTGATGTGTATTTTATGACTGTTCCACATACCTCATATAAATGGAATCATGCAATAAATATTGTATATATTCCATATAAGTGGAATAATAAAATAAGTATTATGTATATGTCTTCTCATGTGTGGCTTATTTCACTTAGCATGATGCCCTGGAAGGTCATCCATGTTGTAACTGTCTCAAGATTTTATTTCTTTCTAAAGCTGAGAGTGCTTCATTGTTTGTATATGCTACATTTTATGTATTCTTTCATCATTTGATGGATATTTAGGTTGTTTCCACTTTTTGGCTATATGAATAATGGTGCCATGTACATTCATGTACAAGTTTTAGTGTTCAGACATATGTTTTCATTTTTCTTGGGTTTATCCCTAGGAGTGGAACTCCTTAGTCATTTGGTAACATATGTTTTACTTTTTGAACAACTGCCAAATTGCTTTCTATAACAGCTGTATCATTTTTCTTTCCCACCAGCAATGTAAGAGAATTCCAATTTCCCCAACATTTGTTATTGTTCATTTGTTTCCCAATGGGTATGAAGTATTATCTCATTGTGGTTTTGATTTGTGTATCCCTAAAGACTAATAATGTTGAGCATCTTCTCATATGCTTGTTGGCCATTACCTCGATTAACATTTTAATTTTCTTGTTGATTCTTTTTTGTTTGCTACATTTTCAAATAACATTTGTTACATTTTCAAAGTCTTTTTTTTTTAGCAGTTCTTCTGAGGATTATATTTAACATCTCAAAAACAATCAGTTCAGATTAGTACTAACTTAATTTTAATCATACACGAAAACTTTACTTCAGTGTAGATCTGTTCTCTCTCTCCATCCTTGTGGCATTGTCATACAAATGACATCTTTATGCATTTTAAGTCAGTCTATAAACATAGCTTTATAATTATTGCTTTTTGCGTTTGTCTTTTAAGTCAATTACAAGAAAATTGTTACAGATGAAAAAGTATGTATGCTGCCTTTCATATTCACCTACAGTTGCTCGTACTGGTGCTGTTAATCTCTCCTGCCTGCTCCAATCTGCTGTTGAGCTCCTCTTGTGAAACTATTACAGTGATTATGCTTTTTAGCTCCATAATTTCTATTTGTTTCTTTTAAAAATATAATTTTTATTTCTTTAGTTGATTTTATTCTCTTAATTTCCCATACCAAATTTTTTAATTAAAATTTTAATTTATTGTTTTTTAAATTTTTTATACAATTAAAAAAAAATTGTGTTGTTCAGTCACTCAGTTGTGTCCAACTGTTTATTACCCCATGGACTGCAGCACACCAAGCTTCCCCTGTCCTTCACTGTCTCCTGGAATTTGCATAATTGAACTCATGTCCATGGAGTTGATGATGCCGTCCAACCATCTCATCCTCTGTCACCCCCTTCTCCTGCCCTCAATCTTTCCCAGCATCTCTCTTTAAAAGATTATACTCCATTTACAGTTATTGCAAAATATTGGCTACATTCCCACTGTTGTGCAATGCTTCCTGTAACCTAAACAAACCCAAAAGTTTAGTTGATATTCTTTACTTGGTGAGACATCTTTCTCATACTTTATCTTTGGACATGGTTTTCTTTAGCTCTTTGAATACATTTATAATATAATAATAGCTGATTTAAAACTGACAGGTAGCTCTAACATCTGGCTTCCTCAGGGATGGTTTCTACTGATGGTCTCTTCTTGGGGATGGTTTATATATTCCCATTTGTTGTTTTGTTTGCAAGTCTCACAACATTTTTGTTGAAAACCATACATTTAATATAATGTAGCAACTGTAGAAGTCTGATACTCTCTCCCTCCCTAGGGTCTATTGTTGTTACTATTTTGGTTGTCATTGTATTTGTTGCAGTTGCCCTTGTTTGTTTAGTGACTTTCCTGGACTAATTCTGTATAGGCTGTATTCTGTGTTATGTGCATCCACTTAAGTTTCTGCTGGGTAATTAATCTAGTAGTTGAAGTGGTCAGCTAATGATTAGAGATTCCCTTGAAATGCTTTAACCAATAAGCCTCATGTCCTCTGTTGAAGGGCTTTCTGCTCTGTATGTTGGACATGTCTTCAGTGCTCCATCCAGCAACAGGTTTACAACTTTGCCTTGGCATCCACTTCCTGGTAGGTCAGCCAGAGGTGAAATATGAGTGTCTTCTAAGGTCTTTTTGAGTATATGTATTTCTGTACATGCCTGTGGCCCTCTGGATTTCCAGGGTCATGTTAGAGCTTTTCAAAGCCCCTATGAACATTGTATCCCCAAGGGAAATGGCAACCTGCTCCAAAATTCTTGCCTGGAAAATTCTACAGACGGAAGAGTCTGGCGGGCTATAGTCCATGGTGTTGCAAAGAGTTGGACATGGCTGACTGTGCACGCACACACATAACCTTTCTTTTAGGTTTTTCAAACACTCTCTCCTTTACCCCAACTGGAATCGGAGAGTTGTGATATTAAACAATTGCCACTGATTGTTCCGACAACAATCTCCCAAGACAGAGTTTTTCTCATTTAGTGAGCTCTGAGTCAAATCAGTAAAGACAAACTAAATAGGGCTTTTCCTGGGAGCTGCCAAACAGGTAGAGCGACAATCTTCTTGGTAGCTCCAAACCTATTCTGCCCCCTGTTGTGACTATTAGGCTGCTGGTTTTCACAGCTATCTTGGTTATGAGCTGCTAGTTTTCAAGGCTATCATGGAGCTGAGGGAAGTAGACAGAAACAGGGCAAATTAAAACAGCACAAAATTCATTGTTCTTATTGAGATTCAACTGTTTTTGTTGACTAGACACTCATCCGATTGTTACAAGCCTTTGATTAATTTCCAGAATTCTAAACAGTTGATGTTTTGTCAGTGTTTTCACTGCATTTATTTTCAGAGGTCCTTATTCTGCTATTCTGAAAGTGATCCTCAGGCTATACATTTTAAATACATTAAACCAATTAGCTGCCATTAGGCTAAGTTCCTAAGAGTAGTACTTGAGGAAATAGGGAATATCTAGTCTATACCAGCTTGAAGGCAGGAACTCTATTTTATTATCTCTGTATATTAATACAGAGGCCTGAAACAGTGGCTGATGCAGAGTAAGTAATTATTAACAATTTAAATGAATGACTGCAAATGTTTTATTTGAATTGTGATTTGAAATTTACAAAGTGCTTTCTTACAATCTTTTTTAATATAGTGTAATTTAATTCACTTATATTTCTTGTTCATTAACTTCATACCAGTCAGTATATCAAGTATCAAGAACAGAAAGATAAGTAAGACAAAGTCTTGCCCTATAAGGTATTTTCAGGATAGTTGAAGACACAAGATGCAAATGCATATAACAAAACAAATAATAATATGGAATGTAAATTCCATGGGGCTTCCCTGGTGGCTCAGTTGTTAAGAATTCACCTGCAATTCAGGAGACATGGGTTTGATCTCTGGGTCAGGAAGATCTCCTGGAGAAGGAAATGGAAACCAATTCCAGTATTCTTGCCTGGGAAATCCTATGGATAGAGGAGCCTGGTGGGCTACAGTCCATGATGTTGCAAAAGAGTCAAATACAACTTAGCAACTAAACAAGTTCCATGAGAGTGGGTATCATATCTGTCTTGTACTACATTGTATTTTCAGAGCATAGAGGAGTATCCGATATCGTGAAGATGTTTTTAAAGAGAAAAAGTGGGTTGCCTATAAAGAAACATGCTTTGATAGGGTCAGAAAGTGAGTCAGCATCATTGAATGCTAAAGGACCATGGAACTATCCCTTCGAAGTTCTGCAGGATAAGTATTTGGAACTTAAAAGCCTCTGCCTAGCCAAAAATCATTTATAAGAGAGGGGAAAATAAAGACAATTATAAACATGCCAGAGCCTAGATCCAGAGTCACTTTCAATCAAAAGGAAAAGTGGATCTAAGAGTGAGGTTTGCAGTGCAGAAAGCAGGCAAAGACCTCACCACTCCCGGGACTCTGCTCAGTTCCTCTCTCTATGTGCTGCTGACCCCTGCTGGTACCCAGCGGTCTTGCCTCCCTCTGAATTCTTTTTAATTTCCCATCTCACCAACCTGACATTTAATCATGAGCTACCTTGAGAGATGCTTACAAGGCCACAGCAAACCTTTCCCCTCTTGCTCTGCAGGTTCACTATTCATGTGTTTGCTTGGCTTTCCTGCCTGGATTACAAACTTTCATTAATAAGGACCGTATTTTGTACATAATCACCTAACTTTAACAAAATCAATCTCTCTCATTTCATACAGTATTGTAATTCCCTTTGTTCCCAGCCTCTCTTTTCCCATCTAAACTGCTCTAAACACCTTCTCAAAACACAGTCTGCTGTCTTTTCCTCTCTCTTTCCCTTCTTTTCCCTTTCCAGCTCCATTTTTCTTTCTCCTACCCCTCAGTCCTTTCTTCTGCACACTGGTCTCTGTGATTTCCCAGGTGTCATGCAGTCATTCTCCTGATCAGTGTTAATTAAAGCCAAGAGCCAAGGAGGTAGAAGGCTAATCAGGAGGCCGCCATGTGCCAAGCAGTGTTCTAAGCTCTTTGGTTGGGTTAATGAATTCCTGTCTCACAGCCGTCCTATGGGATAAGGACCATTATTCATCCCATTTTTCAGATGGGGAAACCAAGGCAGAGAGAGGTGAAATAACTTGCTTGAGGACTCACAGAAGTTCATACATGGAACTGGGATTCTGAATCAAGCAATCTTGCTTGCTTTCAACCATAATAAATTTCACAGGCATTGCTACATCTCACCTCTTGTCAACCAGTAAAAGCCCAGAGATTTAAAAACAAAGGGGATAGGGATTTCCCTGGTGGTCCAGCAGCTGATTCTGTGCTTCCAATGCAGGAGACCCAGGTTCAATCCCTGGTCAGGGAACTAGATCCCACATGCTCCAACTAAAGATCCCTTGGGCCACAACTAAGACCCGGAGCAGCCAAATAAATACATAAATAAACGCTTAAAAAACAAAAACAAGTGGGATATATTCAGGGGGCAGGGAGTGAACAAGAGAACAGAACTGGAGAATTAGAATTGGTGCTAATGGGTGACAAGTTGAAAATTAGTTAGAAGATGGGATATACAACAGAGTGGTAATATGTGACATGTGACAGGTATACAGTTGTAGAGTTTACAAAGCATATGCTCATTTCATTGATCCTGATAATAATACTCAGAGAAAGGATTCAAAGGGATCATTGCTCTTGACATTTTACAGATAAAAGTCTGATGCTCAGAGAGGTTAAGTGACTCTTTCAAGGTCACACAGCCAAGAAATGGCAGAGCAGGCACTTGGACACTACAGATTCCTGACTCCAGGCACGGATAACTGGAGCATAAGGCGCTGAGTAGAGGTACAGAAGGCCAGTCAGGGCTCATGCAATATTTAACTGATTCTCTGCAGTTACAAAACATGCTGCTTCTATTAATACACCTATGTTTGTCGTCTGGGGGAAGAAAAAACAGTAGTATTTTTGGTTAGGGTTCCACAGAGGAAGGATTTCCTTCTCCACCCATTCAAGCTAAATCACTCCTGCCTAGGTGGTTGCCCACCCCTCTCCAAATAATCTGAGCTTGGAACAGATATTGGGTGGAAGAAGGCAGAGAAGAAAAGGGAGCCAGAAACCAGGAGACAGTCTTTGGAGAACTATTCCCATGATGCAGGAGTAACTTCCACTCCCATCTCATCAGATAGCTTTAAGATGCTCCACATCTTTTTCCAGTTACCTGGCAGTTTGGGTAGGTGGGGGCTTCCCTGATAGCTCAGTTGGTAAAGAATCCACCTGCAATGCAGGAGACCCTGGTTCGATTCCTGGGTTGGTGGGAAGGGAGGAGGGAGCCAGCGTGGTGAGACTGAGGCAAGGCCCCACCTTGACATTTAAACATACCACGGGAGGCTTGTGTTTGCACAGAGAAGATGCTAGAAAAAGAAATTGTGACCTGCACTCCCCCTGGAGCCAGAAAGCCTGCACCCAGAGCTTACCTTGGCCCTTTGTTTCCTCTTGGCCATGGGAAAGTGTCCTGTAAAGGATGAAGGCTGGGAGGCCGGGCCCCAGTGCTGTCTGAGCCAGGCTGCCAGGGCCAAGCAGCCCCTGGTCCCATGTCCCTTCTGACCACACGGGAAGGCCCCTTCAGCTGGTACTTTGTGAGTGCGCTTGCCTGGCCCTGGGGAGGTGGAGATGTATAACAACTGGTCTTCATTCCTGCCAACCTTGCCGTTGACCAGGGAGGCACATGTGCATCTCATGGTTCTTGTTTGGCCTCATGCTTGAAGCAGTGGCTCACAGGGGCCTCTAGGGCACAAGGAGATGAGGCCGGGCTACCCCACAGGACAGACTTCTGCTGTCTTTGGGTCTGGAATTCTGGCGAGCCAGCTTCCTAGTGATGTGACCCAAGAAAAGCATCTGACTTCCTCAGTCTGGGCTGCCCCTGCTCTGAAATAGAAAACATAATAATACTCGCCCTGCAGGTTGTTGAGAGAAGAAGCAGCACTGTAGGGATGGGGGTTGGGGGGCTATTCACTACCCAGAGCAGAAAGGGGGACTGGGAGCCTGGGGAGGGGAAGGTTAAACCAACGAAAGCGCCCCTCCCCCTAGTGCTGGGAGCCAAGGAAAGGTTTGGAAAGGAGGGGAGGTGTGTTGGGCCCAGAAGGCAGGGGATTAGGGTCAGGGGCCCTGGTGTGTGGCCGACTGTGGACCCATCTCTGGGTCCACACTGCCCTCCCACCTCTGCCCAGGCAAGTAGCTTCCTGCCAGGCTGGGAAATCGCTTTGGCCTGGAATTTTTCTGCTGGAGTGGGGTGGGGTGGGGAATGCTTTCGGAGACAGGTTCAGAACCTCCAGTTACAGCATTCTTGAGACAGATCCAGAGAAGGCGGGACAAGGATTGCAGTCTCCGATGGGAGTGGAGGAGGAGACCCAGGAGGGGAGGAGGAGATGGCTGTGCCAGACAGGCCTTCCCAGCTCCGGAGCCACCCCTGGGGCCCTCTTCTTTGGCCACCATCTCTCCTTTCTCCCACGCCGCTGGTGAGGACAGCGCTAAGGTACATAACAGGCACCCTGAATCCTGGAACGCCAGGGCTGGGAGAGCTTCTGATCAGCCCACTCACTTTACAGGTGAGGAGGAGAGAAAGGACCACACGAGGTCAGGCTCTCCTGCACCCTCAAGGGTCCCCACCGAGAGCAGATCTCACGGGCAGGCTGACTGGAGGTCCCAAGTGCTCCCTGGGACCTGACATGTCACCTCTGGGGAGTGTGCTAGACTCACAACAGCACCGACGCTTAGGATAGCGTATATTATCTTCCCCATTTTCCTGATGAAGAAATTGAGACTCTGAGAGGCTGGCTGACCTCGCTGAGGTCATGACTGTAGTTTATGGGGACCCAGGTTATTTTGCCTCAGGGACCCTGCCCACCCACTAGCTCTGGGAGCCTCTCTAAGGAGAGGGGTCACCATGCTCCATCCTTGGAGACTTTTCTGCCTTGTGAAAGCAGCTGAAATCCCAGCAGGCCCCTGATGACATCCTTTCTGGGCTGCAGGCGGGGTGTCTGTATTTTCCCCTGGCTTTCTTTTGTGTCCCAGCAGCGCCCCTGTGGATCGATTTAGGTTAAAACCACAGATTTACTTAATCCTCTTGTGATGCTGGCAAAGGAGTTCAGACTCATGGCTGCAGATCTGGGTTTGAGTCCTGTCTTTGGCTCTTGCTACTGAGTGACCCTGGTTAGGTCTATTTCAATATCTATTTTTGACCAAGTCATAAAAGTCCATGTTACAAAATTCAGAAGTGTATAAAATAAAAATTAAGCTGTCTCTCAGCCTTGCTCTCTCCCCCACCCCCCACCAAGTTCGTCAGATGGTTCAGCTTGAAGTCCTCCTGGGTTTGGAAGGTGTTCCTTTGGAGACAAACCCTCTCCAGCACCAGCCTTCCCAAAAGGCTGATGGTGCCACTCACTTCACCCCTCCCCTAGCCTTACTCTACCCCTATGATTAGACTTCATTATGCAATGGTTCCTGGTTTTCCTACCCAGGCAGGATTATCTCAGACAGTTGCAGCAGAGACTCCATAATCCTAGACATAGGGGTCTGGGTGGGAAAGCAAAAGGATCAATTCAGGTATCAAAAGCTGGTTTAAGAGGAATGCAACAACTAAACACAATGTGTGATCTTGGGTTCATTTTTCCAAATGAAAACTTTGGTGGAAAAGCAAGAGCTGACTTAGGAAGCCAGGAAATCTGAGAAAGAACAGGAGTGGAGTAAAAGCCTGAGAAGTTGGACAACTGCTGAAGAGATGGCATCTCTGCTGTTGGTCTCAACATTCTAGGAAGGGTATGGGGTGCAGTCCAGCTGGGACACAAACCAGCTGAGTGCTGAAACTTTTTCCAGTAAATCCATCACTAGGTTCCTTACCCCTCCATCTTGGGTGGCCCTACACAGCATGGCTCATAGTTTCATTGAGTTAGACAAGGCTGTGGTCCATGTGATCAGATTGGTTAGTTTTCTGTGATTGTGGTTTTCAGTCTGTCTGCCCTCTGATGGAGAAAGATAAGAGGCTTATGGAAGAGAGTGGAGAGTTCTGACAAAACGTGGTCCACTGGAGAAGGGAATGGCAAATCACTTCAGTATTCTTGCCTTGAGAACCCCATGAACAGTATGAAAAGGCAAAAAGATAGGACACTGAAAGGTGAACTCACCAGGTCGGTAGGTGCCCAATATGCTATTGGAGACCAGTGGAGAAATAACTACAGAAAGAATGAAGAAATGGAGCCAAAGAAAAGACAACACCCAGTTGTGGATGTGACTGGTGATGGAAGTAAAGTCCGATGCTGTAAAGAGCAATATTGCATAGGAACCTGGAATGTTAGGTCTGTGAATCAAGGCAAATTGGAAGTGGTCAAACAAGAGGTAGCAAGAGTGAACATCGACATTTTAGGAATCAGCAAACTAAGATGGACTGGAATTGGTGAATTTAACTCAGATGACCATTTATCTACTACTGTGGACAGGAATCCCTTAGAAGAAATGGAGTAGCCATCATAGTCAACAAAAGAGTCTGAAATGCAGTACTTGGATGCAGGCTCAAAAACGACAGAATGATCTCTGTTCGTTTCCAAACTATTCAGTATCACAGTAATCCAAGTCTATGCCCCAACCAGTAATGCTGAAGAAGCTGAAGTAGAATGGTTCTATGAAGACCTACAAGACCTTCTAGAACTAACATCCAAAAAAGATGTCCTTTTCATTATAGGAGACTGGAATGCAAAAGCAGGAAGTCAAGAGATTCCTGGAGTAACAGGCAAATTTGGCCTTGGAGTACAGAATGAAGTGGGGCAAAGGCTAATAGAGTTTTGCCAAGAGAATGCACTGGTCATAGCAAACACCCTCTTCCAACAACACAAGAGAAGACTCTACACATGGACATCACCAGATGGTCAATACCAAAATCAGATTGATTATATTCTTCGCAGCCAAAGATGGAGAAGCTCTATACAGTCAGCAAAAACAAGACTGGGAGCGGACTGTGGCTCAGATCATGAACTCCTTATTGCCAAATTCAGACTTAAATTGAAGAAAGTAGGGAAAAATCACTAGACCATTCAGGCATGACATAAATCAAATCCCTTACGATTATACAGTGGAAGTGAGAAATAGATTCAAGGGATTAGATCTGATAGACAGAGTGCCTAAAGAACTATGGATGGAGATTCATGACATTGTACTAGAGGCAGGGACCAAGATCATCCCCAAGAAAAAGAAATGCAAAAAAGCAAAATGGTTGTCTGAGGAGGCCTTACAAATAGTTGCGAATAGAAGAGAAGTGAAAGGCAAAGGAGAAAAGGGAAGATATACCCATCTGAGTGCAGAGTTCCAAAGAATAGCAAGGAGAGATAAGAAAGCCTTCCTCAGTGATCAATGCAAAGAAATAGAGGAAAACAATAGAATGGAAAAGACTAGAGATCTCTTCAAGAAAATTAGAGATACCAAAGGAACATTCATGCAAAAGTGGGCATAATAAAGGACAGAAATGGTATGGACCTAACAGAAGCAGAAGATACTAAGAAGAGGCGGCAAGAATACACAGAAAAACTATACCAAAAAGATCTTCTCCACCCAGATAATCATGATGGTGTGATCACTCACCTAGAGACAGACACCCTAGAATGTGAAGTCAAGTGGGCCTTAGGAAGCATCACTACAAACAAAGCTAGTGGAGGTGATGGAATTCCAGTTGAGCTATTTCAAATGCTAAAAGATGATGCTGTGAAAGTGCTGCATTCAGTATGCCAGCAAATTTAGAAAACTCAGTGATGGCCACTGGATTGGAAAAGGTCAGTTTTCATTCCATCCCTAAGAAAGGCAATGCTAAAGAATTCTCAAACTACCACACAATTGCACTCATCTCACATGCTAGCAAAGTAATGCTTAAAATTCTCCAAGCCAGGCTTCAACAGTATGTGAACTGTGAACTTCCAAATGTTCAAGCTGGTTTTAGAAAAGGCAGAGGAACCAGAGATCAAATTGCCAACATCCGTTGGATCATCAAAAAAGCAAGAGAGTTCCAGAAAAACATCTACTTCTGCTGTATTGTCTATGCCAAAGCCATTGACTGTGTGGATCACAACAAACTGGAAAATTCTTAAAGAGATGGGAATACCAGACCACCTGACCTGCCTCTTGAGAAACCTGTATGCAGGTCAAGAAGCAACAGTTAGAACTGGACATGAAACAACAGACTGGTTCCAAATCGGGAAAGGAGTGGGTCAAGTGTCACCCTGCTTATTTAACTTCTATGCAGAGTACATCATGAGAAATGCTGGGCTGGATGAAGCACAGGCTGGAATCAAGATTGCTGGGAGAAATATCAATAGCCTCAGATATGCAGATGACACCACCCTTATGGCAGAAAGCGAAGAAAAACTAAAGATCCTCTTGATGAAAGTGAAAGAGGAGAGTGAAGAAGTTGGCTTAAAGCTCAACATTCAGAAACTAAGATCATGGCATCTGGTCCCATCACTTCATGGCAAATAGATGGGGAAACAATGGAAACAGTGAGAGACTATTTTTTGGGGCTCCAAAATTACTGCAGATGGTGACTGCAGCCATGAAATTAAAAGACACTAGCTCCTTGGAAGAAAAGTTATGATCAACCTAGACAGCATATTAAAAAGCAGAGACATTACTTTGCCAGCAAAGGTCCGTCTTGCCAAAGCTATGGTTTTTCTAGTAGTCATGTATGGATGTAAGATTTGGACTATAAAGAAACCTGAACGCAGAAGAATTGATGTTTTTGAACTGTGGCGATGGAGAAGACTCTTTAGAGTCCCTTGGACAGCAAGGAGATCCAACCAGTCCATCCTAAAGGAAATCAATCCTGCATATTCATTGGAAGGTCTGATACTGAAGCTGAAACTCCAATACTTTGGCCACTGATGCAAAGAGCTGACTCATTGGAAAAGACCCTTATGCTGGGAAAGATTGAAGGCTGGAGGAGAAGGAGATAACAGAGGATGAGGTGGTTGGATAGCATCACCGACTCAATGGACATGAGTTTGAGTAAACTCCGGGAGTTGGTGATGGACAGAGAGGCCTGGCGTGCTGCAGTCCATGGGGTCGACATGAGCGACTGAACTGAACTGAACTGAACTGAGGTTCCTGACAGCCACCAGGGGGCAGCAGTGAAATACAAGGATCAGGCAGTACAAGGTCATATTGTGGTTTTAATGAGCATTTCTCACTTTCTAATGATCTCTGTTGTTCATTGTCTCTGAATGCTTGTTTGTGCCTTTTGTCTGTCTTTCCATTAGTTTGTCTTTTCCTAATGATTTGAGGAATGCCTTTTATATTTTAGAGATTAATCTTATGTCACTCAGGTGTTGAAAATATCTCCATCTAGTTTGAAATTTGTTTTTTTCTCCTTCCTTTATGGTGGGAAATTCATCTTCTGATTTATTTTTATGTGTTCGTATGTATTGATCTTGAATGATTTGTGCTTTTCATATCTTCAGAAATCCTTGCCCTGCCCCAAGAGCATAGAAATATTATTCTGTATTTTTCTTCTAAAGTCATAAAGTTTTGTGTTTTACATTATACCTGTAACTGATTTTGTTATGGTGTGAGGTGGGGGGTCTGTTTTCATTTTTTTCTTTGGGTACTCACCACATGTTTGCTGACCTGCTGGGAAACAGTCTCATGTTGGAGAAACCAAGCCAGGGCAGGCTGGGACACAGGGCTCCAGGAGCGAGCTATGGGAGGAGAGGTATATGTCATCCAAAGTGGTCCTGATATAAAGGTTGTGGAAGCATCTTCCCACCACACACAAAAGCAGGAGGTTTGACCAAGCTAGAGATGGTCCTTAGGTTAGACTGCAGAGAGATAGGAGGAGTGAAGAATGGACGATCCATACAGGAGGGAATATGGTTTCAGTCACCATGGTGACCCCACAGTGGCCTCTCAGACACTCAAGATAGTCGGTGAACTGAGCTGCTTTCCAAAGGCAGCCAGGAGTCAGGCTGGACAAAGCCTGGGATCTGAGCAGAGACCCCAGTCCACTCCTGCGTGTCCCTGCTACAGTTTAGCACTGCCTGGACTAGTAGGCCCTTTGTCTTAATAAGGTTCCCACCTTGCCCTGGGTCTGAGCTCACCCATGAAGCTCGGAGTCCCCTGGACCTGGGGCAGGTCAGCTGGGAGAGAAGGATCTAATCACTGAGAAGGGGCTGTTAGAGAAGGCAGTAGTGGGGAGAGGGCTCATCACTTCGTACAGAAGGAAACCTGACCTCCCACAGCTTGCAGGCACAGAACATGGGCTCTGGGCCAGACTCCTTGGCCCTATGGGTTGTATGACTGGGGGAACTAACTTCATCTCCGGAAAGTGAAAGTCACTCAGTTGTGTCCGACTCTTTGCGACCCCATGGACTATACAGTCCATGGAATTCTCCAGGCCAGAATACTGGAGTGGGTAGCCGTTCCCTTCTCCAGGGGATCTTCCCAACCCAGGGATCGAAGCCAGGTCTCCCATATTGCAGATGGATTCTTTACCAGTTGAGCCACCATCTCCGGGCTTCACTGTAAATGGAATTCTAATGGCAAGCTCCCCAAGCAAGTCATTGTAGGTTCTACAGATAATGAGGTGAACAGTCGATATTCAATACAGGAGTGAAATTCACCACTTGCATGAAGTTTTATAGCTGATAACCAACCCCTATAGCAATTTCCCCACAACCTGATTTTGTGGACTTATTTCCTATAACTTTCTCCATTTCTGCTACACTGAGCCACACTCACATGCTGCAACCATCTACTTTTGGGGTCTGGTTAGACACCTTATGGCTCATCCATAGAATGGAATACCATGTAGCCATTAAAAAGGGGGTACACCTGAACCAGTTCATAAAAGATGTCCAGATATGTTATGAATTGGGTGAGACAAGGCACACAACCTGTGTAAAGTAGGATGATCTAATGCCATACTTGCAAGGATATCGCTCAATGTACATGAGTGAACATGCATACAGACACACGTGTGTGTGTGCTGGTGTATGTATAGGTTATCTCCTGTATAGTTCCACAGGGAGCTGTTAACACAGATCCCTTTTGGGGAGAGGGCCCAGTAGAGTAGGTAGGCCCTCGCTATTCTTCTTACTCTTTCTGTGCAATTGACATCCCCCCCCAGAAACAACAAACAGCCTCTGATAAATTGCTTCATTATCTGTAATTCTTATTGTCCTTCCATCCCTTCCTGCCCACAGCCTGATGGGAGGCACAGGTGAGGGAAGAATGGGACTTTGGGAGTCCAGGTATCCCTATTCTCACCTCAGCTCCACACAAGGTCATCTCAGGATGACCTTGGCCAGGCCCCATCCCCTCCCTGCCCCCAGCCTCCATCTGGAGAGCTAGGACGATGCTGGAGCCGATGACCTCCATGGGTCTGCCTGCTCGAGGATTCTCTGGCTTTCTCTGGTCTATTTTTGCCTGACACCTCTCCCAGGGGCCTCTGGGTCTGAGCTAATTTCCCTGGCTGGCCCCGATCCAGGCAGCTCAGGTGGATAGTGCCGAGCTAATGAGGCCAATGTCATGGGCCGGTTAGCAGCTCTTGGAGGAACCCATGGCCAGACTGCAGCTGGACTGCAGCTGGACTGCAGCTCTCCCACCTGTCGCTGGGCTCAGGCACAGGGGGAAGTGATGAGAGCTGCTCTGGGGCCCAGTCCAGTTACCTTTTGTGACTGAAGCACAGTGTCCCCCCAGTCATATGACAAAGAAGGGGGTATGTGGAGTAGGGGTGGGGAGAGGACCAGATGGTTTAAAAAAGTGCATTCCCCTGCCTGCAAGCAGGCCACACCTGATCAAGCCAGGAGGATGAGAACCAGTTTTATTTCTTTAAAGCCAAAGCAAGAGGGTATGCCCACATTCTCTTGGGTCCACCCACAGTGTATCTTTTCTCCCTCTTTCTGAGTCACATCCTTGCCTCCTAACCCAGGGTGAGGACAGGGGTTGTCTATTTTATTCAGTGCTGCATTCCTAGTACCTAGATGAATGCCTGGCATGCACAGTAGGAGCACAATAAATATTGCTCAAGTGCATCAACTCACCTTTGTCCAGAGAGGCTGTGGACTGCATTCAAAAGGACCTGGCATTGCCAATGTGTTCTACTTGATAATTTTCAAATATTTCTATTTCAAAGCGTCTGTGGAAGCTTGATGTTTAGAGAAAAACCCTATGAAGCCTCTAGGAAAAAAAGAATAATTCCTTTTACAGTAGGCCACCTCTTCCTAACTTGAATATTTGGCAAGTTTGAATTTTCTTCTTCCAGGTTTTTCAACTCAGTTCAGTGACTGTTTATTATTAGTTACTGTACTATATTATCAATTTTTTACTTCATCCCATCAGCCAGGGTTTGGGCTAAGCACAAAACAAGTGTTGATTTATTTAATTTTCATAACAACTGTGTAAGATGGGCACTGCCGTCATTCCCATTTTACAGATGAGAAAACTAAGGAAGACTGAGGTCAAGGAATTTGGTCAAGCTCATGTGTACGGTGAATCAAACTCCAGAACCCATGCTCCTGATCACAACTAGTGTTGGGACTTATTTTGCATGCAAGTAACCATCTACAAGGTACTGGTGATTTAACAATGAATGAGACCTTTGATAAGTGAGAGGTTAAACAGACAGTGATACATCTACACCGTGGAATACGACCCAGCAATGAAAGGGAAGGAATGGTTGATACACACAGCAGCCTATGTGACTCTCCAGAGAATTATGCTGAGTGTGAAAAGGCAACCCCTCAAAGTTTCATATTGCATGATTCCATTTATATAACATTCTCAAAAAGACAAAATTATGGACATAAAGAGTAGACTGGGTAATGCCAAAGACTAGGGAGAGATGGAGGTGACAAAGAAGTAGGCTGTGAAAGGGCAACATGAGGGATCCTTGAGGGGATGAAAAGACTGTATCTTGACTTCATCAGTGTTGATATCCTGGCTGTGATATCGAACAGGAGGCAAAAGAAGCAGCATTTGGTACAATAAAAGACAGCAGTCTTTAGTCCCAAAGTAGAGAACTGGCGGGATGTGTGCTAAATCTTTGTGAGTGTGTGTATTTGCATATACAGCATTTAAATGTTTATCTGCCAACATTTAAACATTTTGCAAGATGTTACCATTGAGGGAAACTGGGTAAAAGGTACATGGGATTTCCCTCTATTATGTTCTACAGATGTGAAATAGAGTTTCATTTTAAAAAAGAATGAGTGCATTCCTGCCTGCAAGGAGCACTTCTGTGTAGGGAGTGAGACCCCACGCTACATGCCCAGGTAACTTCTGTACATCACGGTGGGGTGACATGGCGGGCCCAAGAGGGCTTCCAATGCAGTGACGGTGGAGCTGAGTTCTCAAGCATCAGTAGCTCAGAGGGGAGAGGAAGGGCGTCTGAGGCAGGCAGGAGAGCATGAATAAGCAGGGCACCTGGGTCTTCTTTCCCCATAGTTCCCTCTGGGGGCCACAAGGTCTCAGACCATCCCATTGCAAAAACGCATACGGTGGGCTATTTCCCACCTTGTATATACAAATGTGAAGTGATGGACAAAATCTATCCCCTTAAATTTTTTGTTCAGCCTTTGGTGCCTGCTGCCTATTATCCAGTAGAACCCAATCATAGGATAAAATGACTCCCTTGTCAAACATCAAACCAGAGAGCAAGCATCTTTTTCAGCCTGTCAAGATCAGCTTTCACGTTCAATTTAGTAAAAAGACAGATGTTAATGTTCTTCCTATTAAGAGATAATTTCTTTGTTAAATGCGTGGGTTTTTTTTTTTTTTTCCTTGATAGGTCTAATTCTACTTTACATGTAATAGCAGCTGAGTGGTGGAAAGAGTGAGGGCTTTAGGGTCAGAGGACCCTGCCTTTGAATCTCAATTCTATCACTTACTAGCTATGGTCTTGACCTTCATTCTCCCTGAACCTCTGTCCCCTGATCTCTGCAGTGAGACTAATATACTAAACAGCCCTGCAGTACTGAATCCATAGTGAGGATTAATGAGGAAACATTTGCCAAAGAGCCTAGTATAATGCCTGACACACAGTAAGCACTCTATAAATGACACTCATTACTACTAATAATTCTACTTTACGTAGAAATTTAAAAATAGGTACCTTTTACAGTGCTCTGAAAATAGTACTATATCTCCAGGGTTTTGCTTGTATCAGTCAGGGTAGTCAAGATTATGCTGTAGTAACAAACAACCCACGAATCTCAGTGGTTTACAACAGCGTTTATTTCTTGCTCACACTACATATCCATCGTAGGTCAGGTCCAATTCTGCTCCTATAGTCTTCCCTCCTGGACTCAGGATAAGGGAGCAGCCAGTTGCTGGCACATCACTGGTGGTCATAGTAGAGGAAAAGTGTCTTCTAATCAGCATTAAATGCTGTGTGGCTTAGAAATGACACATATCATTTACATCCAAAATTCATAGGTCAGGGACTTCCCTGGCAGTTCAGTGGTTAAGACTTTACCTTCCAATGCAGGGGGTGTGGGTTTCATCCCTGGTCCAGGAAGCTAAGATGCCATATGCCCGGGGGCCCAAAAAACCAAAACATAAACCAGAAGCAATATTGTAACAAATTTAATAAGACTTTAAAATATGGCCCACATTAAAAAAATAAATCTCAAAAAAAACCCTCATTGGTTAGAACTGGTGACACATTCCCACCTCACCGTAAGACAGGAAGTAGAATCCTGTCTTGTGTCTGGAAGGCAGGGGAGTAATCACAAGAATGTAGCCAACAGCTCTGCTGACAACCACAAAGCTTTTGAGAACCACCACCATGCCCAGAGGGACAGCTGGACATTGGGAAGGAGGCAGGAACCATGGGGAGAAGGTGGAAATACACAGAGGGGTCCTACTTGGCTGGGGCGGGGGGGCTGGCGACCTCAGGTCAGTGGGCGGGTCTGAGGCCAGAGGAGCTCTGGGTGCCTTTCTCATCTGGACCCGATCCAAACGGAATGTGGCTTGTTCTTATCTCTGGGCAAACCAGCCCACCCTCCTGGGAGGTACAAGTCGCACGTGCCCAACATGGATGGAAAAGCTGCATGTAACCTGCTTCTCTGGCCCTCCAGGGCTTCCCTGGTGGCTCAGATGGTAAAGAATCTGCCTGCAATGCAGGAGGCCAGGATTGGATCCCTGGATTGGGAAGATCCCCTGGAGGAGGGCATGGCAACCCCCTCCAGAATTCTTGCCTGGAAAATCCCATGAACAGAGGAGCCTAGTGGGCTACAGTCTATGGGGTCACAAAGAGTCGGACACGACTGAGTAACTAACAGTTCACACTTCACTTTCAGTTGTGGGCAAGACAGAGTCACAAAGCAGTATTTCTCTGGCTCCACTTCTCCTGTTTTGCTGGGTCCCAGGACCTATCAGATTCTTCTAAGAGTTTGGGGGAACCCCCAGACAGGGTCTCTTGTGTGCCCACATCCTGCCCCTGGGGCTCCTTCCCGGTGCCACCTTGGGTCCCTCCCTGCCCTACCTCTCCTATAACGGCTAATGTCAGAAGCAGCCACTCAGCAGGCTTTGTCCTCCTGGTCCCCTGGGGCTGCAGACAAGTGGCTCCAACAGCAACGATGTTTGTGCCGACAGTGCCACCTCCCGTCCCTTCAGAGGCTGCTGGCAAAGTCCAGTGCTCACAAGGCAGCCCCTGCAGAGGATTCAGCACAAGTCTTGGTGCAGGGAAGCTGGGGTGGCCTGTGCGGCAGCCCCATCCATTCCCTTTCCTACCCCCACGAACTGTCTTCCAGATTCCTGGCCTCAGGTCTTCTGATCTTAGCGGGTGTCGGGCCTCTGCCTTGAAACCTCTAACCACCACTTTCTTCTTCATCCTCCTCAACCCTCGCTCAGTCTTCAAATGTGAACCCAAATGCCATTTCTTCAGAGAAGACTTCCTTGACTTCTCAAACTAAATGGAGTCCCCCAGCATCAGATCTTTCCCCTACATGTTGGATTGGCAGGTAATAATGGAGGGACCAAAAGAAGAGACACCCACTGGTCAAAAGTATTTCCAGACAGCAAATTCTCCATATTGCTTGTGAGACTTGACACCTCGCCGGTGACAAGCTGCTCACACGTCCTTCGCAATCTTCAGGGGAGAGTGTAGACCTGTCAGATGCATTGGCCTTGGTGAGAAACCTCTGTGGGTTTCTAGTTTGCCCCCATACGGTAATGTAGGTACATGGACGTGTTGACCTGACAGGCTGGGAAAGGAACCTTCTGTGTTCTCTGTTTGCTGTGGATGACTCACAGCTTCCCTGGATCACGGACAGCAGATATCTTCTTGCCAGTGGGGAATCTGGCGGAGGCCAGGAAAGGCAAACCCAGCCCTCTGGGGCACGGCAGTTTCCCAAGAGGCCCATGGTCTCCCAAAGCTGATTGTTGTTCCAGCACTGTTCCTACTATATTTTTAAAAATTGATCAAACTCAGTAACAATATACACATTCAGGCATAGGTAGGTAAATTAGGTGTGGGCTTCCCTGGTGGCTCAGCGGTAAAGAATCCACCTGCCAATGCAAGAGACGCAGGTTTGACCCCTGGGTTAGGAAGGTTCCCTGAAGAAGGAAACGGCAACCCACTCCAGTATTCTTGCCTGGGAAATCCCACGGACAGAGGAGCCTGGCAGGCTACAGTCCATGGTGTCACAAAGAGTCAGACACTACTGAGCGACTAAACAACAACAGGTAAATTAGGGTCCATCCTTACTAGGAAATACTGGTGCCTGGAGGAAAGCATGCATCCCATGGTTGCTGTCTTCTGGGGTCACCTGTCCATGCCCTAGGTGGTCTGGGAACCCATGCAGAGCCTGGGCATCTCTTAGTCATCCCCACCCCTTTACCCTTCAGAGGAATGTTCTTATGCTTAGTGGCTCAGTCATGTCTGACTGTGCAACCCCATGGACTGTAGCCCACCTGGCTCCTCTGTCCCTGGGATTTTTTCAGGAAAGTATACTAGAGTGGGTTTTCATGCCCTCCTCCAGAGATGTTCCAGACCCAGAGATCAAACCCACGTTCCCTGTGTTCCCATGTTCCCTGCATCGGAGGTGGATTCTTTTACCTGCTGAGTCATCGGGGACATGGAAAGAGCAGTTCTGAATCCAGGCTCAGCTATCTTGGATTTGTTACCCAATCTTTCTGTGCCTCAGTTTCTTCATTTGTCAAATGAGGACAATAATCCTGTTTTCAAAGGCCATGTTCCTCCTCCCCCTGTCCCCATGTCCCCAGGATCACTGATCAGTGAGGCCTGGCTGTTATCACCTCTGTAGATTCCAGTCTCCAGTCTGAGATTGTGGGTCAGTGAGTTATAACCCCACCCTCCCTCCAGTATCCAAGATACGCCCGAAAGGAAAACTGAGCTCACACAACGTAAGACCCTGGGCACCAGCCTCAATGTCAGCCTCACTGCTAGGCTGGCCAACACAGAGAACAGTCCAGGTTCAGAACCGCTGTTCAGACCCAGTTTCAGTGGGTTTAGATCAGCTGGGGTTGCACAGGCCCTGGCACTTCGTGACTGTGAGACCTTAGCTACTTGTCCACTCTGGGCTCATTTCCTGCTGCCCCTTCTCCAACCCCAAACCCACTTCATCCCTGGCTCTTGGCTTGCAGCCTGGGATGTAAGAGGTCCTCAGTGATACCATACATGACCTTTGTTGTTTGGGCTTTTTGTTTGTTTTTTGTGGTTTTTTTACTCAAGTACCTCTAGTAGAATGATGTTGGTATAAAGTGGGTTTCCCAGTGCTTAGTGACAACCTAGAGAGGTGGGATTGTATTTAGGTTTGGGTGGGAGGAAGGCTCATGAGGGAGAGGACATACGTATACCTATGGCTGATTCATGCTGATGTATGGCGGAAACCAACAAAACATTGTAAAGCAATCATCTTCTAATTAAACATACTTTTTTTTTTTTAAGAAAAAAGAATAAAGCTTATTTTATACCCAGGGAAAACAATAAAGTGGGTTTATCCAGCACATTCAAGTTTTGAAAGCAGTCTGGGGCAAGTTTTCACACGATCCAACAGAAAGACTTGGCAAAAGCTGACGATCTGCGGGACATGCCAGACCATCTTTTCCTGTCACACTGCAGACCTGAATCGTTCCTGGCTGCCCCCTTCTGTACAAGTTGTGGCTGGTCAAGTGGCTGCAGACATTCTGAGGTTTCTATGACTTAAACTCTTCGGTGAAGCTGTGAGTACAGATTCAGAGGCTGAGTAGTCATTTCCCACTGCATTAAAATGATGGGTTAATCCAGAAGGCTACATCCAGGATCTGACTTTTATTTTGGAAGAAATAGTCTCCATGAGAAGCAAAACTCACCAGTACTTACATCCGAAAGGAAAAAATCAGGAGCCCCAGGACTTAAGGCTGCAAAGCATTGCTGGGTGGTGATGCTAGATATATGTTTTGGTGGAGGTTTAACCGGGGAGGAAATTTTATCAGGATTGTTATGATTCTGGTTAGTGTTTGTCTTGCTGTATCTCACGGTTTGCTCGACCCAGGGTAGGCAAGGTGCGAGCAGGGAAGCTGGAGGAAGAGAGGAGCTGTAGGAATGGCAGACATTTGTTTGAAGCAGCAAAGTAGACATGCTTTGCTCTAATGGCTGAGAGTAGCAATGAGATGATGACAACTCCACAGATCTCAAGGTGCCTCGGCTCGCCTCTCCTCAACTACAAGAGTGTTTCAGGTAGCGCTTAGGTTAGGACCACACCGTGATGTGCACGCACAGTGCCACAAATGATCCCAGCTGTAGGACAGGAGTGGAGCGGGGTGAGAGAGCCTGACCACCGCCACCTGGCCAATTGCTCTCTCCCTACAGTGTGCTAGTCATGAAATTTCATAGGTTTGGAAGTGTCTTTCTCAACCCCTCCTTTTCATAAGCCCTATTATCTATGGTGTAGGAACACACGTGGGTGTCAGACCAGAAACAGCTGTACTGATGGTTGTGTCGGATACTGTTTACTGACTGAGTGCATCCAGGTGTTTGCTCATGCCATTTCCTCCACTGGAAACATGTCTGTAACCTGGAAAGATCTAGGTCCTCCTCCAAAGCCCAAAGCAGACAAAACCTACTTAAAGAAACCTTCCAGAGTCCTCCCCGGAGGGTTCCTCCTGGCCTGTATCCTTCTACTAGATTCTGATGACTAGATTGTGGCTTTCCCAAGTACATCCACATACCCTCAGTGTCCTGAGCGAGACCTAGGCTTGAGTGGGCAGAGATGAATGGAGTTTTGAATGAAAGTAGAAATTAAAAAGCAAGGGTTGGTGGAGAGTGGTGCTCAAACGCACACCGAGGCTCCTGGGAACCTGTTTACAGGAAACTTGGTGTTTTCTGCAGCGCTTATCACTGTTTGACCACACATCCTTTTCTCAAGAAACAGAGGAAGCTGAGGGAGTGGCAAGAATTCAACTCAGAAGGGACCGGAGGAAGGAAAGCAAATCCTGTTTCCTGCCTGGTGGTTGTGGAGAGCAGTGATTCACTGTGGAGGGCTTGCGATGCTAAGGTTTTTGTTTTTGTTTTTTTTGGTCACTTTTTGCAGTGCGTAGGATCTTAGTTCCCTGACCGATGATCGAACCCATGCCCCCTGCACTGGAAGTGCAGAGACCTAACCACTGGGTCACCAGAGAAGTTCGCTGAGATCTTTATAAGCAGTTACAAATTTAATTTTCTCATCCATTCCAGGAGGGAGGTACCCATTTCAGAAATGAAGACATAAAGTCTCATGGACTTCACTGGACGAGCCACAGGTGATCCAGTGGCTAAGACTCTGCGCTCACAATGCTGGGGGACCAGGGTTCAATTCCTGGTCAGGGAGCTAGATCCCACATACTGCAACTAAGAGTTCACAGGCCACGGCTAAAAATCCCCCATGCAGTAGCAATTAAGACCCAGAGCAGCCAAGTAAATATATATAAAAAAGAAAGAAATCAAGGCTCAGAAGAGAAACAACTTATCTAAGCTCTCAGAGATATAAAGAAAAATAGAAGCCCAGGTCTGACTCTAAAGTCCTTTCTCCACCATTCTGATTTATGTCCAAGGGGAAGGGGATGGGAGGGGGCTAGAACACCGAGGTCCAAATTCTCCCTCCCCATAAGGGCCTGCTTTCCTAGGATAGAGGTCATGGGGCACCCTGGACCCTGGAGAGCCTGTGGAAGGACAGGAGGAGTGAAGGGTATGATTCTATCAGAAGAGCACTTGGCCATTTGCAATTCATTTACTTTTTGATCATGTGATTCTTCTGAGGAGGGACAGAGTTATTATTTTATTATGTAGGTAGGGAAACAGGCAAAGGCAGGGATGTGACTTGTTCCAGATCACACAACAAGTCAGCGAAAGAAGTAAGGCTCAAAAATCATTTTAGATAAGCTCCTGACAAGCAGACTCTCCTGGAGGCAACAGCCACACACTCTAGGCCTTGTACAAAGTACCAAACACAAAAGTACATAGTGCAAAACCGCCATGTGAGGGCTCAGGAGAAGCAGAACAGGAAGATTTTGAGGGGAGTCAATAACCCTAGATATTCATTGGAGGAACTGGTACTGAAGCTGAAGCTCCAATACTTGGTTACCTGTTGCGAAGAACTGACTCACTGGAAAAGACTCCGACGCTGGGGAAGAGTGAAGGCAAGAGGAGAAGGGGGAAACAGAGGATGAGCTGGTTGGATGGCATCATTGACTCAATGGGCTTGAGTTTGAGCAAACTCTGGGAGATAGTGAAGGACAGGGAAACCTGGTGTGCTGCAGTTCACCAGGTCGCAAAGAGTTGAACATGACTTAGAGATTGAACAATGAACAACAACAAAATATAGATTGAACGATGGACAGAGGACAAGTTTGTCATTTTTTTTGTGGCTTTCCCTTGAAGAAAGCTGCAGTTCTGAGACAGATAGAAGGGACTGAAACTATGATAGAAAGCCTGCTATTTTTCTGGCCCAAAAACAACCCCAGAGGACAAACCCAGAGCAACCAGGACTGTGGGAGGAGAAGAAATGGTTAAAGGAGAGAAAGAAAGGCAAGGCCAAATTCTGTGCACAATTTCTACATCAGTGTCTGATGGATCTTTACCACATAGCATTATACAGACTAAAAGAAGTCTGAGCTAAGAAGATAGTTGCCTCTCATCACAGATAAGACAGATTTGCAATTTAAGTCTAACCAAGTGAATTGCCTGCCAAAGGGGAAAAAAATCATTATTGGAGGAATATAATTGGGTTGGCCAAAAAGTTTGTTCAGGTTTTTCCATACCATCCAGTGGAAAAACCCAAGCTAACATTTTGGCCAACCCAATAAAAGAAAAGGGCTACCCAGGTGACTCAGTGGTAAAGAATCTGCCTGCCAATGTGGAAGTTGCAGGAGACACAGATTCCATCCCTGGGTCAGGAAGATCCCCGGGAGAAGGAAATGGCAACCCACTCCAATATTCTTGCCTGGAAAATCCTATGGACAGAGAAGCTGGTGGGCTACAGTCCATGGGGTTTCCAAGAGTAAGACACGACTAAGCAACTGAGCACACACACACTAAAAGAATCCATAGCCTTTTCAAGATAATATTCATAACGTCCAGGATATTTTAAAAAATTACTTGACCTAAAGCAAGGAAAATGTAATCCATTTTCAAAAGAAAAGACATCAACAGAGGTCAACACTGAATGATCCAGATGTGGGAATAAATAAACAAAAATTTAAAGGCAATTATTATAACTATGCTTGATGAGATAAAGAAAATTACACATGTATGAAAAGATAGAAATCTCAGCAGAGGAATAGAAAACACCAAAGGACAAAAAAAAAAGCAAGAGAAAATTTTAGAACTGAAGTATATGGTATCTGAAATTCTAAAATGAAATGTTTGCACTTAATAACAGAATGGAGATGGCAGAGAAAGAGTGAGTTTAAACATAGATTTTAAAAGAAATTATTCAATTTGAGGAAACAAAAGAAAAAAGTTAAAAAGAAAAAAGCCATGGACTTGTAGGAAAACATCGAAAGGTATAAAGTTAGTAGGTAATTGAGGAATTGGGTTCCTAACTGGAGTGAAGAACGAAAGGAGTGGGGGGAAATATTTGAAGAAATAATGGCTGAAAACTTTTCAAGTTTGGTGAAAGAGCTAAATTTACACATTCAAGAACAGACTTGTGGACACAACTGAGAAAGGAGAGGGTGGGAAGGATGAAGAAAGTAGCATCGACATATTTACATTCTCATGTGTAAAACTGAAGGAGGAAATGGCAACTCACTCCAGTATTCTTACCTGGAGAATCCCATGGACAGAGGAGCCTGATGGGCTACAGGCCATGGGGTTGCAAAGAGTCAGACATGACTGAGCATGCACACACACATGTGTAAAATAGATAATGGGTGGGAAGTTGCTGTATAACACAGGGAGCCCTACCTGGGCCTCTGTGAGGACCCTACAGAAACGGGATAGGAGCAGGGAAGGTCGCTCACAAGGGAGGGGATATATATACAGTTAAGGCTGATTCTCGTTGTTGTAAGGCGGAAACCAACAGAACATTGTAAAGCAATTATCCTCCCACTAAAAAAGATAAATGAAACCATTGGAGATGCATTTTACAGAAAAAAACAGAAGAAGAATTTCTGTGGACCGTGGTTAGGACTCTGTGCTTTCACTGCCAAGGGTGCAGGTTCAATCCCTCGTCGGGAACTAAGATCCCAAAAGCAGTGTGGTGTGGCTAAAAAAAACAGTTGTGTGAACCCCAAAGAATATAAGACAGTCCTTCCCCAGACAGCCTAACACTTTCAAAACGGGCTCTGTAACAAAGTGGCTGGTAGGCAGACTATGTCTAACCATGCATCATGGACTGCCCTTCATCAAAGTTGACTTGGAACCTAATGAATTTAGCCCCCGGAAGCAATGGCCTGAGATATCATTGAACTGTCCTGAAGGGGACTCAGCGCCATGTCACCTGGAGAAATACCTTGAACTCTTGAGTTGTGGTCTCATGGAATGTGTCATGCTCTGAATCCACACCCAGCATTTAGTGCATTTGCTCCCATACTCATGTTTTATGGATCTAGGAATTAAGAAGTTAAGACAAGGTGGTAAATTTCATGATTACACATTATAAGCCCATCTCAAAGTTTTTGTTTTCAATGCCCATGACTCTGGAACCTTCTGGGCTAGAGGTTTTAGTACTAAAGAGGGGAATACCTCTGTGAAGGCAGAACAGAAAGTTTCACTGAAATGCCATATCTGATTCCTCATGCCCCTTGATTTGTGGATAACAATGAGGTTATAGGTCAGATGTGGTAATGACCTTGGTTATCAAGAGAGATTTATACGGCTGCTACACAGGAGGGTGGTAGGAACATGAGTAGAACTCCAGGGATTCCTTCTACTCATGGATTGCTTCTAGGAATCCTTCTTGGATGACCGTGACAGACGATACAGGTTAACAGAAAACTCCACAGTCTTACTGACCTGGGACCAACAAAGGGCTCAGGCTCCACAGGAGTGAATTCTCCCACAAGAAAGAGGAGCACTGAATGGGATCACCCTTAAGAACTAGTATCAAGGGAGAAGTGCTTCTGGAGGCCGGGGTCTCTACTGCACTTCCCTGTTGCCTGCACTTATATAATATACATGCAGAATACTGAGAAAGGGGCCTGATGGAGCAGGAGAAGCACTGGAATCACACTAGGGCCCTTCACCCCTGACATCACTGCAAGATGCAGCAGGTGGAGGTTATTTGTGTTTATCTCCAGCTGGGGAAGTGAGCGGTGCACTTACTGTTATGTGTGGGATGCTTGGACCCAGAACAGGGTGAGGAGAGTCATTTCTGTTGGTCTAAGAGGGCACGTGTACATACAGGAAGCACTAAATCTGGAGCCTCTTGACCTGAGACTTTCCCTCAAGGGTTCAGGTCCCTATTACACATTCTTCTTCATCCTTCAGCCTGACCTATTGGTCCAAGAATACAGTCCTCCAACCCAAGTTATTCTGTGTCGTGGGAAATTGACACTGGATTCCAGGTGCTTGGACCTATTACCCCTGCTGGCAGGGGCCTCAGGGGACAGACTGTGAGCTCCTGCAGGGGGACCTGTCCTGCTCCCTCTCCTTCCTGAACTGTGAGGGTTTGGGGCTTCTTTCCATTCTCTGACCTGGCCTGCATCCCTCCAGTGCACCCTCTTCTGTGCTCACTTAGCCAGACTCAGTTTCTCTTGCTCAGACACAGGGATCTCACCTGACACAGGGGTCACTGTGGAATTGCATCAACCACACATTGAGCTCAATGAGGTCCAGCTCTAAGGATTCAGAAGACATGGAGGTGAACGCTGAATGGTTGTATCACTCCGTGCTTGAAACTCCACCCAGGAGAAGTCTGTGCAGGATGGGAATTCTCCAGGAACTGATGAAGAATTGACAAGGAACAAACTCATATTTCTGAAGGTCAGGTAGGTGATGACCATGACTGCTGATGTCTCCAGGAAGGAATGGAAGGGTTGGTTGAAGCCTCAGGGTAACACTGGCTGAGAGGGAATCAGAGGCACTGAGGAAAGTCTTCGGAGGGCGGTTTGGACAAAAGTGTGGAGAAGTCTCTGCAGCACGTGGGGAGGGACTTAGGAGATGTCCTGGGATCATTTCCAGGTCCCAGGTCTCTGGCTTCCTTCCCCGTGCTCCAGGCATGGGAGCCAGTTAGGTGCTCACATGCTCCACACGTGGAAACCCAGAGAGTTGGTGCCCCATGGAGCAGGCCCGTGGGGGTGAGAGCAACACTCAGATGCTCTCCTTTCTTCCCTGGAGAGGATGAGTCTGAGGCCATTCCATGAAGGCTCCTCAGAAGGTCCTGGCAGGTGCAATCCCAAATGGGTGACCAGGTCAGAGCGTGCCTTGGATGGACTTTGCCTCCTCCCCTGACCACTTCCCCCAGGCCCTCAGTCCTGCTTCTGGGGATGGAGTGAGCCTGGCCTCCAGCTCTGCCCTCAGGGGACCCCAGGCCCCAGCAGAATACTTTGGGCTGCATGTTTTATTGAAAGTACGTCCATTTGCCTGATGCACAGTGTGGTCAAGCAATACAAGAATGTCAGAGTTTGGAGCAGAAAAAGTTTTATTGCAGGGCCATGCAAGTAGACAGGCGGCTCATGTGTTAAAAAACCCAAACCCATTGGCCCCAGGCTGGTTGATTTCCTTGACTCACTGCAAAGTTCGTGACCTGTTGCTGCCTACTGCTTTCATTTTTCTTCCTTTTTTTCTAATCAACCTTGGTTCCCACACAACATTTGGAATTTCGTGGGAACTTCACTGGTCTGTTGCTTCTCCCTGGACCCAATGAGCCCCTGGCACCTTGTCAAATGTTTTATCTACTGTGTTGTCATCATCATCATTGCTGCTGCTTCCATCATTACCACCATCATTATTTAGGAGTCCAAAATAAGTGGTTTCTCCCCACACCCGCACCCCCCAGTTCAGGCTCCTTCCTACTCTCTCTCCATCTACCACCTGCATGCATCCCTCCCCTGCTGTGCTCAGCTACAGAAACACCAAATTCCTAACACTCAGATCCATCAATTTTATTTTGCAATCTTTTACCCTTTAGCAAGTTGCCTCTGGGGCTTGGCCACTCACGTGTCCCTGGTCCCTGCACTGCTCTGGGGTGCCCGAATTGGGGCCTACTTCAGACGCTCATAGATCTGGATGAGCACCTCCAAATTCATCTCCAGCTTCTGGGCCTGTTCCCTCAGTCTCTCAGCAGCCTCTGTCTTGGCCCCACTCTGCAAGTCCTGTGAATCTTTCACCAGGGACCATATGTCGAATGGGAGGAAAAAACCTGCAGAGACTCCACCATAGATGCGGGCTCTTCTGGTCATTGCAAGAGCCGTGCCTCCAAAAGCTGCTCTCACCGGCTGGGTGCTTTGGCCAGAGACTCGCCCAGCTACTAACTGAGGGTTGCTTTTGGCCATCCTGATGGCATGGATGTGCTTCCGAAAATCTTTCACTTCATAGAGACTTTTTCCACTGGAAATCTTCTGGGCTGTGCTACAGAAATTGAGTTGGGTTTCTACTGATGACGTGTTTATGATTTCCACGATGCTGGTGGACAAACCTGTCACAGCAGCTGCTGCTCCCAGCCCTAATCCAGTGGCTGAGAGTCCCAGACTGATGCCCGCTGTAAAGGGTGTCAGAACCAGGCCAAGGATGGTCAGGATGCCAGATGCAATGCTGGTGGAACTGGCTACCACATTGGAGATGGTGCAGTCCCTGTGCACCTTGTCAACATTGTCTGCGTATTCACGCAACTTTTTAATGCTCTTCTCCAGCTCCCGTTTAATCTGAGGAAACTCTTCTAAAAACCTCTTTCTGCCCGGCTGGTCCAGATATTCACGTAGTACAACTGCCTCTTCCCTGTAACAATGAACATCAAAGGATGAAGAAAGACAATTTGCTTGTCTGTAAAATAGGCTCAACAAGATCTACCTTGCATAAACCACAGAGATTATGAATTAAGTGGAAAATTTATTGTATAAATTAAATGGAAATAATTACACAAATTTAAAAATTTTTTGAACATTAAATCCATGTTTGGACATTGTTGATGCTCCATGTACTTATTCAATCTTGGAAAAAATAAGTAAAGGATCTTAGGATACTCTTGACTTCAGAGAGGCGTTTGATAAAGACGTCTCAGAGGCAGGTCAACACCAACACTTACAAAGAGTTGGTAGAGTAGGAACTCCACAGATAAACTAAGAGAAGTGGAATTAGAGCAGAAAACCTTCATTCAAGTGCCTCAGCGTGTGGTGAAGAGTCAACCTTTTCTTTGCCCTTGGCTACTGGGAAGTGGTCCCTAAGCCCCTAGAATAGTCTGGCTGATACGAGGGTCCTCGTCTGCCTGGGCCTTTTGGCCAGTGTTCAGTCTGACAAGGAGACATGTGATGGGGCCTCTGGAGGAGCTGGACTCTAGGACATTAGTCTGACCTCTGGGAGGGGCTAGAGACCACAAGTCAGGATATTTTTTTTAAATGGTTGAGTGTCTCTGGCAGGCAGTGTTCCATGTGCCATGCCATACACCGAGTTCCAGAACAGTAATGCATCCTGGGGACAACAATCGAAACTTCGGGTGTGAAATCCACCCAGACTCTGTCCTGTGACTGATGGAAACCCACAGGCTTCCTGTAATACACTGGGATCATGATGGCTTTCAGTGAGTCCTGTCTGTTCTATAGGGAATTCTGAAATCTGAGGGTGGTGTTGGGGATCCCCTAAATTTTCCATTGGTTCAAATGAAAGCATAGTCCTGGGCACTGTGCCCTCACCTTTGCAGATTGGCTGTCTCTATGACTTAGAATTTGTAAAAAAAAAAAAAAAAAAAATCCAAAGTCAGAACTAGAAGGCACCTTAACAGTCATTTAGTCTGCCATCTGCTGTTTTCTAAGGTTTGTGTCCTTAGCCTTCCCAGCAGCAGGTCCCTGAGTCCATCCACTGCCCCAACTGCCTGGAAATCGGGAGATGAGTTGCTGGTTCCTCTGGAACTCTCCAGCCCACCTCACTGACTCCTGATCCAGGACTCAGCACCCCTGACCTCTCAGATGTCACATGTTAATTTGTGACATCTTCATGAGCCTGCACCCCAAGGTCATGTGCAACTTTATGGAACCTCTAAAGGTTCAAGAGACTTGAGGAAACATCCATCTGATCGGCTGAGCCTGAAGAGACCAGCACTTGCACAGCTGGTAGAGGAAGCGTTTTCCTCTTTGGTGGGGACGCGTGAGGCTTCTCAGAAGCCCTCAAATGACACACAATCACAGCCACTCACTGTGACCCTGGAGGGCTCACTGAGCCACACGGCCTTCCACTGTCAGGGCAGCTCCACGTAGACTAGAAGAGGGTCCCAGATGGAGTGAGAAGCCAGGTCCCAGGCAGGGTGTGCAGACACGGTCACCCAGGACCCTCTAGCCCAGCCTGAGGGGATTCCATCAGGGAGGGAAGAAATGCCCCCCCTCCCACCCAGGGGATCTCTGCTAGGGTCACAGCCCCTTCAGTTCTGTGTCCTTGGGGCCCACTCTCCTCACTCTAGTCCTGGCCCTGCTGCCCAAGTCTGCCTACTAGTCCTCCAAACTGACCCCCTGCTCCACCCTGACCCCTGGGTCTGAGCCTGGTCCAGGCCTCCCTTTGGATGAGATGAATGCACTTGGTTCCCCACCTCTGACCTTGGAGTTTACTCTGAGGCCATCACCATAGTCCAGAATATTGAATTACTGTTCCCACTGGACACATGCAAATCTGAAACTCTAACACATAAGCCCAGAACCCAGGAGCTGGGCAGGGCTAGATCCAGGATCCCATCAGCTCCACCCAGTTCCTCTCCAGCCTCTCTGCTTTATGGGCCAGCAGGATCCTGCAGGGTTGGTATAGTTCCTAAGATGGGAAATAGAAACGCTCTATCTAGGTAGAAGCCCAAGTAATACAAACGATGGTGTCAGGATTTTCTGACTTGCCCCAAAAGAAATTCTGCTTGGTTCTCATCACCAGAAAGAACATTCTTCCCAACAAGCTTTTTAAATGTTAATATTGATTGAGTACCTACTCTGTGTCAGTCATTATGGGAAGATCTTTGCATGCATGATCTCAGTATCCTCACAATAAAACTGAACAGATGATGAAGCTAAGGCAGAGAGTAGCTCAGTAACTTGTCCAAGGTCACATAACCTGCCCCTTCCTTACAGGTTTCGTCTTTTCTCAGCCTGAAGTTGTTCACTGCCAGCAGATGACATGGAGGAAACATTCCTCATGAGATGTTGAGAAGGAACATACTCGACCCCCACCATAGGGTCCTGCTTGGAGGAGGTGTGTCTGCTAGGAAAAACCTAGTCTGGTGCTGCGGGGTGTGGGTGACCTTCCTGACACACTGATACACCTGTACAGGTTACCTGGACAAACAAGCCTCAGCCTCAATTTTCTTCAGGAATTCAGTCAGCAGGAGAAGCAGCTCCTCTCTGTTCAGTATGTCCCAGAGACACTCAGCGACATCCTCAAAAAAGATCTCAATATCTAGATGAAAGGAAAGGGAATAAGGTTAGAAGAATTTGTGAAGTGAAAAAGGGAAAGTATTAGTCGCTCAGTCCTATTTGACTCTTTGTGACCCCACCAGGCTCCTCTGTCCATGGAATTCTCCAGGCAAGAATACTCGAGTGAGTAGCCATTCCCTCCTCCAGGGGATCTTCCCTACCCAGGAATCAAATCCAGATCTCCCACATTGCTGGCAGATTCTTTACGTTCTGGGAAAGCGCAGAAGATTTTGTGGTGGATCATAAATGGTATTGAGTAGCTTTTTTTTTTTTAACCCTGTGTAACCTGGGGGATTACACAGGGTTAAAAAAAAAAAAAAAAGGATAGGACACTGAAAGATGAACTCCCCAGGTCAGTAGATGCCCAATATGCTAATGGAGATCAGTGGAGAAATAACTCCAGAAAGAATGATGGGATGGAGCCAAAGCAAAAACGATACCCAACTGTGGATGTGATTGGTGATAGACTCAAAGTCCGATGCTGTAAAGAGCAATATTGCATAGGAACCTGGAATGTTAGGTCCATGAATCAAGGCAAACTGGAAGTGGTCAAACAGGAGATGGCAAGAGTGAATGTTGACATTCTAGGAATCAGCGAACTAAGATGGACTGGAATGGGTGAATTTAACTCAGATGACCATTATATCTACTACTGTGGGCAAGAACCCCTTAGAAGAAATGGAGTAGCCATCATGGTCAACAGAAGAGTCTGAAATGCAGTACTTGGATGCAATCTCAAAAACGACAGAATGATCTCTGTTCGCTTCCAAGGCAAACCGTTCAATATCACGGTAATCCAAGTCTATGCCCCGACCAGTAACGCCGAAGAAGCTGAAGTTGAACGATTCTATGAAGACCTACAAGACCTTCTAGAACTAACACCCAAAAAAGATGTCCTTTTCATTATAGGGGACTGGAATGCAAAAGTAGGAAGTCAAGAAACACCTGGCGTAACAGGCAGGTTTGGCCTTGGAGTACAGAATGAAGCAGGGCAAAGGCTAATAGAGTTTTGCCACGAGAACACACTGGTAATAGCAAACACCCTATTCCAACAACACAAGAGAAGACTCTACACGTGGACATCACCAGATGGTCAACACCGAAATCAGATTGATTATATTCTTTGCAGCCAAAGATGGAGAAGCTCTATACAGTCAGCAAAAACAAGACCGGGAGCAGACTGTGGCTCAGATCATGAACTGCTTATTGCCAAATTCAGACTTAAATTGAAGAAAGTAGGGAAAACCACTAGTTCATTCAGGTATGACCTAGATCAAATCCCTTATGAGTATACAGTGGAAGTGACAAATAGATTTAAGGGACTAGACCTGATAGACAGAGTGCCTGATGAACTATGGACAGAGGTTCGTGACATTGTACAGGAGACAGGGATCAAGAAAATCCCCATGGAAAAGAAATGCAAAAAAGCAAAATGGCTGTCTGAGGAGGCCTTACAGATAGCTGGGAAGAGAAGAGAAGTGAAAAGCAAAGGAGAAAAGGAAAGATATTCTCATCTGAATGCAGAGTTCCAAAGAATAGCAAGGAGAGATAAGAAAGCCTTCCTCAGTGATCAGTGCAAACAAATAGAGGAAAACAACAGATTGGGAAAGACTAGAGACCTCTTCAAGAAAGTTAGAGATACCAAGGGAACATTTCACGCAAAGATAGGCTCGATAAAGGACAGAAATGGTATGGACCTAACAGAAGCAGAAGATATTAAGAAGAGGTGGCAAGAATACACAGAAGAACTGTACAAAAAAGATCTTCACGACACAGATAATCACGATGGTGTGATCACTCACCTAGAGCCAGACATCTTGGAATGTGAAGTCAAGTGGGCCTTAGAAAGCATCACTATGAACAAAGCTAGTGGAGGTGATGGAATTCCAGTTGAGCTCTTTCAAATCCTCAAAGGTGATGCTGTGAAAGTGCTGCACTCGATAAGCCAGCAAATTTGGAAACCTCAGCAGTGGCCACAGGACTGGAAGAGGTCAGTCTTCGTTCCAATCCCAAAGAAAGGCAATGCCAAAGAATGCTCAAACTACCACACAATTGCACTCATCTCACATGCTAGTAAAGTAATGCTCAAAATTCTCCAAGCCAGGCTTCAGCAATATGTGAACCGTGAACTTCCAGATGTTCAAGCTGGTTTTAGAAAAGGCAGAGGAACCAGAGATCAAATTGCCAATAGCCGCTGCATCATCGAAAAAGCAAGAGAGTTCCAGAAAAACATCTATTTCTGCTTTATTGACTATGCCAAAGCCTTTGACTGTGTGGATCACAATAAACTGTGGAAAATTCTGAAAGAGATGGGAATACCAGACCATCTGACCTGTCTCTTGAGAAACCTGTATGCAGGTCAGGAAGCAACAGTTAGAACTGGACATGGAACAACAGACTGGTTCCAAATAGGAAAAGGAGTACGTCAAGGCTGTATATTGTCACCCTGCTTATTTAACTTATATGCAGAGTACATCATGAGAAACGCTGGGCTGGAAGAAACACAAGCTGGAATCAAGATTGCTGGGAGAAATATCAATAACCTCAGATATGCGGATGACACCACCCTTATGGCAGAAAGTGAAGAAGAACTAAAGAGCCTCTTGATGAAGGTGAAAGACGAGAGTGAAAAGGTTGGCTTAAAGCTCAATGTTCAGAAAACTAAGATCATGGCATCTGGTCCCATCACTCCATGGGAAATAGATGGGGAAACAGTGGAAACAGTGTCAGACTTTACTTTTCTGGGCTCCAGAATCACTGCTGATGGTGACTGCAGCCATGAAATTAAAAGACGCTTACTAATTGGAAGGAAGGTTATGGCCAACCTAGATAGCATGTTTAAAAGCAGAGACATTCCTTTGCCAACAAAAGTCCGTCTAGTCAAGACTATGGTTTTTCCAGTGGTCATGTATGGATGTGAGAGCTGGACGGTGAAGAAAGCTGAGCGCCGCAGAATTGATGCTTTTGAACTGTGGTGTTGGAGAAGACTCTTGAGAGTTTCTTGGACTGCAAGGAGATCCAATCAATCCATCCTAAAAGAGATCAATCCTGGGTGTTCATTGGAAGGTCTGATGTTGAAGCTGAAGCTCCAATACTTCGGCCACCTCATGCGAAGGGTTGACTCATTGGAAAAGACCCTAATGCTGGGTAGGATTGGGGGCGGGAGGAGAAGGGGACGACAGAGGATGAGATGGTTGGATGGCATCACCAACTCGATGGACATGGGTTTGGGTAGACTCCGGGAGTTGGTGATGGACAGAGAGGCCTGGTGTGCTGCAATTCATGGGGTCGCAGAGAGTCGGACACGACTGAGCGACTGAACTGAACTGAACCTGGGGGAGGGCTCACAGATTTTGAAAATCCACTCTAGAACAGATATCTAGATCACTGTGGTGACAGAAGTTGAAGAGAGCTCTTTGAGTTTCTGAATTTGGTGGACTTGAAGTACTGAAACTCCAGTTGGATGTTGCTATACCAATTCTGAAAGACCACTAAGTTCTAACAAAGTCCAAGCATATAGTATAAACCCAGTGGACGTATATATTCGCTCTGGCACTCACAGTATAACACCAATTCTACCTTATACTCCTAGCTGAGAAGTGGAGTATAGAAGTGGCTGGAATAGTAGAAGCTACTGGAGTATATAGAAGTATATAGAAGTGGCTGGAATAGTAGAAGCTACTGGAGAGAATGTATCTACTTTCAAGAAAAGGGACATTCACTACCAGGACGATCTCTGGAGGCTACGCTGAGTTTGCTCTGGCAGCCCATCACATTATTTACATGCTTCCTCAAAAAACTGGACTTTAAACACGGAGCTGCCATCAGCATCTCGTGTTTTACTGCTTATTGAGCTCTGTTCCACAGTGCCTGTGTGAAAGCTGGAGAAAGTGTTTTGGGGCTAGTGGAGGAGCTGGAAGAGCAGTATGCCAAATGGTTAGAGCTTATGGCTTAAAGATTCTGGGCACAGCTACTACTGAGGAAGGACAAAAGATTGCTTTCCAAAATGGAGCCCGTGAAGTGTTTAATCACAAAAAAGCTAATTATATTGATAAAACTAAGAAATCTGTTGGTGAAAAAAGAGTTGATGTGATTATTGAAATGTTTGCTAATGTCAGCCTTAGCACAGATTTAAATTTTTTGTCACACGGAGGAGGAGTAATAGTTGTTGGCAGCAGAGGTCCTATTGAAATAAACCCACAGGATCCATGACAAAGGAATCTAGTGTAGAAGGAATAGCTCTCCCTTCATCCTCCAAGGAGGCATTTCAGCAGTTTGCAGCAGCCCTCCAACCCGAAATGAAAATTGGCTGGTTGAGACCAGTAATAGGTCCCCGGTATTCACTGGAGAAGGTGGCCCAGGCTCATGAAGATATCATTCACATCAGTGGGGCTACAGGAAAAATGATTCTTCTCTTAAAATCATTAATCCTTCCATTGATTTCCTGTGTAATTAAGAGGTTTCTTACCTTAGTTTTACGTACACTGCATTTGCTCAGCTTAGCAATCATTTGATTCAGTGAGTTTCTTCTATTTAAAAAAAAACCACGCACCTATGGACACCTTATCTTCGACAAAGGAGGCAAGAATATACAATGGAGAAAAGACAATCTCTTTAACAAGTGGTGCTGGGAAAACTGGTCAACCACTTGTAAAAGAATGAAACTAGAACACTTCCTAACACCGTACACAAAAATAAACTCAAAATGGATTAAAGATCTAAACGTAAGGCCAGAAACTATAAAACGCCTAGAGGAAAACATAGGCAAAACACTCTCCGACATAAATCACAGCAGGATCCTCCATGACCCACCTCCCAGAATATTGGAAATAAAGCAAAAATAAACAAATGGGACCTAATTAAAATTAAAAGCTTTTGCACAACAAAGGAAACTATAAGCAAGGTGAAAAGACAGCCTTCAGAATGGGAGAAAATAATAGCAAACGAAACAACAGACAAACAATTAATCTCAAAAATATACAAGCAACTTCTGCAGCTGAATTCCAGAAAAATAAACCACCCAATCAAAAAATGGGCCAAAGAACTAAACAGACATTTCTCCAAAGAAGATATACAGATGGCTAACAAACACATGAAAAGATGCTCAACATCACTCATTATTAGAGAAATGCAAATCAAAACCACAATGAGGTATCATTTCACACCAGTCAGAATGGCTGCTATCCAAAAGTCTACAAGCAATAAATGCTGGAGAGGGTGTGGAGAAAAGGGAACCCTCTTACACTGTTGGTGGGAATGCAAACTAGTACAGCCACTATGGAGAACAGTGTGGAGATTCCTTAAAAAACTGGGAATAGAACTGCCATATGACCCAGCAATCCCACTGCTGGGCATACACACCGAAGAAACCAGAATTGAAAGAGACACGTGTACCCCAATGTTCATTGCAGCGCTGTTTACAATAGCCAGGACATGGAGGCAACCTAGATGTCCATCAGCAGACGAATGGATAAGGAAGCTGTGGTACATATACACAATGGAATATTACTCAGCCATTAAAAAAAATACATTTGAATCAGTTCTACTGAGATGGATGAAACTGGAGCCCATTATACAGAGTGAAGTAAGCCAGAAAGAAAAACAACAATACAGTATACTAATGCATATATATGGAATTTGAAAGATGGTAACGATAACCCTATATGCGAGACAGAATAAGAGACACAGATGCATAGAACAATTTTATGGACTCTGAGGGAGAAGGTGAGGGTGGGACGTTCTGGGAGAATAGCATTGAAACATGTATATTATCATACGTGAAACAGAACACCATTCTATGTTCGATGCGTGAGACAAGGGCTCAGGGCCGGGGCAATGGGATGGCCCAGAGGGATGGGATGGGGAGGGAGGTGGGTGGGGGGTCCAGGAAGGGGAACACATGTAGACCCATGGCTGATTCATGTCAATGTATGGCAAAAACTATTACAATATTGTAAAGTAATTAGCCCGCAACTAAAATAAATAAATTTATTAAAAAAAAAAAAACATTTATCTTAGGATTCATAGGTGTTGGAGTGCAGTTTATTTTATAGCTTGCAATATTCTTTATGCCTTCTACCTCTCATCAAGGAATAGTGGGAAATAGGATGTTAGTGGTCACTTGGCCTTGGAAGACATTACAGAAATTCCTAATCAATGCTTATCATTAATTCCATACCTTTGACTAAAACATGCTCATTCAAAATAGGACTGCTTGATTCCCAAGCCTAGTTCTCTTTACAAAGTTTCTTTAGTCTCTGATTAACCCAGAACTATACTGGACTCTGACGATTTTCGGAACTAAATGAGACCCCTTTTCCAAACTAATCTCATCTAGATCTACAGGTCTCTCAGAAGGGCAAAATAAACAATGTCCAGAGAAATCTGTCAGTTTTCCAATATTCCCCAATATTTTATGCTTTTCACTAGGTTAATCCCTTGGTAGGTTGCTTTGGGAGGTTGCATTGGTTGCATTGGTAGGTTGACTACCAATGATCCATGTACTCTGTGAGGACAGCATCCTTATCTCTGGTATAATATGATACTAGGTGCATAGTTGGGCTTTCCAAGTGGTGCTGGTGGTACAGAATCTGCCTGCCAGTGCAGGAGATGTAGGAGATGTGGGTTTGATCCCTGGGTCAGGAAGATCCCCTAGAGAAGGTCATGGCAACCCACTTCAGCATTCCTGCCTGGAGAATCCCATGGACAGAGAGCCTGGTGGGCTACATACAGCACACAGGGTTGCAAAGTGTTGTACATGATGAAGTGACTTAGCACATCATGTGCATAGTTTCCAAATATATATGTATTGATTGCTTCAACTTGTTTCTAGCCGCATGAAGGCTTTTAAGTTACAAATGGTTGTTCAAGTTCCTCCAAGTGCCACAGCCTCCTCCAACTATTACTTGGGGCCCCCTGGGTCAAAGATCCTCAATATGAGGGTTAGCAGAACATGCTGCCTCAACAATTTAGGGACTGTGTCCCTGGTGAGCTTGAAGCAGTATGAACAGAATTGCCGCCCCTTTTCCCTAGTGGCCATATTCTCCTAAATGAAAAGGGGGGAAATAAAGGATAACAGTTGGGGAGGAAGGACAGGGGTCCCAAGTGGCAGGAGGAAATAAACTGCTAGTGGCAGACGTTTTTTTCCCCCTTATCTACATGAGAGTAAAAGGCTCCTTGTAATCCTTCATTGCCATGAAGACACCTGGTGCCCCCTGAACTTAACTTTTTCTCAAACCTTGAGCTAACCAATGTGTATTTCTCAAGAAAATGTTTTTCTTAAGCTGTGTTAATGAAACTATTCATTTGCTTGGAAATCTGCCTTTCTTCAAGATTCATGTCAATTGTTTTATGGCCAGAGGTGAGTCCCCTTGTGACATTCTATCTCAAGATGCATGTTGTGGGAGAGGAGCCTGGTGCAACACTCTTCTGTCTGAGGCATTTCTTTTATCTGACTAGCAGCTTGCTATCAGGTATAGCAGCTAGCGGTGCTTGGACAGCAGAGGAGCAGCGAGCAGCAGAGAGGACATATTCCACATCAAAGGTCAGGAGCGGCAGCCATGAGAAGATACCCCACGTCCAAGGTAAGGAGCAGGGGCTGTGCTTTGCTGGAGCAGCCGTGAAGAGATACCCCACGTCCAAGATAAGAGAAACCCGAGTAAGAGAGTAGGCACTGAGAGAGGGCATCAGAGGGCAGACGGGCTGAAACCACAGTCACAGAAAACTATCCAAACTGATCACGTGGACCACAGCCTTGTCTAACTCAATGAAACTAAGCCATGCTGTGTAGGGCCACCCAAGACAGATGGGTCATGGTGGAGACGTCTGACAGAATGTAGCCCAGTGGAGAAGGGAATGGCAAACCACTTCAGTATTCTTGCCTTGAGAACTCCAGGAATAGTATGAAAAGACAAAAAGATAGGGCACTGAAACATGAACTCCCCAGGTCGGTAGGTGCCCAGTATGCTACTGGAGATCAGTGGAGAAATAACTTCAGAAAGAATGAAGGGATGGATCCAAAGCAAAAAAAACACCCATTTGTGGATGTGACTAGTGATAGAAGCAAGGCCCGGTGCTGTAAAGAGCAATATTGCATAGGAACCGAGAATGATAGGTCCATGAATCAAGGCAAACTGGAAGTGGTCAAACAGGAGATGGCAAGAGTGAACGTTGACATTCTAAGAATCACCAAACTAAGATGGACTGGAATGGGTGAATTTAACTCAGATGACCATTATATCTACTACTGTGGGCAAGAAACCCTTAGAAGAAATGGAGTAGCCATCATAGTCAACAAAAGAGTCTGAAATGCAGTACTTGGATGCAATCTCAAAAACAACAGAATGATCTCTGTTCGTTTCCAAGGCAAACCATTCAATATCACGGTAATCCAAGTCTATGCCCCGAACAGTAATGCTGAAGAAGCTGAATGGTTCTATGAAGACCTACAAGACCTTCTAGAACTAACACTCAAAAAAGATGTCCTTTTCATTATAGGGGACTGGAATGCAAAAGTAGGAAGTCAAGAAACACCTGGAGTAACAGGCAAATCTGGCCTTGGAGTACAGGATGAAGCAGGGTGAAGGCTAATAGAGTTTCGCCAAGAGAAAACACTGGTCATAGCAAACACCCTCTCTTCCAACAACACACGAGAAGACGCTACACATGGACATCACCAGATGGCCAACACTGAAATCAGATTGATTATATTCTTTGCAGCCAAAGATGGAGAAGCTCTATACAGTCAGCAAAAACAAGACCGGGAGTGGATTGTGGCTCAGATCATGAACTCCTTATTATCAAATTCAGACTTAAATTGAAGAAAGTGGGGAAAACCACTAAATCATTCAGGTATGACCTAAATCAAATCCCTTATGATTGTACAGTGGAAGTGAAGGGATTAGATCTAATAGACAGAGTGCCTAATGAACTAAGGACAGAAGTTTCTGACATTGTATAGGAGACAGGGATCAAGACCATCCTCAAGAAAAAGAAATGTCAAAAAGCAAAATGGCTGTCTCAGGAGGCCTTCCAAATAGCTGTGAAAAGAAGAGAAGTAAAAGGCAAAGGAGAAAAAGAAAGATACATCCATTTGAATGCAGAGTTTCAAAGAATAGCAAGGAGAGGCAAGAAAGCTTTCCTCAGTGATCAGTGCAAAGAAATAGAGGAAAACAATAGAATGAGAAGACTAGAAATTTCTTCAAGAAAATTAGAGATACCAAGGGAACATTTCATGCAAAGACGGGCTCAATAAAGGACAGAAATGGTATGGACCTGATAGAAGCAGAAGATATTAAGAAGAGGTGGCAAGAATACACAGAAGAACTGTACAAAAAAGATCATCATGACCCAGTTAATCATGATGGTAGGATCACTCACCTAGAGGCAGGCATCCTGGAATGTGAAATCAAGTGGGCCTTAAGAAGCATCGCTACAAACCAAGCTAGTAGAGGGGATGGAATCCAAGTTGAGCTATTTCAAATCCTAAAAGATGATGCTGTGAAAGTGTTGCACTCAATATGTCAGCAAATTTGGAAAACTCAGCAGTGGCCACAGGACTGGATAAGGTCAGTTTTCATTCCAACCCCAAAGAAAGGCAATGCCAAAGAATGCTCAAACTACCGCACAATTGTACTCATCTCACACACTAGTAAAGTAATGCTCAAAATCCTCCAAGCCAGGCTTCAGCAACATGTGAACCATAAACTTCCAGATGTTGAAGCTGGTTTTAGAAAAGGCAGAGGAATCAGAGATCAAATTGCCAACATGTGTTGGATCATCAAAAAAGCAAGAGAGTTCCAGGAAAACATCTATTTCTGCTTTATTGACTATGCCAAAGCCTTTGACTGTGTGGATCACAATAAACTGTGGAAAATTCTGAAAGAGATGGGAATACCAGACCACCTGACCTGCCTCTTGAGAAACCTGTATGCAGGTCAGGAAGCAACAGTTAGAACTGGACATGGAACAACAGCCTGGTTCCAAATAGGAAAAGGAGTACGTCAAGGCTGTATATTGTCACCGTGCTTATTTAACTTCTATGTAGAGTACATCATGAGAAATGCTGGGCCGGATGAAGCACAAGCTGGAATCAAGATTGCCGGGAGAAATATCAATAACCTGAGATATGCAGATGACACCACCCTTATGGCAGAAAGTGAAAATGAACTAAAGAGCCTCTTGATGAAAGTGAAAGAGGGGAGTGAAAAAGACTCCTTGGAAGGAAAGTTATGACCAACCTAGACAGCATATTAAAAAGCACAGACATTACTTTGCTAACAAAGGTCCATCTAGTCAAGGCTGTGGTTCTTCCAGTAGTCATGTGTGGATGTGTTCAGTTCAGTTCAGTTCAGTCGCTCAGTCATGTCCGACTCTTTGCGACCCCATGAAGTGCAGCACGCCAGGCCTCTCGGTCCATCACCAACTCCCGGAGTCTACCCAAACCCATGTCCATTGAGTCCGTGATGCCATCCAACCATCTCATCCTCTGTCGTCCCCTTCTCCTCCTGCCCCCAATCCTACGCAGCATTAGGGTCTTTTCCAATGAGTCAACCCTTCGCATGAGGTGGCCAAAGTATTGGAGTTTCAGCTTCAACATCAGACCTTCCAATGAACACCCAGGATTGATCTCTTTTAGGATGGATTGATTGGATCTCCATGCAGTCCAAGGGACTCTCAAGAGTCTTCTCCAACACCACAGTTCAAAAGCATCAATTCTTCGGTGCTCAGCTTTCTTCACCGTCCAACTCTCACATCCATACATGACCACTGGAAAAACCATAGCCTTGACTAGACGGACTTTTGTTGGCAAAGTAATGTCTCTGCTTTTAAACATGCTATCTAGGTTGGCCATAACCTTCCTTCCAAGGAGTAAGTGTCTTTTAATTTCATGGCTGCAATCACCATCAGCAGTGATTCTGGGGCCCCCAAAAATAAAGTCTGACACTGTTTCCACTGTTTCCCCATCTATTTCCCATGAAGTGATGGGACCAGATGCCATGATCTTAGTTTTCTGAACATTGAGCTTTAAGCCAACCTTTTCACTCTCGTCTTTCACCTTCATCAAGAGGCTCTTTAGTTCTTCTTCACTTTCTGCCATAAGGGTGGTGTCATCCGCATATCTGAGGTTATTGATATTTCTCCCAGCAATCTTGATTCCAGCTTGTGTTTCTTCCAGCCCAGTGTTTCTCATGATGTACTCTGCATATAAGTTAAATAAGCAGGGTGACAATATACAGCCTTGACGTACTCCTTTTCCTATTTGGAACCAGTCTGTTGTTCCATGTCCAGTTCTAACTGTTGCTTCCTGACCTGCATACAGGTTTCTCAAGAGACAGGTCAGATGGTCTGGTATTCCCATCTCTTTCAGAATTTTCCACAGTTTATTGTGATCCACACAGTCAAAGGCTTTGGCATAGTCAATAAAGCAGAAATAGATGTTTTTCTGGAACTCTCTTGCTTTTTCGATGATGCAGCGGCTATTGGCAATTTGATCTCTGGTTCCTCTGCCTTTTCTAAAACCAGCTTGAACATCTGGAAGTTCACGGTTCACATATTGCTGAAGCCTGGCTTGGAGAATTTTGAGCATTACTTTACTAGCATGTGAGATGAGTGCAATTGTGTGGTAGTTTGAGCATTCTTTGGCATTGCCTTTCTTTGGGATTGGAACGAAGACTGACCTCTTCCAGTCCTGTGGCCACTGCTGAGGTTTCCAAATTTGCTGGCTTATCGAGTGCAGCACTTTCACAGCATCACCTTTGAGGATTTGAAATAGCTCAACTGGAATTCCATCACCTCCACTAGCTTTGTTCGTAGTGATGCTTTCTAAGGCCCACTTGACTTCACATTCCAGGATGTCTGGCTCTAGGTGAGTGATCACACCGTTGTGATTATCTGTGTCGTGAAGATCTTTTTTGTACAGTTCTTCTGTGTATTCTTGCCACCTCTTCTTAATATCTTCTGCTTCTGTTAGGTCCATACCATTTCTGTCCTTTATCGAGCCTATCTTTGCATGAAATGTTCCTTTGGTATCTCTAATTTTCTTGAAGAGATCTCTAGTCTTTCCCAATCTGTTGTTTTCCTCTATTTCTTTGCACTGATCGCTGAGGAAGGCTTTCTCATCTCTCCTTGCTATTCTTTGAACTCTACATTCAGATGGGAATATCTTTCCTTTTCTCCTTTGCTTTTCACTTCTCTTCTCTTCCCAGCTATCTGTAAGGCCTCCTCAGACAGCCATTTTGCTTTTTTGCATTTCTTTTCCATGGGGATTTTCTTGATCCCTGTCTCCTGTACAATGTCACGAACCTCTGTCCATAGTTCATCAGGCACTCTGTCTATCAGGTCTAGTCCCTTAAATCTATTTGTCACTTCCACTGTATACTCATAAGGGATTTGATCTAGGTCATACCTGAATGAACTAGTGGTTTCCCCTACTTTCTTCAATTTAAGTCTGAATTTGGCAATAAGCAGTTCATGATCTGAGCCACAGTCTGCTCCTGGTCTTGTTTTTGCTGACTGTATAGAGCTTCTCCATCTTTGGCTGCAAAGAATATAATCAATCTGATTTCGGTGTTGGCCATCTGGTGATGTCCACATGTAGAGTCTTCTCTTGTGTTGTTGGAATAGGGTGTTTGCTATTACCAGTGCGTTCTCTCGGCAAAACTCTATTAGCCTTCACCCTGCTTCATTCTGCACTCCAAGGCCAAACTTGCCTATTTCGCCAGGTGTTTCTTGACTTCCTACTTTTGCATTCCAGTCCCCTATAATGAAAAGGACATCTTTTTTGGGTGTTAGTTCTAGAAGGTCTTGTAGGTCTTCATAGAACCGCTCAACTTCAGCTTCTTCGGCGTTACTGGTCGGGGCGTAGACTTGGATTACCGTGATATTGAATGGTTTGCCTTGGAAACGAACAGAGATCATTCTGTTGTTTTTGAGATTGCATCCAAGTACTGCATTTTGGACTCTTTTGTTGACCATGGTGGCTACTCCATTTCTTCTAAGGGATTCTTGCCCACAGTAGTAGATATAATGGTCATCTGAGTTAAATTCACCTATTCCAGTCCATCTTAGTTCGCTGATTCCTAGAATGTCGACGTTCACTCTCGCCATCTCCTGTTTGACCACTTCCAGTTTGCCTTGATTCATGGACCTAACATTCCAGGTTCCTATGCAATATTGCTCTTTACAGTGCGTCTATCACCAGTCACATCCACAGTTGGGTATCGTTTTTGCTTTGGCTCCATCCCATCATTCTTTCTGGAGTTATTTCTCCACTGATCTCCATTAGCATATTGGGCACCTACTGACCTGGGGAGTTCATCTTTCAGTGTCCTATATTTTTGCCTTTTCATACTGTTCATGGGGTTCTCAAGGCAAGAATGCTGAAGTGGTTTGCCATGCCCTTCTCCAGTGGACCACTTTCTGTCAGACCTCTCCACCATGACCCGTCTGTCTTGGGTGGCACCACACGGCATGGCTTAGTTTCATTGAGATAGACAAGGCTGTGGTCTGTGTGATCAGATTAGCTAGTTTTCTGTAATTTTAGTTTCAGTGTGTCTGCCCTCTGATGCCCTCTCGCAACACTTACTTGGACTATAAAGAAAGCTGAGCACTGAAGAATTGATGCTTTTGAACTGTGGTGTTGGAGGAGACTCTTGAGAGTCCCTTGGACTGCAAGAGAACCAACCAGTCCATCCTAAAGGAGATCAGTCCTGGGTGTTCATTGGAAGGACTGATGTTGAAGCTGAAACTCCAGTACTTTGGCCACCTGATGGGAAGAGCTGACTCATTAGAAAAGACCCTGATGCTCGGGAAGATTGAGGGCAGGAGGAGAAGGGGATGACAGAGGATGAAATGGTTGGATGGCATCACCGGCGCAATGGACATGAGTTTGGGTAAACTCTGGGAGTTGATGATAGACAGGGAGGCCTGGCATTCTGGGATTCATGGGGTCGCAAAGTGTCAGACACAACTGAGCGACTGAACTGAACTGAACTGAACTGATCAGGTATATAAAGCCTTGCTAAAAACTAGCAAGGGGGCACTCTTTCTGTCCCCTTCTGAAGTCTATGTTAGAAGCTTTCTCTAACCCATTTATACTTAATAAAACTCTACTACAAAAAATCTCTGAGTGATCCAGCCTTGCCTCTGGCTCCAGATTGAAGTCTTTTCCTAGGAGGCCAAGGATAACAAATTCGCTCATAGCTCATGGAAGTAACCTTTCAGAATTGTATCTGTGTGTGACGGGGATCATATATTTTTATTTAAATTAATAAACAAAGTTGATTCCTTAAGAACGATCTGCTTTTCTTATCATAATATGGTAACTGCAATAAATTCTAGAGCAAATTTTTTTTTAAATGCTATTTAGTATGAATTGTTAAAATTCATCTTCCTGAGCAGTGATCACCTGGGCACTGTTGGTAGAGTCACCTGGGGTTACGGATGGAACTGCTTTTCCCATCCTCACCCCTCAATTCATATGTTGAAGCTTTAACCCCCAGTGACTGTATTTGAAGATTGGGCCTTTAAAGAGGAAATTGAAGTAAAATGAAGTCATTAAGTGTGAGGCCCGAATCCAATAAGATTGTTGTCTTTATTAGAAAAGAAGACATCAGATTCTCTCTCTTCCTCCCCCTCCTCCAGAGGAAAGGCCATGTGAGGACACAGCTAGAGGGCAGTTAAGATTTGCTAGTCACGTGGAGCAGTCTCACCAGAAATCACCACTACCTTGATGATCTTGGACTTCCAAACCTCCAGAAATCATTATCTAATCCTAGGATTTAGATGTCTTCAGGAATCTACAATTTTAATGTTTAGAAAGAGAATGAGGGCTTCCTAGGCGATACAGTGGTAAAGAATTCACCTGCCAATGCAGGAGACACAGGAGTCATGGGTTCGATCCCTGGGTTGGGAAGATCCCTGGAACAGGAGATGGCAACCCACTTCCAGGATTCTTGCCTGGAAAATCCCAATAACAGAGGAGCCTGGTGGGCTACAGTCCATGAGGTTGCAAAGAACTGAACACAACTGAACAAATGAGCACATGCACACACACAAAGAGAAAGAATACAGTGCATGTGTGTTTTGTGAGTTACTACTGTCACCCTGCTTATTTAACTTATAGACAGAGTACATCATGAAAAACGCTGGGCTGGAAGAAGCACAAGCTGAAATCAAGATTGCCGGGAGAAATATCAATAACCTCAGATATGCAGATGACACCACCCTTATGGCAGAAAGTGAAGAAGAACTAAAGAGCCTCTTGATGAAACTGAAAGAGGAGAGTGAAAAAGTTGGCTTAAAGCTCAGTATTCGGAAAACTAAGATCATGGCATCTGGTCCCATCACTTCATGGGAAATAGATAGGAAAACAGTGGAAACAGTGTCAGACTTTATTTTTTTGGGCTCCAGAATCACTGCAGATGATGATTGCAGCCATGAAAATAAAAGATGCTTACTCCTTGGAAGGAAAGTTATGACCAACCTAGACAACATATTAAAAAGCAGAGACATTACTTTGCCAACAAAGGTCCATCTAGTCAAGGCTATTGTTTTTCCAGTAGTCATGTATGGATGTGAGAGTTGGACAGTGAAGAAAGCTGAGCGCCAAAGAAATGATGCTTTTGAACTGCGGTGTTGGAGAAGACTCTTGAGAGTCCCTTGGACTGCAAGGAGATCCTACCAGTCCACCTAAAGGAGATCAGTCCTGGGTGTTCATTGGAAGGTCTGATGTTGAAGCTGAAACTCCAATACTTTGGCCACCTCATGTGAAGAGTTGACTCATTTGAAAAGACCCTAATGCTGGGAAGGATTGGGGGCAGGAGGAGAAGGGGATGACAGAGGATAAGATGGCTGGATGGCATCACTGACTCGATGGACATGGGTTTGGGTAGACTCCGAGAGTTGGTAATGGACAGGGAGGCCTGGCGTGCTGCGATTCATGGGGTCGCAGAGTTGGGTATGACTGAACGACTGAACTGAACTGAGCTGAACTTCTAGGAGAGACTGGCGGCATCCTGTAAATGAATGCTTTCGTGTTTTAGTAGTGAAACAAAAGAATATTCACATTAAATGGGATAAAGAATGTGATGAAAATAATTAACCTCAGATCAGTACAGGGCAAGATCACTGCTCAAATGCGTTACCAAAATCCTTGTGTGATTTCAGGGATCTGGAGGTTACGAAATTGCAGGTAAGACATAGGAAACTAGGAGAGAGATATATATATATATATATATATATATATATGGGAGCTGGGACACGATGTAAGATGTGTTTCCTGGTACATGAACACACAGAGGCATTATTCTTATTTCACAGAAGAAGAAAGTGAGACTTAGACAGGAGAAGGGACAACCCAAGGCCAGTAAGCAGAAAGCTCAGAGGTGGAACCCAAGGTCAATTGTCAGACACTTCTTGGACATGACTTTGAATCCTCCTTACTTTAAACTCCTGTGATTTCTTCATTCTGCCACATAGGGATTTTTCCAACTAAATTTTGGTGGTGAGTACGCTGCAGCTGGAGGAGGGCATGGCAACCCACTCCAATATTTTTCCCAGGAGAATCCCATGGACAGAGGGGCCTGGCTGGCTGCAGTCCATGGGGGTCGCAAAGAGTCTACAACAATTGAGCAACTAAGCACAGACTACAACAGCATGCTGCAGCATATACAGAAGTAGCAGTATAATGTTGTACACATGAAACTTATAGAACATTATAAACCAATGTTACCTAATTTTAAAAAAAGGGTTTAGGACCACCCACCAATGAGTAAGACTACCATGTGAGAGGATCCTAATCAGAGACACTCAGGATGGGCCAGGGAGGGGATCAACCAGGTAGAGGAGGAGTGGAGCCAGATGTGATCCTGTGAACAACCCCATCACCCCTCCCCTCCAGGTAGGAGGTGACAAAGGTAGACTGGGGTTCAGTTCACTGTCTGCTGATTCTTGCAGAGTGTCTGGGCAGTTGGAAGGGTGAGAGCTGAAGGAATGGTGTCTATGGTAATGGGAGCAGGAGGAGACTCAGGCCAAGGGAGAGGGCAGGAGGAGCTCCAGGGATGCTGGGGGACCTCCCCTTGCTGCCCCATCTGGCCTTGAGGACACCCTCTGCTGTCCGCCTCCCCATGGGCTGTCCTGGCCTCACTTCTGAGTCACTTGCTAGAGGGCAGTGGGGGAGGAAGTGAGCACCTAGCAAGGGGCTCCCCAAGGAGAAGGCTGGGAAAGAGGCTCTGTAGACATACCCTAGTTGGGGAAACTCCACGTGGCCCCTCTGGGGGGCTCCAGGATGCTTATCCATCCTCTTCTTGGTTCTGATTCCTCTGTAGGTTAACTCTGTCTGGAGGAACCACCCTCAATTCTGGGTCACATGCAGGAATTGGCCAGTAAAGAGGCAGCTGCTTACCTGAGCGGTCTCCGAGGTTTTCTGAACTCATGATGGCAGCAGCGGGGTCTCAGAGATTTCCCTTCAGATCCTTGTCTGCGTCAGGCTGGAAGGAGGTGTGACCTCACCCTTGGGGAAGAGAAAACAGAATGTGGGCTCAGTCACAAGTGAGCAGTGGCTTCAGGGAGCAGTGAGGGGCGAGGTCTCTGTTGGGTTCCCCTGGGATGGCCACCAGTTCCACCGGGGACTTAACCTAGTGTGGTTCTCTGTCTCCTGGGCTCTGCAGGTCACTAGTTAAGGAAAGTTACTCATTTTCCTGCAACTTCCTCCAACTCATAGTCCTGTTCTCCTGTTGGGGTACAAGGAGAAGATAATCACAGAGGAGACAGCCATCTGTGAAGTTATAGGAGTAATAACACCAGAGACAGAAGAACAGATAGGAAGGAATACTCTGGAAATTACATGAGGTTGGAGCAACTGTGTTACTAATTGGTAATAGGTGATGTTGATCCAGTGTCTATGATGTGCAGGCTCCTGAGACTAATCTAACTTTAGGTCAGCTCAGTTTTTACGCTGGTGCCAGAGACTGGACTTGAACTCAAGTCTTTCTGATTCAGATGCCAGGTTTGTGATGACTATGCTCTACTCCATTTGATATATGAAAAAAATTACTTGTGGATATATATTTATTGATAAATGACTCTTCCCATTCCAAAATGATGTCTTGCTCCCCAGGCACGAGTCTGCCCTGATAAAGTTCCTGGTGGTGCAACTCCCACAGCCCAGGTCTTCCTTGCTTCTGCAAGAGCCTTTATCCCACAAGGGCTTGGAGTCCTACCAGCCCCATCCCAATTCCTATATCCCTGCCCTGAGTGGCTGAGGACCCCGAACGGTGCCCAGTCCTCTCTGCTGTCCTCCACTGACCATTGTACTTCAGGTTGGTTCTAATACCTTATGTAAATAATAAAGATCATTCTCCTTGTATTAAACTTCACCCATATTTGAGACTGTTTCCTTAAGCTGTTTCTAGAGGTAGAATTACTAAATCACAAGGCATCAATACCTAAAACATTTTCATACCTTGAGCCACACTGTTATGTAAACAAACTGTCATGATTTATGTTCGTACTCATAATATATGAGGGTGTCCATCCTTTCAGACTTTCCCATTCTCAGTGGTCTTTAAAAAAAAAAAGGTCAGGTGTTTGTATATAAAAAATTTGTTTTGGTTCTGCATGTGATTATCTTGCCATGGGAGAAGGGGAAGGAAAGCAGATGTTGATTACATTTAGCTACTGTTTTAAGAAATCAAAAGAACTTTTGTCAACAACTCCTCCTGAGACCTGACTGAAATGATAGTAATAACAGCTACGGATAAGAGTGATTTTTGTTTGTGGTCATCGTTCTGTATTGGTATTGGCTCTTAAACTTTACATATGATAACTTTTATGTTATTCCATTAATATTTGATATGTGTACATTGGATGCCCATCTACAGATAAGGAAGCTGAAGTACGGAAGTTATATGATTTGGCCAAGGTCAGAAGTCTTGCCCCTGGTAGACTGGATTCCACCCCACTCACTGGGCTCAAGAACCATAGCCTCTCTCTTCTTCCTCTGCTGCTAATAAAAACAAGCATGGGGGCAACAGGAGACCAGAGTGTTCAACAAATGTTTGAAGACTCACTAGATGGAGAAGTGATAGATGAATAAAAAAGAGTGCAGTAGAGGGACAGAAACAGGGAGAGTGTTCACAGGAGAGAAGAACAGTCTGCTGGACAGAGCCCCAGAGAGGGAGCAAGATGAGAGGGAGGCCGAGGGGAGAGCAGGGGACAAGCTCACCAACCCCATGTCCCATCCCATATCCACAGCAGTCTTCACTCTTCACCAGACTTTTCAGAAAGTTACTTGAAGTGGAGGTGCAGGGGAAAACAATAGGTGGTGTGTTTGTTTCATTATGGAGGAAGATAAAGGATACCCATGAGAGAGATAGACGTGGGATCCAGGAGTCAGGAACATCAAGCCAGAGGGAAGGGAATCCAACGATCGCAGCTGGGCACACATCAGATCTAAGAGAAAGCAGTCCAGAATGGGATAAGAAGTCCAGGGTCTGTAGGGACTTGCTATCATATGAGGCACAGTTGGGAAGAAATGGAGGAAATGTTGAAGATAAACAGTGCAAAGGTGAAAATGAAGCCAATTAGAAACCATCAGGAAAAACTAAAGGTCTTCCCAGAAGCATGTGCTGCTATTTGGTACAAGTTAGCTCTAAAAAAAGATATTAATATGTCACAAATATGTAAACTCTCTTGTTTGATTTTTTTTTAATCTAAGGTAAATTGATGTATGTCCAAGTCCTGGTTTTCCCATTTTGATTATTTTGGATGCTGTTTTAAAACTGAAATATTGTTGATATATATAATATTTAACAATTCAGTTAATCAATATAAAAATTAAAACACATTTCTAGAACTTGGGAGCTGAAGCTCTGAAGGGAAGAGTTGTTTACAAAGCTAGGAGTAAAGAAGTAGTAGCTCCAGTTGAGAGTGTAACAAATAAATATGTAAATAAAGTGTTTACAAATGCAAAGCTTCCTAATAGAGGATATAAAATTAGAGAAATAATGATATAGGCAGAAGTGAGGAAGGGTATAAGAAAAGTATAAAAATAAATGAAATCCTTATTTTTCCTATTTAACTTATATGCAGAGTACATCATGAGAAACACTGGGCTGGATGAAGCACAAGCTGGAATCAAGATTGCCGGGAGAAATATCAAGAACCTCAGGTATGCAGATGACACCACCCTTATGGCAGAAAGCAAAGAAGAACTCAAGAGCCTCTTGATGAAAGTGAAAGAGGAGAGTGAAAACGTTGGCTTAAAGCTCAACATTCAGAAAACTAAGATCATGGCATCTGGTCCCATCACTTCACGGCAAATAGATGGGCAAGCAGTGGAAACAGTGACAGACTTTATTTTGTTGGGCTCCAAAATCACTGCAGATGGTAACTGCAGCCATGAACTTGAAAGACACTTGCTCCTTGGAAGAACTGTTATTACCAACCTAGACAGCATATTTAAAACCAAAGACATTACTTTGCCAACAAAGGTCCATCTAGTCAAAGCTATGATTTTTCCAGTAGCCATGTATGGATGTGAGAGTTGGACTATAAAGAACGCTGAGCTCCGAAGAATTGATGCTTTTGAACTGTGGTGTTGGAGAAGACTCTTGAGATTCCCCTGGACTGCAAGAAGATCCAATCAGTCCATCCTAAAGGAAGTCAGTCCTGAATATTCATTGGAAGGACTGATGTTGAAGCTGAAACAGCAGTACTTTGGCCATCTGATGAGAAGAACTGATTCATTGGAAAAGACCCTGATGCTGGGAAAGTTTGAAGGCAGGAGGAGAAGGGGACGACAGAGGATGTGATGGTTGGATGGCATCACCAACTTAATGGACGTGAGTTTGAGTAAACTCTGGAAGTTAGTGATGGACAGGGAGGCCTGGCGTGCTGCAGTCCATGGGGTTACAAAGAGCTGGACACGACAGAGTGACTGAACTGAGCTGAAAGAAATAGCTTTTCCTTGGGAAGGAATGAGTAGAACCCTCTGAACAGATTGATTTTTTTAACCATATGCACTTAGGATTTTTTATTGTTTTAACTCTAAGACAGCTACTAGTGAAGTTGCTCAGTTGTGTCCGACTCTTTGCGATCCCATGAACTATAACCTACCAGGTTCCTCCATCCATGGAATTTTCCAGACAAGAGTACTGGAGTGGGTTGTCATTTCCTTCTCCAGGTGATCTTCCTGACCCAGAGATCGAACGCAAGTCTCCCACAACGCAGGCAGACGCTTTCCTGTCTGAGCTACCAGGTAAGCCCTAAGATAGCGGAATTCACTTTATAGTATTCAGTAACCCACAAGAATGGGGTGGTTTCTAGCATCACCACCTTAAAGATGATTGAAGCAGTTGAATTATGTGCCAGCAAGAAATGTGTGACTCTTGCTGTGACAACTGTCAGTGTAGGAGGCATGTTCATGTTGATGAAACCAAGTTCTCTAGAAAAGTAGGCATGAAAACAGAGTTAAACCAGAATAATGAGAGTGAACTGTGACCTTAAACAGATATTGTCCAGCAGCATCTTTCCCACCCATATGTGCACCCATGGGCTTCTGTCCACTCAAAGGAAGGAAGACCCCTTGCAGAGGAGGTGAATCCCACAGGCTGGCTTCTCTGCTCCTGCAAAGGCAAGAATACTCTTGAAGATGTTCAGAGAAGTGGTCAGAAGGGGCACCCACATATAACAGTAAAAATAATAATAATAATAATAAAAGATAATGTTACTATAAATATATTTCATTGGGCCTTGTTGAGTCTGTGAAAGGCCATGAGTTTATAATAATAATCAAATGAGAGGACTTTAGATAAAGTGTGGCCAAAAAGGGAGACATAAAGTTTAAAAACTGCACTAGTGGTAATGCAGGAGATGAAAAATGCAAGAGATGTGGGTTCAGTCCCTGAGTCGGGAAGATCCCCTGGAGAAGGAAATGGCAACCCACTCAAGTATTCTTGCCTAGGAAATCCCACGGAGAGGAGCCTGGTGGGCTACTGTTCATGGGGCTACAAAGAGTTGGAGAGGACTGAGCTGATATCTTTCTTTTCTTTTCATAGTGTAAAGAAGAGTAAGTATAATAGGCAATATTTTGTTATGAAATAAATTTAATAAGAAGAGCAGTCTTGAAGTCTGTGGGGATATTCCCTTCTGTTTATTTACATGAATGTTTATAAAGGATTGAGAAAGAAAGAACCCCTGACATCCCCAAGCTGGTCTGGTATCACAACAGGGTGATGTTCTTTTCCTCTTGGTTGTAAAGGCTCTCACAGAACTCCAACTTCACACAGGGTCACCCTGAGAGCAGGAGCGAGGGAGACAGCAAACATGCATCACTGTGCCCTCACCAAGAAAACATGCCCTCCCTTGGTTGAAAAGCATGACTGCTCCTTCTTTACCAATTGCACCTTTGTTCTCACTCTGGTCCCCAACTCCATAGATGGAGTTACTGAGACTCACACTGGTAGAACTGACAATTCTCAGCTGCACCCAATCTAGAGTTGCTCCATGTCGTTAGAGCCTCCCCCAAATCCCCTCCCCTAAGCCCCATCCTAGAATCTATCTTTCTGTCACCTTCTCTCTGTGATGCCCAGGGTTGTCCCTCAGGAAGAGTAACCATCAGCTTGTTCACTAGCGAGTGTGCCTAGTAGCAGAAGCTAGAGGCACTGACCTTGTGGAGGGGAGAGTATTCACGGAGGTAGGCAATTCTCCAAGCAGGTGGGAGAAGAGAACTGGCTGATCCCCTGCCTCCTTCTCTGCCTCAAACATGCAGGACCCCAGGAATCGGGGCAGCCAATTGAAGTCATGAAACATGAGAAGGAAAATTCAAGCCAGAAAGAAGAGGAGGGCTCTGGCACAAGGGCCAGCTCCTGAATGATGCCAAAGAATTGTAAATGCATCATGACCCTTGACTTATCCTCTGTCCTTCCCTTCCATTCTTGTACTGGTCCTGACCCTTGTCCTGGGCCTCAGCCAGCTATGGATGTTGAACAGTGCTCCCTTCTGCTGGATTTGTATTGTGGGCGTCTTCCTCTTTTAGCCTCCAGGTCACTTCCAGGAAAGGCTATTTCTGGGAAGAGGAAGGACTCTGGGGAAGCCTGTCCCCACCCAACTGCATGGCCAGACACAGAGCCCTCCCCTTCCGGTGGGCAGACAGAGATTCTACCAATCATCTCCCTCCATGTGGTACAGCTCATACTCTATGGGCAGGGATAGGAGGGGTAAAGGCAGCGTCAAATTCAAAGTCCTTAGCCCATCACCAGACAGAGATTCTACCAATCATCTCCCTCCATGTGGTACACAGCTCATACTCTATGAGCAGGGATAGGAGGAGTAAAGTCAGCGTCAAATTCAAAGTCCTTAGCCCATCACCAGACCCTCCTGATGTTCCTACTCCTGTCTTCCTCACCCTCCTGACTCCACAGAGCCTGGACCAGGGGCCTGGAGGACTCCCAGCTCCCTGAACTCTGATTCCCCGCTCCCAGCCTCCTGGCCTTCACTCAGGTTGTTCCTCCTCCTGCAAAGCCTTTCCCCACCTGCCTCACCAGATGAAATGTTGCCTGTAATTAGAGTTCCCACTCCAAAGCCTCCTCCCCCTGCTGTCTCCACCAGTTCCTGTCCAGGCCCCCCTGGAATCTTGCACTTTCCTGGTTGTGGGTCTATTTGTGTGGAGTTTCTTCAGCTCTCAGCACTGGGCAGGTGCCCTGCCTTTTCTCTGCTGCTCCTCCTGCTCCAGGGCCTCCACGGCACCCTCCACCTTCCCAGGCACAACCTGGCTAAAATCCTAGGTGTGGGACCTGTCACTTGAACATGAAGCAACCAGCTTCGTGAAGACACAGCACCACATTTCTTTTACCTGCAGTGGAGTACTTACATTTGTTTTCCTTGTCTGTCTTGATAAAAGTTCTTTCTGATAGACAGTGTCATCACATTTCTGAGTGCTTCCATTTATGGGCATTCTGCACTTTCCAGAAGATCACCCTCTGCCAGTAAACTGTGATGTGAGACCTATATCACCTATGCTCTATGTCATCTTGGTTTAGGAAAGCTTTTGTAGGAACAGACACACCTGCCTCCACACCCAGGCTCTGCCCCTGCTTAACCTGTGCCTCGGGCCATGACCTCACCTCCCTGAGCTTCCATATCCCTTCTTCTGTAGTGACCATCACCCTTTTCTCAGACAGTTGTCATGAGGATGAGGACATGGGCGGGGGTCCCAGGCGGGGGTCCCACCCACACCCTGCTTACCCAGGAGTCTTCCTCTGGCTGAATGTGAACAAGATCCAGTTGTTCTCAGCTCAGTAGATGCAGCCACCTTCTGCAGATGCAGCCACCTTCTGTGTGTCTCTGCAATAATCACACACACCCTCTGGGCCCAGATATATTCGGAGAGCCAAAAGGGAAAGTGAAACCCTCACTTCTGAGTGGCTCAAGTTACCAACACTCTGCCCACCAGGCCCTGCCCAGAACATTTCCACCCTCCTGCTGTCCCCTTAGAGAAACAACCCCAGCCCTGACATCCCACGTCCTTCTGACACAGCCCATCCTGCCTCCGCTCCTTGAAGGAGACCAACACACCATGAGTCCCTTGGCCAACCACTCCCCCACCCCATGGCCGTCTTTCCACCCCCTCAGCCCTCCCCACCCACCCACTCACCAGCCTGCCTGCTTTCTTCACCTTCATGCCACCAGCACGTGGCACAGTTCTAGGACACACCAGCTCCTCACTGCATACTGGTCATACTGCTGCTGCTGGGGGTCACATCCACATGGCTTCTAGGGTTTGTTCACGCAGGTCCTTCTGCCAGGGACACCTGCTGCATCGAACCTGGAGAAATCATACTCACCCTGTAAAGCCAAAGTCTGGTATCACCTCCTCTGGGAAGTCCTCCAGGACCTCCCCTGCAGAGTCCCTTGTCCCCTGCTCTGCTCCCTTGGTACCTAGGAGAGGGGCCTAAAGCCACCCCTCAGCCACTCTCCTCATGCCCACCCCCAAGTCTTTCGATCAAGTCCCTCAGACTGAGCCCTGCTGACAAGGACAACACTAGTGCCTTCAGGTCTAGCAACTCACCTGAGGAGGCCCAGCCTTGGTGGTCAAGACCATTTGGATGTATGCCTGGTTTGTGGGAAGGGCTGAGAACATGCTACTCTTTTCTACCCTGGCTTATTTCTACTTGACCATAGATCTATTTCTCTCCCAGTGGAGGACTTTTACAGGAAGGCTAGTGACCTGACAACTCAGAAAAGTTACAACAGAAAACCAGTGTTTTTTCCTGTTTGGTTCCTGATCAAAAACTGAAGTGTATGGAGGGCTGAGAGTGTACAGACTCTGTGCAGGCTCTGTTCACACCATTCTTGTTTTACTCACATCAGCTCTAGGAAGCACCAGCTCCATTTTTCAGATAAAGAAACAAGGAAAGTTCTCACAGCCAGAGAGTCGTGCAGCTGGCCTCCTGGTGGACCTAAGTGGTGCCACCATAAGTCCTGGTGGACTGCTGGTGCCCAAGCAAAAGGGGCAGCATAGGGCCTGGACCTTCCATGGAGGCCTGCGTGCTCTTCCATCAGGGCTGTTTCATCCCAGAAAATGTCCCGGTCCTCATGGTCACCTCCTTTCAGCTTTTGAGGGAGAGACAGAGGAGTGATGGGTGTTATCCCATGAGGACCACACACTAGAGTTCAGTGTTACAATCACCCTGGAAATTAGGCCAGAAATCTGATTTGATTTTGCTGATTAGGCAGCCAAGGGGAAGGGCGAGGTGGGGGCTTTCTTCCCGCAACTCAGGGGAAGAGCCAAGATTCAAACCAAGGTTGCCATTTGCCTATTGTAAACTCCACTCCTTGTTTAAAGTTTCTTTTTGTTTTTCATCTTGTTTTCTTTCCAGTAAACTCTCTCCTACTGATTCTTCTCTCTTCCACTAGATAAACTAGAGTTTATTTTTTTTACTTCCCTATCCAGGGAAGTTTTACTTTCCACAAAACCACTACCAGATGCAGAACTCAGCTAATCCACATGCTGTGTCCGCTTGTCATGAAATTCCTCTGTGAGAATGCAGAATGGATGCTGGACATTCGTGGACTCAATAAAACAAGCTCATGGGAGAGCAACCATGGGAGCTGCAGACTCAAATCAAAGTGAGGATTTAGCAAGGACATAAGCTGAGACCACCCATTTGGAGACCTTAAAGATTCAGTGACTATAAAATTGGGCTCCGCTTGACCCCAACATCCCACAAGAAGTCCCCCAGGATGGCTACAGAGACCCGCTTGCTTGCCATTGTCCCCTTTTATAGGATCAGTGGGAGTGGGTAGGAAGCTTCAGGCTGAGCATGTGACTAGAGAGGCTTTAGAGTCATCCAAGCAGAGGGGACACCTGAGGTCACGCTGACAGCACAGGTGACCTCAGGGGAACTGGTCTCAGCCACTCGCTGCCAGGCTGCCCTTGTCACCATAGCCAGAATTTGGAAGCAAGAAAAATAACATAAGAATAATTTGGTTTATACGTACAACGGAATATCATTCACTTTAAAAAAGGAGAAATTTTTTTCTTTTATTTTAAAAGGAAGAAAATTCTGACACATGCTACAGCCTGGATGTGCCTTAAGACATTATGCTCAGTGAAATAAACCAGTCACAAATGACTTATTTTATTTTCTGTTTTAATTAGGTATGCAGAGTAGTCAAATTGATAAAGACAGAAAGTAGGGTGGTTGTCAGGGGTGGTGGGAGAGGGGTGTGGAGCGTTATGGTCTAAAGGAGTTTCAGGGTTTTAGGATGAAAGAATATAGAGATGGATGGTGGTGATGGCTGCACAACATTTGAATGTATTTGATACCACTCACCTGTACACTTGAAAATGGTTAAGTCGTAAATTTTATGTGGTATATATTTTACCACAGGAAGTAAACAAGAAAGAAAAAAGATCCCGTCACAAGGGAAAAATACTGTATGATTCCACTCACATGAGGTCCTGAGAGGGGCAAGTTCACGAAGACCAGGGGTACAGTGGTGCTTGCCAGGGATGGAGGGGAGGGAGGATGGGGTGTTAGTGTATAACTGGGACAGAGTTTCATTTTTGATGTAAAACATTCTGTGGATGGTGATGCTAGTTGTACAGCTATGTGGGTGTCCTTAATACCACTGAACTGAACACTTAAAAATGGCTAAAACGGTAAATCTGATGACTTTTAAAATTAATAAAAAATTGTTAAAAAGCTGAAACTTTGTGGAAAAACATAGCAGCACCTGAACCCTTTCTAGTCTGCAAAACACTTTCACACACATCTCTCAGGAAAACTAAGGTTCAGACTTGCCCTCCAAATGGGGAAACTGGGCTGGTCTTTCTGCCTCTTGTTTGGTCTATTTTCTGGACTATGTCATTTTCTTAGAGGAAGAGAAATCCTTAAACCCTCCAGTAGTCTAAAAATGTAATTTTCTTCCATAAATGATCCCTGTTAGCCTGAGATGAGTCATAAACATCAAGTACTGTTTGGTCTAAGAAGTGAGTCCAGAGACCCCAGTCCCTAGTGGGCATAGGGAGTCTGGCTGGCCCCACAGACTCACTGTGACTGGTACCAGGTGTTGACTCACTCCTGGAACACTCCACCTCAGGGAGAAAGCTGCCTGAACTCTTCCATCGCACTGTCTCTGAGCCCCACTCTGCTATGCGCGTGTCTCCCCGTCTTCTGTGAGTGACAAGAGGATTTGCCATCATGCAGCCCTCCTGGAATTCATCTCCTCTACCTTTTTGCTGTGAATTGGTGTCCTTGCTCCTAGAAAGAGTGTGTAGCCTGTAGAGTTACTGAGAGAATGAGTGAGACAAGGCAGGGACTGGACTTGTCGAACAGTATGTTCTCTGTGAACAAGAAGAGCTGTTTTCTGGGCCTCCTGTGTCGGCATTACCTCCTTTTCTCTTTCAAAGCCCTGGTGAGTTGTTTGCTGTTCTCATCATTCCTGTGCATGGATGAGAAAGCAGACTTAGAGGATTCATTCATTTCCCAAGGTCACACAGCTGGCCTCACCTCCTCTTCTTTTACCCACTGGTCCTCATCTCCAAAATTCAGCTCTTGAATCAGAGATTAAAAAAAAAATGTAAGTATAGACTCATAGACAAAACCACATAGTTGCAAAACTACTATAGAGAGGTCCTATGTATCCTTCACCCACTTTTCCTACAGTGGTGATAACTTATGTAACGACAGTCACTATCAGAATACGACTAACTAGACTACAGACCTCACTTGAATTTCACCAATTGCTGCATGCTCTTGTTTTTATATCTTTGGGATGATCCTATGGCATTTTATCACATGTGCAGATTCCCCATTTAACCAACATGACAATCGACATACCGAGTGTTCTGTCGCTACAAACTCTCTGTGCTGGGCCTTTAAGGTCACCCTTCCTGGGTCTTCCCTAACTCTTGGCAACCACTGGTCTGTTCTCCATCCCTGGAATTTTGACATTTTAGGAATATTTTATAAGTGGACTCAGGCAGTGTGTAACACTTTAAGACTGACCTTTTAAAACATTCACTCAACAAAACTGCCCTTGTTATCCAGCCAACTGGCTGTGAGTATCAGTAGTCCATTGCTTTTTGTGGATAAGTGATCCTAGACCCATAAGAAAGGATCTTGGAGGCCTCTCCCACCTCCTCCACTCTGCCGGGATCCCCTCCAGAGCCCCTGAATGTGCTTTACCTCTAGGAACCAGCAGCTCCACTCATGACCCCTGTCACTTGTCACTTTGCTTTCTCCAGGAAGAGATTTGCTCATGGCTTCCTCCTTTCTGCCCTGTCCTCTCTGCCTCTGACCCTCCTGAAAGGTTGTTGCTGAGCCATGAAAGACGCCGGGATTTTTGGCCTCCAAAGGAGAGGAATTCAAGCCAGGGCCAGTGACAAGGCTTGATCACTCAGAGCTTTTGTGTAATAAAGTTTTATTAAAGTATAAAAGAGATAAAGAAAGCTTCCGATATAGACATCAGAAGGGGGCAGAAGTAGTGACCCCCTGCTAGTCTTTAGCAGGAAGTTACATACCTACTAGCAGGCTGCTAATTAGAGATAGAAAATGTCTCAAAACTCAGAGAGTGGCACCAGGCCCCTCACCCACAACATTCATTTTGAGATAACGTTGGCACGAGGTGAGTTGTCCTGGACCATAAAACAACTGACATATATCTTGAAGAAAGACAGGTTTCCAAGCAAAGACATAGTCTCATTAACATAGCTTAAGAGAACATTTGCATGAGTGAAACATACTGGTTTGTAATGTCAGTTTCGAGAGTCTTAGGTGATCTGAAACTAGAACGACTTGAAGAAAGAGTCTAGGGTAAATACATAGTTCATTAACATAGCTTAAGAAAAACATTTCCATGAGAAAAATGCATTGGTTAGGTCAAGGTTTGAGAAAAGTTAAGTTCAGGTGGAAGGAGGCATCATCATGGCAACACAGAATTTTAAAAGAAACCTCTTTTTAAATTTGTATAGAGAAGGGAAAAAATCTGACACTTGTAGATTAAAAAATGTCTGACACTTGCAGCCTATTTCCTCCATTTGGAGACCCCTAGGCTTCCTGCCTGTTCCCCTCTCCCTCCCTGTCCCTTCTCATGATGTACTCTTCTGAATCTCTTCCCCTATCATCTCCACAGCTTTCTAAAATGTAACATTTAAAAAAATTGAGATATAAGTCACATAACATACAGTCACAATTGAAAAGTAGTTTTTAGTATATTCACTATGTGTATAAACATCAACACTACATAATTCCAGAACTTTTCCATCACCCCAGAAAGCATGCCTGTACTTATTACAAGTTAGTCCTAGTTCCTCCTGACATGTTGCCTTGGGAAGGCTGAGGGATGGAAGTTTGTAGGGATTGGTTCTTAATCTTGTTTGATACCAGGGCTAGGCTGGGCCAGTCTGGGAACTGAGTCTTGGAAGCCTGAAGAGGTCACTGATTCACAGGCCACAGTGTTGGGATCCCCAGGAGAGGGGAGGGCTCAGATGTGGGACCTGGGAGAAGTCAATGTCACAGCCACAGACAGTCCAAGCAATGGTCAACTCACAGGGTCTGAACAGAGAGACAGAGTTTTGAAAGGATGAAAAGACTTTAAGCCTAGAGGATGGATGAAGTCTAGGCAAGGTCTTGGATTGGTTGGGATGGGGATGCTGAGTTGCTGTAACGAAGGGCTCACAAAATATATTGGTATTATCAACAAACAATGTAGATTTTTTTCATTTCAGATATGAAAATCCAAGTTGCTAGGTATTTGGGAGGTAGGTGGTAGGTAGGTTGACTGTTACTGCTCTGCCATCATTCCCAGGGGTTGTACATGGAAGCTGGTTCTCATCACACATTCCAGCCCAAACGAAGGACAAAAGAGGACATGCAGCACAGGATTTTTTTTTTTATAAATTTATTTATTTTAGTTGGGGGCTAATTACTTTACAATATTGTAGTGGGTTTTGCCATACATTGACATGAATCAGCCATGGGTTTACATGTGTTCCCCATCCTGAACCCCCCTCCCACCTCCCTCCCCATCCCATCCCTCTGGGCCATCCCATTGCCCCAGCCCTGAGCGTTTGTCTCATGCATCGAACATGGAATGGTGTTCTGTTTCACATATGATAATATACATGTTTCAATGCTATTCTCCCAGAACGTCCCACCCTCACCTTCTCCCTCAGAGTCCATAAGACTGTTCTATGCATCTGTGTCTCTTATTCTGTCTCGCATATAGGGTTATTGTTACCATCTTTTAAATTCCATATATATGCATTAGTATACTGTATTGGTGTTTTTCTTTCTGGCTTACTTCACTCTGTATAATGGGCTCCAGTTTCATCCATCTCAATAGAACCGATTCAAATGTATTTTTTTTAATGGCTGAGTAATATTCCATTGTGTATATGTACCACAGCTTCCTTATCCATTCGTCTGCTGATGGACACCTAGGTTGCTTCCATGTCCTGGCTATTGTAAACAGTGCTGCGATGAACATTGGGGTACACGCGTCTCTTTCAATTCTGGTTTCCTCAGTGTGTATGCCCAGCAGTGGGATTGCTGGGTCATATGGCAGTTCTAGTCCCAGTTTTTTAAGGAATCTCCACACTGTTCTCCATAGTGGCTGTACTAGTTTGCATTCCCACCAACAGTGTAAGAGGGTTCCCTTTTCTCCACACCCTCTCCAGCATTTATTGCTTGTAGGCTTTGGGATAGCAGCCATTCTGACTAGTGTGAAATGGTACCTCATTGTGGTTTTGATTTGCATTTCTCTAATAATGAGGCAGCACAGGAATTTCCCTTCAACGACATGTCCTAGAGGATCTATACATCATTTCCCTCACCTTTGATCAGTCAGAATTTAGCAATGAGGTTACATGGAGCTACAAGGGAGTCTGGGCTGCCACAAACCCACCAAAAATCCAGTGTCTTCTCTATAAAAAATAAGGACACTAAAAATGATTAAAGTGGCCAATTTTATGTTATGTGTATTTCACTACATTAAGAAAAAAGTTTTAAGCATTTTATTTTTTAAAAAAGGAGGGAAGGATGGAAATATGGAGACAATCATTAGTCTCTTCTACAGCCACCAATGCAGAAAAAGCATGGAATTTTTGTGTGAAAAAAAAAACTACAAAGTATTACCTGTCACTGTTCAAAAATTATTCAAAAAGCACAGAATAAGTGTCACCTTTTTTGTTGATCTCTCTAGATTAATCTCTATTCAATATTTTAAAAACCCTATAGGAAACTAAAGTTTTTTTATTTGCCCAACAATCAGATAGTAAAGTTCAGTGACCTGCCGCCAACTTGTCCTCTGTCTCCCCTGTATATGGCCCATTGTTGCCATATACAGGGGAGATGCTGTGAGACAGCATCAGATGTGACCTCTCTCAATCTCTTACAGTTCTTTAATCTCAATGGAGCCCCTCTGAGCATCTCACCATCACCCCAAGGGGACCACAGCCAGAAAATGATCATAGACATTTCTGGGTTTTGTATTCACAACCACAATCTGAAAGTAAGATTTGGAATTACCTGGAAGAATAAGCAACAGGGCAGGATTAGGAATGAGGAGGTGTCTAATACCAGAAGTCAGAGACCAGTGGGAAAGTTGACAACTCAGTGGAGGCAAGCAAAGAGGTGAGCACCTGCTGGGACCAGGGTGGATGGTCCACCTCAGGGGCCAGCAGTGAGGAGGGATGAGCACGGGGAACAAGAGAGGCTGGACAAAGAGGGGCATTAGCATTTAGGCTCCATGGACACACATGGACAGCTGGAGAGGGAGCAAGGACCCCTCCCTTCCACAAGGGACTCTGGGATCAGTGGCCCCTGGGCTCTCCTGCTCATGTGTGGTGGGTGGTCAGGCAGCCCTAGGGACTGCTCCCTCCCACTTGGTGGACAGACATGGGCACCCTCCAGCACTTCTCCTGCACAAGGTGAACAGTCAATCCACAGGACCTTAAGGGGGAGAACTGATATTCGTGGGTCCTGTAGTGGGTTAAATGGTGGCCCCCCGAAAAGTATGTCTATGACCTAATCTCTGCAACTGTGTATGGGACCTCATGTGGAAAAGGGTTTTTGAAAATCCTTTAAGTGAAACATCTTGTAATGAGATCATTGCAGCTTATCTGGGTGGACCCTCTACTTTTCTCTATTCAGCTATCACTTCTCCATTCATTCAGTCCTCAAATATTTGTTGAAGACTCTAGGCTCCTATTGCCACCATTCAGGCTTTTTTTTTTTTTTTTTAAATTAGCCACAGAGTGAGGAGAGGCAGAGTATGGGTTCTTGAACCCAAGAGAAGGCTGGAACCCAGTCTATGCTGAACAAGGTTTCTGACCTTGGGCAAACCACAAAGCCTCTATGCTTCAGCTTCCTTAGCTATAAACAGGGATACATGGGTACAGACTTCCATATTCATCAGTAAATATGCTTTATAATTTGTGAAATCTTAGAGCAAATACCAGTGCAGAACAAAATCAGAAACACAAACCACTCTCATCAATAGCTGTTACTGTAACTATAAGGACCTTTACTATCATTTCAGACAGGTTTCAGAAAGGGTAGTTAATAAGTGCTTTTTTTTAATTCTTAAAATAGCACATAAACATAAGCAACATTGCTTTCTTTCGTTATCTCCCAGCACAAGATAGTCACAACCAGAATCAAAAGAGATTCTGTCAATATAAAGATCTGCTACTTAAACAACTGAGAACTGGCAAGGCTGAAAAGCTGGACACACCATATATCATGAGTGTGAATGTAAATTGGTGTAGTTTCTTTCCAAAGCAGTGTGGCTCCAAGTATAAAAGAATTTTAGATGTTGATCCACTAAGACACAGTTATTCTACTTCTACAATAACTTAAGAAAGCAGTCAAATGCACGCAAAGTTTTCTACAAGAAGGGTGTTCTTTGCATTATTATTTACATAAATAATTAGAAAGAGCCCCAAATTTAACAGTCAGGGGAGGACAGCAGAGAGAATGGGGCACCATTCAGGTCCTCAGCCACCCAGGGCAGGGCTGCAGGGATGGGGTGGAGCTGGTGGGACTCCAGGCCCTTGTGGGATAAGGACTTGCAGAAACAAGGAAGACATGGGCTGTGGGAGCTGAAGCACCAGGGACTTTATCAAGGCAGAGACTTGAGCACAGGGAGCAAGACATCATTTTAGAATGAATGAGAAGGAGCAGCTGCCGGCGCGGATGAGACCGCGGCTGGAGCCGGGCCGCAGCAATGCCTGCGCGCAGACGCCACCGCCCCAGCCTCCACTCTGGCTCGCCTACCCGGGCTCCGCCCCCACCGCTTGAGGCGTCTCTCTCCGGGGAGGCCCGGAGGGCACCGGACTCCGACAGCGGCTCGGACGCTGACTCGGAGGCGGGTCCGGGGAGCCCGAGTTGGAACGAGGAGACAGTTGAAGAAGAAATGGCTGGTCCTAATCAACTCTGCATTCGCCGCTGGACTACTAAGCATGTAGCTGTTTGGCTGAAGGATGAAGGCTTTTTTGAGTATGTGGATGTTTTATGCAACAAGCACCGACTTGATGGAATCACATTGCTTACATTGACTGAATATGATCTCCGATCTCCTCCTCTGGAAATCAAAGTCTTAGGGGACATTAAAAGGTTAATGCTCTCAGTCCGAAAATTGCAGAAAATACATATTGATGTTTTAGAAGAGATGGGATACAACAGTGACAGTCCCATGAGTCCCATGACTCCATTTATCAGTGCTCTTCAGAGTGCAGAGTGGCTCTGTAATGGGGAGCCTTCACATGACTGTGATGGACCCATCACTGATTTGAATTCTGATCAGTACCAGTATGTGAATGGTAAAAACAAACATTCTATTCGAAGATTGGACCCAGAGTATTGGAAGACCATACTGAGTTGTATATATGTTTTCATAGTATTTGGATTTACGTCTTTCATAATGGTTATTGTCCACGAGCGAGTGCCTGACATGCAGACCTATCCACCACTCCCAGATATATTCTTAGACAGAAGACCCTAAGGAAGTAAAGAAGACAGCATGTGGATACGAGTACTCTAGGCAGAAGAAACAGCAGGGTGCAAAAGTCCTGAGTTGTTAGTAGGCTTAGCATGTTTAAGGAACACCAATTGAGAGATGGGGAGAGCAGTTGGAGATGAGATCTAAGAGCAGACAGGAATCCAGACTGTATATGTACTTGTTGACAATTGTAAGGACTTGAGGTTTCATTCTAAGTGAAAAGGGAAGCTATTGAAAAGCATTTAGGATAAGAGTAGAGTGATCTAACGTCCATTTTAAAAGGGCACTCTAATGGTTATTGTATTGAGAATAGCATGAGGATGGGGATGGGAAAGCAGAAGTTAGTTAAGTTTTTGGAATTCATCTAGACAAAGATGAGGTGGATTGGATTAGGATAGTAATGGTACACACATACATATATGTGTGTGTGTGTTTGCAACAAGATTTGCTTATGGATTTGCATGTAAGATGTAGGAAAAAGAGAGAATTCAAGGATTATTCCAAGATTTTTGACTTGAGCATCTGGAAAGATGAAGTTGCCCTTTATAGAGCTGGGAAGACTGTGGAAAGACCTCCAACTTCTTGGAGAGAAAAGTTAAGGTTTGGTTTTAGACATGTCATCTTTGGGGTATATTTTACACCGAATCAGATGTCAAGTAAGAGATGGGAAGATGAGTTAGAGTTCAGAGAGTCTGGGCCGAAATTTGGGAGTTACAAGCATAAGTAAAGCCGTGATAATTGGTTAATGTCTCCTAGGTAGTGAGTTTAGAAGGGAAAGGAAGATTGAAGATTGATCCCAAGAATAAGTATAATATCTAGAGGTCAGAAAAGTCAAAACCAATAAAGAAGAAAACTGAGGAAGTCAGGGCAGAGAGAGGAAGAGAATATTCTGGAAGCCAAGTTTGTTTGTTTGTTTTTTAAGTATTTTTAGAAGACAGGAATAATTTATAATTACCTGTGTCAGATGCTACAGAGGGGTCAAGTAAGATGAAGTTAAATAACTGTTGACCTTGACAAGGGCAAAAGCCTGATTATAGTAGATTCAAGAGAGAATGTGAGACTGGAATATACCCAAAGGTATATCTCCACACATATGAAGCAGCATATGTACAAAGTTATTCGTTGTGACATTATGTGTAAAAATTACAAATATTGAAAATACTATAAATGCTTATCCACAGAAAACTGGTTGAATACACTGTGGTATACTTACACAATAGAGTACTATCTAATCATAGAAAAGAATGAGGAAGATTTCTGTGAACTGATAATGAAATGGTTTGTAAAAAAAACTCAGTAGCAGTGAAGCACGGTGAACATCCAGATCATGGTTTCTAAATCCCAATCTCTACTAAAGGAACAGACCAGGACTCCTTAGAGAAATAGCTGATTTTAAGTTTGGAGCATAAAATGAGCCTAATAGATCTTATGCCATAAAGCAAGGAAGTGGAAACCAATGGAAACCTATCAAAATAACATATGATCTGGTTTAAAGGGGCTCCCACTAATCAAATTAGGACAGTCAGAACATCAAGAAGCATAATGATGGTAATGAATTATACTGAGTAAGAATCTGTCAACCCATAGTGATAAACAAAACCAAGAAGGAGTTCCTCAAGGGAATTATAAGGGAAGCTGAAGAGCCAAAACCAAGCATAGCACATGAACTTTAACTGGATCCTTTATCAAGAAAAAAAAATTCTGCTGTAAGGCTATTTTAGGAATAATTAGGAAAATTTGAATATAGATTGCATATTAAATGATACAATGTAACCCTAAGTGTTACAGTTTCCTGGGTATAATAGCGTATTGGGTTGTAAAGAAGGTACCCTTGATCTTAGGACATACATGTTGAAGCGTTTAGAGGAGAAGTGTCATAATGTTTGCAACTTTTCAGGAAAGATTTAGTCTTGGAGAGAAAGAAAGTGTGTGTGTGTTTGTAGGTATGTATAGAAAGAGAGAAATAAAGCAAATGTGGGGAAATGTTATTGTAAACAATCAATAAATTTAAATTAAAAAAAAAAAGAATGAATGAGAAGAGTTATTTACTGATGAACTTATATCCACAAGTATATATTTTCGTATATTAAAGGGCACAGAGCATAGTCATCACAAACCTGGGATTTGGATCAGAAAGTCTTGGGTTGAAGCCCAGGCTCTGGAATCAGTGTGAAAACTTGGGCTGACCTAAGTTTAGGTGAGTTTCAGGAGTCTGCACGTCATAGATGCTAGATCAATATCACCTATTACCAATCAGTAACACAAGTGTTCCCAGCCTCACATAATTTCCAGAGTATTCCTTCCTGTCTGTTCTTCTTTCTCTGGTTTTATTGCTCCTATAACTTTGCAGATGACTGTCTCCTGTCTTATTACCTTCTCCTTGTGCCCCAACAGGAGATCAGGACTCTGACTTGGCCTGGAGGGAGCTGGTGGGATGATGAGTAACTTTCCTTAACTAGTGGCCAGCAGCGCCCAGGAGACAGAGAACCATGCTGGGTCAAGTCTCTGGTGGCACTCTTGGCCATCCCAAGGGAACTCACCAGAGACCTCATCCCTCACTGCTTCCTGCAGTCACTGCTCACTCACGATGGAGCCAATAGTCTGAGTTTTCTTACCCAAGGGTGAAGCCACACCTCCTTCCAGCCTGACACAGACAAGGAGCTGAAGGGAGATCTCTGAGATCCCGCTGCTGCCACCATGAACTCAGAAGACCTGGGGACTGTTCTGGTAGTCAGCTGTCTCTTATCTGGCTGGTTCCTACTTGTGATCCAGAACTGAGGTAGTGCCAACTGACTGAATTAACCTAGAGAAGAATCAAGAACCAAGAAAGGACTGGATAAGCATCCTCGGGCCCCCCAGAGGAGTCAGGGGATTCCCCCACCCAGGGATCCATCCACAAGGCCTCCTTCCAGGGCCTCTACTGAGGGAACCAAGTCTAAGGTATTCACTTTCTCCCCCTGTTGTCCAGTAAGTGACTCAGAAGTGAAGCCAGGACAGCCACTGAGAGGGGGGACAGCAGAGGGAGTTCTCAAGGCCAGGTGGGGTGTGGAGAGGAAGTCCCCCAGCATCCCTGGAGCTTCTCCTGTCCTCTTCCTTTGTCCAAGCTTCCTCCTGCTCCCGGATCCTGGAGCGTAACCACGGAGGCCGTTTCCTCCTGTTCTCTCCCTGCCACCAGCCCAACTGCCCTGCAGGTGTCAGCGGAATCTGAACTGAACCCCAGTCTGGCTTTTGCCACCTATCACCTGTGTGACATGGAGTGCCTTACCTGACCTCTCCTGTAAAATTGGAAAAGTATTTCCCTTTGTTGTGATGAGGATCAAATATAGCGTGTGTCCATGGCCTGGGCCACACAGTAGGTCCTGCCTAGTGTGATGCTATCCCTTCTACCTGGAATGTGTTCAGTTAGGTGGAAACCTCTCCCCTCCTCCTGAATCCCCCCTTCCCTGTTCTGTGTTTAGACACCTGCCCAGTGTTCTCATATATAAGCACCTTATCAGGTGTGATACCTCAGGCAGATACTGACTCTATTGATCTCAAATGCTTCCCTGCAGACACCCAAGTGCTCAGTTATTCCCCCATCCACCCCCACCCAAATCAATCAATACACAGATTTAGTGTTTTGGGTTCCCTCCACGTGAATGCTGTATTCCTTTCTCCCTTAGTGATACAGGAAAAAGAGAAAAATTAATAAATCTTCATGCTGCAGGACAGAGAGAGGAAGAGAGGTTTGGTGTTTCTTCTAAAAAGGACACTGATCTTACTGGATTAAGGCCATACACTTATGGATGGCCTCATATCATTATAATTACCACCTTAAGGTTCCTATCTTCATATAGTCATTGCAAGGGTGGAGGGGCATTCAGGGCTTCATCTTACAAATTTGGGAGGAAGAACAGTCCACCCAAAGCCCCAGGTGAATCCATCATCAGTACCTAAGATGACTACTGCTCAGGAGGATGAACTTTAACTGCTTTAAACTCACTACCATTTACCTTCCATCATAATTTCTTCTGATCTTTTTATTTTTCTATCTAGAAGGCAACAGCTTTTTTAAGGACGTCATTGAACATTTCCGGAAAGAGTGAGCAAGGAAGAACTGCATTTCCTACTCACTGAAGAGAAACTCTGAGAGAGTTTTGTGGCTGAGGCTGATTTGTACAAGTAACCCACACAGGTGTGCCAAGAACATCACCTAAGTCACCCAGATCCCCCAAAGAAGATCTCACCCAGGCTAGCTTCCTCCTGGCAGGCACATCTCCTCCAGGCAGCATCCTATGAATGGGATTGAGGATGCTCCATCTCAAATGCATGAGGAACATTTCCTCCTTGTCAGTTGCTGGCAGTATATAGCCTCAGGTTGAGAAGAGATAGAAACCTGCAAGAAGAGCAGGTTATGTGACTTGGGCAAGTTACTGAACTACTCTCTGCTTTAGTTTCTTTATCTATTCAGTTTTATTGTGAGGACACTGAGATCATGCATGCTAAGTGATTCATATGATAGCCGGTATAGAGTAGATACTCAGTTAATGTTAAATTTTAAAAGCTTGTTAGAAAGACACAGGGGTCAAGAGTCTTCCTGGAGATGAGAACCAAGAAGGATATCCTTTGGGACAAGTCAGGAAACCCTGACACCAGCATCACTTTGTGCTCCTGGGGATTCTGACTAGAGTGCTTTCATTCCCCATCTTAGGAACTGTATCAACCCTGCAGGATCCTGCTGCCCCATAAGGCAGAGAGACTGGAGAGGAACTGGATGGAGCTGGTGGGGTCCTGGCTCTAGCCCTGCCCAGCTCTGGGTCTCGGGGCTTATGTCTTGGAGCCTCAGATCTGTCTTGTGTCCAGTGGGAATAGCAATTCAATCTGATGGGTTGTGGTGATGGCCTCAGAGTGAACCGCAGGGTCAGAGGTGGGGAACGAAGTGCAGTCATCTCATCCAAAGGCCAAGGGAGGCCTGGACCAGGGTCAGACCCAGGGGTCAGGGTGGAGCAGTGGGTCCAGGTTGGAGGACTAGTAGGCAGGCTTGGGCAGGAGGACCAGGACTAGAGTGAGGAGAGTGGGCCCCAAGGACACAGAACTGAAGGGGCTGTGACCCTAGCAGAGGTCCCCTGAGTGGGAGGGGGGGCATTTCTTCCCTCCCTGATGGGATCTCCTCACGCTGGGCTAGAGGGTCCTGGGTGACCCTGTCTGCACACCCTGCCTGGGACTTGGGTTCTCACTCCATCTGGGACCCTCTTCTAGCCTACATGGAGCCACCTTGACAGTGGAAGGCCGTGTGGCTCAGTGAGCCCTCCAGGGTCACAGTGAGTGGCTGTGATTGTGTGTCATTTGAGGGCTTCTGAGGAGCCTCACGCATCCCCACCAAAGAGGAAAACGCTTCCTCTACCAGCTGTGCAAGTGCTGGTCTCTTCAGGCTCAGCCATTCAGATGGGTGTTTCCTCAAGTCTCTTGAATCTTTAGAGGTTCCATAAAGCTGCACATGGCCTTGTAGGGCAGACTGGTGAAGCTGTCACAGGTAAAGTGTGAGTTAGGCTGGTGATACCCAAGATGTCAGGGTGCTGGGTGATAGGTCAGAAGTGAGGGAGGTGGGCTGGAGAGTCCAAGAGGAACCAGAGCTCACAGCACATCTCCCGCTTCCCTGTCAACTGGGGCAGTAGATGGACCCAGTGATCTTCCTCTGGGAAGGTCAAGGAAATCAGGCTTGGAGGAAAGCAGATGCCAGGCAAAATGATCGTTAAGGGTCCTTTTAGCACTGAGTTTTTATATTTTTAAAAATTCCAAGTACAGAGAGTTAGCCAATCTGAAAACTCTGGGGGCATAATTACCAGGAATGTCCTTACATTTGACACCGATGGCAAATTTGGGAGATTCCTACAACTTACCTCAAGTTTAAGAATCCCCTCAAGGGATGCACAGACTCACTGAAAGCTGTCATGATCCCAGTTACAGTTTATTACATGGAAGGATGCCGTTTCCCATCAGCCACAGGGCAGACTTTGGGCGGGTTTTGCACATGAAGCTTCCATCATCCCCAGAACATGTTAATGTCCTGGATTCAGTGTGTGGCAGGGCACACAGAACACTGCCCTCCAGGGACACGCACCCTGTTTAAAAAATTATCCTGACCTGTGGTCTCCAGCCCCTCCTGGAGGTCAGACTAATGCCCTAGAGACCAGCTTCTCCAGAGGTCAGAACTGATACCACGTGACCCAGAGGCTACTCATCACCTTGTCAGATTGTCCAGTGGCCCAGGCAACAAGGATACTCATATCAGCCAGAATATTGTAGGGGCTTAGGAACTTCCCAGTAGCCAAGGGCAAAAAAATGTTGACTCCTCACTACACACTCAGGCCCTTGAGTGACAGTTTTTTCTGCTCTAATCCCACTTGCCTTTGTTTATCTGTGGAGTTCCCACTCTACACACACTTTAGAAGTGATGGTGTTGACCTGCCTGTGAGATGTCTTTATCAAATACTTCTCTTAAGAGTATCCTTAGGTGACGTTTGCTTCTTTATTCCAGGATTGAATATGTACATGAAGCATCTACAATGCCCAAATATGTGTTTAATGCTGAAAAAACATTTGCATTTGTAAAATTCTTTCCTAGTGATTTATAATAAAATCTGCAGCTTATGCAGAATAGCTCTTGCTGAACCTATTTTACAGACAAACATAGTCTTTCTTAATACCTCGATGTTCACTGTTACAGGGAAGAGGCAGATGCACTGTGTAAATATCTGAACAAGCTGCACAGAAACTTGGCCATGGGGGACTAAGACAGGCTCCAATGAGGCCAGTTGGACAGAAAGAGGTTTTTGGAGAAGTTTCCTCAGGTGAAACAGAAACTTGAGGAGGGCATAAAAAAGCTCCGTGCGCTGGCAGACAAGGTTGACAAAGTGCACAGGGACTGCACCATCTCCAAGGTGGCAACTGCCTCTGCTGGCTCTGTGTCTTGCTTCCTCAGCACTCTTGGCCTGGCTCTGGCACCCCTGTCAGCGGGGGCCAGTCTGACACTGTTGGGGGGATGGGGCTGGGAGAAGGGGCTGCTGTGACCGGTGTGCCCACCATCATGGTGGAAAATAAAAGCAGGTCATCAACAGAAACAGAAACCAGTCGCCTTGTGTCAACTGGCATCAATGAAAAGGAGGTGATTTCGGGGGTTCTATAGCAAACACCCTATTCCAACAACACAAGAGAAGACTCTACACGTGGACATCACCAGATGGTCAACACCGAAATCAGATTGATTATATTCTTTGCAACCAAAGATGGAGAAGCTCTATACAGTCAGCAAAAACAAGACCGGGAGCAGACTGTGGCTCAGATCATGAACTGCTTATTGCCAAATTCAGACTTAAATTGAAGAAAGTAGGGAAAACCACTAGACCATTCAGGTATGACCTAGATCAAATCCCTTATGAGTATACAGTGGAAGTGACAAATAGATTTAAGGGACTAGACCTGATAGACAGAATGCCTGATGAACTATGGACAGAGGTTCGTGACATTGTACAGGAGACAGGGATCAAGAAAATCCCCATGGAAAAGAAATGCAAAAAAGCAAAATGGCTGTCTGAGGAAGCCTTACAGATAGCTGGGAAGAGAAGAGAAGCGAAAAGCAAAGGAGAAAAGGAAAGATATTATCATCTGAATGCAGAGTTCCACAGAATAACAAGGAGAGATAAGAAAGCCTTCCTCAGCGATCAGTGCAAACAAATAGAGGAAAACAACAGATTGGGAAAGACTAGAGACCTCTTCAAGAAAATTAGAGATACCAAGGGAACATTTCACGCAAAGATAGGCTCGATAAAGGACAGAAATGGTATGGACCTAACAGAAGCAGAAGATATTAAGAAGAGGTGGCAAGAATACACAGAAGAACTGCACAAAAAAGATCTTCACGACACAGATAATCACGATGGTGTGATCACTCACCTAGAGCCAGACATCTTGGAATGTGAAGTCAAGTGGGCCTTAGAAAGCATCACTACGAACCAAGCTAGTGGAGGTGATGGAATTCCAGTTGAGCTATTTCAAATCCTCAAAGGTGATGCTGTGAAAGTGCTGCACTCGATATGCCAGCAAATTTGGAAAACTCAGCAGTGGCCACAGGACTGGAAGAGGTCAGTCTTCGTTCCAATCCCAAAGAAAGGCAATGCCAAAGAATGCTCAAACTACCGCACAATTGCACTCATCTCACATGCTAATAAAGTAATGCTCAAAATTCTCCAAGCCAGGCTTCAGCAATATGTGAACCGTGAACTTCCAGATGTTCAAGCTGGTTTTAGAAAAGGCAGAGGAACCAGAGATCAAATTGCCAATATCCGCTGGATCATCGAAAAAGCAAGAGAGTTCCAGAAAAACATCTATTTCTGCTTTATTGACTATGCCAAAGCCTTTGACTGTGTGGATCACAATAAACTGTGGAAAATTCTGAAAGAGATGGGAATACCAGACCATCTGACCTGTCTCTTGAGAAACCTGTATGCAGGTCAGGAAGCAACAGTTAGAACTGGACATGGAACAACAGACTGGTTCCAAATAGGAGAAGGAGTACGTCAAGGCTGTATATTGTCACCCTGCTTATTTAACTTATATACAGAGTACATCATGAGAAACGCTGGGCTGGAAGAAACACAGGCTGGAATCAAGATTGCCGGGAGAAATATCAATAACCTCAGATATGCGGATGACACCACCCTTATGGCAGAAAGTGAAGAAGAACTAAAGAGCCTCTTGATGAAGGTGAAGGAGGAGAGTGAAAAAGTTGGCTTAAGGCTCAACGTTCAGAAAACTAAGATCATGGCATCTGGTCCCATCACTCCATGGGAAATAGATGGGGAAACAGTGGAAACAGTGTCAGACTTTACTTTTTTGGGCTCCAGAATCACTGCTGATGGTGACTGCAGCCATGAAATTAAAAGACGCTTACTCCTTGGAAGGAAGGTTATGGCCAACCTAGATAGCATGTTTAAAAGCAGAGACATTACTTTGCCAACAAAAGTCCGTCTAGTCAAGACTATGGTTTTTCCAGTGGTCATGTATGGATGTGAGAGTTGGACGGTGAAGAAATCTGAGCGCCGCAGAATTGATGCTTTTGAACTGTGGTGTTGGAGAAGACTCTTGAGAGTTTCTTGGACTGCAAGGAGATCCAATCAATCCATCCTAAAAGAGATCAATCCTGGGTGTTCATTGGAAGGTCTGATGTTGAAGCTGAAGCTCCAATACTTTGGCCACCTCATGCGAAGGGTTGACTCATTGGAAAAGACCCTAATGCTGGGTAGGATTGGGGGCGGGAGGAGAAGGGGATGACAGAGGATGAGATGGTTGGATGGCATCACCAACTCGATGAACATGGGTTTGGGTAGACTCCGGGAGTTGGTGATGGACAGAGAGGCCTGGCGTGCTGTAATTCATGGGGTCGCAGAGAGTCGGACACGACTGAGCGACTGAACTGAACTGAACTGAACATAAGATCACACCCCAGATTGTTTCCTCTACAAAGAAACTCTACCAAGAAACTCTACCATGCCTTTCTTCCCATGAAAGGCATTGGGAAGAATGTCCAAAACATCAAGCTGGCCAAAGCTGACCTTCATTTAGCAGCCAGTTCTCAGTGGCTTCTAAGTTCATGATCACTACTCAAGTCTCAGTCCAAATTGGCAAAGTCAGGAAAGCTTTTGGAAGCATAGCTCTTGCAATGTCCAAAGGAGCCCAAATGGTGCGTGCAGTCACTATAGATGTCTTCCATTTGATGGGTGTGTCCTTCCTGGTAAAAGAGACAAAGCATTTGCATGAGGGGGCAAAGACAGTCAGTTGAAAGGCTGAGGCAGCAGGAGCAGGTCCTGGAGAAGAATTTGGAAGAGTTCACCCGCACCTATGAGGGCCTGCAGTAGGGCCTGACACCCCCACCCCAGGACAGTGCAGGGACCAGGCACACATGTGAGGTGAAGGTTCAGGGCACCTTGTCAGAGAGAAAAGGAGGGAGAGACAACACTGATGGAGCTGGGTGTTAGGAATCTGGCATTTCTGTAGCTGAGCACAGCAGGGGAGGAATGCATGCAGGTGGAGGATGGGGAGAGAGAAGGAAGGAGCCTGGGGCCTGGACTAAGAGAGGAGAATGAGGGGAGGGGAGAAACCACTTATTTTGGACTAAAGAACACACTGGGGGCAGAACAGAGAGAGGCGGGGGGAACTAGCAACGAGAGGCCAGGAATATGAAAGGGTTTAAAATGGGAGAAAGTCAGAGTTAAGATTATTGAGGTCTAGGAGAAGCATCTGAGGCTCCTCTATCGCCCTCCCCAGGGTTTGCTGTCCCAGCCAGAAGAGTCTGCCCCTGGTGGTGGTCTCTAGCCCTCCTTCTCCAGCATCAACTCACCTTTGATCCCAGCAGGTTTATCTTAATTAGGCAGTGTGTTCGTTCTTTCATTTTTTTCTAAGTATAGTTGATTTACAATATTCTGTTACTTTCACATGTACAGTAAAGTGATTCAATTTTACATGTACCTGTGTATATGTATACATGTGGGCTTTGCAGGTGGCTCAGTAGTGAAGAATCCGCATACCAGTGCAGGAGATCTGGGTTTGACCCCTAAGGAGAAATATCAATAACCTGAACTATGCAGATAATACCACTCTAATGGCAGAAATTGAAGAGGAGAAATATCAATAACCTGAACTATGCAGATAATACCACTCTAATGGCAGCAACTGAAGAGGAACTAAAGAGCCTCTTGATGAAGGTGAAAAAGGAGAGTGAAAAATGGACAGGGAAACCTGGCGCACTGCAGTCCACAGGGTCGCAAAGAGCTGGACACAACTGAGCAACTGAACAACAACAAATGAGCCATCAGCCCCACTACTGGGCATATACCCTGAGAAAACTGTAATCAAAAAATGCACATATATCCTAAGGTACACAGCAGCACTATTTACAATAGCCAGGACATTGAAGCAACTTAGATGTCCATTGACAAATGAATGGATCAAGAAGATATGGTACATATACACAATGGAATATTCAGTCAGTTCAGTTCAGTCGCTCAGTCGTGTCCGATTCTTTGCGACCCCATGAATCGCAGCACACCAGGCCTCCCTGTCCATCACCAACCCCCGGAGTCTACCCAAACCCATGTCCATTGAGTCAGTGAGGCCATCCAACCATCTCCTCCTCGGTTGTCCCCTTCTCCTCCTGCCCCCAATCCTTCCCAGCATTAGGGTCTTTTCCAATGAGTCAACTCTTCGCATGAGGTGGCCAAAGTATTGGAGTTTCAGCTTCAACATCAATCCTTCCAATGAACACCCAGGACTGATCTCCTTTAGGGTGTGCTGGTTGGATCTCCTTGCAGTCTCAGCCATAAAAAGAATGAATCTGAGCCAGTTCTAGTAAGGTGAAGGAACCTAGGACCTGTTATATATAGTGAAGTAAGTCAGAAAGAGAAAAACAAATATAGTGTATTAATGTTTATATATATGAAACCTAAAAAATAATGGTACTGATGAACCTATTTATTGGGAGGGAATGGAGACACAGATGTAAAGACTGGACTTGTGGACACAGTGGAGGAGGGAGAGAGTGGGAGGAATGGAGAGAGTACCATCAACATACATACACTATCAGGTGTAAGATAGATAGCTGGTGGGAAGTTGCTGTGTAGCACAGGGAGCCCAGTCTGGCACTCTGTGTTGAGCTGGAGAGATAGGATGGGGAGAAGGGATGTATGTTTAATTATGGTGATTTGCTTTGTTGAATGGCAGAAACCAGCACAACATTGTAAAAAATTTTTTATACATTTAAATAAATTTTTAAAAGGAAAAAATAATAAAGTGAGTGGGTGGGAGGGGTGACTATGCTAGAGTTTCCCACCAAGAAAGCTCCTGCCCACCACCATCCCTCTTTCAGGGATAACACCCAGCGCCGGCTGTCCCGAGGACCCCAAGCTCCAGGGAGGAGACGTCTTTGAGTCCCAGCAGCTCCTGTGGGGTCAGGGACTACAAGACGGGGTGGGGGTCAGCTGCACATTTGCCCCCTGACCCCTGTAGCATCTGTGCTCAGGGGCATCTATTCCATCCTGAACTCTGAGTGCTGGGAGACAGAATGTGAGTGTGCGGTATTTGAACAAATGGACGTTTGCAGGACATGAGTTGCTGATGCTGATGTTTGCAGGACAAGTTCTGCTGCCAAGCAAAAGCCCTGAGGTTGTGGCTGGCACAAGAGTGGGGAGCTGCAGTTGACAGATGGACTTGATGACTACTGTCTGGAGTATTTTTGCAACTGTGTTTTTTTGTCTTATGAGTCTGCAGTTACTAATTTTTAGATGTCTCTGATTCAAAAGCTGAGTGATGGTGGTGAGAATTAGTGGGTAAAAGAAGGGGAGGTGGTGAGCCCAGATTTGTGACTTTGGGCACAAATGATTCAATGACTGAATCCTCTAGGTCTGCTTTCTCATCCTTGCACGGGAATGAAGAGAATAGCAGACAATGCAATGGGGCTTGGAAAGAAAAAGGAAGGTAATGCAGACACCTGGAGCCCAGAAAGTAGCGCTTCTTGTTGACTGAGCACTGCTGTATGCCAAGCCTTGTCTCTACTTGTCTTACTCATACACTCAGTGACACTGGAAGCTACACACTCTTTCTGTGAACAAGGAAACCAAGTCACAGCAAAAACCTGAGGGAGGTGAATTCCAGGAGGACTGTGTGAAGGCAAATTCTCTCCCCACTCACGTACAAGGGGGAGACATGGACACAGCAGAATGGGGCCCAGAGTCTCTGTAGGCAGAGATTGTGGGAAGAGTTCAGGCAGCTTTCCCCCAAGATTGGGGCTGTTCTAGGAGTGAGCTGACACTTGGCACCAGTTGCAGTGGGTCCCCATGTACCTGGACCATATCTGCTCCCTATGGCCACTAGGGACTCAGGCTACCAGGCTCACCTCACATGCCAGATAAATTAGACAAGTTTAGTGGTATTTAATGTTTGTGACTCAGATCAAGCTAATACGGAGGATTTACAGAAGAAAATAATATTTTTTGCATATCTGAAGATTTAAGAATTTCTCTTCTGCTGGGGAAATAGCATAGTCCAGAAAAGATACCAAAATGAGATTCAGAGAAACCAGTCAGCTTCCCCTGATAGCTCAGTTGGTAAAGAATCCACCTGCAATACAGGAGACCCCGGTTCAGTTCCTGGGTCGGGAAGATCTGCTGGAGAATGGATAGGCTACTCACTCTAGGATTTTTGGGTTGCCCTGGTGGCTCAGATGGTAAAGAGTCTGCCCACAATGAGGGAGACTTGGGTTCAGTTCCTGGGTTGGGAATATCCCCTGGAGAAGGGAAAGGCTACCCACTCCAGTATTCTGTCCTGGAGAATTTCATGGTCTGTAGAGTCAATGGGGTTGCAAAGAGTCGGACACAACTGAGCAACTTTCACTCACTTCATTTCAGCCAGCTTCCCCACTTTGGATCAAGTCTGAACCTTAGTTTTCTCTTGTGACATGGGACTAATAAGTGCTTCCACCACTGGGTGTTGTACCATATATCGTTATGTGTGTGAAAATGTTTTGCAAATTGTAAAGGGTTAAGGTGCTATTGTATTTCTCCACAAATGTTGGGGTTTTCAAGGATTTCTTTAAAAGTTTGATTATGATAAAATATACATAACACCAAATTTACCATTTTAGCCATTTTAAAGTATACAGCTCAGTAACCAGCCCCACCACCCCTCCACAGAACATATTACATTTTGCAGAATGGAAACACAGCCCCCATTAGACATTAACTCCCTCTTTCCCCCTCCCACAGCTCCTGGAAGTTACCATACTAATTTTCTCTTTGGACCTGCTTACTCTTAGGGACCTCATATAAGCAGATTCATACTGTGCTTATCATTCTGTGACTGTCTCATTTCACTTAGTGTAACGTCCTCAAATTTTATCATGCTGTAGCACATGTCAGAATTTCCTTCTTTTTCAGTGTGACTAAAATTTCATTGTATGTATTTGAAACTGAAAGTTGCCCATTGTTGTCCAACTCTTTGTGACCCCATGGACTATACAGTCCATGGAATTCTCCAGGCCAGAATACTGGAGTGGGAAGGCTTTTGTCCCGGGGATCTTCCCATTTTATGTATATATGGCTTTTTTTCTTATCTATTTATCCACTGATGGAGTTTGGTTGCTTCTCCCTTTTGGTCATTGTGAATAATGCTGCTATGAACAGGAGTGTATAAATATCTCTTCCACAGTCTTTTTTCAGTTCTTTTGCTGAAATTGCTGGATCATAGGCTGATACTAAATTTAATTTTTTAAGGCATCATCACACTGTTTTCCACAGTGGCTAGATGTTATTATTTAAGACCATATCTTAGCACAACAGTGACAGCAGACAAGAATTCCCTTGGTCTCCTGATTGCCAGGAGGACAGAAGGGGCTGGTGCCCCCTGGCACATGTCCCAGGATGTCTGATGTGGCTTTCGGGGCTCCTGCTCCACCCCCACCCACTACTCCTCACCCCTCTTGTTTTGGAATCTGCTGAACTTGAATTTGCTTCCTCTCTCCAGGTAAAGCTTGTTTGCAATATCCTTAGAACCCAGTAGAGTGCCTTTCAGCTTCAAATCTCTAATCCAAATCAATTACTCAATTACCTGTCTTAAATTAGGATCCAAAATCTTTTTTAACTAGGGAGAAAAATTAGGAAGAAAGGAGTTTATAGGAAAAAAAAAAAAAACAAGATTCAAACCAAACCTGACATTGGACATTTAACACTTGCAAACACCACGCCCAGGCCCAGGCCCTCCTGATGGTCCAACTCCTGTCTTCCTCACCCTCCTGCTTTCTCGGGCCTGATCCAGGGGCCTGGAGGATTTCGCGCTTTATATTCTTGGGCTCCAAAATCACCACAGCAATCTCTTTTTAGCAAAGCAAAGACTGGGTCTCAGCCTGGAACCCTTGGGGAAGAGCTCTGATGGGCGGCTTCTTCCACTAGGGTCACAGTCAGCCCTCCTCTTCTCCGCAGTTTCGTGCTCCCACATGATTGCCAAAGACCCCATTCAGATCATTGCGGTGACTGCACCAAAGGATCTTTTAATTTCATGGCTGCAGTCACTATCCACAATCTTCGGGTCTTTGCTCAGGCTGCCCCGCCCCTGCATTGCATTTCTCCACCTGGTTGTTGTTCAGTCCTTCAGCCGTGTCCGACTCTTTGCAACCCCATGAACTGCAGCATGCCAGGACTCCCTGTCCTTCACTATTCCTGGAGTTTGCTCAAGTTCATGTCCATTGAATCAGTGATGTTATTTAACCATCTCATCCTCTACTGCAACCTTTTCCTTTTGCCTTCAATCTTTCACAGCATCAGAATATTTTCCAGTGAGTTGACCCTTCGCATCAGGTGGCCAAAGTATTGGAGCTTCAACTTCAGCAACAGTTTGCTGGAGTGAATATTCAGGATTGATTTCCTTTAGGATTGACTGATTTGATTTCCTTGCTGTCCAAGGGACTCTCAGGCACCACAGTTTGAAAGCACTGATTCTTCGGTGCTCAGCTTCATCTCTCACATCCGTACATAAATACCGGAAAAACCATAGTTTTGACTATATGAACATTTGTTGCAAAGTGTTAAATGTCCAATGTCAAATTTGGTTTGAATCTTGGCTCCTTTCTCAACTCCCTTCCTTTGGGCTGTCTTATCTGCAAAATCAGATCAGGTTTCTGGCCTGCATTATGGGGTGATATTAAGACTAAACTGATGGAATAATACTCATCACTCCTCTGTCCCTCCCTCCAAACCTGGGGTGTGAGGGAGTGGGGGGAGGGAGCCACGATGTCCCAGGGTCATGTCCTGGAATGAAGCAGCCCCGATGAAAGGTCAGGTTGACCTCCATGTGGGTCCAGGCCCACTCCAGCCCCTTCTTTTTGAGGCAAAGCAGAAAAGTAGTGGCAGTCCACCTGCATGATTTATAAGGTATGGACATTTTCAACCCAATTTCTTTAACTGCAACATGAAGCCAACAATTCCTAGAGCTGATGTGAGACTTAAATAGGAAATGTGTGTACAGTGCCAACTCAGATCCTGACACACACTCAACCCTCTGTTTATGGTGGCTCTTTGCTTGGGAACCAGACAGCACACAGGACTGACTTTCTCTTTTAGGGTTTTCTGTGAGATCTGTTATCAAGGAAAAATAAACCAAGGTCAAAAAGAACAGCATGCTGTCAGCCTATCCCACAAGTTTCAACATTGAACCAAATGGCATTAACCACCAAGGATTTGAGCCTCAGGTGAGTCACAGGGACCTGAAGGTACTGGTTCTGATGACCCTGATATAAGGGACAAACCTAGAGATATCTGACCAAAGCAAGTGGAAGGACATGGACACAGTGGCTGAGAGGTGGACTTAGGTCCCTCTCCCAGGTACCATGGGAGCAGAGCATGGAATGGTGGTCTATGCATGAGAGGGTCCCAGAGGGCTTCTCAGAGGAGGTGATGACAGATTTGGGCTTTACAGGATGAGCGTGACTTTTCAGCTGGTACAAACAGGTGTTTCTGGCAGAAAGACCTCTGTGAGCAAATGTCTAGAAATGGCATGGATGTGGCACTCAGCAGCAGCAGTATGACCAGTACACAATGAGCAGCTGGTATGTTTGGGGACTGTGTCATGTGCTGGTGGCACGAAGGTGAATGAGGCAGGCAGGTGGTGAGTAAGGATGAGAGCAGGGGGCAAAGGGCCCTGGAAAGGTGCTCATGGGGTAGGGGAGTGATTTGCCAAGGGCCTCACAGTGTGTTGGTGACAGGTCTTCGTTCGTGGAGCCCAAGACAGGATGTGCTGAGCCAGGAAGGATCTGGCATGTCAGGGCTAGGCTTGTTTCTCAAAGGGGACCAGCAGGAGGGTGGGATTAGGCCAGAGTGGGGCCTGGTGGGCAGGATGTTTGCTTGATGTGAGCGACTCAGATATGAGGGCATTCACTTCCCCCTTTTCTTCTCTGGATATATCTGGGCCCAGAGGGTGTGTGTGGTCATTGCAGAGACACAGAAAGCAGCTGCATCTGCAGAGGGGAGAACAACTGGATCTTGTTCACACTCAGCCAGAGGAAGATTCCTGGGTAAGCAGGCAGTGTAGGATCCCCACCCATCTCCCCATCCTCAGGATGAATGTCTGAGAAAGGATGATGACACTAGTTGACAGAAGAAGGGAACTGGAAGCTCAGAGAGGTGAGGTCATGGCCGAGGCAGCAGGTTAAGCAGGGGCAGAGCCTGGATGTGGAGGCAGGTGTGTCTGAGGGCTTCCTCCCACCTTGGGGCTCCTAAACAGAGCAGAGAGAGGGCGGTACCTGCTCACGTGGGCTCAGTTCAAGATGTGGACTCCTGAGACATAAGCGATGACCCCAGAAGGAAGGTGTATATTCGGGGTGCTTAGCCCTTTAAGAATTTGGAGAAAGCAGAGGGGGTGGAAGAGGATGAGGGAGTCACACCCTCTCTTCCTGTGGCCACCTTGAAACTACCCTCAGGGTGCTGTGCTGACGCTGATGTGGGGAAAAGGGTTTCTTCTGAGATGCAAGCAATAATGGTTTTTTCACACACCCTGTATCTGAAGAGGGACACGAGACCAAGCAGGGAGATGCAGGGCTTTGCCTATCTACACTTGCTGGGTCCTCTGCTCAGGATGTAGTTTTGAGTCCTGTGTGGGGAAGACAATCCAGATGGAGTGTTTCCAAGCCAAATTTGGGTCCTCTCAGCCATGCACCTTCAAGCCAACCTACTGACACTGGGTTGTGGTAAAGGAAACTGCAGCGTTTGCTGTGGGGCACCAAGCAAGTAGTCCTGTGAATTCAGTTCAGTTCAGCAGCTCAGTAGTGTCTGACCCTTGGTGACCCCATGGACTGCAACATGCCAGTCTTTCCCATCCATCACCAACTCCCGGAGTTTGCTCAAACTCATGTCCATGGAATCTGTGATGCCATCCAACCATCTCATCCTCTGTCATCCCCTTCTCCTCCTGCCTTCAATCTTTCCCAGAATCAGGGTCTTTTCAAATGAGTCAGTTCTTCTCATTAGGTGGCCAAAGTATTGAAGCTTCAGTTTCAGCATTAGTCCTTCCTATGGATATTCAGGACTGATTTTCTTTAGGATTGACTGGTTCGATCCCCTTGCAGTCCAAGGGATTCTCAAGAGTCTTCTCCAGCACCACAGTTTGAAAGTATCAATTCTTTGGAGCTCAGCTTTCTTTATGGTCCAACTCTCACATCCATACATGACTACTGGAAAAACCATAGCTTTGACTAGATGGACCATTATCGCCAGAGTAACGTGTCTGCTTTTTAATGTGCTGTCTAGATTTGTCATAACTTTTCTTCCAAGGAGCAAGCTCCTTTTAATTTCATGGCTGCAGTCACCATCTGCAGTGATTTTGGAGCCCAAGAAAATAAACTGTCACTGTTTCCATTGTTTCTCCATCTATGTGCCATGAAGTGATGGCAAATAGACTGGACTGGGTGCCATGATCTTAGTTTTTTGAATGTTGAGTTTTAAGTCAGCTTTTTAACTCTCCTCTTTCACTTTCATCAAGAGGCTCTCTAGTTCTTCTTTGCTTTCTGCCATAAGGGTGGTGTCTTCTGCATAACTGAGGTTATTGATATTTCTCCCAGCAATCTTGATTCCAGCTTGTGTTTCATCCAGCTCAGCATTTCGCATGATGTACTCTGCATATAAGTTAAATAAGCAGGGTGACAATATACAGCCTTGACGTATTCCTTTCCCAATTTGGAATCAGTCCTTTGTTCCATGTCCAGTTCGAACTGTTGCTTCTTAACCTGTATACAGATTTCTTAGGAAGCAGTTAAGGTGGTCTGGTATTCCCATCTCTTTAAGAATTTTCCACAGGAGTTCTGGTAGCTAGTGCTTAAAGGGCCCAAATTCCTAAATACCTTCCCAAAAAAAGGTTTTCAGAAATGGGTAAGGGAGAGCATTGTGAGTGTGTGATCAGTTCATGGATATTCTTTTGATAGGTAAGTGATGAGGTAACCAGGATCAACATCATCAAGCTTCTGGTTTCGACTGGTCTGGTGTCTACATCCTTGCAGTTAATATGCAGTAAACTTCTTCCATCTGGTGGTGCTTTTGGTATCTGCAACACAGCTCAAATGACATGATTCAGAATATTATCCATAGCTCTTGAGAAGGAAATAAAAGTTCTTGAATTTGTTTAATGGCTAAACAATTATTATTTTGTCTTGCTAACTCTTTTGTCTGTTTCTATATTTTCTCACTTCTCTGAATTAATTTATTCTTTGGAACTTGGGGGAGGCCTAGGATGCTAACATGTTTTTATGTAAATAAGGTAGGCAGAGGCCATAGGGTGGAGGAAAGTTCTGTCCTTGGAAGGTCTCTTTGGGTCCTGCTTGGTCACTTCCCTCTGTCCCCTTCCCCCTTTTTGAATACTCCTCAACTGTGAAGAGGAACAGGAATGGAACAGGAAATGGAATAAAATTTTAGAAATAGAAGTTAATTATAAACCTGCCAGAGGAATTCATTTTTAGTTTCCATTCTCTTCTCACCTTTCCCCAAATTTTGAGGTAATAAAGCAATGACTGCTCTGGCTGCTTCCTGCTGAAATGCGGTGTGGTCCTGCCTCAATTTGGGAAATGGACACAGTGTTGGAAATAGTCCCTAGACCCAAGCTTAGCACCAATACTTTGTATCACAAAAACGAAATACATTTCTCTTGATTGCTTTGTTATAGCGCCTGAACAAATATTTGAAAATTAGTAGGTAAGGTAAGGATAATGATCAAAATGCACTATGTGTTATTTTCTAAAAATAGTCTCCTATTTAGATGTCAACCAGGAAAGTAATTTTTCAGTATTTTCTCTTTATGTACCTTCTAGTAACCAAGTAACACCTTAAATTAGTCTAAATTTTGGTTTTAACTTTTTCAGGGGTATTAATCATATATCATAGGAGCTATTGGCCACTCCACATGCCTCTTTTTTTAAAATAAAAACACAATTTAAAGCAGTTTTATTATCTTATGCTATTCTGGCTAAAGAATCTAGTGTCTTCTTCTTTGAGGCAGTAGCTTGAGATAGTTCATTTGCCATTGCCATTCCTAAAGTAAGAGAAAGTTTTTATAATTACAAGACAAGATCTTGAGGCTGTCAGATTGCAGTTGGCAGCTGTTAGCAGATACTGTTTTGAGAACAGATGGTGGTATCTCTAAATCTGTTAAAGTTTAGGAACCTCAAGTTCTTGGTAATAAAATGTCTAAAACCATGTCCACAATGGCCATTAGCTTCATTTTTGATGTCTGAACCACAGTTACTCCATTTTAACTTTTAAACGTATTTTTTTCTTTTAATGGTTAAAGCATATAACAATGTATGTTTAAGAGGTCATAAGCACGCTGTTTTGTTTAGCCTAAAGTTTTTTTTTTTTTTTTTTTTTTTTAGCCTAAAGTTTTAATTAAAGTCTGTATAAGCCAGAAAGGTTTTCCCGTACTTAAGTATGTGAACATTTTCTCCATAATTTTGCCCTTTTGATTGCAAATTTTGCCGTAGAAAGCACTGATAATCAATATATTTGTTCCTCATTACCAGAGTGGTTGCTGCCTTCCATGAGTCCATCATATTCCTTGGTGCTAGGCCTACTTTTTATTTATATGTATATATTTGCTTAATTATCCATGTTTGGGGAAAATTAATCAGACATAGGAAACAAGTACAGAAATATGCTGATGGGGAAGTACTATACTTAGTATAGATGACTCTAAAGATGTGTCTATTAATTAACAACTTAAACCACAAACTTTAGCCAGAGATTAATTTAATCCTGAATATTGTTCAGGTCACAAAAACCTAAAATTCATTTGCATTAGTTTCTATTGTATCTAAAAATGTTTGATTTGCAAGCTTTTACTTTTCTTTACCAGCTAAACAGAGCTCATTTAAAAGTTAATTTTGATAAAAACTATCCAAAGAAAAGAGTCTGATGCTGAGAAAGACTGAAGACAGGAGGAGAAGGGGATGACAGAGGATGAGATGGTTGGATGGCATCACCAACTTGATGGACATGAGATTGAGCAAACTCCAGGAAATTGTGAAGGACAGGGAAGCCCAGGGTGCTGAAGTCCATGGGACTGCAAAGAGTCAGACATGACTGAGCAGCTCAACAACAACAACAAATCCAAAGAAAACATAGTATTTATAATATACACATATATTATATTATATTATATCCATACAGTAGAGACATCATAGCTTCATTTTTAAACTTCTTCATAAATCTGAGTACTTTAACACACATTTGTTTATAAATTTTACCTAATCTTCCCTCCTTACTGTAGTTCAGTTCAGTTCAGTCGCTCAGTCCTGTCCGACTCTTTGCGACCCCATGAAACACAGCACGCCAGGCCTCCCTGTCCATCACCAACACCCAGAATTTACCCAAACTCATGTCCATTGAGTCGGTGATGCCATCCAACGATCTCATCCTCTGTCGTCCCCTTCTTCTCCTGCCCTCAATGTTTCCCACCATCAGGGTCTTTTCAAATGAGTCAGCTCTTTGCATCAGGTGGTCAAAGTATAGGAGTTTCAGCTTCAGCATCAGTCCTTCCAATGAACACCCAGGACTGATCTCCTTTAGGATGGACTGGCTGGATCTCCTTGCCATCCAAGGGACTCTCAAGAGTCTTCTCCAACATCACAGTTCAAAAGCATCAATTCTTTGGCGCTCAGCTTTCTTCACCGTCCAACTCTCACATCCATACATGACTACTGGAAAAACCATAGCCTTGACTAGATGCACCTTTGTTGACAAAGTAATGTCTCTGCTTTTTAATATGTTGTCTAGGTTGGTCATAACTTTCCTTCCAAGGAGTAAGCGTCTTTTAATTTCATGGCTGCAATCACCATCTGCAGTGATTTTGGAGCCCAAAAAAGTAAAGTCAGCCACTGTTTCCACTGTTTCCCCATCTATTTGCCATGAAGTGATGGGACCAGATGCCATGATCTTAGTTTTCTGAATGTTGAGCTTTAAGCCAACTTTTTCACTCTCCTCTTTCACTTTCATCAAGAGGATCTTTAGTTCTTATTCACTTTCTGCCATAAGGGTGGTGTCATCTGCATATCTCAGGTTATTGATATTTCTTCCAGCAATCTTGATTCCAGCTTGTGCTTCATCCAGCCCAGCATTTCTCATGATATACCCTGTATAGAAGTTAAATAAGTAGGGTGACAATACACAGCCTTGGTATACTCCTTTTCCTATCTGGAACCAGTCTGTTGTTTCCTGTCCAGTTCTAACTGTTGCTTCCTGACCTGCATGCAGGTTTCTCAAGAGGCAGGTCAGGTGGTCTGGTATCCTCATCTCTTTCAGAATTTTCCACAGTTTATTGTGATCCACACAGTCAAAGGCTTTGGCATAGTCAACAAAGCAGAAATAGATGTTTTCCTGGAACTCTTGGTTTTTTTGATGATCCATCCAGTGGATGTTGGCAATTTGATCTCTGCTTCCTCTGCCTTTTCTAAAACCAGCTTGAACATCTGGAAGTTCATGGTTCACGTATTGCTGAAGCCTGGCTTGGAGAATTTTGAGCATTGTTTAAGTAATGTGTGAGATGGGTGCAATTGTGTGGTAGTTTGAGCATTCTTTGGCATTGCCCTTCTTTGGAATTGGAATGAAAACTGACCTTTTCCAGTCCTGTGGCCACTGCTGAGTTTTCCAAATTTGCTGACATATTGAGTGCAGCACTTTCACAGCATCATCTTTTAGGATTTGAAATAGCTCAACTGGAATTCCATCACCTCTACTAGCTTTGTTTGTGGTGATGCTTCCTAAGGCCCACTGGACTTCACATTCCAGGACGTCTGGCTCTAGGTGAGGGATCACACCATCGTGATTATCTGGATCGTGAAGATCTTTTTTGTACAGTTCTTCTGTGTATTCCTGCTGCCTCTTCTTAATGTCTTCTGCTTCTGTTAGGTCCATACCATTTCAGTCCTTTATTGAGCCCATCTTTGCATGAAATATTTCCTTGGTATCTCTAATTTTCATGAAGAGATCTCTAGTTTTTCCCATTCTATTATTTTCCTCTATTTCTTTGCACTGATCACTGAGGAAGGCTTTCTTATCTCTCCTTGCTATTCTTTGGAACTCTGCATTCAAATGGGTATATCTTTCCTTTTCTCCTTTGCTTTTTGCTTCTCTTCTTTTCACAGCTATTTGTAAGGTCTCATCAGACAGCCATTTTGCTTTTTTGAATTTCTTTTTCTTGGGGATGGTCTTGATCCCTTTCTCCTGTACAGTGTCACAAACCTCCATCCATAGTTCATCAGGCACTCTATCAGATCTAGACCCTTAAATCTATTTTTCACTTCCACTGTATAATCATAAGGGATTTGATTTAGGTCATACCTGAATGGTCTAGTGGTTTTCCCTACTTTCTTCAATTTAAGTCTGAATTTGGCAATAAGGAGTTCATGATCTGAACCACAGTCAGCTCCTGGTCTTATTTTTGCTGACTGTGTAGAGCTTCTCCATCTGTGGCTGCAAAGAATATAATCAATCTGATTTTGGTGTTGACCATCTGGTGATGTCCATGTGTAGTGTCTTCTCTTGTGTTGTTGGAAGAGAGTGTTTGCTATGACCAGTGTGTTCTCTTGGAAAAACTCTATTAGTCTTTGCCCTGCTTCATTCTGTACTCCAACGCCAAATTTGTCTGTTACTCCAGGTGTTTCTTGACTTCCTAGTTTTACATTCCAGTCCCCTATAATGAAAAGGACATCTTTTTGGGGTGTTAGTTCTAAAAGGTCTTGGAACACAAAGCGATGTTGGTGTCAGGATTTTCTGACCTTTCCCAACGGAAGTCTGACTTGGTTCTTGTCTCTAGGGAAAAGAACTTTGAGCCCATCTCTTCACAACAAGTTTTTTAAAAGTTAGTGTTAATTGAGCACCTACTCTGTGTCAGCCATCATGTGAAGCACTTTGCATGCATGATCTCAGTTTTCTCCACAATAAAATTGAACAGATGAAGAAACTAAGGCCAAAAGTAGTTCAGTAACTTGTCCAAGGTCATGTAACCTGCCCCTTTCTTACAGATTTCAACTCTTCTCAACCTGAGGCCGTTCACTGCCAGCAAATTACATGGAGGAAACATTCCTGATGGGATCTTGAGAAGGAACAACCTCAATCCCAACCTTCGGATCCTGCCTGGAGGAGGTATGTCTGCCAGGAGGAAACTAGCCTGGGGAGACCTTCCCAAGAGTATCTGGATAGAATTCCTGGCACACTGGTGTGGTTTACCTGGACAATTTGGCCTCAGCCACAAAACTCTCCCAGGCATTGTCTTCACTGAGCAGGAATTACAGTTCTTCCCTGTTTATTCTCTCCAAGAAATACTCAAACACGTCATCAATAAAGTTTTCGCTCTCTACACAGGAAAAAAAAAAAAAGATTAGAAGAAATTATGGTGGAACATAAATGGTATTGAGTTTAAAGTGGCTCAGCGGTAAAGAATCTGCCTGCAATTCAGGAAACACATGAGACATGGGTTCCATCCCTGAGTCAGGAGTATCCCATGGAGGAGGAACTGGCAGCCCACTCCAGTATTCTTGACTGGAGAATCCCATGGAAAGAGGAGCCTGGCAGGCTACAGTCCCTGAGGTTGCAAAAAGTTGGACACGACTGAGTGACTGAGCAAACAAGAACACACATAAAGTGGTTCAAGTTCACCTTCCTGAGCAAAAGTCATCTGGGGTACTGTTAATGGATTCACCTGGGGTTACAGGTAGACTGTTCCCCCTGACCCTAATTCATAAGTTGAAATCCTAACCCATCCTTCCCCCTGCAATGACTGTATTAGGAGATAGGGCCTTTAAGACAGTAATTAGCTAAAACAAAACTAAAAGTGCAGAGTCCTAATCCAATAAGATTGGTGCCCTTATTAGAAGAGACATCAGATTTCTTTCTCTCTCTCTCTATCCCATCAGCAGGAAGGCTTCTGAATTTTTCCCTTTTTCCTGCATCACTAAGGGAGAAAGGAAACTAGAACTTGCCTGGAGGGAACCCACAGAATTAACTCTATATTGATTGATTGGGGGGGGGAGGTGGGGGGGGAACAATTGAGCACCTGGGTATCTGCAGGGGCGCTTGAGATCAACAGGACCAGTATCTGCCTGAGGCAGTCACACCTGGTAAGCAGGTGTTTATATATGGGAGCACTGGGAAAATGCCCTAACACAGCATGGGGGAGGGGGGATTCTAGAGAAAGAGATTTCCACCTGAAACTAACACATTCTAGGTAGAGGGGACAGCAGCACACTAGGCACAACCTACTGTGTGGCAGGCACTGGCCCAGGACATGGATATTTCACACATGATATTTCACCCTCACGAACACATAGGGAAACATTATTTCCATTTTACAGGTGAGGTCAGTTAAGGAGCTCCAGGTCACACAGGTGGGATGTGGCAAAGGCCAGACTGGGGTTTAGTTCAGGGTCTGCTGACCCTCACAGAGCAGCTGGGTGGACAGAAGGGCAACAGCTAGAGGAAACAGCCTCTGTGGTGACCCCCCAGGGCCTGGGAGCAGGAGGAGGCTGAGACCAAGGGAGAGAGCAGGAGAAGCTCCAGGGATGCTGGGAGGCCACCTCCCCTGCCCCTCCTGGCCTTGGGGACTCTCTCTGCTGTCCCCCTTCCTGTCCTGCCCTCACTTCTGAGTCAGTTGCTAGATGATAGTGGGAGAGGAAGTGAGCACCTTAACTGATGCTTTCTTGAGAAAACCAACCCTATTTCCTTTTAGGTTCCCCAGAAAAGAGTCATCATGGGCAGAGGAAACAGGGTTGGCCCTCTCTTGTAGTCTTTCCTGAGTTACTAAGACTCTGGACTTCCTATAAAAGTCATCCAAAATAGACTTATTGTCAAGTGGAAATAAGTTGAGGTAGAAAAGAGCAGTGTGCTCTCAGCCCTTCCTGTGAACTCTGCATCCATCCAAATGGCCTTGATCACCCACCCTGGGCCACTGGGACCAAAGTCACTGGTGTCATTGTTGCCCTCATGGATAAGACTACAGGGACCTAGACATCACCAACTCAATGGACATGAGTTTGAGCAAGTTCCAGGCGTTGGTGATGGACAGGGAAGCCTGGTGTGCTGCAATCCATGGGACTACAAAGAGTTGGACACACAACTGAGTGACTGAAGTGAACTGAACTGAGACTATAAGGGTTGTAGGTGACATGCACAGAATGGCTAAGTGGTGGACTTAGGGGCCTCTCCCAGGTACTATGGGAGCAGAGCAGGGGACTTCCTGGGGATTTCTCGGACGAGCTCTTGCCAGGATTGGGCTTTGAAAGATGAGCATAACTTTGCCGGGTGGTAGGAGCAGGTGTTTCTGGAAGAAGGATATGAGGGAGGAAGCACCTGGAACCTGCATGAATGTGCCCCTCAGCAGCAGGAGTATGACCAGTATGCAGTGAGCAGCTGGTATCTTCTAGGACTGTGCCAAGTGCTGGCACTACAAAGGTGAATAAGGTTGGCAGGCTGGTGAGTGAGGGTAAATGGAGAGGGTGGAGGGGCTGGGAAGAAGACCATGGAGTGGACAGAGCACTATTGGCAAAGGACCTCACAGTCTGTTGGTGGCAGGTCTTCCTTCACAGAGCCCAAGGCACAATGTACTTGGACATGAAGGACTCCACAGGACAGGACTGGGTTTGTTTATCTAAGGGAGTCAACAGCGAGGATGGGATTAGCTCAGGGTGGGGCCTGGTGGGCAGGGTGTTTGTTTAATCTGAGCAACCCAGATGTAAGGGTGTTCATGTTCCCTTTTGCTTCTCCAGGTATATCTGGGCCCAGAGGGTGTGTGTGGTTTATTGCACAGCTGGTGGCTGCATCTGCAGAGCTGAGAAAAACTGGATCTTGTTCACACTCAGCCGGGGGAAGACTCCTGGATAAGCAGGGGGGTAGGACCCCGCCCATCTCCACATCCTCAGGACAACTATCTGAGAAAAGGATGATTGTCACTAGTTGACAGAAGAGGGAAACAGAACCTCAGAGAGATGAGGTCATGGCCAGAGGTGCAGGTTGAGCAGGAGCAGAGCCTGGATGTGGGGGCAGGTATGTCTGATGACTTCCTCCCACCCCCAAGGCCCTAAACAGTGCAGAGGGAGGTTGACACTTGCTCAGGTGGCCTCAGCTCAGGATGTGGACTCCTGAGACGTGAGCGGTGACCCCGGAAGGAAGCTGGATGTTGGGGGTGCTCAGCACTTTGGGAAATCTGGAGAAAGCAGATGGGTAGAGGATAGGAGAATCAAAGCCTCTTCTCCTATGGCCTGGCCACCTTGAGGCTGCCCCCAGGGTGAGGAAAGGGTTCCTTTTGAGATACAAGGAATCCAGGTTCATCACCACCCTGTCTCTGAGTGCCTGCTCAGTGCCAGGTCCTAGAGGGAAACTGAAGCCTGAGAGGGGAGGGGCAGGAGACCAAGTGGGAAAATGCAGGACATGTCCTTCCTGTGCTCTCTGGGCCCTCAGCTCAGGGCTGCCCATGATGGTTGATCAGGTGTGGGGAAGATGGTCCAGATGGAGGAAGTGAGAAGGGCTTACTACACAATGTCTGCATTATGATCCTGGTTTTGCAATATTAAGATAAAAAATCAAACTGTAGACACATTAGTGTAACAGGAGGGTTATAGGCTTAGATCTATGTGTTTAGACAGCGACTGCACTTTCAATTTTCACTTTCTCGCATTGGAGAAGGAAGTGGCAACCCACTCCAGTGTTCTTGCCTGGAGAATCCCAGGGACGGGGGAGCCTGGTGGGCTGCCGTCTATGGGGTAGCACAGAGTCGGACATGACTGAAGCGACTTAGCAGCAGCAGCAGCAGATAAACTTAGAAACTTGGGGGTTATTAAAATCATATTCTTGGGACTTCCTTGGTGGTCCAGTGGTTAAGACTACCTGCTTCCACTGAAGGGGTTGTGGGTTCAGTCCCTGGTTGGGGAATTAAGATCCCACATAGTGGGCAGTGCAGCTAAAAAAAGAAAAATAACAAAATAAAAACAGTGTGCAATTTGATCAGTTTAAATAAAAGAAAAGAAAATCACATTCCCTACTTACATACCAGTGTCAGAAGGCCTGGTCTTGGCCTCTACTCTGCCCAGAGAGCTGTGTCACCCTGGACAAGTCACCTCCCCAGGGAGTGTTGTTCAGTTCTCTTATCCATTTTTAAAAGCTGGTTTCAAACAACAAATAACACACAAGGGGATCCCCATAAGGATAACAGCTGATCTTTCAATAGAAACCCTTCAGGCTAGAAGGGAATGGCAGGACATACTTAAAGTAATGAAAGAGAATAATCTACAACCCAGATTACTGTACCCAGCAAGGATTTCATTCAGATATGAAGGAGAATTCAAAAGCTTTACAGACAAGCAAGAGCTGAGGGAATTCAGCACCACCAAACCAGCTCTCCAGCAAATGCTAAAGGATCTTCTCTAAACAGGAAACACAGAAAGGATGTTTCAACACGAACTCAAAACAACAAAGTAAATGGCAACGGGATCATACTTATCAATAATTACCTTAAATGTAAATGGGTTGAATGCCCCAACCAAAAGACAAAGGGTTGCTGAATGGATACAAAAACAAGACCCCTATATATGCTGTCTACAAGAGACCCACCTCAAAACTAGAGACACACACAGGCTGAAAGTGAAAGGATGGAAAAACATATTCCATGCAAACGGAGACCAAAAGAAAGCAGGAGTCGCAATACTCATTTCAGATAAAATAGACTTTAAAATAAAGGATGTGAAAAGGGACAAAGAAGGACACTACATAAAGATCAAAGGATCAATTCAAGAAGAAGACGTAACAATCATAAATATATATGCACCCAACATAGGAGCACCACAATATATAAGGCAAATACTAACAAGTATGAAAGGGGAAATTAACAATAACACAATAATAGTGGGAGACTTTAATACTCCACTCACGCATATGGATAGATCAACTAAACAGAAAATTAACAAGGAAACACAAACTTTAAATGATACAATAGACAAATTAGATTTAATTGATATTTACAGGAGTTTCCACCCCAAAACAATCAATTTTACCTTTTTCTCAAGTGCACATGGAACTTTCTCCAGGATAGATCACATCCTAGGCCATAAATCTAGCCTTGGTAAATTCAAAAAAATTGAAATCATCCCAGCCATCTTCTCTGACCACAATGCAGTAAGATTAGACCTCAATTACAGGAAAAAAACTATTAAAAGTTCCAACATATGGAGGCTAAACAACACGCTTCTGAATAACCAACAAATCACAGAAGAAATCAAAAAAGAAATAAAATTATGCATGGAAACGAATGAAAATGAAAACACAACAACCCAAAACCTATGGGACACGGTAAAAGCAATACTAAGGGGAAGGTTCATAGCAATACAGGCGTACCTCAAGAAACAAGAAAAAAATCAAATAAATCAACTAACTCTACACCTAAAGCAACTAGAGAAGGAAGAAATGAAAAACCCCAGGGTCAGTAGAAGGAAAGAAATCTTAAAAATTAGGGCAGAAATAAATGCAAAAGAAACAAAAGAGACCATAGCAAAAATCAACAAAACTAAAAGCTGGTTTTTCGAGAAGATAAACAAAATTGATAAGCCATTAGCCAGACTCATCAAGAAACAAAGGGAGAAGAATCAGATCAACAAAATTAGAAATGAAAATGGAGAGATCACAACAGACTCCACAGAAATACAAAGGATCATAAGAGACTACTACCAACAGCTATATGCCAATAAAATGGACAACTTGGAAGAAATGGACAAATTCTTAGAAAAGTATAACTTTCCAAAACTGAACCACGAAGAAATAGAAGATCTTAACAGACCCATCACAAGCACGGAAATCGAAACTGTAATCAGAAATCTTCCAGCAAACAAAAGCCCAGGACCAGACGGCTTCACAGCAGAATTCTACCAAAAATTTAGAGAAGAGCTAACACCTATCCTACTCAAACTCTTCCAGAAAATTGCAGAAGATGGTAAACTTCCAAACTCATTCTATGAGGCCACCATCACCCTAATTCCAAAACCAGACAAAGATGTCACAAAAAAGGAAAACTACAGGCCAATATCACTGATGAACATAGATGCAAAAATCCTTAATAAAATTCTAGCAAACAGAATCCAACATCATATTAAAAAGATCATACATCATGACCAAGTGGGCTTTATCCCAGGAATGCAAGGTTTTTTTAACATCCGCAAATCAATCAATGTAATACACCACATTAACAAATTGAAAGAAAAAAACCATATGGTTATCTCAATAGATGCAGAAAAAGCCTTTGACAAAATTCAGCATCCATTTATGATTAAAACCCTCCAGAAAGCAGGAATAGAAGGAACATATCTCAACATAATAAAAGCTATATATGACAAACCCACAGCAAACATTATCCTCAATGGTGAAAAATTGAAAGCATTTCCCCTAAAGTCAGGAACAAGGCAAGGATGCCCACTTTCACCACTACTATTCAACATAGTTTTGGAAGTTTTGGCCACAGCAATCAGAGCTGAAAAAGAAATAAAAGGAATACAGATAGGAAAAGAAGAAGTAAAACTCTCACTGTTTGCAGACGACATGATTCTCTACATAGAAAACCCTAAAGACTCTACTAGAAAATTACTAGAGTTGATCAATGAATATAGTAAAGTTGCAGGATATAAAATTAACACACAGAAATCCCTTGCATTCCTATACTCCAATAATGAGAAAACAGAAAGAGAAATTAAGGAAACAATACCATTCACCATTGCATCAAAAAGAATAAAATACTTAGGAATATATCTACCTAAAGAAACAAAAGACTTATATATAGAAAACTATAAAACACTGATGAAAGAAATCAAAGAGGACACAAACAGATGGAGAAATATACCGTGTTCATGGATTGGAAGAATTAATATAGTGAAAATGAGTATACTACCCAAAGCAATCTATAGATTCAATGCAATCCCTATCAAGCTACCAATGGTATTTTTCACAGAACTAGAACAAATCATCTCACAATTTGTATGGAAATATAAGAAACCTCGAATAGCCAAAGCAATCTTGAGGAAGAAGAATGGAACTGGAGGAATCAACCTGCCTGACTTCAGGCTCTACTACAAAGCCACAGTCATCAAGACAGTATGGTACTGGCACAAAGATAGAAATATAGATCAATGGAACAAAATAGAAAGCCCAGAGATAAACCCACGCACCTATGGACACCTTATCTTCGACAAAGGAGGCAAGAATATTCAATGGAGAAAAGACAATCTCTTTAACAAGTGGTGCTGGGAAAACTGGTCAACCACTTGTAAAAGAATGAAACTAGAACATTTCCTAACACCGTACACAAAAATAAACTCAAAATGGATTAAAGATCTAAATGTAAGACCAGAAACAATAAAACTCCTAGAGGAAAACATAGGCAAAACACTCTCCGACATAAATCACAGCAGGATCCTCCATGACCCACCTCCTAGAATATTGGAAATAAAAGCAAAAATAAACAAATGGGACCTAATTAAAATTAAAAGCTTTTGCACAACAAAGGAAACTATAAACAAGGTGAAAAGACAGCCTTCAGAATGGGAGAAAATAATAGCAAATGAAGCAACAGACAAACAATTAATATCAAAAATATACAAGCAACTTCTGCAGCTGAATTCCCGAAAAATAAACGACCCAATCAAAAAATGGGCCAAAGAACTAAACAGACATTTCTCCAAAGAAGACATACAGATGGCTAACAAACACATGAAAAGATGCTCAACATCACTCATTATTAGAGAAATGCAAATCAAAACCACAATGAGGTATCATTTCACACCAGTCAGAATGGCTGCTATCCAAAAGTCTACAAGCAATAAATGCTGGAGAGGGTGTGGAGAAAAGGGAACCCTCTTACACTGTTGGTGGGAATGCAAACTAGTACAGCCACTATGGAGAACAGTGTGGAGATTCCTTAAAAAACTGGGACTAGAACTGCCATATGACCCAGCAATCCCACTGCTGGGCATATACACCGAGGAAACCAGAATTGAAAGAGACGCGTGTACCCCAATGTTCATCGCAGCGCTGTTTACAATAGCCAGGACATGGAAGCAACCTAGATGTCCATCAGCAGACGAATGGATAAGGAAGCTGTGGTACATATACACAATGGAATATTACTCAGCCATTAAAAAAAATACATTTGAATCGGTTCTACTGAGATGGATGAAACTGGAGCCCATTATACAGAGTGAAGTAAGCCAGAAAGAAAAACAACAATACAGTATACTAATGCATATATATGGAATTTGAAAGATGGTAACGATAACCCTATATGCGAGACAGAATAAGAGACACAGATGCATGGAACAATTTTATGGACTCTGAGGGAGAAGGTGAGGGTGGGACGTTCTGGGAGAATAGCATTGAAACGTGTATATTATCATATGTGAAACAGAACACCATTCCATGTTCGATGCATGAGACAAGGGCTCAGGGCCGGGGCAATGGGATGATCCAGAAGGATGGGATGGGGAGGGAGGTGGGTGGGGGGTCCAGGAGGGGGAACACATGTAAACCCATGGCTGATTCATCTCAATGTATGGCAAAAACTATTGCAATGTTGTGAAGTGATTGGCCCCCAACTAAAATAAATAAATTTATTAAAAAAATAAAAATAAAAAAAATAAAAGAATCACAATAAAAGAATAATTTTTTAAAAAGGGAAATGAAGTTTTCCCCAAGGAATTCCATAACTTTTTAATTTTTAATAAACTAAAATTATTATTTAAAAAATAAATAAATAAATAAAAGCTGGTTTCAGTCTGCTCATATGGGTTTGTAGCTTCTCTGTGTGTTTGGGTATTCACCTTTATCTTCTCTAAGTATTGCAGACATTGTCTGCAGATCTCTTGCATTTTGACTTGGTTTACGGTGTCCTTAGCAATTTCTAATTTTTAAGAGGTCCAATGGTTTCTGGGATTTGTGTCTTGGTGAGACAGTTTTCCTCAAGTTAGCAGTATTTTTCCAGTATGTTTTGCATAATGTTTTCATTTCTTCCAGTATGTTTGTGGATTTTTTTCATTCTGGTTTACGTTTAGATCCCTTTAGGTTTCACTAATTGAGTAGAGCTTTTTGTTTCTTCTTCTTCCTCTTTTTCTTCTGCCTTCTACCTTCTCCCTCCTCCCTTTTTTCTCCTCCTCCTCTCCTGCTCTCCCAGACTCCCTACCTTCCTTCCTGCATGTCTGCTTCTTTATCCCCTTAAAGCACGATTTACTTAACAGGTACCTACTGCAATCAAAAAGGAATACACTGTTTTTTTCTGCCTTTAAAGAAGCCTCCAGTGCAGTAAGGCATTATTCAGATTTTAGCAGGAGCCCATGTCTTTCCACAATTCTCTCTTCCTCTTTCTCCTCCTGTAAAAATATCATGGCTGGAGTAAGGAAACATGAGGAAATACAGGTGTTTCCTGCCCCTGAAAGTACAGTATTCCTACAAAAGCTTTTCTAAACCAAGATGGCTTAGTGTGAAGAAGATATAGGCCTCACTTCACAGTTTACTGGCAGAGGGTGATCTTTTGGAAAGCAAGCGACACCCATAAATGAAGCACTCAGAAATCTGATGGCACTCAGAAAGAGCTTCTATCAAGACAGATAAGGAAAACAAATGGAATTACCCAACTGCAGGTAAAAGAGGTGTGGTGCTGTGTCTTCAAGAAGTTGGTGGTTTCATGTCCAGTAACGGGTCCCACACCTTGTATTCTAGCCAGGCTGTGCCTGGGAGGGTGGAGGGAGCCCCAGAGGCCCTGGAGCAGGAGGAGCAGCAGAGAAAAGACAGGGCACCTGCCCAGTGCTGGAGCTGAAGAAACTCCACACAAACAGACCCACAACCGGGAAAGTGTAAGATTCCAGGGGAGACTGGACAGGAACTGGGGGAGACAGCAGGGGAAGGAGGCTTTGGAGTGGGAACTCTAATTACAGGCAACATTTCACCTGGTGAGGCAGGTGGGGAAAGGCACTGCACGGGAGGGAGAGCCTGAGCGCAGTCCTGGAGGCTGGGGGGGATCAGAGTCCAGGGAGCTGGGAGTCCTCCAGGCCCCTCGACCAGGCCCTGAGAAGGCAGGAGGGTGAGGAAGACAGGAGTAGGAGCACCAGGAAGGCCTGGTGATGGGCTAAGGACTCTGCACTTGATCCTGCCTTAACCCCTCCTTTCCCTGCCCAGGGTGGATAACTTGCAGCCACATGGAGGGAGATGTGTGGTAAGAATCTCTGCCCACGTGGAGGGGAGGCCTCTGCATCTGGCCATATCGTTGGGTGGGGAGTCTTTTCAGGGTTCTCCTCTCTCCCACTGATAGGCTTTTCAGGCAGTGACCAGTCAGAGGCTAACAGAGGAGGATGCCCTGGATAGTAAGCCAGCAGCAGAAGCACTATCCAGCATCCACACCCAGATGAGGCCCCAGACAAGGGTCAGAACCAGGACAAGAAAGTCAGGGAAGGATGGAAGGATGAGGTCAAGGGTCCAAATGCATTTTCAAATGTTTGGCATCATCCAGGATCAGCCCTTTCTGTCCAAGTTCTCCTCCTCTCTCTGCCTTGGCTCTTGGTCCTTGTGTTCCACAATTTCAATTGGCTGCCCTGGTTCCTGGGGACCTACAGTTTCAAGGCAGAGAAGGAGGCAGGGGACCAGCCAGCTCTCCTCTCCCACGTGCCTGGAGACGGGCCTGTTTGTGTAAATTCTCTCCCATCCACACAGTCAGTGCCCATAGCCACCGCCACCAGGCATACTCCCTAGTAATCAAGCTGATGGTTACTCTTCTTGAAGGGAACCCTGGGCATTGCAGAGAGAAGGTGATAGAAAGAAAGATTCTAGGATCAGAGCTCAGGTTAGGGGGCTTGGGGGAAACTCTAAGGAAGTTGGGCCACTCTAGATTGGGTGCTGTAGAGAATGACAGGGGCAGTTTTACTAATGATTGTCTCAGTAACTCTATCTGTGGAGAGGGGAGACCAGAGCAAGGATAAAGGTGCAATTGGTAAATAAGGAGCAGTCATAATTTTCAGCCAAGGGAGGGAATGTGAAGACTCTGGGTTCCTGTCGCCGCCATCCCTGCTTTTTAATTACTATTATTGTTAGCAGCAAAGTGAGAAGAAGCCGGGTATGGGATCTTGAGCCCAGAGAGTGGGGTGGGATCTAGTTCTCCATGAACAAGGTTTCTGACCTTGGGCAAATCACAGAACATCTATGCTTCAGCTTCCTTAGCTGTAAACGGGGATACAGCGGTACACACCTCCTGGTTATCAGAACAATATGGATTATAATTTATAAAGTCTTAGAGTAACTACCAGTGCAGAGCAAAATCAGAAATACAAGCCACTCTCACGAGTAGCTGTTACTGTAACTATAAGGACCTTTACTAACATTTCAGTCAGGTCTCAGGAAGAGTACTCAAATAAGTACTCTTTTGCCTTCTTAAAATACTGCCTAAGTGTAATTAACATGCTTTCTTTTCTCATCTCGCAACACAAGATAGTCACAACCGGAACCAAAAGAAGTTCTCTCTATATACAGATCTGCTATTTGAAAAAATAACAGAGAACTGGCAAGACCAAGGATGGACACCATCACATATGATATGTGTGAATGTAAATTTGTACAGTTTCTTTGCATAACAAAGTAGCTTAAGTATGAAAAAATGTTAGGTGTTGATACCCCTGGATCCAGTCATTCTACTTCTAGAAATAGCTTAATGAAAGAATCTTAAAGGTAGGCAAAGTTTTATGCAAGAAGAGTATTCTTTGCACTGTTATTTACATAATGAATTAAAAACAGCCTGAAGTCCAACAATCCGGAGTGGATAACAAAGAGGACACCATTCGGGTCCTCAGCTGACCAGGGCTGGGCTGCAGGGATTGGAGTGGGGCTGGTGGGACTCCAGCAAGAAGATGTGTGGGATGAAGGCTATTGCAGAAGCGAGGAAGATGTGGGCTGTGGGAGCTACAGCACCGGGAACTTTATCAAGGCAGAGACTCGAGCACAGGGTGCATGACATCATTTTGCAATAAAGTCATTTTCCGATTAATATACATCCACAAATAGACATTTTTGTACATTAAAGCAAGTAGAGCATAGTCATCACAAACCTGGGATTTGGATCAGAAAGACTTGGGTTCAAGGCTGGGCTCCAGCAGAAATGTGAAAACTTGGACTGACCTAAGTTTAGGTGAGTTTTAGTAGCCTGCACGTCATAGACAGTGGATCAATATCACCTATAACCAATTAGTAACACAAGCGTCCCCAACCTCACGTAATTTTCAGAGTATTCCCTTCCTGCCTGTTCTTCTGTCTCTGGCTCCTGTAACTTCGCAGATAGCTGTCTCCTGTCTGATTATCCTCTCCTTGTGCCCCAACAGGAGAGCAGGACTCTGGCTGGGGAGGACAGCGGGAGGATGAGTAACTTTCCTTTACAAGTGATCTGCAGAGCCTAGGGGACAGAGAACCATGCTGGGTTAAGTCCATGGTGGTATTGGTGGCTGTCCCAGGGGAAACCACCTAGGACCTCACCCCTTGCTGCTCCCTACAGCCACTGCTCATGCGTGATCAAACCCACAATCTGTTTTCTCTTCCCACAGCCTGACACAGACGGGTGAGCTGAAGGGAGATCTCTGGGACCCTGCTGCTGCCACCATGAGCTCAGAAGATCCCAGGGACCGCTCAGGTAGTCAGCCACATCGTCTCTGGCAGGGTCCTACTTGTGACCCAGAATTGAGGGTGGTGGCTCCAGGCGAAATTAACCTGCCGAGTAATCAAGAACCAAGAAAGGCGTGGATATGCATCCCCCAGAAGGCAAAGGGGAGTCCCCTAACACTCGGTGGTCTGTCCCCACAGCCTCTTTCCTGGTCCTCTCCTCAGGGAGCCACAGCCAAGATGCTAACTTCCTCCCCCTGCCTCCTGACCCCCAGCTAATGACTCAGAAATGAGGCCAGGACAGCCCATGGAGTGGGGCGGGCACAGCAGAGGAAGTCCCCAAGGCCAGGCGGGACAGGGAGAGGAGGTCCCCTGGAGCTTCTCCTGCCCTCTCCCTTGGTCCAAGCCTCCTTCTGCTCCCAGACCCTGGGGTGTCAACCCAGGCTGTTTCCTCCACCTCTCGCCCTGCTTCCCAGCCAGCTGCTCTGTGAGGATCAGCGGACTCTAAACTGAACCCCAGTCTGGCCTTTGCTGCCTCCCACACCTGTGTGACCTGGAGCACCTTACCTGACCTAACCTGTAAAATGAGAAGAATATTTCCCTATGTTGTGATGAGGACCAAATATAATGTGTGTCCATGGCCTGGGCCAGGGCCTGCCACATAGTAGGTCCTGCCTAGTGTGGTGCTGTCCCCTCTACCTGGAATGTGTTAGTTCCAAGTAGAAACCTCTCCCCTTCTCTAGAATCCCCTCTCCCCTGTGTTGTGTTAGGGCACCTGCCCAGCACTCCCATATATATATACACCTGATTATCAAGTGACTGCCCCAGGCAGGTACTAGTTCTATGTTCTCAAACACCCATGCAGACACCCAGGTGCTGTTATTCCTCCACCCACACCCACCCTAATCAATCAACACACAGATCTAGTGCTGTGGCTTCCCTCCATGTGAACCCTGAGTGCATTTCTCCCTTAGTGATGCATGAGAAAAAGAAAACCTAAGAACACTTAATACTTCAGGGAAGAGAGAGAGCGGAAGATATCTGACGTCTCTTCATTTAATAAGGACACTGATATTACTGAATTAAGGCCCCACACTTAAGGCCTCATTTCACCTAATTACTGCCTTAAAGCCCCCTATCTTTTAATATAGTCATTGCAGAGTGGGTGGGTCTGGGTGTTAACTTATCAATCGGGGCTGGTGTATACAGTCCACCTGAGACCCCAGATAAATCCATCAACAGCATGCCAGATGAATGCTGCTCAGAAAGGTGAGCTTTAACCACTTTTACTCGATACTGTTTACATCACACCATAGTTTATTAGAATCTTCAATTTTTATTTTTCTGTCTAGAGAGCCAAAGCTTTTTTGAGGATGTCATTGAGTATTTCCAGGGGAGTGTGAGATGGGAACACCTGCAATTCCTCCTCACTGAAGACAAACCCTGGGAGAATTTTGTGACTGAGGCCGATTTGTCCAGGTAACCATGCAGGTACAACAGGAATGTCACCAACATGCCCCCAGGAAGATTCTCCCAGGCTAGTTTCTTCCAGGCAGGATCCTATAGTTGGGGTCGAGAATGTTCCTCCTCAAGATCCTATGTGGAATGTTTCCTCTGTGTTATTTGTTGGCAGTGAATGACCTTGGGTTGAGAAGAGACAAAACCTGCAAGGAAGGTCAGGTTGTATGACTTTGGATAAGTTGCTGAACTACTCTCTGCTTCATCATCTGTTCAATTTTATTGTGAGGACACTGAGATCATGCATGCAAGTGCTTTTCATGATTGCTGACACAGAGTAGGTGCTCAATCAATGTTAATTTTAAAATAAGCTTGTTGGGAAGAATCAGGGACCTTCTTCCTGGAGATAAGAACCAAGAAGGACTTCCTTTGGGTCAAGTTGGAAAATACTGACCCGAACATCATTTTGTATTCCTGGGGATTCCGACTAGAACTCCTTGATTCCCCATCTTAGTAATTATACCAACATTGCAGGTCCCTGCTGGCCAATAAGGCAGAGAGGCTGGAGGGGAACTGGTTGGACCTGGTGGGATCCTGGATCTAGCCCTGCCCAACTCTGGGCCTGTGGGTTTAAGACTTTGAGTCTCAGATTTGTTATGTGTTACGTGTCCAGTGGGAATAGCAATTCAATCTGATGGACTATGGTGGTGGCCTCAGAGTGAACTGCAGGTCAGAGGTGGGGAAGCAAGTGCAATCATGTCGTCCAAAGGCCAAGGGAGGCCTGGACCAGGGTCAGACCCAGGGGTCAGGGTAGAGCAGAGGGTCCAGGTTGGAAGACTAGTAGGCAGGCTTGGGCAGCAGGGCCAGGACCAGAGTGAGGACAGTGGGCCCCGAGGACACAGAACTGAAGGGGCTGTGACTCTAATAGAGGTCCCGTGAGGGGGGGGGTCATTTCTTCCCTCCCTGATAGGATCCCCTCACGCTGTGCTAGAGGGCCCCAGGTGACCCTGCCTGCACATCCTGCCTGGGAGCTGGCTTCTCTCTCCATCTGGGACCGTCCTCTAGTCTACGTGGAGCCGCCCTGATGGTGGGAAGGCCGTGTGGCTCAGTGAGCCCTTCAACGTCACAGTGAGTGGCTGTGATTGTGTGTCATTTGAGGGCTTCTAAGGAGCCTCACGCGTCCCCACCAAAGAGGAAAATGCTTCCTCCACCAGCTGTGCAAGTGCCGGTCTCTTCAGGCTCAGCCATTTAGATGGATGTTTCCTCAAGTCTCTTGAATCTTTAGAGGTTCCATAAAGTTGCCCACAGCCTTGGGGTGCAGGCTCATGAAGCTGTCACAAATTAACATGTGACCCCTGAGAGGTCAGGGGTGCTGGGTGCTGGGTCAGGAGTCAGTGAGGTGGGCCGGAGGGGCCACAGGGAACAGGGCTCACAGCACACCTTCTGCTTCCCAGTCAATATGGGCAGTGGACAGACACAGTGTCCTTCTGCTGAGAAGGCCAAGGGTATCAGGCTTGGGTGAGAGCAGATACCAGGCAAAATGATTGTTAAGCGTCCTTGTAGCTGAGTTTTGATTAAAAATAAAATAAAATTCTAGGCACACAGTTAGCCAGTCTGAAAAGTATGAGGATACAGTCCCAGGACTGTCCTTATATTTGTCATCAAGGCCAAATTTGGGGGACCCCATAACCACCTTCAGATTCTAGAACTCCATAGAAAGATGCACAGACTCACTTAAAGCTTCAGGATCCCAGTTATGGTTTATAACAGGGAAGGATGCAGTTTCCCATCAGCCACAGGGCAGAGTCTGGGCAGGTTTCACACACGAAACTTCCATTGTCCCCAGGATGCATTACTGCCCTGGATTCAGTGTGGCAGGACACACGGAGCACTGCCCTCCGGGGACCCTCACCCTATTTAACAACAAATTACCCTGACCTGTCATCTCCAGCCCCTCCCAGAGGTGAGACTAATGCCCTAGAGCCCAGCTCCTCCAGAGGACAGAACTGATACCATGTGACCCAGAGGCCCATCACATATCAACTTGTCAGACTGTCCAGTGGCCAAAATCCCAGGCAGGCGAGGACATTCTTATCAGCCAGAATATTCTTGGGGCCTAGGGACCACATCCTAACAGCCAAGAGCAAAGAACAAGTGGACTCCTCACTATACACTAAGGTCCTTGAGTGAAGGGTTTTCTGCTCTCATCCCACTTCTCTTTGTTTATCTCTGAAGTTCCCATTTTACACACATTTTGGAAGTGATGGTATTGGTCTGCCTTTGAGGTGTCTTTATCAAATATCTTTCTTAAGTTAAAGGTATCCTAAGATGACCTTTGCTTATTTATTCCATGATTGAATAAGTACATGGAGCACTAACAATATCCAAATGAGGGTTTAAGGTTGGAAAAATTTTTACATTAGTAAAATTCTTGTGATTTACAATAAAATCTCTGTGGTTTATGCAGGATAGAGCTTGTTGAGCCTGTTTCATAAACAAGCAAACTGTCTTTCTAAGCCTTTAATGTTCATTGTTACAGGGAAGAGGCAGATGTACTACGTGAATATCTGATCAAGCTGCAAACAGTCTTGGCCAGGGAGGACCAAGACAGGCTTCAAAAATACCAGCAGGAAAAGGAGAGGTTTTTGAAGGAGTTTCCTCAGGTAAAACAGGAGCTGAAGGAGAGCATAAAAAAGCTCAATGAGCTCGCAGACAATGTTGACAAGGTGCGCAGGGACTGCACCATCTCCAAGGTGGTAGCCTCTTCCACCAGTGTTGCGTCTGGCACCCCGGGCATCCTAGGCCTGGTTCTGACACCCTTTACAGCAGGCCTCAGTCTGGGACTCTCAGCCACTGGAATAGGGCTGGGAGCAGCAGCTGCTGTAACAGGTTTGTCCACCATGGTGGTGGAAAATGTAAACATGTCATCAGCAGAAATCCAGGCCAGTCTCCTTGACACAGCCAAAATAATTTCCTATGGAAGTGATCTCTATAAACTTAAAGACTTTGGGAGGCATATTCGTGCCATCAGGGTGGCCAGAGGCAACCCTCAATTAGTAGCCACTGCTCAGCGCTATATAACCACCGTGCGAGTCTCTGTCCAAAGTGCCCAACAGGTGAGAAGACATTTTGAAGGCACAGCTCTGGCAGTGACTAGGGCAGCCCGCATCACAAGGGGAGTCATGGCAGGTTTATTCTTTGCACTGGACGTGTACTCCCTTGTGAAAGACGCACAGGACTTGCAGGAGGGGACAAAGACACCATTGGCTGAGAACATGAGGCAGAAAGCCCAGGAGCTTGAGAAGAATTTGGAGGAGCTCACCTGGATCTATGAGAGTCTGCAATAGGGCCCGACTGGGCCACCCCTAGACCAATGCAGGGACAGGGAACATGTGCAGGGTCAAAGGGAGAAACCACTTATTTTGGACTGAAGAAGACACTGAGGGCAGAATAAGGGAGAGACAGGGAAACTAGCAATGAGAGGCCAGGAATAGGGGAGCTTTGAAAATGGGAGAAAGCCAAAGAGTTAGGATTGTAGAGATCCAGCACAAGTAGCAGGGGCTCCTCTATCGCCCTCCCCAGGGTTTGATATTCCAGCAAGAAGGGTTTCCCCCTGGTGATGGTCTCTAGCCCTACTTCTCCAACCTCATCTCACCTTTGAACTCAGTAGGTATTGACTTGTATTGTTTCCATGTTTTATTAAAGTATAGTTGATTTACAATATTGTATTAGCTTCAGGTGTATAGCAAAGTGATTCAAATATACATGGATCTATGTACATATTTACCCTTTTTTAATTTTTTATAAGTTCTTCAGTTCAGTCCAGTCACTCAGTCGTGTCCGACTTTTTGCAACTACATGGACCGCAGCATGCCAGGCCTCCCTGTCCATCACCAACTCCTGGAGTTTACTCAAACTCATGTCCATTGAGTCGGGGATGCCATCCAACCATCTCATCCTCTGTCATCCCCTTCTCCTTCCGCCTTCAATCTTTCCCAGCATCAGGGTCATTTCAAATGAGTCAGCTTTTCACATCAGGTAGCCAAAGTATTGGAGTTTCAGCTTCGGCATCAGTCCTTCCAATGAATATTCAGGACTGATTTCCTTTAGAATAGACTGGTTGGATCTCCTTGCAGTCCAAGGGACTCTCAAGAGTCTTCTCCAACACCGCAGTTCAAAAGCATCAATTCTTCTGCACTCAGGCTTCTTTATGGTCCAACTCTCACATCCATACATGACTACTGGAAAAATCATAGCTTTGACTATAGGGGACTTTGTCGGCAAAGTGATGTCTCTGCTTTTTAATACGCTGTCTAGGTTGGTCATAAGTTTTCTTCCAAGAAGCAAATGTCTTTTAATTTCATGGTTGTAGTCACCATCCACAGTGATTTGGAGCCCAAGAAAATGAAGTCTGTCACTGCTTCCATTTTATCCCCATCAAGGAAGGCCACATGATGCCAAATTCTTTCCCCACTCATGGAAGACAGAGAGATGTGAACACAGCAGAGTGGGCCCCAGAGTCTCTGTGAAGGAAGAGTTCAGGCAGCTTTCCCCTGAGGTGGGGCTGTTGCAGAAGTGAGTTGACACTTGATGCCAGTCACAGAGGGTCCCCACTGGCCCCGCCAGACTGAGCTCCTTGTGGCTCCTAGGAACTAGGGCCTCCGAGCTCACTTCTTTGACAAGAGATAATTGATGTTTATGACTCATCTCAAGCTAACAGGGAGCATTTATGGAAAGAAAATACATTTTTAGACTATTGGAAGGTTTAAGGATTTCTCTTCCTCTAAGGAAATGGCATAGTCCAGAAAACAGACTGACCAGCCAGTTTCCCCATTTGGGGGCAGGTCTGAACCTTAGTTTTCCCAGGTGACATTGAGATAGTAAATGTTTTCATCACAGGGCTGTGGTAGCTTGCACGATGGTGTGTGTGAAAATGTTTTACAGACTGTAAAGGCTTCAGGTGCTGCTATGTTTTCCCACAAAGGTTCAGCTTTTTAAGAATTTGTTTTAATTTTTGAAAATCATCAAATTTACCATTTTACCCACTTTTAAGTGTACAGTTCAGTGGTATTAAGGACACTCACATCATTGTACAACCAGCATCACCATCCATCCACAGAATATTTTACATCAAAAATGAAACTCTGTCCCAATTATATACTAATACCTCATTCTCCCTCCTCTCCACCCCTGGCAAGCACCAGTGTACCCTTGATTTTTATGAATTTGACTCCTCTCAGGACCTCATGTGAGTGGAATCATACAATATTTGTCCTTTGTGATGGGATTTTTTTCTTTCTTTTTTACTTCCTGTGGTAAAATATACACAATGTAAAATTTACCACTTAACCATTTTTAAGTGTACAGGTGAGTGGTATCAAATACATTCATATATTGTGCAGCCATCACCATCATCCATCTCCATATTCTTTCTTCCTGAAACCTGAGCTCCACTAGACCGTAACTCCCCCTCCCCTTCCCACAGCCCCTAATAACCACCACCCTATTTTCTGTCTTTATCGGTTTGCCTACTCTGCAAACCTAATAAAAACAGAAAATATAATAAGTTTTTTGTAACTGTTTTATTTAACTGAACATAATGTCTTCAGGGTGCATCCAGGATGTAACATGTGTCTGAATTTTATTCCTTTTAAAATAATTTTTTAAAAAAGAACTTTCTTTCTTTTTTAAGTGAGTAATAGTCCGTGGTATGTATAGACAGAATTTTTCTTATATTATTTTTCTTTCTTGCACACTTTGGCTATTGTGACAAGAGCATCCTGGCAGTGAGTGGCCGAGACCAGTTCCCCTGAGGTCACCTGTGCTGTCAGCCTAGAGGGGATCCCCTGTGCTCTGCCCCGCTGGTGCCCATCTCCATCAGCAGCTCTGACGACTCTAAAGCCCTCTGGTCACATGCTCAGTCTGAAGCTCCCTACTCACTCCCAGTGATCCTATGAAAAGCGACAAGGACATGCAAGTGGGTCGTTGTAGCCATCCTGGGGTACTTCTCTTGTGATGTTGGGGTCAAGTGGAGCCCAATTTTACCGTCATTGAATCTTTAGGATCTCCAAATGGGGTGGCCTCAGCTCATGTCCCTGGATTTAAGCCTTGCTGAATCCTCACCTTGATTTGAGTCTGTAGCTCCCATGGTTGCTCTCCCATGAGCTTGTGTTTATTGAGTCCATGATGGTCTGGTGTCTATTAGGCATTCTCAGCAGAGGACCTTCATGACAACTGGACACAGCTCCTCTGGATTAGCTGAGTTCTGCATCTCAGGGTGGTTTTGCTTAACTTCCAGATAAACTCATGCTAGTGGGAGAGAGAAGAATTGGTAGGAGGGAGTTTACTGGGGGGAAAATGATTTAAAGGAAGGAAAAAAAAAAAGGAACTTTAAACAAAGAGTGGCGTTTACAATAGGCAGTGACAACCTTGGTTTGAATCTTGGCTCCTCCCCTGAGTTGCTGGAAGAAAGCCCCCTCCTCACCCCTGCCATCAGCTACCTTACTGCAAAAATCAGGTCAGATTCCTGGTCTGTGTTCCAGGGTAATTGTAAAACCAAACTGTAGAGTGTGGTCCTCATGGAGTAACACCCATCACTTCTCTGTCCCTCCCTCTAAGATGGGGAAGGTGACCATGATGACCGGGGCCATTTTCTGGGATGAAGCACCGCTGATGGAAGGGCAGGTGGGCCTCCATGGGGGTCCAGCCCCACTGGGGCAAAAAAGAAAAGTCCACCAGGACTCTCAGGCTGTAGGACCTTTTCTTCTGTTTCTTTATCTGAAAAATGGAGCTGACACTTCCTAGACCTGATGTGAGAGTAAAACAGAAAAGGTATGGACAGAGCCTGCACAGAGGGTGGCTAATGCTGAGCCTTCCATACACTTTGGCTCTTTGCTCAGGAACGAAACAGAAAATAAGACTGGTTTTCTGTTGTTGACTTTTGAGTTGCCAGGTCACTAGTCTTCCTGTAAAGATCGTCCATTCTGAGAAAAGAAATCATGCAACTAAAACTAATCCAGGGTAGAAAATAGCAACATGCTCTCAGCCCTTCCCACAAACTTCACATCCATCCAAATGACTCTGACCACCAGGCTGGGCCTCCTCAGGTTACTGGGACCTGAATCAGGCACTATTTCTGTGCCTGTCAGCAGGGCCAAGTCTAGAAGGACTTGATCAAAAGGAGTGGGGGTGGGGCATGGACAGAGAGGCTGAGGGGTGGCCTTAGGCCCCTCTCCCAAGTACCACGAGAGCAGAGCCGGGAACAGGGGACTCTGCAGGTGAAGTCCCGGAGGACTTCCCAGAAGAGGTGATACCAGCCTCTGGCTTTACAGGGTGAGTATGATTTCTCCAGGTTCGATGCAGCAGGTGTCCCTGGCAGAAGGACCTGCGTGAACAAACCCTAGAAGCCATGTGGATGTGACCCCCAGCAGCAGCAGTATGACCAGTATGCGGTGAGGAGCTGGTGTGTCCTAGAACTGTGCCACGTGCTGGTGGCGTGAAGGTGAAGAAAGCAGGCAGGCTGGTGAGTGGGTGGGTGGGGAGGGCTGAGGGGGTGGAAAGACGGCCATGGGGTGGGGGAGTGGTTGGCCAAGGGACTCATGGTGTGTTGGTCTCCTTCAAGGAGCGGAGGCAGGATGGGCTGTGTCAGAAGGACGTGGGATGTCAGGGCTGGGGTTGTTTCTCTGAGGGGACAGCAGGAGGGTGGAAATGTTCTGGGCAGGGCCTGGTGGGCAGAGTGTTGGTAACTTGAGCCACTCAGAAGTGAGGGTTTCACTTTCCCTTTTGGTTCTCCGAATATATCTGGGCCCAGAGGGTGTGTGTGATTATTGCAGAGACACACAGAAGGCGGCTGCATCTACTGAGCTGAGAACAACTGGATCTTGTTCACATTCAGCCAGAGGAAGACTCCTGGGTAAGCAGGGGGTGGGTAGGACCCCCACCCATCTCCCCATCCTCATGACAACTGTCTGAGAAAACCTTGATTGTCACTAGTTGACAAAAGAAGGGAAATGGAAGCTCAGAGAGGTGAGACTAAGGCCTAAAGGACAGAGCCCGGATGTGGAAGCAGGTGTATCTGATGGCTTCCTCCCACCCCAGCGACCCCTAAACAGTGCAGAGAGAGGTAGAAGCCTGCTCAGGTGGTCTCAGCTTGGGATGTCGACCCCTGAGACATGAGCAGTGACCCCAGAAGGAAGGTGTATGTTGTGGGTGCTCAGCCTTTTGGGAAATTTCAAGAAAGCTGAGGGGATGGAGGAGGGCAGTGGGGCTAGAGAACTTCCTCTTGGTGGGCTGGCCACCTTGAGTCTGCCCCTGGGTGCTGTGTTGGGGCTGATGTGAGCAAACGGTTTCTTTTGAGTTACAAGGAATCTGGTTGCATCATCCACCCTGTCTCTGAGTGCCTGCTCAGTGCCAGGTCCTGGGGAAAAATGAAGGCCTGAGAAAGGAAGGACAGGAGACCAAGTGGGGAGACGCAGGCCTTGCTGCACAATGCCCACATTATGATACAGGTTTTACAATCTTAAGACAAGAAACCAAACTGTAGATACATCAGTATAACAAGAGGGGCGTGAGATTAGATCTATGTGTTTATAAAGGTAGAGACAAACCTAGAAATTTCTGGGTTATTAAAATCACATTCCACTCCCCTCCCTTACATACCCATGTTAGAAGGTCTGGACTTGGCCCCACTCTGTCCGTGGAGAGCTGTGTGACCCTGGGCAAGTTGCCTCCCCGGGAATTGCCATCTCTTACCCATTTGTGAAAAACTGCATTCAGTCTTTTCACGTGGATTTTAGGCTCTCTCTGTGTTGGGAATGTTCATCTTTGTCTACTATGAATATTGCAAACAGTGTCTTCCGGTCTCTCATTCTTTTCTGACTTGGTTTGTGGCATCCTTTTGAAATATTTAGTTTTTAAGAGGTCAAATAAATCAGACCTTCCTTATGGCTCCAGCAATTGTGTCTTGATGAGAATGGTTTCCCCAACTCAAAATTATTTTTAGCATTTTTTCTACTATGTTTGTAGTTTCTTTTTCTTTTCCATTTTCATTTAGATCCTTTGGAATTGATTGATTGATTGATTAGAATCTTTTTGTTTCTTCCTCTTTCTCTTCGCCCCCTGCCCCTTCCTTTTTTTCCTTCTTCTCCTTCTCCTCATTCAAGCAGGACATGTTTAAGTGGTACTTTTCTCAGTCAAAGAGTAGCACACCCATTTCTGTGCTTTCAAAATTGTCTCCATTGCAGTCAGGAAATGACTCCACGCTTTTCCTCTCAAAGTCCCAGGCAGCAGTTTGGGAGCAGAGAGCGAGAGACTGGAGGAAGCTGGGCCCCACACCCAGACCAGACCTGGACTGGACATTCTGTGGGAGGGGAGGTTTAGGAATGTCCTGCTCAAGTCTTCAAGTCTCAGGATAGTATATCAGATTTCAGGTAAGCCTCAGGTTTTTCCACAGTTCTCTCTTACTCTTTCTCCTCTTATAAAAATATCATGGCTGGAGTAAGGAGACATGAAGAAATACAGGTGTTTCCTGCTACCTGAGAGTACAGTGTTCATACAAAACTTTCTTAAACTAAGACGGTGTAGAGCATGGACCATGTAGGTCTCACATCCTCTTTTACTGACAGAGGGTGATCTTCTGGAAAAGGGTGGGATGCCCATAAATGGAAACGCTCAGAAATCTGATGGCACTCTCTATCAGAAAGAGCTTTTATGAAGACAGACAAGAAAAACAAGTGGAATTACTCAACTGTAGGTAAAAGAGGTGTAGTGCTATGTCTTTGAATCTGGTTGTTTCATGCCCCTGTAACAGGTCCCACACCTCATATTTTAGCCAGGCTGTGCCCAGAAGGGTGGAGGGTGCCCCAGAAGCCCTGGAGCAGGAGGAGCAGCAGAGAAGAGACAGAGCCCCCACCCGGTGCTGGGAGCTGAAGAAACTCCACACAAATAGACCCACCAGCAGGAAAGTACAAGATTCCAAGGGAGACTGGAAGGGAATTAGAGGAAGACCACAGGCGGAGTAAGGTTTTGAGATGGACCTCCAAGGACAAGTAACATTTCAGCTGGTGAGACACGTGGGGAAAGGCCTTGGAGGGGCAGTCTGAGCAAAGGCCTTGAGGCTGGGGGGGAATCAGAGTCCAGGCAGCTGGGAGCCCTCCAGGCCCCTCAACCAGGCCCTGTAGAGTCAGTAGGGTGAGTGAGACAGAGCTGGAGCATGAGGAGGGCCTGGTGATGGGCTAAGGACTTTTAATTTGATGCTGCCTTTACCTCTCCTATCCCTGCCCATACCATAGAGTATGAGCTGTACCACGTGGAGGAAGAGGTTTGGTAGAATCTCTGTCTGCCTATGTGGAGGGAAGGGCTCTGTGTCTGGCCATGCAGTTGGGCAGGGACAGGCTTCTCTAGGATCCTCCCCTCTCCCACTGGCAGCCTTTCCAGGAAGTGACCAACCAGAGGCTAACAGAGGAGGACACCCAGATAGTAATCCAGCAAAAGGGAGCACCGTCCAGCATCCACACCCAGCTGAGGCCTCAGACAAGGGTCAGGACCAGGACAAGAATGGCAGGGAAGGATGGAAGAATAAGTCAAGGGTCATGATGCATTTGCAAGTGTTTGGCGTCATCCAGGATCCAGCCCTTTCTGCCTGAGCCCACCTCTTCTCTGTGACTTGACTCCTCATTCTCATGTTTCATGATTGCAATTGGCTGCCCTGGCTCCTGGGCTCCTGCAGATTCTAGGAAGAGAAGGAGGTAGGAGACCAGTGAGCTCTCCTCTCTCACCTGCTTGGAGGTGAGTCTGCCTGTGTGAATTCTCTCCCACCCACACGGTCAGTGCTTCCAGCCTCTGCCACTGGGCATATTCCCTAGTGAGCAACCTGATGGTTACTCTTCCTCAGGGACAACCCTGGGGATCAGAGAGAGAAGCTGTTAGAAAGAAAGATGCTAGGATGGGGCTCAGGTGAGGGGATCTGAGGGAGACTGTAAGGAAATGGGGCCACTCTAGATTGGGTGCTGCAGAGCAATGGGGTCAGTTCTACTAGTGTGAGTCTCAGTAACTCCCTGTATGGAGACCAGAGTGAGGATAAAGGTATAATTGGTAAAGAAGGAGCAGTCACGCTTTTCAGCCAAGGGAGGGGGTGTGGGGTTGGTGAGGGCACAGTGATGGGTGTTTGCTGTCTCCTTCGCTCCTACTCTCAGGGTGACCCTGTGTGAGGCTGGAGTTCTGTGAGAGCCTTTACATACAACAGAAGAGCATTGCCCTCTTGTGATATCAGGCCAGCTTTGGGATGCCAGGGCTTGTTCTTTCTTTCTCAATTCTTTATAAACATTCATGTAAATAAACAGAAAGGAGTATACCTATAAACTTCAAGACCCCTCTTCTTTTTAAATTTAATCAACAATGAAATATTTCCCATTATACTTACTTTTCTTGGCAACATAGAAAGAAAAGAAATATACTGACTCAGTCATGTCCAACTCTTTGTGACCCCATGGACTGTAGCCCATTGGGCTCCTCTGTCCATTGGATTTCCCAGGCAAGAATACTGGAGTGGGTTGCTATTTCTTTCTCCTGGGGATCTTCCCAACCCCAGGACTGAAGCCATGTCTCTTGAGTGTTGCGTCACCTGCATTACCACTATTGCACTTTTTAACCTTTATGTCTCCCTTTTTGACCACACTTTATTTAAAGTATTCTCATTTGAATATTATTTTGAACTCATGGCCTTTCACAGACTCAGCTTGGCCCAATGAAACATCTTTATAGTAATCATTATCTTTTATTATTATTATTTATGTGGGTGCCCCTTCTGACCACTCCTCTGATCATCTTCAAGAGCATCCTTGCCTTTGCAGGAGCAGAGATGCCAGCCTGTGGGATTCACCTCCCCTGCAAGGGGTCTTCCTTCCTTTGAGTAGACGGAAGCCCATGGGTGCACATGTGGGTGGGCAAGATGCTGCTGGACAATGTGTCTGTTTAGGGTTACTGTTCACTCTGATTATTCTGGTTAAATCCCAGTTACCATCCCTACTTAGAGAATTTAGAGGGCTTCCTTAGTGGCTCAGAAGGTAAAGAATCTGCTCGCAATGCAGGAGACCTGGGTTCCATCCCTGGGTTGGGAAGATCTCCTGGAGGAGGTAATGCCCATTCCAGTAGTCTCGCCTGGAGAATTTCCTCCAGAAGAGCTTGGAGGGCTATAGTCTCTGGGGTCGCAAAGAGTCAGACATGACTACTAACACTACCACTTTCACTTTCACTTTCTTAAAGAAGTTGGTTTCATCAAAACGAACATGTCTCCCATACTGACAGCTGTCATGGCAGGAGCCACACTTATTTCTTGCTGGCATTTAATTCAACCACTTCCATCATCTTGAGGGTGGTGGCACTAGAAACCATCCCATTTTGTGGGTTACTGACTGCTATAAAGTGACTGCTGCTGTCTTAGAGTTAAAACAATCCAGTCCTAAGTGCATATGGTTCAGATCAATTTGTACAGAGGGTTCTGCTCATTCCTTCCCAAGGAAAAGCTTCTTCTTTAGATAGTTAATCAATGTCTTTAAATGATATTACTACATTGGGAGGTGGAATAGTGTGAGAATGTGTGCTCAGGAGACAGGAACCTGGATTTGGATTCTGGCTCTAGCACTAGCTGTGTGCTTTGAGTAGATTGCTTAACCTCTCTGAGCTTCAGTTTCTTTTCTTATAGGATCATTGTGAGAACTAAAGGAAGTGAATTCATACCAAGAAATTGGGAAGGTGCCTGGTGCAAAGTGGGGAGTCATCAACCACAATAGCTAATCAATATTTAGTATTGGATTTTTCTTTCTCTTGGCTTAAAAATTTGATATTATTTACTTACTTCTTACTGGGAAAAATAAGGATTTCATTTATTTTTTACTTTTTCTATACCTTTCCCCATCTTCAGTTTGTATCATTATTTCACTAATTTGATATCCTCTATTAGGAAGCTTTGTACTTGTAAGCACCTTATTTACATCTTCATTTCTTATGCTTTCAACTGGACCCGCTATTTCTTGATTCTCAGCTTTGTAAACTGAGGTATTAATTCTCCTTCTCCCTTTAGTGCTTCAGATCCCAAATTCTAGAAGTGTATTTTAATTTTTATATCGATTAACAAGTACATTGATCATGGAGGAAGGCTTTCTTATCTCTCCTTGCTATTCTTTGGAACTCTGCATTCAAATGGGTATATCTTTCCTTTTCTCCTTTGCCTTTCACTTCTCTTCTTTTCACAGCTATTTGTAAGGCCTCCTCAGACAGCCATTTTGCTTTTTTGCATTTCTTTTCCTTGGGGATGTTCTTAATCCTTGCCTCCTGTACAATGTCATGAACCTCCATCCACAGTTCTTTGGGCACTATCAGATCTAATCCCTTGAATCTATTTGTCACTTCCACTGTATAATCATTAGGGATTTGATTTAGGTCATACCTGAATGGTCTAGTGGTTTTCCCTACTTTCTTCAATTTGAGTCTGAATTTGGCAATAAGGAGTTCATGATCTGAGCCATAGTCAGCTCCTGGTCTTGTTTTTGCTGACTGTATAGAACTTTTACTTTGGCTGCAAAGAATATAATCAATCTGATTTCAGTGTTGACCATCTGGTGATGTCCATGTGTAGAGTCTTCTCTTGTGTTGTTGGAAGAGGGTGTTTGCTAAAACCAGTGCGTTCTCTTGGCAAAACTCTGTTAGCCTTTGCCCTGCTTCATTCTGTACTCCAACGCCAAATTTGTCTGTTACTCCAGGTATTTCTTGACTTCCTACTTTTGCATTCCAGTCTCCTATAATGAAAAGAACATCTTTTTTGGGTGTTAGTTCTAGAAGGTCTTGTGGGTCTTCGTAGAACCATTCACTTTCAGCTTCTTCAGCATTACTGATCAAGGCATAGACTTGGATTACTGTGATATTGAATGGTTTACCTTGGAAATGAACAGAGATCATTCTGTCGTTTTGAGCGTGCATCCAAGTACTGCATTTCAGCCTCGTTTGTTGACTATGATGGCAACTCCATTTCTTCTAAGGGATTCTTGCCCACAGTAGTAGATATAATGGTCATCTGAGTTAAATTCACCCATTCCAGTCCATTTTAGCTCACTGATTCATAAAATGTCGATATTCACTCTTGCCATCTCCTGTTTGACCACTTCCAATTTGCCTTGATTCATAAACCTAACATTCTGTGTTCCTATGCAATATTGCTCTTTACAGCATCGGACTTTATTTCCATCACCAGTCACATCCACAACCGGGTGTTGTTGTTGCTTTGGTTCCGTCTCTTCATTCTTTCTGGAGTTATTTCTCCACTCTTCTCCAGTAGCATATTGGGCACCTACTGACCTGGGGAGTTCATCTTTCAGTGTCCTATATTTTGCCTTTTCATACTGGGTTGGAAAAGGTCAGTTTTCATTCCAATCCTGAAGAAAGGCAATGCCAAAGAATGTTCAAACTACCGCACAATTGCAGTCATCTCTCACACTAGCAAAGTAACGCTCAAAATTCTCCAAGCCAGGCTTCAACAGTACGTGAACCGTGAAGTTCCAGATGTTCAAGCTGGATTTAGAAAAGGCAGAGGAACTAGAGATCAAATTGCCAACATCCGCTGGATCATTGAAAAAGCAAGAGAGTTCCAGAAAAACATCTATTTGTGCTTTATTGACTATGCCAAAGCTTTTGACTGTGTGGATCACAACAAACTGTGGAAAATTCTGAAAGAGATGGGAATACCAGACCACCTGACCTGCCGCCTGAGAAATCTGTATGCAGGTCAAGTAGCAACAGTTAGAACTGGACATGAAACAACAGACTTATTCCAAATCCAGAAAGGAGTACTTTTGGATACACAAATATACAAAGGCTGTATATTGTCACCCTGCTTATTGAACTTATATGCAGAGTACATCATGAGGAATGCTGGGCTAGATGAAGCACAAGTTGAAATCAAGATTGCCGGGAGAAATATCAATAACCTCAGACATGCAGATGACACCACCCTTATGGCAGAAAGCAAAGAAGAACTAAAGAGCCTCTTGATGAAAGTGAAAGAGGAGAGTGAAAAAGTTGGCTTAAAACTCAACATTCAGAAAACTAAGATCATGGCATCTGGTCCTATCACTTCATGGTGAATAGATGGGGAAACAATGGAAACAGTGACAGACTTTATTTTGTTGGGCTCCAAAATCACTGTAGATGGTGACTGCAGCCATAAAATTAAAAGACACTTGCTCCTTGGAAGAAAAGTTATGACCAACTGAGACAGCATTTTAAAAAGCAGAGACATTAGTTTGCCAACAAAGGTCTGTCCAATCAAAGCTATGGTTTTTCCAGTAGTCATGTTTGGATGTGAGAGCTGGACTATATAGAAAGCTGAGCATCTAAGAATTGATGTTTTTGAACTGTGGTGTTGGAGAAGACTCTTGAGAGTCCGTTGGACTACAAGGAGATCCAACTAGTCAATCCTAAAGGAAGTCAGTCCTGAATATTCATCGGAAGGACTGATGCTGAAGCTAAAACTCCAATACTTTGGCCACCTGATGCGAAGAACTGACTCATTTGAAAAGACCTTGATCCTGAGAAAGATTGAAGGTGGAAGGAGAAGGGGACGACAGAGGATGAGATGGTTGAATGGTATCACCGACTCAATGGACTCTATGAGTTTGAGTAAACTCCTGGAGTTGGTGAAGGCCAGGGGACCCTGGCATGCTGCAGTCCATGGGGTCGCAAGGAGTCAGACATGACTGAACTGAACTGACTGAACAAGTACATTTACTTCTTATAGTTAAATACTCCACCTTATTTTAAAAGATAACAATCATTTTATAATGATTATAAATAAATAAAACTTTGTTTTTGAATCACTATATTATACACCTGTGAATTATATCATAGGAGTACATCAAGGCTGTATATGGTCACCCTGCTTATTTAATTTATATGCAGAGTACATCATGAGAAACGCTGGGCTGAAGGAAGCACAAGCTGGAATCAAGATTGCCGGGAGAAATATCAATAATCTCAGATATGCAGATGACACCACCGTTATGGCAGAAAGCGAAGAAGAACTAAAGAGCCTCTTGATGAAAGTGAAAGAGGAGAGTGAAAAAGTTGGCTTAAAGCTCAACATTCAGAAAACTAAGATCATGGCATCCGGTCCCATCATTTCGTGGCAAATAGATGGGGAAACAGTGGCTGACTTTATTTTGGGGGGCTCCAAAATCACTGCAGATGGTGACTGCAGCCATGAAATTAAAAGACGCTTACTCCTTGGAGGGAAAGTTATGACCAACATAGACAACATATTAAAAAGCAGAGACATTACTTTGCCAACAAAGATCCATCTAGTCAAGGCTATGGTTTTTCCAGTAGTCGTGTATGGATGTGAGAATTGAACTATAAAGAAAGCTGAGCTCCGAAGAATTGATGCTGTGGTGTTGGAGGAGATTCTTGAGAGTCCCTTAGACTGCAAGGAGATCCAACCAGTCCATCCTAAAGGAGATCAGTTCTGGGTGTTCATTGGAAGGACTGATGTTGAAGATGAAACTCCTATACTTTGGCCACCTGATGTGAAGAACTGACTCGTTTGAAAAGACCCTGATTCTGGGAAAGATTGAGGGCAGGAGGAGAAGGGGATGACAGAGGATGAGATGGTTGGATGGCATCACCGACTCAATGGACATGAGTTTGGGTAAACTTCGAGAATTGGTGATGGACAGGAAGGCCTGGTGTGCTGTGGTTCATGGGATCACAAAGAATTGGACACGACTGAGCAACTGAAATGAACTAATATATATCAACAACACTTCACTTCTCAATAGTCTCCAAAATAATCAATCAAAATAGGAAAACCAGGACTTGAACATAGATAAATTTACCTTAGATTTTTAAAAAATCAAACAAAAGAGTTTACATTTTTGTGATATTTTAATACATTTTTAAAGAGCTAACTTGTACCATATAGCTGCACATGCTTTTCAGCAGAGCTTTAGTTTTTCCTGATGTTTCTAATTGGCCTCGTTTTCACCCTTTGCACTGTTTATCTCCAACATTTCCTCCATTTCTTTCCAACTGTGCCTCATATGACAGCAAATCCCCTGTCCCCACAGACGCTGAACTTCTTATCCTATTCTGGACTGGTTTCTCTCTAGGTCTGCTGCGCGCCCAGCTGGGATCCTTGAATTCCCTTTCCCCTGGGTTGATGTTCCTGATTCCTGGATCCCATGTCTATCTCTCTTATGGGTAGCCTTTACCTTCCTCCATAATTATACAAACGCACCACCTATTTTTTTTCCCTGCAACTCGTTCTCAAGTAGCTTTCTGAAAAGTCTGGTGAAGAGTGAAGGCTGCTGTGAATATGGGATGGGCCATGGTGTTGGTAAACTTGTTCCCTGCTCTCCCCTCGGCCTCCCTCTCATCTTGCTCCCTCTCTGGGACTCTGCCCAGCAGACGGTTCTTCTCTCCTGTCAGCTCTCTCTTCCTGCTTCTCTCCCTCTACTGTGCTCCTCTTCATTCAGCTATCACTTCTCCATCCAGTGGGTCTTCAGACATTTGTTGAAGACTCTGGTCTCCTGTTGCCCCGTGCTTGTTTTTATTAGCAGCAGAGAGAGGAGAGGCGGGCTATGGGTTCTTGAGCCCAGATTGTCGGGTGGAGCTCAGTTCCAGGGGCAAGACTTCTGACCTTGGGTGAGTCATGTAACATCTGTACTTCAGCTTCCTTATTTGTAAATGAGGATACAATGCTACACATCTCAAAGTCTAATGGAATAAAATGCAAGTTATCATTTGTAAAGTTTCAGAGCAAATACCATTGCAGAGCAAAGACCACAAACAAAAATCACTCAGTAGCTGGTATTATAACTGTAAGTACCTCTACTATCATTTCAGTCAGGTCTCAGGAGGAGTAGTTGACAAAGGCTCTTTTGCTTTCTTGAAACAGTAGTTAAATGTCATCAACATTTGCTTTCCTTCCTCATCTCCCATGGCAAGGTAATCATAAGCAGAAGCAAAATAGATTTTTTATATATAAAAATCTGAACTACTCTTTTTTTTGAAGACCACTGAGAATGAGAAAGTCTGAAAGGATGGACACCCTCATGTATCATGAGTGTGAACATAAATTGCTGCAATTTCTTTGCATAACAGTGTGTCTCTAGGTATAAATATTTTTTAGGTGCTGATGCCCTGTGGTCTAGCCTAGATAGCTATATCCTAGATCTTATATCCTAGATAGCAATCTAGCTATAACCTACTCCTAGATATAGCTTAAGGAAACAGTCTCAAATGTAGTTTTATACAAGGAGAATGTTCTTTACATTATTATTTGCATAAGGAATTAGAAACAACCTAAAGTCCAGGAGCCAGGGGAGGACAGAAGAGCGGACGGGGCACCATCGGGGTCCTCAGCAGGCCAGGGCAGGGATATAGGTATTGGGGTGGGGACGATGGGACTCCAGGCCTTTGTGGGATAAAGGCTCTTGCCGAAGCAAAGAGGGCATGGGCTGTGGGAGCTGTATCACCAGGAACTTTATCAAGGCAGAGACTCGAGCATAGGGAGCAAGACATTATTTTGGAATGAAAGCACTCATTTAACCGATAAACATATATCAACAAATAAATATTTTTGTATATTAAAGAGAGTAGAGCATAGTCATCACAAACCTGGGATTTGGATCAGAAAGACTGGGTTCAAGCCCAGGTTCTGGAATCAGCTTGAAAACTTAGGCTGATGTAAGTTCAGGTGAGTTTCAGGAGCCTGCAGATCATAGACAATGGATGAATATTAGTTATTACCAATTAGTAAACACAAGTGTTCCCAGCCTCATATAATTTCCAGATTATTCCTTCCTATCTGTTCTTGTCTCTGGTTTTATTGCTCCTATAACTTTGCAGATGGGTGTCTCCTGTCTGATTACCTTCTCCTTGTGCCCCAACAGGAGAGCAGGACTCTGACCTGGGGGGAAATGAGTAACTTTCTTTAACTAGTGACCTGCAGAGCCCAGGGGACAGAGAGCCACAGTGGGTTAAATTCCCGGTGGCACTGGTGGCCGTCCCAGGGGAACTCACCGGAGACCTCACCACTCCCTGTTTCCTGCAGGCACTGCTCACTCGTGATCAAGCCCATAATCGGTTTTATGTTCCCCAAGGGTGAAGCCACACCTCCTTCCAGCCTGACGGAAACAAGGAGCTGAAGGGAGATCTCTGAGACCCCGCCGCTGCCATCATGAGTTCAAAAAACCTCGGAGACCGCTCAGGTAGGCAGCTGCCTTTTTCCTGGCCAGTTCCTGCATGTGACCCAGAATTGAGGGTGGTTCCTCCAGGGAGATCTCTGAGACCCCGCCGCTGCCATCATGAGTTCAAAAAACCTCGGAGACCGCTCAGGTAGGCAGCTGCCTTTTTCCTGGCCAGTTCCTGCATGTGACCCAGAATTGAGGGTGGTTCCTCCAGGCAGAGTTAATCTACAGAGGAATCAGAACCAAGAAGAGGATGGATAAGCATCCTGGAGCCCCCCAGAGGGGCCACATGGAGTTACCCCAACGGGGGTGTGTTCCCAGAGCCTCTTTCCCAGGCCTCTCCTTGGGGAGCCCCTTGCTAGGTGCTCAATTCCTCTCCCACTGCCCTCTAGCAAGTGACTCAGAAGTGAGGCCAGGACAGCCCATGGGGAGGGGGACAGCAGAGGGTGTCCTCAAGGCCAGATGGGGCAACAAGGGGAGGTCCCCCAGCACCCCTGGAGCTCCTCCTGCCCTCTCCCTTGGCCTGAGTCTCCTCCTGCTCCCAGACCCTAGGGCGTCACCACAGACACCTTTCGTCCAGCTCTTGCCCTGCCACCTGCCCAGCTGCTCTGCGAGTATCAGCGGACTCTGAACTGAACCCCAGTCTACCTTTGCCACCTCCCACCTGGAGGGGAGGGGTGATGGGGTTTTACACAGGATCACGTCTGGCTCCACCCCTTCACTGCCCATCCTGGGTGTCTCTGATCAGCAAGATGAAGCCTCTCACATGGTAGTCTTACTCAATGGCAGGTGGCCCAAAACCCTTTTTTAAAATTAGGTAGCATCGGAGAAGACAGTGGCACCCCACTCCAGTACTCTTGCCTGGAAAATCCCACGGACAGAGGAGCCTGGTAGGCTGCAGTCCATGGGGTCGCTAAGAGTTGGACACGACCGAACAACTTCACTTTCACCTTTCACTTTCATACATTGGAGAAGGAAATGGCAACCCACTCCAGTCTTCTTGCCTGGAGAACCCCAGGGAAGGGGGAGCCTGGTGGGCTGTCTATGGGGTCGCACAGAGTCGGACATGACTGAAGTGACTTAGCAGCAGCAGCAGCAGCAGCAGTTTATAACGTTCTATAAGTTTCATGTGTACAACATTATATTTCTACTTCTGTATATGCTGCAGTGTGCTCACCACCAAAAATCACTTGCAAAAATCCTTATAGGTATACTGCATGGTAGAATGAAGAAATCGCAAGAGTTTAACATAAGGAGGATTCAAGTTATGTCCAAGAAGTGTCTGATACCTGACCTTGGATTCCACCTCTGAGCTTTCTGCTCACTGACCTTAGGCTGTCCCTTATCCTGTCTGACTCTCACTTTCCTCATCTGTGAAATAAGAATGATGCATTTGTGGGTGCATGTACCAGGAAACACATCTTACATCATGACTCAGCCCCACTCTCCATATTATATACATACATACATATATATATATATTCTGGTTGCCTATGTCTTACCTACAATTCCATAACCTCTGGGCTTCCCTGGTGGCTCAGACGGTAAAAGAATCTGTGTTCAATGCAGGAGACCCAGGTTCGGTTCTTGGGTCAGGAAGATCCCCTGAAGAAGGAAATTGCAACCCACTCGAGTATTCTTGCCAGGAGAATTTCATGGATAGAAGAGACTTGAGGGCTACTGTCCTTGGGGTCACAAAGATTTCAGGACTGAGCAACTAACTGAGCAATTCCATAACCTCTAGATCCCTGAAATCACACAGGGATTTTGGTAACTCATTTGAGCAGTGATCTTGCTCTGTACTGATCTGAGGCTATTTATTGTCATTACATCCTTTATCACATTTAATGTGACTATTCTTTTATTTCAGTGCCAAAATATGAAAGCAGTCATTTATAGGGTGCTGCCAGTCTCTGCTACAAGTAGTAACTAACAAAACACATCCCTTGTATTCCTTCTCTTTGTGTGTGTGTGTGAGCTCAGTTGTTCAGTTGTGTCTGAATCTTTATGGCCTCATGGACTGGTGTCTGCCAGGCTCCCCTGTTCTTGGGATTTTCCAGGCAAGAATGCTGGAGTGGATTGCCATCTCCTACTCCAGGGGATATTTCTGACCCAAGGATCGAACGTATGACTCTTGCATCTCCTGCATAGGCAGGCGAATTTTTACCACTGTGTCTCCTGTGAAGCCCTCCTTCTCTTTCTGAAGGTTTAAAATTGTAGATTCCTGAAGACACCTAAATCCCAGGATTAGATAATTATTTCTGGAGGTTTAGAAGTCCAAGATCAAGGTAGTGGTGGTTTCTGGTGAGACCTCTCCACCTGTTTTGTAAATTCTGACTGCCTTCTCTCTCTGTCCTCACATGGTCTTTCCTCTGGGGGAGAGGGAAGAAATAGAGAGAGAATCTGGTGTCTTTTCTAATAAAGACATTAAACTTATTGGATTAGGGCCCCACACTTATGACCTCATTTTACCGTAATTACCTCCTTAAAGGCCCAGTCTTCAAATATAGTCACAAGGGGGTTAAATCTTCAACATATGAATTGGGGGGTGGGGGGAAAACAGTTCCATCCATAACCCCAGGTGACTCTACCAAGAGTGCCCAGGTGATCGCTGCTCAAGAAAATGAATTTTAACTAATTTATACTAAATACCATTTTTTTTAATGTGCTGTAGAATTTATTGCAGATACCATGTTATGATAACAAAAGCAGATCATCCTTAAGGCATCAAATTTGTTTATTAATTTAAACAAAAATATATGATCCCTGTCACACAAAGAGATAATTTTAAATTTACTTGGAAGTTGAACCAATCAATACATATATATTTGGAAACTATGCACCTGATGTGCTAAGTCCTTTCAGTCACATCTCACTCTTTGTGACCCCATGGACTATAACCCATCAGGCTCCTCTATCCATGAAATTCTCCAGGCAAGTGGGTTGCCATTCCCTTCTCCAGGGGATCTTCCCGACCCAGGGATCAAACCCACATCTCCTACATCTTCTGCATTGTCAGGCAGGTTCTTTACCACTAGTGCCGCCTGGGAAGCCCAACTGTGCACCTAGTATCATATCATGCCAGAGATAAGGCTGCTGTCCTCACAGAGTACATGGATCACTGGTAATCAATCCTTAACCTAGTGAATAACATAAAATATTGGGGAATATTGGAAAGCTAACAGATTTCTCTGGACACTGTTTATCTTGCCCCTCTGAGAGACTTGTAGACTAGATGAGATTAGTTTGGAAAAGAGGTCTTGTTTAGTTCAGAGAATCGTCTAAGAGTCCAATATAGTTGTGGGCTAGTCAGAGACTAAAGAAACTTTATAAGGAGAAGTAGGCTTGGAAATCAAGCGATCCTCTTTTGAATTAGCATGTTTTAGTCAAAAGTATGGAATTAATGATAAGCATCGGTTAGGAATTTCTGTAATGTCCTCCAATGCCAAGTGACCACTAGCATCCTATTTCCCATTATGATGATTCCTTGATGAGAGGTAGAAGGCATAAAGAATATTGCCAGCTATAAAATAAACTACACTCCAATGCCTATGATTGCTAAAAAGAAATATTTTTTTTAAATAGAAGAAACTCACTGAATCAAATGAATGCTAAGCAGAACAAACACAGTGTACTCAAAACTGAGGTAAGAAACCTCTAATTACACAGGAAATCAATGCAAGGATTAATCATTTTAAGAGAAGATTCATTTTCCCATAGCCCCACAGCTATGAATGATATCTTCATGAGCCTGGGCTGCCTTCTCCAGTGAATACCAGGGACCTATTACTGGTTTCAACCAACCAATTTCCATTCCGGCTTAGAGGGCTGCTGCAAACTGCTGAAGTGCTTCCTTGAAGGATGGATGGAGAGCTACTGCTTTTATGCTAGCTTCTTTTGTCATGGATCCTGTGGGTTTATTTCAACAGGACCTCTGCGGCCAACAATTATTCCTCGTCCTCCATGTGACAAAAAATTCAAATCATCACTAAGACTGACATTAGCAAACATTTCAATAATCACATCAACTTTTTTTCACCAACAGATTTCTTAATTTTATCAATATAATTAGCTTCTTTGTGATTAAACAATTCGTGGGCTCCATTTTGGAAAGCAATCTTTTGTTCTTCCTCAGTAAGAGCTGTGCCCAAAATCTTTAAGCCATAAGCTCTAAACGTTTGGCATACTGCTCTTCCAGATCCCTCACTAGCCCCAGAACACTTCCTCCAGCTTTCACGGGCACTGTGGAGCAGACTCGATAAGCAGTAAAACACGAGATGCTGATGGCAGCTCCTTGTTTAAAATCCAGTTTTTCTGGCAGCGTGTGAACAGTGTGATGGGCTGCCAGAGCATACTCTGCGTAGCCCCCAGAGATCGTCCTGGTAGTGTATGTCACCTTTCTTGAAAGCAGATATATTCTCTCTAGCAGCTTCTACTATCCTAGCCACATCTCAGCTAGGAGTATAAGGTAGAAGTGGTTTTATACTGTGAGTGCCAGACCGGATATATGCATCCACTGGGTTTACACCACATGCTTGGACTTTGTTAGAACCTGGTGGTCTTTCAGAATTGGTATAACAACATCCAACTGGAGTTTCAGCACTTCGGATCCACCAAGTTAAAAAACTCAAATAGCTCTCACCAACTTCTGTCCTGTCACCATAGTGATCTAGATACCTGTTCTAGGCTGGAAAATCAAAATCTGCAAGCCCTCCCCCAGATTCCACAGGGTTTAAAAAAAAAAAGCTACTCAATACCATTTATTATCCACCACACATTTTTCTGGGCTTTCCCGGTGACTCAGACAGTAAAGAATCTGCTTGCAACACAGGAGACCTGGATTTGATCCTCGGGTCATGAAGATCCCCTGGAGGAGGTAATGGCTACCCACTCCAGTATTTTTGCCTGAAGAACTCCATGGACAGAGGAGCCTGGCGGGCTATAATCCATGGGGTCGCAAAAAGTCAAAGAGCACTGAGCGACAAATGCTTTCCCTTTTTCACTTCACAAGCTCTAACCTTATTCCCTTTCCTTTCATCTAGGTATTGAGATCTTTTTTGAGGAGGTTGCTGCATGTCTCTGGGACATACTGAATAGAGAGGAACTGATACTCCTGCTGACTGAATTTACGAAGAAAATTGAGGCTAAGGCTGGTTTGTCCAGGTAACCTGCATGGGTGTATCAGGAAGGTCACCCACACCCCCAGCACCAGGCTAGCTTCCTCCTGGCAGGCACACCTCCTCCAAGCAGGACCATATGGTGGGGAAGGAGGATGTTCCTTCTCAACATCTCATGAGGAATGTTTCCTCCATGTCATTTGCTGGCAGTGAACAACCTTGAATTGAAAAAAGATGAAACCTGCAAGAAAGGAGTAGATTATGTGACCTTGGACATGTTACTGAACTACTCTCTGCTTTACTTTCTTCATTTGTTTAGTTAAACTGTGAGGACACTGAGATTATGCATGCAAAGAGCTTCCCATAATGACTGACACAGAGTAGGTGTTCAGTCAATATTAACATTTTAAAAACCTGTTGAGAAGAGACAGGGGCTAAGAGTCTTCTTTCTGGTGATGAGAATCAAGCAGAATTTCCTCTGGGGCAAGTCAGAAAACCCTGACGCCATTGTTTATATTACTCAGGCTTCTGCTTAGAGCCTTTCTATTCCCCATCTTAGGAATTGTACCAAACGAGTGTACCAAACCAAACAGCAGGATCCTGCTGGCCCATAAGGCAGAGAGGCTACAGAGGAACTGGTTGGAGCTGGTGGGATCCTGGATCTAGCCCTGCCCAACTCTGGGGCTCTGGGCTTATATGTTAGAGTCTCAGACTTGCCTATGTCCAATGGGAATAGCAATTCAGTCTGATGGACTATGGTGATGGCCTCAGAGTGAACTGCAGGGTCAGAGGTGAGGAACCAAGTGCAATCATCTCATCCAAAAGCCCAGGGAGGCCTGCACCAGGGTCAGACCAGGGTCAGGGTAGAGCAGAGGGTCCAGGTTGGAGGACTAGTCGGCAGGCTTGGGCAGCAGGGCCAGGACTAGAGTGAGGAGAGTGGACCCCGAGGACACAGAACTGAAGGGGCTGTGACCCTAGCAGAGGTCCCCTGAGTGGTAGGGGGGGCATTCCTTCCCTCCCTGATGGGATCCCCTCAGGCTGGGCTAGAGGGTCCTGGGTGACCGTGTCTGCACACCCTGCCTGGGACCTGGCTTCTCACTCCATCTGGGACCCTCTTCTAGTCTACGTGGAGTCCCCCTGACTGTGGAAGGCCGTGTGGCTTAGTGAGCCCTCCAGAGTCACAGTGAGTGGCTGTGATCGTGTGTCATTTGAGGGGTTCTGAGGAGCCTCACGCATCCCCACCAAAGAGGAAAATGCTTCCTCCACCAGCTGTGCAAGTGCCGGTCTCTTCAGGCTCAGCCATTCAGATGGGTGTTTCCTCAAGTCTCTTGAATCTTTAGAGGTTCCACAAAGCTGCACATGACCTTGGGGTGCAGGCTCATGAAGCTGTCACAAATTAATATGTGACCCCTGAGAGGTCAGGGGCACTGGATGCGGGATCAGGAGTCAGTGAGGTGGGCTGCAGAGGTCAGGGGGACCAACAACAGATCTCCTGATTTCCAGGCAGTTGAGGCAGTGGATGGACTCAGGGACCTTTTGCTGGGAAGGTCAAGGGCACAAGGTAGCACAGAAGGTAGCATATGGCAGACCAAATGACTGTTAAGGTGTCTTCTAGTTCTGACTTTGGGGTGTTTTTTCTTTTTTTACAAATTCTAAGTCATAGAGACAGCCAATCTGCAAAGGTGAGGGCACAGTGCCCAGGACTATGCTTTCATCTGAATCAATGGAAAATTTAGGGGATACCCAAAACCACCCTCAGGTTTGAGAATTCCCTATAGAACAGACAGGACCCACTGAAAACCATCATGATCCCAATGTATCACAGGAAGCCTGTGGGTTTCCATCAGCCACAGGGCAGAGTCTGGGCAGATTTCACACCCAAAGCTTCGATTGTCCCCAGGATGCATTACTGTTCTGGAACTCAGTGTGTGGCAGGGCACACGGAACACTGCCTGCCAGGGACACTCACCCATTTTGAAACAAATTATCCTGAACTCCTTATTGCCAAATTCAGACTGAAATTGAAGAAAGCGGGGAAAACCACTAGACCGTTCAGATATGACCTAAATCAAATTCCTTATGACTATACAGTGGAAGTGAGAAATAGATTTAAGGGACTAGTTCTGATAGACAGAGTGCCTGATGAACTATGGACAGAGGTTCGTGCCATTGTATAGGAGACAGGAATCAAGACCATCCCCACGAAAAAGAAATGCAAAAAGGCAAGGTGGCTGTCTGAAGAGGCCTTACAAATAGCTGTGAAAAGAAGAGAAGCAAAAAGCAAAGGAGAAAAGGAATGCAGAGTTCCAAAGAATATCAAGGAGAGATAAGAAAGCCTTCCTCAGTGATCAATGCAAATAAATAGAGGAAAACAATAGAATGGGAAAGACTAGAGATCTCTTCAAGAAAATTAGAGATACCAAGGGAACATTTCATGCAAAGATGGACTCAATAAAGGACAGAAATGGTAGGGACCTAACAGAAGCAGAAGATATTAAGAAGAAGTGGCAAGAATACACAGAAGAACTGTACAAAAAAGATCTTAATGATCCAGATAATCACGATGGTGTGATTCCTCACCTAGAGCCAGACATTCTGGAAAGTGAAGTCAAGTGGGCCTTAGGAAGCATCACTATGAACAAAGCTAGTGGAGGTGATGGAATTCCAGTTGAGCTATTTCAAATTCTAGAAGATGATGCTGTGAAAGTGCTGCACTCAATATGTCAGCAAATTTGGAAAACTCAGCAGTGGCCACAGGACTGGAAAAGGTCAGTTTTCATTCCAATCCCAAAGAAAGGCAATGCCAAGGAATGCTCAAACTACCACACAATTGCACTTATCTCACACACTAGTAAAGTAATGCTCAAAATTCTCCAAGCCATATTTCAGCAATACATGAACCGTGAACTTCCAGATGTTCAAGCTGGTTTTAAAAATGGCAGAGGAACCAGAGATCAAATTGCCAACATCCGCTGGATCTTTGAAAAAGCAAAAGAGTTCCAGAAAAACATCTATTTCTGCTTTATTGACTATGCCAAAGCCTTTGACTGTGTGGATCACAATAAACTGTGGAAAATTCTAAAAGAGATGAGAATACCAGATCACCTCACCTGCCTCTTGAGAAACCTGCATGCAGGTCAGGAAGCAACAGTTAGAACTGGACATGGAACAACAGACTGGTTCCAGATAGGAAAAGGAGTACGTCAAGGCTGTATATTGTCTTCTTGCTTATTTGACTTATATACAGAGTTCATCATGAGAAATGCTGGACTGGATGAAGCACAAGCTGGAATCAAGATTGCCAGGAGAAATATCAATAACCTGAGATATGCAGATGACACTACCCTTATGGCAGAAAGTGAAGAAGAACTAAAGAGCCTCTTGATGAAAGTGAAAGAGGAGAGTGAAAAAGTTGGCTTAAAGCTCAACATTCAGAAAACTAAGATCATGGCATCCGGTCCCATCACTTCATGGCAAATAGATGGGGAAACAGTGGAAACAGTGACAAACTTTATTTTTCTGGGCTCCAAAATCACTGCAGATACTGATTGCAGCCATGAAATTAAAAGACACTCCTTGGAAGGAGAGTTATGCCCAACCTAGACAGCATATTAAAAAGCAGAGACATTACTTTGCCAACAAAGGTCCATCTAGTCAAGGCTATGGTTTTTCCAGTGGTCATGTATGGATGTGAGAGTTGGACTATAAAGAAGGCTGAGCGCTGAAGAATTGATGCTATTGAACTGTGGTGTTGGAGAAGACTCTTGAGAGTCCCTTGGAGTACAAGGAGAGCCAACCAGTCCATCGTAAAGGAGATCAGTCCTGGGTGTTCATTGGAAGGACTGATGTTGAAGCTGAAACTCCAATACTTTGGCCACCTGATGCGAAGAACTGACTCATTTGAAAAGACCCTGATGCTGGGAAAGATTGAGGGCAGGAGAAGAAGAGGACGACAGAGGATGAGATGGTTGGATGGCCTCACCGACTCAATGGACATGGGTTGGGTGGACTCTGGGAGTTGGTGATGGACAGGGAGGCCTGGCATGCTGAGGTTCATGGGGTGGCAAAGAGTCTGACATGACTGAGCAACTGAACTGACTGACTGATCCTCACTTGTGGTCTCCAGCGCCTCCCAGATGTCAACTTATGTCCTACAGTCCAGCTCATCCAGAGGTCAGAACTGATACCACATGACCCAGAGGCCCCATCATACATCTCATCAGACTGTACAGTGGCCTGAGGCCCAGGCAGATAAGGACATTTGTATCAGCCAGAATATTCTATGGGCTTAGGGACCACTTCCCAGTAGCCAAGGGCCAAGAAACGTTGACTCCTCACTACACATCAAGGCCCTCGAATACAAATTGTCTGCTCCAATTCCACTTTTCTTCGTTTATTTGTGGAGTTCCTAACCTACCAACTTTTTGGAAGTGATGATGTTGACCTGTCTCTGAGGCGTCTTTACCAAATATCTATTTTTTCTTTTTTTGGCTGAGCCACATGGGTTGTGGGATCCTAGTTTCACGATCAGGGATTGAGTCATATCAGGGCCAGTGAGGGTGCAGAGTCCTAAATCTGGACCACCAGGGAATTCCATCAAATACCTCTCTTAAGTTACCAGTATCCTAAGGTGACATTTACTTATCTGTTCCAGGATTAAATGGGGCTTCCTTGGTAGCTCAGACAATAAAGAGTCTGCCCGCAATGCAGGAGACCTGGGTTCAGTCCCTGGGTCGATAAGATCCCCTGGAGAAGGAAATGGCAACCCTCTCCAGTATTCTTGCCTGGGAAATCCCATGGATGGAGGAGCCTGGCAAACTACAGTCCATGGGATCGCAAAGAGTCGGACACGACTGAGCGACTTCACTTTCTTTTCTTTCTTTCTTTCCAGGATTTAATAAGTATATGAAGCATCTACAAGGTACAAAACCTGCATTTAATGTTGAAAGAAAAATTTACATTTGTAAAATTCTTTTCTAATTGATTTATAATTCTATCTCTGCATTTATGCAGAATAGACATTATGGAACCTATTTTGCAGACAAGCAAACTGCCTTTCTAATCACTTGACCTTCATTGTTACAGGGAAGACGTGGATGCACTACACAAATATCTAAAGGAATTGAAAAGAGTCTTGGTTGAGGAGAACGAGGAAATGCTCACAAAAGAGCAGGTGGACAGGAGGAGGTTTCTGAGGATGTTTCCTCGGAAGAAACAGCAGCTGGAGGAGCAAATAAGAAAGCTCCACAAGCTCGCAGACAAGGTTGACAAGGACCACAAGAAGTATGCCATCTACAACACCATGGCCCACACCACTGGCACTATATCTGGCTCCCTGACCCTCCTTGGCCTGACTCTGGCACCCGTGACAGCGGGGGGCAGTCTGGCACTCTCATTCGCTGGGTTAGGGCTGGGAACAACAGCTGCTGTGATAACTGCGTCCACCAGCTCCAAGGAAAACGCAAGCAGGTCAGCAGCCGAAACTGAAGCCAGTAGCCTGATGTCAACTGGCGTCAAGAAATGGAAGGTGCTCCTAGAGGTACTCAGGAGCAACACCCAAAGTGTTGATATAACAAGGAAATTGGAAGAAGCCGTGCAACACATTGAAAGAAATATACGTGACATGGAAACAGGCAGAGCCAACCCTGACTTTGCAGCCGATGAAGTCACCTACTCGAGCTTTGGGAAAATCATAGTCCCAGGCACCCGGCTGGTAAAGAAGGCCTGTTCCATTAGAATGGCTCCGGCAGCTGTTGCAGGAGCCCGGATTGTGGGTGCAGCCGCTACAGGTATCTTCCTCCTGGTGGATGTGGTCTTCCTAGTAAAGGAGTCAAAGCACTTGTGTGATGGTGCAAGGGCAGAGTCTGCTGAAAGCCTGAGGCAGCAGGCCAGGAAGCTGGAGAGCAAGTTGCAGGAGCTCAACGCGATGTATGAGCATCTGCAGTAGAGCCTGACTCAGCGACCCCCAGAGCAATGCAGGAACCAGGATACACATGGGTCAAGGTGCAGAGGTACCTTATTAGAGAGAAAAGGAGAGGGAGAGAAAATTTTTGGAGCTGAGTATCAGGAATTTGAGGTTTCTGCAGCTGAGCACAGCAGGGGAGGGATGGATGTTGGTGATGGCTCCGGAGAGTGAAAGAAGGAGCCTGGAGCCTGGATTAAGGGAAGAGGGGGAACTAGAGAAGGGTTAGGGGTGGGGAGAGAGAAACCACTTTTTCCCTTCATATTATGAAATTTTATTTTGTTTTGAGGAATAGCTGATTAACAATGTTTGATAGTTTCAGGTGAACAGTGAAGGGACTCAGCCATACATATACAGGTATCTACTGTCCCCTCAAATCCCCTCCCATCAGAAACCACTTACTTTGAACTAAAGAAGTCACTGGGGGCAGAATATAGGGAGAGGCAGGGGAACTAGCAGTGAAAGACCAGGAATATGAACGGGTTGAAAATGAAAGTCAAAGAGTTAGGATTGTTGGAATCCAGAAGTAGCAGGGGCTCCTCTATCACCCTCACTAGGGTCTGATGCCCCAGCAAGAAGAGTCTCCCCCTGTTGGTGGTCTCTAGCCCTGTTTCTCCAGCATCAAATCACCTTTGATCCCAGCAGCTTATCTTAATTAGCCAGTGACTTCTTTTCCTTGCTTGTTTCTTTAATTGAAGTACAGTTGCTTTACAATATTGTATTAGTTTCAGATATACAGCAAAATGTTTCAGTTATCATGTATCTATGTATATATCTGTTCTTTTTAATCTTTTCATTACAGATTATTACAAGATACTGAACAGTTTCCCCTGTGCTATATATTAAGTTCTTGGTTTTTTTAAAATCTATTTTATGTATGGCAATGTGCATCTTTTAATCCCATACTCCTAATTAACGCCTCTCCTCCTTTGGTAACAATAAATTTGTTTTCTGTGACTCTGAGTCTCTTTCGATTTGTTAATAAGTTCATTTGTATTCTTCTTTTTTTTTTTGGCCATGCCAAGCAGCTTGTGGGATCTCAGTTTCCAGACCAGGGAATGAATGGGGCTTCCCTGGTGGCTCAGGTGGTAAAGAATCTGCCTGCAATGCGGGAGACCTGGGTTCGACTCCTAGGTTGGGAAGATCCCCAGGACAAGGGAAAGTCTACCCATTCCAGTATTCTGGCCTGTAGAATTCCAGGGACTATATAGTCCATGGGATTGCAAAGAGTCAGACACAACTGGACGACTTTCACTTTCACTTTCATAGCAGTAAAAACACCGAATTCTAAACACTAGACCACCAAGGTACTCCCTGTACTATTTTTTAGGTTCTCCATATAAGTGATATTATATATTTGGCTTTTCTGTCTGAATTACTTCACTTACTGAATTATGATCACCTCTAGATCCATACATGTTACTATAAATGGCATTATTTCATTCTTTTTATGGCTGAGCAATATTCCACGTTGTATGTGGAATATTGTATGTGCCACATTGTTTTCATTCCTTTGTCTGTTGACAGACATTAAGTTACTTCCATGTCTTTATTTTGCAAATAGTGCTGCTAGGAACACTGAGGTGCATGTATCTTTTTAAATTGGAACTTTTGTCTTTTCCAGATATATGCCCTGAAGTGGGATTGCTGGATCATATGATAGTTCTATTTTTAGTTTTTAAGAGACTTCCATACTGTTTTCCATAGCAGCTGCCCCAATTTACATTCCCACCAACAGGGCAGAAGGCTTCCATTTTCTCCACATATTCTCCAACATTGTTTATTTATAGACTTTTAGATGATGGCCCTTCTGACTGGTAGGGAGTGATACCTTATTGTACTTTTGATTAGTATTTCTCTAATTATTAGCAATGTTGAACATCTTTACATAGTCCTGTTCGCCATCTGTATGTCTTCATGAAGAATGGTCTTCAGGCAGTGACTTCTTGATGACGATGGTGGAGATAATTGTGGTGGCCGCAGTGGTGATGACAACACAGTGGATGGAACATCTGACAAATTGCAAGGTGCTGTTTGGGTCTGGAGTGCACTGAGAGACCAGTGCACTGGTCTGGAAATTCCCATGAAATTCCAGACGTTGTGCAGTAACAAAGGTTGATTTGGAAAAAAACAAAAAAGAAAGAAAAATGAAACCAGATGGCTGCAACATGTCAAGGAACTTCGAGGTGTGTCAAGGAGGTCAACAAGCCTGGGGCAAACAGATGTAGCCCATGGGACATCCAGGGGAGCCCATGTCTTCTGACTTGGGCTGAGCATGGGGATGCTCCTCCTCCAGCCCTGGGGGACCAGGATGGACACAGGGCACCTGAGGGTGATTGAGGGCAGAGGGCTTGTGTGCAGGTCTGAGAGAGGGTCAGCAGTAAACAGAGGGCCAGAGAGAGACAGCACATGCCTCACATAGGCTGCCTTCATGTTTCACTAGGACTCCTGCAGGAGCTTCCAGAACCATCTTCCTGTGTTTACCTTGGGGCACTGCCCTACCCCCACCCGTCTATTCCCCATGGGGCTAGAATGACCCTTAAGAATATCGACCTTAGCAGCATCTGCCTCCAGCTCTTCCCTGGCACCCATGACTCTGAGCACAGATGCCCAAAGCCTCCCGGTGTAATAGGGGCGGGGTCCTACAGCCATTAGCTTGAGACAGTTAGGAGACTGTCAGCAGGAGACCTGGGAGCAGGGTAGTTGCAGATCCCACCCCACCAATACTCAGCCTGGTAGCGGTGTCCTCTCAACGCGGAGTGTGGTAAGAGGGGGATGGCCGCCTTCTCCCCGGCCCTCCAGGCCTTCTAGCCTCAGGCCTAAAGGTGAGGTGAAGGGCGGGGGATAGGCTGGGGATGGTGACCGGCAGAGCTCCAGAGCTCTCGCTTGGCCGCCCGCTGGCCGGGCCCATCCTTGAGGGGGCAGTGAACCTCTCCCTTAACCCCACCTCTGAGACCTGAGGTGGTGGAGGTCTCCATGGGTCCCAGTCCACAGAGGCCTCAGCAACTGGAGTAACTGGACACTGTCATTAAGGTGACAGCTTTAACGAGCTTCAGTCACTCCATTCAAGTTCCAAGCACTGGTCCAGCTGAGGTCAGTTGTCGACCCCGAGGAGGTGCCAGAGGTCAGGGTTAAGTGGCAAGGACGTTGCATAGCATTGCTTCAGGTCTTCTCTGCGGTGGGGGCTAGTCTCTAAGAAGGGCAACAGCTGGGGGCTAGGGATTAACCTGAAGGGCATTTGCTGCAACATATGTCCTTATGGATCCCATGCAATGATCTCTCCAGGTTAAATGTGAAGCCTGAGGGCCAGCTGGGTCTGGGTGCCCAGCTTCCTCAGTGATGATGGCTGGACAGGGCCTGGGGACCTGAGGGTGTTGCCAGCTGAGATCTGCCTTCTTATCGGGGCCTGGGCATTGGTGGAAGGACCAAGACTGGGTGCTGGAAGAAGGTTCCTGGGCAGGGTAACTGGCCCACATGGGACCCTCTCCTCTTAGATAGGGCTTGGACCTCAGAGAGTGAAAGTTGAGCCTTGGGAATTTGCCCTTTCTTGTCTGAACAGAAAAGAACATTTCTATTGTGAAGGTTTTGACAAACATCATGACCTGACAATGACCTGATCTCAAGAACAAAGGATCTGACAACAAGACGTTTGCAAAAACTAACCACTCCCCTCCCACATCTTTCCTGTCCAAGGGCTTTGCTGAGAGATTTTGGGGACTTCAGGGTGTTTCAGGAATGAGCTACTTCTCATCTCCTTGCATGGCCCAGCAATAAACTTTTCTGGGCCCCAAACTCTGATGTTTTGCTATTGTTTGGCTCACAGTATATCAGGCTCTCGGAATTACATTCTGTAACACATGCAGCCCAAAGTATTCTCCTGGAGCCTGGGGTCCCCCAAGGGCAAAGCTAGATGCCATGTGGAGCCCTATACCATGGCCACAGATACAGAGCTCCACACCAAGATCATCTCCCAAACTGACAGTGCCCCATAGCAACCGTTGCCATGAGCCCCGTGATCTAAACCGGCCAGCTCCCTGACCCCATAGTAGGTAAAAAAAAATACTAACCCTAACAATTCACCTAATGCCACCCTTCCAGCAGGAATTTTCTTTGTGTTGAGGCTATAAAAATTGGCCACTGGCCCACAAAGAGCATCAGGCAGGCCGGCTGATCAAACGGTCAGCTCTCCCTGGTTCATCAGGAAGTCTGCCCACTGTCTGAGCAGCGCTCCTCACTCCCTCTGCCCTTTGTTCCCAATACTTTCTCTCTCCTAAATACCCTGTATCTGGAAATTCTTTCCAACCCTCATACAAGCACATTTTTGTGGCCCATAGAAGGACTCTCAGAGGTTTTAGCAGCAGCCCTGGCTTCTCCCCACTAGAGGTCAGTAGCTCCCTCCCTACTTGTGACAACCAGAAATGTCTCCAGACATCCTGGAACATCTGCTGGGGGAATGACACAGTTCCCTGGGTGAGGTCACACCACTGGATCTTAGCTCCGGAAAAAACCCTGGGAGTGAGGTCAGGACTGTGGACAGGGAGGTTGGCCGGCCCCCGCCTGGAGGCGCTGACCATGATCCTCGCCCCACAGGGCCTTCGCCAAGCAGCAGCAGCAGCTGACGGCCATGAAGGTCCTGCAGAAGAACTGCACCGCCTACCTCAAGCTGCGCAACTGACAGTGGTGGCGGGTCTTCACCAAGGTGGGTCTGGAGGGGCTCCTTGTGGCATAGAGATGAGCGGGCCTCACGCTGGCCTCCTGCGGGGCTCAGGCCCCGGGGCTGGCACTTTGCCCTTGTGTCCCCGGGCCCAGAACTTGAGCCCAGGATGGTCCTGCCCTGAGGGATCACGAGGGGTATGAGCTGGGGCATGTGTCCAGCGTAGATGGCCAAGGTGCTATTGACCTGTGTCCCCACGTCAGCTCCACGTAGAGACAGCACTACCTACTCAGGAAATCTGGCTTGGGATCTGCGTCTGACTAAGTCCTCCCTTGGCTTTACAAACATCCCTTTATTATTAAAGTGTGTCAGGCTGCTTTGTTCATAAAAAATAATCTGTGGTAGTTGCAAATTTTTTTTAATTTTTTATTTTATAAAAGGCTTTCTTGTCTCCTCTTCCTGTAAAAATGGTAAAATCCCTAGTCTTTATCACTGTCCTTCCATGTCTGCACCCTTCGGCAGCTCGACTGGGAGAGCAGAGGACTGTAGAAGTGGTTAGCTACCGTCATCCTTAGGTCGCTGGTTGGATTCTGGCTCAAAGGAAGTGCTTCAAGTTTTGGGCTTCGTTGGTGGCTCAGCTGGTAAAGAATCTGCCTGCAATGAGGGAGACCTGGGTTCTATCCCTAGATTTGGAAGATCCCCTGGAGAAGGGAACGGCTACCCACTCCAGTATTCTGACCTGGAGAATTCCATGTACTGTATAGTCCACGGGGTTGCAAAGAGTCAGATAGGACTGAGTGACTTTCACTTTCACATCTAGAAGAGAGTAGCTTGTCCTACCAGGTCTACACTAGTGGCTCAATTTCCCTGTATTCCTCACTGTTTTGTATATGCTGGGTTTAGACTTATTTATGGCAAAGAAGGTATGTTTTGCACTTGGGCAGCAGGTCTGCATGCAGGCCCCTGGGTCACTGTTTGGCCAGCCTGGTTGCTCAGGAGAGCTGCAGGCTCCTAGACCAAATGCTTGCCAGGCCTCCAGGTGCTGACCCGTCCAGCCTCCAAGCAGGTATACTTTCGGGCCCTGGGAAGGGAGCGGCAGGAGGTGATGAGAGAGGTGGGGGCCAGCACTGGAGCTAGGATGATGCTTCCTGTCAGCGGGGGCCCACTCCCATAGAAGTTCTGGGGGGCCTTCCCTGCCTCTCCCAGCTGGTGGTGGCTGCTGTGTTCCTTGGCTGTGGCTGCACCCCTCCATCCTGCCTCCGTCTCTTCGTGGCCTTCTCCCCCTACTCTCTGTTGTCTCTGTGTGTCTTACAAGGATGCTAGTTGATTTAGGGCCTACTCGCTCTCATTACAAAATGTTTCTCTTAAAGGGTTTTCAGAGACCCTTTTCCACATAAGGTCCCATACACGGTTGCAGAGATTAGGTCATGGATGTACTTTTTGGGGAGCTATCATTTAACTCACTACAGGACCCACAAATATCGGTTCTCCCCCTTAAGATCCTCTGGACTGATGTTCGCCTTGTGCAGGAGAAGTGCTGGAGGGTGCCCCTGTCTGCCCACCAAGGGGGAGGGAGCAGTCCCCAGGGCTGCCTGACTGCCCACCACACCTGAGCAGGAGAGCCCAGGGGCCACTGATCCTGGAGTCCCTTGTGGAAGGGAGGGATCCTTGCTCCCTCTCCAGCTGTCCATGTGTGTCCATGGAGCCTAAATGCTAATGACCCTCCTTGTCCAGCCTCTCTTGTTCCCCCTGTTCATCCCTCCTCACTGCTGGCCCCTGAGGTGGACCGTCCACCCTGGTCCCAGCAGGTGCTCACCTCTTCATTTGCCTCCACTGAGCTGTTGACTTTCCTACTGGTCTCTGATTCCTGGCATTAGCGATCCCCTCATTCCTAATTTTATACAGTTGCTTATTTTTCCAAATGATTCCGAAGTTTCCTCCCAGACTACGGTTGTGAATACAAAACCAGAAATGTCCACGTTAATTTTCTGGCTGTGGTCCCCTGGGGTGATGGTGAGATGTTCAGAGGGGCACCGTGGAGGGATAAATAAATACAAGAGCAAGCGAGATCACATCCGATGCTGTGTCCCAGCATCTCCCCTCTATATGCCAGCAACAGGCATTTAGACACAGAGGACAACGTGGTGGCCAGGTCAATGAACTTTGTTCTCTGATTGTTGGGCGAATAAAAAGGCTTTAGCTTCCTATTAAGATTTTATAAAACAGTACAGTGAGATCAGTCTAGAAAGATGAACAGAAAAGATGACACTGATTCTGTTTTTTGAATAATTTTTCAACAGTGACCAGGTAATATGTTTTAGTTTTTTTCCCGTGAAAATGTCATACTTTTTTTCTGAATTAGTGGCTGTAGTAGAGATCAATAGAAAGAAAAGTGAAGCTACTCAGTTGTGTCCAACTCTTTGTGACCCCATGGACTGTAGCCTTGTGGGATTCTCCAGGCAAGAATACTGGAGTGAGTTGCCATTTCCTTCTCCAGCGGATCTTCCTGACCCAGTGATCAAACCCAGGTCTCCCGCATTGCATCGGATTCTTTACTGTCTGAGCCACCAGGGAAGCCCCGAAGAGAGCAAATAATCATTCCCAAATTTTCATCCTTCACTCCTTTAAAAAAAAAAAAAAACTAAAAATAAAAAAAAAGTTGCTAATTATATAAAAAAATACACAACATAAAATTAACCACTTTAGCCATTTTTAGTGTCCTTATTTTTTATAGAGAAGACACTGAGTTTAGGTGAGTATACGGCAGCCCAGCCTCCCATGTAGCTCCATGTAACCTCATTGCTAAATTCTGACTAATCAAAGGTGAGAGGAATGATGTGTGGATCTTCTAGGTCATGTCTTTGAAGGGAAATTATGAGCTCTGTGTCCTTCTCTGCTCTATTTTGGGCTGAAATATCTGATGAAAACCAGCTTCCACATTGAATAAGACCCCTCACTGGAAATAATGGCCAAGCAATAACAGGCTGGACTTCTGGTCGACTTACCTACCACCTACCTCCCAAATGCCTAGCAACTTGGACTTTCATGTCTGAAATGAATACATCTACATTGTTTGAGTCAATATGTTAATATCTTGTGAGCCCTTTGTTACAGCAGCTCAGCATCCACATCCTAACCAATACGAAACCATCCCTAGGCTTCATCCCTCCTCTAGGCTTTGAGTCTTCTCATTCTTTCAGAACTCTGCCTCTCTGATCAGCCCCTGTGAGTTGACCATTGCTTAGATCGCCTGTGGCTTTGACATTGACTTCTCCCGGGATCCCATGTCTGAGCCCTCACCTCTCCAGGGGATCCCAACACTGTGGCCTGTGAATCAATGACCTCTTTAGGCTTCTAAGACTCAGTTCCCAGACTGGCCCAGCCCAGCTCTTAAATTAGACAAGATTAAGGACCACCCCTCCACCCCCATACCCATCCCTCAGCCTTCCTGTTAACTTTCAGACTTAACTGGTGAAATGGACAGACAGGAATGAGACGATGGCAACCATAGGACCAAGGCAAGGTGGTAAGAGGATTTGGGACTAACTTCTAGTAGGTATGGGCATTGTTTTGGGGATGATGGGAAAGTTCTGGAATTATGTAGTGGTGATGTTTGTACACATAGTGAATATACTAAAAGCTACTTTTCAATGGTGAATTGTATGTTATGTGACTGATATCTCAATTCTTTTAAATGCTACTTTTTAGAAAGCTGTGGAGATGATAGGAAAAGAGTTTCAGAGAGTACATCCTGAAAAGGGACAAGAAAGAGGTAATAGAGTCAGGTGGAGAGAGGACAGGGCAGAGGGGAAGAAGCCGTGACCAGCTGTCTTCCTGCAGAAATCAAAGTGACAGGTGACAGGAGTCATGTGTGGAGCTTCTGGTTCCTGGAGATGAAGCATATCCAGGGGCTCTGGAGGGAATCCTGGCGCAGTGGAGGAGGTGGGTGAGGCCTCCAAGATCCTTTCTTATGGGTCTAGGATCACTTATCCACAAAAACCAATGGACTACTGATACTCACAGCCAGTTGGCTGGATAACAAGGGCAGTTTTGTTGAGTGAATGTTTTAAAAGGTCAGTCTTAAAGTGTTACACACTGCCTGAGTCCACTTATAACATATTCCTAAAATGTCAAAATTCCAGGGATGGAGAACAGACCAGTGGTTGCCAAGAGTTAGGGAAAACCCAGGAAGGGTGACCTTAAAGGCCCAGCACAGAGAGTTTGTAGCGACAGAACACTCGGTATGTCGATTGTCATGTTGGTTAAATGGGGAATCTGCACATGTGATAAAATGCCATAGGATCATCCCAAAGACATAAAAACAAGAGCATGCAGCAATTGGTGAAATTCAAGTGAGGTCTGTAGTCTAGTTAGTCGTATTCTGATAGTGACTGTCGTTACATAAGTTATCACCACTGTAGGAAAAGTGGGTGAAGGATACATAGGACCTCTCTATAGTAGTTTTGCAACTATGTGGTTTTGTCTATGAGTCTATACTTACATTTTTTTTTTTTAATCTCTGATTCAAGAGCTGAATTTTGGAGATGAGGACCAGTGGGTAAAAGAAGAGAAGGTGAGGCCAGCTGTGTGACCTTGGGAAATGAATGAATCCTCTAAGTCTGCTTTCTCATCCATGCACAGGAATGATGAGAACAGCAAACAACTCACCAGGGCTTTGAAAGAGAAAAGGAGGTAATGCCGACACAGGAGGCCCAGAAAACAGCTCTTCTCGTTGACGGAGAACATACTGTTCGACAAGTCCAGTCCCTGCCTTGTCTCACTCATTCTCTCAGTGACTCTACAGGCTACACGCTCTTTCTATGAGCAAGGACACCAATTCACAGCAAAAAGGTAGAGGAGATGAATTCCAGGAGGGCTGCTTGATGGCAAATCCTCTTGTCACTCACAGAAGACGGGGAGACATGAGCATAGCAGAGTGGGGCTCAGAGACTCTGTGATGGAAGAGTTCAGGCAGCTTTCTCCCTGAGGTGGAATGTTCCAGGAGTGAGTCAACACCTGGTACCAGTCACAGTGAGTCTGTGGGGCCAGCCAGACTCCCTATGCCCACTAGGGACTGGGGTCTCTGGACTCACTTCTTAGACCAAGCAGTATTTGATGTTTATGACTCATCTCAAGCTAACAGGGATCATTTATGGAAGAAAATTACATTTTTAGACTACTGGAGGGTTTAAGGATTTCTCTTCCTCTAAGGAAATGACATAGTCCAGAAAATAGACCAAACAAGAGGCAGAGAGACCAGCCTAGTTTCCCCATTTGGAGGGCAAGTCTGAACCTTAGTTTTCCTGAGAGATGCGGGGATAATGTTTTCATCACAAGGTTGTGGTAGCTTCCATGATGATGTGTGTGAAAGTGTTTTGCAGACTAGAAAGGGTCAGGTGCTGCTATGTTTTTCCACAAAGTTTCAGCTTTTTAACAATTTTTTATTAATTTTAAAAGTCATCAGATTTACCATTTTAGCCATTTTTAAGTGTTCAGTTCAGTGGTATTAAGGACACCCACATAGCTGTACAACTAGCATCACCATCCACAGAATGTTTTACATCAAAAATGAAACTCTGTCCCAGTTATACACTAACACCCCATCCTCCCTCCCCTCCATCCCTGGCAAGCACCACTGTAGCCCTGGTCTTCGTGAACTTGCTCCTCTCAGGACCTCATGTGAGTGGAATCATACAGTATTTGTCCCTTGTGATGGGATCTTTTTTCTTTCTTGTTTACTTCCTGTGGTAAAATATATACCACATAAAATTTATGACTTAACCATTTTCAAGTGTACAGGTGAGTGGTATCAAATACATTCATATGTTGTGCAGCCATCACCACCATCCATCTCTATATTCTTTCATCCTAAAAACCTGAAACTACTGATACTTGCAGCCCATTGGGTGAATCTCAAGAGCAGTTTTCTGAGTGAATTTAAAAAGACCAGTCTTGGGACTTGCCTGGGGGTCCAGTGATTAAGACTCTGCACTTCCTCCGCCAGAGGCACAGGTTTGATCCTACATGTCATGTGGCACAACTGAAAAATGAAACTAAAAAATGCAAAGGCCAGTCTTAAAAGGTTACATGTTACATGATTCCACTTATAAAATATTCGCAAAATGCCAAAATTCTAGGAATGGAGAACAAATCAGCGGTTGCCCAGAGTTAAGGAAGGCCCAGAAAGAGGTGACTCCAAAGGATCAGCACAGGGAGTTCCTTTGTGGGGACAGAATACTCTGTATATCAATTGTCATGATGGTTAAATGAATCTTCACATGTGATACAATGTGGTAGGACCATCCCAAAGACACAAAAATGAGAGCATGCAAAAACTGGTAAAATTTGAGTGCAATCTATATTCTAGTTGGTTGTATTTTGATAGTGACTGTAGTTACATAAAATATCACCACTGCAGGAAAATTCGGTGAAGGGTACACAGGACCTCTCTGTAGCAATTTTACAACTGTGTGATTTTGTCTGTGAGTCTTACTTTTATTACTTTTTTAGTCTCTGATTCAAGAGCTGAATTGTGGAGGTAAGGATCGTTGGATAAAAGAGGGGGAGGTGAGGCCAGCTTTGTGACCTCGGGAAATGAATGAATGAATCCTCTAAGTCTGCTTTCTTATCCACGCACAAGAATGATGAGAATGGCAGACAACTCAGGGAGGTTTTGAAAGAGGAAAGGAGGTAATACTGACACGGTGAGCCCAGAAAACAGCACTTCCTGTTGACTGAGCACCTACTGTTCGCCAAGCCCAGTCCCTGCCTTGTCTCACTCACCCTCTCAGTGACTTACAGGCTACTCACTCTTTCTATGAGCAAGGAAACCAAGTCACAGCAAAACCTGGGGTAGCCTAAAAGGGCTGCGTGATGGAAATTCTCGCCCCACTCATGGAAGATGTGGAGTCATGGACGCAGCCGAATGGGGCCCAGGGTCTCTGTGACGAAAGAGTTCAGGCAGTTCCCCCCTGAGGTGGGGCTGTTCCAGGAGCGAGTTAAACACTTGGTGCCTGTAGCCGTGGGTCCCCTGGGCCCAGCTGGACCTGGCTCCCGGTGGCTACTAGGGACTCTGGCAGCTGGGCTCACTTCTTAGGCAAAGTGGTATTTGACATTGTGACTCATCTCAAGCTAACAGGGAGCAATTGTGGAAGAAAATTACATTTTTAGACTATTCAAGGATTTAAAGATTTCTCTTCCTCTAAGGAAATGGCATAGTCCAGAAAACAGACCAAAACAAGAGGCAGGGAGACCAGCCCAGTTTCCCACTTGAGGGGCAAGTCTGAACCTTAGTTTTCCCTTGTGACTCAGGGATAATAAATGTTGTCATCAGAGGGCTGTGGTAGCTTACACAACAATGTGTGTGAAAGTACTTTGCAGATTGTAAAGGATTCAGGTGCTGCTATGTTTTTCCATAAAGGTTTGGCTTTTTAACAATTTATTTAAAATTTTAAAAATCATCAAATTTACCATTTTAGCCATTTTTACAATTTTTATTTATTCACTTATTTGATTTTTCACTTGGCTGGGTTCTCCTTGCTTTGATGTGCATGCTCAGTCCCGTCCAACTCTTTGTGACCCCATGGACTGTAGCCTACCAGGCTCCTCTGTCCATGGGATTTTCCAGGCAAGAATACTGGAGTGGGTTGCCATTCCTTGCTTGGAGCGGGCTTTAGTTGTGCCATGCAGGGCCTACTCTTTGTTATGGTGCTCGGGCTTCTCATTGCGATGGCTTCTCTTGTTGCAGAGCACAGGCTCTAGACATGTGTGACTCGCGTACTCTAGAGCACAGGCTTAGTAGTTGTGGCACCTGGGCTTAGTGGCTCCCCAGTATGTGGAATCTTCTTGGACCAGGGATTGAACCTGAATCCCCTGCATTAGCAGGAGGAGTCTTATCTGCACCACCAGGGAAGTCCTAGTTTAGCCATTGCTAAGTGTAGAGTTCAGCGGTGTTAAGGACATCCATGCTGTCATGCAATTAGCATCACCCTCCATTCACAGAATGTTTTACATCAAAAGTAAAACTCTGTCCCCATTAAACACTAACACCCCACTCTCCCTCCCTTCCACCCCTGACAGGCACCTCTGAATCCTTGGTCTTTGTGAATGTGACTCCTCTTGGGACCTTATTTGAGTAGAGTCATACAGTGTTTGTCCTTTTGTGACAAACTTTTTCTCCCTTTTGACTGTGGTAAAAAGATATGCTAAATCTTCACCTTGATTTGAGTCTGCAGCCCCCTTGGTGGCTCTACTGTGAGCTGGTGTTTATCAAGTCCAGGAATGTCCAGTGTCCATTCTGCATTCTCATCAGAGGACCTTTATGATAACCTGCCCATCACTTAAATGGATGTTTAACTGAGTTCTTCTTCTCACTGTGGTTTTGCTTGGCTGTCAAACTAAAGTCATGCTAGTGAAAGAGAGAAGAGTTTATTGAAGGGAAAAAATGACAGAAAAAGAACTTTAAACTAGGAATGGTATTTGCAAGTGGCAAATCTCAAACTTGGTTGGAATCTTGGCTCCTCCCCTGAGTTGCTGGAAGAAATCCCCTGCCTCGCCCCTCCCCTCTTATTTGCAAAGTCAGATCAGACTCCTGGCCTGTGTTCCAGGGTGATTGTAAGACCAAACCGTAGTGTGTGGTCCTCATGGGTAACACCCATCACTCCTCTGTGCCTCCCTCTAAGGCTGGGAGAGGTGACCACGACGACACAGGGACATTTCCTGGGATGAAGCAGCCCAGATGGAAGGTCAGGCAGGCCTCCATGGTGAGGGGGAATCCAGCCCCACTGCCGTTCCTTCTGCTTGGGGCAAAGCAGAAAAGTCCACCAGCAGTCCAGCTGCATGACTCTCGGGCTCTGGGACCTTTTCCTTTCAGTTTCTTTATCTGAAAAATGGAGCCGACACTTCCTAGAGCTGATGTGAGAGTAAAACAGGCAAGATGTGGACGGTGCCTGCACAGAGTGTGGCACACGTTCAGCCCTCCACACACCTTGGCTCTTTGCTGAATATCCAAACAGGAAATAAGACTGGCTTTCTGTTGTAGACTTTTCTGAGTTGCCAGGTCACTAGCCTTCCTCCATTTGGAGAAAAGAGGTCTCTTGTCAAGTGCAAATAAGACAGGGAACAAAGAGCAACGTGCTTTCAGCCCTTTGCACGAACTTGGCATCCATCCAGATGGCCTTGACCACCAAGGCTGAGCCTCCTCAGGCGAGTTGCCTGAGGGCACTAGCGCCTAAAGATACTAGTATTGTCACTGTCAGCAGGGTTCGATCTAAAGGGACTTGATTAAAAAGGTGGGGCCGGGGTGTGGACAGAGTGGCTGAGGGTGGACTTGGGCCCCTCTCCCAGGTGCCCTGTGAGCAGAGCTGGGGACAGTGGACTCTGCAGGGAAGGATCCTGGAGGGCTTCTCAGAGGAGGTGACAACAGATTTGGGCTTTATAGGAAGTATGATTTTTCTAGGTGGTAGGAGTAAATGTCCCTGGGAGAAGGAACTGCATGAGCAAATGCCTAGAACCCACATAGGTGTGGCCCTCAGGAGCAGCAGTATGACCAGTATGCAGTGAACAGCTGGTATGTTCTGGGAGACTGTGCCAAGTGCTTCTGGGGCAAAGGTGAATAAGGCAGGCAGGCTGGTGAGTGGGTGGAAAGGGTAGAAGGAGCCAGGAAGAAGTTCATAGAGTGGGGGAGTGATTGACCAAGGGTTTCACAGTCAGTTGGTGGCAGGTCTTCCGTCATGAAGCCTGAGACAGGGTGGACCGTGCCCAGAAGGACCTGGATGTCAGGACTGGGCTTGTTTCTCTAAGAGCATCAGCAGGGATGGTGAGAACAGCCCAGGGCGGGGCCTGGTGGGCAGAGTGTTTGTTTGACCTGAGCCACCCAGAGAGGAAAGTTTCATTTTCCCTTTCAGTTCTCCGGGTATATCTGGGCCTAGAGGTTGTGTGTGGTTATTGCAGAGTCAAAAAGCTGGTAGCTCATTGCATAGCTGAGAACAACTGGATCTTGTTCACATTCAGCCAGAGAAGATTTCTGGGTAAGCAGGCAGGGTAGGACCCCCCGCCCCTCATCTCCCCATCCTCAGGATGACGGTCTGATGATGGTCACTAATTGACAGAAGGAGGGAAAACGGAAGCTCAGAGAGGTGAGGTCATGGCTGACATGGCGGGTTAAGCAGGAGCAGAGCCTGGTCGTGGAGGCAGGTGCGTCTGAGGGCTTCCTCCCACCCCTTGGGCCCCTAAACAGTGCAGAGGGAGGGTGACACCTGCTCAGATGGGCTCAGCTCAAAATGTGGACTCCTGAGATGCGAGCGGTGACCCCAGAAGGAAGGTGAGTGTTGGCGGTGCTCAGTCTGTGGGGAAATTTGGAGGAAGCAGAGGGGGTGAAGGAGGGCGGGGGGTCAGAACGCTTCCTCCTTGTGGCCTAGCCACCTTGAGGCTTCCCCCAGGGTGCTGTGCAGAGGCCAATGGGGCAAAGGATTTCTTTTGAGATATAAGGAATCCAGGTTTCATCACCCACCCTCTGACCCCTGTTTCCTAACTGCCTGCTCAGAGCCAGGCCCTGGGGAAAAACTGAGGCCTAGAGAAGGACAAGAGAGCAAATGAGGGGACACAGGGCACTGTCTTCCTGTGCTCAACGGGCCTCAGCTCAGAATGTAGGTGATGGGTGGTCCTGTGTAGGGAAGATGGCCCAGCAGACAAAGTGAGAAGGGCTCACTGCACGATCCCCACATTAAGATCCTGGCTCTGCCACCTTAAGATAAAAACCCAAACAGTAGACAGGTCAGTATAACAGGAGGGGCATGAGCTTAGATCTATGTGTTTTACAGGCAGAAACAATCCTAGAAACTTTTGGTTTATTGAAACCACAGTATTCCTCTCACATACCCGTGTCACAAGCACTGGTCTTGGCCTCCTGTCTGCCCCCCGAGAGCTGTGTGACCCAGGGCAAGTGAGCTCCTCGGGAATCATTTGCTCAGATCTCTTACTCGATTTTTAAAAACTGATTTCAGTCTTTTCATGAGGATTTTAGGCTGTGTGTTGGGGATGTTCACCTTTATGTACTGTAAATACTGAAAAAAGTGTCTGCTGCTCTCTCATTGTATTCTGACCTACTTTATGGTGTCCATGGCAATATTTAATATTCAAGAGGTCAAATAAATCAGACTTTTCTTTATGGCTCTGGGATTTGTGTCTTGATGAGAAACGTTTCCTCAAGTCAACATTATTTTTAACATTTTTTTCCAGTACCTTTGTAGTTTTTTTCTTTCTGGTTTACATTTAGATCCCTTTTGGAGTCACTGATTGATTGATTAGAATCTTTGTGTTCCTTCCTCTTCCTCCTTCCCCTCCTCCTTCCTCCTTCCCTCCTTGGTATTTTCCTTCTTCTTTGTCTTCTTCTCATTCAAACAGAACATATTTAATGGGTACATTTCACAGTCACAAATGAACACACCCTTTTATGTGCCTTCAAAAGAGCATTCATTGCGGTCAGGATATGACTCCTCCCTCTTCCCCTCGCAAAGTTTTAGACAGCAGTTAGGGAACAGGGAGCAAGAGGCTGGAGAGAGCTGGGCTGCACACCCAGACCTGGCCCAGACACCCTGCGGGAAGAGAGGTTTTGGAATGTCCGGCTCAAGGCTCAGGCCAGTATCAGATTTTAGATAAGATCCATATTTCCCCCCAATTCTCTCTTCCTCTTTCTCCTTCTAGAAAAATATCATGGCTGGAGTAAGGAGACATGAGGAAATACAGGTGTCTCCTGCTACCTGGAAGAACAGTGTTCCTGCAAAAGCTTTCCTAAACCAAGATGGCGTAGGGAATAGACCATGCAGGTCTCACTACACAGGGTGATCTTTTGGAAAGCAAGGGATGCCCATATATGGAAACACTCAGAAATCCGATAGTGCTATCTGTCAGAAAGGGCCTTTCATCAAGACAGACAAGGAAAACAAATAGAATTACTGCACCGCAGGTAAAACAAGTGCTGTGCTGTGTCTTTGAGAAGCTGGTTGTTTCACGTCCCTGTAACAGGTCCCACATCTTGTATTTTAGCCAGTCTATGCCCAGGACGGTGGAGGGAGCCCCAGAGGCCCTGGAGCAGGAGGAGCAGCAGAGAAGAGACAAGGCTCCTGCCTGGTGCTGGGAGCTAAAGAAACTCAATACAGATAGACCCACAAGCAGGAAAGTGCAAGATTACAGGGGGGCTAGAGTGGAACTAGGGGAGACAGCAGGGGGAGGAGGATTTGGAACTGGGCCTCCAAGGTCAGGTAACATTTCACCTGGTGAGGCAGGTGGAGAAATGTCTCACCACCTGCAGGGGGAGGGGCAGCCTGAGCGAAGGCCTGGAAGCTGGGGGAGAATCAGTGTCCAGGGAGCTGGGAGTCCTCCAGGCCCCTAGACCACACTCTGAGAAGGCAGAAAGATGAGGAAGACGGGAGTAGGAGCATCAGGAGGGCCTGGGTGCTGGGCTAAGGACTTCGGACTTGATCTTGCCATAACCGCTCCTTTCCCTGCCTAAGGATGATGCCCTGAAGTCACATGGAGGGAGATGTTTGGTAGAATCTCTGTCTGCCCACGGGGAGAGAAGGGCTCTGTGTCTGGCCATGCAGTTGGGCAGGAATGGGCTTCTCCACAGTCCTCCCTTTTCTCAGAAACAGCCTTTGGGAAAGGGACCAATCAGAGGCTAACAGAGGAGGACGCCCCGCATAGTAATCCAGCAGAGGGAGCACCATCAGCATCCACACGGAGCTGAGACCCCAGACAAGGGTCAGGACCAGGCAAAGAATGGGAGGGAAGGATGGAAGGATGAGGTGGAGGGTCCACATGCATTTACAAGTGTTTGGCATCATCCAGGGTCAGTCTCTTCTGCCCACACCCTCCTCCTCTCTCTTCCTTGGCTCTTGGTCCTTGTGTTTCACAGTTTCAGTTGGCTGCCCTGGCTCCCAGGGTCCTGCAGCTTCAAGGCAGAGAAGGAGACAGGCCAGCCAGCTCTCCTCTCCCACCTCCTTTTACAGCAGGAGCCCCCAGACGCCTCAGCTGAGTTCCCCTGTGTGTCCTTCGGCAGGACAGGGTCATACAGACACCCTTCACCATAGAGCAGCCCAGAAAACACATTCCTGATGTCCAGGCCCTGAGACAAGGTGCAGAAGGGTCCAGGGTAAAGGCAAGTGGCAATGGAGGAGGTAGAATTTCAGGAGAGCAGGTGGGTGTGAGGAGCATTCAAGGCCAAAGGAACACTGTGTGTTAAGATCTAGACTGAGAACAGAGAGCAGCAGCTGGAAATGGAGCAGCCAGGGAATAAGCAGAGCAGGGGTGGCTTGGACAGAGAAAGGAAGCTGCTTGGAGGTGGGCCGGCCTGTGTGAATTCTCTCCCATCCACACAGTCAGTGTCTCCAGCATCCACCACCAGGCATACTCCCTAGCGAACAGGGTGATGGTTACTCTTCCTGAAGGATAACCCTGGCTATCGCAGAGAGAAAGGGTTAGAAACAAAGATGCTAGGATGGGGGTCAGGTAAGGGGATTTGGGAGAGGCTCTAAGGAAATAGGGCTGCTCTAGATAGGATGCTGCAGAGAGTAGGGGACAGGCAAGAATACTGGTTCGGGTTGCCATTTTCTTCTCCAGGGGTTCTTCCCAACCCAGGGACTGAACCCACGTCTCTTGAGTCTTACGTCTCCTGCATTACCACTGAAAGTGAAAGTCTCTCAGTTGCGTCCAACTCTTTGCGACCCCATGGACTGTAGCCTGCCAGGCTCCTCGGTCCATGGGATTTTCCAGGCAAGGATACTGGAGTGGGTTGCCATTCCCTTCTCCAGAGGATCTTTGTGCTTTTTAAGCTTTATGTCTCCCTTTCTGGCCACACTTTCTCTAAAATCCTCTCATTTAAATATTATTATGAACTCATGGCCTTTCATAGACTCAACCTGGCCCGATGAAGCATATTTATATTAATCATTATCTTTTTATTTATTATTATTGTTATATGTGGGTGCCCCTTTTGAGTAGCAGAGATGCCAATCTGTGGAGCTCACCTCCCCTGCAAGGGGTCTTCCTTCCTTTGAGTGGACAGAAGGAAGCTCATGGGTGCAGATGTGGGTGGGCAAGATGCTGCTGGACAATGTGTCTGTTTAAGGTCACAGTTCACACTGATTATTCTGATTTAACTCTGTTATCATTCCTACTTTCCTAGAGAAGTTGGTTTCATCAACACGAACATGTCTCCTACACTACAGTCGTCACAGCAAGAGTCAGGCTTATTTCTTGTTGGCACTTAATTCAACCACCTTCAATCATCTTTAAGGTGGTGGTGCTAGAACCACCTCATTTTGTGGATTACTGACTGCTATAAAGTAACTGCTGCTGTCTTAGAGTTAAAACATTCCAAAGTCCTAAGCGCATATGGTTAAAATAGATCAATTTGTACAGAGGGTTCTGCTCATTCTTTCCCAAGGGAAAGCTATTTCTTTAGATAGCTAATCAATGTCTTTAGATGATATTACTACATTGGGAAGCGGAATAGCGTAAGAATGTGTACTCAGGAGACAGGAACCCGGACTTGGATTCTGGCTCTAGCACTCGCTGTGTGCTTTGAGTAAATTACTTCACCTCTCTGAGTTTCTGCTTCCTTTTTTACAGGGTCATTATGAGAACTAAAAGTGAGTGAACACCTACCAAGCACTTGGAATGTTGCCTGGTGCAAAGAGAGAAGTCATTGACTACAATAGCTAATACATATTAGATATTGCATTTTTCTTTTTCATGATTTAAAAATTTTGTTGTTATTTATTTCCTACTAGGAAAAAATAATGATTTCATTTGTTTGCATACTTTTTCTTATACCTTTCCCCACTTTCTCCTGATATCATTATATCACTAAGTTTATACCCTCTATTAGAAAACCTTATAATTGTAAGCTCTTAGTTTACTCCTTTATATTGTAAGCCCTCAACTGAAGCCAGTATTTCTTGACTCCCTGTTTTGTAAAATGAAATATTAATCCTCATTCTCCCTTCAGTGCTTCAGCTCCCAACTTGTAGCAGTGTGCCTTAATTTTTATATTGATTAACAAATAGATTCATTTCTAATGTTTAAATAGTTTTTTTATCTTAAAAGATAAAAATCATAAAATAATGAATATAGGTGAAATACCAACTTTAAAATTTTGAATCACTTATTGTACTCCTGTAGCTTTCTGAAAAGTCTGGTGAAGAGTGAAGGCTGCTGTGAATATGGGATGGGACATGGGATTGGCGAGCTTGTCCCCTGCTCTCCCCTCGGCCTCCCTCTCATCTTGCTCCCTCTCTGGGGCTCTGCCCAGCAGACCATTCTTCTCTCCTGTGAACACTCTCCCTGTTTCTCTCCCTCTACTGCACTCCTCTTTATTCAGCTATCACTTCTCCATCCAGTGAGTCTTCAAACATTTGTTGAAGACTCTGGTCTCCTATTGCCCCCATGCTTGATTTTATTAGCAGCAGTAGCAGAAGAGGCAGGCTATGGGTTCTTGAGCCCAGTGAGGAGGTTGGAACCCAGCCTACCAAGGGCAAGACTTCTGACCTTGGGCAAGTCGTGTAACATCTGTGAGTCAGCTTCCCTATCTGTAAATACTGGTACAATGTATATATCTCAAAGGTTAATGGAATGAAGTACGAGTTATCATTGGTAAAGGTTTACAGCAAATAATAATGCAGAGCAAATACCACAAACACAAGTTACTCTTATCAATAGCTGTTATTATACCTATAAGTATCTTTACTATCATTTAAGTCAGATCTCAGCAGAGGTAGTTAATAAGTGCTCTTAAAAAATGTGGCTAAATAGAATCAATATTTGCTCTCTTCCTTCACCTCCCAAGGCAACATAATCACAAGAAGAACCAAAATAGTCTCTATATAAATATCTGGGTTTTTTATTTTATTATCCAAAATTTAATCTTTTATTTAATATTATATTCTGATTCAATGATGATCTTATGTGTTTACCATGGGTAAAATTTTAAATTAATTTAAAATAGAACTGAATTTATAATAACATTAGGATTTAGCATTAATCAAAGACTGGATATCACTGATTGAGCTACACATAAATAGAACTGAAATATATCCCAAAATATCTGGATTTTTGTTTTAAAAAGTTCACTGAGAATGAGTACGTTTGAAAGGATGGATACTCTCATATATTATGAGTGCGAATGTAAATTGCTATAATCTGTTTGCATAACAGTTTGGCGCTAGGTACGAAAATTTTTTAGGTGTTCATGCCTTCTAATCTAGTAGTTATACTTCTAGAAATAGCTTAAGGAAACAATCTCAAATACAGGTGAAGTTTTTTACAAGGAGAATGTTCTTTGCACTATTATTTACATAAAAGAATTAGAAATAGCCTAAAAGTCCACCAGTCAGGGGAGGACAGCCGAGGGGGTAGGGCACCATCGGGGTCCTCAGCCACCCAGGGCAGGGATACAATAATTGGGGCAGGGCCAGAGGGACTCCAGGCTCTTGTGGGATAAAGGGCCTTGTAGAAGCAAGGAGGGTGCAGGCTGTGGGAGCTGTATCACCAGGAACTTTATCAAGGCAGAGACTCAAGCACAGGAGCAAGACATCATTTTAATTAAGAAGAGTTATTTTCCAATAAGCATACATCCACAATTATATATTTTTGTACATTAAAGGGAGTAGAGCATAGTCATCACAAACCTGGGATTTGGATCAGAAACACTTGGGTTCACATCCAGGCTCTGGTAGCAGCGTGAAAACTTGGGCTGACCTAAGTTTAGGTGAGTTTCAGGAGCCTGCACGTCATAGACAATGGACCAATATTAGTTATTACCAATTAGTAAGCACAAGTGTTCCCAACCTCACATAATTTCCAGAGTATTCCCTTCCTATCCGTTTTTCTGTCTCTGGTTTTATTGCTTTTATAACTTTATGGATGGCTGTCTCTAACCTGATTATCTTCCCCTTGTGCCCCAACAAGATATAAGGACTTTGAGTTGGCTTGGAGGGAACTGGTGGGAGGATGAGTAACTCTCCTTAACTAGCAGCCAGCAGAGAACAGGAGACAGAGAAACATGCCAGGTTAAGTCCCCAGTGGCACTTGTGGACATCCCAGGGAAACCCGCCAGAGACCTCGCTGCTCACTGCTCCCTGCAGCCACTGCTCCCTGTTGATGGAGTCCACAGTCTGTTTTCTCTTCCCCAGGGGTGAAGCATCACCTCCTTCTAGCCTGACCCAGACAAGGAGCTGAAGGGAGCTCTCTGAGACCCAGCTGCTGCCATCATGAGCTCAGAAGACCTTAGGGAAAGCTCAGGTAATCAGCTGCCTCGCCTCTGACTGGTTTCTACTAGTGATCCAGAACTGAGGGTGGTGTTGAGAGATTGTTGCTGAGTGGTGAAAGACACTGGGATTCTTGGCCTCCAGAGGAGAAGAATTCAATCCGGGGCCAGTGACGCTTGATCGCTCAGAGCTTTAGTGTAATAAAGTTTTATTAAAGTATAAAAGAGATAGAGAAAGCTTCTGACATAGACATCAGAACGGGGCAGAAAGAGTGCCCCCCTGCTAGTCTTTAGCAGGAAGTTATATACATACTAGCAGGCTGCTAATTAGTAAAAGGAAATGTCTCAAAACTCATAGACTGGCACCAGGTCGCTTAGCCACAACATGTATTTTGAGATAACATTGGCACAAGGTGAGTCATCCCAGGCCATAAAACTATTGACATGAATCTTGAAGAAAGGCAGATTTCCAAGCAAATACATAGTCTCATTAACAAACTTAAGAGAACATTTGCATGAGTAAAACATGCTGGTTTGTTGAGTAAAACATATTGATTTGTCAAGTCGGTTCTGAGTCTTAGGCTTGAAGAAAGATGAAGTCTAGGGTAAATACATAGTTCATTAACATAGCTTAAGAAAAACATTTCCATGAGAAAAACGCATTGGGTCGCTCAAGTTTTGAGAAAAGTTAAGTTCAGGTAGAATCAGGTATCATCATGGCAACACAGAATTTTAAAAGAAATCTCATTTTAATTTTGTATAGAGTAGGGGGAAAAAATCTGACACTTGTAGTTTGTTTCCTCCTGCCACTTAAGAGAGAGATTAAAAAATGTCTGACACTTGCAGCCTATTTCCTCTGTTTGGGGGCTTCTAGCCTTCCTGTCTGTTACCCTCTCAGTGTCTCCAGCCTGAGTTAACCTGCAGAGGAATCAAGAACCAAGAAGGGGATGGATAAGCATCCTCGAGTCCCATAGAGTCCAAGGGGTCTGTTTCCTCAGCCTCCTTCCTGGCTGTCTCCTCAGAGAGCCACAGCCAAGGTACTCACTTCCTCCCCTCCAGCCCCCTAAGCCCAGCTAATGACTCAGAAGTGAGGCCAGGACAGCGCACAGGGAGGGGGGACAGCAGATGGAGTCCCTGAGGCCAGGCAGGATGTGGGGAGGAGGTCCCCCAGCATCTCTGGCCCTTCTCCTGCCCTCTCCCTTTTCCGATCCTCCTCCTGTTCCCAGACCCTGGGGCGTCACCACAGAGGCTGCTTCCTCTGGCTGTCTCCTTGCCACCAGCCTAGTTGCTTTTCAAGGGTCAGTAGACTCTGAACTGAACCCCAATCTGAGCTTTGCCACCTCCCACCTGTGTGACCTGGATTGCCTTACCTGAACTCACCTGTAAAATGAAAAGAATATTACCTTTTGTTGTTATGAGAATCAAATACAATGTGTGTCCATGGCCTGGGCCATTCTGACAAAGGTTTGTATAGTCAAAGCTATGGTTTTTCCGGTAGCCATGTATGGATGTGAGGGTTGGACCATAAAGCAGGCTTAGCCCCGAAGACTGGATGCTTTCAAACTGTGGTGTTGGAGAAGACTCTTGAGAGTCCCTTGGACAGCAAGGAGATCCAACCAGTCAATCCTAAAGGAAATCAGTCCTAAATATTCATTGGAAGGACTGATGCTGAAGCTGAAGCTCGAATACTTGGTCCTCTGATGCGAAAGCTGACTCATTTAAAAAGACCCTGAAGCTGGGAAAGTTTGAAGGCAGAAGGAGAAGGGGGTGACAGCATGAGATGGTTTGATGGCATCACTGATTCCATGGATATGAATTTGAGCAAACTTCAGGAGATCACGGAGGACGGAGGAACCTGGCATGCTGCAGTACATAGGGTTGCAAAGAGTCGGACATGACCTATCAACTGAACAACAACAAGGGTGGCCTGGGCCACATATTAGGCCCTGCCTAGTGCAGTACTGTCCCTTCTACCTGAAATGTGTTAGTTTCAGGTGGAAACCTCTCCCCCTCCTCCAGGATCCTCCTTCCTCCATGCTGTGTTCAGGCATCTGTTCAGTGCTCCCATATATAAACACCTGTTTACCAGGTGTGACTACCTCAGGCAGTACTCAGTACTGGTTCTATTGATCTCAAACACCCCTGTAGAGACCCAGGTGCTCAGTTATTTCTCCCACTCACTCCCACCCCAATCAATCAATACACAGTTAGTGCTGTGGATTCCTTCCAAGTGTGCCCTGGATTCCTTTCACTCTTAGTGAAGCAGAATAAATAAGAAAAATTAACAGCTCTTTATGCTGCAGGAAAGAGAGGGAGGAAGATTTCTGGTATCTCTTCTTCAAATAAGGATACCAATCTTATTGGATTAGGGCCCCCCACTTGTTATCTCATTTCACTATAATTATCTCCTTAAAGGCCCTATCTGATACTAGTCATGGGGGTGGAGAGTTTGAGCTTCAACTTATGAACTGGGTAGGAGGTGGACACAGTCCATCCATAATCCCAGGTGAATCCATCAACAGGAACCCCAGATGACTGCTACTCAGGAAGATTAACCAGTTTATACTCAATACCATTTAGAGTCTGTCATTATTTCCTCTAATCTTATTTTTTTCCATCTAGAGAGTGACAACTTTTTTGAGGATATCATTCAGTATTTCCAGGAGAAAGTGAGCAGAGAACAGCTGGAACTCCTGCTCACTGCAGAGGAAGCCTGGGAGAGTTTTGTGGCTGAGGCTGATTTGTCCAGGTAACATGCATGTGTGCACCAGAAATGTCACTTGTATCTCCCTGCACCAGGGTAGCTTCCTCCTGGCAGACACATCTCCTCCAGGCAGGACTATGGTTTGGGTCAAGGATATTCCTTCTCAAGATTCCATGAGGAATGTTTCCTCCATGCCATTTTCTGGTAGTGAACGGTCTCAGGTTGAGAAGGGATGAAACGTGCAAAGAAGGGGGCAGGTTACATGGCCTTGGACAAGTTATCGATCTACTCTTGGCCTTAGTTTCTTCATTTGTTCAGTTTTATTGTGAGGACCACTCCAGTACTCTTGCCTGGAAAATCCCATGGATGGAGGAGGCTGGTAGGCTGCAGTCCATGGGGTCGCACAGAGTCGGACACGACTGAAGTAACTTAGCAACAGCAGCAGCAGCATTGTGAGGACACTGAGATCATACATGCAAAGTGCTTCCATAATGACTGACACAGACTAGGTGTGCTGGGCAGTGCTTAGTTGCTTCAGTTGTGTCCGACTCTTTGCAACCCCATGAGCTATAGCCCACCAGGCTCCTTTGTCCATGGAATTCTCCAGGCAAGAATACTGGAGTGGGTTGCCATGCCCTCCTCCAGGGGATCTTCCCAACCCAGGGATCTAACCCAGGTTTCCTGCATTGCAGACAGATTCTTTACTGTCTGAGCTACCAGGGAAATCCAAGAATACTGGAGTGGGTAACCTATCCCTTCTCCAGGAGATATTCCTGACCTGGGAATCAAACTGGGGTCTCCTGCATTGCAGGCAGATCCTTTACCAGCTGGCCTACCAGGGAAGCCCACAGAGTAGGTGCTCAACTTTAACTTTAAAAATAAGCTTTTTGGGAAGAGACAGGGGCCAAGGTCCTTTTTCCTGGTGATGAAAACCAGATGGGACCCTATTTAGTATAAGTCAGAAAATCCTGACACCATCACTTTGTGTTCCTGGGGATTCTGACTAGAGTGCTTTCATCCCCCATCTTAGGGACTGTACCAATCCTGCAGGATCCTGCTGGCCCATATGGCAGAGAGGCTGGAGAGGAACTGGATGGAGCTGATGGGGTCCTGGCTCTAGCCCTGCCCAGCTCTGGGCTTATGTCTTGCAGCCCCAAATCTGTCCTCTGTCCTGTGGGAATACCAGTTTAATCTGATGGGTTGTGGTGATGACCTCAGAGTGAACTGCAGTCAGAGGTGGGGAACCAAGTACAATCATCTTGTCCAAAGGCCCAGAGAGGCCTGGACTAGGGTCAGACCCAGGGGTCAGGGTAGAGCAGAGGGTCCAGGTTGGAGGACTAGTTGGCAGGCTTGGGCAGCAGGGCCAGGACTAGAGTGAGGAGAGTGGGCCCCAAGGACACAGAACTGAAGGGTCTGTGACCCTAACAAAGGTCCTGTGAGTGGGAGGGGGGACATTTCTTCCCTCCCTGATGGGATCCCCTCAGGCTGGGCCAGAGGGCCCTGGGTGACCGTGTCTGTACACCCTGCCTGGGACCTGGCTTCTCACTCCATCTGGGACCCTCTTCTAGTCTATGTGGAGCCACCCTGACAGTGGGAAGGCCTTGCGGCTCAGTGAGCCCTCCAGGGTCACAGTGAGTGGTTGTGATTGTGTGTCATTTGAGGGGTTCTGAGGAGCCTCATGCGTCCCCACCAAAGAGGAAAACGCTTCCTCCACCAGCTATGCAAGTGCCGGTCTCTTCAGGCTCAGCCGATCAGATGGGTGTTTCCTCAAGTCTCTTGAATCTTTAGAGGTTCCACAAAGTTGTACACAGCCTTGGAGGGCAGGCAGTTGAAGTTGTCACAGATAAAGTGTGAATTAGACTGGTGACCCCTGAGAGGTCAGGGTGTTGGGTGATGGGTCAGGAGTCAGGGAGGTGGGCTGGAGAGTCCACGGGAAACAGGGCTCACAGCACATCTCCTGCAGCTGGGAAGGCCAAGGTTATCAGGCTTGGGGGAGAGAAGATGCCAGGCAAAATGACCATTAAGGGTCCTTATAGCTCCAAGTAATGTGCTTGAAAAAAAAATCTATATACACAGAGTTAGCCAATCTGTAAATTGCAAGGGCACAGTTCCCAGGACTGTCCTTACGTTTGACACCAATGGCAAGTTTGGGGGTTCCCAAAGCTACTCGAAGGTCTGAGAATTCCCTAGAGGGATGCACAGAACTCACTGAAAGCTTCATGATCCCAGTTACAGTTTATTACGGGGAAGGATGAAGGTTCCCATCAGCCATACGGCAGAGTCTGGGTGGGTTTCACACACGAAGCTTCCATTTTCATCAGGATGCATTACTGTCCTGGATTCAGTGTGTGGCAGGACACACGGAACACTGCCCACCAGGGACCCTCACCCTATTTAACAAGTTATCCTGACTTGTTTTCTCCAGCCCCTCCCAGGGGTCAGACTAATGCCCTGGAGTCCAGCTCCTCCAGAGGTCAAAACTGATACCATGTAACCCAAGGCCCCATACATCACTTTGTCAGACTGTCCAGTGTCTAAAGAGGAGGACACTCCTATCAGCCAGAATATTCTGGGGGCTTAAGGACCACTTTCCAGTAGCCAAGGGCAAAGAGCAGGTTGACTCCTCACTAGATACTGAGGCCCTTGAATGAAGGTTTTCTCCTCCAATCCCACTTCTCTTTGTTTCTCTGTGGCGTTCCCACTCTAAAAACTCTTTGGAAGTGTTGGTGTTGACCTGCCTCTGAGGCATCTTTATCAAATAACTCTCTGAAGTTAAGCATATTCTAAGATGACCTTTGCTGATTTTTCCCATGACTGAATAAGTACATGGAGTGTCTACAATGTCCAAATATATGTTTAATGTTGAAAAACATTTTACATTTGTAAAATTCTTTCCTTGTGATTTGTAATAAAATATCTGTGGTTTACGCAGGATAGCTCTTGTCAAGCCTGTTTTATGGATCTCTTGATGTTCACTGTTACAGGGAAGAGGCAGATGCACTACATGAATATCTGATGGAGCTGAAAACAGACTTGGTAGAGGAGGACCAAGACAGGCCACAACAGGACCAGCTGGACAGGAAGAGGTTTTTGGAGGAATTTCCTCAGGCGAAACAGAAGCTGAAGGAGAGCATAGCAAAGCTCCATGCACTGGCAGACAAGGTCGACAAGGTGCACAGGGACTGCACCATCTCCAGCGTGGTGGCCAACTCTGCAGGCGCTGTGTCTGGCGTCCTGACCATCCTTGGCCTGGCTCTGGCACCCATGACAGCAGGCATCAGTCTGGGACTCTCAGCCACTGGGTTAGGGCTGGGAGCGGCGGCTGCTGTGACCGGTGTGTCCACCAGCATTGTGGAACACGTAAGCAGGTCATCAGCAGAAACCGAAGCCAGTCGCCTTGTGCCAATAGATACCAATGAAGAGGGGGCATTTGCAGAGGTTTTACGTAAGAGGACACCCCAGATCATTTCCTCTACAAAGAACTTCATCCAAGCCTTGGAAGGCATTGGGAAAAATGTTCGTGCCATCAAGCTGGCCAAAGTCAACCCTCGCTTAGCGTCCCACGCTAAACGCTTCATGACTGCGGGGCAAGTCTCCGTCCGAAGTGGAAAGCAGGTGCAGAGAGCATTTGGAGGCACGGCTCTGGCAATGACCAAAAGTGCCCGGATCATGGGTGCAGCCACGGCAGGTGTTGCCCTCCTGATAGATGTGGCCTTCCTGGTGAAAGAGGCAAAGCACTTGCACGAAGGGGCAAAGACAGAGTCAGCGGAAAAGATGAGGCAGTTGGCCGCGGAGCTGGAGAAGAAGTTGGAAGAACTCACCCGAAACTATGAGAGTCTGTAGGAGGGCTGGACTTGGACCCTACCAGGGCAGTGTAGGGTGCAGGGTCATGTGCGGGGCCAAGAAAAGAAGGCACCTTGTTAGAGGGAAAGCGAGACAAAAAGGGGGAAACTGGGCTGGTCTCCCTGACTTGAGTCTATTGTCTGGACTGTGCCATTTTCCCAAAGGAAGAGAAATCCTTAAACCCTCTTGTATTCAAAACATGTCATTTTCTTCCCTAAATTCTCCCTCTTGGCTCAAGATGAGTCACAAAGCTTCAAGTACCACTGCTCAAAAAGTATATTTTTTTAAATACAGAATAAGTGTCACCAATTTGTTCATGTCTCTAGATCTGTTTCCTCTGCTTATTTTTAAAAACCTTAATAGGAAACCAACACCTTTTTATTTGCCCAACAATCACATGATCAGGGAGCCTAGTTCATGACACCAGCCCTGACCTCTTGCTCTGTCTCTCCAACTGTCCTTTGTTAGCATGTAGAAGGGAGAGGCTGTGACATAGCGTCACGTATGACCTCTCTTGCTCTGATTCCTGCATCCTTCCATGATGCCCCTCTGAGCGTTTCACCAAAGATCTACATCACCCCAAGGGAACCCCAGGCAGAAAACAAACAGAACTTTCTAGCTTCTGTGTCCGAGTTTTCTAAATTGAAGTATGGTTGATTTCCAACATCGTGTTAGTTTCAGGTATATAGTACAGTGATTCTGTTATGTATATATATGAAGAGTATGTATTTTTCAGATTCTTTTCTCTTATAGGTTATTACAAAATATTGAGTATAGTTCCCTGTACTATACGGTAGGTCCTTGTCAGTTATCTATTTTATATATAGTAGTGTTTATCCGTTAATTCTAAGCCTCTAATTTATCCCACCACGCCCCTTCCCCTTCAGTAACCATAAATTTTTGATTAGCAGTAATTATTTGATATTCTACTACATTTTTTTTTTCCCCCAGAGGGGATTGGGGGTTGTTTCTTTTTCCAGAAAAAAACCCTATACATCCTGTCTCCTCCTTTACCTCTTTGGAACAGCCCCTCAGAGCTCCCGAGAGACTGGCTCTTGGACTAGTCTCAGTAAGGTCACTGAATGAATATAAAGTAATCCTCAACTTTTAGGTTGCGCTTTTCTTCAGTGGACAATACTGAGTGATGGATGGATTGATGGTGAGGAACTGGCTTCTGCAGCTGTGGGAGGGCCAAACAGGTCTGAAGTCTGCCAGGCAGGCTGTCAGGAAGGGACGGCAGAACTTTCAGGTCCAGGATGAATCTGCAGTCCAGGGCAGAATTTCCTCCTATCGCCAGATCTTTAATGTAAACACCCCTGCAAGGAACCCTTTGCCTTTTAAGGCAGCATGTTCACAGATTTCCTGGATTAGGGTGTGGACACCTCTGGAAAGCTGACAACAGCCTCTGAGTGGCCACCACCGTTCCTATTCATTCATTCATTCTCTCATTTTGCCCCGCGTGGTCCACCTAAGGGCTAGGCCTGTGCTGAGGACTGGGGGCATAGAGGGTGGCCACCGTGGAGGCTGAGGCAGTCAGAAAAACAAATGGCTGTGGTACAGAGTGGAGGTCGGGTTCAAAGGACTTTGGTGACACGGTGGGAGGTACAATCCAGGAGGAGAGGACGGGAAGGCTGCCTTGTAAGGAGTGGGGAGCGTGTCTGTGGGGACAGGGGCTGTGCCAGGGACTGAGGGAAGCCATGGCTAGAAGGGAAGGGGAACTTCTCTGCCGTCAGAGGTACTCCGGCCCTTGGTGGCAGGAGAGGAGGGAATCGGGTTCTAGGAAATTAGACTCTGATGTATCAGGAAGTGAAAAGCAAAATTCCCAAGGTTTCTGAAGAAAACAGTGGAGACCTGAAGTGACTGCTGAGGGGCCTCTGGTTAACCCTTGACCCCCCTCTCCACTCCCACCTGCTCATTTTATGATCAAGTGTGTGTGGGTTTGAGAAGCAGAGACAGGTGGAGAGTTCAGGCGGGACCAGAGAGATCGGGGCTTGTTTGCTCAGCCCTTTGTCTCACAGAGAGCGGCCGGAGAGAGGCCCAGCCAGGTCCTCCTGCCAAGGGGCCCACTTGAGTCTGGGGTGTTGCCAAGGGCCACTGGGCTGGGCCTCACTGCATGGGTGACGTCTATAAAGGCCTCTCCTCTCATCAGCCTTTTCTGCAGCTCTCGGAACTCACTTCCTCCAACTGCTAAGTGCTAGGGGCGCCACTTACAGGGAGGCCTGTAAAGCAGATTCAGGCTCCCACCATTGAAGCTGAATGAATGGGGTGGGGGAGGGGGTTGGGAGGGCTGTGGAGTTCAAAGCCTCCTCTCCTCTGCTGTCACATTAGGGTGCTTCCCACCCTCGGCCCTGGCCCAAGGCCATCAGCTCGGGAGAAATCCTGCCCATAGTTACAAAGCCCCAATTACTTCACTTCCTGCTGCCATTAACCACATCTGCAGCCCATTTGAGAAAAATCTCCAGAAAAGCAATGACTGTGTCTGCCAGTTCACCACACTATCCCCAGTGTCTCCACAGGTCTGGCACTCATTGGGGGCACAGTAAATGCCCCTCTTCCTTCAATTATTGCACATTAATTAGTCTACGGTGTGGCAGGCAGGTGCTAGGCTGAGACTTGGGCCTTTTAGACCTTTCTTCACTTTACAGCTGAGGAAAGGGAGACTCAGAGAGGTTAAGTGACTTGCCCAAGGCAGCAGGTAATAGAGTGGATATTTGGACCTAGTTCTTCTACCTGACTTTTGTCCACTTGACCCAAAGTATTGTAGTGTGAAAGTGTGGAGGCAAGGAGAGGGGGTGGCCTATTGGGGTGATGGCCAGAACAGCAGAAGATGAGGTGGGGCAAATGGGCTGGGGCAGGGTTATGATGAGCATTGAAGGTCAAGAGAGGGACCCATAGGATTTGGCCTTCATCTACTGGGCCACAGGGACTAGGATTTTGTTTCTGCTTCAGGTCCTTATTCAACTAAAGTAGTCTCAGGGAGGGGCTTGTCACAGTGTTCAGTTTTCTCGTCTGAAAAATGGTACGAATATATTGATGTTTTAGTAATCCCAGTGGAAAGTCTGAGTGAAACATACCAGGGCTAAAATCCACATGTTTGTGTTTTTTGCAGTTTATTTATTGTAGCTGATTTCTACTATCATAGTGTCGTGGTTGGAAAGATGCTTGATATAATTTCAGTTTTCTTAAATTTACCAAGACTTGCTTTGTAATCCAGCATGTGATCTATCCTGGAGACAGTTGCGTGTACATTTGAAAAGAGTGCATTTTCTGCTGCTTTCAGACGGAATGCTTTATAAAGTCCATCTGGTCTAATGTGCCATTTAAGGCCTGTGTTTCCTTATTAATCTTTCGTCTGGATGATCTGTCCATTGGTGTAAGTGGAGTGTTAAAGTCCCCCACTAGCTCAGATGGTAAAGAATCTGCCTGCAATGCAGGAGACCCACGTTTGATCCCTGGGTTGGCAAGATCCCCTGAAGAAGGGAATGGCTAGCCACTCCAGTATTCTTGTCTGGAGAATTCCATGGACAGAGGAGCCTGGTGGGCTACAGTCCATGGAGTCACAAAGAGTCAGACACGACTGAGCTACTAACACACACACATTATTTTGTTACTGTCAGTGTCTCCTTTTATGTCTGATAACTTTTGCCTTATATATTGAGGTGCTCTTACATTGGGTGCATATAAATTTACAATTCTTATATCTTCTTCTTGGATTGAATCCTCAATCATATGTAGTGTCCTTCTCACTGCTATATTTAAAATGGATAACCAACAAGGACCTCCTGCATAGCATATGGAACTCTGCTGGATGTTATGTGGCAGTCTGGATGGGAGGGGAGTTTGGGAGAGAATGAATACATGTATACATATGTCTGAATCCCTTTGCTATTTACTGAAACTATCACAACATTGCTAATTGGCTATATCTCAATACAAAATAAAAAGTTTAAAAAAATCATATGTAGTGTTCTTCTTTGTATCTTGTAACAGTCTTTATTTTAAAGGCTATTTTGTCTGATATGAGTATCACTACTCCAGCTTTCTTTTTATATGTATATAATTCTATTTATTCATTTCTTTTATTTTTGGTTGTCCTGGGTCTGTTGCTGTGTGGGCTTTTCTCTAGTTGCAGCGAGTGGGGACAACTCACTAGTGGTGTGTAGGCTTCTCATTGTGGCAACTTGTCTTGTTGGGGGCCACAGGTTCTAGGGCACACAGGCTTCAGTGGGCTCTGTAGTTGCAGCTCTCGGACTCTAGGGCTCAATAGTTGTGATACACCACCTTGGTTGCTTCACAGTATGTGTGATCTTCCCGGATCAGGTACTGAACCTGTGTCTCCTGCATTGGCAGGCAGATTCTTTACCACTGAGCCACCAGGGAGGCCCCCACACTCCAGCTTTCTTTTGCTTTCCATTTGCATGGAATACCTTTTTCCATCCCCTCACTTCAGTCTATATGTGTCTCTAGATCTGAAGTGGGTCTCTTGTAGACAGCATAAATATTGGTCTTTTTTTTTTTATCCATTCATCCAATCTATGTCTATTGGTGGAGCATTTAATCGGATTACATTCAAGGTAACTATCGAGATGAGTGATCTTATTTTGTTGTTTTGAGTTTGTTTTAATAGGTCTTTCTTTTCCCTTTTCCTCTTTTGTTCTCTTATGATTTGATGACCATCTTCAGTGTTGTGTTTTGATTATTTTTTCTTTTTTGTGTGTAAACTCATTATAGATTTTTGGCTTGTTACCCTCAGGTTTTGGTATAGCGATCTATATGTGTATATATATATATATATATATATATATATATATATATATAATCATTTTAAAGTGGTCTCTTAATTTCAAATGCATTTAAATACCTTGCATTTGTACCCTCCTCCTATCATGATTATTAATTTTGATATCATATTTGCATGTGAATAGTTTCCTGCCTTTAGTGTATGTTGGCATTTACCAGTGAGCTTTTCCATTTCATAATTTTTCCTGATTCCTAATTGTGGTCTTTTGTTTTCCCTTGAGAAATTCTTTAGTATTTGTTGTAAAGCTGGACTGTTGGTATGAATCCTTTTAGCTTTTGCTTGTCTGTGAAGATTTTTACTTCTCCAACAAATCTGAATCAGAGCCTTGCTGGGAAGAGTATCCTTGGTTGTAGGCTTTCCCTATCATAACTTTAAATATACAGTGCCACTCCCATCTGGCCTGCAGAGTGTCTGCTAAAAGATTAGCTGATAGTCTTATGAATATTCCCTAGTATATACATATTTTTTCTCACAGTGATGCATCCTGAAACAGTCTGTCTCTCCCCTGTCTCCCCTCAGATTGTGGCTCCTTGACAGCAGTGCTGTGTTGTCTTTTTAAAAATTTATTATTATTATTGTTTTGGCTGCACTGGGTCTTTGTTGTCTTGTGCAGGCTTTCTCCAGTCGCAGCGAGCAAGGGCTACTCTCCATTGTGGTGTGTGGGCTTCTCATTGCGGTGGCTTCTCTTGTTGCCGAGCATGGGCTCAGTACTTGTGGTGCATGGGCTCAGTTGCCCGCAGCAAGTGGAATCTTCCCAGATCAGGGACTGAATCCATGTCCCCTGCATGGGAAAGCAGATTCTAAACTATTGGACCATCAGGGATGTCCTCCTTGTATATTATTTGTAGCTTTTAATATTTTCTCTTTGTTTTTCATTTTTTTCAGTGTGATTATTATGTGTCTCAGCATGTTCCTCCTTGGTTAATCCTGTGTGAGACTCTATTCCTATTTCTAAATTTCTATTTGTATTTTTATGTATATAGTGGGTGAGTTATGTTTCACTCTCAACTTGAGCAACTGTTATCTTTCCCATGTTAGGGAAGTTTTCAGCTATTATCTCTTCAAAATTTTCTGAGGCCCTTTCTCTTCTTCTGGGACTCCTACAATGCAAACGTTTGTCCATCTGATATGGTCCCAAAAGTCCATTAAACTCTCATTTCTTTTCATTCTTTATTCTGCTTCACAGCAGTGGTTTCTACCTGTCTTCTAGCTCACTGATTCATTTTTCTGCCTCATTTATTCTGCTATTGATTCTTTCTAGTGTATTTTTCATTTCAGATATTGTATTCGTCAACTCCGATTGTTTTTTATCTTTTCTAATTCTTTGCTAAAAATTTCTTGTAAATTCTCGATCTGTTCATCCATTCTTTTCCCAAATTCTTGGGTCATCTTTACAATCATCACCCTGAACACTTTCTCGGGTAGATTGCCTATCTCCACATCACTTAGTTCTTCTGGGATTTTATCTTGTTCCTTCATCTGGAACGTATTTCTTTGCCATCTCATTTTGTTAAAATTTCTACTTGTATGTAGTGGGTGAGTTATGTTTCTCGACTTTGGAGAATTGGCCCTTTGTAAATGTCCTGAGTCCCAGTAGTATACTCCCCTCTCGTCACCCAAGGGCCAGGAACCAGCTGGTGCAGGTAGTTCTGACCCGCGTTTGCACACTCACATCCACAGGCTACAAGATCAGTTTTTTTGTTTCTGGTGTCTGCCCCCTGGTGGGTGAGGCTGGTGGGGAGGCTTGTGCAGGCTTTCTGCAGGGAGGGGCCAGCATCTGCCCACTGGTGAACGGAGCCAGGTCTTGGCCCTCCGGTGGGCAGGGCTGTGTCAAGAGGTGGCTGTGGGCTCAGCAAGTCTGGGGAACCTGTGTGCTGAACGGTGGGCCTGTTTTCCCAACCTATTGGTTGTCTGGCCTGAGGATTTCTAGTAGCGGGGTGAGATCAGGTCTCAGTGCCAAGGACCCAAGATTTCTACCTGCAGTGAGTTCACATAGGTGAATATTCCCCACTATGTGCACCACCAGATTTTATGACCCCAGAAAGAGCCACAACTGCTCCCACCTCCCCAGGAGATCCTCCAAGACCAGCAGGTAGGTCTGGCCCAGGCTCCTATGGAGTCACTGCTTTTACCCTGGGTCCTGGTGTGTGCACCCTCTAAGAGTAGAGTCTTTCCCTCAGTCCTGTGGAGCTTCTAACAATTAAGCTCCACTGGCCTTGAAAGCCAAATGATGTGGGGGCCCCTCCTCCTGATGCTAGGGAGACTGGCAGAGGGCTCAGAGCTCTCGCTCCTGTAGGAGGACTTCTGCAATATAATTATTCTCCAGTTTGTGAAGTGCTCACCTGGGTGAGATGGGATTTGACTATATTGTAAGCACACACCTTCTACTGTCTCATGATTTCTCCTAATTTAGGTCTTTGGATGTATCTTTTTTTTTTTTTGGTAGATTCCAGTCTTTTTTATCAATAGCTGTTCAGCAGTAAGTTGGGATTTTTGGTGTGCTCCTGAGAGGAGGTGAGTTCAAGGTCATTCTACTTTACCAACTTGTCTCCCTTCCAGTGGTTCATCGATTTTAATTATCCACATGCCCATCCTTTTCTTTCCATCAGTAGTCAAGATTTATCTGATAAACTAACTTCTAAAAACAGACTCTTCCAATACCAGAAATCACCAGTGTCACTGGCAAAGCCCACTGAGGTCCCCAGGAAAAATAAGATGGAATCTAGGTGATAAGGTCTACCCTCTTCTTTTGTGATTAGTGTAGTTTCACTTGTGTACAGAGGGCCCTGTACAGTGGCCTTGCACATAGCACACTGGATTAACATTCTCAGCACAGAACCGGTGGGCCAGACACTTGCCAGCCATGTGCTCATAACCATAGTCTGGATGCAAGATTTGGAATTTTTGGAAAAAATAAGCAACCGAGCAGAGCTAGGGATGAAGAGGTCTCTAATGCCAGCAGTCAGAGACCAGTAGGAAAGTTGACTGTTCAGTGGAGGCAAATGAAGAGGTGAGCACTTGCGGGGACCAGGGCGGATGGTCCACTTCAGGGGCCAGCAGTGAGGAGGGATGAGCAGGGGGAACAAGAGAGGCTGGATGAGGGGAGGCATTAGCATGCTCTAGGCTCCACAGACACACGTGGATGCCTGGAGAGGGAGCAAGGACCCCTCCCTTCCACAAGGGACTCTGGGATCTGTAGACCCCGGACTCTCATGCTCATGCTTGGTGGGCGGTCAGGCAGCCCTGGAGACTGCTCCCTCCCCCTTGGTGGGCAGAGGTGGGCACCCTCCAGTACTCCCCAGGCACAAGATGAACAGCCAATCCATAGGACCTTAAGGGGGAGAACTAATATTTGTTGGTCCTGTAAATGGTTAAATGGTGGCTCCCAAAAAAATATGTCCACGACCTAATCTCTGCAACTGTGTATTGACCTTAGGTGGAAATAGGTCTCTGAAAATCCTTTAAGTGAAATGAAATATCTTGAGATCAATATCGATTACCTAAATAACTAGCACCCTTATCAGACACACAGAGACAACAGAGAGTAGGGGGAGAAGGGCACGAAGAGACAGAGGCAGGATGGAGGGGTGCAGCCACAGCCAAGGAACGCTGCAGCCACCACCAGCTGGGAGAGGCGGGGAGGGACCCCAGAACCTCTATGGGAATGGGCCCCCACTGACAGGAAGAAGGGCCCCAGACTCCAGTGCAGGCCCCCACCCACCTCTCCCATCACCTCCTGCTGCTCCCTTCCCAGGGCCCAAAAGTACACCTGCTCAGAGGCTGGGCAGGTCAGCTGCTGGAGGCCTGGCAAGCATCTGGTCTAGGAGCCCGCAGCTCTCCTGAGCAACCAGGCTGGCCAAATAGTGACCTGGGTTGGGGGGGAGAGGGAACCTGCATGCAGATAGGCTGCTAGAGTCCACACCTTGGATCAAGTGCAAGCCCAATCCCTTCTCTAAGGAAAGACTTTTTCTCCCTCCCCTCTCACCTGCAACTGCAAGGACATCTGTCTTTACTGTCCTCACACTCCCAGTGCCTGGTGAGGGGCCTCAGCCTTTGCTGAAAGAATGAAGGAACAAAAGCTGACAGTCCTATGGAAAGCCTCTGCCCCAGCACCCACAGGCTTAGGCACCAACTCCTTCATTCCTGCTTCTACAGCCCCTGGGACGAACCTCCAAAGGGCAGGCTTTGCCTTGTCTGATGACTAAGGAACTTCCTAGAAGCTGGCATCTCTATCCCCTGAGCCAGCTCAGTGTCCAGCATGTAGTAGGTGCTCAGTAACTGAAAGGAACCAAGATTTATAAGACATTTGTAGCATCCTTGAATCTGGCCAGCCTGCCTTTCTGCATGACCACCATCCCCTATTAAAGCCTGGGCCCCAACCGTGCTGCACTCCTGGAAGCTTCCAGAAATCGCACAAAGGAGGTACCTGCTGCAGAAGCACAGCACAGTCCCTTCCAGGGGGCCCAGATACAGTGCCTTCTAGGCCACCTGCTCCAGGGCACAGACAGCCTCCAGACACGTGGCTCGTAGCACAAGGATCTCTTTATTGTGACGCTCAGTGGAAAACATCTGTAAACCAGCTCACTGTAGTGGTGACAGCTGCAACCATGCTAAGGCACTTTCATTATATAAAAAAAGGGCGGGGGTGGGAGTTCTGTCCACTCCTTTGTGACAGCAACTGGGACCTGAATTCAGAGCTTTTTAGGCATATGGAGCTTTAATATATCTTCATGATTTCTTGAGAGTTTGTTTCCTTAAAAAAAAAAAAAATGCCTTCTTTGCCATAAGTAAGTCTAAATGCAGCATATACAAAATAGTTAGGAATACAAGGGAATTCAGCCACCAGTGTAGACCAGTGTAGGACAAGCTATTCTCTTCTAGACGTGCTTCTGAAGGAAAGGCAGTGATAAAGACTAGGAATTTTACCACTCATTACAGTGAGAGGGAGAAAAGACAACAATGTTTTCTTTTTCTTTTAAAAATGTCTGTGCAGACGGCAGCGTCTTGAGTTATACTGAGTCAACGGTGCTGATCAACTACCCTCGGGCCCCAGTCCTGGCCCTTTCCACTGCTCTGGCTGTCAGACTCGGGACAAGTCCCTTAACCATTAAATATATTTGGTCCCCAAGAGTGTTGGGAGAGGCCACCGCTGGCCTTTCCAGCTTGGCCCCTAGGTCCTGCCTGCTTGGCCCAACAGCCCTGCTGTGGCAGGGATGAGTTGCCCTCGGCCAAGGAGGGGAAGGGGTCATCATTGCACTTGAGACATCTGAGAAGCAGGAAGGGGACAGTGGCGCTGCCCAGCAGGGTGGGGAGGAAGGCCCTTCCCTCCCCGCCCCCGGCATCCTGTGCCCTGCACAGAGGTGGACCCCCAGGTCTGCTCATGTTGGACCACCCAGAGTCCACAGGAGCAGGGGGGCCAGTGGGGCAGAGGGTGTGAGGTCACCGAGTGTGATTGCCAACAGCAAAGGAGGGAGAGGGAAGAGCTGGTGGTGGAGGCGGGGGGAAGTGAGAACTCTTCTGGGGTGCTGGGCTAGGGAAACTCCTTAGTCTGAAGAAAAATAGATTCATAGAAAACCCTCTTGCCCATCCCCGGAGGCCTGCTCCTGCCCTCGCCTCACCATCTTGTGCTCTGTGGAGAGAGAGCGGGAGATCCGGCTGGTCACTCTGTCCCTGGGCCTGGGCCCAGGACCCTGACTCTTTGGTATCAGATTCGGGGTGGGGGTGGGAGGGGAGCAGGGGGGGCTGCAGCAGAGGAAGCCGAACGCCCTCAGGGAGGCCTGGGGGACGGGTGGGGTGGTGAGGGAGGCCTGAATTCCCCAGCCTGGGGGGACGAGGCGGGGTCACAGTCACAGCAGTCCCAAGAGGAAGGAGGGGGTGCTGTGGGGGCCGGGGAGGGGAGGCGGCGTCGCTGACGTCTGTCTCCGGGCAGCAGGAGAAGAGCCGGTTACTCGGCAGCTCTGGCCTCGGCAGCTTTGGCCTCAGCCCCGTCGGCTTTGCCATCCACCTCATCGTCCGAGCAGTCGCTGGCACCTTTCCGGGCCATTCGGCGGGGCACGACGAACGGCAGGTCCCCACGCCTGGGGGCAGAGGCAGTGGTTAGCAGGGCCGGCCAGGCGGCCACAGCACAGCTCATATGTTTCAAAGCAACCTCAGAGGAAGACTAGCTCCTGACATCCCATAGGGAGAAGCGACAGGGGTGCTCAGGGGTGGGACAGGAGGGCTCACGATAAGGGGGTGACTGAAGCTTCCTGCTTTCACCCCAAACACCAGCAAAAAACTGTCAGGTAATGGGGGCTGATTAAAAGGAGGCACAGTGGTAAAGAATCCGCCTGCCAATGCAGGAAATATGGGAGACACGGGTTCGATCCCTGGATTGGGAAGATCCCCTGGAGAAGGAAATGGCAATCCACTCCAGTATCGTTGCCTGGAGAATCCCACAGACAAAGGAGCCTGCTGGACTACAGTCCATGGGGTCGCAAAGAGTCGGGCACGACTGAGCAACTAAACAACAGAAGGAGGCGCAAGAGCAGATGGAGCCACCTCTGCAAAACACCACCCTCTTGTCACACTTGGTACCAAACAGGTGAGATCACGAGACACAGGCTGACAGTGCACAGTGTACACAAACAGGCATCTCTTCCAGTCCCAGATAAGAAAACCAACAACATACACACTGACTAGACTGTTGCTTTTATGCTTAAAAAAAAAAAAAAGGATCACTGGGAAAAGGAGGTCAACAATGAGAATCTCGACTAAAAAGGCCCTCTGCCTCAACCATTTCACGTTGCCTGATCGGGACACTCCTTTGAGAAATGCCAAGCAGCCCTCTCCAGCTGATCAGGGTTGGAAGATTGACCTGAGCTGTGCCAGGGACTAGCTGGGTGGCCCTGAGCAACTTCTAGTTCACAAAACCTAAAAACATTCTCATCGGGTTTAAGGACTGTGACAGGAACAGACTTTTCAGGCAGGATGGGAATCAATCACCCAGAGAGGTTATTCAAAAGGCTGGGCTACAGCCTAGGAGGCCAGAGAACCAGGAAGGGCTTTCTGAAAAGCACCTTTCTGGTGTCAGTAAGTGCCCTGCCCACTGACAGGGCTGAGAAAGGGGACTGAGTTTACAAGAGCCTCATGGTCAGAATTCTGCTTTTTAGGACAAAGTAACTTTTTGGAGGAGAAAGGGTCGCGGGGCAGGGCGGGTGTGGGTGAGGGGGTGGGGCAGGGGCGATTGGTGGGGCTCACCTGAGCTTGTTCTTGAGGGAGCTGACCTCGCGGTTCATGGCATCCGCCGTCTCAGTGGCATCCTCCAGCTCGCGCTGCAGTTTCCGGCGGGAGGCATTGGCCCGCTGGGCCTCCTCCTCCGCCTCCTCTAGCTGCCGCTTGAGCTGCTTCAGGCGGGTGGATGCCTTGTCCGCCTGGGGAGACACAAGGCCAGGGGCCCAGGTCAGGACTCCACATGACGGTGGCCCACCCCGCTCTCAGCTGCCTCGGGGCAGGGCCCTGCTCCGTCCCAACTCACCTGGTCCTTGTACTGCTCGGCGTTCCTCCGCTCGTCATCCACCTGCAGCAGCACATCCTTCAGCTTCTTCTCGGCCCGACGCACCTGCTTGCAGGCTGCCTGGCGCTCCCTGCAAGGCACAAATACAGTGACTCAGGGGGACCCGCTCTTTTGGAGGGTCTGCTGGGCCACCCATGTCTAGGTCTCACTGGCCTGTCCCCTGTAGGGAGGCCCTGATCAATGCTCTTATGAAGGCATTAGGATTAGCCCCATTTCACAGATGAGGAAACTGAGGCTCAAGGAAGTGACACATCTCAGAGAGCATATATAAAGCTAGAAAAAAAGAATGATTGATGCCCATTACGACCCAGGTTCGATCCCTGGGTTGGGAAGGTCCCTTGGAGAAGGGAATGGCAACCCACTCCAATATTCTTGCCTGGAGAATCCCATGGACCGAAGAGCCTGGTGGGCTACAATCCATGGGGTCGCAAATAGTCGGACACGACTGAGTGACTTTCACTTTCACCCCTAAAGAAGTCTGTCTTGCTGAGTCCACAGATGGGCTGCCCAGGGAGTGGGAACCACCACCTCTCTCTGATTCAGCCCTGAGAGAGTCACCAGGCCCAACTTTAGAAGTGGGCCGTGGGCTCCTCTTCAAACTCTAAAGCCCTAGCAAAAGGCCCCAGGAAGAAAGATGAGAGCCCCATTGGGATGGAGGGAAACAGCATCAGGGATGGGCACACCGAGAGGCCCACAGATGGTGCTGGGTGGTGGGCGAGGAACACCCACTTGGTCTCGTTGTCCAGCTGCTCCTCCAGCTGTGCGATCTTGGCCTCCAGGGCAGCGATGGAGGCCTTGTACTTGGACTTGACGGTGCCCTCCATCTCCTGCAGCTTGACCTTGAGCTCCTTGTTCTGGCGCTCCAGCTGCTGCCTTGCGTTCTCGTTCTTCTGGGTGTGGCTGCGCTCCAGGTTCAGGTCGGTGTTGAGCTGGTCGATCTGTGGGAAGAAGGGCTGGTGACCTCAAGGAAGGCGGGGACCCTCATCACCAGATCCTCCTGGAAGAGGGAGCTCCCCAATAGGAAGGGTTCAGAAGCAGCTCAACCCCCGAAAGAGAGGAACCAAGGAGACAGTGCAGGCACCAGGATGTCCTCCTCTAAGCATTGGATGGCTTCTGCTGGGAGGCCCGGTGTGGAGTGAGGCCTCGCTGCCCACCTGCAGGTTCGCCTTCTTCAGCCTGTCGTTCACCAGCTCCGTGTTGCTCTGCTCCTCCTCCAGCTCCTCCTCCAGCTGTGCGATGCGGGCCTCCAGCCGCCGCTTCTCCTCCAATGCCAGGGCACTGGGGAGGGTGGAGCAGGTAAGAGTGGCTAAGCTGGAGCGGGGAGCCCCCACACCCACCACCTCCCCCAGTGGAACATGCCATGCTTGCCCCAGCTCACCCCTTGCCGCTGCTGTTGGCTATCTCCTCGGCCAGCTCGTCCCGTTCCTGCTGGGCCTGGCGCTTGGCGCGCTCGGCAGCTGCCAGCTCCTGCCACGGGAACCCGGAACGTGACCCACGGGGGCCCCCACAGCCGACAGCCCCCCCGCTCTGTTCCCAGTACTCTGAGCCCCTGGCCTCCTCTTCTCAAGCCCCTTTCCCAGGTCTGCCTCCTCCATGAAGCCCATTCTCACGAGCCCCTCTGAGATCACAGCTTAGGCACCATATGTTTACATAGCCCCCATATCTAAGTGCTAAAAACTAAGCCAGGGGTATTGTAATAAATAAGAAGTCACCCTGGCCTGATGGAAATCTGGTCCCTCTGCTTTCCAACAAGACAGGAAGCAGGGGCAACAGGACAGAGACGTGAGTTAAGGCCAGGGTGCCAGGGCTCTGAAAGCCAGAAGGGGAGAGGGCTTCATCCTGAGGCTGAGGCAGCCTCACCAGAAACCCACATGTGCAGGAGGGCACAGCCAGTCTTGACAGGAAGCCTGGCTACCTGGCCCAGCCAGGAGCAGAACTCGGTTGCCAGCATCCTCTCTGCAGAAGATGGTCTAGAGCCTGGGGAACGCTTTCACAACCAGCCTTGCATGAGGCAAGAGGCCGCCAGGGGACACTCAGTGAGGGAAGCCTCTGGGAGGGCCCCCTACTCGCCAGGCACCAAGTCACAGTGGGCAGCGGTGGTTACCACAGAGCCCTGTCTTGTGCAAGGGAGTCGGGCCCAAATGGTGACAATTGGGGGCCTTCCAAGGAGCCTTCCAACTTAATGAAACCTTGCCAGGCAACCTTTCAGAAACAAGAACCAGCCCTGCCTACGGCTGGAGCTTGGCCCATTTTTCAAGGCGTTCCCGGGTGACCCAGGCTCGTGAGTGGAGGCTCTGGGCTGCCACCTGCTGGTCAGAGGGCGCACTGCACCCAGCCCACCTCCTGCAGCTGGATCATCTCGGCCTCCATGCTCTTCAGCTTCTTCTCGTTCTCCTTGGCCTGCGCCAGGATCTCCTCACGGGAGGCGCGCGTGTCGTCCAGCTCCCGCATGTAGTCCTTCATCTGGGCCTGGGGGCGGGGAGGAGAGGCTTGGCACCACCACCCCAGCCACTCCCGTGCACCAGCCCCTCCCCACCAGAGGACACCTCACCAACAGGGACCAGTGGCTGGTTCTCGGCCTGTGCCCATGTTCAGCTCACACAGTTATCAAAGGGCAGGAGTGAAGACAAAGAGTCTCTGTTCTACACCACTGACAGACTTCTGACCGTTAGGATTTACAAAGGACACCTGTGGCAGCGTTAGGCCCTGGGTGTGTGTTAGTCCAGCTGCATTTCTGTTTACTTTCTACCACTTCTGGTTGACTTGGATCCCATGCTCCAGGTCAAGGACCACCTGCCAGGTTAGCCCCAACCACAAGACATAAGCCTATGTCCTTTGTTCTCCTGTGATTCATTTTAACTCTAAAGATCTTCCCCCTTTTCTTTTGTAGGTAAATCCCAAACTGGGATTCCCCAGGCCCAAGGGTACAAGCCTTATTGTGTGTGGCCAGGTGGTAACGGCTGAACTACCACTATCAATGCATCTACGGCCCACGACCTTGCCAGCACCAGATGTTGACATGTGTTCTTGTTGCTGGTTTGCGGGGTATAATGAGGCATCTCAGAGCTGGGTTTTTTTTAACTTGTTATTTTTAATTATTGACAAGGCCAAGCATGTGTTCTGTTTCTGGACTGCTGCACTGATTCACCAGCTTGAAACCGTCTGTCACTGTCCATTAAGGCTGGACTGAGTCATGTCTGGCTTATTCTAGAAAACTGCCACTAAGTGACTATAACGCCATTGCACTTTTAGCTTTACACTTGTTTCTTTGTTTAATGTAAAGTCAACAATTTTTGACTACTGCAAGTTTGATTCTGACTATAATATTTTGTCTCCGCTCAGCCTCTGTGTCTCCATCTGTGTAGTAGTAGTAGTAGTGATAGTCTCTCAGTCGTGTCCAACTCTTTGTGACCCCATGGACTGTAGCCCGCCAGGCTCCTCTGTCCATGGAATTCTCCAGGCAAGAATACTGGAGTGGGTAGCCATTCCCTTCTCCAGGGGATCTTTCTTACCCAGGGATCAAACACAGGTCCCCCACCTTGCAGGCAGATTCTTTACCACTGCGCCACACCCAAGACTTTCAAGGTGGCACTTCCCAGCACTCACAGGCCAGCCCAGCAGTGTCCAGCCCTGTGCTGGGCCCAGTGCTGCCGTGTGCGGCTGGATCAGAGCAGCCTGAGCTCACCTGCAGCTTCCGCAGCTGCTTGATGGCTTCGTCCCGGTTCTTGTTGGCTGAGTCAATGTGGGCCTCCAGGTCTTTCAAGTCCATCTCCAGCTTCTTCCGAGCGGCCACAGCTATCGAGCGCTGCTTCCTCTCATCCTCCAGCTCGGCTTCCATCTCCCGCACCTGGGGAGATGCTGACAGCTCAGGGGACCGGACGGACCCAAAGACACCGCCTCAGCTCAGGGCCCAGGTGGGCTTGGTCCAGTCCCAGGGAGTCCACAGGGCCTCCAGGGACAGTGAGGATTACTGACCATAAAACCCTGGTAGAGGGGGTCACCAACCCCCGGGTAGAGAACTAGGACACGAGGACGTGGAAGACACTCCCACAGACCAGTGGAAGGAGAAAGGAGCCCCCAAACTCTGGGGCACTTCTGCCCGCCTCTGCCCAGGGAGTGGGCAGGCCCTCTGCACCTGTTTGACCAGCTGCTTTTTCTTCTCCTCGCTCTGCTCATCACGGCCCTGCAGGTCCCTCTCGAACTGGGCCTTCATGGCCTGCAGGTTGACCTCCAGCCGCAGCTTGGCGTCCTCAGTGGCCTGCAGCTCGTCCTCCAGCTCCTCGAGCTGCGTCTTCATCTCCTCCACCTGCTGCTCCAGGGCCCGCTTGGACTTCTCCAGTTCATGGACCTGTCGCCAGGGGGGCCCGGTCAGGACCACAGGGGTGTCAGGCCCCCAGGCCCCCAGCCCCAGTGTCTGTGAGGCCTTAACTCTTGGCATTCAGAGGCCACCCCCCACCCTGAGAGCCAGCCATGGGCTCCAGGACTCACGCTCTTGCCCACGTCATCCTTGGAGCTCATGAGGTCCTCCATCTCGGTGCGGAACTGCTTGTTGAGCCGCTCCAGTTCTGCCTTCTGCTCCATGGCCTCCTCCAGCGCCCGGGCCAGAGACAGCGCCTTGGTCTCCTTCTCCCGGGCCTCCGCCTCCGCCCGGTCACGCTCCTCTGCATACTTGGCGGAGATGGTCTTCTCCTCAGCCAGGAGCTGGGGGACAGGAAGGCACCATGAGTGAGAGCAACGAGCTCTCAGAAAGGGTCACAGCCTGACAGACAACAGCCTCTGCCCGAGGCAGGGTGTCTGCAGATGGACGGGAGGATGGACTGCTGCACTGATGACACCCACCTGGTCGAACTTCTTCTGCTTCTTCTCTAGGTTGGAGACGCTCTGCCGCTGGTGGTCGAGATCCACGAGCAGGTCGTCCAGCTCCTGCTGCAGCCGCGTCTTGGTCTTCTCCAGCTTGTCGTAGGCAGCCACCTTTTCCTCATAGCGCTGGCTCAGCCCCTCCAGGTCCTTCTGCAGCTTCCTCTTGGCCTCCTCGGCCGTCTCCAGGCACCCCACGCTGTCATCCATCTTCTTCCTCATGTCGGTGACCTGGGTGGGAGGCAAGGAGTAAGGAGGACCCAGTTGGCACCTGCTCTGGCAGCCGGGAGCTGACCTGCCACTGCGAGCAGAGTTATGGGGCGCCAACTCAGTTATGGAGACAGCTTCCTAGCCACTCCTCTCTTCCTCTGGGACCAGCGAAATGGGATGTTCCACAGAGGGCAGGTGTCTAGCACACGGAGCCCAGGGCAGGCGGATGTCGCAGGTCAGCTTGGAAAGGCCACCCAACCCTGACCTGACCAGCCACTTGTATCAAGACTGAGGCCCAGAGTAGGGAGCCTCCATCTCTCCCATCTCTCAGGCAGCAGCCTGGCATCCCCTGCCCTCAGGTGTCCATCCTGCAGCCCCCTCCTCACACCTGGACACACAGCTGCCACTGCAGGAACATGCTCCCTGTCCCCACCCAGGTGTGGACCTGATTCCGCGCCCTCCCCTGAGCTGGTGCAGATTTTCAGGCAAATTTAAGTCCTAAGACAGGATCCACAAGAGCGCTCTCCATCTATCTCTGGTCCCAGATCCTTTCAGGGTCTAGAGAAGATCATGGCCTCCTTTCTATGATGATGTTTTAACAGGCATAAAGCGAAATACATAGGACTACTAAGAAACCACCGTAAAGAGTACAGTTGTCAGGTATTTTTTTAACACAGTGGTTCCGTAACTGGTGTGCTTCTTTAGCACAGCAAAGAGCAGGCTCTTGAGTAGCAAGGAGCACAGTGACCTTCCCAAAGCCTGGCCTCAGCTCAGACACAATGACCGGTGGTTTCAACTCAATAGGCCACAGGCGCTGCTACCATCATGGCTTGTTCCCTACATTCATAAGGGAACAGAATGCTGAGGGTCAGCTGGAGACTGGTGAAACGAAGATGAACCCCAACCAAGTTCATGGATCCCTGAATTCTCCTCGGGGACCCCAGGCATGAGCCCTGGTCTGGGGAGGGCAGGAGCTCCCCAAGGGAGGGTGGCCAGCTTGGGGAGGCCTGGCTGTGCTTCCAGGTCCAGGTGGCTACGCAGCCAGAAGCTCCCCAGCCCACAGGCTCCGACCACTGTTTCCAGAGCAATCTGAGGTGAGCCAGGTCCGAACCTGGGCGTGGAGGGTGGAGATCTGCTTCTCCAGGTTCCGCTTGGCCTCCTCCTCCTCCTCCAGCTGCTCCTTGAGAGAGTTCTTCTCATCCTCCACCTGCTTCAGCTTGGTGCTCAGACTCAGCTTCTGCCGGTTCTCCTCCTGCAGCAGCTCCTGCTCAGCAGACAAGGGGGGCCGGGGCTCAGGACCCACAGTGTCGGGGCCTTGTGGTCCCCATGCTCTCGGTGGGAGAGAGGAGCAGGCCCCAGATTCAGGGGGCAGCCAGCAAAGATCTGGCGGGGAGCCAGGAGGTCCCAGAGAGCCTGGGGACGCTGGGGAGGACACTGTGAGGAAGATCCAGAGGCCTGGCAGCTAACGCCGTGTGGGCACAGGGTGCTCCCAGGATAAGACCAGCTGCGGGGGCCCATCACCGCCCTTACCTGTGTGTCCTGCAGCTGTGACTCCAGAGCGGAGAAGTCCTTGGTAAGCTTACTAGACTTGCTGTCCGACTGGGTGAGAAGACCCGTCACATTGTCCAGCTCGACCTGTGCGTGGACGGGAGACAAAGCCCCATGAGCTTGACCAGGACTGCTCGGGGCCCACTTCGGGTCTCTCAGCCATGCTGGACCTGAGCCACAGGCTGAACCCCGGGGGGCTCACAGATGAGCCAGGTCATGGAGAGAGAGAGAGAAAAGAGCAGGGGCGCTGGCAGCATGGGCCAGGACCCAGGCAGTTGGGTAGGGGCCTCACCTGCAGCTTGGAGACCTTGTCGGCTAGCTCCGTGCGCACACGCTCTCCCTCGGTGAACTTCACCTGCAGCTCCTGCAGTTGAGCCTCCACCTTCTTGCGCTTGTGCTCGGTGTCCGCCTTGCCCTGCTGCAGCACTTTCACCTCGTTGGCCAGCTCCCCTCGCTCATTCTCCAGGGTCTGTTTGGCCTTCTCGAGGTTGGCTTTCACCTGCAGGGAGAGAAAGCAAAGACGTGAAAGGGGGAGCCTGTGACGTGAGGCTGGTTTTCCCAACATCATCAAAGAGCCGGTGAAGCCAGACCTGGAATCTGCTGCCCTGCAGCAAAAGCGACACTGGGCAAGTCCAGGGGGCAGCGAGTTGGCAAGGGCCATGGACTTGGAGGGCTCAGGCCTGATGTGGACTCATCACCCAGCTGGAACAGGACGCCTGGCATGTGGCCTCACCTCTGAGGACCATGGCTTCCCTGGCTCTCAAACCATCCCTGCCTGGCCTCCCGCACAGGGTGCAGGGAATGCCCAAGGGCAAGACATTGTCATTGCTAATGTTAAGATTTTAGCATTATTATCATAGGCTGAGGGAAATTATAACTGTTCATAGTTAAGACTTCCAGAAAAGCCTCTTGCAAATTTGATGTTCACCGTAAGTAACACTGAAATGTTCTTCCAAAAAATATAAAAGCCAAGTTTATAGAACAAACACAATCCCAATCTATTCTATATCAAGCCAGTCACAGGATCAAAGGGAAGTTTAAGGGTAAACTGGACCCCAAGTGCATGCAAAAGCTCTTTGGGTGAAAACAGATAGAGGGAAGGCTTCAACCTGCCCAGAACCAGGAGGAAGTCAAAGGGAAACAGAAGGACAAGCCATGTTTCTGAAAATATTGTTCACGCTGCCATGCAGAAGAGCCTCCATCCTGTCGGGATGCCAATAAGGGTGGCCGTGAGCTGGAAACCACAGGAGGCAGGACTGGTCTTGTTCAGGAACTGACTGGTCACAGTCCCCTGGCTGAGCAACCAGCCGGGTCAACATCCCCAGGGTTCTCCCCGAAGATTCCAGCTGACCATGTGTTGGAGGTGTTCTAGAGAAGGGCCTGACTTCAGAAACGGGACCCAATGACCCTCTGAAACTCAGTTTCAGAGTCATTCCAATTCCACGAAACTTTCTGGTCTGGCAGGTTGTTGAACGGGATAATAATGGTAATAATAAGACTAGAACAACTTACTGAGCCCTTATTGACTATGCACTGTCACACGTTACCAACTCCAACTCTCCCATAATTATATGAAATGGGCTCTCACTAGCCTCCCTTACAGAAAAGGAGACTGAAGCACAGAGGTACCTGTATGCCCCCCCAAGTCACACCGTCAGGAAGGGCTGGAGCCTGGACTACGCGAGGGTCCCCCAACGCTCCCCCCGGCCCACAGTGGCCGAGCCTCACGGAGCCAGTCCCGGGGGCCCACGCACCCGCTTCGTCTGCTCCAGCTGCTCAGCCAGCTCCTCCACAGCCTGCGAGTGCTTCTGTCTCATGTCCTGGATCTGGGCCTCATGGGTCCTGGCCTCCTCCTCAAGGGTCTTCTTCAGGATGTTCACTTCTTGTTCACGTTTGGACCTGGACAAAGAAATGCCTTCAGGAGGGAGGCCAGGGCCCCAGAGCAACACTGCCCTGGTGGCACCGAGTCCGGTGGGGAGCACTGGCCACCCCAGGCAGCTTTCTGCCTGCTGGCCTCCCTCCTCAGCTGTCCTTCCTATAGCACAGGCTCACAGACACACTTTTTTTCCTCTCCTTTTTTTAAAAAAAAAAAATGTAATGTAGGCCTTTGATGCAAGGAATTGGATTTTATTCTAAATATGGGGAGCCAGGAGTAAATTTATCAGACGTTTTTTTTTTTGGCTGCACCACAAAACATGCTGGATCTTAGTTCCCCTACCAGGAATTGAACCCATGCCCCCTGCAGTGGAAGCACAGAGTCCTAACCACTAGAGAGTCAGGAAGTCCCCACAGACATGACTTGTAGGGGCTTCTGCAGCCTTTCAGCCTTACTGCCCACCCTTGCCTCAGCCCAACTCCAAGCCAGGTTCTTCAACTCTAGGGAGAAACTGCTGAGGCACCATCAGCTTCTATCTGTTCTTGTTGTTCAGTCACTAAGTCATGTCTGACTCTTTGCAACTCCATGGACTACATCACACCAGGCCTCCCTGTCCCTTATTATCTCCCGGAGCTTCCAGGCTCCATGACAACAGGCCACACTATGTGTGTGCAGAGGCCCTGGGGTACCCCCTCTGAGGCCCGGGCCCCCCTTTCCCTGCACCACCACCCCCATCCTCACTGACCAGGCAGTCAGCCCCAAGGCACACCTGAGCTCCTGCTGCGCGGCCGTGGAATCCAGAGTGTCCTCCAGCTCCGTTTTCAGAGCCTCCAGCTCTTCGCCGAGGTCTCGTTTCTGCTTCTCGGCTTTATTCCTAGCAGCACGCTCAGACTCCAGGTCTTCTTGGAGTTCCGAAATCTGAGATTCCAGCTCCCGGATCTTCTTCAGGGCCATGTTCTTCTGGGTGGTTTCTTCTTCCACTCTGCCAAAGAGAGCACCAACGTCAGGATGAGGTTGCTGTCACCTTCAGAGAGCAGAGTCTGCAGAAAAGGCTTAGAGAGGTGCGGCCAAAGCCACTCCTGGTGGTGACAATCACAGCCCCTTAGGAGCTCTTCTGGGCACAGACACTGAGACATCTGGAAGACTTACGGGCTATTCCACTTGGAGAATTCAAAAACCTCATAGAGGAATCGTTTCATTTTCCAAATTAAGCTTCAGTGCTTTAAACATTCTTTAAAAATTAAAATATTAAATGAAAAAAAAAGGAAATAAAATGCTACAGTCCATGATTATAACAACAAAGTAGAAACACAAAGGTTCTCTGGACTTAGGGCAATAATCAAACCTCAGTGCAGCTTCATGAGTTGTAGCAAATGTATCACTCTTGTGGGGGCAGCTGCTAACGGGGGAGGCTGTTAATGTGGAAAAAAATCACTTGGGAAATCACTATAACTTTTGCTCAATTTTCTTATGAACTTAAAAATGCACCCCCAAATAAAATCTATTTTTAAAAAGCATACCTGTAGCCATGAAATTTTTTAAAAGAAAGAATTGCTTTGATTGGATGACTAGGATTGTAGATGACTTCTGGGAGAGATTACAGATGACCAAGAAGCCCAGACTGCACTTTCAGTGAACAGAAAATGCTTTGCTGTAAACTAGCTTCCCAGACAACAGTGGAGCGCACGCCCGCAGGTCACTGATGCACTGAGAACCATAGCAGGAAGCCCACTGAGAACACAGGCACTGGCCATCTGGCCTGACGCTCTGACCCTCACCTGGCCAGGGCGGCCTGGAGCTCCTCCTCCTTCTTGGCCAGCTGCATCTTGAGCTCGGCAATCTGAGCCTGCAGCTCAGCGATCTGATCATTGAGGTCGGTGGAGTCTCCTTCCAGCTTCCGGCGGGTCTTCTCCAGCTCCTGGCGCTGCTTCTCCTCTCTTCGCAGGCGTTCTGAGAAGGAAGAGTGGAGAGATGCCAACAGAGTCCTCAGTGGCTTCTCTTTGTCTTCAAATCTTACATAAAACACCAGGCTTCACAGGGAGTGGCTGCCGTGTCCCACGTCTAGAGGGCAGTGGCTGGATGCCACAGGCCCCAGGAGACCTGCTCACGACCCCAGCTCCTGGCAGCGAGGCCCATGCTGGTCCTCAAGTGATGGGTGCCCCGGCAACCCCAAGTCCAACGGTCTCTGTGCCCCCCATTTACCCTCCAGGTCGGTGATCATCGCTTCATGCTTGTTCTTGAGTTTGGCAAGGCTCTTCGACTTTTCCTCCTCTTCCATGAGGTTGGTAGTGAACTCGGCTATTCTGTCTTCCAGAAGCTTCTTCTCCTGGGGGGGCGAGGGTGGGTCACAGCTTAAAGTTAGTTGAGTGCAGAAGGCACTGGCTCTCCTCAAGCACGACTCACCCAGACAGTGAGGTCTGAATGGAGGGGTAGGGCCTTAAACACCTGGTCAAGTGCATTGGGATTTCCCAGATCAAAGGGGTCATTTTGAAAGTCACTAGAAGGAAATGGCAACCCACTCCAGTGTTCTTGCCTGGAGAATCCCAGGGACGGCGGAGCCTGGTGGGCTGCCGTCTGTGGGGTCGCACAGAGTCAGACACGACTGAAGCGACTTAGTAGTAGTAGTAGCTCCTCTGAAACAGCTGGGTAAGCATCCTTGGGACCCATAAACGGGGTGCCCAAGCCCTTTCTAGGTCTGCATTACCCCTTTCTACTCAGGTAAAAAGACCTTCCGGGTGATGGTGTCAGTGAGAGAACTTGGGGCAGGAGGGTGCTACCTTCTCGGCCTGTGACCTTGCCCTTCCTCATCCCCTAAAGTGCCCCTGCTCTTCTCACCTTCTGCTTTGTGTGGCCACCACTGGAGTCCTAATTCCACAACAGCGACCACACAGCCCGCTTACTCCCCACGTCACAGGCTTCCAGACAGCCGTCCTGCCCTGTGAAGCTGGCCACCCCCATCCTCCGGAGATAAAGGTCAGCATCCTGACCGTGTCTCTCCCACTCCTCTAAAGTGATTCCCAGCTATCATCTGTGGCCAGGAAGACGCTGACAGGGGCCCGGCCACCAGCCTCACCTTGGCCAGTTTGCAGTTCTGGTCCTCCATGATGATCTGGTCCTCCTCCAGCTTCTTTAGCTTGGCCTCGGTGGTCACCTTCTCCAGTTGAAGCTTCTGCCGGGCACTCTCCTCCTCCTCCAGCTGCTCCTCCAGCTCCTGTCATGAAGCCAGGGCGACCGTGAGCAGACAAGACAGGGCCCAGCGCCCACGTGTGGGGTCACGTATTTAAAACTGAGGTACAAGGACAAGAACCCCAGGTCCCGGTTCCATCACAGGGTCATGTGTTCTGAGGGGCCTCCTCTAGTGAAAGTCCACCCTCCGCTCCTCAGACCAGCCGGAGTGAGTACAGAGGAGGGGAATTAAATCAGATTCAATGCTCAGCACGGCAGTGCTCATGGACACCTGACACATGTGTCAGAAAAATTGAGCCAGGGAATTCCCTGGCAGTCCAGTGGTTAGAACGCTGAGCTCTCACTGCCAAGCGCCAGGGTTCAGTCCCTGGTAGGGGAACTAAGATCCCACAAGCCATGCATAGCATAGCAAAAAAAAACAAACAAAAAAACTGCCTCAAAGAGAACACCTCCCCAAGGCTGCCCCCAGGACAAAGACTGTCCTCCCATAGCACTTGGGATATCCCTGCTCCCCACCCACCCTGTCCCCCACTCCCCTCCTGGGTCCGGCCCGGCCCCTCCTCTGGGCACCTGGATATTCTGCTGCATCTTCTTCTTCTCGGCCTGCAGGTGCTGGCAGCGCTCCTCCTCCTCCTCCACCCTAGCCTCCAGGTCATGGCAGATCTCTTCCAGCTCCTGCTTCTTGGCCGTCAGACGGGCGCGGAGCTCCTCGGCCTCGGCACACAGTTCTGTTTCCGCCTGGAGCTGCTCTTGGAGCTGCAGCTTCTCAGCCATGAGCTACAGGAACATGGGGGAAATGTGAGTTCTGACAGCTGCCTGGGGGCTGCCTGTCCCTGTGGGAGAGCTGGTCCCTAGCGCAGGCTCCATCTCAGGATGCTTAAGCTGCCAGGCATGTCTAAACATCACATCCTGCATCGAGAAAATTAACCCCCAATTTTCCTTCAATGCCAAGTTTATGCTTTGTCTCCTGGGGCTTCCCTGGAATCTGCCTGCAATGCAGGAGACCCGGGTTCAATCCCTAGGTTAGAAGATCCCCTGGAGGAGGGCATGGCAACCCACTCCAGTATTCTTACTTAGAGAATCACATGGACAGAGGAGCCTGGCACGCTGTAGTCCACAGCATTGCACAGAGTCAGACACAACTGAAGCGACTAAGTAACAGCTCTGGTGGCCAGCAGGAGGCAGCTACGCGGGCCGAGTCTGCAAACACCCACCTGGGACTGGAGGGTCTCCATCTCTGAGAGCCTGTTCTCAGCAGCCAGCTGCTTCTCCCGCACCTTCACCAGCTCCTCCTCCTTGGCCATCATCTCTTCCTCCTGCCGGCTCACCTGCAGCAGTGGCTTGACCTAGGAGAGGAGGTGGAGGAGACAGGTCAGGGAAAGAGGCCCGTCCAGGTTGAGAGTTGGGGGTTTTCCCCTCACTTAGGGAAGCGCCAGGGCACGAGAGCGAGGGGCAGGGGAGGACACTGGGCGGAGCAGGTGCGCCCAGGTACAGCTTTTCAGGAAATCAGTCTGGTGCTGTGCACCATAGGCCTCTGAGCCACTAATTACATTTTGGGGAAACTAGCCCTGTATGTGCATGAAGACGTTCAGGACAGCATTGTTTACAACAGTGAAAATTTAGCAAAGAGATAAAGATCTACCGCCGGAAAAGTAGCCAGATAAATTATGAAACATCTCTAGGGAACAGTACGCTCACTTTTAAAAAATTATGCTTATGAAAAAAATTTAAATGGAAAACGCAAAAAAAAAAAAAAAAAGACTGTTTACACAAGTCAAAAAGCTCAGGTATGTAAGGTGTATAGTTTACACAGCAGAGATTTAATGGGAGTGTTTAAAAAAAAAACGGAATAAATATTGAAATATCTATTCAATATTGATGTTGGCTCAAGGTTGATGGGATTATAGGTGAATTTTTACTCTCCTGTTGATCCTTTTTGTTGGTATAGTATTTTGCAATTACCACAAATTATGTACCATAAACAAAAGTAGCTTGACCAACTTTAAATACATGAGAACTTTTTTGTAAAGGCTAGGGAGGACCTAGCTACCGGGTACAGACCGCGGTTTCCTGCTCGGACAGCACTGTCACCACACAGGGCCGTGGTAGGCAGGCGGGGCCTTGACATCCCGGGAGCTGCCCCTGGAGCTGCCCCAGCCCAGGCCCACAGCACCTCGGCCATCCATGCTGGACACACACCCCAGCTCACACCCCTCTAGACCCCACAGGGCAGGACCATCCTGGGCTCAAGTTCTGGGCCCGGGGACACAAGGGCAAAGTGCCAGCCCCGGGGCCTGAGCCCCGCAGGAGGCCAGTGTGAGGCCCGCTCATCCCTGTGCCACACGGAGCCCCTCCAGACCCACCTTGGTGAAGAGCCGCCACCACTGCCAGTTGCGCAGCTTGAGGTAGGCGGCGCAGTTCCTCTGCAGGACCTTCATGGCCGTCAGCTGCTGCTGCCGCTTGGCGAAGGCCCTGTGGGGCGAGGGTCATGGTCAGCGCCTCCAGGCGGGGGCCAGACAACCTCCCTCCCCACAGTCCTGACCTCGCTCCTGGGGGCTTTTCTGGAGGGACCGACCCCTTCCAGGAGCACTTCAAAATAGATGTGGGGGGAAGGAAGCTGGCTTGGGGTTGAGCCCTACAGGTGACTTCGCAGAGGTGACCAGGACAAGGTCACAACCACCTTCCTTCACTAAAGGGTGAGTGAGGTAGTTACAGAGTCAAGTGTAACCCCTGGTCATTAAGGCCACCTGTCAACTGCAGCTCCCCACCCTCGTGCCACCCACAATCTTGGGGCTTTTGTTTGGTGGGAGAACGTCAGCAGCTCATGTCCTGCAATGTCCATCTGTCCAAACACCCACATTCATGCTCTCTCCACAACACTCACAGCTCAGGCTGGAACAGACGCCCCAGAGCCCAGACACAGAGGAGTCAGGGGGCAAATGTGCAGCTGTCCCACCCACTGTCCTGCACAAGTCTGCCCCTCACCCTCCAGGAGCTGCCGGGACTCAAGGGCGCCTCCTCCCCAGAGCTCAGGGTCCTCTGGGGACAGCCAGCTCTGGGTGTCACCCCTATAGGAGGGATACAAGGAGAAACAGTGGGAAGCAGGGGTTTTCTTAGAGGGAAAATCTGAGCACAGTCACCCCTCCTGCATGCTCACTTTAAACCTCTGGCAGAAATCCAGGAAGCAGAGGAGCAGGGAAAGCCACGTGGCCTCCCTGGGGGACACCTGACTGCGTGAGGGTGCCCAGGCCCTGCTTCCTCAGTACCCTCTGCTACAGGAGAGCCGGGGGTCCCAAGCAAGGTGTGGGCGTCCCGGGACTCACTTCCTAGCCAGGTAGCCCCTGCAGCAGGCCTGGAAGCCGATGATGACGTCCGTGATCTTCAGGTCCCGCTCTTCCTCCAGGTGGGCCAGCACGCCGGCCCGGAAGAAGACCTTGCTCTGGCCGATGCGATACAGGTTGCTGTCGAGCTCCAGGGCTTTGATCTAGAGGAGGAGAACTAGCTGCTGACCATGGGGCCACCACGGAGCCCTGGAACAAGGCCAAGGCCGGGGAAGGGGCCTGGAGCCAGGGTCGGCCCTGTGCTCTGTGGGCAGCCTTCTCCTGGTGCAGGGAAAGCGGGGCTGGGAAACGCCAGGAGGGGGAAGGTGGAGGCCAGCAAGGGGCAGGTAAGGAGTCAGACTTGCAGAGAAACACAGGATCTCAGCCCTGAAGGGACCCTGTAAGTCTCCTCTTTCTTCTCTGCCCCACCTCCTCACTATAGGCCTGTTCTACAAGCACCCAGTCAGGTCACCCTCTGAGCAGAGGTGGTCAAGCATCATTGCTTTGTCCAAGCCCAGCACCAACTCCAGCTTAGACGGGGATCAAATACTAAATAGGTGACCCCAGGCCTTAACCTCTGTGGGCCTACATTTCTGCGGCTGTAAAATGGAAATAATGGTTTCTTTAATTAAAAGATAAGTTAACAAAGCAAATAAATAGCACTTCTTTCCTAGCAGAGCTGTGGGAAGGAAACCAGAGAAGGCACAGAAGGTGCTGAGCATGGGGTCACATGTGGGACCATTGCTGAATGAGCTTTAGGCAATGTGTTGTTACTGTCACAGGGCTGTTTCGGTACAGAAACAAGGCTCTCTTATTAAGCCCACTGGCAAGAGTCTGTCTGTCCATCTGTCTGCCTGGGAGAGAGGGGATTTAGAACAAGCTCCAAGAGGCAGAGCCTTGAATAGGGTAAGAGGAATCTAGGGCCCTTGATGCCCAACTAAAGGCCCTTCAGGTCTGGAAGAGGTCCTGGGAGAAGGGGCAGGCCAGGGAGGGTGGAGCCATCGCCGGGTGCCCCATCTCCCGTCATGACAAGCCTGGCCAACTGTCTTCCCTACAGAGCTGGATGGAGGGGACCTTCTTATGTCTAAAGGCGGGAAAGCCCTCATTGGCCAGCAGCTGACTCTCCGGAGAAACAGTGGCCCAGACACGAGCTAGGGGCGCACCTCTGTCCTTCACATCTCCCTTCCATCGGGTGATAGGCATCACAGAGCAGGGACCCATGTCTCCTTCCTCCTTCTCTAGGCTCCACCCTCCCTGTCCCTTATAGGGCTGCTCTGAACAAAGGTGGTATTGAATTTTTCTTCCCTTTTCTCTTTCCTCCCCAATGCCCACCCCAGCCCATCCTCTGCTGACTCTCTGGCAAAGATGCAAAGTAAAGAAAGCAGGGGGCCCTGGCTGCTGACCCTGGACACATGAGACCCAGCCAGGTGCCTGCCTGCAAAGCAGAAAAATGACCGGTGGGTAGAGCCCCAGTGTGGCCACTGAGTCATCCTGGGGCCTTCATTCACTAAGCACAATCCTGTGCCCACTGGCCGTCGAACACTGGCCAGTGGGTGGGGAAGAGAGGAAAGGGCCAGAAACTCAGACTCTGCTGGCTTTGCACCGGTTGTGGGGCCCTGGCGGTGAACTGTCCCCTGTGAAGATTAGAGGAGATGGGAGCAATAAAGAACCAAATGTGCCCAGAAGGAAGGGTCCCTGCCTCACACCACAGCCTTGCTATCTGAGCTCTGGCCTCCTCCTCCCCTCCCTACTCCCACACACTATCCTGACCACCTGATGCTCGGTGTGCCTGGCAGAACCAGAACAGGCTCACTGGAGGAACAGGAGAGCACAGGCGTCAACAGATCCAGAGGGCCCTGACCAGGCACGTGGGCGCTGGCCACTCGGGTGTGCATACCAGCCACACGTCACCCACCAGGAGAGCCCACTCACCATGAGCACACACGCTTGCTTCCCGTCCATGAAGCCCTTAGGAATGGAATTTGGGGTCAGGATCTCGTATCTGAGGAGGAAAAGGGCGGCAGGTCAGTACACCCTTCACTCGGATTCTACGTGGCCTGGAATATCCGTGAGACGAGGGCCATCCCTTCAGTGGAGCAGGTGTAGGATTCTTTCCACAGAGTGTCCGAGAGAAAGGGGACACTCAGTGAATCCTATCCTGCTCTTTCCTGAGGCTGAAAGGCACGAGGAAGGCCTGGCATTTTCCAGAAAGTGAATGGAAACTTGTGTCAGACTGTTTCATTCACTTATGGGTGAGCTCTGCAGTGGGCTTACAGTGGGCTTACTAACTGCTAACCAGCATCTGCGTCTTTGGCCCCAGAAGTTTTTGAAATTAAATGTCTAGTTTTACAAATATCATCTGATACAAATCAGTAAATGCCTCATGACCTCATGATTAGAAAGATATGTGGAATTCAGGCATTATCAGACAAAAAATCAAGTCATGATACCTCTAAAGCCACTGTTTCCCACTTCCAAACTTGTCCTCTATATTTGTTACCAAAAAAAACCCAAAAATGAAATAAATGGCATATATTGAGTACAAAGAGAAAACCATTTGCTACAGAACATTTTTCCTGACAATCTCCGTCTATGTAACAGACCACAGCTGGTGAACATAGCCAGGCCCGTCTCTGCTGAGATGTTGCAGAGAACCATTAATCAACGGGGTGGTCCAAGAAATTAACCAGAGGGCTGCAATAGACAGCAACCAGTGCTAAACACAGTCATTAGGCAGATAGGCCAGTGTCATGACTGTCCCCACTCCGCACACACAGCAGACATCCGATTCCATTGATTTTTTTAATACTCAAGGCTCCAGCTGATCCTCCTTTAATGTCTTTTCACAGCTCCTCTAACTATAGCAAATAGCACCAGGCCTCCACAGTGACTGGGAGTGGAAGGCAACAAGGTAACTTTCATTTTAGCAACAAAACAGGAAGTCCTTCCTCACATGGAGGGTGGCACAGGGACCCCAGCTCAGAGTGGATGGGGAAATGGCTCCCCTACTAAAGGCTTCCCACTCACCTCTGCCGGAACTCCTGGAAGACCACGCGGTTGGGGAAGCCCTGGCGGCAGATCCGGATGCCTTCGAGAACCCCATTGCAACGCAGCTGATCCAGCACCAGATGGGGGTCCAGCTTGCCGGCCTAGGGAACAAATCCATGCACGTGCTCTTGCTGTATGCCCAGGGACTGATGGAGAGAGGATGGGCCCCTCTGGATGCAACAGGGCAAACGCCCCCCGGGAAGGAGCAGTCACTGCCCTCCCACCCATAGTATTGACAGCTCAGTTACAAGATCCGTGTCTGAGAGGCAGAAACGCAGGCTACATGGGCAGGCTGTCCCCTAAGAGTGCCCAAGCCACCCCGCAGGGTGACTGAACCAAGGGCTCTGTGTTCCACGGGCGAAGGGTTTCCGATCAGGGTGACAGACAAGGGCTGGGCGGCCCGCACCACACTACTAAGCAGCCGCACCTTCTTCTCGTGGTTGGGGATGATGCAGCGGACGAAGTTGGGGTTGGTGTTCCTCAGCGTGGCCATGAGTTTGGCCAGCTGCTCCTTGTACAGCTGCCCCACCGTGCGGAACATGCCCTTGCGCGTCTTGAAGGCCCCGGGCATTGCTGTCTCCGACATGCCGGCCACCTGGTCCAGGCCAATGATGCGGTCCACTGGCAAGAGCAGGTAAGAGCACGTGAGTACCCAGCAGCCCAGGCCAGGGCAGAGGGGCGGGAAAGACAGACAGGCCAATCTGGGCAGAAAAAGAGGAGACTACAGAATGGCAGACCGTTTCTACTTGGAGCTTACAAAGCAGGCTAAGGTCATCTCCAAAGGTTGAGAGCAAAGGTGACCTTGTGAGCAGGGAGGAGGGAGGAGGAAAGGGTTTGGAAAGATCGCAGAGCAGCAAAGTGGGGAAGCACATTCGTGAAGGCTGTCTCCACGTTCTCACTTATCTCAGCCACCCTGGGACGCTCCTAACCCAGAGACACAAGAGCTGATGATGCATTCTGGAAGAATGAGCCGAGCTGGTCCACTAGCCTGGCTCTGAGGTGTTCAGACTTGACTGACAGGAACTGAAAAGTCCACTCAGTCATTTGAAAAAAGCAGACCAGTATCCTGAACTCACACTGACCATTACCTGAGAGCACTGGGCTAGGTCAGAAGGCAAGAGTTCTAAAGCTACTCAGCCATCGCCTGCAGGAGTCTGGCCCACCCTCTATCTGCCAGCAATCCCCCCATGCAGAGCTCTCTACATCAGGGGCCTAGAGCAACATGCATTGTGTCAGGGCAGAGAGTTCCAGAGAACCACCCCTGCCCACGGCTACCCCAAAGGCCGAGGATCCTTCTCCCTCTCAGGTCTCACTTGGTCTCCAAGATCACGAGTCTTTCTCATCTAACCCAACCCTCCAAGGAAACAGCCCTCATCATCGTGGCTCCTGCCCAGATCAATGAAATGAACCACCTCCTCCTGGGCAAGAACCAAATGATGAACAAGCCCAACCTAAGTGGCCAGCGATCTGAGGTCAGGCTTATACCAGAGCCAGTATTAAATTTGAAGACTTCCATTGCTGGATGCAAAAGTTAAGAATTCTATGACAAAGTCGGGTTCTTGTTCCTTTGTGGCCAGATCTCTGTTATTTATTTGAAAGCAACAGAAAAGACAGCTGCTCAAGAGGGAAGCCAGGAGTGAGGATAGACCCAATGAACCCCTCAGTTAAAATAAGAGGCAACTGGACCTCCTGCAGGCCACACAAGGCCCCTCTGGCCACCAAAGGTGTCCTGGGACTGGGTGGCTTGTGAAGGCCACTCAAGTTGCCCAGGGGAAGGTTGAACACGCCCCAAAACAATTGGTCATTTCATGTGAGGGTGTCCTGGCCCCAAAAGACCCTGCCCAGGAGGAAAGGTAACTGCTGCATAGACACACAGGTGCCCTGTCAGCACTGAAGTGTCTGGGCCCACACGCGCGTGCACACACACACATGGCAGTGCACACACACACAGCAGTGCACACAGCACCCTGTGCTGAGACACAGCAGCCATCACACACACACACGCACGCGCACACACACGGCAGTGCACACAGCACCTTGTGCTGAGACACAGCAGCCATCACACACACACACGCATGCGCGCACACACACACACGGCAGTGCACACAGCACCTTGTGCTGAGACACAGCAGTCATCACACACACACGCACACACACGCACGCGCACACACACACACACACGGTAGTGCACACAGCACCTTGTGCTGAGACACAGCAGTCATCACACACACACACGCACGCGCACACACACACACACGGTAGTGCACACAGCACCTTGTGCTGAGACACAGCAGTCATCACACACACACACGCACACACGCACGTGCACACACACACACACACGGTAGTGCACACAGCACCTTGTGCTGAGACACAGCAGCCATCCAAGTGGTGAGATGCCGCCTTCACGAGGGGAGTTCTGAAGGGAACGTGGACTGTGAAACAATTGTTTTTCCTCCTTTTAAGATCTATAACATGAAGCTGTCGATATCAAAACATAGCCCAGATGGGCCTGGCTTTCTACTGGAGGCCTGTGATGGGGAGGGGACCGCAGCCTGTGCACAAGCCCAGGGCAGAGACCAGGGAAGGAGCACAGGCAGGCAGGAACAGCCAGGCAGAGCAGGCAAGCTCAGCAGAAGCACCAGTCACGCAGCCCAGGGTGCAGCACACGTTGGCGCCGCGCCAGGCGGCCAGTCACCTGGTTCTAGGTGGAGGATAGGAAAGCGCTGATAGAAATAGGCTCTCTGGGTGCTCTGCATCTCTGCAACAGAGAGGTTAAAGCAAAACCCAGGCAGAGGGAAGGAGAAACTGGCAGAAACAAGGAAAAGAATGGCTTCCAGAGGTACTGGCTACCAACGAGATGCAAGAAGGCAGTGAGGAGTTGGATGGAATCCGGGTGGCCGGGTGCTGGGCCACCACACGACCCCCTAAAAGGGAAATGTCTGTGGCCTCAGAGTCTGGAGAAGCCTCTGGCCCAGAGGAAGTGGCCATGTGCCATGTTCAAGGATGCTTGGGGCTCAAGGGCACCAGGATTCAGGGACAGGATGACCCTCAGGGCTGGAGGAGCCCACGCTCCTGGGAGCTAAGTGGGCACAAACCCTCTGGCTTGAGCCCTGCACTCAGCCAGAGGCCAGGAAGGGAAGGGGCCTAGCTGTGGGCACGGGGAGGCAGGGTGAGGGCCAAGGGCGTACCATCCTTCCACAGCTCCGAGACAAACTTGTCAGAGGACTGGTGCAGCAGTGTAGCGATGTTATCGTTCAGCGGGTCCATGTTCTTCATCAGCCACTCATCAGCTTTGTAATCCACCTGTAAGATTGGACCTCGAGTCACAGGCTGCTCAGGGCGCACTGGTGCGCACAGCCTCTACGGCAGCAGGCTGACCCCATGGGCGGAAACATCAAAAACAGCGAAGACCCTCAACCTGGTATTTTCATCCCCAAGAAGGAAATAACGAGTGACCAGGGTGGAAGCCTCCACAAGATGTTCTCTGCAGAGTTATGTGAAGGCAAAATATTTAAACAGCACCAACGTCTGGCTGCAGGGAACAGGCTAAGAAAATTACGTTGCAGCTACATAGTAGAATATTCTGTTTTTAAAAATGTTTAATGTAATATGAACGTTAGAGGGGAAAATCCTAATAATTCCTTTTAGCAACAAGACAAGTAATTTTTGCTTTTTTTTTCAGGATATTCAGGTTTTCTTGGAGCATGTATTCTTCTTACCTTTTTTGAAATATGTTCTCAATAACAAGAGTAATAAAACATCATATATTGTAACAATACAAACAGAGCGACTGGCCACCACAGCCTGCTTCCTAACCAACACAGCAGTAACTCAGCCTGTGGTCCCCTCTTGGCCCCTCTCTGCAGGTTTCACTGCACGCAAGGCTGTCAATGGTGAGGTGCAAGAAGGTGGCGTCTTTCTCCCTAGAGGCGTCTTTCTCCCTAGAGGCAGAGTAACCTCCTGGGAGAGGACAAACCCTAGAGTCGGGTGTCTTGACATCTGTCCCCCTGAGCACGGCCAGCATCTTTGTCCTTTGAGCTGCTGCAGTGCAGGCCAGACGAGGATGCACAGGGCCAGTTTCACCATTCAGCCCTTCATGGGCTTTCAGGTGTGCCCAGGTTTTGCGTTACCGACAACAGTGCAACAAAAGCCTGCCTGTGTTTCTAACAAAGGTGGTGGGAGACATGGGCATTCGGGGGGCACGACCTTAGGTAACTGGAAAAAAGAGATCTCCTTAAAACAAGTAGTTTAAAATCAAGAGTGGCTTCAACAGCCTTAGGAGACAAAGGAGCTAAGCAGGGGGGGCCGAACAGTGCAGGGCCACGTGCAGAAGGGTGGGAGAGGATCACGGGTGGCTTGGGGAGCACCGCTGTGACAGCACAAGTTTCTCATCACCGATCCTCACTGATGGGGAGGCTGGGGACTGTCCGGCTCATCACACATCCAAATATTAGACATTCTGTGCAAGCAACACAACTTCCTGAGAAGAACCAGCTTTAGTCTAAGCTTGGACCTCTGCAGACTCAGGACACCCCTGTTCAGGTCCGAGCCCTGGGATCAAGCCAACTGGAGGATGTCTGACAGCTGGTATGAAGACAGCTCTGCTACTTCCTGGCCGGTGGTCTTGGCAATAACAAAGCCAACAACACCTACAGGCATGGCTCTCACCCAGGGGACAATGTTACCCCCCAGTCCCACCCAGCAGATGTTCCAGGATGACTGGAGACATTTCTGGTTGTCGCAAGTAGGGAGGGCGCTACTGACCTCTGGTGGGGAGACGCTAGGTCTGCTGCTAAATATCCTATAACACGCAGGAGGGTCCCTGACAACACAGACTGATCTGGCCACGGAGGCAGGCAGTGTGGGAGCTGAGAGGCCCTGCCCCAGAGCACTGACTGCCCAGCACTGAGCTTTGTGAGCTCCTTTAATGCACATTCCTCAGCATAACGGTGGTCACCCCCATTTTCCAGATGAGGCAACCAAGGCTCAGAGAGTGAATGAAGTAACTGGCCCAAAGTCACACAGGAGCAGAGCGCTGATTCAGACTGCAGAGTCCATGGCTTTAGCACAAACAGCACATCTACACCTGGAAAAGGCACTTAATGACAGCACACCGCATGACACCAGGCTGTGCGCTCCTCACCTTGCCAGCGTAGTGGATGATGCAGAAGTCTGCCTTGTCCTTCAGCTGCTTGGGCTTCTGGAACTTGGGGTGGGTGCCCTGCTCCTGCATCACCTTCTCCACGAAACTCTTGTCCGTGGCTTTGGGGAACCAGCACTCTTCGTCCAGCAGGGCCAGGATGCCAGGAGGGCCTGCCTGGAGGAAGCACAGCATCACGCAGGTCAGCTTGACCTGGAAACCCACCGATTCTCACCCTCGTAAAGAAGTTACAGCCTGGTTTTCAGAAACTCAAGAATCTCACCAGAAGGTGGGCAGTGCTTTCCTCACACAAGAAAAAAATAAGGAGCATGACTGAAAGCACTCCAATTACAAGTTCTAGCTGAAAAAGAAATTTCTGAGGTCTAGGCTATGTCCAACACACCTTAACCCCACGATCCATCCCAAGATTCTCCCATGAGAATACTGGAAATCACCTGGTGGCTTGATGGGCCATGCAGACCCCTGACCCATGTTCAGAGGATGCCCGTCAACAGGGGTCCTGGCCCCTGGAGTCCCTCTCGGACCCCATTCGACACAGTGTCCACACAACTATGTGGTGAGCAGGGACAAAGCACCCCAGAGCCCCAAAGCCTTCCAAACACTGAGTTTATAAGAGAGCAGACTCGGGCACTGGGGGACTGGCTGACAGGCCTGGGAACCAAACACCATCTTGTTTGTTGGAAAACAAAACTGATTTCAACAAAAAAAACTCATCGTCAAAGTAAACCATTCACTATTAGGATCACAGATGGTTCCGCCCCCAGAGGGGCAGAGCGCGAGGTGGGGCGAGGCGCAGCCACGCGGCTCTTACCGGCTTCTCAATGAGGTCGATGCAGGGCTGCAGGTCGAGGCCAAAGTCGATGAAGTTCCACTCGATGCCCTCACGCTGGTACTCCTCCTGCTCCAGGATGAACATCGTGTGGTTGAAGAGCTGCTGCAGCTTCTCGTTGGTGTAGTTGATGCAGAGCTGCTCGAAGGAGTTCAGCTGCGAGAGGGAGATGGGGTCAGACAGATCCCTGTTGCTGCCGGCAAGCCCCCAGGAAGGACTGGAGAGGTGTTTGGGCAGAATCTCCTGGGGCCCCTCCATGCTGCCCCCTGTGGGCTTTCCCTCATCACACCCACAGCAGGGACTGTACTGCTGGGGCCCACGGACCCCACCAGCAGTCTGGTGGAGCCCCTGTATCAAGATGATGTTTTCAAATGCACAAAATAGATCAAAAGAGAAAGAAGCTATCTTGAAATGTAATTATCAAACATGGTAACATAGAAAACCATAGTGCTTCTTAATTAACAAGCACAAGTCCAAGCCGTCAGCTTCGTAACACCTAGAATTTGAAGTAGAGCTGAATGCAAACAGTATGCATGTGTGCCAAGTCGCTTCAGTCGTGTCCGATTCTCTGTGACCCCATGGACTGTAGCCCAGCAGGCTCCTCTATCCATAGGATTCTCCAGGCAAGAATACTGGAGTGGGTTGCCATTCCCTTCTCCAGGGTATCTTCCCTATCCAGGGATCGAACCCGCATCTCTTATGTCTCCTGCATTGGCAGGCGGGTTCTTTACCACTAGTGACACCTGTGAACCCAAACAATACAACAATATGCAATGGCTCCTATGATGTGAAAATATCTGATTTCTACTAGAGACAGAACAGCTGTAGTTTGTGTACTCTGCTGAATACACAACTGAAAAAAACTGCATCATTTAATGAGAGGTTAGTGAAAATAAAGAGGTAATTCTTTCCCCACCCAAGTTCACGGCTCCTCTGAAAACAGCCATGGACCCTAGGTTGAAGAATCTCTGAGCTCCTGCAATTACCAGTTTTTGCTACCTGACCTCAAAGTCTTTGTGGGCAGGGACAAAGTCATGTCACAACACTCAAATATTTGAGAAAACATAAACAATAAATGAACAGAAAGCCCCTGTCTGTGAGGCCTCCTAAAGCACCATCTAGATGGTACCATTCTCACCAGCATGTTTGGTTGGGAAAGGGCACTTTATTTAAGCTTTAAATACACCCAACTGCTGTCTCCTGTCTCCATACAAGCAAGGAGGTGGCCGGCTCAAATTGCTGCGGGACCAGGTGAGAGAGGACCCCAGCCCAAGGAGAAGGCAGCCCCAGAGGCCCGGGAGGTGGGAGGGGGCTCAAGGGAGAGGCTCACATCAAAGATCTCGAAGCCAGCGATGTCCAGGATCCCAATGAACGAGGCGCCCTGCCTCTTGGTCTTGTCCAGAGCCTTGTTGATGCGCAGGACCAGCCAGCGGAACATGCGCTCGTAGGTGGCCTTAGCCAAGGCCTCGATGGCAAAGTCAGCCTGCGGGGACACAGGGCGGGGGGGAAGGTCAGACACAGGAAGCCTTTAAGCGCTCATTCCCTTTACCCCAACAATGTCACCTGCAGGGCCCACCCCCAGAAAAACAGCCCCAAAGATGAGGAAAAACCTTCAAGCACAAATATGTTCACCACAGTGTTATCTATAATGAAAATTGCAAGAGCCTAAACTTTCAACATTACGTGCCGAGTGAACTTGTGTGCGTGCATGCTAAGTCACTTCAGTCGTGTCTGACTCTTTGCGACCCCATGGACTGTAGCCTGCCAGGCTCCTCTGTCCATGGGATTCTCCAGGCAAGAATACCAGAGCGGCTTGCCATGTCCTCCTCCAGCGGATGTTCCCCACTCAGGGATCAAACCTGGGCTTCTGGCATTGGCAGGCAGCTTCTTTACCACTAGTGCCACCTGGGAAGCCCCCAGATAATCTTTGCAAAGACCTTTTTAAAATAAATGGATATGAACTCAAGTGTCTACAGAAGAAATGACATCTGAGACATGCTTCAAGTAACACAGCTAGGGGTGTGGAGACCAGATTAACCAGGAGCCAAGACCAGCCATGAGTCAGTGACTCCTGAAGCCTGGACCCTGGGCCCAGCTTCCTCCTGCTCTCAGTGGGGGTGACACTACCTGCTCTCCACGGTGCCGTGAGGACTCAAGAGAGGGAACCAGGGGACAGTGCTAATACAGGAGCCGCCCCAGGGCAGGCCTCAACGTGGCCACCACAACAGTCCTCGCCAAGGAGGTGGCCCAACCCCCCAGCCAGAGGGCTCACCTGCTCCTTCGTCTGCGCCTTCTGGACATAATCCCGTCCCACCTTGATGCGCGGGGTGAGGATTCCTCGGGTGAAATCAGTCACATTGATACCCAACAGGTGGGATACTTTCTGGGCAGCTAATATTTTTCAAAGAGGAAGGAAGGAAGGGGTAAAAGGTTTTTTAATTAAACCCAAGAGAACCAGTCCCTCTGCTCAACCTGCAAAAGGCGTGGTAACTGAGTGATCGTTACCAGGACAATCAACCCGGGCCCGGCCCTTCCTTCACAGGGCACAGAACAGTCAGCTCTCCCCTTAGACAGGCCAGCGGGCATGGCTTCCAACTCAGGGCCCCACATCAGGACCTCTGCACACCCCTGGCCACATCCTGAGTGTGAAAGAGGGTCCTGAACACAAACAGCACCACCCTAGATGGGGACAGGACAGGACAACTCACATGCCCATGCATTAAATTCTTGCGAAAGCCCCTCAGGAGCACATGTTAAGGCTAACTTAAGTAGGGTCACTTGCAATGACCCAAGGACTAGCAATGGCCGAAGAGCTAGGGTGAAGACAATGTTTCATGTCCTCCCAAGCTCACAGGCAAGTCGAATGACAGCAGAAATGACTGTTTTACAAACGGAGACAACCGGTCTGGTCTCAACATAAATGAGAGAAACTCGGGGCCACAGATCATGGGTTTTCTAGCTCATTCTGACACTTATTCCGTGAAGGAGCAGCAGGGTCATGTTCAAGAGTGTTTTACAAAAATATGGAGTGACAGGCAGCCATAAACACACGTGCAATAAAAAAGAAGAGTGTCTAAGATCTCTCCAAGACTCCTTCTCCTGAGCCATCTCACCCAGGCCCCTACCCACGTAGTCAGGTGAGGGGCCCACGGGGTTACCTGTGTTGTCGGGCATGGAGGCCTGGTCGCTGTTACGCTCCTTCTTGAAGACAATGTTGCCGAGCTGGAGGACCCCCGAGATGACTCGCAGCAAGCCTTGGGGTGCAATGAAAGGCAGCTCAGAACCAAGTGGGGTAGAATAATAAGCCCCCAGGTGGGGTGTCACCCCTCAGAGGCCCTCAGGCAAGACAAGCCATGTGAGGCACCAGGCCTTGGCCTCAAGCACATCTCCAGGGCCTCTGGTCGACCTCCGCTGGGACAGCCTTGTGCTTAGATACAAGCTCTGTTAATGCTTCTAAGTTCAGACGTGCCTCTACCTAGGGCCCACTGTCTGTTTTTACAAATATAGTTTTACTGGAACACAGCCAGGCCTGTCCATGTACATGCTGTCGGTGGGAGAGCAAAGTGACCCTGACTCTAATGCTGAAGAACAGGGTACACACGCTGCAGCCCCTAATCTTCCTAAAATACAGCATCAAGGCCCCCTTCACCTCCCTCTAGAGAAACGAGAAGACACAGGCAAGCTCCACACCACTGTCACTCCGGACGTCACCAGTGCAGAAGCCCCAGCCCCTTCCACGCTTGGCTCCGACAAAGCAGGAATATTCCACTTCCAGCAAATGGCAAGGACAGGAGCGGTAGGCCCAGGCCCTGGGCAGTTAGGAACCTGTCCTTTGTCCCCATATGTCCCCAGGCGATAAGACCAGGAAGAAATAACCCTGAACCTCAAATCTGCAGGCCCACCTCCCAGCACTCAGCCTTCCTCCGGTCTCTACGGACTTCCTAACAGCCAGTGCCAACAGAAAGCACTCCCCAGCCTCCCCAGGAAGGGCTAGCCCATACCCATCTGCTCTTCCTCTGGGATGCCCATAATCCGAAAGGCCTCCATGGTCTCCTGGAACATGTCCTTGTCTTGTTGCCCGGGAATGGTGACATGCCCGTTGGACAGGAAGCGGTATTTGTTGTATGACTCTAGCAGGAGATCAGCTATAGGAGGCAGAGAGCAAAGTTCAGTGAGGGTCAGGAGGCTCCAGTCAACCCTGTGACCTCAAAGGTGTGGGAGATGGGGAAGCGCCCCGAAACACCACAGGAATGCTGACTCTCCCCAGCACGTGAGATGGGCACACACAGAGCCCCCCACCCAAGAGCATCAAGGCTCAGAAACCTGCAGCTGTGCAGTGACCTGCAAAAAGGTCTGGCCTGGCTGGAAACAGGGGCCAAGCCCGCAGCCGGCCCAGAAACAGAAGTCAGGCTCGCCTTGCCTGCCCCTAGGCCGAGATTTCATTTCCCGACTGCAGTGTGTGGCCTGACTGCAGGGAGATCCCCTAGGTGGGCCCATGACTCACACTTGAGGTGCTCCCCAGCCCCAGACAGCAGGTAGTAGAAGATGTGGAAGGTCCGCTCTTCCTTGGCTTGGCGGATGGCACGAGATTTCTCCAGGAGATCTTCAAGAACATTAAGGAACTGTGCACACCGCAGGGAAGGCAGCCCCACACGCTCCCGCACTGAAAAGCGATGGAACTTCACCAGCAGAAAATGGCAAAACAAAGCAAAGGCAAACTACCCTGGCTCTGTCCCTCATGGGGTGCAGCCTGTCCAAACGGCAGCCCTCACACTTAGGAGCCTCGTCTGTATAAAGGGCCCCCTTTTCACAGAGAAAGGAGCTCAGAATGCCTCCCCAGGCTATTAACATCAAGGAGAAATAAAGCAGCATTCACCCAAATGGGAACCACACTAGATGACCTTCAATAGCTCCATCCTATTCAAAGATCAACTTTGCACGCATGCTCAGTCGTGTCCAACTCTTTGTGACCCCATGGACCATAGCCCGCCAGGCTCCTCTGTCCATGGAATTCTCCAGGCAAGAATACTGGAGTAGGTTGCCATTTCCTTCTCCAGGGGATCTTTTCGACTCAGGGATTGAACTCCTGTCTCCTGTGTCTCCTGCATTGGCAAGTGAATTCTTTACCACTGAGCCACCTGGGAAGCCCTAAGCTCAATTTTATCCCTCCTATAAACAAAAACCAACTTATCCTGGTCCTCTCCCTGGTGCCATAGACAAGGTGTCATACGAGGCCGGTAAAGGGGAAACCGCTGGAATCAGGAAGCAGCCTCTTGTCCATCAAGGTCACTTCCCTCCCCCCCAGAGCCAGAACACTTTTTATAGTTAACCACAAGGATACAAGTCTCAATGTTGGCTCCCACAATGTAGCCATTGACATCAAAGTTGATGCGGATGAACTTGCCCTGAGGAAAGACAGATAAAGAGATCAGAGCCCCATCGTCCAGCCCCTTCCCCAGAGGCACAGCCTGAGGCAGGAAACCAGGAGACTGAGCCTGCGTCTGGCAGCCAGGGACCCGGCACCCCAATTGCACGGGAACTCAGGACTCAGAAGGGCCACACAGCTAAGCCTGAGCCAGGACCAGGCCCAGGGGTGCCCAAATTCCTCCACAGAGGGGAGGAGGGAAGCAGTTATCTGGAGGCTCTTCTGCTTGGTCTGACTCCAGGTTCTAACTGGCTGCGGTTACATCAGGACAAGCAGGGGACCGGTGGGGACTCCCTGCTGCCTCATTATCTTCGTCACCTGAGCTGAGGAAGCTCCTTATGCAGGTGCATGACCCAGTCTACTGCCTGCAACAGGCCTGGAAGCACCAAGTCTGACCCTTCTCTCCCATCTGAGGCATAAACACCCAGTGGGAAGGTGCCCGTGAGCACCATCACTCACAAATCGAGAGGAGTTGTCGTTCTTGACGGTCTTGGCGTTCCCGAAGGCCTCCAGGATGGGGTTGGCCTGCAGCAGCTGCCGCTCCAGCTCACCCTGGAAAGGAACCCAGAGGCGTGGTGAGGGCCAGGCAGTGGCGTGGCTGCCAGACCTGCTCTGCCAGGCGGAGGGGAGGCGCCAGAGCCGTGTCCACACGCCCCACATGCCAGGGATGGGGGCTTCCGGACTCCGACCACACCGCCTTGGCCTGGTCCCCATTGTCACTCCAGAGTGATCTTCCTGCCAGACGTCTGGAAATGCTGCCTGACTTGAATTTGCTTCCTGGGTTAACCAACCAGTGGTCCTAGAAAGAGAAAGCAGGCTGCCCATCCAGCTTGGGGACCTGGCAGGATGGCCTGGATCAGCCCTGGAAGATGCACTGGGAAGCAGCACTCGAAACAAGAAGAGACACAGAGGCATCAATCCTTCCCCTGGATCGTTTCCATCCAGGATGCTGCCCTTCCTCTGCCCCCCGGGCCTCTACTCCCCACCCAACAGCCCACAAAAAACTTCTCCCTTTTCATAGGACAAGGAGAAAGGGAACTAGATCCGCAAGTCACCACCTTGTCATATATGTGTCCTAATAAACTCTGCATTTTCCCTGCTGGTCCCCTGTCCTGCCACTCCCCAAGCCACCCCCATGCCCCCTAAACCTGCTCCCAGCAAGTCAGGTGTCTGAGCATGGGATCAGCAAGGCCCACTTTGAGTTCTAATTATTTATTGATAACATCAATAAGCCCTACTACAGTCTCATGATACTTGGTGGTCGGCAAAAATGTCCCCTTATTTATGCCTTCTTCTCCCTGGGTCCTCGTGATACTTAGAGTAGGAAAGACAAGAGTAGCCCCATTTCATGGAAGAGAAAACTGAAGTTGAGGGAAGGGGACTGAATTGCCCGAGGTCATCCAGCTGTCATCCAGCAAAGCAGGTCATCGAATTCAAGGCTTCTACCTGACACATGTCAGTCACCACACTGTCTCTCGCCATACCCCAGCCCTACCTGGGGGCTCCTTGCTATCAGGTGGGCAGGCCTTTGGAAGCAGTTATCATCCTCCTGGCAGGCCAGGTAATAACTGACACTGCCTGAGGAAAAGACGGCTCCTGTTCACCTTAATACCTGGGTAATCTAGGAAGACAGCACATCACACAAGGGCCAGGTGGGATTTTCTATTTATCGGCAGGGCTGGAGTCAAGCCAGGACTTTCTGAGAATAAAGGCTGCCTGTAATCTGTGATGAAAGGGAGAACTGGTGGCAGATGCTCCCCAAAGAGCCATGAACTACAGCCTCCCAGGGACGCCTGCAGCACACAAGGCCGCTCAGGCTCACCATTCTGTACATAAGTCTACAGAACACTGACGATGCTCTGGGGTCTGGAAAGGCCACCAGAGACTGGAGGGGGCCCCACAACAGCCATCCCTGGTCAGGGATCCTCCCAGGGTTGGAGAGTCTTGATTTTGGACTGTACAGATTAAGTGGAGGAGGGTCAGTGCAGCCAGGTCAAGGGGCAGAGGTCAAGCCCACAGAGCAGGCCCTACAGGAGTGCAGGGCACCAGCAGTCACAGGACGCTGGCTTCCAGCCCCCAGGCTCAGACGGACTAGGACGACAGCGAGGCAGCCCATGGATCCAGAGTTGGTTGAGCGCTGCTCCCCCACCCACTAAAACACCTTCTCCAAGCACAGGCCAGGCTGCCAGGCTGGCCGAGCCACTCCTGTTCCCACAGTCAGATGGGAGCTTGGTCCCCACCGGAGCAGGCAGCCTGCTTAGAGGCAAAGCTAAGGCCTCTGTTGGGGACACAGGCTGCTGCTGTGGAAACGTGGGGCCACCAGGCCAACCTAGGAGTGACCAGCTCGGATTCCCGAGCTGAACTCAGCTGAACTGAATGGTGGCGGCTAACCTACAGGTTTCTCTTCACTGATGCCTAACTGGGCACAGGAGAGACCTTTATTTGTCAATGAAACCTGCATACTGTGAAATTACGAGGCACTGCTATAGGCAGCGTGTGCTCGTGAGGTTTGGGATTATCTGCGTGGTCTCTGAAGGGCTTCCCTGGGTGGAGTTTCTGCCAGGGGCCTCCAACTAGTACACAAAAACCAGAGGGAGGAAGAGCATCAGAGGTCGCTGTTCAGACTCTAGAAGTCCATCTGGAAAGTCCCTTCACTCAGCGCCGCTTTGCCAGCTTGCCATCTGGCTAAAGCCTGGCCCCCCACAAGGTGAGGTTTGGGGTATCCCAATGGATGGTCTTGGGATGAGCACTTGGGTCACTGCGGGGAGCAAGCTCCCCAGCGTATGCCGTGACAGGCCTAGAACACAAGGCACAAACCAAGTTCAAGAGTGTCTCGTGGCCTAGCTGTGTGTGGAAAATCACTGCACAGCTTCAGGCAAGGAAATCAAACAAACTGGTCAATGGCCTTTACAACTGAGGGCTGGATGGTCGTGGGAAGCCAAGGGCAGCCTATTCAACCATTCTAGTTGAACCTGGAGCTGGGTACCGTGTGCCCATCACACAGTAGCCTGAGAAAGAGGACGTGACAAGTTGGCCTCCACTTGTCACAGCTCCCACGTGCCGTCCTGAGTGCTGGGGGCCTGCTTCTCCCTGCACCTGCAGATGGATCAGCCCCAGACGTTAACGCATGTGGGTCAACATCACTGCTCTGTAACTGTGGTCCCCCCTCCTGTCCCACAGGGCAGGGACACCAAGGCCACCCTCTGGAGATCCAGACACATACTAGGCATTCAACCAATAGTTGGGAAATGGATTTTCCTGCAAATCCAGAGATGGAAAACCGCAGCTAGAGAACTCCTAACCTCCCCAGCCCTGTTTTTAAAATAGGTCCCTTAAAAAGAATGGAAAATGAGGGAAGGGGTGGGTAGAGAGAGAGAGCAAAAGAAAACTTTACTCGTTTCTAAATATAACTCCTGACACCCCTTGGAAAAAGATTCAGAATGTCTGGCGAAGTCTGGCGCGTGAAAAGTTACTTCTGGCTTGATTCCAGAAGACTGTCCTCTTTAGAGCATTCTGCAGGACACACCCCAGGTCTGCATGCAAGGAGACACACCGCTACTTACTTACACACGCTGCACACAGCGCCCCGGGAAGTGGGGGGCGCCCAGATGGCTGTAGGGGACACCAGTGGCACTGAGATTTCATAGGGAAGTTTGAGTGTGTACTTGAGAGACAGAGAGAGAGCACCACACGGGCATGCTTCAGACTGACCACACCCCGCTCTAGGGAAGCCCAGTGAGCAGATTCCTGGCACGGCTTCCTGCCAGTGCGGTAAGGGCCGCCCACCCCATCTGGTCTGGCACGCTGAGCGTGCGGGGGTCTGGTCAGGCAGACGCTCACTCTGCCGTGCCTCGGTCAGGGCTCCACACGGGGACTTCTGGCCCTCATGTGTATGGGAACTCTGAGCTTCTGAGAACAGCTAGGTGGTGAGACTGGTCCCCTTTCTGCGGGGGCTGTCATTGCAGAGTGCACGCGAGGTCACCGTGTGTCACAACCCAGCCCCTCCTCCCAAGACAGTCAGTGAACCGAGCCTGTAAGAAGAGGTCTAGCCGCAGAGAGTGACAATGGTGTGGAGTGAAAAGCTGCTTAGAAAAAAATCGTAATTCAAGGGCACACGATGGGCAGAACACGCATTCCCGGTGTACAACGTGCAGTAAACGTGCAGCTCACCTAGCGAGGACACTGCTGGGTTCGACCACAGTCCACCAAGGGGGAGAGGGGGAGAAAAAGGGAAGTGAGATGACTTTGCAGCTGCCTTTTCTCTCTTCGCTGGGGGCTGCCCACCCAGAGGCATTTCAACACCAGGGAACAGAAGCAGGGGTTCCAATGCCGGCCTGCGCGAGATCCTTCAAGTCTCCATTGACTTGAGAACCAAGCTTTGGAATCTGTCTTCCAACCTCAGAGGTGGAGGCCACACAGCATGGGCTGCAAACTTCCAGCAGTCTCCAGTTTCCATAGCAACTCAGAGTTAGGGCCGGTCAGGAGGAAATGGGCTGGCTAACACCAGACCCACTCCCAGGATGGCCAAGACGCAGTCTCAAGGAAAGTGGGCCTGGCCTCTATTTCAGTCCCCCAAACGCCAAGTCATGGATCATTAAGTGCTCTTCCTTGGGGAGACGAGGCACGTCCATGGGGAGGAAGGCCACACTCACCTGGTCCTTCTTGCTCTTGTGTGATGAGGCCACGTGAGCCAGGTACTGAATGACTTTCTTGGTGTTCTCCGTCTTGCCAGCTCCAGACTCACCCCTGCCAGGAGAGCCAGAGAAGTTCTCAGGGGAGAAGTGGCCAAATCTTGGGTGTCTCCCCTTTCCCACTGCAGGCTCTACTGTCTCCCATTCTGTGGGTGCCAATGCGGGACACCACCTCCCCAACAGCCCATGGCAGGAAAGGGACAGATTAAACTCTGGAATCCTCTCTGGGGCCCTTTCCCATGGCCCTCCAGAGTCCTGACAAGAGTAAACTTCAGTCCACTGCCTGCCCTGGTCACTTGGCAGCCTTTGCTTCTAAAAGTCTCAGGAATCAGTTTTCGGCAGCTGTTTTGACTCAGGGGTCAAAGGCACTTATACATCTTCCCTTGAAACTTCACTTGAAGGAATGTTCTATACCGTTAACTTCCTCGGCAGTGGATTGATTCATCAGCTTCTCGTTAGGTTCAGAGGACAAAGGTGAGAAGCCCAGGTAAAGAAAGCTGAGGTTCAAAGCAGGAGAATGTATTCTCTGGGCCATCAGCTCCCAACTCTGCCTTGTTGAGAAAATGCTTGCTTTTCTTCTTGGCTATAAACCCCAGCCCTGCCCCCTCCTTTCAGGAAGGAGATTAAATCTTTGGCCATGAAAGAAAGCTCATTCATACTGTGGGACCACTGAGTAGCAAACATTAAGCCTGTTCCTTGGGGAAGTGGGGGCTTCCCTGGTGACTCAGACAGTAAAGAATCTGCCTTCAATGCAGGAGACCTGGGTTCAATCCCTACATCAGGAAGATCACCTGGAGAAGGGAATGGCAACCCACTCCAGTATGCTTGCTTGGAGAATTCCATGGACAGAGGAGCCTGGAGGGCTATAGTCCAGGGGGTCACAAAGAGTCAGACACGACTGAGCAACTCACACTTTCACTTTTCACTTTTTGGGATAGGGGATTGACTTGGGAATGGATCTCATGGACCTAGGTTTTGGTAGGAGTCCCCAAGAGTAAGAACAGAACATAGTGACCAAGGCCCCGCCACCCAGAGAGAAACACTTACGTGCACAAAATGGACTGATCCTCTCGGTCTGAAACAAAAGAGACAAGGGGTTAACCTCCAGGAGACATAAAGCCTCCCCCTCCAGTTTCTGAAGAGCTGCCCACTGCCCCCACCCCCACTTTCCAGGAGCAAAAAGCCTCAGACGCTGGCCTTACAGGGGGGTTGGGGGTCCCACACCACCGACACACGCTGACCCACTGCCTCACCGGGAGGAGGGACATTCCCCGGTGGCAGCTGCTCCCTCCTCCAGGGGCTCAGACTGCCCGCCCTGGCTGCCCACCCAGCCCCAGTTCCGTCTGTCCACCTTTGAGGAAGCCAACCTCTGGAAAGCTCCCTGGAAATCTACTTTCCTGAGTGCTAAGGTGGGGCCTGCCCTGTGCATTTCTAACTTGGAGTTGTTGGAAACGAGGACTGTGGCAGCTGTTTAAAACACTGTCCTCATCCAGGTAAGAGGCACAAGTAAGATGCTGGGTGAGAGGTGGGGTCAAGGCTGGCTTTGCAGTGGGACAGCCCTGGGCTAAGATGCTGCCTTGGCATGGCCTTCCTGGAGCCCCAGCCTCCTCCCATGATGGGGGATTAGAGTGTACATGGAAATTACATGTGTGAAAGCACCGGTGTGGTGTCTGACATGGGGAAAGTGCTCAGTAATGTGAGTTCGGAGGCAGCTCAGAAAGAACAGAAGCTCTTTAGAATCAGCTCCTGACCAGTTTCTGTGATAACTGGGATCTCCCAGCCTGGGGGTCAGGAACTCTCAGCCACTCTCCCAGCTCTGTGAGATCCTCAGCCAGCAAGGATGTAAACAATGCTCTCCCCTTGGGGGCAGACGTAACAGTAATGCTCAGCTTTGAAAGCAAAGTTTGACAGAAATGCTTTATTTAAGATATCAGGGCTGACCTGGCTCAGTCCTGAGTGTGCAATTTTAAGCAACAGCTAAAAACAAAAACCTTTTTTTTTCCCCTTTTTATCCCATCGCATGGAACACCCCACCCACCTCCCTGAGGTAAAGTCAGCCTGAATCCAGGACCAGGCTACTAACGGACACTTGGCTGCAGTGAGGTCTGCGGTTCCCAAGTCCCGGTTTCCTTATCCATACGTAAACATGCTACTAACTCCCTGACAGGATTAGTTTGAAAAACAGAAAGAATGTGCAAAGGACCCAGCCTGGAAGCCTGTGCAAGGAATGAACTCCATAGGCAGCTGCTGTCCATCTACCTCCCCATCAAGAAGTCACCATGATGGGTGGTGCTGACTCGGTCAGGGAGGTGGAAGAACTGGTTGAGAAGTAACCAGGGTTCCAGAAATTGTCAGTAGCCTCAGTGCTGGAGAGAAACTGACATCAGCCATCTGGAAGAACACCCCCACGGGCTCTACTGCCCAGTCAGGACCCTGCAGGATGGGGCATCTCGAGGCAGACTCAGGACAGCCTGTGTGTCTCGCCTTGAGAGATGGATTTAGCTGTTGGGCACCAGCAGATACTGTGCAGCGAGGTCACCTGCCTCTCTGCGAGGGGACCTCTCCTGCATGCTGATCCCAGCAGCCCACTCGGCTGCACATTTCTGACGACTACCTCTTTTCCTGTCTCGGGAGGGAGAAAGGGAGTCCAGCCAGGGAGGAGCAACAAGAAAGCTCGCATCCAACACAAGCTGCAGCTGCCCTTCCAGCCCCTAGAAATATCAACAGTGCGGGAGTGTGGAGGGAACCCGGCCACTCACACGGACACAGCCAGCACCCTGCCCCACACTGGGCAAGGGTTCAGAGCAGACCCGGAGGGTGACCTTGCTTCCAGCTCTCGACTTTCCCAAAGAACAGGGCCCTTCAAGGCTGTGCAGTAGGGCCTGAGACAGACCCAGCGGGGTCCCTGATAAGACAGCAGGGAAGGGAAAGCAGGGGGAGGGGCAGGAGGGAGGTGCTAAAGGTGGGGGAAGCCAGGGCAGAATAAGGGAATAAGGGGGCTGGGGGGGCGGCACACAACAGAAAGAACACAGCTGTGATGGGGTCAGGCCTCCCTCCCCCACCCTCTGCTGCATCTCAGAGGCTGCCCAGCAGCTAGCGTGTTCAGTCCCGCTCCCTGGGAGCAGGCAAGAATGTACCTGCGCGGCGCGGCAGGCAGTGGCGGCTGAGGCTACCATAAAAGGAAACATTCCCATCCCTTCCAGAGGAACCGTTTTCCCAGGGCTGTCCAAGCCTGGTCCCTGGGACGGCTGGAATTCCTCTGATTGTGTGAGGGGGAGTCAGATGCTGAATGGCTGAACAACAGGAAGCAGAGGCCCCAAACACACACGTGTGGGCACGCACACACAGTCACACTATGCACACAGACCCACACGCACACACACAGGGTTGTGGACAAGTTGCATGTGGACACGCATACACATGAATGCAGAGACCGGACGTGCCTGGGAGGATGTGCAGAGCCATGAGTGCACACATAGGCACACGTACACATATACACGCATACCTGTAGGTGCACACACACAGATAGAGGCACTTACACAGAGGCCTGCACACACTTCACATCCCCCTTCCAGAACCAAACACTTCATGTAAGCTTCATCCACTCCACCATCTCCAGCTCTCCCTGCTCTCTGACCTTTCACCTCCAACTCCTGAAGCCAAGGTACCACTGTCAATACAGCCTAAAAGGAAACTCTCCAACCCTTGAATTTTACACTTTAAAGAAACCTTAATTTGCTTCGCCAGAACATTCGCTGAGGCAAATACTTCTGCAGAGGAAACCTGACAGGAGGCGTTTCTGATTTCCCCAACTCTTGCCCCTACCACCGGGTGCCCCTAAATCCACCTGCCCACCATCCCCCAGAACCTGTCGATTTCTCACTTTTTACAGAAGGTTGAGTCTGCATCTCTTAGGAGGCAGGTGAAGCAGGCACCGCCCTTGGTCTGCACAAGCCTATCTCACTGCCTTTGGCTCTGTTCCTGTGCTCAGAAGCATTTCTTCTGTTTAGTCGCTCAGTCGTGCCCAACTCTGCGACTCCATGGACCACAGCCCACCAGGCTCCTCTGTCCATGGGATTTTCCAGGAAAGAATACTAGAGTGTGTTGCCATTTCCTTCTACAGGGGATCTTCCTGAGCCAGGGATCAAACCCAGGGCTCCTGCACTGGAAGACAGATTCTTTACTGCTGAGCCACCAGGGGTCGGGCAGAAGATGGGGGAGGGTGGAGGAAATTCTCAGCGGCTCTCCCCCGGCTCAGTTTACTGCGCCAGGGCCCCAGTGCATTCCGGCCAGAACCCTCCTTAACACACACTCCATAAGCTCTCCCCATACAGTCCTCTCTAGGGACACAAACTCTTCCGAGTCCAGCCCACTCCATTGTTTGCTCAAGTCCTTATTTGAGTCTATGTGAAATGAAGGCTTATTTGAAAACACCCTTCCTTCCTCCACTATAGAGGAGATAGACAGACAGACAGATAAGAATCCTACAGCCCAGAACCAGGGAAGTGCACCCACCAGAGAAAATCCTGTTCTGGGAAACAGGCTCCCACAGGATGAAGACAGTAGCCTGACTTAGGGCCTCTGAACCCCTCCTGCCCTGGTCCTGCCTTGGCAGGGACAGGGTAGAGACAGGAACACGAATCTCTGCAGTGATTTTCAACTCTTTTAAAAGCCGCAGCAGGGACTTCCCTGGCGGTCAAGTGGTTGAGACTCTGCCTTCCAATGCAGGGGTTTCTGGTTCAATCCCTGGTCGGGGAGTTAGGATGTTACATACCAAAAAGCCAAAACGTTGAAACAATACTGTAAGAAGTTCAATACAGCCTTTAAAAGCAGCAGCAGCAGCCTTTCCTCAGGAAAAAAATCTTTCTGAGTCCCCCATATGAACAGCAGGAGATAAAAACCAGAGCTGCTTGGGAGGTGGAGACAGGGTTCCTGGGAACACACTTTACAACTACTGGTCCATGTGTCTGGAGCCACGGGGGAGAGAAGACAGTCGCTGGCTGGGTGCCCTAGAGCCCAGGGCAGCACCCTCGTTCTGCACGTCCCCGCGGGATGCCTGGCCCTCGGCCTCCAGGCAATCAGAGGGCAGGGTTCCCGGGCAGCGCCGCTCCAAGGATCAAATGAGGCGGGTGCCTAAAGCCTGAGACACAGGGCAGGGTTTGGAGACTGACCGCAATGACCCCAGCCCTCTGCACCTCCCAGCTCTCCCAAACGCATGGCCTCCTCACAACAACAACGAGAAAGGTTTTAAGTTACATATCCAGTGATGAGGCCATTCCCTCCCCGGATTTTATTTTAAACCCCAAATGCCCTGAGGCCTTTTGGAGCCAATTCTGAAGTCCACATGGACAGGTGTTTCCAGCCAGCTCAGGAGGCCCCGGCACAGGTGGGTGGTGGGGGAGCCCCAACCACAGGTATTTCAGGCCAGGTACAGGCTTTACAGGCTTCTGTGAGGGGCCTTCTCGCTCACTTCCTCTGAGAGAGGAGCTGCCGATTCTTGTCCATAAAAGGCCACGCGGCTCGCTCAGCTGTGATGTGACATCAGCCCCGACAGGAAGTACGGGAGGAAGGGAACAGGTCTTGTTCACCCACTGCGGCTGCCCAGGGCTGACTCATCAGACGTTCACTCAGATAATGCCTGCTGGCCTTCTGCAGGGCTGCCCTCTGGGGGCACCTGGAACAGGGTTCTGCCTGCAGGACCCGTCTTCAGATCAATAGGGTTTTTCTCCAGAACCGACTGAGATGTGGATACAGGCCAAGCAAAAATGAATGCACAGGGCAGTTGCAGCTTCGACAGCCCACCTGAATGGGTGAGAGATGACACGACCAGTGGGCTTGCGACTGTCCACACCAAGGGGGCTGTTTTTCTGCTAAAACTGCACAGCAGACCCCCAGGTCACCCGCTGTGGGACCCCTGCTCGGTGTCGCCTGGGACAGAAGCCTCAAGCTGCGGGGACAAACTCCAGGGCTGCAGGTTACTTTTCCCAAGACCCTCTCAGGGACAGCATTTTGGTCCTAGTGGGTGAAAACACCAGGCACTTTGCCAGGTGTGAAATGTGGAGAGACTTTTGGGTTTGAGCTCAGATGTGGGGGTTGGGAAGGTTCTAGACAACCGGTAGTCCTATCACCTGCATCTAGAAGTCAGGACATCGAGTCCTGAGAAACCCAATGACTTGGTCAAAGCACATAAGCTGGGCCAAGAAGCCAGGCCTCCAGATTCTTCCCCACGCTGCTCCCATAGGCCAGAGCCTCAGAGCTGCACGTGATGGGCTAGTCCCACTGACGAAGGGTCACACCAGCCTTGCAAGCTGTCTGCTACTTTCTCCAAAGCCATCCTAAGTCATGAGCTTGAGTTATATAAGTGCATGGGAAGCAAACAGAGGTGAGGAAGAGGGGGCAAAATAATGCCTCCTGTTAGCGGGTTGCTGCCAAGCCTCGGTGGCCTGGTGTCACGGCACCCAGGGGAACCTACCTGCACCCCACTGCAGTCAGTGAGCGAGGAGAAACACCCACTGGTGGCTCCCAAGCACGTGGTGGTGTCACCAGCCATGTTCTCTTCAGGAACAAAGGTGGGCCCAGACCAAGCAGACACTCGAACCAGAAGCCAGGGGACCCCACTCGGTGCCTCTGCCCACGCTCTCCCCCTGTAGGGTCGGGGTGTGAACCCTGCAGAGGCCCCAGTCCCAGGCACAGGAGGCAGAGGTCTGGTAGGCCTCCCCCACCAGCACCCCTGACAATTAGGAAGAAACTCAAGGGACTGCTCTTTCATTCTGTTAAGAGGCCCCAGACAAGCCCCATCTTGGTTAAAATGCATCCAGTGGCTCACGCAAGTAAGCTCCTGGCGCACAGGTAAAACGGCCAAAACCACTGCTTCTGGCGCGCGGGGCTGGGAACAAGAATTTCTCAGAGTGAGGCTGCTGCTAAGGCAGCTCTCATGAGTCTGCCAGGATGGAGGGAGACTTAAAAGCCACATGTGGATATAGACGGCCCACAGTAAAGGTCACGAGGACATCTGGAGAGACCTAACAACCCCTGAGGCCAGTTTTACCCTCTGAAATAACCCCTCATGGTAAAGGAAAGACAGGCAGGAGTCCTGGCCAGAGAGCACTAAGCCACAGGTCACAGCCCTGCAGCGGAGAGGACAGGCGGGAAAGACAAAGGGACACAAACGGGATGAGATGGACACCACCAGGCAAGCTCAGGACAAACCTGGCTTCAAGTTGGAGCACAAACAGCCCTCCCAGGAGACAGCAGGCTTTGCAAACGTCCCATTGATGGGTTTGGTCCAACTTAGAGAACCAGGAACACCAACACTAGGGAGACAAACCACAGTGGCACATGAAGATGCGCCCTGAAGAAGCCAGGGGATCCAATGTCTCGAGAAGGACAATCAAATGAAATAAAAGATGGGCTGGGGACTGTGGGGCCAGTATTTGCCCCCAGAACATAGCTTCTGTTCTTGGCTTTCAGCTTAGAGGTCTGCCCTATTGTGTTTGCAGTCCAGCTCGGGTTGGAGAGACCAGCTCTTCCATAAGAGTCAGGAAGTCCAGTTGGAATGACACCCCGAGCCCCAGTCAGCACCACCTGTTTGCCAGAAGCTTGGAGTTATTACAAAGGTCAACACTGGGCCATTAGCCTTGGTCAAAACTAGAGGAATTTTACAGAAGCCACTGATGTTATCCTGAGTTTTACACCTGCAGACTCTCAGCTCCCTTATCTCTTTAGTTTGGAGGAATTTATCTTGTTCTCCTCTGATAGCTTAATTCCAAAAATCAGACAGGCAAAGGAAAGCAATCCTTTCCTCCAAGCGCACCAGTGTCCAGCCCTGACATACCGGGACACGCTCTCTTAGGGTCTCCAGCTAAGAACTTGAGAAAATAGGAGAAATGAGCTTGTAGGCAGCAGAGAGGTTAAAAGCACAAAGCGTCTTAGCCATTAGAGATGTTGCAGGTGAGTTTTTGTTGTTTGCATGTTGCAAACAGGGAGATGTGAAGTAACAGAGACGTGGGGCCAAGTTCTCGGCCACCCGCAAAGTTTCAGATTCCGAGAGGTCACTTCTTTCTTCTCTCCCACTTCAGTCGGCCCAGAGCAAAGCCAAGCCAGAGCTGAATCCTTGAAAAGGACCCGTTAACCACAGATTCCTCTTCTAGAAAGAACATTTTATAGAAATGAGACTGACAAGCGTGACCACACTGTAAGTAGGCAGCCTCATTTCAGGAGCCGACTTTCCTTCTGGGGGGCCTGACCAAGCAGCATCTATGTGCGGGCTCTAGTGTTGGGGTGGCAGGCCCAGGGCTGCCTGTCACGACGCCCCTCTGGTAGCCTACCAGCACATAAACAGAGGATTGCTCCAGAGCCAGGGAGGAACTGTCTCTCATGTGCCCGACACCCTCCTGAAGACCCACCCTTGAGGCCTCGTCAACCCCAAGGCCCAAGGACCAGATCAGACAAGCTGGAGGCTGCATCTGCCAGCACATGCCTGTGTGTGTCACGTGGTAGCTGCGGGGATGGCAGCTAGATGAGCCACTTCCTGTGCATGCCGGTACCCAGAGTCTGGCCTCTCGGAGGAGGCTCACCGAGGAGACTTTTAAGAAGCTACCTGAGGAAGCGTTTGCTTATCACCTTCTTCAAGCAAGTGGGAGAGCGTGTGGTAAGCAGTTCTCGCAGAAGGCAGGGACTGTTCATTCAAGACATGGCATCTCCAGGCCCCACTGCCACCTTCTATGGGACATTCATCACAGGACACGGCCTCTCATTCGATCCTTGGAGTAACCCTGCCAAGTTCGTTTATCTAGTCAAGAGGCAGACGAGAAAATGAAGGCCCAGAGTCGGCCCCAGTCGGTCGGGACACAACAGGGCCAGACTCCAACTAGTCCAAACCCTGTGCTCTCTTCTCCACACACTTTCTGCTCACCAGGCTAATCTCTCCTTCAAGCAAAGGCCAAGAGAGACCCAGCAGACTAGACTCCTCTGATGACCTGCTCCAGAAGCGCCGTGTCGTCTGTCAAAGCTGAACCCCCCACCCTCCTGCTGTGGTGTATCTGCCTGCCTCTCAGGCTCCCAACCCCAGCAGGGCTGCATCCAACACAGCTGGCTGGCAGGGGTGACCGTGTGGCAGCAGGGGCGACAGAGTGCGGCCCTAGGGTAAGCCGCTGCCTCCGGGCCTCCCTGCAGACAGCGGGGCCTTTGTGTGCAGCTGGCTGGCGGGGCTCCCTGGCAGGGCCTGAGCCTCCTGGCTGGCACATTCCTGCCTAAGTGGAATCGTCATATCTGCGGCTTCCTCGGCTGCCTGTCCTGTGAGTCTGCTTTATGCAGGAACCGTTGATGCACTTTCGAGCACCTCCCCAACACAGCACTTTCCCTCTGGAAGACCTTAGAGGGTAGACAGCTCCATGGGAACAACAGTCACCAAGGCCAGGTGAAGGTGGAAAGAGGGCCCTAACCGGCAAAGCCAACAGGGAGCATCCCTCCAACTCCAGCCAGGGAGGAGGACCAGCAGTGAGCCCTGGAAGATGGGCACCAGGGTGAGAGGGGGAGAACTGGTTTCTGGGGCTGGCTCTCTGGGGGCCTTTGGACAGTCAGTTAACATGTCTGGGCCTGTCCTTCTACCTGTGAGGCAGAAGGATTGTCCTCAAATGTAAAGAGAATGATCAAATTCTTCCCTTCTTTGCTTACCCAGAAAGGCTACTCAAGCACTGAGAGGCAGGTGGACACTCACCAGCCCTTGGTGACCAACCACCCTGGGGCAGCTTCCACTGAGGAGCAGAGGTGGGACTAGCGTGGAGCAAAGGGTTAAATAGTTCTTGGATTAGTTCAGGTCTGGAATGAGAGCAGACCCTGCTGCCCCTCCCCCAGCAATGTTGGGAGCTCATTAAAATACCAGAGTCACCACCAGTGAACCAAACCCGGTATTCTAACTAATTAACATAGAAGAGAGTCCTTTTCGTCTCCTGCTGGGGGAGATAACTGAGCTCCAATTCTCTAACTGGCTGGGTCTCCTGTGAAAACACAGGCAGTCTTTCCCACAGAGGGAGACTCCCAAATTCCCCGGGGGCAGCCCCTGGTACCCTGTCCTCCAGAGCTGATGTATGCCTTCAGTCTTCTCTCATCTTTCCAGCCTTAGACCATTCAAAGCCTTCCGCTTTTTACAGAATCCTTAGGAACGCATCAACCACAAGGTAGGAAGACCCAGTAATGCCCAGGACAACAAATTAACCCAACGGGAAAGCCAAGGTTGGGAGGGTGAACCTACTAAGTCACCACAACTTTAATTAAACCCAAGGCTGAGGATTAAAACAAACAAAACTGGGCCAGGCATGCCTGGGCTGTGTCATAACCATTTATTGACACACACCTGCCAGCCTTTCCACAGGATCCGACCTGCGCGGGGTGTTCCGCGGTGACTTTCTGACCACCCCAGGCCCCAGCGGCAACATCTTCTTCTAAACTCTCAAGACATCTGACACTTGCTGCAGTCGTGTTGACACCAGATATAGGTGGCATCTCATCCTGTTATACAGCTTTGGCCACAGATCTCTGTGTACAAACATGTCTGTCTCTCCACCCAGACTGCCAGCGCTTCCAGTGCCAGAATAATGTACTCAAGCATTCTGGCACTTTCCATCTCCTACCTCCATAGCCTAATCTTGAGTACTATGTGCTGCCATGCCTCACCTCGTGCCTATGGCAGACAGCACTAATCTATCCCAGCATTCTCTGGCACTGAGTCTCAGATCCTTGCCAACACAGGGCTAGGCAAGGTACTACTGACTGATTGGAGCTGACACTTAGAATAAAACCCATCTGCAATACTTAGTCCAATAGTTCTGAAGTAAGTGGGGGCAATGTTGCGCCCCCAGGGAACATTCAATAGCAATGTCTGGGGGCATTTTTGATTGTCACAACTGGAAAGGGAGGGTGCTATTGGCATCAAGTGGGGAAAAGCCAGGATGCTGCTAAGCATCCCATATACTCAGGATAAGTCTCACCCCCACCCAGCCTGCAACAACAGAGTATCCAGCCCAAATGTCAGTGGTGCCAGTTTGAGAAACCCTGGCTTAGTCTAACAAATAGATAGAGAAACCATATAATTTATCAACCAAACTGGGGTGCTTCTGAAAGTAAGAGGGCAGTGTCAATACTAACTGCAAGACAGCAAGCATAAATCAGGACTTACAGGCAGACCAGAGCATTTAAGAGATGAAAGGCAAGGGAGGTCCCTAGGAGAAGTCAAAGAGCTCCTCTCATAAAAGTCCCCAGACAAAGCCACCAACTCCCCTATTTGGCAAAATAAATGCCAGTATGTCATAAGCCACAGCCAGCTCAGGGACGAAATCTTTTTCTAGTTCTCATTTAAAGAAAAAGCAGAAAAAGAACCGTCTGGCTGTGCCTTTTAGGATGCGTGTGTCAGAGACCAGACTTGTGTTTCTCAAAGCCAGGGGGGCTGTGTGCACTAAGTAAAACACCCTCTCCAAAAGAGAGAAGCTGATTCTAACAACCTGAGGACCCCAATGCTCCACTGGTATTACCTGACTTAGGGCAAGAACCAAAGACTCCTCTTGGGAACTTTCTTTACTGGTGAGCCATCTTGTCATAACAGGGCAACTTCTGTTAATTAACTTCCTCCCTGTTGTTTCAAGAACAAGAAATCTGTTGCCAATTGCTTTGCTGGTCAACTGTGTGCAACGAGAGGGAACTTGGAAATGTCTCTGGTCAACATGGGGGCTGAAGAGCTGCACCGAGTCCAGCATGAGGCAGAGAGTGGGTGAAAACTTCTCAGTTTGAGGTTCAGAAAATACGTGGACCCAGCACCTACATAGATCATTAAAGAGAAGCACTAAGACCCTAGGTTCCTCGTGCCTGCAGATGTATTTCCTATCCCTGTTCTCCAAAAGATGAAAACACCCACCCATTTGTCCTCATAATTTGAGGCAGCTCCTTGGTTCCTGTCAAGGCCATTCCATTACAGCCAAGACTTCCTGCTCAACACAAAAGAAAGCTCCAGCCCTCTGCAAGTTCCCTTTTCCTTTTTTCCCCAACTGTCTCTAACCTGTAGAGCTGATTTTTGTCCCTCAAAATTATCATGGTTGAACACATATAACTCGGGCAAATCTCTTTGGAAAGAAGTCCCACAGGTTGTTAGAAAAAAGGCTAGCAGTCTAATTTCAGAAATTCCAATCCCTGGAGCCATGCTATAGTATATCACTACATTATTCTTATCATAATGGCTTGACGAGAAGTGAAAAAGCTCACTTGCTAGAAAAAAACCTTTTGGGTTCAGGATCCAAGTATGGGAACATGCTCTAACTCAGCAGTGCAGAGCTCAAGAAGACTCCAGCCTGCATGAGGCCAATTATGAGAGCCAGGAGAAAACTGACTCATAACCTCTAGAGACAGACTCGGGCTCTTCTGGAATCCCACAGAATGTTCTCCCACCAGACTCTTCTAGTTAGCACTCTGAAACTGACATCCTACTCTAAAAACTAAAAGGCTGCCTTCCTCAAGGAATTTTGATAGATGTGAATATGAGCCAAAGGGGAGGTCAAACTTGTACATCCTACATAATTCACCAAGTTTGGTGATGAAACACCTTCCACAGCACTGTGTGGATGGTACAAGACAGGCCCACATGTTGCCATTTTAAACCACTAAACCAGGGATAAAGTTAACACAAGACTCATCACCACCACTGCCTAGATTGACTATTAAGTTTAAAGAAAAAAAAAAACCAGGATGCCCATGTAATAAGACATGAAAAACCACTATCAATATAAGATATGAGAACATAACCCTATGCTAAGTAGTTGGCTAAGCTCTGAGAATATAAAGGCAACATGGGCCTGGTCCACACCTAAGTCAAAGTATTACCAGGGTTAGCCCAGACATCCTCCCTAGCTGGCAATAATACTTCAATCACGTCTTTAACAAAAGAGTAGAGACTTGCCAGCTACAGCAAGGCAGATGGAACAGGCACGGTGGTTTGAAGCAGAAAGGCCTATTGGAGAAATACAAGGAGTTCCATGAAGCCAGGAAGCTGGAGAGGTAGGCAGTAGGCCAATTAAAAAAGGGACAGTGTAAGATGAATCATGTTCCAGGCTTGGGTGATTGGGTGGATGGAGAAATGGCATCTGGGAGCAATGGCCTGCAGCAATCAACTAATAGAGCTGGTCCTCAGCTGGAAAGTGATGGCAAAGCCACTGAAGTGGGTGGGGCCATGGTCCAGAGGATGAGTCCTTGAGGAACACCAGGTGTTAACGGGACAAGACGTGAATGGGGCCGTAAAGATTAGGGAACCATAAAATCACAGGAAGGAAGGGCTTTCAAAAGGAAGTGGTCAAGACTGTGCAACCCTAGGAGAGGTTAAGTAAGATAAGAACCCAGAACTCCACAGAAGGGAGGGTGGCCTTTACCAGTCTGGGAGGGCAGCGGATGACATGCAGGGGCAGGAGTATGGCTGAGAAGTGCTGAATGGAGGCCGTGAGCATGGATATTTCCTCTAAAAAGCTTCACTGTGATGGAGGAAAGCAGAGACAACCTACAGAGGGCACAGAATCCAGGAGAGACTTTGTCTGTTTTTTTAAAAGATGTAAAAACTCACATGTTTCCAGACTGGGGAGAAGAGAGGAAGAGGTTAAAATCATGGAGGAAAGGGAATAACAGGTAGAAGAGGCAGCCCGGAAGTCAGAGGACTGGCACAGGAGCTCTTGATCAGAACGAGAAATTGGGAAAATAATTAGGAAATGCACTTTTTTTTAAAGCTTCTACAATATTCTATCAACGTATAAACACCTCCTTTGACAGCCACCAGCCTTGGCTCTCAAGCAATGGCTTACAGCTCTTGATGCACAGCCCCCTCATCAGTACCACTGATACCAATCCATAGGATCACCATGGCTGTGAACATGAAGGAGCACATGCAAAGTTGCCGACAAGGCTGCAGGTAAAGACAGATCCTTGGAAGGCTGAGGGACTCACCTTGCATCATACTCCTATAGGCGGTGTCTGTGATAGCGTAAATGTGGGGGGGCATCTCATGCCTCTTCTTGCCCTTGTACATTTCCACGATCTCTTCAGAATAGATGGGCAGGTTCTTATATGGGTTGATGACCACACAGAATAGGCCTGAATAGGTCTGAAAAGAGTGACAAACGGGAATGGGTTAGGAAGTTTGACTCACAATGTCATGGAAACTCTGTGGCAAAATGTCTGCTGCCTCCAAGGACCCCAAGTCAGCCTGATGTGAAAGCACCCACTGGAGCCCCTGGTTTTCCAGGTCCTGCTCCAGCAGACCTGCCGAGGCATGGGGGCACCACCAGCATTTCTGCTCTTTCAGTGAGGGGGCTCCCTTGACTGCCAGACTGCTGCCAGCTGTGTGTGTCAACAAGCGTGTGCTTTGGGCAAGATCTGGGGCAAGCTTTATGGACAGTAGGAGTCCAGTTATAAAACTGAGATATAAGGACAATAAGAGATGTGTTTGCCTTTGTGAGAGATGCACAAAGGGAAAAGGATGTGGCTGCAGCAAGCCAACTGTGTGAAGATACAAATTATTCTATCCTAAAGGACTTTCTGAGATATTCAAGCTGAAACTTTTCCAGCATTGGGAAAGACTCATTATGCTCCTCAACCATCTAGATCCTTTGTGGGAGAGTAGATCACTGACAGATACCCCCTCCCTGGAATCTTCCAGAGACACTAACATGAAGGTCTCTAAAAAACCAAAAAAACAAAATTTAAAGACCACTGTCCTGTCCCCCATGATCTTTCTCCAAGACTCAGGTCTCCTCTGAAGGGGAACTCAATTTGTCAGCACTCACAGTGAGACTCCTGGGAACACACCTGACACCCCAAGTCTGAGTTCACCAGGTTAAATCAGACCCCAGAGTCAAATCCCAACAAGGGCAAGTTTCTTAACCGCCCCCTCCATTTCTCAATCTGTAAAATGGGCACAGGCCAGCTAGTTGATCCTCATTGAGTGAGGGGCTCGGAGTAGTTCAGGAAAGCAGTTTCTAGTGGCAACAGTCTAGGCAGACCTGCCTTTCCTTGGTGTCTTCTAGGCAGACCTGCCTTTCTTTGGTGTCTTCTTTTTCTAATAATTTCCCTGCTATTCTTTTTTTCCTTCCCCTCCTCGCAACACACAAAAAAAGACAGGCTCCTAATACCTGGATAAGACTCCCAAGACCACCTAGGGGACATGGGTAATCACTGAGGGACACAGCTCTCTTTAGGCAGCTGGAGCAACACAAGCACCTTCTCCCAAGAAAAATAGGCCAGAGGCCCCAAAGAACCCAGGCGAAGCGAGGCCCACAAGCCATGACTCACACACCTGCAGCCCCAAACTCTGCTGAGTGACGGCTGAAGACCACAGGGCAGGTTCCTGGCAGAGTTGGGAGCAGACCCAGGTCCCACGACCCCCCTCCCCACCCCCAGCCAGTGCAGACCTCCTTGGCTGTGGAGGCTGACTCTCCAAGCTCCTCACATCTTTTTGTTTCCCTCACTACAAGTGCCCTTGACACTCACTGTCTCCACTGTTGCCTCTGGATCCAACAGCAGCCCATATCTGAGGGGCTGTGGATGTATCAGTCCAGTCCCTTCCACCCCTGCCCTCTCCAGTCTCGCCAAAAATGAGGGTGGATCTTGTAGCCAAATCCAAACAAAGGATCCACATGGGAACTGGTCGTCAGGACAAAGCCCCCTCCCAGCACTGGCCAAGGGCTATAGGTCTTGAACTTTCCAAGCAGCAGTTAGGCTGAAAGCAGAACTCCAGAGGGATCCACCAGCCACGCACTGGCCCGCGTGCAAAAGAGCAGCTGAGCTTGGGACATGAACAAGTGTGTTTGGTTGCCTCTTCTGCTTGGAGGAGGGGATGCAAGGCCCTTAATTTCCTTTCTTCCTGGGATAATCAGTCAATTGTTTTCCCTCCAACTACTCTTTTCAGGAGGGACCAGGAAAGCTCTAAAGCAAAGCTGTCTGCACGTGGTATCACCAAGCTCTGGCTCGGGTATATGGGAAGACAGGAGCGCCTTGGGGAACCTCTGGTTTTCCCTCCACTACTGTCGGATGGGGACGAGATGGCAGGCCAGGCAGCAGTGAAGTCATCCCAGGAGCTCAGAAACAAGTGTGCTTTGTTCCTGGGGTTTGAGAAAACCCACACTCTAGGAAATCCAGCCCGATGAAAGTAAAGGACACGTGGCCACACATTTAGGGCGCGCCATGGGGCCAGATGTTTGGAAACAGCTGGTGGTGACAGCAGAAGGACCCTGGGGTTTAATAGGACAAGTCATTCTGACAGCTGGGTGGGCAGATGGTCCTGAGGGGGGTTCAAGAGGACCTCAAAATTCTCTGGGCTAATCCCATCAAATCAGTGGACTATCAAACTAAGCCCCGTGGAATGAGCACTGCAGCTCAGGTGGGAGGCAGGGTGCTGTACCTCGAGCCCATCGCGCTGGAAGTCCGTGGAGGCACAGACATTGAGCAAGTGGCTCTGTTCCCACCCAGCCACACCAGGGAGCTGCTCCATTCATGGGCCACAGAGGCCCTTTGTGCCCGACCGCCCTCTGTCCCCAGGCCTCCCCACACCGAAGAAACAGACAGAGCAGCTGTGGCGCAGAATTACCCCACGCCTCCCACAACGCCAGGCAAACACACCACACAAAGGCTCCCAGGGTCGCAATTTGGAACCTCGTGTGCAGGGGGCGGGGGGGCCTGTGAATGAGGTGGCGCCCCCTTGCCCAGGCAGCCCCACCAAGCAGCTTTGATCTTCCTGAAGCCCTGCACCTGCTGGGGTCTCCAATAGGGCAAATGCAAAGACAATCAACTTCCTTCTGGTGAGGATGCTGAGAAGGCCAGCCAGACGGAGGCAGGAGGGTCTGTGCCCAGGAGAGGCCAGCAAAGATGCAAAAACAGGAGTTAATGCCTGATGCCTCCAGCTGAAGAGTTTCAGTAAAAAGGCTCAGATTCTGCTCCTGAGCTTACAGGCATGAGTCCATGCTTGCCTAGAGAGCAAAACCCATACTCTGGGAGATGAAGCAACTAACACACTTTCATAACTAATATTCCCATCTGCAGTATGCTGATAGGCAAGTGCAGGCCACCAATTTGTTTCATACTCAGCGGTTCTTTAACAGGACCCAAGCTTAACTGAGACACGTACAAAAGGCCAAGCAGAGGGTCAGAGTTACCTTCACCTACAACAAATGGCAGCAGCTACAGAGCCCAAGCCTGAATGAGCCCAGGATTGGCTGGTGCTTTACAACATTCTCACAACTCCTTGTAGATGGGGAAGTGAGGCCCCACGTAGCCATGTCAAACGTTCGGGGAGGGCCAAGATGCGAACCAGGTCCTGGAGGCTCCAACTCACATGACCTGAATCACTCTGCTTTACTGAGCAGGACCATTTCTTACAGGCCAGAAGAGTGGTTCTAACATAACTCATCAAGGATACCAAGGGGAGAGTCCCCTGCCCAGACAATAGCACTTACTCCCATCTCCCCTTCACAGACAAGCAATGCTTCCTTAAGGCCGTTTGTTTTTCTGCAAGTCACTAATTCTGAATTTCAATATTAATACCCCAAGAGAAGGGGGCTTTTAATTTGGTCCATACAATATTTTCATCAAGAACAGATAATAAAACTCCTGACTTCCAATCTCAGGCCTGCCAACACCTGGCTGTGTGTGTAAATCCCTTGCCCTCTCCGGGCCTCAATCCTTCCCACCTGCCATATTACATATTAGAAAGCTGGGCGAAGCTGGTCCATTAAGGACTTTTCCACTTAGATAGGTCAATGTATCTCCTTATCCTCCCAACTGCGAACACCGCCCACTTATGTAAATAAGTCCTGGAACCACCCACTCGCGCAGAGCCCCGCCCACTTATTTAGATGAGTCCTGGGACCGCCCACCCACGCAGAGCCCCGCCCACTTACGTAGATGAGCCCTGAGTAGTAGCGCTCCTTGAGGTTGTGCAGCACCGAGGCTTCGTTGAGGCACGTGAGCTCCGCCATGTCTTCCACCTTGGAGAACTTGGGTGGATTCATCTTCTGGATATCATCCTTGTTCACCTTCACCTTCTTCCCGTTCTCCACCAGCTCCACAATGGCCTCCTCACCCATCTCTTCCTTGAGGCTGGCGGGCTCAAAGCCACTCTTGTCAGAAGGCACCCATACCAGCTTCTTGGCTGCCCAGTCGGCCTGGGCCAGGGGGTTATTGATGAAGTTTTTATCCACATAGAGATACTTATCTGCAGCTTGCTGCGCCATGGTGACTCACAGCCAGGACCTAAGGGAGAAAAAAGGATAAAAGGTTAGCTATGCACCACACCAGCCACGTAAAGATCACTCATCTCATATCTTTTCAAACTGTACAGCATTATAATAAGTAAATTATGGATAACCAGGGTGTACAATTTGTCAAAATTTTCTCACTCTCTACTTGCAGGAGAAAGATGGACACTGCTGAAGAAAAAAGTGATCAAGGATTCTGTAAGGAATTAATGGTAAGATGTATCCTAGGGTAAATGCATAATCAAATCTGTAAACAACAATTGTGCCAAATGATGAGCATAATAAGAATCTTGGACAGATGTAATTATAGTCACACAAGGCTACACTCACTAAGGCTAGGAAAGTGACCACACAGTTTAAGAAGACTTCCAACAACAACAGATTTCTAGTTACTCCAAAACAGGCAACTGACTACAAGTGCACAGAGTGTTTAAGTCTCCAGTTTAAAAAAACTTTATTTCACAGAGTCAACCAAGAGAAGAAAACACAACACCAGTATGTTGCCAACAGATTTTAATTCCACTGCCCCAAGAAATAAGGCGAAAAGGAAAGATGTCAGGCTCCAGGAAACATGGAGATTAAGTAATGACTGCTTCCTTTCTGGGGCACTAATGTGAAAACATAACCCTCACAATTCATAGCCCAGGAGAACTTAAGCCCATGTGTGTTTGCTTTTTCTTAAGCTCATTTGCAAAACAAAGATGATAAAATAAGAACCCCTCACATCTGAGTGGTTTTATAGTTTATGAAATACTATCACACACACTTCTCTATCTCAGAAGATCCTCATCCTAACAACTCTGTAAGGTGGGTAAGGTAAGTGTTATTATCCCATTTTACAGATGAGGAAACAGAAGCTCTCTGGAGGTAAGGGGCTTTGTCCAAAGTTACCTAGGAAGGACTCATGCTCCCTGGTCTAACTCCTGCTTCCCATGGCCTAACCACAGTACTTATTCCTGCTCAGAGGCTTAGCTGGGATCAGCTGGGAGGACAGCTGTTTTGAGTGAATCAAAAGCAGGACTTAGAAGCCCTGATCTAGAAGAGATCCAGCCAGAGCCACCAGAAGAATAGCCCAGAAGCTTACTGCCTAGCTCACGACACAGAAAGGTTTTTCCCTTATGAGATCAAGGCCCCCTCCCCAGGTCCAGGAAGCCAGGAGGACCCCAGATCCACATCTAGAGTCACATAGTCTTGCATGCTTCCAGGTCCCAGCAGGAACTGGGATGCCAAGGAGGCTTGGGATGGAGAGAACAAAAGGAAAAGTCTGGGCCATCCAGGCCTTCTTATCTGGGCTCATTAAATGGTTTCCAGATCAAGGCTGAGGGGCTCCCTTGGACTCACTCCAGGAGAGGCTGTTTTCCAGGAAATCTGCTAGCTCCCCACCACCCCCACCCCTAACAAAGAGAAGGCAAGTCCAAGGAGCAGAGCCTGGCAGCCTCCCCAGCAAGCTCAGTCAGTGGCTTTGTTTACATTCCCAGCAAACCCTGGCAGCCCCTCTCAGGGGACCAAGGGGCACCATCCACCTGCAGGGACCACCGCCAGAAGAAGCAGGCAGAACTCAGAGTTAGGCAGCAGCAAACAATGCAGGAATGGAATGGCTGCAAACCACCTGGCTGGCCTCATCTGTGTGGGGCTGGAGGCTGGGGGGCTGGACAGGCCCACTGCCAGCTGTCCTCGCTTCTACACTGGCCAGTCCATTCAAGCAAATCAGAGGCTTCTCTCTGCCAGAGCAAATACCAGTTGTCTACTGCCTCTCTGCCGTCCATCTGACCACAGGCCCTAGCACCCAAGCTCCCCAAACCAACCTCCCCAGTCACGTCACCACCAAGCTCAAGAACCTGCAACAATCACTAGGCACAGGCCTCACTGGCTGCTGGTTCTTAGCCTTTTCTCAGACCTCAAATAAGTAAGAGATGAGACAGTCTCCCACTAGTATGCAAACAGGGATTCACTTCAACCCTTTCCCCCCAACCCCAAGCCCACTGCTTGTTAAGAGTTCCACCAACCCAGCCCAGTGAAGGGGGTCAACCATTAAGTACCTACCCACCAACATCGAGCTCAGTTTATTCACAACCTCACTTAACCATCAATCACCCTGGGGGAAAAAACCTCTTAGTACCCCCAGTTTACAAAGGAGCCAACAGCCCAGAGAGGGCAAGTCACTCACCCAGTTGCCTAACCCCATGGGCTAACCCAGATCTGCCTGATCCCTAGGTTTGGGCTCTTCCCAACACACTTGTGCCTGGGGTCTTGCAAAAGAAATCCGTCCAACAATTTAGTGGGGCTAAAACTGCCAGTAAATTGAGTAGAATACCAGGAGTACAGGGGGACACATTCCACGACATTCATCAGATATCTACTGGGCATCAGCAGGCAGGTGGGGAGGCTGAGAATGAGCCTTATGGTGTGGACCATGTAGCCTGTCAAAAACAGAGCAGGCTGAAACAGAATTCTCGCTCCCTCGGCCTGTGACTCTCAACAGCCAGCAGCCCATCAGTGATGTCAGATTGACTCCTGGCTCTCATCAAATTCCAGTTCACCCCAGCAACTCCAACCCTGGGGCAGCAACAAGCAGCTACCTAGGCTGCAGGCCATGGGCACATGACCTTCCCTGGGAATGTGGGTAAACTGCCCTTTGAGAGCCTGGAGGCCATGAACTTACAGCGGGTAGCAGAGGAAGACTCCACCCAACCCCTCCACCTTAAGCTCCTGGTTCTGCCCTACCTTCAGGCCTCAGTGGGAGGGCAGGGGGCAGGTATAGGTCTGTACTGTCTACCTGACAGCCATCAGAGACCTGCAGGCCAAGCATACACTTCCTGTAAGAGAGAGAGGTACCCCCACGCCCTCAGACCTCAGCCTCCAGGGGGGGGCTAAGCCCCCATGCACGGTGAGCTTGAGGAGTCCCCACTGGCCTCAGCACCTCAGAACTTTTCATTAAGCACTCCCACTTGGCCAGGTCAAGGACAGAGCTGTTTGGTTTTAGCAACTCTGCTGGAATGATATGCATTACCACCAGTGCCAAGATCAATACACGAGCCGGACTGGTAGGGAGGGCCGCAGAGGTCATGATAAACAATGGAGTTTCTATTCAAGCCCTCCCACTTAGACCCGGAAGGGAACATCCCCATTTGAGGGTTCAGGGGGGCACAGGGCTGCAACTGAACTCCTGTTTTCACCTGTGTTAGGTAGAGGCTCCTGGGCCTCAGTGCCCAGAGGGGAAGCCGGCACTGCAGACAGGTTAACGCTCACCTCTAAGGACGCAGGTGGAGCAAGCCAACCCTGTCCAGAGCTATGAGCAGTGAAATAAGGACTGTTACAGAAAGGACACCAGGGAGGGACTGCCTGATGGCAGCAGCCAGTACACTGCCATTTCTCCCTGCCCTGTCCTGGGACCATGCTAAATGGCCTCTGAAATTTTTTTAAAACTCCATGTAACAGAACAGTTTACAGAATGAAAGAAAAATATCCCCCCCACTTAAATTCCTGACATTCTCCCCACAAAAATTAGTTTTCTGTTTTAATGGTCCCTTCTAGTCCTGGTTCATAGAAACACTTGATTTTTAATTATCACAGGCAGAGCAGGGAATTCTACATTTTGTATTTTCCCTCCTGACTCTGACCACTTCCCCACAGGGCCCCACAGAGCCTATTTGTTGATCACTTTTATCCAAATGCTTCACTGTTACAGGTGATGACACAGAAACTCTGAGAGAGAAGTAACCACTCCTTCATAAAGCTGGAGGAGTGAGGACTCAGACCTAGGACCTCTGACTCCAAAGCCTCATTGGCAATCACTTTTAATGGCTGCATAATATTCCAAAGTGGTGGGGTTTTTAATTTTGTTTTAAGGAAAAAAAGAAAACCATCACTTACTAGGCCTTTTCGTCTTATCTAGTGGACCACCTTGAGATAAATTCTCAAGTGGAGTTATGGGAGCAAAGGAACATCCAAGTGTTTTTATGGTCCCCAGATGTATTATCAACATGTTTTCCACAAGAGTAGACTGATGTGCTTGGCCACTTGGGCAGGGTACCCACACGCAGCATGCACACCAGCACTAAGAGAACTGTCTGCAGGAAAGAGTCAGATTAGGGAACCTCAAAAGTCCTGGGAAGCAGCAGGACCAGGCCAGCAAGGGGTTAAGGAGAAAGGAGGCGGCTCTGGCGCATTGCAGATCAGATCAGGCTGAGGCCAGCCCTTCCCATGCTGGCTTCCTGTGGGTACCAGTCCAACTCCAAGAAACCCAAGGAGTTGCCTTTTTAGGCCATAATCGAGAGGACACAACCAGAGGCTAAATTAGGATTCTCAGGAAATGATGAAACTGAAAGTAAATAGGTTGACCAAAAACCTCTGCTTTCAACCCAAAATGTCATTCCTCGATTATTTGCCTTCTCCCCCTTCCCCCTAAAGACCCATTTGGATCTATTACTCCTTCCTGTTTTCCCAAGGAACCGTTTCTCTCCCTCCCTTCAGTTGGTTCTCTTTTTGTTATACTTGTTTGTGTGTTTGTTAGAAGAAACTGCCAGTCTCTTGAAGACAGAATTTATTGTACTAGGACAAATCAGTGGTCCAAACAGTGAACTTTTCCATTCCTAGACAGTAGGATTTATGTAAGCCTTCTATGGACCAAGTTTTAGGCTTGAGCTTTCAAAGTCATCGCAATTCATCTGAAAGCTACTGATCTTAACTCATTGTAAAGTACTGCAGGCCTGCTACTAAGGTCTTCATTTCCTCAAGCCTCATAATCATTTCATAAGGGGTATGTCATCATAGGGCTTCCCAAGTGGTGCTAGTGGTAAAGAATCCATCTCCAATGCAGAAGACATAGGTTTGGTCCCTGGGTCGGAAAGATCCCTTGGAGGAGGGCATGGCAACCCACTCCAGTATTCTTGCCTGGAGGATTCCCATGGACAGAGGAGCCTGATGGGCTACAGTCCATGGGGTCACAAAGAGTTGGACATGACTGAAGCAACGGAGCAAGCACGCACGCATGTCATCATAGTCATTTGATGGTGGGGGAAATGAGGTTGAGACAAGTCACAAAACCCAAGTTCAAACTCAGAGCCACTCAGCAGCAATGCCCTGCTCAGTTTCTACTCAGACTGCCCCCTCCCGGGAGCTCTCCGGGGAGAACATGACCTGAGAACCCACCATGGGGAAGCAAACCAGTAAAACAGACATTAATCATGCCAACTCCAGGCTGCAAACCCCATCTCCCCTACCTTAAGTTGGCGGAGCTAAAAGTAAGGTGAGGGCCTTGGGGGAGCCATTCAAGTTCTCTAAGCCAAGGTTCCAGTTCAGAGACCCAGGCAGCCTCAACCCAGACCAGAGCCCTGTTCCAGCTTAGTCACTGACATCTGCAAGCAGGCCCCTTGGATTTCTTTCAATCACCACCCGCATCCCAGAGAACACAGGTAAACAGGCCCCTTCTCTTTCTCCTTACAGCCACTGCTGAGTGAAAAGGTACCTGAGTACCACTGTTAAGGAAGAGTCTGTGAAAGTAGCTGCTGAAATAATATAGAAATTTTCCAACCCATGAGATTTAATTATTCAATCAACTAATACATACTGAGGCTCTACATGCAAAAATACTGTGACAAAGGTGCAAAGGACCCAAGGAGCTTTAATGTGGTGAGATGACAGGACAGACATGTACCACTCGGGACAGTGCCAGTCTGAGACTTTATTATATAGAGTACAGAGTGGACAGAGAGCAAGCTCCTTGGTTTTCTCTCCCTGTCACTGCTGTAGTCAGCATCAAATATGGTGAGCGTCTAAAAGACAGGTTGCTCATATGGATGAAGAGGACATAGAGCCGGCCGTCCGAATCTGAATTCCACCAACCATGGATCAAGACTCCGTGAAGGAAGACAGAGGAAGAGCAACTTGTTTATAGAGAAAGAGAAAGAGGAAATTCATTGGAAAACTTGGAAGCCCAGGGGAGTTTCATGGAGGAGATAACATTCAAGTTAGATTGTGGAAGATGGGTAAAATATTGATGGGGGAGGGGAGAGAAGGTTAGAAAGTATTCCAGGCCAAGGGAGAAGAAAGTATAGTTTCACATGAACTATGAAATTATGTGACCACATAAGGCAGGGCTTCTCAGCCTCAGGACTGTGAACATTTTGGGCCTGGTTATTCTTTGCTGCGAGGGCTGTCCTGTGGATTGGAAGATGTTTAGTAGCATCTATGACCTATACTCACCAGATGCCAGGGGCACTTGGTCCCCAGTTTTGACACCAAAGACATCTCCAGACACTGCCAAAGGTAGGGAGTGGCGGAGGGAGAGGACCCCCAGTTGAGAACCACTGAGTTAAGGGATAAGCATGAATAAATGTTGCATCAGGGACCCAGACCTCTCCTTAGTAAATTTTCTCCCAACTCTCAAGTGCACAAGACAACTTTCCTTAAAACTGAAGTCCTCAACAAAATGATTCCCAGGATCCAAACAATGACCATCATGGATGGCACCATCACCAAGGAAGGATGGTTCCTTTTAATACACTGTAAATTAAGGGATATGACCACTATTGGACTGTACTCTAAAGATTCCTAAATGCCCAATTCAAAAAAGAAAAAAATCAGGCAAAGGAGGCTGATGTATCGATACCTGCCCTGGCAGGACACAAATTTCCGTTGGAGTCTCCAACATGGCAGCTCAGCCAGTGACTCATAAGCAAAGTTCACCAGCATCAAGAGGCCCAGGTAATTAACGGAAGACAGGAAGCAGCCACGTTGGGGAGAGCTCCCAGGGCTGGGCCAGCTCACTCCATCACATCCTGGGAAATCCACCAAATGCTCTTTACTGGATGGTTTTGGCAAATCAGGATCAGTCCCAGGGATGATACCCAGGGTGAATGTTTCCACCTACCAGAGGGATATCTCCACCTGGAGGAACCACAACCATCATCACAACTGAACTCTCCCCAAATCTACACTCCCTTCTGGGTCTCCATCTCTGGCTAAGACACTGGCCCTCTGGTCACCCAAGACAGTCACTGTAAACTCTTCCCTGGTGGATTAGCAGGCCCTCCGCCAACCTCATGGCCGGCATCCCTTCCTTCCAGACCAGGCCTGCCTCCCCTCCTTTCTGAGCTGTCATAGCTGCCTCCTCACTGGCTCTTCTTCCCCCGAGTCTTCTACCTCCTTCAAATCCAGCCTCCTCACTGCCTTCAGGATGACTCAGCAGCTCCATTTCTATGCTTGCTGCTTTCTATTTTATTGATATTCCTCGCCCGTTCAAAATAGTTCAAGACTTCCCCAGAATAAAATCTAATCATCTCTGCACAGTGAGTAGACCCCTTGTGATCCCCATTAATCTCCCCCATGCTCCCAGCCCTTCTCCCCCATCTGCCCTTTCTTTCTCCCTCAGCCTAAGCCATTCCCAGCTCCTCAGAAACAATTCCTACACATCCCACTCGGCTTACCCCTCCAGGCCTTTGAAGAAGAGGTGCCTTCTGCACCAGGAACCCTCTCTCAAATAGCTCCACGCTCTGTTCTCTGCTAAGAAAGACTTCCCTTGTGTCCTTCCCCTCTGGGGAAGGTTCTGTCCCTGTCTCCACTGCAGTAATCCAGCAGTCATGAGGACAGGGACCAACTTTCATTCATCTCAATTTCAAACAGCGCAAGGCCCGACTCTGGGCAGGTGCTCAATTAAAGTTTCCAAAATGAATGAACATGAAACAAGGTGACAAGGAGGCAGGAGTAATGGGGAAGGTTTCAAGGAGACTGGAGAATCACCTTGAGCTGTGCAAAGAAGCCAGAGAGTAAGAAAGCTGAAGTGACAGGGAAAGCCGAGCTGAAAGCACACATCAGGGTCACAGCTACCTAATTTGTTACAAAACCCAAGCCATTTGTGGACTAATTTTTATATTCTCCCCAAACAAAAAGGGAAAGAAAGCATATCAGGGCTTTCAGTCCACAGAGAAAGAGTACTAAAGCTAAGTTACTGGTCCCCAAGAAGCTCTGCATACGGCTGAATAAACCATCACAGTTTTCTGAAACCACCTAGCACCCCCTGATTAACCAAGGAGGAGGTGCCTACCATTTACCACCAGATGTAGCAGAAAGGACCTCAGTTGGTGTGGCGTGGCCTCTACCCTCATGGGGACCCAGGAAAAGCCTGAGTCACCTTTCCTGCCTCTCTTGGCCCTCGGTCTGCATCTGCTGAGCAAGCGCTGTAGGCATGTTCTGTGGTACCAATTCAGAACAAAGACAGGACTTGGAGAAACCACTGCCACGCAGGGCGCCAACTCTGCAGATCCTGAGATAAGTGTTTGTAATGCACTGTGATGGAATGCAGTGGAATGGGCGCGAACTTGGAGCCAGGTAGCCCAGGGTCTGAATCTTCCAGTTGTCACTCCTGTGATCTGGAAGCTGTGAACACCTCCATTTCTTCACTTTAGAAAGAGAAAAAAAATACTGACCATGGACAATTGGAGGAACTGTAACTCAACTTCCCAGCAAAGAAAACACTCTGACACTTACTAGGAACTCCCCTCCCAACTCCTCTATCTTGTCCTCTTGATCTGATTAATCCTAATCCTTCCTGGAAAGATATCCGGGGCTTATGAAAACCTTCCAGAAGTCTCGGGGTTACGCTAGTCCACAGAGAACAACATAGTACAATCTGGTGACCCCCAGACATAATGACTGCACGAGGGGACAGGGCAGGTTGGAAATGCTCTGTCCCATGGCCCTCCTGCTGAGAGGCACTGGACACCCAGATTCTGAGATGCCTGCAATAAGGAAGCCCACTGCATTTTGTCCCCTCGGGCTTTGTTGTTATTGCTGTTGTTGTTTGGTCCTGTATCCTTCAAGAAAAATATGTGTCAGTGCTGGCCTGGGATATGCCATCTTGTGGGATGTGTGCACGAGGCAGGTGAAGAGCTGGCCAGAAGAGCTGGCCAGAAGAGCTGGCCTTTGAGTCTGGTGTGGTGTTGACCAGCTGGGTGTGACCCTGTGGACATCGCTTTGCTGGGCAGTGGTGATCAGGCTCAAATAAGATAATGGACACAAAAGCTTCCCAATATAAACAGGGCGATTCAGCCTCTCTGCTGCTCGGGGCCACCCTCACAGCAGCCCCCCAACCCTGAGGTGCTTGCTCACTCTCCCCAGGCTATGAAGGGGGCAGGGCGACTCCCCTCCCCACCTCAGGAATGTTGTTTGCTTACAGAAGAAGCTGGGGCTTGTTTCCATTAGCAGTATTTCAACCCAGGCCTGTGTTGATGCTCAGCAGATAAGAAAACCAGACCAGAGACAGGCCAGAGAGGAATTTAGCACCAGAGCCCCAGAACCCTCCCCCTTTGACCTTCTCTCCTCAGAGGCCATCTGGAGAGGCTTCCCGGGATGCCTGAGCTCCCCAGGGAACACCAAGACGCAGGGCCTGCACCCAAGGGACCCAGACCCTCAAGAGTGACACCATAAAGTAGTATGTAAATGCCCTCCTCCTAAGTGAGGAATAGGGCATGGGGGCAGGGGACATGGGAAGGAGTAGAGATTGGCAGTGGGGGCAGGGGGGGTGCACAGCTGCTCACCAGTATCTTATCAGCCATTGAGGAATGTGGACTTTATTCTAGGACAAGGGGAGGCGGGAGAGGGTGACATCATCAGATTTGTATTTTAAAGAGATCACCTTCCCTGACCTCCATTTAAGAGGGCAGCAAGAGAAGTCAGCAGTTGAAAAAATACCATGGACCAGCCAGGAGGGGGGCTTCCAACCTGAGAGAAGAAATAGTTCCATGACAAGGCTGGGGAGAAAGGGATCCCAGGCCACGTGAGGGGGACAAAGGGAGGTAGACCTCACCCTGTGAGCTACCACTTGGAACAGCCCGGCTCAGGGGGGACCTTGGCAGCCCTGCCAAGCTCCATCAGTTCCTCCTAAGTGAGAAGTGGCCCAGCATCCCAGGAACTCTGCGGTCAGTGTTACCAGAGTATCTTGGGCATAGATCTGTATCAGGTGTCACGGAGACCAATGCACCCAGGTGAGTCTCCTCCACTGAGATACCATCCTGTCCTTAGGGCCACGAGGTACATTTTTAATGAATGAATCCAGCTAATCAGGGCAGAAGAAGTTAGTGCTTAAAGACAACTCCACTGTTAAGAATTCCAGAGACTGCCCTGGTGGTCCTATGGCTAAGACTCCAAGCTCACAATGCAAGGGGACTGGGTTTGATCCCTAGTCAGGGATCCAGATCCCTCATCAGTTCCATTCAGTTCAGTTCAGTTGTTCATGCTGCAACTTAAATAAAAAGAATTTCCACCATTCAGAATGACAGCCCTTCTCACCTAAAGAGAAAGATCCTCATGGCCTTTACAGCTTAACCAACTCCCTCAACCAATGCCTCTATCTTTCCAGCCCCATCTGTCTTGTCCCCTGCCAGACACTCATTCTAACCATGGCTCCCTAGAGGACAGTCTTCACTCCATCATGACCCTCCACTCGCCCAAGCAGCCTTTCCTAACACCGATACATTACTGCTCTTTCTCCTCTCCCCAGGCCTGCTCCAGCTGCTGCTAAGTCACCTCAGTCGTGTCCGACTCTGTGCGACCCCATAGATGGCAGCCCAGCAGGCTCTGCCGTCCCTGGGATTCTCCAGGCAAGAACATTGGAGTAGGTTGCCATTTCCTTCTCCAATGCATGAAAGTGAAAAGTGAAAGTAAAGTCGCTCAGTCGTGTCCGACTCTTAGCGACCCCATGGACTTCAGCCTACCAGGCTCCTCCATCCATGGGATTTTCCAGGCAAGAGTACCTTATTCTGGAACCACCAGAACCTCTCTCTGCGTGCCCCCATCATCCCCAGAACTCCTTCAGGTGCTAACTGAACCCAGGGTTCAGAGAGCAAGTCCTCCTCAGTCAGTCAATGCTTGTGGACGTGACCTTGACTGTTCAGAAGGCTTGGGTTTACAGTCCACATCATGTCTTCCGGAACCTGGGTGTCCAGGAGAATAACCATTCCCTCCTAACCCCCTCTGTCTGGTGTCAAGGGAGGGGAGCAGACACACCAGCAATGTAGCTCTCACTCAAAGGTAAGAGGCTGGGCGAGCACGCTGCCAGATAAGTCATCAGCACTGGACCTTGACTTTGCTTTTAATTGGATCAATATTTGTGTAGTGAGATCACACATGAGCCTCTCCTGCTCGGTAATGAGCTTCTATTTGGCTGCCCAGAAGAAACTGCAGAGAAGCAAGTTGTTCCAGACATGGGGGTGGGGTCCCCTCCCAAACAGCAAGGTGCAAGTGACACCCCGAGATATGCCCCAGGTTTGACAAGGTTGACAGAATTGCCTGGCCTCCTTCCGTCAGGAACTGTGCATGGAACACACCACCCTTCCCTCCTCTGCAGGAGCATCTCTGAGCCTCGAGAGCTCCCCACTCACACGAGGGGCAACTCTGACCTTCGGAGTCCTGCACTGAAGTTATTCCTTCCCTTTGGTTCTGCTGATGATAGCATGGTTTTTCTTTACCCAACCCTGCGAACACAGTTTGCTGAAACCCAACACAGAAAAATAACCATACTGAGAAGATGTAATTATACGGCCACAGTCTCAATGGGAAAGTGCGGCAGGCTGGATTCTGGAGCCCACATCAGGAACAGCTGAGGAGCCCAACCCGAGATCAGAAATGAAAGACAATTTTGAAGATCACTCAATCCAGGACCCACCAGGCCTTCGGCAGCTTGTTATTCTGATTGATGTTTAAATGACACAAAAAACAAACAAAATCCCTGAAAATCCCAGCCTCTACTACCAACAGCCATCCTCATCCCATTGCTACCAGGCTCAGAGTTCTAAGGCCACGATGGGGCCCAGGCACCCCTGGGTCCCTGATGACTGATCTGAGTAGATGTTGAGTAATCCCTGATGAACTTTAGGAATGGGGAAGGTTCCAGTCTCCCAAAAGGTCCAAACTCCTAGGACCAAGCCCAACTGACTCTCTGCCACCCGTTCTTAAAGTGCCTAAGGATAACCCCAGTAATCCCACATCTTCTTTTCCAAACCTCAGTGACTCTCTTTAGTAGATGAGGTAGGAAAGGCCCACAATGAGCTGATCTGTGGCCATTCAGGATCATATCAACGTCCTCATTCTTCTCCATTGCCCTTCCAGCTAAATCTAATGTACACTAATCTCCATGTTATTTCTAAGGGACACATGACTGGTCAACAGTTATCTTCCTGAATTGATCAGGCAGTCACTTAAGACTCCGAGAGAGAACTTCCAAATGGTTAATAACTTATTCATGACCTTTATGAGGAAGGCATCTTGAAAGAATTAGACTCAGGAGGCAGCCAGACTGGCCGGGGAACTACAGACCCATCACTTTACTAACAGGACAAACTGGGCCAGGCCAACGGGGCCCCTGGGCCTCGGTTTATCCATCTGTAAACTGGAGATGCCACGAGCTGCCCCAAAGGACAGGAGGGCTCCCCCAGTGGAGTGAGCTGACAGCCCACAGCCCCGACTCTGTGATGCAGCCAGAGCCCGGCTCAACTCACAGGACTATTGTGAGGAGCCAAATGAACTAAAGCAGGAGTGGTGCTTGGTGGCGCCCCGGGCCTGCTGGCTCCCCGCCCACAGTCTTGCCTCTTCTCTCAAGGATGTCGCTGAGCTCGCTCATAATGAGTCAGTCACAAGCACTGCCCTCACAGAGCCCACTTTGGAGGGGTTTGAAGTCACATCCTGCCTCGCCTCACTCGACATGATTTATTCCACCCCAGGAATGCAGCTCATTTCCCAGAATTTTGTAAAGAACTTTAGTTAAAGAGTTTGATCTTGCAGCGAGCTCCATATACGGCTCAGCTGTGGGGAGGTAGGGACCTCAGCTCTGCTCAGACCTATCGGTGGGAACCACACAAGTCAGCGCTGAAAGACCACCCCTCCACCAAAGGAGCATCTCATCCTGGGGGCGCCATTTTTTTTAAAAAATCTCAAGCCACAATAGAAAAAAATTAATTTAAAAGCTTTCTCATAAATATGCAAACATGTCAAACAAAAGCTTCACAAAATGTTGTATACACCCTAGGCACTCTGATATTTTCCAATCGAATCTAATTTCTAAGACTACTGGTTGCCACCAATAAGCTCAGGACCCACCAGTGAGTCTCAGTTGATAGCCAGAAAAACACCCATCTGACTCAGCCTTCGTTGGGTAGATGAGTCTCAGACTCAGCCAGCAGCTTGCCCAAGATCACACAGTGAAGTTCAAATGGAGAAGTTCAAGTCCAAAGCCAAAGCAAGGTTCCAGGGCTGTCAAACCTCAGGCAGGTAAAACGGCAGCTGTAGCAGCCCAGTCACCTGACATGGGTTGGATGGTTGATCTCCCGCTGCTCCTATCCTTTGATCCAGACAACCTCAGTAAAGCCATAGCAGGTATCCTAAGGCCTCTGCTGCACTCCCTGCTCCCCACCATCTCCCTTAAAAAAGAAAGAGGCTGACACTCAGGGAGATGAAGTGACCTGACTGGATCTGGGGGTTTAGGAAATGTCCTTTGAAGACCTGGAGTCCAGCTGAAAGATCACAAGGACAGAAAGAAAGAGCCCAGTTTCCTCTGTATGCAGAGTACACAATTGATCAAATCCACCACATTCAAAACCTCACCACTCAAAAGCTCAAGGCCCAGCCCCACAAGGAAGAGATGCCCAGAAGTGCTATGATATTAAAGGCTTAATACAGATCAGATGGGAGAGTAAAGTGCTCTGCACACAGTACATCTTAGGATGGTGTCACCTAACCCCATAGTGAGCAGATCCTCCTGCCTGAGCGTGTGTGTGTGTGTGTATAAACAGATATGCAGAGACATATGTTTATACACATGCAGACATTCTATAAACAGGAAACCCAAAGTCTCCATCTCTCTAGATCAGTGGTATTGAACACTTTCAGCCATCAAAGACCCCTTTGAGAATTGGTTGAAGGTCATGAACCCTTTGTGTACCATCTTAGAGGTACATCTACAGAGACCCCCAAGTACAGTCCTGGGACTTTTAGGAGCCCCCTGGTCACCAGCTCAAAGGCAAAGGGGCATTGGAGTGGCCTTCTTCTCCACCAAGGCAATGTGAACATTATTTGAAAGGAGTTTCTTCCTTCATTTTCCTCCAGAAGGTTAAGTAGGATCTTACAAAAGAGGTCCAAGGAAGCAGAGCTGTGGTCAGGACGACCCAAGAGTGAGAGTCCGCATGGGAAGCAGAGGACCTGGGATGGTGGGGGCAGGAGGCCGTCTTCCCTGGGGTGCTCTCATCACTCTGGACAGCAGAAACAAAAAATCCAAAACGGAACAGCAAACTGTCTCTCTTCTGTTTGCATCCCTTGGGCCTATTCTCTACTGAGCCAGCCACGTGCCAGCCCTGGGCACAATGACTGCAGGACAGGCAGAGTCACACTCTCCAGAGAAGCCAGGATGGACAAGCAGCATTCCAGGGCCTGTAGCCTCCCGAGGGGAAACAGCCCAAATAGGAGCCATGCACAGGATGAAGATCAAACCTGTGTATTTCACTCTTTACACAAAAATTAACTAACGTTCCTAGAGCAAGTCGTGGTAGCATCTGTGTCTCAAAGTCTGGCTAGTATGAGCAGGCAGCCTGACCGAAGGGATGAGCCCACCACATCCATCACCAGAAATCTAGGCGCTGCTTATTTTACTGCTTGCCGAGAATCACTGCTTTGCCTGGGCCATAAGCTGGGCCTAGGCAAGCCAACACTGGTGAGAGAACTAGCCACGGCCCCTACCTTAGGGAGAAGCCAGATTCAGTCACCCCAGCCTGCCCAGGGTGGAGGCTCCCCTCCCCCCATGCAGACGTGAGTGTGCACACACACACACACACAGTGTGAGATCAGTGCAGGGTGGGACACTTCAGGCCAACCTGGATGTGGCCACTAGAGTCTCCATATCCAGGGACCCCGGGAATGTAATTTAACCATTCTGCAGCTCCCTTTCTTCGTCTGTACAACGGGAATCACAAAGCCCACGGCATAGAACCGTGCTTGTCACAGTAGACCTCACAACCACACACGACAACCCGGACCTGGAGGCGGGTTCCATGAGTGTCCTTCTTTGCAAAGCCAAAGCCCAGGAGATTTCAGTGACTTGCTCCAGGGCACAGGAAGTAGTAGCTGTTGGTGCCCCAGAGCAGCCAGCAATGTTGGTAAGAAGACCTGGTGACCAGCAGTGAGTGATGGGTCAGGAACAGGAGGGAGCCTGGGACGACCCACAGTCTTCCGTGCCCTCCAGAACCAAAGCAGCAGACGCGGTCCTCCTGGCTGCCACCGACCCCCTATGCCCAACCCCTTGCAAACTCCTTTAACCCGATTTCTCTAAGATGAGTGTGTTGGGAGGGGGGTTTCTCCCCCAGCCCCTCCCAGCTGTCCCTGGAGGATCCCACTGAGGAGGCAAGAATTTAACGTGCCTCCCGACCACAACTAGTATGGAATGTCCTGGGTCCAAGAGCACAAAGACCGCCTGCTAAAGCCCCGGAAGGGCCTAGAATCCTGCCCCAGCTCCTGATCTCTGATCCTTGCTCAGGTCCAAAACTGAGTATCACATTCTTCAGATTCTTGTTTGAAAGCCAGAAAGGCAGGCGGGCAGGGTGGGGGTGGGGGTTGGGGGGCTCTCTGCCATTTCAACCTAACGTTAATTAAAGCCTGCAACTTGCTTTTTTTTTTTTTTTTTTTTTGCAACTTGCTTTAAAGGGGAAGAGAGTCACCATTTTTCAGCCTCTAACACACGGATCTGCCTCAGGTGTGCAGGGAAGAAGGTTGGAGGTGTGAAGCCACAACGAGGATAGGGCCTGATGAATTCCACCATGCTCGGAGGCCAGTAATTAATCCCATGATGAGGCATTCTTCATGAGCACTTGGCAAGGCGCAGCTACCTCCTCCTCACCCTGGCAAGCACAGGAGACGGTTGGTGGGTGGCAGGCCCAGCTCTGGGCAGAAGGCAGGCTGAGAATAGCAGGCTGATGGGCTTGGAGGCGGCCAGGAGATGGCTAGGAGGTGGTAGCAGTGCTGGAAGGCTGAGGGGGAAGCAGCTATGGATCTGTACAGAAGCCAGGCTGTGCCCAGTCACACACTGGCCATCCACCCCCACCTGCTGCCCACTGCCCTGTCTTAGATGGAGCAGGGGTGGTTGCTCTTTACACCTGACACCAGAAGCCAAGGAGTCACCAGGCCGACAGCCACTGTATACAAAAGCCTGAAAGTCTACAAGCCCCTAGCTTCACAAACACTTACAGGGTCAAGTAGGACGACTGGGCAGGAAAGGCAATGGAAGCAGATACAGAAAATGATTGGCCTGAAAATTAGAGGAGCAGGGAGAGGACTTGGGATCTCTCACCTGCTACCTGGGTCAAGGCACTTAGCTTCTCTGAGCCTCAATTTCCCCAGCTCTAAAATGGCAACAATAAACTCAGATATGCAGATGACAACACCCTTATGGCAGAAAGCGAAGAGGAACTAAGAGGAAAGTGAAAAAGTTGGCTTGAAACTCAACATTCAAAAACTAAGATCATGGCATCTGGTCCCATCACTTCATGGCAAATAGATGGGTAAATAATGTAAACAGTGACAGACTTTATTTTCTTGGGCTCCAAAAATCACTGTAGATGGTGACTGCAGCCATGAAATTAAAAGACACTTGCTCCTTGGAAGCTGTGACAAAACCTAGACAGCAGATTAAAAAGCAAAAACGTTGCCAACAAAGGTCCATCTAGTCAAAACTATGTTTTTTCCAATAGTCATGTATGGATGTGAGAGTTAGACCATAAAGAAGGCTGAACATCAAAGAATTGATGCTTTTGAACTGTGGTGCTGGAGAAGACTCTTGAGAGTCCCTTGGATTGCAAGGAGATCAAACCAGTCAATCCTAAAGGAAATCAATCCTGAATATTAACTGGGAGAACTGATGCTGAAGCTCCAATACTTTGGAAGAGGTGACTCATTAGACAAGACCCTGATGCTGGGAAAGACTGAAGGCAAGAGGAGAAGGGGATGACAGGACGAGATGGTTGGATGGCATCACCGACTCAGTGGACAGGAGTTTGAGCAAGCTTCGGGAGATGGTGGACAGGGAAGCCTGGTATGCTGCAGTCCATGGGGTCGCAAAGAGTTGGACACTACTGAGCAACTGAATAACAACAAAATGGGAACATTAATACCATCACTTTGGTGGGATTGGGAGACTTCAAATGCAATAACCTGAGTGTGACTTAAACCTTCATAGTGATTGGGGGAAAAAAAAGATTTGGGGCTTCTCTGGTGGTCCAGTAGAAGTTGGTTCACATTCCCAACTCAGGGAGCCTGGGTTTGATCCCTAGTTGGGAAACTAAATCCAACATGCTGCCACTAAGACCCAGCACAGCCAAACAAATAAATAATAAATAAAATAAATACTTTTTTAAAAAAATAGATGAAAATTGGTTTGTTAAAAATGGACAAAATGAAAGACATCCAGCTGTTTCTTGGGCATGTACTAAGTGCTTATCATGGGCCACATGCAGTGCTTAGGGTCCCAGTGGCAACTCCTCTAACAGAGGCAGGGACACCAGCAAGTATGGTCAAGAAGGGTTAAGACGGAGACCAGCGCAGGGAGGCAGGGGCACTGCCAGAGCAAGAGAAGCTCTCCCGGCAGCCATCCGACACTTCAGCCAGCAACTCTAGATTTATAGATTTATAGTTCTGCACCAGTTTGCCACAAGCCTTTCCCCTTCCTCACATAAAAGCAGTGTTTATGGCTCATCAGAGGGGAGGCCATCTCCAAGAACGCTTGGTCCACAAGAATGGGCGGGGCGGCAGCGGGGTTGGCGGCAGAGGCGGGGGGTGCCATCACTCTTATAAGGAAGGCAGAGAGACCTAGAAACTGGTCCATCCCGGGTCCATTCCGTGGGCCCAGTTACTGAAGCACTTTGATGACAACGAGTGGAGAGAGGATGAAAGTGGACAGAAGAAAAAGGGAAGGCAGGAGAGGGTATGGGGACACATTTACTGGGGTCCCCCATAAATGCACAGAGTGCCTTCCACACTTTAGCTGCCCAAAGGACACCAAGAGATGGGTTTATCAATATTAACCGGATTTTACAGATGAGCAAACTGAGGTTCAAAGCAGTTAAAGAAACAACTGGTAAAGCAGAGAAAAGTCTGAGTCTCCATCAGTGGGTTAGAGAAGCCTCCTCTGACAAACACACTCCCACTTCCTTCTCCCTTCTAATGGACTGTTCTGTGTCCCCCCTCCCCCAAATTCACCTGCTGCAGCCTTAACCCCCAGGACCTCAGAATGTGGTTGCATTTGGAGAGAGGGTCTTTAAAGACGTATTAGGTAAAAGGAGACAGTAAGAGTGGGCCCTAATCCAATATGACTAGTGTCCTAAGAAGAGGAGGAGGTTCAGACACAGGGACACAGCAGGGATGAGGGCGGCTGACTGCAAGCCAAGGAGAGAGACCTCAGTGGAAACCAACCCTACGGGCACTTTTATCTTGAACTTCCAGCCTCTGGAACTGTGAGAAGTAAATTTCTGTTGTTTAAGTGGTCAGGTCTGTGATTCTTCTTACATGCCTTCACCTGATCATCATTCTCCATGGCATAATGACCTGCCACAGTGAGCCTGTCTGTCTGGCTGCCATCTGCTTTTCCCCACTGGAATGTCAAAGGCAGGCTTTGGTTACCTCTATCCAATCATGTATCCACAGAACTGACACAGTCTCCAGCACACAGCCAGCATTTGATACATATTTAATGAATAAATAAACTGAGTGAAAATGGGATTTAAACCCAGCTGCTGCTTCTAGAGTCACCCACGCCCTTCCCCATGCCCCACTGCTGCCTTCTGCTTTATCTAATTCTCTATTCCTGTACCCACCTCTCCTCCTTCAATATAAAAGCCGGTAAATAATTTAAAATAGTATAAATTCAAAGATAACTCTAGCCTATAATCACTACCAAACAGTAGTGTAAACAAGGTGACAGGAGATGTAAAAAAGATACACAATGGACCGCATCTCAACCACTAGGGAACATTATAATCTACTAAGTGCTGAAATCCCCAGCTAATGTGTTGTTCTTATTAGTAATTTTAAGTCAATATGCAAAAAATAAGGTTAGGTTAGGTTTAGAGTTTGTTTTTGGTTTTTTGAGTGTGTATTTAACGGCGGAGGGAGGCGGGGGCGGGCGGAAACAGAGGCAATTGAGGACCACGACAGAGCTCTTCTACTCAAACCTCAACCCTGCAGACCTGGTACTGATCCAAAACCCCACTGCAGCCTGGAGTGGGGACCCGATGAGGTTGGCAAAACCTGAAGCAGGACCACAGAAATGTCCAAGTGACCATGTCCCACCCTGTCCTTCTCACCCACCGGGAAGGGGATTCTTTCCTGCTCTCTAGGAAGATAGCAGAATTCATGCCAAGCAGCTCCCTTGAGCTGGGTGCTGGGGCTGGGGGGGACCAGGACAGGAAAGAGATGGAAAGAGTGAAGAAATGGTAGCAAGGAAGTCATTTATCTGGAATGAACAAGAATGCCAGAGCAAAGACACAGCATTCCAGTTTCCAGGCCCTTGACCACCCATCTTCTCCACTTGCACGGAGCCCCAAATAGCTCCTTCACGGTTGTAAATATCTTCCTGTTCACAAGCAGCCACTGGGATTCTGAAACTTCCTCTTTACAACAAAACTACACTGTTGCAACTTGTTGCTGCAACTGGTTCCTTCCCCAGAGGCAGGAGCCGCAGCAGAGCCCAAGTGGCCTGCCTGGCTTTGGACAGTTCACAGACATCCCACCCCACCCTCACTGCCTGCACCCTCAGCTGCCTGCCACTCATGATAACCAAGGGGCCTCCCTCCAGAAGGCCAGGGGCTAGTTCCCCAGCCTCTCCGCTGACAAGGTCCCTTGGAGGCTTCTGTCCCTCACTCACTCCTCCCCATGCCACCCCAACTCGCCATGTGTCTTCTGGCCCAGACCTGTATGAAGCACTCAGGGAGTGGGGGGGACATGAAGATATTCCTCCAGGGAGCCCAGAAAGCTCTCCCAAGTCCAAGTTCCTGTGCTTTCTCATCGCTGATGACAAAGTGGTTTTACCTGTTTTTCATCAGCTCAACCTGGGCGTCTAAGCAGCCACTTTCTCCCATGCTCACCCCATCACAACCCACAACAGCCAAGTGAAGTGATTCTTCCCTAGCTGTAGACTGTGAGCCCCTTGAGGGCAGGGCCTGGAATGTCTCATCCTAGGCACCCAGCAGTTTCTTTCCTAAAACAGATGCTCAGGATATATTTACTGAATGAATGAATTTCCAAGAGACTCAATAAAACCTATGGAACTTTCTGGCAAAGTCAGTAATGGTTCTTTCCCACAGTGGACCGTAACATAGCCATTAAAATAATAATTGTGAAGCCTGTTGCAACATAGGAAACTTTATATTACAGCACTGAGTAAGTTAGAACACACGACAATATCTAATTTAATATTTAATTTTGCAAAGTATGCATGTCTATGGACAGGAAACCCAGAAAGATGCAAAGGGTGGATAGGGTGAGGAGCAAATTTGTTTCTTGCTAGTTTTGCTCTTACATTATTTGCACTATAAACAAACCTCCACCCCCTTTTCTTTTCCTTTAAAAAAGGAACTGATTCCAGTAACAATTATGTCTCTCTCAACACTCCATGAAAAAAATCTCATCCCAAGTCCTTCAGCTGGCTAACCACATAACCAGAGAGCACAGGCAGAATTCCCAGCAGGCGTCCAGAGGTTAAGGCCCTGGGAGTGGAATCCTGCACCCCCACATTTCCCAGGAAATGGCACAGGGGAGCAAGCCTTAATGGGCCATTTGGGCTGCTTAAGGGGCTTCAAGATGGGGCTGAGGCCCACAGCCACTTACGAGGAGAGGAAATCTCTTACTAGCCCAGAGTGACTCAGAGGGCCTTGGCAACCTGAATCACCCTTGTACAAAGCTCCGCTGAAGTCTGAGCAGCTGAACAAGGTCCCAGCCCTGTTCCCTGGACATGCTGTGCCATGCAAACCAGCCCAGATGCTGCCTTCTCAGATCCCCCTGGGCCCACAGCATTCTGCTGCTGCTGCTGCTGCTAAGTCGCTTCAGTTGTGTCCAACGCTGTGCGACCCCATAGATGGCAGCCCACCAGGCTCCCCCGCCCCTGGGATTCTCCAGGCAAGAACACTGGAGTGGGTTGCCATTTCCTTCTCCAATGCATGAAAGTGAAAAGTGAAAGTGAAGTCGCTCAGTCGTGTCCGACTCTTAGCGACCCCATGGACTACAGCCTACCAGGCTCCTCCGTCCATGGGATTTTCCAGGCAAGAGTACTAGTGGGACACTAAGAGCTCCCAGAAACAAGAGTCCCTGATTCCTTCCCCTCCTTATTTCCAGAGCCCAGTCAAGCACCCAGCACACACCGTAAAGCTCTGAGGAGTGGTTAACAAATGAGTAGACAGACAGACACATGAAGCAGGAAGGAATGCACTCTGCAAGTGGACTGAGATCAAGAAGCGCCCACTATGGAGATGGTGGCAGGCTCTCTGGCTGGCTGACTCCCAGTGACCAGCCAGGGCCCCTCCAATAGCAGGCAGGCACAGCAGCCAGGGCTCACATCACCCTCCCTTAGGACAAACCACACACACTTGAAAAATGGCCGGCTGAGGTTAAAGGTGAAGTCAGTAGCCAAGGCAACACTATCAACCTCGCTCCAAGCAGCCAACTGCACTCTGGATGAGGAGCACCGTTCTGCCACAGCTCCAAAAGTTCTGCTCCTCTCACTAGTTCTTGGCCACGGGTGGGGGAGGAAGCTTGGGAACCAGTCCAACCCCTCACTGTCAAGTGACAACAGGCAAGCCCAGGAGTGAAGGGCATCTGCAAAGTCACACAGGGGTCACAGCATATGAGTGTGAATCAGGCTCAGTCTCCTCATCTGTAAAATGGGGGCAAACTTCCTACCTCCCAGAAATGAGGGAAGAATTAAATGAGAGAATCATGTAAAAACACTAACATAGTACCTGGTACATAACAAGTGGTCAATAAAACTTTTATTATTATTACTATTATTGGTAGAGCTGGGACTTCAGCCCAGACATCCTGATTCCCAGCCAGCGCCCTCCCACCAGAGCTCCTTCCTTCCTTCCCCATCTTCCCTCCTCCCCACTAGGCAATTCTAACCTTCAGGAAACTCAAGATGCCCAGAAATCCCCATTCACTCAAGATGACACAAGCCGCCTCAGGTCCCAAGTTTCTGTCCCCGTGTCCCAACTCCCTAGTAGAGAGACAGGCTCCTGAACCAGAGGTAGGCTCTCTGCCCTTGTTCCCACTAAAGCCCAGCAGGTCCAGCACAGGGCAGGTCATGCAGCAGGAAGGAGTCCAAGGTGTCTTTGATGATTGACTTGGCCAATAAATTTGTGATCAATACACAATAGCTGACTCTTCAATATTAAAAAATAGACAAAAACTTTAAAAGAGCTCTCTGCAATAAGAAAAAGAAAAAGAGCTCCCTGCTACCAACTTTCCTATCCCAGTAATTTTCAGATAAGTACTGAGCACCCGCCTTTTGTGAGACAGAGATCACTAAGTGGCATTCTAGAGCTTCACCTGCCCAGGCCTTCCCATCCCTAACTTACAGGTAAGTACCAGTGAGACTTGAACTCCACTCGTGCAACAAGGACGAGGGGTCAAGTCCATGCAGGGCGCTGGTGAGAACTTGGGGATAAAGAGATGAAACAAGACCCTACTTCTGACCTCCCAGTTCAGCCTTCGCCCCCATTTCAGCCCAGTTAGATTAAGTCACCCAAATGGTTCCAAACGCCTCTTTACGTTTATCAGACAGGAAGCTGCCTTCTCCAGCCCAGGGCCTTATGCAAAACACAGGAAACTCAGTGGCTTTTGAACACCAGACAACTCGAAACAAAGGTGCCTCGGTAGCCTTGTAACAGCTTTTTGTAAATGCTTAAACCGGTTCAGATCTGCGTCACCAGCTGAACTGTGTGATCTGAGAAGAAGAATGCAAAGGTCACATAGGCTTGGAAAACCTCAGTCTCCAAGCTCAAGGAATCTTCCCACAGGTTCCTCAGTCATCTCACCATGCCTTACCATTAAGGGACAGACTTAATTTAAAATCTTTAAAACCTGAACATACATCTCCTACCACCCAAAGACAGAGGATGTTGGTGACAACCTGAAAAGGGGAGGAAGAGGAGGACAAGAACTGAGCCACTTGCTGTGTGTTTCTATGCAAGTTACAACAAGCCTATAAAAGTGGCATCTCCACGTGGCCAGTGAGGAATCTGAGACTCCAGCCTAACAGTTAGCAGGAGCAAAGGCAGGGGTCTGGTCCCAGCTCTGCCAGAGCCCAAGGCCCTGGTGTGGTTCCCTCCACATGGGTTTTGTATCGAAAATACAACTAATCAATCACCCAAGACCTTAAGTGACTTAAAATTACTAGAAACCAGGACTGGCTGCAGGGCAGTGGAAAGCCGATGTGGCTCTGAGTGGCCCACCCGCTGCCTGGCGCTGCCCCATGTGAAATATTGATTTTTGAGCCACAGGAACTTCCAGCCCAAGTGGAACTGTCCAACTGGAAGAGGTTCAGAGAAACTCAAACCACTTCCCACCCCATTTCTTAACTCTTGGGCCCCCCCCAGCCCCCAAAAGAAAACGATTACGGGTGTGGAAGAACAGACTTAAGGAAAGATGAAAGGAGCTAAGTACGTGTTGCTGGGCTGAACAGTGTGTAAAGGTGAGGAAAGGCATGATAACAGCTCAGAAACACTTTTAAATGAGGCCATGTGATTCTGAAAGGCATTGGGGTTGAGGGAAACCAGGGGCCAGAGCTTTCTACCAACTCAGAATGAGTTTGACTCGACCTTCTCATGGGCGGGAGGCCGAGGGCAGGGGCGCAGCAGTGGAAGGAGTGAAAATTACAATATCCCTAAGATCCCTTCTGAGGTTCTCAGGGGGCTCAGTGGTAAAGAATTCTCCTGCCAATCCAGGAAACACAGGTTCAATCCCTAGCTGGGGAAGATCCCCTGGAGAAGGAAATGGCAAACCCCTCCAGTATTCTTGCCTGGAAAATCCCATGGACAGAGGAGCCTGGCAGGCTATGGTCCATGGGGTCGCAGAGTCAGACACAACTATGCAACTGAGCACATACACACATGATCCCTTCCATCTCAGATACTCTATGATCCTAAGTAAATTCAGTAGGGAGGATTGTACTGTTGCTGCTGATTTCTTTTCTTTTTTCCTTTTTTTTTTTTTCCATATGGGATCTTAGTTCCTGGACCAGGGATGGAACCTATGCCCCGTGCAGCGGCAGTCTGGACCACTGGACCGCCAGGAAAGTCCCTGTTGATTTTTCTTTTAAGCCGGGCATCATTCAGAATTAGAGTTAAATGAAAGAAAAAAGGAACATGAGAAGGAAGTACCCAAAATAACATCCATGGAGGTAAGAGAGGGACCCGCCTCCCAGAGGCCCCCTGTTCCTCTGGGCAGCAAGGTAAGAACCATAAGGACCAAGAGGCACCAAGGAAGTAAGAGGCACCCTGAGAGGCACCAAGGAAGTGACCTTCGAGAGGGAGGGGAGGAGAAGCTTAAGAGCACTTCAGCTTCCCTGCAGGCTGCAGCCCCACCTGCCCAGGCAGGAAGCCACACCCTTCAGTGGCAACTTCCAGAAGACCCTGCAAGGGTCTCTCCAGCCGCAGAGGAAGGCTTCTCCACCCAGGGCTGCAGATGAAGACAGCTGCTGAGGGCACTGCCGTGAGAACTCCCTAGATGGCCTGGCCCTCAGCCAAATGTTGGCCAGGAGCCTTTTCTGGGCCCACCTGCCTGGGCCTGGGTGTGCTGTGTCCACCCCAGGTGCTGAAATCACCTCGGGCCAGAGACACCAGTCAGCAGAATAGGGGCCTGAGGCCTTCTGACAGCAGCCAGCCTGCCTCAGTTACTTTTTAAAGAGACCTGCATCAGACACAAGGGGGCAGCTCCTCACCTGCTCCCCAAATATCTGGTGCCATCAAAGCCTGAGGGGCAGGTGGGGGCAGACAGAAGGGGGCAGATACAGGCTGGCATCCTGCCTTCAAACCACCTGCCCATGGGGTGGCAGGCCCATTTTAGACCCAGGCTCATTGTGCATACTCATGTGTGACTCACATCACCTTTCAGGAGGCCTAGAGCTGCCTGGCAGGGACACAGGCCTGCCTGTGACCCTAAAGGGGTCTTCTACCAGCTGTGCTACAGAAAAAAGTCAGCTCAGGAGTGAGCAGAGCCTGAGTCTTCTCCGGGGCCCACACTGTGCAAGGCTATGACAGTCCTCCTTGAGAAGGGGATCGGAGCTCTCCAATTCAAGACCCCCCTCTGATCACATTTTCTTGAGAATTTGGGCTTTTCCAATGTTAATTAATACATAAAAACCACAGGCCAGATCTCTGAGGGACAACTGGAGATGGGGTGGGTTGCAATGACCCCAAGTTTACAAATGAGGAAGACTCAAGAGAATAAAGGTCTGGTCTGGCCTGCTGGTCAGGATGGGCTCCCCAGGAAAGGACAAGTGGACAGCATGGAGCCAGGGGGATTGTAGGAGAGCTGGCAAAAGGGCTTCCCAGAATACATTCCAGACATGTCCTGTGGGCTTCCTTTTCTCATACAGCAGAGAAAAGGCAATCAAAGCACCTACCATTTTCCAGAAACCAAGGAAAAGGATCAGAGTAGACATTTGTTTAAAGGGGTTACTCTGGTGATAATATGACATCATGGAGAAGAAAACGGGCCCCAAAATGTTCCAACCACAGAGCAATTCAGTCAATTTTTAAGACCCTTCCTCCTCCCCTGCACGTGGCAGGCACTCAGTATGCAATCTGGGTTCTCAAGCAATGCATTTAAAAGTAGAGACCCCCCAAGACTGGCCAGCCAACCACTTATTTTTGTTGTTAATAAAACTAAGAAAATTTTCAACTTCTGACTATTTAAGTAGTCAACACATGTAAAAAGGCATTTAGTGGAAAAAGCAATGCTCACTCCAGGCTCTGGCTTCCTAGGCCCTTTCTAGAGGCAACCACTGTTACTTGGGTTTCTGTAGCTTTCCATGAACAGAGCGGAGGCATCATACCATGATTCGCACAGAAGGGAGCAACATGTATCCCACTTTGTATCAAGTTTTATCTACTTAAAATATATCTTGGAGAGCATGCTCAATCAGTACCTATAGGCCAGTCTCGATTTTTTTAAGGGCTTCAAGGATTCCCACTGTGCAGCTGTACCATGATTTATTTGACCTTTTTAATGGGCAGTTAGCTTATTTCCTGTCTTTCTCTAGAAAATGCTACGAAGAATATCCTTGGACATTTCCTTTTGCACATTTGAGTTTATCTGCCGATGAGTTCCTAGAAATCAGTCAGAAGAACTATGCTTTGACAGATATTGCCCAACTACCTTCTATAAAGAGAGCTGTTACGACTTAGACCCCATCAGTAGGGCATGAGGGCACCTAAGAAACTGGGGCATTATGGAGAAATTTAAATTCCTGCATGTCTCAATTTTCCAAGCACTCTCGGGTATAACTGGCAGACACATAAACTGGCATGGTGTCTCTGTGAAGCAGTACGTGCCTTCCAGCAAAATCAAATGTACCCCCAACCAGGGCCAGAGCCGGAAGCCAGGCCTCCAGACACTAAGTCCAGTGCTCCTCCATGTCACCCCTTAGCTCTCCCCTAGACCATGGAAGCTGTGTCTGAGAACTAAAATGCAGTGAGTTTGTGTATCTTCTGGCTGAGCCGGGGCCCTGCAACAAGGCTAGTGAGCACAAGCTCATCACCAAGAGCATCCAAGAGCATCAGCAGATGGGCCCCAGAACCACCTGTGTTTTTACCACTCAGGCTTTGTGGTCCATAAGCAACACACACACACACACACACACACACACACACACACACACACACAACACATCATTTTTAGAAGCAGAAAGAGCATTGAGCTAGGAGCCAGGAGAACCTCCTATCCTGTTTCCTTACCTGACAACCCAGCAAATGAAGACTGATCACATATATTTTCTTAAAAATGTACACAGTCACTATGTATCAGGCCCTTTACATACTTAATTTCTTTTAGTTCTCACATGTAACCCTGTAGGATGGGTATCATGACTCCTGTATTACAGATAAGGACACTGAGGCTTGGGGGGTTAAGTGACTTGCCTACAGTCATATAAGTGGCAGGGTCAAGATCTGAATGCTGTCTAGTGCCAAAACTCAGGACTCCACTCTTTCCAGCTCTAACGAAGAACCTGATCCCGTTAAGTCACAAGCCTACTGCTTCCCAGGGGGCAGCTGGGGTTCCACTCCGTTGTCACCAGAGGGCTTAAGCCCAGGGGCTCAGCACACCAAGGGTTAAAGCCGAGAGGCAGTGACTCTCTGGGGCTGCACAAAGGGAAAATGTACTTCCTGCCCCTGTGGGCAGAGATGCTGTTTTATGCTCAGCAAATTAGGACATTTGTTTAATTAAGACGACACACAGATTTTGTTATTCTAAATATTTTTGGAACATGATGCTTGGGAGGAAGCTGTCAAGGCCTGGATTTTTGCTTTTTCTTTTTTTCCTTTGCCTGGGGTTTCTCTCCGCCGCCCCCCCTCCCCCCACCAAGAGAAGGGTAGGGCCAGGCTCAGAGGAAAACAACAGCCAACCCCTCCTCTCCTTTTGAAATAAAGATGTCAAGCTGGTAAGGGCTGTCTTAAGTACTTTATGGAAGGATTAGCTAGAAGAGGAAGTGAAGAAAGCACAGTTAGCCTGGCTTCTAGCAATACCCTCCACCAGGCAACACAACAATGCAGCATTTTTTGAGTGGGCTTTTCTCCTTTTAAAAAGCTAACAGATCCGTGTTTTGTTTTTTCTGGAGCAAGAATGGGCAAGGGGCAGGCTGTGATTAACATGTGTCCTTCATCCAGTGAGAGGGAAGTTGTCCAATCTCCAACCCCTTAGGTTAAAAGTTTAAAAATAAAAAATAAAAGTCAGAAAGCCCTGCCCTTCTCTTTTCCTCTACCCTCAACCGCCCTTCAGACAAGGAGCCCCACAGAATGCACCTATGGGGGTGCATTCCCCAAACACTGCCTGCCAATCCGAACACCTGGATCTGCCATGGGCACTGCCGGGACTTGCTGAATCTGAAGAACAGAGCTCTTTGGTGTCACCCTGCAGCCATCTGAGGGGCACAGCGGCTCTCAAATTACACTGAGCAATCTCTTGACGTTTTTAATTACACCTCAATTATCGTAAATGAGTCCTCACTTTCCAACACTGAATGCTTGCCTCAGTTTGGCAAACCTGCCATGTCCTCCTTCCTCGAGGCAGCTTCCCTTCTCATCCCAGACAGAAGTGGCCCCTCTCAGAATTCCTCGAGTCCTTTGTCTGAGGCCTGTTTGAGACACTCATCACAGGCAGCTTCTGTATCTCAGTCACTGGGCCACTATTTCCCTCTGAGGACTGTAAACTCCCCTAGGGCAGAAGCCTCTGGGCTCCCCGTAGGACGGGCTGGCTCCCTTCTCCCAATCCCATGACTCACAGCACCCTTCTAGGGTCTCTGTCATCTTCGTCTCACCTTAGAGTCATCTACGGATTTGTCTTGGCTCTCCCCTAAATGCCCCAGGGCACAGGCCAGGTCTTACTCAACCTCACACCCCTCTCCACCTGGCAGAGTCTCTGGCACAGAGGAGCCAGTTAAATATTTGCTCAATTACACATGTGTGTACCCTCCCCCCACTCCCAGCAGCCTTGTATATAAACTGACCAATATTAATCAAGTGACTGTCTAAATAGGCCTTAAAGCAGCCTCCCTCCTTACCATAAAGGGAATAAACCACCCGGTGAAGTTACAGGCTCAGACAGCACTCAGAAATGGCCACAGTGTTGCAGGAAGGCGCTAAGTTTCTTCCCGTTCAACAGTTACTCAACAGTTACTTTGCAATCCTGTTAAACCCAGGAAAGGGTGCAGTGAACCCAGAAGCGGCTGGGTCTCTCAACTGCCCAGCGGAGAGAGATCCGCCGGTGCCTAGGACCTGGGACTTCCCGGGAACCTTTTCCCTACACCGGCTGGGTGCGGCCGCAGATAGCAGCCCGGGCGCTCACCCTGCCTCCACCTCAAGACGACCGGCAACCTGGTCCAGGAAGATACTCCGTCTCTGACACACCTGGGCTCTTGGGGGCGCGGGGAAGGCGCAGAGGGGTGGGGAGTGCAGTCCTGCCTTGGGCGTGGCCCCTGGACAGTAGATCAGGACCCTGCACAGAGACATTTGGCGGGGGGGGGGTTGGGGGGTAAGTAGAAAACCCTGGATCTGGCCGAAACGGGCACGATGCAATAGCCCAGGCCGGATCCTCGAGGAGCAGGACCCAGCTCTCCCCGCCCCTGCCCTGCTGGGGCGGGCCCGCAGGTGCGCTGGAATCAGGTGCGCGCCGGGGTCGCGGAGATTGCTGCGGGCCTTCCCCGGCCTTCCTCTCCCAGGAAGCAGAGGCCAAAAGTCAAAGGATGCGGATCTGTGAGGGAGGGGGAAGTCTTTCCTGCCTCGAGCCGGGATCCCCGCCGGGTCCTCTTTCCCAAGCACCCGGCCGCACCTCTCCCGGTCCCCCTCCTCCGCCCAGCCGATCGCACCCTGGCGAATGAGGAAGTCGGGAGCCGAGGGCGGAAACCCAGCCGAGCGCAATGTCTGCTGCAGGACTGTCCGATTCTGACTCAGGAGGACGCCCTGACAGCTGCCAAACGGTCCCCGTCTGCCCGCTACCTCCGTTTCGAAAACGCCTGGAAACTTCCCAAGGAGCCGCCACCCTGAGCCCCCCACCTGAACCTCGCCCAAGCGGCTGGGTCCAAGGGACAGAGGCTGCCCGGAAGGGGTTAAAAAGTTTGCCCAACTTGGGCACCGGGCGAGGCGACGGCGGGGCGCGTGCCCCGGCGGCAGGGGGAGGTCGAGGCTCCCCGGTGCCTGGGCTGCGGAGTGCGCCGGCGGGAGGGCAGGGAGGGGGTACGGAGGGTTTCCGGGAAGCGCCCAGCCCCAAGCCTTCCTCGGCTCCCCGGTCTCCCTTCCGTCGGCGTCTTCACCAAGCATCCGCGCGGGGGTCCCGGGGCCCCTCCGTGAAGGGTGCTCAGCCCGCTCTCCCCCGCCCACGCCTGGTCGCCGGCTGCGCGGAGGCCGAGAACCCCTCATCGGCCCGCTCGCCCAGACGCCGCGCGTCCGGTCCCCGCCACCCCCGCTCGCCCGCTCGGGGCGGGACCCGCTGGTGGGGCTCGCTCACCTGAACCTGGATCTGCCCCGGGGAACAGGCGCTGCTTCTCCCGAGAGGACTTCCTCGAGCGCTCGGGCGACGGCGGAGTGGGGCGAGCGCGCGAGGCTGGAGCTGCAGCAGGTCAGCCTCGCTCAGCCTTCAGTGCCCTGCCCAGGAACAGCAAGGATCTGCGCGCCTCACCGCACCCTGCGCTGCTCCTCGCCGCCCTCCCGCCCCGCCCCTCTTAGAGCGCGCCCACTCCGAGCCCGGCGCCGGCTGAGGGGCGGAGCCTGAAGGGACGAGCCCGCCCCCGAGCTGTCTCACCCACTCCAACCAGCTGCTGGTCATGATGAACAGACAGCTTGACCTGTGGAAAGGCAGTGGGTGGAGCCTATGGGCCCAGAGGGGTGGGAATACGTTCTCCCCATCCGCCCCCATCTCCACCCTCTCCACCTTCCCCCGCTCTTCCTAGGCGGGAGCCCCGCCCCCTGGGGCGGGCACAACGAACCGTCAGGTTCCAGGAGAAGGATTGACACAGAGAGAATCCAACCAGGAGGAGTAGAGTCTCGGCGGACTCCCGGCAGGGATTTTGGTGCATTGCCTGATTCCGGGCGAGGCCCGGCGGGAGCCGACTGGGAAAGTCCGGGCTCTGACACTCCGCCCCGCGAGCTGTTTTCCCTGACCCATGTCATTTTGTTGATACCAGAACAGATATTAAGTACCATATATGGGAAAAGTGCTATTTTACAATGCAGATGGCCTGTGGGGGCGGACCTGGACTCAAGCTTCGGATCCGTTGTGGGTGCCCTGAGTTCCATTTTTGACCCTGTCTTTGGAGTCCGCACGCTGCAGTCTTTCAGCCTCCAGACCTCTGCTCCGATGGGTTCCTTCAGTCTGGAGTGCCCTTCCGAGCCTCTCTTTACCTCCACGTGGTTAACTCACACACTTCCTTTCAGATATTTGTTGCAAAATGTTTTCTTGGGGTTCTTCAGGCTGGCAAAGCGCACTGTGTATGTGTGTTACTGCCCACAACAAGAGGATTACAGATTTTATTTTTTTAATTTTTAAAAGATTTTGTTACATTGTTAATCCATCCGGAATTCATTTTAATTTCGGAGTGGGAAAGAAATCGAATATAATTTTTGTAATAGCCAGCTGTCCACACACCATCATCACCTACCAACTCATATATTCTTGGATCTGTTTCTGAGTTGTATCCATTCGTCTTTCTGTGTGTTCCTGTGCCAGTTCCACAATACTTTAAGCATGGTAGCTTTATAATACATTTTATATCTAAAAGGGAAATTTTCTCATTACTCTTTCCTTTTGGAATGTTCTTCCTACTATGACTAAACTAGACTTCCAAATGAGCTTCAAAAAAAGTATGATCTATAGGCAAGACAACACTGGAAAAAAGATTTTGCAACTCTGTGACAAAGAATTATCAACAATATGTGAATATCAACAATATGCGTCCATAAGGTAAACCCCGAATGCTTTAAAATAAAAATGGTCTAAAAAGGAACGGTCTATTTAAACAGAAGAAATAAAAATGGCCAGTAATTATGAAAAAATTAGTCATCTGAAATGCAAACAAAACTACATGAAATGCCATTTTTCACCTAAGAAGTTTTTTTAAAAAGAATAAAAATGTCCACCATCAGCCAGGTTTAGAGATTACAGGTGGGAAAGTAAGTTGATCGATTTTTCTGATAATTAATCATAAAGTAATAATTGGAAAAGCACACCAAGATGAGTTTAATAGTTCTTCTTTGCAGCATATATAACTTGCATAATTTTTCTAAAACTGGGAGAGAGACTCACCCCAACATCATCTTGCATTTATCTCTCATAGCACTAACACACTAGATTTTTTAAAATATTTTTTACTTTATTTATTCTAATGGATAATTACTTTACAATATTGTGATGGTTTTTGCCATACATCAATATGAATTGGTCATAGACACACATGTGTTCCCTCTATCCTGAACCCCCCTCCCACCTCTCTCTCTACTCTATCCCTCTAGGTTGTCACAGAGCACCGGCTTTGGGTGCCCTGCTTCATGCATCGAACTCACACTGGTTATCTATTTTACATAGGGTAATGTATATGTTTCAATGCTGTTCTCTCAAATCATCCCACCCTCTCCTTCTCCCACTGAGTCCAAAAGTCTGTTCTTTACACCTGTGTCTCCTTTGCTGCCCTATAAATAGTATCGTCAGTACCATCTTTTTAGATTCCATATATATGTGTTAATATACAGTATTTGTCTTTCTCTTTCTGATTTACTTCACTCTGTATAATAGACTAGGAGTTCATCCACCTCATTAGAACTCAATCAAATGCATTCCTTTTTGTAGCTGAGTAATATTCTGTTGAGCACTAATACATTAGCTTTTAATTGCTCATATACTTACTGTTTCCTCTGCCTGAGCTAGGAGCTGCCTGAGATCAGATAGGAAATATGCCCTAAATGTCTCTGTGGACCCAGAACTGACACAAGGCTTGACATAAAATGGTCTTTAGTGGATGCTTGAACAAGACTCAGAGAGCATCCATTTCCTTATCTGTAAAATGGGTGTAATCACAGGAGCTTGCCTGCAGGACTGTTGGGGAGAACACAGGAGAAGTAGGCCTGTAAGTGTTTTATAAACTGCTAAGCAGTGCGTACTTAACAACAGAGCATTATCAATGATGATCGTATCCATTTTCCTCAGCTTCACCCTCCTACACCACCTTCTCCAGAAAACTGAGGTCCCTAAGAAGATGGAAGGCCTGTCAGCTGAGCTCTGAATTCTCTCCTCATCATCTGCTAGCCTGGATGCCTTCCTACTTCAGGAAGCCCTCCTGCTTACTGTCCAACCTAACCCTTCCTCTGCCTCCTAGAACCTACACCCTGGTGGTATTTTAGAAAAATATTTTATCTATTTTGTCTAAGTATTTAAATAGTATTATGGTTGGTGTGCATGCATGCTAAGTTGCTTCAGTTGTGTCCAACTCTTTGGGACCCTATGTACAGACTGTAACCTGCCAGGCTCCTCTGTCCATGGGATTTCCCAGACAAGAATACTGGAGTGGATTGCCATTTCCTCCTCCAGGGGATCTTCCCAACCCAGGGACTGAACCCACATCTCTTACATCTCCTGCAATGACAGGCAGGTTCACAACCCAGGAAGCCAGCCCATGGTTGGTAGAGAAAATACTAAAAAATGAATCAAAAGTATCTACAACCTTACAAACTCACTATAGCAACTATTAACAAATCTTATTTCCTTCAAATCTTTCTACACATACACATTTAAAATAAAATTGACAGATCAACACGTATATGGTCATCTGATTTATTACAAAGGTGCCACTGTAAATAAGGGGAAAAAATGGTCTTTTTTTCATTTTATTTATTCTTTTTTTTTTTTTTGCCACCTTACACAGCATGTGGAATCTTAGTTCTCCAACCAGAAATAGAACCCACACTCTCAAGATTGGAAGCACAGAGTTTCAACCACTGGACCACCAGGGCAGTCCCAAAGATTATCTTTTTAATAAATGGTGCTAGATCAATTGCCTATCTACACATTGAAATATGATTTTTTTCTCCTTCTCTTAAACCATTGAGAGGAATAGCTTAGGATGAATCTGAGACCTAAATGTAAAAATTAAACAATGAAACTTCTAGAAGAAAGTTCTTCATGACTTTGAAGTAGGTCAAAAAAATTTTAAGACACAAAAAGTATAAATGATAGGAAAAGATTGTTAAATTGAACTTCATTAAAATAAAGAACTTTCATCCATTAAAAGATACATTTAAGAGAGTGAAAAATCAGACCACAGACTGGGAGAAAATATTTACAATACATATATACAAAGCAAGGATATTATCCAGAATTTATCAAGAACATCTATGTTAAGAAAAAGACAGACAACCCAACTTTTCTTTCTGTTTTAATGGGCAGACTTGAATGAATACTACATAAGAAAGGATAACTAGCCAGGAAGCAAATTGAAAAGGTGCTAACCCTCATTAGTTATCACAAAATGCAACTCGAAACCACAGTGAGTTAGCACCACTCCAACTAGAAAGGCTGAAATTAACATACACATGTTTTGGCGAAGATGGGACTTCCTGAATCTCTTATCAATTGCTGATGGGAATGTAAGTTTCTATAACCACTTAGGGAAAGTGTTTGGCTGTATTTTCTAAAATTTAATATACTTGTATAGGGGTTTACCTGGTGGCTCAGATGGTAAAGAATCTGCCTGCAATGCAGGAGGCCCGGGTTTGATCCCTGGGTTGGGAAGATCCCCCTGGAGAAGGGAATGGCAACCCATTCCAGTATTCTTTCCTGGGGAATTCCATGGACAGAGGAACCTTGTGGGTTACACTCTACGGGATCACGAAAAGTCAGATCTGACTGAGCTACTAACACACTATACTTATATAACCTGTGATCCACAATTCCACTCTTAACTACATTCAGTTCAGTTCAGTTCAGTCGCTCAGTCATGTCCGACTCTTTGCGATCCCATGAATCGCAGCACGCCAGGCCTCCCTGTTCATCACCAATTCTCGGAGTTTACCCAAGCCCATGCCCATAGAGTTGGTGATACCATCCAGCCATCTCATCCTCTGTTGTCCCCTTCTCCTCCTGCCCCCATTCCTTCCCAGCATTAGGGTCTTTTCCAATGAGTCAACACTTCGCATGAGGTGGCCAAAGTATTGGAGTTTCAGCTTCAACATCAGTCCTTCCAATGAACACCCAGGACTGATCTCCTTTAGGATGGACTGGTTGGCCCTCCTTGCAATCCGAGGGACTCTCAAGAGTCTTCTCCAACACCACAGTTCAAAAGCATCAATTCTTTGGCGCTCAGCTTTCTTAACCGTCCAACTCTCACATCCATCGTGACCACTGGAAAAACCATAGCCTTGACTAGACGGACCTTTGTTGGCAAAGTAATGTCTCTGCTTTTAAACATGCTATCTAGGTTGGTCATAACTTTCCTTCGAAGGAGTAAGCATCTTTTAATTTCATGGCCGCAAGCACCATCTGCACTGATTTTGGAGCCCCCAAAAATAAAGTCTGCCACTGTTTCCACTGTTTCCCCATCTATTTCCCATGAAGTGATGGGACCAGATGCCATGATCTTAGTTTTCTGAATGTTAAGCTTTAAGCCAACTTTTTCACTCTCCTCTTTCACTTTCATCAAGAGGCTCTTTAGTTCTTCTTCGCTTTCTGCCATAAGGGTGGTGTCATCTGCATATCTGAGGTTATTGATATTTCTCCCAGCAATCTTGATTCCAGCTTGTGCTTCCTCCAGCCCAGAGTTTCTCATGATGTACTCTGCATATAAGTTAAATAGGGTGACAATATACAGCCTTGACGTACTCCTTTTCCTATTTGGAACCAGTCTGTTGTTCCATGGCCAGTTCTAACTGTTGCTTCCTGGCCTGAATACAGGTTTCTCAAGAGACAGGTCAGATGGTCTGGTATTCCCATCTCTTTCAGAATTTTCCACAGTTTATTGTGATCCACACAAAGGCTTTGGCATAGTCCATAAAGCAGAAATAGATGTTTTTCTGGAACTCTCTTGCTTTTTTGATGATCCAGTGGATGTTGGCAATTTGATCTCTGCTTCCTCTGCCTTTTCTAAAACCAGCTTGAACATGTGGAAGTTCACGGTTCACGTATTGCTGAAGCCTGGCTTGTAGAATTTTGAGCATTACTTTACTAGCGTGTGAGATGAGTGCAATTGTGTGGTAGTTCGAGCATTGGTTGACATTGCCTTTCTTTGGGATTGGAATGAAAACTGACCTTTTCCAGTCCTGTGGCCACTGCTGAGTTTTCCAAATTTGCTGGCATATTGAGTGCAGCACTTTCACAGCATCATCTTTCAGGATTTGAAATAGCTCAACTGGAATTCCATCACCTCCACTAGCTTTGTTCGTAGTGATGCTTTCTAAGGCCCACTTGACTTCACATTCCAGGATGTCTGGCTCTAGGTGAGGGATCACATCATCATGATTATCTGGGTCATGAAGATCTTTTTTGTACAGTTCTTCTGTGTATTCTTGCCACCTCTTCTTAATATCTTCTGCTTCTGTTAGGTCCATACCATTTCTGTCCTTTATCGAGCCCATCTTTGCATGAAATGTTCCCTTGGTATCTCTAATTTTCTTGAAGAGATCTCTAGTCTTTCCCATCCTGTTGTTTTCCTCTATTTCTTTGCAATGATTGCTGAGGAAGGCTTTCTTATCTCTCCTTGCTATTCTTTGGAACTCTGCATTCAAATGGGAATATCTTTCCTTTTCTCCTTTGCTTTTCGCTTCTCTTCTTTTCACAGCTATTTGTAAGGCCTCCTCAGACAGCCATTTTTGCTTTTTTGCATTTCTTTTCCATGGGGATGGTCTTAATCCCTGTCTCCTGTACAATGTCATGAACCTCCATCCATAGTTCATCAGGCACTCTGTCTATCAGATCTAGTCCCTTAAGTCTATTTCTCACTTCAACTGTATAATCATAAGGCATTTGACTTATGTCATACCTTAATGGTCTAGTGGATTTCCCTACTTACATACCCAACAGAAGTGAGTGCTCACACCTCACAAAGACATGCACAAAAATGTTCATAGCAGCTTAACATGGCCAAGAACCAGGAAGAGAAAAGCCTACCAACGGTATAACGGATAAACTGAGAATGTTCATACAATGGACTACTATACAGAAATAAAAAGGAACAAATTAGTATTATGTGTGAAAAAACACAGTGACTTGGAAATCCATGAACTGATGAGTGGATGAACAGAACCGTGGTGTATTCCTACAATGGCATATTACTCAGCAACAGAAAGGAATGACACACTGACACATGCTATAACATAACTAAACCTTAACAGCCTTATGCTAAGTAAAGGAGGCATAAAAGGCCAGGCCACATGGGGTATAATCTCATGCGTATGAAATGTCTAGAACAGGCAAATCTTTAGAGATAGAAGATAGATTAGTGGTTGCCACAGGTTGGGGAAAGGAAGCAATAGGAATTTACTGCTAATGCGTGTGATGAGGTTTGGTTTGTTTTTTTTGAGACAATGAAGATATTCTGAAATAAGATAGTGGGGGTGGTTGCACAACTCTCTGATACACTAAACTGAGGAAATTAGACAAATTGAGAAAGTAGCATGGAAACATGTACATTACCATCTGTAAAATGGGTAGCCAGTGGAAATTTGCTGTATGATGCAGGGAGCTCAGTCTGGTGCTCTGTGACAAACTAGAGATGTGGGATGGGGTGGGAGGTGGGAGGGAGGTTCAAGAGGGAGGGGACATATGTATACCTGTGATTGATTCATGTTGACGTATGGCAGAGACCAACACAGTATTGCGGAGCAATTATCCTCCAATTTAAAAAAAAAGAAAAAACAACTGAATTGTTCACTTTAAAAGGATGAACTTTGTAGTACATAACTTATATCTTAAGCTGTTATTCTTTTTTTTAATGAATGACTTTCACAGACATACTGCTAAGTGAGAGTTTAGACACACACACACACAAGTAGATATTGTATGATTCCATTTTTGTGAAGTTCTATAACAGGCAAAATCAAACTCTAGTAAAATAAGCCAGAACAGAGGTTTTCTTTGAAGAGAGTCAGTGAATGGGAGAGGAACCAAAGGAAACTTCTGGAGTACTGGAATGTTCTGTGTCTCAATCTGGTTGGTGGTTCCAACTGGGTCTCCACATTTAAAATTCATTGATTTGTACACTTAAGACTTGTGTGCTGTACCGATGGTAAATTTGTACTTCAATAAAAAAGGAAGATAATAAAGTAAAATTGAAGCAAACTATAAACAATGGGCAAAGATGGATAAAAGGTATATGGCAGTCCTTTGTCCTAGTCCTACAATTTTCTTTAAGTTTGTGACTATATAAAATAAAAACTTACAAATAACGTGAAAGTGAAAGGCACTCAGTCGTCTCCAATTCTTTGTGAATCCATAGACTATACAGCTTGAAGAAGGCAATGGCACCCCGCTCCAGTACTCTTGCCTGGAAAATCCCATGGACGGAGGAGCCTGGTAGGCTGCAGTCCATGGGGTCGCTAAGAGTCGGACACGACTGAGTGACTTCACTTTCACGTGTCACTTTCATACATTGGAGAAGGAAATGGCAACCCAATCCTGTATTCTTGCCTGGATAACCCCAGGGACGGGGGAGCCTGGTGGGCTGCCGTCTATGGGGTCACACAGAGTCGGACACAACTGAAGCGACTTAGCAGCAGCAGCAGCAGACTATACAGTCCATGGAATTCTCCAGGCCAGAAAACTGGAGTGGGTAGCCTTTCCCTTCTCCAGGGGATCTTCCCAACCCAGGGATCGAACCTAGGTCTCTCACATTGCAGATGGATTCTTTACCAGCTGAGCCACAAGGGAAGCCCAAAAATACTGGAGTGGGTAGCCCATCCTTTCTCTAGTGGATCTTCCTGACCCAGGAATCGAATCAGGGTCTCCTGCATTGCAGGTGGATTCTTTACCAACTGAGCTATCAGGAAAGCCCTGATAACATATAACATAAATAACATATGTATGTTGTTTATATTAACAATAACAACTGATAACAAATAACATAAAGAAATACAATTTAAGTCATACTGTATACATAGTTTATGTTCCTGCTAATTCTTTTTCTCTTCAACATCTTGGCAGATCATCTGCCTGTTACCATACTTGGGGATTTCTCTGTCTTAAAAACAAACCAGAAAGTAAGCCAGAAAGAAAAACAACAATACAGTATACTAATGCATATATATGGAATTTGAAAGATGGTAACGATAACCCTATATGCGAGACAGAATAAGAGACACAGATGCATGGAACAATTTTATGGACTCTGAGGCAGAAGGTGAGGGTGGGACGTTCTGGGAGAATAGCATTGAAACATGTATATTATCATATGTGAAACAGAACACCATTCCATGTTCGATGCATGAGACAAGGGCTCAGGGCCGGGGCAATGGGATGACCCAGAGGGATGGGATGGGGAGGGAGGTGGGTGGGGGGTCCAGGAAGGGGAACACATGTAAACCCATGGCTGATTCATGTCAATGTATGGCAAAAACTATCACAATATTGTAAAGTAATTAGCCCCCAACTAAAATAAATAAATTTATAAAATAAAAAAAAAATAAAAATGACTTGGCATCGCTAAAAAAAAAAAAAAAAACCAGAAAAAGGATTACTATCCAAAATATTCAAAGAATTCTTAAAACTCAACAAGAAGAAAACAAACCACATGATTAAAAAAAAAAATCAAAAAAACCTTAACAGGAAAATGATATACAGAGGGCAAATAAGCATATGAAAAGATGTTTGACACCATATATCATGAGAAAAAAGCAAATGGAAACAATGAGCCTCCACTACACACCTGTTAGAATGGCCAGAATCCAAAACACTGATAACACCAAATGCAGGTGAGGATCTGGAGCAACTGGAACTCTTATTGATTGCTCGTGGGCATGCAAAACCACTTTGGAAGCCAGTGTTGTGGTTTCTAACAAAACTAAACATGCTCTTACCATATCATCCAGCAATTCTTCTCCTCAGTGTTTATCCAGAGGAGTTGAAAACATGTACACCTCCAAACCAGCACATAGATGTTTCCAGTTGCTTTATTCATAATTGCCCAAACCTGGAAGCAACCAAGAAGTCCTTCTGTGGGCAAATGGATAAATAAACTGCTCCACATCCTGACAATGAAATATTAGTGCTAAAAAAATATGAACTCTGGAGATATGAAAAGACATGGAGGACGCTTAAACATATTATTAAGTGAAAGACTCAATATGAAAAAAACTGCCTGTTATATGATTCCAACTATATGACATTCTGAAAAAAGGCAAAACTATGAAGAAAAAAGACGAGTAGTTTTTGAGGGGTTGTAGAAGGGGGAGGACCAAACAGGCAGAGCAGAGAGAGTTTTCAGAACAGTGAAAATATTCTAGCGACCTGCCTGGTGGTACAGCGGTTGGGAATCCACCTTCCGATGCAGGGAACAGGGGTTCAAACCTGGTGAGGGAACTAAGATTTCATATGCCTCGAGGCAACTAAGTCCATGCACCATAATTGGAGAGACCCTCCTGCCACAACTACTGAGCCCACATGCTCTAGAGTTCTTGCTCCACAATAAGAGAAGCCCACACGCCACAACTAGAGAAAGTCTGTGAGCCACAAGGAAGACCCAACACAGCCAAAAAACATTAAATTAAAAAAACTTTAATTAAAAAAAATACTCTCATGAGTGATGTATTCCACGTTCTCCCCTCCATCTCATCAGCAGACTTATCCAGAAAGTGAGCCTTAACTCACAGCATCTGCATCAGGCCCTCAGAAACCTCACCTTGCTCTCACTCACCCTCTCTCTGAATCTGCTCTTCAGATGTCCACAAGCCCAAAGCCTCACTGAGGTCTTGCCTTCCTAGATGGCATTTGAAACTGCTCAACATCCCCTCCTCCCAACACAGACTTTCTAGAAACTCCCAAGAAGGGCTGGTTGCTTTCTCTATTCTCCCTTCCATGATTGCTTCCTAGTCCAGGGTGGACACGCAGCTGGAATGCACCAGTTTGGGCTATAACTGTTTGTGGAAGGTGGTGTTTCTTTCAACTGGCTGGCACCTGGTTTATATTGATCCTTCAGTATTTTTAATAGCATCTCTGCCAGAGGCTCCCATTTACTGAGTGATTTACCATGTGGCAGGCATGGTGCCAAGTGCTTTGGTTAAACATCATCTCATCTAATCCTCACAAGGACGCTAGGAGGTTAGAGATGAATATTGTCCCCATTTTACAGATGAGGAAGCAGAGGCTCAGAGAACTTAGGTTGACTTGCTAAGTTCACACAGTGCTGGGGCCAGAGTTCGGCCCATGTCGGTGGAGCTTCAGAGCCCAAGTGCTACATAGTATTACACAGAGGTGCCCACTATCTTCAGCTCTCTTCTCCCTTCTTCTCCTCCCTCCTAGATCTGGCTTCTAACCTACTCCCCCACTTTCAAATACTATATTCATGTGTGGTGGTTTAGTTGCTAAATCATGCCTTACTCTTGCGACCTCATGGACCATAGCTTGCCAGGTTCCTCTGTCCAGGGGATTCTCCAGGCAATAATATTGGAGTATATTCATGTGAGTGACTTTCAAATCCATATCTCCAACCCCAGCCTTTTCCTGATGTTCAGTCTTTCTTTTTTTTTCAATTTGTTTTTATTGTGGTTAAAATACATACATAACATAATACGTGCCATTTTAATCATGCTTTAGTGTATGGTTCAGTGGCATTAAGGACACGTATTGTTGTACAACCATCACCACTATCCCGCTCCAAAATCCTTTTCATCTGGCAAAGCTGAAACTCTATACCCACTCAACAAACAGTACCTCCCCATCCTCCTTTCCTGCTCCACCCCACCTCCTGGAAAACCACTGGTCTACTTTCTGTCTCTATGAGTTTGACTATTTAGGTCCTTCTCTCATGTAAGTGGACTCAAACAGCATTTGTCTTTTTGTGACTGGTTTATTCACTTAGGGACTTCCCTGGTAGCACAGACGGTAAAGCGTCTGCCTACAATGTGGAAGACCTGGGTTCAATCCCTGGGTCGGGAAGATCCTCTGGAGAAGGAAATGGCAACCCACTCCAGTACTCTTGCCTGGAAAATCCCATGGACGGAGGAGCCTGGTAGGCTACCGTCCAGGGGGGTCACAAAGAGTCGGACACGACTGAGCAATGTCACTTTCACTTTTATTCATTTAGCATAATGTCCTCAACTTTTATCCATGTGGTAGCATGCATCAGCATTTCCTTCTTAATGCCGAATAATATTCTGCTGTATGTACATACCACATTTTGCTTATTCTTTCATCCATTGATGAATACTTGGGTTGCTTCCACATTTTAGTTATTGTGTCTAATACTGCTATGAACATACATGCACAAACATCTCTTCTGTTTTCAATTTTGGGGAGTATATGCTCAGAGTATAATCACTGGATGATAAAAGGTAATTCTATTTTTAATTTTTTAGGAATATCATACTGTTTCACACCAGCTATATTTCACCTTCTTACCAACAGTGCACAAGGTTTCCAGTTTTGTCCACATCCTCTCTTCTGCTTATTTATCATAATAAAAAATATTGTTAACAAATAAGATACATACAACAGGAAAATAGGTGAAAAGCTTTTGGTTTTGGATAGTAGCCATTTTAACAGATATAAAGTGATATCTTATTGTGTTTTGATTTGCATTTCCGTGATGATTAGTGATGTCGAGAATCTTTTCATGTACGTATCGGCCATTTATATGCCTTCTTTGGAGAAATGTCTATTCAAGTCCTTTGCCCATTTTGAATCATATTGTTTGGGAATTTTTGTTGATGAACTTCAGGAGTTCTCTGTGTATTCTGGATATTAATCCTTTATCAGATGTATGATTTGCAAGTACTTCCCTCTAGTCTCTGGGTTATTATTTTACCCTGTTGATATTGTTTTCTGATGCACAAAATTTTTTTTCATGAAGTGCAATTTGCCTATTTTTTTTTACTTTTGTTGCATGTGCCCTTCAGTCTTTTTTTAAAAATTCCATACAATATTTTATGCTAAAATAATACATCTTAGACTAAACAGAATATCGTTGGAAGGATATACAAGAAGTGAGTAACACTGGCTATTCTTAGAAGAACTGGGTGATGGGGAAATAAGAGTGGGAGAATTTTCACTGAAAAAAAAACCTTTCTCTCTTAAATTTATATTCATATAAATACATTACATATTTAAATAAAAATCAAATTTAAATATAAAAAGATACGCTACAAATTAAAATATAGATATAAAATAATACATTCTCATTTTTTTAACCTAGAAAAAAAATTTAAGCATTAAAAAAAAGCATATAAATCACCTGAAGTTTTATTACCAAAGATTCTCGGTGAGTTTCCCTATTCAGTTGTCTAATGATTTGGTTCTTGCCAAACCTGTCTGCAAGCCTGACTCCCAACTGTGCTCACATTCCCAGCTTCTCAATGCCAACCAGACTCAACCCAGAGCCCCCTCCCCTCTTACTCCTCCATCCTTTTTCTCCCCTGACTCCAAGGAGACTTCACTCCTCATTTCCCTCACCCTCACCACCTCCTCACCCAGCCTTCCTTTCCTTCTCCTTGGCATCTCCTTGCACTCTGGCATTTTCCCTCCCCTCCTCCTCTCCAGACCATGACCTGAGCTTCCCAGCAGGGCCCTCCCCCACCGCCTCTTCCCAATTCCACTGGTACTTTCCCTGATCCCAAGATCAGTGTCTTGAAGCCCAGCTTGTTGTTGTTGTTTAGTTGGTAAGTCCTCTCCAACTCTTTGAGACCCCATGGACTGTAGCTTACCAGGCTTCTCTGTCCATGTGATTTCCCAGGCAAGAATACTGGAGTGGGTTGCCGTTTCCTTCTCCAGGGGATCTTCCCAACTCAGGGATTGAACCCACGACTCCTGCTTAGCAGGAGAATTCTTTACCAATGAGCCACCAGTGAATCCCAGTTTAGCACAAACTTACTATCATGTGCCAGGCATGGAGTTATGCACTTGTCACATTGCCTTCTACCATAAGCTTGGTGTCATCTGCATATCTGAGGTTATTGATATTTCTCCCGGCAATCTTGATTCCAGCTTGTGCTTCCTCCAGCCCAGAGTTTCTCACAATGTACTCTGCATATAAGTTAAATAAGCAGGGTGACAATATACAGCCTTGACGTACTCCTTTTCCTATTTGGAACCAGTCTGTTGTTCCATGGCCAGTTCTAACTGTTGCTTCCTGATCTGAATACAGGTTTCTCAAGAGACAGGTCAGATGGTCTGGTATTCCCATCTCTTTCAGAATTTTCCACAGTTTATTGTGATCCACACAGTCAAAGGCTTTGGCATGGTCAATAAAGCAGAAATAGATGTTCTTCTGGAACTCTCTTGTTTTTTCGATGATCCAGTGGATGTTGGCAATTTGATCTCTGCTTCCTCTGCCTTTTCTAAAACCAGCTTAAACATCTGGAAGTTTACAGTTCACATACTGTTGAAGCCTGGCTTGGAGAATTTTGAGCATTACTTTACTAGCGTGTGAGATGAGTGCAATTGTGTGGTAGTTTGAACATTCTTTGGCATTGCCTTTCTTTGGGATTGGAACGAAAACTGACCTCTTCCAGTCCTGTGGCCACTGCTGAGTTTTCCAAATTTGCTGGCATATTGAGTGCAGCACTTTCACAGCATCATGTTTCAGGATTTGAAACAGCTCAACTGGAATTCCATCACCTCCACTAGCTTTGTTCGTAGTGATGCTTTCTAAGGCCCACTGGACTTCACATTCCAGGATGTCTGGCTCTAGGTGAGGGATCACATCATCATGATTATCTGGGTCGTGAAGATCTTTTTTGTACAGTTCTTCTGTGTATTCTTGCCATCTCTTCTTAATATCTTCTGCTTCTGTTAGGTCCATACCATTTCTGTCCTTTATCGAGCCCATCTTTGCATGAAATGTTCCCTTGGTATCTCTAATTTTCTTGAAGAGGTCTCTAATCTTTCCATCCTGTTGTTTTCCTCTATTTCTTTGCATTGATTGCTGAGGAAGGCTTTCTTATCTCTCCTTGCTATTCTTTGGAACTCTGCATTCAAATGGGAATATCTTTCCTTTTCTCCTTTGCTTTTCGCTTCTCTTCTTTTCACAGCTATTTGTAAGGCCTCCTCAGACAGCCATTTTGCTTTTTTGCATTTCTTTTCCATTGGGATTGTCTTAATCCCTGTCTCCTGTACAATGTCATGAACCTCCATCCATAGTTCATCAGCCACTCTGTCTATCAGATCTAGTCCCTTAAATCTATTTCTCACTTCCACTGTATACTCATAAGGGATTTGATTTAGGTCATACCTGAATGGTCTAGTGGTTTTTCCTACTTTCTTCAGTTTAAGTCTGAATATTAATCACCTCAGATATGCAGAGGACACCACCCTTATGGCAGAAAGTGAAGAGGAACTAAAAAGCCTCTTGATGAAAGTGAAAAGAGGAGAATGAAAAAGTTGGCTTAAAACTCAACATTCAGAAAACTAAGATCATGGCATCTGGTCCCATCATTTCATGGGAAATAGATGAGGAAACAGTGGAAACAGTGGCAGACTTTATTTTTTTGGGCTTCAAAATCACTGCAGATGGTGGTTGCAGCCATGAAATTAAAAGATGCCTACTCCTTGGAAGGAAAGTTATGACCAACCTAGATAGCATATTAAAAAGCAGAGACATTACTTTGCCAACAAAGGTCCATCTAGTCAAGGCTATGGTTTTTCCAGTAGTCATGTATGGATGTGAGAGTTGGACGATGAAGAAAGCTGAGCACCAAAGAATTGATGCTTTTGAGCTACGGTGTTGGAGAAGACTCTTTGAGAGTCCCTTGGACTGCAAGGAGATCCAACCAGTCCATCCTAAAGGAGATCAGTCCTGGGTGTTCATTGGAAGGACTGATGCTGAAGCTGAAACTCCAATACTTTGGCCACCTCATGCGAAGAGTTGACTCATTGGAAAAGACCCTGATGCTGGGAAGGATTGGGGGCAGGAGGAGAAGGGGATGACAGAGGATGAGATGGCTGGATAGCATCACTGACTCGATGGACCCGAGTTTGGGTAAACCCCGGGAGTTGGTGATGGACAGGGAGGCCTGGCGTGCTCCGATTCACGGGGTCGCGAAGAGTTGGACACGACTGAGTGACTGAACTGAACGGACATTGCCTTATTAAATCCTCATCTCAGTCTTTTGATGTGGGTACTGTTATTCTCCCCCATCTCACCAATGAGGAAGCTGAGGCTCAGGAGAGGTAAATAATTTGCCCAGGATAAGACTAGATCTCTCAGATCATGATAACAACAACATTATGATTATCATTTGTTCATTACTCTCAACAACCCAATTGTCATTACTTTTTCTGAAGCACGGAACAGTAAGTAACTTGATCAAGGTTATTCAGCTAGTAGGTAGAAAGGCTGAGATTTGAACCTAGATATTAGGAAGATCCCCTGGAGAAGGAAATGGCAACCCACTTCAGTATTCTTGCCTGGGAAATTCCATGGACAAGAGGAGCCTGGTGGGTACAGTCCATGGGGTCACAAAGAGTTGGACAGGACAAAGCAGGCACACAGTTCTATCACTTATGCTCATTGCACAAAATCCAAAACCTCTCACCTTGATGCTCTGCCATTCGTAGACACTACCCTGGATCTCAAAGAGCCTGGACGACATCTTGCTCTTCTCCTGCCAAAAATGGTTTCAGCACTTTACTTGCGAAGCCCAAACTCCTAGCCTGGTATCCTGAAAAGTAGAAGTGTTAGTCTGTCAGTCATGTCCAACTCTTTGCAGCCCCATGGAATGTAGCCCACCAGGCTCCTCTGTCCATGGAATTTCCCGGGCAAGAATACTGGAGTGGGTAGCCACTCCCTTCTCCAGGGGATCTTCCCAACCCAAGGATCGAACTTGGGTATCCTGCGTTGTAGGCAGATTCTTTATTGTCTGAGGCAGTGGGGAAGCCTGGTATCCTGGGCTGCAGGCAATTATCTCTAATTACTTGATAAGACCTATCACCCCCTGGCCTTCTGCTGCTACTGCTGCAAAGTCGCCTCAGTCGTGTCCAACTCTGTGCGACCCCATAGACGGCAGCCCACCAGGCTCCCCCGGCCCTGGGATTCTCCAGGCAAGAACACTGGAGTGGGTTGCCATTTCCTTCTCCAATGCATCAAAGTGAAAAGTGAAACGGAAGTTGCTCAGTCGTGTCCGACTCCTAGCGACCCCATGGACTGCAGCCTACCAGGCTCCTCCGTCCATGGGATTTTCCAGGCAAGAGTACTGGAGTGGGGTGCCATTGCCTTCTCCAAGGCCTTCTGCAGGGACTTAAAACAGAAGCAGCAGCTCACTGAACCTGCCCATTCTCCGAATCCACCACGGTCACACCAGTGCTTTCGTACTTTCTCCAACAGTTCTGCCCACTGACCCCTGCCCATCCATCCAGACCCCAGCCCCCCTCTAGAAAACAACCTCTCCGTCTGCCTCACCTATAGCCTCCTCTGATGGCCTTCTCCTCCTCTGTCGTGTGCCTGTCTTTTGCTGCCTAGATCACAGTTCAGACTGTGCCACCTACTGTGCCTTAGTATCCTTGTTTGGAAAATGGGGAGGGTGATAGTCCTTTCATCATCATCAGGTTGTTGTAAGGATGAAATGAGGTCATCTATGTCAAATACTACCAAGAGTCGGCACAGAGTAAGGGCCAAAGAGCGTTTGCTGGGATTTGGCATTGGACAATCTGCAGTCTCTGCTCTGATGATGCCTTCACAGGTGATAACAGAATAACCTAGTGAGGGCTGCAAAGAATAAATGCTGTAGGGATGCTGTGGGTGCAGAAAGGGGGTGGGCATTTAGGAGAAGGGGGAGGAGAAGCTTATTCCAGACCAGATAACGGGTTACAAATTCCAGTGAGGAGAACACAGACTGTGCAGGACTCAGCAGCTCGCTGTCCAGGTGGGAAGTATCAAGGAGGCAAGAGGGGTAGGAAGGGGCAAGGACCTGCCACAGAAACTGGGGCCCTCAGACCAACAGCATGGCAGCATCAGCCTCAACTGGGAGCTAGTTAGAAATGCTGGGTCTTAGGATCCAGCTCAGACCCACAGAATCCAAGTCTGCTTGTTAACAAGCCCCCCAGATAGTTTGCATTGTCTTTAAGTGGAGCAAACCCTGGCCTTAATCTGGTGTCCTGTGGTCCTACTAAGGAGCTTTCACACCATTGCACGTTGGAATTCCTGGGGAGATTTTCCTTAACTCAGTATCTCGGGCAGTGGGTCCGGAGTACCCTTATTTTATAAATGTATTATTCATTCAACAAATGATTACTGGGCACATGACCATGCCTTCTCTTTCCCTGGAATGGCACACAGGGCCTCTCTTTTAGCACGCACTCAACAAACATCATCCCCTGAAGAAGGAAATGGCAACCCACTTGAGTATTCTTGCCTGGAAAGACTCATGGACAGAGAAGCCCGGCAGGCTACAGTTCACGGGGTTGCAAAGAGTCGGCCACAGCTGAGCCACTGAGCACAACCCACATCATGCCAGTAATCCAGGCCTGGGCTCCCTTGCCCGATTTACATTTTCCATCTAGGGCCACCCAGGTCTCCCTGTCATCAAAGATCTACACTTCCCCCCACCTTCCCCTTGAGCCTTTGAGTGGGCTGACTCCTTCAGATCCTCCCACTCTGGTATGGAGATCCTCCCTCATGCTCCCATATCACCCTGAGCTTGTTTCTGTCTTAGCATCCCTGTGCTGTCAGCCTCCAGTCATGGAGCCAGGAGCTTCCCATGCACAGATCAGTGCTCTGTTTGTGCCTGTATCCCCAGGACCTGGCACAGTTAAATGTTTGTAGAGTGAATGAACAAACAAATAATCTAATAAAAATTAAAATAGACACACTACTATGTAGGTGTAAATAGCCAACAAGGACCTACTGTATAGCATAGAGTACTTTATTCAATATCTTGTAATAACCTATAATGGAAAAGAATCTGAAAAAGAATATAAATGTATATATTTATATGTATATGTATAACTGAATCACTTTTCTGTATACCTGAAACTAACACAACGTTGTAATCAAATATATTTTAATAATAAAAAAAGAATAGATGTGAAAGCATGACACCAATCCAATGCTAGATAATACAATTATTCATTTGTGTTTTTCCACAGATGGGTGCTAGAGAATAAATAACTATGCTTTCTGTTTTTCTTAAGAGCTTTTCTGAGATATAATTTGCATACCTTCCACCCATGTAAAGTGTACAATTCAGTGGTTTTGAATCTAGTCACAGAGTTATGCAACCATCAACACTGTTTAATTGGAGAACATTTTCATCACTCCAAAGACCCCATATCTGTTAGCAGTCACTCCCCATTTCCCCCCAACTTCCTCCTCCTGCCTGAGGCAACCACCAGTCTACTGCCTGTCTCTAGAGATGTGCCTTTTATGGACATTTCATGTAAACAGAACATACAATATTCAGTCCACTGCATCTGGTTTCTTTTCAGCAAGCATGAGTATTCCAGGTTCATTTATGCAGTGCTTGTATTAGTACTTCATTCCTTCTATTGCTGAGTGATCTTCCCTTGTATAGGCCTCCCCGGTGGCTCAGATGGTAAAGAATCTACCTGCAAGGTGGGAGACCTGGGTTCGATCCCTGGGTTGGGAAGACTCCCTGGAGGAGGGAATGCAACCCACTCCGGTACTCTTGCCTAGAGAATCCCCGTGGACGGAGGAGTCTGGTGGGCTACAGCCCATGAGATTGCAAAGAGTTGGACTCAATAGCTGACTAAGCACAGCACAGCATTCTCTTGTATGGATGTACCATATTCTGTGTATCCACTCATCAGATGACAATAATCAACTTTCCTGCAGGTTTATAACATTTAGCTTTTGCAACTGCATTCTCATCCCACCTCACTTCATCTTGACATTTACTGTTTGACAAAGGTTGTGTTTATCCCAGGTGGTTCAGTGGTAAAGAATCCACTTGCCAATGCAGGAAACACAAGAGACTCGAGTTTAATCACTGGATTAGGAAGATCTCCTGGGGTAGGAAATGGCAACCCACTCCAGTATTCTTGCTTGGAAATTTCCATGGATAGAGGAGCCTGGTGGGGCTATAGTCTATGGGGTTGCAAAGAGTGGGATATGACTGAACATGCAAGCTGAGGCAAACTGAGGCTAGAATGAGCAGGTATGACTTGCCAGAGATCACAGGCTATTAAAAGGCACAGTCATAATCTGAAGCCCTTTCCTCTGTGCTGTTCTGCCTCCCTCCCCAGTCCATTTTCTGTCACAAGTCCCTTTTCCCTTTATATTAAGGACTCTGCTCCTTGTGGTGTCCACAGTGCCCCAGGCTACTGTGCCTTGGATACACAGAAGTTTGGATGTGTGCTCAGAGAGGGCGTTAAGTCTGTATCTGATCTGGATTAATAAGCCAAAGGTTTGCCATCCTTCCAGCCTCTGTGTAGATGGGCTGCTTCTGGGTCCTGTGGGGGGGGCTAGCTCAGAGGAGACGGAGTTTCAGGAGGACATGATCCCACCATCCACTCTGCAGAAAGAGGCCTCCCCACCTGCTCCAGTGCCACCCAGATCTTCCCGTGGCCACTTCCTTCTGCCTGCCATACCCTTTCCTTTCTAACCACAGAGAACATTAACACACCTCTTGATAACACTGGTCACATTGTCACACAATTCTTTATTTGTCTGCCTCTCCAAACCTGGGAGCACAGATCTGAAAATCACCTTAGTGTCACAGCAGCTGACACTTATTAGGATCTGGGTCAATGTTGGTGGAATGAATGGGTCTTCCTTTTTTTTTTCCTTTTTTGGCTGCTCTGGGTCTTTGCTGCACAAGGGATTTCTCTAGTAGCAGTGAGTGGGGGCTACTCTCCATTGCTGTGTTTGGGCTTCTCATTGCAGTGGCTTCTCTTGTTGTGGAACGGGGCATTCGAGCTTCAGTAGTTGCAGCACGCAGGTTCCATAGTTGCGACTTGAGGGTTCTAGAGTGTGGGCCCAGTAATTGTGGCACATGGGCTTGGTTTCCCTGCGGCATAGGGGTTCTTCTCGGACCAGGGATTGAACCTGTGTCCCCTGCCTCAGCAAGTGGATTCTTATCCACTGCGCCACCAAGGAAGTCCCAGTCTTCCCTGTTTTAATAATGGTGCCTATTGGGAATTCTGGGCAGTTCGGTGATTAGGACTCGGCACTTTCACTGCTGAGGGCCCAGTTTCAATCCCTGGTCAGGGATCTAAGATTCTGCAAGTCATGTGGTATAGCTAATAAAAAATGAATCACTTAATTAAAAAAAAATTGTATCTATCATCTATTGCATGCTGACCATAAGACGTTTATCCTGACAACAACCCTCGGATATGATGTCTTATCTCTTTTTCACAGAGGAAGTGGGGACTCAGAAAGGTAAAGTTTACAAGCCCAAGGCCTCATAGACAATAAGAGACAAAGCAGGGATTTAAATCTACACCTATTTGTCTTGCAATATGCTTTTACCACCAGTGGACCCCTCTTATGGCAAGTGTGAATTTAGAATCAGGACTTTGGAAGTGGATAATATAAAAAAGAAACAGAAACACAAATTTCAACATGAATCAACTATACCTCAATTAAAAAATAAAACATGCATCACATTAAAAAATAAATAAGTAAATAAAGCACAAGGTTGCCCATAGCTTCTCAAACTCTTGCCTGTGATCTCTACTATTAGATCTCACTTCTGGTATCAAGAGAGAAAAACACTTCAGAGAGGTTAAGTGACTTCCAAAAACACACAGCTCAGTAGGAAGACCAGCCTTCAAGGCCAAGCCTGCTTGTTTCCAAGGGCAAACTTGCGTCAGCACAGGACAGCTGCTGGGTGTTTATTCCACACTGCATTGCCCAAGTGAGTCTCAGTTTCCACTGAGAAGCTTTACAAGGAAATAAGTAAATGCAAATATTGGAGAAATTGGTACCCTGATCCCTCCCTGGTGGGACTGTAAAATGGTGCAGCCAGTTTGGAAAACAACCTGGCAAGTGCCTCAAAGTACTAATCATGGAGTTACCAGCTGACCTAGAAATTCCACCCCTAAGTATCCACCTAAGAGAAATGAAACAACTGTACACAAAAATGTGTACAGGAAATGTGCATGCATGTTCATAGCAGCATGATCCATAATAGCCAAGAAAAGGGAGCAATTCAAATGCCCATGAACTGATAAACAGATAAACAAAATGTGGCATTCTGTATAATGGCCTGTTATTTGACAATAAAAAGAAATGAAGTTCTGATACATAGTACAACATGGATGAACCCTGGAAACCTAATGCTCAGTGAAAGAAGCCAGACACAAAAGGTTACATATTGTATGATTCCATTTCTATGAAATGTCCAGAATAGGCAGATCTATGGAGTGGGAAAGCAGATTAGTGGTTGCTGGGGGCTGAGGGGAGGAGGGAAAGGGGAGTGACTGCTCATGGGTTCCGGGTTTCTTTGGGGATGACGAAAATGTTCTGGAATTAGTGGTGGTGGTTGCCCAACACTGTGACTACATTAAAAACCACTGAATTGTACACTTTAAAAGGGTGAATTTTATGGCACGTGAATTATATACCCATAAAGTTGTTATAAAAGGAGAAAAAAAATGGTCTCTACCTTTTCCAAGTTTCACAGAAACAGGTATTTGAAAGTGCCCTGGTCCCACACCCATGCTGTACAGAGCATGGCCTCTGCTCCCTGGCCCAGTATGGCACCCACTGCCAAGCGTGGCCTGTTTGACTTGGTGTGAGGTGTCTCTGAGCCTCTCTTCCCTTCGAAGGTGCACTCTTAACACTGGGCCTTCTCTGTGTGGCAAAAGACTTTACAGTCATAACAGATCCCTTGCTGGGAGGTCAGGCCACGTGGTGTGAAGTCCATTCCAAGATGGAGAAGCCGTGGTAGCTGTCCAGCCCAGCCGAGTAGTGATGAAGTCAGATGACGTCATAGGATGTCATCGATTTGGAGCCAGCGATTTGACCTCCAGGGCAAAGCAGCTGGGATATAAAGGCCAGCATCCTGGATCTGGCACCTGAATGCCTGGGTTTGAATCTCAGCTCCATCACCTGCTAGCTGGGTGGTCTACAGCTGTCTCTTAACCACCTGGAGCCAACATTCACTCACCTAAAAGGATGAGGGGGATGATCCCTAGCTCCAAGGATGCTGAGAGGACCCTGGCTACTCAAAGTGTAAGTCTACTGAACCCAGCAGCTTCACTATCCCCTAGGAATTTATTAGAAATGCAAAAGTTCAGGTCCCACCCCGACCTGCTGGATCAGAATCTGCATCCCACCTACGGGATTCAGATACATGGTAAAATCTGAGAAGCACTGGGGAGAATTAAATGAGATTATACCGGTAAAAACTTGCCACAGTGCCTGGCACACCATAGGTGCCACACACATGAATTTTGGTGTTTTACTGTTACTTAGAAAGAGGGCTGGACTGGTCCCAGCTCTGCCACCGCCTCACTGTGTGATCTTAAACTAGTTCCTTGACTATGCTGGGGGCTTGTGGTTTCCATCTCCCATTTATCTAACAAGACTGTATGTGGCTCATCTGATAAAAATGTGTGAGAAAGCGCTTTACAAATGCAAAAGGCCCAAGTGTGGACATGGTTTTCTTGGCCAAAGTGGAGAGACAGTGACTTGCAAGATTCTGGAGATAAGAGAAGGTTTGAAGCAGTGGAGGGGCATCAGGGTCTAAAGACCCTGGCAAGCAAAGAAGAGTGAGTGAGGAAGCACCGCTCTTGCCCAAGAGAAGTCCCTGCACCTCAAAGACATTTAACCAAAGGAAATGGAGAAAAAAAACCACAAAGTGCTTGGGTAAGATAGGGAGGTGCCAGAGAAGGACCCTGCAGCGGAGGCTCACAGCTGGTGCTTCCTCGTCAAAAAGAGAGCCAAGATTTCGAGCTACTAGAAGCACCCGTGCAGGGGGCGGATGGCAGTGTCTGGATTTAAGGTGGCCTCCAGGGGGCTGGAAATTCCTCCTCTGCTTGTAGTCCCTCCATTGGTGGCATCCCATGGCCTTTAGGAGGACAGTAACCGCTGATGTTTATATGTGCCAGACATTTTCTGAGAACATTTTGCATATTCCCTCCCGTGATGCTCTCAAGAGCCCTCTGAGGTGGGTCTCTTTAGATTCCCCACATTACAAATGAGGCCACTGAAGAACAGAGAGATTGAATGACTTGCTCAGTATCACAGAGCTAATAAGTGATGGAGTCAGGCTTCCAGCCCAGGACATCTGACTCTAGGGTCCTAGTTCTTTGTAACCCTTCTCCTGCCCCTGTTTTAAAAACTGATTTTATTTTTTAGAGCATCACTAAGTTCATAGAAAAGCCAAGGGGAAGGTACAGAGATTTACCATATACCCTTTGCCCCCATATATGCAGAGCCTCCCCATTATCGACATCCCCCATGAGACTTATTGAGATACTGTGGTATCTGTGGTATCTCTTATTGAGATACTGTGGTTTCTTTATAAGAAACATGAATTTGGTCATTCAGATAATCAAAATATACTTTTCATTTATATATTTGGCCTTCATCCACAGCTCCTGGCTCACAGCTCTTAAAACCCTTGGAATTTCCTAAGAGAGCAGAAAAGTTTTGTCATAACTTTTGGACTCCACTTACAGATGGGACTGGTTGGAACTTCCCTGCTGTTCCAGTGGCTAAGACTCTATGCTCCCAGTGCAAGGGGCCTGGGTTTGATTGCTGGTCAGGGAGGTAGAGCCCATGTGCCACAACTAAAGATCGAAGATTGTAAAAGGATGGGACCAGTTGTCAGTGGAGTGAACCTTGTAATTAGAGGGGAGGGAGAGAGACTAGAAGTGGAACCAGGCCAGTGAGTTAATCAAGCAAGCTTCTGCAAGGAAGCCTCCATAAAAACCCTAAAGAACAGGGTTCAGAGAGCTTCCAGGTTGGGAAACACGTGGAGGGTGGTGTGCTCAGAGAAAGCATGGGAGAGACACTCCCTTCCCCATATCGAGCCCTATGCATCTCTTCCATCTGGCTGTTCCTGACTTACATCCTTTTATAACAAATCAGTGATCTAGTGAGTAAGTGGGTTTCCTGAGTTTGAAATTAATTGAACCTAAGAAGGGGGTCATTGGAACCTCCAGTCTATAGCTAGTTGGTCAGAAGCACAGGCAGCAACCTGGAGTTGTGATTGGTGTCCAAAGTGAGGGAAGGGGATAGTTGTGTAAGACTGAACCCTTAACCTGTGGGATCTGATGCTATCTCCAGGTAGATAGTGCCAGAATTGGGTTGAATTGTAGGGTACCCAGCTGGTATCCAAGGCAGTGCTTATTGATGTGGGGAAACACACATATACACACACAGAGGAATTGGTGACTTGAACCCTATTAGTGGTACATTAGTTACAACTGATGAACCCACACTGATACCTTCTAATCACCCAAAATCCATACTTCACTCTTGAACACTCAGGGTTCACTCTTGCTGTTGTACATTCTGTGGGTTTGGACGAATGTGTAATGACATGTGTCCTTCATTATAGTATTATGCAGTTTTGTCACTGCCCTAAAACTCCCTTGTGCTCCACCAATTCATCCTTCTCTCCCCCTATTTTACCCAGGCCCCAGCAACCACTGATCTTTTTATTGTCTCCATATTTTTGCCTTTTCCAGAATGTTACATAGCTGGAGTCATGCAGAATGTAGCCTTTTCAGATTGGCTTCTGTTACTTAGTAATAATGCATTTAAGTTTCCTCCATGTCTTCCCATGGCTTGAGAGCTCATTTCATTTTGGCACTGAATAATATTCCATGGTCTGGAGGTAGCAGTTTATTTATCTGTTCACCTGTTGAAGGACATCATGATTGCTTCCAAGTCTTGGAAATTATGAATAAAGCTGCAGTAAACATCTATGAGCAGGTTTTTCTGTAAAAATAATTTTCACTTATATTGCTTTTTAGTCTGGAGATGGGGACAGTGGTTAGAGGCTGGCCTGAGAGTCCCCAGCAGAGGGACCAGACTGGGTATGGTCTTCTAGGACCTTCATCATCATCACCACATGAAGCTGTAATAAGAACTAGGAATCCAAGACTTCTCTGGTGGATAAGAATCAGCCTGTCAAGGCAGGGGACATGGGTTTGATCCCTGGTCCAGGAAGATTCCACATGCCACAGAGCAACTAAAGCCCAGGGGCTACAACTACTGAACCCACATGCCACAACTACTGAAGCCCATGTGCCTAGAGCCTGTGCTCTGCAATGAGAGAAGCCAGCAAAATAAGAGAAGCCCACACTCCACAACAAAGACTAGTCCCCACTTACTGCAACTAGAAAAAGCCCATGCACAGCAATGAAGACTCAGTGCAACCAATATATGGGGGGAAAAAAAATATATATATATATACACACACACATATGTGTGTGTGTGTATAAAGAACTGTGAATCCAGCAGTGTTGTTGTTAGCATCTGTCCACCATGGAGTTCCTATGATCCAGGGTCACTGAGCAGTTTCGGCTGTGCTGCTTAACTCATTACATTCCCATAGCAACCCTGCATGGAGCAAATTCTACATTTCAGATGCCAGTGTTTTGCACAAGGTTGAGTTTTTATTTTTTACCCCCAGCCCACTATAAGAAATATATTTTATAATACAAATAGCCTCAAATAAATGAAACAAGTGTCCCCCCAATACTCTAATATCTTCTAATCTTTTTCATTTTTGAAAAGACTAGCCATGACATTGACTTCATGACACATTTGTGGAATTCTATTTATGCTGCAGATTCTAGCAAATTACTGAACTTCTGTAAGCCACCAGGCACACCTCAAAATGTTGTTGTGCGTAGTAAATGAGATAAGGTATGTGAACAGTTTAACACAGGATCTAGTTTATGGGTTAGGAAGGAAGAAATGGTCCCTTTACTGATAGGATAGAAATGGTCACTTTACTGATAGGATAGAAAATGAGGCTTAAGGAGATTAAGTGGTTCCTAAGGTCTCACAGACAAGGGCCAAAACCAGGATTGAACTCAGAATCAGGCTCTCTTTTCTGCAATTCTAAGCTGCCTTCCTAGAGAAGCTTAACTTGCTGGGTGTGGCTTCCAAAGGTTGTGCTACAGGTTACAGCTCAGCCACCTGGGTAGAGGCCCAGTTCACCTCTCCTGGAGAATATAAGAAGCTGTTCCTACTCTCTCCTGAGCTCCTGACTGTCCTCTCTCCCCCTGCTCCACTGTGTAGTTTAATATCCATTTGCTGGGCACTGATTGGTCACATGGCTATTCCCTCTCTCAGCATGGAACACTACTGATACTGCCCTCCCTACCTCATTCAAGTCACACCTAATATGTCACCTCCATACTATTATCCCTAAACCCCTAATCTGAATGAGAACAAACACCCCCTCTCCAGGACCACCCCTTTCTCCTGCTTTAGCTTCTTTCATGCGTGTGTTTTGGCCTGACAAGTTATACACTATCTTGGTTTATCCATTGACTCTTGTCTTCACTAAAACATAAACTCCAGGAGAGTAGGAACTATTAAGAGTTGGATCTCTGCTCTGTCCCTAGTGCTTAGAACAGTAACTGGTACAGAAGATGTACTCAATAAATGTTTGTCGAATCAATGACTTTGGACTCAGACTGCAGAGCTGGGCTTATAAACCAATGCAGACCATAGCGAGCCATTTTGGTGGGCATCCTAACAAATGGACTCAGACAAGTACAAAGGGAGCTCCCTGGAAGCACAAAGGAGGCAGGGATCAATTCTGACTGTGGATCAGGGAGGAGGGGATCTCTGAGTGATCCCAGAAGCTGGGTGGAACTGCAAAGATGGAGACAGCATCCCACGTGGAGGAAAAGGCAAGAGCAAAGATGCAGGGGCGGAAAGGTGGGTGGGCACATAGAACAATCCACAGGGCCTGTAGGTTTGGGTTCAGGATTGATGGGCAGGTGGGAAGATGGCTAGGGTGGGTTGTTAAGGGAGTTGAATGCCAGGCTAAGAAGTTTGGAGTTCGCAAGTCTCTGACAGTGTCTAAAGGTGATCCATCCATCTATTATCTTTATCTATATCCATCTAGATATATCTGATTCCTATCTATCTGCACACACATATGTGGAACACATATTTACACATGCTGGTGCTACTGCTGCCACCAAATCGCTTCAGTCGTGTCCGACTCTGTGTGACCCCACAGACGGCAGCCCACCAGACTCCCCCGTCCCTGGGATTCTCCAGGCAAGAACACTGGAGTGGGTTGCCATTTCCTTCTCCAAAGCACGAAAGTGAAACATGAAAGTGAAGCCGCTCAGTCGTGTCCCACTCTTAGCGACCCCATGGACTGCAGCCTACCAGGCTCCTCCGTCCATGGGATTTTCCAGGCAAGAGTACTGGAGTGGGGTGCCATTGCCTTCTCCCTTACACATGCTATGGGAGCCTATTAAAATACACCACGTAAAATAAAAATTAAATATAAAATTATAAAATTAAAATTATATATATACTACACATACAAAAAATCACACATACATACTTGCACACGTGTATGTGTATGCATAATTTTTAATTTTATATTTAAGTTTTATTAAATATATGTATATGCGTTTTAATAGGCTCCCAAGATTCACAGTTTGGGCATAAAAGGTTTTGCGATGAAACTCTCTCTCCCGCTTCTGTCCTCCCCTAATGTTACTGTATTTTGTGTCTTGCCCCAGCAGATTCACATTTACTGCAAGGCCACACTTGCAGAGACGCTGTAAATCGGGTGCAGGCGTTCTCACCTCTGACCCACAAACAGGGCGTGACCTCTCTCACCGCTGCAGGGTGGTCCTTCCACTCGCTCCTGACCGGAAATCCTGCGGGCTCCACCCTCTGCCAGGTGGATGGATTGAGTCCGCCCACTTCTGTCACATGAACCAATCGAGCACGTCTATGCAAATTGAGATCCATTCCCCGCCCCACCAAGATAACCTACGGTTGCGGAGGTGCAACAGGTCCGCCAGGTTCCTGTTCTGACCGAGCTCAGAGAAGTCTGTACAATTTCTGCCAAGGGCAAAAACAATTTGGAAACTTCAGGAGCTGGAGACGTGAGGACTGGGGCATAAATGGAATGCCGCGGTAAGACCGATGGCACTGAATCACAGAAACTGAGGCTTGAAGAGTTGCTGGAGGTCCTTTTGTCTGACTTCTGGACTGACATTCTGCCTCACTCCGCGTGATTCCTGTCAGGTGCTCACAGGGGCTGGTGAAATCACTACCTGCAGACGTGACCCAGCTGACGAGAAAGAGCACGTCCCAGATCTGGGTATTCAGTTCAGTTCAATTCAGAGGCTCAGTCGTGTCTGACTCTGCAACCCCATGGACTGCTGCACGCCAGGCTTCTCTGTCCACCACCAACTCCCAGAGCTTGCTCAGAGTCATGTCCATCGTATCAGTGATGCCATTCAACCATCTCATCTTCTGTCTTCCCCTTCTCCTCCTGACTTCAATCTTTCCCAGCATCAGGGTCTTTCCAAAGAGTCAGTTCTTCGCATCAGGTGACCAAAGGATTGGAGCTTCAGCTTCAGCATCAGTCCTTCCAATGAATATTCAGGACTGATTTCCTTCAGGACTGACTGGTTTGATCTCCTTGTAGTCCAAGGGACTCTCAAGAGTCTTCTCCAACACCACAGTTCAAAAGCATCAATTCTTCAGTGCTCAGCTTTCCTTATACTCCAACTCCCACAGCCATACATGACTACTGAAAAACCATAGCTTTGACTAGACGAACCTTTGTTGGCAAAGTAATGTCTTTGGTTTTTAATATGCTGTCTAGGTTGGTCATAGCTTTTCTTCCAAGGAGCAAGCGTCTTTTAATTTCATGGCTGCAATCACCATCTGCAGTGATTTTGGAGCCCCCAAAATAAAGATACGGGAAAAAGCCCCATGGAGAATCAGAAGTGGTCTCAAATACTGCTGTTGTATCTTTGCTGTGTGACTGTGGCACTCTGCCTCAACTCTCTGAGACTCAATTTCCACACCTGGAAATTGGCAGTAATAACACCACCCTCCTGGCTACTAATAACACTACCCTCCTTGATGTGAGGATTGATGGGCTAGTCAAATGGACAATGCAAGGCGTTTCCATCTCTGCAAGTCATAGTGTTCTATAATTTAAAAAGTATCACTTTGGGGTTAGACAGGCCAGGGTTTAAATTCTGGTTGTCCCAGTTGCTTGTGATACCTGCCTTAGGAAAGTCACTTTTACCTCTCTGACTCTCACTTTATTCAGTTTTAAAGTTAAAAATTTCATGGGCTGTTGATAGGATAAAACGAGTTAAGGTTTATAAGGCACTTGACACAGGGCTAAACTATGTGTGGTGGCTAGAACCAAGACACCTCCTGGATCCTCTGTTTCATCATCTGTCTTCTGGGTACAACCATCATGTTCCCCGTATGCCTCAAAGGATTGTTCTGAGGCTTAAATATCTTGTGACACAGTTTATAAATAGAAAAACATCACACCAATGTTAATTAGTGATAATGCAGGGCAGTCAGCACGTTGGAAAAAAGCCTGACCTTGACCCTGGCTCTACCTTTCATTCTCTGTGTGACTGTGGACAAGTGACTTCCCCTGTTGAAGGGTCAGTTTCCTTGCCTGCAATGACCATCTATATGGGCTATCTTGGACATTGATGAGATGGACTATGGAAGATGCCTACTAGAAAACTTGCATACAACAAATTTTAGTAAATGGTTTGTATTATTACTAGCAAGTTTTTCTTTAAATTTCCCTAATTCTGTTTCTGGAACTGAGAGAAATAGGGTGAAAACACAACTTGTTTCTCACAGTACATTATTCTGTATCTTTTGACTTGTGTTATGGGAATGTATCATTTTTTTAATAAACAAAATTTAAATTTAAAATGGAAATACAATACATTATGTCTATAATATACAATAACAAAACATAATAAATTAAAATTTAAAACTGAATTTTAATCTCATGGGTAGAGGCCTTGTCTAGGGTAAGAAATACCCAAATGCAAAGTATAACCTGGTGCCCACACATGCCAGAATGTACCATGGAAAGGCAGAGTCATGTTTTTTTCTAAGATCACAGGGAAGATTACCAAATCCAACAAGGGGTCACCTCTGAAGGGACTGACCACCCATTGGTGTAAACATTCTCCAAGCCACTTGAAGTCATGTTCTATGGAAGGAAATGACCTCAATTTGGAAACCCTCAGGATGGATTTCCCTCTGCATCAGAGGTATTCAGGACTCTGGATGACTCACTCCTCCCTGCTGGGCTTGCCCTCCAACCCCAATAAGGTTGAACACCTCATTTGGGAACAATAGCTTTCCCCCAACCCTAAGGCCTTACATGGATATCAGCTAGCTCTGGGCCATCCACCCAATCCACAGCCAAACTTCTCCAATGTCCTAGGATGCCGCTGGCCTTGGACAGCCTCCCTGTCCCTTTCTCCCCGGGGGCCCCAGTCTGAACTAACCACTACTGCTCTTCACTGGAGGCTCCCATGCAGCTGAGAATGAAGGGCAGATAGAACATTACAAGCCAAGCCCACATTTTCCCCTGTGTCTACTGTCACGTCTTTGCTCTGTGTGGCAGTGACCTGGCAGTTAAAGTTCTACTTCACAGATGATCAAGCAGGCAGGAGAAAGACTGATATTTAGGGCCTGGGCTTTAACTGCCTCATCCTGAATTTACACGTCACTTTCACACATCTGATTGGCCAGAAGTAGTCCCCGCCCTTTCACTTGGGAGTGACTGGAGCATTGCTGTGTCTGCTACATTCTTCGTACTCAGTCTTTTGGCCAATATTAATTGGCTCTAGACTCAGAGGACATTAGAATGGGAGAGACTTTGGGACTCATTTCATCCAGAAGCAAATCAGAATCCTCTGAGGTTGTTGTCCAAAATGCAGAGTCCTTGGTCCTACTCCAGACCTGCTGAATCAGAACAGTCTGGGGCCTGGGAACCCACATTGTTTTTCTTTTAAATTTATTTATTTATTTTTGGCTGTGCTGGATGTTCGTTGCTATGCACGGGCTTTTCTCTAGTTGTGAAGAGCAGGGACTACTTTCTAGTTGCGGTGCACTGGCTTCTCATTGCAGTGGCTTCTCTTGTTGCAGAACACGGGCTCAGGAGTTGTGGCACGGGAGCTTAGTTGCCCGGAGGCATGTGGAATCTTCCCAGATCAGAGATCCAACCCACGTCCCCTGCATTGGCAAGCAGATTCTTAACCACTAGACCACCAGGCAAGTCCAGAATCTATATTTTTAAAAGCTCACTGGGAGATTCCAGCAGAAATCAGGCTGGAGACCCACTGATGGAGTTAAACCCCCTTTTATAGATGAGGAAACTGAGGCTGGGAAGGACAGTGACTTTCTCCCGGCCATACAGGAAGTAAATGATCAATCTTAGATCAGAATCTAGGCTTCCTGGCTGTCACTTTTAGCACCTGTATTTGTCACCTGTGGTCTCTGCTCTAGCTTCTGATAACAGCACTTTAATTCTCTTTTGTGGAGACAGGGTTCACAGTTCAAGTTCCCAGGGTTCAAGTGAGGGTGACCCACCCAAGCTTGGAATGGGTACATGACACAGAATTAACCAATCAGAATCCCAGGATTTGTTCTGAGACAGTGTGAGATTAAGTTCAAAAAGTGGGAGGCAGCCTCAGGATGTTTGCTGGAACTATTTAGGGAAAGAAACTCTCTTTCCACTGAGGTTGTTCCCTGGTATGCTGTGAGCCTGGAGAAGCAGCTGGCTGTCTTTGCTGTCATGAAGGGACAGAGCCCGGAAATAAGCCCCGAACAGAGAAAAGCAGACATAAGGGAAGGAGAAGGGACCTGATAGCATCCTCAGATGCCTGCATCCAGCTCTGCCTGGACTTTTCCCTGAGCCAGTAAATTCCATTTCAGTTCCTGGAGGTTGAGTTTCTGCCCTTGCAGATCCAAATAAATGACTGAGGACAGAGCCCTGGGGGCCAGAAGCACCACATCCAGTTAACAAGCATCTGTTGAGGGACTTTGGGGAGCGTCAAGTGTGAGGTACTGACCGTGCCCCCTCACAAACCAGGACACAGGACCAACACACCAGGCAGTTGGGGTGTCCAAGACAGTGAGGTGCCTAGACTGGCATCACAGACATCCAGGGTCTCATGTGAACTCCTCACCAGGAATTAAGCAAGGGAAGTGTAATCATCTCGGAATGATGAGGAAACTGAGGCTCAGAGAGATGAAGTCACTTGCCCAAGGTCACATCAGAAGTGGCAGAGTTGAGGCTTAGCCCAGTAGCCCAAGTGCTTGGTGTTCCACTGGGCTTCACTCAGCCTGGAATTACTTGCCAGCATCATCTGAGTGCCTGACGTGAGCAAGACACTGTTGTGAGTACTTTCCATGTTTTGCTTATTCTGTCTGTACAACAAGATACTGGTGAGTATGGTGATGGTGATGATGACATTGCACAGTTGAACAAATAAGGGGGCTTGGGGATTTAACCAAGATCACGGGGCTGGGCAGCATCGAGGTCTGATTGTGGCCCAGGGAGTCTGGCTCCTGAGCCCTCTGTAGCTGGAAGTTCACTCACTCTCCTTGCTACACCACATCTAAGCAGATGGCTCCCTAACTTCTTGTCACCTCGATGAGAGTGGCTGATTAGAAACCAACCTGGGGGGGGGGCGAGGGAGGATGGATGGGAGCATCTTCTCTGATCACATTGACATTCCTGAAATGGCTCTAGCCAGAGTCACTTCTGGGAGGGCTTGAGCAAGGTCCATGGGGATTCTACTAAGAGGCAGGGAGTAAAGAGTTATCTCCAGACTCCTGTATACACAAAGTAATTGAAAGTAAGGTCTCAAAGAGACATTTGTAAACATGGACATCTATAGCAGCAGTATTCACTATAGCCAAAATTAACAGATGAGTGGATAAACAAAATCTAATGTATGTGTGTTTGTGTGTGTGCCAAGTCACTTCAGTCGTATCTGATGGTTTGCCACCTCATGCACTGTAGACCACCAGGCTCCTCTGCCCATGGGATTCTCCAGGCAAGAATACTGGAGTGGATTGCCATGCCCTCTCCAGGGGATCTTCCCGGCCTGGGGATCAAACCCACATCTCTTATGTCTCCTGCATTGGCAGCTGGGTTCTTTACCACTAACACCACCTGGGAAGCCATGTATAGGAAATTCTGAGACAACATGGATGAAAACATTGCTGCAAAATGGATGAAGACATTCTACTTTGTGAAATAAGCCAGACACTGAAAGATTAAAAGCTGTATGATTATACCTGTATGAGCTACCTGGAGCCATCAGATTCATAGAGGCAAAAACTAAAATGCTGCTTGCCAAAAATCGAGGGGAAGGGCAAATGGGGAGTTATTGCTGAATGAGGGCAGAGTTTCAGTTTTGTGGAAGAAAGTTCTGGAGATGGATGATGACACAATAATGTGAATGTACTTAATGCCACAGAACTATACACTTTTTTCTTTTTATTTATTTTTTTATATATATTTTTCTTTTTTTTGAGAACTAGACACTTTTTAAAAACGTATTTATTTATTTATTTTTGACTGGGCTGGGTCTTCATCGCTGCATGTGGGCTTTCTCTAGTTGTGGTGAGTGGGGGCTACTCTTGACTGCAGAGAGTGGGCTTCTCATTGTTGCGGCTTCTATTATTGCAGAGCATGGGCTCTAGGGTGCACAGGCTTCAGTAGTTGCAGTGTGTGGGCTTGGTAGTTGTGGCTCCCGGACTCCAGAGCACGGGTTTGTTAGTTGTGGTCCATGGGCTTAGTTGCCAGGCGGCATGCGGGATCTTCCCAGACCAGGGATTGAACCGGTGTCCCCTGCGTTGCAAGGAGGACTCTTAATCACTGGACCACCAGGGAAGCCCAGATCTATACACTTGAAGATGGTTTAAATGGCAAATTTTATATTATATGCTTTTTACCACAATTAATAATTAATTAATTAAGGGGAAAAAAAGAGGAATCTCCAAAGACAGCCCACGCTCAAATCCCAGTTCTGCCACTCATGTGCTGTGTGACCTTGGGTAAGTTGCTTTCCCTCTCTGTGCCTCAGTTTCCTCACCTATCAAATGAGGATCATAATAGCTAGCTCAACAGAATCGTAGTGAGGTTTAAAGCGCTTCGTACCTATCAAGTCCTCAGAGCTGTGCCTGGAACTCCGTAAGCACTCAGTAAGGTTAGCTATTATTGTTTTCATACAGTTACTTAGGACTGAGACTAAATGAGAGAAGAAAAATGATGATTCTTTCTTCTTTACATTCTCTGTCTCTTTCCCCAGTTTCCACCAGGCTAAAGACACTAGATTGGGAAATTGCTGGTGGTCCAATGTTTAGGACTTTGTGCTTTCACTGCCAAAAGCCTGAGTTCCATCCCTGGTCAGGGAACTAAGATCCCACAAGCCTTAAGCCATGACCAATTAAAAAAAAAAAAAGACACTGGACTGTGCTCTCAGCCACAGGGTGTACTAGTGGAAAAAATGAATGTCATAGTCAGTCAGCAGATTTCAACCCAGCCCCTCCATGTGCTACTGTGCAACTTTGGACCAGCTCATTGACCTCTCAGATTTTTCTCTTTTATGAAATGGGTAAACTACTGCCTATCTCACAGGTGAAGTGAGAATCAAGAGAAAGAACAGACCACCCCACATGTGTCCATCCCTCCCTTCTTCCTGGATCCATAGCGGGGGTGAGCGGTGGGGGGTGCAGCTTTGTGTTCCCTCACTTCCCAGGCTGCTCCTTGTTTGTAAAGAACCAGAGAAATGTTGTCTCCAATGACTGGAACTTCAGTCCACATGACCAGGACAAGCATCATCAACAAAAGGCCACCCACCCTCCAAGGTCTGCAAAAGAGCCTTCTTCCTCCTTTTAGGCCTTCAAATGTGGGCCAGGGAGATGCCCAGGGTGATAAATAAAGAAAAAGCAAAAATAAAACCCCCAAAGTGTTTATTCTGGGATAAGAGTACATTGCTAAACACAAGCCGCAAAGACTTGTGTACAAAAACCACAAGCCAGGGTGCTGAGCAATGTCCCAGGCTGCAGTGCTGTGAGGAGGGGCTGGGCCGGAGCAGCTGGGCTGGGCCCAGGAGGCAGGACCAGGCCCCGCCCGTGGCAGCCCTCCAGGGCACCCTGGCACCTTGACGTGTGGGAGCTCAGGATTTCTCACACTCCAGCCCACACAGACTGGGCAACCTGCATGGACACACATGTTGCCCCCTTGCCGCTGTTCCTGCTTCGGCCCCTCTCCTCTATAGGGCCCTCTCTGCCCACCCTACCCATCTTAGTCCCACTAACTCCAACTCATCTGCCGTGTTTAGACATCATCTCTGTGTTTAGACACCAGCTCTGCTGGCAAACCGTGATTGACCCCACTACCACCACCACCCAGACTCTATAACCCCAGCGTTTATCTCTATCACAGCTACTCTATGATGTGTTGCAATTTTTGTGTACTTGCTTTTCTACTAAGCTGCAAGCACTTTAGGGTAGGAATAGTATAATGGTCAAGGACATGGATTTGAGCCCAAATTGCCATGGCTTGAATTCTAGCTCTCCAGCCCTGTGACCTTGGATATTTGACTCAATCTCCTATGCCTCAGTATGTCGCTCTCTAAGTTGGAGATGATAATGACAGTGCCCGCCTTATGGAGATTCTGCTGATTGCTGAGTATGTCTGTTTCAGTTTTGCATTCCAGAACTGGGGAAATAACAACAGGATGGGTTTCTGGGACCCATTTAGCCAAGCATGGAACAAACCTGAACAAACCTCCATTGATCACCGGACTTCCATAAGCCCTTACCCTGGCAGTGGACCATTGTGACATTTTGGGTCTCCTGGAATTAGGGTCAATTCAAAGCCAAAAAAATCTGATTATTTCCCTCTCCTTAACACACTGTCACCCTGGTCAATGTCTAGAAGTCCCTTTGGGGGAAGGCTGGGAGAAAGATAAAGAGGGTAACTCTTTGATAGTGTACTGGGGTCCCTCCTTAAGGTGAACTGGTACCCTCTTCATTCCAGCTGTCTGGGTCTGTCAGCTGGTTCAAATCCGGGAGTTGGTTGAGGGTGACAATTGTTTTGGTGACTCACATTAGGCTCTGTTCACTTGAGCTGGAATTCTGCCACTTATATAGATCAAGTAACGTTTAGTAGACCACCCATCCATTATTTCTAGGGACGCTGTGATCAACTAGCCAAGGCCACAAGTCTCTGCGAGTTTAATTGGATTTGAATGGATTGATATAAGTGAAGCATTAGGATAGTGCCTGCCATGCTGCATGCAAAATAGAAGCCCTCCTTATCATTGCCAGTCGTCTTTATGCTCCCTGTGCCAGGCAGCAAGCAGACACCTGGGCAATGACTACAGAATAGGGTGGAGGGGCGGGGTCCATGGTCCAAGGGCAGCTGGAGTCTCCACTCGAGACATAACCTGACTTCACCTGTGATTCAGGTAAGACTGGAGGTTCCGGGGCATCCAACATGGTCCCACCTGCATGGGGCCCAGAGCAGTTCTGGGAAAGAACTCCCTAGAAAGTAAAAGAGAGTCCAAGGACTTCCCTGGACATCCAGTGGTTAAGACTTTGCCTTCCAGTGCAGGGGATGCAGGTTTGATCCCTGGTCAGGGAACTAAGATCCCACAGGCCTCGGGCCAAAAAACCAAAAACATAAAACAGAAGCAGTATTGTAATAAATTCAATAAAGACTTTAAAAATGCTTCATATGTTTTTTAAAAATCTTCAGAAAAAAAAAAAGAGTCCAAACATGGAAGGCTGGTTTGAAGGCATCAGGCCAAGGTCAGAAGGGAGAATTAGGCACACAGAGCAGCCTGGGGTGTGACCCTCAGATGATCTCTACTAGACTTAGTTATTTGTTTTTATTTAGCTTCTATGGACCACCAGCTACATGGTGTTGACATACTTTCAGGGTGCAGCAATTCATCTCTGGTAGTTTATTTAAGACTCCTTTCTTATTCATTTTATGTTTTCTTTCTTCCCTGATTTCCCCTCCCATTCACCTTCCCAAATATGTATCAGTCTTGTAAATTTCCTTATAAGGATTTCTTGCATGCGTTTCAGTTTTCAGAAATGACATTTTGCTCTCTTTACTACTTCATGGTCTACCTCTCAGCATGGTTGTATGTACACTATATGCCGTTTCTTGCTGCTGCTCCACATCCCCAGCCCGGATCTGCTACATTTTGCTACTAGTTAAGGCTGCAATGAACATCCCTACCCAACTTCTCTTAGGGATTTTTTTTTTTTTTTTAAGGGAGTCAGGTCATTTATTTGTCTTTTGCATGAAAACAAAATTTGGGGAGGGAGAACAAGAGGGCAACTAGCCGGCTGCTCAGATTTTTCTGTAGTTAGGAGAGTTTCTCTGAGATGATTACCCAGAAATAAGATGTCTGAGTGACAAGGTGTGCCTGGATTTAATTTTGCCAAATATTGCCTGGTATTTCCAGAATGGCTGTGCAAATTCACATGTCCACAGTGGTACTTGGGGTTTCCCAATTCCTCACATTGTCACCAACACTTGAGAATATTGACCTTTCTGATCTGTGGTGTGTGCAAAAGTGATATCTCACTATTTTAAAGTTTTTTTTGTTTTTTTTTTTTGCCAAGCTGTGCAGCATGTGGGATCCTAGCTCCTCAACCAAGGATAGACCCCCGTGTTCCCTGCTTTAGAAGCTCAGAGTCCAAACCACTGGACTGCCAGGGAAGTCCCTATATCTCACTGTTTTAATTATTGTTAACTTAGAATCTGTCTTCTCTGCTGAACTGGAAGTCTGTGAGGGTGGCAGGCCCACACAGAAGGTACATCTGTGGCCTTAGTATCTTGACCAGTGCCTGCCATGCATGAGGCACTTTGATTTTTACCTTTGAACAGATGAATGGATTACTACCACATACAGCCCTCCTGAGCTCAAGCTTGATTCCTGGGGAGGGGAGAAGGGTGAGTGAGCCAAACAGGAAGAGCTGTTTACTGAAGTCTCAGAAGTCACTGGCCAAAAGGAAATTCCCTCGAGACTCCCATACACAGCTGGAGGAATGCAAAAGGGTGAACGTTCCCACAGAGCCAAAGAAAAGCCAGGGGTTGTGGAGAGTAGTGTCTCTGTTCATCGAGGAAACACAGGCTCTGCTGAGATCCCAGAAGACTCTGGCAGGAGCTGCCAGGGCAGAGTCCCCATAGACAGAATTGAATGTCAGAGGAAAACAGGACGTTTGCTGCTGGGTGGTTGGACTAAATGGGGCCTTTCTCATGTGTTGTTATTGTTATTATTATTTTTAAAATTTGAAATGAAACGGAAGTCACATGCTTCTGAACTGTTTGGACCAAAAGTCTCCCTGTAGGGCCTGCACAGACCCCCAACTGTCCTGTCCTGAGTTTAGGAGATGCTTTTCTTCTGGAAGCCTCAGTTTCCTCATCTGTAAAGTAGGTACAACCTTATTGCCCAGTGTGTAGTAATCCTGGCTTTGGGAGACTTCTCTAAGGCTCAGGTTTGGCACTAGTGAGAGCCAGGAGCATGGCAAAAGGCAGGCAGCCTGGCCTCCCTATGGCCTCACTTTTCTGGCTCCCTCTTGTGACTTCTGTATCTACATAATGCTCACTCAGTCAGCAAACTCCCATAGGAGCACTGAGGACACGGTGACAAACCAGACCCACCCCCACTCTGGAGGGGCCTGCAGACACAGCGCAGAATGATGACATTGTGATGAAGGACCACACAAAGGTCCACTCGTCCCTTTTAGTTCTGTTGGAGCTTCACTCTTCTCACCGACAAAATGGGACTCACAGAGTTGTTTTCAGGTTCAAATAAGATAATGGACTGGTGGGAAAGAAACTTCCAGACTGCTAAATGCTTCTAAACAGATGACCCAGACTTTATTAGGAAAGCAGAGACCTACTTACAGAGTGATGCTTAAGATTTGTGTGCTCTTTCTCCGGGGCACTTTAAAATCTAATGGCTGAAAGAAGCTTTCAAAGAAAGGAATGGTGCTCTTAGCCGATCCCCGGGTGGGAGCAGTGGGGAATGGAGGAGGGAGCTCCAGTTTGGTTGCTCATCTGCGCTGCTATTGGTTATCTAATCACTAAGTCATGTCTGACTCTTTGCAACCCCAGGACCTCAGGCTCCTCTGTCCATGGGATTTCCCAGGCAAGAATACTGGAGTGTTGCCATTTCCTTCTCCAGGTGATCTTGCCGACCCAGGGATCAAACTGGTGTCTCCTGCATTGGTGGGTGGATTCTTTACTGCTTTCCACCAGGAGAGCCCTTGATTGCTCCTTTTGTTTTCTAAACTGTCAGGACCTGTCTGAGTGATGGGAGGGTCAGGAGCAGAAGCTGGTGGAATCCAATTACTATCTTCCTCTCGAAGCCCAGAGGTCAGGGAGCTGAGGGGGGCGGGGACATAAAGCTCACTGTGTCAGCAAAGGGACAGTGTTAGTGAGAGGACAGACTAGGCTGCTGTAAGAGTGTGGAAAACATCGTTGCTTTGATATGACAGAGATGTATTTCTTTCTCACATAACTGTCCTGGGATGTGGTCCAGGGCTGGCACAGCTGGGCACCCAGGCTCCTTCTACTTTGTTGCTCAGCCATTCCCCGGGGCTCCCCATTATTCATGCACCCTTGGCTTCAAAATGGTAATCCGCTTGTCATTCCAGGTTAAGGGAAGAGAGGCAGAGGGGAGCGGTTGTCACATTCCTTTCCTATTAAGGGCATGTGGAGCCAGACTCCAAGATTGTCACCATGATCTCTGCTTCTGCTGTTCGTGCTCCTGAGTACACATTGAACAGGAATGACCTCTGTAACTAATAGGATATCATGGAAACATGGAATATGACTTTTCAGGCAAGGTTATAAAAGACACTGCAGTTTCCGCCTTGCTCTCTCTCAGATCACTCGCTCTGGGTGACGCCAGCTGCTGTGTCCTTTGGAGAGGCTCACAAGGTGAGGAACTGAGGCCTTCCACCAACAGCCAGCATGAGGCAAGCATCTTGTAGGTAGATCCTCCAACCCCAGAGAAGCCCAATGCAGGCCCAGCCAACAGCTTGAGAGCAACTTCATAAGAGGCTCTGAGCCAGGACCATGCAGCTAAGCCATTAATAAACTGACTCACAGGAACTGTATGGGATAATACATGTATACTGTTTTAAGCTGCTAACAGTAGGAAAAATTTGTTACTCAGTACAAGCTAACTAGGGTTTCCCTGAATTTATATGCCGAGTACAGCATGTGAAATGCTGGACTGGATGAAGCACAAGCTGAATCAAGATTGCCAGAAGAAATATCAATAACCTCAAATATGCAGATGACACCACCCTTATGGCAGAAAGTGAAGAAAAACTAAAGAGCCTCTTGACGAAGGTGAAAGAGGAAAGTGAAAAGGCTGGCTTAAAACTCAGCTTTCAAAAAACTAAGATCATGGAATCTGGTCTCATTACTTCAAGGCAAACAGATGGAGAAACAATGGAAACAGTGACAGACTTTATTTTCTTGGGCTCCATAATCACTGCGGATGGTGACTTCAGTCATGAAATTAAAAGATGCTTGCTCCTTGGAAGAAAAGCTGTGAGCAACCTAGATAGCATATTAAAAAGCAGAGACAAGCTTTTCCGTTAAGTGGCCTGAAGTGACCTCTAAAATTGGTGTGCTATTCACTCACCCCAGAAAACCCCACAAAATCATGCAAATCAAGAGGTTCAAATCTTCATGTTCAATCTAAGACAAATCTTCACATTCACATTAAGAACACTAGTGAAACTGCCCAGGCCATAAAGGGTATGCATACCCGAAAAGCCACCAAATAGCTGAAGGATGTCACTTCAAAGAAGCAATGTGTGCCATTCCATCATTACGACGGTGGAGTTGGTAGGTGTGCACAGGCCAAACAGTGGGGCTGGATGCAGGGTCACTGGCCCAGAAAGAGTGCTGAATTTTTACTGCACATGCTCAAAAATGCAGAGAGTAATGTTGAACTTAAGGGTTTAGATGTAGATTCCTCTGTTCATTGAGCACATCCAGGTGAACAAACCCCCAAGATGCGGTCCAGGACTTATGGAGCTCATGGTCAGATCAACCCCTAAATGAGTTCTCCCTGCCACATTGAGATGATCCTTACTTTAGATTGTTCCTAAACCAGAAGAGGAGGTGGTGTAGAAGAAAAAGATATCCCAGAAGAAACTGAAGCAACAAAAACTTATGGCCCGGGAATAAATGCCACAAAAAACAAATGCAAATAAAAGTTAAAAAAAAAAAAGCAGAGACATTACTTTGCCAACAAAGGTCCATTTGGTCAAAGCTATGGTTTTTCCAGTTGCTATGTATGGATGTGAAAGTTGGACCATAAAGAAGGCTGGACGTCGAACAACTGATGCTTTGAACTGCGGTGTTGGAGAAGACTCTTGAGAGTCCCTTGGACTACAAGGAGATCAAACCAGTCCATCCTAAAGGAAGTCAGTCCTGAATATTTATTGGGAGGACTAATGCTGAAACTGAAGCTCCAATACTTTGGCCACCTGATGCGAAGAGCTGACTTATTAGAAAAGACCCTGATGCTGGGAAAGATTGAAGGCAGGAGGAGAAGGGGAAGACAGAAGATGAGATGGTTGGATGGCATCACCAACTCAATGGGCATGAGTTTGAGCCAACTCTGGGAGATGGTGAAGGACAGGGAATCCTGGTGTGCTGCAGTCCATGGGGTCGCAGAGTTGGACACGACTGAGTGACTGGACAACAACAACTAGCTAACTAAAATAAGTTCCCACCAGAAGTTGCACTCATCATTTTCACTCACATCTCTTGGCCTTAACCTAGCTACATGGTCAGTTGTAACTGCAAGGGAGTTGAGGAAATGGGCATAGCTATGTGTCCAGCTAAGACTTTGATGACTTAGGTCCTTAATCACATCTATCAAGTTCCTCTTGCCATGTAAGGTCACATATTCACAAGTTCCAGGGATAAAGACGTGAACATCTTTGGGAAACATTATTCCACCTCCCACAAGGCAGAAGCTTGTATGTGAGTGTTCATAGCAGCAGTTTTATTCATAATAGTCCAAAAATGGCCAAATATCCCTCCATGGAGGAATGGCTAAACATCAGTGGCCCATCCATTCCAGCCCATGTGTGTTGAATACTACACAACAATAAAAAGAGATGGCCTATTGATACACACAACTTGGTTAAACGTGAAGAAAATGATTCTGAGTGGAAAAAAAAAACATTTCAAGAGGATGCATGCTGCTTGATTCCAATTATATGATACCTGTGAACGAAAATCACTCTAGCAATGGAGCATGAAGGTTGCCAGGGGGTAGAAATGAGCAGTAGTGGTGGCTGTAAAGGAGAGTCATGTGGTGATGGTACAGTTAAGTATATATTTTTAAAATATTTATTTGTTTATGTTTGACTGCGCTGGGTCTCTATAGTTGCATCGTGCAGAAGCTAATCTCCAGTTTTGGCGCACAGGCTTCTCTTGTTGCAGAGCATGGGCTCTAGGGCTTGTGGGCTTCAGTAGTTGCAGCATTCAGACTTAGTTGCCCCAAGTCATGTGGGATCTTCCTGGACCAGGGGTCGAACCCATGTCCCTTGCATTGGCAGGTGGATTCCTAACCACTGGACCACCAGGGAAGTCAACAATTAAGTATCTGGATTGTGGTGGTGGCTGCATGAAACTACACCTGTAAAAAATTGCAGACAGTTATACACAGTGACCTCCCTGTTGGCTCAGACAGTAAAGGGTCTGCAATGCAGGAGACCCAGGTTTGATCCCTAGATTGGAAAGGTCACCTGGAGAAGGAAATGGCAATCCCCTCCAGTATTCTTGCCTGGAAAATCCCATGAATGGAGGTGCCTGGAAGGCTACAGTCCATGGGGTCGCAAAGAGTTGGACATGACTGAGCGACTAACACTTTCACTTTCACATACATGAATGCATGTCAAATCTGAATAAGCTCTGTGGATTGTAGTAATGTCAGTTTCCTGGTTTTGATAATATACTCTAATTATGCAAGATGTTAACACAGGGGGAGGCTGGGTGAATCTCTAATTATTTCAAAATTCAACGTTAAAAAAAAAAAGAGAATGGGACTTCCTGACCAGAGACCTGGTTTCTGGGTTCTCGTCCTGGTTCTTTCCCTCTTGTGCCTTAGGCCAATCCCTTACCATCTCTAGGACTCTATCAGCCCATCTGTGAAATGGGGGTTTGGCTTACATCTTACTTACAAAGTTTTCTGTTTCACAGGAAACCTTTTGTTCCAGAAGATCTGACACTGTGGCAGGCACCCTGAGCACCCCAATATTGTGAACTCCAGTAGGATTTACCTACTACCTGTAAATTCCACGGCAAGGCTCCCCTGAGCTCAGGAGAAGGCTGGAAGTGCCAATAAATGAATGCCCTCTGATGGGAACTGGTAGTTAAACAGACCAGCCCCCTGAGCTTTTGGAAGGCTGGCTGGGAGGTCCTCGTTCTACACTGGCATCTGGTGATCTCCAGTTGTCTGGCTTGATAGCAAGGACTTTATAGTTTGTCTTGTCTTCTCTGGGCTTCCTTTGTGGCTCAGCTGGTAAAGAATCCGCCTGCAATGTGGGAGACCTGGGTTCAATCCCTGGGTAGGAAAGATCCCCTGCAGAAGGAAATGGCAACCCACTCCAGTATTCTTGCTTGGAAAATCCCCTGGACAGAGGAGCCTGGTGGGCTACAGTCCATGGGGTCGCAAAGAGTCGGACATGACCGAGCAACTTCACTTTTGTCTTGTCTGTCTCACTCTCAGCCAGGTTGCCTGGGGACACAATCCAAGCAACTGACGGGTATTCAGATCCTCATCTTAGCATCTCCGTCTGCTTCCAACCAAGTCAGGATCCCCCAGAGGCAAAGCAATAAGAGCTGAGTGTGAGGGAGAGCAGTGTCCTATGGGAACCTCCATGGAGGGGTGGGCCTGCACCTGGATCTTGTGGGAGAGTTGAAAAGGGAGGGAGTAAAGAGGAACCCCTGGAACCATGGTGGCAGGAGGCAGGGCCCTGTGATGATAACTTGCTGTACCATCCTCCGAGCTGACCAAGTCACTTTGGGGAAGTTCTTGCCATATCTTTCCTTTTCACTCAAGACCATGTTCCTCTTTTGACCAAGAAATTGACCCAGAAAGGACTGTGGTCACTTTCTTATCAGGCCTGTGGTAGAGGCCAAGGACGCCCACATCAACCCCTTCCCCAGCTCCCATGGCTTCAAGCACCTTCTCCAAGGAAGACACCCAACTCCACTCAGGGCCACCACAGAGCATCCCAAAAACTTTAAGCCAGATGTGGGAGCCTTAGGTGGTGCCCTAAAGTTGGGTCCCAATGCATGCCAGGCCATGCATTCCTGGGAGAGAACACGAGGAAGGGAGTCCAGCTGCTGACTTGCAGAGCAGCCTCTCACTAGAGTCTTCATTCTTCTGAGTCTCTGTCTCTCCAACAGCATCCACACAGCAGGGTCACAGGACAGATATGTGAAAGGGTTTCAGAAACCAGAGACCAGGGACTTCCCTGGAGGTCCAGTGGTTGGGACTCTGTGCAAAGGGCATGGGTTCAATCCCTGGTCAGGGAACTAAGATCCCACATCCCGGAGGGCACTAGAGAAAGCCCTGAGGGCCACAATGAAGACCTAGCACAGCCAAATTTTTTTTAAAGAGTTCTTAAAAAAAGAGGACTAATGGGCATTTCTGTTCAATTTCCTGCTTCTGTACACTGTGACTCTTCTCCACGGCCCCACAAAACCTTCAGGAAAGTCTCATTACTCACTAAAATCCCGCGGAGCTATTTCTGCCTGTGGAAGGAGACATGAAACCCCTGAAAGCTCCTTCCAGGTGAGCACACAGAAGAAAGCAATAGCTCCTTGGGGCTCAGTCACATTCAGGAGAGCAAAGTTCAGAGAGGGGCAGTCATTTGCCTGAGGTCACCCAGCAAGTATATTAATTAGAGTCTGGATTTGAACCTGGCTACAGTCCATGGGGTCACAAAGAGTCAGACAGGAATGAGCGACTAAGCACGGTAGCTTGCCCTCAAAGCCCAGACTCTTTCCACAATAAAACCTGAATGGCTGGTTTATATATACATTCTTTTAAAAATTATTTTCTATTCTGGTTTATCACAGGATATTGACTACAGTTCCCTGTGCTATACTGTAGGACTTTGTTGTTTATCCATTCTCTGTATACTAATTTTTATACCTGCTAATCACAGACTCCCAGTTCATCCCTCCCCTACAACCCCTCCCTCCTGCAACCATGAGTCTGTTCTCTGTGTCTGTGAGTTGGTTTCCATCTTGCAAATAAATTCATTTGTGTCATATTTTAGATTCCACATATAAGTAATATCATATATTTGTCTTTCTCTGACTTCACTTACTATGATAATCTCTAAGTCCATCCATGTTGCTGCAAACATCATGATTTCATTTTTTAATGGCTGAGTAGTATTCCATTGTGTGTGTGTGTGTGTGTGTGTGTATAACTTATGGTTATCACCAAAGGGGAAAGGGTATGGAAGGATAAATTAGAGTTTGGGATTAGCAGATACACACTACTATACATAAAAGAGAGAAACAGCAAAGTCTTACTGTATAGCACAGGGAACTGTATTCAATATCTTGTAATCAACTATAATGGGAAAAAAAATAATTTCAGGATGTACTTGGGGGAGGGTGGGCAGGGGCTTTCCCAATGGTCTGTTACAAGTCAGGGCCCCAGGGGATTGCTTGCCCATGGCTTGTGAGAGCTGACCACTTCCCCCGGGTCCCAGCTAGCTTCTTCCAGGCTCTATGACTGGACTGGTACTGACCAGGCCATCAGAGGCCATGATGGTGATGTTTATTGGTCAGCTTGATGTGGTGCTAACCCTAGGCCTGAAGCCTCACAGCAAAGACACAAAGAAAATCCAAAAGAAAATCTGCAAGGTTGGAAGGATTCAGGTATTTTATCTGGGCTTCGCCTGCCGGGTCTGTTTCCCTGGCGGTTTCTGTCCGACTGTTTCTCTTTGTCTAAGTCTTTTTCTCACACTTCTTACCACTTTGTGTCTCACTTGCTTTCCCGCTTCTGGATTTCTCTCTTTTCTCTCGCATCTTCCTCTCTGCATCTCCTGCTCTCCCACTTTCTGTCACCTTCTGTCTCTGGTTCTCCCCTCCGCCTCCTTTTCTCTTTCTCTCTCCTGAGTCCCTCCACCTCCCTTCCCTCTGTCCCATCCTCCTCTCCTCACTGCCCCTTGTCCTCTCTCTTCCCTTGTGCTCCTCCTGCTCCCTCCTCCCCCTCTGCACCCCCTCCCCCACTGGAGCTCCGAGAAAGGAGGCTCCCCAGGGGCCCAGCAGGAAGCATAGTTTCCCCTCTGACCCTGTCAGCTGGCCTTGGGGGCTGTAGTGTCCCTATCACCCGCCCCACTCAGGCAGCCTGAGCAGGCTCCTGGGGCTCAGGATGGACGATCTCACTTTTGAGGGGCTCAGAAGACAACCTTTACCAGGAAAGTGGAGAGCAGGGGGCTAGGCTAGGGCTGGGGGATCTGGGGAAGGAGACCTCCAAGTGCACTGAGCACCTCCTGGGTGTTGGCACTGCACTGGGTCCGGAGGGCGGGAGAGCATTAAAGGTTGAGGTCTCTTTCCAGGAAGACAGAGGACACATAAGGACAAGAGGCTAGGGGGCAGGGTGGCAAGAATCCATCAAAGCCTGAGAGGAAGGAGCAATCTCTGCAGAGGTGGGGGCTTCCAGGCCAGGGGAAAAGAACCACTCTCACAGATGTACACAGCTCTTAGTATATTTTTAGTTCCGCTGGATGACCCTTAGGAGAGGTGGTGTGCTATGTTAGAAAGCATCCAGGGGTCAGAGGTCTGGCTTCCAATTTAATTTCCAGCTTGCTGCATGCATGACCTTGGACATGCCCCATAACCTCTCCCAGCCTGCTTTCTTCATGTATGAAGTTGATGCAAAAGACCTGCTCACCACAGTGTTACAGAGTAGATGGGGGGTTAAAGGAGAGATTATTGGAGGGAGCTCAGGGCCTTGACCCTTAAACCTTGACCCTGTAACCACTTCTTCTTTGCCTTCCGGGTACCCTCTGTCCAACTGTGGTGACAAGGCTGTGAAGTCCTTGCAAAACGTCGCTTGTATTTGGCATCTCTTCTAGGCTCTGCTCTGCATCTGCCCCCTTCCCTGATCTCCTTGTTTCATAGAGACCTTTTCAAAAAAAGTATTTATTGAAGTATAGTTGATTTACAATTTGTGTTAATTTCTACTGTACAGCAAAATGATTGTTTTATTCATGCATATATACACACACACGTATATATTCTTTTTCATATTCTTTTCCATCCTGCATCCTGTGATGGTTCATCACAGGATACTGAGTACAGTTCCCTGCACCATACAGTACGGCCTTGATGTTTATCCATTCTCTCCATACAAACTTGTGTCTGCTAATCCCAAACTCTCAATCCATCCCACCCCCATTCCACTTCCCCCACCCTCTGGGCACCACAAATCTGTTCTCAGAGGGATCTTTTATATGGGAGCAGCACAAGCAGCATCAGGACCACCTGGGAACTTGTCAGGGCACTTAGTTCCTCAGTTAGTTAGGTCCCTCCCCAGACTAAGGCAGAAACTCTAGGTGAGCACCTTCAGGTTTTAAGGAGCCTTCGAGGGGCTTCGAATGTTTGGGCAAGTTTGAGAACTCTGGGATGGAGTGTCTTCTCAAGGACCTCCACCTCAAGGTAGATCCAGTAATAGTTTCCCCGTGGCCCAGGTGAGGTTGTGAGGCTCAGGGAGGCAACCGGCTCACCTAAGGTCACACAGGTAGAGCTCAGGTTGCAATCCGAGAAAAGTCAATACTCTTTCCACATCACCCTGCACCTCCACCCTGGACACCTCCTTCCCAGTGCCACCTGGACACAGGGTCCAGGACCCAGGGCTCAGGTACTTCTGGGGGAAGCTCCACCCAGCCACTCTTCCCTTGTCATTTGGGGCAGGGCCCTGCATTCTCAGGCTCTGATAACTAATTTACATTCAGGTAGAAATGGCTGATAATGCCTTCAGAGGTACCTCCTGCTTTTTAGGGGATACTCCTTGTAACCAGGAAGAAAGAAAGCTTATGGGGGGGCTTCCAGGTTCCCTGTTAGAAACATGTGTATGTTTTGGTGGAAGGGCCATGGGCCCCTGAGCACAGGCCCAGTGGTGTTCTGGAAACAGCACATTGCTGGGTCATCACTGCCTAGGGCCCTTGGGCATTTCCTTAAACCTTCATTTGCTTACTTGTAAACAGGCAGGATTCCTACCTCCTGTTCCCTTGGGAGGGCCCATGAGATAGCCTTTATCAGGTGGCCCTCCCTTCCCCAGGTTGCCCTGGCAGGCTGCTGTGAGTGGAGCCCAACCAGGGCAGGGTCACCCCAGGTTATAAAGTAGGAACCCTTCCTGGGACAGAACTTAGTGCCACCCGTCTGCACTACCTGCCAAAGGACTGCCTGGGGTCTGAGTGCCTGCAATCCCTGTTTCTGGAAGCCTTCCCCAGTGCCGGCCTGAGCTGCAGCCCTGTGGGAGGCAGTGGGGACGGTGGAGGGAGCCCTGGGCTGGCAGTCATGGGCCTGAAGCCTGGCCATGGCTTTGCTGGCAACTCTCTGTGTGACCTGGACAATTCCGTCTCTCTCTGGGCCTGAAACCTCACCTGAAAAATGAGAGTGAGATGTAAGAATACATAAAGACCCTTCCCACATAGGCTGTGTAACCATTTCCTAGCCGCCCTGCCGGTGCCCCAGGCCTGGTCACGAGCAGAGCCTCCCACGCAGCCTCTGAGATGTGCTATTTTCTCCCCTGTGTAAGTGCTTTGAGGGAAGGCCCCTGGGTTTGTGTCTCTTTGATCTGCCTTCACCCTTGCACTTAGCTCTGAGCTCTGTACATCACTTTGCTCAATAGGACCTACTGATTAATTCCCAAAGATCCTGGCTTTGCTTCAGAAGAGTACTTTTTTCGAGGTACCACCTCCTCTAAGAAGCCTTCCCTCATGGCACCTCCCTGCAGACACACATATAGAATGACCCTCCACCCCATCCCTACAATAATCTGCCTGCAATACAGGAGATCTGGGTTCCATCCCTGGGTTGGGAAGATCCTCTATAGAAGGAAATGGCTACCCACTCCAGTATTCTTGCCTAGGAAATCCCAAGGACAGAGGAGCCTGGTGGGCTACAGTCCATGGGATCACAAAGAGTTGGACACACCTGAGCGACTAACACTACTACACATGAAGGACTTCCCTGCGGTTCAGTGGCTAAGACTCTGCACTCCCAGTGCAGGGGGCCCGGGTTTGATTCCTGGTCTGGGAACTATACCCTACTTGCTACAACTAAGAGTTTATTTTTTTGCGAGTCAGAACTGAAGATACCCCATGCCGTAACTAAGACCCAGTGCAGCCAAATAAATAAATCTTAAAAAAAAAAAAAAAGTATAACCTTGAGGAAGATTTAAAATGGAAAGAAAGACAAAGAAAGTCTTTGCAGCGATGGGGGCCACAGCTGGGAAAGGCCTCTTCCCAGGAAGGTCTGCACATGGCAAACAGCTGGCCGGGGGTGTCTGTGACTCACCCCACTCCCACAGGCTGGCGGATGCTGCAGTCAGGCTGAGACAGGAGTCAAAGACCTAAAGGAATTTTGATAAGGACAACACAAGCCCTGGAGTATTTCTAGAATGCAGGAGGTTAAGCGTGCAGGGAGCTGGGTCGTGACAAAACTGCCTGATTAAGTTACTTATTTAATTTGTTTGCCTAGATAACATATTCCCGTGGTACAAGACTCAAAGGGCTTCCTAGGTGGCTCAATGGAAAAGAATCTGCCTGTCAGTCGAGGAGGCACAGGTTTGATCCCTGCGTCAGGAAAATCCCCTAGAGGAAAAAATTGCAGGCCACTCCAGTATTCTTGCCTGGAAAATCCCATGGACAGAGGAGCCTGGCAGGCTATAAGGGGAGCAAAAGAGTCAAACACGATTGAGCAACTAAACAGCAACAACAAGATTCAAAGGGTACCAAGGGGGCACCATGAAAAACCTCCCACGCTCCTGTTCCTGCCGCCTGCACCTCTGCCCCAGAAGCAGCCGTGTTTCCTTCCAGTTGCTTCTACAAACATCCTTGCTCTCCTTCTCCCTTTTTCCTACAAGGATACTCCACACTGTCCTTCACTCTGCTTTTTCCCTTAACATGTTTTTGCAAGCATTTCATATTAACCCATAAAGGGCTATTTTCATTGCTGAATCTAGCCCCCCTTGCTGGATTATGGGAACTCTATAATTAAGTCTTTGTGGGCTTCATGGATTGAGACCTTGAACACGGTGGGCATCCATTCCCAGGCCTGATTCTGAACTGGACCGTGCACGCACAAGGGTTTGGGTGCAATGAAAGATTTCCATCTCCAGGCCTCAGTTCCCAGGATGAGAAATGAAAGATTCTTAGAGTTGTCCAGACTACCTCTCTATTTGCGGCCCAGAGAGGGAAATGACTCACCCAAGATTACACAGCAAATCAGGGCAGAACCGGGGTTAGGCCATGGATCTCCTGTCTCCCAGTCAGTTTTCTTCTCATGATTCTCAGTAGGATAATCATGGGAATCGAGAACAACTACTCTAAACCTGAGCTTTTGTGCACAGGAGCACTCAGGAATCCCGAAGCACAGGGCTCCAAGTTCTGTAGGGGGAGAAAGGTGAAAGTGAAAGTCGCTCAGCCGTGTCCGACTCTTCGCAACCCCATGGACTATAAAGTCCATGGAATTCTCCAGGCCAGAATACTAGATTGAGTACCATTCCCTTCTCCAGGGGATCTTCCCAGCCCAGGGATCAAACCAGGGTCTCCTGCATTGCAGGCAGATTCTTTACCAGTTGAGCTATCAGGAAAGCCCCTGCATGGGGAGGAAGGCCCACAGAATCCCCGGGAGCTCCCTGGCTAGCGTTTGGTGCTAGGTATGACCCTTCAAAAGACCCAACTAGCGGTTATAACAACAACAACAATAATAATAACAATAATAGCTACCCTGTCAGATACTTCTACTGTTGGTGCTTCATGTAACTTGTCCTTTTTGAGCCTCTCAAGGGTCCTGCAAGAAGAATGTCTTCAGTCCCATTTTCCCCAGCTGGACACCGAGCACAGAAAAGGTACATAATCTCATCATTTGCCAACACCCCCCAGCCATGAAGGGGCAGCACCAGGATTTTAACCAGGTATGTTTGACTCCACTGGGATTATTAACACTCAATATATTTGAGCTTCCCAGGTGTTTCAGTGGTAAAGAGCATGCCTGCCAACGCAGGAGATGCAAGAGACCTTTGCAGGTTCAATCCCTGGGTTGGGAAGATCCCTTGGAGGAGGAAATGGCAACTCACTCCAGTATTCTTGCCTGGGAAATCCAATGGCAGAGGAGCCCGGTGAGCTGCAGTTCATGGGGTCGCAAAGAGTCAGACATGACTGAGCGACTGAGCATAGCAAATCAATATATTTGTGCCATTTTTCAGATGAGAAAACTGAATGCTTGCGACAAGGCTCTTCCCTAAGGCTACTTTAGTTGTGTAAGGACCCAAAGCAGGAACAAAGTTCCAGTCCCTGTGGCCCACAGGATGAAAGCCAAACCCTCATTGGTCGCTCCCTTGACCTTTAATGCTCAACATGACCCTGCCCCAGCCCATATGCCCCAGCTTGTTCTGGCCACCACCCCAACAGGCCACCTCCTCTCCTTGCCTCTGCATTTCCACACTGTGACACTCTGGGTAAAGTGGAAAAAGCCAGGTAGAAGAACTAGGTCCAAATATCAACTCTGTTACCTGCTGTGTGACCTTGAGCAAGTCACTTAACCTCTCTGAGTCTCCCTTTCCTCAGCTGTAAAGTGAAGAAAGGTCTAAGGCCTAAGTGTCAGCCTAGTGCCGACCCGTCCCACTGTAGGCTAATTAACGTGCAATATTTGAAGGAAAGAAGAGAGGTATTTATTGTGTCCCCAGTTCATGCCAGACCTTAAGAAAGACACTGGGGACAATGTGTGAACACTGCTTTCCTGGAGATTTTTCTCAAATGGGTTGCGGATATGATTAATCGCAGCAGGAGGTGAAGTAACCAGGACTTTTGTAACTGTGGGCAGGATTTCTCCCCAGCTGATGGCCTTGGGCCAGGGATGCGGGTGACGATGAAGCGCCCTAATTTGATAGAAGAGGAGAGGAGACTTCTCATCCCCACAGCCCTCCCAACCCCCCGACCCCCACCCCTTTCAGTCAGCTTCCATGGTGGGAGCCTGAATCTGCTTTTCAGGCTTCCCTCGTTCTCCCTGGCAGCACGAGCACTTAGCAATTGGAGGAAGCAGGGCTGGGGACCTGCAGAGAAGGCTGGTGAAAGGAGAGGCCTTTATAGGCCTCACCTGAATAGCAAGGCCCAGCCCAGTGGCCCTTGGCAACACCCCAGACTCAAGTGGGCCCCTTGGCAGGAGGACCTGGCTGGGCCTCTCTCCGGCCACTCTCTGTGGGACGAAGGGCTGAGCAAAGGAGCCCCAGTCTCTCTGGTCCTGCCTGAACTCTCCACCTGTCTCTACTTCTCAAACCCACACACACTTAATCATAAAAGGAGTGGGTGGGAGAGGGGAGGGGGTCAAGTAAAACCAGAGGCCCTTCAGCAATCACTTCAGGTCTCCGCTGTTTTCTTCAGAAACCTTGGGAATTTTGCTTTCCACCCTGTTGTACATCAGTCTGTTTTCCTAGAACCCAATTCCCACTCCTCCTGCCACCAAGGACTGCAATACCTCTGATGGCAGAGAAGTCCCCTTCCTTTCTAGCCATGGCATCCCTCAGCCCTGGCACACCCCCTGTCCCCATAGACACGCTCCCGCCTCCTTACAAAGCAGCCTTCCCATCCTCTCCTGCTGGATCATACCCCACACTGTGTCACCAAAGTCCTCTGAACCCAACCTCCACTCTGTACCACAGCCATTTGTTTCTCTGACTGCCTCAGCCTCCACAGTGGCCTCTCTTGAGGGCGTAGCCACAGGCTGCCTCCCTCTGTGCCCCTGGTCTTCAGCACAGGCCTAGCCCTTAGGTGGACCATGAGGAAGGACAAGAGAATGAATGAATAAATGAATGGCCTCGGTGGGCTGTAGGGGCTGTGGGGGCTGTGGTCAGCCCAGAGCCATGTATGTATCTCATGTGTTTGAGATACAAACTCGAGGGCTGTAGTCAGCCTCCGGGGATGTCCACACCCTAATCCAAGAAACCTGTGAACACGTTGCCTTATAAGGCAAAAGGAACCGTAGGGGCATGTTTAAGTTAAAGATCTGGTGATAGGCAGAAATTCCGATGCGGACCACAGATTCAGCCTGGACCTGAAAGTTCTGCTGGCCCTTCCTGACAGCCTGCCTGGATGATTTCAGATCTGTCTGGCCCTCCCACAGCTGCAGGAGCCAATTCCTCACCATCAATCCATCACTCAGTATTGTCCACTGAAGAAAAAGCACAACCTAAAAGTTGAGAATTGTTATATTCATTCAGTGACCTTACTGAGAGAAGAAGTGGGCAACAGAGGATGGGATGGTTGGATCGCATCACCCACTCAAGGGACATGAGTTTGAGCAAACTCTAGGAGACAGTGAAGGACAGGGAAGCCTCGTGTGTGCAGTCCATGGGGTTGCAGAGTCACACACATGACTTAGCAACGGAACAACTGAGACTATAGCCTGTGAGACAGCCTTTTGGGAGCTCTGAGGGGCTGTGCCAAAGAGGTAAAAGAGGAGACAGGATGTGTAGGAGTTTTTCCTGGAAAAAACAAACAAACTAAAAGATTACTGCTAATTACAAAAAACCCAGACATCTCAAGTTAATGATTTTAGCACCTTTCTCTGTATGGGAAGATGCAAGAGTCTGGGCTAATCGGAACTATTCCTTTGATGTACATCTTCACTATCTAGGACCAGTGGTCTATTTTTCTCCATCCTGAATCCCCTCAGTGTATACATTCAAGGTCAGCTGCAGTGGCTGATGGTTTGATAGCATTCTTCATTGTTTACTGTAATGGCAGATGACTTTTAAAATTAGATAATTAATTTTTTTAATTTATTTATTTTAATTGGAGGCTAATTATTTTACAATATTGTAGTGGTTTTTGCCATACATTGCCATGAATCAGCCATGGGTGTACATGGGTTCCCCATCCTGAACTCCCCTCCCACCTCCCCCTCTATCCCATCCCTCTGGGTCATCCAAGTGCACCAGCCCTCAGCACCCTGTTTCATGCATTGAACCTGGACTGGCGATCTCTTTCACATATGATAATATACATGTTTCAATGCTATTCTCTCAAATCATCCCACCCTCACCTTCTCCCACAGAGTCCAAAAGACTGTTCTTTACATCTGTGTCTCTTTTGCTGTCTCGCATATAGGGTTATCGTTACCATCTTTCTAAATTCCATATATATGCGTTAGTATACTAGTATTGGTATAGTATAGTATTGGTATTTTTCTTTATGGTTTACTTCACTCTGTATAATAGGCTCCAGTTTCATTCACCTCATTAGAACTGATTCAAATGCATTCTTTTTAATGGCTGAGTAATATTCCAATATGTATACGTACCACAGCTTTCTTATCCATTTGTCTGCCAATGGACATCTAGGTTGCTTCCATGTCCTGGCTATTATAAACAGTGCTGTGATGAACATTGGGGTACATGTGTCTCTTTCAAGTCTGGTTTCCTCAGTGTGTATGCCCAGCAGTGGGATTGCTGGCTCATATGGCAGTTCTATTTCCAGTTTTTTAAGGAATCTCCACACTGTTCTCCATAATGGCTGTACTAGTTTGCATTCCCACCAACAGTGTAAGAGGGTTCCCTTTTCTCCACACCCTCTCCAGCATTTATTGTTTGTAGACTTTTGTATAGCAGCCATTCTGACCGGCATGAGATGGTACCTCATTGTGGTTTTGATTTACATTTCTCTGATAATGAGTGATGTTGAGCATCTTTTCATGTGTTTGTTAGCCATCTGTATGTCTTCTTTGGAGAAACGTCTATTTAGTTCTTTGGCCCATTTTTGACTGGGTCGTTTATTTTTCTGGAATTGAGCTGCAGGAGTTGCTTGTATATTTTGTATTAATTCTTTGTCCATTGCTTCGTTTGCTATTATTTTCTCCCATTCTGAAGGCTGTCTTTTCACCTGGCTTATAGTTTCCTTTGTTGTGCAAAAGCTTTTAAGTTTAATTAGGTCCCATTTGTTTATTTTTGCTTTTATTTCCATTACTCTGGGTGGTGGGTCATAGAAATTAGCTAATTAATTTAAAAAAAATTTTGGCCGAATCTCATGGCTTGTGGGATCTTAGTTCCCTGACCAGGGATTGAACGCTGGCCCTGAGTAGTGAGAATGCAGAGTTCTAAACACTGGACCACCAGGGATTTCCCCCGGGTAACATTTTTTTTTTTTTGTCCACAGCATATATGTAGCTTACTGGTTCTGTTTCTTTGGTTGAAACATGAATGATACAGGGACCAAAGGAAGTTGACCTCTAGGAGGTCTGTAGCTGGGAAACCACTCAGAAAGGGGTCCTGGAGGGCAGAGGAGAACCAGCCTAGGGATAGTCTAGAAGATAAGGTGCCCTTCACCTGGGGTCTATGTGGGGCACAGGTCCACATGGAGGTTGGTCCACTGACCTTGTGGGTGAGGTGGAGGTGGAATACTGACTCCACAGGCAGCTGAGCAAACCCAGGAGTGGGGGATGGAGACAGCAGAGCTGGGGAATGGGCGGTGGGAAGGGGTAAGTCCTGAAGCTTGGGGATGCTGGGAGATGTCCCTGAGCCAAGAGAAGCTGGAAAACTGGACCAAATCCTGCTCATCTGATTAGCTTATGGCTGGGCTGGGCTCTGGGGACACAACAGAAGATAAGGTATTGCTGCTGCTCTCATGTCATACTTTCCCCCTCCCTGGGTTGCTCTGTAAGTGCAGTTCCTGGCACACAATAAACAGTTACTGGACAAATTACTGAGACGAGGCCCTGCTGTGTGACCTTGGGTAAGTTGCTTTCCCTCTCTGTGCTTCAGTTTCCTCACTTATCAAATGAAGATCATAACAGCACCTAGCTCAACAGATGAGGCACTTGACAAAGAAAGTCTGAGAATAGAGAAAAGGATGGAACAGGGAGCTGGGTTGAGAAGAGGCCTGGACTGGAAGGTGAGGTGCCCAAGGTGGGAAGGACCAGCCCTCCCACTCTCCCAGGAGCCAGAGTCAGAGCTGGAGCCGGGAACCAGCACTGAGGCTGAGGGAGGGACAGTTCTCTTTAGATCTGCCCTCCGTCCATCCACCCGTGGATCACTTTCCTGTTTAGGGACAGGCTTCTCCTCCCCCACAGGGTAATCAGAGCCCAGAGCTCTGCCCTCCACACCCCAGACCTCCCTTTTCCCTCAGACCTCTCCTAAGCTGTGGTTTTAGCAAACAATTGAATCCTTCTAGTCCTTGGAGGCCTGGCCCCTTCCTTCTTAGCGGTGGTAAGAAATGCTCCGCATTCCTGAGTCAAGAGGCCAGGGGCCATTCTTGCTCAACCAGGGGCAGACCCAGAGATGCAAAATTAAGTCTGAACCCTGACATCCTTCCCAGGTTCCCCAGTTCCTTGGCTGCCAGTGTCCGCCCTGGTGGGGCAGGGGACTGGTGGCATCTGCTGGATCGCAGGCATTGTTTTCCATTTGGGGAGCTCTCATTCACATTTGGAGGCCTGAAATCGCTGATGGCTGTGGTGTTCTTGTTTACCGATATGGCAGGAAATATTTCATTTCACGAAGGTCATAGCAGAAAAGCACAGGGGCCAGTCCTGGGACTTCAGAGTTCCTGCTTTTAAGCTCTAGGCACACTGCCTCGGGGGAGAGAGAAGGAAAGGTCTGGACGAGGACTGAGGTACACAAGCTCTGCCTCCCAAGGCTGTGAGGCCTCTGATGGTGAGTCTGAGGTGGGAAACAAGGAGACAGGAGGCTGGAGAGGTCGGTGGGGGCCTTGCAGTTTCCACATTCACGTGTCCTGTCTATCGGGTTTCCAGGTAGGGTGTCCTTTGGAAAAACAGTTTGCTACTGATGTGAGTGAAAGTGTTAGTCGCTCAGTCATATCCAATTCTCTGCGACCCCATGGACTGTAGCCCACCAGGCTCCTCCATGGAATTCTCCAGGCAAGAATGCTGGAGTTGATAGCCACCCTCTTCTCCAAGAGATCTTCCCGACCAGGGATCAAACCCAGGTCTCCTGCATGGCAGGCAGATTCTTTACCGTCTGAACCATACATTAAGAAAACACAGAAAAAAGAAAAAGAGAAACCACAGGATCAGCTGATCTCTAAAGCCCTCCTGGCAGTAAGGTTTGATGAAAAGTGGAATCAGGCCTGGGGGCAGATGGAGGGCGGCTTGCTCAGATTACCCCTGAAGTGGCCTGGGCAGGTGTTGGGCCAGGGGTCAAAAGTCCTGATCCTGATGCAGATGCTGAGCCCCACCTGCAGCCTCAGATTACATGAGCCCTGTGTACCTGGAGCATTGCTGGGTCTATAGTACCGTGACTATCCATGGAGCATGCTAGCACATCTCCTCAGTGACTTGTCCCTGAGATTCAAGGGTCGCCCCTCTGCAGATGGCTCCTGGGAGAATCATGAGGACAAGCTCTAACATCTGGACCACTCTTTACAACTTGCAAGATGCTCTCATGGACCTGATCCCACCTAAACCTCACATGAGCCCCGAAGCCACAGCGTTTATTATCATTAAGAGACCAAGAGACCACTGCTGAAGAAGAGCACGGCAGTCAGAGAGTCAGAAAGGAAGCAGAGGTTGGAGCGCTGTGATTTGAAGATGGAGGGCGGGGCTATCAGCCAAGGAGTGTGTACAGCTTCTGGAAGCCAGAAGAGGCAAGGAAACAGATTCTCCCCTAGAGTTTCCAGAAAGAACACAACCCTGCTGACACTTTGATATTAGCCCCATAAGAGTCATTTTGGACTCCTGACCTCCAGAATTAATTGTAAGATAATACATTTGCTTTATTTTAAGCCACTAAGTGTGTGGTCATGTGTTGCAAGCATCATAGAACACTCATCCCAAACCCAGGGATGCTCAGAAGGACAGTGGTAGGGATGGGACTCAAATGCAGTCCTTCTGTCGGTAGGAACTGTGCTCAGGCTCCCAACCATGAAGTTCAGGAGTTGGAGACCCCAATGCCATTGTCCTTAAGGAGGAGAAATGACCCTGGTGGAGAGTCTAGGGGAATTCTGTTGTTTTAAGGTCAGAAATGTTATGGGAAAGAGGAATGTTTTGGACCGGGCACAGCAAAGAATTCCCATATTTTGGACCAACTCCAATTGATGAGCGCTGGCAGCCTGGAGCTCCATGCTGAGCAGGATCTTGAGATTACGCCCAGGCTCCCAGGGAAATTGCTCTGTGGTTGACTGGCAATGCCTGCCTTGGCCTTGCCATGGATGAACAGCAGCGTATGCTGATCTGGATTAGAAGAGCTCCCCAGGGATGGCCCTGAGTTTGATTCATCTTTTTATTCCCAGGGCCAGAAATGGAGCAAGCACTCAATAGAGGGAAGGAGGGAAAGAGTTCAGAAAGGAGAAAGGAAGTAGAGAAGGAAATTTATTTTCAAGGAGGCCAGGTCTAGGACCAATAGGTAAATTCCTGGCTAGAAAGCTTCTGATTTGCCTCCCCTGCTTCTCTTACCTCCTTGCTCTGATCACACCAACCCCTTCCTTTGGAGATCCACCTTCTCCCGTTTCATTTGGTTCTGGTGGGACACCAGTCACAAGGTGCTGCCCCTCCTATCCTGGGGCAGGCCTGTGACTCACCCCAACTTTTGTTCCCAGAATCCAAACTTTGATGAGAGAGCACTCCAGGAGAGGGCCTGGAGAGGTGGTCCCCAAACTCAGCCACGGCAGAGGACGTGATGGAGTCCACTGGTGGGACTCCTGAGATGGATCTCAGACACTCCTAACCCCGAAAGTCATCTCATTCAGGACCAACAGCCAAAGGCACAGAAATCACCGGGAAAAGAAACATCCTGGGGAGGTCCATGGATATTACCCTTCCTGAATCCCAAGAGTCTGAAATCTTCCCCAACCCTGGCCATTTCATTCCCGAGAATGTCAACATAGGACTCCAGGCTCTCAATGCAAGATGCCTAGGTTTGATCCCTGGTCAGGGAACTAGATCCCACATACCGCAACTAAGAGTTTGCATGTGGCAACTAAAGATCTTGCGTGCTATAACTAAGACCCTGTGCAACCAATAAATATATAAATATTAGGAAAAATGGAACCCCTGGAGGCTCAGACAGTAAAGTCTGCCTGCGGTTCGGGAGACCCGGGTTCGATCCCTGGGTTGGGAATATCCCCTATAGAAGGAAATGGCAACCCACTCCAGTATTCTTGCCTGGAGAATCCCATGGATAGAGGAGCCTGGCAGGCTACAGTCCACAGGGTCACAGAGTCGGACACGACTGAACGACTTCACAGGAAAAAAAAATGTCCCAGATCTTACCCAGGATTTGCACTGCCTTCCTTGGGAAGAGGCCCCAATCCTTCCCTGCTGTAAGATACCCTGATTGCAGACACTGAGTCTCAAACCCAGAGAAGGGTCTCAAAGCCCTCAAGAAGCTGTGGGTCCCCTTGGAGACACGACACCCACATGGCAAAGGTAAGTGAACTGAGAAGGCAAAACCTGTGATGAGGGTCCAAGTTGCCAGGAAGACTCGGGGAGGGCCCCCTGCCTGGATTTCAGACCATATCCAGTGTCTCCAGAAAGAAAGAACTAGAAGCCACTACCCTAATCCTGAGGCCCCGAGGGAAGCAGCAAGTTCCTAAGTAAAACAGGTTCCCACAGGCTTTATCCTCCCTAGTCACTCCTCCAGGCTCAGGCTAGGGGTGTGAGAGAGAAGGAAGAAGGGTCTCCTCTTATCTTTGGGTGGGGGAGGGCTCCCCCCCCCCCACACACACACACAAGAGGAAAGGGCAGAGAGCTCAGGCTCAGAGCCATGGGCTGCAGGGCTCACCTGGTCCCGCCCACCTCCACCTCGTTCTGCAGCTCCCATAGGGCAGTGTCTCCAGCAAGAAAGTTCACTGAAAGAGGGTGGCTGAGTGCAGCCAGGACACGGGTCTCCCAGGTTGGGGTCTGGGCTAGCACACAACCCAGCTTCTTCCAGACTGGACATTTCTTGCAGACCCTCCATCTTTCCACAGACCCCCAAGATACAACAAAGGAAAGAAGAGGGCACTGGATTAGGAGCCAGGGGCCTGAGTCTCCAGACTCACTATGAGACTAACCCCCATATAATCTCAGCCCCTCTCTGGACCTCCATTTCCACATCCATCAAACCAGGGGGGTGGCCTCCATTGGCAAGATCCCCTCTGGCTCCAGTGTTCTGAGACCCAAGGAAGATGGGTTGGGGCCACCCCACTATGGCTTTCTCCTGTCTCTCAGGTGGCCTCAGAGATCCCAGATGGAAAAGGAATTTTTTTAAATTGAAGTATAGTTGATGTGCAATATTATATGTCATAGGTATACAGTATAGTAATTCATAATTTTATAAAGTTATACTCCATATACAGTTATTACAAAGTATTGGCTACATTCCACTTGTTGTACAGTATATCCTTGTAGCTTATTTTATACCTAATACCTTGAACAGTCACTGACTTAGATTCCATATCTAACCCTTTGTTCACCAACAGGAGAAAGTGAGCTGGCATGAAAGGCCCTTCGCATCGGGCCCTAACATACCTGCCTCAGCTCCTGGCTCACTCAGAAGACCACATGTTCCAGACACACCCCACAGCGGGCCACACCCCACTGGGACCACACCCCAGCAGCTGCATATGTTCACACCACTTTGCCTCCTTCAAATTCCCCTATTTTCTCAGCCTGACACTCAATCTTGCCTTCACCCAAGAAGGCCCTGTTCACTTGACACACCACTGGGCAAGGTGACTGCTTAATTGTTGGCAGCCCCATGATTTGTCACAGCACAGCACTCACCTTCTGGTCCGTAAGGAGGTTGGGGGGAGCTTAGCACACTCTGATTTACTAAATGAATGAAATGGTTCCTTTAAAAATAACTGAATGAATATTGACTTAAGGTTGGATTACTCTGGGACTGGGACAAAGGCTTGCTGCTTTAATAGTCATCCAACAATTTCAGTGCACCTGCTTAGCACTGTGCACTCTACAAGCTACTGAGAACACTAGACCAACCAGGGTAAGGGATATCCTTGAGGACAGGCATGTGAGAGACAGGCATGTGAATCACCACCCCAGTGTGATCAAAACTCTAGTAAAGACATATGCAAAGGGACCCCAAAGAGCTGATGACACTGTACCAGCATCTAAGAGGATGGCAAGAGGCACTGAGCAAAGGACAGAGCAGATGAGAGTGGGGTGGAGGTCTTCTAGGCAAAGGGCAAAAACTCTCTTGCTACTTTGTAGGTCCTTTATAGCACACGACCCATTAAAATAATTTTCTTACACTTATGTATTTAACTCTCCCATTAGACAGAGGATGAGGTGGTTGGATGGCATCACAGATTCAATGGATATGAGTCTGAGCAAACTCCGGGAGATGGTGAAGGACAGGGAAACCTGGTGTGATATAGTTCATGAAGTCGCAAAGAGTCAGACATGACTGAGCAACTGAACAACAACAAACAAATTAGACAGTCAGCTCTAGGAGAGAGGACACGGCCGGTGCCTTGCTGCGCTGCTCACCACTGCTGAGTGCCATTTTTGGTGCTGCATCCTATCAAGTTAAACATTTCCTGAATGATCAAATGCTTCAGGCCTGAGAGTCAAGTGTAAAGAGAAAGTGGTAGGAAAAAGGACTGAGGAGTCTGTGAACCCCAGACCATTGGCAGGCTGCCCTGCTAAGTGAAAGTTGTTCAGTCATGTCCGACTCTTCGCGACACCACGGACTGTAGCCCACTAGGCTCCTGTGTCCATGGAATTTTCCAGGCAAGAATACTGGAATGGGTTGGCATTCCCTTCTTCAGGGGATCTTCCTGACCCAGGGATTGAACCCTTGTCTCCTGCATTGCAGGCAGATTCTTTACCTGAGCCACCAGGGAAGCTGGGTCTTTTTTGGCAGGCACTAGGGACCCAGTGTGCAAGATGGGCACCTGGGGCCCAGGTGGCCCCAGCCAACAGGTGGGCAGCCAACAAAGCGATTGGAGAAGTAACCCAGGCGAAAAGACTTGAATCTAGAGGCAGCCGAGTGGGGTGCTCTGGCATGGAGGAATTTGCAGGTGTGCTAGGCCAAGGCCAAGGCCAATCTGGGCTCTCAACGGGAGACAGCAGCTCCCATCTCCCCTCCTCTCATGGCAGGTGAGCAGGAGAGGGCCTCCTTTACTGGCCAGGCTCAGCACATCCCCAGGAGGTCCACGCCAAGCCTCAGGCAGTTAGCAAGCTCAGTTTTGCCTCTGCACTCTTTATACTTTTGTCTTATTTTTCTCTTCTAAAAAGTCACCTCATGTTTTAACACATGCGTGTATTTTTAAAGTGAACATTAGATTAATGTATGAAGGATCGTTGTACTATTATTCTCTATACTCTGGTATGTGTGAACATTTTCTACTAAAAACATTAAGTGAATATGTCACGACCATGTATATATGGGAAGCCAACTGCCATAAATAGCAATTTTAAACTCTGGATGGAAACTCTTAAATCATTTCTCTCTCTCTCTCTCTCTCTCTCTCTCTCTCTCTCAGAGTCATGTGTTTGAATTTACCTAGCTTCTTTCTCTTGCCCAAGGGTTCCAGGCTGAGACCCAATCTTTGCTTTGCTAAAAAGAGATTGCTAAGATGTCAGGGAAATCCGGCAAGACGTTCTTCCTGTCGTTAACCAGGATTTACTGCAATGTGGAAAAGCAGTGCAGTGTTGTTTTTTAAAACTGCAACTATGCCCCCTAACACTGGAAAACAAATCCAAGGGCTAAAGCTGAACTCAGAGTCACAGACACCCGGGGTTCGGGTTACCTGCGACCTTTGGGGACGAGAAGCCAGTAAGCTACCTTTGCACCCAAGTCATGTGGTTCTAGAGTGCTTGTTCTTACTAAGCCATACCACGCAAGTTGGAAGGGGCGATTGACTTTTTAAAAGTCGAGTTTGATGCCAGGCACTTAGCAGGCGCGGAGTGGGCTGTGCCGTCCTTGAAAGGAGGCTGGTATTTCTCCCACCAGACTCCAAACTTTCGAGGAGTCCAGCACTACCCGCTTCGCCGGCTCAACCATCCCTGCTCGCTTGCTCCGCCAGCCTAAGGCTCCTATGAGCGGGATGGAGCCGGGGAAAGTGCTCGGACCCGGGGCCGGGCCGGGAGCGGTCGGGGGGTCGTGCGCACCCCAATGGGAGCGGAAGCCCGCGGATCGCCTCCCCAGGAGGCAAGGCGAGGCGCGCGCTTCCCGGCAGGAAGGCGTTGGGAGGCGCGGCGTTGGAAGGTTGCCCCCGGCGGGCGGGCTGCATCAGGAGGCCGACAGACGAACGCAGGTGACGACAGCCGTTCAGATGGGACGCGCTGGCAGCGCTCACCTTATAAGGACAGGCTCAGCGCGGGCGGGGAGGGGCCGGCGCGGGCGGGGCGGGCGTCCTACCCTGCGGCCCCGCCCCTAAGCCACACCGAACGTCTGCGGGCAACTTTTCTGCAAGGGCAGGCAGGCTCCTGCAGTGATGCCCCCAAGTGCCCAGAGTCTCTCTGGGGACACCCCCCGCGTCCGCCTCCAGGCTGAGACCCGCGTCGGCCCCGTTTCACACGGGCTAAACTTGATCGACTCCCTTTGTGACTGTGGGCGGGCTTCTTCACCCACCGCGGTGGCAGGCCCTTACTAGGGTACCTGGGGGAGGGGAGGGCGGGGCACGGGGGTACCTTTAGTGACCACATCTTGGAGCACTCACTCACCTGGCCTTACAGTCAGCTGGTGCACCTTACTGGCCAGGGCTGTACCAAGTAGTGCCTTTTCTAACTTAGGAAGTCTCTGTAACCTCAGCCCAGGGCCTGGCTAAACAGTAGCCATTGATCCTATCAGAAGTGTTTGGTTGACTGGGCACTTCTTGGTGGGAGGAGACTCCAAACCTGAGAGGAAGTGTCCAGCAGGAGTCAGTCCGCTGGTCACCTGGCCTCCTCTTTTCTCCCTCCAGGCTCTCCTCACAGTCCAGATCCTTTTTCTACCCTAATCTGTTCAATGGTGTCTTCTGTGACCTCCACTCCTTACTGCCCTTCACAGCCGCCCAGGTGCCCGCAGGCTGCCTTGAAGAGCAGCAAAATATACCACCCCAAAATACACCTCTTTGGTCTATTGATTATTTTAAGCTGATTATTAAAAGAATAAGAACAACAGACATGAGAGAAGCTCTAAAAACTAAGTATGCTGCTGCTGCTGCTGCTGCTAAGTCGCTTCAGTCGTGTCCGACTCTGTGCGACCCCATAGACGGCAGCCCAGCAGGCTCCCCCGTCCCTGGGATTCTCCAGGCAAGAATACTGGAGTGGGTTGCCATTTCCTTCTCCAGTGCATGAAAGGGAAAAGTGAAAGTGAAGTCGCTCAGTCATGTCCAACTCCCAGCGACCCCACGGGTCTGCAGCCTACCAGTCTCCTCCACCCATGGGACCCTCCAGGCAAGAGTACTGGAGTGGGGTGCCATTGCCTTCTCCAAAACTGAGTATAAGTTACCTTTTTGTAAGAAACAGTTACATTTATAAGGGAAATCTCTTTCTGTAAGGGTATCTCCCTCTTTGTACCAGGGAGAGCCTGTGCTCAGTCTTTCAACCGTGTCCCACTCTTTGCCACCGCATGTGCTGTAGCCCACCAGGCTCCTCTCACCATGGAATTTTTTAGGTAAGAATACTGGAGGAGGTTACCATTTCCTACTCCAGAGGATCTTCCCGACCCAGGGATCAAACCTGCATCTCTTGCATCTCCTGTATTGGCAGGTGGATTCTTTACCACTGCCCTACCTGGGAAGCCACCAGGGAAAATAGGATGGCTCTACCTTTCTAGAAACACTTATCCAAGGAGGAGGTAAGGACTTAAATATGCATAACAGCCTCACCCACTTTTACTGTACTTTTCCTGGTAAACTTTCATAACTGACTCTCTAGTCCCCACATCCTTTTTGTTTAATTTAATGAGTTTACACCAAAGAAATAGGTAGCTATTTTAAAGGAATGAAAATCTGAAAAAATAAACAATACAAAGGGTGAGAGCATTTTAACCAAGTTTATATTTCTTTTTGTTATCGTCTGTAACAATTCACCTCATCATATTGCAATGTACACCCAATACCATCACGGAACTAAATTTAAGGAAGTTGTTGTTAAGTCATTCAGTCATGTCTGACCCTTTGAAATCCCATGAACTGAAGCACACCAGGCTTCCCTGTCCTTCACTATCTCCTTGAGTTTGCTCAAGATCTTGTCCTTTGAGTCAGTGATGCTATCTAATCATCTCATCCTTTGCTGCCCCCTTCTTCTTTTACCTTTAATCTTTGCCAGCATCAGAGTCTTTCCCAATGAGTCTGAGCTTCCTGTCAGGTGGCCAAAGCACTGGAGCTTCAGCTTAAGCATTATTCCTTCCAATGAGGGTTGATTTCCTTTAGGATTGACTGGTTTGATCTCCTTGTAGTCCAAAGAACAAGAGTCTTCTCTAGCACCACAATTCAAAAGCATCAATTCTTAGTGCTCAGCTTTCTCTGTGGTCCAACTCTCACATCCATACATGATTACTGGAAAAACCATAGCTTAACTATAGGCACCTTTGTCAGCAAATTGATGTCTCTGTTCTTTTAATATGATGTCTAGGTCTTTGTCATAGCTTTCCTTCCAAGGAGCAAGGATCCTTTCATTTCATGGTTTCAGTCACTGTCTGCAGTGATTTTGGAGCCCAAGAAAATAAAATCTGTCACAGCTTCCACTTTTTTCCTCTTCCATTTGCCATGAAGTGATGGGACCAGATGCCATGATCTTAGTTTTTTGAATGTTGACTTTCAAACCAGCTTTTTAACTCTCCTCTTTCACCCTCATCAAGAAGCTTTTAGTTCCTCTTCACTTTCTGCCATTAGAGTGATATCATCTGCATATCTTAGGTTGTTCATATTTCTCCTGGCAATCTTGATTCTAGCTTGTGATTTATCCAGCCTGGCATTTCTGATGATGTACTCTGCACAGAAGTTAAATAAGCAGGGTGACAATATACAGCCTTGATGTACTCTTTTCCCAATTTTGAACTAGTCTATTGTTCCATGTCCAACTCTAACTGTTGCTTCTTGACCTGCATATGTGTTTCTCAGGAGAAAGATAAGGTGGTCTGGTATTTCCATTTCTTTAAGAATTTTCCACAGTTTGTTGTGATCCACACAGTCAAAGGCTTTAGCATGGTCAATGAAACAAGAGTAATTGTTTTTTCTGGAATTTCCTTGCTTTTGCTATGATCCAAAGAATATGGGCAATTTGACCTCTGGTTCCTCTGCCTTTTCTAAATCCAGCTTGTACATCAGGAAGTTCTCGATTCACATACTCCTGAAGCCTAACTTAAAGAATTTTTAGCATATCTTGAAGAATTTTGAGCATAACTTTGCTAGCATGTGAAATGAGCACAATTGTATGGTAGTTTGAACATTCTTTGGCATTGCCTTTCTTTGGGATTGGAATGAAAACTGACCCTTTCCAGTCCTGTGGCCACTGCTGAGTTTTCCAATTTGCTGACATATTGAGTGCAGCACTTTCACAGCATCATGTTTTAGGATTTGCAATAGCTTATCTGGAATTCCATCACCTCCACCAGGTTTGTTCATAGTAATGCTTCCTACGGCCTGCTTGACTTACATTCCAGGATGTCTGGCTCTAGGTGAGTGATCACACCATTGTGATGATCTGCATCATTAAGACCAGGTCATTTGTAGCACCCATTACAATCATGAAACTAAATTTAAGGAAGTACATTGTTACTAATGGCCCTGAGATGAAACTATTTATCTTATATTAAAAACTACAGTATGTAAGCACTTTCTAATAATGCTACTTAACAGCCATTTGTTGTAAGAACAATCACCAAAGTTTTTTGGAAGTGAATCCACAAAGAATTAAATATTTAAAAGGTGAAATGTTCCTTATTTTAACATTAGCAAGATCTTTCTTTTTTCATTGTTAAGAAACACTTTAATAGTTTTAAAGCAAATGGTGATACAAGTAGAGTGCAGACTGCTAAAACTGTACTCCTGAGTTCAAAATTACAGAAAAATGTTTTGTAAATAGTTCGCAATTAAATATTCTCCCTTCTTAGCCCCCTACCCCAAATCTTGAATTTTTTCTCACAAAAATTTGGTCAAGAGTAGAAATATCTCCAGGCAGATGTATATGCCACATCATAGCAAGAATGATGAAGCACAACTAATGACTTTGGTATTAGAAATAGAAGGCAATTAAAATGTACTCAAAGTTATGTTAAGAAAAGCTTTCACTGAGTAATACTGAAACAGTCATAAAAGTTAAGAAAATACTGATATTAAAGTACAAATGACAATATTAAAATAGACAAAAGCTACAAGAGCTTCCTTAAAAATAAAAGACACAACACATGAGTAAGAATTGTTTTCTTGTTCTACTCATGAATTTTGGTCTTTATATATGTTCACAGAATTGGTTATGTTGATGTCTAGTAGAGTTTCTTACGACATCTGATGAAGTCTCATTCCAGCTTCAGATGGTGACTCTTCCCTAAGGAACCTCTTGATTTCGGTTACATCCTGGTCACTGCACAGTTTTTAAGCAGTGCAGCATTGCCGTGATTTGTTGAGGCATGAAGACATGTCCTGTGTGCAGTGCCATCCCCACGATGTGAACCAGAATGGAATTGAACACAGTCCGCTCCCAGGGCTCCAGCTTGTAGAGAGCTGTGACCAGCAGCTACTGGTAATAGAACCCAGGACATTAGCTTCCAGGCCTGTGCCTCTGGCATTGCAGACAAATGTCAGTCTGTCCGGCCAGCCTCTCCCCCAATATCTTCTTTTGCCTGAGCTGAAGATGATATTTAAGGTGATGCTTTTGGCTATTTCTGAGAGTTACTCAGTTTCATGGGAAATCTCCCATGTACACAGAAGGTATATATATTATTAAACTTTTGTTTGTTTTTCTCCTGTTAAGCTATCTTTTGTCAATATACCAGCCAAAGAAACAAGAAAGAAAGAAATGAAAAACATTTCATCCCTGCAGTGTCAACCCTCTCAAGCTTAGCACACAGGGCTGTTCCCTAGAGGCATCAACAGTGTCCCACGCTTCCTTCTTAAGGAAGAAAGCCTTTCCCTCGCACACACTCAGACATATGCTCATCCTGCAAAAAGGTATCTTAGTGTTCTTCCTGTGACTTCTCTGCTGATTACTTAATCTTTCTGAGCTGCAATTTCTTCACCTGCAAAATGCAGATAAAATAATGCCCACCTCACTATGTTATTGTGTGTGAGTTAATGTCCGTACGGTGCTCAAGACAGTGTGTTGAACCAGATTCACCTGACTGTGTTCTAAATATCCATACACACACTTTGAGTTCCCTGAGGGCTGGGCTTTTCCTTCTCTGCCTGTGGGTACCCTGTGCCTGGCACAGAGTAGCTGGTGATTTTTTGTACTTGGTGGTGAGTGAGTGAATTTCAGGCTGTGGAGGGAGGGGAGGAGGTGGTCCCCCACCACTTACAATGAGAAAATAGACTTCACATATGCTGGGAGAGGGCTTCCCAGATGGTGCTAGTGGTAAAGCCTGCAATGCAGGAGACATAAGAGATGCAGGTTCAATCCCTGGGTCAGGAAGATCCTCTGGAGGAGGGCATGCAACCCACTCCAGTATTCTTGCCTGGAGAATCCCATGGACAGAGGAATCTGACAGGCTAGAGTCCACAGGGTTGCAGAGTCAGACACACCTGAAGTGACTTTGCATGCATATAGTTGCTGGGAGATAGTATCTTCTAACTTTCCCTCCACAACCCCTACCCTAAGATTCAGGGCACCCCAGGAGGGGCATAGGATAGCTATTGATCTCATGATCCAGGTGAACCTCTGAGGCATGCAGAGGTGAAATGACAGTGAGTGGCAGAGTTAAGGCTTCTCCCCTTTTAGCACTCAAAATCCTGTGTCCCAGGGACACCCTTAGGTCTCAGGCAAACTAGAATGGTTGGTCACCCCAGATCAAGTTCCAAACCCTAGTCTCTGAGGACCCCCACCTCTGCCCTCCCCTGGGCCCATGTCATTGTCCCCAAGTATTTTAGTGAGTTTCCTGAAGAGGAAACAATGCTCTCCTGGCCAGAGGGTCTGGGCAGGTAAAAAAAAAAAAAATCATTCTCCCTCTTACTCTTCATTCCTTTTAAATAATTTTATTTATTTTTGGCTGTGCTGGGTCTTCATTGATGCACAGGCTTTTCTCCAGTTGTGAGAGGGGACTACTCTCTAGCTGCAGTGTGTGGGCTTCTCATCATGGTGGCTTTTCTCGTCATGGAGCACAGGTTCTAGGGACCATAGGCTTCAGTAGTTGCCGCTCCCATGCTCAAAGCACAGGTTCAATAGTTGTGGCACACGGGCTTAGTTGCTCTGTGGCATGTGGGATCCACCCGGATCAGGGATTGAACCTGTGTCTCCTGCATTGGCAGGTGGTGTCTTTACCACTGAGCCACCTGGGTAGGCCTCTTACTCTTTCTTACTCCAAAATCAGACTCACAGCACAATGCTGGGGCACATACAGACTTGTACATGCCTTCAACTTACTTTGACAGACTCACAGACACTCTGGGGACCAGACAAGGCAACCAGCCCCGCCCTCGGCGTTCTTAGGCTGCTGGGGGAGATGGACGCATGGACATGTGGCATTGGTCTGGTGGCTGGCCAGCTGGAAAGGGTCTCTGAAGAGCCGCCTCCTGACCTGGCCCCTCCCCTGCTGGCCTTCGGCTCCCACCCCGTCTTCCTCCCCTCCCCCTTTCCTTCACTGGGCCTGGTTTCCTCCATTAACCAGGGAGTGAGAGCTGGTCTCTGAGGGCCTTCCTGTCCCCGAGATCAACAACTCAGGGCCAACGGGGTTCTGGGAAATGCAGCCTCCAGAGAGGAGGCATCAGAGGCCAAGCCCTCCCGAACACAGTGAGGGCACGGCCCCGGCCTCACGTTCAAACAGGCTCATCTTCCCAGGCTACCCTAGCCCCTGCTGGCCTCATCCTCTGGGGCCGCTGTTGTGGGGAGCTGTTCTCTGCTGGTTCCCCAGAGGCTCTGGGGCAAGTGCCAGTACAGGGAGGGCCTGGGCTGGCCCCACACAGCCTGTGTGTCTCCCCCTCGCTGAGAAGACGCCCACTCTTGTGGGCCTGAGAGCTGCAGCCCTAATGTTGGCCTGGCTGTGGCTGGGCAGTCAGGGCTAAGGGCTGAACAAACACCAATCAGGCCCACTAGGCAGCCAGTCCCTCACTTGCAGCCACCATGAAGCTCCTTTCCTTCCCCCAGCCACGTAGTACACAGCAAGGCAAGCAAATGCAGACACGGAAGGCAAGGCCTTTTGGAGGGGGGGACTGGACATGGAGAAGGCACCCCCAGGCGCACTAGTTCCTGCTCCCCTCCCCTCTTATAGAAATACTCTCTCTCCATCAACCTCCCTATCAGCCTTGGTCAAGAGCAGCTTCAAAACAGGCAGTGTGGGTGGGTGGGGGGATTTCCCTGGTGGCCCAATGGTTAAGACTCTGCACTTCCAGTGCAGGGGCTTGGGTTGGATCCCTACTTGGGAAAATAAGATCCCACATGCTGCAGCTAAGAACCCAGCGCAGCCAGATAAATAAATAAAATTAAAAAAAAAAGACAAAAAACTGACAGTGAGAACCCAGAGCCAGCTCAGGACTCTCTTTTCTTGCTGGTTGACCCCAGGCAAGGCCCACACCCTCTCTGGTTTCTTTCTTCCTCTCCTGGCCCAGCCTTGGTGGCTCCCTTCCTTTATTTCAGCATCACAGGTTTGATAGGGACAGAATGAAAGGACAAAGGAGGTGATTAAATAGTTAATCCCACTAGGGAATTGTAAGTAGAAAAATATAGGAGACCCCTGTAAGTTAATGATTACTCAAGAAAGCAGGTTTGCTTAACCACAAAATCAAGCAGTCTTCCTTAACAACAAAACCATGCAACAGAAGCATGGGACATGCCCCAGAACAATAAAACAATGGTGGCATGAGACCCACACCCTGCCCAGTGAGCTCAGTAAGTTAATGATTCCTAGGACGTGCTCTCTACATGCATAAAAAACAACAATTTGTGGACCTAGCTTGATCACACAGGGACCAAAAAAACTCCCCTGCTCAACCTGGAGGAGGAACTGATGATGGAAACCTGATGTCTATGCAAAAAAGACCAAGATTTTCTCCCCCTCCCCACTTTTTCTTTGATTATATAACTGTAGCCCACTAAGTTCTCTGGGTACGGCATTTCTCACCTGCCCACTTGTAAATCTCACAGGCATCCTATTCTAATAAAATCACTTCTTATTTACCACTTTTAAAGAAGCCGCTTGCCAATGCAGGAGACATAAGAGACATGGGTTTGATCCCTGAGTAGGAAAGATTCCCTGGAGGAGGAAATGGCAACCCACTCCAGTCTTCCTGCCTAGAGAATTACATGGACAGAGAAGCCTGGTGGGCTACAGTCTACAGAACACAAAGAGTCAGACACAATTGAAGTGACTTAGCATGCATATCTACCACTTTGTTCTTGCTGAATTGTCCTCCATGCTGACATAAAGGAGCTCTTTGCCCCCCTACCCATGAAATGACACCAATAGGTTTTAGGTTCCCTGTGAGATGGAAATGATTAATGCAGGAAATAACATGAGAGTACCTAACACATCCCTGTCAACAGGGGGAGTACTTGGTGGCCCAGGGACACAGAGAGGTGCCAAAAGTCACAGGGGAAGTGGCAGAGGTGTTGGGGTTCAGTCAAGCCCCCTACGTGAGGAGAGAGCATGCATGGATGCTAAGTTGCTTCAGTCATGTCTGACTCATGCAACCCTATGGACTATAGCCCACCAGGCTCTTCTGTCCATGGAATTCTCCAAGCAAGAATACTGGAGTGGATTGCCGTGCCCTTCTCCAGGAGATTTTCCTGACCCAGGGATCGAACCGGCATGTCTCACGTATCCTGCATTGGCAGGTGGGTTCTTTACCCCTGAAAGTGAAAGTTGCTCGGTCATGTCTGACTCTTTGTGACCCCATGGACTATACAGTCCATGGAATTCTCCAGGCCAGAATACTGAAGTCGGTAGCCTTTCCCTTCTCCAGGGGATCTTCCCAATCCAGGGATCGAACCCAGGTCTCCCTCATTACAGGCAGATTCTTTACCAGCTGAGCCACAAGGTGTAATGAGGTCTGGGAGGTGGGATAAGGATGAGGACAAGACCAGGCATGAGGCGAGGCGTGGAACAACCCCCTGGTAGGTTACATGCTCCAGTCATTCCTTCACTCATTCATCTTGGCAGAGTCCTTGTCTGTTCTTGGCCCTATAGAAGGCAGTCCAAGGAAGAGCTGAGCTAGGAGCAGCTAGGAGCCTAGCTAGGAGCTAGGAGTGGCTTAAAGAGGGCTTTGATCCTCAGAACTGCGTTTTCTCAAAGACTAGACCAGGATCCTCTGCATCTGAATTACGAGAGCTTTAAAAATGCACATCCCAGGTCCCATCCCAGACCCATGACCATCAGCAGATCTTTATAAAAATGGTTAAGACTCTGCAATCCCAAAGCAGGGGGCAAGGGTTCGATCCCTAAGATCTAATATGCAGCACAGCTCAGCCAAAAAAAAAGAACAAACAACTTTGTTACTTTGGACTTGGGAAGTGTCAGAAATGCCAGAATTTGGGGGGCTTGGAACTTTCTAAGGCAAAAGTGGCAGGGACTAAATGGTGGCTGAGGTGGGGCAGGTCTGATGGCATTCCTGCATCTCAGTCTCCCCTCCCCCAAAGTAGGTGGGTGGTGCAGGTGTTTGGCTCCAGCTCAGGTTTCAGGCCCAGGAACACTTCTCTGAGGCTCTCAATCATCATAAAATACTCCCTTTGACCTGGGAGTCCCACATCTATAAAATCCTAAAGAAGAAATAAGCTCTGTGTCTGAACTTGTTCATTGTGGCCTTGTAATAATGGATAAAAAAAGTTAACTAAAAAGCACCTTACTGTTGGATGGTGAGGGAAAAGTAAGGGTGTGATCCTAGCTGAGCAACGATCCCCAGTCCGGGATATCCTGAAGGATGGTTGTGGGGATGCAGAGAACCACTGTTGTGGGGTGGTAGGAAGGCTGAAAGGGAGGAGAGCGGGACCCTGGGGGGTCAGATGGTCTGGTTCATATCCTGTCTCTGCCCCTTCCCAGCTGTGTGACCTGAGGCTGTCACTAAACTGCTCTGAGCTTTGTTTTTCTCCTCCATAAACTAGATGTCACAATAGGACCTACCTGCTAGGGTTATTTGTGTATTGAAAGAGTTAATACACAGAGTATCTAAACAAGCCGTGCCTGGAACCCTTGTGTTAGCCACTACTGTTACACTCCATAACAGGCTCTTATGGCCTAATCTGTGTCTCCTCAAATTCATCTTTTGAAGCCCTAATCCCCTACCACCTCAGAATGTGGTCAAAAATGTAGCATAGAAAAAAGAAGAATGTAACTGTATTTGCAGATGTGGCCATTACAGAGGTTGTTGTTCATTCACTCAGTTGTGTTCAATTCTTTGTGACCCCATGGTCTGCAGCACACCAGGCTTCCCTGTCCATCACCAACTCCCAGAGCTTGCTCAAACTCATGTCCATCGAGTCAGTAATGCCATCCAACCATCTCATTCTCTGTCATCCCCTTCTCCTCCTGCCCTCAATCTTTCCCAGCATCAGGGTCTTATCCAATGAGTCTGCTCTTCGCTCCAGGTGGCCAAAAGGCAAAAAGAGATGACAGAGGAAATTAAGTTAAAATGAACTTTATTTGATCATTTTTAATGATCATTTAAATGATCCAATTTAATCATTTAGGAATGATCATTTAAATGACCCAATATGACTGGTAACCTTGTATGAAAATAAAATCTGGGAGACTTCCCTGGTGGTCCAGTGCAATGCAAGGACCGTGGTTTCAATCTCTGGTTTAAGGGATTGAACTTACTTCAACAGCACAAATATTTTTTAATTTGGCTGCACTAGATTTTCATTGCTAGGCATGGGCTTTTTCTAGTTGTGGCAAGCGGGGGCTTCTCTTCACTGTGGCTTCTCATTGTGGTGGCTTCTCTCGTGGAGCAAGAAATGGGCATGAAGCTTCAGTAGTTGTGGCGCATGGGCATAGCTACTCCAAGGCATGTGGGTTCTTCCTGGACCAGGGATCAAACCTGTGTCCCCTGCATTGGCAGGAATATTCTCTTTTTTTTTTAAATTAATTCATTTTTTTAATCAAAGGATAATTGCTTTACAGAATTTTGTTGTTTTTTGTCAAACAGCAACATGAATCAGCCATAGGTATACATATATCCCCTCCCTTTTGAAACTCCCTCCCATCTCCCTCCCCATCCCACCCCTCCAGGTTGACACAGAGCCCCTGTTTGGGTTTCCTGAGCCATACAGCAAATTATTTTACGTATGGTTATGTAAGTTTCCATGTTATTCTTTCCATACATCTCACCCTCTCCTCCCTTCTCCTCAGGCAGGAATATTCTTAATCACTGTACCACCAGGGAAGTCCTAGGAACTTTTTTCTTTCCAAAATGTGGAATACTTTACAAATTTGCATGTCTTGCTTGCACAGGGGCTATGCTAATTTCTGTATCATTCCAAGTTTAGTATATGTGCCGCTGAAGTCAGCACCCTACACACTTTTAACACGATGCTTACCGCATAACAGCACCATGCTCCAACATTACATATATTGTCTCATCTCAATTTCTCAACCATAAGGAAGTTATATACTATTTTCCCATTTCAGAGATGAGGAAAAATGAGGATTGACTAGTGAGGGGGATGCCTTTCACTGGAACTAGGTCTTTGTGACTCCAAGGCCCTATTCAAAGCCTAGCTCCATCCCCCTTGGTGGTGCCCCACTCAGCCTCTGGCATCCCCGCCTTCCTCCTGGGACGGATAAGTCATGTTATTTTTCCATCTCTGTGCCCTTGCACATGCTGTTCCCTCTGCCTGAAATACTCTTCCCAGTACCTGCCTCTGACTCTTATCCAGTTCTCCCAAACAAAACCCCTCTATGTATTACCCAACCCTGCAGGCTTGCTCCTTATCAGGGCTTCCACTCTTTCTGTGCTTTATCATTATGATGGTATTTGTTACTTGTTGCTACTCTGGCATTTATACTTTACATTGTATCCATGTGCTTGCTGTACGATTCTTGAGGGCACGGCTCTGTCCTCCTCTGCTTTGACTCCTAATTCCTAGCATCAGGCAGCCCAGAAAGGCATCCAGACACACCAGCTGGCTGAGGTTAGGGGGTGAAGCCACCGTGTTGGGACTAGAGAGAATACTGCAGCTTTAGGAGTAGCTCCCAAGCAAAGGACTCCTCTGCCTCCTGCCTGGGGCCAGGGTGGTGAAGGCAGATGAAGGAGAGAGGCCCAAAAGAAAAAAGAAAAAAAGAGAGGCCCAAAGTCCCCACTCTTGGCATGAGGACAGGGATGCTGTGACTCCCCTGGGGATCGGAGAGTGGCCAAGGGGGAGGCCAGGGGGTTGGGGTCTGGCCCCCACACTCTCATTTTATTCCCTCGTGCCTGGGCATATCACACCATCTCTTTGGGCCTCAGTTTCCTTGTATGTGATATGGAAACAATGGTTGCTACCTCACGTGGGTGTTGGGAGGCTTAGATGTGGGTGGTGTACCTGGCAACGTGGGACACAAAGGGATCCATGCCAAACTGCCTGCCTGCTGGTGGTTGAGGCAGGCAGCCAGCCAGAGACAGACAGCTACACGCCTGTGGTCAGCCAGGAAGCCGGCCGAAGGTGGGGACCTGACTAGCAGCTGTGTAGCAACGGCATCCTGGCTCATACCCATTGGTGGCTGTGTGGATGGCTGGCTTAGAGGCTGAGCGAGAGGCTGGGTCAGAAGTGGCTCGGAGGCATGGAGACCAGGGGACCAGACTCAGGGTGAATTCCAGTGGGCATTCTCCAAGGGTGAGGTCACCACCACGAGGGGGGTGGCGGCGGGGGTCAGAGCCAGGACACAGAGCCAAAGGTAAGGCCCACTGCCTGGCACAGTAACAGACTCCTCCCATGGTGAGGTGCTGGGGTCCTTATTTCTATCTCGGGAAGCCTGGTGTTTCCTGTTTAACATGAAGCTTAGAGTTGGGGGAAGCTGGGGGAGGGGAAAAAGCAAAGCAAAGGACACTTCTTGAGCACCCGCAAGTGGGTCCAGCATGTTTAATCCTCATTCCGTGGTGATTATTTTTAGCCCCAGTTTGAAGATGGTGCAATCAAGCCTCAGAATGGTGGAAAACTTTCCCCCAAAGTGAAAGCAGTATAGCTAATGAGTGAGAACCCAGAGAAATTGGAATCAAACATATCTGAGTTCAGATCTGAGCTCCAACACCTGTTCATGAAGAGTTACTAAAGCTCCCTGGGCCTCAGTTTCCTCATCTGTGAAATGGCAATAAAGATAGTCCCTACCTCACTATGAGGACTCAGTGAGATGACGCATGTGACATCTAGCCTTCAAGGAGGGCTAGCCACCATTTTCCCCGTTTTGCTGCTGTGACAACTGAGCCTGAGACTGGTGAGGCCATGTGCCCAAGGCTGGTCTACTAGTGGATGGTGAATTCAGGACCTGAACCCAGATCTGATTCTTTCTTCCCCACTTACACCATCGTGTGGTGGCTGGTGGCGGCACCCAGCTTCCAAAAAGCTGGGGAAGGAAGGCTCCCAGATTTCCGGCAGAGCCATGTAAGCCAGGCTAGGGACCGGGTTTCAAGGTCACGCCTGCACCCGGTGTTCCAGGCAGTGGAGAGGAACTGCGACAGCATGCCTGGAAGCCCGGCTCGTTCACGGCATCCTGCTCTCTGCTGACATTGTTCTTTGGACGCTTCCAGCCCACGGCTTGCACGGGTTTCCTGTAGGTAGCCTGGCCAAATTACCTTCACTTACCGGAGAAGCCCTCCCCAGGCAGCTGGGGTAGGCACTGAGCTGCTGTGGGCCCTTCCCCCACAGGCAGCGCGTGCTGGGCTGGGCACTGGCACAGCCCCAACAACAACCCCTTGACCAGCAGGTCCTGACCCCGCAAACTGCCCTTCTCAGAGACACTGCCGGCCTGCTTGCTCCCCGCTCCTGGAGCCCAGTGAAGAAAAGGCTGTGATTCATTTCCATTCCATTTTATGGTTGGCTAAATTCAAGGCACTTGGCTTCAGGTCCCAGTCATCATAAACACTCTGTGACCTGGACAAGTCTTCCCCCTCTCTGCGCCCTTCTGAGGGTCTAGACGATACTCCAGACTCCTCACACTCTGACATTCATTCAGGGTGACCCACTGCCCCTTGCTCTGTTGTCTTAAAGCATAAGTGCTTCCCAGGTGGACCAGTGGTAAAGGATCCACCTGCCTGGAGAAGGAAATGGCAAACTACTCCAGTATTCTTGCCTGAGAAATCCTATAGACAGAGGAGCCTGGCAGGCTACTGTCCATGGGGTCACGAAGAGTTGGATACGACTTACCAACTAACACTAACACTTTCACACTTAGGATGGATTTTCTAGCTCCAAGTCACCCTTTGAGGAATTGCTTTGTTTTGTACTGCTTTGTGTAAAAATAAGGATTATTGCTTAAGACACAAGTAAATAATCCGCTTGCCAATGCAGAAGAAGCAGGTTTGATTCCTGGGTCAGGAAGATGCCCTGGAGGAGGAAATGGCAACCCACTCCAGTATTCCTGCCTAGAGAATCCCATGGACAGAGGAGCCAGGTGGGCTACAGTCCACGGGTTGCAAAGAGTTGGATACGATTTAGTGACTAAACAACAACCAACTGGGACTTCCCTGGTAGTCCAGTGGCTAAAACTCTGCGTGCCCAGTGAAGGAGGCCTCGGGTTTGATCCCTGGTCAGGGAACTAGATCCTACATGCCACAAGTAAAGATCCCATGTGCCACAACTAAAGTCAAATAAATAAATATTAAAAACCAACCAACCAAACAAAAACAACAAACTTGAAGTGCAAGCTTCTTGAGGCTGTGGTCACTTTCCCTCCCATGTTTAGAAGGCACCCACAATAGTGACCACCCTTCATCCATCCTAGTGCTTCTAAGACCTGCTAAGGCTCTTTGGTGCTTAGCAATCCTATTGAAAACAGGGTCTTGGCCTTTCCACTGATGTCACTTGGCACTCCGTCTCCTCATCTGTGTAATGGGAAGAATTGCCTGGCAGGGGAGTGGTAGGGTCACAGCAGAGAACATAAACTCTACAAACTCAAGCTTCCATCTCCACCTCCAGATCAACTGGGTAAACTTGGTATTAGTAGTAGAGGTACAGAGGCCACATCCCAGACGTCTCAGGGCTGAGAGGGTTTTGCAGGTGTCTATGCTTCAGAGGGGTAGGGGGTGCCCCCGTGGCTGCCAGGCCCTGCAGCTGCATGCTCATAACCCCTCTTTCACAGGCCCAGGAGTCCGAGGCACCCAGAGGGCAACAACAGTGGGGCCGGGGATGCAGAGCCAGCAGCGTCCCGGTGAGATCAGCGCCGTGGAATTAGTCAGACGGGATCACCCTGAGGATCTTGTGTGCCCAGCCAGTGACTCACACCACGAACAGCCTCACGGGCAGAGATGCCAACCTGGGAGGCAGCCGCTCCAGCTCACCTCACCCTGGAGCACACCTTTTAAGGACAGGGAGCTCCGGGCAGCACAGGGGCCCTGCCTCCACCCTGAGGCCTTTGCCAGCCCAGCTCCACACCTACTCGGGTTGGGTAGAGGGGCCAGTCCCTCATATGGGTTCAAATCTGGCCTTGTCACTTTTTAGATATGACCTTGGGCAAGTCAATTTCCCCAAACCGGTTCCTTCACTTGTAATATGGAAACACTTGCCTCACAAGAGAGGAATTAAATGAGGTCATGCACAGAGAAAGTGCTTGGCGAAGGGCACCTTTTAAGGAGTGGTAGTGGAGGCCAATGGCAAGGGAAGGGCCTGGGCTCAGGCATCAGGGTGCTCAGCTCTGAAATCGAGCCCCAGCCCTTACTTGCTGGGCATTTTTGAGTTACTCAACTCTGCATCAGTGCCTCCTGTGTAAAGATTGCTGACGCTACCAGCTTTGTCAGCCTCTTGTGGAGTTAGCATCACATACTCCCTTTTATAAGGTGAGGGGGGCAGTGCAGGAGCAGAGCCAGTCCAGGTGTCTGGGGGCTCTGTGTCCTGGACAAGGTCCCCAAGCTCCCTCTGTGGGTCTGGTGTGTGAACAGGAGCAGTGATGAAAATGCCCGACTTGTGGGGCTGCTGTGGGGGAGGCACTAACAGTGCCTGGCACCCAGGAAGCGTCTCTCAGCGCTGCCTGTTCTCATTCATCTTACACACTGCTCTTGGCCTTTCTCCACAAACGCCAGTTGCTGGTTTATTTCCCTTTTACATGCCTGTGACAGATTCCAGGCCGGCAGCCTTCCCAAGGCCACATGCCTTGCTTCTGAGCTAACCCTGCCCTCTGGCGCCCGTCACAGCAGACTTCCCAAGGTAGTCCGGGGGCTGACCCCTCAAAGACCCTGCAGTAACTCAGGTAGTTCCAACAGGGACACCAAGAACACGAAGAGTGCACACAGCACCCTAGGGCCAAGGGGAAGCACAGGCCTGCTGTCTAGCACCGATAGGGTGGGTATCTCAGCTGGCAGGTGAGCCAAAGGGTGGCTCGGCCACTGGAGAAAAAGCGATGGGCTTTGCTGGCTGGAAACCTGGTTTGCCTGGCACCCTCCTCCATGGGTTGAGAGAAGCCTGGGAACAAGAATGGGCGGAGAGCCTGGTCTCAAAGCCTCTTGAGTTCCTGCCCACACACAGGAAGGACAGCCCACCTCCTAATGGGCTGAGACGGGCATGGGGCCAGCCAGGCTTCCCGAAGGAGTGTGCACATAGGAGTGGGCACCCGGTTAGCAGAGGATGCCCCTGGGGATCAGTGACAAGAGCCCAGGCTTCAGAGGCAACCAGCTCTGGGCAGAAGCATGGGCTTTGCACCCCGAGAGCTTCCATGTCCTCACCTGCATAATGGGGACCACAAACTCCATTCTGCCTGACTTGTGCGTAAAGCTGTCCCCAGAAGAGCAGCCACCACTGACAACAGAAGTAGTCACAGGAATGGCTGGTCAAGGGCAAGAGGGTGTTGGGGGTCAGAGGGGGAAAACAGCAGCAGCCTGGGAAGGGGTCACAAGTGCTCCCAGAGCCCAGACAGAATGGAAGCTGGCGACAGTGCAAACCCTAGCTTTATTGGTCCAGTTTTTTCACAGTGAAGCCTAAGAGAACCGAAGGGCCAGCTGATGGTGAGGGAGGGTAGTGTCTTGAGCCTTCGAGTCAAGGGTCTGCAGGATGCCCACAGCCCAACACATGTCCGCTGCCCTGGGGCCTGGGAGGAAAGAGGGAGGGGTGTCTCTGGGGGGATGGGTATGGGCCCAGGGTCTGTTCTTCACTGTGGGAGGTGGAAGGGATCACATAAAGTTCTTTATTACAGATCTACAAAAAATGAGAGAATTACATGTATTACTCTCCCTTGTCTGGGTTTCTTTTTTCCTTCTTTGTCTTTTCACAATACAGCGGCAGTAAAGAAAAGTGCAGGAGGCAGGTGAGCCAGGCCCTGGGATTCAGATCAGAAGGGAGCAGGGAGGCAGGATGAAGCTGCTACTGCAGGTTGGCCCTGGGCTCTGTCCCAGCATCCCGGGAGCAGGGCCTCAAGCCCCAGAGGGAGCAGACTGAGCGGCTGGGAAGACAGCTGCCCCAGTTCTGCAGCAGCCCCGTTCCTCGGGTGGCCACCCTGGAGGGCAGCAGGTCACGAGCACGTGAGGCTCCTATGTTTAGAGGCCTGGTCTCCAAAGCACAGGCCCACAGGGGCCAGACAGAGGGAGGAGGTGGGAGGGACCAGCACAGAAGGGCGGTGAGGTCTGTTGGGGTCCCCCCGGGACCTCGGGGCCCCGGCAGGCAGGGGCGGTCAGGATGCTTCCCTGCTTGTCAGCCAATCAGTTTCTTCAGGAAGGCCTCCAGCTGGTCTTCATCCTTGATTCCCACAAACTTGTCCACCACGTCCCCATTCTTCATGGCCAGTACGGTGGGCACAGCTGACACCTGGGTGGAGAGGACAAGTCACTCAGAAGTGAGCTCTTCTCCACATTAGCCTCAAGCTCTGGGGAGTGGGCTGCTGGCTCAGGCCTTGAAGTGACTGCCTGGAGCCACAAGAGGGGCCCCCTCCCTTCGTGCAGAGGGACTTCAGGGCCTGGAGGCCCACCCGCTGGAGCAGCTTTTCCACTGCGGGCTCCCAGCTGTACCCTTCCTCCACCAACCGCATGACTGACTCACTGTCCCAGTGGTTTGGCTGGAATGACAGGAGAGATTAAAATAACCCATGCAGCTGCAGGCCCAGGCTGGGGGCGGGGAGGAGCTGAGGGGCAGCCTGGCACCGGGGAGACCAGGAGAATCCTGTCACTCTTTAGCCGGGGGCCTTGGCAAGGTCACACCACCTTTGGAGCCTTGGTGCCCTCTTCCGTGAAATGAGGATGAGTCTCGTTGGCGAAGCTTTAGGACAAGGATTAGAGGTTTGTATATAATGCTGAGTGGTCAGGAGCTCAGGCTCTGGGGCCAGCTGATCAAATCTTAGTCCATTTAGGTCTAGCCACTCCATCACTCTTGAGTTTTGTGTTTTCACCAGGAAATGGAGATACTTCTATTAGCGGGTACGAGGGCTGACTGGGGTAATCTAAGTAAAGTCACAGCCCTGAGCACACAGGGAGCACGCCACACATGAAGGCTACAGCGGGCACGTCACAAAAGTCGAACCCAGGGCCCCAAGCAAGCTCCTCTGGCTCCCTGTAATGATGGTTAACGGGGTCCAGAAATTCACTGACTCACACTGGGAGTGTGGGAGGAGGGGCTTAGCCTCTAGAGCTGATGTTTATTTATTAGGGGGCTGGACATTCCTGGCCTGAAGCGTTTTCTGAAGCTCCCCCAGGGAACCTGTATAGATTACATGGTACATAAATGAGACCGAAGACCTGCTCTTGCATCACGCATTTTCTGCTGCCTGGGCGCCCCGCCTGGTATCTGTGGGCATTTGATGAAAAAAACCATATAAACAGAACAAGATAAACACAGACTTTTCTTACATACAAGTTAACTACAAAGTAACAACAGTGATTTCTAAAACATACCAGGTTTTCACATATTTCAAGTGCGGTCCTGCTGGTGAGTCACTTGGGAGGCCAGACTTAAGATTCAGAATGTTCTAACTGTGTACATGGCAGTTACGAAACAGTTCAGGCCTGACCTGTCCAATCTCACGTCTCGGGTGCCCCCACGCACTGACTCTATGTGGTAGGCTGTGCATTCCTCTCCTAAGAGGCTTTATATGACCTTTGTATGACCTAGCCTTCAGGCCCCTTCAAGGACTGTCCTGGGGCTGCTGTGGGTGGCAACTGATACACTTCCCAGAGGCAATGTGCAGACAGACCCACTGGCAGTAGTGGGCTGACCACGTGTGTCCCTGTCATGGTCCTACCACTGGCTCCTGTCCTTGTCACCCCTGCCCCTGGCGTGGGTGACAGCAGGAAGCACAAGGGTCCAGCACGTGGCTGCCCGTTTGTGGGTCCAGAAGGCGCCCTCAGGATGCAGTCCCTGGAGGTGCCCCAGGGCCCGCACGTGCTGTCTCTCGCGCCCTCTAGTGGTCTGTGGAGGCAGTGGCCTCACACCTGGCAATTCTCCACGGAGCCCCAGAGGCTCAGGCACTAACTGATCCACTGTGTACTTGCTGGACCTCACCTGTCCTATGCTTCTTTAACTGAGATGAAACTGTATCTCAAGGTCCGAGGAGAGGTCTGATTGTTTTTTACAGGTCCTCCTTCTAAGCAGGACCCTATGCTCATTGAGGTGGCTTAGAGTAGACTGTTTTCCTCCAGAATTCTAGATGATCCCCTGTATAATCGCATTTGTGTAAAATCATGCACATGGTTACACATGCAGACTGTGCTGTAGCTGGGTGTACAGCAGACATGCTGCGGCTGCATTTTCAAGACAACCAAGGTCTAGTCATTACTTATCAAGGGAGTTCTTTGAGGTCTGAGCCTAGCCACACAGACACAGACAGACACACACAGAGCCAAGCTCTTGCCAGAGCAGGATCTCCCAGAACACTGCAGGGATACCTGGGCTATGACTGGACTCTCCTCACCCCCATGGAAGAGGAGGTGGCTTTGCTGACCCTAAGTTCAGCTCACAAATCTGGAGGGGCTGGTGCTTGTAAAGACTGCCTTAAACGGAAGTGCACAGGGCCTTGGTACATTATTCTGGAATGGTGATGTGAGTTTCAGGGGATTGTGGTAGAGCAAGAATTCAACTTCCCTCTCAATTCTGGCGCCACTGAGGCAAGCGAGGGGCCAGAGATGAAAAGATGCACTAAAATGTGCTGACTTCCTCCTGCTCAGAAAGCCACGTGGAGGTGTCCAGGCTTGGCTGAAGGCCCCAGGAACCCAGGAGGGGTAACGTGTGTATATGTGTCCCCACTCCACCCACACTGCCACTGTGCTTGGTGCCCTGCCTTGTCTTCTGTCTCAGCCCAATTTCCTCCACTTGTGAACTGTTAAGGACCTCCTTGGGAGAGGTGCAGCACCTGCTATTGTTAAGTCGCTAAGTTGTGTCCGACTCTTTGTGACCCCATTGACCGTAGCCCGTTAGGCGCCTCTGTCCATGGGATTTCTCAAGAAAGAATACTGGAGTGGGTTGCCATTTCCTTCTCTGGAGGCATCTTTCTGACCCAGGGATCAAACCCAGATCTCCTGCAATGGCAGGTGAATTCTTTACCACTGAGCTACCAGGAAAGCCCAATGACTGAAGTACTGTGTATTAGTTCAGTAATGCTGAAATACTATGATTCAGTGAACTGTCTGTGAGGTTATGGTAGTGGTGGTGGTTTAGTTGCTAAGTCGTGTCCGACTCTTGCGACCCCGTGGACTGTAGCCTGCCAGGCTCCTCTGCCCATGGGATTCTCCAGGCAAGAATACTGGAGTGGGTTGCCATTTCCTTCTCAACTGTGAGGTTATATGGACCATTAAAAAAATTTCGAACAAAAAACCCAAACAAGGTATCCCAAATGTTGGCAGTGATTTGTTTGGATGGTAAGGTTATTGCTATTTGGTTGTTCTGAAAATGCTGTTTAAAGGGCATTCTCTGTAAGATGAGATAAAGAATGAAACTCCATGTGTGAGGTGAACATCAGAAGCCCCAGAGGACAGCATTAAGGGTCAAGGTCCACACCCTGAGCCACTCTTTCTCTGAAGGGTCTGAACGATAGGGGAATGCCCAGCCAGAGAACCTGAGGAGGTGGGGAAGCAGAGGGCCCTCCACTTGGCCAACTCAGGGCTGTGTGTGTGTGTGTGGTTGGGGGGAGGCACACCCCAAGGCCCTGGGTGACTTTCCCTCCCCTCTCCTTTGGGAGATGGTGAAATTCTAGGGTGGACAGTTAATGGAAGCATAGAGTGTGGTAGCAGGGGAGAGGAATTTGTGCAAGGAAGGAGACGCACCCTGCGAGTGTGTGCTGGGCTTGGGGGTGGCAGAAGAATTTGGGGAGAAGTCCCTAATTCCCTGCATATGATTTAAAGCAGCTTCTCCAAGTTCATTCACCATTTGGAAAAGGCCTTCAGGCCTTGGAGGAAGCTATCCCAGGAGGAACTACGGATCCCTTAGCTAAGACGTCCTCAGACTCTCTTCCAAAACACCAGGTGTGAAGGAAGGAAAGGGGTAGGGGAGGGGTCAGGAAGAATCCCTGCGGGAGCTTCCTAAGCCAACAATGACCTGGCATCTGGTCAGCTCAGGACCTGGCAAGGCCAAAAGGCTGTGTCCGGGTGATATGGGCCCAGCAGCCATGAGGTCCCTCTATATGACCCATGTACTCTCTGGAAGGTGGACAGACAAGAGAAGACCCTACAAGAGGACCCCCTCCCCTGCCACATACTTTCCAGGCTTAACCACAGGACTTCAGGGCCAGGCCCTACGACACCAGGAACGCAGACTCCCGGCAATGCTGGCAAGGTGGTCCTGGGAATTCTCACCTCCCATGTGACCACAGCTGGAGGAACTGGGTCATCCCTTGTATTCTTATAGTTACCACAGCTCCTGGGACACGGTTGGTGCTTGGGATGTGTCAGCCTAAGTTCCATTGGCTGAGACCAAAGCTGTGGTATCAGGAGGGAGGGAGCCTAAGTCATGTGGAGTCTGTCCGTCCTCCTGGGGTGGCCAGATGCACCAGCCCTGAACTCACACCGGAAAGCCACACCCACTCCCACAGCTGCCGTGGGTCTTTGGGGAGGGATGGACAAGCAGCGAAAGCTGGGGCCCCCTAAATGGCCAGACCAGTGCCTCCCAACAGCGATCAGTGCGACAGCTGAGCCCTGTAAGCCGCTCTGTTCACCCAGTGCTGTGGGCAGTCTTACTGGGGTTAACATCCCCCCAACCACCTGCAGTCATCATCCGTGGCTTTGCCTGACCAGCATCTCTTGCCTTTGCCTCTGGTCAGGGCAGCCTGGCTTTCCTTGAGGGACCACTCCCAGCCCCAAGACTGGGGCCAGCCAGCCTATTTTCACCCCGTCCCCACCTATTTCCTGCCACAGGGACTGTGGAGGATAGGCATGTCTACTTGATCTGGTCTCAAGGGAATCAAACATGGACTTCCAAAGTCTGAGAAAGGGAGAGGCCACCTCTTTCAACACTACTACCAAGAAAGAGTGAAGGTTCACTATGGCCAGATCCAGATATTTCAAGACAACCAGAAATATGGATTTTCACATGAAATCTTCTGAGTTTTAAATATTAGCATCCAGTCCATTACTGGGAAAAAAAAACCAAACAACACTTCAAGGGCCAGACCAAGCAAGTCAGTGAGCCAGATGTGACTCACAGGCCACCAGGTGTGTGACCTTGGCTCCGTAACGACTGTCTTCAGCATGGCTATTCAGGCTCCTCCCAATGTGGCCACAGTCGGCCTTCCCAGCTGCCTGTTTGCTCACTCCTTGTTCAGCCCTTCACCCTGGCCAACCAGCCACAATGGACCACTCCCCGTTCTCCAAAGACAGTGGTCTCCATGGCCCAGAGGATGCCTCACATCCACATATTTCCTGCTCCTCTTCTTCCGGCCCACTATGCACCAGGCATGCAGGCCCTGATGTTCTCTGAGCAAATGTGTGAGACCCTGACCTCAGGGTCTTTGTAAAAGATGTCTGCTCTGCCAGAATCCACTTCCAAAGAGCTGCAGTGCTCATTCTTTACTCCTTCCAGGTCTCTGCTCAGATGGTTCAGCTTTTCAGTGAGGCCTTCCCTACCCAACCCTTTAAAAAAAGGAAACCCTCCCCACCCTAGGCCCAGCACTCCCACCCACTCTTCCTGATTTCTTTTGTCCCAGGACACTTATTATCTGAAATGGGGAACAGTGACCTGTGGCCCACAAGTCAAACCTGCCACCTGGAATTTTGCAAATGAAGTTTTGCTGGCACATGGCCTTGCCGGTTCATTTAGATTCTACTGTTGCCCTCGAGCTACCAGACAGGTGAGCATTTGCAACAGAGACCAATGTCTTACAAAGCCTCAAACAGGTACCATCTTGTCCTTTAGAGAACAAGTTTGTGGATGCCTAATCTAAAACACTAGCACTCAGGCTCCACGAAGGCAGGGACTCTGTCAGTTCTGTTCACTGCTGCATCCTCAGGCCTGAGTCACAGCCCTGGGATTGAAGGCACTCTGGATACATGTCTACTGAAGAAATGGACAAGCCAATCAAACACGGGAGAGCAGCTCACGTCTTTGTGTCTTTGTGCTCTTGGCCTTGCCTTCTTCTCTCTGCATTCTTCACAGCTCCGCTCGGAGGGTCCCTCTAACGTGACTCATTCCTTGTCCCCTCTACTCCCCTCCCTGCTCCCCTTGGGACAAGGAGCTCATCTTGTTTGTGCCAGAATCATGTACGCCTGGCACACTGCAGGGACGGATGGGTGAATCCATGAATGAGGGAGGGCCATCAACTTCCTGAGACTCAGAGGAAAACCTGGTGTTTGGGGTAATACATCCCAGTTCCTAAAGGTACTGAAGAGAGACAGGAGGCTCAGAGGATTAATGGAGTCACAGCTGCAAAGTGCTCTAAACCCCTGAGAGCTCTAGAAAGAATCAGGACACCCCCTTACTGACTCCCTGCTGGTCCCTAAGACATCTCCAGCTACCCTGTGGCCCCAAGCACCCCCACCAGTTGCCCTGAAGCAATCCCATACTGATCCATACCTCATACTCTAGGGCGAGGTCTGTGTGGTCATCGATATCCACTTTGGCCATCACTACCTTTCCATGCTGCTTGGCCACCACCTTCTCTAACCTGGGCCCCAAGATCTTGCAGGGACCACACCACCTTGGAAGGAGAGAAAGAAGCATCCCATCACAGAAGTGCTCGCCCAATGATCTATAGTTCTTTTGTCCTTCCCTTGTCCTATGTCTTTCTGCTGGACCCTCTCCCCTTGTCACCTCTCCTTACAGTGTGTGAATGTTAACCTGCAATGCTGACATGCTGGTTAATTACAGGAGACTCTGCAACTAGGGAATTTTCACAGGTCCTGGATTTCTAATAACACAAGCCTCATCCTAAGACTCTTAGAAGGTTATTTAGGTTATTAGGTTCTTTCACTAATTTCACCCTACCTAAAAGAAATTAACTGTATAGAGGAAAATGGGAGTTGAAGTTAAAAGGTTTGGGTTCAAAGACAGGCTTCCTAACCAATCAGCTAATTATTCTGAAGCCTCAGTTTCCTCATGTGAAAGAGACTGTGGGTATCAAAGCTCTGATGAGAAATTAACTAAGACGATGTGGATAAATGTGCTTCGTAAGCTGTGGAGTTACTTCAAACACCTCATAGCCTCAGAACTAAGGCAGCAGAAACCAGTGGCTAGGGAGTTTCATGACGTGCCAGTCACGGCACCAGGACCTCTTCAGCTTTTACTACTCAGAACCCTCAACACTGCAAAGGAAAAAAAAAAAAATCTTCCTAAGAAACTGAGGTCCATACAAGTTACGAGAATTGTGCAAGGTCTGGGACTGCATCCAAAACTATGTTCCAAGTGTCTTCTTTGAGGCCCGGGTTACTCTGTGATCCCTGAGGCCCTGGGTCAACAGCCATGACTGCACCGGACACAGATGTTCCCCTCGAAGTGGTAAGCCTGGGCTGTTATCTTTAAGTATGTGGCACTAAGGACAGTGGCTGGCACTCAATGAACAAACTCACCCCTTGCTTTCTAGGTGGGAAGCAGATGAGGGGTCAGCCCACTCTTCATCCATTTGGGAAGCCCTCTCTGGTGAGCTCACCAGACCAGGATGGCAGTAGAGCTCTGCCTTCCATGAATCCTTGGTTGGTGACTCCCATTTTATTCTCAGCCTTTAAAACCCTTCGCATTCAGAGATTCTAACGAATGAACTCACAACACCTAAAATCCCAGTCCGCAAGACTTTATCTCCTACCACAAGTGAAGGCAGGAAGGAACAAGGCCACCACATGTCCTGCCCAAGGCAACATGGTGAGTCAGAGAAAGAATAGGAAAGAAAGCAGAAGAATCTGTCAGTGGTTTGCCCAGAAGGCTTTCTAACTTTTAACTCAGGCTACACTGGTTCCTTTCAGGCTGCCCCATTCTGAGGGGTTTGTCCAGTAGTTTTGGAGTCAGACACCAAGCCAGGTCTCAAAGGTCCAGAAATGAAGAAGGTCAGGCCAACAATCAGAAGACCATAGGCACTTAAATATCCCTAAAACAAACTTATACAGCATTGGAAAGAAACTCTCTGCCCATGGCCTGCAAGTGTGGGCACCACTACAATTGTACTGAAAACTTTTTGCCAGCCCTTTCCAGTTTGGGTGGCAAGATATTAAAATAAAACTAACTCTCTGCAGGGTTCTGTATACGTTTGGTATACACCAAACGTCAGATGATGCTAGAGGCATGTTTTTCCTGATTTGGTTCAAGCTGAAAATGACCTGAGCCTCTCGGGCAGTGAGATACAGAATGTAAGTGCATCCAAGCACTAATCATAGTGAGTTTTTTAAGTTATTTTTAATTGAAAGATAACTGTTTAACAATATTGCACTGATTTGTGTCATACATCAACATGAAACAGCCATAGATATACAGAGTGAGTTTTGAAGACTGTTTACTAGTCTGTCTCCTATCAAACTACATGTAATCTTTGAGAAGGGATTGGGTCTCCTCAACCTTTGTAATGAGTCTACGTATGTTGTTGTTGTTGTTCATTCACTTAGTTGTATCTGACTCTTTGTGACCCCAAGTCCATGTATGAGAAGTATCAAATGGAGTAGAGACACAGAAGCCTTTCAATAAACAAATACCTGAATAAGTGATACCCCAGTCTTCCGCGAACCCCCAGGACTCACTGTGCATGGAAATCCACAACCACTGGTGTCTCACTATTGACAACTCGGTCTTGAAAGTCAGGTCCATCCTGGATGTTAAAGGTTGTTGAACAGACTCTGGTGGTGTATATAGACCGGGCTTGGCTGGGTGTTACTGTCAGGTAACCAGGACTGCGCTGTGGGGTCTGCAGGGCCCTGGAGGCAAGGGGTGCCCACCGACTCTGAGAGGGCTTCCCAGAGATTATGGAGGTCAGGAACCTCCTCAGAAGAAGTCGCTGAGCCATCTGTGAGGGGAAGAGGCAGGGACAGTGGGGGCAGTCAACACATCAGGAAATAATAATAATAAAAAGGTATGTGGGAGTACCGTGGTGGTGGGGGTTTGAGATGCAGGACCAGAAGTAAAACGCCGGAAAATAATACATAAGATGTCTGGAGTAGAGGTGAGTAAAGTGAGAATCAAAGGGAAGGAATCAATAGCCAGAACAGGTTAAAAAAAAAAAAAAAAAAACAGTACAAGAAAACTGGGTCGATAACCAACGAATCAGGATATTATGGAATTACAATAGAAGAGAGGGAGGAACCAATATTTACAGAGCATCCGCTAACAGTCAGGTATCTCATAGACATTATAGTCTTCCTAGGTCAACCTTGAAAAGGTTTCAATAACGGTATCACTCATAAGGATTCCGAGGCTCTGGTATATTGTGACATGCCCAAAGTACAGTATTAAATGAGAGTCAACAATGGAACCCAAGGCAGTTTGAGAAATTCTTACTCTATCGATTACTCTTCTTAAAAGTGTTTTAATGGAAAATTAAAGACAAAGAGAGGGTTGTCAAATGAGAAGGAAAGAGGAACCACAACAATTACGGGAGCAACGAAGAGGCATGGGAGGAGTGTGGGGGAACTAAAAAGGAGGGACGTGTGTGTAGAAGGAACTGGGGAACTGGACGCCAGCAGGGACCCCGGCTCCTCGGAAGGCAGGTTCCCCCCTCCAGGGTCTCCGCCCGCTGGGCCGCTGGCCCGCACAGGAAAACGCCCGCAGTGTGCCTCAGCCGCAACACCACCTCGTGCCACCCCAAGGGCCTCCTACCTCCCTGCAGCGAGAGCGGAGGGATGCACAGCGAGTCCCTCCGCACAGCTCAAGGGCACGTCTGTCGTCACTTCCTGAGGGGGAGGGCCTTTACCGTCACTTCCGGGGACAGGCAACCTAGAGCAAGTCTCTCCGCAACGCGAGGGAAGACGGGGGCTGAGCCTCAGTTGAAAACCGGAAGAGAAGGACTCCTGGAGGAAGAAACCGGAAGGGGGGCCGTTCTTTAGGGGAGAGACCGGGAGGCGTGTCTTCAGAGGAGGAACCGGAAGAGGCAGGCCGGCCGGAGGGGAGGAGCCGGAAGAGGAAGGGAAGGAGGAGAGAGCGTCCGCAAGGTACTGGCTGGAGAGAAGGGCGGGAGGTGTGATTCCGGAGTTTGCAAACTCTTGTCTTATCGGCCGTACAACTTCGACCACTCTTTTGTCTCATTGTCTCGGTGCTTCTTCGGAGCAAAAGAGGACGCTTTCTGGCCCTTGTCTGTCACAGACGACTGTATAACCTCAGGGTTTGGGGCAAGTCATCCTGCCCCTGGGGGTGCTTCAATTTCCCAATGTGTGACATGAAAGGCTGGACTTATTCTCCACCCAGGACTCTCAAGCTCGTCTCTTTGGAGTGCTGGGGAACTGGGCCCAGACTAGATGCCTGATGGTGATGTTACTTGGAGGGCTTGCCTTTGAGGCTCCACGTAAAGTGTGATGACCTGTGAACCTGCTTGGGCCTGTGCCTTGCTTACACATCGATTGTCACTGTCATGGATAACAGGGGTTTAGGCACGTGTGTCCCAGGCTGGTGTTGCAGTCACCCCTTGTCTCTCCTGCACCCTGTACCTTACCTTATGACCTGTTCTGTGAATACATCAGTGCCTTTTCCTTCCTCCTTGCCTTTGCTTAATTTGAATTTTTTTTACCCCCTCTGTCCACTAGGTAGAATACCTACTCATCACGTCTTCTTTGAGCAGCATTTCTTGCCTCCTCCGGTGCTTTGTCCAAAACTTTAACATGTCGCACAGTGTCTCTCTTCCATGAGATCATGTGCTTCCTGAGAGTTGGAATTTGTAGCTTTTACACATTTCCATAGGCCCAGCACCAACCTGATACAGTGCCTGACTCACAGAGAATGTGCCATAGGTGCTTATTAAACTGCCTATCTTTTGAGATCCCAGGGAATGGTTCACAGTCTGAGTGGTTATATGACTTGCCCAAGGTCGTGAAGCTTGTAAATTGGCAAAGCCCCATCTCTCACACCTCCATTTCAATCTACACTCCAGCCAGTGGGAATCATAATTACATAGTTTGCTTAAATGTCTCTTCCATGCTTGTGCTGTGTAGTTGCTACTCCCAATGACTGGAAGGCTTTTCTCTCTACTGTCCATCTGAGGAAATGCTGCCAGCTACCAGATTAGGCATCATCTCTGGAGACACATACCTGATCCTCTTCGAGTAGGGTTAAATTGCCTCCACTGAGCTTCCACAGGCCCTGTGCATCTATCAATCAGTCACCGCACTCGGTGCTCGAGATTGTTACTGTTTATTCCTCACTCACTGTGCTGTCAGCACCTGATGGTCTCTGTCTCTCCATTACTTACTTTGGAATACAGCTGTGTATTGTTGTGCATGTGTGCTCAGTTGTGTCCGACTCTTTGCGACCCCATGGACTAGATCCCGCCAGTCATCTCCATCCCAGCAAGAATACTGGAGTGGGTTGCCATTACATCCTCTAGGGGATCTTCCTGACCCAGGGATTGAACCTGCCTTTCCTGCCTTGGCAGGTGGATTCTTTACCACTGAGCCACTTGGGGATCCCCGGAAGGCAACTCTATGCTCACCACTATACCACCAACATGCCATTGCTGACTTTGGGGCTTGTCTCATCATAGTAGGTGCTCGGTGAATATGTGTTTCATGAACAAAGAGCAGGGACCCAAATCATACCTTTGACTCCAGATCCTATTTTCCCTACCACATTACATGGGCTAGTTGTGCCCTTCCGAAGTCATTGCCATGTTTTCCTCCAGCTCATCTTGGCCACATCATGCTGTTATTTGTTCTCTGTCCAACTGGCAGGTTCACTGGCTCACTCCCCAGGCAGGCAGGGCCACAACTACAGCTGTGCAGCGATCTTCCTCTGGGATGGGGTGATGACCTCCTTGGAATAGGTCCACATTCCCTGGTCAGCCTTCCACTAAATAGAGTCTCTTGTCTGTTGTGGGCAGGATACCAGGGGAGGGCATGGGCAGGCGTGGTCTCTTCCACCTTGTCTGACCTCTTGTTTTTGCCTCTGCCTCCACCTAGGACTGGAGCCAACAATAGTGATCTGTAGCAGGAGCCCAGGCCCCCTGCCTCTCCTGAGATCAGCATCCGTTGGTGCAGCTGTTGCTGTTAATGCCAGATGCCATCTGGCATGGGCGCTCCCATCCTGACTGTTTTCATTTCTGTTTTTCTGAATCTCCAGTGCTTTATCTTCCAGGGCCTCTTTGTTTAGTCGCTAAGTCCGACTCTTTGCAACGCCGTGGACTGCAGCTCACCAGGCTTCCCTGTCCTTCTAATTAACCCTGTTTAGCATTTCCACAGCATTTTCTAGAAGGCCAATTTCCCTGATTAATTTACATCCTGAATTCCAAAGGAGGACCAGTCCTGTTTATCCTCACTCCATAGTCACTGCCCCTCCGTTGACCTCAGGCTTCTCCGCTGAGAAATGGGAAGAATGATGCCTTCCTCATAGAGGGCTGTGAGGTTGCAAGAAAGATGGAGCACAGGGCCTGGCACGTTGTTAGTGCCTGATGAGTGAAGGTGTCTTCTTCCACCTGCAGGGTGAGAACCTGGGAGAGAGCTGCACTCACAGTGGGCTACAGAGGGGTTTCTCGGCCCTGTGGTGGTTCACCTGCTCAGCCAGAGCTGACCTGGCCCAGCTCTGCCTCAGTCACGAGGCAGGCTCAGGGCTCAGATGTGAGGGGAAGAGAAGGAAGCTAGGACTGGCAGTCTGAGCTAGAGTAAAGCTTCTGCCCTCTTACTTATGTATTGCACTGTTTTTCAACCTGTGGTATGTGAGCCACCCGTGGGTTTGAGAATTCAATTTAGTGGGTTGTGAAAGTGAAAGTTGCTCAGTTGTGTCCGACTCTTTGTGACCCCATGGACTATACAGTCCACTGAAGTCTCCAGGCCAGAATACTGGAGTGGGTAGCTGTTCCCTTCTCCAGGGGATCTTCCCAACTCAAGGATCGAACCCAGGTCTCCCACATTGCAGGTGGATTCTTTACTGTCTGAGCCACCAAGGAAGTGGGTTGTGATCAGCTTTTAAAAAACAACCGTGGGACTTCCCTGGAGGTCTGGTGGTTAAGACTCCTCACTTCCACTGCAGGGGGTGCAGGCTCAGCCCCTGGCCTTGGAACTAAGATCTCATATGCTGTGTGGCACAGCCAAAAAATAATAAAAGAAAATCAGACTTTTTCAGAGTACATTGCGTATTTTCAGTATTATTTTGTGAAATATTTCTTGGTATTATGTTGACATATCTGTGTGTCCTGCTGCTGCTGCTGCTACTGCTGCTGCTAAGTCACTTCAGTCATGTCAGACCCTGTGCGACCCCTTAGACGGCAGCCCACCAGGCTCCGCTGTCCCTGGGATTCTCCAGGCAAGAATACTGGAGTGGGTTGCCATTTCCTTCTCCGGTGCATGAAAGGGAAAAGTGAAAGTGAAGTCGCTCAGTTGTGTCCGACTCTTAGCGACCCCATGGACTGTAGCCTACCAGGCTCATCCCTCCATGGGATTTTCCAGGCAAGAGTACTGGAGTGGGGTGCCATTGCTTTCTCCGTCTGTGTGTCCTAGGTTGTGATAAAGAATGTATTTCTTACTGTGGATCATGGTCAAAGGGTTGGAAAGCTACCCACCTATTGAAGAGTTACCAAACACCTGATACTGTTCTGAACACCCTTCATGTATTAATTCATTTACCCTACAACCTTGTGAGGTTGTTACTGTTACAGCCCCCGTCTTACAGATAGAGAAAATAAGTCACAAAGAGGTTAGGTATCTCGTCCAGAGTCATCCATATAGTAGGAGGTGGAAGCTTAAAGGTGATGTACTTCTCCTGGCAAGGATTTGATTTAACCTGAGACAGCTGCCTCTTTCCCACCCACCCCTAGGACCAGCCGGCCAATCTCGGGCACCAGAGGGCAGTGTCAGGCTCAAACCCTTGCAGCTGGTGGTGAGGCAGGTGGGCAGCAGCAGTTTTCAGCTGTGGCTCTAAGGAGAGGCGCCCACACGGTGGCAGTATGGTCTCACAGCCTCCCCCAGGGCTGGCCACAGGATCACAATTACCTTAAGTCTTCAGGGGACAAGGCTGTGGTACAGGTGCCTCTCAGTGACCACGTGTTTGGGGATGTCATGGCTGAAGGGAGGCACCTTAAAATAAAACATAGAGACAGAGATGGTGGGTCACAGTCTAAGCTGATATTGAGTTTCTCTTCAGGAGGTGTTGCTCCTGGAGTATCTTTGTTTTTTGCCTTTTGTGTATTTTTTAAAGCGCTGTTGCAGAACAATTAGAATTGTGACTTATGTTTTGCAATTCGAGAAGCTGGTTTCATGTGATTCATGTTCTGTCACGTTTCCAGCAATTACACAATGTCCCCTCACCCCTTTCTGAATATGAAGATGATCCTGGAACAGTGACAGAACCCTTAACTCCTAGACTGGCAGAAGTGCCCTCCTGGGACGGTAGGTCTGCAGTGTCATGGCTGTGATGTGGTGGTGGGGGGTGGTATATGTTATTACCTCCCTTGCCCACCGCTGTGCCCTCAGGAGACACATACAGGCTGGGCACCAGGGCTCATTCTAGATTCCACTCGCTGTTGGGATGAGGCTCTTCACATGATCCTGTCTGGTCAGGCCTGGTGGCTTAGATTCTGTCTGGCAGGGCAAAACCTGCAGCTATGAGGTGCTGTGGAAGGGTCACAGACAAGGACCTTTCTTCTTGGCCAAATGCTTTGCCTCCTTCACCCTGTGGCACATTCCTCTTCCCAGTCTTCAAACAGGAGCAGCCATAGGGTAGAAAAATAAGCCCTAGGCCCCAATTTGAACCACAGCCTTCTTCACCAGCTCTGCCCATTACCCACTGCCTGACCTCGAGCACTTCAGTCAACCCTTCTGGCATCGTTCCTCATCTGTATGAGGTTCTAACAATGCTTGCTCCACAGAAAGGTTAAGAACTTTCATAATAATGAAATAATGGCCAGCACATCTGTGGTCCTTAACACATGACTTCCAAATGTTCTAGCACCTTTCATATTTCAACTCATTTTATCCTCACAGTAAGCAGAATACTGTTACTAGTCGCCTTTTACAGCAAAATACTGTTACAGTTGCATTTTACATTTTATAGGAGAGAAACTGAGGTCCTGAAAGGATAAATAACTTACCCTAGATCATGAATCAAGCAAATGGTAGGGCTGGGACTCACCCAGGCAGACTGGCCACAGGAGGTGTATGCTTAGCGCCTTAGCTCTACTATGTCTTTCTTGTTATCTTTAAATAAAACGTAGTGTGTAAATAATCTTTGAAGAGGTAGCCGTTATTGTAAATAGTCTTTTTTTTTTTTGGTACACTGTGTAGCTTGTAGGAAATTATTTCCCCCACCAGGGATCAAACCCAGGCCCCTGGCAATAAAAGCACTGAGTCCTAACCACTGGATTGCCAGGGAAGACCCCCAGACCTCACATCTTGATAGGAGTTTTATAATTTTTATTATTATTGTTAATTTTATTTTTTGCTGTACCACATGGCATGTGGGAACTTAGTTCCCAACCAGGAATTGAACCCCCACCCTCTGCAGGGGAAACTCGGAGCCTTAACCACTGGACTGCTAGGGAAGTCCTGTTGTAGAATTTTTGGCCATCTTTATTCTACCACAGCGTCTCACAGCAGAGGTTTCAGGGTGCCTCTTCTCCTGGTAGACTGACCTATTTTAAACTTAAGCATGGCTAGGGTTAAGGGGCTCATCTCATACATTTTTGTAGTTGCTCTATTTCTAACCTACAATGATGGATTATAACACTGTGAACATTTTGATACTACATTGCCATTTTTTTTTTTCTGTTGGTGGCACTCTTCTGCATCTAATTAATTTATATGATTTGGAATGATTTGAGAACTGGTCTGAGATGGAATATCTCAAAGAGATTGAAAAAACAGGTGACAGACTTTTGAAGGATTTTGCAATTGGCACTAAGCTTGGGGCTTTCTCCAGAAGAGCAGGCAAATCAGTCTTATTCATGTAGACTTGAGGGAGGAGTGGGACAGTCTGTTGGTCCTTTCTTCCCTGCTTAAATACATCTGTTGCATGCCGTTTTTTATTTTGGGGTTGATGGATTGGTCGTGTGATGTACTTGGATTAAATACTTGGGCTAAAGCATCTCATATATCTGCCCATCGACTTACTTTGTAGCAGATTTATGTTCCGTCTGGGAAGCCAGATTGAAGTCAATGCTTTTTTTAAAGCCCACAGCCTGACAAAAACCTTTCCCCCAGTCAGAATTTTTACCATATTTAAAAAATATAAGCATCTGCAGGGAAATGATGCAGGCTCTGGTTGCTTTTCTAGGGAAGAATCCAACGTGGCTTTTGGAGCTGATGTTGTAACTGATCAGAGAACTGAGGATCCTGAGGCTGAAGCCTCATCAGGGCTGATACTCCAGACTCCAGAGCTGTCCTCCTTTCCTCTTGAGTCATCCCATCCCACCTGCATCACAAGATGTCTGGTTTGGTGGAGTGGATTCATACTCTTCTTGTGGATACTTTTGTAGAATCAGCATTTCAACACTTCTCTTCCTTCCTGCGGGCTCACTTTCCTAGGTTTGGTAATTGTTTGGTCTCTTGACTTCTTATAACCCAGTGTCCACATGAAGGAATCTCATAGGGACAGTGATAAGGAGATGGTTTCTTTAATGGTGATTTAATATTTAGAAGATTTAATATTTAGAGATCCTTTAATACTTAGAGGATGCTTGCTGCTGCTGCTGCTAAGTCACTTCAGTCGTGTCCGACTCTGTGCGACCCCATAGACGGCAGCCCACTAGGCTCCTCTGTCCCTGGGATTCTCCAGGCAAGAATACTGGAGTGGGTTGCCATTTCCTTCTCCAATGCATGCATGCATGCATGCTAAGTCACTTCAGTCGTGTCCGACTCTGCGCGACCCTACGAACAGCAGCCCACCAGGCTCCTCCGTCCACAGGATTCTCTAGGCAAGATTACTGGAGTGAGTTGCCATTTGGAGGTGGATTTTTGAAACACCGCATCACTGACTTGCTGTGCAATAGTTTTTGGCCTCAGGTTCCTCATCTGTAAAATAGGAAGAGTGATATCTAGTACCTCTTAGAGTTGTGGTGATAATTAATATAGCAAGCTATTTCATGCATGTGTTACTTATCTATTGCTGTGTAACAAATAACCCCCCAAATTCAGCATCTCAAAACAACAAACATTATCTTGAAGTGGTCAGGAATCAGGAAGCCGCTTCCTGATTCTGGCTGGGTGGTTCTGGCTCAGGGTCTCTCGTGAGGCTGTGTGCGAGTTGCTGGCCAGAGCTGCAGTCATCCAAAGGTAGGCCTGGGATACAATGTGCTTCCAGGCTCACTCATATGACTGTGGGAAGAGCTCGGTTCCTTGCCACATGGGCCTGTCCACACTGGATGTCCTTTCAAATTCAACATGACAGGTGGCCTCTCCCAGAGTGGGGGACTCCTAGAGAGAGACAGAAAGCACAGTTTCTTGGTAGATGAATGCCACAGTCTTTTTTTATACCCTAATCTTGAAAATGACATCTTTTCACTTTTGCTGTATTTTATTTGCTAGAAATGAATCACTAAGTCCAACCCACACCCAACAGGAGGGGGTTAAGCTCCACCTCTTTGGGGGAGAAGTATCCGAGAATTTGTGGACATACCTTTAAAATCACCACACCAGTTCTGGGCATATAGTAAATACTCAATGAATGATTAGGTGTTATGATGGGCTTAGCAGACAAAGTCATTTCTTGGTGAGTTGATTTCCAGGAAGGCTTTAGGGACACCCCACTTTTATCATGCAAAAGGAATTTGGGGCTCATATTAACCCTGAGATTACATTCATTTTCTTGTCACTTGGGAGGGAAGATTCTTCCAGAGACTGGTGTTGTCCAGCTGGGTCTATCGGTCTAGAGTCTAGGAGAGGAGCACACACCACTTAAAGTTCCCTTCTCTAGACTGAGCACATTTTCTCCTCCGACACCCGATGCAGCGTCTTCTCAGCTGGGGCCAACGGATGATACTGCTGGCACCACCTGGACCAGGGGGCAGAGCACACGCCCTGCCAAGGGCTCCCAGCCCCTCCTGCTCCCAGCAACTTCACAGTCCAAAAACAGAGATAATTTTTAAAAATAAATGAATTTATTTCACTATGAAGTATAAACCCAAATTTGGGCAAAAGAGGAAAAAGAAAAAAAAAAAATCTCTGCAAACCTAATACCACCACAGTTTCCTTTGTATATGATTTTCTATTTTTAAATAGTTACAAGCAGTTGGAACTACACTTTCATATCCTGATTCTTGTCACTTAACTGTGTCACACATGTACTTGTATCAATATTATGTAGTCTTTTACCACTTTTTAGAGTTTTTGAGGGCTGTTTAATATTCATGGGCTGAATGTGCCATAGTTTACGTAACTATTCTCCATTTTTCTCATTTCATTCTGTTCTTAATATAAAACTTGCTTATTATTTATTTTTATGTATGTTTTCTGCCATAATTATTTTTGCCCATGCTTTTTGCCCTTTAATATTTATCATTTTCTTTAAAATAGGCATATTAGTTAGGCAGGATGGTTGTACCTAGAAATGTTAAACTTTTCCCCCTGGGGAATTACTCTGTTGCTTCTAAACTTGCAAAGTCCTTTCTTTTATTATAGTACCTCCTCTTCATCTCTAGTTTCTATATGGCTTTGAAAAATTACTCTGAAATTAATGTTGAAATATAATATGAAATAGGGGTCTAAATGAGATTGATTTTCTTTCCCAAGTTGGTCCAACATCACTTTTATTTACTTATTTAATTTTGGCCATGCCCAGGGCATGTGAGATCTTAGTTCCCTGAGCAGGGGTTGAACCTGTACCCCCTGCATTGGGAACTCAGTCTTAACCACTGGACCACCAGGAAAGTTCCAGTCCAACATCATTTATTGCACAGTCCTGTACAATCTTTTCCACTGGTTTGTAATTCCCTTTAAAAAACACCTCCATCTTAGAACAGGCTCTACTTCTGGCCTATTGTTTCATTGATTTGTCTATTTTGCATGTGTAACTTTATAATATTTTCAAAAAGAATGAATGGATGAAGTCAGGCCTTAGCTAGGAGAGGGACTTGATCTGGCTGGAAACAAGAAGATCTGCTAGAGGGCTATCTAAACTTTACAAGGAAAGAAACTGAGGCAATGAAGTAGGACACCATACAACACAATAGGAAATAGCAGACACCAAAGAGGCCATGCCTAAGGCAACGGGCACTCAGGGGCCAGGATTTACAAAAAAGGCCCTGGGGGCCGGGGAGGGTGGGTTGCTAGAAGAAAGCAAGATGTAGACAGGATTCCAGCCAATGCAGCAACATCTTCACAGGAAAAAGGAGTTCTCTGAAGCCAACTGTTAATTTACAGGAAAAATACCAGGAAATGTGTGTCTCATTGGCTGAGTAAGAGCCGAACCATGTCTTACCAAACACAAATAAGGCTGGTGATATTTTGATGGAATTAAGAACTTGGCACATGACGGGAAGAGCAGCAGATGTCACGTACTTAGGCGTCAGTCAACTATTCGTTACAGCATCTTGAGCCAGGGGCTCAGCCAGCCTTTAGTAACTGGGTAGGCGAGATGTATGTAACAGGATTTGATATTATGGGTACAGTCCTAATTAAATAATTTATTTTCATACTTTTTTTTTTTTAATTTTCTTTTTTGGCCATGCCAAGAGGCATGTGGGATCTTAGTTCCCCAACCAGGGATTGAACCCTCACCTCCTGCATTGGAAGTGTGAAGCCTTAACCACTGGACCACTAGGGAAATCCCAAGATTTATTTTTAAAAAAAAGTTTAGGAAAAGGAAGAGTGGACTAATGGGACCTGATTTTGGTTTACCTGTAAACAGTATGAAATACAGCAAATTCAACAGCCTGGGATTAGGGAGAGACCCTTCACTGAGAAGTTTCAGCTCTTTGCAAACTATGCCAAGTCTTGCCAGGGGGTAAACACCTCCTCCCTGATAGGCTCAGGCTTTTGGAGTCTCACTGTTGTGACTGCAATACCTGGAGCACAGACAGTGGTGCTGGGGGTAAGTGATTTTGGACCTGGCCATCATGAAGAAGCTGTTCCAAGAAAAGGGCAGTGGATCCGGAAAGCTTGTGTCCCTACCATTCTGAGTGGACACATGAGGGACTTACTGGTAAGAACCAGTGAGAAAACTATCACCTGTGATCCCGGGCTTTTGAGGAAACCACCATGATTATTTTCTGTACAAATGCTTTCCCATGGCTTACTCATCAGTGGAACTCAAATGCCTGATGAGAGAGTAAGAAGGGACAGATTCCTGGTGAGGAAGGACAATAAAAAAGCCAGAACAGCTCAGGGAACCAGAAACTACATTCATCATCATTATCTTACAAGCTCATTTATAAATGATTTCTTGCCCACGCTGAGCTGGGCTCTGTACGGAACAGTGGGGTGAATCACCTCCGAGAGAATCCCCACTGATAGCCAGCATGGCGACCATTTCACAAAACCTGATCTGGCAGGGCAGAGGCGAGGAGGTGCTGTTTGGAATGCCAGAGGGCAGGGGAGTAGGATGAGAGAGAGGAGAACACAGAGGGGGAAGGCAAGTCAGGGAGGGCAGTCCTGGGGAGAGAGCAGCTTGGCAGAGACCCGCTTAGATAAGATGGCCTGCAGGGAGCTGTCCTCTCTCTGCCCCCACTGGGATTCTGAAAGCAGAGATGGGGCGGGGGAGAGGCAGTGTGGTGAAGCAGGGCCAGCCTTAGGGCTTCCCAGACTCCTGGCTGGGACCCCGGGGATCACCTGCCCTTTCTCAGCTGGTGTTTCATCAGGGGCTAACGGCCCCACCTGCCCTACTTGGTGGAGGACCTTAGAGACTTTGTCTTAAAGTGCCTGCTACAACCCATATGAAGATGAGGGTGGATTGCACTTGTGAAACGCTCCACGGGTGGGCGGAATCCAGGGCCCCCGGAAGAGGAACACTGGGCACTTGATAGGGACGGAGCTGAGGCCAGCCTGGTGCTTGGGATGGCTGGCTTGCAGACAAGTCTGGCGTGGAAAGCGGCTCCCTTCCATCTGGCAGAAGATGCTGTCCCTGGACCCCTCTTCCCAGAAATCCCTGAACCAAACAGGAGGGGAGACCACTGCATGGCCGCCCTTTAGCCCGTCTGTGTCCTCCGTGTGGCTTTGGTGCGGTCACCGCGATGATCTGAGAGGGGGTCTTTGGCAATCACGTGGGAGCATGAAACTGCGGGGAAGAGGAAGGCTGACTGTGACCCTAGTGGGAGCAGCTGCCCATCAGAGCTCCTCCTTGTTGCTGTTGAAAGGCGAGACCGGAGGCCCTGGAGCCAGAGGGTGCCCTCCTGGCCCGTGGTTGCCAGGCTGCTGGTCGCTGGCCCCCTGGTGCTGGCCCATGGTGGCAGAGTCCCACAGGAGCCCGCTCTCCACGCCGTGCTGACGGAGGCTCTCAGTTCCCACAAGCCCCTGCATTCTCAGGTAGCCCTGCTGGCAAAAGGGCGGGAGCTTCTGGTGTGTTAGGGCGAACAGGAAACAGGACTCTGCACAAAAGTAAAAGGAGATAGGCTGAGAGCTGTGGGGACAGGCGCAAGGGGAGGGGCTTCTGATGCCCCAGTGGCCTCACTGCTTCTCTCCAGCCCCTGAGCTGGGGGCTGACTGTTCTGGGTATCTCATGTCTGACCTGGGTAGCCATGGACCCCATCCCTCCCTGAAGTTCTAAGACTAGGAGCCGCCTTGACATTATGGGGGAAAAAAGCTCCAAAGGAAAGAGATGGCCCAGCTCCCAGAGATGGGGGCCTGCATGCTGCTGTGTGTGGCGCCACTGGCGGGGGCAGGGGGAGCTCACCCATTCAGGAGCAGCCCCTTGGCCTTCTCTTCCAGGAGCCACCCTGGGGGGGCCGGGATCTACTGAAACCCGGGCGCCTAAAGCCTGTGCTCCGTGACAAGCAAAGCTCCCGCAATGAGAAGCCCACACACAGCAAAGAAGACCCAGTGCAGCCAAAAATAAATAAAAATTTTTTTAAAAAAAGCAAAGGATTAAACAGATGTGGGCTCAGGCTTCTGAGGGCTTTAGAGACAGGATGGGAAGATGGCGTATCAGAACCATCCTGACCTCCTGTCTCAGTAAACAGGCACATTATAAAGGGTGCTATAAGGCTCACATGATCATGCTGGGAGTGCTACAGGAACAGTATTTCCCACCTTCTTTCTAACTTCCAGTACAGAAGGCCCTTGGCAGAATGGGCCACAACCACCCTGAGCAGGGAAGACAGCAGATGTGGGAGAGGATGGAGGAGGGGAAGTGAGGCAGCCTTTTGGCAAGCACCCTCTCCAATGACATATGTCACCCCTTCTGCAGGGCGAGGGGGCAGAGAAGCCCAGCAGATCTGGGGCCAGAACTAGCAGCTGCACATCTGCTAAAGGGATGGAGGGGAAGCCCACCTCTGCCATCTAGCCCTTTGGGGGAGGAATGTTGCAAGTTCAAGGCAGTGATACTTGGTGACTTGTACTATTGAGTATATCTAGGAGGTAGGAGCCAGGAGGCTCAAAGGGCCTGTGGTGATGGACTTGTGGGAGCCAAGCCTCAGTGTTGGGAGCCATTCTGGAACTACTGCCGGGTGACAAAGTCACGGCACCACTCAAGAAGAAACTGCAAAGCGGTTTCTCTCCAGGATCGGAACCTTCCCTCCTTCCTGTTTCTATGCTTTTGTTGTGGCTAACTCTGTTTCATTCTTTGATGGCTGGAGTTGTAGCGGCTTCCATGATGAGATCATGAGAGTTCAATAAAAAGAAAAATGATCCCTTGCCCCAGAGAAACATTCCAAAAATGATTAAACCTACTGAGGCCCCTGACTGGTGGGTCCCTAACATTCAGCCAGGGAATAAGGCCATGATCATTTGGAAAACAAGCCCTAAGCCTATTGTGACCTGGCCTCATGAGGAAATTGTTATTGATGACTGGAAAACTTGGGTCATGTATCAGGGAAAGTTACAGAAACTAAGCCAATTGCCTTTTCCCCTCAAAATCTAAGCACAAATGGAAAAGATATATATAAATTGTATTGTAAATAGTTTCTAGGTAAACTGCAAAAGACTTCCCCTGCCAGAAATAGTCTTGTATTATGTGGGTAGATGGTAAACAAGCCACCACTGACAATGGCTGTACTATGAAAAACTTTGCCCTTAGCCACCGCTATAGTTTTTAGTCACTGAAGCAAGACGCTGTACTCACTGTAGTAGCAGGCTGTACAAAATAAGCAGATGGAATAATATGATTTATAGATTATGTTTCAGTAAAATAAAAATAGGTTTCGGGGTAAACATGTAACCAAAATGTGACAATAGACTAAGAAAAAACTTTTAACACATCTTAGAATCAGGGGATGTTGATCTAAATGGAAAAATATTGTAAGAATCATTATGTAGAAGATCATATGCTATATAAATAGAAACTAAAGCAATAAAGTGTGTGGTCTTTGGGCCATCAAGAAAAACTCTCTGTCTCTTTTCCTTTCGCCGACGCCGTTCATCCCTTGGGACCCCTGGACCAGCTGGAGCGGGACTCCGGCACCTCAGGGCCGGAATACACCTCCTAAAAGGTACCAGCATCTCTGTACTCCTAAAACCTCAAGAAATAGGCAGGCATTTTGCAGCCGAGGTCTCTAGACCTTCAATGCACGATTTCCTACAGAAGCATACTGTCAGAGCTGATGTCTGCAGGATGCTAGTACTTCAAAGCTGCTTTAGCTCTGCTCTCTGAATTATCCCTGCTGGAGAGTCTACATACATTTAGACTGTTAACTTCAAGTACTGTTTTAAGCCATCTCCCTTGGTACATACATTTTTTATTTCAAGGTGAGCTGAAGGACTCTTGCTCTCTGACCTGTAGGTCAAGGACTGACCATCTAACCTGGTCTGATATGCAACCACTGTTCAACAGATATTTGCTGAACAGAAAAAAGAAGTGGCTATCCTAGTAATTCGGAGAGTTAAAAATAAAAAAAGACAAAATTCTGGCTTGTTTCGGTCAGTTTTGCCTCTGAATCATGAGACTTCTTTTCCCAACTTGGGAAGAGAAGTCTCATGATTCAGAAGCATAACTGAGCTGTCTTCCAATTCACCAGTTTTCCCTTCATCTGTGTCTAATGTGCTACTAACCTTGACACTGAGTTTCTAATTACAAATTGATAATTTCCAGAAGTTCTACTTGGACCTTTCTCAAAATCGCCCATTCAATATCCTTTCATTCTATTTTTAGTAACCCCTTTTTTATTTATTCACAGAATCTATACATACTTTACGTCTCTCCGACCACTCCAATTCATACAGTCCCTGTAGGTTTGATCCAACAGTGTTGTTTCCGTTGACACTCTCGCATGGTCATTTGAGTTCTTATGTGTTAATGATTTCTGCTTGGGAGTTCATATTCCAGAGAACTTTATCTGTGGGAATTCTTCGAGGTCTGGCTTTAAAGTCTATTTCCTCACAGAAGACTCACACTGATACCTGTGATTTCTGCACCAAGATGACAGTGTGAACTTTGGCCCCAAACTCAAATGAATGAGGCCTAGTGGATGGAAATTCTCAAGGGAGGTTTTTCCACCCTCGCACTCTACACAGAGCCCCAAATCCTGCATCTCCTCTGTCTCTCCTGTGAGTGCTTTCTGGCTCCTAGCTTACCCACTGAGACCCTGGCTTTATTTGAGGTTTTCTGTACAGACCTCTTAGGGCTTTCCAGGTGGTGCTAGTGGTAAAGAACCCGCCTGCCAATGCAGGAGACACAGGAGATGCAGGTTTGATACCTGGGTTGGGAAGATCCCCTGGAGAAGGAAATGGCAGCTCACTCCAGTATTCCTGCCTGGAAAATCCCATGGATAGAGGAGCCTGGCGGGCTATAGTCCATGGGTTGTAGAAGAGTCAGACACGAGTGAGCAACTACAGACCTCCTACCCTGCTCCAGCCTCACCTTTCCATCCCCAAGTGCTGGTCCGTTATGCAGGCTCTAGACCCCTGATGACCAGCAGATATCACCTTCTCCGGTGTGTGTTTTGTGCTTTTCTTAGTGTCTGGCTTCTGGTGGTGGGGGGGTTTCCCGTATTTTCCTGTAAGTTCTTTAAAGAAGACATTTTACTCAGTGTCTGCATGCATGCATGCATGCTAAGTTGCTCCAACTGTGTCCAACTCTTTGTGACCCCATGGACTGCAGCCCGCCAGGCTCCTCTGTCCGTGGAATTTTCCAGGCAAGGATATGGGAGTGGGTTGCCATTTCCTCCTCCAGGAGATCTTCCAGACCCAGGGATCGAACCCACGTCTCTTATGTCTCCTGCGTAGGCAGGTGGGCTCTTTACCACTAGTGCTACCTGGGAAGCACTAGTGTCTGCAGGTGTGCTATACTGGGAGGGGTTTCTGTCAACATCGAGGCCTCCTGTCGTAGGAGACAGACGTCTCGGGTGTGGGTTTCCAGATGTGCATCCTAAAGTTCCACAGGGCACCGATCTACCTGGTCTTTTTCACACTCCAGCTCAGCCCCTCTGTCCTCCTGGGAACCTAACTTACCTGCATAGAAGCTTCGCAGATCGGTATCCAAACAGTTCTCCAGGAAGCGCCTCAGGGGCAGGATGTGCCCCACCGGGGCCGTCCAGTCCGTCAGGAAATCTTCCACAACGTGGTGGAGGGCCGATGGCCGCGGCAGCGGCCAGCCTGCCGGGCGGAACCTCACCTCCTGCTCTGTGGGGAGGAGAGGGCACCACTTCAGAGCCAGGTGCACGGCTTCCTTCCCAGAGCTGCAGCCCAGGTGCCGCCCCCTCATCCTCTCCTCAACTTCCTGACATGCCTCTGGTCAGCCGGTTCAGCTGTCCTTCCAAATGTCTGAAAGGCTGATGTGAAGGAGAGGGACTAGGCCAGGCTCATTCCTGTGCTGTCAGGGGGAGGAACTAAGACCAGTCACTTGAACTTGGTTTGCTTCTAAGACTTCCATGGACTGAGGTCTGTTGTGGCTGCTTTGAAACTGGTCTTTCTGTGAGTAGACTCTGGGTCCTGCCTCCAAGAGGTCTTAGGGCCTCTCTAGTCCAGTTTCCTATCTGGTGGGGTGCCCTTCTGTGTATCCCCATCACAGGGCACCAAGCCATGACCATTCTTGTACCAGGAAACTGTGAGGGGGCCTGTCCCAGCCCTGGCAGCTTTCAGGATGAGCTGCTGCTTATGAGTGTGAACCTGGATTCCTGTCACTTCTACCCGCTGACCCTACCTCTGCCCTCTGGAATGACCCCTAATTTCAGATCATCTTCTTCCAAGTGATATCAAGTTCAGAGGCAGGAGTCGTGTTCCCCAGGTAGGTCCCCAGGGCACCAAGTAGGTGCCCTGTCAGTGACTACCCTGTACAGGGCACCATGCTGGCATTCTGTGTTATCTCATCCATCCTCCTCTTACATGGAGGGTACCACTGCCACCCCATTTCACACACGAGCAAGCTGAGGCTCAGAAGGGTTAAGTAATGGTGCAAGGTCACACAGCGAGGGAAGGACGACCCTGGGAACACCGCCCAGCTCTCCTGCTGCCTTCCTGTGCTAACCCACTCCCGTCCCTTTGCTGTTCCTCCTAGAGTCAGTCTCCAGACCACCTTCCGTCCCCCACCTCACTCCAAGGTCAGCCTTCTCTGGACACAGCGACGACTGTCCGTCTTACTACTGGAGGTGATCGTGACACTCCACGTGTGGCCTGCTGTGGGTCAGAATCTGGGAACAGCATTTATCATTCATAGACCACTTGCTGTACGGAGGCTCTGGGCAGGGCCCCTGGTGTTCCCCCTTTTGTCAGCTGAGGGTACTGCATGAAGGCCCAATGGTGCTGGGGTCTGAGGAGGGCCCCAGCTCACCGGTGGGGAGGTGCCTGTAGTAGTAGATGACAGGATGGAGGAAGTTGGATAGCCAGGCGTCTTCCATGTGCCCCACAGAGCGGTCAGAAAAGAAGACGTCCTTGTCAGGCCCAGAGTAGTTCTGGCCGTACTCCATGTTGATGACAAAGAGCCCGTGCCTCGCCCTCCTTCCCGTGATCGTCTCCAGCTGCGCCAGCATCTGCATGGGGAACTCCTCCAGATACTCAAAGGTGGTGGCGTTCCTGGGGACGGGCACACGACGGGGGTGAGACCCTGGGTGCTTCGGCAGAGGTGACAGGAGCGTGTGTGCACATGCCACCTCTCCTTCCTAGAAGCGGCCATCAAACAGTATACAGACTCTGATCAGATCCGAGCATCTCACCTGAATAATACTAGAGCCTAGACTTACAGGTGTCAGAAAGCCTGGAGGAACCTGAATGGGTGTCTGGGGAAAGGGTGAGCCAGGCTGAGACCTGTGACAGAGAAGCCCTACGAGAGAGTGAAGGCCTCGGTGTGTTCCAGAGACAGGAAGGAGGCCAGTGGGGCGCCAGTGGGGCCCCAGTGGAGCTGACGGCGAGGTGCAGGAGAGGGAACTGGGGAGGTCCGCAGGGGCAGGTCTAGGAGGGCCATGTGTGCCACGATGGGAAAGTCTCCTGGCCCAGGAAGAGGGGTTGAGGGCCCTCAGAGGATATTGAAAAGGGTGAATTCCAAGTGACTCAAGTTTTAAAAGAATTATTCCGGCCACCATGTTGAGAGCAGGCCACCGTGTTGAGAGCAGGCCACGGGGGCCAAGGCAAGGGGCTGCTGTATCAGTGCAGGAGGGGGATGCTCTCGGGGTCCAGACCAAGGTGGCAGTGGTGGGGCTACTGAGAGGCAGGCAGGTTCTAAACACAGCTTGAAGGTAGAGTGGACAGGATCTACAGATGGTGTGAGTGTGGTGAATGGGTGTGAGAGAAACAGGAGTCAAGGGTGATGAGGGAGCTTCTGCTCCAAGTACCTCGGAGTTTGCTGCATGTCCCTCAACCTGATGTGCTGCTGCACTCAGTGGCTTTGGACCAGGCTGTTCCTTCTGTGGCTTCTCACCTGCCACCTGTCCTTTCAGACCACCTCCCCGCCCCCGCCCCCAGCTCTACTCCCTTCCCTTCTCCCATGGTCTCCTTCTAAGGGAGTGTCCTCTGTGATCTTCTGCTTATCACTTCATTGATAAGGAGCCGGCTGGCCCAGGGAGCTCTTAAAACCCCACAGGTGCTGGGTCATCTGTCATCACTGCAGGTCACTGCTTATGTGTTTAGTGTCAGATGCTTTCCACCAGTTACCTTTACTCCTTCTACAGCCCTGCAAGGTTGATGTTATTAGCTCCATTTTGCAGATGAGAGAAAGGCTCAGAGAGGCTAACTAACTTGCCCCAGATCACACTGGTGGAAAGTGGCAAAGCTGCTGTCACACCCACGTCTGTCAATCTGTCTGTCAGTAGAGCTTGTGGTGTTGATTTTCCCCAGAATAGCCCAGTCCCCTCCCTCTCTGCCACCCTGGCCCCCAGCCTTCTCCATCTTAGGAAGGAACCGCTGGGCTGTTCCACACATGCAACAGGAAAAGAAGAGCAAGACAGGGTAGGGGGGCAGGCAAGCAGGGATGGGGGCAAGAGACGGGGAGGACGACTCACTCCTTCAGCAGGACCACGTCGGCCAGCACACTGAACATCTGGTAGAGCCCAGAGGCCTCGTTGATGCGCCGGATGATGGCACTGGCCAGCTGTGTGATGGGGTGCTCGGTGGAGGGCCAGGCCACGCCGTGGTGGCGCTGCTCCAGCAGCCGGTGGATGGCACGCACTGAAACGGCCAGAAGGAGAATGGCAAGCTGCCCTTAAGATGTTACCTTTCACCTCTGGGAAGACGCAGGGTCCCCATCAGCTCTGCACTCAAGACACACTCGTGTGCACGGCTCCGAGAAGATGCCTTTAGAGCAGGGTCGTACAGGTTTTTTGAGAAGAGCTGGAGGGGAAGTGTTTCTGGCTTTAGTGGTGTCTGTCAGGTGACTCAATTTATGCTCTGGTGGGACAGCAGCCATAGAGGACTGCAAAATGAATGGGCGTGGCTAGATTTGGTCCCCAGGCCTGAGACTTTCTGCTTTAGGCCACCTGCATGTAAAAGTCCTGCCACTGTCACCTCACATGTGACATGTCCACACCAGACCCAGAGCCTTTCTCTGCAACCTCTCCTCTCCCCATAGCCCCCATATCTGTCAGAGACTCCCTGATGGAGGACCTCTGATGGCTCCCTCTTCTTCACAGCCAAAATCCAATCTCAGTTCTACTTTGAGATACTTGGTATATTTCTGGAAGGATAGAGAAGAAACAGTTATCTCCAACAACAGGGAACATTTTCTGTGGACCTGGGGCTGCCCTTAACAGCTGTGACACTGGGGCACCCCACATAGCTGCCTGCCTCCTTGAAATGAATCAACACAACACCCAAATCCAATGATGGCAAAGACACAGACAATTCATGTGACAAGAGACTCAGTCCGCCAACGGTCACAGGAAAGGATGTTCAGCCTCGTGAGACAGACAGAAACCTGGTTCTCTGGAGGAAACAAGGTTAGGCTGAATTTTGTGAAAGGCTGAGGAATTACACGGCTAGGGGAGTGGGGTAGGAGGCCTGACAAAAGGAGCACAGGTGCAAAGACATAAAACCTTGAAAGAAATGGGCGCATTCTGAAAAGGAGGTGAGGGCCAGGCTGGGCAGCTGAGCTGGTGCTGGCCTGTATGAAGCTCTGGACACCATACCGAGGACCTGGCTGGGGAGCCCCTGGAAGGTTTTTTGTTCAAATAACAGTGTTTTGGTGGATATCAGAGTGACTGGATGGGAAGCCAGAGAGACCAGTGGCAGGAAGACCGGTCAGGAGAGACAAAGAGGCCTTGAGTCAGGCAAGTGAGGCTGGGATGGAGTGACAGGGGAAGGGACGGGCAGGGCTCCCAGCAGGCCCTACCTTCTGCAGCTACCATCTCTCGTCTTCTGTGGCTTTCCTCTGCCTTGCTGTTTTCTGCTTGTCTCGCTGGGAATCTGTTTCTCAGCTGAATGATGAGCAAGGTTGGACAGGATGTACTGTGTACAGCTGCACTGCCCCTCCCCCTAGGTGGGTCCTCAGCCAGGAATAGTGACCACAGGTCTCAGTGGCCTGTCCACCCAGAACTGTTTCCCATTTGCCTGAAACTCAATGGTTAGCTGGGAGCCTTTGAGTCAGACAGGTGTGGATTCAAATGCCACCTCTGCTTTCCATTGGCTGGGTGACTTCAGGTAAGTGACTTAAGTTCTCTGTGCCCCCATTTCCTTCTATGAAAAAGGAAACTGAAATAACAAGATCTGTCTTATGGGGCTGTTTGGAGGATTAAGAATGTGAGATAGGTGGGGCTTCCCAGGTGGGTCAGTGGTAAAGAATCCACGTGCCAATGCAGGAGGCACGGGTTCAATCCCTGGTCTGGGAAGATCCCACATGCCTCGCAACAACTAATCATGTGTGCTGTAACTATTGAGCCTGTGCTCTGGCGCCTAGGAGCCACAACTACTGAAGGCTAGGGACCCTAGAGTCCGTGCTCTGCAACAAGAGAAGCCACCACAATGAGAAGACACACACAGCAACTAGAGGAGTAGCCCCTGCTTGCTGCAACTAGAGAAATGCCCAGGCAGCAATGAAGATCCAGCACAGTCAAAAAAAAAAAAAAGGAAAGTGATCAGGAGAAAGATCAGGGGATGGGGGAGGCAAGAGAGAAGGGGAAGGACCTGCCAGGACAGTGGGTACAGGGAGGGTGACGTGCACAGGAGTGTGAGGAGGGTTTCCTGCTGGGGACACAGCTGGAGAGAGAGACTCTTCCTATTCCATGTGTGTGTCTCTGTGTGTGTGTGTGAAATCTGCAAATATTTTGGTAAACAGACAGTGAACACTCTCTCCTTGGTTTTCTTCCCCGACAGCACGCATGGGGTATAAAATATATCATCTAGAAATCAACAGCAAAACATGATTCTTCCCATGCCAAACTGGAAGTAGAATGAAATGCAGAAACTAGCATCAAGGCAAGTGAGGCATCAAATTAGATGCAGAAACATCAGGAAGAAGGACCCTTATGGTGTTTTTATGGTCAAATTAACTGGCCCATATAACACTCGTCATGCAATAAAGCACCCATCAAATGGGCTACCCAGAGCGCAGACAAATGGCACCATTAGTACCAAGAGTTTTGAAAAAAGAGCTTATATAATCTAGGTGCCATTTTTAATGAAATTTGTTGGTACCCAAAGAGTTTATGTGTACATAACGCTTCCCAGGTGCACTGCCTCCAGGAATTACCTTATTTAGTCCTTACCATGGCCCCACGGGGAAGAAAGTTCACCTCATTTACCTCTCTGATGTCAGGGGAGGGCCCACAGAGGCTTAGGGAGCTTATGGAGCCTCACAGCCTGAGACCACCCATCTATTCCTGCAGGTGAGCTGTCCCCAAGCTCAGCATTACTGCCAGTGTAGGTACTTCACCCACACAGGGCTGACGCATGGAGCATGCACCCCCAGGTTACACCTTATCTGGGACTTCTTTAGACCAGCGGTCCCTAACCTTTTTGCACCAGGGACTGGTTTCGTGGAAGACAACTTTTCTACAGACTGGGGGGGTGGGGGTGGTTTTGGGATGATTCTTATAAGGAGCACACAACCTAGATCCCTCGCACACATAGTTCACAGTAGGGTTTGCACTCCTATGAGAATCTAATGCCGCCACTGATCCGACAGAAGGCAGAGCTCAGGCAGCACTGTGAGCGATGGAGAGGTCCTATAAATATACATGAAGCTTTGCTCGCTCACCAGCCGCTCACCTCCTGCTGTGCAGCCTGGTTCCTAACAGGCCACAGACTGGTACTGGTCCATAGCCCAGGGGTTGAGAACCCCTGCTCTAGACATATCCTCAGACCATGAAAATCCCCTGCTGTCTGCCCTAGATGGGAATTTATGACAATCAACTGCTGATAAGCAATCCCTTTAAGACTGCTCTAAGGGAATAAGGCATGTGTTTGCAAACTCTAGGGATGGTTCTGTCTGGGGACAGCGGCCCTCTCTGCCGGGCTCACCTGTGTATCGGAATCCATGGATGAAACCCCCAGCAGATTTCCGGTAATCCACTGAGTGACTGGCAGTCCCCAGGATGAAGAGGCCCCGGCTCCCTTTGGATTCATAGCTGGCTCTGACCAGGGGGTACTTCTTGCTGAGTTCACTCCCTGAAGAGAGTCGGAGTGACCTGTGAGTGGAGAGGGCTGTGAATTAAAATCACTGCTGTGTATGAAACACTTTTTACAGGCCTGGCACTGAGCTAATTTAAACCACACCCCAACCCTAGAAGGCAAGTATGATCATGTCCATTGAACAGACAGAATAACTGACCTTCAGGGTAAAGATGTGGTGGGGCAGAGACACAACCAGGACTCTAGCCTGACTGGAGTCTGGGCTCTGGGTCCCTGTGTGACCTGACAGGAAGATCAGTTTAGGCCCTCTGGTGTCTCCTTGTCCACCCGGGGCCTGGACCAGCGGGCTTTGCTGAGAGATCTAGTTCCTCCCCTCCATTTGGACTCACTTGCTGAAAATGGAGAAGTCAAACTTCCAGCCCAGGCAGCGGATGACACGGTCGTAGGCCACGCGCATGGCAAAGTTGTCATTGTCGTCCTGGGGGAGGGGGATGGCGTCGGAACTCTGGTTGCCTGCCTCCACGAAGAACTTCAGAGTGATGTGGAACTTGCCCTTGTGGTCTTTCACTATGGCCAAGTCTGTCAGGTCGGACTCGAGCAACCCGTCCAGGGACTTCAGCTGGTAGGTGTCCAGCAGGCCATTGTTGATGGCCCTGGGGCCCCAAGGGAATGTCAGGAGAGAGAGAGAAGGGTCTGTGCTGGGTGAGGGAGACTCAGAGGCAGGGGTGCTTGGTCAGGCGGGGGGCAGGGCGGCTCTAGAGGGGCTGGCAGCACAGCACACACAACACCTTCCAGCATACCTGAGGTCTCCGACGTAGTGGGTGGCCCAGGAGAGCCGGACCCGGGAGCGGCTCAGCATATGGATAAAGTTGGTGACACTGAAGATGTTCTCTGCTGTCTCAAAGGCCGAGTTCCCCCGGCCCAGGATCAGCACATTCTGACCCACGAAGTCCTTGGGATCCACGGACACGGACTCATAACCATCCACATATTCGGAGCCAGGGAAGTCCACCTGGTTGGGGACCGACAAGCCGGTGGCCACAAGAAGGACGCTGCAGGTGGGGGACAGAAGGAAGATGGCTTAGCCTCTCAGCTATGAGACCACTAAGTAAAAAATCCCTCTTTGGACCTGCTGCCTGGCTCACCAGCCCCACCCAGACTGCTAGCTCCTAAAGGAAAGCAGGTCATTCATTACCTACTTCCTGACCTGTCCTAGCATATCTGACACTTTACCTCAGCCCCTCACTGAATGATCCACTGGGTATAGTTTGCTTTTAACCTTTCTGGGATTATACCAAACGTGAGAATCAGTTTTACTTTCTGACTCTAGAGAGGGTGACACCATGAGAAACTAAATAATTCACTTAACTTTGAACACAGCAGCCATGCCAAGTACCACCTTCATCATGAAAATGAAACTAGACACTCTCCTTTCCCCTTTCTTATTTCCCTGGCAGATGCAGAATCTGCTGAGTGGTGATTCTGTACGAGTCCTTGTACTAAGTACTTTCTGACTCATCTCACTGCTCAGAGCAGGTCTGCGTCACTGTTATTTGGCCTGTGTTACAGGTGAGGAGATGCCGGCTCCAAGTGGGCCCAAGGCCTCCATAGCTCCTCAGATAGCAGAGCTAGACTCTGACCACAGCCCAGCCTAATTTCACAGTTCGGCTCTTTCTGCTGATGGGGATTACAATCTTGTGGTGGGCAAGCCAGGAGCTGGACCCTGCCGGCCTGCAGAGGAAAGAGTGGATAACAAGATAGTTTCAAAAACAGGAACAGGTGGTCTGGAGAAAGGGCCTGGGCAGCCCCCATCCCCCCTTGTTTTCTGAGCTGTCCACTGGCTCATATCTGACTCCCCTATACTGTAGCACTTCTAAGTCCTAAGATTCGAGGGTCCAAACTGACCCCGCTCCCTAGGCTGTAACAAGCAAGGAATAAGGCTGGGCCTCGGGCAAATGGCTTGAGAAGATGAATTGTGATGGAGCACCTGCCTGGGGCCAGGTGCTAGGCTGACAAACAGGAAGGGAGAGTCAGTCTGGTGGGGCGTTAAGAACACAGGTTTCAGAGTCGGAAAGACAAGTGCAGTCAAGTGGCTGCTGCTGCTGCTGCTGCTGCTGCTGCTGCTGCTAAGTCACTTCAGTTGTGTCCGACTCTGTGCGACCCCATAGATGGCAGCCCATCAGGCTCCCTCGTCCCTGGGATTCTTCAGGCAAGAACAGTGGAGTGGGTTGCTATTTCCTTCTCCAATGCATGCAAGTGAAAAGTGAAAGTGAAGTTGCTCAGTCGTGTCCGACTCTTTATGACCCCATGGACGGCAGCCTACCAGGCTCCTCTGTCCATGGGATTTTCCAGGCAAGAGGACTGGAGTGGGGTGCCATCGCCTTCTCTGGCAGTCAAATGGCAGCTGCTACTTATTAGCTGTGTGACAGAACACTAGTTACTTAATTTCTCTGAGCCTCTGTCACTCAAAATGGGGATCAGTGAACGTCCTTCACAGGGTCCTTGTGAGGATTAAACAAGCACGGTAAAATGTGTAACTCTGAGTTGGGGTTGTCTACACAATATTAAGCTTTCTCCCAAGCCAAAGCAAGCTAAAGCTGAATGCTGGCAGCACTGCCTGTTGTGCCTGGCTCTCATTCAGTTCTGAAATCCTACCGAGCCTGGCTAACACTTACTGGACACTTGCCAGCATTTCTCAGAATGAATTTTGGGGAACACAAGTTCTAGGAGATGCGCTACAAAAAGGGTTTTGTAGGTGCATAAGCTCAGATAATGCTGAATACTCTACCCAGTGTTGGAGCCCTTCAGTGAATGTGATTTAAGACTGAAAAATCCTGGAGGAAAGAAATGGTCAGAATTTTCAATTATCTTTGGGCACACACATTTCTAGGAAACACCTGAGAAATGATGGATGAACTGAACCTCTGTGCACTGGATTTCAGTGGGAGCAAAGATGGGGAGGGGGCTTCTCGGGTGGCTCAGTACATAAAGAATGCGCCTGTGCAATGCAGAAGACCCAGGTTTGATCCCTGGGTTGGGAAGATCCCCTGGAGAAAGAAATGGCAACCCACTCCAATATTCTTGCCTGGAGAATCCCATGGACAGAGGAGCCTGGTGGGCTACAGTCCATGGGGTAGCAAGAGTCGGACATGACTTAGTGACTAAATCACCACCAAAGATGGGCTGAAATGCCCTTTTCCTCCATTTCTCCCACGCCTATGGGCCAACCAATGGGTTTTCTTCCTCCCAGAAAGCCCCCAGCTTCAGCAGGTAAGCTCTGCAGCCAGGTTCCTTACCTACACTGGTATGCCTGGCCCCGGTGGTCGGTCAGGATGAAGTAATGGCCATTCCAGGCCACGCGATCCTTGTTCAGAGTGACGTGGGCAATGGTTGTGTTATACAGCACGTGAAGACCCAGCCGCTCTGCAAAGTCGCTCAGGTAGCGCACCATGTCGCTGGCGTCGGGATAGTAAGCCTCCGAGTAGTGTCTGAAGAGCAGCCGGGGGTCGTGGCTGAGCAGAGAGTTCCAGTCGTGGCGCAGGTTGAACTCGGCATTGGCCTTTCCGGTGTACCGCTTGTTGATGCTGATGAGCTTGCGGTGCCGTGGGTAGCGCGTGAAGAAGCTGCCCGGCCCCGGGGCGCGTTCGAACACCACGTAGTCCCTGCCTGCCCTTTGCAGGAAGTAGGCCATCTGCAGGCCCGCGGGCCCGGCGCCCAGGACGCAGTAGTCCCGATGCACGGGCGCCCAAGCCTGGGCAGGGCGCAGGGAGAGAGCCAGGTGCAGGGCGATGGTCAGGAGCAGCCCCAGGGCGCCCCACAGCGGGGCGGCGGCGGAGAGGCCCATCCTACGGCAGACCAGAGGGGTGAGGCCTCGGACCACGCTAGGCCCCTCGAGGCTGGGGGACGGGAGCCAGAACTGGGGGCCTAGAGAGAGGCAAGGGCTTGCCTGAGCGCTCACTGCGATTTAGGGCGCAGACAGAACCCAAAGACCTCTGACCTTAACTGCCCCGACTGCATCGTTTCTAGCTCGGATCTGGGCTCTCTCTAGGAGTCCCGAACCTCTCCATCTTCCTCAGGACCTTACTTCCCAGGAGCGCCGGACTCCTTACTGCCATGGTAATAAAAGGGTGGGTATCTTCCTCAATTTCCCCTAATTTCAGGGGTGCCCAACACCCTCCTAGGGCCTCCCGAGGCCAAACCCTTGAGAGTCCCGTCTTTTTGGCCTCGCCCCCGCGCTCCCGGCTCCAGCCTGGAGGAGGATTGGGCTGCACGGTCCTGTCCCCCGCCCGCGCCCGGCGCCCCAGCCTCTTCGGTCACGTGACAGGGATGCCCCGGCACACCTGCCGCGGAGCCGCGCGAGGCCACTCTCCTGCAGACGCGCGGCATCCGGGAGCCGTTCCCCACGCGTGCGCGGTGCCCATGCCCGCAGCTCCCGCCTCCCCGCCCGCCGGCCCACCGCGCGCACAGAGGTCGAACCTCCCAGCAGCTCCGGAGACAGCCCGCAGCCGAGTCAGGCCGCAGTCGGCCGGCCCGCGCCTCCGCGGCGGCCCCGCCCCTCCAGCCCGGCCAATGGCAGGGGGCAGGGTCACGTGGCGGGGCGCGACACGCCGGGCGGGGCTGGCCGGGGCTGGGCGCCGGGATGCCCGCGAGCGAAGCGCACGTGCTCTGCCGCCGGCTCGCACCCGCAGGGAGGGTGGTGACGGGGCTGAAGATCGAATCTGGCAAGGGCGCGGAGCTCTTTAAAGCTGTGTCTTTCCCCTTGTAAGGGAGGCACGGGAGCAGATGACTTTGGGAGATAAGCCCCCGTGACACTTCATTAATGTGGGCAAGGAGTACTTGCTACCCAGTACTTTGAAACTGGAAACCAAGTTGGTGAAACCAGGACCAGTAAAGCAACTAACGAGTTTTCGCTACAATGATTCAGTCTATCCTTCACTAAGTAACAAACAGGACTGACTTATCTTCCATCAGAAGAGGAGGGCTAGGGGCTGTGTCCAATATAATGTAGCTGACTAGCCAAATGGAACTCAAGAGGGGTTTGCTTAATTAAGATCATAAAGTTGAGAACTGCGATGTGGAATTAACCCTCCCCCCCCATTTATACTCCAAATCATGAGCTCTTTCCAAACTTTTTATTAATTTATGAAGCCCGTTTTATGTGCTTGACATCCATTAACAATTAATTGTCTATCTAAGGAAGAAATGGAGAATTTTAATTGAGCCAACCTAAAGCTGGCTTAAAGCTCAACGTGCAAAAAACTAAGATCATGGCATCCGGTCCCATCTGCTGCTGCTGCTGCTAAGTCGCCTCAGTCGTGTCCGACTCTGTGCGACCCCATAGATGGCAGCCCACCAGGCTCCGCTGTCCCTGGGATTCTCCAGGCAAGAATACTGGAGTGGGTTGCCATTTCCTTCTCCAGTGCATGAAAGGGAACTTCATGGTAAATAGATGGCGAAACAATGGAAACAGTGACAGACTTTATTTTCTTGGGCTCCAAAGTCACTGCAGACAGTGACTGCAGCCATGAAATGAAAAGACGCTTGCTCCTTGGAAGAAAAGCTATGACAAATGTAGACAGCATGTTAAAAAACAGAGACATCACTTTGCTGACAAAGGTCCATACAGTCAAAACTATAGTTTTTCATGTATGGATGAGAGTTAGACCATAAAGAAGGCTGAGCGCCTTTTGAACTGTGGTGCTGGAGAAGACTCTTGAGAGTCCCTTGGACAGCAAGGAGATCAAACCAGTCTATCCTAAGGGAAATCAACCCTGAATACTCATTGCAAGGACTGAAGCTGAAGCTACACTACTTTGGTCACCTGATGGGAAGAGCTGATTCACTGGAAAAGATCCTGGTGCTGAGAAGGATTGAGGGCAGGAGGAGAAGGGAGAGACAGAGGATCAGATTTTTAGCTCGCCTCATCGACTCAATGGACACGAGTTTGAGCAAACTCAGGGAGACCATGAAGGACAGGGAAATCTGGTGTGCTGCACTCCATGGGATTGCAGAGAGTCGGACGAGACAGAGTGACTGAACAACAACAAAGGACTATAACCCAGGAGACAATCTTTCAGAAAGCTCTGAGGGCTGTAACGAAGGGGTAGGGGAGGGAGGCCAGTTTATCTGTGATTCTGATGAAGGGACATATGCAATCAAGCACACGGCTTCGTAGAAGGTTGTTGCTCTTCCGGAGGAATTAACAGCTTAATGGTTTTAGTTCTCCTCTTAAGTATGGGAAGATGCAAGAAACTGGGTTCAGGAATTTTTCTCTTGAAAATATCTGTCTGAAGGCCGGTCCTACCAGTTTTCCTAGAGCACAAAAGTGCCTTGTCCGAATTCTCATCCTGAATTCCTCTCGTGGTATATGTAGGTCATCAAGTGGCTAATGACTTGATTCTTGTAGAACTGGGTGGGAGGCTATATTCCTTATTTCACAGTCCCTTCCCTTTCAGTCTTAATTTTGACCAAGGTTTGAGAGGTATTCTGTGACTGATATGGCTCGTGGTGATAGGAATGCTCATTCCCAGGCCAGGCAAGGAATCACTGATAGGCCATTCAGTGTGTTATTACTGGACTGGGCTCTGTTAGTAGTAGCCAAAAGCCTCTGGATCTCCCATCTTACTGACCTGTTATGGTTCAGGTAATGATTCCCTCTAGTTTCTTCCCATTATCTATAGACTATCATTGACTTTATAGCACTGTGTATTTGTTGTAGTAACCTAGTCATCAATTTTTATTGGTGGCTCTGTCACACATCTGGTTGTGCAAGAAACAATATTCTTGAGGACACGGGTTCCATCTCTGGTCGGGGAACTAAGATCCCATATACTGTGGGGCAACCAAGCCTGTGAGCCACTACTGAGCCTGTGTGCTTAGGAGCCCACGAACAACTCGGGAGAAGCCCACAGGCTTCTCCAAACAGCTTGCGTGCCACAACTAAGACCACCAGCAACTTAAAAAAAAATTCTTGTAAAGTAGGTAGAATATGTGAAATATAGCTAGCAACATTCTTTCCAAAGGAAGTATTTAAGCTGAGAGCTTTCATTAGGTACAGCCAAGTAACTCCCCAGGTCATCTGACCAGTTCTTTCTGCCCCCATCGCTGTCTTTAAGGAAAATGGCACATTGGCGTTGTAGATAAAGTTCAACAAAGATGTCTGCATGTACAAAGCAAGTGGTGGGTCATTGTGACCCCTTACAGGACTGAGAAATGAATGTTATCTCCTAAGGAGTTCCATGACTGGCACCAGAAGAAAAATTGAACTTTATGGTTGGACAGGTTATTTCTGCCATTGGGGACTTGTGGTTAATGCGTAACATGGAAACACAATGCACACTAGAGGGGAGGGAGGAGGTTTTCACCTTTCTTGTCTTGCCTTAAAATGGGAATTTTTAGGGTGACCCTGAACCCCATTCAAGTGAACTGGATGACCAGGGCTGGCTTTCCCGAGGTGAGATGTGAATCCTGAATGAGATTTACCTGCACAGAATACAGTGGATCTATGAATAAAGTAAGAAACTCAAGAGCTGTTAAGTAGTCCTGTGAGACGGGGCTGAGGGTTCCAGTGGGAAGGCAGCCATGGTGAGTTTGGAAAAACACTGGTTTTCCAGCTTTTCATCACTGAAACTTCTCTAGAAAGTCTTTCTTGAGCTCTCAGACCTAAGTACCCCCTTAGGAATGCCATTTATCTATTTTTTTCCTAGCGTGTTATTAGCATCAGAGACAAGTTAGAGTAGAAATGATCTTAATCATTATAGCGACCTCAGGGCTTCCATCAGTATCTGACATACAGGAGGCCCTTAGTAATTTGTTGAATCAACACTGAAAGCAGACAAAAGTACCTAACCAAAAATGAAGCTATGGAGGTCAACTTCTTAGTAGTTATGAAGATCATGAGAATGGGTGTGGACAAATAATTAAGTACTTAAAACTGCTGGTCTTATCTTGTATCGGGAAATTAGGACTGATAAGGTATGGCTTCCCTAGTAGCTCAGTTGGTAAACAATCTGCCTGCAGTGCAGGAGACCTGGGTTCGATCCCTGTGTTGGAGGAGATCCCTAGAGAAGGAAATGGCAACCCACTCCAGTATCCTTGCCTGGAAAATCTCATGGACAGAGGAGCCTGGTGGGCTTGCAGTCCATAGGGTCGCAAAGAGTCGGGCATGAATGAACGACTAACACTTAACTTACTTACTTAAGGTATGGCAGGGCCTTCAGACTAGGCTGAGCCTGGACTGTAGGCTGCAGAATGCTACCGGTTTTAAGGGAGGACTATTTACAGCCATCAACTTGGTGGAAGTAGAGGACAGATGAAAGACATGAAGCAGGTGGAGGTTGCTGTTAAGATGTTTTTGGGCCACTTGCTCCAGCTAATCCTGCTGGGTTGCATCCTGGTTTGCAGGAGGCAGCTTGGGGAGTACAAGCCCAACCTTGAAACCCCACACTGGTCACACTATAATGTGAATTTTCTAATGCTCCACCTACACTGAAAACTCCCCCAAGAAGCACACCTAACTCAGACAATGAAGCCCAATACATTTTTGCTTGCTTTCTGAGGCTCAATTATTTTGATCAAAATTGTTAAATTTAGGACTGCTACCCCAAAGTGGAGCCAGTCTTCTCATCTGTACAATGGCATCACTGCCACCAGCATCACAGTTCTGTCAGGATGAGATATTTATAGAAAACACATAGTACCTGTCAGGGTAAATACTTCATAGTGTCAAGGACAGAACACTGTCCACTTAGAAAAAGTTCACATACACTGAACATCTGTAGCTCTGATTTGTTCATGACCCAGTGCTTTGAGGGTGCCAGCCTGAGATCACATCACCAGCCCACACCAAGTCAAAGTGAAAGTTGCTCAGCTGTGTCCGACTCTTTGTGACCCCATGGACTACACAGTCCATGGAATTCTCCAGGCCAGAATACTGGAGTGGGTAGCCTTTCCCTTCTCCAGAGGATCTTCCCAACCCAGGTCTCCCGCACTCAGGCAGATTCTTTACCAGCTGAGCCACAAGGGAAGCCCAAGAATACTGGAGTGGGTAGCCTATCTCTTCTCCAGGGGATCTTCCTGACCCAGGAATCGAACTGGGGTCTCCTGCATTGCAGGCAGATTCTTTACCAACTGAGCTATCAGGGAAGTTTATACAAACCATTTCAATCAACACCCTGTGGAACATCCATCAGGACCTTCTGAAGCGGTCTCCTTCACAGCAGTGACCTCACCTCAAGCTTCAAAGACTGCCTTGCTTCATCTTTACAGTGATGTGTGTGTCTCCGGGCAGCAGCTGGGTCTGGCATGTAGCCAGCTTGTGCTTGTGAAATGGACTTCCTATGGGGACCTCACAATGGACCTCACTCCCTGGGAAAGGATAATTTCAAGGGGTTCTAAGAACAAAAAACCCCAGGGCATTCACCTTCTAGGAGGAATGTAAAACTACTAATACTGAGAACAAAGGAGGGAACCCAGATTATGAACTCCAGAGATACTCTGCTGTGTCTCACCCTCCCTCTCTGAAGGGCTACTCGGAGAAGGAAGAAGGGCTGTCAGTCATAACGTAGGCACAGATGAAGGTAAGGGACTGAATAGAATTTATTTCAATGGCCCAGCTTCAGAGAGCAAGAATCAGACACACATCCCACTAGGTATTCAGGGTCCTCCAGGCTTGATGGAATCACAGATGCCAGTTCCACATCACTGTCTGGTTTAGGCTTCTTCCTCTGAAACATAAAGGTTACATCAAACTGGTGAATCGCTTATGATTTTCAACACCTTCACTCAGAAGTGAAACCATTCAGATCCTCAGAGGACTAACAGGTATTTTCTTCAGTCACCAACCAGTGAAGCAGGTGAGAGAATGATTTAAGGCCTAGCACGAACCTGGAGCATGGTTCCTCCCTGGGACCAGTGGCTAGTATCAGGGACTTCTAGCACCTTCCTCTAGACATTTCTTTCCTGCCCTGACTCTCCTCCCCAACCCCGTCATGTGCTCTAAAGTCTCTGGAAGTGGCTCCTGGAACTAGACTGAATGCCATACCAAGTGAAGCCTCAGGGAATTCATGGAGTTTTCCATTGAGGTTAGAGGACTGAGGCTGCAGCGCTTGGGCCGCAACCAGCCCACAGCTCACGCCAGACTTCTGAGGGAGGCTTGCTACACACCTTCTTCTTCCTCTTCCTCCTCCTCCTCCTCCTCGTCGTCCTCATCGGAGCTGAAGGTGCCGTCAGGCAGGCTGTAGACACGGATGACCTGCTTGTTGGGGTCCTTGAGGATGAGGTACTTGCCCTCCTCCAGCTTCATGCAGATGTCGATGACGCAGCGCAGGATGCCCCAGGCGTTCTCCACGCTCAGGTTGATCTGACTGGCGAACTCATTGGGCTTGAACTGCTGGGTACCCAGGATGACATGGCGCGAGGAGTCTTTCACGTGGTACCGGGACACATAACTACCAGGGGGAGGAGTGTTAGGGTGGGGCCTGGCTGGCACAGATCACGTGGTACTGGGACACGTACTGGGGGAAGGCGGGGGGAGGCGGGTAGGAGTGTTAGGGTGGGGCCTGGCTGGCACAGATCACGTGGTACTGGGACACGTAACTGGGGGAAGGCGGGGGGAGGTGGGTACGAGTGTTAGGGTGGGGGCCGGCTGGCACAGAGACCCCACTGTGCCTGGGATTGAGTTATCAGTTAAATGGCGGCCTCGTGCTTGTCCCAAGAAAAGGGAGAAAAGGGCAGCCTTGGTCTCCTAACCCGAAGACCCCTCCTTTCCGAAGATGAGCTCCCAGCTCCTGGGCAGGAATCTCACCCAAGCTTGAGGTACTCGGATCCGGCCAGCAAAGCACAGCAGGTCCAGCGGGCCAACTTGTAGCTGTTGTTCTTTAGCTCGGTGGCAATGACAGCCCCTCTCTGAGAATCAAGCTTCTGTCGCCAGTCAACGCCGTTACAGTGCTGTGGGAGGAGGGCCCCGGTTACAGGCGCCAAGGCACCATGCTGCCTGTGGACTGCTGGCTCCTCTGGTAGAGAAGAAGGTCCCTAGTGGGCTTAACCAGGGAGGGGCAAACCCACAGGTAGAGGAGAAGGAAGACATCATCTAAGGGGCCGGGTCTCTGTCACTCCCTTGCACAGCCTGCCACACAGCTGGTGCTCAATAAACTGTAACTCCTCTCTTCACAAGGTCTCAACCAGACCAGGACACATACTCACCCATGTTAGAAACAAGTGCTATACAAGTGTTTATCACAAGTGGTGTGGAGAGGAAGAGTTTCACAAGGGAGTGTGACAGCTCACCCGTGGAGAATACTGGCAGAAGCTGGAGGTAGGGGGATCTGAGAGGGACAGGGAGGAGATGGACTGGTTTAGTGTGGAAGCCCACAGAGGGAGGGGAGGTCAAGTAGGTTTGACCTGATGGAGAGGGAGTTAGGGAGGTCAGTTAAGAGACAAATGCAAAATAACAGGCATCATGAGTAGGGTCTTGAACTAGGGTGACATCAGTGAAACCCAGGAGAAAGCAATGGCAACCCACTCCAGTATTCTTGCCTGGAGAATCCCAGGGACGGGGGAGCCTGGTGGGCTGCCGTCTATGGGGTTGCACAAAGTTGGACACAACTGAAGCGACTTAGCAGCAGCAGCAGCAGCAGCAGCAGCAGCAGTGAAATCCAGAGCTGGGCAACTAGACAGACTGAGCCTGACAGCAGAATTCAAGGGTGCAGAGGAGGAGGAGGAGATGTGTGAGGCTCTGAGCCTAAGAGAGCAGGAGAAATGACACTGATGGACAGTCAAGCCAGAGGGAATGACAAATGAAGACACTGGAAGGACAAAGTATTTTAGAAAAAAAACAACCACCAAAAAATACCAAAACAAAAACAACAATGATGGAACAGGTGTCAGAATAGATTTCGGGAATCATTTCTGGAGTTCAAGGATGAGGCTTGGGGTTAGGCTTAATTCTAAGATGGTCCCTGGCGGCCCTGTTCTTGCAGCATCTGCTATCCTGGAGTCTGGGGGAACCCTGAGTATAACTACCCAGGATCAAGCTACCTCGTGTCTAAAGAGATTCTGCAGATGGAATCAAGGTCCCTTAAGACAGGGAAACTATCTGAGTGGGCCACACACAGTATAAAGAAGTGACTATGGGAAAAGAGTTGCATAAGGGACTGACCCTAAGAGAAGTCTCCACCCGGGGGTTAAAAAGGAGGGGAAACAGCAAAGAAAACATGAAGGCAGCTGAGAAACGTGCGGGAGCAGATGATGGAAGCAGCAGAGGGCACAGTCACACAGAATGATGTGCCTGGGAAGCTGTGGTCAAAGTCTAAGAAAAGGCCACTGGTTCAGAGCTAAGTTCGCAGCAAACCTTCCAGGGTGCTCTCAGCAGGTGACAGAAGCTAAAGAACACCTGAGGAGTGAAACCTGGTGCCTGGAATGCTAATCCCTTGGCTCTAATGCAGGCAGAGCACAATGGCCCCTGACCTCCATCTCACTGGACCCTCATTCAACACAGGCCTGGCCTTGCTGTCCTTCCACCAAGACTCTTTTATTCTACACACCAGCGACCAGGAGCACGGCCACCCATTTTAAATTCAGGTGTGTAGGCCAGGTACTTTCAGAAAGGATGACAGCCCCATCCTGGCACATCAGCCTGGGAGAACAGAAAGAGAAGGAAAAATGAAGGAGGCGTATTTCTTTCAAGATGCCCCTCCCGAAAAGCCAAATCTGGGATAATCTGAGAATCTGAGTTCAGTAAGAGAAGGAATTGAAAAAAGGGTGCCAGAAAGTTGAAAACCAGGTAGGGGCCACCATAAGTGAAATAACAGGTCAAAAAGGAGAGCTGCCCGACTTACAGGAGACCTGCCAGCCCAGCTCATGAGGAGAGATTGAAATCACACTTGCGGAAGGCAGAAGCCAATGGGAGGTCGGAAAGGACAGAGACAGAAAACACCGAGGAAAGGTAATCACCCTCACACACAATCTCTTCCTCAAAGCGGAACTAAGTGGGGGGAAAACTCAGAAGACAGAAAAGCTCTGTAAGTGAGGCGAGGGCAAGAGAGACACAGGCTGCAGGCGCCAGCCCAGGACATGGTGCCCCGCGTGCCTCACCCTGGAATCCCACTCGTTGAGGGTCTTGATGTTGATGAAAGACACCTCCCCGTTGGCTCCGGTCATGACACCATCGTGCTCACAGCGGACGATGAGGTCGATGTCGTCCCCGAGCTTCCACCGGCGGTAACTGCAAGGAAGAAGGAGCGCCTCTGGTCATGAGGTCCTGGGTCCAGATGCACCGCCCACACAGGGCGGGAGCACTAGGGAGGAGACATACCGGTATGCCACCGAGGCGATCTCGTTCTTATCCATGTCGTCCTCCACAAATGGGTTGGGGTTGGGGAAGTTGTATCTTTCCTTCCCCTGTAAAAATGACACAGGTGTCATGAGACAGCGTCAACCTGTTGCCAAGGCAATCAGCCATACCCCACACCTCTCCTTTGCCACAGCCCCACCTGGGTCCCTAGAGCTTGAGGGGGCTCTGGGCACACTTCCGAGCCCAAGCGAGAACCCCGTGGGTCACAACAGAGGTAACAGCTTGAGTTCACCCTGTGCTCACGTTTGTGGAACACGAGCTTCTAGTCTCTTATTTAACTAGCAACAGCGCCCCCTCCTGTTATGTTTTCCTCCAAGGTACACACAATCATGTCACAACATGTATGTATTCTGAGCTTATCATCTTTCCTCTTCCATCGTGTGTTAGTCGCTCAGTCATGTCTGACTCTTTGCTACCTCACGAACTGCAGCCTGTCAGGCTCCTCTATCCATGGGATTTTTCAGGCAAGAATACTGGAGTGGATTGCCGTCCCCTTCTTGAGAGGATCTTCCTGATCCAGGGATCCAACCCAGGTCTCCTGCATTGCAGGCACATTCTTTACCATCTGAGCTACAGGGAAGATCTTTTCTCTTCCATTATAACGAAGTTTTCTAAGGGCAGGCACTTTGGCTGGCTGGTTGCTGTATCCCCAGCTCCCAAGCAGTGCACTTGTATCTGTGCACAAGAGTATCCTGGTAATGTATTTGAAGGAATCTTCACAATGTATCTACATGAGACAGGTTATCATTCAAGTATTCTAATTTTACAGAGGGGATTCCCTGGTGGCTCAGGGGTAAAGAATCTGTCTGTAATGTAGGAGATGTGGGTTCCATCCCTGGGTCGGGAAGATCCCTGGGAGAAGGAAATGGCAACCCACTCCAGTATTCTTGCCTGGGAAATCCCATGGACAGATGAGCCTGGTAGGCAATAGTCCATGTGGTCTTAAAGGGTCAGAAACAACTTAGCGACTAAAGAACAATTTTAGAGAAGAAACATGATTGGCACCACAAAGCTAGAAGTGGTGAATCTAGGGCTCAAAGTCAGGCCTTCTGACCTCAAAGCCCAAGCTCAGTTCTCCTCTGTGACAAGCAGAGACCCTCGTCTGTCCTGTCCAATCCCACACCCCAGAGCTGACGACCCAGTACATGCTCAGTAGACAGCAACTGGGGTCGAATAACTGAATGCTCCCAGGACCTTACCATCCTCAGGCACTGCTGGGAGAAGTTGTGGTTGATGTAGGTTGCTTCCATGGCCAGGTTGCGGGGTGAGTTGAAGGAGTTACCTTCATCTTGAGGGGGTTCATTGGCTGTCTCACTCACTGTCAGAAGGTCTGCAAAATCGGCAGCATGGTCATCCACCCATTAAACAGTAGGGCCCCTTAGGGAGATGTGGCGATTCAAATGACACAGGCCCTTCCTCCAAAGGACCACCATCTGCTAACCTGGGTCTCCTGAGTGGGGGTGGGTGGGGCGGGTTTCTGGATAACCTGAGACACTAACATTAAATTCTGTCACAACCACATCTATTTTTGAGTGACCTGGTTTTCATTCAACATGTGTGTACACAAACATATGTGTATGGTACATGTGCATTTTTTCCTTCATAAATATGCTGAAATAAAAAAGGCATCAATCTAAAGAAAAATGTCACGTACGTACTAAAGGTGGTGTGGAGAGATGACAGAAGTCAGGAAGATGCTATTCAAATGAGTGGAAACACAGCGTTGGGGTGCCACGAGGACTCAGAAGGCTGCTGCCCTGACAGGGATACTGCAGCGACAGCCCCTTCCTCTATCTCTGAGGAGGCTGAGGGGGATTCTGACATGGCTGTTGGTGTTCGTGGGGAAACAGAACACTTTCTACCCATTCTCTGTACCTGGGAATGGCTTTGGATCAACAAGGACACTCGGAGCCTCTGTGTTGTTCACAGACAGGCTTCTTACCAAAGTCAGAGTTGTCCCTCTTGTCAAAGAAGAGCTTGGACCCGACCCTCTGGACAACGATGTCCCAGGAATACACAGAGCGGGTACAGCTCATCAGCGTGGCCAGAATGGCGTCGGTGGCAAACACGTTGCCCTGAGTCTTCGCCAGCTGCAAGGGGAACAGCAGAGAGATGGGCTACTTTGGGGCTTACCTGCTCATTCACAGGAGGTGAAGGACTTGTCTATAAGGAGCCCTCACACCCATATCTACACCTCTGGCTGTCTGAGCCAGGCTGCAGCAAGCCAGCCAGCAAGCTTCTATCCTGGGTCCAAGGAACTGCACTTCCCCGACCACCTGTTACACCCCAAAACTTACGGTCCAGTCAGCAGAGTGCCTTCATTTTCACCTAATCCTAAATCGAATCACAGGATTTTATCTACAGGGGCACCTGAGGCCTGGTCGGTTCATACACCCCCCAACCCCCTGCCGCCTCTCTGCTCCTTCTGAGGCCTCAGCGGTGGTATTGCAGTGCTCCCCTCAGGTGGACGCAGGACAGGGGTGCCCACCTTCCGGATGACAGGGTCGTCTGTGGTGGTGACGGTGTGGAAGATACGCTTGATGCTCCGAAGCGGCTTCTCGCTCCGCGTGGTGATGCGGTCAAAGGCCTTGTCGTAGTACTCCAGGGCCCCGCAGCACTCGCTGAAGGGAGAGCGCACAACACACGCTAAGTCAAGGGGAAAAAGACTGCTACTTCTCTGTTATACCATGGAATCCAAAGTCTCATCCAAAAGTCTAAGATATGAGAGATGAAAAGTCTCTGACTGGACTCTCAGAGCTCATGCCGGGCCTGCCCCCTCAGGTCCTGAAGTGACTCCACACAGCAGTGAGCACAACTGATCCTGCTCAGGACCTCACTCCCCACCCCACTTTAGAGACAGGGAGAGGAGCAGTGACAGAGCCCCCAGCAGGCGGCTGCCTCCTGGATGATGCTCCAGCTCGCGCTAAGTTATGTCCACCCACTGGCCTTCTGAGATAAGGAGCTCTTTGAAACATCAGGAAAAGCATCACTTCTCTTAAAGAACTGCCATCTTTCTCTTTCTGCCCAAAGAGCTACAGAACCCAATCTTCTCTTTTGCTCAGGATTTCAGGAAGCTGAAAGAAATCTAGAGCTTTAATAATAGGAAATTTCTTTCTGCTTTCTCCTGACAAGAGTTCTATAACTTAATTTTTCTTTTGCTCACAATGCCAGGAAGTTGAAAAAGAACTGAAGTTTTAGCTTCAGTAAACTTCTGTTTTTCCCACCACAGGCACTGATTTTTTTTTTTAAAACTCATCTGCTAATCTTAGGCAATGTCTTTGGAAATGCTAGGGCTCAGGCCAACAGTCATCACCAGCTGGTTCACACACATTAAGAGCATGATGGAGGGTAGGAAAAGACGCCACCTACATGTCCTGGGGCTCTGACACTTCCAAGTACCGCATCTTCATCAGCTGAGGGAAGTCCATCTCCTCCTTTACCTCCCAGTCACTGCGGACTTCCACCGAAGAGTCTCGGGGCTTCTGTCAGGAAAAACCGTTGGACGCGAAAAATGACAGCCAGCGCGAAACGCAAGCAAAAGGCAGGTAACAGTATGAAGGGCTTTTAGTCAATAAATATATCCAGAACATTTATACGACAGGTTGGCTGTTTTCTAACAGTTCCTCTGTATTTCTCCCATGTCATTATCTAGTTGTTCTTGCTGCTACAGCAAGCACCGTGTCCAGCAAATTTAACTCCCACAACTGTACCTTCACTCTGACTTACACACGTCTTCTACTCACACAATGTCCACACAAACACTTTTAGAGGAATGTCCACGGTGGCACCATGCACAATATCCTCAAATAAAAACAACCCTGATGTCCATCAATGGTGAACAGACAGACAAAACGTGGTCTATCCATGTAATGGAACATGGTAATAAAGAGGAATGAAGTGCTGACATGGGCTACCACATGGATGAACCCTGAAAACCTGATGCTTGGTGAAAGGAGCCAGTCACAAAAGATCATTCTGCTCTGGTTCCATTTATATAAAATGTCCAGGATAGATTAACCCAGAGACAGAAAACAGAAGGGGCAGTCTAGGGCTGGGGAAAATGGTTGACTGGTACAGGGCTTTTTGTAGAGTGATGAAAACATTCTGACACAGACCATAGTAATGGTTGCAGGACTCTGTGCATTTACTATGAACCATTGAGTTCAGAGGGTGAATCTTAAATTCACACCATCTTAAATGGGTGAATTGTATAGTATAAGAAGTATACTTCAATAAAGCTGTTATAAAACCAACCAAAAAAATCAAATTCCTGGACAGAATTCTGATACAGATATACTACCTGTGATTTTTGGTCCCATTTCTGCCTCACTCCAAATTGTTTCTGGAATTTTTTCTGCAGTCGTATGCGTTCTCTGGAAAGACAGGAAAACTGCTTTTAGTACAGATTTTTAAGAATAGAGGCTTAACAAAAAACAAAAACAAAAACCCAGACGAAAACGGTGCACATTAGACATGCTAGGAGAGGCATAGTGCCCCCAATATGCCAGTATATACCAGTATATGACCAGTATATACCACTCCATCTCTAGAGGCTGTCCTCTGGCAGCCTCAGCTTGGGCAGACTACTGTCCTACACAGCTCTAGGGACTCACAGGACCCAGTGTGAATGGGCCCTGGGAGCTGCACCACAGAAGACTTGTGTCTAGGTGAAGCTCTGGGATCATTTCCTGTCTGCCTTTGTTTCCTTGTCAGTCAGTGTTCGTGTCCAGTGCAAGCAGTTTCCTCTCCGTGGTCTCTGCCATGAACAGCTCTTGGAGGACAATACCAGGGCTGAAACAGTGGCTTAACTGGCTTTGGGAAGGCTTTTTGGTTTTTCATAATACTGGGGAAGATGACTGTTCTGCTCTGGCCTCCTGATATCACTGTAGTCAGTCCTGGAAAAATAACTTGTTCCGGCAGGATGGGCAGCTCACCTCTCCTTCTGCTTGGCGCTCTTAGGCAGGGTCTGCAGGTTGAATTGCAACATGTTCCGTCGATCTTTGTCTCTGCGGAGATTTCGCTAGCAATCAGGAAAAAACATCATGTTAAAATCTTGAGAGATTCGGCTGATAATTGGCAGTGCCTAATGGCATGCTGTTAGAGTAGGTTTAGGATGCAGCAGCCCAGTTGCACATTTCACTCTGTGCTTTTACAGGATCAACACCTGGGTTTTTTGGTTGAGTAAGCACAGGCCTATCTCACAGATACTTTGGGTCTGGTTCCAGACCACCACAATCGAGTGAGTATCGTAACAAGGCAGGTCACACGAATGTTTTGCTCTCCCAGTGCGTATAATTTATGCTACATATACTATACACTATACTGTAGTCTACTAGTGTGCAACACTGTTATGTCTTAAACAATGTATATATCTTCATTAGAAAGAAACTTTATTGCTAAAAAATGTTAACCACCTTCAGTGATTAGTAACATTACTGATCACCACAACAAATATGATAATAAAAATGTCTGAAATATTGTTATGACAGAGACATGAAGTGAGCAAATGCTGTTGAAAAATAAGAACTGAAAGACTTGCTTGATGCAGGGCTGCCACAAACCTTCAATTTGTTTTTTAAAAAAAAAAAAAGCAGTTATCTGTTTTTTGTACTGAAGCACAATAAAAATGTTTGTACCTGGAATTAGCTTAGACTCATATCCATGCTTTTACTGAGGCAGGTTCACAGGCTCTTATTAGAGTTGCTGAGTTTGCCTCTTTATGTGGGAAGATGCACCCCAACTGGATCATCTACTCAGTAAATCCCGGACACAGCAATTACTTGAGGCAACAGACACTTACGCACATGGTTATCCAGCACAAATAGCCATCCTTAGCACAGATGTCCTAGCTACTGGTCAACAGACAGCTGAACTATTTAAAGGCATTCCTGGACATGGTACCCATTTACTTTAGCGCAATTTGTCACTAAAGAGCTACTTGGATTCACTGCTGCTGCTTGCTGTGCTGAGTCATATCTAACTCCTTGTGACCCTATGGACCGCAGCCCACCAGGCTCCCAGGATACCAGAGCAGGTTGCCATTTCCTACTCTAGGGGATCTTCCTGACCCAGGGATTGAACCTGTGTCTCTTGCATCTCCTGCTTGGCAGGTGAATTCTTTACCACTGGGTGACCTGGGAAGCCCATTAATATATTATGGGATTTATCAGGAAACCCACAGTAACATGCTTTCCCCTCATCAGTACTCACATGGTACCATTTTTAGCACCAGGTGACAGCCCCAAGATGGTCAGATTGCTGGCTCTTGACTTACCTGTGCAAATCGCATTCGATTCCGCTGGTAGGCGGTCTTCTGTGTGCGCGCTGTGTCCACCAGCTGGAAACTAGTTTCATCCTCCTCGTGGAAGTAAGCATACTGACTTCCACCTCCAAACTGAGAGGAGTACTTATCTGGAGGCAAAGATGACAGGATGTAACAACATTACCTACAAACTTTATAAATACATAGTAGTCTAAAGCCTGATATTTATAGTGTGGTCTCAGGAGCCACCCCATTGGCCGGCAGCATCTCAGATGTACAGACTCACAGCTCCACCCTAGATCCACTGAGTAAGAATCATCATTTTAACAAGATCCCCAGCAGATTAATATGCACATTCAAGTCTAAAAAACTCTGGTCCAAAGAACTTTCTAAGTCAAGACAGAGTCTGAGCAACTCAAGACAAGCCCATTTTGCACTCTGCCTTATTCTGTAAGAATAGGAGTTACAGTTTACTCTCTCAGGAGAGGCAAGCAGGCGGTTATACATGTCTTCACTGTCACCAGCTGGCGCCCAAAGCAGACATGGCTAATGGGTTAGGACTGGCTTTCTGGCTGACCTCAGACTCAAGATAGTCTTTAACTCAGTATTCCAGGGAGCCACTTCCAGCTCTCTTGACTAGCACAGAGGTAAAAACTAACTTCTATTAGGATCCTAAAACCAGGAGTTTTAAAACTGGGATCCACTGACTGGCCTTACAGGTTCAGTAAATCCCAAGTAATGAAATTTAAAATGGGAATGTGTTCACCCCATTTGTAGAAGGGGCCATGGCTCCCCAAAGTAGGGGGAAAAACCTAGTATAATACGCTGAACAGTCTAACTTTTGAGGCTATTTACAAAAAAATGGATTGTTTACACAGTCCATAATAGGCCCTTAAAAATTATGAATTATCACCATTTCTTTCCCATCCTGGAATGCTTTCAGGTGAAGGTTACTAGAAACACTAATAATCCACCAAAGGCCTGACTTGGGCAGGAAGGCAGGCGTAGAACACTTACTTGTATATCTCTTGTCTTGGTATGTTGCCCCTGTCCAGTCCGCAACCTAGTGAGCACAAGGGAAGGCAGAGAGCACAGGTCAACCAGGTAAGTTTCTGTTGACCCAGAAACCCCCTCCTCCCAAGTGAGGACACAGTGTCACAAAGTGTTAGAAAGACTGGTTCAGGATAGCTTTTAAGAGCCCAGCTCGCCTATGACCACTGGAAGTAGCCAGAGCTTATAACCATTATCCTTTTGAGAGAATAAAATTGAAATGAACTTGGAGCATCAGCTGCAGCTTAAGAGATTCAGACTCCACTGACAGGCAAGCACCTTTCCGAGCCGATCTCCTTTGCTGAATGGCTGGTAGGGCATATCCCGAAACTGCTCCGGAACCGCACAGGGACCCCAGCCTGAGGGGTTGTCCTGGATCACGGGTGTCATGAACTTTGCCATCTTTTAAAACCTTAAAAATACAAATAACAAAGTAACTCCATGAAGAAAAGCCTCAAAAAAATAAAAAAAGTCTTCCATTTGAGGTAAGCTTATATATGAATGATAAAAGTTAAAAAAGCAAAACACAAATCAGAACCCTCAACTGTTGAGCTACTCTCCACTTAACATCTTCTTGTAAATAATATAGTGAATACTTAAAACTCAGAAGACTGCTAACCAAATTTATGTATCATATTTCACTGTTGTTTTTTTTTTTCCCACTATACTATCTCTGAAATGAGCCGGCACCTTCTAATTGATGAGATGTCATATCGTATCTGACAACTTTTCTTTCTTAGTGTTACATGAAGAAATTGTGCTTCTTGAATTCAGTGATGTCTTACAGATTTGATGAAATGTAATTAACTTTTTTTTGAGTTTAATAACCAGGTTCCAGTTCTCATTCACACCTTCACCAGGCATACAATATTTAATTCCCCTAAACCTCAGTCTCTTTATCTGTAAAATAAATAAGATCTTTGTTTTATTCCCATCAGAGGATCACTGTGAAAGCCATATATATTCAGTTAACATATATGGAAATAGTTCCTTTGTAAAATGCCAGACACTTACTCCTCAGTCTTACGCCTCAGGTCATGAAAGTGGCCTAACACAGCCAATGTTCATAAGCATTATGAGTACCAGGTATGTTGTTAGTGCTTTCCATGCATTAATTTATTAACTCCTCTCAACAATCTCCTCCTGAGGTAGGGCCAGGATTGGCCCCACTTTCCAGATAAGAAAACTGAGGCACAGAGATATCAAGAAATCGCCCAAAGTCACAACACTAAATGGCTGAAAATCTGAACCCTGGGAAACTGGCTTCAGAGTCCACACTTTGTGTAAGGCCAGCACTCCTCTCAGGAGAGTAAAAACCAGGGGCTCCAGACAGGTATCTGCCAAAGAATTCCTACCCAAAACCCATGCATTTTTCATCTATTCTAATCCCCTGAAAATGCCCAGAAGCTGAATTCCCAGGGGAAAATTCACCACACAAATATTTCCAGAGTCTGGGGAGCAATCAAAGAGCAAAGGATACTAAATTTATGAAACTCTCTTCATTTTCCCATGATGGGGAGAGTTCCTACAGAGGTGACACTTGCGTGATCCAACAGGGCATGAGCCTGGAAGCTCCATCCTCCAACCTGAACTTAAATTACACTAGAGGAAGCGGACTGAGGGAGAGTGTGGTGGTCTCAAAATATACTCTGGGTATATTACCAGGGTCCTACAACGTGTCAGATGCAACACCACTAAACCCCTAGGCCCCCATTTCAGATATAAAAATACACAGTTCAGCCAAATCAAGCAGCTGATCTCATCATTTCAAAATAGGTTTGGTTTCTAGGGTCGTCTGCCCTAAGTCCAACACTCTTCCCATTATTTTACAATTGGACAGCAGCCTGAAAAGATCCTGGGTTTCAGATCATATCAATAACACAGCAAGATATCTCCAAACACGCTTTAAAAGGGGTGGTTTCAACGCGTAAAATAAAAAGGAGGCAGAACACAATGGAACCAATAGGGGAAACTAAATCTTTCAGTTGAAACGGAGTGACAGCTGTACCGAATACAGGTATAGGATGAGGAGGCACCAACAGGACAGTCATAGGGAGAGCCTTGTGGCTGGCAGGTCATGTACTGCGCACATTCTCGCAGCCACTGCATATCGTTCGCCAATTGCTGGGGGGTTAGTTTCAAATCAGAGATCAACCAACTACATCCTAGGTTTCCATTTCACAGGCAAGGAAAAGAAATATCTGGACTGTGAACTCCTCAGAGCAGGGCCGAACACCGCTCAGTTTGGCACACTCAACAACTCTCATAGAAGCTCAGGGAATCGTGGGGGCACTTTAAAAGACCCTGAGATTCAGCGGGGTTAATGGCATGTTCACATCAGAACAGACCGTAGGTGGCCGCTAAGCGAAATCCAGGGCATGGGACCTCAACGACAAGCTCTGCCCCGCACTGGGTCGGACCTGGGGGACCGAAGACTGATACCTGCCCCGCCCAGCTGAGGAATTGGGAGGCTGGAGGGGGCGTACGGAGGTCTCTTCCGGTAGGCCCCCGAAGGCCAGGAGCAGCCCACCTTCGCTCTGGAGGTCCGCGGAAGCGTACGGAACACGCTGCTTACCTGTAACGGCCGTAGCCGGCCCCGATGGCGAGAGATAGTCCAGGCCAGATACCGCGCCACCACCTGAGCTCCGCGGAACCGGGAAAGGAGGGAAGGTGCGCGCGCAGCGGCCGGTACCGTAAACACGACGGACGCTGTCGTAAACAGCTTCTTTGCTTCCTTCCGGTTCGACGGCGGAACACACGAGTCGTAAAGCGAAGGCACACCCGGAAGTTCGTCACTGTTCTTTTCGCTGTGTTCTTATTAGCCTTCGCGGCTGCTAGACACCGGAGGATGTTTACAGTTACGTCATGGGGCATCCGGCGACACTCCGAGAGTTTCGAGTTTCTGGAAACGTGGCGGCCTTGCAGTTGGAAGCGGAGACTGGCTAATAGCCCCTCTGTGTCCCACAACGCCTTGCGGGCCGCTCCTGCCCCTCTGTATCCCACAATGACCCGCGGCCCCTGCCTTCTTTAAAAGGTAGTATGGTTCGAGTTTCACCGTTAGGGGGAGTTCGAGTCTTTCAGGCAGGTTTTTGTGGCGAGTCGTTGAGTTTTCAGCGGTTTCGGAAACAGACCAGGAGGTGCAGAGTGACCTGAGTAGATCAGACTACTAGTGTAGGGGGTCGCTGCCAGTGTTCAAACCATACCTCCACAGTTCTCAAACTTTCTTGTTTGACAAAGATTCCTGGAGTGCTAATTTGAAAAATGAAGATTCCGGGTCCCCTTCCATAGACCGTTGTCCTAGCGTGGCTTAGCTGGAGCCCAGGAACCTGCATTTTAATTGGTTGTGATTCTGAAGTGGCGACTCAGGAACCACTTTCCTACGATGGCAACGGTGCTGTCATTTTGGAAACAGCCCACGGAGTTTGTCCTGGAGTCTTATTGGGGAGTTTCAAAACATTGAAAGAGAATCTGAGTGCGCGATTTTTGTTCAAACCTCAAGATTCTTTACTACCTGATCTCCTAGGCTTCCTTAACGGTCTTCTGGCATGTCTCCTTTTTTGGAAAATATACTTGCTGTTGGAGCTGATATTTATTCTTGGTTCTGCCACTTTCTAGCAGTGTAGCCTTCACATCTCCGGGCCTCAGTTTCCTTATTTGTAAATTGAAGATGATAAAAGGGAGTGTTGTGAGGATGAAATATATGTATGTGAAAATACTCAGGAATTTCACTTACCAGTTGGACAAATTCGGGCATGTTAATTGAGCTCTTTGAAACCTTATTCATGTATAAAATGAAAATGTTAACAGCAACATCTGTTTCTATAAATTCTCTCCTAATCCACTCATCATCCAGTTTTCCTAATTTTTGTTCACAGTACCCAGTGAATGATGCTTATTGAAAAACCTTGTAGTCTTCATTGGTAGTTCCTTTTCCCACCACGTTCAATCCTTCAGCAAGTCCTCTTTATTCTTTTAGAATACATTTTGAGGGAATCTCCTGGTGGCCCTGTGGTTAGGACTCTGCACTTCCATTGCAGCGGGCGTGGGTTTGATCCCTGGGCAGAGAACTAAGATCCTGCAACCTCACAGCATGGCCAGAAACAAAACAAAAAATGAACCATTGTGAATGCCACCACTTTCCCTCACTATCTCCAGTGTCATGCTTGGGCCCCCAGCGTCCACTTGTGTTCCTCTAGGGTTCTTTCTCTGTGTGGTGATCAAAGCAATCTATTCACAACCTTCTAGTAGCTTCCCATTATATACTTGAAATAAAATGTGAAAGTCTTCCTGTGGCCTGTCTGGTCCTAGCCATCTATCATCTTTATATCCTGCTATTTTATATTCACTCTGCTCTAGCTCTCATGCTTTTTTTTTTTTTTTTTTTTTGATTATGCTGCATGACTTGCAGGATAGTTCCTTGACCAGGGATCGAACGTGGGCCCCAGCAGTGAAAGCACTGAGTCTTAACCACTGGGCCGCCAGGGAGCCCCAATCATGCTTTTTTTTTTTTTTTTTAATGCCGCAGGGCTGTGGAGAGAATTAAATGAGTTAATTTAAGTTCTTGGAATAGTACCAGGCACGTGGCAAGTGAGAGAGTGAATGAGGACAGGGCAAGGCTACTCAGAGGGGTGGTTGGTTGTGGACACAGGCTGGTGAATATGTAGGGGAGATGTATTCCCGGCACCAGAGAACAGCAGACAGCAAGGTCTCAAGCAGGAAGAAGCCTGGGTGTGACCCAGAAAAAGGAAGTTTCCATTTAGAAATGTGCAGGCCGTGGAACAGAGTATGGGATTTTGCCCTCAGGATAAAAGTAAGCTACTGAGGGATTTTAAAATGGGGAGAGAGGGAGGTCCTGACCTGATTTAACGTAAAGGAGAGTCATCCCCACTGCCTGTGGAGACTCGAGAGTGGGGTAGGCAGAAAGAGGCAGCAAAAGTGTCCACTGGGGGAAGAATTTAGATAGGATCTCCCACCCAAGCCCAGGGACCCAGTATTGAGAATAAGACAGGCTCTTCAAATTCTTCTCCATCTGGGGTGGGCAGGGACATCATGGCCAAATTGGAAAAGATGATTAAACTCTGACACAAAAGTGAGATTGCAGCAGATGGCTTGTGGGCCCACAGGAAAAAAAAAAAAAAAGAAGAAGAAAACAAAAGACATGATCCAAGCAATCCAGCAAAAGTTACATCTCCCCTTACAGTGTAGCACGTATTACAACTTACTATTGATATTCAGTACACTGACATTAATTGAGTCCTTATTTATGTGCCCAGGGTAATGTGCTGAATTCATTTTCCCATTTAATTCTCACAAACCCCCTATCCACTCATTCAACAATTCCCCAAATATGGATCGCCAGGCACTGTTCTAGGTAGGAGAGCAAAGCCTCTGCCTCCCAGAGCTGACACTCTAGAAGCAGAGACAGAGCTTAGACAAGGAAGCAAAAATATTTCAGAGCATGATGAGAATTACGAAGAAATGAAGCAGAGGAAGAGGTGAGGAGGGACGGAGGAAGATGCAACTGTTTTAGAAGTGGTGATCAGAGATGATCTCACTGGGGAGATAACTCTTGAGCAGACACAAGGATGCTGGGACCAGGCCAGTGGTGGTCATTCTGGACTCATGTGTTTCTTCCATCACGTGGAGCACCCAAGGGGGTGAGGGAAGGGCCTGTGTTCTCAGTTGCTAGAACAGTGTCTGACATAGAGCAGGTGACCAGTAAGCATTTGTTGACTAATCAATGTATAAAAAGATCAAAATTAGTATGAGATTGTTTATTCAGCTTGCATGACAAGAACCACCACTTTGCAACAGGACCCTGTGTATATAATGATACATTGTGAGATTCTTCAAAAACTTCCCTTCTAGATGAATGAGTGACTGCAAAAGTATTTTCTAAACTAGAAAGTGGAGATCCATAGTAGGCCTGCCGGCCCCTCCATATTCATACCCTGATGTCATGTCTAGAAGCAGGAGGTGTCATTATTACCGTTTTCTCCTTGGCCTTTTGTGCTGTTCTGTCCCATCCTGTCCCTTTCAGATGAGACAAATGCCTTGTCTAATAGGAACCTCCAATGTTTTCAAAAGGGAACTAGCATTTATTGAGTGCTTACTATATGCCAGGCAATGTGCTAGTGTTTAAAACAATCATCCCTGATGCTTTCTAAGTGTCCTTCAAGACATTCATGCAGGTGGGAAGAAACAGGCTCTGGTCAGTTGGGTATTTGGCCCAGTGAGCAAGTGACTGCCCCAAGATTTCAGAGCAATTTTTTGTCCTTAAGAACACACATCCCGGGAGGGAGGTTCAAGGGGGAGTGGACATATGTATATCTCCAGCTGATTCATGTTGATGTTTGGCAGAAACCAACAAAATTCTGTAAAGCAATTTCCTTCAGTTAAAAAATTAATTAAAAAAAAAACCCTTCCATCCTTTACAGGATGGTGTAGAAAGCCATCCCTAAGGTTTGGGTTTTCTTTTTCTCATTCCTCCCATGTCTCTTGCCTCTGGTCTCTGATTGATTCAGACCCTTCCTGTCCTGGATATCAGCAGCAGTTCCTGGATTTCTCCATGAGAAGGGCATAGAGAAAGCAATATGGTGGAAAGGGCGGGGGGAGCCCTGGGCTTATCTTAAAGCTGTGTATGTGGAGTAGATGCCCTGCTTTCAGTGGGGTTTTATGTTGATTGAGGAAAGGAGCATCTGTAGTATACTCTGAGAACTTGGCCAAATGTGGGTGACCATATCATTTACTATCTAACTTGGGGCTCTTTGGGGAGAGAAAGGGGTTGTTATCGATACTTATGCCAGACAAAAGCTTTAAGCTGGAACTGTTCCTTGCAAACTAGAAGGTAGGGTCACCGTAGGGGGAAGGGAAATAAAATTGGCTTCTGTTCTGGTTACCTGTTGCTGTGTAACACATCCATCCAAGATTTAGTGGTTTATGGCGACAATCCTTTTATATTCTCTGTTGGCTTCTGTGGGTCAGGAATTGGAGAAGGGCTTGGGTGTTTCTGGCCTTGGGTCTCTCAGACCGAGGTGGTTAGAGGTACGGAGAGCTGGAGTGACTGGAGGCTGGTTAGACAATTCTCTTTTTCTTTCTCTCCATTTAGTCTCAGGGTCTCTCTGTGTGGTGAGTTCACATGGAGAGTTTGGGCTTCCTGAGAACATGGTGGCCTCAGGCCAGTCAGACTAGTCACGGGGGCTGAAGACCGCCAGAGCACGCATTCTGACTAGTAAGCTGGGAGCTGCATGGCCTTCTATCATCCAGCCTCAGAAGTTGTGTGTGTGTGTGTGTGTGTGTTAGTCACTCAGTTGTGTCCAACTCTTTGCAACCCCATGGACTGTAGCCCCCCAGGCTCCTCTGGAGGAGGAATTCTCCAGGTAAGACTACTGGAGTGGGTTGCCATTTCCTTCTCCAGATGATCCTTCCTGACCCAGGGATCGAACCCAGGTCTCCTGCATTGCAGGCAGATTCCCTCTGAGCTACTAGGGAAGCCCCTAAGTTACATAAGTAACTTCTGAAGCCTCAGAAGTTACGTAGCACCAGTTCCATCCCTTCCCTTGATTCCCGGTGAGTCCCAAGCCTGCCCAGAATCAAGGCACAAGGTTCTAGAAGAGCATGAGGAGATGCTATTGTGGTCGTCGTAGGAGCAGAAAATCTGCCGCAGATGTCAGCTGACTTTTTCTAAGAGTCACCAGTTGGCTGTCTGCAAACGTGTGGCTGATGAGTTGGGGACACATCAAATTCCAGACAGAGTGTCTGAGCAAGTCTGGTTGAGGGGAGGCCTGGAATGTGGCCATGGTTTTTCATGGGAAACTGATCACAGGGAATGGAGGAGGGAATGGAGATGTAGAAGGGGAAGGGTCTAGGAGTCAGAGCTGATGCTGTCCAGGGGGATAAAGTGTTACCCCCATTTCCTGGGCCAGAATGCCCCCCCAAGCTGCCTCTGCTGATAGGTGTTTCTTCAGAAAAACGCTGTCTCTTGTTCTGACTCTCTCCCATCATGATCATAAATCCTCACAGAGCTTTTACTGCAGAAAAGTAAGTGCTGGTCAGGCCAACAAAAGCACCAGGTCCTGCCGGTGGCTGTATTTCTTGTGCTCTCCATTAAATAGACAGATCATCTGTTTATGCATCAGCCCTGCTTTGTGTGCAAACTTACCCTGAACTGCGATGGACTCACCACGGTCTCCTTTGGGGACCTGCCAGTGTGGCCAGCCCCCTTCCATTGCAGCAACCTTGTGTGCCTTCTAGGAACCAACACAGGAATTACCACCCCATTTTACAGATGGGAAAACAGAGATGTAGTCAAGAGGAATGTCTTGCTCAAGGTCAGCCAGCTGGTAAAGGTGCAATTGGAATGGAAACCCAGGAGTGCCTGAAGCCAGGCTGGCAACTGGTCCGAAGGTCCAGATAAGCTCTGAAAACCACAAGCTTTCTCATGAGGTTGAGGACAGCATCTGATGGCAAACCTGACACGAATTGGATATGTTGTTATTTACTTTTTAAAGAGTTTTTGTTTTTGATGTGGACCATTTAAAAAGTCTTTTATTGAATCTGTTGCAATATTGTTTCCGCTTTTTATGTTTTGGTTTTTTGGCTTTCATGCATGTAGTATCTTAGCTTCCTGACCAAGGATTAAACCCACATCCCCTGCATTGGAAAGTGTAGTTTTAAGCACTGGACCACCAGGGAAGTCCCTGGACATGAGGTTATTTATAGTTGTTATTATCCCACTTAGTATGAATATGTATACATTTTGTTATATAGGAATAATGAGTTTATGAAGGGTTTATGGGGTTCTGCCCCAGAACTTGCTGGGCATATTTTGTAATATACGGTAGACTCACCATATAAACCTTTCTGAAGCCCACAGAATTCTATAATCAAGCACATTGAGCCCCAGATGTTTCAGGTCAGGAACTATGAATTTGTACCACACTTTTCTCAGAGGTACAGAGGCACTACCCCAATTTTACAGATGAGAAAGACTGAGGATGGGGGAAGTGGAACCCAAGGCAGAGTCTGTGAAATTGCAGCATGTTATCATCCTGTAGGAGAGTGTGCTGGGGGGAAGGGAAGCCTTTGAATCATCAGCCCACCTCAGCCTTCTAAGAGCCTTGTCGCCCCAGCAAAATTTTAAAAATAGAAAACCTGGAAGGATTAAAGCATCCCAAAGGATGCTTCAGGTCCACCGGAAGAAAGGGAGGTTCACTATAGGTTCGGATGGTTGGCATTCAAATTTATTTATTTTTTTAAATCTCAGCTGGATGTATACTCACCCATCACAGGATCAGTTCTCAGAATAGAGAGGTACCTGTTGACTCGCCCACCCCACTTCCTGCCAGTGCAGGCATCTCTCCAAGTGCTGAGCCATCCACTTCTCTGCCGTGGCCTGAGATATATCAGGATTTGCAGCCCTGGTGACGGGAGACAAAATAGACTCCCATTTCCTTTGGAACCATTTAGCTGCTTGAGAGAGTGCTTGACTATTTCAATGAGATGATCAAGAACCAGGCTTTTCCTGGCTCCTCTCTGCCCTGTACATTTTCCCTTGTTGGAAACTGGGATTTGGTGTTCTGGGAAAAGAGATAAACACCAATTCTGGGCTGATCTACCTGTGTAATGTTGGATAGCACCCCTCTGTGAAGCTAAGGTTCGGTTTCTGCAGTGCTTGCGTTGTTTTCTGTGCCACGTGTTGTGGTTCCCACTGTCCTTAAAACTGGAAACAATGCCTGGCAGCTTCCCAGAGAGCTTTATCAGGGCTATGTAGCTAAAAGAGATATTTAAGGAAGGTGGGGGGTCTCATGGGGCACGATGGTATCACAGCAACACAAACAGACATTGGTGGAGACAGACTGCCTGAATTTGAATCCTAGGTTATTGCTAGCCACATGACCTGGGGCAAGTCATGCGATTATCTGAGCCTCAGCATCCTCATCTGTAGAAAGGACAGAATCATAGTAAGTAGGTCATGAGAATTAAGTCAGATAATATGGAAAGTGCTTAGACAGTGCCCAGCATGCAGTAAACACTTAATCTATGTTGGATGAACTGGCATAGTCACCAGAAACCAGTAGAGATTTGACTGGGCAAGTACTTTCAACATTTCAAAAGCAATCGTTTGTCACTGGTAGGGATCCAGGTTCTGAGCTGGTCATTCAGAGTTCAGAGACCTAGCCTTCCTCTCAGGTGGCCCAAAGTCTAGTGAGGAAGTATGTGGGACTGCTTCAGGGGCTACAATGCCTATGAAGTGCTTAACAAAATGGGTTTTGAATCTACATTTAAAAAGCAGGTTTCACATAGAAGAAATCCAGAATTCTGGCTTCTCGTGCAACACTGGGTTGGCTTTTCTGCCTGATGCTAAGAAGCTGGTGCTGAGTAGGAGCTGCCCCCAGACCAGGGGTTCTCTGCTTTGCCACGCTCCCTACTATTCTCCACTGCATCATATCTGACCTACTTCTTGTTCATGCATGTTTGTTGCCTGCCCCCCCATGGGAATTTGCAGATAAATTACAGTGCAAGGCTATGAGTGTTGTGGGAATAGGATGAGCAATAATAACTCAGCCTTGGGCAGTCAGGAAGAGTTTTCCAGGGGAGGCAAAGTCACAGCTGCTTTTCTCTAAAACCTGCGGAAGCTGCCAAACACCCTCATCTTTATGGTTCAAGGACAGGCATAGAGGACACAGGCAGAGCCGGCAGGGATCTCTGACATAAAGCCACCAAAGCTAAGTGGCCTGTTTGAGGTCATTCAGCCAGCAGATGGCACAACTAGGGCTAGAACCAGGACTGCCAACCAAAAATAGTTGTGGGCCTCGGCAGTCAGGTGAATTTGTACTCTGGCGTCTTGAACTGGAGGCCTGTCTCTGCTACTTATTTGCAATATGACCTTGGCTAAGTTGTTTCATCTCCTTAAACCTCAGTTTCTTCATCTGTAAAAAGGGCTAAGGATTCTGACCTCAAAGGCGCGTCCTAAGGGCCAAATAATGAGAAACTTAATAGGGAGACAGTCGTAAAGTCAAGAGGACTCTTGACATGTGAGGGTCATCACGATTATTGCAAATTAGCCACCATCCGCCTACAGGTCTGCCACCATCTGTTCGGGAGAGACCTTGAAGGGGACCCATCCCCCATCTGCCTTGTCCAGTTCCTTGTGGCAGCATGCATGGCCTTCCAGCTGTGGACCTAGGATGGGGGTGTTTTGGAATTCTCAGACCTTGACTGTGAGCAGGACTCTGGGTGCAGAGCCCCAGGGCTCCCCTCTTCCAGGAGCTTCCAAAGTCTAAGGAGGTACCGAGCTAGAGATGGGAATGAAGCAGAATTTCCTGGGAAAAAGAGGAGAAATGTCAATAATTACTTAATTTTCTTCAAGATTGCCAGCTGGGGCAACCTTGAAATTGCTGGTCAGTGGCTGAAACTATTAAGACAGAATAGCACTGATGACCTCGATTTGGGGGTCACCTTGTCCTGAGTTCAAATCTTGGCTTTTCTCCTTACTAGTTGAGTGTGTCTTTTGGCAAAATTGCAAGCTTTCCTAAACCTCAGTGTTCTCAATTGCAAAATGGGATTCTTTTTATTTATTTTCATTGAGGTATAGTTGATTTATAGTATGTTAATTACTGCTGTACAGCAAAGTGATTCAGTTATATACACACAAATATATACGTATACATGCTTTTAAAAATATTCTTTTCCATTATGGTTTATCATAAGACATTGAATATAGTTCTCTATACAAGAAAGACAAATAAGACCTTATTGTTTATCCATTCCATATATAAAAGCTTGTATCTGCCAATCCCAACCTCCAACTCCATCCCTCCTCCAGCCCCCTCCTCCCTTGGCAACAGCTAGTCTGTTCTCTATGTTGGTGAGTCTGCTTCTGCTTCACAGGCAGGTTCATTTGTGTCATATTAATGTCTTAGATTCCACATGTAAGTGATATCATATGGTATTTGTCTTTCTCTTTCTGAGTTACTTCACTTAGTATGATCATCTCTAGTTGCATCCCCAAATGGGATTCTTAGAAGTAGCTATTTTATAGAGTTATGTAGAAATTAAATGAGATTGTATGGTAAAGAGTTAAGCACAGTGAGAAGTTCAATAAATGCCAGTTATTAGTATCATTAGAAATAGTCATAGCCATCTATCATATTTGTACAGGATTTTACCATTTATGAACCAGTTGTGCTTTTCTTTCTTATCCCATCCTACCTTCACAAGAACTCTTTGAGCTGACCTGTGCAAGGATTATGACCTCACTGCACAGATGAGAAAACTGGAACCCAGAGACAGCAACAGTCTGCTGAAGGTCACACAGCTTGTGAGTGGCAGAGCCAAGTTCAAGTCTTTTCAAATGAAGGATGGTTAGTGTTTACAGGGCCAGGCCAGCCCACCTGCAAATGTGCCTAGGCTTCTCCCAACGACCTCTTCATAGAGAAATAGTCCAGTGTTGCTTCAGACTCTCGTTGCCCCTGTTTTTTGTACTCTGAGCCTATACCACTTCCGGGGATGAAGAAATTTCTCTTTGTTCTGTGGTGTCAGACTGACTTTTCCTTGTATTTGTCCTAACTCAACCTCCAGGGGTCCCCTCCCAGCCAGATCCCTGTGGACCACCAGGAGGTCCATGTGTTCTGAGTTCTGGCCACAGGATGGCGCTCCTCCCCAAGGCACGAAAAGTCCTGCCCAGCACTTGGATTGCATTTCACTGTATCAGATATTAATTAAACACATACTATGTGCAAGTCACTGTGGCTGCTGAGGAGAGAGCTTCAGTTCGGTACTGAAGACGTGGGTTTGATCCCTGGGCTGGGAAGATCCCCTGAAGGAAGAAATGGCAACCTACTCCAGTATTCTCCTCTGGAAAGTGCCAGGGACAGAGGAACCTGTCAGGCCATAGTCCATGGAGTTGCACAGAATCAGACACAGATGAATGACTGAGCATGAGTACAGATTTTCAGAGTTGACTGAGCAGTTGGCATGCGCTGCATTTGCCAAATAATCCTGTTACATTAGATGAGGTGGGTCTCTCCACCCCTCAGTTTGGGGAGGAAACTGAGGCACAGAGAGGTGACAGGGCTGGCATAAAGGCACAGAGTAGCACATGGCAGGCACTTGATGAATCATAGGTGGCAGATTGAATGGGTGGACCAGGCATTGGTCTCTTCCATGCCGTCATTTGTCTGGTCGAGGGCTTCAGCACACCTCTGGGGCAGGGAGAGGAGAGGCAGGGGGTCCCCCGCAGGCCACTCAGCCTCCCTGAAGCTGCAGTGCCGAACAGCCGACCAACTGCAGCTCCCAGGCCAGGCCTGGAAGGCTCTCTGGATGCTCTCAGGCTGAGAGATGCAGCCTGCAGGTTGGAGCTGGTAGAAGAGACTGCAAAGAGAGGTCACTGCATCCACCACGAGCCATGGGCAGGATGTGAGTGACTCACCATAATTGGGTCCCTGAAGGCTGCCAGGTGGCCTAGGCAACAGGAATGGCTCATTTGTTCGTTCATTCATTTATTCATTCAGCAAACATTTCCTAAGACCCTGCTAAACATTAGGGATACAGAAAATCTATCCACGCATTTGAAAAGAAAAACATGGCCCCTGTCCTCTTGGAACTTTAAGGGTAGGTAGCAGGGTAGACAGAGGGTAGAAAATGAACAATACAGATTGATAGGTGCTGCTCAGAGGTCCAAGTGCCATGGAGGGAGGTGACTGAGCCCACCAGGGGCAGGGAGACAAGCTACAGAGAGTGGGGATTCTTTTGCAAGATCTGAAAGGGTGAGATGAACCTGTGGATTATCAGGCAAAGGGAGTGCCGAGGTGGAGGGAAGGAAAGAATTAGGGGTGATAGCGCATGGGAACAAGAACTGCCAAAGGCAATTGAGAATTTTTTTTAACTTATCATTTTTATTATTATTTTTGATTTATTTTTAAAAATTGGAGTATAGTTGCTTTACAATGTTGTGCTGGCTTCTGCTGTATAACGTGAACCAGCTGTTTGTATACATAGATCCCCTCCCTCTTGAATCTCCCTTCCACCCTCCCTCATCTCATCCCTCTAGGTCATCTCAGAGCACTGAGCTGAGCTCCCTGTGCTGTACAGCAGGCTCCCTCGAGGTATCTATTTTACATCGACCACTGCATTTGAGGGTGGGTAAGAGGTATGTGCAGAAAGGGACCATGAAACCCATCCTGAGGACAGTGAACTGTGTCTTGTCGATGTCAGGGAACATTTCAAGGCTTTTAATCATCATGCCAGGAGCTGTGCTGAACTCTGGGATCCAAAATGCAACACTGTGGTTCTCACCTTTGAGGAGCTCAGAGTTTCAGGGAATTCCCTGGCGATCCAGCCGGGGGCCTCAGTTTGATTCCTGGTTGGTAAACTAGGATCCTGAGGGCCCTGTGGCACAGCCAAAAAAACTAAAGAAGTTCAGAGTTTCATGGAGAAGGAGGACAGAAAGAAGACCGTCACTCATGTTTCCTGAGCCCTGCCTGTTTGCTGTGCATGGTGCTAGGTGCTTGCTGAGCACTGGTTTATCACCTACCTTGCAAGACAGATATTATCATCTCTCCCATTTGATAGATGAGTAAACCGAGGCTTGGAGTGCTTAAGTACAGTTGTCCAAGGCCAGGGGACTAGTCATGATGGAGTCATGACTTGTCTTTTTGGCCTTTGAATGGTTACCTTTACTAAAGTTAATTCATTCATGTTATATAGTTTATGAATATGGTTCAAAACTCAAAAGATGCCCAGCGAAAGTTGGTCTCACTTACATCCCTGCTTCCGGTTCTCCCTCCCCAGAGATGACCACTCTTACTAGTTTCTGATGTTTTCTTCTAGAGATGTTCTATCCAGACTCAAGCATGAAAGGTAAGAAAAGACAAGCGGAGGTGAATCACCAGCGTGGGCTTGGGAATAGTCCGCAGGGAATTGAATCCTGACTTTTTCGTCTGAGCTTGAAGAGTGTTCCCAATAATTATAGTTTGAGCAGGGGACAGGAGGGCGGGCAGGGATGGCAATGTGTGTATGTGTGTGATGGTGCAGGGCTGGAATTGAGCGGAAGATGTGGTGATGGGATGGAGATGAGGGAGGGAGGACCCCCTGGGACTGGAGAGAGACTGAATAGGGGCCAAAGAGGGGAAGAGAGGCTGTGGAGGGGTGGTCACAAGGGCTGGATATGCACTGAGAGGGACAGAGGTGGCCCTGGGGCCAGGATGGTCCCCATGTGAGGCCTCAGGTGGACTCCTGGAACAGTTCCAGCCCATCAAGTCACACACCAGAGTTGAGATGCTGGCAGTGGGCTGCCCGGGAGGCCCTGGTCTCTGGAGCCTGGGAGGCCTGGCCTGAGTGGCCCACAGGGGACTCTGGACAAATCCTTTCCCTCCCCAGGAGTCAGGGCCAGTCAGCACTTCACAGAAGTTTGTTGCCCCTGCTGTTCTCCACCATGGAGGGAAAGGCAGGGTCAGGGATGGGGAATGGAAAGGTTTGAGAGAAGCTCAGCCTGGAATGGGGCTTCCCTCATAGCTCAGTTGGTAAAGAATCCACCCTGGCTCGATTCCTGGCTCAGGAAGATCCTATGGAAAAGGGATAGGGTACCTTCTCCAATATTCTTGGGCTTCCCTTGTGGCTCAGCTGGTAAAGAATCTGCCTGCAATGTGGGAGACCTGGGTTCGATCCCTGGGTTGGGAAGATCCCCTGGAGAAGGGAAAGGCTACCCACTCCAGTATTCTGGCCTGGAGAATTCCATCTACTGTTTAGTCTATGGAGTCCCAAAGAGTTGGACACGACTGAGTGACTTTCATTTTCACTTTCAGGCTGGGATGGGCTGGAGGCTCAGGACCCTTTTCTGGAGGTTTCCAGGCTGCATCTGAATCAGTGTCCCCAGTGCCCAGAGCAGGGGACAGGGTAGGGTAGGAAGCCAGCATATAGAGAGAATGTTACATGTTATACTAATACGCATGTAATATGTTAATAACATGTAGCACATGTGGACACTAATTCTGTTTGATCGTCGCCTCTCCTGTTTGGGAGCCCCATCTAGTTGGGCATGGAGCCTTGTGACCCAGCGCTTGGAGTCTCTGCTAACTCCCTGGCTTTCTGTTAGAACAAGATGTTCCAGACTCATCTTGTGCTGTCCCTTCCCCAGTCCTGGCATCAGCCTTTTCTCCAAGGAGCCTGGTTCCCTCTATAAGAAGGGCTGTTTGGAGGTTTTGGTCCTGGGCAGGCGCAGGGGGAGACAGAGGGAAGTGGTGATCTCGGGGAGAGCCCCTGATCTGGGCAGAGCCCCTTAGCTCTTATGACCTTGGACGAGTCCCTCTCCTTCCCTCGTGCGGGGAGAGTGGTTTAGAGGGCCAGCTCAATCCTTTCCGGACTCGACTGAGGCCGAGAACAAGATGTTGCAACGTTCACACTGTGTGCCCCTGGACTGGTGCAATGACACAGTGGAAGCCCACGGACCTGGGTTCAGGCCCCAGCTCTGCTGCCAGGTGTCTGGGTGACTCTGGACGCGTTGCTTAACCTCTCTGAGCCTCAGGGTCCTCGTCTGTGACGTGGGGATAAGAGCACTTACCTGGCACAACATCCACAGGGATTACGAGAGACGACGTGTGTAGATTCTAACATCTCTCACCTAGAGCGGGTGCTCGGTGCGTGTAGATTTCCTTTTTCTCCCTCCTTAATCATGTGACTTCAGCACCCTAGGGAGTGGATGGTTTGGGAGAGGGTAAGAGAGGAAACTAGGGAAGAGGAAGAGGTGGGAAATAGAAGTTCAGGGACAAATAAAAAGGAGGGAAGGTTAACTCAAAGTGGGAAAGATGACTCATTGTCAAGTCTGGCCCACACAGAAGGCTCTTGTTGCTTGGGGGAGATGGGGAGCCTCCTGTCGCTAGAGGTAAGCAAATAAAAGCTGAGAGGCCATGAGATACAGAGCGGTTCCTGTGAGGGCTCCTGCACTGGCCAGGAGGCTGGTTCATCCACTCAGCAAACTTTTGGAGAGGGCTGAGCTTGTCTGGCCCTACGATGGGATGGGGGATCCCCAGGTGAACCGGGCAGCACCTCTGGCCCAGTCCAGGGAATGAGCCAGTCTCAAAGGTCCCTTTGACTCTGAGGTTCAGTCCTTTAGAGTGTCCAGGCCTTGGAGGGAGCCGGCTGTGGATTTCCAGCGTGTGCCTTTTGGTATTGATCCACTGGCGCTAGGCTGGCGGGGGTGGGGGGCGGCGGCGGGGGGAGGATGCTGCAGTGTTGGTGTGGAGGACACGCTGTAATCTGTCAGTGTCACCCTGGCCGCAGCTGGCTGGGGAGCCGTCCTGCGGTTAACTCCTCGCTGTCCTGCCACCACCGAGCACACAGCTCGCACAGCGACCTCCCGGGTGCCTCCATCTCGTCCTGTAGGAGGGCGATGTGGGTGTTTGCTCTTCTTCTGTTCCTCCCTGGCATGATCCCTCTGCCCCAGTCACAAAGATTCATTTAGTGTTTCCCAGACATTCCTGGGACATTCCTACCTCTGTGCCTTCAGTTACTAGCTGTCCCTACCAGCTATGGTCACTGAATTTTCTTTCATCCATCCATCCATTCATCCATCCATCTATCATTTTGGTATCTAAAAATCTGTCAATTTTTCCATTTCTCAAAACAGCTCTCTATCCATCAACCCATTCAATAATCCGTCTAGCCACTTATCCATTAATCTATCTATCCATCCATCCATCTACCACCCACCCTCCCTCCATGCACCCTTGCAATTCAGTTCAGTCCAGTTCAACTCGGCTCGGTTCAATTCATTTCGCCTTTATTCGATTCATAAGATTCCTAGGTTTCGCCATGTGCCAAGCAAGTGAAATGTGAGTCATGTCTCTGTTGTCAAGGAGCCCAGGCAAGAGTCCTCCTCACCCCTCATGGCCAGCTTTGAGTCTCACTTCCGTTAACCCTTTGCCAGTCCCCTGAGCAGAAGCAGTTGACACTAAGGGACTGTTCTGTGGTGGAAAGTTTAGTCTGGTTTTCACAAGCTCCACAGACCAGTGCTAAGGCAAGGAGAGAGGCAGAGTGTGGGCAGGAAGTGAGAGGGAAGTGAGCCAGTGGGATTATCATGGAGGGAGGGGCTTCCAGTCAGCCCTGAGCACTCGAGCAGTGAGTGAGTATGTGCTGGGGGTTGGAGGTAAGGAGAAGAGGGAAAGGTGATCACAGCTGGAAGAGTAAGTGGTGAACATGGGAGCTCTGGAGCCAACAGACTGCTGGGCTTACAGTCTGGGCTCTACCTATTCCCGCTGCATGACTTTGGGCACACACCTTAATCTCTCTGAGCTTCATCATCCTCGTTTGTAAAATGGAGATAATAATAGGATCCATCTCATCATGGAGCTCTTATCATTAGCATGGAAAATGCTTCGGTGAATGCCTGGCACCAAGGGAAACTTCACAGACTCTGGCTATGATTATTATTACTCTTTGCTGAGTACCAGCTACGTCTGGACCCTGTACTAGGAGCTTTCACATTCAGTGTCTCCTCAGAGCATTCTAGTCACTATTATTATGTAGAGATTATTGAACCCATTTTGCAGATGAGGAAATGAAGGCTTATTATTATTAATTTTTAAAAATTTGATTGTGTCGAAGTGATGTGTGGGATCTTTCTTGTAGCACACGGAGTCTCTAGTTGTGACATGTGGGCTCTGTGACTGTGAGATCTTAGTTCCTCAACCAAGGATCAAACCCGAGTCTCCTACATTGCAAGGTGGATTCTTTTTTTCTTGTATTTAAACTTTTTACTTTGTATTGGGCTGAGCACTGAAGAACTGATGCTTTCGAATTGCGGTGCTGGAGAAGACTCTTGAGAGTCCCTTGGACTGCAAGATCAAACCAGTCAATCCTAAAGGAAATCAACCCTGAATATTCATTAGAAGGACTGATGCTGAAGCTGAAGCTCCAATACTTTGGCCACCTCATGCAAAGAGCCAACTCATTGGAAAAGACCCTGATACTGGGAAAGATTGAAGGCAGGAGGAAAAGGGAGTGACAAAGGTTGTGATGATTGGATGACATCACCGATTCAATGGACATGAGTTTGAGCAAACTCTGGGAGATGGTGAAGGACAGGGAAGCCTGGCGTGCTGCAGACCATGGGGTCACAAAGTGTTGGACACAACTTAGCCACTGAACAACAACAACATAGCGGACTAATAATGTGATAGTTTCAGGTGAACAGTGAAGGGACTCAACCATACATATACATGTATCCATTCTCCCCCAAACTCCCCTCCCATCCAGGCTGTGCAAGGTGGATTCTTAACCACTGGACCACTAGGAAAGTCCTGGGAGGCTATCTCTTGTTCACATCACACAGCTGGTGAAGGATGGAGCTCGGCTTCAAGTATAGACATTTCTAAAGGAGATCAAACCAGTCAATCCTAAAGGAAATCAGTCCTGAATATTCATTGGAAGGACTGATGCTGAAGCTCCAATACTATGGTCACCCAATTTGAAGACTTGACTCATTGGAAAAGACCCTGGTGCTGGGAAAGATTGAAGGCAGAAGGAAAAGGGGGTGACAGAGGATGAGATGGTTTGATGGCATCACCAACTTGATGGACCTGGGTCTGAACAAGCTCTGGGAGTTGGTGATGGACAGGGAGGCCTGGCGTGCTGCAGTCCATGGGGTCATAAAGAGTCAGACATGACTCTGCAACTAAACTGAAATCTAGTCACCATGCTCTCCTTCCTGCCCTTTCTGCTGCCTTCCGAGGGGTGCGTGCTCTGAAATGCAAGAATTGGAAGATTTTCATCTCAGTTTCTGTCTGGAGCATCTTTTGACCTTCTGTACTTTTAGCCTTGAGTTGTTACTTATTGTTTCATGTGTGTTTTCTCTCTTTTCTAGACACAATGAGAACAATTTTTCTTCTCTATAGCAACTGAAGTGTTGACTTTGACTATGAAAACTACAGAATTTATGATGTTTCCCTTTTCACCTTGCTTTCCAGGAAGCTTGAACTTTTCGTCATATCTCTTCCTTCTCCTTTATATGGTTTGGATTTCTACCTTTAACATTCTTTTTTCTCTTTGTTCTTTTGGCTGCACTGTATGGTATCTGAGATCTTAGTTCCCCAACCAGGGATTGAACCCGTGCTTCCTGCAGTGGAAGTGAGAAGTCTTAACCACTGGACAGCCAGGGAAGTTCCTAACATCCTTTTTTTTTTTTAACATATCTTTTGCTGTAAGCTCTTCCACTCTTGGGAGGAGCTTTATAAATAGATGTTAATTGAACGGAAAAGGGCAAATTGCAAATCACAGGTAAATAATTCAAATGAAACTGTGACCTTCAGGAAAGGGACTTGTTTTAGTTATATCTGTCCCTTCCACTGTCTAGCACTGGCTCTGGCTCAGTGAATCTTGCATGGAAAGCTCATTTCAAAGACTGCCCCTGGAATAAAATTTAAAACTCTGCTCCATGAGGACTGACCCCTGCGCACCTCTCCCACCTCTCCTTGTCCCTTGCTCACCTGGGATAACAATTGGATCATCTTTTAGATCTGCTCACAGGCAAAGTTCTTTCCTGTCTCAAGACACAAGGCTTTGCACATGCTGTTTTCCTCTACCCAGAACTTCCCCCTCTCTCCCATCCTCTGTTTTCCTGGCCTCCCTCTTTACCCTTGAAATTTCAGCTGCAAGTAAGTCGGTGTCTCAGAGAGATTTGTGATTATTATTTGATTCTTAACTTGCTAATTTTTCCTCCTCCCCGCTGGAACATGAGTTGCAGGAGGCTGGAACTGTCTTTTTTGATCACTTCTATCCCCAGCATAGCGCATAGAACAGCATTTGAGAGGGGCTGAATGAATGAGTGAATGAAAAACATCCGAGTGCCCTGCAGTGTTCCTGAGAGCTGGCTTGGCTAGCGCCAGGAAGGAGGTGGTTATGGCTCAGCCTCATTGCCCAAGGGATGTCCTAATTCGGAACTGTGAATCCTCTCTAGGCATCATCTTTGCACCCCAGACCCCCAGGTCCTTGCCAGGGAGAATTGCCCCCTCCCTTCTTCTTGCTCTTCTGTGCCCTATGCAGCCCTCTGTGAAGTCTCCTGTGACTCTGCATGCGTTTGCGTGCATTTGTGTGTGTAGGTGATGGAGGTGGGGCAGAGAAGTGGGTGCCAATGAGGACTCTGGACTCAGAGACCCCTATATTTGAACACCGGCTCTGCCACTTCCTAAGTACACCCTGGAGTCATGGCTTTGTTTCTTGAGTTCACTTAAATGGGAAGTGCTCTATAGCTGTTGTCATGCACCAGACATTGTTCTAATGCCTCCCTTCCTCCCTTTAAAAATTTTTTTTTTTACAAAACAAAACGTTTTTATTTGGTCCACCAGAGCCTGAGTCTGGAGATACTGGTGGAGAATCACTCTCCAGGGTCGGTATTGACAGTTGATGAAATCGGCTCTGTGTCAGAAGAACTACTGTGTGTACAGGTTTAAAAATACAGCTCAGAGTAAAAAAAGGAGGAACATAAAGGGGGCCCAAGGATCCCTCCTGGACTCTGCTCCTCCCAGCAGAGGTCAGGTGGTACTGAGGACAAACCACTTCACCAAACACAGGGCTGGGCCCAGGCCCACCTGACCTGCTGCCCCAACCCCAGCCCGAGGCATGGCTTCCATGCTGACTGGCGCTTCAGGAATTGCATAATGTCCCTCCTCACTTCTGCTCGAGCCCATGGTGGCTAGGCACCTGCCTCCTGGGACACTGCTGGGACTCCAGGGACCCCTGCTTGCCTCAGAAGGAGTTGGGGGTAGATGGGATCCCGGGGCAAACAGGGAAAAAGGCTTTTGACCTCATGCCCCACAAAGGGGGTGGTTCCTGCTCACCCCAGGGTCCTGGCCTGACCCCACAAAGGGGTGGTCCCTGTTTTCATCCTGGGTTCCTGGCCTCTGACCCCTCTAAAACTGAGGGGGCACAGTTCTGGCCTCTGAACCACCCAGATTTGGTTTTGTGAATGGAGCACTTGGCTGCAGGAGGCCCCAGGCCCACGAGGAAAGCTGCCACAGTGTGGCCATTGGAAGTTAAGCCAGAACTCAAGGTGGGCTGGTTGGAGGTGCTGGCACGGCCCCTCTAATACTCTTATTTCATTTATTCCACGTAACAACCTTATGCATTGGGTTTCGTTATTATTGTTTCCCATCTGCAGATGAGGAAACAGGCATAGAGACTTTGCCCAAAGTTGTGCTGCCAATAAGTGGCCTGAGCCTGGATGAGACCCTGACAGTGTGACTCCAGAGCTCATCCTCTTAACCTCCAGAACTTTCTGCCTCTCTGAGCCTCAGTTGCCATGTCTGTAAAGGGGATGATAATACTTGCTTATTATTGTTCAGTCAATCAGTTATGTCCAACTCTTTGCGACCCCATGGACTGCAGGATGCCACACTTCCCTGTTCCTTCACCATCTCCCGGAGTTTACCCAAACCCATGTCCATCGAGTCAGTGATGCCATCCACTCATCTCATCCTCTGTCGTCCCCTTCTCCTCCTGCCTTAAATCTTTCCCAGCATTAGGGTCTTTTCTAATGAGCTGGCTCCTCACATCAGGTGGCCAAAGTATTGTTAAGCTGTAATAAAATGTGATTTGCTAGTACCTGGCACCGTGTTGTTGTTGTTTAGTTGCTAAGTTGTGTCTAACTTTTTTGTGACCCCGTGGACTGTAGCCCACCAGGTTTCTCTGTCCATGGAATTTCTCAGGCAAGAATCCTGGCGCCATTTCCTTTGGCGTCCTTTTCATAGCCATGTGGGGGAGGTGAGCCAGACTGGTAACTCAGTGGGAGACGAAGGAGGGAGAAAAAGCGAGGGAGAGATGGGGAAGCAGAGCAGAGCAAGAGAGAAGGTGAGAGGGAGGCCAAAAGAGAGAGAGATTGAGAGAGAGAGAAAGCGAGAAGAGGAAAGCTGGGCTTATTGCTTCAGGGATGGGTCCTCCTGGTGACAGAAATGGGCCATTTCACCTAGTAGGGTGTTCCTTGGTTCCAACTGATGCTCTGAGCCTCTGCACACACACATATACACATATGCTCCATGTGTCCATACAGGGGCGGGCTTCTGCGACATCATATACCTACCTCCATGCTTCCCTGTGCCCATAGATGCACAGGTGGGGCTATGAATGTGTGAAGGTTAGGTCCATAGAGAAGTACATGCGGCAGGCAGCACATCTCACTGGAGCACCAGCTTCTCTGTGTGCCTGCCCCATGTTAGCTCACCCCCCCTGCCATGCCTTGGTGCAAGTCTCTCTTTTCCTGTCCATGGTCTTGTCTCTACTGAGCGCTTCCCACAGGGAAGTCTGTGTCTTGGTTGTGTCTGTACACTTGAGACCAAGGCCAAGACTTGCCGGAGCAGATGTGGTCAAGAAAAGGTGACAGCCTAAATGGATATGTTTGTGTGACTGGATCTAATCCCATAATTGTGAGTGTTTGTGTGTGCGCTCATGTGTGCTCATACAAGCCTGCACATAAGAATATGTACATGCACACATGCTCACAGGCACGTGCACTGTCAGGGCTATGAATGTGCCTCAGAGGCGTGATTGAATGAACTTATAAACACACATCATGGCTACAGCTTTATGCAGTGGTAAGCTGATGTTTGACACTCAGCTCTCTATTTTAAAATGTTGCCTGCTTTGTATTAATAGTGTCTGCCCATATCTGTGCTGTAAATACTCCCAGCACAGCCAATCTCAGGGTGCCAGTGTGGTGTCAGTGAACATAGAGCGGAGAGGAGATGCACATGGTGGGTTTGCCTGAGCCTGTAGGAGGTAGCCCTGGCATACAGTGGGAATTTCCATCTGTGACAGCCTGGAGGGGAGGGAAAGGAAGGGCCCAGTTCCTCTGGACTGGACTGGGAGGAGTCCCTGCAAACTGGCCCACAGACAACTTCTTTCCAGAGCCTGTATGCCGGGGAGTGGGGCAATCTTTGGCTACCAGGTAGCTTTCTCAGCATCGGCTTGGAAGCCGGTCCAAACTGCTGCTCCTTGTGAGGCAGGTCTAGACATTCACGGAGACAGCAGCTTTCTCTCACCCCCTGCAGACACTCTCAGGGCTTTTGGAGTTTGGTGAGCTCAGCACTTCTACGGGGAGGGTTCTCTAAGCTTGGAATATGAGTGGAGAAGGGAGAAGAAAAGCTCCAAGCATCCATCAGAAGGGGTGGCTGGGACGACTTCTAGTGGTCCAGTGGTTAAGACTCTGCGCTCCCAATGCGGGGGACACAGCTTCAATCCCTGGTTGGGGAACTGAGATCCTGCATGCTGCAGGATGTGACCTAAAAAACAAATAAATACCCTTGTTTTTTTAAAAAAAACAGAAACTGTTGGCTGGGGATGTCAGAAGTTGGTTCTAGGGCAGGCAGCCTGCTTGAAGCCAATTCACTCTGCAGGTCTGGTTTGGAAATTGCTTGCTTTCTCTGGACTCTAAAACACCTTTCCTCCCCCCAGGGGATAGATTTTCTGAGCTATATGGCCTTTTACCTGCCCCCCCACTGCCATCCCCGGCCAGGATTCAGACCCTTGTATTGGACCATGAGATCTTATCCAAAAGCCAGAGAGAGTCTGAGCTGCCCCTAGACCTGAGCGTGAGGGATGCAGGGTGGTAGGGGACCTTGTTCTGGCCCTCCTCACCCCCACCCCTCCCATGGGGGGGAAGAGTCCACAGACCAAGGCCATGTGCTCACCCTGAGCCCACACCTCTCTTGTAGCCCTCTCTCTCTGGTGCCTGCTTTTTAGAATTTATATCCAAAGGCTCCTGAGTCAGCTCCCAGGGTTGGCCACCATCTGTCTTGAGGTAAAACTGGCCTGAGCAGTGACCAAGGAGTTGATGTCTCAGGCAACTGTAGCTGGAACTTGGGTGGGCAGGCTGGGGTGGGCACCCCCTTTGTGGGAGAGGCCCCGGGCATGCTAAGTGGAGCTGGAGATTGGAAGGGAAGGAAGGGGGGCAGACAGTGGGCTCAGAGCCAGGGTGGGGCTTGCCCTCTACCACTTTGGGGAGCAGAATTCAGAGGAGGTTTAGAATTTTAAATTCAAACTTTGTATTTTAGGTCATCGTGAAGATTGACTTATCAGAATGGAAGGATAGGATGTATTTTAAAGTTAGGCTGATTTGTAGCTGTTAAACATTTGGACTGACAGTATGGAGGCCATTTGTACTCCTGCCCTGGGACCAGTGAATATTGGGGGTGAGCTTGGAGGAGGAGATGCTTGAGATGGGTGGGAAGCTTGGCAGCCAGGCCCAAGGGGAGTCATGAATGTTGGCTAATTCTTAAGGGGAGTTTTCCGGGGCCCTGGGCTATGAGGCTGGATTTCTCTTAAGTCTGTATGACTCAGAGGACCTCTGCATGCCATCTCTTTTCTCTTGAGCCCTAAGAAGAGCTGTACAATGACTAAGCTTCCTCACTGGCATCTCAGACAGTGTCTTGCCTCTCAGAGACCCTACCTCCTGAAGCTCATGAAGAAGTCCTGGTCTGTGTCCAACCTGGGGATTGGAGGTCTGGAACTCTCCCTGGTCCCCATCACTGTTCGTTGTTATAATGATTTCTTTTTCTTTTATTTTTTGGTCACCCTGGGTGGCATGCAGGATCTTAGGTCTCCAACCAGATATTGAACCCAAGTCCCTTGCACTGGGAGTGCAGAGTCTTAGCCACTGGACTGCTGGGGAAGATCTTGTTACTGCTGTCTCTAGGGTGACCTGGTGACCCCTCATAGATCACTCTTCTGGCTCTCCACATGAAAATATTAAAATGAGCAGGCTAGTGAATCCCAGCCATTGTAATGAATGAGACCACCATTTTTTTTTTTTTCTGGTCTGCCACTGTAGATATTCCTAGGACAGAATGAAGCTTTTTTCTCTTTTTGGAACAATGTATCATAATGTTTCATTTTAAACACGCTTTGGTCAGCTTTTCTTATTCCTGTTTTTCATGGAATTTATTATTTTTCTGAGTCAAGGATAATAATTCAGTAAGGGTGGTGGTAGGAAGGTGGGCACAAGAAACCCCTGTAAGGAGGGGGAGGGGAAGAAGCATTTTACAATTTGCCAACAGAAGAGGACTTTTTTGGTCTGTGTTTAAAATCTTGGTTTGATTTCAAAATACCTTCTTTCCATCCTATTCCACACGACAGTCTTTTTAAAGTCCAAATGAACGAAATGAAATGTATTTAATGCATTTGGAGACGTGCTTACATCCTTCCTTCAAATAATTGACCCTGACAGTTTAACTAGAATAGAGCCAGACACTGGTGGACTAGTTTTTGAGCTGCCTTCAAATGGGGCCTTTCTCTAATGTCAAGGGTCAAATCTTCCTGTTAGGTTAGCCTTGATAGGCCGAACATTTTGTTGCTGTTGTTGTTTAGTTATTGAGTTGTGACCAACTCTTTGCGACCCCATGGACTGTAGCCTGCCACATTCCTTTGTCCAGGAGATTTTCCAGGCAAGAAAGAGCAGGAGATGTGGCTTCCATCCCTCTGTCAGGAAGATCCCCTGGAGTAGGTTGCCATTTCCTTCTCCTGCTCTGGCAGGTGGATTTTTACTGCTAAGCCACCTGGGAAGCCCCAGGCTGAATGTTTGTGTCCTCTGCAAAATGCATGTATTGAAACCCTAACCCATGACATGATGATATTGGGGGGCAGGGCTTGGGGAAGATAATGAGGCTTAGATGAGATCATGAGGGTGGGGCCCACATGATGCGATTAGTGTCCTTTTAATAAAAGAAGACCAGAGGCCCTCTGTGCTGTGTGAGGACAGTGAGAAGGTGGCTGTCTGCAAGGAGGAAGATTGTTTTCATCAGGAATTGAATCTGCTGACACCTTGATTTTAGACTTTCTGGACTCCAGAACTGTGAGAAATAGCCATCCAGTTTATGGTACTTAGTTATACCAGCCTGATAAAACTAAGACACATCTCATCTTGCCTTTCACATTAGGAGAGTCCCAGGTTCCCCTGCTAGACCTTCCGTACTTGTCTCCCAATCCACAGTCCCCTCTGAAGAGCACCCCTGGACAGGGGACCCTCTAAGTACACTGGCAGGGTCATGTCCATTCCAGGCTGCACACTTTCACCGGGAAAATTGAAACTCTGGAGTGATGTTGGGATGTTGATGGAGGCTGATTTATTCTAAAGCTGAAAACTCAAGGATATTATGTTCACAGCCTTCAAATATCTGAGGGACTATAGTGCTGAAAAGGGAAGGGATTCATTCATTGCTGCTGGTCAATGGAAGAGGTGGATTGAAATGCATGTGGGGAGCAGACTTTTACCAATGAGCATGGGCTGGGGCTGCCTATGAAAGGGGTGGGCTTCCTGTTGCTGGAGTTGTGTAAATATCAGTAAAGGATATCTAGGAGGAATTGCATGACCTGGGGAGTAGGGCTATTCTACTGCATGGCTTCTAAGCCTCCTATCCCTCAACTCAGGTCTGAGAATCTGAGTTCTCAGATTTCAGCTTTAGAATGATCTTAAATGGGATGCCAGGACCTGGGAAAGCAATGAAAGAAATCCACTGACATGAGGACCAAGCTATAAAAAAAAATCTTTATTTCATGTACCAGGATTTTTTTTTTCTTTTTTTAGTTTTCAGCTTTTTAAAATTTTTTCTGTTAACAGTCTGAAAAAAAAAAGGACCCACCAAGAAAATAAAATGGAGGTTGGTTTCTTGAACTGGTTTGAGCTGGACATGAGCAATTGTCCACCCTGGCAAGTGGCGCCTTTGAGGTCCTGAACCCAGCTCTTTCCCTCCAGGCCCCCTAGCCCTTTCACCCTATACCTGGATGGCCTTCTTCAAGGGGACCCAGGCCCCAGGCCTCATGGCCCAGGAAAAAGTGCTGATTGCCATCCCAGATACTCTGCCAGGACTCAGAGAACTGGGGTCAAGTTTCCTCTTTGGACAGTGCCCGCGTGTTTGCTGTTTTCTTGGGGCTTCTCCCTTATCTCTCCTACTTGATCCTTTTGGGTTTGGAATTTGGGGGGGCAGTGGGCAAGATTGAGGTGGGAAGGGAGCGATTATGATTTCTGCTCAGACTGAGAAATACTGGGTGGCCCCCACACCTGGCCTTGGCTGCCATGGCTCTGTCCTGGGGCCCTCGTGGCCTCCAGGGAACTTCCAGGTTGGCCGGCAGATGTTCTATCTTGTGGCTCAGGCTGGGTTTAGGGTTCCAGCTGCTACTGATCTGAGAACAGAGCTTTCCTTCCCCAGACAAAGGACAGGAAGGGCAGCTGGGAGTGGGCAAGCCCCTGAAGCTTTTCCAGCCGCTCCCCCAACCCCCCAGAGATCAACTTAAGGGAAGGCCAGGCCAATGTCCAGAAAGAGACGAACCAAGCCATGCTGATAGGCGCAGCAGGGGCCCCTGCCTTCAGCACAGCGACTGGTAGGCTGGGCTGAAATTCGAGCTTGGGAAAGCGATTGGTTTTCTTTCCTTCTGAATGGGCCTTGCTGCTCTGGGGAGAAAGGGGAGCAACATGGGACACCCTCAAACTTTAGTCTGTAGTCTAAGGCTAGCTTTGGGGTTGTTCCTCACGCTGGGACCAACTGTGTAAAGCTCTGCTCTCCATCTCTCAGCCTTCACCCGTCCCAGCAAACCTCAAGAGAACCTCCTTTTCCCTGACCCCCAAACACTATGGGGGAAGTCTGGTGGCTGATCTTCCTCCAAGGAAGTTCCCTCTGCTCTCTGTGACCGGATTATGGAAGTCAAGAAAGAGGACACAAAACAAAGAGTGGCTTTGGGGCCCTCTGGGACCTTTTTCTCTCTGAACGGCAGAATACATTTGCTCACATGTGTGTATTTTTGCTTTGACATTGGATGTAGGGGCAGGGTGTTGGGAGCACAGTGAGGAGGCATATGGTGCGTGCGTGTGTGTGTGCGTGTGTGTGTGTGTGTGTGTGTGTGGCTGAGCATTTGAGTGGCTGACTGACGATTTGGGAATGTCTGGGGGCTGGATGGTAGCCATTCTGGTCATCCCTTGGCATCCTCCTCTGGGCAGGTGGCAGATCTTAAGAGTCATGGACACCAAACACAAGAATGTGCCTTAAGAGCTCATCTGGGCCAATTCACATGTTTACACAGGGAGAAACTGAGGCTCAGGGAGGCCTCGAAGCCAGGGATTCCAGAATCCAGAGCGGGATTCCAGACTAGTGCCCTTTCTATGCATGCAAACTGTGTGAGTGTGTGGTGTGTGTATGTGTATGTGTGTGCATGTGGTGTGGTGAGAGGGTGTGCATGAACAAAAAGGCCAGTATGGAGCTGTGTCGTCAATGGCTTTGGAAGGCATGAGCCAGTCTTCTCTGAATCCTGCTTCTGGTTGGGGAACAGGATGGAAGGGTTTGGACTGAGTGTGTGTCCCCATGAGTGATTCCACTGCTGGGCTTCGAGGACTGTGAGTGTGTGTGTGTGAGTATGGGAATGGGTGTGCTATCTCCCTTGTGTGGAGCAGATTCTCAGTGATGGTTCTCTCTCTTTCATATGAGCAGCAGTTTCCCGGAGGAAGGAAAGACATCTTTTGTCACAGCCTCTGTGGCTCCCTGGGGCCTCTCCCCTTCCCCTCCTGCTTGAAGCCCAGCTCTCATCTCTCACAACAGCTTGTTTGTTCTTTAAAATGGATTTGTATGTTTGTTTTCTGTTTTCTCTTTACAAGTTCCCTGCTAAATTTTAAGTCCCCCACCCCACCCCATTTTTTTGTTTGTTTTCACAGTTTAAAGCTGGAAAAGAATTAAAAGAAAAATACTATCTGATTTTCTTGCAAGTAAATCCACTTATTATATATTTACATTTATTTATAGTCTGTGGTTTTTTTATTAAAAAAAAATCACCACTTGTTTTTCCTTTTTCTTTTGTAAAAAGAAACCTTTTTGCAGTGTCATTGTTGGACCCGCTGGGCCCTGAGGGGGCTTCAGTGAGTCCAAGGACCCCCAAAGGGTCAGTGAGCCCCCTTCCCAAGGGGTTGGGGGCCGATGAGTCTGGGGGTCCACCATCGCCCCAGGGTCATCACGTGGCCCTGAGGTGAGGGGTGAGGAGGGAGAGACGCTTAATATCTCCCCGGGGGGTGGGCATCTCCTGCCCCCAAGGACAGGAGCTTGAGGTGGTGACCCCAAGAGGCTCACCCTGAGGATTCCGGGGTTTTCCGGGCATCTAAGCAAGCCACTAGCAGCCATCCCCTCTCCTTCCCTTCCCTCAAGGCCTAGGAAGTCATCACAGTGGGTTAAGGACCATAAGGACTGGGAACCCCAGGGCTGGGCAAGCCCCAGATGCACCCCCCTCCAGGCACCTTTCGGACAGGAGGGACCAAGGACTCTTGGGTCACCTGGAGGCCTACAATTGCCCCATCAATGCTGGGTGGAGCCGGCTCGCAAGCCACCGAGCTTGCCCAGCGTTCCTGGGGCACCCATCCTGAGGCTCCAGGGACCTGGCAGTGACCAAGAGGCTCACCTGGCCCCGGGGCCCCTGAGTCTCCACCTCCCCCACTCTCCCAGGGAGGTGGAGCCCGCTTGGGGTTAAAGGGAACAGAAAAGTCACTCTCCCTGCATTAAAAAAAAAAGTAACATAAACCCCTGATAAATGCAAAGAACTTTTCCCTTCCTTTCTGCTCCTTCTCATTTGTTTTTTTTGCTTTAATATTATCTTGGTTCCCTTGTATGTTTTCATTTAAATTGATTTTTATTAAATGTTAAAATAATGGTACATGGGAAATCATGCATTTTCATTTAGATTTATTTTCTATTTTTAATTTTTATCCTCTCTTGCTTTTTTTTAAAGTTTGTTTTTCCTTCCCTCGTTTATATTTTTGCACATTTATTGTTTTGCCTCTTTGTTCCTCTTATATGTTGTTCTTTTTTTTTTTTTAATTTACTTGTTATGTTTTTCTCTTTTTTTGTTTTTTTTTTTGTTTTTTTTGTTTTGTTTTGTTTTGCTTTTGGAAGGTTTGTCCCCCCTGGTATGGTTTGGTGTCCCCCCCACCCTCCCTTCACCCCTGGGCCCCTCCCGCGGGCCGCGCCCCTCCTCCCGGCTCTGGGCGGCGCTGGCGAGGCCCCCGTGGGCTTCATACGGGGGTGGTCCTGCGGTTGGCTGTGTTGGAGTGGAGAGAGTCTTTGTTCTCTTTCTGGATACAGTTGTGAACTTGGAGGAAGCTGTTATCCCTGTCGGAGTTGTAGGTGGCGGTGGGAGTGGTGGCGGCCTTCAGGGGGTCCCTGCTGAGGGTGTACATGGAGATCTCCGTGGACGGCAAGGTGTTGAAGCCCTTGATGCCCACGGGGGAGGCGTCCCTGGAGTGTGAGGGCTCGGTGGAGCGCGAGCTGGAGCGGCTGCGGCGCTGGTAGCGGTAGCGGTAACTGGGGATGCGGGTGATGGCGGAGGCCTGGAGGTAGTCCGTGGCGCGGGCTGTGGCCCGCAGCTGTTTGTGCCGGTCGATAAACATGTGCACGGCCAGCACCCCGACCATCTCGGCGATGATGAAGGACAGGGCCCCGAAGTAGAAGGACCAGCCGTAGGAATAACTATTCTTTTTGGAGTCGCTCTTGGAGGGATCTCCGGCATTGGCAGATATGTACACTATAATGCCAATGATGTTGCTCAGACCTGCAGGCGGGATGGGCGTGGAGAGGAGGCAGGGTGGAGGGGAGAGCAGAAACAATGATGATTAGTATCCAAGGAGGATGCCAGGCCCTGGGCAGGATGGCGGGAGGGGGACACCTGGACATGCTTTCCTTGGTCCAGCGTTTTTGTGGAGAATGGATGGGCTGGTATAGTGGGAAGTTGCAAGCATCACCTTACTATCCTATCATTCTGTTTGGAGAGAGCCAGAAAGGCAAGAGCTAAAGGAACCACAGATATGGGAAGAAGGGAGAGAACAGCGGGGCATTCTACAATATATTGAGTGATAATAGTATTACTTATTGAGCATTTACTATCTGCTTTCACAGCTGAGTGCTTTGCAAAGGGTTTGCAGATGAGAAAACAGATTGCAGAAAACAGATTGCAACCTTAAGTTGCTTAAGGCTGCACTGGGATTTGAAGCTGCTGTAGCAGGAGGTTAGGGCTTCCCTGGTGGCTCAGTTGTAAAGAATCTGCCTACCAATGCCTACCACTGCAGTTCCATCCCTGGGTCAGGAAGATCTCTTGGAGAAGGAAATGGCAATCCACTCCAGTATTCTTGCCTGGAAAATCCCATGGACAGAGGAGCCTGATGGGCTACAGTCTATGGGGTATGAAAGAGTCGGACACGACTTAGAGTCTAAACAAGAACCACAAGCAAGGGGTTAAGTCTGGCTCCTGGAGCCAGAGCACCTGTTTGCAAAGCCTTTGGCAAGGTAAACATCATCTGAGTTTCCATATCTGTGAAGTGGATGTAATAGTAGTGCTTACTTCTTTTAGGTCAGGGGGAAGATTAATACATATGAATACGTATGAGTTGCTACTACACGTGAGTTAATACACATGAAAGCTGTTAAGAGTCTGCATGTGGTAAGTGCTGCTTAAACGTTAGTTGTTCTTATTAAATGGCTCGTGCTGTAGCCCATGTTCTTTTTCTGGCATCTGAAGCCAGTGTGACTTGTCATGTAGCTGTGCTGAGAAATGTGGTTTTGAGTGCCAGCCTGCTCCTACCTGGGTAGGACAGTGGGGGAAGAGGGCAATGAGGATAGACCCAGCATCCTGAGAGGATCTTGGGAATGGGGCCTTCTCTCAGGAGGTGGGGGAAAGATGAGTCACTGGGCTAAAGGTCAGGGTGTGGGGACAATCCCGGGGGACTCAGTGGAGGGCTCAGGCCTGGCTATGGTGCCGGAGCCCAGCACAGCCTGCCTTCTGTGCAATTTGGCCTATTTGGAAGGTCCAGAAATCCCTCTCCTCTCTCCCCTCCTTTCTCGGCCAGGCTCCTCCAGTCACCAGGCCCCCTCAACCTCAGCTTCCTCCCTGCTGGTGGGCCTGGCCTAGGGCTGCCTGGTGCAGCGACTCTTACCTGCAGACACGAAGAAGATGCCGGCACTCAGAATGATGTTGTGTCGAGTCTTGTAGAACTCGCTGGCTGCGATGCAGAGTCCGCCCATGAAGAGCAGAATCACACTCAGGATTGGGAAGATGCTCGAGGCCCTCACAGCCCCTGGAGAACACAGTGGGTGGGGAGAGAGAATGCCATGACTGTGAGATGAGGGGCTGTGTGCCAGAGGGAGGAGAGGGAGGAGCTCACAGGAGCGGGGGCTGGGTGAGTTTTATGGACACAGGACCAGAGTGAAGGTTGCTTAGTATACTAGGGAGGGAGAGAGAGGGAGCACGCCACCGCTCAATTCCCAGAGGCTCCCTGCTTCTTCAAGGATCAAACCCCAGCACTTCATGAGACCCACATGGCTCTGTGAGACTTGGTCTCTGCCCAGCCCCACCTTCCCTCCTGTCCAGCCACAGCAAACTTCCCATGACATATTATTGCACATTTCTGACTTGTGCTGTACTGAGCTTTCTTCCTAGAATGTCTTTCTTGCTCTTTTTCACTCAACAAACTTATATTCATCCATCAAAACCCAGCACAAAGTCCCCTCCTCCGTGACGCCTTTCCTGATTTCTTTAGGCAAAATTATTAGCTTTCTCCTTTGCACTTTGGGACACTTGGGGCACAGAGAAAGGCAGTGTGTTATAGTGGTTAGAGCTGGGTGGTTGGACTCTGGCTTTAGCATTTATTAGCTGTATAAGTTTGGGTAAGTCATCTCATCTCTTCATGCCTCAATTTCCTCACCTGTAAAATGGGCGTGGTGATAGTTCCTGCCTCCTAACATTGTTGTGAGGACTAAATGAGTTAATTCTGATAAGGTACTTAAGATAGGTCTCTGAAGCCATATAGTAAACATTTGCTCAGCTAGTTATTATAGTAAATAGTTGTTTATATAAATGCATCCACCATAGGTCATGGGATCCATGAGAGAGAGGATTGTAGTCTGGAAAGAGGAGGAAACTGACATATTGCAAAGAAAACAGAAGAGAATAAAAGCAAAAAGCAAATTTAAAAAACCTTTCAGAATAAGTTAAGAAGGAGATGAACAAACAGGCAGGAGGAGAAAAGAATATTTTAATGAATATTTTACTCCAGCATGGAGGAGGATGAGAGAGAGGCACAGATGGCTGGGGCAAGGGAGGGAAAGTGGTTGGGGATGTATGAGGGGAACTGTGTCTGAAAGATGCCCCAGAGGTGTGGAGTCCTTGGCAGTGTGTCTGGAAAGTAAAGTATTTTTTTCTATCCAGATTCAAATAGGCAGAGAGTGATCTCAGGACCTCCGACTCTATATCCTGGCCTGTGTGGACCAGGCAGGAGGCAGAGGTGTCTGGTAGCTAGTGTAAGGAAAAGGATGTCTTCCTGATACGTTGGGGTGGCTTGAATGGCAACCTAGGAAGTTAAGTCCTTTTATTTTTTTTCCTTTTTCTTTTTTAAAATTTATTTTAATTGGAAGCTAATTACAATATTGTGGTGGTTTTTGCCATACATTGACATGAACCAGCCATGAGTGTACATGTGTTCCCCATCCTGACTCTCCCTTCCACCTCCCTCCCCATCCCATCCCTCAGGGTCATCCCAGTGCACCAGCCCGGAGCACCCTGTCGCATGCATCAAACATGGACTGGCAATCTATTTCACATATGATAATATACATATTTCAATGCTATTCTTGCAAATCATCCCACCCTTGCCTTCTCCTACAGAGTCCAAAAGTCTGTTATTTACATCTGTGTCTCTTTTGCTGTCTTGCATATAGGGTCATCATCACCATCTTTCTAAATTCCATATATATTGAGTTAATATACTGTATTGGTGTTTTTCTTTCTGACTTACTTTGCTCTGTATAATAGGCTCCAGTTTTATCCACCTCATTAGAACTGATTCAAATGCATTCTTTTTTAATAGCTGAGTAATACTCCATTGTGTATATGTACCACAGCTTTCTTATCCATTCGTCTGCTGATGGACATATAGGTTGCTTCCATGTCCTGGCTGTTGTAAACAGTGCTGCGATGAACACTGGGATACATGTGTCTCTTTCAATTCTGGTTTCCTCAGTGTGTAAGTTAAGTCCTTTTAGACTGAGGACCCTTTGGCTCTGCCCAGAGGTTGGTTGGGGGTGTATGCTTTGGAGGGGAAGTGCCTGCCCTACTGGCCCATCCCTGTTCCTTCTGGTGGCAGCATGACCATAAAGGATCTGTGAAGAAGAGAATTTTTCTATATAGAACTTGAGGAATTTTTATACAAAAGAGGTTTAGGCCATTTACTGTGACGTGTGATGTAAAACCCTTCTTTCCCTAGTGGATCTTCAGTCTACACTGCTCGTGATGCTATTGAATGAGTGGATTATTTTGGGGGGGACTTGAAGAAGGGTGGAGTTCTGTATCGCAAGTTGGGGGCACCTGAGCTGCTCATGTTGAAGCAGGGGCAAGAGGGTGAGGGGCAGCTGGGTTACTCTGCAGTCTAGTAGCCTTCTCCCCCAGCAGGCAAGGACTGGGCTGCCTCCTCCCCAAACCTGAGTGGATGCTTTCTTCCTGCAGGTCTTCTCTGAGATGATATCTCTATCCCCAATTGGACTGACACCCTCCTACCCCCACCATTTAGGAATGCATGCCCAGATGCGCCCATTCACAGCTACCTGGAGGCTCATCTCCATAAGAACATGAGGACAGCGACAGCGTATCAAAGACCCAGCTCACAAGAGGTAGTATGGATTAAACAACCACAGCATGTTGGATCTGACATACATGATACAATTTAATCCTCATAATACCTCTGCAGGGTGTATTTTTTGCCCCAATTTACAGATGAGAAAACTGAATTTCAGAGAGGTGCTGTAGCTTGCTCAAAACCACCCAGCTAGTAAGTCAGGATTCAAGCCCAGATCAGTCCAACTTTTGGATCCCCTGGACTCTTCCTCTGGGCCAGGAAGCACTTTTAAAGAGCCCAGGAAGCATCCTGCAGGGTCCAGAGATCTGGGTTCTTCCCAGCTCTGCCACTCCTTGCTGTGTGGCTGAGGCAGGTACCTTGCCCCTTCTGGTTTCCCCATGTTTAACGTGGGTGTGGACCATTAGATGATTTCTAATGTTTTTACATCACTTCATGGGAAATAGATGGGGAAACAGTAGAAACAGTGTCAGACTTTATTTTTTTGGGCTCCCAAATCACAGCTGATGGTGACTGCAGCCATGAAATTAAAAGACGCTTACTCCTTGGAAGGAAGGTTATGGCCAACCTAGATAGCATATTTAAAAGCAGACACATTACTTTGCCAACAAAAGTCCGTCTAGTCAAGGCTATGGTTTTTCCAGTGGTCATGTATGGATGTGAGAGTTGGACGGTGAAGAAAGCTGAGCACCGCAGGATTGATGTTTTTGAACTATGGTGTTGGAGAAGACTCTTGAGAGTCCCTTGGACTGCAAGGAGATCCAATCAATCCATCCTAAAGGAGATCAATCCTGGGTGTTCATTGGAAGGACTGATGTTGAAGCTGAAACTCCAATACTTTGGCCACCTCATGCGAAGAGTTGACTCATTGGAAAAGACCCTAATGCTGGGTAGGATTGGGGGCAGGAGGAGAAGGGGATGACAGAGGATGAGATGATTGGATGGCATCACTGACTCGATGGACATGGGTTTGGGTAAACTCCGGGAGTTGTGATGGACAGGGAGGCCTGGCGTGCTGCAATTCACGGGGTCGCAAAGAGTCGGACACGACTGAGCGACTGAACTGAATTGAATGTTTTTTCCTTCTCTGTGTGGATATAATTTCTGACCAGCTGGAAAGGGGGACAACAGTATAAAGAAAGACAGAGACATTGGGGTGACTTCCAAGGGGCAGCAGCGGCTGCTCAGATGAGCAGGGTGGAGGAAGATCTCTGGCCTTCTCCCTGCAAGGAAGCAGGCTCTTCCTGCCCGCAGTGTGCTGCATTTGGCAGGCCAGGTCTGCATCCTCAGAGCTCACGCCTCACGGCAGCCCTGGGCCTGACATTTCCAGTTCAGCCAGTCTGCTGTGGGAGCTTGGACGCCCCAACTCAGCTTTCCGGCCAGCAGAGAGAGCACCAGCTGTGAAGGGAGATGAGATGCTGTGTGTATGTGTGCATGAACGTGTGCATGCGTGTGTGTGTGTGTGTGTGTGTGTGTGTGTGTGTGTATGTGTGTGTGTACTGGGTTGGGGGAGTGGGCAGGCTAGAGGGAGACGTTTGCTGTGTTGCAGCCAATGTGGAGAAAACAGGACCGCTTCACAAGGTACCAAAGCAGCAAGCAGGCAACAAACAGAAGCCTCTTTATTCCAGAGAGCCAACTCAGACACCAGCCTCCCTTGGAAGACGCCTCTTTACCCAGAAAAAAGGTGATGGGGCAGTTGGGAAACAGTGCCAGCCTAGGAAGGCTGAAGTCCTCAGGACCCAGATCCAGGCTGGCAGAAAGCTGGTTTCGAGCTGGCAGGGACCCTCACACTGAAACAGTCTTCTGAAGGAGGTCTTTCTGGCTGGGCAACGTCACAGAGGGATTTTGGAGTTAGCCACACCTAAGTTCAGAGCCTGGCTTTGTCACTTAGTAACTGTGATCTTGGACAAGGGTCTTTACCTCTCTAGAGCCTCAGTTTCCTCGTCCTGTAAAATGGGAAGAGTCATAATCTCCTGTTCTTAGGAGCGTTGTAAGGCCTTGCTGCTCAAATGGCAGTCGAGTACCAGCAGTCAGGACATCATGAGAGGAGCTTAGCAGAAATGCAGATTCTCAGGCCCCGCCCCATCTAGTTCAACTGTACTGAATTAGAGTCTGCATTTTGGATAAACAACAAGGTTTTCCCATAGAGCACAGGGATCTATATCTGATACCTTGTGATAAACCATAATGGAAAAGAATATGGGGAATTCCCTGGTTCTCTAGAGGTTAAGACTCAAGTGTTCTCACTGCCAGGGCCAAGGTTCGATCCCTGGTTGTCAGACTAAGATCCCATAAGCTGTACAGCATGGCCAAAAAAGAGAAAAGAACATGAAAAAGCATATCTATATATATACACACACACACATAACTGAGTCACTTTGCTCTATAGAAATTAACAGTGTTGTAAATAAACTATACTTCAATAAAAATACATAAGAAAATAATCCACATTTTAACAAGATCTTTGTAACAAGACTAGTGTGTGTCTGAAAGTTTGAGACATGCTATTGCAAGGACTAAATTGGATAATAACTGTTTTGTTTCTGATACTAGGAGGACAGTAAAGGGTAGCGATTTTTGTTATTTTTAATGTCCTTTTCTTTCATGCCAGATACAGTTTCCTTATGAATTATCCTGACTTCTTAGTAAGGCTGTATTACTGTTTTAATAGTAATAGCATTACTATTAATGCTAAAACTTATCATGAAGAGAAGAAAATATCTTATTTAGTCAATGCACAGATATTTATTGATCTACGAGTAAGTGTATGAAACTACACAACACCGTTTCTGGGGTTCTTCCTACATGCCAGGCCCCATACTAAGTACTTCCCATGGGTGAACCCACTTAAACCTCCTACCAACCCCATGAAGTTATGAGTCTTGGTTGCATATTACAAATAATCTCCAGGAATTGGCAACATATTTCGGTAAAGGGATACATAGTCAAGGCTTCTGGCTTTGCAGCCATAAGGTCCCTGCTGCAGCTACTCAACTCTGCCCTTGTAGCATGAGAATAGCCATCAGCAACATGTGAATCAATGAGTGTGGATGTGTTCCAATAAAACTTTATTTAGAAAAACAGTGGGCCGGATTTGGTCTGCCTATTACAATTTGGCCTGAGAACATAGTGCCCTGTACTAGGGAAAAGCTGTGTGGTCCAGAGTGGAGGGATGTTTTTCTTTTGACTATGTGGCCATCACGATGCTTGGTTCCAGGCTGGGCATAGAAGGTTTATGGGTGCAAAATCAGGCCTTGTCCATGCCTTCATTGGGCTTAAGTTCTCATGAAGGACATATGGCACAGATGAACATGTAATTAACAATTAGGATGAAGTGCTATGCAAGAAAATTACCCATATGTCACCATGAAGGCAAGTGGTAGGCTAATGTACTGCAAGGAGATCAAACTAGTCAATCCTCAAGGAAATCAGTCCTGAATATTCATTGGAAGGGCTGATGCTGAAGCTGAAACTCCAAATCTTTGGCCACCTGATGCGAAGAACTGACTCCTTGGAAAAGAGACTGATGCTGGGAAAGACTGAAGGCAGGAGGAGAAGTGGACAACAGAGGATGAGATGGTTGGATGGCATCACCAACTCAATGGACAAGAGTTTGAGCAAGCTCTGGGAGTTGGTGATGGACAGGGAAGTCTGGCTTGCTGCAGTCCATGGGGTCGCAGAGAGTCGGATACGACTGAACTGAACTGAGTGTCACCTGTAGATGGCTGATGCTGACTGAAGGATCAGTGTGTGCTGGGGACACACACACTGTGGACCTGTGTGAACCCTTAGTTCTCCTTTACAACTCCATAATTACTCCCATCACACAGAAACTAAAACTGAGGCACAGAGAGATTTTGTTCAAGGCCACTCAGGGAGGAAATGGAGGAGCTGGGTTTGTTAACCTAGGGAGTGTGACTCTAGGCTGTGCACCAAACTACTGCACGCCTGGCTCTCAGAGCATCCTCATAGCTCACATGGGCACTGGGGAGGGCTTTCCTGAGATCGATGGACAAGGGGAAGCTAAGTGGGCAGAATAGAGGCAGGGCGTTCTAGGGAGAGGATGTAGCATGAGCAAGGGCTGGAAGACGCATGGCTCATCTGGGGACTTGAAAGGGCTGGTCACAGAGAGCTAGGGCAGGGCCTTGGGGAGCTCTAAGGGAGATGAAGAGACTGGGCCCAGGCCACACGGGGACTCACAGGTAGCCTTTAAAGATCTTAAAGCCAGCAGGGCTGTCACAATCTGATTTGGATTTTAATAAAAAAAAGTTTTTTTTGGCTACACCCCAGGGCATACGGGATCCTACTTCCCCAACCGTAGATCAAACCCGTGCCCCCAGCACTGGGAGCACAGAGTCTTAATCACTGGACCACTAGGGAAGTCCTGATTTGCATTTTCAGAAGCAAATGAATTAAGAAGGGGTCCAAGGTTGCTATAGGGCACCAGGAGGAGGACTGTTGCTCACCACATAAGTGATGGTGGTGCTTGGACCAGGGCAGATGCAAAGAGTCTAGCAGAGGAGGGTGCATTTGAGGGGTGTTTAGGAGGTGAAGTAAAGCTTGGTGATGAATGGATATGCGTGGAGAAGAGGGTGGTGCTGAGGATAACTTCTGGGTCTCAGGTTTGCTGGCTGGTTGGATAAAACCACTTACGGGGCTTGGAGAGGATCAAGGGGTGAGGAGAGAAATCAAGGTTTGTTTGGGACACATGGAGGCTGAGGTGCTCTGGGGACATGCATGGGGAGCATGGAGGGGGAGGCGGATGTGTAAGACTGAGGCACAGAGGCGCAGTGTAGGCTGAAGCTGTAAATGGGGGGTCAGACTCAGAGGTGAACACAGCAGAGCTTGAGCATAGAAGAGTAGAGGGTTTACCTTGAGGCTTGGGGAGCCCCAGTATTTAGTGACTGGCTTGGGAAGACCTTGGGCCAATCTCCTGGTGTCACTGAGGCCTCCACTTCCTTGTCTGTAAAATGGGGCTGAAAATTGGAAATCTGTCTACCTTATCTGTCTACCTGCTAAGTCACTTGATTAATGTTCACCTCTGTGTGACTCTATGGACTGTAGCCCACTGGGCTCCGTCTATGGAGTTTTCCAGGCAAGAATACTGGGTGGGTTGCCATTTCATCCTCCAGGGGATCTTCCCAATTCAGGGATCAAACCCTCCTCTCTTACATCTCCTGCAGTGGCAGGTGGGTTCTTTACCACTAGCACCACCCGGGAAGCCCCACCTTACAGGGTGACAGTAATTAAATTGGAAGAAGACTGTGGAAGCTTTTGAAAGTACAGAGCCTTGGGTAAACTAGGAATAGTGTATTATTGTTTTCTATGCTGGTGATGGAAATGAAGAGTGTCATAAGTACCCAGAAGGGAATGACGTCTAGCCTTTCGGACCGGGTAGGCTCAGCCATAAATCCCTCACTCACCCTTTCTTTGACCAAGTTCTGTAGACAGATCATCTCCAATCCAGTGCCCGGGGGCCAGCACCCATGGTGTCCTGCTGTGGTGAGCACAGCTGGAGAACAAGTAGATGGCTGCGCTCGGGGATTCTGCTTCCGCACTCAGTCTGGCAGAGGAGGAGGGGAGTGGTCTGTGGGGTGGAGGGAGGTGGGCAGACCTCTGACTAGTGCCCACTCTTTGCCTGGCTCGTCCTGCGGCCTGATTGTGGGCTTTCCCTTCTCTGGGTCTCAGGTCTGGCTCTGAATAGGTGGGACCAGATGACTTGTAAGGTTTCATCCATCCCTGGTGGTCTTGTGCCCCACAGACCTCCATCAGGGGCCACTCAGCCAGGCTGGCCAGGTGCTGGTCATGCCTTTCATCAAAATAGTCGTCATGATCAGGTATAGGGGAAGCTGGGGCTCCTTATTTTCTGGGCATGGAGTTAAACTCTTTATGCCTGTTATTCCCTTTGGAATTTGATATGTTCTAACAGGACACAGATGTGCTGGGTTGGGCGAAGCTTCTGGGCTCTGGGGCATCTCTCTCCCTCTCCTCCTGCATGCTGTGCTGGAGGAGGAGCCAGTGACTATGAAAGGTGATGAGCTGCTGTAAATGCAGGTGAGAGTGAGCATGAGAGAGTGAGTGTGTGAGAAAGAGTGACAGACAAGAGGAGGAGAGGAGGGGAGAGGCAGAGGGAGGGAGGGATGGAGGGAAAGCCATTCAGAGCAGTGGTTAGGAGCGTGGGCTCCTGATGTGGACTGCTTGGGGTCCCATCCTACACTCCCCTGGCCTCCCACTGGCTGTGTGGCCTCTGTGTCTCACTTTTCTCATCTGTATAATGGAGACACCAACAGTACCTACTTCTTAGGGTTGTTGTGAGATGAATGAAGATACTGTATGGTGTGTCAGGCCAAGTGTTCCATGAAAGTTTGCTATATGTACTGACATAGGAAAGGAATTTCAGACCCCAGCAAGCTTCCACTGGGAGGGCCACCTGTGCAGGTGCTGGATGCTTTCTGACTTTCTGTGGTCTCTGGGGTTGGTGATTGGCTCAGGAGAGATGGCCTGAGCATATCCCATGTTGCCCCCACCCCCCAAGGCTCAGTGGCCTCCTCTGCTGCAGGACACACCCAGCTCCCAGGGCCATAATAAGGTGTGATGAAGATGCATCTGAAGCCATGAGAACAGTGTCTGGTACCCATGATCACCAGGAAATGTTAGTTCTTATATGGCAGAACGTACTATTGCTGTTTCTCATGGGCCTGGGTTACCTCAACTGATGTTTATTAAAGTGCAGGTCGTGGAGTCAGTGTGGTGGGGGCGGCATCAGGCACTTTAATAAACAAACCAGGACAGAACAGAAACTATCCTCGTGGGTAGAGGGCGCGAGGCGGAGGTGCTGATCATGAAGCATTCACTCTGGCTGCCTGGATGTGAGTTAGTAGGAGCTCTAACTTAGATGTTCTCGACTGCAGGATGTGGTCACCCCACTGCGGTGACCTCTAGAGGGGACGTCCCTCATGGCAATTTTGCTGAAAAGGGCTGCAGCTCCCGGTCAGTGGACAGGAACATGTGGCCTGGATAACCAGGGAGGCATGTGGTGTCCCAGGGCTTCCCAGGTGGTTCAGATGGTAAAGAATCTGCCTGCAATGCAGGAGACCCAGGTTTGATCCCTGGGTCGGGAAGATCCCCTGGAGGAGGAAATGGCAACCCACTCCAGTATTCTTGCCTGGAGAATCCCATGGACAGAGGAGTCTGGCAGGCTGCTACAGTCCATGGGGTGGCAAAAGAGTCGGACACAGCTGAAGTGACTTAGCAGGCACCCTTTATGGTAGACGGAGATCGGATTTCCAGTCCCATTTTACAGACAAGAAAGTGGAGAATCCCATGGACAAAGGAGACCGGCAGGCTATAGTCAATGGGGTCACAAAGAGTCAGACATGACTGAGTTCTGAACATGCACGGGTGGCGTCCCAGGAATTGTGCTGGGCTGGGGCCAGTCACTGTCCCTCTCTGGGCCTCAGCGTCTTCCTCGTCTGTAAAATGGGAGAGTGGGGTTGGGTGACCCTCACGGCATGTCTACTTTCAGCATTTCTGGAGATGGAAGGCAGTCTCCCTGAACTTCGAAGCTCTAGGGGGCAAGGAGGGGCAGTGGACTTCCCTCAGCACTCCTGGGGGTAGCTGGGGAGCCCAAACAAAGCACCGCCCTAACCCTTGTCTCATGGTATCCTCAGAATTGCCCCTCACCCCCACCTGGGACTGCTATACATTGAGGTTCAGAGAAGGTGAGTATCTGGTCCAAGGTCACAGAGCAGAGCTCATCTTAAATTCAGGCCCTTTCATTCCAAGTCCCAAGCTCAGGCCTTGACACCTGGTATCCCCCACAACCACATGCCCCCTCCCCGCCCCCCGCCCCTGGTCCTCAGGGCCTGGTTCCTCATATATTCATTCAGCAAGTCTCTCCCGGGCCTGACTGAGGACAGGCCCTGCACTGGGTCGGGCAAGTGGGGCGTGGGTGGGAGCAAGCTCTATTTGCAGCTACTCCCTTCAGTGTCCTCAAGCTGTTTCACCATCCAGTGGGAAAGAAGACTTTGTAACAGAGTGGTCACTTCCCTGAGACCCAGCCTCCTCCACATCCCCAGCCTCAGAGAAGGGCTGCACTGTCCACCATCTCCCAGACGGGACACCTAGATGTCGCCTGAGTCTTCTCTCTCTCACTCCCCCCTCCCCCCCGAAGCAAGATGTCAGTAATTCCTACTGGCTCCAGAACTAGTCCCCCTTCTCATCCACCTCCCCCACCTCCTCCCTGAGGTGTTTCAAGCCTGGGTCATGGCTGTCATCTCTTACTGGTCTCCCTGTTCCTGCTGAGACCCCGCAGTCAGTTCTCCAGGAGAAGTGGAGCAGTGCCGTTAGCCTGGACCTCAGTCCTTTCTGCTCAGAACATTCTCGTGGTCTCATCTCAGAGTGAAGCTGAGGCCCCCGAGCCCTAGTCTGGCTTCTCATCCACAGCTCACACCCTCGGCCTCATTGTGTGGCCATCTCTCATCTCCTGGACACAACACTCACACTCACACACACACTCAAACACACCATGAAGAGACCCACGTGCACACAAGCAGACACACGTATACACACAGGCACTTATATTAGGACTTACAGATGCTCAAATGCACAGACACGCAGGCACCAAAAGACACAGCACACAACACACACTCATGCCCTTGGGCACAAGACAGACACGCAGACACACCAACACACACTAAGAGTCATAGGAAGTCACACCCTGGTCACCACCACCTCTTCTTTACCAGCTTGAGGTAAGGAGCTTTGGCAAGAAGAGAGAGGGCTAATGTTTTAAGGACAACCGGACTATATGATGATCTTTTACTTTCATCTAGTTGGTTTCACTTTTTCTATTTCATATTCAGTGCTCCCATTTCATTTAGTTTGTGTTTTCCAATTTCTCCATCTCTTCTTTTTTTTTTTTTGATGTTCTTTCTCAAGCCTTTATCAAGCATAGTAGAAAAACTTTTGTATACATATATATATAAATATAATATAATATATACATTTTAGAAAACTTACTAATTTTTGCCTAACTAAAAAAATTATGACATTTTGATTTCACTTGTTTGACTTATGTATGAATAGAATGCTAGATTTCTAATTAAAAAATAGATATGCAACAAGCAAAAAAAGTTTACTGTATAGTACAGGGAACTATAGTTGATATCTTGTAATAACCTATAATGGAAAATAATTTCAAAAATAATATGTGTGTATATGTATAACTGAATCACTTTGTTGTGCACCTGAAACATTGTTAGTCAACTAGACTTCAATAAAATATGTATATTTTTTTAAAAAAGAAGAAGAGAGAGGGCTAAGGAGGTGCCACACAGCAGACCTAGCTGACAGCCCCATGGAGCTGCTTGGAAAAAACAGACTGGTCACCATGACTTTGTGGGTAAGTTAGTGATAGGTGGGCAAGGCCTGTATTAGCTGCACCTTCGTGGGGCCCAGAAGTCCAATGACTCGGGGTGATGACTGAGACCAGCTAAGGGTGTCCCTCTTTGGACTCTGTGGCTGTGGAGAAGCTAGGGACCCCATTGAATACCCACAGAGACTGGGCAGTAAGAGCATTCATTCATTCACTCACTCATTTGTCCTATCAGATATTAATTCGGTGCTTTCCTTCTGCCCTGTCCTCCAAGAGGCATTGAACTTGCCTGAAGCTTGGTCTGCTGGCTTGAGAGCAAGTGAGTCCCACTTTCTCTGCCAGCCCAGGAGATGAGCTCTGTGCCCCTGGTCAGTCATGCCCTCCTGGCATCCTCCACCTCCCTCTCTGCTCCAGATCTTCCATCCAACTGGTGGATCAAGGATAGCAGGGTTACCCAGGCCACCTCACTGGCCACCTGTCCTCAGCTCCTTCCCTGGGGCTCCTCCTCTGCCTGACCTCCGAGCCTTGGGGTCCTGAGGCTCAGATCCTGAACCTCTTCTCTCTCTGCACCACTCTCTTGGTGCCGTCATCAAGTCTCATGGTGCTAAATATGGTCCCCATTCTGACTTCTCTCAGATTCCTGTCTCAGGCCAGGCCCCGCCCTGTGAGTCTCAGGCTCCAGGTCACCTTCCCAGGGAGTCCGTGGGCCTCTTTAACTTATCGTGGCCGATACTAAGAATCCATCCTTCACCATCCCAACCTGCTCCCTCCATGGGCACAAACCTTGGAGTCATCCTTTATCCTTTCCTGTCCTTGGAAATCCATGTGCAACCTTTCAGAAGATCCTATATGCAGACCCTTGGGAATATTTTCAGGCTCTGACCCCTTCCCAGCTCCTTCACTGCCACCACCTGCATTCAAGCTGCTGTCATCTCTTGTCTGGATGATTGATCGTAACAGGCTCCTGGCTTTTTGCTTGTTTCCTCCATCAGAGTGTAACTTTTATGAAGGCACTTTCTTTATTTTGTCCACCCTTGAGTCCCCATACCATCAACAGTGCCCTATACATAGTAATAGTGAACATCTCCTGAGTGAATGAATAAATGGATGAATGCTTCTAGAGTCCAAGTCTCTGTATTGGTGCCACATTCTCTAGGGAACACTTCTGGAATGATGGCCTCCAGTCTGGGTTAGGCACCAGGCTTCCTCAGCAACCCCCATCACCTTCTTTAGCTGCTTGAGGCATCTAGGTTAGGTTCTTGGGCCTGTCAAGCCACGTGGCAGGTGAACTGAAGGTTTAACAGACCAGAACAGGTTGGGGCAGGGTAAGTTGAGTCAGGCCCCACCCACCCTAGTGCAGTCCCACCCATCTCCCAGGACCAAAGGCCCATCTTCAGGAGAAGCTCTGCCCACCTTCCTGGGCACCAGCTCCGCCCACCACACTAGGGCAGGCAATCTTCCTAGAAGAATGACCTCTGTCTTCTAGTTTCTCTAGCCAATCAGGTTAGAGGTTGACAGAGGATGATGGGAACTCACATCTTCCAGCTTTAAAAAATTGCTTCTGTTGTCTAACCCCAGACTAGCATATTACAGATCAGAGGTCAACAAACTGCCAGATGAGGCCTGTTGCTTATTTTTACAACTGCAGCTAAGTTTCACTGGAGCAAACACAGCCATGCTCAGTTGCTTCCGTGTCTGCTTTTGTGCTACAAAGTCAAGGTTAAATAGTTGGGACAGAGACTTTATGGCCCACAAAGCCTGGAATATCTCTTTTCAGAAAAGGTTTGCCTATTTATGTTACAGATGCTCAAAAAATATTGCTGGATTAAGTCAACTCAAGTCAGACTCTCAGAAACCTGCGCTGCTAATTTGCATTCAAGTCTTCTGTCCAGAAACCAAAATGAACCAAACACTAAACAATTCTTTCTTTAAAATTCGGGAAATGAAGGTATAGAATAGGTAGGAATAGCCGCTGAAGAATCCTATGTCTTTCCTTTAAAAATAGCGTTTATTGGGCACCTTCTATCTTCCAGGAACTGTTCTTGGTAGAGCAATGAATGAGACAAGGGTCCTGCCCCAACACTGGGCATCTGGCTGATAAAGTATCGCCCCCTCACTAGGCTCATCCAGTGTGGCTTTGCGCACAGACCCCCACTTGGCTACCCCTTCCACCTTCTCTCTCGGGTGCATCTCTGCAGGCCCCTGCCTCCCAAGTCCTGCTCTTTCTCTGAGGGTCCTCCCACTAGGCTGTGCTCTGCCTGCAGCCATGGACAGTGTCTCATTCATTCCTCTGGAACTCTCCAGCACTCAGTGCAGACTCTGACATACAGAAGGTGCTCAGTTTGTTTCTATGCCCTCGCCAGGCTACTTTGAGAGCCCTAGACCTGGTAATAGGGGCTTCCTTGGTGGCTCAGATTGTAAAGAATCTGCCTGCAATGAGAGAGACCCGGATTCAATCCCCAGGTTGGGAAGATCCCCTGGAGGAGGGCATAGCAACCCACTCCAGTATTCTTGCCTGGAGAATCCCATGGACACAGGAGCCTGGTGGGCTGTGGTTGATGGGGTCGCAAAAAGTTGGACAAGACTGAGCAACTGACACTTCACTTTCAGACTTCGTAATGTGGAGGACAAACGATCCTTTAGGAATTCCATCTGAGAGCAGTGTCATGCAGGAATTCATAAAGGGAAAGGATGAGCCTTGTAAGATATTCCCCCTTCTCTTTTAAAAAGAAACCTATGAGTGACCTGATGTCCCCTTCCTTTTTCTTGCCTCCCGCTGGCTTCATGTTCCATGGGCTTTGAAATGAAACCCAGATTTCAGGCTGACCTGAGAGCTGGGTTTGACGCGAGAAGTAATTATTGAAAGTGACAGGGGTGATCCATATAATAAAATGCTTCCTACATTTTTCATAGAAATGATCGAATACTAACCACTGCTGTGGGGGATGGGAGGGAGGCTTTGGCTGGGGAAGGGCACTTGAGAGCAGAAGGGGCTGGGGGCGGGGGCAGGGAGGGGTGCTCCTGGGAGGAGAGCAAACTGCCTTCGGAAGTGCTATCTGAGAGCTTCCTACAGAGCTTTCAGCCACTTCTGCTGGGGCAGCTTTGCAGTCCCATGCATAAAGGACCCTCAGCCTCTCTTCTGGAAATCCTTTTCTCCCGGAACATTTTACGTTGTTAGTTTTCACTGCTTCTTGAGAGATTTTCTTTGGGTCTCAAAATGCTTTCTCTTGATACTATGTCTCAGGTGGATTTAAGATCACAGCTATTACATCAGGATTTAACTTTGACTTGACTTGTGGGGAAAGAAAAAGATAATCTCATTGTTTCAGTAGAAGTTCCAGTCTGGCACTGCCTGGTGAGTCTCCTCTCCTCATTGGATTGTTCAGGAAATATATACGGAGTACTTTCTATGTGCCGGGCACTGGGCTGGGAATATAATGATGAATGAGATAGGTAGAGTTCTATCAGAGTTCTAGTGGAGTTGGCAACACTGTAAGGGAGCTGGTTGCTCAACTAGACATGGACCCAACAGCGTGATAAAGATGCTAGGCTCTGGGAACCCCTTCAGGGGCCTAGAGGACTTCTTGGAGAAGGTGTTGTTTCACCGGAAACCTGGAAAATGTGTAGGAACTTGCCATCAAAGAGGGGAGGAAGGGCGTTGCAGGTAGAGGGAAATAGCACACATGAAGGTTTGGCCATGGAAAGGGGGGAAGATAGAAGGCTCAGCTTTTTCTTGCCCTCTGCAGTGACAGAGACCTCTAGATAGTTCTGGCCTTTGACTCTTAAAGGATGGAGGGGCAGGACCTATCACCAGGAGAGAGATAAAAAAGTTGCATCCACTCACGGAGGAAATATTCTGCTGTGTCAGCTTCGTAATCTGCATCCTCTGGGAAGTGATCGATTTGCTTGCAGAGACCTTTGAAGTTCCCTGGAAAACAAGGGAAGAAAGTGCTCGTGAGACATCCAAATCTCCAGGGACTCAGCGCCCACTGGCCTCTTCCTGACTTCTCGTTCTTCTGAAGCTGGCTCAGCCCTCTCCCTGACTTCCCCCCTCCCCTCCAAGGAAGGTATCGCTTTGTCTGTTTGGACATCTGCCCAGTGAATCAAAACACACGCACCCGCGGTGCTGCAGAGAGGATCTAAGGCTTAAGACTTCAAAACCCAGGCTTCCATCTCTGCATTGAGGCTTCTGAGGATTAGCTGAGGCTTGGCGGGCGGTGGAGGTTTGAATCTGGGCTGGGGACTGCCACAGAGGAGACTGGTGAATACCAGCTACCAGCGTGCCTGCCTCTGTGCCCCAGCTCAGCTGGGAGTCACCTTGTGTTTTACATGCAAGAAAGTTGATTGCTTTCCAAAGAGGGTAGACCCCAGACCGAGGCTGACAAACATTCCCACAGCCCTTTAGATGAGTTTGCAAAGCATTTTCCCATCTGCAATTGCATGGAATTCACTGTATGGAGCCCACGAAAGTTCTGCAATACTCCTAGGGTTGAACACCCCACCCTGGCCTGGGTCACTGGCCAGATTTGTGGACTATGACTCAACCTGTGAGAAGAGTAATAGCATCTCCATTTTATAAATGAAGAAACTGAGACTCAGGGAGACTGGATACAAGTGTGCTTACATGACTATTTTAGGTATTTCTAGCTATTATATTATATAGGTAATTCTATACTACATATTACAGAGAAGATGGTTGATCCTTACCCTACAACCCTCCCTTAACTCTCTCTGTGCTAATTCAAATGACTGACTAAGTGCTCATGGACAGGAAATGATGGAATATGGGCTCAAACAAAGACTTTTTGGTTCTAAAACTTTCCTTGGTGATTGTTGAGAAGGTGAGAGCCAGCTCAGATGAGAACCCCTAGCCCAGTGTCCAGCAGATCCCCAGCAGTGATCCCTAAATGAATGAGTGAACTACTGAATGTGATCTTCATAAACACTCATGTGGAGAATAGAATTTACAAGCATGGCTGCTTCATGACAACAGAGACTTTTGTCTGTTTCATTCACCATTGTGTCCCAAGCACCAGCACAGGCACGATGGATGTTGTCTGACTTTCTCTGAATGATCGGACACTCGAAACTGTGCAGGGAGATATGGCAACAGTGGGTGAGAGGCAGGTTCTGCAGCTGGCCTGCCAGGGTTTCGTTCAGCTTCACGGAGATGCCTCAGCTTCCTCATCAGAAAGCAGAGATCCTAGCGATTCTTCCTTTGTCGATTGTTGTGGGGATGACATGAGCTAACACATCTAAAGCGCTCAGAGCAGTGCCTGGCACATTAGTAAATGTGCTGGGGGTATTGAGTGAGAGAGAAATGAACCTTAACTACATTTAGCCCCTGACATTCAGGATTTTCTTGTGATAGAAGCTAATGCCACCTAATTAATACAGTCCTTAGTATGTGTGAACAATGTCTTTTCTTGTAGGATCCTGAGCCTTGTAGCCCATAGAGTAGGTTTCATTATGTACTATAGGTATTATTTGGGAATATTAAGTCATTATTACACATATACACAGCTGTATATATCATACAGCTAGATATACAGGATGTGCTCAGTTGCTCAGTTGTGTCTGAGTCTTTGCAATCCCATGGACTGCAGCCCACCAGGCTCCTCTGTCCACAGGGATTCTTCAGGCAAGAACACTGGAGTGGGTTGCCATGCCTCCTCCAGGGGGTTTTCCCAACCCAGGGATCGAACCCAGGTCTCCCGCATTGCAGGTGGTACAGGTATGCTTACAATGTAACTGTATTTCTAGCCATTATAATATGTATAGGTAACACTGGGGATCCTAGGTGGCGCTAGTGGTAAAGAATCCGCCTGCCAAGGCAGGGATAAAGGAGACATGGGTTCCATCCCTGGGTTGGGAAGATATCCTAGAGGAGGGCATGACAACCCATTCCAACATTTTTGCCAAGAGCATACCATGGACAGAGGAACGTGGCGGGCTACAGTCCACAGGATTGCAGAGTCGGACATGACTGACGCGACTTAGCATGCACGCATAGGTAGTTCTGTACTACATATAACAGAGAAGATGGTTGATCCTTACCCTACAACCCCCACCTCCCCTTAACTGTATCTCTGCCAAATTCACTTCCTTTCCCAACTTCTGCAAGAAAAGTGATTACCCAGAGCATATGGGGACTCCAGGTAGACAGTTTCTCTCAGAATGCTTCCAGTGGGGCAGGTGTCTTCTCTATGTGTGCTGGACCATGTCTTGTCTTGCTCGGCACCCTCCCCACCCCTTACCTTGCTGTCTCCCCCTTCTCTGTGGTCCTGAACACGTGCCCGCCCTGCTCTCAGCATCTTGGTGCATTAACCAGAGGCTTCCCCTCCCTCTCCTGGCTTATCCCCCATCCAGCCACAGACTCTTTTCTGGAGAAAAAGAAGAGTCTTCATTCCCGCTTCTAAGAGGATAACATTTACCTCCCCATTGGTAAAATCACAAATCAGTGTATTTGAAAACCACTTTGCAAAGTACTTTCCTTTTGTCTCAATTCAGTCTAACAAATATTTCATCAGCACCAACTTGGTGCCAGGCATCTTTACAAGCAATCTGTGCAGGAGGTGAGGCACTGAGAATGGTACTGAAGTGCCCCACGGCTCCTGACAAATTGAGGACTGTACTCAACCCCCAACCACAGGTGACGCCTCCACGTCTCTCTTCTAAGGGCCCCACCCTTCAGGCTTGTGGACCACTAGCTCAGCTGCTCCCCACGCAGCCTGGCCCCAGCCCCTGCCTCCATCATCTTTGGACCACTGGGTCCCAGCACAGTGCCCATCCAGAGATGCTTGTAGAGAGGCAGTGTCAAAGAATCAGCAGCCCAGACCTCTCCTGTGAGGTCCAGACCTGGGGATCCAACTGCCTATTTGATGTCTCTTGGTGGATGTTTTAAAAGTATCGTACACTCAGCAGGTCCAAACTGGAACTCATGATCTATCCCTCAAGCCTGGTCTTCTGGAGGCAACAACTAGGTCAGCCAAGGCCTCTCTGTTGCTGCCTCATGCAAGCCTGAGCCCAGCCATCATTGCCAACATTACTGCCTCTTCCCTGCAGGCTCCATCCATCATGACATCCTGTCTGTATTGGCTCTCAGAATCTTTCAAACCCATCGATTTTTTTCCCAACAAGAGCAATACCCACTGCCAGGCCACCCTCCTTGCTTCCCTAGATGACTGTGGTAGCCTCCCCACTGGCCATTTTGTACCCACTCTTATCCATCTTTACAGAATAATCATAGTGAGGCTTTGACAATGCAAATCTGTTCAAGCCACTTCAGTTTGAAGTGCTCAACAGCTTCTCGATGTTCTTAGGGAAAATTTCAACATCTTTAACAGGGCCTGACCCTTGTCTGGTCTAACCTCCACCTCAGCACACGTGCAGTCTCAGCTGTCCTTCCCACCATGCTCACTCCTACTATGGGGCCTTTGCCCCCTAGTGCCCCCACCATACCCTTTGTTGTCCCTCCCTCATCTTCTCTGTGCCCTCCTGAACTGTGCTAGTGTGGGATCTACCACTATTCTGGCTGCTCTGTGGTCACGGGAGGTGTCAAGGCACGAGTGGGAATGTTCTAGCAGAGAGGGAACACTTGATAACCCGGGGAGGGGTGGGACAATACAGGAGCCCTGGGAGAGGGGAGGAGGCCTGGGACACAAGTGCAAGGCTGGCCTCATGTGGATGATGGTGCATCCACGGCACTGTGGGGAGGGGGCAGTGTGGATGCGGATGCAGGGGATAGGTGGGCATGGTGGAAGCTTGTGATACTTCTCTTCTGGTTGCTTCTATTTTCTGAATGAAATGGGAAACAAAACTGTCAACTGAGAATGAGGAGAGGCAGGAAGGAAGTGAAAATTTTCTCCATGAGAGTGGAGAAGGAATGGGCCAGGCTTGAGACATGAAGTATATGTATTGGTGGCCTGACAGTTCCTCCTGATGTCCTGTGCTTTTCTCTGAACACATTTAGGATATGGAGGCAGTCCAGCTGAAAGGTTGCCTTTAACCAGGATGAGGGTTTGTGAGATGAATGCAAGAAGGGGAGGGGGAAAGGGAGTAGATTATGAAGATGGATCAGACTGTAAGCTGGTAAAGGGAGCAGTGAAAAGGCGGTGGGATCAATGCATTGGAAGCAAAAGGTGAGGGTCAAGGAATTGTTGGTGGGGGAGAGGGGGTGCGGGAATGCTCTTGGGAGTAAGCTGGAAGGGTGGGGCGTGGGAATCAGAGAGGTTGAGATTGTGAAGGGGCATGTTTGTTGGTAACTTCAGGGTGAAGGATAAGACCATGAACTGGGTGGCTCAGGTCAGGGGGAGGTTGGGAAGCCATTCAAAGTATTTAGCAAAGCTCAGACATATTATTTAGGTTGGTGCAAAAGTAACTGTAGTTTGTTGAACTTTGTTGTTTCATTTGTGGTGCTAGTGGTAAAGAACCTGCCTGCCGGTGCAGAAGACTTAAGAGATGTGGGTTTGATTCCTGGGTTGGGAAGATCCCCTGGAGAAGGAAATGGCAACCCACTCCAGTATTCTTGCCTAGATAATTCCATGGACAGAGGAGCCTGGTGGGCTATTGTCCCTAGTGTCACAAAGAGCTGGACATGACTGTGTGTGACTTAGCACACACACATGCCTACATCATTTTAATGCACATTTCTTGCTTTATTTATTTGCTAATGACTTATTGCTTGCTGTTTATTTTATATTTATTTTAGACCAGGGAAGTGATGTTAGACGAAAAGAAAATTTGAGTGATTTTCTTATTTGAGTTCAAATTGGGTTGTAAAGCAGTGGAGACAACTTGCGAAACCAACAACACATTAGGCCCAGGAACTGATAACAAATGTACAGGGCAATGGTAATAAAGAAGTTTTGTAGGGGAGATGAGAGCCTTGAAGGTGAATACAGTGGCCAGCCATTGGAAGTTGACAATGACCAAATGAGAGCATCATCAAAGCTGATCCTCTTACAACTATAAGAGAAGTTGCTGGAGAGCTCAACACTGACCATTCTATGGTTGTTCAGCATTTGAAACAAATTGGGAAGGTGGGTGCCCCATGAGCTGTTGTAAATCAAAAAAATCATCTTCTCTTATTCTATGCAACAACAACACACCATTTCTCTATTGGATTGTGATGTGTGATGAAAAGTGGATTTTATACAATGACCAGTGACAACCAGCTCAGTGGTTGGATGGAGAAGAAGCTCCAAAGTACTTCTTAAAGCCAAACTTGTACCAAAAAAAAGGTCATGGTCACTGTTTGGTGGTTTGCTGCCTGTGTCATCTACTACAGTTTTCTGAATCTGATGACATGATTATATCTGAGATGTATGCTCAGCAAATCCATAAGATGCACTGAAAACTTCAACATCTACAGCTGGCATTGATCAATAGAAAGAGCCCAATTCTTCACACAATGCCCAGTCACACATCACACAACCAAGCCTTCATAAGTTGAATGAACTGAGCTACAAGTTTTGCTTCTTTCTCTATATTCACCTGACCTCTCACAAACCGACTACCACTTTTTCAAGCATCTCAGCTTTTTGAAATGAAAATGCTTCCACAACCAGCAGGAGCAGAAACTGCTTTCCATGAGTTGGTCAAATCCTGAGGCATGGATTTTTATGCTACAGGAATAAACAGACTTATTTCTCGTTGGCAAAAATGTACTGATTTTAATGGTTCCTATTTTGATTAATAAAGATGTGCTTGAGCCTAGTTAAAGTGATTTAAAATTCACAGTCTAAAACTGCAATTACTTTTTCACCAACTATAATATACAAGATAATATAATACTAGCCTATAATATACAAGATAAAACCAAATAACTTCTATATAAAGACAAAACTAAATGTTCACTTTTATTTCCTATATACACCAAATACATATTATAAAACTGCTTACCAAGTTAAACATTGACGTGCAAATGATTCATCCAATTATTCTAATAGACTCCAAATCAGTGGTTGGTTTTTAGAAATTATTGGTGTGATCTTTTGATGATGAGTCTTTTACAAGCTAAATTATGGCCCTGTCTGGATGGAGATTTGACACAGGGAACCACACCAGATGCTTCTTGCCCTTCTCTGTTAGAGTAAGAGTCATTCTGTCTCAGTGATGGAGAGTTTTCTACTATCCTCTGAAGGACAGAAAACTAAGATCATGGCATCTGGTCCCATCACTTCATGACAAATAGATGGGAAAACAATGGAAACAGTGAGAGACTTTATTTTCTTGGGCTCCAAAATCACTGCAGGTGGTGACTGCAGCCATGAAATTAAAAGATGCTTGATCCTTGGAAGAAAAGCTATGAACAACCTAGGTAGCATATTAGAAAGCAGACACATTACTTTGCCAACAAAGTTCCATCTAGTCAAAGCCATGGTTTTTCCAGTAGTCATGTATGGATGTGAGAGTTAGACTATAAAGAAAGCTGAGCTCTGAAGAATTGATGCTTTTTGAACTGTGGTGTTGGAGAAGACTCCTGAGAGTCCCTTGGACTGCAAGGAAATCAAACCAGTCCATCCTAAAGGAAATCAGTCCTGAATATTCATTGGAAGGACTGATGCTGAAGCTGAAGCTCCAATACTTTGGTCATCTGATACAAAGAACTAACTCACTGGAAACACCCTGATGCTGGGAAAGATTGAAGGCAGGAAGAGAAGGGGATTACAGAGGATGAGATGGTTGGATGGCATCACCAACTCAATGGACATGAGTTTGAGCAAACTCTAGGAGTTGGTGATGGACAGGGAGGCCTGGCATGCTACAGTCCATGGGGTTACAAAGAGTCGGACACGACTGAGTGACTGAACTGAATTGAACTGAGGGACAGAAGATTAGTGGTGAAGAATGACTGAGGTAAACTGGGACCCAGGCTGTGGTGGGATGGATCCCAGTGGTCTCTGAGGTTGATGGTGATGATGAGGCTGTGAGCATTGGTTGGAGCATAAGGGGTCTCCAGGAGCACTGGGGGCTCTGTGGCCTAGGACTCAGTCTGACTAAGGTGGTGCTTAGGCTCATGAAGCAGTACCCCGGTGGTACTGCCTTGCTATTGGTAGAATTTAAGTTTGGTAGAACATCTATGTCTGCAGACATTACTACTAACAGTGAAGAGGGGTATCATCTTGTTTTCTGGATGCCAGCCTTGAGTTCTGCTGTATTTCTTTCTGGTTGGTGGCCATCAAGTCCAGGGATTGATTCAGCTTCAGGCACAGATAGATCCAAGTGCTCAAATATCTGGTGTCTCTCACCATCTCTGTTCATCTTTCCTCTCTCCCCAGGGTGGAGATTAAGGGATGACTAAGTGCCTGGCTCTGGGGTGGTGGAGGGAAACCTGACCTGATCCTTGCCTTTCAGGGATGCATAGTTTTGGGGGAAAAATAGATAGAACAGAATTTACTAGAATGTAATATCTCACATCCTATATTAGAGAGATGTAAGGCATCCGATCCCATTACTTCCTGACAAATAGATGGGGAAACAATGGAAACAGTGAGAGACTTTATTTCCTTGGGCTCCAAAATGACTGCAGATGGTGACTGCAACCATGAAATTAAAAGACACTTGCTCTTTGGAAGAAAAGCTATGACAAACCTAGATAGCATATTAAAAAGCAGAGACATCACTTTGCTGACAAAGGTCCCTCTAGTCAAAGGTATGGTTTTTCCAGTAGTCAGGTAAGGATGTGAGAGTTGGACCACAAAGAAGCCTGAGTGCAGAAGAAATGATGCTTTTGAACTGTGGTGTTGGAGAAGATTCTTGAGAGTCCCTTGGACTGCAAGGAGAGCAAATCAGTCAATCCGGAAGGAAATTAACCCTGAATATTCATTGGAAGAACTGATGCTGAAGCTCCAATAATTTGGCCACCTGATGGGAAGAGCAGACTCATTGGAAAAGACCCTGATGCTGGAAAAGATTGAAGGCAAGAGGAGAAGGGGATGACAGAGGAGAAGATGGTTGGATGGCAACACTGGTTCAATGGACATGAGTTTGAGCAAACTCCAGGAGATAGTGAAGCACAGGGAATTCTGGTGTGCTGGAGTCCATGGGGTCACAAAGAGTTAGACATGACTGAGTGACTGAACAGTGACAACAAGGCCTTGTGGGCTTCCCTGGTGGCTCAGTGGTAAAGAACCCGTCTGCTAATGCAGAAGACGTGAGTTTGATCCCTGAGTGGGGAAGATTCCCTGGAGGAGGAAATGGCAACCCAAATATTCTTGCCTGGAAAATTCCATTGACAGAGAAGCCTGGTGGGCCACAGTCTCTGGAGTCACAAAAGAGTTGGACATGACTTCATGACTAAACAACAACAATAAGAACACAAAGCCTTATGGGAGCATAGTTGGTCAGCTAACGTGTATGTTGCACAGACTGTATGCCATGTTCTGTGTGATCTGCTGAGGACACAGAGGAAAAAAATCAACTTTCTGTTCCCACAGAGCTTGCCATCTACGGGAGACAGAGAGGAGGTGCCGTGGGGTAGCAGGATGTGTGTTCTGACAAAGCAGGGTGTGTCTGAGAACACACAGAGGGCTGCAGATTCAGGTGTGTGAGTGCATGAGTGTTGACACAGGCTTCCTGACTCAGAGGTGAAGGAGTCAGCCAGGTGAAGCAGGCAGGTAGGGATGTGTGTGTGTGTGTTGGGGCATGTGAGGAAGCAGTGGAGGGTGAGAAGGGATTCTAGGAAGAGGCAAGTCAGGGAAGAGCAAGGTCAGGGAAGTGCTGGGCACACAGGAGCGGGCAGAGTGTCTCAGAGCACCAGGCGCTGGTCCGCCAGAGCAGGTCCTCCAGGGCAGAGTTGGGGGTAAGAGGGGAACCTAGAGGCAGTGCTGTGCTGGGTCTGGCTTACATCTTGGGAGCTGATTGTTAGTGTCTCTTCATAACTTACACGAGGAGCTTGAAATCAGCCACGGTGCAAGTATTCGCACCACGGAAACTGGCAAACACTACAAATCAAGGTCCTGTATCCCTGCACAGAGAGCCAGCTGGTAAACATTTACCAGCAAACCCCTGGATGCAGGGCAGTCTCATATGAGGGGTCGGCTGGTGCAAAGACATGATATCTTCATGGGAGTGGAGATTTACAGAAAGATTGATCCCAACAAGAAGGTTGGATGGGTGATGGTGAGGGCAGGAGATGGCTGGGGAGTAGGCAGGAATCTGATCCTGCTGGGCATGTGGTCCAGGCTGAAGTGAGGAGGGGGTATCTCAGCGCCCACTCCCCCCCACAAGCACTGGCTTTGAGCTTCTGGAGGATGAGGAGATGCGGGAGATTCTTCCACCATGAGGGCTTCCCAGGTGGCCCTAGTGGTAAAGAACCCGTTTGCCAATGCAGGAGACATAAAAGACTTGAGTCCGATCCCTGGCTTGGGAAGATCCCCTGGAGGAGGACAGGGCAACCCGCTCCAATATTCTTGCCTGGAGAATCCCATGAACAGAGAAACCAGGTGGGCTACAGTCCATGGGGTTGCAAAGAGTAGGACACGACTGAAGCAACTTAGCGCACTGCCAAGGGGACCAACAACTGTGAAATCTCTACTGAACCCCCACTCCAGAAGGGCCAGCAATGTTGTGCCAACCCCAGAGCCCAGAGACCTCAAGCCAAGCCTTGGAGGGAAGGCCAAGGCCTGAGTCTTAGGCTGCCACAGCTCTGCCTCCAGGAATTCCCTGCTTCGGTCTGAGAATTTCAGCTTGCAGGTATTAAGTAGTTTAAAAGGAGGTTTCATCAGCTTTGTAAAAAGCACATTAATATCTCACAACATCAACTGCTGTCTCATTTCTTTGAGATACAATAACCCCTTCATAAACCTGGTCATTAAGGGTTGAACAAGTGCTGTTTTATTTTTCCACATATTCAGGAGAGGCTGAAAGAGCAGCTCAGAATCTGGAGGCCCCGCGGAGGGAGCCGGCTGACGCACGGGTAGGAAGTAGGCGAAGTAATTTTTTAAGTGAAGCAAATGAAGGGTTTGGTGGGAGCTGCCGGCGCTGTGTTTTAAACCTTTTCTGCTCCTGGCTTTTTGCTGTGCTGGCAGGGCCCTCCCTGATGGCAGGGATTAATGAGACCCCGGGGCGGGTGGGCGAGGCGTACCTCTCTGGGAACCTCAGCCCCCAAGCAGTGCTGGCACTGGCAGCTGCTGGAAGGTTTGAAACAAAACTGTCTCCCCATTCATTCATTCATTCATTGAATTGTTTCCAAAGGCTGCTGCATGCTAGGTCTTGTGCAGGCGTTGGGTGGGGTTAGAGTGGAGTAAGAAGAAGACTGCCCTGCCTGCCTGCTTTCCTGAGTCTGTCCTCAGGTGTGCCCTGAGAGTTCACCTTCCAGAAGCCCTGGGTGCAGCACTGAGCACTTTTGCACACATCTCTGGGAGGAAGAAAAAGTGAAAGTGTTAGTTGCTCATTTGTGTCCGACTCTTTGAGACCCCAGGGACTGCAACCTGCCAGGCTCCTCTGTCCATGGGATTCTCCAGGCAAGAATACTGAAGTGGGTTGCCTTTCCCTTCTCCAGGGGCTCTTCCTGACCCAGGAGTGGAACCTGGGTCTCTTGCATTGCAAGTGGATTCTTTACTGTCTGAGCCACCAGAGACTATCCTGTCCTGATTCTTGTCAGCTGCTTCTTTAGTTCAATGTGATGTGGGGAAGAGACTGGACCCTAGAGTCAGAGAGTCCCAGCCTCAAAGCCCAGCTCTGCTAGCTATCAGCTGTGTGGCCCTGAGCAAGTCATATGACTTCTCTGTGCCTATTTCCTTCTTCGTAAAAAGGAAATCCCTGCCTGGTGGGGTGATTCTGAGGACTCAATGAGAAAGCCCCTTGTGCAGTTCCTAACTCAGAGCAGCACTCAACGAACATAATCCTTCCTTCCCTTCTTCTTCAAATGACGCCTCTTTCAAGAAGTCTTTCTTGATTGCCCTTAGTTGGAAAGACTCTCTCCTCTATGCCCCTCTGAAGGGCGTCTAGGTTTTAATGGGCATAGGAGTCACTAGGGAATCATGTTAAACCAGCTGCTGACTCAGTGGGTCTGGAGCGGACCCTGAGACTTGGTATTTCTTGCAAGCTCAAAGGCAGTGTTGTGAATCAGGGTCCCTGGTGTACTATACTTTGGGTTGGTTTTGAGTACTTTGTATCTGCTTTGATCATATTTTGTACTCTGATATCATTGTTCAGGGAAAAAATGGCTTCAAATCTGTAAGTTCCTCAAGGGCAGAATTTTCTTGATTCTAAGAGCTTCCATTCACATTTCGGGGAAATTGGGATGTGTCTTACAATTGATGGGTTCATTTACTGCTGTGTGTCTCTCTTCCCCTGAAAAATCATTATTACATTGATGGTGTGTCTTACAATTAATGATGATAGCTACACAACAAGTGTTTATTGAACAAATTGACAAATAAACAAATGAATCTGTGTGTGTGTGTCTATGTGGGCAGAGAGTATTCTATACATTTCCATTCTCCTGAACAGATGAACATTATGCCAACTGTTAGAATCCCTTGGGCACTAGGATCTTTTGTTGCTCTCTTATTAAAAGCCTATTTGAGGGACTTCCCTGGTGGTCCAGTGGCTAAGACTCCATGCTTCCCGATGCAGGGTGCCTGGGTTTGATTTCTGGTCAGGGAACTAGATCTCACCTGAAACAATGAAGATTGATCCCATGGGCTACAACTAAGACCTGGCATAGCCAAATAAATAAGTAAATATTTAAAAAGCCTATTTGACAGTCTCAAAATATGTGTATATCCCAAACCCCAGCAATTTCTCTTAGAAATTCACCTTGGGAAACCCTTGCCTGTATACATGAGGGGATGTGTATGAGAATGTTCCTAACAGCAGTGCTTGAAACAACACAACCCTGGGAACAACTCACATTTTTCTCATCAGAAGAATGATAATAACTTGGAGCATATTAATATAATGAGATATGACTCAGCAATGAATGGGAGTAGATTACAGCTACACTTGTCAACACAGGTGAATTCCACACACATAATACTGTACAGCACACACACAAAAATAGACTCACAGGCATAGAACACAAACTTATGGTTACCAAAGGGGAAGGAGGGGCAGGGATAAATCAGGAGTTTGGGATTACAATATACACACTACTGTATAGAAAATGGATTACCAACAAGGACCTACTATGTAGCATAAGGAACTATATGCAATATCTTATAATAACCTATAATGGAAGAGAATGTAAAAAAGAGTATATATATATATATATAAATATACAACGGAATCACTTTGTTGTATATCTGAAATGAGCACAACATTGTAAGTCAACTATATTTCAACAAAAATTTTAAAAATACTGAACATAGAAATCAAGCCATGGATAAATACATATGGTATGCTTTCATTTACACAAAGTTAAACCTGTACAACTGGACAATAGATTGTTTAGAACATGGGTTCAATCCCTGCTCCAGGAAAATCCCACATGCCGCATGGCAACTAAATCCAGGCATCACAGGTTATTGAGCCAGCGCTCTAGAGCCCCTGAACTGCAACTGCTGAAGCCCACGGGCCTAGAGCCTGTGCTCCACAGTAAGAGAAGCCACCACAGTAAGAAGCCTGAGAACCACAAAGAAGAGTAGCCCGCACTCGCTGCAAGTAGAGAAAGCCTGAGCGCAGCAACAGAGACCCAGCATGGCCACAAATAAATAAAAAATAAAAAAGGGAAGAAAAAGGAAACACGTGGTTGTAGTGAAACTGTAAAGTCAAGCAAGCAGTGATAAACACAGAATTCAAGAGGGTGTTGACCAGAGATGAGGGAGAAGGCGTAAGGGAGGGGACAGGTCAGCTTCAGTGTACTGGGATGCTCCATTTCTTAACCTGGTGGTCAGTTCACAGGCCTTCATTTTATCGCTGTTCTCTGTACCTCGTTATGGCAGAGACTACTGGCTGTTTCCTAACGTCCTGTGTTCTCCATCTTCCTATGTTTTGCTTGAACAGGTAGCTTCCCAGAATATAGACTTTAGTTCCCAGCTCTCTTGCAGCTAGAGGTGACTATGTGACCAAGCTCTGACCAATGAGGTGGAAGTGGAAGTGGAGGGAGCTACATCCTTCAAGGGATGGCATGTGCCCTTCTTGGCCTTTTCCTCTGGGCACATGGAATAGAGAGCTCCAGTTGCCATCGTGGACCATGACACAACCTTGAGGATGGAGAGCTGCATGATGGAAGAACCAAAGACATCTGGGCCATGCCATCAATGGAGAGTCTTATCTCCCAGACGTCAGGCGATGAGAGAGAAATAAACTATCTTTTTTAGTTAAAAAACAACCCTTGTTGCCAAACCTAATTGTAATCAGTGTAATCATGCATGTTAAAATAGTCTTTTATATGTATTTAATATGAGATACTTTTTAAAGAACCCTGATGTTGGGAAAGATTGAAGGCAGGAGGAGAAGGGAATGACAGAGGAAGAGATGGGGACGACAGAGGATGAGACGGTTGGATGGTATCACCAACTCGATGGACATGAGTTTGAACAGGCTCTGGGAGTTGGTGATGGACAGGGAATCCTGGCATACTGCAGTCCATGGGGTCGCAAAGAACTGGACACGACTGAGCTACTGAACTGAAAGCACACTTAGTGCTTGCATAGAGCAGGTTCTCACTAAGTATCTACAGAATAATTGAGCAAACGGATAAATTAGAAATTGTCTCAGTCTTCTTCACAACTCCTTTGCTCAGGATAAACTTTGCTCTGGTTCAGTGCCGACTGTGGCTATGACTAAGGGAAGACATGGGCGGGGCATTGCTGAGAATCGGGGTGCAAGTCAGCCTTAGACAAGGGAGCCAGGAAGGAGGTGCAAGAGAGTGGGTTTGACCTCACACAGGGAGAATGAATGGATCCTGGTGAAGATAAGTGAACCAGGATTGTCAGTGCTAAGAGACTGTGGACAGGCCTCCAAGGTGGTGGTCAGGGCCCTACACTGGGGGCTCTGTGTGTCATAGGCAGGGGTACTCTTACTGGCTGGTGGATTATGTGGACCTGACCAAGAATGAGAACCTGGGAGGATCTAGGTTCTGAACTTCAAGACCCCTTCATCATAATCTTGCATCTCTGTCCCCCTCACTCCATAGTGTTGACACTGGAGCAGGCTCCCAGGGACAGGAAAACCTCATACCCTCAAGTACCACCATGTGATTGAAAGCCTTGCCCAATGAGGTTAAGGACCCTCCACAGAGGTAACAAGTCAACCTAAAATGTACTCTATAAAGCATGCCTGTAGGTTTGGGTGTTGTCATAAGCCATGAAACCGTCCTCAAAAACAATTCTTAGTTCAGCTCCTGCTGCTAGAGAGGCAGGGAGGGTCAGTGGTTAGTCTCAGAGTCTGGAGGTGGGCAACCTGGGTTCATATCCCAGTTGTACCACAAAACCCCTCTGAACCTCAGTCTTTTCATCTGTAATATGGGGAGACAGTAGACCTATATCATTAGGGCTGTGAGAATTGCATAAAACCCTACATTGAGAGAGTTTAGCACAGTGCCTGGTACACAGTAGGTTCTCAATAAGTGTCAGGTGCTACTGTCTGGGGCCCATGCTGGGGGTGCAGTTGGATCACACAGTTCCTGCTCTCAGGAAGCTCCCGGACTAGTTGGGGAGAGTAGTGATTACTTTCTGTGTCAGGATTGCTCCCAGGTGGAGGCAGGCCTAGGGAGGATGGGAACCTGATAGGCATAGACCCTCTGGAACAGGACTGATCAAATGGCTCTGTCAACCCCAGGAGTGGGCAGACAATGAATAAATACTGTCATGTGCCAACAGCTCTACATTCATCTTGAGAGCCTGGTGGCGTAGTGGAAAGATGGCTGGGCTGCTTAGTGAGAGAGCTGGTGCTTGCGCCATCTTTCTGCCATGTCTTAACCATGTGATCTTGGGCAAGTCATTTACTTCAGGATTCATTCAGTACTTCAGCCAGTCCTCATTTCTACTGAATGTCCATTAACTATAGTGATTGAGCTGGGCACCGTGGTAGAGAGGGGATCAATATAGCAGGACTCCCTAAACCCCCAGAACAGTGTCTAGGAGGCACTGAGACAGAGAGTCAATGTACCTGACCCAGGGTGAAAACAACAGCAAGGGCAGGATGGTCACGATTGGCCCCTTGGAGAAACTGTCAGGAGCAAGGTGCTGGGTTAAACACTGTACATTCAATCCTAAAAAAAAAAAAATCCCTCTATTATTTTCTCCACTTTAAAGGTGTGGAAATAGAGGCACTGAGAGATGAAGACATGCATTGAAGGAGTTACAGTGTGAGCCAAATAGCTGGGATTTGACCCCAGGCAGTGGCGCCAAAGAGTGGATACTTGCAAACTGTGGTGCTGGAGAAGACTCTTGAGAGTCCCTTGGACTACAAGGAGACCAAACCAGTCAATACAAAAGGAAATCAACCCTGAATATTCACTGGAAGGACTGAGGCTGAAGTTGAAACTCCAATACTTTGGCCACCTTATGCGAAGAGCTGATTCATTGGAAAAGACCCTGATGCTGGGAAATATTGAGGGCGGGAGGAGAAGGGGGTGACAGAAGATGAGATGATTGGACAGCATCATTGACTCAATGGACATGAGTTTGAGCAAACTCTAGGAGATGGTGAAAGATATAGAAGCCTGGTGTGCTGCAGTCCATGGGGTCGTAAAGAGTCAGACACGACCGAGTGACTGAACAACAACAGTGGGGTTCTAGGGAACCACTAGGTGATACTGTTACTGCAGAGCACGGGATGCTAGAGGGTGGGTGGAGGGTGCATTGTTCTGTCTGAGTGGTGGTGAGTTGTCAGGAAGGCTTCCTGGAAGAAGTTCCATCTCAGATGAGCCACGAGGGATAAGTAGAAATTGTCAGTTGAATGGAAGGGCAGGGAGGTGCTGGGGTGAAGAGCAAGGGTTAATCGAAGAAAGAAGATGGGATCCTGCTGCCAAGAGCTTTGGTCTATCTGAAGGACAGATGGTTGGGCTGGATATAAGCATGTGTGTGTGTGTGTAACCAGTTTGGAGAGATAGTAGCTGTGGTTAGATTATTCAGGACCTAATAAGCCATTAGAAGTATAAACTTAGGAGCGGTGGAGAGCAACCGAGGATTTTTTAAGCAAGTGGTTGATGTGACCAGACTTGTGATTTAGGTTGATAGTCCTGGTGGCTGCATGGGGCGTGGACTGGAGAGACGAGCCTGGAAGCCATGAGCCCAGTCTAAGCCACCAGCATCTCTTGCCTGGACCATTGCAACAGGAATAGTCCAGGTGAGAGATGGAGGTGGCTCAGGCAGGGTGGGGACAGGGACAATGGAGAGACCTGCGTGATAATGAAGTCAATTGAGATTTATTTATCTGTAATATGGGGAAATGGGCCAGTCTTGTTTCCCTGAGGGTGTGATTGAATAGATGAAATGAGATGAAATTGAGAGCTAATAAACGCACTTGGTAAATTGCAAAGCCCTGTGCAGGGGTGCAGGCTGTTTAGCCCAGGCAGCCATTAGGGATGAGACAGGGCCAGCGCAATTCTCCATCCATATATACTTCCTACTCCCTGGACAAACTGCTGCTATAAAATTCATTAGTTGTGCCGCCTTGGGTTAGTCACTTCCCCTTCTCTAAGCTTCTATCTTCTCCTTATGTTGTTGCAAATATGAATAAGATAATGTGCAGAGTACTTGACATTGTGCCACCAAAGAAGTGCTAGGAAATAAAAATCTTTACAAGGCTAGTGTCTCTTCCACTACTCCATGTACAAAGATCATGGGGCCTGGCTGCCAGGAGGTGTCCCACAGGCAATGTCACCTGAGGGACCCTCATTCCTGCCAGCATCTCAGGAAGTCACTGACATATTGTCTAGATGCCTCCAAGGAATGAGAGGATGTAATGGCCTTTCCTGCTTTGCAGAATCTGCCTTAAATTTTTGACCACCAATTTCCCCCAGTCCCCTTTGGTTCATTTTCATCTGCTTAAGTACATTCAATTTCATGGCAGAGATCCAGTCCAAAGTGGTTAAATGCCACCCAAACCACTGACCCACAAGGATGGACATATTTCATGGGACGAGGATCTGTATACCTGTGAATGCCCATCTAACTACACTCTTGTTTCCAAGCCAAACACGAAACTCAGAAATCTTGTCTTCCATTGCCTACAGCACAAAGGGCGGATATCTTTAGAACCAGATTCCCAGCCACCCCTAGTTGGAACCAGAGCTTCCCACCTTATCTGCTCTGACTCTTGTCTCCCAGCTGTGCTGGACACAGAAAAGCATATGGGGACTTCCCTGGTGGTCCAGTGGCTAAGACTCTGTGCTCCCAATGTGGGAGGCCTGGGTGCCATCCTTGGTCAAGGAACTACATCCCACTTGGTGTAACTATCGTAAGACCCAGCACAGCCAAATAAATAAACAAATTAAAAAAGAAAAGAAAAGCATCTGCCCCTTCTTCTTTCCTCATCATTGCTTACACTTTCTTTCCTCACAGAATCAAACTCTCCTCTCTTCCCTTTCTGAAACAATGTCTGTTTTGCTCCAGAGGGTAGCAGTACACAGGCAAGACCAGGACTAAGATCAGGTGCCTAGGGTCCAAATTTCAGGATGCGCTCACCTTCAGGGTCGTGCAGGTTCAGGGAGCATCTTCTTCAGTTTTGCAGCTTGCCCTTAGTCTGGCCCAATAAAGGGGAGATGTCAGATCTGTACCTGGGTGGGTGTTATGTTTTCAGAACTCCTTCCCAGGGTAGTGAGCTCCCTGTGATTGGAGGGGTTCAAGCATAAGGTGGTCAGCTGCCTCTCAGGGCTGTTGAAGGGGGCACTTCTGTACTAGCTGGGAGATGGAGTAGGTGCTTCTGAGGTCTTCCATCTTCTGGAAGCTAGGATTTATGGAGCCCTCCCTGATCCCACAGCTTAGGGCTGGCTATCCTTCCTTTCAACTCTGCGTTTGCCTCCAAGATCACTTATCTGGCAATTAACCACAGGCTGCCTCGTGACAGCTCTTGTATTGCTGTCTTTTCATTTCAAATTTCACGAGTGTATGTGTCATTTTCTGAATAGCATTCCACATGCACTGAGGACAAGGAGTGAACTGCACACTTTCCGTTCTCTCTCAGTGGCTATGAGAATCTCTCTAATGTTTATTCAAAATCCTCTCTGCCGATACTTTATCTCACCTAATTCAATGATCGGGCATCCCTCCCTGGTGGCTCAGAGGTTAAAGTGTCTGCCCGCAATGCGGGAGACCTGGGTTTGATCCCTGGGTTGGGAAGATCCCCTGGAGAAGGAAATGGCAACCCACTCCAGTATTCTTGCCTGGAGAATCCCCTGGATGGATTAGCCTACAGTGGGCTCAGTCCACGGGGTCGCAAAGAGTCGGACACGACTGAGTGACTTCACTTTCACTTTCACTTTCTAATTCAATGATCACATCAACCCCTTGGGTAGATCTTATTAATGAGCCTATTCTACAGATGAGAAACTGGAAGCTTGCTGAGTTATTAATAATATTAGTTCATTAATTAATATTAGCTACTGTTTAAAATGGAAATGCAGGACTGAAGGTATCAGACTGTCTGGGTGTGGAGCTTTGGGTAAATTGCCTAAGGGCTTTGTGCCTTGGTCTCCTCACTATAAAATGGGATAATAACCTCATTGATTTCACAGGTTCTTATGAGAGTTGAATAAGTGAACATACATATAAAGCTCTTAGAATAATGCAGTTCCTGAGCTTTCTGTGTGCTGTTACCTGTTATTATTATTGTCATCGTTATCCGTAATAATAGGAAAGAGAATGAGTAGAATGTGAGTCTTAGTATTTCCATGTGTGTGAATAGATCTGGACCAGTCATCCAGTTGGGAAGACAGGCCACTCACCATCAGAGCTGGTGAATTTTCTCAGAATTGTCCCTCTCCCTGGGAGAGAATCCTACCCAGGAACCATTTGTAGACATGGATCTCTCATGAGTCTAACTGACAAGAATCACTGCCACAGAATTCGCTCACCTTTGGGGAAACTTCAAAAAAGCGTTTTCAAAACTACAAAGCTGAGGGCGAGTCTTGGTCTTCATTCGTTCATTAATTGATTGATTAAAAACATGTTGTCAGGTTTCTGTGAGCTAGGCACTCTGCTAGCAGCTAAGGATGGAAAAATCAGAATCTTTGCTCTGAAGCCTTCATAGGTTGGGGGATTGGTGGACCCAGTGATCCCTGGCTGCACAAAGCCAGGCTGTGTTCAGAGAGGAGGCAGGCTGCCTTCCGCCTCTTCACTACAATCCCAGAGAGGGAAGGGGTTCTTGAGGGACAAGGAAAATTACTTTGAGAAATTGCCGCTGATCCACCCAGCTCAGTGAGGAGGGAGATCTGGAGGGAGGTGGAGATGGTTGTACCAGTTGCCAGGTGTGCGCGGAAGAAATGCAGCAAGTTCTTGGGGGGACCACCAAAACCTCTGTCCCCCTCCCCCCAGCTGAGCAAGAACAGGCTCTGGAAAGACCTGCCCTGCCTGCCAGTGCCTCTGACCACGGTTGACTGCTAAAGAAGCACTTTTGCTGCTGTTGGAAAGGCAAATGCTGTTTGCCTTTCTGTCACTTAAAACAATGTGGTGTTGTGACTCTCTGGAATCTGAAGATAAATGTTTAATAAAAGGATTCAATTTGATATAATGTCAGAACTTAATTAGAGCCACAGTGCACAGAGGGCTTTGCAGGGCCTTTAATTAGGACCCACTTCAGGGTCTGGTCTGATGAATCTCCGGCACTGTGGAGGGGCTGCATGGGCTGCGATGGCACCTTTGAGCCTGAGGCCTGCCGTCTGCAGATTCTAGTTCAAGGGCACTGCTTTCTGCAGCTCTAGGAGAGGTAATGTAGGGTCTTAGCTCACTCAGTGGGTGGAAATCTACATCTGCTAGGGTTGGGGCTGGAATACATAACCGTAGAATGATGCAAAGGAATCCTAACCTGTGTGAGCCTCAAGGCTGTGACCCCAAGTCAAGTGAGGACTCCTTAAACAGGGGAACTGTTTTCAAGCCCACTTGGCCCCTGACCCTAGGGGCAGAGAAGGTCCCGGCTGCTGGACACTGGTTGACAATCATGTTTTTGATCCTAACCAGGGCTCACGTTTTGCAGATATGTACTGATACAGCTGGGCTTCCCAGGTGGTGCTAGTGATATAGAACCCACCTGCCAATTCAGGAGACGTAAGAGATGTGGGTTTGATCCCTGGGTCAGGAAGATCCCTTGGAGGAGGGCATGGCAACCCATTCCTGTATTCTTGCTGGGAGAATCCCATGGACAGAGGAGCCTGTTGGGCTACAGTCCATAGGGTTGCAAAGAGGTGGACACGATTGAGCGACTTAGCAGGCACACACTGCTACAGCTATACTTGTGGTCTAATGTGAGTTAGTAACATGATTGCTGTCTAAGCACCCCCAACTCCCCCTTTCCCCACTGCCATGGCCACACTGGCCCCTCCTTCAGGGTCTCCTGTACTGCTCCTGCAACCAGATACTAAAGTGTGGGAGCCTGACGCAGGGTGTCACCAAGATGCTGTTCCAGCACCATGATCAGTAGTCACGCAAAATGCTGCCCCTCCCTCCAATTCCAGCCTTAAAAGTGGCAGCAGTCTTGGTGGCAAGAAGTTATAGACCTAGTAGTAGGAGCTTCAGAGTCAGACTTCAATGAATTCCATCGCTTCTGCACTGCCAGCTATGAGCTGTGTTAGCACTCTGAGCCTCTTCTGTGAAGGGGGTTATTAACACCTACATCAAAACATTGTTATAAAAAAATCAAAGAATGTAAACAATGTGGGTGGGTGTAATGGTTAGCACTTTAGATTCATACTCCAGCAACCTAAGTTCAAGTATCAATGGGATGTTTTTAAAGGATGTAGAGTGTAGAGTATAATATCTGGAGCAGATTGTCTAGGTTCAAATCTCAGCTCTGCCATTTACTAATCATGATGATCTTGGGCAAGAAATGTCACCTCTCAGTGAATTTCCTTATCTGGCAAATGGTATCATGAGTATCTATGGAGTTGTTAGAAGTATAAATAAGCTAATAGACTGAGGAGAATATCTAGTGCAGAGCTGGAACTCAGTAAATGTTACTATATTATTATTATGTAAATACGTGGCACAGAATGGGTGCTGAATAAATGGTAGCAGCTTATAACCACTTTTGAGAATGGTCTTTACCAGTATACTTCATCATCTTTATCAATGTTTTATCCTGGTTTTCGTCCTCCAAACCTCACAACTTCTTAGAGGAGAGACGGCCACCTCATGGTGACGCTTCTTTTCTCATCCTTTCCAGCTGGCCAGCATCTGCCTGTTTATTTGGCTTGTGATATAATCAACACAAGCATGCAGGCCGAAAGAACGCCCTCCCCCATGTCTCCCTAATCTTCGTTTCCCCAAATGTACCATGTCCGTTACCCTTCAGGCTATGCTGCAACTTAGTGGGCATCCAATAAATTTTAGATCAATGAATAATGAAGGAATTCAGATCAAGGAAGTTTTTCATCCTAACCTTGGGAGAGGATTTTTTTTTAAGCTTTTTATTTTGTATTGGGGTATGGCTGATTAACAATATTGTGATAGTTTCAGGTGGGCAACAAAAGGACTCAACCATACATAGACATGTATCCATTTCCCCCCAAATTCCCCTCCCACCCAGGCTGCCACATAACACTGAGCAGAGTCCCATGTGCTATACATTAGGTTCTTGCTGGTTACCCATTTAATATACAGCAGGGTGTACATGTCCATTCCAAACTCCCTAACTATCCTTTCCCCTCATCCTTCCCCCCGGCAACCATAAGTTTGTTCTCTAAGTCTGTGAATCTCTTTCTGTTTTGTAAGTTCATTTGTATCATTTCTGTTTAGGTTCCACATATAACAGATGTCATACGATACTTCTCTGACTTACTTCACCCAGGATGACAATCTAAGTCCATCCATGCTGCTGCAAATGGCATTATATGAGAGGAGGTTTTTAACCTGTGGTTTACTAATTGCAGACATTTCATCAGCTAGACATGCATTAATATTGCGATTTCCAAAGTGTGTTTTGCTGATGCCAGCCCAAGAGATGCTAGTGAGGGATACACCATGATGATTCCATTAAGCTGAAGCAATGCTGGGCTAAATGAGGTTAAATAGGCTTCTTTACTGTGGGGCTTTTCTGAGCCTTTACTATGCTAATTGCATTGTCAGACTCACCTGTGGGAACACAGTGCGCAACCTTTCCAAAAATTGTGTGTGTGTTTCATCTCGGGTGCAGATTCTTTGCATTGTCCTTTGGGAAAGACTGCACTAAATTAATCTTGTATTTTACACCTGTACTTTTATGCAGAGCAGAAAGTAATGAAAAAAGTAGAGTACAAAGCTTTCCAACATCTTTTTTTCCCTTAAGCACTAGCGTGGGAGGAATTCTTACACATGTCCCTACAGCACCTGCCTGCCTCCACTGTGCCCTGCTGGCATTATTTGACCCAGCCGAGCACTCCTGCCAGGAGTGCTCCTATCAGGAGATACGCCCTCTTCCCTTCGTGCCTCAGACCCCAGAGTTGCCTGGTTTTCTTCCTGCTCATCTTCAGACTCGTTTGCAAGCTCCTTTTCCTCTGATTATCTCATTTATTTGGTGTCCTTGGGGCTCTCCCCTTGACCCTCTTCTCTTTTCATTCTGTGTAAGTTTTTGAAAGAATCTCATTTCACAGCTTCAATTTTCATCTGCATATGGATGATCCATGAATCTCTATGTCTAACCCAAAACTGTCTTTTTACCTCTGACTTAATGGTGCACTGGCTTCTCCCCTCCGACAAGCATCCCACAGATATCTACACCTCAACTTGTACTCTCTTCTCAGAGGCTCTCTCTGGATAAACCATGCCTTCATCCAGCTGTTTTCCCAAGCTGCAAATATCAGAGTCATCCTTGATTTCCACCTCTCCATCCTCACTCTCACCGAATCGCCAATTCTTTAAAACATCTTGAATCATTCATATCTCAGTCCAGACCACTCCTGACTTTTGTGCATTATCACAGCACCCTCCACCTTGCTCTCATCCAACCACTTTCAATCTACTCTCCACTCTGTAGCCCCACTGTGATTTGCAAAAGGCGAAATCTGGGCTGCCCCTTCTCTGCTTGAAGACCTTCCAATGGCTCCCTATTCCTACAGGATGAGTCTCTTTGTCAAGGCCTCCTTGCTTCAGCACAATCTGACTGCCTCTTAAATCTCTAGCCTCACCTTTCTCCAGAAGCCAGAGCCCAGCCACCCTGAGCTGCCCTGCCTCCTGTGAGCCACTCCTTGTCCTGCTCCTATCTTGAACTTCCCCAAATCCTTTCTGCATCCCTTCTCTTCCCTACAATTCCCTCTTCTCTGCCCTACCCCCATGCCTCCTATTGGTGCTTCAGCTCTCAATTTACTCATCAATTCCTCTAGGAAGGCTTCCTTGAAGTCCGCTCCTCCTTGCACACCACCCCAGAGAATGGGCTGACCCCTCTTTCCTTTCCTACAGCCTTCCATGCTCACCCATTTGGTAGCATTTCCCACACCACCTTGACACGCTGCTTTGGCCTGTTTCCTTGCCTCTTAAAAAGCTGCTGTGCTTACCCTCATGTCCTTAGGTGAAAGGTTGCCTGCCTACCTTCGTGTATCTCCAGATATGCCCACGCACCATCTCAGTTCTCCCCAGGGAGCCGGCAGGGTATTGAGGATAACAGGTGGTAGAGACTGTGAAGCCACAATCAATTTTGCCGGGTTAGTGGAGCCAGTGAAAGGCTTGTGGAGAAGAGATTGCAACTATTGACTCAAATGAGGTTTGGGGATTTCCTGTGGTTTGCAACAATCCATTTGCCCATTACCAGTTGTGATGTGGAACTGGCAGCACTGACATATGGCCTGAGTCTACTGCAAGGGAGGGAGCGAGCTCTGGAACCTTGGGGCAGAACTGATTTCTCCTTTCCCAACTTCTCTTGTGCCTTCTCTCATCCCTGGGTCAATACCAGATTGGCAGCAAGGGTCTTTGTCACCAGGCACTGTGACTTGGTTTACTTCCTGTCTTCCTTATTAAAGGATGCCCACCCTTGGAGCAGGTATTGCAGAGGTTTTATTCAAATATATTCCCAGCACACAGCAAGGACCTTGGCTTGTACTAGGTGCTCTGCGGAATGAAAGAATTGAATGAATGTGTTCACAGCCATAAGCCCACGGAAGTTCACGGCTTTTGGAAGTGAATGCATCTGGTGTGAATCTTGGTTTTATCACTCACAACTCATTTGAGGCCCAGTTTCCTTATCCAAAAAAATGTGTGTAATCATATCTACCTCATAGGCTCATTATGAAGGTAAAAGGAAGCTGCTGCTACTGCTGCTGAGTCGCTTCAGTTGTGTCCGACTCTGTGCAACCCCATAGACGGCAGCCCACTGGGCTCCCCCGTCCCTGGGATTCTCCAGGCAAGAACACTGGAGTGGGTTGCCATTTCCCTCTCCAATGCATGAAACTGAAAAGTGAAAGTGAAGTCCCTCAGTCGTATCTGACACTTAGCGACCCCATGGACTGCAGCACACCAGGCTCCTCCGTCCATGGGATTTTCCAGGCAAGAGTACTGGAGTGGGTCGCCAGTGCCTTCTCCGGGTGAAAGGAAGAAATCTGTACAAAATCCCTATCTCTGGCATCTAGTAGGTGTTCCATAGAATGTCCATCTCTCATCCCTCTTCAATTCAAAAGGCAATGTGTGTGGTGAGAAGGAGATGGGCATGGTAATCAGACAAGGATTGAACTCTGTGTTCATCGCATCTCTGAGCCTGTTTGTTCACTTGTAGAATGGATTAATAGTTTCTACTCTTGAGGATTTCCGAGAAGATTCATCCAGATAATTTATGTTTAACACCTGCCCCATTCTAGAGTCTGGTAACTCTGTTAGTCGTCAATTTAAAACTTAGAAGCTCGACACATTTTAGCCATTTGCCAAGAGTATAAACATGACTTGCAGTGTCCACCTGACCATAATAGCTGACAAATTAACATGTTCTGAGCGACAGCTTCTGATTTTATATGGCTATAGGGATTCGATCTCTGGGTCAGGAAGATCCCCTGGAGTAGGAAATGACAATCCACTCCAGTATCCTTGTCTGGAAAATTCCATGGACAGAGGAGCCTGGCGGGCTACAGTCCCTGGGGTCACAGAGAGTCAGACATGGCCAAGCCCACATACATACACACTCCATTCTAGGCAGAGGGGGAGGGCAGAAGGGAGGGGTGGATGGTGAATTCTGAGCTGTGTGCTGGTGACACCTGGTGGTTTTTGAATGGGCTCCAGGACTTGGGTCCGGGACACTGCCAGCCTCTCCTCTGTGACTTTGCTCCCTTGGGTCTTGGAAGCACTGACCTCCCCTTTCTTCCCAAAGAGGAGCCTGCTGCCATATGGCCGTGACTTCAGCTGGCCTGGAACCTGGGTGGAACCTGGAGGAAAGCAGCCAAGTGTGCCTGCAGGGGCCCCTCCGAGGCAGCTGCTATTCTGCCTACATCCCGGGCTGGAGGCTGCCCCGATCTGCTGCCAGGTCTCTTTCTGCCCTCACATGAGTGACTGGCTTTCCCCTTCCTGGGGAGACAGGTGGCGGCTATATGTGCTTGGTTCCTCTCCACCTCTCTGCCATCCTGCTGGCCTCTGAAGCGTGCCTGCCCCTGCTCCTGACGAGCCAGGAAGAGTGAAGTGGGCGTGAATAAGTAAGGGGTGTCTCTGAGAGTGGATGTGGCTGCTCTCCCAGAACTAGCCTCCAGTTTTGAAAGAAGGAGGGAAACAGAATGGCATGCAGAGAGAGAACTTAGAGAAAAGGGCAGGAAATTCACTTTTAGTGAGTGCCTACTACATGCCTGGCACTTTCCATAAAAGATCTTTTAAAAGTTTCGCAACCGACCACTCGGAAATCAGAAAGATTGATAAGGAATTGCCCAAGATTACAAAGCAGTCATGGGCCAGAATCAAGATTTAAACCCAGTCCTGTCCAACTCCCAGTTCTATACTCCACCCACTGCATCATGATTTCTCAAACTTGAGTAGTGTTTAAGTGGGTATTAAGTGAATATAATTCTTTCAAAAAATTATTGTTTATTTTAAATTGATTTTTATTGGAGTATAGTTGCTTTTACAAAGATGTGTTAGTTTCTGCTGTACAGCAAAGTGAATCAGCTATATGTTTACATACATCTCCTCTTTTGTAGATTTCCTTCCCATTTAGGTAACCACGGAGTACTGAGTAGAGTTCCCTGTGCTATGCAGTAGATTCTTATTATTATCTATTTTGCACACAGTATCAATAGTGTATATATGTCAATCCCAATCTCCTAATTCATCCGCCTCCCTTTCCCCCTTGGTGTCCACATGTTTGTTCTCTATGTCTGTGTCAAGTGAATATAACTCTTATGGCTCTGTAGGTTAACAGATTTTTAACAATTCTGATGTTTAAAATGTAAAAACGAATTTCTTATGCTCACAGCATATGAGCTTATTGCTCTCATACAATTATAAACCATAAACAAAATTACCAAGTACAGAGGGGCAGTACTAATCGAATTCAAATGAACAACATTGATTTAATGTGAAGAGTGATGTTGTTTTCCTGGAGCCTCTTTTGAGTTCATTATGCTTTGGCCAATACGTGCCAAGTGATTACTCTGTTTATCTACCAGTGTTTTCACTTTGAATTAGCTCAAGACCCTCACGGATAAATACCACTACTAACTAAAAAAGCAGGTATATATGAATATATATATGTAAATATATGAATATATCATTGCTTATAAATATCTGAATTACTTGGGTGTACAGCCAAGTAATGTTGTGTTAGTTTCTGCTGTACAGCAAAGTGAATCAGTTATATGTTTACCTACGTTCCTTCTTTTTTAGGTTTCCTTCCCATTTAGGTAACTATGGAGTACTGGGTAGAGTTAGTTTCAGTAAACCTGAAACTAATACAACATTGTAAGTTAACTAGACTTAAAAAAAAGACCCTGCCGACATGTCATTTGACCTCAGTTCACAGGAGCCTGTCATCCACGTTTGTTTCTTTGTTTTCTCCTTAGCCTATGACAATTAAGGCAGTAAATTCCTTGCCGAATGCTACTACTTTTGTGATGTAAAATTAAATTTATCAAACATTTTAAGAGGTGAAAGCGGTATTCTACAACTCTGACTTTCCACTGCCACCGACCACAGCAAGAGAGGAGTTCAATCTTTGTCATGTAAAAGATTTCAACCCAAGGGCCGATTGTTGTCACTTGAAAATGGGACATACCTGCCACCTCAGTGGCAGCTGGACATGTTTATTCACTTGGGAGTGCTTGCTCTGCGTGAACACAAAGGCAAGCTCCAGCACTGAATGGTGTTCAAAGATCCGTATAAGCCAGTTATGCCTAAGTGGATTTTAAAAGATTATCATCAACTAGAAAATGCATACACGTGTGGCCACACACACACACACACACAGAGCGTGGACTGTGAGCCCAGGCAGGAGTTCACTCTGGGGAATCGTCTCTTGCCCTCTGTGACTGTCCTCAGATTAGATACAAGCAATAGGACAGTCACCTTTCAGCACAAATCTTCCAAATCTGTTTGCAGAGAGCAAGTGGCTCAGAGAAGCATTCTCTTACTGGCAGGAAAACTTAAGGCAGGTGGTCCTCTGGGAGGCAATTGAATGACTCTCAGCCAAGTGACAGCACAACTCTCGCTGCAGAGTGAGGCTTATAGTATGGGAAGAAGTGTGTTCCCACGGATGCCCTTGGAGGAAAAAGATACTGAAGTTTTCCCCCTGTTCTTTCAATGAAACAATTGCTACCTACAAAATCTCTTCTGGTTCCTTTTGCCTGTTCCTTTGTTCTATGATGTGGTGGACTGTTTGAAAGTAGTATAGACTTAGGAGGGAGGCATCCCGGATCTGAATGCCAGCAACACTGCTTCCTGGCTGTGTGACCTTGGGCAGGTTACTTAACCTCTCTGTGCCTCTTTCTGTTCATCCATAAAATGGTGCTGATGGTACTGTGTGGCCACCTACCGGGTTTGTTATGGAACTCATATGAGGCATCATATTAAATACTCAGTGTTTGGTCTTGTATCGTTGAGTCCATGAGCCAGTGCAGGATCACACTGCATCATTCACCACCTGGCCAGAGGCCAGTAAGAGCTCCAGAAAGGAGGAATATGGTATTTACTATTCCAGTCCTTATCCTTCAAGAAGGCTGAGTTGGGTTGCACTTCCTCTAGGGAGTTTTCCCTACTTTGGGAAGCTCAGAGAGAGAGAGAGAGAGAGAGAGAGAGAGAGAGAGAGAGAGATGTCTTCATCAAGTCCACTTCTGGCTGCTGGACTTGCCACCAAGTCTGTGCTTGTTTGTTCTGGTCACAAATTTTACCTTTAAGAATCTTTTCTAAAAAAAAAAGTATTTATTTTTGACTGGGTCTTCGTTACTGCACAGGCTTTTCTCTAGTTGCGGTGAGTGGGGGCCTCCCTTAGTTTCTTGCGCTTCTCACTGCGATGGTTCTCTGGTTGCAGAGCACGGGCTCTACGGTGCTTGGGCTTCAGTGGTTGTGGTTCCCAGGCTCTAGAGCACAGGTGCAATAGTTGTGGCGCTTGGGCTTAGTTGCTCCACGGCATGTAGGATCTTCCTGGTCCAAGGACTGAACCCACATCTCCTGCACAGGCAGGTGGATTCCTTACCACTAAGGCACCAGGGAAGCCCTATCTTTCAGAATCTCACATCTTATGAGACAGGAGCAATTTGAGGGCAAAGATGACTTTTTTGGACTAAACTTGATGAATACTGATATGGCATAGGTACTGAAATCATTCTTGAAATAGACAAAGGAGAAGTAAGAACAGAATGAATTCTATCACTAGTGCCCATATGTGCTTTTTACTGAAAAAATTGAAGATTAAGTAGAGTTTGTTCAGGCATGTGCATGTGTGCGCACACCTCCTGCCCCACAAGAGCTTCCTCTTTTTGCTCCATGCACCCGTGGGTGTTAGGACACATGCCTGCCCCTCTGCTTTTCCTTCAGTGCAGCTGCATTTATCTCCTGGGACAGTGTCTTCTTCAACCAGGCATCACAGAAACAAAAAGATACTGGCAAATAATAGATGCTCAGTAACTATTTCTTGAATGGAGTTGAATTAAAGAGACAACTGGTACTCTAGTCATTTAAGACAAACTTGCAGGTTTGCAAGGCAAGCTACACTGTTTTCTATCCTGTTAAATACGCATGTTGGTTCATGTATTTGCCAACGACAACAGCAATTAAACAGCGGGTGACATTTACTGAGGACTCACTATTTGCTGCTCACTCTACTCAATGCTTTATGTCTGTGATCTCATTTAACCTTCCAAACAACGATTACAAAGCAGGCTCTACTACCATTCCCTGTTTGGAAACTGGGAAACTGATACATAGAGAAGTGAAGTGACCTGCCCACGATTGCTTAACTTACTGATGGAGGAGGGGATTCAGAGCTTGCCGGCTGGCTCAGCCTATGTTTCCTGAATCCCTGCTATGCACTGGGCACACACTAGGCATGGTACTAATCACACCATCAGAGGCTCTCAATTGTCCATGTGTCCCAGAATGTCCTGAAGGGCTTGTCAACATACAGGGTGCTGTACCCCAGTCCCAGGGTTTCTGATTGAGTGAGTCTCAGATGAAGGCAGAAAATCTGCCTTCCTAACAAGCTTTCAGGTGCTGGTGGTCTGGGAACGCACTCTCAGTGCCATTGGTCTCTTTCTTCCTTAAAGAGGAAAAGCACTGTTAGCAATGTATGCACACACAAGCTATAGAACTGGGCTGGTGCCAAAAAAATGCCCAGTGAGAACAGAAATTCATCTCTGGAACTCGAGTGGGAAGAATGAACAATTTGTAGACCCTTTTTATGTACCAGCCCTGCTCTGACACTAAGCTACTTCAAAGGCAAGGCATCTTCCTTGTTCAGTCTTTACAATGTGGAGAAGTAACAGAGGCATAAATTTGGAGAAGGTTTTGAAGTGGTAAGTGATATAGCATTTGGCATTCGTATGCTGGCTGGACCAACTCAGTAAAAATCACAGCTGTGCCCCTCCTGGTCAAGTCATTTTGGGCAGATGATGTAACCACCTTGTGCTCAGTTTCCAGTCTGAGGAATGGGGTGATAGGAGGACCTACCTTACAATGTTCACTGTGAGAGTCAAGTGACTTAGAATGGCAGTGCCTGGCCCAGAGTTTGTCAATGACTTTGCTAATTGTTAGTTAGCACAGAAAGACTGAAAGAGTGAGACTCAAGACACAGAAAGAGTATTGGACTGAGAGTTAGGGAAATTGCTTAAAAACACACGGGAAGAACTTCCCTGCTGGTCCAGTGGTTAAGAATCCGCCTGCTAATGCAGGGGATGCGGGTTTGATCTCTGATGCGGGAAGATCACACATGCCACTGGGCAACTAAGTCCATGCACCACAACTACTGAGCCTGCGCTCTGGAACCTGAGAGCCACAACTACTGAGCTCGCCCGCCTAGAGCCTGTGCTCCACAACGAGAAGCCACCACAATGAGAAGCCTGTGCATTGCAACAGAGAGTAGCCACTGCTTTCTGCAACTAGAGAAAGCCTGTGTGCAACAAAAACCAGCACAGGAAAAAAAAAAAAATTCCCCAGAAAACAAAACAAACTAACCAACTAAACGTGGCAGCAATAATCTTATGATAATGATGGCAATAATAAAGTATATTTGTATTTCTTATACAAACATAAGAAATACAAAGAAATACAAATACAAAGTATATTTGTATTTCTTATTGGAGAAGGCAATGGCACCCCACTCCAGTACTCTTGCCTGGAAAACCACATGGATGGAGGAGCCTGGTGGGCTGCAGTCCATGGGGTCTCGAAGAGTCGGACACGACTGAGTGACTTCACTTTCACTTTTCACTTTCATGCATTGGGGAAGGAAATGGCAACCCACTCCAGTGTTCTTGCCTGGAGAATCCCAGGGACGGGGGAGCCTGGTGGGCTGCCATCTATGGGGTTGCACAGAGTCGGACATGACTGAAGTGACTTAGCAGCAGCAGTATTTCTTATTGAGATATTTGTAGGCCAGTCATGAGCAAAATGGTTTACAGCAAAATTTCACTGAGTCCTCCTAGTAATCCCAGTCATTACCTCTCTCCTCAGGAGGGAGAGACTGAGGCTCTACCTGGCCTCGTCGACATGCTGTGTGACCTTGGGCGAGTTGCCTGGCCTCTCTGGGCCTCCACGGTGGGGGTGGTCTCAGTGGTCTCTAAGGGCTGTGCTGCTCCTGCCTGATGACTCCTCAGCCTGTATCATTAAGACATATCAGTTCTTAAAGCTTTGTGATCCCCAGAGCTGAGAGCTCCTCTCCCTCAAGCTTCAGGCATCAAAAATTCCCTGGAATTCCTGATTTGGAATTCAAGACACCTCATGAATCATTCCCAAACCATGTAGCACTTTTGACTGCTGGGCATCTGTGTGGGAGGTGGCAGGATGTCCAAGGTGAAGCTGTGAAACAGGCAGAGGTTTCTGGCACCTTCTCAGCCCACTCAGTGGTGGGAGCAATGACCCTTCTTTATGCAAACACTACCCACTTGCTGGGTAACACACGCATTCCCGTAGGTTCTCTCAGCCTGTGTAGAGAGCCTATAAGGGAGGGGCATGGAAAGGTTTCCTTCTATAGATGAGAAAATTGGCCCAGAGAAGTCACGCTGCTCATCCAAAGCCACTCAGCATGAAGATCAGAGCCAGGATTTGAGCTCAGGCTTGTCTATGTGTGAAGCCCATGTTAGTGACCACCACCCTAACCTGTCTCTCCGTGTTTATTTCTTCCTCTTTCTCCTGATTCCTAGTTGTCCCTTCACTGTGCTGGTCCCTCTCTGAACTTGCTCTTAGTGTCCCAGGAAAGATCTGATAAGCACCTTCAAGGTACTAAGGAGCAGCAAAGACACCCAACCCCCAGACTGATTTGGTGGTTCTGGGGTGAGGTGCTCTCCTGACCATGAACCCCAGGGCCAGATGATCATTGGGGTCCCTTCTGGATCTAACATTCTTTGAAGTGAGGTCCTGCAGCTCCATTAGACTTTGCACAATGCCAGGTGTGGGAACTGTAGCACATTTCAAAAATTAAACTCAAACTTGTTCTTTATATAGAGGAAAAGACACTAGATATTGAGTCTGAAAACTCACTCTGACTCTCCCAGCAACTCACTGTGTGTGACCTTGGGCAAGTCACTCCCCGTCTCTGGGCCTCATTTTAAATGAGGTTTGGATGAGATGATTCTTCTTGGCTCTATAATTTGGAGATCACATCCTGCCTTCCAGTTGCTTGTATACCTGCCCACCCCTATGCTGGAGGGCAGGTCCCCCTAGGAGGACACCGGTATCCCTTCTCTGCCTTGGGCAGTGTTTCCAGGGTCCAGACAGCGCTACTCACAAATTCTGTGTTCAGTCAGTATTGCAGAACGAACGAGTGGTGCTTCAGTGTATCTAGTGGGCTGCTCCACTCTGCACATGGTAGCATATTACATCCAGATAATCACCCACGATAGCAGCTAATCTGGGTTCTTAAAAAGGAATCGTATTCTGTTTTGTCTGACTTGATAAAATAGCTCAGCTTCGGAGACATTGTGTTTATCTTTAACTACAGTTGAAAAAATAATTTCTAGTAAAACCTTCTGAAAGTAATTTGACAATCTGGGGTTTTCTACCTCTAGTCATTTTTCTTGGAGAAAAGCAAACAATGAAAACAAATGCTCCTCAGTTACAGGCGATGCTGCTTGGGGATTTAAAGTCACAGACAGGAAAAATGGAGCAGAGTGAGCACGCTGTCTTAAAACCTGGTTATATATTTTCATTGACATCTTTAAAATTCGTGTCACTTGCAGACCAACTAAGAGCTCCAAATTCTAACGCTATTTCTCATCTTGACTTGTTTTAGCCTCTGAACCAGTCACATAAATGCACCGCCCCAGTTTGCTCTTTCGGCAAAGGATGTCAGCGCCGACCCACTTCCTTCTTGTGCCACGGTTTCTTTCTCCTCTCTCTTTCTCTCTCCACATTTTTGTCTTTTTAAATACTCATCCAATCCGTATCATTCTTCCTCATTTCCCCTCCTCCTTCCTTCCTCTTTCTCCTCCTTTACCTCTCTTCCTCTTTCTTATTATTCGACTGGATAAAATGTTAGGGCTTTGTTGATCTGTTCTCTTCTTTATCAATGAAGATAATATTTATGGAAGAGCTTTGTGGATTTCATGGCAAAGGCAAGCTGAGAACCTCAGCCAATCAAGAGAGAGCTTTCTTAAGAGTCAAGTAATATTTTGGTTCTCATCTACTCAATATTTTGCTTCTAAAACCAGATTCCAGCCCTTTGTGAGAGTTCCAGTTCCAATGTTAAAAGACATTCCTTTGGGGTTTCCCTGGTGATTCAGTGGCTAAGACTCGGAGCTCCCAACACAGGGGCCCAAGTTCGATCCCTGATCAGGAAACTAGATCCCACATGCCCCAACTAAAGATCCTGCATGCTGCAACTAAGACCTGGCACAGCCAAATAAAATAATAAAAATAAATATTAAATTAAAAAAAAGGTATCTGTTTGTCCAAGCAGAAAAGTCCTGGCTAATTAGGAGCTCTAGCTAAGGTGATCTTGGGCTCAGCCTTGGTGAGAGGAAGGATGGACAAGTTTAGAGTAAAACTAAGGCCCAAGAGATGATCAGTGAACTTATGATGAAGGCATTTATTTGCTGCAAGCTTTTGTCAGAGGTTTTTAAAATTAAGTATGATGGACTTGGGGCTTCCCTGGTGGCTCAGATGGTTAAGAATCTGCCTGCAATGCGGGAGACCTGGGTTTGATCCATGGGTTGGGATGATCTCCTGGAGAAGGGAATGGCTACTCACTCCAGAATTCTTGCCTGGAGAATTTCATGGACAGAGGTGCCTGGTGGACTATCGTCCATGGGGTTACAAAGAGTTGGACGTGACTGAGTAACTAACAATTTCACTTTCATAGTGGATTTAATATGTTGTTAATTTCTGCTGCACAGCAAAGTGGTTCAGTTATACATATTCATGCATTCTTTTTTACATTCTTTTCCATTATGGTTTATCACAGGATATTGAATATAGTTCCTGTGCTATATAGTAGGACCTTGTTTATCCATCCTATGTATACCAGTTTGTATCTGCTAGCCCCAAACTCCAGCTTCATCCATCCTCCACACCCTTCTCCTTGGCAACTCCAAGTCTGTTCTCCATGTCTCTGAATCTGTTTTGTAGATAAACTCATTTGTGTCATATTTTAGATTTCACACAGAAGTGATAACATATGATATTTGTCTTTCTCTGACTTACTGCACTTAGTTTGATAAAGAGATTGCATCATTAAATTGTGGTATAATCTTCCAAACTAGATATCCTTATCCTCACTTTGCAGATGAGGGAAGTGAGGTTCAGAGAGGTTAAGTGGCTTGGTTAGGGCCATACAGACAGGAAGTGACACAGCCCTCTGACATCAAAAGCCAATTTCCATCAAAGTTTGTCTTCTTTCTGCTGAGCAATGCTAGCTCCTGGCATCAGGCTCCAGATGAGTGGATTGGAGCCATGGTCTTATCCCTCGGATAAGATCAAGGGATCAGGTGAAGCCCCTACTGCCGCCCCTGCCTGTCCAGGATCCCAGAGGGGTGGGAGAGAGGGAGGAGGGAGAGGGAGGACTAGGGCTTGAGGTTGTGTGTCTGGAAAATGAGAGGTGCAATGGGGCTCCTGGCTGTGTGTGTGTGTAGAGAGAGAGAGAGAGAATGAGGATGAGAGAACCAGGGTAAATATACAATTAAGTGGTGTTTATTTCCAAAATGAAAATAACATTATGCTTTACTTCAGATTTTAAAAGCAAGGCATGATTGGGGTAACAAATTTAGTCTGTACAGAAAGGGATAAAAAAGAATGTGAAAACAGCCTATTATCCCCAAATCTAGAGATAATTGTGACCCACAGCTGGACTTTGAATTCTACAATAAGGTTTAGCTACCTCAAACTCACTTTGGTCTTGCCTATTGGCAAGTTGCCATGGAGACCTCCAGAAAACAGTTAACAACAGTAATTCTGATTTTCGAATTTTGGATTCACTTGTCACTTTGGGGTAGCTGGGTTGTTGTCATCTGATAACTTCTTTGGGCTTATTTTCTCTCAGGTGAATTGTAAAGCTAGCAAAAGAAAATGAGCCCATTAAAAGTCATGTTTTCAAAGATTAAGGAGATGGGAAAAGTTTTGTTACGACATTAAGAAAAAAAAGAACATAGAATTATATATCCAATGTGATCTGAGTCTTGATTAAGATATATATTTACAATAGAGAACGAACTAGTGGGTACCAGAGGGGAGAGGGGAGAGGGAGCAGTAAGATAGGGGTAAGGAATTAAGAAGTACAAACCACTACATATATAAAAAAAGCTATAGAGATGTATTGTATAACACAAGGAATATGGACAACATGTTATCATAACTACATCATAACTATATAACCTTCAAAAACTGTGAAGCTCTATGTTGTACACCCAAAACTTATGTAATACTGAACATCAGCTATACCTCAATAAAAAAGATATATATCTCATTCACAGAAAAAAAGACATAGAAATTTAGTGCTTTTCCTGAAATGTTATCTATGTTTATTCTGGGTGAATTATTTTAACCGTCTTTCTTTATATTTTTCTGTATTTGCTAAAGTTTTATAATGAGCATGTTCTGCTTAGACAGTCCAAGAATAATACTTGCTATTTTTTTTAAAAGATAGATGTTTGGGATTAAGATATTTTTAAGATACTTGGTGACTAGCTTGTGCAGTCACTGCTAGTATTAAGCAATTTCCCGTTGACCTTAATCAACATTCTAGTCTGGATGGATGTTGGGAGTGGGTGGCAGGAGTAATGTGCAAAGGGGATGTTCATTTGAGTTTCCTTTCCTACAAATGCCTTAAAAACTCTGCACTATCTCTTATGAGTGGCAACACCAGTTAAAATGACCAAGCAAAAGTTTCTCCCTGTAGGAACCCCAGAAGTCTTCATTTATTGATAGAGTTCTGCTTTCCCATTGAAAACTGATGGTTTTGCCCATGAACATCTGCCAGAGATGAAACAAAAGGGACAGGTAGGAGAAAATGGCTTGTAATTTTGGCTCTGTGGATGTGTGTCATCTAGTAAATTTCCTCAGCTTGGTGTTTCTGGTATGAAACTGTCAAGAACTCCCTTGAAAGCTCGCTCTGTTTGGGTCCACTGGCAGAGAGACTGGGAGCCCCAGTCCCTCCTGGGTGGAGCAGATATGCCTCTCCAGCCTCCCAAGGCTGTGTCCTTTCCAAATGAGTGGTAAAGACAACAATAAAAACCAAGAATCCTTGAATCTCAGGAGAGAGTGGAGAGGTGAAAGAAGGTCTGTTTTATGGTACATCTTCAATAAAAAAAGATTTACAGGTAAGTCATTTTCCCTTCTTTCTAGGTGTTAGATTGAGAAGATCCAGTAAACTAAACCCCAGAGAGAGCTTGGTCTAAATAAAAAATTCTGACAGCTGTCAAAACAAATAGCATCTGATCAGAAATACAACATCGAGGGAGACTCCAGTTCCCAAATAACTCAGAGAAGTGTTGGCCTGTTACAGCAAGAGTAAAGACTTAAAGGGACATTGGGAGGGGATTTAGAATGCACCCCCCCCCCCGATCTCAAACTTGGAGGCTGATTGGGAGAAATGAGTTATATGGGACTAAGTTCATCTCTTAAGGAATAATCAAAGCCCTAACTATTAGTGAAGAATTCTTTCTTTTCTTCATTTACTGGACTGTCGCTGAGTGCCTTCTCTGTGATGGCTGTGAGTTGGTGATGGAGATGCAGAATGGGAGGAAACAGATCCATCCCCAAGGAGCTTGTAGCACCGAGGGAGGAGCCATAGCTATAATTCAGGGTGTTACATACGGTGCTAGAGGCAAATGCTGGTTACTGTTGTGGGATATAGAAGAAAGGCAACTCTGTGTGTGTGTGTGTGTGTGTATGTGTGTGCATGTGTACAAGCTGATGATTGGCAGATTTGAGTTTCAAGGATGTGAAGGAATTAGGAAGGTAAAGGGGGTCTGAGGATAAGCCTGTATGTCAGACAGAATATCCATGTGTTCATTTATTCATTCAGCACATATATTGAGCTCTTATTGCATTCCAGGCACTGTCCCAAGAACTAAGTGAAAAAGACAGATGATGTTTCTGCCTTCAGAGAGCTGACATTCTAGGGGAACAGATAGTGAACAAGTAAGGAAACAAATCTACAAAGAAGAGGCTTTCAACTACTGATGTGTTGTGAAGAATGAAAGTATAATGTGACCTGAGAGTGTGGTAGGCATGTAGGGGGCCACACCCTGAGTCAGCAATGAAAAGACCTGAGGAAGAACACTCCAGGTGGAGAACACAGCAAGTATTAGGGCTTTGGGATGGGAACAAGCTTGGTGTCTTCAAGGATCAGAAGAAAGGGCTGTGAGTGAGGGGGATAGCGGAAGGAGGTGATGTGGTCAAGGTAAGCAGGAGTCAGATCACAGAATGCCTGCGGGCCTTGGTGAAGACCTTAAGAATTGTTTGTAAGGAATAAGAGTGGGTAAGTAGACCACTTGCTCAGCTACTGTGATACACCCAGTGAGAAGTCACGGTGGCCTGGGCCAAGGTGGTAGCTGTGGACATGGACAGAAGATGATAGTTTGAGATTACATTCTGGAGGTAGAATCAACATTATTCATGGAAGCACTAGTTTTGATGGAAGAAAGAAAGAGAGGAATCAAGGATAACTCCTAGGAGTTTTGTCTGAGCAGCAAGTAGATGGTAGCCATTTATAGAGGTGGGGAAGAGAAACTTGGTGTTATTTGGGTTTTGGTGGGGGTGAATGACAAGCATTTGAGGATCTATATAGATGGTTCAGTATGACATAAACCCCAGTTTATAGAAAGGGACAAATGATAGCTGGAGGGGCAGGGCTTGGTCATGGAGGATCCTATTGGCCCTGTGAGAGAGTCAGATGTAACCCTGAAGCCTCATGTGTCGATGAAGGCCTTACAAAGTAGGGCAACACTTTCTGGTTTCATCTTTTGAGAGATGTGCTTCCAAAGTAGATGTTTGTTTGGAAGGATGTGGCAGAAGCAGAGAGACCAGTTAAGGTGCTGATGTAACAGCCCAGGCAGAGTTGATAGCCTGAAGTAAGATGGAATGAATAGAAGTGGGCAGATTCTTGAGCTATTTAGTGGGTAGAAGATGCAGGATGTGGAGATTTGTTACATGTGTGAGATGAAGGAGGGTGAACTCTTACTTTCTAGGTTTCTCAGTTCATGGATGGTGTTTCCATTCCCTGCAGTGCAGTGTAGGGTGTGGGAAAGGTTGAGAAGGAGGTGTGTGGTAATGGACTCCAGTGTAATGGATACCATGTGCTGCTCCCCGGGTATCGGCCCTTCCCGCCTCCCTCACTGAACACTGATTTTGTCCAAAATTGCCTCCCTCCCCTTCATCCATATAGTCGTGTCCTTCAGGGGAAGCTGATCACATCCCCAGCTCCAAGGATGGTTCATGTGTCTAGGCAGGCAACCCACCACTGGCTAATGATTAACATGAGAGCAGTCATATGACTGACTTGGACCATTGAGATAGGAGGAGAGGTTTCTTTGGGTGCTTCTGGGAAAGCAGCTTCCTTGTTTTTACCTGAGAGCACCTGAAAATGACCCTCTTGATTTCTCTGGCTGTTGTCCTTTGAGGATGTGTAGCCCTAAATCACTGTAGCTGTCTCATCACCACCCTGAGGATATTGAGAGAAACAGGCAAACAGGCTGGAACCACCTGGTTATGTGAGCAGCCCATTTCCATATTGTGGAAGATTTGTTACATGTGTGAGATGAAGGAGAGGGTGAACTCTTATTTTCTAGGTTTCTCAATTCATGGATGGTGTTTCCATTCCCTGCAGTTCCACTCCATATTCCAGTTGGATTTTTTCTTACTTGCAGCTCAAAGCATCTAAACTGATAGAAGGGCCAGTGGGACCCCCTGGTGGAGATTTCCAGCAGGCACATGGACTTTCTGTCTAGGCCTGGAGATCAGGCTGTGATCTGAGATGGACAAAATACCCCACTGCTCACAGTGTTCTGAGAGTTGTTATTAATAGAACTGCTTTTCTATTCAAATAAGATTAAAAAAAAAAGAAAGGAGGTGGAGTAATGAAGGGAAGAATGTACTTGAAGAACATGTTCCATGGTGTGGTAGGGTACAGGGGTGGATTATGGAAGCTCTTTAATTAAAAATCTAAAAGAGAGAAGCTAATCATTAAAATGATTCAGACACTGTTCAGAGAGAAGCTGAATGACCTATTTTCTGAGGTTTTTAGAAGTGGGAATTCATTTGGTGTTGGTTGCCCCCAGTGACCTCTAAGAGATGTAGCTAGCCCAGAGGACAAAGGATGGGCACTTTTGGGATCTGGCATACGTGAAGGCCAAGTCCAGTTTCCGCACTTTGGAGCTGTAGTGTCTCCCCAAGTCTCATTTTGTAAAACGGGGGGTTGGGGAAAACGGTCCTGTGAATGAAACTGGGAAGCTTAGAAAAATCCTGTACTGTGCCCAGAAAATGGCAAGGGTGAGAAAGGGAGGGAGGAAAGGAGGGAAAGAGAGAGAAAGCACTAGAGCTTCTTTCTTCCATTCTCTCTCCATCTCTCCCCCTTCAGGTTTTCATCTCCAGATCCTCTGCTTGTCACATTTGATGGCTAGTTCTCTGTCCTACCTTCCCCGACCTATCAGAGGCATTTGATCTGCACTCTCTCCTTGAACTTCTTCACTTGCCTTCAGGCACTCTCTTGTTTGGCTGTCTTCCTAACTCACTGGCTACTCCTTCTCAGGCTCTTTGCTGGTTCTTCCTATCATCCCCAAATGAACCATGGAATGCCTGAAATCTCTTTACCCCAATTCAAGTAGAAAGTCCAACTCTCTTTACCCCAATTCAAGTAGAAAGTCCAACATCCTCTTCATGGTTTATACAGCTTTACCCAATCTCTCCCATTCCCTAATCTTCTCTGCCACCTCTCCTACCACTCTCCCAGGTCACCTGGTCTCCTTACTGTTTCTGGAAAACACCAAGTACACTCTCCCTTCAAGCTTCTTCACTTACTATGCCCTCTTCCTAGAGTCTCACTATTTCATTTCTTTCAAGTCTTTCTTCAAAATGTCATCATTTCTGAGACACTGTCAGTAGCCACCCCATATAATCCAACAACTCCCCACCTTATCAGTTTGCATCCTCTCTCCTCAATCTATCTTCATAGCTCTTAGCACTACTCAATGCATTATGTGTTTATTTGTGCATTTCCCCCATTTAAATGTCAGCCTCAAGAGAACAGAGATCTTGTTTTACCACAGTTCTGTCTCCAGCTTCTGTACCTGTTTGGCACAAAGTCAGCTCTCAGTAGATATTTATTGAATGAACGCATTCATTGAGGGTTATGGCTACTGTTACTACTAATGTCATTATTTTCCCCAGCTTTAAGATACTATGGTTTATACACGTAAAGCAAGAGGGAGACTTCCCAAGATTCCTTTCAGCTTCTGTACCCCGGGATCTATAGCACAGTGGATGCTCTGTAAATTGCTTACATGGGAATAGATACAAACAGAATTACTGATGCTAAAGAGTCTCAGATCACCATACTCCTGGATGTCCTAGACTTCCTAAAAAGCCATCCTAAGTGATATGGTTAGACTGCCATTTAGACACATCTGTTTTGACCTATGGTGAATGTCAAATGAAACAAAAACATTCTGACATTTTAAGAGCTTTAATTTACTCATGATAAAAGCCATAGCATCTGAATATGTCAAGTTTATAAGGCAGAGACTTTGGAACAAGAATATGTGCCTACCTAATGTGAGGGCATGTCAATGAGTTGATTGACTTGTCGAAGGAGAACACTGGTAATATGTTTGGAAGTAACAGAGGTTGCATCAGCAAAATACACCTGAAACTTGGATTTGACATGAATCTGTCACACTCATTGCAATTTAGAGTTGCGTTATATGTGAAATCAGAAATTGCTAAGGTGAGTCAAATACATGCATCTCAGAGACCCTGGAAGTACAGAATACAATGATTGCTGTCAGTCAGTAGGATGTGGTGGAAAAAGCATAAACTTAGGAGTTATACAGGCTGGAGTTGGAGACCTAGCTCTCCTGGGTATCATCAGATAAGTTACTTAGCATCTCTGAACTTTAATTTCTTTCAGCTTGGCAGAGACCGCAATGATCACCCAAACCTGCTTTCCCTGTAGTCTAATACTCAACCTCATGGCATTTCTCAGCCCTCCTTGCAGTTAGGCGTGACCCCATGACTGTGTTTTGGCCAGTAAAATGTGATGAATGTGATGTGTGTCACTTGCATTCCTAGACCATTAGAACCTCTTCTGAGCCATCTTCCATGCTCCTTCCCCTTCTGGTCTGAGACAGAGGAACCTGGTCCCATGTGCTGAAGATTGTGGACCCACAGGTGGAAAGGCATGTGTCCCTGAATCAGTGCTTGGAGGAACGGTGCCTTTTTTGGACTTTCAGTGTGAAAAAACAAATGCAAGTGAGAAATAGACTTCCATGTACTAAGCCACTGGAATTTGAGTATTTAGTTGCTATATCAGATACCATTACCCTAATACCTTTGTAAAAATGAAGATAAAGATTTTTGGTGGGAGGGTTAATATATATTTTATTGAAAACTCCCAGAATATCTTGGTATGTTTTTGTTTAGTTGCTAAGTTGTGTCCGACTCTTTGAGACACCATGGACTGCAGCACACCAGACTTCCCTGTCCTTCACTATCTCCCAGAGTTTGCTCAAACTCAAGTCTATTCAGTCAATGATGCCATCCAACCATCTTATCCTCTGTCACACACTTCTCCTCCTGCCCTCAATCTTTCCAAGCATCAGGGTCTTTTCCAATGAGTTGGCTATTTGCATCAGACAGCCAAAATATTAGAGCTTCAGCATCAGTCCTTCTGATGAATATTCAGGGTTGATTTCCATTAGGATTGGCTGGTTTGATCTCCTTGCTGTCCTAGGGACTCTTGAGTCCTCTCCAACACCACGATTTGAAAGCATCAATTCTTCAGTGCTCAGCCTTCTTTATGGTCCAACTCTCACATCCATACATGACTCCTGGAAAAACCATAGCTATATGGACCTTTGTTGGCAAAGTGATGTCTCTGTTTTTTAATATGCTGTCTAGATTGGTCATAGTTTTCCTTCCATGGAGCAATTTCATGGCTGCATGAAATTGATATGTAGCAAGGGTTTAATAGATATTGGTTCTTACCATCCTCTTGTTAGTTAATCTACAATAGTCATTACATGTCAACCCTGTGATGGTTTTGCTAGACCCCAAGGAGATATCAAGAAATGTAAAATATAGTTCCAGATCTGTAGTTCCAGAAACTTACAATCTGGAAGACAATTACCCTTCAGGTGTATCTGTATCCTAAAATATCAAGCCTCTGAAGGACAAGAATGGACAGAGTGTCTCTAGGATGGATCATTAGAATTCAGAGGAAGAAGGTACTTTTGGTTGGGCTAGTTAGGGAAGACAATAAATCATCAATATTGGAAGAAAGCAGTTACACAGGCTGCCACAAATAGTGGGCAATCAAAAAAGAATTTCTGTTTCATTTTGGACACATGATATAGTAATTCTCTTAGCAGTTACCCATTGCTAACCATGTTAGCAAGGAAAGCTATTTAGAAAATTAACCTAGAATATGGAAAAAGCTATAAATTAGGACATGGATGCTTATTACTAGGACATTTATAATATCAAATGATCAGAAACAACACAAATGTTCAATACGGGGAGAATGCTTAAGTAAATCACGGTATACTCTTTAGAAGTAATCTGTCTCCAGGATCCCATCAAAGTCCACAGTTTAAATTACCACCTGCACAGAATGACTCTTACATTGTGACTTTGGCCCTGACTTCTCCAAACTCTACTCCTTATCTCTCACTACCTATAGGATGTCTTTATTTGGATATCTCAAAGACATCTCATACTCAGTGTTTCCAAACCTGAGCTTATGATTCACACTCCTTCTCCATCCCTACCCGCTGCCCTCTTCCAGCATCTCTTGCCTCACCATCTCCTGTTGTGAGAGTCAGGACTCTGGGAATCATCCTGGATCTTTCTCTCTCTCAACTCCAAATCCAATCTGTTAGGTCCTAACTATCTTTAAAATCCATGCTCTTCTCTTCATCTCTGCTGTTACCTCCTTGGTCTAAGCCACCATCTCCTTTCATCTAGACTGTGGCTTAGCTTCTCATCTGCAACCCAGGTTCCTTTCCAGTCTTTAAGATCACATCTCATAATTTCACTCCTGCTGTTCCTTACCCCCCAAAACTCTGCAAGGACTTCCTACTGCTTTTAGAATAAAGAACCAAGTTCTTCACATGGTCCACGGAGCACCTCATTGTCTGAGCCTTGCCTATGTCTCCATCCTCATCTCTTTCTACTCTTCTTCACTTCCTTCTCTGCAATCCTGCCATAAGATATGGTGTAGCTGTACTTTCTGTTCAGAATTCGCTTTTCAAACCCACTCCTCTGCCTCCAAATGCACTCTTGCAGGTCATGTCTACATACCTTCCAGATCTCATAGACTCAGTCACTTCAAAAATGCTGTACATGGTCCTGCATCTAGGTCAGGTTCCTTTGAGATCTGCTATGTGGCTTATATGGGGCTTCCCAGGTGGTGCAGTGGTAACGAATATGCCTGCCAAGGCAGGAGATCAGGAGATATGGGTTTGATCCCTGGGCAAGGATGATCCTCTGGAGAAAGAAATGGCAACCCACTGCAGTATTCTTGCCTAAAAAATTCCATGGACAGAGGAGCCTGGCAGGCTACAGTCCATGGGGTCACAAAGAGTTTGACATGACTGAGCACTCCCCACCCACCACCACCACTACATAGCTTATACAGAAGGGGAAAAGGAAAAGGTGGCTTGGGGAGTTCTGGATGGTGAGAAGCCAGATGCTAAAAAACACTTATTTCTGATAATAGAGTGGATATCCTACCTTTATACAACTCAGCGTCAAGCCATAGAGCAGAATTCTGATACTGAATTTGAATCAGGGCTAGTCACTTAAGCCAAAAATGTTTATGATGTGCTAGATCCCACTACTCTGTGCTATTTCCCCTACTTTTGTGGAACTTACCACTTATTTAACACATTTTAAAAACCCGGATTTCAGGAAAGCAAATTCGTATCCAGGGAACTCTTGTGAATATGTTTTATTTCCTTGAGAAAGACATTTAATTTTCTGGGTCTCTGTTGCAATAACAATGCTTGATGACTGCCTTGTGGTGACTGGGGCTGGCATTCATGCTGCTAAAATCCTTGGGCATCTTCAGGCCTTGAACGTGATGCTGAGGACAAGTGGGACTTTGAATCTGAGCAGTTGAAAGTGTGGTTTTCCCAAGACCCTTCCTTGATGACCTCCCCTGCATCCCCCAGAGGACTTGTGTTATTAAACCGGAGAGCAGAGCAGGTTCTGGCTGGCAAGGACCCAGGGATTAATGTCCAGGGTGCTAACATCATAATTGGGCCGCCATTGAAGGTGGCAACATCTGCTGTGTGAGGCTCTGATGCCAGAAGCCCCGTTGCACCCCTCTGGCTGGGCAGGACCTCTGTCTTGGGAGGCAGCTTGGGTGGTCTTAAGGCTGCACTTAGCACATGTTCAATAGCTACTGTCAGGTGTTGAAAAGCTCTCATTAGGGCCAAGAAATTGACTTGTGTCCTGGGCTTCTCGGGAAAACAATGAGGACCCATGGGAAAGGCTTTGTGCCTGAAGGAGCCCAGGGACTGGTAATTGAGTTACTGTCAAGGCGATGAGAGACTGTGGTCAGTGACAAGTATTAGTGGCACGAGGCTGGCAGGCCGATGCAAGGCCATCCTGCATTTTCTCTTTGGCATGGAGTATATGGGGATTCATTCCTTCCTTAAAAATGTTTACCAGGGCAGTAAAGCCCAATAATCAATGAAGGCAATTGGGAAGTCAGACTACCAAAGTCTGGAGGTGGCAAATGGGGTGCTTATTTGTTGGGGGAGGGTCACTACATTCTGCATTGTCACATGTCTCATTTAATGACAGCATTCCTGGGATGCTGGTCCTCTTATCCTCATTTTCTTTCTGACTCCCCACCCTCTCACTTTTTCCTGGATGACTCTTACTCAGCCTTAAGTACTTCTTACTCAGAGAATGTTCTGTCTAACCACAGCCTTCCCATTTGTACCCCCATACTCTCTCTTTATTAATTTGCAAATATTTTTTCTCCTTTGTGATATCATTGGCTGTTAGCTTGTTTTTGGTCTTTCTTCTCCTTTATTTTATGGGCAACTCAAGGTTAGGGACCTGGATGATTCTGTTCCCCACAATCTCATCAGCCTAGCGTGCAGTGGATTTCCAATAAGCACTTTTCAAATTTGTCAAATGAATCAATGGTTCTCAAAAACTGTTGGCATTGTCTCTGACAATGTAAATGCATATGAGCATATTTATAGGTGCCAGTTCATTGTAACTCCGTTTTCATCCATTTATTCATCTGTGCGTCATCTCCATCAGTATTTACTTAGTACCAACTGGGTGCTGAGGATGCAAAAGTAAATGAAAAAAAGTGCCAGCCCTTTGGTAACTCAGTTGGGGGTGGACTGATGTAGATATGGAAACATGGGCAGTCAAAGGGCTGAGTCAAGTTTGGAGTGAAGTCTGAGTCAAGTCTCCAGGTTTGGATCACTGATCCTTTAGCTCCTTGATTGTGTGACCTTGGGCAAGTGACTGCATATCTTTGAACCCTGAGTGTCTTGTACAATGGAGACAACCATATGCATCTTGCAGGGTTGTTCTGATACTAAATTGAGTGAGATAAATATGTAAAAGCAAAGCTAAATACAGAGAAAATGTTATTATTGTTTGTTTTTATTACTTAGATAGGGCATAAAGAGGAGTTAGGTCAATTCTACCTAAGCGGGGGTGATTAAGAAAGGTCTTATAAATGAGTTAATGTCCTTGAAGGAAGGTAGATAAAGAAGGAAAGGTTTTTGGAGTGAGAGCAAAGAAGTTCTTCTTGGGGGATCTGGGATTGTGGTATTGTGAGAGTTAGTATTTCTCCATTTCTCCCTCTCCCTGAAGGGCACATGCCACTCTCTCTTCTCCCCAGAATTTGTTCTGCTTGTCTTTTGCCCGCCTCCCCCACCCCGCTGACTCACCTGTCCATTCCTCCTCCATGGCTCTCCACCCTCTTCCCATCTTTGTCTTCCCCACATTAGCCTGTACCTCTCGTTACCCCTCTTCTCTTAAAACTGGGAAGAAAGATGAGTTGGAAATATCTCTGTTATCCATCGAATAAAATTGAGAGTTAGCAACTGTGGTTTTATTAATGACTACTCAATTCTTCTCTCCCAACATCTGGAAGATATGTGCCACAGGACGGACAAGCCAGTGATACATGAGGAAAGATTTATCAGCAACTTGGAGATGGATGGGACCTCGGGGCCATCTCATCCAGCATTCACCCTGGACAGGAAGCCTCTGGCAGCACTTCTGAGGAGCGGCATTCAACCCCTGCCTGGACACTCTCTAACGATGCCCAAGCTCATGTCAGTGGAAGTCAGCTCAAATGTGTATCACTAGTGTGAATTTTAGTCTCCAAGCCCAAATTTCAGTGCAAAAGTACTGAAAAGTCAACATCTCTTCGAGGAAGAAATAGTATGATGTTCAAGAGTAAGGGCTCTGGGAACCAGGCTGCCAAGGTTCACATCCATACCCTATCACCTTGGATCAGTTAACATAGCTTAGTCTCAATTTCCTCATCTGTAAAATGGGACTGATAATTGTTCCTCTGTACGAGCTGCTGTGAGAAATAGTTGCAGTAAAAAGAGATGCACAAAGAACACTCTTGAGTCCATCATAATAGCCTGATAAGTGTTAACTTTTATTACTGACTCTTTGTTGTTGCTGTTGTTCAGTCACTCAGTCGTGTCTCTTTGTGACCCCCATGAACAGCAGCATGCCAGGCTTCCTTGTCCTTCACTGTCTCCCAGAGTGTGCTCAGACTCATGTCCATTGAGTCGGTGATGCCATCCAACCACCTCATTCTCTGTTGCCCCTTTCTCCTCCTGCCTTCAATCTTTCCCGGCATCAGGGTCTTGGTGGAACCCTTTTAAAGGAAGGGCTAGAGTGAGATTATAAGGGCCCAGAAGAATCCCCAGCTCCCCCAAATCCTTCTTCCTGTTCTATGCTAAAAAATTTCTTCACCAAGAATCATTGCCTTTCATCACCTGGTAACAGAGAAGCTTGTGACAGACTAAAGGGAGTCAAACCTTTGCAGCTGGGTAGCCCACAGGACTTGGTTTGGCTGTCTATTAACCAACTGGCCACAAGTAATTACCTACTTTTTCTGTACCTCCATCTCCTTACTTGCAGGAATGGGAACCAAAAGCCACACATCAGAGGACAAGGTCTGACTGATTAGCATCACCTCCGTGGTTCATTCCTGTCCAGGCTGCCTTCATTTCTTTCCTTGGTTACTGCAACTTCATCCTGATGGGGCCTCTGGTTACTGCAACTCCATCCTAAGAGGTCTCTGTTTCCATGCTTGTTCCCATATAGGTTGTGTTCCACCCAGCAGCCAGAGCAGCCTTCTTAAAACCCAAGACAATTAATGTTGCCCCTTTCCTTGAACCCTCCAAGGGCCTCCGACATCCTTCAGGTGAAATCCTCATTCTAGTCCACATGCACCTCCATGTCTGGCATCCACTTCTTCCCACTTTTCCATCATGCTTCCCTTCATTTCCCCCATATTCACTCTGCTTTCTCCACTTGCCTCCATTTGGACATGTGGAGAATCTCAGTGTCTTTGAATTTGCCATTTCCTCAGCCCAGAAGCTGTTTGGTCCAGGTACCAACATGGCTCATTCACTCATCTCCTTTGAGGGCTCTACTCAATTGTCAACTCCTCTGAGAGGCCTTCTGAGGCCACCCTATCTCATACAGCATTTCCTTTAGCAAGGAGAGATAACAAAGCCTTCCTAAGTGATCAGTGCAAAGAAATAGAGGAAAACAATACAATGGGAAAGACTAGAGATTTCTTCAAGAAAATTAGAGATAGCAAGGGAACATTTCATACAAAGATGGGCACAATAAAGGACAGAAATGGTATAGACCTAACAGAAGCAGAAGATATTAAGAAGAGGTAGCAAGAATATGCAGAAGAACTATACAAAAAAGATCTTCATGACCAAGATAACCACGATGGTGTGATCACTCACCTAGAGCCAGACATCCTGGAATGTGAAGTCAAGTGGGCCTTAGGGAGCATCACTGTGAACAAAGTTAGTGGAGGTGATAGAATTCCAGCTGAGCTATTTGAAATTCTAAAAGAAGATGCTATGAAAGTGCTGCACTCAATATGTCAGCAAATTTGAAAAACTCAGCAGTGACCACAGAACTGGAAAGGTCAGTTTTCATTCCAATCCTGAAGAAAGGCAATGCCAAAGAATGTTCAAACTACTGCACAATTGCACTCATCTCACATGTTAGCAAAGTAATGCTCGAAATTTTCCAAGCGAGGCTTCAACAGTATGTGAACTGAGAACTCCCTTCAAGATGGATTTAGAAAAGTCAGAGAAATCAGAGATTAAATTGCCAACATCCACTGGATCATAGAAAAAGCAAGAGAGTTCCAGAAAAACATCTACTTTTGCTTCATTGAGTACACTAAAGACTTTGACTGTGTGGATCACAATAAACTGTGGAAAATTCTTAAAGAGATGGGAATACCAGATCACCTGACCTGCCTCCTGAGAAATCTGTATGTAGGTCAAGAAGCAACAGCTAGAACCGGACATGGAACAACAGACTCATTCCAAATCGGGCAAGGAGTATGTCAAGGCTGTTTATTGTCACCCTGCTTATTTAACTTATATGCAGAGTACATTGTGTGAAATGCCAGGCTGGATGAAGCATAAGCTGGAATCAAGATTGCAGGGAGAAATATCAATAGCTTCAGATACACAGATGACACCAGCCTTATGACAGAAGGTGAAGAGAAACTAAAGAGCTTCTTGATGAAAGTGAAAGAGGAGAGTGAAAAAGTTGGCTTAAAACTCAACATTCAGAAAACTAAGATAATGTCATCCTGTCCCATCACTTCATGGCAAATAGATGGGGAAACAATGGAAGCAGTGACAGACTTTATTTTGTTGGGCTCCAAATTCACTGCAGATGGTGACTGCAGCCATGAAATTAAAAGACGCTTGCTCCTTGGAAGAAAAGCTATGACACACTTAGACAGCATATTAAAAAGCAGAGACATTACTTTACTCACAAAGGTCCATCTAGTCAAAGCTATGTTTTTTCCAGTAGTCATGTATGAATGTGAGAGTTGGACCATAAATAAAGTTGAGTGCTGAAGAATTAATGCTTTTGAACTGTGGTGTTGGAGAAGACTCTTGAGAGTCCCTTGGACAGGAAGGAGATCAAACCAGCCAACCCTAAAGGAAATCAGTCCTGAATTCTCATGCTGAAGCTGAAACTCCAATACTTTGGTCATCTGATGCGAAGAACTGACTGATTGGAAAAGACCTTGATGCTGGGAAAGATTGAAGGCAGGAGGAGAAGGGTACAACAGAGGAGGAGGTGGTTGGATGGCATCACCAACTCGATGGAGATGAATTTGAGCAAGCTCTGGGAGTTGATGATGGATGGGGAAGCCTGGAGTGCTGCAGTCCACGGGGTCACAAAGAGTCAAACATGACTGAGCAACTCAACTGAACTGAACTTCTGTCAACATCCTCTACTCTTTATTTTTCTGCCTAACACCTATTATCCTCTGACAAATGTTTATGTATTCATTATTTTATTGCTTCTTCTTTCCCATTAGGGTGTAGAGCTCACGAGGAGAGGCTGTGACTTTTCAATCTCTGCTGGATCTCTAGTAACCAGTCGTGTGCCTGGCTTGGTGTAAATAGTCAATAAGTATTTTTTGAATGAGCGATTGCATAATATTCAACCAGGATTAACATTGTTTGTGGAAAGGTGCCTGGCCCATTGTAGGTGTTGGATAAATGAGAGTTCTTAATCTCCCTCTTTATCAAAATAGAAATAACATTAAAAAAAAATACCCATGGGAGGGGCAGCACACTGATTTAAATTCACACAGGATTCCTGCAAAAGGGAGGCCTGAGTTGAGAGGGCAAAGGAAAGCAAGCCAGGGGCTCTGTAGACCAACTTCACTCGCTAAGCAATTTTGCCTCTGGCCTGCTCTGTTTATGTCTGTGTGTATGATGATCCTCCAGGCAATTGAATTGCATTACCCTTTTCATTCTAATAATATGAACAGAATTCAGATGTGGTATTTGATGATGTCTTGTGTATTGAACGACTTCAGGACCGCCTGGCACATTGCAGCAAATTACTGTCAACTTGAGAGCCGCTGTGCCTCTACCAAAGTGCCAATATTTCCGTGAATAATCCTGGTCATTTACAGTGATGTCTCAAAAATGAATTTTTATTTCATTGGCTTAATCTTTGGAGTTATCAGAAATGTGTGTTTATTCCCAGCATGACTTCAAACACAAGATTCTTATAACAAGACCAGAACTGGAAGATTTCCTGAAGGAGGAGAAAGAGGAGCCATCCCCTGCCTGGTTGGAATTGCTGTGTGTACAGTACCTGCTGAGAGAGAGAAGAGGGTAGAATGGATTCCTTCCAGAAATCAGAAGGGAAGCTGATTTCAACTTGGAAGGGTGTTAATATCTTAAGACCAAGGCCGACAGACCAAGGGGAGGAAGTGGAAGCGAGAGGGAAGTGTGTGAGCATTTCCCCCAGTTCTTACTGTTCAAACCAAACGCCTGGAAATGTGCTACATCCAGCAGTTCCCAGCCCTGGCACATTGTTGTTGTTGTTTAGTTGCCAGTCGGATCTGACTCTCCGCGACCCCATGGACTGATGGACTGTAGTCTGCCAGGCTCCTCTGTCTGAGCAAGAATACTGCAGTGGGTTGCCATTTCCTCCTCCTGGGGATGTTCCCAACCCAGGGATTGAACCTGCATCTTCTGCTTGGCAGGTGGATTCTTTATCACGGAGCCACCTGGGAAGCCCCACCTCAGCATAAAGTAAGCACTCAAGAAATGTCCCTTGAGTTGGAGTTGAATTTAGCTGGTTAGGGTTTGGAGGCTGTCTTAGCTGCTATGATGTAGATGGGGATTTGGTCATGTCTCTCCCTTCCCAGCCCCCACCCCTGCCATGCATTCATGTTGCCTAATAATCTGTCCCAAATAGGAGCAGCGTTGAAGCCATTGGCTGTGTCACAAGGAAGGATCCAGCCTTTCCCAGGGGAATCTCCCTGTCACAGACATGGCACATCTCTGCCCACACACTGGGTCTCTGAGTCAGAAGGGCATGTGTTTGCTGAGACTAATTTCACTACTGCTATTTCTATTGCATTGATTAAATCCTGTTAGCTTTTGAGGGGAGGGGCCTGTTCCAGCTGAAATCTCAATATTAGTTATCTTGATGAAGAGAAATTTCCATAACCAGCCTCCAACTCAGCTTCCTCATTTAATGTCCTTAGACAACAGGGGAAAGACAGACTGTACTGTAAATAGCATCATCACTAAAACATTTCCTGCAGCTTGTCTGTCTGGCAAGGGCTTGTGAAATCATAGATGATTAGTGAAGTTGTATCAGCTAGCTAACCCAGCACCACTGCAAAGCTATTGGGTTAGTGACTGTAGTAAATCCAAGTAAAAGGATTGTTCTCAGCATTAATTATGCACAAATGTGATAGCTTTGTACTGTTCTATTATAGCAACACACAAAACAGGCAAAACTCATTGCTCACTTGGGCTAATATTCAAATGATTCACATCTATCTATCCATCTCATGTCGTGACCTGAAATGACACAGACAATAAAACTGCAAAAAGAATCAGGATCAAAGGATAGGTCAGTCAGAAGGCAACTTCAGCACCAGAGGAGAAGAAAAGAAATGCCAATTGGTGGCTCATAGGGTCCTAAAAAGTTGTCAGTGCTAAGTGGGAACTTTGGCTCAAAGTTCTCTGACAGCCAGGATGGAGAGGAAAAGTATGTCAGTGACATGAATCTCATTGTGCAGAAAGGGACATTGCTACTTTCCCTATTTCTTCTCAAAATAAATTGTTATCTAATCAGGTTACCTTATTTAAGCCTTAGAACAATCTTGTGTGACACAGTGACCACTATTAGCCTGATTCTACGGTTGTGAAAACTGGGGCTTAAAAAAGTTAAGGATCTTGCCAAGAATCACAACTGGAGAGTGGCAGGGCTGAAATGAATTTTTGGGCAGCCTAAATTCAGAGCCTGTGCTCTTAACCATATACTTCACTGCCTTTTCTGCAGGATAACCTGGAAAAGTATATAAAAGGTCCTTTGGGCAAAAGCCCAACTGTCCTGGGAGATAGTCTCCTGCCAGGGATCTGGAAGGAAAAAGAAAAAGAAAGAGGAGAGAAGTAAATCCATATGCAGTGGGAGAATTGGATGTTAAGTATGAAATTCATCAGCTTTTAGGCTCAAGACACCCCAACAGTCCATGAATGGGAAAACCAGAGCTGTCAGATCCCAGGGTCAGAATGACCTGGGTTAAACTGGCCTGGCAATCTTGTCGTCTTAAAATGATGATCTTAGTAAGAGAAAAGAGTGAAAAAAAAAAATCCCCGTTAGCTTGTTTCCTGCCTGTACTCAGGCTCACCCTATTACATGGAACCATGTCAGATTCCATGAACTGTTGTATGGGAGGGGAAATAGTTGGATGGCGCTCTCCAAGGTGCTGAAGCAAGCTGATCTTATTTTTCTTTTTCTCGGGTTGGCTTCTTGCCTCTGAATCACTATGCCTGGTAATCAGATGAGTGATTGGAGTAGGGGTGGGGGGTGGGGGAGAGAAACACTTTTTTGAAAAAAGATACAACTTGCATGACCAAGTTGAGAAAATGTGCCTATTTGAAAGAATTCAAGTTTACTTCCAGTGATGCCAACCTTGAGAGGTAGTATAGAGTAAAGCAGAGGTCCCCAACCCCTGGGCCACAGACTGGTACCAATCCTTGGCCTGTTAGGAACCAGGACACACAGCAGAAAGAGAGCGGTGGGCAAGTGAGTAAAGTTTCATCTGTATTTACAGCTTCTCCCCATTGCTCGCATTACTGCCTGAGCTCTGCCTCCTTTCAGATTAGTGGTGGCATTAGGTTCTCATAGGAGCTTGAATCCTACTGTGAACTGTGCATGCAAGGGCGCTAGGTTGTGTGCTCTTTATGAAAATCATCCTGAAATCATCCCCTACCACCCCTCCAACCCTGGTCTGAGGAAACATTGTCTTCCATGAAACCAATGTGAGTGTGCTAAGTCACTTCAGTCATATCTGACTTTTTGTAACCCTGTGAACTGTAGCCCATCAGGCTCCTGTGTCCATGGGATTCTCCAGGCAAGAATACTGGAGTGGGTTGACATGCCCTCTTCCAGGGGCTCTTCCCTACTGAGGGATTGAACTCAAGTCTCTTATGTCTTATGCACTGGCAAGCAGGTTCTTTACCACTAGCACCACCTGGGAAGCCCCCATGAAACCAGTCTTGGTGCCAAAAAGGTTGGGGACTGCTGGAGTAAAGGCAGTCCCCATAGAACCAGACTATGTTGGCTCAATTATTCACACACTGAGTGACTCTGGGCAAATTCCTTAAGCCTCTATGCCTCAGTTTCCTCACCTGTAAAATGGTAACAACAACAACAATCCCCCAAAGAATTGCTGTTAGGATCCAATGAGTTATAAGTTATTAAGCACTTAGAACAGTGCCTGGCAAATAAAAAGTCCTGTATATGTGTTTGTTAAGAAAGTTTGTTGCATTCCTTAAGGCAAAATTTCTTGGTAATGGGGTCATCTCTGGGATGATAAACCTGGCAGAGTTACTTCCTGCCAAGAAATAAATCTAGCCTTCAGGGATGCAGCATTGGCAGATAACACAGAAAACAGTATCTTGCTCTCATCCCTCTTATCACATTTACATGACAAGGCAAAAAACATGCACCAAATCCAATTTTATGTCGCCTCTTGGAATTCTGACTCCAATAATTTTCTAAAATGTTGAATTCTGTTTGCTATAGAGTTTTTAAACAACAGCTGTTCATCCACCCCAGAGGTGACAGCAAGTCAGTGTTGGGGGTTGTTCAATGCGAGCCCACATCTCTTGGCTCCCTCATAGGAATGTTAGGGGGTCTAATTAATTACTGTTTGCAAAACACTGAGAAATACTCTAGTGAAAGTTGCTATAGAAATGCAAGATGCTGTGTTATTATTCCATGTACTTGTAATTGTTTTCAAAGTTTACTTATTGGGTAGGGAAAGAGGGAGATTATATTTTTTCCTTGATGGCAGTGGATAGGTTTTGTCAATTGGTGTTTATGAATGTTAAATCACTTTATGGAGATGTTGCATCTCTAGAGCTACAGGAATCTCATAATGAGAGAAGTACACAAAGCATTTCTTCTTTCACTTTCCCACTCCCAACCCTTATTCAACTCCTATTTTCACAGTAAAACAAATGTGAAAGGAAACATTATAAGAAGCAACCATATGTATACAAACCTAAGAGGCCCAAATACATATTTCTACATAAAATTTCCTGTAAAATCAGTTTTTTTCAATAGAACATTCCTCCTATTCATTTATGCTTAAGTTTGAGCAACATTAGATTGAAAAAATAAAGCAGAAACAAATATAATCTCCAACAATTAATATTATATGTTGGATTTTTCATCCTGAAAAGAATAAAATATATTAACTTAGGCTTGATTTTGTAAAAAAAAAAAAAGTGTGAAATGACTAAGAGCAAGTTTACATCTCAGGTATAACCAATTTCCATGGTTATATGTGCTTTTTTCTTTATTATCTATTTCCCTCTGTTTTATAGGGACATACCTATTTTATAGGTATAGTTGGCCACTGTTAGATGAAACTTATCCATTTACTTTAAGGAGTCTGTTTCCTAACTCAAGTTTGAAAAAATTACATTAATTCTGGCATACTGAAAAAAAATTCACTGGAAGTAAAATTCAGCCGTACACAGGGGAAGAACATAAGATCTTGTCTGGGAGCTGCTCAAGTGGCAATGAAACTCAAATCAGATAAGAATCTTATTATTGCTGATATTAGCAGTTCCTCAGCCAAATTTATCCATAGCTTTATAAAAATTGATTTGCAATCAGTTATATTTGCTTTTAAAACTCCCATAAAATTTCCAAAGCCAAGTTTAGTCTGGAAAATGAAGCAAATAATTACTTCTTTTTTATGAATAAAATGTAAAACTCATATCTGGAATAATGGTCATTTTCTTATTACTCCACAATTTGAGCTCCAGTCAAACCACTGTCCTCCTAGATTTTCTAGTGTTAGGATTTTTAAATTCCATTTGGGATTCTAACCAGTTTTCCCTACATCAGGCTCCTATGTCCTTCACTATCTCCCAGAGTTTGCCCAAGTTCATGTCTATTGAGTCAGTGATGCTATCTAACCATCTAATCCTGTGCCACCCCCCTTCTCCTTTTGCCTTCAATCTTTCCCAGCATCAGGGTCTTGGTCTTTAATTGTCTCAACTTGCTCTCCTGCCCCAGGACCTTTGCAGATACTGTTACTTCTGCCTGAAACATTCTTTTCTTCCTCACCTTTCGCCTAATTACCATGTCAGCTCATAAGGCTCAGCTTTCCCCAGGCCAACAAAACCCCTGGTTACACACTCTCTTAACTCCCAGTACATTTCCTTCATAACACTTAGTACAGTTTGTAGGGGTGTGTGTGTGTGTGTCTAAGCTTCATGACAGTAGGAACTGATTCAGTCTTTTGTTCCTCACTCTATCCTCAGAGCTCGGGTTCCTCTGGAACAAAGTAGGGGTTTACAATGTTTTGTTGAATGAATAAATGAATAACTCTGGACTAAATTTGAGATCTTTATCTAACAAAGCAAGAGCCAGAGGAGAAATCCATATACTCAAAAGCCTATTTTCCAATTGCCAGGCAGGTGTTCATCACCCAGGTAACAGCATCTCTACTATTGGCAAGTCCTTGGCGTCAACCTGAGAAATGATGCAATTCTTTTTCCAGTGTAAGTTTAGCCCTTTATAAGACAGTTTCATTAAGTCCTGACAAGTGTCTGGGAGGCCATAATGAAATGCAAATAAAAAATTTGAAAAGACCATATGATTTCCAAATCAAGCAACAGAAAAATATAATACCATACAATCAAACAATGATGATTTTTAATCAATGAAATAGATAACAAAGAATCCATTGGTATATTGTGTCCTTGGGACCCATAGCTCTGTGTTGTTGTTAGTCGCTAAGTCATGTCCGACTCTTTGTGACCCCATGAACTCTAGCCCTCCAGGCTCTTCCACGCGTGGGATTTCCCAGGCAATGAATACTGGAGCAGATTGCCATTTCCTCCTCTGGGGGATCTTCCTGACTCAGGGATAGAACCTGTGCCTCCTGCATTGGTAGGCAGATTCTTTACCACTGAGCCACTGGGAAGCCCCTAGCTCTGGGTAACATGAAATAAATGACTCTCTTCTACTAGGCTCCTGCTGGCATTTCTAGCTTGTCTTGTCATCCACTGTTCATATCTTACATTCTAGCGTAGCCTGTTCAGAGGTCCCAAACAAGTTCACAATGGGAACACATTGTTCCCTCTGCCTCAAACCATCTACACTTTTCCTTCCTCCCTCTTCACCCTTCAATCTCCAGGATCCCCTGGGTGAACATCCTTTTTATCATTTTTTATCCAAGTAACACCTTACAGACATTTCCATATCCAACGGAAATTTCAATTTCCCCTTTGCTATCTCAGTAAATGGCTCCATCTCCTCTGCGTTTTCTCAAGATGGACCTCTGGGAATCATCTTTACCTCTTTCTTCTCTCTCCAGAAACAGGTATATACCACCCACAAGCTAATCTTGTCCCAAATCTCTCCCTTTTCGGCAATTCCATAGTCCTCATTGTTACCACCATCATCTCTGCAGAGGTTTCCCCTTGGGTCTTCTCGCCTCCACCCCACTTCTCCATTCTTCTCTCAGTGATCAGTGTGTCTTCTGAAGGTAAATTAGATGGTACTTAAAACTCTTATGTGGTTTCTGATTTCACCAAGAAAAATATTCAAATTCCCCTCCAGGACCTCCCAAGCCCTACGTAAGTTGGTTCTTGTCTTTCTCATTTTATTACCGTCACCATCTTGGGACCTTTCCATCTGGACATCCTCACATCAGGGGTCACAAACTTGACATGTCCTCAACTGGGGTCCCAATCCACTCCAACTGCCCATCTGTTCCTCCCTCAGCTTCCCACCTCTCAGGAAACAGCAGCTCCATCCCTCCAACTGCTCAGGCCAGTGTTGGGCCCTTGTAACTATGGTTCTTATAAATGATTCAGGGAAAGAAGAGACTATGCATTGGTCAGTCTGCCAGTGATACTAAGTTGGCCCCCAAACAGATTCATCCTTGACTCCTACCTTCCTTCCTAAACCTCAACAGTCCCTAAACAAGTCCTGTGAGCCTTGCCTTCCATACACAGCCAGAATCCAACCACTTCTCATCACCTCCTCCCAACCACCCCAACCCAAGCCACACTCTCACTCACCTGGACTGTTGCAATGACCTCCTGAGTGGTTTCCCTACTTGTACTCTAGCCCCTGAGGTCTGTTCCCCACCCAACAACCAGATCATGACCTTCCTCTGTTCGAAGTTATCCAATGGCTTCCAATGTGCTCAGAACAAAAGTCAAAGAAAGTCTTTTTAATCTGTCCCTGCGGCCTCCCTCCCTACTCCAGCTCCAGGAACACTGGTCTCCTAACACTTTTCAGATGCACTGAGCACCTCCTTTTTCCTCCTTCCATGCAAGGCTCTGCTCTAGACACCACTGTGGCTCTTCTTTTCACTTGTTCCCCTGGCCTCCTCTGGTCAAACTGAAGCCCCTCTGCCCACCCTCCCTGGCCCCCTTCCTTGTTGAATTCTTCCTCATAGCACTTACTTCCATCTGACCTACATTTGGCTTTTTGATTTGTGTATGGACTGTCTATCTTCAGTACAACAACGGTCCTTCATGAGGGCGAGGACTTGTGCTTGCTCTATCCACTCTGTCCACTCTGGCATGGTGCCTGGCACAAAGCGGTGCCTGACTGCATCTGTGAAATAAGCACCAAGTGCTCTCCCAGGCAATGGGTGGTCGCTTCCATGCAGCACGTGCCTTGGTTTCTGATGTTTGGTATGATCCTGCAGAGATGATTGTGTATATGAGTGGAATGCCTGTGGCTTAATTATTGAGGATGAATGTTTCATTCTTGCCTTTTTGCTTTCTTCTGGAGAGGCCAAGCGGCTCTGAGCATGGAAGGAGAGCTGAGCAAAAGGGAACCCAGGCTTCCATGTCTGCAGTTGAGTAGTAGATGAAGACCAGTGAAGGTGATGCTTTGTGGTTAGACTCAGTGGCATACAGGAAAAGAGCCACCGGCCATGGAAGACACACGTGGCTCACATGTCAAGGACAGAGTAGCTTGGCACAGGCTCAGGAAGCCTCTGCCTGCTGGGAGGAGAAGGGGTGTGAAGTCTGCTCTAGAAATCAGGTTGGGGGACCCTGGGGCTGGAATCACCTTTACTTGGATGAAGAGTGTAGTAGTTCCCTGGATGGAGTAATTTGTCTTTATAAGGTTCTGTTTCCTAAATTGGATGGGGCTGGACACTGGGTTTATACTCTGCCAATATATTTTTTACATGTATAAAGTTTTCATTTTTATAAATCTTAAAACATTTTTTTTTTCTTTTACTGGATGTGGTAAGAATGGCCTGTGAACAGGCAGGGCTGTCACGAAGAAGGAGGTCCTGAGGTTTGTGTGTTTCCTCTGCCACAACCCAGGGAGTGGAAACTTCTGAGTCCAGCATATCAAAGCAGACACAGAGAGCTCCAGGGCCCTAGAGAACCAGGCAGGTGTCACAATCATGGCATGGTTTCGGTGCCTGAGGGCACAAAATGATCCTCCAGTCCTTGCCCACTTCCAATTGCTCTGCGTGCAGAGGGCCAGAGAGGTTTGGTGAGACAGCGGGCTGGCAGGGACTTTTTGTTTCAGAGGATGAACCTATAGACTTGTCATTTCTAGAGGGCTGTCCAGCACATTCTTCTGGATTGTCATAGGTAAGTGTATGACCATGGAATATTACAGCAGGCACTGGTTTGCAGCAGGGCTGTCAGCAAGGTCTGTGGGAATCCCGAAGTTGTTTGAATGGATACAGGGGCGATGAATATGAACAAAGTCCTCATGAAACCACGGGAGGAAAGAAAAAATGGCCGGGGAACTGGAGGGTGGGCAGGTTAAAGGGAAAACAGTCTCGCCTGGATTGGGAGAAAGGCAGGCCCTGGGCTGTGAATTTCAAACCAGGACAAGAAGCAACATCAGGGCAGAAGCTTCCCTTGACATTAAGGGAATGTGCTGCCTGACCAGAAAGGATAAGGGAGGGACTATTGGCATTACTGGACGGACTGCTGGGTGCTGTTAAGGGACCTGGGAGACGGAAGATGAGAAGAAAGAAGCACACACTAGATACTAACCATGTCACACACTAGAGCATTAAAAGTCCTGTACTCAGTACTCAGTAGGGGGTGGGGGCCATGTGTTCGACTCTTTGAGGCCCCATGGACTGTAGCCCACCGGGGTCCTCTGGTGGATGATCCTGGACCATCCCCTGTCTTCCCATGGCGCAAGCTCTGACCCCAGATCAGAGACAAGCTGGGTGAAGCCATGAGGGAATGGGTAGGGGGTGGGGGCCATGTGTGGCTGGGAGCCCACCTACAGTGGAGATGCTGATGGCGTTTCTCATGGACCGGAGTTTCTCATGGACAAGAAGAGCAGTGGGGGAGGGGGAGGTAACATGGCTGAAGCCTCTCCACCCTGAACATCATGTTACCTGATTCAGTAGCCTCCCTTCCTAGAGGGCTCTCCTGGCTCTGCCTTACAGGTGGGGAAACAGGCTCATAGGGTAAAGTAACTTGCCGGAGATAGCTCAGCTAGTAAGAGTACATATGTTTTTCTGACTCCAAACCCATTTTCTTTCCTGTGAATCAGGCTGGGGGGCAGCAGATCAGCTGGGTCAGGGAGGGATGGAACTGAAGAAGCAGAACCTGGGCTCATTCTCGGGGAAGGAGTGGTGAGGGCACAACTCTGGTGTACTGGGGTGGGCTTTGCTTTCATGATCAGATAGACCTGTGTTCAAATCACCCCTGTGTCAGCTGCTGGAATCTAGCAGGTAAAGGGAGCAGCTCGAATAGCCCAATTCCCCTGCTGCCCCTCCCCTAGGCCGCCACCTCCAGAGGAGGCCCCCGCAGCTCCTCTAGCCTTTGGAGGCCTGAGTTTGCAGTCCCCCAGAAGAGGCTGACTCATTGACCGTGGCTCCCTGCCACCGGAGCTGCGGGACAGTGGCCCAGTGGCTCTGGTATCTCCTCAGCTTGGTCCGACCGCTCAGCCTCCTCTGGGTGACAGACCGGGACAATCCCATCATGACTCTGATCCTGGTACCTGCAGAAGCCTCAGCCTCCCAGGTCTCCTCTCATCACCCAGCACACCCCTGTACCACTTGATCATATGGGATCGTATGCTAACATGTCACCCTCCCTCATTAGACTGTGAGCTCTTGCAGAGCTGGAATGCACCTGAGTCATCTCTCCCCAGTGCCCATGACAGGACCTGGCTCAACATAGGGGCTTCTCAGCAAATATTTGTTGAATTCCCTTCTGAATCGAACAGGAAACCCTCCCACTCTTGCCTGGGGATGATCCTGGTGGAAACAGCATTCTGTGACCACCGAGTCTATGAGCTGTGCTCACCCCAGGGGATGCAGCAGCCCTCCATGCAGAGCACGCATCAGCATCTGCCACATTTCAGCGTTGTTTTCCTTCTGATGCTTTCGATTGCTGGTTTTATTCCAGCCCATTCTCACTTTCTGTCTTGGAAAATCACAAGGAAACTCCACACTGCTCCTGGAATTCTTGCCAACACAATTCAAGCAGACTCGAGCACATGGCCCCGAGTTCCCGCACAAACAAAGACGTTGCCACTTCCAGCTCTGTGGCCTCTCTCCCTCTGCCAGCCTGGGCCCCCCCCGCTACCTTGCCCCGAAGAGAGGTGGTGGCGTGTGTGCCCAGCTGGCCCAGTTCTCATCCACATGGTGCCCCATGGTGGGTGCACTCAGGGTTGGGAGGTGCGGGCTGTGAAATAAACATGGACGTGAGTTGCCCAGTGAGAATATCCCTGTCAATCACATCCTGATTTCCACTCACGCCCCCTGAGGCCTCTTTCTAGCTTCTCATCCACCGTGTGGCTTGGAACAAATAACCTACTCTCTCTGTGTCTCTATTTCTTCATCTGGAAAATGGAGATGTCATAGCACAAGATGGTTATGAAGACTGAATGAGATATGGCTAGCATGATGGTAGGATGGTGCCAAAAAATTACTTTACTTGACCAAAAGGAAAGCATGGAAATGTAATGGATATTTATAATGCAATGGGGTCACGCATCACTGTAAATATAAAATAAACTGTTGATTCAAAAAATGTATAACATTTATTTTTTCTGGATATAACATTAATGCATGTTTATTGATAAAAATGGGAAATACTGGAAAGCATAAAGAAATAAAATACGTCAACTTTTAACCCAGGGAGAACCACTATTGATATTTTCTTTCTATCTTATAGTCTTTAAAATGTATACATATTTATGGTTTATGTACTTTATAACAATATTGTATGTTCTATATTGTAAGCTGCTTTTTACCCTTATTTATGTAGATCCTATTCTTCATATTCTTAAATGTTAAGTACATGATTTTAAATGATTATTATTCCATTTTTCATTATTAAATGAAGCTATAAGGAATGTCCTCATACCTTCCTCCTCGCAAAGAGATCTAGTGACATCAGTCACTATGCTGGGTGGGCAGTGAGCTTTCAGGAACTGTTGGCTGAGATGCCTGCATCAGCATCACCAAGTGTTCTCTGAGCTCAGGCCTTCATAGGGAACTATGTTCCTCAGTCGTAAGCCCTGTGACTGTGCAATCAATCACCCTTGTGCTTGGACCTTCCCAGGTGTGCAGTTGGAGAACAAAGTTGGATAAAGTCTCCAGAGTTAAGGAATGACACAAGAAGCTGGGCTAAGATGTGGACTGGACACATTCCTGGCCTAGGCATGGCTCTCTCCTGTCCTTCCATGCAAGTCGGAGAGAAAAATTTCAATGCTGGGCTCCTGAGAACATATTTCAGAGGGAAACATATTGCCCACTTAGCTGGAAATTACAAGATGAAGCAGGAAAAAGGTAGTGTTGGTATCACCCCTCTGCACCTCTGAGCTGAATGACCTGGGACAGGGGATTCAACTTCTCTTATGCCTACGTCCTCATCTGTGAATTGAGTTAAAAACTGCACCTATGCCAAGGGAGTCAGATGGATTTGGCATGGTCTGTGTGTCAGGGGCTTAGAAAGGGGCTGAGGGGAACTTAAAATTGAGTTCTGTTCCTAAGAGTAGCTGCCTAAACCAGTGATACGGCTGCCTTAACCGGTGATGCACTGCCTTAACTAGAGATGCTACCGCCTTAACCAGTGATACAGCCACCTTAATCAGTGATGTTGATACCTTAACCAGTGATGCTCTCATCCTGACATCCCAGAATTCTCCTACGTGAAGGGTGATGGCATCCCCAGGGGAAGGCAGAGCTGTTTTGGAACTAGCTCCATTTCATGCCATCAGATGAAAGGGACACCAAAACTGAAGGTCCCCTAGGTCTGGAGGACCTAGTCCAGAACTTATCAGAAGATGAAACTTCTGTGCTGGGACTCAAAGTGGTCTGACGGGCTTGGGCCTTGGACTGACTTGATTCAAAGAGTTTCTGCCCTCACTCCCTGTGGAGCCTCATGCAAGACCCTTAATTTTTCCCAGCTTCAGTTTCTTCATCTGGAAAATGGGCATAACAATATTTCTCTAGCAGGTATCTTTGTGAGACATCACATAAAGATGGAGGGATTCAAACAGTAGCTATGGAATGAATCCTGAGCACTCGTGATGCATTTCTAGAATAATCATAGTTTTTCTAAAAAGCAGATTTCAATTAAGTATCCCTGTTTCCCAACCTCCTCGCTGGTTTAAGACAAGTTCTCATGAGGAGGGTAAGCCCTGTAAGGGACTTATTACAGCGCCTGGCACAGAGAAAGTGCTCAGAAAATATAGAACAGCCATTCCCTTTTTCTAGGGGATCTTCCCAACCCAGGGGTCGAACCCGGGTCTCCCACATTGCAGGCAGATTCTTTATTGTCTGAGCCACCAGGGAAGCCCATGGAGTTGACAGTTAGGTGGATTTCTCCCTCGTGCGTGAGACCTTTGACAATTCTGCTCTCTGCGGACCCAGTCTATTCTGAGGGCCCTGAGCTCAACGCTCTTTGTTTTATGCCAAGGGGTACGTAGGGCGATCCCTGCTTTCCCCAAAGTCAGAGAAATCGGAGTTCTAATGACTGCTGCACACATAAGCAAGAAATGAAATGACAAAGCGATGCGAAGTTACAGTGCTCTGAATACCCATCTTCTCCAGGCGTCCTGAGTTTTTCCTTTTTAGAGCAAAACCCTGCAATATTAATAAACGACAGAGAGAAGGCTAGAAAAATGACTCTTTCCCTTTGACATGGTGAATATCACAGGGACTAGAGGGACCTTTAATCTTTATTAATGTGTCGCAAGGGAGCCTCTCCCACAAGCTGTGGGAAGCAGACATCCAAAGAGTTTGCATCGCTCTCAGTCCTCAGCATCCCTGGGCGCTTTAGATGACTGTCTGATACTGTTCAGAGTCTAGCAGGGCCACGTCATGGGGACCCGCTGTGTCCTGGGCAAGAACAAGGCAGCTCTAACCCAGCTCCCATCTGTGGGGGGCTGGAAGACAGGAGAAATTCAGGACACGGGCCTCGGTCACATGGGCCTGCTTCTAACCAATGCCCCGAAGAGGCTCAGAAGGAACCAGGCTGTCACTTGCAGGGAAAAGCACAGAACATGCTCACAAGGGGTCACACCTGAGTTCAGTAAGGAGCATACCCTTGTCTCCACCTACAGCTCTGCTCCTCACTGCCTGGCTAAAGGCTCCTTCCCATGCCTCCTTTCCTGTTGCTGGGCATGGCATGAGGGTGGCCCAAAATATATCTGTAACTTGATATCACACGGACCTCATTCTACTGACTCAGTCAGCCTGGAATTGCAAGGTAGTTTCAGGAGAGCATCTGTGTGCGTGCTCAGTCACTTCCATGCTCAGTTGTGTCCAACTGTTTGTGACCCTGTGGACCGTAGCCCACAAGGCTCCTCTGCCCATGGGATTTTTCAGGCAAGAATACTGGAATGAGTTGCCATGCCCTCCTCCAGGCGATCTTGAAAAGGTTTACAATAAGGACTCAAGAGCCAGGAATGTGGCAAGGTCACTCCTCTCCCTCCCAGCTCCCCCCCAACATACGGAGAAATGGAGAGGCATATTTTAACATTCATTCATTTAAAATGCTTATTAATCACCCACTCAGCGCTTGACACTGTTTTGGGCACTGGGAATCCAGCGATGGACAGGATCGCCAAAGTTCTTTTTGCCCTAGAACTTAAACTCATTCCAGTGTTCTAGAGGGAGAGTCTCTCCAGCAGCCAGGACTTCACAGGGTTAATTTCATGAAAGCCACATTACCATGCAAAGGAGGTGGAGGCCCCTCGAGACCCCCACTTTCTGAGCAAAGGATCTAAGCTCAGGGAGGTCAGCCTGTTCAAGCTTGTGGACCTGGAATCTGATTCTAGATTCCAGACACCTTTTCTTTCTACTCGTTGCTCAAAGCTGACTAAGAAAGCTGAGCTGAGAGGGATGGTGCCGTCAGGGAGGCAGAACGCGGCTGAAGTGTGCTCAAATAAGGCATCGCCTAATTCGATTATGTTTGCAAGACTGCAATGTAATAAAACGGAGTTCTCTCATAAGCATCAACTCCTCATGTGTACAGAACAAGAAAGCAAAATTAAGATCAGAATTTCCAGGGAGAAAAGCATGTGTTGGAGGCTGAAATGTACAGAGAATAAACCCAGAAGAAATCGATTCCTGATTATACCTCTCAGCTCTGATGAGAGGATGCAGGTGACCTGAGAGGCTGGCACCCCATGAAAGACCAGGTTGGTGCACAGAGGGAGATGCTGAGAATGGGAGGTCCCCCTGGAAGGACACCAGGATGGAACAGAGGGGTCGATGGGAAGAAAATTGTTAAAAGGCAGGAGAGTGGGTGGAGGCAAGCGATAGTGAGGATCTGGTTGACCTGCTGGATTTATTTCAAACACCTCCTTGACTCTGTCTAAGCCGCCTCCAGCTTGTTCTCCAAGTGTCCACCTTCACAGGCAGGCAGAGTGGTTTTTCTAGCAACAGTAGAGAGGGGCAATGAGCATGTGGCTCCTGGAGCTAAATTGACTAGTTCTGAAGCCCAGAGTGTCCCTTCCGATGCTGTGTGACCCTGGGAAGACTACTTGCCCACTCTGGACACTCATTTCCTCACCTCTAAGGGAGGGCTGAAGTAGTGCCAGACTCATGGTTGTCATGAAGACTGAATGAAACAATGTTCACGAAACACTTAGAACAGTGCCTGGCACGCAGGAGATGCTCAATTAACGTGAGGCACTTTCATTGCTTTAAATCTGTGTATAGTAGACCCTTTCCAGAGAACTTGGGTGTAGGTTCTTGGTTACCTTCAGAGAAAACCCTGGCATTTGAGGGGTTTTGCAATCTGGCCTTTGTTGGCCCATCTAGTTCTCTGTATAACATCCCCACTGTCCATCCCTGCTTTCCTACTGGACTCAATGACCAACAGCTCCTGCCAACACCTTACTTTTTCACCCTCTGGGCTTTACTGGTACTTCTTCCTCTGCAAGGACCCCTTAACCCTGGCCATATGCAATGCAGAATGAGTTTTAAGACGCAGCATCCCCTGGAGAAGGGCATGGCAACCCACTCCAGTATTCTTGCCTGGAGAATTCCATGGACAGAGAGCCTGATGAGCTATAGTCCATGGGGTAGCAAAGAGTCAGACACGACTGAGAGACTAACATTAACACTCCACCTTGGAGACAACTTTCTGAACCTTTCGCCCACCCTGAAATTCACCGCTCTCTCTATTGTGCCTGTACTAAGCCCTCCCAAGGTTCTGGCCTGTCCCCTCATGATTGTATTGTTCTGAGCCATTCACATGACTGCGCCCACCACTCAACAGTTAGGGCCCAGGCTTTGCCGATTCTGAACTCCTTGTTCTGCCTAGCGCTTAGCACCATGCTTTAGTCAGCGGCTGCTGAATGGATTTAGCCATTAAAAAAGAGAGGGTGAGGGCCAGAAGGGCCTCTGTGACCTGCTATTATTATAAAGTAAGCACATGCTTAGTGATGGGGAAATGTTGAGTCTGCACAGAACCTTGAAAGGCTGTTCAGATTATTTCCCTGGTTGAAACTCTTTGAGACGAATGAGCCGGGGGAGGGAGGCCTGCCTTTGCCTGCACATCGCCTCTGGAACCCGGAGGAATAAAGAGAGGGTTCGTGCTTCTCCTTCGAGAAATTAGGTCACTGGGTGTTGTTAAGTGTGCCTTACAGAGCTATGCTAATCAGTTCTCCTCTGGCCTAAATATCTGGTAATTATCTTGGTTTTTTGCTTTGCCAGACTCAGCTTCCTAAAACAGTTCATCCACACTGTTACTTCTCAAGACCTTCAAGGAGGATGGTAATTACCATCACCAAACAGCCAGTGCCCCAGCTCTAGCCTGGTGCCAGGGGGCTGTTCTTAGTCCTGGGTCTCTTCTGATCTCTGCACAATCTAGGAGGCAGGTGATATTATTGTCCCCAGTTTACAGGCAGGGGACCTAGGCTCACTGATCCGGGGCCTTTGGCACCTCTGCTTGGCTCTCAGACCCCTCTCCTTCCCCATCCTTGTTTCCCAGGCCCCACCCTCACTCCTTGTCCTGGACATGCAGGGCACGTGGCTTCCCAGGCGCAAGCCCTGGCTCCAGGGTTATGGTGATCCAGGTTCTTGTCTCCCTGTGCTCTTGCCCGCCCCCCACCCCCATGCCTGCCTGTCTCCGGTCTGTACCCCTGATGCATCCTCCAGGGCATTGTCTAGACTCTGTCTGAAAATTTTCTCTATACTCCCCTTGCCCTTGGGGTCCAAATCACCTGCTTTAATGTTCAGTGGTCCACGGGTGGTATGCACAAGTATGCATGTGTGTGCTTGTTTGTGGGATTACTTTCTTTTCATACTGAGGTTGTAAACCAGAAGAATGTAGGGATCAAGTTTCTCTCTGCCTCTCAGCCTCAACAGAACAAAGATCTAACAGAACATTAATCTTACTCCTTATAGATTTCATTCATCAAAAATAAAAAAACAAGGGGCTTTTCTGGTGGTCCAGTGGTTCAGAATCTGCCTTCCAATTTCCAGTGCAGGGTATATGGGTTTGATCCTTGCTCAGGGAACTAAGATCCCACTTTGCCAGAGGGCAGCTAAGCCCTTGAATCACAACTACCGAGCCCTCAAGCCACAGCCAGAGAAATCTGTGTGTCTCACTGAAAGATCCCTCATGCTGCAACTAAGACCCAACACAGCCAAATAAATAAATACTAAAAAAATCAACAGCAAACATTTATTAAATACCTACTGTGTACCAGACATCACAACCAGCATTGTTGGGCTGGGCTAGACTCTAATTGACTATTGATGGATGAGCAAATGTGAAAAGAGAATTAAGAAAAATCCAATAGATTAGTGCCCATGCATTTGTTGAAACCCAAACCTCCACAATCCCAAATTTTACCTAACAGACCAAAGGATACAGTCAGTCACAAATAAAATTAAATATGAAATAGAAATATAGATTATACAGCTTAGTGTTTTCTGATTAGTTCGCTTGTTAGGAGGGATCTATTCTTTTTTTTTTTGGAATTTCAAAATATAGTTTATATTTCCAGCATCATAAAAAGAATCACTATAAGCAGTACCTTAAAATATTTTTATCAGAAATATAGTTTTGATAATAAACCATCTGATAAAATTATATATAAACATGTAATCAGATATACTGCTGCTGCTGCTGCTAAGTCGTGTCAGTCATGTCCGACTCTGTGTGACCCCATAGACGGCAGCCCAACAGGCTCCCCCGTCCCTGGGATTCTCCAGGCAAGAACACTGGAGTGGGTTGCCATTTCCTTCTCCAAAGAAGGTATCTATTCTTAAGTTTGTATCTTTATAACGGGACAATCTTGCTGGGCTATGAGGCAAAAAATAATTATCATAATAGCCATATAACTAAGCTTTTAAAATAGGCTTTACTTACAATGTGTTTAATGTCTAGAATACCCTCCCAGGGCAGGTCTTCTCCTACTCATCACTCTGAAAGGGAAATTGAAGCTTGTGTGAGTTTACACCATTTGCCCAAAGGGCAGGGAAGCCAGATTTCAGGCTAGGCCCCAAATCTATATTCTTTATTGGTTTCTATCTCTCGACTTCTTAAGTTCTAAAATTATAGGGATAGAGAGATATTTTGACCTTGTAGTCATACATTTTCTGTAAGGCCAGAAATAAATAAGTGAAAATTAATCTGACAATCTCTAAGCAGATTGAAAAATACCCCTCTGTTTCCCTTGGATTCAACCCCCATAATTGTTCCACTCATTGGGAACTGATCCATTTAAATAACTCACAGCCTCTTATGAGGCCTATTGCTTGGAGTTGGCGTTTGCTTGATGAGGGTTCTGACTGATGGGAGATTGCAGGCTGATGTGTTCCAGAGACAGACACAAACTGTAACCTCCCCCAGCATCTTAAGGCAAATCTCTCTTAAGATCTCACTCTTCTGTAAAACAAATTTTGGATATTCTGGAATATATGTGTATCCTCAGTCTTCCTGTGACCAAGAGAGAGGGTTGACCGTGTTTCCTGGGACACCTGGAGACATCTGTGTTCTAAGTTACAGATATGGCTGGAGCTGTGGGTTGTAAGGGTACGCGTGGAGCCCCTGCCTCCCTGTCCTCAAGGATAGAGCTTTCCAGGCCCACTGGGACTCAGATCTCCTGCTACTAAGGAAAGGGACTCTAGTTTCTCTCAGCCACTTGCTGAGGATAGAAAATTCTACTAGTGGGCAAAGTGGCCAGGTGTTTTGAAGATAAGAGAAAAGAGATATATTTCTGGAGATAGGAGGTTAAGGATGGGAAGAGAGGCTAGGAGGGAGTAAGATGGTGGTAACCTCAACAGACAGGACTGGAGAAGGGCACTAAGGAATCAGGGGAAGAAAGCTTCTTCTGCTGCTGCTGCTGACGAGTCACTCCAGTTGTGTCCAACTCTTTTGTGATCCCGTGGACTGTAGCCCGCCAGGCTCCTCTATCCATGGGATTCTCTAGGCAAGAATACTGGAGTGGGCTGCCATTTCCTCCTCCCGGGGATCTTCCTAACTCAGGGATTGAACTTGCGTTTCCTGCTTGGAAGGCAGATTCTTTACTACTGAGCCTCCTGGAAAACCCAGAAGAAAGAAACACACCCAATTCTCAGAAAGGGAGAATTTCTTCAGACCTAAGAGTTGAACCATAAAGAAGGCTGAGTGCTGAAGAATTGAAGCTTTCCAGCTGTGGTGGTGAAGTAGATTCTTGAGAGCCCCTTGGACAGCAAGGAGATCAAACCAGTCAATCCTAAAGGAAATGAACCCTGAATATTCATTGGAAGGACTGATGCTGAAGCTGAAGCTCCGGTACTTTGGCCACCTGATGCGAAGAGCTGACTCATTGGAAAAGACCTTGATGCTGGGAAAGATTTAAGGCAGAAGGAGAAGAGGGTGACAGAAGATGAGATGGTTGGATGGTATCACTGATTCAACGGACATGAACATGGGCAAACTCTGGGAGATGGTGAGGGACAGGGAGGCCTGGTGTGCTGCAGTCCATAGGGTTGCAAAGAGTCAGACATGACTTGGTGACTGAATAACAACAACAGGGTAAGAAATATAAGGTGACAACAGGCCTTGAAGCTACACCTGTTGAAAGGGAAGCAAGGAAGGGAAACCAGGAAGGGGCACCAGGTGAGACCACTTTCTGAATAGGGTGGGAGGGGGCTGAGAAACTATAGCAATGAGGGTTCTTCCACAGGTTGGTTTCAGCCAGGCTTTGTGCATATTGCGGCTACTCGAATTAGATGGGTCTTAAGATGTTGGATTCCCCAGCTTGTTGGGCTGACCTTGAACCTGGAAGCAATTTCAGTTTTCAGGATCAGTCCTCCTTTCCCAGACTCTCTGCTTCCCACGTCCTCACCATCATCATACATTACTGGATTCCCTACAGCAGGATCCCACCCCAGACCCACTAAACCTGAATCTGTGTTTGAACCCAACCCCGCGGTGACTCAGATACAGCGAATTCTGAGAGGCAAACTTGAGGACTGTAAGCTTGATGCATGGGTGCAGGGTGGTGTCTACCATGCTGACTGTTCTGATCCTGAAGCATAAGGCTGGACATGCAAAGACACCTTCAGAGATGTGCACTGAGGGCCTGAGCTCATGAATCTCTGCAGAAGCAAGGATGATGGGGGTAGGGAAGGGGGTCCAGGGACAGGAAGAAGGGGATCAATCAATTTGAGTATGCTGCAAGGATTAGGAGAGGAGAGAGAAGGCCAGAAGCCAGATTCTCTGAACTCTAATAAAATCAGAACTATCGGTAAAACTTTTATGTGGACAGTAGCCTGTCTATGAGAAAGCCATCCTGCAGGACACACATATTGATCTCTCTTACAAATTCTTAAATGTTGCAAAAACCTGTCTCCACGGAGTGGTTGTTCCCCTGGAAAGAACAGCCCAGAGTGGGATAGACAGATGGAGAGGCAGGAGTTGGGGAGAGAAGAGAGGTTTGGGTCTCAAGTCCAGGGAGAGGGCAGATGGGAGGAGGCTGTCTTTCTGCCACACTGTTGCTGAAAAGACTGGAGAAAGATGAGAGTATGTAGCAGAAGAAGGGCATGGCCTTCATCCAGAGGTTCCAGGCTCTGTACCAAGACAGCACATGAGTTGTACACCTTACAGCTTACAGAATTTTTGCTTATGTCCTCTATGCTTTTCATTTTCAGGAGGTGAAAACACTCAGACAAGTGGGAGAGGTGGCAGCATTCGGAGACACATTCAGAAGGTGGACATGCTCAGGAGTAAGAGGGACAGGGTGACCTAGTAACAGGCAGGGTCCCACGTGAGTTCCCAGACTGCACTTGATGGCTGGTGGGTCATGGGGCTTGGGGCAGCTGCTGCCAATCCCCCCTTCAGGATCAAATAGGAGAGAGGCTGGTGGTGCCTGTGCTTGGCCGAGTCAGCCCTGGTGATGGAAAAGATGGCCTGATTGGTTCCCCTGTTAGCAAATAGCAAATGTTGCAGATAGCAAATGCTGGTCTTGGCTCATGGTGTCATGTGGTGGGCTCGGGCCCGGCTGTGTTCCTGGATCCATCACTTATGAGCAGCAGGAGGGGCGACTATGGGAAACCAGCTTCACCTCTTGCAGCTCCTGCTTCCTCAGGGTTTCACCTCTTTCAGCTCCTGCTTCCTCAGGGTAAACCCGTCATGCACTCACTCGTTCCATTTAATTCTTAAACCACGCCTGTGACGGGGACCCTAGTGCAGGACACAGAAAGAGCTGGATTGCACCATGCTCTGACCTGCTGCGTTGTGCTGCAGGGGAGAGGGGGCCCCAGAGGCCCCAGTGGGCCCTCTGGAGCCAGACCTGAATCCCAGCTCCCTGCTAATTGGCTGTGTGTCCTTGAGCAAGTTACTTCATCTCTCCGAGCCTCAGTTTCTTCATCTCTAAAACAAGTTTAATTATAATAAGTATCTCAAAAAGTTGTTCTGAGGATTAAAATGAGGTTCCATAAGTAAGTCCTTTAGAATTGTGCCTGGAATTAGTGCTCAATAAATTCTCACTCATTATTCATAGGCTTGGTGGGAGGATGGGATACATTTATGAGATGGGTGATCAAATTTAATAGCCCTTTCCCCTCTCCTCCTTCTCTGACTCTGCAGATCACCTCTGGTCAGATTCTGAAGCCAGGCAGGAGGGAATTGCATCCCATGACACACACACTCCACTTTTTCATACTGACTTTTTTCAAAGAGCTGGGAGTACTTCCAAGATGGTGAGTCTCACTGTATGGATAACGGTAGTAGGAATTACATCCCATCAAACAACCACGGGACCTGCAAGGCTACCTTAAATGTCTGGTGTCACCCTGCCAGCGGCAGACACAGCTGTCACAGCAGTGTCAGTGCTCTAAAGTGCCCAGCTTATGGCTCCCTCATGGCTGAGCAGCCCTCCTGCCTTCAACCTGTTCCTGTATTGTCATAGCATCCTGTTCCCGTATTGTCATAGCATCCTGTTCCTCTCTCCCTGTAGGGGGATATTTGAGAAAGAGATAGAGGGAAGCTGAGAAAGGCTGGTTTTAATAGTCTGTTACTACCATCAACAACAGCGACTATCAACAATAATAGCAGGGTGATAGGAGCAGCCCCTGCTCTTATGGGGAAGTGCGCCATCAGCAAGATCAAGCTGAACCTTTGCAACGACCCTAAGAGGTCGGCGTGGCCACACCCCTAATTTTAGGAGTCAAAGGGGTGAAAGAGCTTTGTGTCCACAGGTCTGGGCTCACCAGTCACACTTGGCATCTGGGACACCAAGGCCACCATGTGTTTCCACTCCTTTGTCCCACACTAGCTCTTGGGAAGCCCAGACAGAATATTTGCCGCCCCATGTGCATTTTCACAGACAGAGTTGCTCTTGACCTCCTTTTACAATAACTGTCTTGGCTGCAGCAGATTCTTCTCTGGTGGCTACCATGGCCCTCTCTTTAGAAGAGCATCTGCCACCTGTAACTAATACAAATGACTGCTACTTATTAGTCCCTACTATGTGACAGACGTACATCCTGGTTCAGGATCTCAGGAAGCAGCAACTGCACTCATCTTGCAAATGAGAAATGCAAGGTGCAGCAAGGCTAAAACACTGGCCTAAGTTCACCAGCTGGCTCCTCTTTTAAGTTACTTGATTCTCAGATCCACCCTGCGGAGGCCAGGTCTTAGAGCATTGTGTTGACATCTGCTTCCTCATGGGGCTACATGGGAAGGGGTTTGCCCTTGAAACATTAAGTGGATCTACTCCCTCTGTTTTGCAGAGGAAGAAATGGAGGCTTGTAGTGGTGAAGAGCCTTGATCAAGGTCATCACGCTCACAAGTAGAAGACACAGACCGCCTCTAGCCCAGATTCTCTGCCCTCACATCCGGTGCCACTTCCTCTACCCCATTGCTGGGAACATCTGCTGGGCCAGCCTGGGTGAGTGCCCTGGAAATATGGCAAGGACCTCATTTCCCTCCACTGCCTATTGGAAGACTTGTCTCTCTGCTTCTTGTAATATAAAGTGTGTGTGTGTGTGTGTGTGTGTGTGTGTGTGCGTGCATGCACACACGTGTGTATTTAAAAAACCTTTTGCCAGCACCAAATTCATCTGAAATTGCAGCAGGAATAATACTTCAGTGTCCTCTTTACTCTCCCTGGTTCTAACAATCTTACAGTATCAAACAGCCTCTGCTTCAGAGCAAAAATAATAATGAATGACTTAAAATAACTCTGCTGAAGAAACTGAAGGTTTGATTTGAATTGCAGAGGGAACGACTTCCTTTTAGTTCTTCTTTTCCTTCATTTCCTGGCAAAGGCTTTCAGAACATACTAGATCCTTTTACATCCAAAGATTCTGAGCGTCAAGAAAAACCAGAGTCAAATTATTTGACCTAAAAGTGTGTATGTTAGGTATCTATCCTGGTAATTCCAAAATACCACCAATGTCACCTTAAGAGTAGGAAGTATTGATGTTTTAGTCTCTCTTTGAAGCTTTCTCTGGTCCATGGGGAATGATACGGTCTCCCCACCACCGTACTGCCTACACGAGCATCTTCCTCTGGGATGGGTCAGAGTGATCCATATGCCACAGAAGCCTATTACAAGCTTATTCCATTAATCACTGTGATCCATATCAATAGAAGGGAATTCTCAGAAGAAGCTGAAATGCAGATTTAACCAATGTGGCCTTGAGCAGATTCATTATAACTCCTTGCATAGGTCCCCAGAGGACATGGCAGGTCACGGGTATACTCTGCGCTTCCGTAGAAACCCGGCTTAACCCCCATGGGCATAAATGAAGCTAAAATGATCAGAGAAATATACATTGGTGTATGCCGGCCCTGTGGCTCTGTTCAATCATAATAAAGTTCTGTGGATTTAATCAATTTTCTCTGTAGAGTGTCACAGCAGACAGAGCTGTGAATTGCACATTCTCTTTTGGCTCTGAGAATAGTTCTATTCAACCAAGTAGCCAATGGGAGCACAGTTAATTAATAAAAGTACATTCCTTTTCAGTACAATTTTGAGTATTGCTGTGATTTGACTGCCCCATGACTGCATAGATTTGAGCAAAGCCAGTTGAAGGCCACTCGAATGAACTTTTTACTCAGCTCTTATTTACGGAATGTATTTTGAGGCTCTGAGTCATGGGGTGATCATGCAATGATGCTAGTGGTTGGGAAAAAGAGAGAATTGCTGTTGAGTTTGTTGATGAGTGAAAACCCAAAGGGAAGATGGCTGCTCACTGGGCTTATGTCTTGGGTAAAATGAGGCCACATCAAGTTATGGAATTGCTGCCTTCCCAAATGCCAATCTGGGTTGGCTTGCAAAGTGCTGAAGAATGAATTATACCTTGTCTTGCAGGAGGCTCAAGACACTCAGTTTGGGGTTAGAGTACGAAAGCCTTACTTTATCTAGTGTTACTTGAAGGAAGTCAATGGAACTGAGAGGCAATGAGCGTAACTCAGAGAAGTTCAAGATTCAACCCCTATGTAGGTCCAACCTGCTTCTTCATCCCCTTTCCCCTCGGGTCCTAGAGAATCAGCCCATTCTCCACATCACCTTCCACTATCCTCTCTCCACACACATTCACACTTGACCCAATTCCCCCTTCTATCCAAAGACTCGACCCAATTCTCGAGCCTTCTCCCCCACAGTTCTGACCCAATTCGCTCATCATTTCCACAAAGACTTGACCCAATTTGCCTCCATCTTCCCCATGCACATGCGATAACATTCCCCCCATGCCTCCCCACACTACAGATCTGACCTAATTTCTACCTCCATGCTAGTCATTCACACCTGTTCCCCACCCGCCACCCCGGTGGACTGGAGCCAGACCCATTACCTTCTCCTCCTGCACATGGGTCATCAGCCCCGTCTCTAAAAATACTGAAGATACAGGTTCAGTTCTGCACAGCAAACTTTTCTCTCCCCAGGTACCCTTGCAGGGATGTGATGTGACCTGATTCTCCCACTTCTCAAACCTTACTCAGGTCACCTATTTCCTTGCACCCCCTCTTCCCAAGGACATGTGGTCAGTGCCACTGCCGGAATGTCCAGCCCTCCAACACAGCCGATGTCCCCGGTGAAAGTTTATAGCACAACCCAGAGTCGGCAATTACTGTCGCACCTGGAATGGCCAGAGGAAATTACACAGCTGCCTGTGCCTTAATCTGATATTCAGTTATTAGGTTATTTTTAAAGAAATCATTTTGTTGACAGCATATCTGTCAGCATTTTCAATTTTCTTTTTTTAAAAACTATGATGGGTGAATAGTTCTGGTGAAGTGGGGTGGAGTGACAACCAGGGGCTAAAGGCCTTTGTAGGAAAATGTGAAAAAGAGCAAATAAATGCATCAGCCACCGAATACCCCCTTCGCTATGTCAGTAGGACTCCTTAAGAGGTTACAGGAGATGGCTCTCTGAGGACTCCCCGTTCTCAGCTGCTCCCTAATTAAAAAGTAAATATGTTTCAATTATCGCAAATGATTTTTACTTATCCACTGGAACCAGACCACAATCATTTATGCATTTTATAAAAGCTACTAAGCAGCTATCAGGTGACAAGGGCATTATGTACTATCAATTTTGGGCACTAATTTGGATGAATAACCTTGGGGTAGGAGCGACTGGTTGAGGGAAGACTGGAGAGGGCTTTTGCAGCATTGCCCTAGTTTCCATAACCGTCTGATTATCCTTGTTTAACTGTCCACTTACATTTGATGGAGCAAGCCCACTGCACTCCTTTTTCTCTGAACTTGGTTGAGATGGGATGACACTCAGGGTGGAACTAAGATTAGAAACAGTTATTATTTTGAAAAATCTGGTGTCTTGTTGTGAACAGTTTTTTCTTCTAAAATGAAGCAATGCCAATTGAAAGGCTTTGGGTACTGTGAAAAATGTTCCAAATGTTAGCCATTGTTATGATGTCAATCCCTATTACCATCACCGTCATCACCACCAGCTCCATAACCACCAGCTTCCTGACAATTACAATCACGTTTGTCATCACCACCACCGGTACCACCATCATCTTCACCACCACCTTCATTGTTATTACTGCTATCACCACCACCATATCTGAACAACTCTGATCCTCATCTTTATCTCTTAAATTCTTTTCTCCTGTCAATCTCCTTATTTATAAATTTATCCTTTACAAAGAATAAGAGTCAAAAATAAAAAAAATCATTCCTATTTTTACTATTTTATTTTAAGAGTTTTTATTTTTCTTCATGAGTCAATTAGAAGCTCAAAACCTGCCTCTATCTATCTAATTATCTATTTATCTGTCATCTTTCTATTATCTGTCTATCATCTATCTTATTTTCATTCTACTTTTGGTTGTATTTCTGAGACTCTTTCCTTTTCCTTTTCCTCATTCCTCCACCACCATTTGCAGTTAGTTTAGCTCTCAGAGCCTGAAGTAATTGCTGCAGCAGCTGAGACTACAGAAAATGCCTCGCAACACCCTGGTAGAGATACCAGACTGTTCCTATTTGAAAACAACATGGTGAAAAACAACTAAATTACTTTATCTTTATGTGGGAGAAAGAGTACAACTCTATTCAGAGGAAAGGTTTCTAAAATAAAAGAAGGCAGTAAATCCAAATCTTTGATCAGCTCCTGCTGCTTTAGCCCTGTTATGAGCACACTGGTGACATTGTGAGAGTGCTTGTTGAATTCAATTTGAGTGTCAGCATTCAGACAGGAAAGGAATTAAATCCATGGTCCCTTGGGTCACCTTTATTCTCAGTCTTTCAGGCTATATCCTTAATCTTTCCCACTTCTTTTTGTCTTATCAAAATTCATGATCTAGCTGAAGTAAAATTGACTGTTAATGTTTGGAATCCATTGGGTGGACTAGTGTTTAAATCCCAAGTCCACCAACAATTAGCCAGAAAAAAATGATGTGACTTCTTTTAGTATTAGTTTTCTCATCTGTGCAATGGTAAATCACTGCCATACAGGAAATGTTGTGGAAGTGGAATGAAATATGATCTATACAGTAGCTTCCAGTGTGTTCAACGCATGGGAAGTGTGTGTGCTCGGTACATGTACATTTCATGAGAAATATCACTTCCTCTTCTCCCTGTGGCGTCCATTTCTGGTACAGCAAAAGGATGCCTGGGTTACATGTTCTTGGGGATCAGCTCTCCCTCTACAATCAGTTTATTTCCACAATGCTCAGCCATTAGGAGAATTTGATAATTGGTTTAGGAAAGAAGAGTGACATAGGCAGATCACGAGGCAGAATTCCCGAGTGAATTTGCTGCCCTTTTACTTAGTGCAGGAGCCCTATGAGACAGCCTGTCTCCATGGATGGGGATGGTTCCCACAGCTTGGTGATACTCAGAGAAGGAAGCCCCATGCTGGAGTGAAGAGGGCAAAAGGGAAGTTCTGAACCTGACTCTCACCTCTGCACCTGGTAGCTTTGTGATTGTGAACAAAGTATTAATCTCTCAGCTCCCAAGTTTCCTCACTGGCTTCATAGGGATCTTAAGAAAGACTCTGCTTGTTGTTCTGAGGGTAAAATAAAAGCATTTGGCACACAACAGGGTGCTTAATAGATGCTGTTTTTCTACTTTTCCTTCCTTCTCTACCCTCTTTCTTTTTGAAGATTTCCTTTTTTATCTATTTCCTCTTCCTCCAAGGTTTTGTGGTACAGATTTTGAGAAATACTGGCTGCTCATGGGTGGCTTATATGGAACCTGCAGTCATTAAGAGAATGGCTACTGAAGATATCCAGTAAGTGATAAATGTTTGATTGCCTAAACAAGCACAGCACAATTATTGGGGATCATTATTAAACTGTGAGATCAAATAAAACCAAAATACTACTACTTGTATCCAAAGTCAGTGGACAGATTCACTCTCTAATTTGTTTGAAAACACTACCCTAGTTTATTATTGATGCTCCATCATGCAATTATTAAAAAGAAGACCTCCAAACTGACAATACTAATAATGGTGATACATCTTCCCAGTACGGAGGGCTCTCACTTCATTTTAATTGAAGGGAGGCTATGGAAGTGTTTTTCCCTTATTTGAAAAAAAAAATCATCTTCCTTTTTTTCCTCAGACCATCTGTCTGGCTATTAAAATCCCATCAGCTTCATTGCGAGAACGCTTACTTCCCCCACGCCTGCCATCCCAAAGGGGGCTCTCAGAGCCAACGAGTTCATGATGGCCCAAGCCCCTGCAAAGGGAAGGCCTGCTGCTCCCTAGTCCTTCTTTGAGGCATCCTTCCTTCCTTTCCTGGGCTCTCCATTCTCGGCTGCACAGACCCTGTGATTCATTTCCAGTTCCCCACGTTAATACCCAGAAATTAGTTTATATCTCTAATAACGTGTTGATTCGTTTGACTGTTTAAGAAATGTCTCTTCTCAGCAGTCGAGGCTCTAACGAGACAGTGCTGGATCTTCACAATAAACAGGCTTGAGGTGAAATTCATTGCTTCAAGTTCAGAGTATGCTTTGTAGATGAGGAACGTGAAGCCCATGAAGCGCAGTGATGAAGTCAGGACCAAAGGTAAGGAAGAAAATACCCGTGTCTCTCTGCTCTGACCCAACACCTGGATTCCTAACCCTTGAGACTCGGGCTTGTGTGTTGCTTTATTTCAAACCCTTCCTATATTTCCCCAAATCCTTTCTGCCATTACAGTCATGGGAGATAGTCTCTACTATTATTAAAAGGCTCTTTTTTCTTCCCCACTCCCCACCACCTCTGCCCTGGGGTACAATCATTACTGAGAAATCTCACAGTACTTCTTCACACCAGGGGCAAATCCTTCTATGTTTGAAAAACTATCTAGCACAGTGAAAGTAATCCCTTCCCCTTTGGTAGCTGCAGAGGAAATAGCTAATTGTGTTCATTCTGGTGGTCTTAGTTGTAATGTTATAGCGTTAGCTGTTCAGTCATGTCCGACTCTTTGTGACCCCATGGACTGTAGCCTGCCAGGCTCCTCTGTCCATGGGATTCTCCAGGCAAGAATACTGAAGTGGTCTCAGGAAGGGGCATCTCCTGAAAACCCTGCAGGAAGATGAAGAGAAAACCCTCCAGCTCAAACCAGCATGTCCACTGGGGAGGCATGCTCAAGACCTCTCTTTCCTTGGGCCATCGTTCACACCATTGTCCTTTCAAGATGGAAGAATCGGTCAAATTGCAGCCAAGAGCTGAGGGTTGCTGATGCCTCAGAACAGCTCTTGTAGTCCAAGCAATTTCTGTGGATTGGCCCCTGACCTTCACTTCACTTTTCATCCCACTGCCCCTTTATCATCTAAAGAAGGAAACTGATGAGTAATGGGGATGGAGGGACACCAGTCTCTCTATCTCTTTCAAACACGGTGGATGGTTTATTAGTCACAATGGTGCTTTTGCAAAGTGAATGATGGGCTTTTGTGCTATCGAGATGGATTTATATTTCATTGGTGTAAGGATGAAGGTTTAAATGAATTTAAGCAGAGTATTATCAATGTGTGTCAAAATTTTAACCAGTGCATTTAACCAGTGATTCCTTAGATATTATTGCTTAGGATGAGGCTAAAATGGGATCAGTTTAAAGATATGTGTTTGATTCATAACAGTATAGGGAGTCCCTGGATATGGCAAAAATAATACAGGTAGTACCCCAAGTGCTGAAGGATGAGAAATCTCAGTTTAAAACAACATCCACCATCTTTCGAGTCCCTGTTCTGTGTGCAAATCCTTTATACAGATTATTTGCATTTTTACAACACATTTCTTGATGAGCATTATTATTCCTGTTGCAGACAAGAAATAGTGATTCAGTGAGATTAAGCACCCTGCCTGGGGATGTAGAGCTAGCTGGAATTCAAACCCAGACCTGTCTTACGTCCAAACAGGGCCCTTTCTGATGGATCCTGCTGCTCAATCAACTGAGGAAAAAGCTAGGGCAGAGAGTGGTTGGGTTCTAGGGAAAATCTATGGTCCTAGGCTGCTTCGACCTGTGGTCCTGTCATTTGGCCTGTAATTTTAGCCCGAGTCCTGGCCACAGGCTCTGTGGCTTCATTGCTCCGTCCACAAGAATTTACTCCCCTGCCTGGCAGTTCCCTTCTGTCTCCAGGTCTGCATCGAGTGATACTTCCAGCAGTGTTTCTGGGGCTGTGAGGGGTGTCTGTTTCTGCCTGGGAGGGGGTAGGCCCTTCCCCACTTTCTGCTGCTGCTCCTCTTCCCTCTGACCAACTGCCATGGTCTCTGTGGTCCTTGTTTCCAACTGCTCCGAAAGGGGACGGCAGCCCCAGTGCCCAGGCAGCCTTGGCGCATCCCTTCCAAGTTCTCACCCCTCCCCCTGCTAACCTGGTTATGCTGAGCTTCTGCCTCCGTCATCCTTCCCACGCCTGTCTCCTGCTTACCCCAGCCTTGAAAAGCCACTGACTTAGGCATGGGTTGGGGGTGGGTTTCTTTTGCTCTGCATCCCTTTTTCCCTCGCACCAGCCCTCCCTCCCACCCATTCTGCCTCTGGCCACATCTCTCTAAACTTGGCACCAGGTACGGTGGCAGCGGAGGCCCACTGGGAAGCCTGAAAGGCACAGTGCTCTGGGGCTGGAGGGGAAGCCCTTTGAAACAGAACTTCCGGGCCAGGTTCTCCGGTTCTCCTGTGAACTCTGTCCTGTCAGGAGAGATTCGCTATTCCAGGACTGAGGCTGGGAGAGCCGCCTGTTCTCTGAGCTGCTGCTTCCACGGCCAGCCAAGACTCAAACCAATTTCTTCCTCCCTCCTTCCCTTCCTTCCTCCATCTGTCCTTCTTTCTTCCTTTCCTCTTCTTCTTCCTTCTTTCCCTGAAAAATTTTGCTGAGAGCCTACCACATGCCAGACATTGCCTTAGCTGCTTCATTCTGTCTAATCGACCAGCCCCTCATTTCTTTTTGAATGTGGACCATTTTTTTAAAAGTCTTTTTTGAATTTAACACAATATTGCTTCAGTTTTATGTTTTGGCTCCTTGACTGCAAGGTATCTGGGATCCTAGGTCCCCGACCAAGGATCAAACCCACACACCCTGTACTGGAAGGCAAAGTCTCCACCACTGGACAGCCAGGGAAGTCCCAACCCCACCCCCTCACTTTTTATCCAAGTGCCCACCACATGCCAGGCACTACGCCAGGCAAGGTGCACAGAGGCAAACCCAACACTGGTCTCAAAACCCTTACTGTCTGTTTCGAGGGACCAAGATTTGAAAACAAAGTACAAGAGAGTGCCCAAATCTTGTCTGTCTAAACTGGCCGGCCCCACGGGCCTGATGGTGGAGCTCTTCTGGCATTTACAGCCCGTGGAAAAAGTCAAGAGTTGCCACATGTCTCCTGGCTTTCACCAGCCCCCATCCCTCCTTTCACTGTTCAAAAAGAAAACTCTGAAATACCAAGACAATAGAAGCGGTTTCCTGCCACAATCCACCACAGATATAAAGCTCCATCTCTAAGTAGATGTCTCCCTGTCATAGAGAAAATCCCGAAAAGGAAATAAGCCCTCCATGTCTCAGTGCTATCTGAGGCCTCTCTTTGGTCAAATCCTACTGCCCTTTCATGTGACTTTGTGGACAGATAGAGAAGCCCAGAGCTTATCCAAGGATACAAGCAGGGATGAAAGCTGGGAGAAAGGAGGATAAAGAGACCCAGGAATGCGGTCAGATGGGCCTCCTAAAGGCAGAGTTTCATCTGCCCTAAGGCATCGGCAGCAGACTGTGTGGTCCAGAGGGGAATGTTTGGTACAGAGGATAGCAAAGTCCCTTCAGTTCCATAAGCATAACTAAGCTCCTCCCATGTGTCTGGCTCTGTGCTACGTGCGTGTGTGCTAAGTCGCTTCAGTTGTGTCCGATTCTTTGCGACACTATGGACCATAGCCCATGAGGCTCCTCTGCCCGTGGGATTTTCCTGGCAAGAATATTGGAGTGGATTGCCATGCCCTCCTCCAGAGAATCTTCCCAACCCAGGGATCGAACCTGATCTCTTATGTCTCCTGTATTGGCAGGCAGGCTCTTTACCATTAGTGCCACCAGGTGCTTGAGGCTAAGTGCTGGACCAGGACTGGGGTGTGTGGGTCTTAGTCCCAGCACTGTTGCTAGTTGGCTCCATGGCACCAGGTCCCTTCCCTCTCTGGGCCTCAGATGCTTGGGTCATGTGGTGAGGGTCTGGACTATGTGAGCTCCCTGGCTATACTGCTAATTGCCTTCCTTTTTTCCTTTCCTTTTTTTTTTTTTTGTGGCAACAGAACCTCTCATTTTTCACCAGGCATGTGGCCACCTGAAATAAATATATATTTTCCAAGCTTCTTTATACTTAACATGTAGTCACATGACAAACCTCTGGCCAATAATACCAAAGCCAAAATGTTGTGTGATATGTTCCAGGAAACCTCCCTATGAGTCATGTAACAGGAGACTTCTGTCATTGTATCTTGATGTCATCCTCCACCTTGATGCCTGGAATGTGGAGGCAGTGGCTGGGTCTCTGGCAGCTACACTGGACTGTGAGGTCAAAGACCATACTTTGGATGATGGGGCAGGGAGCTGGTAGGAGCCTGCATTGCTAACCAGTTTGTGGAGCCTCCAGACCAACCTTGTATTTCATATCTCCAGACTGGTTTCCTTGAGAAAGAATGAACTTTTTGTCTTATTTAAGGCTCTGTTAATTTTCTTTTCCTGTTGTGTGTAGTCAAAGCCAATCCTTCTTGATACAAGCTCTAAAATTCCTTCCAAGGACTTTCTTGGTGGAGCATTGGATAGGAATCTGCCTGCCAATGCAGGGAAAATGGGTTCAATCTCTGGTCTGAGAAGATTTCACATGCTCATGTGTGACAACTACTGAGTCCGTGCTCTAGAGTCCACAAGCAGCAACTACTGAGCCTGTATGCTGCAACTATTGAAGCCTAGGCGCCTAGAGACTGTGCACTGCAACAAGAGAAGCCACCACAATGGAAGCCCATGCACTGCAATGAAGAGTAGCTCCCAAGAGCAGTAATGAAGATCCAACACAACCAAAAATAAATAAAATAAAAAACAAATAAAATTCTTTCCAGGGGAGCCATTCTGAGCTTGTGATACTAGTGGACTTCTTTAAGCACTCCCTGTGCTAGGCAGAATACTGGCCTTCCAAAGATGTCCACATCCCAATTCCTATAGCCTGTGAATATGTTTCATATGTTATGACAAAGGGCAGTCAAAGCTGCAGATGGAATTAAGGTTGCTAATCAGCTGACCTTAAGATAGAGAGATTATTCTGGATTACCCAGGTCTGGGCAATGTAGTCACAAATATCCTTAGAAGTGGAGGAGGGAGGCAGAAGAAAGAGCATCAGTGAGTTGCAACATGAGAAAGACCATGTGATGCTGCTGGCTTTGAAGATGCAGGAAGGGGCCACTGGCCAAGGAATGTGGACAGTCTCTAGAAGCTGGAAAAGGCAGGGAAACAGATTTTTCCCTTACAGAAGGAATACAGCCCTGCTGACACCTTGATTTTAGCCCAGGGAGACCAATTTCAGACTTTAGACCTACAGAATCACAACACAATGAATTTGTGTCATGTTAAGCCAATAAGTTTGTGGTCATTCATTAGAGGAGAGATAGGAAACGAATGCACTTACTCTGGTTTCTTACCGGCAAAGTGAGAATCACATAACACCCATATTATAGAGTGCTGTGTAGCTTAAGGAAGGTGACATCTGAGTGGTCCTTAGGACAGGGCCCACCACACAGGAGGCAACCAAACAACATTAGTTCACAAGGAAAATCATCCCTTCCTCTGACACTGCCATACAATCACCTTTAGTCATTAATGACAATCCTACCTGAAACATACTGATACGAAGTGCTCAGGGCTGAGCTAAGAGCTTCACCAACTCTAGGCACTCTGAATTGACTCAGTGCCTGGTAGGAAGGTTGTCATCCTCCTTTCAAAGGTGAGGTAACAGGCCCAGTTGGCCAGTGGCAGAAGTAGAATTTAGCCCATGCTCACCAGAGCCCCCTGGAGAAGGGAAAGGCTACCCACTCCAGTATTCTGGCCTGGAGAATTTCATGGACTACAGTCCATGGGGTCGCAAAGAGTCAGACACGACTGAGAGACTTTCACTTTCACCAGAACCCACTGGCCATGGTCCAAAGGTGTGCTTCTTAAAGTGTGGTATCAGAGACTTGCCTGGGACCTAGAAACACAGGCTTAGCTCCCACCTGGACCCCTGCATCAGGATCTGTGTTTCATTAAGATCTGTGGTGATTAAGGTTCACATCAGAGTTTGAGGAATACTGCTCTAGACCCAGTAGTGTAGCAGTCCCCAAACATTTTGGCACCAGGGACCGGTTTCGTGGAAAGCAATTTTTCCATGGACTGGGGTTGGGGAGGATGGTCCATGTGCATTACATTTATTGTGGACTTTATTTTGTTATTATTACATCAGCTCCACCTCAGACGATCAGGCATTAGATCCTAGAGTTTGGGGACCCCTGCAGTAGTGCTCTGTTCTCTCCTTGACCTTACTCTTTGGGAGGCAGCCTCAGGTGATTTCATTTCCTTCATCTGCCTTGTGCCTTTCTCTTCTGTTCTACTTGGCAAACTCCTACTCATCCTCCAAAACCCACTGCAGAGGGTACTTCCTTAGGAACCCTTCCAGATCTCGGCAAACAGAGTTGTTCTTTTGTCTGGCCCTCACACAGGCCTTCCTAGTGCCTGAGCTCACTGGTAATGGTCTCAGTACCTGCTTGTCTCTTCTGATCTTCAGAGAAGGGGTATGTTTTCTGTCAACCAACCATCCTTAACTAAGCACCTAGTAGGTGCTGGGTGCTGATCTGATTCCTGGGGCTATGGCAGAAAATAGGACAGGAAAAGATTCTGGCTTCACAGAACTTACATTCTGATTGGGAAAGAAGTAACATACACTGTAGAGAAATTCAGAAAACATGAAATGAAGAAAGAGAGACTGGGAAGTGGATGGATGCTGTCAGCCAGGGGGAATCCGGGCAGACCACTCCCCATAGAAGCTGACTTGTTTCTGTGCCCCACAGATTAGCACAGAGCCTGACATGCCTAACATTCAAAAACTGTCAGATCGGATCAGATCTGAGCATTCTCCCAGATCAAACTGCATGTCTTTAAGTTCATGTCCCTTCCCAGCAATAGCTAGACCATCTTTTTCATACCAAGAAACTTGTGACGTTCCTCCCTTCCCTACGAAGTCTTCTGGGCTAAAAATTTAAAGCAGAGAATCTCCCATCCTCCAGCAACACCCCCACTACCCCTCTCTCCTTAGCCAGCGTGGACCACGGGACTGTCTCCCCAGCGCCTGCCGTTTAGTTATTGAATAAAGCACACCACGTGGTTGTTACACGGGGTGCATTTTCCGAACTGGGGTCAAGGTCAGAAAATGTCAGCCTCTGAAACAGAAGCTCCAAGGGTGGTGTGAACTGGGTGAACGTCTCTTTTTTTAAGCAACAACTTCTCCTAGAGATGCTGAGTAAAGAGGAGTAGATGAGGCTCGCCTTCCATCCAAGTTTTATCAGCAAGTCCTGCTCGGGAATGTTGGGTGTTTATGCATTTATTTCCGGATGCAGGCTTTATTCACTCTGTTAGCTGCTATACCCAGCCTAGGCTGGTGGTGTTTTGTGTAGTTTTCGGAAGACAAAGACTCCGCCTGTAATTTGCCATTGGCAGAGAGGAGCGTTTACAAACTTGGATGCCTACAGAGGCCAGAGGAGGGCCAAAGCAGCCCAGTAGCCTCAGAAGATACTCGGGAGCAGCGGGGACTTTGGGGAACCACAGAGAACCTGCCACACCTGAAGCGACATCAGTTGCCCTGCTCCTGCTGGTTGATGCCAAGCAGGAAGGGGGCCCAGGGTAGCAAAACTCTTTTTGTTTTCCTCAAGGGAGGCCAAAGACAGGTGTTTTTTTTTTTTTTAATAGGAAATGTCTTGATTTGTAGAACATTTTGAGGGCCAAACACAACTCATTTGCAAGTCACTCTTTGCAACTGTTGGTATCATCAATAATAAACACCCTAGTGATAACAGCATCTGGCGTTTATTGAGTGTTTACTATGTGCCAGCACCCTGTTAAGCACTTTGCATGGAGCATCTTACTAAAATTTCACAACCAGCCCAAGAGTGAGATACAATTTTCCCCGCTTAGACACAAAAAAACTGACTTAGAGAAGGGACATTCCTTGTTCAAGGTCACACAGAACTGATAAGTGACAAGGTTGGGATTTGAACCCAGGCTGTCAGATGCGAGAACTGACACAAACTCCAGGCCTGGCTACAACATAATGCTGATAATGTTCATTATGATGATGCTGAGGGAAAGCTGAGATTCAGCACATATCAAAATCTAGCACCTACTATGTGCCAGGCCCTGGAAGCACAGATGTGGAATCAGTCTACCCAAAATTAAAGGTATCACCTTCTTCCTGGGGCAAATGTCTCCTGTTTGCCCCATCTCAGTGAAGGTCACTCACTGTCACACTTTACTCAACACAAGTGACAGTCCTGGGTCCTGTGGATCCTCTGATGTCTGCTCCCTTGCTCGACAGCCCCCCTGCCCACCCCTGCCCTCCCCACCTGAGGTCACCTGCCTCATCACTTGCTGGGCTGTTCAACCATCTCCTTTCTGGACTCCCTGCTCCATTGTCCTCTTCTTCCCATTTTTACATCACACAACTTCCTGAGCCATCCTCCTAAAATGCACATCTAATTATATCATTCCCTTGGGAAAATTCTCCTCTTTGACCTCTTTGCAAGTGAACCATCCCTTCATGATGTGGTCTTTGTCTAAAGTCAAACCTCAGTATTAATACCTTCCCCTACCTCCCCTCCCACACTTGTTCCTCCAGCAATACTAGAACCTTTGTGTGGTTCCCCGAACAACCCATGTCCTCTCACATCTCTTCCTGAAACAATCTCTCCACTCCTGGGTGTTCTTGCTTGGGTCCTCCAATCCCCCACTGGGGCATAAGCCCCTTGAAGGCAGGGGCAGTATCTGATCACTTTTGCATAGGAGGGTAACTGACACACAGCCGTGACTGAGTACATTTTGTTGAAGAAATGGACATGAGGACTCATGGTCTGGAGGTGGAGGCAGAAATGGAAACAGGCAACAGAAAAGATGGAAGATGCTGCATCGGAGACATGCAGAGATGCCTAAGAAGGAAAGAGGGAGGGAGTGTGAACCAGGTGGGAGCAGGGTGGGAGGTGGCAGAGCTAAGCCCTGAAGGAAGACAAGTGGGATATGGTTGGAAATGGCCCGCTAGGCAGAGGGGCGGAGAGAAACAATATTTGTATGCCTTCACGTCCTCCCCCTCCATGAACTAGAAAGGGGGATGTCTATGCATTTTGAGGCATCCTTCTGTACTCTAAACAGTGGGAAAACCTGGCAGGCCCTCCACTTCTCCCCACTCTGCCCCAGGTAATAAGCATATGCTAATTTAAGCTTCAAAGTTTTGAACACTTCATCATGCATGAATTACAAATAGCAATTTCTGTTTAGCCTTGTCTTCAACTTCTCAAAGTAATTTATTTACAGATTTGGGGGACAGGGGGAAATTATAAATATAGTTAGTGTAATAGAAGGCTGTGCACAGGTTTTTGGATTGGACAGGTTTGGGTTGGACTCCCAGCTCTGCCTCTTGCTGTGTGACCTTGGATAAGTCACTTAAATTCACTGATTCTCTTAAGATGGGGATAGTGGATATCATAGCACATATCTTCAGAACTGTGAAGATTAAATAAGAGCAACCCTGGGAAACATCTAAACAGTGCTTGGCACACAGGAAGCATTCAAGGAGTGATTAGTTATTATTATTGTTATTATTAGTGAGAAAATGATGCCAGAGAGTTGTTTTTCAGGATTACTTTCTTTGCAAAATACTTTGGAGGAAAATTGAGGAAGAGAGGTCTCAGCTTTAGGGAAAATTCAAGAAGGATAAAGAATAAGACTTGTGCAGACAGAGATAACAGTTTGAGGGGAAAATGTGGCAGAAAAGAAGGAATGATCCTTTATGCACGGAAAGTGAAAGAAGAGAGAATAGGGCAAAACTGAGATAAAGAAAGGTCTAGGGATCAACAATAGCTGGTCACCAGTGAGTTTTGCCTAATGGCAAGGTCAGAGAGAGAGACTGGTGCTGGGGTATGCAAACTGCACAGTGGATGGTTGGCAAACAAGGTGCTGATTCCCCATTCAATGAGGCCACAGCAAGAGTGCACCTGTGATCTCATACCTAATCCATGTCATTCTTGTTAGCAGCTGGAAGACTACCCAAGGTCAAGGAAGTTTAGGGAAGAGTGAATAAATAATAGTGTCCATAAGGAGAAAGGGGAGGCAGCTCCTCTGAGGCCAACTCAGTGCTGCTAAGTTGGTACCTCTGAGCCAGGCGATAAACATATGAGGATTTGGACTGAGAGAAAAGGTGATAGCTGCCCAGGAGGGAACAGGCTCGAGGTGGCTTATCAGCTTCCCAAAGCTTTGTGGCAGAGCTGTGGCCCCGAAGGTGTTCTGAAAGCATCCCAGGTTGCAGGGTGTGTGGGAATCCCCTGCCTGTTCTCAAGGGCCTTTCAGCAAAACCTCAGAGAGATGACTATCAAGAGGAGGAGTCAAGAGGAGTTTTTTAAGAGTTCACCTCCCTCCCCTGTGGCCTTCCCTGGTGGCACAGTGGTAAAGAATCTGCCTGCCAATGCAGGGACACAGGTTCAATTCCTGGGTTGGGGAAGATCCCCTGGAGTAGAACGTGGCAACCCACTCCAGTATTCTTGCCTGGGAAATTCCATGGACGGAGGAACCTCGTGGGCTACAATCCATGGGGTCACAAAGAGCTGGAAGGACTGAGTGTGTGTGTGCACACACACACACACACACACACCCTCCCCTGATGGGAGGTCCCTGAGGGTAGGCATTGTTGCCTTAATCATTCACTCAACATTTAGCTCCTAAACACTCTTTGTGCCAAGGCTGACACACCCCCTGCCCTCACATTGCTCACAGGCTTCTAGAGGGACACAGAGCGTAAGCAAGTAAATGCTAAAAAGAAAAGTCAATGTTAAGATGCTGAAGAAGGGAATACAATCAGGTAACAGGATGGTGGGCTACCTTAGATGGGATGGTCAGGAAGACTCCCCCTGAAGGAGAAGGTGATGTTGATCAGAGACTTTTTGCATCCCTGTCGCCCCAGGGCCCAGCCCAGTAAAGGCATGTGCTGCGGGGAAGGCAGGGCCTTGAAGCACCTTGATTGTATTCAACACATCATTTACAATCTTCTCCCTGCCCCCTTTCTCTCTGTTCACTACAGCTAGCTTAGGGCAAGTCACCTGGTCTCTGCCAAGACCTCCTGCTGTGCTTGCCCTTCTCAGTTAAATTTCACCACCTCCACTGGACTTGGATCCCATCCATTAGGGTCACAACAACCAGCGATCTCATGAAAGAGCAAAGCCACCTGTGACCATCCCTCACTTACCATCTCTCTGGGTCCCCTTTCCTTCCATGAAGAAACACAAACTATTCCACGAGAGCCATTTCTGTCTCTGTGGGGTCCCATCTCCTCTGCCCCCGCCCCCAACTCCCCAGTCCCAGCCTTCTATGCTCCAGCCACACAGGACCGTTGGCCTGGCCACTCAAGTGTCTGTGCTTCCGCACTTGCCGTTTCTTCTGTCTGAGGTACGCTTCCTCTCCCCAGCTGGCACATTCCCATGCATCCTTCTGAACCCTGTCATCCCTAGATCCCCTCCTCCTCAGTCTCTGTGCTCCCAGAATGCCCTGAGCTTAGGCTTCATGCTGCTTTGTCATCATTATCTGTTCACTGGTCTGTCTACTCTTCTAGATTAGAAGTTCCTTGAGGGCAGGTGGTGCTATTGCCTCTGTCCTAGCTACTCACACAGCACCTGGCAAGGACTCAGGGAGCAGTTGTAGAGCAGAGGTCAACAATCACCCTTTTCCTTGTCAAAAAATGTGCTCGTAAGATTACACACTTCTCCAAGCTGCTTCCTGAGTCACGGGACAGACACGAAGGGCACTGGAGAAATCCCTTGGGCTCTCCCCGCATTTCTCTGTGCCAGCAAGACAGCCATACCATCTTCCTTTGATTCCAAGGCACATATTTTAAATTTTAAGGTTTCTGAAATTAGAGTGTGTTTTACAGCTGATGTTATATTGAATCTGTTTTCCCCTGCCCTGAAAGTTGTTTAAGTAGCTAGTTCAGTCTTTATAACCAATGGCATCAGAACTGGGAGCCCTTTATACCCCCAGGAGAAAGGACCAGGGTCCTGGTGAGGGCAGAGAGCTCACTGGCGATCCCACGAGGGCTGACATGCATTCCTTGGCCTTGGGGAGCACAGTTCACATCTTTCTAGTCTAATTCCTATTTTCAAAAAGTCTGGAGGATTTAACTGAGCCTCATTCCAATTCCAGCTCAAATCCTCGATGATCCTAACTGATTGTTAGAGACGTCTCAGAGAAACTCAGGGAATCTCTCTGAGTTTGTGGGAGGGCGATAAGCTGAGGCAGCAGGATATGTCACATGTCTTGTGTGAAGCGGAGTCATTTTGTAAGATGCCCATTCTTTGGGATCTCCTGGTGGGACTTGCCCATAGGGTCCTGAGGGGAGGAGGTGGGTCTTGTTCACTTCTGAATCCCTGTGTCTACTGCAGGATTGGCACCTACCATCAACACCTCCACTAAGCATATTTTGAATTTCTTTGATTGGAGTTGAATCAATCTATTTCTTCCCTTCTCTGGGCTGTCGTAAGTTTTCAGGCCAAAGAGACCACCACACTCAGATCTGGGTGGGATTGGGAAAGTGAAGAAAGTGAAAGTCGCTCAGTCGTGTCTGACTCTTTGCGACCCCATGGACTATACAGTCCATGGGATTCTCCAGCCCAGAATACTGGAGTAGGTAGCCGTTCCCTTCTCCAGGGGATCTTCTCAACCCAGGGACTGTACCCAGGTCTCCCACATCACAGGCAGATTCTTTACCAGTTGAGCCACAAGGGAAGCCACATTGGGAAGAGCATGACAAAGAGAAGGGAATGGCGCTATAATCCTCACAACCTTAGGGCAGGCATCATCAGCTCCCTTAGATAGACGGGGTGAAGGAGGTACCGACAGAATTAACTAGCTCAAGGTCACACAGCTTTTAAACAGGAAGCCAAAAGTCAAAGAGCAAAACTCTTTAACGAGACTAGCTAGGCTCCGCACTGTTGGGTCCTCCTTCTGCCCTCCCCCACTCCATCCGCACCATCACCACCCCCATCCCATGTCCATCTGGACCCTCCAGCCACCCTGGCCTCCTTCCAGCACTTGCCCTTTCTCTCCCTCAGTGGTCTATGCACTTGCTGCCCTCCAACCTGAAATGTTTATTCCTCCTCTCTTCACCCAGTGATGCATCCTTCAGACAGCCATTTACATCTCACTTCCTCAGGGGAGCCTTCTCTGACTAGATCTATCTTCATGTCATAAACTCACAGTCTCATGTGACTCCCCTTGAGAGCACTATCATAGTTGTAAAATACATACATATAAGAGACACAGGTTCTATCCCTGGGTTGGGAAGATCCCCTGAAGGAAGGCACGACAATCAACTCCACTATTCTTGCCTGGAGAATCCCACGGACAGAAGAGCCTGGTGGGCTACAGTTTATAGAGTTGCAAAGAGGCAGACACAGCTGAAGTGACTTAGCATACACATGCATATATATGTATGTATATATATATATATACATATTCGGGAGAGTCTTTGAAGTAGCATCTGTCTCTTCCAGAAGGCTCTGAGGGCAATGACCCTGAAGGGAGCTGCTGCCCACCATGACCCCAACCCTTGACCCAGCACCTGGTAAGTTGCAGGGACTCATCAAAGATTTAACCAATAAAATAAATAAATGAAGGAATTGCTTAATTTGTCACTATAAACTAACCTGGAAACTTAAAACACGTATTTCATCTGAATTTGGGAGGGATTTTTTTTATATTCCAGTCTAAAAGTGACCATTGAATTTTGAACTATTTAACAATCTCCTGCATTATCAGTCTGAGTACATATAGCCTCCTCCCCCACTGATCTGAAAGCTAAAACTCATGGGAAGCTCTCCCCAAGGACCTGTGTGACCTACGCTCTGGATGATGAACAGAGAGGAAAGTGTGGCCAGTGTCTATTTAGAAGATGTTTGCCTCCCCAGCACTTCCTCCTCAGGCATTTATTTTCTCTCCAAACACTTTCTTTTTTATTATCTGTCTTTGTTATTGCCCCTTGTGTGTTGAAACTCTCTCCCACTCCCTCTCCTTCCCTCTCTCCCCCTTCTTTCTGTGTTGACTTTATTATTATTTTTCAGAATGTCAAAAAAAAAAAAAAAAAAGAGATGTTTCAGCCACCATCGCCACTAGCGTGCAATTTAAAGAACAGTCCTTTGATGATGGGAAGTGACAACCGTTCCTCAATGCTCACCCTGTAGCAGGCAGTGGTGGCTTCTTCATTTGCCAACTAAGATAGGTTGATGTCTCGTGCTATCATACTCGCTGTGGTTACAGCAACAGGCAGGACAAAGATCCCTGCCCTCGTGGGGCTGACAGTCTAATGGTGCAGATAGTATGAGTAGTATGAGCAAGTAGTATGAGTAAATTTCATAGTGTGCTAGAAGGTGGGACATAATCTGTCAAAAAAGTAAAATAAAACAGAGCCAGTAGTACAATGTATGAGATTGTTGACTGTAATTTTATACCAGGTGGTCAGGAAAGAAGGTGACAGACATACGTGGGCTTCATTCCAACCAGCTACCCTGTGAGAAGGCTGTTAGACTTCCTATTTGTGGAAAGGGAAACTGAGGCTTGGAGAGGTAAAATGACTTGCTTCAAATTGCACAGCTCAGAAGGCTGTAGCACTTGAAGTGAACCCAGGTCTGTGTGGCTGCAAAATTGTGTCAACTGCATCACACACCACAAAGCTGCCTCTGAAAACTTCCGTCACTTCAGGGGACATAAATTTGCTACTTTCTAAAAAATGCTGGCCAACATAAAACCCATGGAGAGTTTACACTGAGACATTTCCAAAATAAAAGGGTGAAACCAAAGAAGCATGTGATGGGTCCAGCCTGAAGTTCAGTGTTGCATCTCCTCGGTCTCGTGGGAGTGAGGGGATTAAGACAGAGCTGTCACCTTGTAAGGTGTGGGCAGCCGGAAGGAGTAGCATGTCAGGGAGTCAGCAGGTCAGAACTCCGGTGTCCTGACATGGTTGGGTCGGGTGCTCCCAATGAGGATACTCAGTGGGATGCAGACAGAATAGAATCAGCTGCTGGTAATGAATGTGAACACAAGGCCACAGAGGCCAGGGTCTGTGCATGGAGCTCTCTGGAGTTTCCAGGATGAAAACAAGAGGCCTGGATTCAAGTTCTGGCTCTGCCTGTGTGGTGCGGTGTTACACCTGGCACCTGTAAAGTGACGGCAGGAGGGCAGTGTGAATGGGCTCGGATTTGCAGGACTGGTTCCTCAGTAAAGGAGTCAGGCTTGTCTTATAAGGCAAGAAGGGCTAGGAATGTGGGACCTGCCTCTATGGAAAACTGCCTATCAGAACCTAAGAGCTTGGGCAAAGTTCTTGAGGTCTGGGGAACTGGGTGGAGCAATTTGATAAAGAATTCTGGGGAAGGTTTTGGGGAAGCTACATAGGGATGGTCTCTGATGCCTGCTCTCTGCCCAAAGTGTCTGTTCTGGTGAGTATTAGGATCAAACTAGGCTTTCACATACTTTAAACAGAAGAGGGAAGAACATCAATGGGTAATTTTTTTCTTCCCTGTAGAGACTGAGTGTACTGACAATTTTTCTTTAGCTAATTAGGAGCTGTGGAATCCAATGACTGACTCCTTTTGAATGTTCTTATTTTACAACAATGAATTCATGACTCCTTATTATTCTTTTAAAAAAAGAAATCCCATGACCTATATGGGAAAAAAATCTGAAGAAGACTGGATATATGTGTATGTATAACTGAATCACTTTGCTGTGTACCTGAAACTAACAGAGCATTGTAAATCAACTACACTTCAGTATTACATAAAAATTAAATAAAAAAGAATTCTAGGAAGAGCAAACAAATCGTTCTGGTTTCCTCACCCCTTTTCCTCTCTTCCTCTCTCTCTCAATAACTTGCCACATGTTCTTATGATTTTTGAATTAATTTCAATAATTTTAAGAATTTCTGCATCACTCCATTGATACACATTTTTACTGTACCAACTGTGCGCAAAGTACCTAGAAGGTCAAAATATCTTGGGAATTATGGAGTGATATGTACACAGTATGTAGGCCCATTAGTAACTTCTAAACTCAACTCTTCCACCCATAAAGGCAAAAGTGTCCAAGAAAGGCAGCTGACATTCCTAAAATAAAAGAGATATACTTTCCTTCTGTGGAACAAGAGAGCCGTGGCTGAACCCAGTGTGGGGCACTCACTACCTTGCAGGCCAAGCAAACGGTATGAAATTACAAACTTGGAAAAAATAGTTCAAGAAAACCCAGAGACTTCTTACACAGAGAGAATGGGGATGTAGAATGGACGGCAGAGCCCCTGTGAGTAAGCAGCTTGAGGAGGAGAAGAGAAGAAGAGAAGCTCAGAAATTCAGCAGAGGGACCCGAGCAGTCTGGATGGAGAGAAAGATTACTGCTCTGCCTCACAGCAAGGAAAAGGGTGAGAGAGGGAGTGGGAAGGAAGGGGGCATTTCTATTAGGACCACACTGTACTGCTGCTGGCTCCTCCTCTGCAGGGCTGGGAATCCTCTGGGGGAGACATGGAGCCCAGATAGAGAGGAGAAAAGTACAGGAGGGAGCAAACACAAAGAGTGAATTTCTTGCTGCCCCTGGAGACGATGATTCCTTTTGGTGACAACAGAGGTTAATATCCTGAGCAGCAAGTCACCGCGTGGCCCAGAGACAGCATGCTTGAAACAAGCTGTTTTAGTGTCCTGTTGTAGATTTTATTGAACTCTTCTCTGAAAGGGCCAATTCATCTCTCCATTTGGAGGCTCTTAAAGCAGCTTTCTTGAAAAGTTCAAGAACTTCTCAGACGGACCTGCACCCCCCATGCCCTCAAATCTCAGTAAGGACACTAGCCTGCCAAGGGTCTCAAGTTCATACACAGAGACACTCCTGCTGCTCACTCTGCAGAGGGAGAGAAGAAAGGCTGTGATTTTCTCGATTCCTCTCCCCTTCCTGCTGTGTTGGCCCCTAACAGGTGGTCCTGTCCCCTTCTCATGCCTCAACAGACAAATTCATTTCAAAAACAGTGACGGAGGCAGGAAACATTTTCTGATTCTTATTTTCACCAAGAAGTGAACAGAAAAAAATCATCTCTTGGGACAAAAAGCTGCAACGTACACCAGGTAGCCAAAGAGACCAGAAGAAGACAGGAGGCGGGTTTTTACCTGGAGTCATTAGCATCATCTTGGGGAGAAGACTAGCAATCTGTTCACAACTTTTTGGTATGAGTAGGAAACACAACAAAGGGGTGATGGGAAATCTTTTCTGAAAGTACAGTTTCTCACCAAAAACAGAGGTTGGGGAAACCAGACAACTTGGTTTCCATAAAGGCTGATCCTATTGGAATGCTCAAAATAGCAAGCACAGGAATGCCCCACAAGAACCATCTATGCCAACCTGCAGAAATAAGTGCACTTATAATCTTTGGAAAGCAGTGCAGCTTTTGAGAATATGTGTCTTTAACACCTTCAAACCACATCCGAAGTGGCCAAGGCCCAGCTTCTTAAGTGGGGGCAGTGTCTCAGGCCTATAAAACCCCATATGGACAAAGGTTTTGGAAAATTAAAGGCCAGGTTGAACTGGAGCCCTGAGTACCAACCCTTCCTGCCTGGGCTACAAGTGGAAAAGGAACAGCAATCCCCAAGCAACTGGGCCCAGCCCCCAACCTGCCACTGTCTGGAGCCCTCAATCCTGGGGAGAAGAGCAGAACCCAGGGCTTCTGGGAGCATCACACAATCCTTGGGACGTGTTGCAATACTAACCCTTTTAGGGATGAGCCTGGGAGCGAGGTGGGGGTGCAGCTTGGAGAGAAAGTTGAAGGAGGTGGGCAGCACATTTGAGGATGTGGACACCAAACAGATGGAATTTGAATGAAAATACTTAAGCCTTTTAACACACAGTGGTCCAAAGCCACGTCTAGTCCTCTTCCCTTACGGGAATTAGAAAATGTTTAAAAGATCATAGTATTATTTTCAAACAAAACCCCAATAAAGTATATTTATTCCAAGTCACCAATGTCTGGGAACAGTTCTCCTAAAACTATATCCTGTCTTTAATCTCTTGGCTGTATATCTTCATCCATCTAACTAAAATCCAAGGAAGGCAAATTGCTTCTATGATCGTTTCCCTAAAGCAACCCTCATTCACTTTGCTTTTCTTCTCTTTCGGAATTAAAGTCTGCCATAAATGTTTAATTAAATGGAATTCCTTCCACTGTTAATGACTAGCTGCATGAAAGGCTCTTCATTTTTTAAAGGAGGGGTGTGTTTAAAACAGTGCCTATTAATTTCCCGATATTGATTCTCTGGCTGGGGAAGAGCATATAGTATTCAGCATAGAGCTCCTCTGCAGACTACGTTCAAGGCAGCGGTTTGGATTGAGAAAGGGCACCAAATGCAGTATGCGTCAAATAGACCATCGCTCAATGAAGTCACTTAGCTATTCAAAACATGTTCAGCCATCACTCAACCGTTTGCACCAAGATTGTTGGGAGGGGGGCATGGAATTGTGCTCTTTCCCCAGGCATAATCATTTCCCAAAGAGCAGCTTTTGCTCAGTTTGGGTTAGACTCTGGGGCCACATCAGTTCTCTTCTTCTTAGTCCATTTCCCTCTCTTATCCCCTGTCTCCTGGCTTCAACTCCCTGCACCACCATCCCATGTTGAGCTTAACAAACAATCCTGCAGTCCCTGCTTCCCGACGCTACTCAAACAGCCTCCGTATTGGTTCATATCAGAAGCAAAGCACATCAGCTTTTCTTTCCACCCAGAAACATGTTTCTCTCTGTGTATGTCTTTCTACGGGTGGCTGTAGTTTATACACACAGACACAGATAGCCACTCATATGCAGCCCCTTATATTAAAGTCTGTTGCTAAATGCAGGTTGTATGACCTGCAGGAGTTTCCTGCCCCCTTCCCTGTGTTTATTAATGTGTCTCAGAAGCACATGCTTTCATCTGTACCCCGATCTCCCAGCCTTCCCTCTGTGGGACCGCTTTGCCCACAGCACATACTCAGGCACACATGTCCCAATGACCCTGCAAGATCAAGGTAAACAGCTGACACCACCACCCCCCCACAGCTCCCTCTTGTCCCCCCACAACCTCCCCATGCTCTCGCCTCCCTCCTGGCCTCCCTGCACAATGTCTGATTCCCAAGCTGGCTGCAATGCTGACTCTACACGCTTCTGGATAACAGACATGTCACTCTGCGTGGAAGTGAATTGGTTCTCAGCCTAACCTGCAAGTGAATTGCTGTTTATTAGAACTTGGATTGTTTCCTGTGAGAGACGTATGTATTTTTAGACTTTGTAAACGTTAAAACACACATACACACGCAGCCAGTCGCCTCGAACGATATGTGTGGCTCATAGACATTACGAAATTCTCTTGAACTCAGCTTGCGATCCTGGAATAATTAGGATTTACCAAATAAGGTTTCTTAGAAACAACAGATTTTTCCAAAAAAAGGAAATTTGCAGATGATGATGTGTCTTGGACTTTTGGGGAGTAAGGGGAGGAGGAGGGGAAAGGAAGAACATTTTGGAATTCTTCATTACGAAAAGAAGAGCAATGTTGAGAGAGGTAACTGTTTTTTTTTATCCCCTCATAGATGGGCATACTACATCAAAAGGCAAATCCTAATGATTCCAAAGCAGGTGGAGCACATTTGACTTTTTAAAAACAATCTCTTGTTGTTGTTTTCATCATATCATAGATTATTCCAATGAAGAAGGTTGAGGGAAGGTGGGGTGGAGGCTGGAGAGTTGAGTATGGTTTTAGCTTATTGATTTTCTGTCCTCTGAAACTCACCCAACCAGCCTTGATCTGTGGTGGAAGGAGTGAAGTAAGAAAATGGTGGAATGTAAAGGGGACTTATCTGGAGGCGGGTGGGGAAGGGGGAGTGAGAAGGGGAGGGGTGTGGGGAGGGGGAGGAGATGGGAAATCAAATACCTTCTAGGCAGCAGGTTCTCCATAATCCAGAATGGGTCATAACTTCCTCGTTCTTTTTGCTGGTTTCATTCTCACTGACACTTTTGGTCTTGCAAACCCCTCTGGAGTAGAGCCAATAGTCGGTTCCCACAGCAATGGTCATCAGACTGAAGGCAGCGAAAGCACCAACCGTGGTTAAAAGCATTTGAACACCTCGATCAAACAGCCCCATAATTCTTCATTATATAAACACCCAACCGACTTCGGGTTCTCAGGAGAGTGTGTGTGAAGGTGCGAGTACTAAAGCAAAAAATAAAAATAATTCCACTACTAATATAATGGATATATGTGTGAACAGAGGATGTGGAGAGATGTAAAAAAAGGGAGGTAAGAAAAGCTCACGGAAAAGAGTGTAAATTATAAAGATCACACGGGAAGAGAGGCTTGCCTTTTGAGATCAGAAACTGTTCCAGTTGCAGTGATTAAAAAAAAAAAAAAGGAAAAAATAAAAAGACACCCCCCACCCCCCCAAGTGAGATGCCTTAATCTCTTTTCCTAAAATTCTGGTCTCCAGTTTCCATATGTGATAGCTAATTTGGAGATGGCTTCCACAGTGAACCAGGGAACAGCCGCATTCTCAACACAATCTCTCATGGTCGGGACCTAGACAGTTAGAGATTGTAAAAGCCGAGATGCAACCTTCCGTCTTCGCTCTCGGCTCTGCGGCCTGCGCCATGAAAATCCTTTGCTTCGCCAGTTCTCTTCCTTGGGGGGTCTCGGGAGCTTTCGTTTCAGACCAGACTTCCCAGTATTCTGTAAGCCCTTGATCTCAGCTGAACAGGTGCGGGGGTCTCGCCTTCCATGGTTTTGCCCCGGCAGCGGCAGCGGCAGCAGCAGGGCGGGCAGGCGCGGCGGCGGCGGCGGCGGCAGGACGAGCAGCGGCGGCGGTTATTGTTGTTGGTGGCGGTGGTAGTGTTGGCGAAGTGGGGGAGGGAGGGGGTTTCTCCTGGAGAATCGAGGCGGGTTTCCCTCCCCCTATCTGCAAAGCTCCTGGAAACAGAGGAGCCGGCGTCTTGCTGCAGGATGGGCCGCCCGCCTGCCCCCCCACCCCACTCCCGGCCGGCTCGGCCCCCGGAGGAGGCGCTCCCACCTACTGCATTACCGGGTGGTGCTGAACTGGACAGCTCCTTGCGCCGCCCGCTTCGCGCGCTCCCCGGCTCCCAGGGCGGCCCGCCAGCAGAGGGGCACGGGCCGGAATCCTCCCTGCCCTCGGGGGCAGCAAGGCCGGGGCAGAGCGGGGGCTGCCTTTTCCTCTTTTCACCCCTCTCCCAAAATCCTGAAACGAGCGCTCTCCTGGGCTCCCGGAGCGTAGAGAAGGCGTAGCTAGAGATAGCTCTGCTCCCTCTCCCTCTCTCTCTCTCACACTCTCTCCCTTTCCCTCCCCCCTCGGTGTTTCTTCCAGCTCAGCCTCCTTCTCATTCCATCTCTACGTGCCCAGAGCTTCAAATACAATCCTCCCATCACAATCAGAGGGGCACAAAACTTCAACCAGCCGGTTCTTTGGAAGCCCTGAAAATATAACCTGGATGGGTAATTACAAACACGGTCTCTATGTGTTTTTTAAATCGTCGCTTGCACTTTGCCGTTTGGGGGATCTGTTTTGTTTTGTTAGCTGTGTCTCCTTTTGGTCGTTTCTCTTTCTTTTCTGTCTCTTTCTGGCTAACAGGGGATGTGCAGTGCGCTGTGTGTGTCTCTTTGTAGTTTTCTGTAGAAATCCTGAATCTTGCTCCTACAAGCAGACATTTTGGAAAGAATATTCATGGAAACGAGTGCAAAAGGGTGACTGGCTGCTGGAGCTTGGGCAACGATTTTCATCTCAGGGATAAATATGTTCGCAGGGGAAATGGGTGAAATGTGAGTCCTTCTGCGTTTCCCATGTCATTCGTAAACTGTGTGGAAAGAGATAAAATCTCCCTGCTGTGAATACGGAAACACATTATAACTCTTCCCTTTTCCTCAGCAGAACGGTTATCTTGGGTTAATTACAGCATCATCTCTTGTTTCTATATGTGCAAGTTTTCCTTAATGTGACCCCTGGAAAAAGAAGCTCATCAGATTCCTGCTGGCAGTGATTATGTTTCTCTGATCAGTTTCCTAGTTAGGGGAGGGAGAGCACATGAGGCATGATGTAGATGCAGTTTTAATTTGTTGGGGGAGGAGCCTAGAGAGAGTTGTGCCTGCCTCTGATGGGTCAGTGGGGTTAGAGATGTTTCCATTTCATAGCTCACCCAATTCTCTACTTTGTTTTCTGTTCTTCCATTTTTGTCTGGAGATAATTTGCTTGACAATTTCTCAGTGATCTGGTGATTATCAAAGAGTATACAAAAGATGACTGAACTCAAAACAGACTTTCTTGGGTACTGTCTAATGTTTTTCCATTTGCCCAGCATTGTTCGGCAGATATGGCCAGTACTGTAGAGGTGGGGGGCAGTATAGAAAAACTACCTGTTTCTCCATCCTCCATAAAACGTCCTTCTCTCACTCTCTCTTCCCTTCTCAGAAGGAAAGGACTCCTATGATGGGTAGTCACTGGGCTCCTGTCACCTTGAAGAGGGTCCTGGTGTCTGGAGAACAGGACCAAGATTTCAGCTACCTCTGCTAAGATACCTTTAGGGTATAGCCTGAGCTACTTTTTAGAACTGAGGATTCTCCATTTGGTTTCTTGCCCTTGGGTTGGGGATGGGAATTGGGACGAGAGAGGCACTGGTATGCTGACCTCACTCAGCAGGGAGTCTAGCAAGTTCAGCCAGTGGTTCAAGTGAGTGATTTCCTTGGCTCCCTTCCTTGAGGAAAAAGTGAGGGGCAAGTAGGAAATCCTCTTCAACAGGCTAGGCCTTTTGAGGGGAGTGGAGGGAGGTGTGGGTGTAGCCACAGGAAACTGAGAGGCTTGCTATCACTTACTCCCCTCATCTTGGTTGCCTTTGATCTGTCTAAGAAGTCCCTTCAAACTGGAGATAGACCCTCCTTCTTACCACTTCCCCATTCCTTTCAGATCAACCCTTGAATCTTTTGCTCAAACAGAATTAGTAACAGAGGCTCAAAAGCTTCTGTTTATCCACAGAAGGAGCTAACATCTTAGCCACTGACAGTGGCTGCAGCTTTAGAAACATTTGATTAATCTTCTAGCCAGATAATCATTGAGTCGGGAGGTGAAAGAGGGGACAGAACAGCTTTAGGTTGATGGTGTGGAGGGAACAGACACTTCTGGAGACAGAACACCCCCTGGGAGCAACGCTAGCCTCTGCTACTTGGTAACTGCACGATCCAAACAAGTCGGCTTCCTAGAGCCTCAGTTTTACCATATGTGAAATGAGCACATTAAGTTGTTCCCAGTTACAGCTGCCACCCTGCTCAGATTCTACCATCCCATTTGTAAAACTTTATTTAGTGCCTGTGTCAGCTCTCCCACTGACCTGTCAACACTTTGAGGTCAAAAGCTGTGTCTTGTTCCCCATCATATCTTTGGCATCTAGTGCAGGGCTTGATACTTAATAGATACTTGATAAATAAAGGCTAAGTGATACCAGTGAGTTTTAAACGATGTACCTGATCATTAGTAGGCATTCAATAAATGTGGCTTGACTCTCATTTCTCTTCCCCCCAATTTACATCCAGATTGGTCTCCAGCTTCTTCTTCCATCTAACTCATGTACCACTCCCCTCCCTGCTCCCCCTAACTTAGTTCTAGTCTGGAGGTCCCTTCTGCAGACAAGGCAAGGCTACCCAGGAAGAACTGGCTTGGTGCAAACCCTGGTAGATGCTTTGGATCCACCAGGCACACACACTTAGCAGCTGCTGAATGGATGCTCTTGGGGAGCAGCTTTGTAAGCCTGCAGTTGGTGACTTGGTGAGGGCTTAGAGGAAATTAGCTGAAATGCCACAGGCCTATTTTGAGCTCCTTCTTTGATGGAGTGGAAATAACATGGGATTTGGGCACAGCAGACCTGGCCTTGAAGCACAAGGCTGCTATTTCCTCATTGTGTGACCTTGGGCAGGCATTTAACCTCTCTGGAAATCTCTCTTCATCTGTCAGGGAGGACCACTGGCAGGGGCCTTACAGTGTGGTTGTTAGTGTTATGTGTAAATAGCATGATGATAGCCAACATGCCAGGCACTGATCTAAGCTGAGGCCCACAACAATCTTATGATAAAGGAACCATTTTATAGATGAGGAACCTGAGTCACATAATGGTTTAAGCATTTAGCCTGAGGTTGTGAGTGACAGTGGCAGAGCTGAGAGTCTAACCTAGTACCAAGCAAAGAGCCTAGATCTTAACTTCTGTGTCTTGACTCAAGATATAAGCTTTCTGAATAAGGATATCACACCAAGGCTATTTGCTTCTCAACTACAGATTTGGCAAAGATTTAAGGGAGTAACTTCTAGGTGCCAGGTGTTTACACTCAAATTCTCACACTTGCCATTCCAACAACCCTGCAGATGCCTATCACTATCTTATCTTATAGGTGAGGAAACAGAAAGTCAGAAAGGTCGTAAGTCAAGTCCCAAGGTCACATATCAAGTTAAGTGGAAGAGCAGAGATTTGAACATTTCGCACTGCTTCAAATTCTACTAGATCCAAGTGCCACAGTTACTCATTTGTTCATCTATTCATTCAACAAATCACGTACCTACTATGTGTCAGGTGTGTATAGTAGATTTCCTAGACAAGTTGAGTAGGACAGACATGATGCCTTCCTCCAAGTACCTGAAGACAAGCAGGAGGAGCAGACAGGGGAGGAAGAGCCACACTGAAGGGAAGAGAAAGTTAGGTGAGGGATGCTGTGGGGCCATGGAGCAGGGAGACTAAACCCAACCTAGCGGGTGCAGGACATCCTCCTGGGAGGACAGGATTTTTAAACTAAGATTAACTCAGAGTCAGCTAGGCTGAGATGGGAGTGGGAGGGTGCAGGGGAGCTGAGAAGAGGAAGGGCATTCCAGACTGAGGAAACAGCATATGCCAAGGTGCAGAAGTGTGTGCAGGTGGGAAAAGAGGATTGGCCAGTCTTAGGGGAAAGATGCTGAGTGATTTAAAGACCATGATGGGGAATGTTTTAGGCTAAGAGCCTGGAGGCCATGGAAGGTTGGCTGAAGCATAAGAAGCCACCCTGAGGAGGCTGGTGGGGTAGGAAGTGTGAGAAGCAAACCTGGAAGCAGGCAGACAGCAGGGCAACTATTGCTGGGATCCAAGCGAGAAATGATGGTGGCCTGGACCAGGAAGTGGCAATGGGGACAAAAAGAAATGAGGGTTTGGGGGGTGTTTGGGAGAAAACTGATGAATATTGGCGTGCATGACTAAGATGCGTTACTTTGAGGAAAAAGCAGGTTGGAGCTTGTGGGGGCTGTGGAAAGCAGGGGAGATTGAGAATTCTGCTTTGGTCACGTGCAGTTTTGCTTCATGCTACCGCCTCTTCACTCCTGCTCCCGTTTTATCTCTTCTCAGCATGTGAATGAATTAATCAGGAATGGAGATCATTCATTCAATTACATTCTACCTTCACTAGAACGAAGCCTCACAAAAGCAGGAATTTCAGTCTGCTGCATTCTCCTTGTATTGCTATTTCCAACACTTAGAACAGTGCCTAGCACAGAGCAGCCGTCTTATAAAAACAACTTACTTTTTTTCACGTGCCTGCTCTGTACCAGACAATGTGCTGAAGTGCTAGGGAGGCAGATGAGATGAAAATACCCAAATCAGGGAGACTGTCAATCAGACAGTGAATTTCCAAGGCAGTGTGACCCAGGCCCCGGAATACTGAGGGTGTCTGGTACTCTCTCCTATGTGTGCTGTCAGCTCCTAATGCTTCTGCTCTTGGGCACTTCTCTCTGGGTTTGGAATTTCTGTTTAAGGATTGGCACATAGTGGGTTCACAGTACGTATTTGATAAATGAATGAACAAAAAGGAGACATGTGCTATGGGCTTCCCAGGTTGTGCTAGTGGTAAAGAACCCGCCTGCCAGTGCAGGAGACAAGAAACCCAGGATTGATCCCTAGGTCAGGAAGAACCCCTGGAGGAGGGCATGGCCACCCGCTCCAGTATTCTTGACTGGAGAATCCCATGGACAGAGGAGCCTGGCGGGCTACAGTCCACAGGGTTGCACAGAGTTGACACAACTGAAGCAACTTAGCAGGTACGTGCTGTGAAAGCCCAGGGCGAGAATGCATTTATTTCTGTCTTGTAGTGTCCCAGGAGGCTTTGGTGACAAGCTCATGGTCGAAGGCCAGGAGAAAAGGTCACAGGTGGTCAAGGAATTGAGGAGGGTGTTACAAGCAAGGGAATAGGATATGCAAGTGCAGAGACCTGAAGGAAGATCAGGAATCCCAAGGAGGCTGGGATGACTGATGGGGATGGACAGGGAGACAGGGGTGAGTCCAGAGAGATGCTGTGCGTAGGGTGCTGAGCCATCTGTGGGAATCACTGTCCTCACCTGGCAGGGGCCATGAAGTGGGAAGAGAACAGGCCATGGAGTCAGATGGACCTGGGTTTGAATCTCAACTTTTGCTGTGTGACCTTGTGACCTCGGGTTGTTATTTAACCCCTTCCTCTGTGCTTCTTCATCTGTAAATGGGGTGATAGATGCCTCATTTGTTCCCTCCTGGAGTTCTTTGCACTTGCTGCTCCCTCTGTTGGATGCTGTCCTCCCTGAAGGCTGGACCCCTAGCTCATCATTCAGGTCTTAGCTGAAATATCACCCCCAGAGAGGCACTGCTGGTCACATAATTTAAAATGTCACTCTATATGACATTGACCTGCTTTGTTTTCATCACCGTGCTTATTACAACTTGACATTCTCTTGTTTATTATCTGAAATCTCTCCCCTACCCACTCTCCCTCCTGGGATGTCAGAGCACACATGTCTCATTCATTGCAGTATCCCCAATGCCTAGAGGGCCTGGAATATTGTAGGTGCTCAGTGAATGGTTTTTGAATGAATGAATAAGGTTAGGGTCATGGGGTTTCCTTGGTGGCTCAGATGGTAAAGAATCTGCCTGCAGTTCGAAAGACTAGGATTTGATCCCTGGATCAGGAAGATCCCCTAGAGAAGAGAATGGCAACCTGCTCCAGTACTCTTGCCTGGAAAGTCCCATGGACAGAGGACCCTGGTGGGCTGCAGTCGATGGGGTGGCAAAGAGTTGGACATGACCGAATAACTAACACTTTCATGGGGATTAAATAACATATAAGCATTTGGCAAATAGTAGGGGCAGGTCTCTGAAAGCCCCTGGCACTTGGCAGGTGGGGGTGGGGTGAAGAGGCAGCTGGGAAAGGTGAAAGTGGCCCCTGAGATGCTGAGGGAGGAACGGGAGTGGACGGAGGGTGAGGCAGTACCAGAGTCAGGCCTGGCAGGCAGGCACTGGCCTCGTTTCCCATGCTGTGCCTCCTGGGCCTCCTCTGCTCTCTTGACCTCACATCCAGCCCACTGTGGACCACCAGAAGCTTCCAGTCCACCTAGCTGTTTAGCCCCAGGTTGGAGCATCAGCAGCAGAGAGGCTCTGATGGGGCTGTCAGGCTCTGGGACTGGGAGGAAAGGAGATGCTAAGAGACGTGGCAGGTTTTACTCCTTGCAGAGCAGAGAGGAGCCAAAAAAGCCTCAGGGCTCCTCCAGTGTCTGCTGCCAGAGGGGCTGGGAGAGTGGGGCAGAGATGCATGGCGAGTTCTGAACCTGGTGAGAACCAGAAGCTGAAAATCCATGTATAGAGGTGCCCACGACAAGAATTTCCACAGAGAATTAGCTTTCTCAGGGAGACTCCAACCCCAGTTTGAGCTCTGAATCAGTCTGATGCTTCTTCCTCCACTCCCCACCTCTAGGGCAGGTGTAAGGTTTCACCAGGAGCTGAGCTATAGCAAAGAAAATTATGATAGAACCTTGATGATAAAGTCACAGAATAAAATAAAGAGGACACATAAGGATGCAGAGGAGAAGCAAGAAACAGAATGTTAAAGGGCTTGGGGAGGGAGAAAAGGTGATTTCCAGTGACTTTTAGCGGAGGAGGAATCCAGTGGTGGATGGAGAAAGTGAGACGAAGGCAGTGCATTTGGGTATGTTTGAGAGGCGCCAGAGAATGGGTCTTGAATGTCTTGTATGACCAGGCTCAGCTACCTTACAGCCTCTCCTCTTCCACACTCTTTTCCTATCTCCCTCTCCTCCAACCAGGCTCCTACGCCAGATTCCATGGCCCCACGCTTACCCCAGGGCCTTTGCATCACAGTCCCTCTGCCTGGAATGCTCATATCCTGGCAGCTGGTTCAATCCTTTATTCCTGCAGGAGTCTGCTCAACAGACCACTGGATACAAAAGAGCCCACCTGCCCCTCCTCCATCATCCTCATTTCTTACCTGTTTAATTTCTCTCCTTAACCCTTTACAGTCCTCTTCACCTCACATATGTATTTTCTTATTTATAGTGTATGGGTAGGGGTTTGGTTGCATTGCTATTTTATTCTCTGCTTCTCACATGGGGTCTGGCACATAGTAGGTGCTCATCAAATAAGGGTGGAGAAGGAAATGGCAACCCACTCCAGTATTCTTGCCTGGAGAATCCCAGGGACGGCGGAGCCTGGTGGGCTGCCGTCTATGGGGTCGCACAGAGTCGGACACGACTGAAGCGGCTTAGCAGCAGCAGCAGCAGCATACAGTAAAACCCCTGGGTCAGGGACACAGAAGTTCATGTAGGCAAGAGGAGGAAGGAAATGGGGACCGCTTGGCTGGGACATCTGGGGAGAGCTGGCTTGGAACTCTACACAAAGATGCTGACAATATCTTCGGAAGAAGATGTTGGAGGTTTCTCAGAAAAATAGGGTGGCATTTCAGAGGTTCCTGGGCAACATGGAACCTAGAGAGGTAACAAATAGAAAAGAAAAGGGAGGGCACTCCTGTCCATGTGGATTCTGGGGGATGGAGAAGGAGGCACTACAGAGGTGGCAGGGCTGAACCACAGGGGATCTGGTCCCAGCTCTGATGCCTTAGCAGTGTGACTTTGGGCAAGTGACCAAACACTCCGAAGTCTCAGCTGCCCTGTCTGGAAAATGGGGCAGCAGGCTAGCCTCAAGGTACTGTTCTGATGATGAAATGAAATAAAAAATACTTACAGTGCCTCCTCCATAGTATATTAAATGAATAAATGTTTATTTATTTAGTAAATAAATATTAGTGACATGCTGAGCACCTACTAAGTGTTATGCGCTTTGAATAAACTGCAAAATGAAAAAGATGTGGGCCCTGCTCAGAAGCAAACAGAGGAGTGAAGAAAGGCCTGAAAGTAGAGGGAGGCACTCAGGGCACCTCAAAGAGGGCAGGGAATGCCCCCTCCCTGGGTATTGGGGAATTCAGCAAGGGCTTCCAGGAGGTGGTGACAGCTGAATTGGGTCTTAAAGGAGAAGCAGAAGACTTGGATGGCTAGGAAGGGCTTTTTAGGCAGAAGGAACAGTACAGTAGATGTGAACATTCCATCAACAGAAGTTTGTTGAGCACCTATTATGTGTTAAGGCACCTCAGTGAATACAACCTGGTGCAGTCTCTGCCATCAGGATCACACACGCCCAAGAGGCAGACATCAAGTTATTGATTACACAATTGATTGCTTAATTGCAATCACAGTGCACTTCTGGGAGCTACAGGTAATTCTGTTTTGCTCAAGTGCCCAGAGGAGCTGGCAGAGATCAAGCTGGAAAGAGAGGTGGGCCAGGTCAGGGACAACCTTGCACCAAGCACGTTACTTACTGTGTTCCAAGCTCTGTGTAATGGACACAAACATGAACAAAACCCAGTCCGTCATTGGCAGGAACCAAGGACTCAATGTGGAGTGATAGAGGCAAGTCCATGGTGTGACAGGAGCACAGCATGGATAAGGAAGGCTGGGAAGTCTTCCTGGGGGAGGTGACCTTTGCCCCTTCAATTGAATAGCAGTCCCAAAGCTCACCATCCTGGCTTTAAGCCTTCCCAACCTTGTAGGCTTAAAGGGACATTAGTCACTTTCACCTATGAAAGTGAAAGTGTTAGTTGCTCAGTCATGTCCAACTCCCACTCTTTCCCACCCCATGGACAAAAACCCACCAGGCTCCTCTGTCCATGGGGATTCTCCAGGCAAGAATACTGGAGTGGGTTGCCTTCTCCAGGGGATCTTCCTGACCCAGGGATCAAACCCAGATCTCCTGCACTGCAGACAGATTTGTCTGAACCACCAGGGAAGCCCATAGTTACACCTGAGGGTGGCTCCATAGCAAAGGGTTCTGAGCCTGGCATCATTCCTTCTCTAGGTCTGCGATACAAGTGAAGGAGTTAGCATCATGTGGAGGTATAGACCCAAAGACCCAAAGACCTGAATGTGAGGAGGACCAACAGGCTGGCCGTGGGGCCAAGGTCTCCAGGAATCCTGGCTCCACCCCTTCTTCCCAAGCCATGTGAGCTTGGGACAGGTTCCTGACCACTCTGTGCCTCCATTTGCTCATCTATCAAATGGGTGTCATGGTGGCTGTTGAAGTCGTGAGGACTGAGTTGGGGGCAAGTAGTCTCTCCTTTTGTAAGTTTTCATTACGAGTGATTTTTTATGTTCTGTAAGAGCACCACCAATTCTGTAGGTGTGGCTGAACTGGCTCCTTACTGAAGTGATCAAAACAGCTAAAGGGGCTCCATGGGTCCCTTGGGGGTGGGGGTGAGAGTGGGGGTAAAAGTGGGGTAGCCAGGTTCTGAATGCCTACCGGATGGGGCCCAGCACGGTGTTCCGCTTTGGCCAGGCCTGATGAGGGCTCCCAGGTGACTCCATGGTAAAGAATCCTCCTGACAATGCAGGAGCCACAGGAGACCTGGGTTTGATCCCTGGGTCGGGAAGATCCCCTGGAGGAGGAAATGGCAACCCACGCCAGTATTCTTGCCTGGAGAATCCTATGGACAGAGGAGCCTGGCGGGCTACAGTCCACGGGGTCACAAAGAATCAGACACAACTGAATTGACTTAGCACACACGATGAGGGTGGACGATGACTCTGTCTACTGACCCCTGATGGGTTCTGCAGAGTGTCAAGTTCCCCCATAACATTCTCCCTTCCAACAACCCATGGGTGCCTGAATGCCTATTGTGGGCCAGGCCCCCTTTTTCCCTTAAAACTGCAGAAACCTTGGGGAAACTGAAGTTTCAGGAGGTAAACATGCCAAGCCAGCCAGCAAATAGCTGATTCACGATTGGCACACAGCTCTGCCTGTCTACACAGCCTCAGCTAGTAGGTAAGCAGGATCCCCGAATGGGGAGCGGCTCAGCTGCCTCCTCCCTTTTGCTTGAGCCTCAGTGACAAGTAGGTGTTTACTAAGCTCTTCTTTCTGTTCTCACAGGTGTCTTCTGGGCTCACATCTAGGTGCACCCCTTCTGCTAATGGGGTTCTATTTAGGAGTGAGGCCAAATGGAATGGGTAGTGGAAAGAATATGGAATCTGGAATGAGAAGAATGGGTTAGCGTCCCAGAGATCCTGGGAAAATGCTTTGCTCTCGTGGCCTTGATTCCTTCATCTGATAAATGGGAAAACTAATACCAATGCCTTCAATAGAGTATGGGTTAATTCATATCACGCGCCCACGACTGTGTGGTACATAAATGCTCAGGAAAGGTGTGAGATGGTAGCATCTCCCTGCTTCAAACCTGCAATGGAGTCTACACACAGTTTGTGAGTCCTGATCCCTGGTCCTCCAATCTCTTCCATTGTTTCCACCTACCCGACTCCTCTGTCCTTCTCTCCCCATCTCTACATACTCCCTATTCCAGCCACACTCCTCTTCTCTTTATGGACAAGCCATGATCTTCATGCTATCCACTCTCCCAAATTTTCCTTTGTCTTTCTACATAGATTCACCTGGAAATAATCAGCAAAAGGGCATAACTGGGATAAAGTAGTACATGCCAGCTCTCTTTCAGATCTTTCTTTTTCGCTTGTCTCCCTCCTCCCTACCTATGTAGATCACTCTCCCGGCCCCTTGATCCCCGTGTTAACAACTTGTGGATTTCTACATGTTCATACAATCATAAACAAAATACATGCAGATAATATTCACAGGTAAACACACACCTGCACCTACCCTTATGCCCATTCCCAGACTGGGTTGGTCTAGTGGCTAAGACTCCGCGCTTCCAATGCTGGGGGCCTGGGTTGGGTTTGATTCCCGATCAGGGACTAGATTCCACATGCCACAACTAAGAGTTTGCATGCCATAACTTAAGATGCTGCGTACCACAACCAAGACCTGGCACAGCCACATATATAAATAAATAAAAGTCTGATGCAAAGAGGTGATGGAGCAACATCCTCTATGTGATACTAGACCATGGGTCTAAATGTGGAATGGTACAACCAGATGAATGGTTATTTTTTTTTTTTAAAGCTAGCTGGTTGTGTGCTGCTGCTACTGCTGCTAAGTCGCTTCAGTCGTGTCCGACTCTGTGCGACCCCATAGAAGGCAGCCCACCAGACTCCGCCATCCCTGGGATTCTACAGGCAAGAATACTGAAGTGGGTTGCCATTTCCTTCTTCAGTGCATGAATGGGAAAAGTGAAAGTGAAGTCGCTCAGTCGTGTCCGACTCTTAGCGACCCCATGGACTATAGCCTACCAGGCTCCTCCGTCCATGGGATTTTCTAGGCAAGAGTACTAGAGTGGGATGCCATTGCCTTCTCCGAGCTGGTTGTGTAGGTTTCACTAATTAAACCATCACTCCCTTTTCCCAACTGCACTGAAATGCCTTCTCTTCCACTTAATGGATTCTCATGGCTACATTGATCCAGTTCTGATCTCTCTGTCCTATTCCACTGGTCTGTGTATTGCTTCTTCACTGACAGCATTTGGATTTGACTATAGAGGCCTTACTATGTTCTGATCTCTAATAAGCCACATTCTTCCCCAATATTCTTCTCCTTCATAGGATCTGGTTATTGCTGTGTCTTCATTCTTCTCCATGAACTTTGAAATGATTTTATTCAATGGTGTCGTCATCACCACCGGATCTCAGCAACTTACTTGGAGTCAAGCATTCCACTGGGGAACAGGAGCTATTTGTTGAATGTTGTTGCTGATCTTTTCCTTCCTTAATGTGTCCTATTCATCCACCACCAGGACTAGAAGAGGTATTGGATAGTAATATTTAGTCCAAAAGTAGTTAACATGAAAATGTGTACAGGGTAGACAAACCTAACTAAATAGAGAAAGTTTCAGAGATACTGAGACACTTGGAAGGTTGTCAAATTTGAGATCCATGAAGCAAAGAGTTGTCATTCCTATATTCAACACCTATTTCTTTTTCTTTTTTAAAATATGTCTTTAATTGGAGGATAGTTGCTTTACAACGTTGTATTGGTTTCTGCCATCAGTTCAGTTCAGTTCAGTCACTCAGTCATGTCCGACTCTTTGTGATCCCATGGACTGCGGCACATCAGGCTTCTTTGTCCATCACCAACTCCCAGAGCTTGCTCAAATTCATGTCCATTGAGTCGGTGATGCCATCCAACCATCTCATCTTCTGTTGTCCCTTTCTTCTCAAGCATTCAATCTTTCCCAGCATCAGTCTTTTCCAATGAGTCAGTTCTTCGCATCAAGTGGCCATAGTATTGGAACTTCAGCTTCAGCATCAGTCCTTTCAGTGAATATTCAGGACTGATTTCCTGTAGGATGGACTGGTTGGATCTCCTTTCAGTCCAAGGAACTCTTAAGAACCCCAGGAACAGTATGAAAAGGTTTCTGCCATACAACAGAGTGAATCAGCTATAAGTATGCATATGTCCTCTTCCTCTTGTGACTCCCTCCCTCCCACCCACCCCACCCCTCTAGGTCATCACAGAGCACTGAACTGAGCTCCCTGCAACACCTATTTCTTGCTCACCTACTGTATACCAGACCTTATTCTAGGTTTGGGGATATACTGGTGACCAAAGCCAAGACAAAAGTTTGGTTTTTAGATTGTGACAGTAGTATTGTGTTCACTATTTTTCAGTGTGATCTATATTGTCATTATGCTTAAAATAAAGAGTCCGTGTCTTTTAGAGATGATACTGAAATATTTACAGATAAAATTATATAACATCTAGAATTTGTTTCTAAGTAAGCTCAGAGTGGGAGAAATGGATGAAAATATAGATGAAACAAGATTGGCTGTGAATTGATAATTACAGAAGCTCGGTGGTGGTTTAACAAGGATTTATTATGCTATTCTCTCTACTTTTATCTATATTTGAAATATTCCATAATAAAAATGCTTTAAAAATGCATTCAGAGCTTATTATGTTTCAGGCATTGTTCTAATTGCCTTTGATCTATTAATTCATCAAATCTTCAAAATAGCCCTGTCTTGGGTCAATTTAAGCTGCTATAACAAAATACTGTGAACTGGGTAGCTGAAATAACAGATACTTATTTCTCATAATTCAGGAGGCTGGGAAGTTCGAGATCAAGGTGCCAGCAGATTTGGTTCCTGATGAGAAGCATCTTCCTCACAGATGGCCATCTTCTTGCTGTGTCCTCACCATACAGGGAGCGGGGGGTCAAGAGAGGGAAAAAGGGCCCTGATCTCTTCTTATTAGGGCAGTAATTCCATCATGAGACTTCGCCAAATATTATCACATTGGGGGTTAGGGCTTCAACTTATGAATTTGTGGGGAGCCACAATTCAGTCTGTATTAAGCCTTATGAGGTGGATATTATCATCCCAGATGAGAACAACGTGGCCTCACAAGATTCAGTAATTTGCCCAGGATCATAGTTAGTAAGTGGTAGTCATCTGGCCCCATGGCCCTGCTCTCAAACTCTATGTCCTACTTCTACATCTTCTACACTTACTGTTCATTCCAATGAACCTTTAAATGAATATATATATATAGTTATTTCCTGTATCAGGAAGGGCTGTGAAAGTTATAAAATGAGACTGAGAGAGAGAAAGACTGCTAGGAAGAAGGTGGGACTGAGGCTGTGGGGGTGGGGACTTCCTTCAGTGAGGATGAAGATGGGGAGGCTGTGTGGAGATCTGGGCCAGATATTCAAGCAGTTGTGCTGTGCTTAGTCACTCAGTCATGGCCGACTATTTGTGACCCCACAGGGATTCTCCAGGCAAGAACACTGGAGTGGGTTGCCATGCCCTCCTCCATGGGATCTTCCCAACCCAGGGATCGAACCCAGATCTCCTGCATTGCAGGCAGATTCTTTATTGTCTGAGCCACCAGGGAAGCCCCATATTCTAGCAGAGGGACTGGCAAAAGCAAAGATCTGAGATCAAAATAGGAAGGTTGGTGGGGCTGGAGCCCAGCCCATGGGGACAAGGACTGGAAAAGCAAGTGGAGAACCAGATCTTACTGCAGACTGTAGTAAAACACTATTTATAGGTTCAAACAAAAGAGCTAAAATATCTCAGTAAGATCAAAATGATTTATTGGATTTATTAGTGCAATGATCATTTAAATACATTTTCCTACATTTTGCAGTGCTAAATTCATCTATAACAGAGGGATAATTTAATTCCAAAGGCAAATTAACCGCTCTTTGCCTTCTCCCAAAGTCACCCACTTTTGATATTTTTTTGCATAACTTGATTCAATTTTTTCTGCTCTTGCCACATTTTCTTCAGCTCCTACATACTTTTTTGGATGGTTATAACATTATTATCTTATTATTAGTCACTAGCCAGGGATAATTCACTTTTCCAATGGATCCATGCTGCTTATAAAATGCCAAATCAACAGGGAGCATAGGAAGTAAGTGGTTAGTGACTTCTGATAGCTGGAGTAGACAGAAAACTGTTTGTTTTCTGGGGACCAGGGTGGGAACCAGGCATTGATGACCTCTGATAAGTTGAATTTACCTGTGCTCCAACAGTCCAAATGTCAGAAGAGCATCCAAAAGGAAGATTCTCAGAGTAAAGGTGGTGATAACTGCTCGCATCAAACTCATATTGTGTGTGCTTAATATTTTGCATGGTCTCTGCTAGTTTGTATTTGCAGGTATCTGACAACATCAAGTTCAATGGATTCTGTAGATAAAACGTGCCCAAGCACAGTTTCCCTTGAAAAATGGCTGGTGATACACTCACATTTGTAGTGAAGCCTTCATACGCTGTGGGACTTCCCTGGTGGTGCAGTGGTGAAGAACCCACCTGCCAGTGCAGGAGATACAGGAGATGAAAGTTCAATCCTTGGGTCAGGAAGAGTCCCTGGAGAAGGAAATGGCAACTCACTCCAGTATTCTTGCCTGGAAAATTCCATGGACAGAAGAGCTTGGTGGGCTACAGTCTATGGGGTTGCAAAGAGTCAGACATGACTAAGTGACTGAACATGTAGCACTTCACACACTGCAATAAAGGGGAAGAGGGAAATGGACAAGGAGCCATCCACTAGGGGCTCTGAGGGAATTTTTCTTCGTGTTGGAGGAAAGTTTGTTGAATGAACTTCAGGGGGCATGAGGGAGGCAGATGGAAATGGAAAGGTGGATTTTAAGAAATATTACTGCAAATGATGTGTCCCCTTTATAGTGTTTGAGAAACATAATTAAGTCATATTGAATCATCTTGAGTTTTTGGTTGCTGGATGGATTCTTTGGCTCTAACACCTCTTTGTGACCTGGACCACATCTCTCATGGTTTCAATAAGGCTGCAGGGCTCAGAGGAGTGGGTACTGCGGAAAGCTGCTCTGAAAAGATGGTAAATTGGCCAAAAATTTGTGGAAAATTTATGCCAAACTATAAATTTAGACACTAGAATTTGTCTTTTGGTTTTAGGTGTTGGGCAAAAAAGTCAGAAAAAACCAGTTCTAGATAGAGTCAAGAGACTTACATATTAGGCTTTGCTTCACTAGATGGTCAGTTCCTTCATTCAAAATATGATTGAGTGAGCAGTTCTAGCTATCTGCCAAGTCTGAGCTTGGTGCAGGGCATATAAATTATTCATCTTTGTAGGTAATTTTGAGCTGTGTGTATGTGTGAGTTTTGGCCATGCCATGGGGCATGTGGGATCTTAGTTCCCTGAACAGGGATCAAACCTTAGGCCCCCTGCTGTGGAAGTTCCAAGTCTTAACCACTGGATTGCCAGGGAAGTCCCTGAACTGTGCATTGAAAGGTGGATAGGAGCTTACAGACAGAGAAAAAAGGAAGGGAATGTTAGGCAAAGACATAGATTCTTAAAATGGCAAGGACTCTTCCAAATGCAGAGAGCAGGTTAAAGACCTCAAATCTAGGACATGTGTAGTTATGAAAAAAAAGTGATTAATTTCCCTACTGTTGGCATTAAGGATGTCTCCATTTTATTTATTTATTTTTAGATCTGAATTTTTTATTTTCTTTTTTTGTATTGTTAATAATTTTCTACATCAACTTAGAAAAATGTTGTGTATAATAAGTGAAAGTGCACAGTAAAGTTTACAAACATTTAGCATGAGTTCAAGGGAGTTCATTAACCATTGTCCTATCTTTAAAAGCCCAAAAAACCTTAAAAATCTCTAAAATCACAGTGATAGGAAACCAAAATAAATTAATTCTCAGTGATTCAAAACAAGAAGGATGTCTGCATTTTAAATGATTATAAATAATGCTGAGGAGTCAATCCTAAAGGAAATAAACCCTGAATAGTCACTGGAAGGACTGATGCTGAAGCTGAAGCTGCAATACATTGGCCACCTGACACGAAGAGCTGTCTCATGGGAAAAGACCCTGATGCTGGGAAAGATTGAAGGCAACTGGAGAAGGGGGTGGCAGAGGATGAGGTGGTTAGATAGCATCACCAATTCAACGGACATGAATTTGAGCAAACTTCTGGGAGATAGTGGAGGGCAGAGGAGCCTGGCGTGCTGCAGTCCGTGGGGTTGCAAAGAGTTGCACATGACTTAGCTGCTGAACAACAACAACAATGAACATCTTCATGCATAAATGGTTTCTGGGTTTTGTCTTAGGTAGATTCCTAGAAGTGAAAATCACGGTGAATTTCAGTGAGAGAGTAACCTGGTGGGCCCTGCCTTGTGACTCTGGCTAAATCGCTGGTCCTTCTGGGTTTGTTCCCCAGCTCTCAGAATATAGATCCCAGGCACAGAAACGACTTTTCTACCTTTAATGTCAGACATCTAATGGCACATCATGAATGAATGCCAGGGTGAAAAAGATCTGGAGGGGAGGAGGTGGCAGAAAACTTCTCACAGGGCCCTGGACCTAGCAGCAGGTGGTCACTGACTTCACCTGTGCCCATCGGTCCATTCAACAAACATTCATATAAACATTTAGCATGTGCATGGCAGTGCTATGGAACCATGTGTTCACTCTGCTCAGTAGTCTATTACCATAGTTCACTTCCTCCTACTAAGTTCTATGGAACTGCACGTTAACTAGGATGTCAAAATGAAAATGACAACACGAGGGTTCAGTGGCAGATGAAGTTTGGGAACCTGTGTTAAAGGGCACTCAACAGGCTCCAAGGGCTGTGGGACTTTATGCTTTACCTGTGCCCATGTGCCTTGAGGATGCCCAAGAGAGGGACGTGGAATTAGGCTGTCTAGTGTCATGTGACTGTAGGACTCTTTCTGTTGAAGCATCTGGGGCTTCCTTAACCTCTCCGAAGTACAAATCTTCCTCTCCAGCCCACTGCCACCGTCTGTTGTGGGCATTTCCCTGCCTTGCTGGTCACTATAGCCCTGTTCCTGTCTGCAGCCCAGCCCCAGGCAAAGCAGAGTCAGGATTCCAAAACTCTTGTCCTTCACTTGAGCTGTACACTGCCCCCGCAAGCCCAAAATACAGGAAGCACAGAGAAACCTCATTCTCTAGGCAGTTCTCCAACACTAGGCAGAAGTTAAGGGGGCTTCCCTAGAGCCATCCAGATGATCTGAGTCTGGTGTCACCATGCCCTAGTTGTGTGACTTGGTCCAGTTGTCTCACTCATCAGGTCTCAGTTTGCCCCTCTGTCAAATGGAGAGGATGATGCCACTTCCTCTAGAGCAGTGTTGCTGTAGGAATAGAATGAGACAAAGCATATACATGGTTTAGCAGGGCAAATGGTAAATCATAATCATTATTATTACCTAAGTTAATAACAGCATTTACAGTAGGGGATCCAAAGGGCTCCAGAGACACTTCCTGGTATTTTTTACCTCAAATCTGAAATAGTTACATCACCCGACTGTCTCACCCTCACAGGTTGGGTCCTTACTGGGGACAATTTCTCAACATCATGAAACGCAGAATGCAGTAGTATCCCAGGGTTTGCCAAAGCACTAATGTCTGACATGGGTATAGTACTTCACAGCATATGAAGTCCTTTATTCTACTCATTACATATCTATCCCACACACCCCTCTAGTGCTTTACAGCTTATGCATCGTGAAGTATCTGCTAGGGTTTAGGGATGCTGACCCCCGACTCATAGATGAGGACATGGAAGCTGAGCAAGTCACACTTGGGCTCTGCATCTGGGGTGGCCCTGGGGGGATTGTCTGATTCTGACTCTGTTCCAGTCCCCTAGGCTCTGCCTCCTTGCTCTCCCTCTGCATCCTGCAGAAGATGGAGTCTTCCTGAATGAGGCTCGGGAACGCTGCCACCGTTCAATGAACTAGTGGTGAAATCGGAAACTTGAGGCTGGTAGCAGAGGGAAAAAAAAGTCAACCTTTGATTCATGGGCAGGAGAATCAGTGAACGGGGAAGACTCATTCTGCAGTAACTGGAGGAAATGTCTGAGTGGTACATCCTTTGAGCAGAGTCCATTCCAGAGAGAGCACGATCATGCTAGTGGAGAACTTGGCTCGCCTATTAACATCTGGAACCAGACCAGGGAGGTGAAGAATCGCTCCTGGGCTCAGAACAGACAGATCTGAGCTCAGATCCCAGAGATGCTGTTGGAGCAACCCTGCTGATACTCATTGGGAAGTGGGGTATTTGTTATCACAGGGGTCCCCAGAATAGGGTGTCTAAACAGCTGGTAGGAGCCAAGCACAAAAGAGGGGCTTGCAAAATAAAAACATCTGAAAGATTCTTTTACTAGGGTTGAATGGGGAGAATTTTGTTTCTTTAGGAGATGAGGGAAAATCTGTCAGTTGTCTCCACTGGTCTTGAATGAATGAATGAGTCGATTTATACAGTATCAAATCTGATTTCTGGTTGGGAGTGAGAAACTAGAGTCCTGAAACTGTTTCTAAAGGTGGTAATTCACAGGTCTAACAGGTTACCATGCACCAGGGGCTTTCTCGAACAGTCTTTCATTTGCTTTTCATAGAGACTCATTGAGTTGGGCATTATGATCACGGCAGGTGAGGTCTCAGGGATCAGAGAGGGGTAGTGATTTTTCCCAGGTCACACAGCTTGTACATGGCAGAACTAAGCCTCCAATCTGTATCTGCTTTCTCCAAGTCCCCAGCTCCTTCTCATGCTACACTTAATTTGGGAGGAAATGGAAAGGCCTGGGAATAGTGGAGGAATAATATTATAATATTATACTGCATACTGGAAGAAAGAGAGGACTATTGTACTTTGATTACAGAAGTTTCTTTAGATCTTTTAGACAAGTGAACTTCTCGGTAAACATGCTTTGTGATATGAAAACAACTAGGCTGTAGCAAGAAAACCTAATCACCAATTTTTTGGTCTACACTTCAGCTTCCCAAGTTCAGGGAGGCTTCATCCGTGTACTGGGAGGATTGCAAGAAAGCTTCCTGGCCTGAAATGGAGTGACAGTAATTAATAAAGATGGTTTGTGTGAGGAGCTTCGGCTTGCCAGGTAAGCAGAAAAGGTTGTACTCTTCTTTTTTTCTAATAACTGCTCCCACTGTGCTCTATTGAGCTTCATCTTTCTTGCTGGTTTCCTTCAGGACACCTCAGGCCCATTCCATAACTTTTCAATCACTTTGAGTTATTAAAAAGGATAATTTAATTTTGGTTATTAAGACTCAACCTTGCTCACTTTAAACTGTCAATCTCATATGAAATTTGGTGCTTCCCCCTTGGGTCATGTGTGTATGCATATGTGTGTGTGTGTGCATGCCCATGCATGTGTGTGTGTGTGCGTGCCTGTGTATGTGTGCATGTGCGTGTGTGCATTGTGTGAATGTTACCTCGTCTTGTGATTGCATGATTGCAAATGGAGAGTGGGGTGTGTCTCCTTGGGTGGCTCAGACCTGCTGCTCCCTCTGCAGACAACCCTGTGTCAGAGATGGTGAGTTTGTCACACACAGACACACACACCATGATTCTGCCTATATTTCTGTCCAACGCACAGTAGCTCAGCTCCCTTTGTGAGGCTGGTACCCGAGGGCAGGCTCTCTAGGGAGGAGGTGCTGGTCATATGCAGCCTGGACTAAGACTTTCCCTCCTTTTCTCTGTTCTCCCAGGCAACTGGGGGTCTGTCTTAGAGCTCGGAATCCCGGGGCTCTGGATCATGGGAGTGGGTTAGCACATTGACTTGCCCACCCACTCTGATGTCCATTCAAGCCAACAGATACCTGAGAGTCTTTGCTGCACCCAGCATTGGGCACTTTCCTCTCTGCCATCTCCTCTGTCCCTTTCTCCATGCACCTGGGGGCTGTCTAACCTGGAGGCACGAGATGTGTGGCAGGTTCAGTGGCTCAGAACAATAAGAGGAGGGGCTTACCCAGGGAGGGGCAGGTGAATCAGTTTCAGGCACCTGCATTCAGCACTTCAAGCCCAGACTTCTCCCTTGCATCTTTCACTAGGAAATGCTACCCTACCAGGTTGGTGTCTCTTGCCCCTGGGACTATGGGAAGTCTGAGGGCTCCAAGAATCAGACTGTTTTTGAGACAGCCCTGGAGAATTAGTCATATGTTCATTTGGAACCCACCAGTAGGAGGAGAGGTGGGCTGGGGGGTCCCCAGACTCATGGTATCCTGTTACACGCAGTCCTATTTACGGAGCACCCACACTGAGGCAGGTACTGTCAGTATTTGATTAAGCATTATCTGTTGATGCTCCTCACACCCCTCCCAGTGGGTTCATTATCCCCATTTTACAGGTGAGGTGACCAAAGCTCAGAAACAAAAGGGTTTGCCTGAACTGCCATGGGCAGCATATGGGAGAAGAGAGATTTGAATCCAGGTCTGCCCATCTTCAAAGCCCAGAAGCGGTATGTGCTGGTTACTTGGAGTCACTCAGAATCAATTCCCCATTCTCTGGCCACAGCACCCTGATTTGTTTGAGGGCAATATACTCTTTCCCACTGGGTACAGTCTTTGGGGACCCTATCAATTCAGGTGCCCTCTGCCCTTATTCATTGGAAAGATCGATGCTGAAGCTCCAATACTTTGGCCACCTGATACGAAGAGCCACCTCATTGGAAAAGACCCTGATGCTGGGAAAGATTGAATGGAAAAGAAGGGGAAGCAGAGGATGAGATGCGTGGATGGCATCACCATCTCAACAGACATGAGTTTGAGGAAACTCTGGGAGATAGTGAAGGATAGGGAAGCCTGGCGTGCTGCAGTCCATGGGTTCACAAAGAGTCAGACATGACTGAGTGACTGAACAACAACAGCTGCCCTGCCTTAGATACATGACTCAAACTCAACTCTGTAGGATCCTGTGTCCAAATCTTGAGTCTAGAACAGAGAGATGCAGTGACAAACAGCTCCCACCCTTTGAAAAAAAATAGCAGATAAACAATAAAGAGCTGGTGTCTGTTCATTCCACTACTGGTCTGACGAGCTGTTGAGTAGCACAGTCTTCCTGGGTGGCGAAACCTTTGCAGTTCCAGCCCTTTTCTGGACCCTAGTTAACCTAACAGTTCAGCAATCTAGCCTTCCACTATTATCCCCTCCACTCCGCATTTTATTTGCTCCATTCGACTACAGTTGGTTTCCATTGCTTGCAATCAAATAATCCTGTCTGATACCTAAGTGTTGTGATGTTAGGGGTCTGATTCTTTGCCTAATTGCTCTTGTGGTTTTAGTTGCTAAAGTGAAAGTGAAAGTCACCGGTGTGTCCAGCTCTTTTCGATCCCATGGACTATACAGCCTGCCAGGCTTTTCTGTCCATGGGAATTCTCCAGGCAACAGTATTGGAGTGGGTTGCCATGTCCTCCTCCAGGGGATCTGCCCAACCCAGAGAACGAACCCAGGTCTCCTGCATTGTAGGCAGATTCTTTACCATCTGAGCCACCAGGGAAGCCTAAGAATACTGGAGTGGGTAGCTGATCCCTTCTCCAGGGGATCTTCCTGACCCAGGAATCGAATTGGGGTCTCCTGCCTTGCAGGTAGATGCTTTACCAGTTGATCTACCAGGGAAGCCTTTTAGTTGCTAAGTTGTGTCCAACTCTTTTTGTGACCTTATTGACTGTAGCCCCACCAGACTCCTCTGTCCACAGGATTTCCCAGACAAGAATACTGGAGTGGGTTGCCATTTCCTTTACCAGGGGGTCTTCCTGATCCAGGGATCGTACCTGCATCTCCTGTGTTGGCAGGTGGATTCTTTATCACTGAGCCACCTGGAAAGCCCTCTTTTCCTGATGGAACCCCTCTATTCTCTGTGTCTCAGTGAGGTCTGACTTATAAAGTGCTCAGGACGGGGCTTGGTGCAGGCTGTCACTCAGCAAATGCCTGTTGCCATTTTTATTACTGTTCTTCTCTTGCATTCTGGTCTGTGTGAGGCCATGCCTGGCCCTCCCAGGCCTCGGGACTGTTGGTGAGCCTCTGTCAGCAGCCTCAGCTAACAGATCTTGGTTTGGTTCCTACCAGGCAGATGCTTGTGTCACATCAGATGACCGCTCACCACAGCTGGCACTAATGGACCGTGTTACGGCGAGGCAGTGGGTTCAGGTGGTTGGCAGGTGGGCATGTTGGTAGGAAGCTGGCTCTGCTACTGTGTTCCAGGGGCCCCAGGCTGTGGACTGACTGTCTTGTCCCCCAGTTCTGCTGGTTCTCATCAATAAGCAGGCAGACCCCAGCTGAGAAGGGAGCGACTCACCCTTCTCCTTGTCACCAACATCATTCTCAGGGTGGTTATTAAAAGCAGCAATCATTGCTGCTCTGAGCACCTACTATGTGCCAGACCCTTAATGAGAGGACAGTGCTAATCATAAAATTAACAGCAACATACATTGTCATAGCTTCTCTTCCCAGAAACTCCTATGAAGAGGCATATGCCCATATTGTAGATGAGTAAGTTGAGGCTGAGGGATATTGCTGGGGAGATGTGATGGTGCTTGGTTCCCACCTGGGGTCTCTCCTTCAGCAGTGGTTTCTTTTGATTTCTTTTAAGGTAAACGAAGTATTTGCTCTGTCTATAGACAGCAGTTTGAGATACACTAGAGATACACCTTCCTGTTAATATAGTTTTGACTCTGTTTCTTGTTAAAAATCATCCTGACTCTGTGATACCAATGGGGACTTCATTTCCTCCCTGGATCACACCTGAATCTTTTGGGGACAAACAGTGTTCTCTTTACCAATGCCCTCTATCTACGGATGACACCACCTCCAGTCAGAGCCGTCTCCTGCGCTCTGGACCCTTCCTTCCCACAGGCTTCTCCTCCCGCTGGGCTACTTGGCCAACACAGACTCTACATACACTAACCCTGGGTGTCCTCCATCCCCGACTCTGCCTCTCCTGCAGCTTCCTTCACCTTGATTCCTAATGTCTCCTTCCTCTTGTGCTCTGTCCATAAGCCCTGGAGTCATTGCTGGTCCAGTCTCTCAGACCCCACATCGAATCCATTAGGAAATCCTATATTCAGAATCGATCGCTTCTTTCTGCTTTCACCCTGGTTGAACCACCATCCTCTCCTGCTTGGATCATCCCATTAGCCTCCTGATTGATCTCTCTGTTTCCAGTGTGGCTCTACCTGCATCATCCCCAACACAGTAGCTGGAATGATTTCTTCGAAGACATAAGTTAGACTGTGTCATCTCTCTGCTTGAGCTTGGGTGGTGACTACCCATTTCACTCCAAGTAAAACCAAAGGTTTGAAGTGGGCTCCAGGGCCAATGACCTTCCCTCCTACCTCACAGTCCCTGGCTGTCCTCCATACTCAGCCATATGGGTAGGCATACTCCTGCTTTAAGGTCTTTGCACTGGTCACTTTTTCTTGCCCCGGATACACACATAGCTCACCCCTCACCTCCTTTGCATCTCTGCTGGACAGCCCGCTTTCTCCCTGGCCATACTCCATCGCATCACTCACATCCCACACCCCAAACTCCCAGTCCCCCTCACCTTGTCCTACTTTTTCTTGGTTTCATTGCAAGTATTACCTTCTGACATCTTATACAATTTACTTCAGGTGAATTAGGATTGCCACTTAATGTCTGACTCCTGAGACCAGCAAGTTGACTCCTCGAGGGTGAAGCTCTTTGCCTGTTTGCTTCTGAAACACAGCTTGGCACAGACCGGCCCCTCTATGAATGAATCCCTATGTTGTTCAGTTGCTCAGTCATGTCTGACTCTTTTTACCCCATGGACTGCAGCATGCCAGGCTTCCCTGTCTCTCACCATCTCCCGAAGCTGGCCCAAGTTCATGTCCATTGCAGCAGTGATACCATCCAGCCATCTCATCCTCTGATACCTTCTTCTCCTGAGAGTCACTTGGACAGCAAGGAGATCAAGCCAGTTAATCTTAAAGGAAATCAACTCTGAACCCTCATTGGAAGGACTGATCTTGAAGCTGAAACTCCAGAATTTTTGTAACCTGATCTGAACAGCCAACTCATTGGAAAAGTCCCTGATGCTGGGAAAGATTGAGGGTAGAAGGAAAAAAATGAATCCCTATAGCTTTCCTCTGATCCTTAGCTTTCTCCTTGAAACTGGAGACTGGAGAGCATCAGTTCATTCTACTGGGCGAGGTATTATTAAAATCTCCAGGAAATAAATGATCCTGCAGGGAAAATTGCTGACCTGGCTCCTGCCTCCACTCGCAGGCTCATCTCAACTACTCTGGTTCTCATTTTTAGGTTCCTCCAAGATCAAAGCCTTTGTATGCTTCTTCATGCCTCAGGGCTTTTGCACATATGGTGCCTCTTTCAGTCTGATGGACTCCTGGGTGTCATTCAAAGTCCTGGTTAGGTTTTGTCTCTTCCCTGAGGTCCTCTATTATCCTCCTACTCTCCTAAGTCTTAAGAGACTCCTTTCTTCCCCTGAATGACTTCTGTACCTCGAGTGCATTTCTCAGGGCTCATGTTTCATTGTCACCTGGGGTTATGTCCATTGCATGATCAGACTGTGTGCTCCTTGAGGGCAGAGGCTGGGCTCTTGGCCCTGTATCCCAAGCTGGCACAGGGGCTGGCATGTGGTGGTAGCCCGGTCAGTGTTTGTTTGCTGCAAACGACAGAGCAAAATAAGCCAGATAAGGACAAAAACCGTTCTGAAGACCCTTTCAAGGTCACCAGCTGGCGAGGGATGAACAATGTCTTATTATTTGATCATTTATTTATACTCTACTTTCAAATAGGATTTGAGGCAGCCTGAGATGAAAGGAACAGATACAGCAAAAATGAAGCCTGCGTCTTAAACGAACCTCCATTTCCTCCAGCTGACTCTTGCTTACTGGCGTGTAAATGTGCCCCAGTTAAAGCACAAGAGCACCCCCAAATCCCCTGACGGTCTGTCTCCCTCAGAGGCTAGTGCTTTCAAGCCAGGCTTTCAATGATGGTCTCGGTTCAAATCCACTTCCTCATCCCTCCACTAACCTGCTCTCAGCCAGGACAGTGGTTACTTCTGTGTCACTAATTCCAGCAAAAGCTTTCAGACTTCAATCTCTGGCCTCAGGGCAGCATGACCTTCTGATGTTTCTTCCTTCCTAAAACCTTTTGCTTCCCTTAGCAACTAGAACTTTCCTTCTACCTCTGGGTTCCTCCCTCCCAGCTTCCCTTGCAGGCGGCTCATCCCCTGCACATCCCATAACCATCCGTGCTCCCTGGGATCCCCTCCCCGACCCCCTTTCTGCTCGTCTACCTACTTTCTTTGACCAACTTTAACTTTGCAGCCTCTGATTGCCGTTGGTACTAGAATTAGTGAGGGGGGTTGTAACTCTAGAAACAGCCCCCCAAACTTCAGTGACTTAGCACAGAGAACATTTATTAAAATTTATCTGTTTTTAATTGAAGGATAATTGCTTTACAATATTGGTTTGATTTCTGCTGTACAGCAAAATGAATTAGCCATAGATGTACATATGTTCCCTCCCTCTTGAATCTTCCTCCCATATCCCCCCGCTTTCCCAACCCTCTAGGTTGTTACAGAGGCCCAGCAGAGAATGTTTTTACTTGCACAGGATCCATTCAGTAACTGGAGGAGGGGGGCTCTGCTCGCTCTGGTCATCCAGGGACACAGGTTCCTTTCACCTGGCTGTCACTGACCCTGGCTCTGTGTTAGGGGTGGGAGGATGTTCCTCTGGACAGGGATGGGGGTGGAGAGAGAGGGAGGGTGTCATGGATGAGGAGTATGAAGTAGAAAGCAGGGCGAGTCAAGTGGCTCTGAGCCCTTGACCTAGCCTGTACCCTTAGACTCTGTTGTAAGGCTCCGTGTGTGTGTGTGTGTGTGTGTGTTAGTTGCTTAGTTGTGTCTGGCTCATTGTGACCCCACAGACTGTAGCCTCCCAGGCTCCTCTGTCCATGGAATTCTGCAAGCAAGAATACTGGAGTGGGTTGCCATTCCCTTCTCCAGGGGAGTGAGGCTCCAAGGAAGCCTGGATTCATCATGTGATAATGAAGAAGTCCCCTGTGGGTAGGGACAGGCTTCCTGCTCTCATATGCTCACATTTCTTGGGCCCAGGAACGATCTACCGGTTGGCTGCACTTGAGAGCTGGGCATGTGGATAGAAGGAGATGGGAATCGGGAGTCAGCCATGGGTGTCTTGTTTCTGGAAGCTGTGTGGAGATATCCTGGCCAGAGGGCAGCTGTGTGACTGGCTCTTCCTCTATAAATTCATGGCCAGAGCATGGGGACTCACCCAGAGGACTGACTCAGCCTTCTTGCCAGTGCTCAGAGCCTGTGCTGGGCATGCCACGTGCCTGGTTGTCAAATTCATCACCCACAGTCAATGGCATGACAGTGGGCATATGTCACCAACTCTTGAAGCTGGGCAGGCTGGACCTTCTGTCCTCTTCAAAGGGAAGGAGATGTGACAACCTGACAGTGACGGAGCCCCTACTGTGTGCCAGAGTTTCTTCTAAGTACTTTATCTCCATTATCACTAAATTTTCATAAGAGCCCTGGAAGGAAGGGCAAGGCATCGTCCCCATCTCACAGATTAAACCAAGATTTAGGAAGACTTAGGAAGCTTAACATCTGAAAATAATGAGGAGGATGCCCACAGATGGCACATTTCTAAGGTCTCACAACTGATTTTTTTGAACTTTCATTTGGCACACATCTTTAACTCTTCTAGGACCATATGATAGAAAGGAAAGAGGTTTGGATTGGGCCTGGGAATACCTGGGCCTACAATCCACAGTCTAACACTCACTAGATGAGTCATGTTATAGAACCATTTTAACCTCTTGAAGACTCAATTTTCTTGTCTGTCAAATGGGCACAATCATGTTGATCTCCCAGGGACAATTGAGAGAGATTTACAAACTGTAAAGGCCTGAGTATTTTCTTTATTTAAGCTACTATCATTTCTTGCTTAGATGTTTCTTAGGGGTCTTCTGTTTGCTTTTACTCCTTCCTCTGTGGTATCTTCTCTGCACAGAAACCAGAGGGATTTTTTTTTGAAATGGAAGTCAGTTCATGTCAAGTCCTTACTTAAAACTAGGTTCACATATATCCCCAGTCTGTTGTGTGACATGGCCTCACCTGTCCCCCTAGGGCCCACCTCTTGCCGCTGCTCCTGCCTTTAGCTTTCTCTCTTCAGGCCCCTGGCCATTTTTCAGTTCCTTCACCATCCTGTGCTCTTTCCTGCCTCTTTGCATAGGCTCACTCCTCAACCTGGAACATATTTTTCTCATGCTCTTCACTTAGGGAAAGGAGCAGGGCAACACCTGCTCCTCCTTGGGACTGCAACGCAAACTTTCTCAGGGACCGAAACGCAAACTTTCTTGGGGATGCTCCTTTCTGCCTCCTCTCTAAATTAGGTCCCTTGGTTTTACTGTCTTGCAGCACTCTGTTTTCTCCACCTTGCTCAATCTGCTGTGGTGATTTCACGTGTGTATGAGGTTTGGTTTTTCTGGGAGTCTGTCTCCCTCTGAGAATGTCAGCTGTGTAAGGACAGGCACCCTGTCTGCTCTGCCCACCATCATATTGCTTTTCCCTGCCCAGTGCCCAGCACACAACGGGCACTTGATGCAACAGTTCCGGTTAAACAAATGAAGATGTTTCCTGCCATGTCCCCAGGCTGCCCGAAACCGCCCTTTCCAGGCCTGAGCTAGAAAGAGCCCAGGAGAAGTAATCTGCCCCCGAAGCAGTTGTCAACCAGGAGGAATTCTAGAGCTCCTTTTCAGATCTCTAATCTCACTTAGCTCAGCCCTCAGGACATTTAAACCTTGATTTCATCATCTGTGAAAAAGGAGGGTAACTTGGGCTGCCTCTTAGGCTGGAGGTGAGATGTGGCAAAATTTGGAAGGACTTGGAAGAGTGGGGATATAAATGAAATGCTGCTTCTTCCCCATTTTACAAAAGTCCTTGATGGCTCTGGGGGTGACAGTTCTCCTATTGCACAGATGAGGATGCTGAGGACCAAAGAAGTTAAGCAGCTGGTCCAAGAGCACAGCAGCAGAGCTGGGCAGTAGATGGATGCTCTGCATGTCGTGTGAAATCTGGCTGCTTCCTCCACCAGGCAGTCATCAGGGGCTGGTCCTCCTGTCTGAAGAGCTGGGCTCTAGAAGGCCCTTGTGTGCTCCCAGGACCCAAGAGGAAGCAGGAGGAGCCCCTTTGGTTCCAAAAGAGCAGCCCTCCTGTCTCCCTCTCGTGCCATCGGTCCAGGTCCCCTTCTCGCAGCTTCCCGGAGACAGCACCATGGCCACCTCTGCAGAGGCAGTCCTAGATGACGAGGTTCTCTTCTTCCTGGGACCCCTGGGACACTGCTCAGTAACTGACCTATATTAATTGCAAGTGCTATTCGCTGTCTTGGTCCCCTCCCACCCAGCACGCGACCCCACCCTGCACAAACACCTCGATCCATCCAAGGACGTTGTAAAAATAAAATGATCACAACCTGGCCCTCCGGGAACCTCAGCTTTACAGCGTGTCCTGCTCTGAGGCGGATGGCATTTACAACCCAGTTTGAGGGAGAAAAGAAAGGAGAAAACACAGGGAGGAGCTGGGAGGGGGAGAGAGGGAGACAGAGGTTCACACATTTGAAAGCGTGAGAGTGGATGAGATGAGAAAGACGGATGAGAAACGGGCAAGGAAGAGGAAAAAGGCCAAGACTTGCCGAGAAGACAAATTAGCAAAAGAGATCCAGGGGAGGTAACAGGGTTAGAGGGACTAAAATGCGGAAAAGAACAAATGGAAGTCTTAGAAATAACAGTAAATGGATGCAACAGAGAAGAGAGAGAGTCCTGGAAGAAAGCTGGTGAAAGAGGAAGAATGGGATGAAGGGGACAAAGAAATGAAAAGCGAATGACATAGACCACCTGGGAAATCGCATTGGCTGTTTGTTGAAAATGGAAACAGAGAACATGAAACAGAATAAGAGTACACAAAACCTCAGGGCTGGATAGTTGGAGAGGAAGGGCTGGTTGACAAGATGGGAAGCAGGTTTTCAGTCAGAGCACCATTGCGTCCAAGTTGATAGGGGTGAGGCAGGTGAGCTCTGTTCTACATGGTTACAGGGGAGTTCAGTTCCTCTGTCTGCTGGTTCTACCACCCTGGAAGACAGGCTGGCAGACTAGGACCTGCTTATGTGAATAAAGTTTTATTGGGACACAACCACACCCTTTAGTTACATAGCTGCCATAGAGACTGGTTGGCCCACAAAACTTAAAATGCTTGCCCTCTAGCCTTCACGGAGAACATTTGCTGATTCTTGCTCTGGGGTTCTGTAGGCCTATGATGAGAATGGGGAAGATTTGTGGGGAGGTTTCTATAGGCCGAGCCTGGAAGTGCTGCACCTCGTTTTCTCCCACTTTCTATTGGTGACAGTCACGTGACCCCTCTGAGTTGCAAGGAGGCTGGGAAATATAGTCTTTCTGGTGCTCTGCTGCTACTAAGTTGCTTCAGTCGTGTCCGACTCTGCGCGACCCCATAGACGGCAGCCCACCAGGTTCCCCCGTCCCCGGGATTCTCCAGGCAAGCATACTGGAGTGGGTTGCCATTTCCTTCTCCAATGCATGAAAGTGAAAAGTAAAAGTGAAGTCGCTCAGTCGTGTCCGACTCCTAGTGACCCCATGGACTGCAGCCTACCAGGCTCCTCCGTCCATGGGATTCTCCAGGCAAGAGTACTGGAGTGGGTTGCCATTGCCTTCTGGTGCTCAGGAGGAAGATAAAGCAGGGTGGGTTTGGCACACAGCTTTGTGTCCCCTTTCCTCTTCGGCTTTCTTCCCTGCGTGTATCTCTCTCCATGGCCCCACCCTCCCATGAGACGATCAGTTCTCTGAGGGCAGGGACAGCGTCTGTGCATAGCACAGAATAGGTGTTCTAGAGACAGTGAAGAAAGGAATGAACCCGTCTTTCTTGCACGCTCCCGGAGCTCTTTGTAAATACCTCTGATCTGGCACTGACATCACTGTGTTTTACTCATTCTATGCCTGTTTCCCCACTCAGATTCCTCTCTCTACTCCAGTTTATTTTCCAGCATCTCCTGTACAGGAACCCCATGCTGGGCCCTAGGCATGTCTTTGTGAACAAAACAGACCCAGCCTGCGTCCTCAGGGAGCTTGCAGTTGAGTGGAAGAGACCAGAAATGAGCAGAGAATCAGAGAATTACAATCGTGCAACTAAATTTAAGATGACACCATTATTAAATGCCCTTAAAGAAGAGGTGAAGTGATTGCTCTGAGCACATCTCAGGGAGAGATTTGATATCATCCAATGGTCAGGGAGGGCTTCCCTGAGGAGTTGACGTTTGGGCTGTAACCTGAGGCAAAGGTACACATTAACCAGGTAGAAGAAGGATGAGCAGAGGAGTGTGCCAGGCAGGGAAAACAGCCTGGGCAAAGGCCCTGAGATTAGAGAGAGCTTTATGGCAGTCATGACAACAACAAAATGACATTAGTATTATTATAGCTCAGACTGAGTATCCACTATGTGCCAGGCACTATATTAAGCATTTTACACGTATTATGTCAGTTAGTTTGCACAATACCATGAGAGGGATATTTGAAAATTGCAGAAGACATGAATGCCCTGCTCAGATAGCTTCTGCCTACCCCAGGGAACCCGTGAGGACAGTTCTCATACTTGCTGGTAGCTTCTGTTGGTTTGACGTGCCAGAATCTGCACTTCCCAGGACTGCCCTCACCAACAACAGATGGGAATTGGAGAATAAATATCCCGGCATCCCCTCCCTTGGTGGGCAATTCCAAGGCAGCTGGAGACTGACTCTCAGAGGCTCCCAGGCGACTCGGAGGGCCCATGCCACAGGGGTACCCTCATCAATGTGCACTTCCTCAGCGTTTCTCCCTCCTTCTCTCACTGCCTCTCCCACACCATGTTTCTGAGGTCACCTCGAAAATAAGTACTTGCTCCTGAACATTTGTCCCCGTGGCTGTTTTTGGATTAACCAAAACTAAGACACTATTAAGTAGTCCATTTAATAGATGAATAAACTGAGGCACAGAAGAGTTGCAAACACAGAATTGAAAGAAGGTCTTTGAAACTGAAACACAAACAGTGTGGGGTGTGTGTGTGTCTGAGATGGGATATGATGGGACAAGTGAGACAGGTGTGCGGGCTAGGACAGGGATTTGGGTCATTAGCTTAGAGACATAGGAGGGCTTCAAAGGGCTTTATGCAGATGGGTGACATGTTCTGATTGATGCTGGAACTGTATCACCATGGTGATGGAGGCCAATCAGGTTTAGAGGGGCTCCAGCGGATGCCAGGGCAAGGGTGGGGGCTCTGGTGGTCATTCTGGGGGCACTGAGTTCTCTCATGGGTCTCTGGAGCTCTGGGGGACACCTTGAAGGCCAGGGAGTATCAGGGCATCAGACAGGGCTCTGTTGCCTGCACCTAGTCAGCAGCATTCGTTTCAGGGGAAACAACATGCTTAGTGTCTCAGCTCCACCCTCCCCATTCCCTTTCCCACCCACTTAGGTCACAGAGTCCCTCCTTGTCCCCACCCCCGGGACCTCTGTCAGCGAGGGTTTGGGCTGGAGCCCAGCACCCCTACAACCCAGCCAGGGCTGGCAGCTGCAGTGGAAAGGCCAGCCAGGCCTCCTGACTGGGCAGGCCCCGGAGGCCAGCACGTGGCCAGCCTGGTGCCGGCTGTTTCTGCCCCAGTGCCGTGTGTGGCCCGAGCCTGGCTGAGCAGATGGTGAGCGTGGTCTGAACGGGGTCGGAGGGTCTGCCGGTCCCATCTTGTTCATCTTTGCCTCCCCTGGGCCCCGCTGCCCTTGCTACTGTTCCAGAGAAGGCGACAAGCTTGACTGGCCAGGGGCACCGTGCAGCAGGGTGAGGTGTGAGGTGACATGGGCCAGGCGTCCAGCAGCGCTGGGTGTGTGGGACATGGATCCCGGGGCTCTGAGGCAGCTGACACAGGACTGGAGGGTGGGAGGGTGTCAGGAGAGAGTCGGGGAGGGGTGCGGGCCACCCTAGGGGAATGCCTGACCGCACAGGGAGGCCCTCACTGGGTGGCCTGTGGTGGCAGCAGGACCTCCCTCAGGGAGGTCAAGGGAACTCACATTTGAAGCCTTTCTGTGCGCCCGGTCCTGTCAATGTGACCTTGGGCTATTATCTGTCCCCCGACTCCTACCACTTCATAACCCCTACCTCCATCCTCCCTGTAGGGCCTTTCTCCAACTCCCAAAGCCCACAGTGTTTGTTTTTTTTTTAAACATTTTATTATGTATGGGGGAAGTGGGTGGCCATTCCCTTCTCCAGGAGATCGTCCTGACCCAGGGATCGAAACTGGGTCTCCTGAAGGCAGATTCTTTACCATCTGTGTCACCAGGGAAGCCCGTATTGGGGTATAGCTGATTAACAATCTGCAGTGTTTATTATGTGGATCAATTTCTCCAAGGCAGCTTCCCTGCCAGCTGTCCTCGGACATTCCTAGGCAGTGTCCTTCCTGGGTACCTACTTGCCCACCGGGCTGCTTCTTAGTGACCAAAAGAGCACAGGTTCTACGTGTGTTCCACTTTCTGACTGAACTTGAGCCATTGTCTTTACCTCTCTGAGCCTGTTTTCTCACCTGTAAAATAAGCCAGGTGAGAAGACTCTTGACAGCAAGTCTCTTGGACAGCAAGGAAATCAAACCAGTCAATCCTAGAGGAAATCAATCCTGAATACTCATTGGAAGGACTGAAGCTGAAGCTCCAATACTTTGGCCACCTGATGCGAAGAACTGAGTCATTGGAAAAGACCCTGATGCTGGGAAAGATTGAAGGCAGGAGGAGGAGGGGACGACAGAAGATGAGATGGTTGGACGGCATCATCAACTCAATGGACATGAGTTTGAGCAAGCTCCGGGAGACAGTGCAGGACAGAGAAGCCTGGCGTGCTGCAGTCCTTGGGGTCACAAAGAGTTGGACATGACTGAGTGACTGAAGAACAACAACAACAAAAATAAGCCAAAACACGCCCACCTGAAAAGGTGGTTTTGAGGATTAAGAGAGATGAAGGATAGGAGAGGCCAGGCACAGGGGAGGTGCGGGGAGGAGCTCCTCTGCTTCCCTCACCCCAGGTTGACAGTGGGGCTGGGATGAGCGTTTCACCTCCCTGGGCCTTGGTGTCCTCAGTCCTCAAATGGGCACACTCTGCCCGTTGTGGGTACATGGTATGTACCTACATGGTATGTAGGCTGCCTGGGGCTGTGCACTGCGCAGGCTGTGGGACAGGACATCCGATTCCTATATTATCTTTCCATCTATGCAATGAGAGCTTCAGGCAGAGGAATGTGCCTCTCCACCGCACCCCCCCCCCCCCGCCAATTATAGTCTGGGGGTCTTGGAGCCTCTCCTGCTCTTCATGGTTTTCTTTATCTCTGTCTTTCACCCCACTGGAGGCCTCTCTCAGGCCTGATTTTGCAGCCTGTAGATGGGCCTGGTGATGAGTCCATCCTGTGCAGAGCCCCAGGGCTGCCCAGGCCAAAAGGAAAGAGTGGGCACCCCTGCCTTAGCTCAAGGCCCATACCTGAACATCTGTTCCCCCATATCTGGTATCCTCCCATTCTCTTAGGGGTGAGAGTCTCCTCACGTGGAAACCTTGGAAGAGTGAGGGCCAAGAAGGAAGCTCTGCTGAGAAGGGCTAAGGGACTGGAATTGCTATTCCTCTCTGCCTTAGGACATTTGAACATGCTGCTCCCTCTGGTTGACATGCAATTTCCCTGTTTCACACCCAACTCCTACCCCTTCATATCTCTTCATATTTCAACAGACAGGTTTTTGCCAGACAACCTTCTCCCCAATCTAAAATAAGCCTCCTTTGCAGTCTTGTTCAGAGGGCTCTGGTCTTTTCCTTCAAGCAGCTTTTACAACTTGTTTGTTAATTTGCTTATTCTCTCTCTACCCTACTAGATTGTATGCTCCATGAGGTGAGCCTCATGTTTCCTGTTCAAACTAAAAAAAAAATGTGCATTTTTACTTAATTATTTGGCTGCACAGGGTCTTAGTTGCAGCATGTGGGATCTTTAGTTGCAGCATGTGAACTCTTAGTTGTGGCATGTGGGAACTAGTTCTCTGACCAGGGATTGAACCCCGGCCCTCTGCATTGGGAGTCTTAGCCACTGGACCACAGGGAAGTCTTCCTGTTCAGCCTTGAAGATCCTGCACCTAAAACAGGGCTTGGCACATGGTTGGTGCTCAAAAGACCAGGGCTGATTGAGATGCATCCACTCTGTGTCCAGAGTGTGTTGTTGAGCCCTTCTTGCCTGCCTGCTGGACAAGGAGAGCCAAAGAAGTTAGAACAGTGAAGACTCTTAGGGATCATTAGTCCAACCTTGTCATTACAGAAGCCTCTGGGCCAAAGGCCCTCTCAGTGAGAGAAAGAGGTGGACTTGAACCTTGGTCTCCTGGCCCCTCATCCATTCTCTATCCACTCTTCTCTGAGCCATGGCAAACCACTTCCCAGGGGTTATTTACAGGGGACCCAGGCTGCCCAGCCCTAGAGCTCCTTTGGAAGAAGGGTGGAGGGCAGGAGACTCAACTTCTTGTGATGACTCAGGATGGGGACCGTGTGGGCATGCTGTCACTTCTGTTGTGTCCGACTCTTTGCGACCCCATGGACTGTATCCCTCCAGGCTCCTCTGTCCATGGGATTTCCCAGGCAAAAATACTGGAGTGGGTTGCTATTTCCTTCTGCAGCAGATCTTCCCAACCCAGGGATCGAATTTGCATCTCTTATATCTCCTGCATTGGCAGGTGGATTCTTTACCACTAGTGTCACCGAATGGGGACCAAGAAACCAATTTAACAGTGAGGCCTGAACAGGGATTGCCCCACCATGGGCTGAGCATTTCAGAAGTTCCATCATATTCTGATTCCTTAGCAACCATTCAAGGGAGGTGATGTTACAGGGCCCGGAGCAGTGAAGTGACTTGCTCAAGGTTGCTCTGTGACAAGCTGCCCTAGTGGAGACCTGAACCCAGAGCTGTTTGACTCCAGAGCCTTGAACACCGTGGGCAGGTGCCTGGCCCCATGCTCTGCTTCTCGGAGTTGTTAACACCTTCTGCCTGTTAGAACAGGGAGCTGTTAGAGCAGATGAAAGGAGCCGGCTTGGAGGGACCCGAGCTTCCCCAAGGTGTATCCTGAGATTCATGGATCCCCAAAAGCAGCTATGGATGTTCCTGGAAAGCTGCATTCGAAACCAAGGTCACAGGCCTATTGTGTACTCCGTGGCAAAACTGGAATATTGCCTCGTCCTCCTGGGTTGCCTTGTGTGAAGGTTCGGTGAGAGGAAACAGGTTTGAAGGGGACTTGGGGAGTCCTGGCACAAAAAGGGGCTCACAGGGCTGTCTCCCCGCCAGGCCCTCCTCTTGGCTCCTGAGCCCCGGCACATTTGGGAGAGGGAGCTGCTGTTGGAATCTGGGGTGAGATATGGGGTAGACAAGGCTCATAGATGCCAAGAAGGCAGCCCAAGACCAGGGAAAGAGACATGAGTGGGAGGGAAGGCAGGTTCAAGACCTGATTCCTGCCAGCCAGGAGTCATGTTACATTCATGTGAAGTTGGGTGCAAAGCATTCGCTTCACAGAGGGGGTGCACAAAATAAGATGGTGACGTGTGTGAATTGCCTATACGTTGTTCACAAAGCTGCTTCTTGATCTTTGCTTGAAAACATCCTTCAATACCAGCAAGCATCCACCACGGTCTGGATACCATGTGCTGTTAATTTAAACACCATCTTGGGACTTCCCTGGTGGTTCAGTGGTTAAGCATCCTCAGGAGACATGGGTTCAACTCCTGGCCAGGGAACTAAGATCCCAAATGCCCCGGGGCAACTAAGCCAGTGGGTCACAGTTAGAGAGTCTGTGCACTGCGGTGAACAATCCCATATGATGCAACGAAGTTCTCTTATGCCAAAACTAAGACCTCACACAGCCAAATAAATAAATATTTTAAAAACTAGAAAAAATAAAATAAACACTATCTTACAATGAAACAGCACTCCAGGAAGTTCTGAACCATGAACCCACTGTAGTCCTGATGTCAGGATGCTCCATGCTGACAGTTGGAATGGCTTTGTCACTGAAGCTTGGCTAGTACTGACCCTTGAACAAGTCCTTCTTTGAGTGCTTATGCTCCATGTGGGAAGAGCACAGTGCAAACAGGAAGGGGAGAGTCAAAGGCAAGCAGAGCATCATGACCTCTGCCTACAAAGCAAATCTCTAATGTAACCCAGCCTGCAAGAGCCAGAACCAGCCTGGTCTCCATTTTTGCATGTAGAGCCAGGCCTCAAATGTGATCTTAATTTTAGTTCCTCTTCTCAAACCTGAAATAGATTGTAGGTTTTAAGCTACAGCAAAAAAGAAGAAGGAAAAGCAGGGTAAGAGCCTTCCTTGTCCTCCTCCTCTGCCCTTAGCAAGGGCAAGAATAGAAAGTATCCCCCCTCTACCCTTTGGGGATGGAGATCCTTGGCCCAAGCTGAATTCTGTAACCTTCAGAACGGGGTCCCTGGATTGTGCGCACAGTGGATGGAGCTCTTTCTTGGGATTTTCGGAAAATAGACAAGCACAGCTGGCCTGCAGTTTTGCTTTTTTTCCTTTTTCTTTTTTTTTCTGCTTTCAGCCGTGGCAGCCTGTTCCTGATTTCTCTGGAAAGGCAGCTCCTAATTAGAATGGATCGAAGAGTCTTTGCTCCAGCTTTGTTCTCAGTCTCGATGGAATCGTTGCTTTAGGACTTAATCTGCTGAGTCACCGGTGGGCTGGGACCCTTGCCTCCCTCTGCTGCTCTCAGGAGCAGGCGGGCTAGTCCCCGGGGAACACCAAGAACACCGTCTGCTTGCTCTCACTCCAGCCCTCTCCTCCTTTCTCCCTTTTTCTCCCCACCTGCTCTCTCCCCCCTTAATTTCCTTTCATTAACAACACAAGGCCTTCCAGGGTGCCAGTCCCTGCTGGTGGGAGTGTCAATTGGTAAAATTTCTCTGGAGGGCAATTTGTCAAATGCTATTAAAAGCCTTAAAAATAGTGCATAGGCTTTGACCTGGAAAGTCCCCTTCTAGGAATTTGTCCTGTAGAAATAATTGGACAGGGGTCCACGAGTATGTGCAAAAAGATGTTGCCCTCCGTGCTTTTCATGAGTGACAACTTGGAGACCTGGTCTCCAGCCACGGGGGGTCATTAAAAAGGATCATGTGATAACCAACTGGAAAAGAACCCTTTGGAGCTAATTGGAGAAATTTGAATCCTGACTGGGCATTAGGTGCTTGTGAGGAATGACTGTTAATTCTGTCAAGTGTGATAATGACCTTGAGATTGGTTTAGAGACACACAGCAGGAGGGTAGATATTTGGTTTATGTTATAGCAATAATAAGGGGCTTCCCTAATGGCTCAGACGGTAAAGAATCTGCCCACAATGCGGGAGACCTGGGTTCGATCCCTGTGTCAGGAAGATCCCCTGAGAATGGCTTGTAAGGGGGGATAAGGATGAAGCAATGGAGGCAAAATCTTACAGGTTCTGAATCTGGTGTATGGGTAAATGAGTGTCTGTTACACTGTTCTCTTTATTTTTGTGTCTAACGTTTTCACAATTTAAAAAGAAATAAAATGATCACATAAAACTATATTTTTTTTGGCCTGAAATGATGTCCACAGGATATTTTTAAGCGAAAAGAGAAACATTTCAAATAGCATATATGGCATTATCACATTTCTGGTTTAAAAAAACGCATGTATTTTTATAAGCAAAGGGAAGAGGACGGAAGTACACACACCAGAATGTTAATGGTGGCTATTTCTGGATAGAAGAAGTTGGGAGTAATTTCCATTTTCTTCTTTATACTTTTTAGTAGTTTCTGACTTTTTTTTTGCAGTAACCATACATTCCTTTTTTTTTTTTTTAACAAGTCTTTACTGAATTTGTTACAATATTGTTTCTGTTTTATGGCTTGGTTTTTTGGCTGCGAGGAATGTGGGATCTTAGCTTCCGGACCAGGGATCGAACCTGCATCCTCTGCATTGGAAGGTGAAGTCTTAACCACTGGACCACCAGGGAAGTTCCATACATTACTTTCATGCTCATAAAAAAGCCATTAAAGAAAGTTTGGAAATCACTTGTACTTTTTACATACCATGCCTTGTAGAAGGAGGTTTTACAGCTCTTAATCTGCACACAATAATAGGTAAGGTTGATGCTGTCATCCCCATTTGATAACAGGGAAACTAGCCAACAGAGAAGGTGAGTGCTGTGCCTACAGACACACAGCAGCAATTCTAATTCCATTCTTCTGAAACCAGTGCCCTTTCCACTAAACCCCAGATGCTTCTAGAGGACCCACAGCAGTATCCAATGTGCTTCCTGCCCGCTAGGAACTGACACTGTCTTTGGTCTCTTGGTCACTTGCCTCCATGCTCCATTCTGGAGGCACCCCGTCCACCCCTAGAACAGTTACATAATGGCTTTTTGTACAAAATAGTACAAAAATGCACTATTTTTCCCCTCACATCACAGGTAAAACTCAAACACTGGCTGTTCAATATTTTCTCCTAATGAGCCTTCCCAGTCCTCTTGCCTTTTTAGGATGGAAGCGAGCTCTCTGCTGCTGTCCTCTTCATATTTATCAGCTCTGTTTACTGGCAGAGCGGAAGAGTGAGCAGGCATTGTATACATAAATATCATAAAATCCACTGAGGGCTGACTGAGTTCTTAATCCTGGCTCCGTCACTAACTATTTGCAACCCAAAGAAGTCACTCTCTCTGTGTTTTCTCTGTCTCTAAAGTAAATAAAGGATAACACATTAAAAAAAAAAAATCAATTGGTGTTCTGAGGAAAGGGGGCGGGCGTGGGGGAAGACAGCTCCAAGTTGGGCTGAAAATATGAAGTTTTTATTAATGCTGGAGGTAGATAAAGCCTTGTGTCCATGTCTTCACCATCAGTTCTTGGCCAGAGTACTGGGACATCTCTGACCCGGTCTCCTTAAGAGTACTTCCTCTCCCACTCCCTCCTCCAGTTCCCCCAGGCTGATCTTTCTAAAGTGGAAATCCAGGTGAGTCAACTGTGTTAAAAACCTTCCAGTTTCCCACTTCCTTCTGGAAGAAGTCCAACTCCTCGGGTCTGTGTACAAATGCTCCATGCTCTTGTTCTGCCCTCCCCAACCTCTCAGCTGCTGGGTGCCCCTCACTCCTCTCTCGTGCTTCACACACCATTCCACAAGGGGGACCCCGCTTCATGCCTCAGGGCCTTTGCATGTGTGCTTCCCTTTTGCCAGGATGCTCTTCCCTGGCTGGCATCGAGTGTTTCCCTGCAAAGTCCCTGGAAACACTTCTTGCCCACAAGACTTGTGCTCCTTGAAAGCACAGCCTCAGCCATCCCCAGTATACAATAGAGCCCTGCACTAAGATGGATCCAGGTATGGGATCCAGGTGCAGAACCAAAGGCTTCTCTCTGCAGCTTCAGGAAGCACAAAACTCCTCCAAGAGATTTGGGTTGGCATGATTCTCAACTCCCGTCCTGGGCTCCACTAAATTTGTGCTGATTGTTATCTCTGTTTGGGACCGGAAATTTTTAATTTTCAGTATATCATTTTAAAATACATGTCCTGAGACTTCCCTAGTGATCCAGTGGTTAAGACTTCATGCTTCCATCACATGGGGCATGAGTTTGATCCCTGATCAGGGAACTAAGATCCCACAGCCAAAATGTGTTTTAAAAAAAAAAACCTAAAAAAGGCACATTTTTGCATCAGAATGCATGTATTTTAACTACAGTAGGTAGCCTCCTGTTCTCTGAGTCTCCTTGCAGAAGGCCATCTAACCAAGGCCTTTTTCCCAACCATAGGAAACTATGGGCTGGTGCTCATGTGTCAGTGTCAGGGTGTGAACCACTGGGCGCAGGGACACCCCCTGGGGCTGCCTCCCATCTCATCCACATCTGAATGGGGAACCCATCCATGGACTCAGCAGGCAAAGTGCCTGAGAACCCATGTTGGAACTAGGGTCTACATTTATAAATGATCACCCCAAAACACAGCAGGCCCCGCTGTTTCCACCCTCCAGGTACCTGGGCTTCTCTGCCCTCTTGGTAGGAACCCAAGCGATGGCAGCAGGCCACAAAAGTTACCATAGAGGGGTCAACCTCACAGAGCCAGAAGTGACTAGAAAGAGGCTGGGTGCCCGCCCCCAGCCCACTCCTCGCAGAAGGAAGGAAACTGTGGAAGGTAGGGAACATCTCAAAGACGCTGGGATAAGTGCTCAGCTCCTGTGCTCCTCCTTCACCATGGTGGGGGAACTGGCGCTGGTGCTTTGGGGCTCCACTGGGGTTCCGAAGTGAAATTCTGGCTCATCTTTCTCTCCTATGGCTTGTAGTTGATCCCAGGGCATACACTGAATCCCATTCATCTTCAGATCCCCCAGGAGTCCATGTATACAGCTAAGTCCCAGTGTCAGGCACCAGGTAAAGAAAGTGGAAAGTGGGCTTTCTACTTCTAAGGGACCCATGAACCAACCACACTGAGGGGGTGCCAGAGGCTCTGCCCTTGTTCAGATCTTGCTGAAAAGTCCCCTTCTCAGGGGGATCTTTTCTAGACTCCCTATTTCATATCGCCACCCCCTCCCTGGCATACCCTTTGTGCCCCCTGCTCTGTTATCATCCGTCGGACTTCAGGATTTCTCTGTTCAAGTGAACCTCTTTCTCATCCCACCAGAATGTAAGCTCCCTGAAGGCAGGGATTTTTGTTATACTCTCAAAGTCCCCAATACTTTGGCCATCTGATGTGACGAGCTGACTCTTTGGAAAAGACCCTGATGCTGAGAAAGATTGAGGGTGTGAGGAGAACGGGGCCACAGAGGATGAGATTGTTGGATGGCATCATCAACTCAATGCACGAGTTTGGGCAAACTCTGGGAGACAGTGAAGGACAGGGGAGCCTAGAGTGCTGCAGTCCGTGGGGTTACAGAGTTGGACATGACTGAGTGACCAAGCACAGCACAGCACATTTGATTGGGCAATCTCAAGTCAGTGGGCTCCAAAACGAACCCATCTTACTTTTTCTAATTGCTTCATCCTGACACGCTCTGCCAAGTCCCGCTTCCCACAGGGTCTTCATGTCGGGGGCTGGGGGGCGAGTAGGGGGGCATCCCAGCACATTTTGGGTTCTACCTGCTGAAATCTCCTGGGAGATGGGGTGCCTGGCTCCTTGGGGGCGGAGCCTCCTCTGTGGCTGACTTCTCCCCAGGAGGGGTCAGTCCTGCCAGCGGAACAGGCACCCCCTGCCAACTTCTTTGGTGGTGGGGGGAGCCAGAGGCCCTCTCCTGCAGAGGCCCTTTGCCTTTAGTGTCCCACCCTCTGTGTGGATCCCTACATGAGCCCTGGTGGGCCCTGAGCAGTGGAGGTGGGGCACTGGTTCCCCCTGCTGGCCGGCAGGCTTCTCCCCCTCTCGCCAGTCCCCCTGGAGGGAGCCCGCAGAAGTCTAGATGTGTGCCAAACTCCCCCAAGGACGCCCTCAACAGCCCATCCCTGCAGTTGGCACCAGGCTCCTGCAGCTCCGCAAGCGTGCAGCTGGGGAGCAAGATGTCAGCCTCCTCTTCTGGACAGCGTCCTGTCTAGATTTAGGATTCTCCTGGGGTGGGTGTCTCCTTTGCCTAGTTCTGGGGGTGGGGCAGAAGAGGGAGTGGTACCCATTCACCAACACCATCCACTCTCACTGCCTCCTCCTCTAAATGACTCAAGGTTCTAATGTAAACAGGAAAGAACAAGGAGTTGAGGGGCTGGAGTGGCTCCTGGCAGCAGGGCCAGTTCTGCCACCTCCAGGACACCCCTGAGGAAGCTGCCTGGCTCCAGCCTTCTGTGATCTCTTTAGGAAGTGGGTTTCTTAGCATCTTTGGTCACTGCTGTGGGTCCCCGTAATGAATTTTGGAGCAACTGGAAACGTCCTGTCCATGTCTCCTTGGTTGTTTATTGAAGATCTTCCCATCCTTGGAACACGGGCCAAGAGACCAACAGCTTGAAATGACCAGTGCCTAGAGAAATGTCCGGCACATTGCAGGCCTCTACCTTCTGAAAGGATGACTTGGTGGGAGGACAGTTGTGGCTACAGTGAGTTTGTGTTGCGAGGTAACAGGACGGGGAGGGAGGGGCCCGAGGTGGTGGGCACTGTGTCTGAGGCTCTTCACGTGCTATTCTGAAATGACCTTCAGGGGCAGCCTAGCAATCACTGCCTAGTGCTCCCAGTCAAGCTCAGGCGGACTCAGGAGAGGGTGGCCGCTGTGGGCCGGGCTCTGGAGTCCGTGATCCTGACTTCGGTTCCTCATTCGTAAAAGTGGGAAAAAGACTCCACGTTGTGAATATTAAATTAGCTACTATGTGTAACATGCTCAACTCATGTAGAGACATGGCAGGTCATAAACGGGAATGAGAGTAATTTCTATTCTCATCTCTCTCCCTGGGACAGACCCAGGTCTGTTTACCTGCAGAGCCAGTGCTTGGACATCTCCACTCCCACCCAGTGGGGGACTGAAGGAGGGCTATGACCCTCTCGGGCGCTGGGGCAGAAAGAAACCAAGACTCCGGGGTGAGGGTGACAGTTGGAGGTGGGCTGCGATGCCAGACCTCAGTCCGCAGCCCTGATGTAAGAGGCACTGAGGAATTTTCGTGGGTCTTTAATCAGGGGAGTGAAATGATGAAAGCGGTGTTTTAGGAAGATTAATCTGGCAGCAGAGACAGGATGGAAAACAGTCAAGCTCAGTGCAAAGAATTACGACTGCTGCCCGGCTTGCTGAGAGGCGGGGTCATTAAAGGAAAGTGGCCTCGTTCTCGGCTCCCTGGGTTCTCAGGGTTCCTGGCAGCTGGGAGGAGGCTGGGTCTTTATCAAGAAGAGGCATCCAGGGAGGCTGGCAGAGGGCACTATTTTGCCAGGGACAGTAGTCATCACCAGGGAGCTTCAGCATCCGGACAGCAGGCAGACAGACAGCAAAGCTGAGTCTGTTAGAACAAGGAGATGGCCATCAGCCCCCGGCCAGGCGGCAACTTCCAAGCTGAGCATTTTGACTGCAGCAAATTGTGGGTGGGCTCTTGCTGGGGGGTGCCCTCCGGGGAGGGCAGGATGCCCACTGTCTCAAGGGCCAGCTGCTACCACTGGAGGCTCCAGGGCTACTCTGGGAGCAGTGGCCAAAGTGTAAAATGGCTGCAGGGCTGCCCCGGCCAAGAACAAAACAAGCTGCTGCTTCTCCATTTTCTCATTTTATTTAAAGCTGTCACGATAGACTGGAAGTGCCAGGCAGCTCCATCTTCTCCCATCTTCCGAGGAGATGGAGCCCAGGGCCGGGTTCCATTGCAGGGAATGGTCTGGCAAGCCTCTCACACCAGCGCCTGGAAAACCTCTAGCTTCTCCCGGTACAGGTGGTGAAACTGCTTGGCCAGATAGTGGAAGGGGGCTTCGTAGTTTTCCATCTCCTTCTGGAGAGACAAGTTGAAGAAGGGTTGGTTGGCTTTAGGATTGTGGCAGACAGCTGGCATTCCCCATTCCTCCCTCCTGTCAGGTGCTCCGACCTCTGACCCAACCTCTTCTTCCCACCGCTCGGGGCCGCTACTACCGTTCTGCCCATTTTACAAGAAGGCAACTGAGACGCAGAGAGATTAAGATCACTTGCCGAAAGCCACACACTTTGCACGTGATGGAGCTGGGTCTGAACCTAGACCTGTTCCCACAGAGCCTGTGCTTTTAGCCACTCTCACTCTGTGTGACAGGACATCAAAATGAGACTCGTTCTTGCTTAGTTTTGCTTGAGGTCCCAGAGGTCAAAGCAAAACAACAGATGGCATGCTCTGGAGGGAGGACCAAGCGGGAGGGAGGTGGGGGAGTGCTGTGGTATTTCCCCCAGGATGAGATGTGGGCACTTCTCTTCTCCATCACCCTGGGATCAATGGGAGGGTCCCAAGAGAAGCCGACAGCCCAGGGACTTAGGAAGGTGCTGGACCCAGGCTTGGGAAGCACTGAGGTGAGGCTGGGGCCGGCTGTTTGGATGGCTGAGCAGAACAGGAAAGAACAGGGACAGCCTGCGCTACCTCCTCTGTCAAACTGGGGTTGCAGCCATGCTTCCCTGAACCAGCAGAGGGTCCTGCAGGAGCCCAATGTGAAGTGGTCCTAAAGGGACCCCGTGAGGACAGCCCCCAGGAGGGTGATGGGTTCCAACACCAAAGGATGGCCCGGAACTGAGGTTGCAGGAATGGTGAGCAGGTGTCACCTGTGAGGCAGGAGCTGCAGGTGAGACAGCGCCCCCTATGGGGGTAGGGAGGGCATCTCAGACACCTGGCAAGTCCAGAGGGGCCAGAACAGGTCCCAGCAAAGCGAGCTGGAGGCGAAGCACAGGTGTAGAAACACAGACGCAGGAGTCCAGTCCTGCTTCCCACAGCAGGCTCAGCGGGTGGAGCTGACTTTAAATCAAGAATTTTGACAGTCACTCAGGACTGGCCATTTTTATAACTGAAATAATGAATAATTTTGTGACTAAAGGTGCCCAAAGGATTTTTTATTATCTGAGAGATTAAAGTTCTGGAACTTGCCCTAGATTTTCTCCATCCCGTGGGAAGAACCGGCCCTATAGGGTGAGCATGACAAGCTCTGGGGGAAAGAAAATGATACTCTCTCCACTTAGTTATCGTTTGTCACTCTCTATGTGCGTGCCCAGGGGTATTAAAAAAAATTTTTTTTAAAGACATAAGTTTGCAGAAGAAAGAACCCACTACTTTCAAGACAGTAGCTCAAACTATGAATGCACGAGTACTTGTTTTCAGACAATCCCTGCCTGCTGGCAAAAGTGCAGCCTTGAGAAGAGACAATGAAATAGTCCCACTAAAATGGAAGGATTTCCAAACCAAAGGATGTAATGAGGTCATCAAGCTCAGTGCCTCTGTTTTACAGACAGTGGTCTGGGGTCCTAGGCGTGCAGTGGCCCAGCTGGCTTAGGCAGAGCCCAGTCTAGAATTCAGAGCCCCCAAGTATGAGAAGAGCAGCCTTTCCACACTGCCAGACAGGGTGACAGAAACAGGTATGTGAAACCAGAGCCTGCAGAGAAAGTTACTGGACTTTCCAGGAAGGCAAGTCCCTAGGTAGAGGAGACAAGTCACCAACAGAAGAACCAGAGGTGTCTGAGAGGACAGCTGGCAGCCCAGATAAGTGTCTATACTAAGTTCACAACCACCAAGGACCGGAAGGCGGTCACTCTCCAGCAAGACATAAGAGGAATAACTCAGTTGTATCTGCAAGGTGCTTTGGGTTGTACAGAGTGTAACATCCTAGGCAATGTCAAACAGCAAAACATTACCTCAGTTGAAAGTGTAGTTAAGTGTTGAATAGAAAGAGGAGGCCAGCAAAGCACACTCTCGAGAATTTCTAAATGAACCTGAAAGCTCTTAAAAGCTAGATCTTAGGGAAAACGCAATATAAAAAGTAGGGAATTCAATGGAGGCAAGCCTCTTTATACACATGGAGTGCTCCTGAAGTAGCAGATGTAAACAGAACCATTTTCCAAATGCACTAGGAGGGTTTACCAATGACAGGAGTCCTTTTGTTAGATGACAAATCATAGTCTCACGGACATCTTTGGACACCTGTAGAGCAGGCCTGCTTTGCATGAAGAATCCTTAGAGCAGGGTCAGACTAGTGCTTAATCTGACCTAGAATTCTCCCCCTAGAGACTCCCAAAGTGGGCTTGTGGGAGGCCAGAACCCCTTCTAGAAAGTTATCGAGCTGGGCAGGGCTGTGTTCTAGTTCTGGTTCTACTGCTTGTTAGCTGGGTGACCAGGGAAAGCTATGCAGTCTTTCTGAGTCTGTCACCAGTGAGATAAAGAGAGCAGCAGGGCTGTTGGAAGCCTAAATAGGCAATGTGTGCAAAACACCTGGCACACAGTAGGTGCTCAACAAACATCAGTTCCCTTCCTCTTTTCTTTCTGCAAGAGGAGCCATCCCTATCGATCTTTCTTGAACTTGCTTTCATTTAGTATTGCCCAACTTCTTAGAGCAGTAAACAATACATTAAAAAATGTTAACTTCTGCTTAAAGAAATGCTTTAAATTTTTTTGGTGTGAAAATGCCAAATATTGAGGGGTGTCAGGAAGTCAAAGAGGAACCACAAAGGACCCCAAATAGCCAAAGCAATCCTGAGAAAGAACAAAGTTGGAGGCATCGTAGTTCCTGTTCAAACCATACTGCAAAGCTACAGTAATCAAAACAATACAACACTAACATTAAAAACAGAAAGCAATGGAACAGAACTGAGAGCCTGGATATAACCATATACAGATATGGTCATCTAACATTTGACAGGGGAGTCAAGAATACTCAAAGAGGAAAAGATAGTCCCTTCAGTAAATAGTGCTGGGAAAACCAGATATTCACATGCAAAAGGATGAAACTAGAACCCTAATTGAATCACTCACAGAAATTAACTGAAAATAAATTAAAGACATGAACTTAAGACATGAAATCATACAATTCCTAGAAGAAAACATTGGGGAAAAGATCCTTGACACTGGCTTTGGCAATGATTTTATGAATATGACACCAAAAGCATAAGCGACAAAGGCACATATCAGTAAGTGGGACTACAGCAAACTAACAAGCATTTGCCCAGCCAAGGAAACCATCAGCAAAATGAAAAGGCAACTTGCAGAATGAAAGAACATATTTGCAAGCCACACATCGGATAAAGGGTTAACATCCAAAACACAAGGAATTTGTACAACTCAACAGCAAAAACATAAATACTAGGATGAAAAAATGGGCAAAGGATCAATAACAGATATTTTTCCAAAGAAGGTATTCAAAGGACCAACAAGTATATGAAAAGGTGCTCAACATTATTAACCATCGGGGAAATGCAAATTAACCACATTATGTCACCTCACACCTGTGAAGATGGCCATCATCAAAAAGACAAGAGATAACAAGTGTTGGTGATGATATGGAGAAATGGGAAGCCGTGTGCACTGTTGGTGGGTATGAAAACTGGTGTAGCCACTGTTGAAAACAGGATGGAGGTTCCTCAAAAATTAAAAATAGAATTGCCACATGATTCAGCAATCCCACTTCTGAGTCTGTAACCAAGGAAATGAAATCACTATCTTGGGAGAGATTTCTTCATCCACGACAACAGTCACGACATAGAAACAACGTAAGTGTACACTGATGAGTGGATAAAGGCAATGCGGTCCACACACAGAGGAATACTATTCACCCACAAAAAAGAAGGACATTCTGCCATTTGTGACAACGTGGATGAATCCTGAGGGTATTATGCTAAGTGAGATAAGCCAGACAAGAGAGACAAATATTGCTATGTTGTCACTTATAAGTGGAATCTAACAGAAGACAAACTTAGAAACAGAATAGATTGGTGGTTTGCCGGGGGCAGTGAGGGTGGGGGGAGGGGGAAGGGGTGATGGTGGTCAAAGGGTACAAAACCTCCAGTTTTAAAATGAGTATGTTGTGAAGATGGAATTATAAAGAAAAAAGAAACTCTAACAGCAGTAACTAACACAACATTTTAAAGCAAATACACTCCGATAAAAATAAAACAAAAAAAATGACCATGTAAGACAACTGTGGCTGCATTTGGTAAGAAGAGAGGAGGAGATGGGCTTGGCTAAGTCTCAAACGGCATTTGGTTGTATTTCCTTTTTAATTACAGCTTTCTCAACCGAGCTGCTGCTGGTACTTCTGTTGGCATCAGCTCAGGGGGGACTAGTTAACCTACACAGTTAATATCAAGTGCTGAACCACAGCCTCCTCAGATATCATTTATACCCGCCCATTTCAATCGTGTGGAGGCAAACACCTGACCAGAGTTTAAATGTCCAGTCCAGTGGCCTCTGGTGATGGAAGCTGGGAGTGAAGGTTAATTCCTGAGTTCTATCAAGAATTCCAGAGAACGTGGGATATTAGGGTGAGGAGGCAATTTCATGAACGTGAATGGAGGAGGAGGGAAAATGAAATATTGTTTGCTGTGGGTGGAAGAGTTACTGCTTTGCTCAAAGGCGTGCTGCATACAACATGGGCAACCCTCTATACAGTAAAAGCTCACTAACTGGAACTTCATTAATGTAGCATTTGTGATTACTGGACCAGAGGCAAGACTGACATTTACCTCTGTACAATCTAGGAATACAAAGATTTAGTGAGTAATAATAGTGTAAATGAGATTACTGGGGGGAATATTTATACTTAAAAAAAGCTAACATTGACAGAGCGTTTACTATGCCCCAGATTTTGTGCTAAGTGTTTTTATATTCACCATCTGACTTAATTCTCATATTTATTACTCAGTGAGGAATATATTTTATCATCCCTATTTAATAGGTGAGGAACTTGAGGGACAAACAGGTTAAATAACACTCAAGGGGCCCACAGATAGGGCTGCTATTCACCATCAGAGGACAGAGCACCCGACTTTACTTGCTACACGTTCCCTAAGGAAAGTATGCTGCTTTGGGGGTGTTTAAGAAGTTCACATCCAGGGACTTCCACAGTGGCCCAGTGGCTAAGACTCCACCTTGCAACGCAGGGGATGCAGGTTCGACCCCTGTTTAGGGATCTAAGATCCTATATGCCATGGGGCAACTAAACTTGCACCCTGCAACTACTGAGAGTCTGTGCACCACAACGGAAGATCCTGCATGACAATGCAACAAAGACCCCCACGTGCTGCAACTAAGACCCGATGCAGCTAAATAAAAAAAACAGTTCACCTCCACATAGGAATTGAACAGCAGCATCTGTCGAGTTTTGTAGATGCAACAAGAGTACCTGTAACCTAAGTGGAGTTTGAGCAGAAAACGACCTCAGGGCTATTTATTAAGTAGCCTACTGACTCTCTGCGACAACCAAAGAATCAGGGCCAGAGGTCACAGGGCCGGGAGTGAGGTCCAAGTGACCACTAGGGATGTTTCAGGCTGTGCCAGGTGTGGAAAGTCTCCCCAGCAGCCCCAGGAAGGGGTTAGCCCCTACTGGCTCTGAAGTGGATGTTTCTGGGTGGCTACTGCAGGGAGCAGTGTTCACTCGATTCCCTGCCATCATCGCACAAGTGTGCATTCAACTGGTGTAGCCTGGGTCACATGCCTGCACTCCGGCTGCAGGGAGGCTGGGAACTCAGAACTCCCCACACAGGAGGGGCTTCGCGTGACATTGTGAACACGCCAAAATCATGATATCATGTACTGAAAGTGCTGGGAACAAACCACTCTGTCCCACTTCCTGAGGGCTCCTGTGGCCTGGAGTCACTCTGGGGCTGCAGCAAGGTGGCGACTGGGAGCAGTGAGGGGAACCAGAAGGCGGGGGTCCCAGTCCTGGTGCAAGCCGTTATGAGTCACATGACCTTGGACCAGTCACGTCACCCCATCAGAACTGGGAAGTATGGGCCAGCTCCTGGATCAGGGGACTGATTCTGAGGGCCTATAAAATAATGTGCCAACAGCGCCATAACCATGATGCCTCCTCCAGACTTCCAGCAGCACTGTGACTGAACACAACACGCTTGTATTCCTTACTAACTGGGATCCAGCTTTTCCCAGGGCTGGCTGGCTGATCCACTTCATTGTAACACACGAGTGACTCTTGCTATATTGAGAGATCTCAGGCGAAGGATGTAACATCAGCTCCAAATCAGGCTCTGTGTATGGTGGGGTAACAACTCGATGCATGCAAGGTCACGTGAAAAACTGCTTCCAGCCGAGGCCCTGCTGCAGACTGGGCTATGGCGCAGGCGGCGGTACTTACCACGGATGTTTCAAAACATTCCAGGCCTTGGCCCAGTGCCCACGCCTGGGCCTGGGCCACATCCACCACTCGCCTGCCGGCCAGGTCTGTCTTGTTCCCCACCAGCACACCTACTTGAAAGAGACAATCGGAGCATTGCATTATAACCGTGGCTGTCTGGGAGGACAGCTGGAGAGAAAAAACAGCAAGCAGCCTACTTCTGAGGGGTGTGAAATGTCATCTGAGAGAGGCCGTCTGACCCCAGGTGGTGATTACCAGCAGACTCTGTGCTGGGCCCCAGGGGCTGAGGCAGAGTGGGCGGCACGCCCTTCCACCTGCAGTGTTTGTTCAGCCCCTTTTCTAGACCTCGAAGGTACCTGCCTGCCTTGTCTCTTTAAGGCTCTGAGTGCTGTGAAGGCGAGGACCAAACCAATGTGAGCATTTGCCATCATTCCTAGCGCATGGAGCAAACTTTCAAAACGGACATTAATACTAATCTGAGGGCTGGGCTCGGAGTCAGGGATGCAGAAGTAATTTAGTTCTGTTGCCAGTTGTATCTGCTGCAGCTAATTTTTGAGCCTGCCTCTGGAGATCGCTTTCCCTGGTCTCTAATGAGGAGAATTTGTTGATCTCACATAGGGATGAGAAATAAACTGATTGAGAGCATTCAGAAGTGACAGTGGGCCTTGCATGTTTCCTGGTGCCCCACATACAGGAGAAAATGAGGGCTGCTTCCCCGGGGTGAGCCTTCCAGAAACAACTCGCATTCATATCCTAACACCTTCTCCCTTAGTTTCTTTGAGCTGCCCCACAATCCTGCCAGATGGGCATCACCAGATCCATTTTACAGACTCAGAGGTGTGGCAACTCACTGAGGCTGCCAGGGCTCCTAAGGGGCAGAGCCAGGGTACAGTCCAGATTGCCACACTCAAAGCCCAGAGCAACTTGTTTTTGCACCCACAGGTACCTCTGTAGTGACCTTGTGCTCTTGAACTCGAAGGACAGAGGAGCTGCTGGAAACCCTGGATGCCTACAGCTCTTACCTGGGAGGGTGGTCCCTGGAATCTGCGACCGAGCCTTCTCCAGCCACTTGCTGCAGTTGGTGAAGGACTGCTCGTTCGTCACATCGTAGACAAGACACAAGACATTGGGACTCTCCCACTAGGCAAGGGGGACAGGATGCGTACACGTCATTGACGGCGAAAAGTGACTTCTCGGTGGGGAGGCAATGTGGCCTTCTAAGGGAAGGGACACGTGGGTGGAGGGAAATGAAAAATCCTAAAGGGGATATGAGTCAGAAAACTGAGCCACACCCATGGACGAAAATGATTCAACCACAGGAATGAATGGGAAGGCCTAGGCACAGTGATCATGATGGCGAGAGCTCGAATCCACGCCAGGCTCTCTGCTGGGCATTTTCTGTGCGTCACTGTGAAACCTCCCAACTCTGCAGGGCTGGTCTGAAGATCTCTACCGTGTAGCTGAAGGTACTGAGTTCAGAGTGGGTAACTGACTTGCCCAGGTCACATGGGATTCAAACACCAGGATGGAGCTGATGCCTTTCTCTACCCAGAAACGCTTTGTCTGCCCCGGTTCCATGAACTCATTCTGCTACTTGTTCTCATCGAGGGCCTACTCTTTTGCAAGTTGATATGCTTTTCTGCTCTGCAGGCCTGAAAGCGCATCCTTCTTTTTCATTAGCCAGTCGCTGGAAGCTGGTTTGCTTACATCTTCTTAATAAGGGTCGGCTTTTTAAAATGCAAAGGGTACGTTCTGCTTCTCTAGCAGTGTGTCAGCCCTAATCCAAACCAGATGGGCCACTGGACAGGGTTCATGGTCCCAATTAAGAACCAAGGCTAAGCTCTCAGGAGCCAGCACCTTCAGGGGCTGCTCAGAGTCGTGGGCCATCCTGCTGCCTGGCACAGGCTGTGGGACTGCACTGATACTTGTCCTGGTCTCTGGGGACCCCCATTCTGCACAATTAGAGCCCAGTTTATTTCTAGGGTGTTGTCACCTCCCAGGGTGTGAGGGAGAAGCCTTTTCCTTTTAGCTGTCCTTGGAAGGTCAGCCTGGAATTGGCTCTGCGGGCCTCCAGGATGGGAAGAACTTAGACTAAATTGATGATGCCCTTACACCTTCACTCCACAGACTAACTCAAGAACTCTAGCTGAAGCCACACTGACCACCTCTGTGTGCACGCAGGAGAAACCTTCTTCCTCCAGGCCTCAGTAAGCGGACCTAGGATGGGCAGCAGGAGGCCCTGACTTCCCCAGACACATAATCCCCTCTGCCAGGCAGTGTCAGCCATTATGTAGGCATGTGGTAAAACACCAAGAACTTATGCATGAGGCCAGCCCTGTGTGAAATTACCATCACTAAATCTATTTCTCTTAGACAAAAAAAGGAAAAAAAAAGGAGGGGGGCAGCAACAATTTCTATTAAAATGTAGCTGTTCTTGGAAAGGCAGGGGCTCTGGAGATCTCAAACCTTCTAATTAGCTCACTAGCCCAGATTAGTGGAACTGTTACCTTGGAAGGTACAGCAAACTGGATTCTAAGAAGAAGGCTGGGCTGGCTGGAGGAGCCTGGGCAGCAGGGACGGGTCCCAGAGCAAACCTAGATGGGGTGGGCTTGCAAATATGGGCACAATAAAGGACAGAAATGGTATGGACCTAACAGAAGCAGAAGATATTAAGAAGAGGTGGCAAGATACACAGAAGAACTATACAAAAAAGATCTTCACAACCCAGATAATCATGATGGTGTGATTACCAACCTAGAGCCAGACATCCTGGAATGCAGTCAAGTGGGGCCTTAGGAAGCATCACTACGAACAAAGCTAGTGGAGGTGATAGAATTCCAGTTGAGCTATTTCAAATCCTAAAAGATGATGCTTTGAAAGTGCTGCACTGAATATGCCAGCAAATTTGGAAAACTCAGCAGTGGCCACAGGACTGGAAAAAGTCAGTTTTCATTCCAATCCCAAAGAAAGACAATGCCAAAGAATGCTCAAACTACCGCCCAATTGCACTCATCTCACACACTAGCAAAGTAATGCTCAAAATTCTCCAAGCAAGGCTTCAACAGTAGGTGAACGATGAACTTCCAGATGTTCAAGCTGGATTTAGAAAAGGCAGAGAAATCAGATATCAAATTGCCAACATCCGTTGGATCATCGAAAAAGCAAGAGAGTTCCAGAAAGACATCTACTTCTGCTTTATTGACTATGCCAAAGCCTTTGACTGTGTGGACCACAAAAAACTGTGGAAAATTCTTAAAGAGATGGGAATACCAGACCACTTGACCTGCCTCCTGAGAAATCTGTGTGAAGGTCAGGAAGCAACAGTTAGAACTAGACATGGAACAACAGACTGGTTCCAAATAGGGAAAGGAGTACGTCAAGGCTGTATATTGTCACCCTGTTTATTAAACTTCTATGCAGAGTACATCATGAGAAACACTGGGCTGGATGAAGCACAAGCTGGAATCAAGATTGCTGGGAGAAATATCAATAACCTCAGATATGCAGACGGCACCACTCTTATGGCAGAAAGCGAAGAGGAACTGAAGAGCCTCTTGATGAAAGTGAAAGAGGAGAGTGAAAAAGTTGGCTTAAAACTCAACATTCAGAAAACGAAGATCATGGCATCTGTTCCCATCACTTCATGGCAAATAGGGAAACAATGGAAACAGTGACAGACTTTATTTTTTTGGACTCTAAAACCACTGCAGATGGTGACTACAGCCATGAAATTAAAAGACGCTTGCTCCTTGGAAGAAACGTTATGACCAACCTAGACAGCATATTAAAAAGCAGAGACATTAGTTTGCCAACAAATTTCTGTCTAGTCAAAGCTATGGTTTTTCCAGTAGTCATGTATGGATGTGAGAGTTGGACTATAAAGAAAGCTGAGCGCTGAAGAATTGATGCTTTTGAACTGTGGTGTCGGAGAAGACTGTTGAGAGTCCCTTGGACTACAAGGAGATCCAATTAGTCCATCCTAAAGGAAATCAGTGCTGAATATTCATTGGAAGGATTGATGCTGAAGCTGAAACTCTAATATTTGGCCATCTGATGCAAAGAACTGACTCATCTGAAAAGACCCTGATGCTGGGAAAGATTGAAGGTGGGAGGAAAAGGGGATGACAGAGGATGAGATGGCTGGATGGCATCACTGACTCAATGGACATGAGTTTCAGTAAACTCTGGGAGTTGGCGATGGACAGGGAGGCCTGGCATGCTGCAGTCCATGGGGTCGCAAAGAGTCGACACAACTGAGTGACTGAACTGGAAGGTGAGCCATGCTATGGGACCTTGAGGGCACCCCCTAGTGGAGAAGGAAATCTTTGCTACAGACCTAGGACTCTTGCCTGGAGAATCCCATGGACGGAGGAGCCTGGTGGGCTGCAGTCCATGGGGTCGCTAGGAGTTGGACACGACTGAGTGACTTCCCTTTCACTTTTCACTTTCATGCACTGGTGAAGGAAATGGCAACCCACTCCAGTATTCTTGCCTGGAGAATTCCAAGGACGGGGGAGCCTGGTGGGCTGCCGTCTATGGGGTCGCACAGAGTCGGACACGACTGAAGCGACTTAGCAGCAGCAGCAGCAGGAGGTGGCATGCATGCTAAGCTGCTTCAGTTGTGTCCGACTCTGTGACCCCATGGGGACTGTATCCTGCCAGGCTCCTCTGTCCATGGGATTCTCCAGGCAAGAATACTGTAGTGGGTTGCCGTGCCCTCCTCCAGGGGATCTTCCCCAGCCAGGGATCGAACCTGCGTCTCTTAAGTCTCCTGCATTCGCAGGCAGGCTCTTTACCACTAGTGCAGGAGGAAGATTGAAAAAAACATCCCTAGGAGGGGGGTGCCTAAGAGAAGAGAGTCACCAGAGCCGGAGACTACTCTGGCACACTGGGAGCCCAGCTAGTCCGGAGTTGGGGGGAGGGGCAATCACAAATCACATGCAAAAGCTCCTCCTACCTGCCAAGGGGCCACAAGCCCCAAGGCTGGGAGGAATGACCCTTAAAGAATGTTGCCATGGTCACCTCTCCTGGGAACTGGAGTGCAGAGGGCATTGTTAAGGGGCAAATCTTTGGAGGGAGGCAGAGGTTAGAAAAAAGACTGAATGCTACTTGCCAATTTGTCCAGCATTTCAGAAAACAGCTCTTTGCCGGCCGAGTCAAAAATGAAGAGTTCCTGGAATCAGAAAGGGAGGTCTCAGAAAGTTGAGGAAACCCCTGGCTGCACACTCGGATAGGACTCCCGCTCACCTCCAGGGTGATCCAGGCATGCACATGTGCACATATATTTATCTCTTGCCCTAGGCAGGCAGAAGAGGATGGGAAGAGGAACGAACTCAGGTACAACTGTTTCCCACCCCAAGCAGCCCCTTCTGGGTGGTGTCTCACCTCTTCTAACCCCGAGCGCAAAACACTGAGGAACAAGCTGACTCCCCACCTGGCAGAACAGAATGCTAAACAGGCTGACAAGTGCTCTGGTTTCCAAAAGGTCATTCTGCACTTTGTTAACCAAATTGATTTTCAAATCTTGAAAAACGATCCTGTTTAAAGGAGGTCACGGAGGAGGCCTGGGGAAGGCATTTAAAGTAGGACAGTCTGTCAGGGTTCTGGACAGCTGAGGCTTGATGCTGGCGGAGGGCTCAGGATGACCCTTCCTGCCCGTGTCCCAACCTTCGCCGGCCCAGGTGAGAGCCCCTCCCCGTTGCTGCCATTCCAGGAAGTCTCCCCCAGTGGCCCTGTAGGTGACCAGCACACGCTGTCTGAAGGTCAGCATCATCCTCCGCTTTGCACATTGGCGATAGCGGCGTTCATCTTATCCTTTCTCACTGCATCCCGGGTACTTAAAATTGCTTTTTGTTCACGGACTGCTTTGACAATCTGGCAATTCTTAAATGTTCTCTCCAGGAAAGTTCATGCAAACATTGCTGTTTGGTTGCTAAGTCGTGTCTGACTCTTCTGTGACCCCATGGACTGTAGCCCTCCAGGCTCCTCTGTCCATGGGATTCCCCAGGCAAGAATACTGGAGGGGGTTGCCATTTCCTTCCCCAGGGGATCTTTATGACCCAGGGATCTCCTGCATTGGCAGGCTGATTCTTTACCACTGAGCCATGAGGGAAGCCCACAGGCAAACATAACAGCTTGGAATTCAATTTCAAGGGTTGAGCTTTTCCACAGAGAGATGCGGGTTAGGAACCTTGATACTCAGGAAGTTCTGAGGGTGAGGTCCAGAGTCCAGTCTTCCTCATTTCCTCTTCTTTTTCTCTATAGATTTTATTAATTGAATATAGACTTCTATCTATTTATTAATAACATAATATATGGCACCCCTAGTCAGCAAATACTGTTACAAAATATCCCCCCACTTTTGCTAACTGAAAATTAGGATATTGCTTTATTCTTTTCTTCAAATCAGTACAAAACTATGGTGTGGTAGAGACAGTCATATAATTAGGCCCTGGTTGTTAACTCAATGGACATGAGTTTGAGCAAACTCCGGGAGATAGTGAAGGACAGGGAAGCCTGGCGTGCTGCAGTCCACGGGGTTGCAAAGAGTCGGACAGGATTGAGTGACTGAACAACAACAATTAACTGTTTCAGGAGGGAACCTGACCACGGCAATGCCACAGCTAAAATATGTACATCTGAGTTCCCAGTCTTCTTTTCTTTCGGCAATTGTTGGCCTCACCTGCTCTTCTTCATCCCTTCCCGACAGTGCTTTCCATGCTCCCCTCGTTCTGTTCCCAAATGCTCAGACAAGTCTAGACCAAGTCCTAGTCCACTATTAGGTAGCTGCTCCACCCTGGACATGGTCCTCTTTCCTTCCCCCACCTGGACACTGAGCATGCCCAGAGATCCTTCCTCTCCTAGTCCTTGACCACCTCTCCTAGTCAAGGACCACTGCTAAGTTTCCAGCCTTATCAAAATCAAGCAAGATAAAACCTCCAGCACAGGTTGGCACAGGCACACCAAGACCTAAATGGTGACTCAAAGTAATCAGGGGTTCATTACGCTGTATTTGTAATAAATTAGCACTGCACTTTCTGCCTGCCCACCCCCGCCAACTGTGGGTTACACTTTGGTGCTTATAGGTAGGCCACCTGTGCACGAGGAGAAAAATTCTAGAACCTAAAGCTGTCAATCAACTTGTCAGTCAGATGATGCAGGGCACAGGGAGGGACCACCGCTCTAAAGACCCCAACCGTACCCCACTGTGGGGCTGCTTCTGATTTCCGAACAACCTGTTCTTTCTCAAGAGGATACTCTTTTTTTTTTTTTTTTTTGTTCTACCAGTTTATTGCTACCAACCCATCTCCCTCCACCTTCATGCACGCGTGCTCAGTCATGTAACCCCATGGACTGCAGCCCACCAGGCTCCTCTGTCCATGGACTTTTCCAGGCAAGAATACTGGAGTGGGTTGCCATTTCCTTCTCCAAGGAGGATACTCTTGTTTTGCTTAATAAAACTATTGCTACTTAAAACTGTTCTATGTCAAAGACAAATATCATATGATATCGCTTACATGTGGAATATAAAAAATGGGTACAAATGAACTTATCCTCAAAACAGAAATCAAGTTACAGACAGAAAACAAACTAATGGCTACCAGGAGGCAAGCAGGACGAGGGATAAATTGGAAGATTGGAATTGACACATACACACTATTATATATAAAATAGATAACTAATAAGGAATATGGAGAAGGCAATGGCACCCCACTCCAGTACTCTTGCCTGGAAAATCCCATGGACAGAGGAGCCTGGTAGGCTGCAACCCATGGGGTCGCTAAGAGTCGGACACGACTGAGCGACTTCACTTTCACTTTTCCCTTTCATGCACTGGAGAAGGAAATGGCAACCCATTCCAGTATTCTTGCCTGGAGAATCCCAGGGACGGCGGAGCCTGGTGGGCTGCCGTCTATGGGGTCGCATAGAGTCGGACACGACTGAAGCGACTTAGCAGCAGCAGCAATAAGGAATAACTAATAACTAATAACTACTGTATAGCACAGAGAACTCTACTCAATAGTCTGTAATGGCCCATTGGAAAAATAATCTGAAAGAGTGTATATATATATATAAATAAATAACACACACACACACATATACATAGGGGGCTTCCCTGGTGGCTCAGATGGTAAAGAATCTGCCCGCAATGCAGGAGACCTGGGTTTGATCCCTAGGTTAGGAAGATCCCTTGGAGAAGGGCATGGCAACCCACTCCAGTATTCTTGCCTGAAGAATTCCAAGGACAGAGGAGCCTGGAGGGCTACAGTCCATGGGGTCACAAAGACTTGGACACAACTGAGCAACTACTGAGATATATATATACATATATATATATACACACATCTGATTCACTTTGCTGTACACCTGAAACTAACACAACTTTATCAACCACATCCAATTAAAAAAAAAAAAAAAGCTGCCCCATGTCTCTCGACTGAAGTCTTTCCCCCGGAAGGCGAGAGCTAGGAAATCGCTGTTTCCCAGGGATAGCGCTGCCTCTCTCCCAGGGAGGAGGACAGTGACCCCCGGAGTCCTCAGACAGAGCTGGGGCAGCACTGAGCTCCCTCGGAGGAGCAAGGGGACCACTCACCACACTGTCCCCCGTGTCAGGGACTGGCACTGTCTTCACCACCAGATCCACCCCTGTTGTCTGTGGAGGAAAAGGAAGAACACATACGTCAGGGGGCCCCAAGGGGTGTACTGTCAGGAAGAGCACCCCACCCTGGGAGGCGTGTCCCCAGCTCCAGTGTCTGTTCTGGACTCACTTCTTGTGCAGAAGTCAGAGAGGACCTAGTCTCATCCAACCCCCTGCCCACGAGCGAGCTGTATGTGGTGACCAGCTGACCACAGGCTAGTCTGCTCCATACGGCTCCGCACCCCGTGGCTTGTGGCTATTCGTCAGGTCTCTGAGGGCCTCTTAAGGACATTGGGAAAGTCACTCCCTCAGGGTTATCTGATCACTTCTCTTTAAGCCTCTGCCAGGCCTACGACACCCACGTCTCACCAGGGTGTAGTTCTTCTGGAAATGGGCCCCGTCGCTGCGGAAGAGCTGCGCCAGGGCGGTCTTGCCCACGGTGGGGTCTCCTGTGAGGTTAGAGTAGAAGAAAAACACTGCTTTTACACTAATCTGACTCAAGGATCTCCCCCTCCAGAAACTTAGTCTAGAAACCGAAAAACTTCAATGAGTTCTCAGAGAAAACGTGCCTGATTCTCATGGGAAATTGCCCTGAGGTCGCTGGCAGGGTAATGAGACCCATTTTCCAAATCAGCGTCATTTCTTCCGGGCTAATCCTTTCATCTACAAAAACTGACCCAGAAGGTGACAGTCGAAGGAGGGCTTCTGAGCACTGGAAACAGAACCAAGACTCTTCCACTGAAACATACCTGATGGGGAAAACCTGTTCCTTACAAACTTGAATTTACTTTGAAGTCTTGAAGGTAAAAAGCTTCCCAGGTGGCGCTAGTGGTAAAGAACCCACCTGCCAAGGCAGGAGATGTTAAGAGACATGGGTTCAATCCCTGGGTCAGGAAGATTCCCTGGAGGAGGGCATGGCAACCCTCTCCAGTATTCTTGCCTGGAGAATCCCATGGACAGAAGAGCCTGGTGGGCTACAGTCCAAAGGGTCACAAAGAGTTGGACACAACTGAAGTGACTTAACATACTTGAAGGCAAGGAGGTATGACCAGGCACAGATTTATGGGTTCAGGTGACTAACTGAACCACTTTGAGCTTAGAGCATTCATCCTTAGAATACTGCATAATTACTGGGGGGCAGAGGGGGGCAGAATTACGTGGGACCATATTTATGACAAAGAGTCAGGGACTATATGTGCCACCTGAAACCCATTTCCAAAGGACATTTTCTACCTCCACTTCCTGGTTCCCATTTGCAACCACTGTGGACCCATCTTCCCAGGGCCTCTCCTTCAAGTCTACTGGCAACAGCCACTGGTTCCTCTAAGCCCATCTTACACCTACCGGGTCCATCTCCTCAGCTTTCCTTTGTCAGTGGACAGCCCCATAAATTGGTACCTCCAAACTCAAAGTTAATGTCATATTTTCAGTCTGAGACCTGGACCTTTCACAAGGCAGCAGGGGCAATTTGTTCTGGAGTTCCTCCTGGGCCCCCAGGGGTGCTGGAGACTCTCAGGGCTCATCCTTCATTCCCCTGCGCCCTCCCAACATCCCCACTGGTGGCTCTGCATGGTCTCCTTTGATACCACGCTGTTTTCTTTGGTAAGATCTTTTCCACCTTGAGCTTCACACTGACTCTCCCTCCATCACCCAGCACCTTGGCAGAACACCTGTCTCCTGCTTTCTCACCTCTCTGATCCTCAGCAAAATCACCATCAAGCTCACAGCCTTCTTAGTTGCATCCTTTGATGTCATCTCCTCACCTTAATCCAGATCATGGGCAGCTCAATGTGCCTTTTACTTGACTCCTTGATAGCCTGCTGCTCTGTTCACTTTTCAGTTTTGACTTTTGTCACCTCATGTGAGACAATTACTTGAGTACTCGTGACATTTCATTTCACATTGACTTCTCCGGGTCTGAATGAGCTACTCAGGTCTTGCATTTCTACCTGCCACCACCTCTTAGAAGGGAAACATGGGTTGAGCTTCCATTATGGGCCCACTCATACAGTCTCATTCACTCCTTCCCAGGCCCCTTACTTGACAGATGAAGATACTGAAACTCAGAGAGCTAAGTAATCTGCCTAAAATTCCAGTAGCACACTCTTTACACCAGTCCACCCCTCTCCTAGAGCTCAGGGATCCTTCTGGCCCATTTCTAAACTGCCCCTGCGGGTCCTCATCCCCGCAGCCTTTAAGGAGATGACTGTATCCACCCTCCCGACTTCAATTTTGCTTCTGCATCCAGTTGGAAATTGGCTCCTCCCACTTGTGAAATTCCCCACAGATTTGTTCTGGTTAATTTCATATATCTTGCTTCCGACTGTCAGTCAGAGTCCCCCACACTTCTGGAAAACCTCCGTTGTTGGCTAAGGAAGGCTCTGAGCATGCGCAGGAAGGGGAGCTGGCCGATAAACACGTCTGCAGAGCAAGATGACAGGTGCAAGTTCAAATAGTGCAAGCTGAGAACCAAGGTGTCTGAGGGCGCAGGGAAGAGAGAAGCTGATGAGGGTTTTCGTCAGCAGGGAGGACTTCCCTGGAGGAGGCTGAGCCCAGGGGTGACGGTGGGGACAGGGGATGATGGATGCACTGCTTGATGGAGAGGGTGCCATCTGCAAGGTCACCTGTGACCTCATAATTGCCAAGTTCAGTGGTTTTCCCTCAGTTCTCATGTTCCTCAACGTCTCTGAAAGATGTCAGCTTGAAGGAGCACCCCTCCTTCCACGGCCCTCTGGCCGGGCTGATCCTGCACCGGCTAAGTCCTCCCGCTGCTCCACCTGCTCTTCCCCCCGCCCCCCAATATGTGGACATTCTTGTATGTCCATCCTTGGTCCCCATCCACTCTGTCCCACTTACTCTCACTACCTTTGCTGTCACTTCACGTGCCATGATCCTTCCCCCAAGCTTTGTGTTTCCAACAACCTGTGGGTGTCTCCACTGCAACATGGGGCCTTCACCCAATCTTAAGTGTGTTCACAGACACGCTGGGGCTGGAGCAGTCCTGTCCACCTGTCTCACTTGTTCTGTTTACCATTCACTCTCGCTGTCCCCAGAGTTCACCCACAGTCGCCTCTGAAGTCTCCACCTCCTTCCTCCCATGCCCAGGCAGCCTCCTCTTTATTCCTTACATCCTTCGCTGGGTCTCCTGTCCGAATTTCCTTTGTTGTCACGGCTGACACTGCCCTATTTACCTTGAACTTCAACTGGGTCTCCTGTCTCAGCCCCAAACCCACTAGTCCGTGCTCTGACTTGTGATGCTGGGGCTGGGGCTCTGCACACACATTTCTCTGTCTCCCAGGGGCTTCCTGTCTGGCTCCGCCCACTTGAGTTCAAGAACTCTTCCAATGTGGAAGGCTGGTGGGGGGCGGGGAGGAAGAGGAACTTGCTCCTTCTCCTCTGCTTGCAGTTTCTCTCAGCAGTCTCCTAGCGATGGCCTTCACCCCAGCAGCAGAAGTCAGCTGCTGCCTCCAGTTGTATTGTTTGTGGTTCTGCACTTCTGGGCCAGCCTGAGCACAATCTCTCAGAGACACTAACACTGGTGGGTAGGGTCCCCTCCTCAGAGATCTGCAGCTCAATTCCGAGGGCCCTTCTGAGCCTCGGGGTTCTGATACCCAGCCATCTTCCCTCTGTTCCTGCAGCCCTGGGGTGAGGCTCCTTCCTGCAGTTCCTCTCTGAGTTGCCTCACTGTTCCCATTTGTCTTCCCAGCCCTCCAGTACGTGTTTAATGAACATCCCATGCTAAATCCTCACCATCTAGATACTGACCGTAGTTTCAGCTTTTTGCCTGGACCCTGCCTCAGGTAGCACTCTGTACTAGAAGTGATCTTAAGACATAGCTGTTTGGGATGGTCTGGAATTGGTTTAGTGGTTTCTTGCCCTAAACACGGGACTGAGCTCCTGGCTAGCGGGCAATGGGTCCTAGTGATCTGTGGCAAGGGCTGACATCACACACTGGGTACCACCCCAGCCGGGCAGTGTCCCCTCCTTGGAAATCTGGATCCTAGCTCGGGCGTGGGGGAGGTTCTTCTTCTAGCTTCTGACAGCCCTGATCTCTACCTACCCCTTCAGTGTCATGACAATGTTGTCTCCTGGGTTTTTCAGTTCTCTGGCACCCGATGAACCAATTCCATATATTAAAACTTCTCTGCTGAAATGCCTAATGTATCTTCTGTTTTCTTGACTAGGTCTGGACTGCAAAAACTTCCCAGTTGGCCCTATTTCATTTTTGTTTTTTCTTGCTGCTGTTCTTTTGCCCTGAGCTCAGCATCGACAGACAGACCTTCAGAAAACAGAGCTTTCCCCTGGTGATGTGCTCACAGAGCCTGTCCAAGGACACTTTCCACTGTGTACCCTTCTCCACCTTCCAACCCTGTCTCCGACTATCCCTTACACAAGATCTGGGCTCTACCCTCCTAGTCTCTTGCTTCCTGAAAATTCCTCGAAGAAAACCTCCTTCCAGGTCTCCCTAATACAAATCTTAATCCCACTCAATTCTCTGCCAGGCAAAGCTCAAAGAATGACCTTCTGATGACCAGCCTCTGAAGGTCATCTCTCTCTCCTCCATCTTTACTTGCCTGGCTACTGTGGCTCACTGCTGGTGGCATGAGACTTGTCAGAGCAACCTTTCCGGGAGGCACGATTATCATCCCCATGTCAGTCAAGAGGCACTAAGTACATGGTACTTAGGGCACAGATTCCAGCCCCAAGGCTTATGAGCTATGTGACCTTGGTTCTGTAATCTCTCTGGGCCTCAGTTGCTACATCTCCAAAATGGGGAATAACAATACCCATCTCAGAGAATCATTATGAGGATTTAAGGAGTTAACATGTACAGTGCCTGACATATATTAAGTAATATTTAAGTGATCTGGAAGCACATAAAATAGAGATAAATGTTAAGTGTTGTTTTCTCTCTTCGTCTGAACCAGGACAATTAGCAGGCGTGCCTTGAGGTATTCCTCTGGGAGCTGGCACACAAAGGGCGTTTGATTTGGGTTTGCTGCGTTATAAGTGTTTGTGCGCAATCCAGAGCTTCCCTCAGTGCGGGAGCAGGCTGGGTTCATCCTGGGATTCCCAGTGCACCTCGCGTGGTGACTTACACATAATAGGTGCTCAATAAATATGAGGACTGAACAAGCACTTGAATTGAGTTATCAGGACCTTTGGTAGCTATTTATGTGAGAGAACAGAGGCAGACTGGCTCCATTTAAACAGCTGGTCAGTGCTCGCTTCGGCAGCACATATACTAAAATTGGAATGATACAGAGAAGATTAGCATGGCCCCTGCACAAGGATGACACGCAAATTTATGAAGCGTTCCATATTTTTAGCAACTATAAAACTCCTAGAGGAAAACATAGGCAAAACACTCTCCGACATAAACCACAGCAGGATCCTCTATGACCCACCTCCCAGAATATTGGAAATAAAAGCAAAAATAAACAAATGGGACCTAATTCAAATTAAAAGCTTTTGCACAACAAAGGAAACTATGAGCAAGGTGAAAAGACAGCCTTCGGAATGGGAGAAAATAATAGCAAACGAAGCAACGGACAAACAATTAATCTCAAAAATATACAAGGAACTCCTGCAGCTCAATTCCAGAAAAATAAACAACCCAATCAAAAAGTGGGTCAAAGAACTAAACAGACACTTCTCCAAAAAAGACATACAGATGGCTAACAAACACATGAAAAGATGCTCAACATCACTCATTATTAGAGAAATGCAAATCAAAACCACAATGAGGTACCATTTCATGCCTGTCAGAATGGCTGCTATCCACAAGACTACAACCACTAAATGCTGGAAAGGGTGTGGAGAAAAGGGAACCCTCTTACACTTGGTGGGAATGCAAACTAGTACAGCCACTATGGAGAACAGTGTGGAGATGCCTCAAAAAACTGGAAATAGAACTGCCATATGACCCAGCAATCCCACTGCTGGGCATACACACCGAGGAAACCAGAACTGAAAGAGACACGTGTACCCCAATGTTCATCGCAGCACTGTTTATAATAGCCAGGACATGGAAGCAGCCTAGATGCCCATCAGCAGATGAATGGATAAGGAAGCTGTGGTACATATACACAATAGAATATTACTCAGCCATTAAAAAGAATACATTCGAATCAGTTCTAATGAGGTGGATGAAACTGGAGCCTATTATACAGAGTGAAGTAAGCCAGAAAGAAAAACACCAATACAGTAAACTAACACATATATATGGTATTTAGTCAATCAGTAAAGATAACTCTGTATGCAAGACGTCAAAAGAGACACAGATAAATAGAACAGTATTATGGACTCTATGGGAGAGGGCGAGGGCGGGATGATATGGGAGAATGGCATGGAAGCATGTTAATTATCATCTGTGAAACAAACCGCCAGTCCAGGTTTAATGCATGATACAGGGTGCTCAGGGCTGGTGCACTGGGATGACCCTGAGGGATGGATGGGGAGGGAGGTGGAAGGGGGGTTCTGGAAGGGGAAAACATGTACACCCATGGTGGATTCATGTCAATGTATGGCAAAACAAATACAATATTGTAAAGTTAAAAAACAGAAAATAAACTAATTAAAAAAATAAATAAACAGCTGGTCAGTGCGGGAGGAGGTACATGTGGTGGGGGTGGGGTGGAGAACGAGAATTTGATGGGTGGTGGAGATGGGCTGTGCATCGTGATTCACTGCACTGAGGTCCCTTGGTCCCTGGAAACTTCCAAGATGAGATAGATATCCTTAAGGCCTCAAAAGGAGGCTACAGATTGAGGGCTAGGTTGGAGTTCAGGAACGACTTGTAAGGCTGTGGACAAAATCAGGTAAAACTAGTATCTGAGGGTGTGAGTATAAAGGACAAGGAGTCTAGAATCAACGCCTGAGATGGTAGCCTGAGGGGCTAAGAACAAGCCCTGGAAATCAGATCACCTGGGTCTAGATACCAGCTCAGCCAAATTCAGCTGTGTGACCCAGGGCAAATGCCCCAACCTCTCTGGGCCTCAGCTGCCCCACCTGTAGAGGAGAATGACGATAATCCTGACCCCACAGAGCTGTTGAGATGACCCATGCTGAGGGTATAGCACAGCACAGGCACAAAGATGATGCTCAGTAAGTTAGCCTCGTGATGGAAGTTGATTTAAAAAAGAAATAGGAGAAAGAACAGTCAGAGAGAGAAGCCCATCAAAAAAAAATCTAACTTCAGAGAAAAACGTCTCCACGTTATCCATGAGGAGATTGAGGCTCAGAGAAGTGCTTTGTCCAAGAGGACACAGCCAATCTGTGGAATTATTTTTGTTGCACAATACTGCCCCCGCTGGTGCTCTGGAAACTAGATACTGCTTTTGAAGCCCATTCATTTCTTTTGCTCCAGCATGATCTGAGTGACTTCGAACAGTCATCTTTCTGTGTGACCCTTTTACTTCCAAACTGGAAAAGTCATTACAAACACCACTCCGTTCAGTCTGAAAGAGAAGAATAAAAAAAAAAAAAAGAATCTCCTTTTCCTCTACATAATCTCTCACTGCTTCTTTCCTGAATTGGTCAGAAAAACATGGAAAGGTCACAGGTTTCAACAGTCACATAAGTTAAGAATTATGGAGGTGAGCAGATCTGGGGGGTGGGAATCCTGGCTAGGACCTTCCTTCACCAGGGGTTGACCTTGGGCAAGAGACTTCATCTCAGTTCTCAATGAGGTCAGAACAATTCAGCATCTAACCCAGGGTGCCATGCTGTGCTTAGTTGCTCAGTTGTGTCCGACTCTTTGCAACCTCATGCACTGTAGCCCGCTAGGCTTCTCTGCCCGTGGGGATTCTCCAGGCAAGAATACTGGAGTGGGTTGTTATTCCCTTCTCCAGGGGATCTTCCCGACCCAAGGATTGAACCCAGGTCTCCCACATTGCAGGCGGATTCTTTACCATCTGAGCTACCAGGGAAGTCCAAGAATACTGGCGTGGATAGCCTATCCCTTCTCCAGGGTAACTTCCCAACCCAGGAATTGAACCGGGGTCTCCTGCATTGCAGGTAGATGCTTTACCAGCTGAGCTACCAGGGAAGCCCTACTCTAGGGTGCTACCTACTGTGAAAGGGTTAAATAAAATACATGTGCTTGGCAATGCAGCAAGGACTCAGGAAAGCACATCTGTGCTCTGAGGTCCCAGGTCCATAATCCAGCAAATGTTACCGCTCATTTCTAAATGAGAAGTAACACCACAAATGTGCACACCACATACGCATTCATTCTACAAATGTTTATTGAGTACTTCCTATGTTCCAGATGTATGTTCTGGGTGCTTGGGATGTATCAGTCAGCAAAACAGATTCCCACTTTTGGGAGATTCAACATTTATGTCCTCAAGATTATGGGGCAGCACCATAGCTTTGGGTCTTAAAGACAACATACATGGTAGTTTTGCAAACTCTGGTCAACTGGACATTACTGTCTTCTATCCCTGTTTTCAGAAGAATGGGGTCAAGGGAAAAAATCCCATAAGTAAAGACCACCTAAGTCACTGATGCCTAACTGTGGAGTACAGCGCATGGTTTAGTTGATGCTCTTATAGTGTGCTTAGACCGATTTTTTTTAAACAAGTCTGCTCCTTTTGAGTACAGCTCCAATTGGTGACGGTGGTCTCAGAGTATGACAGGGAGTGAAGGAAAGCAGCTGCAGCTACAAGTGTGCTCTGGAAGATAATTATCCCATGCCTAATGGAATTTACTATATCAGTAATTGCATTAACTCGCCTTTGGGAGAGAGAAAGGGAAAGAGGGTAGACAATTTACGTGAACAAAAGCTCTCAACAATTTATGAAGTCTCTGGACTCCAGACACTGTGTTCGCCCGCAAGTTTTCTGACTCACCTGCCAGGATGCATTTGGCTGCCAGCTTCACCATGGTAACCAACCACCTCCACGGCCCAGACAAGAGAAGAGCGGCTGCTGGAGGCGGTGGCCCTGCCTGGGAAGGGGAGTAAGGAGAACTAGCGCTTAAGGGGCCAGTGGCCGCGGTGGGGACCGCCACAATGGGGCCTGGACCCTTCGGGCAGCCCGCGGGGCGGTATCTGGCGCTAGGGTCTCGGTGGGGCGCGGAGGAGCGCCAGAAGGGGTCAAGTTCTTCAGAAGGCAGCCGAGAAGGTGCCAGAGAGGCGATGCAGCTCCCGAACCCAGTCCAGCACCCGGCAGTGCGGTTCGGGAACAGTGACCCAGAAACCCGCCGGCCCCCAGCCCCACCTTGGCTGGGATCGCGGGGCAACCACCGCCCGCCTGCCCCGCCTCCTCACCGTCCCCCTTCTCCTCGCTGGCCACCGATTGGCTGCCATCAAAAACTCCCACCCCGCCAGGGCTCACGGAGACCAGTGAGAGAAGGGGGCAGGGCTAACAGCCTTTCTTTTCCAGGTAATTCGTAGTAGTAACTGCTCTTCAAGTTTATCTCACTTGACTAATAGTTGCAGAAGATGTCAATCATTTCCGCCTCCCGCCCCCGCACGGCTTGAAAGTTCATGGAAAAGCAGCTCCAACCTAGTATATCCAGAAGCGGTGATAAAACAAGCTTTCTGATTGGTCAGAGGCTGGCTAGGCCCATCTTCGGGAGGAATGGGGATTCGCCGTACCCTCCTGCCCTTCTGGAAGTGGGTTCGCCCATGAAAGGGGCCGATCGCGAGCGCGGGAGACTGGAGCAGCGCCGGCGCAGTGGATGAGGTGCGCTTGCCCAGGCCGAGCTTTGAGCGAGCTTTACCTCGCTGAGGCAGTGCTTGTCGCCCCCTCCAAGTCCCAGATTCCAGGAAGCGTAGCCGTAAAGTGCATCAAGAAATCCAGTCTTTGGCTCCTTAAAGCCCAAGGATGTTATGCGCTTTAAATACGAAAGTGTTAAAAGTGATGTCTATGGACAAAGGAGAAGTGGGGGATGTGGGGGAGCGGTTGGACTGAGGAATTTGAGGTTGTACTTTTCTCTGAGCCTAGCCCCTCTTGTGAAATGGAGAACGTATCATATACCATACCTGGAATGAAAGCAAGCATCCTGGACATTTCCTATCCACCCCAAGGAGGCTGACTTTCCAGGGAGGCCCCTCTTGCTCTGCGGTCTGAAATCACGGTCGTCTTCCTGACCTGGGCAAGTGGCCTCACCCCTAAGTCTGTTTCCTCACTTTTAAAAGGGGCTCGTGGAATCCACCTTCTTCGGTTGTCCTGAGACTGTAAGTGCCTGGGACACAGTAGGTGCTCAGCAGTGATGAATGGATGAATGAGAAGCGATTTACTGAACAGATTGGGTTTATCATTACCGTCATGTTGGCCAGATGCCTGCACCCCTTTTCTCACTCCTGCCAGTTCCTCTGGGATGGCTGGTGCTGAAAGGGAAGAACAGCCCCTCAGGGAAGATGCAGCCTCCAGAATTTGCTATCATATGCCCTTCATTTAGGGCTTCCCAGGTGGCACTGTGGTAAAGAATCTGGCTGCCAATGCAGGAGACACAGGAGACGTGGGTTCAATCCCTGGGTAGAGAAGATCCCCTGGAATAGGAAATGGAAACCTACTCCAATATTCTTGCCTGGAAGATTCCATGGGCAGAGGAGCCTGGTGGGCTACAGTCCGTGAGGTCACAAAGAGTTGGACATGACTGAGCATGTACACACACACGTCTTTCATTTACCTGGAACCTCTCTCACCTGCTGGGTGTCTTACTGTGGCTGCCAATCTTTCGCAGGGCAATGAACACACACATGCTCTACAAACTGCTGCAAATGTTTCAACCTTGAATCAGGACTGAAACAAGGCAAGTTGTCTGGAATTATCTTTCCTTGCCAATCATTCCTGGTATTATGGTTAAGACCTGTCTCCTGTATTCTGCCTTACCTACTTGTTTTCTTGGGAGACATCATGCAAGTCTGTCTCAGACACCCCAGGTCTCGGTGAGTCACAAAGCCTCTACTGGTCTTCCTGTCTCCGCTTCCAGACTGTCCTGTTAATCCCTTAAAGGACCTCTTGAGTGAGTCACCATCCCGAGGCAGCTCCGTGGAGCTCAGATGCTGAGATCCATCTGGGTGTGATACCTCTGGGAGCCTCAGTTTCCTTGTCTGTGAAGTGGTGAGGGGTAATAATTGCACCTCCCTTATGGAGTTGTCCTCCTCAGCACCACATCTGCCCTGGCCCTTTCCTTCCTGCTCCTGGATGTGATTTTGGTCAATACTGTTGTAAGAGCATTTTGTATCTTCCCAGAGGGACTTCCCTCGTGGCTCAAGACAGTAAAGAATCTACCTGCAATGCAGGAGATCTGGGTTCAATCCCTGGTTCGGGAAGGTCCCCTGGAGAAGGAAATGGCAACCTACTCCAATATTCTTATCTGGAGAATTCCATGGACAGAGGAGCCTCCATGGAGTCTCAAAGAGTCGGACATGACTGAGCAACTAACACACACACACAGAGGTGGTAAACCCCATACGGTGAATTCTCCCACCTCACTCTGCCATCCCAAGGGCTTTCTATACACTATTGATGATGAAACAACAGCCACATGACTGTCACTGGGTTTTAGGGGATCAGAGAGTTTGGGAGCCGTAGGGATGCTTGAGATATTCTAATCTAACCCCTCCCTGAGCAGCTATAACAGAGCTGGCAGTTGCCAAGCCCACACTGAGTTCTGGCCTCAGTTTGAGTGCTCTAAAGAATTCATTAACTTACTACTCATGTTCCTGTTTGATATTGACAATAACCCCTGTGAAGCGTGTATCATCTCTGTTTGATAAACAGGGAGACTGAGGCCCAAATGAGGTGAAATCAAATGCCCAAGGTCACAAGGCTGGTGAAGGGGGGAACTGGAGGCAGGCAGACCATCAACCTCTTGGCCCCTATAGGGACCTCTCCTGCCTCTAATCCTCTCACAGTTCTTCCCATCCTAGAGAGTAAATATTGATTGAGTTCCTTGCACTAATAGCTCCTGCTGATTGAGCATTAGATATTCCAGGCATGTGCTGAACACTTCGCATCCTTTATCTTATAGGATGCAATGACTCTGGGAAGTGCAAGGGATCATTCCTTCCATTTCTCAGATAAGGAAACTGAGGCCCACAGAGAGCCCAGGCTCATGCAAGAAGAATCAGAACCGACCTCAGGTCTTCTGCTCTTGGGACCAGTGTTTTTTCCATTGCTTGGTGTACTCTTTCCATTTTCATTAATAAGATTTTCTTGAGTACCTGCTCTGGGCCAGGCCCTGTGCTGGTTGCTGGGTCACGAAATGAAGGTGCCAGAGACCCAGGCAACTCTGGCAAATGTTGGCTATGGGGGAATACTGGCCTAGTCATACGGAACCCTGCATTTTCTAGAGGAGCCAGGAATCTGGATTTCTTTTGTGTGTGTATTCCCCCTGACTCTCAAATTTTGGCAATGAACTTCAGTTTAAAACACTGCAGCAGCTGCAGCTGAACACCTCTGTTGTCTGGCTCACTCTGGGGGCTGCCCGTTTGTGACATTTAGTTGAGAAAGACAGATGTGTGAACAAATCTTATGGCAAGAGTAGATACAGGACTCCAAGGAGCACTCTTAACCCTGGTTAGGTGGAGTTGGGAAGGATATTCTGGAAGGAGAGCCTTGAAGAATGGGTAGGAATTTACAAGGTGGACACAGGGGTAAGGACTTCCTGGGCAGATGGAACAGCACGTGCAGAGGCATGGAGTCGTGGGAATGAGCTGAACATTTGGAGGGTGGCAGGTGACACGCTATGCTTAGGGGTGAATGGGAGACTGGTAAGAGATAGGTCTGACCCAGGCCTTTGCTTGAAGCCAGATGTATAGCAGAATGGCAAAAGAAAGTGAGGCAAAGCCTGGCATAGAACCTTCTCTGAGGGATTAATTCAACAAACATTTTTATTGGGTACTACTTACTAAGTGGGCTTCCCTGGTAGCTCAGTGGTGAAGAATCTGCCTGCGAGTGCAGGAGACACAGGAGATGCGAGTACAGTCCCTGGGTTGGGAAGATTGCCTGCAGAAGGAAATGGCAACTGCTCCAGTATTCTTGCCTGGGAAATCTGATGGACAGAGGCGCTTGGTGGGTTACAGTCCATGAGGTCACAAAAGAGTCGGACACCACTGAGAGACTAAACAACCATACTTATTAAGCACCAGGGACCAAACCACCATAGTGGCTATTCTCAGGGAGCATCCAGCCCAGTGGGGAAGCAGGTAATCAACAGTGGTTATCTGTGACTGCTTGTGGTCAGTGTTGAGTAGGAAAAGAATAGTTGCTGTAAGAATAAATATTCTGTGGCCCCTGGGTCAGCAGGATCAGCATCACACAGTGACTTGTCAGAAATGCACATTCCCCAGCCCCACTCAGACAAACTGAACTCTGGAGGTGGGAATCATAATCTGTGTTCTCATAAGCCTTTCTGGTAATTCTGGTGCCTGCTCATGTTTGGGAACCACTGCTCCTAGGTCATGCCAGGACCCACTTTTATGCATCTTCTCCAATTGCTTTACTGCTTCTAAAACTCCCCAAGACCCTTCCTACCTCAGGGCCTTTGCACTGACTGTTCTCACCATGGCTGTGTGACTTTCTCACTACCTTTAGCTCTTTGTGCAAATACCATCTCCTTGGAGAGGGCTTCCCAAGCTCCTGGTTTAAAGAATTACCCCTAATCTATCAGACTCAATTCCTTGTCTTACTGTGCTTTCTTCTTAGCAATATTTATTTATTTATTTGCCTTGTATCTGTCTCCATCCACTAGAAGATAAGCTTCATGAGAACAGGGACGTGATCTTTTTTTGTCCTCCCAGCATCTCGGGTCGTGCCCAGCATGGTGAGATACTTAGGAAGTATTTTTGAATGAATGAATGAATCTCATAGGGTTTACCCTTCTGGTCATTCATTCATTCATCAAGCACCAATTCCTGTGGAAGTAATGGGCTTATTGTTGGAAGGGGTTCCATAGCCATTTGGGCAGGGGCAACCTGATGCCTGGTCTTCCACATCCCTCCTTCCCCTTACACGCAGCTAGCTCCAGACACAAAGAACCTCCAGATGCACCAGAACCTCCAGTTCTGTGGACTCCATGGAGAAGGAGGGGTTCGCAGCACTGCTTCCCAAAACCAAGGACTGGGCCGTTTGGGCTGATTAGGAAGCAAGTACTTTGTGTGAGAAGGAGGTGGAGAGGCAGCTACTGACAAGTTGTTCCCAGGGAACATTCAATCATCCTGGGGTTGAATGCTTTCCGACAGCCCTGACAAGCAGCGTTCGTCTGAGGTGCGGCTGAGTGCCAGCATCAGCTGCAGTATTCCACGCATGGCGCCTGGATGACCGTGCCTACTGCAGTGGTTCCAGGGGGTTTCTACTCTGCCTGGGCCACTCCTTAGAGCCCAGAGCTTGTAGAATGTATTAGCAGGGTTGTTGGATGCAAAACAATCCTGCTGGGAACATAAGAGGCTTTAGGAGAAATTAGTGGGGAAAGGCCTCTTCAGAGTTATCCAGCATGAATCCTCAGGAAGAATACCTTTTGTACATTAAGGCAGATTTTCCCTAATGCCTTCATGGAAGAGGACAATGCAAAAGAGAGGGCCAGTGGATTGGTAGGAATCTTACATATTTAGATTAGGATTTCTTCATCTCCACACTGTTGATGTTTTGGATCGGATACTTCTGGGTTGTGGGGGCCATCCTGTGCATTGTAGACTGTTTGGCAGCATCTCTGGCCTCTACCCACTAGATGCCAGAATCATCTCCCTCATTATGAAAGCCCAAATGCCTCCAGATATTTCCAGATGTTCCCTGGGGGCCAAAATTATCCATGGATGAGGACCACTGATGTATGAACTCAGTGTGTAGGGCATATTGACTTTAAAATTGAAATCTGCAAGGATTGGGACTCAGACTGTCTAAGTTTGAACGCTGCTTTGCCTTTTAAGCTCTGTTTCCTCATTCCTGTATCTCTGGGTGCCACAAGGATCAGCTGTTACACATAACAAGTAAAGGATCTAGACTGGGAGCCTGACAAGTCCTAAGATTCAGTGAACACCACTCTCATTAACAGCCATTGGGATGGCGGAGAAGCCCCCAAGGATGATCTATAATGCCGCGGTGGTATCTGTTTTACAATTATTTGTATAATGCACTGTGTCGTAGCTGCCTTCTGGTACACTGCCTTCTCATGGTAATGACCTTTGCTGTTGAGTTCTTCACTGTTCACGTGGGCCTGGTTGTTTATGCCTTCACTGATGCAGTACTTGGCCGTGGCCACCCCAATAAAGGGCAGAGGAAATGTGACTGACTCACCTTCTGTGCGCAGGGAATGCAAAGTGGAGCCCTGAGCTGGGGCCTGAGTTGCACAGAGACTGCCATATCCTGATTCCACCAGCAGGGGGCAGTAGCAGCTGGGAAAATGCTGGCTGCTGCAGGAGGGAGCCAAACCTTGCTGTTTTAATTTTCAAGGCTGCAAGTATTCCAAGTTGAGCAAATCATCCTTCCAGAGACACCCGAGGTTTCCTTTAACAGCTCATGGTAGTTTATCTGCAGGAGCCTAGAGATGCTCTTCTAGAACATTCTACGTTTACCATGTCTGCCCATTTCTGGATGGTTCACTCTGAACCTAGGGCAAATTGTGCTGGGGCAAAGTTAAACTGGTTCCTGTTTTTCTAAATTCCTTTTTCCCTCTGCTCACCGCATCCCATCCTGCCGCTTACCCGAGTGACACAATGCCCGTCCCAGAAAGAACCACAAGCAGCTGTACCTGTCACTCAGGCCCCATTTTAACTTGTTCCCCCCCACCCCCCCCCATATAAACTCAGCAGTCCAGAGTCTGACTCTCTCATATTTCCCTCAGTCCATTCTTGACCTGCTTCGTTGCGTTTTCTATCTATCAGTGGGGAATATCTTTAAAATTGAGATGAGAAAAAAGAGGCACACAGAAGCTGAGCAACATGCCTAGATTATACACTTGAAACAGGGTGAGGCAGGATTCGAACCCAGGCCAGCTGGCGCCAGGAGACAGTGTGTCTCCAATGGAGCATCTCTGCCGAGTAGGCAAGACTGGCCTCTGCTTCCTCTTGGCCCTCACTGCGACTGGCTCAGTGATACCTCTTCTCCTGGCTCCCCGCCTGTCCCCAGGCTGCCTTTCTCCAATGCACAGGTGGAGTGAGTCCTCCCTGCAGTGAGATGGTAGCCCCCAGGACCGTCAGCCTGCCCTCCAGGCACTCCCGGTGAGTATGCTCTGGCCATGACTTAACTCCCACTGTAGGCCACTTGAGTTGGCTGGACTTGGAGGAACAATTCTTCACCCCAGCTTCTCAGAGTTCCTGTGAGGCTCAAAACTGATACCACCTGTTGCCTCAGGCATGCTTTGCAAGCTGTAAAGTGCTGGACAAAGTTAAGGGCTGTCAGTTTTACCATGATTGACTTCTTTCTGAGACTGGTTCTTGATCTCTTGCTCCAAGGATTCTTGGGGCATGTTGTAACCACATGAATGTGGCATCTGTGGGCTGGCATCTGGCAGCCTTTGAAAAGACTGGGAATACCTGTCAGCCATTCAGAATGCAGAGTTAAGGGCCTTTTCCAGATGGAACCAGGGGGTAAACATGGGCTGGTGGGCATGTTGCCCAACAGGGAGGCCTCCAGGCCTGCTTGCCAAGCCTCTGGTCCCTGTGATCGCCTGGAGACCCTGCCAACCCTCTTTACATTTGCTTGAGGGAGCTGACAGGACATGAGCTGCCCAGAGCATCTCGACTTCTCCCACTGGGGGGGCTGTGTGTCTGATGGCACCAGAGGAACAAGGGGATGAACTTTTAAGTCAACAGATCTGGATTCAGAGTCTGATCTAACATAAAGATGGCTCTGGTTCCCCTTGTAGGTGAGACACCCATCTGTTTCCCCAAAGAGAGTTCTGATGTCTCGCTTGCTGGGAAAGATTTTTAAGATCTCAAGAGGAAAAAAAAAAAGCAAACAGTTGTGGGATATTTGAAATGAAGAACAGATACCAAGTTGTGTGGAGATGTCTCTCAAAGGGCTGGCATTTCAAAGCTCAAGGCTCTTTCCTGTTTTCTCAAACTTCAACAGTCAGTGCATCCATTTGCCAGAGGAGAAAACAGAGGCTCAGTTAAATGGTTTGAAAGACGTGTCTGACATCATGTGGTTAATGAGAAGGGAGAGTGGGATTAGAATTCGTATCGTCTGTTTCCACATCTGGCTCCGCTGCTTACTGGTCAGGTGGTCTCGGGAGAGCTCAAGACCTCGACTGAGCCTCTGTTTCACCATCTGTAAAATGGGGCTAGTGACCTATGAGAGAGAACTGTGAGAATTAAACAGGACAATTCCTGTAAACCATTTGATGCAGCCACAGAATAAACACCAAACAAGTACCAGTGGTTTTTACTACTCTAGGATACGCTGTTATTAATGAATGAATGATGAACTTAAATGGACTTCGGCCTTCTGCTGGGGCCTAGGAAGCTTTCCTTTCTAGAAACCCAAGACATGAAGGCAGTTTCCTTTGCATGGAAATAAAGGCCCACTGAAGCCATGTCTGGCAGCAGAATTGCCCCTTACTTCCTCTGGATCATTCACCTTCTTGAAGGATCTTTCCCAAAGCAGAGAAAGGGCTGTTCTCCCCCCCACTTCAGTGTAGACCACCCATGACCATCTCTCTGAGGGCTGACCCCCCAGTGTAGACCATCCATGACCATCTCTCTGAGGGCTGCCCCCCTAGTGTAGACCACCCATGACCATCTCTCTGAGGGCTGCCCCCCCCCAGTTAGACCATCCATGACCATCTCTCTGAGGGCTGCCCCCCTCAGTGTAGACCACCCATGGCCATCTCTCTGAGGGCTGCCCCCCTCAGTGTAGACCACCCATGGCCATCTCTCTGGCGATGCTGACAAGGGGGCATTTTGTGATGATTATGCAAGAAACCTTTCAATAACTGACCCTCTGCTCCAGCAAGAAGCTTTGAATTTTGCAGAATTGCTGGAAGAAAGCAATTTCTCATCTGGCACTGACTCCCATAAGTCTCACAACCATCTCAGAATTGTCTCTGAAGTGCTCTGCCTAACCGATTGCCCTCTGCTCGTTTCTCGAGAGTTAACAGATGTGAGATTTAGAGGAGAGGGTGACAAGTGGCCTGGGACCTGGAGAAGCTGTTGTGGTGAGAGGGGCCACTTCTCGCTGGAGCACATCCAAATTGGCACCGCGATGAATATAGAAAAAGCTAGAAAGTTTAAGGGCCTCCATGGCTTCCCTGGTGGCTCAGATGGTGAAGAATTTGCCTGCAATGCAGGAGACCTGGGTCTGATCCCTGGGTCGGAAAGATCCCCTGATGAAGGGCATGGCAGCCTCTCCATATTCTTGCCTGGAGAACCCCAGGGACAGAGGAGTCTGGCAGGCTACAGTCCATAGGGTTGCAAAGAGTCAGATGTGACTGAGTGACTACCAGTTTTACTTTCACACTCTCAAGAGCCTCCATTATCAGAGCAGCTTCCATGCTGGTCCCTTGGCTGCTGCTTCCCTGCTGCATCCTCCTCCCAGTGGCAGATGGAATTTATAAAAAAATAATAATAATAATAATAAAAAAAAAAAAGGAAAAAAAATTTTTTTGTGAAACTTATTTTTTTGAAATGTATTTACATTACCATATATAAAATAGGTAGCCAACGGGAATTTGCTGTGTGGTTCAGGAAACTCAAACAGGGGCTGTGTATCAACCTAGAAGCGTGGGATGGGGAGGGAGATGGGAGGGAATGTCAAAAGGGGAGGGGATATATGTATACCTGTGGCTGATTCATGGTGAGGTTTGATAGAAAACAGCAAAATTCTGTAAAGCAATTATCCTTCAACAAAAAATAAATTAATTAAAAAAAGAATAATAAATGGGACTTCAGTGATAGTAAAAAAAAAATTTATTTATTACAGCCGCCAGGTCTTCATTGCTGCGAGTGGGCTTTGTCTAGATGCAGCGAGCAGGCTGCTCATTGCTGTTGCCTCTTGTGTTGCCGAGTGTGGGTTCTAGGGAGCGTGGCTTCAGTAGTTGTGACTCCCAGGCTCTAGAGCACAGGCGCAGTAGTTGTGGCTCTTGGGCTTAGTTGTTCCTGTGACATGTGAAATCTTCCTTGATCAGGAATGGAACCCCATGTCCCCTGCATTGGCAGGCAAATTCTTAACCACTGGACCACCAGGGAAGTCCCAACTAGCTACTTTTTAATTAGTGTCCCTAAATATAGGATGCACATCATTTCTCTACTCCACAGGACAGACAGCTGTAGTGGATCTCAGCGTGGGCTCTGGGGTCAGATAAACCGGGGATGGGCCTGACTCCAACACTGTTTTGGTTTGGAGTTTGCCCAGGCACCCTGCCCAAGGACATCAGCACAGTGTTTTAGGGTGAACCAATTCCCAAAAGTACCACTTGGGGAGTGGGGTAGAGACATGAGACAGGGAGGGGAGGGGAACTCTGGGAGGGCCCAGCACTAAGCAAACTGCTGCGGTGGGCAGCTTAGCTCCATGGAGACTCGGGGACACTGCGTGGAGCTTGAGTCACCCCAGCTCCACGGAGAGAGCTGGCAGGTATTTATCCACCCCAACATCCGTCCCTGGTCGGAGCTGCACAGCTGCGACCCTCTGTACGTCCGCCTTGCCCTGTGCGGGGGCTGGACGTCCACAGCCAGGAACAAAAACCCCCTGGACAGAGAGTCTTGGGTCATCAGGGTGAGGGGTGGAGGCCCTGCAGGAACCGTGGTGACCGCTCCCCTCCCCCAACATGGGGCAGCCTGTCCTAGGCCCTTGGGAGTCTCAAATCAGATCCCCATAAAGCCCCAAATGCAGACACACCTTCTATCACTTCCCTGAGAAGGCAGAGTGGAAACGGAGGAAATTCAGGTAAGAGCTGGTTGAGATGTGGTTTGGGGTCCAGGCAGGCTGCTCAGGCCCTTCTCTGGCTGCACTGATGGAAGAGGATGCCCCTCACAAATGACCTCCTCATGCCTATACAAGCCTGAATGTCAGGTTCACCCGATTCAGATCTTCCCAGGCTAATGTCCTGCAGAGTGGCAGCCGGGGCACTGCGGGTGGGGCATCTTTACTTTAGGGGCAGAGTCAGAAGGAGACTGAGGGCTTTGGGAAGAGCTCTCACAGTTACTATGATGACTCAACAAAGTGATGCTTCTAAAGTGCTTAGCTGCATAGGGCACAAGTAATCATCCAAAAGTCATTTGTGGAAGAGATGAGTATGCTTTTAATTTTCATTTTCTATGTTCATTTTTATTGGCTGTGTGGTTTGGGCAAATTACCTAACCTCTCTGAACCTCAGTGTTTTTCACCCACGTCACCCCTGGGGAGTCATGGTGTGGATTAAGAGATGGCGTGTATTATATTTGGGCTTCCCTGATAGCTCAGTTGGTAAAGAATCCGCCTGCAATGCAGGAGACCCTGTTCAATTCTTGGGTCTGGAACATCTGCTGGAGAAGGGATAGGCTACCCACTTCAGTATTCTTGGGCTTCCCTTGTAGCTCGACTGGTAAAGAATCTGCCTGCAATGCAGGAGACCTGGGTTCGATCCCTGGGTTGGGAAGATCCTCTGGAGAAGGTAATAGCTACCCACTCCAGTATTCTGGCCTGGAGTCCATGGAATTGCAAAGAGTCTGACTCGACTGAGCAACTTGCACTTTCATATATTATATTGGAGAAGGAAATGGCAACCCACTCCAGTATTATTGCCTGGATATTCCCATGGACAGAGGAGCCTTGTGGGCTACAGCCATGGAATCACAGAGTCGGACACGACTGAAGTGACTTAGCAGCAGCAGCATATATTATATACAAGCATCTGATGCATATATAGTAAGTACTCAACAGAGGAAGAGGCAGATGTGGCTTTGTCCAGCCCCAAAGCTGGAGCCTGGCACAGTCATATTCTCCAAGTTTGTGACTGAAAGAAGAGTTCTGAGCCCTGACTCCCAATTTTCCCTATTCATCCTTCCCCATCTCTGGTCCTTCTTCACTCCCTCACCCCTCATCTGCATCCTTTCCCTGTACTTGGACATTCCATCCATCATTCAGCTTTCTGCCCAGGTGCAGGCTGCTCCTGCTGTTATCAAAAGACACTCAGGAACCCACTGGCTGGCTCTTCTTCCGCTCCCTCCCTACCTGCTCCCAGCTTCTCCCAGACAGAAGGGAGACAGAGATAATGAGTGAGGCTCCTCTGAGCATAACAATGAAGGAAAGGAGTCATGTTCAGCTGATGAACAAACTAGGAAGGGAGCTCAGAGGGTGATGATGAGATGTTGGGGCTATGGATGATGGGTGGTTGGAGGCTGGTGACACTCAGCCTAGACCGGGAGGATGCTGAGCAGGGAGGACTTCCGCTTGGCTCCTCCCTCCTTGCTGAGTTTGGAAGGTCCTTGTGGATGAGGTACTGTGGAAGGGTGGGAAGGTGGGAGATGAGTTCAAGTCCTCTTTCTGCTCTGCACTTCTGTGTGGCCTTGAGTGAGTCACTGGCCATGTGGCCATATCCATATCATGCCACCTTTTGTGTGCCAGGTTCTGCGATCCAGCAGGAAACCCCACAGACATATGCTCAACATCTTATAATCTCTGGGACACTTGGCTGTGAATTAGGTGGTCACACTCCCCCCACCCCCACTACACCTGTAATGGGGGCAGTTTATGGACCTTTGGGGCTTGCCACTGCTGTGGTGCAGTTCCTGGTTCTGGCTCCTTCCAGGCCTGGGCATGCCGCCTCTGTCCACTGCTACTGTGGAAGGCGGCTCACCCATCACCCATCCCTGACTCTCAGCCTGGATCCTGATGGGTGGCCTGCCACACCCCATCTTCAGTGAGAGCCCTCCCTGACAGCCCCGCCCAGGGCAACAATGCAGGGCTCAGGGGAAGGGTCAGAAGATGCCACTGGGTACCAGGTCTGGAGACCTGACACGGGCAAGAACATGGCTGCGGTTCCCACCCCAAGGCTGTTGCGGGGAAGAGCAGAGCCATCCTGCAGGACCACTGCCATGTTTGCCCACCCAGCTTCCCTCCCTTCTTCTGACTTCCACTGGGACCTCTCTCCTGATTTTTCTCCAGCCATGAGCTTTCTGTGTCCACAGGTGGGCCCCATCCAGGATGGGCCAGTCAGGGCCCCCATCCTTTGGGTTGTGATGATTGGTCCAAGGAGGGATGCAGGCTCTGGAGGGGGCTGCCAGTTTGGGGTCCTGACCCCACCACTTACTCACACTGAGATCTTAGGCAAACATGTATTGGGTTGGCCAAAAATTTTGCTCAGGTTTTTCCATAAGATGTCACAGAAGAAACCCAAATGAACTTTTTGGCCAATCCAATAACTTACCTGTGCCTCAGTTTCCTCACCTGTATAATAGAGAGAATAATGGTCCTCACTTAATTGTTGCACAGATAGAAGCATGTCAATGGCTCAGCACAGAGTAAGTGCTCAGTAAATACGAGCTGCTGGGATTAATAGGACTAAATTTGGGGCCTTCTGATGGAGTGATTGTAAAAGAGAAGCTCTTTTTAAAAAACTGATATTCTGAATGTACACCTTGAGCTACTGGAGGAATCTTGCCATCAGGAGGGAGAGCCTGCCTGATGATGAATTCAGCACAAAGAAAACCAGAGCTCAGAGATGGGGGAAGAAGGACTTAATCCTGATGAAATCACTTGAGTTCCTTGATTCAGCTGTTTCTGAAAGTGTGCCCCTGAACTATTCATGAAAATAACCAAGTCTTTGTTTTTTCTTCCTTTTTTGCTTGTATCACTTTGAGTTGGGTTTCTATCATTTGTAACCAAAAATGTCATAATGAGCATCCATTTGTCCATCCATCCATCCACAAATCCTAGCTGTGTGGATTTAGACACATCACTTTCCTCTCCAAGACTTAGTTTCTGCATCTGTAAAATGGGAATTTCATCAATTACTTGATGGATGGTTTCAGCGATGAATGGGCAAGCCTCCTACCAAAGGCAGAGGAGGGTCTCAGTAAATTTCCCTTCCATTTCATTTTTTCTGTCTATATCTTGCCCCACCCCTGCCTGGAAAGTCAAAGGAGGATCCACACCCTACCAGGCCTGGCTCCTTCAGCAGCAGAATCTGATTGGTACAGCCTTTATTGTTTCTCTGTCATTTTCCAGAAGATTGGTGTCATTTGAGGGCCACAGGGAGTGGGGGAGTAAAAAATAACATAAACAAACTGAACAGAAAGGCAGGAGGGCAGCGAGAGGGGCTGAGATTGGGTGTTCAGGGCAGAGAGGAGCAAGACCTGGGCAGTCAGAGCCTCTTAGCTTTCAGCCACCAGAGTGGAAAATTCTGCAAAAGAAAATGACAGAGGTGAGTCAGAGGGGGGGCCATGGCCTGGGACACTGGCCGGGACCTGACCACGGGGACCCCCCCCACCTCCATTGCATGGTGTTTTCTCTTGATTCTCGAATATGCTGCAGAAGAAAGAGCTGGAGTGATGGAGGGTGTGAGCATGGGGATGAATGAATGAATGAGTGAATGAATGAGGTGAGATGGGAAATGATGCACCTACCATATCTTTTGTGTCATGATGTCATGTCACTCACAAATTATTAGTAATACTAACTACAATAATAACAGCCATGATAGTTTTCTGAATGTTTATCACATACCAGTCAGTTTTCTAAGTGCTTTATATACAACATTTTATTTAATTGACAAAAATCCCATGATGTGCATTTTATCATTATTCCCATTCTACAGAGAGGAAATAGAGGCTCAGAGTCCAGCAAGGGCTATGAGATCACACAGCTAGGAAGAAGCAGAACCAGGCTTCAGATCTCTTTCTTAGCGCTTGGTTTTTAGTTCCTCTTCTGAGATTTTTCTTAGCCCCTTGGTTTAACCTATGAGGGTCACCAGCAGAATCTTGAGAATACACAGAGTCCCAGGCCCTTGCTACAGAATTTTTGACTCAGAAGGTCTGGGGAGGGATGAGTTATTTTATTTGTCAAAAGGTGATTCTGGTGAACAGCCAAGTTCAGAAACAACTGTGTGCTCTTCCTCCTCTGGGGGACCGAGCCAGACCCTGGAGGAGACCGACCATGTGACTTCTGTACACGGCTCAGAGGGGTGAGCACGTCCTGGTGCTCAGAATGAGCTGGGCTCTGTCTTACATGCATGCATGCTAAGTTGCTCCAGTCATGTTCAACTCTTTACAACCCCATGGACTGTAGCCCGCCAGACTCCTCTGGGATACTCCAGGCAAGAATATTGGAGTGGGTTGCCATGCTCTCTTCCAGGGGATCTTCCTGACCCAGGATCAAACCTGCATCTCTATGTCTCCTGCACTGGCAGGCAGGTTCTTAACCACTAGCACCACCTGGGAAGCCCCTGTCTCACACAGCTCCTCATTTAATCATCACAAACACTAGGGAACTGGGAGTTAATTATCCTCATTTTACAGAGAGGCAAACTGAGGACCAGAAAGCAGAAGTGACTTTTCAGTGACTCCAGGTAATAATTGGCTGAGGATTCAAGCTCTGGGATCCAGACCCCTCCGTGTGGGCTTGCCTGCCAGTCCACGGTGGTCACCCCCTTCTCACCCCCTTCCCCAGCAGTGTACATTGGCCCTGCTTTGCCTTAATATTAAGGATGTCAGAGAGAGACCAGCATTGGCACCAGGGGGCAATCAGACATCTTTCTAGTGAATCCAATTCCATTAAAATGAACAAAGGATGGGACAACCAGGTGAGGGGAGATGCAGGGGAGTCCAAGATGGTCCCTGCACCATAGGAGTTTCTGGAAGAAGATGACATCAGGAAGTGCTCTGTGCTGCCGGCCTTTTCTCTGAATCTCAAGTGTGCTGAGGGCATTCACACCCCAGGATCTTTGCACCTGCCATTCTCGTTGCCTGGTACATTCTCCAGGCTGCCTCATGGCCAGCTCCTTCTCATTCACCTGGTCTCAGCTCAAATGTCACCTCTCAAGGGGCCTTCTCTGACCCCCCTGGTACAAGCAGTGACCCACCCCTACTGAGATCCTCTTTGCTATCACCATTTTTTTATTAGCTTCACAGCACTCACCACTCTCGGAATACTTCTGAGTCTATTCTTGCTTATTCACTTGCTGTCTGCTTCCTGCATTGGACCGTAATCCTGCAGCCCTCTCAGGGTTTGTTTCCTCCGTCCCACCTCTTGGCTCTGCATCTGACACCGAGGGGACCACATGTGTTTGTGGAAAGATGGGAGAGGCACAGAGACTCTGTGTTCCCAGCAAGAAGAGGTACCTTCTATTTAAGGCATCAACATAACTCTCAGAGAAAAGGTGGCTTTTGATATAGGCATATAAGCAGATACAGGATTCCCATAGGAGAAAGCAGAGGGAGGGGTCCAGTCTCAGAGGGCAGGAAGCAATGGTGTGTATTTGGGGAAGACTCAGTAGTCATGCTGGGCTGGCCTCTTGCATGATAAGACAAGCTCAGGTAGAGAGGCCTGGGCCCGCAAATCTGGCTCTTCCCCTTGTGGGCTGTGTGACCTTAGACAAGGTGCTGAGCCTCTCTGAGCCCCACTAGCATCCTCTGTAAAAGACAGCTCTGCTTCTGACTCAGAGGCCGTCAGAAGTGAAGTGCTGGTGCACAGGGGCCTCAGCCCCTTCTGGCAGCTCCTCTACCCTCCCCACTCCATGTATTCTCAACTGCGGGGTCCTCGTGTGCTGGTCAGTAGGGGTTCTGCTCAGCAGCCAGGGCTTCTGAGACTTTTATTTGGAAGATTTACTTTAGGAGAGTCTTCCTGTTGTTTTTCTCTCCAGGAAACGAGAGAAGACAGAAGGAGTTGGCCACCCTCTCCAATATGTGTCTCTGAGATGCCATGTCCCCAGCCTGCCAGACACTGGGGGACCCTCAGGTAAGGCCCCGTCGCCTCTGGAAACGCAGGTGTGATGTGGGGACAGTGCAGGTGGGGACTGAGAACTAGACTTCGAGGCCCAGGCTGGCCCTGTTTTCTGGGTGTCCGCTCCCCAATCTGGCCCTGGAGTGAAGGGAGAGGGCAGTAACAATTCCTAGTGAGAAACAAAAAACTGAATGTGAAGTGGCTTCAAAAAGGCCACAAGAGGTATCTGGGGCTCCCCTGAGGTTCGTCCTGTCCTCCCCAGGCTTGGTATGAAACACACTGTGAAAACCTCCCAGGGTAATTTCTTCAATGCACATGGTTATGTAAAATGTTAGCCCTGGGGACGCTGGGCTATTGTTGGACCTACAAAGTTAGAAGGATTTTAAAAATCACCAAGTGAAAAAACAAACCCACCTAAACCAACACATGGTACCATCATGGAAGTAACCTGCCATTGACCCTGCCAGGTGGAGGGCTCCTCATCTTTTTGGGATTTGACCTGGGAAATGGACACCACCCTCTCCTGTCCCCAGCTAGTGCCTGAGGCCAGGAAAGGCAGGTGGCCTGGATGTGGGGGCCTGGGGATGGACTCAAGGTGAGAGAGGGGGAGAGTCCTCCTCCTCATCCTGAAAACCCCCAGGATGGTGGGCTAAGGGATCACAGTGAATGTCAGAATGGAACCCATCATCAAACACTGAAAATTCCTCCCACAAGCCAGGCATCAAAGTGTCCGCTTTCTCACCAGGGGCTCTTCTGAACCGCTTTCTCACCAGGGGCTCTTCTGAACCTACAGCACCCCCCTAAGGCAAGTGGCTCTTTTGAAATGTATTGTTTTTTTTGGCTGCACAATGAGACCTGTGGGATTTTAGTTCCCTGACCAGGGATTGAACCTGTGCCCCCTGCATTGAAAGCGTAGTGTCTTAACCACTGGACCACCAGGGAAGCCCCGAGATGTCTTTTACCATTAGTACTTTGATTAATATTGCCCATTTTTATAGAATTTAAAAATTCTTATTTTTATCACCTCTGTGGGAAGCATTTTTGCATTTATCATCTCATTAAGCTCTCATTTCCTCCATGGGAGAGATGCTTTTGTCTGCATTTTACAGGTGGGGAAACTGAGGCCACAGTCCATGACCAAGATCATACCGAGGACATAATTCAAACCTCCCTCTTTACCCTGGAGGTTTCCAACCCACTTTGACCTGGGTCTAGAGTGACACAGGTGCCAGCTCAAATATTGCCACCGCATGACTATCATATTAGCCATTTTTTATTTACTTCATGGTACTTATCACTCTCTGAAATTATCTTATTTATGTAATTGCTTATTTCTTTCAGTCTCCCCCTACCACAGTGTAAACCCCCGGGGGACAGGGGTTGCTATCTCTATTGCTCACAACTCTCCTAGCAACAGAACAGACCTGGCCCCCAGCAGGTGCCCGTAAACAAATGCCAAATGGGTGGACAGATGGATGAATGGATGGCATGGCTCATGAGTCCTCCTTAGGTGTTCAACAAGTACTAACTTTCTGCATATAATTCTCACGACAGCCCCGGGAGGCGAGTGGGATGATTCCCATTTTATAGATGGGGAAGTGGAGGCCTGGAGAGGTCAAGTGTCAAGGTCATGCAGCATAGAAGGGACAGGAGCAGGGGGGCTGTGGTCTCAGGAACACCCCGTACATGAAGGTGGAGAAGCCGCTCCTGAGAAGGCTAGTATCTCACATCGGATGGAAGCATGAAATCTCTCCAGCTTCCACCTGCCATTTGATCTGAAAAACTGGCTGGAGCCCACATAGCCTGTCCTTGGGCACTGAGTTGCTCTGTTCTGGGATAAAGGAGACATGAGTCTGTCCACCATCACCTGCTCATGGGGTAATTGTCAGGAGGGGTAATTGGTCCTTTCCATTTCCTGACCTCCATCTACCCCACCCCCAGCTTTCACTCTAGAAATTACAGGTTCTTGGGTGCTCCTCAGCAAAGAGCCTGACTATCACCTTCACACCAGATGGCATTTGGGGCAGTCAGCGTGAAGCGGACCAGGGGACACCAACCTTAGGACCCTCCAGCGGTAGAATGTCTGACATTTTGGAGCCTGATTATGGAGATGTTTTCAACCCATGAGGTTTTCAAAAGCCTCTAAAAACAGACCTCTGGGATCCCCCATGAAGAAGTCAGGGTGTCATAATAGCACATGCCCTGGCTTTTTGCAGAAAACACAGGATTCTAATTTTGTCCTCCCAGAACCGGCAGCAGGGCACTTGGGAGACAAATCGAGGGCAGGGGTCACCTGTTCTGTTCCTTTTGTACCTCTCTCAGGGCAGAGCTCTTAGGAACCAGCCAATTAACTAATAGCCCTCCTATCAAAATGTCTCCTCTAAAACATCTAGGTCTCTCCTGAGAGAAAAACAAACAAGCAAACCTACAAAGACTCTGTAAAGTCCAGGTCAAGTGATTTGGCAATAGGAGGATGGCATGGGGGATGGACATCAGCGGATGGGGGTCTGGTCTTGGTTCTGCCTTCACTCATGTCCCTGGACAGGACACCTCACCCTACCAGGTCTGGGTTTTCTTATTTGGTGCAGACTTGGGTCTAGAAGACACCTTTTCAGCTCCCCTCCGGAGTGTGGAGCACGGGAGCTGGGAGTCAACCCTCAACTCCCATTTCTTGCTTCTGTGACCTGGGACTAGGTGCTTCACCTCACTGTGCCTCAGTTTCCTCATCTGTAAAGTGGAGCTCCTTGGGCTGTTTAGAGGAAGCAGCTCTAAAGCCCTTATCACTGGCTTGATCTGTAGCTAGCACGCAGCATTTAGTAGCTGTTACTATCAAGATGCTTCTATAGCTCCAGGACTTCCCTGGTGATCCAGTGGTTAAGACTCCAGGTTTCCAATGCAGGGGGTGCTGGTTCAATCCCTGGTTGGGGAACTAAGATCCCACTCACCCCAAGGTGGGTTAAAAAAAAAAAGGATGCTTCTATGGCTCCAGCTACTTTAAAACCAAGCCCATGAAATGCCTGGCTGCTGCCCAGCAAGGGGTGTGTGTGTGTGGGGGGGGCGGATGACGCCACAGATGGCCCCATCACCTTTATTTCTTGCCCACCCTCACCCGGCCCCCGACATTTCCTGTCCTGTCTGGCACCTGCCGATGACCTTCCAACAATCCTGGAAGCTGGGTCTGAATCTTGTTCCATTACTTCCTGGCTGGGCTGGGTGGCGTTAGGCCACTACCTTACCTCTCTGAGCCTCAGTTTTCTCATGTGTACAATGGGTATGATAACATCTACTTGCACAGCTCTTGGGAAGACCTGATGAGAAAATACAGATAGATGCTTGGCGCATAGGAGATGGCATATAAATGTTAGTTCCTTGGATCTCCTCAGCACCACCAGGACAGGTTGGGGCTTTGAAATAACAACTGTAATCACAAAAGTCCTGAGACTAAGACAGGAAGATGGAAACAGACAGAGGACACATGAAGCCCAAACAGCAAATCACTGATGTGATACATGTTTCTGACATTGTCTATCCCATCTGAGTTAGGGTCCCATCCCTCATATGCCTGTCCACGGACACTCACTCTCTGCCCCTCAGTTTCCGCATCTGTAAAATGGGGAAACTGAGAGTATCTCCTTGTAGGGTGACAGTGAGGACTACACAAGGTACAGTGCTTCTTGGCCAGGGGGGACATCCAGAGCCCTTCCTCCCATAGGAATTCAGGTACATCTCTACCTTCACCAAGGAAACCTCACCTGAGGCCCACAGGGTGGGGGGTGGGGGGCCACCTGGCTGCTGTCCTCATCATCTGATCAGGAAGAGAGGAAAGGTGGGGGTGAGCAGGGGACGGAGCAGGCAAAGGGTCAGAGGATGGGCGGGTTCAGTCCTCTCTTTTCCCTTCTGAAACTGAAATTAGCCTAATTAGGTCTGTCCCAGGTCCCTGCACTGTGGGGGTTGGACAAAATTAGAAGCTATTGACAGGTGAGCACAGCACCCGCTGATAGCCTGAGGGAAAAGTGAGACAACTTTGAGTCAGTGCCTGGAAGACGCTTTCCTCCCCTCTGTCGTGATGAGCAGGATGAAGGTAGCGGCCTCTGGTTTATCACCTCGCCTCTAAATAGCTCCTGGGCTGGGTTTCTTATAAACCGGTATTGCAAACAGGGATCACTTTCCCACCCCAGAGGACGGGGAGGCTGGGTCATTCAAGGTCAAGGCAGAAGGCAGTGAAGAGTCGGTGAACAGTCCTGGGGGCGCCCTCTGAATCAGGCACCACCCTGGGAGCCGTCCCACTTCATCCTCACCAGCTTTCTTATCCCCATTTTACTTACAGGGAAACTGAAGCCAAGCGTCACTCAGCCAGGAAGATTATAACTCAGGCTTGGCTCATGGCAGGATGCATCTCTTTCTCAGAGGTTGGGATTGAAAAGCCCTGGGTTCTGAATTAAGCTGTAATCTCCAGGGCCAGAAGAGGGGACATCTTCTTTCTTTCTCCCCTCACTGCTGTTCCTTTTGGCAGGAGGGTGGTTATATAAGAAGTGCTGCCTGCCCTCCCTTGGCTAAATCTTATCTAGTGCATAGGCTGGGAGTTAGGGAGAGTCCACTCGGGAATAAAAGCGAGCATCTTGCTAAGCACAGAAACCATTTATAACTCAAATGCCCCAGCTCAGCCTGGTGGAGGGAGTGGCAGAGTCAGGACACTCAGGTTCCATTCGGCCAAGGGCTTGCTGTGTGACTTTGACACTTCACGTCTGCGGGGCCTGTTTTCACATCTCTCACTGGGGATCACAGACTCTGTCCCCTAGACTGTATTGAGCCCGGATGAGGAGGCAATGAAATAGGACAAAACACTGCACGCCTTGGGGCTCTGCCATCAAGGCTGTGGATTGGCCCTGGTGTGCACCTCTGCCTTCCTTGGAAATCAAACCCCATGGGGGCTGGAGGGCTGGAATTACAGGGAGGCGGGCAGGACTCTCCTTTTGTCCTTCTCACTTTCTTCCCATCTTAGACTCAGTTTCATTTACTTTGAGGGTGGATATTCCACTATTTCCAAAGGATTTTGAAGTAGCTTATAAGAGACTCAGGTTCGATCCCTGGGTTGGGAAGATCCCCTGGAGAAGGGAATGGTGACCCACTCCAGTATTCTTGCCTGGAGAATCCCATGGACAGAGGAACCTGGTGGGCTACAGTCCATAGCGTCACACAGAGTCGGACACAACTGAAGCGATTTAGCACTCACAAGAGAAAGCACATGAAAGAAGAGGAAAAGAATCATTTCCAGAGTACTCACTTAACTCTCGCAACAGTTATTGAAGGTGGTCATTTTTATCCCCGCTTTGGGATGAGGACATGGATGCGCAGAGAGGGGAGAAGGTTTGACTATTCACACTGCCGATAACTCTCACTCTACAGGTTGTATTTTCTGCCTGACTTCAGGAGTTTCAGCCTGAGGACTTACTCCTTCCCTCTTGCCTCCCATGTTAGATAGGCTACTTAAGGATAAAAAGAACAGATTTTGTCAGAAGGAAGCAGAAAAAGCAAATGCCTTCAGGCACATGGAACCAGCTGCAAGGGTCAGGCAATCATTGTGACTAACTTTTTCAGCCATGGTAGCAAAAAGCAAACTATGGGCTCTTGAGTTGGACCATGCTTGAAGCCTAGGAAAGGGGATCTGCCACTGGGATCAGGTTTCAGGAAACTAATTAGGATTGCTGTGTGTGGGTGTTTGTATATGGGATATGCAGTTCCTGTTTACATGTGGGGCGGGGGAGTGCTGGTGAGAGAGTGTCAAGGCTTGCAGCAGGTCCCCAGTCCTGAGTAGCTGTGTGATTCTGGGTAAGCCACCCACTTCCCTGGGCCTTGATTTGTACTCCCTTCCCTTCCCTGTCTGTACAGTGAGGGCACATCTTGGGATGCTGTTGTGAGGCCTGAAGGAAGTGCCCACAAATGGTGCTCACTCTTGCCTCAGCCTGCCTGTCCCTGTGGGCAGGGATTGGGTATGGAGAACCCAGACTGTGGACACATGCAGGGTGGCAGAGGGTCCTACTGGGATCTCTGAGTCTCAGTTTTGACTGTGCTACTGAGTGACCCTGGGCATGCTCCTTAACTGCTGAGTGCCTCAGTTTCCTCATCTGTAAACCGGAAGAGTGATGGCATCTACTTTCTAGGACGATCATAAGGCAGTGGTACTCAAAGTGTGGTCCCCGGACCATGAACACCATGTGGGAACTCAGTAGAAATGCAAACGCTTGGGCTCTACCCCAGACCTAAGGAAGCAGAAACCCTGAGGATGGAGCCCAGCCATCTGTGTTGTGGGCTGGGTGCTGCTGGAGACCCATGGTGGGGGAGGACAAGTACTTGAGAAGGAACCTGACACTTCCTAGTCTTGCCTGTTACTGATGCCTGAGTTTGGGGGCACCTTCCACCTCTGCTCAGCTTCTTCCTTTTCTACTTTAACTCTCCCCTTTACCAGCTCTGCACCAGGCTTTCAAAGGTGGCTGTCAAGAATCAATTGACCACAGCTATAAAAGTCTTTGAGCTTCCAGGAAGTAAGGAAGCTTCCTTGACTTTACTTTCCCATCTCTTTCCCTGAGAGACAGGAAAGCAAAGGGTTATAATTAGAACTTTGTCTTTCTACTCACTCTTATCAGTCTGGGATCCTTAAGGATCTGGTAAATATCACTCACCTTCAGAAGGGCAAGCAGCTAGAGATGGAGGCAGTACCCCTGGTTCTGGAAGCCCCAAGCACCTGCTACATGCAAGCCCGCAGCCAAAATGGGTCTCTGCCCTTAGCCTGAGGACCGCTCCCTATATACCACACTTCCTCGTCATTGTATCTCCAGGCTGGACACATATTCATTCATTCATTCATTGAACTTTTCTTTTGCCCCTACTATGTGCTCTGTTCTAGGTGTTGGGGTCAGAGTTGAACCAAACAAAGTTTCTGCTTTTGTGGAGCTGACATCCATCCCAGAGGAAGAGAGAAGCAATAAGTCAATAAATAAAGTCATCTATGGTAGATGCCTTTTGACTTGGAATGAATGAATCAATGAAGCAGGCAGCACAGAGCACTTGCTTTGGATCCAGACAGACCCGAACTCAGATCTTGACCTTGTCTCTTCCTAGGCAAACCCTTAGCCTCTCTGAGACTCAGTGTCCTCATCTGTAAAATGGGGATAGGAGTAGTATCCTCAAAGAAGCTGGGGAGATGAAATGAGTAAAATGCTAAGCACAGTGTGTGGCACACGGGGGCTCCTTGGAGTTAGATGTCACTGCTGTCCTTACTCAAGGTCACACAGCTGAGCTAGCTGCCAACCTGGCCCTCTGTCTAGGGGTATATGCACTGGGGCACCTGGGGAGTCCCAGGGATTGAAGAGACCCCAAGATTGGCCAGTCATCTTACTGCTGATGTTAAGAGCAGGCACCTGAGGGTCAGGGACAAGTTCCATGAATTGTCCCAAGTCCCACCAGGAGCTGAAGGCGTCCTCCAGCTGGTGGACACGGCTTAGATTCTTTGGCCTTGAGAGGGAGTAGGCAGCAAAACACAGAGCCTAAAATAGAAAATTCTGGGCCCACGGAGGGCTCTTTCTCCCATCCCACTGCTTACTGGGCTCCATCACACCCATCCTTCCTGTTGCCCTTCAGAAACGGTGTGGTACACGGGGGCAGAAGCGGGGATGCGTGTCTGCATCCTCTCATCTCCAGAGCACCAGGTGTGGCCCCCCACCTCGGGTGACCTGTTCTTGTTGCCCATTTCATCTCTCGCCCTCCTCTTCTGTTCTGCCCTGACTCCCAGACTTTCACCAGGTTGGCCTGAGCCTGGACTGTACTGGCAGACAGACCCGGGTTTGAACCCAATGTCACCTTGGGCCCTGGAGCCGCTCTTCCTGCATCTGCATCTGTGTCCTCTGTCATCCTGAGGTCACATGAGGTGACGTGTGTGCAGAGTCCAGCTTCAGACCGGACACACATTGCTCACCCTGATAATCATTCTCTCTTGCCTCCCACCCTCAGCAAGTCAACTTCTAGTCCCTTTCTAAACATACCCTAAACCTCCCAGCCTTAGCGCCTTTGCTGACTGATACCCAGGCCTCGCCTAGACCTCCCTCCACTTGCCCCTTGGCCTGTGGCAGACCTGCCCAGTGCCCGCTGTCTCCCTCTTGCAGAGCTCATCTGCATCTCCTGGCCTCTGCCTGGTTTTTACCCTATGTTTGTGTCTGTATCATAGAGCTGTAAGCATTGCGCAGATAGAATAGCAATAGTATTACAGCCGCTGTTTACTGAGAACTTACTGTGTTCTGCATTCAACACTGCCATAGCATCCTCACAAAATCCCAGTGAGTTATGTGTTGTCATGCCCAGTTTGTAGATGAGGAAATTAGGGCCCAGAGGTGCCCAGCCAAGAAGTCGTGGGTCTAATTCCTCTTTGCTTCCCCCACTGCCTGGCACTGTAGATATTTGCTACTCAGTAAATATCTGTTTGGTCTGATGGAAGAGTTGAATTAGTGCTTTAAGATCTGAGTCGGGCAGGGGAGGAGGGAGGGAGAAAGGGAGGGAGAGAGGGAGGGAGGCCAGGATCTGGCCTGGTTTTTCTTCATTGTGTAGGTTGCTTGTGGGCAGCCAGCCATGAAGACCCTGCCTAGGGCTTCTGAGCTGTAGCATATTGGCTGCAAATAAAAATGGGAAGGAGGTCCAAAGGCCTGGCTTGGGGTCATGGCAGGAACCGGGTTCAGGGTGGAACTGTCTGATAAGTGACCCGGTGAGGATGGAGGTGTGGGGAGATGTGCCATTCACTGCAATCACCTGAACCAGCCACCCATTTCCCTCCAGCACCCTCTGCTCCGGTTCCTTTAAAACCACCTCCCTCCTTCCCAGCCCCAGGAAGGGCAGCTGCCAAGGGGAGGCCAGGCGACTCATTGCATCTGACCTTGTTAGAGTTGCTCCATTCTCATTTCTGGCATAAAACTTTAATAAACTATGTCCATGTTCAGAATCCTTGTACCTTTCCCAAGGCAATTTTGCGTCTTTAGACACTTAATTTTTACAATGAGCCCAGGCATGTCTTAGGATAAAACTGTGCACTCCATTTTTCAGATGCAGGAACCTAGGTGTGGAGAGGTGATGGTCAAGGTCACAGCTGGTGAAGAGCAGAGAGCAAGCAGAGCATAGGGGGCTGGACTTCATACTCAAGCAACAAATGTGTATTAAGTGTGGGCTGGGTGTGGGCTAGATACTGGGGATAATAGGATGAATACAACTTAGCTGCTATTAAAAAAATTAAACAGGCATGTATATAGCACTTCTCTGTGCCACTGTTCTACACACATCACTCAATAACACAGGTAATCCTCTGACAATCCAATGAGACAGGAAGCATCCTTATCCTTAGTTCAGAGATGAGAAAACTGAGGCCCAAGAAGTTACCTGAATTGCCCCAAATCACACAGTGAGAAAGTGGCTGGGCTGGGATTTGAACCCAAACAGCATGGGCCCAGAGCCTAAGTATTTAACACAGTTTCCTTTTAAATTGGCAGAAAGGACCATCATTAGGACTGGCACAGATGTGGTGTAGCGTGTTGGAAAGAGCTGCTGCTGCTGCTAAGTCGCTTCAGTCGTGTCCGACTCTGTGCGACCCCATAGACAGCAGCCCACCAGGCTCCGCCGTCCCTGGGATTCTTCAGGCAAGAACACTGGAGTGGGTTGCCATTTCCTTCTCCAGTGCATGAAAGTGAAAAGTGAAAGTGAAGCCGCTCAGTCGTGTCCGACTCTTAGCGACCCCATGGACTGCAGCCTACCAGGCTCCTCCGTCCATGGGATTTTCCAGGCAAGAGTACTGGAGTGGGGTGCCATTGCCTTCTCTACCTGGTTCTAAATCCCCACTTCCCACTTATGTCACACCTCACGGAGCAGGTCAAGCACCTTCAACCTCAGTTTGCCCATTTGCAAAATGGAGATGATTCTTAAGGATGTCATGATGCTACAAAAGATAAAGATGCTGGGATGTGAATGCTAGATAGATCTGAATGGAGAAGGATGCGGGATGGTGGACCACCAACCCCTTGCTGTCCTGAAAGCAAAGCTCGAAAAGCAAGGTCAGGCTGGATGTTTCTTTTCCTAATTCCCAGCTGATCCTTGGCTGTTTTTTTTCCCCCTCTGGCTCTCCTACAGTGCTGAAATGGTATATTGGGGTGGAGCCAAAACAGTTTTGAAACTTGAAGTTACAGGACACCCAAGACAAGATGCTGAGAAAGAGAGGAGATAAAGAATTTCCATCCCTGGAATCTGAGAATGTGAGAGCCAGTAGGGTCCTTGGGGATTAGTTGGCCTCATCTCCTTGGGTTACAGATGGGAGACTGAGGCCCAGAGTAGGAGAGAGACTGCCCAAGGTCACAGAGCCCATTTGGGCAGAGCTGCGACCAGAACCCAAGCAGAAGTGCAGACAAAGTTTAGAAAATATCCCCAATTCTCCTGGATTCCTTACACAGCAGAGAGAGAGAAAAAAAAGGATCTATTCCTTTGGGATTGTTCAAATCTAGAAAAAATAGCAATTTTTTCTTTGACTGGCTTACATGACAGAGCTCTTAGACCTAATGGATTGCGGTTTTTCTTCTAATCTCGGGGACTGCAGGACTCCCCCTCTCCCCTTCTCATAATGGAGGGACATAGCTCTGAGTTTTTGGCATCCAAACATTCCAAGATCCACGATGTGCCCATGTCGGGTACTCACCATCAGCCCCAATCTTGCCATCTCCATCTTTGTCTCCAGCAGCCAGCAGCGTCTTGGTTTCTTTAACAGACAGGTCTCTGGCATCTGGGGAGAAGCCTTTCAGAATGAATCTGGAGGAGGAAAGGGAGAAAAGGGGGAGGGAATCAGGTGAGAGTCACCTTGTGGATGGTGGGCTGGCATCTGCACAGGGGAAGCAGGTGGCTCAAAGAGAAGAATGAGCAGGGAGCATGCATGCCATTGTGCTGGGCGAGGTAGCCCGACCATGGCTGTGCTTCACGGATGGGTGTGCAGAGAACAACAGGCTGTCCTCAGCAAAGGGTTGCCCTCACTTCCGCTAGGGCACCTGCATTTGTTTATTTATTCAGTCAACAAAACAAATACGAGGGTATCTTCTCTGTGCCAGGGCCATGCCAGAAATGAGGGCGTAGAGTTGGTCTTTGGAAGCCAAGTTAAAAAACAGGGAGGAAGTCAAGTATTCCAAGAGAGGCCACACAGTGTGATGGATGCAATGGTGGGAAGTGGAAAGCAGGGCTTGAATGGTGCATCCATCCCACCGAGGGGGAGGAAAGAGTCAGGGGAGGCTTCCTGGAGAAAGTGATTCCTGGAGGATAAATAGAAGTCAGTCTCTGCATGTGTGTGCGTGTGTGCATACACATTTGGCATGGGAAGGTAGAGGTGCAGGATCTAGACAAAGGGTACCCTTGTGAGATGGTTTAGGGGAGAGACAGGATGGATGGGGAAGTCTCTACTTGAAAGGCCCCTCTCCACACCCTCCCCCTTCTCCTCCTGACAAAATTCGTGGCAGTCTTGGCCAGAGAGTTACATAAAGCACAGCTGGGTTGGCAGACGTGGGCCAGGTGGCCGAGAGGGTTATGGTGGGAGGATTTTTGCTGATGTCATTTTGCCTCTTCCTAGTCATAACCTTCTCTGCCTTGCTCCCAGGACTCTTGACCCCTCAAAGCTGGTTCTGCATCCGATGACATGCCCAGAAACTGTTCTAACCATCCTGGTACAGAAGAAGGGGTCTGTGGGATGGCAGAAAGTGGCTTTTAGAGGAATGAAAATCAATGAAATACTCAAGGGAGCACTCTCTGTCTTGGCTATGGTGTTAGGCAATGAGAAAAAGTGCCTCTCAGTTTGTATTAAATTATTAAGTAGCCTCATTCCATTAGCAATATTAAGTGGCTATAATTTAACCTAGTTAGTTGCACTTTCTGCAGAGGATTTTATTCTTCCAGAAGCAACAGCAGATGGTTCTTTTCTGTGATGGTTGCAGAGAGCAGGGCAGACAGACCGGAACTTGGAAGCAAGTGTCCCAACCCCCACCCCGCTCCCTCCCCTAGAGCAGCCGATGGGCAGTCCCTGTGGGCCTCAGTTTACCCCAGCTCCTCCTCCTCGATGAAGCCGCTCTTGTCTTTATCCAGAATATGGAATACCTTCTTCACGTCCTCCGGGCTCTTTTTCTTCAGGCCGACCATCTGGAAGAACTTTTTGTGGTCAAAGGAGTCGACAGCTATTGGGAGATGGAGAGGAGGGTGTTAAAATGAGGACAGAGAAGGGTCCTGGGAAAAGGTGGGAGAATGGGGATGTCACAGCTGGACCAATCCTGAGGGATGGAGGAGATACACCTCCATGGCGGGGCTGAGGGAGTCCAGGCCAGGCGAGGGGGCTTGGACCAAGGTCACACAGCCAGGAGCGGCAGAGGGGGGCTTGAACCTGGATCTCCCTGGCTCCCCAACTCCCTCTACCTTCCACTGTACTCTTCGCTAATGGTAGGGGTAGCATTTGAAGGCAGAGAGGTTTCCATGAAGCCTTTGGGTGGTGGCTGAGGGGTAGGAGAGTGAATATGATGTGTGTCTGTTGTTGGGGAGGAGGGTCGACCTTTTTCTTGTCCATGGATTGTGTGGCCAGAAAATCAACACGGAGAGGACAAGTTTCTCTCAAGGTCACATAGTAGGAGGAGGAGGGGGAGGACACAGAAGTCCTGGCTTTGCTGCAGAAATCCATTCCGGTGGGAGTGGGAGCGGGTGCTGGAAGTCTCTCCAAGAATTCCCAGTTAGGTTTCCTCTCAGAGGGACAACATGGGTCAAGGAGAAGTGGGTGGGCTATCTCAGGGCTCTGGGAGGGTGGCTTCATGCCCAGGGGATGGAGCTCCAAGCAGAAAGGAAGGGAGTCCCCCTTCAATATTCTGTACCCTGAGATTTTAAGGACAACCTGGGAAAGTAAACAACCTTAGACCAAGTAACATGTGTGTCAGGGGTGGTGGGGTGGTGTAGGGGCAATCCTATGGAGAGTCAAGTTATCCTCCCTGGGCTGGAGGGGAGGAAAGTTGCTCTGTCCACCTCAGACACTAGATGGAGGGGTCTGGGGACACCACCTGGAGGTGACCCCCGTGCTCATCCCCCTTCTGCCCTGCGAAGTGACCTTGGGCAAGTTTCTAACCCTCCCCCTCCCTAAGTTTCCCCATCTAGGGGCCAGGAGGGAGGAGGAACTTAAGCAGCTAAGCGTTCAAGTCCAGAGCAGCTCAGAGACATGAGAATGCCCGTTCCGCTCTCTCGGTGCCCGAGGAGGCTGGAAGTTGCAAGCGCGGAGGATGCTCTGCGCACAGCGCTGAGCAGAGCAGAGCGCCAGCTTGGGGAAGGTCATCTCGCTCCCTCGCAGATCCGTTGAACGGGGTGGGCTCTAGCCCCGGAGAAGGGGCTTGGCCATTCAGGAAACCAGCAAGGAGTAGCTGGGCGAAAAGAGCCCTCTCCGGAAAGGGGTCGCGGGGAGAGAAGCATTCGCACCTATGGCCCCTCCAAATGCCTTGAAAAGCCCCGAGCGCTCGCAAGGACCCAGAGGTCTCGCTTTCCACCCCGGTCTTCGCCCTTGGTCCGGGACCTGAATCCTCACAGCGAGGTTACCCAGCCGTTGGCGCCTGAGAGTTTCGGTTGTCCGGCAGGGCACCCGGCCTCCTAGCCCGCTGCCTGCGCCAGGTCCCGCCGGGGCCAAGTTTGGGTAGTGCCGTGGACCCTTCTCCACGCTCCGCTAGCGCCCCGCGGAAGGCATGAGCATAGGAGCGCCGGGGAAGACTGGCCAGCCGCGGGACCCACGGGGGTGCAGGGGCCAGGGAGATGGATGAGGGGAGAGGGATGCGGAGGGGAGCGCGCTGCTCACCGGTAAAGGCCCCCACTGCCTTCTTGATGTCCTCAGCGTGGAGCAAGTCTGTCATCGACATCCTGCAACTGTTTGAGCGGGCAGAGCAAGTGCGAAAAGATTAAAAAGTGCTTTTCTCATCATTTCTGCTCATATGACCTGCGCTGCAGTGCCGCGCGCCGGGCGCACGCCCGCGGGCCTGGCCCCGAGCCAGGGGGCGCGGGGCTCTGCGCGCAGCCACAGCGGCTCAGTCCAGCCGCGCCGCCGAGCTGGGCGGGCCGGGCTAGCGGGCAGGCGCACGGTCCCACCGCCGCTCCCGCCCCGCCCTGTCGGGAGTCCTTGGGACACCAGGGGCTGCAGCCAGGGCTCCAGGGGAAGGGGCAACCTCTGGAATTTAAAGGGCGCCCGCGTCCCCAGTTGGAGGGTTTTCCTGCCGTCAAGGGCAAGCAGGAAGCGCCGGCCTGGTGCGACGCAGGGTCTGGGATCCGAGACCTTCGCGCACCTCCGAGGATGTCCGGCCTTTTCGGGGAGTATACTGGACCCACAGGGGCCAGGTCTACACCCTCGTGGGCCCCTTGGCCCTACTCCCATTCTCTCTCCACTCCTACCTCTTCCTCCACTGTCTGTCCTGGATGCAAATTTATGCTGCAAAATCTGAGCGCTGAGGTCTGGAAACCTGACCCACCCGGAGGTGGTGGCAGGGATAGGCCGGTGCTGCTAGGGCCCTCTGCGGGTGCCCCCTCCTACATCTGGTCAGGAACTCGGAATACAGAAACCGATTTTTTTTTTCATAGTCTGACTTTTCAAAGAACCCGTCTTGGATCCCCACTAACTGCTTGCTTTCCTGGTCTCGTGAGCCAAGGAGTATCATGCCGGTCTGGACTCCTCCTGCCTCTATAAACTGTATGCGGGAGGGGAGGGTGGCAGAAGGTACTTGCCTTCTGTGCACTTTCAAGGCCCATGCTTGGAGAGCTGTTGCCACCCTCAGACCACACTTCCGAGACAACCGAAGCAGGTCTTATGGCCCTAACTTCATCTTTGGGAAACATGACACTACCTGATCTTTATGCTGCCAGAGACTGGTTGCTGTCTTTCCCACAGTTCCCCGAGGGTTCAGGCTGCCATCAGCTGTCTTTAAAGTATGCAGAGCACTGGACAAGGAGTCAGGAACCCTAGGTTCAAGATCTGGGGCTGCAGTAAGTCCCTATGCCACCTTGGGTTGTGACATTCCCTGTCCCTGGGCCTCAGTCTCCCTCCACTGTGTTGATGGTATGCCAGTGGTCTTTTGTGGTGGATTCTCAACACTCCGACTTCAGGTGTGGGCAGGCGGGCGGGGCTGAGATAGTGTTCCTTGGTGGAGGCGCTAGGGAGAGCTGCCCTGCTACCCTGTAGCTCAGGTTCCCTGGCACTCATTGTCGACACTGTCTCCCTCAGCTTGGTGCTGGATGGCTGCCCTTCCTGGGAACCTTAGGATGCTGCTAGCTCCAGTGGACCCGCTTCTCTGTGAGTCAGCTCCTTCAGGGGACAGCCCGCCAGCTGGTCTCCAAGGCACCGAGGCTGCAGCTCCTGTCCTGATCTCTCACTGTGTGAGGCCATCCCCGGACCCCTCAGCTGCGCCTGTTGCTTCTGCCCCAACTGGCCTTTTAACTTGGAGATGCTGGGCTTCTGTGTTATCATCTCAAGCCCCAGGCTCAGCTTACTCCAGGGGCCTTGTTGGCAAATCTGCTTCCCCAGCTGAGGGATCCTTATGCTCTACTAGTGGGGAAACTAGCGAGTGGCCTAAAAACACACAGCAAGGCAGTGGCCCAGAGGGATCCACCCCCAGCTCCGCTAATGTCAAGTCCAGCGATCCACTTGATGGAGCTCCTCCAGTGCCCAGGACCATACCAATCAGGTCCCACTTGTCTCAGCCTCAGATCAGCCTCCGCGGAGTCCCAGAACACTGACCCCTGTGGCAGAGGCTGGACTTCAGCTGCCCCATCCTTCCCCGCTTCTTCTTCCATCTCACCCTGCTGCAGAAACTTCCCATTAACTTGACGCCATAGTCCACCCAGCCAGAGCATCAGATGATGTTGTTAGGTCAGCCCATCGGCCCTCCATACCCCTTCCTCCTGTGTCCTCTGCCCAGGCAGGGGCCACCTCACCTGAGTCCACAGATGTCTGACTCCACCCCTCTTGTTCTGTAGGTGGGCTTAGCCAGTGGGAGGAATTTGCCTCAGGTCACCACAGGTTAGGATGGAGACCCCAGGAATTGTACTCTCAGCTCTGAACTCCATGGTTGCCTGCCTCTCAGCCTGTGTCACCAGCCCAGCCCGTGTCTTGTGTCTCAGGGGAAGGGGACGTTTGGCCGTCCCTCCCCTCCTCCCCTTGCTGTGTACCTCCATCCTCCTCCAGCCCCCGTGGCTGCCACTCACCTCAGGTGGGGGGTGGAGGGCTGGAACCTGGACTGAAAGGCTGGGCCAGTGGGAGGTCCTGTCAGGAAGTGAGCCTGGTGGGAGGATGGCCACCTATATAGGCTTCTGCTCTGGCTATTTTGGGAGGTGGAGCTCCCCTCTGTTCCCAGCCCCCTCCCCTTCCGGTGTCAGGTACTTCCCAGCCACGGTGCTGGGTGTCTATATCACATTCACCCTCCCTGGGCCCCTCGAGCCAGGCCTATTAATAACCCCCAGTCCTTGCCTCCCTCCAGCACCCAAAACTGAGGCTCAAGCAGGGCTCTCCTCTTCCACGAAGTCTTCCATGAACACTCAAGATGTCAGTAACATCTCCAGGCTCCAAAATCCCACAAGCAAAGGAAGAGAGCCCTCGAGCGGAGGGATGGAATAGGAACTGTCTTCCATGCATGGGGCTGGTTAGATTCCTATTTCTACACCATCTTCTCCCTCCAGCCTTGCAGTGCAGGCCTGTCTCCCTCTTGCTCTTGCATGAGTGAGGCAACAGAGAGGCTAGGGGTTCTGCGATTTACTACTCAAAGCTGTGGACCGGAGCAGGGAGTGGACCCAGCATTTTCATGAGATGACCTAGTGCCTCCCAGAAATACATGCTCTGCACGTTCTCTGACAAATTCCTTCCTCTCTTTGCATCTCAGTCTGTGTCTGTAAAATGAGTTCAATCAGGGGCAAACTTGACTCTAGAGATGGGCCAGGGGACTAAGAACCCCCTGAAATTGTATTCCCAAAGTCACATGCAAGTGCTCTTTTGTGAAGCAAAGGCCCACAGCTTTCAGGAGATTCACAAAGACATCTCTGGGGTGGTCTGTCTTGGATTGGAGATGACCGTCCAAGGGGTGTGCTTTGAAAAGCATGAGTGAAAGTAACACATATTTACTGAGTGTCTAGTATGAACACCATGAAAGCTTCCTCTTCTCATACTCAGTCTTAAAAAGAATTTCCAGGATGCTGACATTGTCATCAAAGCATTCCAGTTCCTGATGGTGGCATTAGGAGGCCCAGCCTCCACACAGAGGTAGATTGGAGGGAAGATGCACTGGTCCTCCGTTGACCATCAGTTGACTCCACAGACGGAAGGAGCAGAGGGTGAATTGGACGGGGAGGCTGGTTCCAGAGCCTGAATGTTTCGTGCTAGGGGTCTGGACTAGAGTGATGGTAATGGCATCAAAGAGGGGTGTAGACATAGGGTAGCATCTCTAAGGAGACTCTTGCAGACTTGAGGGCTGTGATGAACAAGTTGGACAAGTCCAAGTTGACTCTCAGTTTTCAAGCTGGGGTTCACTGGAGATTGGCAGTGCTGCTTTTGAAGGCGGCAAGGCTGGGGAGGAAGTGGCACTCAGCTGGGGAGATGATATGTTGGAGGTGAGCTCAGAGATCCTCTGTAGTGACCTCCTAAAACCTGCTCACATTTTAGGTGAAGAAACCAAAGCTAAGATGACAGACCCAAATCATACAGAGAGTAGTAAACAAGCCAGGACCTTGTGCTGGGTTTGGGATGCTTGGAGGACATTCTGGTGGAATGTGCCCAGGAGCTCTGAACTCTAGAGAGGGCCGGCTGGACATAGAGCTGTGGTGGTCATTGGGGAGGTCAAGGAGTTGAAGTCACAGGCATGGCTGAGCTCTGGGGCAGTGGGTAGGGGGATGCAACATCTTGAGGACCAGCCATGGAGAAAGATCCCCAGCTGGGGTCTGGGAAAGTAATCATACTCGTTTGCTGAGTATTATGCCAGGTATAGTGTACACTGCACCATACTTTTATCCTCATAACACTCCCTGTAAGATAGATATTGCCTTCATGATTTTGCTAATGAGGGAACAAGGCTCAGCCAGGTTAGGTGACTTGCCTGAGGTTACAAAGCAAAAGTAGGACCTAAACCCAACTCTCTATGACCCCCAAAGCTTTACTCTTTTCTATTCTACTATCTTGCTTCTTGATAAGATGCACAGAAGGTACACGTTGGCACTAGTGGCCTCCAGTGAGTGAATCCTTGGGAACCAGGATAGTCTTTTGTCTGTCCGTCTATGTCTTGCCATGTCTGTGTAATTAAGCAGATCTAGATAGGCTGAACCATATTGTGGGAAGGCATTTATTGTGGACCTATTGTATACTTTGTGCTTTATGAACATTCTTTCATTTTACCCTCATTATAGCCTTCAGAGATTTGAAGAATTAGAGTCTCAGAGAGGTTTATGACTTGCTCAAGGTCACATGGCTAGTGAGACAGCTAAGATTTAAACTCAAGTCTTTCCATTTCTGAAGCATATTTTTCCCCAAGACTTGAAGTAGGGTAGGGATGTCCTAAAGCCTGAATAGAATATCTTGAAACATCCACTTTTTTTTTGCCCTGAATCTCTGCTAACTCAAGCAACCATCACTTTGTTAATTTGATTAACAGCCTTGATGCTGGAGAATAGGTGTATCAGGCAGGCCTTTTTGACTCTTAAGTTGTAGAAAACCTGACTCAGGCTGCATTTATTCTGTAATTGTATGTGGTGATGGATGTAAATAGTCTTATTGTGGTGATCATTTTGCAATATGAAAAATATTGAATCACTATGTTGTACACCTGAAAGTAACATGTGTGTGTGAGTTGCTCAGTTGTGTCCAACTCTTTGCGACCCCATAGACTGTAGCCCACCAGACTCCTCTGTCCATGAAATTTTCCAGGCAAGAATACTGGAGTGGGTTGCCATGCTCTTTTCCAGAAATTAACATAATGTATGTTAATTTTACCTCAATTAAAACAAAACAAAAAAAAGAAAGAAACATTCTATGCCCAAAAATGGCAAAAGTGGAAATATTGACTCATGTGACTGGTAAATCCAGGAAGGTTCACGTATATCTTGACCCAGAACTCAACAATTGCCATGAGAAAGCTGTTTCTCTTTCTCAGAAATACCTTGTACTACATCGGCTACCTGCTCAGACTGACTGTCCCTTGAAGGTTACAAGATGGCCTTCCCCTGCAGCACTGTAAACCTTCAGGACAAAGTCCTATGGAGAAAAGGGAGCCTACTGCCCTAAAATCTTGATCAGTATTCCCAGGACTGAGTTTCATTGACTGCAATTAGCTTGGCTTGGTCACACGCCACCCTTAAACTGGTCACTATCAGTGGCAAAGGTTGCATAGGCCTGGACTGCAAGGCACCTTCAAGTCTACACCAGGGGAACTGCACGTGGAGGAGGAAGGGGCGTCTGGGTGGTCAAAGCCATGAACTCTTCACTGCATGAGTCTCGGGGTGGGGGCATGCCCAAGTGTGCCAGGGACTCAGGAGGTTTATGCCCCAAGTCCTTGGTGAGTTTGATAACAGTATACTTTTGAACTTCTCCAAAATGATTCACTCTGGAGCCTAGAGTGGCCTTTCTGAACTTGAGATCTCCATCTCCATCTTGACCCTTGTGAGGCCTAACAAGCAGCTACTCTCACCCCCTTGGGCCTCTGCTTAAAGGTAGCAGAAGAGCCCAGTTGCATTTTCTCCTAGCTTTAGGGTTTCTTTCAACAGTAACTAGGCAGATGGGTAGGACATACGGATGTCACATTCCCACATTGACCTCACCTCTTCCATCCCTTCAGCCCTGAAACTGTGCCTGGCATTCAGCTGAACACTTCCACTTACACATTACTGAAATGGATCCCATTACCCTCCTTTTGGGCTTCCCAGGCTAAAGAACCTGCCTGCCAGTGCAGGAGATATAAGAGATTCAGGTTTGGTCCCTGGGTCAAGAAGATCCCCTGGAGGAGGACATGGCAACCTGCTCCAGTATTCTTGCCTGGAGAAGCCCATGGACAGAGGAACCTGGTGGGCTATAGTCCATAGGGTTGCAAAGAGTCGGACATGACTGAAGTGTCTCAGCACGCACTCATACAACCTCCTTTTACAGATGAAAAAGCTTAAGTTCAGAGAGGTCAAGTCCCTTGCCCAAGGTCACGCAGCAGCCAGGGACCAGAGTCTGGTCTGTCTGCTTCCACTCCTGTCCTGTTCTCTCCCCAAAGCCTGCTCTGGCCTCCCAGCTGGTGAAGAGAAGGAGGCCAGTGTGTGTGGGTCAGCAGTCTGCTAGCTGCCGTCTGCCAGGAGACAAGCATTCAGCTGTCAACTTCACTGGTGATATTTCATTAGTTCACACTATTTCCACCTGCTGTGGTGGGGAACAGGATACAGAGTTCCTCACATCCAGGGCCCTGGCAGGCTGGGTGGAGGCTGCGGGATCTAATGATATTTATGAGGTCAGCCCTGTGAAGTGATGTGTATTAACTCAAAGGAATGTTGGCCTCATTCCATCTTGAGCCTGTGGCCTTGTTTCCCCTCCGGTCCCCCACTTGTATTTAAGTGCAATTTCACCCCTGAGAGAGAGAGGCCAAGGGGTAGAGAGTCCTAAGAGTGTTAAGAGCATGCAGGTAGACAGCTCTGGGTCCCTACCCTGGCTCTGCCACTTACTTTCTGTGTGACCTTGAGCTGGTCACTCTGCCTCTCTGGGCCTCAGTTTTCTCATCTGTAAAATAGAGCTGAAGAGGAAGCTGCGATGAATACTGAATGAGACCCTGCTTAAGGGATCTGGAGGATACAAAATCCTACACAAATGACAATCAGGGTGGTTATCATTGTGAAGAATTTACCCTCAACTCAGTCCTGCCACTGAGGTCTGCCTTTGTGGAGAGAAATGTGGAGAATCAAGGAGTGCCAGCCCCTGACAACCACTCACTTTTGGACCCAGTGTCCTTGCTGTTGAAGTCAAGAGTTGCTGATAACGGAGAAGGAAGATCTGGAGGATGTGAAAGGTACAAGGGCTTGAGAACGGGGTCTCAGACCCAAGGTGGTCCTAGCTGGGGCTGGGACTCTGGCAAATGAGCTGAGGTTGGGGCTGTGTAAGCCGAGGTGATTATAGCTCTTGGCCACCTGAGTTTGTATCCCTTTCTTGAAAACCTCACCTATCTCAGTGATGCTCAGAGAAAACTAGGGAAGCGTTCAGTCTCTGTGAGGCTGGAGTTACAAAGGGGAGCAGGGCATCCCCAGGTCATGGCTGTGGAAGTTGGAAGACCCAGTAGAAACTGGTAAGCACCCAGGACTCTCCTTTCTTGGACTGTACTGAGTGATGTGTGTGGAGAAGAGGAGAGACGTTGGTCTGCAGAGTGTTTAAGAACTTTCTCGGCTCCCAGATGTCTGCTGACATCAGGGGAGCAGACAACATCCTATCCTGAGTGCAGCTCAATGGATAGAGCCATACTAGATTCTAAAGGCAGGAGCTTTTCTTACATTATCATCTCTTCCTCAACGCACTTCTACCTCTGTCCATCCTGGCTCCCATCCCCATGACAACCCATATCCCATAACAAGAGTTAGAATGGTCATCAAGGACTTTCCTAGTGATGCAATGGATAAGAATCTGCCTGCCAGTGCACGGCACACAGGTTGGACCCCTGATCTAGAAGATCCCACATGCCGTGGAGCAACTAAGCCCGTGTGCCATAACTGCTGAGCCCACGTGCCTAGAGCCCGTGCTCCACAACAAGAGAAGCCATCACAATGAGAAGTCCGTGCACCACAAGGAAGTGTAGCCCCCGCTCACAGGAATTAGAGAAAGCCCACGCATAGCAAGGAAGATCTAGTGCAACCAAAAATATAATTAATCAGTTAATTAAAAAAAGAATGATCATTGAAAGAGGTTGTGTATTTCTGTGTGTATGTGGTGTGCGTGTGTGGGCCCATGTACCGACGCTCATGCCCACAGGGGATGGATGATAAATTTCCATGTATTTTTCTGGGATTCCCATCCTATGCGCTCTTAACTGACTCTTGGGATAGACAGTGACTGGCACTCTCCCAAGATGGACCCAGGAGCTCTAACAATCAGCAGGTGTCCTCTCCATCATCTAGCATCTTTGCCTCAAAATCAAGTAAATACTAACATTCTGAACTCTGCTACAGTAATGAGGGAAAACAAAGGACTCATCTCAAAATATTTATTTGTACCCTAGTATTATAGATTGAGTTGTATCCCCCCAAATTCATCTGTTGAAGTCCTCACCTCTAGGACCTCAGGCTGTGACTGTATTTGCTGACAGGGTGTTTGCAGAGGTAATTCTCCGGAGATCACTGGGGTGGACCCTAATCCACTGTGTTGGCTTCCTTATGAGAAGAGGAGTTTGGGACACAGACATGCACTGAGGGAAGACCTTGAAGACACAGGGAGAAGATGAGTGTCTGCAAGCAGAGAGAGGCCTCAAGAAGAACAGCCCTGCCGACACCTAGACCTTGGACTTCTAGCCTCCAGGACTGTGAAGACATAAATGTCTGTTGTTTAAGCCCCCCAGCCTGGGGTCCTTTATTGTGGCAGCCCTAGCAAACTATTACATGAATGACACAGAGAGTCTGCTGACAGGGGTGTAAGAGGGAAGGGGTCTTAACACATGGACCACAGTCTCATGAAAACTCTCCAAGTCTTTTGAAATGGTTACCTTTCCTTTCTTAAAGAAATTTTTTATTATAAAAGTGACATATACTCTTTAAAGAAACAATGGAAAATAATGGGGTTGGGGTCAGGAAGTCTCCAGGGAATCATTGCTACCTGAGTACAACCAGGATTTGTTGGGTTTTTTTTTTTGACCATGCTTCATGGCTTATGGGATCTTCGTTTCCCAACCAGGGATCAAACCGTGCTCATGGCAATGAAAGCGCAAGTACTAACCAGTGGACCACCAAGGAATCCCCCCAGTACAACCACTGTTATTATTTCTGGAGACTTTTTTGCCTTCCCACTTCTGCCAGGCCACCCACCTGCCAATCACCCTTGGTGAATCAGCTTGGATGCCACTACTTACTGGAAGCCCTCTTTGGTTTCTCCCCCACCTCTGACCAAATGGCCCTCCTAGCCCTGCATTTACCTTCATCACTACCTCAGTAATGGCGCCATTATTCCACCTGTTCTGTGTTTCCAGCTGGGAGTTTGAGGCACAAACACCTGGTGTCCAGCTTCTCCAGGAGGGCCTCCAAGGAGAATAAATCAAACTGATGTTTTTATTTTTGGCTGTGTGCGGACAGTGGTTGTTCTCTAAAACATGCTTGGATTGCTACTTATAATGCCATCTAAAACCATTTATCTACCTGTACTTCAGAGACACCTACCGGTATATAATTAATGTTTCAGGAGCTGCAGGCTAAGAAGCATGTTGTAACAAATTAAATAAAGACTTTAAAAATGGTCCAGATAAAAAAAAGGAACTGCAGGCTACCCTTGAGGTTCAAACTTCATATTCATGGAGCTCTCACTTAGACCAAAATTTGCAGCTCATATTCTGATAGGAGAGGAAGCTTTGGGGGACTGGAAACTGGATACTGGAAATCAGACTGAGCAAATCTGGAATGTTTGGTACCTATATGTCTTGGTGTCTCTTCAGCCAATGGAGGGAGGCCTGATGTTGGCCCCTTGTGGGAAAGCCCTCGGTAATACAACCAATGTGTTTGAAGGGCATGGTTGAGCCATCATTTTTTCTTATCACCTCTCTATTGCTTTCATTCTGATTCTGGGTTGAATTCTATTGAAAAAAATATCATAAATCACAGAAGCTGAATCTCTTTGAAAACCCAGTGCTTCCTATCTTGCTCATGACTGTAGACTAATCCACAGATGGTGTTGGGCAACAGGACTGAGGCTTGGAGACAGACAGTGACTGAGAATCGGGAAATAAACATATTGGCAAAGCAAGGCAGAGAAGGACTGGCTGGGACTGCAGGCCATGCCTCCCTGTCCCCTCCTCTACTCTTCCTGTACAGCCTCCTCCCTCCCTCCCCCCCAATGTCTCTCCTCCTCACTATCTCCCTCCATCTCTCTTCTAACTCGCTCACCATCCCCATCTCCTCTCCTCTTTCCCTCCTTCTGTCTCTCTTTCTTGACTGGACCATTCCTTTCCTTGGCCAGCCTTTCTTTTCCACAATTCTCAATCATGACTCTTTGGCCTTATAGTTCTATTGGGTTGATAGGTCTTTAGAGATGAGTTTATCCATCTCATTTTAAAGGTTTTTCCTTGTATTGCTTTTTGAAAAATTGTGATAAAAATGCACAACAAAATCTACCATCTTAACCACTTCTAAGTACACAGTTCAGTTGAACCAAGTATACAGTTCAGTTGTACTAAAACGTTGTGTCAGCCATCTCGTTTTACAGATGGGAAGCCTGAGGCTCAGAGGGAATGGAACATGTCGAGGGACATGGCAGAGAGAGGACTCACACTCAGACTATGGATCGCCTTCTGGGTCCTGAAAGAGGGTAGGACATGCCAAAGGGAAGAGGAAGAGGAAGAACAGGGTAGAGGGAGAGGTGTGAGGCATGGGCAGGAGATGCTGGGTCATATTTAGACAATGGGCCATGCTCTGTTCTCTCCTCCTTAGCTGGAAAAGGCATGAGCTATCAAATGAAACTTTGAGAACATACTCAGTGAAAGAAGCCAGGCACGAAAATCATCCACATACTGTACGATTCCATTTATAGGAAGTATCCAGAATAGGTAAATTCATAGGTGCAGAAAGTGAATTGGTGGTGGTCAGGGGCTGGGAGAGACTAGAGAGTGACTGCCTAGTGAGTAAAGGGTATTATTATTATGGGTGATGAAGAGGTTTGGGAACTAGACAGAGATGATGGTCCCACAATACTGTGAAGACATTAAATGCCACTGAAACATAGTATTCATCCATTCATAGTATTCATCCAAAGAATACTGTCTTTTATTACAGGTTAAATATTTAAAGAGGAACATAATAATGTATAATAATATGTGTATAATAATAATGTAACTGAAAACTACATTATATTTTGTATTTATTATTATCTACTGAATTTGCTTTCACTTATTTAAAGAGATGTCAGTTGCTTCTTATGAATATTGAACTTTGTTTTCCTCCTGATGAAAAAAAATGCCACTGAATGCTTTACTTTGTATGGGTAGCTTTCTGTTCTGTGAATGTCACCTAGTTAAAAACATTTTTTTTCCCCAAGATTGTTAGTGAATCTTGCAGATGACAAAATATCACATAACAGATGTTTTCATGGGCATAGTCACGGTGGGTGACACTCTCCAGACAGGAGACAGATAGGAGACACTACCTTCCCTTTGCCTTGAAGGATTTCCTTGTCCACCTTGATAGTAGCTTGTAGGAGTGACCAGAAGTGACAGTGTGCTCCCTTTCTGGATGTTTTTTTGCCCTCTCCCTCCTGCAGGTCCATGACAACAGTCGCTCATCCCTCATGACTTAATTCAGGTATCAACTCTTTCCTGAAGCCCTCTTTGATTGCTCCCCACCCCCAATTGCACGCCATGCTCACATTCCCTGCGTTTACCAGGACAGTTGCTGTGGAGCGATTATCCACTGACTTGTCTGCTCCCACCCTGTCTATGAGCCTGTTGAGATCAGGGACCTTTCAGAGGCAGCGTGGAAAGAAAACTGTGTAGACCTTGATGCCACATCGACCTGGGTTCAAAGCCTGGCTTGGCCAACTTATTAGCTGGGTGACCTTGGGGCAAACTGCTTAGCCTTTAGGAACATCAGTTTCACATTTGGAGAATGAAGATGAGATTTCCATTATAGGGCTGTGTCAAGGCACCTTGATTATATAATCTTATTCCCTGAAAGATTTTTATCTTTTCCTTCTTCTCCAGCTCCTTTTCCTTTTCCATTGTGATTGTTTACTTTTGATTTTCCCTTAGTTTCAGCCCTTTCTGAATATTTTCAAGCTGTCTCTCTGACCAGGTGAACAGCAGAATGGGTAACCTGGTGTCCATGGGGGAGGGCTGCAGTGGTGCTAGTGGGGCGAGCTGAGTGAGGTGGGGCAGTGAGGGGAGTAAGTATCTGGGAACAGTGATGTCTGCTGCCACTGCCTAGGGATGGGAAAGGACAGTATTAGCTTGGATTGCCAGCTCATCCTGTGTGATGCAGCCAGATAGTCACCCTCTCTGAGTCTTCGCTTCTGGTTGTGTAAGTGGGGATTCATGAGGACTTCCCTGGAGTGTGGTGAGGGTGAAATACACACCCATGGAAAGGTCCATATAGTCAAAGCTATGGTCCTTCCAGTAGTCATTTTCAGATGTGAGAGCTGGACCATAAACAAGGCTGAGCACCAAAGAATTGATGCTTTCGGACTGTGGTGCTGGAGAAGACTGTTGAGAGTCCCTTGGGCATCAAGGAGATCAAATTAGTCAATCCTAAAGGAAATCAGTCCTGACTATTCATTGGAAGGACTGATGCTGAAACTGAAGCTCCAATCCTTTGGCCACCTGATGCGAAGAGCTGACTCATTGGAAAAGACCCTGATGCTGGGAAAGACTGAAGGCAGGAGGAGAAGAGGACGGCAGGGGACGAGATACTTGGATGGCATCACCGACTTAATGGGCATAAGTTTTGAGCAAACTCCGGGAGACAGTGAAGGACAGGGAAGCCTAGCGTGCTGCAGTCCATGAGGTCGCGGGGTCAGACACGACTGAGCGACTGAACAACAGCATGGGAAGACCTGATGCCGACGGCGGTCATAGGAACGGAGCATGTGCGCAATAGCTGCACATGCGCAGACGTACCACCAGATGCCCTGCTTTTGTAGTATCCCTGCTAAATTGGAGAATGATGTCATGCACAGAAATAGAAATGTACTCAGCTGTTTGCTGGGTTCTGAAGATTCTTCAGTCAGTGAGCTTTTAGGAACTCCAAATTTCTACACAAATTCTTAAAATGATTTGCAGACAAGTAAGAAAGGCGACAACTTGGCAACTGAACAACAATAACAAGGAAGGAGTTCGGTTTCCCAGGTGGTTCAGTGTCTGCCAATACAGGAGATGTAAGAGACGTGGGTTTGATCCCTGGGTTGAGAATATCTCCTGGAGGAGGGCAGGGCAACCCACTCCAGTATTCTTGCCTGGAGAATCCTATGGACAGAGGAGCCTGGCAGGCTACAGTCCATGGGGTCACAAAGAGTCAGAAATAACTGAAGCGACTTAGCACACACACAAGAAAGGACACTTCTGTTCTTCTTTTTTCGCCTTTTTAAAATTGAAGTAAAAGTTGATTTACAATGTTGTATTAGTTTCTGGTGTCTGGCAAAGTTCAGTTTTACATATATCTGTATAGATTCTTTTGCATATTCTTCTCCATTGTAGTTTATTACAAGATTTTAAATATAGTTCCCTATACTATACAGTAGGACATTTTTCTTTATTTTATGTCTAGTAGTTTTTATCTGCTAATCCCATATTCCTAATTTATCCATCCCCCATCTTTTCCCACTTAGGTAACCATAAATTTGTTTTCTCTGTCTGACAGTATGTTTCTGTTTTGTAAATAAGTTCATTTGTATCATATGTTAAACTCCACATATAAGTGATATCGTATGACATTTGTCTCTCTTGGACTTACTTCACTTAGTATGATAATCTGCAGGTCCATCCATGTTGCTGCGAATGGCATTATTTCACTCTTTTTATGGCTAAGTAATAGTCCATCACACACACACACACATATGTATATGTATGTATATATTTATATATCACATCTTCTTTATCTATTTATTTGTCGATGGACATTTAGATTGCTTCCATGTCTTGGCTATTGTAAATAGTGCTACTATGAACATTAGGGTGAATGTATCTTTTTGAATTAGAGTTTTAGGGGAGGTCCATTCTTGTTGTCACAGCTGGTGCCTGGTCTTGCAGGCTGAGAGGTGAGCAGGTAAGGGACCAGAGGCAGGAAGTGACACCCCCACTTGAATTCCCTCAGACCACAAGTGTGGGCTAAGGCCCCTCACTCTTGTTGGGTGAGGAGGGTTGAGAAGCGTGACCTGGACTATCCTCCAGGACACGTAAAAGTCAAATCCCAGTGTTGAGTGACTTTGGAGCACAGGGTGACGGGGTTCCCACTCTCCAGGCTGAGTAGGCTATGGCAAGCAGCTCCCTAAAGACTCTAAACTCCAGGGCAAGAGTACAGTTGAAGTCTTAGATCCACAAGTGATAAAGAAACATCAGTAGGATGAATCAAAAACATGGGCTGGTCCCTGAATTCCCTCCTCTCACTTCCCTCCCTACTCAATGGAAGGAAATGTTCTGCAAATTCTAGACAACCTGGGAACTCAAGGAGGTGCTCTATCCACTTGAGCTCAGTTTCTCTATATGTCAAATGGGCACAATCTACCCACTTCAGCAGATTCCTGTCCAAGATGCTACGTTAAGGCTCCCATCCAGGGTGGGGTTTCACACAGGCTCAGCAGGGCTGTTCCTCTCTCTTCTCTCTTACGCTATATGGACCACTTACCTCTCCAGACTTCCATCTTCTCTGAAAAGTGGAGGAAGTGTGCTGCCCCTGTTCCCACGAAGGGAAGCGTGTGAGCTGCAAAGGCAGTGGTTGGACTCCCCATCTCCTCTGAGCCCAGGAAGTGCTGAGTGGGCAGTGCAGAAAGGCAGAGATGTCCCAGGAGCCAACGCTGCTCTGGAGCATGGTCCCTCCTTCCATGGACACCCTCTGGTCTGTTCCCAGTTCTCCTTGGCTCTCAAGCTCTGAAGAAACAAGATCCCAGTCTGGCTCCATCCTCATCTGTTTCCTGAGATTCCTTCAGAGGTCTATGGACTGACCGCCCATCCCGGGCTGAAGAAAGGAGTCTTCTGGGTCTTTCTTTAGGTCCACCTTATCTGTATTAGATGGAACAGACCCAAGAACCTTTCTCTTCATGATGTGAAATCAGTCAGTGGGTCCCTACTCTCTGAGCAAAACACCTAGGAAAATACTTCTGCCCTTAAAGAGGATGCAGTTACAATACAGATTAATATATTAATGTATCTACTATGGTACTTGAAATAGATGTGGATACATGTAAATATGTATGTATGCCTCCAAGCATGTCTTCACCAGTTCTCTATGCTCTACAGTTCAAGCTGCTGTAAAGTCTTTCTTGGACCATCACAGTAAATATCCATATAGATATATACACAAGTAAGAGGTGATAATATTCCTACATGGTGTTAACCCTGGGCATAATTCCAGCCATTTTGCATTTTTCAACTCATCTATCATCTAAATGAGTTTGAGCAAACTCCAGGAGATAGTGAAGGACAGGGAAGCCTGGCATGCTGCAGTCCATGGGGTCGCGGAGAGTCAGACATGACTTAGTGACTGAACAACAGCAGTCTTCTAAAACTATCATTATTTCCATTTTACAGATGGAAAAAGTAAGGCATCAGAGAGGCTAAGTATCTTGCACAAAGTCACACAGCAGATAAGTAACAGAGCTGGGATTTGAACCCAGGCAGTCTGGCTACAGAACCTGTACTCTTCATTCTATAATCTCCTGACACTCACTAGCAGCAGCCTCTGATGTGCATGTCATCTGCAGAATCAGCCCCTTCAACCACTCTTCATACACTGGAACCTACCTCCCTATTACCTAAAACCTTCCAGCCCACCCCTCACCCCCATCTTTGAGATAGCAGTGAAACCTCTTCAGTAGGTCCCAGTGCCCTCCTCTGCCTCATTTTTAGAAGTGACTCCTTTGCAACATGCACTTGAGGATCAATATCTCTGTTTTTTTCAGTATGAAGCCTCCTTTATAACATCAAAATAATTCTTGAACCGAGCATGGTAATAGTTCTACTTTTAGTATCTACTGATTTAGAAAACATCTACTAACAAAGAGCTACCATGAATTCCGTAATACTTTAAAATATATTTGATGAATTGTGATATGTGATATATTACTTTTTCAGTTTATAAACCAGGCTGGATTCAGTGATAAATTCTCAGACTTATACTAAATCCCTGAACCCAGAGATCCTTATCCCTTAGCTAGGAAATCACTGTTTTTCTCCACTCTTTCAAAATATTGGAAGTTCCCAAGGCACATTTGAACATGCTGATAACTTGTCCTGGAGTGACCCTCCCTAAGGACCCAGCTTAAGCACCACCTCCTCTGGGGAGTCCTTCCTGACTCATCTCATCACCCCATCATTGCCCAGCAAATAGCTCTGCTCCATTGTCTCTGCACCATGGCTCATTCTTTACCATTGCTCACATCACATTGTCCCATCATCATTTGTTTGCAAACACTACTGTATAATTTGGCCAAGTATAGGAGCCTTGGCATCCATGAGACCCAGTTTTCTGTCTTGGCTGTAGCATCTTCTAGCTTTGTGAACTTGGGCAAGCTTGAGCAAATGCCTTCTCTATTTTTGAGCATCAGATTATTTACCTGTAAAATGAGGATGCTTGTACCACCTGTCTTCCCAGCATCACCTGACACATTTCTGATAACAGAGCCGTTCTTTCCTCTTTTCTTCTCTATTTTAAAATAAAGAATCCATTCTATGTGGTTTCATGAGGCTGCAGTGGTGGTAGGTGTTCCAGATCTGGACAAAAGGAGGGCTCCATCTCCTACTCACAGTAATTGGCTTGAAAGTAGGCATGTGGCTCCAAACAAGCTAATCGAGTCCTATCTGGAACTTTCTGTAAGAAAATAAGAAGAGATTGTCTCGTCACTCAGGGGTTGCTATGCAGGTAAAATGTGGTTCTAGAGGGGTGGACAACTATCTTACCCATCACATAGAAAGAATCTAAGAAATGGAGAGGAAGATGAAACATTGATTACATCATACAAGTCTCTTGATCCAACCATTCCTGAAGACAGTGAACTCCTGGGTTTCTAATTACAAAAGCCAACAAATCCTTCCCCACCCCTTTCCTTTTAAACTTAAATTAGCATGAGTCAAGTTTATTTCCCTTGTACCAAAAAGCATTCTATGGCAGTCTATTACGTTGGTGGTTCTTGATGAACCATGCTTTTTAGTATTCATACCCCTGAGTTGTCAACTCCTATTGACTATGGGCGGGACTTGCAAGTGATCAATGGAATGAGATGGAAGTGATGCTGTGCCTATTCTGGGCCTAAGCCTGAAGAAGGCTTGACAGCTTCTGTCCTCTTGGAAGGCCTGAGCAGTCCTGTAAGTTCAGGAGAGACCATGTGGAGATGCCACATGAAGAGGAAGACATCCAGATGCCACGTAGAGAGATAGAAGCTCAGTTTTCTGGTGTCCTAGCTGAGTCCAGTCCCCTGTCAACCTTCCAGCTGAATGTAGCCACATAAGTGATCACAGGCAAGACCAGATAAATCACCCAGTCTAGTCCTGTTCAGATTACGGTATTTGGAGTGATGATAAAATGATTGCTGTTTTAAGCCACTGTGATTTGGTGTAGCTTATTATACAGCAGTAAATAACAGGAGCACTGACTAATATACTTCTTCATAGGGTTGTTGTTAGAACTAAGATACTGCATGTAAATTGCTTAGCACAGTGTCTGGCACATAGAAAATGCTCATTAAGTATCAACTATTCTTTTTCTTATCATTGTTATTATTATTGTTACCCAAATTTTTTTGTTATCTAAATGTTTGCTGCCCAAATTAGATTGTGATCTCATTGTATCATATACATTGCTATATCCCTAGGATCTAGCCCAAAACATGACATATGTTTAGCACTCTGTCAATGTTGCTTTCAATGAATGAGTGAATGAATGAATGAATGAACAGCAAAAGAAGTGTTCACAGGTGCAAAATTCAGTGCATCATGCATAGTTTATCCTTAGCATGTATTTTTGGTCTGTGTATACTTCCGATGGAATTCTATCCAAAGTTGTCTAGACCACTGAGGGTCTAGAAGACTTTCCAGGACAACTGATCTCCCTGTAGTAACTCAGTGATCCAGATTGACGGAGATTTCAGAAGTCTGTGGCTATACCATCTAGAACATGGTCTCTGATTGGGTAGTATATCAGGTGAACACAGACATGGTGAACACCACATCAGCTCTTAAATTCTTTCTGGTAGAAAGGCACACCATACTTCCTGTTACATTTCATTGGCCAAAGCTAGTCACATGGCCCCATCTAATTTCATATGTGACAGAGGGCTGTTCTCAGGAAGAGGGAGTTCCTTAAACCTTCCCCCCCTCCCAGCAGGTGCTTATACTTTATGAGCAAGATAGTCAACAGCTCTACCACTAGATTAGCCCTGGTATAGTGAAAAATGAAGATAATACTCCATGCATCTCATTTTGCTGAGAGGAAATCAAGACTAATAAGCAAAGTGACTTCCTTAGATTCCCAAGACTGATCAATTTTTATTTAAAAGATTTAATATATATGAGATAATGCTAGTCTAGCAAAATGTTAAGAGTAATTCTCTGCAGTGGGGACGTGGTGTTCAGTAGAATTCCTTCAATTTTTCTGTACATTTGACATTTTCTGTAATGTTGGAAATTTTAAATTTACTTTTAAAATAGTTAACTTTAATACATTTACATTATTCAAAATTCGGAAGGTATCAAAAGTTAAATATTACAAAGTCTTCCTTCTCCCCTGTCCCAGGTTACTAGGTTCTTTCCCAGAGGCAACCAGTGTTATCAGGGTCTTATGATTCCTTCAAGAGATATTCTGTGTCTGGGCAACCCAACCACAATTCCAAACAGATGCAGGCTTCTCCATTTTTTTTTTTTATTATTATTAGGTAGCAGAGTTTTGCCAAGAGAACACACTGGTCATAGCAAACACCCTCTTCCAACAACACAAGAGACGACCCTACTCATGGACATCACCAGATGGTCAATACCAAAATCAGATAGATTATGTTCTTTGCAGCTGAAGATGGAGAAGCTCTAGACAGTCAGCAAAAACAAGACCGGGAGCTGACTGTGGCTCAGATCATGAACTCCTTATTACCAAATTCAGACTGAAACTTAAGAAAGTAGGGAAAACCACTAGACCATTCAAGTATGACCTAAATCAAATCCCTTATGATTATACAGTGAAAGTGACAAATAGATTCAAAGAATTAGATCTGATAGACAGAGTGCCTGAAGAACTACGGACAGAGGTTCATGACATTGTACTCCTGTACAATGGTGGTGATCAAGGCCATCCCCAAGAAAAAGAAATGCAAAAAGGCAAAATGGTTGTCTGAGGAGGCCTTACAAATAGCTGTGAAAAGAAAAGAAGCTAAAGACAAAGGAGAAAAGGAAAGATATACCCATCTGAATGCAGAGTTCCAAAGAATAGCAAGGAGAGATAAAAAAGCCTTACTTAGTGATCAGTGCAAAGAAATAGAGGAAAACAATAGAATGGGAAACTAGAGATCTCTTCAAGAAAATTAGAGATACCAAGGGAACATTTCATGCAAAGATGGGCACAATAAAGGACAGAAATAGTATGGATCTAACAGAAGCAGAAGATATTAAGAAAAGGTGGCAAGAATACACAGAAGAATTATACAAAGAAGATCTTCATGGCCCAGATATCCACGATGGTGTGATTGTTCACCTAGAGGCAGACATTGTGGAATGCAAAGTCAGGTGGGCCTTAGGAAGCATCACTATGAATAAAGCTAGTGGAGGTGATAGAATTCCAGCTGAGCTATTTCATGTCCTAAAAGATGATGCTTTGAAAGTGCTGCACTGAATATGCCAGCAAATTTGGAAAACTCAGTAGTGGCCACAGGACTGGAAAAGGTCAGTTTTCATTCCAATCCCAAAGAAAGGCAATGCCAAAGAATGCTCAAACTACCGCGCAATTACCCTCGTCTCGCACGTTAGCAAAGTAATGCTCAAAATTCTGCAAGTGAGGCTTCAACAGCATGTGAACCATGAGCTTCCAGATGTTCAAGCTGGATTTAGAAAAGGCAGAGGAACCAGAGATCAAATTGCCAACGTCTGTTGGATAGTTGAAAAAGCAAGAGAGTGCCAGAAAAACATCTACTTCGCTTTATTGACTATGCCAAAGCCTTTGACTGTGTGGATCACAGCAAACTGGAAAATTCTTAAAGAATTGGGAATACCAGACCATCTTACCTGCGTCCTGAGAAATCTGTATGCAGGTCAAGAAGCAACAGTTAGAACCAGACATGAAACAACGGACTCGTTCCAAATTGGGAAAGGAGTATGTCAAGGCTATATATTGTCACCCTGCTTATTTAACTTATATGCAGAGTACGTCATGTGAAATGCTGGGCTGGATGAAGCACAAGTTGGAATCAAGATTGCTGGGAGAAATATCAATAACCTCAGATATGCAGATGGCACCACTATTATGGCAGAAATCGAAGAGGAACTGAAGAGCCTCTTGATGCAAGTGAAAGAGGACAGTGAAAAATCTGGCTTAAAACTCAACATTCAAAAAGTGAAGATCACGACATCTGGTTCCACTACTTCATGGCAAATAGATGGGGAAGCAATGGAAACAGTGACAGATTTTATTTTCTTGGGCTCCAGAATCACTGCAGATGGTGACTGTAACCATGAAATTAAAAGACACTTGCTCCTTGGAAGAAAAGTTATGACCATATTAAAAGGCAGAGACATTACTTTGCTGACAAAGTTCTGTCTAGCCAAAGCTATGGTTTTTCCAGTAGTCATGTACGGATGTTAGAGTTGGACCATAAATAAAGCTGAGTGCTGAAGAATCGATGCTTTTGAACTGTGGTGTTGAAGAAGACTCTTGAGAGTCCCTTGGACTGGAAGGAGATCAAACAAGTCAATCCCAAAGGAAATCAGTCCTGAATATTCATTGGAAAGACTGATGTTGAAGCTGAAACTCCAATACTTTGGCCACCTGATGGCGAAGAACTGACTCATTTGAAAAGACCCTGATGCTGGGAAAAATTAAAGGCAGGAGGAGAAGGGGACGACAGAAGATTAGATGGTTGGATGGTATCACTGACTCGATGGACATGAGTTTGAGCAGGCTCTGGGAATTGGTGATGGCCAGGGAAACCTGGCGTGCTGCAGTCCATGGGGCCGCAGAGTTGGACACAACTGAGCTACTGAACTGAATCTACTGCACACACTGCTATTCATTGAGAATGTCCCTTGCACTAGCTAAATGCTTTGTACCCAGTATCTCTTTAATCCGCATAACAACTCTGTGAGGGAATTGTGATGTCCCCATTTCATGGGTGAGAAAACTGAACTACAGAGAAATTAAGTGAATTGTTTTAGATCCCATGATTAATAAGTGGCAGCATTAGGATGTTAATCTAGGTTTTCTGACCCCAAATTCCGGGCTATGAGCTGCCACCTTGCAGCACAGACATGGAGGATCAGGGGAGTGTTCTGGTATTTTGTACACAGGGATGGCATTGAAACACACTCCTTCTGATGGGACTCAAACCCAGCCATGCCTTGAACCACAGTTCTTGGCTTAGAGGGGAAGCAAACCCTCTTTTAATTGTCTTTTAATTGAAACATCTTGTCTGGTCTCAGGACTTATGGGAGCTCAGGTTCTTATGTCTTGATGCAGAAAGGATTCAGCGTGAGGCAAGGTGATGGGCGAAGAGTGAATTTATCAGCATAAGATGCTTGTGAGAGATACAAGAAGGCAGGCAAGGGAATGCAGTCCTGAGAACAAAGAGGGCTACATTTTTATAATTAAAGAAAAAGTGGGGAGCGAAGAAGACCATCTTCTTTCCCCAAAGGGTATACATTAAGGCTTACATCATTAGTTCCTCCTTTGATCCTAATTGGTCTAACTGGGACTGTTGTGGTGCTATTTAAATAACTAGTATGTTGGCACAGGGTGGTAACATATGCTAACATATGGTGATTCAACTCAGGTTTCAATGTAATATCCTCCTTCCCCTAGGTTTTTCACCTTTCACCTATATTCCTGTATTAGTTACATGCAGAAATGCTACTCTTCAAGGCCTATTAACACCTTGACTTCATGTAGCAAGATTCAGACTCTATAGCTATCGTCTTGTGTTTTAACTATCAGGATTGGTGGCTTGAGTGTGCCTGGTGCTTGAATGTGCCTGGTCTTCCTTCAAGGCAGAGTAGATTGTTGCCAGGTTACTGGATTCTTCTCTTCCGTGGTCATTAGCTTACAACAATCTCCCAGACTTCCTGCAACTTCTGTCTTAGATCCCCTAGCATGGTATAGAGTTTTCTAAATGAAGCTAGAAATGAGAACAGGTACATCACTGTGTGAACTAAGTCCCATTGGAGTGTTAATGAGGCTCCAGTGCATCCTGCTAATTTTCACTGAGTCTTACCCAAGCAGTGTCTCCTGAGATGGAAATAGATTTACAACTGTCACAGTGACTAAGCAGGTATAACCAGAAGCAATTTTGTCTCTTCTGTCCCACCCTAGTGCTATGGGGCTTTTTCCTGCTCTGATCCTGTAAGCAATTATCTCACTCTTTAGGTAATTAAAAGTGCTTTCATGCTGGTAGACACCCCAGGTATATCAATTCAGTAACTAGCATGTCGAGTTTTATTTAATGGTTGAAATTCCAAATTTTATTCAGAGATAAAGCTTCACCCCTCCTCTGGCTGCCAGAGAAGGAGCCTGCAATGGGAAAAGGGGATGGGGCCACATTTCTTGATTCTCTGTATTTCACTCTAATTACTCATCCTCTAGCTTGCTAAGAATTGATGTTAAGAGGGCAGGGAGGTTCTTGCCTCTGTGGCACTCTTGGGAAGGGGTGTAGGCTCTTTCTGGGTTTTAAAGTGAAAGTGTTAGTCACTCTGTCATGTCCCACTCTCTGCAACCCCATGGACTGTAGCCCACCAGGCTCCTCTGTCCATAGAATTCTCCAGGCAAGATTACTGGAGTGGGTGACCATTTCCTTCTCCAGGGAATCTTCCCAACACAGGAATTGAACCTGGGTCTCCCACATTGCAGGCAGATTCTTTACTGTCTGAGCCACCAGGGATCAGATATTTAAAGTTGAGTGTTTTAGGAGGCCACTTATGTGGATTCTTTGGAGATTCTCATTGCTAAGAAATTTTCCCTCTTTTGTGGGTGACATTTCTCAGAAAGGACACTGAAGACTCCTCTCTTGATCCGTGGGCATCCACCTCCAGCCCTTCAGCAGTTTTCTGCCTAGGTCTCTTCACTCCTCTAGGCAGCGGTCAAGGGCAGGATCTGAGACCATCTTTTGCTAGCTTGTGCTCTTCTGTGATCATGTCTACAGAAGATAAGCTCCCCAGACAGCATTAGACTCTCTGTAGCTAGGAGTACTATCACTTGTCAATCAGAGTTATGTACTCTGCTGCCCCTGACCACTTCATCAGACAACAATCTATGAGGCCTTAAGTATCCAGAATACCTGAGTCAGCCTTTTGCATTGGCCTGCTTGGAGCTTCTCAAGCACTCCCTGATGGATTAATCTGCAAAGATGGCCACCAACAATTCCTCTCATCTGTATGTACACTCTACTGATCTCAGCAAGAGGTAGTCTTTCCTCCTCTCTTTTGATAGGTGAAGATGACCTCACAATGTATTTGATCAACTGAAAAGGTACAAGTGATTTTTGCAAGTTCTGGAACCTGGACTTCAAGATACTGTGTAGCTTCCACTTTTACTCTTTTGGGATCCAATTGCCATGTAGAAGCTCAGGTTAGACTTCTTAATGATGAGAAACCAGATGAAAAGAGGCAGACCTGGCCAGTCCTCCACCATTCCAGCTAGTCCAGCTTTCAGCTAAATGCAGTCACATGAGTGACCCCAACTGACATCATGTGGAGGAAGAGCTGCCCAGCAAAACCCAGTTGACCTACAGAATCATGAGACATAACGCATTGTTGCTTTAAACCACTAATCATGACAATAGAAAATTGAAATTAAATTTGGTACCTAGTAGTTGGTGCTGCTGGAACCTAGAAGACATGGCATTGTCTTTGGGACTTCATGGCAGGTGGAGTAGAAGGGTATGGAGGAGATTGTTAGTGAGGCTGCAAGAGCATTGAGAAAATTTCTCCTAGAGGCTGTAGAAAGGTGGACTCCTTCATATAGTATCAGAACTTTTAACAACACTGTTATCTCCAATAATGCAGATGATAGAAAACTACTTCATGAATTTATGGATATTCTAAGAAGATTTTTCAGGCCAAATGTTGAAATGACAGCTTGTTTTACTGATATGTAATAGCTATTTCAAAAGAAAATTGAATTGAAGAAGGAAATTTACAGGTAGAATTTTGAGACAACAGAGGACCTGGGACAATTTCTCTAGTCAGCAAAAAAATTCTCAAAATAAGAAATAGTCTCAGGGCAAAGATAAAACATAAGGGCCAGTAAAATATGGCCTCAGGATAAAGATCATATCAAAGCTGTAAGACGTCTTTTAAAGATTTTGTTAACATTTAAGGTTTTCCTTTATAGACCCTCTCAGATAGACAAAGATTTCAAAAATCTTAAGGGAGTATTCCCACACAGCCTGCCATGCTCAAAGGAGAAAGAAACCTATCTTGGATAGAAATTATGGGTGGGTCTTTTGGGACACAGAGTAAACACCAATAAGATTCATGGGAAACCTATAAAATTTTTAAGGAAAGTGATTGGTGAAAGGATCATTTGGCTGGACTCAAAGAGAGACAATTCAAATTGAAAAGAGGTCTTTGGGATCCCAACTTTCTACAGTTAGGAAGCAAGTTGAGAAAGCTGTTCTGCTGCAGAAGAGAGACCATTCCTTATGAAAAAGATGACTCAGAAAGTGGAGCCAAGAGCCAAGAATAGTGGATTAAGGAATTACTCCCTAGTGAAGTAGCTTTCCCTGCCCTAGAGTAGGGGACAATGGTAACATGTACTCAGCTGGATTTCCAGATTTTCTATGGACCAGTGACTGCTATGTGCTCCCCTTTCCTCCTCTTTTTGTATAGGCCTCATCACTGTATGCTGGGTACATAGGAGCAGAAAACTTGTCTTTTGATTCACAAATCTCTGAATCAAGAGGAAACTGAACTTGAGGAACTGCATCTGAGGAGCCTCATTTGTGACTGGATGATGGAAATGATGAGAACCTGGACCTTAATTTTACTGTCAAACTGAGACTTTGGGGATCTTGGGACAGTGAAGTGTGTCTTATATGTTTGATATCTGTGGCCAAAGGGCAGACTGGAGTGAATTAACGATAGTTGTGAGTTCTTTGCATCTTCTCTCATCAACAAGTGCAGTGTCTATCATCCTCTTTGAGTTTGGGCTGCTCTGTGACTTGCTTTGACTGATACAAGGCAGCAGAAAGCCAGCTACCACATAAAGACATCTGATCACCCTGCCGGAGAGAGAAGTCTCGGAGGATAAATGACAACAAAGGGTAAGAGAGAGCCCAGCCATTCCACTAATTCCCAATGGTGCCAGGGGGTGATAGAAAAGCCATTTTGGATCCTCTAACTTGTTGAAGAAACTTAGCCAACACCCCATGGAGCAGAGGTGGGCCGTTCCCACCAAGCTTTGCCTAGTTGCAGAATCATGAGCCAACAAATAGTTGTTATTTTAAGACACTAAATGTTGGGCTTAACATTAACTCAGTGATAGAAAACTGATACAGGAGTTGTTACCAGAAGTGGGATTTGAACCTACACAAATGTTGAATCCATTGACAACATGTGCCTCGCTGGATATCATATTTCTATGGCCTATTGATGCCTATGTACCTTCTGTTTTCTCTCTTCTTGTTTTTTAATGGAAACATCTATTACAGTTATCTCACACTGCGTGGGCATGCAGGGGCATGCCACTCCTCCCATCAAAATGCAGAATCTATTTCTCTAACCTCTTAACTCTGGTATGTCCTTCCAACTTGCTTGGACCAACAGCATGGGTAGAAATTACACTGTGTGAGTTTCCGAGCCTAGACTTCAAGATGCCTTGTAGTGTCCACCTTTGTTTTCTTAGGATCCAACCATCCTCTAGCAGAGCTTGAGCTAAACCACTGAATGATGAGTGCATACTGAGAGACAGAGAGTCCCAGCCAGTCTCTAGTCCCTCCAGTTCACCCCACCTGCTGTGCCAGACTTGTGGGTGAAGCCTCCTTGGTTTCCCAGTTACACCTAAATCCCAGCTGAGTGTAGCCATGTGACTAATCCTCAAATGACAACATGTGGAGCAAAAAACCACGCAACCCAAAGAATCATTAGAAACAGTGTATCACTGAAGATTAAGTTTTGAGGTGTTTTTTTCCCACAGTAATAAGTAATTGAAGCATACCCCCAGTAATTACCCCTCAGGGTTGGGGTACATTCTCCAACATATCCCACTTAAGAAAAGTTTTCAACCTTCAGCTTCTCTGCCTCTCCAACTTTAACCCTCTTGTAGCTCCCAGTGGATGAGAGGCCAAGGGTCACACAACTGTTTTTTTTTTTTTCACCTTTTCATTTTTGCAAGACCAGCATAAGGAATCTAGTAAAGGGCTTGGCAAACCATAGTCCAAATCCAGCCAACCACCTCCCCCCTCCAGTTTTACTAAGTTATAGTTTGTTTAATGGCTCATAAATTATGGCCCACAAGGCCTAAAGTATTTAGTATCTGGTTCTTTAAGAGAAAATTTCCAATTTAGAACCTATCTTTGGTATATGGGAACAGTTGGCAGCTCTTGTTTTGATCCCTGAGCTAAAAATTAGATGACAATACTTCAGTTTCAGCATACTGTTTCAGATGTGTGACAAATAGAGCATTCAATGGCCAAATAAACTTGAGAAATGCACAGTGGAAAAAGCAACATGCAAATAAGATTCTTTAATTGCAGCCTTCTCTCCAAAGGGGCAAAAAGAGGCCTCTCATATGCTGTTATGCTGTTTTTCTAAATATCCTGGAACCTTTTCTACTGGAGGATCTTATATGATTTGTGTCCCATGTGACACACTTTGGGAACTCCTGCTTTCTGATTCAAAGGATGGTGAACATTCAGAGACGTGCCAAGAAGCCAGTCTGAATTCTTGATCCTGTGCCTTCATCTTAACCATTTTGCCCTCTTTCCTCCCTAGGGTTTTATCTGGCTGTCTGCCCTTCTTGGTCAGAGGCAAGTCTAATTCACACTAGGGTATGAGAGACTTAATGGTCTCTAGTGGAGGGGAGGGGAGGGGTTGAAGATTTCACATTTGAAGGATGACAGGAAAGGACAAAGTTGAATCCAGGGGTGCTCACTTTTTCTCTTTTTTGTCACCATCAAAGTTGTGATTTGTCAGCCAGCACCTCTCCTGTAACAGTTCTGTAGCTTGCCAGAGTTACTTCTGAACAAGTTTCTTTATGATCAGAAGGAATATTTTATGCCAGGAGGAAATTAATCTGCTCAGACTTACTGCATATCCCCCTGACATGATGGGCTCCTCTGTCAAAGGATGTTTTAACTTCCAGCTTCTTCCTTTGATTGCATTCAAAAGGACTCGACAATGCTGAGCCATCATTTCAGCTCCTAAGAGCTTTTCTCTGCATTTGCCGTCATCCCAGGAACTCAAAAAGAATTAACTTGCGGTGGAAACGGTGGAGAGAGAGATACTCTCTTCTCTTTGCAAAGCTAATTTTGGTCTGGAGGAAGATTTATGCAGGGAGATTAGAGAATATGTTAAAAAAGAAGCCATGGTTGTGTTTATTTTCAGCCTCATTTGCACACATGACATTTGCGGATGCTCCAATAGTAGAGCCTCAACACATAAAGCTTTGATGAATTATCCTCAAACAACAATCTTTTCTTTGATTGGCATTTCTATTTCCGATTTATTGAAATGCTGAACAACCAAGAGGCATTTTGAGTGATATACACTGCTCTATATGTTCAAATTCAGTGAGGCTTATCCATAGTTACATGTATGCAGAACTTTGTGGTCTAAGTAGAATTTAATTGTGGAATTTGGGCTTAACAGTGGAGTCATGGGGGGTGATTCTTGGGCCTGGGGACCTTCTTTCTGCCAAAATGGATGACAGGGGACTTCCCTGGCTGTCAGTGGTTTAAACTTCGCCTTCTAATGTAGGAGGTATGGGTTTGATCCCTGGTTGGGGAGCCAAGACCCCACATGCCTCAAGATCAAAAAAACCAAAACAGAAAAAACCACAGAAGCAATACTGTAACAAATTCAATAAAGACTTTCAAAATGGCCCACATTATAAAAACTAATTTTTTAACCGATTATGGGACAGAGCTGACTCTCTGTGTGTGTGTGTGTGTGTGTGTGTGTGTGTGTGTGTGTGTGTGTGTGTGTGTGTGTGTGTGTGTGTGTGTGTGTGTGTGTGTGGTTGGGCTTCTCCTGGGCTGGTCCTGACATTCTTGTCTCAGGCACCCCCTGGAGGTGTCTGTGTGTCTCACCTGCCAAGATTAGAGAAGAAGCCAAGAAAGCCTTGCTGTCTACCAGGTGTGCTATGGTACTTTATAATCGCTCCTCCTACGAACTTAACAAGCTGGCACAGGGCGCACATTTGACTCAGCTCTGAGTGCACTGGCCAATTCAACTCTGGAGCATTCAACACCAAGGACTGACCCAGTCTGTGGTGCCTGCACAGGATAGTCACCTCTTTCACTCCAGCCCCATCCTCAGAGGCCAGGTGGAGCAGCTGGTACCTGGCACCAGGATGCAGGATCACAGCTGGGCCCATGCACAAACCTTGCTGGGCCTGAGTCTCCAGTGATGGAGGGGTCTCCTCCCTCCAGGGAAGATGAATGCTCCTTTGGCCAGGAGGACCTCACTGCCTATGTCGCTGCCGAGAGCAGTAAGGGCCTCATGCACACCCCCAAGATGGCACAGGAGTGGTGATGGTACCGGAAACACTGCCATTTGGGGAAATTTAAACCAAACCCAGTGAGAATGGAAATTAGATACCTTTATTCCCAATTCTCAACCCTCCCATGACCACTATCATATGTGGAAAGAAATCCCAACTCCTTCCCAGGACCCAGGACATAGAAGCTCTGGTTCTCCACCTGTCCCAGCTCTGACCTCACCTCCCACCTTGCCCTTCCTCCTTGACTGTGTGCTCCGGGAACCTCAGTAACCCTGCTGGTCCTAGGAAGTGATGCCATGTGTGTTCTTACTGCCAGGCCTCCAGCTCCTCCCTCAATCTGGAATCTTCTTCCCCCAGATATTCTACATTCATAGCACTCTCTAGAGCTTCATCGGGGTCTCTGCACAGCTGGTCCTTCATGGGAGAAGCTATCCCCAGCTGCCACATCTAAGGAGGCATCCGGTCCTCCCCTCTGGTTGTCTCTCTCCTCACTTTTTTTGGTTTCTTTAAGGCTCTTCCTCTGCTTGCCTAAGAATTGCCTATTCATATCGCCATCATTTGTCTCCCCCACTGGAAAAAAAATCTCAGCGTTTTCCCCACCCCCAGAACCGGTGCCTAGCAAAACAAACCGCTCAATAAATAGTTACTGAATGAATGGATGGATCCTTGAACAAGAGGAGGTAACTCAGCATACATGGTGTCCTGGCTGTGAGACGATGGTGTTTCTGAGTGGAGGGAGATGCCAGGAGGGAAAAGCAGAGCTTTGATCCCCAGCCCTCAGGACAGACAGGGAGTGGCTACTCCCACCACTCCTCACTGGGGTGCATCTGATACACTGTGTTCGTGACTCCAAAGTTTAATTTAGCTGATGCCTTGGCTGCAAGCAAGAGCTGGTAAATTTAGTTGGAGGATTAAGGAACATATAAGATGCATAGCTCCTTAAAAGGTGCTGGATGTCAGGGGAGAGGCAAAGCCGACCCATCTCAAAGTTGGCCGTGAAAGTTGAGGCAGGAGGCCTTCCAGAGCAGAGCAGGACAAGGGGCCATGTTTGCTGGATCTTTTGAGGGGGGCAACGTTTCTGAGTGAGGGTGATGGAGGCAGTCACCCAGTCACTGAGAAACCTAGAACAACCTGCCAACAAGGAGATGGAGAGCTCTAAAGCCACCAGGCAGCCCAGAAACCATAAATAAATGGATGGACAAATGTGACTGGAGGAAGATGCAAAAAAAAAAAAAAAAAAAAAGCCATCACAAAGGCAAAAGCAACCAACAAGATGGACAAAAAAATATTTACAACACACACAATAAAACAGGGGCTGATGGATGCTGATTTACAGAGTTCATAACCATTGAGAAAATGATGAACAATTTGATAGGGAAAAGAAGGATCCTGGGCTTAAACAGAAGGATAAAAAGGAAAGAAATACAGATGAATAATAAATGTATAAAAATCTGCTCAGACTCATCAACCATCAAGGAAATACGAATCAAAATGAAATTTTCTTTTTATTGGATTGGCAAGAATTTTAAAGTATGATCCTATCCAGCAATAGCAAGATGGTAATGAGGAAAGGAAATGTAAATTTTCCCTGTGGGAGAGAAATTTGGTGATTTCTATCCAAATTAGAAATGCACAAGCCCTTTGACCCAGAAATTCCACAGTTAGGTAACTACCCTATGGATACTTATGATGGTTCAATGAAATGTTTGTTTCTGAAGGCTTTTGGCAAAAATAAACTATAAGCAATTTAAATTTTCATTAATGGAAGATACCTATGGGTTAGCCATGCCTGTGGGTTAGTCATGCCTGTGTGTTAGTCATACCTATGGGAGATACCTATGGGTTAATAATGAAATATACTATGGAGATTTGTTTTTGTTTTTACCATGTACATAATTTTTATTTAAAAATATCATTGGGGATAATCTGAATCCAGGGGTGATGAACACATTTTTGTTTTCTGACTTAAAAAAAACAAAACCCTATTATGTGTAATATAAGACGAAATAGAAAAACCTGCAACTGCTTTTCAGCAAGCTGGATTCCAGACATACAGTCTGAAAACTGCATCTGAATGACTTTGCCATTTGTTAGGCTATAGGGTGACTCTGGGTAAGTTGTTTCATTTTTTTTTTTTTTTTTTGAACCTCGCTGGTTTTGTTAAAGGGAAAGAATAATCCTTATTTTGTATTGTGACTTTGGGCAAGTGATTTTACTTCTTGGGGACTGAACTCTTTGTCTATAAAATATAGATAATAATAAGTACTCTTAGGATGATTGTGAGGAGTAAATAAAATAACTCATGTCGCATTTAACACAGATGATGACTGATGATGATAATGATGATGATGGTAGAAGAGGAGGAGGGACCAAGATGAGGTGGGTAAAATGGAGTGGGGGAAAAAAGAAGGCCAGTTAGAGGCTCCTGAGTGCGGGCACTTTACATGCCTCAGCTCAACAGTCCCCAGCCTTTTTGACACCAGAGACCAGTTTTATGGAAGGTGATTTTTGCATGAATGGAGGGCTGGCAGGGAGTGGGGAGGGGATGGTTTCGGTAGATTCTCAAAAGGAGCATGCAACCTAGATCCCTTGCATGAACAGTTTCACAATAGGGTTCTCGTTCTTATGAGAATCTAATGCCACTGCTGATCTGATAGAAGACAGAGCTCAGGTGGTAATGAGAGTGATGGGGAGCACCTGTAAATACGATGAGGCTTCGCTTGGTCGCCTTCTGCTCACCTCCTACTGTGCAGACTGGTACCAGTCTGTGGTCTGGGGTTTGGGGACTCCTGTCTTAGCTAATGCAATTCTTCTCATTATGCCATGAAGTCTACATGTTGTAGATGAGGTAGGTGACCACCTCATCTGCCTTGGATGATCAAGGAAATAAAGGTCAATGTTGTGACCAATCTGAGGTCACCCAGAAGCTCCCAGTAGAGCCAGCATTTGAACATTCAACCCTGAAGATGTTTTTGGTTCCAAGCCTCCCCATAGCAACCAGCACCATGCTGAGTGATCAATAAATGTATGATAAATCAGAATTTATTTCTAAGAGAGTTTTTAATCCCTCTGAATGATGCTTTGGGAGTTGCTCTAAGACCTGTGGTCCATTTCTTTGCAAGTCCCCAGTGGTGAAGGTAGTCTGATTATTAAGCTACCACCTCAGCCCCAGACCCACACTTTTCTACATTCCACCTCTGTGGTGCTGGAGCTGAGATTTTGCAAACCCATTTCTGTGCTGTCAGCTGGCTCTTGTAGGGCTCTGCCACTAGCGGGTGCAGAGGGAGGCTTCAGGCTTGTGGGGGAAGGAGGGCCTTGGGTTTTCCCTCCTCCTTGCCTTTCCCCTGAGCATCACCCAGCCTCGTGTCTGAACCCTAGCAATGGCCCTTCATCTTCGTGGCACTTGTTACCATCTCCAGTTTTTCCCAGCTCCCAAAACCAGCCTTATTGCATTCCTTCAGATTCCAGAGCCAGCTGGGTAGTATCCCCTCTTCAGTAGTCCAGATCTCAGCTCTCCAGGGTCCCTCATCTGAAATGCTAGGTTCTCAGACCTGTTGAAACAATTCCCTCTAGTAAATTCTATCTGTTAAAATAACTTGTGTGCTTTCTCATTTTTGGCTGGACCCTGGTTGAGGGCTCCAGTCATAGGTATACATTTTTTTGTTTGTTTTGGTGGTGCAGGCTCTTTCTTGTGGTGTGCAGGCTTTTCTAGTTGTGGGGTGCAGGCTTAGTTGCCCCATGAAATGTGTGATCTTAGTTCCCTGACCAAGGATTGAACCTGCGTTCTCTGCATTGGCAGGCAGATTCTTTACCACTGGACCACCAAGGAAGTCCCTGTAATGTACAAGGTAGATTTAATTTGGGGAAGCAACTATTCTTTAGACCCCAGTCTTGGGGGAAAAACGAAGAAGAAGGAAGAGGAGGAGGAAGAGGATCAGGCTGTCTTTTTTGCATTTTTGTCCATTTTGCATCAGAAGTAACTCTTGACCATGAAGAAATGAGATACATCTTCTCATATGACTTACTGAGCTATCTCCTTCCTCCTGGTTTTCTACCTTTACAACCCTGACAGGAAGGGTGTGAACACAAGGAGATGAAGGTGGGGCACGGAAAGTCCAGTTTCCTTGTGGGCAATGAATAGCGCCTTCCCTGGGGTCTGGATCTGTCATCGCCTTCACTGTGTCCTAAGGGGTTGGGAAGCAGGTGCTATGATCCTTTGAATGTTCCAACCCAACGAGGCCCACAAACTCCTTCCTACATTTATCCTTGGAATTCAGGCAGAGTCAGTCTGAAACTGTCAAAAGACCTCATTAAACCCTAAGGGAGGGCAGCTGAGAAGTAAACACAAAGAGGACATGAATTTAGGCATGTCTTGCTCAGCTCATCACCTGGTGTTTGGAACCTGCTTGCAGCCTGTCACTCAAGAGAATCCACAGAAAGCTTGCTTTTCTTGGGCCCCTCACTAACTACCCTGGTAACTCAGAGGGTAAAGAATTCCACCCACAATGCAGGAGACATGGATTTGATCCCTGGGTCAGGGAAGATTACCTGGAGAAGGAAATGGAACCCACTCCAGTACTCTTGCCTGGAAAATGACATGGACGGAGGAACCTGGTGGGCTACAGTCCATGGGGTTGCAAAAAATTGACACAACTAAGTGACTTACACACAACAAACACTGCAGCTTGTCACTCAAGAGAATCCAGAGAAAGTTTGCTTTACTTGGTCGCTCACTAACTAGCCCTTGGCCTACTTCCCTGGGCCCAGTGCCATTTGCCATCCCCCTCCCTGGTGTGTTGATCCCAAGCAAGGGCTCTTGTGTCCAAGATGCGAAAACCAAACACTATCAGTGGATGTTTGCAGCAAAGGAAGGGTTTATTTCAGGCCTCCAAGCAAGGGAGTAGGAGACAAATCTCAGATCCACTTCAACTTGGTTTTTGAGCTGCGGGTGTTTTTAAAGGAGAAGAACAAAGAAACTGGGATGAATAATCTTCTTGTGACATTTCTTAATCTTAGTTTTGGGTATCAAGGTGTCTTCAGGTTACGATTCTCTGGCCAGGTGGTCCATGGCTTGGAGACCTGTTAGCCCATCTTGCCTGGACAAACAACCTGAGTTTGTATGTTAATAATGAGACCTACAAACAACAATTTTATACCTCAAAGACAACTTCATCAACAACAGCAATTTTAGTCATTGATCATCTTCATAATTCAAAAGCAGTTTGAATTATCTGACTCTGATTGATTAGTTTTCAGTTAGCATAAGATTGAGGTCAGAGGGAATAAGAAAGGGTTTGGAGAGAAAGAGTAACCATGAACTTGAAAAAGGAACTTGGTTTTAGAGGGGACAGTTCTAGGTGATGGGGGTGCTGATAATAGTGAGTTAATTCATGTATTAACTCAACCACCCCATGAGACGCTATTCTTAGCCCCATTCTATAGATGACAAAACTGAGTCACATTGAGGTTACTTAACTATCTAAAGTCACTCAGCTGAATGGTAGCATGCTAAGATTTGAACCCAATCCATCTGGATCCATAACCCCTTCTAAGGATGTCACCCTACAGGGGCCCCACCTCACTAGCATACTGCCATTGATAGAAAATTCCTTATATTGACCTGGCATTTCCTTCTAACCCTATACCTGCAATTTCCTTTTAAAGACACACAGAATGAATCTATATTTCTTCAAAGCCAGCATGAGTCTCTTTCTGAGTTTTCTCCCCTTCTCATACTGCTGGAGTTCATACTGCCTCCTAGCAGTATGATCTTGAACCAGTTACCCACTCTTTGCCTCAGTTTCCTCATCTGTAAAATGGGAACATTGGAATAGCTATCTTATTGGGTACTTTACACATAGAGCCCCTGGAGCAGTGCTGAACAGAGTAAGCCCTTGATGTAAATAGACTGTTTTTATTGTTCTTCAGCCTCAACATTCCCACTTAAAATGGGGATGGTATTTAATCTTGATCCGTACTGTGTGGCTATATGGAGTCAGCCAGGGATTTTGTGATCCTGCCTTCTGTCTGTCTGCCTCTTCAGACCCTCCCTTGGATGTACAGTCAGCCCCCTATCTGATCTTCCAGCTTTGGTCTTGTCCTGCTCCCACCCATCTTCCCCTTGGCTTTCTTGATGCTCCAGTAAAACGTAAACCCCATTCAGGCCCGCTCCTGCTCAGATCCCTCCCCAGCTGTTCCTGGACTTCCAGATACAGTTCAGTCTCCTTCGTTTGACTTTTAAAGCCCTCCTTGGTCTGTCCCCTGCTGACCTCTCCATCTCACCTCTCCTCTCTCTGCCCTCCTGTTCCATTTTCAGCCAAATGACCCAGCTCCCAGGTCTCTGAGCCTCATTTGACTTTGAGCTGCTCCTGCATCCTGCCTGATCCCCCAGGGCCCAGAGCAGGGCCTGGTGCACAGCAGAGGCTCTCCGTTTAGAGAGGCGCCCATGGGCTAACACAGAGCGAATGGTCTAAGCTAGTGTGACATTCGTGTCAGTTAATGTCATTATTTTTTGGGGGGTCCCATTCAAGATCTGTCATCACAATTGTCTGGTCCACAGCAGTGTCTTGGAGGCTGCCTGATGGTCAGGCATTAACTCTTTAGTCTCTGGATTATGAAGAGGCTCCAGAGGTCCATGGGGAGAGTTGGGGGGTGGGGGTGGCGGTGCACAGGCACCAAACTGATATAGAAGTGCCAAAGAATTGATGTTTTTGAACTGTGGTGCTGGAGAAGACTCTTGAGAGTCTCTTAGACAGCAAGGAGATCCAACCAGTCAATCCTAAAGGAAATCAGTCCAGAGTATTATTTGGAAGGACTGATGATGAAGCTCTAATAATTTGACCACCTGGTGCGAAGAACCAAGTCATTGGAAAAGACCTTGATGCTGGGAAAGATTGAGGGCAGGAGAAGGGGATGACAGAGGATGAGACGATTGGATGACATGAGTCAATATCCATGACTCAATGGACATGAGTTTGAGCCAACTCCAGAAGATAGTGAAGGTCAGGAAAGCCTGGTGTGCTGCAGTCCATGGGGTCGCAAGGAGTCGGACATGGCTGAGCAAGTGAACAACAAAAGAAGCGTATCAATATTTTGATGATGGCACAGCTGTGCCTGCTTCTCTGGAAAGCTCCTCCCCGCTCCCTGGCGCCTGCTCCCTCCGCTCTCCCCAGCTCCCAGCCCTGTTGCTCTGTGGACACCTCCAGCCTCTTACTGTCTGGAGACTTTTATTTTGAAGACTGTATGGCACTGGGGTGACCCATTTTTTTCTTCCCCAGAGTTTGTCCGCAGGGCTTGGAAATCCTCCCTCACCACATGGCACTGTGGACACCCATCTGGCCTGGTTTCTTTAGCCTACAAGTCCCTCAGCCCTGAGGTCACACACCCAGGACGGGGGCCAGGGAGCTCCTAGCCGGCTCCCTTCCCCCTTCCCCAGCACACACTACACAGACAGCAGAGGGGCATGCACGCTCATGACTCACCACCTGAGACCTCCATCCAAATAGGTCTGCAAGCTGGATTAGCCTTTGAGACACAGTTTAGTCACCTTATTTAAGAATGAAGGATGCGAATTGAGATGTCCTTGATTGATGGGAGCCTGTGACCTTGGACCAGGTACTTGGCCTCTCCAGGCCTCTGGGTCCCCTTGGGCCAGGGCAAATGTGTCTCTCAAAGGAAAATCCCCTCCCATGGGTCTGTTGCTTCATGGTCTCCATGGTGCCAGGTGCTTATTGGCTCCAAGTTGGGTCCATCGGAAAACCATCTTTGAATTTGTGAGAGTTAGAAATGTCTGCAAGAGAATCATCAGGAGATGGTTGAAGTCAGCCCTTTGTGGATGGGGAATTGCCCCTGGAGAACGTGGAGTATGTCACTCTGGTGGTGGTAGTGGTTTTGTCGCTCAGTCGTGTCTGACTCTTGTGACCCCATGGACTGTAGCCCGCCAGGCTCCTCTGTCCATGGAATTTTCCAGGCAAGAATACTGGAGTGGGTTGCCGTTTCCTTCTCCAGGGGATGTTCCTGACCCAGGGATAGAACCTATGTCTCCCAGATTCTTTACTACTGAGCCACCAGGGAAGCCAGAGTGTCAATCTGGGGAGTCTCAGTTGCCTTGTATAAAATGGGGGCTGTTGCAGCCTGCAGTGCTGAAGGAGCCAGGTAAAGCACCTGGCCAACTCATGGCCCCTGCACCTGTGTTCTTCATCAGAGAGTGCTCTGAGCCCCAGGTCGGGTGATGGAGAAGCCACAGGCACTCTGAAATGAGAAGTATGGAACTCCAGTCCCAGCTCAGTTTGGTGACTGGGGGCAGTTCATCCCGCTCTGCAAGCTGGAGTTTCCTCATCTATGAAATGAAAGGAATACTGTAAAGGAAAGAAAAAAATATATGTATCTCAACTTTTTATAAAGTGGCTGTTATGCTTCATTCCTAGAGGAGTTAGTAGCAGGTGACCTCTTAGTTTAGGGAAATACTTCGATTAATTTTTGTGTTGTTGTTAGAAAGAAGTCCCCCGGGCATAGTCTGTGTGAAAGATGCTTATACACACAAAAAACAATAAACCATTTTGTAGAAAAAAAGTTAGCAGCATTGGATTCTCCTCCCTCCTGAGCACAAGCTGTCATTATAGAGAAAAAATATAAACAGTATAATCCCACAAGGACAAAGGGACTAGAAAGGGGGCATCAAGAGTCGAGAGATTGCAACACACTTTAGAAGAGAGATTTGTTTGGAATGATGGTAACATATTTAGAAGGCAGCAGAAACAAGAGTACACAGAAGGGGACTCCAGTGAGAAGAAAGTGAGTGAGCCTCCAGAACCCCAACAAAGTCCAGGACTTAAGGGGTGCAGGTGGAAGGGATGATGGGGTGAGTTAAAAGCCAGCAGGCAAGGGCTTACCCTTGAGCCTCATGAAAGATGTTTATTCTCTGGAGACCATGAAGGGGAGATTCTTGGGGCACCAAGGCCACCAGCATGACACAGGACAGGGACAAGACCTGGGGCTGAAAATGGTATTAATTGGAAATTTGCTTTCCAAATGGTCAGAACATCCTCCTGATCCTACCACCCCCAGTCCAGCCTTGCCCACTCCTACATTCCAAGCATAGAAGGTCAGCGGCAAGGCAAGTTACTGGAAAATTTAACTACAGAAAAAGACTTATGCATGCTGTCTTTGTGAGTATTCCCAACAAGATAGTTGCCTCCCTGCCCCAACACACAAATAGACACCTGTCAGTCCACATGCCATCACCCACTCTTGCAGAGCTCTTGATCGGCCTTATCAGAGTGTTTGTCTTAAATGCTAATGAACAACCAAAGAGCATCAGACAATTGAGGAAAGCCATCCATGTGAAAAAGAGACATCAAACTAAAATGATAAAAGAAACTGAAAGAAACATTCTCCCACCAGATTGGATTCCAGAATGAATCATTGGGGAATCCCTGGCATTCCAGTGGTTAGGACTCTGCACTTTCACAGCCAAGGACTCGTATTTTATCTTTGATTGGGGAACTAAGATCCCACAAGCTGCATGGTGCTGCCAAAAAAAAAAAAAAGAATCTTTGTATCAGGATGACTCCAGTCAAGCCATAGGTACATGAGCAAAAATAAATTGCTGAACTTCACTGGTGGTCCAGTGGGTAATTCTCCATGCTTTCAAAGCAGGGGGCCAGGGTTCAATCCCTGGACAGGAAACTAAATACCATATGCCACCGTGAAGATCCCATTGTACCATGAGTAAGACCAGAGCAGTCAAATAAATACATAGCTTATTTTGTGTGCCACTGCAATTTCTGTGGTTGTCACACAGCAAAAGCTGACAGATAACAACTCATAAAACCAGAATAGGAAGCTGTGACCACTGAACAATCAGAGCACAAGAGAGAAAACTTGAAATTTAACCAAAGGTAGCCAAAATAAGAATTTCAGTAGTAGTTTTGGAAAATAAGTCACAGAAATATCTTTAGGGTATAATAGGAAGAATTGGAGATGGAACATATGAGAGGGAAAAGTAGACTTAGAAAAACAATCCAGGAGGTCTAACATTTGATTTAGAGAAATTAAAGAGAGAGAGCAGAGAAAATTATCAAAGAAATAATTAAAGAAAGTTTCCACAAACCAAAGATCGTGAGTCTCCAGATTGAGTTGGTTTATGTGGAACTAGTAAAGTGAATAAGAAATAATCCATATCACAAACATCATCATATAACCTCAGAAGACCAGTGACAAAGAGAAGGTCCCAAAAGCTTCCAAAATTAAAAAGAGTTTTAATACATTGAAAGTCCTTGTTGACTATCTATTTTATATATAGTAGTATGTTAATCCAAACCTCCTAATTTATTCCTCCCCCCTGCCTTTCCCCTTTGGTAACCATAAGTTTTTTTCCTAAGTCTGGAGTCTGTTTCTGTTTTACAAATAAGTTCATTTGTATCACTTTTTTAGATTCCACATATAGGTGATATCATATGATATTTGTCTTTCTCTGACTTCCTTCACTTAGTATAATAATCTATAGGTCCATCAAAAATAGAAATATAAGCTTTTTATTTAGAAATATAGAGACACTTAAAGGAAATGATGAAAAGGGTTTAAGTAGTTCCTTTGGGGATGAGAAAGACAGGGCAAGGGCTTCATAATTTTCTTTTTTGTTGTGAAATAAATGTCTACATCTTTTGTTCACATGGTGACAGAGGGACGAGAAGAAGTAACAGGTGCAGGCAGAGTCAGCGGGTAGGGAGGAGAGGTGGAAAAGAGGGCTCACATATGGGAGAAGATTCCTGCAGGGGGCCATGCATCTGGCCCAAGACAGAGAGCTGGCGAGGAGCCTCCTACCCCCTCTAGTCATACCCATGCCTTCCAACCTTCCCTGGAAGACTGTCACTGTGGTCTGAGGGGAATGAGGGGCAGAACCTGCCCCATATGGGACACTGCAGGGCCCAGCGGGGCTGGGGTAGGGATAGAAAGGTGTGGCTGCAGAAGAGTAGAGGAGACATTTCTCATCCTTGCAGCACCTTTCCTCAGGTGGTACATAGAGTCAGTAGAAATAGGAGTTGGTCAAGCAGAGAAGCTGTGGACACAATTGGGGACCGACCTGCAACATGAACTGGAGTTAGGCGAGGAGGGGAATGAGGCCTGAGTTGGGCTGGGTGGAGCCTGGCTTGAATGGAAGCGATCTGGGCTCGGTGTCCTGAGAGCCAGAAGGATTGGAAGGCTGAGAGTCAGATATATTTAGGGAAGGCTTCCCTGGAGCCAGTGTGGATGATAAACTGCAGGGCTGAGATGAAGGAAGACAAGTTAGGCAGCTGTTGAAATAACTCAGGCCAGACAGGAGGGAAGTCTGAATTAAGACCAGACTGGGGACTTCCCTGATGGTCCAGTGGTTAAGAATCTGCCCACCAATGCAGGGGACACAGGTTCAATCCCCGGTCTGGGAAGATTCCACATGCTGCGGGGACAACTAAGCAGGTGTGCCACAACTACAGGGCCCGTGCTTTGGAGTCCAGGAGCTGCAACTACTGAAGCCTGAATGCCCTAGAGTTCGTGCTTAAGCAAGAGAAGCCCCATGCACCACAGGTAGAGAGTAGCCTCCACTCTCTGCAACTAGAGAAAGACTGCATGCAGCAATGAAGACCCAGCACTGTCAAAAATAAATAAATTTTTAAAACTATAATAAGGTCCAGGCTGTAGGGATGGAGAGGTGGGGGAAGTTGGAGGGATCTTGGGCAGTAAAATACATTCCCAACCAACAAGATACAGCAGCTAGAGGGGGATGAGAAGGCCATGGTGACTCCCAGGTTTCTGACTTTGGTGAATTCGGAGACAGAATATGTGAGGAAGATCCACTGTGAAGAGAGAGGGAGGCCACCTTTGAGGAGCTGGGGACACCTAGATGGAATGTCCAGGAGGCACTGGGACACACAGGCCTGAAACTCTGGGGAGAGTCGGGGGAACCACCAGTATGCACGTGGTCCTGGAGGCAGGGAGTAGATGAAACCCACAACCAGAGAGAGCATGGAGGATGAGAAGGGGGCTGAGGAAGCAGATGGCAAGGAGCCTGGGATGGAGCCCCCTGACTCGTAGGAGGAGATGCCAGAGAGGTGGTGCCAGGGAACAAAGGCAACTTCATGGGCATCAGAAGAGACCAAGGCTGGAGAACAGGCGCCACGTAAGGCATGGAGTGGACGCACCAAGGGTACCACTTATCACCCTGGTAGGAGGTCCCATCAGGGATGGGAGTAGATACACCAAAGAGTAAGAGGATGGAAGGGTGGTTATGGAATTTCTCAGACCTCATGTTGCAAAGCTGTCCAGTTCCTGGGTTGCATTTCCGGGTGGTGGGGTGCTCTGGGAAGCTCTTGTATATTGTGGGCTGGGAGAGAGGAAGTGCTTCCTTTAGCACAGAAGGCGGAGCCATGAGATGGAGGAAACACATTACCTCAGTCACCAGGATCCCAGCCTGGCCCAGGGAGAGGGGAGTTCCTGGGACCAGAAGCCCAGTCCCTGTGGTCTCCTTGGGAGACCGCATCTGATTCCCACTTCTTCACATCCTCCCTCCCACCAACTCCTGTTGGTCCCGCTTTGCACATTGGACATTGGAGACTCATAGATGAGTATGACACAGTCCTTGACCTAAATGTGTTCATGGTACTAATCCTCAGCAGGAAGAGATGGAAGTCTAGAAGGCGCTCTCACAGAGACCTGCAACTCCCAGGGACTGGGAGAGAGGCTGCCCAGTCTTCAGAGAAAGTGTTTGACCAGCTTAGGTGAGGCAAAGAATTACAAGAATGAGGAAAAAAGGTAGAATCACAGCGGTGGGAGGGAAGTGGGGAGAAGGCATGGAGAGAGGCCAGGATGATCTGTAGGAAACATAAGGGAAACATGCTGTGGGTGCCCAGGCTGGAGGGAGAGCCTGGGTGAGGGAGGCTCCCCTTTTGGTGCCTTCAAGAAAGTCAAGTTCGAGGGGAAGGGGAGGGGCAAGACAGAGGTAGGGTATGAAGAGTACAAAATACTATAAAGAATCTGCTGCCAATGCTAGAGACTTGGGTTCGATCTCTGGGTCAGGAAGATCCCCTGGAGAAGGAAATGGCAACCCACTCCAGTATTCTTGCCTGGAAAAATCCCATGGACAGATGAGCCTGGCAGATAGTCCATGGGGTCGCAAAGGGTCGGACACGAGTTAGTGACTAAACAACAACAACAATATATTGTACAACACAGGGAATATAGCCCATAACTTATAATAACTATAAATGGAGGATAGCTTTTAAAAATCTTGAATCACTATGTTGTACACCTGAAACTTATATAATGTCATCAATCACTTCTACCTCAATAAAAAAAAAAGTGAAAAGAAATGGAATCATTAAAAAGAAATGTCAATTTCCAACATGACCAGGCTGTTCAAACCACCATCAGAGGAGCCCGTCCTTCCTGGGGCAGAGTTCCATTAGAGGCAGTGACACCATGGTGGCACCAAGAAACAGCAGTAGACTCCCCCAGGGAGGAGGGGGCCTTGGGTCGGGGAGGGCACGCACTTGGGCAGCTGCTCAGCCTTATATCCACCTGAGCTCTCCTCAGCTCTCACTCTGTGAACTGTTACCAGGGAGACTCTTGGCTCTTAAGTCTGGTGCAGGGATCTGCAAAGTACAGGCCGAGGGCCACGTCTGCGACCTATTTTTGTAAATAAAGTTGTATTGGAAGTCAGCCACACCCATTCCATTATTTATTGTTTATGACTGCTTTCTTGCTGTGACAGCAGAATCCAGTTGTTGTGACCGCCCGAGACCGGCGCCCTGCAAAGCTTAAAATATTTATTATCTGGCCCTTCACAAAACACGTTTGCCAACACTGCTCTAATGGTCGTAGTAGGACACAGGCTCAGCTGCTGCAACGAAGGTCAAAATCTCTGTGGCTTGAACACAACAGAGGTTTCTTTCTTTCCCATGAACAACCTGAATGTAAGCTGTGCAGTCTGGTCAGAGACCCAAGTTCCCTCACCTTTGTTCCTCAGCCATTCGTTCTCCACCGCGGGCCCCTCCAGCTAGCAGGAAGGGGAGGAGGAAGGTGGAGGACATGCCTTCTTCCTTTGAGGGTACAGCCCGGAAGTTGTGCCCATAGCTTCCCCTCCCATCCCACTGATGAGCTGTTGGTCACACCGTCACATGTAGCTGCAAGATAGATTGGGAAATGGTACCTTTTACCAGAGGGCCATGAGTCCAGTCCAACTTCTTATGGACTTCATTACCAAAGGAAGAAGAGGAAAATGGATTCTAGAGCATTCTCTAGTCAAGAACAGAGTGAAGAGGGAGAGGAATTTGCATTCCCTGAAGGGTCTTGGAATAAAATTTGTAACATGCCCAACTTGAGCAGGTGTCTGTAATATAAAATGTCTCCTTCCCCCATTTTCTTCCTCAAATATTTACTGAACCCTTGATTAGATCAGGCTCCAGCTGGGTGTTTTTGTTGTTGTTTTTTTTTTACAGATAAGGAAGCTGATGGTCAGAGTGGCTAGGTGAGTTGTCTGAGGGCCTGTCCTTTTGCTACAAGCATGAGACTCCTCCTGCCTGACCATCCTGCTTCCCTGGAGACATTCTAGCTGGGAGCTAGATTGTGGCCTGTGAGGCTGCCTGAGTATTGTGGGAAGAACAGACAAGTTATTTTAACAGTCAGAATTTAGGGGATTGGTTGAAAGGATCTCAGAAGACTGAAAAGGCAAAAGGAGACACTGAGGTAACCAGATAGTAACTGCTTCCTATAGCCGTGGGAATAGGAGGAAGAGGGTGGGGTTGTCATGACTTAGAAGCCTGGAAGAGGGAGCTGGTGGAGGGAGTGTTGGTGCCCAGCTGGGGCTGGTGTCTTAGAAGCTTGGAGAAGGGTCCTCAGGGAGCTGGGACTCAGAACTTCAGACCTCTGAGGAGGGAGTGGGGAACCTCATCCTGGGAATGCGGAAAGAACTAGAAACTAGAGTCAATGGTTACTGGGACCAACTATGGCTTCCAGGGCAGCAAGACTGCTGGGTACAGTGAAGACGTATGAAGGAGTGAATGCCTTCCTCCTCTCCCTCTCGTAGCCCCTATTGGCAGAAGCTATTGGGAATCAGCTGGCAAAGCAGAAAAGTGGTTTGGAGACCCAACCCCAGCTCCAGAAAGCTGAGCATAGAAGGGTAGATTTGTTTGTTTTGTTTTTAGGCTGTGCCCCATGCAGGATCTTGGTTCTCTGACCAGGGGTCAAACCTGTGCCCCCTGAAGTGGAAGTGTGGAGTCTTAACCTCTGGACCACCAGGGAAGTCCTCAGAAGGGTAAGTTTGGAGCTGAAAGGAGATAATAACTAACCCAGAGGCTATAGCTGCACTTAGACCCCTGGTCTTTATAGATGGAGCCCTCATCTCTGAGCCAGCGTGGACCTGGAACCTTGAACATCTGCCTCTTAATACACTGGCTGCCAGGAATGCAAAATGGTGCAACCACTTTGGAGGTTTTCTTATAAAGTTAAATATGCAAGTATTAAATGACCCAGCATCCCCCTCTTAAATATTTACCCAAGAGAAATGAAAACTCATGTCCATACAAGCACTTGTGCTTGAATGTTTGTAGTAACTTTGTTTTAGTAATCCCAGACTTGGAAACAGCTCCGATGTCCATCAACTTGTGAATAGATGCCAAATTATAGTATGTTCCTACTATAGACTGCTACTTAGTGATAAGAAGAATAATTACTGATGTACACATCAACACTGATGAATTATAGCCTGTGAAAGGAGCCAGGCACAGAAGACCGCATACTCTGCAATTAATTCCATTCATATGAAATTTGAGAAATGGCAAAGTGGAATGATGGCACACAGATCAGTGGTTGCCAGGGTCTGGGGTGGGGAAGGGAGGAGATTGATGGCAAAGGGGCATGATCCTTTGGGAGTTTTTCAGGGATAATGGAAATCTCCTGTATTGTAATGCAGTGGCTACATAATTGTCAAAACTCATTGAATTATACACTTGAACTTGGTGAGTGTTTTCTTTGTTTGGTTGTGCTGGGTCTTCACTGCAGCTCGAGGGCTCTCTAGTTGAAGCACATAGGTTTAGTTGCTGCTCGACATGTGTGATCTTAGTTCCCTGACCAGGGATCAAACCTGTGTCCCCTGCATTATAAGGCAGATTCTTAACTACTGGACCACCAGGCAAGTCCCTAAGTTGGTGAGTTTTATCATATGTAAATTATACCTCAATAAAGCCAATTCTTAAAATGCTGTTAAAATGGGGTACATAGTCTATTTACTTCTAATACCACCTCCTGGGAGCCTCCATTTGAGCAGCAGACAAAGGGATCTTTTTAAAACATTAATCAGATTACATCACTCTTTAAACACCGTCATGGATTCTCTTTCCTCTTTGAATGAAATCCAGAGGATTACTGGGGCCTACAAGTCCCTATGCCTTGCTTACTGACACCAACACTATGGGGACTGGAGCAGTAGGACAAATGGAGGCCCATGTACTGTGTGTTTAAATTCTTATGACTGCAGAGCGAGCCAACAAACTGCTAATAAGACAGTTCTGTTCTTCTGCCTTGACCAGTAGACCTGCATGGGGAGCTGGAAGGCCAGGTTCACATTTAGAATTCTTAGAGTCCTTGCAGTTCTGTGCCAGAGGTGATGGCATGGAAGGCAGACCCTAAGCCACACTTTGCCTCACCCCCTTGAGCTTTCCATCCAGGCTCCAGCCAACACTGAAGATACATGCCAGGCCCCTGGAGACATCTGTGTTTGAAATCCCCTGGAGGCTGAAGACAGCACTGGATATAGAATCAGGGAAACTGGATTCTTAACATGTATACCCTGATTTCTCCCCAACCTGTGCTTTGCTCTGAATGCATGAGTGTATATGTGGGCATGCATGCATGTGTGTGCATGTCTCCATGTGTGCATGGGTGCACCTGTTTGTGTATGTTCACTTGTGTGCAGGTGCATATGCATGCATGTGTGTGTTTGTGTGTATGCACACATGCATACATGTGTGCTTCGACAGTGGTGTGAGTTCCCTGAAGGCAACCGCTGTGCCAGACTCATCCCCGTATGCTTTCCACCTGTGCAGAAGAGATGCTAAATGCTTGTGAAGTGAATATATGAATGAATGAGCCAGTCCAGCACAGTTATTGACAGTGTGGGTTTGAAATCAGCCAGATTTAAGGTCAAAATCTTACTTCGTCACTCATCCACTAAGTCACTTTGGTTCAGTCTCCTAATCCCACAGAGTCTTGGTTTCCTTATCTCAAGAGCAGGGGAAAAATAATGACATATTATAGGGGTTGGAATGAGGATTATGTAACAATAATCAGAGCCAACATATATTGAGCTGGACTTTGAGCCAAGCACTGTAGTTAGGGCATTGAAAGTGCTAACTCATATACTCTTGCAATTTTGTGGTGGAGGGTTGGTTAAACAGTAAACTCTGAGTATCTCAGCCATTATCATATTTGTGATCAAAGGAGAGGAGATTCCGGATCCTTAAGCCTCAGGGGACTTCTTCTCATGAATCCTGCTCAGATTCTGGCTGATGAGGCCATCTGGAGATTTGGCTGTGGAGTTCAGCAAGCAGCTCTTTGCCAAGCTGCTGCTGCTGCTAAGTCGCTTCAGTCGTGTCCGGCTCTGTGCGACCCCATAGACGGCAGCCCACCAGGCTCCCACGTCCCTGGGATTCTCCAGGCAAGAACACTGGAGTGGGTTGCCATTTCCTTCTCCAATGCATGAAGGTGAAAAGTGAAAGTGAAGTCGCTCAGTCGTGTCCAACTCTTAGCGACCCCACGGACTGCAGCCTACCAGGCTCCTCCGTCCATGGGATTTGCCAGGCAAGAGCACTGGATTGGGTTGCCATTGCTAGCTCTCACTATTTGACCCTCTTGTTGGACCGGTCCTTTCGCGCGTGACTTATGATATTTCCTCCTCCAGGTGGCGCTGCAGAGTGGGAACTGGGCTTCTGGGTCGCAGCGTCCCCTGGTGGTCAATTTCCATCAATGGTTTTGATTAGGTACAGAGCAGTTTCCACAACTCAAGTGCAGTGACAGTGGATGACATATGGGGAAAAAATAGAATTTGATGTAATAAGTTTTAAGTCAGAAGAGAGTGAAGTGTGCAGGGGGAGATATACCAGGAAGGGACCAAGCCATATCAAGGAAATTATCATCAATAATAACATTAACATCAAAGATTTACTGTCCATCTTCCACGTGCCAGGCATTATACTGAGTACTTGGCATTTACCAACTTATTTAACACATCTACAGAAGGTTTTCTGAGAAGAATGGCTTTCATTTAAGCTGGGCAAAGAGTAGGTGTCTGGGACATAGTAAGTGCTCACTACATTTTGAGAAATGAATAAGGCAATAATCCTATGAAGCAAGTATAATCATCTCCATTTAGAAAAATGAACAAGGAAACTGGTGGTCAGAGAGGTTACATAACCCAGGTGTGTCAGAGCCAGGGCACCTAAGTTCCATACCCAGCTCTTCTGCGTACTGAGACATCACAGAGGAGGGCAGGGCCCTTTTGCCTTCAGGGAGCTTTATGTCTAGTTGGCCTCATCCACACCCTTCTTGTCTTCAAATGCTGCTTCCTGGGGCCTGCCAGGGTGGCTATTTATGGCTCAGGGACGAGGTCAGTGAGGTTCCCCTCATAAATTACAAAGAGAGACACATGTGGGTCAGGACTGGGGAATTCAGTACTTGAGGGATACCCAGGAACCTTGCTCAGTCTAATCTGGGATTTTCCTTTTCTTCCTTAGGAGAGTCATTATTCCAGGTGGTGGGCACTTGCTGACTTCCTGTAAGATGGGCTCCAGGGCCATCTCCCAGTCCTGCCCCAGCCCCTGACCATCATCATGCTCCTGTTTCTGCCACTGGAGCTCTTAGCCCTGATAAACAGCTACTCAGAGGTGGGCTTCTTCATTTTATCTTGCAGACCTGCAGCACTTGAATGAGAAAGGTTTGAAAACTTCTGTGCCTTTTGTGACATTAAGATCTAGTCCTCATTCCAGACTGGCAGCCCTCAGGTATGTTCTGAGAGTATTGAACCTTTCCTGGGAGACATGGTTATAAATGGATATTAGTGCGTGCGTGCATGCTAAGTCGCTTCAGTCATGTCTGACTCTTTGCGACCCTAGGGACTGTAGCCCGCCAAGGCTCCTTTGTCCATGGAATTCTTCAGGCAAGAATACTGGAGTGGGTTGCCATTTCCTCCTCCAGGGGATCTTCCTGACCAGAAGATCGAACCTTCCTCTCCCGAATTGCAGGTAGATTCTTTACCGCTGAGCCTCCGGGGAAGCCTATTGAATGGATATTAGTAAACCTTCATGATGCAGCCATGCCCCTTCTCTGGGTGGCCCCTGGTGTTTTGTTTTGTTTTTTTTAATATATAGCTTCAGTGTCTTCCATTTTCTTTCTTATTTATTTACGGCTGTCCTGGGTCTTCATTGCTGTGCGAAGGCTTTGTCTAGTTGCAGCGAAGAGGGGCTGCTCTTCCTTGTGGTGCTTGGGCTTCTCACTGTGGTGGCTTCTCTTGTTGCAGAGCATGGGCTATAGGGGGTCGGGGCTTCAATAGTTGTGGCTCTAGGATGCAGGCTCAGTAGTTGCCGCTCCCAGGCTTAATTGCCTCACACCATGTGGGATCTTCCCGGACCAGGGATTGAACCTGTGTCCCCTGCATGGGCAGTTGGATTCCTAACCACTGGACCACCAGAAAAGACCCTAGCATTTGTTTTTGAGTCCTTGAGCCTCTTTATTTTTCAGCATTCTCTTTGGCTCTTTACTGTCAGAATGTCACTTTACTGTCATTTGCTTCCTACTGACCCTCGCAGTTTTCTTCCTCCTGACCTCTTGGCTTCAAACCTCTGAGCTATTAGGTTTGGGTGTACATTCAAAGTAACCTGGTGGGACGGGAGGGCCTGCAGACTTGCTTCTGTGAATAAAACATGTGAGCCTTACTGCCTGAACTGGGATCTACCAACTCAGACAGTTGAATAACTTGTGTGTGAGTTTTTCGCACAGGCTGTGGAGAGGGGAGGTTATCACAAGTCAGTTCTCAAGATGCAAGAGGTCACTTCAGGCATTTCTTTGTACCTACTCAGAAAGACTCAATACAAATTTGCTGCCTGGAATGTGTAAAGGGTTTGGCTTCTCTTCCTGGCAATTCCTCTGCCTCATTCTTTCACCACAGTAGCAGCAGCAGCAGCAGCAGCAGCAGCAGCAGCAGGACAGGGGCCCACTGCTGACAGAGTGTCTGGCCTCAGATTACACTGTATCAGAGCTCAGGCATAAAATTAGCAGCAGTGTTCTGAATATGAGGAGCCAGAGAAAATAGCCAGATTCAGCAGAATCATGGGCAGAAGAAAGGGAGAGAAGGAGTTGTGGAGGGGAAGAGCTGGCCCGCTGCAGGCCCCCAGCCCTTCCCTGGACAACCCTGGATCGCTTCCCCCCGGGGAAGAGGAGGCTGCCCAGTGGCTGAGTCAGGTCCCCAGGAGGCTTTTTGGGGTGGAGGGGGCTGGGGATGGGAAAGGAAGATCTTGAAAAACCCGGGAAGGTGAAATTGAAGGCTTATCCTACCCTACACACAAACATATACACACTCAAACACACACACAAAACACAACACACAACACACACACACATACACACTGAAAACTTGGCACAAGATTTAGATACTCCCATATCTAGGCACTTTTCATGCATTTTTTCTCATTAAGTTTTACTATAACACTATTTGGTAAGCCTGTTTCACAGATAAAAGGATGAAAAAGGACATATTAGCTTGCCCAAGTTCATGTGCTATGGATATATTCATGTTTATGCTCAGTTTGTGCCCACTCAGGTTCCAGCATTTCAATATAGCCTCTCTGCAGCCACTGTGGAGAAGAGGATGGAGGTTCCTTAAATGACTAAAAATGGAGTTACCACATGATCCACTCCTGGGTATATATCCGGAAAAGATGAAAACTCTAACTCGAAAAGATACAATCACCCCAATGTTCATAGCAACAGTATTTACAACAGCCAGACATGAAAGCAACCTAAATGTCCATTGACAAGTGAATGGATAAAGATGTGAGATACACACACACACACAATGGAATATTGCATGCATGCTCAGTTATATGTGACTCTTTGCAACCCTATGGACTGTAGTCCCCCAGGCTCCTCAGTCCATGAGATTCTCCAAGCAAGAATACTGGAGTGGGTTGCCATTTCCTCCTCCAGAGGATCTTCCTGACCCAGAGATCAAACCTATGTCTTCTGCATCTCCTTCATTGGCAGGCGGATTCTTTACCACTGAGCCACCTGGGGGAACACAATGGAATATTATTGCTCAGTGATAAAAATAATGAAATAATGCCATTTTCAGCAACATGGATGGACCTAGAGATTATTATACTAACTGAAGTAAGTTAGACAGAGAAAGACAAATACCACATGATATGGCTTATGTGTGGAATCTAAAATAATGATACAATGACCTTATTTACAAAACAGAAACAGACTCACAGACTCAGAAAATGAATTTATGGTTACCAAAGGAGGAACGGGGTATAAATTAGGAGATTGGGATTAACAGATACGCGTGTGTGCCAAGTCACTTCAGTCATGTCTGACTCTTTGAGAGCCTGTGGACTGTATGCTGCCAGACTCCTCTGTCTGTGGGATTCTCCAGGCAAGAATACTAGAGTGTGTTTCCTTGCTCTCCTCCAGGGGATCTTCCTGACTCAGGGATCAAACCCAAGTGTCTTATGTCTCCTGTATTGGCAGGTGGGTTCTTTACCACTAGTACCACCTGGGAATCCCAACAGGTACACACTACTGTATATAAATCAGATCAAGAACAAGGACCTACTGTATAACACAGGAAACTGCATTCAATACCTTGTAATAATCTATAGTGGAAAAAGCCTGAAAAAGAATACATATATATGGATATTTACATATATGTGTAATATATCTGGATCACTTTCTATACCAGAAACTAGTACAATATTGTAAATAAATTATGCTTCAATAATAAATAAATATAGCCTCTCAAACTTACAATGTCACTATTGTACACATTGCATGTTCTTAATATATACAATATAAATACCCTCACATTTGTCTACACAGACTCATATATGTTTATAAACATGTTTATATATATGTTTTCAACTAAGCGCATATGGTGATACAATCGCATGCCAGTGCTAGATCATACTTTCTTGCTAAAATCGTTGTCACTTCTGTTTTTCCTGACCAGCTGCAAGCCAGCGTCCTTCTGGTCCCCAGCCACAGCTAGGTGCTTGCACCTCTTGGAACTCACAGACACCTGCCACACGTAACCCTGTCCTGTTACTGCTCATTTAGTATCATCCTCCAGATGGGGAACCCTGAGTCACTATGACTGGGACAGAGTCATCATTTGTATTATTTCTAGTTCTTTGGGTGTGAATTCTTCACTACGCTGAGTGTATAAGCTATTTTTCATAGTGGAGAAGTTCTTTCCACAATTTGCAATTTTGGTCTATGAGTCTATAGGGAAGTTTTGTTATTGCCTTGCAAGCTCATGGCATCCGAAGTATTTTGATGTTAATACTTCATCTTGGGATGTCTATACTGTGTGGGTAGTTTAGATCTGGGTCTGACACCAGTGCATATTTTAGGCTTGAGGTTCTGATCTTGTATATGTGTCTCTCATTCTGCCCATGTCCTGGGAGAGCATCTCAATTCCTGCAGTGACCCCAGGTTGATAGCAGAGATGTTCTATTCCTTTAATCATTTCTGACACTCAGCTTCAAACTGGGAGTGCAGATTTGATTTCCTGCCAGCAGAGCAGGACTTAGAGCCTGAACCTAGTCTCAGACTGGTGGCTAGTCGCTGATGTCTCAGACAGTCAAGAATCTGCCTGCAATGCAGGAGAACTGGGTTTGATGCCTGGGTTGGGAAAAACTCCTGGAGAAGGGAATGGCAACCCACTCCAGTATTTTTGCTTGGAGAATTTCATGGCCAGAGGAGCCTGACAGGATACAGTCCATGGGGTCACAAAGAGTCAGACACGACTGAGTGACTAACACTTTCACACTTTCAGTCCCCGATTAGGCATTAAGATCTTAGCCCTACGAGCTTGGTTTTCCCACCCTTGGTTTTCACACTGGATGTGGGGTGCCACTCACTGCTATAGGTTCCCTTCTCTTAGAATCTGAAGATTACACTTTCTTGCTTTTGAGCTGGACTCTATATGTTTAAAATACTTAAAAATATATTATCTCGCAGCTTGTATATGCCTGGAGTAGGATGGGAAATTTTGACTTGTGTTCACCTTGCCATGTTTATTTCTGTATTCCAAATGCCCTGTTTGATAAATAGCTGATTGGATATATCCCTCCATTTTTCTCCTTTCTTGTCTTCTCTTCTGTCCTCCAACATTGTTCCTGCTTCCCAAGGAGTACATAAAGAATCCTGGTTTCTGAAGAGCCCTTGGCCCTGGCCAGGCTGCAGGAAGGGAGACAGATCCTCACTGGGTCAGGGCTGTAGTGCCAGGCCCAGTAAGTACATCGCCTCCTGGGGATTTGGCCTCCGCCCTGAATTCTACTTGGGGCAGAAGGTCCCTTGGGATGGCTGAGTAGAGTGGGGACAAGGTTCACAGGAAGGGCTTGAGACTGCCAGCTGCCCTTCATTTGTGAGCCAGACAGCCCTTGGTATCCTAAGAATGACTCTTATCCTCAGTCTCTGTGTCTGGGAAACAAAAAAAGAACTACAGTTGGGAGATCCTGCTTCCAGGCTCCACCGGGCTGGCTCTGTCCCCATGGAGCCTCATCCCAGCCCTGGGGGTCCTAACTCAGCTTGGGTTTGGGACAGAGCGGGCCAGAAGGGCCCATTCTGTGATGCCAGAAGGCATGTCTTCTCCATCAACCATATCCTCTTCCTGCTGCTTTCTACTTTGCATCTGTGATGCATGAGTGAATGTGAATGTGAGTGTGTGTGTGACAAGTAGGTGTGGCTCTCTTAGGAGAGCTCCCTTCAGAATTCTATAGCCATACATGTTAGAGGGGCCACAAAATCATGTTCATTCCCTGAATGTTGGGTGAGCACTTGAAACATGCTAGGCACTGCACTCCCTGGGAAGACAGTTTTCAGACATATAAACATACAAACAAATATGGAGTTACAATAGTTCTTAATGCTCTAAAGCAAAAGTACAGGGATCTGGGAGAGAATACCAGAGAGAGGGTGACATATTTAGAGTTCAGATTCCTGTAAGTTCTCCCTGCAGAGGTGACTTCCAAGATGAGCCCTAAAGGAGACAGAGAAGAGCATTCCAGCAGAAACAGCCTGCATGAAGGCTAAGAGGGGAAGACATCTTGGAACATTCTAGAAATGGACTAGAGGCCAGTGTGGGAAGGAAACAGCCCAGGAGAGGGGGCTGGGGAAGCCAGTAGGGTATTCAGAACTTTGGAGGCAGACAGGACTAGAAGTTTGGAGTTTCTTATAAGTGCAGGATGAAGCAGTTAAAGTTTAAGCAGGGAAGGGTATGCTCAGATTTTTACCGTGATGCTCACTCTGGTTGGCAGCCCTGTAGGGGGAAATGGCTGTGTCATGCCCAAGTAGGCTTGGGGATCTAGGCATGAGGGAAGTGCAGCCCAGAACTCCAGAAAAGGGAGAATAGGGAAGGATAAAGCAACCCTCACATTCTAATATGACACAAGTGCCTGTGAGCCCTAACTTTGTTGGGGATACCAGGAAGGCTTCCTGGAGGAGGTGGCATCTGAGCAAAGACTTTGGGAAGGAAGATGAGGTGGACACCCGCACTCCCAGCCTAGGGAATAGGTTGGGTAAAGTGTCAACAGTGAGGGGGTGCAGGTTGGGTGTGATGAGTCAGTGGATGTGAAGTGACTCCCCAAGGATGTAAGCCACCCTGGTGGCTGAGTCAGCACTGGGGCCCAGTGTCTGATGGAGAGCAGGTCTCTGATGCCCAGCCAAGTTCTGGCACCAAGAACTGACATCGAGGAAGTCCCCGATGCTCCCCCAAATCAGTGTACCCTGCACACCCAGTGTCAGAGAGTGTGTACTTCCCCAGTTGTGGTACAGCTGTAAGGTGGGGAAGAGGAAGTATGGGCCACAGGCCAGCCCCAGAGGGCCTGGAGGAGGAGCCTCTTCTAGAGCTGAGAGAAGCTTGGCTAGGGGCCTCCCCAGAGGCAGCTCCTGGGGACTCCTGGGACCACAGACGAGACGCAGGGTAGCTGGAGGGAAGTGAGAGGTGACCTCGGCCTGAGCCCGGTTGTGAGACCCTCCGCCACCCCTCCCCTGGACTGACAGCCATGGCCAGGGCGCAGCAGCTTCGGGCTGAGAGGTGAGTGCAGGGGTGCTGCCTGCTCGGGGCTTCCTCACTGTTCCCGGCAGGACTTGCAGGGCAGAGGCCCACCCTCCTGCAGCCGCTTATCAATGTCAAAAGTTGAGAGGCTGGAGTTGAGTCAGACCCCAAATACTCAGAAATACAGACTCTGAGAACTTTTTTAAGGAAACTCCTAGTCGTGGCTCACTTCCCTCAGGCACGTATGAAGACACTGAGGGTCAGAGAGGGGGAGTGACTTTCCCAGGGTCACGCAGGGGTGGGTGGTGGAGTCTGGACGGGAACTCAGGTGTCTGGGGCCCAGGCTGGGCCTCGCTACTCCACACTGTTCAGTAATGGCTTTTCATCTTCTGTTCGGATGGAGGCACAGAATCTGGCTCTTTTCCAGGGCTTGGCTCAAATGTCAGCTCCTCCGAGAAACCTTCCTTAACAGCCCCCTCTGAACACTTGCCCTGTTTCCTTCTTCCATGTAGTCCTTACTTCTCTGGCATAATAGTCTACACGCACTCATCTGTTTTCTTTGTCACTGGCGCCGCAATTAGAAGGAAGTCCCGTAGGGTATTTATCTCTTTTGATCATTGCTATATCCCAGGTCTGTATAGTCAAAGCTATGGTTTTTCCAGTAGTCATGTACAGACGCAAGAGTTGGACCATAAAAAGTGCTGAGTGCCGAAGAATTGATGCTTTTTCACTGTGGTGCTGAAAAGACTCTTGGGAGTTCCTTGGACAGCAAGGAGATCAAAACAGTCAATCCTAGAGGAAATCAACCCTGAAGATTCACTGGAAGGACTGATGCTGAAGCTGAATCCACTACTTTGGCCATCTGATGCCAAGAGCTGACTGATTGGAAAAGCCTCTGATTCTGGGAAAGATTAAGGGCAGGAGAAGAAAGGAGTGGCAGAGGATGAAATGGTTCGATAGCATTACTGACTCAATGGACATGAACTTGAGCAAACTCTGGGAAACAGTGGAGGACGGGGAAGCCTGGCATGCTGCATTCCATGGGGTCACAAAGAGTTGACACGACTTAGCAACTGAATAGCAAATATCCCAGGATTTGAACAATGCCAGTACTAAGTGCTTAGTAAATGCTGCTGAGTGAGTGAATGAATAATGGATGGATGGATGGATGGATCTTTGAGCTGGAAAATGTTTTTAGATCATTCTGGCCCAATCCTGTCATTGTATGGATGAGAAAACTGAGCCCCAAGGAGAATAAAATATTCATTCAGGGTCACATGGAGTGAGTAGCAAGGCTGGGGCTCTAAGCATAGCCTTGCCAGGGCCTCGCCTCATTTCTCAGGAAACATTCTCTGAGTTTCCTCAGTAGGTCGACCTGTGCTCCAAGCTATGGGGGGATCTGAGCACACAAGGCTTGGCTCCTGCCTTTCTGGATCAGAGTTGCAGATGACATCAGGAAGAGTGTGGTAAAAGCACGGAAATGGCTCAGTGTGTCACCAGGGATGTGTCAGGCTGGTCTGGCCAAAGTGGGCAGCAAAGGGCCCCTTGTAGAGTCTGCGGCTAGAAGTGGGAGCCAGGATGGAATTACTGAATGTCAAATGTCAGAAGGAAGATACGTGCGTGCACACACACACACACGTATGTATGTGTGTGTGTGTGTGTGTGTGTGTTGCAGGAGGGGTATCAAATGCAAACGCTTGGAGGGTGATTCAGGAATGCCCTTCCAGGGATTTTCCTAGCAGTTCAGTGGTTAAGACTCTGCACTTCCACTGCAGGGAGTATGGGTTTGATCTCTGCTCAGGGAGCTAAGATCCCACATGCTGGGCAGTACGGCCAAAAAAATACAAAGAATGGTCTTCAAGAGCCACAGAGAGTGGTGTTGGGGGCTGGGGTGAGGTTCAGGAAGGCAGGAGCCAAGCCCTATGTCCTCAGGTCCCCCCACAGATTCCAGCTCCTCCAGCTCCCAAGTCCTCAGTGGAGACTGGGCCTGGCGTGTAAACCTGAACCTTCAGGAAGTAGCTGCTGTTTGAGGCTGGTGGCACCTTCTGTTTCTCAGGGCACATGGATCAGAGAGATGATGCCCAAAGCCAAACCCTCCCTCCCAGTCCTGGTCCCCTGGAAGATGTGCTTGCCCCTCCATGGAGGAAAGGTGCCCTTCCCCTTCTTTCATGGGGCTATAGAGCTGGGCCTGGGGTCTCTCAGTCTCCCTGCACCTGGATGCCTATTTGAAATTGAGGTCTGGATGCCTGAGGCCGAAGTGGAGGATGTAATGGGAGGGTAGTAGATTTCTAGTAGCAGGACTTTCTAAAGCCTGAGACATCTGAAGGAGGAAAGGACTGCTGTGGGGGCATTGAGTGCACTTCTCACAAGCATGCTTTGAGCGCCTACTGTGTGCAGGAGGCAGGAACCCTGAACTAGCTGCTGCCCCAGGGTCTTTACACCCGTCACCCAGCCCTTCCTGTCCAGGCCTCCCAAATGGACGTTTCATGAACAATATCAATCTATGGGCCCTGAGTGGACTTCAGTTCAGAGGGGTTCTGGCTGAGGTCTCCAGGGGACAACTCTTCTAGGGGGACTTGCTGCCCATTTTTTTGCACCCCTGCTTTTGCCTGCTGCAGCAGCTTCTGGGTTCAGCTCCCTGGCCCCGCTCTGCAGGCAGCCAGGCTGTTCCCATGTGGCCCACAGTGGTTGTTTTTGTTGTTGTTTAGTTGCTAAGTCGTGTCCGACTCTTTGCAACCCCAAGGACTGTAGTCCATCAGGCTCTTCTGTCCATGCGATGTCAGACAAGAATACTGGAGTAGGTTGCCATTTCCTCCTCCAGGGGATCTTCCCAACCCAGGAATTTAACCGACGTCTCCCTTGTCTCCTGCAAGTCTCCTACACTGCATGTGAATTCTTTACCGCTGAGCCACAGTGTCAGCCCACAGTGGACTTGCTGTAAAACAGACACAGGTTTGCATCTCCCTGAGTACCTACTATGTGCTAGTGCTGTTCTGGGCACTGGGGTTACAGCAGTGAGCAGGGTCTCTGCTCTTGTGGGGCTTCGCCAGCTGTGCTTGTTAAAGATGTGACCTCCAAACCCTCCCAGGATATAAATACCTCCATGGGCCCCGTCTTGGAGTGGTGGAGGGGTCAGAGCTCAGAGAGGAGTCTTCCCAAGTTTGCTGACCTTGGCAGTGTCAGAGCGGGAATTCGGGTTTTCATTTTTCACCTGTGCCCTCCCCTCTGTGACACGCAGGTCTCCCAACATAACCCCTTCCTTGCCCCACCACCCCAGGTCGGGGCACAAGCACACTTTGTGAGCAGGCTCTGCCGGTCTCCCTGGCCTCGTCCCTCGTAACTTGCCCCTTCTTGCATAGTTGAGGCCTCTGCACTCACTCTTTCTCTTGCCTGTTGTCCTGGGTCGACTCCTCTTTACCTGGTGCCACTTCTTCTGGGAAGCCCTCCCTGATCACCCTCAGTGTGAGCACACCTTGCCCTCCTTTCAGGTACAGCATCCTTGCTTCTCTCTCTGATAAACGTCACCCCCATCTTAGAAGTGTCGGCTTGCCGAGCTTTCTTGCCTGCTGCACTAGTGATTCTTTGAGGGTAATGGCTGGGCTCCTGCTGTAGCTTGAAACATTGTGGGCTTTTCCTTCACAGCTTCTATGATCACTGAAATTATGTAATTATTTATCCAACTCCTCCAATCAACCATGAAACCCAGGAAGGAAGAGGCCACATCCTAAATTTCTTAGGACAGTGTCTGAGCTACAGTAGCTGCTAACAATATTATTACTGTTGTTATTATTTTAGATGGGAAACTGATGCTGTGAAGGGCTGGGATTTATCTGAGTTGAACACAGCCAGCTGTTGGGAGCTTCAAACCAGGGCCAGTGTAGCAGTGACTGGGAACAAAATTCTGGAGCCAAATCCCAGTTTTTTTACTTTTTTTGGACAAGTTCGTTAACCTCTCTGTGCCTCAGTCTGGAAAAAGGTGACACTGTCTTAGAAGGGCCCCTGGTGCTCCTTGAGCTCAGGACATCGTCAACTGTAGTTACCATGACCTGTTTCCCTGCAAAGGGCCGTTGCTATCTCTCTGGTTCCTTCCTGCCCCACTGGCCTCCTACTGCAGGTGAAATAGTCAGGAAATTCACAGTCTCAGGGGAGAAAGTAGAGGAGGAAGCTTCTCCCAAGGGCGTTAGCACGGGACCCTGTGTGGAAAGTGAGTGGGGAGGCTGCTAGCCTGGAAGTGGTGGGGATTTCCTGTGCCTGCCCACAGCCAGCCTGAGTGACCTCCTGTGCCGGCCTCCAGAGTCCTGAGTTAGATCCCTGCAGTCCGGGTCATGTGGGGCCCAGCAGGGGCTGGGACTGGACCCTGCTGGCTCTGAGGTTCAGGCAGCCCTGCCCCCGACTCTCACCCTGTTTCCCAACTGCCGCAACAGGAACACGATTGCTGATGGCTTCTAATTTCCTCATCTGTCCACAAACGGCTGGACTGGGTGGCCCCTAGCTGCTCCTCCTCCCTCGCCTTGGTGTTCCGTTTCCTCTTCCTTCATGCATCCCTCTCAGTCCCCTCCTCTGCTCACAGATTGCTCTTCCCTGGGGGTTTTAACCACTAGTCACAAGGCAGAAGGTTCTTACCACTCCCATTCACTCTGGGACCCCCTTCAACTCCACTCCCTGCAGGACTCCATAGCCACACACCAGCTTTTGCGGGACCCTGGCCTGGGTGCCCCATGGGCCTCTCAGATTAGCATGTCCCAAAATGAGTCCATCAACCCTGCTCCCCTTCCACCCATCTTGGTCACAATACGGGTAATATGTGGGTGTCACTCTTGACACTGCCCTTCCTTTCAGCTCTATATCCAAACAGTCCCCAAACCCTGCTGGTTGTAACTCTGGAATGACTCATAAATTAGCAGTGTATCTGTTGGACATGCAGAAGGCTGCAGAGAACAGAGGAACTGATAGTGGCTGAAACAAACAGAGGTTTATGCTTTCACATATTGAGAAGTTCAGAGGTAGGCCACAGCTGGTTCTGCTGCTCAGTGACTTCAGGACCAGAGTCCCAGAGATTCCTGTAATCATGCTCATGTTTTTGCCTCATGAATGCAAAGTGGCTGCTGCAAGTCCAGATGTCACATCTGCTTTCCAGGGAGGCAGCTGGGGAAAGAGGAGGAGACTCTACTAGCTTTGTCCATCTCTCTGGATCTTGAAGCAAATCCTCTCCCAGAGGCTCCTACAGCAGATTTCCTCTTAGTCTCATTGGCCAGAACAGGTCACATGGCAGCTCCTAGCTGCAAGTGGGTCTGGGAAACAGCAATCAGGTTATTATTTTTGGTTCAGGCCAACTGTGATCTATCACCTTGGGGCTAGGCTTTGTTACCGTGAAAAGAACTGGAGCTTGATTAGCTAGAAAGAAGCTGAGGGCACAAAAATGGAACAGTGTCTCATGTCTGTCCTCTCTTCTTGTCCCTGCTGTCTGGCTCAGGCCCACCTCATCTCTCAGCTGGACCACTTCAGGGCCTCCCAGTGGTGCCCTGTCCCCCAGTCTCTGCCCTCCTTTTTCTCTCCACGCAGCTGCCCGAGTTGGCCTCATAAAGCCAGAACCCTGTTGTATTTTTGCTCTCTTCTGAAGCTGTCCATGGCTCCCTGTTGCTTATAAAATTCCTTAGCTCTGCGCTGGAGACCCTCCTCAACCTGGCCTCATCTGCCTGTTCAGACTCTGGTCACACCAGACTCCAACCACAATAGACTTGGTCCTCAGAGCCTTAGCACCTGCATTCCCTCTGCCAGGAAGGAGGGCAGGGATTCCCCCTCCCTGGTCCTACCTCGTGGACTCCTATTCATCCTTCTAGATCTGGCTCAAATGTCACCTCCTCTGTGAGGATTTTCCCAACCTGAGTATAATGAGCCATCCTCTCTGGGAAGTGTGTGACCCAGTGCCTAGAACAGGGTCTGATAGGCAGGGGTGCTTGATGCTCTGTTCCCGAATGAATAACGCAGCCCCAAAGCGATTTGCTAGATTCTAGGATGGTTGTTGACATGTGGCTCCGACTCCAGATGCCTGGTCTGTGTCACAGCCTGGCATGTGAGGGGTGTTGAATGGAGAATGCTGGGTATGTGGGTTCACTTGGCACAGGGCCTTGCACCTATCAGCCCCTCAACACTTCAGGATGAAGTGATGATGAACACTTCAGCATTTCTTCTCCTCCCACCTCCCGCAGCGACTTCGACCAGCTTCCTGACGACATTGCCATCTCAGCCAACATTGCTGACACTGAGGAGAAGAGAGGCTTCACCAGCCACTTTGTAAGAGAGATCCCTGCACCCTCACCCTCTGACCTCTGAGCCTCCAATGTTCTCCTCTCCTAAGTTCTATCCTGGTGGTTCTCACCAGGGCAATTCTACCCTCCAGGGGACGCTTTGCAGTAAATATCTGGAGACAGTTTTAATGACCACAACCTGGGGTGGGGCATCTACTGTGTGGCATCCAGGGATTCTGGTTTATGTCATGCAGTGCCCATGACAGGGAAATACCTCGCCCCCAAAGTGATCCTGAGGTCGAGAAATTCTGATCTAACCCTAGGACCTCTGGACCTCCACCATCGTCTACCTCTGGCCTGTGAGGCCTCCCCCTCACCCCGGTCTGCAAAGCCCCAATCCCTGGCTTGCTAGCTCAGCCTGTGGCCTATGTCCTCCTTAGGTTTTTGTCATCGAGGTGAAGACGAAAGGGGGGTCCAAGTACCTCATCTACCGCCGCTACCGCCAGTTCTATGCCTTACAGAGCAAGCTGGAGGAGCGCTTTGGGCGGGAGAGCAAGACCAGCCCCTTCACCTGTATCCTCCCCACGCTCCCAGGTAGGCAGTGACTGGCTGCCCCAGGTCGGAGCCCATGTGCTCTCCTCTCCTCCCAGCTCTGTGTGTGCTGTTTGGTGCTTCTGTTTTAGCATAAACCGTCCTATTTTAGTGAAAACTGTTTATTTAACCCATGACCCCCTCCTGCCAGTCACAGGCTGCCACCTCTAGCTTTCTGGCCTCGGAACCCTTGACCTCTGAGCCCTCGACCTCCTGTGCTCTATGACCTTCACAGCCGCCCCGCGTTAGCCATCCACCACCAGGTTTGAGCGCATCAGCCCCGGCCTCTCCTCCAGGAGACAAGAATCCCTGTGTTCCCCATGTTAAACACAGACTCATCTTCCAGCCCCTCGAGGGGAACTGCCCTGTAACTCCTCAGTCCTCCGTGGGTGCTTCTCCTTCCCTGCTCTGCTGGGACACTGTGGGGGTGCACCCACTGCTGCTTTTGGACGGGCCTCTCACTCCCTGCCTCCTGGCCTTCCACCCCTACCCGATCCTAACACGCACGTTGGAAAGGTGCAAACCTATCAGCTTCTCAAGGCTTCTCAAGGCCAGCCTTCATGAGCCCAGCAGAAGAGAACCCTGCTGGAGTGGGATGTAGGGTTCACAGTGTGGTCTTGGCTATGCCTGCCACACCCCACAGGCTGTATCCAAGCACTCTTCCCCCAGACAGCAAAATACTCCCTGACCTTCCCTTGTTCAAGCTCCAAACCCTGCCTCCAGCTGGGGTTCCTCTCTGCCTCAGCCAGTGCCCGAGGTTCCCAGCCAGTAGCCAGCCCCAGGGAGGAAACTCACCCGTTCCCTCACCCCACCCCTTCCCCATCTCTGGGCGGCAGGGAGGAGGGGTTCCTCCTCCTCTCAGCTGACCTCGCCTCCTGGACAACTTGTCCCTCGTGACCCCTGTAGATTCGCCTTCTCTTTCATCTACTGACTCTCTGCCAAGCTTCACCACGGGCGGGCTTGGTTCTCTTTCATCTTTAAGCAAACATGTATCCTAAGTGACCATTCTGGCCAGAAGCCTCTGTGAGCCCCGAGAGCCCTCAAAGATTTCTCCTTCCTTCCACGATAAATCTTGTCTTGCTGTCTCACCTTCTCATCTTCCATCCTCTGCTCAACCCGCCAGCCGGGTTTCAGCTCTTCCTGCTCTGTGAGTTCCTCTGCGACAGTGGCCCATGACCCATTAACTCTGATCCATGAGTACAACTCAGGCCTCGCCTTCCTCATCCCACTTCTTCCTCTGGGATGCTCTCTCCAAACTTCTGTGGTGCCAGCCTCTCCCAATTCCCTTCCTGTCTCCCTTGGCTCCTCTATCTCCTTACAGGGTCATCTCCTCTGGTGCTCCTGGGAAGGTGGGCACCCATCGTCCTCATTTTTGTCTTCTCACTCCCCTTCCTTCCTCCCCTCCACTGCCCTGCACAGGCAATTTGACCTGCATGCCTATGACTTTAGTTGCCCTTTACTTGCTACTAATCCCCCAGTTTCTCACTACCCCAGGCCTCAGATGCTACCCTCCTGCCACTCCCGGACACCAGTGTGCCTCATGGGCAGTGGCCAGCAGGAGCCAGCCAAATGTCTCACATTTGCCTTCTGGGGGGCTCTCTGAGTGGGTGACTCAAGGCCCCCTGAAGTTCCCAGAGAAGACATTTGTCTTTGATCAGCATCCTCAGTTTCCCTTTCCCCACAAACACTCTGTCTTGCTTTCGAGGAAGGATTCACGCATCTACTCCTCAAATATTTACTGATTTGGCCCTTATTCTACACCATGGCTCTTAACCTGGGTGGCATATTGGAAGTACCTTGAGTTAAAAGATTCCTGATGCCTCTGTTCCACCCCCAGAGATTCTGATTTAATTCTTCTGGGGTGAGTCCTATGCAATGAGATTTTAAACTCCTTGGGTGACAAGAATGCATAGCAGACTTGAGGACCACTGTTCCAGGTGATGAGATTGTATCTGTGAGCAACGCAAAGATCCTATTCTCTTGGAGCTAAGAATCATGTGTGTGTATGTCTGTGTGCGTGTCTAGAAACAGACAATAGATAAACAGTTAAAACAAGAAAAATATCAGCTGATGATAGTACAGCAGAGAACGTACATTGGCTGGTGGCCACCAGCGCACTGTGGGCCGATGAGCAGGGGGAGCGCTGAGCTGGTGGGAAGGGTTCCTGCTCCCAGCGGGCAGCTCCGGGCCCAAAGACAATGCTCTTGGGCCAGATTCTCAGGACAGCTCTTTGCGTTTCCTCAGCCAAAGTCTACGTGGGTGTGAAACAGGAGATCGCCGAGATGCGAATACCTGCCCTCAACGCCTACATGAAGGTAAGGCAGGGCTAGGCCACATGGCCTCTGGGAGGGCACAGGGTGCTGAGCACGGGGAGGGCCCAGGTGCCACCCCTGAGAGTGGCTTTGGGAACGGGGGCTGGCTCTCCTGCCCTGATGGCCCTCGTCTTCCATCCTTAAAGGCCAGGCCTGGGGAGAGAAACAGGACATGTTCTCAGGGTTCTGGGGGGTGGGGCGGGAGCAGTGGAGAAGATTCAGGAAGCCACACCTTGAACTGACTAATGGCTATGCTGAGCCTCCTGGTACAGAGGAGGCTAGGATCCAATGCCTGCCCCAAGGTCCCCACTGTCCCATGGGAATACAGACAGATGAGTCATGAAACCATGAAGAATGGCCTGTATAACAGGGGCATGGCAGGCCAGGGCCCCAGCTTTCTCACATAGCACCTACATATGAACAGGACACAGGCTGGATTTTAGTGGCATCCATGGGCCTTGGACGGATTCCCTTATGTATTCCCCAGCATGTAAACTGTCTGCATCCTCAGGAGATGGGAGCACAGAGGAAGGAGCATCTTACAGACAGACACAAGGCTGGTTAGGAAAGCCTTATACCAATTAAAGCTGTGCAAGAAACAGATAGCATTCCTGGGGTAGTGAGCACCCTGTCACTAGAGGTATACAAGACATGGCTTGATGGCAACCTTAGGAAACTGGAGAAGGCAGCCCTCTTCAGAGCCAAGAGACATCCTCAGAGACAGTGAGATCGCCCCTTCCTTTCCTACTCTTACAGGAAAAGAGCGCTGAGCTAGGAGTCTCTTTGGTCTTTGCTCTGTCATTCCCTGGGTGATTTAGGTTAATTGCTCATCCTTTCTAGGCCTTGGTTTTCTTGCCTATGAAATGAAGTGGTGCCCCCAGCTTTATGGTTTCACAGGAGGGGACTGATGTTGAGAAAAGGACAGAGAAGTGCTTTGTAAACTGTGAATCTGCCTCCAGAATGTGAGACAGCATGACCCCTAATGGAGTGAGGGGGCAGGAGGAGGGCAGAGGGGGAAGGGGAAGGGAGCAGGTGGCTGGCTTGCCCTCCCCAGTGGCTGCAGGAATCCTGGGCTCTGGGTGGAGAACAGGTAGTGTAGGAAGGCACCTGGGCTCCAGCACTGACGACGTCTCTCCTCCAGGGGGCGCTGTGACAGCTGCTCCTTCAGGGTGGCTGGCTCCTCCAGTCTCCTCCAGCAGGGCTGGAAGGAGCCGGAGGGAGGAGGGGTGTGGAGCTGGAGACCTTCACTCTTCACCTGGTCTTGCCAACCAGCAGCCTGGAGGATCTCATCTCTAACTGTCTGTGTCTGAGTGGGTTCCTTGAAGCCAAGAGGTCAATCAGTGCTATGATAACCCCACCCTGGGTTGGAACATTCAGAGACGGGGAGCTCATTACCACTCTCCCTGACCCAGGCTGCTCATCTATTGTTGGACAGCTATTAGAAAAGCCTGGCTTCCTGTGACTTTTACTCACTGGTCTCACCTCTGTCCCCATTAAGAATAGGGTTCATGTGATAACGACAATTGCCTGGAACCAAGTGGAGTACAACTAGAAGGCTCTTGATATACCCATGCATTTGTTGGATAAATGGCTTATTTAATTCTCTCAATAACCTGTGAGTTCAGTACTCTTATCCCTATTTTAGAGTGAGGAAATGGAGGCACAGAGAGGTAGAGTCACTCTCTTGGTGTCACAGAGCATTTAGGTAAGTAGGATGGGGTTTGAACACATATCTCTGTGACTCCAGGATTTTGCTCTTATCCACTGTACTGTGTTGGAATAAAAGTAATAGCAACAATGATAACATTCAGCTTGGATGGGGCCTTTGCTAGATGCTTGTTCTAAGTGTTTTGCACGAATTCACTTATTTAGTCCTTCCACAGTCCTACAAGGGAGGTACTCTCACCCCCATTGTATTAATGAACACACAGAGGCATCCTTGCCCAAGGTCACCTAGATGAGCGGCAGATTCTGTCCCGGGCACAGCCTGGCTCTATCTGTGCCCTTGAGCTCATCTCTGGGCTGCCCTCTCCCATCCTTCCCATAGAACAACCATGCCTTTTCTAGGCTCCGAGTTTTCAGTTCCTCTGGGATGGAGTTCCTGGCCTCTCCCCATCCTGCTGTCCCTACGGGGTTTTCTGTGGGGGCTCTGGGTCCTCTGGAGCTGTAGCACCCAAAGCCAACTGCAGTGCTCTTGGGGACCTGTGCAGTGGACAGCTTGGAGGGATGACCCTGCCAGGTTCTGGGTGCTCTGCGTCTTCACAGCCTGAGGGTCATTGCATCGTGGTGGGTGTTGCAACTAGCATCAGATAATCAATCTCAAGCCTACCACTTCCTAGCTCTGCCCACTGGCCTGGGCACTTTCCCACTCTGATCCTATAATATGACATACAGTATCAGGAAGCATCATTTAGGCGGTAATACCACCAAATGTCGTTAATGTGGTTTATCTGGGAGGTACTTCCCCCACCATTGTCTCATTTTGACCTAAGGGATAAGCTTTGGTGGCAGATGGCTCTGGGTGACCAGCTCTGTCGCTCACTAGGCTGTGTGGCCCTGGGCAGGTCCCTTTACCTCTCTGACCCTCACTCCCAGGTTATTGTGAGAGGGAGCGAGGTCACATTGTGTGGCACTCAGTGCAGCACCTGAATAGTCACCACCACATCACGTCATCTGTCGTGTCTGGAGGCCTTTGGTCTTTTCCAAACGAGCTCTTCTCAAGTTAGGTGGTCCCTCCTGACCTTGAACCTTGGGGTAGATCTTGTGACATGTTTCATTCACCCAGTTGAAATTTCAAAATATATTTTGTTTCTTTATCAGGCAGAGAATGCATTAATGGCCGGGGAATAGTGTGTGTGGGGGGAGTGGGGATGGAGCGACGGGGCTGGGATGCCAAGACTTCTGACCCTCGACCTGTCCTGCCTCCTCTGCAAACGCAGCAGCTCCTCAGCCTGCCTATCTGGGTGCTGATGGACGAGGACGTTCGCATCTTCTTCTACCAGTCGTCCTATGACGCCGAGCAGGTGCCTCAGGCGCTCCGCCGGCTCCGCCCGCGCACCCGGAGAGTGTAAGTGACGGGCCCCCATGCTCCCAATGGCCCTGGGCCTCCTGCTTCTGACTGGGTGGGCTGTCCTGGAGGCCCCTGCTGTGAAAGCACTTTTTCCCCTGAAAGAAGGCAAGGCATAGAAACTGGTTCTCTTGTCTGAGCCCTCCAGGGTGGTTTGGGTTGTTAGGTAAGCTTGGAAAATCAATCATAGGCCTGGACGGACAGAAAGTAGGTGTGTTTTGATGTGTGACACGATGGGCCAGAGGACAGGGGCTGTGACGGGAAGAGCTTGTTGCCATGGCAACCACTGGTGATGGCCCGAGGGCTTTGGGTGCTTGGGGAGAGTGAGGAAGGGAGGAGGAATGGTTCTGTTTGCAAACATTCTTCCCATCATCACCTGGGATGCCTTGTCCCTGGTTAGTTTTAGTTCCATGGGGCTGGCTGTGGCTCCTGGTATATCACACTGGCCTCCAGGGGATGCTGCTGCTTACTCCCTTATTCTAAAGGGCCCACAGCTCCCTCTGGCCCCTTCTAAGCAGCGGGGAAAAAAATCACTGAAAATTCAAGCCAATGAAATAGAGCTGCTGCTGCTAAGAATCCTAGGACAAGACTCCTGAGCCCTGCCTGCCCATCTAGCTCCTCCCTCCATTCCGGCCAGTATCTCCGAGGGTCCTCTCCGAGTCATGCCTGGCCATTTCCCGCAGGCACCCAGGCAGGTGTGGCTTGAATTTCAGCTGTGCCCCACAGCAGCCCTGGGTCCTGGAGTAGAGCTCAGCACTTTCTGAAGCCCATTTCCTCAGCCAGAAGATTAGGGGTTGAATGTAGGGAGTAACGGGAAAAGAGTTGGCAGGCTACGGCCCTAAGCAAATGTTTATCTGAGCCTCTGCTTTCTGGTCCACAGAGAGAGGTGCAGTCCCTCCTACAGGGTGATGAGAGCTAGAGGTAGCATGCTGACACAGAGGAGCAATTGTAGCTGCATCTTTAACTCCTCTGCTGAGGCCCTCCTCTGGGCACAGAAGCAGGAGGGATGACAAGCCCCTCTTCTCTCTCCACAGAAAGAGCGAGTCCCCACAAGCTTCTGGCATTGACCGCATGGCAGCTCCACGAGCGGAGGTACCCTCCCATCTCACCACTGGGCAGCAGCCTGGCTCCACCTCCAGCCCCTGAGCCTGTCCTGCTGGTGCCTGCTGTGTGCCTAGGGTGGGGACTGGGTGCAGGGCAGTGGGGAGGGGAGGGAAGGGCCCACAGCCTCAGCCTCAGACACCTGCGAACTCCCAGCCAGACGAGGGGAGGGCCTGTGATGAGCACACGGAGGCGGAGGGTAATCCAGCCAGCCAGCATTCGTTCAGCAAGCTCAGCCCCGCCTTGGTACCAAAGCTTCAGGGGTGACTTAGACCAGGCCTTGTCCTCAAGGGGTTCACAGCTCCCCAGGGACACACTCTCAAAAATGGGCATTTCAAAACCAATATGGTCAATGCCCTGGGGACTATGGGGGCACAGGAGTCCCCAGTGAGGCCTGGGGAGTGGGGAAGTTACCCAGTCCGGGGAGTTTGAACCCTTCCCTCTCTTGCTCATGCCCACAGGCTTGGAAAGAGCACCTGCTCTGGAGTCAGGGAGACCTGGGTTCTAAACCTGGCTTCTCCCTAACAAATAGAGTGGAGCATCAGAAAGTCACTCATCCTCCCTGAGCCTCAGGTTCCTCATCTGTTAAATGGGACACTGGAGTATGTAAAGCACTGTAGTAGGAACTTGGTGACTGTTCCCTCCCTGCTTCCTTACCATATTCTTCTCCCAGGCCCTGTTTGACTTCACTGGGAACAGCAAACATGAGCTGAATTTCAAAGTTGGAGATGTGATCTTCCTTCTCAGTCGGATCAATAAAGACTGGCTGGAGGTAAGTTTGGAGGTGAGATGGAGATTATGTTGGAGATGAGTTTGGAGGTGAACATGGAGGTGAATCTGAAGGTGAGGAGGAAGTGAGCTTGCAGGTAAGTTGGAGGTGAAGTCGCTTTGATTCTGAGAGGGAGCAGAGAAAGAAGAGGGATCTGAGAAGGTCCCAGGGAAAAGATGCTGTACAAACATGGTCCTGGAGATCTGGGCAGGTAGATCGGGGAAGCCTGAGGAAATATCGTGCATGTGACTGCAGCAGAAGATTCTGGCACCTACACTTGCCTCTGACCCCATCAGTGGTCACATTAGAAAATCAGTTAACCGTCTGAGTTTCATTTCTTGTTCTGTAACAGGGTCTCTCAGCCTGTTCACTCTGACATTTGGGAGCAGGCAGTTCTCTATTGGGGGATGCCCTGTGCACCTTGGGGTGTCTAGTGGTGACCTTGGCGTCCATCTACTAGATGCCAGTTAGCACGCCTCCAGCTGCAACAATAGCACCCCTCCAGCTGCAGCAGTCAAGTGTGTCCCCAGACCTCTGGCCCCAGAAGGCAGAATCACGCTCAGTGGAGATGTGCTGTTTATAATCGGGTAAAGTTACTCACCACGCAGGGAGTGAGTGAAAGTGAGGAGGGAGACTCACTTGAACTCCAGCGTCTGACGTCACATCCTAGCTGTTTTTAACTAGCTTTGTGACTTTGGGAAACTTACTCAACCCTGTGGTTTCCTCTCCCGTAAATGGAGATAACCCTGGCCGTTTCTTGACAGGTTTCTGGGAAGGGTTGAAGGAAACGCAGCTGTTCAGGGCTTGGCCCATATAGGACCTGGGTGTGTGGCATCTTGGCCACGCTTTGTCCCCGCTAGCGGCAAGCATGGTCCTTACAGAGGCTCAGAGCACAACTGGAGATGGAGGGGTTATCACCGAGTGGGAAGTCCTGGCTTCGTGCAGCCTTTTGGATTAAGTCCTCTTATTATGAAAGATTCCCTTTTCTCGGGGCTCCTCAAGCAATGTGTGAAGGAGCTTATGAGACAAGTCCTGAGGCAGGGCCAGCCACCAGGGGTCCGGGGACCATTGAGGGAAGGGGAGGGTCCCTGGCACCCAGGGGTTGGAGAGGAGTATGGACCAACTGTTCATCTCACAACTTGGTTTGATTTTTACCGCAGTCCTGCAGCTCTGTCTTGGGTACTCACGAGCTCTGACACCTGAAGGGTATTGCTGGGTCATTCTCCAGAAACAGGAAATGTTTGTTGACTTCTTGTTTTCTAGAAGGTTCTGTGGGTCAGTATGCTAGCTGACTTCTGGCTTCAGATGGATAGGAGGGTTGGAGAAGGAGCAAGAGTACTACCTCAGCCTCAGTTTATAAGTCTGTAAAAGGGGCTGGAACAGTAAGTCTTCCATCGGGTTATGAAGATGAAGAGAACAGGTGACAAAGCACAGCGAAGGCTAGGTCCTGGCTGGAGTTTAGGAGAGAGGCCTGGCTGAAGGGAGATTTCTGGTTGTTTGGTCTAGAGCAGGTGGTGTCCATGGATGAATGAATGAATGAATGGGCCCCGCCTCTAACCCTCTCCCTCCCCTATCCTGTTTTCCTCCTGGACACCTACCACCATATGACTACCTGTTTACCTGTGCCTTGTCTGGAGCACAGTGGAAGCTCCAGCAGGGAGGGCAGGGATTTCCATCCCTTCTGAGTGCCCAGAGCCTACCATTTAGCTGGCACTCAAGAAGTAGTCAAATGAATGACTGAGTAAGTGAATAAATAAATGAGATGAAAGCAGGTTTCCAGATAAATTCAGGTCTTGACTTGTTCAAAAACGGATGTCTTGGGGTGAACAGCTCGGTGACCTTGCCCACTTTTTCTCTTCCCTCTGCATAAGGGGACCCAGACCTTGTCTGCCTTTCCACATCATTATAAATGGGCAGGACCCCGAGACATGGCCTTGTTGCCTCTCCCAGCACCACAGGGCAGTGTCTTCTTTCTTCCCTCAGGGCACTGTCCGGGGAACCACGGGCATCTTCCCAGTGTCCTTTGTGAAGATCCTCAAGGATTTCCCAGAGGAGGAAGACCCCACCAACTGGCTACGCTGCTACTACTATGAGGACACCATCAGCACCATCAAGTTGGTGGCCCGCTGGGAGGGAGGGCTCTGTCCAGCCTCCTTGTCCCTCCCAAACTCCACCCCACCTCTGGGCTCCAAGACCCAAACCAGATCACGTGTCCCCCGACCAAACACACACACTTGAAAGCCTGCAGTGGCTCCCACCATCCTCCAGATAAGCCATACCCTGTCACAAGACTTCAAGGTCCAGTGTGACCTGGCCAGCCTCATTCCCTTGTCCCCCTCCTGGCCGGCTGCCTCCTTACTCCTGCCCACTCTCCCCTTAGGGACATTGCGGTGGAGGAGGACCTCAGCAGCACCCCGCTCTTCAAGGACTTGCTGGAGCTCATGAGGTGAGGGGCTAGGGTGGGAGGGTCGAGGGGCGTCAGACACCCTGCAGGAGAGGACAAATGGAGGAACACAGCACATTCAAGGGCTGGGCGTTTTGTATCTATTTCACCTTCTTGTTTTATCCACAGCCCAGACCTGCAGGGTGGGTATCAGCTCACCACATTAGAGATGAGTGAGGGGCTGCAGAGAGGTAAAGGGGCTTGCGGTTTGTGGGCCTGGATTTACTGAAGTTTTTCTAAGTCAAAACCTTGGACTTGGACCCTCCTCCATCAGGGAACCACCACCTCCTGAGACCCAGTTATGAACAGTTACTTTACAGAATGGAAATGGCATTGTTATATTCCTGATTGTAAAAGTAACATCTATTCATTATTTTTTAAAAAGAATGTCAGAAGTCATGGAAAAGTATAAAGAAGTGAAATCACCTCATATTTTACTCCTCTGATTATCTGATGTGCATTCAGATTTCTTCAGCTCACACCCCACCCTCACCCCACTCCCCATAATTTTATTATTTAGTTGGTTCTGTGGCTGCACCATAACTAATGCAGCCATCTCCTTTTGTTGGCATTTAAGTTACCTTCCACTTTTTTATTATAAAACTGTACTGTGAATAGTGCTGTGATTTGCCTATTTGATGTCTTGTCTGATTATCTCCTTAGGATGATTTTCTAGAAGTGAGGTTTGGGGATCAAGGTGTTTGCAAGTCAGATAGAGCTTCTGACCCATTTTGTCAGATTTACCTGTGGAAAGTTTGAATGGCTGTTCACCCATCTACCTGCACCCAGATCAGACACTTCCAATCCTTCATGAGGTCTTTGTGGCCTCACAGAGGGCTGTCTCAGGGGCTTTATCCTCCTCTACTCTGTGCTCAATAAAACCCACTTCTCTTCCCCATGAAGTTCGTAAGTCTTCAGTGCATTATAAGACATTTCAAGCTGTTCCACGAATTTATTGTGAAAGTCCCATTTTCCCCTGGAGGTCTCAGTTTCCCCATCTGTACAATGGGAGATTGGACCACTTGAATGATAGAACCAGTGTCCAGCTCTGACCTCTTCCAATTCTTAGATCCCAGCCCTAAATCTCCCTCCATCCCCTATCCCTGCTCCCACACCTAGGCCTAAAGGCTTCTGGACTTTTCCCGAACCCCGATCTCTCTCACCCAGGCGGGAGTTCCAGAGGGAGGACATCGCCCTCAACTACCGGGATGCTGAGGGGGACATGGTTCGGCTGCTGTCAGATGAGGACGTGAGGCTCATGGTGAAGCGGGCCCGAGGTCTCCCCTCCCAGAAGCGTCTCTTCCCCTGGAAGCTGCACATCACCCAGGAGGACAACTACAAGGTCTACAACACGGTCCCCTGAGCCAGTGGTGTCCCTGGGGCAGTGAGGGGACTCCTGGCAAAGAGCCCTCTGAGGGGATTAGGACCAAGAAAGGCTGGGCATGTAGGACAGACTTTCTGGTTCTGAGTTGGACAGACCTGCTGACCTTGGCTTGTACATTTGGTCTCTGAATTAAATAAACCATTTCATCTCAAAGGGGCAGGCTGAGAAAGAGAATGTCTTCGGAGGAAAGAGAGGAGAGGAAGTAAAAACCCATTCATGAGTACCACTGAGGGACCATGTATATACAGAAGAGGGCCCTGGCTTTGAGCCTCTAATCCAGCCACCTGTTCCCTTGCCTTGTCCCCTTGTGTGGGGAAACCCAGTGACACTCTTGTCCCTTCTGGTCACTCACTTTTAAACCCTTTCCTAGGAGTAACCACTTGCCTCATGGAAGTCATCTTTCCCTGGGCGCCCTCTGGGTCAGGCCAACACCAAGCCCTCTGTGTGACCAAGGTCAGGGGCTTCCTCTGCCCTCTTATTGCTGCTGCTCTGCAGAAGGGCAGAGACCCGAGTCGTGGTGTTGTGGTCTTCACTGTAAGTAAGGGGTGAAGGGAGGGTGGACTCTGGCCCCTGTGGGGAGGGAGAAGCAGCAGAAGGGCATGATCTTCCTCTGTGAGCTGAAGCCTTTTCTCTCCTAAGCAGCCAAAATGTCAATAGGTATCACCTCCAGTAGGACTGCAGGAGGAGCTTGGCAGACCCCTCTTCTCAGTGAAACAAACATTTGACTGATTAAAAAGTACTAAAAACCAACCATTGAAAGTTGAGAGGCCCTACTGCTGCAGCACAATGATACCCTAGATAGCACACACTCTTTGAAGAATCATGAGCCTAATAAGAAGAAGTGGGCTCTCCAATGATCCTCCCATACCACTCCCCACCCCTGCTGAAAAAAAAAAATCCCATAATAAGACCTGGGGCCAGAACCCACAGCCTCTGGGAGGTTGTTCTGGAATGCAGAGGCAGTGCTACTATTAGAATGCTGAGGCCCAGGGAGGCCATGGCATAAGGAGCTTGGACCGGGAGCTCTTGTGCTAGATCAAGGCCTAGGGGTAAATGATGAGGTGATTCCGAGAGAGTGGTATCCCTGCCTCTAAGCAGAAGAAAGTCCCCTCTGGAGTGAAGTGTTCCCAGTTAGGCTAACTGGAGCCACTTGAATTAAAATGCAATAAAATCTCCTAGTCAAAGATCACTGAATCTCTGTGAGTGACAATAAGCAGTGAGAATAAATGATAGCTTTAGACTCCCAGGGTTTGCAGATTATTGAACTGCATGGCTAAAGTGTTCAAAGAAATAAAGGACGAAATCATAAAAGTGAATGAAATAAAGTGAATGACCAGGCAGATTTGCAAAAGAAAGATGGTGTATGTATAGGTGTATGTGTGTGTACATCTGTTGAGGCAGAAAAGACAGTGGATGAGTTAAATGGTATCAAAACATTACACACAGGTGATGAGAAAATTAGTGAATTGAAAGATAAAACCAGAGATTACCCAGAATATAACAGAGAGATAAGTAGTTGAAGAGTATAAAGATGGAGTTAAGAGATGTAAACAATAGAATGAGATTTTTTAAAAAATCAGAATCTCAGTATGAGAAAATACAGAGAATGGCAAAGAGGTGATGTTTAAATAGATGGCAGATATAATATTTCAAAACTGATGAAAAACTTAAATCTGTGGATACAAGAAACATATATGGATAAGCAGGATGAATAAAAAATGGTCATAACTGGCTACAATAGATCAAAACTTCAGAACATGGAAGCCCAAGAGAATATGTTAAAAGCAGTCAGAGAAAGTGGAGATCACTACCAAATAACAATTTGAATGAGAAGCAGACTTTTCAATTGCACCACTGGAAGACAAAACTATTATAATTGTACCTTCAGATTTTTAGAGAAAATAACTTTCAATCTAGAACTTTATGCTCAGTAAAGTCATCTTTCAGTAATGAAGGTGAGAGGACTTACCTGGTGGTCCAGTGGTTAAGAATCAGCCTGTCAATGCAGGAGACATGGGTTCAATCCTGGTCTGGGAACTAAGATCCTACATGCAACAGGGGTAACTAAGCCTGTGAGCCACAACTGCTGAAGTCCAAGCGCTCTGAAGACTGTGCTTCACAACAAGAGAAGCCACCACTCGCCACAACTAGAGAAAAGTCCACGCAGCAATGAAGCGCTCATGTGCTGAAACAAAGACCCACTGCAGCCAAAAATAAATAAAAATAATGAAGGTGTGTATATTAGTTACTCAGTCATGTCTGACTCTTTGTGACCCCATGGACTGTAGCCTGCCAAGCTCCTCTGTCCATGGAATTCTCCAGGCAAGAATACTGGAGTGGATTGCCATTCCTTCCTCCAGGGGATCTTTCTGACCTAGGTATCAAACCCAGGTCCCCTGCATGGCAGACAGGTTTTTTACCATCTGAGTCACCAGGGAGGCAATGAATGTGAAATGAAGTCAAGTATGGATACAAATGGAAAATCTATCATCAAGATACCTGAACTATGCTGTGTATCAGAAATTAGCCCAACATTGTAAATCAACTATGCTTCAACAAAGAAAAAAGATACCTGAACTAAAAGTATCTTTAAAATACATGCTTCGAGAATAAGGAAAATAGCCCTTGAAGGATAGTCTGAGATGCAAGAGCAAATGATAAACAAAAAGATGAACATAATTTTTGGACTTGTGTTGACTGAGCTAAACTGCAACTGTATTTCCTAGAATTTCCTTCACTGCATGAATCCAGGTTAGCATGAGCCAAAAGAGACATTTTGCAAGAGATATTTAGAAAGAGATTGTGAAGCAGCAGCCAACCTCTTTTTAGTTTAGAAAAGAAGTGTTGTCCACTACTGTGGAAACCAGACAGCATGAGTAACCAGAGAAATATCATCTGACTGATTAGCAACCACTTTGTGCCTGTGGTGCCTACACAGTGCAGGCATTCTGGATGAGAAAAAAGAAACAACAACAAACCAGACTGGGGAGATGTTATCATCTTTCCTGGAAAACGTTATGCACATCCTCTTCCTGAACTTCTAATGAAAACCAGTGTTTCAGTTTTTATTTCTCCCTAGTGGGATTTATGCATTACAGTCCATGAACAAAGAATTTTCGAGCAAGAGTAAACACATTTTTTTTCCCTGACTGTGCTTGCTGCAATCACAGAGCGTAAGACTCTGACAATCTTGAACGAGTTCAGTCTTAAGAATGTCATTTACAGAACTTCCAAAGTTTAAGATGATGCTGATAAATCAGCATTGACAAATGCTGATGCAGACTCTGTCCACGTTGATGGCAGTTCTTCCCCCTGATCCACAGGGATCCATGGGTTTAATGTGATTAGAAAATACACTCCAATAATTTTTTTTTGTTGTTTAGAGTTTCACAAACCTATTCTAGAATTGATATGAGAAGAGTAAAGGACTTGGAATAGTCAGTACTCCTGAAGAGAATAAAGTGATGAGACATGCACTCTGGATAGCAAGACTTATTGTAAAGCAACGGAAAAGAAAATGGCATGGTATTTGGACAAGAATTGACAGTCTGGCAATGGAGCAGAACAGAGAGCTCAAGAACATCATGCATAAATGGTATTTGATATATGATAGAAGTAACTTTGCAGATCTGTGGGCTTCCCAGGTGGCTCAGTGGTAAAGAATCTGCCTGCCAATGCAGGAGATGCAGGTTTGATCCCTGGATCGGGAAGATCCCTGGAGAAGGAAATGGTAACCCACTCCAGTATTTCCACACCTGAAAATCCCATGGGCAGAGGAGCCTGGAGGGCTACAGACCATGGGGTTGCAAAGAGTCAGGCATGGCTTAGCGACTAAACAGCAGCAAAGTTTTGCAGATGTGGTCTTCCCTGATAGCTCAGTTGGTAAAGAATCCACCTGCAATGCAGGAGACCCTGGTTCGATTGCTGGGTTAGGAAGATGCCCTGGAGAAGGGATAGGCTACCCACTCCAGTATTCTTGGGCTTCCCTTGTGGCTGGTAAAGAATCTGCCTGTAGTGCGGGAGAACTGGGTTCGATCCCTGGGTTGGGAAGATCCCCTGGAGAAGGGAAAGGCTACCCACTTTAGTATTCTGGCCTAGAGAATTTCGTGGACTGTATAGTCCATGGGGTCTCAAAGAGTCGGACACAACTGAACAACTTTCACTTTCACTTTCACACGGGAAAGGAGAAAGAAAATCAAAGAATGGTACCTGGGCGAATTGTTCAACCATATGGAACTCAAAACGAGTGAGACTGAATCCCTAAGTCAAACAATTCCCAAAGGCAGTTTTAGATGTATTAGGTTGTAGGAAGGAAAAGCAATACTTGGAGAAGATACACCTAATATTCCCTACCTAATCTTGGAGTAGGGAAGAAATTCTTAAACAAAACAAAAATAAATATTAATACATTTGACTATGTTAAACATACAAAGTTCTGTTTATCAAAAGATGCAAGAGAACAAATAAGCCAAAAGCTAAAAGATATATTTGCAAGATATATAACTGACAAAAGATTAGTCTAGAATATATAAAGAATTCCCACATATAGAAAAGAAAAATACAAACAATTCTATTTAAAATGAACAACAAACATGAGTATGTTTTCCACCAGGGAGGAGAAAATAAATGGCCAATGAATAATGAAAAGATGCTCAGTAATAATAAGAGGGATATAAATTAATTTACCCTCTTTGGAAAACCATTTTCCATTGTTTTGTAAAGTTGAACGTTCATGTAGTTTATGATCCAACAGTGGACTTTTGCACGGGACCGGGAGACAGCAGCTCTCTTTGCAATAACCCCCAACAACGTTATCCACCTGAGTTCTCATCCAGAAAATTGTAGATTCATTCATTGATTCGAACACAATGGTGAAACACACATGGCAACATGAAAGATTTTTAGAAACATAACCGATTGAAAAAAATTAAGTCTCAGACGATAAGCTTCTATTTTTATGAAGCTCAAAAACTATGAAGAAAAAATTTTGGATAGGAGTTGCTTCCAGGAGGAAAGGAGAGAATACATAGGGGAGAAAGACAGCTGGGTAAAAATGATGGGTAATGTGTTGCAGGACTCAGGTGTGAGTGGTGGGTTCACAATTGTTTGTTATACTTTGTAGCTTACATACATGTTACGTATATTCTTTTCTAAGTATCACTAAGACATTAAGGTATCCTAGAGATTAAAAATTTAGGATGGGGAGGGATAAATTAGGAGGTTTGGATTAACATATACACACTAATATATATAAAATAGACAGCCAGCAAGGACCTACTGTATAGCATGGGAAACAATACTCAATATTTTGTAATAACATCTAAGGGAAAAGAATCTGAAAAAGAATATATATACATGGACTTCCCTGGTGGCTCAGATGATAAAGAATCCTCCTGCAATGTGGGAGATCTGGGTTTGATCCCTGGGTTGGGAAGATCCCCTGGAGAAGGAAATGGCAACCCACTCCAGTATTCTTGCCTGGAGAATCCCATGGACAGAGGAGCCCAGTGGGCTACAGCCCATAGGGTCACAGAGAGTCAGACACGACTGAGTGACTAAGCACCACGCAACACAGCATAGAAAGCACAGCCTCAGTAGATACCTCACTCAAAAGCATTTCTCACCAATTCCCCAAATTAGACATCTTTACACATTTTGAAGTTCTTTAAAAGTTTAAGATCTATACGATACCAGGTGTCATATTCGTCCATGTGAATATGAGTTCTTCTAAGTCAAGAAGCTGGCCTGACTTTTTAAAACATTATGATGCTTTCACTAACATTCTTTGTAATTTTTCCTGATTATAGAGATGATATTTAATCCCTCTGGACTTTCCTGGTATCTCAGTAGTAAAGAATCCATCTGCCAATGCAGGAGACGCAAGTTCGATCCCTGGGTCAAGGAAGATCCCCTAGCGAAGCAAATGGCAACCCACTCCAGTATTCTTACCTGGGAAATCCCATGGACAAAGGAGCCTGGTGGGCTATGGTCCATGGGTTCACGAAAGAGTTGGACACGACTTAGTGACTAAACAACAACAATATATTCCTCCTAGAAAATACAGAAAAACATGACAGTGACCCTAAAAATCACCTCACACTCTACATGTCTTCATTCCTGTCATTTGAAAATATTTCCTCCTAGTCCTTTGACCTTTGACAGATGATTACTTTAAGAGCTAGTAACATTTCCCCCCACCCTACTTATATGACGGAATCACTTTGCTGTACATCTGAAACTCACACAACATTTTAAATCAGCTTCAATTTATAAAAAGTTTAAGAGTTAGTTTCCATGGGAGGTTCATGCTCTCCAGTTTTCACAACTTCAGGTTCATTTTGTGTGAACTAATTATTCTCTCTATGATGTTATGAGAGCATTGGCTCCCTCCCTTGGGTCACTTTGGACATGCATGGACATGACATAACACTGATCAAGTCTTTCTCTCCTGGCTCCAGAAGGGGTGTGGCAGGATTGAGAGCTGACATTTCCCATCTGTGATAAACGGAGGATGCTGCTTTTCTGGGAGGGAGCGACTTCTATTCTTGGCAGCTCAAGGCTGCGATCCGTGAACGTGACCTGAGTATGTTTCCTTAACTCTTCTGGCTGATGTATGTGATAAAAGAGGGGTTTTCCTGAAAGATAGGGCCAGATGAGGTTGTGGATTGATGAGCCTGGCTTTGGAGAAGAGAGGGCAGGGCAGGGATCCAAGTAAACACTGTTGTGGTGAGAGACTTGGAGCCCTCTTCCCAGGCGGTAAACTTTGGGACTTTCCTCCTTTGAAATTCTGGCTCATGGTCCATTTCCCTAGAAGCTGGTGCAGTAAATCCTCACAATAGCCTTGGTTTGGAGATTTGCTTTTAGGGGCACTGAGGAATGGACGAAAGGAAGGAAGTGGGGGGCCAACTTTTGGAAGGCATGGGGGAGGAAAGGGAAAAGCAGTTGCCAGCTGGAAGGAGGCTGTGAATAGCATGAAAACAGGCTAGGCATCTGGCTCCATGGGTGAAAACATGGGTCCTGTCTTCATCACTTTCTAGCTGGGTAACTTGGGTTAGAGACTCAGTTTCCGCATGTGTGAAATGGGCTCATGATAGTAGTGCCTTCCTTTGTCACAGAGTTTGTGAAAATAAGGGCATCTAACTTGTACATTCCTTGACATATAACACTCACCTCCAAAACACTGACTTAACAAAGAGAAGACCACCTGGAAAGAAATCTAAGCTTTAACAGAAACTCTGAGCATTTGAGCTGGGGCCCCTGGTCCCACGGGGAACTGGGCTCCGGTGCAGGCTGGCTGGAGTCTGGAGGGAATTGCAGACACTTTGGTCATACTTTCCTATCCTACCCTGCCCACCCCCATCTGGTCCCGTAAATACAAAACCATCCAGGGACTGTGCTGGTGACGTGATTATTATTGTTAAGTGGACTTTTATAAGCCACGTCCTTTTCTTCTCACGCCTGTCGAGAATTCATCAGGAGATTTCCTATGAGGCTAGTTTGATTTTTTCACCCTTTTGACATAAACAGCATTTGGACTCATTGGGATGTTTGGTGATTTTGGACCAGGGCTTGCATCCTTCCTGTTCAGAAACTGGGAGCTTTGAGAAGCAGTTCTTGCAGAGGCTAAAGTCTTATAACCTCAGAAACCTGAGCAATTAGAATCCTGGAACCCCCAATGTCTGAGTCATAGAATCTCTGAAGATCAGGGTGTGTGTTTGGGAGAGTGAGCAGGGCAGAGACTTCCCAAAAAACAAACTAACATGGGACAGATGAGATCAAAGTTGTCCAAAAAGGACAAAGCATTTCTTCTGCCACCTGAAGCAGAAAGACTCCTGGTGACAGCCTAGCAGTGGTGCTATCTGTCCCCTTGTCCCAGGGAAAGAAAGTGAAAATGTTACTCACTCAATCCTGTCTGACTCTTTGTGACCTTATGGGCTGTAGCCCACCAGGCTCCTCTGTCCATGGAATTCTCCAGGCAAGAATACTAGAGTGGGTTGCCATTCTCTTTTCCAGGGGATTTTCCCTACCCAGCGATCAAACACAGGTCTCTTGGATTGCAGGCAGTTTCTTTACCACCTGAGCCACTAGGGAAGCCCTGGTCCCAGGGCAAGTGGAGGTCATCTGATAGGAGCCGTTGCTGCCAGCCTTCTGCAAAGGAGTGGCTGGAGCAGGAAGCCAGATGCCTGCCCCCCTCCCCCCGCCACTTTCCTCTAAATATCTTGTTGAGGCTGTTGGCACCCAAGAGGTGGCTCAGACCTGTATTGGCTGGCGGGTCCTTTACCACTATTGCTACCTGGGAAGCCCCAGATACATACTTTCGTTGTTGTTGTTCAGTTGCTAAGTTGTGTCTGACTCTGACCGCATGGACTGCAGCATGCCAGGCTTCCCTGTCCTTCACTGTCTCCTGGAGTTTGCTCAAACTCATATCCATTGAGTTGGTGATGCTATCCAACCATCTTGTCCTCTGTCGTCCCCTTCTCCTCTTGCCCTCAATAGTTCCCAGAATCAGGGTCTTTTTTAATGAGTTGGCTTTTTGCATCAGGTGGCCAAAGTATTATAGTTTCAGCTTCAGTATCAGCCCTACTAATGAATATTCAGGATTGATATCCTTTAGGCTTGACTGGTTTGATCTCCTTGCATTCCAAGGGACTCTCAAGAGTCTTCTCCAACACCACAATTCGAAAACACCAATTCTTCGGTGCTCAGCCTTTTTTATAGTCCAACTCTCATATCCACCCACGACTACTGAAAAAATCATAGCTTTGACTAGACAGACCTTTGTTGGCAAAGTAATGTTTCTGCTTTTTAATACTCTGTCTAGATTTGTCGTAGCTTTTCTTCCAAGGAGCAAGCATCTTTTCATTTCATGGCTGCAGTCACCATCTGCAGTGATTTTGGAGACCCAAAAAATAAAGTCTGTCACCGTTCCCATTGTTTCCCCATCTATTTGCCATGAAGTGATGGGACTGGATGCCATGATCTTAGTTTTGTGAATGTTGAGTGTTAAGCCAACTTTTTCACTTTCCTCTTTCACGTTCATCCAGAGACTCTTTAGTTCCTCTTCACACTACAATACATAAAATAGATAAACAATAAAGCCCTACCATATGGCACAGGGAACTATATTCAATACCCTGTAATAAACCGCAATGGAGGCCCAGCAGAGGCCACCACCCTGGAGCCTCTTGTTCTGTCAGCCATGGTCAGCCGCACTGTATTCTTCCACATCGCTGTTGATGGTGAGCCCTTGGGCCACATCTCCTTTGAGATAAGGGACCTGGAAACCAAGAAGCAACTGCTCATCTAGTAAAGCTGTTAACAGATTGGAGCTGTTTGCAGACAAAGTTCCAAAGACAGCAGAAAACTTCCGTGCTCTGAGCACTGGGGAGAATAATTCTGGGATTTGTGTGCCAGGGTAGTGGCTTCACACGCCATAAAGGCACTGGTGGCAAGTCCATGCATGGTGTGACGCCTGATGATGAGAATTTCATCCTGAAGCGTAGGAGTCCTGACATCTTGTCCGTGGCAAATCCTGGTCCCATCACAAATGGTTCTCAGTTTTTTATCTGTTGTGCCAAGACTGAGTAGTTGGAAGGCAAGCATGTGATCTTTGGCAAGGTGAAAGAGGGCACAAGTATTGTGGAAGCCATGACACGCTCTCGGTGCAGGAATGGCAAGACCAGCAAGAAGGTCACCATAGCTGACTGTGGACAGATCTAATAAATAAATTTGATTTTTGTTTGTTTATTTATTTAATTTTAGCTGTGCTGGGTCTTTACTGCCACGAGGGCTTTTCTCTAGTTGTAGTGTGCCAGCTTCTCACTGTGGCGGCTTTTCTTGTCATGGAGCACAGGCTCTAGGTGAGCAGGCTTCAGTAGCTGTGGCACGTGGGCTCACTAGTTGTGGTTCCCGGGCTCTAGACCACAGACTCAACAGTGTGGCCCATGGGCTCAGTTGCTCCATGGCATATGGGATCTTCCCGGACCAGGGATCAGACCTGTGTCTCTTGGATTGGCAGGCAGATTCTTTACCACTGAGCCACCAGGGAAGCCCTTGACTTGTGTTTTATCTTAACCACCCGTCCGTTCTTTTCTAGCTCAGGAGACCACTCCTACAACCTCATCTGCTCAAAATACCCTATAATCTTTGTGCTCTCACTGCAGTTATTTGGGTTCCACACTCTCCTAATCTCCCTCCAAGTATAGCTGGATGGCAAAGTTTATGATTATGAAATAAAAACTAAACAAAAACCCACAATGGAACAAAGTATGAAAAAATATGTAAGCATACGCATACTTGCCCTGTTGTGTCCATCTCTTTGTGACCCCATGGCCTGTAGCCCACCAGGCTCCTCTGTCCATGGGATTTCCTAGGCAAGAATACTGGAGTGGGTTGCCATATCCTACTCCAGGGGATCTTCTTGACCCAGGGATCAAACTCTTGTCTGTTGTGTCTCCTGCATTGGCAGGAGGATTCTTTACCACTGCACAACCTGAGAAGCCCATGTGTGTATACACACATGTAATATATACACCTGAATCATTTTGCTGTACACCGGAAACTAACACAACCTTGTAAATCAACAATACTCAATTTTAAAAATGATATACTAAGATATACATTCAAAACAGCATAGACAAATGAAAATTAATTAGGGAAAATTCTAGAATGTGCCTTATATAAAGGAAGGGAAAAAAAGAGAAGCAGAAAATAAGATAAAACAAAAACATACAGGATAATGAAGCAGAAGCATATGCTGAACACATACTTTGCCTGGGCGAGCTCTAAGCACATTCCATGGATCATCCCACTGAACCTTCATAGCATCCCCAGTTTGGAAGTGAGGAAACAGAGGTATGGAGAGACTGAGTAACTTGTTTGAAGTCCTGCTGACAGTAGGATTTGAACCTAGGCAATTCTGTCTCAGCCTTTTCAATACTTCTTGTCTTACCATGAGAGCATTTGCCTTTATTTTCGAAATCCAATTATTTGAATGGTTCAGTTCCTTCCAACATTTTTCCTTAATTTTTGAGATGACATATTTTCTCCTGTGGAACTCAAGGACTGCACCATTCCTGGGTTTCTTGACATCAAGATGTGGTTAGACAGAGGTTCGCTCTAATTCCTCTATTCTTGAATTGTGGATGTTTGCTGTGTTTGGGGTCCTCTTTGGCTCTTTCGAGTATGAGCAAAGCGCGCAGTCTGTGAGTGGCTTGGCTTTCTTGAGATTTGCTCCCTGCCAGAGTGCGGAGAGGACCCTGGCCTGCCTAGCTTAAAAAGGACTTATTCTCCATTAATGTGAAGGAAATGGAAGAGAGCCTTCTCCGCCCTAAGCCTTCCAGGGCAGGAGTTTGTCGCCCACACAAGAGCCTGGCTCCCGACCCTCCCATAGGATAGAGGAGCAGTAATCACACGCTTGTCCTCTTTTCCTTCTGATGGGTTTTCAAATTAGGCATTCCCAGCTCAAGAATGGAGAAGGCAATGGCAACCCACTCCAGCACTCTTGCCTGGGAAATCCCATGGATGGAGGAGCCTGGTAGGCTGCAGTCCATGGGGTCGCTAGGAGTCGGACGCGACTGAGTGATTTCACTTTCACTTTTCACTTTCATGCATTGGAGAAGGAAATGGCAACCCACTCCAGTACTCTTGCCTGGAGACTCCCAGGGACGGGGGAACCTGGTGGGCGGCCGTCTCTGGGGTCGCATAGAGTCGGACACGACTGAAGCGACTTAGCAGTAGCAGCTGTGTTTGGAACAAGTTTGAGATTTTATTTTTACTTATGGTCTAGTGTCAGAATCTTCTTGACTAGGCAGTTGAGGCTACCGGCTTACAATCCACACCAACCATCACCCTTGTCCATATGCCCTTCCAAGGGCTCCGCACATCCTTCCTGATGGTACAGCTGTCTTTAAGTATACTAGCAGTTTCAGTGACCAGTAAGTTTTTGCTTCTTTTTTCTTGCCCTGTTCATAAACAATACATGTTGAAAATTAGAAACTACAACTAAGCAAAGAAGTAACCAAAAATCACGCAGAGTCCTAGCCAGAGAAAAGACTTTTGACATTTTTTAGCATATGCTCTTCCTGTCTTTTCCTTTTATATTTTTATATTTAAATCTCCTTTTATATTTGCATAATTTATAATTTGGGGACAAAATTAGATTAAATGTTATTTTTCAACCAGCATTTTTACTTAACGATACATTGAGAACATCTTTTTATGGTTGTGTATGTTCCATAATTTATTTAACTGACATTCTCATTTAATGTTTAGATGGTTTCCTTTTCTCTTTTATTTTCTTTCTCTTTTTTTCTATAAAAAGCACTTCAAGGAACTTCCTGGGATTTCTCTGGTGATTTGGTGGTTAAAACCCCATGCTTTTCATGTAGAGGGCTCAAGTTTGATCCCTGATTCAGGAACTAAGATCTCATATGCCACATGGCATGGGAAAAAATAAAAACAAAAAATCTTCCTAGTACAAACCCATGTACTTCTCTTTAAGTATCTCCTTCAAATTAACTCCCAGAAGTGAAATATCTGGGTGAAAGGCTATACATAGTTTTATTTAAAGCTATTGATACCTACTAACAAGTAGCCCCACTGAAAGTTTGCAACACTCTCACCAATAGTGTGCAAGAATTTGAGTCCCTCTTCTTTTACTAACTTTGCCAACACTGAATATTAGTATTTTTTTCAGTCTATTATTCTTACTGAGAAAATGGTATGACGTTGCATTTTCTTGGTTAAACTTTTTTTCACATTTATGGGGCATTTACATTTCTTCTTTTATGAATTGCTGTTATTTGGTATGTTCATGTTTTTCTTAAGTGTTTGTAATACCGCTCTTCCTATAGAGATCAGCTCTGTGTCTGGCACGTTTAGAAAAATTTTGCCCTCAGCCTGTCACTTTCTTGATGTCTTAGAAGGTCGCTTACCACATCTTAGTCCTGTGCAATTACAGTTTAACTCTGGGAGGTGTGATCTGCTTTTTAAATTCTGGAAGAATGTCACTCAGTGGCTCTCAGAAAAAAAAAACAAAGGCATGGATAACTAACAAAGACCTACTGTATAGTACAGGGAACTCTGCTCAGCACTCTGCAATAACCTAAATTGGAAAAGAATTTGAAAAAGAATAAATACACATGTATGTATAACTGAATCGCTTTGCTGTACACTTGAAACTAACACAATATTGTTAATGAACTCTGTTGTTGTTTAGTCACTTAGTCTTGTCTGACTCTTTTGCAACCCTATGGACTGTAGCCCACCAGGCTTCTCTGTCCATGGGATTCTCCAGGCAAGAACACTGGAGTGAGTTGCCATTTCCTTTGACAGGGGATTTTCCCAAAACCAGAGATTGAACCCATGTCTCCTGCATTGGCAGGTGGATTTTTTTTTTAACCGCTGAGCCACCTGGGAAGCCTACTCCAATATAAAATAAATATTTAAAAAATAAATAAAACAAAACAGGGGATTCCCTGATCAGCTTAGTCATAGGAATCCCGGGGTATTTTTTTTGGGGGGGTGGGGGTGGTCAGGGTAAATTTTTCTAAATTATATCTCCTTCAAATGCATAATAAATATATAGGACAAAAATTGCCATTATAAGTACACATGTATTGGCATTAATTATGAAGTTTATCTTTTTATTGGATAACCCAGCCCCTTCCCAACCCATCCCGCCCCATTTCCTTATTTTTTCCCCATATCGATAACCCACCTGTACTGGTTATTAAGCTATTGTCTCTTAGCTCCTTCTGTTTTCTGCTTTGTTGCCATGTGAGTCCTGAGACTCTCCAACCACATTTCTGCTCTTTCAGTTGGTTCCCTCTTAGTGTCTGTTAGTGGGGACAAAAGAGAGATGCTGTGAGGCTGGAGGAGGCCGAAAGGACTTGTTCCTTCCTTGCCCCCTCGCTGTTCTAATGAGCCTCACTCTGCAAACTCCACCTCACCTCACCAGTGGCAATTCTTTCCTATCTATTTGCCATTTTTCCAGCCCTGGCAGTACCAGTTTCGTTGGGCAATTCTGCCCCCCACCTCCCAAGACACCAGCACCTGCTGAACAATATTGTCTCTTCGGAGGTCTGAACTTGGCCTTAATGGGGTCCTTTCTCCCAATTTCTAAGTTTTTATAATGCCAAACTCTCCCCTTTGTTCTCCCAGACCTCAGGCTGGTAACTACATCCTACAGTTGCTACCTCCGTGACATCTTAAATTCTCTATATCTCTCTTTTTAACCTTTTAGTTACCAACTTCATATTAAACAATTATTTGTGTCAAATTCTCTCTGGTTAAATAAATCATGTAATTTTAAAAATTTCTTTTATTAAAGTAGAGTTGATTTACAACATTGTGTTAATTTCTGCTATATGTATAGCAAAGTCGAATCACGTAATTTCTGTCTCTGGATTGGACCTTGACTTATACACTGAGTTAATTCTGTTTATTCAATTGTCACTGTCTGAAACTTAGAAAGTCTGTATTCCATACCTGATTCTACCATCAATATATAAAGTAACTAGTATATAAAGAATATAGTATATAAAGTAATCAAGTAAACAATTTCTTGGCTTGTTCCTCTCATTCTGCTATCATCCTCTTGGGTTACGAAGTTCTACCTGCTAGACTGCTTTTATTTCCAGGATATACTAATATTAATACTAATACCAATACTAACAATTTTAGGGGGCCTCGTGATACAGCATGTGATACCACTAAGATCCCATGGTACAAGGATCTTAGTTCCCTGACCAGGGATTGAACCCGTGCCTCCTGCATTGGAAGAGTAGAGTCTTAATCACGAGACTACCAGTGAAGTCCCAATATTAGCATTTATTACCAGTTTATTATGTGGCATATAGTTTCTTATTTGTCTTTTCTCATTTAGTCCTCAAAACAACTTCATAAAGTAGATGCTAGTCTTATCCTCACTTTATAAGCAAAGACACTGATACACAGAGAGGTTAGATGTGCCCAAGGACTCAGCTCTGGGTGGCAGCGACAGAAATCAACCCCAGGTAGATTAACTCCAGAATCCAGATGCCTCACCTGTCGGCTGTGGGATTATAGAAGGAAACTGACTCTGAACCACAGCCCTGCCACTCATCTGATGGGTGATCAAGGGACCAAGGTACTGGATGGATCAATCTTGGAAATGATGTGAAGGGAAGAAGACAGCAAGTCAGCTCTTCCAGCCATCAGTGATTGACAGGGGTCGATTGGAATGTTGGCAGATGCCAGGAACACAGAAGGGAGCCAGGTAGAGTCTGATGCTGTGAACTTCAAATGAGTAAGGGATGGATTGGGAGGAAAAAATCCTCCACCAGAGAGAGCTGCAGAGGAAGCAAGTGTCCTCCAGGGAGGGCAAGTTTGAGTCAGAGCTAGGCGGGAATCACAGTTTTAGGGGGCTACCTTAACACAGTAGCATAGACTGCGTGGCTGAACCAACTAAAATCTGTCTTAACTCTGGAGGCCAAAGGCTAAAGCCAAGCTGTTGGCAGGGCTGTTTCCTTCAAGGGCCAAGAAGGAAGGGTCTGTTCCTGGCCTCTCTCCTTGGCTCGTAGATGGTGTTTATATTAACAGAGTGTTCTCTCTGTACGTTTGTCTATCTCCAAGTTTCCTCTTTTAATAAGGATGTGCCTGCCTCCAAATTTCCTCTTTTATAAGGATGTGCCTGCTTCCAAATTTCCTCTTTTTATAACGATACCAGTTATATTGCATTAGCGGTTGATTTTGACCTCATTTGACCCATAGTGACCTCATTTTAAACTGATTACCTCTGTAAAGACTCTGTCTCCAAATAAGGACACATTCTGAGGTCTTGGGGGTTAGGACTCCAGCATATGGATTGAGGGTAGGTCAGTTCAGTTCAGTCGCTCAGTAGTGTCTGACCATGGACTGGAGCATGGTCTTTGCGACCCCATGGACTGCAGCACACCAGGCCTCCCAGTCCATCACCAACTCCCGGAGTTTACTCAAATTCATGTCCATCGAGTCGGTTATGCCATCCAACCATCTCATCCTCTGTCATCTCCTTCTCTTCCTGCCTTCAATCTTTCCCAGCATCGGGGTCTTTTCGAATGAGTCAGTTCTTTGCATCAAGTTGCCAAAGTTTTGTAGTTTCAGCTTCAGTAGCAGTCCCTCCAATGAATATTCAGGACTGATTTCCTTTAAAATGGATTGGTTGGATCTCTTTGCCGTCCAAGGGACTCTCAAGAGTCTTTTCCAACACCACAGTTCAAAAGCATTAAATTCTTTGGCGCTCAGCTTTCTTTATATTCCAACTCTCACATCCATACGTGACTACTGAAAAAACCATAGCTTTGACTAGACAGACCTTTGTTGGCAAAGCAATGTCTCTGCTTTTTAATAAGCTGTCTAAGTTGGTCATAACTTTTCTTCCAAAGAGCAAGTGTCTTTTAATTTCATGGGTGCAGTCACCATTTGCAGTGATTTGGAGCCCAAGAAAATAAAGTCTGTCACTGTATCCACTGTTTCCCCATCTATTTGCCACAAAGTGATGGGACCAGATGCCATGATCTTAGTTTTCTGAATGATGAGCTTTAAGCCAACCTTTTCACTCTCCACTTTCACTTTCATCAAGAGGCTCTTCAGTTGCATCTTTGCTTTCTGCCCTAAGGGTGGTGTCATCTGCATATCTGAGGTTATTGATATTTCTCCCGGCAATTTTGATTCCAGCTTGTGCTTCATCCAGTCCAGCATTTCTCATGATGTACTTTGCATATAAGTTAATAAGCAGGGTGACAATATACAGCCTTGATGTACTCCTTTCCCAATTTGCAACCAGTCTGTTGCTCCATGTCTAGTTCTAACTGTTGCTTCTTGACCTGCATACAGATTTCTCAGGAGGTGGTCTGGGATTCCCATCTCTCGAAGAATTTTCCAGAGTTTGCTGTGATCCACCCAGTCAAAGGCTTTGGCAGAGTCAATAAAGCAGAAGTAGATGTTTTTCTGGAACTCTCTTGCTTTTTCAATGATCCAGTGGATGTTGGCAATTTGATCTCTGGTTCCTCTGCCTTTTCTAAAACCAGCTTGAACATCTGGAAGTTCACAGTTCATGTACTATTGAACCCTTTCTTGGAGAATTTTGAGCATTACTTTGCTGGCGTGTGAGATGAGTGCAACTGTGTTGTAGTTTGAGCATTCTTTGGCATTGCCTTTCTTTGGGATTGGAATGAAAACTGACCTTTTCCAGTCCTGTGGCCACTGCTGAGTTTTCCAAATTTGTTGGCATATTGAGTGCAGCACTTTGACAGCATCATCTTTTAGGATTTGAAATAGCTCAAGTGGAATTCCATCACCTCCATTAGCTTTGTTCACAGTGATGCTTCCTAAGGCCCACTTGACTTCACATTCCAGGATGTCTGGCTCTAGGTGAGTGATCACACCATCATGATTATCTGGGTCATGAAGATCTTTTTTGTATAGTTATTCTGTGTATTCTTGCCACCTCTTCTTAATATCTTCTGCTTCTGTTAGGTCCATACCACTTCTGTCCTTTATCGAGCCCATCTTTGCATGAAATGTTCCCTTGTTATCTCTAATTTTCTTGAAGAGATCTCTAGTCTTTCCCATTCTTTTGTTTTCCTCTATTTCTTTGCATTGATAACTGAGGAAGTCTTCTAATCTCTCCTTGCTATTCTTTGGAACTCTGCATTCAAATGGTTATATCTTTCTTTTTCTCCTTTGCCTTTTGCTTCTCTTCTTTTCATAGCTGTTTGTAAGGCCTCCTCAGACAACCATTTTGCCTTTTTGCATTTCTTTTTCTTGGAGATGGTGTTGATCCCTGTCTCCTGTACAATGTCACGAACCTCTGTCCACAGTTCTTCAGGTACTCTGTCTATCAGATCTAATCCCTTGAGTCTATTTCTCACTTCCACTGTATAATCATAAGGGATTTGATTTAGGTCATACCTGAATGGTCTAGTGGTTTTCCCTACTCTCTTCAATTTCAGTTGAATTTAGCAATAAGGAGGTCATGATCTGAGCCTCAGTCAGCTCCTGTTCTTGTTTTTTCTGACTGTATAGAGCCTCTCCATCTTTGGCTGCAAAGAATATAATCAATCTGATTTCAGTGTTGACCATCTGGTGATGTCCACGTGTAGAGTCTCCTCTTGTGTTGTTGGGAGAGGGTGTTTGCTATGACCGGTGTGTTCTCTTGGCAAAACTCTATTAGCCTTTGCCCTGCTTCATTCTGTACTCCAAAGTCAAGTTTGCCTGTTACTCCAGGTATTGCTTGACTTCCTACTTTTGCATTCCGGTCCCTTATAATGAAAAGGACATCATTTTTGGGAGTTAGTTCTAGAAGAATTTGTAGGTCTTCATAGAACCATTCAACTTCAGCTTCTTCAGCATTACTGGTCAGGGCATAGACTTGGATTACTGTGATATTGAATGGTTTGCCTTAGAAACGAACAGAGATCATTCTGTCATTTTTGAGATTGCACCCAAGTACTGCATTTCAGACTCTTGTTGACTATGATGGCTACTCTGTTTCTTCTAAAGGATTCTTGCCCACAGTAGTAGATATAATGCTTATCTGAGTTAAATTCACCCATTCCAGTCCATTTTAGTTCGCTGATTTCTAAAATGTTGATGTTTACTCTTGCCATCTCCTATTTGACTACTTCCGATTTGCCTTGATTCATGGATCTAACATTCCAAGTTCCTATGCAATATTGCTCTTTCCAGCATCGGCCTTTACTTCCATCATCAGTCACATCGACAACTGGGTGTTTTTTTTGCTTTGGCTCCATCTCTTCATTCTTTCTGGAGTTAGTCCTCCACTGATCTCCAGTAGCATATTGGGTACCTACTGCCCTGGGGAGTTCATCTTTCAGTGTCCTATCTTTTTGCCTTTTCATACTGAGGGTAGGTAGGTGTGTGCTTAGTGGTTCAGTTGTGTCTGACTTTTTGCAATCCCATGGACTGTAGACCATCAGTCTTCTCTGTCTTTTGGATTTCCCAGGCAAGAATACTGGAGTGGGTTGTCATTTACTCCTCCAGGGGATCTTTAGGACCCAGGGATCAAACCCAAGTTTCCTGTGTCTCTTGCATTGGCAGGCAGATTCTTTACCACTGAGCCATCTGAGAAGTCCATGAACTGTGTTGAGGGGAGATTCAATTCAACCCTTAATAGGAATGAAGGGAAGAGTCAGAAAAGGGAACATGAGCTGTTGTTAGACCAGGAGTTCCCAGGAGTGCAGTGAAGGTTTGGAAAGCTGAAGGATCAGACAAGGGTCCAATTAGGAAGCATACAGAGAATTCAAGAATGAAGTTCTAGGTCATGGGGAAAGCCCTGGGTGTCTGGAATTCTGGCAGTGGCTGGGGTGAATCAGGAAGAAGTCAGTGTGTTGGGCTTGGCCCTGATGGCCCTTTGGGGAAGATGATAACCAGTTCCAGCTGGCCTGGGGCCACTGGAGAGCTGACCTCTCTTCCATTCTTGATAATTCAGGGCCAAGGTGTGAATGAAGGCTTCCTCTCCCTCAGGCAGCATTGAGGATGAGCGGGGTTCCTCCTTCTAGAAAAAAAATGACAGGTGATCTTCCCCAAGGTTTGAAGCCAAGATAACATCACTGAGCACCACTGACCCATTCTGTGCAGAGGAATTTCCATGGAAGTTCCAGAACCTTTGTTGTTGTTGTTCAGTTTCTCAGTCATGTCTGACTCTTTGTGAGCCCATGGGCTACTGCACACCAGGCCTCCCTGTCCCTCACCATCTCCTGGAGCTTGCCCAAGTTCATGTCCATTGCATCGGTAATGCCATCCAGCCATCTCATCCTCTGACACCCTCTTCTCCTTCTGTCCTCAACCTTTCCCAGAATCAGGGACTTTTCCAATGAGTTGGCTGTTTGTGTCAGTTGCCCAAAATCAGCTTCAGCTTCAGCATCAGTTCTTCCAATGAATATTCAGGGTTGATTTCCTTTAACATTGACTGGGTTGATCTCCTTGCTGTCCAAGGGACTCTCAGGAGTCTTTTCCAGCACCACAGTTCAAAGGCATCAATTCTTTGGCATTCTGCCTTCTTTATGGTCCAGCTCTTACAACCGTATGTGACCACTGGGAAAACCTTAGCTGTGACTATACGGACCTTTGTTGACAGAGTGATGTCTCTGCTTTTCAATACAGTGCCTAGATTTGTCATAGCTTTCCTGCCAAGAAGCAATTTTCTTATGATCTCATGGCTGCAGTGATTTGTGAAGGGGAGAACCTTTGTGACTTCCTTCAATTAACCAGATTTATTACCTCTGTCAAGTTTTATCTTGTAATCAGCAGGGAAACAAAGTCCCAAGTATGTGGAATGACCTATGGCACTTTTGAGGCCTCTTGCCTTAGTGGGTATTGAGGCTGCAGAAGGAGTAGTCCCTTGAAGAGAGACAGTGATACAGAGAAATTCTGCAGCCCACAGGACAACTAGCTGCATGAAAAGCCACCCCATCATCCAGGCTGGGAGGAGAGAGCAGTGCTGGGGCTCAGGTCCTGGGGCAGCACTCAGATCGGAGAGGCCCTGATGGCCTTGGACCCTAGCCAGGGCTGATGACCCCATGCATCTGAATCTACTCTTCTCTCCACATCTGCCCTCCCACCAAATTCCAACCCGCACCTGACCTCATTGCCTGACCATCTGGTGTGAGAAACCCTATCTGTCCAGTCAGTTTCCCCACTCCCATGCTAATCACCCTAAGACACATGCTTAACACTTCCTCTGTTGTACTCAATAAGTTATCAATTCAAAAGAATCAACTTATGTAACAGAGAGCTCAGTCTAGAGATAGCAGGAAAACCACAGTCTAGAGAGAAGCAGGATCTTATGCAGTACCCCTGAGAAAATGTATCTGAACCTAGGAACAGAGGCTGAGCACTCCTTGAGTCTTGGACAGGTCCCTGCCAATGGTGGGGTGAGATGGTGATCCTCTGGATGGGAAAAGGGGCCATGAGGGGCTTAAGCTCCCTCCCATCTCTCTGTCAGCTCCCCCAGCCAGAGCTAGTGATTCTGGTCCCCCAAAACTGTGAAGGATCCCAGACTAGGCTGCCCTCTCTGAGCCCAGCACTCCACACCCCCTTCTCCTGACTACTCCATCAGACATCTGCCTTCAGATTCCTTCGATCAGAATCACAATCACAGGATCTGTTTGTCCAGGCCGCTCCCCAAGATGTCTTCCAGGGGTCTCTGAATTCTTGCCTGGAGCACAGTCTTCAGTCTCACAGGAGAGCATTCTCAGTGATGTTCCTAGGTCCTCCTTTACCCATGGCTAGCCACTGTCTCCTCATTCCCCAGCTGGAGGCTCAGATCCATCCTGACATACAACAGGAAGAATAAACCGAGTCATAGATGTTTCCCAGCCCTCCTTAAGACTCTGTTCTTGCCTCTGGGTCCAACCTTGTTTCTGAGAGCCAGAGGTACTTATGCCTGACAAATGAATCCCTACATTCCTCTCCAGAACAAACCCTCTATTCTAAAAACTCAAGATGATCCTCAACTTCATAGAGAATATCTACCAAAAGACCTACCACTAACTTCATAGTAATGGTGAGAAACTTGAAACTTTCCCCCTAAGATCAGGTACAAAATAAGGATATCCCCTCTCAATACTCCTTTCCAACATTGTACTGAAAATTCTAGCTTATGCAATAAGACAAAAAAATGAAATAAAAGGTGCATAGATTGGGAAGAAAGAAATAAACAGTCTTTGTTAGTAGCTGACATGATGATCTGTGTAGAAAATCAGAAGAACTGACCCAAAATATTGCTCTGAAAATAATAAGCAGTTACAGCGTTTCCAAGATATAAGATTAATATTCAAAAGTAAATCACTTTCCTGTGCACTAGCAATGAATAAATGGAATTTGAAATTAAAATAAAATATCATTTATGTTAGCACCGCCGGAGAAGGCAAGGGCACCCCACTCCAGTACTCTTGCCTGGAAAATCCCGTGGATGGATGAGCCTGGTAGGCTGCAGTCCATGGGTTCGCGAAGAGTTGGACACTACTGAGCGATTTCACTTTCACACACGGAGAAGTAAATGGCACTCCACTCCAGTGTTCTTGCCTGGAGAATCCCAGGGACGACGGAGCCTGGTGGGCTGTCATCTATGGGGTTGCACAGAGTCGGACACGACTGAAGCGACTTAGCAGCAGCAGCATGTTAGCACCCCCAAATGAGGTACTTAGGTATAAAGCTAACAAAATATGTACAAGATCTACATGGGGAAAACTCTGATGAACAAAATAAAAAAAACTAAATATGTGGAGAGCTATTCCATATTCATGGGCAGACATAATCTTGTAAAGATGTCAGTTCTTCCCAAATTGATCTATAGAGTGAATCCCATCCCAATCAAAATCCCAGGAAGTTATTTTGTGGGTATCACCAACATGATTCTGAAGTTAATATGGAGAAGCAAAAGACCCAGAATAGTCAACACAATATTGAAGAAGAACAAGTTGGAGGACCAACACCACCTAATTTTGACTCACTGTAAAAAACTACAATAATCAAGACAGTACAGTATTGGTGAAAGAACAGACAAATAGATCAATGGACTAGGATACAGAGCTTAGGAATAGACCCACAGAGATATAGTCAATTGATCTTTGACAAAGGAGCAAATGCAATACAACGGAGCAAAGATAGTTTTTTCAAAAATGGTGCTGCACAAATTGAATCTAGACAAAGACTTTATATCCTTTGCAAAAATTGACTCAAAGTGGATCATTCTGTAGACCTTGGTATAAAATGCAAAACTATCAAACTCCTGGGAGGTAACACAGAAGAAAGTCTAGATGACTTAGGTGTGGTGATGCCTTTTTATGTGCATGCCACCAAAGATACAATCCATGGAAGAAAAAACTGATAGGTTGGACTCCATTAAAATTAAAAAGCATCTGCTCTGTGAAAGACAATGTTAAGAGAATGAAAGGAAAAGCCACAGAGTGGGAGAAAATATTTGCAAAAGACACATTTGATAAAAGATTATTGTACAAAATACTCAAAGAAACTCTTCAAACTCAACAATAAGAAAATGAACAACTTGATTAAAAAATAAATCAAAGACTTTAACAGATGCCTCATCAAAGAAGATATGTCATCAGGGAAATGCAAATTAGAACAACAATTTCACACACCTATTAGAATGGCCAAAACATCATTACATGCCTATTAGAATGACCAAAATCCAGAACATTGACAACACCAAAAGCTGGTGAAGTTGTGGAGCAGTAGGAAAGTTTATTTACTGCTGATGGGACTGCAAAATGGTAAAGCCACTTAGGAAGAGAGTTTGGCGATTTCTTCCAAAGGAGGTGAAAACTTACATTCACACAAAAACCTGTGTATAGATGTTTATAGCAGCTTCATTTAGAGTTGCCCAAACTTGGAAGTGATCAAGATGTTCTTCAGTAAAGTGAATGTGAAAGTGAAAGTCATTCGGTTGTGTCCAACTCTTTGTGACCCCATGGACTGTACAGTCCATAGAATTCTCCAGGGCAGAATATTGGAGTGGGTAGCCTTCCCATTATCCAGGGGATCTTCCCAACCCAGGGCTCAAACCCAGGTCTCCTGCATTTCAGGCAGATTCTTTACCAGCTCAGCCACCAAGGAAGCCTGCTCTTCAGCAAGTGAATGGATAAATAAGCTGGGATACATTCAGACAGTGGAGTATCACTCAGTACTTTAAAAAAAAAAAAAGATTAGTTATCAAGATGTGAAAAGACACAGAAGAAACTTAAATGCGTATTACTAATGAAAGAAGCCCAGAAGCCCATCGGAAAAGGCTACATACTGTGTGATTCCAACCATATGACATTCTGGAAAAGGAAAAACCATGGAGACAGTAAAAAGATCAGTGATGGCCAAAGGTTAGGAGAGAAATGAATAGGTGGAGCACAGAGGATTTTTGCAGCTGCTCTGTTGTGATACTGTAATGGTGGATACATATCATTAGACATTTGTTCAAACCCAGAATGTACAACACCAAGAGTGAACCCTAATTTAGGCTATGGACTTTGGGAGACAGTAACCTCTAAGTCTCCTTTCCAGTGCTGGAGCAGTGGCTACAGAGTGCTGGAGTGACTTTGAGGAGATACCCCATGTCCAAGGGCAAAGGAAAAGCCCCAGCAAGATGGTAGGAGGGTCAAAACCATTTTTAGAATAGGCTCCATATCTGCCAGAGACGCTCAAAGGGCTCAAACCTTGTGCATACCGGGACCAAGAGACCCCACAGAGACTGAGACAGAACTGTGTTTGAGTGTCTCCTGAGGAGGTACAGGTCAGCAGTGGACTGCTGCGGGGACAGGGGCTCTGGGTACAGCAGACCTGGGTATGGCAAAAGCCCTCTTGGAGGAGGTTCCCATTAACCCCATCATTGAGCTACCAGAACTTACACAGGACTGGGGAAACAGATTCTTGGAGGGCACAAACAGAAACTTGTGCACACCAAGACATAGGAGAAAGGAGCAGTGACCCCACAAGAGACTGAACCAGACTTGCTTGTGAGTATCCAGGAGTCTCTGGCAGAGGCGTGGGTCGACAGTGGCCTGCTGCAGGGTTGGGGGCACTGAGTGAGCAGTATGTGCATGGGACCTTTTGAAGGCGGTCACCATTATCTTCATTATCTCCACCATAGTTTGGCCTCAGGTCAAATAAAAGGGAGGGAACACAGCCCCACCCTTCAATAGAAAATTGGATTAAAGATTTACTGAGCATGGCTCCACCCATCAGAACAAGACCCAGTTTCCCCCTCAGTCAGTCTCTCCCATTAGGAAGCTTCCATAAGTCTCTTATCTTTCTCCATTAGAGAGTAGACAGACTAAAAACCACAGTCACAGAAAACTAACCAATATAATCACATGGACCACAGCCTTGTCTAACTCAGTGAAACTGTGAGTCATGCCATGTAGGGCCACCCAAGACGGACGGGTCATGGTGGAGAGTTCTGACAAAATGTGGTTCCCTGGAGAAAGGAATGGCAAACCGCTTCAGTATTCTTGCCTTGAGAATCCCATGAACAGTATGAAAAGGCAAAAAGATAGGACACTGAAAGATGAACTCCCCAGGTAGGTAGGTGCCCAATATGCTACTGGAGATCAGTGGAGAAATAACTCCAGGAAGAATGAAGAGACAGAGCCAAAGAAAAAACAACACCCATTTGTGGATGTGACTGGTGATGGAAGCAAGGTCCGATGCTGGAAAGAGCAATATTGCATAGGAACTTGGAATGGTGCATGAATGGTCCATGAATCAAGGCAAATTGGAAGTAGTCAAATAGGAGATGGCAAGAGTAAATGTCAACATTTTAGAAATCAGCGAACTAAAATGGACTGGAATGGGTGAATTTAACTCAGATAAGCATTATATCTACTACTGTGGGCAAAAATCCTTTAGAAGAAACGGAGTAGCCATCATAGTCAACATGAGTCTGAAATGCAGTACTTGGGTGCAATCTCAAAAACGACAGAATGATCTCTGTTCGTTTCCAAGGCAAACCATTCAATATCACAGTAATCCAAGTCTATGCCCCAACCAGTAATGCTGAAGAAGCTGAAGTTGAACAGTTCTATGAAGGCCTACAAATTCTTTTAGAACTAACCCCCAAAAAAGATGTCCATTTCATTATAAGGGACTGGAATGCAGAAGTAAGAAGTCAAGAAATACCTGGAGTAACAGGCAAATTTGACCTTGGAGTACAGAATGAAGCAGGGTGAAGGCTAGTAGAGTTTTGCCAAGAGAATGCACCAGTCATAGCAAACACCCTCTTCCACCAACACAAGAGAAGACTCTACACATGGACATCACCAGATGGTCGACACCAAAATCAGATTGACTATATTCTTTGCAGCCAAAGATGGAGAAGCTCTATACAGTCAGAAAAAACAAGACCAGGAGCTGACTGAGGCTCAGATCACGAACTCCTTATTGCCAAATTCAACTGAAATTGAAGAGAGTAGGGAAAACCACTAGACCATTCAGGTATGACCTAAATCAAATCCCTTATGATTATACAGTGGAAGTGAGAAATAGATTCAAGGGATTAGATCTGATAGACAGAGTGCCTGCAGAACTGTGGATGGAGGTTCATGACATTGTACAGGAGACAGGGATCAAGACCATCCCCAAGAAAAAGAAATGCAAAAAGGCAAAATGGTTGTCTGAGGAGGCCTTACAAATAGCTATGAAAGGAAGAGAAAGGCAAAGGAGAAAAGGAAAGATATACCCATTTGAATGCAGAGTTCTAAAGAATAGTAAGGAGATAAGAAAGCTTTCCTCAGTTATCAATGCAAAGAAATAGAGGAAAACAAAAGAATGGGAAAGACTAGAAATCTCTTCAAGCAAATTAGAGATACCAAGGGAACATTTCATGCAAAAATGGGCACAATAAAGGACAGAAATGGTATGGACCTAACAGAAGCAGAAGATATTAAGAAGAGGTGGCAAGAACACACAGAAGAACTATACAAAAAGCATCTTCATGACCCAGATAATCATGATGGTGTGATCCCTCACCTAGAGCCAGACATCCTGGAAGGTAAAGTCAAGTTGTCAGACACTACTCTGCTGACAAAAGTCTGTCTAGTCAAAGCTGTGGTTTTCCAGTAGTCATGTATGGATGTGAGTTCATAGTTCGGACTATAAAGAAAGCTGAGCACTGAAGAATTGATGCTTTTGAACTGTGGTGTTGGAGAAGACTCTTGAGAGTCCCTTGGACTGCAAGGAGATCCAACCAGTCCATCCTAAAGGAGATCAGTCCTGAATATTCATTGGAAGGACTGATGTTGAAGCTGAAACTCCAATACTTTAGCCACCTGATGCAAAGAACTGACTCATTTGAAAAGACCCTGATGCTGGGAAAGATTGAAGGCAGGAAGAGAAGAGGATGACAGAGGATGAGATGGTTCGATGGCATAACCGACTCGATGGACATGAGTTTGAGTAAACTCCGGGAGTTGGTGATGGACAGAGAGGCCAGGCGTGCTGCGGTTTATGGGGTCGCAAAGAGTCTGTCACGACTGAGCGACTGAACCGAACTGGACTGATGTCTCAGTGCAGGATCATCACTGGTGACTAATGTGTAGGAATGGTTCATGGGGGGAGCTGCCCAGATGTAGGACAGGTACATGGGAAATCTCTGTACTTTCCTCTCAAGGATGCTGTGAGCCTAAAATTGCTCCAAAGAAAAGTTTTAATAAATCTTTAAAGCTCAATTTGGAGGCCTGCCTGTTCTGTCCACACCCCAACCTCTGCCCCATCCAAGCTGGGTTCCCTAATCTTGCACCTGGTACCCTGGGTCCCAGCCCTGGGGCGTGGGGCCCAGCTCCTGCTTGACAGCAGCACTTCAGAACAAACCAGCTTTCACTGTCACTGTAATCAGGGGTGGGGACACCCCTCTCCTTGGGCAACAGCTGTCTGTCACTAGTGATCACCCAGAGCCTCTTAGCTTTGGACTCCACTGCCCAGAGACCCTGTGGAACAGCTCAGCATTTGAGGAGGGAGCCTGGCTTGTCACCCAGGGATTTTCCTGGACTTCATCACATGAGGACAGTTGTTTTATCTGTCTCTGCACTGATGAAACGATGACAGACTCTTATCTTCCTCATGACTCCAAACCACACCGCTGGGTTCCTGGTATCTCTACCCCCGCCTTGACTCACCCTCAAAAAACAGAGACGGTTTCGTGCATGGTTATCTGGCCTCGTTTGCAGTTCCCCATTTATGGCTCAGGTGCCGCTGCCAGTGGGGAGATATGTGAAGGGCACTTCTCTGGTCCTGGAAGAGCTAGTGGTTCAGGGCAAAGCCATTGAGATGGTCCAGGGAGAGCAACGGGAGGAGGGAGAGGAGTGGTGATAGTAACTGCCCTCGGAGGTCTCGTCTGCCCTGAAGCCTGCTCCTGCACTCCATCCATCCACTCAGCTACACAAAGAAACACCTGTGGCCGCCCCTCCCATCTCTGCAGTGTTCTGTGATGATGTCATCCAGTGCTCTGTGATTCAGTTCAGTCGCTCAGTCATGTCCGACTCTTTGCAACCCCATCAACCAAAGCACACCAGGCCTCCCTGTCCATCACCAGCTCCCGGAGTTTACACAAATTCATGTCCATTGAGTCAGGGATGCCATCTAACCATCTCATCCTCTGTCGTCCCCTTCTCCTCCCGCCCTCAACCTTTTCCAGCATCAGGGTCTTTTCAAATAAGTCAGCTCGTAGCATCAGGTGACCAAAATATTGGAGTTTCAGCTTCAACATCAGTCCTTCCAATGAACACCCAGGACTGATTTCCCTTAGGATGGACTGGTTGGACCTTCTTGCAGTCCAAGGGACTCTCAAGAGTCTTCTCCAACACCACAGTTCAAAAGCATCAATTCTTCAGTGCTCAGCTTTCTTTATAGTCCAACTCTCACATCCATACACGACTATTGGAAAAACCATAGCTTTGACTAGATGGACCTTTGTTGACAAAGTGTAGTCTCTGCTTTTTAGTGTGCTGTCTAGGTTGGTCATAACTTTCTTTCCAAGGAGTAAGTGTCTTTTAATTTCATGGCTGCAATCACCATCTGCAGTGATTTTGGAGCCCCCCAAAACAAAGTCAGCCACTATTTCCACTGTTTCCCCATCTATTTGCCATGAAGTGATGGGCCAGATGCCATGATCTTACTTTTCTGAATATTGAGCTTTAAGCTAACTTTTTCACTCTCCTCTTTCACTTTCATCATGAGGTTCTTTAATTCTTCTTCGCTTTCTGCCCTAAGGGTGGTGTCATCTGAATATCTGAGGTTATTGATATTTCTCCCAGCAATCTTGATTCCAGCTTGTGCTCCCTCCAGCCCAGCATTTCTCATGATGTACCCTGCATATAAGTTAATTAATAAGCAGGGTGACAATATACAGCCTTGATGTGCTTCTCCTACTTGGAACCAGTCTGTTGTTCCATGTCCAGTTCTAACTGTTGCTTCCTGACCTGCATACAGGTTTCTCAAGAGGCAGGTCAGATGGTCTGGTATTCCCATCTCTTTCAGAATTTTCCACAGTTTATTGTGATCCACACAGTCAAAGGCTTTGACATAGTCAACAATGCAGAAATAGATGCTTTTCTGGAGCTCTCTTGCTTTTTCGATGATCCAACGAACGTTGGTATTTTGATCTCTGGTTCCTCTGCCTTTTCTAAAACCAGCTTGAACATCTGGAATTTCATGGTTCACGTATTGCTGAAGCCTGGTGTGGAGAATTTTGAGCATTACTTTACTAGTGTGTGAGATGAGTGCAATTGTGCACTAGTTGAGCATTCTTTGGCATTGCCTTTCTTTGGGATTGCAATGAAAGCTGACCTTTTCCAGTCCTGTGGCCACTGCTGAATTTTCCAGATTTGCTGGCATATTGAGTGCAGCACTTTCACAGCATCATCTTTCAGGATTTGAAATAGCTCAACTGGAATTCCATCACCTCTACAAGCTTTGTTCATAGTGATGCTTCCTAAGGCCCACTTGACTTCACATTCCAGGATGTCTGGCTCTAGGTGAGGGATCACACCATCATGATTATCTGGGTCATGAAGATCTTCTTTGTATAGTTCTTCTGTGTATTCTTGCGACCTCTTCTTAATATCTTCTGCTTCTGTTAGGCCCATACCATTTCTGTCCTTTATTGTGCCCATCTTTGCATGAAAGCTTCCCTTGGTATCTCTAATTTTCTTGCAGAGATCTCTAGTCTTTCCCATTCTTTTGTTTTCCTCTATTTCTTTGCATTGATAACTGAGGAAGGCTTTCTTATCTCTCCTTACTATTCTTTGGAACTCTGCATTCAAATGGGTATATCTCTCCTTTTCTCCTTTGCTTTTCACTTCTCTTCTTTTCACAGCTATTTGTAAGGCCTCATCAGACAGCCATTTTGCTTTTTTGCATTTCTTTTTCTTGGGGATGGTCTTGATCCCTGTCTCCTGTACAATGTCATGAACCTCAGTCCATAGTTCTTCAGGCACTCTGTCTATCAGATCTAATCCCTTGAATCTATTTCTCACTTCCACTGTATAATCATAAGGAATTTGATTTAGGTCATACCTGAATGGTCTAGTGGTTTTCCCTACTTTCTTCAGTTTAAGTCTGAATTTGGCAATAAGGAGTTCATGATCTGAGCCACAGTCAGCTCCTGGTCTTGTTTTTTCTGACTGTATAGAGCTTCTCCATCTTTGGCTGCAAAGAATATAGTCAATCTGATTTTGGTGTCGACCATCTGGTGATGTCCATGTGTAGGGTCTTCTCTTGTGTTGTTGGAAGAGGGTGTTTGCTATGAACAGTGCGTTCTCTTGACAGAACTCTATTAGCCTTTGCCCTGCTTCATTCTGTACTCCAAGGTCAAATTTGCCTGTTACTCCAGGTATTTCTTGACTTTCTACTTTTGCATTCCAGTACCCTATAATGAAAAGAACATCTTTTTTGGGTGTTAGTTCTAAAAGGTCTTGTAGGTCTTCATAGAACCGTTCAACTTCAACTTCTTCAGTGTTACTGGTCGGGGCATAGACTTGGATTACTGTGACACTGAATGGTTTGCCTTGGAAACGAACAGAGATCATTCTGTCATTTTTGAGATTGCATCCAAGTACTGCCTTTCAGACTCTTTTGTTGACCACGATGGCTACTCCATTTCTTCTAAGGGATTCCTGCCCACAGTAGTATATATAATGGTCAACTGATTTAAATTCACCCATTCAGTCCATCTTAGTTCACTGATTCCTAGAATGTTAACGTTCACTCTTGCCAACTGCTGTTTGACCACTTCCAATTTGCCTTGATTCATGGACCTAACATTCTAGGTTCCCATGCAATATTGCTCTTTCCAGCATCAGACCTTGCTTCCATCACCAGTCACATCCACAGATTGGTGTTGTTTTTCTTTGGCTCTGTCTCTTCATTCTTTCTGGAGTTATTTCTCCACTGATCTCCAATAGCGTATTGGGCACCTACCTGCTTGGGAAGTTCATCTTTCAGTGTCCTATCTTTTTGCCTTTTCATACTGTTCATGGGGTTATCAAGGCAAGAATACTGAAGTGGTTTGCCATTCCTTTCTCCAGGGAACCACATTTTGTCAGACCTCTCCACCATGACCCGTCCATCTTGGGTGGCCCCACACGGCATGGCTTAGTTTCATTGAGCTAGACAAGCTGTGGTCCGTGTGATCAGATTGGCTAGTTGTCTGCGATTGTGGTCTCAGTCTGTCTGTCCATTGATGCCCTCTCTCAGCACCTGCTGTCTTCCTTGGGTTAGCCATAGGAGCAGCGGTTGCGTGACGGCACAGGAGCGGCCAAGAGGAACTACCCCACTTCCAAGGTCAGGGGCAGTGGCCGAGAGGAGATACCCCACGTCCAAGGTAAGGAGCAGCGGCTGTGCTTTTCTGGAGCAGCAGTGAAGAGATACCCCACATCCAAGGTAAGAGAAACCCAAGTAAGAGGGTAGGCTCTGTGATTCTATCCTTTAAATATGTCTGGAATGTACTGCCCTTTCTCTCCCTGCTGTCACCACTATAGTCCCCTCCAGCATCATCTTCATCCAAATGACACCGTACTCTCTGATAACCCTGTCTCCAGACTTCTTAGTGTGGCAGCTTGAGCTGTCTGGTCAAAAAGTAAATCTGGGGCTTTCCTTGTGGTCCAGTGGTTAACAGTCGACCTGCCAGTGCAGACTAGTATAAGGTCACGGGTTCAGTCCCTGGTCTGGGAGGGCCAACTAAGCCTGTGCGCCACAACTACTGAAGTTCGTGTGACCTAGAGTCTGTGCTCCCCAGCAAGAGAAACCACGGCAATGAGAAGCCCACACATCAACTAGAGCGTAGCCCCTACTTGCCCCACCTAGAGAAAGACTTCATGCTGCAACGAAGACCCAGAACAGCCAAAAATTAAAAAAAAAAAAATTATAAACAAACAAAAAAGTAAACTTTATTCTATCCCTGCTCTGTTGGAAATTCCTGTACCTTCTTAGTGCTCTTAGGCTAAAGTCCCAAATTCTTACAGTGGCCCAAGAGTCCCTCTAGAACCCAAGCTGTCACCAATCTCCATCTCCTCATGTCCGCCACTCTTCCTGTTTCCCCAAATAGCTCATATCCTCTTATCTCTGGGACTCTTATCAGACAGTCTTCCCTCCCCAGCCGACTCCTACCCACCCTTCTGGTCTCCCGTTAAAAGACACTTGCGGTGGGATGCTGCCCTAAAGTTCAGGCTTGATCAGGCAACCCTGTGGTTTGCCTCCTGTAGCAGCTCTACTTTTCCTTTTACAATATTTTGGAAGGTCCATCAGATTTTTGAATGTTATCTCTGTCCTGAGCAAAGATTTAAACTCCACAAAGACAGGACCATGGCTGTTTGGTTCACTACTCTTTTCTCAATGTCCTGCACTGTGCTCCAAAAATAGTAGGAGCTTAGATCATTAAATTAGGATTGTATCCATTTGCAATTGTTTAATTTCTTTTCACAGAATAAATCTGGAAGTGAGGGATCCCAGTGTTGGTCCATTGCCCCGATGATGTCAGAGCCAGTGTGTGGATGATTCTCTTGGCTTTTCCCTCATCCCTGTTGCCCCGTGGCTGGAAGAGAGTTGTGCTCAAGGCTTTAAGTCCCTGTTCAAGGACAGAGGAGGGGGAAGACAAGAGGGCAAAGGCCATCTCTTCACAAACCTATATCTTTTTATTTGTGAAGTGGAGCTCTCTCCTACCCTTCTTGTTTTGGTCAAAGCAGGTCAGATATTCATTCTGTAGGCCAGTCACTGCCCAAGCAGAAGGAAGCTTCCAAAACTGTTTTATTAAATTGTGACTCTTTTTTTAAAAAGTCATGATTCTGATTATGAATTGCAATGAAGAACCATCTTCCCTGAGCATCAGGATCTGCCCAGACACCTGGAAAATCATGGTTCTGTTAGAAGAAGTGGGGAGCAGTTGGGAGGAGTACATAAATTGTTGCTGGGTATTGAGTTCCTCCAAAATCAACAATTTAAAACAATAAACATTGTCTCATATAGTCTCATATGAGGGTCAGAAATCTGGGAGCAGTTTAGCAAGATGGTTCTGGCTCAGGATCTCTCATGAGGTTTTAGTCCAGCTGTTGGATGGGCTGCAGTCAGCTGAAGGCTGGACTGGGGCCAAAGGATCTGCTTTCAAGATCACTTCTGTGTTTGTTGGCAAAAGACTTCAGTTCCTTGTCATGTGGGCTTCTCTATAAGGTTGTTCATGACGTGGCAGCTGGCCTCTCCAGAGTGAGTGAGCTGGGCAAGAGGGTTGGGAAGGAAGGAGGAAGGAGAGAAAAGGAGGAGGAGGGGCAAGATGGAAGCTGCAGTGTTTTTTATAACCTAATATCAAAAATAACATGCTACCTTCTGCTCTATTCTACTGGTCACACAGACCAACTCTGGCCTATTGGACTACATCAATGTGAATCAGGAGATGGGACTTGTTGGGATGATCTGGGAGACAGTTAAGGCATGCCTGTAGAATAGACAGCAGACCTTGGCTGCCACGGTGTACCTTTGTTGAGTTGAACTGATTGAAATGAAGGAAATGAGTTGAAATGAAGTGTTCTCAATTTCAGGGTGAAGAGAGGAATGGTATAAGAAAGCTTACACTAGTTTCATGCCTACTGTACACTAGCCATGCAGCATAGGTAACTGCATTGACTTTCCCCAGCAGTGCTGTGACAAACAGGTGATGACGCCTCCATCGTACAGATAAGAGCACTAGGAGGCCAAAGCTCAGCCTGCTTCCTTTGCATCTGATTCCTTCAAAAGTCATCCCAGCCCACAGCCGGCTGTCAATCCATGATACTTGGGTTAGTTGAATCTGATTCTCTTCTGTGAACTTGAATGAAGAAGACTTGGTGAAAGAGTGAGGATATGGTCGTGGGAGCAGAAGCTGCAAACCACACTGTAGTGGACACAGATACACACTGAGACCCCCACTGAGAAGGGCCTGTTAACCCAGGGGCTGGGGTGCTGCTGACTCCGTTGAAAGCCCATTAAGGGAGTTCCACCTTTCCCAAGTCATGAGCTTTCCCGAGGGACAAGGGAGAAGACATATAATAATTAATGGGTGTCACACAAAGGCCTGGACATCTTGGCCAGACACAAGACAACTCTGAAGGAACATTTTAGCTCCTGTGGGATTGGTGAGGACACTTGTGGGCCTGAATCACAGTTCAGCTTCTCCCTCTACTTAGTCCTGTTCCCATCCCTTCCCCTCCACAGTCTGATTCTAAGGGTATTCCTTAGTAAACGCCCTGCACACTGAACTGTCTCCAAGTCTAATTCCTGAGAAACCTGACCTGCAACAATCAGTAGCTGGAATGGTTCAAGAAAGCTGGCACAAAGATAAGGTTTTGGATCTGCCCAGCCAGGAGTGGGACCCCATTACTGGTGGCAGGTTGAGCATAAACAGCCCCCAGCACAAAGTGGCAGGTCAAATGTTAACATTTGTACCAGTGGCAAGTGACAGTGGCAGATGTTAGTGTCACTCTTAAAGATCTAAAGGATGCAGAGGAAAATAAATAAATAATTGAAGGATGTAGAGGTAGTGGTCTCCATTATGACCCCACTGTGTTCATCAGTTAATGTCCACTGAAAAAAACACTGAAATCACAGAGAATGGCAGAGGTGTACTACAAACTCAACCAAGTAGCAGCAGCTCCAATTGTAGCTGACGTGGCAGATGTGGTGTCCTTGAAAGAGTGGATAAACATGGCCTTATGTCCATGGTATGTAGCCATGGATTTGGTGAATGTGTTATTTTCCACCCAGTTAGAAAGGAGAATCAGAAACCATTCGCCCTGGTATGGGATGGACGTAGTCTACAGTTAGAGATTTTCTGCAGAGCTCTGTTAAATCTCCAACCCCAGGTCACAATAGAAGACAAATATAAAGGCATCTGGACCATCTGGACACCCTGGAGAATATCAGGTTGACCCACTGAGTCAATGACACCATACACATTAAACTAGATAAGCAAAAAATGCCCAGCACACTCAAGGCCTGGATAGTTCACATGTATCCCAGTGGGTAGGAAATTAAACTTATGAAAATTCAGGGCTTTCCATTTCAGTAAAAACTTCAAGGGTCTAGTGGTCAAGAGAGTATTGGGACAGTCCATCCAAAGTCAAGGACAAAACATTGTGTCTTTGCATGTTTCACCACAAAGGAGAAAATCCAGTACTTGCTAGGCTTCTGCAAAGCTTCTTTTCAACCTGGGAATACTTCTCTGACTCACATACTGGACCACATTAAAGCTGCCAGATTTTTTAAAGTTTATTTTTAAAAATGATCATTTATTTATTTACTAGGGTGCACTGGGTCTTCACTGCTGTGCTCAGGTTTTCTGTAGTTGCAGCAAGCGGGGGCTACTCTTCACTGAGGTACACAGCCCTCTCATTGTGGTGGCTTCTCTTACTGCGGAGCACACACTCTAGTCACATGGGCTTTAGTTGTTGTACCACGTGGGCTCAGTTGTTGGAGCACACAGGCTTAGTTGCCCTGAGGCATGTGGAATCTTCCTGGACCAAGGATCGAAACTGTGTCCCCTGCATTGGCAGGTGGATTCTTAACCACTGTACCACCAGGGAGGTCCAAGGCTTCCAGATTTGAGAAGGACCCAGAGAAGGGAAGGACTGTGTAGCAGGGTTGAGATACAGAGCAAGCAGCCCTACCACTTGGGTCCTAAGGCTCAGCAGAATCTATGATAGTGGACATATCAGCAGCGGGAAGAGATACCATGTGATAAGCCCTGGTGGGAGAACCGTAACAGAGACCCCTGGGGCCCAGGGGCAAGGTCACACCTTCTGCATTGGAGAACTGTGCACCTTTAGGAAAATAATCCTGTGCCATCTCTTTGCAGGGCCCTAGTAGAGACACAATGCTTGCCTGTCGGATACCCTGGGACCACGTGGCCACAACTGGGCATGAGGGTTTCACTTCACGAACCACCCAAGCCTTAATGTGGGGAAGGCTCAGAGCATTATGTCATCAGATGGAAGTGGTCCACCTGGGATTAAGCGTGAACAGGACTGGGGGGTGGGGAATGAAATCAACAAACTGCATGCCCCAATGCCTCTCCCTTAGCTCATGCTTAGGCTATATAGGGTGGGAGGGTTGCTTAGGACAAACCGATAGAGAGAGAAAAAGCTTGGTCCATTTATGGGTCAGCTACTATTGGTTACACGCAGAAAGGGCATGGCGGTTGCACGGCAGCCCCAGTGACGAGTGGTCTTGAAAGATCAATGAAAAATCTCCCAGTGGGCCATTTTGAGTAGAGCATTTGGCTATATGTGTAGAAGGAGAAGTGGCCCAGGGTTAGAATAAATATAGACTTACGTGCTGGCTGTGGTGGGGCCTGCATCACAACTCAGCTCCTGCTGCCAGTCCTGCTTCCTCTCCTCTTCTCTTACAGGTTTGGATCCCAGGACACATCTTAATAAAACTCCCGCCACGCACTCAGCATCATCTGAAAGCCTGCCTAACAGGGAGCCCAGCCTGGGACATAGGGAGAGAAAGCAGATGGCAGGGCGCCTGAGATGGAAGAGCCCAGGGGAGCCATGATCAATATGGGGATTCGGGCTGAGGATGCTGACAGGCAAGGAGGGGCAGAAGGGAGGGGGTGGAAGTAGAGGGGAGTGGTCACCGTGGTGGCAGGTGCTGCTGCTGAGTGGTTGACAGTGTAACCAGTCCCTATTGCTATCTCAAATCTCAGCCACCTGAAAGTTCCCAGCTACTTTCCCAGTTCTGCAAAGCTCGGCTCTGTGGGTGCCTGGGGATGTCCGTTATCCTGCATGGGGCAGAGACGGCCCATTGTCCTCAGTGTCTGCTCTTCCCTTTTCCTAATAAAAGGATCTGCGGTGGATACAGAGTGCGGTGGGTTCTCCAAAACACGTCAGCACGCCAACCCCCAAAACATGTAAATGTGACCTTGTTTGAAAAAGGAGTCTTTGCAAATGTAATTAAGTTAAGGACCTCGCGATGAGACCATCCTGGAATATCCAAGTGGCCCCTAAATCCGGTGACAGGTGTCTTTAGAAGAAGAAAGCAGAAGATAGACACTGAGGGGAGGAAGAACCATATGAAGACAGAGGCAGAGATTGAAGTTTTGCAGCCACAAGTCATAGAATGCCTGGAGCTATGAAGAGCTGAAAGAGGCAAGGATGAATCCTCCCCAGAGCCTCCAGAGAGAATACAGCTTTAAGACACAACAATTTCGCACTTTTGTTTTCTGAAACTGCAAGAGAAGAGATTTCTGTGGTTGCGAGCCACCAAGTTTGTGCTCATTTGTCACCACAAGCTGACATACACAGTCGCCATGAATAAAGACTGAGTTTCCCAGTTTCCTGTGCAGCTGAGTGTGGCCATGAGACAAAGCCCCATCTGTGGGAATAAGCAGAAGTGATCTGTGCCTCTCCTCTGTGTCTACCAAGTGAGGCAGCTTTGAGAAACTTAAAATCCAGGGGAAGAACAAAACTTAGCTGCAGAGGTACCTACCTCTGAGGAAGAACAATAAACCAACTGTTCCCAAATTTGTGGCCAAGATCAAGCTTTCAGCAGTCTGAAATATAATGGAGAAAGTTAAAGCAATTATATTCAGGACTCCCATGGTGATACAGTGTAAAAGAATATGCCCACTAATGCAGGAGACACAAGTTCAATCCCTGGTGCAGGAAGATTCTACATGCTGTGGAGCAAAGAAGTCCCTGAGCCAGAACTACTGAGCCCGTGAGCTGCAACTACTGAAGCCATGCACCGCAAGCCTGTGCTCTGCAACAAGAGCTGCCGCAATGAGAAGCCTGTGTACCGCAAAGGAGTGTTGGGCCCACTTGCCTCTACTAGAGAAAGCCCAAGCATAGCAATGAAGACCCAGTGCAACCAAAAGAACTAACTAATGATTTTAGAAACAGTTGTATTCAATTTATGACTATTTATTCTGGGATTGTATCCTTAAAAAAACAAAACAAAACAAAAAAATCATCTTTCTCTAGTGAAGTTAACAGTGATAGACAATGCGATGACTGGTTTTGACTTTTTCATCCCATAGTTCCTTTTATTAACCTGATATTCCAGAAAGGGAACTAGCAGTAAGCTGAACATCCCCAGTGTAAGAATCAGGAATTGATGGTAAGTTACAAGAGCAGCCTTGAACAATAAGGAAACTGACTGATTTGTGGTTGCTTTTGAAAATGTCCTTAACTGCTCCTCTACCCAAACGTTGGCCACACTATGGTGGTTGCTATAATATTTTGGGAAAAACTGGGGTGGGAAATGTTATCAGTGTGTCACTTTGCAAAATCTGAGACTTCTGGGGTAGAGCATCATGCAGCGCAGATACCAAGAGCCTGACAGCATCTATTTAAAGAATCCATGTCCTTAGAGAAGAGACTTGTGGTTGCCACGAGGAAGGGATGGATTGGGACTTTGGGGTTGCTAGATGTAATCCATTATATACAGAATGACTAAACAGCAAGGTCCTACTGTATAGCACGGGGAAGTATATTTAATATCATCTAATAAACCACAATGGAAAAGAATTTTTAAAAGAATGTGTAGGACTTTGCTGGCAGTCCAGTGGTTAGGACTTCGTGCTCCACTCAATTCTGCAGGGGGCTCAGGCTTGACTCCAGCTCAGGGAACTAAGATCCCACATGCAGAATGTCATGTGCCATGGCCAAAAAATTAAAAAGAATGTATATATACATATACATATATAACTGAATCACTTTGCTATACAGCAGAAATTAACAAAATATTGTAAATCAGCTATACTTCAATTTTTAAAAATCCATGTTTTAAATGTTTCTGTAAGGAAAATCTCCCCTATTTTTATTTTTTCAATTTTTATGTATGTATTGGCTGCACTGGGTCTTCACTGCAGCGCACAGGCTTTCTCTACTTGTGGTACGTGTATCTCATTGCCCTGCAGCATGTGGGATCTTGGTTCCTCAACCAGGGATCAAACCTACGTCCCCTGCATTAGAAGGCAGATTTTTTAACCGCTGGACCACCAGGCATCCCTTCCATTGTCTAGATTTTAAAGAAATTCTGACCACAGCTGCCATTTCATTGCAACGCTTCTGACTCATCAGCTCAGAAATCATGTGAAAGAGCTGAATGCAGGAAAAACTTCAGATACCAGAATCTCTTCAGGATGATCAGAGTGAAGTAAAGTTGCTCAGTCACGTATGACTTTTTGCAGTCCCACTGACTATAGCCTACCAGGCTCCTCTGTCCATGGCATTTTCCAGGCAAGAGTACTGAAGTGGATTGCCATTTCATTCTCCAGGGGGACCTTCCCAACCTGGGGATCAAACCCAGTTCTGCTAAATTGCGGGGAGACACTTTACCCTCTGAGCCACCAGGGATGCCAGAATCTCTTCAGGATGATCAGAGTAATACACAGAATTTCAGGGACAAAATTTCAAAAAGTGGGAGTTAAAAAAAAGGTGTCCCCTGGGTCGATAGTGGCCTGCAGTCATGCTCTATGGGTCTCTTTGCACAATGTTGTATGGGATGTTGAGTTGCTGGAGGTGTGAGGCCCACAGAGGGGGTTGTGCCTAAGCACCAGACAACAAAATGTAAAATACCAAAATGTCAGGGGGAGGTATGGGGTACTGATCAAAGGGAGCCACATATGATGAGAAGGAGGGTAAAGTATCAAGTTAAATAGATAAATTCAGCAGTGTAAGTCAAGCAGGTTTAAGTTAAGGAGCTTAAGTCATGCCATTGCTCTGTAGTCAGATCTCAAGTGGAAAAGAAAAGACAAAATAGGCCAGAAAACAAGCAATCACTGAAGATCAGCTTCTACCCTCAGGAGTGAGGGTCCCTGGAGCAGAGCTCTAGGCAGGTGATGCTGCTGCTGGTGGTCCAGGGATCACATTCTGAGTCAGAAGGATCTGGCTGGCATCACTTTGGGGGAAGATCTGGGAGTGTTTGTGGAGCAAAGAAGGATGTCATGAAGGGAGGGGAAGAACATATTGTATGTAAAAGGGCACAGTAATGAGGGCCTTCTCAGCTGCAAGCAAACAGAAAACCACTGAAAGTAGCCAGGCAGTAAGACATAGTGCCTGGAGTTGGGACAGTACCGTGTGAGTCAGCGCAAGGTCTCGACCTTGTCATGAACCCGCGTGCTTTCCATCCTTCTGCCCTGACAGCGTGGAATGTGGGTGATGATGGCTGGGGTGGCTCCAGATTCACAGGCAGAGGACAATGTCAAGAGGTAGGAACGATGTCTTTCCTCGAAAGGCAAGGTTTCCCTTTGTGAGTCATTTGCCATACTGAGTGCACCTGCCTCTTCCCTAAGCTGATCTCTGGCAGGAGAATTACCCTGAGTAGCTCAGACTAATCAAGTTCTGCCTCCTTGGGTCTGGGGACAGGAATAGATCTTATATCCAAGATCTGATTATTCCAATATCTTTGGTTCTTGAGGGTCATTACCTATTGTTAATTGTTTCTGCTTACTCTCACCCCTGGTGGCTCGTTTCCTTTGAATATGGTGACTGTTAATTACGGACTTAGGTGGCTAGGTGAAAGGTCAACATGGTTTGGCCAAAAGTAAAAAAACAAAAACATGGTGTCTTCTACAAACAGACAACTAGAACTTGGTTCCTGAGAGGCATTTGGGGTTCAGTTGACACACGGCTCCTCCTGGTCAAGTTGGGGTTTGTTATAAGTCACATGGTCGCTTGTCCACGCGGTCACACCTGCTCCCCCTTTCAGCACGGCTGCCTGGAAGGAAACCACAGAAAGCACAAGCCCAGGGCAAACAGAGAAGGGTGCTTTCTCTTCTAACACCCAGTACTGGTGTTCACAGCAATCTAGGCAACCTGCCTTTACCACGATCCCAAGGTTGGAACAGAATAGGCCGTGACCATCAAAAATGGCCATTCACACCCCAAAGGAGTTCTCACTGGTAGGCTCTCTCCTTGGATTTCACTTGTGACCATATTTTCAGGGTCTCTGCAGCCCACCACAAGCCTTCTGCTGTTCTTCCTCTTACTCTAGGCCTTGGGCTCTACCCTAAATCCTCCACTGAGCTGCCTGGGGACCCTTCAGATTTCTGCAACTTAGTTATGCTGAGCAAGTCTGGCAGGAGGACAGAGTCTTCAGATTTCTGCAACTTAGTTATGCTGAGCAAGTCTGGCAGGAGGACAGAGTCTTCATCTTTCATGAACATAAAAGTACCTATAGATTTCTTCAGAGTTCAGAAATAAAACAGATTTGGCCTTCACAGAGTGTTACGTGGCTGAAACTCCCCTGGGAAAGCAGCTTGAGCTGAGCTGAGGGCCTGGTTGGGTCTCGGAAATACCGTCACATAAAGGTTGGGCAGAGAAAGAAGAGACCATGAAGGAGAAACAGAAGGAAATAGAAAAGCATGGTGTTTGGAGGCCAAGGCACAAACACGCATCAGGCACTGAGTGTTAAACAGCATCGAAGTTGGGTGTCCACAGTGCTGTAGGTGGCTGTGGATTTGGCAACGTGGAGAGAGAGCTCTGCTGGCTTTGTCAGAAGCAGTGTTTATGGAGCAGATTTCCCTGGGATGAGGAGTTAGTGGGAGGCAAGAAGTGGTGGTGGTGGTTGTAGGCAAGACTCTTTAGAAGTGGCAAGTGTCTCTTCTGCCCAAGGAGATGGACCTGACCATCCCATTTAATGCTGCAAGTTGCTCTCGCCTCGCTCACCCAATCTTCTTACCCTGCTTCACTTATTTTTCCCATGATAGCATTAATCGCCTTCTATAATATTACATGACTCTATCCTTTACTTGGGGCTTTCCAGGTGGTAAAGAACTTGGGGCTAGTGGTAAAGAACTCACCTACCAATGCAGGAGACATAAGAGAGATGGGTTCGATCCCTGGGTTGGGAAGATTCCTTGGAGTAGGAAATGGCAACCCAGTTACCACTACAGTGTTCTTGCCTGGAGAATCCTCACGGACAGAGGAACCTGGTGGTCTACAGTCCATAGAGTCACCAAGAGTCAGACACGACTGAAGTGACTGAGCACAGCACACACAGCACATCCTTTCCTAACTTATGGTGTTCTTCGTTGGTTGTGTCTCTCCCCTGTGAGACCAAAACAGTTTCAAACATGGAGATCCTTGTCAGTTGCATTCACTGATATATCCTAAGTGCCTAGAGCCTAGAACAAAAGGTTAGCACCCAGTGTGTTTTCAAAAATGAATGAAGAGGAGAAGGACTGGGATTAAGAGAGATGCTGGGGCAAAGCAGGCTTTGGTTCTAAAGATGGTGGCAACCTGACTGTGTTTATGGCTTGGGGGACCTCTCCAGTTTGAAAGCACAGAAGAGAGAAGTGGGAAATAATGACTCAAGGTCTAAGAAATGGTGAGTTTCAGAGCATGCTTAAAAAAAAACAGTCTGGTTTGGGGAAGTTGCATGTGGTGACATGTAAAGGCTAGGGTAGGTCCATGGAGAGTTTTAAATAACTCCAGCGGGCTCAGAGTTAATGACCTGGGAAATCAATCTGGGGTTGATGCTCTTTTTGAACAAGGAAGAGACAGATCACTTTGGTGACCACTCAGGGTCACAGTGTTGCAGTGTCTCAGGAGAGACCATTCAAAATCCTGTACAGCACAAGGTGAATGGTGCCTTCTGGAGCTGTGCAACATGGCAGCCCTGTGTGGAGGGGCTGGTGCTGAGATCGGTGCAAGGCAGGATTGTATGATGGGAAATTCTTGGAGACATAATGAGGCCTGACTAGGGTGTGGAATAGGGCTGGGTAGAAAGTTCCAAAAGGCTGATTTTTCCCCCCAGCTTGTTGCAAGCTTTAATATCATTCACACAAACGAATGCAGAACTTGCCCTGGTATTTGTACTTAAGATATACACAGGTCTGCTTTTATTCATATTTCTACTCCTTTTATAAAGAACATGGTTTTGAGAAAGGTGTCCGGGAGTAGCATTAATGCAGGTTTATCTCCTTTAGTTCTGACTTCATCACATGCTCCTTTCGTGGCCTCATACTGACTTCATACTGAACAAAGGTCCCCTGCATCAGAAGGATGTAGAACTGGATCTGTTTCATTGGTTGGAGTTCCCTTCTCCTGTGTTCCCCATGGAAAGCAAGGTGCTGATTCCAGAAGGGTGGGCCAACCCCTAGAGGTGAGCACTAGACTTTTATTCTCTGTAAGTGGAGAAATAGTATAGTCCTTCTTCATCTACCAGTGTTGGAGGGTCTCCTGAGGAGATGTGAGTCAGTAGTGGCTTGCCATGGGGTGGGGTCATTTGTGGCAGCAGCCAAATTCAGATCTATTGGGTTGACCAGAGGTTTCATTCAGGTTTTCAATAAGATGTTATGGAAAAATCTGAATGAACCTTTTGGCCACAGTACTAGTGGATGGGCTGAAGCTCCACTACTTTGGGCACCTGATGCAGGCAGGTGACTCATTAGAAAAGACCCTGATGCTAGGAAAGATTGAAGACAGGAGGAGAAGGGAACGACAGAGGATGAGATGGTTGGATGGCTAACTGACTCAATGGACATGAGTTTGAGCAAGCTCCAGGAGATGGTGAAGGACAGGAAAACATGGTGTGCTGCAGTCCTTGGAGTCGCAAAAAGTCAGACATGACTGAGTGACTGAACAACAATAACAACTAGTGGTTGCGAAGGTAAGAGGATCAGAATATTAAAAGTAAATTGTTTATGGAAAGCCCTTCAAAACCTGGGCTGGCTGGACTGAGGAGATAATGAACTGAGGTTTTGGTAGTTGCAGTTGCTCAAGAAAGAAGGAAGTCACTTAGATACCATAAAACGGTTTGTTAAAAGCATGATTGTAGATAAGTTTCCAAACAAGACCTATAAAGGGAATTTATCACTTACCTGGAAAAGGACAACTGGAAGAAGTTGTGACCTTTGAAACTGATGTAGGGAAGCCACCTATGTCCTACTGAGATCATATTTCACTGTCTTTACTATTCTTACTTGATTCAATGTTATCTTGTCCTCTCCGTAAGATTTAACTACATTCTAGTCCATTTAATAGACGTTAAATTGGTATCTAGAAATCCTTGGCATCAGAAATACGAAATAAATGGCACAGTCCCTACTCCTGACTGGTTGTCAGACTTCCAAAGAAGACAGAAACACAAGCAACTACAGTAGACTGTTGTGGTGGTGGTGGTTTAGTTGCTAAGTCGAGTCTTGACTCTTGCGACCCCATGAATTGTAGCCTGGCAAGCTCCTCTGTCCATGGGATTCTCCAGGCAAGAATACTGGAGTGGGCTGCCATTTCCTTCTCCAGGGGATCTTCCCATTGCAGGGATTGAACCCAGGTCTCCTGCATTGCAGGCAAATCCTTTACCAACTGAGCTATGAGGGAAGCCCTAAGGCTAAAATGAAGCTTCTATGGGGATTGGGGAGGGCAGAGGGAGGAGAAGATGGGAGCATCACGGCTCCTTCTCTCTGAGTTTCCTATGGAGACTTTTCCTTAGTCATCTTTCTGCCTGAAGTCCCAGGAGATGGAGTGTACAGTGGGAGGAAAGGGTAAAGAAAGCTCAGGATTTCACGTTTGCTCCTGGGATCCTTGACTCTTCTCAAAGTCATTAGAGGTAGCATTGGCCTCCATTCAACCTCTAACTGGCTGTGACCTTGAGGTGCCATTCACCGCTGGGGAGCCTGTGAGTGGGGATGTGGACCCAGTCTTATGTGGAAGCCCTTTTGACTGTCTGGTGCCCTCATTAGCAAGCCAGGTCAATGAGTAGACCCTAGGGATAATGAGCAAAAGCCCTCACCTCCAAGAAGCCTGCCCAGATAACCTTTTCCTTTGCCTGGCAAAGCCTCCATAAACTCTAAGATCTAGCTCCATGGATACCTCCTCTATGGAGCCTCCTCTGATCTCCTAGGAGGTGTGTCTCCAGCTTCCACGTGCTCCTACTGTGAGTGGGAGGTCCTCACAGTGCACAGGAGTGAGAGGTTTGCACCTGACCCTCCCTGGATTGTGCATTCCTTGTGGCCAGTCACCAGCTTTAACTAAACTTCAGTACCTAGCACATGGCAGGTACTCAGTGCTGGTTAAACAGATGAATATATGAATGAATGTCAACATTTTACATCCTCCTTCATTCCACAGAGCTACCATCAATGTCCTTGGAAGCTTCCCTTGCCTCCTTGGGCAGAAGTCATCTTTCCTCATACTCTCATCGAATGTTCTTTTACTACCTACTAAAATATGCCAGAAAATTTGGAAAACTCAGCAGTGGCCACAGGACTTGAAAAGATCAGTTTTCATTCCAATCCCAAAGAAAAGCAATGCCAAAGAATGTTCAAACTAGCACACAATTGCACTCATCTCACATGCCAGCAAAGTAATACTCAAAATTCTCCAAGCAAGGCTTCAACAGTACATGAACTGTGAACTTCCAGATGTTCAAGCTGGATTTAGAAAAGGCAGAGGAACCAGAGATCAAATTGCCAACATCTGTTGGATCATAGAAAAAAGTAAGAGAGCTCCAGAAAAACGTCTACTTCTGCTTAATTGACTATGCCAAAGCCTTTGACTGTGTGGATCACAACAAACTGTGGAAAATTCTTAAAGAAATGGGAATACCAGACCACCTTACCTGCCTCCTGAGAAATGTAGGCAGGTCAAGAAGCAACAGTTAGAATTGGACATGGACTGGTTCCAAATTGGGAAAGGAGTACATCAAGACTGTAAATTGTCATCAGTGATCAGTAAGCAGTGAAAGTCACTCAGTCTGACTCTTTGCGACCCCATGGACAGTATAGTCCATGGAATTCTCTAGGCCAGAATACTGGAGTGAGTAACCTTTCCCTTCTCCAGGGGATCTTCCCAACCCAGGGATCAAACCCAGGTCTGTCACATTGCAGGCAGATTCTTTACCAGCTAAGCCACAAGGGAAGCCCAAGAGTACTGGAGTGGGTAACCTATCCCTTCTCCAGCTGATCTCCCCAACCCAGGAATTGAAGCGGAGTCTCCTGCATTGCAGGTGGATTCTTTACCAGCTGAGCTATATGACAACCTGCTTATTTAACTTATATGCAGAGTACATCAGGTTAAATGACAGGCTGGATGAGGCACAAGCTTGAATCAAGATTGCTGGGAAAAGTATCAATACCTCAGATACACAGATGACATCATCCTTATGGCAGAAAGCAAAAAACTAAAGAGCCTCTTGATGAAAGTGAAAGAGGAGAGTGAAAAAGCAGGCTTAAAACTCAGCATTCAAAAAACTGAGATCATGGCATCCAGTCCCATCACTTCATGGCAAATAGATGGGGAAACAATGGAAACAGTGACAAACTTTATTTTCTTGGGCTCCAAAATCACTGCAGATGGTGACTGCAGGCTTGAAATGAAAAGACGTTTGCTCCTTGGAAGAAAAGCTATACAAACCTAGACAGTATATTAAAAAGCAGAGACACTACCTTGTTGACAAAGGTCCATCTCGTCAAAGCTATGGTTTTTCCAGTAGTCATGTATGGATGTGAGAGTTGGACTATAAAGAAAGATGAGCACCAAAGAATTGATGCTTTTGAACTATGTTGTTGGAGAAGACTCTTGAGAGTCCCTTGGACTTCAAGGAGATCCAACCAGTCCATCCTAAAGGAAATAAGTCCTGAATATTCATTGGAAGGACTGATGCTGCAGCTGAAACTCCAATACTTTGGCCACCTGATATGAAGAACTGACTCACTGGAAAAACCCTGATGCTGGGAAAGATTGAAGGCAGGAGGAGAAGGGAACGACAGAGGATGAGATGGTTGAATGGCATCACTGACTCAATGCACATGAGTTTGAGCAAGCTCTGGGAGTTGGTGATGAACAGGGAAGCCTGGCATGCTGCAGTCCATTGGGTCACAAAGAGTTGGACAGGACTGAGTGACTGAACTGAACTGAACAAAACAGGAGCTGGCAAAGCTTTTTTTTCTTAAAGGACCAGATAGTAAATATGGCTTTGCAGGCTGCATGATCTCTGTTTCAACTTCTCAGCTTTTCCACTGGAGCACAAAAATAGTGGAATAATTAAGATCAGGGCCTCTGGAGACAGAATAGCTATATTAAAATTCTGTTTCCAAATTCTGTTTCTTCTTTCCTTTTACAGTCACAGTTCCAAGGCAGCCTGATGAGGGTGGGAAGGCGACCAGGACTCATGCAAGGAGGGTGCAGTAATGGAGCACCAGAACTGGGTAGCTCAAGACAACAGACATTTATTGTCTTACAATTCTGGAGACTTGAAGTCCAAAGTCAAGGTGTCAATGGGGCTGAGCTCTCTCTGACAGCTTTAGGGGAGAATCCTTCCTTCTTTGCCTTGTTCACGCTTTCAGTGTAGGCTGACAATCCTTGATTTTTCTTGCTTGGAGATGCTTCACTACTCTCTGTGTGTCTGTACATCTTCTTCTTTCGGTGTATGTCTCTGTGTCCACATGTCCCTTTTATAAGCATGCCAGTTATATTGGATGAGAGTTCACACTAGTGACCTCTTTTTCACTTAATGACTCCTACAGAGACCTTGTTTCCAAGGAAGGTCACATAAAAAGTGTACTGCCCTTAATATTTTCTGTAATTTGAAATTGTTTCAGAATAAAAGCAAAAAGAAAAAAAATACAATGTAATCAGAGACCAGCTATTTGACAAGTTGTTTCACTTTTTATGCCTTAGTTTCATCAGTAAGGATAAAGCGACAACTACCTAAAGGATTTTATGAAGGATAGAGATCATGTGAGTGAAGCACCAGGTCCAGTGTCTGGCCATGATGTAAATGCTCACGCCACGGCTCTTATCAGTACTATGTTCTTATCCATAATTTGCAGTATTTCTTAGAATCTGAGATGTCATCAACTGTAAGACACATTATTATTCTATATGCTACTGGGAAAATAAGAACATACCTAATTAAGCTGACAGAATGATTCTTTTTACTTAGAATTTTTAATATTTCTTGAGAGAGCTCTTTTAGATTTCTTTTAATGTAGATTTTAAAATTCTGTGTCTCTATATAGATTATGGCTCCAAAATCAATGAGGATGGTGACTGCAGCCACAAAATTAAAAGACGCTTGCTCCTTGGAAGAATAGCTGTGACAAACCCAGACAGTATATTAAAAAGCAGAGACATCACTTTGCCAATAAAGGTCCATCTAGTCAAAGCTATGATTTTTTCCAGTAGTCATATATGGATGTGAGAGTTGGACCATAAAGAAGGCTGAACACTGAAGAACTGACACTTTCAAACTGTGGTGCTGGAGAAGACTCCTGAGAGTTCTTTGGATTGTAAAGAGATCAAGCCAGTCAATCCTAAAGGAAATCAGTCCTGAATATTCATTGGAAGGACTGAAGTTGAAGCTGAAGCTCCAGGACTTTGACCATCTGATGTGAAGAACTGACTCATTGGAAAAGACCCTGATGCTGGGAAAGCAAAAGGAGAAGTGGGTGACAGAGGATGAGATGGTTATATGGCATCACTGACTTAAGGGGACATGAGTCTGAGCAAACTCAGGGAGCTAGTGAAGGACAGAGAAGCCTCGTGTGTTACAGTCCATGGTGTCGCAAAGAGTCGGACACGACTTAGTGACTGAACAACAGCAAAATGATCACATGAGAAGGAAATTACAAGCAAAAAAAATGCACTGGTTGAGGTGTGCCTAAGATTTCTTCATATTTGCAGGCTGGTGCTCCCAGATCATTTAATTCAGAGTCTTCCCGTCTTTGCTTTTCTATCCAACAGCATCCTGTGTGCCATCAAGGGCATCAGTGATGCAGTGAATGTTCCACTGTTAATCTCTGGAATGTTCTTCCTGGCTACCACCACCTACCATTCTGTGTATATTTAGACTTGTTATTCAAAGATAATGAAGGGAAAAGAGAAAAGAAAAGGGAGAGAGAGGGAGATTAGGAGAGTGATGAGAGATTTTATCTCTGTCTTTTTTATGCATATATCTTATGTCTAACATCTGATTGCTCCATATCTTTATTTCTTGGGGGTCTATCTATATCTATTGTTTGTTGTTTTTGCTTACTTTCCGAAGCTCCTTTCCTTGTAAGTTTGGTGACTGTTTGTGAGCTTATAGGTGGGGAACTGAGAATGCTTTTCTCCAGAGAGATACACATTTGTTTCCACAAGGCGTCAGGGACTATCCTCCCCCTAGACTTGATTGTGGTCTCCTTCAGGGCTCTAAGTTCAAGGTGAAAACCTTGAGTTCACTGTTCCTGTCTTTGGGAGCCCAAGGCACCCATGCCTGATGGTCAGAGCAGTTAATCAGCATTTGCACTAATCACAAATTTGACACCACATTTCCTGCTTGCTTAATACTAGGGGTTTCAGCTCACTATTTTTGCTGATTTTTTTTTTTTCTGTTTGTTTTTCATTCTTGTTTGAAAAGAGGGAGTGCCTTAGAGAATTCCGTCTCCCCTGGGGAGTCGAGCAACGCATTTAAAGACGAAGTGGATGCAGAATCTAGGGATTTCAGAGTGAAAGAGACCCTTGGTGTATTTAGATCATCACACCAATTGACCTAGTAGATCTTCTGTTGTCTTTGTGGGGTTGACTCATGGTCACAGTGAGTAGAATGCCACAGTGGAGCAGCAGATGATGGCCTGATTATTATTATTATTTTTATTTTTATCCCATGTAGGTGGTATGCAGGAGCCTTGAGGGTGTTTTGTCAGATTTTTGTAGGGTGTCTACTTGGCTCCTTGACCAGCTCCTCTCCACTTTGAAGGGCCTTTCTGTCTGGATTTGCTGACTCACCCTCTTTCTCAGTTTTGCTTCTGACTGAAGGCCAGAGGAGCTCCCTGTGCTGGGTTGCCTATCTCTTCAATGATTTCTTTGCTTCTGTGTCATAAAATCAAGAGCAGAAAGTCACTTCTATGTCCTCGATTGGTTGCTTTGGTACATTTCTTTTCGATTTTCTTCATGAATTTTTTGTTCATTTTGGTTAGTATCTGGGAAATACAATCTGAGATTTTGCTTCATTCTCTCATTTAATCTGGAAGTCTGAAATCTACATTTTTCACAGCACCTTAGAAGTTGCAGATGGTCTTTAGACCAGAATTTGAAAGTCACAGGTCACCCATGGAGAACAAGTTAGCATGAATAAGCAGAGAAGGTTGTGGACAATTCTGGTGTCAGAAAGTCTTTGCCTATCACTTTGTTTAACTGAAGCACATAAAATGCCACTAAGCATAATGTGATTTCATACAAGTAAAGTTCAAAACCAGGCACAATTCAGAATGGCAGCCCCTTAATCATTTAAACAGAAGTACCATAGGCTCATCAATTCCACTACTGGGAATATTTTCAAAAGGAGTGAAAGCAGGGATTTGAACAGATATGTGTGCATCTGTGTTCATAACAACATTACTCACAGTATACAAAAGGTAGAAACAACCCAGATGTCCATTATAGTTGATTGGGTAAACAAAAGTAGTCTATTTACACAACAGAATATATTCAGCCTTAAAAAGAAGGAATTCTGACACGTGCTACAGTATGGATGAAGACATTATGGCTACTGAAATAAGCCAGTCACAAAAAGATAAACGCTGTATGATTCCACTTACATGAGATATTGAGAATGGTCAATTTCGAAGAGATCCAAAGTGGAATGGTGGTTGCCAGGGATTAAGAGGAGGTGAGAACAGGGAATTATTGGTTAATGGGAACAGACTTTCAGTGTTGGATGATGAAGAATTTCTGGAAATGGATGGTGGTGATGGTTGCCCAGCCATGTGAGTACACTGAACTGAATGCCACTGAACTGTACAACGGGGTAAAAGCAGAAAATTTGTTTATTTCACTCCAATTAAAAAAAACAAAAACAAATTTACAGTCGGGGAAATCAAAGTAACGGTTATCTTTGAGAGAGAGTGATGGATGGAGGCACAGAGGAGCCTTCTGGGGTTTGGGAATCTTCTAATATTTGATCTAGAGGTGATTACAAGAGCATATATATTTCTTAACAGTCCATACACTATATATTTGGGATTTGTGCATTTTAGAGTATGCAACTTTAAAATGTTCTAAATACAAATACCATGAAGAATTTTTTTTACTTCCACAAGCAAAATTTGTTCAGTCCCAGGCAGAGAGGAGTTGGGCTCCACGACATTCACGGCAGTCAAGAAAAGAATCACAGAGCTGGGAAAAGGCGGCCTGCCATGAACCAAACAGCAGTCCTCCTGCCTCCAGCCAGAACCGTGTTGAGTAACCACGCACCCCATCCTGCCCTGTGGAAGTTCACACCCACGTCATAGTCACACCTCAAGAACACAATTCTGTTTCTCTTGGTTTATTTTTTGCCAAACTTCTTGTTGTTGTTGTTGGTTGGTTTTTACATTATTGGGGGCTTTATTTTCAGATGTCGAAGATTGTTAACCTCTGGGCTCCACCTTCAGGTCACCTCCCTGCTGGAAACACATCCCGTCACTACTGAGTCCCCCACACAGAGCCCTGAGCCCGAGGGGCATCTTTGCCCACTGAGAAAGAGGGGTGTGACTCCTGTTGGGAGCTCTGCTGAGCTGGGAGAGGGAGCTGGGCTGCCAGGTACCAGAGAGCTGATGACAACAGCCAGCTGACAACTCAAAGGGTTAACTTTCATCACTTACTGCGATGGTGTAAGATGCTATAAGATGGTAGAAGCAAGTTGGTAAAACAGGAGAAAGCGCAGACCCTTGTCCTACCTCCATAGGGTCAGATGAATCCTCTCATTGTTGAGGGAACCAGAACACAAGGCTCCAGCCTTTTTATGGACCTTGGAGTTGGGTGAGAGCCAGGGGAAGGGCTTGGAGTTGAAAAGCACAGGGTACTGAGTAGCGAAGTGTCCTCCAGGTGTCTCCCTTTCCCCCAAAAGGAGACCTCCACCCAAGGCCTCAGCTAAGAGGCCTGGGAATGTAAGGATGTGAAAGAGCATGACCAACCATGGGGAGCCTGAGTCCTTGACCTCAACTCTGCCAGAGCTGGCCCTGCACTGTGTGTGCACAGTCTGGAGTAGGGGTGGGGGGCAGACAGGGAAAGCTAATCTAGGGTCAGGGCTGAAAAGCACACACAGATTTTTAACCAGGAGCCGGTCTCCTCAGCAGTGTGTCTCTTGCTCTCTCTAGGTGGGAAATGAGGGGGTGGAGGGTCAGAATTTCCCTGAGGAGAGAAGATGGAGCTCCTCAGGCTCCCTGGAGACCTGGAGAGCTCAGCACCTGTTGCTCTCAGTCCGCAGAGCTCAGTTCAGTGAGACCACCCCACCTCAACTTCCTGGAAGGGCCTGTTTCTTCCCCCTAGTGATCAGGCCTGGGGTGGTCCCTTTGGGGTGGGGTCCCCATTCCCTAGACCACAACAGAGGAGCACAGCCCATGTCTTCTCTGTCCCATAGGACATTCCAGGGACCTTTGTGCCAGGCCTTTCCTGGTAGGAGAAAAGCCAAGAACCATTAGGCCAGGAATCCAGTGGCCACAGGTTCTAGCCTTCCTCGCCCTTCTGCCCCGGCTCCTGCCCCATACCATTTCCCCTCATTTCTCCCCTTTCCTGTCACTCTGTCTCTGCTCAGGAGAAAAGGTACTGTTTCTTGCTGGACTCCAGTACAGCTCAGGGTGGAACATCACCAACATGTCTTTATTTAAAATTTTATATTTGTTTATCATGTATTTTTAAAACTTTTTTACAATATTGTATTAAAATAGCATCTTGAGGACTTCCCTGGTGGTCCACTGGTTAGGAATCCACCTGTCAATGCAGGGAACACGGGCTCAATCCCTGGGGGGGAAGATTCCACATGCCACAGAGCAACTAAGCCTGTGCGCCACAACTACTGAAGCCTGTGCACCCTAGAGCCCATGCTCTGCAACAAGAGAAGCCACCACGATGAGAAGCCTGCACACTGCAAGGAAGAGTAGCACCACTTGCCCCAACTAGAGAAAGCCCTTGCACAGCAGTGAAGACTCAGCGCAGCCAAAAACAAAATAAATATTTAAAAAATATATATATATATATATATATTATATGTATAAATATATTTTAAAAAATAAATAAAACTATCATATTGATTACTTAGGATTTGGGCGCCACCTGAAATTTTGAGCCCAAAGGGCTGCCACCCTCACTTGGCCTTCATCTTGGCCTTGCTGTGCTCAGGGGCCACTCACCATTCACTCGTTCATTCATTCATTCATCTGTTCCACACACAGTTGTTAAGGGCCCCATCTGTGCCAGGGAGCGTGTTGGGTACTGAGAAGAGAAAAGGAGCTCACAGGACAGTGTTGGGGAAAGACAGCTGTGAGCCCCAAGACTTGTGGGACAAAAGGGGGAGGGTACAAGGCAAAGGGGCCCCAGGGGAAGCAAAATTGTACTGGCTAACACCTGGGGGTCTCTTGTACCAGGCTTTGAGCTCAGGTCTTGCCCTGTGACATTTCAATGGCCCTTTGATGTTTACAGATGCTTGTAAATCAAGAGGTGGGTCCTGAGCCCTGGTGAAGTTACATGCAGGTAATTTGCAGAAGATCTCACCCTGGGCAGGTGGCGATGGGAGTCCAGGTGTCTGTGGCTCTGAGCTCTCACCTGCTCTAGGTGTTGCAGCCCCCTCCCCCCGCACCCCCCCGGGGGTGTCTGGGAAGGCTGCATGAAGGAACTTTGCACTGAGCAGAGAGAGCACACGTGGAAGTTTATAGGGAGACCACATAAAAAAGATTGAAGTACTACTAGAAGAAGGAACAACATTGGCAAAGCCAGAAAGGCTCAGAATAAAACTTCATATCTTGGTGTCCACAATTCTGGGAAGTCAGGCAATCTTGTGAAGAGGCACTTGTACAGAAAGAGGCCAGGGCCTGCCGCTTCCTCTTTCTGCTTCTGTTTCCTAACAACGTCAGCATAAATAGGAAGCCTGAGAGGCTCGCTGACTGCCTCCAGGAGACACCACAGAAGGTCTGTCTGTCCCGGCACAAAGAGGGTACGTGTGGGCTTCGGGGCAGGCTGGAGGGTGGGGTCAGGAGCAGGGGTGTGAGGGAGTCTGGGATGGGAAGGACAGGGAGAGCCTGGGGGTGTCAAGTGAGCAAGTTTGCCCCAGGGACTTGGGAGGTTAGGGCTTGGCCTCTTAGAAAAACTTGAACCCAGACTCCTGGGCAGCCAGTGGGTGAGGAGACACAGCAGGGACCGACCTGCCTGGGTGTTGGGGGAAGGGCTTTGGGGGTCCAGTCCTCACCGCTGGATCCGACTGTCCTGTCAGCAGGGAAGATGCCTGGGGCAGTAGAGGGTTCAGGCCTAGGAGTCACACAGCTGTGTACCACTGTCTTTACTTTGTCACTAAGGCATCATTAAAGTGTTGGTGGCAGTGATAATATCCTGTCCTGGGCTTCTGTCTCACGTCTAGAACAAGTGAGTGTCGACAGTCCCTGACATCCTGGTTTAGAAAAAGTCTGTGTGTGCACGCACATGCACACACATTCATGTGCATGCACACATGTGTGGATGTCCACGGGGATGCAGAGATACTGGAGGCAGATGATGAAGCCAGGAACCTTGTTGTGCTCAGACCTAGATTGGTGTGGGTTGAGAAGCTCATGTCGGAAGATAAGCAGGGAGCTGGTTCCTTACTTACTTAGAGACATGTCTTCCCCCCTTCAAGAATGTTTTCTTTATGGTCGTACTCTGCCCTGACCACTGTCAATTAGTTGAGTTTGGGCCCGGCTGTGGATGCCTGCTACTGAAGTGAGTTGGCTAGGCGGTGGGTGTCTGGGGTTATTTTCGTCCAGGTGTGCACTTGCCCTGGGGATGGGAAGGCAGGTGTTTCTCTGGGTCCCCACTGAGATAAGAGCCTGTGGGGACTCGTCAGGCAGCCCACAGCAACAAGTTGCAAATGTGCAATGTTTAGTCTTTAGACGCTTCGCTGTTACATTTTTTTATAAACAGATTCTAATTTTCTCTGCTTATCATCTTCCTTGCTTGCTAATGGTTTTATAACAAGTAAAATCTGTCCTGCTAATTTTGGGTCACCCTTTTTTTCATTCATTAGTTTTATTTATGTTGTACAATGGCACCCCACTCCAGTACTCTTGCCTGGAAAATCCCATGGACACAGAAGCCTGGTAGGCTGTGGTCCATGGGGTCGCTAAGAGTCGGACACGACTGAGCGACTTCACTTTCACTTTTCCCTTTCATACACTGGAGAAGGAAATGGCAACCCACTCCAGTATTCTTGCCTGGAGAATCCCAGGGACGGGGGAGCCTGGTGGGCTGCTGTCTGTGGGGTCGCACAGAGTCGGACACGACTGAAGTGACTTAGCAATAGCAATATCTACTAACATCATATGATACTTCTTGAGTTCTTTAATGAATGTGTTTAATATTAAACGAGTGAATCCATGGATCTATGCTTTGCTAAAAATTTAAAAATTGGGAGTACGTAAAAGTGATTATACCATACATGTTGTCCTGTGGCTTAGTTTTCCACTTAGTATTACATTTTGGACAACATTCCATAATAAGATGTAGAGATTTGACTCATTAATTAGCCCTAAGAGATACATGACATTTATCAGTTTAGGTGTTAGCGAAAGAGCATGATGGGGTCTGGCTGCTTGCCATTCAAAAGCCAATAAGCAGGCCAGGTTGGTGGAAAGGAAAGTTTGCTTTATTTCAGATGCTGGCCACTGTGGTGGCAGGGCGCTATGGATGTCTGTCCAAAGGCCAACTCCCCACACTGGCAACCAGTGGGGCAAGAGCTTTTATAAACAGAAGGTGGGGATGGGGGCTACATACAGAAACAGCCCAATCAGCTCTGACAGTCATCTTCAAATTGGTCGTTGGTGATCTGACCAGTGTCATCATTATTGTTTTAGGTACAGTTAATCTTCAGTTCCGGGGTCCATTTGTTCCCATTTCTTTGAGGCCAATTCTCAGAATCGTGGCAGCTTATGTTGTGGGTACAGTCTGGTCGTCATGTAGTCAACTTCTACATCTTGGCGTCTTAGTATCTATAAGACAGCTCACAGGATATGGCTCAGAATATTATCTATAGCCCTTGAGAAAGCACTAAAGATCCTTGACTATGCTTAATGATTACATTATTATTATTTGGTCTCTTTTGACCATTTTCCTTTGTTTCTGTATTTCTCACTTTTCTGATTAAACTTATTCTTTGACTAAAGTTTTCCACAGACAAAAGGCAAGAGGAGGACATGGTGGGGTAGAGGGTGGGCAAGGACCAGGGGGTCCTGCTCCATTTCGTAGGTACACCACAATTTACCCGATCCTATGTTGTTAGACACTTAGATGGTTTCCAGTTTTCCACACCTGTGAAAGTGTTCCTACAGCCCAGATTCCTAGACGCAGGATTGCTGGGCAAGAGACTGCACATTTAAAATAATAATAGATATTGTCAAACCATCCTCAAAGTAGCTGAACTAACATACACCCCATGACAGTGCATAAAAAGGCTGGTTTCTCTTTAAGGGAACAGTCCATCTTTTAATTGTGTTCAGTGTAATGGATGAAAATTATCTGGTTCTCACTTGGATTTTTCCTTTCCCTGGTGATAGGTGAAGTTGTGCATCTTCCATGTGTTGAAAGGCCATTTGGATTCTGTTTGTAATGTGCATGGAAATGTCCTTTACATTTCTCAGTGGGTTGGTTGTCTTTTATGTATTGAGTATTAATACATTTGGAGCATTTTAGGAGTGTTCATTTATCACGTGTATGAACCATTTATTGACATATGTTGAAAATATGTCTCTCAGATTACCACTCTATTTTTTTCTTGGTGTGTTTAAAGATACCTTGCATTTTATAAAAATGTATTCATTGCTTTTAAGTCAAATCTGTCATTATTTTGTATTTCAGGCTTTCTGGATTCAGTGTCTTATTCAATCCCTGAGATTAAAGAAATATTTTAGAGTTTTTATCATTTTTAGCTTTGACATTTAAATCTTTAATCCATTTAGAATTTGGAGGTGTAGGTAATAAGTAAAGTAATCATCTAGCTTTTAAAAAAATGATTAGCTGGTTGTCTCAATATAATTAATTTTGAGTGTGCAAACCATGTGTTCTCTGTGATTTGAAATTCTATTATTACTTCCAATTCCTAAGTAGTTCTTTTCTTTAACATTTTCTGTTCCATCTGTCTACTATTATATTAATTGTTTTTCTAACCAATAGAGCACGTCCCTCAGTTGGATTTGTTATAATCTAGAATCAGTTTGTTAAGCCAGTTGAAAATCTTTCTGGAGTCTTAATTTGGATTGTCTCGAATTTAGAGATTACTTGGGGGAAGACTGATCTCGAAATAGGGGTCATAACAACAGCAGGCAGCCTTCTACTTTAAAGCAGAGGGTACGGACATTTCCTGTTGACTCTAATGTTACTGTAGTTTTCTAGTACATACCCAGAAATGCCAACATTCTTTTCAATTCCTCATTTGCCAAGGTTTATTTCTTTGTTTCATCAGGAATGGCTTTTGTATTATCAAATATTTAAAGGCATCTGTCAAGATAAGCTTATCTTTTTCTCCTTTTAATCTGTGTGTTGATCTATTTCTATTAAACACAAATAGAGTTGATGCATTGTTCTTTTTAAAATCTTCATCAGGTTGTCCTATGAAATTGTTTTTGTCTGGAGTGAATTTGTGCCTTTTTTTCCCTTTTCCAATTGCTATTTTTATCATTAAATTTCTGCATGAGTTTGAGAATTTTGGTGAGCATGTTTATTTTATTTTGAGTGAGAAGGCATTTGGTTTTTCTCTCCTCTTCCTCCCTCTCCCTCCTTCTCCTTTCCCTCATCTTGTCATCTTCTGGTTTCCATGCTTAATCCTCACTCATAGTGATCTTAAACCCTTACATTTTAAACACACATATTTATATTTAACTTATATTTTCCATCAGCATTTGGGCTTACTCAGAATATATACACTCCTCCAAAACAAGGCAAGATCCTTAACAGGCTTTTGGTTCATCTCTGCTTTTTACCTGTAACCTCACAGCCAACACTTGTGTTAAAATGATCTCAGTTTTACTTCGATATTGTTACTGTGTATTTATTTGTTTTTACTTTGAAATGTGGAGTTGCTCAGTCGTGTCCGACTCTTTGCTACCCCATGGACTGTAGCCTACCACATGCCTCTATCCATGGGATTTTCCAGGCGAGAGTACTGGAGTGGGTTGCCATTTCCTTCTCCAGAGGTTCTTCCTGACCCAGGGATTGACCCCGGGTCTCTCGCATTGTAGGCAGACGCTTTCCCGTATAAGCCACCAGAGAAGTCAGTAACAATATTTCTTTACTTAACAGTAAGTTCTATTGGTTTCTCATAACTAATTCCAGTATCATATGCTATCTCTTTTTCTTGGAACTTTTTTTTTTTCTGAAATACATGCTAGAGTAATTTTCTTTAAAAAGATCTGGAAAGCTTTTTTTATCCTTACATTTCCAAAATATTGTGATTTTTTTCCCCCTTGAACTTCAAAGTAAGCTAGACTTTTTATATTTCTAGGTTCAAACATATTTTCCTCTCAGTATTTTCAAGACATTACTATCTATTTAGAGTCCTGTGTTACTTATTAGAGGACCTTGCAAACCCAATCTTTTGTCGCTGAAAATAACTTGTTTGTTTACTTCTGGAAGCTTCTAGGATTACCTTTTTACTCTTTGATGACCAAAAGCTTATTAGCATATGACTGAATACAGGGCTATTAAAAATGAATCTTGCTTTTAACTTAGTAGATTATTGCCTGATTTTAAAGCCCTGTGAATTTTTCTTCTATTTGCAGTTGTATCTCTTTGGTTGCACATGGAAAAACCCCAAATAACAGTAGCATAATACTATATAAGTTTATTTTTTTCCTCACATAAAAGATGTCCAGAGGTAAGCAGTCTCAGACTGTATGGTTGGTCCACAGCGAGAAGAGGGATCGAGGTTCCTCTTTTTCTGTTGCATATGACTTCTACACTCAAGAGAACCTTATAATTCAAAATGACTGCTGGAACTCCAGCCATCACTGCAAACTGGAGGAAGGAAAAAACAAAAATAGATTCCTCCTACCTGAGCCACTTCCTTTAAGCAACTTTTTTTGAAAGGCACACCCAATGATTCTACTCACATCTTCTTGGACAACATTTAGTCATATGACCACACCTAGCAATAGGAGAGTGTAAGAAATAAGATCTTTTATTCTGTACAGCAATAAACCTAGGTAAAACCTAACCTTTTGTTACCAAGGGGAAAGGGGACAGCTAGGTAACCGACACTGTCTGCCGTACCTGCCCTCAGTTCTCTGTCTTCTGCTTCTAGATGTTGGAACTCTTGAATTTCTTTCCTAGGCGTCAATTTTTCTCTAAGACTTTCCATTTCCTAGCCTATTCGCTGTCTTCAGTATCTACCTTTGTAACATGACAGTTTATAGTGTTAATTCTGATTTGGCCCATTATTGAGTTATGGTGTTTGTTTGTTTGTTTGTTTTATGGATTTCTTCAATAAAACTTCAGTAAAATTTCAATTACCTTCAAATGCTAAGAACTCCATTTATTTGTTCTTCGCATAGCAATCTGTTCTTAAATGGCCATGATTTCTCAAATCTCCCTGAGCATGCTGCTTAAGATGTTTTAATATTTTGTTTTGTTTTTGCACAGATATGTGTGCATATATGTAGAAGTATCTGTTGGCTCAGTATATGTCAGAATAGAGATTTACAATACCAATAATTGGGAAACACTATGCCACTCACTATTATGACTGGTTAAGAGCACAAATTCTAAAGCCAGTCTCCTGTGCTACAGTCTTAGCCTGTTCCTTTCTGCTGTATCATCATGGACCTATACCAGTTTCCTCATCTACAAAGTGGAGATTTTAACCTACACATTGATGTATTAATATCTGTAAAGCCTTTTGAACAGTGGCCAGATGATGGTAAATGTTTTGAAATTGTTAGCCACTAATACGAATTCTCTGCATGTAGCTGTCTTTTATGCTTGTGTCCTTGGACGTCATTAATTTGCTTGAACTATTTATAGCATAAAGGTAGTCGTTTGTTCTCCATACTTCTGGCACAAACATTTATTTTGCACTTTGTCCTTTGCTTTGTGGCTCAGTTATTTTTATAAAATACTGAAGTGTTCACTTTTATGCACTTTTATTTGTCAGCCTTTGTCTTTGATTTCTTCTAGTGCTTTGAAGCTTAAATAGTTCAAAGATATTCACTTGTACAATTTGCAAGTTTCATAGGATTTAACTGCCTATATTTAAATTTTTCATTGATTTGATACATGGGGAATGGTGTAAGGTAGGGATTTAGGCTGATATGTTTTGTGTTGTTATTCAATTGTCTCAACACTTTTTATTATTCCGTCACTTAATACTGATTTGTGGTTCCTCTTCATATAGTACATTCTCTGGTGAAATACAGTTCATCTGATCAGTATGTCCACTGATTTGTTTTGCGTGTGTGCGCATGTGTGTACGTGTGTGAAAATCCATTACTTTACTTATCAGGTCTTTATAATAAATTTTGCTATTGAGTGGAAACTCATTATTTTATTGAGCTATAGTTGATTTACAATATTTAGTAGGTTTCAGTAAAGCAAAGTGATTTGGTTATACATATATATATCTGTATTTGTTTTACTTTTGATTCTTTCCCATTATAGTTTATTATAAACATAGTTTATTTATAATAGTTTATTATTGAATATAGTTCCCTGTGCTGTACAGTTAGTCCTTGTTGTTAATCTATTTTATATATGGTAGCGTGCATCTGTTAACCCCATATTCCCAATTTACCCCTCCCCACTTCCCGTTTGGTAACCAAAAGTTTGTTTTCTATGAGTGCTTACTCACTCAGTCGTGTCTAACTCTTTGCAATCCTATGGACTTCCCACCAGGTGCCTCTGTCCATGGAATTTTTCAGGCAAGAATACTGAAGTGGGTTTTCATTTCCTCCTCCAGGCGATCTTCCCAACACAGGGATCAAACCGGTGTCTCCTGTGTCTCCTGTATTGCAGGCAGATTCTTTAACTGCTGAGCCATCGAGGAAGACCCATTTTTCTATGAGACTTCTTAGTTTTTAAAGTCTTATTAACTGTCCTCACACATATTTTTTCCCTTGTGAATTCCTTCCAAAAAGAAAGAAAATCTTGTTAAGTTTTGATTAGAGTTGTGTTAAACTTATAACTGACTTTCAGAAGAATTGACCTCTTTACATGTGAGGAATTTGCATTTGTGCTAAGACCCAAAGAGAAGCTCTGAGTTTTTAGCTGAGTTCCAGGTAGGCAGAGCAAGCTGCACCGGCTCAGGCAGACTCTCCTTTGCCTGCCAAGGCACTGCTGCCCTGAAGGAGCTAAAATACTCTCCCCCAGCCCCAGACAAACCCACTCTTCCTTCCCAGGCATTTCTTGAACTAACCACCCCACAAACATCATCAAGTTTGGTTCTCCCTCATGATCTCATGTGAGATACGTCGGATTGGGCCCAGTTTACAGATTTAGTGAGCAAGGTTCAGAGAGCACTGATAAGTCAGCCCAGGCCACCAGCACAGGAGGGACAGGGCCTGTGTTGAAAGTCAGTTTGGCTGAGCCTAGAGCTGTGCTTTTCCCAGCAACAGAGCTTCTGGTATATGTGTCTGCAGCTTGAGTGAAGTTTTCGACAATCTTACAGACAGAAAAGGAGTCATGGTTCTCTCTGTTCTACTTTCCTGGTACTTCCCGGGGGCTGGATGAAATGAAACGAGGAAATCCCCAACCTTCTGCAGAGAAAAAGGGAACCGGCATTTCAAGGGGTAGTGTGGGAGGAATGAGGTAAATGGAACAGGGTAGGGAGAGCACCAGTCTCGTGTGTGTGTGTGTGTGTGTGTGTGTGTGTGTGTTGAGGGTGTGTGCACACGCTCACTCACCCCAACTCCCAGTGACTCCCCTGGGTCAGTATCTGGTGGGGGTAAAAATCAAATACCAGGCTTCCCTCTTGGATTCTCTCATCACCAGGGCAGTGTGACCCAGTGGGAACCCACATCTGCAGAGGCCACTAAGTGCATCTCCTTCACGGTCACATCCCGGGCACTGAGCTGAGGAGCAGAGACGGTCCCAAGGGCCAGGCTGAGGCAGCAGTAGGGCTGCAGGCAGGCAGCAAGGCCACTCCTGGGTCTGCCTTACCACGTGGGCCGAGTCCCATGGGCTGACGCTTCCTTCCGCAGGCCTGGAGGAGGCAGGATCCCAGAGAGAGGAGGATTTCCAAGAACCAAAGACATGGATCTAGCCCAGCCTCCAGCAGGGGAGGAACACAAGACTCCAGGACAGTGAGGAACCCACACCTTGCCCAGACCTGGACCCACCCAAGCGGGCCACCTGTTCTCCTGAGCTGAATCACGAGATGACACTGACCCGGGGGCTGCTCCCCCTGGCTCTGCTGGCGCTCTGCTGGGGACTCAGCATAACAGGGGCTGAAGGTGAGCCGGATCACCCCTCCCTCTCCGTGTCCCCCTCCTCACTGCTGGGCCACAGAACCCAGACCCCCAGCCCTCTCTCCACCCCCACCATCTCTTCTCTCTCCTGATTTTCCCTGGAGGCCTCCCTTCCCTCCCCCCACACTCCCGCTCATTCTTCTCTGGCCTCCTGTAAGGACCCTCTCTGGTTGTGTGGCTTCTCTGTCCACATTTCCCAGTGTGGCATTCCAGACCTCTAATCTCCCGGCTGGCCATTCCAGTCCTTTGTCTGACCTTCTGTCCCCCCAGACACTCAGCACCCGGAGGTCTTGACCAGTTCCCACCTCTGTACCTTTGCTCCTAGGGACCCTCAGCCTGGGCGGGGAGGTATCTCCTCTTGCCTCAAGGCCCTGTTGAGACCCCCCCACACCGGGCTCCTCAGATCAGTGACCACCCTCCCCAAGGGTTCCTGGAGAACTCAGCTCCCCTGATAACCCTGGGAACCACACTCCACTTTCCAAGCATCAGGCCCAGTGGGGCCTGATCCAAGAGCAGGAAGGGGAGGTCCCAGAGTAGAGCCCTTAGGGGTGGGTTTGTGCCTCTGTTCCCAGGCTGCACCCACCCAGGGGCCCAGGGGCAGGGCCTGTGTCTGATGCATGTCCCCACCTGTAGTGGGAGGGTCTCTCTTCCTCCAGGAGCAGGGCAAGGCAGAGGCTCAGGACATATGCTCTGAATCAACTAGAATATTGTGTTTCTCCCCAGACAGGAGGGTCCACAGCTGACTCCCTTACACCTGCACACCTGCAGAGACAGCCCCCCCTGCTCCCGCCAAGGCCTCTGGGGACACTCTACCTGGGCTCTAGGAGCCTGTACAGGACTCTGGGAGACTTCTCCGCAGTGCTATGCACCCAGGAGGGGCTGCAAGGGGTGGTGACAAGGGACATCTGAGCGGGAAGCTGTGACCCTCTTTCTGCTTCCCTCCCTGGCAGGGACTGTCCCACTGCAGACCCTGCGCTGCCATAATGACTACACCAGCCGGATCATCTGCAGGTGGGCGGATACCCAAGATGCCCAGCGACTGGTCAACGTGACCCTCTACCGCAGGCTCAAGGAGTGAGTGAGGCAGGGCTCAGGGTTGGAGGGAAGCAAGGGGTGCTGCTGTGTGGGCAGTGCCAGGGGTTCGGGGCTGGACAGAAGGTAGGGACAAGAGATCCCTGCCTAGGAGTTCCTGCCCCATCAGGCGGCCTGCCGGGCCCAGGGGCTTGTGTCTGATGTCTGCTTTGGGGGAAGAGCCTCCGATGTTAATATTGTTGATGATGGTGATAATCTCTTATTTTGTCACAATTGAACAAAATCAGTCGGCAGAAGTCAATTTTGGTTCATCCTCCTTATGAAGTGGGCAGGACAGGGACATGATGTCCAATTCACAGATGGAGAAACTGAGGCTGCAGAGGTGAGGTCCCTCTCCCTGGCCACACAGTGAGGTCAAGGCCTGAGCAGGACCAATGTCCTGTGTCCAGCCTGCAAGGCTAAGCTCCATGTCTCCCCCAGGCCCTGCTCCCTCCAGAGTGGGGGCTTCTCCTCTCTCCTCACCTAGTCTCCAGGGCATAGCCCATTTGGGAAGGTGCTCCCACCATTCTGGGATCCGGTGAGAGTCTAACTCACCATAATGGAAGTAATTAAACAGTGGGCATCACAGAGTCTGGGGAGACCCCTGACAGCCTCCCCTAAGAAGAAGGGCTCTCATTCTACAGCATCAGCGCCCTTGCACTCTCTCCCCTGCTCTCCCCAGAGCCTCCATTCTCCTTGTCCACTGCCTCAACCTCCACCCTCAGCTGTGAATCTTTCACTCTCTCCTGCTCTCCCCAGAGCCACTGTCCTCCTTGTCCACTGCCCTGACCTCCACCATCAGCTGTGGCCTGCCTCCTCCTGCACTGGGACAGCAGACACCCCCAGAAGAGAAGCTTCCCAGCACCTCCCCCCACCATGGCCTGCCACCTCCCTGGGTACTCCCTGCAGTGATTACCTGTCCCAGGCCTGTCTGAGGCCAGAGCCAGGGTTCCACCTGGTCTTGCTGCTCAAGGACATCACTGCCATCACAATCTCCACTGTCCCCATGCTGTAGAGGGACACTGTCCCGGGATCCACTTACAGATGCCAACCAGACTGCAGCTCAGGGCCTCCCGAGTCTGGTCTCCTAGCCTGGCTGTCCATTCTCTGCTTCGCTCTGAGGGAACCTCCTCTAAAGAGTGGTCGGGAGCCCTGTTTCCAGTGCCTCTCAGTTATTTTCTCCAGAGCCCACTCTCCCAGGACTCTGCTGCCCCCAGCAGGCCATCTAAACTGCTCCCACTGGAGTCAGTGATGCCCACTTGGTGTAAATCAGTGGTTAGTCCTGGCCTTCTCCCCACACACCCACAGGCAGCACCTGACAAGGACTGGCTGGGCCTAAGCACGAGGTCCCACTGTGGCACCTCCCTCCCTGACCCTGGCCAGCACCCGGGCCCTTCTCCATGTCCCCCTGGCCCGCCCTTTTATGTCTCCTAGTCTGTTCCCTACTCCAAAGGGGACGATGTCCCAGGGCTCTTGAACCTCCATCTTCTTGCATCAGGATCCAGCGGCAGAGATCCAGCCCCAGACTATGGCTCTGACCCAGACACACTCTCTCCAGCCCGGACCTTTCCCCAAGTTCCAGAACCATAGGTGCACTTGCCTCTCCACTTTGTTCCTTATAGTCTTTAAGTGTCCTAAACAAGTTCCTGCTCTGCCTCCCAAAGACAGCCCCTGTGCTAGATTCCCATCTCAGTTCACTAAAGGGGAGCTTCCAAGGGCTCAAGCCAGACAAATGGGGGCAGTCTTTTATTTTTTGCTTTTCAGTCTCCTTTCTCTCCTTTCCTTCTCCACCGCAGCATCCAATCCATCAGCAAATGCGATCGACTTCATCTTCAAATAGAAAGTGAATCTGGCTAACACCTTGATTCAAACCACTTTTTATCACTGAGATAGTCCAGATGCCTCCTAACTTGTCCCTCTGCTTCCAGGATTGCCGCCCCCCCCAACTCAATCTATCCACAGCTCAGCAGCCACAGGAATCCTTTCAAAGTGTGTGTCAAAACATCACTCCTTTGCTCATAACTCTCAATTTTCCTCACTGCCAGTGAATTCAAAATTCCTTACATTCCTTTCAAGCACTGACTTTCTGTAACCTCCCTCTACTAGGCTCTTGGACCTCTCACCCTCACATCTCTACTCTGCACGCACTGTTAATTGCCTAGTCATACAACATTCCAAACCTATGTCTACCCCCGGGACCTTTGCACTTGCTGTTCCCTTTCCTTGAAATCCTCTTTCCGGCTCCCTCCCTGATCTTCAAGTTTCTGCTCAGCTGTCACCTTCTCCAAGAGACCTTCCCTGCCTCCTTTATTTCAAATTGTATCCCCAGGCCAGCCCTTCTGGCCTGCTCATACCTCTTTCCTTCCTGACTTGTCTATGTACAATTTCCTCCATTTGACATGTGACATCATTCCTTCATTGTTTTGTGTATGTCTGCCTCTATTAGGATGTCTGCACTGTAGACAGGAATTTGCATGTGTTTTGTTTCCTGCCAGGCTCCCTGGTACTAAACAAAGCCTTATACGTAGGAACCGCCCGTTAATGTTTGTGAGTGAGTGATTCTTCTCTCTGGGCTAACCTTGTCCTCTCCTGGCAGGGACCATCCACAGCGAGTGTCCTGCAATCTTAGTGACGACAAGCCCTGGTTAAACAGCCTTTGTCCTGGCTGTGTACCCAGAAAATGTGTTATTCCTTACCGAAACTTTGTCCTTGCCGACTATGACTACTTCTCATTCCGACCGGACCAGCCTCTGGTCACTGAGCTCACCGTTAATCTGAGCCAGCATGGTAAGGCCTGGGGTCCCTGGCCAAGGGTAGTCCCCTGTGAGGACAGGGAACCCTGGAGTGTCCATGAGCTCCTGGCCTACTTGGGGAGGAAGATGTGGAAACATCTAATCCTCCAGGGTTGTAAGGACCATACAAAGGGTGTGGTGGGCCAGGAAAAGGAACAAGGGATTCTGCCTTGGGGAGGGACCCAAAAAGTTTCCAGAGGAGGATACACGTCTGCTGGGTACTGAGAGGTGCAGGGTGACCCTGGGCAGAGGAACTAATAAAGTGTGGACTGAAGAGGGAGGTACAGGAATCACAGTGCCCTCTACTGGGAAGGAGGCCACACAGGCCACCTCATGGGCAGTGGGGACAGAAGGAAGCTCCCTTTGGAGTTTAATTTGAGCACCTTTTATGGAGCTTATGTTCTGAGGCCTAGGAATCTGCACAGCTTCATTCATGTTCACACTGAATCCCCACGATTTAGCAGAGGGCAGTCTGAGGTCCATGGAGAAGAGGAGTCTGTCCAAGGTCACTCAGCCAGTGGGAGCAGTGCCTGGCCTAGGACCCAGGCCTGTCCACACATGGGCCACAGAGGGCCTTCACCTCCTGCACAGTCATCCAGCCCTTTAGGGACCCTTTCCTTCCTGTCCCTCCAGTGCAGGCCCCCACACCCAAGGACCTCAACATCACTGCTACCAGGGAGAGTTTCCTGCTGTCCTGGAGTATAGCCCATGAGGGTTTCCAGAGCCACTGGCTGTCCAGCCTGGAGTTTGAAGTGGTCTACAAGCGACTTCAGGACTCCTGGGAGGTAGGGACCCCACCAACTGTGCCCCAAACCCACAGGTACCCAGCCCAGCCGGCCCTGCTCCAACAGCCCCTCTCCCTTCCAGGATGCCCACATCACCTACTCCAAGTCCCCCCAGGCCATCCTGGGGCTAAAGCACCTCCTGCCCAGCAGCACCTACGTGGCCCGAGTGCGCACCAGGCTGGCTCCAGGCTCGGGGCTCTCAGGAAGACCCAGCCAGTGGAGCCAGGAGGTTTCCTGGAACTCCCAGCCAGGTAACAGAATTGGGACAATGCTCCCTTGTGGAGAGGAGAGCTCATTACAGCTCCAGGATGGGAGCCCAGTGTCCACACGACAGGATCCTCGGGTGCTCTGTGTTCAGAGTGGCTTCCTTGGGCCCACCCCATCCCTACTGTGACTCTGCAGAGGCAGTGGCTGCATCTGACTCACCCCCAGGCCCCAGTTTGCTGTCCACGTTCTGTGGAGGAATAATTACAATTTAATCACAATGGCATATGGGCAGCTGTGTTTTCCTGAGAGCTGCATGACATGTGGACACACCAACATGACGGTGTTATTTAATAAATCCCCGAACCCCGAGGCTGAGATGTCCTCCCCATTTTGCACAGGGGGTGTGAAGTTTCACAGAATTCACCCTCTGACCTGAGGTCACACGGCTGGCAGGTCAGGCTGAGTTTAACCCCTGACGTTTTTGGCCCCACAGTCTCTCTGTGACGAGTCTCATGGTAGGTCCACTGAAGGCTAGGGAATGAACGAATGAGGACCGAAGGAGGGTTTGTTCTCCCTCCCAGGGGATGAGGCCCAGCCTCAGAACCTCCAGTGCTTCTTTGACGGGGCCGCCCTGCTCACCTGCACCTGGGAAGTGAGGTCCGAGGTAACCCACTCCGTCTCCTTCACCCTCTTCTACAAGACCGGCCCCAATGCACGGTGAGTGTCCCTTGCCTCTGTCCCCTCCCCTCCTCTAAGCCTCACCCTCTCCAGGCCTCCTTCTGCCCCCGGAGCCAGCAGAAGCCACAGCTCCTCCTGAGATCTCACCCCTTACATGGCCCTGCCTCCCCCTGCCCTGACCTCTGCCGTGATCCTCAGGGAGGAAGAATGCTCACCCGTGCAGAAGGAGACTGGCAGCCCCTACATCCAGCACCGATGCCAGATTCCGGTGCCCGACCCCAGGAACTACAGCCAGTACATCATCTCCGTTCGACCAAAGATGGAAGAGAAACTTATAAAGAGCTCAGACAACAGTGAGTTTACCCCTAGCCCTCTGTGTGGAGCATCTTCCAACAGCACTGTTTCATTCCTCATGGTCCAGACTTCATGTGTATCAATTTCAATGAAATAGCCCAGGGAGCCAAATGGAACAAAAATGATTCCAGTCTATTCTGGAAGTTCTCAAGAAGCAATAATGCAACAATGACAAATAACATAAAGGAAGATGCAGTTGATATTCCTCAAGGGTATCAGTATTAAAAAACCTTTGATCTCAGTCGTTTAGCTCTATCTTCCCTGGTGGCTCAGACGGTAAAGAATCTGCCTGCAAGGCAGGAAACTCCGGTTCAATCCCTGTGTTGGGAAAATCTCCTGGAATGTCCACTCACTCCAGTATTCTTGCCAGGAGAATTCCATGGACAGAGAAGCCTGGCTGGCTATAGTATATGAGGTCACAAAGAGTCAGACACGACTGAGTGACTAACACTTTCACTTTATTTTCCCCTCCAACTTCTCAGTTGCTCGAAAGTTCCACGACCTCCTGCTCTTTCCACCGATTTTTTCCGTTTCTTTCCCAGACTGGATTTTTCTTTTTTAGGTTTCCAAAGTCTCCCCAGACTGATACTTTCAGTGTTCATAATAATTCATCTGTGATTTACTTCTTCAGTTGGATACTAGGGGTGCATGCAAATGGACTGTGGTTCCTTGAAGGTTAAGTTCGCGGGTTCCTGTTACATAGCGAGGACCTCATGCAGAGGAAACTCCTGCATTGCTTCTAGACGATCAAGTTCTTCTTCCCAATCTCTAGTGTGTGTCAGGGACAGAAGCCGATTTGTCTTAGTTACCTGGGTTTAAATCCACTACTTATTGTTTGGGATCTTCTAGACTGCAATCTTTGTCTCTATCACTTGTTAGCTGCCTGTCCTTGGAAAGTTACCTAATCACTCTGGGGCTCAATTATTTGTCTGAAAAGTGGACAGATCAAAAGTACTTACTACATCCAGCTGTTGTTATAATTGAGTGAAATTATTCATGTAAATTTCACATGTATAATAATGCTTAGAACAGTGTCAATACTCTAGATGAGAATAAATTAATAGTACATTTATTTCTATTTAAATACTAGGGGTAACCCACACTTTTGGTCACCTCACTACAAATCAAGTGTGTACTAACATCTCCCAAGAGAAGGGCATTTCAGGTCAAAATAGATGACATGGTGAAGTGGGAGTGCAAAGACCCTAACAAGGGTGGGACCTGGGGTCTTGGGTCAATGGAGAGAGCACCTGTGATGAGCATGGAACACAAGAAATGTTCCACTGGCGGAATATTAGAAACAATATTCCTTAAAAGTTTTCCTCCCTCCAGTCCAGATGGCTCCCCCAACCCTCAATGTGACCAAGGGCAGAGATGGCTACATCCTGCACTGGAAAGAAGAAAAAATGAGCTACTCACACATAGCTTGCATGTTCCAGGTCCAGTACAAGAAAGAAGAAGCCTCATGGGAGGTGAGGGCCTGTGCCCAGGGAGGGGCCTGGAAGGGAGGAGGGGGCAGAGAGACAACACTTGGGAAAATGCCACCTGCCAGATGCCTGGCTCCCAGCATGTGACCAGTCACAGAGAGCCACTGGGACTTGGTGGTCATTCCTTCTGAGCAGTCTCATTGTCCCTTCCTTTGGTGAAGGAACTGAGACTCACAGAGATGATGTGAACTTGGCCAAAATGTACACGAGACCCTGAGTTGCAAAGGGGGCATAGACATCAGGAGGGGAAGGGCTGAGAGGCAGCTGGAGGACAGGTTTTCAAAAGTCATAATAAGGTGACACTTCTTCATAAGAATCTCATCCAGAATGCAAATGTGCAGATGCTAAGAGCAGATCAGCTCCTTGGGAGGCTGGCAGGGCCCCAGCCCAGGGCTCAGTATCTGGCCCCAGCCTCCGGGCAGCCCTTGGGGCCTGTGGACAGAACCTTGGGCTCCACAGAGGTCAGATCAGAAACCTCAGATCCAGCCCCAGAACTTTTGGCTGGAAATGGGGAAACTGAAGCCAGGAGGGAGTGGGTTAGTGGTGGAGCTGGGAGTGGTCCTTGGGTTCCTGAACATCTGTATGATGGTCCAGGGTTCAGTCATCCTGCACCACACTCCAGGGGAGGCCATATCTGGGGTCCAGGCTACCCCAAGGCGAGCTGGGAGGGTGAGGGGGGACATGGTGACTCCTCAGGGTTTCTGCACCCTGGTGTTGTCATGTGTGCCAGGAGTTCAGTACAAGAGGTGCTCCCTGGTCCTGTCCCTCTGGAGTGTGGTCTTCCGTGGTGGGGGTGATGCTGCTCAGATTTGGGGATGTGACTGCAAGCTGGGAACTGATGGGTAACAGGAAGGCTGAGGTGCTGAGGTGGGAGGGCTCTGTAGCTGTGCCCACGCGCCCCAGACCTCAGCACTTCTGCTCACACACCTGCCTTTGCAGGACACCAAGACAGAGGACTTCCAGAATGCCCACACCATGTCCCTGCCACCTCTGGAGCCCGCCAGCAGGTACCAGGCCAGAGTGAGAGTCAAACCCGACCCAGGCAACTACAATGGGATCTGGAGCGAGTGGAGTGAGGCAAGGTCCTGGGACACCGATTGGGGTAGGTCTGCCATGCACCCCTCACCCCTCCTGGCACAGCCTTGCTGGGCAGAGGACAGGGAGGATATGAACACAGAGACGTAACCCCACCCCAGGATAGCATCCTTCCCTCCCAGGCATCATTAAGGATTAGAAACTTACACTTCCTGGTGTGCAACACAGACTGTGGATAAGGTCTCCAGAGGACAGAGGAGAGAGCACTTCTCACCAACAGGTCTCCCTCCGACTGAACCTTAGCCTTCTATTAATATGGCCCAGGCTTCCATTGGCTTCCCAGGTGGAGCAATGGTAAAGAATCCGCCTCTCCTACCAATGCAGGAGACACAAGAGATACGGGTTTGATCCCTGGCTCAGGAAGATCTCCTGGAATAGAAAGTAACAATTTGCTCCAGTATTCTTGCCTAGGAAATTCCATGGACAGAGGAGCCTGGCAGGCTACAGTCAATGGGTTCACACAGAGTCAGACATGACTGAGCACACACACACACACACACACACACACACGCATTCTTTCATTAGCCTTTGCGAAAGCTACTACCCAGGGACCACTCAGCCTGAGTAACTATGAACTGGGGCCTGAGATTGGAAAGCTTTGGTTTGACTTCTCAATCTTCTACTTTTGTTAATCTCATTTATCTAACACCATCACCATGGTGGCCACCAGGATACAAGTATAGGACAAGGTCCAGAAGGTGGCTGCAGAAAAAGGACAAAGTGTTTGCAACAATGTCCTCAGTCCCAGCCAACCGTCAGGGAAAGAGCCCCAGAGAGAGGACCCCAACCAAGCAGAAAGGAGAACTGGGCCACAGGACCTAAGGGAAAGAGATCAGGGGAGTTCTGGAGGGGCCCAGCCAGTAAGGGGCTTAAGCCCAAGTGGACAGTTGAGAGAGTCTGATGGGCCTTTGCACCTTCTGGTTCCTCCACCATCACCCCTTTCTCCATCTCTGCCTCTCCTGTTGTCCCTGTTCTTGATGACCACCTTATATGCTGCCTCCTTCAGGAGGTCCCCTGTGATTTCCTTTGGCTACAGTTGCTGCCCTCTGACAGCAACTCCTGCTACTGGCCTGTATCTAACCCTCTGTGTCCTCCCACCAAGCCAACATTATGGGTGGCTCAGACAAAGGCCCCCTTCTTCTTAGTCAGTTTCTGGCCTCCTCTCCCCCTCTGTACCCCAAAGAAACAGCTGTACCCCACCTTCTGAGTCTCCAGCCCTTTCCCTCCCTGAATGCTAATAATCATTTTTCCTTCCTGGCTTCCTGAAGTGCTGCCCATGTGGGTCCTAGCCCTCATCCTGGTCATCAGCACCTTAATCCTGCTTCCAGTCCTGCACTTCTGTGGTGTCTATGGGTACAGGTAAGGGGACTCCAAGACGGGGGAGAGTGTTATCCAGGGCCCCAGAGGATGCCAGGGTCACTGTTTGTCACAGCCCTGTCACCAACTCCCAGTGGGGTCTTGGACAAATCTGAGCTCTCCCTGGGCTTCAGTTTCACCTCCGTACATGAGCACAGGCAGCTGCCCTGAGGTCTTGGGCAGCGGTCACCTCTTTGCTGTCTTTCCAGGCTGAATCGGAAATGGGAGGAGAAAATTCCCAACCCCAGCAAGAGCCACCTGTTCCAGGTAGGAGCTGGCTGTGAGGGCAGCAGAGGTGCGGGGGCTCGCATGCTCCTGCACCCATGTCCCCATGCCCGTGTCCTGCTCCCCTTCCTGTGGGTTTTGAGTGGGGCTGGGGGTGCAGGTGGCTAGAGAAGGGATTGGGAAGCTCTAAGAGCCAGGCCAGCCCCATAAGCCCAGCTCTGAGACCCTCTGGTCTCCCCCGTCGCTCAGGGTGCCCTGCCGGCAGGGACTCACCTGGGACAGGAGGGAGGTTTGGTGTAGTGGGGCTGGTCCCTGGGAGGCTCCAGGAGAGGCATAGTCACATCAAGGTCAGGTGGATGGTGGGAGGCAGAGTGGCTTTCCGAGGACAGGACAGCAGAGCTCAGCGCTAAGGGGTGCAGGGTGGTGGCAGGTGGGAGAGGCCACGGCAGGCAGAAGGCATGTGGGAGGTGGAGATGAGGCTCCTTTGAGAAGGGAATTGAGTGGGGAGGGTGGTGAGTCTGGGGCATATCGTGGGAGGCTGAGAGGACCCTGGAGAACAGGAGCCCTTTGGTCAATACACGGGACCAGAGCTGCCTTGGGAGGGTCTCATGGCCGGTGCAAAGGGGACTGGGAGGAACACGAAGCAGGGACAATCCAGAGAGTGTCCTCAGGCGACCCGGGACCCCGGCAAGGTCCCAGCCCCCTCTGGCCTCGTCTCCCTGGTGTCAGGAGGCCTTCCTGCTGGTGCTGAGAATCTGCCTCGTCTGGGGGCTCCTGAATCTCCACCACCCTCAAGGCCTTCCCTCCATCTGCACCTTCTGGAGCACCCTGACTCCCAAAGATACACATGCCGTTTCTCTTCCCAGAACGGGAGCGCCGGACTCCGGCTGCCAGACAGCATGGTCACCCTGGGCAGTGGGAGCCGCCCACACAAGGGGCCGTGGGGCAGCAGCTGCCCTCAGCTGGAGGGGTGAGTGTTGGGCAGGGGATCCCTGGGCAGTGGGAGGGTGGCCGCCTCCTGCACACCAGAGGTTTGGAGGAGGTGGCCTGGGTCTGGGCCTCAGTTTGAAGAGATCCATGGAGGCTGGTGGCGCTAAAGCAAGAGGCGTCCTGGGTTAGTGAGGGTCAGACCTCAGACATGACCGGAGGCAGGAGACTGAAGCAGATGACCTCCCTTCACCCTGCTGCCCAGGGAGACCCCACACTGCCTTGGCCCCACTGGGTGGCAGAGGCTCTGTGAACCTTCATGACCTCAGCATCTGAGCCACCAGCTTGCCACTAACCCTCATGCGGGAGATGATTGAGCCCAGGCTGGACACTGACCTGGGGCCTGAAGCTGGGTGATGGCAAGGAGCGGAGGGTGGGAGGGTTACTTGACCTTGAATGAGAGCACGGAGGCTGGAGAGCCAGACCCATGGGGAGGCTGAGGAGCATCTGGTTTCCTACTCTCGGCCTGCTCCCCAACCTTGCCCTGCTCTGAGGTTTCTGTGAGCTGTGGGTACGGCCAGGCCTCTCGTCCCACTACCCCCTCTGCCCCTGTGCATGAGCTGAGACGTCTGCCCAAGGAGGTCCCAGCCTCTTTGTCCCTGTTCTCCCCACAGCGTGTTCCCTGTATACTGCAGGCACAGCGAGGTGTCACCTCTCACCACAGAGGACCCTAAAGACGCCTGTGACTCATCCTCAGAGCCTGACATGACTCTGACTGCCTCGGACCTCCCCACGGAGCAGCCCCCCAGCCCCCCGACAGGGCTGGCCACCCCCTCAAGCAGGCCTGAGAGCCAGGCTTCAGGCTTTGACTTCAATGGTCCTTATCTGGGGCCGCCCCACAGCCGCTCCCTGCCTGACCTTGTGGGCCAGCAGGTGCCCCCACAGACGGGTGTGAGCAGGAAGCCACAGTCCCCGGGGTCCCTGGAGTACCTGTGTCTGCCCGCAGGGGGGCAGGTGCAGCTGGTCCCACTGGCCCAGGTGAAGGGGCAGGGCAAGGCTGGGGATGGGGACACAAAGTCCAGCCAAGGGGCCCAGGGGAGCCCTTCCCTGGAGTCAGGGGTAGGCCCTGCCCCTCCAGAGCCTGGGCTGATGGAGGGTAGTCAAGACCAGAAGGACAGGGCCCCCACAGTTCTGCCCACTGGCTGGCCAGAGGATGGCACTGGGGCCTCTGGATATGTCACCACTCCAGACCTGATATTCACCCCACCCACTGGAGCCCCATCTCCGTCCCAGGCTGCCCCTCCGAACCTCCCCTCAGACCAGAACCCCACTTTACATCCTGGACTGGCTGATGCACCCACTGTAGCCTCAGCCCCCCAGAAACCAGAGTTTGAGGGCTACGTTGAGCTCCCTCCAGCCACAGGCCAGTTTCCCCAGTCCCCTCTGGCAAGCCCTGCCCCTCCTAGAGTCAGCAGCCCTGTCCTGAGCCCAGGCCCACACCAGGCAGCTGTGTCCCCCACCTCCCCAGCCCCTGAGGGTCTCCTTGTCCTGCAGCAGGTGGGTGACTACTGCTTCCTTCCTGGCCCTCTCTCCCCCCAGAGTAAGCCCACTTCCCCAGGACCCTGTCCTGAGATCAGGGACCTCAACCAGGTGGTCCAAGCTAAGAAGCCTCCAGCTCAGGCCCTTCCCCAGGTGCCGGCCATTCAGCTCTTCAAAGCCCTGAAACAGCAGGACTACTTGTCACTGCCCCCTTGGGACATCAGCAGACCTGGGCAGGTGTGCTGAGACTCTGTAGACCTTGAGGGAGGGGAACAGAGGAAAGGGTCTGCCTTTCCTCCTGCCCTGCCTGGCCCTCCTGCCACCCCTGCTCCCTTTCCTGGTCCTTTCCGCAGAGCCATGAAGAAGCTTCCATGTTGTAACAGATGGAGACCAGAAAAATTAGTTAACCATCTACCTCCTTCCTTGACCTTCAGCAAGGTCAAGCTTCTCTCTCTCCCTCCCTTCCTCTCTGCCAGACACACACACACACACACACACACACACACACACTGTTCTTCGAAATTAACTTATTTTAGGTTCTGAATTATTGGAGCTTTATATATATACACCGGAGAAGGAAATGGCAACCCACTCCAGTATTCTTGCTTAGAGAATCCTGTGGACAGAGGAGCCTTGTGGGCTGCTGTCCATAGGGTCGCACAGAGTCGGACATGACTGAAGTGACTTAGCATGCATGCATGCATTGGAGAAGGGAATGGCAACCCACTCCAGTGTTCTTGCCTGGAGAATCCCAGGGATGGAGGAGCCTGGTGAGCTGCCGTCTATGGGGTCGCACAGAGTCGGACACGACTGAAGCAACTTAGCAGCAGAGGCAGCATATATCCACACACTCATTTCATTTGTCTCCTTTTCCTTTTTACCGAGTTCCTTGCTTTTGCTATTGTCTCCTTTCTCTTTCCACTGATTTATCATTAGAGTTAGTTTGAGGTCCGGGCTAAGCCCATTCTGAAGTTTGTCCTGTCTCAGTCAGAGCCTTTTCTGATGCTGACATGTCTGGTTTTGTGGAGGATTTCTGTCTGTCCCTGGCAGGCATGAATGTGCACAAGATTCCAGCCTGGAGGCAGTGTGGAGGCTTGGGGGTTTCAGACTTAGAAGAGCAGCCCTGGACTCAGCAAGCATCTGTCAGTCCCAGGTGTGGTAGCAAAGCACCACCCTCAATTGTCACTCCAAGAATTGTCACTTCCCATGGACTTGGCATGGAAAGCACTGTCCTGAACTCATGGGAAACACTGCTAGTCTCTTTGAGGTGACTGGAGAGCCTCAGAGGATCCCCCTAGTCCCTGAATCTGAGCAGTGGGCAGTGCAGGTTGCTGGTTGAAGTGATCTCCTTCCTATACTTAGACTAGTGGGGCCAGGGAAAGTTTGAGAGGGGAGGGGAGTTCAAAAACCACGTAGAAAAGTCAGAAAGAATTGCTCAACAAGGGAAAAAGGAAAACAACCCAAGGGCATGGACACTTGAACTTATAGTCCAGATATCCCGGCTGCCCTCCCTGCAGAAAGACCTTACAACTCCCACCCCCACCAGCCACCGACAAGAGGCTTTTGGTCTATGGTTGGCGTACACTGAGGATCATGGTTCTTTTGAATCTTTGCCTTTCTGATATTCAAAAAATGGCATTAAATTGTTTTAATTTGCATTATTTGGAAGCTATCATGTTTGCACATATTTTCCTATTTATTGGACATTTGTACCTTTTTTTCCCCTGAGCTAAACTCAATAAGATCTCATTGTGTCAGATGTCCACTTTTTTCTAAGTAACCTTTAAAAAGTAGTTAGCTCTGGCCTTTCACAGATGGTGCAAATTTATTTTCCTAGTTTGTGGTTTGCCTTTTAATTCTGTATATCATGCTTTTGAGTATTCAATGTAGACTTGTCTGGGTGGTCAAATGAATCTAAGGGTGAACTCCTTCACAGCTCCACTTTTGGTGTCAGATTTGACAAAGGCCTTCCCCACTTGAAAACTGCATTTGTCCAAAGTTATATTTTTTCTGGTTCTTTTTGTGTTTCAAAAATGTATGTATGGCATTCTTTTGGAATGTATGCATTTAAGATGGAGAGCCATCTTAGACAAGTAGCCCAGATGTTCTGGAATCATTGGTGGAATCACCCATTCTTCATCCATGTATCTGATATAGAAAATCCATGTAAACACTTAGTCAGTTTCTAGACTTTCCTTGTTATTACATGGTCTTCTCCATGGACCCCACTGCTTTGTATGTTCTAGCTTTATAATATGTTTTAGTAAATGGAAGAACAAATGTTCTTGTTCCTTTCATCCACAAATCCCTGTTGATTATGGCATTGTTTGCAGCTGAAGAAAATGATAAACAGTTGAAATCTTCACCCATAGTGAAATTAATCACAACATTTGAGTCCATGAAAAGGTGGAATCCTGTATGCAAAATGAGTGAAGTGGACCTATGTGCATTAGAGAGAAGTACAAGATGTGAATTCCAAAATGTCTGGAAAAAAATTGTTAACTGAAAAAAGTTGTGATAAAATATTTTTATTATAAAACATTCATGTGTATATAAGTGTTTAGGTGGATGGGCAGGAGTGCCATTTGAAAGCACACTCATTCTAAGGAGGATGCATTCTGTTCAACAGAAGGGCCTTCGATCTACCACAGTGAGTTAGGGGCAGTTTTGATCAGACCTAAGATGCTGATTGTAAAAGAATGAGAAGCAAGTGGCACTCTCAGGACAAGCCAGGAGAGAGTGAGGGAAGGAGAAAGATGGGCTGGGCGAGAAAAATATAGAGGACACACTCACGCTAAAAAAAAGGTATTCACTGTAATCCAAAATTCAAATCTAACTGGGCATCCTATGTTTAGTCTCTAATAAGAGTGGAGACAGAAGGAAGAGACTGAATGCCTCATGAAAATAGATGAGAATTATTTTGTTGTTGTGGATTTTTGTTTATTTATTTATTTATTTTTATTTTTAGCTGTGCTGAATTTTCATTGCTGCTTGGCCTTTTCTCTAGTTGCAGTGAACGAGGTCTTCTCTCTAGTTGCAGTTCATGGGCTTCTTGTTATGGTGGCCTCTTGTTTCGGAGCACTAGCTCTAGAGAGTGTGGGTTTCAGTTGCTGCACGTGGGCTCAGTGGATGCAACTCCAGGTTCTAGAGCACAGGCTAAGTTGCCCCGAGGCATGTGAGACCTTCCCAGACCAAGGATTAAACTCGTGTCTCCTGAATTGGTAGGCAGATTCTTTGCCACTGAGCCACCAGGGAAGCCCTAGATGAGCCCTATTAAAAGCTTATGCTTGCCAGGCCCTGCTCCATTGATTTAGGGGATCGCAACCCCTTGAGACAAATACTACCTTTATCATATTCTTTTTTGTAAGTGGGGAAACTAAAGCACAGAGAGGTTATATAACTCACTCCAGGTCAACCAGCCAGTGGGTGGCAGAGGCAGGATTCAAACCTTGGCCCTGTAGCTTAGAAAAAAAAGAAAGCTAGTCGTTCGGTTGTGTCTGACTCTGAGGTCCCATCATAGAGATCCCATGAACTCTAGCCTACCAGGCTCCTCTGTCCGTGGAATTCTCCAGGCAAGAATATTGGAGTGAGTTGCCAATTCCTTCTCCAGCGGATCTTCCTGACACCCAAGGATTGAACCTGGGTCTCCTGCATTGGAGGCGGATTCTTTACTGTCTGAGCCACCAGGGAAGCCCTGGAGTTTAGAAACTGCCCTCAAAAGCAAGGTCTCTCACTAGAATGTCCACTTGTGAATGCAAAATGATCCATGTTGCTTGGTAAGACAGAAAAAAATTACAAAATGAGCACGTTTGGTGGTGGGGTGGGGACAGGGCATACTGAGCCAGAGCTGAGCAGAAAAAAATGTTTTTATTTCTTTAAGTGTAAGTTAGTGAAAGTTTCTCAATTGTGTCTGACTCTTGTGACCCTATGGACTATACGGTCCATGGAATTCTCCATGCCAGAATACTGGAGTGGGTAGCCTTTCCCTTCTCCAGGGGATCTTCCCAACTCAGGGATCAAACCCAGATCTTCCTGCATTGCAGGCAGATTCTTTACCAGCTGAGCCACAAGGGAAGCCCAAGAATACTGGAATGAGTAACCTATCCCTACTCCAGTGGATCTTCCCAACCCAGGAATCAACCCAGGGTCTCCTGCACTGCAGGTGGATTCTTTACCAACTGAACTGTCAGGGTAACCTTTTTATCTCTTTGGGAGCTAAATATTAAGGGTGTGGGTTCTCACTCACTGATGTCTTGAGATACCTTGCAGGTAGGACCATGTCTTCCTCACCTGTCTGCCCCTGAGAACCCAGCCCAGAGCTGTACACATAAGTAAGGGACCACCAAGGGGTTGTCATGACTGGAGATCTCCAGGAAGCTGTCCCTGAGATGGAAGGAGACACGCAAAGGACTTACTGGGGTGTGACAGCACAGCGGGGAAGGGGAAGCAGAACTGAACAGGAGCCGTTAGGGTTTGCAGACCTGGATAAACATCCACCAGCCTACAGGGAGCTCCAGAGCAAAAAGGGCCTGCTTAAAGAGGCCCACAATGGACAGAAATGACCAGGCCCTCGGCCCCTCATGGTGTTGGCTTATATTTTCTTAATAGACTTTACTTTTTAGAGAGGGTATCCCTGATGGCCCAGTTGTAAGGAATCCACCAGCCAATGCAGGAGACATGGGTTCGATCCCTGGGTCAGGAAGATCCCCTGGAGAAGGAAATGGCAACCCACTCCAGTATTCTTGCCTGGGAAAACCCATGGACAGAGGAGCCTGGCATGCTACAGTCCACGAAGTGGCAAACAGTCAGACACAACTTAGCATCTAAACCACCACAACAATTTTTTTTCAAGAAATTGTAGGTTCACAGCAAAATCGAGCAGAAAGTACAGAGATTTCTGATATATTCCCTATCCCGCATATGCACAACGGCCCCCACTAGCCACATCTCTGGTTCACCAGAGTACGTTTGTTATAATCCATGAACCTACACCCATGCATCGTTACCATCCAAAGTTCATATACAGTCCATGGGGTCCAAAAGAGTTGGACATAATTGAGCAATTAACACACATCTTGGTGTTGAACATTCTACAGGTTTGGAAAAAGATGGAATGACATGTGTCCTCATTATGGTACCATACAGAGTACTTGCACTGCTCAAAAAATTCTCCATGCTCCACCTATTCATCTCTCCCTGCCTCCTAACTCTAGGCAGCAACTGATCCTTTTATTGCATTCACATCTTTGCCTTCTCCAGCATGTCATATAGTTGGAACCACAGGGTGTAGCCTCTTCGGTTCAGTTGAGTTCAGTTCAGTTGCTCAGTCATGTCTGACTCTTTGCGACCCCATGGACTGCAGTACGCCAGGCTTCCCTGTCCATCACCAACTCCCGGAGCTTGCTCAAACTCATGTCCATTGAGTCGGTGATGCCATCCAACCATCTCATCCTCTGTCGTCCCCTTCAGATTGGCTTTCCTTCACTTTGCATTATACATTAAAGTTTCCTCCAACTCATCTTATGGCTTAGTAGCTCAATTTCTTTTAGCACTAAATAATATTTCCTTTGCATGTTACACTTGGATGTATCAGTTTGTTATCCATTCACCTACTGAAGAACATCTTGGTTGCTTCCAAGCTTTGGCAGTTAGAAATAAAGCTGTTATAAACAACAGTGTGCAGGTTTTTGGTGAGCATAAGTTTTCGGTTTCTCTAGGTAGATACCAAGGAGCATGACTGCTGGATCATATGGTAAGAGTACATTTAGTTCTATAAGAAACTGCCAACCTGTCTTCCAAAATGACTGTACCATACTGCATGCCCACCAGCAATAAATGAGAGTTCCTGTTGTTCCACATCCTTGCCATGAGATGGTTGGATGGCAATGTTTGTATTACAAATTTTCGCCATTCTAATCAGTGTGTAGTGAAATCTCATTGTTTTAATTTGTAATTCCCTAATTACATTTGATGTGGAACATCTTTTCATATGTTTATTTGCCATCTGTACACTTTTTGGTGGGAGGAATCTGTTCACCTCTTTTGCTCATTTTTCAATTCAATTCAGTTCAGACGCTCAGTCGTGTCCGACTCTTTGTGACCCCATGGACTGCAGCATGCCAGGCTTCCCTGTTCATCACCAACACCCAGAGCTTGCTCAAACTCACGTCTATCAAGTCAGTGATGCCATTCAACCATCTCATCCTCTGTTGTCCCCTTCTCCTCCTGCCTTCAATCTTTCCCAGCATCAGGGTCTTTTCCAATGAGTCAGTTCTATGCATCAGGTGACCAAAGTATTGGAGTTTCAGCTTCAGCATCAGTCCTTCCAATGAATATTCAGGACTGATTTCCTTTAAGATTGACTGGCTTGAGCTCCTTGCAGTCCTTGGGTTATTCATTTTCTTCTTATTACTCACTTTCTTATTATTGTTATAAGAGTTATGTGAACCATTTGGATAATGGTGCACTATCAAATATGTCTTTTTTAAATAATTTCTCCCACTCTGTGGCTTATTTTTTCATTCTCTTGAGCAAGTACCCTTACACTATTTTGGTGGGAAGTAGTTTTTTAGACAACCGTGGAGCAAAATGAAAAACACGTATCTTTTGACCTTGCAATCTTGTTTCTAAAAATATTTGAGAAACATGACCAAAAAGATATGTATATAAGTGTTTATTGCAACATTGTTTGTCTTTCAGAAACAGAAACCACACGGAAGCAACAAGCAACAGTGTGTTCTCTTAAGTCTGGGGTAGGGAGAGGTGTGGATGTGTGTACTCCACCCTGTGGAATACTATATAGCCATCAAAAAGAAAGGCTATTATGGAAAGATTTCCAAAGTACATTAATTAGAAAAAGCAAGGTCTAAAACAATCTGTTGAGTAGAATCACATTTTTTCGGTGGGGAGCCTGGAAGGAAGTAGTCAATCTAAGCTCAAGTTTATAAATGCAAGGCAAGACAATGAGAGCACACAGCCACCCAAGGCTGGGGTTTCCTCTAGTCAGGGCAGGGAATCAGAGTATTTTTATTCTACACCCTTTCAAAGTGATCTTTTAATGTTTATGTGCTATTTGTGTAAAATAAAACCAATATTTTAAAAATATGATTGTGTCAAAAGCAAGGGAAGTGAAAAAGAAAAGAAAAAAAAAATCAAATATCTATTTATTACCGTGAAAGCAAACAGAACCATAAGGCCGGGATTCTCAGATTGGATTACATATATTTTAATGCAGCTGTAGTCTGTTTTCAAAACACACACACCACACAAAGTGTTTGAAATTTAAAAATAATAGGATGGAAAAGGCAAATGCTAATAGCAACAACAAAATGCAGATGACACTGTTAATATCAGATTGAACAATATTTAGGACCAAGTATATTCAATGGAACAAAGAAGGATACTTACAGCAAAAATAAACAACAACTTTGAAGATACAGTGATCATGAACTTTTTAAAACTGAACAGCACGCAAGACATGGAAGCAACCTAAATGTCCATCCACAGAGGAATGGATAAAGAAGAATGTGGTACATATATACAATGGAATATTACTCATCCATTAAAAAGAATGACATAATGCCATTTGTAGCAACATGGATGGACCTAGAGACTGTCATACTGAGTGAAGTAAGACAGAGAAGAAGAAATATTATATGATATCCCATATTTGAGGAATCTAAAAGGAAATTATACAAATAAATTTACAAAACAGAAAGAGACCCACAGACTTAGAGAATAAACTTATGATTGATTGCCAGGGGAAGGGTGGGGGGAAGGGGTGGAGTTTGGGATGGACATGTCCACACTGCTGTATTTAAAATGGATAACCAACAGGGACCTACTGTATAGCACATGGAACTCTGCTCAAGGTTACATGGCAACCTGGATGGGAGGGGAGTTTGGGGGAAAATGGATACATGTATATGTATGGCTGAGTCCCTTCACTGTTCACCTGAAACTATCATGACATTATTTGTTAATCAGCCATACTCCAATACAAAAGAAAAAGTTAAAGAGCTAAAAAACAAACAAACAAAACTGAACGGCATAGGACAATCCATAAAGCAAATTCTTATAAATTTAGGAGAATCTGATAAAACTCTCAGTTAGCAAATGTACTCATTTCATATTTGGCAGATCCCGTAGATGAAATATTTACAAAGATTCAAGAAAGTAGCCTGGTATAGGGCACACAGTGGACTCTCAACAAAAACGGGTGAATGAGTAAGGGAAACAATTTAAAAGCTGACAAAGAGCATTAGATTTTATACTAGGCACTTTACTCTCTTAATCCTCCTGCCGACCTTGTGAGATGGGCATGATTATCATCCCATTTTACAGATGAGGAAGCAGAGGCACAGAGAGGGTCGGGAATTTGCCTAAAGGTAGTAAGTGGCTGAACCGGGGTTTGAATTCAGGCAATTTAACTACAGAATCAGAGTTACTACTCTCTCCTGCCTCTGGAAATAACTTGTATATGACAATAATTAACAAGTGAGATTATATAGGTGAATAAGTTTATTCATAGCTGTATAATATACATATGTATATAATATACAAAGAAAGATTATCTTTTCTTGCTTTATTTTCTTTTAGTCCTAAAGAATAGATAGCCAATCTATTTAGCCACAAGGGAAAGTTTAAAGAAATTCCAGAGAGGAGAGTTTCTATATTGTGGTTACATTTTCTGCCACAGTAAAAATAAAAATCAGTAATAGAGGGGATCAAAGAAGAATCTCAATTGCTTGCTTACAATTAATCTTAATTGAGAACAATTTCTGGAAGTGAGGGCTTAGACTAAATAAGCTTGGCTGAGATGCCTTTGCCAGGCTGAGCATGATGGACAAAGTATAACTTAGATCTTCAAAGGGTGAAGCCAAGGCAGGATCCAGCATGACTGAGGAGTGACAGACAGGCCTGGAGAGGTCTGGCTCTTCTCTTGACTCAGCTGAGGCTCTGCATCTGCATTAAATCCCGGACTTCTTCCAATCTTCCATATGTCTAGAGAAGGCTTCCCTCATAACTTGGTAAAGAATCTACCTGCAATGCGGGAGACCTGGGTTCGATTCCTGGGTCAGGAAGATCCCCTGTTGGGGGGTTGAGGGGTTGCTCCATGGGGGAGGTCCGAGGCGCTCAGAGTCATGTCAGGCTCTGATGATGAGTCACAGGCATCTTTAGGGTCTACAATTTAATTATTATAAATGTGAGTCTCCACACTTGAAATGCTGACATTTTTCTGCATAATAACAGTTTCCCAGCACTGTCAGCACCAGATCACTCCTGGGTTTCCTCTCCTACACTCTCATAGTGCCTAATGAACATTTGTTTGGATAATATCCAACTGTTGGAAAAATTCCTAATTTTTTGATGCACAGCTGAAGATCTGTCAGTAAAAGTTTCAGGCAATACATTTCTAGAAAGAATTCTGTACCCAGGATTAATGGTTCAGAAAGATCCTAAAACCTTTATCTTTGACTGTAGAAAATGGTTGGCAGTCTTTAGCAGTCATTTCTAAAGCATTTTGTTTAGACTTTAGCTTCTGAGGACTCAACACTATGAGGAATGGCCTTCCTAAGTCATTCTTGTGATGTCTGCTGTTTTGAGATTTGAATAAGAAGAAGCAATTTGATTGGGTACCTTGTTTATCTGTAGAACTGGCTTCCTTTTTCCTTTGCTTCATCATCTTCAGGGTGTCTGCCTCAAAGATAATTTATCATGAATCTGAAACTCAGTTTTGAACTTAGTTGTCTTTGTGAAATTTTGACATGGCTAAACTGACATTTTGCTTCTAATTTATTCACACAAGATATGAACAGTTGGGAACTATAGTCAATATCCTGTGATGATGGAAAAGAATATAAAAAAGAATGTATATATGTGTATGAGTCACTATGCTGTACAGTAGAGACTGGTACAACATTGTAAATCAACTATATATACTTCAATAAAAAATAAAATAAAGTACAAAAAAAAGATGTGATAATTCTCACACTGGAGCTCTTCTTGAAGGGTATATCGCCTAAGTGGAATTAAACCACTAAAAAATGAACTAGAATTCTTAAAAGGATTCTGTTCATGTGAGGAATACTGCTACTCTAAAATTTCTACAGTGATGAGACATAATTAAATCTCTATTCCTGCCTTTTATTGTTATTTCAATTTTAGAAGCTCAAACCATCTATAATATTCTTCCTGAAATTATCAAGCAAATACAGTCTCTTAATATTTGTATTAACCATCAATCTAGTCTCCTAGTCAATGATTTAAAACCCCTAATTATTATTTTTCTTCAGAAAATTAACAGCTTTTGCCACTATTAATTAGTGCAGCCTTTTACTTTTGAAATAATAAATATATGTTTATACTTCAAGTGACTGATTCAATTTCAGCATAAAAAGTGTGTAAGCAAACATACTGCCAGGATAAAAAAGAGAAGTAGATGGAGTAGCTACAAATTTTAAAAGGTATAACTATGATAAAAATGTTTGGTGACATATCTTGGATGATAAAACAATAAAGAGAGGACTTCCACAGTGGTCTAGTGGTTAAGACTCTGTGCTTCCAATGCAGGGGGCATGGGTTCAATCCCTAGTCAGGGAACTAAGATCCCACATGCTGCATAGTGTGGCCAAAAAGTAAAATATATATACATATATATATATATATATATATGTATATATATATGTTTGCAGGGCAGTAGTAGAGATGCAGACACAGAGAACAGACTTGTGAACATAGCAGGGGAAGCAGAGGGATGGACAAATTGAAAGAGTAGCACTGAAACATATATATCACCATATGTAAAATGGATCACCAGTGGGGATTTGCTGTATGACACAGAGAGCACAGCTTGGTGCTCTGTGACATCCTAGGGGGCTAGGATGGAGAGGGAGGGAGGTTCAAGTAGAAGGGGACATATGTATGCATATGGCTGATTCATGTTAATGTATGGCAGAAACCAACATAATATTATAAAGCAATTATCCTCCAATTAAAAATAAATACATGTTAAAAAAGAGAGAGAGAGAAATTCTAAAATGATGGACTTTGCGCTACAGGTCCATGTTACCCCCAAGTCCCAACAACTCTTTATCTCCCTGGGCCCCTTCTGGTGTGAGTCAGCCCGGTGTCTAAGCAACCTCCATCCTAATTTCTCAAGGCACATGCTGGACACTTCCTTAGACTCATGCAAGGCTATAATTTAAAAGAATCAAATTCTGTGGTAGAGAGGAAACAATGGAAAAGTCTGGACTAAGAGGAAAGCTGGCTCTTATGCTGGCCCCTAAGATCCGTGCATTTGAAGCTAGGAACTTGGAGGCAGACCTGGACTCACCCTGAAACCTTGACAGGTCCTTGCCAACGGTGATAGCTGACTGGAGAGAGGATAAGCCAGCTCCCTAGACCAGGGCTTGGGTTACAGGCTCCCCATGGCTGGGCAGGGCCCCAGCTCAGGCAGGCCACTCTGATCCCAGCCCTCCACACCCACCTCTCCTGCCTCTTGCCTCCTGCCTCCTCCAGCAGCACCACCTCTGCCCACTGGCCCTGCATTGGCAGGAGCTCTGACCCTTCGGCTACACTCACAGGATTTGTCCATCCAGGTTTCTCTGTGCCCAGTGGTGGGTGTTCCTCTCCCCTTGACTGAGTCACCTGTGCCCCACCCTCCCATTCCCTCCTTCCTCCCACTGCATAGCTGGAGGCAGCGATTCATGCTCCATCCTAAGACCAGCCCTGGCACTAGGCAGCAGGGATGCACAGGGCCAGAGCAGTTTTTGACCCCACGCACCTCTGTTCTTATCCTTCAGGTCAGTTCAGTCACTCACTCATGTACAGCTCTTTGCGACCCCATGGACAGGCTCCAACACCCGGAGCTTGCTCGAACTCATGTCCATCGTGTCAGTGATGCCATCCAACCATCTCATCATCTGTCGTCCCCTTCTCCTCCCACTTTCAATCTTTCCCAACAGCAGGGTCTTTTCCAAAGAGTCGGTTCTTCGCTTCAGCTGAGCAAACTATTGGAGTTTCAGCTTCAACATCAGTCCTTCCAATGAATATTCAGGACTGATTTCCTTTAGGATCGACTGACCAGATCTCCTTGCAGTCCAAGGGACTCTAAAGAGGCTTATTCAACAACACAGTTCAAAAGCATCAATTCTTCGGTGCTCAGCTTTCTTTATAATCCAGCTCTCACCTCCATACATGACTACTGGAAAAACCATAGCTTTGACGAGACGAACCTTTGTTGGTAAAGTAATGTCTCTGCTTTTTAATATGCTGTCTAGGTTGGTCATAGCTTTTCTTCCAAGGAGCAAGTGTCTTTTAATTTCATGGCTGCAGTCACCATCTGCAGTGGTTTTGGAGCCCAAGAAAATAAAGTCTGTGACTGTTTCCACTGTTTCCCCATCTATTTGCCATGAAGTGATGGGACAAGATTCCATAATCTTAGTTTTCTGAATGTTGAGGATTTTTTTTAAAATTTATTTATTTATCTATTTTTTTGCTTTACAATACTGTATTGGTTTTGCCATACATTGACATGAATCCGCCATGGGTATACATGTGTTCCACTTCTAGAACACCCCTCCCAGCTCCCTCCTCATCCCATCCCTCTGGGTCATCCCGGCGCACCAACCCCGAGCACCCTGTATCATGCATCGAGCCTGGAGCGGCGATTAGTTTCACATATGATAATTTACATGCTTCAGTGCCATTCTCCTATATCATCCCGCCCTCGCCCTCTCCCATAGAGTCCAAAATACTGTTCTATATATCTGTGTCTCTTTTGCTATCTCGCATACAGGGTTATCTTTACTGATTTACTAAATTCCATGTATATGCGTTAGTATACTATATTGGTGAATGTTGAGTTTTAAACCAACTTTTTCACTCTCCTTTTTTCACTTTCATCAAGAGGCTCTTTAGCTCTTCTTCACTTTCTGCCATAACGGTGGTGTCATCTGCATATCTGAGGTTATTGATATTTCTCCTGGCAATCTTGATTCTAGCTTGTGCTTCATCCAGCCTGGCATTTCGCATGATGTACTCTGCATAGAAGTTAAATAAGCAGGGTGACAATATACAGCCTTGACATACTCCTTTTCATATTTGGAACCAGCCTGTTGTTCAGAGTTCCAAAGAATACCAAGGAGAGATAAGAAAGCCTTCCTCAGAGATCAGTGCAAAGAAATAGAGGAAAACAATCAATAGAATGGGAAAGACTAGAGATCTCTTCAAGAAAATTGGAGATACCAAGGGAACATTTCATGCAAAGATGGGCTCAATTAAAGACAGAAATGTATGGACCTAACAGAAGCAGAAGATATTAAGAAGAGGTGGCAAGAATACACAGAAGAACTGTACAAAAAAAGATCTTCATGACCCAGATAATCACAATGGTGTGATCACTCTCACTCACCTAGAGCCAGACATCCTGGAATGTGAAGTCAAGTGGGCCTTAGGAAGCATCACTGTGAACAAAGCTAATGGAGGTGATGGAATTCCACTTGAGCTATTTCAAATCCTGAAAGATGATGCTGTGAAAGTGTTGCACTCAATACGCCAGCAAATATGGAAAACTCAGCAGTGGCCACAGGTCACTGTGAAAAGGTCAGTTTTCATTCCAATCCCAAAGAAAGGCAATGCCAAGGAATGCTCAAACTACCGTACCATTGCACTCATCTCACACGCTAGTAAAGTAATGCTTAAAATTCTCCAAGCTAGGCTTCAGCAATACGTGAACCGTGAACTTCCAGATGTTCAAGCTGGTTTTAGAAAAGGCAGAGGAACCAGAGATCAAATTGCCAACATCCGATGGATCATCGAAAAAGCAAGAGAGTTCCAGAAAAACATCTATTTCTCCTTCATTGACTATGCCAAAGCCTTTGACTGTGTGGATCACAATAAAGTGTGGAAAATTCTGAAAGAGATGGGAATACCAGACCACCCGACCTGCCTCTTGAGAAACCTGTATGCAGGTCAGGAAGCAACAGTTAGAACTGGACATGGAACAACAGACTGGTTCCAAGTAGGAGAAGCACATCAAGGCTGTATATTGTTACCCTGCTTATTTAACTTATATGCAGAGTACATCATGAGAAATGCTGGTCTGGAGGAAGCACAAGCTAGAATAAAGACTGCCGGGAGAAATATCAATAATCTCAGATATGCAGATGACACCACCCTTATGGCAGAAAGTGAAGAAGAACTAAAGAGCCTCTTGATGAAAGTGAAAGAGGAGAGTGAAAAAGTTGTCTTAAAGCTCAACATTCAGAAAACTATGATCATGGCATCCTGTCCCATCACTTTATGGCAGATAGATGGGGAAACAGTGGAAACAGTGGCTGACTGTATTTCTGGGGGCTTCAAAATCACTGCCAGTGTTGATTGCAGCCATGAACTTAAAAGATGCTTACTCCCTGGAAGGAAAGTTATGACCAACCTAGATAGCATACTAAAAAGCAGAGACATTACTTTGCTAACAAAGGTCCGTCTAGTCAGGCTATGGTTTTTCCAGTGGTCATGTATGGATGTGAGAGTTGGACTATAAAGAAAGCTGAGCGCCGAAGAATTGATGCTTTTGAACTGTGTTGTTGGATAAGACTCTTGAGAGTCCCTTGGACTGCAAGGAGATCAGTCCTTCATTGGAAGGACTGATGTTGAAGCTGAATCTCCAATACTTTGGCCACCTAATGCAAAGAGCTGACTCGTTTGAAAAGACCCTGATGCTGGGAAAGATTGAGGGCAGGAGGAGAAGGGGACAACAGAGGATGAGATGGTTGGATGGCATCACCGACTCAATGGACATGGGTTTGGGTGGACTCCAGGAGTTGGTAATGGACAGGGAGGTCTAGGGTGCTGCAGTCCATGGGGTTGCAAAGGATTGGACACGACTGAGCGACTGAACTGAACTGAATTGAACTGCTGTTCCATGTCCAGTTCTAACTGTTGCTTCTTGACCTGCATACAGATTTCTCAGGAGGCAGGTCAGGTGGTCTGGTATTCTCATCTCTTGAAGAATTTTCCACAGCTTGTTGTGATCCACACAGTCAAAGGCTTTGGCGAAGTCAATAAAGCAAAAGTAGATGTTTTTTTGGAACTCTCTTGCTTTTTCGAAGATCCAGCGGATGTTGGCAATTTGATCTGATCCTTGGGTCAAATCTTATTCCTGAAAGCTAGGGCAACTGAATGCTAGCCTCTGACACCTGAATTCCTGCCTTCTTTCTAATGCTGGAGTATCGGTCCTAAAAGAAAAGAGAATCAGACCTGTCCTGTTCTGCCCCTCCCCAGCTCCTGACATGCTTCTGGTCCCACACTTGGAAGTGGGACCCCTTTCTACTGGAGACTTCCTCTTGGCTCCCCTGATTAATGACTGATGACACGATCTCTCTTCTATAACTGCTCAGTGCTCTTCTCTGCTTCCCTATCTCTGCATATGTGGCTTGCAAGTTTTGCATTTTCACTGATATTTGTGAATCTTAAAAAAAAGGAAAAAACAAGAGAAACAGTACTAAATTTTTATTTTTTAATCAGATCAGTTAAAATGAAACCATTATTAACTGAAATTTAGACCAGCTTCTTGACCCTAGGCTCTGACCTCCCTTTTCTTGAAGCATTTTCCTTAGAAATCTGAACTCTTTCTGTCCCTTTGAGATATGTAGACATCATTTTTAAAAGGCTCTTTCCAGTCTTACAACCCAGAACTGTCTTACTCAAGGACCTGTCGGCTATCCCTTTGAAGTGTCATCCTCAAAGAAGTTGGGTCTCTCTCTCCCAGTTACTGTGCAGAGGTAGATGCTTGACTGCAGTGGGCACTTTGCTCCAAATTGTAAAACAACTTTCTAACTTTCGATAGGAGAAAGCTTGCTTCTTCTTTGGGTAAAGCCAATTAGCAAACACAGACAGGCCAATGAGCTCCCTCTCTGGCAAATTCTTAAAAACCCTCCTGCCCTTTTTGTTTCAGGAAAATTGAGTTTACATTTGGTTCTAGTCTCTCTCCCCTAGCAATAGTCTTTTTTTTTTTTTTAATTTTAATTGGAGGCTGATTACTTTACAATATTGTAGTGGTTTTTGCCATACATTGACATGAATCGGCCACGATCGTATATGTGTTCCACATCCTGAACCCCCCTCCCACCTCCCTCCCCATCCCATCCCTCAGGGTCATCCCAGTGCACCAGCCCTGAGCAACCTGTCTCATGTATCGAACCTGGACTGGTGATCTGTTTCACATATGATAATATACATGTTTCAATGCTATTCTCTCAAATCATCCCACCCTTGCCTTCTCCCATAGAGCCCAAAAGACTGTTCTTTACATCTGTGTCTCTTTTGCTGTCTCACATACAGGGTATATATGCATTAGTATTTTGTATTGGTGCTTTTCTTTCTGACTTACTTCACTCTGTATAGTAGGCTCCAGTTTCATCCACCTCATTAGAACTGATTCAAATGCATTCCTTTTAATGGCTAAGTAATATTCCATTGTGTATATGTACCACAGCTTTCTTATCCATTCGTCTGCTGATGGACATCTAGATTGTTTTGATGTCCTGGCTATTGCAAACAGTGCTGCGATGAACATTGGGGTACACGTGTCTCTTTCAATTCTGGTTTCCTCAGTGTGTATGTCCAGCAGTGGGATTGCTGAGTCATATGGCAGTTCTATTTCCAGTCTTTCTGAGGAATCTCTACACTGTTCTCCATAGTGGCTGTACTAGTTTGCATTCCCACCAACAGTGTAAGAGGGTTCCCTTTTCTCCACGCCTTCTCCAGCATTTATTCCTTGTAGACTTTTTGATAGAAGCCATTCTGACCAGCGTGAGATGGTACCTCATTGTGGTTTTGATTTGCATTTCTCTGATAATGAGTGATGTTGAGCATCTTTTCATGTGTTTGTTAGCCATCTGTATGTCTTCTTTGGAGAAATGTATGTTTAGTTCTTTGGCCCATTTTTTGATTGGGTCGTTTATTTCTCTGAAATTGAGCTGCAAGAGATGCTTGTATATTTTTGAGATTAATTCTTTGTCCATTGCTTCTTTTGCTATTATTTTCTCCCATTCTGAAGGCTGTCTTTTCACCTTGCTTATAGTTTCCTTCGTTGTGAAAAAGCTTTTAAGTTTAATTAGGTCCCATTTGTTTCTTTTTGCTTTTATTTCTATTACTCTGGGAGGTGGGTCATAGAGGATCCTGCTGTGATTTATGTCAGACAGTGTTTTGCCTATGTTTTCCTCTAGGAGTTTTATAGTTATACATTTAGATCTTTAATCCATTTTGAGTTTATTTTTGTGTATGGTGTTAGAAAGTGTTCTAGTTTCATTCTTTTACAAGTGGTTGACCAGTTTTCCCAGCATCACTTGTTAAAGAGATTGTCGTTTCTCCATTGTATATTCTTTACCCCTTTGTCAAAGATAAGGTGCCCATAGGTGTGTGGATTTATCTCTGGGCTTTCTATTTTGTTCCATTGATCTATATTTCTGTCTTTGTTCCAGTACCATACTGTCTTGATGACTGTAGCTTTGTAGTAAAGCCTGAAGTCAGGCAGGTTGATTCCTCCAGTTTCATTCTTCTTTCTCAAGATTGTTTTGGCTATTCGAGGCTTTTTGTATTTCCATACAAATTGTGAAATTATTTGTTCTAGTTCTCTGAAAAATATCATTGGTAGCTTGATAAGGATTGCATTGAATCTATAGATTGCTTCGGGTAGTATACTCATTTTCACTATATTGATTCTTCTGATCCATGAACATGGTATATTTCTCCATCTATTTGTGTCCTTTTTGATTTCCTTCATCAGTGTCTTATAGTTTTCTATATATAGGTCTTCTGCTTTTTTAGGTAGATTTATTCCTAAGTATTTTATTCTTTTCGTTGCAATGGTGAATGGAATTGTTTCCTTAATTTCTCTTTCTGTGTTCTCACTGTTAGTGTATAGGAATGCAAAGAATTTCTGTGTGTTAATTTTACATCCTGCAACTTTACTATATTCATTGATTAACTCTAGTAATTTTCTGGTGGAGTCTTTAGGGTTTTCTATGTAGAGGATCATGTCATCTGCAAACAGTGAGAGTTTTACTTCTTCTTTTCCACTCTGGATTCCTTTTGTTTCTTTTTCTTCTCTGATTGCTGTGGCTGAAACTTCCAAAACTATGTTGAATAGTAGTGGTGAGAGTGGGCACCCTTGTCTTGTTCCTGACTTTAGGGGAAATGCTTTCAATTTTTCACCATTGAGGATAATGTTTGCTGTGAGTTTGTCATATATAGCTTTTATTATGTTGAGGTATGTTCCTTCTATTCCTGCTTTCTGGAGGATTTTTATCATAAATGGATGTTGAATTTTGTCAAAGGCTTTCTCTGCATCTGCTGAGATAATCATATGGTTTTAATCTTTCAATTTGTTAATGTGGTGTATCACATTGATTGATTTGCGGATATTAAAGAATCCTTGCATCCCTGGGATAAAGCCCACTTGGTCATGATGTATGATCTTTTTAATATGTTGTTGGATTCTGTTTGCTAGAATTTTTTTAAGGATTTTTGCATCTATGTTCATCGGTGATATTGGCCTGCAGTTTTCTTTTTTTGTGGCATCTTTGCCTGGTTTTGGTATTAGGGTGATGGTGGCCTCATAGAATGAGTTTGGAAGTTTACTTTCCTCTGCAATTTTCTGGAAGCGTTTGAGTAGGATAGGTGTTAGCTCTTCTCTAAATTTTTGGTAGAATTCAGCTTGAAGCCGTCTGGTCCTGGGCTTTTGTTTGCTGGAAGATTTCTGATTACAGTTTCGATTTCTGTGCTTGTGATGGGCCTGATAAGATTTTCTATTTCTTCCTGGTTCAGTTTTGGAAAGTTATACTTTTCTAAGAATTTGTCCATTTCTTCCAAGTTGTCCATTTTATTGACATATAGTTGCTGATAGTAATCTCTTATGATCCTTTGTATTTCTGTGTTGTCTGTTGTGATTTCTCCATTTTGTTGATTTGATTCTTCTCCTTTTGTTTCTTGATGAGTCTGGCTAATGGTTTGTCTATTTTATTTATCTTCTCAAAGAACCAGCTGTTAGCTTTGTTGATTTTGACTATGGTCTCTTTTGTTTCTTTTACATTTATTTCTGCCGTAATTTTTATGATTTGTTTCCTCATACTAACCCTGGGGTTCTTCATTTCTTCCTTTTCTAGTTGCTTTAGGTGTAGAGTTAGGTTATTTATTTGACTTTTCTCTTGTTTCTTCAGGTAAGCCTGTACTGCTATGAACCTTCCCTTTAGCACTGCTTTTACTGAGTCCCATAGGTTTTGGGTTGTTGTGTTTTCATTTTCATTCATTTCTATGCATATTTTGACTTCTTTTTTTATTTATTCTGTGATTTGTTGGTTATTCAGAAGCGTGTTGTTTAGCCTCCTTATGTTGGTATTTTTAATAGTTTTTTTTCCTGTAGTTGACATCTAATCTTACTGCATTGTGATCAGAAAAGACGCTTGGAATGATTTCAGTTTTTTTGAATTTACCAAGGCTAGATTTATGGCCCAGGATGTGATCTATCCTGGAGAAGGTTCCATGTGCACTTGAGAAAAAGGTTAAATTCATTGTTTTGGGGTGAAATGTCCTATAGATATCAATTAGGTCTAACCGGTCCATTGTATCATTTAAAGTTTGTGTTTCCTTGCTAACTTTCTGTTTAGCTGATCTATCCATAGATGTGACTGGGGTATTAAAGTGTTTCATTATTATTGTGTTACTGTTAATTTCCCCTTTCACACTTGTTAGCATTTGCCTTACACATTGCAGTGCTCCAATGTTGGGTGCATATATAATTGTTAAATCTTCTTCTTGGATTAACACTTTGATCATTATGTAGTGTCCTTCTTTGTCTCTTTTCATGGCCTTTATTTCAAAGTCTATTTTATCTGATATGAGTATGCTACTCCTGCTTTATTTTGCTCTCCATTTGTGTGAAATATCTTTTTCCAGCCCTTCGCTTTCAGTCTGTATGTGTCCCTTGTTTTGAGGTGGGTCTCTTGTAGACAGCATATATATGGGTCTTGTTTTTATATCCATTCAGCCAGTCTTTGTCTTTTGGTTGGGGCATTCAACCCATTTACATTTAAGGTAATTATTGATAAGTATGATCCCATTGCCATTTACTTTGTTGTCTTGGATTCGAGTTTATACACCTTTTCTGTGTTTCCTGTCTAGAGAAGATCATTTAGCATTTGTTGAAGAGCTGGTTTGGTGGTGCTGAATTCTCTGAGCTTTTGCTTGTCTGTAAAGCTTTTGATTTCTCCTTCATATTTGAATGAGGTCCTTGCTGGGTACAGTAATCTGGGCTGTAGATTTTTCTCTTTCATCACTTTAAGTATGTCCTGCCATTCCCTTCTGGCCTGAAGAGTTTCTATTGAAAGATCAGCTGTTATCCTTATGGGAATCCCCTTGTGTATCACTTGTTGTTTTTTCCTTGCTGTTTTTAATATTTATTCTTTGTGTTTGATCTTTGTTAATTTGATTAATATGTGTCTTGGGGTGTTTCACCTGGAGTTTATCCTGTTTGGGACTCTCTGGGTTTCTTGGACTTGGGTGGCTATTTCCCTCCCCATTTTAGGGAAGTTTTCAACTATTATCTCCTCAAATATTTTCTCATGGTCTTTCTTTTTGTCTTCTTCTTCTGGGACTTCTATGATTCGAATGTTGGGGCATTTTACATTGTCCCAGAGATCTCTGAGGTTGTCCTCACTTCTTTTAATTCTTTTTTCCTCTCTGCTTCATTTATTTCCACCATTCTATCTTCCAACTCACTTATCGTATCTTCCGCCTCAGTTATTCTACTGTTGGTTCCCTCCAGCGTGTTTTTGATTTCAGTTATTGCATTATTCATTATTGATTGACTCTTTTTTATTTCTTCTAGGTCCTTGTTAAACATTTCTTGCATCTTCTCAATCCTTGTCTCCAGGCTATTTATGTGTAACTCCATTTTGTTTTCAAGATTTTGGATCCTTTTTACTATCATTATTCTGAATTCTTTTCCAAGTAGACTCTCTATCTCCTCCTCTTTTGTTTGGTTTGGTGGGCATTTATCATGCTCCTTTACCTGCTGAGTATTTCTCTGCCTTTTCATCTTGTTTAGATTTCTGTGTTTGGGGTGGCCTTTCTATATTCTGGCAGTTTGTGGCTCCTCTTTATTGTGGAAGTTCCTCCTTGTGGGTGGGGTTGGACGAGTGGCTTGTCAAGGTTTCCTGGTTAGGAAAGCTTGTGTCGGTGTTCTGGTGGGTGGAGCTGAATTTCTTCTCTCTGGAGTGCAATGAAGTGTCCAGTAGTGAGTTTTGAGATGTCTATGGGTTTGGTGTGACTTTGGACAGCCTGTATATTAAAGCTCAGGGCTATGCTCCTGTGTTGCTGGAGAATTTGCATAGTATGTCTTGCTCCAGAACTTGTTGGTTCTTGGGTGGAGCTTGGTTTCAGTGTAGGTATGGAGACTTTTGGATGAGCTCTTATTGATTAATGTTCCCTGGAGTCAGGAGTTTTCTGGTGTTCTCAGGTTTTGGATTTAAGCCTCCTGCCTCTGGTTTTCAGTCTTATTCTTACAGTAGCCTCAAGACTTCTCCATCCATACAGCACTGATGATAAAACATCTAGGTTAATGGAGGAAAGATTCTCCACAGCGAGGGAAACCCAGAAAGGTTCACTGAGTTACATGGCGAAGAGAAGAGGGAGGAGGGAGATAGAGGTGACCAGGAGGAGAAGAGGGGGCATCAAAAGGGGAGAGCGCAATCTAGCCAGTAATCAAATCCCTATGTGCTCTCCACAGCCTGGAACACCCAGAGAGGTTCACAGAGTTGGGTAGAGAAGAGAGAGGGGAGGGAGGAGCTAGAGGTGACCTAAGGGATAAAAAGGAGAGTCATAAGAGGGAGAGGGCAATCAAGCCAGTAATCACACTCCTAAGTAAAAATGAGTACTGAAGATTAGATTCTTAAATGTACAAAATTGATAATAAATACCAAAAAGCAAAGATTAAAAATCTAGAGTAGAGGTTAGACTCTCAAAAATGCAATATTAAAAAAAAACAAAACAGAATCACAAAAATTATTAAAAAAATATACATGAAATTTGCTTTAAAAATAGGGTCTTTTTTTTTTGCGAGGTAATAGTAGGTTATAAAAATGAAAATTAAAGGAGTAATAAAGGACTTACAATTTAAAAAATGATAATAGTAAAAATATATCTAGGAATTTCTCTGGAGCTATTGCAGGAAGTGTGTGGTCAGTTCAGTTTCAGATAGTTCCTTGTTCCAGCTTATACTTCTCAAGGCCTATAGGCCCCTTCCAATGTAGTTGATGCTAACTACAGGGTTTTAATCTGTTGAACCTGTCACTTCCAAAGCGGTTCCCTCTGTTTATTTTGGCTCCTTCTGTTTGCAAGTCTCTTCAGTGCCTAATTTCTGCCCTGACAGAAGGTGGCAAAGGTGGTCACTTATTTAGGCTCACTTGTTCAGTCGTGCTGTGGGGAGGGAGGAACACTGCAAACTTAATATCACTGGCGTGTGTGGGGAGTGCTCACAGTGTCGGCCACACTGGGTTTGCCCCCACTCATGGTGTGTGTGCTTTCTCAGTCTACACTGCTCAGGCTCCAGGTCGTTCTGCCTGGGTACTGTCTAAAGTGGGCCCTGGGTTGCATGCACTTCCTAGGTCTAAGCCACTCAGATTCAGGTTCTCGAGTACTCCACAAAGGTGCAGACTCAGTTGGGCCTGCATTTTGTGCCCTTCCCAGGTCTGAGCAGCTCAGGTGACCAGGTGCTTGGCAACCGCACTCTCTCCAGGTGGGGCGGTGAGTCTTATCACCTCCCCCATCCCAGCTGCTCTGTTTCCTGGGTGCACAGTGGGAGTGCCGTCTCTGGTGTGCCATGTGTCTCCTCTGGGGAGCTGATCTCTGGCTGTGACCCTCCCGGCGGATGTCAACCGTCCAGGATCCCAGGAAGACTTGGTTAGCAACTGGGAGCCTGCTCGCAGTTTGGTAGAGGATGCTGTCTCTGGGGCTGAGATTACCCCTTTCTGGCTCTGGCTGTCTCCTGCCTGACTCTCTGCCTCTGGCAGGGGGTGGGCTGGTCCACAGCCCGCTAGCTCTCCTCTGGTATTCGCTCAGTCCTTTGTTTTGTGAGCGGGCCAACGATGCCTTAGGTTAGAGCTTTTCACGTGAAAGTTCTCTTTCTCTCTCTCTCTGGCTACCCCATGGTTTGGGTTGCTATCTCATGTTAGTTCCCTCAGATTGTCCTTAGGGCATTCAGGCCCAGTCCTTATCCTAAGCAATGCAGCCCTCACCTCCCTGTTCAGCCCCCGCTTGCTGGTGGCGAATGCGAGCGTCTGGACTACTTCTCCACTGGGAGTTGCAGTTAGGCATGTAATCTGTGGGTTTTATTTATTTATTATTTATTTTTCCTCCTGGTTATGTTGCCCTCTGAGATTCCAAAACTCCCCACAGGCCCACCAGTGAGAGGGTTTCCTGGTGTTTGGAAACTTCTCCTCTCTCACGACTCCCTCCCTGTGATGGGTCTCCGTCCCTAACTCTTTTGTTTCTCTTTTTACTTTCTGTATTTTGTCCTACCTCCTTTTGAAGACAATGGGCTGCCTTTCTGGGTGCCTGGTGTCCTCTGCTAGCATTCAGAAGTTGTTCTGTGGAATTTGCTCAGCATTCAAATGATCTTTTGATGAATTTGTGGGGGAGAAAGCGACCTCCCCATCCTATTCCTCCACCATCTTAGGACTGCCCCCCACAATAGTCTTAAATAAAGTCTTCCTTGTCTGTTTCATTTGGCTGAGTATGATTTGCTTTGGCAACAGAAGCCACAGTGGTGGGACAGTCCCTCAGAACCTGAAGCCCACCAGGGATTATGGGTTATGGAGAGATTTTTAAAGTCATGGAAGACTTGTAGGGTCTTTCCTTTAATTTATTGTACTGATTGATTTCTTAAGTTGGCGCTATCACTGCACTGTGGGAGTGAATTATTCTACTCAGTCAGATATTCCTTTGAAACACTGTTGGATCTGATTTGCCAATACTTTATCAATGATTTCGTGCCTGCATTTATAAGTCTGGTAAATCTATAGATCTCTTTTTGTGCTAGCTTTATCAAATTTGAAGAGTGTGGAGAAAAAAAAGATGATAAGTAAAAAAAGCATTGCTTTCACATTTAGATTGCAGGATTAAAAAAGCTGTCAAATATCAAGTATTTTTAAATTGTTACAGTAAAAAAAGGAGAGAGGACTCTCTTAATGATGCAATCATCTGCTGAGGCTTCATGCTTTCTAAATATTGTGCTGCTTCAAGAAATTTGCTAAGCTTGCTGTTGAATCATTTATGTATACTGACATAATTTTTGAACTATCATCAATTTTCATGAATTATATAATTTAGCCTGAGCAATGTTTCAGAAGCCATTAAAACAACTGAATTATTCAAAGAGTCTTAATATGAGCAATAAAAAGTAAATGAATACGTTCATGAGCACCAGAGGAATTCAGTTTTTCCTGGGAGGTGAGTTTGAGTTCAGATAAAGCAGGTAAAGCAAAAAAGCATTGGTTTTCAGGCTTTTTCTTCCGTTTGTAATTATAGCTGCAAGCCTGTTCCTGATTAGCAGCTGGTCAAACTTCCACTCTAAAAAGGACCTTCATCTTCTTGATCTTAGGTTTTCTTTCTCAAGAGGGGCTTATGTGTTTTATTCCCACAGTTTAGGAATGTGACAGCTGCACTGAACCTAATTGGGAAGTTTTCCTTCCATCTTTGTTTTTCCTCTGGGATCATGTAAATAACACATGGTTAATCTGTTGCTTAAAAGTAACTTGTCTTCACTTCAGTTCAGTTCAGTCTCTCAGTCATGGCCGGCTCTTTGCGACCCCATGAATCGCAGCACACCAGGCCTCCCTGTCCATCACCAACTCCCGGAGTTTACCCAAACTCATGTCCATCGAGTTGGTAATGCCATACAACCATCTCATCCTCTGTTGTCCCCTTCTCCTCCTGCTCCCAATCCTTCCCAGCATCAGGGTCTTTTCCAATGAGTCAACTCTTCGCATGAGGTGGCCAAAGTATTAGAGTTTCAGCTTCAACATCAGTCCTTCCAGTGAACACCCAGGACTGATCTCCTTTAGGATGGACTTGTTGGATCTCCTTGCAGTCCAAGGGACTCTCAAGAGTCTTCTCCAACAACACAGTTCAAAGCATCAATTCTTCGGCACTCAGCTTTCTTCACCATCCAAATCTCACATCCGTACATGACCACTGGAAAAACCATAGCCTTGACTAGATGGACTTTTGTTGGCAAAGTAATGTCTCTACTTTTTAATATGCTATCTAGGTTGGTCATAACTTTCCTTCCAAGGAGTAAGCGTCTTTTAATTTCATGGCTGCAGTCACCATCTGCAGTGATTTTGGAGCCCCAAAAAATAAAGTCTGACGCTGTTTCCACTGTTTCCCCATCTATTTCCCATGAAGTGATGGGACCAGATGCCATGATCTTAGTTTTCTGAATGTTGAGCTTTAAGCCAACTTTTTCACTCTCCTCTTTCACTTTCAACTTTTCTTAAAAGAACTTAAAAACTAAATGAATTTAAGCATTTGAAAGAACTTGTTAAACTGTCTGGACTCGATACACTTATAAGTGGTTAATTATTACATATGCTTCTCCTTTTGTTTCTACGTTTATTCTGTTTTTCAGTATTTTACAATACTTTTAAGGGGACTTGTTGGTTTCTAAAAAATACTCTTTCTACATGACAGCCAACATTCATCTCCCAAGGATCTATGTTAAAAGAAAAGCTCCCCCCGCCCAGTCCCGACCTTGCCAAGAGCTGTGTCTGTCTCCTGTGGCATAATATTAATTTAATATGCTTCTTGGCATATTATTTTTTAAAGTTTCATTGAAGTATAGTTGATTTACAATGCCAGCTTTAATTTCTGCTGTACATTGAAGTGACTCAGTTATATACATATATGTATGTGTGTGTGTGTATGTATATATACATATATATATATATATATATATATATATATATATATATATATTCTTTTCCATTATGGTTTATCACAGAATGAGCATAGTTCCCTGTGCTATATAGTAGGATCTGCTTCTTTGTCAATTCTATAGATAATAGTTTTCATCTGCTAATCCCAAATTCTTAGTCCTTCTTTTCCCCCAACCTCTTCCCCCTTGGCAATGTGACATATTATTAAACTGAGCATCAGATTAAAACCTACATCAGAAACATACTCATGTTTTTTCTCCCTCATTAGTATTTCGACTTCTTTTTCAGTTGGTTTTGGTGTGTGATATTTTACCAGATAGTCGAGCATTTCACCTAGACCTTCCAAATTATGGGCACAAAGTTGCACATAATGTTTCCTTGTACTTGTTAATTTTCTCTGTCTCTATGATAATATCTACTGTTCTCATTTGTACATTACACACTTTTTGTCCTCTCTTTTAAAATTAGACCTAGGCCTGGGCAGCATTAAGTCTTCTGAAACACTCAGAATAAAATTATTGATATCATCTACATAAAAGATATAAGATCATAAATGTCTTTAGTGCCAAAAGTTTTCTAACCAAGAAGCAGAAAAAGGCCTAGTTATAACTTTTTCAGTATTAATATTTCATCTCTGGTGGATCATTATCAGGTTCCTTCAGGAAAATTCTTCACATGGAACCTAAAACTCCGTGATACCAAAGCATCAGGACTTTCTTCTTTTGGTGGGAAAAAAGAGGGGAATTACTCTTACTTCTTCATTCCCCTTCCTTTTCTCCCTTTTTTCTATCTTTCCTTCCCACTTTCCTTCCTTCCTTCTTTCTTTCCTTTCTCCTTGTTAACTGTTGCCTTTTTTTCTTAAGGAGGCTGTGCCAAGGGCTTCATGTCCCTCCAAGTAAAGCTTACTTATCTCTAACAAGAAGGAATTGCCCCATATCTACAAGTTCTTCATTCTAAGTAGCCATCTCAAAATTAGGTTTAAAAATAATTCAGATTTGTGGTTGGAATTGTACCTGCTTTCTGGCTATATATGCATATACTTCTCTTAAAAATTAGAGAAAAGTGAGTGAGTGTATCATTATTCCAAGTGAGATAAAAGGAACATGTGATTGAACATCACACAGGTCCTGGTGGTAACTTCTCCATCTGGCTGTTGCAGGGAGTCTGTTGGCCATAGGCAAACCCCACAGGTGTCACTGCTGTCAAAAAGAGAACTGATATAAAGTCATACTCTAAGATAGCCCCAGAGGTTGAAGAACCCTACCTTCGAGCAAAGAACTGGGAACAGTGCCAGGGTGCCTGGCTTGCAACACCACGTATTCTTTCACAGTCTCTGGCTCAGACCAGATGTGGCTCAGCTGGATCGTCCAGCTCAGGGTCTCTGGCAAGGACACAGGCAAAGTGTCAGCTGGGGCCACAGTCATCTCAAGGTTCAATTGAGCCAGTATTCGCTGTCAAGTTCACTCAGTGATAATTGAGGGGATTGTGCCTAGTGTACTCTAGGACTAGAAGTCTCAGTTCCTTTCTGACTACTGACCAGAGCCTGACACACTCAGTCTTGTAGCACATGAGCCGTTCCATCAGGCAGTTTGCAACATGGCAGATGAAGGGCTTAGTTGCTCTGCGGCCTATGGGATCTGCCCAGACCAGGGATCAAATGAATGTCTCCTGCATTGGCAGGTGGATTCTTTACTACTGAGCCACCAGGGAAACCCTTGAGAGAGTATTTTTATGGGCAGCTTTCCATTCAATGATGTATTTCAAGCCAAACATGTCTTGGGGACATTTCTTAAAAGAAATTTGTATCAATCAAGTATTGGAATGTCGATAAAACTGACTTAAGTTTGTGGGACATTGATGCTTCAGGATATACTTAGTAATTCAACAAATAATAAAATGAAGTGTACAGCTTAAAAAAAAGAGAGAGAGAAACTGAATAGCATCTGCACAATATTCATTTTTCAACTGGCCATGTGGACAGAACTGGTGTTAATAACTTTTCCTTCCAACACCCATTCTGTTTTCCTTGTCCCCAACCAGCACTTCCATACTCCTGGTTCTTTACCTGTCAGAGCAACTCACATTATCCTTGAAGGTGGTTCTGCCTCATTTAGATCGCTGTAGTTCTGTACTTACTTTTACCATTGGGCATGTAATGTTATGCAGAAGGAAATAGCAACCCACTCCAGTATTTTTGCCTGGGAAAACCCATGGACAGAGGAGCCTGGTGGGCTACAGTTTATGGAGTTGCAAAGAGTAGGTCACAACCTAGCAACTGAGCATGTAATGTTAAGAGGAATCACAAAAAGGCATGGATCCTTTCCATGGTGTAATAGCAATCTTCTCCCTTGAGCATCACAACCAATGACCTCAACAGGACCACGGCTCACTTCTTGCCTGTTGGTTTAGTGATGTGATAAGCTTCAAGTGGCCAGGTGCAGCCTCAGCTTCTGGGACAGCAGAATCTTTGTCTGATGTCCCCTGTTAGAATCATTTCTCCCTCAGTAACCTAGATTTCTAAACCAGCAAAGCCCAATATTGCAGAGACAGGAACATAGTTTTTGCAAATGGGCCATTAGGAAAGTCCAGTCCCAGTTCTGGCCCTTGTTCCTGGACTAGTATTTTCAAAAAGTCTGAAGACTTCCCTGGCAGTCCAGTGGTTAAGCTTCCATGCTCCCACTGCAGGAAGAACTAAGATCCCACAAGCCCTGTGGAGTAGCCAGAAAAAAAAAAAAATCTAGGTCCTCCCCTTTCCCTGATGCTCAGTCCCTTTGGAGAAGGCTAGAAGAAACATTTACCATATACATGTTGGGCAGTGTGGCAGGGTCCTTCCTTGTAGGGACCCACCCTTCCCTTCAATCAAGGGGCTTGGTTCTATGAGCCAGCCCAATTCTAGGAATTGAATGAGGAGGCAAATCTCCTTAGTGTGGTGACTTAAATCACATCCCTGTCCATTATGAGTTCTTTCATTCGTACAGGTTAAAACTTTCTTAGGCTGCCCAACTACATCACTCCTAAGTACACCATGACCAATTAACTTCTGCTAAAGCCTTCTCGGGTTTTACTGCTACTGCTAAGTCGCTTCAGTCATGTCCGACTCTGCGCGACCCCATAATTGGCAGCCCAACAGGCTCCCCCATCCCTGGGATTCTCCAGGCAAGAATACTGGAGTGGGTTGCCATTTTCTTCTCCAATGCATGAAAGTGAAAAGTGAAAGTGAAGTCGCTCAGTCGTCTCTGACTCCTAGCAACCCCATGGACTGCAGCCTACCAGGCTCCTCCACCCATGGGATTTTCCATGCAAGAGCACTGGAGTGGGGTGCCATTGCCTTCTCCCAGGTTTTACTATCCTTTCACTATTTCAGCTCTGCTTCCCAAGGTGCTAACCACACCCACCTTACAAGCACTTCCTCTGAGCCTCCATGACCCCTGGACTCCATCAAGCCCCACTGAATTCAGGGAACCCGTTGCAAAGGTAGCATCTCCAACATCATCCCTGGTCTGCAAAAAACAACCACAGACCTTCAAGGAGGTTGCGCTCCTCTCACCACTGAAGCAGGGAATAACACACTTCCAAAGGTCTCTATGAGCATGTGGTTTGCTTGATAGAAAGTGACGCAAAGAGTGGGACTTCCCTGGTGGCCCAGCGGTTAAGACTCCGCGCTTCCATTGTAGGGGGCCCGAGTTGGATCCCTGGTTAGGGAACGAGATCCCACATGCCGAAACTAAAAGTTTGCATGGTACAACTAAAGATCCCTCATGCTGCAATGAAGATGGAGAATTCTCCGAGTACCACAACTAAGACCTGGGGCAGCCAAATAAATAAGTAAATTTTTCAAGGAAAGAGAGAAAGATGGAAAGTGATGCAAAAAGACTAAAGAGAAGGACTTATGGTGATGCTAACAGTCTTTCCTGTTAGCTCAGCTGGTAAAGAACCTGCCTGCAATGCAGGAGGACTCCAGTTCAATTCCTGGGTCAGGAAGATCGCCTGGAGAAGGGATAGGCTACCTACTCCAGTATTCTTGGGCTTCCCCGGTGGCTCAGCTAGTAAAGAATCCGCCTGCAATGTGGGAGACCTGGGTTTGATCCCTGGGTTGGGAAGATTCCCTGGAGGAGAGAACGGCTACCCACTCCAATATTCTGGCCTGGAGAATTCCATGGACTGTATAGTCCATGGGGTCCCAAAGGATCAGACACAACTAAGCAACTTTCACTTTCACTCTTTCACACAACAGTCCTTCAGTGAAGCTTCTGGTTTCTCCTATCTTCCAACAGTAAATCACACCTTCCCTTAGTGTCTCCTGCAAAGATTGTGGGGAGATCACACCTGAAAGATCCAGCTAGCTTTATCCATTGCCAAGTTCTTGCACATCATCACAAGTTATGTCCTGCTATGCGCTTGTCCTAACAACGATGCATTCTGAGCAGACGGTCTGCATGTTCATTAGATATTTTAGTCTCGTGCTGCTAACATCTGCACTGCAGTGGAGCTCTGTGTCCCTGGATGACGGATGGGAAAGAGGCTTCCCCATCTCCAGTAGGCTTTGCCACATCTCATTAGCCCAAAATATTTCCCCCAGTTTTATTGAGGCATGGTTGATGAATAAAAATTGTATGTATTTATGTGGCACTGTGTGATTTCTTCACACAACATGATGATTTAATATACTTATGCAGTGTGAAATGAACATCACAATTAAGTTAATTAATACAGCTATCAGCTCACGTGGTAACCATGTTTGAGACCTGGTCTCTTAGCAAATTTCAAGCAAACAATAAACATGAGACACTACAGTCACTATGTTGTAATTTACATCCCCAGAACCTATTAATCTTATAACTGAAATTTTGTACCTTTTGACCAGCATCTCCCCATTTGTTCCACCCCTAGTTCCTGTCAAACACTATTCTACTCTCTGTTTCTATGAGTCTTGTTTTTTAGATTCCACATATAAGTGAGATGATACAACATCTGTCTTTCTGTGTCTGGCTTATTTTGCTTAGCATAATGTCCTCCAGGTTCAACCATGTTATCACAAATGGCAGGATTTCTTTCTTTTTTATAGATGAATAATACTCCACTATGTATATATACTACATTTTCTTTATCCATTCATCCATGAGAAGATCCCCTGGAGGAGGGAATGGCAACCACCTCCAGTATTCTGGCCTAGAGAATTCCATGGACTGTATAGTCCATGGGGTCCCATTGATGAACACTTGGGTTGTTTCTGTATCTTGGCCATTGTAAATAGTGCTACAGGGAACATGAAAGGGCAATTCTCTTTTCAAGACGCTGCTTTCATTTCCTTTGAATACATACCCAGAAGTGGACTTGCTAGATCATATGGTAGCTCTACTTTTAATTTTTGTGAGGAACCACCATACTATTTTCCATAGTGAGTGCACCAATTTACATTCTCACCAACAGTGCGGGCTCCCCTGGTGGCCCAGATGGTAAAGAATCTGCTTGCAATTCAGGAGACTGGGTTCAATCCCTGCGTCAGGAAGAGCACCTGGAGGAGGGTATGGCAACCCACTCAGGTATTCTTGCCTGGAGAATCCCATGGACAGAGGATGCTGGTGGGCTACAGTCCAGAGGGTCGCAAAGAGTCATGACTGAAGCGACCTAGCATGCCCACATTCACAGAAGAAAAGGTGCTGAAGTAAAGAAAATGTCTTGGAGGAGGGGACACACTGTCACTTTCTGTTACAGGCTTTTAAAAAGTGCCAAGCTATGGATGAGTGGCTCAGATGGTAAAGAATGTGCCTGCAATGTGGGAGACCCAGGTTCGATCCCTGGGTTGGGAAGATCCCCTGGAGAAAGGAAAAGCTACCCAATCCAGTATTCTTGCCTGGAGAATTTCATGGACAGGGGAGCCTGGTGGGCTACAGCCCCCGGGATCTCAAAGAGTCAGCTATGACTGAGCAACTAACACTATCACTATCCTGTGTGATTATGACAAAATGTGTTGCATTTGTAATCTGAAAATTGTAAGAAACAAAAAAAGAAAAATATTAAAAGTGAATTAGAAAAAAATGAACTGGATAAAAACATAGGCACCGACATGAGTTTGGGTGGACTCCTGGAGTTGGTGATGGACAGGGAGGCCTGGCATGCTGCAGTTCATGCGATCGCAAAGAGTCGGACATGACTGAGCGACTGAACTGAACTGAACTGATAGGCACAGAAGAATGCAATGGGTAAACCTTGAGAATCTGTTGCTTTGGGAAATCTCCAAGCTTTCTGGAAAAGGGTAGATGCACCTACATCCTCTGCCCGCCCGGCCCTTCTTTCCTTTCCAGCCAGAGATGAGGCTTGACACGGCTTGGTGCTGCCACCTAGAGGTCATCATCAGACATAACTCCAAATACAATCGGTAGAGACAGCCTCTTCTGCGGCAGTATGCAGTTTTCCTTCTAAAAAGGCTGACAGCGGAGCTTTGTGGGAACTTCCAGTGTGAAGACAAGATGGGAGGAAAGAGTGAGACAGAATAAGATAGACAACATCTGTGTGTGCATCTGTTCAAAAGTATTAAGCATTTCAAAAGCATGGCAATAGATCATTAAACCAAGTGGGGGCCCCTCTGACTGTAATGCCCTGTGTGACCACACAGGTTGCACAAGGAAGAAGTTGTCCTGGTTTGCACACTTGAGTCTGGATGTGTGCATGTTTTCGATGCTTTTCTATATTTCTCATATGTGTATGTGTGTACAAGCACACATATCTGTGTGCAGGCATCATGCTCATGTTCAGCCGTCTGTGAATACACATTTGTTCAGATAACTGTGTATGCCCATGATGGTGTATTTGTGTGTGTGAGAGAGAAAGCAGGTTTCTGTATTTCAGGACATGGGAGCCTCAGGTCTGTGACTTGGGCTGTTGGGGAATGGTAAATGGGCTGTTGGCTTCCTGGGTAACATTCGCAACAGGTGCTTCTGGGCCTGCCCATCGAAAACTGCAGAACTCTTGGAGGATAACTCCATATAAACCCCCACATTAAGAGACTGGACCAAACTCTAGCCCAGCGTCTAGCAACCTAAGGCTGTGCCCCTTGGATGACACCAAGCCTCCCACTGAAAGGTCTGCCTGAGAAAACATAGCTGCTGGGAGAATTTACCATCTGTTGCGGCCAACACACAACCACAGGTCTCTGCCCTCCCTTTCTTAGAGTGTTTGCCAGAAAGAGCTTACATGACAAGTCCCTCCTCTACGCCTTTGAGATGTTTGTGTTTCTCCTCCAACCCAGGAGTAGCTCTTCCTCAAGGCCCCAGATGAAAGCCATCCCTTTGAAACACAATCACCAGGGAGGCCAATCCCATCTCCCAGACTCTGGGAGGGCAGAATCTCAGCCTCCACGACGGCCAGCCTCCAGCCCCCAGCCTCATCACATTGACTTGACCCAAACCTCAGGCTCTGTTTACCTTTGACACCACACCTCTGCCATCTTCACTGTCCAGGGCACCCAGCCACAGGACAGAGGATGCTCTCTGGCTTTGGGAACACAGCTAACCAAAGGCTCCAGGGACTAGGGACTTGGGGCCCCTGGAGAGCCCCACACCCTGCCCCCACCATTCAGTGGGGTAACTCTGAGGCCCAGGGTCCAGACGCTTCCCAGACTTCCTTGGGGGAATCAAGTTCTTGCCAGTTGTCTATGTGGTAATTTACTTCATAATGTACATTTTATTTCTCTCTCGTTTCCTGAGTAAAACCTTCACAGGATCCCTGTCCCAGGGTCTGCTTCTGAGGACCCCAAACTCAGGCTGCCCTCCAAGGCTCGTACCCCCAGGGAATGCTCTAGAAATGTTTTTGTTTTCTGAACTTCTCTCTGCTCAGTCAGCTGACCAGGGCCCAGGCAGCCTGGTAATGGATCATGTGTTTATCTGTCTCCTCCAGGCCAAGCTGCTCTCAGACGCCAAGGAGGGGGGCCCCTGGCTCTTCTTTCTCACCCTCCATCTCCCCTCTCAGCTTTTCTGCTTCCCAACTGAGTTTTTACCTTTTCTCCTTTTTCTTTACTTGTTTGCTTTTTAATGATTTCTGGGGAGCAAGACCATGTGGAAGATAAAATGACTGCATAGCATTTATCAAGCACCTACCCCGGGCCAGGCACTGCTACTGACCACTACATTTAGGGAGCCGTTGACCACCCTCTGTCCATCAAGCTGCTTGAGGAGGTTTCTTCTCTGACTTTCCTGTTATTAAATATGAGGACCCCAGGATTCAGAGCACCCTTAAAGAAACCGCCCAGGGGCTCACAGCTGTTTGTTGGCTGAGCCGGACATCCCAAGGGAGAATCCTGAGACCCAAGTCCCAGATCTGCCTGCCACTGTGAGCTGGGTTAGGAAAGATAAGGAGGTCACCGAGAGGTCACCACTTCACTTGATTCCTTGTGCCTCAGTTTCCCCATCTGTTAATTAAGGGAATGCAAGGGTTTCCTAAAGTTCCTCCAGCCTTTGCTTTCATGCTCCTCTTTAGGAATGGAGCACGTGGTCTGCTGACCTCAGGCCACAGTCCAAGACTCCCTGCAAGCCTGGTAGCCTGTAAACAATTTACCCAGGTTAATTTTCCTTGTTGACATTATCTGGCTCTCACTCAGATCAAATACTCGAGAGCTTGCCTCCTCCTTCACTCAACTTTTAAAAGATCACTGGCATTCCATTATCAGAAAGAATTTAAGGATCAGCAGCCAACATGAAAATTCCTGTGTGAACTTCCTCCTCTGGACTCAGATACAAACATTTTAGAAGCCTCGCCCCATGACCACACTAATTCCTGTGGAAACCACTGTTTACATTTTTTCAGAGCAATGTAACCTGTGGTTAAGGGCAGGGACTTCAGAGTTAGACCCTCAGAATTCAAATCCCAACTCCATCACTTACCGACTGTGAGGACAAGTCACTGGACCTCTCTGCGCCTCCATTTCCAGATCAGTAAAATAGGACCATTAAAGGAAAAGACTTTGAAGGAGCATTGTGATTGAGTTGATATATGTAAAGCTCTCAGTGCTATTTTCTGAATGGGGTCTGCCTGGGCTTCTAGTCCCTTAAATCCAAGGACACAGAGGCTCTCCACAGTGACTCACCTTTCCTGTTGTGGACTCTTGCAAGGAGGCTGAGGAGTGGGCATTACCCTGGCAACAGGGTAAATAGGTAAATAGAGTGGAAGGGAAAACAAGAACCTAGGGAGTATCTCTTAAGGATCATAGGTTAAGATCTGTGACTGAAAAATGTTGCCTGCCTATCAGTAAACAAAGAATGTTGTATCTGTCAAACCACTACAGCCGCTCAAATGGTGAGCCCTGAGGGGACTCAGGATGAGAAAGCACAGGATACTCACCCTAGATATCAAAGGCGCATATCAAAGGAATGATTTCAGCGAGCCCAGACTCTGGTATCTTCCCATACAGAGAAAAGCTAAATTCCTTAACTTGAGATACCTGGTTTTCTCTAATTAATGGTAATTTTTTGATGTTCCAGCTACCTAGTCTTTGTTGGAAAACCCCTCTATAGCCAGGACCCCTCGCTTACTTCTGGGGAGCAGGTCCTCAGAGGGATCTGAGAGTCTTTCTCCCGGGGTTGACGTTCTCAGAAAATCCACCTAATATAGCACAACTCTCAACTTTTAGGTTGTTTTTTTTTCCCCCTGTGGCTACTCTTCATTGCGGTGTGTGGGTTTCTCATGGCAAAGGCTTCTCTTTTTGTGGGGCACCGGATTAGTTGCTCCAGAGCATGTGAGATCTTTCCAGATCAGGGATTGAACCAGACCCAGATCTTCCCAGACCTTGCACTGCATGGCCGCTTTTTAACCACTGGGCCACCAGGGAAGCCCTTGTGATTCTTATTATAATTGCAAGGCCCCCTTCAGCAATAACCATCATGAAACACCGAGAAAATAAAGGCTTGTTACTTACAAGACCTGGAAATTACACAGTACGGTGGGGCCAGAGAGCAAGGTCCTGGGGAGGAAGAGAGAGAGAAAACAGGAGGATCTGGGTTTCTACTTTTACTGGGGTCAAAGGTGAGGGGCTAAGGTTCTGAGTGTTCATTCTTGTCAACTACAGATTGGCACTTGCCATCCACCTCTACTAGGATTATTAAATCAGTTGCTGCTGCAGCTGCTGACTTTCAACGCCCTCTGAAAGGAGTTCAGGGCAGAGGACAGAAATAAGGCACTCTGAGTTCTGGGAAAACTGGCAGAACAGGTCTTCAGATAGATATTTTCAGGAGCCAATTTATGAGCCTGATTCTTGTACCTCCTCATGGAGACGTCTTGGTGACATGTATTCTCATGACTAGCAGTACTGTATTGTATTGTGCTTAGTCCCTCAGTTGCGTCCGACTCTCTGTGACCACATGAGCTGTAGCCCACCAGGCTCCTCTGTCCACAGGGATTCTCCAGGCAAGAATACCAGAGTGAGTTGCCATCTCCTACTCCAGGGGATCTTCCCAACCCAGGAATCAAACCGGGGTCTCCTGCATTGCAGGCACATTCTTTACCAGCTGAGCTAACATGACTAGCAGCAACCTTCTGTAAAAAATGTGTGCTTGAGTGCCTGTATTCCCCCTTTACCAAAATCACATATATACTGGCCTTCCCTTACCTCTTTGGAGCAGTTTCTCAGAGCTATCTGAGATGCTATCTCCTGGGCTATAGTCCTCATTTTGCCCCAAATAAAACTTAACCCACAACTCTCATATTGTGCTTTTTTTTTTTTAAGTTGGCACTGTTTATTGGTGAATTTAAAACATAAGCAGGGAAATTTAAAGTGTGAGAACAAGTGACCCAAATAGTCAGTGACTGAAATCAACCAAGATCTCTAAAACTGAGGAGACTCAGTGGAGGGGTAGGGGCGTGGGGTGGGGGGTGGCATGGCTCTTTTCTTAGTCCTGTGGCTGCGCAATGTGCTTCTTTGTGATCTCCATCTTTCAAGTGGATGCCTCTGTAATGAAAGCTTAAATCGGGCCCTTGCATTGCAAAGAAGAAAAAAGCAAACTTAGGGCTTAACCTGTACACTCCTTAGTATTCTGCTCATCTCTGTCTTCCATTATTTTTTAAATATTTATTTAATTTTATTTCGCTATGTCAGGTCTTGTTGCAGCATGCAGAATCTTTGTTGCATTATGCAGGATCTTTCATTGCAGTGCACAGACTCTCAGTTGCACAGGCATGGTTGCTCCATGGCATGTGGGGTCTTAGTTCCCCGATGAGAATCAAACTCACATCCCCAGCACTGCAAGGCAGAGTCTTAACCACCAGACATCAAGGAATTCCCTCTGTCCTCTGTTATTATCACCCTGTAGCCTGGGAGCCCTCTGAACATAAAGACAACTCATCTCTGTCTCCTCCATGGTGCCAAACACCCAGTACATACTAGGTTCTTGGTAAAGGCAAGTCCACCAGAAAGAGATTAGGAATGGGGGAGATGCAGGCCTGCCTTCTGGCCACTACCTGGAGCAAGTCACCCTCTAGCTTGTAATCCAGGGATGGGAGAAGAGGCTGGATTATCCCTCATGTAGCCTAATTCACACAGTTCAGTTCAGTCACTCAGTCGTGTCCGACTCTTTGCAACCCCATGGACTGCAGCACCCCAGGCCTCCCTGTCCATCACCAAATCCCGGAGTCCACCCAAACCCATGTCCATTGAGTCGGTGATGCCATCCAACCATCTCATCGTCTGTCGTCCCCTTCTCCTCCTGTCCTCAATCTTTCCCAGCATCAGGATCTTTTCCAGTGAGTCAGCTCTTCGCATGAGGTGGCCAAAGTATTGGAGTTTCAGCTTCAACATCAGTCCTTCCAATGAACACCCAGGACTGATCTTTAGGATGGACTGGTTGCATCTCCTTGCAGTCCAAGGGACTCTCAAGAGTCTTCTCCAACACCACAGTTCAAAAGCATCAATTCTTCAGTGCTCAGTGTTCTTTATAGTCCAACTCTCACATCCATACATGACTGCTGGAAAAACCATAACCTTGACTAGACGGACCTTTGTTGGCAAAGTAATGTCTCTGCTTTTTAATATGCTATCTAGGTTGGTCATAACTTTCCTTCCAAGGAGTAAGCGTCTTTTAATTTCATGGCTGCAATCACCATCTGCAGTGATTTTGGAGCCCAAAAAAATCAAGTCAGTCACTGTTTCCACTGTTTTCCCATCTATTTGCCATGAAGTGATGGGACTGGATGCCATGATCTTAGTTTTCTGAATGTTGAGCTTTAAGCCAACTTTTTCACTCTCTTCTTTCACTTTCATCATGAGGCTCTTTAGTTCGTCTTCACTTTCTGCCATAAGGGTGGTGTCATCCGCATATCTGAGGTTATTGATATTTCTCCTGGCAATCTTGATTCCAGCTTGTTCTTCTTCCAGCCCAGCATTTCTCATGATGTACTCTGCATATAAGTTAAATAAGCAGGGTGGCAATATACAGCCTTGACGTACTCCTTTTCCTATTTGGAACCAGTCTGTTGTTCCATGTCCAGTTCTAACTGTTGCTTCCTGACCTGCATACAGGTTTCTCAAGACACAGGTCAGATGGTCTGGTATTCCCATTTCTTTCAGAATTTTCCACAATTTATTGTGATCCACACAGTCAAAGGCTTTGGTATAGTCAATAAAGCAGAAATAGATGTTTTTCTGGAACTCTCTTGCTTTTTCGATCATCCAGTGGATGTTGGCAATTTGATCTCTGGTTCCTCTGCCCTTTCTAAAACCAGATTGAACATCTGGAAGTTCACGGTTCACATATTGCTGAAGCCTGGCTTGGAGAATTTTTAGCATTACTTTACTAGCGTGTGAGATGAGTGCAATTGTGTGGTAGTTTGAGCATTCTTTGGCATTGCCTTTCTTTGGGATTGGAATGAAAACTGACCTTTTCCAGTGTTGTGGCCACTGCTGAGTTTTCCAAATTTGCTGGCATATTGAGTGCCGCACTTTCACAGCATCATCTTTCAGGATTTGAAATAGCTCAACTGGAATTCCATCACCTCCACTAGCTTTGTTTGTAGTGATGCTTCCTAAGGCCCGTTTGACTTTGTGTTCCAGGATATCTGGCTCTAGGTGAGCGATCACACCATCGTGATTATCTGGGTCATGAAGATCTTTTTTGTACAGTTCTTCTGTGTATTCTTGCCACTTCTTAATATCTTCTGCTTCTGTTAGGTCCCTACCATTTCTGTCCTTTACTGAGCCCATCTTTGCATAAAATGTTCCCTTGGTATCTCTAATTTTCTTAAAGTGATCTCTAGTCTTTCCCATTCTGTTGTTTTCCTCTATTTCTTTGCATTGATCGCTAAGGAAGGCTTTCTTATCTCTCCTTGCTATTCTTTGGAACTCTGCATTCAAATGGGTATATTTTTCCTTTTCTCCTTTGCTTTTTGCTCCCCTTCTTTTCACAGCTATTTGTAAGGCCTCCTCAGACCGCCATTTTGCTTTTTTGCGTTTCTTTTTCTTGGGGATGGTCTTGATTCCTGTCTCCTGTACAATGTCATGAATCTCTGTCCATAGTTCATCAGGCACTCTGTCTATCAGATCTAGTCCCTTAAATCGATTTCTCACTTCTACTGTATAGTCATAAGGGATTTGATTTAGGTCATACCTGAATGGTCTAGTGGTTTTCTCTACTTTCTTCAATTTCAGTCTGAATTTGGCAATAAGGAGTTCATGATCTGAGCCACAGTCAGCTCCCAGTCTTGTTTTTGCTGACTCTGTAGAGCTTCTCCATCTTTGGCTGCAAAGAATATAATCAATCTGATTTTGGTGTTGACCATCTCGTCCTAAGGACAGGCTCATGCCTTCTCTTATTACTTATAAGCTCCTCAGATGAGATGCCTGCAGGCTTGGCCAGAGGGAGGAGGCCAGGCCCTTTGGCCTTGATATGGAGCATTCTGGTTGACACATGAGTCCATCCACTACCACTCCCCCACAAAAAAAAACAAGGCTCCTCTCCCCCAGATGATTCCCCAAGCTTCTGAATCTGCAATTTTAATAAAATCAGTTTTATTGTCACAGCTCTTGGTGGCTTGTTCTGTCTGTGCTAGGCACAATGGAAAACAGTGAACACTAGGCAATAATTTGCAGTGGCACAATGAATCTTCGCATACTCCAGGTCCTAAGAAATCTTGCACAAAAAGAAAATTAAGTCAGCATCATCCATTTGACAATGGGACAATTCTTTACTTCATACCTCTTAATATGCCCCAGTGTTTCTTGAAACGTAGTTGGGAAACCTAGGCCTGAAAGAGAAGAATAAGCCTTTATTACATGCCTGAAAGAGGGCTATGCACTGTGCCTGGTCCTGGACATGCATTTTCTCAGACAGGCCTGCGACTGGTGTTATTTCCCCTGAGGTAAATGAGAATGAGTCTCTGATAAGCAAGGTGACCTTCCCAGGGACTAGAGCACAGCTAGAGAGTCACTTATGGCTGCAGAGTCTCTTGTTGCCACTTGGATTTCCTCTGGATTTACCGCATGCATGCATGCATGCTGTCGCTTCAGTCGTGTCTGACTCTTTGTGACCTCACAGACTGTAGTCTGCCAGGCTCCTCCGTCCATGGGATTCTTCAGGCAAGAATACTGGAGTGGGTTGCCATTCCCTTCTCCAGGGGATCTTCCTGACCCAGGGATCAAACCTAGGTCTCCTGCAGCTCCTGCATTGCAGGCAGATTCTTTACCGCTGAGCCGCTGAGCCACGGGGAAGCTGGGACTTACTACGGCTCCTGCTAGCTCCCATTTACCACAGAGACAATGATTCCTGGAGGGAGAAGGCAGAAAGCCTCTTCCAGCCACTCTGGACTGTCACTGCCAGTTTGGATTTGCAAAGCTGACAATGTGTACTGTTCACTTCCGGATTAAACAGAAATTCACTCAATTGGGACTTAGATTCCACAGCTATAAAATGGAACTATGAATGAAGAGCAGGAACTACATGGTTAGAAAGGTGTAATTAAATGGTCTCTGGGTCCCCTCCTTAGCACATACATGCTGGATTTCTAAGGTCTAAGTACTTTGCTGTAATTTAGAGACACTACTACCAGGGAGTGAGCTGGACTAGGATAACAGCCAGGGAGAGCAGGTCGCCTGAGTCCCAGGATAGAGCATTGAAAGTCGCTTTTATAGGTTTCTCCCTCAGGTGGTACTTGATTATCACAGAAAATATGAAGACAGATCTGAATCACTTTGAGTAAATGAAGTCCTGCATGAATGGAAGAATGAATAACTTTTCCATTCTATGCACTAATGCTACTTAAGACCTGGTCCCTGTACCTCCTAGAAACTTAAGAATCACCATGTCTACCATCTAATGAGCTTCCCTCGTAGCTCAGTCAGTGAAGAATCTGCCCGCAATGCAGGAGACATGGGTTCAATCCCCGGATCAGGAAGATCCCCTGGAGAAGGAAATGACAATCCATTCCAGTATTCTTGTCTGGAGAATCCCATGGACAAAGGAGCCTGGCAGGCTACAGTTCATGGGGTTGCAAGAGTTGGACACGACTTAGCGACTAAACCACCACCAACATCTAATGACCTCAGAAACACAATGAACAAGGAATGCTGTTGGAAACAGCACCAGTGAAATAAAGGTCTCATTTAAGTTTTAAAAGCTGTGCATGTTTTATTTTGCCAAGATTGCAGCTTTTCTCTCTCCAAAATATTCAATGTTTAATTTAAAAGGGCTTCTGTTAATGTCTGGAGATAAAATCTTTAACTGAAGCAAAGACATAAAATGTCTTTGTTCATTTGTTCATTTTGTTCAAAACGAAATTGCTCATTTAACTTAAAATCACCTTCCCCACATTCTGTTACTTGGAGGCTCTTCCTGAGCATCTGAGTTCTCTCAGAGGGCATCTTGCCAGCTCTCGCCAGCAGTTACAGGAAACAAAGCAGTTTCAGAAACAAAACAAATGTAATGTGAGGTTGAATTTCTGCAGTATCCTTTCAATCCACCTTCCATACTCTGATGAGCGATGAAGCTGTTGGGTGTATGCTTTTTGAAGGTTACATAAATGGCACATTTCATACTGTAAGGCTCATTCTGCAGACTTTCATTTCCACCCACTATGATATATCACAAGATCTTTCCATGCTGGTGTATGTAGATGTGGTTCGGCCCTTTCCACTGTCATAAATTACCCGCCTTGTCCATTCTCTTCCTGATAGATCTGTGTGTTGTCTTGCTGTTACAAACAATGCTGCAATGAATATCTTTGCATGAGTTTCCTTGTGTGCATGTTTCAGAGTCTTTCTAAGCTATGCAGAAATTGAAGTGCTAGGTTGTAAAATTTAATTTCAACCTTGCTAAATTCTTCCTTGCTGTTCTGGACTCATGATTCATGGAGTGTATGAGACTTCTCATTTCTCTCCTCACCTGTACTTGCATTTTAATGTTTGCCAACTCTATGAATTTATTGTTTTAATTTGCATAATGATCTCTCTAATTATTGGAGGTATTGAGCATCTTTTCAACTTGGCTATGTGGTTGCTTCTGTCATTATCAGCCCTTTGTATTCCAGCCAGACTCTAAGCTCCTGGAGGGAGGGTTGGATCTCACATCTGAAACCCTCAGAAGGCACAATCCCATCCAAGTATAGATTCTCTTTCTGTGAACCTTTCCTCATTGACCTTTGTGCCCTACCTTGGAGTCCTACCCTCCAAGGTTAACAAATAAGCAGCTTGCCAAATAAGCATGCTAGATTTGTGCTCACACAATACGTTCAGTCTGGAATGCTATATCTCTTCCAGGCCACCTGAACCTACCTACTCACGTCCCAAGGTTCACCTCAAGATCTTCCTCTTCTATGAGGTCATCTATGAGCCCCCAGACCTCTCTCCCACCCCAGGTTCACCTCTGGGCTTCCATTGGCCCCATATAACCTTCTCACTACATGTGTAAAACTTATGAGTGTCTTTGATTGATTCATCTCTCCACCAGACTCTGGACTCCTTGAGGACAGGCGCCATGTCTTATTCATCTCTGAACTTCTAGTTTATTGTTCAGTGCTGGACAGAGGGTAGATGCATAGCATATGTTTGTCAGATGGGTGGATGAGCCTCAAGGCCAGCTCCTTCCACATCAGTTCTCTGCAGACAGTGATGTCCTAAGGATGGAACTGTATTAATTCATACCATTGTGCCTCACGGTGGCTAACAGAGCCAAGTGATTATGGCCCTCAGTATCTATGATTACCTGGTAGATCAGAAAACAACTTTGGAGAGAATTTCCTTTCCACCCCAGCTTCCTTCTGGGGAATTTCCTTGGTCTCTCCAAGCCTCAGTTTCCTCATCTTCATAAAGAGGATGACAAAAACATTGAGGATGGCATAAGGATGAAATAAGGCTGTGTGTGTAAAGCATCTAGCACACAACCATACGCATCTGGCATATTATAATTTTTACATCAGAACAGGGTGGGGTCTACTGTAGCTACAATTCTCTAGATGGCTCATTTTTTTTCAGTTGCCATATGTGATGAGCAGATAGTTCAGTTCAGTTCAATTCAGTTCAGTCGCTCAGTCCTGTCTGATTGCAACCCCATGGACTGCAACATGCCAGGCTTCTCTGTCCATCACCAATTCCTGGAGCTTGCTGAAACTCATGGCCACCAAATTGGTGATGCCATCCAACCATCTCATCCTCTGTCGTCCCCTTCTCCTCCTGCCTTAAATCTTTCCCAGCACCAGGATCTTTTCCAATGAGTCAGTTCTTCACTTCAGGTGGCCAAAGTCATAGCTCAATCAGTAAAGAATCTGCCTACAATGCAGGAGGCACGGGTTCAATTCCTGGGTTGGGAAGATCCCCTGGATAAAGAAAGGGAAACCCTCTCCAGTATTTTTGCCTGGAGAATCCCATGGACGAAGGAGCATAGCAGGCCACGGTTCATGGGTTCCCAAGAGCTGGACATGACTTAGCAACTAAACCACCACCAGACTTAATGGATAAAACAGCGGCAGGCTTTGAGAAGACAGAGCAGATAGTAGCTACTCAATAGCTACTATTGAATCCAGATGTTCAAGCTGGATTTAGAAAAGGCAGAGGAACCAGAGATCAAATTGCCAACATCTGCTGGATCATCAAAACAGCAAGAGAAGTCCAGAAAAACATCTACTTCTGCTTTATTGACTACACCAAAGCCTTTGACTATGTGGATCACAACAAACTGTGGAAAATTCTTCAAGAGATGGGAATCCCAGACCATTTGACCTGTCTCCTAAGAAATCTGTATGCAGGTCAAGATGCAACAGTTAGAACTGGACATGGAACAACAGATTGGTTCCAAATCAGGAAAGGAGTATGTCAAGGCTGTATATTGTCACCTTGCTTATTTAACTTCTATGCAGAGTACATCATGCAAAGTGCCAGGCTGGATGAATCACAAGCTGGAATCAAGATTGCCAGGAAAAATATCAATAACCTCAGATACGCAGATGACATCACCCTTATGGCAGAAAGCAAAAAAGAATTAAAAAGCCTCATGATGAAAGTGAAGAGGAGGGTGAAAAAGTTGGCTTAAAACTCAACATTCAGAAAACTAAGATCATGGCATCTGGTCCCATCACTTCATGGCAAATAGATGGGGAAACAATGGAAATAGTGAGAGACTTTATTTTGGGGGGCTCCAAAATCACTGCAGATGGTGAGTGCAGCCTTAAAATTAAAAGACACTTGCTCCCTGGAAGAAAAGTTATGACCAACCTAGACAGCATATTAAAAAGCAGAGACATTACTTTGCCAACAAAGGTCCACCTAGCCAAAGTTATGGTTTTTCCAGTAGTCACATATGGATGTGAGAGTTGGACTACAAAGAAAGCCAAGCTCCAAAGAACTGATGCTTTTGAACTGTGTTGTTGGAGAAGACTTTTGAGAGTCCCTGCAAGGTGATCCAACCAGTCCATCCTAAAGGAAATCAGTCCTGAACATTCATTGGAAAGACTGTTGTTGAAGCTGAAACTCCAATACTTTGGCCACCTGATGTGAAGAACTGACTCCTTGGAAAAAACCCTGGTGCTGGGAAAGATTGAAGGGGGTGGAGAAGGAGACGACAGAGGATGAGATGGTTGGATGGCATCACCGACTCGATGGACATGAGTTTTGAGTAAGCTCCGGGAGTTGGTGAAGGACAGGGAAGCCTGGTGTGCTGCAGTCCATGGGGTCACAAAGCGTCAGACATGAGTGAGTGACTGAACTGCCCTGAACTGAAAGATGAAATCTAGTTTTTCTCACACAAGAACAGTGTCTTGCAGAAATTAGGTACCTAATATTAAGAAGCTGAGCTGAACTCAATGTCTTACACAGTCAGGTACCCAGTAAATATTAAATCAAGCCAAATTCACCTCCCTGTACGACATCCAATCCTACCTTAAAGATGTCACTCCTTTTTGTGGAAGAAGGGGCCCTCCCCCTTTTTCTGCCAAAGATGCACTTTTGATTTTTCCAGAGGATGATGGTCACTGTGGCAGACAGTTATTGTGGTGAGTCCCCAGTGAATTGTTTCTGCTGATAAGAATGCTCTTGTTTAGCCACCTCCCACTAGAAGTTTGACTTGTCCCTATTTGTCTCTGACCACAGGGATATTAACAAGCCAGTGTTAAGACATGATAAGTTCTAACACATTGAGTCTTGTCTCCTTGAGAGACTCGTTCTTGGAACACAGTCACCGTGCCAGGAAGAAGCCCAAGCTGGCCACAAGGAGAGGCGGAGCTCCAACAAAGAAAAAATGATGCCCAACCGGCCTCCAGCTGAGGCACCGGGTATGTGAGAGAAGCAGTCATTTTCACAGCAGATGCCCCATGGAGTAGAAATGAGCCATACCTTCTAACCCTGTTCAAACTGCACAGTCTAAGTAAATAAATGATTGTGGTCATTTTAAGCTCCGAGGTTTGAGGTTGGTTTAGTGCAAATCAGTGATCTGGGCGTTGGGGAGTGCTATGTCTTGGAGGCCCACCAGGTTATAAGCTTCAGGATCAGATGGGAAGCATGACTGTCTAACCTGGAACCCCTTCTCTGGGGATTCTTCCTTGGTGCCCCAATTCCGAGGTCCCTCCTCTCTTGTTACCAGGGGCCCTTATTAGTTCAAGGTAAGTTTGACTTAAACAGTGAGAAGATGCCCAGGTGCACATTATAAGAAGTCCAGAGGGAGTGGGCGGTGTGTGTGGGGGGGGAAACTTCTGGCCAAGAGGATGGAGTTCAGTGAGATCACAGGGGACCAGATTGTGCTGCAGTGTCTGCAGTTCCTTTAGTCATAGGGTATCTGCCAAGAGCTGTCTGCTCTGCACGTTTCTCTCACCACAAGAGGAGCAAGGGAGGTTCCCAAGCTTTCCAAGTAGAGAAAAGGATTTCCCAGAATGCTCCACACACCCACACCTTTTCTTGCATCTCATTGGCCCAAGTTGAATCACATGCTCCTTTCTGAACCAATCACTTTGTGTGTAGAAGAAAGGGTCAGAATTCCTGAAGACCAATCAAAATTACCCCTGGATTGGAGGAGGCGTGGCCAGTTCCTCTGAAGTCCATTTGATCTTGGGGAAGGAACAGATGTCTGGAAATAATTGGGGTTGTGCTAGGGAGGCCGTGCAGTAAGATCCAGCAGGGGTCCCCTATAGGAGCCCCTCACCCCCGGCGGGGCACCCCATGGGATTGAGCAGAGCTCCACTTCGCTCTCACATCCTTTCCTGGAATTATGAGGGAAATGTGTGTGTGTGTGTGTGTGTGTGTCCAGGAGGAAAGGCTGGGGTGGGGCGAGGAGGGAACGGTGCTTCTGTCCTTTCTCAGTAGGTTTCTCCAGCACTGCACATTACCCTCTCCCCCAACCTGAAGAGAGGAGCCAAGCAGAGACAAAGGTTCGGATGTGTGCCTTTCTTTATTAGCACTTTCTCTGAGCGGAGGGCACCTCTCCTGGGTTGTATCTACTTTGAGTTCTTGTTTTTGCTCTTTTCTTTCTCATCCAGTGCTTTCTGCAAGTTCATGTTCATCGCATTTTTCTGGTGCCACCGTCCTGCAGAGAAGAGAGAAAGAGCCAGCGCAAATCACCAAGAGGACCTCTGGAGTGTGCAGGTCCCAGTGGCAACCCATATGTCTTCCGGGCCCACCCCAGGGCTCTACCCGCTGCTGTGGTTTCTCTCAGGACCTTAGGCCAACACACCCTACTCAGAGAGTTCCCTCCTCCCCCAACCCCAGCTTCCCACCTACCCAGATCATCCGTCTTCCTGCCATGCCAGTGCTCTAAGTCCCTCATCGATTTCTCAATCACCTCGGGGGTGTAGGAAGCCTTCATGAGGCTCTTCGTCTCCTGTGGGGCCCCTATGGAACCCCATGAAGTAAAGAAGCACCAAGTCAACAGAGGTCAAGTACTCCAGGGTTCATATCTGGGTGTCAGTTTCCCCTGTGGATCATGGGTTGTGGAAGGGCAGGGGATAGGAAGGGTTAGGCAGAGGAAGGCTGGCCTGGACTCAAACCCAAGGTCCATCATTTATGGACAGTATGGCCTCAGATAAGATTTTAATCTCTCAGAGCTTTGACCTCTTGATCTGTTCAAAAGAATAAAATGTTCTCACAATTTTGGGAAGATTACATTCCTTGGAGCAGCTGGCATGTGGCAGTTGGTACTTATATTTTCATTTAGGTCTGTGTGTTAACAGACCTATATTTTCATTTAGGTTTGTGTGTTAAAACACACACAAGGAAATAGTTACCATGATCAAAAGTCAGAAAAATCATCAGAGGACCAAATTCCAAAAGACACAAGGATTTGAATGATCAGTTACAGAATATAAAATTATTGTCATTCAAAAAAAAAAATTATTGTCATTCAATGTGTGAAGTTGTGAAAAAGAGAATAAAAACATAAGCAAAGAATAAAAAACTACCCAGAAAGAACAGACAGGTTAGTAAGAGAAGCAAATGGAATTTCAGAAATGAAATATAATAGTTGAAAGGTAATGGGTTCAATCCCTAGGTCAGGAAGATACCCTGAAGGAGGGCATGGCAACCCACTCCAGTATTCTTGCATGAAGAATCCCATGGACAGAGAAGCCTGGTGGGCTACAGTTCATAGGGTCACAAAGAGTCGGACACAACTGAAGAGACTGAGCATGCACACACAATGGATGGAAAATAAAAAGAAAGGTGATGGATGGTAAGAGGCCTGGGATTTGCTTCAGAATTATCTGGGGTGGGAATGAATGGGTGGGTGAGGAAAATGATGAAACAAGATTAGTTGTGTATTGATAATTATTGAAGCTGGATAGAAAGTGCAATATCTGCTTATTAAACTCTTCTCTCTACTTTTCTTTAAGTTTGAAAACTGGCATCATAACTTTTAAAAACAAATTCAATGGACAGGTAAAAGAGCTAATTAGATACAGATGAGAAAAAAGTGGTAAACTAGTAATTAATATCTAAAGAAATTAAGTAGAATGCAGCATAGAGGGGGGAAATAAAGATGTGGAAAATAAAAAGCTGTTAAATGAAGATTAAATGAGAAGGCCTAACATATGTCTAATTGTAATTCTAAAGGAGAGAGTGGAGAAAACAGGGAGAGACAATATTTGGAAAGATAGTGGCTGGAATTTTTTCAGAATTGATGAAATACATGAATCCTTAGATTCAAGAATCACAGTTCCTCAGTCAGTTTAAGTGAAAAGAATTCCTTACCTAGGTACAATCAAGTAAAATTTAGAATACCAGAGACAAAGAAATCTTAGAAATAGCCACAGAGAAAAGACAGATTACTTACAGAGAATAATAATGAGTTTAATTAACCATCCAAGTGAGAAGGAAATAACTTAGCATCATCAAAGTGCTGACAAAAAGAAATCAACAATCTCGAACTGTTTACAATAACTCTTCCAAGAATAGGATGAAATAAAAATCTTTCTGAGCTTAAAATTTACCAACAACAGAGATTTCCTGGGCAGTCCAGTGGTTAAGACTCCGTGCTCCCAATGCAGGAGACACAGGTTTGATCCCTGCTTGGGGAACTGAGATCCCATAGGCTGCACAGCTTAGCAAAAAAAAAAAAAAATACCAACAACAGAATCTCACCCCAAATATCTTCTAAACAACATAATTCAGAAAGAAAAGATTATCCCAGAAGGAAAATCTGAGGTAAAAGAAGGGATGGTAGGCAAAGATATTGGAAACCTTGAATAAATCTAAATACACATCAGTTATAACAACAGTACCAATGTTGAATATATGGAGCAAAATAATGACTGTGACCAGTAAGTATTTTTGAAGATTTAGCAGGTGCTCAGCACAGTTTCATTCAAAGCTTTACAGAATTTCCTCACTGAATTTTCCCAACAACCCTAAGAAGTGTGCTTATTACCCCCATTTTGCTGTTGAAGTCACTGAAGCACAGAAAGGTTAAGTCATTTGTCTAAAGTCACGCAACTGGTAAGTGAAAGATGGAGGACTCAAACTCGGACCCTATGGCTCCAGAATCCACAGCTTAAACTACTTTGCTTATGTAGAGTAAAAAGCCTGTAAAATAATAACACGTTAGCTGATATGGAGGGGTGGCAAGAATAAAGGTGAAGCGTTCTAACACCTTTATATTGTCCAGAAAAGCTGAAATACCTTGATTAACTTTAGAATTTGCTAACTATGCATGTAAAAATGTCAAAGATAGGAAATTCACTGGAGGTCCAGTGGTTAGGACTGAGCTTCCACGGTAGGAGAACTAAGATCCTGCAAGCCACACAGTTTGTCCAGAGAGAAAAAAAGTCAAGGATAACCACTGAGAGAATAGGAAGAATAAGGACAAAAATTAGATTGGGGGAAAAAAGAAAGCTCACTCAAATTCAAAACAAGGGAAGGAGAAAAAAAGCAGCATAGAAAAATTAGGTCAAACAGAAAGTACAAAATAAGACCATAAAAATAAATCCAAATCTATCAGTAATTAAAATAAATATAAATGGAGTAGACCGGCTGTTTAAAAAACAGATGATTAGGCTATAGATGTTTTAAGATATACATTGTTTAAAGCACATTTAAAGCAAAAGGACACAAAGAGAGGATAAACATGGAAATACAGAAAAGGATTAATAATCACAAAATCACAAAGCAATCTAGTCACACTACATTAACATTGGATAAAATAGACTGTAAAGCAAAAGCACTATAAGAAATAAAAGTAACTGCAGTTCATTCTGGTGACATAATAATTCTAAACTAGCTGCACAGGAATAATCACAAAATTGGTAAAGCAAAACTGACAAGTACAAAGAGCAATTGACAAGGCTGCTATCATAGGGAAAAACTTGAAGGTACATCTTTTAGTAATTAATAGATTAAACAAAAAATATTAACAAGGAATTTGAAGATTTCTATGGAAATAATTAGCAAGCCTGCTTTATTGAACAAATACAGAATCCTGAACTCAAATTATTTTCAAATATATATTGATTATCTATAAAAGTTGACCATCTGCTGGGTTATAAAGCTCCACATTTGAAAGGACTGCAATTATTACAGGTTGTGTTCTCTAATGATGATGCTATTGAGAAAGAAATCCACTTTTTTAAAAAGTGATTTTTATGGTGTTTGGTATTTATCGATTTAAATGCTTACAGAACACAATGTTAAGTAAGAGACTTGGACTGAAGCCCTAAGGCTAGTAGAGATCAGATAACAGACTGAGCTGTGAAATGACTCCTGGGGTCACTTGGGGAGCTTGACACATTGCCCGAAAGTTTGGAGGGCACCAAGGCTTGTAACAAGAGGCATTGGCCCCAGATAAGAATGTGCCAGGCATAATCCCTCAAGTGCAAGGACGTACATGCATGTGTTTCCGTGAACCAGGTGTGAGCTAGTGGAGAGAGGACCAGCCTGGAGCCATTTTCAATCCTGACTCTGATCTAGTCCTTCTCACTGGTCCCCCTGCTTCTAGTCCTGCCCCTCTGGGTTCTGTCCTGTAACACTACAGACAGATGGATCCTTGGAAACAGAAGTCACTTCTTAGTACAAAATCCTACGGTGGTTCCCAGTAAAAGGGCCAGAAAGAGCCTACATCCTTAGCATGGCCCCTATGCCTGACTGCTCTTCCCCTGCAATCCACAGGCTGAGCCCCACCCTCCACCCCCCACTTCTGGTCTGTACGCAAACGTCTCCTGCCCAGGAGGTCTGACACTATAGAGAAAAGCAAAGGGATTGTTAACAAGAGTCATACAGGGACTTCCTTGCCTGTCAAGTGATTAGGACTCAGCACTTTCACAGCCATGAGCCAAAAACAACAAAAAAAAAGGGTCAAACAAAAATGAGATGAGGCAGCTGGGAGAAATACAGGAGAGGCTTCCGAGGTCCCTGTAAAGCCCCCCATTGACTCAGGAGGTGGCATACAACTAGTTATTAATATTCTTTATACTCTACACCCAGGCTTTATACACTCTTCTACATGACAGTTTTTACAATTAAAAAAAAATATGCATCTGTTGTTTAATCACTAAGTCATGTCCAACTCTTTTGTGATCCCCCTGGACTGTAGCCTGCCAGCCTCCTCTGTCCTTGGGATTTCCCAGGCAAGGAGTGGGTAGCCATCCCCTCCTCCAAGGGGTCTTTCTAACCCAGGGATTGAATCCTCGACTCCTGTGTCGGCAGGTGGATTCTTTACCCCTGAGCCACCCAGGAAGCCTGATAATGCATCTATACTAATTTAAATGCAGGTATACAAGTTTGGTTTAATATTTAAAAATCAGTTACTATAATTTACCACATTAACAGATCAAAGGAAAAAAATCATATGATCATCTAAGTAATAGCTGTATGACTTCGCTGGTGGTCCAGAGGTTAAGACGCTGTGCTCCCACTGTGGAGGTCATGGGTTCCAACCCTGGTCAGGGATCTAAGATGTTGTGAGACACAGCCAAAAACAGAAAAACTTTATGGGGCTTCCCTGGTGGTCCAGTGGTTAGGACTCCACCCTGCGGAGGGTCTGGGTGGGGAACTCATCCATGCAAGCTGAGCAGTGCAGTCAAAAAAACTAAACAAAAACAGCTGTAGAAATAGTTAATACAACTCAGCACTCATGCACGACTTTTTAAAAAATTAAAGTGCTAACTAGGAATAAATGGGATCCTCAATCTGATAAAAGGTACCTTCAAATTCTTTTTAAGATATTGGATTTAATGGTAAAATGTTAGAATTAAGAAGCAGAGAACGATACCTGTGTATTTGCACCATTGTCCCAGACAAGCCAGCTGGAACAGACGGTACAAAGATGGAATAGAGCCTCCTGGGTAATAATGGTCCCAGGCTGCCAGACGTTAACCCCAACTCTGACTATTCCTAGCTGTGTGGCCTTAAGCAAGTCATTTTTTCTATCTTAAAAAGGTGGTGGGGGCAGATATAGCAATACTGCCTAAGGTTCTTATGAAAATTAAAATGTATATACAGTACTTAGAGCAGTGCCTGGCTCATGTTACATGCTACACATTGTTATTATTAAAAAGAAGAAGCCCCAAAGAATCTACAAACAAATTATTGGAATTAATAAGAGAACTGAGTAAGCCCTCTGGATGTAAGATTAATGTACAAAAATTAAAATTGCCTCTGTGTATATAAGCAGCAAAGTTAGAAAAGAATCACATTTTAAAAAAGATACTACTTGCAATAAGCAGCAAAAAATAGATAAAAGATTTTTCCAAGCAAGTCTAACAAAAAGTTGTATAATTTTTGTAGAAAAAAAATTATAAAGTGTTATCGACATATTTTGAAGGTAGATTTAAATTAATGGGGTTGTAGACCATACTCATGGATTGGAAAATTCATTGTCATAAAACTGACAACTGCCCCTAAATTGAGCTGTAGATTCAATGTATCAATACTTTCAATCAAAATGCCAAAAGGATTTTTCATGGATATTGACAAGCTGGTTTAGAATTTATATGAAGAGCAAAGAGCCTAGAATAAGCTAAGATGTTAGCTGTTCCTGCTGGTGGTGGTGAAGGGGTGGAGAGTGAAGACAGCCCAACCAGATATCAGGCCACTTATAATACCCTGATAATTAGAAGTGTAATATTAGACCAGTGGACAGAATAGAGAGCCTGGAAACTGATCCATGCACATAAGGAAACTTGATGGAAACCAGTGGTACCTCTGCAGGTCACTGAGGGGAAAGGATGAGATTATTCAGTAAAAAGTACTGAGAAAATTGGTAATCCGCACCAAGGAGAAATTAACAATGAATCCCTGCTTCACACTAAAAACAGAAATCAACTCCACATGGATTAAAAACCTAGGTGTGAAAACCAAAACTAAATATTTTAGTAGACTATATAAAAGATTATCTTTATGACTCAGCATGGCATAGGATTTCTTCAAGCCACTCCTCCTGGACCCTTCTCTATCTCAGTAAATGACAATCTCATCCTTTAAGTTGTTCAGGTCAAAAATCATGACATCAACCTTTATTCCCTCTCATGCACCCCAAATCCATTGGTTAGTGTATTGTGTTTGCCCTGCTTTACACAAATAGCCAGGCTCCTTCTGTATCAGATCACCTTCACCATTACCTCCCTGTGCCACCATATTGCACAATGTGTGTGCATGCTCATTTCTGTCCGACCCTTTGTGATCCCATGGACTGAAGCCCATCAGGCTCCTCTGTCCATGGGATTTCCCAGGCAAGAATACTGGAGTGGGTTGCCATTTCCTCCTCCAGGGGATCTTCCTGCCCCAGGGATCGAACCGGCATCTCCTACATCTCCTGCATTGGCAGGCAGGTTCCTTACCACTTGAGCCACCTGGGAAGCCCATTCTTGCACAATGGTACCCATCAGAGTCATAAAATGCAGCAGCCCTGCTCTCTAAACCAAGCCCCCATCATTTACCCCACCTGGATTTTTGCAGGCACCTCCTCACTGGTCTCCCTGTTTCTATCCCAGCTCCCTGTGTTCTCAACACAGCAACTGGAGTGATCCTTTAATCTAAGTCAATGCCATTCTCTGCTTAAGACCTTCCCTTGGCTCCTCACCTCACTAAGAGAAAAGACCTTCCTGCGGCCTTCCCCACCTAGCCTGCTTCTTCCCTCCCACTCCTGTTCAGCCACAGGTGCCTCCTCAGCCTGGAGCAGCAAATGCCAAGACCAACCTGGGCTGATGGAGGGGAATGGATGGGTGAGGCACACTGCCCGTCTACTTTCTGCTGGGTGCAGAAAGCAACGCCCTAATTTGTAAGCCCTTGCCAATTTCTGGAGTGTCAATACAGTTGACCTTTGAACAATATGGGTTTGAAATGCACGGGTCCACCTATATGTTTATTTTTTTCCAATAAATATAGTACTGCATTTTCCTTCTACAGATCTTTGAAAATTAACTAGGTGTAGGGGAAGTTTGTGTTTGGTTATGGGTCACGATACATGAAATCAAAAGAACTAAGATTTGAGTCCTGATTCTGTTTCAAGTATCTCAGCGTCCTCCCTTGGGGGTGTCATTTATCAATTCCTTTGTTTTGGGGGCAGAGATATTAGTACTTGGATTGTTGACTGTGTGCTGGGGGTGCAGGTGGGGCGGTGGTTGACACCCTGACTGCTCCATGTTCAAAGGTCAATTGTAGGACTATGGCCAATTGTAAGATAGCTCATGATATCAACAATTTGGTAAAATTTAACAATCAGCTCTTAGAAGCTGATGCAAGCTAGTTTGCACTGGCTCCACGGGTTTGCTCCCTTGGCGCAGTTGTGTTTCTAGGGCTGGCTGAAGCGTGCACTTGCATGTTAGTCGCTCAGTCATGTCCGACTCTTTGTGACCCCATGAACTGAAGTTGGCCAGGCTCCTCTGTCCGTGGAATTTTCCAGACAGGAATGCTGTAGTAGATTGTCATTCATTCCCTTCTCCAGCGGCTCTTCCCAACCCATGGTCTCCTGCATTGCAGGCAGATTCGTTACCATGTGAGCCACCAGGGAAGCCCTGGGTGAAGTATACACAGATGCTTTTTCTATCATTCTTTTAAATGTATGTAGACATCACCATATAAAGACACACATAAAATTATTGAGTGATAATTGTCAGGGAAGGCCGACTCCCAATACTCAGAAAGGGACAATCTGAGGTTTTATTCTCTCTTCTCTCCCCAAGCACTACCCTTTCTTCAAGCTCAAAGGAAAACTCAGAAAGTTTTCCAGTGGTTGTCTGGTTCCTTGGGTGATGAGGATCTGAGCCAGGTAGGAGGTTTGCCAGGCCCTGAGGACACTGAGAAGGCATAGAGTAAGGAGGGAGGAAAGAAGGGGCCCAGAAGGACTTAATATTTTGCAATGAAGCCAAACTGGAATGTAGGGACAGAAAGAAGCTGCCCCTTGCTGACCGAGGACCCCCATCTGAGCAATCAGTTAGACCCCTGGGAACAGGGTCATGTTTTGGGAGGTGACCAAGTACTGGGAAAAGACTCTGGGGCTTTGCAGGTGGAAGAAAAACCTGGATTTGAGTGTCAGATCCACCTCATACTATTGAGAAGCCCTGTGAAAATTGTTTCCCATCAGCCTGCGAGATGGAGCTAGGGGTACTCCTCTGATAAATAGGACCTCAGAGGCCCACAGGACTTGCTGCAGATGTCCTAGCCTCTGACCCACACTTTGCCCTGGAGGTGCCCCCACTGGGCTCTGGGAAAGAAAAACACTGGCCTGTCAGATAGTAAGCTGGTTCCTCATAAAATCTTGTCATGTTATAAGCCCCATTGTACCAAGAAAGTACATAAAGAAGGACCATAAAGAAGGCTGAGCAATGGAGAATTGATGCTTTCAAATTGTGGTGCTGGAGAAGACTCTTAAGAGTCCCTTGAACTGCAAGATCGTCAAATCAGTCAATCCTAAAGGAAATCAACCCTGAATAGTCATTGGCAGGATTATTGCTGAAGCTGAAGCTCCAAAACTTTGGACACCTAATGGAAACAGCGGATTCATTCGAAAAGACTGTGATGCTGGGAAAGATTGAAGGCAAAAGGAGAAGGGGGAGGCAGAGGATGAGATGAGTAGATAGCATCACTGATGCAATGGATATGAATTTGAGCAAACTGTGAGAGACAGTGGAGGACAGAGGAGCTTGGCATGCTGAAGTCCATGGGGTCACAAAGAGTTGAACATGACTTAGCAACTGAACAACAACAACCAAGAAGGTTGGCTGAGCCTCAGAGAGGTTAAGGATCCTGCCTGAGGCCACACCCATTGGCTAAGCTGAACTTTGAACCCAGAAAGTCTGATACTGTCACTGTAACCAAACTAGACCAGACCAGAGATGCACTGGCCTCCTCTTGGCAGAGGAGGGGGGAGGTAGGGCTGACTGCCAACTGGAAGGGACCATCTGCTCCATGAGGACAGACTTGCCAGGGGACTGGGCATTCCCAGCACTTGGCACAAGGCCTGGCATACAGGTGGCCCTTGGTGGCTGTGAAATGAGTGTCCCTGGGGATCTTAGATTCCTTTGGGGATCCAGGTCCTTCCTGCCCCAATGACTTGAGGACTATGGGTTTTCATAGCCCCTACCCTTATCTTTCGGCCTGACCTTGAAACAAGTTTGACCGCATGTTGTAGCCCAGATCATAGTAGTCTGAAAAGATGGAGGTAATTTCCGTGGGGCTCTGGATCCTGCTGGGCCATGAGCTTGGCCTCTTCTGGCCCTCCAAGGCTTCCCCAATGGCCTTCCGAGCCTAAGTAGGAAGGGAAGGAGGGAGAGAGAGAAGACAAAAGGTAGGGAAGCAAAGTGAATCCCATATCTCCCCTCTAACTTCTCCTCCCTTAGAGCCTACCCTCACCACCCTCTCCCCACCCTAAGCCTGCAGGCTTCAACCAACTCCCAGTCCTGGGAGCTGGCATAGCTGAAGGCCCTCCAACCTCCCATACCACCTCAGCTTTCACATGGGCCTCAGGCATCAAGGAAGAAAATGATCATGAAAACTTCTCCCTACATTGAACGTGTGAATGTGTCAGTTGCTCAGTCTTGTCCAACTCTTTGTGATCCTATGGACTACAGCCCACCAGGCCCCTCTGTCCATGGGATTTTCCAGGCAAGAATACTGGAGTGGATTGCCATTCCCTTCTCCAAGGGATCTTTCCGACCCAGGAATCAAACCCAGGTCTCCTGCATTGCAGGAGGATTCTTTACCATGTGAGCTGTCAGGCAAGCCCTATGGAACATCACACCAGGGGACATCTTTATAAGGTGGTATTATTTCCACAGTTTATAAATAAGGAAACTTGGCCTCAGGGCAGGGACTCAACCCAGCATACAGCTGGAGAAGGAAGCTCTGGTTGGCCTCCTACAATGGTAGGAGTGGTTGAGCCCAGGCCTAGGAGCCAGGAAACCTGGTTTGGGTCCCAACTCTGCTGTATACCAGCTGCTAATTTGGGCAAGTCTCTGCTCCCCTCTGGGCCTCAGTTCCCCTACTCTTAAAATGAGGGTGGGGGCAGAGCTGGGTGGTCTTGAAAGTAACTTCCAGTTCTAATATTTGCTGGCCTGATGACACTTGTGATCTAGGTCACAGCTGGACTCAAAACCAAACAAAAAACAGATCTCTTGATTTAAGCCCAAGACAACGATGGCCAAAGAGAGAAATGGCATGTTCCCTAAGCTAAGAAGGGCAGAGAGGGATTGTGACCATACTGCCAACCTCAAGTTGGGGCAAGACCCTCTAAGTGGAGTGGGGGAGGGGTTAAGATTTTGACTTCCCAGACTAACAGGTGCAAGGGTCACCCCAGCTTAAGATGATAAAGCAGAAAGGGACCCACCCATAGCCTTTCTGACCCTGGCTCTTCTACTTGTTCTGTGTGACCCCAGGCAGATCATTTCACCTCTCCGAGCTCCAGATTTATCATCTGTTAAAAAAGATGGTGAAGGACAGGGGAGCCTGGTATGCTGCAGTCCATGGGGTCAAAAAGAGTCAGACATGACTTAGCGACTGAACAACAGTAAAAAAAGAAACGATGACTAGTGCCTGGCCTGCTGTACAGGGTATCCATTATGAGGATTGAGATGGTGACTTTGAAAATATGTCTCAAAACGCCACAAAATATCTCTGTTTGACCAGAAATGGCAGGTAGGCAGGTAAGTTTTCTCTCAACTTTCAGTTGATCAGCACTGAGTTCCTGCAATGATGTATGATAGTGGGGAAAAAGCACCAGCATCGATGCGTGATGTCTGCTGTGAATTCAGGCTCTGTTATTTGCCAGCCTGATCTAGCCGGCCTCACTTGACAGATGTAGAGACTGGGTCCAGAGAGGAGAAGGAGCTATACAAAGGCTCCCAGGATTCAGGGGCAGAGCCAGGATTCAAACCTAAATCTTCTATTTCCCAGTCAATCCTGTCCCCTTGAGGAGACTTAAGTTAAAAGCATCTAATTCTAACATAAATCTTGTAAGTGCAAAATCATTACAAACCAGGGCTCCAGAATCTGCCAGCCAGTTTGGATCCCATTTAACTTGGGTTAATTTACTTAAGCTGGCTAAAGCTTGGGCTTCTAATCTGTAAAATGATGATTATTATAGTACCTCCCACACTGGGAAAATTGAACGGTTAGATGTGAATACTAAACAGTGCACAGTGCCTGGCCCATAGCAAGTGTGCAGTAAACACTACTCTCTGATGATATTATTACAGGGACTCTGTACTCAAGAGCAACTTCCTTAGGGGTCCTCATTGCCCATCTCCACGCTTGACCCTCCTGCCACCCTTAGCTTCCTATGCCCCGTTCTGACACCTGCTCTTCGGAGACCAGCTGGTCCACCACGTTGCTCCCAAACTTGTGACGGATGTTGTTAGGAATGCTGCTGCCGCTCTGGCCCTGGGCCCCAGAGTTGGGGTCTTCCTTCAACCCCTGGCATGGCTGAGCCCCTTCTCGTAAGGAAGCCCTGCTCTCCCTTGAGGAGGGTCTGAAGCTCCCCTTCTTCAGGGATTCCGGGTCTGAGTCCCTCCAGGGGGATCCCCGGCTGACGGCTGAAGGGGGTGGAGGCGGGATCTCCTCCAGGGAGACCCGCCCCATGGAGCTGCTTCGGGGGCTGTTTCCTCGGTACAGGAATGGCTTCGGGGAAACTGGGGCCTGGTACTTGAGCTTGGAGGTATCCAAAGGGCTACGGGCAGCTCTCCAAGGGTCCGTGTCCTGCTGGCCTTCCTTGTTGTTGTTCGGATGGGCCCTGGTCAGAGTGGTTGTACCTGAAAAGGGAAGAGACAGGGAAGGAAGGAGAGAAGACAGATGCAGAAAGTGGAGGGTGGGAAAACGATGATGGGGGTGGGGAGGGGGAACAGACAGACAACCCAGAGTAGAAAAAAAAGATGGTAGGAGGTGTTGGGGGGGTAGGATGGAAAGAAGTCACGGGAGACAGAAGCATGGGTGAGAAATCAGGAGAGAGACCAAGAGAGAAGGTAGTAGCCTGAAAAGTGTCCCACTGGACAAGGCAGCCCTCACTGTTTTTGGCCATAGGGGCTGCAGCCCCAGCCTGATCAGCCTTGAGGCTAGCTGTGTGACCTTCAGAAAGGGAGGTGACCTCTCTGTGGTTTAGTGAACTGACTCCATTTAGTTAGTTCCCTTCTGCACCTTGAACCCCCCTCCATCCACCACCCCCGACCCCCGACCCCCAACAATCCAGTGAGCAACTGTGAAAGCTGGCAGAGGGCATCTTACTTGGCAAAATACAGAAGACAAGTCTGTCTCTGCCCCCTCCCCACATACAGCCACTCCCATAATCCTCAGTCTCAGGTGGTAGCTGTCCCTCCACAATGTTTTGGATGGATCCTCCAGTACTCCTGAAAGATACACAGCCCTGTGGGCTCAGGAGGAGCCCTGCCCTGGGCTGGGCTTCCAGCTCCCCACAAGCACAAGGCAGGGCCATGGTTGATCAGGCCAGTGCTGAGTGCTCTTACTGCTGTCTGCCTCCATTCTCTTGGGAAGGATCACTGTCCCCATCCTGGAAGCCTTGTCCCCAGAGGCGTCCTTTTCTTGGCTGCCTGTTTGTTGGCCAGAACCACAAGACAGGAGGGAGGGAAGGCAGTCTGGTCTGGGGGAACAGGTTTCTCCTCTTTGTGCAAAGAACAAAGGGGCAAGAACAGGATACTCTGACTTCAGCTCCATGGGGGTGATGGTGGTGGTGAGGAGAATGGTGAGGAGGAAGCAGGCAGGTCTCCAGGATTCATACTTCTGTTTCTCCCAGGCTGTGGTACTGCCTGGCTTCTCTAAACACATATATCTTAACTGCCTGCTCACCCTCTACTTGCCGTTTAGGGTTAGGAGAGCTGCAATGGCTGGGAACATATCTCATGCCCCTGGCTCAGAAAGCCAAAGCGTGTGTGTGTGTGTGCTCAGTCACTTCAGTCATGTCTGACCCTATGGACAGTAGCCCACCAGGCTCCTTTGTCCATGGGATTCTCCAGGCAAGAATACTGGAGTGAAAAAAAAAAAAAAAAAAAGAATACTGGAGTGGATTGCCATGCCCTCCTCCAGGGGACCTTCCGGAGCCAGGGATTGAATTTGCATCTCCTTGCGTCTCCTGCATTGCAGATGGATTCTTTATGTACAGAGTCACCTGGGAAGCCCAGTCAAATAAATAAATAAATAAATAATAAAAAATATTGCAGGGAATTCCCTGGCACTCCAGTGGTTAGGACTCCACACTCTCACCGCCAAGGGTGCAGGTTCAATCTCGGGTCGGGGAACTAAGACCCCGCAAGTTGTGTGGTGCAGCCAGAAAAAAAAAAAGAAACAATAATGCAGTGATTAAGGCAGGATCCTAGTTCCTCCTCAAGGGATATCTTTGAGTTTTTCTGCAGGAACTAAGGTTTCCACCCCAGTGGAGGATGAAAACTTCAGACTGGAGCATAAGATTCCTAGAGCACCACTCTGTTACCTCACTACCACCCAATCAGAAGGAAGTCACACATCTTGCAGCCTTCACCCCAAAGCCTATAAAATCTGTCTGAAAACCATTGAGGAGTTCAGGGGTTTTGAGCCTGAGCCCCCCATTTTCCTTGCTTGGCCCTACAAGGAACTTTTTTCTGCTCTAAACGCTGATGTTTTAGTTTATATGGCCTCACTGTGCCATGAGCTCATGAACTTGTGTTTGGTTACAAGAGTGATGGAGAAGGCAATGGCACCCCACTCCAGTACTCTTGCCTGGAAAACCCCATGGACGGAGGAGCCTGGTAGGCTATGGGGTCGCTAAGAGTTGGACACGACTGAGCGACTTCACTTTCACTTTTCCCATTCATGCATTGGAGAAAGAAATGGCAACCCACTCCAGTGTTCTTGCCTGGAGAATCCCAGGGATGGCGGAGCCTGGTGGGCTGCTGTCTCTGGGGTCGCACAGAGTCAGACACGACTGAAGCGACTTAGCAGCAGTAGCAGCACAAGAGCGGACACTAAAGTGGGGTCATAATCCCCAGACCCGGCAGATGGGAGGGGATCAGCAATCCTCTGTGCCCTTCGTCTTCCTTCTGTCTTCAGATAGAAGCCTCAAGGAAGTCGGGGCCACTCAGCAGGTCTAGAGGCCAAAGCAAGACTGAGAGGGGGAGGGGCTGGTCCCTGCTGTCCTCAGGGGGGTCCCTCCAGAGGCCCTGCATGTGCATTCAACATGTCCCTGCTTGCCCGTCCTACCTGTTCGGTGGCCCAGCTCCATTGGCTCTTGCTGTGGAACAGGTAATTCCAAGTTTAGTCCTAAAGACAAAGAAACACACAGGGTCATCTCAAATGACAAGTCTCTGTAAACAAAGATGAATGGAGAGCTGAAAAGGGAGACCTGTAGCCATCTGCCCAGTCTCTGACCAGAGGGCTCCCTGTGCTGCCTCCAGGGCTCTCTGGCACCAAGGAGCCCCCTGCTCCATCCACCCATCACCCCTGGCATTGGACCTGCTTCCTGGACCCAGGCAGGCTGGGTCACCCCATCCCCAGTGCCTCTTTCTCAAGGAACCTGGGGTTCCTTTTCCTCCTTTGCAGTCTTTTTCTTCTATTTCCTCCCCCGTCTGTACCACCCAACCCTCTCTAGGGGCCCCCAGCAGGTCCCTAGCTGGGAGGGGAATTGCCCCAAGCCCCCCACCTTGGAGACTACTTGCCTTCTGTGAATAGGATTTTGTCTATTTTTACTAACTGGTCATTCAAAGAGAGGAACCAGCTTGGCCAACATGGAGGAGAGCCAAGAGCAGGAATCGACTCTGGGATAATCTCTGTCTTTCTTCTAAAGAACAGGCCTTTGGGTCAAATTTGAGGGCCAGTGCTGGCATCTTCAAAAGCCTCTGCAGCTCTGTTCCTTTCTTCTAAGTGAATTTTTTCCTTATTCATATTCTCTTATCCTTTTGCATGTGTTTTTAAAGGACTTTTGTGAAATTTGTAATATGAATAGGATAAAATGATTTAGGATAAATGATGATTAATACCTAGATCTAAGTGGTAAGTTTCCTTTAATAAGGAAAGCATAGAAGCATCAAGTCAGAGCTGGAAAGAGTCTTTGAGATTAGTTAATCCAATCCCTTTATTTTACAGATAAAGAAACTGAGACTCAGAGAATGTGGTTTGTCAGGTCACCCAGCGAACTGGTCTCTGCCAATAAACTCAGAGAGGTTAAGAGCTAGATGAATTGTATTCTCTTGAAAAATCACTCCAAACAAAACACCCTATTAATTTTGACTTAATTGTTTGGTGATTGTGCAGCTTCTGATATGACTCTTAATGACCCTTAGCCCCCTGGTATTTTTTCCCCTCAACCCTTGAGTCTGGGCTGGACATCGTGACTTGCTTCCTTTAAAAAAAAAAAAAAAAATTCTTTGTTGGCTGTGTCAGGTCTTCAGAGAAGGCAATGGCATCCCACTCCAGTATTCTTGCCTGGAAAATCCCATGGACGGAGGAGCCTGGTAGGCTGCAGTCCATGGGATCGCAAGAGTCGGACATGACTGAGCAACTTCACTTTCACTTTTCCCTTTCACGCACTGGAGAAGGAAATGGCAACCCACTCCAGTGTTCTTGCCTGGAGAATCCCAGAGATGGCGGAGCCTGGTGGGCTGCTGTCTATGGGGTCGCACAGAGTCAGACATGACTGAAGCGACTTAGCAGCAGCAGCAGGTCTTAGTTGTGGCACACAAGATCTTCATTGCATCATGCGAAATCTTGCATTGCAGCAAATGGACTCTAGTTGTGGCTCATGGGCTTAGTTGCTCTAAGGCATGTGGGATCTTAGTTCCCCAACCAGGGATTGAAGTTATGTCCCCTGCACTGCAAGGCAGATTCTTAACCACTGAACCACCAGGAAAGTCCTGGAAGGGATGTTTGTCATCAGAATCTAGGGCGTGGGCTGAGGTGGACTGTGACTTGTCTTGTTTACTTTCTCTCTGACTCTTCTTGGCTCTTCTTCTTCTGCTGATGGAAGCAGCTTCTGTGTTGTGAGCTGCCTTCTGGAGAGGCTCCCGTGGCAAAGAACTGAGGGCCTGTAGCCACCAGCTCAAGAAGAAATGTGACTCTCAGTTCTACCATCTGAGGGACTGAGTCTTACCTAGGGCATGGTCATGGAAAGAGGTCCTTCACTAACTGTCGTTTGAGATGAGACAGAAGCCCTGGCCAATACTTTGATCACAGTCTGTGAGAAATCCTGAGACAGATGGCCCATTGAAGCTAATCTGTATTCCTGACCCACAGAAACTATGAGGTAATAAATGTTGTCTTAAGTCACTCAGTTTGGGGGTGATTTGTCATACAGCAGGAGATGACAAATGCAGCTCATGTGTTAAGCATTCCCCCATCTAGGAGACTAGCCTCTTTTCAGGAGGACTCAGTGAGGTGTTTGGAGAAAGTGTTAACTCACCCTCATTCACAATTGGAGAAACTGAGGCTCAGAAAAGAAATAGGACCTCTCGCAGGTGGTGCTGAAACCGAGCCCCACTTCTGTCTCCTTTGAGTTCTCTTTCTGCTCCTGTCCCTGTTCCCCAACCCCAGCCATCCCCTGCCCCCAATGTGCCCACTGGAGCTCCCCATCAGCTCCGGTGACACCCCCAGTCCAGAGAGGCCTGGACTGGCTTGAACAGAAGTATAGGCTCACTGCCAGTTTCTGACCTGGAGAGAAAGATCCCAAGAGATGTTGGTCAAGGAAGGAGGGAAAGTAGATCCCTTGCGGTCCAGGAGTTCTACTCACAAGCAGCTCTGCATAGAGAGAAAGAAGATGAAACCCCGTGTCCTGGCAGACTCCTGGCCCACCTCATGGTCCCTGCCTCACCTGTCCACTCTCTCTCATAACATCAGAAAACATGTGAACTGCCCTAGTATGTACCGAGGCCCAGGAGTGCAGATCTGCGCTGCGCAACTGCTGCTGGAGACCAGTGGATAGTTGCTGGGGAGCAGTCCACCCCCATCCATTGGAGTTGCCATGGTGATCACTGTACACAGGGCTCTGTTACCTCAGAGGGCTGATAAGCCCGCCCTGGGGAACAGAGGCCAGGGAGAGCCAGTACTGAGGGGGAAGCAGGAGCCTTCAGGCATTGCTCACTCTCTCATCCACTCAAAATGTCCAGAGTATTCACCATGTGTTTGGTTGCATGATAGGCACAGAGGGCTCAGATGCCATCAAGTGTGAAGGATGCTCTTGGGATTAAAAATTTGTTAAGAGAGGGTAATTAGTTTTATCTAGGGAAAAAGAGGTGGGGCTCACATAAGGGCCATTTGAGCTGGATCTTGACGTATGTGTAGGAGTTTAACAGTTAGAAGAGACTAGACTACTGAAGGCCCAGGTGTGATTTTGAGCATAAATTAGGTTAAGGGGAGTGGGGAGGGAAGGGAAAGATGTACCTGGAGCTATCTGAGCTGGTTGCAAAGGGATGAGGGATCATAGCAAAATGAGAGCAGGGGTGGAACAGCGAGGATCTACTCTCTTCCCCTTAAACCCCAAGGTTACTTTCTTCTCTTGCAGCTTCCTGATTCCTGCTGCCAGAGCTCTGAGACCTTCTTCCAGGGACTGAATCTGTTTCTCTTGTCCCTCCTCCCATCACTCCTCAAAAGGTCTTATTCTGAGCCAGGAAAGACACCCAGGGTAGAGACCACCTACCTTTGGCCTATTTTTTTTTAATTTAATTTTTCTTTATACTATGATATAATTATCATGTTGTGTTAGTTTCATGTGTACTGCAAAGTGATTCAGTTATACATATATTTATTTTTTTCAGATTCCTTTCCCATATAGGCTATTAAAGAATATTGAGTAGAGTTCCCTGTGATATACAAGTCCTTGTTGATTACCTATTTTATATTAACAAGTCTGTATATGTTAATCCAAACTCCTAATTTGTTCCTCCCCCCACCAACCTTTCCCCTTTGGTAACCATAAATTTGTTTTCGAAGACTGTGAGTCTGTTTTTGTTTTGTAAGTAAGTTCACTTGTATTATCTTTTTAGATTCCACATGTAAGTGATATCATGCAATGTTTACCTTTTTCTGACTTACCTCACTTAGTACAATGATCTCTAGGCCCTCCATGTTGCTACAAATGGCATTATTTCATTCTTTTTTATGGCTGAGTAATATTCTATTGGATATATAATATGTACCACATCTTCTGTATCCATTCATCTGTTGATGGACATTTAGGTTACTTCCATGCCTTGCTTATTGTAAAGTATGCTGCAGTGAACATTGGGTTCATTGAGCATCATCTGAGAATCACCTCTTCTGAAAGGCCCCACGGCCTGTGGGACACCTCTCTGAACACTCATTTCAAGTGGAAGACCAGTTGTCTTCTCTTCCACCCCCTCCTCCCAGAGGGCTGGACCCACAGCAGGAAGGGGTGGCCCCCAGGAAGCCTGGGTCTCACCCTCTTTCTGGCTCACTGATGCCTTTTCCAGGTAAAGTCCCAGTGTGCTCCATCTGACAGGCATCAACAGGCAACTTCTTTTGCCAAAACTAAATAATAAAGTGGTATCCCCGGTGTGGGGGCTGCTGTGAAGTTTCCTTCCTTGGTAGGTTCTAAGGAATTTGAAAGAGAAGGAAGTACAGGGCAAGGATGGAACCAGGGAGAAAGAGGCACACACAGCTACTTGAAAAGGCCAAGTTTATTCCAGTGTTGTTGGGGAAAGGAGCACTCTACAGATTAATTCTAAAAACTTGTCAATTTCCTTGGCTGAGGAGGCAAAGATTAGCTGCAGGCCATGCCGGATCACTCCACCGGCAGGAGTTGTAGGCAAGGGGAGAAGAGGCCACCACTCAGGCCTTCCCACCCTTCTCCTGGGACACCCGGGTCTCTGGGGGGGCCCGGTGGAACCACTCAAACCAGGAGCCATCATAGATGGCCACGTCGGGCTTGCCACAGAGGTAAGCGGCCAGGGCAATGTGGCAGGCAGTGACACCCTTCCGGCATGTGGCGATGAGGGGCTTTGCGAGGTCCACCTTCTTGGCCTCGAACATAGCACGAAGCTCCTCTGGGCTCTTCTCAAAGCCATCCTCTGTCAGGAAGTCCATGAAAGGCATGTTGACCGAGCCTCGGATGTGGCCCGAGTCCAGTCCTGGGTGAAGGCAGAGGACAGGACAGGGTTAGGAGCAGCACAGGGGGTGGGGGCGAGTGGGCCTGGAGGTCGGAATCAACCATGGTTATGACGATAGAGAGCTTTGCAAACAAAAAATAAAGTCCTTGCCTTTCTCAGAGCTCAATTTACTCCAGCCCTGGCTACATCCAATGTTCGTGACCACCACCTCCACCCCCCATCAAACCTACCTGATATAGGTATGTTCTACCTGCTTGAGAGGACAGGGAGGAGTCTTGGCTCTACCATCTACTAACCTTTACCTTGGGCAAATTGCTTCACCTCTCTGAATCTCAGTTCTCTCATCTGTCAAATGGGCTCAGTGTTACATTCCTATCTTATAGGGCTGTGGAGAAGAGCAAATGGGATGAGGAATGCAAATGCTATGGGGTGTGCTAATTGCTAAGAACATTGGGTGACGGGGAGACACATACCATGCTCTCAGGGAGATTACAGTCTAGCAAGGAAAATAGAGGTTAAATACATAACCACGATTCACTAAAAATAACGTCGCTCTATTGTACAGATGAGTACACTGAGGCTTGACAAAGTGAAAAGACTAGCCTGAGGCAACACAGCGAGGTAAAGGCAGGGCCAGGATTGTGCCGAGTCCCCTGGTTTTCCTGTCAAGCCCACAGTGTGTAAAGAGCCTATGATCTGTTATTAGACGGAAGTTCAAATCCCAGCTCTGCCACTTACCGAGGGATGACCTTAAGCAGAAGAGAGGCCCCACCTCTCTGAGCCTCAGTGTCCCCATGGGTAACGTGGGAAGGGCTGCTGTAAAGGGTAAAGACCGACTACCTCAATCGGCCCACCACTCTCAGGTGCTGCTGCTTCTCCATCACTTTCCCACCTACCCTGGGGGGCAGGTGAGAGTGGGGGCCCTGTGGTCCCTTGAGGACCTTCCTAGCAATCCTGAGAGGCTTTGATAGAAGCAGAATGGGGGTTTAGGCTAGCTCCAGGGTCCATTCCAGAAACTTCTCTACACCTAGTTAGGCCCCTCGGCCATCATGTGGGGGAAATGGAACTGGGCCATGGCTGAGCTGGTGCCACATGCAAGGCCAAGGACAAGGTCCAGCCTCCATCATGGCCCTGGCACTCCTCTTCCTCAAGTGCCCCACACCATGGCAGACTGGAGTGCCCACTGGGAGTGGGGCCTCCTTGTCTCCCACAGCCCCTGCTTAACCCAGACTGTGGGGCAGGACCAGGTGGGCAGCAGTGTGAGAGAGATCTGACCAGGGTAACCAGGGCACATCCTGGGGCAGTGTGAAGGCAGCTGTGCCCTGTATGTCTGAGCCTCAGTTTTCCACCTGGGAAATGGGGAGATAACCACACCTATCTCACAGGCTTGTGGGGAAGTCAGCTTCAGCAGATGAAAGCCCTTAACAACCTGGGCACCCAGGAGGTAGGCAATCATGCCAATGATGTCCCATTCTCCTCAACTCAAGGCCAAAGAGAATTTGAAATTCGCTGGCCCAGTCAAGAGTTCCTTTGATTGACTATAGATGTCCTGACATTAAATTATTGTGATTTATGGGTTGAGTATTCTTGCCTGGGAAATTCCATGGACAGAGGAGCCTGGAGGGCTACAGTAAATGGGGTTGCAAAGAGTAGGACACAACTGAGCGACTAACATTTTATTCCTGTTGTGATTTCATCCTTTTGTCTGGAAATTTTGATCTGAGATCTGATGTGAACTGACCCTACTGATGAGGAACAACTGGTCTGTTGGCTTCAAGGGTGTTCTTTTCCAAGAAACCAACTTAAAATGTCTCCGGGAGCTCCCTGGTAGCCTAGTGGTTAAGATTCTGGGCTTTAATTGCTGGGGTCCTGGTCAGGGAACCAAAATACCGTGCAGGCAAAAAAAAAAAAAAAAAGGTTCAGTACCCAGGCAGTGGGCTGGATGAAGTGCATTAAAGAACATCAGCGTTTATTGAGTCCTGAATGCTGTTTTGTTTCTTTCCACCCATCCCTGATGAAACGGCTTTATTGTTTTTTTCTAATTACAAAAAAGGCACCTCTTCTGAGTAAAAAAGTGGTGGTATAAGGGTGGAGGGGGTGTTCTGTAGACTCTGGTCCCCCACCCTGGGCAAGCCTCAGGAGTTGGAGGCCCTCCCTTTCTGCCAGCCAGTGCTCAGGGCCTGTCTGAGGAATTTAAATGAGCAGAAATTAGTCGCCTGCGTAGGGGGAGGGCTGGGATGAACTTGGCCAGAGAACCTCGGAGACCAGCCATCTAGGGGAAAGGCACTTTGCACCCAGGGACAAGGACTCCTGCTGTTCCTCCAGGCCCAGCTTCAGCTGCAGGCTTGTGGCTCTCCTCTCCCCAGCCACCATGCCAAACCTCTGGCATCGGGCACCCAGACGGCTTATCTGAAGAACTTTTCCTCAGTCCACATAATACCATACAGATGGGCCTCCTGGCACTAACAGGGAGCCCAGGCTCAGAGAGGTGAGGTGACGTGCCCCATGACACACAGCACAGGTGTGATGTACACTCAGGTGTGTCTGACCTCAAAGCCTGTGTACTCTGACTACCCTGAGCCTTCCTAGAAAGAGCAGCTGAGGCAGGCTGAGATGACCTCTTGTGATGATCAGTTCAGAGGTCTGGGACTTGGTGCTCCAGCTTTGGCCAAGAAGATGGTAGTCAAGTTGGCAAGTTAGCATCCTGCAGGTCACTGATAGGTGTGGGCTTTCAAGGCCAGGGAAACCCGAGTAGCTCTTTCTTGCTTTCTTCCTAAAGACACCAAGGAGCCCAGAGCAGTCAGCCCCCAGCCCTGCCTGCTGGGAGTCAACTTGGCACCCCCTACCCCCTCCTACCCCAGTCCACAACCCTGGGAAGACACACAGGCAGAAGTCACATGACCCCATGAAGGAATATGAGGCAACACTTTGGAGCTGTGACCACCCCATGCTTGTTGACACAGCAGTGGCCTTGGGAAATAACCTCACTTTGATCCTGTGACTGGGGTCGAGTCTTGGCCTCAGTGTCTTGCTGCAGAAGTTTCTGCTTCCTTTCCCTACCTGCAAAGTGAGACCACTTGGAACCCCCACCTGCCTCCCCCGCTGGGCTACTGTAGTTGCCCAGGGGAGAATGTATATAAAGGGTACTGCAAATAACAGTATGCATTAAGGGGTCAATATTCTCCCTCTTGACCCTCATGGACCCCACTTCCAAGCAGAGGGGAAGAAAAGAGAATAATGTTTATGAAGATACTGAGTTGGATCAACTCCCACCTTTGTTCTCTCCCTTTCCCTAAGGCTCCTCCTATAAGGTGAGCGATGGTATTCAATAAGAGAGCTCAGAGGTGAAGAGACAGACCTGAGACCACACCTAAGTCCCACACAAGGATGTAAACTCAGGTCTGTCTGACTCTCACTTTTCTCCCCTTACAAATAGGACCAAAGGCACTGGGAACACATAACTGAGGCCAGGTGGGAGGTTGCTTGCCTGAAATGGGCAGAAAGTGGCTGTGGGGTTTCTAAGGCCCTGCTTCCAGCTCCTCTTGGGGGTCATTCCTTCCAGGGACACCCAGGGCCTGCCACCCATACTCCCCTAGGTGTTACATCTGGATGGCTGAGCCCATGGGGTGCCTCCCTGATCCCATGAGCTCAGCAGAGCCTCATGTGCCTAATGTCTTGTACAGGAGGCCAGCAAACCCTCTTAGAGAGGCTTTACAGACAGACCCAGGGTTTGCACTGTTCTTCATCCTTCTCAAAGTACCTTTCCAGCCATTGCTGTGTTTAATAAATACATAGCCAGGTGGGTAGGGCTGGCATTACTCTTTTCATTTTATAAGGGAATGCAGAGAGGCTGAGCAATGAACTGATTGAGGTCCCAGCATAAAGGAGGAGCAGGATTCAAACTGGGGTTTGTGCTCCCTGGTCTCCAGATGGGAACTGGAGGGGAGAAGCTGGCTAAAAGAGAGGAGCCAGGGACTTTAGAATCGGGGACTTGCAGGAGGTCCTACTTGCAGCAGCTGGCTTTTCCTCCCTCTCTGAGCCTCAGTTTCCTCATGTCTAAAATGGGAGAACAGAGGCCGAATCTGGCATATCTACGCTCTCCACTCATTTATTCTGTTTGCTTTAGGGCAAGCTGGGGGATAGCTAGAGAAACAATTCCACCCCTCCTCCCCGCAGTGGCATCTCAAGTGCCAAGGAGAGGAAGGTGCCTTGAACCAAGGCCAGGAGCAGGAGCTGGTGCCAGGAGCTAAACAAACTTGAATCTTCAACTTCAGACCTTCAGAGAGCAAGCCGGGCAGGAAAAACAGTCCTGGAGAAAGCCACGGTGGGGAGGGCAGAGTCCTGTGCCTTCTGGTTCTGCCTCCAGCTACCCAAGTGGCCTTGACCCACTCCTTCCTCTGTGTACCACAGCCTCCTCTGACCGGAGAGGTGACCTTTCATACCCTCCAGTTCTAAGAGTGTTGGAATGGCTTTCACAACGCTCTCCACAGAGGCACAGAAAGGAAGAGACTTTTCAACAAGTTAGTCCAAATGTTGCACAGGAGGTGGATTCCACAGAGGTTTCCTGAGGATAGCGCTGCAGCCTCCCCGGGCCATCCTGCACCCCGAGAGCAGTGAGGTCCTGGCCACCGGAGGTGTCTGGGAGGGGTGATGGCAAGACCTCTGTGGTCCTGTTAGGAGGCTCTAGAATGCAGTTCTGAGACTCTCCCCACCCCAACTTCCACCAGTGTAGAACCCTCCCTCTTTGTCTACAGAAGGGGACTCATGAGCCATATTCTTAGAGATGCCAAGCAGAGGGGCTCCCTGCTGGCCCCGGGAGGTGAGGGTGAGGCAGGACGGTGGTGCACCCTGGTTTGAAACTAGGCAGCACTGGGTTCAACTCTGGACTCTGCCACTGAGCTGAGCAAGCAACCTAAGGAAGGTCAGGGGGTCTGGGAGAGCTGGAGGAGGGCGGGGATTCTGGGAAACAGCACTGTTTATGTTGCTAAGAATTTCTGAAGAACTCAAGGGGTCCTGAGGAGACTTTTGTACAGCAATGCTTGTGTGGCTCGTGGATGCTATTGAGCATGTTGGGGAGCTAGTGCGTGGGCGTGGATGCAGGTGGATATGTTGTCGGTTACCTCTGCTGATGCCACTCCACACAGATGCTTGGTTGTGCCTTTGTGTGTGGCTACGGGAAGGCATGTGTCCGTTCCTATGCATCATAGCTGGAAAAACCTTTAGGTTGGGCTCTTCCCTTTCATTTTACAGATGGAAAGACTGAGGCCCTCCTGGGGGCTGCTGAGGGCAAAACCTGGAGAGGGTCCCAGACATCCTACTCCCCATCTCTCCATGAGCATTGCTCCCCAGGGACCATCCCCCCCCACGGGGACACCTACCTACTGCATCTGGCTCCGGCTGTGTGCCCAGGTATCGCCCTTGGGCCCGTGAATCCACCAGCTGGAACCTCTTTGATTCGAGGTTCTCCAGCACCTGCTCGTAGGTCTTGAGCAGGGAGCGGTTCAGCGTGGCTTTAAAGATGGCTGGCTCTGGGCGTGAGGGCTCAGATGTCACTGGGTGGCCCTCCTTCAGCCAGTTCCGGAAGCCACCATTGAGCACGGACACGGTGCGGTGGCCAAACACACGGAACATCCACCAGACCCGCGGCGCATAGAAGCTGCCCAGGTCATCACCATCGTACACCACCACATGCGTGTCGTTGCTGATGCCCAGACTGCCCACGTAGTCAGCGAAGCCCGCCTCGCTGGGCAGCATCACTTCGTAGGGCGAGGCCTTGTCCCGACACTCCTCTATGTCAAAGAAGGAGGCGCCGGGCACATGGCGCTCCAGGTATTCCTTACGGGCCTCGCGGGTGCCCGGCGAGTACCAGGACGCATCCAGCACCCGAAGGCCAGGGCCCAGCTTGCCAGCCCGGACGGACTCCGCCAGCCACTTGGTGGAGACCAGCGCCCGGTAGAGGACCTGCTGAACCATGGTGTCAGCTCTCCGTGTCACCTGGCGCGGGTGGGAACCAGGAAAGAGATCGGCGTGAGGACTGTTTGTGCAGTGGGCTGGGACCTGGGAGGAGGAGATTTTTCCCCACTGCACTCCCCCAGGGGTGTCGTGTTTATGGCAACCCGGCAGGGTTGGAGTGTGCAGTGGGTTAGGTTTGCAGATTCCCTAGGGAAAGCCTGCTTCCGCCACTCCCTGCGCCCCCCACCCGCGCAGAAGTGGGTGGAGCGAGAGGGATGGGGATCGCGGAGCTGGCTGGGAGGGTGTCTGGTCCTAGAGTCTCCTGTACTCTCCCTCAGGGTACTCCAGAAGGAGCAGCGAAAAGATGTCCAAGATGGGAGGAGAATGCATCTTGGGCTTAGAGACCCCTTCCTGGGAGCGTAGGGGAGTGGGCGCATGGGGAAGGGTCCGCTGGAGGCCCGCAGCCGCCCATACCCGCGCCTCTCGCCTCGCAAACCTTCCTGCAGCCTCTCAGCAACCTGGAGTCGCCCGCCTCCTAAATGCCCGCGTCCGGCCCAGCCCGGTGCCCTCTGCCCGAGTTGGGTCCAGGGTTCCCGGGGCAGCCCCGCCCCGCTCTCGCCACCGGGACCCTCCTCAGGGTCACAGGTGGTTTGGCTGGCGGCCCAATCCCGAGCGGCCCGGGCGCCTACCGCAGCCCCGCCCAGCCGCACTCACTCGCCCTTGCCGCCGCCCTGGCGCTTGCCCCTGCACGCTGGAGAAGTTGGCAGGTTCAAACCCGGAGCCCGCAAATCCCCGGCCGGCCCACACCATCGCGCCGCAGCCCGCGGGGGGGATCGCGCGCCGCCCGCCACTCCATGCGCCCCCGCCCCGCGCCGCGCCGGTCCCCGGCCAGTCCCCGGGCTCGCGGCGCCTCTCGAACCCGCGGGGATCTGGGGAGGAAACCGGACAGCAGGGGGGCGGCGCGGGGCGGGCTCGGCGGCGCGGGCGTTTCCCCCACGGCCTGGCCAGTGGAAGGCTCCGGCGGCCTAGACTCCCAGTGGCCCGGGCAGTGGGTTGTGCCGGAGTCTCCTCCCTTTGGCCCGCAGCAGGTTGGTGGCAGGAGGAGGGGACTGCTGAGGGCTCGGGGAGGGGGCTCTCTGCGCGAGGTCACGGCCGAACCCGGAAGCCGGGAGCCCGAGACTCCGGTAACTGCTGCGGCGTGGCTCTTGCCTTTCTTTAGAGGAAGGCCGATTGTCGGGGTGCGCAGCGTGGGGCTCTCCCGAGGGGCCTGAGCAGAGCAAGGGGCCGTAGTCTAGGAGGGAAGACGCACCCCTGGCTTCACCCCACGGACGGCTGTCCGCGGCTGCTGGGGGAGGGGGCGGCCCGCTGGGTGGAGTTGGGGTAAGTGGCAGGGGGAGGGGGTTGTCACCTGGTGACAGGGAGGAGGACTAATAAAGCCTGACCTAGAGGCCAGGAAGAGGAGGCCAACTGACCCACAGGCTCCAGGAGGACGAACTGGCAAAGAACTTGCTGGAGTGAAACGAAACTAACATTTGTCAAGGCCTGCTTGGTGAGGCACTGTACTGGGGACTCCTATGGCTGTCACTTACTTCCCGTAACAACCCTGGGAGTAGGCCAGAAACTTATTTAAAGACTTGGAGAAGAGTTGTCCAGGGGCTCGCGGTGACATTGAGGCCAGGCCATTTGTTATTCCTGGATCTGAAGCCCACGTGGTAGAGGCTGCTTTTGTTTACTTGCTCATCCCTGAAGTCACATATTTAAAAAAATAAAACTGCCTTTGTCCTTAACCTATTTCTTTATAAGTGTATATAATTTAATTTTTAATAATGGCTGTGTTTAACAACCAGTTGGCTTAATTCCTGAAAATCTAGCAACTGCTTCTTGCAAGCTATTGGGACACCCCTACTCAGTTTTTGAATATGCCATTGTGTATGCTTGGAGTGCTTTTCTCATCCCCCTTGGAAAAATTTCTTTTTATGCTGAAACAATGATAGTCTCACGGAAAGTTGCAAAAGTTTGTACTTTGATAAGCATTTACCCAGGGAATTCTCTGAGCTTTGTGCTTTGCAGTCAAGGGAGAGAGGGGGCCAGGAAGTACAAGACCAGGGAAGCCCTTGCAGAAGGTTGAGTCTGACTGAACCCTGCTATTCCAGGGCCCATCCCAGACGGCAGCCTTGTGCTTACACCTTCCCTAGCACAGTGTGCACCCGGGAGATGGGCCTGGGGCTGTCCTGTTTGTCTGGGGGTCATTGACTCCCAGAGCAGCCCCACCTACAGCCAGCCAGCCCTGCCCAAGCACATCGGAACCTGGTCCACACCCTTCAGTGACACACACGGCCTTCTCTCCCCAAACTTCCTCTACCTCCTACAGTCCTTAATGGGAACTGCCAATCCAGCATAGGGATTGTGTGTGTGTGTGTGTGTGTGTGTGTGTGTGTGTGTGTGTGTGTGTGTGTGTGTGTGTGTGTGGCAGGATGACCTCAGACCTCTGAAGGCTGTGAGCTGACTTGTCATGGTGGGCTGGTAAACTGCTATACAGGACTGCTGGCCTGCAAGAGAGAGAAGAGGGTGGGGAGTGAGGCCCTAATCGCTGTTTCTAGAGAGGAAGAAAGTTAGCTGCTCAGTTGTGTCCAACTCTTTGCAGTCCCTCCTCTGTCCGTGGAGTTCTCCAGACAAGCATATTGGAGTGGGTTGACATTTCCTTCTCCATAGGATCTTCCCCAGGAGATTGAACCCCAGTCTCCTGCATTGCAGGCCAGGAATGCCCCAAGAGAGGAAACTCAAAGGGTGAAATCAGATTTTGCTGAACTGCCTGACAGTTACTTTGAAGCCTGGCAGTACCACCACTTCTTAGCTGTTGACCTTGGTCTTTAGTGCACTTCTGTGAACTTCAGTGTCCCCTCCAGGAAACAATGAGAAAAATACCAACCTTCTTGAGATCACTCACATAACAAATGATTGAGAGCCTACCCTGTGTCCTGCAGTGTTGTAAGGTGTTGTGAGGATTAAAGCACACATAGGGATGAGATGGTTGGATGGCATCACCGACTCGATGGACATGAGTTTGCGCAAGCTCTGAGAGTTGGTAATGGACAGGGAAGCCTGGTGTGCTGCAGTCCATGGGGTCACAAAGAGTCAGACACTGAGTGAACTGAACTGAAGGCGGATTAATTTACTAATTCCAGTTGCTAGTCCTCTGAGGCTGTTTATATAAATGTTTGATGAATGGGTGAATTCCACCAGGGATCTTGGTTGATTGCAGTAAAGCTGAGCTGCACCTTACGGAGGGGCTAAGACTTTGGCCCTACTTGCCTTAAAGTGCCAGGAGCTTACGTTCTAAGTCGCCTCAGTCCTGTCCGACTCTGCTACCCTATGTATGGACTGTAGTCCACCAAATTCCTCTGTCCATGGAATTCTGCAGGCAAGAGTACTGGAATAGGTTGCCATGCCCTTCTCCAGGGGATCTTGCCAAACCAGGGATAGAACTCAAGTCTCTTATGTCTCCTGCATTGGCAGGTGGGTTCTTTACCACTAGGGCCACCTGGGAAGCCAGCAGGGCCTTCTCCTAATTGGGCTCTCTCCTATCCACCCCACCTCAAGCAGTGGTGAAAGCCATCGCCTTGCCCCCTCTAAGGGATCATGGTCATTCTGGTGCTTGCTCTGTGTATATATCCCAGGCTTAGCAAGGCAAGGGAGGGGAGGTTCCCAGTGATCTAAGTCTGTATCTTGGGTTCACCATCGCGGGTTTTCCGCATTCACTGGACTCTGCCCTCCCTAGGCTCCACTGCGCCCTCCGGCCCTGGACCCTGCCCTCGCCCCAGGGGCACAGGCGTTTGGGCCACTGGTCTCTTCCTTAATACCCTCCTGACCTCCTCCTTGTCGCCCAGGCCTGCAGCCCCAGTGTCGCCGCCGCCATGGCCTCGAAGCAGCTCTTCCGTGCGCTCGTGTCAGCGCAGTGGGTGGCCGAGGCGCTCCGGGCCCCACGGGCCGGGCAGCCCCTGCGGCTGCTCGATGCCTCATGGTACCTGGCCAAGCTGGGCCGCGATGCGCGCCGCGAGTTCGAGGAGCGCCACATCCCGGGCGCCGCCTTCTTTGACATCGACCAGTGCAGCGACCGCACGTCGCCCTATGACCACATGCTGCCCAGCGCGGCGCACTTCTCAGAGTACGCGGGCCGCCTGGGCGTGGGAGCCACCACCCACGTGGTGGTCTACGACGCCAGCGATCAGGGCCTCTACGCGGCGCCACGCGTCTGGTGGATGTTCCGTGTCTTCGGCCACCGCACCGTATCTCTGCTCGACGGTGGCCTCCGCAACTGGCTGCGCCAGGGCCTCCCGCTGAGCTCGGGCAAGAGCCGTCCGGAGCCTGCTGAGTTCCACGCAGTGCTGGACCCCGCCTACATCAAGACGTACGAGGACATCAAGGAGAACCTTGAATCCCGGCGCTTCCAGGTGGTGGATGCCCGCGCCGCCGGCCGCTTCCGGGGCACGGAGCCCGAGCCCCGAGACGGTAACGGATGAGCGAAGTGCCCAGGAGGTCCCTGGGGCGCGGGGTCAGGCGCGCCCTGAGCACTGCCCTCGCCTCACTCTTGCCTTAAAGGGTGGGGTGGTGGGATGCCAGCTGAGATTCACCCCACAGCGTGGGGGTGCCGGCTGAGATTCAGTTTCTAGTCGTCTCACTGGGATTTATTCTAAAGTGGAGGCAATAATATTTGCCCCGCCTCCACCCCCAAACTAGTTGGAAACCCAGAATGCCCTGTATAAGTGTGAGAATCCAAACAGCCCCCTCCCAGTACTATGGATGGGGGTCACTGCCAAATGGGAGGAGGGGACAGGCCCAGTTGGGAGAAAGCCCCAAATAGATGGTGCTTGATCAAGTCTACCACCATCTCTGAGGATGATGGAGCCAGGAAAGTGGAGAGAGAAAGTAGAGAGTGAAAGTCGTCAGAGGGGCCAAAGGCTAGCAGAGAGCAGGACAGAGGAGCCTGAAGTGCGAAGAGAGATTGCTGCCCCAGATGAGAGCAGAAACTAAATAGAGGGTGGTTGCTGGCCTCCGCTGGGGCAGGGCCTCTCCCATATGGGCTGGGTTCCCCATGGAGTTCAACATCTGGCTGCTTCCTGAGATCTGGGGAGAGGTGGCCATTCTAAGGCTTCATGTCCCCCTCTGTAAGGAGCAGGGTTGGGAAGGGGTCCCCACAAAGCAGGTGGATCAATAACCACTTTGGTGTGAGCTTTTTAATGATCTCACAAGAGGACTTCCCTGGTGGTTGTTGTTTAGCTGGTGAGTCGTGTCTGACTCTCTTGTGACCCCATGGACTGTAGCCCACCAGGCTCCTCTGTCCCTGGGATTCTTCAGGCAAGAATACTGGAGGGTGTTTGCCGTTTCCTTCTTTCCCTGGTGGTCCAGTGGTTAAAAATCTGCTTTCCAATGCAGGGCACGTGGGTTCGATCCCTGATCAGGGAACTAAGATCCCACATGCTGTAGGGCAACTAAGCCCAAGACACAACTAGAGATCCTGTTCTCCACAACAAGAGAAGCCCGTGTGCTACATCGAAGACCCAGCACAGCCAAAAAAATAAAAGAAGATCCCACGAGACAGGTGCTCTTCTCATACAGAAGGGGACCTGGAGCCTTAGAAGGGCCACCTTTTCCCAGATCTCAGGAGGCAGCCAGGCGTTGAACTCCAGTGCAGTACCTTTAACTGCACTGAACAACCAGTAATCCCCCAGTCGTTTCTCTCATGTCTGCTTTGAGGAGGGCACAGGGAACTTGCCACTTCCTCTGGGAAGCTCTCCCTGAATGGATCCCTCTACCCCTGAATCAGGGCTGGCTGGAGCTTCTGTTTCTAGAGCAGCTTGGGCTCACCCTGTCCTAGCACTGTTAGGGTGATTTGAGGGCAAGGACCATCCATGCTCCCAGTGCGTCCTGAAGACTAACCCAGCAGCTGGATAGAGTCCAGAGAGGTTTGGTGAATTCACAAGGTCCTGACACAGGGAACCCTGCAGAGCTGTGTAGACATGACTGTGGGAAACTGCTGATGACCGAGCTTTTTTGAACCCAAATTAGTGGCAGTTTGAGATGGTTCAGCCTAATAGGAATGCTACCTTGAACCTGTGGGACCCTTCAGCTTAGCCCCTGGGTGGGGGTGGGGGTGATGGAACAATGTAGGGGAGTGAGCCAGAGCCAGACCTGGGTTCAGAGCCCTCCCTGGGTTGCACTAGCTGTGTGACACCTGGCAGGTCACCTAGTCTCTGAACTGCAGCTTCTGCGTGGGTCAAGTCAGGGCAGAACATGGAGCTTAAAGGATGTAGTGAGGGTTAAATGAGAGCAAGTGTGTTAAACACTTAGCTCTGTGTTTGCACATACAGGATGCAGTTGAGAAACGGGAAGTGGGGTAATTAATGTGTGCTTCCCTGGCTGTGGATCTTTACAGGGGTGCTTAATGCTTACCTCCATCGTGCTCGCTCATTCGTAAAATGGAAGATAAGGATAAACGCCCAGCCGGCCTGTTGTCAAGGTGAACGAGCTGATGTGTGTACAGGCTCCATCTAAATCAGTGGAGAATATCAGCGTCCCCATTGTTCCCCCCTCCACAGCCTGAGACCTGGCCAGCTTGATGCCCTCTACCTGGGATGCTCTCAGCTTCTACCACTCAAACCCTTCAACCTGGTTAAATCTTATTCAGCCTTCAGGGCTTACTCAGAGAAGCTTCCCTGCCCCTCCCCCTCCCAGGCAGTGGGTCCTGCTTGGCAGCACAGGCTCTGGGGCCTCTCTGCTCCGACTATCATGGGCCAGTCTGTTCCATGTGCCTCAGTCTCCTCGTCTGTACAAAAAGGAGAATAGTGATTGCTTTCCCATAGTATTAGAGCAAGGATTAAAGGGGAAAATACAGCTGAGGGGCTCCTAGCACAAAGTAAACCCTCAGTAAGGTCAGCTACAGTGATTCCTGTTACTGTGTATTACTGATATATCCCCATGCCACCCAAGAGGGCCTTTTAGTAACACCCATCATCCCTGGAGAAGGAAATGGCAACCCACTCCAGTATTCTTGCCTGGACAATCATATGGACAGAGGAGCCTAGCGGGCTACAGTGCATGGGGTTGCACAGAGTTGGACGTGAATGAAGCTACTGAGCATGCACACACGCAAAATAACAAGTATGCCAGAATGCATTTACCTAGAACTTCCTCTAATTGTCAGCACAGTCAGTCTTCAGGAAACCTGGGGCAGAGTGTGGCTTCTGTGGAAGTCTGAGTCTTAGGTTCAGATCCCAGGCAGCAATTCACTAGATGCGTGACACCGGACAGTAGCGAACCTCAGCATCTCCTGTAAAACAGATTCCTGTAAACAGTGCCTGCCTGGGTTTCCTGGTTGTGAGGACTACCTGAGATGATGCTTAGAGAGGGTAGCGCCGTGGCTGCATGGAAGGTTCTCAATCCCGCAGGGGCCATTCCTACCTCCCTTGTATAAATGTTTGTTCCCTGCCTCCTGCTCTCCTGTTGCAGGCATCGAGCCCGGCCATATCCCCGGCACTATCAACATCCCCTTCACGGACTTCCTGACCGAGGACGGCCTGGAGAAGAGCCCCGAGGAGATCCGCCGCCTCTTCCAGGACAAGCAGGTGGACCTGTCCCTGCCCCTGGTGGCCACGTGCGGCTCTGGCGTCACAGCCTGCCACGTGGCCCTGGGGGCCTACCTCTGTGGCAAGCCAGATGTACCCATCTATGATGGCTCCTGGGTGGAGTGGTACATGCGCGCCGAACCCGAGGACATCATCTCTGAGGGCCGAGGGAAGACCCACTGAGGCGTGGCAGGACACAGGAAGCTTGGGTGACACCCAGCCACCAACGGTACCCAGCCCGGTGGTTCTGACTCTGCTCTGGCCGGGATAGTGTTTCTTCCTCCAACTCAAGTGGTACATGAGACGACATCCCAGAGGCCAGCAACTCTGTGGGCTTGTGGGTTCCCAGTGGAGGCAGCAGAGAAGGAGGCAGCGGGCACAGGGGGAGGGGAGCTGCCCTCGTGGTGCTGAACTGGAGCCCCACTTCCCTTCTATTAAAGAAATAAAACGGTCAAGTGCTAAACCCTTCTGACTGCGGGGCTGCCTCAGCTCTCCTCGGCTCCTGGGCTGACGGCTCCAACACACCCAGCTTGGGAGCTCCATGGAGCAAGAATGTGTTGAGGATGGTGTCCCTTCTGCCTTCTGAGTGGTGCTGGGGCCTCAGAGGCCTTCCAGTCCTGAGACCAAATGTCTCCCTGACAGCTGTCTTCTACTTCTTTTGCTGTGTGAATAAATGAATGTGTTAGGCACTCAATAGTGTCTGACTCTCTGCAACCTCATGGACTGCAGCCTGCCAGGCTCCTCTATCCATGGAATTCCCCAGGCAAGAATACTGGCGTGGTAGCCATTCCCCTCTCCAGGGGATCTTTGCTGGGGTCTCCCTTCTGGCTTCTGGGTTATTTAAGGTGAATCTGCTGTGCTATGTCTGGAGTCCCACCCAAAGCTGGCCCCTCCCCATAGGTAAGTCATACATCTCATTTCAAGACAGATAGTCTCAGAACTTAATAAGAGGCTGTACCACACCGGGGAGGCCCATTCTAGCCCAGCCAGGATGTTTTGGAGAAGGGCAGAGTTTAGTCAAATTAGAGGGGAATCTAGTTCTAGACTCTGAGAGCCACCCTTGGAGCCTTGCTTTTGGGGCTACCTGGGGGTGGGCAATATGAGGGGGGTTGATCCTTTCTGCTCAAGGAGAAAGAACCCTTATCCCCCAGGCTTCTCAAGGGTAAGGAATCTATTCTCCTCCCTCTGTGTTTGTTCTTTGTGCAAGGATGGACGTGGGTGTCAGAAGGCCCCAGGTGCCCCCTGTCGGAACCTGGGTCACCCCTCCCCCAGGCATCTTCCAGCCCCCTAGGCATCTCTTGGTAGCAAAGGCCCAGGTGTCAGCCAGTACTAGGGGGCACCTCCAGAAGGGAAAAAGAAGCAGAAGGGGCAGTGACTTACCCAAGCTCACATGATGAACTCACCACACAGCTGGAACCAGATCCAGGTTTTCTGACTCTGAATTTACTTTTTTTTCACCTCTGACTCTGAGTCGTCTCTCCCAAGTCCACAGGGATGGTGGGGAAACAATGGGACAGAATCCTGGTTTTCTAAATAACAGGTCTAAAGTAAGTCCCACCTCTCTGAGCCTCAACTTTCTTACCTATAAAATGGGAAGAAGGGAGAAGGGATTTCAGACAAGGACCTGGCCAAGAGCCCAGCCCTAAGCCCTATCTTCATAGCTCAGGGCCTCTCAACCTTGGGACAACTGACATTTGGGCTGGATAATCTTTCGTTGTAAGAGCTATCCTGGGCATTGGAGGATGTTTAACAGTATTTGTGGCCTCTACCCATGAGATACCAGCAGCACCAACCAGTTGTGAGAAAAAGAAATGCCTCCAGATAAGGCCAAATGTTCCCCAAGAGGCAAAAATAACCCCCTAGTTGAGCACCAGTGCTGTAGGAGCAACGGCCGTACTTGATGACAGCAGTCAGGACCAATATAGACAGGGATCTCCACATGGAGGGAACCCTCATCTCCCCATCATAAACCCCTTCCCCTGGGGGCCGAATTTAACAGTTTAGAAATCTTCCTTTCCAGCTGATTTCGGACAAACCTCGTTTTCTCTCTTAAAAATGTCCCTGCCTCTTCAAGGAGTTGGGTTTGTTGGCAAACACATGTGAGGTCTGATCTGGCTTCCGGTTCCCCTGCCCCATGCAAGGCTGCCTGACCTTGGAGTCAAGGCTGAGCCCCTTTAATCCTCAGTTTCTTCATCTTCTGTTGTTGCTGTTAAAATTTTATTTATTTAGTTTTGGCTGTGCTGGGTCTTTGTTGCTGCACATGTTTTCTCTAGTTGCAGTACATGAGCTTCTCATCGTGGTGGCTTCTCTTCTTATGGAGCACAGGCTTTAGGGCTCGAAGGCTTCAGTAATTGCAGCTCCTGGATTCTAGAATGCGGGCTTAGTAGTTGTGGCACACTTCCCCGACTAGGGATCGAACCAGTGTCTCCTCACTGGCAGGCAGATTCTTTGCCACCAGGGAAGCCCCTATCTTTTTCTTTTTAATTGTCTATTTTTTTTTGTTGTGAGCCACACGTGGGATCCGTTCTCCCACCAGGGATTGAACCCACACCCCCTGCATTGGAATTGTGGAGTCTTCACCGCTGGACCACCAGGGAAGTCCCAGTTTCTTCACTTTCAAAATGAGTGTAATCATACTTTCATTGAGCAACATGGGGATTCAATGAGAGAATCCATAGCAACTGTTTAGGTTGGTGGCAGGCACAGAGTCAATATCGAATGTTACTGTTATTTTGTAAAGGACTTTTACATTATCAGCATGTTGCGCGTCTCCTGTACTTCCAGCAGTGGGGGAAGGGAACGTGAGTATGAGAATTATGTTCCAGCCCTGGAAAAGCCTCCCAGCCAGGAAGGAGAAACTGGCCCAGGGTATATTTTTAGAGAGAAATGGTGAAATGATCTATTTTACAACAGACTCATTTCATAGGAGCCTTTTGATGAAGGTAAAAGAGTAGCGTGAAAACACTGGCTTAAAACTCAACATTCAAAAAACTAAGATCATAGCATTTGGGCCCATCACTTCATGGCAAGTAGATGGGAAAACAGTAGAAACAGTGACAGATTTTTGGGCTCCAAAATCACTGCAAACAGTGACTGCAGCCATGAAATTAAAATGCGTTTGCTCTTTGGAAGAAAAGCTATGATAGACCTAGACAAGGTGTTAAAAAACAAAGACACCACTTTGCCGACAAAGGTCCATCTAGTCAAAGCTCTGGTTTTTCTAGTAGTCATGTATGGATGTGAGAGTTGGACCATAAAGAAAGCTGAGCGCTGAAGATTTGATGTTTTCTACCTGTGGTACTGGAGAAGACTCTTGAGGGTCTCTTGGACAGCAAGGAGATCAAACCAGTCAGTCCTAAATAAAATCAACCCTGAATATTCATTGGAAGGACTGATGCTGAGACTGAAGCTCCAGTACTTTGGCCACCTGATGCGAAGAGCCAACTCGTTGGAAAAGACCCTGATGCTGGGAAAGATTGAAGGCAGGATGAGAAGGGGACGACAGAGGATGAGATGATGAGATAGCATCACCAACTCGATTGACATGAATTTGAGCAAACTCTAGGAGACAATGGAGGACAGAGAAGCTTGGTGTGCTTCAGTCCATGAAGTCACAGTATCAGACATGACTTAGCTACTGAACAACAACATTTCAGAAGTGGAAAGACAGGCTCAGGGATGTTGAGTGATTTGCCTAAGGGAACACAGCTATTTTGAGAGAGGAGCCTAACCGGAGTTAGAATTCTCAGGGTAGGAGCCTCTCTGGTGGATTAAGAAAACCTGAGTTGGTTTTCCCAATTTCAGGATCAAGGGGAGAAGGGAGTATGTTAGAGAGCATTTAACAGGAGGCTTCCTGTGTGCTGTTTTCTGTCTTTCATAAATCCTCTGTTCCTTATTAGCTCCTGAATGCAGGTGCGAGAGGAGCCGGCAAGCCACGAATAAGGAATGTATGCATTTCCTTTGTTAGCTTTTCCATACAGGTGAAAAGTACCTATTTACGACCCTCTTCCTTTCTGATATGGAAAGTGATTATTTGCAAACCTCTCTCTTTGAGCCTTATGTTTCCTTGGTGATTTGTAAGATTTTTGATCCCTATCTTTGCTGAAAAGGCTATCTTGTAAGACAATATATATATATGCCCACAATATGTTGAATAAATGCCCTTGTTCCATCAGAGCATGGATCCCCATGTCTTTCTTCATTTCTCTCTCTCTCTCTCCTTCAGGCTAATTCCATGGAGCATAGGGGCCCGCTGTGCCTACTTACTTGCCCGGGCTTTCAAGACCTCTTCGAGAGGGTGCCCTGAGCCTACGTAGGCAGTGCTAACTTTTTGTCTTAAAGTTATATTGGTGTTCTGTGTAAACCAGAGAATATAAGCCTCTTTCCTTCTTTCTTTCTTTTACTTTCTTATCATCAACTCTGTACCACCAGGTTCCGGTCCATTAAAGGACCCCAACAGGAGTAGAACTCAGGGTTTGGATACACATGTGGCAAGCTTGTGGAAGGTGCCAAGTATCTTGAGCCAGGCCCCGAGTTTTGAGCAAGGAGATTTGGTTAGGCTCCCACCCCCAACCCCAGACCCATCACCCTTCCCTCCCCCACCTCTGCCCACAAGCAAGGAACCTGCTAATCTGAGGTGGGGCTTTTTCCTCCTGGGAGGGTTCTCCATGGATCTAGAAAAGTTCAGAGGCAAACTTCTCGGGGATGGGAGAAGGGAGACGGAGGCGTGCCTTTCTAGATTTCTCAGAGCTGCGGTTGGTTTGACTTTGCAGGAGTTGGCTAGGAAAGACCCAAGGCCTTCCTGAGCCCTGCCTTGCAAGTCTGAACTCCCAGAATAATTAACTGTTCCCTGCAAGGTCCCAGACTCTGCCAGCACCCATCCTACCTCACCACGTGTGTTCCAGGAACTTGCAACATCATACAACAGAGATGATGAAAGTTTTGTCCACTTGGTAAATATTTGCTGAGTACCACCCCCTAAGTCAGGGACAATTGGAAGTTTGCAAGCTTCGTCTTGCAGGTGCACTGGATTTTGTCCACTCTCTGGCTTGTTGCCTGGAGGGATCACGGCACCAAGGAGCCCCCACCCTGCACAGTGGGCTGAATAATGAAGTGATGTGCTGATTCAGTCCTGGCTCTGCTCGAGGCCCCAGAAGGTCTGCTTTCCAGACCCTTCCCAGTTGGGGCCTCAGTCATTTCATCTGGAAAATGGGAGCAAACTGCCCTGCTGCATACAGGGTGGATGTGATGTCAGATAAGGCAGCACTCCAAACGATCTAAGACATTTTCTATTGTAGGTCATTCCTACTGAAAATAAATAACCCCAGCTGTATAAGAAGGATATTAGAGCTTTATTATCCTTAACATGGAGAATGAGTCATTTGGGAGGAGGTGAAATTTTCAGATTAACTGAAGCTTTATAATTTTTTTAATTAACTTTTATGGGAGTATAGTTGCTTGACAATGTTGTGTTTCTGCTATACAGCAAGTGAATCAGCTATATGTATACATGGTGGTGGTTTAGTCACTAAGTCGTGTCTGACTCTTTATAACCCCATGGACTGTAGCCTGCTAGGCTCCTCTGTCCATGGGATTTCCCAGGCAAGAATACTGGAGTGGGTTGCGATTTCCTTCTCCAACATGTATCCCCTCTTTTTTGGATTTCCTTCCCATTTAGGTCACCATGGAGTACTGAGTAGATTCCCCTGTATTATACAGTAGATTCTCATTAGTTATCAGTTTTACACATAGTATCAATAGTGTATATGTCAATCCCAATTCATCCCACTCTTTCTTTCCCCCTTGGTGTCCACATGTTTGTTCTCTATACCTAAAGCTTTATCATTTTAAGCACCCCCAAATTTAACAGTGGTGGGACACAGTATACTGAGGGTACCAGAACTCTCTGGGGCTTTATTTCCTCACTTTACTGTGAGTACTGCTTGCCCCTAAACTAAACGGCCCCCATTGCTGTGACTTTCCAGTCCTCAAGTCCTTGCATCTCCATATTGTCCTTGACCACTGTCCATCCTGGTTAATATCGTGCTCTCCAGACTCTCCATCTTCTTCTAGGTGGGCCCACTCTCCAGATGATGCCAACTATTCTAGGGCTTAAACCACTGGTGAACCAGGGCTTCTGGCAACCCACTGGGGTCCACTGCATATAGTGCCCTCACCCTGCTCCTCTGTCCATGTCCCCTGTCTCAGTGTGTATGGCCACCACGCAGGGGTCACCTGTGCCCAGACCTGCCTGACAGCCAGTTCTCCAGATTTGGCCTCTCTTCCCCATAGCCAATCAACACCCAGGCTCATGATTTCTGCCTCTGTTCTCATTGCCTTGGTGCAGGTCACCACCCCCACCCCTATGCCAAAGACACACAGATACCACCTGTCCAGTCATTAATTCCAGCACACACCTTCAGGAACAGGCCTTGTACTGGGATCTGGGGCATGGAGGATAAAGACATAAAGGGAACTGGCCTAGTAGAGAGGGGTAGACAGACAGACAGACCATGATGGGTGTGGTGAGGAGGATCTAAGAGATGAAACAGAACAGGAGAGGGTGGAGCAGATGGCTCTGGGTCTGAGAGGTTGGTCTGCACAGGCCAGTAGACCCTCTCTGAATCCCCTGGCCTGTGCCTCCTCACTCCATGTGGAACAACAGGGGATGGGGTTCAAAGCCCAGCCTCTGGAGGCATCTGGACCTCCAGCTCACTGGCTTTGAGTGGACTTCGATTTCCTTATCTGTCATGGAGTAATCCAGTACCTACCTCACAGGATCAGATTGATACAAGCACTGAGAACAAAGCCTGCACAGTGAGCCCGACATCCATGCATTATTAATTACTAATATTCTGTCCTACTCAGGTCACTCCTGCCTCCTTTTACCTGCCTGGATGCCCTTGAGGGTAGCATATCTTATTCATGGTTCTCTTCCTGGCCCCAGTATAGTGACATAGTCAGGGATTAATGAGCTTCTGATGTGTATATAAATATCCTGGCAGGGCTAAGAAAGACCCTAAAAAACCTTCCTTGAGACTTTCCTGGTGGTCCAGTGGCTAAGACTCCAAGCTCCCAATTTAGGGGGCTTGGGTTCAATCCCTGGTTGGGGAACTAGATTCAGCATGCGCAGCTAAGAGTTCACATGCCATGGCTAAAGATCCTGCAGGCTGCAATGAAGATGGAAGAGCCTGAGTGCTGCAACTAAAACCCAGTGCAACCAAATAAATACTAAATAAAATAGATATTTAAAAAAATCGCTCCTCTTTACTGAGCACTTTCCATGTCCAGGTAGAATGCTAAGTGTTTTGTACCCACTTAATCCAACAAGATCATGGCATCTGGTCCCATCACTTCGTGGAAAATAGATGGGGAAACAGTGGAAACAGTGTCAGACTTTATTTTGGGGGGCTCCAAAAATCACTGCTGATGGTGATTGCAGCCATGAAATTAAAAAGTCGCTTACTCCTTGGAAGGAATGTTATGACCAGCCTAGATAGCATATTGAAAAGCAGAGACATTACTTTGCCAACAAAGGTCTGTCTAGTCAAGGCTGTGGTTTTTCCAGTGGTCATGTATGGATGTGAGAGTTGGACAGTGAAGAAAGCTGAGCGCCGAAGAATTGATGCTTTTGAACTGTGGTGTTGGAGAAGACTCTTGAGAGTCCCTTGGACTGCAAGGAGATCCAACCAGTCCATCCTAAAGGAGATCAGTCCTGGGTGTTCATTGGAAGGACTGATGTTGAAGCTGAAACTCCAATACTTTGGCCACCTGATGTGAAGAGTTGACTCATTGGAAAAGACCCTGATGCTGGGAAGGATTGGGGGCAGGAGGAGAAGGGGACAACAGAGGATGAGATGGTTGGATGGCATCACCAACTCAATGGACGTGGGTTTTGGTAAACTCCAGGAGTTGGTGATGGACAGGGAGGCCTGGCGTGCTGCGATTCATGGGGTCGCAAAGAGTCGGACACGACTGAGCGACTGAACTGAACTGAACTAATCCAACAACCCTGAGAAATAGGTGTTATTACCCCTTCCTCTCATTTTACAGATAAGGAAGATGGTTGCTTAGGTCAGGTGACTCACCTGAGATCTTGGGAAGGATAGGGCTGTGACTGGAATTCTGGATGGAATGGTTTCATCATGGTGAGACAGAACTGGAGAGAGGGTCATAGAAGAGAGGGTGGGGTTTCTGTCTGGGTGGGGGGTTCATAGGCTCCATAGGAATGCACTCACACATGCTCACACCTTTGCTCACAGGTGAGGAATAATGGAACCAGGCTAGATGGTTTGACAAGTTATGTGTGCACTTTGATGCATATCTCCAGGATTCTTTATAGAAGTTGTATTTGCTCTCTTTAAAGAACATAGTAGCAATCGGCAGAGAAAAACAGGAGGAAAGAGGCAATTGTTGAGTGCTAACAACCACACTCAGTAATTAGGTGCAAGCATGTGATAAACTGCAGAATTGTGTGGTCCAGAAAGAGGTGGGAGGGGCTTCCGAAAGTTCCCAAGTAAGCTAGGTACCAGAGAGGCTTCTGGGAACCAGTGCAGTGGTGCAGCCCCCAGGGAGGCTGGTTCCTGTCCGTTCTGTCTTCTGCTCTTCTTCCCCTCTGTTCCCTCTCACTCCTGCCTCTGGTGGCTTTTCTCTATTTTTGAATCATGAAAGTCTTGAAAAATCACATAGCTGTTAAATGAAACTGCATATGCCCTTACCTTGGAACCAGCCATTCCACCTCTGGGAATTTCCCCTGAAGATAAACCTCCAACAATAGGAAAACACTTATGCATAATTGGGTTGCTTGTTATAGCAGTATTTGTCATTTTCCAGTAGCCATGTATGGATGTGAGAGTTGGACCATAAAGCTGAGCACCAAAGAACTGATGCTTTTCAACTGTGGTGTTGGAGAAGACTCTTGAGAGTCCCTTGGACTGCAAGGAGGTCAAACCAATCAATCCTAAAGGAAATCAGTCCTGAATACTCATTGGAAGGATTGATGCTGAAGCTGAAGCTCCAATACTTTGGCCACCTGATGTGACAAGCCAACTCATTAGAAAAGACCCTGATGCTGGGAAAGATTGAAGGCAGGAGAAGAAGGGGATGACAGAGGATGAGATGGTTGGATGGCATCACCAACTCAATGGACATGAGTTTGAGCAAGCTCTAGGAGATAGTGAAGGACAGGGAAACCTAGCATGCTACAGTCTATGGGGTCACAAAGAGTTGGACACAACTGAGCGACTGAACAACAACAAACCTCCAGTAATGGGGTAAATTGACATGTGTACCTCCTGAGATGATTCGCTGAGAACACAGCGTCACCTCTGTGTTGTCCCTGCCAAAGATGCATCTGATGAATCAAATCATGAGGACACATCTGACAAACCCAGATTGAGGGCCCTTCTATAAAATAAGCAGCCTGTCCTCTTTAAAAATGGGAGACAAAGAAAGACTGAGGGACTGTTTCACATCAAAGGAAATTAAATAAAACATGACAGTTGAAGGCAATACATCCTGGATTGGATCTTTTTTTTTTCTATAAAAGATACTAGTGAGACAAATGAATATTTGAAGAAATCCTTAGATAAGTTAATGGCATTGTAGCAAAGCTAATTTCCTGACTTTGATCATTGTACTGTGGTTGTAGAAAAGAATGTCCTTATTTTCAGATCACACTGAAGAGTTTGAGTGCAAGGTCACGAATTCTGTAATTTACTCCCAAATGGTTCAGGAGAACAAGAAAGGAAGGAGAGAGAATGAAAAAGCAAATGAAGTAAAAATGTTAACATACTGGGTAACGGCTCTACCAGAATTCTTGGTATTATTTTTGCAACTTTTCTCCAAGTCTGAAATTACTTCAAAACAAAATTTTATTTAAACAAATTGTAATACAATTTTAAAGGTTACTTTCCATTTACAGTTATTACAAGATATTGGCTGTAATCCCTGTGTTATACAACACATCCTTGAGGCTATCTTACGCCTAATGGTTTGTACCTCCCTTATATTATACCTCCCTACCCTTATATTGCGCCTCCTCCTCCCCACACAGGTAACCACAAGTTTGTTCTCTATGTGTTATTTTTCAAACACCAGGTTTCTGATTCAGTTTCACAAGGCTGCTAACTGCACCCACATTCCAAAACAAGGTGCTAGACCATCTAAAGCAGTTCTTTCAGCTGCCTTAGTTAAGAACTAGTTTAGAAACTGTAGAAGACCTCACCTCCCACCCACAGCAGAGACAGGAGACATGCCAACAGGAGCCACTGGAAGGCAGAGAGAGGCTTCCTCTAGGGGCAGTTGTTGGGGTGCTGTGGCACTCCCAATGGTGGGAGTTGCCTGGGGTGCCTCCCCTCCTCACAGGTTGACTGGCTGGGTGGGGGTTTCAGGGAGTCCACTTGAAGAACTTGAGCTGTGTCTTCTGGATTCGGGGGTTGGGGGTGGAGGGAGCTCAAAGACTGGGCAAGACCCCTGCCTGGGAAAGCCTCAGGCGAGATGCTGGCCTGGCTGGCTGCTGGGTGGGGGACGCGGCTGCACAGGGTGAATCATGTCAGCGATGAGCTAGCCAGGACTTCTGGGGAACCCACAGAAGACCCAGGTGAAGAAGATGCCTAGGGGCTGCCCAGGAGGAAATTTGTCCAGAGGGCTGTGGGGTAGGGCAGGAGGGAGCGGGACCCAGTGAGGTGGTCCTCCAGTGGGGTGCCCCAGACAGCCAACAGGAGGAGTCCCTGCCAGGGTAGGAAACCCCAGAGTGAGCCACTCCCAGCAATGTGGGCTCCAAAGAACCCTCAAAGCTATCCTCCAGGGCAAAGGAGCCCGCATAAATCATTGCTCCGGCCAGAGCAAAGCCACAGTAGAGGACATGGGCACCAGGCAAGAAAAATCTGTCTTTCCTTTCCCACCCCCCATTCTACGCTTGCCAGGCCATGCAGGAGCAGGAGGTGGTGGGGAGTGAAGGTGCAGGAGAAGCTGGGGGCCCGGGAGAGTGCACAGAACACGTGGAGGGCTACTCCTCGGTATGATGGCAATTATAGTCAAATCTCCCTGTTGGAGTGGGATTAAAAGAGCTAATCCACAAGACTGCTTGGCGCAGAGCAAGGCCCATTGATGTGCTCATAAATATCTCACTGGCAGCAGGCCCCGGGGCTGGGGTGGTCCAGGAAGCCCAGGAGGTCAGGCAGGAGATCCTGGTTCTGTGCAATTCCTGATTCAAGCTTGGTTCCTGATTCCACCTGTGGGATGATCTTCCTAGGAACCAGAAGGACCTTTATGGGGAAGAGTGGGATCTCTGAGGGAGGCTGGTAAATTAGTCGACTGTCATGACCTCAGTATTCCAGAGCAGAGCTTCTGGAAAGGGGAGCCAACAAGAGCAGATGAACCACATGGACAGGGTGGGCGGGAAAGCGTTGTGAGGGCTGCCAAGGACCCAGGCATACTGGTGCGCTCCCCGCTGGTGAAGTCTAATCGCCAGCCACACTCCCGCAGAGTCCAGACAAGCCAAGAGCCTGCTAACCACCCGTTCCCCACCCCCGACTCGGCCCGCTGGTTGAAGAGAGCAGCTTGCAGGCTGAGGGCATTCAGCAGGGGCCCTGATGATTTGAAAGTGTCAGGGTTAAACTCAGCTACACTTCTGTGCAAATTGGAGAAAGGCAGGCATCCTTTCCTCCAGACCCTTGATTGCCCTTCTGTCATGCGAAAGGCGATCCCTGGAGTCTGCAGACATTAACGAGCCCTCTGGGTGAGCTCTTCAAGGGTAGTAGGGTCTGCACCTCCATTTCAGAATTCTAAAATCCAGCACTTGGGGCAGGCTCTGTGAATATTTGTTGACAATTAGAGGAAGTTCTAGCTAAGTGCATTCTGGTTTACTTGCTATCTTGCATGCGTTGCTGCTCAGTCGCTTTAGCCGTTTCTGACTCTTTGCAACCCTATGAACTGTAGCCCACCAGGTTCCTTTGTCCATGGGATTCTCCAGGCAAGAGTACTGGAGTGGGTTGCTATGATCTTCTCCAACTTGTTATCTTACAGACATTCAGGTCTGTGGACCAGGTATCTAGCCTCTCTGAGCCCCATCTGTAAAATGGGTATAATAATACTTCTAGCCCAGGTGTGGCAAATAGTAGGTGCTCAGTCATAATAACTAACATTTATTGCATGTAATAACACTAAGAAGTATGAATAACATTATGATATAAATATTGCAAATTGTGTAAAGTCAGAGTTGAAGAGGTTGCATAACTAATTTTACATAACTAATTAGTGAGGTCTCACAGGAAACTATGGAGCAGAGATGCAAACTCTGGACCATGGGCCTCTGAAAGCCTGTTTGAATAGGCTTGAAAAGCCTGGTAAAGACATCCTCTCTTTTACTGCATAAGCTTGTTCTCCCCAGGTGACCTGAAGAGGTACCAACTCAGAACTAACAATCTCCACCCCAAAGTAAGAGCCAAGGCAGGGATGGGATTGGATTTGACGTTAAAAAGAAAAAAAAGAAGAGTTGAGATGAATCAGAATGTTCTGACACTCTGAACGTGGGGCAGAGGAGGACTGACTCCAAAACACCCAGCAGAGATGAATGACATCTTAGTCATGGAAGTGACAGCCGATGTGAACAAAACCCTCAGATGCGGGGGATGCTGTTTAGAAAATGAGAAGATTCAAAATAGGACACGGTGATGTGCTCAGGTGAGAACTTCAGGATTATTTTCTGTTCCTTCAGCTCTATCTGGCAGTAGAAAGTTTCCCAGGCCCCTTTAGATCTTGGGGGTTTAGCATAAGGAAATGGCAGCCGCTCTGCTCTGGAGGCTGGGTCATTTGGGGTGGCTTTTTTCTCTGCCTCTCCCTCCGACCTCAGCAGAGAAGTGTTGGTTGGGCTGGTTCATTCCAAGCTGCTGGGAAATGTATCTTAAGGGGCAGTCTTTGGCCTAGCCCCTGATCTTGGACCCAAAGGACAATAGGCAGAGTGGCAGGATTGGTTTCATGAAAGCCAATATTCACAGGACCTGAGGCTTTGTCCAGGCAGCATGCTGAGTGCTCTTCTTGTGGTTTCCTGTGTTAGCTTATTGAATCCTCACAATAACAGCATGAAAAAAAGAAAGTGAAGTCGCTCAGTCATGTCTGACTCTTTGCGACCCCATGGACTGTAGCCCACCAGGCTCCTCTGTCCATGGGATTTTCCAGGCAAGAGTACTGGAGTGGGTTGCCATTTCCTTCTCCAGGGGATCTTCCCAACCCAGGGATTGAACCTGGGTCCCCCGCATTGCAGGCAGACACTTTACTGTCTGAGCCACCAGGGAAGTCCCGTATAACAGCATGCTGCTAAGTCACTTCAGTCGTGTCCGACTCTGTGCGACCCCATAGACGGCAGTCCACCAGGCTCCGCCGTCCCTGGGATTCTCCAGGCAAGAATACTGGAGTGGGTTGCCATTTCCTTCTCCAGTGCATGAAAGGGAAAAGTGAAAGTGAAGTCGCTCAGTCGTGTCCGACTCTTAGCGACCCCATGGACTGTAGCCTACCAGGCTCCTCCATCCATGGGATTTTCCAGGCAAGAGTACTGGAGTGGGGTGCCATTGCCTTCTCCGATAACAGCATGACCTAGGCACTATTATTCTCAATTTAGATATGGGGAAACTAAGGTTCAGAGAGGTTAAGTGGTTTTGCCAAGATCACCCAGCTAGCAAGCCACAAAGCCTGGGCTGGCATCCTTGTCTGGGAACTCTGTGCCCCTTAATCCATCTCTCTCTCCTGTCTCACTTTCAAGCCCTATTCTGAGCCATGTTAAAAAGCACCTGAGAGCTGCTCTTTCCAGAAGGGGACAGCAGGGGGCAGTGTAACCAGCAGGCATTTGAAGTCTGGCCCTTCTCCAGGGTAACCATCACCCTGAGAAAGTGTCTAAGGGTGTTTAATTTTATCCTCTAAATTCAGAAGACATGCATAAAACTATGAAGAGTACCAGTCCATGATTACAAGCAAAATAGTCTGGGATTCCACGTTTTTTCAAAGACTCTCAAGGCCACCTCCTCTAATCCTAGGCCCCCTCTAGGGAAGGGACCACCCCTAGTGCCTTCATCTCTGTGTTTCAATGTCTGGCACACAGTTGGTGCTCAATAAGCAGTAATGTCACTGAATGACGGTTGGTGGGAGGGAGGTGGTATTGCTTCAGGTGGGAACATTTTAAGTACTTACTGAGGGGATGCTGGTGTTTAGGTATAGGTGGGGGCTTCTGAGGAAGGGGGGGGTAAGCCTCCCCCTCCACTCTGGGACCAAAGATGCTGGCCTAGCCTCTGTGACACCTTCAGGACCCCATGACGGTCCACGATGGCAATGAGCCAAGCAAACTTGCACTGGACCACTCAGGTGAGTGTAGTTTCCTCCCAGCATTCTCAGAGTTAAGAAGGCCTGTGCAAGGGGGTACTGGGACTCCATGTCAGCTTGAGTTTCAGAGTCAGTGAGACAAGCTTGAAGGCCAGATCTGCCCTTGGTTGCCATTCCCAGCATCACATGGAAAGGCCCATGGTCTCAGAGCCTCGATCTCATCTTCCAAAAGATGGAGGTGGGAACAGGATCAAACACATGGGGCTGTTTTAAGAATTCTGCACAGACTTGACCTAGTCCAGAATAAGCCCTTTATCAGTGACAGCAGCAGCTGCCAGTACAGAATGCCTGGGACACAGTCTCCAGCATGTTAGATGCATAAATAGTAGCTCCTGCTCTCACCCGGCTCCCCGAGCACACCTGTTACATGGGAGAGATGGGCTTAGAATAGCATCTGGCACATAGGAAGCACTGAAGCAGTGAAATACAACACATTGGAAGCCAGTGTAAAGGAAGAAGACTGATCCCTGTCCTAAAGACTCCCAGTACTGGGGAGAGGTTGATCCATTTGCCCCTCTAGGCCAGGACCAGTGTTGCTGTGCTGGGTATTTGTTGCTGCGAGGGCTTTTCTCTAGTTGTGGCGAGCAGGGGCTACTCTCTAGTTGCGGTGCATGGGCTTCTCATTCTGATGGCTTCTCTTGTTGTGGAGCACAGGTTCTATGGTGCATGGGCTTCAGTAGTTGCAGCTCCAGGGCTCTAGAGCACAGGCTCAGTAGTTGCGGTGCACAGGCTTAGTTGCTTTGCAGCATGTGGGATCCTCCCAGACCAGGGATCAAACCCATGTCTCCTGCATTACATTAGCAGGGGAATTCTTTACCACTGAGCCACCAGGAAAGCCCTTCTTTCTTTCTTTTTAATATCAGTTTTATTGTGAAATAATTCAATGTAGTAAGGAATTTCACCTCACCTAAAAAGAGATCTGAATTTTGTCCCATGACATGCCTCTTTAGTTTAAAAGCTCTACACTGTCCACGTGTGCTGCATGGTCCACGTTGCTCGCCGGGGAGAGGCAACCCCCGACGGGTGAGGGCTGGAGGCCCAGGGAACCTGGGGTCTGCTCCGTATTTGCTGAGAGACCCTGTACAAGTTATTCTCTGCCTCCAGGCCTCGGCTCTGTCACACCTGCAGGAGCAGGTTGGTTCAGGCAAGCCCTGGGTTGCCACAGCTCCAGGACGCTACAGCTCCACCTTCTCAGCTTTCATTCCTCCTGTGAACTTGTTCATGCAAAGTGGCCCCCTCTTGGTCTCTGGAGTATGGCTCTTGCTCCTCGATCTCCAGGCTTTGTCCCGTCCTCTTCATTCACTGGGGCCACCACCTGAGAGGGCCTTCCTGGGTCTCTAACTCGGGGATTTTTCAGGTCTTCTTTGAAGGGGTCTCCTCCCTGCTCTAGGCTCAGGCCAGCCCGCCAGGCCTCTCCAGCCTAAGCTGCTCTGCTGAGTATCACACCTGCAGGACAATGGTCTCTTGACCCACAGGCACTGCAGATACAGGCTCCAAACTGACCTCCTCACCCCTGATGCCTCCCCAGACCGGCTTCTCCTGCTTCAGGGAAACACTGCTGGTTCAAGCCAGAAGCCAGGGTTGTCAGCATGGCGCCTCCTCTTCCTCTTTCTCCTTCTTTCTCCTTCCTTCCCACAGCCCCTTCAAGCTTCACTTCTGCTTCCCAAGTATCCACTGAAGCCACCCACTCCTGGTTGACGCTGTCTTGGTTGGGGCTTCCCTACCCCTCACCTAGGAGCCCTCCTGGCTGGTCTCTCAGGGCTTTGAGCCATCTCCTCTGCAGTCTCCAGAGTGGCCCAAGTTACACATCTGACCACATTACTCCCTGCCTATGACCCTTAAGTGGAAGACGACATATTCCCTGCTATGGTTTTGTTTTGGTTGATGATGGTGGAGGACTCACCAAGCGCCTGGAGCGCTGCTGCTCGTCCAAGGCCAGTTCATAACTCATATCCTATTTCACTCATTCATGTATTCAGTATACTACAAGCCATGGATTATGCCAGCTGCTTTACCAACATAATCGAATCTTCATGAGTGTTCTTCAGTGGCACTTCCCACTTCGCAAAAGGGAAAATTGAGATTCAGAAAGGAGGTGGCTCAAGATCACACTTGAATTTGTGTTTAAGAGAACACAAGTTCCCAGGAGCAGGAGTCTAGCAGCTGTGATCCACTCCCTGCCAAGGGGAAAGGTTTATGGAGACAGAACCTGAAGTATAACAGAATCTTCCCCTCCCCACCCCGCCACAGGGCCAGGCTGTTTGTGTGTGTGACACAGAGATCACTGACTGAAATGGTGAGAAGGAAAGGAAGTTAAAGAAGACAGCTTTCAGGAATTCTCTGGTGGTCCAGTGGTTAGGACTTGGTGCTTTCACTACCAAGGGCTTGGATTCAATTCCTGGTCAGGGAACTAAGATCCCACAAGGTACATGGAAATAAATAAAGGAAGACAACTTCCCTTCTGTTCCTTTTCTCCTAGGACCCAAACCGCATGAGGAGCTGTCCCCTTCCCGCACCCTGCAGAACCCACGATAGCAGCACCCCCCCCACCCCCACCAAGTTATCTGGCTCAGAAGTACATCCATAGAATCAATTCCTCCTCCCCTTCCCAAATTACAGATGAGTAAACTGAGAGTCCCCCAGCACTTCATCCTACAAAAGCCAGAATGAAAACCTAGCTCTCCAGACATTCATCCAGTACCCTCTCCACTCTTCCTTCCTAGAAATGTTTTCCACGGAGCAGGAAAGGGGCCTTGGTGATGGAAATGCACTTGAAACCCACCTGGATTCCTGCCAGCCTGACCCTCACTAGCTGCGTGAATGCAGAAAGTCACTTTGCTTCTGTGTACTCATCTGTAAAATGGGTACAGTGACGCCAACTTGACAGGGCTACTGAGAGCATCAATGAATAATACAGATGCATAAAGTATCTGGAATATAGAAGGTGCTGAGCCAACTGTAAGCCCAGCTCTGTTGTCCTCAAAGAGAGTTTTCGTGGGGAAAGAGCACAGCTCCCTTCTCCCCCAACCCTTGCCCGCCAAAAGCAGAATGAAAGAATATTAGAAAACAGATAACAGGTAAATGCTGCTATAAAATTGGGGGAGGGAAAAGTTTCTTCTCTTGTCAGTTGTTTGATAACCCAGACTGGACAAAGGGAAAGCAATGTGGAGACAGAATGGGAGGATTGCTGATTTGGGGTATCACTCACTATTTTCCCAGTGACCTCGAATTTGACCTTCCCCAAACACAGAGCACTTTGGCCAAGAGCATCTTTAAGAGACCCTCGTTTGTAGACCTCCCAGAAAGGACAAAGTAGGGCGGGGCTAGGAAAGGCACGGAGAAGGCAATGGCACCCCACAGTACTCTTGCCTGGAAAATCCCATGGACGGAGGAGCCTGGTAGGCTACAGTCCATGGGGTCGCTAAGAGTCGGACACGACTGAGCGACTTCACTTTCACTTTTCCCTTTCATGCACTGGAGAAAGAAATGGCAACCCACTCCAGTATTCTTGCCTGGAGAATCCTAGGGACGGCGGAGCCTGGTGAGCTGCCGTCTATGGGGTCGCACAGAGTCGGACACGACTGAAGCGACTTAGCATAGCATAGCATAGGAAAGGCAAGATCCTCACTCCCACCGCACCCGCCCGCAGCGGCTCGGACTACAACTCCCGGCATGCCCGGCGCTCGGTACCTGCCCACCTCCAGCCTCCTTGCCCGGAGGATGCAGACGCTGGGAAGAGCGATGAGGATGGAGGCCGGTGAGGCAACGCCGCCGGCGGGGGCTGGCGGCTGGGGCAAGTGGGTGCGGCTCAACGTGGGGGGCACGGTGTTCCTGACCACCAGGCAGACGCTGTGCCGCGAGCAGAAGTCCTTCCTCAGCCGCCTATGCCAGGGGGAAGAGCTGCAGTCCGACCGGGTGAGGCCCTCGGGGTGGGCGGCTGTTGGGGAGCCCTCGCTCGCTGGAATCTGGCTATCCAGCCAGGCCTCCTCGCAGGGCTGGAGGCAAGAAGAACTGGTCGGAGGAGGGGAGAAGGAAGTGGATCAGAGAGTGAGCGACGTGCCCATTGCCTTGGCAACAGGACAACGCCAGGCTGGGGCCATTTGGAGCTTTTGAGCTCTGCCCTGGGCTCCCCACCCAGGAGACTGTTGGATAAGGTCTCTCCAGTTCCTCTGGGGCTGTGGGGAGGACAGACATGAAGGGCCTTCTCTCCTGCCCAAACTGGACTCCTGCATCACAGGAGTTACTGAGTCTGCTTCTACCTGCCCTTTGGGGTGTGGGTGGCCTAGGGGTACAGGGAGCTGGGTGGAGGAATCCCAGGTTCCTTCTGAGCTGGGCTTCATGGGGAGGAACGCTGGCCTGGGGCACCATTTCTGGGTTCCCATCTCAGTTCTGCTGCAAACTGCCTACATGACCTTGGGTAAGATCCTTCCCTGCTCCAGCTCAGCCTCCTGTCTGTAACCCCAGGGGGCTGGTCTGGCGATGACCTCTAAGGCCCCCTCTCTCCCATTTCCTGACCTGATGGTGTGACCTTGGGCAAGTCCCTTTACCTGGTGATGTCTCCGTCTTCTCTCTGTAGAGTTGCACTGAAACCCTCTCAAGCATCCCTGCAGGCTGAGGGTATCCAATGAGATAGCAGCTCCTTTGGAAACTTGTAAACATCCCCAGAATGACTGGGGATCTGGTGGAGATGGTGTAGGGCTGGCTTCAGGGAACAACCTCTAAGAGGGACGATCCCTGAGCCTACACTGGATTGGGTGCCACTGAAACTTCACTGGCTGCTCACAGTTCTCCCTGGTTGTGGGGGAGAGGAGCAAGGCTCAGAGAGGTCAAGTCACTGACCTGAAGTCACAAAGTCAGGAAAAGACAGAGGCAGGATCTGAACCTAGCTGTATCTGACCCCAAGGCCCTTTTACTCATCATACCACTCTGTTCTGGAGCAAACACTGTGCCCCCACCCACCCTCCCTCTATCCTTTACTGGGGGTGTGTGCAGGGTCAGGAGGGAAGTGGGGCTCACTCTTTTCTCACTGCCTGTGCCCCTTGCCTTTGTAGGATGAGACGGGGGCCTACCTCATCGACCGTGACCCCACCTACTTTGGGCCCATCCTCAACTTCCTCCGGCATGGCAAGCTGGTGCTAGACAAGGACATGGCCGAGGAGGGTAAGTTGGTCCAGGGGGCTGGCCAGGGCCTGCATCCTAAGCCTGTCTTCTCTAGCCTGCCAGGGCCTTCCATGGAGGTCCAAAGTCATTTCTCCCATCCAAAGGAGATGTCTGTTTTCTTCCATGTTTCCTGCTTCTTCTCATCTCAGATAGGACTGGATGCCAAAGCCTCTGCCCAGGCTGAGCCTAGGGCCAAGGTGACTGGCCCATGCTTCCACTGGGTGCTTCCGCTGGGTGGACTTCTGAGGAAGTGGCAGAAACATAGGCAAAAGAGAGAGGAAGCCCGTGAGGCTGGCAGCCTCCGCTGGGGGCAGGGATGTCCTTTCCCCTGGCTTCCTGGGAAGCCAGTGGTGAGCCAGGTGGGGGTAGAAATGGCCATGGGAAGAGGTATGCCTCTTTCTTTGAGTGATCAGGTATCTCAGATGCCTGGTGAGGGCTCACAGTCAGCAGGGAGGTGAAACGGGTGACTCTTCCCGAGATCTGACAGCCTCTGCTGCACAGTGCTGGTTGTGGGTGGAGAAAGGGGAGTGGGAAGGCTGCTCCCCAGCGGGCGTTTGGTCCCTCCCAGGCCGGGTAGCTGAGGCCCTTTAGATGTCCACTTCCTGGCCCAGCAGATGGCAGGGAAGCCCGTGCCTGGGAGAATGGCTTCTTGGCAGAACCCCAGCCTGGAGCAGGGACTATAGGTGAGTGCCAAGCCCATTTTTCCTTAGGGCACAGGGTGTGGCTTTGGGTCAGCTGACCCAGTCAGGCCAGCTTGGACATGTCACTTTTCCTTTCTGAGTCTCCACTCTGTGTATAAAGTGGGGCGGTGATCTCCATTAGGGATGTGTTCTGGGAAAACAGACATTGCAAGTCCCGGGGCTTGTACCCTGAAGGGGTCTAACACAGCCCCTCCCTCCTGACTCAGCCCCACAGTCTTTCCTCCTGACCCCTGTGGGGCATGGTGATCTAGAGGCCAGGTGGCTCTCTAGAGGACCAGGGCTTCAGAATCAGAGCCCATTCTAGGCATCGGCTCTGGGAGCCCCACAGCTTTCCTGGGGGCCCCTGGGGGAGCAGACACCATGGGCGTGGCCTGGGCCCGAAAGCCACTCCCACGGGGAAGGGAGGTAAACATTCCAGCGTCACAGCTAACACCTGTTTACAGGTTCTGGGTTTGTCAAAGCCCTGGCATTCCCAGCACCTTCAGACAGGACTAGGACCCTGCTCCAAGGGGCCGGGGGTTTGGCAGGAAACTGACTTGTTGTGTGAACCCTAGAAAGTCACTTATCCCCTTGTGCCTCCATGCCTGCATCTGTGGAATGGGGTGACAATAACACCCACCTCGCTGAGCTGCTGTGAAGATAAAAGGAGTGAATACAAGTGCGTCACTTAGTGCCATGCCTGGCACCAGGGACCTGTGATACAGAGTTTTTTGTCTGTCATCTGTAGGGCTCCATGGGGGGCATCTTGGCAGTAGCACTCACTGACCGTCTCCTCTGTGTTAGGTGGATGTGAGCACTGGGGACAGCCAGGGACATCAGACATGGGTCCTGTCCCCCAGGAGCCCAGAGGCCAGCTGTGAAAGGACCAGAAGTGTCCCTGCCCTGAGGAGCTGAGGGGAGTCCAAAGGCTGAGGGCTGTCCCCTTCATCAGAGAGGGACTTGCTCAGTCTCTAAGATTGTCTGTTCCCTTAGCTGCAGGGGGACAAGAACACCCTGGGGCTTGTGATGAGCACAGGACGGGCTCTGCAGACTGTGAAGTGTGGTTGGTCAGGGAGATGCACATATACAGAGATCGTGCACTTAGTGGGACTGGAGGGCAGAGGAACTTGAGTGTGAACCCAGCTCTGCTGTGTGCTGGGTGTAGGGTGTTGCACAGCTACTGCTTTGCCTGGCCCTTGGCTTCCCTGTTTGCTCGGTGCGGTTGATGAAAGTACCTACTTCTCGTGCTGAGAATTAACTACAGTAAAGAGTGCAACATGCCTGGCATGGTGCCTGCCACTTAGCATGTGCTTTATCAGTGGGAGCATGTAATCAGGAGTCAGCCAAGGCTCCTCTCACTGTGGCCTTCTAGGGTCCAGTCCCACAGGCCTGCTGCCTCTGGTTAGCCCCAGACTGGGGGACTGGCAGGTGTCCCGGGTCACTGTGCCCAGCACAGCAGGGATATGGTGCGGTTGAATGGCAGCCTCTTAGCCCTGCTATAGAGAGTGTGGGTCCCCAAGAAGGAAGTGTTCCCTCTTGCCTGACCCCTGAACTCAGAGAGGCTCATCACCCTAGTGTGACTTGAGCAGGGGGTGGGGATGGAGGGACAAGGCGAGAATGGGGCATGGAGGCAGTGGGAGTGATGGGGGTGCTGCTCTGTGTCAGGGGTCCTGGAGGAAGCAGAATTCTACAACATTGGCCCACTGATCCGCATCATCAAAGACCGGATGGAGGAAAAGGATTACACCGTCACACAGGTCAGGGGGCAGCATGGCAGCATCCGTGGCCAGAGCAGGGGGTGGTGGGGAGCGGGGACAGAAGGAAGGTCAGGAAAGGCAGAACTAGCTTTTCTTTGGAAGGCCGAGATGCCCTGTAAGGGGTTATCCAGCTCCCACATCGCCCCGCAAAGCCCCAGGCTGGGAGACATATACCAGGTTCTGTTCCTGCCTTGGCTCTGTTTGCTGTGTGACCTTGGGCTAGTCATGCCACTCTCTGGACCCTGATTTCCTTTTGTGGCATATAGAGGTGCTGAGAACTGCCCACCCTTCCCTTCCTCACAGGCAATATGGAGTCACTGTGAGGGTACAGGGGGCCCTGTAGGGGCAATGGGGATTAGTACACCATCCATTTCATAGCCTCAAATGGCCCCCTGGAGCTGGCATGTCTGAGCTTGGACCCTGGGCCTAAGTGGCTAGTCTGTAGGAGGAGCTGGTGGGACTCTCTTCCCACCCTGGGGGAGAGGTAGAGGATGAAAGATGGGTAGGGAGTCACTGTCTTCCACTGTCCTCCTCTCCCCAGGAGCTTGAAGAGGGGGTGCTCCGTCTCCTGGAGGACCTGCCTCAGTTAGTGACCCAGGATACCTCCTAAGCCCTTCCTCCTTGCCCCTTGTATCACCTGTATCCCAATTCTGGTTCTGCAGCTCTTTAGCTGGGTGACATTGGGCCAGTAACTAACCTTCTCAGAGCTTCCATGAACCTTCCTAGGGTTTTTGGAGAGATTAAGTGAAATCATACATGTTGAGTGCCTGGCGCATCATAGTTACTCAGAACGTGGGTTCTGGCTTACCACCCCAACCCCATCCCCTCCCTCTGTCCTTCTTAGGGGTAGAGGGTAGGTGAAGAGCAGGTGCTCTCCCATTCCGAGATGCTAGGCACTCCCACAAGGTGCCCTCCACGTCGCCCTCTGCCCACAGGTCCCACCCAAGCACGTGTACCGTGTGCTGCAATGCCAGGAGGAGGAGCTGACACAGATGGTCTCCACCATGTCTGATGGTTGGCGCTTCGAGCAGGTGGGTGGAGCGCACGGGCTCCAGGCAAAGCAAATTTCTCCCTTCCCACAGCCCCAGCCTTGGCGTTCCCCACCACAGCCCCTACCCAGGAGTCTTCTTAAGGCAAACAAACAAGATTAAGAAAGGCCACACTTGGCAGCAGATGGATTGGGAAGGAGAGACAAGGGAAGCCCCAAGGGCCACAAGGCAACTCTGGCGAAGCCTCTTCAGCAGGAGTCCTCCCAGGAGCTGGGTAGCGTCTACACCGAAGTGTGAGTCTCTGTCCCCCAAGTGACAGCTCTGATGAGAGGAGACAAGATCCACAGAAGACAGCGGAGGTCCCCTGGGGGCCACACCTCTGTAGCAACTCCGCAGGCATAGATTCCAGGTCCTCGCAAGGAACATGCCCAGTTCCAAGCATGGCCACCTTCAGAAGCACAGAGCAGCAGCTTCCCCTGAGGTATTCATGGTGACCTGCATTTCCTCCCAGTCCTGATGCAGTTTACCAGCCAGGAGAGATTTTTATCAAACAGGTTGCCCTAGTAATCCAGTTGACGTCACACCTCTCTCAGGTTTCCAGAGGGTCAGAGCCAGCAAGCCAACCCAAGGTCAGATTGGCCCTTAGAGAAGAGAAGGGTTGGGCTGCCTTTTATCCACACAAGCCCTCTCACACCTGAAGGTTGAAGGGAGAGGAAGCCAGGCTCCCCAGGATGGCCAGGCCTGGGGGGGAGGAACAAGCCCAGTCCAGGAACTGGAGGCCTGGATTCACATCTAGGCTTCACCACTGATGTGCTCTGTGACCTTGAGCAGTCATCTCTCTCTTGGCCTCAGTTTCCCAATCTGTGACACAGGCCAGTAGTGCTTCTTTTGCCAGAACATTGCGTAGATTAGAAAGACCATGGATCAAGTCTCTAGTCCAGGGTAGGCCTCGAAACACTGAAGCTAGCTAGCATCCTATGAATTATTAGAAGCATTTGACTCTGTAGGATTCCAGAGAGGACTCAGGGTCCTGGATTCAAATCCTGTTCCACTCATTCTGGCTGTGGGACATGACCACCTCTCCAGGCCTCATCTGCCAAAGGGGCTGGTTTTCCTCTCTGTCTGCAGGATGAGGGTCCCTGGGGGCTGAATGAGACCCACTGTGTGCAGAGCTTTTATCAGCCAGGAGGGGCCTGCAGATGTAGTTATTTTAGGGATCCCAGACCAAAAGTGGGGCTGCTTTTCTCTCCTCTCTAGGTGAGAGTCTTTGGCAATTGCATGGGCTCTCAGAGGCTGAACAAACATGCCAGGCACCACTGGCCTAAGGAACGGGTGACCTGGTCTACCTCTGCTTCTGAGCGCAAACAGGATATTTTATGGGGCTCCACCAGGTCATGTGGACTCCATCCTGCTACCTGGTTCTGGGGCTGCTTCAGCCACACCCGGGACACAGGAGCACAGTCTGCCTGTTACAGACCTCTGCCTGCTTCTGGAAGTGGCCTGCTAGATCTGGGACTAGGCTGAGTGGGGGAGAAATAGCAATGATAACCGTCTTCCTCTAAGGATCAGGCCTAGCCAAGCCATGTGGGGAGGCTGGCCCTGGAAATTGACCAGAGGCATAGGTGGGGGAGGTGGAGAGGACTCTGACTTTGGGCCAGAGGTGCCCTCTGGAAAGCCAGGGGGATGGGCCTGAATGGAGCAGCAAGATCAGGGCACAGTCAGTATCTTGACAAGTGCCAATGTTTGCCCACCCCTGCCCTCCACCCCACCTGACCAATCATTTTCTCCTTACACCCCATCCCTCCAGCTGGTGAACATTGGCTCCTCCTACAACTATGGCAGTGAGGACCAGGCAGAGTTCCTGTGCGTGGTGTCCAAGGAGCTCTACAGCTCCCCACATGGGCTGAGCTCTGAGTCCAGCCGCAAAACCAAGGTGAGCCCCCCACCCGACCTCAGCCTCCCTGCCTTCCCTCCCTCCCCTTGCTGCCCTCTGCCTGGCCATCTGTGCTTCTTCTTTCTCCCTCCTGCTGTACACGCCTGACCCCCTGATCACAGCCAATGCCATCCATCCCATGCCACCCATGGTCCTGTCTGCCCACGCCAGTTACCCAGGCCCAGGCTCTGGGGACAGTGAGATGAGATTAGCCCCAGGGTGTAGCCAGAGTGGACTTAGATGTTACTTGGATGGTGGTCACATGGTGGCCACGGGGCAGTGTGGCACAGGGGGAATGAACTGGACTAGGGGTCTGGGCTTGGTGTGAGTGCTCTGTGTGACCTTGGACAGGTCCCATCCTCTCTGTGCACTTTGGTTGTGTTCTCAGAGAAGTGAGGGGGTGGACCACCAGCATGGAACTTCTGGGATCCAGGGGGCCAGTTTAGTTCCCGGGGACCAGGGCTGGGGCAGGGAAGCCGAATCTGTTCATTCTGCCCCTCCTGTAGGCTCCCCACCTAGGGCTCAACAGCAGAAGGGTCTGGAGCCCTCAGGGTCCAGCCCTGTGTTTCCATCCTGGCCTGTGAGGCAGCCTTAGCTGGCTGCAGGGAGGGGGTTAATTGACGGTCCTATCACCCTGGACCCCGAGTTGGTTAGAAGCCTCAGAAGCCCAGGGTGGGACCAGCGGGGCAGGCAGCAACCAGGCTGGGAAGAAAGGAGAGCGTTCCTTCTAGAAGCCTGTCCCTGTGTGGTGAAGACTTAGGAACTCTGCTTCCCGTCTGTTTGTCTGCCTCCTTGTGCTGTGATTTCCCCTGCCCATGCCACCCCCAGCAGGGCCAGTGGCTGACGTGGCCTTGCAGGGGTGCAGGGTGAGCCGGCTGCTCCTGCCTCTCTGGGAGAGACCTCGGGATCTGGGATGTCAGAGCTGGTGCTGGCATCTCAGATCTGGCTGGTGTCTGCCCTGGGCCTTCCCTGGCCTCATATGTACTCTGGGTTGGTCCTTCTAAAATGAGGCCTTCCTGGGCGCCCCTCAAGGATATCCCAGCCACACACCCACCCTCTTCGTCTTCCACCGCTGTCACAGTGGCCGGGCCCAGCCGCCAGCATCCTCAGCAGGTCCCCACCTTCCCGCTGGTTCCCCTAGGCCCCTCCCCACCGGACACGATGCCTCGGCTTCTGTGGCTGTAGCTCTCCTCTCCCCTGGAGGTCACCCTTCTCTTGCCCCTCCCCTTCACCCTGTGACGGGGGCCCTCGGGGCCGGCCGCCAGCAGGCCCCGGTCCCCCGGTCAGTTCTGCGCTCTTTCTTCCCTGGGTCCGCCGGCTGGTTCACAGAGCGCGGAGGAGCAGCTGGAGCAGCAGCAGGAGCAGGAGGTGCAGGTGGAGGCAGATACGCAGGAGAAAGGTGCAGCCAACCCCCGAGGAGAATGATTGCTAGTAGAAGCCGGCGCCTCCCGCCCGCTCCCTGCTGGAGCCAGCTGCAGAACCTGGGGTCCCGGGGGCGGCCGGGGGTCGGGCGGGCCCACCAGGGTTAGCTCAGCCGCATGCCTGGCGCCTCACCTGCATAACCATCCCTTCTCTCACTTTCTCTTTGCAGCCCAGTCATCTCAGGATCCCGCTAACCTTTTCTCCCTCCCACCACCGCCTCCTCCTCCTCCGCTCTCCGCCGGAGGTCCTGCCTCATCTTCATCCACCTCTTCTTCCTCCTGGATCTCACCTACACCCTGCCTCTTCCCTCTCTGCCCCTGTCCGGGTTTTCTCTCTGCCTGCTCACACCTCCATCCCGGGGCTGCCCTGGTCCCAGCCTCCTGCGCCCTCCACCCAGGCGCCCCGGCCCCGCATCCCAGAGCACCCTGCCTGCCGCCTCCTGCACCCCTTCTGGCACCGCCTGCCTCCCGGCCCGGGGGGGAGGGGCGCAGCTGCACCTCCTCGGCGCCCCCTGCCGGCCACGTCTGAGGCGGGGCCGCCCTGCTCCAGCGCTTCACCTCCTCACCTCCTCCTCACGTTTCCTCCTTGCAGGTTTCTGTCTGCACCCCCTCAGACCTGAGGCGGTGCTTGCAGGGAGGGCCTCTCCTGAGCCCCTCGCCTGCCCCCAGAGCTGCCACGCCTGGTTCGTAGCTTGGCGGAGCTGGAGGGAGGGGCAGAAGCCAGAAGGGTGCTCATCTCTTGTTTCTTGAACTTGAGCCGAACTTCCGGCTGATTTTCTCCCCTCACCCAAGTTTCTCAGCCTATCCTGGCCTTGGGTATGAGGCTCTGAGAGCAGATAAGAAGGGGAGGAAATTCTCTCCCACCTGCCCATCAGCACCAGAGCCACGCTGGGAAGGAGGGAAGGGAGACTGAAGCCAGGTGCCCAAACCTCATCCCTGACACCCAGGACTCCTAATCACAGCCTCGGGGCACTGGGTCCCCGGTTTCTGTGGGGCTGGGAAGGACAGGCCACACTGGGATGCCCGTGGCCTAGGAGGAGTCAGCGGGAGCTGGCTAAGGATGGGGCTGTGGCAGAAGAAGCCCTGGCCAGGAGCCCGGAAGCCCCCACTCCATCTTATCTACCTGCTGTGTGACCTTGGGCAAGTCACTGTCCCTCTCTGGGCCACAGTTGCCTCTAAAATGGGGACAGACAGCTGTTCTCCGTGACCTTTTGCCTGAGACACTGGTGACCAGCCTCCCTTGGCCTTCACTCCCCAAGCCAGAGTCTTGGCAGAATATGGACTCCTAGGAGGCCACCACCCAGCCCAAGGTGGGGCATGGAGTTCCCAGACAGGCAAGCCGGGTCCCCTTCCTCTATCCCCACCTCCTCAGCTCTGAATCCACTTTTTCTGGGCCTCAGCCCTCCTCCTTCCTCCCAGAAAGGACCTAGTGACTCACCTAACTCTTTCTCTCTCCCTGTCTCCCCCACCCACCCCCCCTTCCATTTCAATCTCCCCTCTGCCCTTCTCCTGGCCCTGCACTCCCCTCTCCTCACTGGTCCCACCCCCTCGTCCCCCTCCTGGTGTTCTGACCACCCCATCCCGTCCCCCTGCCCCTCTTATTTTCTAGCTGTTACAAGCCAGAGGCACCCGGATGTGAGGCCCCAGATCGCCTCCAGGGACTTGGGGTTCCTTTCGGAAATCCTTTATTTTTGTACCACGGGGTGGGCCCCTGGCCCGAGGCAGAGGAAGAGCTCTCCCCGCTGTCACCTCTGTCTACACCCCGGGGGATGTCATTCACCCCTGCCTCTGGGGTCTGGGAGGGGGCCCGCAGGGACCTCTCAAGTCCTGAGGTGGGCCCTGGGACCCCTGGGCGGAGCTGCCTGCCTGTGGCCGAAGTGTGATGTTGTCCAGCTGTGTCTCCCAGGCCCCCACATCCCTGCCCCGAGGGCCCCCAGCTGCATGGCAAATACTACGCTCCCCCCCAGCCCAGTCACATCACCTCCTTGAGCCTTAGTCTCCCTGTGTGTCACATGGGTCACGTCCTGCCCTACCTACCTCACAAGGTTGTTGTGAGGTTACCAAGAGGAGCGAGGGCCCTGAAGGCCCTCAGGGAGGGTGTAAAACGCAGGCTGGCCTGGGAGAGAGATGCAGGGATTAGTGGGAGTGAAAGGCCTGGGTGTTGGCCATATCGGAAGAAGGGGATGGATGACTTGGCCTTCAGCTTGGCTGGTCCCCACGCCCACCCCATCCCTGCCATCTGTTCTGCTGGGCGCAGAGTGACCTGGCCAGGAGGGAGGCAGGCACTGATTCAACAGGGGCAGCGGGGCCCCTCAGGAACTGATGACAAGGGAAAGGGGACCGTCCTGCCTCCACCCAGGGGAGACTCTGGGGCTAGCAGGGGCTGAGCGAGGGGCCTCTCACGTTTATGGGCTTCTGGGCCAGGTACTTGCTTCTCAGTTGTGTCCAACCCCATCGTGTAATAAAACCTGAAGAAACAGCCAGCCTGGCTCCCTCCCTTTCTCTGGGCCACATTTGGGGACAGCGCTCTGTGCACTTAGTTGCGTCCGATTCTTGTGACCCTGTGGATGAGTCCACCAGGCTTCTCTGTCCATGGGACTTTCCAGGTAAGAATACTGGAGTGAGTTGCCATTTCTTCCTCCAGGGGATCTTCCTGACCCAGGGATTGAACCCATGTCTCCTGCATTGCAGGTGGATTCTTTACCTGCTGAATCACTGGGGAAGTCCCTTGGATCAGGGGCTAAACTTAAGGTGGGATAGACAGCCCAAAGATAATGGGGCTTTTTCCTAAAGTCCTGGGACCTGCCTGTTGTCACTCTCCCATGTGTGTTGAAGGGGAGCATCATGGCTGGATCCTCTGTCCCGTGGGTGGGAGTCCAGGGGACCAACGCTGCCTTGCTGGGTGAACTTTGGAAAGTATCTGCCCCTCTCTGGGTTTGTTTCCTCATGGGTAAAAGCAAGGGGTTGGATGAGGTGACTTCTAAGGCTCTGCCCCCGGGGTTACTCAGTCTCTCACGGCCTCCAGGCAGACCTGGATTAGCTGGGATGCTGAGGGATGGGGAGCTGGGCTTCCAGGCATCTGGAGTTTCCCTACCTCACCTCACCATTCAGCTGGCCTTCTGCTTCCCAGCTTTGCCCTGCCACCTCCGCTCCATCCTAACCTCCCAGGACGTCCCCTCTGCTTCCCGCTGTGATACCTTCTGGTCACCTCCACCCTCTGCCCCAAGTCCTGAGAAATATAACCCCCAGGCTCCCCTCCATCTTCTCAGAGTCCGACAAAGCCCCGCCCGCCCCCACCCTACCTGGCCAATTTCTTCACTGTGTGCTGGTCCTACTGAGTGTCTACCTTGCCTCCCCCCTCCCCGTCCCCCAGCAGTTTAGCACTGCAGGTGTGGGGGGGCATCTCTGCAAAGCCGTGATCCCCTAAGCAGAGGCCCTCCTAAGCCCACTCGACAGCCCGGGGGTCCTCACTGCTTCCCTTGGGGCTACCTGGCTCTCTGGGGTTGACTTCACCTTCTGAATTGCAAAAGGGTCACCAGAAGGCTTGTTAAAAGAACAGATTACACCCGCCCCCCCAATTTCCACTAAGACTAGGATAAGGCCAGGAATTTGCATTTTAGCAAAGCACCCTCTGGTAGTGTTCTGCTCCCCCACTGAGGGGCCCCCGGGGTGGTCCTGTCCCCTCCCCAAAGGTGCCCCCCCATAGCAGCTGCTCCATCTGCTCCATCTCCACAGGCAGGACCCAGCAGGTGGAGGGCTCCCCACATGTGGCTCCGGTGGCCACGCCTTGTCTCCTTTTGCAAACCCTCTGGAGACCAGGTCCCCGCCGAGGCTCCCCGCTTCCTCTTCCTCCCACTCAGTTAGGCTCCAAGGAAGATTTGTCTGTGCTTGACGCCCCCCTTCCTCACCTCCACCAGACCCCCCTGCGGCCCTCCTTGATCACTCCCACTCAGGCCACAGCCTTGGCTGCTAAGACTCCACCGTTCCAGCTCCCCTTCAGCCATTGGACACAACCCTCAGCCTCCTACTCTGGGCCCCCACTTCTGCAGTGTGTGTGTCTCCCCTACCTCTTCAGTCTTCCCTGGACCACCTTCCATGAAGGGTGGTTAGAAAATCCCTCCTCCAAATCTCCCTCAAGCTCTGCCTACCTCCTGGACATTTTCCTCCTAGAGGCACCCTAAGTTCATGACACCTTCCCAGCGCCTTTCCTTCCCCAGGTGCCCGAGGTCAGGCAATGGGTCCTCCACCAGCCCAGCCGGGAGAGGTCCTCAGATTACGCCCACCACCAACGCACCTGGAGGATAATGAAGGTCCTTCAATGCTGTGTCCATCCCCACTGCCCTGCTCTGTCCAGGCCTCCTCCTTCTCGAGTTCTACAGCAGCCTCCTCACCAGCCTCCCTGCCTCCCATTTTCTCCATGCTGATGTCAGTGTTGGTTCTAAATGTGAAGCCACTTATGTGTCACTTTCCTACTCTAGAACCTTTTGTGGCTCCCCAGAGCACCCAGCATCAGATCTTTAGCTCCACTCCAAGCTCTTTACCATCTCATCTCAGTTTGCCCCTCCCCATGAATTCCTTTTCAGTCCCCCTAACCCCAACCTCTGTCCCAACTAAAAACAACTGACTTTCCCTAAGAGGCCACTGACTTTGAGGACTCTGTGCCTTTGCACATCCTGTTCCCTGCCTGGAATGCTCTTCCCCACCTTGGCTGCCTTTGAATCCCAACTCAAGTCTCCGCCAGGCAGCACTCCTTGACTTTTCGAGTTAAGGGCTGCCTCCCCCAGAACCCTTCACACTGGATCACCATCCCACCCTTCCTGAGATCAGGAGCTGAGTTCTGTGCAGCTCCATGACTCCAATACAGCACTTGGCATGTGGTCAGAGCCTGTGAGATGCTGAATAAGGGATGCAGAATGCAGAGGCGATCCTGAGACAGAGAAGTGGTCACCTGGGAATCAGGAGACAGGGCTTCCACCCCAGGCTCCACTCCTGACCCCTCCCTGGTGCGATCAGGAGGCTCTCTGCCCCTCAGTTTCCTCCCAGGCTTCCAGAAGGAGCCCATCACTTGTCCCAGCCCTGACTCTGACCTGTGTGCGTCTGACTCTTTTGGCCCAGTGGACTGTAGCCCGCCACGTTCCTCTGTCCGAGGGATTTTCCAAGCAAGAATACTGAAGTGGGGTGCCATTTCCTACTCCAGGGGATCTTCCCAACCCACGGATCTTCCCTGCGTCTCTTGTGTCTCCTGCATGGCAGATGGATTCTTTACCACTAGCGCCACCTGGGAAGCCCGACTCTGACCTGAGGGGCACCCAACCACTGCCTTCCCAGGGTAGCTCCTGGGACCTAAGCAGCTGCCCTGGATGCCAGCCCTGCCCCCCACTGACCCCACCATGGCCTTCTGGACACTTAGCCAACAGGCTGAGCAGATAGCAAGGGTCTGTTCAGTCAAGGGCATGAGATTGGTGCTGGGGCCCCATTCAACCCCCAGAGCAGGACCTCGGGTCAGACAGCTTTATTCCACAGGGCAGCTGAGCTCACCTCCTGGTGAGAATGGGCAGTGAAGTCCCAAGGGGCAGGAGAGGTTGGGAGGACCCTGGACCCAGGGCTCCCCACCCTTTGGCTTGAAGTGGTGGCTGGCCCACTTGGCTGTCTCCAGGACTCTGAGGGCCCTTCCTATGGGAGCACCTTCCTCCTCCACCACTCAGGTTAGGCCGAGGGCTTCAAAGGCTGAAATCCACTGTCATCCCAATGGCCTTTGCACTGGGGCAGGGGTGGTGGTGGGGGGGGACCTGGCAGCCACAGGATCGCTGCTCAACTCTTCCCCCCAAAGTCAGCAGTGGAGGAGGGGGGAGGAGAAGAGAGAATCAGGAGGGGACAGCATGGATGAGAACCCCCCATCCGGGACTGGTGACCATCCCAGGCCCTCAGGGGTGGTCTGGACCACCAGCGGATGGCCCTCCTCCCTCCTTGTACCCTCACTGAGGCTGATATCAGGCAGCAGGTTGGGGTACAGGAAAGACACGACCTCCTGTCCCCTCCGGGCCCTGCTGCCTGCAGAATACTTGCTCCCGACCCCCCGGTGGGTGTCCTGGGCTCTCTGAGTCCAAGAGGTAGGCCCCTGCTCTGCAGGGGGGAAGCTCCTCAAGTCAGCACCTGCTGGATCCAGCCGATCACACCAGTGATGCGGGTGTAGACGCCAAAATAGTTGGGCCGGCCGCAGCCCAGACCCCAGCTGACCAGCCCTGCCAGGAACCAACGGCCACTGGGCTCCTTGCACACCAGCGGGCCACCCGAGTCACCCTGTAAGGCGGGGAGAGACAGGACTACGTCAGGGTAAAGGAATCCACTTCCAGGTAGAGGGCTGGACTACTGGGGATATTCTGAGAGTGACAGCAGGAAAATCACATCCCCTTTGGAAGCCTCTGATACATGGAGGGAGCCTGAACCAACCCAGCCTGTCCTCCAGCGGGGCCTGGTTGTCATGGAAGCTTGAATGTGTGTCCCAACGCCCTGCCCAGCTCTGCCTCCCTTCTGTGGGCTCCACCTAGTCCTCTCTGCTGGGTCACTTGGGCAAAGTGCCTCTCAGAGGGTAAGAAGCAGAGCTGCGGTTGGGTCTCAGACCTGGCCCCCGGGGTCTCTTCTGATCTGGGGCCTGCAACCTGGAGCCAGTCTCTCAACCTCCCAACCCTCAGTTTCCTCATCCACAAAGTGGGGACAGCCAAGCCCACCTGGCCGTGAGGCTGCTGCAGGCTGCTATGAGCCAAGGGCCGGGCCATGGGTGATGAGAGCAGTGCCGTCTCCCCCGCCCTCCGGCCCACTCCACGGGAGTCACCTGGCAGGCATCCTTCTTGCCTTTGCGGTAGCCGGCGCACAGCATGCGGGGCGTCACCTGGTAGCGGTAGGCCTCGCTGCACAGGTCCTGCGGGATCAGCTGCACGTCTACCTTCTGCAGGCCGTTGCTGGTGGGCCCTGCCCAGTGGGGTGAAGGCAAAGGTGAGAGGATCTGAGATGCCTGGGGCCCTGTCTCTTATTCCTTTTGCATCTCAAGAGCTCCTTCCTCACTCTTGCTCTGCCCACCCTCCCATCTCTGCCCTCCCCCTCATTGACAGTCTGTTCTGGCTCCTTCTCCAAGTAGCTCACAGGGACAGAGCCCCCCACACACCCACCAGGGCCAGTGTCTTCCTCGGGTTCTCCTCCACTCCCTCCTCCATGAGGCCCCTTGGCTGCCTCCCCTCTTCTCTGTGACAGCCCTGGAGGATTTTTCCAGAGCACACACCTCACACCTCCGCTCCCACCTAAAACTCAGTCAGTGTCTGCTCACTGTCCAGCCAGTGCTTCTCCACAAGGATGCGTGTTAGGACCCCGCCACCCCACCGTGGAGTTTCAACATACACCCTGTGCCTAGCTCCACTGGAGGATCTGGTCTGTTCAGCTAGGGTGGGACCCAGACACTGGTTTTCTTTCCCGAAGCCCTGAGACCTTCATTCAGGTCAGGAGTAGGAATCCTGGCTCAAGATCCCCTGCCTGTCCTTCCCGCCCATCCTCACCCAGATCCCCCTGCTCCCGGCTCCCCTCTGGTGCTGAGTGTTCTCAGGTGGGTTGCCACCTATGCTCTTACCAGAAATGCCTTTCCGCTTTGCTGGGACACTGCTGACCCACCCTGCAAGCCTCAAGTCAGTCCATCCCTCCTCTGGGCTGCTGTTGCCCCCACACCCCCATCTGTGTCAGCTCTTAGCACTGTCTCCTATTCATTTTTATACCACTTTGTCTAACTCAATGCCCACCATATAGCAGGTACTCACAAACGTGTCACTGAATGAATGAATGAGCAAGTGAACTGATCCTTGCTTGACCACTGTTCTCTATCCTCTCAGACAAGTCACTTTACACATGAGCCTCAGCGTCTCCATCTTTACATTATTCCTCAACCTCACCCATCTCCAGATTGTAAAGCACAGTATACACTCCTGAAAGCCACCACCACGAAGGGTGCAGGGCATGGCCATAGTCGTGTACAGAACTGAGAGCTGGCCTCTAGGGACAGCAACCTCCAGTCAGTGTAGGAGGGAAGGACAGAAACTCATGTTTCTGAGAGACAGTAGCAGGAATGGCAGAGTCTCTGGGGTCAGACAGTCCTGGGTTCTAGTCTCTATTCCAACCCTCCCTGGCTGTGTGACCTTGAGTCAATGCTAAATGTCTCTGTTTTCCCATCCTTAAGATGGGGTCCACGATAACCAATAACTAGAGTTGTTGGATGGATTAGATGAAATCATGTTCCCCTAAAATCTAACCTCCATGTGGTAAGTGTTAATAATTAAAAATCTCCCCCCAACACAGATATATACCCTCCACTGTCCAAGGAGCAGAGGATTGGAGCTTGCCCATGGGCCATGGGGTCCCTGGCCTGCCCTGTCACCCCACACATATCCCCTAGGATCGCCTCCCATGACCTTGTTTCTCCTTAAGTGCCCTTCTGGAAGGAAGGGAAGGGCCAGGGAGACAACCCATGGCCGTAGTAAAAGCTTTTTTTTTTTTCTATGAAATACAGCCCCATTTAATCCAGGACTAGCAGGCCTCAGGAGTGGAGCCCCAGGGTCCCTTGCCAACTCCCCTCCAGGCTTAGAAGTTAGGCGAGCCAGACCCACCCCATCTCCCCTGCCCACAGTCCAGCTCACCGCCTTCTCGCCGGGCACCCCAGCCTGTGATCCAGCAGTGCAGGCCTGGCTCGAAGAAGTGGGAGCGGGCAGGCAGGCAGACAGGATGCACGGCAGCCGAGCGCACCACGGGGTGGTCGAGCTGCAGCAGGGCCACGTCGTAGTCGTGGCTGTCCTCCTCATGGTACGGGTGCAGGAGCAGGCGGCTCACCTTGAAGGACACCTCGCCCGGCCAGCGTGAGCTCTGCCACACTTTGCCCAGGAACACGGTCCACAGCGCTGGGGACGCCATGCTGGGGGCCGGAGGGGGACTCGCTCAGAGGCCACCTCCCCCATCCCATCCTGGATCCCTCTGATGGCCAGCATCCCCATCTGGGGCCCGGTCCCCCACACCCATCCCCACCCTGCTCTGGTAGACCGTGCAGCTGGCAGTGTGGTGCTCAGTGCTGGCCTTGGAGTCTGACTGCCTGGATTTCAGCCCCAGCTTCATCCCTTCCTAGAGGTGTGTGTACCTCTCTAGGCCTCAGTCTCCCCATCTGTGAAGTGGGAATAGCATCTTCTGCTCATATGTTCCTGGGGGAATTCAGTAAGACTGTGGATGTAAAAAAAATCAGCACAGTGCCAGGCACCGGAAGATGTTTTCTGCGCACTTTATAGATGGAGCAACTGGGAAACCCCTGGAACTTGCCGGTCCTCAGGAGGAGCAGTTGGGTGTTGAGTGTGAAAGAATTGGCAGAGACTGGGCTGTGCAGACCCCTGGAGGCCAGGTCAGCATCCAGGTCTTTCTCTACCTTGTGGACAGTGGGGATCCAGGGATGGAGTGAAAGAACCTGAGTAGTCAGTCAGACTGCACCCAGAAGGACACCTGGGCACCCAGACATAGGATGCAGAAAGGAGCTGGACTCTGGGCTGCTGCAGTGACCTAGGGGTGATGGTGGCAGCATGGACGGGCAGTGGCTGAAGATGCATTCGGACCACTGAGAGGGTTTGCTGCCTGGCTGAGTGTAGGGGAGAAGGAAGGGTGCCCGGGTGGCTTCAAGCCTTTGACTTGGACTGTGCAGACCGAGGACAAAGGAGGAGGTGTGGGGAGAGAGTCCAGGGCTGCCATGCTGGGGGGCGGGTCTGGAGCACCGGGCATCAGGCTGGAGGTGGAGAGGGGAAGTCAGTCCACCACGGAGATGGGGCGATGTCTGTGGGTGGGGTGAGATGGCCCTTCTTGTGGGCTTCTCTGCACCTCTCCCTCCCCGGGGTGGGGAGCAGGCACACCTGGATGAGGGTGTTATGACCTATGACCAGGGCGGGAATTCTGTTCTCCGCTCTACCTCAGTATCTAGCACAGCCCCTGGCACATAGTAGGAGCACAACAAATATCGCTGAATGGAGGAATGAGTAAATGAATGGCTCATTGGCCCAGCTGAAAGCAAGACACCAGAAGCAGAGCACAGCAAGGGTGAGCAACCTTTCCCAGGGCACACAGCGTGTTCATGGTGGAGTCAGGGCTGAGCCCGAGTGTCGGAACAGCAGGTCTGAGGGTCTTCTCACCACCCTCCCCTCTGTCTGCTGAGATCTCAGACACGCTGCCCCCACCCCCTCACCACCACCTTCCCTACCCACCTCTCATGGCCTGTGTCCCCATGCTCACCTTTCCTCCTGGAAGCAGTGGGCAGCGGTGATCACCCAGCGGTCAGCAATGAGGGCCCCCCCACAGATGTGTCGGCCGCGAACCTGGAGGCTGGCCTGCCATGGCCACTCACCCTCCGAGGACACGGCCCCGCCCACGATGCGGCCCGAGGGGCCCTGAAGGCCACAGTCTGGGGGCAGGGGCAAGGGTGGACGGAGGGTCAGAGGGGCAGGAGAGAACCAGTGAGAAACAGACACAGAGGCAGAAGGGGAGGCATGGAGGAGGAGAGAGGAAAGACACAGAGGGGGCCAGGGAAAGAGAATGAGGGAGCAAGAGAGAGAGAGAAGTGGGCAGGACCCCCACGAGGGGGCAGAGGCGGGGTAAAAAGAGACAGATGGACAGATGGGCAGCTCTCCCTCCAGCCCCCCAGGGTGGGCACCTCCCTCCCTCCCATGCTCGTGGGCCCAGCAGGTGGAGGGTGTCCTGCCCACCCCAGCCTGTTGGAGCGCCCAGGGCTCACCGCAGTGCTGCTCGTCTGAGCCGTCCCTGCAGTCGGGGTGCCCGTCGCACTGCGGGTTGGGCTTCTTCACACAGCTGCGGTCCTCACACTGAAAGGTGAAGGTCCCACAAGGCACCCCTAGGATTGGGGGGGGCAGGGTGCAGAGGGTGGGTCCCTGAGCACAAAGGAGCCTCCAAAGCAAGGCCTAGGGAAGAGGAAGCCTGAAAGAGGCCAGGAGATGACTGGGGAGGGGTCCCTTGATCACACTAAAGGGTCCCCTCAGGCTTCTTTTAGGGTCCTCTAGAGGCAAGCCCTATCCTCTCCCGACCCCTCGCTCCCCCAGACTGTTTTTTTGAGAGAAGGTGATATCTCCCCTCTCAGACCTGGGCTCCTGACTGTAGGGTCATGCGTTCCCCGGGTGTGGTACCTGAAGCCAGAACTGTGCCTCCACCTTGAGATGAGCGAGGCTCCCAAGAGCAAGGCTATGCCCCTCGCATCACACTACCTTGGCCTGGCAGCCCTCCAGGCCCCCACCCACCTAGACACCCACCTGCTCCTCACTGCCTTCACTGTGAAGAGCTTTCTGCCCCACCAGCCAGTCTTCACCTGGTCTCCTTTCCTCCTCTATTTAAGTTTTATTTTTCTTCAAGGCCCAGTTCAAAGCCTACCTTCTCTAGTTTTCCAAGCCTCATCTCCTCCTCACCCTCCAGTCTTCCTATACTATTAGACGTGATGTTCAGAGGCTTTGGCCCAGATAGAGTAACCCATAGTTTTTTAAATTTTAAATCAGATAATCCCCAGAGGACAGGGACTACTTCTCCGGTGCCTTTTATTTCAGTTTCCTTACTCTGCCTTGCATATCACTGGGTAGTCTGGAAGTAAAGGTTGGCTGGTCTGAGGGATGGATGGGTGGGTGGATGGATGGATAAAACAATGGAGACTCAGACAAGATATTGGGCAGACCAACAAATGTGTGGTTTGATGGTCTGATAAGAAGACTGACATGCAGCAATTTAGATGGACAAATGAGTGGATGTAAGTACCAATGGACAAACAAGTAGTTAGATCCCTGGATGGATGCATGCACACATGCATTCATGGATGCATGGATGGAGGATGGAACAACGGACATACAGTCAAGTAATTGGGTAAACAAATAAAACCAATAAATGAGTATATTGATGGCTTAGTGGACAGGGAGATAGGTTGTTGGACAGGCTGATGGATGAATCAGTGAGTGGATGTATGAATCAATGGACAGACAAATGGTTGGAGAGACCAGAAGATGGATGGACAGATGAATGGATGGATGGATGGAAGAATGGGTGGATGGGTAGATGGATGGATGAATAGATAGATGGATGGATGGAGAGATGGATGGGTAGACAGATGGACATATAGGCACACTTATAGATGGGCTAGTACGTATTTGGACAAGAGGGCAGAAACCTTTGTGGAAGAAGCATGGAGAAGGGCCAGACTGTCTGGCTGAGCCCATTCTTTGGTTTCCCTCTAGATACCTAGTCATACCCCGCCCTACCTTCCTGGCATTGCTCTTCATCACTCCCATTGAGACAGTCGGGCTGCAGGTCACAGACCCTGGACAGGGGGATGCACGTGCTGTCCTCTTGGCACTGGAATGTGGCTCTGCAAACTGTGAGGACACAGAGCAGGGACAAGTGGGAGGAAACCAGAGGCACCAGGCTGGGACTTTGCATCGCCTGGAGACCATGCATGGTATCGCAAGTTATGATCACAAATCTCTTTCTCAGCAACTTTACACCTGAGTCTAACAGCAACCCAGTGAGATACTCCATTTCACTGGTGGAAAAACGGAAACGAAGTGACTTGTCTGAGGTCACCTGGCTGAGTGAGAACTTGAAGCTAGATGTTCTAGTTCCAAATATGAGGTGCCTTCCCCAGCACGAAGGCAGGATCAGTCCAGAGGCAGGCTTCCCTCTACTTCCCTCCTACTTCCCTCCCCACATGTATAAGACATTGATGGGATGCAGGTTGCTGTGATGGTGACTCTAGGGGCCAGAAGCCAGGATTCAGAGGCAGAGTTATTATTCCAAGAGAATCCTGGCTTGGGACCGTCAGAAGCCCCTTCTGCCAGGGTTGGGTGGCAGTGAGCACAGCCCCAGGAAGAGTCAGCAGCTCCAGTCTGAACCCCTGCAGTGGAGGGTCCTGCTCAAAAGAGGCAGATACAGGGTCCTCTCTTCGGCCACCCTGGGCCTGACCGACCCTTCTTAACATCCTTCTCCCTCATAGTCCTGCTCTCCCTCGTCTGCTCTGTTCCTTCTCGGATGGCTGCCTGGGCAGAAGGCTAAGGGTGATAGCCTGGTGGTGAGAAGCCGTGAGCTGGGAAGCAGCACACCCGGGTCCCCATTTGTCTTTGCCACTGCCCCACGGGGTGACCTTGGAGAGGACACTTGCCCATCCTGCGCATCCACCCTGTCATCTCAACACAGCGAGGGAGTTTCCTGGATGCTGATAATGGGAGCTGCCCATTGGGGGATCTCGGAATGATAGGCTCAGCCCAGCAGCAAAGAGGTGGGGAGAGAGGAGGGACAGGGTGGGTGGGCTGCTCACCGCAGTTTCTCTCATCCAGGCCATTGGGGCAGTCCTTGACCCCATCGCAGGCGGGCACACAGAGTCCATTCACAGAGCAGAGGAACTCTCCAGGGCAGGCTGGATGGGGAGGGCACCATCAGGACACACATCATTACGAAAACACATGCAGACACACCACACCTGTGTGCTCACATGTGTACCCATGTGCCTGTGTACACAGTCCATGTGGACATACATGTCCGGGCACATGCACACAGCACACACTCGGGTATGTGTGAGTGTATATACCTCGTAAACACCTGTGAGTGCCTTGCAGATGTGGGCACACGTAAAGCTGCCTATGTTCATGCACACATGTGGGTACATGAGTGAACACACACACACACACAACACTCCTTTAGACCAACCTCTTGGTGCTTCCAGGGAGGGCTAAGAAGCACGGAGAAGCTGCAGGGGCTTTGGGGTCCCCCCCCACTCCCCAACCTGCCCATACTCACGATCTGATTGGTTGTACAAGCTGTAGTGCACCTGCACACCGGGCCCGGTGAGGGAGATCTGGGATGTGAAGTTGATGGTGATGCCAGCGCTGGCCACAACAGGGATCCTCTCGGCATAGGGCTGCAGGGTGCGCAGGCCACACAGCCTAGGAGGGTGGGGCCAGAGACAGACTGAGGGCCACACGGGCGGGCTGGTCCAAGGGACGGGACAGCCTGGGTCCTGGTGCACAGACAGAGCAAGGACAGGGCAGCTGGGGAAGATAGGGGAGCTGCACCCCGGCCCCACCCACACCTCCTCTGTCTTGGTTTCTCCCCTGGGTGACCGCTCACCCCCAGAGTCATCTAGAAAGCAGCCTAGCAGTGTCATTTCCCTGCTCAGAAGCCTTTGATGCCTCCCCATTGCCGGCAGGATAAAATTTATCCTCTGGATTCTAGTCCCAGTCACCTAGGAGCTGTGAGATTCTAGCAGGTCAGAGTCCTTCTCTGAACCTCACTTTCCTCACTTGTAAAACAAGGGAAATTCTCATCTCTGTTGACCTGACAAAAGCCTCCAATGTGTCAGTGGAGGAAAATTCCTTGACTGGTCTACTCTCCATAGGCGAGAAGGGATGTTCCTACTGTACTCAGTCAGAGTGGGGCAAGAAGACAGCCGTGCTCTCCATTCAAGCCTGTGCCTCTCACTGAGAAGTCTCCACAGCTCTGGGGGCTTCCCTGTGGCTCTCTGGACATCAGGGAGGCACCAGTGCTGCTCCAGGACCAACAGGTGATGGGCAGCACCTTCTCAACCATGACCACACCCAGGTGGGACCATCCCCCAATCATGGGAGCACATTCATATCCCTGCTGGCCCCCCTCCCGCCCTCACAGATGATGCTTTTGTTCCCACAGAGCAGGTGGGGACCTCCATGGAAAGGTGGAATCCCACCCCTGGGGGAGCAGGTAGGAATCCTCTTAACTCCAGGGCAGGGGGCATGGGGGCTCTTCCCAGACCGCACTGGTCCCAGCTCGCCTCACAGAGCAAGTGGACATGCTTTCACGAAAGGTGCAGCCACGCCCCCAGAGTGGCAGGACCTGCTGCAGAGAGCAACCTGGGGTACCCTGCCTTCCCAGGCGGGACACCCTCGCGGAACAGATGGGTCAGCCCCATCAGATCATAGGAATGCCCGCCCCCATTGGGAATGCCTTTACAGATGAAACACCCAGAATACAGGTGGAAAAGTCTTCAGGGAGAGGTGAAAATGCCCCTAGCAGAGAAGGTAGGAGGAAGTCAGGAGAGCAAGTGAGAGTGCCCCAAAGCATGATGGGAACATCTCACAGCAGATGCAGCAGCCCACACTGCAGGTCTCCTAATTCCCAGGGGTCAGAGGCTTCCTCATAACTCCTAGAACATGGCAAGCACTTACTGGTTCAGTAATAGTTGGAGGCCTCATTGCATGGGGATTTTGAGGTCACAGCAGCTCCACCCTGTAAGCAGGAATTGTTCTCATCCTGTTTTCCAGATGAGGATCAGCAAGGGAAATGCCAAGGTAGGCAAGAATCCAGCCTCCTCAGGATCCAGAAGGCCCCACCTGGCCTGCTCTATGGGAAGGTGGGCAACCTGACCCTCATGCCACATGAGCTCCAGAGGCTGAGCCCTCATGTCCCCTATGGCCCCCCTCAGACCTGACTACATTGTCTGGCTGTAGGACCCATATTCTTGCCCCTATGCCAGTGAACAGCTCTCAAAATGTGGTCTGGGGACCCTTGGAGGTTCAAAGAGAAAACTATTTTTATAATAATTCTCAGGTATCATTTGTCTTTTTCACTCTCATTCTCCCACAAGGATACAGTAGAATTTTCCAGAGACTATGTAAGGATGTGTGTGTGTGTTCAGTCACTCAGTCGTGTCCGACTCTCTGCGACCCCATGGACTGAAGCCCACCAGGCTCCTCCACTCATGGGATTCTCCAGGCAAGAATACTGGAGTGGGTAGCCATTCCCTTCTCCAAGGGATCTTCCTGACCCAGCGATCAAACCTTGGTCTCTTGCATTGCAGGTGGATTCCTTACTGTCTGAGACACCAGGGAAGCCCCCATGTAAGAATCGAGTAGAATTTTCCAGAGACTACGGGATATGTGATACAGCAACCCACTGAACGAAGAAGCAGGTGTGGGGATTCAGTCCTGGTCTATTAATTCAGTTGCTAAAGAAAGTTGCAAAAACATAAAACGAGGATATTTTTCTTCACCAAATGTTTTTAGTTTTGGAAAATATAATTTGTTTTCTTTATGCTAAAATGTAATGGGTTTCTTATTTTAAATGAATTGATAAATATGTTTAAGTGTTTTAAGTTTTCATTTCTACTACTGTACATATAGATTACAAATATAGTTTTTATATGAGGCATATAACTCTCTGGGTTGCTCAATAATTTTTAAAAGAGTGTAGAGGATTCTGAGATGGAAATTTTTGAGAACCAGGGCAGTACAGCCCAGGGGGACCAGAGAGGGATGAGGTGCCACCAGGGGGCGTCCCGAGCAAACCTGGTCCTTATCCTTTCAAAGCTAAGGAAACAAGGCGGGGATGGTGGTGGGGATCGTCTATTTGTTTTTAAAGTATTTTAGTAAAAGTTATAAAGGATTAGTATCCCCAGGGACTTGTCCGGTGGAGTGGACAGGGAATCTTGGGGTTGGGAAATACTGAGCAGGGGGAAATGAGAAATCAAGGGCATCCTGAACATACTTAAGTTTCAGGGGCCTGGGGCATTGTCCCCACACACTCACCGTGGACAGGGATGGAACCAGAGCTGGGTTGGAGTGGAGGGGAACGTTTTAAGAATCTGAGGACTGCGTGGTTGCCGTGGCCAGAGGCTCTAAGGACATTTTGGGGCAAGGCTCTTCATTAGTAGACGCGAACAAAAGAATTGAAGGCAGAGGCTGAAATCTGGCGACGCAGGCTAAATTACTCACTCGAAAGAGGATCTATTTAGCCTATGCAGTGTTAAAAAACCTTTTAAAAAAATGCATGTGCCAGCTAATTTCATATAACGGTCTAGATACTTGCTTCTGAAAAATACACCCCAGAAACATTGGCTGGAAGTAATCAGAGGCTGCCGGAATTAGCCAGGGCAGGTATAGTCCAGCTAACCAGGCTCCTCCCTCCCTTGCTCCCTCTCCACCACGCAGCCCGGTTTATGGAACTACGCACTGGCTTGGCCTCTTTGTACATTTTCCTGTCTGGTTCTTACTGCAGTGCCTTCTGGGAGAGGGTTTAAACCCCCTGACTCTCCAATCCCTCCGCATCCATCAAATGCTGCCCCCACCCCCATACACTCTCTCCAAGGAGTGCCAAAAGTCTGAAGACTGTGGAGCCCACCTCTCATCTCAGCTACAAAGTGCTCGGGGTCTGAAGGCACCATTTTTTGCCCTCTTGCCTGCTTTGCTTTCTCCCTTCTCTGAATGTGGGGAATTTTGCTTCTCGCCTCACATAGACAGTAAGCAGAGATCCGGTTAACCTTGCATATCAGCATCTCTAGCTGAACTCTGGGAGTTCAAGAAAGATTGTATGGTGGATGGATAGAAGAGTGGGTAGATGGAAAGAAGGAAGGGTGGGTTGATGTATTGATGGATGGATGAATGGATGGAAGGAAGGAAGGACTGATGGACAGATGAAGGATTAAAGGTGGATGAATGGATAGACGGATGGATATACACACACAGATATTCCCTTCCCTCAAGACAGGCTAAATGGGAAAGAGAGTCAGAGAAGGCGAGCACTGAAAAAGGGAGATCAGCAGTGTCTCACGTGGCTAGAGCACTGGACCTGAAGCTGCAGAGCTGAGGCTGAGGCTGGGCTTTGCCACGTGAACCAGCTGTGTGACCTTGGGCATCTCGCTCAACCTCAGCAAGCTGCAGTTTCCATGTCTGTAATAAGACAGGATGGTAGCTCCCCATAGGATGTTTTATGGCATGAATGAGAAAGGATTTCTTTGAAAACTAGCTGCTGATGTCGTCGGGCTGTGAGCTCACTGAGGACAGTAGTTCCTCCTTCCACATCGCCAGCCCCCAGCAGTGCCCAGGGAACCTCTGGGGCCACCCAGGAGCTCTGGAGACCAGAAGGGCTACCCCATAGCTAGGACCAGCCTGAGAGGCTCCAGCAGGCTTAAGGAGCCAGTGACTCTGCCTGTCACCATCGGCGAAGTGGAAATGGTTGGGCAGATCACAAGAAAAGTGACATCACAGGGGAGGAAGCTGGCAGGAGGCAGGTTCCCGGAAAGGGGGAAGCCTGTGCCGTATTGACACCCTGTCAGAGTGAATTCTGTGAAACCCAGCCGCTGCTGGCCGGATCTCACGAGGTCAGCTCTCTCCCCCGCCTCCAGGCCACTCAAAGGGCATGAGGCCTCAGCCAGGGAGAAAATGGGGAGGAAACAAGGAGGTGGGGGGAAGGCAGAAAGGGCTCAGAGGAGGAAGGTGATATGCCCAAGGATGCCTCGCCAATGGAGGGAGCCCAGCCAGCCTCTCCTTATCACTGTGCTGGCACTGAGGGGTAAGACCCCCTCTCCCCAACCTACCCTCTGTCGCTCCTCGTCAATGGCCATTCTGTGCATCCCCCTCCCTACAAATCCTGTGCCTGGAAATCTACACCCTTCCCCAGACCTCTCGTGTCTCTGCCACCCACACAAGCAGATTTTCCAACAAATGCTTATTCAAAGAATTTCCCAGCAACTACATGGGCTGATGGTTATCAAAAAAGATCAGAACTAGAGGAAACGATTTGCCCAGCGCTTGCAATCTGGAGGTACACCTCTGCCTCCCCTTTTGCACTCAGACGCAGGCAGGAGCCTCAGGGCAGGGGGCCACGAGTCTCTCCCAGGGACCCTGACCCTTACAAAGGTCTGCGAAGACAGAGATGGGACTTCCCAGGTGGCTCTCAGATGTGGTGAGAGACACAGCAGTGGTCAGTCCCCTCAGCAGGGTGCCTTGGCCATGGGAGGGAACAGCTGACACGGCTACCCCAAGGCTCTGAGGGAAGACTGCACACGTGTGAGTGTGCATACTCTCACAGACACATGCTCACAGGCCCTCACGCCCTCATGCATGCTCTGGATCTTACCGCTCAACTCTGGTTTCTCTAGTTATGAGCTGAGTGATTTTGTGGGAACGCTTTTGCCTCTCTGTGCCTCGGCCCCTCACAGGTCTATGAAGGCAGCGTGGGGCCGTTTCCCTTGCCAGGTTGCTGAGGATGAAAGAAATGGCACCCGAGCTCAGGGCCTGCCTGGCACAGAGTCAGGAGCCAGTTCTGAACGCATGGTTGGTGCCCTCCTGAACTGGGTCTTTATCCCAGCCTGCAGGTGCCAGCATCCTCTACCCATCATTTCAGTTACTCTTCCCTGGATGGGAGGTCTGCTTCATGCCCATTTTTTAGATGGGTTACTTGAGGCTGAGAAAGGTGAGTCCTTGCCAAATAGAAGGAGAGGAACCAGGACTTGAACCCTGCTTTCTTGTTTCAACAGCTAAACTCTTTCTACCTCTCCAGCCCAACTTGGAATGACATTTCATTAGGAACTAATAAACACAACTTACTGGGAGACATCTTTCTGATGGGTAAATAATAAAAAGTTAGGGCCTTGGGCTGGCCTAACCCCCTTGTTTTATAGATGAGGAACAGGATGTACCCAGAGTTACATGTAAAACCAAGTGGACAGGCTCCCCTGAACACATCTTTATTACTCCAGCCTCCGCTCTGTCTCTCCTCATCAACGGCCAAGGTGGGAGAGGCTTCAGAAGAGAGAGGGGGGTGGGAGCACCAGGCCCTGTGGGGCTTCACCTCCCCACCCCACCCGCCACCCAGCTACACCCGGGTCCCTTGCCACCACTTCAAGACAAAGAGACAAGGACAAGAGGCCAGGGACTTCCCTGGTGGTCCAGTGGTTAAGAACCTCCCTTCCAATGGAGGGGATGTGGGTTTGATCCCTGATCAAGGAACTAAGATCCCACATGCCACAACAAGAGAAGCCAGCATGCCACAACTAGAGAAAGTCACAACGAAGACCCAGCACAGCCAAAAAATAAAAGGACAAGTCCTTAGTCCTCCCTTGGCCTCAGTTTTCCCACCTGTACAATGGGTAAAGATAGGGTTCAACCAGCCCAGCCCACTTTTCTGTAGCTCAATGGTGCTTTGAGACACTGGGGAGGGTGAGACTCCTCCAATTCTGGTAGATTCTGTCATAGTGCCTGAAATGTCACCACTGCAGCATCATTCCTTTTGATGAAGACTCTGCCCATCTATGGTCCACTCTTGAAACCCAAGGGCAGCTCATGAAGTCCTAGCACCTAGTGCCCCCACCTCTGCCCAACCCTCCTGGCTGGGTCAGGGAGGCAGGAAGGAGGCCCTCTGGGGGAGCACAGTGTGGACCACTGTGTGTCCTGCTGTTCCCATGGTGTGCATGGGAGAGGGGCCCTGACTCTGGACCCATCTGGGTACCATTTAATCCCACTGAGCCTTGACTCCTTTCTCTGGGAAATGGAATGATGATACTGCTGACATCACAGGCTGTCAGGCCAGTGAACTGATGCCCTGTGCTGAACACTAAGCAGGTGGAATGGGGCACCTGATGCCAGGGCCCACCTCCCAGCCCATGGAATAGCATTGGGGGTGGGAGGTACGTGAAGGAGCATCAGACCCAGGGCTCTTCTGTCTTCCTAGCTCCTCTTTGAGATATCAGATTCACCTCTAGAGTTGAGAAGGCAACAGGAAAAGACATCAACCTCATTCGGAGAACCATGAATCTAGGACCACTCTCAAGGTCACTCTGTGGACTCTTGATGCTAGGTGGGGGGCGAGCTCAGCCATGCTCAATCTGGGCGGCCCCAAGCCAATGGGGAGGGGCCCTGAGGGAGCTCCATGAAGGATCAAGGCAGTCATGCCCAGAAATGCCACCCACGTGCTGGGACCCATAGGACAAGATGCCTTCTGCTCTCCAAAAAGCATAGAGCCAGAGTCACACCACTTGACATCATCCCCAAATAGCACAGGCCCAAACTCCCATCCTCGGCATGTCTTCTTTCCCTTTTAATCACAGTCCCTGATAGTTTCCCAAATCCCTGGAAAGGATGGTGACGAGTAAATGAATGTAGTCAATCCCTGAAAACCCAAGCGTGGGTGAACATGAACATGAACCCCATAATCCAAGAATTCCAGAGTCCCAGAACTTTCCAATTTTAATGTGTTGGAATCTTTGATACTGAAAATCCATGAAACCAAGAGATCAGGAACCTTGCATATTAGAATCCCAGCCTCTCATAAACCCCTAGGATCTCAGGGTTGGAAGGAAGAGCAGAGGGCCAACCTGTGATGAGATATAGAATCTTCTCTTCAGCATTCTTGGACCCTAGGTGGGGAGGGGGCTCCCTGTTCTACGAGGCTACTTTGAGATCCCTTCTCTCTCCCCAGGCCTCTGCCCTACCCCTGCAACAATGGTGGATGGCAGGGTGTTCTTCTGCTGCCCTCCATGCCTCCTACTCCCCTCCATCCTCACCTCCCTTCCGGTTACGACCTGTGCCTGAGCCATCCTCTCCCTCTATGGGATGCCCCTGCACAGTATTTAGACACAGAGCCCCTCCCATTGTACACATCCTCTCCGTGAATGCCCCAGTTCTCTGTCTCTCTCCAGACCAGGGGAAGCTCATCTGCAATGTCTCCATTCCCCACCTCCCCACCCACCCTACTCCTTTGCGACCACCATGACCACCTGTGGCCCTCAGGGGGCCAGCCCCCCTCATCCTACTGATCAAACTGCATTCACGCTGACCAGAAGATGGCCTGCCTCTGTTGCGTCCTGCCCACCTTTCCAAAGGACTCAATTCTTCCTCAGGAACTCTGTCACCAGGGGGCCAAGGGTAGGACAGAGAGCAGGACTGGCATCCCACAAGGGATGCAGGTGACTCAGGGTGGCCTCGGGGAGTGGTCAGCTTAGCAGAAGAGGCATGGACTCTGGCTAAGCAGTGTTGAGGCCCAGAAGCTGCTTTATTTTGACCAACAATGGGGGGCAGGATAAGGGATGGCACTGGAGTGGGTTTTGGAAAGGTGTCCCAGCACCGCTGAGTCCTATGCCTCTGCATCACTTCATTTAAGGATTCTGGGTTCCAGGCAGTGGGGCGACAGGACCTACACCAATGAAACCATTTCACTCTGACTAGGATCGACATCCAAGGTGACTGATGACAAATGTGTGTCTGAGACCTCTGAGTGGCAGGAGGTGAGGCTGGGGCTGGAGGTGGACAGGGACTGGGTCAAGGGTAAGGCAACAGGCCTGACCAACCCCACCTCTGCTCTCTTCCTCTGAGATTCCATACTTGAGCTCCCAAAGGAGGTTACTTGCAGAGAAAGGGACGGGGTTCAGGGGGTGGGTACCTTCTGTTTTGGATGGTCCACTGGCCCTGGGTGCATGGCATGTCATATTTCTGCCTCCGCAATGCATAGGCATCAAACCAGAGGGCCAAGCCATAGTCCAGAGAGGGCACCTAGGACAGAGGAGCTGGTCACTAGGTGGCCCGTGGGCTGTGGCCGGGCTGATGGCCCCATTTCCCAGGATCACAAAGCAGGAAGGAGGCCTGCCAACATAGAGTGCTGGCTGGGGCTGAGGTCTATCAGTCACTCAACAATCAAGTGTCGCCATGGCCAAGGGAACCATCCCATCCACCCCAGAGGGACTAGTACCCAGGGGGCAGCCTGGGTCAGAGGCAGGACTGTGCTCCCCTCCCAGCTGGGGTCCCCAGAGGTCTATAGGGTGCTGTGGGCAGAGGGTAGGTGGGCTCACCGTCAAGTGCCAGGAGCAGTGGGTGCTGGGTGAGTAGTAGCTGGGGAAGTACGGTGTGCTGAGGACGCCCTGCGGCTCCAGCCGGCCCTCCAGGGTCAGGTTCACTTCGCAGGCTGGGCCCAGAGAACGGAAGTTACAGAGGGTTCCTCAGCCCCGCCCCACTGCACCTGCCAGCAGGTGGGGGGCAGCTGAAACCCCATCACCCTGACTGCCACCAAACAGTACAGCTTAAAGACTGAGTGTGAATGCATGAACTCGAGCCTCAGTTTCCCCCTTTGTGAAATGGGGACAATAAAAGTACATACTTCATACGGTAGCTGAGCTGATTACACAGACATGGCATGTAGTAAGTGCTCAAGAAATGTTCACTATTGATATCAGCTGTGCAGCCCTTGACCGTTTACTGGACATGTTCACTGCTGTGCCAGCCTCTCGGTTACAGGGACCCGGGAGAAAGAACAGTTCCCCTTTTCAAAGATGATGAGGTTCAGAGAAGAGGAGCAACTTGGATGAGGTCACACAGTGAGAGGGCGAGTGATGGGGAGCAGCTGTGTCCCCAGCTGCCCCAACACCTTCCATGGAGCCAGGTCCCTAAAGCCCTCCTGCCCCTCTCCATAGAGCTATATCAGAGACACCCATGAGAATGGGCCAACTCTTGCACTTCTTCAACCCCAGGGACTCCCAGAGGGCCACCTGTGGATCTGGGTGACCAACAGGAGACCAGTGGGGTAGAACCAGGGGAGGGAGGGGGAAGTGGGTGAGGAGATTGAGACTGAGGAAGAGAAAGGGGGCAGGCTATGTGTCCTCGGTGTAACCCTCCCTCCACAGAGCCCAGAAATGTCAAGTTTTGCTTTGTCTGCCCAGAGGCGGCTGATCCATGATAATTGATGGTGATGATGTCAGTCAGCAGGTGTGAAGGGTGGGGCCTACTCTTCTTGAGAGAGGGGGTGGCGGAGGGGGATTCGGAAGCAGGAGAGAGTGGGGAAGGCTCAGAGGGGCAGCCCGGGGACCCTTTCCCATGAATCATCCACCTCTGAACACCCCTCCCCTGCCGTCTCTAGGGACAAATGTGCTGACCTTTAGTGTGAGAGGGTTGTCTGGGGGACCCCACTCTTCATACTCAGCCAGGGTGCGCACAGAGGGAGGAGGGGCAGGGGAGGGGACCGGGAGAGGAGACAGCCAAGACGAGGGAGAGAAGAGAGAGGAGGGAGGACAGACACAAGTTGTCTGCAAGAGGCCAGGAGAGAGGATGAGGTGAGGAGGAGGGAGGAAGGTCGGTGGGCGGGGGAGGGGGTGATGGAGCATTTGGGGGAAATGGCGTCAGAACAGAGAGAGATAAAGGGAGTCAGAGGAGTGGGTGTGAGTTTGGAGAGCAGATATGCTTCCAGAACCTTCCCTTCCCCATCCCATCTCCAACCAGAGCAAAGAAGGGGAAGGCAAGCCCAAGGAGCACCCCTGGCTTCTGCCACTGAGCCCCTCTCCTCCCCGAGGGACCCCTGACGCCTCACCCTGGAAGGTCACAGGCTGCACGGAGAGCATGAAGGGGTCGTAGTAGCTGTGAAGGCCCTTCTTCCAGACCACCGCCATGATGGCGCCTGAGGCTAGGACCTCCACCACAGGCTCCTGGCGACTGCAGCCATACACCCTGGTGGGACAGAGAAAGGTGACAAGGAGGGGCGGGGCCTGGGAAGGACATCTGGGAGGGCTGTGGGCTGCCCAGAGGAACAGATGAGGAGGGACTGGGAGCCTGTATATCTGAGTCTACGGCCAGGCTGCTGTGTGTCCTCAGGCAGGTGTCTGACCCTCTCTGGCCAGGGGGCTGACTGGAGGCCCTATAAGGGTCAGACCAGCTCCTCAGGGGAGAGACGACAAGGGGTTTCCCAGACTTCTGGAGCTTACAATTCCACTGTGACTGCTGACTCCTGTCCCACAGCACCCCTCCAGCCCCCTCAGGATCCCTGTGACCCCTGAGTGCCCAGACTATGCCCTGCAAGGAGACCAGACTGGCACCTATGGGGGCCATGCCCTCTGGCTGACCATACCTAACTCCTGGCTCTCCTGGCTGGAACAGAGAGAAGACAAGTGTACAATCTGGTGATCCCCCGGGTACCCCAGGACTCTACCCAGAGCTTGGTTTGGGGGAGGCACAGGAGAAATAACCATATCTTAGAATTCTAGACTCAGAGGAGTGTCAATCATGATCAAGTTCTTCCGAGATTGTCAAGGTTAACTGCAAGGTTAACTGAGGCTCATGAACCTGCCAAGACCCCTCTCTGGGTCCACAGCACAGCCAGACCCGTACTGGGCACTGCCTGTGATAGCGGCTGGCACTCCCACAATGTCTGTGCTCCTGTTCAACCCATTTCAGGGTAGGGTGCTCCCGGCTTCCCCCTCCCTCACTCTTGGCCAGCCTCTGCCAAACTTCCTCTTGACCCTGAATTCTCTGGAGCCATGCTCATCAGTAGACCAATTCCTAGGAAACTAGTAACCCTGCCTCCCCTGGAGGGAGTGTGCTGGAATCCAGCAGGGAGGTACTGCCTGCCTGCCCTGTGCCAGCTCTGAACCTGACTGGTGTGAGTAGACGGCAATGGGGGGGACTGCAGGCACCCAGGCAAATGAGAGAAACCCAAGCATAGCCTCAGAAGCACCATCCACACCAGCCCTGGGAACCCTGAAGCTGGCAAAGGAAGAGTGAGCAATCCCAGAAATTTCCCCAGGAGAGTCTTGGTGCCCCAGGGTCCTGGAAGGGTCCTTTCCCCTGGCCTCAGCTCGCCCAGGAAGTGCTCACCCCTCCCTGGTCCTCCTGCTTTGACCATTGCCAGCTTGTTCTCACTGCTGGGCCCACCCTCCCCACCCTCCTACACCACGCCCTCCCTGCCTCCACTACTCCTCTCCTTCAGGAGGTGGGAGATAAAATATAAGAGGTTGCCTTTAATCCTCACTTGTAATATTAAGGATTTCTTTTCTTTTATTTACTTAAGCAGCTGAGCCCTTGTTGTAACTAAAACAAGGTGAAGGTTGATGGAGACCTCACCAGCTCCCCCTACCACCCTATGCCCCTCGTTCTGTATTCCCACCACCACTAAAGTACCCCTCTCATGGTATGGGGTGCAAGTCTGAGGACCCCCCAGTCCTGTCTGATCCATCATTTTACACCTTCTCTGAGTGCCTGAGACAGCAGTCAGATCCCCTCTCCAGCAGCAGGCTGAAAGGGGCACTTGGAGAAGCCCCAGGGAAAGCCCTGAAGTGTCCCCACCCTCATCAGGCCTGGAAATCAGCTGGTGTCTGGCTTCTTTGCTTCCCAGAGCCCTCCAGGAACCCAGCCTACGCACTCCCCAGACTGCGGTCAGCGCATGGCAGTGGGTGGGGCCACAGATGAGAAGGCAGCCTCAGAGCCTGGAGAATCAGAGAGGCACTGGGGGAGAGGGCCGGGGAGAACCTCACTCAGCTCACCCTGCAGGACTGCCCTGGACCTGAGCATGCAGGTCCCATCCCCATCGGGCTTGGAAGCTCGCGCCCAAGCAGGACAGTGAAGGCAGCAGCCCGGTGCCTCAGAGTCTCCCCCAACCTCCTGTAGTCCCCTGCCCCACCCCCACCTTGTGGGGAGGTGACCAGGCTCCTGGAGGCCAATGCTATTTCCAGCCCCTTCGTGGTCTCCCCATGGCCCACTACTTGCCTGTCTTCTGCATTCCACATCTTATCCTAAAGTTCTTCTCTTCTGCTCAAGAACTTTCCATTAGTTCCCCACTTACCAAGTATTAAAGATCAGATTATCCCTTGCATTCCATGCCCTTTGTGACCTAGCCCCAGCTAGACTGTATATAATAATAAGTAATAATGGCTAGCAGCTGCTGGAGGTTTAATGGATACATCGAATGTATGGTAATAATGGACAGCATTACTGTGTGTAAAGATCTGGGCCCAGATCTGATTAAAATCCTCTCAATAACCCTGCAAAGTAGGAATGGTTGTGTACCCATTTTACAGGTGAGCAAACTGAGGTTCAGAAAGGCAATGTAACTTGCCTTAGCGCACACAGCTAGGAGGCAGTAGCATAGGGTTAGAAGTCGGGGACTGCCAGCCTTCAGAGCATTCTTACAAGATCATGTCACCTCTCGGAGCTGACTTAGAGATCATCTAGTACAACTGCTTTGTTACAGATGGGGAAACAGGCTAGGGGAGGGGAAGGGGGTTGCCCAAAGTACACAAGCACTTCCACTCTTCTCTCACCATCTCCCTCTGGCCTCACTGTCTCCCAGATGCCAAATACAGGGCCCAGGGTCACCCAGCCCATTGTCTCAGAGCACTGGGTGTGGTTTTGACCTCACCATCACCCCCTTCCCAACCTTCCCCCACCGCTTTCCAAGGGACTCACGAGGTGATGAGCCTTCTCTCCAGAGGCCCCGCCACATCATACATGGCCAGCCGGTCCCGGCAGTCAGCCAGCTTCCATTCGAGCCGGAGTTTGAGCATGAGATCCTGGGGGCCCTGAAGGTGCCACAGGCAGCTGGAGGCCAGGGTGTCGGGCCCCTTCAGCCGGACGACCTGGCCCTGGCCCACGTAGCTGTAGCGGTAGCAGCCTGGAGTGGGGAGAGGGACAGGCCCCCTGACCCCTGTTAGCTGGGAGAAGGGACCTGGTGGGGGGGCAGCCCCACCAGGTCTGCCCCCGCCCTGGCAGGGGTGGGGTGGGGAAGAGCGGCTGGATGGGGGTCAGCCTGGAGGCCCTCTGTCCCAGCTTCCTGTTTCCCCACTGCTTCCATCTCCAGCCTCCTCATCCACACATACATTCATTGGTTCATTCTTTCGTTCCCTTCAAGCTCACTGAGCTCACCAGACCAGGTGAATGCTAGAGAAAGGTTTGGTCAACTGCCAGGGAGTAATGAGAACAGTAGGGAAATATATAGACACTGGGGGGGAATATCTCGGAAGTGAGGGCTCTCAGGGAAGTCTGGTGGGGGGGTGGGTGTCACAGAGTGAGCAAAGGGCTGCAGGCTAGGGTGGGCCGGGGACTTGGAGGCAGGAAGGCAAGCTGGAGGAGGGAGGCAGGGCCCCCCTCATGCCCAAGAGAGAAGCCATTTGGTCCTGAGGCCATGAGAGCCATGGAAGGTTAGGTAAGGCTGGGACACGATCGGGCTTGGGTCACAGACTCCTCTGGCTGCTGAGCGCAATGCCGAGGAGACCAGGAGACCAGCAGGATGGCCAAGCAATAAGGGGAGCAGGCTCAGGGCTGCATTTCAGATGGAGAGAAGGGAGTGTTTTCCAGTGGAGCTGGGAGGTAGCCAGGTAGAGGAAGTCAGCTCAAGCTTGAGATCATCAAACAGCACGAATGAAACAGATTACACTTAGGAAGCATTTTGATACATGCCTAGAGTGCCATACACTCACCATCTCATTCAATAGCTCCATGAAATAGTTTCTTTTTTTTTTCTTTTTCTTTTTAAATAAATTTATTTATTTTAGTTGGAGGCTAATTACTTTACAATATTGTAGTGGTTTTTGCCATACATTGACATGAATCAGCCATGGGTTTACATGTGTTCCCCATCCTGAACCCCCCTCCCACCTCCCTCCCCATCCCATCCCTCTGGGTCATCCCATCGAAATAGTTTTTATTATTGTCCCCATTTTACAGACCTGGGCCAGGCAGATCCAGGTTCACGTAATCTCCACCTAATCTTTCTTGGGCCTCAGTTTTTTCCTCTATAGAATGGAGGCATTGATGATCCTTGCTAGATTGTCACAAAGCTTAAGGAGGGTGCATGTTTGAACACTCAGCATAGTGCCTTGCACAAGCATGCATGCTCAGTTGCTTCAGTTGTGTCCAACTCTTTGGGACCCCATGGACTGTGGCCCACCAGACTCCTCTGTCCAAGGAATTCTCCAGGCAAGAATACTGGAGTGGGTTACCATTTCCTTCTCCAGAGAATCTTCCTGACCCAGGGATCAAACCCAGGTCTTCTGCATTGCAGGCAGATTCTTTACCACCGAGCCACCTGGGAAGCCTTGCATATAGCAGGTGCTCAATACATGTAGTGACTGTCCTTCTTTAGGTAGATGTGGGGGAAAGGGAGAAGGTAGAGCTGGGAAGAAACTCCTATGACGTCTCACCCTTTAGTTGGTCACACTTGAGGCTCAGATGTAACCTGTCCCACTGGCTGCCCTTGCTCCACACCTCCTTCTCCATCAGACCTGTCTGCATCCACACCCTCACTGTGCTTCCTCTCTTGCGGTTCTCCATGAGCTTTGAATGCAGTGCTAGACCTTGCACAGCAGTATCACCTATACCATTCATTCATTCATCATAGTTGTTGGGCACCTACAATGTGCTTGATTTAGGCTCCAAGGACCAGCAGTGAACCTGGGCCATAAGTATGTCATTTAAACCTCACCTTGCGCTATGAAGAAGGGAGGATGCATACTCTGCCAGGAAGCAGAAGGGATGGGGGAGCAAGCCCCGGATGTGGGAGGCAGCCTGATGTGCAGGGAGTTCACACTCTGTATGATTGTCCTGGCACCACCTCTCATCTGCTGTGTGACTCTGTATCAGTTGTTCAGCCACTCTGAGTTCTGTCAAATGGACATAATGCTAATCCCTGTCCCACCTCCTTCTCTGCGTGGTTCTGAGGACCAGGAAGGGTATAGAGATGAAGGAACAGGCTTTGCTCTGACTGCTGCCACTTGCTCAGCTCCCTCCTCCTGACCCCTGGCCATCTTGACCCCAGCTGTGGAGCTGATCTCTCCAGGGAGAAACCTCTGCCATCGCCAAGGAGAAGGGAGAGGGATCCTGGGGAGAGGTGCCCGGCTATTCCCAGGCATTCGTATTCTTTGAGTCTTGCTTCAAGCTGATGCTTGCTTTTGCTGCTTTAACAATTACTTTTTTGTATGAAGCTGATTCAGGGGAGTGCTGGTCTCTGTTGATCATCAGAAACACATTTAGGGAGCCTGGGAGAAAGTCAATGAAGCTCCTGTGTGTTCTCCTCATTGCCCTTTGCTCATGCTCCTCCCTCTACCCAGAGTGTCCTTTCCCCGCTGGATCTGACGGATTCCTACTTATCCCCCAATCCTGAGCCTCCCTCCTCCAGGAAGCCTTCCAGAACCTCTCTAGTCAGGAGCACCCCTTCCTCCCTCTAGAGACACATCCCTTCCTCTGCTTTGGATCACAGCCCTGGGGGTCCACCTCTGTCCCAGGGCAGAATGGTTCCCTTTCTGCACTGCCCCCGGGACCTCTATTCTTGCACTGGCACTTGCTGTTGTGAGATTCAGTTTATGTGTTTGTCTCCCTCGTGGGGCTCGGAGCTCCCCCAAGGGCAGGGGTGAGGACCCGGTCAGCTGGTGTCTCTAGAGCCAGCATGGGGCCTGGCAGGGAGAAAGTGCCCCCAAAGCCTACTTAGAGGACTTGAATTGTCATCCTTGCCCCATGAGACACTGTGCTCTGGGAGGGCAGGGGCTCTAGACACGTACTGAACCAAATAAGGATAATTATAAAGCAACTGCCAGAAACCTGGGGACATGTGAACACTCAGCACTGGCAAGTGCAATGGAAAGGCCTGTTTGAGACCAAGGATCAGGGCAACGTGTGCACCAATGCGGTGTTAGATGATTCATATCAATAAATATAGACAGATTAATTTCTTGTGCTCTCCTTTAGACATGAGGGAAAATCCTACTGCTTCCCTCATCAGTGAGTTAAACAAATCTTTGACAAGTGCTCATATCTTTGTATGAGAATCATGATTTTAAGTATTTGAAAACTGTCCTTTGACCCCATCACCTCCATCTACCAAGGAAATAAGCCTTTGGCTAGCCACATGGGAGGACAGGAAGGTCAGAGAAGGTACAACCAGGATTTCAACTCTGCCTCCCTAGGTAGGAGAGGAAGAATCTGGGAATTTGGGAGCTCTTGCTCACAGCCACAGGGTACAGTAGCCCAGGTGGTGTACTGCCCAATTCCAGAAGTCAGTAGTCAACGCAGCCTACGATGTGGAGAGCCCTCCTTGGTGGCCCTGCTGGTGCTTTCCTTCCCAGGGCTCAGTAGGAAGACTGGAGCCTCTTGGAGAAGCACAAGGTGACTCTAGCAATAGAGCATGGGGATGGGGTGGGAGGAGAGGACAGATTAGCCCAACTGGCTGAGAAAGGGAAGGAAAAGATGGAGGGAGTATCCTTACCTGTGACAGAAATAGCTCCCAAGACCAAGTATTAGAGCCAAAGTCACTGATACACCTCAAATCGACAAGATTATTTTCTACCATCAGTGGAAACATAAGATTTCGAAACAGAAGAAATGGAATTCCATGAGAGAAAAGCAGGTCACATTGATGTACAACTAAATCTGCTACTCACTCACACCCCACACATGAAACACACACACTTTTGTGCAAATAGACACTTTGCTCACACCTGAGTGACACTTCCTCCCCCCAGAGGCCCCCAGCCCTGCTCAGGACCTGTCACTGAGTCCATTATCGTGCCCCTTGGGTGACCCCAGACCAGTGCCCCTTGCACCCAGAGAAGCTGTGTGGACCCCTGACACTCAGCCAAACTGAGGAAAATACCAACTCAAAAGGAAAGTGGGGAGGAGAAACCAAAGTGGCGTACCCAGCGTGGAATTCAGTGCAACTATGTCTTTCACGCTGGCTTCTGTTAAAAGGAAACGAACAAACAAATGAACAGAGGGCATAAATAAATGAAATGAAAATAAAAATAGAAGAGACTATCAGAGCCTGTCTGAGATTGACCCTGACTGCCCACCGTCCCTCATGACCCACCCCTCAGTCCTGGCTCCTGGCTGCTGGGGTTGGGAGCTGGGAGGGGCCATCCCGAGAGCATCCCAACCCTGGAGGCAGCCTTGCCAGGCCTCGCCAGACCGTCCCATGTTCCCCGTCTCTAGTACTGACCCAGGATCACCAGGCCCTCGGGGTCCACTTCGTACTCGGTCTGGTAGGGAGCGGGGACTGAGCTGTTGGCCGTGGACAGCAGCTCCTCCCTCAGCAGGGCCCGCACCATGTCGGGGCTCAGCATTGGCCGGCGGTGCTCCGGGATTTGGAGGATGAACCAGAAGAAGCAGGTGAATGGTCCCTCCCTGGGGCAGACGGAAGTGAGAGGGGCTGGGGGAGGAGTCTGGAGTGTGGGCCCCACCCAGCCCCCTGCTCCTGGTGGGAGTTAGAGGGGGCCGGCAACTGTGGCTCATGTGATGGGCATGGAGCCAGGCATCCCTCTTCATCTTCACGTGGAACCCTAACACCTTCTGAGGGAGGAGCTCTGGAGAGCCCCACCCATTTCACAGATGAGGAAACTGAGGTGTGAGAGGTTAGGTTATATGCCACAGACTCTGTTATAAGTGAATGGGACCACTTCACTGCCCACCCCTACTACTTCTCCGTGGTCTCATCTGATACCTGTCAGGCCCTTGATAAAGACACCACAGTCACTGTCTAGTATAATCCCTGCCACACCATTGTTTTCATTCTACAGATGAGAAAACCAAGTTCAGTGAAGGGAGGTCACATGCAGGAATCCAAGTTTCCTCTCTGTGTCTCAGTTTCCCTATTTTAAAACATGAAGGCGTTGCATCAGAAGCCTACAGCATCCCCTCCCATTCTCTGAGTCAAAGGCTCTAGCAAAGGCTGATGGGAGTGGGGAGTGCACAAGAAGACTCACCCAAAGGAGTAGACGGCACTGGAGTTGTAGTAAGTACCTAGGCGGGTGCTGGCGATGAGCTCCTTGAGCTAAAAGGAGGGAAAACAATCAGAGGCCCCTCATGATCCTCTGCAGAAACCCTCTCCTACCCTGGGATACCCTTTGACCCTCACACAGCCCTCCTTGACAGAGGAATCTATAGGATAGAGAGGCTTGCCCATGGTCACATGGTGGGTAATAGCCACAACAAGGAACAAACTTCATTCAGTCTTTATTTCCCTCCCCCTGCACACAGGCGGGCTTCCCTGGTGGCTCAGTGGTAAAGAATCTGCCTGCCCCTTCCACTAGCTCTGAACTTTGACCAGACTACCAGTGGCTTCTGCCCCTCCATCAAATCACTCCTTGACTCTGAGAAGCTCCCCCTGGGCTTCTGAGTCCCCTCCTTAGGCCCAACCACCAGCCACGGGGGCTCAGACAGTTGGTCTTCACACATGTTCAATGGCAGTGCTGCTGGGGGTGGAATGCAGGATCATGGGTTCTTAAAGAGCTCTGAATGGCACAGAGCTAACATCCCCACGCTCTCATTTTAACCCTACGACAACCCTGCAGACAGGCACTGTTGTTATCACTCCACTCTGTAGAAAAGGAAAGAGAGTCTTGGGTGGGTCTCCCCAAATGGTGCAGGTCCTGAGGCAAGTGGTTTATTTGCAGGTAGTTCCAAAGCACAATAGTGTGGAAGGAGAAAGGCAGGAAGGCAGCCAACATGGCTGCAAAGGCACTGGGCAGAGCTGTGGGTGGCTGAGGAGCAGATCCAGCAGGGATCTCTGAGAGACTATAGTGGAGGTGGTGGTTTAGTCATTAAGTCATGTCTGACTCTTAGACCCCATGGACTGGGAACCTACCAAGCTCTTCTGTCCGTGGGATTCTCCAAGCAAGAATACTGGAATGGGTTGCCATTTCCTTCTCCAGTGGATCTTCCCAACCCAGGGATTGAACCCGGGTCTCCTGCATTGCAGGCAGATCCTTTACCGACTGAGCAATGAGGGAAGCCCGAGAGACTGTGGGGGCATCTTCAGAACTGCTCTCACCAAGAGCTGAGGGATCCACCTTCTCTGTCTCTTGTGCCTGAGGGTTGCTGCTGGGAATTACTCTTCAGCACTTCCAGCCCACCCTGCTGGACAGGGTGCTGGCTGAGAGGGAGACCGTCCCCAGTGCAGTAAGCCATTGCTAGGAGGAGAAGGGGTGTGGGTGGGTCCTGGCAGCATCCTTACACTGCCCTAATTTTCAAAGGTCATGCTTCTACTAAGTGGCAAAATCAGGGTTTAATCCAAGTGCAATATGACCCCAGAGTCCACTAGCTTTCCCACCAGTCTACAGCGTCTCCCTTCCATGGTGCCTAGAGCAGGGCTCTGATCCTAATGAGTGTTCTGGATGGATTCACCCACTGGCTGGACATGATCATGCCCCTCCCCTCTCCCTTCTCATCCCCGCCATCCTTCCTACCATCTTCTGAGCTTTGGCAGTTTCACTGCGGAAGGCACTGGACTCCCGGCGGGCAAGGTCCTGGGAGAAGTGGCGATTGAGCACACGGAGGCTGCCTGAGTACACTTGGCTGACCGTCACCTCGGCCTTGTACCCTGCCCAGGAAGAAACCAGCAAAGGTTAACCAAGGGAGTAGATGGGGATGGTTCCTGTGTCCCCTACTCCTTCTCCTGCCACCCTGAACCCTCAGCACAGCCTCCAGCATCTTGGGCCTCCAAGGCACCATGATCACTACCATCATCTTTGTCGTTGTCATTCAGAGTTTGTGTAGACAAATTGACCCCACGGAACCAGGGAGGACGGAGGCCCACGGGTGGGTGGTGTCCCAGGGGCTCCCAGGCAGAAGTTGACCCAGTGAACAGTCCAGGACATGGATACCAAGAAACCCACATGGGTCCAGAAGGTCAAGTTCCTGGTTTAGCACCTCTGTGTTGTCCACTGAGTTGTCCAGGCTGCATCTACTATGGGGGGTACACTAGTAAACCAAGACAGACAGGTCTCCCCACATGGACCTGACAGTGATAGGTAAGATAGACTTTCCCGCAGTAGCCATACAGCCTGTGGGATTCATCTGCCAGGATGTCTTAAAGGAGAAGCAAAAGGTGCTATTGAGGGAACATGACAAACCCTAGGCCAGGGTGACAATCCATCTGAGACAGGAGGAATGGAGACTAAAATTAAAAAGAGGGGAAGCAGGGGAGTATCTTCAGGGCAAAAGGAATAGCATGTGCAAAATCTCCACAACGGGGGTCATGGTAAGGACCAGGGCCAAGAGTCTGTTTGGCTGGAGCAATCAGACAGGGGTAATAAGAGGCTGAGACATCAACAGGGCGGGATTTTGGTCTTTCCCTGATGAACAAGGGAAACCATGAAAGGTTTAAAATCAGGGATGATGTCATCAGATTTCCGTTTTGCAAAGATCGTTTTGACTGATGTGAAGACAACAGATTCACAGCCCGGACTTTCTAGCCTTATTCAGTCATTTATTCATTCATTCAACACGTATTTATTGAGAACCTGCTATGTTTAGGGACTCGCCTAGAGTACATGGGAATATACCGGTAGGACAGTGAACAGATAACAACAACAAAACCAAACCTGTCCTTAACAGCTTGTAGTCTAACAAGAAAGACAGACAATAAACAGTGAACACAGGACATAACATGTTAGAGGTGTTAAGTGGTTTGGAAATCAAGGGTTGCTGCAACATGGAGGCCAGAGAAGAGGGAAGTGGTGTTGGCCAAGTGGATGTTAACCTACCGAAAGAGCATTCCAGGCAGCAGACTAGCAATGCAAAGGCCCTGAGGCAGAAGCTTGTCTGCTGTGTTTGAGGAACAGCTAAGATTTGAACAAGGGGAAAGCAAGAGGAGATAAGATGGTGGAGGAAGGGTCACATAGTGCCTTGCAACCCGGGCAGGACTTTGATTTTTGCTCTGAGTGAGATGGGAGCCATGGCAGGCTTTAAGCAAAGAAGTCTGATGATTTGATTCACTTTATAAAACAATCCCTCTGCCTTTGTGTTGAGAACAGGCTGTAAGCAGGCCAGGGCAGAAGCATGGGGACCTACAGGAGGTTCCTGCAGCTGTCCCAGTGTGAGTGGTCCAGGGGAGCCTGACCAGGCTGCGCAGGGAAGAGAGAAGTGATTGGAGTCAGGGTATATTTTGGGTTTGCTGGCTGGCAAATGGCAGCTGGGCAGTAAAATAAAGAGTAGTAAGGGGGAACATGGGAAGGATAAAATGACCACCACCTAGGATGTTCTCTCCATTTTTTTTAATTTTAAAGGATTTTCTTAGGTCACGATTTTCTATTTTATTTTATTTTTTGGCACACTGCAAGGTATGCAGAACTTCCCTGACCAGGGATTGAACCAAAACCTCCTGCAGTGGAAACAGAGTCTTAACCACAGGATCGCCAGCGAAGTCCAGGTCACTAATGATGGTACGATAAAGTTACAATCATTTCTCAAAATTTCAAACTTCTGAAAAACTTGTCTATAAAGACACATTGCCTCAGAGACATGGAAAATCAATAGTTCAATATCATTTTATGTTAACAACTGGTACAAATCAATTAAAAAGTTAAAGCCCCCTTCAAAATATACGCCAAAGTCAGACTGACAATTCATAAAAGAGTTAACTCTCAGTGAGGTCTGAAACACCCTTAGACATCCTGGAGGAGGAGCAGCACCGCCCCCCCCGCCCCCCCACTCCCCGCCCACCCTCCAGTGCACAGTGGAGCTCAAGGGCTGGAAATGCAAATTTGGGAATCATCAGGGGATAAGGGCATAAATGGAGGCAGAGGGGAAGAGAGTCCCTCCAACAGCAAAGACACAGAGGAGAAGCCATCATGAGCTAAGGACAAAGAAAGTGTGGGTGCCCCAGAAGCCAAGTGAGGAAAGTGTTTCCAGGAGGAGGGGATGAGGTACCCAGTGCTGCCTGCAGGTCAGATGCCATGAGGACTGGCCACTGGATTCAGCAGTGACCGTGACAAGTACTCTTGGGGTTATGGGGGATCGGAGGCAGGGAGTCAGATTGGAAAGGATACCAGACAGAGGTGTGGAACTGGAGGGCATAGCATTTTGAAACACCAGGAGTTTGCTACAAAAGGAATCAGAGAAATGGCTGGCAGTGGGTGGGGAGACCAGAGGGACTGAGTACAGGAGCAAAGAGAAGCACTGTACACTGGATGGTGCCCCCAGAGGAGAGAGGAGGGCATGGCTAGAGCCGGGCCACTGCATGGACAGAGGGAATGGGATCCAGGCTGGGAGGACAGCAGGCTTTACAAGGCTTTTTGTTTGGTTGGTTGTTTGGTTTGTTCCCTACCCCCTGACGCACCACACAGCATGTGGGATGTGGTTCTCTGACCAGGAATTGAACCTGTGCCCTCTTCATTGGGAGCCCAGAGTTTAACCACAGAACTATCAGAGATGTCCCACAACTGGCTTTAGATAAGGCAGGGCTGGTTCAACCATGCGAATGGCAGAGGGCAGAGTATATGGGTACAGCTGGGAGAGCATCTATGGGGCTTCTCTTCAGAGTAGTTCCATTTTCTCATTGAAGCAGGAGGCAGAGTGGGTGGGGGATATGGGAGAGTTTGAGAAGAAAGCATAAAACTGCGGCCCAGGAGAGCAGGAGAGGGAAAGGACCAGGGAAATACAGCTGGGCAGCATGAAGGGCCCAGCTACCCAGATCTTAGTGGACCAGCCCAGGGCCCACTGGGCTTGGGAAGCCGGCCCTCACCCTATCCTCTCCTGGGCCACTGGGTCAGGCTGCCACTTATCCAGACATTTGCTCCTCACTTCGGGCTTATCCTGCTCCAGTGTAATAGGCTTCTTGTCCATCTCCTCTTCCAGACCAGACAGGGTGTGTCTGTGGTCCATCCCTTCTCCAGTGCCCAATATCCGGAGCACCGCTTGACCCAGGATGGGAGAAACTATTCAAACATCTCCTAAAACTATTCAAACATCTCCTGCAGCCTAAGGAGGCCTCGGCTCTTCTACCTGCATCCCTCTGGGGAGAGGGTTGCCTTCCCCCAGCTGGAAGGAGCTCTCACCCCTTGGGTCTTCAGCCCCACGGAGCATCCCGTGCCCCAGTGGGGTGATTCACTCCAGTCTAACCAGGAGAAATCAGACACTGTGAAGACAATTAGCAGGTGAGTTCCTGGCCCCACAGCCCCACCCCCCACTGCCCCAGCTTGGTGCTCTGCAGTTTCCCCTGAAGACTAATTATCCTGCAGCCTAAGGAGGCCTTGGCAGCCCTGTGCTATTTGGGAAGCTGGCTTCCTGCCAGTGGTGAAATGCACAGAGCTTCCACTCTTAGCCTGCGTTACTCGGTTCTGAGCAGAATCACAATCCACCTGGCATCACAGCAAGTGGGTGAGCGTCAGACCCAGGCTTCCTAACAGCTTCGACCCAGGGGCTGGTTCTAGAACATCCCCTACCTCAACTCCCTTTGGAGTCGGGCGTAGGCTGCTCTCCCCAATGGCTGCTCCAAAGTGGGTCCCCATTCCTTTCAATGGACCTGAAATTCCACCAGGAGATGCAGTCAGTAAGAAAATGGTCTAACTTTTGCAGAGTGCATAATGGGAGGCCTCTGATCTCTTGGGCAAGGTGGGCTGTCCCTGCTAGGGTTCTGTTGAGTCCCCTCAGCTTACTCTGTCCTGACACATAGCAGGCTTTATGCTGAGGGCAGGGACTGTCTCCAGAACCTACACAGGGCTGGTATATAGGAGGTGGTCACTACTGAATGAATGAATGAATGAATGATGGACGAATGGACCCAGAACATAGGCTAGTTGCTCCTGGGGCCCCAACAGACTGATTGAGAGCTGTGATACCAGAGACGGAGGGCCTAAACTCAGGACATGGAGAGATGCACCTGCTCCGTACATTCTTGCCCCCATTTCCCTCTGGGTTGAATTCCAGGTACGCTCAGGCTGGGGTATAAAGCCATCGGCATGCACGGACACTGCCCTGGACACCTGAGTTCTGGGTGCCCCTCCCCTTCATCCCCACTCATGCTGGGTCCTGGAGACTCAGAGATGATAGAGGCAAGTTTCCTCCGCCCATAAGAGCTCCCAGGTTGGACTCAAGTGAGCATAAACACTAATTGGTATCAGGCACCACTGGTACCAGTGGGCCTCCTCCAACTGAGCCAGCTGGCTCCAAGCCCAGGGGCAACCCAGGAGGGCTGCCGGCAAGGGGAGGCAATGCTTACACTCCTCCAGCTTGTCAGTTTATAAGAACTGGAAAAATGTTTCTTCCTCAGCTGCTGGGAGTTAAGGGCACTTGGCTCCAGAAAGGATCTTGCACTACCATCTTACAAGACAGGAAGGGAGACTCCAAGAGAAGTGCATGTCCAAGGTCACACAGTGAGTTTCCAGGTGTTGCTGAGCCTGAAATCCTGGTATGTCCTTCTGTGCCCCTTTGACCACCCTAAGTCTTCCCCAGGTGCCTCTCCCAGGGGCCCACGCAGTTACCTAGGAAATACCAGAGCAGGACCCCCACTGAAGCCAACACGACCAGAGCCAGCCACAGGGAAGCCAGGCGGAGGTAGTCTCGGACTTTTCTCTTCGCGTCCTTGGGGGCCTTGAACATCCCTTCCGGCTCTGCCTCTTCGCCATCACCTCCATCACCCTGCCCGCCAGCCGCTTGGGGGGCCTTGACCATGGGCATCCTGGCAAGGAAATAGACCAGGGTTGGACACAGCCTGGCATTTGCAAGGGAGCCTTTGCTGAATGCCAGCCTTGCAGAGAAGTAAGACAGCACCTCTGCCGTTTGGAGGAGCAGGATCATAATGCCAGGCAACAGTAATTGAAAGTGGGCCCTGAGCCAGCTCCTAAAGGCGGGAAGCACGCCTCAGAGTGGCTCACCCCAGGTGGCCAGCTGGAACCCTTACCTTTGCATCTGGCGTCAGACCAGAGAAGGAGGTTTCTCTACCTAAACCCCACCCCAAGGCTGTACCCTCAGATGGAACTGTGGTGCGTACATAGCATAAATGTTTCTATAAAATAATTCCTTCTGCCCTCGGGATTTCCTAGTCTTGGCTTCTCTTCCATTCAGGGGATGCTTTTTCCTTGCTCCTGGTTCTCAGCAAAGCTTTCCACAACATCAATGCATTTCATTTACTTGGCCCTCCCTGCCTAGAAGCCCTGAGTCAGCTCTGTGTCGAGGCAGGGACTGCCCTCCAAGGAGCATCACCCTTCTTGTGTCCCCACTGTCCAAAGTATCCTAGGGCAGAGGAAGGAGATAAAAACTAATATTCATGTAGTATCTGCACAAGACAGTTCATAGATATCACTCCCTTTAATCATCTGGTCTCTGGGATGTGAGGGCCATTGTCCCCATACATTCCTCTTCCTCAGGCCTTCTGTGTAGACACTTTACTTGTATTTTCTTGCTTAACCGCCAAATGCCTTTCGAGGTTCTGCACCCATTGAACAGAGGATGAGACTGAGACCTAGAATGTTTTAGCAATAACTCAGTTCAGGGATTTCCTAGCCTCATTTTTCTCAATGCGATATGAATGTCTGGTGTTGGCAACCAGCCCCATTTTGCAGATGGAAAAACTGAAGCCCAGAGTGGCTAAGCCACTCACCGAAGGTTACGTAGCAGATAAGTGGGGGTCAAGCCCTGATGTCTGACTCCCTGATCTTTCCGCTACTCTGGGCCACTTCCTGGAAATGAGGTGTTAAATAACAAATCATGATGAAATAATACCTGAATGTCACCCCTCTGTGCCCCAGGCCTGCAGCTGTCTCTCCTTCTAGACCCTCTGGGAAACTGCTGAGAGCTATTTGGCTTCTTGGGCAGGTTTTTCCACAGTCCAGAGAAGGCCCTTCTCTCGCCCGCCCATCAGCAGAGCAAGGATTCCACACCTCTGAGAAATTAGCCTCTTCTTCCCACAACCCAAAGGCCATTGCACCTTTAAAATACATCCCCAGGTGTGTGTGTGTGTGTGTGTGTGTGGCAGAGGGGTCCTTTGGGTTGTGTCTTGGGTTTTCATACAAAGGGTTTCTGAAAACAGGGCTCATTTGTGATGCTTGAAGTTTCTCAGCCAAGGATGTCTGGATCCAGGCACATGGATCTCCTAACTGGACTCCATGATGCAAGGAAAGGGGGTGACTGCTGGTCATTCTCAACTGGGTATAGGACTCCCCCCCACCAGAGGACTTCTTACACACGGGGCAGGCCCTGCTGGCTTTCACGGCACCAGGACCATGGATGGTAAAGATCGTGCAATGAGTGGACAGCCCTGCCCATTGCTCAGAGTGTCCAAGGCACCCCTGGTGAAAGTGGCTGCCCCCATGAGCTGAGTGGAGTGGCTAGAGCCAGGAGAGCCCTGTGATGGGCCAATTTCTTCCCTCTCTCTGCCCCAAGTCCACTTCCTCTGCCAGAGAGCCACATCCCTATTTTACTGAGTCTGGATCACCAAGGACCTACTGGGGACTCGGAGAGCACAGAGTTGACCACGACTGACATTTATTTGAATTGTTTTTTTCCGGTGTTTTAGTGATTTCCCTGGTGGCTCAGACGATAAAGAATACATCTGCCAGTGCAGGAGAGGCAGGTTCGATCCCTGGATTGGGAAGATGCCCTGGAAAAGGAAATGGCAACCCACTTCTTGCCTGGAAAATTCCATGGATAGAGGAGCCTGGTGGGCTACAGTCCATGGGGTTGCAAAGAGTCAGACATGACCGAGTGACTAACATTTTCACTTTCCAGTGTTTTATAAGCACTGTCTCGTGTAAGCCTTCTGTGGACTCCTGGGGGACAGGGTCTGTTATTATCCATCTCCATTTTACAGATGAGAAAGTTGAGGCACAGAGAGATTAAGGATCTTGACTGAGATCCTGCAGATGGTCAACGGCAGAGTCAGGCTGCAAACCCATGCTATTTGTCTCCAGGATAATGCCCTCACCACCATGCTTTACTGCCTCACACATAATCAGGGTACGAGAGGAAACTGAGGCTCAGAGAAGGTCATAGATCTGATAGGGGAGGCACAGAGGGGAGTAGTCCCAGGCAGGATGCTCAGTAGGCACCCCCTTCCTCCCCCCATACACCAAGCACTGCCTTCACTCCCTGGGTTTTGCCTCCCTCATAAATGACGCTCACATTCATCTGGAGGAACTCTGAGTATCACAGAAAATCCCCTGTGTGAGACCCAAGATCTGACACAGCCCAAATTGGTGGGGCAGGTGAGGAATACACCTGGGCTCCCCATCACCTCCTACCTGGACTCCTGTGGCAGCCTCCTAATGCCCTCTCTGCCTCCCATCTCTGCCTCCAGCACATCTTCCATGTTGTCAGCAGAGAGCTCTCCCTGCCCACCTCCAACCATTCACCTGCTCAGAGTCCTCTCAAGGCCCCCAACCACCTCCAAACCCCTAGCTGAAGCACCCAAGACCCTCCATGGCCAGGCTGCTGCCTTCGCCCCCATAGCCTACTTTCGTCACACACATCACCCTGCAAGTCCACAAGGTGTGCCTTTGTATAGCCACACCCTCTGCCTGAAGGACGATGGGACCCCTAAATGCCAGCTCCAAGGTCACCTGCCCAGTGATGGGGCCCAGGGCCGGGGAGAGTAAGCCGCTTCCTCCCCGAGGCAGCCCTTGGTCAAGATCAGCAATCTGCCCGGCTTTCAGCTTCGTTTCCTCTTCTCTACAGGGAAGGCAAGTCTGTGTCTTATTCACTTCTAGATCCCCATAGCACCCAGCACAGGGCCTGCCACTTGAATGAATAGTTCATAGAAGAATGGGTAAGCAAAAACTGAATTAAATTTTTTAAAAAATAAAACTTAAAAAAAAAAGACTGGATGAGTAGAGCCCCAGTTATCTAGACTCCCAGGGCAGTGCTCTCTTTCACATCTTGCTGCCTCTGGGAGGCAGGACGTGTGAGGCTTGGAGCTGGGTCATGGAGGTGGTGCCGGTTTCTGGGGTCCAGGATTCAGTTATCAGGCCCTTCCATGTTTACTGAGCACCTGCTTGGTGTCAGGCTTTGTGCTGGGCACAGGGGTCACACTGGTGAATATAAGAGACCTCATTCCCAGCCTCTTGGGGCTGATGCTCCAGCAGGAGGTGAACAATTGTGACAATTGACAATTGTGAAGATGACCCCAGCCTCCTGTCTTTTACTATTATTATATGATGACTCTCCCATTGCTTTTAGGATCCAGTCACCAGAAAAGTCTGTGGCTCTGTCTTCCAACTGCTCCCAGAACCCAACCCCTTCTTGGCACCTCTGTGGCTCCCACCACCATCCAGGTCAATATCATCTATCACCTTGACTCCTACACTGACCAGTTATTTGGCCACCTTCACTAGCCAGTTCCCACACAACCACCAGAGTGGTCTTCACCACGCATCCTGCTCACAAGCCCCGCCTAGAACAGAGCCCAAAGTCCTTGTCACAGCCCACCAGGGCCTCCGTGACATGGCCCTTGTGTACCTTTCTGTCCTCTCTCTCCCTCTGCTGCAGCTATACCCAGCTGCTGGCCAGATCTTCACCAGGTGGAGTACAGGCTACCTCAGGGCCTTTGTACTTGCTGTTCCTTCTGCCAGAAATGCTTTTCCTTCAGTGTTGCCTCATGACCTGCTCCTTTACCTCCTTCAAGTCTTTACTCAAATGTTACCTCTTCACTGAGACCTTCCCTGACTGCTCCCCTCTCTTGGCTGCATCTTTCTTTATAGTTCTTTTCAGGACTGAAATTGCCTGATACGCTTCTGTGTCCTTGGTCGGTCCCCTGCCTGGCTGTACTGGAGCAGGGACTTTATTCTATTTGCCCTGCATACCCTGCTTGGAGAGCAGAGCGTGGTTCTTTCCTGCGCAGCCAAGGTGCTGGGTGCACAAGTGGCCTGGCCAACTCTTTCTTCCTCCTTCCACCCCTCTCCCACTTTACCCTTGTTGCATCCTAGTGACAGTGGGCTTCCCAGTGATTGATTCTGAAAATGAAGATGGTAAAAAGCTTTTCCAGATCTAGGATTCTTAGCTAGCTCTGGATGAAGAGCTTCACAGGATTGTGACTTAAACCCTGAAAGTTCTTGCTCACCACCTGGCTGTCTTCCTTCTGTCTGGGCTGCCCACCTCCTGACCTGGCCCCTTCACACCTCCGCTCAGCTCTTACCCGCTTCTGGCAGCTCTCCCAGAGTGCCCTGGAGAGGTGGCTGCTCCTCTGAAGTGTCCTGAGCCTCTCCCATCAATGCACAGTTCATCTTGGGACATTGTCTGTGTCCCCCCGATGGTGAGCCCCTGGAGGGAGGGACTGGGTGTACCCCAACTGCCACAGGGTCTGAGGCTTCTCCCCTGATCTGAGAACCTAGACACCAGCCCAGAACCTGCTCCTCACTCCCTCCGTCCCTTCTGGTCATTGCAGGTCCTCAGTCTGCCCACGGGAGGCTGAGCTCACTGGGGCCAGACAGTTGCTCCTCCTGTGTGCCAGCCCGTGCTGGACACCGACACAATCAAGTTCTATTTCCACCTCCAGCAGCCTTGTTTTTTCTACTTAATGGTTGGGAAAACCAACTATATATAGAGAGAAAAGGACTTACTCGGGTCATTCCACTAGGGTAGACAGAGCAGAGCAGGGCAGGGATTCTGATCTAGGACCTACTGGGGAGGCCATTCAGGCCTAGAGTTCACCTCCACCACGAGCTGCTCTGACTGAGTCCGCAAGTGTAGGGGAAGGGGTGAAAGTCCCTTCCACACACTCCCAAACTCACCCACAGATGTACACCAACGGAAACAGGCTGAAGTACATGCATAGCTATCTGTGATATACAAACGGCTAGGTACATACTTATGTACACACACACACGCACACACACACACAGAGCTACGTTCAGCTCTGGGCCAGCCACCTATTTAGTGCAGTGGGGAGCTCTCGGTCTGTCTCTCGTACCAGAAACCCGAGGTGGAGTACCTGAGTATGGAGGGGGCAGCTTGTCCAGCCCAGAGTGAAGGTGGGGTCTTCAGCCTGGCAAACCAGGCCTCTCCCCTGCCCTGTGCCTGCCCCAGAGTCCACCAGCCACAGCTGAGCCCTGGGCCTCCCAGACCCCAGAACCTGTAGCCCCTCCACTGCCCTGTGCCTCTCCCCAACTCTACGGTCTCCTCACCTTCAGCTCACCTAGTCACTCTCTGGCTCATGAGGCCCAGCTGACCAGGTCTCAGAGCAGGGCAGTTGGCTGCTGCCCCAGGGAACCAGGCCCGACTCTCCAGGTGGACGCTGTCACCGGGTCATTCCTAGGTCCTGATCTCCTGTCTTGGAGGTCCCCGCTTACCTTTGGGAGTGGCGGGTGGGTGCCAGGCCTGCACACAGGCCTCAGAGCCTCTGTTTGTCCAGGCCAACGTCCCCCCACCCCCACCCAGCCAGCCTGGGATCAATGACCCACAGCCATGGCCGGGATGTCTGGCCCTTGTCCCCTGTGGCCTGTGGCCCCAGGCTCCATGGGCTTCCTGCTGTGTGGGGGACAGCACTGTGACTGAGCCCAGGTAAACAGGCCGGAGGCAGCCCAGGAAGCAGGAGGCAGGCAGGGCCCCGCCTCGCCTCACCCCGCCCGTGGGCACCCAGGGAGGCGGGCAGGCAGGTGCGGGAGATCCGAGCTCTCCCTTGAGGCCCGTTGCCTGGTGATGTTCCTGCCTGGCTACAGCCCCTGGTCACCTGGAGCATGAGGTGGGGGTGGCCAAGGACTGGGGGCTGGGCAGGGGCCCAGGCAGTGCAGGCAGGGGCTCACACAGGTCTCCTTACCTGGACAGGTGAGACCAGAGGAGTCAGTGGCCCCAAGAGAGCAACGGAGGCAGGGCCCATGTGGTCCAGGGATGGGAGGGGAGAAGGTGGAGTGGGGGTGGGGGTGGATGCTATTTTCTGTTTAGCTGGAAATTATTTGAATTGCAGCCTTATTCTGGAGAGCTGTGCTGTCCACTTTGGTGGCCTCTGGCCACATGTGGCTCTTGACCCCCCTGGGACGTGGCTAGTCTGAACTGAGATGTGCCGCATGGGTAAGATACACACCAGGTACTGAAGACTGAGTGCAAAGAAAATAAAATAGCTGAAGAAGAATTTTTTAGGTTCATCACATGTTGAAATGATAACTTAGCCATATGGGGTTAATAAAATATATTATTAAAATTCATCTCACTTGCTTAATTTTACATTTTTTAATACGACTATAAGAACATTGGAATCACAAGTGAGGTACTGAATGGAATGCAGCAGAAATGGGTTGGATGTGATCGTGCTCCAAAGCACTTGTTGGGAACCAGCGTTTTCTGGCTGTGTGCAGGCTGCTGGCCACCTCCAGGCAGGAGAAGGACTGGCTCGGGCTCCAGCAGAGGGCACATGAAGGGGCTGGTTAGGGATTCTGGGTCGGGAATACCTTCCCTCACTTCTATTCTTTAACCTTGCCCACAGGTCCTAACCCTGACCTAAGACAAGGACCTCAGCCTTGACTCCCCTCCATTGCCCCCAGCCCCAGGGCAATTTTCCTTCCTCGCTCCAGTCTCCCCTCCTGCTAGGCCCTGGTACCATAGCCGCCCCCGCCCCGCACCCCGCCCTGAAAACGTTCCAAGGGAGAGGTGCTTAGGATGGGAGCAAGGAGCATTGGGGTGTAGACAGAGACACCCCAAGCCCTGCCTCTGTCCTTCTCCAAAGTAGCCCGGGTCTCTGGACCAGCGGAAGTCTTTTTTTTTTTTAATTGGAGTGTAGTTGCTTTACAATGTTGTGTCAGTTTCCACTGTTCAGCAAAGTGAATCAGATATACATATACATATCTTCTTTTTTTTGGATTTCCTTCCCATTCAAGTCACCACAGAGCACTGAGTAGAGTTCCCTGTGCTATACAGTTGGTTCTTATTATTATCTCGTCTATGAAAAGTGAAAGTGAAAGTCACTCAGTCACGTCCAACTCTTTGCAACCCCATTGACTATATAGTCCACGGAATTCTCCAGGCCAGAATACTGGAGTGGGTAGCTGTTCCCTTCTCCAGGACATCTTCCCAACCCAGGGATCAAACCCAGGTCTCCCACATTGCAGGTAGATTCTTTACCAGCTGAGCCACCAGGGAATCCCTATCTCTTCTATACACAGTATGAATAGTGTACACATGTCAATCCCAATCTCTCAGTTCATCCCACCACCACCCCCTTCCCCCTGGGAGCTGGACGGTCTTTGAAAAGCAGATCTTGTGCAATCAGTCCTCTGTACTTGTCGGCACCCAGCCATCGATTGATCACAGCCTGGGGGGAGGGGCTGTCTTGGGGGGGGGCAGCAAAGTGCCAAGGGAGGCAGTTGAAAGCAGGGGCAGCATGCCAACTCTCCCAGAGCTCAGAGAACTGTGGACCCGGGCCGCCCACCACTGAGACAGGCTTCCCTCTGTCAACTGGCAGTCTTCCCTTCTGGTCCAGTGGTTTAGACTCCACACTCTCAGTAGGAGGTGCAGGTTCAATCCCTGGTCAGGGAAGATCCCTCATGCCTCGTGGTGGAGTCCAAAGAAAGAAAGAAACTTCGATTAAACCTCTGTCAGCGGGGCAACAGTGTACCCCTCCTCCCTGAGGCAGCGAGACACAGTCACCAACAAGGGACGAAGGCCTTGCTATTCCCTTGGAATCTGCATTTCACACTAACACTGGGTCCCCTTGGTTTCCAGGGACAGAGAAGCTACCCGGAGGACTGGCCAGTGAGACTTGGAGGCCGTGGGGCACAGCAGATTGGACCCAGCAGGACAAGGAGAGACAGGCTTCAGCATGTGTACCGCGCTCAGGTGGCAAAGATCCAGCTGGAGAAGAGAGGACCTAGCCCAAATCTCAGAGCCTCCACCTGCTGTGACCTGGCAAGGCATACCACCTCCCCTGCACTGCCATCTTGTCACCTATGGAATGGGGACAATAAAGCTGGGTTGTTGAAGGCAGAAAGAAGAAACTGGATGTGAATGACAGATTCTGTGCCTGGTACACAAGAGGCTTTTAAAAAACATCAGCTGCCTTTTATTTTGTTTTATTATTATTATTCTTTTGGCCGTGACATGTAGCATGTGGAATCTTAGTTCCCCAGTCAGGGATCAAATCTGTGGTCCCTGCATTGGGAGCAGAGTCTTAACCACTGGACCACCAGGGACATCCCTGGCTGCCTTTCTTTTAATCCAAGGTGAGGGAGGAGTTGGGGCAGGGTTGGGCAGCTGTGTGCTCCCTCACCCTGCCTTGAAGCCTTGTGGTAAGGGCCCTCCAGGTCCTGGTCAGTGCTGTGGGGATGCTCACTGTGGGCCAGACCCTGCCCCTAGCACGTCTTGGATTATTTAATTTACTTCTCACAACCACCTTTTTGTTGATACCATTTTTAGCCCCAATTTTCAGAAACTGAGGCCCTGGTGAAATCTGAACTCACAACTCCTAGTTTATTTAATCACACAAACTATACATTAAGTGCCTACGAAAGGTCAGGCTGTCTCCTGGGTGCTGGGAAAGGGACGTGAAGGAGACACATCTGACGTCTGTTCAACAGAGAAGGACATTATGCAAAAGTCCTCAGGTGGAAAGGAAAACAGGTGGATGTTAGCATTCCCCTTCACAAGACATTCTGAAGATGAGCTGACTCTCTGAGGCGGAGGCCGGGGGCAGTGAGTCACAACCCTGACCTCAGCCCTAGGTGCCTGCCAGCAGGACAGGTGTTGCCTGACTTTCTGGAAGCACAGAGAACTTGCCTGTGATGTGTTGAACTGTGAACCCCCAATTCATATATGGGACCTGCAGTAACTCTAGACGTGACCTTATTTACAAATAGAATAGTCACAAAAGTAATTAGTCAAGATGACAATCGTGCTGGAGAAGGGCGGGTCCCTAGTCAAATATGACTGATGGCTTTATGAAAAGGGGAAATTTGGAGATAGATACAAAGGGAGAATTCCATGTGAACATGAAGGCAGAGATTGGGGTGATGTTTCTATTGGCCGAGGTAAGCCAAAAGATTACTAGCAAACTACTGGAGAGCAGGGAAGAGGCAGGGAAGAGGCATGGAATGGATTCTCCCTCACAGTTGCAGAAAGAACCAAGCCTGCTAACAGCCCTGATCTTGGACCTCTCACCTCCAGAACCGTGAGACATTACATTGCCATTGTTTAAGTTGCTCAGTTTTAGGACTTCCCTGGCGGTCCAGTGGTTCCACTGAGCTTCCACTGCAGGGGCACAAATTTGATCCCAGCTTGGGGAACTAAGATCCCACATGCCATGGGGCATGGCCAAAAAATTGCTGCTCAGTTTGGGGTACTTTGTTACACAGCCCAAGCAAACTAACAGAAGGCGCTGGGCAAATGCCGCGGCAACCATGTCCGTGCTGTATGAATACAGCAGGTGCTCACGACTGGCCACCAAAGAGGCTGAAGAGCCAAATATCTGCATTTTTAACGATGTCTTGAGCTCAGACACGTTGGAGGAGCCTGGGGAAGCTGACCTTGTCTGAACTTAGAAAAGACCCACAGCGAGAACTCCAACAGTCCAGAAGCAAATCATGTCACAACACGCCTCTGAAATCATCCCCGCCCTACTCTCCCCACCCCTAGACTGTGAGCCTCATGAAGACAAAGGGTTTGTCTGTCTTGTCCCATCTAGGATCCCAACCTAGAACAGTGCCTGGCAAAAAGGACAAGCCAACATTTGTTGAGTGAACAAGTAACAGTTCCTGTCTACTCCATGGATGGTAACCTCGTATTTTGAGTTTCGGGCCCCTAGCTGGAGCCCCACTGATGCCTCAGGTTCAGGCTTGGGAGTGGGACTGCATGTCTCCACTCAGCAGAAGAAGAGACGGAGGTTCTGAGAGAAGAGGTTGGCCCGCCCCAGGATGCACAGCCTGGGGCAGGTGGAACCGATCTCTTTGATGGGAGGTGTATCAGTTTCCTAGGGGGCTGTAACAAATTGACTTAAACTGGGTGCCTTAAAACAACAGGGGTATATTGTCTCATAATTCTGGAGGGGAGTCCACAATCCCACGTCAGTCCATTCTCTCTCTGAAGGAAGAGAGAACCTTCCCTTGCTTCTTCCTAGCTTCTGGTTGTCACCAGCAATCCTTGTCATTTCTCAGCTTGGAAAAGCATCACTCTGATCTCTACCTTTATGGTCACGTGTTCTCTTCCTTGTATGTCTGTGTCTATGGGTCCAAACTCCCTCTTGGTATAAGGACACCAGTTAGAGAGGACCTAGGGCCCCTCTAACCCAGGATGACCTCATGGTTGCTGGCTTACATCTGCAAAGACCGTGTGTCCCAGGTTCCTGGTGGACATGGGTTTTGCGCACACTGTTCAGTCCAGCACAAGGAGTGACTGTCTCAGGGGGATGAGGCTGGGAGACATGAGAGCACTAACCCTCCTTGTCAGCCTGTCCTGTGGGTCAGCAAGTCTCAGAGCTCAAGAAGGCTAGTGAGGGTAGAGATGGGATATCCCAGGGGAAGGTTCTCGACTGGCTGAGCCGGCTCTGACACCCTCTGAGGAAGCACAGGGCTCACAGCCCCCGGGCTGCGGTGAGGGGTGAGGGGCGGGCTCCAGGTGCCCCTGACAGATGCTGTCTAGACAGTGTCTGGAAAGAGGAGGCTCTTCTAGCCAAAGTGGTGTGTAATTGTTTCCCGGGACTGTCCTAACACGGAACTGCCAGTGGGGTGGCTTGAAACAATAACAACTCTTTCTCTCATAGATCTGGAGGCTTCAAGTCCAGGATCAAGGTCCCTGCAGGTGCACGCTCTCTCGCAAGCTCTAAGGGAGGCTCCTTCCTGCCTCTCCCAGCTTTGGCGGCTGCTGGTACCCTTGCTTGGGTCACGACAGCGTGACTTCAACCTCTGCCTCCCTTGCCACATGGCCTTCTCCCTGTATGTCCTTCTCAGTGTCTCTTTTCTTCTCTTAAGGACACCCATCATGTTGGATCAGGGCACACGTAGTGACCTCATCTATTCACAGCTGCAAAAATCCGTAGATCCGAATAAGGTCACATCCAGACCTACTAGGGTTTGGGATTTCCACATATCTTCTGGGGACACAGTTCGGCCTGTTACAGACAAGGTGAGAGGCTGGGAACAGGCTGGTTACTGAAAACACCGTGGACTGCTGTTCCAAAGATCCGTGTCACCCTGGGTCCTCACGTCACTTTCAAAGCCTGTTTTCTCTCTGAACGCCTACCCTCCTCACCCTCCTCCCACACAGACACAGGTCCAACCTGCCTCTTTCTCCCTCCTGCAGGCTCTGGAGCTCCATGGAGGTGAGCGGTGGGGAGGAAACTCCCTGAGCTGCATCCATCTTTCCCGATGCCTCAATCAAACCTTCAGAGGCTGTCCTCTGTTACCTCTATCCGACGCACCGCACACCTACAGCCACTAGCTCACTTCTTCTTTAAACAGGTGTCAAGCACCTACACAGTGCTGGCCTATGCTGACCCCCAGACCACGGAAAAAGCAAGGCTCAGTGTCTGCCCCTGAGGGATGCAGCCCACCCTGGGAGACAGTGGAACAGACGAAGACCTCTGTCCTCATAACAGCAGATGGAGGACAGGGCCCTTGGTAGACTTAGAGATGCTCCTTAGTGCTTCCAGGGAGGAGAATCCATAGGAAGGGACTGCCGTGGAGCCAAACAGGAGCCCTCGCAGGAGTCATCATCTTGGTGGCCTGAGTCCCCTCACCTGCAGAGGGGTTCAAGGTCCTAAGTTCCTCCAGGATCCCCATAGAGGCCCTGAGACTCTATGACTTTACACTACTACTAACCAGACACAAAGCTGGCCTCATCCCCTAATTTAAAAAATGGCCTCTTGACCTCATTTTGCAGGTGAGAAAGTGGAATTGAGAAAGCAGGTGTCATTCACTCTTGGTCACACGGCAGGAAGTGCTGGGGTTCAGACCCAGGAACCCCTGACTTCAGAGCCCTCTGACTTCATCCCTTCTGGGTGTGTGTCCCTCCCCGCTTGCCACCCCTCTCCTGGCTCCCTCAGCCCTCCTGGACCCTGGCCTCCTTCTGTCTGCCAGGTGAGAACGTACTGGTCTCCAGCCTGCCCTTTCCCAGCCGGGCGGTCAAAGGAGTGGCTTCTGATCAGGGGTTTGAGGTTTGAGAGACACTGCCTCAGGCCAGGCCGCTGGGGACACAGGATGGAAACTCTTGATGCGTCATTCAGCCTGGCCTTCTCCACTGTGGAGTCCCAGCAGGAGGGGTTCCAGGCAGGGGGTTGGGGTGAATGCACTACCCAAAGTCACGTGGCATGGCTGAAACAGGGTTGGGGCTGAAACGCAAATTACCCAGGTTCCCAGGCCTGTGCTCTTGCCAGCACTCTGACTCAAATTAAATGTTTAAAAATAAAATCAAAGAGCAATATCATTAGCGAGCATGCAAGTTCTTAGGTAGAAAGTTCAAAAAAATTTCCAAGTGCACACACACGTGTGGTATAGCCTCAAATATTGTTGCAGCCAGAGCTCCTCGCTATAGGCAGTTGAGTTTGAGTGTCTGACTCTTGCTCCTCCAGGGGAGCCCTGTTCAAGGTCAAAGGAACAGAAGACTCTCCAAGGAGCCTCTGTCCTGCTCCCCTTAGAGGCAGCCCCAGCATTGGCTCTGGCCTTGGACAGTACCTCTCTTCTCCTTGAGGCTCTGTGTCATCAGGGCAGCTGCTCATGCTGGTGGGGCTGCATGAGGTCCTAACGCTTGTGGGTTCTGCCCTTCAGCCATCCTCATTGGTTTCTGATTTCTATGCAAGTCCATGTTCTTGGAACCTCTATGTTAACTGCCTCTCCCTCCCTTTGTTTCTTCCTCTTTCCCTCCCCTCACCCCTTCACAGTCTACACATTCACTCAATGATCATCCTATGGCAGGTGCTGGAATCCAGTGATGAACGGGGCATTGGGGATCAGGGCCTGCAAAGGCTCACAGTGGGACTCAGAGCACAGGGTGGGGAAGATGGAGCATCCAGCCCAGCCAAGGTCCGGAAGAAGTGACCTTTTACAGTAAATCCCAGAAGATGGCTTTCCTTTATTCCTCCCAAGAAGACACATTTTGCTTGGCCTGCTTGTGTTTTAATTCTTTTTTAAAAAAAGTTAGTTGCCAATATTTAAAACTCAGGATCCTATACTCTCCAGCTTCCCTTAAATGTTTCAAAGATCTGGGTCTGCCTCCCAACACAGCAACTGTCAGTGGTGGCTCCCCTGAGCAATTTCAATATGACAGAGACCCCCACCACTCCTAATTGTCTTCCACTGTCTGGGTTAAAAACACAAGTACTGAAGCCAGAAGCCTGGATTCAAGTCCTGACTCTGACTCTTATTAGCACAAGACCTGAGTTACAAGTTATTTGTTATGCCTTCCCTGTCTCATATAGAAAATGAGACAATAACTATAAGTGGTGTGAAAACTGAAAGAAAGAACTGATGAGTGGAACTCAGAACTGTGCTGGCACCTACTAAGTATTCAATGCATGTTGCTGTCATCATTTTCAGCACTGTTGCTGTGATCTGCCCCCCACAGCTTCCCCCAGCAGCATCTGCATCTGAGTTGGGATCCCAGCAGTAAAGGTTTCGTTGTTAGTCTCCTATTTGCATAAATTACAAGCAACAGACTTCACTGACTTACTCAGCTCCTGGATGGTTGCTTTGACCACTGCAGCTGGAGCTCTCCTGCACCTGGTTTTACTAAAGTCACTGGACTCTTGGCCAGGGACACCCTCTCAAACACCGGGGTTGACCAACACCAAGCCCTGACCCAAGCGATTCCAATTCCCTGCAATCCAATGTCTACTTTGAACAGTGCTGTGCACACAGTAGGAGCTCAATAAATGCATCAGAATGAATGGAGAATGGGTTGCCTGCAGCAAAGTGGGCTACCAGTCATGTCACATGAGGTTTATCTAACTAGTATCTCCCCTGGGTACTTAACATTGAGATGGGGGTTGAGGAGGAAAATTGCCAAGGCAAATTTTCTGGGTCATTTTTAGCAGAGTGACTGGGGACTCCATCCAGAACAGACTGGTTGAATCAGAAGAGAGCTTTAAGGTTAGACAGACTCCCCTCCCTCTACACCTTTCACCCCAGTTTACAGTTGAAGAGACTGAGCCTCAAAGGGGATGAGTGGCTCAGAGCTGGGATAAATGGGACAGACTGAATGCCCTTGACCCTGGACTAGGCTGGCAGCAGCTCATGTGGATGGATTTGAGAGGCAGGCAGAAGATGCAGTAGAGTTCCTTCTGCCGTTCTCACACCTCTGGAATCCCCCCTTTAGAGACTGATCCCTTGGGGCCTTTGCGTCCCCCTAGGGAGGGTCACACCTTAAGCCATTATTCCCCTGAGACTTACCCGGGTGCTTGAGGTAGATAGACACTGCAGTGGCATCCAGGTCAGCCCTGCCCCAAACAGCAGAGAGCATCTGAGAGGCTGCCCAGCAAGCCAGCTGCCTCCACACTTGCGGCCCTTGGGTTTTCCCTGATTACAGCCCTGTATCTGTCTGTCCTATCTCCCCAAAGCCAGCTCATCTCTTTTAAGTACTTTGTATACACTCGCTTCTTTAATCCTGACAACAGTCCTGGTCCTTCCCTCTGCCTTTTACAGATGAGAACACGGAGGCACACAGAAGTTTAGGCACTTGCCCAAGGTCACAGCTGGTAAGTGGCAGAACCAGGATTTAATCCATGTCACCTAGGTCTAGAGTTAGGACTTTAATCACCACACCCGTTGTCCCAAAGGGGCTGTAGGAGCCTCAAGGCAGGCTGGACTGTGTTTTGTCCACTGCTGTATTCCCGGTAACTAGCACACACCCTGCACATAATAAGCCCTAAGTAAAAGCACACTGAGTGAATAAAGGCATCTCTCAGAACACTTCCTCCAGGAGCCAACTTCGGTCAACTACAGTAACCCCCCCGTATCTGCAGTTTCAGTTGCCCGCGGTCAACCTCAGTTCAAAAATATGAAATGGGAAATTCCAGAAATCAACAACTCCTAGGTTTCAAATCATTCTCTACCACAGCCGGGCCATGAATTACTCCTTTATCCAGCATATTCTGCCGTTAGTCACTTAGTAGGCACCTTGGTTATCAGATGCTCTGTCGAAGTATCTCAGAGCAGTGGTCAAGTAACCCTTGCATTACTTAGTAATGGCCCTAAAGTTCAAGAGTAGTGATGCTGGCAATGCAGTATTCTCTTATTGTGCTTCATTTATTTATTAAAAAATTTTTTCTAATATTTTGGCCATACCATGCTGCATATGGGATCCTAGTTTCCTGACCAAGGATTGAACCCATGTCCCTTGTATTGGAAGGCAGAGTCTTAATCACTAGACCCCTGGGGAAGTCCCCTGGGCCTCATCTATAAATTAAACTCTATCATAGGTATGTAGGTACAGTATAGGTAAAAACAGTATATATGGGATTCGGTTCTCCAGTATTCTTGCCTGGAGAATCCCACAGACAGAGGAGCCTGGCCAGCTACAGTTCACGGGGTCACAAAGAGTCGGACACGACTGAAGCAACTTAGCACACAGCACTATCCTCAGTTGGATGCATCCACTGGGGGTCTGGACTGTGTCCCCCAAGGATAAGAGGAGACTGCTATGTGCCTATCTGAAACTAATGGGGCTGAACTCCTCTTGTTAAAGACCTGTACAGAATTCCACCCTCCCTTCCCAAGCTAGGAGACTCCAGAGCTTTCCCAGGTTGGGTATTTCCGATAAAGGCTCTGATTGACAGACCTCCACAGCAGGAGGGTGTGACTGTGTGTAGATTTGTCCACCCTCTGCGGTCACACTCTCCCCCAAGGGCTGGAGTCTCTGCTGACTGGGCAGCAGGCAGTCTCCTCTTCGTGGCCGGGGCTTGGCATGCAGCCAGATACACAGAGGACTGGAAGCTGATGCATCTCCCGCCAGCTCCTCCCTCCCCTCTGCATCCTGACTTCCTGGAATTGTAGACTGGGTACCTTTTCTCCCCACAGGCAACTCTCCCCCCCACTCAGCACTTCCGGCCTTGCTTTCTCACAGCTCTGTCCAACAGCCTCCCTCCCGGGCGCTGCGATGGGACGTGTGACATACCTGCGGTGGTGGAAAATGTCTCAGAGCCACCCAAGGGGATGTCCCGGGGCTGTCACAGGGGCCAGGCCCAGGCTGTTGGTGCTGAGCTCAAGTTTAATCAACAACCCAACCACCCTCCCCAGCCCCAGTGACAAAGGCCAGGAGACAGCAGGCTCCAAGGGGGGGGAGTCCGGGTTTCTCGTCATTCCCCGAGTCAAATTCACTGAGTGGCCTGGCACAGGGCACCCTCCTCTTAGGATTGCATGTCTGTATCTGTGATGCAGAACCTGGAATTTTGGTCATTCTTGTCATGCTGGGTTGCTGAGTGATTGTATGAGATCTTTGAGTGCACACACTTTAACGCAGTAAAGAGCTAGTCCGTGTGAGAGCTGAAGACTGCCTGGGTTCAAATCCTTGCTCTACCGAGTTCCAGTTGTGTCCTTGAGCAAGTCATTAACTACCCTGTGACTTAGTCTTCTCATCTGTAAAATGGATAAGAATAGTCCTTTCCTTGTGGCCATGTTGTAAGGATAAAGTGAGTTAGTAACACAATGCATTCAGAACAGAGTCTGATGCCTGCTAAGTGCTCAAAAAAATGCCCCTTTGATGAGACCCTGAAGGATGGAGAACGTTCCACTGTGGTCCTCACAGGTCCTTGTCCTTGCACCTGCCCCTCTCACACTGCCTGTTGATAAAATCCAAATTGCTAAATGGTAGCTGCTGATCTGTAAGACCAGTTTCTCTCTCTTTCAAGAACCACCCTCAAACAATTGTTTCCAATACAAGCTGAACTCCAGCTGAGCCCCTACTTCAGCCCCCCGCAACATTCTGCATTCCGTCCCTGAGTCAGAAACATCTTCATTGTCTTCTTGTGCCTGGTATTTCCAAATAAAGGCTTGTGCTAGTGGGGCTTTGGCTGATTTTCTCCCAAGCTGTTATTATCAGCCCTGTAACTCCAGAATCTAGCTCAGGATCTCTCTGGCCCATAGCACGAGAGATGGTTAAGAGAGGGATCTCAGGAGGGGCACAGTAGGAGGAAGTACTCAATCCAACTTGGAATGAATCAGAGGGCCTTCCAGAAGTGGGGATGTTTGAAGGACCTGAGGGATGTGTAGGAGTCCAGGAGTGAATTGTTTGGGTGGTGGGTCTGCTTCAAACCCAGAGACCAGCATGTGCCAGAGTGAGTCAGTTGTGGTCCCTGTTCTCATCCCCACCCCCGAGCCCCAGCCTCCCACTCTTGAAGTAAAATACATGTAATCCCAGCCACAAGCCACATTCCATGCGACACCTGAAACTACAGACTATCAAGGCTAGGAGAGCACTTAGAAATCATCCATCTGACTATGCCATTCACAGATGCATGAATGAGCCATGAAACCAGATGGGACCTGCAAGGAGTCCCCAAGTCATTCATTATTACATTAATGCTTTCAGTTAGTGTCCTGACAACAACAGGGAGTTGTTGGGGGTTTAGGTGGGATGTGGCATGACCCAGATAAGATGACCCATGATAAGATCACCCAGGAAGGGCTCAGAGGTGGAAGCATGGAGGCCAAGTGGAGGGGGACCCATGGACCGGGAGGAGGCTGAGCAGGAACCTGAGTGAGAAGTGATGTTTCCAGGTCACAAGAATGGGATTGTTTCGATCACAATCACAATGATGGAATATAGTCTGCTTTTCTTTTTTTAACTCGTTACCAGGAAGCATCCAGTCCCATCATTTCATGGCAAATAGATGGAGAAAAAATGAAAACAATGACAGACTTTATTTTCTTGGGCTCCAAAATCACTATGGATGGTGACTTGCAGCCATGAAATTAAAAGACGCTTACTCCTTGGAAGAAAAGCGATAACAAACATAGACAGCATGTTAAAAAGCAGAGACATCACTGCCAACAAAGGTCCATATAGTCAAAGTTATGGTTTTCCCTGTAGTCATGTATGTATGTGAGAGTTGGACCATAAAGAAGGCTGAGCATCGAAGAATTGATGCTTTTGAACTGGGGTGCTGGAGAAGACTCTTGAGAGTCCCTTGGACTGCGAGAAGATCCAACCAGTACATCCTAAAGGAAATCAGTCCTGAATATTCATTGGAAAGACTGATGCTGAAGCTGAAACTCCAATACTTTGGCCACCTGATGCAAAGAGCTAACTCATTGGAAAAGATAGTGATGCTGGGAAAGATTGAGGGCAGGAGAAGGGGATGACAGAAGATGAGATGGTTGGATGGCATCACTGACTCAATGAACATATGTTTGATCAAACTCCACGAGATGGTGGAAGACAGGGAAGCCTGGCATGCTGCAGTCCATAGGTTCACGAAGAGTTGGACATGACTGAGTGACTGAACAACAACAACAACCAGGAAGCTTAGAATGGAATTTTGCTTGTTTTTTTCCCATTAATATAATTGTCCCCTATGCAGCCTTGTATATGCAAAAGGGCCAAAATCTCTGGCACCATATGCACCGAATTTGAATCCTGGATCCACCAGCAATCAGCTGCATTTCTTAACCTTCATGAGCCTCAGTTTTCTAATCTGCAAAATGTGGAGCATGATACCTGCCTCACAAAGTTCTTTTCAGGTGACGAAATGCTGCTTGGAAAATGTCTGGCACTGTGTCTAGAACATAAAATATTAGCTGCCTTCCCACTTTTAAAGGTTCTTCTTGATCATTTTTTAAGTTACCCAGGATGTCAATAATTTGGAGGACAGTGGTAAGTGATTCATCCTAGCCATGAACTGTTTCCATAGTAATTTGCTTGATAACCATGGACAGTGGAAGTTGCTTGGAGTAGGAATAGGTAGGTAGGGGGAGAGCAGAGATATTGGGGGATTGGGGAGGTAAAGGAATAAATACAGCTCAAGACACTGGAGACCTGAGGGGCTGGAAGGCCCTTCTCACCTCTCCTCTCTGTTCTTTTATTCCCCAATCAGCCCTGGCTGCCTCCTACTTACTGCTCCGCACCTGACAATTCTTTGAGACCTTAGGCTGCCTGGTCCCCAGCTGGTGCCTCTCCTCTCTCCTGCAGTCTGACCCAAGCAAGCCTGTCTTTCCTTCATCTCTTCTGCCCCTGCCAGCTGCCCCCTCCTTACCCCATCTCCCAAGATCCATACCCTACTACCCACTAAACATGTCACACTGTGGCTTCCTGCCCATCAGTCCATCTCTACTTGGTGTAAGGTGACTCCCTACTCTGCTCACTGCCAGCCTAGGTCTCCTATCAGACTGGGTAGGGACAGCTGGGTTCCCTGGATGTGTCTGCTCATAAGCCCTTCTCAGCTTTCCTCTCTCCATCATCTCAGCCTCAGTTTTATCTGCCAAGAAAATCGGAGTCAGGAGCAATAACTTCTGTTGTGGAAGAAACCTGAGGGGTTATCTGGTCTAGAGCTACCACCAGGTGCCAGCTATGATCAATTGGGACCTGCCTACAGAATCTAAGACTGCGTCCAAGCATCAGAGAAAGGAGGGCTGTGGTCAGCTAGCAGGTTGTGCCAAGCATCAGTACTATTGATATGATTGATTAGCAATATCTGCCCTGAGTGCAGCTTAATGAATGCCAGATGTTGCTATTCATGATCTGGGCCAACTTTTCAGAATCAAGGACACTGAAAAAAATAAAATTATATTTTAAACATATATAAAATTATTGTTACATATAAATTTAAAATTATATATATGATTATACATGTTTGGTTATATATTTGATTAAACATATAATTTGAACATATATACATGTATAATCAAGTGGGGCTTTCCTGATAGCTCAGCTGGTACAGAATCCACCTGGAATTCAGGAGATCTGGGTTCAATCACTGGGTTGGAAGATCCCCTGGAGAAGGGGACGGCTACCCACTCCAGTATTCTGGCCTGGAGAATTCCATGGACTACAGTCCATGGGGTCGCAAAGAGTTGGACACAACTGAGCAATTTTCACTTACATAATCAAGTGCAATATTTTCCCATAAGACCATGTCAAATGGAGCCTGGACACAGAATAAGACAAATCTGATTCCTTTTAGTGAAAAAGACATTCCATTTACAATCCTTCAGCATCTTCTCAAGAAAGAAGTCTCTGTTTGGTTTTCATATGCCTTTATCAGCTTACCAACACTTGCTTATCTCCCCTTTAAAATAAGAGAGCAGATTTTCAGCAGGCAATAAATTGAAACATTCTGTTTTATTGTATTTACTTTGTGCCTTTTATTTATGGTGAATATTGGTTTTCCTATTTACAGAATCAACATAAAGATTTTTCCTTAAATAAATGTATTTGAACAAAAATTGAACTGATTTAAAGAAAAATACTAAGTAAACAATAACAAAGATGATACACACAGATCATTAAAATATATAAACATATACACATGTGTGTATATATATATACACAATGTTAGATATATATATCTAACACAATGATCAAGGCCTGAGAAATGTAACCTCTGGAGAATTTTGCCAAGTGGAAAATCACTCGCAGAGAGATTTGCTCGCTTGCCCCAGGACACACAAGACAGCTGCAGGCATGAGTCTGGGACTGGTGCTCTCCTCCGGACTGAGATGACTCACAGTCCAGGACACAGAGCATTGTAAGACAGGAAGAAGGAAGAGAAACAGGCTGGTAATTAAGCTATTCTGTGCTAAGTATCCAAGTTTCAGACGTTCTCAGGAAAAGGGGAGTTTATTTTGGACATAAAAGCAACAGGAATCCTCAGTGAAGGCAGCAGTCCCCTGTGGAGCAGGCGCATCCTTACTAGGAGCAGACACCCTCTGCTAACTCCCCTCTAGCCTTTTTGGTCCCTTCTGTCCCTGTTCCACGTGGCATCTGCTCCCAGGGGCTCCCCTCAGGATGAGAAGTGGATGGGTGGTGGGAGCACCGAGAAAGAAGGGGCTCGCTGTGTGTGGCGGGGCAGGACTGCCATGTGAGGGGATGAGCCCCTTGCTGGGGCGGGCATGCCGGAACCTAGTGGACATGGACTGCCTGCCTCTCCAAGGCTTGACCTCAGAAACGTCAAAGTGCCAGGGGTGCCCCTGAGAGGTTGATGGTATCCCTCCTGCACGAAGGCAGCAAGGGCACAGGGAGACCAGGCATGGTGATGCCAGTGAAGTGAAGTGAAGTCGCTCAGTTGTGTCCGACTCTTTGCGACCCCATGGACTGTAGCCCACCAGGCTCCTCCTTCCATGGAATTTTCCAGGCAAGGGTACTGGAGTGGGTTGCCATTTCCTTCTCCAGATATCTGGTGATGCCAGATAGTTCATTAATTCACCCAGGGACTATGATAGGATGTAAAGTGCACTCTGTCAAGGGCAGGGAATGGAACTGCCATCTGGAGGCAGTGTGCCAGCCTTTGAGCTGCAGAAAAGACCCTTCCAGTAGAGGGTGGAGCAGGAGGGGTCCGAGGGAGGGCTCCTGCGACAGCATCAGGACCCAGCACTTGGAGGGGTTTACTTTCCAGCGGCTTGCCGTTGTGGAAAGATCCAGCCAGGGTCCACTTTGCTGGGCAATTGTGCACAGACTTGGGCCACAGCTGTAGGCAAGCATTCCGAGGTCATGAGAGATCCCAAAGGGGACGTGACAGAGACACTTTATCCCGCCACCCTGTGACCCTGAGAGCCTGTCCCTCCAGCACTGAATCTCGAGGTTGGGCACATGAAAGGAGGCAGTGTTTCCCTGCAAGGGAAGCAGAACTGCCACCTGAAGGATAAGGGGAGTTTGCCACCCAGATGAGGGAGTGAAGAGAGAATTCATAGAGCCTGGACTCCATCTTAGGCCTGTTCCTGCTGATCATGCTAGGCCACCTCTCCAATGGACTCTACACTCTGTGCTTAGTGCCTATGGAAACGACATAAAAGGATAAAACCCCCTCCGGACAGGGGAACCTTGAAGATCGTACCCAGGTTACTCATCGCCTAAGAGAAAACATACACTAATCACCCCTATCTCTGGACAGGCCATAAATTTTTCTGTACCTGTCGGAGTGTAACCTCGGGTTTATTGATTATTGGCCAATTGTTTAACTGTTTGATCACATAACACATGAATGATGGGATTATTGTGATTGTATTTACCCTTCCTAGTTTATGTAAGTCTCAAGGAATTTGGGGTGGTGAGTTTGGACATGTATACACGGGGTATAAAAGATTTTCACAAATGCTGGTCGGGGTCCTTGGCTAAGAGAAGACTCCTCCTTGGGCCCGCTGGTGTAATAAACTGCACTCCACCACCTGCATTGTCCTTCTGAGTGAGTTTGTTTCCCAGAACGCATGGCTACAACAAGAGGAGAGGGCCCCCCAGGAACAGGAAATCACACGTACAAAGGTGTGGGGAAATGAGGGAGTTCCAAGTGGCTCTGTAGGACTGTTGTTGTTGTTCAATCACTCAGTCATGTCTGACTCCTTGAGACTCCATGGACTGCAGTATGCCAGGCTCCTCTATCCTTCACTATCTCCAGGAGTTTGCTCAAACTCATGTCCATCGAGTCAGTGATGCCATCCAACCATCTCATCCTTTATCGCCCCCTTCTCCTCCTGCCTTCAATCTTTCCCAGCATCAGGATCTTTGAGTAGGCCTGTTGAGAGGGTTCTAGATGGGAATGTCCCAACATACTGCTGGAGGACCAACGGGTAGGCCAAGAAGTGGTGCTGAGGGCAGTGGTGAGCCATGGCAGAATTTTAAACCAGGGGCAGCACATATATGCTCATTCGCTCAGTCGTGTCCAACTCTTTGCAATCCCATGGGCTGTAGCCCGCCAGGCTCCTCTGTCCATGGGATTTTCCAGGCAAGAATACTGGAGTGGGTTGCCGTTTCCTTCTCCAGGAGAAGCAGCGTAGCTGCATTTATGTTTTGGAAAGATTCCGCTGATTGTCCTGTGGTGGGTGGGTGGGAGGGGTGTGATCCAGGCAAGAAGCCCAGTGAGTAAGCCAGGGCGAAGACCTCTGGAGGACCACAAACTCCCCCTGAAAAGTAGCTGCAGGGCTGGAGAAGAGAAATGCTTCAGAGGTAAAACGCACAGGACTCCATGACAAATGAGGGAGTGGGGGAGTCAAAGGACCCCACCCCCACAGTTCTTGGCTTGGGCCGTAGGACCAGGGAGCAGCATCTGAGGTTTGGAAATCAACAGCTAAATGTGCAGGACTGGGTGAGGCCCTCTGGGCAGAGATGTCCAGAGACTGCTGGACACCGAGTGTTTCAGCAGAGGACAAGCCTCACGGACAGAGTCCTCAAGCAGACCTGGCGCAGCAGTGGACGGCCACCTGCCTCCCGGCTCCGGCTGTCTGTCTACACCAAGTAAGATGGGTCCTGATCCTGGAGCTCTTGGAGGGACAGATAGGCATCAGTGTTCAGGGTCAGGCAGACAGTGGGGGCCCTGAATTGGCCTTGGCCAGGAGGGCTGGCCCAGGGGAAGTTGGTCCCCTCTCTTGGACTGGGGCCAGGCACCTTCTCTCTTGCTTCTCCCAGCTCATGCTCTGGGGGTGACTGCAGGTCCACCGGGTCAGGGGCTTCGAGAGCAGGAGGCCCCAGGGCCTGCGGGGTCCAGTCTCCAGGGATTCCCTCCTGTGGGCTGGAGGCCAGCCTCTCTTCACCAGCCCCAGTGCCTTGCTGGGCAGTGTTCGGGGGCCCTGGGCCACTGAGGAGACTCGGAGAGAAGAGCAGCAGGTCTTCCCCGGGGGGGAAGGTGCAGTAGGCATCGTCATCCCCTGGTGGAGTCGGCAGGGGTGGAAGGAGAACTCCCTCAGGGGCCCTGGGCCCACCCTCATCGAGCTCCTCTGTGCAGGGGTCGTAAGCAAAGTACACCTGGCAGGCCTCAATCTCCAGGGCATCCGGGAGATGGAAGAAGAAGTAGCCTTGGTTGGTGAAGCAGCTGGTCACCGAGTGGCCGCTGGTCTCAGCTGAGGACAACGAGCCCTTGTCCTGCTGCAGCAGGAGCAGCTGTGTGGCCTTGGCATCCCTGTCCAACACCTCCAGTGGGGAGATCTCGGGGGCCGGGCCAATGGGTCTGAAGGAGGACGAGGGGAAGGGTGAGGAGAGCCACTTCTGTGAAGAGAAATGACAGTGGGAGGGTGAGGGAGCCGTCTCTTCCAAACTCAGCAATAACCCCTAACTCCTCCTTCTTTAGCAATAGACTCAGGGCTGCCCCCTCTGGGAAGCCCTCCCTGACTGCAAACCTACCCCCACTCCCCACCCCCGCTGCCCTACCTCCCAAACGCACACACATGCACACACACACAAACTCTGCCCACTGGTTTGGGGAATGTTCCACATCAGTGGGTGTTCCTGCTTCCCAGCCTCAGCACAGGTCTTTCTGGCTCACTAGCGGTCCAGGGGATGTGTTGGGTCAATGCCTGACTGCTTATTGAGCGGCTAGTATTGGGAACCTAGTGCTGCTCCAGGTCCCAGGGACATAGCGATGGGTGGAATCCTCAGACTGACTGGTGGGGACCAGTGTGAGTGTGTAAGCCAACCAACCAACCACTGCAGAAGCAGGAAGAGCCCTGAGAGTCCATCACGACCACCATATAGATGCCCAGAGAGAGCCTGTGTCCTGGCCCTGATCACACAGCCAGCAGGTGGAAAAGCTGGGCTTCAGGTTCCCCACTCACGCTGCCATGGAACCATCTCCAGCAGGGAGCTAATGGTCCAGCCCCCTGCCTCCCACACCCTCCACCCACTGAGAGAGGCAAGCACCCATCAGAGGCAAACACTTCTCAGTTGCTCTGCAGTCTGGAGAGCCCTGGAAAGGAGCAGGGAGACCCAGTTCCAGCCCTGGCCCTGCACTCACTAGCTGTGTGACCCTGGGCAGGTGACTGCACCTCTGGAGCCTCAGTTCTATAATAGTTAGCTACCTCTTTCCTGACTGCCTCACTATGGCCCAGCAGAGAGATGTTAAAGAGGAACATGAAGATGGAAACACCTGGCACAAGTAAAATGCACATGCCCAGCAGAGGTGTAGGGGACAGTACACTCCTGAGGACACGGTGATGGGGCTTCAAGAGGGTGCGCTTGAGAACCCCAACAGCCTTCTGTCCTGGGAGCCCTCTGCAGCTGGACTGTGGTCCCCTGAGCACAGGGACCAGGTGTGACGGGTCCCCTCTGCACCCTTGTGCCCAGCATGGGGATCCAGAGGCCCAGTTGATATATTGCAGGTGAATTAATGACTGGACCACTCGACAGCATCTACCCTCTTCCCCAAACCAGGTGTTCGTGTTACAGGAGAAAAGGCCGAGAGAGGAGGACAGTGAGGGCCAACTAAGGATGGCAAAGGACAGAGGCGCAGGAGAGAGGGCAAGAGCCAGGCCGGGTGGGGCTTTAACACTCAAAGAGGCAGCGGAAGGCAGGGCCAGGCAGCAGTGCTGAGCAGCGGCCAGAAGGAAAGGGTAGCCCTGTGGCCTGCGCTGGTGTGCTGGGCCTTAGAGCTGTGTGGTCAGCTACTTCTGGGGCCTGGGCCTCCATCTACAATGCCTTGAAGTGGACGTGAGCGGGGGAGGAGGGATTGTGGTGCGGCACAGGAAGAAATTCATCCTTATCACACATACTGGCACACGCACTCTTGGGTCCCGTGGACAGGGCAGTAGGCCCTGGGGTCTTGGAGCTCGGGGTTCTGGGGCAGAAAGACAGAGAGGAGCTGGCCCATCACCCAGACGCAAAGGAGAGGGTGGGGTCCCTCTCGGCCGTTTGTCGTCTCCAGTCACATCTGCATCCCCAGGGCCCTTTCGGGATACCCCCCACCACACACAGCAGGCCTGGGCCAGGCGTTTCAACCTAGGGTTGATCTCATGGGAAGACGCAGCTCTCTAGAAAGGACCCCAGTCCTGCCTCAAAATGTCCCAAGCCCATAGACTCAGAAGGACCTCAAGCTGGAAGAGGTCTGAGGCTGCATCTAGTCCAGCTTCCCACTAGGAATCCCTTCTGCCATGTGACCAACACATAGTCAGCCAAGACTGGCTTGAATACCTTTGTTGGTGGGGAGATCATTATCTTTCGGGCTAAAGGAAGAGTTTTAAGGAGATACATTCCCCCACATAAAGAGCACTGCAGGAAAGATGTGCCCAATCCTGGGAGTTTTCCAGAGATTTCCAGAAGGGGCCCTGATCAACCCCAATAAAGAACGCCAAAGCCAGCTTGTGACAGGCCTGCTCCAGCATGGCTTCCCAGCCTCTGGGCATTTCTCTTGACCTCTGTCCACTCCCGACTCACCCCCCTCCACCAACACCAATCTAGGGAGCCTAGAGTATGGGGTGGGGTGGTAGAAGTGGCCCACTACACCCCGCTCCCCCCCGGAAGCTTCCTTCCTGAAGCACGTGTGGGCTGAGGGAGATGACTGAACTCTGCATGGCATTCAGAGCATTCCGACATACAGGCGAGCACTTTTAAAATGAATCTGTTTTGTAACTAGAAATGCCTAGAGGTCTTGCTAGCATTTATGCAAGTCATGGAGGCTGGCTGGGAGGATTTTTCAAGAGCAGGGAAAGCACTAGCCCCTCAGAGCAGATCTGCACAAGAGAGCGGGGTGAGAACTTGGACCTGGTGAATCCTGCTCCGACAGCAGCCCAGTGCGGGTAATTACAGTGAGGGTTTTGTGAGCATTAACTGTGTTCCGGGCCATGTCTTTGCGATCGTAAGCATACTAACATTATTTCGCCTAACCCACCCACCCATTTTACAGGTGAGGAAACTGAGACACAGAGAGGTTCTATAATTTGCCCCAGGCCACACAGCCAGGAAGTGGTGGAGCCAGAGTTAGAGCCCAGGTAGGCTGCTTCACTCAGATGGATGCTGCCATTCAGCCTGAGAATGCTGGTGCCAGAACTGGGGAAAGGGGTCCAGGGCTTCCCAGGTGGTGAAGTTGTTAAAGAATCTGCCTGCCAGTGCAGGAGATGCAAGAGACTTGGGTTTGATCCCTGGGTCAGGAAGATCCTCTGGAAGAGTTCATGGCCACCCACTCCAGTATTCTTGCCTGGAGAATCCTATAGATGGAGGAGCCAGGCTGGCTACAGTCCATGGGGTTGCAAAGAGTCCGACATGACTGTGTACACACACACCCGCGAGGCAGTTGACTTTACATTTCTTCACCCAAAGTGCAAAACCCACTGTTCTGTACCTCCTCCCCACCCTGTCCACACCCCAGCCCACCCTCTGGCCAGCCCGTGTCAACTGCCTGCTCTGTCCTCCTCCTCCAGACTCCTACCTGGAAATCTCCTCCATGCTCAGAGCTCAGCTGGGAAAAAAACTCCGAGGGGTCTGGGATGTGACACTTCAGAACCTTCTTCAGCCTACAGAGGGGAGAGGAGGGACAGAAGAAAGGTGAGAAGGGAAGGGGGCCCACAGTGTCCTGCCATCAGTCCTGCAGCTCTTGAGTACAGGGCACAGAGCCTCACCACACATGTTCATTTATTTTGTCGATGTTAATTGCATGCCCAGTAAGGGAGGGTATTGTGCTGGCGCTGAGAACACAAGAAGAGTCAACAGAGGAGGTCCCTGCTCTTAAGGAGCTGACATTTTAATGGGGAGCCAGTCAATAAACTAAGTGTGCAAGTATACCGTTTGTTCCGTGGAGACAGAGAGCAGAAGGACTTGGGGGTGGGAGACCACAAAGAAGACCGGAGCAGAGTGAACCAAGAGGAGGGAGGTAAGAGAGAGGCTAGACTGTGGGCCTCCTAGTCAAGGCTGCCAAGGCTGCCAAAGAAGACCGGAGCAGAGTGAACCAAGAGGAGGGAGGTAAGAGAGAGGCTAGACTGTGGGCCTCCTAGTCAAGGCTGCCATGGATGGTTCAAGTTGTGCACTGCCCAAGGGAGCCTGGTTTATGTTTTGTTTTTTTGTTTTTTAAGGGGGAGGACCAACGGTGACTAGAAACTGAATCCCAGCCTACGCACTGCTTGCCAAGCTGAGTGCCCCAGTGTCCTGCGTGCATCTATTTCAAGATGTATGCCTCAAGACCCCAGGAAACCTGGCTGCTGCCCAGAAGTCTAGGCTCAGGTCTCAAACTTCCTTCTGATCTCTGACCACACCCACTTTCCTATACTCTGTTTCTGGAATGTTCCTCCCTTGTTCCCACCTGAGGTCTTTGCACAAGCTTTTCCTCTGCCTGGGATGGACGAGCTCCTGACCCTTCCCTGCCTGGTTTGCTCCTCCTCCAGATTTCAATGCCATCATCACCTCCTCGGGGATGCTTACCCTGGTCACCCCTTAGCTGAGGCTCCCCTTCCTGTTGTCTACTTCTAGTACATGTAACCCTTCCTTCCTTCACCACCCTAATCTCATGTCATTATAAACCTGCATGATAAATATCTGCCATGCCCCATGGGACAGTGAGCTCATGAAAACATGACAACATGCCTGTGACTGTGCTTACGTTCCCAGCACTCAGCACCATACCTGGTTCTGAGCTGGGACTCGGCAAATAAAGGAAAGAACAAATGAATGGTCAGACCCATAATGACACCCCATCTCCCACCACAGGCAGCTGGCTTGTGTACATATATACATACTCAAGTCCTGAGCCTAATGCTCCAGGCAGGGCTCCCATAGTGTTCTCCCTGCACCTCTCCTCTTGGGCTGGTCCCTTGGGCCTCTCTCTTTGGGGGGAAAGGCCAGGTGTTAGGCAGGGAGGGCCCTTGGGATGGCAGAGGGAGCATTGGAGTGTCAGAACACAGGGCTCAGCCCAGAAGCTGACCTGGCCATGGGGGATGTCAGACCGAGACATGAAAGACGAGGAAGGGAGCATTCTTCTTACCATAGCCTGATGCACCGGAAGTTGCCCAGAAAGTAAACCAAAAAGACAAGACAAGAGAAACTGCCAACACCCAAGATGATGTGGCCCAACCCAGGGACAGGTGGGATCTTCTTCCTGGTTTCTGCCCAAGGGGTAAGAAGAGGAGAAGGAGAAGGGTTAAAGAACCGTGCCCCACCCCGAGTCACTCCAGCATCCCCCACCCATAACGTGATGCTGAGAGACAGGATGACCACTGACCCAAGGCCTTTATAGGGTCCCAGCTGGTCCAGCAGAGCTGCTGTGTGACTGGCCGGCATGGGGCATCTCATGCCTTCATCACAGCAGTCCTGCCATGGTACCATGGTACCCACTTCACAGACAAAGAAATAGGCTAATAGGTGAAAACAGCCCACCCCAGACCTTGGCAGAAACCAAAATCTTGAGGTTCAGTGGTGGAGAAAAAGGAAAGAGCCTCCCCACTAACTCACAAGGCCTCTGAGAAGTCCCACCCCATCACCAAATCCCTGTTCCCATCTGCAAAACTTGCCCACATTTCCCACCCTGCAGGTCACATCCAGTGAGCTAAAGATGGTCAAAGGGTGCTGTACACATATCTCAAGACTGCCCCACCAGTCCCTGCCTCCTGCCCAGGCTGCATCCCCACCTCAGCTCCCCATCAGTACCTATAGGGACCGTCCTGAAGGCCAGGGGCTGGCTCCAGTGGCTCCAAACCTCATGGCTGCCTAGCTGGGGCTTGGCCCGCACCTGAAGCTCATATTCCATGCCGGGAATGAGATTCTCCAGGGAGATCCATCGCTGATTCTGCCTGAGGGTCAGTAGTGAGGCATCCTGCGGCAGAGACAGGGTTGTCAGATGAGAGGGGTCTGCACTGCCCCCTCACTTCCTGTGGTAGGGCTGGCTGAGCATATGAGCAGAGCAGTGCCTTCCTTTATGGCTTCCAGCCATCCACCCTACACCCTCCCCCTCTCCAGCATCCAAAGCCATCTGTCAATCAGCATGTTCTACCTCCAGAACCTATTCTGGACCCTTCCCTCTTCCCTCCACTCCTTCCTCCTCCAGATCTGGGCTCCCACAACCTCTGAGCCCCGTCCAAGGTCTCCCTCCTTCCCTGCGTCCCGCACCCCTGTGCTCTACCGCAGTCTCTTCTCCGCTCAGCCAGAAAGAGGGGATTCCCATAGACTTCTGCCCGCTCGGCATCACCCATTTTGCTCTTTTCTTCAGTACGCCAGACACACAGGTTGTGTTTTGCCTTTGCAATGGTTCTTTCCTCTGCCTGGAAGACCCTCCCCAGATCCTCAAATAATAAGCTCCTACTTGAGGCCCAGATCTCAGAAAGGCCTGGTCACATGAGTCTGAAGGAGCCTGGTCCAGCCCTTCTCAACTTGTTATCACAATGAAATTTCATGCGAGTACGTAAAACCATCGCAGAGTCTGCTCCTATCCCCCATGTGAGTTTCCTCAGAGGCAGCTTGTCAGACTCTCCCTCCATTCTCTCACCAGCATCCAGCACATACTAGGTACTCAGGGAATGTTTGTTGAGTGAGTGAGAGAATAAAGGAATGGGTAGGTGAATGAATAAGTGATCAACCTCCATGCACTTGGACCACACTGGATTTGAAGAGGGAAGGGTGGCTGCCGAGGGGCTCTGAAATCTTCAGAGGGGGAGTCTGCTGCCTCTTAGTTTTGTAAATCTTGCCTAGAAACTGCCACTGGCAGGACCCCCGGGGTGTCAAGGGACATCAGAGGGAGGGTATGGGGGGCAGTTCCAAGGAGCAGCAGGGGTTGATTAGGGGCTTTTGTGCCTTTGCTGAGATGAAGGATGGATAAAGTGACCAGGACAGGGAGGAGTTAGGGCAGGTGGGACGGAGCCAGATACTCACCTCCCAGCTGTGGCCCGCAGACCTAGTCCGGGCCTCGAACTCCACGTCATTTTGGATGTAGTGGGATACCTGGGAGATGGTCCAGGTTATGTTGCACCTATGGGTCTCTATGTGGACGACTTGGAGTGAGTGAGGTGGAATCAGACGAACTGGAGACAGGAGAGAGACAAAGGCAGAGAGAACAAGCTCGGGGGATGCCACATGCTGATGCTGAGATGAGAAAGCCAAGCCGAGCTCCCACCTCCACCTTTGTACCTGCTGTTCCTCCCTCCTGGTGTTCTCTTCTCCTGGGGATCAGCAGGTCCCTGCTCAAATATCACCCATTCAGAGAAGCCTGCTCCACCCACCCACCACTCTCTGTCCCCCTCGCTTGTTTCATTTTTATACCTAGTGCTTATCATCATTTGACATATTAAATATCTACTTCTGATTCTTTATTTGTTTTCTGTCTGCCCCACCAGACTGAGCTTTCTGAGGGCAAGGACTTGATCTCTTGAGTATCCTTGGTGCCTGGAATTTACCCAGGACATGGTGGCCACTTGATTAGATATCTGTGGAATGAATGAATTGAGGCAGCCTTTCTCCGCATTCAGATTTGATCAAAGAGATTTACCTCGATCATCTCATTTATTTAATTTAATTCTACTTCATCACTCTTATATGATTAAAGATTGTATGATTCTGAAGTTCAATTGGTCTTAATTTTTATACTTCTGAGACTCTGTAGAACTGCACAAATAATAATAAGCAAATGTTCATTGAGATATTTCTGTGTCTTGGCTTATAGACTCCTAAGCAACCATGTTGTTGTTCAGTTCAGTTCAGTCGCTCAGTCGTGTCCGACTCTTTGCGACCCCATGAACTGTAGGCCACCAGGTTCCTCTGTCAGCGGAATGTCCCAGACAAGAATACTTGGAATTGCCATTTCGTTTTCCAGGGGATCTTCCCGATCTAGGAATCAAACCCACGTCTGCTGTATTGCAGGTGGATTCCTTAGCACTGAGCCACCACAAAAGCCCTACAGCAACTATAGGCAGCAGGTAACTGGTTAGCCCCACTTTACAGATGAGGAAACTGAGGCTCAGACATGTTAAATGACGTGCCAGTCAGATTACACTCAGTTAAAGTAGGGTTGCATTTAGAATCCTGGATCTCACTCTCAGCTCCAATCTCTTGCCTAGAGATGACCTCCAAGGTTGGAGAGGGAGGGGGTATAGGCTAGAGGTGGAGGAGGCTACTTAGTCACTCACCAACCTTCCCCCAGCACCACCCAGATCAGCCCTGATGCTGAGTATTCAGAACAGAGATGTAAGGATGGCAGAAGCTCTGCCCTCAGGGAAACTCACAGCCCAATGAGGGAGACAGACCCATGATCAGGCAGCAAAGACCCAGGGCATAAACATCCTGAAAGAGGAGGTACCAAGGGCTCCGGGAGTCTGGGAAGGCCTCCCGGAGGAGGTGACTTCTCACTGAACTTGATGGGTGAGTGGCAATTATGGGGGTGACAAGAGCCTTCCAAGCAGGCTGAGGCTGCTTGGTGTGCAAGGGCTTAGAGGCATGGAAGGGCAAGTTGAGCCTGGAGAGCTGCCCCTGGTGTGGCAGGAACATAAGCCACAAGAGGAGGCATGCTGGAGAAGGAAGCCAGGCCAAGTGGCCTTGAACACCAGGGTAAGTGTCCGGGACTTCATCCCAAGTTCGGGGGCAATGAGTTGGAAGCTGATAGGGGTGTGGAAGCTGATGAGGAGAGAGTATAGAGACTAGAGAGGGAGACAGGGAGGGAGGTAGCTGCCCACCCCACGCCAGCTCCACCCTGGAGTCCTCACTCACTGTAATTAAAGGGCTTGATATCCTGGGTAATCATCCTCCTCCACTTCCCGCCTTCAGAGCACATCACCGTCAATTTCATGACATCCACTACGGTCAGTTTCTGAGCCTGCAAGGCAAGGAGGCTAGGGATATAACTTCCAGTAGCTGGTGTGGGGACGGAGAGGCTGCTGAGATGTGGATGGCAGGGGAAACCTTGGCTGTAATAAGCTGGACCCCCTCCCTGAGATCCTCCATCTAAGGCACGGCTCAGCAAACTTTATGAAAAGGGTCAGATAGTTAATATTTTTGATGCTGCAGGTCATATGATCTCTGTCACAACTATTCAACATTGCCATTGTTGCTGTCGTGCAAAAGCAGCCATAAAAAAGCAAGAGAGCAAATGGGTGTGGCTGTGTGCCAATAAAACTTAATTTATAAAAGCAGACAGTCGGCAGGAGCAGAGCTGAGCAACTGACACCTCATGAACCTCAGATCCCTCCACCCCTGGGTCAGTCATCTGCTCTCCCTGGATGCTGCCTCCTTTCTCCTGCCTCCCCAGCCCAAGAAGCCCACTCTGCCGCAGCCCCTGACCACTGGGTGTGCTGGCGCCTCCACCAGAAAGATGCTCCTTTGCACCCACCAGCCCCTTGGCCGCCCCTCTCAGCTCTGGCTACTCACTTCTGGAGAATGTCCTAGGACCAGGTTGCATGCCCAGGATCCTGGCTTCACTGGTTGCAGCTCACAGGTGTGATTCCACTGTTTTGTAGGAAAAAGCACCTCTCTTTGAAGAAAAAGAGGGATCCCTTCAGAGCTGGCCTCAGGAGGGTCCCCATGCAGCATTACTGATCTGAGCCCGGGCTCTATGCCAATCTCACCTGCCCCGCTTCCCTTTGTGAGCATCTCTCCTTCCCAGTTAAGCCCCAAAGCAGTGAAAGTGATCCAGAAACAAATCTGTTCAGGGCTCATGGCCCTTCCCACCTAAAGCCCTCCAAATTCTCCCCATAGGGCTGAGGGTGCAGACGATCCTTGACGGGCCCTCCAGAGCCCCTTAGAATCACCACCCACCTGGGAGCTGAGGTCAAAGCCACACTGCTGGCTGCTACCAGCAGGATGTTTGGATCAGTGACCCTTCACCGTTTCCTTCCCAGCTGGTGGGTCTCCCCAGTCCCCTACCCCCACAGCTGCCCTAGGCATCTCACAAAATCCCAAGTTACTCAAAAACTTTGGGGAATCCCCATTCGATCCTCCTTGCCTCTAACGTCGAGTCCATCCTTGGCGTATCAGGTGAGCAGCCCAGTGTCCCCAAACTACCTAGTCTGGTTCATACCCAGCCCTGCAACTGCAGCCCGGATTGCACACCCCACTGCTACTCAGGCTCCAGGAGTCTAAATATCTGACCCTCAGTTCTTCCATACTCTTGTGACACCAGCAGTCTGTGGGTCTTTTTAGGCCAAAATTCTCAAAGTGCAGAGTTCTTGAAGTCTGAGAGCTGTTAGTAGGATTTCAAGAGTCTAAAAGTCAGGATGACAAGATCTCAGCACCCTGCAATTCTGTACATTTGCCCATCAACCCCACACGCACCTCTTAGGCTGATGGCTGTGCAAGTAGCAGGTGGTGGCCTGTAGGCCCTCTTCGTGGCTCCAGATGCAGGAGACGTTGGCTCTTGAGTTATAGAAGCATGTGATGTCGGAAGCACATGCCGTGAAGATGCGGCGTGTGGGGCTGGCTATAGGGCACCTGTGACCTTCAAGGGTTTGCCCGCCACTCCTGTCCCTACCAGGTGAGGAGATGCTCAATCCTGGTGGGCAGAGAAATGGTTAGTGGGTCCACTTCAGAGAGAATGAAACTGAGTCCCACAGCCTGCAAGGCCCCTAGACTGGTTGAGGCAGGGCAGGGAGAAGAAGACGTTGTCTTCCTGGGATTTGGAGAGGCCCATGGGTACAGTATAGACAGGATGGTTGAGGGAGAAGGTAGATACCCAGTCTCTGGTCCCATTGGCCCCCTCCCACACCTCCTGCCCCTGTTGATGGAGCTTCTGCCAAGCATTAGGGGTCTCAGAACAAGTTCTAGAAGGGCCTTGGCCTCCCTCCTGAGGGAAAGCCCAGCTCTCCACATGCTGGGGTCCTCACCATTCACTGATGTAGATGCCTGAGGGATGGCCAGGGGCAAGAGGATGATGAGGAGGGACAGATAGCAGGATAGAGTCGGAGCCGCCATCACATCCATGGGTGGGGGCTGGGGAAGGGAGCTCTGGATGGAGGAAAAAGGGAAGAGAGCATGAGTGAGCACCCAGCCACCTCCTCCCCCACCCAAGAGACAGGCTGGGCTCTGTCTTCCCGAGGTGCACCCATCAGTTCCCCACCATGCCAGCCTCAGGGCCTTTGCACCTACAGGTCCCTCTGCCCCACACATGCTCTTTCCTTTCCTTTCCTTTCAAGATTCAGGGACCCATGTTGTCATTGCTGAATGACATAGCATGTCCAACATTATTCAAAAGTTGGGGAATATAAGGCCCAGAAAGAGGAAAGACCTGCTTACGTCCACGTAGAGAGGCCAGCACAGAGCTGGAATTAGAACCCACCTCCTCTCTACCCAGCTGCCCCCTTAACCACACCAAAACCATTTGTCAAGAGGTTCCTCTATGCCAGGCCCTATTTTAAACTTTTAACCATGGCGATCAGGGTATCTACTGGAGATACACTCATTATTCCCATTTTCAGATGAGAAACTGAGGTGCAGAGAGGTGAAGCAAATTACCCAAGGTCGCATAGCTCATAAGAGGCAGCTGTGGAATCAGAGCCAAGGAACACTGCCTGGAGCCCAGTAAATGTGCTGATGACTTCATAACGATACCTCATAGCAATTCTAGAGGAGGTGAGTGAGGTGGGGACTAAGCCCTCACACTGTGCCAAGGTTTCGTGTGTACCAGCTCATCTAATCTGCCAGCAGCAAGGGCTGGGAGCGCGTATTGTCTCCTTACTCAGATGAAGAGACCAAGGCTCCAAGCCATTAGCCCACTCAAGGTCACATTGCAGAAGAAGCAGAGATGTATTTCCACCCCCGGACTGCACCCTGAGGCCCATTCCCTCCCATCATCTGCCCCACCCAGACTCTGTCCCAGAGGTAGGGCCCATAACTTCCCCTCCCTGGGGAGTCAGACCCTGGCAGGGGCAGCGGGCATCTGGCCTGGTTGTGGAGAAGGGCCCAAAGAGGTACCCGGGGGCACCTCCTTGCCTGGCCCACTGTCCCCCCCAGGGCAACGCTCCCAGGATGGGGCTGTTTGCCTCTTTCTTTGGATCCTCCAACCCGTGATAGCACAGAGCACAGGGCTGGGACCCCAGAGGCCAGGGAGCCCAGGAAAGCATCTCCAGCAAGACCCTGGTGCCCTCTCTTTGTGGATCATGGCCCTGGGGCCCCCTGGAAGGAGTTACCTGGGGCCAGACCCCAACCAGCAGGGTCACCCTAGCCCCAGGACAGGATCTGGCACAGAGCCTTTGTGTGAGAGGAGGCAAAAATGTGCAAGATCACAGGAAGGTCAGGGCCAAACCACAGCCCCAGCCTAAGTGAGTTGGGCAGGAGAAGAAGCATCATCTAGAATGAGTTCCCGCCACCCATAGCCAAAAGGGTGCAGCGGAACCCCGAGAGGGCAAAGAGCAAGGAGGATGGGGTGAGGAGGGCTCCCAACTGTCTCTGAGGCTGCCCCCTCCTGCAGAGGAGGAGACAGAGTCTCAGGTCAGTTAAGAAACCTGCTCAAGCTCACAGAGAAATGATGAAGCCCAGCCTCAGGGAGGGCAAGTGGGATCTCTGAGTCCCCAGCTGGGTCCATCTTGGATTCTCACACACGTCCATGCACCTGTGCCTTGCCCTTCATGACTGCACAGCTGAGCACACTCATGGAGTCATTAGGTCCCCACCTCGCCCTGGGAATGTGTGTTGTTATCCCCATTTGATAGGTGTCAAGACTGTCAGAGCTGCCCAAGGGACTGGACTCTAACACAGGTTATCTGATATCAAGTTAGAAGAGGATAATGATGATGGTGATGGTGATGGTGATGGTGATGGTGGTCATAATGATAGTGGTCATGATGACTAATGCTCAGCCCTCACTCTGCCCCGCACTGTCCTTAGCATTTTCAGATGTTACCTCATTCAAAGCTCACAGCAACCCTATGAGTAGGTACTGTTATGACTCCTTTTCTCAGATGAGGAAACTAAGGCCTTTGTAAGCCTCTTGGGCTGGAGTTGGGATTTGAACCCAGTCAGTATAGCCTGAGGCTCTGCCAGGGCTAATATTGTGGGATGTGGAGTACCGAGGGGCTGGGGCAAGGTTTGAAGCAAGAGCTCGGTAGTCCGAGTCACATCCCACCTGACCTCTGACCTTGATGGGCTCAATCTCCCCTCAGCCTCTCTGGCCAACCCCTCATCTCCCACTCCAGGACTCCCTCTTGCTGTTTAAGTCTGGGGGCATCTCCCCAACTGGGTGTGGGATGCTGGCTTTGGGGGAAGAAAGGGGACCCTTAGGGGTGGCTCCACCCTTTAGATGCTCCAAACACAGTTCAGGGTGGGAGGCCTCGGTCCCCGGGAGTGGAGGGAGACGCTGACCTGCAGGGAGTCCTGCCCTCTTTGGGGGCACCTGGAGACCCTCCTGACCTGCTGGGTCACACATACAAGTAAGGGACAACAAAGATGAACTCAAGCTCAGGAGTCCGGCCTCCAGCCCAGGGCTCCCAGAAACCTCCCAGAACACCCACTTCATAGCCAGGTCTCAGAAGGGTCCCTCTCCTTTTCCCTCACCCCACAGCCTCCTGAGGCGCCCTTTACACAGGGGCGCCTCCCTGGTGCAGGCTACATCTCTCCCACCTACACCCCATACCCTCTCTGGGCACCCAGCACATCTGAATCTCAGCCAGCCTTCCCCTTCCCAGCCCTCACACCTCCTTCTCCACTCCTCTCGGTTGGGGGACCCAGCACAGAGCCTGGGAAAGCCCCTCATCCCAGAGTAGCTCCTGGTCTCCCACAGGGAGAGTTGGGAGGGAGGGAAAGACTAGAACCTGAAGCCAGAGCCAAGGAAACAGGGCCTGCCCCATCCCTGGGGGGTTCTAAAATAAGCTTGGGGACAAGGGCTGAGAGACGGTAGATCAGGCAGAAACTTCTGGTGGGTCTGAGTCAGAGCTGAAAGAAATCCCCGTGACCTTCACTCCAGCCCCCTGGCTGGTGGCAGGAGCCAGGAGGGGGGCTTCGGCTACCTGGGGACCAGGCCAGGCTGGGCCAGGGCAGGGTGGGTTTTACCTGGCTGGGACATGGAGCTGCGATGCACTCTCTCTGCTTCTCTCCACTGCTGGGACCGCAGCCATCTCCCCAGGGCTGGGCTCTGGCTCCCTCGGCCCAGGTAGTAGACGGCTGACGGGGCCAAGCAGGCAGAGACTAAAACCCCAGGGCCAGCCCACTTCCTGTGCAGAGAATGGAGGGGGTAAGGCCTGGGGGTGGGAAGGCAGGGGAGATCTGACTGGTTAGAAAGCCTGAAACTCCTGCAGCACCAGGGGCCAGATAAAGATCTCCCTCCTCCGCTGGGGGCGGCCGGGGTATGGGGGGGCCGGGGGGGGCCACTGTGGGTGTTGCGGCAGCAGGCGCGCGTGTACACTGTCACACATATGCCGTCTCTCACTCTCAAGTAGGTGCCGCGCTGCACACAAGAGTCCATGGGGACTTCTTTTCCCTCTCATGGCACCCCCACCCCATCTCACAGGCTTCCTCAAGCCTCTGACACCTTCTTCCAGTCACATACATGTCCACTAACACCCAGGCCTCACTCAAACCCGTCCCTTTACATGTACCCTAGCCATGGAATGAGACACACCAACTCCCTCAGACATCCTTTCTCACCCGGCCTTCCAAGAAGCCCCTGACTCAGTTTAGCATTCAGGGTTGACTATTTGGGGGGCCTTATATTGGCCACTTATTGAACATTCTAGAAACTTCCTCTGCCTCTCAAGTCATGGTTTGTAATCCCCTTTCTCCTCCTTTCTTTGGCAGAGAATCAGTTCCAGGCTTTTTCTTTTTTTTCAATACTGAGCAGTTACAGACCCCCTCTTTGGGAAGGTGCATGTCCACCTATATCCAGCGTCACAGGCCTAGGGACCCCGTGACGTTCCATCCAGTGTCAGAAGAAGCAACTCTGCTGTCTCTCGATTCTAAACTCTCTGCCTCGGGGAAGGTTTTCCTATGAGCTGCCATCTCTTTCACCACAGGGAATGGGGTGAGCAGGATGGGGAGTAAAAAGAGCAGCTCTGCAGAAGTTTCTGTCAGCAGAGAAGCGAGAAAACAGAGTTGAAGACCCTGAGAGACAATCAGGCTGACTCACTTCTGAGCAGGAGGCAGGAGTCAGGAGCCAGTGTGGCCGAGAAGAACAAGACCCGATTCGAGGCTCCTGGAAGCTGAGTGACCTGCCCACCTGTGTTTCCCTGTCCACGCCTGCAGAATGAGGGGTGGCTGTTCCTGCAGGGATGTTAGGAGGACCGAACAGCAGGAGGGTGTGAGTCTCTCAGCTGGTGACCCCATGGAGTGGGCCCTCAATAAGCCTATCTCCCCTCTCCCCTAGAGCAAGTCTTCTGACTGCAGGAGAGAGTGACAAACACGAGCACCACAAAGATGAGGATAACAGCCGGGATTTATTAAGGCTAGAATAGTTCTGGAAGCTTCTCAGGAAACAAGGGATGCTGATTCTCCCAGGGAGGAAAGCCGGCTCAGGAAGGGAGAGGAAGGACGCTTTTTGCTGTAGACCGTTTTATACCACATGCATGTATTTCCTGTCCCCAAACTCATGAATTCAGTTTAAAGCTTTAAAAATGCATATAAAGAAAAATCCAAGGAAGACAAATACCATATGATATCACTTATACGGACTCTAAAATATGACACAAATGAACCTCTCTATGAAACAGAAACAGACTCCTAGACATAGAGAATAGACACGAGGTTGCCAAGGGGGAGGTGGGAAGAGGAGGCATGGATTGGGAGTTTGGGGTTAGTAGAACTTGCAGGCTCTTACAAGTAGAATGGATAAACAATGAGATCCTACTGTACTGCACCAGGAACTGTATCCAATCCCCTGGAATAGACCATAATGGAAAAGAATATAAAAAAGAATGTATATGGGTATATAACTGAGTCACTTTGCTATACAGCAGAAATTAACAACATTGCAAATTAACCATGAAAGTGAAAAGTGAAAGTGTTAGTCTCTCAGTCACGTCCAACTCTTTCCAACTCCATGGACTGTAGACTGCCAGCCTCCTCTGTCCGTGGAATTCTCCAGACAAGAATACTGGAGTGGGTTGCCACTCCCTTCTCCAGTGGATCTTTCCAACGCAGGGATCGAACTCAGATCTCCTGCATTGCAGGCAGATTCTTCACTGTCTGAGCCACACTTCAGTTTAAAAGAGAGAAAAATAAAATCCATCTGCAGGTAAAGGCAGAAACTGTGGACCCAGCTTTGTCCATGTTCAGGCATGGCTGCCGTCAGCAAGCATGCCAAGCACCCCACCTCCACCCTCACCCCCTGTGTACACACTGATGCCCACCTAGCTGGTTCCATGTTCCCTGCAGAGCTAATGTTTTCCTTCTCATTTTACAGGTAAGGAAACTGAGGCTCACTGGTCACCCAACCAGAGTGCGGCAGGACCGGGATTAGAACCAGAGTCTGTCTGACGGAGGACATCAGATTCTCTCTGAGATGACCTGAAGAGGAATCCAGGAACTTTTCCAATGGCGGGGCCTGACAGAGCCCGCTCAGGCCTGCCCAGACCTTGATCTCAGGAGTTTGGGGGTTGCACCCAGCCTCCTCCAGCCATCCCCCTTCTGTCCCAGCACCCAATATACAAAGCCCCTTAAACCCTGTCCTGCGCCTTCCACACTGTGTCCTCAGGGTCCCACTGTGAACCAACTTCCCTGCACCCTTGGCTCTCATGGAGAGAGCCCTGGCTCCTGCCCAGGGACCCCACTTTCACAGAAGCCATGGGGCATGTGTATTTGGGCTCTTCTGGCTCCTGTGTCCTTTCTGACCATAACATTTCCACCCATCACAGGGCTGCCTCTTCTGGGGATGCCAGACCCTGTGCTCACCTCAGCCATGGCCTCTACCAAATGCCTCCTTCCCCTTCCTCTGTGCTCCAGCCCCCAGGTAACTTCAGGGCCCCGTAGCAGCCTTCAGACTTCTGGACCATCTTCTCCCCAGGGACCCTCCGCTGACTCCACATTGCAGCCCAGGTCCACCCTGGGACCCCGTCATCACCCTGACTTGTGCCAGCCCAGACCCCCTTGCGGCCACCACCCCTTTCACTCTGCAACAATGTCCCAGTTTGCATTCAGTCCAGCTGTGTGTGTCAAAAGAGAATTGAAGAGGGTAACAGGACCCTCAAGTAAGAGAGCAAGTTTATTTCTCTTTCACATAAAAGCCATCCAGGGACTTCCCAGGTGGTCCAGTGGTTAAGGGTCTCCCGTTCAATGTGGGGGACATAGTCAGGGAACTAAAGATTCTATGTGCCACAGAGCAACTAAGCCCATGTGCTGCAACTACTGAGCCCATGCACGTGCCACAACTAAGACCCGACATAGACAAATAAAATAACAATTTTTTAGAAAGTCATCAGAGGAAGGCTGTTGAGGGCTGGTGGAGGGGCCCTATGATGTCATCAGAATCCTCAGTTCACTCCGTCTTACTACTGGGGTATCCCCAATACCTTTCTTCTGCCTTGTGAACCAAGAGAGCAGTTCAAGCTGCATCCATCACATATGCATTTCTGCAGTTGGACAGCGGAGCAAGAAGCGAAGAAGGGCATCCTCTGCCTGGTAAGGACCTTTCCCCAAAGTTGCCCTAGACACTTCTAACTTACATTCCATTGGCTATAACTGAGTCACATGACCATTTATTCGCATTCCACAATGAGTGGCCTGGTTCATCAGCCATTCCAACACCAGCCCTGAGCAACTCATATCTCATGCAAATCATGACATTCACATAGAAAGTCATTCCCTGTTTCTGTTACTCACCAGCACGGCTCCAGGGGAAGCAGCTGTCCGGCTTTGCCTGAGGCAGTTTCCAGAACACAGGACTTTCAGTGCTAAAACTAGGACAGAGCTGGTCACCCCATTGCCAGCCCAATCTTCCAGACTAACTCAACTGGCTGATTTAAAACCGATTCTTCCTGAAAGCTCCACCCCAGACTAATTGGATCCGAGACACACATCAGTTGCTTATTTCAGGTCATGATTTTCTGTTCAGGTGTCTATACTGAGAGTTGCCTGAGAACAGGGACCATGTTTGATTCACCCAGAGTGCCCCAGAGCCTCGAAAATGACCTGACACACAGAGGTGCCAAGCTGCAGGGAAGGAAGGAAAAAAAGGAAAAGGAAAAGATCTAAGGTTTCCAAATCTCTAATGCCCTAAAGGACCCAGAAGTGGTAGATTAGAAACAACACAGGGAATATCAATATTTGAAGCTTCAAAAGGTTTGCCAGGGCTTCCCTGGTGGCTCGGTGGTAGAGTCCACCTGCCAGTGAACACCGAGTCAATTCCTGGTCTGGACAGACCCACCTGCTGCAGAGCAACTAAGCCCGTGTGCCACCGCTATCAAGCCTGTGCTCCAGAGCCCGGGAGCCACAACTACTGACGCCTGTGCTCCTCAACAAGAGAAATCACTGCAGTGAGAAGCCTATGCAGTACAACTAGAGGAAAGCCCATGCAGCAACCAGGACCCAGCATAGCCAAAAGCAAATAAATAAATTTTTTTTTTTAAAGGAAGGGACAGTTGTCTACTCCTGATGTGGAACAATCCCCAGGATGTGCCAATGGGTGAAAACAAACCAAGTTCAGTTCAAACTGTGCAGTGGAAGAGTGTAACTGCATGAGAGTGTGACTGTGAGAGGACATGTGCCAGGGTGTGGGTGTGTGTTTGTGAGGGGGGGTGTGAGTGTGTGTGGGTGGGTAGATGTGAGTGCCTGATGGGTATATGGTGAGTCTGTGTATGAGAGGGTGTGCATGTGTGAGGGGGAGTAGGGTGTGTGCTTGTGCGTTTGTGAGAATGTGTATGCAAGTGAGTGTGTGTTGTGTGTGTGTGTCTGTGACCTGGCAGGTACAGGCACCAGGTTGTTCTGGAACGAATCCTTAGGGATTGGATTTACATCAGGGAGGGAGCTGGGAGACCCAGGAAGCAGCGGAAGGTGGGGAATATTTCCTGAATCACCTTTGGTACCTTTTGAACTTTGTTTCATGGGAACATAATACATATTTCAGAAAATAAATAAAATAGGAATCAAAATTAAAATGTAAACGCATGGGACTGGTTCTCCTCAAGGGTCACCAGGCACCAGACCTCCTTCTACTCCCGTTTAATTCCAACCTCTACAGAAGAACGCTGGGGTGCCCAGGCCTGGGGGTCACCTCTCTGTGTCGATGGTGCCTAGGAAGGGAAGCGTTTTGTCCACAGACACACCAACTCCTCACCCCCATCTCCTGACTGCCAGACCAGAGTCCTGCTATGGGGACAGTTAGGAAAGTTCTGAGGACCCTTTGACAGCTCCTGCAATGGTCCCCCTCCCCTTTCCCGTGAGAAACAGGTAGAAAAAAGATCTTTTCACTTGTTCGTATTCTTAAGTAGGTTTCACCAAGATCTGTGATCTTTCTCAGAAGACAGTCTAGGTGTTGCAGTGAGGAAAGAGGACGTGTGATGTTTGCAAAGTGTCTGTGAGAAGTTCCTCTCTATCTAGAGGTTATGCTTGCTTGCTTTTCTGGGTGTTTTTATTAAGGAATGGCAAAACATTTAAATGTCCCTTTGCTTAGATTGTCCCCGGCTGTCAGTACTGCTTACAGTGTCTGCTTGGAGGAAAGCAGTAAACAGGGTCAGAAGCTCACCCAGCTCTGGAATGATAGCCCCAGTCAAGCCTGGCCACAGGACTGGGAACCCAAGATGGCTGCATCCATCCAGAGAACAGGAACCCTAAACTCCTCTGAGCAATGAAGATGCCTGCTTCAGGCTGTAGGCAGGGGCAAGGTGAGGCAGATCTGGCTACCACCTGGCCCAGGATCATACGGAGAGACTGAAACCTTCCCCTGGCTCTTGATTCTTGGCATCCTGGCATGTGGGTCTCATTGCCACCTCAAGGATCTAAATAAGGTGGGACTGAGAGAAGAGAGGCCATCATATTTTGGCAGATTCTGAAACAACCACAATGAGGGTATAGAAAAGACCATGAGTCTCCTTCAGAACAAAGGCGCTAAACTGAGCCGGGTGAGGGAGAGCTCTGGGCAAGTGTAAAGCCTCCAAAGGTGTTGGGCCAGCATCGAGGATTCATGAAGAAGGGCCTCTTTGGGTGGCACTCTGGGAAGCATGCTGGTGGGGGGAGGCCCTGTCATTATGCCCCCACACCTGCAGCTCAAAGCTTTCCCAGCTGTGTGCTCCTACAGGGGCTCCACCAAGTTTAAAACAGGCTTCTCTTGACATCATTTCTACTCAGGTTCACAGGCCTACTCAAGGGCCACCCCAACTGCACTGTAGAGACATCAGCGATCAAGTAGAGTTTTCAGACAATCGGCAATTCACTAAAATACATCTGACTCCCTTGGCCTCCCAACATCAAAGAGTTTTCTTTGGGTGTCTCTCCCTCACTGTGGGTTTGGGTGGGGGACCCCCCAACTCATATGCCACAGGGGCCAGACAGGAAACCACACTTGAGGCTGGCAGGAGGGGACCATGGCAAACTGGGGTCTCCATTGCTGTGGGAGATGGCAGATGGGAACGATGGCTCAATACTGCCAGAAATTCTCAATTTTCATAAAAAGCAGAAAATTGAGAATGGTTTTTTTAAACGTGAAATTCTCTTACTTAAAATAATGGTCATTTATTCTCACTTCAACCCACAGCAAGACACGCCCCACCAGGCCTGCCCCAGAGAGAACACATTGCCAGCTACGAGGTGCAAAGAAGCCGACTTTAGGAGGGAGGGGTAGGGCTGACGACTGACAAGGACCCTCAGTTGGGGATGTTTCTTCTTAGGTGCTGGCCGGATATTTATTTTTCATCGTGGTCACACTGCAGCTTTGCAAACCTTTCCTGTGTTTGTGGTGTTTACCTCTTTAGGAGCCCTGAGTCTCAAGTAACAAGCTCAAGCTTTACTTTCCCAGCCTCCCTTGCAGCGGGGGCAGTGAACACGTGATCGGGCTTGCCCATTCAGGTGTGTCTGCTGCAGACCTCCCTCGGGATGGGAGCCAGGGATGCAGGTTAGGAGGCAGAGAACTCCAGGAGGCTGGTGAGGGTGACATCAGAGCATTTCAGAAACTGTACCCCTCCAAGCCTGGTTTATAGAGATTCTTGAGCTGCAGAAGATCTTGAATCAAATGCTTTTCTAACAAAAGTGGCTCTTTGGTTTGCATTTGAGATTCCTGACTGACACAGGTGCTTTGAAGCCAGGCAGGGTGGACAGTCACTTAGCATGCAGATTAAGACTCAAAATCATCTTTAATTACTAGCCCCATCCCAGGACTTGGTGGCTCAGACAGTAAAGAATCCGCCTGCAATGCAGGAGACCCAGGTTTGATCCCTGGGTTGGGAAGATCCCCTGGAGAAGGGAATGGCAACCCACTCCAGTATTTTTACCTGGGAAATTTCATGGACAGAGGAACCTGGTGGGCTACAGTCCATGAGGTTGCAAAGAGTTGGACACCACTGAGGGACTAACACACACCATCCCACTCTTTATGTAGAGCTGACCAGCTAGGGTGATGGCAAAGTGGGAACCAAGTGAGAGGGCACAAGAGGAGTGTGTCTGTGTGGGGTTTTCTCTCTGCTGGGGCCCTTGGAATAAAATCTGTGTTGTAATGCAGATCTGATGGCCAGGCGTGAGCACTGGCTCTTGAGGGAAAAACAGGGGGGTTTAAGACAAAAACCTGCCTCGTGTTCTCCAGTTGTACGTGACTCTAAAGAGGCAGTCACAGCTGGATGTCCTCCCGGCCGATTCCATGATTGAATGCCTGGGAGGCCCATGCACACTCAGTAGGCTGGCTGACACTGAATCTCTCACTGACTGGTTTCCACTTTGGGTGCTGGTTAATAAAGAGACAGCCTGCTGGAGGCCCCCATGTTTGGTGGGTGGCTGGTTTCACTTTCAGGGTGAGTTAGACACAGCCCGTTGTGAGTCCTCCCACTGCACAGAGTCACAAACCCACCCTGAGTTGTCTGAACCAGATCAGCGCACGCTCTGTTTACCAATTCCTCCTTCCCTGGGGAAGGCCTGCACCCCCTCATCCCTACCCGGAGGGAGTTTCTACCACGTGCCAGGGGTTCTGGGCAGGGGCCAGGGCATGTGTGAGGGTGGCAGGGAGCCTCAAGCACTGGCTGACCCCTTTCCACCTTCACGCGCCTCCTCACACTCTGCCCAGCAGTCAAACCACCAACACCCCCTCCCAACACCGGGCCGGAGCTGAGAACACACGTATCTTCTCTACGATTCCACTTCATTTCAGTCCTGTCCCTCCTCCCAGGCCAGGGCGCCTTCCAGGGGACACAGGCTGGGAATCTAGGGACCTGGGTTTGAGTCCCAGCAGTGCCCCAACCCCTGAGTCACATGTCCTTCCTGGCGGTAATCACCATTCTGGGGCTGCAGACCACAGGAACAGGCTGTGGCTAACTCTGGCGACACAGAAATGAAAGGATCTGGAGTGGTTCCTAAGACCAAGACCTCAGGGGAGCAGATTCCAGACCAGCTGCAGGGACCTGGCTGCAAAGATGCCTTCAAGGCACCAAACTCCAGCTGTTTCCTGGCCTCATTCCACTTCTCTTCAAAGAGTACCATTGGCTATGATGAGGTCAAATGGCCACCCCTTGGCTGGAGAGGCTGGATGGGGTACTTTTATTGACAGCTTGACCATGATGTCATCTAATGCAGAAGGTTAATCTCCAAAGACAAATGAATGATGTTACCAGAAATAGGGGGCCAGATGATGCTGAATAAGCAAGAACCAAAAGGGCCAGACCACTTCTCTTTGGGCCCAGCCTCCCAGCCCTACAAGGACAGGATCAGGTCAGACGAATTCTTCCAGGAAAGGCATCCTCTGATTGAAGGAATCTGAACTGGGCACCTTGCTTCCCTGCTGGGGTGGGGTGCATGGGGGTGTGGGGGGAGCCATGGGGTGGTGGGAGAGGCTCTTCTCAGCCCTCAGAGTGGGCTCCTGGCATGAGGGTGCATTGCACACCCACCCTGAAGCCTCCCTATTTAAGAGAGAACCAGACAGGGTCAGGGCAGCTGCCTGAGTGGGAAGGAGGGAAGCTTACCTCCTCCCCAACATGGAGCTTAAACCGGTGACCTTGATCTCATGGGCCCCGGGGAGCTCATGAGCTAACCTGAAAGCAGCAAAGGATGAAGGACCCCAGGCTGCATCACCCTCTCTCAGGGTAAGGCCGGAGGAACGCTGTGACTAGGCTTGTTCCTCGGGGCCTGGAGCCGGGAAATAACCTAAATTGCATCTCGGTCAGCAACTGGCTGTACCCGCCAGGAGGGCCTCGCCTGCTCCTGACTGAGGAAGGTGATTTATATACCCACTTTTCATGGGTCACCATATGGCATCCTCTGGAAACAACCCTATTAGGTAGAAAACAAAGACCGTGGGATGAGGGTGCAAAGGGAGGGGTAGGTCTCAAAGGCAGAGCTGAGTCAGATGCTCAACCATCCAGGCCCCCAGCACAGAGTTCTTTGTCTACAACCTCTTCACTCTCCCATCCCCCAACCTCCACCTCTTCAGAAGCACCCAGGAACCCCAGCCTCACCACTGTCCAAGCCAGGACTCAGGGACCAACCAGGCCTGGCCAGTGCACCAGAACCCCAGGTGGGGTGGGGGTGGGGGGTCTGGGCAGAGCAAGGAATGGACCAAAAGGCACTTCTATCAAGAGGATGTGGCCGAGGGCTTCGGGCCTGCGGTTCCAGCCAGAGCGCTGCTGGCCCCTGGCTGAAGTCACCTGTGCCCTTCCTGCAGGAAGCAGGGGGCGGCAGGAGCAGAGGGGGCAGGGGAAGCTGCAAGGTGTGTGGTTTAGACTGTGAAGCACACACCAGCGTGAGCCCGGACACTCGAGCGAGTGGGCTTGGTGAGCTGCTTCTGCAGCCAGGCCCTCTTCCTGTGTCTCTCTTCTCAGCTCTGTCCTGAAACCTGCCCACCAACACCTGTCCCTCCTCAGCGCCCCAAGCACAGACCACCAAGAAGGTTCAGAACAGCCCACCTCAGACAGCAGAGGTGCCAGCATCACCAAGGCTCCAGACAGCAGAGCACCGAGAAAGTGCACTGAAAGAGGCCAGAAAGCTCTCAAAGCCTTCCCTGAAAGGTACCAAGTACCAGTGCTGACGACACTGCCCCAGTCCCTACCATGCTCCAGGCCCTGTTCTTAGTTTACGGGTGTTAATTCCTGAATATGCCAAGTATGGTTTGAGGTCCAACAGCACCAGCATCCTCAGGTGCTTGTCAGAAACATGGTATCTCCGGCCCCACCCCAGACTGAATCTGAATCTGCATCCTAACCAGGTTCCCGGTGATTTCTGCACACATGGGAGTTTGAAAAGTATCATATTAACTCATTTAATGCTGACAACAGCACTTGGTACCTCAGACAGTAAAGAATCCGCCTGCAATGCAGGAGAACCAGGTTCAATCCCCGGGTTGGAAAAACCTCCTGGAGAAGGGAATGGCTACCCACTCCAGTATTCTTGCCTGGAGAATTCCATGGACAGAGGAGCCTGGTGGGCTACAGTCCATGGGGTCACAAAGAGTCAGACATGACTGAGCAACTAACACTTTCAGGTAGGTATTCTTATGATCCTCTTCTACAGATGAGGAAACTAAGGCACAGGTTAAATAGCTTGCCCGTGGCCACACAGCAGGGTTAGTGCCAGGGCTGGGATTTGAACCCAGGCCATCTGGCTCCAGAGGACACACTTCTCACTGCTGGGAGGCCACTGCCTTCAGAATGAGAGGACCATGGGGATTCCAGTCACTGCTGGCCATTCGGAGCCTGTTCTATCTGTGCTGCCCTACCTTCCAGAACCCACTCCAGCCTTCCCACTATTTTTCTGCCCCCCGCCTGTCTAGGGAGTCTGAATCATGGTTTTCTCAGGCACAGAAGGTAAGAACACCCACCAATTGCATGGACCATTCGTCAAGCATGTGTCATCCTGGGAGTTACGATCCCTACAAAAGATGCTCAGGATTCAAGTCTGCCTCAGGGAGTCCAGGGCCTAATAGAAGAGACAGAAGACAGGAATGGTCACATGGGTGAATATAACTTTATCTGGAGGTGTTCAGACACTCCCTGCGTGGCTACCTCTTCAGGGCAGACTGCAGGGAGGAGGAAGCTTTGAGCCAGACCTTGAAGGCTGAAATGTCTAACACAGGACGAGGGTCAGAGACCAGCTTGAGTGAAGGGGCAGAGGGGGGGGTAGATACAGGTGTAAAGCGGCCTGTGTGGCTGAAGCAGGTGCATGGAGCTTAGCTTAAAGCATCCCCCCGTCCAACCCTCAACTGATGCCCAGCTCCCCTCCACAGAATCTCACCCAGAGTGCCCAGACTCCCTTGAATGCCCCCTGTGATGAGGAGACTACTCCTTCCCATAGCAGGAAGCCCAGGCCATCTCTGGTTTGCCCATAGATGTGTTCATTCCAGCCAGCACACCTGTGTACAGGTAGATGTCCTTCAAGCACACCTGAGCCACACAGATCCAGCCAGTCCTGCTGCTACCTGGGGAGTAAGAGATGCCTAAATGCCCAAGACTTCTGCTGTACCAGACAGGCCCCCACCCCTAGAGCCTTGAAGTCCTGGCTCAGTGGGACACCCCACCAGAGTATTGGCCAGCACAGGAAAGGGGCCCTTAGCATCTGGACTCCACTCTGCTTGGAAGAACCCTGAGGCTGGCATGTCCACGTACACAGCAGGGAGCCCCTCTGGATGGTGGTCTTTCCTGAAGGCACAGAGCATGTGAATGTAATAAATACAGCCTGCTTGTCCTGGGCTGGAGTGATGCTGACATGCAGTCCACCTACAATGCCATTTAACACCCATTGCAGCCACAGGACCTCCCTCTACCATGACTACCACTAGACAGGAGGACACCCAGGGCTCCCTCGTAATCGGGATCTGAGCGCAGCTCGGCGACCTTAGAGTTGAGTTCTGAGCACCCACACAAGACTCCTTCCCTCCTTCCCCTCATTGCCCACCTCCTCCACACTTGCCTCAGTACTTTGCACACAAAGGGCACTCAGTAATTGCTTTAGAACACTTGAGTTAAGGGACTTCCCTGATGGCTCAGCGATTAAGAACCTGCCTGGCCATACAGGAGATGGGGGTTCCATCCCACACGCCAGAAGCCTGCGTACGGCATGGGCCACAAGGAAAGATCCCACGTGAAGCAGCAAAGATCCTGCATGCCGCAACTAAGACCCCACAGAAGTGAACTAACAAATAAATATTAAAATTAAAAAAAAAAAAAAAAAAAGGAACACGGAGTTATGGGCCCAGAAGTTGCCACCAGGGGGCGATGTGTGCTGCTCCTCCACACTGGAGGGAAGTGAGATGAAGGCAAGGAGAGTGGCCCAAAGTGGACAGTGACTGTTTCTGCCCTGGAGGTGTCCACAGGACAAGATGGGGAAGCAAGCAGGGCCCATCAATTCCAGGCAGGCAGCATGAGAGGAACCTAAGGAAAGAGAAAGCCAAGAGAATGACCCACAAGGGATCTTGGAGACTCTCAGATCTATCCTCTCCCTGTAGAGATGATGAGTCTGGGCCCAGAGAGGGGCAGATATCAGCTTTGGGTTACACAGTAGGATGGAGGTTTAAACCCTGCCCTCCAGCCTCCCAGAATGCTTCGTCCCACTGAACCCTCAGATACAGAGAAGGAAGCTTAACTCAACAGATTCTTCACCTTCCTCTAGTTGGTACAGATTAGAAATGGGTTCCCGAGACAGCCCCAGGCCCCAGCCCTCTATTCCTCCTGTATCTCTTTCCCAAACACCTCCATCTCCAACCCTAACTACCCAAGGACTCACAGTCCTGCAGTTCTTGCTCTGACCCACCTCCTCAGCCCTCTATATCCCTTATTCTGCTCATCTGGCCATCATTCTGTCCCCCATGTACCACTGCCAAGCCTTCAGGCGCAGCTGCTGTCCTCTTAGAATGAAAATCAGATAACATCCTGTCCTTGCTTGAACTACCCACCGCCCAACAAAGGCTTCCCGCTGCACTTATGATACAACCTCACCTGCTCACCCTGTAAGTCTCAGCCCTGCCACCCCTGTCCCTGCCTCCCCGTCAGCCCTTGGAGGGCTCTAAGCTCAAACCTGCCCGATCCTTACCATGCTCCCTCTGAGCTCCTACTACAGTCTTCCCAGACCAGCCTCACCCCATCTAAAGCTGACAAGTGCCTGTTAAGTCCTGGCACCCACCTGTCTCCCCAGAGCACTTGCTCTCATTTGTAATTGGTTGGACACTGGGGAAGGATTTGCTTGGGATCTGTCCTCCTGGCTGGACTGTGACTCCTCAAGATCATAGGTCAAGTCCATGGAGTCCCACGGCTTCTCTGGCAACTAAAGCCCTTTGTGACTCAGGAAAGGTGCTCAGATTGTAGTTGTTGAAAGAACTGATGGATGGAGGTGATAGCTTATGGTGAGCAGTCTCAGATTTGTGATCTCTGAAGGAGAGGATTTCGCTTCAGGACTGAAGACATGGCTCCAGTCACTCAGAGCTTTGCAAAAGCTTCATTACAGTGAAAAAGGGATGGAGAAAGCTTCTGACATAGACATCAGAAGGAGGCAGGGAGCGCCCCACTCACTAGTTGGGATGGGGCTTTATATACTTTATCAATTGGTTACTAACAATAGATTAAAAGAATGTTTCAAGGTTTTAAAAGTCTTACTAGACCCACTCCCATAACATACATTTTAGGATAACAGGATTAGCCAGAAGGTTCTTGTTAAAAAGGAGAAACATGTCCTTGAGCAAGATATATTGTTGTTATATAATCATTAGTACAGAGCTTAAGGAAAAACATATCCTTCAGTAAGTTGAGTTGTTTTGTTGTGTAATCATTAGCTCTGGGCTTAAAGAAAGTTAGTATTAGGCAAAATAGATCATTGCCATAACAACTCAGAGCTTAAGAAAAAAAAAGTCTTACGTAACTAAGATGAAAGAATGTAGAAAAAAACATTTGTCCCTTTCTCCTCCTTGAGGGCCCCAGACTCATTATCAACCTACCTAAGAATAGTTCTCTCAGAGGGATGGATGGATGAGGGATGTTGTTATTGTTCAGTCGCTAAGTCATATTGAACTCTTTGCAACCCCATGGACTGCAACACACCAAGCTTCCCTGTCCTTCACTGTCTCCTGGAGTTTGCTCAAATTCATGTCCATTGAGTCGGTAATGCTATCCAACCTTCTCATCCTCTGCCGCCCACTTCTCCTCCTGCCCTCAATCTTTCCCAGCATTGGGATCCTTACCAATGAGTTAGCGCTTTGCGTCAGGTGGCCAAAGTATTGGATCTTCAGCATCAGTCCTTCCAATGAATACTGAGGGTTGATTTCCTTCAGGATGACTGGTTGTGATCTCCTTGCAGTCCAAGGAACTCTCAAGAGTTTTCTCCTGAACCACAGTCTCAAAGCATCAATTCTTTGGCACAAAGCCTTCTTTATGGTCCAACTCTCACATCCGTACATGACCACCGGTAAAACCATAGTTTTGACCATACGAACCTTTGTTGGCAAAGTGATGTCTCTGCTTTTTAATACACTGTCTAGGTTTGTCATATCTTTTCTTCCAAGGACCAAGTGTCTTAATTTCATGGCTGCAGTCACCTTCCACAGTGATTTTGGAGCTCAAGAAAATAAAATCTGTCATTGCTTCCACTTTTTCCCCTTCTATTTACCATGAAGTGATGCTATTGGATGCTATGGTCTTAAATTTTTTGAACATTGAATTTAATGTCAGGTTTTTCACTGGAGGATGGAGGGATAGATGGATGGATTGAGACAAGGATGAAGGATGAAATGAAGGAAGGTCTTGGCAATGGGTAGAGAAAGGGTCTATTCATCCATTTATCAATCTAAAGTGATTTACTGAGTACCTACAGCCAGCACGTGCTGAGCACTGTGGGAGTTACAGAATGCATGGGACTTGAAATCTGTCTAACTCAAGGAAGCATCTCTTAGTATGGGAGTAGTGCAAATATGCAAATAACAACAGAGTGTGTCAGTACAATAACCATTGGGCTAAATTTTCACAACAGTCCTAATATCAAATGATAACAGTAAATACTAATGTTTGATTCTGAATCTTTCAAGGTTTTATCTAAATAAAGTAGCAATGAAGGAAAAAAATCATTTTTCAGACTATATAGGCAATTTTGTCTTTAGAAAATGTGGTCACAATAAGTATAAAATGCATAGAGTAGGCCAGTTCAAATAAAACATATGCAGAGAGAAAAAAAACAGATCCTTGCTTGACTGAGCCAAGAAGGGAAGACCTTCTAGATACCTTCTAGACCTTCTAGATATGCCCTTAACCTTCCAAAATTCTATACTTGTACTCATTCAATCAACAAATTTTTATTGAGTACCTACTATGTAGCAGCTCTCTTCTAGGTTCCTGGACTATAACAGTATAGAGCTTATAGTCTGGTGGGAGTGGGGGTCAGGGGAGACAATAGCAGTGGGTGGGCAGAGAAGTAAATGCACTAGCCAAGTAAATTCCATAAGGAGGGGCCTCCCTGGTGGCTCAGAGGTAAAGAATCCACCTGCAAATTCAGGAGACACAGGTTCGATCTCTGGTCCTGTGAGATCCCATATGTCTCAGAGCAACAAAAAGAAATCAAAAGTTTGAGGTTTCAGGTTGGAGAGAGTGGAAAGAATCTCACTGGCCCCAGACTAACTCACAAGCCCACTGGCAAGTCCCACCCCCTCCCTAAGCCCCTGCTCCCATTTAAAACACACCCACGTTACCACCCTGCAGGTCACATCCAGTGAGTTAATGATGGTCAAAGGGGGCCATACCCACACTCCAAGGCTGCCCCCAGTCCTTTCCTCCTGCCCAGGCTGCATCCTCATCTCAGCTCCCCATCAGTACCTGTAGAGACCGTCCTGAAGGCCAGGGGCTGGCTCCAGTGGCTCCAAAACTCATGGATGCCTAGCTGGAGTTTGGCCCACACTTGAAGCTCATATTCCATGCCTGGAGCGAGATTCTCCAGGGAGATCCATCGCTGGTTCTGCCTGAGGGTCAGCAGTGGGGCATCCTGGGGCAAAGACAGGGCTGTCAGATGAGAGGGGTCTGCACTGCCCCCTCACTTCCTGTGGCAGGGCTGGCTGAGCATATGAGCAGAGCAGCGCCTTCCTTTATGCCTTCCAGCCATCGACCCTGCACTGTCCCCCCTCCTACAGAAAGGCTCCCTAACTAGCCACTTGCAGGGGTCCCAAGAATCAGGATCTTTCTGAATCCCTCCCCCTCACTCAACTCCAGTATCCAAAGCCATCTGTCAATCAGCTGGTTTTACCTCCAGAACCTATTCTGGACCCTTCCCTCTTCCCTCCACTCCTTCCTCCTCCAGATCTGGGCTCCCACAACCTCTGAGCCCCGTCCAAGGTCTCCCTCCTTCCCTGCGTCCTGCACCCCTGTGCTCTACTGCCGTCTCTTCTCTGCTCAGCCAGAAAGAGGGGCTTCCCACAGACTTCTCCCTGCTTGGCGTCACACTTTTTGCCTTTTTTCCAGCACGCCAGACACACAGACCGTGTCTTGCCTTTGCGATGGTTTTTCCCTCTACCTGGAAGACCCTCCCTAGATCCTCAAAGGCTCAACTCCTGCTTAAGCCCCAGATCTCAGAAAGGCCTGGTCACTTGAGTCTGAAAGAGCCTGGCCCAGCCCTTCTCAACTGTGTTATCACAATGAAATTTCATGCGAGTATGTAAAACCATCGCAGAGTCTGCTCCTATCCCCCATGTGAGTTTCCTCAGAGGCAGCTTGCCAGACTCTCCTGCCATTCTCTCACCAGCATCCAGCACATAGTTGGTACTCAGTAATGTTTGTTGAGTGAGTGAGCAAATAAAGGAATGGGTAAGTGAATGAGTGGTGGCTCTGCAGTAAATAATTTGCCGCATGCAGGAGACCTGGGTTGAATCCCTAGGTCAGGAAGATCGCTGAAGAAGGGAATGGCAACCCACTCCAGTATTCCTACCTTGAGAATCCTGTGGACAGAGGAGCCTGGCAGGCTACAGTCCCTGGGGTCACAAAGCATCAGACATGACTGAGTGACTAACACACTAGGTGAAAGAGTAAGCAATCAACCCCCATGGACATGGACCACACTGGATTTGAAGAGGGAAGGGTGGCTGCCCAGGGCCTCTGGAATCTTCAGAGGGGGAGTCACCTGCCTCTTGGCTTTGTAAATCTTGCCTTGAATGCAATACCAGCTGGACCCTTGGGGTGTCAGGGGACCCCAGAGGGAGAGGGTGGGGGCAGGCAGTTCCAAGGAGCAGCAGGGGTTGATTAGGGGTTTCTGCGGTTTTGCTGAGATGAAGGATGGACAGGGTGACCAGGACAGGGAGGAGTCAGGGACGGTGGGACAGAACCAGGTACTCACCTCCCAGCTGTGGTCGGCGCACCTTAACCGGGCCTCGAACTCCACGTCATTTTGGATGTAGTGGGATACCTGGGAGACGGTCCAGGATATATTGCACCTATGGGTCTCTATATGGACAACTTGGAGTGAGTGAGGTGGAATCAGACGAACTGGAGACAGGAGAGAGACAAAGGCAGAGAGAACAAGCTCGGGGGATGCCACACGCTGATGCTGAGATGAGAAAGCCAAGCCGAGCTCCCACCTCCACCTTTGTACCTGCTGTTCCTCCCTCCTGGTGTTCTCTTCTCCTGGGGATCAGCAGGTCTCTGCTCAAATATCACCCATTCAGAGAAGCCTGCTCCACCCGCCCACCACTCTCTGTCCCCCTCGCTTGTTTCATTTTTCTACCTAGTACTTATCATCTGACATATTAAATACCTACTTCTGATTCTTTATTTGTTTTCTGTCTGCCCCACCAGACTGAGCTCTCTGAGGGCAAGAAATTGATTTTCTCGAGTATCCTTGGTGCCTGGAACTTTATCCAGGACGTGGTGGGCACTTGATTAGATATCTGTGGAATGAATGAATCAAGGTAGTCTTTCTCTGCACTCAGATTTGATCAAAGAGATTTACCTGGATCATCTCATTTATTTAATTTAATTCTACTTCATCACTCTTATATGATTAAAGATTCTATGATTCTGAAATTCAATTGGTCTTAATTTTTATACTTCTGAGACTCTGTAGAACTGCACAAATAATAATTAGCAAATGTTTTTTGAGCAAGTGCTAAGCAATTTCTGTATCTTGACTTATAGACTCCTACAGCAACCATGCTTTTGGTGTTGTTTAGTTGCTAAGTTGTGTCTGACTCTTTTTGACCCCATGGACTGTAGCCCACTAGGCTCCTCTGTCAGTGGAATGTCCCAGACAAGAAAACTGAAGTGGATTGCCATTTCCTTCTTTGGGGATTTTCCTGACCCAGGGATCGAACCTGCATCTGCTGCATTGCAGGTGGATTCTTTACTGCTGCACCACCACAGAAGCCCTACAGCAACCACAGGCAGCAGGTAACTGGTTATCCCCACTTTACAGAAGAGGAAACTGAGGCTCAGACATGTTAAATGACCTGCTAGTCAGATTACACTCAGTTAATGCAGGATTGCATTTAGAACCCTGGATCTCACTCTCTGCTTCCATCTCTTCCCTAGACAAGACTTCCAAGGTTGGAGAGGGAGAGGGATAGGCTGGAGGTGGGGGAGGGCACTCAGTCATTCAGTAAACTTTCCCCCAGCACCACCCAGATCAGCCCTGATGCTGAGTATTCAGAACAGAGATGTAAGGATGGCAGAAGCTCTGCCCTCAGGGAAACTCACAGCCCAATGAGGGAGACAGACCCATGATCAGGCAGCAAAGACCCAGGGCATAAACATCCTGAAAGAGGAGGTACCAAGGGTTCCAGGAGTCTAGGAAGACCTCCTGGAGGAGGTGACTTCTCACTGAACTTGATGGGTGAGTGGCAATTATGGGGGTGACAAGAGCCTTCCAAGCAGGCTGAGACTACTTGGTGTGCAAGGGCTTAGAGGCATGGAAGGGCAAGTTGAGCCTGGAGAGCTGGCCCTTGGTGTGGCAGGAACATAAGCCACAAGAGGAGGCATGCTGGAGAAGGAAGCCAGGCCAAGTGGCCTTGAATACCAGGGTAAGTGTCCGGGACTTCATCCCAAGTTCGGGGGCAATGAGTTGGAAGCTGATAGGGGTGTGGAAGCTGATGGGCAGAGACTAGTGCTGGGTGATCCCAGAGGGGAAGACAGGGAGGGAAGCGCCCACTCTTCCCACCCCACGCCAGCTCCACCCTGGAGTCCTCACTCACTGTAATCAAAGGGCTTGATATCCCGGGTCATCATCCTTCTCCACTTCCCACCTTCAGAGCACATCACCGTCAATTTCACGACGTCCACTATGGTCAGTTTCTGAACCTGCAAGGGAAGGAGGCTGGGGATGTAACTGCCAGTAGCTGGTATGGGGACAGAGAGGCTGCTGGGATGTGGATGGCAAGGGAAACCATGGCTGTAATGAACTGGATTCCTTCCCTGAGATCCTCCATCTAAGGCACGGCTCAGCAAACTTTATGAAAAGGGTCAGATAGTTAATATTTTTGATGCTGCAGGTCATCTCTGTCCCAAGTATTCAACTTTGCCATTGTCGTCCTGCAAAAGCAGCCATAAAAAAAACAACAGAGCAAATAGGTGTGGCTGTGTGCCAATAAAACTTTATTTACAAAAAGCAGACAGTCGGCAGGAGCAGAGATGAGTGGGTGACACCTCATGAACCTCAGATCCCTCCACCCCTGGGTCAGTCATCTGCTCTCCCTGGATGCTGCCTCCTTCCTCCTGCCTCCCCAGCCCAGGAAGCCCACTCTGTCACAGCCCTGATCACTAGGTGTGCTGGCACTTCCACCAGAAAGATGTTCCTCTGCACCCATCGCCGCCCTGGCTGCCCCTCTCAGCTCTGGCTACTCACTTCTGGAGAATGTCCTAGGACCAGGTTGCATGCCCAGGATCCCAGCTTCACTGGTTGCAGCTCACAGGTGTGGTTCCACTATTTTGTAGGAAAAAGCACCTCTCTTTGAAGAAAAAGAGGGATCCCCTCAGAGTTGGCCTCAGGAGGGTCCCCATGCAGCATTACTGATCTGAGCCTGGGCTTTATGCCAACCCCATTTGCTCCGCTTCCCTTTGTGAGCATCTCTCCCTCCCAGTCAAGCCCCAAAGCAGTGAAAGTGATCCAGAAACAAATCTGTTCAGGGCTCATGGCCCTTCCCACCTAAAGCCCTTCAAATTCTCCCCATAGGGCTGAGGATGTAGACGATCCTTGATGGGCCCTTCAGAGCCCCTTAGAATCACCACCCACCTGGGAGCTGACGTCAAAGCTGCCCTGCTGGCTGCTACCAGCAGGATGTTTGGATCAGTGACCCTTCACTGGTTCCTTCCCAGCCAGCAGGTTCTCCCAGCCCCTCCCCAGTCCCCTGTCCCCACAGCTGCCCTAGGCATCTCACAAAATCCCAGGTTACTCAAAAACTTTGGGGAGTCCCATTCAGTCCTCCTTGCCTCTAACATCGAGTCCATCCTCGGCATATCAGGCGAGCAGCCCCGTGTCCCCAAACTACCTAGTCTGGTTCATACCCAGCCCTGCAACTGCAGCCCGGATTGCACACCCCACTGCTACTCAGGCCCCAGGAGTCTGAATATCCGACCCTCAGTTCTTCCAGACTCCTGTGACACCAGCAGTCTGTGGGTCTTATTAGTCCAAAATTCTCAAAGTGCAGAGTTCTTGAAGTCTGAGAGCTGTTAGTAGGATTTCAAGAGTGTAAAGTTCAGGATAATAAGATTTCCATGCCCTGCGGTTCTGTGCATTTGCCCGTCAACCCCACACACACCTCTTAGGCTGATGGCTGTGCGAGTAGCAGGTGGTGGCCTGCAGGCCCTCTTTGTGGCTCCAGACACAGAAGACATTGGCTCTCGAGTTATAGAAGCATGTGATGTTGGAAGATGCCGTGAAGATGCAGCATGTGGGGCTGGCTGTAGGGCACCCATGGCCTTCAAGGGTTTGCCCACCACTCCTGTCCCTACCAGGTGAGGAGATGCTCAATCCTGGTGGGCAGAGAAAGGGTTAGTGGGTCCATTTCAGAGAGGACAAAACTGAGTCCCAAAGCCTGCAAGGACCCCCAGACTGTTCGAGGCAGGACAGGGAGAAGAAGACATTGTCTTCCTGGGGTTTGGAGAGGCCTGTGGGTACAGTCTAGACAGGGTGGTTGAGGGAGAAGGTAGATAACTGGTCTCTGGTCCCATTGGCCCCCTCCCCAACCTCCTGCCCCTGCTGATGGAGCTTCTGCCAAATATCAGGGGTCTCAGAACAAGTTCTAGAAGGGCCTCGGCCTCCCTCCTGAGAGAAAGCCCAGCTCTCCAGATGCCATGGTCCTCATTGTTCACTGATGTAGATACCTGAGGGATGGCCAGGGGCAGGAGGACGATGAGGAGGGACAGATAGCAGGGCAGAGCCGGAGCCGCCATCACATCCATGGGTGGGGGCTGGGGAAGGGACCTCTGGATGGAGGAAGAAGGGAAGAGAGCATGAGTGAGCACCCAGCCACCTCCTCCCCCACCCAAGAGACAGGCTGGGCTCTGTCTTCCCAAGGTGCACCCATCAGCTCCCCACCACACCAGCCTCAGGGCCTTCGCACCTGCTGATTCTGAAACCATTTACCTCAGATTGGGACTCAAACCCACATGACCAGGACTCGAACCCAGTCAAAATCCCCGGTACCTGTGTTTAGGACCTAATGAAGCTCAGGTTCTTGATGTCACAAGAATGAGTGTAGGCTGTCTCAGAAGGTGAGTGCAGACAGGAAGTGTGGTGTGGTTAGTTTTTATAGACTGGGTAATTTCATATGTAAATAAGTGGGAGGATTATTCCAACCATTTTTGGGAAGGAGTGGAGGTTTCCAGGAACTGGGCCACAGCCCACTCCTTGGTCTTTTGCCTCTGGGTATGTCATTTAGCTTGCTGATTGAAGATCAAGGTCTAATCAAGACCATTTATCTGCCATCTTGGACCCATTTGATTCTAATCAGTTTATGTTGTGTCCTTGGGCTATGTCAAAGTTGTGCCCTGCCCCTTTCCCTCCTGTTGCAGTCCCTCTGCCCCACACATGCTCTTTCCTTTCTTTTGGAGATTCAGGGCCCCATGTTATCATTGCCCAAAGGACTCTCTGAGTGGGCCCTACTCTTGTTGAAAACTTGGGGAAAATAAGGCCCAGAAGGAGGGAAGACCTGCTTACATCCACATAAAGAGTCCAGCACTGAGATGGAATTAGAGCTCACAGACCCACGGTTAGATCCCTGGGTCAGGAAGATCCCCTGGAGAAGGAAATGACAACCCAAATCAGTATTTTTGCCTGGAAAATTCCATGGACAGAGGAGCCTGGCAGGTTACAGTCCATTGGGTCACAAATAGTTGGCCACAAGTGAGTGACTGAACACATCCTCTCTACCTGGCTGCTCACTCACCCACACCAAAACCATTTGTCAAGACGTTTTGAAACCATTAACCTCAGATTAGGACTTGAACCCACGTGGCCAGGACTGGAACCCAGCCAAAACCCAAGTTGGGACTTGAACTCACAATCTTAATTAGAATCACTCACCTGATGTCTGGACTTACTGAGGCTCAGGTTCTCTGTGTCTCATCACAGAAAAAATTCAGTGAGAGACAAAGTGATAGGTGTGAAGTGGATTTATTCAGACTCGGAGACACGCACACTCCACAGACAGGGTATCAGCCACTGTAAAGTGCCAATGAAATGTGGCCTGGTTAGTGTTTATAGACTGGGTAATTTCATATGCTAATGAGTGGGAGGATTATTCCAACTATTTTTGGGAAAGGGTGGAGATTTCCAGGAATTGGGCCACCACCCACTCCTTGCTCTTTTGACAGTGCCTTGGAACTGTCAGGGGTCTCTTGTTATGTCATTTAGCTTGCTGATTGAGGATCACTTCAGTTCAGTTCAGTTCAGTCACTCAGTCGTGTCTGACTCTTTGCGACCCCATGAATCACACACGCCAGGCCTCCCTGTCCATCACCAGCTCCTGGTGTTTAGCCAAACTCATGTCCATTGAGTCGGTGATGCCATCCAGCCATCTCATCCTCTGTCGTCCCCTTCTCCTCCTGCCCCCAATCCTTCCCAGCATCAGGATCGTTTCCAATGAGTCAACTCTTCGCATCAGGTGGCCAAAGTATTGGAGTTTCAGCTTCAACATCAGTCCTTCCAATGAACACCCAGGACTGATTTCCTTTAGGATGGACTGGTTGGATCTCCTTGCAGCCCAAGGGACTCTCAAGAGTCTTCTCCAACACCACAGTTCAAAAGCATCAATTCTGCGGCGCTCAGCTTTCTTCACAGTCCAACTCTCACATCCATACATGACCACTGGAAAAGCCATAGCCTTGACTAGACGGACTTTTGGTGCCAAAGTAATGTCTCTGCTTTTTAATATGCTATCTAGGTTGGTCATAACTTTCCTTCCAAGGAGTAAGCGTCTTTTAATTTCATGGCTGCAATCACCATCTGCAGGGATTTTGGAGCCCAAAAAAATAAAGTCTGATACTGTTTCCACTGTTTCCCCATCTATTTCCCATGAAGTGATGGGACCAGATGCCATGATCTGGTGGGATCATGATGGTGGGATTGAAGAGAGAATTCATAGGGCCTGGACTCCATCTTAGGCCTGTTAATGCTGATCATGCTCGGCCACCTCTCTAATGGAATCTAAACTCTGTGCTTAGTGTCTGTGGAAACGACAATAAAAGGATGACTCCCTCTGGACAGGGGAACCTTGAAGATTGTATCCAGGTTCAGTTCAGTTCAGTTGCTCAGTCATGTCTGACTCTTTTCGACCCGATGAATTGCAGCACGCCAGGCCTCCCTGTCCATCACCAACTCTCGGAGTTTACCCAAACTCATGTCCATTGAGTCCGTGATGCCATCCAACCATCTCATCCTCTGTCGTCCCCTTCTCCTCCTGCCCCCAATCCTTCCCAGCACTAGGGTCTTTTCCAATGAGTCAGCTCTTCACATCAGGTGGCCAAAGTATTGGAGTTTCAGCTTCAACATCAGTCCTTCCAATGAACACCCAGGACTGATCTCCTTTAGGATGGACTGGTTGGATCTTCTTGCAGTCCAAGGGACTCTCAAGAGTCTTCTCCAACACCACAGTTCAAAAGCATCAATTCTGCAGTGCTCAGCTTTCTTCACAGTCCAACTCTCACATCCATACATGACCACTGGAAAAGCCATAGCCTTGACTAGACGGACCTTTGTTGCCAAAATAGTGTCTCTGCTTTTAAATACGCTATCTAGGTTGGTCATAACCTTCCTTCCAAGGAGTAAGCGTCTTTTAATTTCATGGCTGCAATCACCATCAGCAGTGATTTTGGAGCCAAAAAAAATAAAGTCTGACACTGTTTCCATTGTTTCCCCATCTATTTCCCATGAAGTGATGGCACGAGATGCCATGATCTTAGTTTTCTGAACATTGAGCTTTAAGCCAACTTCTTCACTCTCTTCTTTCACTTTCATCAAGAGGCTCTTTATTTCTTCTTCGCTTTCTGCCATAAGAGTGGTGTCATCTGCTATCTGAGGTTATTGATATTTCTCCCGGCAATCTTGATTCCAGCTTGTGCTTCATCCAGTCCAGCATTTCTCATGATGTACTCTGCATATAAGGTAAATAAGCAGGGTGACAATATACAGCCTTGACGTACTCCTTTTCCTATTTGGAACTAGTCTGTTGTTCCATGTCCAGTTCTAACTGTTGCTTCCTGACCTGCATACAGGTTTCTCAAGAGACAGGTCAGATGGTCTGGTATTCCTATCTTTTTAAGAATTTTCCACAGTTTATTATGATCCACACAGTCAAAGGCTTTGGCATAGTCAATAAAGCAGAAATAGATGTTTTTCTGGAACTCTCTTGCTTTTTCAATGACCCAGAGGATGTTGGCAATTTGATCTCTGGTTCCTCTGCCTTTTCTAAAACCAGATTGAACATCTAGAAGTTCACGGTTCATGTATTGCTGAAGCCTGGCTTGGAGAATTTTGAGCATTACTTGACTAGCATGTGAGATGAGTGCAATTGTGCGGTAGTTCGAGCATTCTTTGGCATTGCCTTTCTTTGGGATTGGAATGAAAACTGACCTTTTCCAGTCCTGTGGCCACTGCTGAGTTTTCCAGATTTGCTGGCATATTGAGTTCAGCACTTTCACAGCATCATCTTTCAGGATTTGAAATAGCTCAACTGGAATTCCATCACCTCCACTAGCTTTGTTCGTAGTGATGCTTTCTAAGGCCCACTTGACTTCACACTCCAGGATGTCTGGCTCTAGGTGAGGGATCACACCATTGTGATTATCTGGGTCATGAAGATCTTTTTTGTACAGTCCTTCTGTGTATTCTTGCCACCTCTTCTTAATATCTCCTGCTTCTGTTAGGTCCATACCATTTCTGTCCTTTATCGAGTATTCAGGTTACTCATTGCCTAAGAGAAAACATACACTAATCACCCCTGTCTCTGGACAGGCCATAAATTTTTCTGTACCTATTGGAGTGTATCCTCAGGCTTATTGATTATTGGCCAATTGTTTAACTGTTTGATCACATAACACATGAATGATGGGATTATTGTGATTGTATTTACCCTTCCTTTGTTTATGTAAGTCTCAAGGAATTAGGGGTGGTGAGTTCGGACACGTACACATGGGGTATAAAAGATTTTCACAAATGCTGGTCGGGGTCCTTGGCTAAGAGAAGACTCTGCCTGGGGCCCACCAGTGTAATAAACTGCACTCCACTACCTGCATCATGATGGACCTTGACTGAGGATCAAGGTCTAATCAAAGTCCACTTGTCTGCGATCTTGTACCCATTTGATTCTAAATCAAATGTGCTTATGTTGTGTCCTTGGGCTATGTCATTCTTTCAAAAGTTGTGCCCTGCCCTTTTCCCTCCTGTTACAGTTCCTCTATGCCAGGCTCTATTTCAAACCTTTAACCATGGCGATCCGGTTATCTACTGGAGATACACTCATTATTCCTATTTTCAGAAGAGAAATTGAGGTGCAGAGAGGTGAAGCAAATTACCCAAGATCACACAGCTGATAAGAGGCAGCTGTGGAATCTGAGCCAAGGCACACTGTCTAGAGCCCAGTAAACTGTGCTGATCATCTTGTAACAAAACCTCATCGAAATTCTTGAGTAAGGGGTGGGGTAGGGGAATGGGGACTAAGCCCTCTTGCTATGCCAGGGTTTGGCATGCACCAGCTCATCTAATCTGCCAGCAGCAGGGGCTGGGAGCATGTATTGTCTCATTACTCAGATGAGGAGACCAAGGTTCTAAGCCATGAACCAACCCAATGTCACATTGCAGATGAAACAGCTGGGATTCTACCCCAGGGCTGCACCAAGAGGCCCGTTCCCTCCCATCATTTTGTCCCACCCAGACCCTGTCCCAGAAGTAAGGTCCCCAGCTTCCCCTCCTGAGCTGCACTGGCCCACCAGAGGGCATCTGGCCTGTGTGGAGCAGGGCCCAGAAAGGTACCTAGTTGCTCCTCCTTGCCTGGTGCAATGTCTCCCTAGACCAATGCTCCCTGACTGGGCTGGTTGTCTCTTTGGATCCCCCAATTTCCTATAGTACAGAGCATAGCCTCAGTACTTTGCACACAAAGGGTGCTCAATAATTGCTTTAAGGGCTTCCCTGGTTGGAGAAGACTCTTGGGAGTCCCTTGGACTGCAAAGAGATCCAACCAGTCAATCCTAAAGGAAATCAACCCTGAATATTCATTGGAAGAACTGATGCTGAAGCTGAAACTCCAGTACTTTGGCCACCTGATGCGAAGAGGTGACTCATTAGAAAAGACCCTGATGCTGGAAAGGATTGGGGGCAGGAGGAGAAGGGGATGACAGAGGATGAGATGGTTGGATGACATTACCGACTCAATGGACATGGGTTTGAGCAAGCTCCGGGAGATGGTGAAGGACAAGGAAGCCTGGCGTGCTGTAGTCCATGGGATTGCAAAGAGTTGAACACGACTTAGCAACTGAACAACACTAAACAAGGCTGCAGAAAAACTAAGCCTGCATGCGGCAACTAGAGAGTCCATGTGTCACAAGGAAAGATCTGGTATGACACAAGGAAGATCCCTCTTGCCTCAACTAAGATCCGGTATTCTGCAAATAATAAATAAATAAATACAAAAAAACCCCAAAAACAAAAAAACACGAATTATGAGCACAGAAGTTGCCGCTAGAGGGCGATGTGTGCCTCTTCCCAGCCTCCACACAGGAGCAGGAAGGTGAGATGAAAGCAAGGAGTGGCCCAAAGAGGACAGCAGCCTCTTCCTCCTTGGGAGCTCCAGGTGCCCACAGGACAAGATGAGGAAGCAAGCAGGGCCCATCAATTCCAGGCAGGCAGCATGAGAGGAAACCAAGGAAAGAGAAAGCCAAGAGAATGACCCACAAGGGATCTTAAAGACTCTCAGATCTATCCTCTCCCTGTAGAGATGATGAGTCTGGGCCCAGAGAGGGGCAGATATTAGCCTTAGGTCACACAGCAGAGTGGAGGTTTAAACCCTGCCCTCCAGCCTCCCAGAATGCTTCGTCCCACTTAACCCCCAGATACAGAGAAGGAAGCTTAACTCAAGGGATTCCTCACCTTCCTCTAGTTGGTACAGATCAGTAATGGGTTCCCGAGACAGCCCCAGGCCCCAGCCCTCTATTCCTCCTGTGTCTCATTCCCAAACACCTCCATCTCCAACCCTAATTACCCAAAGACTCACAGTCCTGCAGTGGGTCCTTGCTCTGACCCACTTCCTCAGCCCTCTATATCCCTTATTCTGCTCATCTGGCCATCATTCTGTCCCCCAAGTACCACTGCCCAGCCTTCAGGCTCAGCTGCTGTCCTCTTAGAATGAAAATCAGATAATGTCCTATCCTTGGCTGAACCCCTGCCCAACAAAGGCTTTCCGCTGCACTTATGATACAACCTCACCTACTCAACCTGTAAGTCTCAGCCCTGCCACCCCTGTCCCTGCCTCCCCGTTAGCCCTTGGAGGGTTCTAAGCTCAAACCTGCCCGACCCTCACCATACTCCCTCTGAGCTCCTACTACAGTCTTCCCAGACCAGCCTCTCCCCATCTAAAGCTGACAAGTGCCTGTTAAGTCCTGGCGCCTACCTGTCTCCCCAGAGCACTTGCTCTCATTTGTAATTGGTTGGACACTGGGGAAGGATTTGCTTGGGATCTGTCCTCCTGGCTGGAGGCTGTGGCTCCTCAAGATCACAGGTCAAGTCCATGGAGTCCCATGGGTTCTCTGGCAAGTGGAGCCATGTGTGGCTCATGGTAGGTGCTCAAATTGTAGCTGTTGAAAGAATGGATGGATGGAGGGATGGATGGATGGATGAAGGGATAGATGAATGGAGAGAAGGATGGAGGATGGAAAGAAGGAAGTTCTTGGTACTGGATTGAGACAGTGTCTATTCATGCTTTCGTCAATCTAATAGGGATTTACAGAAAACCTACTGCCGGCACCCTGCTGGGCACTGTGGGAGTTATAGGATGTGTGGGACTTGAAGTCTGTCTAAATCAAGGAAGCACCTTTTAGTATGGGAGTAGGAAAAGTAAAAGTGTTATTCTCTCAGTTGTGTCTGACTCTTTTGCAACCCCATGGACTGTATCCCACTAGGCTTCTCTGTCCATGGAATTATCCAGGCAGGAATACTGTAGTGGATAGCCATTCGCTTCTCCAGGGGATCTTCCTACCCAGGAATTGAACCTGGATCTCCCACATTTCAGGCAGATTCTTTACCATCTGAACCATCAGGGAAGCCCATGGGAGTAGGGCAAATATGTAAATAACTACTAAGGGAGTATATCAGTACCATGTCCTTTGGGTTGAATTTTCAGGACATGTATCAAATGATAAGAGTAAATATATATGATTTGATTTTAAACCTTTCAAGTTTTCATCTAAATAAAGTAATAAGACAGAATAAGTCCTTTTTCAGACACATTTTGCCTTTAGAAAATGTGGTCATAATGAGTCTAAAAGACATGGAGTAGGTCAGTTCAAATAAAACACATGCAGAGGGAAAAAAGAAAGCAGATTCTTGCTTGATAGGGTCAAGCAGGGAATACCTCCCCACATATGCCCTGAACTTCCCCAAATCTAAGACTTTATTCAGGCAACTAGCTGTTGAACAATCATTGGCAGGAAGACACTGGAACCCACCAAAAAAAAGATGCCCCACATCCAAGGACAAGGGAGAAGCCACAACAAAATGGTAGGAGGAGCACAGCTGCAATAAAATCAAATCCTATTACCCACCGAGGGGGCAACTCACAAACCAGAGAACAAGAATACCAAAGCAGTTCTCACAGTGTTGTGAAGGTTCTAGACCCCACATCAGGCTGCCCAGCCTGAGGATCCAGCCAACGGATTGGGACTCCCCAGGGAATCTGATTTTGAAGGCCAGTGGGATTTGATTAGAGTGTTTCCGTAGAATTGGGGGAAACAGAGACTCTTGGAGGGCACAAACAAAATCTTGCGCACACCAGGACCCAGGGGAAAGGAACAGTGACTCCAGAGGAGAGTGAGCCAGACCTACTCGTGAGTGTTTGAGGGTCTTCTGCAGAAGCATGGGTCAGCAGTAGCCTGCCACGGGGATGGGGGCACTGGAAGCAGCAGTCCTAGGAGATGCATCTCGGCATAAGTCCTCTTGAAGTTTATCAATAGCCCTACTATAGAAGTCTACAGACCCCAGGACTGAATTGCCTCAGGCTAAACAACTAACAGGGAGGAAGCCCAACCCCACCCATCAGCAGACAATTGGATTAAAGTTGTGGCTCAGATGGTAAAGCGTCTGCCTCCAATGCCGGAGACCCAGGTTCGATCCCTGGGTTGGGAAGATCCCCTGGAGAAGGAAATGGCAACCCACTCCAGGACTCTTGCCTGAAAAACTCCATGGACTGTCACAAAGAGTCGGACACGATTGAGCGACTTCACTTTCACTTACTGAGCAGGACCCTGCCTGTCAGAGCAAGACCCAGTTTTCCCTACAGCCAGTTCCTCTCATCAGGAAGCTTGCACAAGCCTCTTATCTTCATCCACCAGAGGGCAGACAGAAGAAATAAGAACTACAATCCCAACAGCCTCCTGAACTAACACCACAATCACAGAAAGCTACTCAAAATGAAAATAAATAGATTATATCCCACATGAAGGAATAAGATAAATCCTCAGAAAAACAACTAAAGCAAGTGGAGATAGGCAACCTCCCAGAAAAAGAATTTGGAATAATGATAGGGAAGATGATTCAGGATCTTTGAAAAACAATGGAGGCAAAGATGGAAAAGATGCAAGAAATGTTTACCAAGGACCTAGAAGTACTAAAGAACAAACAAGCAGAGATGAACAATACACTAGAAGAAGTAAATAGCAGAAGAACTGAGGCAGAAAAGTGGATAAGTGACCTGGAAGACAGAAAGGTAGAAATCAATACAGCAAAACAGAATATAGAAGAAAGGATGAAAAGAAATGAAGACAGCCTAACAGACCTCTAGGACAACATTAAATATTCACATTATAGGGGTCCAAGAAGGAGAAGAGAGAGAGAGAAAGGACCCAAGAAAACATCTGAAGAGATAATAGCTGAAAACTTCCCCCAACATGGTAAAGGAAATAGTTAACCATGTCCAGGAAGCACAGAGAGTCCCAGGCAGGATAAACCCAAGGAGGAACACACCAAGACACATGGTAATGAAACTGACAAAAATTAAAGACAAAGGAAAATCATTAAAAGCAACAAGGGAAAAAAGACAAGTAACATAAAATCAAGCCGATTTCTCAACAGAAACTCAACAAACCAGAAGGGAATGGCATGATATATTCCGAGTGATGAAAGGGGAGAACCTACAACCAAGACTACTCTACCCAACAAAACTCTCATTCAAGTTTGATGGAGAAATCAAAAGCTTTTCAGACAAGCAAAAGTTAGGATAATTCAGCACCGCTAAACCAGTCTTACAACAAATGCTAAAGGAACTTCTCTAGGCAGGAAACACAAGAGAAGGAAAAGATATACAAAAAATAAGCCAAAAGCAATTAACAAAGTGGTAATAGGGTCATATATATCAATAATTACCTTAAATGCAAATGGATTAAATGCATCAACCAAAAGACATAGACTGGCTGGGTGGATACAAAAACAACACCCATATATATATATTGTCTACAAGAGACCCACTTCATACCTACGGACACTTACAGACTGAAAATAGGGGATAGCAAAAGGTATTTCATGCAAATGGAAATAATAAGAAAGCTGGAATAGCAATACTTGTATCAGACAAAATAGACCTTAAAATAAAGACTTATAAGAGACAAAGAAAGACAATACATAATGATCAAGGATTCAATCCAAAAAGAAGATATAACAATTATAAATACATATGCACCCAACATAGGAGCACTTTAATATGTAAGGGAAATACTAACAAAGATAAAGGGAAAAATTGACAGTAACACAATAATAGTGGGGGACTTTAATACCCCACTTTCATCAATGGACAGATCATCCAGACAGAAAATCAGTAAGGAAACACAGGCCTTAAATGATACTTTAGACAAATTGAACTTAATTGATATTTATAGAGCATTCCATCCAAAAGGAGCTAACTACACATTTTTCTCAAGTGCACACGACATTCTCAAGGATTGACCACATGCTGGGCCACAAGGCAACCCTTGTTAAATTTAAGAAAATGGAAATCATATCAAGCATCTTTTCTGATCACAATACTATGAGATCAGAAATAAACTACAAGAAAAAAAACTCTAAGAAACACAAACATGTGGCGGCTAAACAATATGTTACTAACCAACCATTGGATCACTGAAGAAATCAAAGAGGAAATTAAAAATACCTAGAGACAAGAGGGAGAAAGCAATGGAACCCCACTCCAGTCCTCTTGCCTGGAAAATCCCATGGATGGAGGAGCCTGGTAGGCCGCAGTCCATGGGGTCGCTAAGAGTAGGACGTGACTGAGTGACTTCACTTTCACGCATTGGAGAAGGAAATGGCAACCCACTCCAGTGTTCTTGCCTGGAGGATCCCAGGGACGGGGGAGCCTGGTAGGCTGCCGTCTATGGGGTCGCACAGAGTCAGACACGACTGAAGCGACTTAGCAGCAGCAGCAGCAGCAGCAGAGACAAGTGAAAATGAGAGCACAATGGTCCAAAACCTATGGGAAGCAGCAAAAGCAGTTCTAATAGGGGAAGTTTATAGCATACAATTTTACCTTAAGAAACAGAAAAATCTCAAATAAACAACCTAACTTTACACCTAAAACAACTAGAGAAAGAAGAATAAACAAAACCTAGAGCTAGTAGAAGAAAGGAAATCATAAAGATCAGAGCAGAAATAAAATGAAATAGAGACAAAACAATTGCACAGATCAATGAAACTAAAAGCTGGCTCTTTGAAAGGATAAACAAGATTGATAAACTTTAGTCAGACTCAAGAAAAACTGGGAGAGGACTCAAATCAGTAAAATTAGAAGTAAAAAGGAAAAGTTACAACTGACTCCACAGAAATACTAAGGATTGCAAATGATTACTATGAACAATTGTATGCCAATATAATGGACAATCTGGAAGAAATGGACAAATTCTTAGAAAGGCACAGTCTCCCTAGACTGAACAGGAAGAAGTAGAAAATATGAACAGACCAATCACAAGCATTGAAATTGAATTAAAACCTCCGTGATTAAAAACCTCCCAATTAACAAAAGTCCGGGGCCTGACAGCTTCACAGGCAAATTTTATTAAACATTTAGCGAAGAGTTAACACCTATCTTTCTGAAACAGTTTCAAAAATTCACAGAGGAAGGAAAACTTCCCAACTCATTTTATGAGGCCACCATCACCCTGATACCAGACAAAAATACCACAAAAAAATTAAATTGCAGGCCATATCACTGATGAACATAGATGCAAAAATCCTCAAGAAAATACTAGCAATCCATATCTAACAATACATGAAAAAGATCATACACCGTGATCAAGTGGGATTCATCCCAGGGATGGAAGAATTTTTCAACATCCACAAATCAATTAACATGATACATCATATTAAAAAATTGAAGAATAAAAACCATATGATCATCCCAACAGATGCAGAAAAGGATTTTGACAAAATTCAGCATCCGTTTATGATAGAAACTCTCCAGAAAGTGGGAATAGAGGGTACGTACCTCAACATAATAAAAGCTATGTATGACAAACTGAAACTATCACAACGTTGTTAATCGACGATACCCTAATAAAAAATGATTTTGGTGTTGAAAAAATAAAATTTAAAAAAGTTTAATCCCATCAAAAATGATGAAAATTAAAAATAAGACGTATTCATTCAGTCAACAAATTTTTATTGAGTACCTACTATGTAGCAAGCTCTCTTCTAGGTTTGTGGACTATAACAGTCTGGTGGGAGACTAGGGGTTGGGGGAGACAGCAGCAGCCAGTGCACAGAAACAATGAATACAATAGCCAAGTAAATTCCATAGGAAGGGCTTCCCTGGTGGCTCAGTGGTAAAGAATCTGACTGCCAACGCAGGTTCGGTCCCTGATCCCGGAAGAGCCCACATGCCTCAGAGCAACTAAGCCCAAGCACCACAGCTATTGAGCCTGTGCTCTAGAGCCCATGCTTCCCAATAAGAGAAGCTACTGCAATGAGAAGCCCGTGCACTGCAACTAGAGAATAACCCCCACTCACCACAATTAGAGAAAAGCCCTGGAAGCAACCAAAAATAAATAAAATTATCTTTAAAATCCTATAGGGATTTAGAAGATGATGAACACTGTGAGAAAAGAAAGCAGGACACAGGGGCTCAGAAGCACAGGTTTAAGTAAGGCAGCCAGAGACCTCAGGAGAAGATAATGCCAAAATCTGGAGCCAGGCAGAACTGGAGGAGGGATCAAAAAAAAACCAAACAACTGCACAGCAATTGATAGCTGCCTGAAACATGCCCCGAGATCCCCAGTCCATGCCTTTGCCCGCACCAGCTGGTGAGTTCCAGATAGGATGAAACAGACTTGCTCTCAAAGAGTATTTACAGGGATTTGTGAACTAGATTGTCCAGAATGGAAAGCTTCTTTTTCACTTCTTCATAGCAAACTCCCACTCATCCTTGAACACCCAAATTTACATGGGCAGAGTTGATTGCTCTCTCTTTTCAGCTACCCACATTTATACAAACTTTGCACCCCATACAAAGTTCTTTTATAGCCCCCAAATGTGCTGTGGGCTTCCCTGGTGGCTCAGTAAAGAATCCACCTGCCAATGCAGAGACTCAGGTTCGATCCCTGGGCCAGTAAGATCCCATGGAGAAGGAAATAGCAACCCACTCCAGTATTCTTACCTGGAGGATTCAATGGACAGAGAAGTCTGGTGGGCTACAGTCCATGGGGTCACAAAAGAGTGGACATGACTGAGGGCTCACACACACACACACACACACACACAAAGAACTTGGAAAAGTGTTGAAGCCTATGAGAAATAATAGCTCAGAATGTGGGTCTGAATCCGGGGTCCACCTCTGATCCAATGACCTTCAACTCCTTCAAAGATCACCTGCCAGATAGATCCAGAAACACAGGTCCTGTCTCAGTTAAGTCGCTCAGTCATGTCCGACTCTTTGCGACCCCATGGACTGCAGCATGCCAGGCCTCCCTGTCCATCACCAACTCCCGGAGTTTACTCAAACTCATGTCCATTGAGTTGGTGATGCCATCCAACCATCTCATCCTCTGTCATCCCCTTCTCTCCCTGCCTTCAATCTTTCCCAGCATCAGGGTCTTTTCAAATGAGTCAGTTCTTCACATCAGGTGGCCAAAGTATTGGAGTTTCAGCTTCAACATCAGTCCTTCCAATGAATATTCAGAGCTGATTTCCTTTACAATGGACTGGTTGGATCTCCTTGAAGTCCAAGGGACTCTCAAGAGTCTTCTCCAACACCACAGTTCAAAAGCGTCAGTTCTTTGGCACTCGGCTTTCTTTATAGTCCAACTCTCACATCCGTACATGACTACCGGAAAAACCATGGCCTTGACTAGATGGGACATTTGTTGGCAAAGTAATGTCTCTGCTTTTTAATATGCTGTCTAGGTTGGTCATAATTTTTCTTCCAAGGAGTAAGTGTCTTTTAATTTCATGGCTGCAGTCACCGTCTGCAGTGATTTTGGAGCCCCCCAAAATAAAGTCTGTCACTGTTTCAGTGAAACAGTGTACCAAGGCCACAGAAGAGGAGCCCAGAAAGAAGGTCATACCTGGAACTGACTGAGCCCTTTTGTAACCATTGCCAAAAGCCTCCCTGATCAGAACCAGCAAGCTTCCTGTCCCCATATTAGGAAAAATGCCCACCCCAGTACCTACCCTATAGCACCCTACGATGGGGTGTGCGTGCTCAGTCATGTCCAACTCTTTGGAGCTCCATGAGCTATAGCCTGCCAGGCTCTTCTGTCCATGGGATTCTCCAGGCAAGAATACTGCAGTGGGTTGCCATTTTCTACTCCAGGGGATCTTCCTGACCCAGGGATAGAGCCCACATCTCCTGTGTCTCTGGCATTGGCAGACAGATTCTTTATCACTGAGCCACCTGGGAAGTCCCACCCTAATCAATCAGCTAATGCCACCCTTCTGGCAGGAATTTTCTTTGCCTTGAGGCTGTAAAAATTGGCCACTAGCCCATGCAAAGCACAGCCTGCTGAGCCAGCCCGCTCTTCTAACAGTGTCTTGTAAGCACTCCCTGGCCTGCTACATCTGCAGAACCTTCATTATCTCTGCTCCCAGCTCCTATTAAACTCACTCCCTTCTGAAATGCTCTGTGTCTGGAAATTCCTTTCCAACCTGTGCTCGGTCTGCCATGACAGTGCCAACCTGCTCCTTCTTGCCTCCTAGCCTTTGTTCAGTTTCCAGGACATGCTGAGCAGTTTCCCACCTCCAGGCCTTTGCCCATGGGGGTTCCTCTGCCTGTAGTGTTGGTACCGCTTCTCCCCCTCTGGGGCTTGGCTGAACCGCCTCTTCCTCAGAGAGACTATCTCTGACCACCCCCAACCTTCCAAATTAGCTTCTTCCATTATTACTTTGAGAGCACTGACCCTAATTTGAGATCCCAGTGTGATGGTCTATAAGAAATGGAATATTTTCTGCAATATCAGTAAACAAGGATGTCACAGTCATCAGTTACTGCAGCCTTCCAATGTGAGCAGGAGGACTCCAAGGGAGGGAGTCAGGAGGGACTCAGGAGGGAGAAGAATACCCGCTGTCTATAGACCGTTGCCACTTCCTATGGTGAACCCCCAAGAAAGAAAGCTCAGTTTGTGAAAAACACAAGATATGGGCCCCAAATGGCTGAGGTACATATGGAAGGAATGATTTCAATGAGCCCAGACTCTTGCATCTTCCTGTACACAGAAAAGCACTAAATTCCTTAAGTTGGAATATCTGGTTTTAATTATCAATAATCTTTTGATGTTCAGACTACTTGCCCCTTGTTGCAAAACTTCTATATAACCTGGCTCCTCCATTTCCTTAGGTCAGTTCTCTCAGGGTCACATGAGATGCAATCTTCCAGGCTTCCAGTTATGTTTTATTCAGAGGGAATTTGAAAAATTCCCACCAGATAAAACATGACTCTCAACTTTGACCAACTGATGTGAAGAGCTGACTCATTTGGAAAACATCCTGATGCTGGGAAAGACTGAAGGGAAAAGGAGAAGCAGGCAGCAGAAGATGAGATGGTTAGATAGTGTCACTGTATTGCTAATCCTGTTCAGGATGCCAGTTGTCTCACTGTTCACGCTGTGTGCACTCTTCACTGACCCAAGGTAGGCAAGGCACGAGCTAAGAGGCTGGAAGGAGACTCGAGGAGCCATAGGAACTGCAGACACATTTACTCTGTCCTGGCTGGCACAGCAACCATAACACAGCCTCTCTCCTGGCTGATGCAGCAGCTGTAGCAGCAGCCACATTAATGTAGCAATAACATAGCCATGCTGCTGCTGCTGCTAAGTCGCGTCAGTCGTGTCCGACTCTCTGCGACCCCATAGATGGCAGCCCATCAGCCTTCCCCATCCCTGGGATTCTCCAGGCAAGAACACTGGAGTGGGTTGCCATTTCCTTCTCCAATGCATGAAAGTGAAAGTGAAAGTGAAGTCGGTCAGTCGTGTCTGACTCGTTGCGACCCCATGGACTGCAGCCTACCAGGCTCCTCCATCCATGGGATTCTCCAGGCAAGAGTACTGGAGTGGGTTGCCATTGCCTTCTCCAAACATAGCCATGACATAACCTCAAATAACATAACCATGATGACACTCCAGTGTAGCCCCAATGTTGTGGCAGCCAGGGCTTTCATGGTGAAGTTCTTGCAGGTGTATGGCACAAAGCAGCTCGTGACCAAGCGAGCACCTCGTGACCAAGTGAGTACCTCGTGAGGTACATGCACAGTGCTATAAGTGATCTCAGCTGTTACACAGTCATTATTTACAAAACATAAGGCAAAAGTGAGAGGCTGTGGGGTGAGAGAGCCTGACCATACCATCTTGCCTAATTGGCTCTTGCCCTACAATCACTGATTCAATGCACACGAGTTTGAACAAACTCCGGGAGATAGTGGAGGACAGAGGAACCTGGCGTGCTGCAGTCCATGGGGTCACAGAGTCGGGCACGCCTTAGTGACTGAACAACAACAACTCAACTTTTAGGTTGTGGATTATTTTAAAGTTGACATCTGTATGATGTCCACCCTCCCAACTAGATCAAAAGCCCCATGAGAGCTGGGTCCGTGTGGGCTTTTGTTCATTGCTTTGCCCCTCTACCCAGCACAGCACAGGGCCCATCATATGCAGTGAAGCACTAAGTGTTGAATGAATAAACACATGACACATTGAGGAAATTATCCAGTCACAGTTTCTTCTGTAAAATGAATATGATAAAATGCCTACCTTCAAATATTAGTTAACGCCAATGAAGAGCCAACTGTGTGTCAGGTTTTAGATACACTTACACTTTTAAATCCACACAATAGCCTTCTGAGGTGGATGCTGTTAATATTATTTTTTAAATATTTATTTGGCTACACTGGGTCTTAGTTGCAGTACATGGGATCTTCAATCTTTGTTGTAGCATGCAGGATCTTTCGTTGTAGCATGTGGGATCTAGTTTCCTGACTAGGGATTGAACCTGGGTCCCCAGCATTGGAAGCATGGAGTCTCAGCCATTGGATCACCAGGGAAGTTCCAAAGCTGTTGTTATTATTATTCTCATTTTCCAGATGAGGAAACTGAAGATCTAATATATCAGATAACCTGCTCTCCTTTACCTGGTTAGAACTAAACCCAGGCAGTGTTTCCAGCAGCCTCAGCTAAACTCAGGGAAGCTCAACTCTTTTGAGGGAGGGTTGGGGAGGACTCCTGGAGCTGATGATATTTCATTGCTGCTATAGCCCCAGTACCCCAGGACCTTGCAGCTCAGCGGTCAAGGCTGATAACTGATGAGTGCTGTGATCAGGGATCACTCAGTGCCAAAGCTGTCTCCAAGTCTGAGCAGCCTCCCTAGAACCAAGATACTCTGGCTGAGGAAGATACTCATGTCTAATGATTGTTAGGGAAACTAAAATGGAGGAAGTCTTGTTCAGGCTTCAGAAGCAGGAGAGCAGGCCTCTTACCTGCTTCTGACCTGCCCGCACACTGCCTGGATTCTGCGCCTGCCAGCAAGCACAACAAGTCAAGTGACACTTTAGATATCACAGAAAAGGGAATGGAACTTGAAATTCTTGAGTCCCTGAAAGTCTGGCCAACCCCCCAGGGTCTAAGGAAATCCCGTGACTCACAAGGTGAAACAAGCAGCATTGTAAAAAGGTTTAAGTAGAACCCGAGCTGCATTTTTTGCATGCAAAACTGATGATGATATCAGTTTGTGGCCTGAGATTATAAGCAGGAGCCCCTGAAACTACAATTTGAAGTCTCACCCATGGGGTGGATGCATCACCAGGGCCCCTTTCCCAATTTGGACTCCAAATTGCTGTTAAGGAGGGACCTCACAGCGCTGTTCAAGTCTGGATGTAGGTCGGCCCAGTTTGGTGATATATGCCCTGTTACTTTTCTCTATTGTTTCTTTTCTTTTAATGCCTGTAAGTTGAAATTAAGTAAAATAATCTATGAAACATTGAAATTGTTTGTGTGTGTAATAAGTGGTTTCTCTTGTTAATGAATCCTTCAAACCTAAATGAAAATGAAACTTTCAGCAAGACAATGATGTGACCAGAGAACTTTGATGAGAAATGAACCAGCTGTGCTCTTGACTACTTCTCACCTGCCACAACCTTTCTGATCTCACTTGGAGGTTTAGCCTAGACCCTTGGGGTTCACTAGTAAATCTTGCTTCCTATCATCCTGCTCTCCTTCCCAGAGGTTGGGTTAGTTGTGGCCCTGAGGGAAGCTGGCTTGAGAACAAAGCTGTTGCACTGAGTGGGCTAAGTGGAAATACGGAACAGGTCAGGGTCCTTAGTGATGCTTCTGAGCTGATGAACCAACCAGCTCCAGAGCTACCTCACCCAGGGGTTTAGGGTTATTTTTTTCCTTTTTCGAAGCTCTAAGTTCAATATGTGTTTCTTGCACCCCAGATCATTCTAACAAATACAGAAAGGGTATGTAACAAAAAGCAGAGAGAGGAAAGGAGGCTTTTCCAGAGCCTTGTGTTTCAGAATGAAGCACAAGCTGGAATCAAGATTGCCAGGAGAAATATCAATCACCTCAGATATGCAAATGACACCATCCTTATGGCAGACAGTGAAGAAGAACTAAAGAGCCTTCTGATGAAAATGAAAGAGGAGAGTGAAAAAGTTGGCTTAAAACTCCACATTCAGAAAACTAAGGTCATGGCATCTGGTCCCATCACTTCATGGCAAATAGATGGAGAAACAGTGGAAACAGTGTCAGACTTTATTTTGGGGGGCTCCAAAATCACTGCCGGGGAAGGCAATGGTACCCCACTCCAGTACTCTTGCCTGGAAAATCCCATGGACGGAGGAGCCTGGTAGGCTACAGTCCATGGGGTCGCTAAGAGTCGGATACAACTGAGCGACCTCACGTTCACTTTTCCCTTTCATGCACTGGAGAAGGAAATGGCAACCCACTCCAGTATTCTTGCCTGGAGAATCCCAGGGACGGCGGAGCCTGGTGGGCTGCCATCTATGGGTTCGCACAGAGTCGGACACAACTGAAGCGACTTAGCGGCAGCAGCAGCAAAATCACTGCAGATGGTGACTGCAGCCATGAAATTAAAAGACACTTACTCTTTGGAAGAAAAGTTATGACCAACCTAGACAGCATATTAAAAAGCAGAGACATTACTTTGCCAACAAAGTTCTGTCTAGTCAAGGCTATGGTTTTTCCAGTAGTCATGTATGGATATGAGAGTTGGACTATAAAGAACGCTGAGCGCTGAAGAATTGATGCTTTTGAACTGTGGTGTTGGAGAAGACTCTTGAGAGTCCCTTGGACTGCAAGGAGATCTAAACAGTCCATCCTAAAGAAGATCAGTCCTGGGTGTTCATTGGAAGGACTGATGTTGAAGCTGAAACTCCAATACTCTGGCCACCTGATGCAAAGAGCTGACTCACTTGAAAAGACCCTGATGCTGGGAAAGATTGAGAGCAAGAGGAGAAGGGGACAACAGAGGATGAGATGACTGGATGGCATCACCAACTCAATGGGCATGAGTTTGAGTAAACTCCGGGAGTTGGTGATGGACAGGGAGGCCTGGTGTGCTGCAGTTCATGGGGTCGCAAAGAGTCGGACATGACTGAGGGACTGAACTGATACTGATGTTTCAAAACAAGAAGGAAAGAGCCTGCATTGCTAGTCAAGAGCTTTGGGAGAGGATACTCTAACTGGACACACAGCCCCCTCTATTGCAATGTCCAAGATGCCCTGGGGTGGGGGGAGAGGCAGGCCGAGGGGAGGCAAGGAGTGTCAGGGTTGAGGCTCCTGGTGAACCTGGATCCTAGCCCCTCTTTCCCAGCTGAGCCTGGTGGCGAGGGCTACAGGGAAGACTTCCAGCACGTCTGGGGCATCTGAGACTCAGAGGAGCCATTCCTCTCTCACTGACCAGAACCCTGGGGAGGTGGCTGAGACCCCAGGGAAGGAACGATCAGATGGTGCATCTAGCCAGATGTGGCTAGCTAGGCTCGGACCTCTGAGGGATACAGAATTTGTGAGATAAGCATGTATGCAGAGAGGACCTGGCTGTCCCAAGAGGAATGAGGATACAGGAGGCTTTACAGTAACGGGTGTGGTTCAGCAGGTGTGGGGGTGGGACCAGGAGCCTGGAGTGAATGGGGTACTGACACAGTTAATAGATGTCCTGTGGGTGATCCTCTCGCTGCCAGGATGCGGCTCTCAGTGCAGCTCCCTAGGAAGTGTGGTAAGAGAAGAACCCCAGCTGGGCAAAATCACATTTCTTCAACTTCAGCAGAATGGAAATTAAACTTAGTCGTGAAGAAACAAAGCAAGCTCTATTTTGTGTACATCTGAGTTCATGGCATCAATTCACTGCCCACAGTGGTGAAGAGCAGTCAGCCAGAGGAAGGTCAGCCACCACCGACCACCCACCCGCCCTGCTGCTGCCCTACAGAGGGGCGCCTGTTTCCTCCATAGTGCCTCCACCCCAGTTACTACTTCCTCCCGCCCACGCCACTGCCTGCAGGTGACCTCACACCTCATCCTGACCCGTGCTGCAGCACCGAGCCTGGTTCCTGGCCTCCCCAGCCTTCTGTCCTCCTGGGTCCACAGACCAGCTGCTCCCGGCCACGCCGGCTTAGCTCCGTGCACTCTTGACTCATGTCATGGAAATCCCTCTCCTTCCCTTTTGGCTCCCGAAGCTGCCCGCTGGCCGCAGCTCTCCCCAGTTTGGCCCCACCCATAATGTTCTTGACATCTGTCTCTGGTCTTGTTGAGTTTCTGCCTATGTTTTTCCCTGCCTCCAGACGTATACGTGGCAGCATGAGGCTACTGGGACAGGCCCTTGGAGCTGGCAGGAGGGGAGGGAGCAGGGGGTTGCATGATTTTATTCCCTGGCCCAGTTCTTGCTTCCTGCAGCTCCTCTTGCCCTTTGCTAGGTAAAAATTATTCATCCAACAAACACTCTCCACTTTTCAAGAAACCACGTGGCTGCCACTGCTAACACACAAACACCATCACATCTGGTCCTCACTCAGGACAGAAAGGGGATGGCCCCCAGGATGGGGAGACAGGATTTCGCCAGCTCCCTGGGGTCACTGGGACTACGCATTGCTGATGCCCTGGAGATGTCACCACAGACCTGGAAGCAGGCTGTGGGGGGCCTTCAGTTTTCCAGGGCCCTTGCCCAACCCCCACCAAAACCTTACTTGTTGGGGAAGTCTCCATAACAAAGATGGAGTGGCTCTTACCCACCAGTGATGACGATATGCCTCCAAGTCAAGAACTGGGATCCCACGGGAACAACTGGCCCAGACAGACAAGAGGCCAGAGGCCATCTCTGAAGCACAGATGGAGATGTTTGCAATGACTCTTATGAGACAATGAAGGGCTGCTGGTCTTGGAGCCCTGAACTCATGTGGCCTGGAAATATCTGGGACTTTTGGCCTCAGTTTGCAAAGGACAAACTTCAGTCCTGCAGGTGCTTGGCAAGCAATGTCAAAAGCTTTTCTGTCTCAGTAATCAGCAAACCATTTCCCAGGTGGCTCAGCAGTAAAGAATCTGCCTGCCAAGAAGGAGACACGGGTTCGATCCCTGGGTGGAGAAGATCCCCTGGAGAAGGAAACGGCAACCCACTCCAGTATTCTTGCCTGGGAAATTCCATGGCCAGAGGAGCTTGGTGAGCTACAGTCCATGGGATCACAGAGTCGGACACAACTTAGCGACTAAGCAACAACAATCAGCAAACCAGGTCCTCACAATGTCTATGACCGAAGGCTCCTGCCTGGCACTGGGGGTGACTTTTACCACCAGGGTTGAAGCAGGGGTGCTGGTGAGGCCAATGATGCTTCAACAGAGCCTGAGCTAAAAGCATGCAGTGGGGGGACTTCCCTGGTGGTCCAGTGGTTAAGATTCTGTGCTTCCAGTTCAGGAGGCATGTGTTCAATTCCTGGTTGGGGAACTAAAATCCCATAGGCCATGGGCATGGCCAAAAAACAAAAAAGAGCATGCGGTGGCCTTGCTCCCCTGAGCAGACCTGTTAGATCCTCTTGGGTGAGAGCTGTGAAGACTTCAGCTGTGGTAGAAAACCTCCTTAAGAGGCCAGATGGGCTCCAAGAAAGCTAAGGTTTGTGTCTCCCTCTGTCTGGGTGGCCACAGGTTCAGGTGAATTGTGGGAATCCTGGTACAGTTATAGTGGGTTTGTCTTTATAGCACCCTCTTCCACGTGATATCCAGAGAACCACTGAACGCAGCAATAGGCACGCAGGCAGCATAGGATACCCACATCAAGCCAGTAAGGGGAGTCAACATGGATGACTTTAAGTATCTTTACGTGAGTGGCTGCTGTGCTAACTGAGAAGTCAGAACCCACAAAGACTGCCCTCTGTACGATGTGCAGCACTTTCCTCCAGAGAATATCCAGTGATTCTCCAGTAAACATTACACGCAGAACGTGAGACCAAAGACCCAAGTGAGGATCTGTGGTTTGTTTTGCACATCGAAGGGCCTCACTAGAACATAAACTCCATGGGTGTTCTCCACTGGGAGGTGATGGATTATGCCCCCTCCACTGAAGCCTCCAAGCTTAGTGGGGTACCCAGCACACAGTAGGTGCTCAATAGTTGTGGCTCCAAGGATGAACACTGCGCTCACTAGGCAACCTCTCTTCTAATCTTTATGGCCACCCCCATAAGAGGGATGACCAGCATTCCCATTTTACCAGACAAGGAAACTGAGGCTCAGAGACATGGGGACTTTCCCAAGGCCACAGCCAGGGAGTGGCACAGCAGACTCAGCTGGCTCCACTGTCTCCAAGGCACACAGGCTGGGTGAGTGACCGGGGGCGCTGGCTTCTTTGTGGCTGGGGAGCACGTGTAGTAGGTCCCTGGACTGCCTTGGTCCCTCCGGAGCCCTGAACCTGGGCGCAGCAGAATGGGACGCACTGGCCTCCCAAGGTGGGCAAACAAAACGGAGCAGAAACAACCAGCCTGAGTTGCCAAGAAAACATATAACCTTTAATCATGCTGGTCAAGCAGGGCAGAGGTGAAGTCAGGTTGGGGAGGTTGGGGCTGTTGCACAGGACCGGCCTTCATGGCACTGGGTCAGGCCCTGCTGCCACCCCCCAGCCATGTGGCCATGGCTCCCTTGGCTAGGAGTAAGCACCAGAGATCACCACTGGGGTCACCTCTGCCCCCGAGTCTGCACAAGCACCAATGGGCGGAGGCCGTCTCCCTCTAGGAAGAGGTTTAGGCCACCTGGGGCTGGGGGAGGGGAAGGCTGGGGGCCGCCAGGCTGTCCCACCCTGCGAGGAGGGAAAGGACAGAAGTCCTGATGTCCCTCACTTGGCCTCAGCCTCTCCCAGTGCCTCCCCCGGCATCATGGCTCAGAGGAGCGTCCCCGTACTGACCTGGAACATCACTGGCTTCAGTTCCCCAGACCTGCTGAGGGGTCCAAAGCCCGGTGCTCTCCTTCCTGGCTCATTGCCCGGCAGTGGCATTTGTAACTGCAGCAGCAACCAGAGGCAGCTCTGCTGGGCAGCAGGGCCTCAGCACCTTAACAGAGTGTGGAGGGCCAGGGGCATGGGCTGGCAAGGGACACCAAGGAGGTCAGAGCACCTGGGGACAGACATCAGTGTCTGCAGCGGCTGGGAGCCTGGGAGGACGGAGGCCCAGGCAGCTTTGGCAGAGAGGGCTGTGCATGGCCCTGACAGCACCAGGGAGTGGGGAAGGGAGGGCATGCCCTGAGGGTGGTAGGGGGGTAGGAGCCCTCGCATGCATCCATCCCAGCTGTGTAGGGAGTTTGGTCTGGGCTTCCTTCTTCATGGGATGCCTTACCCCAAAATGCCTCCAAACCCCTGGGTCCTCTCCTGATAGCACCTGGCCCCTGATCAAGGTCCCTCTGGGTTTGCTTTAAAGATGGGCATTGGGTAGAAAAGAAAGGAACAGGCAGAGGATACCCATTTCACCTCCGTACCCTAACCTGTCAGCCTTGGGGAGTGGTGGGTAATGAGGGGCCACAGTGCCTGAACACCCAGAACACAGATGTATATGATCAGAGCCCCAAGAAGTTCTCTGGAGCTGGTTTCAGGATCCTCTATGTCTCCCCTCCCTGGCTGGACTGGGTGCTCACCGAGAGCAGGGCCTGTGTCTGTTTCGCCTCAGCCTTCCCAGAGCTGGGCACGGAGAGGGTGTTCAGTGAACGTTCAGCGACTGAATAAATGCACTACGGGTATGCATGTGGAGGGGGTGGGCAGACAGGAGTTCAGAGAGAAGGAAGAGGTTGCAAGAGACAAGAGGAGGAAGTATCCTAGAAAGATGAGAATTTAAGGATGTTGGGAAGATTCCAGAATATTTGAAGATTCCAGAATGTTCGGAAAGTACCAAAATGTGAAAGCTGTAGGTCTTGGTTACTCAAGTGGGGTTCCAGAGACCAGCAGCACCGGTATCACTCAGGAATGTACTAGAAATGCTGAATCCTGGGCCCATTCCACAACTGCTGAATCAGACTCTGCATTTCAGCACAATGCCCCAGTGATTTGTATCAAATTCAAGTTTGAAAATGGCTGGTCTACCAGGTTGGGAAAGTTCTAGAAGATGTAGGTTAGGAGGTTTCTTAAAATGTTCGAGAGGAGAGAGGCAGGAACAGACTAGGAGGGGTGATGGAAGGAAAGAGGAGGAAGTCTGCCCAGAATGCCAGGTCAGGGGCCCATATTACAGATGGGCAAACTGAGGCCCCCACAGGCGACAGACCTGCCCACAGCCACCCTAGGCCAGAGCTGCTCCAGGGGAGGCACTAATCGTCCTCAGGCTTGATGAGGTGACCGCTGAAGGTAATGTAGGTGTCTATGTCATCACTGTAGACAGCGTTCTCACGCTCGCGCTTGAAGAGCCGTGCCCAGACGCGGTCACCCGGCGCCAGGGCCAGCATCACGCTCTGGCTCTGCATGATGCTGCGGTCACTGGGCTGCGCGTACAGGATGACGGCCGCCTTGTCGTTGTGTACCACGTGCACGTAGGTCTCCTTGAAGTTCCAGCTGTGCACATTAAGGCTGAAGAAGTAGAGGCCACGCAGGGGGGCGACGAAGTGGCCAGCAGCCAGGTCGAAGTGCCCGTCGGGGTTCACGAAGACCGTGTCAAAGAGCAGCGGCTGGAAACCCTCGCTGCTGTGCAGGGCCGTCTTGCGGCCCACCGAGAAGGCTGAGAAGCGCATCTGGCATGGACTGCCAGGGCTGCCCGCCTGCCCCTTGGCACCCTTGATGCCCTGGGGGCCACGGTCCCCCTGGGGGCCCTCCCTGCCAAGCTTCCCAGGGGAGCCTAGCAGGCCTCGGTCCCCTTTGTCACCTGTGGGGACAAGAAGAGGAAAAGTCAGGACAGGTGGCCAGGGCTGCTTCTAAGCATCTGCAGAAGGCTCTGCCCTGGCCAAGAGAAGGTAGGCCAGAGGAACTGGCATTTACTGAGCACCTAGTGCATGCCAGGCACCACTGCCCCATATGACCCTTTAAATGAGACACCATGTCCACCACCATTCATAGGGAGGTGAAGGGACTCGCCTGTGTGGCACAGCTTAGGAGCAGGGCGGCATGCATGCAACTTAAGTTGCTTCAGTCGTGTCCAAGTTTTTGTGACCTCTTGGACTGTAGCCCACCAGGTTCCTCTCTCCATAGGATTTTCCAGGCAAGAATCCTGGAGTGGGTTGCCATTCTCTTTGACAGGGGATCTTCCCGACCCAGAGATCAAACCCACATCTCCTGCAGGTGGATTTTTTACCCTTGAGCCACCAGGGAAGCGCCACTGTGCATGCTAAGTCACTTCAGTCATGTCCGACTCTTTGTGACCCTATGAACTTATAACCTGCCAGGCTCCTCTGTGCATGGGATTTTCCAGGCAAGAATAGTGGAGCGGGTTGCCGTTTCTTCCTCCAGGGGATCTTCCTGACCCAGGGATCAAATCCAGGTCTCCTACATTGGCAGGCAGATTCTTTTCCACTGAGCCACCTGGGAAGCTGTGCTTCTTGAGGAAACAGATCCCAAATATTTCACTGTTGCCTGTCACAGTGCAAGTAATCACCCTCAGCCACGTCCCTTTGAAAGAAATGGACAGCCCTGTGTTCTCCTGGGGCCCCCTCTGACCACAGTGATGTTGCTAGGAAGAGGGGACGAAGGGGCAGAAAAGAGGGCACAGGCCCTCAGAGGAGAAGCCTGGAGAGAAGCAAGGAGGAGGGGGTCAAGGTCTCTGCAGAAGTCTTCCTCACCAGCCCCACTGGTGAAGTAACTACCTCATCACATGCCCTGCACTTTACAGTTTGCAGAGCACTTTCTTCGTCCCAGTCCCGAGGGATGGTAGTCATAGTTTATACATGACGCAGCGAGCCCAGGGAGGAAGAGACCCTGCTGCCTCACACAGCAAGGAAGCTGACGAGCTGGGGCTGGGACCAGGGAAGGTGCCAGGTGCCTTCCGCCACAGCAGACGCCCGCCCACCTAACAGGCAGCTGGAGAGGTGGCCCAGAAGAGGTGACATGGGATGTTATGGAGAACAGTGAAGGGGAAGTACTGTCAACATCCAGGTACCTCGTTAACCTCACACGGAGGGCTCTGCTGGCCTTGGGGAAGCGGTGATGTGTGAGGTGGTGAGAAAAGTGGGGAGAGGAAGAGAGGGTCTCAGATCCATGGAGTGGAGTGGTCCTCTGCATTCCTCCCCATAAATCCTAGCTCTGCCCTTGACAGTGGTGTGACCCCAGAAGATCTCCTCCTCTCTCGGAGGCTCAGTTTTCCCCATCTGCAAAGTGGGAGGATGACAGCGTACCGCCCTCACGGGGTTGATGTGAGCAAAGACGGAGGTAAGGATGTCAAGGGCCTGGCCCCAGGATTTATCAGCTGCTCGCATCCCCCAACAGCAGAAGTAGCTCTCCTGGGGTCTGGTCTTAGAGGACAGGGAGTCAGCTCTCACTTGAATGGCTCAGGGGGTCCCCACAGCTCTCCCCACTTCTAGCCTTGTCTCCCACCATCTAGTCTCCAGGAGAAATTAGAGCGATCCATTTGAAACCTAAGCTGGGTCAGGCCCCTTGTCTGTTCAACCCCTCCCTTGCTCCCTATCTCACTCAGAGAAGAAACTCACGTTTTGTTTCTCACCTCAGCTCCTCCGCTTGTCCCCTGCTTCTTAAACTTACCAGGTCCACTATTCACTCTGTGAATAGAGTGACCTGCTATTCACTCTGCCTGGAATGCTCTTCCCCAGGTATCTACATGGCTTCTTCCCCACCTTCTCAGTGAGACCTCTCCTGACCACCACCATTTAATACGCAACCCGTGCCCCACAGCTGCACTCCCAGTGCTGCTTCCCTTACCTTTTTTCACGTCAGCACTTTCATAGCATTTATCACCATCCATCTCTTTAACTTGGGTGATACGTTTATTGCTCATTGTCTGTCTTCCCCACTAGAACAGAAGCTCCACAGACATGGCATCTCTGTCTGGTTTGTACACACTCCCTCCCAGAATTCAGAATGATCCTGGCACATGGTGGGTACTCAATATAACGTGTGAATGAAAGAAAGGGTCTGAGACAGTTTTCTGTCCTGGTTTCTCCTGCTCCTCTCACCTCACCTCCCCCAGGCCCAGGAAGAGACCTTCCCACATGCCCTCCTTGATGCCAACCAGGCCAGTCCAGCCCGAGTCCTGTGTGGGTCCTCACCCTTCAGGATGGTGATGTTAATGTAGGGCCTGACCTCAGGCAGCACATATGGGAGGGCAGACGGAGAGGCTGAGGATGCATGTGCAGCATCGGCAAGGACCATGGGGTCTTCAGAGTCACAGCACCGTCGACAGTGTCCAGGGGAACTAGAGGCCACAGCTTCCCCAGAGGTGGGCTCCTCGGTGGGGAGTCCAGACACCGAGAAAGGGAGCAGGAGCGCTGCCCAGAGGAGGCCCAGGGCAGCCATCCCCATGGCGACCTGGAGCAGGAAGGAAGGACAGGAATATAGTTACCTGAAGGTCTACACTCTGCTGATGCCTAGAGTGGCTGCTGCCACCTGCAGCATGGGTGTTCCTGATGTAACCCAGGGAGGGAGCACTAGTGCCCCATTTAACAGACAAGAAGACTGACTCCTAAACAGGAAGACAAGTTCTCCAAGTTCACAAAGAGACCTGCGGTAGTGCTGGGCCTGGAGTCTGAGTCTCCAGTCCCTGGGGGTTTTTGCCACACATGGGTCCACAAAGGAGGACCCGCTCTGAAGATGAAGGCCCTGGGAGGTCTTTGCTGGGGTGGGTGAGGAAGATGCCCTGCTGCCCATGTGACATAGCCAATGAGACTATAAAATACTTTTCCCACACTCCCAATCTCCCTTGGTCTTGTCTTCCTGTCACTGACTCCACAGTCAATGGAATACAAATTAGAAGAAGGAGCCCCTTGGGACAGACTAATTAGAAACAAACAAAAGAAGTCCCAGCAGTCATGCAACACTGAAGGTATGTAGCTGGTGTCAGCCCACCTTCTCGCTCAGCATCTTTGTACAGTCAACAACTTACACAACTCAACCTCACCCAAGAAGCCCTGTAGGGAGGGGGCAGGAGAGAGTAAAATTCATTGAAAGGTGGTTGTGTCAATCATCTTAGATGTGTCAATCATCTTAGACCTGCCAATCAGCTGCCAGGGTGGTAATTTGAAATTAAGGGACAGAATCCAGGAGTTCTGGAAAATTTAAAAGGAACAAGGAAGTCCAGGGATTTGTGAGGATCTGTCTTTGGCCTTGGCCAAGAAGGGGTCCAGAGTTCCAGGGGAGGGGCAGAAGGTAGCCTGGACAGCAGTGACTGGAGACAAGCCTGGCTGGTGGGCAGGAAGCCAGGCAAAGAGCTTCTGAGGTGGTGGCAGTCTTTGGGGGCTGGCACACGTTATCGCAGGATCAGAAACTCGTTTTTTGAAACCAGACTGGTTTTTACACTTCTGGCGTTTCTTTGTTTATTTCCTTTTTGTTCTCCTGTAACATTTAGTACAATGCAAAAATATTTTTCTGTGGTTAATACGCATAGAGAAGGTAAAATTATTATTATTTTTTTTAAGTGCTCTTCTATCCTAACCTGAGCACTGAAGTAAGATTTGGGTCTTAAAGGGGCAGGAGCACTCCCTGCACCAGCCCCCTCCCACTCCCCGCTCCCCAGAGCTGGGTCATAGCAGTGGGCAGCAGCCTCCAGAGTCATTACCCTCTCCTGGAGGTGACCTTGTTCCCCACCCTTTGCTGGTTTCCTGGTTCTGCTCAATAAGGCAGGTCAGGTCTTCAAGGAACAGCACCCCATCTGGCCAAGATTATCACCCTTACCTTTTATTTGTAAATTATAATATACATTCCAGCGATTTTGAGAAGAGCAGAACCCCCTCTTCCCTGGCCACAGATGTGAGACTTAAGAATCAGACACCTGGGATTCCAGAATGGTTTACAAGCTGTGTGACCTAAGGCTAGTGGCTTAATCTCTCTGTACTTCTTGCTCCTTACAAGGAGGAGACAACACCACCTCCCCTACCAGGTTATTTGGGAGGATTTAAAAGCAGGAAAATCACCTGTCTGGTAAAAGACTCTTAATTAAATGTTCGGTCCTCTCTCTGCTGCCCAACATGACCTCTCCCCTAGTCCTGCATGGGACAGGAAGAGCAGAACTGTTCCCAGAGAACTGGCATGGTCTGGGGACATTTCTGTTGGGCCAGACAGCTGGGAGTCAAAATATCTGTGACACAGAACAGTGACCTGAGGCGGGGGGAGGGGGACGCAGGAAGCAGGAAGCAAAGCAGCCTTTAACAAAAGTAATAACCACAGCCACGGTCACTGGCTGTCCCTGGGGGAGGGTGTCATGCAGGCATCAAGTGGAGGGACCATGCCATGGGGGTGATCTGGGAGTCCCTGCTGCCTCCACTATGGAGCTGGGGCCTCTTCGGGTCGAGGGAGAGTCAAGCCCTGCTGGGCAGATTCGGTGCCTGTCCAGGCAGGAGTGGGCACAAGCCAGGAGCATCGGAGGAGGGCAGCCCTTCACCAGCGCTGAAAGTCTCAGTCAGAGGAAGGGATGGTGAGGAGAGAGCCTAGAGGGGCTTCCCGGGGTCAGAGGGAGGGAGCAGGGCCCCGAGATACATCCAGGAAGAGAGGAGGAAGGAGAGGCATTCCAGGCTCTGACCCCAACCCCTCTGGCCCTGCTGGAGGGAGCTGCAGGACCTCCCATCACTCACTCAGTGTCCGACAGCCTCGTACAGCAGTTCAAGGACCCCGGGCCTCCCGGCAGCCTCTGGTTCCTTGATCCATGTTTGCGATGATAATAACTTGTTGCTGGCCCAGACCCCCAGGTCTGGCGGGCTGGCCCAGGAGGGAGGGAGGAAGGGATGGAGGCAGAGAGGAGGGAGGGAGGGAGGGAGGGAGGGCGGAGGGAGCAGGCTGGCTTCCCACTGCCCCTCCTCCCTGCTCCCTCCCCTCCAGCCTCTAGGTTCTGTGGAGATGAAGGGAGCTGGTGGATTCCCTTTGCTTAACTCTTTGGTAGTCCTAGAGGGTCTTGTTTAATTCACAGACCCTATAAATTTCCAGCAGGAAGGGGTCTAAGGTCCCTGATGTGTGGGCTGGGAAATCAAGCCCCGGAAAGGGAAAGGGCAGGAGCCCCCTAAGTTGCTCAGAAAGGGGAAGGCTCCAGCCTAAGCTGAAGGGCTCCTTAGTCCTGAGTCACCAAGGCAGGAGGCATACAGAGGGCGTGGGCACCAGCCCAGCTGCCACAGGTTCAAATCCTGGCTTGGGCACCCACTGGCCAGTCCCTTCCCCTCTCAGGCCCTGGTTATCTGTAGAACTCCAGTCCCAGCCTCAACCGAGCCAGTCACAAGGGGAGGCTTAGTAAGTGTTTGTTGAGTGATGGTCACATCTCCTTGGGGATCAGCTAAGGGTGTCAACCAAGTCAGTAGCTCCACCCCCAGTGGACACCAAAGTCCTACTCTGCCTGGAAATTTTCTCATAGTTATCCATCTTCCTGGTCTTCTAGAGCCAGGGAAATAACTCTCAAGTTCGCAGGAGGGCAGCCTGTATAGAAAACCCTGGGGCCCCAGGGTCTTGCCTCTGCTTCCTTCTGGTTTGGCTGCAGGAGGCTTTGCAAAGTCTGCTGTCGTGGCTCCCTGGGTCAGAGACCCCTGTACAAAGACTCTCTCACAGGTCTCTTGCCCTCCAGCCCCCTCTACATTTATTGAGTACTTACTGCCTGTGCCGGACTTCATCTTCAGAGGGGCTTTTGTCACCCAAAGGGTATTAACATCCATTATTTCTACTCTTCTTATCCCAGCCTTGGGAAAAGGAGCTAGTGGTGGAGCTGATGTGACTCACCCAGGGTCACACAGTTAGTGAAGAGGAACCACAATCCTACAGAATGGAAGGAGTTCCCATGATGACCCAACTGGGTACGGTTGTGAGCAAAGGCTGCAGTTCATGGTCTGTCCCCTGGGCAGAGAGAGGTGGTGACATTGTGCCTCTCAGGAGGCATAGGAGTGCAGCGACTTAAGGGGGGTTTGTTGAAGTCTGGGGCTTTGGGCATTAACCCCTAGGCCCTACACACAGCTGGGCAAAGTGTGAAGGAGGGAACAGTCCTGGCTGTGTGTTGTTGACCATCTCTTGTCGCTGAGCTTCTGTTTTTCTATTACTTCAGGGGGATAATCACATGGCAGAATATCCAGGCCTGGAAGGACCCTTAGAGATGATCTAATCCAATCCCTTTTTATGTCCAGCAGGGACACTGTGACTCAGGGACGGCAAGTCTTTGGCTCAAGGTCACACAGCAGACTGGAGTCTAAGTTGGGACAAGAGCCAGACTCTCCCAACTTCTGGCTTTGTGCTGCTTCCCTCTTGCAAGCCCACCTGGAGTGCCCCCCACCCAGGCCTATTTAGGGGTCCAAAGTAGCCCAAAGGAACACAGATGGAAGGACTGTGAACCCTGGGAAAGCTATCAGGTCCACACCAGCTGTGCCCTCTATGTGGCCCTGCCCCAGGCAGCATTCCCAGGGCACTGAGCCAGGGCTGCAGAGGGAGGGAAGTAAGGGGAGCCGCCCTCTCCTCCCTCCCCTCGCTGCTGCCACCAGAGGGAAAAGGGCTGAATCAGCAGCACTGGAGGCCGGACAAGGCTCCTGGCTGTCTCTCAGAGATCTGGCTTAGAAAGCCTAGCATCTGAGGACAAAGGGATGGGGGATGCAGAGAGGCAGGGTGGGGACACAAGATTGCTTTGGTCCAGGGCCCATTGTGTGCTCCTGCCACGCTCAACAGGCCCTCTGCAGAGAAGGAGCCTCAACTCAAAGGTTTGGAAAATAACATTGTTGTTCAGTTGCTAAGTCGTATCTGACTCTCGGCGACCCCATGGACAGCAACATGCCAGGCTTCCCTGTTCTTCACTGTCTACCGAAGTTTGCTCAAATTCATGTCCATCAAGTCAGTGATGCTATCTAACCATCTCATCCTCTGCCACCCTCTTCTTTTGTCTCCAATCTTCCCCAACATCAAGGTCTTCTCCAATGAGTCAGAAAACAATGTTTTTTAAGGGAAGTGTGACATCAGTTATTAAAAGTGGTCCAGAATTCCAAGTGGATGTTAAAGCAATCCTTGGTAAAAAAGAATTGGACACATCCATATTACACATTTGATCCATAGCTCAGCTGGTAAAGAATCTGCCTGAAACGCAGGAGACCACAGTTTGATTCCTGGATCAGGAAGATTCCCCTAGAGGAGGGCATGGCAACCCTCTCCAGTATTCCTGCCTGGAGAATTCCATGGACAGAAAAGCCTGGCGGGCTACAGTCCATGAGGTCACTAGAGTCAGATACAACTGAGTGACTAATCACACATTTGAGCCAGTTATATTTTACACACTTTCTCTGGAATGCCATAGGAAGGTGCTAATGTCATTTTGATGACTTAACTTTGCTATGTAAATTTAATAAACTAGGTATATATATTGGGGGGAAAAAAAAAGGAGCCTCATCTCACTTAACAGATGAGGAGGCTGAGGTCTGGACAAGAAAACGATTCTCACCAGGTTCTAGGTACAGCTTCTTTGACTCCCATTGGTGGTCAATGCCCCAGAAAAGGGCCCCTTGTCCCCGCCCCCAGCCTCCAAGCAGCTGGCTGTGATGAGGGGCGGGGCAGACAAGAGGGTTGGACTCTGGAATATTATACACAACTTTAATAATATTCTTCCTCCCACTTTCTTCCATCATGTGGAAAATTTCCCCATTTGCGCATAAGCCCTTAGTCTCCCAGCCATTCTGCAGATCTCCACAGCAGCCCAGGTAGCCTGGAGACAGAGTCACAGCCCTGGGTCAGACAAGACTGGGTTACATCTCAGCTCCACTTCCTTCCAGCGCTGTTGACCTTTGGCACATCCCCCTACCTCTGAGCCTTGGTGTCCCTGGGCCAGAGGGACACGAGGAGACCAAGACCATCTGAGCAGCCTGGCAGGATATCCAATGGGATATACACTGGCCACCAACCAGTGCTTCTCCTGGCTTAAACCTTGAATATGGTGAGGACATGAGCCCATTCTCCTCAGGCACACATCTGAGAAACAGACTCACTGACAGAACCAAGGTCCTAGCCACACCCACCTTCCAGCCCAAAGTTTGGGAGAAGATATAAAAATAGTGACACTTGGTGCTTGCAACAAGAATCCTTCCTGCATTTTTTAAAAATAAAATGTGCCCGTGATAAAGTGAGATAGAACAGAAAACAGGATTCCTGGAGTCAGCTATGCAAGTGGTGTATGGCAAGTCACCGATCTATTAATAACTGTTCTAGGGCAGTCAAGACACTAAACAAAGGAAACCGTGAGCGCCACCCACTGGGGAAAATCATAGAGCCCGGCACCTACCCCACGCCACCCAGGCCTTCTGATGTACTCCATCTGTCCCCTTCTTAGGGAGCTGAGGCGGGGGGCGGAGGGGGGCGGAGAGAGGGGAGATGGAGGGCCCGCTGAAATGCGCCGTTCCCTCACCTCTTCCAACAACGTGAGTAGGGGGTCCAATGGGACCATCGCTCTCCTAAACTTCTAGCTTACTCAGCTTCCTGGATCTGCAGAGCCCCTTCTGCGACCAGCTGAGTAGTCGAAGGTGAACTTCGCTCTCCGGACTCCATTTCTCCGTCCTGGGCTTTCTCAGCAACCCACGTCTGTCCTACAGGTGTTCATCTCACTTGGGCGAGTTTAATCCCATTTTACAGAAAGGGAAACCGAATCCCCAAGAGGCCTACAGAAAGGAAGAGCCAGCCCCATCCCAGCCCTCCTGGCGCCTGACAAGGACGGTGGTTACACAGCGGGAAACTGAGGCTCAGGGAAGCAGGTGCGCCAACTGGCTCCTCCTCGCGGCCGACTAGGGACAGAGCCAGATGACGGGGCGGGCAAGGTACGCGGGAGGCCACTGTCACCTCCCACTTCTCTCGGCCAAATTAAGGGGAGCGACTCCCCCACCACCAAGCCGGGGGAGCCCCAACATCCCCCCACCCCCACTCCGGGCTCAAACCCTGGGAAAAACTGCCGCCAGCTGCGGCCACTCTTGGCAACACCCAGGGCTCTGCTAGAACAGACCCCCGCCACAGAGAAACCCGCCGGCATCATCGCTCCGGCCACCGCCCCTGTAAGCCAGAAGCCCAACACGAGATGGCTAAGGCAGCCGCAGCGGCGCCGGGGAGGGGCCTTTGAGAGTTCAGCTCGGGTGGAGCCGAGCTGAACCGAGCAAAGCCGAACTTGGCCGAGCGGAGCCGAGTCCAGCCGAGTCAAGCGGGTCTGGCGGATCATAGCCGGGTCTGACCGAATGATGCCGAGTAGAGCCGAGTTCGGCCGAGCGGAGCTGCTGGAGGAAGCCAAGGGGAGAGGGAAAGGTCACGCGGCGCCCTCTGCTGGACGCAGAGCCCGGCGCTGGTCTGAGCCGAAGCTAACGCGTCTCCGTCTCCCAGTCCTAGGATAGTCGGGGCTACTGAGCCCATTTTATGGATGTGGAAGCTGAGGCTCCAAGACGTTTCGAGCCTGGCCCAAAGGCACACAGAGCTAAGAAGTGGTGGCTGTGAGGTTTGAAACAGATTGTACGGCAGAGAGCTCACCTGCCACTGCCACCCGCTGCAGTGATCATTGTGTGTTTGCTTTGTTCTCGCAGTAATTGCTGCCATTTATCATGGTCATCCAGGAGGAGGGACCTGCCCTGTCCGATGATCGGGGGTAGACCCACCCTGGAGCACAGAGACAACCCCTGTTCTTACAGGTGGTGAAATCAAGTAGGCTCCGGGCACGCTGACCAAGCACAGCAGGGCCAGCCATTCCCGTGTGCAAATATTGACATGTTTCCTGGTCATTAAAGCAGAGAGCAGGTCGGAGAGGCCCTGTACGACTGCAGGACTCATTTTCCCTTCCTGTTTACAAGATGGCCAGAGGGTAGGAGCTCCTGGCTGTCTGCAGGCTGTGTCCCTGGGCTATGTGAGCCAGGACCTGGGGTGTCTGGGACCCTGGAGGAGGCCAAGTGTGGCTGCAAGCACTGTCTTTGAGCTTGTGAAAAAGTGAAGAATGGCCTTGCCCTCCACGCACATGTGTGTGCTCAAATACATCAGTGACGTTCACTCCTGTGTGCAGACCACCTTAGCCTGCCAGACAGGCCTATGCCAAGGTTGCAGGGCTGGCTGGAGGGTGGTGGGGCTGGGCTTCTAGAACACAACCGAGGTCACAACAAATGACTAGTGTCAAAGGAAGGTCAGGCTGCATTAGTGGAAGCAGCCACCCTCGCTGGCCAGGGGCTCCTGGAGTTTGTCTGGCTTGCTGTTGGTCATCCTGTCTTTGCTTCTCTCCTGGACATTTGCCATTCTAAGCGGAGCTGAGCCCATAGGTTGGAAGAGCTGCTTCACGCTGTAGCCTGTCTTTGCACTTGTCTCGATGAACATGGTACTCAGTTCTTCGGCGTGCTGCTTGGCCTCCTCAGTGGTCATCTGCCTCTCGTTGGCCAGGTCCGTCTTGTTGCCCACCAGCAGCATGATGACATCACTGCCCCTCTCTGTCCTGACATCAGCAATCCAGAGGCCTGGGCTTCCCTTCATGCTGCTGAGTCTTGCTCAAGGACATCGCCTCTCATCACCAGTGGCTGCCAAGGAACTGACACCATTGACCTCTGAGTTCTTTCCACACCCAGCATCACTCCTGCCACACTCACCTTCATTTTCGTAGTTTCTAAAAACTATAGGCGCTGGACTGGGGACTAGGAAAATGGGGTTCTTGGTCTGCCTCTGGTGCTGGGACCATGGGTGAATCATGTGACCATCCCAGGCCTCACTGTCTTCAGCTGTAAAACGAGTACGAGAGCTGTTCAATAGTATTTTGAACATCTTTCACACTTCTTCCCGGAGCACAAACTCCAGTTCCCTCTTGACGCTTGGCTGGGCTATAACCCCTCCAGTGAGATTTCCACCCCCACGCATGGATGGCTTCTCACTTTTGTTAAAGCACTTCTCAGGTTTTTTTTAATAACATAGTACCTACAATGCACTGTGAAAGTGAAGTGCTAGTTACTCAGTTGTGTCCAGCTCTTTGCGACCCCATTGACTGTAGCCCACCAGGCTCCTCTGTCCATGGGATTTTTCAGGCAAGAATACTGGAGTGGGTAGCCATTCCCTTCTCTGGGGGATCTTCCCAACCCAGGAATCAAACCTGAGTCTCCCATGTTGCAGGCAGATTCTTTACTGTCTGAGCCACCAGGGATGCCCTGTACAATGCATTGTACTATTCACATAATCTTCTTAACATAGATGTCTACCCTCATCTTCATCCCAGAGGAAAGGAAACTGAGGCACAGAAAGGTTAATCAAACAGCTAGTGAATGGATGAGCGGGGATTCAAAACCAGACAGATCCAGATTCCAGGGGCTTAAGAACCACCCCTTTATCTCTTATGTTCAATGCGACTTTCTTCGCCCCTGAAGACAGACCTTGTATTTCTCTGCCTTCTGCTTTTTGCATTTGGCAGCTGTTCTATAAACACTTGTTGAATGAAGACATAAATGAATGATAATGTCCAAGGTCTTCCAGAGGCCCAGGAGAGGCAGGGCTGCTGGCTCTGTTTTGCAGGTGGTAATTGTATTAGTTTGCTAGGACTGCTGGACTGAACTACCACAAACTAGGTGATTTAAACAACTGAAATGTATTTTCTCATAGTTCTGGAGGCTAGAAGTCCAAGATCAAAGTGTCAGGCAAGGCTGCTTCCTTCTGAGGGTTGAGAGGACAGACATGTTCCAGACATCTCTCCCAGCTTCTGGTGGTTTGCTGGCTGTCTTTGGCTCTGACTCGTGGGTGCATCACCCAGCATTTTCCCCATGCTCATGTCTGTGTCCAGATCTTCTCTTTTTTAAGAACACCAATCGTACTGAAATAGAGACCCACCTTACTCCAGGGTGATGTCATCTCAACTCCTTATGACTGCAAGGACCCTATTTCCAAATAAAGTTACATCTGGAGGTACTGGAGGTTAGGGCTTCATGCGAATTTGAGGGAGGGGGACACAATTCGATGCACAGTGGGAATTAACTTCCTAGGAGGTCTTGTCTGACACAGCTTCTGTCCCTGAACTGGGCCTTTCTCCCTTTCATTCACTGACTTTCTCTGACCCCAGGGCCTTAGCACATACTGTCCCTCTGCCAGACACACTCAGGCTCACCCTCCTCTCTCAGTGCCACCCCCAACACAGACCCCTTCCCCCCAGTTGTGTTCCTCCAGAGCACACTGCACTAGCATTCCCACAGGTCCGTTTACCTGTGAGTGCCACAAGCATGGGAACCATGTCTATTTCCCTCTGCTGTACTCCCAGTCCAGTGTCGGGGCCTTGCACACAGGAAAACCTTTGTCAACTTAAGGAACTTTGCCAAAAGAGGTCAAGTGAATGGCCAAGGCCACGTGGTAGGTTCGTGGCAGAGTGAGCCTACGTCCCAGGTCTCCTGACTTTGGGTCTCATGACGTTTAAGGGATGTGTTTGCCCTCTGGCCTTCCAGTAGACTCACCAAGTCTCACCAGGGCCTGCCAGCCACAGAGGAGCACCCTGATGTTTTGATGGGACTGTGGCCTTGTACAACTCCCCTCACCTTATGCTGGGAGTTCTTGCTGTCTTTAGAGTGCTTCCTTCCATGCTTGGAGTCCTTTGGAACCCAGCCTGTTACTTCCCTATGGGACAGTGGCCTCTTTCTCCCCCACTCCTTGGAGGTGAAAAGGGCTGTAGCCCTGGGCCCTTGGCTTCCCTGTCCCAGGCCCTGCAGACTCCTTTCTGCCAGTGCTGAGGCTGATGTATGAAGTCCTAGTCCAGAGCCTGGTAGCCATGGGCTGTTGCCTGGTAACTGTCTCTGAGAGACAAGTTTAAGGTAAGGTCTTGGATCTTGGACATCTTGAGCAACTTGGACATCTGGAGAGAAGGAATCAGGCAGGGAGGGCCATCACCACCCCTTCTTGCCTGCTTGGGCTCACAGCTCCAGAGCCTCCCCTGAACCCATAGCCCCTGTGGTTCTCATAAGCTACAGATTCTAACCCCAACCCCTCATATGACTCTTTCCACCCCCTCGATTCTTCCCGCATTTATTCAGGGTCACCACAGTGCACCAAAGAATTGATGCTTTTGTACTGTGATGCTGGAGAAGACTCTTGAGAGTCCCTTGGACAGCAGGGAGATCAAACCAGTCAATCCTAAAGGAAACCAACCCTGAATATTCATTGGAAGGACTGTTGCTGAAGCTGAAGCTCCAATACTTTGGCCACCTGATGCCAAGAGCTGACTCATTGGAAAAGACCCTGATGCTAGAAAAGATAGAAGGCAGGAGGAGAAGGGGATGACAGAGGATGAGACAGTTGGATGGCATCACTGACTCAAAGGACATGAATTTGAGCAACTCCAGCAGTTGGTGATGGACAGGGAAGCCTGGAGTGCTGCAGTCCATGGGGTCACAAAGAGTCGGACACGACTGAGTGACTGAACAACAACAACAGCAACCACATTGTACCAACCAAAGGAAGCTAGAGTAACAGTGTGAAAATTTCCCCCTGGAACTGTGAAATGGGATTTCTCCCATTCATTCATTTATCCCAAATCATCTTATGAAAGGCCCACAGCATTGCCAGGCCCTGGGAACATGGATGCACCAGGGTTGGTCCCTGCCTGGAAACACAAGGCTAGTAGGACACTCCCCTTCCCACGTGCACATGTGTGCACAGGTAGTGAGTGACACATGGGATGTCGGGGGAACGGGAGGGCTGTTGGCTCCAGAGAGGTGACCCTAGCCAAGGCCCCACTCCCCACACAACCTTGGCTGCCAGCAGTTCCTCTGCTCCCAGCCCATGCACACCTGCCACACACACAGCAGGCCCCGTGTTTCACCCCAATGCACCTTCACTCGTGGATATGGCTCAGATGCCTGAGCACCTACTATATGCCCTGCCACTGTGTTTACCCACTCCTCCTCCATCCTGCTATTGTTGTTGCCTGGCTCATTTCTCCCTGCCATTGAGAGTCTGTCCCTGACCTAACTCCTACCCCATTGGTCAGGCCAAACTGACCACCACAGTGTCCCACCTTCTCTGTAGCTGGAAAGGTGGACTTGTGACCCACATCTGACCAATCATGGCATTCTATCATTTTGTCTTTGGTGATCAGCCCATATGGCCATCATGTGACCCAGTTAGAGCCAATCAGCTCTCTCCCATGAGATCTGAAATTTGGACATAGGAAAAGAGTAGGTTTACTGCTTTTAGATCAGGCTCTCTAAGGATATAGGCTGAGGTTTATCAGGAGCATCTTCCATGACTCCTGGAGGACCAGGACTCTGGGAGGCAACACATAAGGAGACCTGGGCATGCAGAGCTGAGAGATGGGAGAGAAGGAGTATCCTGATAGAAATGCATGCATGGACACACCCCCACTCAGGCACACCAATCTAAAAACACAGTGCTAGTCAGAGCAATTGGCCCAGGCTGGTCGTCATGTATCACCAACTTTATTGACAAGAGTTCGGGTCAGAATTTTCCTACTGGGCCTCCCAGCCACCCTTGTAGAAGTGACTCACTTGCCCCAGGAATCAGGAAAGCAGGAAATGCTTGAATGCCAGGGGTGCTCTTCCCTCAGACCCCCAGAACCTCCTCAGGGGAACCCTAGAATGAGGACTGGGCCTCCAGCCTCCAACCTCTGTACAAGCTCTAGGTTTGTACACTTCCTTCCCCCTGATGGGGCCTGACTCTCCCCCGAGCCCTGCCCCCCAATTCTTGGCCTCTGAACCTCAACTTCCCTTCCTTGTGTCCTGTAGTGTCCTTACCCCCAAGGACTGGAAGACAGAGAAGTCACTTCATGAAAGAGAAGGAGGCTGCCTCCACTCTATAATCTGTTATGCCACCAACCTCACCCACTGCAGTGTACGTGGCAGTTTACCCCAAATGACTCCTTTTCTTCCCAAATCTCAGGATGCAGGCAAACTGGGACAACCAGTGTCATTTTATAATGGGGAAACTGAGGCCCAGAGAGGTCAAGGCTGGACAGGATCTGGAGGTCTCCCAGGTTGTGGTTTCCACATTTTCTCTGAGGACACCCTACCCTCCGAAGGGTAGGGGTTGGGAGATTTAGCAAGAGGTACCGCCCTCCTCAGAACCAGTCTCTCTGTGGCTCTAAGGGGTCATCTCGGGGAGGGAGTCCATGCCAGCCCAGGCCCAACCTTGGACAGTGGCCTCTCCCTATGGTCTCCCTCCAGCCTCCTCTAGTTTTTTCTTCCATGAGCCTTCCCAACCTGGACCTGGGGAATGTGAAAGACAGGGAGGCCTGCTTCCCAGCCTGCCAGGGCCGTACCACTCCTCCCATCCTCTCCGGGGAGCCAGGCCCTGCTTCTCAGCTCTACCCTGAGGCTCCCATCAAGGCCCAACACTTCTTGGCGTGCTGCAGGCCCTCGGGGGTTGCTGGCCCTACACCTTTCAGGGCATTAGCTTTTCCACCCTGATGGCATCCTTTCCTTGAGTTTGATCAGGCCTGACACTGACTGGCAACCCAGTTTCATTGATGCTGCCACTGAGCTCAGCCCAGAGGGGCCAACGTTGACCCCAAGGTCATGAGACAGATCTAACCTCCACTTCCTCTTCCTTTCCCTCCCCCTTCCCCCTTCTCTTCCTCCTTTTTCTTCCCCTCTCCCTCCTCCTCTTCGTCCTCCTCCTTTCAGTTTTGTTTAGACTTGCTGCCTTTCCATGCCAGTCTGCCCAGGCCAGGTCCCTGCCTTAGTCCATGAGAGGGGAAAAGCAGGGAGAGTTTCTCCTATGAGAAGGCTCCTGAGCCCTCACAGTCCCTGAGACCCCCTCCAGCTAAAGGACACAAAGCAAGCTGCTTTGAGGGTTGGTCAGCTGCCCCCAACAGGGCCTGAGCTAGCCTTTGGGGGACCTATGCAATATGGGGTCCTTGTTTAAGAAAAGGAATACAAAATTACAAAGACGAAATTAGACTCAGAGCCTCAGAAGGGCCCAAGCAGTCAGGGACCCAGAAGCTGGACTTAATTAGCTTCCTGAAAAATCTGTCTCTTCTCCTCTTGTCCAGGAACACAGGAGTCCCAGCACTGACCATCTGGGCCAAGAAGGCCTGGAGGTTATTGGGTTGTTCAGCAGGTGAGGCCTGAGGTCCAGAGAGGAGAAGGGCTGGCCCTCGGCCTTGCAGCAAGAGGAGCAGAGCTGACGTGGGGTCTGGACAGTCTCACACCCCTTCTCCTTACCAGGGAAGACTTCCTCCCATTTGGGGCTGCAGTACTGACCCCTATGAATACCGAGCCCTGCTCCCTCTTTTGTGAACCTGACTGAGCCCAGGAAATCCAAGGCCTTGGTTTATCCCTCTGAGGGCCAAGATTCAGGATGCTCTGTCTCTGAAGGGGAGAGCCCGTCTGTACCTCTCCGCTTGTTTGAGCTGTGCGTGCTGTGCATGCTAAGTCGCTTTAGTCATGTCTGACTCTTTGTGACCCTATGGAATATAGCCCACCAGGCTTCTCTGTTCATGGGATTCTCCAGGCAAGAATAGTGGAGTGGCTTGCCATGCCCTCCTCCAGGGGACCTTCCTGACCCGGGATCAAACCCTCATTTCCTGTGGCTCCTGCATTGCAGGCAGATTCTTTACCCCTGAGCCACCAGGGAAGTCCCACCCCTCCCCTTATCCTGACCCTATTCAGGAACATCAGCCCAGCAGTGATGCCCCTCCAGACTTCATCAGATAGAGCTCATCCAGGCTGCTCTCTCCCATCCCTGAGTCACAGAGGAGAACACAAGGCCCAGAGAGGGGAAGCCACCTATCTGAGGTCACACAGTAAGTCACACAGCAAGGGGATTAGAGCCCAGGTCTCCGAACATTTCATCATGGGCCCCTGCTACCTCAGGTGGCACACCCTAGGTGCACTCACAGTCTTTGCCCTTTTCTCGGGCTACCCTGGCCCTCCACAGGCCCCTACAGATAGCTGATGTGCAGCGTGTCGGATTTCTCCCCAGCCGAGGGTTCTTGGGGTAGGAACTGATGCTCCTTGCTGGTGGTGCCGCTGGGAGGCCGCTCCTGTCCGCTGGGACCCAGTTGTATGATCTGGTTGGCCCGGCCATTCATCTCCCCCCGGTCACCCTGCTTCCCTGCTCCCTCATGCCGGTCCTCCCCATCTCCATCCTCCTCTTCCTCCTCCGTCTTCTCTGGAGGCCCCACGGGAGGCTCCTGGTTTTGCACACGGCGAGAAGGCCTCAGCAGGATCCTTCGGAAGCCCTGCTTGAAGCGGTAGGAGAGGAAGCCATAAAGGATGGGGTTGGCACAGCTGTTGGCATAGGGCAGGGCCACCACCAGGAAATAGAGGCCAAAGAAGGCAGGCTCCTCGGGCAGCGGGCACACCACATTGATGATGTTAAGCACATAGAAGGGCATCCAGCAGAGGACGAAGAGTGCCACCACGGCCACCACCATGCGCGTGACCTTGCGCTCAGAATGCCGCCGCCGCTGGCACGAGGGGGCCCGCACCCGCCGCCCGGCGGAGCGCACCTTGACCACAATGAGCAGGTAGCAGAGGCAGATGACCAGCAGCGGCCCAAAGAAGCCCAGCGCGGCTGTGTAGATGATGAAGCCTGCCCGCCAGGCAGCCGCCGGCTCAGGCCACTGCATGTGGCAGGTGCTCATGCCACGGGGCACACCCGAGAAGACCACCACGGGCAGCACCACTACGGCCGAGGCCACCCAGACAGCCGCACTGACTGTGCGGGCCACGGGCGCTGTGCGCCAGCGGGCTGAGCGGGTGGGGTGCACCACTGCCAGGTAGCGGTCCACACTCATGACCGTGAGGCAGAAGATGCTGGTGAACTGGTTGATGCCATCCACAGCCATGACCAGGCGGCACATGAGGGAGCCGAAGGGCCAGTAGGACAGGGCGTTCTGGGCCGCCAGGAAGGGCAGCCCCAGCATGAAAAGCTCATCGGCCAGTGCCAGGTTGAGGATGTAGACATTGGTGACCGATGGCGTGGCCGTCTGTCGCAGGACCACGTAGATGACTAGGGAGTTGCCCAGCAGGCCCACCACACACACCACCAGGTAGACCAGTGGGATCAGAATGCCGCTGACAGCCAGCCCTGCTGCACTTGACACTGCGGACACATTTCCGAGGACAGCATCTGGGGGCCATGCCGAGGAGGTGTTCCCAGGTTCCGAGGTCGCAGGCACCAGTGAAAGAGAGCCAGGGGTGTTCATGGCCAAGAGAGGGTGGGTCAGCAGCCAGCTATTGCCCTGGAGGAGAGAGGACACAGCTTGGTCAGGGCAGGGCAGGGCTTTCTCTTCGTGGCCACTCCCCCATCACACTGAACTTAGAAACTCCCTGGGCACTTTCCTGCTCAGAGTTGGACGAGTCATTCATTTATTCTGCACAGGCCAGCAAGGGAGGCCGGCAAGGTAGCCCCACTTCTCAGATAAGAAAGCTGAATCTTAGAGAGGTAAAGTGAACACCCTATATGATGTAGTAAGGGTGCAGCCGGGGACTCGGGCTTGCTTGCTCCAGAGGGCAAGACCAGCAGTGGCCTGGTACCTTCCCCTGTGCACAGGACGAGTGTTCCACAAATGTTTCAGTAAAAGGGCGAGTGGATCATTCAGTCAGCTGCTGACAACATAGGTCCTTTTCTCTATACCAGCCCTTTTCAAATGCTTTTGACACCAGTGACTTTTATATTGCAACTCAATGATGTCATACTGTTCTATAACACAATATGTGCCCTTTCTATATAAAATCACCTCACTGGCAGAGACCCAAGTGTATCACCCACTGAGATAGACTCTGAGATAGACTGTGTCCTTCCCACCCCTACACGATGTGTTAAAACCCAAACCTCCAGTGTGATGGTGTTAGGAGGGAGGGCCTCAGTAGGGGGTGATTAGGACACAGGGTTAGAGTTCTCCTGAATGGGATTAGTGCTCTTCTGAAGAAAGGTACCAGATCCCTTCTGCCATGGGAGGAAACAGCTGGAAAACAGCCAGCTGGGAACCAGGAAGCAGGTCCTCACCAGATACTGAATCTCCTGGCACCTTGATTTTGGGTTTCCCCACCTCCAGAATGGTGAGGAAAGAATTTCTGTTGTGTATAAACCACCCAGTCTACGGTATTCTGTTAGAGCAACCCGGACAGACTAAGACACCCCCAACAGGTCTCAGCTCGCACACTTGAAAACACTGCTGCATGTCACCCATCCTTAACGTTGAGCCAAAGTCTCTAGATGAACTTCAGCGGATCCATAACCACCCCCAACCCCCTGCCCAAACTCCGGTGAAAGGTAACACCGCCTTGTATTTTCTGGGCAGAGCCCAGCGCATTCATCTGATTCCTCAGATTCTGAAGTAAAGAACCACATGCTCAGAGGCGTCCCCTTCCCTGGGAATCAAAGCCCCTGAGGATCCTCTCGGCCTGGCCCATCCCACTGCGCCCCCAACAAAGAGGCCCTGCCTAGGATGACGGACTATGATCTTGGGGGCTGGGAGGCTGCCGTCCCTCCTGCTCCCAAGGCTGACTGATGGTGGAGAAATTCACAACACGCTGGAGGTGAGGACAAGAATAGTCAGCTACCCCCTGTACCAGTGGGGTGGGCTCCTCTGAGAAGAGGGCACTTCAAGGGGGCCTTGAAGTGTGAGTAAGAGCTTGTCCAGCGGCTCGGTGGGAACCAGCACCCCACCCACTGTGTGAGCACCTTCTTACCGCACTTCTCCTATGTTATGAGGAGCCGGGCCTCCTGCCGGCGTCCCTGCTGGACTTGACTCTTCTTAAGCATGGAGATGCTCATATTCAGCTCTGGTCCTTTCCCGTGTCCCTTCCACACAAGTTCTGTCTCAGTGTCTGAGGCACTGAGTGAATCAGAGGAATCCTAGGTGGATAAATCTCGACACAAAGGGAGGATAAACTGCTGACGGAGGGGATCCAGGCCCTGCTGGGGGAGGGCCCCTGGCCTAGGATGCCCTTGCCTCCTCAGCAGGACTCCCTGGCTCTCTGGAGACCCAGTTATAGGCCAGGACTGAAGGCCAGAGCCTCCTCTGGTACTGGACCTTCTCCCTTTTCCAAATGACGCCGCCTCCCCCAGTCCCTTGGCTGCTGGCTTCCCTGACTCCCTAGGGAAACCCCAAGGGAGAAAGAAAGCTCTCAGAGGAACCTTCCTCCAGTGTCCCCTGCCTGCCCAGCGCTGGACCTGAAATGCCTTCAACAGGACCTATAGTCCCCACTGCCCTGTCCTGACACCGCTTTTCAGATGCGAAGCTCCTTCAGAGGGGAGGCACCCCAACTCAGAGCAGATACCTCGGGTGGGTGAGCGTATCTGGTTGCCCTTGCCCGATGACCTGGATCTTCCAAGGACTCTGAGAAGGCAGGGCGATGCCAAGAACGGGAAAGAACCCCTTCGCCCTGGCTCCTCCTGATGCTTCCCCAGGCAGGCTGAGCTCAGAGCATCCCCTCCTCGCTCCTCCAAGCCTCAGGAGAGACTTCAACCTGCCGTCACCCCAGGCACTAGTCGAGGGGCAGTCTGAATGGTGGGCTCATAGGATCCTAACAGTACTGCCAGTCCCTGGTAACTGAGCCCTGACTGCCAGGCTCCAGGCTCAGCAGTGATGTGCAGCATCCTATAGGGTCTTATGAAGGAGGCACTAGGTTGTCCCCACAGTACACACAGGGAACAAATGAGGCCATGCGCTTGGCTCACACAGTTGGGAAGGGGCAAAGCTGGGAGGATTCGTTGTACCAATTCCCAAGCCCTCCATTTCACAGGCTGGCAGACTGAGGCCAGGCCTAGAGAAGGCACTTATTTCAGGATCATAACTGGTCAGGGAAACCAGCTGGCATCCAGCTTTCCTACCAGCCTATTCAGAACTCTCCTTACTGCTCCTCAGCCTCTTGAACTATTAAGATCATGGACCCAAATCCCTAGACCCTTAGAGACTTAAAAATTGAATTTTAGAGTCTTAGAACTGACTTGTAGAGTCATAGATTTTTAGACTCTGTGTCTTTGAATTGGAGAAGGTCAGATTTCCAGAATGCTGGAATCTGCCCTTAGACACAGAGTTGCGAATCTGGGAACTTAAGAGTCCAGACCTCCTTGGTTGGGGAGCTCTACGTCACCCATCTATCCACCTCATCTCCTTGTGTGCAGATTCTCTTTATAGCATCCCCGTCAGGTAGCCAATCACAGCATAGGGCTGGAGGAGGGAGGCTCCTAAGAGAGGAGCAGTGAGCCAGGCAAACCTAATTTCCAGGCTGCAGGGACAGATGCCCTGGGGGAAACCTGAGGGTGAGCTCTGAGGACGATGTCTCCTGCCCAGACACACACCTGTGTACCCACACACACGCACACGTGCTAACACACATGGCCTTGGAAGGAACACAGTGTACCAGCCAGGCCATGCCTTCATACAGGAGAATGAAATAGCCCCTCCCAGAACCCCTGGCCCCCCTGGAAGACTCCCTGCCTCCGCCTTTATCTGGGCGCATCTTCCCTGTCAAAGTTTAACTGACCAGAGTGCCAGAAGCAAGGAAATTATAGCTTTCCTTGGGGTGTAAGTCAGACCTGCAATTTAGATGCTGCCTTTTAAGGAGCCGGGGTACTGTGCATGATCTGGTTCATCCTTTGGAGAGGAGGGCCTTTTTCTCTCTGTCTGGTTTATCTTTGGCACAAGCTTGCCTGAAAACCGGGGGCAGACTCCTTGGAGGACTTTTCCAGAGGGAACAAGGGTCCAGAGAGGGTGAGTGGCTGCCCTGAGCCACACAGCAATTCAGAACAGCCCTCAGGGATACCAGATCATTCTCCATTTGTCTATTTCCCACCCCCTTCCCTTCTAGATTGCTGGCTTTTAGGCACAGGACCCTGAGTTATTTGTACCTGTAACCCTAGCATCTAGCACAGCACCCAGGACATCTGCAGATGTGAACAGACCAAGAAGTTCAGCAAGTAGAACTCTGAGACAGGTGGGAAGATGCTCTTAGGATGGGTTTCAAACATACATCATGAGATCCTCACCAAGTCCAAGAGGGAAGGTTTTTAGAGAGGAGGAAGTTGAGGCTCAGAGAAGTTCGGTAAGTTGTACAAGGTCACTCAGCTGGTAAGTGGGAGGCCAGAAATTGAGCCCACTTCTGACTATTACTAAACCATCAATGCCTCCTGGTTCTGCAGGCTTCCCTGAAGGCCTCAGGCTGAGAGACATCAAGGACTGAGACAGCCCTGGACAACACAGGCTGATGGTCTCTGGCTGACTCCGCATTCTGCTTGCTCTCGGCTCCCTTAGGCCTGTCCCCCAGGAAGAGCCCCAGATGGTCTGTGCCCACTTCAGATCTGACCCCCATGAGCACAGCCCACAAGCCCACAGCCCCTAGATTGGGGACTTAGGGTCTGCCACAAAGGAATGATGCCAAATTGCTGGGTGACCTTGGACAACTCACTTCCCACCTCTGGACCTCAATTTCCTCCTATTAAAGGAAGACGAGTGTACCCACCTCCCAGGGTTGTTGTAAAGATTAAATGGGAGTGTGCTGAGCACAGTGCCCAGTCCAGAAGGGGAGCTCAGGAAAGCTGGCATTTAAGCTAAATGCAATGAGGCATCTGGTTTGTCCAGCTCCGACACTGCTCTTTTGTGATTCCAAGATTCTGGAGTCATGGTATGAGATTCCGAGATTAATGCCCACCACCCCACCACCCCTGCCAGGCCCCTTCTGTCCACCAAGAGGTCACAGGAAGTCCTCCTTTCTCCCTGGACCTTCCTACCCTCTCCCAGCCCCCAGTCCCAGCCTCCCAAGTTCATCCGGGGCAGAGGGTGGGTTCCGGCACCCCACCCTCTGGGACCCCATCCAGGCCCCAGCCTCCTTACCTGCCCATGGGGTGAGGGCTTCCCTCCTTGCTGCCAGGCTGGTTATCATTCTGCTGTCCCCTCTCCCTGCCCAGTCCCCAGGCGTCCCCGACCACCCCTGAGCTGGGGTCCCCACACAGTACCCACTTCTAGACTGCTGGCAGGACCGGACCCCCTCCTAGGCCTGCAGCGGCCACAGCCACGTCTGCCCACAGAGCCGCTCCCATCTGGTCTCCGGCCCTGACTTCCCACCGCCTGGTGCGTCACCCCCACCCCCAACTGCAGGACACGTCCTGGGTGGTGGGGGGAAGGGACACAGATGGGGGGTCTGCAGGCAGGAGGCTGGGGGTGGGGTGCAGGGAGAAATCTCCCAAGGAAAAGAAGAGAAATGAGGAACAGAGGACTATAAGAAACCAATAGAAAGAGAGGGGAAACGGGGGTCGGTCGGAGGTGGAAAGACAAGGAGAGACAGAGAGAGAGAAGACGGTGAGTGGGTGGAAAGCCAGAATGAGGGGGAGTGATGAGAAATGCGTGACAGGAGAAGAGAAAGAGGAGGAAAGAGCAGAGAAGGGGCCAGAGGGAGGGATGCAGAGAGAGATGCAGGGAAAGAGCGCGGGGAAGGAGGGGGTGGCAGGGAGAGTGACAGAGAAGGATTGTGCCACAGATGGTGACATGGAGAGCCAGGCAAGGAGGGGGCAGGAGTGGGGGTGCGGGAGGGGCCGGGAGGAGGGGCCGGGAGGAGGGGCCAGAGCGCAGGTGCGGGTGAGGGAGGAGGAGCGGCAGGTTAGGGGAGGAGGCTGGAAGGGGGGGGACAGATCTTGTTACCGGGGAGATTTCAGCCACCCACGCTGGCCTTGGCTCTCGAAAGGGGTTGGAAAGGAGAGTGTGGTACTCAGGGGAGCTGGGGGCCGAGAGCCAGTGGCAGGACGCGTCCGAGGCCACGGTGCACACATCCCCCAGGACGACAGCTGGGTTCCAAGGTCAGTGCTGCAAGGAGGGCTGGGAGCAAGGGGCGAGCACTGGGTGGGGAGTCCACAGTGCTGTGGTCTGGGTCCCCCAGCCACAGAGGGAAGCTGGGTGGGGACTATCAGCCCTGAGACTGGTTGAGTCTGGGGAGCCCCCAGCCAGGGTGAGGAATAGAAAGGTAGGGTAAAGAATAACTACTTCAGGCTTTGGGGGCCAAGAGACAACATGAAAGCTATTATACAGGAGAGCACAAATTCCCACTCTTTGTCAATTGACAACATTTCAAATATAATAATAGTAATCGAGGACTTTTTTTTTTTTTTTGGTGATACAGATCTACTACTGAGAAGAGAATTCTTTTTTTCTCTTTTTTTTTTGGAGAAGGGTAATATTTTGCTTCATTGGAGTTCAAAGTTATCATTTCCTTTCATCATATCTATTGCAAATGGTCTTCTGTAAAACCCATCCCTTAGCTGGCAGGCTTTAAAAAAAAAAAACAGGCAGTGAGCCAGACTTGGCCCCTGGACCATATTTGCCAACCCTTAAGATCTCTGTCTGGAGCTTAAGCACAGGCCTGATTGCCCCTGGATGCCATGCCCCAGCTCATGCCAACCAACCATGTGACCATAGGTAAGTTATCCCTTCTCTGGGCCTCAGTTTCCTCATCCAGACCATGGGGAGATTGTTGTTCACTTGCTACATCATGTCTAACTCTTTGTGACCCCATGAACTGCAGGATGCCAGGCTTCCCTGTCCTTCACCATCTCCTGGAGTTTGCTCAAACTCATGTCCATTGAGTCGATGATGCCAACTCATCCTCTGTTGCCGCCTTCACCTCCTGACCTCAATCTTTCCCAGCATCAGGGTATTTTCCAATGAGTTGGGTCTTCGCATCAGGTGGCAAAAGTATTGGAGCTTCAGCTTCAGCATCAGTCCTTGAGTATGGAGGGTTGCTTTCTTTTAGGACTGACTGGTTTGATCTCCTATCCAAGGGACTCTCAAGAGTCTTCTCCAGCAACACAGTTTGAAAGCATCAATTCTTTGGCACTCAGCCTTGTTTATGGTCCCGCTTTCACAACCATACGTGACTACTGGAAAAACCATAGCTTTGACTGACGTTTATCAGTAAAGTTGTCTCTGCTTTTTAATACACTGTCCAGGTTTGTCACAGCTTTTCTTCCAAGAAACAAGCACCTTTTAATTTCATGGCTGCAGTCACCATTCACAGTGATTTTGGAACCCAAGAAAATAAAATCTGTCACTGCTTCCACTTTTCCCCCTTCTATTTGCCACAAAATGATGGGACCAGATGCCATGACCTTTATTTGTTGAATGTTGAGTTTTAAACCAGCTTTTTCACTCTCCTCTTTCACCTTCATCAAGAGGCTCTTTAGTTCCTGTTCACTTTCTGCCATTAAAGTGGTATCATCTGCATATCTGAGGTTGCTGATACTTCTCCCAGCAATTTTGATTCCAGATTCTGGGCAGATGGGACTCAGTCATTCCTAAGTTCCTCTTTCAACAAGAGCATCATAAGTGCATCAGGATCAGGTAGTAACGACAGCCCTTTGGGCTTCCCTGGTGGCTCAGCCGGTAAAGAATCTGCCTGCAATGCAGGAGACCTGGGTTTGATCCCTGATTTGGGAAGACCCCCTGGAGAAGGGAATGGCAGCATTCTGGCCTGGAGAATTCCTTGGACTGTATAGTCCATGGGGTCGCAAAGAGTCGGACATGACTGAGGAACTTTCACTTTCATTTCTTTTATGAAGCCTGCATCCCCAACCGGCCGCATCACCGAGCCTCGTGGCCACCACACCGCCAGTGGTGAGCAGTGTTAGCATATTCAATTTCCAGATGGAGAAGCCAGGGTCAGAGAGGGCGAGCAGTTTGCTCAGATCACACAGCTAGTGAGTGGAAAAGCAGAGTGACTTCGTGCCAAAGGCATCTTAAGTACCTTGCCCACTTGGGTGGCCTGACTCCTCAGAAGGCAAACGGAAGTAAGAGCCAGAAAGGCAGGGAAGGAATCTTTATTGAGCACCTACGATGCACCAGGCCCCTTTCCATACTGGGCCATTCCTCAGGACCAGGCTGGACTGACTCTGTGGCTAGGTCCCCAGTGTTCGTGTGTTATAGACCCTCAGAGAGCCAGCAAGACAATGCCTGCAGAGGTGGCAGTCAGCACACAGTAGACTATGGGGGACACAGCGCTTCTGCCTAGATCCCATTCCCCAACAAAGCCCTCCCTCCAGGCATCAGTGATCTGTGTGCACAAGTTCAAAAGGGGCAGGTAGGCTCTGAGACTCCTAGGAATGAGAGGTGACATCAGAGACACTGTCCCTCTCTCACCCAAGGCCCTCTGGCAGCTTCTCAGAATCTCACAATAAAGCCTAGCCCCTGCAGCCCAGCAGGCTTTACACCCTCCCGGCCTTGCTGCCTGCACGAGTCTCCTCTGCTGATTTCCTTCACCTACCTGTGGGTTAGGCACACCCAGCCTCTTTCAGTCAGTCTTCTGTTCTGTCCTCCATTCACTCATTAGACGGGTGATCTCAGAACGTCTCTGCTGGTGAGAGAGATAGGGCGGGAAGGGCTGTGCTCTGTGCTGAGGTGAGGACCTGCTTGTGTGTTTGAGGGATCAGGAGGAGACCAGCATAGCTGGAGAAGAGGGAGGCAGGAAGGCTGGCGAGGCCAGAATACACAGGACTTGTCATCTCAGGCCGAATGTGTTGGGAGTCTCGCAGGACATGAGCAGAGGAGTCTTGTGATGGTTTTCAAAGGTTCACCAGTCTGGAACCGGTGAGAAAGTATTGGTCATCCTCAGGGCTTTTGCACAGGCTGTGCCCCTTGTTGGGATACTCTCCATGTTTTCTGTGTTGGGCTGTGAGCTCCAGAAGAGCAGACTCTGTATGTGTCCCCGTGGTGTCCCCATACCTGGCACCAGCCTGGCACTGCACGTTCAATGAGGAGAGAATGGATGGATGGATGAATGGTTAGCTGCAGTGAAAGGAAGAAGGAGAGACCAATCTGCTGAACATCAGCTGGAGATTGAAGAGGTGGTGAGGGATCCTGGACACCAGGTTAGGGGAAGTGTGACCTGAGGGGAAGTGTGACACTGATTCCCACTCAGGGAGTCTTCCCTCAACAGGAATGGCCCTGGAACCCCCCATCAGCCCCTCCTCCTGGGGAAGGCAAGGCAAAAGGAAGTGCAACTCCACACCTGTGAGCTCTGGGGAGCTGGCACGCTGTGTCTGGGAGCTGTGGAGTGGCCCTGCCCTGCTTGGCACTGAGGTCCATGGCGCACCTCTAACCTGGGCCTGAACCTGACACCTTGGTCTGTCACGTCTACCTGGTGTCCTGGAGGGGTTGTCGAGCCCACTTCTCCAAAACAGAACAATGTTATGTCTTCCCCATCAGACTCTGACCTCCTCAAACCTAGGGTCATGCCTCCAGCCTCAGTCTAGAGGGCTCCCCAAGACTGATTGTGTCTCTGCCATCAGACGTGTGGTTTTCCAAAAACTGGGACCCAGACTCCTCCTATCCCTGAGAAGCAGGATAGATCTTCCTTCTCCTTCTCCTCCACAATGCACAGGATAGAGCTGGCCACTGGGCAGCTACTGATGCTGAGGTCTGTCCTCTCAACTAAGAAGATATTAGCCAAAACCCCTTCCCAGCCCAGGCCCTGGGGTTTTGTTGTCACTGGAGTCCCTATTAAGGGTGTCCTTGCTCAGAGGGTAAAGTGTCTGCCTGCAATGCGGGAGGCCCAGGTTCAGTCCCTGGGTTGGGAAGATCCCCTGGAGAAGGAAATGGTAACCCACTCTGGTACTCTTGCCTGGAAAATTCCATGGACCAAGAAGCCTGGTAGGCTACAGTCCATAGGGTCACAAAGAGTAGGACACAACTGAGCGACTTCACTTTCACTTTCTTTTCTGGTTCATCAGCTCTTGCTGTCTCCTCCTGGGGTTGAATCTCAGCTTTGCCACTTATTGACTGTGTGACCTGAGATATGTAACTTAACCTCTCTGAACTGCAGTCCATCATCTTCAACACCTACTGCACAAGATCACAGGGAATGAGAATTAGTTAACTCTTTTCCCCAGCAACAGTTCCCAGGGACACTTCCTGCAGTCGAGAAAGATGGGTTAGCAGACCGGGCTGGTGAGTTTGAGTCCCTGATCTGCTTCAATCAAGCAACACGACTTTGAGAAACTCGTCTGCAAACCTTCTTCTTCAGTATCATGTGCCCCCACTTCCCACTCAGCCCCAAAGTTTCATGAAAAGGTCAAATGAAGGAAATGCCTGTCTGCTTGTCTCTACCCCTCCCCACACCAAGCCTTATTGCTGTTACTTGAAACTCTCATCTTTCTACCTGTCCCCTGCTCTCCGTCCCTGAAGCTCCCTTCTGGGCCAGACCACCATCACCTCTTATTGGTCCGCCTGGTTCTGCCCTCATCCCCTCCTCACCAAGGAGAAAGAGTCTGTTAAAAACAAGTCATGTCAGTTGCTTCCACCTTGAGACCATTCTAACGCCACTGTAACTGTAGAATGAAATCCAAGATCCCCACCATGGCTGGGTACCCATTTAAGCTGCCTCTGCCTGCATCTCTTCCCACTCACCCATCTTCTCTTTCTAAGAGACATGGCCTTCAGGGAAAACACACATGCCCCAGACCCTTTGCACAAGCTGTTCCCAGGCTCTCTCTCCATCCTTCAAGAGGTTTAGGGTGTCAGATGCTCAGGGACGCCTTCTCTGAAGTCTTTTTATCCTCTGAACTTGCTCCTCTGTGCTTCCTTTTTATCTGTAATGCAATTATTTTTAATTTGCTTTTATCAAAGTACTGTTTGCAAGTAAATGTTACAAACCAATGGTGTTAAACAGATTTGTAACAGCAGAAAAAATGGGAGTTCTCCTTTGGCCCTGATCCATTCTCTATCCCAGAGGAAATTTCACCCCATTAGCTATTTCTCCTTGTATTTATCTCCATCTTGTTAAATAACCCATTTATTTTTCTATCACTTTAATCCCCAGTTTTACCCATCAATACTGACTTCATATTATGGTAAAAAGATTTTAGACTTCTTGCACATTCTAGTTTCTTTTCCCCATCTTCTCAACGTAACATACTTTCTTATAAATGTGTATTCAGTGTTTCTGTTATTAATTCAATGTAAATATTACTCCCTGCTCAGCCAGGAGTTAATAATTGTCTCATTTTTCATTTGCTTCAGTTCAGCTCAGCTCAATCACTCAGTCACGTCCAACTCTTTGTGACCCCAGGGACTGCAGCACGACAGGCTTCCCTGTCCATCACCAACTCCCGGAGTTTACTCAAACTCATGTCCTCTGAGTCAGTGATGCCATCCAACCATCTCATCCTCTGTCATCCCCTTCTCCTCCCACCTTCAATCTTTCCCAGCATCAGTATCTTTTCAAATGAGTCAGTTCTTCTCATCAGGTGGCCAAAGTATTGGAGTTTCAGCTTCAACATCAGTCCTTTCAATGAATATTCAGGACCGATTTCCTTTAGGATGGACTGGCTGAATCTCCTTGCAGTCCAAGGGACTCTCAAGAGTCTTCTCCAACACCACAGTTCAAAAGCATCAATTCTTTGGTGCTCAGCTTTCTTTATAGTGCAACTCTCACATCCATACATGACTACTGGAAAAACCATAGCTTTGATAAGACAGACCTTTGTTGGCAAAGTAATGTCTCTGCTTTTAAATATGCTGTCTAGGTTGGTCATAACTTTTCTTCCAAGGAGAAAGTGTCTTTTAATTTCATGGCTGCAGTCACCATCAGCAGTGATTTTGGAGCCCCAAAATATAAAGTCAGCCACTGTTGCCACTGTTTCCCCATCTATTTGCCATGAAGTGATGGGACCAGATGCCATGATCTTAGTTTTCTGAATGTTGAGTTTTAAGCCAACTTTTTCACTCTCCTCTTTCACTTTCATCAAGAGGCTATTTAGTTCTTCTTCACTTTCTGCCATAAGGATGGTGTCATCTGCGTATCTGAGGTTATTGATATTTCTTCCGGCAAACTTGTTTCCAACTTGTGCTTCGCCCAGTCCAGCATTTCTCATGATGTACTCTGCATATAAGTTAAATAAGCAGGGTGACAGTATACAGCCTTGACCTACTCCTTTCCCAATTTGGAACCAGTCTGTTGTTCCATGTCCAGTTCTAACTGTTGCTTCTTGACCTGCATACAGATTTCTCAGGAGGCACATCAGGTGCTCTGGAATTCCCATTTCTTTCAGAGTTTTCCACAGTTTATTGTGATCCACACAGTCAAAGGCTTTGGCATAGTCAATAAAGCAGAAGTAAATGTTTTTCTGGAACTCTCTTGCTTTTTCGATGATCCAGCGAATGTTGGCTATTTGATCTCTGGTTCCTTGGCCTTTTCTAAATCCAGCTTGAACATCTGGAAGTTCACAGTTCACATACTGATGAAGCCTGGCTTGGAGAATTTTGAGTATTACTTTGCTAGTGTGTGAGATGACTGCAATTGTGCAGTAGTTTGAGCATTCTTTGGCATTGCCTTTCTTTGGGATTGGAATGAAAACTGACCTTTTCCAGTCCTGTGGCCACTGCTGAGTTTTCCAAATGTGGTGGCACATTGAGTGTAGCACTTTCACAGCATCATCTTTTAGGATTTGAAATAGCTCAACTGGAATTCCATCACCTCCACTAGCTTTGTTTGTAGTGATGCTTCCTAAAGCCCACTTGACTTCACATTCCAGGATGTCTGGCTCTAGGTGAGTGATCACACCGTCATGATTTTCTGGGTTGTGAAGATCCTTTTTGTACAGTTCTTCTGTGTATTCCTACCACCTCTTTTTAATAACTTCTGCTTCTGTTAGGAATTTTAGGAGTCAGCAAACTAAAATGGACTGGAATGGGTGAATTTAACTCAGATGACCATTACATCTACTACTGTGGGCAAGAATCCCTTAGAAGACATGGAGTAGCCATCATAGTCAACAAAAGAGTCTTAAATGCAGTACTTGGATGCAATCTCAAAGCAACAGAATGATCTCTGTTCATTTCCAAGGCAAACCATTCAATATCACAGTAATCCAAGTTTATGCCCTGACCAGTAATGTTGAAGAAGCTGAAGTTGAACGGTTCTAGGAAGACCTACAAGACCTTCTAGAACGAGTGCCCAAAAAAAGATGTCCTTTTCATTATAGGTGACTGGAATGCAAAAGTAGGAAGTCAAGAAACACCTGGAGTAACAGGCAAATTTGGCCTTGGACTACAGAATGAAGCAAGGCAAAGGCTAGCAGAGTTTTGCCAAGAGAGTGCACTGGTCATAGCAAACACCCTCTTCCAACAAGAGAAGACTACACATGGACATCACTAGATGGTCAATACTGAAATCAAATTGCAGCCAAATATGGAGAAACTCTGTACAGTCAGCAAAAACAAGACCGGGAGATGACTGTGGCTCAGATCATGAACTCCTTATTGCCAAATTCAGGCTTAAATTGAAAAAAGTAGAGAAAACCACTAGCCCATTCAGATATGACCTAAATCAAATCCCTTATGATTATACAGTGGAAGTGAGAAATAGATTCAAGGGATTCGATCTGATAGACAGAGTCCCTGAAGAACTATGGACTGGAATTCATGACACTGTGCAGGAGGCAGTGATCAAGACCATCCCCAAGAAAAAGAAATGCAAAAAGGCAAAGTGGTTGTCTGAGGAGGCCTTACAAATAGCTATGAAGGGAAGAGAAGTGAAAGGCAAATGAGAAAAGGAAAGATTTACCCATTTGAATGCAGAGTTCCAAAGACTAGCAAGGAGAGATAAGAAAGTCTTCATTTGCTTAGGGTTTTTTTAAATCTTAGTTTTCTTGAACTAAGCTTTTCCATACACTCCTGAAGCCCCATAAAAACCACACAGAGGGGTTTCCAGGATTTAATTTCAGTGATAATTTTTTCTTTGAGACTCCTAAACTCCTCCTCTCTGACATCCCGGAATTTTTTCTCCACCATCATATCTGGGATTCCGTTCCTTTTTTTCCTGTGTTGGATCCTGTTTCTTGAATCTGATGTCTTCCTCTTTAATGGTTTACTCCCTTATTTTGTTGGCATACATCCTCCAGTAACTTCCTGAGAAAGGGTGCAGGCTTGAAAACCATTAATTCTCCTCTTGCCCTTGTTGACGGCCCAGCTGGGCTTAGAATTCTAGGTTGAAAATCTAAACTGACTCTAGATTGGCAAAGGGCAGTTGTCCAAGTCTCTAGCTTCAAGTTGTATTCTTATCTTCAATCCTTTGTGTATAACTTTAGGTAACTTTTTTTATATCATTCTGGAAGCTTCTACGATCTTTGCTTTATTCCTAAATTTCTGAAATTTTATAATGCTAGGGTTGTGTCCTCATCAACCCCAAGTGTTTGGGGGCATTCAGTGAACCATTTTAATCTGAAGATTCTTAAGTTCTAGGAAAGATTTTTTTTTTTTATTATTTCCTGCTGAACTTTTATTATTTTACTACTGGTCTCATAGATTAATCCCTTAGTTTTCTTGTTGTTTACTTTTACCATATTATTCTATCTTCTGAGGGATTCTCTCTCTCTCTTTTTTTTTTTAGCCTATTTTATCTTCCAACTCTTCTATTTTTAAAAATTTTCATCAGCACATTTTTAATTTCTAAGAGTTCTTTTTCCTTATTATTGCTTTGTTTGGCATTCTATATTTATTTGTGGATATAATACATTTCCTTTTCTAAGGATAGCAATGGTAGTTTCTTTAACATTTTCTTCTGATCACTACTATGTCTCTATTTCATGTTAATTCCTTTTTTTTCTATTTGTTTGATTCGATCTCTTTCATGTTAGAACTTTCCTCAAGTAACTAGTCATCTTTGGTTATCCATTCATTTTGCAGAATAAAGCATTCAAAATTGGACTGGAAACTCTATGTAGGAAGTCAGGACTTGCAAAATAGTGAACATCTCTGTAGGAATAGCTGGATGTTTTGTCAAGAACCATCTATAAGGCTTTTCACTGGTGGTCAAAGCCTGTCCATGGTTTCCTATTTGGGTTGAATATGCCTGGGTGCTTGCATTCCTAAACTGGGTAAGAGAAGGAGGCTGAGGTCTTCTCTGTTAAGTCTTCAGACTTTCACTGAATCCTCTCTTATCAGTCAGCTACTACTGTGTAACAAACAACCACAACAATCCTCTGTGGTGCACAACAATAAGCTTTTATTTCACTACACTCCTTCAGGTTAGCTGGGATTGGTTGATCTAGGCGGGGCTTAGATAGGCTGATCTGCTTTGAGCTGCAGGTTTGCAGGTCATCTGGACACTCCTGCTCCCTGTTTCTTATGTACTCTTGGAAATGGCAGGCTTCCTGGGACTTCTTTCATCAGCACAAGAGAACATGGTGCAAGCACATCAAGCCTCTCCTTTTAAGGTATATGCTAACATCCCATTGGCCAAAAGCAAGTCATACAGCTGAGGCAGCATCAGCAGAGTAGGAAAGCACACTCCTCCCCCAGAGGGAGAGAAAGGGGGGAGTGCTAAGTGTAATCAAATCTACCACATCCCCAGTAATCCGTCTGGGGCCTCACCCCACCTGCTCTGTGGCTAGTGTCCTCGGGTCCAGAAATCTCTGGTTGGATTTCCCTGCCTGGGTTAGAGAGGGGTGGTTGCCTGGCTGCATAGCGCAGGGGAGAGGACCAGGGAGTCTAACTACTTATACAGACTTCCAAACAACCCCCTGTTTTCAGCCTCCTGCCTCACCATCTGTGGTACCTGGGTCTGCCACTTTGGAGCCCCCTCGCGGTTCTGTAAGGCCAGTTGGTTGCATCTCTCCTGTCTCCAACCCCACCCCCCCACCCCCCACCACCCTGCCATGGAAGAGCAGGCACTTAGATTTGTCTTTCCCGGGCTCTGTTAAATCATTTACCACCCTCCATCTGCTCTTCATGCTTATGTGCTGTGGTTTGGGGCCACAGGTGTCTCCTGGTTTCTTTGAAGATGAGAGTTTTGTGTTTCTGTTTCATGTTCTCCTTGTTGTCAGGCTGCTTTTTGGCCGGGGGTGAGGGGGTGGAAGCATCTCTACCTGGCACCTTGAAACCAAGGTTTCTTCATTTTTCTGTTGAGTACATTTTTGTGGTATGTTGCTCAAACCCTGTGGCAGGTGTTGAGTTACACGTCTGTCTTCTGAGCCTCTGGGGAGCAGGCGGCTGGGTCTCACCCCTCTTTGCCCCTCCAGCTCCCAGCACCACTTGGCACAGAGTGTACTGTTAGCATATGGGAACTGAATTGAACTGAACTTCAGACTACATGGATGACTGCTCATCATTTCACTTTCTCAAAGCCTTCCAAAGTCTTCTAGAACTATCCTAGATCTCTGTTTCACTCCCCAGAGCCTACTCTGCCCTGCCTCCCACATCCCATGAGGCCTAGATGGAGTCAAATGGCCCCAGTGTTGAATATTTCTTGGGCAGTGGAGAAGTTAAGAGGATAGGGAGGAGAGTTAAGAGATCAAAGGAAGAGTCAGCAGGGACTTTGGCCCCAGAAGAGGCATTGTTTCAGTATATCATCATATTATCTCTCATGATCCTGTGAGATGGCTGGGCTCAGTCAGCTGGCTCTTCTGTTCCACAGGATGTTGACTGGGGCTGCAGTCATGTGGGGACTCGACTGGGCAGGCATCCAAGATGGCTCCCACACATGACTGATGCCTTGATGAGGACGCTGGAAGGCTGGGCTCAGCTGGGACACTAGAAGGATTGGGTCTCTCTCTGCTTTAAAGTCTTTTTTTTTTTTTTTGGTCTGCTTGTTCATTTATATAAACAACAGAGGCTTATCCAGCATCCACTAGATGCCAGGTACTTGCTAGGATCATGGTGACCCTACATCAAGGATTCTGAGTGGCATAATTACATTTGTAAATGAAGATAATCTCCCAGGATGCCTGATGGAGGTTAGACAAGGCAGGGAGAGTGCAGGCAGGAAGGCTTGAGAGAAGGCATAGCTACTGTCCAAGGGATGATTGCAAGGCCTAGAGCAGGAAGTGATGATGGGCCAGATGACAGGGTAGGTTTAACAGATATTGGGAAGCTGAATTTTCCAGTCTTGGTAACCAGTGAATGCTGGAAGCACAGAATGGGAAAAGCCAGAGGGACCCCTGGCCTCTGTTTTAGAAGAAGACACAAGGATAAGCCAGACTCCAAGACAGAGAGCCCCAAATGAAGTAGGCTTATCTGGTAGGTGCTTTCCTGCCCATTAGGTGATGATTTCATTGCAAGAAGCCAATCCCTGATATCCAGTCCAAGCTTGGCAGTAGCAGGGTGATTGGGACTGGCTGCTGTCAAATGAGTGAACATCACCATGTTGTCAGCTCTTGCCCATAACTAACAGTTCTTCCTGTTTCAAAATTATTCACTGACTTCCCTCAAGGTTTCTCTTTCCTATCTGAAGGCCTTCTGGTCCTCAGCCAATTTGCAAAGCAGTAACGAGTGACTCACCCAATGTCCAGCAAGTTCTGAACACAATGATACAGAGGAAAGAGCATAGAGCTAGGAGTCCTAAGACCTCAAACTAATAGCAGCAGAAAGCATGATTAACAGCAGCATAAACAAATAAGCGGTTTCATTTTTGCTCTGTTCTCTTAACAAGGCAGCCATTGGCAGTAGTTCAACTGCTGACCAAAGTTTTGAGGAATCCAGGCTTTTTTATCTTTCTGCTTCTCCATTCTTAGCATGTTAGGTTGTGTTTTCCTGTTTGTGGTTTCAGGTTCATAAGATGGCTGCTGCAGCTCCAGACATCTCATCAGAATTCATTAGAGAAGGAGCCAGGACACAGGGCAGTGTTGGTTGGTTCTATCATATTTTTTTATGGAGGAAAACCAAAACTTTCACAGAAGCTGCCTCTCCAGTTACTTTCATTTTATGTCTTAATAGCCAGAACTGTATGAACTTGGAAATCCAGCAGCAAAGCAGTCTGGGAACAAGTATTTTTGTCTAGGGCTAGATACATTGCTGCTCTGAACACAACTAGGATTCTGTTAGCCAGGAGGATGCAAGTAGTGGTAGTTGGTTGAAAAGTATAGTGTCTGCCTTAGTGAATTGAGCCCTAACTCCTATGTCTCTGTTTTCTTCTTTGCAAAACAGAGTTGTTAGTACTACAATGGGAGGCTGCCAGGAGAATTAAATGAGATCATATGTGCTAGGTGAAACCACACAATGGTGAGAGTATTTATCTCCTGACTTTATTACTGGTATAAAACAAGGACTGTATTCACTGGGGTAGGCTTGGTAGAAGAGACACCTGGCAGAGGAGGTGTGAGCACGAGAGAGAGGAAGGCAGGGTGTGGCCAGGCCTGAGGCCACCAGGATGGTCCTGGATTGATCCCAAGGCCCTGGAAGAGCAGGAAACAGAAAGAGGTTCTTCTCAACTCCGGCCTGCTGAGAAAGGCCTTCTCATGGCTTTTAAACATTGGAGTGTGGGTTCTAACCCACAGATATCTGTGTTTGTGTCGTGTGTGCTGGGGGTGGGTTGAGGTAACAGTGTTAATGGTTTTTTGGTTTGTTTCAGAAGAGAGGTAATTTTAAAAACATAACAACCTTGTCTGAGCTGAAACTGAGAAAGGCCATGGGGCTTTCCCGCCTACACCCCATCCGTTTCTAGACGGTGGGGCTCTCAAGAGGGAAGATCAGTGAGCTGAGATCTTGCATCAGAATTTCAGGTCTTGGGGCAGTGGAAGTGGCCAGGAGCCCTGGGGGAGCCAGAAATGGAAATTCAAAGCATTTCACTGGCTGGGATTTGGGAGACTTCTGAGTTGTCAGGACAGGGTCTCATATCTCTTTTCGAAAATCCTTTATTTTAGCTTCTCTAGACTGTCAGCCCCCGAGGGCAATAACTCAGGTGCACCGCAGGACCACAGAACAGTGCCTGGAACAGAGCAGGTGCTTGGTAAGTTTGTGTTGAATGGATGGATGAAGCTCAGATAAATAGAAGCACGATCATCCACAGGACTGCAAAGTCTGGCATTCGTGAATCAACAAACACTGATGGGAGATTGGCTCCATACCCATTCATGGGGCTTTAGGGATGAGCTTTGTTAATTCTGACAGCAGCTCCATATCTCTCTTAAAGAAACTTGCCTGTGCTTAGTGCCTGCTGGGACTGGCATTAGTTCCTTACACTGTTTGGACACTTTCCTGGGACCGCCAATATTGGAGACTGGGGTTTCTGGCTGCTCGACACCCATATTCCCAAATTCTGACAAGGCTCTCAGCCTCCTTTTGAGAACCAAATCCCCCCACCTCCACCCTAGTGGGTGTGGTTTTGAAACAGTGGCCTACTCTCCATGCTCTAGCTTGTCAAGTAGTCTAGGTTTGGCCAATTAGAGCACAGGGTTCTCCTGACAAATGTGATAGGTTGAAAGGGGGTCCAAGATCTAAGCTGGACCAATCAGAGTAAACCTTAATCAGAACTTTGCCTGGGGCAGACACTTGCTCTTTTTTGCTGAACTTGAAACTGGAAGGATGAACCCCTGAGAGTCACTGTGCCTAAGAATGAACCAGACAGAAGAAGGTATAGGAAAGTGAGCCTTGATGACTTCATTTGAGCCCCCTTGATCAAGCTGCACCTGAAGTCATGATATTTCCAAACTTGAATCAATAAATTTATTTTCTTCTTAAGCAGGTTGACTTGGGTTTCTATTTGCAATGGCAAAAGTCCTGACTGGCAGGGTCTGCAAGTTTTAAGACTCTCACAGGTAAACACAGCTCAGGGTCCTGTGAGTGGAGCAGAAAGTCTTGAAAGATGGCAGGAGTCAGCAGGACCCAGGTTTTTGATTGACTGGGCAGGTATCCACAGAGATTTAGAAAATCTGAATGTAATATGTTGTCCCCAAAGGAGGACTAAGACCAGAGAGAAACAAACTTTCTGAGACACTTAATTTAGCTCAGTAGGAGAACTCTCAGATAAGCAAGACCATCAATACTGGAGTATACCACTGCCCCAGGAGGGAATGAGAGATCCATCTCTGAAGGTATATAAGTGGTGGCCAGCAACCATCCGGCCTGAAGTTCCCAGAGGGGATTCAGGCGTTTGGGGTGAGGGGAGGAATAAATGAGTAGATGACGCCATGTGGAGCATCTGACCACAGCAACTCAGGGGTGGCTTATTGGGTGCTGGGGCCTCCCTCTGGCCCCTGAAAAGGTAGGAGCATGAGGGGATGGGGGCGCAGAACCTACAAATTTACACTCTTTGGGCCCCCAGGGAGACCTCTAGCACAGAGAAGACGATCAACCAAGCTCTGCAGCCATCTTGCTAAGAAACGCCACAGGAAGAGAATAGCATGGCCAGCCAGGGGGGCCACTGGGCGTTGGGTGGGGGCCGTGGAGAGTCAGAACCATCTGGTTGGGAAGGCTGGGTGCGTCCTGGAAGGAAGACAAACAGGGGGTGAGAATGTGGGGCCAAGCAGAATCCACAGCCCGCTCCCAGCTCACTCCAGCTCCCAGCTTGTGCTCAAGGTTGCCCAAGTCCTCTCTATCCTTGTGGGCGCCTCCCACCCCTACCCGTCCCTCTTCTGCCCTAATAGCCTCAGAGCTGAGTCTGCCCTGCCTCTACCCCATATGTGAGTGTCGGGTCTCCCCAGCTCAACTGGGCTCTCCCGAGGGATAGGAACTGAAGTATCTCTTCACCCTGGTCCTCTCCGCCCTCCTGCAGGGACAGCAGATTGGGAGCTCAGTGACACCACTCTTGGCTCCTGTTACCTGGCATTTTTTCTGATACTTTGAACCCTCCTTCTGGGAACTGAGCTCACAGAGCAGGCGCAGCTCAGGCAAATGGACAAACTGAGGCCCCTTCAATGGTCCCTCTTCTGTCCTGGCCTAAATGCCACTCCTGGTGAAACCTAGGGCTACCAAGCCGTGGCCGAACGCCTCCCTCCCAGCCACGGCCTGCTGTGTGTGAGGAGTGGGGGAAGCGGGGGAGGGAGTGTCATGAAGCTGTGGGGGTGGGACTCTTACCCCTAGAGGATGCTGCAGGGGCGCTTCTGTGGCCGTGTGGGCTGCGGGCACAGGACAGCCCGGATCGCCTCATCAAAGACAGTTTTCAAGCCTCGCTGGGTGAGGGCCGAGCACTCCAGGTATTTCACTGAGTCTGGGTCAGGACAGCAAGAGAACAGAGGCCTAGGTCAGAGCTGGGCAAAATCCCCTCCCAAGTCATACAACCACACCAGGCTGTGAGGGTCCCCTGGGCTGTGTCCCTCACACATTTACCCTTCTGTGCCTCAGTTTCCTCATATCTGAAAGGAAGAGCTTTATTCAGGGGGAAAGGTTAAGACCCACGACAGCAGGTTTGTGTCTTTCTCGAACACATAAGCCCATAATTTGTGGAAGGCGGCAGGAATTTGATACCTTCCTGGGAAGAAAGGAGCTCAAGCTACAGTGACCAAATCTCTCAGCACTTCACTTTATTCCAGAAGATTGCCACATACCAGCCTCCACCTTCCCATGGGAGGCCTGAAGAACCCATGGCCTGCTCACCAGGACCTTCCAAATATCATCTAACTGGTCCTTCGGATCACCCCATTTTACAGATGAGAAAACTGAGGCTCAGAAAAATCGCTAGTCCAAAGTCACACAGTAGACATTTCCTGTCTCCCAGGGGCTGCTGAGAACTCTCAGCAAGAGGAATGAGAAATGGGGAGCCCTTGTTAACCTGTGAGGGGACTGTCCTTCTCCCACGTGACCACTCAGGGCTGGAGCCCAGGGCACAGTGAGGAAGGCAGGCTGAGCCCCACTCCTGGGGCAGTGTTCCATGACCTTCTGGAAGGAACCTGTGTGAGTTTCTGTGTCCACAACAACCCAAGCTGTCTCCCTGAAGTGAGCAGTTGAGAAGTTCTCCCTGAGAGAAGCCTGGGAGTTGATTTTAGGAACCAGAGGAGGAGAGGGGCGGGAGGGGGGAACTTTGCCTCGTCCCTAGAGCTCACTCCTCTGCAAGGAAGGAAGCAGACTAACGCTGACCAGCACCTGCTCCCTGCCAGGCGCTGAGCTGCATGCTTCCAACAGCCCTGTGAAGAAATTCCGTGAGTCCCCACTTCCTGGGTGAGGAAACGGGTCCAGAGAGCAGACACCCCAGGCCCAGAGACGCACAGCTTGGAGAGGGGAGTCAGGATCTCAGGAGGGGTAACCCAGGATGAGGGAAAGAAAGGGTGGGTCAGGAACAAGGAAACAGAAGCTCAGAGAGGATGTCACTTGTCTAAGTCACACTCTGGACTCTCCCATCGCCCTTGCATATGGGAACATTGTCCCAGCAGGGAGCATGAGCAGTGGTCCCAGGGCAAGGCTGGCAGGCATGAAACACCATGACTTAGGTCTGGGAGTCTCACATAACCCTCTGTGCCCAGAAGAGTCTCCCTGGGCATTTGGCCACTGTCTCCTTGCAAGGGACTGTGAGGAACTGTGGCCAATGTCCACTTCTTCCTTCCACATCCACCAACTGTGTCCTCCCTGGCACCTGCCACCCTCCTACTTCTTGGCTAGGAGTATCCAGAAAAAGAGTCCTGACCAGGGGCCTGGCCTCACTCTGCACTCCAGTCTCCTACCTGTGGGGGCAGCAGACCACTTTGATCATGACTGAGGGAGCCACGCAGCCTGGGTTCCAGTCTTAGCTCTGCCACATCCCGGCTGGGTGACCTTTGAGCCCTTGACTTCTACCTGAGCCTCAGTTTCATCCTCTGTAAAGTGGAATGATGAGAGTCCCTCCTTCATAGTTGCTATCATGACGAAGCAGGAGAATGCACAGGCCCAGCACCCAGGAAGTGCTAAATCCATGTCAGCCGGAATTGGTAGCTGCACCACAAGTCAGCACACTGGGATGGTGGACAGAGGCCACCACTGTCTCATCGGCCCTGAAGGCCCCCCAGGCCTAGGCAGGTCCGAGGCAAGTTCAAAGTCATTAGTCACTGCCCCTGCCCCACTTTCATCTGGGATCAGCTCCAAGAAAAATTGGCTAGAGGACAAGGCAAGACCCCCAAGTCATCTCCTTCTGGAAGAAAAAGGACCTTTAGGGAGTGTGTGGGCTGGCATGTACAGATGGAAAAACTGAGGTCTAGAGAAGGGGATCCCCTGGCCCAAGGTCACACAGACAGTGCCAGAGCTAGTACCAGAATCCAGGCTTCCAGGCCCCATCTTATCTCAAAGGCTCTGCTTTAAAATGGAAAGGGTCTCAGGCTCAGAGGCATTGTCTTTGGTGGAAAGAGTCTAGGGGGCAGGCTGATCAGAAAGAGGAGAAGGCAGGGTCAATCCCCAGTATCTGTGAGGAAAGACCAGAGATCCTGGGAGTCAGAGCCCCCAGGATGGGACATAGGGCCCAGTGTTTAAGCAGCAGCAGAGGCCCCCGGGGAAAGATGGCCATGCCACTGGGCAAGTCATGAGAAAGGGGAGGTGGAGGCTGCGGTTTCTCTTCCTGTGGAGAGATGTGAGTCCCCCGGGCCCTCTCAGTTCCGGCGGAAGGAAGAGGGTTAGGTTGAGGGAGGGAGGGGCTGCAGGAGGCCCCACCAGTTCAGGAGCCAAACCCTGGGTCTGTGGGACCCTGTGGTGACACAGAGAGCCCTGGGTAGCTGGGTTGCAACTCATAGTGGCCAAACCCCGCTGGCGGTCCCAGGCTCTTGGGCAAGTGCCCTGTCCCCAGGCGGCAGGCAGGTCAGGATCTGAAAGACAGCAGACCTGGACACCATGGAAGAGGCCAGACACAGCACTCATAGCTGGTGCAGACAGCCCTGGGCCACCACAAGGAGGCCCCCACGAGGAGGCCCCCACGCCAGTGCCTTGGTCCTATGTTCAAATCGTGCTTCTGCCACCTACCAGCTATGTGACCCTGAGAAGTCACTTCACTTCTCTGGCCCAGTGACTGGGAAGCAAAGAGGAGTTGGGCTGAGAAGCCAGGAGGGTGGGGAATGGGGGGTGAGAAGGAGGCAGAAGGGAAGGCATCACCCTTCAAACCCAAGCTGAAACAACTCCTCCTCGGGAAGCCTTCCAGGAAAACCCAAGCTTGAGTTGACTGCCTGTCCTCTGAGAAACCACAGCACACCCCACTCCAACCCTGCTTCTGTCTGTCATGTCAGTATCTGCTTACGGATTGCACTAATACTAATAATGATTAACGCGGAGTGCTTCCCATACATGGTGCTGCTCTAGGGGCTTCATGGGTGTGAATTCATTTAATTATCTTAACCACTCAGAACTACTTCTATTGCCATATTTCACTGATAAGGAAACACAGGCACAGAGAGGCTAAGTGACTCGTCCTGGGTTACACAGCTAGTACCTGGCACAGCCAGGATTGGAATGCACAGTCTAGCCCTGGAGGCTATGTTAGCAGTCACCACGAGGCTGTGTTGGAGTTCCCCTCTCTGAGCCCAAGCCCCCTACCAATCTCCTTGGCCAGTGCCAGGCCCTGCGGGTAGGTGATGGGCGCCAGCTTCTTCTCCTTCAGCTTCTCGATGGTGTCCTTGTCATCCCTCAGGTCCAGCTTGGTGCCCACCAGGATGATCGGTGTGCTCGGACAGTGATGCCGTACCTCAGGAAACCACTGGGCCGGCGGACAGGGCCGGGAGGTCATGCAAGGAGTTGGGGGAGATAAGGGGCACCAAGTTGGGAGAAGATAAGAAGGGGGCATGAGGGTGTGTGGAAAGGAGAGAGGACAAGGTCAGAGAGTAAAGTTAACTATCCCAAACGTCTCTGAGACCCGAGTTCCCCCCCCCGCCCCGCCCACCAGCCATGGTTGGCACTGGGAACCCTCTCTGCCCACATCCTCTGCTGCCCAGAGGCAGACCAAAGTCTCCAGTCCCTCCCTTTCATGCTCCTCTCTTCAGGGTCGCCCGCCCTAACCCCTAAGGTCCCTCTCCGTCCCACTCACCTTGGCCCGGACGTTCTCATAGGAGGCTGGGCTGACAAGGGAGAAGCAGATGAGGAAGACGTCCTGGGGAATCAAGCAAGGGTTACTGGTGAGGGGAGGCCTGGAGGTGTCCAGCCTGGGCCCTCCACACCTGGGCAGCCACTGAGAGCTGGAGCAGCCCAGGGGATGCTGGGCTGTTAGGATCTGGCAGAACAGGGTTTCCCTTCTCTACAGCGGGCTGCTGCTTGTTTATCCAACACTTCCTAAAGGCCAGGGTCTGTTTTAAGAGGATAATCCTCACATCACGCTGTAGCAATGCTGCTGCTACCCCATTCTACAGACAGGGAAAGTGAGGTTTACAAGGATTAAAGGGTGTGCCATCTGGAACTCTAGAGTCCGTGCTCTCACTACCCCTCTGTCCGGTTGCCGGTCGCAGCCCTTTCTCTGCCACCCTGGAGGGAGAGCTGAGAAGCCACAGAGCCACCTGTTGGTGTGCCCCCATCTCCCCTCCCCACGCCACACCCCCCGGGACTGGCCATCCTGAGCTCCCATCCTGAGATCCCTGTCCGGGGTATGCCTGCCCCACCCACTGGGCACCAGGTGGAGCCAGAGCCCAAGGGAAGATGGGAAGGCATAGTGATGACAGAGACGGATGGAGGGTGGGGACTACTTGTGCTGGGCCTTAAGGAGGGGTCAGGGTTCACCAGGCTGAGCTGGCATTCCAGGCGGAGGAAACAGGGATGTGAAGGACAGGACCACGAGGAGGGGTGGGGCGGTGTACCGTCTGCGGGTAGGAGAGTGGCCGGAGGCGGTCGTAGTCCTCCTGCCCGGCTGTGTCCCACAGCCCCAGGTTCACGGGCTTGCTGTCCACCATCACATTGGCTGAATAGTTGTCAAACCTGTGGGAACAAGCAAGACAGAGGGTCAGTCTCCAGCCCCAGGGTCTGGGGACTTGCAGTCCCTGGTTCCATGTCAGAGGCCAAGACCCAGAGAGGGGCTACAATGGGACCCAAGTCACACCACACTCTGCAGTTGGGGTTAATTTTTAATTTTTTAATGCCAATCTGTTACATTAAAAAATGTTAAATGGAGGAGAGCATAAAGAAGAAAACATTGTCTATACTCTTTTTTTGCCCTATCTATCCTTCCTGGGTCGGGAAGATTCCCTGGAGAAGGGATAGACTGCCCACTCCAGTATTCTTAGGCTTCCCTTGTGGGTCAGCTGGTAAAGAATCTGCCTGCAATGCAAGAGACCTGGGTTCCATCTCTGGATTGGGAAGATCCCCTGCAGGAGCGCATGGCAACCCACTCCGGTATTCTTGCCTGGAGAATCCCATGGACAGAGGAGCCTGGCGGGCTACAGTCCATGGGGTCACAAAGAGTTGGACACGACTGAGCGACTAAGCACAGCACACAGCACACATCCTTTGAAGAGATGATTTTTCAAGACTGTATAATGTTCTCTCAAAGGCACAATCAGAATAAACTTTACCCACCTCTGAGGCTGAACGCTGCAGCTGGTCAACCGATTTTTTTAAGTTATTTTTTTTATGCGGACCATTTTTAAGTCTTTATTGAATTTGTTAACAGTATTGCTTCTGTCTTATACTGTGGTTTTTTTGGCCTAGGGGTTTATGGGATATTAGTTCCCCAACCAGTGATTGAACCCACACCCCCTGTGTTAGAAGGCAAAGTCTTTATCACTGGACCCCCAAGGAAGTCCTGTGTGTACCCATTATTTGTTGAATGAATGCTTATTCCCATCTTAGTTTGGGTCGGCCCAGAAGCAAACCCTGAGATGAAGGCTTACTTGGGGAGTGATCCCAGGAGCCAAGGCAGGGGGCAGAAGCTATTGTGGTGTTACTGGGGGGCGGGGTGGAACTGGGACTCCATCTTGCCAGGGCCGCTGAGCTCAGGGCATCCCCCTGAGGAGGCAGCGAGCTGGGGTATTTATCTGCCTTCTCCATCTCCCACTGGCATAGGGATATCCTGGGGTATTAATTCACTGGCCTTCCAGTCCACCCCAAAAGCTGTCAGTCACCAGAGATTTCAGGAAATGCCATTGGCACACACTGGAAAGGCACATGCTGAAGGATGTGCACATGCTAAAATCTCCCTGCCAACACCAGAGAGACAAGGACAATCACACGAGCTTCCAGATTTTTTAAGAAGTTCAGTTCAATAGCATTTCTCGCTACACACATTCCTGAGAGGTAGCAGCTGGTCCCTAATGCTGTGCAAAAAGAAACTGGGATCAGAGAGGTAGAGTGACTGACCATAGGCCACACAGCCAGTAAGCAAGTGACCCAACCAGGTGTGAAGCAAGTTCTGATTCCATGTCCAGTGTTCACTACCCCGTGCCACAGCTGCTTCCGCAGCTTCCCTAGGGGCAAGGGACCACCATCTTCTCTCTCTGCATTGAGGTCACCCACACAGGTCCTGCTTCCTGTCCCCTGACCTGGCCCACTGAGACCTCAGTCTCCTCCAGCTTCTCCCCCTACTCCTCCCTTCACACATCAGCCAAGCTGTTTCAGTTTCTGACAAGGCTCAGGCTTCCTGCCTCCTTGAGTCTGTTCATGCTGTGCCCCCTGCCCGGAATGCCCTCCCACCCTCTCCTTGTCGAAGGTGTTTCCTCCCTCCCAGACCACACGGTCCGCCGCACTCTCTAGCCTGTGCTCCTGTCTGCCTGTGCCTCTCTTGGGAATACTCTTCTGTGCCCTCACCACCCTGTCTCCCATTCATGCTTCAAAACCCTGCCCAGGCAGTTCCTCCTCTGTGGGGAAACCTCCCGGCCACCTCTTTCCCTGTCCCCCACCTGGAAGGAGTTTGTCATCCCTTCCCTCAGGCAACTGCTTTGCCTAGACTATGAGCTGGCATTAATGTGTCTCTCCTGCCATGTAGCTGTGGGCTCCATGGGGGCAGGGCCCATATCTCTTTATCTCTGAAGTCTCAGGACTGGCACCTAGTGAGTGTAGGTAGAACAGAGTTAAACTGAACCAAAGCACTTGGGAAGCCACCTCCTCCACGAAGCCCTCCCAGAACATTGCTCAGTGACAGGCTGCAGAAGCCCTAGTGCTTCAGAGCAACTCAGAGACATGTCTTGTGACAAGCACCCTCCACCAAAATAGTGGGCCACTTGATGCGTTTAATACCCCGTGCTTGTCCAGCCTCCAGTTCCTCAGATGGCCCTGCTCCCTCCTGCCTGGAAAGTTACTGCAAATGCCCTTTCCCTGGCTTCCTGCTCTTCTTTCCTGCTGCCAGGCTGACTCTTACTCATCCTCTTTCCAGCCCCATCTCAAGGTCACCTCCTCCAGGAAGCCTTCCCTGAGCCCCAGCCAGGTCAGGGCCCCCACCCCACCCCCACTCAGTAATCTGTGGTGAATTCAGCATCCAAAGGCATCAGGCTTGGCTTGCTCCTCACTGCACTGAGGCCAGCATCACATTTGGAACGTAGTGGCTCAGTGGCAAAGAATCCTCCCTCCAATGCAGGAGACCCAGGTTCAGTCCCTGGTTTGGGAAGATCTCCTGGAGAAGGAAATGGCAACGCATTCCAGTATTCTTGTCTGGGAAACCCCATGGACAGAGGAGCCTAGCGGGCTACAGTCCATGGGGTCGCAAAAGAGTCAGACACGACTGAGCGGCTAAACGACAACAACAGCAACAGTTGCCCTGTGTCCGCTCTGGGCAGTATTTTTTGCCTGGAGAATTCCATGGACAGAGGAGCTTGGCGGGCTATAGTCCATGGGGTCGCAAAGAATCTGACACGACTGAGCGACTAAGCACAGCACAGCATGTGGGGCTGACCCGGACCTGTGCAGAGGGCAGGGAATCCATGTTTGCTGAACACCCAGGGGTCCCAAATGCTGCTCTGGGTCCTTTATATTTAGATCATTCAGTGGACCCAGGCAGTGGATTCTACATTGTGTCTGGGATTCAGAGCCCAAGAGTAACCTGCCCATGGTCACACAGCTGGCGTGCTTTTACCCAGAGTCTGTGTGGCCTTTTTCTGCACCCCTAGGCTGCACACCCGGTTCTGCAGCCCTCCACCATGGAGAGCAGGAGGGGCATGGAACAGATGAAATGGCTCTCAGCCCTGGGCATTACTTGACCACCACCCAAGCCTCCAGGGGAAGGAACATGGACTCACAGAACACAAAGACCACGGGGCATTCATGGCTGCTGATTTGGGGACCAGGGAGCATTGATATGTCAGGCAAGGCATGGACCACTGTAAGGATTCGCGGCCCAGTCCTCGGGACAATAGGGAGCCACCGAAGGGCTTCACCAGGTGGGAGTGACGTGCTCAGCTTTGCGTTTGGAAAAGGTTCTCTTGGCCACTGGGTGGGAACATCTTGGAGAAGGGTCAGAGGGGAAGCTGGGAGACAGAGCCGCTGGTGAGAGAGGCAGGTGGTTGGAGGAGAGGCGGAGGAATGGGTGTCCCAGATGGGATGGGAGGGGACAGAAGCTGTGTAGCAGCAGTGAGGAGGCTTGAGCCAGGGAAGGATTAACACACCTGATGACAGGAGTATGGGGCAAGGGGGAGTTGCGAGACCAGGTGGGAAAACTTGGCAGGACCCCTGATATCTCCACTAGGGAGGCTGGGCGCCATTCTGTCTATGGGAATCCAGGCTGGATTGCCAGTTTACAAAGGAAAGTGAAAACCAAATACTGACCCATCTGACCCAAATTAACTCCTTGTGTTCTTCCCAGAGAGAAGCCCTGCAGAGCCGAGCTCCCTGCTGGTGGCTGAGTCCCAGCACCTTCTCAGGGCAGACTAGAGCATGCCCTCTCTGCCTGCCAGGGTGGTCCAGTCACTACAGAGTGCCAGCGAGGTGCTCAACTCTGTTCTAGCAGCCGGTCTAGGGAACTAGATGGACCAGGGCCCTGTCTTCACAAAGCTGCCATCCCAGCAGGAGAAGTCAGATCAGGATGGGCTATGGAGACCATCAGCCAGGGTGTGGAGGGATGGAGGGGGCCTGGGTGGAGGGAGGGATTGTTTAGACAACGGTCAGGGATGGGCTACTTCAGCAGGGAACTGAATGATGGGAAGCGGCGGGTGCAGAGGCCTGGGGGAGGCTGGCATGTCTTGTGCCCAAGGACCAAAATGGAGTGGGTAGGAAATGGGTTTTGAGACAGGAATTTCAGCAAGGTATTCCTCTATCTAATTTTTGCATTTGAAAGCTCACCTGGGCTTCCCTTTGAGAATGATCATAAGGAAAGGGTAAGGGGGAGATCCCCTAGGTCATTGACACCCCATAGCAGGGTCTTTCTACCTTGTCTTTGTATCCTCAATGCCCAGCACTGACCATCCACAGAGCAGGCTTCAGTCTCCCCATCTGTGAGACGTGGCTTTGACTTCGAGCTCTCATCCCTCAACCCCAGGCAGCAAGCTGAACTCGCTCTCTCTCTTATCTGAACTTGTTCCCATGGCACAGGCCTCTGGCCCCAGCAAACCCTGCCACCCTGAGCCCCAGAGCCCTCCTGACCTTTATCTCTCTGTCGGAGATTTCAGGCTGCCTGTTTTCCCCAACTCTACTCTCCCCAACTGTCCCCACCCTCCAGTGTCAAGGGCTCAGGGTGGCTTATTTCCCCCTCTCTGTCACAGGAGAGCAGGCTTTGAAGCAGGAGCCCCTCTAGGGGCTTGTCCAGAGCCAAGTGACTCCGTATGGAAGACAAAGAGGATGAGGTGCAGGCCTGGCTACATACCAGGCAGGGCTCAGCACAAAATGAAAATGTAGGGCCCCTTGTTCAAACATTAAGAATTTGGGGATGGGGGCCTCCGAGCATTAAACGAACTGCAGGAGCCTCCTGTGTGGGACGCTGTGAGCCTGCTTAGATGGCCAACCTGGGAGCAGGCCCTGATCTCTGACCCAGCTCATCAGACTCCTGGGAAGGTAAACCCTGTCTGGCCCATCCTGTCTGTCCTGTAAAGTTGTCCAGGACCACTGAATCTGCTCGGGGCCACCAGGAGTTGCTGAGAATACCTGGCCCTTCCTTGGCCTCTGCTGGTCCCCCCACCTTGCATCAGAGAACTCACCTTCCATGTCCCTGCACAGGGAAGGTGCCTGGGTGAGGAACTTGGCATCTCCCAGCCCCACCCCATTTCTTGAAGAAAGAGAAACTGAGGCTCGGAAAGGGGAAGCGTTTGGTCTAAGGTCTTTGAGCAAGTGGGCCCTTCAGCTGTGACAGGCAGAGGCAGGGGAGTACGTGGTGCCAGTGACCGTCCTGGTGACAATAACCTTCTGCAGGAGCTGGTTGGCCTAATGCTACACCTGCCTCCCTGCCAGGTCTAGAGCCCACCATCCCTCAGCACCAGGAGGCACCGATAAACATTTGGTGTTGGATGGTGAGTGGGCAGATACAGGCTGATGCGAAGAGGGGCACTGGTGCCCTTATGGGGAGTTGGGAACAGAATCTGGCTAGAAATTGCTTTCCCAGGTTTCCTACCCAGGTTTCTCTGCCCTCTCTTATCTGCCATCCTCCTGCCTGGGCTGGGGTCCCTGAGGCAACTGGAGCCTGGCCCCTTGTCCCAGGGAGAAATAGAAAAACCCTAGGCCACCTGGTAACCCTGGGGGACAGGTCCCTTAGCTTCTGTGAGCCTCAGCTCCCACCACGGACACTGTGTGACTAAATAATCCCAACTCCTCCCACGAGCATCAAATGAGGTCACACATGTGTGACATTTCCAGGGACCGGCACCCAGTAGGACCTTGAGAGATGGTAGCTGTGATCTATCCTCCTAGGGCCTCTCCGTGAAGTTCAATTCAGGTCAACTCAAGATATATACATCGTTTCTAAGACAATGTGTAGATTATACTGCACGTAAGACCCTAAGACCCTTAAAGAACTGGACATGGTCCCCTGCCCTTTGTAGACTCTTGGTCATGGAAAAGATCAGATAAAGTCTGTCTAGGGAGTGAGAGACCCCTTCAGGCTATGTCAGAAAGGCTTTCTGGAGGAGGGATTCTGGAGCTGGCCTGGAGGTCTTAGACTCATGGACATAGGAAGGAAAAGCACTCGAGGCAGAAGGAACAGCTGGAGCAAAGATCCTGAAGTAGAAATGTCCAGGGTGTGTTTGGTGACCAGGCAGCTAGAAACAGAACAAGAAGTGAAGTACTGGGTGGTGAAGCCAGAAGGGAAGGTTGGAGAAGGCCACACAGAGCCTTGGGTGCTGTGCTGCAGAGCTGGGGGGCTGTCGTGAGAGTGGTGGGGCCACCGAGGAACCAGGCAAGAGGGCCTGGTCCTTCCATTCACCCCACATACTCCTCCATACCTGCATGTCAGGTGACAGCCCTGTTCCACATCCAACAAGAGGGCGGGTCCTGATTGGCCTCCAGTGGCACTGTCCTCTCCCCCTGCACACGCGTGTGCCCTGACGTCTTTGGTCTCCCACTGTCAAGGCCCTCCTCCTGCACCCACTCCACTCCTCTGTCCCAGTCCCCTTTCACCCAGCTCTACTCAGGCCAGCTCTCCATGTCTCCCTGCTTGAAGGCCCCCGCTCCCTGGCTTGCCTCCTGCACCTCCCTCCCTTCTGGGAGCCCTGGGCTCTCATCCTGGTGCAGGTGGCTACCTCCCCCTCTGCATCAGCAGGCAGTTCTGCCGGCCCGAGACTGGCTGGAGCCTGACCCCCAAGTGCCCACACAGGCCTGGCACACAGAAAGTGCCTGAAAGGGGGGTGGGCCTGGTGATCGATGCATGTCTCCCCAGCCTCCAAGCGTCCCACCCACGCACAGAACTCACACGGTGGGGATGTACTCTCCAGGGAAGGCGTTGGTGGTGTAGCTGATGAGCAGGCAGGTCTTGCCCACGGCTCTGAAAGACAGGAAGTTCAAGAGGACAGCAGTCAGGGGCCCTGCCCGAGACCCAGGGAGGTTTTCTGAGGACCTGCGCGGTCCCCTAGCCCAGCTCTCAGGGGAGATCCAAGCCCCACCTCTACGGGCCTCGGTGTCCCCATCTGAGAATTTCTGTATCAGCGTTATCCCACCTGAGATGTTTGTTAAAGGACAGACTTAGGGGTCCTACCCGAGATTCTGAATCATGAGTGTGGCATGGATCTGGGAATTTGTAACAGGCTTTCCCAGGTGACTCTGATGTGAAACAGAGGGTTAAGAGCAGGGGATCCCCAGGAGGCTCCCGAAGCTTGACCAGGGCTCTGTCATCACTGCCCTGGGATCCAGATCCTTCATCACCCACCTAGCAGGAGTGCGCTCTCAGGCAAGCCACATAAACCTCCCCGTGCCTCAGCTTCCCCATCCAGAAATCAGGGATGAGATGAGTCCATCGTCACAGGAAGGACGGAGAGGTAAATTAGATGAAGCCGGTAAAAGCCCGAAGCACAGTCCTGGCACAGCACAGCCGTCGGCAAATGTGGGGGGACTGCCTGACCCTCCTCTTGCCCTCCCACCTCACCAGAGGGTGTGGCAGTTAAGAGCATGGGGTTAAGGAATCAGAGAGACCAGGGCTCAGATCCCATGAGGTCTTAAGCAAATGACAACTTCTTTGAGCTACAGTTTTCCCACCTGTAAGACGGGCCTAATATGAGGGTTGTTGGGAGGATAAAACAGAGGAGCATGACGAAGCCCAGGGCCTGCACACAGTAAGCACTAGGTTAGTGGTGAGCGCCATGACTGGTGCTGTCTGCACCTTGAATCTGCTGGGAGGGGGTGGGGGCCACAGGTAGCCCTGGGCCTTCCCTGAACCTGCTGGGCTGGGAGGGGGTGGGGGCCACAGGTAGCCCTGGGCCTTCCCCTGTTCCACTTGGTGTCATCACTTCCAGCTCTGAAGGGGGCCCCCCGCCCTCTTCTCTCCCCATTCCCTCCCACCCCCTGCCTGCCAGCAAGGTAACTCTGAGTGACTGGAACGTTGCCTTCAGCTTCCGCCCTCCCCTCCTCAGATCAGATACAAAGCAGAAGTGAGCAGGGCTGGACAGGCGGGCAGATAACTGGCAGGAGCCGTGTATCACAATCAGCTAAGAGCTGCCTGATAAACCAGCCCCCACCCCCCCATCCCCACCCCGCCCCCGTGATAAACCAGCCCCCCACCACCACCGCACCCTGAACAGGAAAGTCAAGTGTCTTAAGGCCTCAGGCTGCCCCTCTGTAGGATGGGAGGCCTGGACGAGAGGCCTGCCGGCTAGAACATGATGGAATACGCTGGGGTTGGACCTACAGAAAACTTCAGGAGGTACCTGTGTGTTGGACGCTGAGGCAGTGTTGCTGGCAGGCCCAAGAGATGGGATATCAAACCTGTCATTTTACAGATGAGGAAACTGAGGCCTGTAAGGGCACGTGACAAGCTGAAGTCACAGAGATCCGACCACTGAAAAGGGCCTTCAGTTCAAGCCTGGGCCGACCCCCACAGTCACCCCCACCCCGCCCTCCTCCTGCCCTAGCTCTGTCTCTCACGCCCCTCCCCCTCTGCTCCTCACCAACATCCCCCACACTACCGCCCCAGCCAGGCAGGCTGAGACTTAGAAGGCGAACTTAACATACCTGCAGGACAACCACTCAAAACAGCTCAAGCGACCCGACATCAACCCTGAGGGCACGGGCCTCTTCCCAGATGGCCAAGCTTTGGTTCAGAGAGGCACTGTGACTTGCAAAAGGCCACACAGCAGAGCAAGTCAGGGACTAGAGCCCAGGTCAGCCTGGGGACCCACCCCCTACACTGGCAGCCACAGATTTGGAGACGGAAGGCTCATAGGAGACCAGCTCCAGCTCTCAGGGTGCAGGCGAGAGGCCCCAGGTACCCCTAAGCGCAGTCTTTTACTCTCCACCCAGGCAGTTTCCGGGGTGAGTGGGGCAGAGAGAGTGAAGCTGTGTGCAGCCCACCCCTGGGGTTCCCTCTGGGCCCTGGGAGAAAAAGGGAGCAGTTCCTCCGGCTGCCTCCTAGGGACCCCTCCGTCTGTAGGCAGGGGGCTTCCCCAGGGACTCCAGGGTGGGAGAGCCACAGGGCTACCCCCGGAGGGAGCTGTGAGCAAGTCCAGCCAGATACCTACCCATCTCCCACCACCACACACTTGATAGCCTGCATTGTGTCCAAGGCCTGGGAGCTGGTAGTGGTGACAGCTCAGAGCCTGAGCGTTTCTGCAGGTGCGCGGGGTGTGGAGAGCTGAAGAGGCGTCCTGAGCGGGGAGCAGCAGCAGAGGGACAGGAGGCAGGAGGAAGCGGAAGGGGAACTTACCCAAGCTGCTGCCCCCACAGCCGTTTGCAGAAGGCGGAGCGTGCGGTCTGGCAGAACGGCTGGAAGGCGGGGTGGCCCTCAGGTGCTGGGCTGGGCCCTGGCCACCCCCACGGGTATCGGGTATCGCTGCTCTGAGGCACCAGCAGGAGATCTGGGGACCCTCAGGGCTGGAGGAGTACTTCCACAGGCAGGGCCAGAACTGTTCTCTAAGAACCTGAGGCTTCCAAGAGTGGAGTCCACCTCAGTTCTAAGCAATAAGCATTTAATGAGCACCTACTGTGTGCCAGGCACAGGAGCTAGTGCTGGTGAGTTCAGGATGTGAGCGGGAAGATACAGCTTCATCACAGGTATCCATAAAACAAGGCAGGAAGTAATGGGGGCGCAGAAGATCGGTAGGGAGGGGATCTCAGAGTCACACAGAGGGTGAGCTGGGACCTTCAAGGTGGCATTTGAGCAGGTACGTTAAAGCTGGTGTCAGAGAAAGGGCACTCCAGAGGGGACTGCTTAGGCAAGACAGGAAGACTTCCACTAGCAGGGGCCAGTGTGGAACTCCCTGAGTGTGCAAGGATGGGGGAAATATGATGAGGCAGGAAGAGAGGTGAGGGTCAGCTGATGGAGAAGGGGAAACAGTAGAGGAGTGACCGGTAGTGCCACAGCTGCCAGGCCCTGTGCTGGAGGGAGCCCTGGGGACAGGCGCCCTGGCTCAGGAGCCGTGGCCCGTTTAAATGATGCTGAAACTGAAGGTCTGAGACTTCGGTTGATTCACGAGGATTGCCCAACCTGAAGTCAAACCCAGGGCCAGGTGACTCCAAGCTCCTCTGTCAGCCCAGCTGCTGTCTAGGGGACAAAACCTGAGTTCTGCAGCTGGGTAGGGCAGGGGAGTGAGCCCTCTCAGCCTCCAGGAGACTCAGGATCCCAGTGGCACTGGTTTTCTGCAGGGAGCTCCAAGTTCACCTAGCTGTTACTCTTCATTGCTAGTGCTCCCCACACCCAGCACCCTTCCGGCTCTAGGGACAAGGGGAGGGGGACAATGGGCAGAGTCACTCACTGGTCACTCAGGACAAACCAGGAGACCGGCCAGAGAGTGTGGAACACCAGGTGCTGAGTCAACGACCCTCCTCCTGCCAACAAACATGAGGAGCTGAACCTTCCTGAACTTTCCATGCAAGCTACAGGGTTGCCAAAAACGGCTTCCACAGAAAAGGAAGGTTCCTCCTGAGGACCTGCTCTAAAAAACTTGGCCAGCCAATGATTAAAACTTGCCAACCAACTTTGATGTCTTTTCTCTGTGCTTTGCATGTTCTGAGCGGAGACACTGCAAAGAGTTAATGGCACCCAGCTGGGGTCAGGAAGATCAAGGGTCCCCCCACGACCCAGGCTGGGCACCTCACAGGCCACCTAAGGACTTTATTCTGGCTATCCCCCCACCCATATCCACATTCTTTTCCCAACCACTGGGATCCCATAGGGTAATCTCTGTGTTAATCTAATGAAAACAATGTATTAAGTGCAGTATGGGATCCTGGATTGGATCCTGAAACAACGGGGAAAAAAAAGATATTAATGGAAAAGGCAGTAAACTCCAAGACAAATGTGAAATTAAATAATAGTATCATACCAAGGTTAATTTCTGTGGTTATATAAATGCTGTGAACATAAGGAAAAACTGGTTGAAGGATATGGTGAATTCTCTCACTGTCCTTGCAATTTTTCAGTAAATCTAAATTTATTCCAAAATAAAATGTTTATTTAAAAGAAAAAAGAAGAATGCAGCTTTTGGGGAAGACACAGCCAATGAAGATGGCCACGTGACTTGGAAGCGGCTATATGTACTGTGTTTTATCCCCCGATTGTCCCCTGGGGTGGAACTTCCTTGTGCTGTGAACAATCTACTCAACTGTACATGGCCAAGACGGCCCTAAATTTGTATCCGCCCTCCATGTTGAGAAAGCTGATCTCCAGGACAACACAAGCAAAATCTTCCCTGACTTAGGGCCACCTGAATCCCTCCTTCATTCTGCGAGCATCCATTATATACCACTTAAATACCTAGCTCTGGGCTTGGCATTGTGTGGATACAAAGCCAGGAAGACAAGACGCTGCCCCTGAGGAAACTATTACCTGTAACGAGAGTGACTCAGAGGCCTGGGGACCACAGAACATCTTGGGATGGCCCCAATCTGCCAGTGGCCCTATGGCTGTAAGGACAGGGCAGGGATGGCTGGAGAATAAATGGGGAGTAGGGCAGCCTGATTGACCACCACCATGTGTCTACAAAGCAAGAAGGGCAGTAGTAGTCTCTGCGGGCCTCCAGTGAGGCGACCACTGCTCTAAACCCTGGCTGGTGGTGTCTCTATTGTTCCCCCACTTTACAGATGAGAAAACTGAGGCCCAGAGTGGTTCATAAATTTGCCCAGGGTGACTCGATGCACTTGTAACCCTTACACTGGAAGCAAACTCTCGTTTTACGGATGGGGCCTCTGAGGCTCCTGTGCATGAGATCAAGACCAAGATACAGCAGCACTGGCCTCCTGCCCAGGCCTCTTCACTTTTTCTTTTTTGTTTTTAATTATCTATATTGAGACATAGTTTACATACATTAAATGAATCCATTTAAAGTGTTCGATTCCATTCATTTTCACAGATACTGGGTTGGCCCAAAAGTTCATTCAAGTTTTTCCGTAACATCTTACAGAAAACCCAAATGAACTTTTGGCCAACCCAATACATACATGAATGAAATCTCTACTGCAATCTAGATGTCAAACATCAGAGAACTTTCCCATTCCTGTGGAAGGTTTCCTCTCATCCCTGTGCATCCATTCCCCCACCACCGTACCCCCACACAGAAGCTCTGATCTGCTTTCTATCATTACAGATTACCATGCATTTTCTAGTGTTTCACATAAATGGAATCACAGTATTCAGCCTCTTGCACAAGGTTTCTTTCCCTCAGCATGTTTTTGAGCTCCATCCGTGCTGTTGTATGCCCACGGTCCATCCCCTCTCGTTAGTGAGCAGTTCCATCCAGGGATGTGTCACAGTTTGGTTATTCATTCAGTCCTCTCTTAACCACACTGTGCAAGCTCACTGACTCACAGAAGCACGGGGTCTCTGGGCTCACGCAGAGGGATCATAGAGGCCATCTTTATCCAGCCCTGCCTCTGCACTTCTGGTATCCAAAGCTTGGCCCATGAAGCAGCTGCCCAGTCCAACTGACATACCTCCAATGACGGAAGACTCATTCCCTTAGGGGACAGTCTCTTCCATCCTTGGGCAGCCGGGCCTGTCAGAAAACCCTTCCTCATTTTCAGCCCAACCCACCTCCCTAGATCGTGCTCACAGAGGTCCTAGTTTTTATCCAGGGGCTGCTCAGGTCAGCTCCCTCCCCCTACCACAGGCCTTAGCATTCCAGAAGCATCACCTCCACCCAGCAGTGTGCTGGTAAAGGCTTAACCTATAGCTGTTGTTCAGTTATCTTTGCTTGTGTATAATATCATGTGATATGATTGCATCAAAATGCATTTATCCCATCTCCTGTTACTGGATGTGCATGAGGCTTGCGATATTTGCTTTACAAATAGTTCTGCTGTGGATGTTTATGGACACTTAAAGCTGGTGGATGAGGTTTCTCTAGAAGAGAGACAGCAGAGCTGTTGGGCACCTACATCTTTCACCTAAACGCAGAGTGAAAAGTTATTTTTCAGGGATCCTCATGTCCACACCCTCACCCACATTTGGCCTTGTAAGACTTTTTATTCTTTTTCCAACTTCATGGGTGTGAATTGGCATCTCGTTGCAGTTTTAATTTATATTAACTTGTTTCTAGTGAGGTTGAGCATCTTTATCAGACGCTGATGATTCCTGTTCCATAAATTATCTTGTCATATCTCTTATCCACGTCTCTACTCTCTGATACTTATTTGGTGAAGTTCTTTACATATTCTGATTTTCAAACTTAAATTTACTATATGCATTACAAATCTTTCTTCCAGTCTTCAAGATGTCTTATAATCAGTTGTGACTTTTAATACACAAAATTTTCACTTGGATGCAGTCTGATTTAAATTTCTTTCCTAATAACTTGTGCTTCTGGAGTGAGTTTCGCTTATGAAGTTCTGGCCTGTTCCCAATTTCATAAAGACATTCTACCGCATTTTCTTCTAAAGCTTCTAAAGTTTTGTTTCCTACATCTAGGTCCTTAAACATTTGGGATGGATTTTAGGATGTGTTAAAATAAGATTTCTTCAGTTTTCATGAGAATAAGGATTTAATTTCACCATCTCCATGACCAGTTACTCCAGACCACTTTGAAAATAATTTTTTAAATTTTGTTTATTTATTTTTGGTTGCACTGGGTCTTTGTTGCTGCACAGGCTTTTCTCTAGTTGTGGAGAACAAGGGCTACTCTCTAGCTGTGGTGCACAGACTTCTCCTTGCCGTGGTTTCTCTTATTGCGGAGCACGAGCTCTAGAGCGCACAGGTTTCAGTAACTGTGGCACTTTGGGCTCAGTAGTTGCGCTCGTGGGCTCTAGAGCACAGGCTCTGACGCACGGGCTTATTTGCCCAGCAGCAAGTGGGATCTTCCCCAAACAGGGATTGAACCTGTGTCTTGGGCATTGGCAGGTGTATTCTTAACCACTGAGCCACAAGAGAAGCCCCAGCACCATTTTATTTATTTGTTTCCATTTTTTGGCTGCACTAGGTCTTCACTGCTGGGACTTTCTCTGGTTATGGCAAGTGGGTGCTACTCTTCTTTGCTTCTCATTGCGGTGGCTTCACTTGTTGCAGAGCACAGGCTATAGGAGCATAGGCTTCAGCAGTCGTGGTGCCTGGGCTTAGTTGCTCCGCAGCATGTGCGATCTTCCTAGTTCAGGGATCAAACCCGTGTCTCCTACGTTGGCAGGCAGATTCTTAACCACTGGACCACCAGGGACATCCCAGCAGCACCATTAATGAGGACAGCTGCCTGTCTTGTCATCAGAGAGCTGCAGTCGAGCTGTCCACAGCAAGTGTGTCTGTGAGCGTGTGTGTCTGTTCTTAGCTTCTCCATCTATTGGTCTGTGTGTCCACCCTGGAGCCAGCATCATGCTGCCTTAATTACCGAAATTCTGTGTTAGGTCTTTATATTCACAAGGGCAAAGTCTCCTCTCAAACTTTTTCAAAGTTGTTACAGTTGTCACTAACCATTTGCTCTCTCACAGAAATTTTAGAATCAGCTTGTCAAGTTCCAAGAAAAACTATGACAGGATTTTGATTAGAATTCTGTTCAATTTATAGAAGAATTTGGAGAGAATTGACATCTTGGTAACATCCTTCAATCTTCCTACCATTAACATGTCATATTTCTTCTTTATAGCTTTCAATAAAATTTTATAATTTATCCCAAGAAATGTCATGCACTTTTAAAATAAGATTTATCCCTTGATACCTTATTACTTTCAGTGTCATTATAGCTAACACTTTTTAAAATGTCATTTTCTGTTCGTTGCTTATACATAGAAAAATGTCAAACATTGTAGATTGCACTTATATATATGGCAACCTGGATGGAAATTCTTATTATAATTTATGGAGAGTTTGTTACTAACGAGTCTGTTTTTGTAGACAGTCTTATCTGTGAAAAATGACAGTTTTATTTCTTCCTTCCCAATTTTTATAACATAATTCTTTGGGTTGAATAGAATCAGTGATGGCAGGCATCTTTGTTTATTTCTGATTTTAAAAAGAACGCTTCTAGTATTTCGCCACTGAACGTGATGCAGGCTCTTCTTGGCAGGTATTATTATTATTATCATATATTATTATCAGTTAAAGAAAGTTCCTTGCTATTCTTAGTAATAACAGCTTTATCTTGATCATAAGTGTTTAGTTTTGAGTGCTTTTTTCCCCTTATGTATCTACGGAGATACTGCAAATAATATTAATACATTCCCCGATGTTTACTTGGGGCTTCCCTGGCGGCTCAGCAGTAAAGAATCTACCTGCAATGTAGAAGACACGGGTTCAATCCCTAGGTGAAGAAGATTGCTTGGAGAAGGAAATGGAAACCCACTCCAGTATTCTTGCCTGGGAAATCCCATGGACAGAGGAGCCTTGCAGGCTATAGCCCATGGGGTCGCAAACGAGTTGGACATGACTTAACAACTAAACAAAAAAAACAAATGTTCACTTACCAATGAATTAGGGAAGTCAGGTTTATTCCTGTATAAACCTAATTTAGTCTATCTGGGAAATACTGCTGACTATCCCCCAATAGCCATTCTCCATTTCTTTTTAAGAACAGAGCTCCAAGATTTGTAGCCAACCCCATGCATACCCAGCTGAAGTCCGCATCTCTCAGTGTCCCTGGCAACAAGATGTGGTCCCATAATTACATTTGGAGGAAAAGAGTATGAATGCAAGTGGTGAGTACAGTTTGTATTCCCATCTCCTTGAAGGCTATGCCATGTGTCCTGTATGCCTTTTTTTCCTCTCCATTGGACAAGAAGTATTGATAGAAATACTGCTGCAATCCTAGATGTGTGGGAGATGGTAGATTCGAATCACTCACATCTGGATGTGAGAGAGAAATACACATAGCTTGTCTTCTTTAAGCCACTGTGTTAGGAGGTTTTTTTGTTACAGCAGCTTAAACTATACCCTAAGAAATGCAGTCATGATGATTGTCTTTTATATATTGCTGGCTTCAAATTGCCAATATTGGTGGGGGACCCCAAGTTCATCAGTGAGATTTGCCAGTAGTTTTCCTTTCTCAGGTTGTCTTTCTTTTTTTTTTGAGGGGAAGATATCACAGTTATACTAGTTTCATGAAATGAGTTGGCTATAATTATCTTTTTTTCCATTTTTAGAGAAGTTTGGATAATGTTGAATTATCTCTTCCTTGAATATTTTGTAAGATTTGTAAAGTCATCTGTGCCAGGTTTGGGATGATGTGGGAGGAGGGAGTGGTAGATTTTATACTAATTCAATTTCTTTAATAGATACAGAGCTATTTGAAATTTCAATTACTTCTTGAGTCAACTTTTGTCTACTTTTCTAGAAATAGTCAATATATTCTTCTATTTTGCTTGGGTTTTCAAATTCACTGATATAAAGCTATTCATAGTATTACTTTGTATCTTTTTGAGCTCTATTTTTTAATTTTTGTTATATCCCTTCTTTTCATTCTACATTGATTATTTTTGTCTCCAACCTTTGTTCTTAATTGTTTCCCAAATTTGTTCATTTTATTAGTCTTTTCAAAGAACCAATTTTTGGCCTTGCATATCCTTTTTACTGTACAATTTTTTCCACTTAATTTCTGGTCTTTGAGTTTATTCTATTGTTCTTATTTTAGTTCTCAGTTTTGAATGCTTAGATCATGAGTTTTCAGCCTTGTTTTGTTCCTCATATAAGCTCTTGAGGCTATAAATTTTTTTGAAATACTACTTAAGCTCCAGATTATAGCTTTTTTTAAATTGTGGTACAATTTTGATATGTAATATTTTAGTGTGTTTTAGTTCTAAGTATCTTAAGGTTTTCATTATTATTTTTTGACCAACGAGTCATTTGAAAATGTGTTATTAATCTTCAAATGTTGGGGACAGGGGTTTTTTGTTTTGTTTTCCTAATGGTATTGTGGTCAGAAAACATGGACTATATTTCACTGATTCGTTTAAATTTGCTGAGACTCGCTTCATGTATGACTGAATATGAGGTTTGTTTTTTCATAAATGTATAGGTTCTTCATACAAATGAATATATTTACAAAACAGAAAGAGACACACAGGCTTAGAGAATGAACATATGATTGCCCGGGGGGAGAGATGATTAGGGAGTTTTGATTGCGTACTGCTATATTTCAAATGGGTAACAAGCAAGGACCTACTGTATAGCACATGGAACTCAGCTCAATGTTATGTGGCAGCCTGGATAGGAGGGAAGTTTGAGGGAGAATGGATACATGGATATGTATGGCTGAGTCCCTTTGCTATTCAACTGAAACTATCACAACATTGTTAATTGATTATATCCCAATACAAAATAAAAAGCTTAAAAATAAATGTGCAGATCTTCGGTGTTCCATGTGTGTCTCATGAGTCAAAGATATTAACTGTGCTGCTTAAATCTTTTATATCATTACAGATTGCTTTCATTTGTCTCTTGATCTATCTGCTCCTGAGAAGGGTATTGATATGCTAACTCTCCCACTATAATGGTGAATTTGTCAGTTCTTGTAATTCTGTCGCTTTTTACTTTTGCTTTATAAATCTTTGGGCCATATCATCAAATGCATACAACTTTAAAATTGTTAAATCTTCATAAAAATGTTAACCTTTTATTAGAATAGCGGCCAACATTTTCTAAGTCTTCCTTGTATTCTAATATCTGGCACTGATATGGAACTTAGTAAATTGTTACAGAAATAAGTATTTTTAAATTAAAAAAACAAAGCAAAAGAATGGGATGAAGTTGCTCTGGGTGTCTCTGGCAGGCCCCCTAGAGGCAGCGCTAGGAACTGATTTGAGTGGAGGCTCACTCTGCCTTGGTCAGCCCCAGGCTCAGCATCACAATCAAGAATGTCAGAAAGGGGTGGCCAGGGAAGTCCCTGGCTGTCTAGTATTTAAGATTCTGCACTTCCACTGCAGGGGGGCATGGGTTCAAATCCTGGTCGGGGCACCAAGATCCCACATGCCACGCATTGTGGCCAAAAAAAAATTTTTTTTAATTTAAAAATTAAAAAAAAAATGAAGAGAAGAGGTGACTAGCTCCAGGCAGTCCCCATTGATGGAATCTGACCCCTAGCCTGGCATGGTCCTCCCAGAATGACTGGGCTCTGGAGTCAAATTCCTTGAGTTTTGGTTCAAACAGCCCCTGAGGGCTGTTTGCTACCCTGGGCCCTGACCCAGCTGCCTCTGCCGATCGCTTCAGGCCACTTTCTACCTCCAGTCGTCTCCCTCCTTCCTGCTAGAGGAGCCCAGAACAGGCCCAGCAGCCTCCAGGGGGCCAGTCCAGGGCACAGGAAGGGGATTTTTGCTTGGGAGATTCCCCACAAAGCCCCAGATGCAGAGCACAGAGCTCTTTCTTCATCAAGCACTCTCCTTCTGCCCCTGGATCAGGTTTTGTGTCCCAGGCACACCTAGGACCAAGCACAGCCAGGCCACTCTTGCTCCCCAACCCTCAGACCCCAGAGCCCTCCCCGCATACCCCAGACCACCCTCCGATTGATGGATCACTGAGAACTGCCCCTCCAGTCCTGGTTCCCTGGCCAGGTCACCCTCCTCCTCCTCTCCTTCACACATCTGCTCCTGGGGTGCTGTCTTGACCTTTCTCTTACACCCCCTGGAGTCATCTCAGCCCTCTCTGGGTTCTATCACCGTCCCCAAAATACGACTCCTGGATCTCGCTCCCCTGCCTACTGGAGGGGCTCCCCCCACCCCCCGCAGACGGCCCACTGGTCCTTCCAACTCCACAGCCTTCCCCATCTCCCATCCCATTACAACACAACATCCTAAACTGGGGCCTAGACAGCATCACTGTTCAGCTTTTAAAATTTTTTGTTATTTTAATATTTTGACATTACCTCTGAATGAGTAATACATTCACGTGGTCTAAAACCAAAAAGGCACACAAGAACTGACCATGACAAGCCATGAATAAGCCCAGCCACTCAGTCTCCTCCTAGAAAACCACCTTCATTGCCAATTTCCTTTGTGTCCTTCTGGAAGTATCCCAACAGAAAAAGGCGTCCATTATTTCCTTTATCTCACCCACAGAGGGAGCACCCGATGCCTGCTGTCTCACACGTAGCTGGTCTCCATTTATTATTTACCTTCGAGTTTGTTCCATACTTGCCGATAAAGAGCTTCCTCATTCACTTTTGCCACTGAACAGAATTCCATTGTTTCACGTGCTGGAATTGATCTGATTACTTCCTACTGAAGGATGGTTTGGTTTTCCCCAACCTTTTTCTCCTCCAGCTGTGCTGCCATGTATTAAAACGTGCTCACACCATTTGGCCAGGTGTGAGTGTCTGAAGACTGCTGGGTGCTAGAGCTGTCATTTGTCTCAAATCCCCTCCTGGGCTGTGTCAGCCATCCTCCAACCAGTAGTGCATGAAAGCTCTTTTCTCCTCGTTCTCATCAACAGTCTTTTAGGTGACTTTTTATGTTTGATATTCCAAGAAGCCAAAAAAAGAGAAAGCAATGGCATCTTAATTTGCATTTCTTTTAACACGAACGGACATTTTTTTCATAGTTGAAAGCCATCTGCATTTTCCTTTTCTGGGCACTGTGTTTTCATGCCCTTTGCCCATTTTCTTATTCTGGCTTGGTCTTTTTCATTGATTTTCATTTTAGGGAAATTAGTTCTTTGTCACATGGGTTACAACCACATTTACCCAGATTGTCACCATGTTATTAATAGTGGCTTGAACCAGACTTCTTCAGAAGCATGTCATTCAGTCTCTCTGTCTTTTCTTGTCTGGCTTCTAGTTTCTTTGTAATTCTTAGAAAAGCCTCTACTATCCTGAAATTGCATTTCTAGAGCCTTCTATGGTTTCTCCTTGCTGTCATGATCTCAGTTTTAGGTTTGGCTAGTTGACACATCTGATATTATCACATTGTACCATGTGAGGTACCACTCTTACCTTATTCTTTCCAAATGACTACCCCCCTTTTTTTTCTTTTTCTTTTTTTGGCTGTGCTGGGTCTTCACTGTGGCATGCAGGCTTCTCTTTGCAGAACACAGGCTCCAGAGCATGCAAGCTCAATAGTTGTGGCTCACAGACTTAGTTGTCCCAGCATGTGGGATCTTAGTTCCCCGACCAGGGATTGAAACCATGTCCCCTACATTGGAAGGCAGATTCTTAACCACTGAACCACCAGGGAAGTCTAGATGGCTGCCCTTTGACCAACACCATCTACCCCAAGAGTGTATCTTCTCCCCACTGCCTGAAGCGACCTTCATCTCGTGCTACCTTCATACATGGGTTTGGTTAGCCTTGAACTGGGCAGCATTCCTGGGCTTTCCCTCCTCTCTGTCCAGCATCCAGGGCCTTAAGAGTTCTCCCTCCTGAATAGTTCCACCTCCTTCTCTCACAGTCCATCGCACAGCCTGGCCCAGAACTCACCGTTTCTCTCCAGAGGTGTTCCAATGTATCAGTATCAGTGCTGGGGGGAGGTTTCCGACATGTCAGTGGGACCCTGTTTTCCCCAGAGAAGGCCCACTCCCATCTGTTTAGGGCAGGAGGGTCTCGACGCTGGTCCCAACCCACCATCACCCTCTATCACCACCAGGCCAGACCCCAGAGGCCCGCCACTGCCCGCTCAGAGTGGTCTTGCACCCTCCATTCTTCCTGCCAGAAATCTGTGCTCCTCTTCCTGCCAGGCCAGATGTTATTTCTTCCCAAGACTTTGCATTGGGTGTCCCCCCCCAGCTCCCACCCCTCACCTCCCCACTCCTCAGCACAGCCCCTACCCTTACTGTGAGCAGATAGGAGCAGAGACCACCCTCGTCCTCCAGTCAGCCTGCCTGTCAGCCTTCAGGCACCACATGAACCACACAGGACAAACCAAGGCGCAGAAACTCCTTGGCTCCAGAGGACAGAGGCCAGGAGTCTTGGGGCAGCTTCTACTCCATCCACTCTCAGTGTCCCCTCCTCCCACACGGACCCCCAGCCATTTAACCCTGTCACTCTCACCTTTTTCCTGGTGCCCTTGCAATGGTCAGTCATCCAGCTCTGCCCGCTCTCATGTGGGTGAGCTGGAGCCCTAACCCTAAGCAAGAAGGGGGAGGGGAAGACCCCCTTCAACAGGACCTGGCCTGGGGGGTGAGGAGGACACCCGGACTACAGGTCCCCTGTGCCGTGCCAGGCTGACATGCACTTCTGAGTGCATATTCAACAACTTGTCCTGGGCAAGTTGCAATACCCCTTGGCCCTGGGGGTATGGCAGTGGAAAAGGCCAAGACTCTGCCCAGGAGAGCTCAGAGCCGGCAGAGACATGGACTATAAAGAATATAATAAATATAATGAAATACAGGTGATGAAAGTGCCCTGAAAAAAACAACAAAGGAGGCTGGGGAGAAGAGAATGACACAGAAGGGCAGCGGCAGACTTAGTCTGACTAGAAACCAGGCTGAGTTCTCAAAGATCGCAGGCTGAGCACTGCAGGAGGGACCTGCTAAGGGCAAAGGTGGGGAGAAGCTCGAAGTGTTCTCAGGCGCAGCAAAAAGGCCCATGGAGCTTGAATGAAGAGCACTAGGCCAAGTGGCCAGCAGGCCTGCAGGCGCCAGGCACGACTGTGCACTCAATCTGTGAACAGGGAAGCCACAGGAGCCACATCAATATGGCACCCTCTGGTGGCCATGTGAGGAATAGACCATTGTGGAACCAGGGCAGAAGCTGGGAGACCCTGTCATCACAGAAATGTCCAGGTGAGAGGGGACTGAGGCTAGATCCACCAAGGTGGTGGTGGAGGAGGTACAAAGTGGCTGGACCCAGGATTTATGCTGTGCGGTCTACAGGCTGATGGAGTCAAAGATGGTGCCAGTTTCATTCTTAACAACTTGGCAGGTAGACGTGCCATTTAACCAGGAGGGGGTGACAGTGGGAGGAGAGGGTTTGCAGGATGGGGAATTCAGGCTTCCATTCTGGAAATTTCAGTTGAGAAGACTGTTGGACATGAGAATGTCACGTATGGAGTTGGATGATGTGTCTGGAGCAAAGGAAGGAGCCAGACTAGAAATATAAGCCTGGAAAATCCCTCTTACCATATACTTGTCACTGAATATGAAATATCTGGGTGGGGGGAGATCTGTCCCCTCTCCAGGCTTTCCCAGACCCACCCTCACCCAGCTTTGGCCTCCTGCCCCGGCCCTCCTTCTCTTCCTCCCCTCCACACCCCAGACAACAGCTCATTCTCAGATTGCTCTTCCTGCCCAAGTTATCCAAAGCACCCTTAATTTCTCCCTACTTTGTTCTTCCAATCACACAGTGGCTGCCTGCCTACCTCCCTATCCCCCACCCCCTACCCAGCCCATCCATGGGCTGCATACAGTGGTTGGAGAAAGTCCATTGGGGCAAACTCCACCTTCAGTCTTGGCAAGGTGCTGAGGTCTCAGCCATCCCTTGACTGAGCTCTTGAGGGCGCTCTTTCACACATGCCCCAGGCCCTCTGACCATCACCTATTCAGGAACCACAAACCTTCTCCTTCAGTAGACCTCAACTCCCATCTCACTCTAACCCAGCCAGAGATGGGTCCTCCTCCAACTTCCTTCTCCCCTGACTCACGGACCTGGAGTCAGCTGTGTGGTCACATCCACCCCCTTCACTTGCTGGAGAGCCATTGAGCGCATGGCCAGTGATGTGCGAGCCAAAAACACTCCTAAATATCTGGGAGACAGAGGCCACCCGGCCAGGTTTCCCTTTTCATCGTCTGCCCCTCTCCTCTCCGCTAGGATGCTGCTCTGTTCTTTCTGCAGCGTCTCCAACTGCTTTCCCACATTCACCCCTTCCCACACTGAGCCTCCCATCTTACAGAGGAACAGTCCTGGGGCTTTACCTCTGTGTTCCCCCAAGCTTCTACTCACCTATCCAAGCCATCTCTTTGCCTTACCTCTTAGGAAACCCCTCACTCACTGCAATCCGGTTTTTCTGTGGCACAACTGTAGCAAGACCAGACCCAGACATCAATACACAAAGATGAGGGGTCCAGGGACTAGGCCTAGGAGGGCTGGAGGCCAGGGACCCCAGTGAGCCAAAGACACACTTGGGAGGTTCTTCCACAGTACTGTACTTCTGGAGATTGGCCTGTACCTATGTATTAGGCCATGTTCTTCGAAGGCACCTATGAAGGTCCAAAACGGATTGCCCCTGACCACTCCTCCATTGAAACCACTCTCTCAAAGGTCATTTGGGACTTCCAGATTCCTAGACCCAAAGGCCACTTCTTGATCCTGTATCAGTCATGTTTTCATGCGGGAATTAAAACCACCCTAGTTATCTTCAGCAGAGAGGGATTTAAGGTGGAGAATTGGGTGCTTTAAAAGTCACAGGAAGTACTTTGTGAGTGGATGGGCCTCCAGGAACGACTCCTAGAACACTGCAGAACTGACCAAGGGGAATTGCAGCCAAGGCCATGAGCAGGAAGCTTTCCAGGCTAAGTGGCACAGAAAAGCACAATGAGGGGAGGGTAAAAGAGAAGGCAAGTGAGCTCACTCAGGGCTCCATCACAGGCTCCATTCTCCCAGCCTGTCTGCATCACTCGGCTGCACTCACTGCCATTTTAAGTATACTTGCCTTGCATTTGCTTGGCTTCCTTTGCCCGAGATCCATGTATCTATGGACCTCACTCTGCTACAGGGAACAGAAACCCAGCAGCAGGGGCTTGATCAGCCAGGGCCTTATTGCCTCATTCAGCAAAACATCGGGAGGAGGCTGCCCAGGCCTGAAGCAGCAGTCCCGTGATGCTCGGCCGGTGTCTTGGTCCCATTATCCTTAGTGCTTGTCCTGCATCTCCAGCTTGTTGCTGGGTATCTGCAAGACGGTGGCCACACACTCACCCCCTTGCCCCAGCCTCACAATCACATTCCAAGCAGCAAGAAGGCGGAAGGGCAAAGGACCCCAAATTGCATTCTCTTAATGAGAATTTCCTTTTATTCAGGAAGGAGCACCCTTCTCCAGGGACTTCCTTATTGGTCATTAAGTGTCACATGGCCACCCTTGGCTGTAAGGGAGGCTGGGAAATAATAATTTAGCTTTTCAGACTCTGTTGCAGAGGAAGGAAAGGAGAAGATGGATTGGGAATAGTGTTGAGTGAGACAATTTTTAATGTTTGCCATAGCCAAAAAGGGAATTATTAATGGATGTCCAGACTTCAGGCAAGGATGGATCCAGAAGCTCCTATCATGTCGTTTGTGTGTCTGTGCTCAGTCGTGTCTGACTCTTTTCGACCCTTTGGACTGTAGCCTATCAGTTTCCTCTCTCCATGGGATTTTCCAGGCAAGAATACTGGAGTGGGCATTTCCGCCTTCAGGGGATCTTCCCGACCCAGAGATTGATCCCACGTCTTCTGTGTCTCCTGCATTGGCAGGCGGGTTCTTTACCACTGCATCACCTGGGAGCCCTCATAAGAGGTCATCCAGACTCAATCTCTCTTGCTCTGCATCTCCCCACTCACCATCCTCTGCTTTGGCTTAATTCTCAGGCTCCTTCTGGTGGCACAGGAGGCTCCAGATTTGCATCATCTACCCAGCTAGAAATCACACCTGAAAGTTTTGTTTTCCTCCTTGTTCTGGCAGAAGTCCCAGGATTGAATCTCACTGGCCCTACTTCAGTCAAGGGACTACTGTTGAACCAGTCACCACAGCCAGGGGATGGAATATTATTAGCTGCACCCAGGTCATGCCTTCTCCACCAGCTTCCTGGAGCTACGGATGAGGTCAGCCTCATAAATCACCTGGACTGAAAGTGGAGGTGTGCTGGTCCCAGAAGAAAGCTAAGACCCTCTCTGGTTAAGGAAGAGCAGGTGGCAGGTAAGCATGAACAGCTGATGTCTCTAGATCCTGCCCTCGCCTTCCCTGACCTCTCTCCTGCAGGCCTTCTGCCTGTCTGACCTCATTCTCATCTCTGGGCCCTTCATCCAGCTTGGAACCTTTAGCACAGTGCTCCACGGGGATCTGAGCTCAGTCCTTTTCTCACTCCAAAGCCACTGTGACCTCATGCAGTTCTGTGACCCTGTGGTCATCTACATGGTGATGATGCCCGGACGCATACAGCAAGCTAGATCTCACTGTGGAGTTCCAGATGTGTCAACCTATGATACGGTGTCATGTGTAAACACATATAATATACACATATGTTTGTAATATGTAAATACATACCACAAATGCACACATAACACAAAAATCACCGTCTTAACTGCCATGAAGTGCATAGTTCCGTGGTATTAAATGCACTCATAATGTTCCTCCAGCAACCCCCCCATAGCTCTTTTCACCTTGTAAAACTGAAACTCTGTCCCCATTAAACAGTGACTCCCCGCCCCCCTCTCCCCAACCCCTAGCAACTGCTGTCCTACTTTCTGTCTCTATGATCTTGACTACTCAAAGGACCTCATATAAATGGAATCATATAGTATGTGTCCTTTGGGGATTTTTTTTGCTTAGCATAATGTCCTCAAGTTCCATGTTGCATGGATGGAACTTGAAGACCTTCTTCATTTTGCAGAATTTCTTCAAAAAATTCTTCATTTTGCAGAATTTCCTCTTCTTTAAGGCTGAATGATATTCCATCACGTGTATAGACCACATTTTGCTTATCCATCCAACCATCAATGAATACTTGGGTTTCTTCCACATTTCAGCTATTGTGAATAATGCTGCCTCAAACGTGGGTACTTTTGAGGCTCTGTTTTCAATTCTTTGGAGTCTATACCCAGAAGTGGAATTTCTGGGTCATATGGTAATTCCATTTTTAATTTCTTGAGGAACCACCCTGTGGTTACCCTGTGGTTTTCTACAGCAATTGTACCATTTTACATCCCCACCAATAGTGCACAAGGGATCCAATTTCTCCACATCCTTACCAATATTTATTGTTTCTTGTTTGTCTGCTTTTTAAAACAATAGTCATCCTAATGGATATGAGACTGTATCTCACAGTAGTTCTACATTTCTCTGATGATCAGTGGTGTTGAGCATCTTTTTATGTGTTTATTGACCATTTGTATACCTTCTTTGGAAAAATGTGTATTCAAGTCATTTGCCCATTTTTTAATTGGGCTGTATGTTTATCTGTTGTTGAGTTTTAAAAGTTCTGTATACATTCTGTATACTAATCCCTTATCCTAAAGGAAATCAATCCTGAATATTCATTGGAAGGATTGATGCTGAAGCTGAAGTTCCAATACTTTTGGCCACCTGATGCAAAGAGACAACTCATTGGAAAAGACCCTGATGCTGGGAAAGATTGAAGGCAGGAGGAGAAGGGGACAACAGAGGATGAAATGGTTGGATGGCATCACTGATTCAAAGGACATGAGTTTGAGCAAACTCCGGGAGATGGTGAAGGACAGGGAAGCCTGGTATACTGCAGTCCATGGGGTCACAAAGAGTCGGACTTGACTTAGCGACTGAACAACAATAATCCTTTATCAGATATATGATTTGCAAATATTTTTCCCATTCCCTGGGTTGCCTTTTTACTCTGTTGATAGTGGGGTTTTTTGCACTAATTTTTAAAATTTTCATGAACTCCAATTTATGTATTTTTTTCTTTTGTCACCTGTGCTTTTGATGCCTTATCCAAGAAATCACTGCCAAATCCAATGCCATGAAAATTCGATTCTATGTTTTCTTCAAAGAAGTTTCTTGTTTTAGGTCTTACATTTAGGCCTTTGATCCATTTTGAGTTAATGTTTGTAGATGGTATTAGGTAAGGGACCAGCTTCATTCTCTTGCATGTGGATATCCAGTTTTCCCAGCACCTGTTGTTGAAAATAATACTTTTCTCCACTGAATGGTCTTGGCCTCTTTGTTGAAAATCATTTGTGTCTGTCTACTTTTAATCTGTCTTATCAAGTCCTTTTTTTAAAAAAATATAACTGTCAGAGCAACCTTTCTAAACTGTAAGTTAGTGGTAGGCTTGACTCCCAGCTCTCCACATCTGGTTGTGTGATCCATGGGAGTCACAGAACCTCTCTGGGACTCAGCCTCACTCATCTATGAAACAAGATCACAATGGCTGTCTCAAAGGGATGTGGTGAGGAGCTCTGGAGACAAAAGATGTGAACACCCCTCTACAGTGTCTGGCACAAGAGAGGTTTCCTACCAAGGGTGGTTCCTTCCTGATCTATTATCAGTCTGGTAAGATAAGAAATATATGCTATGTTCTGGCATGCAAAACCTCTCAGTCTAGCAGGCATTTTTCTTTGAAAGCTCATCTCCCTGCCCCCCACTAAAGCCACAAGCATAGATTCTCTCACCTAACAGCATGCGCTCTGACCCATAGATGCGCCTAGAGGTCACCTGCTCAGCCTCACCTCTGTGGTCCACATACGCCGTTCCCACCACTCAATACCCCTCCTTCTTCTGCCTTCTCTCCTCCAAGCCAGTTCACATAACCTCCTCTCTGGTCCCTTTACTGGTTATCCCCACCCAGGATCCATCATGACCTGCATACCTGTTCCAAGAACTCATCACGTGCCCATAGAACCATCAGAGGATGGACTGCCCCATCTGACTGGCTGTCCAGGGCACGGCTGGACCTCACTCTGACTTGAGCAGAGGCAGTGACGTGAAAAGACGGATGTGGTTGTTGTGGGGTCTCACATCCCTACCACTCACAGACCCTGGGACCCTGGACAATACACTTCATCCTCGGAACCTCAGTTTCTCATCTGTAAAACGAGGATAATCATAACTATTTCAGTGAATGTTTGTGCACATCAGAGACAAATGGATTGTTTAACAATGTATTCAAGTATTACAGGGATGATTTTTAAATGTAAAACTCTATCAAATGGGACCTGTAGATGTTGAATGGACACCTAGGTCACCCAGGATGGGCAGCCAGGATGCAAATGCAGGCCATCTAAATGCAGAATGCAAGTGCTCAACCAGCCTGGCAGATGGACAGATGGTGAAAGGATGGAGGAAAGAAAGGATGGTGGATGATGGAGGGAGGCTGGGAAGGTGGGCCAGTCACTGGATGGAGTCAAGAGGCCGCCTGTGAGGCTTTTCCAGCTGAAGCCTAGCCTCCCCCTGCTTACCCCCGTTACACCCCAAAAGGGGCTGGACTAGGGTGAGACACATTGAGGCAGTCATCTCTGGTGCAGAATCTAAAGAGAAGCCAAAGTCACTAATCAAGATAAATTAACCTTTAGGTGATAGCTTTGGAAATCAGTGCCAAAAAGTCATGGTGAACAAAATATCAAAATAATGTTAATGTTTTACCGTTGAAATGAAGATCAAATGTCACCCAGCAGTTGTATGACCTCGTCTGCCTCCCTTGATCCTGGCCTTACCTACCACCCCAGCACCTCCTTACCCCTCACCCATCACCCCCAACACATCATTTCACTACCACCCCCATCCCCACCCTGAGCCAGCATGGAGAGTCAGGGAGGGAAGTGATGGAGAATGAAAGAGAAGGCAGGTTGGGAGTGCCGCCACGCTCTTCCCAGCGCCCAGCCCTAACCCCCCACACAGACCCCTCAGAGGAGCTCCAGGTCATGGCTTCTCTGAGTGGTGTCCCCTCAGCCACCACAGGGTGGAGCCCGTGGGCCGGTTTTGGTCTCAAAGGAACCCAAGGAAGAGGGCAGGGAAGAGGGTGGTCAGAACCTCCTGGGTCCCCCATGGCTGGGTGTTGGCTGCTTTTTGTGGATTCTTTCATAAACTCCTTACACCTTCCCTGGTGGGAGGTGCTGACATGATCCCAGGTTTTAGAGAGAAGGAAAAAGAGGCCCAGGAAGGGAAAGTGGGCTGCAGCTGGTGGGGACCTGGCCGTGTCTGCCAGGCTCCAACCACTTACTGGGAGCACAGAGCCCTTGAGCCTCTAAGAGGACACTCTGGGTTGGTCTTGGGTGGGCAAATGGGTCCATTCTATAGAGTTGGAGACTGAGGCTGATGTGACTGAGGCCTTTCTTTAGCTCCTGTCACACAGCCAAGGGGGACGGAAGAAGCAGGGGAAGCTTGACTGCCTGGTATCATCCCATGCCCTCTACCCCCCACCCAGAGTGACCCCCAGTCGTGAGACCCCTTGTCCTAGCCTGCAGACCCGGGCCCAGAGACAAAGTTCTAGCAGGTGGGAGTCAGAAGTTTGTCCATCCCCACTCAGTGATGCCTTTAGCCAATTCACCATCTCAGGGCCCTGTGGGCCTGGGGTCACGTGAAGAAACCAGACAGGGCCTCCTCTCAGCACTCCCAACAGCCTGGTGAGCCGAACAGCAGAGTCTGAGGGGCAACCAAGGCGACTGGACAGGAGATAAAGAATAAAAAGCCCCGCCACTATTTTCTCTTCTGCAACCATAAGGGGCCTTTGAGCAGAACATTCTGGGATTTCAGGATTGCAGGCCTGTTCATCACAAGCTGATCTATATCACCATCCCTGGACATGAGTCCTATGGCCCAGCCTGGCCTAGGCACCTGGCTTCCTGATGACTGAAGGTTCTGGTTACCAGAGCTGCCATGATCATATGGGGATGACCAACCTCAGAGTGAAATAATGGCTCTCATTTCATCCCAGGGCCCCACTGGGAGCATTACCATCTCTGAAACCATGGTTAGCAGGTGGAAAAGAGTTGCCGGCTGCCCACCTGCCTTTTGGTTAGAAGGGATTTGACAGTTGTAAAACGTAGAAGGTCGGGGATCAAAAGGTCCTGAGAACTGATTTGGTCAAAGCCTGACACCCACCCCGGCCATTTATTCATTCAACAAATACTTAACATCACCATGTTCTTCAGGCTAATGAGTTAGAATCAGCCCCTTAGAGTTTATGATCCAGCAATGAAAACAAATATTGCTGTCCTGAAAGCAAAAAGGAGCCACTAAAGGTTCTTAGACAGAAGAGTGACGTGACCAGATTTATGTCTTAGAAAAATCAGTCTGGGTGCTATGAGGAAAAAGGCTCAGGGTAAGGGTTGGGCAAGGCTTGAGGCCAAAGGACCTACTCGACCTGTCACAAGAGGAAGGACAATTGTGGCCCGAATAGGGAGGTGGCAGCAAGGAGGAAGTACTCCTGAATAGGGAGTCCATGGCTCTGAGAGGCATTTCAGACACCAGGCTCTAGGGAATATTGATTGTCCAGGCAGGGAGGAGGGAAGAGAAGGGGTCAAAACTGACACCTGGGATCCCACCTGAGTGACTGGGGATAGGGTGGGAGCAGGGGAGCAGTGTTGCCCTTTGCTGAGCTGGAAAACATGCAAGGAGCCAGTTTTGGGACCCACTGAGCTGAGAAAGCACCCGAATGGAGTTGTCAGGTGGGAAACTGGAAATGTAGGTCAGGAGTCAGAACAGAGCACTGGACGGAATGTTGGTGTGGGGGTGCAGGCCTTGAACGATAAAGAAAAGGTTGCTAGCATCCTACACACCACGGTGTCCATGTCTGCGGGGCCCAATGTGTTGATTGGCATGAGGAAGAGTGGCAGGTGGTGTTTTCCAAGGATGGCACCACCAATATCTCCCATCCACATATCTTCTTCCAATGTGACCCTGTGATTGTGGTGGAAGTGACACTGAAAGACTTCCAAGGCCAGCTCATAAAAGGCAACTATTTCCACCTGGCTCTTCCATGGGCTGCACACCTTGGCTCCCAAAGCTACTGGCTACCCTGGAACTGCCATGTTGGAGGGGCCATGTGGAGAGGCCACAGAGAGCAAGAGAGAGAGATGCCAAGGAGTCCTAGATGTTCAATCCCACAGACCTGTCACCAAACACACAAGACAAAGAGTCATCCGATATCCCAGCACCAGTCTTGGGCTGCCCCAGTTGACACCAACTGGAGTTGAGACCAACTGTCCCCATTGAGACCTGCCTATACTGCAGATGTGTGAGCAAAATCATGTCATTTAGATCCTCCAGTAAGTTTGGGAATGATTTGTTACACAGTAGAGCAGATTGGCACTTCATAAATAGGTGTGAACAAACACTTCAGGACATGTGAAGAAAGAGAGCCTGCAGAGGAGACTGAGAGATGGTCAGGAGGTCAGAAGGAATCAGAGAGTGTGAGTGAGTGGCCCAAGGATACACAGCAGGCTGGTGGCCAAAACTCTAAGTTTGGTCTCCCTCGACCACTACACTTGGGTTTTGAGATTTTTATTCCATCTTCCTCCCTTTCTTTCATGTTGAGAATCTGTATCTCCCAGACTCTTTCCCATGTATACAAAAATCTAGGAATATGAAAGTAGAAAATCAGGTTCAGGAGAAAAGAAGAAGGCAAATATGGCAAATGATGCTAAAACTGAGCTTCAGATTTGCCTGAGTTTCCTGGCAGCTGGAGTGAAAAGGGAAACAGGGCAAGTTACTCAGTTCTCCTTACTGGAAAGGCGGAAACAGGCAAGTTCCCCGGTGAGTTGCGTTTTCCTAACACCCTGCTAGAACAAAGCTCTGTGTACTCTTGACGTAAGGACCACTGAGTGACATCATGCCTTCAACAGCAAAGAAGTGGTTTCCTTATTTCCTGTAATAACCACTTTGCTAAAGGCTTACCCCAGATCTCTGAAGCCCGGAATATGTCCTGACATCATTTCAGAGAGGAGGACAACGTCTCCCTTGCTGAGGTCTCAAGCATCTGAGCATATGTTGATTTTTTTTTAATTTTTATTTATTTTTGGCTATGCTAGGTCTTCATTGCTGCTCGAGGGGTTTCTCTAGCTGCAGCAAGCAGAGGCTACTCTCCAGTTGCAGTGTGTGGGCTTCTCATTGCGGTGAATTCTCTTGCTGCAGAGCACAGGCTCTAGAGTTCGGGCTCAGTAGATGTGGTGCACAGGCTTATTTCCCCCGTGGCATGTGGAATCTTTCCAGACCAGGGATTGCAGAAAAGGGGACTGGGGGATCCTCGAGGCCATGTGTAAACTGAACGTTTTATTAAAGCTCTATAATGAGACTTTGGGGAAAAAAATGAGACTGTGGTAGACCGAGGCTGACTTAAATTTACATACTGAAGTTTTGGGTTTCCATCTTTTGAAGACTGACAGAAACTTATTTTGGAGGGAAAGCCTCCAAAATAAGTAGAACTGATATCCCAGGGAGATGACCCAACCTCAACCAGAGTAACCCAAAAGTCAGAACCAAACTCCGGGCCGAATCCCTGCCTAATGGTGGTGACCGGGGGTGAGGTGGGGATGCGGCATCTCTGAGCCGGTTTCCTAGTCTACAGAGCAGGGAGCTGAGGGGCCTGGGGGACTCCTCTGGCCTCCCCCTCAGCTGCCCTCCACTCTGGTACATCCTCTCCTTCTTCCTGGGACCCTCTCCAGTCACAAACACCCTGGGTCCCTAGCCTGGCTCAAGTAAAGTCACTCCCTTCTTTCAAGAGCCCTCCTCCGCCCACCAGCAGACCCTACTCTCACTCCTTCTCTACAACAACCCTTCACTGCCTCCACTTCCTCAGCTCCCCTGCCTGCTGCCCTTGCCTAGCCACTTTCCACTCCAACCACCCAGCTGTAATGCAATGGACACTCAGGGACCTTCGACTCTGCCCCCTGACTCTGCTGGGGACACCCTCATCTCAGGGTCTCGGACCACATCCAGGTTTCCTTCTGTCTCTCCAGCTGCTCCTCTTCCATCCCCATGGTGACCTCTCCCTCCAAGGCCCCACAGGCCAACACATTGGTTCCTACTCACAGCCCCTCCCTGGCTGGGAGAGCCTACCAACTACCTAGATGCTGAAGACACCAGGGACTCTGTTTACCAGGATCCCGGGCATCTAGGTGTGAGCATGGGTCTGCACTGGCCACATGGGGTGAACAGAGCCCTGGTGGGCACAGTCAAGTAAATATGAGATGCCTGGAGCTGCTGCAGCCATCTAGTGACCACGAGGGAGGGAGGACCCAGGGATACATGGCCTCTGGTTTGTCTCAGATCTCAGCCCCATCCCACCCCACAATGCAGCCACTCAGGCCCACTGGAGACCTTCTGCTTCTTCCCTGTCCCCACTCTAGTGAGCTTGGGATGAGGGTGACACCTGGGTCACCTTCTGCATGTGGGTTATACACACAGTGCCCTTGATTTGTTCACGTGTGTGCTCCTGTGCCCAGCAGAAACTTCTGTCCCCAAACTACTGCAGCCCAAAATGAGAAATCAGAGAAAATGATGAAGGATTGGAAAGGGGAAGTGGGAGTCAGGGAACTGCTGAGTGGAGGGCAGAGGCCTGGGAAGAGGAAGAGGTGGGGGAGGCACAGATCTCAGGCAAAACCAGATCCAGGCCTGGATTCATCCCAAGTCCCACCCTCCATGTCACCTCAAGCCTCCAAGCCTTGGCTTGTGCTGTTTCTTCAACACCCTTCCTTCACCTTCTCTGAAGCACAGACTCCTGCTTGAACTTCCAGAGGATTCTTTCCTTCCTTGTACACATACCAAGACTCCAGACCAGCATCCCTGCTCTGTGAAGCCCTCACTGAGTGGTGTGGCAGTGATTGGTCCAGGGATGGGCACGTGACCTAGGCCTAGCCAATCAGTCATTCCCTGAGAATCTTTTTAGGTACGTCCTCTTTCTGAAGTCAAAGGTGACTTGATATGAACCTGGAGCTTTCTGCGGCCAGATTGGCTGCCCCATGGAGAAAACCTATGAGACAGAAACAGCTAAGACAGACAGAGAATGAGGGAAAGACAGAGAGAGAACAAGAATGTTTTGAATTTCTGGCCCAAAGCCAATCCCATCCCTGGCTCTCCAGGAACTGAGTCAGTATATTCCAGTTGAATCCAGACTGAGTTATGCTTACTTACAAACAAAAGATGCTTGAATTCTGCATTATCATCACTCTTTTTAATGACTCACACTGCCCCATCATCTGGGCACAAAATAATTTATTAAGCGTTTAGTCCCTGATTTGCATTTTGACTCATCCCCAATTCCCTGATTATCAGTGATACTGGGAGGAGCCTCTGTGAGCTCGCTCACCCATTTCCACATATGTGCAGTTATCTCACTAGAGCCAGTTTCTAGATGTGACCTTGAATATGAAAGTGTGCTTCACTGACCATACACCTACCCATCCAAGCCTTCCTTTGGCTGAGCCATGGACCCTCCCACAAGAGGGACAGTCTCTGTCCCTCTGTCCTACAGGCTCCAAGGAAGTCTTGTGGTCAAACCCAGATGAGGAGTGATAGTTCTGGTGGAAATCAGGCTTGTTTGGTGAGCCCATGGACTTCGAGAGCCCTGCTTGCTGCTCAGGTCTCACAGGGCAGACCCCTGGCAGCCCGCAAATGCAGGACTGCCCCACCCACCAGACCAATGCTATCTCCAGCTACGAGTCACGAGAAAAATGAGAAATCAGAGAAAATTGTGAAAGGGAGGGACTTCAGAGATGATTCATCCCAGATACTCACCCTACCCACAGCGTCCCACCCAGTCCAGCTAACTTAACCACATGCCCCATGAGGGCCAAAATTTTTGTCTGTCAAGCGCCAGTGCCAAAAACAGCACACAACACATAGCAAGTCTTCGATAAACACCAACTGAATGAGTGGACAAATGGATGGATGGGTGGGTGGCTGGGTGGGTGAATGGGTAGATGGATGGATGGATATATGGATGGATGGATGGATGGATGGATGGATGGGTGGGTGAATGGGTGCATAGATGGGTGGATGGATGGATGGGTGGGTGGCTGGATGCATGGGTGGTTGCATGGTGCATCAGTGAGAGGATGGAACACTCTATCTGTGCAACATAAAGGATTTCAAGGGCAGGTTTTGCCCCTTCCTCAGTCTAAGTGCCCTCCCTCTTCAGGTCTCAGTTACCTTATATGTAAAATGAGGTCATTGTATTAAACTACCTCTAAGCTCCTTCCAGGTCTCTTTCCCTGAGCCAACTGTGTTCAGATGAGGAATTTTGAGTGTTGTGGCAAACAAAAGGTGTTATCCACATAGTTTTGCTACAATTCGATTCAAGTGCTTTTTGTCTCTCCCCTAAGGTGTGGAGAGGCTGCTGAATTTCTTTCTAAATGTTCAAAATGATGCTTGCATAAATTCAGAGTGGCGATGAAGTCAGCACAGGGTTTGAATCTGCGTTTTGCCTCTTCCTGGTTGTGTGATCTTGGGCAACTGGCTTAACCTCTCTGAACTCAGTTTCCCCCTGTATAAAACAGGAATTGTAACACACATCACTGAGTTGTAAAAAGGATTAAATGAGATGATATGCACTTGGCACATCACCTGACAGGTAGTGAGCCCTCCAGAAATGGTTGTGGTGGTTGTTTGGGGATTGTTGTGTATTGTCCCGTAACCAGCTATGAACCTCCACCTAGTGTACATGAAGGAAACAGAGACTTCTGACAGCAGGTCAGAAAGAACTTCAGGAACAGCCTTTTAAGGGGAGCCCTTCTCATCGTCACTCTTCTTCCTAATCTCAAATTCAAGCATAACAGCTAGAGATCATGCAGCCACTTTGGACCATGAGGAAACCTTGAGGACAGAAGCAGTAAGTTAGAAGGAGCCTGCATCACTGATTACCAGGCTTCCATGAGGTAGTCCTGTATCACCTACCTTGGGCTTCTTTCTCGTAAGAGATAAATATACCTCTAGTTTCTTTAAAACATTGTTATTTGGGTTTCTGTTTCATGTAAACAAACTTAGTCTTATCTGTCCCCATTTTGCAGATGACTAAAAACAAGGCTCAAAACAAGGGAGAAGTTCACACAACCAGCAGATGTTGAGTCAGGATTTGAATCCGGGTCTCCATAGCTGCCCTACTGTTGACTCTATCAAACCCTTTGCCACTCATAGTAAGAGTACCTGAGATGCAAGAGACGTGAGTTCAATTCCTGTGTCAGGAAGATCCCCTGGAGTAGGAAATGGCACCCCACTCCAGTATGATTCCACATATAAGTGATTGCATATGACATTAGTCTTTCTCTGACTTACTTCACTTAGTATGATAATCTCTAGGTCCATCCATGTTGCTATAACTGGCATTATTTCATTTTTTGAATGGCTGAGTAATATTCCTCTGTGTGTGTGTGTGTGTGTGTGGGTATCACATCTTCTTTATCCATTCATCTGTTGATGGACACTTGGGTTGTTTCGATGGCTTAACTGCTGTAATAATACAAGCAGGTCTTTTAAAGGATAATGTTTTCAGACCCACTGTTAACACTTTTCTGCATGGAGAATGGTACCTTTCTCCCCATTTCTCTTTTTGAACTGACCCAGGAAATTTTTTTTGTGCCTGAGGCCCAGATTTGTTGAGAAAGATCTAGTTTACCATGAATATAAATTCAGTAAGTTTCCTAGGAGACAATCTTGAGTTAGGCAAGAACCAGTGGGCAAGAAGTGGTGGCATGGGGGCAGGTTTGAAGAGCTCTGAGAGTTCTAGACCAGCAGCGAATAGGCCCAGCCACTGGTCCTGAGCTGGCCACTCACTCAAATTCCAACTTGGTTAAGCATCTCCCAGAAAGGAGCCCCAGTTTTCTCTTTTCTGCATGTCTCCATCCTCAGCAGGCCACCCAGGGTAGCTCGGCCACAAGGTTTCTTAAAACCTTGCCTCACAAATCATGTAACATCATTTTTGCCACATTCTATTTGTCGAAGAAAAACATAGCCCAGCCTAGATTCAAGGGGAAGAGAAACAGACACCACCTCTTGATGGGAAGAATGGCAGTGTCACAATGCAAAGGGGTGTGGAGACAGCAAGTGGTGGAAATCTTTGCCAGCTTTTGCGTCAACCAGGCCATCTCACCTGTGTGCCCTTCACTCATTCATTCATCCATCCATCCATTCATTCATTGTATACATGACCACCCACTAGGTTCCCAGCATTTCCCAGACATGGAATACAAAGGTGACCTTGTCTTCATGGGGCCTCAAGACTGATGGGGAAACAGATGAGCAAGCCAACATGTGCCACAAAGTTACAAGGAATGAGTGTTTACAGATCTTTATTTACACCATACTTTTTTCTGATAAAAGATTGAATCAGCCTGCCCAAAAAGGCACAAGCAATAAAATTATGCATTTTAATCCCCAAAGAAAACTGAAACCAAAAGGAGAAAGAAGATAGTGTTTACTGAATAGCCAAGCATCTCACATATATTCTCTCCCTCCATCTTTTTTCACTAGCTTGAGGAGAGGATTATTATACCCCTTTTATAGTTAAGTAAACTGAGGCTCACGGCAGATAAATGACTCACTCAAGTTCACACAGGTCCCGAATGGCAGGGCTGAGTCTCACTGCTGAGTCTGGCCTCAAAGTCTGTGGGCGACAACAGAGCAGCTGTAAAAGAGCTTCAGATTTGATGGAGCTTCCTAGCAGCCTGGGGAAAAAGGGAAACTGAACATATTGCCCAGTGGATAACTAGATGAGAAAAAACTAGGTATTTCATTGAGGAGAAGAAAAGCCCTTCTTAGCATTGAATTAATTTTTCTTTGCTCAAGGGAGAGTTGGTGAAAGAGAGTTTATGGGGTGGAATTGATGGGGCTCAGCTTGGACCATCTCTGTTGGATGATCCTTTAAAAAAATTATGTATGTATTTGGCTGTGCTAGGTCTTAGTTGCTGCTCACAGGATCTTCGTTCTTCATTGCGGCATGCAGAATCTTTAGTTGCAGCATGTGGGATCTAGTTCCCTGGCCAGGGATTGAACCTGGGCCCCCTGCACTGAGACTGTGGAATCTTAGCCACTGGACCATGAGGGAAGTCCCCTGAATGGCCCCTAAGTTTATAGGCAGAGAGGTTCTGTCCTCCAGTAATCATCTTCGTCTGTGCGTGTGTGTGTTTCTCTGTGTCACTGTCTTTCTCTTTTTACCCACCCCCTCATCCCTCTTTCTGTCTCCTTTGCTTCTATTCCTCCCTTGCCTACACTCGAAATGCAAAGAGTCCCCACCACTCAAACTCTGCTGGTTTTAGGAAGTGCTGCTACGTCAAGAGCCTGCGCACCAGACCCCAGCAGGACAGGACTTCCTCCCCACGCTCTGCTGGGCGGGGCGAACGGGAAGGGCCCTGGTGTGTCTGAGGTGACACATCCCTGCCTGAGCAGCTTGAGTGGCAGCGGGCTCAGCAGGCCGCGGGAGCACAGGCCACCCTCCCCCGGGGGCTTCAGAATGGACTTGTGCCACCCAGGTAAGCACCTGGACTGACCTGTCTGGGCCTCACTTTCCTATTCTGTAGAATGGGGGTAATAGTGCCTGCCTCACAGGAAGCAGCATGTATAAATAGATATGACACAGGTGGGACATGCAGAAGCAGGTGACAGACGTTTATGAGCTAGGCGCCAAGTTGTGTTGCAGGTGCTGGGAGTTCAGCAAATCAAGCAAGCATGGCCCCTGCCCTGATGAGCTTACACTCCAGAGAAGGAGACAGACAGTAAATATATGAAATGTGCTATCAGGTGGTGACAAGCAGGATGAAGAACAAAAAAGTGAGATAAGGAAGATGGGAGAAGGTGGCCAAGAAGGCCTCAAGAGGAGGCACTGTTTGGGCAGAGACTTGTAGCAGAGAAGGGAGTGATCCATGTGGGTTTCTGGGGAAAGAACATTCCAGGCAAAGGAATCGTCAATGCAAAGGCCCTGAGGTGGGACTGAGAAAGGTGGTTTGTGTTGAAGATGATGATATTGGTGAGGATGATAACAGTCTGGGTGACATAATAACCCTGCAGCCCGTTTGGCCTCTGGTGGGTGATGGTGACCTTTGGGGAAGCTGAGGACACCAGCTTTGCCAGTGGAGGGACCGGCAGGGGATGAGCAGCAAGGGCTGAGGCTGAGAGCCTGCCTGGTAAGCAGGCAAGGAGGCTGGGCAGCTGGTATGAGAGCAGGACCAGGCTGTGTTGTGTTGTGTTTCTGTGATGCAGAAAGGACTGGGACTAAGCCTCTGTGCCCTGCATCTCACAATGTTCCAGCATGGCCTGGAACTCCAGAAGACGTAGGCTGCCTGGAGCTGTCCAGTCCCCCAGGTCCAGATGACATGAACCCTGTTAGCAACAGAACCCTTTCTTCAAACAAAACCTAAGACAGAGCATTCTGACCCCGCCCACTGGGCCTCCCCTTGCCCCAAGGGTTCTGGGGAGCACAGTTAGAGAACCATTGATCTGTTTCAACAGCCCTCATTTACTTGTGTGCTCAGTCGCTAAGTCGTGTCTGACTCTCTTGTGACCCCGTGGACTGTAGCCCGCCAGCCTCCTCTCTGTCCATGGAATTTTCCTAGGCAAGAATACTGGAGTGGGCTGCCATTTCCTCCTCCAGGGGACCTTCCCAACCCAGGGATTGAACCCATGTCTCCTGAGTCTCCTGCATTGGCAGGCGAGTTCTTTACCCCTGAGCCACCTGGGAAGCCCTCATTTACAAATATAACAAAAGGAGGGACACAGTCTTGCTGAGGCAGGACGACTCCACGCCTCCTGGCTGCCTGTTCAGCACTCTCACCACAACCCCTGTGCTTCTCCTGGGGGCTTTTGGGGCCAGGTGGCTCATGGACTGTATGTCCTCAGTGAACACATCTTAGTGGCAGCTAGGGGGGCAAGAGGAGCCCCAGGAGGAGCAGTGCCAGGCTCAAGGTCACTCAGCAGATGCGAGGGTGACAGGAGACAGTGAAGTAATTCCCGCCCCCCAACTATCTGTCTTTGCACCATTATTCTTGAGGTCTTCGGATACAAAAATTTTTAGGATGGTTTGTCCCCTTCATGCAAGGAGGTTGTCCTCAGGAGATTGAGCTCACAGAGGTGAACTGGAGGACAGGATGGAATTGCCCAAAGTCAGGCAGCCAATGAGTGGCAGAATAGGGACAAGATCTGAGAGGAGCGAGAGCCCCAGTTTAGCCTGGGCTGTGGGGGAGGGGCAGGAGGTGCGGGGCCTCCCAGGGAGGCCCAGAGGTGAGTCTCTGCTTTGCTTCAGGCTGGTCCTGGGAGGACAGGGATCCAGCAGAGTCACTGCAAGCAGTCTCTTGGGATATCTGAGGATTCGATAGATCAGTTCATCTATTCATTCATTCATACAATAAGCAGCCCTCTGGTGTGCAGGTCCTGGGCTGTGCGATGCTGGAGACAGCAATGACCGGGCCACAAGCCTAGCCCTGAGGGAGTTGCTGGTCTGGGATGTGGGGGAGGGGAAGAAAAATCCTGCAGGACAGTGACCCAGGGAAGATGTGCAGAGGGGCACAGACCTGCAGCCTGGGAGGGAAACACTTTCCACCCAGGGCAAGGGAGATCTGGGAGGACTTCCTGGAGGAAATGAAGGGAAGGAAGGTCATTTCTCTGCTACCCAGACTGGGTCTTTATTGGAGCTCCTACGCAGCCTGGTGACTTTCCCTCTCCGAGCTCAGGTTTGTCATCTCTAAGTGGGCACCGTCATCCCAGCCTCACCTAGGGAAGCAACCTAGTTCAGATCCCACCTCTGCACCAACCTGTCAGCGGTCACGATGGGCCTCTTTCTTCTGTGGGTTTCAGTTTCCTCATTCGTACAATGAACAGGATGGTGGCAAAGGGGCTGCCTCCCCACCTCCAGCTGTGGGTGTCTGATACCCGCAGGTCCCCTCCCCCTGGTCTGCTGAAACGCTGAGCCGTCCGGGCAACAAAGCCCCAGTGTGACCAAAGGCAGCCGTGGGGCTGGTGCAGCAAGGCTGAAGGTTAAAAATAGAGGCAGCTGGGCTGGGGGAGGAAGCCACACGATGCAATGGGCCCACAGGGTCTCGGGGGCTGGGGCGAGTGTAGCTCTGCTGGCCGCCCTCCACCCCAGATCCCCTTGCTGGATTCTGAGGAGCCTTTGCCTTCAAGGCCCCCGGATTGCACCCCCTCCTGCCCTAGAAAGGGGAAGCGGGTCCAGCTGTCCTGGAAGTGGGGCTATGAGCAGATTTCTAAAAATATGCTGGGAAAGAGGAAGGACAAAGGGGAAGTAGAGAGGAGCTGGGGAGCTGGCTGGGGTGGCACCTGGGCACACTCAGCCGGCCTGGGCCTGGGACGCGAGAGGCAGAGGCGGGGTGGGGGTGTTGGGGACAGCCCAGCTTAGTGAGAGGGAGTCGTTGGCAAGGACGCCTTCCAGAGGTGTGGATTTACAGCCCAGTGAGGAGTAAACAGATCTCGTGGCAGCGGCAGTTGTTACTAATATTTCAATATTCTTGTGTTTTCTGTCGTTATTATCACTATTTTTATTATTATTAAAAATCCATCTCCCACGAGCCGCACCAGTGCCTGAAACTTCATCATCACCTGAATTGGAATCAGCAGTGACCCCTCTCAGGCTGTGCCTTTGTCACCCTCTCTGAACCTCAGTGTCCTCAGCTCTGAAATGGGGAGAAATCCCCCATTTTAAGCAAATAAGTGAAGGGTCGGAAGGCCTCTGTCCACCACGTGAGGAGAGCAGCAGGTTCAGGGTGGTCAGCACTGTTTCGGGATTGGAGGGAAGTTAGATGTACTTGGCCAGCCACCAGTTGTTGGGGGTCAGGACCTGACAGAAGGGGACAGTGGCCTGAGAGTGTTCAGGAACACATCTATCAAACCATGAAAGGAGCTACATGAATAAAAAGGCAGGACTTCCTGGCGGTCCAGTGAAGACTCTGCACTCCCAAAGCAGGGAGCACGGGTTCGATCCTTGGTTGGGGAACTGAGATCCCGCATGCCATGTGGCCAAAAAGTTTAAATCACTAAAATAAAATTGAGCCTTAAAAGAAATTTTTTTAAAATAAATAACCTCTCACTACTCCCGTGTCATTCTACTCTCCCAGATGGAAAAAAATAGCACTTTCCCCAGCTCTGTGATGTTGGCCTCGTTTTATTTTTTTACCTAAAAAGAGAAGGGGGCTCAGACTGTGGACATCACCCTGCACCTGGTCTTCATCCTCCTTGGTAGTCAGCAGTTCTGGGTCAGAAGACCCACACTTAGCGTCTTGCAGGGGGCTTGACGATCTGCACAGAGATGTCTGGCTGCAGAAGATGGGTGTCAAGATGGGTATCAAAGCTGTGTCCTCAGAGCCCCAGATGGGCTGGGGTGTGAGCCACAACTCTGTCACCTTCCAGCTGTGTCCCTTTGGGCAGGTCACTTAACCTCTCTGAGCCCCCGGTGCCTCATCTATAGAATGAGATTTAGAAATACCCGACTCCAGTGTGGGGGTCAGGATCAAACAAGATAGTGGATGGCAAGAGCCTGGAGTGCCCAGGGCCTGCAACACAGCAGGTGCTCAACCAGCATGTCTTTCCTTTGCCAGCAGCTTGGCTTGTTTGTGGAGCAAGATCCCAGATTTTCTGCGGGGATAGAGGGGGTTGGTGGTGCACAGATGGAACACCGGAGGGCCCCAGAGGAGATGAAGAGAATGAGTAGGAGCTGTTAGGCAGGGAGGAGAAGGAAGGGCATTCTTGACTCAAGGAACAGACTGTGCAAAGGCTTGTGGAGGGAAAGAGCAGGCAGGAGGCCCTCAGGCCAAGGGCAGGGGTGAGTGCAGTGTGAGATGAGCGTTGGCCAGGTAAGACTTGGGGTCTTTTTTTTAATATTGATTTATTTGGCTATGCCAGGTATTAGTTGCTTCATGAGGGATGTTTAGCTGCCGCATGCAAACTCTTAGTTGCAGCATGTGGGATCTAGTTCCCTGACCAGGGATCAAACCTGGGCCCCCTGCATTGGGAGTGTGGAGTCTTAGCCACTGGACAATGGGGTGTCATGGGAGACTAGATGGGAGGGACAGAGTGGAGGCAGGGAGGCTTCAGGAGGCTCTAAGTTATCTGGAGAGAGGAGCCCAGGGTCTGGGTGAGGGTGGAGGCTATGGAAACAGAAAGAAGATAGACAAGGCTTGGTGATGAAGGAGACACGAGGGTGAGAGTGGGGTGTGTGTCAAGGTGCCTCCTGGGGTTCTGGCCAGGGTATCTGAGGGGCCATTCCCACAGCTTGAGAAGGTCAGGAAGAAGGCCAGGTTGAGGAGACATTCTAGGAGTTCTGCTTTAGTTGCAGTGACAAACAAGCTGATGGTCAGGACACAAGAAGGGTGGAAGAGTCTGAAGCTCAGGGCAAGGAGCTGGAGCTGAGGATATGGGTGTGATTCCTTGGCCCCAGAGGAGAGGGGGTGATAATGAGACCCCACAGGAAGAGAGGAGATGTCAGCCTGGGACCCAGCCATGGGATCCCCATGGCTCATCCTTGACCTTGGGGAGCATCCACAGAAACATGGAATTCCTACCTGGCTTCTATCCAACAAGCAGCCAGTCAGTAGTTTACTTGGCCTCCACCAGCAGGTGTACTCTGGGCGAGAAACGGGCCTTCAGGACAAAAGCCCCTGCCAACAGGAGAAGAATGAAAAGCAAACAAACAAACATAAAAGTTTGATCTTTCACTCCAAAGTCAACTAGAAGTGATTGGGTTTTTCCAGTGTGGAACTCAGCCTCTCTCCACACTTGACAGAGGAGTTCCAGGTCCCAGTCTCTAGCACTGCCTCTCCTGCTATGGCCCCGCTCCAGTCTCCATGAAGATGGCCCCTCCCTCTGTCCATCCCTGCATGTTTCCAAAGGCATGCAGAATCTACCTCTCCTGGGATGGACGCTTAGGTGTGGGAAAACTAGGGTTCTGTGCCAGCACTGCCACTTCCTGGCTGTGTGACCCAGAGCAAGTCACTTCACCTCTCTGAGTCTCAGTATCTTACACTGAGAAAGGTCCATTTAGAGATTAATGAGACACTTGCTTTGTTCCTTGGTTTAAGTGCTACCTCCCCTCACCTCCACCCCACTCCCACTTGGAAACCAGGATCTCTAGACCTCACAGTTGCAAGGAGATAAAGGAAAACTCCCAAGTGGGTTACTAGAAGGATGGTACCACTCCTGGTTCCTGAGTCCCAGTAGATTACCTCTTGGGAACAAAGCACCATCTAATGGTCATTGATTTAGGATGTGTAGTACATCTTCAGAGAAGGCAATGGCACCCCACTCCAGTACTCTTGCCTGGAAAATCCCATGGATGGAGGAGCCTGGTAGGCTGCAGTCCATGGGGTCATGAAGAGTCGGACACGACTAAGCGACTTCTCTTTCACTTTTCACTTTTATGCATTGGAGAAGGAAATGGCAACACACTCCAGTGTTCTTGCCTGGAGAATCCCAGGGACAGGGGAGCCTGGTGGGCTGCCGTCTATGGGGTCGCACAGAGTCGGACACGACTGAAGCGACTTAGGAGCAGCAGCATCAGCAGTACATCTTCAAGGATCGTGCCCCATCCAAGTGGTTTAAAACCCCCAACTGACAGCTTAGCTGCATCTTCAACAGGCTGCTCTATCGCTCCATCAGGCCAGCATCTTCCAGTGGTGAAATGTGTGAGAGGACCATTGGGTAAGGGGCTAGGCGCATGATCCTCTCACACCTCCTTCAGTGTAAACAGGGCTCCTTGGTTCAGTGGGATGTTTTGCAGTATTCTGGGTCAGCAGATAGAGCCTTTGGATAGTGGTACTGGCCCAGGCTCTGTGGGCAGGAAAAGCCACCATAAGCAGAACGAGGGATCCAGTGTAATAGATTTGCTGCCAAGTTGCTGGCTGGTCTTGTCGAAAAACAATGGGTCTCTGTTGCTGGCAGGTCTGATATGGAATAGTGGCAGTAGCTTGGGGACCCTGGATGAGTGGGTTCACACAGAGCCTCCAAAGAGGCCACATGGCTGCTCCATTCACGTACCATGGTACCAGCACTGGGCTAGCCAGGCGGAGACTGGCTGATGTCAACTGGTTGAGTCATTCTCTCTGCCTGGTGATTTAGTGACTCTCCTGTGGTGGCTGTTTCCTGGGGAACATCAGTGTGTTTACAAAAATCTTCACACTCTGCCCACTGCCATAGGGCCACCCACTTGCCTCTTCCCCAGGCCTTTTTGTTCTCAGTCTTCCTTCTTTCTGAACAGTCAAGGCACCTTCTTCTACTCATGCTGCTGCTGCTGCTAAGTCACTTCAGTCGTGTCCGACTCTGTGCGACCCCATAGACGGCAGCCCACCATGCTCCCCTTCCCTGGGATTTTCCAGGCAAGAACACCGGAGTGGGTTGCCATTGCCTTCTCCAGTACATGAAAGTGAAAAGTGAAAGTGAAGTCGCTTAGTCGTGTCCGACTCTTAGCCACCCCATGGACTGCAGCTTACCAGGCTCCTCTGTCCATGGGATTTTCCAGGCAAGAGTTCTGGAGTGGGTTGCCATTGCCTTCTCCGCTTCTACTCATGAATGCATGTATATTCTCACTTCACACTGCTTCTCTTTCCACATGAAATAAATGTCTTGCCCAAAGCTCTGCTTACTGGAAGGACTTCTCACCATTGTCTTTCTGGAACACCTTGAGCAGGGTTGTAGTTCAATAGCTGTTTAGTTTTACTTGTAATCAAACCCGGAGCCATCCATCCCAGACCTAAGTGCAGCATTTTTCTTCTTTGTCATAAGGTCACAAGGGACCCATCCATGAAGACATAGTATGAGCTGAGGGACCTGGTACAACAGCAGTGGATGACATGGGGGTCTGGGTCATCTGTCCCTGGGGCTTACTAGATCCTTCTGTCTCTAAGGATTGCTGTTGGGCTCACTTGACTTTATCACTTAGTGGATCAGACAGACCCATCTTGGCTGCTTGATGAGGGGATCATTACCATATATACTTGCTACAATGTTGCAGAAGCCTTCCTTCTGGAGCTTGGCCTCTCTTTCAGTCAATAGGGCTTGGGTCTAAACATTGGCTTGGTCCGGAAACCAGGCAAGGGCCCTTGACTTTTTATATAGTGACTGCCCAATGGGAGTAGTGTATCCTTGGGTGAGGCAGCTCCATTTGGGCTGAGGTAAGTTCTGAGGAGGGACTCAGCTGTGAGTCCTCAGCAGGTTACACACACCCACACCCAGCCACTGAAGGAGTGGGTGCCTTGGTCCTGCAAGGGAGAACTGGGAGGCACAACGTGACATCCATTATACGTGTGTTGTACCCTTACCATATGTCACGTACTCACAGAGAGTTTGGCAAAAGTCAGCATTTTTAATCCTGACAACCACCCTCTAGGTTATGGTTCATGTTTCAGAGACAAGGACACTGTATTAGTTGTTTCATGTTTGGCTGATGTAACAAAAAGGCTCAGAATAACACTGACTGAGACATCCTCAAAACTTATCTCTCTCATTGAAAAGTCCAAGGGGTAGCTGGTGGAAGTGAACATGATGACTCTTCTCTGTATGGATGCCTGGAGCCCAGATTCCTTCTAGCCCGATGCCTTGCCATCTCAATACCCAGCTGACATCTCAAAGTCCAAGATAGATCCTCAGTTGACAGAAGGGGGATGTAGGGAAAGGGACCCCTTGATATTCTCTTTGCTTTTATTTGGAAGAGATCATGTCTGTACTTGCAAAACCTTTAAGAAATGTGATCAGGCACTTCCCAAAGTGAAGCCTTGAGAGTCGAGAGGATTTGGATGAGCAGACAAGAAGAGGCATCATAGGGTGGAGGAGCTATAGAGGCCAAAGTGGGGAAGTAAGACTGTTAGACCATTTGGGGGCAGGCTGCACTGGCAGGCTCTTGTTGAGAATGGTGGGGAACAAGGCTGGCTGGAGAGGCCAGGGAGACTGTGGAGGCCCCAGGACCAGGACTTTCTCCTCTAAGGAATCAAGATTCCATGGAGATTTTGATCAGGAGAGTGCTATGGGACAGAAAGACAGCAGGGTGAATAGAGGTGGGTCAGCTGATCCAGGTAGGGAAATGGTCATAGCACCTTACACAGGACACTGGCACACCTGGGTCTCCTTTCATTCATTTCCAGATGAATTGTAGTCATCCCAACCCAAGTCCCACCCTGGCAGCAACTTGCCCTTTTGGGACCCTGGCCAGCCCACCTCATCTCTCTGAGCTTGAGTGAAATGTCCCCCCAAATCCAGTTTCCTCATCTTCACAGTAAGGATATCAGGACCCTCCTAATAAAGACTCATTACCTAGCCTCCCTTGAAGGTAGCTGTGGCCATGTGACAACAGCTGGCCAATGGGATGTCAGGGAAAATGATTGCCACTTCCTGGTCACACAAATATATAAATAGATGAGAGATACATAATCTGATGAAGAAATAAAGTTACAATGAAAGATGAGTGCCTCTGGCAAGTATGGCACTGAGTACTTGCTATGCCAGGCTCTTTCTAGGAGCTGTGTGTGTGTGTGTGTGTGTGCTCAGTCTTGTCCAATGTTTTGCAGCCCTATGGACTGTAGCCCACCAGATTCCTCTGCCTGTGGAATGTTCCAGGCAGGACTGGAGTGGGTGTCATTTCCTCCTCCAAGGGATCTTCCCAACCAGGGAATCAAAACCTCATCTCTTGGGCCTCCTGCATTGGCCGGTGGATTCTTTTCTTTTTTTTAATGTATTTATTTTTTGGCTCTGCTGAGTCTTTGCTGCTGCGCAGGCTTTTCACTAGTTGTGGCGAGTAGGGGCTACTCTCTAGTTGTGGTGCTCAGGCTCCTCATTGCGGTGACTTCTCTTGTTGTGGAGCATGGGCTCTAGGGCACAGGCTCCATGGTTGTGACGCACAGACCTAGTTGTTCCGTGGCATGTGAGATCTTCCCGGATCAAGGATTGAACCCGTGTCTCCTGCAGTGGCAAGTGGACTCTTTGCCACTAGTGCCACCTAGGAAATCCCATGCTAGGTGCCGAGGATACAGCAATGAGCAAAATCATTGCAGTGCCTGTTCTCATGGGGTAGAGTGGAATGAGTAGAACACAAATGATGCAAGTAAACAGATGGCTGAGTGAGTCTGTACCCAGAGGAGCGAAAGAAACATAAAGCTGGTAGAAGGCGAGGGTGGGGTAAGAACTGTTTCAGACAGAGCAGTCAGGGAAGGCCTCGTGGAGGAGGTGGCATCTCAGCCAAGGCCTGAGTGAAGAGGGCAAGCAAGTCATGGGTTTCTGGAGGGAAGAGAGCCCTGGGGAAATGAGAGATAGCTGGCTGGCTAGGGATGGAGCTGAGAGATGGAGGGGAGGGCTGAGAACGAGCCAGGGGACCACCAGTTCTTCTCTCTCCAGATCCAGGGGAGCTGACCAGTGGGGAGGTGGAGGAGCTGCAGCAGATCAAATGGCACCGGAAGCAGCTTCTGGAGGACATCCAGGTGTGCTCACACTCAGCTCACAATACACATGCTTTTGTCCACACGTGTGTTCATGCCCTCTAACCACATCCACACGTGAGCAAACACTCTTACTTGCTCCTGACCCAGCCAGGACCAAGAGGAGGCCTAGATTCCAGCCCACTTGGAGTCTTGGCCTTGGCCCTTAGGAGTGGGAAGGACAGAATTCCCAAGAGGACTCCCCACTCCTGGCTCAGCTTTCAGGGCCCAGAGATAGCCAGGAGAGCAGGGCAGGGAAAGGGAGCAATCGATTAAGTACCTACTATGTGCAGGGCCCCACCTGCATGGCCTCCATCTCGTCTCATCCCCACCCTGGGCCTCAGCTTCCACCCTCCTAACATGTAGACCATTTAGTCAAGATAACGCCAATATCTGCCTAGCACTATGTCACCTCATCAGCTCTCAGACGTTAGCTCATCTGATTCCCAGAAACCTTCTGAGACAGGCCCTACTTCTGCTCCTGCCACCCAGCTCGGTCCTGCCCCTGGGCCTTTGCACTCACAGTTCCCTCTGCCTAAGACTCTCCAAGCCCTCCTTAGAGCTCCTCCTTCTCCTAGTTCATTCTTGGCTCAAATGTCTCTCCTCTTAGGGGCTGCCCTGTCCACCCTGGCTGTAGTTGCTGGAACCCCACCCTCCACCCCACCACGCATATACCTAGGATTCCAGAGAAAGACAAAGGCACAGGATCATTCCCTCAGCAAGTACCTACCACCTGACAGATTCTTTCTAGACCACTGCTCTGACCATGTTCTGTGTGGTCATTTCAACTGTCCCAAGATCCCAACCCCACTGGACCATGAGCTCCATGTAAGGGGAGCCTGGGTCTGTTTCCCACCACTACATCCCCAGCCCAATGGTCAGAGCATAGTAGGTGTTCAATTAATAATTTTGCATGAACCCACCCCCCATTTTATTTGTGGAGAATTCACTCAGTGACTGGGCCAAGATCACATGGACAGGAGCTGACTGGGCTTAGAAGCTCTAGGTTTCACGCTGCCCCTAGGTCCCAGGACAAACCCCTAGGAACCACCCTCCGTTCCAAGGTGTTAGGGGAGGAGAGGGAGGGCTGGGGTGACTTCAGGGGCTCTTGCCAGGTTTTCATGCTGCTGCCCTGCAGAGGGATACTGGACAAGCCACCACCCCTCCCCATCTACCCAGTGGTGGTTGTTGGCAGAGTTAGGGGGTCTCCTGGAGACATGTTGGACACATGATCTCATCTCTCTGGGCCTCAGTGTCCTCTTCCGTAAATTCCGCTGGAGTTGCAAAGTCCCTGAGAAGAGAGCCTCGGCTGTCTTGTACCGTGGTGCACCCAGAGAATCTGGCTTGTAGTGGCCACAGAGTCTGGCGGGGGAGGGTAAATGGATGGAGGGAGGGAAACCAGAGAGGAGTTGGGCCCTCATCACAGGGCAGGAATTTGTCCTTCCTGACGTGGAGGTAGTAGGGAGCCATGGACAGAGTTTGAGCAGAAGAAGGGCCGGCACCAAGCTGTGCTTCAGAAAGATGGCAGCTGGGTGGAGGAGGGCTTTGGGGAAGGTTTGACTCAGGGCAGGACACATTATAGCAGCAGAGGCAAGAGATGGGAAGACTGGAAATAGAGTGTGGACTGGGGGACTCCCTCACCCTGAGACAGGAGCCCTGGGAGAACCAGACATAAACAGAGGCAGTAAGCTTGGCTTGGGATTTTGAAGATAAGAGACATCTGGAAAAGGGATCTTCCTGGGGAGGGACCCTTAGTGACAGCTCAAGACAGAGGTCTGGGAGTCATGCCCAGGGTGGGAGTGGTTGTGTTGGGGGGGGTTGTGACAGAGAAGGCTGTGAAGCCCATTCTGTCCTGGCCTCCACCCCCTGACTCTCCCTCCTCATAATGCCCTCACCACTCCACAGAAGCTGAAGGACGAGATCGCAGATGTGTTTGCCCAAATTGACTGCTTCGAGACAGCAGAGGAGAGGTGAGGGGCCGGCTGGGGACCCAGGGAAGCTGCCACAGTGGTTTCTCGAGGATGTCCCATGTCATGAGTGAGAGTGAATGAGCCCAGGCCCTGGTGAAATTGAGGATCAGACTCACAAAGGGGAGGCTTCGGGGTGAAATAGGAACATGGCAGCTCTGACAGTCCATCCTCCGCTCTGGTGTGGTCCTTGCTTCCAGACTGATCCCTCTCTTCAGTATCAACCCCCGTTCTCCTGCCTCCTCCACCCCAAGTCTCTCCCAGCCCACCTGACCCCACCCCTGACCAGTTACTGGCCAGGAGCATCCTGGGAAGGGTCAGGGAGGAGGAAAACTCAGCCCCAAGGATGAGGACTAGAAAGCCAAAGGCCTTATGGGAACAGAAGCCATGCCTGTGGTCAGGCCAAAGTTGGTCCACCCCACCCCACCCACGGGTGTCATCCACTCCGCCCCTTCTGTGGGAAGATGCCCCCTGGCTCTGTAACCTGTGGTTGGTCCTCTCCCTTCTCTGGGCTTCAGTTCCCCGCTTGTGCAATGAGAAGGTTGGTCCATACATAACCCCTAGGGCCCCAGGGTACTGACTCCTACATTCAGTGTCTCAGAAGATCCCCACCCTGCCCCCGCCAGCCTCATTTCTCTGATGCCTCTGATCTCCACCTTCCAAGCGGGACACACACACACACACACGCATGCACACAGATGCACACACACACGTGCATGGCCCCTATGTCTCTAGATCCCCTGCTCCAGCCCCAACAATGACAATAACATAATATTTACACAGCTCCTACCACCCGTTGTTTTCAATGCTTTAACTTCTCAACAATGCTTGGGGTGCCGGGGGTGGAGTCACCCCTCATTTTACAGAAGAGGAAACTGAGTCCCAGAGAGATGAAGTGACTCTCCCTGAGTGGGATTTGCACCAGGAGTCTGGCTCCAGAGCTTATGCTCTCCTCCCCGCCCCCACTCCACCCACCAGCCTCCTTGTTATCTTGCTTCCACTCCAAGCCCTTCTAAATCCTCTCCTCTGGGAGCATCTCTGGCTCCCGAGGTCATAGCTTCAGAGCTGGTTAAAATGCTGGCACTGAGCCCATTGGAAATTGGGTTTCTTGGCTCAGGAAGGGGTCCAGACCCTGCATTTCTCACATTCTCCCAGGTGACTCTGACCCCACTTGGAGGTCCTTAAGGAATACTGGCTCTAGCCAAGGAAAGCATCCTTGGGGATTGGAGGGGTGCCCTGGGGTCCAGGGGCGTCCAGGCTGATGTCTTTCCATCTACAGCCGCATGGCCCAGAGGGAGAAAGAGCTGTGCATCGGGCGCAAGAAATTCAACATGGACCCCGTGAAGGTGGGTAGTGTGAGGGCTCGGGTCGGGGGGCTGAGGGAGCTGCATGCTGAGCACCTCCACAGTGTCTTCTTCTTCCCCTCAACCAACACAATTACCTACTCTCCAGAGGAGGAAACTGAGGCCCCGCTGGGCTCAGCATCTTGTCCAGTGTCCCACGCCGTCAGGGCTGGGGGCTCCGCCACCCCACAGGCAAGTAGCCCCGGGGCCTGAGGTGGGAGCCAGGAGGATGACGAGGGCTCTGTGATGTCTATGAACTTGGGGTCCCATGACTCTGGGCCCCTGTCTCCTACTCGGCGAGTAGGACTTTTGTTGGTTGGACCTTTGGACTCTGGGGCTCAGTCTCTGGAAGTGTCTTTTAGTTGCTCAGCTTAGGCAGCCTGTCCTGAGATGCTGGCATAGAGCCCTGAATGCTCAGACCTCAGCTATGGTCTAACCCCTACCCCCACTGGCCTCAGAGCAACCCCAGCCCCCACCCCTCACCCAGGTAGGTGGCAGCTGGGCTCCTTTCTTGCGGGAACCGAGACAGAAAGAAGCCACAGGCTGACACACAGAAGTGGGGTCAGGGCAACCACGGGGTCCCTGGAAATTTACTGCTCTGGTTTAGAAGGCTGCCTCTTCTGCATCACAGATCTCCTGTGTTCCCAGACACAGAAATGGACCCCTGCTCCCATCCACATGGACCACACAGACCATACACACACAGACACACACAGACACACTCACATTCCTGCCTGAGTGCCCCTCAGGGAGGGGCCTCTGAGGGGTCCCCTGGGCCATCTGCCTGTCACATAGAGCCTTCCACAGTCTATCTCCACTCTTCCAAGCAGCCTCTTCTCCAAAAGGAACAGGGATGCAAATGCATCATCACAGAAAACCAGAGCCTAACCCCTCTAACTCCTAAAATTAGAATGACAGACTTTGAGTGCCTGGGTTGTGAGGTGAGATGTTTTGATATGGTCAAATCCGAAAAGCAGAGCAAGGCACACTCCCATTTTCACACAGAAAGGGGAGGAAAGGCACTGCCGGGGAAAGTGTCTACCTCCGAACCATAGCAATTTCCTCTCCTTTTGATTGAGCTGGGTTTTTTTCTAATTTTTATACAATGGACATAGATTACTTGTGAGAAAAAATTGAAACACTATTTTTAAATAATACAAATATTAAGGGGACAAAAGGAATAGCTGAATCATTCAATCTTAAAATTATAAATTCATCGAATCATCAAAGCATTTGATCAGAGAGTGGCAGACTGAGGGGAACCTGGGGGGACAGCTGGCATGAATCTGGTTCATGGCAGAAACCCATGTCTGTTTGCACACCTCTGCTGATGGGGAACTCATCACCTTACAAAGGCAACTTCAATTAACGAGGGTCACAAATTCCCAGAACAAGCTGTGCCAATGCTAGGATTCCAGGCCCCAGGGCTCTGGCCACAGGTGCTCCCTCTCTCCCCCTTCCCAGGCCAGCTGCTGGGTGGGGGCTGCTCACAGGCTCTGTGTACCACCTCCAGGGCATCCAGTATCTCATTGAGCACAAGCTGCTGACCCCCAACGTCCAGGACATCGCCCAGTTCTTGTACAAGGGTGAGGGCCTCAACAAGACAGCCATCGGCACCTACTTGGGGGAGAGGTAAGGAGGGTGGGGCCTTAGGAAGGCAGGGAATGAGGATGCACAGGTGTGCACAGGTACGTGTGAGGGGTGGGTTGTGTGTGCAAGTAACTAAGGAATGAAGCATGTTAGGAAAGTTGTAACTCCTTGAGCAGGTTAAGTGATCACTCTCCTTCCAGACCTTGAACCAAAGCCTGTCTGCCTTCATTCCTTCCTTCATTCATTTAGAAAACAAGTAGATATTTTTAATATCTACAGTGCTTCCTGCATAGCTCAGTCAGTAAAGCATCTGCCTGCAATGTGGGAGACCTAGGTTCAATTCCTGGGTCGGGACATTCCCCTGGAGAAGAAAATGGCAACCCACTCCAGTATTCTTGCCTGGAGAATCCCATGGACAGAGGAGCCTGGCAGGCTACAGTTCATAGGATCGCAAGAGTCGGACACGACTTAGCACTATCTTTACTAGGTTTACTAGGTGCGCCAGACAGTGTTCTAAGTCCTGGATTTATACCAGTGAACAAGACAAAACTCCGGGGGCAGGGGAGTGGGGATAAATTGGGAGTACGGGATTAACAGATGCACAATACCATACATAGCAGATTAACAACAAAGAATTACTGTGTTGCACAGAGAACTATATTCAATATTTTGTAGTAAACTACAATGGAAAAGAATTGAAAATAAAGAATATATATAAATATATATGTATATATATATACAAATCATTTTGCTGTACACCTGAAAATAACACAGTTGTAAATCAACTATACTTCAATTAAAAAGAAAAAAAAACTTCTGTCATCAGGGAAGGAACATTCTAATGGGGAAGACAGGTACCAAAATATGTAAAGTAAGTTAGAAAAAAGTAAAAGCTCTTTGGAATACAAACAAAGCAAGAAAGGGAAATGAGAAAGTTCTGGGAACCGTGCTTCAAAGACTGTGACTTTAAATAGTGTGGACACAAAGGATCTCACAGAGAAAGTGACTTTTGACTGAAATTTAGAGGAGGTAAGCAGTGTGGCTCTGGGGGAACAGCATTTCAGGTAGAGGGAACAGCACATGAAAAGGCCCTGGGGCAGAAGCCTGCTGAAGGAACAGCAAGCCAGTGAGACAGGAATAGACAGAAGGAGGGTGGGAGGAAGTAGTCGGTGACAGGTGGGGATCCCTGAGAGGGTACTGGGCCGAGGGGTGCTCTGAGGGGATCCCTCTGGCTGCTGGGGGAGGGCATAGACTGTAGGGGACAGGTGTGGGGCTGGGCCAGCAAGCCAGCACCCCCTCTCCCAGGCACCTAAGAGAACACTCTCCTTCTCCTAAGCAAGCCGGGAATGCAGCTGGCAAGAAGGGCAGGGCTTTCTGATTTCAGATCTGAGAAGACAGAGGAAGTGGGGGTGGACATGGTTCTCTCCATTTTACAGATGAGAATACTGGGGCTTGGGGAGATCTGGTGGTTTGTGAGGGGTCACCCAGACAGAAAGTGACTCAGGACAGGCCACTCCGAAGCCAGAGCCCCCCTCCTGAGTGAGGTCAGTGCTGGTAAACCAGGAGGGTGTGGGGGGTCTGCTGTGAGTGAGAGGACACGGGTGTGCAGATAGTGGTGGGAGGATAGTGATGTAGGGTCAGACATGTGAACAGACCAGAGGGTGGCTGGATTCAGAAGGAGGATGTCTCTCCCCTCTTCAGCCTCCCCCACCTCAACCCCCTTTAGAAGGGGGTACAAATGCTCAAATGTGTCCCACCCTCCCTTCTGTCTCCTCTCCAGGGACCCCATCAACCTGCAGGTCCTTCAGGCCTTCGTAGATTGCCATGAGTTTGCTAACCTCAACCTCGTCCAGGCCCTCAGGTGAGTGGTCCAGGGGGCAGGGGCCTGACTCCCAAGGGGCTGGAGGGGTGTTGGGGGCACCATCATCCACATGGCTAACAGCACAAACAAAGCATCAGGAGCAAGAATTAGTTAATGAGGCAATTCCCTGGGGATCCAGCGGTTCAGACTCGGTTCTTTCACTGCTGAGGGCTTGAGTTCAATCCCTGGTCAGGGAACTAAGATCCTGCAAGCTGTGCGGTACGACCGAAGAATTGTTTTTAATAAATAAATAGAAGTAATTGATGACAGTATCCCCAAAGAGAGCTGAGGTTAGATGAGATAACAGGCATGGACTGCCTGTGTCAGCACCTGGCTTGTTACTACTACTACTAATTATTATATTACATCATTATTATAATAATATTTAATCATTTTAATCACTATTACTACTATTATGATGGCTATTCCCACTGCTTTTTGAATTAGTGCTTATTTTATTTATTTTATTAATACAGCTTAGTGTGTACTACATGTATTATTACTTATTATTTTCTAATTAGGATATTATTTTTGCTACTCATTTTTACAATGATGGGAGGCATTAATATATATGGGTAAGGAGCACAAACTCTGGAGCTAGACTGCATAGTTCATACCCTATATCTGCTACTCACCCATGGGGAAAGCCACCCAAAAAAAAACCAAAAAAAACCTCTCTGTGCCTCAGTTTCTTTATCTGTAAAATGGGGTTAATAACAATACCAACCTCATAGGATGGTGAGGACTAAGTAAGAAAGTGCTTAGAATTGATCCATAGTAAGGGCTTAGTAAGTCTTGCTGCTGCAGATGATGTCTGGAAAATCATCTCCTGAGTAGGGGCATTTGATCTGGGTTTTGACAGATGATTAGGAGTTTGCAAGGCGAGAAGGAAAAAGCCACCACTATCTAAGCAATGTGGCCTTCCCTCCAACTCTCATGCTTTCTAAAGGAGAGGGGTAGTTTGGGAGTCTCCAAAATTCATTCATTCATTTATTCATTTGTTCATCCTCTCACTCATGTAACAAGCCTTTACTGAGCAGGCACTGGCTCAGTAAACACAGTCCCAGTGTTCAAGGCTCAGTGGGAGATGTGAGAGGAGCAGGCATGGCCCTTGACCTTGGCGAATTCAGTTGGAAGCTGTGGATATCATTCAGTTCCAAGAAAAGGAAGCTCAGCCAAGGAAAGACAACCTCCCCAGGGTCCCACAGATCCCAGGGCCCAGTGGCCAAGTGTAAAAAGGCCTTAGAACCTGAGAATCTGCATTGGTCCCTTCATGGGCTGGGGTGGACTGGGCCACAAATGGTGCTGGGCCGCAGATGGGCAGAGAAGAGTGTCCATTAAGCTCCTGTATTCCAGAAGAAAAGGCATTTCTTGGATCCCTCCTGCAGACTTGGTGCTCATAGCACAAATTTCACTGATCCTTCCCATGAGTCTAGATGTCAGGTGCAGAGTCTCCCATTTACAGGATAAAGAAACTAAGCATGAGAGATGCAGAGCAGTTTAATGAAGGGAGAAATGGGGGGCCCTCTTGCCCCCCTCCTAGAGCCCTCCACCTCCACTGCCCATGGCTCTGTTCCCTACCCCCAGACAATTCCTGTGGAGCTTCCGGCTGCCAGGCGAGGCCCAGAAGATCGACCGCATGATGGAGACTTTTGCCTCCCGATACTGCCTCTGCAACCCCGGCGTCTTCCAGTCCACAGGTGCCTATGTAGGAGGGGACCCTGCCAGGTGCGAATCTACCTCCTGAGGCACCAGGTCTCTCCCAAGTACCCAGACCCTGGGAGCCCAGATCCTGTCATCAACCCTCACTGAGCACCATATCCGTGCCAGACCATCTGCTGGGTGTGTGTCAGGCAGAGCTGCCTACACACACATCTCCCAAGGGCATGATCCTTGGGAGAGAAGGCAGGAAGTAATGGCATGGGGTGCTAAGGTATCATTGTCTCATCTGAGGGTGGGGACTGGGGATTCAGCATGTCCAGGCTGGCTTCCTAGAGGACCTGATGCCTGAATGGGGTTTTGAAGGATGAATAAGAGTTCTTCAGGAGGTCAAGGGGAGAAAGGGCCTTTGGGACTGGGGTTCTAGTTTGAGCAAAGGCACAGAAGCATGAAACAGACTGGGAAGGATGCAGGGGCCCAGGGTGGATAAGAAGGATATCAGCAAAAATCAGTCCTCCACACTTCCCAACAGGGTAGGAGAAAAATGATGGCAGGCTTGTCCTGGCCTCTTCTCTGGATCTGAAGGTACCATAGCAATAACCAAGTCCAAGTACTAAGCACTCGGCAGACGCTAAGTGCTTTACCTATGCAAGCCAAGTAATCCTTACATCTACTCTATGAAGTCAGCAGTATTCTCATCCTTGCAGATACAGACTCGGAGAAGTGAAGGGGGCTTCTCAGCAGTGTGTCTATGGACAAGTCCTACAGAGCATTTGCCCACCTTGTGGTTATATATAAATTAGGGGTTTGCTTGCTTATTATCTATCAGCCCCACAATTTAAAACAACCCACAAGGGTGGGGACCATACAGATTTTTTCACCAGTGAATCCCCACTCTGTAGCATTTATTAGTTGCTCAATATATATTTGTAGGAAGGAAGGAATTTTAAAGCACCAGATTTGAATCACTGTTGAACTACTTAATCTTGTGACCTGGGACATGTAACTTACTCTCCCTGTGCCTCAGTTTCCTAATCTGTAAAAAGGGTGGGGGCGGTAACAGTGCCGGCCTCATAAGTGTTGTCAGGGGATGTAAAGAGCTTAGCACAGGGCAAGCACCAGCAACATTCAGTTCAGTTCAGTTCAGTTGCTCAGTCATGTCCGACTCTTTGCAACCCATGAATCGCAGCACGCCAGGCCTCCCTGTCCATCACCAACTCCCAAAGTCTACCCAAACCCATGTCCATCGAGTCGGTGATGCCATCCAACCATCTCATCTTCTGTCGTCCCCTTCTCCTCCTGCCCCCAATCCTTCCCAGCATTAGGGTCTTTTCCAATGAGTCAACTCTTCGCATGAAGTGGCCAAAGTATTGGAGTTTCAGCTTCAACATCAGTCCTTCCAATGAACACCCAGGACTGATCTCCTTTAGGATGGACTGGTTGGACCTCCTTGCAGTCCAAGGGACTCTCAAGAGTCTTCTCCAACACCACAGTTCAAAAGCATCAATTCTTCGGCGCTCAGCTTTCTTCACCGTCCAGCTCTCACATCCATACATGACCACTGGAAAAACCATAGCCTTGACTAGACGGACCTTTGTTGGCAAAGTAATGTCTCTGCTTTTCAATATGCTATCTAGGTTGGTCATAACCTTCCTTCCAAGGAGTAAACGTCTTTTAATTTCATGGCTGCAATCACCACCAGCAACATTAGAGCCACTATTATCAGAGGTAAATCGTTAATGAACATGAAGCTCTTTCAAAGTTAAACCTTCTAAAATATTGCAGGGGCTTCCCATGTGGCACTAGTGGTAAAGAATCCGCCTGCCAATGCAGGTTAGACATAAGAGACGCGGGTTCTATCCCTGGGTCGGGAAGATCCCCTGGAGGAGGGCGTGGCAACCCACTCCAGTATTCTTGCCTGAAGAATCCCATAGACAGAGGAGTCTGGCGGCCTATGGTCCATGGGGTCACAAACAGTCAGACACGACTACAGTGACTTAGCACACCTCATATTGCAGATGGGGAAGCTGAGGCTCTGGGAACTCAAGTACTTTTCAAGGTCAACCGGAGAGCTGGGGTCACAGCTGAACTTCCCTGGCTCTGGACTCAGGGCTTTAAAACATCACAGAGTAGCGATCATCTCCCTCCCAAATGCTCAGCCCAGCCTGGCTCCTGAGGACAAGCACATGAAAGTCTGAATAATAGAACAGGAGCTCAGCTCTGGGAGCCCCACAATGCCAGCAAGATTACCAAGCAGCACGTGACCAAGCCCTGAACAGGGTAGCAAACAATAAGCATCCTCTGAGTTCCAAGGAGGCAGAGAACAGAGTGGGCAGGGGGGCAGGAAGGGCTCCGCGGGGAGGAGGGCTGGAGCAGGAGACTAAAGAGCAGGAGGGTTTAAATGGGTAGAAAAGGGGAGAGGAGGGCGCGCCAGGCAGGGGGCCCAGCAGGAGCAGAAGTGCCGGGTGGGAGGAACACAGGGGCCCGGGCAACTGACAGCTGAAGCTTGTTTGCAGCAGGGAGCTCCGGAAGAGTGGGAGGTGAGGCCAGGACTTGAATGCCAAGCCAGAAGGACAGGGTGGACCTTCAGGGCATTGCGACAGCCAACTCGCCGCCCCTGAGGGGTGAGGGCGGAGGAGGGGGCGTGGCCAGGGTCGGGACTCAGCGCTGTCATGTCCCGCAGACACCTGCTACGTCCTGTCCTTCTCCGTCATCATGCTCAACACCAGCCTCCACAACCCCAACGTCCGGGACAGGCCGCCCTTCGAGCGCTTTGTGTCCATGAACCGTGGCATCAACGACGGCAGTGACCTGCCTGAGGAGCAGCTGCGGGTAAGAGGGGCGTGGCCCCGCCCAGCCGGTCTCCAGGCATCCAGGAGGAGCCTGCCTTTGGGCGGATGACCCAAGAGGGGCTCATCTAAGAGAGACCTCTCCAGGAGGGGGCCCTCCCTGGTCAATAACTGTCTTGAGATGTGCTAAGTTGCTTCAGCCGTGTCGGACTCTTTTGCAACACTATGGACTGTTGCCAGCCAGGCTCCTCTGTCCAGCGGATGAACCGTCCCAAAAGAGGTCGGTCCTGAAATGGGCTTTCCCAAGCGGTCCCATCTTAAGAAGGAGGTCCAAGACTGAACACCCAGGAGGTCCGCCCAGACCTCAGCCTTTGGGCAGCTCTAGACACACATCATTCACACCTTCCTCAAAAGGGTGCCTCACACCACCTAGTCTATTTCTTGGAATCCCAGAGTCTTAGACTCGCAGTGGGTCAGAGCAGAAAATTCCAAGTCTCTGCTCAAACCCCTCCCTCTTCCAGAGAGGAAGAAACAGGTCTTCCATAGGCTACACATCAGCTCAAGAGTCAAGCGGAACCCAGGCTTCCTATCCCATCCTACACCAGGCTCTGGCCTGGCATGGGGTACCCAGGGATGAATCAACCCAAGTTCAAGGTCTAGTGGGAAGATAAAACACATGTGAATTCCAGCCTTGCCTGATTCATGCTAGTCTGACCATAGGAACCTAGCTATGGAGACCCAGAGGACAATACTATCACTCTCCCAGGGGCAGGGAAAGGGTGCCATCCTAGAAGACTTCACAGAGGAGGTGACTTTTGAACTGACCTTGAAGGTTGAGTGGGAGTCTGCCCAGAGGAGAAGCAGGGAAAGGACATTCCAGAAAGAGGAATTGGTCAGCACTTGACCTGGTAGGGAAAGGGAGGGGCATCCGGAGTAGCCATCTGGTTACATACAGTCAGTGATGGGCACCAAGGTGGGCCCAGAGCGTCCAGAGCTTTGAACAACAGCCTCCAGAGTTTACTTGCTTCCTATGGGCAAAGCGGAGCTGGGAACTGTCTTAGAAAGACAGGAGTGAGAATCAAAGCCTGGCTTAGCAAAAATGAACTGACAATTCATTTCTAGGATTAGAGGTGCCCAGAGCTCTACAGTTTTAGTTCCCTCCAGGTCAGAGTCTGGGAGGAGGGGAGGAGACAATGTGAACCCCACCCTGGCAGCTTAGCACCCTGTATATGTCCTGAAGCAGAAGTCTGGTGGTGAGGGGGGAGAGCCTGGATCTGTAATGACTCTGGTGCTCTTCAGTGTTTGAAGAGCCCTTCACCCTCCTTCATCCCCAGAGAAAATTTATTTTGGAGGGGGGCATGATATAAAATGAGGGCTTGAGAGTAGATTAGAGCTCAGGTCAAGTCCCATCTCCCCGTTGTTCGCCTCCTAGATGACCTTGAGTAATGACTCACCCTCTCAGGGCCACCATTTCCTCAACCAGGTGAACAGGAATAATGACGCTTGCATCACAGAGCTGCTATGAGTAGTAATTTTTAAAAACGTAAAGGACATAGCCCATGCCAGGTACATAGCACAAGCTCTAAATGGTAGCTTAGGTCGCTATTAAGAATCATTAATAATTATTTAAAATCCCCAGCCCTTAGTAAACTGCCTGAAATGTGAAAGGCCTTTGAAAACTCATCTCATTGTGGTACTTGGAGCAGAAAGCTGGGCACACCTGGTCTGGCAGGTAATGAGTTAACAGCCTGCCAGCACCAGTCCTGTTGGATCTCCCAGGTGCCACTTTATTGCTTCTGTCCCCAGAGAGCCTCCTTCAGCAGCTCCCTCCTTAGGTATTTTTCCCAATTCAAGTCTTTTGTTAATAACAATGCACTGCATTTGTATAGAGCTTGTAACTTTCTTCTCATAGGGCTTTTGGGTCTATTATCTCAATTTAGCTTCAAACTCTGCCTGGGAGGTCTGGAAAGGGTTTATTATCCTCCTTGGCAGCCAAGAGGCAGGGAAAAGAACAGAGCGTTGGAGTCACAGCCACATCCAAGTGCTAGCTCCTCCATTTTCTAGTTGTGTGACTTTAGGTAAGAGGCTTGACCTCTCTGAGCTCCCAGCTTATGGGATTAGTGTAGACATGTAAGGTATTTAGCACAGCACCTATGTCTCTGGGCTGGCTAATTAATCCAGAAGCTTTCAGGGCACAAAGTGAACCACACTGGCCTAGTCCTTGCTCTTCAAGGCTTTTACAGAAAGCTGCTGTGGACTGGGGGTGGGGGTGGGGTCTTCTTGCTTTCTTTTGGGGCTTCATCTTCCCCACATGTAAAGCAAGGACTCAGCTTTAAGTATCTATAAGTATCAGTTTGTGGCTTTGCGGAAGGATTCTCCAGGACATATAACATTTTTAAGTGACCTGATTTATGAAATTAAATTGACACAGACACATCACCTAAAGAGGGGTCACTCTGTGGCCATGAGGGTATGCAGGTGGGAAAGGCTTTGGAAAGGTGCATGAGGGGAGCGGGGGCTCAGGCAGGTTGAGCAAGTCTTGCCCTGGCCATCCTGATGGGGACTGGGCAGAGTGCCTAAGAGACTCAGGGCAAAGGCACAGGGTGTGGACTCAGAGGACAGGAGATCAAATCACAGCTCCGCCTTTATGGCTGCGTGTCCCTGAGTGTGAGCCTCAGTTTCTCCCTCTGCAAAGTGGGCTGATGACACTGACCTTACATTATTCTCCTGAGAAGCAGGCAAAGCACTTCAAGTGCCTGGCTCCACTCATCATGACAGGGCTGCCCAGAGAAGGACCTGGGGTGGAGAAGGGAAAGAAGGAGAGAGGACAGAACTAGAGCTCATCCACCCTCTGGTGTCACAGGTGGAGAAACCAAGGTCCAGCAAAGGAAACAGTCAGTTCAGGGCATCTTCTGCTGTGGGTAGGGCTAGACCTCCTGGGTTCTTGTCCAAGCATCTCCATCAGAAATGACTGTATATTGGGCTCCTTAAGTCCTCCTGACAACCACAGGCATCAGGTACCACCACCCCCCCTCCAGTTTACAGCAAAGGAAACTGAGCTCCAATAGAGGTAGCTGGCCAGCAGGGCTCAGTTTGTGAGGAGTCTAGGTTCAAACCCACGTCTATCTGAGCCCTTCCCTCTGCAGAGACCAGAAAGAAAGATTTGGGAATGCAGATTTTGACTTGTTTCCCAGCTTCCAGTTTCTTCCTTGGCTGGAGGAATTCTCAACTCATGTCAATGAAAAATGTGGGACTGATGGTCAGCTTCAGGTTCGGCTAGATCCAGGTGTTTCATTGAGGTCAGGGCTCAATCTGGTTTCTCCATCTCAGAGCAATCTCCTCTTCCAAGTTGGCTTCCCTCTTAAACAGGCTTTCCCCCAAGTTTCCCCAGAGAGGACCTGGGCAACTCCAGGCTTCCATCTTGCTTAACAGTCTAGAGTCCCAGAATGAAGGCTTATTGGCTGGTGTGGGTCACAAGTCCCTCTCTGAATCAGTCACTGCGACCAGTAGGATGAAATACTCTAATTAGCCAGATGGGAGTCACTCACTGTCTCCTGGAGCCGTGAGGGAGTGCTGAGTGGGCAGTGTCAAACCCCTGAGCAACCTGGACAGAAAGTAAGGGGGTGATTCTCCAGAGGAGAACAGAGTGGGTGGGGAAGGATGGATGCAAGGCCAGCACAACCACTGGTGAGTGGCTGTTGTCTTTCTGATCATGTCTGCCCAGCCAGGAGAAGACAGCCTGATTTGGTGGTGGCAGGTGCAAGGGCGTTTCCTTACAGGGGGTGGGGGGAGCCTGGTTTTACAAGGTACAGGAAATGTGGGTGAACAGAGCTTCTTTCCTTGTGGGGGCAGAATATGTAGGCTGTAGGAAGCCCACAGAAGCCAGGGGGCTCCCTGTGGGTGTCGTGAAGGATGAGGCCCTGTCTGTCCCCCTGCTTGCCCCCTCGGGCCTTCAGAATATTTGTATGGGCTGCCAGCTTTGCTGACAAGGCCTTGGAGAACAGAACTCCTTCAACCAGCCGGCGATACTAGGGAAACCTCAGGGCCAGGCTGGGCCAGAGCAGGAGGGGCAGCAGGGCTTCCTGGCTGCTCTAGGAATGTCGGGGCTCCAAAAAGGGAAAGTGGTCCCTGCCCTTCCCCACTCAACCCACTGCAGCCGGCTGAGTCCTCTCCATCAAACCCAGGAAAACCTGCTACAGGCCAGCACCCTCCTCCCCTACTTTCTTACCTTACCACCACCCCTAAGCTCCTGGATCAGAAAAGACGTTTAAAAACCAGCAAACACCATTTCTAAAACTTTGGGGAAGCGAACAGTACTTGTGAAATTTTTCATTTAACATTTCGAGGAAACCATCTGAACAGCAGCACACACAAACACAACAGAAGGAAATGATTTCATTATGTCGATGATGGCAACCCAGCATTGTGCCTGGTTTTAATCAGCAGAATTAGACAATTTAGAATGTTTTTCCCAAACAGTTGGAAATCTGGGCAGGTTGTCCATGGAAGGCAGTGTCCCACAGCAGGGGGTTCAAAACACAGAGGGATGATCATTGCCAACATCTACAACTCTCCCACAGGGAATTCTCAGCCCTGGCTTGCATACCTCTGGTGACAGGGATCTCATTGTCCTACAAAGTTGCTTCTTCCATATTTCAGCAGCTCTAACAGCTAGAAAGTCCTTCACGGAGAACTGAAATCTGCTTTCTGGGAAATTCCCATCACCCAGAAGAGATCTCTGGTCTCGGCCTAGGAGATGGGCCTGTAAGAGCTGAGATCAGCATCCCACCTTGAGGTACACAGAGTCAGTGACTTGCCCGAGGCCACATAGGCCAGACCCAGGCCCTGGATGAACGTCACAGCGGGTCTCTCCCTCCCTTCTCTTGGGGCAGAATCTCTTCGACAGCATCAAGAGCGAGCCCTTCTCCATCCCCGAGGATGATGGCAATGACCTCACCCACACCTTCTTCAAACCCGACCGCGAGGGCTGGCTGCTCAAACTGGGTGAGACGCACACTCCTGCACTCTGGGGCACAGGCACTGATGTGCCTGCACACTAATGCAACACAGCTGACACACGCACCCATTTGACTTGAAGCCTCGGGTGGTGGAGTTGAGAGTCTCCTGAGCCCTGGAGCAGCAGTCTGCTTGCCCCAACCCTCCCTCCGTCTGTCCTGGGGATGAGGGGACAGTGGGGGAGGGAACAATGAGCAGGAAGGGAGACAGAAAGCTGACAGATTCATAGATAAGCCCTTCAACCGCAGGTCTTTCTTTCTGAAGTGATTCTGAGGAAGCCCAGGCCCAGTGAGGTTAAGGGACCAGCCCAAGGCCACATAGCCAGCCAGGGGCAGAATTCAGTGGGCAGATGGTTGGGTGTCCCTGAAAGATGGGGGAGGGAGTGTGAGAGGATGTGGCTTGGGGAGTCTCTCCTCAACAGGACTCGGGGCAGGGAGAGCTGTGGTGGGTCCCACAGCAACAGCCGCTGCAAGTTCTAGTAGCGGAACTGTAGGACCCGGCCATCTGAGCCTGCCACCCCCACACATGCTGGGCACCTCTGGGCAGGGGCAGCCAGCCAGGCACAGAGGCTTTCTAAGTCAGGGGAGGATAGATGCCATATGTGGGAGCAGGGCCCTGGCCTGGGGGCCCATCCAGACTCTCCATCTCTCCAGGCCCACCTCCCAGTCCATCTACCTGCAGACTGCAGCCTCCTTTTCTTGCCTAGCTGACAGTTCTCAGCCCCAGGGCAGCTCTAAGTCACAGATCCCAGCTCCTCCATCCATCCTTGGCCTCAGTTTCCACAGCTGTGAAATGGTAACAGTAATCCTTGGGGGGATTAAACATGTGGGGAAATGACCATGCACTTAGGCTCTGGGGCTCAGACACTGGGGTTCAAATTCCAGCTCTACTGCCAGACCTTGAGCAGATGATGTACCCTCTCTGCCCTGCGGTCTCCTAATCTGTAAAACGGGGTTAATAATGGTCCCCTCCTCATAGGTAGTCATAGGGATTAATAAGTGAATGTTTCTTGAATCCTCTAGAACGTTGCCTGGCAAATGAAAGATGAAAGGCTTAGCACAGCACCAGGCAGGGAGTGGGCCAAGGGATGAACAGAGTGGTGGGGGCAGGAGGAAAGTGCAGGAATGGTCAGCTTGCCCCTGGGGCCAGACTAGGGAGGAGCTCTGGGGCAGCCTAGAGGTGATGGAACCCCTCAGGTTTTAAGTGGGGGAGAGATAGATAAGGGGGAGGTGTGGCAAGCTAGGGGTTAGGGAGCTAGGGTGGGGGTCCAGAGGTGGGCATCGGAGGCCCGGCTCTTCCGTGGAGAGAAGTGCTGAAGCCCAGGGCAGAGGGGGGCTAACTGACTCCATCACTGGCTCTCGCAGGTGGCCGCGTGAAGACCTGGAAACGACGCTGGTTCATCCTGACGGACAGCTGCCTCTACTACTTCGAGTTCACCACTGTGAGCCTTACCCCATCCTGTCCCTCCCCTCAAACCCTTTCCAGATTCTCACTAAGCAGTCCATTGTAGAGCTGGGGCCTCTTTGAGATCATTCGGTCCTCCTCCACACCCATCTTACAGATGGGGGAAACAGCTGCAAAGAGGGGAAGGGGCTGGGCCAAGGTGCAAGGCAGAGCTGGGGCTTAAAGTCCGGCCTCCTAACTCCCAGCCAGGGCTCTTCCCATGCTTCTCCCTTGCCTTCTCCAGGGCCAGTCAGAGTCTGGGGAAGATGGGCACACTCCTCTTTGGGGTCTGGGGTGCCGCCGAGTTCAGACGGAGGAGCCTGGCAGGCTATAGTCTATAGGGTCACAAAGAGTTGAAGGCGACTTAGTGACTAAACAACAACAAAACTTCCAAGTTCACTCCCTGCTCTTGACTCAAAATTCCCTTTGCTCATCCTGATCTTCCTTCTTATTCTCCTGCAGGACAAGGAGCCCCGGGGAATCATACCCCTTGAGAATCTCTCAGTGCAGAAGGTGGACGACCCCAAGAAGCCAGTAGGTGTCAGCCAGGTGGCCTCAGGCCAGAGCAGCTGTAGGAATTTTCAAAACAGAGTACAGGGAGAGGGCAGCTGGGCTGGGATCTTCAGGAGAAGAGGCCATGCCCGTAACACCTTCCAGTAGCTCAGGCTTGCCTCAGCCTCCCTCTTAGGGCCGGGAATCCTGGCGTCAAGAGGCATCAAGAGGGCCTGGCCACACTGTCTCTCAGAGCCTGGCCCCTGATACTGGCTCTGGGACCTTCAATAAGTCTCTGCTCCTTTCTGAGCCTCCATTTTCCCATCTATCAACTGGGGATTTTAAGAGGAATCATGGATTTAGGTCAAGTCAGGCACATAGCAAGTTCTCAACATGAGGAGCTGTAGCCCCTGCCCGTTTTCCTCTCACAGGAAGGCCTGGCAGTCAGGTGTGTCCTGCTGCTCTTCTAGATGCTGATCTTGCCCAAGTGTCTAGGCCTCTCCAAGCCTCCCTGAGAGCCCACACAGCTGCCCTTTCCTCCCACCTCTGCCCTGCCCTCACCTGGCCACTTCCCCACAGTTCTGCCTGGAGCTCTGCAACCCCAGCTGCCGGGGCCAGAAGATAAAGGCCTGCAAGACTGATGGTGACGGCAAAGTGGTGGAGGGCAAGCACGAGTCTTACCGGATCTCAGCCTCCAGCGCCGAGGAGCGGGACCAATGGATCGAAGCCATTCGGTAATGGGTGGCTGGGCTGGTGGGGAGGGGTCTCTGGTCACCTTCCAGAAGCCCCTGCTCCTCTCAGGGTCCTGTTTCCTTGCCTGTAAAGAGGGCTAACTCCAGAACTTCCCTCCTGTTTCTGGCATGCAAATCCCTTCTACCATGTTCTGTGAGCATCCTTTCTGGGAGGATGCTCAGGGCCAGGCCCAGAACACAGAGGAGCAAGGCACTGAATTCATAGGGATGGTGGAGGATCATGGGAGATGTTACGAGTAAAGCTCTTTGCCCAGCACCTATTAGCATCAGTATCCTAAGTGGTCCTGGAAAGACCTGGTATAGGTGGGTAGGAGGACTTTCTAGGTGGAAGGAGCAATGCAGGCCAAAACAAAAGGGCAGGGCAGGCATAGGGATGCCTGGACATCTTCCTGGATAACTGGTGCTGGGCAATGCTGCGCAGTGCAGACGGTAGGGCTATGTGGGGACCAGGCAGCGTGGGGGCGGAGCAGTGGGAAGTGAGGCTGCAGAGGATGGCAAGGCCTTGGTTGCCATGGCAGAGAGCTCAGGTTTCTCCTGAGTGCGCTGGAGAGCCACAGACAGGTGTGGCCAGGGGAGAAAGACCACCGTGCAGGGGCTAGGGTGGAAGGCATGATGGGCAGTGGAGGGACAGGAGGAGGGGAGCCATGTGAGGGGCAGGATAACACCTCGACTCTGAGCCCATGGGGAGATACCGGTGAAGGTGAGTCTTGTTAGACAGAGGGAGACATCAGAGTCGTCAATGGACCAGGGATCATGTATGTCCCAGAGACTTGTAGGGTCTTTTCCCTCCAACCTTGCAGCAGCCTTGTTGAGGCTGCCAGGCCAAACCCACTCTCACCTTCATTTTACAGATGAGGACTGAGTTCCAGGGAGGGAAAGGACTTGCCCAGGGCCACACAGCCAGAGAGGGGCAGAGCTAGGACTGGCAAGCAGGTCTGCTGGTTCCACCTGGGCTCTTGTCACCTCCTTCCGAGTCTGATGAGGTCTGGAGAGGCGTCCAAAGATACGTGGAGGAAGAATTCCCGAGGCTCTCAGGCCTGCCTGTGGCATACCCTGGCTCGGTCCTTGTTGGGGTCATCAGGCTTTTCCCCTGCAGTGGGGCAGGCCAACCCCGCCCTGGGAGAAGCACACCCTTATTACAAGCCCTGGGAGATGAGACCCCTTTGCCAGCCCATCCAGTCCTGAAATTTTTTCACTACCCTCACTCCAGAGCCAGCATCACTCGTGTCCCCTTCTACGACCTGGTCTCTGCTCGGAAGAAGAAGATCGCCAGCAAGCAGTGAGCTTCCTTGGAGGTGGTGCCCGGTACCCTGCGAACCCCATGACCTGTGGTACCTGGAGACCCACTCCCACCCCAGGGCCCGAAGACATCGTCTCTTAACCCACTTCACTTTGACCTGACAGCGGGGGGTAGGGGTGGGGGATGCAGGGCTCAAGAGCTGGGGTGGGAACCACCAAGGTCTCAGAGCCCAATCATGAGTTTGCTGGCCCTGGGCATCCAGGAAAGGCCCCACGCCTGCCCCAAGTCCACTACAGGAAGGGGTAAGGAAAGCAGCCACAGCCTGGCACCCTGCCCTCTCTCTGGGCCTCAGTTTCCTCTTTTGTTAGAAGTCTCCTTGCCCTCTGAAACGTCATCAGCCTTCAAAGCAGGAGGGGCCTGAGTGCTTCCTACCCTCCACCATGGCGATGCCTCCTCCTTCTGCTCAGGGGCTTCTCAGCCAGCCCCTCCCCATCCTCAGTGAGAGGTTGACCCTCCCTGCCCAAGGGACACAGGAGACACATCTCAGATTCATGGACATGACCTCTGGGAGACCCAAGAGCACTGGACTAGGAGCCTGCACATCACAGTCTCAGTCCTAGCTTTGTCTCAACTTGCTGTGTGCCCTCGGGCGAGTCACACTCCTTCTCTGGTTCCTGGAAAACTGTGGTGCTTGGATAGGAATGTCTCAGCCCTTCTGGCTCTGTGCATTCCACCCCTCAATCTGCCAGCAACGGCCCCTCTCAGAGAGCTTCCTGTCCGTGGAAGGACAGGAGTGTGCTGGGTCTCCCAAGGAGCTTCTGGCTAGAGATGTCTACACCTGTTTACTGAGCCAGAAGGGGCTCGGGACTGCTGGGAGGCAGAGAGCAGAGTGGGCCCATCCTCAAGGATGTTCATTTTAGAGAAGGGACAGGTGGGACTCCTCAAGCAAATGGCAGACAGCATCTCAAACAGATGTACTCAAGCAGAAATGGTGGTACAACCAAGAAGCCAAGAAGAGAGCTTTGTGATCTGTGGTTACCAGGAAGGCTGCCTGGAGGTAGCAGCCATGCCATGAGTGACGTACACCCTTGTAGCAGAGTCTCCGCCACAGTTTCGCTGCTGGACCACTGCCCAGGGCTCCTGAGGTGATGAGCAGCTGCCCCAGCAGGGTCCTAGCATCCTGAGACTCTCTGGCATAGCACCATCAAGAGTGAAGCTGGCTTCACTACCCACAGGCAGGCAGTTCCGTCTCCAGGGAGGCCCCAGCCTGGAGGAGCATTCCACAAACAGGTTTCTTCTCAGTAGCACAACTTACCCTGCTGCACAGGCCCTGGGGGAGTCCCTAGAGGGAAGTTCCCTGGCAGGAAAACAGGATATGGGGTTACCTCTGCTCAACTGTCAGCCTGCGTAGGTGAGCCAGACAAGGTGAATTCCCCCAGGGAGGGGAGGCAACCTCTCTTCCCCCACCTCACGACACACACACATGCACACTCTCTGTGGGGTCAGAACAGAGTAGCTGCCTTGCAAGTGGTGAGGCCACTGTCTCTGGAGGTGTGCAAGCACCTTGTAATAATACTGCACTGAGGAGAATCTGTTTGGGTGTGACAGGAAGAAGATTTACAAGACGTTTGAGGTCTTCCACAGGCCCCATGGCAGCATGGGAGCTGAGTGCCACATCTGCTGCCTTTTTTGGCCCCTGAAGGGGCAGCCAGCGGTCATGGGCTCTGAGGTCCTCTCCTGCCACTGGCTGTGCAATATTAGTCCCTCTCTTCCCCTCTCTGGTCCTCGGCTTCCTCCCATGTCACTGAGAGGGTGGAATAGGGGATATTCTGGGCATGAGTGGCTGTTCTGGGAATCACTCAGAATAGAGAATAAAGCTCATGAGTCAACTTGTGAGTGGGGCTCTGTCCTCTCTGTGACCACATCTGCCATCCTTGAGGCCAACGTGGACCCTTCACCCTCATCCCTTTCCCAGCTGGAGAGCAGGAGGGCCAGATGGGGAAGCGTGGGCACTCAGCAGACCCTGGACCCTCATCCTCTGGCCACTGGGGGTTGTCACCTGGACAGAAATCTCCAGGGGCTAAATTTGAAGCAAGGGTCCCTCTGAGCAGGGGCAAGAGTGCACTGGTTCTGCCAAGGCCAGGGGAAAGCAAAAGAACTTCCCAATAGGCCGTGCTGTCTGAAGAGAGAAAGGATGCTGCTCAGGAGATAAGTAGTGAATTCCCTGTCTCAGAAGGGATACAAGTACAGATTGGATCCAATGATCACTTGGGGAGTCACAGAGGGTCTTGAATTTGTTACTCTTCATTCATACTTTCCACAATCTTTATTAAGTGCCTTGTTTCAAGCACTAGTAGAACAAGACAAAAGCCATGCCTGCACGGGGCTGACGTACTGGTGGTCTTGAGTTCTAGGCAGCCCCTTCAGATGTGTAGGGCACTGACATGGCTCTCACACCTTAATCCAGCCCCTTGTCTGAAATGCCACCATTGAGTCACTCTTTGAAGACCTTAAGGCATTGAATTGATCAACTTTCATTTGGCCTAGGTTTTTGAAGCACCTACTATGTGCCAGGCTCCACACACAGAACCAAGGATCCAAAGATGATCAAGGCAAAGCCCTTGTCCTCAAAAGGAACTCAAGTCTAGTGGGGAAAGACAGCCCATTTCAACTCATGCTGTTACATAGAGTGGAGCACATGGGCCAGTGGAGGGCTGAGCTGGGCAGAGAGGCAATCCTGGGGGCTTCTTGAAGGAGCTGTACTTGAGTGTTGGCAGCCAGGTAGGAGAAAAGACACACACCTGATACTGCAGTGAGCTCACTTCAGGTCTGCCCCTCCCCATCACACACATCCCCGACTGCGAATTCCTCACAGGCCAGATTGTCTCTGCTCGGTGCCTGGCACACAGGATGCACGATAATTCTTTGACTGAAGTCAACTGAAAAGACTCTCTGGGCCTCAGCATTAACTAGTGCAAATATCTAGAGGCGCAGGGAACTGTGGGAACGGTGAAGTGGCTAGGTGGGGGCGTGGCTAGAGAGGTGGGCGGGGCCACACAGCAATCTGGTCCAGCTCTGCCTTGCTGGGCCGGGACTCCCCAGCTCTGGTGGCTTCTGCCCACCTTCCCGTCCTTCTGCCACTCCTCGCTCTGGGCAGCAGGGGGCTCCCACCACTCGTGGATGAGGTTCCACGACGCAGCCAGACGGGAGCTGAACTGGCTGCCCCTTGTAGGGATGAGGCCTTGGCCCAGAGTAGAGCCTTGACGTCGGCCTCCTGGAGAAGGATGCACCCGGTCAACCAGGACCTGTGGGCTCCAGCAGCCCCAGACACCTGAGGGCACAGATGCCCATCGGCCACCCCCCTCCCTTCATGTGGGGCATAGTCACCCCTGCTCAGCCTAGGAGTCGCGATACCCTGGGTCTCTGGCTTTCTGGTTGTGTGACCCTGAACTAGTAGCTTGCCCTCTCTAGATGTGATCTTCCTTCCTGAAGGGTTCAGACAGGTGAGTTTCTGGACATAAACCTTTAACGGGGACTTTCCTATAAGTCTCAGACACGGGTACCAGGTGGCCCCTGCCCTGAGATGAATTGAGACTGGTGTGTGTGGTGGGGTTGGGTGGCAAGTGAGAAGGTGTCACAAAAGCCCGTTACTGTAATAGGCCACAGAGGGCAGTAGTGAGGCCATCCGGAGGGCTTGGGTTCAAAGCCCAACTCTACCCTGTGTCTTAAGCAAGTTTCCCAGGCATTCTGAGCCTCAGATTTCCCATCTATAAAATGAAAATAATAGATTATATGCAAAATACTTAGAACAGTGTTGAGTACCTACTCAGGATTAAGTGCCATTATTATTATTATCATTTCAAGGCAAACTATATATATGCTTTCATGAAAATAAAAAACAGGCTGGACCATTGGAGGAGGAAAGATTCATGCGGGGGTTGAGGGGGTTGTAGATCTGGGAAAGCTTCTTGGCAGAGGTGCCCATGAAAGATAAAATAACTGGAGGCCTGGCTCTTCTAGCCAGGAGGAGCCAAAACAAGGATGCTTGATAAAGCAATGTATTTCTGGGACTCCCTTGAGTGTCCCAGAACAAGCCCCCAAAGCAAGAAGGTGAAAGGTTGAGTGGGGGCTGAGCTGTGTGCCCCAGGCTGTAGTCCCTTGCATCTCCAAGGCTATTTTGCCGTTTGTCATGAAACTCTGACTGGGGACCCTGTAACATGGCTGCTGAATGAAGCCATCACAGAAAGAGAGAGAACAAGCTTGACATGGGATGGCCTGAGGTGGAGTAGGAGTGGGTAAGGAGGACCCCTGCCCAGTGCCTGGAAGTGTAGAGCTGGTCCTGGGGCCCTGCGCCCAGATGCCAGGGGCCAGGAAATGGGGAGGGGGCGGGCAGCCAGGAGTCGAGTGGCAGGTGTGAGAGACCTGGAGAAATTGATTTATTAGAGACTATGAAAGGAGCTAAATATGTTTGCCAGCTCAGCGATGACTCAGGCATTCCCCAGGGGTCCACAAAGTGTGAGCATCAAGGAATCAAAGTCAGGCCTCCTCCTACCCAGGCTCTGCCAGCCTGGAGCCTGTCCTTTGCAATGGAAGGACCACCCAGAGTGCCCTGAGAGCATGGTCCTCAGGGGGCAGCAGAGACCTCGCCCCTTCAGTCAGCATCCCCTGCCTGCCCCCTTACCAGCCAGACTTCTCCAGAATGGTTGAAGAATGAAGCTTCAGAGTGAGACATATCTGGGTCGAAGTCCTGGCCTGGCCCCAAATTGCTGCGTTATCTTAGACAAGTGACTGACCCTCTCTGGTCCCACATTCACCAGGGAGGGCAGATCCCCACCAAGTCAGGGCCCTTCCTCCATCTCCCTGTCTGGCAGTGTCATTCCTACCCAATTTGGCTTCTTCCAGACAGCTGTGAACATAGCCTCCTCTGCCTAAAATCTACCAACTTCCCTCTAGGAGACAAGCCAGATTCCACAGGGCCTCGTTTCCAGAGAACTCGCTCTTCCGGTGCCGGATTCTGGGCTGGTGCTGGGCTCTGGGAGAAACAAGAATGAATCAGAGTCAGAGGCTGGAGGCAGGGCAGACAAAAGAGGGAGGAATGAGCTCCTTGTGGGGCAAAGGGCCGGGGGGCTGCAGTAAGGGGGTGGAAAGGGGACCTGGGAGGACCAAAGGAAGAGGGGCTCTCGGGGAAAAAGAGGGTCAGTTGAGGGGGCACTGCAGGGACTACTGGCGGAAAGGTGTGGATCCCCCGCACAGCAGTGAGCATGGATGGGGCAGACCAGGTGCAGTGAACTGTTCACCCGGCATGGAGGGGCCTGCGCCTGGAACAGCAGCACTGGGGAGCCAAACAGAAGTGGGTTGGAGACTGGCCAAGGAGCAGTTAGCACCAGGGACTGGGGAAGGGGTCACGGCAGGAGACAGGGGAGTTAGAGGTTGTTTGCAGGTGGTCCCTCTGGCTACTGGTAGGGATGGATTAAGGAGGTACATGAAGGCAGGGGCATGGGATGCTGGGGGAAATGACTAAGGGACAGCATGGAACCAAGACCATCTGACCTGAGACCTATGCAGATTTTAGTCATCAAATTACCAACCAAAATGGGCCCCTTCTGAGAGTGCTGGAATGCCAGATGAGAGGGGATGCTGGGACAACAGGAGCAAACGAGGACTGTCCCAGGCCCCCAAGATATATGATCACCATGGATACTGAACATATCTACTAGGGACCAGTAAGGAAGTGGGGACATACTAGGTGGACCTATGGGCTGGAAGGGACGTGACCCAGAGTTGCTTAATCATGGACAAGCAAAGGCAGCTATTTTATCTAGAGCAGATGGGGCTCTGACCACCACCTAATTCCAAGGAACACTTCCCCCTTATGAGTCTTCCCAAGTCCTGCCCAAAAGGGGTGTCATATGGAAGGATCATGAATATAGAAAGCCTGCATTTGTATACCAGACACCCTCTGCAGAAATTTGTGGCAACTGTTGTATGAGAGTGGAGTCTTTCTTGCAAGACTGAGAATTGGGACTCTGGACAGAACTGCCACAGGTGCCAGGGGCTGCCTATCTCATCCTTCCCAGCTCAGCTGAAGACCCCCCTCCTGCAGAAAGTTGTCCCTGACTAATCCAGCCTTTAGGGCTCCTTCAAGACTCCCAGAAGTTTCAGAACACAGGCACCCTAGCCCCAGGACCTACTAAGGGGACTCAGTACCTACTTCTGTCTCAATCTTAAATATTCACAGTCGTGGCTTTTGGAAAGCTGGCTTCATGGTCTGGTTCTTCCAGTCTCAAGGGAGGGTATAAGATTTGATTCTGCTGCTGGACTCCAAGGCCCACAAGCCCCTTCTCCCCATCTCTCTAATTTTACACACAGAGCCTCCAGCTTCATTCACAAATGCCTTGGCCTGTAAATCCATCCTTCTTCTTCATGAGGAAACTGAGGCTCACAGATGTCAAAGGGCATGTACTAAGGGGTCACCCACCATGGAGGCTCCATGAAGAAGACAGAGGCAGAAAGTACCAGTATTTATTGGGCATCCTTCATCTCATCTGATCTGGTAGCTCACAGGGTAGACAGGAGTATTTCCATTTAACAGATGAGAATGTGGAAGCTCAGTGAGTCTGTGACTTGCCCAGAGTAACATGGCCAGGAAGCAGCATCTGATTGACGTGTTTTTGTTGAGCTGTTGAGGCCGGGAGGACCCAGGAACCTGCAGGGAGCTTCCAGCAGAAGTAGAGGATTAACTCTGTGACCTTTACAGTCCCCTTGATCCTTTGAAACTAACGCTTAGCTTTCTTCTCTTCCTGCCTCCTCCAAAAGATCTTCATTTAATAAACAAGAGCCCAGAAAGGACCCAGATTTGACCCAAGGAAATTATGTTTTGAATAAAATGTGTCCTGTGAAAAAGGAATAAAACACGCTCATTGGAGAAAATTGGAAAATGCAATAATCAAGAAGAAAAAAGCTTAGATCAAGAATTCTTCAACCTGATATCATAAACATTTCAGATTATTTCCAATACACTTATACACTTTATGTGTCACATCTCTGCAATGCTTCTACTGCATAGACAAGTTTGTAAAAGTCCTTAACACCACAGAAGCAATATTTCCCCAGTTGTATCAGTCAGCTCAGGCTAGGTTATGCTGTAATAACAAATAACCCCTAAATCTCAGCACCTTCACACATAAGAGTTTATGCCTTGCTCACACTGTATGTTTAGTGGGGGTTGGACAGGGGCCTCTGTTTATCACAGTCACTCAGGGACCCAGACTGGGGCAGTGCCAGTCTAACACGGTCCATCCAAAGTACTGTCTGGACATGATATCACTTCTGCCTATATTTCATTGGCCAAAGCAAATCACATAGCCACCTAACTTCAAGGAGCCAGTGAGTTACCCTCTACCACCAGCCTACCAAGAAAGGAGAACAGAGGTACTTGAATGGCAGCACTAATGCCCATTATAATTAGGACGACCAATTGTCCTCATTTGTCAGGACCAAGGGCTTTCCTGGAATGCAGGACTCTCAGAGCCATAACTGAAAAAGTCCAGGGCAAACCAGGACAAGCTATTCACCCTCCCTGTACCGTGTTACATATTCTTTACAAACTTATTTCTCAATGACTGCACAACAGTCCATCTAGTAGATGAGTCATGGTTTTTCTCCCTAATCCCCTATTGTTGGAGACTTAGATTGTTTCCAGTTTTACACGTTTATAAATCCACTGTCTTAATAGCTTCATGAATAAAATCTTGTTCATATAGCTTCTCAAAAGTGCAATTACTGCCATTTTTCAGGTTCAGAATACTCACTGTCCCTCCATATTTCAAAAGAGTTTGGAACAACATGACTTGCCTTCTACAGCAGAAGCAAGGTCCATTCCTGAACACTCACCCAGAGCCCTGGGCAATCATTCTCCAATCTTTGCAGCAGAATCCCCTGGAGGGCTTGTTAAGAAGGGCTTGTTAAAACAGACTGCTGGGCCCCACCCCCAGGGTTTCTGATTCAGTAGTTCTGAGGTGGGCCCAAGAACTTGTATTTCTAGCAAGTTCCCAGGTGATGGGCGATGGGGGTCTGAGACCACACTTTGAGAACCATTGCCCTAGTGGTTCAGTGTCCCTGCTTTGTAATCTGACAGGTGATGCTACTCAACTACACACCATCTGTGTAATTGGGAAAATTGTGTAACTGATCTCTCTCAGCTCAGTTTCCTCATCTGTGAATTGGAGCCATTGTGAGGATGAGCACAAGCCACATTTGGAGAGCTTTTAAAAGCATATCAGGGACTTCCCTGGTGGTCCAGTGGTCAAGACTACAAGCTCCCAGTGCAGGAGGCATGGGTTTGATCCCTGGTTGGGGAACAAAGATCCTGCATGCCACTCCACGAGGCCAAAAAACAAACAAACAAATTCATGTCACAAGAGCTCTGTTAAAGACGGCTATAGTTTTCAACAATAGATTGAATACCTTCATGTTTTAAAATATTTGTTGATTTGAATAGAATTGCAGTTATTAAAGTTTTCGCGCCTTTTATATCTTGAGTGGGAATGAGTTTTTTTCCATGCGGTGATGTAGCATTTGTATTTCCTTTTGAATGTGAATTGTCAGCTCCTATCCTTTGCCCACTTACCCTCAGGTTTCTCCATCTTTCCTCATGGTCTGCCCTAGCTCATTATAGAGCAAAGATAACAGACAGACCCCATGGCTCGGCTTGTTTGCTACAAAAAAATTCTCCAAGGTTGCTGCTTGTCTTTCTACTGAGGTCATTTTTCTGGTCATTTTACAGAGTGGCCAAATCCATTTGACTTTTCCTTTTTTATTTCCTCTCTCACTTTTAAGCTGAAATTGTCTCCCTTTCCCTGAATGTGAAAAATGTAAAGGAACTGGATTTTGAATGATGGAATTTGGTGCACATTGACAGCTGGGGGTGGGGTGGGGAGTGAGAAGAGTGTGCCCTCCTGACCCATCTCAAACCCTCTGGTTTATGCCTCTGGACATATTCAGAAATCCAGGGCCTCTCAGCAACACCCACCACCACGCACCCTCAGCTCTGCCCCAGACATAGCCATGTTGTCTGTCTGCCCAACGCCCCTCCCTAGAGAGGCACTGGACAGTTCGGGTTTGGATGGGGCCACTGTAAACTGTAAACTGGCCATAGGCCTTAGACAGCTTCGGGTTCAGATCTCTCAAGCGTTTGCCCTGTAAGCTTCGCCTGAGTCTCTGTTTTCTCACCTTTAAAATGGGAGTGATAATACCTGGAATTGATGGTAAATTTCAAATAGATCACCAGCCACGGCGCGCTTAGCACACTGCTGGGTGCAAAGAAAGCGCTCAAATAGATGGGACTCCTGCTGCCCAATTCTGTTTCCAGGGCGGGGGCATGAGCCCCACAGCCTTTCCTCTGTGTGGACTGAAAATACCCAACACTGCGAGCCCCAAGTCCCCAGGTCTCCGCAGAAATGAGCCTCGGTACCTCGAAGCAATCGCTTCGAAAGCTCCCAGGTTTCCAAGCGCGACCCCAGACCCTCAGCCCATCAGCCCTGCCCGCGTCCCCCGGCTCCAGGGCTCGGATAGGCCAGGCTGGCGCCCGGAGCGCAGAGGCGGCTGCGCGCCCACCCTTGTCTCCGCCGGGCGGCTGAGCGGGTCTCGGGCCCACCCGCCCGCAGATGAGCCTCGAGCGCCTCCCGCTCCCGCGCCACCGCCACCGGGCGCGCTGCTGGGGCCTGATTTCCATAATAATCAGCCGCAGATCTTCCGAAAAGGCCGGGAGCCACAGCCGCCGCCCATCAGGGACGCTCCGGCGGGCGGGCGCCCCCCTCCCGACCACACCCCCCGCCGCCCAGCCCAGGAGGGAGCCTCATTTTTAAAAGCTTACAAGAAACCGTGGGCGCGGGAGGCAACTGATAGACACCAGGGACATCACTCTTTCCATTAAAGGGGGTGGGGGTGGGGGGTAGCAGACAGGACGTCGAGCTAGTGTAGACCAGCCCCAGGGACAGGAGCAGAGGGGGGCAACTGGGGAGCCAAGGGGGAAGGCAAATCTTCACTGCGGCCTCACAGAGCCTCTGAGAGTGGGTTCTCTGCTAAGACACACTTTACAGATAGGGAGACTGAGGTCTGGAGAGGTTTCAGGTCTTCCCGTTGATGAGTGGCTGAGCAAGGAGCCGCTTCGGGGCTGGCGGATCCAGAGCTCGAGACCTACCCTGCGGCCTCCTCCAGAGTGGGGTGCGCGTGCGCGTCCCAAGATGAGCGGACCTTGGAGACAGACTGCGCAGAGCCCACGGGAGGAATGCCGAGGTCCTGCACCGCACCTGGAGCTGATCTGGTCTGGAAGTCCACGGGCTTGCCGAACTGAATTCGAACCTCAGCTCTACCACCTGCCAAGCAGGGGTAAGCAAACCGCAGCCAGTCAGCCAAATCCTGTCCACCAAGCTGCCAGGAACCAAGCATGATATTTACATATTTTAATATTTTAAAAAATCAAAAGAAGAATAAGATTTCCTGACACGTGAAAATTATATGAAATCCAAATTTCAATGTTCATATATACAGTGTTATTAGAACACAGCTATCCCCATTAATATTGGCCACTGAAATCACTGCTTTCCACTACATGGCACAGTTGAATCGTTCTGATGGAGAGACATGGCCCTCCAAGCCAAAAATATTTACAACCTCACCCTTTCCAGAAAAGTTTGCCCATCCTTGTACTAATGGGACAAGTGATGAAGTCTCTGAGCCTCAGTTTCCTTGTCTGAACAAATGAGAACAACATTAAATGAGGATTAAATGAAAAGACATAATTAAATGCAAAGCATCAGGTAATTAGCTCCTTTCTAGGCCCACCTTAGAAATACTGGTTTAGCCAAAAAGTTTGTACGTTCAGGGTTTTCCATAACATGAAAAACCTGAACGAACTTTCTGGCCAACCCAATATCTTTCATTTTCTTCTACCCCTCCCATCCCAAATCTCAGCTACTTGGATGAAGTAAAAGGTGCTCAGTCATGTCCGACTCTTTGTGACCCCATGAACCATACAGTCCATGGAATTCTCCAGACCAGAATACTGGAGTGGGTAGCCTTTCCCTTCTCTGAGGATCTTCCCAACCCAGGGATTGAACCCAGGTCTCTTGCATTGCAGGCAGATTCTTTACCAGCTGAGCCACCAGGGAAGCCCAAGAATTCTGGAGTGGGTAGCCTATCCCTTCTCCAGAGGATCTTCCTGACTCGGGAATTGAACCAGGGTCTCCTGCTTTGCAGGCGGATTCTTGACTTGCTAAGCTACCAGATCAATGCATCTTGAACTCAAAGTGTTCACCACCCACTGCCTAACCCTGCTTGCCCTCTTCCATTCTTACCAACTGAGCCCCCAGCCCTCATCCAATCAGTGATCAAGCCTGACTGGCTTCCTCTCAGCTCTCAGCACAGTCCCTGGCTCGCCGTAGATGCTCAGCAAACACAGTCTAGATAAATGGATGGGCAGTCTTTCCCTTTTTTGCATTCCCTCTGTTCTGACCTCCATCATCTCCTGCCAGGTCTCCCTGACCCCTTCACGCTCTTTCCAGTGTGACACCTCCCCCTGGCTCCTCACTGGTCCCTCTATTCAAGCCATGCTCCCAGTGTAACACACAAGGTGCTGAGTTACTGGCCTTGTTCAGTCTTACCAAACATCTAAACTGCTAGTACTTCCCAGAATCTCAAAGGTTGGATCTAGCCTCCAGGTAGTTACTCATGCTATTCCCTCTTGCCTGGACTCTTCTTCCTTACCTCCAGTCCAATGGGCCTGGCATCCTCTACTTGACCCTTCCCCAAGACTCAGTTCAGTCCCAAACTCCTCCTGGAAACTTTTGAGATCTCTCACCCACCTCCACGGCCTCAATTTACAAAACTACTCAGGCACCAGTGGGATTTCAGTGCCATTATGAATATGCATGAACATGAATGCATGAATATGCATGCTCCTCGTGAGCCCTTGAGTCCCCTGAGGTCTGAGACTGCGACTGGCATTTCCGTATCATCAGTCCTAGCAAAGGCATGGCCCAGAAAAAGTTCTTAGTAAAATTTTTAGTAAATGCAACAATGAAGGCAGGAAGGAATTAAGACATATGGGATCTTGTCCTTCCCTTGCTCAACAACTTTCAGTGGCTCCCCAGTTCTCCTCTATAAAGGCCAGGCACCCAGCCTAGTCTTCAAGTCTTCAAGCCTTACAGGCAGTGACTCTGATCACACACCCCGGTGAGGGGCGGGAAAGGGGGATGGGGGGAACGGGCAGAAACAGAACTGGATCTCCCAGGTCTGTCTTCCCTAAACAGCCCCAGTCTCCAAGCATTTGCCTGTGCATTTCCTGCTCCCTGTACATCCTCTTGACTCATCCCCATTTGTGCCTATGGGAAGCCAGGCTTCAGGGATGCAGAGGCACCTGAAGTAGGGAAGCCAACTACTGTCACATTGCCCAGATCCCACAGCAAAAGACAGTGAGCAGGAGGCCTTGGGTCCAGGGTGAATCTTGCCATTTACTATGAGGACATTGCTTCACCTCTTGCAATAAAATGGAGAATAACACTTGCCATGTAGGGTTGCTGGAAGGTTAGACATGTTGTGGTTTAAAGATTCTGGCACACAGTAGGTGTTCAATAAACAGCAGCTCTTCCAGGCCTGGTGGGAGCTTTTCTGCCCGAGAAAAGGCTGGGGGAGCAGACCTAGAGCTCCCCCCAGTCTGCAGACCCAACCTCTCTCTTCCCTGCTCTCCTTCACCCCCGACAGCGCCTGCAGCCAGCGACTGATGCTGCCGTGAACAGAATGACAATGAGGCCAAGGCCTAAGCAAGCCCATCTGGGAACTCAAGGCTCAAGGATGAAGACGAGGCAGGGACAGGTAGGGGTAGGAGAGGAGCAGCCAGTGGGGAAGGAGTTCTGGATGAAAGTGGGGCAGAGGCTGCATAGGAGAGGGCAGAGCAGAGCAGAGCAGAGCAGAGCAGGGCAGGGCAGGGCAGGGGCTGCCAGAAGCGCAGGATGGGGCTGGGATGAGGCAGGCCTGGAACAGGAACCAGAATGGCTGGAGCAGAGGTTGGGCTCACTGGAGAGAAGAGGCTGGAACAGGGATCCAAACAAAAATCACACCACGCCCATGGGGCAGACTGTGAGAGAGTCAGGGGTCCTCCCAGGTCAAGAGTGAGAAGAAAGCAGTTTGAGAAAGAGTTGGAGGAAAAAAGGAATCTAAGAGGGGAGTGTGGGCAGGGAGAGGACAGGAGGAAGCCACCAACACTTGAGTCCTGGGGATAGCCCCACTTGTGCCAACTTCCTCCCTTGCCAAGTGGGGCCAGTGCAGCCAGAGAGGGCCAAGGACTCATCTAACCACCACTTCCCCCCACCAAAAGAGGAAGCTGAATAGAGATCAGCTTATCTCCAGACTCAAAGAGGAGGCAGAGGGAGTGGGTGGGGCTGAAATAGCGGGCAGGTGGGACCAGCACAGACTTCTGGGGCTAACAAACCAAAGAGACCACGGCCTTCCATCTCAGCTAATGCAAGCCCACATCACAGAAGGCTGGTCCGATTCCTGCCACCTGCCCTGCTCATCCCACCTCTCCACTTTTGCTTAAGTCAGTGCTCCCCCAAACCCCTGCCCCAGGGGTGCCTTTATCTCCTCCACTCCAAACACTTCATTTCCTCTAGTCTCAACTCACCATCCCCTCTCCACGTACCTTGACTCCTCAGGCCCTCAGACAGTGCAGCCCTGATCTCCCTCAACAATGCCTTTCTCTCCCTCATCCTCAGGACTTGATGCTACTGGGGTTACATTCTGGTGATCCATATGGGGCACATTGGTCCCCCATAAATGTGCTTTAGTCCTCACAAATAGTTTGAGATTCTTCCTGGCCAGGTTCAAGTCCCAGCAGCTTCATTTTCTAATTTAATTTTGTATTTTGTATTGGAAGCATAATTGATTACAATGTTGTGTTAGCTTTAGGTGTACAGCAAAGTGATCCAGTTATGCACGTGTGCTCAGTTGCTCAGTCGTGTCTGACTCTTTGTGACCCCATGGACTATAGCCCTCCAGACTCCTCTGTCCATGGAATTTTTCAGTAAAGAATAATGGAGCAGATTGCCATTTCCTTCTCCAGTGGATCTTCCCGACCCAGGGATCAAACCCCTGTCTCCTGCATTGGCAGGTGGATTCTTTACCATTGTGCCGCCTGGGAAGCGCTGGATATGCATATATCCATTCTTTTTCAGATTCTTTTCCCATATAGTTATTACAGAATATTGAGTAGAGTTCTCTGTGCTATACAGTATGTCCTTGTTGATTATCTATTTTAGATGTAGTAGTATATATATGTTAACCTCAAACTCCTAGTTTATCCCTACCCTCCACACTTTCCCTTTGCTAACCATAAGCTTGTTTTCTAAGTCTGTGAGTCTGTTTTGAAAATAAGTTCACTTGCATCATTTCTTTAGACTCTACATATAAGTGATATCATATTTTATTTGTCCAGCAGCTTCATTTTTGTATAGTAGCTGCTTCATAAGTGCCAGCCCCTCCCCCTTCTCCCAGCCCATGGATAGCTCAGGACACACACACCCACACACAGCATGTGACCAGTAGTAGCTCCTGGACTGAGCCTAGGTGCCCTTCTGTTCCCAGTGGGTGTCTCCCCTGCCTTGGCTTCTCAGCCCAAGCCTAAACTGTCCAGCTTGGGAGAGAGGCCCATTGCTCATTCCCCTTGAGTTTCTGCAGCTCGGGCAATCAATCGGTCGCCATAGCAACCAGCGCTCCAATCAGAAGCAGACATTTCACTGGCTCAGCTAGAACCACCCACCCTCTCACCCACTCAGGCCAGGCTGTGCAGGTCCCTTACCTAGGACTATCTGGGCTCTGGCACAGTGTGGTGACACCTGCCAGCATCCTCAAGACCCTGGGATCTCCAAAGAAAGTGCACTTTCTTGGGGGGAGGGGGGAGTGACAGAATGACCACTCCATCTGACCTCTTGATTTTCACACGCCTGGTTCCCATATGTTACTGCTCTCAGTGCTCAGAAGAGGCCTGAGAGGTAGGCATCGTTAGCACCCTGGGCAGATAGGAAAGCTGAGCCCAACTAGAGAGATAGTGGTGAAACTGGGTATATATTCCCTCCTTAAGACCCTACCTTCAACCCTCTCCTTCCTGGCCAGAATGTGAGTAGGAAAGGGGAAAACAGAGAAACTCTTGGCCCCACTACAGGTAGCACCTGCCTTCCCACTAAATCTGTGCCGGATACTTCCAGTGCCCACTAGCACCAGGCCCACCAGGGATCATTAGCCAAGACCTATGGGCTTGCCCACCCACACTCAGGTGTGGCCTCCAGCCCCGATCACCCACCTTTCCCACGGTGCCAGCCAGATGGGACAGAGCCCAGACTCTGAGCCAGAAAGGCCCACGTTTGACAACTGACCCCTTGTTGGTGAGCCTAAGCGAGCCAGGTAACCTCTCTGAGCCTCAGTCCCTCTGTTGGGAAAGTATAAATAACTATCCCTGTCTTACAGGGGAGTGGTGGAGTCAAATGAAGCGTGTAGAGACCTCAGCACAGAGCCTGGTATGTGGCTTGTACTCAGTGAGTGGAGAGAAGCCCCTCTCTCCATCCCCATTGCCCCTCTCAGTGCCCAAAACCATCCCTTGGAGCTAACCTAGGGCTCCTCCAGGACACCCTCACTAGGAGGAGGCAGGAGGCAACTGCTGTCATTATTAATAACCAGCCCAGGAAAATGTAAGTTACAGAGGAGATTTAGAAAAGGCAGAGCAAATGCAATCAGAAAGAGGCAGGATTCAAACTTAGGTCTGTCCAGTTGAGACCTGAGCCCTCTCTTCTGCAGCCCAGGCTCTCCTGGTCAGTGCAGCTGCAGCCAGACCCCAGCACCCTGTGCCCCTGCTGCCCAGCTCTCCCCAGTATTCAAAACTGATTGAGGACCCCCTGTATGCTTGGCTCACTAGGTACCCACCATGATTCACAGGGCTACAGAAGCGAAGTCAAGAGGATGCTGAGATGCACTGGGGGATCCAACCTGTTTTAGGGTGATGGGGAAGATTTCTGGGAGTAGCACCACACAGGTTGCTCCTGCTACCCACTGTTTGGAGTTTTTGCCCCCCTGCCTAGAAGTCCCCCATTACTGTGCTTTCTCTTCCAGGACCCAAAAGGTGCTGCCCAGAGAGCCATCTGGTCCACCATCACAAGCCCAGCCGCAAGGGTCAGTTGTCTCAGCCCCACCCAACCTGACTCCAGCTTCCTTCTCCATCCTGCCAGTTGGACTTCAAACCCAAGGTTGTCTCTTGTCCCCTTTCCTGAGCACCTACTATGTGCAGACACTGCAATCAGCATATTTACAAATATTAGCCCAGCCACCCTGCTGGGCTGTCGCCCGCTTGAAGAAGAGGAAATGGAGACAAAGAGCGGTAAAGTGGATTTCTCAGGGTCACACAGCTGACATAGTCCTGAACCAGGATTTGAACTCAGGTCTGTGAGACTTCAAAGGTCTATACATCAGTGCAAATAGCTGAAAGCAGACACCAGGACCCCACCTTTTGGATCTGCCTCTTTCCCCTGCTCTCCTTTCTAAAGACTCCTGTAGGACAGGATGGAGCAACTTCATTCAAGTTATCATATTTCTGCTTCCCTCTTTCCTCCTCCAGAAAACAAACTGATTCATCAAATTACACCTTTAATCTGTCCTGGGGAAGGTGAGGGATGAGACTCATCCTCCCCAGGAGGAAGCATGGCTGATTGTCAGCCCACCCATGCATGTGCTGGGAATGTTTCCCCAGGCTCTACCCTCCCATGATTAAACACTAATTGCCACCATGCTCTCAAATTGAGGACTTTAATTTCCTGCAATGAAAAGTACATTTCAATCAGTTCCTCTCTCAAACCATCCCTCCTAAGAGAAGCCAGGACCAGAACACAGGCTCCTCAAGGCCACAGACAGATGAACCTACTTCCTATATGCCTGTCTTCCCCTTCCCCACCAACACCACATCTGTCCTTCCCAGGTATCACCCAAGCTCGAGTGCATGCTAAGTCACCTCAGTCATGTCCGACTTTTTGCGACCCCATGGACTGTACCCTACCAGGCTCCTCTGTTCATGGGATTCTCCAGGCAAGAATACTGGAGTGGGTTGCCATGCCCTCCTCTAGAGGATCTTCCTGACCCAGGGATCGAACCTGTACCTCTTATGTCTCTTCCATTGGCAAGTGGATTCTTTACCACTAGCATCACCCAGGTACCACCCAAGAGAGTCACACAATTGTCGGTTCAAAAAAGTGAGGCAGGGCCCCCAGCACTGAGGTCAGAACCAGATGACAGGGGCAAAGGAACATCAGCCACAGGCAGGGTGGCAGTTGCTCCCTCCACTCTCACTCCCCCTTAGATGCTTCAACTCAGCCCAAGAGAATGGAATGAAGGCTGGACAGGGGCCCCAGTGGAAGAAGAGACTGGGAGGAGGGCAGAAGACCGCCCTTCTCTGGGTCTCAGGGTCTTCATCTGTCCCAGACAGACTGGGGAGGGGCTGAATCAAGAGCTAGAAGGCTCTTTGGTCTGTGCCTTCTAGGGACCAGGACTCAGCTTGGTGCAAATTCACTCACACGGATCCTGAGGTACTGGCACACCAGGTCTGGAAAGGGGTCCAGGAGCTGACATTTTTTTTAAAAAAGTTCTTCAAAAGACGCTAATACGCTGCTAGAGGATTTCAGTTCAGTTCAGTCGCTCAGTCGTGTCCGACTCTTTGCGACCCCATGAATCGCAGCACGCCAGGCCTCCCTGTCCATCACCAACTCCCGGAGTCTACCCAAACCCATGTCCATCGAGTCAGTGATGCCATCCAACCATCTCATCCTCTGTCGTCCCCTTCTCCTCCTACCCCCAATCCTTCCCAGCATCAGGGTCTTTTCCAATGAGTCAACTCTTCACATGAGGTGGCCGAAGTATTGGAGTTTCAGCCTCAACATCACTCCTTCCAATGAACACCCAGGACTGATCTCCTTTAGGATGAAATGGTTGGATCTTCTTGCAGTCCAATGGACTCTTAAGCGTCTTCTCCAACACCACAGTTCAAAAGCATCAATTCTTCGGGGCTCAGCTTTCTTCACCGTCCAACTCTCACATCCATACATGACTACTGGAAAAACCATAGCCTTGACTAGATGCACCTCTGGTGCCAAAGTAATGTCTCTGCTTTTAAATATGCTATCTAGGTTGGTCATAACTTTCCTTCCAAGGAGTAAGCGTCTTTTAATTTCATGGCTGCAATCACCATCTACAGTGATTTTGGAGCACCAAAAAATAAAGTCTGACACTGTTTCCACTGTTTCCCCATCTATTTCCCATGAAGTGATGGGACCAGATGCCATGATCTTAGTTTTCTGAACGTTGAGCTTTAAGGCAACTTTTTCACTCTCCTCTTTCACTTTTATCAAGAGGCTCTTTAGTTCTTCCTCGCTTTCTGCCATAAGGGTGGTGTCATCTGCATATCTGAGGTTATTGATATTTCTCCCGGCAATCTTGATTCCAGCTTGTGCTTCTTCCAGCCCAGAGATTCTCATGATGTACTCTGCATATAAGTTAAATAAGCAGGGTGACAATATACAGCCTTGACGTACTCCTTTTTCTATTTGGGACCAGTATGTTGTTCCATGTCCAGTTCTAACTGTTGCTTCCTGACCTACATACAGATTTCTCAAGAGACAGGTCAGATGGTCTGGTAGTCCCATCTCTTTAAGAATTTTCCACAGTTTATTGTGATCCACACAGTCAAAGGCTTTGGCATGGTCAATAAAGCAGAAATAGATGTTTTTCTGGAACTCTCTTGCTTTTTCGATGATCCAGCAGATGTTGGCAATTTGATCTCTGGTTCCTCTGCCTTTTCTAAAACCAGCTTGAATATCTGGAAGTTCATGGTTCACATATTGCTGAAGCCTGGCTTGGAGAATTTTGAGCGTTACTTTACTAGCGTGTGAGATGAGTGCAATTGTGCGGTAGTTTGAGCATTCTTTGGCATTTCCTTTCTTAGGGATTGGAATGAAAACTGACCTTTTCCAGTCCTGTGGCCACTGCTGAGTTTTCCAGATTTGCTTGCATATTGAGTGCAGCACTTTCACAGCATCATCTTTCAGGATTTGAAATAGCTCAACTAGAATTCCATTACCTCCACTAGCTTTGTTCGTAGTGATGCTTTCTAAGGCCCACTTGACTTCACATTCCAGGATGTCTGGCTCTAGGTGAGTGATCACACCTTAGTGATTATCTGGGTCGTGAAGATCTTTTTTGTACAGTTCTTCTGTGTATTCTTGCCACCTCTTAAGAATGATGGGATGGAGCCAAAGCAAAAACAATACCCAGCTGTGGATGTGACTGGTGATAGAAGCAAAGTCCGATGCTGTAAAGAGCAATATTGTATAGGAACCTGGAATGTTAGGTCCATGACTCAAGGCAAATTGGAAGTGGTCAAACAGGAGATGGCAAGAGTGAATGTCGACATTCTAGGAATCAGCGAACTAAGATGGACTGGAATGGGTGAATTTAACTCAGTTGACCATTATATCTACTACTGTGGGCAGGAATTTGTTAGAAGAAATGGAGTAGCTATCATGGTCAACAAAAGAGTATGAAATGCAGTACTTGGATGCAATCTCAAAAACGACAGAATGATCTCTGTTCGTTTCCAAGGCAAACCATTCAATATCATGTTAATCCAAGTCTATGCCCCGACCAGTAATACTGAAGAAGTTGAAGTTGAACTGTTCTATGAAGACCTACAAGACCTTTTAGAACTAACACCCAAAAAAGATGTCCTTTTCATTATAGGGGACTGAAATGCAAAAGTAGGAAGTCAAGAAACACCTGGCGTAACGGGTAAATTTGGCCTCAGAGTACAGAATGAAGCAGGGCAAAGGCTAATAGAGTTTTGCCGAGAGAACGCACTGGTCATAGCAAACACCCTCTTCCAACAACACAAGAGAAGACTCTACACATGGACATCACCAGATGGTCAACAACGAAATCAGACTGATTATATTCTTTGCAGCCAAAGATGGAGAAGCTCTACACAGTCAGCAAAAACAAGACCGGGTGCGGACTGTGGCTCAGATCAAGAACTCCTTATTGCCAAATTCAGACTTAAATTGAAGAAAGTAGGGAAAACCACTAGACCATTCAGGTATGACTAAATCAAATCCCTTATGATTATACAGTGGAAGTGACAAATAGATTTAAGGGACTAGATTTGATAGACAGAGTGCCTGATGAACTATGGACAGAGGTTTGTGACATTGTACAGGAGACATGGATCAAGACCATCTCCATGGAAAAGAGATGCAAAAAAAGCAAAATGGCTGTCTGAGGAGGCCTTACAAATAGCTGTGAAAAGAAGAGAAGCAAAAAGCAAAGGTGAAAAGGAAAGATATTCCCATCTGAATGAAGAGTTCCGAAGAATAGCAAGGAGAGATAAGAAAGCCTTCCTCAGAGATCAATGCAAAGAAATAGAGGAAAACAACAGAATGGGAAAGACTAGAGATCTCTTCAAGAAAATTAGAGATACCAAGGGAACATTTCATGCTGGAGGATTTGGGTACTGCCAACTGAGGGTAGTCCAGCCCGTTCAGTTGACAGGTGTGAATGTGGGCCCAGAAAGGATGAGTGTCTAGCTCATTGTCACACAGCAAACTAGAGAATTAGACCAGATGACCTAATAACTCTTCCAGTTTAAACACTTCAAATAAAGTGGCAAAGACAGAGTAAAGGGGGCTCAGGTGTGGCACCCACTGCCAGGGAGAGGAAGGGTTGCAGGGGGGTCCAGGGCTGAGAACCCTCAAATTTCCACTTGGAACCACATACTTTCCCCAGTGTTGGTTGTGATCCTGAGCAAGTCACTCATCCATCCCTAAATGTAGAGGGTGCTGGGGATTCACATGAGGTCTCTCCAAAGTGCATTCTGGCTCCAGGGTCCTCCAGTCAGGCCAGCTGGAGTCATCATCACCACCATCATGGGCATCACCACCAATCATGGTCATCAACCTGGCAGACATGTATTGAGCATTCCGAGTCCAAGCGCTGAGCTAAGCAATCTGCATGGCATGGAGTTGTCTATCCTTCCCACCATCCTAAGAGGTGCTCTCTTATTCTCCACCCTCTCCTTGCCCCCGTCAACCCTTAGAGAGTAGCAAAGTGAGACTCAGGGAGGGGTCTTTCACAGCAGAGCAAGCAGGGAGAATCGGTCCCGTCGGGATTCGAACCCAGTGCCAGTTAGTGGCGTCAGCGCTTCAGGCAGGGCAAGGAAGACCGGGGGTGGGGGGGTGGGCAGCGCGCACCCCGGGCCCCAGAGTTCATTAGCCGGGCGCCATGCGGGCCTTCGTTCAAGCTCAGCTTCGTGGAGGATGCCCGCTGCGGCCCCGCCCAGGGGCTCCCGGCACCCAGGGCGGGAGAACAGCTGGGAGGGGAGCGCGGGGTGGGAAGTGGAGCAGGGTCCCCAATCCTCGGGGACCGCCCCTCCAACAAGCCGGGGAGGGGTCGGGAAGAGCGCAAGTGCACTGAGGGAAGAGGAGGGGGGTCCTTCAAATTGGGGGGCAATGCCAACAACAGAGAGAAACCCTGGAACGTCCACTTTCCCCCAACCCCTTTCACTCGTTCCCGCAGCCACCCACCCACCCACGCCACACACCCACGCCACACACCCATTTTACAGGTGGTTCGCCCGAGGTCGCGAGCGGGAACGAAGTTGCTCTCCACCCCATCTCCAGACCTGATCGAGAGCCTAGGGATGAAGGGAGGGGGCGAGGATCTGACCCGCACTTAGAAGAGGGTTTGGAAGGGGCGTGGGAGGACATGCAGGAAGGCGCCCGCACCCGCCAGAGCGGAAGCGGCAGGAAACCGAGCCCCTCGGGCCGCTGCGCAGCCGCCGCTCCCTCTCCCGCCCCGGCTCGCCTCCGTCAGCCTCCCCCTTCCTGGAGCGCTCCCCTCCTCCTCCAGACGCTCTTTCCGGAAACATGTCCTCTCCCTGCCCCCATCCCCACCCGTCTGGTTTACCGCAGTCTCGACCCACTTCTGCGTCCTGCTGTGTGACCCTAGATGGGTGTCTTAAGCCCTCTGAGCTTTAGTGGTGTCCTCCGTTATAGATTTAAGTAGAAAAAAAAAAAATCAGAAGACCCCAGTGATGAAATGCCATCCTTTAATGGGTTAAAAAGGGGAAAATGTCCATGTTTGCTTATCTCTGGACGGACACCCTGGGAGGAAGGCGAAGTCTTCCTGGGAGGAAGCCGGCATAGCTGGCTGTCTGCCTCCAGGGACAGGAGCCAGGCCTTCTGAGGAAAGGGACGAAAACACAGAGACCCGGCATTGCACACATGCATCTTTTAAATATTGATATATAAATGCATTAGCAATTCCAATGAATAGGTTAAATAAAAGGCAAACATTTACAAAATTGAACTTTAGAAATAATACTGGTACCCGGAGGTGTTGTGAGATGTGTATGTGTGAAGCAGACAGACACGCGGAAATTTCAATGAACCGTCTCTATTTTGGTTGTCACTGCCGGCTCACTAGCCCTCTCCTTCTCTCAATTTTTCTGTTCTTTTCTCCCCCACCTTCTCCTGGCCTCCCCCTACTCCTCTTCTTCTCCCCCCAAGCCTTTCCGGTGCAAAGCACCTTGCTGCACACCCCCAGCTTATCTCAGCTAAGCGCCAGGGACGTTTGACAGTGGAGCCAGAGGGCGAGATAGGGGGCAGAGAACCCTCCCACCAGCCCGTCGTTGCAGCATCATGGGGACCCCTCGGGCTGCATACTACGGAGCCTGGGACCCCTCGCACTCCCTCTTCTCATAGGCTCCTCCTCTCCTCCCCTCCCCAGCCTCCTCCAGCTCTCCTCTTGGCAATACAGGCAAGACTGTATCCAGAAATGGCAACAAGTAATCAGCAGGTGGGCCCAGTCTGAGGTGTGCCAGTGTGGCCTCAACCCACAGCAGGGTGAGGCTGGTCCAGGAACTAGGAACCTTCCCAGAATCCCAGGAGCAGCAACTCCTAGAGCTCCACCACAGGGGGCAAGGGAGAAGGGATCACCCTCGAAGCCCCAGGAAGGCAGGGTGGGGATGGCTGGGGACCCCTAGAAAGACCTTCCTCCCTAGTCTCCCTGTCTCCAGCCTCGCTCTCTCCAAGCTACCTCCTACAGTGCAGGTCTATCCCTTTCACAGATGAAGAGACTGTGGCTCAGAGAGGTTAAGAGACTTGTTCAAGATCACATAAGCTGTGTTTCCTGGGCTCCCATCACAGTTGGCTTCCAGTTGGATTTGGCCAATGGCTGGGAGCCTGGAGGATGGGAGGAAGGAAGAAGTCTGGGTCTTTCTGCCTCCCTGTCTGCCTTAGGCATGGCTGTGTCTCCTCCAAGGCTCCAGCTCCTGCTGGAAATGCTCAGCCTCATCCTAAGGTCCTTGTCGTCATTGTTCAGTTGCTAAGTTGTGTCTAACTCTTTGCAACTCCATGGACTGCAGAACACCAGGCTTCCCTGTCCTTCACTGTCTCCTGGAGTTTGCTCAAATTCATGTACATTGAATCAGTGATGCCATCCAATCCCCTTCTCCTCCTGCCCTCAATCTTTTTCAACATCAAGGTCTTTTCCAATGAGTTGACTTCTCATCAGGTGGCCAAAGTATTGGAGCTTCAGCATCAGTCCTTCCAAATGAGTATTCAGGGCTGATTTCCTTTAGGATTGACTGATTTGATCTCCTTGCAGTCCATGGGACTCTGAAGAGTCTTCTCCAGCGCCACAATGGAAAGTGTCAATTCTTGGATGCTCAGCCTTCTTTATGGTGTAACTCTCACATCCATACATGCCCTTAAACTGCAGTACTTCTACCCCTCCTGTGTCCCCCTGGCTTAGGGGAATCTCTTCTTGTCATCCTCTAACTCTCCTAGTCACCCTGTGTAAGCAGCCCCCTATGATGGGTCCTGTGTGTCTAGACCCCAACCCCATTGCCCACACTCTCTCTCTCTATGGTTGCTGCTACGTCACCTCATGTAGGCTCCCCAGTCTCTCATCAGGTGCCTCTGGGCCCTTTCACATGCTATTGCCTCTGCCTAGGACAGTCTTCCTGAAGCTCTTTGCCTCGCTGGTCCACCCATCCCTCTGCTTAGCATTTGCTTAAGGAAGCCCCCTCCACCTCCCAGTCTTGCTTCTTTTTCTCTCACAAGGCCCCATCTTCTCCTTCAAAGCCCTGGATGCTGCCTGTGGTTACACATCATCTAATTGTTTGCTAAATGTTGCGTTTAGCCCCTGGACCACAGGCTCAGGAACTCCTAGTGAGAAGGCATGTTTGCCTTTTCACACTGTGGCCATGGCCCCAGTGTCTGTTACTGTTCCTGGGCATAGCCATCCTCAGTCAGTAATTGCTGAATGAATGAATGAATAAATCTATGAAAGGGTCAGTGTACAGTAGGATTTGCAGACGGACACAGGGGCCAGGCCAGATCACCAAAGGCTTTAAGTGTTAGACTACACTAAGAAGGTGAGGAAAATCTTTCTACCTCCTCTTTTTCTCATCAGATGCCTGACTTGGCCGATGTCCCCAAGCTCACATAAGAGCACAGTAAATGTGTTTCCCAATTCTTAAAAGCTCTCCAGCCACCCTGACCCTTTCTAAGCACATACATACTGAGCGTGGGAGGCCCGAGAGGGAGGCATGGGGGACTGCGTCAGGCAGTGTGGGTCACCCAGAGCCCAGAGCCCTGATCAGTCTCTTCTCTGCTTAGAGCGGCCCCTCAGGCCATGTTGCTCTGCGAGCTTGTCCCTTTCTTTACCCTGAGAGCCCCAGGGAGGGGTGATGTCAGCACAGCCCAAGGCAACCCACAGGGTCTGATCACCGGGTCAGTCTCAGGGAAAAGAGACATTGAGGCCTGAAAAGAGACATGGCATGATCCCCATGACCCCTGGGAGTGATCTAGCCCCTGGCCCCTCCTGAGGAGAACTGGGTAGCTTCCCTAACTGTGTGAGCACTGTACTTGGAGCCACTCAACCCAGGGATCCTTAGCCCCTCAGGGCCTCAGACCTCATAGTGTCTCTTCCTCCATGAAATGGGGGCATGCCAGGTGAACTGGGACACTGCCAGGGCTGTGAGGGAAAAGAAAAGAGGTGGCAGAGAGGACACGGGGTAGACCCGGCCTGGGAAGTCCCATGGTCTCCCTGTGCTTCGGTTTTCTCTTTTGTTAAAAGAGGCCACCTGATTACGCCAAGTGAAATAAATCAGACCCCAAAGGATAAATGTTGTCTAGTTCCACTTATATGAAGTATCTCAAATAGGTGAATTCATACAGAAAGAAAGTGGACGGTGGTTACCAGGGTCTAGGGAAGAGAAGGAGAATGGGGAGGTATGTCTAATGGGTAGAATTTCTGTTTGGAAAGTGAGAAAGTTGTGAGGATGGATGCTGGTGATGGCTGTGTAGCATTGTGAATGTGCTTAGTACCAGAGAACTGTACACTTTAACAAGGTTAATATGGTAAGTTTTATGTTACATCTTTCTATCACATTTTTTAAAAAATACAAAACAAAGAAAGTGATCAGCCCTTACCCCACAGGGCTGGCTGGGCCCCTGCTGGGAAAGGGCGTGGGATCTGAGTTCTGAGGGGCTGTCTACCTCTCCTCTGCCTTCCTCCTCAGGCCTGAGGTAGGCAGGCCCTGAGTTCAGGGCAGGTGGAGAGCAGGAGTCTGGGGACCCAGGGATAAGCCAAGGAGATCCCGGGTGTTCTACCAGCCAAGCCCATCACCATGGTGTGTCCTTGTTGTCTGTACCTCCATTTGCAACTCGGCAAAACTCTGTCCCTTTCCCAGGGAGGCAGGGCATGGGTCATTAGGCCCATTTTCCAGGAGAGAAGACTGAGGCCTCAACAGACTCAGAGACCCCACACACACACAGTCCAACAACCTGGGCTAGGGTCGGTGGAACCTTCAACCTGACTCCAGAGCCTACCCAGCCTGGTACCCAGGAGCTCTTCTGAAACAGGCACTGCCTGGTATATATCCTGCCCAGACCAGGCCCCCCCCCCATGTCTAAGTGCCCACCTTAGTCAGCAAATGCCTCCAGAGTCTCCCCCCCTTCCCTTCTACTGCAGCCCACTCTGGGAATATCCTCACAGTTTAGAAACAGGCAAAGGAAGCTCTGAAAAGAGCCAAATAGCCCCGTGAGAAACTGCTATTAACCTCCTGGGAGGCTCCAGGGGAGAAACAGCAGGAGTAGGGCACTTGTCCAGCCTCCCCCGCTATGGTGGAGAGACGGAGAGAGGCGGGTGTCAGTGTCAGGTGGCGGGTAGGCGGCGAGGCGCTTGGAGTCCAGTGAATTCTACCCCAGATCCCATCACCGTCTGGCGGCTACCGCAGAGTGAGCACCTGCTGAATGCTCAGGGACTTCTGTAGGAACGGTGAGCCTGGAGAGGCCGGCACCAGGGGTATTAACCCCATTGTATAGATGAGAAAAGTGAGGCCCATGCAAGGCCATGGATAGATGGGCCTGGTGCCACAAAGGTCATACAGCTGAAAAACGCCTGAGCTTGGGCTGGGGCTGGGAAAAGCACATCCCTCTGAGGCTGAAATCTGAGAGAGATAAGGGCAGATGGAGAGAGAGAAAGAGGGAGGAAAAGAGGGAGGAGGGAGGGACAGAGAGAAATGGAGAGATGGGGAAAAGGTCAAGCAAGAAGTGTCGTGAGGAGAGAAGTCCACTGTCCTCACCAGCAGCCCTGGGAGCAGCCATATAAATGGAAATTAGGTGCTGAATGGAGGTGGAGGACTTGAGTTGGCCAAGCCTGCCTCTGAGGGCTCTAACCTGGGGAAGCCCAGGAGCTGAAGGGGGCTCAGTGCCTGCCTCACCCCTGCTGTCCACTTTGGTCTATAAAATAGACCAGTGATGGAGAGCTCCTCCTGCAGAACGAGAAAGAGGCACAAGTGAGACCATTTATGGGAATTGCCCCTAGACAGACAGCTGCTGTGATCCTCTTCCTGCTTGGGCTCTATTTCCCCCAGACCTCCGCTCAGAGTCAGACTGGGTCACTTACCACTTGTGTCACCCTTTGGGGATCGCCAAGATAATCCAATCTGATATGTATTGAGTGGGTACCTCTCCCCAGCCTCCCTCCCCCTGACCCACTTGCTCCATGAACTCCCCAACCCCCATCCCATCCCCAGAGGATTTGGACTTGGGTCCTCGGAGGCCTTCCCAGGAAGGTCCCAAACCTGAAAGGGTACAGAGAAGTCAGAGCAGTCAGACAAAATAGAGCTTTCTTCACACCTGTTTCTCTCCCCTGCTCCAAAACCTTCTGTGGCCCCTCATTGTCCTCCAAGTGAGCCTTCCTTCTCTGGGTTTTCAGGCCCTTCAGAACAGGAGCCCACCTCCTTTCTGTGTTGATCTCCCACCATCACTTCCCTGGTTCTACCCTCCCTTCCAGCCAGGCCTGCCTCCCCCCTCCCCACCCTCAGAGCACACCCACCATGTCACCCTGGTTTATTTCAGCCATTCCAGCTGGAAGGGACCAGCCAGTGCAAAGGCTTCCGGTAACGATGAGACCTGCGCTCAGCATACTGTTCACTGTGGCCAGCCCCCGACTCCTCAATCCCACAGTCGCCCCTGATTTTTTTCCACCCTGCTCCTCTGAAATTCCATTGACATTTCTCTGGGGGCCTGGGAGCCTCTGGGTTTCACTGTTGATTTCTCACAAATGATTATCGGCGGCAGAACTTGTCATCTGCACAATGAAAGGAAAATGAACCTTTCATCAGAGCCAGCCTTGGGCCCCTGCAGGGGCTTTAAGAGCTGGAGTGAGGGGTGGGGGAGGGGAAGGAAAGCAAAGGGAGCCCCATCCTGGTCCATTTTAAGTCCCTCCTTGTTGGAGCAAGGGAATACTGAGAAATAGAAAGCTTGAGAGAATTGCCCAAGGTCCCACAGCAGCTAAGGGACAGTCTTGGGTAGGGAGGTTAGCTGTGCCCACTCAGCACCCCATTAATGTTGGCAAGATGGATCTCATGGGGTTCAAGTCACAAAAGCTGAAAGAAATATGGCAGATGGTCTGGTCCAAGGCCTCCTCTGTTTCACAGATGGGGAAATCGAGTCCCACAGAGGGGCAGGGACCTGCCAAAAACACACAGTGTGGCCCTGGCAGGGTGAGACTAGAACCAAGGGCTCCTGCCCTTGGGCCAGCCTCCTTCTTCCATCCAGGAATCCCCAGTGGGGAGGCCCTAGTGTCCCCAACCCAAAGGTCTGGATCACACATCCCCACCCCCTGGCTTCCCTCTCCCTCCTTCCATGAAACCCTGGGCTTTGTGATCCCAGCTCTGACCGGAGGGTTGCCAGACCAGCCATCTTCTCCAAGCCTCAGTTCCCCCAGGGAAACTGGGCACCACACCAGCCCATTTCTTGGCCTGCGGTGTGGACCTGGCACAGAGAGGTGCCCTCCTCCTCCCCCCAGGCCGCCCCCAGTCTGAGAATCCTGTCTGTCTCTCTCTCAGCCCCCGCGGCTCACTGTGTGTGCTTCCTGCCTCCTCCACCTCCACCTTGGCGGGCTTCCCTCCTGGCTGCTCACCCGCCTTGCCCCCTCCCAGTGCTCCCGCCGCTCAGCACTGTGAAGATGATCAAAACCCCAGCTGCCAGGCAGGGAGGGCGGGAGCGCGGCAGAGAGCAGCCTGGCTGGCACTTAGGATCTCGGCTCAGAAATCTCCGTGGTCCCCACCCACTCAGCCTCCCATCTCCAGCTCGAGTCCAACCTTCTTCTGCTCTCACCATCCCCCTTCCAAGTCCCCAGACCCCTCCAGGCCCCCGACTCTGTCAGTCCTCAGTCTCCTCCAGCCAGCCCCTAGCCCCTTCCCAAACTCCAAGACCCCTCCAGCTTGGCAGCCCCCCACCCTTTCTAGATCCCCATCCTCAGACCCCTCCAGCCCCTCAGCCCTCTCCAGACCCTTCCAGATGTCCCCAACCCTCTGCCCCCTAGCCATCCCATTCTCCTCTAGTCCCCCCGCCTCAGGCGTCTGATCCCTGGGCTCCCCCAAACAGAGGGGTGGGCAGAGCAGTGGGGAGGGGTCTAAAGGGTGGAGAGGCTGAGCACTGGTCACCCACCTATCTGGTAGACCAACAGAACCTGGAGGCTCTGAGAGCCACACTGGGCTCCTACGCTGAAGTGACACCAGCCAACCCCCGCTGCCCAGCCCTCAGGGCCTGACCTCAGTGATCTTGGCCTGAAGCGGCTTGAAGCAGGATTTAGGTTCCCACCCGAGATTGAAGTCAGGCCATGACATGCGAGTGCTCAGTCCTAGCCACTAGGCCTTGGCCTGTCAGCTGTGTAGAAATGAATTTTCACATAGAAATGGAAAGTAGTGAAGCAAGTAAAGTGTTTATTAGGAGGAGAAAGGGTACATGTGCAGAGACACCTGGGTGGGCTCAGAGAGACATGCCCTTGTGGTGGTTTGAATCGCTTACATGGGGCATTTCTTGTTTCCTTTGGCCAGTCATCTTGCTTGGCCTGGCTCTGAGTCTCTATCGGTACATCTCAGGGTCCTCCCATGGGTGCGTGGACATCTCTTAGCCAAGATGGATTCTAGTGAAGAGGTTTTTGGGTAGGTTGGCATCACTTGCTGTGAGGTGACGCCTCTTCCCTTTTGACCTCCAAGGAGCCTTTCTGGACATGTGTAGTTGGGAAGGTCTCCTTGACTTCAAGTGAGGAAAATGTGGTCTTTTATCTCTTATCAGGGCAAGGTTCAGCTTCTCCTCCTTCCTGCTATTTTGGAGAATCTGTCCACAGGGGACAAACTCTCACAACCTGGGGTCCATCTATCTCCTGCCTCAGGCCCACCACCCTCTCCCGACTCTGAGTGACAGACACCATACTGCCCTGGGCCCCCTGTACCGTGTCCACACCTACCTCCACCACCACCAGCAGTGCACACACTCAATCACAAACACACACACACGCACACACACATACCAGGGAGCTCTAAGCCCACCACAGAAGCCCCTGACACTCCCCACTCTCAGGGGCCAGGCAGACAGAGCACTGGGAGAGACATGGCCTGGTCACACACTAGGAAATTCTGCCTCAGAGCCCACCTCTGCAGCCACCTAACAGGCTGCCTTCGTCTCCTGGTCCTCCCCGCATTGCCTTTGCTGGTGACAGGGGAGGGGATAATGTGACAGTGGCCCTGACGATATTGCCACTCTGGCTCCTTTCCTGAAGACCCCTATGCACCCAGCCTCTAGGGGAAGCCCAAACTCCTTAGCATGGCCTTCACAGGTCCTCACACACTGGTCTCTTTCTCCTCTCCCTGCCCACACCGGTCCCCTCAGCCAGTGGGCACCCTGCCCTCCCTATCCTGCCACTCTCTCCAGCAGCACAACAGTGGGCAGTGAGGGGGCAAACCTGTGTGCAATGCCCAGCTTAGCCACTTCTTAGCTCTGCCTTAACTTCTCTGGGCCTCAGTTTCCTCACCTGTAAAGTGAGCAGTCATGGTACCCACCTCATCAGGTTATTGGGCACCTAGCACCGAGTAAGTGTTCAATCAGCAAGCCGTCATCACCACTCTGCCCCCACCTCCGTGTGCTCTGCCAGACACCCACCCTGCCAGATTTCCCTTCTCTGCCCACTGAGTACCACTCTCCCATCAGGACCTGGCCCAGGTGCATCTCCCCAGGGCTCTGGGCCTACCTCCACCTCAGCATTGCCCCCCCTCATCATTCACAGGGGTTCAGTGGGCCTGTTCCCTGCCTGTGCCCCCTTCAGACTGTGAGCCTCTTCCTAGTCATCCCCACTTTTCCCACCCTCTTCGCCTGTCTGTGAAGTTTCCTCTGCCAGGAACACCCTTTCTGCTCTTCCCGCCCCAACATCCTTATAAGCCACCTCCCCCAGGAAGCCCTCCCCATGCTCTCCATGGTGACCCTGGGTGGTGTACAGGCTTTAGATCCAGGATGATCTGGGTTCTCTGTCTATGAGACCTCAGGCAAGTTGCTCCTTCTCTCCAAGTCTGAGTTCCTTGTGTGTAAAATGGATTCATAAATGCCAACGGCACACAGTAGGTACTCAGCAAACCCTGAGGCACACACCTGTCCCCCTGAGGGGTCATCCCTGGACTCTTCTGTGACTGTCCATGGTACAAGGCCCCCCACCCCCACGCCTTTGACCCCCATACTGATCCCAGGTGCAGTGCTAAGCACTTCTCACCTGTTCTCACTGTTCTCACCTGAATCCTCTCTACTACCCTCTCACAAAACTCCACAAGCCACAGTTTGTCATTAAAACAGAATGATAATATGGACCAGAATTTATATGAGGGTGAAATGAAAACATGGCGGCCACCATTATTTCTGGGTTTGTTGTTGAAACCCATTTCCACCCTCAGAAGACCTCAGACTTGAGCATGAGGTGTACCCTTCCAACCAGGCCGCTTGCAAAGGGTTGCAGTGGAGGGGCTGGAGGAGCTGAGGTTGTCCCGGCTGAGGCTGGGGAGGAAAAAGCAAACTGGACCTTTGCGTCTAGGACAGCCAAGTCCAGGGACCGCCTTTCATGGGGGATGGGTGTGTGCTTCAGGGTTTGCTGAGTACCTACTGTGTCCCATTGGCATTCAGGCATCCATTTTACACACAAGGAACTCAGGCTCCCAGAGGCAGAGCAACTTGCCTGCGGTCTCACAGGCAGGGAGATAACCCAGATAACCAGTGGGGGCCAAAGCCCCCTCACCACCCCCTGCCTGTGGAAGCCCTGGTGACTGCTCCGACCCCACACTGTGGCCCCCCCCACCTTCCTCCTATTTCTCTTTGGGATTGAGTCTCCAAAAGTTCATTTTGAGACAAATCGATTTCCAAGCTGCTTGGAGATGCAATTGGGTTTTTCATTTTGAAGAAATGATGGTTAAGGAGAAGTTTAGACCCTTAATCACCGTGGAAGGCCATGGAAATAAAGAATTCCTCTCTCTTGGCCAGAGACAGTGGGGCCTGTATACCCAGCTGAGACAGCAGAAAAAAGGTGTGCATGGGAGGGCATGGGTATTGGACATGCACATGTGCACATCAGCACACATACAAACCACACACAGTCACACACACAACACACAAACATGCATACGTATGCACACCTACACACAATCCACACTCAGTGAACTGCCTGCACCCACCCCTCAGGAACCCCCAGCCACCTCCCTGCAAACCCCTCAGCAGGGCAGGGAGGGGCCATGGTCAGATCACCTCCATCCCGCAGCACTTCAGAGCATCCTGCTCTGGGACCAACCTCACTGTTGTTATTTCTGGGATGGACTGTCTTCCTTACCTCTTCCAGAGGTCCATTCCAGATCTGAAGCTGCAGGTATGCAAAATCGGACATCACCACCTCATTCATTAACATTCATGGGCTCCCTATTACCTGACTGAACAAAGATCACAACCATATCCATGGGCATAAAAACCCTCACCTCCTGGCACTGAAGCACAGGTGCTCTCGACATCACACATGCTCTTGATATCACATCTCCTCTAGCAGCCTCTGACCGACTAGGCAATTTCTGTGTCTGGGACTGCGGCTTCTATGTTGTGGATAAACACACTGAGCTCAGAGAGGCTGAGGGGTTCACCCAAGGTTGCACAGCTGGTAGGTGGCCGTACACACACACACACACACACACACACACACACACAGATACACACATGTTACTGGGCCTCCAACCTACATTATCATCCCATTCTTTGGCATCTGGAAGATTTCAAAGGTTTCTCTCTGAAGATGCATTGTGCCTGGAAAGGAGTACTATCTGATACTCTAAGGCCAGGGACCCCCAAATTCCTTAAACCTGGGACCAGGAGAAACCCTAAATTTCATCTAGTCCTACTCTTCTGATATTCAAACTCCCTTCACAATATCCTTGCCTAGGGCCATTGGGCCTGTACTAGCACCCTTCCAGGCCTGGGGAGCTCACTCCTACTGGCTCCCTCCCAGCTCCCATGAAGGTTGAGGATCCTCTCTTATGCTGAGCTGAATGCTGGCCGTCAGGACCTCTCCCACCTTGGGTCCTGGGTCTCTTCCCTGGGACTCCAAACCCTCTCCCTTTCTGGCTGTTGCCAGGCTCAGAGGACCTACAGTGGTTTCCCCCCGCCCCAAACACATATACACACTCACATATGTGAAGCAGGGGTTATCCCTTGAGGTGGACAGCCCCTGGAGGCACTGTGCAGAGAGAGGGGGATCCTGGGGGTGATAGACATAGGCCCCTGTTTTGAGGGTGGAAGGAATGAAGGGCTTCAGGAAATAAGAGGGGGGCACAGATGAGCACAAGGGCCCTGACTGAGGAGGCAGGAGCCTTCCTGGAGACTCCCAGCCCATGGTCTGGGCCTCTCTCATTAAGGACAGGTTGCCCCAGGGAGTGACACTCAGGGACCTTCCCTAGGCCCTCCCTCTGCCTGCAGCTCCCAGGTTCACTCATCAGCCAAGGGCACCTGGGGCGGGGACAGGGAGGGGATGCAAAGTCAGACACTTCGGGAGGTGAGGCCACGCTGGGGATGGGGAGAATCCCGGCCACTTGGTGGGACATGAAGTGATCGGGGGTGATCTGCCCTGTTCCTGGGACTTAAGGTGTCCACACCTCTTACATACTTACCCACTGGCTTACTTCCCTTTTGTTGTGCATTTCCTACATGCTGAGGGCTTTACACCATCAGTCAGTACTCAGGTATCTTTTTTTCTTAATTTATTTTTAGTTGCATCGGGTCTTTGTTGCTGCTAGGCTTTCTCTAGTTGCAGGGAGCTGGGACTACTCTACGTTGTGGTGCACAGGCTTCTTGTTGCAGTGGCTTCTCTTATTGCAGAGTACAGGCTCGAGGAGCACAGGCCTCATTAGCTGCAGATGGTGGGCTCTAGTGCGCGGACTCAATAGCTGTGATGCACGGGCTTAGCTGCTCCACGGCACGTGGAATCTTGCTGGACCAGGGATCCAACCTGTGTCCCCTGAATTGGCAGGCGGATTCTTATCCACTTCACTGCCAGAGAAGTCGCCCAGATATCTGTTGAGCACCTAGTGTGTGCCTGTGTGCCAGCCATTGGCCTGGGCTGGGTGGGTGACTCCGGTGGGCAGCCCTGGGTCTCTGGCTCCCCCACAGCAGTGTGATGGTCTCGAAAAGGCCAAACCCTGACCATTAAGGAAGTCTGGGTACAGGCCCCCAGCCCCCGCCACCCGGAGCTTGTGGGATCGGAGAAGAGTTACTTTGTCTCTTTGGGCCTCCTGGTGGGTGGAGCCAGGAGCTGTGGTTTGTGAGGGGCAGGCCCTGACCAGTGGATGGACAGGCAGCCCTGCTCTGGTCTCCCCCAGCGGGCCGGGCAGTAGAGAGGTGCCAGTGCACAAGGCATGGCCCTAGGGACCAGCCAGGCCGCTGGCCCAGATTCCCTGCACCTGCCCCAGTTTGACGGACCGGCCTATTTCTGCTCAAGGATGTTTGGAAGTTCTTGAGAAGCCTGTGGGGTCAGGATGGGGGGTGTGGAGGGCTCCCCACCTCCCCCCAGCTCCAGCCTCAACTCCATCTTAGACCCATACCCTGACTCCCCTGGCACCCACTCCTCCCTCTGTAGGAAGAAGCCCCTGTGGGTCCTGGGATTCAAGGGGCTGAAAGAGAGCCCCCAGCTCTGCCCACACTGAGGAGCATTTTGAAGCAGACCCAGGTCCCCTACTGCGCCGCTCCTCCCCTCCTTGTTGCCCTCCCCCTCCCCACCTCAGGTCTCTGGGCCCATCTGCCTTCCTTCCCTCAGATGGCACCCCAGCAGGGCTGAGCATGTGTGATAACAGAGCCCGCAGTCCTGTCATTAGCTCTAATTACCCCAATCAGCATCATGAGGGACGGAGGGCACAGCTCTGGCACCCACCCCAGTCATCAGCCCACAGAGTCAGAAATGCCAATCAGCCCGCTCAACGCAAGGGGCAGGCACCAGTGCCCAGCAATTTCCCATGAGCCAGGGGCCACTCGACCCCGAGACAGTTCCCTCTCACCTCCAATGGCCCTGGAAGCCCCCTTCCCTCCCCTTAGGATTCCTTCTCCCTCCTGCAGCCTGAGAGGCAGGAAACCAGGAAAACGGGTCTCTTCTCATCCTGCCTTCTGCGCTCCCACTCCTGTGGCTGTGTGACCCCAGGTAAGTCACTTCTCCTCTCTGGGCCTGTTTCCTCCTCCCTTAAGCCAGGAGGTGGCATTTCTTGCCTCCCTTCCAGCTGCATCATCCTGCCAAACTCTCCTCCCTGGCAGCCACCAGTGTTGATGTCCACCTGCCTGTGCCGAGGGGTCGGCTGCTTCCTCTGCTCTCTCCTTCCTACACGTCTTCCCCATCTCCCACTCACCTCCACACCCCCTTCTCTTCTTTCTCACCTCCCCTCTCTCCCCCGACTCGGTCCCTCTCCTTCCCATCCCCTCCTCCCCACCATCCTCTCCCACCCCCGCCCCTCAGCAGCCTCTTCTCTCCCTGTCAATTAGACCAGCTCTGGCAGGATGCTCCGAGAGCAGACCAGGGCACCCAGCTGGAAAATTTGGTGTCGGGAGCTGTTTGGAATCGCAATGCCCCCAGCCCTGCCCTCCCTCGACCCTCGCCTCTCCCCCTCTGCTGCTCCCCCTCCTCCCAGACCACTGGCTCCTCTCACTTCCCCAAATGGGAGCAAATCACCCCCTCCCTTTGCTGAGCCATCCCCTCCCCTAGCTCTGGCTGCCAGTGGAATTCACAGCTCGGAGGAAAGAGTGCTGCGCTGACAGTCCAGAGACCCCTTCCTGGCCAGTCCCCCTCTCTGGGTCTCAGTTTGCCCATCTGTAAAATGAGGTTCCACCTCAGAGCCCTTCTGGCTCAGGCTATGTGGCTTCCAGGTCTTTCAGTTTTTCCTCCGAAGCAACAGGCTCCATACCTGTTCTCATGGCTGGCCTCATTTGGTGCTTTTGTTTTTATTATGAATGGTTTGGGCTTTCCTGGTGGTTCAGATGGTAAAGAATCTGCCTGCAATGCAGGAGACCTGGGTTCGATTCCTGGGTTGGGAAGATCCCCTGGAAAAGGGCACAGCAACTCACTCCAGTATTCTTGCCTGGACAGTCTTCATGGACAGAGGAGCCTGGTGGGATACAGTCCATGAGGTCGCAAAGAGTGGACCCCACGGTCGACTTAATCAACTGAGCAACTAAGTACATACAGCACATGAATGGTTTGGGCCTGGGCACAGAGTTCCTGATCCTCACAAACCCTCTCACTCCCTCTGTCTCTGGGGTTACCTCACTCGTCTTTGCTCCTGCCTGGCCCTTGAGCAGACAGTGTTTTGCTCCTCCTGGGTTCCTTGGACTTCCCAACTCTAAGATGGCAGTCACCCAGAGCCAGCAGGCATTTAGGTAATCCAAGCCCCACCTCCGCCTCCTCCCAGACAGTCCAAGAGGGTGCCTCTGAGTGGAAGGGAAGACGCACTCTCCCTGGCCCCCACCTACTGCCATCCAAAGCCAACCCCAGTCTCAAGGGCCCAGCTCCGTTCCAGTTCCTCAGACCTTGTAGGTGTCAGAAGTTGGCCAGGGCTGAGGACACTGACTTTTCACTCAGATCAATAGTTTTCTTTTATAATTGATATTACTTTTTAAATTATTTTTTAATTACCCAGGTAACACGAAGACTCTTCTCCACACAATGCACATTCCATCAGCTGGTAGAGGACACACAGGATCCCAGGGGCCCTCCCATCAGTCCAGATTCCAGGAATCTTTGGGAGGGAATCAGTGTGAAGTTCCTACTGTGTGCCAGGAGTATGCTGGGATTCTGGGCACAGCAAGGAACCTGACAGAGAAGTCCTCTTGTCTCACAGTCTACAAACGGGTAAATGCTACAGTAGATCATTTCAGAGAGACCAGCACTAGGAAAGAAAGAAAACAGAGGGACAGGATAATGCTTCGGTACAAGGCCAGATTCGAGGACTCTGGGAAGACACCGCGGGGGAGGTGACACGGAGATGGGGCTGGAATGACAAGAAGCCGATATGACAGGGTTTAGGGCGCATTATTCTGGATGGAGGGACTGAAAGCACAGATGCCCTGAGGCTGGAACTTGTGGTTGTCTGAGGACCAGCAGCCAGCATGGCTGGAGCAGAAGGGGTCAGAGACACTGTCCCCGCTGGATCGCATATTGTCTGGTAGATCCTGGAAGTTGCTGGCGATGCATTCTCAGTGCAACAAACACCCAGTAGAGCTTTTAAGCACGAGAGAAATGTGTTCTATTGTTCCTGTAAAAGATCTCCATATTCTGGCGGCTGGCACAGAATGGGTTGTTGAGGGTGGGGTGGGAAGAATAGAAGCTAGGAGGCCAGTTAAAGGGATGTTGCAGAGATGCAGGCAAGAGATGCTGGTAGCACAGGCACAGTGGCAGCAAGGAGAGAAGTGGTTCTGGAACACAGAGGGAGGTCCGCGGGGTGAGGTCCACTGAACTTGTTCCACCTATGACAGCAGGAAGTGCTTTCCCGGGAACCTCCCCCTATTCACATTCCTTCACCTTCCACTCCATACCCATACCTCAGTTCCTTTTCATTCCCTGTCTCACCAAAATCCTGCCTCCTCTTGCCTCCAGCCTTCCACATGGGCTTTCCCGTCCTTCTCAGCTTTATCCAGTCCTGCAACTGCTCTGGTGGGGAATGGGGCGGGGGAGGGGGCGCGGGCACTGAGGGCCTCAAGGGGAGGGGAAGAGCAGAGCCCAAGTGGAGTCCAGTCCAATAGAGGCACTTACTTCTTTAAAAAGCAACCAGACCTTTTACACTGCAAAGATCAACCTCCGGCTAAGGGTGTTCTTTATCCTGTCAGTCAGTCAGGTCAGTCGCTCAGTCGTGTCCTGTGCTGTATTATATAATGCAAACAGTGTCCATTACCTTCTCAGCCTTGAGCCAGTTTACAGCAGTCTCCCTTCTATGACCTGAGCCTGGGAGTTGTCCAGAAAAGGATGCAGCACTGTGAAAGGAAAGTCAAGACACTCTTTGGGAAAAGATACTTACCAATAAGACTCCATTACAAATCAACAGGAGAAAAGGAGATAACCTAACAGAAAAATGGACAAATGACTTGAGTAGGCATTTCACAACAGAGGATATCCAGAAGGTCAATAAAGATACTTAAAAAGCACTCAACTTTACTCAGGGAAATGCAACTTAAACTCGCAGAGATTAACAATTTGCACACCCATGAGAGGGATCGAAATGAAATTGCTAGACTGTATCAAGGGTTGGTAAGGATATGGGTGGCACAAGGAACCTTCATGTATCATTGGGGAATGTGTAAATTGGTGTGAGCATTTTGGCAGCTCTTTGCTCGTATCTAGTAAAACTGAGCATGGGTGCGTGTGTGCTCAGTAACGTCAGACGCTTTTTCGACCCCATGGACTGTATAGCCCACCAAGCTCCTCTGTCCATTGGGATTTCTCAAGCAAGAATACTGGAGTGGGTTGCCATTTCCTCCTCCAGGGGATCTTCCTGACACAGGGATCAAACCAAAGTCTCCTGCATCTCCTGCATTGCAGGCAGATTCTTTACCGCTGAGACACCGGGGAAGCCTCCAAACTGAGCATACACACACCCTGTGGTGGAATGATCCAGACCCAGGTACACACCCACCAGGAGGGAGTACAGATGCCACCAGAAGAAGGGTAAATGAATGTTCATACCAGCTTCATTCATCACAGTGCCAGACTAGAAGCCACCCAAGTGTCTGTCAACAGTGGAAGGAATAAACTGTAGCATATTTCACAGGAAGAGGAACAAACTACTATTACACTGTTAGTCACTCAGTTGTGTCTGTTTCTTTGCTACCCCATGGACTGTAGCCCACCAGGCACCTCTGTCCACGGAACCTTCCAGGCAAGAATACCTGAGTGGGTTGCCCTTTACTCTTTTAGAGTATCTTCCGGACCCAGGGATCAAACCTGAGTCTCTTGCATCTCCTGCATTGATAGGCAGATTCTTTATCACTAGCGCCACTTGGGAAGCCCTAAATGCATATATACATATATACATACTGCGTGATTCCATTTATACGAAGTTCAAAACAGGTTAGCATCCAGGAGAGTCATTATCCTTGTAGGGCAATGAGAGACTAGAAGGCGACAGAAGCAGCCTCAAGGAATGTTGATCATTTTGTCTTCATCTGGGGTCCCTGTGTCATGGGTGTGCTCACTTTGTGAAAAATCCATCATTTTCATTTATGTACTTTGTGGGTATATATAATAGTGTATATATATATATATATAATAGTATATATATATATATAATAATATATATATACTAACTTCAAATTTATTAACTTTTAAAAAATAACAAAATACTGCAGAAGGATTTAGAGTGAGGAGTCTATTCACCCCCTATCCCACATGACTTTGGAGTGTGAAAGAAAGTGAAAGTCATTTAGTCATCTCCTACTCTTTGAGACCCTGTGGACCATACAGTCCATGGAATTCTCCAAGCCAGAATACTGGAGTGGGTAGCCTTTCCCTTCTCCAAGAGATCTCCTCACCCAGGGATTGAACCCAGGTCTCCTGTATTGCAGGCAGATTCTTTATCAACTGAGCCACAAGGGAAGCTCAAAAATACTGGAGAAATGGGTAGCCTATCCCTTCTCTAGGGGATCTTCTTGACCCAGGAATCAAACCGAGGTCTCCTACAGTGCAGGCAGATTCTTTACCAAGTGAGCTATCAGGGAAGCCCATGGAGTGTGACCTCCATACATTTTTCTATGCAATTATGTAGTTTAGTTCGAATTTTAACACCAATGGGATTCCACTGTAGCTTACTGAGTTGTTTCTCATTTTATAACAGGGATCCTCAGTCTTGGCACTATTGACAGTTTTAGGCTGGAACATGCTTTGTTGGGAGGGCCATCCTGTGCATTGTGCGATGTCTGCTAGCATCCTTGGCCTCTACTTACTAGTGCCTTCCTGTCAGTCACAATAACCAGAAATGTCTCCAGACATTGCCAAAGTCCCAAAGGCAGGGTCGCCAGATAAAATACAGGATATTCAGTTAATAATGTACTCCCTGGGACTTTTTTTTACTTTAATAAATTATCCGTTGTTTATCTGAGATTCATATTTATTCTGTATTTTTATTTACTCAATCTGGCAACCTACCTAGAGAGAAAATAATTCCTGGTTGAGAACCAGAATTATCTCCTGTGGCTGGTTCCCTTTCCAGACATGAGGATCCCGCTCTTCTTTACAATGGCTCTGCCGTGTTCCACAATACCAATGTGCCCTGATTTGCTAAGACTTCCCTTCTGATAGGCATTTTGCTTGTCCATCGAAGGTTTCCTGCTGCAAGTAACAGAAACCCCTGCCTAATCTCACGTCGACCACAAGCATATCCCCATTTCTGCGCAACAGGAAGCCTGGAGTGAGCTTTGGGTTCTGGGATGCAGGAAGCAGCCTCTTCCCTCATTGTGCTCACCCCTCCATCTCAGTGGTGTAGCGGACATCACCGCCAAGCTGGCTGTGTCGGTAGACTCCGCAGCAGAGTCCCGGCTGCTTTCCCTGATGTTTCATTGGGTGAGGCTGGTCACATGCATACTCTTGACCTATCACTGACAGAGGATGTGTCATCCTTAGGCCAATTAAGAGCACCCGTGGTGGTGGTGGTGGTGGTGGTGGTGGTGGTGGTGGTGGTGGTGGTGGTGGTGGTGGTGGTGGTGGTGGTGGTGGTGGTGGTGGTGGTGGGGCTTGTGTTCCCTGAAGCACTTGTTGAAGGCGGAAGGGCCCAGGAAAGGCGTGTTATTGTTGAGACAAAAGGGGCATGGGTGCTGGTGGGCAGCAGACACCACTCTGCTGATTCGGAGTTTGCACTGTTGCCACTAACTCCCATCCGCTCCCCGAGCAACATGCAGAGGGCTCTTCCGAATCAGATCATGGTGCTCCCTGCTCGAAGCCCCTCAGTACCTCCCTCTGCTGTTGGAAGCTAGAAAGCCTTAACTAGGGCTCTTCCCCTGGCCCTGCTGGCAGGATCTTGTGCCTACCCATTTGGTGTCCTTGCTCTTCCTCAAACAGGGCAAACCCCACCCTGTCTCAGGAAATTAAATCTGCTCTTCCCCTTACCCAAATCGTGCGTCCAGGGCTCCCTCTCTTTGTCCCCTCCCTGCTCAGAAATCTCCAGAGACGGGCCTCCCCTGAGCACCCCATCACCTATAATCACCCCGGGACCTCCTTCCCCAGTGTTACCAGAGGTCAAATTACCTTGTTTACCTACCTGTATTTGTCCATTGTCTCCTCCTGCTTAGATGTCAGCTCCTTGAGGGCAGGCCCTCAACGTCCTGGTCACTATTGTGTCCTTGGGGACTTCTGGGAGCAGTCCATGGCACCAAGACGTTCGCCACTCACACTGACTTAACCAAGCATGAGAGGGTGCACCTCTGTGTACCAGGCAAGTACAGGCCGAGCCCTTATCTGCAGCCATAAAATTCTGGTGCTCAGAAAACCTTCTCTTTACCTAGATGGCAGCAAATCTGACCCAAATCGATGTGAGGCTATTTCAAGTCTTTGTGTATCTCACTTACTGTGAATATGTATGCAGCTTGCTGAAGAAATATTAAAAAGTGTTTTATTAAGGGATTATTCTGGGCTGGGCTCCCTAAAAACAGAGCCAGAGACAGAACTTGGGTGCTGGTGGTTTATTTGGACGGTGATGCCAGGAAGCAGGATTTAGGGACTGGGGAAAGATAGGGACAGGGAGAAGCCAAAACAAGGGTCATTGTCGAGGTAGCTGCAGAGGAGCGGTCAATCCTCTGGGACTTCATGAGTAGCCTGGAGTATTCGCCTGAAAGATGGAGTCTACTAGGCACTTACCCACCTGCTCCTGGGCCCTAGCCGAGGGTTGCCCCAAGGAGCTTCCACTCTCCGGAACTTCTCAGCCACACTTGAGGTGGGACCTGTCTGCAAGAGGCTGAAATCAGAAGTGGAACTGAAACCCCAGCATGGGACACCTCCAGACGCTGTGGGAGAGTGATAAAGAATGTGGCATAAGCACCAAATTACCTTAAAATCTGGAACATATCTGGCCCCAAGGATTTCCACTTCCTAGAGGCAGAATTGCTCCTTTAGAGCAAAGTTTTAATAAATGCAACCAAGAGCCTTCTGGAATGGCTCTCTGCATTTCACACTGGCTCTGCCCCAGTCAACAGCAGATGTGATAGCTAAGTAGCAATTTTAAGGGCAGGCGCATTAGTGCCTTTTCTAAGAATTTATTTCCCACAATACTCACTAATACTGTGTTGTTTTTTTGTTTAAAAACAATCATTTGTTTCATGTGAGAAACCTGAAAAGGGCATGGGACACAGAGATTACATAATTCATCTAGATTTCCATAGCTAGTAAATCCAAGGCAGGAGTCCAACCCAGGCGGGACATTAACCACAAGGCTACACTGTCTCCAATGATATAATCATCTTTTAATTCTTATCAATATCATAAGTGAAAAATGACACTTTATTGTCATTTTATCAGTTAGGATTAGGCTTGGGTACAAGTAACAGAGACCTAAGCCAGAAATGTGTTGATCAAGTAAAATCTTAAGGTTGATAGTTGAGAATTGGCATGGTGGCCCTCCTCCGCGGAGTCAATCATTCAGGCTCCTTCTCTTATTATTTCTCTGTGTATGATCTCTGTTCCCAAGATCTCAGTCCAATATAGCTGCTAGTGCTCCAACCATCAAGTCCTGTCTGACAGTCACAGGAAGAAGGGATAAAGACAAAAAGCACCTACCAGTTGTCTTGTCAGAAGGTTCCTGGAATCTGCTGCTTCTCGTTGGCCAGAACTTGGGCACATGGCCTCACCTAGATGGGAGACTACAGAATGTTTTTATTCTAGATGACCATGTGCCTAGCCAAAAATCAAGAGCTCTGCTCCTATGGAAGAAGGGAAGGTAAATTGGAGAACAGCCTGTGATCTCTGCCACACTGGAGGAATATCTTTGCATAAGAGTTTTCTTGCAAAGAAACCTTTGTGTATCTCACTGTGAGTCTTTGTGTATCTCACTGTGAATGTGTAAGAGCTCTTCTCCTTTTCACTTCTTCGCCTCAGAATTATCTTTTCATAGTCTCCATTTCTACTGCATTAGTTATTCTCATTTTTAGTGATGCTTCTTGTGGGGAACTCACGACTGTAACAACAATGCTTGGCTCTAAGGATTTGTGTCCCAATCAAGTGGAAGACACAGTGGTGGACCCAGCTCAGCACCTGACTCATCTTGAGTGAGTGAGTGAGTGAATGAAGTCGCTCAGTCGTGTCCGACTCTTTGCGACCCCTTGGACTGTAGCCTACCAGGCTTCTCCATCCATGGAATTTTCCAGGCAAGAGTACTGGAGTGGGTAGCCATTTCCTTCTCTAGGGGATCTTCCCAACCCAGGGATCGAACCCGAGTCTCCTGCATTGCAGACAGACACTTTACCATCTGAGCCACCAGGGAAGCCCTCATCTTAGATGCCCAGCAAATGTTGACTTCCTTCCCCTGAGTCAGGGTTTGCCCAGTGTATCACAAGCCGCTGGAGTGCTAAGAACTCAGTCTGGTACTCACTGAAAGACAGTGACTGGGCCTGTGGTTTTACTAAGTTCCTGAGGTGAGAACAATGCCCAGCAAGTCTGAGTTTGCCCTAAATTGTTAGCAAACTTCTTTATGCTGTCATTCTCTTCCTCTTGGTGGTCTGTAGTATTACAAATGTGGCTGGTCTCTCCTCCATTCAGCCACTCCACACACACATCTTGAAGAGATTAATGAGGCCACCCACGGAGCCTTCCCTTTGCCAAGCCAAAACCCCCATTTTCTTATGTGTCCATTGTCTGCCAGGATTTCCAAACCTTCTGGATGGTATTGTTCTCAGTAGAGGGGCCCCACTGGGTCAACCTCCATCCTGGAACTGACCACAGCTTCTCCAGGTGGGGTCTGGGCAATACAGAAGAGTAGGGAACCCTCACCACCCTCAGCCTGGACCCTATGTTTCTATCAATGTGGCCCACAGCTGCATCAACCCTAGAAGCAGCTGTCCCTCTGTGAATTGACTCTGAGCCCAAATCTACCACAACCTCCAGGAGTAGGAGTGACATGTTGATGGTGTGTGTCTGCATATGGCTACAAGTGACACAAAATCCCTATTCAAGCCAAGTTCCACTAAAGAGACATCATCTCACATGAGAAGGCAGAGGCAGACAGGTCCAGACCCAGTGCAGTCCTAAAGGGCATTTATCCAAACGAGGGCTTTTTGGCCTTCCTAGTGTGTCAACTGTGCTCACAGAGAAGGGCCTCGTGGACACAAGGCTGAAGTGGTTTCAGCATCCGCATCCCAATTACATACAACAAGGGCATCCAGGAGAACACAGAAGATCCTTTCCCTCTCAAAGCCCACCAGTAGGTTTCCTTCCCTTGGTAGGAAATAGGTCATGTGGCCATTCCTAAACCAATCACTGGCAAGGGCGGGTAGGGCCACCATGATTGCCCAGCCCAGTCCACGTTTACCTGGAGCTAGGGGTGGGGCCATGTCCGGTGCTGAGTATAGGTGGGGAAAGTTCTCCTGAACCTAAGGAAGATTCTTTTAGGGAAGGTAAAGGGAAGAAATGGAGGTTCAGGGGGAAATCTCCAGCAGAGAGAACAGCAGGTTCAAAGATCCAGAGGCATGACTGGGTGAAGGGTCTTCTCAGCCTGGCTGAAGGAGGCGATGAGATTATTTAGACAGATGAGGGGCACAACCAGATGCATGCCCACCACGATCCCTGTGCCCATTTCAAAGAAACAGACTGGGGCCTGCACCAGAGGCAGGGAGGCCAGTTAGGAGGCTGCTGCAGTTGCCTAGGTGATGGGTGATGTGCTTGTACTGCAGGGAGAATGGCATACATGGTGTCAGATTCGAGGTGGGTTTTCAGAGTCAGGTCAGTAGGATGTGCTGCAGCCTCACACCTGGGGAACGAGGGGGAGAGCTCAGTAAAGAGGACCCATGGTGCTAGCTTGAGCAGCTGAGTGGTGCCATTTGCATAGAAAGCAGGTTGTTTTAGGGGGCTGTTGGGGGTGTCTGGGTCAGATATGTAGCTGAGAGTCATCAACATATGGATGGTATTTGAAGCCCTGGGACTTCAGAAAGTGTATTCAGGAGAGAGTCAATGAGTGGATGTTTTTGTGAACCCACACCTTTCTTTAACCATTGTAGGAATCCGAGAGAGAGACAGACAGGCCAAGATTAAGGTGCACTAGAGAGGATGGACTTCAGACGCCTTGAAGATACCATCTGTAGGACCTCTGGACCTAAGCAAATGCAAGTAGGGAAGGAGAGGGAGAAATCGAGGTAATTCACAGGTTTGGGCTTCAGAGAGGACTGGGTGGTACAAGGTTCAACATTAACCATTAACCCTGTAGGCTCTGCCCTGCCCAGGGCCCGGGCCTTCCCCAGAGCCCACACTGAGGCCTCCCCACACCCTGCTCCTTCCCTTTTTCTTTCATCCCACTCAGATTCTCTGTGTTTCCCTCTTCTGATTTAGAGCTGCCCCCACAGGCCCCCCCGCCCCGGGGTCTGTTTCTTTTGGACATAGCATGTGCTTCCGCTGCTGTGTTGGCCACTCTGTCACATCCCCTTCTATTCAGCTAACATTCTTGGCAGCTTCCCTGGGCCAGGCCCTGGTAGGAGTGCTCCTCGGCTCTCAGGTCTTCAACACCTCCCTACAGCTTGGGAGTTGGATGCAGCTATAGCTCTATTTCACAGAGGTGGAAACTGAGGCTCTGCAGTTGGGGAAGCACTCTAAGGTTCACCATCCAGCCACCATACTCTCTCTCTTATCAGAGTCACCCCTGGCAGTCAGTCCAGCGATTGGCTCTATCCTGGCCTGAGACATATCATCTACTGATGGCTATTGAGAGGCAGCCAGGTCTGGGGCAGGGTCATGATCTAGGGGAATCTGGCCTTGCCTGTGTTAATCAACATCTGTTGAGCCTCACTCCCCTGGTCTGTACACTGGGGATAAGAAGCACATTTAATCTCACAGACACACTGCAAAGATTTAATAATCTAATGCCTACCTCATGGTGCTATTGTGAGGTTTAAATAGCTGAGCACAATGCCGACAACACAGTGAGGTCCTCCAGGGCAGGAGCCATGGACCACTCTCCTTCCCACCCCCTAAAGCAGCCTGTGGCAGGCCTGGCCCAGTAACAGCTCAGGGACTGACTATGAGGAATGGATTGCATTGGTAGTGAGGCTTCTACCCTCAGGTCCTAAAGCCAGAACAGTCCTTAGGCCAGAAGTGACTGGGCAAGGGGGACCCATGGCCCAAACCTGAAGATGCTAGGATCAGAGTTGACAGCACCAACACCAGAGAAGTGGAAGGATGGGGGGCTGGAACAAGCTTCTGGGCAGGAGACAAATGAGCAGAATAAAGAAGGAGCTTCTGAGAAGAATTGCCATGAATCCTAAATGCAATCTAGATGTACTTCAAGAGAGCAAAGAGTGGCATTCCTCTTTTACTGTTGTTTAATGGGGAGGCTAGGCTGTTTGGAATAGTGTTCACTTCAGAGACTGAGCCACACAAGGCTCCCTTGTCTACTAGGTTTACAGCCCAGCATTCATGCCTCACCTGAAGAACTTTACAAGTAGTTAAGGGACGGTAACATCCGGCAGCTCCCATGCCTGGCCCTTGCCCCCCACTCTCACCCCCATGTCCCCACCCCCACCCCCGGAGGTCATTGTTCTGCCTCAGCATCTCTCAGCTCCCAGGAGCCAGAGGCCGTGTCTCCTTGAGCTTTCTCCACTGCATACACCAGCCAGGGCCAGGGCTCCACATGGCACATAGGCTCGTGGGTTGACCCTCAGAGTAAGAAACTAGGAAAACCATCTGGGCTGAGGATTCCGCTGAGCAGTAGAAGAGGCAAGAAAAAATTGGCAATTTACTCAGCAAGGCAAAGGAAGGACACACCCCAAATGCAAACAGCCTTTCTGACCTCATCTGATCCCTGCCACCTCTCTTCCCTCAGAAACCAGTTCCTTCAGCCCCTCACTCCTCCAGGATACAAGAGTCCAGCCCCCCAACCCCTGTGCCCAAGCCAGGCCATCTCCACTCCTATTTCCTCCCCTCTTTGCAGTGTCACGCCCTCTCCTGTGATTGGCTTCCAAGCCCATCCTGTTCCTGCCCAGACATAAAAAAGCAAAATCATTTACTCGTCCAACACCATTTATTGAGCCTTTTTCTCCAAATGGTGGGCCCCTCCTTCCACCCTTCACTGAGGGCACCCTAAGCTCTCCCCAGCTGAACCCCTCCAAGTGCTAGTAAGGCCTGGGCAAGAATACAAAGGAAAGCTCAAATACTGTAGGTCTAAATATTTAAGTTATAAATCAAGCTTAGAAATCATGAGCACAACTTTTGCTTTGACAAACATACCTTCATAATGACCTAGGAAGATCTGAATTTCAAATCCTTGGATGCCTTGAGTGTGACGGCTCTGGGAAACCAAGCCCCCATTTTCTGGCCCACCACACACCCCTTCTCTTCTCTCCCCAGTGCTTTCTCACAACTTAAGCGGTCTCACATGCATGCAAATAACACCCCCCCAACCCACACATCTAAGCTGTGTTTGCACTTCCCACTCACAGCTACCCCTTGGCCATCTCTTGTGCCCATGTGGGTGGCCCAGTTCACCCTGAGATGTGGAAGCAGGCCTAAGGCCAACTGGACAGATGATCCCGGGATCCCAGGTTATTTCAAGCAGCATCTAGAAGGGGGAGACCCTGGGCATGCACGTGTTGGCCCTGTAGACTCACTGCCCTGCAGGGAGGAACAGGGTGCTGGAGGCCGATCAAAGCAGGCCCTCTGATGTGCTCGGCCGGAGGCAGGGCCCCTCTTGACGCTAGTCACATCTGCCTCCTTCCCTTCCCTTGTCTGAGGCTTAGTTGAAAAAGTATAAGGCCTGACCTCCATCCTCCCAGGTCATACATGCTCCCTATGACTGGGAAGGTTTTCTCCCCCATCTCCTATTTTCTGGACTTCATTCATCTCCTCTTGAAATGAGGAATTTATATAGATATATCAGAAGTAACCAGAATTCTAATAGCAAGAATCAGAATGCAGGATCTGACAGTGCTTAGGACATCTTGCCTCAGTCCGAGGCTCAGGATGGCCATAGGTCCTGGGCCTGAAGCTGGCCTTCCTCTGCTCTCTATTGGCCTACAGGTTGGGATGTCCTGCAGTGTCCTAACTGGGCCTCAGGCCTTTGGGAGCTGTCCTGAGGGGATATCTGGATGAAGCTATCTAAAGGAACGAACAAAGCTTGGGAGTAAAGTGGGGTGGGGTTCCCTCCCAGGCTGCCCCTGATAAGCCATGTCAGCTCAGGGGAATTTCCATTTCTGACCCTGTTCCATTTCCCAAATGTAAAGCAGAGCTAGAGCATCTACTTCACAGAGTTGCTATGGGAATTCGATTCAACTTGGTCTGTGCAGCGGACAGGTGGGATAGGCCCACTGCGCTACAGCGTACCTCCTGACACTGTGGAGGCCAGAAAGCTAAAACATGGCCCAAGTAAGACCCTCTTGAAGCTGAGTGTCAGGCAGATTCGGTTCTGCAGATCAGGGGCTCTTTGGAGAGATGAGGAAGGAGGCAATGAGCCAGAGGGTATGCTTTGGTAACCATCCCCTGCCTTAGCAGAGGAACCCTCAGCCCATCATCAGCTTCCATGGGCATCCACTGGGCCACTGCTGTCCTGGCACCAGCAGCCTGGATCCTGCTTGGACCAAGGGGCAGCCGCCTCCTAGGTAGCCCAGGTCTGCACTGTTACTTAGAAAGTTGGTCCAGAAAGCACAAGCTCGAGTCTGGATCTTCAGCTCACCTGATAATTCTGTACAACTCTTGGTCCCCCTCTCATTAACCCTTCTCTGTTTCAACTGGTTATAGAAAATTCTGTTGTCTTCAACGGAGTCCTGGCCAAATTCATAGCTGTTGTGTCTCGCTAATAGGGACAGGGACCAGAAATATTTTTTGTATTGACTAGAAGAAGGAGTGTATGAATGGGTTTTACCTCCTGGACCATTATAGATTCTGATGTGGAGGGGTGGTTGCTGGAGGAGGAGGTCAGGAAAAGGGCAGGGAAGAATACTGAGGACAAGGACTTTCAGAGGCTACAACTTCCAGGTCTTCACTTCTGTCACTGTGACTCCCTCACGTGTGATCTTGCTTAGTTTGGCAAGAACCATGACGACCCAAGACAGGCTGTCAGGGATGTCGTGGGGGGAAGTATTTCAGTCCAAGAAAGGAGATTTGGGGTGGGGCTTCCAATTCCCATGGGAGCTGGGCAGGAATGGATGTGACAGACTTGGCACTGAGGAGAGAGGACAGATTGGCTGGCAACCCAGGCCTATGGGAGAAGAATGGGGACCTAGGCCAGGCATAGAGGCAGCCCTGGGCCTCACGTGGAGGGTGGACTGTGGAGATCCAGTCCCAAACCCCTTTGGGCACCAGTGAGAGAGCGGGGAGGGAGTAAGCCCTGAGTTAACTGCTGATGAGGGTGGCAGCACCAGAGATCCTGCCGCCCTGGCTCACACATCAGGATGTCTTGGGGCCAAAGACAAGTGTGAAAGGGGAAGACACTCTGAGAGCTAAGGGCCCATGGAAGGAGACAGTAGCTGTGTTTCCAAGATGGCAAAAATGAGAGCAGGGCTAGGAACAGAGAGTGGGTGACCCACAGGAGGGGGAAGGACGAACAATGAATGTGCCCAGAACTGTCACATCTGACTGACCGGTATCTTTCTTGTAGGTAAAGAGCCCTGCAAAAGTGGTTCCTGGGGACTGAGTCCTCACCCTGAGCGAGACTACAAATGCAGAGGTTGAGAAGCGACAAATTGGGACCTGTAATCAGGCAAGCCTTTCATACTGTTCATGGGGTTCTCAGGGCAAGAATGGGGAAGTGATTTGTCATTCCCTTCTTCAGTGGACCATGTTTTGTCAGAACTCTCCACCATGACCCGTCCGTCTTGGGTGGCCCTGCATGGCGTGGCTCATAGTTTCATTGAGTCAGACAAGGCTGTGATCCATGTGATCAGTTTGGTTAGTTTTCTGTGATTGTGGTTTTCATTCTGTCTGCCCTCTGAGGGATAAGGATAAGAGGCTTGTGGAAGCTTCCTGATGGGAGGGACTGGCTGTAGGGGTATCTGGGTCTTGCTCTGATGGGGGGGCCGTGCTCAGTTAATCTTTAATCCAATTTTCTGTTGTTGGGTGGGGTTGTGTTCCCTCCCTATAGTTTGGCCTGAGGCCAAACTGTGGTAGGGGTAATGGTGATAATCCTTCCTTCAAAAGGATTTTGCCAGCATGCCAGGGCTCCCAGGACTGTTGTATTCAGTGTCCCTGACCCTGTGGCAGGCCATGTCAACCCACACCTCCACTGGAGACTCCAGGACACTCACAGGCAAGTCTGGCTCAGTCTCTTGTGGGGTCACTACAAAATCAAACCAGTCAATCCTAAAGGAAATGAGTCTTGAATATTCATGGGAAGGACTGATACTGAGGCTGAAGCTCCAATACTTTGGCCACCTGATGCAAAGACTTGACTCATTGGAAAAGACTCTGATGCTGGGAAAGATTAAAGGTAGGAGGAGAAGGGGACAATGACAGGATGAGATGGTTGGATGGCATCACTGACTAGATGGATATGAGTTTGAGCAAGCTCCAGGAGTTGGTGATAGACAGGGAAGCCTGGCATGCAGCAGTCCATGGGGTCACAAACAGTAAGATACAACTGAGTGACTGAACTGAACTGAATCATGGAAATGGGGTGAGTTGGGGCCAATAAAGAGTCCAGACCCAGAACTGGATTCTCCAAACTCACAGTCTAGAAAACAATGAGGAAAATACCTCAGCGGCTGTGAGACCATCTTAAATAGCCTACTGTTGGGGAGCAACACTTGAGGGCTCAAGCAACTACTTGAGGGCTTTCCTGGAAGAAGGGGTTAGCAGACCCCCATCCTCACAGCTATGGCATAGGGAGACCTCATGAATGGCAAGGGGAAGGCAACTGGAACAGGTGGCCCTGAGCCAGAGCCAGGCTAGGGGACCCTAGGCCAGTCCTGAAATGACAGAACCTGTGGGATTCCAGCACCTGTTCTTCTGAACCCTCCCCCACACATCTGTCCCCCTCCCACTCCACCCAGGGGGCAAGTTACCAGAGAAGCAGGACACAATTGCTTGAGAAGAGCTGATGAGCAGAGGGAGACCATGGCCCAGGCTGTGACCACCTTGTGATAGCAGCACAGAGGGTGCTTGAGGGCAGCTTGGAGGGGACAGGATGCCAGCTGGGGCTCCAGCCTGGGCCTTTCTGGGGAGCCCCTCCCCCCAGTCCATACCAACTCCCAGGGAGGCAAAAGGCTTCAGGAAAGGTCCTTGGGCCAGGAGGGCAACAGGGACCACGGACCCCAGGTGGGGCTGCTGAATGCCTGAGTGCCTCGCCTCACTCATGGGGAAGAGGTCAGAGTCAGAGAGGCCAAGCTACCTTATAGCAATCCAGGCTGAATCCGGGGCTGCCCAGAGGAGGGGCTTGCAGCAGGTGGAGAGCAGAGGTCTGGGAAGAGAGGGGGAGGGGCTCTGAAACCATTTACCACAGATTGAGACTCGAACCCAGTCAAAACCCTGCTTGGGACTTGAACCCATGTGGCTGGGACTCAAACCCAGCCAGAACCCACAATACCTGGTTTCAGGACCTAATGAATCTCGGGTTCTTGATGTCTCATCACAGAAAGAATTCAGTGAGAGACAAAGCTATAGGTAAGAAGTGGATTTATTCAGATACAGAGAGAAGCACACTCCACAGACAGAGTGTGGGCCATTGCAGAGGGCGAATGCAGCAGCTGTGAACTGTGGCATGGTTAGTTTTTATAGGCTAGGTATTTTCATATGCCAATGAGTTGGAGGACTATTCCAACTATTCTGGGGAAGGGGCAGAGATTTCCTGGATTTGGGCCACCGCCCAGTCCTTGATCTTTTAACAGTGCCTAGGAACTGTCATGGCACCTCTGGGTGTGTCATTTCACTTGCTGATTTAGGATCAAGGTCTAGTCTTGTCTGCCATCTTAGTCCCATTTGATTCCAATCAGTTTATGTTGTGTCCTTGGGCTATGTCATTCTTTCAAAAGTTGTGCCCTGCCCCTTTCCCTCCTGTTATAGCTCTGCCTACAGGGGAGACAGAGAGACTGGGGCTTGGAGCTGGGCTCCAGGCTCCCCTACTCGCCCTTCCCAACCCAAGTTTGGCAACTCAGCCTGAGGTAACAGGATGAAGCCTGAGCTCCATGCCTAACCAGAGAGACAAGTTGCATCTCTTGATCCCTGAGAAAGAGCAAGGGTGGTTCAGAGCCATGAGAAAGGGCCAGCAGACTGGTGTGGTGGGGCAACAGGGGACAGTGCAAGTTAAAGGGTTCATGGCAGAGGTCCAGTGAAGCCTGAAGGCTGACCTTGCCTTGGTCTGAAGAAGCCTGTGGGTCCCCCAGATACTCCAAGCACTCAAGGCAGAGACGGAAGGAGATGCCTGGAACCTGTCACAGGACATTGGTGCCTCACCCCCAGGAAAATGACCCTTCTAAGAGCCTCTTTTTCTGAGGACTTCATTCCATGTCCTTCCTGGAGAATAGGTTTGTAGGGGCTGCTGAATGCCTGAGTGTGGCCTCACTCATGGGGAAGAGTTCAGAGTCAGGGAGGCCAAGCTCCCTTATAGCAACCCAGGCTGAATATAGGGGCTGCCCAGAGGAGGGGGTTGCAGCAGTTGGAGAGCGGAGGTCTGGGAAGAGACGGGGAGGGGCTCTGTCCACTGGGGAGACAGGGAGGCTGGGGCTTGGAGCTGGGCTCCAGGCTCCCCGACTCACCCTTCCCAATCCAAGCTTTGGCAGCTCAACCTGAGATCACTGGATGAAGCCTGAGCTCCACGCCTGTCCAGAGAGACAAGTTGCATCTCTTGATCCCTGAGAAAGAGCAGGGGTGGTTCAGAACCGTGGAGAAAGGGCCTACAGACTGGTGTGGTGGGGCAACAGGAGACAGTGCAAGTTAAAGGGTTCATGGCAGGGGCCCAGTGAAGCCTGGAGGCTGACCTTGCCTTGGCCTGAAGAAGCAGCCTGTGGGTCCCCCAGATACTCCAAGCACTCAAGGCAGAGGTGGAAGGAGATGCCTGGAACCTGTCACAGGACATTGGTGCCTCGCCCCTGGGAATAAGCAGAAAGCTGGTTATACCCTCTGATTGTTACTATTATTGCTGATGGGCAAACTCTAGGCACCTTCCTGCAAGAAGGTGTTTCTAGTCCCAACAGGATGGCAAGGGTCTGGAAGAAGGGCTGATGGCCCAGCAGCAAACAATAGTGCAAAGGAGCCTGAGGTCACCGGATAAGGGCCTTTGGGGTCCCCCAGGATGAGAAGGATATTTTCTATGCAGTCCCCTCCTCCTTGCTCAACAGTGGGTGCCTTGGGTCCACTGCCAGGCCCTCCCTACTGCAGCTTGGGGAGACCTGGCTTTGGGATATGCACTTGGCTCAACTCACCTAGGAGCAGAGTGTGTAGGTCCCTGCAGCTCCCTGAGGCACCCAGCTGGGAGGAAGAGGCTGTGAGGAGTAGAGGGACCAGTTGGGGATGCAGGCCCAAGGAGACCAGCAAGGCATAGGCATGGGCTGCAGTTTCAGTTTAGGCCTGGGAGGCAGCCCCCCCCAACCTTCCCTCAAAATGAAGACTTCATGTGACCCGGAAAGGTAATTCCCAGGTTGAAGGAAAGTCCTGGAAGGGTTGGGGCCTAAGAGAAGCACAGACCCAGGTCTTAGCTGCTGGCCTTACAGTGTGTACATGACTCTTCTAAGAGCCTCTTTTCCTGAAGACTTCATTCCAGGTCCTTCCTGGAGAATAGGTTTGTAGACACACACACACCCTCCCCCATCCTCACAATGACAGCAGGGGAGGACAAGGGGGAAGGCAGCTGGGCAGGGGACCCTGAAACTGACCCAGGCTGGGGGACCTCGGAGTGACCCCAGCTGCAGGCCTGAGAAGACAGAGCTTGTGAGATTCCAACACTTGCTCCTCTAACCACCCCCAGCCCCGCAGGCCTGCCCCTTCTCTTCCTCCTCTCATGGCGCAAGTTCATAGTGAACCTTCCCTTAGGAAACAAGACATGGGCTATATTAACGTAAAATAATAAAACAGCCAATTATTCTACCAGCAAAATGGGTTTATGTGGGAGCAGCAAAGAATTGCAACGTGGGGACATGTAACTATGGTGAAATACTTGTAAATCCCAAGAAAGTGAAGGAGAGGAAACTCTTTTATAGAGGAGAAGGGGACGTGAGAGGGGCTGTTATAAACAAAAAGTCCACTGGAGAAAACTGCTTTACACTGGCTGAGTTGTGACACTTAGTTGTTGCCAAGCCAGGAGAAAATCTTCCTCCTGCTGGCGGTGCTAAGGTAGTGTCACTTCCTGCTGGAAAAGCAGGGTCCATCTCTTCCTGTTGGGATCAGTATTGATAGCTAATGGTACATGCCTGAGCACTCTCCCTTCTGGTCTCCCATGTCCATTTTAGTGAGGTTTCCCTTTATCACTTTTCACAGCTGCTTGGGAAGAGTCAGTAAACAGGGTGGTTGTGACCCAGGCTGTGGCCACCTTGGGACAGCAGCACAGAGGGTGCTTGAGGGCAGCTTGGAGGGGACAGGATGCCAGCTGGGGCTCCAGCCTGGGCCTTTCTGGGGAGTCCCTCCTAACCCTGCCTCCCTAGTCCACACCAACTCCCAGAGAAGCAAAAGTCCACAGGAAAGGTCCACGGGCCAGGAGCCAGGAGGGCCACAGGGACCACTGACCCTTGGTGGGGCTGCTGAATACCTGTGCATGGCCTTACTCATGGGGCAAGAGCTCAGAGTCAGGGAGGCCAAGTTCCCTTGTAGCAACCCGGGCTGAATCCAGGGGCTGCCCAGAGGAGGGGGGTTGCAGCAGTTGGAGAGCAGAGGTCTGGGAAGACAGGGGGAGGGGCTCTGTCTCCTGGGGAGACAGGGGGAGGGGTTCTGTCTACTGGGGAGACAGGGTGGCTGGGGCTTGATGCTGGGCTCCAGGCTCCCTGACTCGCCCTTCCCAATCCACGCTTTGGCAACTCAACCTGAGGTCACTGGATGAAGCCTGAGCTCCGTGCCTGTCCAGAGACAAGCTGCATCTTTTGACCCCTGAGAAGGAGCAGAGTTGGTTCGGAACTGTGGAGAAAAGGGGCCGCAGACCATGGGCAGGGAGTAGGGAGACAGGGCAAGCTAGAGGGCCTAGGTCAGGGGTCCTGCCAGCCCTGGAGGAGGTGGCCCTTGGGTTCTACTGAAACCTCAACCCCCCAAGGCAGAGGCAGGAGGAGGCAACCTGGGAGAAGCAGGGGTCTGGGAGTCATAGACCCGGGGCTGCCTCTGAGAACCAGTGAAGCCCCAGTGGGCTCAATTTGAGGGTGTTTAGGGAGAAAGAGCTTTTTGTTGTTGTGAAGGCAAAGTGGGAGCCCAGGGGAGGGGAACTGAACTAAGTGACTAAACAGAAGTTTAGTCACTGGCCAGCAGCTGCGAGGGGTCACAGAAAAACCTTGGAACTGTGAACACCTTCAAACCAAGCCCCGGTGGAGCGCAGGTGGTGGGGGCTCTTGTATATAGGGGATGTGTTTGTGAATGTGGAGAAGGAGGAAGCAGTCCTAAGCTAGACAAGGTCAAGGTTGAGAAGACATGAGGGGGTTGCAGACCTTCTGGAGAAAACAGAAGGGCCATGTCACCTGCAGCTCGGTCCACGGGCACTGGTTTGAAAGAATTCCAATTTGGAGGGCATGACACAGAAAGTGTAAAAGCGGGGTGCCTCCTGGCATTGGGCTCTTTCTATAGCATCCCAATCCCACCCAAAGCCTCAGGTCCTTGGGAGCCCTAGCCAGTGAGAAGGTTTTACCCAAAATTGCCCAAAGGCATTTGTATCCTTACTGGATGAATACCGTCTCACCCCAGAAGGAATTAGAAGTAGGTACCAAATAAACATGTCACATTTGCCTAATTAATAAACATTTGTGTTGAGTGATCTGGGATATTTAGTGTTCCAGGTGTTTATGATGTTTGTCTGCTCTGTTAAATGTTAAAGCACCAGTGTCCTTGACATTCAAATCAATGATTTGAAAATAAGGAATTAGTTCAGAATTGTGATTTTCCTGGAAATACCACTAGTGTGATAAGAAGCTTGGGACATGACAAGAACCCAGAGTCATGCTAGGAGTAAGAAGAAACTTAGCAGGGTAGAAGATTCTTCACATAAATGAAGTACTGAAAAAGGAAATCAGATATATTAAACTTCCTGATATAGTTTTGGGAGAGTTAAGGACATTTACTTAATTACATGTGTACGCAGGACCTAAATTAACCCAAAGTCCCCTTTAAAATGAATGTTCAAATTGACTAGATTTATTCATAGAGTAACTTTTGCATTAAAATGAAAGGGCATGGGTCTTTGAATCTAACTTTGTAAATAAAAGTTCATTTTGGAACCAGGTAACAAAGGAGCGAGCCTTTCTGTACCCAAAAGCAAAACAGTCTTTGAGGACACCTTCCAAAGGCCCAGTAACTGTAAACTCCCTAACCCACGTGGTGTGGTGTCACTCGGGGGGGTGGGGGAGCTGGGACAGCCAGAAGGGGGAGGATCTGACCTGACCTGGACCCTGCTCCCCCTACATACATGTCCACACTTGGTCACATCCTTGTTTCTTCAGGAATAATAAGAATTTTCCAAGAGAAAAGGCCCATGCTGATGAAAAGAAACCAAGATAGAGTGTCAAAAGAAGGTAGCTGGGCTGGGCTGGGGGACCCTAGGCCAGTCCCACCTGCAGGCCTGAAATGACAGAGCCTGTGAGATTCCAGCACCTATTCTTCTGAATTCTCCCCCACACACCTGCTCCTCTCCCCCTCCATCCAGAGGGTAAGTTACCAGGGAAGCAGGACACAATTGCTTGAGAAGAGCTGATGAGAAGAGCTGATGAGCAGAGGGAGACCATGGCCCGGGCTGTGACCACCTTGTGACAGCAGCACAGAGGGTGCTTGAGGGCAGCTTGGAGGGGACAGGATGCCAGCTGGGGCTCCAGCCTGGGCCTTTCTGGGGAGCCCCTCCCCCCAGTCCATACCAACTCCCAGGGAGGCAAAAGGCTTCAGGAAAGGTCCATGGGCCAGGAGCCAGGAGGGCCACAGGGACCACGGACCCTGGGTGTGGCTGCTGAATGCCTGAGTGTGGCCTCACTCATGGGGAAGAGGTCAGAGTCAGAGAGGCCAAGCTCCCTTATAGCAATCCAGGCTGAATCCGGGGCTGCCCAGAGGCTGGGGGTTGCAGCAGTTGGAGAGCAGAGGTCTGGGAAGACAGGGTGAGAGGCTCTGTCTACTGGGGAGACAGGAAGCCTGGGGCTTGGAGCTGGGCTCCAGGCTCCCCGACTCACCCTTCCCAATCCAAGCTTTGGCAAGTCAGCCTGAGGTCACTGGATGAAGCCTGAGCTCCATGCCTGTCCAGAGAGACAAGGTGCATCTCTTGATCCCTGAGATGGAGTAGGGGTGGTTCAGAGCTGTGGAGATAAGGGTAGCAGATGGCTGGAAGAGGCAGGCAGCCTGGAAGTTGGTCTTGGCAAATTTGGCCAGGAGGAGACTTTCTTAGGGTACTCCCACAATCCCAATCCTCTAAGGACAGAGAGCTGTTAGAGGCAGGCCTATGAGAAAGTGAGGTCCTTGGCCACTCACTAGGGTGCATCCCCAGGAATCATCTGAGACTGAAGTGATACCCAATGCTTCCACCTCTACAGTCTAGATTCAGTGATAATGGAGGCCAGGACACCAGGAAGGGGAGTAGGGGCACATGGCAGTTGGGCTCCCACGTTTCTAGTGGGATGACACCACGAGGCCCCCAGACAGCTAGGCTTGGGGCAGGGAAAATGACCCTTAGTTCCCAGCTGGCCCTGGGAAGACAGGGGGAGAGGCTCTGTCTACTGGGGAGACAGGAAGGCTGGGGCTTGGAGCTGGGCTCCAGGCTCCCCCACTCGTCCTTCCCAATCCAAGCTTTGGCAACTCAGCCTGAGGTCAGGCTCTGTGTCTGGGGGACACACTTCTTTTTTCCTTGACCATGGGCGAGGACTTGCCCATTTGATAGGCCCCCTTCCTTAACCCTGTGTGTGAGGCTCTGGTGAGAAAGGGAGATGGGAACTGGCTACCAGAAACTGGAGGCGCTGGGATCCCAACTTGCAGAGGGAGGGATCGACATTCAACAAAGACTTTGGTCCTGTTGTTTTAAATAAGAAATTTATTGCAAATATAGAAATTGATTCTCTCCATACAGGAATCTCCGAGTTGAGGAAAACAATTTCGTGCCATTCAGTTTAAAACAGGAAATAGGGAGGAGGGAGAGGCAGATATAGGGAAGAGAAAATAAATGAAGTTACCCCTCCCCCCACCCCAAAAAGAAGAAAAGGAGAGTTCAGGCCCCGCCACGGGAAGAAAGGTCCACACACAGCTGGGGTTCACAGGTTCGTAGCCCGGGGCCAGGAGCCCAGCTCTGCAGGACCCAAACCAGGTGCCATGCCGTGGGGCAGGATGGAGGGGCTGGTGGCTCCAGGGCCAGGGTGGGGGGTGAGCAGAGGAAGCCAGGGGACAAGAGTGGACCCCCCTCGGCCCTGCCCAGCCCTGTGCTTGTTTGGCAAGGGGCAGGTGAAGGAAGGAGAGGCTGACTAGACCCTCTCAAGCCCACCCCATTCCACCCCCTTTCCTCTCCCTACTGCTCGGCAGCAGTGATGGACCTTAATGGGCCACTCGGTGGCAGGCATGAGAACAAGGAGTCTAATACTGGTTCTGTCTTAAAGGTGGGAGGACAGACGAGGAGCATGGCAGCTCCTAGGATTGAGGTGGCTGTGGAGCAGAGGTCTCGGCAGAGAAGAGACCAGCACTGCCGTCAGGCAAGCCCCAACCTTCACGCTGGCCTGGCGGGCAAGGTTCAGGGGGGCCCCTTAAGCCCTGTGGGGCTCCAACACCCCCAGGCTTCCTCATGCCTGGACCACGCATCCACCATCTCAGAAAGAAGGCCCCCACTCCCTCCTCAGGAATGTGGTGGGATGCTGCTGAACCCTGGGGTCCTTGCAGGGCAGGGCCAGAGTAGTGGAGGTCACCAGAGGAGGTACGTGGGGGCATCCAGCCCCTCCTAACAACCCTACTTCTCCCCCTTCCAATGTCATCCTCCCCTGCCAGCGGGCTAGTCCTCTGGCTCTGTCGTTCAGAGCTTGGCTCCCCTGCCCTGAGGGCTCCCCCCGGCCCCTCCCCCACTCTATTCACCCGATTTTTAATTCTCTGTGCAACGTCCGTTCACTGGGGAACATTTTGTGGCTGTCCCTTCACTGCATGTAAGCCCCTTATAAGCCGGCACCTGTCACTGTTGTCCCCCATGTCTGGCTCCTTTTCTGGCCTTAGTATGTTTTGAGACCCTAGAAGATTTCTTTCCTTCCCCCTCCCTGTGCTTCTGCTTCCCCATCTGTCAACATGTCCAGGACAGGAGGGGTGCAGGTGGGCGACTCCTCACTAGAAACCTCAGAGGGCCCTTCGGCCAGGCTCAGACTCTTCTCCCTGCCTCTCTGGGATTCTCCAGACCTCCTCTCCCCAGGTGGGTCTTTCTACTCCCACAGCACCCTCCCCCCCTGGCAGACAGTCCCTTCCCAGCCTGGACATAGGCCACCACCATCCTCCTGCTCTGTCCCCTAGGAGGGGTCAGGGGTGAGGAGTCTCCGGGGTGCCAACACAGACCCCTCCTGTGAAGAGGAGACAAGCCTGGGACCCCCGAAGAGGTGGCCACCCCAGACTAAGCTTTCTTCCTGTCAGACCCCCACTTTTCACTTCTGGAAGGCCATTAGCTCCAACAGAGGGGTCACGGTCCCTACTGCATTTTCCAGGAGACCATGGGTGCCCCTTCCCGGGGACAGGTGCCAAGGAAGCTCCTGTGAAGGTTTATTCAGAGGCCAGCCAGCCTCCAGAAGGTCCAGGGTGCAGAAACCCCACTCCACCAGGCTCCCTGTCCTCCCCCTCCCCGGGAGACACCCCCTTCCCTTCTCTCTTGGTTGCCTGCCCTCCTGGCCTGCCCAGGCCACGGCCCCAGGGTCCACCATGCTCATCGCCATTACAAACACAGGACCCCGGCCAGCCAGATTCCTGGATGTAAATGTTCACTGGTCTTTTGTGAATATTTCGCCCTGACCAGGACACAGGACACAGATGCAGGAAAGCCTCCAGGGTGAGCGACAGTGTGTAGCCCCCTCCCCAGAGCTTTGGCCTGGCCTGGGCACCTAGGAGGTCATCTTATTCTGCCTCATAGACCTGTATGCCCTGGGCTGTGAATGTGGGTTCACCTCCTAGAGTGGAAGACCCTTGCGGTTAAGATGGGGACCTATCCTCTGGAGCCCCCTAAAGCCAACCTGTCTGAGGTTTTTGTAGGTCATCTTCAACTAGGAATGATGGGGTACTGAGGGGAGCTCTGGCTCCTGCTGCAGGATTCCTCCCCATGGGCAGCGCTGTCCCCAGGCCAACCTCGAGGGAGGGACTTCCCCTATGGGTTCTTCCCTCAGGTCCCCAAGCCCCACCTTATAGAGCCACCCATGAAGCCCCAAGCTCTTGGCCTCCTGTACTCAGCAATGTGACTGACTCTCCCAGCAGGCAAATCACCAGACCCCTCCCTTTTTGGGAGCTCCCACTTTTTCATCTGCAAAATGGGAGCAAGTGGGACAGAGGAGCAGTACCCCCAGGTGCCCCTCCCTAGGGCTGCCCTTCCCTGGCCAGGAAGAGGCTGATGGGGGGGGGAGGGGCGGCACTTGTGGGCTGGCCCTGACGTCCAGAAAGACGTGGGAGGTGGGTCGGGGGGCAGGGGGTGTTTTTGGTGGCACCTGTTTTGGGTCTCTTGCAGAGCGGGCCCCTCCCTGGGTTTCAAGAGCTGCTTGTCAGATCACAACAGAGGGAAAGTGGGAATGGGAGTGTGGCGGGGAGGGAGGGCCAGGGAGTCTGGACAAACTGGCACATACACGACAGATGTTTGCTCAGAAAAATACAGTAAAATCGTCATGCAAATATAACAGGGAATCTGCTTTCTCACATCACTGGCTTCTCTGCTTGCTTTTCTGTTTCATCAATCCGGTGTGAGGAGGGGTTGGGGGCAGGTTTTGGGGAGTTGGGGGACATCTGCTCTGCATATCCATGCTGGCCCCCTCCCCTCCACTCCCCCAGGAGAACAGTCCTTTCTTTGCAAATGTCACCCCCAAAGTGAGCCCCAGGCTTGGTCCATCCCCCAAGTGGGGCTCAGTTGAGCCCTAAGGCTCCTTTGCCCTCCACTGTCCTCCCCCAGGAAGGTCACTGGAGCCCCCACCCAGGGAATGGCACTAGCTTTCCTGGTCAGAATCCCCTCCACAGTATAGGTCTTGGTCCCATCCAGCACCCACCTTCACCCCACAGTCACACCCCAAAACTCAAGAACCCAACTGGGAGACAGGCCAAAAGCAGGTGTGAGGAGAGTCCAGTGGGCTCCTTCCACTCCTGAGGTGGGTGGGGCGCCAAGGGGCACATGGGCAGGTGGGCAAAGCTAGAGTCATCTCACTCCCCACTGGCCCATCTCCCATCCACAGGTGCAGGGTAGCTGACTCCGGCCTCTCAGCACCCTGACAGTGGTCAAGACAGTCTCAGGACCCCAGATCTGTCCCTTAGAGCTGACCCCAGGAAGCCCCTAGCTCTTGAGAAAGGCAGCCACCCCATCTGGCCCTTCCCTCCCTCACCGCCCTCTGCCACGCACACTGACTGAGAACCCCCAGAAGCCCAACGGTCCCAACTGCCAGGCTCTGGGTTGCCATGGCGACAGAGGCAGGCCAGGGAGAGGGAGGGGCCCAAGGAACCCAGCCTGCTCCTTCCCAGTAGGGTGTGGGGGGTGCTCACCATTTGTGCTTTGTTCGATGTTGGGTGGGGGTCAGCATGGGAGGAGCGGCCATTTCCATGGAAACATGGGGGCCTCTCAGGCCAGCGGGTAAGGTGGGGATAGGCAGCCAAGAGGATGTGAGTGGAAAAGCCCCAGAAGGCCCTCCTTCCTCTGGGCAGGCTGAGATGCTGCCCGGAGAGCCCACAGCAGCGGTCTGGCAGGTGGGAGGCCAGGATGTAGGGGCAGAGGCAGAAAGGCCCCCAGTGGACTCCACCTCCCGGCTGCTCTCAGGTATCACAGTTCACCCCTGCCCTTCTGGGATGAGTAGGGGTCTTGGAGGCCCAGAGAGGCGGGGGGAGGCCGGGGTGTGGAGGCCTGCACCTGAGATGCGGAGGCCGCTGGCCCAGCCGCTCTCCTCAGACCCCATCGACAGCTCCCAGGCTACTTGGAAGACACTTGAAGGGGGCTGGTGGACCGTCCCATGCCTGCATCTCCCCTATGACCAGGATCTCCCACTTCTCCTGGGTGTTGGCATCAGGGGGCAGAGGCCCCCCACAGCCGCCCATGATGAATCACAGTTCCACGCTCTGGGGGCGTGGCCATGAGCCTTTCTAGAAAGGAAAAGCACCTGCCTGACCCTCAGCTCCAGGAGACCACAGCTCTGGAACGGGTAGTGGATGGACAGAGGGTGAGGGCCCCCGAGGAGCCACCAGGGGATTTGGGGGACAGCACTGGGCTGGGGAACTGGGAGACTGCCTCTCACCTGCCACTTGACCTTGGGGCTATCACTCCCTTCCTCTGGGCCTCGGTCTCCCCATCCATAAAAGGAGAAAACAATGCCCAATGTCCATCTGCTACTAAGTCTCCCAGTACCTGTCCTCCATCTAGGGGGACCCGCTCCCTGCCCCAGGAGGGGCTTGGGTCTATCTCCACCCTAGGCTCCTTTACCCCAAAACCTGTCCCTAGTCCCAGAGCCCCCGACCCCACACCCTCTTCTGGCTTCCTCGTCTGCCCGTCCCCACCCGTCCGGCCCCACCCAGCCCGCACACCCCAGCAGAGTCCCTGGGCAGCACAGTAAAGACGACTGGTTTCGGTATCAGTGTGTAAACTTTAAGGAGAACGTGTCTTTGTTTTCCTGTCCATTATTGTCGGGTGGTGGTTGTTCACAGTCAGGTGGTGGTCAGGTGTGTGCGTGGGTGCGTGTGTGCGTGTGTGCGTGTGCGTCCACTCCTCGGCCCCCAGCGCGCCCTGCCCGGCCGCCCCGGCCCTTCCCCGCGTGCCCCTGGCCCTCCCCCTCCAACCTCACCGGGGTCGGGGGTGGGGAGAGGGTCACAGCTTCTGCTGGGCCGAGACCCCCTTCCAGTAATCGAGGATGTCGTGCAGGTCCTCGTCCTTGGCGAACTGGACCTTCTTGCGCAGGGCGTGGCCGGCGGCCATGTACACCTCCTCCCGGTGGTGCTTCTTGTAGGGCCGGAAGCGTTCCCAGATCTTGTGCGTGCTCTCGGACGAGTACTCAGGGCTGGAGGAGTAACCTGAGTAGTAGTGTCTGGGGGAGAGCTGCGAGTAGGTGGAGTCCCGCTTGGTGCGGGTCAGCGGCTTGAGGAAGGACACGCGCTGGCTGAGGCTGTCGGTGCCCTCCTCGTAGTACAGGGCCGGGAAGCTGTGCCGGTGCTCGCTGCAGTGGTAGGCGGGCTTCACCTCCAGGTGGTGGACGCCGCCGCCGCCACTACTCCCGCTGCTGCTGGCCGGCACCAGCGGGAGCCGGTCCAGCGGGCTGTTGAGGGGGCTGCCCTTCTCGATGTACTTGGAGTCGCCCTTGGCCAGCCCCGGAGTGGCTGGATGATCCGGCACGTCCAGGCTGAAGACCTTGGCGCTCTTGATGGAGCCGCTGGAGGAGACGCTGCAGGTCTTACGAGCCACGGCGGCATCGGCGCTCAGCTGGCGCTGCAGCGGGTGATGGGAGCCCTCCTTATAGGGGGGCGAGAGGAAGCTGGGCCGCTCCAGCACCCCAGGAACTGGGGTGGCGGTGGAGGAGGTGGTGGAGGCTGCAGGGAGGGACTGGCACTCGAAGGCCATCTCGGGGTCCCCGCCACCACTGCCACTCCCCAGGAAAGAGGCCGAGTCCAGCTTGAGGGCATCAATGCAATTGTTAATGATCTGGTTGACCTTGTCCACCTCCTTGGCAATGGTGGAGATCTCAGCAGCAGAGCCCTGGCCGTTCTCCAGCTCAGGGAGGTCATCCTCCGGCCGTGCCAGGCCCTCACTGCCCGTGCCCGTGCGCACCTCAATGTAGTTGCCCTTGGTGGCCACCTTTGGCGTGTCCAACCCAGCCTCCAGCCCCTTGGAGGTGGTGGGCAGCTTCTCCCCGATCATGGAGGGGATGGAGGACATTCGGGACACGGGCAGCACGGGGGGCTCACCCAGCTTCTGGGTAGCGTGGACAACGGAGCCGGCGTCCACGTCGGCCCCGTAGCGCATCTCCAAGATGGTTTTCTTGACCTTGACCGACTTCTGCTTCTCCTCCTGCATGCGCCGCTTGCGCAGGCAGTAGTAGACGGCTCCCAGCACGATGACCATGCCGAAGAGGCAGCCCAGGATGGTCATGATATAGTGGGTGGTGGTGGAGGTGCTGGGTGCCAGGTCGCCGGGCACCGGGTCCCTGGTGGTGAAGGTCAGGCAGGTGTGATTGAAGCGGCGGCTGTTTCGCAGTGAGGTCACGCAGAAGGTGTACTCGGTGTGTGCCCTCAGCTTGTCCAGCGTCACGATCTCCTTCTTGTTCTTGAGTGTCATGACATCGGAGAAATAGCTGTTGTTGTATTGGACCAGCACGTACATCTTGCTGTACGGGTGCGGGATGATGACCACCAGGGTGGCCGAGGTGAAGGTGACCTGGTGCAGCTTGATGGCTGGCCCCGCCGACGCGTCTGTGGTGGACGAGGCTGGCGGCTCCACCGACAGGATCTCGTCCGGGCTGAAGCCTGAGTTCTCATCAGGCTCCCTCTGGGTGTCGGTGGAGTAGGGCGTGGGGTGGCTCGCAGGCCGGGCAGGCAGCGAGCCGTTTCGGCACTTGGCCTGGAGCACGGTGATGGCGTTGAGGCTGTGGTAGGGCCGGGGCACAAGCAGTGGGTAGCCAGCGAACTCACGTGGCGACTCGCACTGCAGGCGGTCATAGTTCTTGGTTACATTGTTGAAGACCACGAGCCAGGCCAAGAAGCCAAAGAGGTCGCACTCGCAGTTGAAGGGGTTGCCGGCCAGCTCGCACACCATGAGGCTGGCCAGGCTGGCGAAGGTGGCGCCATCGAGACGGCTGAGGCGGTTGGAGGACAGGTCAATGCTGATGAGGCTCGGGCACTCAGAGAAGGCGGCGGGCGTCACCACCTCGATGAGGTTGTGCTGCACGAAGAGGAACTGCAGGCGGCCCATGCCCCGCAGCATGCCCTCGGTCAGGTTGCTGAGCTTGTTGTAGCCCAGCTGCAGCACCTGCAGGCTCGACTGGCCCAAGAAGGCGCCGTCCTCGATGTAGGAGATCTCGTTCTTGGTGAGGTTGAGGTCGGTGAGGTTTCCGAAGCGGTTGAGCGAGGAGTAGAGCACGGCCTTGAGTTTGTTCTCATTGAGCCGCAGGTCGTGCACGGTGCTGTTGATGTGCTGTGGGATGGTCTCGTAGGGCGGCTGGTTCTGGCTGCAGATGGCCAGCCACACGTACCCCTTGTCACCCTCGATAAGCCAGCAGTCGGCGCGCACGGTTCCCGGCCGGCACACGCACAGTAGCGCGGCCGCGCACAGCCCCAGGCGCAGCATGGCTCTGGCCACAGCCCCCTCTCAGGCCTGGCTCAGGGTGGGGGGCCGGGGTGCCGGGGGGCCTAGTGGCCAGAGGTTGGGGCCAGCAGCACAGTCCTCCCTGGGGCTGCCACCATCTTTGGGGGGACCCCCAGCTCGGGGGCCCCAGGTGAGGCGGGCACGGCCAGTGCCAATCGTCAGGGGGCCTTCTGGGGTGCTACCCACAGTCGCTGGGCACCAGAGCCAGGCCAAGGCCAGAGGGGCTGCGGACCCCACAGCCTGCTTCCTCGAGGTGCTCCTTTCCTGCCAGGAAGATGCCCAGATTCTCGGGGCTTGACTTCCTCTGCCTCTTCCTCTTCCTCCTGGGGCTCCGGGCTCAGAATTTCAGACAAACAGGAGGCTGGAGACTGGGACTCTGAGGGGGGAGCACGAAAGACGGGGACAGGAAGGAAGAGACCCGTCTGTCACCTGGTTCCTGAAAGGCAGCACGGAGAGGGGGTGACAGATCAGTGTGAAGGCTCAGGGCAGCCCTCTAAGCTCCAGCACAGGCCCCCAGCCCCACTCCCACCCCCTCCCAGGGCGTCCTGTGCCAGCAGCACTCTGGGTCCCTGTTACATAAAAGAAGGGAGGTGGCAGAGGGGGCAAGATGGGGAGGAGGGGGCCAGAGGACCTGGGAGGAGGGAGGTCAAAGAAAAAAGAGGGAGGGGGAGGGGACAGTGTCTGAAGCCAGTAGACAAAGAAGGGAGACTGGAGACTTAACAGGGCAGGTGCAGGTACACATACACGTGTCAGCATCCTCGTGTCCACACTCATCCACCTGCCTGCACAAAGACCCACATGCCCCCAGGTGAATCAGAACTGCATGGCAAGCTCACATAGACCAGTGCGCACAACCACACACACACACTCACAAGCACACCTACAGTCTTGTGTACGACAACAGGCCTGTACACATACAGCCACATACCCGAGCAGCCACCCTCCAATCCAGAAAAGAATTAAGGAGCCCAGCAAAATGCCTCCTCTCCTCCATGCCCAAAGATAAATAATTCATTTGTTGTGTAACTGCTCTTGTTCCAAAAATAATTCCCTTGTCTCGGCTTCCATGGGGGAGGGGGAGCAAAGCAAGATGGTTGTGAGCCCCCCAGGCAGGGGGTGCACAGAGGCTTGGGTCTCTTGCAGTAGGAGGGCATGAGATGAGCTCTTCTTACAGCAAAAGCAGAGCAGAGGGAAAGAGAGGGCGAGAGTCTGGGAACCCAGACACATTCCCAATAGCCCCTCCTCAAAGTGCTTTCCAGTAGGGGGCAAACCCAACCCTGGTCTTGCAGGGGTACCTCAGGCAGAAATCAGAGGCATCCAGAATGCCCAGGCATCTCCTTGGTGGCTGGGGAGTTAAGAGGCCCAGAGAGGGGCAGTGACCTGCCCAGAGTCACATACTGCAGCCTGGGTCACGGCCAGATCAAGGCTCCCGAGCCAGCAGCAATCGGGCCTGGAGCCCCATCCACCCTGCCCAGTTAGTCAGATGGACTGCACCACCTCTGAGTCTTGTCTCCACATCTCCACATCTGTAAAGTGGGGACCAAGCCCCTGCTGGGCCTCTGATGGGGGGAGAAGTAAAGTGAGCCATGTTGCCCATGCTCAACTTGCAGGGGCTCAGGAGAGGCTGTGCAGGGCTTCCGGCCTGCAGACCCTCAATTTCATGAATTTCAATCTAGGGGGGACTTGCCCTGGTCTCCCAGCAAGCCAGACACGGCCCCTCACCCAGATCAGTCTCTCACACCCAGTGATCTCCTGGCTGCGGGAAGAACTCGGCCCTCCTTCCCTCCGTCCTGGGAACTGGCCAGGGATGTGAAGATTAAGCCAGAGAAACCCATGTTTGCATCAAGGAAGCCAAAGACTGTTCACAAGGGCCACCTCTGCTTCCCACTCCTCCTCCTGGGAAACTCCAGGAAAGAGAGTGCTTTAAGAAAAAATGTGAAATCTTTGCTGTTAAAAGCAAAACCAATTTACAGCCCTGAGCCCCAGATGGCTGGAAACGAGGAAAAGGAAGTGGAGAGGGAGAGAAGTCCCCAGAGCAGCACAGGCAGGCAGTTTTCACTGAGGTGGCAAGTGGACAGGGCATCCAGATGTCCCCTCAGATGGAAGGCTGATGCAGCATCAGAGGCTGTGATGATCAGGGTTGCCACAGGGGGTCAGCCTCACACCTCCTCGACCCCCCTGCCCCCACCACCAGTCCCTGGGCCAGCTCTGGCTGAGAGGCCGGATGAGGGCAGGGGAGGGGGTAACCACGAGGCTACAGGTCAAGATGGGGTCCCCAGGCAGCAGAGAGCAATTTTGTCCTTGGCTCTGCCCAGCACATTCTCAGGGCTGGAGTCATGAGACCTGGGCTCCCTTCTGACGTGGCGGCTGGCTCCCAGGGGGCCTCAGGCCAGTCCTACCCCTCTGGGGCCTCAGTGCCCCTCCCTGCCAGGCAGGGAGGTTGAACCAGAAGAGGCTGACTTGCCAGGTCTGTCCTGTCAGAGGACCCTCCGTCTGCGCCTCGCCGGTTGGGAACATCTAGGGACCGCATTTGTATGCAGGTGATGTGCAGGTGTGTGCTGGCTCAGAGCACCAGCTGTGCTGGCGTGTATGAGTAGACGGGTGCAGGCCGTGCGTGTGCACACGCATGCCTGTGTGCACAGGTCATGTGCCCGCCTGGCCAGTTACAGGAGTGAACGGCAGAGTAAGAAGGGGCGATCTATGAGTGGAGAGGTGGGAAGGGATACATGTGGGGCATCTCATGGAAACACAGGCATGTGCCTGCCTGTATGTTGACATGTTAATAAGCATGTGTGTCCCACATGAATGTGTGTGTATGTATACACATGCGTGATTTTAGCCATGTCAGCCCCCACCACCACCACCAGATCTGAGTTGCTCAAAGCGGAACCCACTCAGGCAGACCTAGCAGCTAGCAGGCAGGCAAAGCTGGCCAGACTCTTGGAAATCCCAGGCCAAGCTGAGGGTGTGGGAAGAGACAAAGGGGGAGGGGAGTGGAGTAGGCGAAGGGGCCCAGGCTTGACAGAGGGCTGGGGGGGCGGCGCACTAGTCCTGTCCTGCCTCCTCCCTTCCCAAACAGTCCAAGGGGTACAATGGCACCTGTGCCCCTACCCTAGCCCCACTGAGCTCTGCCCATCTCGGCCCTCAAGGTGACCCTGCCCTCTCTCCTGCTCTTCCTGGTGTCCAGCTCCCCCCACCCTCCACCATGACTCAGAGTGGGGAGGAGGCTCCCCATCACCCCGTCCCATCGTCCCGTGTGCGTCAACCGCCTGTCCCTGTCCCCGGGCTGCCTGCCCACCACCCATCGAGGCCTGACGCGCAGCCAGGGATGGGGGATGGCAAGGCCGCTAAGGCGCTGAGAGCAGCACTTGGCCCCCCGCCTGGCTGCACACCCACTCGAGGTGTGGGGAGGGGTGTGCTGGCTGCTGTGCTGTCAGGCCTAGGGCCGAGGGTCCTGGGGGCCGGGCCTCCCCCTGCTCCCACAGGAGTGATGCCCCAGCCCAGACACTAGTGGGAGGAACCAGGGCCTTATCCTCCACCCCCCACGCCCCGCCCCACACGCCAGGGGCTGGTGAGAGAGAGAGGAAGTGAGGAGTTGCAGACCAGAGGCGAGAGCTGAGGAGGATGGAGAAGCCAAAATCTGGAGCCAGCTGAGCAGGGAGAGGCAGAGGAATAGAGATAAATGGAGAGGGAGCATGAGAGACAGAGGAATCGATCGGCAGAGAAGCACGGCGAGGTGACAAATGTGGGGGGTTCGAGGGAGGGCACACAGTGCAGCTGCCCACTCCGCCCACCCACCCAGGGGCCAGGGAGACAGATGAGCACTGAAGCCACCGAGATGCTGTCTGTGACCAGCCAGGGAATGGGGTGGGGAGCAGCAGGAAGCAGCTGTTGGAAGCAGAGGGCTTTACTGCCTAGGACGCAACTGGTGCAAAACCTGGGAGGGTGTGGCCACCCCAGGAAGCCAACTGCGGGCCAGTAGCTGGGTGCCAGGGCTTGTGTGGTAAAGAGCAGTGCTCCCAGCTGACCTGGACCCCTCCCCTAATGTCCCACCCTCGCCCCACTCCCATAGGTGTGGGGTATTGAGTGAACTCTGGCCAGAGAAGGGGGCAGACCAGCATCTCTTCGAGGGTCTCTCTCTCCTGCCGCCACAGAGATGGAACGTGGCAAAGTTGGGGGGCAGCATGCCATCGAGGGATCTTGGGGACCCCAGTCTAGCAGGCTACAAACTGCATGATGTCTGCTCTCATGTGGACACCCCTGCACAGAAGGAAGAGTTGGCGAGACCATGAGGGTCTGAGAGGAATTGATGAGGGGCTGGGGGTCTCTGTTCAGAGATGGGCACGGCCTCAGAACATCCAAGTCACTCTGGGCAGAGCCCTCCCCTCTCTCCAGGGTTCAGCACCTACCCTCAAGTCACTGGTTGACCTTGTTGGATTCTGCGCCCTCCTCCAGTGGCAAGGATTCAAGACCCCTCCATGGACTCAGAATCCTAGAGCCTCTGAGCAGCCGGGACGAGGCGTCCTGGCTCTGCCCAACCCCAGCCACTGTCGGGGGGCAGCTGAGGCCAGGACTGGGGAGGGCACGTCCAGCTGGTAGCAGGTCCGCTCGGGACCTGGGGTTGCAGTGACAGACCCTGATACGCCAACCTCGAATCCTTTCTGGGAGCTTACTCCCCCGACATGGGCCCTGCCCCCCAGCTGCTCCAGGACACTGGGCATGGGCGAGTTTCTCTGCCTAGGAAGTGGGTTTGAACGATCCCTCCCTGCAGGGCTGCAAGGCAAGCACGCTGCCTGGCACAGAGCAGGTGGCTTCAGAGAATGTTAGCTACCATCCTTCATGAGGCTCTTCTCATGATTTCCTCACAAGCCCATCAGGGTTCCCCTGGACTCAGGCTCCCTGAAGCCCTCAGTCACATCCCCCCAGACCCTTTCACTTCAGGCTGACCACCAAGCTTCCCAGTCAGAAGGGAGCCTTGACCTCTCCACCTCAGGTGGGGCTGGGAGGGTCAGGGGGTCATTGGCTACTCCTTCTGCCTGAGCTGGGCGAGAGGATGGACAGGGTAAGGGCCTGTGTGTCCCCAGGCTCAGGGCTGCTGGGGTGGGGAATGGGGGTGGGCAGACGTCAGAAGGCAAGAGGTGGGGCCACTGGCTCTGAGACCTTGGGTCCTCTCCAGACCTCAGTTTTTCCACCTGTGTGGCAAGATGAGTGTTTCCCATCTCCCAGGGCTCCCACAAAACCCTAGGACACAGTGGAGACAAACACACTCTCTACAGGGCAGGAGGCCTGGCGAATGCACAGCTCCTGCCCATAACGTCACACCCTCATGGATGTTGGTGGGGTCCTGGGAGCGGATGGGGGAGATGCCGTGCGTGTTCGACCTCCCAGGAGCAGGATGTGAGGCTTAGCCAGGGAAATCTCATTTGCAGCAGCTGATCAGCCCTGGCACGGGCTTCTCCCTGAGCCGGCTGGCCAAGGCTCCCTGAGGTGCCACTGACACTGTCTGTGTCAATGGCATTACCCAGGATTAGGAGAACCGAGGACCTCTGGGGTCCAGCCAGAACTCGAGGGGCGGGCGGCCACCTCACCTCTGCTGGAAGCACAGCACCAAGCTAGGGGTCCCAGAGGTCGGCTGCCACTGCTCTGCCCTCAGGGACAAAGCCTGGCACCCCCTGGGAACTGGATACTGGGTCTTGTCACTGCCTTCACCTCACCAGGGCTCCTCAGGCAGGCTGCTCTGGGCCTTGCTTCTTCACCTGTGAAATGGGATAATTATACTTTCGCCCCTGAACTACTGTCTGGTAAATGAACCATCAGGATTTCAGGTACAAAGAGCCCCAGCTGCAGGGCAGAGAGGGAAAAAAAAGCATGGATGTGGGTGGGAGGCAAAGGGTCCTGAGAGTGAATGCTGTGCTGTGTGACACAGGGCACATTAATTAACCTCTTGGGGCTTCAGTCCCATTCCCATAAGAGTGACACAGCTACACAGACTCATCTGCATCTGATATTTCACATTCCTTGAATCTCGTATCAGCCCTGCATGGTTGGTGCTGTTGGCTTCATCTAACAGATGAAACACCAAGGCCCCCTCCTTCCCCAGCTTCCTCCAAACAGCTGGATCCATCACAGGGACTGAACATGTGGGCCATCTTGTAGGTTTCCTGCCCCTTGAGTAGGCACCTCCCTCCCTACCAGGAAAGCATGTAAGAGTGGACCATCCATAAACCGAGAGAGAATTCAACATATCCATTCATCAGGAAGTACTTAGTCCAGGACAGCTATGCTCCTCCAGTATCCCCAGGCACATGCCCACCTCAGGGCCTTTGCACATGCTACTCTCTCTGCTTGGCGTGCCCTTCCCCCAGTATCCACACAACCCACTACCTCACTTCACTCAGGTCTCTGCTCAACTGCTCCCCTCAACCTCGCCCTCCCTGATACCAAATCTGAGATGATTCACTTGCTCTGGACCCTTCAGAGCCCTCAACAATACCAGACACCATCTAGCTCCTTATCATCCCCTTCCCTGCACCCATCATAAAATCAAAGGAGGCTTTACCTTGTTTGAAACTGTAACCTCCATGCCTGGAACAGGGTCAGACATTTAGCAGGTGCCAGAACATGAGGTGTGGAGTGACAGATCGGGGCTAGGGACAGGGACGAGGGACAGAAGGAGATCCTGGAGTCCCTGACTCCACTGAGTCAGGACTTTAACCATCAGTGGGAGGAATTCCACTACTGATGAGGTGCTCATGGTGTGCAAGAAATGTGCTGAGCCTTCTCTTTAGCCTCATGGCCCTGCTGATGCCTCCTATCTCTTAGATGAGGAAACAGGCTCAGAGAGGTGCCATCATCTGTCCTAGACCATATAGCCGGGAACCTGAACTGGCCTGAGCTCTTAGAACTACCAGACTTCCCAGGATCCCTGCAGATATGACTTCCCCTGACTTGCATACCTCCAGGGACAGGGATCTCAGCACCCATCTGAGGCTACTGACTCCCTTCTTGAACAGCTCTGATTGTTAGAGATTTCTTTATATTACAAAGCCAGACCTAGCTGCTGTACCTCTGTCCGCTCATTGGTCCCAGCCTGCCACTGGCCAGACACAACCCATCTGGAGTCACTGCAGCCAAAAGCCCTCCTCAGAGGTCCTTCTGGTATTTGTTCAACTGCTATGTCATGCTCCTGCCACCCGCATATCCAGCCTAAACGGCCTCAAGTCCTCTACTGCTCTTCCTACGCCATGGTGTCAAGTCCCACACCCTTGGGTCCAGCCACGCTGGGTCATGCTTGCTGTCAAGGTCCCTCCTAAAAGGTGTCACCTAGAGTTAAGCCTCAGCACCAACATGGTTGAAGTGGTGACAGGCACCAGAGACCCTCTGCCTCACTCACTTCGGCTCCATGCTTGTTAGAGCAGCGTGAACATGCACAGCAGTGTGTCCTCACCTTGTCCGAGATGTCAACCAAACCCCCAGGCCCCCTCGCACATCCTGCCAGGCTGCCCCGATGCCCTCAGAACGTCGTCAGGCAGCTCCGGGAAGTATCTGTTTTGGTTTCACCCGAGGTGCCGGGTTTCCATCCATTCCCATTCAATCATGTCTTGTTAGTCTCAGGCCTCCGTGCCAGCTGCTCCACATCTTGGGGGAGCTGGCTCCTGCCCCCTGACACCGTGGCACCCGCTCCCAGCTCCGTGCCCTCGTGCGCCAGGTGAGCAGGATGTGCGGCTGCATCCATGTCACAGGGAATCAGGGAACAGGCCCTCAGCTCAGCCCTGGGGCAGTGGGGGCATGCTGTCCAACCAGCCACATACTCGCCCACGCTCTTACACACCCACACAGCTTCACTGCGCACCCACTGTGTGCCTGTGATGTGTGTTATTGCAGACAGATTTGCTCTGCCTTCACCGGGTTTCCAACTTACCCAAAAGAGCTTAGTAAGAACACGTCCATATCAACAGCAACAGTTACGAGGGTTAATTGGGTTGGCAAGGCCTCGATGCATCGTGCACCCATCTCCAAGAGGAGTAACCTCGGCCAGAGAAGGGGGCTGGGCTAGTTTGCTGTGCCACGCGCTGTTATGACACTTGGAGGGCACGCTCTCTGTGTCACCTCGGGCAGGTCAGCGCCTTGCCCCCTCTGGGCCTCAGTTTCCTCATCTGTTTACAGGGAGAACAGCTGAGTGCTTGTGTCTCTCTGGTTTGCTGGGGCCACCCCCAGCCCTCTGTGACTGCTCACTGGGTCATCTCCCAAGAACCCCACTGGGGCCTGGGCTTCCCCTGCTCCCAGGGGTGTCGGATCTGTTGTTGGCACCAGTGCTGGGTCCAGACCTCCGTGGAAGGAGGTAGGCAGGAGGATGGAAAGGCTTTTGGGAAACTACCCAGAAGCCTGGTAGGAGAGGCCCTGACACTGGTCCTGTGGGCAGCTCTTCACATGGCCCACTCCCTGGTACCCACCTCCCGACCCTAAGTAACACACCATACACCCCAGCACCCCTCCCCCCCACAGGACTACTGTGTAGAACATGTGACCCTCCTGCTTACAGCCAAGAATGACCTGTATTAAAAGTCTGTCTCCTAGTCCCACTGCAGGAGTCATCTCTGGCTTTCCCAGAATCCTCCAGGCCATTCAAGGGACTGCCTCCTGCATCTGACCTGTGACTCCCCCAACTGATCCCTGCTTTCCCCCACCTGACCCTTGCCTCCCCACCTTGCCCCTCACCCCCACCTGGCCCCTGCCCTCCCCCACTTGGCCCTGCCTTCCCACCTGGTCTCTGCCGCTCACCTAGCCGCTGCCTCCCCCCATACCTGTCCTCTGCCTCCCCCACCTGCTCCCTGCTGGCCCCTTGGCCTTGGCTCCAGCACACCCCAGGCCCCGCTCAGCTGTAGCCCCGGGCACTACTCACCAGTCTCCACTGGACCCGCTCTTTCACCAGTGCCTGCGCACGCACGGCTGCCTCTGCCTGCATGGCCTCCATTCATTCATTCAATAAACATTTATGGAGCACCTACTATGTACCAGGCGCCGGCTAGGCCCACCCTCCCGGCTCTGCTCCCTCTCCAGGGCCCCAAGGGGTGAATATTTCCCTGCTTTCCAACACCCTCAGGGCTGTCCCAGGGCGGACTGGCATGGCTGGAGCCCACGGGGAGAAGCGGAGGCTCCGGGTGGCAGAGAGCACAGCCCTGGGGGCAAAATGAAAACAGAGTCCTGGGCTGACATGGGTAGGCCTAAGCACTTCTCATGTGAACTCACTTAATCCTCTGCACAACCTCATGAGTCGTGCTGTTATTATTCCCACTTTACAGAGGAGGAAACTGAGGTTTCACAACTGCTACGGAGTTGCTTTGACCCTCCATGGCACCAGGTTCTGGGTCAAGACATACTATGAGGTCCTGTTTCATCTGCACAATGGCTTTAAAAATTTTTTTTAATTACTTGCCAATGTTGATAACTTGGGAGATTTTATTTTTAAAATCCCCACTTCTGGAATGACTGGAAAACCTGGAAGAACTGGCTGCCCACATTCTACATCCCTGCAGAGACAGGGCGGGTGGCACAAGCCTCCCTGGTTTGTGGCTCTGGGACACTCTGAAGGCATAGATTTTTTTGCGGGGATGGTAGGTCTCTGATTACGAATCTGGGGCTCAAGAGTTCTGTAGTTTCTTGATCCTAAAAATCTACTTGGTCTGTGTGTCACTGATGGTACAGGACCGCCCTGGCCCATCCACAACCCTTGCTCGCCTCTAAGCAGGCCCACCGGAGTGGGGACCTCAAACCAGGAGAGCACCCCCACACAGCCCCCTGACCTGCCTGTCACCCTCCGGGGTCCCTGGCTCTTCAACAACACTGCTTGGTTTGCTGGGTCAAGTTGCGGGCTCCTGCTGGGGCTTGGGAGTAACGGGCTCCCAAGTACGATTCCTACTCTGTAAAATGCTGCCAGCCAGGATGGGCTGAGGCTCCCACCAAGGCTGCTGTGAACACCAGGAGGCCTAAAGCCTTGGCTGCTCAAGCCACAGCCCAGAGCGGGTACTGTGGCAAAGGGCTCTGGGGCTTCTAGAATGGCTCCTTGCTCCTGCCCCTCCCCCAGAGCTCAGGTTCCCCTTGCTCTGCTCACCTGGGACTCCTGCCCACCCTCCCCACAGCCTTTCCCAGGCCGCTGCCTGGGCACATAGCCAGCCAGGGCCAGGCCGGTCTCAGGGTGACAGCCCATCACAATCCTGAACCAGGTGGTCGCATGGGGTCCCTCTCCTGGCCCTGAGACTGGCTTCTCTGCAGGAGTGGGAGGGGTGCGGCTTGCAGAGGCCTGCAGCTGTGGCATCAGAGAACAAGGAAGCTCTGTTTGGGCAGGAGGAGCCCCGGAAGTGCCCAGGGGAGGGCCACCCCATTATGGACTGCCGGCTGCACAGAAACCACAGCCCAGGACACGTGTCCACCAAGTCTGCATGGCCAACCCATGGAGACCGGCCCTCCTTAGTGTTCTCCTAGAAGGACAGGCCACCTTCAACTCAAATCCCGGCCCTGCCACTGAACAAAGAGCGTGGCCCAGGCAAGCTCTTTCTTTCCTCTGAGTCTCAGTCTCCTCTTCTGTAAAATGGGACTAGAAGGGCATGACCTCAGAGGGTGGGAGAACGAAAGCTTCAGAGCAGGTCTGCACATAGTAAGTGCTCATAGCTACCTCTAGAATGGTTATGATGGACTGGCTCACAGCTGTGGTACAGTGCCTGGCACAAACAGAGTCCCTGTCACCCATCACTACAGCAGTGGCAGCGAGGAAGGGATGAGGCCCGGCCCTGGACCATGTCTGCCTTTCTGCCTGTTCCTGCCCCCTCAGAGACCTGCTCCCACCCCTGCCTTTAGCCTGCTCCCCAGCCTCGGTTTCTCTCCCATTGCCAAAGCACAATGGCTGTTATAATTAACGGATTATCTCAGTGCGACAGCTGTGGTCCTTTGAAAATTGGGTTGAATAACAAGATCCCGGCCGTATGGTAATTTCTTTTCATCCCCTGCTCCCTCTTTCTCTCTCCCTCACTTCAGCCTTGTTATGCATGCAAATGTTTCTTCCCCTTTCCCTCCTTCCCAAACACCTCCTCCTTCTTGGTGGCCCCCTCGTCCTCGTCCTCGGGATGGCAGTGGGGGACAGACTACGGTTCTGCTTTCTGGTGACAGCCAGGTGGGAACTGACCCTCCAGGGCCCCTCCCATGCTCCTGGCGCTGGGAAGATTGCCTGACACATGTGACTTCTGTCATCTCCCGGACAGACCTAAGTCCCTACACCCTGGGATTCCTCCTACCTGCCAGGCCGCTCCCCCCTTGGGCTACTTTGCAGGGACCTTCCCTGAAGTCCTGGTCCCCACCCTCAGATCTTCCCAAACCTACTTTCCCACTCCTACTGCCCAGCATCTCTGCCCCTCCCAAGGCTTCTGTTAGCAGCTTGGTACCAACCACCATCTCCCTCCCACTGCCTTCTGGACCCCTCCCTGGCACGTGAAACTCCACCTGTCCTCATCCACGACTGGACTCGCCTCCCACTGCCCGCCCACTCCCCCACCCCTGCTTCTCTCCCCTGTCCCTGAGCCAGCCAGGAGCATCCCCACGTGCCCACACCTGGATTGTCTTGGTGTATGCCCTCCCACTGCTCCTGTCCTGCTTCAGTCTCCTTCCTCACCCCAAGTGAATTTCTCAGTCTGCATGCTCAAGGGTCTCCCTGCCTTCACTCTTAGCGCCCCCTCCACCCAGCAAAGGAGGAGCGTTCTAAAATCGGAGCATGGTGCTCCCCTGCTCAAAAGGCTTCACCGGCTCCCCTACTGATCTGGGAAATTTCCAACAAGGATCATCTGAAGCCCAGCCTCTGGGGTCTTGCGGAGCTGGATTCCTGCTTTCCTCTCCTGCCCTCCTGCTTCCCTCCACCAGTCAAAATGGTCTGGCTGAGGTCCCTCCTGTGGGTTCCCGTGGCCCCCTGGGCTTCTTCCATCACAAACAGAATGAAAACCACTGCTCTGACTGCTGAGCTGAGTTCTCCGAGGAAGGGTCTGATTCTCCAGTAAAGCCCAACACCGGACACCCAGTAGGTTCTGAATAAACATGTATTGATGACTGAATGAAAGAGGCCTGCTGTCTCCCTTTATAGATAAGAAAACTGAGGCTCAGAGTAATAATTTGCTCAAGATCACACTGTTTGTGCAAGACAAAACCAGGATTTGAACCCAGGTCTGTGATTCTAATGTCAGTCTTTCCCACTCCCTCGGGGTGGGGGGAGGGCTGTGGGGGTCAGCTTCTGCACAGATCTCAGAGGATTTGAACCTCCCTCGAGCCTTAGCTGGGTGATAAGATGGGACTCCCTGCCCATGCTGTCACTGCATTGACCTTGGTCTCCCAGGGCTTCAGTCTGCTCATCTGTAAAGTGGGAAGGAGCACTGCCTCACCCCCATCTCAGAGGATGTCTATGGGGACAGAAGCTCAGGTCTTGGAAAAAGCCAGCCCTGCTAACATCTGAGGGTTCGCCCACCCCCAACCTGCAAATCCAACTGCACTGCCCTTGGCAGGTACTTCTATGAGCTTGGGGGTTCCTAGGATGGCTGGTGTCACACAGGACAGAGATGCCACCCCCCAAAAAAGTGAGAGCTAGTGAAAGAAGCATGGGAAAACTGAGGGTCATATTATGACCTTGGGCAAAAACTTCCCTCTCTCAGCCTCAGTGTCTTTGTCTGTGAATAGGGCCCCGTAATGCCCACTTTACTGGGCTGCCATGGGAACTGATGTGTAATGTGTCCAGCACATGCAGGCACCACCATGGTCACAGGTTCTACAGGAACGTGATGGTCAAGTGTACCCAGGAGAGAGGACAGGTGAAGGGGGCAGCACAAGGCAGGGCCACTGTTCATGACTCTCAGTCCTCAACAGCCTTCAGAACAGAGCTCACACCCCAACATGAAGCCTTGGGTCCCCCCTCCCTCTCTAACTTCACACACCACCACATCCCTTCTCAACCTACAGCGTTACAGGGATTCCCATCTGCGTGTCCCCTGGGCCTTAGCTCATGCTCTTCCTGACCCTGGGGTACCAATTCCACCTTCTCTACCCTCTTGCAGCCCAGGCCTCGTGCCTCCTCCTCCTGGAAGCCTTCAGAGATTTCTTCTCCACAGGAAGGGTGTGGGCCTCCCTACCGTGCCCTCCCCCATGCCCTGATTCCACCCTCGTGGACTCCTGGAAGGATCCTAGAGATTGTCTCACCCCACCCCACCCCACCCCTTGTTTTACAGATGGGGAAACTGAGGCACAGGCGAGGGACAGCAGCTCTCCAGGGATGTACTTGAACCCAGGTATCTGCTGCTACCAAGCCTACAGGCAGCTTCTCTCCTGGAGCTGAGCTGTCCTTGTTCAGCCCTTGCTTGTCTTCTCCTCACCCCCCAGCCCAGAGCTACCTGAGGACGGGACTCCATCTTCCTCTCTGTGCTCCCACCCCAGTGCCTAGCCTAAGGCCTGGCGCATAGTAGGCACTCAGTAAATGTCTGTTGAATTGAATTGCGCTCAGGGCGGCCAGTCGTCTCTGCTCTGTAAGAGAAGCATAGAGTTAGTGGAGCCGTTCCCATGGCGACGGGGGTGGGAACCAAGCTGGTGGGGTGAGGGGGCAGCCTGCCCCAAGGACCCCGAGGGCCCTGGAAAGGAGAGGGTCTGGGAAGCTGGAACATTCAGACTTAGAGGAGTCCGAAATTCTGCTCCAACAGGCAGCACAGCCCTGGCAAGTCGTATTGCCCCTGGGGCCTCGGTGGCCTCCTCTGGCCGTTGGAGAGGACACTCCAGTCCCTAGGGGCTCTGAGGACGGCTTGTGATGAGGACCAGAAGAGATGTGAGGAGGGTAAACAGTGACTCCCACTCACACTGAGCCCTCAGTGCCTGAAACACCAACTCAGGTGGGAATGATGGCCCAATCTACAGACGAGGAGACTGAGGCTCAGGGAGGCGGGGAGGCTTCTCCCCTGAGGCCGCACAGCCCGCATGCTTGATCCCATGCTGTACACACACAGTCTCCCTGCAGAGAAGGGAGGAAAGCAAGGCATAATAAAAAACCCCAAAGACGCTGAACCCACCAAAAGGTGGCTGGAGCCCAGGCCCGAGCTGAAGAAAGAACTCCAGGCACAGGGCCCAGCATGAGCCCCACGGCTGTGAAGGTTCAAAAGCCTTTCAGATCCAGAGGCTGCAAAGGCCTGGGCAGGCCCTGATGTTAATATAGATCAGCAGAGACTATAAATACTTGGCCAGGCCAGGTACTGCAGGGCCAAGCCCATGGAGCAGCCCAGCAGGGGCTCGAACCCTGGCCCCCTCCTCCTTGGGCCTCGGTTTCCCCATCTGTCAAGAGCAGGCTACAAAACGACCATGACGGCTCAGGTTCTTTATCCAACAACCTAGAGTTCCCTGACCCAGCCAGGCTGGCAGGGGGGCCTCAGGGCCCAGGCTAGAGTCCCAGGAGGAATAAAAAAGGATGCAAGAGAGGCTGCCCTAGTCTACCTGGGACAACCAAGGGAGGGCTTGGCTGGGCCTCTGCTCCCTGGCCTGGAGCCCGGGAGAGGCAGGGAAAGGGGCCTAGGATGCCAGCCATTCACTCCTTCACTTTCTCATTCATTCCAACAGCCATTCTCTGAGGATCTGCTGGGGGAGCCGAGGATTCATTGCCAAAAGGCACAGCCTCAGGTAGATGCTCCGGTGAGGAAGACAGCAAGACAAACAAGCACGGCCTGGTAGAGGTCAACCTCAGGCTCTGTGCCCCATCCCAGCCTGCATCACCTGACACTAGATTCACACCTGTGTCTACCTGGACCAGTACCTCATCAAGGCCAAGGACGGGGAGGGCAATCTCGCTCCCCTTGAAAACCCAGAGCCCAACCCGGCACCAGGAAGCACTCCATAAATATTCACAAAAGGACCGAAGAATGAATAAAATGTCATGGAGCTTAAAAGAAAGGGCGCCCATACACAAGGCCATGACATGGCGGGGGGCGAGGTGGGGCAGGAAGGAGCCCACACAATGAATACACAATTTGCCCACTTGAAGGATGGAGAAACTGAGACTGAAAGAGGCTAGGGTATGTCCCCAAGGACCTCAAAGCTACAACAATGGCCCTGGACCTGCAGCTCCCCAAATATAAGATAGGCTGGTACATATAAACTCCAGGTACAGCTGCTTCAAGCATCAGAGGGGTAACGTTTGCAGGGTCTGAGACTCCCCGAAACGCTGAGCACAGGTGAGGGTGCAGTATCCCATCTTCTCTCCAAAGCCTCAAAACAGCTCTGGGTGGCAGACAGACCCTCACACCATAGACAGAAAAACCAGGGCTCTGGGAGAGGGTGTAGGATTCCCCAACCCCAGGCCCTTCTTGGTCAGTACCTCAGTGGAACTCTCCTGCTGACTGGAGTTTCCACCTCCATCCCCTCTGAAATTCAGCAGCAAGGGGTGCAGACCTGGGCCCAGGCCTGAATCTGCCTCTGCCGACTGGGTGACTTGGGCAGGGACCAGCCCTCTATGAGCCTCAGCTTTCCCAAGAGCCATCTCCTCTGCCCCACGCAGCTGCTTCAAGGAGCAGAGGAAAGAGCACGTGTGCATGATCAGTCACTTCAGTCGTCTCTGACTCCTTGCGACCCTGTGGACTGTACCCACCAGGCTCCTCCGTCCGTGGGATTCCCCAGGCAAGAATACTGGAGTGGGTTGCCATGCCCTCCTCTAGGGGATCTTCCCAACCCAGGGATCGAACCCTCATCTCTTATATCTCCTGCATTAGAAATCAGGTTCTTTACCACTGGCGCCACCTGGGAAGCCACAGAGGAAAGATCAACCCCCTTACAAACTGTAAAGTGCTAGTGATATTGAAGGGAATTTAATCATTACTGTTATACTTTCCTTCCTCAACCACTCCTCTGGCCTCCTTTCTAACAAGGCTATGACAGTTTTTATCAGATGCCCACACTATGCCTGCCTCTTGCGCTAAGGTGTTGTCATGAATTTCATCCCTAGGATCTTAGGAATCAGCTACTATTTTTATGCCCATTCTGCAGATGAGGACATGGAGGTTCAGAGAAGTGATGTGACTTTCTCAAGATCACACAGCAAGAAATGAGAGCACTTAGCCATGACCCTGTATATCTGCTTTCAAGTATCTGTATATTCAGCCCTTTGGGGCCACTGGAGTCCTCCAGTTCATTAATGCCCACCTGTTCCCTGGTTTATCCAACTTCCCAGATGTATGCAATATTCATATTTCCATCAGCAGCAGCTCACGCACCCCTCTCTGAGGCCTTCAGGAGCCCCATTAATCATTCAGACACACCTGCATATTCATTAACTTACGAATTAATACAGGGCCCCTTATTACTTCAGGCCTGCTGCCTGCATTAAAGATACTTCGACTTCATTCATTATTAAACTCCTCTGGTAAATGATCACATCCTTCCTTCACAGAGTGGGGCAGCGCCGAGGCCCCCAAGCTAGTAGGTCTGCACCACCTGCTCTGTGACCTTGAGCCAGGCCCTCACCCTCTCTGGGCCTCCTGCATGTTTACCTGGTAAAATGAGGCAAACGACAGTCTCTAAACACTGCCTGGGCTTGTCAAGATTGGCCCTGTCCCATCCTTCTGCAGCCTCCTTCGACCCTTCCCTGCACTTACAAGTCTTTCTTGGGCTCACATGACCCTTTGTTCTCCACAAAACAGGAGCCAGTTGTCCCTGTTGTTTCCCTGATCCTTTCCCACCAGTGGCCTCCATTCACATCTGGGCCTGAGCCTGGGCTTTGCAGCCAGCACCATGTATCCTGAGCTAAGCTGGCTTGGCAGACCAGAACATATCCCAGATCACAGAGGTCAACTGACTCCCGTGGCCAGCAAGGGTGGGCTCTGGCTGCCACACAACAACAACAGTGATGACAACAACAATAATCATAAGTGCGCCCAGCATTTCCTGAGCACATACCAGGCCCCAGGCCTTGGGCAAAGTCCTGCACTGTCTCAGCCTTCTCAGAACCATGTCCACTTTACAGATGGGGAAACCAAGGCCAGTGAGGTCGAGGCCATTTCCCCGTCTCACTTGGGATCCCCAGCTCATCACCGTCACACACTTCGGTTGGAGGTGGGACCCTCGGTCAGCACCCTGCGCTGGCTCCATCCTTTCCTGACTGGTTCCTCTGTACACAGACCCTGCCTAATGGGGGGTTGCAGGCAACACAGAATGGGCCCCCACTCCCTGGCATATGCCCTGATCGATCCCCTTATGCCTGGCACAGAGCAGAGCCCGTGAACAAAGCGTGAGGATGCTGCTCCCTGCGTCACCCCTGCTGGCTCCGTTGCCCTCCCGCTCCGCTCCTCGGGCACCTCTGTGTTGGGCTGCTCACAGGGCTGCTAGGCTGCCAACAGCAGAAGGGCCAGGCTGCCACCTCATACCAGTGCTGGGCCTGAGGCTTCATTCCCTGGTTGTGTGACTACAGGCCCATTACCAAACCTCTCTGTGCCTCGGCCACATTATCTGAATCACACCTGACTCCACCCCCTGCCTCATCCCTCATCTCCAACCCATCCTGACACCTGCCCAGGCCACCCACCTGAGTGTTCAAGTCACTAATGGCCCTTGTCTTGAAGGCAGCACTGGCTCCCAGCAACTCCAGGTGTCCCCTGGGTTCCTCCCCTAAACTTTTAGCTCAGCTGCCAGAGAGCCTCTCAAAATAGCCTGTTTATTGTGGACCCACTGAGGATGCCTCTCTTAAAGCCCTTCCAGATTCTTCTGTGGCTCCAGGCTGAAGCTAGAAGTCCTTCTGAAGGTCAAGGCCCTATGAGGCCTGGCCCAACAGCCCACTCCAGACCCCTCTCCTGCTTCCCCCCTCAAGGCAGCTCTCCCCTCTCCCATGGAGACTCTCCAGGCTCTTGTCTGACCCCCTGATGGCATCTGTCCCTCCCATATCACCCAGCCATTGAGCACAAGGTGTTCTCCACTGCAGCTCCAGCCCCCGGCACAGTCAGCCTGGCAGCACTGTGGCCTGAACCAATGCCTCTGTCAAGTCCAGAGAGCAAACCCACACGGCCGCATCGTGCCAACGAGGAACCCAGCAGACCCGGTGAAGGCCTTGCCACTCTTCATCTGCATGCAGACACAGCCCCTGCTTACACAGCCCCCCTGTTACTTTGTCAACAGGGTGACAAGGTAAAGGTCATTGGACCTATTTCTCAAGTGAGAGGTTCAGAAAGATAAAGTGGGCTCCCAGGTCACCACTAGTCAGTGGTGGGGCTGGGACCAAGCCTTACTGTCTGGGCTCCGGGCACCGAGCACTAACTACATGCCAGACCTCAGTGAGGTTTTACATTAACTCACTCAAGCCTCTCCACAGCCCTGGGAGATAGGCACAATTATTATACCCATTTGAGATATAAAGAAACTGAGGCCCAGAGCAGTGAAGCCACTCATCCAAGGGCACACAGCAAGGAAGTGAAATAGCCTGGGACACGCCGAGTTGTAGCCGTGGAGCTAGTCTGTCCCCCCAGCTCTGCTCAAATCTCCCCAGGCCTCTGCTTCCAGGGCTGCCCTGGGTGAGAAGCATCTCCATTATGGCTCCCTCACCAGCCCCGGCTCCATGGCAGCAAGGACTGGAGCCACGCTCTTCCCTTTCTAGCCCCGGATCCATCACCTGGAAGAGGGTGACAGACAGACCAGGGGCCCTTCACCAGCAGCATATGATCCCCACGCCTAAGAGCCTACAACATACCAGGCCCCGGACTGGCAAAACAAGTCTCTAGTCCACTGGGGATCACCAGGGGGTGAGGGACCCTGGGTGGGAAGGGGCAGGGGTCTCATTCAGGGTCTGGGAGCAACAGGGTTCAGGTGCCTGCCTGCTGTCATCAAGAGCAACATGAAGCCAACAGGAGGCCAGAAGAGAAGATGATGGTTAACTGCAAGGCTTGGCACCTCTGAAGACCTGCCGCCCAGGACCCAGGGGGGCCGGGCATCCCCAGAAGGGACTGCACCCTGCCAACTAGACAGTCCACAGCTAATAAGCCCCTGCTGAGGGGCTGGACTAGGACTCCCAGCACAGGGCAGAGGAAACAAAGATGGGCAAGGAAGTCTCTGGCCAGGAGGGAATTCGGGCAAGAGGAGACCCAGCACACACGCCCCGGGATCTTGGCTATTCAAGAAAACCCTCCTGCGGATTATTGGGTTGGCCAAAACGTTCATTTGGGGTTTTCCATTATGGTTTTTCTATTTCCATTTGTATAACAGAGAGTGTTAGTCACTCAGTCACGTCCAACTCTGTGACCCCACGGACTGTAGCCCACCAGGCTGCTCTGGCTATGTAATTCTCCAGGCAAGAATACTGCAGTGCGTTTGCCATTCCTTTCTCTGGGGGATCTTCCCAACCCAGAGATCAAACCCAGGTCTTCTGCATTGTAGTCAGATGCTTTACCATCTGAGCCACCAGGAGGCGAACCAGCCTCTAATTTCTCTTAAGAGACAATCTGAATTTTCACAGATTGGGGTTGCTAAAAGTGGGGTAACACCAGTGGATTTCTGGGTACTTCCTCACTGCACTCCCAGTGTGAGTGCTGAGGGTGGGGACCATGGACAGGTCCCCTCTCTGCCCCAGGCCCCAACTTGGGGGTTTGGCACACCAAAGGTGCTCAGTAACTCTGGCCAAACTGTTAGTGCATCATTTCCAGGGCCCTGTATCAAAACTACTGTGTGTGGGGAACCCCCCCAGGTCACCTCCCTCATCCACTTTCAGGCCCTCTAGGGTAGTTGAGAGTAGGTCAGAGCTGGCAGCCCCCTCAGCACATCTCGGCTCCTGACATATAACAGGTGAGGAAACTGAGTCCAGAGTGGGTGAGAGTCTTGCCCAAGGCTGGCAGCCACATCCTTTCTCCTTCAGGCCCCCGATTCCTGCCTCGGCTCCCCAAAGGCTTCCGCCCATCCAGGCTCTGTCTCCACCCCCCATGTGTACACCCCCCTCCAGGGTGACCTCGGGCATGCCTTTGGTCCCCCAGATCCTGGACCTTCGCTTGTCGGATGTCTCCCCAGGTGCCCTGAGAGGCCCCAGGCTCAGCCCCAGGTCATCTTCTCGCCCAAGCCACTTCTGCCCATGTCTCCTCTTGGTCAAGGTCACCACCACCCTGCCTGCCTCCTCAGACCACAGATCCCACCATCACAAACTCCTCCTGTCCCTGCCGGAAGAGAATGACGAGACCAGCCACCAGCTTCTTCCTTGAAATGTCTCCCTCGTGTGTCCTCTGCTCCCCACCTCACCAGAACCTGCTGCCATCATCATTCGCCCCCTTGCCCATCATGGCCCCGTTTTCTCTAGCCCCTCGCTCATGGCGGCCAGGGGGAGTCTTGCACAGGGCAGCCCTGACACTGTCTCTCTTCCTCAGAATCTTTCTGGGAGTTCCCTGCAGCCCTGAGGACAGGGGCCAAGTTCCTTCCTGGCATGTGAAGCTTCCATGAGGGGAATCAACACCTTCCCCACCTCCTGCCCCAACCCCTACTCACTTTCCTGGCCCAGCCCCCTGACTGACAAAGGCCCTTTCCTCTCCCTGCCACTTGCCACCAGCACTGTGAATCCCTACCAGCTTCAGCTCAGGCACCACCTCCTCCAGGAAGGCTGCCCTGAACCCTAAGCCTGGCCTCACCATTCCACAGCATCCCCAGGCTCACAAGCTCCAAGTGGTGTCCCCCCGGACAGTCACCATTTCCCTTCCTGAGAGCCAAGGTAACACAGCGTGTCCCTTCAGTGCCAATAAGAGGCCTGGCATGGAGGAAGTACCTGGGGCATGGGGACTGGAAAAGCACAAGAACTACATGGCCCCCAGGCATGTCCTTCCCAGCTGGCCTCTGTCCCTCTCCACCTGCCCACCTCCCCACTCGCTGAGTGGACCTCTTTTTACTACTGATGACAACATGGCCTCCCAGCTCCTTATCATTATTATTATGACCACTCAGGCCTCAACCAGTGCTGCGGCTCCCATGTCCACTGTGGTCCCAGCCTACTTGGGGCAGCATGGTCAGGCAGGGGCAGAGGAACAGAGGAATGGAGAGAAGGTGGACAGAGCCCCTCCTGGGAGTCTCACCTGGGCCAGGGGGCTGACACAGCTGACCTTGAAGATGACCCAGCAGCTCTTATCTGGGCACGTGGGGCCTCTGTTTACAGATGAGGAGACTGAGGCTCTGACCAAGGGCACGCAGCTAATCTGGAGCCTCACAGCCAGTGAGGGCCAAGCCAGGGATTCGAACCTGCACACCAGACTCCTGCCTACTCTCCCTGCACCAGATCCAGTAGCTTTCATAGTCAAAGGAGGGGACTTGTTCACCCCGAGTCCAGGCATTCCAGGAGGCCACAGGCACTGAGGACAGAGCACTAAGACTGGGGTCCTGCATAACCTCAATTCAGACACTTGCTCTGTACCTCTGCCAGCTGTGTGGCCTCAGGGAGCCTGAACAGCTTCTCTGAGCTGATTCCTTGTCTGTCCCTGAGGATGGGAGGCTGCCCTGCAGGCCTGCCGTGAGTGCTAAAGGAGACAGAAATGACCACAGCCAATAACTACAGAGAATCTCCCAGGCTGGGCTACTGGTAGATTAACTCCCCTAAGCGGCCCCACAAGAGGCAAATTCTTACAATGTCCCCATTTTACAGACAACAAAATGAAGGCACAAAGGATCTTTTCAAAGCCTTGGAGCTATAAGTGTGGAGCTGGGCATGCAGCGCTGGGCAGAGAATGATCAGCACGGGATGGGTCCTCACTAATGATATTCCTTTCCAGCTCAGTCCTTCCCTTTAATCCTTCAAAGGCATCCTGAATAGACTGGCCTCTCCTGTCTCCACTGAAACCACCTGCTGGGTCCTCCTTCCACCTTCACAGAGCGAACCCTCTCGCCCTCAGTGGCCCAGAACAAATACCACCTCTCCCCTGAGCCTTTCCTGAGCTCCACCACCTTCCATCCTCTCCATCGTCACCTGCTCAAGTTCCCCGGGCGGGTCCCGCAGTCTGGCAAAGGGACACCCAGAAGACCCTGCCTCTGCCCAGTCCCTGCACAGTTGCCTGAAGAAACTTCTTGAAGCATAGGCAGGTTCATGGAGCGCCTCTCCGCTAGGAAGCCTCTGGCGCCAACCAGGCCCTTATTCCCACAGTCAAGATCTGGCTTGGTCCCATCTCTGCAACTCTGCCCTTCGACACCCCTCCTGCAATGAGGCTACTGTCAGAGACATGGCACCCCACTCTGCACACACATGCCTGCACAGACACATGCCTGCGCACACACATGCCTATGCACACATGCCTCCCACACACATGCCTGCATATACACACACCCACACACACATGCCTGTGCACATACGTGTCTGTGCACACGTGTCTTCTCCACATATGCCTGTGCACACACATGCCTGTGCACACGTGCCTCCCACACACATACCTGCACACACACGCCTGCACACACACATCTGTGCACACGTGCCTTCTGCACACACACATGCCTGTGCACACGTGCCTCCCACACACATACCTGCACACAGGTGCCTCCCCCACAACCTGCCTGATTCCTCCTACTTGGGACTCTCCTTCGAGCCCCCCTCTACCACACCAGCCTTCCACTCCTCAGCTGGACCCCAGAAGAGCACCTTGGAGAACTCCCCTCCCCAACTCCTCAGGTCTTCCCACTCCTTCCGTCCTGATCCGCATCATCCACAATCCCATTTCTGAAAGCCGGTGGCAGGCTCCCTCTTGCTGGAAGACTACACAGTCTGGACTCCTCTGGCCTGCCTGGAGCTCACAGGCCCTGCCTGCCGAGACTCCCACACCCTCCTTCCCCACTCCAAGGTCCTCACATGGGCGCTTCTTACCCTTCTCACCCAACGTGTCTTGGCCTTTCCCCTTGAAATGGCCACAACCTGGCATGCCCCACTCCCACCTCCTGTCTGCTACTCCTCAGACTCAAAGCCACCTCCCACTCCTCAGACTCAAAGCCATCTCCCACAGGAAGCCCTCCAGCCCACCCAGGCATCAGTCAGCCTCATCTGCCTTCCACTTGGCTGTGGGATTCCTAATGGCAGGGACTGTTCTCATTCATCCTCCAATTCCCCAGAACCCTGAACGATGCTCAGCCCACACCAGACGCTGGAGAACTGTCTGTCGAATAAACACGCTGCTTCCCTCTTGAGCTCCCGGAGGCAGAGGGAACAAGTTCCATTAGCCAACTGTGACCAATGTGAATCCACCCCCTTCTCCTCACCTTCGCCAGCCTCCAGTGGCTCACATGAACTACTGCTGTGGCCCTCACCTTCCTCCCTGACGCCACCCCACCTGCCTGCCGACCCCCATCAGGCCTGAAGAACATCCACAGTCCTCCCTGACTTCTTGTCTTCACCTCTCTCCTCACTCGTGTGCTCCAGCCCCAGGGAAGGCCGCCTTGCTCCTCTGGGTGAACGAAAGAATGAGAGTTTGCAGCTTCCTAACCCTCGACCCTCATTGCACCCGTTTTTTGAGTGCAGCCTTTACGCCTCTGAAGGGCAGAACACGGCTTACTCTTCCCAAGATCCCCAATACCCAGCACAGAGCAGGAGTTCAAAAGTTTCTATGAACAAATAAATTAGGGACTTCCATGCTGGTCCAGTGGTTAAGAATCCGCCTTGTGATGCAGGGACCTGGGGTTTGATCCCTGGTCAGGGAACTAAGATCCCACATGCCCAGAAGCGACTAAATCCATGCATAGCAACTACTAAAGCCTGAAGCCCGCGCACCCTGGAGCCCATGCACCACAACTAGAGAGTCTGTACATTGCTACGAAGATCCCACATGATGCAACTAAGACCTAACACAGCCAAATAAACAAACTCTGGTTGTTCAATCGCTCAGTCATGTCTGATTCTCTACGATCCCAAGGACTGCAGCACTCCAGGCTTCCCTGTCCATCACCAACTCCCGGAGCTTGCTCAAACTCATGTCCATTGAGTCAGTGATGCCATCCAACCATCTCATCGTCTGTCACCCCCTTCTCCTCCTGCCCTCAATCTTGCCCAGCAACAAAAACAAATGAATGAGTGCCGAATTCAAATTCTGACGCTCCTACCTGGGCCTCTGTTTCCTCATTACAGTCCTTGACTTCCCTTCTCCAAGGCTGGGAGTGAGAGGAGCACAAGGGATGTGGGGATCAAAAGGTGGAGATCAAATGGCAGCAGCGTCTGAAAGTGCTGTAAAACCACACATCACTACACACCTGGAAGGGACTTTTCATTCCAAAGCAGTGAAAATGAGGCTGAGGTTAAGTATTTCACGGACTCATTCATTTAGTACCATTTCTCAAGCCCTGGGGCAGGAGCAGGGCCTCCCAGTGCTCAGGACACAGTGGTTCTGCCCTGAGGACATTCACAGCTCAAAGGCAGGGGTGCGGGAGACCACGCATCTCAGGGAGAAGGTCGGGGAGCCATGGGGCTTCAAGACAAGGTGGCTGAGGCCCAGTAGGGATTCCAGGAAGGCCTCCTAGAAAAAGGGTGTGCCAGTTCTCAGATCACCCAGCTCCACCAGAAACAAAGGGACCCAAAGAGCCAAGTTAACTAGGAATAGGGGCAGGCTATCCCCACAAGCCAGTGTCATCTCAGATGAGCATGTATTACTACTGCTGTCCCCATTTTACAGGTGAGAAAGATTGAGGCCCAGAGAGCTGAAACCACATGCCTCGGGTCCCCCAGCTCTAGGGCAGCCAAGCTGGTGGTCTCTGGGCCTCCTGCACCTTCTGAGGCCCCTGGAGAGACTGGAAATCATGTTTAGAACATTCAACTTCTGAACCAAGGGCCACGCCACTCTGATGGCATCCAGGTCAGCTGCTTCCAGACACAGTAAGGACAGCCACAGCTGTTTGTGCCAGGACCACAGTGGGCCATCAGGAAACGGATCTGAAGAAATCCCAGAAAATAGCTGCTTCCTGTGAGCTGAGGGGCAGCTGCCCTGGGGGGCTGGTGAGGGTCCAGGTACCACACTGGGCCCAGGGAGCCCTTCCTTGAATGCATGCAAATGGTATAAATTTCTACTTACTTAACTTCACAAATGCTAACAAGCTCATAAAAAATAAGTTATTCTTCCTCAGCTCCACAACACCCTGCATTTGTTTAATTTTGTTTTTCCTCCTTCTCCCAGCCTCCTCTCCAACAGAAACAAAAAACCACTTCTTTGGGGGTTTCCCTGACAAGTGGGTCTGCCTTTCCCCCTCCCCCCTTCTGCCTCCCAGATAGGAGACCAAAGTCCTGGGAATGGGCCCTGCTCCCTCCCCCACAGCTGTGTGATCTTGGGCTCTGACTTAACCTCTCTGGTTTAACTGGCTCAGTTACCAAGTAGGAAGCTCGCTTGCACTCAGCTGGCCTCCGGGTCAGCGTGAGGATCAAACATGGTAATCCCAGTGAAGTGCTGAGTCTGCTCCAGGCACAGAGCAAGCCCTCAATAAATGTCAGACCTTGTTATTATGTAAAGAAGAGTTAAATAGCTCCTTTCCAGTTAATCCATCTGTAGGGTTTGCCTTCTGGGGCCAGCTGGCTGCCTATGGATTGGTTTTGTTGGTGGGCTCAGAGCTGATGCAAATCTGGGTTTGATGCTATGAGGCAGAGCCTTTACTACAGGCCCCACCACACCCTACTGCCTTCCTCAGCCCGGATGCTCACATTTTGTGACGAAGCCCCCCTTGGGCATCTGAGTTAGCTAGCCCTAGTTTATGCCTCTCAAAAGCTTTTCCAGTGGGTCACTGATCACATCATTAGGCCCAACTCACAGATGAGGAAACAGGCTCACAGATGGGCAGCAACTTACCCACAGTCCCTGAGGGAGGGGCTGCAAACCAAGGAAAGTTCCCTCCCCAGTCCTGGCCTGTTTTCTCTCCAGAGCCCCTGCCTCACCATGCCAGCTTAAGAGCCACCTCCCTGGTGGCTTCCCTGGAAGAGCAAATGGCCTATTAGCCAGATGATGGCAAGCCTAGCAGAGCCCAGCACTGGGGCCTACAAAAGATGGGGTCTGGGCATCAGAGCTGCCCTTTTCTCCCGGGTCCCCTCTATAACATCTACCTTGAGTGCACTTCCAGAAACGGCCCTAGCCAGACAGTGTACCTTGTTTGCCCACACTGGCCCCCTTCTGCTGGCACAAAGCCTAAATAGCCATGACCCCAGCCAGCTCCAATCAGTTACCACCAGCTACAGCCCCATGAGCTCCCATTTCGCAGAAGAGAAAACTGAGGCCCAGGTAGGAGAAGAACATTCCCTATGGTTACAACGAGGGAGACTCAAGCCCTGGCTTTTGAAGACCTGGCTTGTCCCACCCTCCAGCCAGCATCAACTAGCAAGATCCAGAAAGCAGGGCCACACTGGAAGGGCCAGCCCCTGAGGCACCAGCTACAACTGCCAACACTGTCCCCCACCCTTGCTGGTCTTGATTTTCCCATCTGCAGTGCGATATACTGACTCGGACACAGTGAGCCTGCCCTAGAGAGCAGAAAGGTAAGGCTGGGAGCCTCAACAACTCAACAGTGTGGCCGTGATCACCATCCTCAACTTCCCCAAGGTGGGACCACTGTCCCATGTTCCTCACAACCCCTCTCATAGGGCACCCCCTGGCCCGCAGCCAGCAGAGGCACAGAAGCAACGAGTGGTTAGCACAGACTAAATATTAATACCACACTGGGGGCTTTTCATACTCACTATGTGGATGCTGTTATGCCCATTTTCCAGACAAGTGGAAGCACAGAGAAGCTAAGTAACTTGGTCAGGGTCACCCAGGAAGAGACAGTGCAGAGTGGACTGGTGGACAGACCAACAGACAAAAGATAGAGAACACAACCCTGGCTGTTGGTGTCCAGTCAGCAAGATGCAGGCTTAGAGGATGCCAGGAAGGTCGGGATGGAGGCGGCAGAGCTGAGTCAGAACCTTTGGCCAGGGTAGGGGGCCCCATAGCTGCTGCCAGCTGTAACTCTAACAGCTCCCGACCCTGGACACCTGCTGCTGCAGTCCACATGCCCACTGCTAGTCTCAATGGTATCACCAGTTCAGGCCACTTTCATTCTTCCTTTCTTACCAGTCTCTCAAATCCATTCCAGGGTACCCCTCCCCAGGTAGGTAGAGTCATAGCGTGGTTCCCAGTGGTTCAGGACCTTGCCCAAGCTCCCACCAAGCCAAGAGTGACCAAGTGGGTACATGAACCCAGCTCTTAGATACACCTATCCTCTCCCTCCTCGATTCTCCAAGGGCACAAGGGCACCACCAGCTGCTGCTGGGGAAGAGGGTGGGGCCAGGGCCTTGAGGGGTGGGGCCGAGAGAGGTAGGGGCGGGACCTAGGAGGTAGGGGCAGGCCTGAGAGAGAAGACTGGATCCTAGTTGCCTTGGCAACAGAACTAATTAATTCCAACTCTGGTTCCATCTGTGCCTTGGCTGGATGGGTGGTTTGGGCTCGCGGGTGTTCATTTTGAAGGAAGGGGAGAGAAGTGAGAGGAGCTGGGAGGCTGTGGTCTCGGGGGCTAGTGAGGGGCTGACACCCCCACAACGCTCACACATAGCATCTCCACCCCCAACAGGAAGAGACAGGTTCCAGCCTCCAAAGACAATCTCAGACCTCCTCCAGGAGGCAGCGCTCATCCTAGCCCAAACACTGCCTGGCTCAAAGGGCAGACGGCAGCGCCTGCTGTATGCACACACATGCACACAGACGGGGAGAACACAGGCTCCACAGCAAGAGACTTGGGTTCAGATGCCAGCTTAGCTTTCTGAGTCTCAGCTTCCCCATCTGCAAAATGGGCAACACTGCTCCCTGCAAAGGGCTCTTAGAATTAGAAGGATGTCCCTAGTGCAGGGGAGGGAATGTTCTGCTGAGGGTGATCCTGGCCATCAAACTGCCTATGCAGAACCCAGAAGGTAGCACTTCTGAGAAACTGGAATGAAGCCAGGAGACAAGATCACGGCATAAGAGAAGGAGAGGGAGCCCAGCGGCAGGAGCCCCGTGGCTGGGCCAAGTCCAGCAGGTCTCAGAAACTAGGCTAAGGACCCTAGACTTAAGCCCCAGGACAACAGGGAACCAGTGACATGCTAGGGAGCCCAGGCCAACAGAAGAGTGCAGGATAAATTGGGGAAAATGAGAGCTGGCCTTTGAGGAGGCTGCTGTGATAGTCTAGACTCATTATGGTGACTCAACGCAGATAAGGGTAGCAGGGAGGACAGGCAACAGGATAATCTGAGTGCAGGACTTGGTGACCTACAGGCTGGGAGGCCAGGGGTGAAGTTCAGAGATGACCTCCAGGTTCAGGTGGCTAGATGAAGTGGCTGGCTGAATGATGGCAGTGCCCACACTGGAACAGGGAACTTCAGAGAAGGAGCTAACCGGCCAGGAGGCAGGAGGGGAAAGGAGAGCCTGCATTGGAAAAGCTGAGTTTTAGGGGCCAGAGGGACACCCCAAAAGACATGTTGTCAGCAGGTAGCCACACCCATTGCCCAACAGCCAGAGGCAGGGCACAGAGAAGGATGAGACCTGGGCATCCCCTGTACACGGCTGCTAAGAGGAACCAGGGAAGCAGAGGGATCGCCCAGAGACCAGGCAGGCAGGATCAGCCCTCAGGGATGGACACAGCTGGGAGCTGACACTCATGATCAGGAGCCTGCCACATGGCTGCACCAGGACCCAGACCAACCAGGTTCAAATCCCGGCCCCTTCACCTCATCAGCTGTGAGAGCCTGGGCAAGTCATTTCACCTCTCTAAGCCTCAACTTTCCCATCTGTAAAATAGAAATAAAAGTAATACCTACCCCATAGGATATTATGAGGAGGTCCATCCCCCTGGACCTTTTTGCTGAGCCCCAGAGACACAGGCTCTCCAGGAACCAGCCCTTTCAGAGAGGGTAGAGGCCACTGACCTTTGCTGAGCACCTGCCAGGCACGGGGCACCTCACGCGGGTTTTAGACCACACGCAGCCACAATCAAGGAGGAAGGGCCTGGAGTCAGATGGCACCTGGCTAAATCCTGGGTCACCTACTTACTAACTGGGACCAGGAGAGGCCCCTTGCCTCCCCGGACTTTGGCTTTTGAGACTGTGAAATGGGGTGATTAGGGTGTCTGCCATGGCTCCCGTGATCACTGTGAGCATGGAATGTGAAAACATGTAAAGCATTTGTCACCTGCCTGGCACCCAGAAAGCACTACATAAATCATCACTTAGTTGTCATCAATACAGCTGTTGTTACCGCTCTTACCCACAACCCAAGAAGGTAGATGGACTGGCCCCCAACTAACTGAGAAGGACAAAGGCTTCACCCACCATAGTGTCCAGGACCTGGACTGGCCACCATCTGGTCAGAGAATCCTCTCTCCCCCAGCCCAAGGCAGGGCCACATGAGACCGCCTGGGTATGAACCCTGCCCTGGCTGCTCTGAGCTGTGTGACCTTAGATTAGTCACCTCACCTCTCTGAGCCTTAGATTCTGAGCCTTAAGAAATGAGGATCCCCTACCTGCACCATCATCTGAGGACTGAGCAAGGAAATACACAAAAGGCATCTAGCCAAGGGGATGTACACAGTAGGTGCTCAATAAAAGCAGCAGTTATGATTAATTTTTGGATGTGAAGACCTGAAGGAAGGAATGAATACAGATAAGCTCTGACAGAGGGGTCCCAGGTGTGATGCCCTCCCAGGGCCATGCAACCACTAGAGGGTTGCAGCCTGGGCACCCACCCACAGGCACACCTGCCCTGGCATGCCTCCACCAGGCCACTCCAGTTGACCATGCCCCCATCCACGCTCACCCCCACCCCTGCCACCCCTGCAGCGAGCATATAGCCACCCATGCTCCCATGCAGCCCCGTGACCAACCCGGCAGTCCCTCCCCCTCCCCCGCTCTGCATCTGCTCAATTAGGGAAACTGGGGAGTGAAGAAAACAAAGACTTAATTTCTGAGCTAATCAGCCTGCCTCATACTAATTACCATCCTCCAGGGCATTAGGGCAGACTTCCTGGGGGAGGCAAAGGGGGAGTCTGGTCCCCAGGAATGACACCCCTTCCCCCAAAGCCTAAGACAGCTCATTGTTGGGGTGCAGGGACCAGAAGACTTGGGCAGGTGGGCCTTCAAGGTGGGGCTGGAAGAAGGGGACACAGAATTCACTGGGTTCACAGCAAGGAATGTACCTTGTGGGGGGGGTGTCACTTGGACAGATCACACCCTCCCAGGGCTCCCTTCCAGGACCCCTGCCCCTTCCTGGGACAGCCTCAGGCTGTGGGGGAGGCCCCAGAGCAGGTGCCTCAGTAGGTGTCCAGCCCACGGCCTTGGCAGAGAGATGGACAGATGGACACTTTAAAGCTAAAAAGCTAGAAAATTGAGCAATGATCAGCATGAAGCTTTTGAATCATGGCACAGAGTATGTGTGCGTTTTGGAGTGTGTGTGTGTGTGTGTGTGTGTGTGTGTGTTCTGCATCTGTTTACGAATGTACAGAGGGCTCAGGATGGGAGCCAAGAGGCCTGGCTGCAGTTCCCAGCTTGGCCCTGGGCAACTCTCCATCCCCCACTGAAATTCAGACTCTCCCAGGAGACAGTGCTGGAGGGATCACTCCTAAGGTCGCTTATTCCTCAACCATTGCTTACTGAGCATCTACTGCGTATGCACCAGGCTCTGTGCTAGGGATACAGGCTCAGCTGTGAATGGATGGACAAGGTCCCTGTGCTCAGGGCTCCCGCTGTGGTAGACGAGCCAGGAAGTCAGATGTAAGCAGATCCACAGAGTGCAGGCTGGAGAAAAATCCCCTGCAGGGCATAGACCCTGCAGAATGTGAACCAGTGTGGCCAGGACAGGGCTACTGTAGGAAGGGTTGCTGCTGCATTCCTTAGAAAAGGCCTTGCTCAGCAATAACTTCAGATAATCTAAACTGTCTGTGGGCCCTAGTACAAATCCCTTCTCCGTTCTGGGCCTCAGTTTCCCATTTGCAACAACGAGGGAGCAGGACCAGAGGGTCTCCAGGGTTCACCCCATCCCTCACAGGAGAGGACGCTCCATTGTTTCTCCATGGCGGGTGTGTCGGTGTGTGTCCCAGCCCCTGGAGGGGCGGCTGCACCAGGTGGGAGGTGTCCCCAGTGATGAGAGGGACTGGCGGTACATCCCCTCAAACCCATCCTTTCCTAATCACAGGCTCCCAAGGGCACACACTCCCCTCTCCTGGCACAGGGCACTCCTTCAGCTGCCTCGCTCTCACCCTGTCATGGGGCCATCACAGCTGCCACCACGTGCTGAGTACCCCCCACACTGCATTGCATCAAATTCTCATAACAGCACTGCCAAGTAGATACTGTTACCCTGTTTTACACATGGGGCAACTGAGGCTCGGCTAGGGCAAGTGCCTTACTCAGTAAATGATACACTAGACACTCAAATCTGGCCTGATCCCAAGCTGCCACAACTACTGGGTGCCAAGACCACCTTCCTGGACCACTGTCAATGTTCAGACCAGGGAACCAGGCTGGACTAGGAGTCAGTTCAAGCATTACCCTCCACAGACTACCACGAGTATGCAACACAGCAAAGCAGTTGGGACAGCCCTGGAAGCCTGATGGCCCAGGCTCAAATCCCAGTCGCACCACTGACTCCCTGTGTGACCATGGGCAGAATCCTTAACCTCTTAGGGCCTTGATTTCACCATCTGTAAAATGGGGGTAATGGTATTTTGCTGGATTGTTGTGAGTTTTTAACTTCTATAAAGTTCTTCAAACAGTGCCTGCACAAGGTAAATGTTAATAACGTGTGTGTGTGTGCTCAGTCACTCAGTCCTGTCCAACTCTTTGCGGTTCCATGGACTGTAGCCCACCAAGCTCCTCTGTCCATGAGATTTCCCAGGCAAGAATACTGGGGTGGGTTGCCATTTTCTCCTCCAGGGGATCTTCCCAACCCAGGGATCAAACCCGCGTCTCTTCTGTCTCCTGCATAAGAACCTGCAAACGGGTTCTTTACCACTAGTGCTACCTGGGAAGCTCCAAATGTTATATGGATGTTGTTAAATAAAAGGAATAAATGACTCACTTTGATTCCATGGGCAGCCTGAGAATTGGGTCCCACTGAGGGTTGGGGTAGAGCCGACACTCAAACCCTGGGTCCAGCTCTCTCCTGACAGCACTGAGGTGTCTCCAGCTCAGGCAAGAGAACAAAGAAGTTCTGGGACTGACCAGACTCAGGCCCCTGGGGGTGAGAGTGCAGCCTGGGAGCCAAGCCTCTGGACCCCATCCCCACCTCCTGAATCTCCTCCTTCTGGGGGCTGGAACTCACCCACCTGCCCCTCCCCCAGCTCCAGAAGGCTTTGGGCACTCTTGTGGCCACTCAGGGGACCTGGGCAGCCAGGTCAGAAAGCAGCTGCCCTTGGTCCTGGGACCCAGCAGGTGGGGATGGGGAGGGGTGGTTTGGCCCCCAGAACTGCTACAACCATCCTGATCCGGGCATCCTGCTCTGGGGACAGCCAGGGACTTCCTGGCTTGGGACCCCCACACCCCACTGCTCCCCATGGTCCGGCGGGCCCCACAGGAAGGAAACCCATTCAGAATGGGGGTCCTGCCTAAAACCCTCAGCCCACAGTGAGCACACTCAGCCCTAGGAGCAGACCCCCACAAACAAGAGCACAGGGAAGCCAGCTGTCACAGGGCAGCTGGCTGGGTGAGAGAGGTGAGGATTTGAAGTCATGCACTATCAGTGAAAGTGGAAAAACTGTAATTGACCCGGTCACCCATAACACGGACAGCCGTGTGAGGGACACCAGGCCAAGGTGGATCGAGATGGGTCCCGCTGTGCCCGAGAGGAGATGCCTGGAGCACGCAGTCATGGCCTCCTGAGTAGAGATGGCAAGTCGAACCCCATGGCCAAAAGGCTGGTGTTCAAGTGTCTGTAGGTGCCTGGAAACATGGACAAGGCCCCCAGTGATGCAGGGGCAGCAGCTGTCCCAGAGCACGTGCCAGGCCCCTAGTTAGAAAGAGGGCGCACACACTCACATGCCCTTTTACATGCACACACTCCAACACATTGCAAACACATGAAACCATTCTGGGCGTGTGTGCTCACACTCACGCACGCCCAGCTCTAGTCCATCCATCTCTCTCAGGTAGCTGAGGGAAGAATATGAAGGCTGCCCCAAACAGACAGGGAGGGTCTGGCTGTTGGGGGTTGGTGCAGGCCAGAGGGTGGGTAGATGCTGACAGAGGAGACAGAGGCCAAGCTAAGAAAGCTCATCCCAGGCCCTGGGTGACTCTGTTCCACCTGTAGCCATTTCAGCCTGGCCCAGAGGTGCCATGGAAAATGAAAGTGCCCAAGCTAGAAGCTTCCAGACCACGTTCTACCTTCAAGCCCGACCACTCAGGGCAAGGTGACTCTGGGCCAGTACCTCTGTGGCCATCAGTCTGCCTGTGGGTGCAGGTGTTGGTACAGATCCTGCTAGTTGGAACCCTCCAGAGATCTAGGGTCCTGATTCCCCATCAAATCCCACCTCCCAACTGTTCCCAGGTCCTTCAGCATCTGAAGCTGCCTTGGAGACCCAGATGGTCTCCAAGGACAGCTCCTACCTCAAGCTCCCTCCCGAGTCCAGGACAGAAATTCTGGGTCAGCTGCCATCTCAACCAAGATGGGAGTTCCATCTCCAAAGCCCCGCCCCTGCCAACAGCCTCAGCACCAAATCAGTAATGGGAAGAGGAGGAGGAGGAGGATGGGAGGCAGTAGGTATCAACAGCATCGGCACAGGACTGGATGGGTGCTGCCTTTTAATCCTCATAAAAGCCTTTGATCCCATTTTACAGATGAAGACACTAAGGTTCAGAAAATGATCCACCCAGAGCCAGGCAGCCAGCAAGCAGATGAATGAGCTGGGATGGAACCCACGCTGCCTACTCCAAAACTCATTATCTCTTTCCACAGCATCTTGCTCGGCAGGCACTGGGGAGAGTGGGAGGAGCTACAGTGGCAGACACCTCCACATTTCCTGCCCTGGCATCCCAGGATTTGGGATTCCACAGGCCACCGCCTGTCCTCAACAGCCTGAAAGGTGGTGGCTGGAATGGCCGTGAAGCCCTTGCCTGCCTGCTTCCAGGAAACCCAAGAAGCAGAGTTAGCATTTATTGAGTACTCAGTGTATGCCAGGCACAGGACTAAACACTTATGAGGTGTATCAGCTTTACGAGGTGGTTACTATATTTATTTCCATTCTATAGGTGAGAATACTAAGGCACTTATGGGTAGAATTGGGGGGAGATCCAAAACCTGAACCCACATGCTTGACCACTGTGTCACCCCCTTTTACAGCCCTAGGAGTTTCTCTGTTCTGCCCTGCTGTCTCTAAGCCAGAAGCTCAGAGTGACTGGCAAATGCAAGAAAGGCCTTGCTCCCCCAGGCTCTGCTGAGCTCCAGGGCCCCTGAGCCACCATGGCCTGAAGTACCTGCTCTGCTCTGCCAACCCCTTTCTGTGGTCTGTCTCCTGCTAGGATGTTCAGGGTCCTCGGCTGGCCCCAACTCTACCCTAGAGGTCCAGAAAGAGTGAGGGACCAGGCAGAGTCACACAGCAAGTCAGAAGCAGGAAGGAGCCCTGTCTCCACCTAAGAGCTCAGCCTAGACTCTGCCTTCCCTCTTATGCCTGTAAAGATTGAAGCCGGGTTAGCGGAGCTGTGACCACGGGTGGAGGCAGAGGATGGGGGAATGGGCTTTTGGCAGCTTCTGAAACTCTTCACTCAGCTCCCAACAGTCCTGTGGGCCTACTCTGTGCTCCTCTCTCCAGCCCCATTTCATTCCATCCCCTCCAGGAGCCCGGCAGTGTCCCCATTTCACAGACAAGCAAACTGAGACTCAGGCACACATGACCACTCAGAATCAGGACCTAACCCACCAGGCCTTGCTTCCAACCACAGAACAGGCCCTCCTGTAGGCCCCACCTTGAATCCAACCCCTTTTCAGTCCTCAGAGATCGCCTCTTCCAGGAAGTCTTCCCAGAATTCAGGGAGACTCCACTCAGTTGGGCCATCCTCTCTTCCTGCACTCAGAAAGCAGATGGCTCCAGAAACACCCACAGTGCTTCCACCCTCAGACTGGGTCTCTTGGGAGTCAGGGCTGTGTCTCCCTCAGACAAGGATCCTGGTGGCTTGGCCTCTCCCTACCTCCCCTAAGACCTGAGACTCCCAGAGGACAGGGCCACCACACTCTCCTTCCTTCAGACCAGGAGTCATGAGAGTGGGACTACCACCCCCTCCTCCTGTACCTCCATCCACAGAGCCCCTGGCCCAAGGCTCTGCCCCAAGCAGGACCTCAGACCAGGCCCACGCCCCCTCCTCTCACTCCCTCCTGGCACTCATCCAGGTCTGGCCGGTACCAGGCAGGCTACCCCCTCCCCTGTCTTGTCCATGAATCCCACCTCTGTTGGGTACCACAGACCCCCTTTTCTCCTCCCCAAACAAATGGGGTCTTGAGTGAGACACTTGGATAACCACACACAAGGCTAGATCTATTCTCAGGGTGAGTGAGGCTGCCAGCACTCGGTGGGGGGGAGTTGGGTGGGTGGGAGCGGTCTGCCCATCCACAACCCCTTGAGGTCCAGCCTCTGAAATCAGGGCCACTCTAAGCTCCTGGAGCTGAGACCAACAGCCCTCCCTGGGGAACCCCAGAGCAGACCTACTCCAGACACTTTCATCACTCTCTCCCTTTCTCCAACACAGGGGAGACAGAAGCCTCTGAGCCTAGGTGCAAATCCTTGCTCTGTGCCCTGTGGAAGACTTCCCCAAGCCTGAGTCTGGGCATTTGCAAAATGGGTATAACAAACCTGCTCTGCAGGGGCTGCTGTGACTATGAAAGGGGATACATACAGGAATGGCCCTGGCGCATAGTAGGTGCTCAATTAAAACCTTCTCTCTCCTCTCTGATCCTCTCTCTCTTTTTCTAAGGGCAGTAGAGGTGGAGTGGGACTAGAGAAAACAGGCTGCTAGGCCAGAAAATGGCCTGTCCCAAGCACAGAAAAAGTCCCCTGTTCAGAACTCAAAACCTCAAACCCCTCAGGGCCGGCAGTGGGGCCTTCGGGGACTGGGGTGATTCAGCAGATGCTGTTTTCCCACCCTGGGGAGGGGACCGTGGAGGCAAGTCTGCAAACCAAAGCTCAAAGCCCACTGCCTCCCAGAAACCAGCTGAGATCAGCCAAGATAGTATCCCCATTTTATGGACAAGCAAACTGAGACTCCCATGGATGGAGGAGCCTGGTAGGCTGCAGTCCATGGGGTCGCTAAGAGTTGGACATGACTGAGCAACTTCACTTTCACTTTTCACTTTCATGCATTGGAGAAGGCAACGGCAACCCACTCCAGTGTTCTTGCCTGGAGAATCCCAGCGACGGGAGAGCCTGGTGGGCTGCTGTCTATGGGGTCGCACAGAGTCAGACAGAACTGAAGCGACTTAGCAGCAGCAGCAAACTGAGACACAGAGTGATTAATTTGCCTAAGGCCACACAGCTAGTGGGCAGCTAAACTGATCTCTTTTGACAATTCTGGCTACTACCAAAATCTTTTCCTGCCGGCAGGAGCCTTCCCTGCTTAAAGGCCTTTCTGCGATTCTGCCTCTGTGTTTGGAGTAAAATCTAAACTCTTATAGCCTAAAATGCAAAGCTCCCCACAGCAAGGAGGTATGGTATAGCAGGAAAAGGACTTGACCCAGAATCAGCCCAATCTGGGGTCAAGTGCCAGGTCTGCCACCTATTTCTGGCTGTGTGTCCATGGGCAACTACCAACATTCCCTAGAGCCGCTTTCCTCATGTGTAAAATGAGGATGATGTGATGACCCTTCAGGTAGCCGGCAGGTTACCCATCCATGCTGTCATCATGTATTTATTGAACATCTGCTATGTGCCAGGCCCCATTCAAGGCCCTAAGGGCAGAGCAGGGAACAAGACAGAAAAAGCTCCTACCTTCATGGAGCTGATACTCTACAACAGTAGGAGGGTAGATAATAAGTGCTCAGTAGCTCAGTCACATCAGACTTTGCGACTCTTTGGACTGTAGCCTGCCAGGCTCCTCTATCCATGGGATTTTTCAAGCAAGAATACTGGAGTGGGTTGCCATGCCTTCCTTCAGAGGGTCTTCCAGACCCAGGGACTGAACTCACATCTCCTGCGTCTCCTGCACCGCAGGAGGATTCTTTACCACTGAGCCATTGGAGAAGCCCCATGGATAATAAACAAGCAAATAAACAAAATAGCATAGGCTGCATTAGGGGTTATAAGAAAACAGAGAGAGAACCAGAACAATGAACAGAGTGGTAGGGGGTGGGGGGAGCTCCCTGAGGAGTCGACAATGAGCCAGAACAGGAGACGGCCATACCACAAGCCTGAGGAGCAGCAATGGGCACAGAAGGAACAGTCACTCCTGTAGAAGGAACAGCAAGTGCAAAGGCTGGAGAATTCAGTGAGACCTGGAGCATGTGGGAAAATGTCTGGCGCATAGCAGAAAATCGGTAGAGAGCAGGTGTCAGTATTACTGCTATGAACCCTTTAAGCTTCTTGAACCTTGCTTTCTTTCTGCTTCTGGAAAATGAGATGCCATGTGGATTCAAGGGACTCCTAGATCTCTTCTACATATCTGAACTCATTTAACAGAACCCTTGTTCCATTATTATTCATCCCATCTTGCAGGTGGGGAAACTGAGGCTCCCAAGATCTCACAGCCCAAAGGGCAACATTAGGACATGAACCTGGGTCTTGGAATCCTCAGCTCTTGCCCCTGCCAGTCTTCTGTGGTCTCATTGCACTTAGAGCACTTGGTGCCTCCTCCACCCCATGCGAAGACAGCTCTGACTGTTACGAAGTCTCTTGTGACTAACAGAGGTCTGTACCTGGTTGGGCCCACTTCTGTCATTTGGGGCCACCCAGGACCACTCCCTCCCGTTTTACCCAACTCAGCCTGAAAGGTGAAGAAGGCTGACAGGTTCTAGAAAGAGCAGCTGCCACTCCAGGAAACACCTCCCTGTATGTTTTAACTTCATTCCCCTGCCTCACATCATCAAGGTGATCTAACGATTCTCACATTATATATTCTCACATTATTATGCCCATTATACAGATGAAGAAACTGAGGTCCAGAAAGGCGGAGAAAAGTTGCCAGGCCCACCCACCTAGACAGTGGCAGAGGCAGGAGCTGAACTCAGATCTCTGTCACTGGAAAGACATCCTGCTGGTCACTTCCCAGACCCCTCAGATGTCTGTCTTTGTATATCCTTTTCAGTCCCTTGCATGGCTTGTCCTCTGGTGGTACCAAGAAGGTTAACAAGACAGACTTCCCCTGATACTTCCAGGGTATCACCAGCCAGGGGTGGCTGAGCTGGCTCAGAATACCAGGCCCTGGGGAGGAAGCCAGGGGCTGGGAGCTCTGGCACAGCTAGGGGTACAAGGCCCACAAGACTAAAGTGCACGCCTAGGCCCCTGGAGCGAGCAGGCAGGGAGCACCTGACAGGGAGCACCAGACAGGGAGTCAGCTTCCATCCTGATTTGACAACCAGGCCCTGCCTCCTGCTTCCTTGATGTCAGGTCAGCACCTCCACTACTCAAGGAGCACAGAGGACAAAATGAGGCAGATCTCTGGTGAGAAGTCACCCTGTCCACCCCAGGCAAGTAAGAAAACCATTTTAAAGTCATTCTTTAAAGGAATTACGATGATGGTGGTAGCTACTACTTTCTGAGAGTCTACTGCATGCCAGGAACCAGGGCATCCCAGAAGTTATCTCAAGTGACAGCAACCCTGAGAGGCATATACATCATCTCCATCTTACAGAAGGGGAAACTGAGGCATAGACTCAAACAGCTGTCAGCAACAGAGTCAGGATTTAAACTCTGTGCTCTTCCAAGTTGCCTCTTAGTGACATTAAAATGCAATGTGTGCTTCTGGAGAATATCTGGGGACTGAGGGAAGAGAGACAACTCTGAATGGAGTGGGGAGGCTCTGGAGGAAGGAGTTAGGCCTGAGAAGTTGGACCTTTGGGGAGGCAGGCAGCCAGGATCAAACCCCAGTTCCAGGGCATCTGTGCTGTGTGACCTTGGGCGAGTCTCTTCCCCTCTCTGATACCTCAAAGGCAAGCATCAGTGCTGGGCTTCCCAGAGCTCAGCAAACACGAAGGATAGGGACAAAGTCATCTGGGGACAAGGAGGGAGGACGTGTCCAGATGAGGAATGAGTAAGGCCATGAAGAGGGAGAGGGCTCAAGGAGCAGAGGCAGGAGCACTTGGCCACGAAGTGGGCAGGAGGCCTGGGCAAGAGGAGGCCATGGGAGAAGGGATGCCAGGGGTGTAGCAGGGGCCCCAGTCTGGTCTGGACAGGGCAGGATGAGCAACGGGAGCAGGGAGCACAGCTCAGACCCACCCAGTATGCCTCACTCCCCCCACCGAAGAACCCTCCTTCAGCCTGTGCCAGCAACACCAAGACCAAAGCAGCAGCCCCTCCCCCATCATCCCCTCCTCTGGTCCTCCATGGAGCACCCACCAGCCCCACTCCCTCCCTGCACAAGCCCCCTCCAGAGCACCCAATACCAGCCCTCCCCCTGGGGAACCCCAACACCTTGCCCAGCCACAGCCCCTCCACATGGGGACCACCGCATCTTAGAGACAACATCTCCCTCTCCTTAGCAACCACCAACACCAAGCCCAGCCAGCCAGCCTCCTCCCTCTGTCTCCTCCTCTCTCCATGGAGACCACAATGCCACAGAGGCAGCTCCCTTGCCACGGCAACCACTGTCACTCAGCGCCCTGCCTGGACAACAACTCCCTCCACGTGGCCACCACCAACACAGCCACGGTGACAGTGACAGCCTTGGCCTCTCTTCTCCAGGGCCGCCACCAGCCCCAGCTGGGACAGCTCCTGCCGGCTGCCCTGCCTGTGGCCTCCTAGTGTCAGACTGCTCTCCTGCCTCCTTCCAAGTTCAATGACACTGGATCCGGCCTAGTTCTGATACCGCCGGTGCTTCTCTGCTCCCAGCTCACTCCCAGCCCCTCAGTCCGCCCCAAACGGAAAGGCCCCCACCTGAGGCAGAAGAGGCCATGCTCTCCCAGGCCATCCCCTGGAAGCCAGTCCTTCCAGCCCCAGCTGGGGCACAGATGCCCCCAGCCCTGCTGGGGCTCAGGCAGGCCCAGCTCAGGCTCTCAGCTGGGCTACAGGGCAGGAGTGGGGTCTCTGAGCCAGCAGGGGCTTCTTTACCACCCCTCCCCAGTGGACTGCCCCAGCCCCTCAAAGGCCCACCGTTCTGCCAGCTGCCTCACGGGCCCTGTGGAAGGGAAGCTGGGGAGGAGCAGAGTGGGGGTGGCTGCAGCTGGGGGCAGGGGCGAGGGAACAGGAGGCAGAGGCCGGGCTACATCACGGGTTTTCAAGGCCAGGTCATGTGAGCCGTGATCACACACAGCCACACACTCACACACCGTGAGAAGGACCCTGTCCTTACCAGATCTCTGCAGGTGGAAGGAGCCCCTCTGACCAGCGAAGCTCTGTCCCTGGTCTGGTCTCAGGCAGGTCCCCACGGTAACAGCAGTGGCGGTGGCAGCAGTGGGGTCTCAGGTGCGGCGGCAGCTCCTCACCCAAGTCCTCTCCTTCTGTGAGGAGGAGGAGGAGGAGGCAAGGGGAGAAAGGGGAGGGAGGGAGAGGAGAGGAGGAGGGGACAACAGGAGGGAGGGAGGAGGGAAAAATGCTGAAGTCTTGAAGGGTACACTCACTTCTTTCTTAGGTTTCCCATGGCAACTGAATATACCACAAATGAATATCAGTGTGAGAAGAGGGAGGGAAGGAGTGGAAGGAGATGGAGGCAGAGATGGAGAGAGATGGAGGGAGAGAGATGGGGTGATGAGAGCAGAGAGATGGAGACAGAAAGATGACGGGACAAGAGACAGGGAGGGGAAGGGGCTTGAGACCCAGATGGAGGGATGGGGACTCCCCACCCTACCCCACAAGGTGCAGGGGTGGGAAGAGGGGAGGGGCGGGGGCCACAAGGCTTCTTCCACTCTCTCCATGGCCCCTGGGCAGGAGGTGCAAACAACAGATGGAGAGATTTTCTGGGAGCTGAAGGGCCCCCATTCCCACCCACCTCATCCCTTCCCATGTCCTTCACTCCTGGCTGGGCCCACAGCCTGGAGGGTCCTCCCAAGTCATGGTCCCAGCCCCACACCTCACTCCCCATCACAGACACACACCCAAGCGGGGATGGCCACATGCATCCCACACTGACCTGATGCCCGGTACCCACGCACACCCCTCCAACCACGCCATCCTCTTCTTAGTCACCCCAACACCGACTGGACCCGCCCCCTTCTACAGCTGGGCCTCTTCCTCTCTGCTGCAGGGAACAAGCACCCCTCCCGTACCCTAGCACATCTCTTGTTCAGAACTTTGTGAGGACCGGCACCCACCCCTGTGGCCCCTCACCTGTGCTCCATCAGGTGTAGTGTCTCTGCTCCACTGCTCACACACCCTTAGAGCAACGTACCTGCCTGACCTCCACCTGCAGAGACTCACAAACCCCCTGACAGACATGCCAAATCTGCCCTCCATCTGTGCGCACACGTGCACATGCATACACTCATCCCGTCCCGCGGAGGCCCCTCTCTGCCTGGCCACACACCTCATCAGCCCAGATGGTACTCCTGGCTCTCCCCCGCAGGCAGGGGCTCACACCTCGGCCCCCTCGACACGGCCATTCACAAACATACTGTAGACCCACCGCGTGCTGACAGCCAGCGGCAGCAATGAAACAGAAACACACACTCAGCCACCCCCCCCATCCGCCCTCCCCGCGATGCCTCAAATCCACCACCCCCAGCCGGAGCGGATAAGGAAGCAGCCAGCTAGCTCCAGCTCCTGGTCTGGAGGGACAGTCTCCCCCTAGCTACCGGGCTCACACTTGACCCTGCACCCAGTGGTCAGCGGGGATGGGATGCACCCTGCAGGGATGGGCTACACACTATAACCTCACACACACACCATCACCCATGGGGCACACCCAGACAGCAACCAACCCCCCAGAATTTCACTCTCCCTCAGACACATGTGTACACACAGACCCTGAGGTACTGGACCCAGCTGCCCACAGAATCCAGACACTGGGGCGTCTGCCCTAACTTGGCGACTGGCACATGTACCAACACACCTGAGACCCTGCACAGACACAGGTCAACGCACCCACAGGAACACACCGGCCCCTGCTCACTGCGGACCATACTCCATACACACCCAAACAAACAAGCCCACAGGGGCCCCTGTAGGCATACACAGGCCAACACATACGTGCATCCCCAAGCTGGCTCACCCTGGGGGGCCACTCTGCACAAGCATGGCCACACCTGCCTCCCAGCCCATCTCTCCCAGGGCAGTTCACAGAGGCGCACCCCATCCGGCCCACTCCCACCTGACCCACACACCCCATCGAAAACACAGGGCCTCGGCGGGTCCCCGTTTCGGTCGCCCCTTCGGCCCCCTTTCCGTGGGGGCGGGCCGGTTTACCATCGAGCGCACCGCGCCGAGCCCAGAGGCCGTGAAATTGGCTTGAGCGCCGGGAGATGCGGCTGCAAATTCTAAGCACAGGGAAGTAAGGCGGAAACCCGGCCAACCCGGCCGGGCCGGCGGCGCGGGGCTGGGGCTCCGCAGAGCGACGGGCGGCCGGGATGGGACCCCGCGGGGTCCTGGCTGCCGCGCTGGCGGCGGGGGAGCGGAGGCAGTGTGGGCTTTCCTGCCCTCTCTGTCCTCCTCCCCCGCCCCTCCGGCTCCGGGTCCGGCCCCGCCGCCGCCGCGCACGTGCCCAGTAGGGGGCCCAGGTACACTGCGTGGGCCAGCCTGGGACTCGCCTTCTGGGCGGAGACACCCCGCCGCCCGCCAGGCCCCGGACCTGCCTTGGCCAGAGCGCCCACCGGATGAACAGCCTCCGGCCGCCGCTACGCGACTCTGCGTCGCCGCCTCCTCCGGGACGCCTTCCTGGCTCTCCGCCCTCCTCCTCCCGGCTGCTCCGCTCCGCACCCCACCCCCGCCTCTGGCCTCTGCTCACAGGCACAGCCGCAGGCTCAGCTCCACCCGCGTCCTCGCACCAAAGCCAGGGAGACCGGAGGGCATCGCTCCTTCCAAGATGCTGGGGCAGGCCCTCTCCAGCCTCACTTCCTCCTCACCCCACCGCACTTCAGGCCTTTACCAGCAGTGAGGCCTTGAACCGTGACCCACACTCTGCCTCCATCTCTCCTCTGTGCAACAGCGAGGATGCAGAGGGTCGTTCCGAGGGTTTGACGAAGGACTCCTCGAGCAGGCTTAGAACAGCAGTTAGTGAACACGAAGGTTATTAGTCAGTCGGCCTGGGTCTTAATGTTGTGTCACCCAAGGGAGGGCACCTAGCTTCTCTGTGTTCAGGCCCACTTTGGAAATCGGATATGGCTTTGATGCCTACCAGGTTGCGTTGGAGGAGTCTGGAAGATCCCCTGGAATAGGCAGCAGCCCCCTCAGCTGCCATCCACTCCGCAAACGGTGAATTCATCTTCTGGAAATGCACTAAAAATGCAGGTTCCTGGGCTCCCCATCGACCCTACTGAATCCAAATCTCTGCCAGCAGGGCCTGAGGATCTGCATCTAAATAAGTACCCACAGACTCTGATCCTCTCTGACAGAAAGGATAATGCTGGATTTCTTAGCTCTGATTTTAGGGTTATTTAGGTTGTTGTGTGATTGATCCCCAAACTTCATGTCCAGACTCATTGTCCCAAATTCCACTCCGGGCTTTCCTACCTCCAGACCTCAGCTCACATGGTCTCCACCTGGCATGCCCCCACCCCAGAGGCCAGCTGGACCTCTTCCACAATCCTCCAGCCAAAATTAAACAAGATAATAGACAGTGTTTTGCCCTGAGCCTGGCTTGTAGCAGGGGTGCAATCCTGGGGACTCTGCAGTGCCCAAAGCAGAAGCCATCCCCACCTCTCTGGCTCTGTTTCCAAGGCCGGCTCAGCACAAGTCCCTGGTCTGCTGGGTCACAGACTAACAGGCACCGCCTGTCAAGCAAGCCCTACTGTGTGCAGGCCCCATGCCAGGTGCCTGGCAGACAAGCCAGGTGTCTCGTATCTCCTCAGGACAGGAACTCATCTCTGGGGGTTCCTGTCTGAGTCCTGGGCATAGCAGTTATACCTGAGTGAGACATCCTTATAATAGTATGTATGTGTGTGCATGTGAACTGAATACAAAATATATCAGCCCATTCTCAGTAGCTGGTAGATGAAAGAAAGTTGTTCAACAAGTACCTTTTGAGGGCCTGCTAGTCTCTGCCTGTTTGGAGCTGACACACTGTGGGAGAGGCAGACAGGAGACCACCCCCCCACCTGCCCCAGGTAATGACAAGGGCAGGGAAGGGAGGATGGCAGGCAGGCTGACCCCACAGCCTGTGTCTCCCCCCAGATCCAAGGAGAACTGTAGGGGAAGAGAGGCAACAGAGACAGGCCAAGGAGGGAAACTGAGTCAGCCTTGAGGCTGGGCCCTTGAGAATGGCTCCCTGCTTGCCTAAGAGAGGTGGTGACCAGTGTGCACACACACACAGAGACACACCCACAAAAACATGCCCTGCTCCCCTCCCAGACCCTCTATATACTCCAACTGGGAGGTACACTGCTCCCAGGTTCTTCTCATTCTTCCTCGGGCTCCCCCAGCCTGGCTCTAGAAAACAATTTCTATGCATTTCAGGGAATGAAACTACAGGCTGAAAAGAGAGAAGGATGGACACACACACACACAGCCCAAGCCCCATTCCAGGGAACCAGGAATGAATAAAGGAGACAGATGGGAAGGGGGAGGGAAATCATCTAATTGACACCTACTATGTGCCAGACACAATGCTACATGCTTGTCATTCCCTTATGTAACCAACCCGAGTTAGGAATTCAGTACCACTACCCCCACTTTACATTGAGAGACAGAATCTTCTGGAAGTGAATTCTCTTTCCCAGGACACACATCAAGGAGACAAAGAGGCAGAATGGGGACCCTGAGCTCCTGCTCTTCCACAAATCAGACAGGGAGAGGGAGGAGAAGTGGTCCAGGGGGCCCCAGCTGAGGCTTCGAGAGCCTCAGGCCTGAGGAAGATGGTGATCCTAGAGCAGCATCCCCTCCATTACCCAGGGGAGCCCCTATGGAGCACCCACTGTGCAGCCAGCACTGTGCTAGGCACTGTGGGAGAATCTGGGAGGAAGAACCTGCCTTCCAGAATGTCACAGGTCAATACAGAGGGAGGGGGCACAGGGGCTGAGACCCAGGAGCCTTACTGTGCTTCTGTCCCTGCAGCCACACCCACTGCTTCCCTACAGCAGGGTCACTGTCCCCATTTCCAGACAAGCAAAGTGAGGCCCTGAGAGGTCCCTTGGAGAGAGGGCAACCCCAAGATGCCCTGGGTCCCCTAGCAAAAGGCTTTATCAGTTAATAGTTAACAATGCAAAGAGTATACCCATGGGTCTTCCAGTCCTGGTTCTGCTGCTGTGTGGCCCAGAGCTGGTCAGTAACCTCTCTGTTTCTTATCTGGGAAATGAGGAATAATAACAGCTGTACTGCAGAAGGCTTAGTGGATTAAACGAGTATGCCTATAAAGAGCTTCCCACCAGGGCTGCCTCTCAGTACAAGCTCAATGAATATCAGCTAATATCATTATTATTATCACTATAATTATTGCTGTCAGCAGCACCGTGCAGCCAGCGCCCTTCCCCTGGCACCCCGGGTGTAAGCTTGCCCAGGTGGCTCCCCAGTCCTCAGGGGCTCTCTAGGGCCTCCCTGGGGGCTGTCTGCAGAGCTGGGGGTGGTGGGGAGGAGGGGATTCTATTATTCCAACCCTCCCAGACACCATCCCCAGTACTAGTGACAGCGCCTCTGTCCCAGGTGCTCATTGAGCCAGGAGAAGGTAAATTTAATAGGGGATTGGGCTGGGACAGCAGGAGGCAGAGGATTGAGTTAACCTGGACTATTAAAGCTTTCCCCAAAGAGGCCTGACTTGTTAAGGAGACTTGGGGTTCAAGGCAATCTGCTTCCTGGCTGCCGGGTCTGCACAGTGCGCTGTCACAGCAGTTTTGGAGCGGGGGACACTGAGGGGAGAGGGTGGCAGGATGCAGGACCTGGCTTGGGGGCACTGGAGCTAAAGTGGTGAGAGTAACTATGATGAGTACCATCCTGACTGCCTGGGGAGGTGCCACTCTCTCCCGCTCAGCAGTAAGCCTGGGAGGCAAACAGTCGCCACCTTGGTGACAGACGGGGAGGCTGATCCCTGCGTCACACGCGGTCAGGACACAGCAAAGGTATCACTGGAACGAGGACTGCGTACACAGCAGGTACCCTGCCAGACCTCAGGGGACAGGGAACCAGCCTGGGGAGGAGGCTCAGAGCCTCCGATGAGCACCCCAGGCCAACCTCACCACAGGAGGTTTGGCACTGGATGCAGTCTTTCCTGTCAGTCGGGCCACCTCGGAATCTCCTGGGGGTGCCAGAACAAGCAGGCGCTGGACTGGAGTCAGGAGGCCTCTATTGCTGCTGCTGAGCTCCCAGCCTTGGGCTCCCGGCCTTGGGCTCCTCACCCTGACACTTTCACTCTTCGCCCCACTGCAGAGAGCTCCCTGTCCCTCTGTTAAATGCAGGTGCCCTGCCCATCAAATGGGGGTCTCCCCACACCCACCAGCAGGGGAGTTCTCACTAAGGAATGAAACAATAGCTTACTTTACCCTCTGGACCACAGTTTGCTCATCTGTCAAATGACCACATAATAGTTGGCCTGCCAGCCTCACAGGACTGCCATGAGGATCGAAGGAGAGAAAAGAAAGCTCTTGACAAAGTTCGACTTAGAGCAAAACAGGGGAACAGCTGCTCTAGGTGGGCCGGGGGGGACAGAAGGCCAAGGGACGGGGCTCACTTCTGCCATGTGCTGGACATCTGGCCCCCCGGAAGCCCACTGTCTCCTGTAATTCCTCCCTCAAGTCGCTAACCATCTCCCAGGTGACAGATGAGAACTGGAGGCCCAGAGAGATGACGGGAATGTCTATATCACAAAACACAGAGCGGCAACATGGAATGAGAACCAAAGGTCTCTGGTTCCCTCACTGTGGCTGTTTTCTGTTGTCACCTGCACTTACACACACACACACACACACACACACACACATGTTCACCCACCAGAACACACTCACCTGAGGGTCTGTGCGGCCTGACTGGGACGGGGTGGACAACAGGGACTGGTGGGGTCCCAGGCAGAGGGGAGAGAGGGGACATGGGTAGGGGAAGGCAGCAGAGATGTGCCATTGGGGGGGCAGGCCTTATGGAAATGGGTCCCACATTCACTCAGGAAATGGGGCTTCTTGGGAAGGACTGCTCACTCCAAAGCTCCACCCCTCTTCTCTTCTCACCTCTCAAAACAAAGGGATGTGACCCCGCTGAACCACACACTCTCACGGTGACACCTCCCTCACCTGCCCACTGACATCATCCCGGTCCTTGGGGGTGACCTCTCACACCGCTGTCCCAGTGACGTCACTGGCAACCTGGAGCTGACGTCACACCCAGAGATCCTCACTGATGTCACACAAACACACTTCTCCCTGAGACCCCCTTCAGTTACTCTGCTTCCTTCCTGCCCTAGGTTCGATGGCCCAGAGTTCCCACTGGTGTACACAGCTCACTCAGGATGGGCATTTACAGACAGTACCTGTGTGTGTGCTTGTGTGTGCGTGCAGGCACAGACCTTACTCTCCCTGGACACATGTTTACACATATATGTGGACCCACATGCCCTGCTGATGGCCTAGACATGACATGTCCCACAGGTGCCCACAGGCTCTGAGAACAGGTGTGTGAGCCAGGCACACACACGTAGACACATGCAAATACTCTCCCCCCAGGCTGCTCCCCAGATGAAAATGTCCCTCCGTAACTAAATCTGGTAGCCTGGGGCCTGCAGCTTCCACCACATCCCTCCAGGTGCTGCCAGCACCCCCTCCTCCCCCCTTCTCTCCTCTGACAGCCTGACCTGCTGACAGCAACAGCCACAGCCCAGACACACACACACACACACACACACACACACACACTCTCTCTCTCTCTCCAGTCCAACACCTGTGTCTCAGCAAGGGGATCCAAGTGCCCTCCAAAGGCAGGCACTGGGGTGGGAGGGGTCCAGGTGGAAGGGACACAGCAGGGAGCCCAGAGCTGCAGAAAGTGCCTTCAAGTACCACGTACCACGTTTCTCCGGAGCTGAACCCAGTGAGGGTCAGCACCACCATCCCAGTCATCTCCCTCCTTGGGCACGCCTGACACACCACAATCTGGCCACCTCCGTCCTGGACACAAGCTCCCCCAGCGCACACGTAGACAAACACACAGCCGTCTCCCCTCCAAATATTCTGCTAGACCACGGACAGAGAGAGAGAGAGAGTGTGTGTGTGTATGTGTGTGTGTGTACAGACAGAGCGGAGTCCACCCCTGCACACAGCCTTGTGTGTGCACACAGAACACACATCCTTCCCCACGTGCACACATCATCTTACCAACCAACACACCCACCCCTGCCCCCCTCTTCTGCTAGTTGTTGGAACACACACACACACACACACACACACACACACACGCACACACATATCCCAGCATTGGCCCTGGCCCTGCCAGAGCTGCAGTCTGCCGATTTCTGCTGCCTCCCTGCTTGTCCCACACCAGCGCCACCAGAGGAAGGGGCAAAGCCTTTGCAAAGGTTCCCACCCCCTGGGAGCCCCCACTCCCCAATTCTGGTCCTCTTACCAAACCATCGCCCTCCTGCGGGGAAGGGGAGTAAAGCCCCACCCTAACTCCCACCCCCCCACCTCAGCTGTCATCCCGCACCAATCAACTCCCCCTTACCAGCTAGAAGATGAATTCCTTGACCCCCGGACCACTCCCTGAAAGAGGGGTGCGAGGGCCCCCGAATCGCAAAGATGGGGGCAGAGAGGCGCGCTGTGGTACTGGCTGGCACGACCGTCCACCATCAAACCTCTGCACCACCCCCCGAAACTGCTCACCTCACCGACCGTCCTCCTCGTCCTCCCACCCCGCCTCTGTCCACCATCCCCAGCCCTGCACAGGGTGGTCCTCCCCGGGGGTGGGGGGCGTCTCACGGGGATACCCCGACCCAGGAGGCGCCGGGGGTGGCTTTCCCCGTCTCATCCTCCCCCGGCTGAGTCCTCCTCCAAGCCCCACCCCCATGGCGGAGCGGGTGTCCTCCGGTCCCAGCGCCCACTCCCACCGTCTGGGCTGGCCATGGGCGCTCGGATCCGAAGGAATTCACTCACCTCCGGCCCCTGCCGGGCTCCGGGCCGAGCACCGCCTCCGATCAAGGCGGCTGCGGGGCCTGCGCACGAGTGTGAGTGCGAATGCGAGTGCGGGCGCGGGGCGATGCGCTCGGCGCCCGGCGGGCTCGGTGCGTGGCGTGTGTCTGTGGCGCGGCCGGTGTGTCTGCGAGCCGCCGCCGTGTGCGCGCAGACCCCGCCGCCCGCCTCGCGCCTCTGCCTCGCCGGGGCCCGCGCCCGGGAGGGGGCTGGAGCGCAGCGTGCGTCAGGGGCCGCGGCCGCTGGCTGTCCGCCGACCTCGCCGCCCGCGCCCGCGCCCTCCGCAGGCCTCGCCGCAGCGAGACCCCTCCCGCCCCCTCTTCAGGCTCGATGCCGCCGCGGACACACGCACGCTCACAGACACACGCCCGCCGGGCGGGGGCCGCACCGGCCTCCGCCGCTGCCAGCCGCGGCCCCGCGGACGGCTAAGTCCCGAGCACGCTGTGGCCCTCGGCCCCCGGGGACGCGGTCCCACCGCCACCCCTGGCGCATTCAACAGCTGGAGGCAAACTTACGGCGGGGCGAGCCGCCCTAGGTGCGCGACGCCCCCCAGCGCCCGCCCGAAGACGCCTGCAGCCCCTGGTCTCCCCCTTCCCCAGCAGTGGACCACACACACACACCCCATCCCCAGCAGCCGGCTCCCTGATCGCCGGTCCTGTGCTCAACCCCTGGCAACTGGAGGAGTGTGGCTGCTGCGTTCCCATTTTACAGGCAAGACAACTGAGGCTTGAGGAGCGCAGAGAATCCCCCAAGGTCAGAAGCCAGCTTGGTAGCAAAGACAGTACTACTAGACTCCAGGTCTCTCTGTCCTTGGGCCAGGACTCTGGGCGGCGCTCACTACCTTTCTCCAGCCCTCGCGAAGCATGGCCAGGGGCGTATTGGGCTCTGCTGCAGCCCAGAGATGCTTCCTAAGGCCTTCGAGCCCTAGCCACCTCCCCCACATAAACACAGAGGGAGGAGATGCAGGAAGAAGCTCTGGCATGCGGGGCTTATAACCCTCACCCTACACACACACACACACACACACACACACACACACACACACTTGGGCACACAAGCACCCAGTGAGAAGACTTGGCTTGTATCCCTCCCGTGCAGAAAGAAACAGGCCCCTCCTCGGCCCCTGGGGCCCTCAAACCTACTGGCTGAAGCCCTGCTCGGGACAGGTCTTATGCGTCTCAATCACTTTTATGGGGCCGCATGCGCCAATGCCAGTCCTCAAGTCGTGCACAGCAAAACGGGCTGCAGGAACTCCCAGAAGCAGCATCTCATCCCGGCCAGGAACGGAAAAGACTCTCTGGAAAAAGCCTGTGCTGAATCGATGGATGAGTAGGAGTTGGTCAACTGAAGAAGGTGGGGGAGGATGTCCCAGGCTCCGGGAACATCATGTGCAAAGGCACAGAGGCATGAGACCACCTGGTGTGTGCGAGGAACTCCGCGGAGTTTAGGTGTTACTAGAGCATCAAGAATCTGTTCAGAAATTCCTCCATTCTGTCAACTGAGAACCGAAAAGCAGGTCCAGGATGAGGCATGGAGTGCAGACAAGCTCTGAGAATTAGACCAACAAGGTCATGGTTTCTCCGAGTAGGAGCAAACTAAACTGTTGGGCGTCCCACTTCTGCCCTCCACAACTGCGCTCCAAGCTGGCTGGCACACTCCTATCCACCCTTCAAGGCCCCTTGCTGCAGACCCAAACAAGCCATTACGTTGTCTCTGCCCTCTAAACTGACCCCTCCTAGAGGTCAGGGACCATATGGACCATATGGCCCTGCACAGGGCCGGGCGAGAAGCAGGGTCCCAGCCCAAAGTCCTTGCTAGAAGGAAGGACTCGCGCACCGCACCGCCCACCTCAGGCGGACGCACAACGGCCTCTGCGCCCTCTGGTGGATCTAGGGAGCAACAGCAGAAAGCTCCCCAATCTACCCCTATGGCTGTGGCTCTGCGATGCAGAGGCCTGCCAGAGGTGGGCGCTGGAGGAGGTCCACCAATTCTGCTCCGGCCCGAGAACCTCAGCAATGATTCCAAGGAATACGAGGCAGCAAAACAGTCTGTTCTGGTTCAGTTTGCGTGACTTTCCTAGTCCTCTGCCAAAGAACAAGTCACACCCCTGTCTGAGCCTCGTGCCCCCATGTGTTCTAAGTGGCTTTGGTCGTTGTTTGATTGTGCAAGCCTATGGACTGTAGCCCACCAGGCCCCTCTGTCCATGGGATTCTCCAGGCAAGAATACTGAAACGGGTTGCCATGTCTTCCTCCAGGGGATCTTCCCCACAGAGGTATCGAACACGTGTCTCTTAGGTCTCCTGCAATGGCCGGCAGGTTCTTTACCACTAGAGCTACCTGGGAAGCCCCTCTGAGCCTCATTTTCCTCCTTTGTGATATGAGAATAACAGAAGCAGCCCTGTCTCCATCACAGTGCTGCGAATCACCACGAGGGCACTCCCTTCCCCTTGGAACCTCCAAGTCTGGTGGATTAGCTCTGAGATTACTTTAAACTCTGAATCCATTCTAAGATTCTCCCTTCAGAGTCTTTGTCCTTAGCAGGCAGACATAAATAGGCAAGACTTTCAGACTCTTAACTTAGTCACTGCCCCCAGGTAGAAGATGGAATTGACCTAGGCTAACTAGGGTCATGGTGGGTCACATGATATGGACACCCAACTAAGCTTTCTCTAGACCAGCACTGTCCAATAGAACTTTCTGTGGTGGTGGAAAGATTATATATCTACATCATCCAATACAGTAACCACTAACCACATTGTGGCTATTGAGTGCTTGATATTGTGGCTAATGGGACTCAGGAACTGCATTTTTAATTTTTATTTTATTAATTTAGATTTAAATGGCCATATGTGGCTAGTGGCAACCCTGTGGGTTAGCTCAGGTCCAGAAGTACAGCACCTTTCTCCCTACAATGGAGCCCAGACAGAGCTAATACATACACACACACACACACACACACACACACACACACACACACAGGACCCTGAGCTCCCTGACCAGGCCTGGCGGTAGAGATGAATCCACTGCTTGCAATCTCTAGCTGGACAGGTAAAGTTGAGACAAACTCAGGCAGCAGAAAGTCCATCCCCATGGTCCTTGTCCTAGGTTAGGACTTACCATCTCTCACTTGAACACCTGCAACAACCTCCCTCATCACCCACCTATTTCAACCCTCCAGTAGCCCACGCAGGGATGAAGTGTATTCCTTTTTTCATGATGATGCCGAGTGATTGACAGCAGCTACCTGGGTGCTTCCTTTGCAGACAATGTCATGGTCGATTGGTGATGTCTGCCTTGGGTGCAGACACAGAGATGAATGGTACACCCTCCCTGCTAAGGAATAAAACCCAAACTTCCTGCCTTGCCCAAATAAGACCCTCAGCAGTCAAGCCCTTACTTACCTTTCCAGCGTCATCTCGTATCATCCTACACATGCTCTGGATCCCAGACACCAGTGCCTGACCTTTCCAGAACATACCATGAATCTCTCACCTCTCCACACTTTTGTGCTTTGAGCATGCTATTCCCTCAACTTGGAAGATTTTCCTCCTTTCCTATTCCTTCCCCACCAGTCTACTTCTAGTCTGTCATCAGGTACTACACAAAGTCTGCCTCCTCAGTGAAGCCTTCCCTGACCACCCATGAAGTGAGCTGACCAAGGTACTTCTTTCTCCACTGGCTCCCAGAACAGTCTGTGCAGGCCTTAATAACAGCACACATTGCGTCCTATTATTATTCATTCTCACATGTGTCCTCCCCCAAATTATTTCTCATGCCGACACCTCTCTCATAGTAGCTAGCTTGTATGGGGCTCACTCAGAGCCAGGCACTGTGCAGGGCCCTTAACATAAATGATTCTCATTAAAAAGTCACACAAAAAAAAGTCACGAAGTTTAAAAAAAAAGTCGTAAAATGAACATTAGGGATTTTTTGTTCTGGGACCCCAGCATCTCTCCCCCTTCCCATCAGCCTCCCAAGTTCCTCTCTCCCCACTGCCATGTACAGTCTTGGTGGAATTTGAGTCAAGGTGCCTCCCCCAGCCCCAAGCTGGGCTAACTGAGTTGTGACTAGAGTGATGTATGGACGGGAAAAGCAACCACAGTAGAACCATCCCAGAGGCCTCAGTGCCAGATGAGGTGCAGGCATTTCCAGCTACCTGGCCCCCTGTCCTGAATCCCAGACCCTGGGATCTTCTGACAGTGCTTGGGAGTTGCCCCTCACAGCCCACCTGCAAGGGCCCTAAATTGACCAGATGTGGCTCACACCCGAATGACCCCACTGCCCTGGCCATATCAGCACAAGAACCTGTTTCTGGAAGATCCTCCTTTCTGCAGGCTTAGAGAAAAGAGGAGTGACAGTGTGAAGAACCCATGAATTGCTAAAAAAGCTTCATGGGCTCTTTAAGGTAAATAACAAGATCTACCCTTTGTACTTAGGTGAATTTTTTTTTTTCACTCAGTCTACATGGCATTTCGAGTTGATGCTAAGAAAATTAGGTTAAGTGATTCTTTTAGAGAAACACACACACACTGACTGTGTATGGGGTGTCATATTCCTATTTTGGATCCAGATCAAAAATCAGATTTTCTGCTGTGCTTCCAGTGCTAGAACCAAGGGCTATGATCACTCAGAACAGGAACCAGTGATGAGACTCAGAATCCAGAGGACAAATAATGAAAACTCCCAGACTAAAACCCCCACCTCTTGTCCACCATGGAACTGTCCTAGATTGAATATAAAGAGATAGATGTGGGCTGTCTTCTTGGGAAAGTGGGGCCACTCAGCTGAGGGCATCTTGTTTTGCTGGGCACTGTGACAGGTCAGGGTGTGCTAGATTAAAGGTAGAGGTTAGGGAGCAAATATTGCTGGTCATAAAAACGATGAGAGGATTTGGAGCTGGGAATTGAGGGAAGGTTGGCAATATAAGGACTTCCTGGGGGGTTCAGTGGTTAAGAATCCACCTGCCAATACAGGAGACATGGGTTCAATCCCTGGGTCAGGAAGATCCCCTGGAGTAGTCAACCCATTCCAGTATTCTTGCCTGGGAAAACCCATGGGCAGAGGAGCCTGGCAGACACAACTAAGGGACTGAACACACACACTTCAGCAATATAAGCCCCTCCCCCAACTTCAGCCTCCCCTACCACCTCTCCCCACCACTTCCTTCAGGAAAGTCTACATGCTTATCATATAAGTCATCTATTGCTGTGTTACAGATTACCTCGAAGCTCAGTGGCTTCAAATAGCAAAAGAATAGTTATTATTTCACAATTCCTGTGGTCTGGAATTTAGAAGAGACTGATTTCAGCTTCCTGGTGGCTCGGTGGTAAAGAACCCGCCTGCAATGCAGGAGCCACAGGAGGCTCGAGTTCGATCCCTGGCCTGGGAAGATCCCCTAGAAGAGGGCATGGCAACCCATTGCAGTATTCTTGCCTGGAGAATCCCATGGACAGAGGAGCCTGGTGGTCTACAGTCCATATGGTCGCAAAGAGTTGGACACAACTGAAGCAACTTAGCATGCATGTATGATTCTGGGCTGAGATCTCTCATAAGATTGCAGTCAAGGTGTCTGGCCGGGGCTGCACTCATCCGAAGACTGCCCTGGAGGGTCTGTTTCCCAGATGGTTCATTCATTTGGCTGGCAAGTTCGTGCCGGCTGTTGACCAGAGGCCTCAGTTCCTTGTCACATGACCCCCTCAATAGGACGGCTCGAGTGTCCTCACAGCATGGCAGCTGCTTCCCTCAGAGTGAGAACAGGGAGGAAGCCATCATTCTCACATGACCTATCCCCAGAAGGTACACACTGTCATTTAGGCCATTTCCTATTGGGTACACAGGTCTGCCCTGTTCACTGTGGGAGGGTACGACCCAGGTGTGAATTTTAGGAGGAAGGTAACGTCAGGAGCTGTCTTGGCAGGCCAGTGGGCTTGAGGTCGATCAGTTGTATTTAGGAAAATTGAGGAGGTTCCATGTTCTGCATTCAGATTAGCAAGAGTGAAAACAGAACTGGGGGTGGATACAGGAGCTGGAGAATCTAATTCCATAAGATTAGGTCTGGGTCTATTATCCTCCAAGAATCAAGGGCAACTCAAGGTCAATGGGGCTTGAAGAATGTACATAAAGTTCCTGATGAAGCCAGGCAAGAATGAAGGGTGGCTTGGTGTGTGGCCCGCATGAGAGGGTATCTGTGAGGGCCAGAGGCTAAGACTGGACCCTGGGGGATATTTTGAAATGTCCAGGTGGATACCTTTTGACCCAGAAATCCAGTTATGGGAGAGACCCCAGGGAACCTCATTAGGGCTGCTGATAGCATGCCTGGCTTGGAGCTGGAGGGTGAGGTTGGCCAGCCTGCCTCCCTGCCAGTCTTGGTAGAGCAGGCTTGGAGCATACGCTGGGGCAGGGAAGGAATGTGAGTACCCCTGTTGAGACACCAGGTGCCTCCACCAGAATGTAAACAACTCCCAGACCCCGCAATGTCTGACCTGTTCTGTGCCCTGGGTGCCCAGGCCCTCACAAGATACAAGATGTGCTGGCGAGGGTCCTTATAAGTGGCCCCATCCACTGGTGAAGGGTCAGACTCAGAAGACCACTCCAACATAGACATAGTCCACAAGCACTGCAGCCCTGTGACAGACCACCTCCTCCAGTCTTCTGAGCCAGAGGTCTCCTCTGAGACCTACCAGGGAGAGCTGGAGGGGGTGGTGGGAATGCTTGGGGCTCTGTATACCTTCCTGCTGCCTGCTGTCCACTAGCCAAAGGCGTTTGAGCCCTGCAGCATGGGGGTGTCTGCCATTTGGGGTTAAGCATCCTTATGTGGGGATCTTCCTGGGTGGCTCAGTGGTAAAGAATCACCTGCGATGCAGGAAGCACAGGAGATACAGGTTTGATCCCTGTGTTAGGAAGATTCCCCTGGAGAAGGGCATGGCAACGCGTTCCAATATTTTTGCCTGGAGAATCCCAAAGACAGAGGAGCCTGGCAGGCTACAGTCCACAGGATCGCAAAGAGTCAGACATGACTGAAACAACTTAGCACACATGCATCCTTACGAGGAGGGGTGCAGGGCTTGAATCTCAGCTGGCTCAGCTGCCACGAGGTCAGCCAGGCAGCCGCATTATTAAACCATCTATCTGGCTCTGCCCAGAGGGATGCTGGGGGTTGGGGTCAAACCGGCTTCTACTGCCTAGGTCCAGAATTGGGGCAGCTGGAGGGCCCTGGGAGCTGGAGGTCACTGGCCTTGTGGCTAGGCTGTCACGGCTGGCCTGAGGCCGGCTCCAAGGCTCTGGATGCTGCAGCGACTGGAGAGGCGCTGACTGGCTGCTTTCCTTGTGTTCTTCCTCTGCTCAAAAACGTCCAGGCTCTGACCCCATGAGGTAAAGTGCCAGCTCCTTACACCAGCATCTGGAGTTTTCTGCAACCTGGCCACACTCTACCTAGAATCATAATAATAGCTTGAAATGGAGGTGTTTACTATCTCTTTTAGGTCGAATGCCAAGTGTTCCCAAGGAATTAAAGTCTCAGTGAAAAATGACAGCAATCTTGCAAGGTGTTTATGTTGTTATTCCCATTTTACTGATGTGGCTCAGAGATGCTGAGAGATTTGACCAAGATCACACAGTGAGCAAGAGGCAATACTGCAGCTCATCCAGTTTTTCTTGCTGATGGAACAGTGCTGTGACTACGGGTTTCTTAGGGTAGTCTAGACTAGTAGCTCCACTCTTAGCCCCCATGTAGCTCATCCTTCCTAGCACCTCGCCTTTATACCCAGTGTTCTATCAGTCTAGAATCCAGGTGTGAGGGTGGGTCAGGGTTAGAGTAACTGTGTGTTCCCCAAGCTCTGTACAGAGTGGCTGATGTATGTTACTCAGGCCCCAAACCCAGATGCTACATTGATGCCTCCTGAGCTCCCTGCAGAACTGATCCATCGACAACTCCTATCAGCTCTGCCTCCAAAATATATCTAAACCCAGCCCCTTCTCTCCCTGTCGCTGCCACAGATGCAAGGGCAGGGTCCTTGCTATTCACTTCGGTTTGCTCAGGATGTGGCATGCAGCCAGCACTCAAAAAATATATGTTGTATAAAATGATCAAGCTGGAGACAGGGCTGGAGGTAGTGGGGAGGTGGGCAAAAAGAAAACTTCACGCAAGAAAAGATGCTCTGACCTTAAAAACACAACAAACCAGTGACTATAACAAAAGAAGCAGACTCACAGATATAGATAACAACCTAGTGGTTACCAGTTGGGGGGGAGCGATAGAGACGTGTGAGAGTTGGAAGTACAACTACTGGGAAGGGAGGCTTAAGGATGTGTTATTCAACATGGGGAATAAAGCCAATATTTTGTAATAACTGTAAATGGAAGTAACCATTTTAAACTGCATAAAAAATTTTAATTACTGCAAAACAAAAAAGAGAGAGATGCTCTAGCTGTCAGCCCAACAGGTGAGGAGGTGCACGCAGGCAGAGCCCCTGGAAGGAACAAGCCACAGAGGCATGAAATGGCCAGGACAGGACTTAGGGGCAACTGAGGCTCAGGACAGCAAGCCAGGACCTGCCTCCTCCTCCCTCGGGCTGAGCAAGGTCCTTCCCAGCCCAGCTCCAGGGCAAGGTGGCTGCATGCCCTCAGTCACTCTGCCCTGGATTTCCCTGGTGGTGTCTCTGCCTTCCTGGCCCACAGCCCAGACCTGAGATAAAAGAGGGACTTCTGCCCTTTCTCACTCAAATCCTTCTGATTGCTCTGCCTGCGGTTTCTCTGAAACCTCCCCTCACATCTCCTGCTCCCCCGCCCACCTCTCACTTGGGGCCCATGGAACTCCAGTCTCCACAGTTCCTCCAGTTCATTCTCAGAACAGGCACTAGACAAACCGTGGCTTTCAAACACCCAGCTTCACCTTGATTTCACTCAGTCTGGCCAGGCTAGTGTTAGGATTTCCCCTCATCCAATTCTGAGGAGGAAATTTGCTGCCAGAGGTTAAGTTCCATTTCCTCCTCCCTGATACCCTTCCCAGAGCAGAGCCCAAACTCAGCTTCAAACTCAGCTCCCAGGAACTTCTCTGATGATCCAGTGGTTGAGAATCCGCCTTCCAATGCAGGGGATGTGGGTTCAATTCCTGGTTGGGGAACTAAGATCTCACATGTAGCAGGGCAACTAAACCTGCATGCCACAACCAGAGAGTCCACACATTGCAATGAAGACCCAGCACAACCAAAAATTAAAAAAAAAACAACAACAACTCAGCTTGCAGCACCAAGAGGCTAAGAACAGGGCCAGAGGTGAGAAGTCGTGTGGTATTAGTTGGGCTGGTATTAAGCAGTACGCCCAAGGTGGGAAAGGAGCAAGGCAAGTGTCAGGGCCGTAACCAAACAGGCCGAAGTTCACAGCAGGCCCCAGACTCCCTGGAGAAAAAAAATATCTCTCACCATTTACAGGATGACTGCCATGCGCCAGATTATATACAAATGCCATCGAATCTCCACAACAACTGGATAGGATGTTATGTTAGGACTCCTTGGATACAAGTGACAAACCCAACCCAAGCCCAGTTTGAACTGACAAACTCAAAGGAGGATATACCAGCTCTCATAAGAGGGTAGGGCAGGAAAGGCCTCCCTGAGGAAGAGTGAGAAGGAGGAGGCCATCTTGAATGCCATCTACATTCTCTGCCTGTCTCTCTCGGCAACTAATTCTTCTGAGCCACAGTCTCCATTCAGTGCAACCAGGAGACCCCAGGCTAACAGCCTGACAGATTCATGGCAAGAATGGGAAGGTCCTTCAATTCCAAGCAGCACAGTTCTAGGGGAGGACTCTGATTGGCCCATTGTAGGTCACATGTTTACCCCTTGAACCAACCACGGTGGCCAGGGTGATGAGGGCAGATTAATGGCCCAGGCTGGGTCAGGTGCCCCCACCGCTGTAGCCAGAGGAGGACCTGAGAGCAGAAGAAAGGGGGAGGGACTCAGAGCAGACAAAGGAAGAGCAGCAGTACAGGTTCACTGAGGTTTTGTTTTTTTTTCTTCTTATGTATATAAACATCTTATTTTGGAACAATTTTAGATTTCTAAAAAAAGCTTCAAATATAGCACAGAGAATAGCTGTATACCCCTCACACAAATTCCCCTGATGATAACATCTCACATCACCACAATACATTTGTCAAAATTAGGAAGTTAGCACAGGTATATTGCTGTTGTTGTTCAGTCGCTCAGTTGTGTCCAACTCTTTGCGACCCCATGGACTGCAGCACACCAGGCTTCCCTGTGCTTCACCATCTCCCGGAGCTTGCTCCAACTCACGTCCATTGAGTTGGTGATTCCATCCAACCATCTTGTCCTCTGTCATCCCCTTCTCCTCCTGCCTTCAATCTTTCCCAGCATCAGAGTCTTTTCTAATATATTACAACCAACTAAACTCCAGGTTGCATTCGGTTTCACCCATTTTCCACTAATGTTCCAGGATCCTATCCAGGATCCCACACTGCATTCACTCATGTTTCTCCTTAGTTCCCTCTGGCCTATGACAGCATCTCATTCTTTCCTTCCTTTTCTAAACCTTGACAGTTTTAATTAAAGGATATTTCTCAAGTATTTGGGGCCTTCCCTGGTAGCTCAGATGGTAAAGAATCTGCATGCAATGCGGGAGACTCAGGTTCAATCCCTGGATCAAGAAGATCCCCTGGAGAAGGGGAAGGGCACACTACTCCAATATTCTTGCCTGGAGAATCCCATGGACAGAGGGACCTGGCGAGTGCAGTCCTTGGTGTTGCAAAGAGTTGGACACAACTGAGCTACTGACACTTTCACTTTTACTCAGGTATTTTGGAGAATGTCCCTCAATTCAGGTGTACCTGAAGTTTTCTCATTATTGGTCTGGGCCATGGGCGGGGAGGAAGACCACAGAAGTTTGATGTTCTTGACGTGGCTGTGTATCAGGAGGGACATGACCAGTGGTTAATGTGAGGTCTACATCCACTTAACAAATTGGTAAACTGAGGCTGGGAGAAGCTAAGCTGCTCAGTGGTGGGAGGAATGCGAACGAGACCTGACTCCCATTATCAGTTCTTTGGAGTTTTAGCCCAGCTCTAAGAATGGGAACGGAGAAGACAATGGCAACCCACTCCAGTACTCTTGCCTGGAAAATTCCATGGATGGAGGAGCCTCATAGGCTGCAGTCCATGGGATCGCAAAGAGTCGGACAGGACTGAGCGACTTCACTTTCACTTTTCACTTTCATGTATTGGAGAAGGAAATGGCAACCCACTCCACTGTTCTTTCCTGGAGAATCCCAGGGATGGCGGAGCCTGGTGGGCTGCAGTTTATGGGGTTGCACAGAGTCGGACACGACTGAAGCGACTTAGCAGCAGCAAGAATAGGAAGGTGAGAAAGGCTGAACCATGAAATCTACATGAAGTCTGCAGCAAGAGCACTGGGCCCAAGGCTTCGTGGGAGACAAAGCCCTGTTGGGATTGGCACAGACTCAGCCAGGTAAGAAGGATGAAGGAAGGGGGGAATGGCAAGGATGATGGGCCAGACAATCCAGGAAGCCTCCCTGGAAGAGAAGACTACCACTGTAGGAATAGTCAGGAGGGCAGCTCAGGTGTCAGGTCTATCCCAGGAAACAGAAGAGCAAAGTATTTATGACCATGAGCCTTGGAGTCTGATGAGACCAGGTCCGATTCCTTGTCTGCCTCTTCCTCACTATGGTCTTGGGCAAGTAACTGCTTCCCAAGCTGATTCTGGGCTTTTTAGCCCCCAGGCTTTGCCTGTCCCACTCTCTCTGCTGAAATGCTCATTCCTGAGCCAGCTCTCAGACCTCCACAGGCTGGACAACTCTATAATTTGTGAGACCCAGTAAAAAATGAAAAGGCAGAACCCCCTTTTCAAAAAGTATTAAGAATTTCAAGACAGCAGTGCAGAGCATTCAGTGAAATATGGGGTCATTTAAGTCAGGGGGCTCAGGGTGACTGCACAGGTTACATTCCCATGAAGCTGACCCAGTCCCCAGGCCTCAGTGACCATCCTAACCCGTGATCTGACCCTGCCATAGTTCCTCTACAGTTCCTTGTGCATTAATCATAAGCCTCCTATCGATGCTACTCAGGCCACTGTATTGAGCTTTGCTCTCCCATGGTTTTTCCTTGCTTTGCTCTGGGTGGAAGATTGGATGAGATGAACTCCAAGGTGCTTCCAACAGTTCAATTTGATTTCCTTTAATTTTATGGCTCTAATATTTTCTGCCAGGAAGCTTCAGCACTCCTGTGCCTGATACTAAGAGTCAAGGGGTCTAGACTTCCCTTGTGTGGTCTCAAAACCCTGATCTCCCCAAGCAATTGGGAGTTTTTGGATGAAAGAGGAAAAGTTGGAGGAATGTCATTCGCTTCCATTTTGCAATTTTGAAGTGGAATATTGTGACTTTTTGCAGGTGCTGTAGCCTGGCTGGCACACTTTTACATTTTGTATTCCTGCTTATTGGTTAATTTTGCTTCCTCTGCTCTCTTATTGTCAAGAGGCAGAATGTTAGAATCAGGCTGCCTGCACTCATCTCTTATCTTTGCCATGAAAATGGATGCAAGTTGCTTAATCTCTCTGGGGCTCAATTGCTTTCTCTGAAAAATCAAGATGAAATGAGTTCTATGTCTTCTGGTTACTATTGCTGCTGACAATCTCTAGCAGTGAAAAACAAAAAATGCACACGCAACCATTTTATTCTGTTCACACTTTTGTGGGTCAGGAATTCTGGAAGGGCTCAGCTGGGCAGTTCTCACTGGGGGTTCTTGCGCAGGTGCAGTTAGATGCTAGCTGCGGCTGCCATCATCTGATGCATCATCTGGGCTGCCCTGGACGTCCAAGATCACTCACTCACATGGCTGGCATCTGGTGCCCACTGGAGTCTGACAGCTCTGCTGGAGCTGGTGCCCACATCTAGCATGGCAGAATCAGGGGAGTTGGTGCCTGGCTTCCTCTAGAACAAGTGTCCCAGGAGAACCAGGCAGAAACCGCACGGCATTTTTGCACCTGAATTTGGAAATCAGAAAGCATTACTTTCACTGCCTTCTACTGGTGATAAACGAATCAGTAAGTCCAGCTCAGATTAAAAGGAAAGGGACGTAAATTCCAGCTCTTCACAGGAGAAGTGTCAAAAAAAAAAAAAGAAAAGGAAGCATGTATTAAAACTGCCACAATCTATATAAAGCACTTTGTATAGTGTAGTAAGCTCTTAAACATGTTTGTGTTGTAGTACAGCTTCAAGGAACAAAATGGATTGATCATGGAAAATGGTTTGTTGAAACATGAAACTGGGGATGAATATATTTTTAAAATTCTATAATGTAGAATAAGGCTTAACCATAATCAGTGACTAGGATTTTTCATTTGAATGCTCTGGTTTGAAAAGGTATGATTTTTGCACCAGCAAAGATAAAGAGTAAAAATAGAAAGTACAACCCCATGTACCTGCCAGTGAATCTGTGTCATAGCTACACCAGTGCAGGGTCTCTGATGTCAGGTTGTCTAGTGGTCGGTAGGAGCCTTTGAAGTTTTCACATCTATTTCCCTAGAAAACAATCATAGCATCACTCTGGGGAACCACTGGAGTGTTTCTAGAACAAGCATGAAATAAAGCTTTCCAGTACAAAATTGATGACTCCCATCACTAATGGCAGAGTAGAGACCAGAAACACAGAGACATTATTCAAAGTGGCTGGCCTCATAGAAAAGCCAGGTACAAACCACTCTATCACCAGGACCCTTATAAAGGCAGCCACACAGTGAGTGACAAGTCAGAGCAAACAGGTTAAGCTATTGGCAAAATTATTTTATCTTTTATCAAATAACACTATTGGAGTTGGGAGCCGTGGTCCATGAAATTAATGGCCAATGATGTAGAAGACTTGTAATGATCACACAGGCAGAGTGACTGCCTGTGCATTCTTTAGAGATGCACAAACCCCTGGGGGGCAGGAACAGCAGACCTTGGCACATGCATGGGAGGGCATGGCAGGGAAGCCCCCTTCCTTCTCTTAGCTGAACTCTGGCTGCATTTGATGAGGCAGTGTGCCCTCCTCTCAACTGGTCTTGAGAATCCTGTTCCTGATTTCCCAGCCTCCCTTGCAGCTAGGGGTAGCCATGTGATTCAGTTCTGACCAATAAGATCTAAGCAGAAAGCAGCAGGTGGATTTCTAGGAAAGATTTCTCTTGTCTTTCACTTTTCTTCCACTTTGCTCCTGCCTGGAATGCTGGCATGATGCTGGAGACAACAGTGGCAGTCAACTTGTCCCTCCTGGAGGCTTCTTGTCACATGTTGACTTTGTTTCCTTTTTTCACTGAGGATTCAGGAGTAATCAGAAGAGATTCCATCAACGCCCATGTCCCTCTTTCTAAGACCAAGGCTCCATTGTGCCCTCGTCCCAATCCCTCTCATCTCCTCAAGGATCTTCCTCCAGCGTTTCCTGCATCTTTCTCCTTCATCTTCATTTTTCATTTTCCCCTGAAATCATTCCCATTACCACACACATACTGTATTTCTCCATCTTTAAAAAACCTGTCTTGACTTCACACTCCCACTTCTCTCTTTTTTTTGTTTTACAGAAAGAAAAAATACCCAAAGAACTGTCTGTCTTCACTCACCCCAATTCAGTTCCTCTCCAGGAGGCCCCTTCAGTCAGTCTCTGCGCCTCCCCGCCACTCCTAGTCTAGGTCACCAGGCCCTTACCTCCCTTCTGATTTGTCCCATCAGCCACCTTAGTTAGGCACAGCTGACCACGCCCTCCTTGAGACCCTCTCTTGTTGCTCTTCTCACACATTAGTGTGAGCTCCGGAAGAAACAGAATATTTGCTGTCTTGTTCACTGTCCCATCCTCACCCCCGTGGGCAGTCAGTGCTATTCACCGAATTAATGAAGTGACTGCCTGGACTACCTTGGTGGTCCAGCTGTAAATCTCCATGCTTCCACTATGGAGGGCGTGGGTTTGATCCCTAGTTGGGGAACTAACATCTTGTATGCTGCACAGTATGACCAAAAAAATAAAGTAAATAGACTAAAGCATATAGCTAAGACACTTGCTCCTTGGAAGAAAAGCTATGACCAACCTAGACGGCATATTAAACAGCAGAGACATTACTTTACCAACAAAAGTCTGTCTGGTCAAAGGTATGGTTTTTCCAGTAATCATGTATGGATATGAGAGCTAGAATACAAAGAAAGCTGAGCACAGAAGAATTGATGCTTTTGAACTGTGGTGTTTGGAAAAGACTCTTGAGAGTCCCTTGAACAGCAAGGAGATCCAACTAGTCCATCCTAAAGGAAATCAGTCCTGATTATTCATTGGAAGGACTGATGCTGAAGCTGAAACTGCAATACTTTGGCCACCTGATGCAAAGAACCGACTCATTTGAAAAGACACTGATGCTGGGAAAGATTGAAGGCAGGAGAAGGGGAAGACAGAGGATGAGATGGTTGGATGGCATCACTGACGCGATGGACATGAGTTTGAGTAGGCTCCTGGAGTTGGTGATGGACAGGAAGGCCTGGCATGCTGTAGTTCATGGGGTCGCAAAGAGTCAGACATGACTGAGCGACTGAACTGAACTTAACTGAAACTGGGAAATGTAGTCTTTATCTGGGCAGCTATGTACGTCATATTCAGCAAAACTTCTATTAGTACTGTAGAAGAAAGGGAGAGGGGGTACTGGGGGACAACTAGTGGTCTCTTCATTTTTTAAATAAACCACTTCAGTTCAGTTGCTCAGTCGTATCTGACTCCTTGTGACCCCATGGACTGCAACACACCAGGTTTCCCTGTCCATCACCAACTCCAGGAGCCTACTCAAACTCATGTCCATTGAGTCAGTGATGCCATCCAACCATCTCATCCTCTGTCTTCCCCTTCTCCTCCTGCCTTCAATCTTTCCCAGCATCAGGGTCTTTTCAAATGAATCGGTTCTTTGCATCAGGTGGCCAAAGTAATGCAGTTTCAGCTTCAGCATCAGTCCTTCCAATGAATATTCAGGACCGATTTCCTTTAGGACGGACTAGTTGGATCTCCTTGCTGTCCAAGGGACTCTCAAGAGTCTTCTCCAACACCACAGTTCAAAAGCATCAGTTCTTTGGTGCTCAGCTTTCTTTATATTCCAACTCTCACATCCATACATGACTACTGGAAAAACCATAGCTTTGACTAGACGGACCTTTGCTGGCAAAGTAATGTCTCTGCTTTTTAATATGCTGTCTAGGTTGGTCATAACTTTTCTTCCAAGAAGGAAGCATCTTTTAATTTCATGGCTGCAATCACCATCTGCAGTGATTTTGGAGCCCCCCAAAATAAAATCTGTTACTCTTTTCACTGTTTCCCCATCTATTTGCCATGAAGTGATGGGACCAGATGCCATGATATTAGTTTTCTGAATGTTGAGTTTTAAGCCAACTTTTTCACTCTCCTCTTTCACTTTCTCAAGAGGCTCTTTAGTTCTTCTTCACTTTCTGCCATAAGTGTGGTGTCATCTGCATATCTGAGGTTATTGATATTTCTCCTGGCAGTCTTGATTCAAGCTTGTGCTTCATCCAGTCCATCATTTCTCATGATGTACTCTGCATATAAGTTAAATAAGCAGGGTGACAATGGCCCTGTGACTGGATGCTGGCCAATGAAATGAGAACAGAGAGGAATTGTGCAATTTCCCACTCATGTCCTTAAAAGGAAAGATGTATACCTCTCTTGTTTTTGTACACTTCTTGTAGGCTGGAATGCAGATGCAGTGGCAGGAGCTGGAGCAGCCATCTTAAACCAGATAGTGGAGCTACCTGTGATATGAGGAAGACAGGTAATAAAATAAAAAGTTGTGTTTTTTCCCTATATTCCCAGGAATGCACCTTATTTATTAAAGTACTTACAGTTGGATATTCTTCTATCACCTGCAGCCTGATTATTGTACATATATGAGAGAAATGTGCTCTGTGATTTATTTGGGTCCTGTTCATCACTCAGCATTGATGCTGCAACAGAGAACTTTGGGGGTTAAGTTGATGGTAACTTTGTGAGTCACGATGTGGACTGGAAAGGGACACAGGGATCAGAACTGACACTCAGCCACCCTGTGGGTGGCAGGGAAGGGCACAGCTCCATGGATGGAGGCACTAGCTCAGGAATGCCAGCCCTCACACTTGTTCGCCAAGCAGCTGGCAGGCAACAATGTACCTCCTGATCTTCATTCAGCTTTGAGAGAAATGGAGAAAATAACAAGCACAATCAAACCAAGGCCACTGAGCAGATGTCTTTTCAGCAGCAGTTAAAAGAGATGGGCCAAGCAAAACTCTGCTTTTGCAACCTGAGCAACACTCACTGTTAAATAAAGGTGCTCATCAAGTTTTTTAAAATGAGAGACAAGATTGAATGTCTTTTGCTATAACATGATGATGCCAATAAAAACTACTTTGATTTTAGAAACATGACCTGGCTAAACAGTCAGCACCTTGAATCATCTGACTCTGTCACCTGGAGGCTATGTGACAATGTTCACATTTGATAAAAGATACAAGGGTTTTGTAAGACCCAATGTGGGGCACATTTCTTGATCCCCAAGAGCCTGACTCTGCCCCAGCTCTTGATGATTTTCTTTACTTGCTCGTGGGGAGAAATCGATGACACAGCAAAGAACATATTAAAAGCCACATCCAGAAGCTCATGCTGAACAAGAAGGAATCCTCTCCAGTGTGAAATGCAGCCAAAGCCCAGGCCAAGCTGTTTGTCCCCACGCTGGCCGGCTCTCGAGGGTGGTGCCTTCCCTTTTGATGGGTGCTTAAAGAGGCCGCCGTGAGAAATCGCTTCTTGGTCACCTCGGGGCCGTGTCTAATCCTCAAAGCCCAGAACCACCTAATCACTACCAGGCACTGGTCCCCAGCCCAAACAACCTGTGGCTGGCTCATGTGCTGTCAGGTTTGGTCAAATCAAGAGAGAAAAGAGAATCAGCTGCCTGGCCAAGTATCCTGAGCTGCGGTTCAAGGAGGCTCCTCGTGGGGCCAGATGGGAGGCCCAACTCATTCATCCATTCAGCAAAGGATGAGTAGAGTCCTGTTATGTGCTGGGGACAAGGAGAGGAGCCTGGAGGATCAATGGTGGATATTAAAAAATAAAAATAAAAAAGATAGAAGGATTACAAACAAAATCATCTCCCTCAAATGTAAAGAAGACTTTTATTGTGCTAAAAGATACATAACAAAGTTGACCATTTTAAAAAGTATGCTCCATGGTATTAAGTACATTCATCACTGCTATCCACCCCCAGAATATTTTTATCTTCCCAAACTGGAACTCTATATCCATTAAACACTAACTTCTCATTTCTCCCTCCACCAGCCCCTGACAACCTCTTCTCCTGTCTCCACAAATTTGACTATTCTATGTACCTTATATAAGTAGAATCATATACTTCCATGAGTGTATAATATGGAAAATTGAATTTGACTGGAATTAAATTTGGGAGTTTGATTGAAAAAAGTATAGAAATCAAACCTGTCATTTTGCATCTGGTTTTCTTCACTTAACATAATGTCTTCAAGGTTCATCCACGTGGTGGTATGTATTAGAATTTTATTCTTTGTTAAGGCTAACTAATATTCCATTCTATATACTTGTATTTTTTATATCTTTATATATGTTTTGTGGGGTTCCCCGGTGGCCCAGTGGTAAAGAATCCACCAGCAATTCAGGAGGCACAGGAGATGAAGGTTCAATCCTTGGGTCCAAAAGATCCCCTGGAGGAGGGCATGGCAACCCACTCCAGTATTCTTGCTGGGAAAATCCCATGGACAGAGGAACCTGGCAGGCTATAGTCCATTGGGTTACAAAGAGTCAGACACGACTGAAGCAACTAAGCACATAGGTTTTGAACTTTATTTATCCATTCATCTGCAGATAAGCATTTGGGTCATTAATTTTAAACATACTTTATTTCAATTTTTTTAAATTATGGCCAATCTTGGAGGTGGTTGAGGGAGGGGCAGACCTTACTGCTGAGGATCAGAGCTGGGCTGTGTGAATGGAGCAGAAGAGGCAGAGATGGGACAGACGGAGGAGGAGAGTGCGAGTCCTAGGGACCCACCTGAGAGAAGCCATGAGTCCCAGATACCCTGTCCAAGTTGGCTGAGGGCTGGCTGGGGCTGGCATTGTGTTTGGGAAGAGCTGAGAGAATAATCACTCGTTCATTCAACCAACATCCTCCAAGCACCAGCCCCACTGGGAGATGGCCTGCAAAGATGGGAAAACCCAACCCCTCTGTGTCTGGACTTTCACCATATCTGACCAGCCTCCTACTCACCTCCCCAAAGGACCCACACAGTTATAGCCACCAGTTATTAGGGGTTCAGCAGGTGCCAAATGCATTCCAAGCACTTTACAGAAGTTAATTTTTTTTTAAACTTATTTTATTTATTTATTTGGCTGCGCCAGGTCTTAGTTGAGGCATGCAGGATCTTTAGTTGCGACGTGTGAACTCTTAGCTGAGGCATGTGGGTGCTAGTTCCCCAACCAGGAATCGCACCAGGGCCACCTGCATTGGAACCACAGAGTCTTATCCACTGGATCATGAGGGAAGTCCCCAGAAGTTAATACTTAATCCGTACAACAAACCCCATGTCACAGGTGGGAAGGTAACTGAAGCTCAGAGAGGCTGAGTAGCTTCTTCAGGATCACACCGCTGGGAAATAGAATAGTCCGCATTCCTCCCCTCAGACTGTCTCTCTCTCGATGCCAGAGCCTTCTCTGAAGACACCGAAGGTGACACCAACAAAGGGACCGATGTCACACACTCCACAGGATCCCATATATTCCAAATCCCTCTTGGAGCCTAGGACACCAGCAAGGATTTCTCCCTCCAGCCCTCCTCGGGTATCCCTAGGTCCTCCTTCCCTCTGCCAGATTCCTGCGGTGCCCAGCCCCCACCCCACCCCAGCCCTCTGCCATGATGAACTTCTCCTCCTCCTGGAAAGCAGGTCCTGACCCACCCCATCCACCATGGCGGCCTCCACAGAAAGCCGGGCCCTCCGGAGAGCAGCCACACCTCCCCGAGCGCAGGCAGAGCTGCTGAGAGCAAACACCATTTCCCCATTGTCACATAGAGTAATAGACTCTTGAAAAATCACAACTCCAAGGATCACAGCTGAATCTTATAATCTGAGTCTTTCCATCAAAGAACCTTAGAACCATCGACTAATAGCATCTTGGAGTCAGTGACTGGAGAACCCCAGAACTCTACGAGCTCTCCATCACTGACTGGGAGGCGGCTGACGTCATGGAGGGGCCCAGGCCAGCAGACTGACACAGAGCAGGCCAGGAGGGTGAGGGGGTCTGGAAGGAGAGGGAGCCGGGAGGGGTGCAGAGGACAGGGAGGGGGTGGAGGAGAGAGGCTCAGCCTGTCATGCTAGAGGAAACAGTTGGCGGGTGAGGCCCCGCTCTGTTACTGATGGTTTTTAATTATGTAAATCAGCCCAGGGCCTGCGTCTGGCACAGGCTTGGCATCTATCAGCTGGCAGCAGAATTAATCAATAAATAACCAGCTGGATGGGGCCCGTGAATAAGCACCCAGCCACACCCCCACCAGCTCTCCAGAGCAGTCCTCCCAGGCTGGTGGGGGTGGAGAGATTACATGAGAGCTGGAGTTTCACACATGTCGGTGCAGCTGCACACACGTACACACGCGTGTCCGGAGACGGACATGCATACTCGTGCATGCTCCGAACACTCGGCTGTGGCTTTGGACGCACCATGTTTACGCACAGGTGGACGCACCTCCACACGCAGAACCTCAGCTGCAGCAGCCCTGTGTGCCCGGCACACACCTCCATGTGAAGAGCCCAGGACCACAGCAGTAGGAGGCAAGGTCCTCACTCCCACCTCACACTTGTCATCTCTTGGGTGGGACAGGGCTTTGCAACTCCTGGCCATGGCCTTTCTCCTCCACAACCTCCCTGTGAGGCTGACCAGCTGGGCTGAGGCTCTGGTTTTACAGATGGGGAAACTGAGGCTCAGAGAAGGGACTTGCCTGGGGCTGTATTCTTTGTTCCTCCCCATCCCACCCCCAACTCAAAGATTCAAAGAGGCTACAGACCCAGGAGAACTGAGGGAGAGAAGTGAGAGGTGCTGGGAGCCCCAAAGATAAGTTCCATCCTCCTGAGAGCAGGGCAGGCCAGGGAGCCCAGTCGGGGCCAGGCCAGTGGAGGCCCTCTGCACTCCCCAGGAGCTGTGATGAATTGCTCTCTCCCAAAGCTGGTGCCCTCACTCCCGCTCCCCAGCACTGGCCCCATAAATCAGCCTCCTAATCTCAGCCTTGACTGTTCCTTGATCACTTTCCACCTTCGGGGGTTGGGCTTTTTCAGCATCCCTAGTGACAGGAGGGGACTAGCAGGGAGAATCGTAAAATTAATGGACAGGTTTCCTCTTCCCCCTTCCTTCTCTCTGCCTCTGGCTTTCTGCTGGCCTCTACTTTGCTCTGATCGCTAAACAATGAAATGAGGGAAAGAACTGAGACATAAATGAATTTCTGAGACGTGGAGCAGCGGGTCTCTGTCTGTGGTTCTGGCTTACTGTGCAGCTGAGGTCAGCTCTCAGCATCTGCTTCCCTCAGTCTCAGCCAAGGGGGCTCCCAGCCGCCCTAGGAGTCAGGGAAAGGAAGCAGGAAGATGTGTGGTCAGCGAGCCCTGAGGAAGCTGGGAAAGGACCTTGCAAGTCAGGGGGCCCTGGAGCAGTCAGCCTCTTGGAGTCACCACTCCCTGGAGCCACTGACAAAAACTGTGGGCTTCTGAGAAGGCCAGGATACACAGCACTGGGAATTCAAAACAGTTTCGAGCAGTGGTTAGTGACTCAGCCTCTGGAGCCAGCCCCCTGGAGTTCCAAGTCTGGGCTCAGTCATTTAGTAGCTGTGTGACCCTGAGCAAACACTTCACCTCTCTGCGTCTCAGTTCCTCATGTATAAAGTAAGGTGAGTAATAGCACCATAAGTGAGTGGGTACATACTCTTTAGAAGAGTCACTGGTGAGCACAGTTAAATGCTTTAAAAATTAGCAATTGTTACCGTATATTCGCGTGCATCAGACTCCCCTGGAGGGCTTTTAAAACACAGATTGTTCTCCCCACTCCATCCCCTAAGTTTCTGCCTCAATAGGTCTGGGAAGGGGCCTGAAGTTTGTATTTCTGATGCAGGGACCCCTGGTCTGGGGGTCATACTTTGAGGACCCACTAAAGCCTATGTTGATGCTCAGTATCCAGCTCAACCCCCCATGCCCTTTATAACTTGGGATCTGAGGTTCAGAGAGATGAGCTAGTGGCCCAGGCTTCAGCCTTCCAGGAGGTAGAGTTCTCAGCAGGAAAGGAAGGACCCTGGTAGTGGAGATGGCTCCATCACTACCACCCCCCACAACCTGCACCCTAGTAACACTCTCACCCCTCCCCCTCATGGCTCTAGGAGCAAAGAGGCAGAATTTGCCTTCCCTGTCAGAGGTAATCTTTTAATCTCTTTGGCTTTAATCTTGCAGCCCAGCATAAACCCAAATCCGCACAGGGAAGGAAGGGGGTGGGGGACACAGATCTCGTATTCTGGGGAGGCTTTAACCCTGCTCTTCCCCACAGATCTGCCATCCCATCTCTGCCTTCCTCACCCCTTGCTCCTGGGAGGCACTCCTAATAGAGGATGGGGAGGCAGAGAGAGCAGCCAGGTAGAGTGAGGCCAGATGGAGTCATGTGTTAAAAGACTCCTTGGGGAGGAAAAGCCAAATAGCCAAAGCAGTCCTGAGAAAGAAGAATGGAGCTGGAGGAATCAACCTTCCTGACTTCAGATTATACTACAAAGCTACAGTCATCAAGACAGTATGGTTCTGGCACAAAAACAGAAATATAGAGCAATGGAACAAGATAGACAGTCCAGAAATAAACCCATGCATCTACGAGTACCTTATTTTTGACAAAGGAGGCAAGAATATACAATGGGGCAAAGACGCCTCTTCAATAATAGTATGGGAAAACTGGACAGCTACATGAAAAAGAATGAAATTAGAACACTTCCTAACACCATACACAAAGATAAACTCAAAATGTATTAAAGACCTAAATGTAAGACCAGAAACTATAAAACTCTTAGAGGAAAACATAGGCAGAACCCTCAATGACATAAATCAAAGCAAGATCCTCCATGACCCACCTCCTAGAGTAACGGAAATAAAAACAAAAGTAAACAAGTGGACCTGATTAAACTTAAAAGCTTTTGCACAGCAAAGGAAACTATAAGCAAGGTGAAAAGACAACCCTCAGAATGGGAGAAAATAATAGCAAATAAAACTACTGACAAAGGATTAATTTCCAAAATATACAAGCAGCTCATACAACTCAATGCTAGAAAAACAAACAACCCAATCAAAAAGTGGGAAAAAGACCTAAACAAACATTTCTCCAAAGAAGACATACAGATGGCTAACAAATACATGAAAAAATGCTCAACATCACTCATTATTAGAGAAATGCAAATCAAAACTACAATGAGACATCACCTCACACCAGTCAGAATGGCCACTATCAAAAAGTCTACAAACAATAAATGCTGGAGAGGGTGCTGGAGAAAAGGGAACACTCTTGCACCGTTGGTGGGAATGTAAATTGATACAGCCACTATGGAAGACGGTATGGAGATTCCTTATAAAAGTAGGAATAAAACCACCATATGATCCAGCAATCCCGCTCCTAGGCATATACCCTGAGGAAACCAAAGTTGAAAAAGACACATGTATCCCATTGTTCATTGCAGCACTATTTACAATAGCTAGAACATGGGAGCAACCTAGATGTCCATCGACAGATGAATGTATAAAGAAGTAGTGGTACATATACACAATGGAATATTACTCAGCCATAAAAAGGAACAGATTCTGATGAGGTGGTTGAACCTAGAACCTATTATACAGAGTGAAATGAGTCAGAAAGAGAAAGATAAATATTGTATTCTAACACATATATATGGAATCTAGAAGAATGATACTGAAGAACTTATTTACAGGGCATCAGTGGAGAAGCAGACATAGAGAACAGACTTATGGACATGGGGAGAGGGGAGGAGAGGGTGAGATGTATGGAAAGAGTAATATGGAAACTTACATTACCATACATAAAATATATAACCAATGGGAATTTGCTATATGGCTCAGGAAACTCAAACCGGGGCTCTGTATCAACCTAGAGGGGTGGGATGGGGAGGGAGATGGGAGGAAGGGTCAAAAGGGAGGGGATATATGTATACCTATGGCTGATTCATGTTGAGATTTGACAGAAAACAACAAAATTTTGTAAAGCAACTATCCTTCAATAAAAAAATAAGAACAAAGAAAGACTCCTTGGGGAGGAAAAGCATTTTTAAACATGACACAAAAATATTAACCATAAAGGAAAAATTTGTAAATTGAGCTTTGTAATAATTAAGAACTTATATTCAGCCAAAGACACCATTAAGAGAAAGAAAAGCCAATACACAGATGCAGAGAAGATAATTCAATACCTATATCTGACAAAAGACTAGTATCCAGTACATATAAAGAACTTCTACAAATCAATAAGAAAAAAATCACAATTTTTTAGTAGGCAAAGATATGAAGAGGCAGTTCACAAAAGGGAACATCAAAATGACCAATATGCATAAAAAGATACTCTACATTAGCAGCTATCTGAGATATATGCAAAAGGAAACCACAATAAGCTACCATTCACACCCAAAGGAATGGTCAAAATGTGAAAGTCTGATAGTATCAAATATTTCCCAGAAGGATGAAGATCAACTCTCCCACATAGCCAGTGGGACTGTCAGTGGTTCACCTTGTTTGAAGAACTATTCGGCAGTTTCTCACAAGGCTACACCCATTCTATTACCCAGCCATTCCACTCCAAGGGATTTACCCAAGAGAAGTGAAAACACGTGTCCACACAGAGACTTGACATAAATTCTCATTGCAGCTTTATTCATTATGCTATGAACAGAAAACAGCACAAATGTCCATCAACAAGTGAAAGAATAAGCAAATGGTGGTGTGTTTCCCCACCATAGAGCATTTCAGTTCAGTTCTGTTGCTCAGTCGTGTCCGACTCTTTGCAACCCCATGAACCACACCACGCCAAGCCTCCCTGTCCATCACCAACTCCTGGAGTCCACCCACACCCATGTCCATCGACTCAGTGATGCCATCCAACCATCTTATCCTCTGTCTTCCCCTTCTCCTTCTGCCCTCAATCTTTCCCAGCATCAGGGTCTTTTCCAATGAGTCAGCTCTTCGCATGAGGTGACCAAAGTATTGGAGTTTCAGCTTCAACATCAGTCCTTCCAATGAACACCCAGGACTGATCTCCTTTAGGATGGACTGGTTGGATCTCCTTGCAGTTCAAGGGACTCTCAAGAGTCTTCTCCAACACTACAGTTCAGAAGCATCCATTCTTCGGCACTCAGCATACCATAGAGCATTACTTAGTAATAAAAAAGAATTGGCTGCTGATATATGTGCCACAACCTGGATGAATCTCACAGGCATTACACGAAGTCCAACAGGTCAAAAGCAAGAAAACATGTTGTATGACTCTGTTCAAATGAAGGGTAAGAACAGGCAAAACCAGTCTCTAGTGACAGAAATCAGGGTAGTGATTACCTTGGGGGAGAAAGGGTTGGTGACTGGGAGAGACACACGAGGGAGCCTTCTGGGAGGCTGGGCATGTTTGATCCACATATGTAAATCTGTAAAACTATACATTTAGAATCCATGCATTTAATTTCCTTTCCTGTATGTAAATCATACCTCAATATTCTCTTAAGTTAAAATAAATGAGGAAATTAGGACCTGGTGCTTTCAAGACACAGTTGAGCTTCCCTCCCCACAGTCCTGGATGCCTATCTCTTGACATCCTTTATATAAGAGAGAGATAAGCCTCAATCTGGTATAAGCCACTGTCATTTCCAGTCTCTATGATTGGCAATACAAAGCAATCCCTAACTAAAACACAAAAGCCTTGTGAGGTAGATATTATGGTGCAACCTCCACCTCTTGCACCCCCATTTTCCAGGTGCACCCCCAGCCTCCTGTCAGATTTTGCAAGACACCAGCACTCAAATCCCAGCTCCCAGATGCAGTGAATCAGCCTTGGCCTGAACTGGAGGGGGCCTCACCAACCAGTGTCGGTGGCGCTCCAAGCTGATCACTGCGTCTGGAGCCGTTGACACAAGTATAGGTGAGACAGCAAGGTGCTGGGCTGAACATCATACCTGTTGCAGAAATAAAGGAAAAGCTGGGGAATATTTGCATATCACAAAGAGAAAATACACGAAACAAATACTAGCCACATGGGGTAAAAGTCTGTTTCAGACTTGTCTTCCCCTGTCTTTGCCATGTGAAACTAGGGTTTGTGGGTCTCCTGCAAGAGGAAAGAAAGTGTTAGTAGCTCAGTCTTGTCTGACTCCTTGCGACCCCATGGACTGTAGCCCACCAGGCTCTTCTGTCCACAGAATTCTCCAGGCAAGAATATTAGAGTGGGTTGCCATTTCCTACTCCAGTGGATCTTCCTGACCCAGGAATCGAACCCAGGCCGGGTCTCCCGCATTGCTTTCAGATTCTTTACCATCTGAGCCACCATGCAGGAAGGAACAGCATTAAACCCACACTGAGACCACCCTATAGGGCTGTCCTACAACTCATGACCTAATGGCTGGGTAGTGGGCAAGGGTACCAGCCAGCCTGGGTTCAAATTCCCACTCCATGAACTGTGTGATCTCAAGGCAAATTCTTTACCCTCTTTGTACGTTAGTTTCTTCATCTCTAAAATGGGCACCCTGGAAGTCCAGTGGTTAAGACTCCATGCTTCCAATGCAGGGAGTGAGGGTTCTATCCTCAGTCATGGAACTAAGATCCCACATGCCATGCAGCACAACCAAAAAATAAAATAAAATGGGCATCATAAAGTGGCTTTGAGGGTTTCAAGAGCTTACCTGGGAAGAGCTTGGTGCCTGGTATGTAGGAGGAGCTATTAAGTATTAGCCATTGTTGACATGTTTCTGCTGAGAATTCTCTTCCTTTATCACGTATTTGTTATAGGAAACTGAATTTACTCACCAGTTTTGGAACATTTCATCAGTGGACTTCACACTTGCTGCTTCTGATCATAATTAATCCTGTGTAGAGTCTCCTGGCACCAGGAGGAGCAACCCAAAGCTTTTCCTCTTGCTTAGGTTTACGCAGGTAAAACTAAGTGGTGATTATACGCAATTCATTTCTCAAACACAAGGTCAAGAATCTCAATTTGTCCCATGTCATCAAGGCAGCACCAGGAAGCACCCTACATCCCAAGCCATCTCCCCTCTGACACTGACTGAAATGCCACCATTAGCACCAGAGAACCCCTAAGAGGAGAAGCAATTTAGGAGCAGAGTGACTTCATCTTCGTGTAAATGCACATATCCAGGTCAGCCAGGGGGAGCGAATCCTGGTAAGGAAAGGGAGGGAAGGAAACACCATGGGCAAATTTTTGGACCTTTTTGGGGGTAGTTGAAGATTCTCCAACCCCTAAAGGTTGTGAGCTCAGTCTCACCCACCTATACAAGTACACACACAAACACACACACACAGATAATCGCTTTACCCCAGCAGTAGGGGCTTAAGCGGCTATCTGGGCTAGCACCATCCTGCCCCCAGCTGCACCAGCACCTCTGCCCAAGGTGGGGTTCCCAGAGGCTCAGCAAGGGAACCTTGCAACTGGAAGCTAAGTCCCACAGAGCCAGCTGCTAGCAGTGGTAACGTGCAACCGGCTCTCTCTGTCACACACACTCACATGCAGACACACAGTCGGAGACAAAACACCAGACACAGACGCACACTGAACTGGCCTCCCAAAGGCAAAACAAATCAGGTGAGACCACACGGAATCATCCTGTCTCAGAGAAAGCCACAGCTGCACACTCCCATAAACAAGCGGGACTAGCACACAGAGAAAACACTCACCCACAGACTGCTCCCTGGGGTCTCTCTGCCCTGTGCCCAGCTAGCATTTGGCCCTCAGTCTTCTTCTCCCTGGGAGACAGACTTAATCAGCGTTCCCTGTCCTCCCCCATCCCCTTTCCCAAGTACGCGGGCTCCCCAGGAATGTCACCCTCGCACACCTCCACTCCCAGGGGCTGCAGACAGTAGGTGTTTGGCTGCACGCCTCCCCCTCCCCCTTGCCTGGGGTTCACGCCTCAGCTCCCCTCCTCCGTGGAGCTGGCGGCTCTTCTCATTTTCCAGCGAGTGCGTGAAAACACAGATTAGAGCAATTAGAGAAAAGTCATTGCAGGGCAAGCAAGGCAGGAGCCACCACCGCACCTGATTGCCAGCTCCAGCAAGGCGTGGTGAAGCACAGACTTACTCACACAGATTACAAATTGCAGCAAATCCCAAAGCAGGAAGAAACAGAGAAGAGGGGCTCCAAGTTCCATTTTAGATTCTCCTGTTGCTCTTCAAACATATTCTTTGCTGTTTGCAGCAGTTTTCACAGCCACGCTCCCAAGAGAGGCAGGTAGGGCAGAGATTATTTCAGCTCCATTTTATAGAAGGGAAAACTGAGGCCCAGGGGAAGAACAGTTGTAGAAAGCCCCATTCACCTGGACTGGTCTTCCTGGCTGTAGGTGGGGATCAGGGTGGCCCCAGTCCCCAGGAGAGGCCCCCTTGGTCCCCATCAGCCTTCTCCTCCCCTTGGAAAGAATCAGCAGAGGGTTGAGGTGGAGGACAGGTTCCAGATCAGCTGTAGGTGCGCTGTCTGGTGCTTATGATGGGCTGCACATGGGGTGTGCACACGTATCTGCACATGGGGTGGCCTTACCCTTCACCAGATGGCAGGATGGTTTCATCGAGGGCCACTGTCGCCAGCTGCTCCTGTGTAAATAGGTGTACTGTGTGCTCTTTCCCCCTGTCAGGGAAGAGGGGAAATTTCCTAGAATCTGAGTGCAGGGGCCCCATTTCCATGCCTCCTTATCCCATAAGGCTCTTCAAAAGCCCAGCCTGGTGCCCCTCAGCAGCATGCCAGCCATCCTCCCCTTCCAGCCAGGCCCACCTTGCCCTGGCCCTGGCCTGGGTGAGAAGCCAGCAGTGAGGCAGGAGTGCCCCCTGGTGGTGACGGCCTACACTACCCACTGGGACTCCACCCCCAGGTCTAGCATCAGGGCCTGACTGCTTTGGGTGGGGAGGGCTCCATTCTGGTTCCAGCAGCAGGGAGTGTGGGAGGCTCCTGGGTGACTGATGGACACTAGGCATGGTCAAGCAAGAAGGCAGGGGAGGATGCCCAGTATCAAGCATGGCCCATCAGAGAAGCTCAGGAAATATGGGATGGATGGATAAAAGAATGAGTGAACAAATACAGAAGTGAATTGTTTCCTAAAAGGTGGTATGAATATCACAAGTAATATACAAGGGATCTTTTAGTCATTAGTTTACTTTTTAGATAATAGTATATCTTTTAGGTAATTCTTATTTAGAATTATGTGCCTATGTTGAAGTATGATAGATTTAATAGATCTGGCCCATCAAATCCATTACATAAACTTTCTGTTTAAAACAAATGTCTTGGGACTTCCCTGCCAGTCCAGTGGTCTAGGATTTCCCCTTCCAATGCAGGAGTGAGAGTTCAATCCCTGGTCTTGGAGCTGAGATCTCACATGCCTTGTGGCCAAAAAGCCAAAACATAAAACAGAAGCAATATTGTAACAAATTCAGTAAAGACTTTTTAAATAGTCGACATTAAAAAAATTTTGTAAATTCACCCCAAAATGTCTTTAGGTGCAAAAAAAAAATTAGGCAAGTAACATATAGGTATTGTCAGGACCTAGCATAGAAGGTTCAATAAAAGTTCGTGTGACAAATGAATGAGGAGATGACCAGCAGGTGATGATGGTCTTTGTAAAGTAGAAACAGATGGTCCCAAACTTTGCTGTAAACTGAACTCGCCTGGGGAGGTTTTTTTAAAAAAAATATCTCTGGGAAGCTATGTGTCTGTGAATCTCAGGTGTCTGAGGAAAAAGCCAGTGTGTTCTGGACAGCTCCCAGAGGAGGGGAAAACCCCAAAGCACCCAATTTAGGTGACTTCTAAGATGTATCATGGCTTCGCTGCCATTTGAGATAATGCAACTGTCATCATTGGAGGAATCAGCAGTGCTTGGGCGATCCGGGGTTCCTTTGTTGGATAAGAGGTTGGACTGGATGAACTTGAAGGCATCATGCAAGGAAAGAGAAGTGAGTTATTATTTACGTAAACTAGTTTCTACATTGACACACAGTACAAAGTGAATTGTGCATTTACTATGGTTTTAACATACTAAGTATTTCTTATTTATTCATGCTGCACATCAAGTATTATTTGACATATACCTTTATCATCAGTTAATATAAATATTATATTACTTGCCATGAAGAGCATATAGAATTTGCATCCTGAGTTGATTTATTAATACATATTAGTTCTTCATTTACAGGAGTTTTCACCTCTGAAAAAAGTCCCCTTCTTCTTAAAAACTGTAATTATGAACATATATAATATATTATAGTTAATGTGGCCACAGTCTGTTTATCTGTTTTAATTGGATCCTGGCTTGATCACAACAATCTTCAGTTACTTTCTTAATTAGAAGCCAGAGGAGTGAGGGGTTTGGCGTTGGCTATGGAAAGCATGCTGTTTGTTTCTAAATCCACATATCACCTAAAATGTGCAGGTTGAGTTAATATTTGATGTGTGAGTTGTTCCATGATCTTGTTAGATACCAGTGACAACAGAAAAGAGTTTCCAGGCATGAATTTTCATGGCTATACCTCTGGGGGAAAAATGGATAAAAATAAGTTGTATCCTATTTGGAAAGATTGGCATACATATTGATATTGAGTCTGATTTTTTAAATATCATTTTAATAGTATTAAAAAGCAGTTTTTTAACTTTGAATAGATTTTTAAAACATAAAACATGAATAGATTTGTCATAGCACAGGGTCAAAAATCACTGTTGATGGCAAGTTATTTGATATTAATTCCATTTTATGAACAAATGCAATTAAGTTGCAAATCCCTTAACAGAGGGCAGTGTTAGGCCAACATTTTAATCGGTATTAGGAAATGTCAGATTAGCATCCCCAAGGAAGAAGAAATCTTTGAAATAATGCTGAAAACTTACGTGTTAGTTTTAAAGCTGCACCTTACTCTCCTACATAGCTACAGGAACTATAAACTGGTGCATACTCTCTCAAGGGCAATTGGACATCATCTACCAAACTGACACATGCAGCTTCTCTTTAATTCACCAATCCTACTGCAAGGATTTTTCTTCCAATATATTCACACCTGAGCATGATAATATGTGTAGGAGAAAATTCATTATTGCATTGCTTGAACAACACATGATTGGAAACAACCTGAATAGCCATCAATAGAGGACTGGTTAGTAAAAGAACTGTATAAGTATAACTCTTCTTTGAAATACTACATGACTGCAAAAAAGAATGAGATCTCATCAACAAGAACAACAAAAAACAACCCAATTAAAAAGTGGGCAAAGGACTTGAAAAGACATTTCTCCAAAGAAGATATACAAATGGCAACAGACATATTAAAAGATGCTCAAAATCACTAACCATTAGGGAAATGTAAATCAAAACCACAGGGAGATGATTCATACCCATTGACGAGACTTCATACTCATTAGGGTGTCTGTTACTTAAAACACACACACAGAAAACATGCTGGTGAGGATATGGAGAAATTTGAACCCTTGTGCTTTGCTGGTGGGAATGTAAAATGGGGTGGCTGGTTTGGAAAACAGTATGTCAGTTCTTCAGAAAAAAAGGTGCACAGAATTACCATATGATTCAGGAATTGCCCTCCTGGGTATATTCCCAAACGAATTCAAAGCAGACATGCAAACAGATATTTGTACACCAGCATTCACAGCAGCATTGTTCACAATAGTCAAAAGATGGAAGCAACCCAAGTGTCCATGGATGGATGAAGGGATAAACAAAATGTGACATATATAGGCAAAGGAATAATATGCAGCTATGAAAAGGAATGGAGTTCTGAAGCATGCTACAATATGGAAGACCATTACAAAAAAGTTTTTGTGGTGGTTGTACAACATTGTGAATGTAATTAATATCACTGAAGTACACTTAAATGGTTCCAATGGAAAATTTCATATTATATATTTTAACACATTTTTAAAATTAATGTAATTTCTTAAAGGCAAGGGTAGGGCCAGCCCTCTCGTTGAATATGAACTGGCCTTGGTTGATGATGCTAGACTTTCTAAGCCAGATGATAAGAGGCAACCCACCTTACTCTCTTGGCTGGAAGCCCTGAGCCAGCATGTAAGAAGTCCAGCCACCCTGCAACGTCGTATCAGAGAGACCTCATAGAGAGAATAACAATAGCAATTTGAGTCTTCCCCACCCAGGCATCAGATGTCAGAGCCTTCAGATGATCCAACCCCTACTGGAGCGGCCCCAGTGGACACCAAGCAGGGCAGAGATGAACTTTCCCACCAAACCTGCCCAAATCACAGATGCATGAGCAAAATAAGTGGTGTCACTGCTTTAAGCCACTACATTTTGGGGTAGTTTGTTTTGCAGCAATGGGTAAATGGCACAGTAAACATATTACTAATGTATTAGAATTTATTTCAATTTAATTTAAAAATAATCAGATACAAATAAAACAGATTTGAACTACATAAATGTCTCTTGCAAACCAACTGGTAAATTGGATGTTTTCAGTCTCACGATCTGTATCCTGCTTCTCTAAAACCATTAAAGATGCAGATCTGCTTGCACCCAAATACTGAACAAAGCTGGGGTGGGGGAGGGTCAATGGGCAGGAGAGAGGGGAACACAGATCCATCTGGAGACTTTTCCAAGAAGGCCAGGATATGGGTGGGAGAGAGAAAGGTCACTGGAGCTATGTAGCATGAAGGGACAGGTTTCTGACCCAGCAGGGCCAAATTAAAGATAAAAATTAAAGACAAACAAACAGCAGGTCCTTGAAATAAAATCCAGAAGGTGGAGTTAAGAGTGACATAGATCACGCAAGACAGGGTTTCAGAAGGCTTGAGAAAGAGGTTAGCCAGACAAAGCCTGAGAATTTTAGACCAGGACCATTGAGAGGCTAAAGGTTTACTCATTAAGCTTAGAAGAATTTAAAAATAAATCCATAATGTGTCCTCCAAAGATCCCCCACTGGCTCCTTCCTGTATGTGGCCCTCATCACTCCATCAGTTTCTAGAACTCCTGTTTGTTTACTTGTTTGCTGTATCTCCCTGTATTAGTATTAGTCAGGATAGGCTGGGGCTTCCTGGATGGCTTCACCTGTAATGCAGGAGATGTGAGAGACGTGGTTTTGATCCCTGGGTTGGGAAGATCCTCTGGAGGAGGATTCAGTATTCTTGCCTGAAAAAAATCCCATGGACAAAGGAGCTTGGCAGGCCACAAAGAGTCAGACATGACTGAGCACAGACAGAGAACACAGAGAGGCTAAGTGCTGTGACAAACACCCCAAGACCCCAACTCAATACCAGTTTGTTTCTGCTTCTTCTAACAATTCAGTGCAGCTGTTTAATGGAGAGACTTCCACAAAGAGATTCTGGGACCTGGGCTCCTCCCATCTCCAGGCTCCTATAACCCATAGTCCTCTTCATCCAGCCAGCAATGAGGACAGAGAGAGATCATCTCGTAGGAGAGAATTTTATGGGCCAGGCCTGCAAGTGGGACACGTCCATCAGCCAGAACTCAGTCATATGGCTGGCCTCTCACTATAAGGGAGGCTGGAAATGTCATCTCACTGGAAGCCAGGAGTATTACCCTCCACCCCAGTTTACACCCCTTGCATGCCATCTCTCATGCACCTTGACTCTCAAGCATCTTCACAGTGACTGTCAGCACATCTGGCATAAATGTAACGTGAATGAATGAATATGAATCTATGAGTGAATGAATGGTGCTGGGGCTGTGCCCCTGGAACTGGGCTGATGGAAGGATGTAATCACTCCCACTTCTCAGATTAGGAAACTGAGGCTCTGAAAGCTAAACAGCAGGCACAAGGCCACACATCTAGTCAGTGCTAGAGCAAGGTCTCAAATCCAAAAAGCCTTTTCTGCCACATGTCTGTTCTCTCCACTCCCCAGGCTGCCTCTCCAGTAAGCACACTCGCTGACTCTGGGTCTGGTTATCTTCAAGGCTGCTCTCCTTTCTAACAGTCAATGAACCATATTTGAAAAGCTGTGGGTTCCTTGGGGAGGCAGCTGTATCTCGCTCATCCTTAGGTGCCCCCTGGCTACCAGCACAGCCCTTGAACACAGTAGGTGCTCAAACCACCTTTGGGGGATTAATTTGTTCACACTGGCTCAGGCTTCATGCTTTGCTGCTTGCACAGTATGAGGGTCGCTTACAACTTGTAAAAGAAATGGAGGGGATATTCATTGTCCTGCCTCTCCCTGTGCAGTCAGAGCTGTCTCCCACAGCAGGACCATTGCCCACCCCAAAACTCGCTCCTGAAGCACAGAGGGCCGTGTCACATGAGGGCCAAGGCCACAGATGTCTCATGGCCCCCATCAGGGTTACACCATTAACTCCTGTCACGTACACACATAGAATGACCTTGCCCCAGAGCTGGTCCCAGGAAAGAGAGGAGATAGGGGCAGCGGTGTGTGGTTCTGTCCATGGTGCTGAACTCACCTCAAATCCCACCTTGTTTGCTAAGCCAGGAACTACTTAGATCCTCTCAGGAACCAGGTAAAAACACAGATTCCTTGGCCCCTTCTTTGGAGATGTGAGTTCCAAGGATCTAAGACGGGGCCTTGTAATCTGTTTTTACCAAGCACCTGTGATTCTAATACAGCCAGTTTGGTACTAGCCTGAGGTTGACTCACTTACCTAGTCTTTGGTCTGCATGAAGTGCCTGCTATGTGTCCAGCACTGTGCCAGATAATATGAGGCAGAGAGATGCATTGTGCAGGGTCTCTGCCCTGGGGAGAATTTACACAGTCATTCAGGAGGAGATGTGGGAAGGAACGAGGGTGAGAACTCCCTGTATTTTATGTGGACACAGTGCTAGGTACATACATACTTCACCTTTACCCTGCAAGGTGAGATAAGTAGGCACATGAAGACAGTAGTACTCACAACCATAACTAACATTTTCACTTTCCTTCGGGTCTCCCTAGACTTATCTGCAGGGTAGGATGTGACGCATTTCATTCAGTCTGACATCTTCCTGGCTCCAGACGGAGACCTTCCTGATTTCTGCTGCCCCTAGAATTGAGTCCTCCTTCTTCTGCCCTATGGTCACATTTCATCATCAATTACATGGTAAGCCATGCTTTTAATATTGCTCCAACTGGGATTCGAGCTCCCTTTTGAGAGTAGGGCTTACACCTGATTCCTCTGTGTAATCTCTAACACAGGGACCCCAGACACTCCCACCAGAGGAGTTGAGCAGTAAACTCTTATTGGATGGATGACTAGGGGAAGTGGTAAGTGATGGCTGTGATTGTCACTGTGACTGCCCAAGGAACGTGCTGCTGGGTTATGAAGCAGCTGGGACCAGTGCTCAGAACCAAAGAAATCAGGATGGGCCTCAGAGAAACCAGGAAACAGGCAAAATGCAAATCAGGAAGGGGCCAGCTTCCAGTCAAGGTCTGCCTCTCCTTCCTCTGGGTGTTTGGGGAGAACAGGAAGTAGAGTCAGGACAGCAGTGTCTGATGAGAACAGATGTTCTCTGGGCCTGAATGTGGGGCATGGAGGAAGGGGGAGGGGAGGGAGAAAGTTAAAAAAGGGAAAGGGGAGGGCCATAACCAGCAAAATAGAATATCCACGGCCCTCTTATTTATTTAATTTTACTTTTTATGATGGAAAATTTCAAACACACACTCAAGGAAAGGAAATAGCAAGAATGAACCCCTGTGTGCCCACCACCCTACTTCAACAACTATCCCCACTTTAACATCCTTATTTCATTCCTTGCCCCCAAGCATCTCTTTAAAAAAAATTATGGACAATATATCATTTCACCAAAATATATTTCAGAATGCATCTCTCACATATTAGAATATTTCTGAAAAAGTAACCTCATTATCACACTTAATAAAATTAACAATTTCTTAAGACTATCTAATATGAAGTCCATTTTCAAATTTCCTTATTTTTCTCAAAAAATGTCTTTTTAGGATCCATTTATTTGAACCAGGATCTTAACAAGATCCAGGCACTGTATTTTGTTGCTATGACTCTTAAATCTATTTTAATGTCTAACATTCCTTCCTCCTTCCTTTTTTATGGTATTTTAGTTGTTGAAGAAACCAGGTCTTTGTCTGTAGAATTGTCCCCATTGTTGATTTGCTTGGTTGAACCCTCATGGTGTCATTTAACATGTTCTACTGTGCCCTCCCCCATTTCCTGGAGACTGATTTTTAGATCGAGAGGGTTGATATGTGGGGTCAATTACTTTGGCAAGTAGACTTCCTGGGTGAAGCTGCGTCCTTCCTAGTGCACCATATCAAGAGTACTTAAGGTCAGATTTTTTCCTTTGTGCATGATACTAAAAAAATGGTCAATGTTACCAACTTGATCTTTCCATTATAAAGCTTCCCCATCATCTTATCCCCAAGGGGTTTTAGCACCTTTCATAGAATCTTCAAACTGACAAGCTGGAAGAGCTCTGAGAAGCTCACTCACCCATTTTTCAACTCATCTCACAAATATTGGTTGAGTGTGTGCCAGGTAGCAAGTAGCAGTGAGCAAAACCAACACAATCCCTGGGATTGCAGAGCCAACAGTCAGACAGGGGCGAGCAACAAATACATGAGCAAGCAGATGCACCAACAAGAGATGTGCCTGAGAGGTTTAGAGCCACCTGGAGAGCTACCCCAGAGGGAAGTGATGGCGCTCAGGCAGCCACTTTGTGGTGGGTGATCAAGAAAAGCCTCCCTAGGAGAGGATGTTGGGGCTTGACAAGAGCTATCCAGCCGTGCAGAGTTGGGAGACCATTCCAGGGAGAGCTGGGGCAGACAGAGAAACTGCACACCCATGAGGAGTAACGAGGAGCAAGGGGGAGGGGGGTCTGAGGGGAGGCCAGCAAGGAGGCTGCTATGGTAACGCCCTTTTCACCCCGTTTTACAGCTGAGAACACTGAGCTCAGGGAGATACGTAGAGGTCACTCTATTTCACAGGTGAGGCCAGTGAATGGTGAAGTCAGCTGCCCACGGACTGAGAGGCAGAGGGAGAAAGCAGGGTCAAGCGCAGCCTGAGGAGGCTCTCCCACCCTCCATGGTTGTCCTGCACTGATGACCACTGTGGAGTCTCAAACCTTGGCCTTGGCTCCTAAAAGCCCCATGACCTGGACCAAGGGCCTTCTCCCTCTCTGAGCCTCAGTTTCCTAACCTGTAAAATGGGAATGATCTTTGCCTGAGGGGTACGGCAAGGCCAAGACAAGGTGGTTCAACCTTGCCTCCCCACCACGCTCCCAGCCCCTGCCTGTGGAGCCCGCACAGGTCACCCTAGCACAGCCTACAGGCAGTTTCCCCCTTCCCACACAGACTCACAAGGGGTTAATCCCAGGCTTCCTCCTTCCTCCATCCCAGTTCTGATCCTTGCTGACTCTGCTCCCCGCCCTGCGTGTAGCTATTCTGGGACAATGGAGGCAGCAGATGGCCGAGTCCTGTTCCCTCCACCCGACCCTCAGGATCTGGGAACAACCCGTAAATCTGCTGTTGCTTCTAAAAGCGGGCCAGCCGGCAGCCCTCTACACACAGGGTGGAGAGGACGGCGGCTGTAGAGTACACCATCCCTTCCCTACGGGCTGTGAGCCCAGAGGCCGCCCCACTCGGCTCGCATCCCACACACTCAGCATCAGGTCAACTCAGAAAGAAAAGAAGCCCCACACCTAACAAGCACAGGGTGGCTCCTCTCGGGGTCAGACTCCTCCTTGGAAAAGAAGGGGCCAAGGCTCCAGTGTTTAGCGGTTCCATCGGCCCAGACAGAGTTGCGGCAGGGACGAGGTCCTTTGAGGGCTGGAGGACATGCCTCAAAGAAGCCCCCAGCCCTGGCTTCCTGGATCAAAGCCCCTCTGTCCCTCTGGATCTCTGTTCCCTCTTCCCCCTTGCCCTGAGCTCCACTGTGACCCCCAACCCCTCAACATCTCTGAGCATGATGCAGGCTGCGAGCAGACACATCCTCTTCCTAGCCCTCCCCACAGACACCACCAGGCCTGAAATTTCACCACGATCACTTTGATTCAATCAGGCAACCTCTTTGGGACATGAAATTTTAAGGGCACTTACCTTTACCTAGTTCCTACCTGGGCTGTCAAAGTGCCCCTTTATCTGATACCAGAGGCTGAATCCCTCAGCTCCATTCTGCCTTCCCTGATTCTCTGGCCACCTCAACCCAGGCCCTGAAGGCAGATAAAAGGAAGTATTGTCCTCAGCAAACCAGCACCTCATGACACACATATATTCACTCACGTGCATATCACTCACACAGAGGTGTGACCGAGGCACACATACATCTATATGTCCCACATACATCGTCAGGCACAGACAAGCAAAGAGTGCATGGGCACACCCTTATACATCCTAGCACATCATGACACAGCACACACTATTAGCCATCACTGTTCATGGAGCCGTTTCTTTCTCCATACCAGACTCTGTGCTATGCCCTTTACAAACCCTGCATCATTTCACCTACAACCTGTGAAGTAAGCACTCCTTTTCTCATCTATAAAATGAACAAACAAGCCAGAGAGGCCAAGCAGATTCCCCCAGGTCACACAGCCAGCAAGAGCAGGGCAGGGCTGTCCAGTTCGGGGACCCAAAATCAACATCACTGAGACAGACAGATGAAAGATCCTCCCATCCTGCTCAGGAATGACTTTGACTGCATGTAACAGAAAACTGAACCAAGCAAGGCTTAAACAAATAAGGGTTTAATCTTCTTACAGAACCAGATGTTGGAAGGGACAGCTATGGAAATGATTGTCTCGGCATTCCCTTCATGGCAGCAGGGTGGTTGCCCTAGATCCAGACATCACACCCACATTTGCAGCAAGAAAATGGGGTATAGGGCTACATAACCTTCCCCAGAAGCCTCTCTGTTGGCTTTGCTTAATTCACACTAACAGACACAGATCTGGCTCTGGCCAGAGCTGGGCCATGTAGTAGCTCCTAATGGCAAGGGAAGCTGGGAAAGTGAGCAAAAGGAACATCTTGATGGGCTGGGACCCATTCTGATTCATCATCTGAGTCTGGACATGCTGATGCTCCAAACAACATCAGGTGGGAAGCAGGGGCTGGAGACTGGTCAGCAACAACATTATCTGCCACAGACTCTGGATTCTGCCCTTCTTCCACTTGGGTACACTCAGTGCTTGAGGATCCAGCCAAGTAAGCCAGGAGTGAGTGGCCCAGTGCTTGATCCCAGGAGAGGAACTGAGAGAACAGAGCTGGGGGCTCTGCACACCCAGGGGCCCCAGTAATTCTCTGGAGGGTTAGGATTCCTGAGCCCAGGTAGCTTAAGGACCCTCCATCCTCATTCAGTTCAGCCACGCAGGGCCCATGAAGGCCCAGCCATTGAGGCCTCTCTGGCCCTTACGTGGTGCCCCCAATCCTAGGCTGTGCAACACACCTCCCAGGGGCTTGAGTTGTGTTCGGCACCAGTCATCATCCAATCCTGGGCTTGCTCATCTCTCAGAGGCCCTGTCAGGGACTGCCCCCCCCCCGCCACACGAGACCCGCCATGGGCCCTCAAGGGTGCCTGGGAGGCTAAGGACAACCAGAGAGCCTCAGCCCAGTCTCTGCCCAGCGGTTCAGGGTTCATCAGGCCACCAGCTGCGGGCACCAGGGAGTATCCGGGTAGAGGAGACAATGGAAGGAGTGAAACCTGTGGAGAGACCAGAAATGGACAAGACAGTCACCCTCACGGGCTCCCGGGGGAGCATGTCACAGAGATGGTTTGGAGTGGGGTTTTTCCACCTTGGCACATTACGAATATTAGGAGCCAGATAATTCTGTTGTGGGGACTGTCTTGGGCATTGCAAGTGCTTAGCAGCAGCCCTGTACTCTGCTTGCCAGATGCCAGATTAGATTTTTTTTTTAATATTTATTTATCTAATTTATTTATTTGGCTGTGCTGGGTCTCAGCTGTGGCACGCAGGATCTTCTATCTCCACTGCAACATGCAGGATCTTTAGTAGCAGCATGTGAGATCTAGATCCCCGACCAGGGATCAAACCTGGGCCCCCTGCATTGAGAGCATGGAGTCTTAGCCACTGGATCCACAGGGAAGTCCCCGCTGAGTCTTAACAATCAAAAATGTCCCCACACACTACCAAGTGTCCCTTGGCAGGGGTGCAAAATGGTCCCTGGTTGAGAACCACTGATGCGTAAAGACTTCAAAAGCCAGAGAAACCGTAACAGCTGAGGCCACAGCCTCTGAGTGACCTGAGTCTCCATCAAGCAGGAACCTATGGATTCTAGAATCTTTAGGCTTTGAGAGAATTTAACACCAATTTTTAAATCTCTTGACTTACAGCCATAGCTTGCACACCTCTACTGATGAGAAGCTCACTCCATTAGAAAGCAGCTCCTTTCCTCTTGAAACTTGAATTTTTTTTTTCCCCTGTATTGAGCCAGATTCTGTCTCCTTGTAATGCCCAACTTGTTCAACACAGTCCTGGGCCCAGCAGACTTGCGATAGTGGTGAGCCCTCTTCCTCCAAACAGATGGCTCTGCAGGATTTCAGGGGCGGGAGTGCAGGCTTCCTTATGGGTTACACATTTCAGGTAAGTCCAGAGTCTGGACAGAGCCTAGAAGGCCCAGGGGAGGGGGGGAATGCCACCTCCCCAAATGAATCTGATACCACTTTCTTCTTTTCTCCCATGTTCCAGTCACACTGGCTTCTTATACTTCCTTGAGCAGGTCTTACTCCCCTGCCACAATATGTCACAGGCCAGGCTCTAAACAGCTCCACAGCAATGGGGGCTGGGAGTCGGATGGAGGGGGCTGAGCTGAGCAGCCCTAATCCCCCCGGGGTGTGTTTTGGGGGAGAACTGGAGGGGCCTAGGTGGCATTTTAGCCCTTATTCCAACCCTTTGTCCATGGAAAAGTATCATCCAAGAAATGAAGAGTCTAAGAAAAAAAATTTTTTTAATTTCCCCATGAGTGCCTGGAGTTTCTCCATGAGAGCATCTCCTTTGCTCAGTGAACACAGTTCAGTCTTCTAGAGGTTCCTGAAGAGTCCCAGAGGATCAGGCCTGGGAGATCTCCTTCAGATCCTCTTTGGATCTGCCCAGCCTCTTTGTGCTACAAATGGGGCAACTAAGGTACTGAGAGGCAAGGCAGGCACCTGCCCAAGGTCACAGAGTAAGCCAATGACAGAGCAGGGACTGAAACCCACTCCCAGCTCTGTGCTATCAGCTACTAGCTTCTCCCACTTCCCTCCCTCCTGGTTCCCTTGTCTTTCTATCCCTGGCCTCAGGCCCCAGTCCTCCCATCCTATAGTTTCAGCCCACAGACCCACCTGGAGGGGTCCTCCTCAGGGGAGAAGGGGCCATGGAGCTTAATGACGTTGCGTTTCCCCTCAAAGACACCGTAGCTAAGGGTGACCTGTGCAGAGAGAAGCAGAGAAGTCAATGAAGGCGGGGGGGGGGGGTCCCACCAGGGACCCCACAAGGGGGCAGCATTCTGATAGAAACAGAAAAGGTGCCTAAGACATTTTGAGTGGCACAGAAAGCCTGTCTCTGCACCTGAAATTCCACCATCAGTAATGGGTGTGTCACTGAGGGGCCCATCCCCTCCCATTCTCCCATAATCCCTTTGGTGCCCCGAACAGTCCCATTTACTAAAGAGGCTGGAATGATCCCCTCATCTACAGATTGGGAAACTGAGGCTCAAGAGGGCAGTGCCTTTCCTGGTGCCTTTCCAGGAAGTTGTGCATCTGGATGGAGGTTTCCTGAGACCTACTCTAGGGCTTTAGCAATCCCTCAGGTCATTCCACAAGCAATGAGGCTGCGGATGATGACTCCAGTCAAAAGGCAGTCAAGCACAGTGGTTAAAGACTGTGGATTTTGGGGCCACCCACCAGGGTTCAAGTTCCTCTCTGTCCTGTACTAGCCACAGTTAGTTCCATTCTCTGGGCCTCAGTTTCTCCGTCTGTAGAATGGGAATAATGTTAAGCTCCATCCCCTATGAATGTCACGAGGAACCAGAGAGTTAAAAAAGATAAGGCCCCCAGTGTAGTGTCTGGCACAGCAGGGGCTCTGAAAACCCCAAACTTTAGGGAACACCCTGGTTTTGGCTGTCCAAAATCTGCCCCTCTTTCCTGGCTGTGGTCCTAATGGGACCAACCTGCACCCCAGTTCTAGGTCTGATCAATCAACACTAGCTCTAGGCTCTGGCAGGAAACAGGTCACGTGACCCAAGTGAGCCATGTGACCAATGAGCACCAGCCCTGCAGTCTGACAGAAGGAGAAGCTCTCTTCTCACTGGTAGAGTGGAAACCTGGGGCTGCCATCTTGCCAGCACAAGTAGGGAGCCTGCCTGAGAATGAGGCCAGCATAGGGGAGGACACACAAGACAGGGGATGGGGTCTGAGCACCCAGATCTCACCAGATCTAGCAAGTCAGCCACACCCTCACCTTCTCAGGTACATGGACCCATAAACTTCTGTTTAATTTCTGTTTAATTAGTCTATTTCCTGTCACTTGCAGCTAAAAGGGCTCTGACTCATACCATGAGACAGAACCTCCCCAGAGGCCTTCCCAGCCATGACCCCCTATGGGGCTGGACACCCATGAGTTGGAGGGCAGTATCTGCAAGGCAGAGCTCAGCAGAGTCACTACCTGCCAGGTGATGGGAGGGGCACCCACCCCTCCCCCAGCCTGACATTACGAAGACCTGGTCTTTCCCAGTAACACCTGCGTGAGAAGGACAAGCAGTAAGCAGTGGCCAGGTAAGCTCTGATGAAGGAGGAGACTGTTAAAAAGGGCAGAACTGGACCCTTCGGAGGGTGTGGTAAGGATGGGAGGTTGAAGAGAGGTGAGAAGGAAGGATGCAGTGTTCAGGGAGCTGAGTGGTCTGAATCTCAAGACGAGCTTCCTCTCATCTGTGCAGGTCCCTCCAGCTGACATTTGGGAACCAGATCAAAGAATATTAGCATCACAAATGCCAACCCTTAAGGGTCAGAGGTGGAGAGCACTGAGTCACTGCGTGCCATTAAGGGGGTCCTTTGCCACGCTGAGACTCAGTTTCCCCATCAGAGGAGAGAGCCCCCCCACACATACACCTCCCCCGTTGCCACCTGCCCCATGGCTAGCTCACCTGCTCTGGGAGCTGGGCAGCCTCCAGCAGCTGCAGGGTCTCCAGGTGGGAGTGGAAGAGGGGGCAGGGCTGCAGGTGGCCGCCCAGCTTGCACTCAACGATGTAGCCCACGGTGCAGTCGTCAGGCAGCCGGATGAGGGCAGATGTGTCCATAAAGTGGGAGCCACTGAAGGACAGAGCCATGCTGCAGCCACTGGCCTAAGGCCCTTGATACCTAGAGCCCTTCCTGTCTCCCAGAAGACCCTCCCTCCACCACAGCCAGCTGGGAGAAAAGAGTGTAGCTCTAGCATCTGCCCCCTGCATACTGTGTAGCCTCGTGCAAGTTGTAAGCCTCGGAGAGCCTCAGTTTTCTCTTCTGTAAAATGGGCATGATAATAGCCAGAGCTGTTGTGAGGATTAAGTGTCGAAATGGTGAGATGAAGCATTTTATAAATGTATCCTTTCCTTCTCTCTCTTTCTTTTCATTCATTCATTCACTCATTCATTCATCTTGAGTTTCAGCATCTACCTGGTGCCAGCCATTGATGACATAGAGGCTGAGGACACAGACAAGGGAAAGAAATGCTTCCTGCCCTCAACAGCAGCCCCTGTGCTGGAGGGAGACAGACAGATGAGTAGGTCATTTCAGAGGAGGACTGGTGCTAAGTCAGAGGAAAGCACGAGGCCTGGGAACACAGGGAGGGCAAAGCAGATTCCCAGAGGAGATGGCAGTATTTTGTTTTGCTCTTTATTTAATCATGGCAGTAGCAGATTCTAAACAGAGTCTTACAGGATGATCTGCAGTCAGCCAGGTGCCAAGTGGGGGAGGAGCAGTGTTCCTGGCAAGGGCGTCACCTGACTGTGCACCCCACGAACGCCCTAGAGACCAGGCTGGGCAGCTTGCCCCGTTGCACAAGATGCCTGAGAGAGGGGTCGAGCGGGTACGGAAACCCAGCCTTTGTCACCTTCCCCAGGCTGTGCCTGGAGGCCACACTGCCCAGAGAGGGTACTTTTTTCTAATTTACACAAATGTACCATAGAGGGGGGCAGAAGCCTAGATGGGGTAACCGGGTCACAGGGAGACCCCTGGTCATGTGTGTACACCTGCTATCAACAGACCTTAGGACAGCATTCCTGCTCCCCGTCAGGACACAAGCTACCTCCGGGGGGCACCCCCATCGAGGGCAGGGCAGGGCAGGTTGCTGCAGAGGCAAATCACTCAGGCCCTAGAGCCAAACCCAGCAGCTGAGTGACCTTGGGCCTGGGTGACCTTGAAACAATCACTTACTTAACCTCTCAGTACCTTAGTTTTCTCAGCCAAGTAGAAATAAGGCCAACGCCCCTTCCTCCCTGGGAGCTGTGATAATCTTAGCAAAGCACAGGCCTGGCTCAGAGTCAACCCTCAATTCAAAGTGGTGACACTGATGCGGCTCTTAATAACAGTAACGGCCTGCCCAGCAGACCTCAAGAGACCTTTGTCATGTCCTCTCTAGAATACCAGTACTCCTACCCAGTACTGAGGGCTTCCACTACTCTCACAATCCCCCTCAGTCTGGGACCAGTCTTCTAGGACCATTCCAGCTCAAATGCCACCTCTTCCAGGAAGCCTTCCCTCCTCTCCCAAGGTAGAAGGCCCTACTCCCTCCTCTGAGTATTCCTCCACTTGGCCTTCACCTCCCCGTGACAGTGACTGGTCAGAAGAGGGCTGAAAACAGAACCTAATATTGACTGGGCTCCTACCAGGTGCCAGCCCAGGCACTTTCTCATTTAACCCTTACAATGACCACTAGCCACTGTATAATCAGGTCCATTTTACAGATGGGGCACTGAGGCTCCTAGAGATTACACAGCTTGCCTGTGTGTAGCAGAGTGCACTAGGCAGTGTACCCCCAAGGGCAAGGTAACAGGTGGTTTGCTCACCACTAACTGTGTAACTCTGATGCAGTGGGAATGAGAGATAGTGTCTCCTGAGCTCATTCTCAAGCCCTTTCTGCTACAAACACCCCACCCACACACAGCCGACTCCTCCTCTCTGCACACCTCTACCTCCCCCACCTGCCTATAGGTCTCTGCTTACCTGGCCCACGGGGCCATCTTCAAAGCCAGTTTGCGGTTGATGCAGAAGCCAGCACCCCCGGTGGCAAACCAGAACTGTACCAGCCTCTATGGGGGAAAATGGGGAAAGCCAAAGTGTAGGGTGAGCCTAGGAGTGGGGGCAACAGCCAGGCCTCCCCTTACTCACAAGCAACATGGCTCAAAAGCTTTTTATTTCACATCTCACTGCTGCTGCTGCTACTGCTGCTAAGTTGCATCAGTTGTGTCCGACTCTGTGCAACCCCATAGAGGGCAGCCCACCAGGCTCCTCCACATCTCACTCGAGTCTTGCTATGAGGCTTCTCAGATTGCACTAGTGGTAAAGAATGCGCCTGCCAATGCAGGACACATAAGTGACACATATTCGATTCCTGGGATGGGAAAATCCCCTAGGAGGGCATGGAAAACCACTCCAGTATTCTTGCCTGAAGAATCCCATGAACCGAGGAGACTGGTGGGCTAAAGTCCATAGGGTCACAAAGAGTCGGACATGACTGAAGCGATTTAGCACGCATGCAGAGTCTTGTTATAAACTGAAATTATGCCCATGGAGGAAAAAGAGAAGGGCAGGTGAACATTCAAGGGCTTGGAATGGGATACGGCACATGGTAAACACTAGTGGGTTTATCGATCAGCTTGTAAAGCCCTTGACATTTCAATCTCTGAACCAATACCACCCTTTTAGGGTGTAAACCGTTTTCTGCCCTTGTCTAGCATCACCATGGCCTAAGATCTCTTCTCCCTCCTCTGTGAGGACCTGTGAATTCACCCATGAATTTCTTCAAGGCTTTTGAGAAACACTGTACCTTTTCAACTGTACCATCTCTTAGTCAAAGTGCCTTAAAGTTACCTTCTCCCAAGTCCACAGTTGGTGCTTCATTGATGTATGTTGCATTGGGTTGGGTTATGTCCCATGATTCAGCAGTGAGAAGAGCACTGGACGGGAAGTTGGAAAGTCTGACACTGGGCTCCCCCCTCCACTGTACAGCTGTATAACCTTGAAAGAGTCCCTGCCCCTCTCTGGATCTCAGATATGTCACCTGTGAGCACAACACTGGCTCCAGTTCTGAAATCCAACGGTTCTCCAGGCCCAGAGGTGTCCTCCTCCTCTGAGATCTCTACAAGCTTACTTCTGGAAACTCTGCCCTCTTAGAGAGAAGTCAGGCCTCAACTAGGCAGAATGAATGGGTTCTTTGGGACCTAACACATAGGAGGCGCCCAATAAAACTTGTTTAATGAATTAATGAGAGCAAGGCTTCCACTCCCAGAGAATCACAGTAACATCAGCAGCGACCATGTGAGCGCCTAGCCCCAAGCACTGACCATGTCAAGCTCTGTGCTACAGATCAGGTGACCGAGGTACACAGAACTGAGGTCATGTGCCAAGGTCCCAGAGCTCGGAATGACCCCAAGCCAAACCTCCTGCCCTCTTTGCCATCCTACCCTGGGGGGACACCCACAGTCTGAACTGGCCAGGACACTCTGGAGCAGTCCTGGGATCCTGCTGGTGGGGTGTCTGACAAGGAGGGCACTGGTGCACATTGTAGGCTTGAAGAGTGGGTATGTCCAGCAGGGTCCTGTGCCCAGCACAGGAAAAACACTGCTCAGAGGTGAGGCTGGGCTGAGTCAGGTGCTCGTGCTCAGCTGCCAAGTCATGTCTGACTCTTCAGAATCCCATGGAGCTGAATCGGGTACTGGTGGAAAACACCCACTAGGATCTACCATGTGCCAGATCCCATTCCAAGCCCTTGAATGTTTGTGTGTGTGCTTAGTTGCTCAGTCATGTCTGTAGCCCACCAGGCTCCTCTGTCTACAGGACTCTCCAGGCAAGAACATTGCAGTGGGTTGCCATTTCCTTCTCCAGGAGATCCTGGTCCTTGAATAGGTGACCTCATTTAATTCTTCTTTTGCTCACAACTGCTCTAGGAGGTAGTGACTGTTTTCACTGATTCTACAGATGAGGAAACTGAGGCACAGAGAGGAGAGGTGACTTCAGTCAAGGTCACAAAGCCAGGAGGGAGTGGGGCTAGGGAATGAGCTCTGGGAGTCAGGTTTCAGAGCAAAGCTCTCAAATCTTTCGGTCAGGGAGAGGTGGTATGGGAACCTGGGGGACCCCTCGGCTCACCTGGCATCAGCTTGCTCATGCACACCACCCCTCAGGGCCCAGGAGGATTTAATTAGGGCTCAGAGGCTGATGAGCTGCAGATAATTAAGGTTTTGTGTTTCCTGCTCTTGGTTTCCCTTGAGAAGCAGATGGTGACCCTGAGAGGGAGAAAGCCCCATAGTGGGCCCAGCTCCCGCTCCAGACATTGCCTCTAGAGAGGGGGACCCATGGCTTTCCTGTTCATGGGGGCCAAGGGTGCCCTAGGGGCCTGGGTCACCCCAACACCAGAATCCAGGTGGGTTCTGGGGACAGGGGGAAAAACATGCAATATACGTATACTAAAAAATTCTTATTTCTCCAAAAGTCAAATTTAATGAGTATCCTGGGCTTTTGTTTATTTGCTTCCTAAATCTGGCAACCTAAATCTGTCCATTCAGGTCTGGAGCTGAAGCAGGTGCTGGGGACCCTCTTGTGCCAGGTGTCAATACCTCTGTGGGTGATTAGTGAAATCTGGAGAGAGAGAGGAAAGCTGTCTAGGGGAAGGGAGGGTTCAGGGGCTCCCGGCAGCCGCAATTTGCCACCTGGCTCAACAGATTCAGCATTTTAACAATCCGTCCAACTACATGGTGATACCAGGCGGTTAGAAGCCTGATGGTGGAGCCTGGAGACCTCAGCTCACCCCACCATGCTCACGGTATGACCAGGACAAGCCACTGCTCCCCAGTAATTGAGGCCCTACTCAGTGCCAGTCTTTGCTTTCCTTGCATTATCTCAATCTCCTCTCTCTCCTCTCTCAGTCTCATAAACGAGGAGACAGGATCCGAGCAGAAGCCACCAGCCCAGATACACAGTGATGCAGCCAATTCTGAAACCCAGAAAATCCACTCGCCCCCTGCAGGACCCCGCCCCTGCAGGGCCCCGCCTCCTGGCCCCGCCCCCCGAAGGGCCCTGCCCGCCACCCCGCGGCCAGTTCACAAAGGGGGCAGCGAGGGACCCACTGTGCGGTTGTGAGGCTGCGGCTCCGAAGCGTGAATTGGCCGATTCAAGCTAGGCCGGCCTACGTAGACGTCGCGGGTCTGGGGGAAGGTTTTCAGCAACTTCAGCAGCGCCCTCGGGTTCAGATAGTTGTCGTCATCCACATGGCAGAACCATCTGTGGGGATGGAATGGGGGTACTTTGAACTTGGAAGGGGTTCCCAAGAGCTGCCTGTCAGCCAGATTCCTCCTGTACCCTCATAGTCAATCAACAAACAGATATGGGCTGGAGGGGTGTTAACATTTAAGGCCTGTCCCTTTGCCAGGCAGCATCTCCTGTAAGCTTATGAGGAAGTTGTGCCCACTTCTCAGGTGGGAACCAAGACTCAGGAAGGTTAAGACACTTGCCCTAGGTCCTACAACCAAAATAGCAGGATTTGAACCCAGATGGTCCAGAGACAGATCCCAGAAGGCCCTACATGTGATTCAGTTCACAGGATCCAGAACTTTACTTCTTTGACAAGACATCCCATTTAGATATGGAATGTCTTCAGTGGCCTGAGGCAAAGGTCACACCTGCCCCCTAAGACCAAGGTGAAGACCAAGGTAGACTCACCTCAGCCCACTGGCCAAGAAGGCATCAAATTCAGCGGCCATCTTGCAGGACAGGGCAGGGTGGCTGTGCTCCGCCGAGCAGTTGGTGACCACAAGGTGGGACCCTGGAGAAGTAAGGACAAGTCAGCCCAGCTCCTCCCCACAGCCCTGCACAGTGTGAGAAGCAGAGCAAGGTGGGTCCTCAAAGAGCCTGGAGCAGTCCACCCACTCCCATTTTACACAGGGGAAACTGAAGTCAGGGAGGGCTGACCTGCCCAGAATCCTGAAACTAATGGACAGTACGCTGAGTTGGGACCCAGGTGTTCATGGCCTTACTGTTTCCAGGAGAGACTCCTGCTCCCCTCCTGGGCAAAGGGGGAATCCCTGTGTACCAAGGGTAGACAGTCGTGTTTCCTGGGGACTCCCAGGCAGCCACCCCAGCTTTCCCTAACAACAACTGAGGGGTCCCCATCCCACCCAGAGTTACCCAGTCTCTCCTGGAGGCCTTCATCCGGGCTGTCAGTGAAGATGAACGTCTAGGAATGAAAAAAGAGTCAGGGTTGGGGTCAGCCATGGAGAGTTCCGGGTCAGCCCACGGCCAAGTCCAGGTGGATACACACACAGCAGACCTCTGTCCTCCTTCGGTGATGAAAATACACTCCTGTCACAGTCACACACTCCTTTAGGACAACAGGGCTTTCTCAGCTACCCAACCCCCTCCCCCATACAACACACACAACTCAGCTTTTGTATACACACAACTTCGAGCTATACATCAGCCCATCAGTCTCACACTCAGCCCCCTTACAGACCAATACCCACCAGACCAGAGTCATACACCCTTGGTAGAATCACACCTTCTTCAACCACACACACATCATAGTCCCACTTGGCCACTCCACAATCACATATACACGTGTGTGTCAGTAGACAGACACACATGCTGGGACACCGAACCACTTAGGGAGACAGTCACAACTTTCAGTCACCCAAACTGCCTGTGCAAGTGTCAGGGGCCTCATGTGCCTCCCAGACTGAAGAGGCGCCCCACCCACAGCTTTCACACGTCTGGTCCCTCATGATTTCACTGATCCTCCAGACAGGCATTGTGATTTGCAGATGGCAAAATGAAGGCTAAGTGATGAAGTGAGGCTGTGTGGTTGGCAAGAGGTAAGGACCTCTCCCCACTCGCAGCTCCCAGCGCAGCCAGACTTCCTCCCAGGAGCCCCACCCAGCAGGCACTCAGACCCTGCCTGAGGACACTGAGCACCTGAGCATCCCCAGACCTGAGCTCCTCTCACTCTTCCCTGTCTTACTGGGACCCAGCATCTGGGGGTCACCGTGCCTCCTCTTTCTCTCACACCCACATCCAGTCTGTCAGCAAATTCTATCCACCCAACTTTCAAACTAAAGAACTAAAGAGCCTCTTGATGAAAGTGAAAGAGGAGAGTGAAAAAGTTGGCTTAAAACTCAACATTCAGAAAACTCAACATTCAGAAAACCAGATGCCATAAGATCATGGCATCTGGTCCCATTACTTCATGGCAAATAGATGGGGAAACAGTGGAAACAGTGGCTGACTTTATTTTGGGGGGACTCCAAAATCACTGCAGATGGTGACTGCAGCCATGAAATTAAAAGACGCTTGCTCCTTGGAAGAAAAGTTATGACCAACCTAGACAGCATATTAAAAAGCAGAGACATTACTTTGCCAACAAAGGTCTGTCTAGTCAAAGCCATGATTTTTCCAGTAGTCATGTATGGATGCGAGAGTTGGGCCATAAAGAAAGCGAAGTACTGAAGAATTGATACTTTTGAACCGTGGTGTTGGAGAAGACTCTTGAGATTCCCTTGGACATCAAGGAGATCCAACCAGTCCATTCTAAAGGAAATCAGTCCTGAATATTCATTGGAAAGACTGAAGCTGAAACTCCGATACTTTGGCCACCTGATGGGAAGAACTGACTCATTGGAAAAGACCCTGATGGTGGGAAAGATTGAAGGCAGGAAGAGAAGGGGAAAGCAAAGGATGAGATGGTTTATGGTATCACCGACTCAATGGATATGAGCTTGAGTAAACTCTGGGAGTTGGTGATGGACAGGGAGGCCTGCCATGCTGCAGTCCATGGGGTCGCAAATAGTCGGACGCAACTGAGTGACTGAACTGAACTGACTGAACTTTCAAACTGCTTGGGGTACACCCTCTCCCTGCATCCTCCACGGTCAGCCCACAGTCCATCCCCTCCTCGTCACCTCCTGCCTGCTTTGCTGCAGTCACCTTTTCCCTGTTCTCTCTGCTCCGTCCTGCTCCGCTCCAGTCTGTTTTCAACACAGCCCCCGGGGGAGCCTGTAAAGTAAGTCAGACTTTTCTTGCCCTGCTCTTCAGCAAACTTGTGCCACCAAACAGTCACCAGATAGTGGAACTCTCTCCAGTCTGCAGTGTGGGCCAAATGGGCCAGGGAATGCCTGGGAATGAATTAGTGAGGGGAGGGGGAAGGAAGGGTCCCCACAGGACGGTCTGGGGGCTGAGCAGAGCTCAGGAGGCTGGTGTTTCAGTCCCCAGGAATTCTGAGGTTGGCACAGAGCAGCGGGCAATGTTTTCTCTGAGCCGAGGGTTGCATTTGATTGTTTCAAGGAGGGATCCTGACAATGGTTAAAACCTTGCAGGAAAACAAAAGGACAGACAGCCTGCTGGGGTCAGGGGAGGGGCTGCCGGGGGCCATCTGCTGCAGAAGAGGGGAGATGTGGGGCTCTCATTGCTCCCCCCACCCCTGCCCTCGAGGAATGTGAGGAAGAGAAAGGCTCCTCTGCATCTCAAAATGTGCTTCCCCCAAGCCCACCCCCTGTGCCTGGGACAAAGGCCACACACGAGCCCCAGCCCGCTGCCACAAAGGCCCACCTGCCACCCGGCTGCCCTTAACCAGCTGGAGCGGGTGCCCAGCCCTGGAGTTAACCAGCTCAGGCCTGCTCCTGATGGCAGAGCTGAGAGAGGCTCTAATACCCTCCTGCCCTGTGTGGCTGGGGAAACCGAGGGTTGAAAGGGGGAAGGCCTTGGCTGAGGTCACAGGGAGAGATGAGCCAAAGGGTGGAAATGAAGGGGGGCCAGATGTAGTGATGAGAGTGGGTCTTCCTGTCTCCTCTCTTCTTCCTCAGTTTGAGTGTCTTTCCTTTTTTTTTCAGATCTGCCTTAAAGGACAAGATTTCTAGAGTCTGCCCCTTGTGCTAGGGACAGGGGAGGCGGAAGTGGGAATGTCCAGCTGAGTGAATACATCTCCTACCTCTGCTTACAAATGGGAATTTTTAAGTTTCCGCCTCTGAAAAATGGGAATATCAATACCTACCACTCAGTTTATTGTGAGGGTTCAACAGAGTGATGCACAATATGCTGTCCCTTAGATGCAGAGCAGTTGGCAGGTACTCCCTCTGGCTGCCTAGTTAGCATCTGAGATTGAGCTCAGAGCACAGAGAGAGTGTCTGCATGCCTCTCCTCTGCCAGCTTAGTCCTGCCAGGCCCGGACACCCAGGCTAAAAGCCCAAGTGATCAGGCAGCCATGGGGTCCCCAGTCTCAGCAGAGAAGAAGGGACCCCAGCCTAGAGGTGGGCCCACTGGGCTCTGCCCCCTTGGGCCTTTGGGGTGATGCTAGCAAGCACTTCCTCCTCTCTGGCCTCAGTATCCTCATCCGGAGCAAGGGCACCATCGTAGTGATCAAGACGAAACAGGAAAGGGCCTCTGACCACATGAGGCCATGCTCCCGGGTACACACAGACACAGCACCATAAACAGGAAGGTCTGCAGGGAGGGCCAGGCTTGGTGGCTTCCGCAAGCGGAACTAGAATCTCCCCAAGATGAGAAGCTGCGCAGCCTCCCAGGGAAGAGTCTGGAGGGGTGTTGGGGGTTCCAGCAAGGAAAGGGTTAATCCAGGGTGCCGGGATATCAGGACCAGGAAAACAGGGTAAAGGTGCCCCCTCCCCAGTGGGCCCTGGCCTCTTCCAGGCACCACACCACCTCCCCCCTCCTTGGTCTCCAGGAGCCTCCAACCACCCCCGCCCAAAGGCTCGTCACTTCCTCCCACTGAGCCAGCCGCCAAAGTAAGGACAGCGCGCGCACGTGTGTGTGTGTGTGTGTGCGCGCGCGCGCACATGCGTGCGCGAATCTGCCCCTCTGCCCCCCTAGAGATGACTCCCAACACCCCCAAATCACTGCCTTTGCCTGAGGAGGGCACTGGGTATGAGGCTGGAAGAGCCAGAGGGGACTCAGAGCTGTCTCCCCAGAAAGCCACACCCCTGTCACACACACACCTCTTGTTATGGCACGTCTAACACTGACACTGGCTCCATGTGTGTGTGCATACACGCATGTGAACACACATATACATCCCCACCGTACATGCCAGGCAGTCCTCTCCCTCATCACTGCTTTCACCACAGTACACACCCACTTCATCCGTCCCTCAGAAACTGCCCCACAGGAAATGGAGCACAGGAGGTGAGATGCCACTGCCCCGGGGCACACCCTTGGCAGCAGAGGATGGGGGCAGGGGCTGTCAGGAATTCTGAAAGGATGCCCCCCACCCCTTTCCCTAAACAGGTCCCACCTAGACGGTCCCATCCTCAGAGGCTCAGCCCCTGTGCTCTACCCTCTGCCAGGGCAAAGGACAGCACCCAGGGCCTGGCCTGGGGGCAGCCTGGCCAGGGCTCTTGTCAAGAGTCAGGACCTCACAGAGGCCTCTGTCCAGCTGCCCAACACCCACCATCATCCCCAAGGCCAGGGTGGGCAGGCACAAAGCCTGCTCTGGAACAACCAGGGAATGAAGGGACCCCCAGAAGGGACCTAGGAGCCCAGGGTAGCCTGGCCCCCAAAAGACCAAGCAGTGGGCCTGAGGAGTGCCTGGCTCCTGGGCCAGTGAGGGACACACAGCCGCAGGAGACCCCCATCCTAGGAGGAAGGAGGAGAGGGAACACAGTCCAGGCAGGGCAGGTGGGAGAGCAGCTTCTTCCGTGGGGCCCTCAGAGACCTCCCCCCCAACGTCGGCGGTAGAAAGGCCTCTGTGAGCCCTCAGACCAGGGGCCACTCCTGGGACCCTCATTCACCCGCTTGTCACCTGTTCCCTGGTCCTGGAGACCCACGTGTTGAGCAGCAGCTCCAGGCGCGAGTGGTGGAAGGCCTGGGTCGTCTTGACTGCGATGAAGACCTCGTGCAGCTGCAGCTCGGAGGGCCGAGGGCTTGGCGGGCTCAGCTCTGGGGTGTTGGGCACACGCTGCGGGGACGGGCTTGAGCGGTACCGTAGGGAGAGAAGCCCCATGCACAGAAGGGTGAGGAGGACTCCGGCCAGGCCCCGGAGGAGCCGGCACTGCATTGGCCCTAGGGCCCCAGACGGCTCAGCTCCCAAATCCCAACCAGACGGGGACGGGAGGCTGGTCAGGCGGGAGCCCCGGCAAAGGCAAAGGGCCGGCAGGCATGGCGGGCGGGCCAGGAAGGGAGAGGTGGGAGTCGGAGCTCCAGACCCGCAGGCCGAGCCACCGCAGCCCCGCCGCCGCCAACCCTCCACCTGCTTGCTCCCCGACCCTCCCGCCCGAGGCTCTGGGGCGCCTGGCCCCGCCCCTGCTTCCAGCGCAGCCCAGAGGCGGGGCCGGCCCAGGGGAGCCCAGAGGTGGCTGGAAAAGGCACGGGCAGAAGGCACAGCTCCGGCTCTGCCAGCTGCTGCGGTGGGGGTGGGGGCAACAACAACCCCTCCGTGCCAAATGGAAGGGAGGGGCCCTCCAGCCTTCCCACCCCCCAGAGACCGTGGGCTTAGCTCATTCAACACCCAGTATCTTCGGTGGCCAGCCTCCCAGGTTTGGCTTCACACAGTTCCTCCTCCTGGGTGCACCCCACCCCTCCGCTAGCCCTGGCCATCCTCACCCACGTTTCCTTTACCAGGCTGAATTTTATTTGCCTTTTAAGGGCTTCCCCAATGGCTCAGTAGGTAAAGAAAGGAAAGGAAAGGAAAGGGAAGTCGCTCAGTCGTGTCCGACTCTTTGCGACCCCGTGGACTGTAGCCTACCAGGCTCCTCCATCCATGGGATTCTCCAGGCAAGAATACTGGAGTGGTTTGCCATTTCCTTCTCCAGGGGATCTTCCTGACCCAGGGATCGAACCCAGTTCTCCCGCATTGGAGGCAGACGCTTTAACCTCTGAGCCACCAGGGAAGTCCCGTAGGTAAAGAATCCCCCTGCCAATGCAGGAGACACAGGAGATGCAGGTTTGATTCCTGGGTCAGGAAGATCTGGAGGAGGAAATGACAACCCACTCCAGTATTCTTGCCTGGAAAATCCCATGGACAGAGGAGCCTGGCGGGCTACAGTCCACGGAATCACAGAGTCGGACACGGCTGAACAACTAAGCACATAGCCAATTAACAAGATTTTATAGTTTCAGATGGACAGCAAAGGGACACAGCCATACATATACATGTGTACCCATTCTCCCTCAAACTCCCCTCTCATCTGGGCTGCCACATCACAGAGTTCCCTGTGCTCTACAGTAGGTCTTGATCCATTTAAGGCTGAGGCTCAAGTGGCCCTCCTCCAGGAAGTCTCCCAGCCTCTGGGGCTCCCGCAGTGGTTAGCCCAGTTTCTTCGGTCTTCACAACAGTGCTAGAATTATTTCCAGTTCATAGCTGAGCATATAAAGCTCAGAATGATCCAAGCTGATCCAGCAGCCTAGCCACAGAGCCAGTGAACCCAGGTCTCTGGCCCGTGTCTGGCCCACAGAAGGCCCCTGAGGGTCCCTGTCCTGCTGTGACCCACCGTAGTCCATCTTGCTCAGCAGGCATTACTGCTTCCTCTCTCCTAGCCAGGCCAGTGGACAGAGGACTTTCTGCAGCTACCACCTCTGTCTTTTTTTTTAGTTATTAATAATTTTTGATTGTGCTGGGTGTCCATTGTGGTGCTCAGGCTTTCTCTAGTTGCAGTGAGCAGAGGCTTCTCGTCTTTCAGCTAGTGGGCTCTAGGGCGCAGGCTCCGTAGTTGCGGCTCATAGGCTTAGTTGCTCTTTGGTATGTGGGATCTTCCTAGGTCAGGGATCGAGTCCGTGTCCTCTGCATTGCAAGGTGAATTCTTAACCACCGAACCACCAACGAAATCCCTCCATCTTGTTTGGTACAAGGTCACTCATGTCTTGTCCTCCCTCTGCTAGAGCCCTGATGGCTTCACAAACACCAAGGACCAACACCAGCCTGCAGACCCTGTAAGGGTGGCCCCTGTTACCTCCAGTGCCAGCTCCTACTCTTCTCCTCTTGCTTCCTCACTCCAGATCCAGTGGGCTTCTGACCAGTTCAGGGACACATCCACCTCAGGACCTTTGCCCATGCTGTTCCTGCCTGGGCCTCTCTCTGTTTAGTGTCTAAGTTGTGTCCAACTCTGTGACCCATGGAATGTAGCCCGCCAGGCTCCTCTGTCCATGGATGATTGTCCAGGCAAGAATACTGGGGTGGGTTGCCACTTTCTTCTCCAGAGAGTCTTCGCAACCCAGGGATCAAACCCAAGTCTTTTTCGTTTCCTGCACTGCAGGCAGATTCTTTACCTCTGAGCCACCTGTGATATTGGTCCTGAGAAATAAATCAACTGGCCTATCAAATCAACTGGTTCTATCAACATAATGCTACCAAAAAACCTGAAAGTCTTAGCATTTACATCTCAAACTAGATTGAAGAGACAATTCTCTTTAAGGTAGTTTCATGATTATATAGAAAATCACTGATATTCAGACAATTAATTCATGCTATACTACTACTAAGTATTTTAAAGTGATTTTTACCTCTTTGTAAAGAAGAGATCAAAATAATAATTAGGATTTTTTAAAATGAAAAATGAGATTCACTTGAAGTTAATAAAATGAATCAGTGACCCAACTCTATGGACTCTCAAAATAATTAGTTCTACCCAGGCTGCCAGCTCTGCCAGAGACCTAACTCCCTCATCACCCTACCTCCAAGTCTACATAAATATCTTCTACATGAAGCCTTCCCAGACCACTTTATTTAAATTGCAACTCCAACCCCCACTCCTTCCCAGCTTTCCAGGCTCTCTTTCCCAGGGCCCCTTTTCTGCAATGTTCTCTCCAAAAGTACTTTTCATACTCCAACATCCTATATATTTATTGTCTGTCTTCCTCATGAGAATATCAGGGCAGGGATTTCTTTTTATTCACTGAATTCCTAGTACCTAGAACAGGGCCTGGCATATGGTAGGCACTCAAACTTTTCTTGTTAAACACAGGAAATACCAGATGCGTGGAGAATTGCATTAGCACTATAGAGGGAGAGAAAAGGAAAACCAACCCTTCTGAATCACCTTTCTATGGCCCAGCTCTGTGCCAAGCCCCTTCACAGCCCACCTTCTCAGAATGGCATCTCCAAGGGATGAACCCATGCTTCATGCCATACAGACCAGGGTTCAAATCCTGATTGGGCCACTCCCTAGCTGTGTGACTCTGAACAAGTTACTTCACCTCTCTGAACTTCACTTTCATTTGTAAGACAGGGACAAAAATAAGACTTGGGGTTGGTGGGCCTCTCCACCCCCATGGCAAGGGCACCTAACATGGGATCAGCCACTGGGCTCCTGCAACTTCACCCAGACTCGTATGTCCATAGACCAAGCACTGGGCCAAGAAGGGGGGATGGTTTGCTTACCCCAATGAGCATAGCCCAGTCTCCATGGCCAGGGAGCCAATAGCCACCTATAGAGACCCACCATCTGGCCACAAAGCAGAGTATGGCATGGCCCAGAATTCCCAAGGCCTGGGAAAATCAGGAGGCTTTGTGGAAATATCTGAGCCAGACCTCAAATGTAAGCAGCCCCCAACCCCTGGACTCGGACCTCTCAGCTTCATTTCCTACCACTCCCCAGTGGCCAATCTCAACCCATTTTCTACCACTGAGCCGTTGCTCTTGAGGTTCCCTCCACCTAGTCTACCCACTCCCCCCAAACCTCCCAAGAGCCTGCCCAAGTTCATCACTGTGACTGAGGAGAGTCCTGGGAGGACCAGGAACATAGGCATGTGAGCCCCTTAAGTGCTTCCTGAAGAAAGGAATCCCACACCCCAAGCTCAAGCAGCGCCTCCTCCAGTAAGCCCACCTAGATTTCTCCCATTGGAGGCGCTTATCCTCTCCAGTGAAGCAGTCTCACGGACTTGGTAGTACACTGAGGGTTTGCTCTTAGTCTCCTGGATTCAGTGACCGAGCCCCTTAGCCTAAGACCACACCCTGCTGGCTAGGTATTCCCACTCCAGGAGACATCTCTTTGATGATCAGACACAGGCAGGGCTGGGCGCAGGGGTGGCCCATCTGTAGGGCCCTCCTCCAGTCATTTGGGGGCAGGTAAGGTGATGCCAGCACAGATGGCAGGCAGCTCCAGGATGAGTCAGGAGAGAAATCTGACCCTCCCCATGGGGGAGCAGGAACCTGAAAGGTGGTATCAACCTGAGCTGGGGGTGGCAACAAGTGGGATGAGGGGAAGGGGGCCCAGGCCAGGGAGGCAAGCAAGCAAAAGGCCACCAGCTTCTATGAAAAACTGTTTAATGTTCCATAATTTGCCGCTTCTGAGGGGAAAAAGCCCATTAAAAATCCACAAGCTGTACATTCTGGTAACGGAGCGGCTGGCCCCCTCCCCACCCATTCCTCCGAGAGGCAGGGCGGGGAGGGGTGCAGGTGCTGTGAGAACATGGTCCTGGGGTGTGCTCACCGGGAACACACGCGGGTTAGTGCCTAAGGGTCACGGGGGTGGGGGGCATGACATTTACACAGGGGAGAACCACGGACACACATGTGACTGGAAGACACGACGGGCACAGGTGACAGTAGACTGGAGAAGCCACAATGCCCCCGTGGAGGTAAACACAAGAAATGTCAGCTGGACGGGTGGGTGTCACACACGACAGGCTCGGGGGCTCCTGTGAACAGAAGAGGCTGTGGAGGACTTCCCCAGCGGTCCAGCGATGAAGACTCTGCTTCCACTGCACAGGGCACAGGTTCGGTCCCTGGTCAGGGAACTAAGATCCTGCATGCCACACAGTGAGGCCAAAAAAATAATAAGAGGCTGTGGAGCCAGGAGACCTCGTGAGCTGAGGGGAGAGGCAGACTGGAGTCCACCCTGTGGGATCTTAGGTGTGCAAACCAATGCACAGGACTGAGAATGCAGATGCTCTGAGAAGAGCAATGAGGGACAGGACACAGATGTGTGCGTGAGACCAAGAGATGGGCCCGTGGAGACACAGGGCCAGGGGAAGGCCCAGAGCAGCAAGTCCAGGGGTGGGAGGTAGGGCTCTCGCCAGGGGCTCCTGTGGGTGAGAGAGCCCAGAGCCCAGAGCCCAGAGCCCCACGTCAAGAGTCCCAGGGTCAAGGAAGGCTCAGGATGGGGAGGACCCGGCTCCACTGCAGACACCAGGGTCCCCGGTGGTGGCTTCTGGAGTGCGTGAGGAAGGCACAGGCGTTCCAGGGGGCCCTCAGGCCTCGCTGCTGCTGCTGCTGCTGCCACCTCTGGTGCTGCCACGCTCCACCCACACAAGGCGGGCCTGCTCCTGCAGGATGCGGCCCCGCACCACCTTGGCCAGCTCCTCCGAGTGGCCCCACTCGTGGGCAGGCACCTGTACCCAGGAGCAGGGCAGCCCCCAGAGCACATGTTCCGAGCCCCGGCACTGCCGCAGCAGCTCAGAGTCCCGCCAGCCCGGCCGGCCCAGCAGACCCCTGCCGAGAGAGGACAGTAGGCAGTGGTCAGAGCGGGGGATGAAGGTGGACAGTGAGACAGACAGAAAGGGATGGACTAAGACAGAGTCAGAGAGGGATGATGGACAGAGGGAGTCAGAGAGAGAGACAGAAGGCAAATGAAGAGATGGAGAGAGAGAGAGAGCAAGGCATCCAAACAGGAGGAAGCACGGGGTCCCTACCCCTCCTTCCAGCTCAACGCACCTGACTTCTCGGACATTCTTCTCGGTCACCTCTACGTGGATGACGATGGGGTAGATCTCGTTCTGGACCAGCTCCCGCACACCCCGAGCACCCAGCTCCAACAGGCAGTGCTTCTTCTCGGGGTGGGGGTGGTCAAGGCTACATTTTACTCCCAGGCCAGAGACCCTAGCCTCCCTGCCCCCTGACTGGGCCCCCATAACACAGCCCCCTACAGGGTCTGGCTTCCCCAACCACCTTGGCAATAAGGAAAGAACTGGAAGGGAAAACCCAAGACCCAGGGAAATAAGTCACTTTCCCTAGACCCCAATCTGCAGAAGGCGCTAACCCCACCCTTGGCAGCCCCAGGTGGCTCCCAGGGGAGCGGCAAGTCTGAGACAAGGATGAACAGATCAGATATATCAGCCAAACTCTCCAGGGTGAGCCACTTGAGGCAGAGTGCCCCAGGCCACCCATTTCACAGGTGAGAAGACACCCATAGAAGGAAAGGGGCTTGCCCAGGGTCACCCTCTGCTCCTGGGTCCAGAGGGCACCGCCCCCCATGCCCCACCCCAAGCACCTACCTTCCCGACAGACTCCTGGATGGCACGGATCCTGCTGCCCAGGCCAGGGGCGGCAGGCCGGGCCTTGGGGGCTCCGGGTGCTGACAATGTGCACTGTTCCTCTCCAGAGAGGCTTTCTGCAAAGCACAGAAAGGCACAAACGAAGGGCCAGTGGGCCTGACTGCCCCAGGGTACCACCCCACCCTCCCATCTTCAAGTGTGCAGGCTCACCCGCTGGGCACACTTGGAAGTCCAGCCGGGAGCTGGGCAGGTCTAGGAGGTTGCGGATGAGCCGGGGCGCCAGGCACTCAGGCAAGAGCACCACGGGCCGCAGAGCAGACACCAGCAGGGGCCGCACCAGGCTGTAGGGTTTGAGGCTCCGCTCTGGCTCTGGGCATGGGAAGGGACAGGACGTAGACGAGATGAGGGTGCAGGCAGGGCCCCAGCTCCTCGCTGCTGGGATGGCCAACCCCCTCGACACTCAGAACCCCAGTGCCTCCTCTCAAGGCCCCTATCTTCTTTCCCTTCCTAAAACCCGCTGCTGGACTTCACTGAGACTGTGCTCCTCCCCATCCCGGGCCTCACCCGTGCCCCCTAGAGGCCATTCTCCTCTCGGCAGCTGAGGCAGGCTTCAATGCCGAAGTCAGATCCTGTAACTCCCCTGTGTTCAATGCACCAGTGACTTCCCACAACTCTCAGGAAGAAGGCCACATCCTCCATGTGGGTGACCCAGCCCTGCCGGAGCTGGGGAGGCAGCAAGCCACGGATCCCCTCACTACAGGCTCTATTCCGACCTCACAGCTCAGCAGCTCTAATCACGGGACCTCTGCACGCCCTGGTGGCCCAGTTAACTCTCCTGTCAGAGCCCAGGTCACACCTTCCCAAGCTCCCAGGTGGGCCAGGACCCCTCCTACCTCGCCCCTTCCCTCTCCCCTCTGCCACAATGTGTGACCTGAGTTATACGCTTGCTGTACTCGGTGTCCTCCAAGCATATGACACACAGCCACGCCTCTGAGTCTTTGCCTTCTGCCTGGCATGAAGTCTTCTTCATCCTTGAAAGCCCCAGTTCAAACAATCTCCCTTCCAGGAAGCCTTTCCTAACCAGCCTTACCCTCAGAATTGCTATCCGTTCCTCTGGGCTCCCCTAACCCCTCATCCTCCTGCCTCCAGGAACTCCCTCTGGGATCATCGTGGCACCTGCCACCATACACAGGCAAAAGGCACAGCTGTGCATGCTTTGCCACACAAGAACAGGCCCATGCTTGTCTGTGCCTCACATGGTCACACCTGGACACAGCCCAGCTCCCTCCATCCTGATGGCCCATCTCCCACCAGGTCCCTGGCCTGCACCCTGCCCCCGACTGGAACCCTCCCACCACCCCTTCAAGGCCAAAGGGAACACCAAGGCCAAAGGACACCCAGATGGGCACATTCCTGGAGCCAGTAGGCAGTGGCTGCACCTTCGCACCTGGGCACGCACCTGAGCAGGGCTCCAGCAGCAGCTGCTCTGGGGAGTCCCCAGGAGGACTCCCCACATGCTTGGGCTTCACCAGCCGTAGCTGGTCCAGGGCACGCTTCTTTAGCTGGTGAGGGAGTAGAAAAAGAGGGGCACCTCAGAGCTCAGCTCCATCCCATCCTCAGGGAGAGAGGGCCCTGCTGTCCAGTCTCACGGATCAGCACAAGAACCCCCTCTCTATCTGGCTGTCCCCTGCCCCCACCTGGCCCAGCACAGCCCCCGAGACAGGGGAGGGTGACCATCACTAGGAACTCAGGGAAGCAAGGCTGCTAGAGCTAGTTAGAGCTAGAGGAGCCTTAGGTCTGCCCCCACATTACCGATCAGAAATCGAGGCCCAGAAGGACCTAATAAGATGTAAGAGACAAACTCTGAGGTCTCTTCCAATTAATCAGCAATGTAGGAAGAGAATAGAAAAACCAAAATTGACAGCACTAATTATAATAGTGGTTGCTGTTGTTCAGTCGCTCAGTCGTGTCTGACTCTTTGCGACCCCGTGGATATCAATAGTTGACAGGCGTCAAATAATGTAACAATGTGACAAACACTAACTAGATCCCACATGCATGAACCCACGAGGCAGGAAGCATGATCCCCCATTTTACAGATGAGGAAACAGAGCCTCAAGAGAGGAGGTAGTCGTCCAAGGTCACACAGTAGAGAAGGAGCAGAGCTGGAATGCAAACACCGGAGGCATGGCTCCAAAGCCCAGGTTCTCCACCTTCTCTCTAGCACCATGGTCGCTTGAAATATTTAACCTCTCTGAGCCTTGCTCTGCCCAGGCGCATGGTCCAGGGATCAGAGAAGGGAGTGTGACTATCGTTCTATTAAGTGCTCACCACATGCCACCCATGCTCCTGGGGACTGGGCACACTGTCTCACTTCCCCCTCTCAACTACCCGGACAGGAGCCCTGTTGCTATTCTCTTTCATGGACACACTGGGGACAGGACCAACCAAGTCTGGGTGAAGATGCAACCGAAATCCTCACCAAGAAGATGAGCAATCAAGTGGGTGGGATCTCCTCCCCTAGCTTCCAGAAAATGGAGCCTGTCCTCTCCCTTTTAGCCCCCCCAACTTGGCACTCCCTCCCCAAGCCCTCACCCTGTCCTCTGCAGCCCAGCTTACGTTATTGCGGGGGCCCCGGTGTCGGCTGGATGGCAGGCATTTCTCCTGAACTTCCAGGAGCTGCTGGGCTCTGGCGGGAAGGGGTGGGGGAAGAAGGGAGGTCATGTCATGAGTTTGTAGGGAGATGGGGAGTCCCTCACCTTCTCTCCTCCAGCTCCCTCCCCCAATCCTGTCCCAGAGGATGGCAAGGGACTGCAGGAGGAGAGAAAGAGTCCCCCATCCCAGTCCCAGCTCCCAGGGCTGTGGGCTGTGTCACCTCTGATAATTGGGCACAGTGCCCCGGTCCAGGTCTCGCAGGGTGAGGGGGTCGACCCGCGTGCAGAACCACTCCTGCCGCCGCTTGTATGCCGGGTCCACCAGCCGCAGGATCTCCTGAGCTTTCACACACAGGGCATGGGGGTCAGCCCGCTCAGGCAGGGTGAGGTTGGCTCGAATGTAGAAGGGCTCAGCCCCTGGCTCCTTCACCCAGGTGTCCAGGGCCTCATGGAAGGATTGGCAGGCTGAGTGTGGACAAGGCAGGGGGCAGCAGCAAGGACAAGGGAAGGAGAAAGTCAAGCATTAACCTCAGAGAGGTCATACCTTCCCCTTCTTAAAATGAGAGTCCAAGGCCCAGGAAGGAGGGGATGGGCCCAAAGCCAGCAAGCCCACTGGGGACAGAACCGGGACCCAAACCCAGGTTCCTGGACTCCTATCCAGTGCTCCTTTCACTGTAAGTTGCTTACTGAGGATAAGACAGAGGAAGGGCATAAGAAGAGACAACTAGCAAGGGGGCAAGGTGTAGGAGGGAAGAGCACTGACAGGAGTCAGGAGGCAGGGCATCCCCCTCCCAGGCTGCAGCTGTCCCACCCACACCATGGACTGGAGGAGCCTTCTCCTGGGCCCTCAGTTCTGACCTTCCAGGACTCCTCCTGAGTCCTCAGTCCCTGCCCGCCCCAGGCCAGGGTTACCCTTGAAGTCCATCAGTGGGAGTGTGGACGTCTGTTTCCGGGGCAAGGTTCTCTGCTGGGCCTCGCCTTCCAGGCCTGCTCCCTCCAAACCAGCAGCCTCTCCCCTTGGCTGGGAGAAAACCCAGACAGGGAACTAAGCTAGCTTCCCAGGGCTTCCCAGGACAGCCCTGGGGATGAAGAACACCGCGTGTGGGGGTGACCATGTCAAAATTCTGATGCTCCCACCTCACAGGGTGCGTGCCCAGTCAGACCGTGCTCCCTGTAACTGGCCTCCCCACCCAGCATGGCTCAGTCTGGTCTTTTCCACGTGTAAGGGTGGGGATCTGTCCAGGTGCTATCAGTCTGCCCCACCGCCCAGCCCCTGCCCAATCAGATTTCACTTAATGCTGGCTGAGGCGGGGCAACCAGCCGCTAGTGATGAGCCCACCCTACTTCAACCAATCTCCAGAAACTCCGCCCAATGATCTAGATCCACCAATCAGAGGGCGCCAAGCCCCAGCTAATGTACCGATTCAGCCCCCAGCTCAGAGGGGCGGGGCCTCACCTCTCTTGGTTCTACCCTGGCCGACCCTGGCCCAGAGAGCACCCTCCGCACAACAGCCCCAGACCAGCTGTCCCCGAGGAAAGACAGGCTATCTGGGCCCTTTTCCTGGGGCTCAGGTCCCCCCGGGGGACTCCAGCCAGACACTCGGATGGCCAGAGACCTGAGCAGAGAGAAAAGAGATGGAATTAGCGTTTAGTCAGTATGCTGATTCAGTTCAATATTCTTGGAGAACTATAGTGATGCCCCAAAGATGCCAAGACTGCCACTCCAGGCCACTGCACCTGCTGGAATGCTCTTTCCCTTCTTTTTTGCCTGGCAAATTCTGCTTATCATTCATAGCTCAGGTCAAAAGCAACCTCTCCTTCCCAAACCCCTCAAACCCCTGCACACAGTGAGGTGGATCTTCTTGCTGGAGCACCCCTTGGTTTCCTCCCTCAATAAAACGCCTTGAGAATCAGCCCTCTATCATGTTTGGCTCTGGATCCCTACCACCAATCACAAGTGTCTGGCACATCTGGCAGATGACTAATAAAAGTTTGTTATGCTCATAGTCTAGAGCAGGAGGTCACCCTTAAATCGTAACAGATCAGGGATGGTTACTGCTGGCAGTAGGAGCATAAAGGGGAGGGGCTTCCCAGAGGAAGAAGCAGCTAGGCTACATGACGGTGAAGAATAGAAGTACTTCTGGAACAGACAGAACCCTATGGTTCCAGATCGAAGAGCTGGTACAGGCAGAAGTGTGGAGAATAGGATACAGTGCAGAAGAATTTAATAACAACAATAATAACAGTAGCACCAAACACTTACTGAGTGCTTCCCATGTGCTAGACACCATGCTAAACTCCTTGCCCTAAATAACTAATTTAACATCCTGGGAAACAGCTCCCAGGAAAAGCAAGCTGGAGCCAGCCTATGGAGGGCAAGGAATGAAGGTATCTGACCTTCCTCTGGTGGTCAGTGGGTACCACTGACAGTCAGGACAAAGAGGCACCAAATCTCTATCATAGGAGGACTCTGCTTATCCCTGGATGAGAAATGGTGAAGCCCTGTGGCCAGACTCAGAGACAACTGACCACAAGTCTCCCGATGACCCCTCCTCCATGGTTCTGGGGAAAGGGAGAGGTCAGGTTCTGTGGGTGTGCCCCAAATGGAAAGGGAGCCCAGGAAAAGCTTGGGCGTTCACTCACCTCCCCATCTACCCTGGCAGCTTCAGCCACACAGCTACACTGCCCCCTGCTGCCTGCCCAGGGTGGGCAAGGCTGCAAAGACCTTAAACCAGTCAGTACCCATGCAAGGGAGGACCCTGGCCCTCTGGAGTCTGGCCTGAGTCAAAACAGAGGACCAGGACCCAGGGGCTGTGGATAGACATGGATGCTGGGGACATCTGGGCTGCCTTTACAGGCTCCTTCAGCCCCAGGACTGTCCTGGCCACATCGATTGGGCACAGAAAGGCCTGGACAGAGATGGGAGGCCTGAGGCTGGGCCTGGCTATGCTGCCCAACGGCTGGATGGCTGAAGCCACAGTACTAACTGTGCTGTAGCCTTTGGAAGCAAGCTGGCCACTTGTTTCTATCCCCACATCCATAAAGCAAAGACAATGATGACACTCATTTCCCACCGGGGGTGTGAGGGTTAGACAAACATAGAGATAATGCAGGTAGAGGTGGAAACCAGAGGGCTCCAGGGCTTTCCAACTAAATGGGTTATGAAATTCACTGGGTCATGACCAGCACTGTTTTTGAATGGAATGGAATAGAAAATATAAGCCTGTCTCCCTTCAAGTAAATCCAACTATCTTCCCGTTATCCTTTTGTTCCAGGCACTTGTACTGGGTTTCTCCTGCGGCGGGATACCATCAGAAGAGTTTGAGAAAAGTGGCATGGAGGGCACCAGCAGGAACTCTGGGGCCAGGAGGCCTGGCTGCTCACCTCTGGTTCTCAGCAGTCCCATCTGTGTCTATCTACCTCGTTGTACAACTCAGTAAGTTTAAACACTGGATTTTGCTGGAACAGTGCCCGATAAAAACTAGACATTCACTATCACCACATGTGATTCAGGACAAGTCACCTCTCTGTGGTCCAGCTTCCCCCCACCCAATTTCAAACCCATAGACAGCTGACCACTGTTGGCTTCCCCAGTTGAGGGCCCAGCGAGCAGACTGCATTCAAGCCCTCCAGGTCCAACTGCTCACTCCCTACCCCTGCCTGCATGCCACGCCCCCTCCCTGCAATTTCAGCATCAGGGCAATTCCTCAGCCATTCCACCTTTTCAGGCTCAGAGACGCAGCTTGGGCATCCTCTCCTTCAGGATGCCCTTGCCCACCTTCCTGAGGAACCAAGTGACTTCTCTGAGCCTCCATAGCCCCAGGCTACTACCTAGGGGCTCACGGGCGCAGGATCCAGATCAGGTCTCTCAGACTCAGACCTCAGCAGACAAGTGGGTGGGGAAGAAAAAGGAACATGATGGAGGGCAGGGGATGCCTGCTCCAACCTCTCAGGAGCTCCTAGGTTTCTGGCAACAACATCTGACTGATCCCAGTCCTGCCTGTGGGAAGGATGGGGGTCCCCATCCACCAGGAGAGGGCTCCCAATCCTATTCCCCAGTATCAGGTCAGGAGTCAGGTCACAGGGGAACAACAGGAACTGGGCCAAGTCCTTCACTCTGCCAACCCTGAGCATCATGAGTCAGGTGGCCTGGACGAGTATTGCCCTACACCCTGGGGCACTGTGGGAAGATCCCTAGGTTCATAGGTCAGAGACCTATGAAGCTGAGATGTAAGCATGTCACACAGATTACCTCACTGAATCCTCTCAACCACCCTACGGAAGCCATCTGTTATTCCCCCAACATAAGAGAAGAGGAAAACTGAAGCCACGGGAAGTTACAATTGCCAAGGGTTACACAGCTGGTGGGTGGTGGAGTTAGGCGATGACCTACCCAAACCTTCCCTGTGTGAGGTCGGCCAATGCCGGAGATCCTGTCTTTGTAACAAGAGCAGGCAGGTATGGCCGTGCCCAGGAGACAGCACCCCAATACTCTCCCAGTGTCCTCCCCACCAGCATCTCACTTTCACTCTTTTCCACCTGCCTGACCATCTTCTGCCCTGGCCCAAGACTCTGGGAGCCAAGAGGGGCAGGGGAGAGCAAACAGCTGCAACACCCAACGCACAGGGAGCACTCAACACAGGTGGAGGTTAAAGCAGCTTCAGTGGGGACTTCCCTGGTAGTACAGTGGTTAAGAATCTGCCTGACAAGGCAGGGGACACGGGTTTGATCCCTGTTCTGGGAAGAATCCACATGCCGTGAGGCAACTAAGCCCATGCGCCACAACTACTGAGCCCGAGCTCCACAAGAGGGGCCACCGCAATGAGAAGCCTGCACACCCAAACTGGAGAGTAGCCCCCTCTTGCCGCAACTAGAGAAAGCCTGTATGCAGCAGTGAAGACCCAGCACAGTCAAAAACAAATAAAAGTTAAAAAAAAAAAAACAACTTAAGTAGCTGTGACAAGAGGAAGGGACTCTGGAATCCCCAGCTCTACCACCAAGTGGCCGTGGGACACATTCCTGACTCTGAGCCTCATTCTCATCTGTATATGGGGCGTGCAGGGCTACTCTGAAGATTAAGCCACAACAGCACCAATAATAGCTAAGAGCTAACTTCCCACTCAGTATGAGCCAGGCACTGCACTTAGCACTCTTGCAAGAATATTAGAACCTCCACAATGACCCCAAGGGACAGGTACTACTGTGAGCCCATTTTACAGAGCAGAAAACGGAGGTACTGAGAAATTAAATGAGTTGCTCAAGGCCCCACAGTAGCAAGTGACATAGCCAGGATTTCAGCTGGCTCACAAGTCTGTTTGGATCCTGCCTGTACTCTGACCTGTAACCCTGCCTCCAGCCCAGGACATGTGCAAACAGCACTCCCCTGTCCATTAAGGCTCTCACATCCCTGAACTCCCATCAGCCCACCCTCCTCTCTCTTGGTCCACCAACCCTGCCCCAACCCCTCAATCTGTGTTCCTCCCCCATCTCCCTCCTCCCCAGGAACTGTGTGGGCACCAGAGGTGGTCCCATGATCACATGGGCAAGAACCTCCAGCTCCCTCTGCGGCATCCCTGAGGCGCTTGGACAGCAGCCAGGACCCCTGCTGCAGGCCTGAGCGGAGGAAGGGAGGAAGGGCCGAGGCAAGCAGGAAGGGAGGCGCCTCCGCCCCTTCCCCCAGAAGCACGTCCTGCACAGTGAGAAACAATGTCACACTGGGCCCAGTGCCGGAGGGTGAGAGTGGGGGCAGGGGCCTGGCCAAGCTGCTTCCAGGGGGCAGGAGGCTCCCAGTGCTGCTCTGCCCTGATTTCTCGTGCGACCTGTCCTCTGTAACCAGCATCCCCACATTCCAGCTCTGACATTCAGTGCTTCCTATGCCCTCCCCAAAACCCAAATCTGGTCAGGCCACTCTGGACCTTGGCCCTGGCACGTCCCAGCTGTGTGACCTCGGGCAAGTCGCTTAACCTCTCTGAGCCTCGGTTTCCTCCTCTATAAAAAAGGGGTACTCATAATAGAGCCTGCCTCCCAAGACAGAAGGAATGCTGTAAAGCAGCCAGGAGCCGGCCTGAGTTTAGTAATAACTAAACACCATCCCCTCTCCCCCACCGCTCCCCACCCCCCCACCTTCCCCCCCATCCACCCACCCCCCTCCCTCCCCTCATCCACCCCACCCTCCCCTATCCAACCACCCACCCTCCCCCATCCCCCCCACCCTCCCCCATCCCCCCCACCCCACCCCACCCCACCCCACCTCCACCCCACCTCCACCCCCCAACGCTGCCCAGGTTTCCCAGGGTGCACAGCACCACACTTCCCCAGCCTGACTCACAAAGCCTGCCCTAGCCTAGACTTTCACCTTTCCCCCTTCCCTGCCCTCACACTCCAGTCACCACCAAATGCCAGGCCTGTCCCTGGACAGCCTCTGTTCTCTCCTCTTCCATATTACCCAGCTGCCCTTCTGGCCTGCTCTCTCCTGGCTGCGTTCAAAGGCCACATTCTCAGAACAGCCTCTTCCATTGCCTGTCCTCCTGAGATCACTGACAAGGAAAGCCATGCATCCACCAAAACAGACAGAGCACATGGCCTGCAGCACATGGCCTGCAGCGTGCTGGGAGCCACCAGAGGTTCTTGTCTCGTCATAGGCCTGGGGCCAGCTCAGCTGCAGGGAGCTACAAATGACAAACTACCACCACCCCACCCCGCCCTCAGCACAAAGTCTGCTGGGAGGCTCAGTCCTGCTGGAAGATCTGAGCAGGGACAGGCAACCAGTACAAGTAACAGTTGCCACCTACCGAGCACCCACCGCACACCTGGCAAAGCGAGGTGCTTGGCTGCCACAAGTCCTAAGCCTCCAAACACCACCTGCAAAAGACATTGCTGTGCCCTTTTCCCCGATGAGGAAACTGAGGCCTAGAGAGGTGAAATAACCAGCCCAAGCCTCCCAGACAGTGGTGACAACATATGAATTCAACGTCTGCCTCTGTGCAAAAACCCAATAGTCTGACAGCGGCTTGAGGCAAGGGCTTCGCTGCTGCTCCCTTCCACCTCATCTATGCTCACCCTTCTCCAGGGATCTGGAGCAGACCCCCAGCTCCACCCCACCCCAGGCGACTGCGGTACCTGTTGAAGAGATCCAGGCCACAGCCTCTGGCCAGAAGGCTGTCCGGCTTTCCCAAAGGCCACACACTGTCGGAGGACGAGGACGAGGAGAGGCCCGGGGACCAGGGCTTGAGCGTCACACTCCCTGGGGAGGAGGGGTGAGGTTCAGGGGCGCCAGCAGAGCCATGAGGGAGGGCAGGGTCCATAAGAAGGGGTTGAGCCCCTCGAGCCCAGGGATGGCTCAGGGCCCAGAGGCCTTGGCAGGTTGGAGGCCCTGGGAACACACTGGACTCACTGGGCTCAGGGCTGGGCCTGGGCCGACCAGAGTGACCCTTCAATTTCCTGGAAGAAGGTGGAGGGTGGGCTAGAACTGAGTAGCTCCACAGAGCACAGCTGGGACCAGGAGAGAGGACCAGGATGGGCTCAGGATGAGAGGTGGGAATCAACCCCCCCAGAGCCTCCTGAGCAGAGCCTCCCTGCCCGGCCAGGGGACAGCAGAGCCTCAGGGAGGGGACGCAGGCCAAGGGAAGCATAGATAGCACAGGCCTCAGGTGGGTCCCCAGACAAGCCCTCCCCATGGAATCCCAGGGCCTTTACCTGTGATGTCTGACATGCTGCTGAAGGACCTGGGCAGAGAGAGGGTGGGAGGGGCCGGCACTGAGTGTAGTGGGCACTCAGCCCCACCCCCTGCTCCTGTCCCCGTGCTGCCCCAATGTCTGGCAACCCCGAAGCACATGCAGGCTAGACTCCTAAAGTCACAGGGCAAGAAGCTAATATTCTGACCGTGCAACTATGCCCATGTCCCTCCACCTAGGAGGCCACCCCTTGTGGTCTGTAATGCCACTCCCTCCAGGAAGCCTGCCCTGACCTCTCATGTCTTATCCCAATCCTACTTTCTACTGTCATTTGTAGCTCCAGCGTCTGCATCCCACACTAGACCATAACCTTCCCATCGCACACTCATCATGGCGGGTTCACTCATTACATCAAGCCGATGACAGGGGACACATGCCAGGAGGCAGGACATCTCCCACCCTCGGTCCTTGCACCAATCACATGGCTCAGTTTATCTGGCCCCCGTTTGCTGCTGCTGCCTGAACCTGCAGCCTTTCTTGCCTGAGATCCTTGACACCTGAGAACCTCCTCCGTGTCTCCTAGTCCTGAAAACCCAGGCTTCCCCCTGGATTAAGGCTCTTTGAGGCTTAACCTCCAGTGACTTTCATGTCAGGGTGCTCAGCAGGGACTGAGCCCACTCTGCCCGTTGACCTTGTCTTAACCCCTTGGTTACACATATGACTTCTGGAACCTGGGTTTCCATAGCTCCAGTCATTTAAGGGCAGCAAAGGGAGGTGACAGCGTGGACCTGACCCTGGCATCAAGGACTCTGGGAGGCAATAGTAGTGCCCCCCACCCCAGGCCTCTCCCTTTACCTCTTAGGGGGCGCGGGGTCCTCCTCTCGCTGCCGGCGAAGGATGGAGCCAGCGCTGGGCGGGAAGGGCAGGATGGAGAGGCGATTGATCTCCTTCTCGTTGTCCGTGGCCTCCTCCTGCAAAGTCACAGCAGGGCCTGGTCACCCCCATGGCACCCGCCCACAACTCATGGTGCCAAGTTTGTGCTCATTTCACAGATGGGAACTAGAGCCCAGAGTGGAGGGGCGGGCTCTGCGAAGTTTTGGTATGTGAATGGCTCCCCAGGTCTCCTGGTGCCTGAGCCCAAGCCCAGCACTGAGCCAGCTTCTTTGGGAGTTTCAACAAGGTACTTGGCTTTCGTGGGCCTCGATTTCCTCTCGTGGGAAATGGAATGGTCAGCAAACTGGAGAGCCCCCTGTGTGTCAGTAATAATATGACGGCCATCTGTACCCCAAACGTCTGGGCTAGGGCAGGCGTCTTACCGAGGTGTGGGGCTCCAGTCCTCCCACAACAGCCGCATCCCCAGCTGCTTCTGGGCCTCCCAGCGGGGACGGAAACTCGCTGAGGCTCCAGGTGCTGCTGAGGTTGGAGCACAGGGAATGGGAAGAGGCACAGGCCTGGAGAGGAAGGGGAGAGGGAGCGGTCAGCAGTGCTGGGCCGGGGCCAGCCACCACCATTTTCTCAATGCCTGAGTGCTGGAAACAGGGATGAGGTGGGGAAGGAGGGAGCTGGATTCCTGCCCTCATGGAGTTCACAGCCTAGTGGAGGAGACACACTATAAACAAGCAGGCAGATGAAGGAATTAAGGCTCAGCTTCCAAAAGAGCTGGGAAGGAAGGTACCTAGGGTGGGGAAGGCACTCAAAGGCCCCACCAGGCCAGGGGGCCATCAGAGTGTTTTCCAGGGAAAGTGTGGTTGGAACTGAGAACTCAAGGATAAGTAGGTGTTAAAGTTGGGGAGGATGGGCGAGGCAGATGGAACAATAAGAGCAAAGGCCCTGAGGCAGGACTGACACATTCTAGGAATTAAAAAGCTAAGGCTGGGGGGAAGGGATAGTGTGGGATCAACAATGTACACATTGCTATATTTTAAATGGATAACTAACAAGGACCTACTATACAGTATATGGAACTCTGCTCAATGTTCTGTGGCATCTTGGATGGGAGGGAAGTATGGGGGGAGAATGGATACATGTATATGTATGGCTGAGTCCCTTTGCTGTCTACCTGAAACTATCACAATATTATTAATTGGCTATATGCCAATACAAAACAAAAAGTTTAATAATTTAAAAAAAAAAAGTTGAGACTGAGAGAACCTGGCTCGAGGTGGGCAGGTAAGGGAACCACCCTGTAGGACTTCTAGGGCAAAGTAAGCCACTGAGGATATTTAAAAGTCAAAAATCACAGATTTATGCTTCTTTTGTTCTGTTTCTTCAGGTACGACACTCCTGGCAGACTGATCCTCTTTAAGCAAACCCAAGATAGGAAAGGGGCTTCCCCTGATGGCTCAGTGGGTAAAGAATTCGCCTGCAATGCAGGAGACACAGGAGATGTGGATTCAATCGCTGGGTCAGGAAGATCCCCTGGAGGAGGAAAATGGCAACCAACTCCAGCATTCTTGCTTGAAAAATCCCATGAAGAGAGGAGCCTGGTGGGCTACAGTCCAAAGGGTTGCCAAGAGTCAGATATGACTGAGCAACTAAGCACACACACAAAATAGGAAAAGCCTTTCTTTTCCTATCTTGGCAGAGATCTGAGAGCCAGTGTCTGACTTATAAGGGATCTAGGGGCTCGGCTCCACTGCTGGATGGCTATGTGATCCTGGGCAAGCTTATGACCCTTTCTGGGCCCTGTGCAATGAGGCAACTGTACTAGTCGGTCTCTGAGGAACTTCTAGGGCACACATTTTGCATTCTAAGATGCTTGCTGACCCTCAGGCAGCTGGGCTTCTCCAAGTGTAGAATAAGACAAGCTTCAAACTGTTTTTTGCGCCCCAAGTATAACCTCAGAAACCCAGAGGCCCCTAAACTCCTGTCCTGTTCCCTGATACACCAACCCCCACCCATCAAGCTGCATTTTGTCCACCCTGGCCAATAGGCGCCTCCAAGACTGGCATGTTCTTGACCTCAAATGAGGACTCCAGTCAGGACCCACATGTTTCCTCCCAGAGCCTGCATCTTCCCAGGCCCAGGTGAGGACTCCCAATGGGTCCCCCATGTCCCCACCCCCGGTTGAGGTCTCTCACCAGGTCTCACTCTGGCCGAGAGCTCCAGCTTGGACTCCTGACCCTGCTCACCTTGAGATGGGGCCCCCCCTGGACCCGCTGTAGCTGCACCTCCAGCAGGGCCTTGGCACCCTCCAGGCTGGTGAGCGCCGTCAGCAGCTCATCCCGCTCCACCTCCAGGCCTCGGACCTGCTTCCGGTACTGGTCCTTCTCAATGAGGCTCTGTGAGTATTGCAGCTGAATACGGTCTCGGCTCTGGATGGCCTGGCAAGAGTGGGCAGGGAGGGGACTGGGGCCAGGAGCCGAAGGTGACATGCTGGCTCACCTGTCCTGGCCTCTGACCTCTCAGATCAGGCCAGGGGGTGGGGTGGGGGGGTTGCTACAGGACCGGCAGCTAATGTTTATTAAGGACTGCCTGCATGCTTGTGCCCTGTGCTAAATCGGCTCATTTAATCTTCACACTAACTCTCTGAGTTAGAGAGTCTCCTTATTGTCATTTTACAGATAGGGACACCAAGCCAGCAGGGACACAGCTGCAGAGTCCAGGCTCATACCATTTCCCCAAAACAACTCAAAACTCTTCTGTGGGACACACTGTGTGGGAGGGACTTTATTCCCAGCCTCCAGGGCTCAAAACCCAGCCCAGTGCACCCAAAGAACTTTTCCACACACTGTAGACCAGGGTGCCCGAGAGCTTGATCCATGGCTGCGGGGACCTGCCACCCATTGTCTCAGAGGGAGCAGGGGTGAGAGCCTCAGGGGCTAGGAGCAGCCAGGTGAAGTGCAGATTCCTGGGCCCACCCCAGACCACCTGAACCAGTATGTCCTGGGTCAAAACTCCAAATCTGCGTTTTCACCAGGTCCCGAGGCCCACTCTCACGTGTAGACATCAACTGCTCCAGGGATTCCAGGGATTCGAACGTGGCCCTAGGACAAAACCTGCTGCCCAGCCTGCTGCATGGGGAGCTCAGACAAGGAGGGCTGGAGACCTCGGCCCACCCCTCAGGAGGTGAAAGAATGGTACCCAGAGCCTGGGAGCCAGAACTTTTGAGAATCTCTTCACCAACAAACATTTGAAAGCCTCACCCTTGATGTGGGGAGAACAAGGATTCAGATGCAAAGGCTGCCCACACCAGCTTTCATACCTGTCCCAGGAGCCCAGTGAGGCAGGTGTGTTGAGAGGGCAGGGCTGGCATACCTCAGTGCTCAGGTCCCCTGTCTGTTTCTCCTGGCCTACTTGCCCCATCCTAAACTGACGAGTATACTGTTTGTCTGTGATTCCAGTCCCACCTGCCTCTCCCCATCTTCCCCTGGATGGGAACCAGGACCGGGCACACAGCAGGTGGGGCTCACCTGGTCCCGCTCCTTCTCGATCTCCTCCAGCTGGGCCAGGACAGTGGCCATGCGGTGCTTGTACAGGTCACAGTCCTTCTGCAGCGTACGGTGCTTCAGCCGCAGGTCCTCCATCTCCTGCAGGTACTGTGGGTGTGGCAGGGCAGAGGGGGATGGGACACACCCCGGTCAGACTCCAGGGCTGGGGACTAGGGGCAGGAGCCCAGCAGGTCCAGGGAGAGGACTGAACCCTAGTAATGTGTGCCCACCTCCCCAACTGGGTGGCCTGGGCAGCTAACTGACATCCCCTCACTGGGCCTCAGCTGCCTGATCTGTAAAATGGGAACAACCCATCCTAGCCCACCTGGGCCTCCTCATTTCAACTGTAGTCTGCCCCCTTAACCCACTCTGCTTCCTCCACAGCACTCATCACCCTCCGTGACAAGAAGTGAGGGACTGTGGGTTATGCATAAGGCATCCTGTTTGTCTCCCCTGCTAGAATCTGTCCTCCCCAGGAGAAGGGACCTTTGTTTTGTTCACGGATGGACCTCAACACATATTTGAGAACAAATGAATGCATGGTTCTTGGCATGGGACCTGGCACACAGCAGATGCTTGGGGAAGGCTGGCTGAAGTAAATGGGTGATGCCCATTCCCCCCCTCCCCAGGAGCCTCCCCAGGCTGTGAGCAAAAAGGCAGGTGGGGGCAAGGCAGGGGGTGGATGGGGAACATGGACATCACCTTGTCCCGCAGCTCCTCAGCCCACTGCAGCTCCCCCTGTACAGCATGCAGCTTCTGGCACAGCTCCTGCCGGCTGTCCTGTGCCTCACGCCAGTCATGCTCCAGGATGTCCAGGAGGATGCGCTCGGAGCCTGGGGCCCCTGGCCGGCTTGCCTCCTGCGGGGGCGGGTGTCAAGAGTTCAGGGCTGCCTCAGCCCCTGGCTCTGGGCCCCTCCTGAGTGTGGGGTGAGGGGGGACACAGCCCTCATCCCCAGCCCACTAGCTCTGCCCCCTTGGCCAAGAGCCTTGGCCTCTCTGAACCCCGGCTTCCCCTTCTGCCGAGTGGGTGTGGCCCCAGCAGCTCTGCCCACCCTCCAGGGAGCATCTGGGGTACAAATGAGGTAAGTGGATGAGGGCGTACTCCGACAAGTTGGACCAGGATCTTATTCCTCAACAAGAACCAGGCCTGTTCTCTCTTGCTCTGGCCCCCACCCGCTAGCCAGGACAGAAGATGGGTAATATTTCCAAGGCCTATTTTCATCCCCCTCCTCTGGCCTGACAAGGGGTTTTCATAGGGTCTAAGCCTGGCCCAGGCAGATAGACCTTGGGCCGAAGATCCAGTCCCCAGACCCACACCCTAGCCAGGCACCCCCAACCCTATAAAATACACCAGAGTCCTAGCTTCCTCCCCCACTTCCTGTGAGGAGTAATGGCCAGGTGGCAGGCCCATGCTTTCCCTGACCTGCCACAGGACACTGAGCAAGCCCTGGGGCCACCCAGACCTCAGAGGTCTCAACTTTCCATGGTCAGACTCCTTTACAAATCCAAGGAAAACTGGGGGCCCACTCCCCAGAAAAATGTTCACACACAAAATCCGATGCACAGTTTCAAGGAGTTCAGAGGCTTCCTGAGTTCCCCCCCTTCCCCTAGCCCCAGACCCCAGACACCAACACCCAGTGCGTGCTGAGCGCCTCCACTCAGAACTTAAGAGGCCAGCCGGATCTCAGATCCCTGGATTTAGAATCCTTTTTCCAGGCCTCAGGGGGACAAGTGAGCAGGAGGGTCTGGCCTCCCCCCAGCCTATCCCCATACCTGCTGCAGGCCTTCCTGCAGCTCCTGCAGTGAGGCCACCAGCCGCTGGTTCTCAGCACGGAGCTCCAAGACCAGGTCCGCACTGTCCGGCTCTTTCTCTTTCTCCTCGGCCCCAGGGAGTGGCCCCCTGGCCCTTCGCAGCTGCGTGCACTCTTCCTCCAGCCGGCTCACCTTGAGCTTGAGCTGATCCACCTGGGGCCCAGGACACAGGTCAGCTCAGGGAGGGAGCACCGGCCAAGCCAGAGGGGAGACAGAGGTAATGCTCCTGTAGTCCGGGGTGCCTCCCCAATTCCCAGAGGGGGTCCAAGCAAGCATCCTGCCTGGACATGTCTACAAAGAAGCGACAGGCTGGACCAAGCCACCCTCCCAGGGGAATCTGCCTCAAGGACTTGTGGGTGGATGGGCCAGATCACAATACACTTGTCTGTCCCGCAGTTCTGACATTGAGCACAGGCAACTGAGCCCAGCACCAGCATAATGGATGGGAAGGAGGGCTGCACCAAGAACAGGAGGACCAAGGGGCTGGGCCCAGCTCAGCCTCTAACTCCGTGTGGCTTTGGGCAAGTCATGGCCCCTCTCTGTCCTCAGTCTCCTCATCTCCCAGGGGAATAAGGAGGAGGATAGTTTTGAGGGTCTCACCCAGCCCAAAAGCCAGGATGTCCCCCCTCAGAAAGCTTCCCCGCTCAACATACATGCACAGAACAGCTATGAGTCTGATCCTCCCTTAGAGATATTCCTACCAGAGCCTCCAAGAGGGATGGTTATGTTGTTGGTTCACTCCCAACACAAATTCCAAATCTGGGGTCCAGGTTTCAATTGTACCATTTTACCCTCCGTCATCCTGAGCAAGTCACTTACCTCCTCTGGGCCTCAGTTTCCCTATCAGTAAAATGGGCCTGTTCAATCCCCCTGCTCCTGCTCCACCACTTGCCTCCCAAAGTCATTGAAGGCATCAAACAAGACAGCAGGTGGACAGAGGCCTTTAAACTACAGAACTGCTGGGGGTGTAACAGTAGCTATTTTTACAGCTTTGAATAAAATCCTAGGACCCCCCTGCCACTGTCACCAGTTCAGTGTGGGCAGCCAGAAACTGACCAAGGGGGCTGTGTGGGTGGCTGAGTGGTGGCCATGGCAGAGATGTACAACCAGCTGGCTGGATTATGAGTGTACTCACCCCAAGTGATTTTCCAAATTCATGTGGGGTCTGAGGTGGCTAGACAGCGACACGAGGAGCAGCAGGTGGCAGGCCACAAAATGAAGTCATTGTTGGAAAAAGACACAGTGACCTCTGGGGCTACACTCAGGCATGCTGACGTCTGGTGCCCTAGGAGCGCCCTGGCCTTGCTTGGAAAGGACTCACAGCCTCCCAGCCTCCAGAGCCTGGCATGGCACTCCCCACTCCCTCCACCCCACACACGCAAGGGTCTGGAGACTGGGTCAGGCAGTTCCACGAATTAACAGCCCATTCCTCCTCCGCAGAGGACTCAGAAAGAAATTCATGACTCTCACATTCCTTTCCCCTCACAAAACCCGCTTTGTGAGCCGCCAGAGAAAGACAGCTAGTTACAAGGGCAAATGTGGTCACACCCTCTCCAGCAAACCACAGCCACACACCCCGGCCTCCTGCCTGACCTGAGGCCGGCAGGCTTCCCGGATGAGCTCAGAGGACAGGGCACCTGGGAGTCTCCACCGAACACCAGGAAATAACGGATGCATTTAATCCTGGTATACAAACTCACTTAGCACAAAATTATAGCGTTCGTTCCTTTAAGTTTATGTTGCTTAGAAATAACAGCTCATTAAATTTGCACCTTATAAAATACAGTATTAAATCACAGCCACCACACACCTGTCCAGGGGGGAAGGGACCCAAGCTGCCAGGAGAAAGCATGATCAGCTGCTCTGTTCATCTCCACCTGCAAAGCCTTTGTTAATTGGTTGTGGAAAAGCTCCAGTAAATTAAGGCAAATGTACAGTAGCTACATTGAAAGAAAAGCTTATCTATTAATTGAATTTCATCCCTTACCCTCCACCAGCTAAACCGGGAAGAAGCAGCTGTTCTCTGCCCACTGGCAGATTTCTTTACCCCTAGGGCCATCCTGGACCTTCCCCAGTGGCTCAGCGGTAAAGAATCCACTTGCAGTGCAGGAGACACAGGAGACGCGGGTTTGATCCCTGGGTCAGGAAGATCCCCTTGAGAAGGGAAATGGCAACCCACTCCAACATTCTTGCCTGGAAAATTCCATGGACAGAGGAGCCTGGCAGGCTACAGTCCATGGGGTCGCAAAAGAGTTGGACACAAATGAGTGACTAAGCACACGCATCCTATGTGCACCTAGAGCTGAAATGCTGACACACAGAGAACCTCCAACATCTCTCCTTCATCCCTCTACCCAACCCCAGGAGACTCCAGACAGGTACACACACACACACTCAGGGCACCCCCCCACCCCAGTCACATGCACATATCCACCACTTCAGTAGACCCAACTTAAAATCACATCCAACCCAAAGGTGAGACAAACTGTGCTGGCCACAGCCCCTCCCAACACCCAGGGACCAGTGCCCATCACACTGTCCTCTCTGAGCAGGCTCTCCCCACCAGGCTTCTCCCCCACGTCACCACACTCCCAGCAGTGCCCAGAATAGAGTCAGAAATTCTCCATCTTGGAACTCTGGGAAAGTACTCCAACCAACCTGTCTGTGCCTCAGTTTCTTCATTCATAAATGGGGATAATAACAGAGCTCTGCCTGAACCCCATGCCAGTGGAGTTCCCAGGAAATTACAGGAGTTGATGGACATCAAGCCCGGATGACCATGCCTACTACACAGGAGGTACTATATTGCTATGATGTCACTGCATCGTGACCTCCCGCTTCAAGGATGAGGAACCTGAGGCCCAAGTGGGCCTGGCAGCCTGGGCCTATGAACCTGTGGCCTCAACAACCCCCAGTCGGGACTCCTTTCCCCAGATGTCCACCCCTACCCCCAGTGGCACCCACAGTCGCAGGCTCCAGAACACCAGTGCTCTCACACTTGCAGGCTCATCGTGGACATGTGACCAATTGTCCACGGCCACCTCTCACCCCCTGGGGTGCCCCAGCCACAGCTGAGGCTCATGGAGTCAGGTGGCTTCAGATCCCACCATCAAAATCCCCCAGTGGAACCTTGTGCAGTACTGCCAAGGACAGCCTACTGTGTGCCACGTGTGTGCTCAGTCACTTCACTCATAGCCCACCAGGTTCCTCTGTCCATGGGGTTCTCCAGGCAAGAATACTGGAGTGGGTTGTCATTTCCTCCTTCAGGGGATCTTCCCCATCCAGGGATCAAACCCTGCATCTCTTGCCTTGGCCGCAGGCACTGTCAAATCCTTGAGACAACTCTCTGCAGCAGTAAAATCCCAGCTTTATCCCCATGTGAAGACCCAATAAGACACCAAGAAAGAGGAGGCTCAGTTTCTCAGCCTGTAAGAGGCATGGCCTCATTCGCTTATAGAGAGAACTGGGTGAGATTTCATCTGGATGGGAGCGAGAGGAACAGCATCATGAGGCAGAGGCCAGCAGGGGTACCAGGCAGACCTGGATCACATCCAGGCTGTGCCACCTGCCGCTCTGTGACCTTGAGCAAGTCCCTTTAAATCTACACCTGTGTCTGTACTTCAAAACGAGAACGTGGAGCACAGTGTCTTTGTGAGATTACATGATGTGATGTGCGTAACCAACACGGCATAGAGTCATACTTAATAATATCAATAACAATGGCTAACCATAATCCAGGTTCTGAGCACTAACCCTGCACCAGGCACTGTACATGTCTTAAATTCTGTGTCTTAAATCCGAGGAATCCTTCTACCTCAAGGTCTCTCTGCCTCAGCACTTGCGGACCTTTTGGACTGGACAATTCTTGGTTGTGGAGCTGTCCTGGGCTCCAAGGATGTCTAGCAGTATCCCCGGCCTCTACTCACTAGACTGCAGTAACACACTCCTGGTTTTGATGATCAAAAGTGTTCCCAGACATGGCCAAAAGTTGCTAGGGACAGGGGGAGCAAAATCACCCCCAGTTGAGAACCACAGTCATAACTCAATGAAATAAGCACTATCAATATCCCCATGTTACAGATGAGAAAACTGAGGCACAGGGTGGGGAAGGGACTTGCCCATGGTCCAGTAGCCAGCAGATGGTGGCTCTGGGACACCAGCCAGCTACCATATTACCGTCATTTTTTGCAAACCTGCCCCTTCCCCATGGCACACCCCACCCCAACCTCCCCAGGGCCTACCGCCAGCTGCAAGTCCCGGCTGCGCAGCACGGCTGAGTTCTTCTCCTCGCTGAGCTGTGCCAGGCGCATGGCGATCATGTAGTTCTCATCCTTAAGCCGCAGAAGCTCCAGGCTCCCCGCCTCCCAGTCCTCCCGCAGCCGCTGGCAGCGCTCCTGAGCCTGCTGTTGCTCCCGAAGCCGCTGCTCCAGCCCTGCCCGCTCCTCCTCCAGCACCCGGCCCCGGGCCTGCAGCTGCTGCTCCCGCTGCAGCTGGCTCTTGCGAGCCTCCCGCAGCCGCCGCACCTCTGTCATCAGGAACTGGGTCAGGCCCTCAGGCCCCTCCTCATCTGCCAAGGACAGGGCAGGGAAGTCAGGTCAGGCAAATAAAATCCAGCAAGATGGCAGACTACACAGAAAAACCCAAACCAGAAAAACACTAGAAGGAAATATTGGAACCCATTTTTACAGTGTGGGGACAGGGAAATGCTTCCTAAACAAGGCAAAAATCAAAAAACTATAAGAGATGTCTGAATGATGACAGATGTAAGAAGCAAAGTTAAAAGACAAGTAACAGAGTGGGAGAAAATACAACAAATGACACAGAGCCACACTATATAAAGAGCTCCTACAAACCCAAAAGCAAACAACAAAATAAAAATATGGCCAGAAACTATCAAATTGCAAATTCCCAAACAAAAAATGACTGTTAAACATTGCAAAGGGCTTCCCTGGTAGGTCAGCTAGTAAAGCATCCACCTGCAACGCAGAAGACCCCGATTCAATTCCTGGGTCGGGAAGATCCCCTGGAAAAGGGATAGGCTACCCATTCCAGTATTCATGGGCTTCCCTGGTGGCTCAGACAGTAAAGAATCCACCTGCAGTGCAGGAGACCTGGGTTTTATCCCTGGGTTGGGAAGATCCCCTGGAGAAGGGAATGGCAACCTACTCTAGTATTCTTGCCTGGAGAATCCCCATGGACAGAGGAGCCTGGCGGGCTACAGTCCATGGGATCACAAAGAGTTAGATACAACTGAGCATGTATGCATGCAGATATGCAATGAGGAACATATTTTCCTATGTTTGTGCTGTGCTGTGCTTAGTCGCTTAGTTGTGTCCCATTCTTTGTGACCCCATGGACTGTAGTCCACCAAGTTCCTCTGTCCATGGAATTTTCCAGGCAAGAATACTAGAGTGGGTTGTCATTTCCTACTCCAGGGGATCTTCCCAACCCAGGGATTGAACCTGTGTCTCTTGAATTTCCTCCACTGGCAGGTGGATTCTTTACCACTGTGCCATCTGGGAGCCCCCTCCAACTCACTAGCAATAATAATAATACTAGTAGTACCACTAACATTTGACTTTACTCTTTGGTCTACATACGTATATTAATTTATGTAATCTTCACAACACTTAAGGTAGGTACTATTTATTGCACCCATTTTAAAGACAGAAAAACCCAGGCACAGAAATGTCAAGCCATTTGCCCAAGGCTAACTAAGTTGCTGAGTAAGCTGAGTACATCTCTCAACAAAGTGCAAACTTATAACAACAACATATTATTTATCACATATCTAACCATAAAAAAAATATTTTTAAATGATCCCCAGGATGAATGAGGGTACAATAAAAAGGGTGCTCATATACTGCTGGAGGGATCCATGTTGTGTCTGTGTTAGTTGCTCAGTCGTGTCCGACTTTTGGCGAGCTCATGGACTGTATGTAGCCCACCAGGTTCCTCTGTCCATGGGATTCTCCAGGCAAGAATACTGAAGGTGGGTTGCCATTCCCATCTCTAGGGGATCTTCCCAACACCGGGATGGAACCCAGGTCTGCTGCACTGCAGGCAGATTCTTTACAGACTGAGCCACCAGGGAAGCTACACATTCTCTAAGAAATATGACTTCTCAGAACTTCTCCTGAGACACACATCTGCACAAAGATGCACCTAGAAGGATGTTCCCAGCACTGTAATATTTGCAAATAACACATCAATAGAGGATGTGTTAAATGACTATGGCACATCACTAACAAACACGATGCAGTCATTAAAAACAAGCATAACGGAATCACACTGGTGGTGGTGGAGGAGTGAATCACAAAAATCAGTTGTTCCAAGAAAAAATGAAATACAGAACAAGACATGTAAGATGATCCCCTGTGTATGTGTGTGTGTGTATAATTGCCAAACTGTTACCAGCAGAGCAGAGTTGAAAGAAGAAGTAAAGATCTTTGCTGTTTATTCTCGTCTCATGGCATGTTTGAATTTTTTGCAGAAGAAACTGCAAACTGGTACATGTCGGCCACATACGTGTCTGCGAACAATTTCAGGTGGAAAGAGCCACGTTAAGTGTGTGGGCTCTGAATTTAAACTCTAACTGCATTACAAACCCAGCCCCACACTCAGCTTGCTGGGAGGCTTTGGGCAGACAGTTTCAGTTGTCTCTGTGCCTCAGTTTCCCTGCCTGTTCAATGGCCACAATGGGAGTGCCCCCCTCACAGGGAGGGGGTAAGGAATCTGCACTGGCACCCACTGCAGACCCACTCACCGAGGATCATGGAGCAGCGCTGGGCAGGCTCTCGGCCAGTGAGCAGTGTGAAGTGCTCAGGGTAGTAGAACTCCAGGGCTTCCAGAAAGGCCTCATAGCCCCTCTTCCCGCGGCAGCGCAAGATGTCCATCAGGCGCCCTGGAGAATGGGGGGTGGGTGTCCAAGGGTCAAGGTGAGGGCTGCCCCCAGTGCCTAGCTGCTTTCTCCCGTCTGCTCCCTGCCCCCCACCCCGACTACTCCAAGGGCCCACATTCCCCAGATCTCTGAACCAGTGACACATACAGGGGCCTGACTCAACACATCAGAGGAGATAGCCTGTCTGCTGCAGCCAGGAGAATCAGGGGCCACTCCCCCCCCCACCACCAGTGGCAACTGTGTTTCAACAGCTCCCCAAGCCCCTGCCTGCTCTCCACACAGATAAGGGGCCAGCAAACGGAGCCTGCCTTTACAACGGCACAGAAAAGCCCCCTCCATCCTCAAAGGCAAACCAAAATATCTATCTCGTTCACCAGTGCCTGAAATTCCACCATCAGACCCTCATGGCTTCGCCAGCTCCGTTCAGGCACAACCTACGGGAGAAGGCACCCTCAAAAAACTGGGATGGGAAATTAAAGAAAAATAACTCTCCGAAAAGTATGTGACACACAGAAGGCGGGGGACAGGGAGAAACTATGAAAGCAAAGGACACAGGAACGAGGCCAAGTCCACCAGCTGTGACCGGGAGGTCCCAAGCCCGGCCTGAACCGCAACTACAGCCAACCTCTTACTCTAAGGTGGGCCGAGGAGGCGGCAGAGAAATCCAGGCGCGGTGTAGACACCGCGGACACGCTAAAGGAGGCAGGATGGCGGGCACACCAACCATCCCACCCTACCGATGTGGAGACTGAGGTCCGGGGGATCAGAGCTCTTGGCCGGTCGGCCCCAAGAAGGCCCCAGGGAAAGTCGGCCCCGCCCGCTCAGTGCCGACCCCTCGCCCCCCACGGCTCACCGGTACGGTTGACACGGCACGGGAAGCGGTAGGTGCTCAGCACCTCCTCCTCGTCCTGCTCGTCGATGACCCGGCATTGGCGCAGATACGGCGTGAGCTTGGCCGGGTTGAGGGTGCGCGTCAGCCGGTGCCGGACGCCCTCGATCCGCTCCCACAACGCGTCCTCCTCCGCCTCGGACCCGGAGCCGGCCCCAGCCTCCTCCTCGGCCTCCCCAGCCTCGGCTCCGCCCGGCATGGCCGCGTCCTCGGGGTCTGCGGGCCAGAGGCGCGCGACGGTCAGCGCGGGCGCCGGCGGCGGGGTGCGCCGACCGATCCCAGCTCCGGGCGTCGTCCGCAGGACCCCTCGTATCCCCTCGGCTTTCCCCCGGCTTCCCGCGCCCCATCCGCCCCGAGGATTCCCGGGCCCCGAGACCCCGGGACTCACCTCGCACGCCAGAGCCGCCTCGCACTCCCAGGTCGGCGCTCGGGCGGCGGCTCCGCCGGCGCAGGGGGGCGGGGTCGGCGGCGCCCCCGGCCCCGCCCCCGCCCCCGGCCCCGCCACCTCCCGGGCTGCCCGGACCTCCCCACATAGCCGCCCGGGTCCGGGCCAAGCGTCCGGACGGCCAGCCACCCGCACGTCCGCCCGCAAGCCCGGCTCCCTGCCGTCCGGCCGCCGCGCGCCTCCCCCCGCTTCCTGTTTCCCGCCGGCTCTCCCGGCCCTGGCTCGGCGGGGTCCAGGCGGCCCGCCCACACCTGCCCGGCCTCGGGGCGGGGCGGCGCCGGCGGGACACGCACTCTCACACCCTCCCGCGCGCCGCCACACACCTTCTCCCGTGCGCACAGGGCACTGGGCACACGGCGTCAGCTCCCCCGGCCCAGCGCGCGTCCCCCGCGCCCAGTCCGCCCCTTGCACCTGGCACCTGGTGCTGACTTCGGCTCGCAGCGCGGCCACAGGGCATACCGGTCACACCGGCACACGGCACATTAGCAAACCGTGTGCTCGGAGTTCAAACGTCCCACACAGCCTACACATTACACCAGCCCCGTGCAGATGCCACACACCCGGTGCAATTCCATCTGCTCATCTCAGGAAATGACCATGCAGTGTGGAGCCGGGCCACCCCCGCCCCCAGGGTCTCTCCCTGGGCCTGAGCACTTGTGGCTCGGCTCAGCTGGGAGAGCACTGCTCCAGAGCAGGAGATCCGGATCCCAGTCCAGCCTCCGACCTACCCTTGTTTCCGTGTCCCCAAATAAATTGCCAGTTCTGGCACCTCCTCTCAAGCTAGAGGGCCGCCCCTGGGTGGGCAGCAAAAGACGGGAGTTATGGCTGTCTTCTCAGAGATCAGAGTCGGAACTCTCAGGGCACCGATGCCACGTCCCTCCTACATAGTCTCACTGGAGAACATGAAGACCGGAGACCCATTTCACAAAGGGTGTTCCTCTAGATGCTAGACCCAGAGACACTTGAGAGTGGTGCTGTAGTCCAAGCAAGGAATCTACACTCCCTAACCCCCTTGGGAAACTGGTAGTCACTTACCACCATAAAGTGAACACCCACATCAGCTGGCATGGCGATACCATCTCTCCATGGGTTGGATACTGCCAGTGGGGCCTGCTGAAAGTGAGGAGCAGAGGGACAGGAAGCTGTGAGCTCCCCAAACTCCTTCCATGCCATATGAATTTAATGCCATGTGCATTTGTGCTGTTTATCCAAAGAAATAAAAGTTTTCAATAAATGAAGGCCAAGAAACTTGGTCAAGAAACTGGCTTACCTTTATATACCCTAGTGTTGTTTCCCAAACTTAATTAACCATTTTTTTGTTTTTTTGTTTGTTTTGGAGATAACCAGTTTTCACCGGGGGTAAATGCTTTGGAAGTACTGGATTCTAGCGCAAATTCCTCAGTTCACAGAGGAGGAAGCAGAGTCCCAATAGGGCAAGGAACTTGACCAAATTTACACAGTGAGGAAGCAATGGCACCAGGGCCAGGCTCTGGGCCCAGGCACACACCAGGCCTTCCCCCCAGTGGCCCCAGGTGCCCTTGGCTTCCTGTCATCCTCCCACTAGCAACCCTGTTCATTGTGAATACTTTTTAACTTGACCAGGAGAATGGGATGAAAGTCTTAGAAAATGCTTCTGTGGTTAATTATTTCCTCATTAAGAAGCCTAAGCAGGGCCTGGCGATAAGACATAGAAACCAAGGGGCCTGCAGGTAAGTGGACAAAGAAGTGACCAGCAGGAGGTCGCTGGATGCCTAGCAGTCCCAGAGAGGCTGTTGTTGCTGTGGGCACCACAGTCATACTCACATACAGTTACACACACTCATCTACACACACACAGTGGGCCTCCAGCCGAATGGGAGACAAGAAGGCACACAGCTACCCTCCCCACAAGGCAAAGCCCCCTCATTCATCTGTCCCTGGGCATACCCAGCACTGGGAGTGGAAGTGTGCAATTCAACATCACCTCCTCTTAAGTCCTCAGTGGGTTTGCTACATTCATTTCCCTACAGTCACACCAGGAAGGCAGGAACTGCAGTAGGGAGACAGAGGGTCTAGACCTCTCATTAGGGACCCTGGGTCTTAACCCAGGATCAGTCATGAGTGCTGTTCTTCTGAGCCTCAATTTTCTTGTCTGCAGAAGGCAGGTGGTGAGTAATTCCAGCCACACCTAGAGAGCAAGACTGTTTAGGAGCAGAGAAAGTGCCCTATGGGCCTACATTTGACTTTAATTATGTCTCCTTGAGCAAATTCCTTTCCCTCTCAGTTTCTACATCTATACAGCGGGCACAATGGTTCCCCCTATGCAAGGACTGTCTCTTAGCTACAGTTCCTTCATTTGTGAAATGGGCACTGGCCAATCAGTCCTCTTCCGGCTTCCTAGCAAAGCGTGTCCCCATGTTGCAAACCAATCCAATGTCCCACCACCTCTGACCCTGCTGGTGGTCCAAGCTGCTAACTGCCCACTCATGGGGCACTGGACTCTAGTCTTATCTGCAGCCAGAGTGATCACTTTAAAAACAGTTGATACCCTCCAGAGGTTTTCCCACCAAACTGGAATAGAATGTAAATTGCTCCTAGACCCCGCCAGCTGCCCCACCCCATCTCTTCTGTCTGCCTCCCTCACTCACTAGCCTCATTCTGTTCCTGGAACTGGTAAGCTCTTCTCACGTCAGGGCTTCCGTTCAGCCTGTTCCCTCTGCCTGAAATGCTTGTCCCTCAGCTCCTCGTGCAGAGGGCTCCTTCTAGTTATTCAAGTCTTGGATCAAAGGTCACCTCCCTTGGCACAGGAGCACACAGGCACACAGGCAGAGCTCACCCTGCACAGCTCCTATATACCCCCTCAAGACACTCTACTTGTTTTCTCCATCAGACGTCTTCCCACTCCTGAGTGACTTTACCTGTTTGTTGCCTGCTTCTGCTCCAAGAACAGAAATGTCTTGGTCAGCAGGAGTGCACTGGAAAGTTCCAAGAACAGTGAAGATGAGAAGTGGAGAAGGACAGGAGAGGAGATCAGAGAAGGCAGGGAGTGGGGGAAAGATACAGGACAGAAGGCCATTCAGGTGACTGTCAAGACGTTCCCTTTTATCAGTAGTAATTCAGTGGGCCTTTGAACAACATGAGTTTGAACTGGCACAGGTTCATGTATATGCAGATTTTCTTCAGTAAGTATGTACTACAGTAGTATATCATTCTTTGTTGGTTGAATCCAAGAATGCAGAACCTAGGATATGGAGGGCTGGCTATAAGGTTCTAAGCAGATTTTCAACAGCAGAGGGGTAGGTGCCCCTAACCCCCACGTTGTTCAAAGATCAGCTGTATTAGATTATTATTGTCTCTCTCAAATCAGCCTCAAAGCCCACAGAAGCGAGCATTCACTTTTTCGTTCACTCCTTCAGGAAGGGCCCCAGCCCCGCATCTTCTCCATTCCTCTTAGGCAGCCTCTGATTGCATTCCAGGAATTGGAGCCTTGATTTCTCTTGCCAGCGAGACAGGAAATGTGTGTGTGTGTGTGTGGTGGACCCGGGCTCCCCACCCCAGCCCCCAGACTGATCTCACCTTGTCTGGCCATCTCTTCACCAAATGCAGGGCCTGGGTTGCATCAATGTGTATGTGGCAGCACTCAGCAGGGGACCTGGCACACGGTAAGTGTTCAGTAGGAGACTGATGAATGGACCTGGCAACAGGAAGAATTCCTTTTGATGGGCTTCAAGACACAAGAGCCAGACTGCCCTGGGGTTCAATCCCAGTATAGCACATGCTTGTGATTCTAGGCAAGTCACAATCTAACTTTTCTCTACCCTTCATCTGAGGGTCCTTAATGCACATGCTCAATTGAATTCATCTAACAATGTCTCTTCCTCTCTCACTGCCCAGGATCCCCCTAGGGTCAGTCTGTGCAGAAGGCCAGAGGGGCCCTGCTTCCCCGAGACCTATTTCAGGGAGGAGGGGAAGGAAGGAGGAGGCTGGGGAGTCTTTTGTGACCAATCACAGGAATCTGAGCCAGTATTTAAAACTATCACCTTTCATTAGCTGTAAAGAAAAAAGAAGGAAATCCTACCATTTGCAACAACATGGATGATGGACCTGAGGGCATTACATCAAGTGAAATAAGTCAGACAAAGACAAGTACTGTGCAATTTCTGTTGTATGTGGAAACCAAAATAACCGAATTCATGGAAACAGAACAGACTGGTGGTTACCAAGGGTGGGGGCTGGGGGCAGGGAAAAATGGGTAAAGGGAGTCAAAATGTACAAACTTTCAGTTAGAAAGATAAATAAGCGCTGGGGATGAAATATACAACAGGGTGATTATAGCTAACAATACTCTTTTGTATATTTGAAAGTTGCTACCAGAGTAGATCTTTGAAGTCCTCTTTGGAAGAAAAAAACAATTTGCAGCAATGGGAGGTGATGGATGTGAACTAAACTTATTGTGGCAATCCTTTCACAGTTTATACATGTATCAAATCATTGTGTGCACACCTTCAACTAATGCAGTGTTGTGTATCAATTAAATCTGAAGGAACTTTCAGCTACTGTGAGGCTGGGGGAGATCCCGCGCAGAAGGACATCAGATCTCACCGTCCTCCCAGCCTTTCACCCCTCCCTCAATAAAATGGCTTAATTCCTTCCCCCTCCCCCCAAATTATATCTGAATGAAACTGAATAGAAATTGGGGGAACTGAGGGCCAAGGCTTTGGTAGCCTGAGTGAGCCTGGGTTCCAGAAGACAGAGACAGCAGGGCACCCTGAGGCAGAATGGCCGCAGGGAATGGCTGTCAGGAGCCATGCTCTAGCATCACATTATTGAGCTGGAGACTCCAGAGGGACCAGAAGGAGAAGAGGTAGCCATGACCCTACCTGCTCTTGGCAGCAGCGGAGTAGAAAGGCAACTCACAATTGTCCCCATTCAGGTCAGTTACAGAAGTCTGTGCGTGCCTGACCTTCACCTGTCCAGGGCTGGGAGCTGGGCTGGGCTGAAGGGTCCTGTTCAGGGGTCCAGGGCTGGGCAAAGACAGAAAAACGCAGCCAGAAATTGAATATGAGCTTCTCCTACTCCCACCCCTACCCTCAACCATGGCTGTATCACCCAGCCACACCACAGGTCCCCTCTGCCTCAGTTTGCTCCTCTGCATCACAGAGAAATTGGGAGGGAGATGTCCACTCCAGCAAGTCACTGACCACCCTCCTGAGAGAAGATGGAGACCCCAAGGGGGATGCAGGACACAGCCAAGGCTGCCATGGGAACACAGCCATCTGCCAGCTCTTCGGGGAGTGTATCCCAGAGGAGACAGCCACTCAGGAACGTTGCCTGGGGGCCCTGAATTCCAGAGACAGGCCCGCTGAACCGCCTGGGCTGAGTCAGGAGGAAAGGGCGGGCCAGGGGACCCGCCAGCTCTGAGTCACTGGGGCCCCACTGACTTGTGTGCCTTCCTCTGCGAGCTGCTGGAACCAAATGAGGGATCGTGCAGACCTGGGTTCAAATTCTAGCCAGGCCACTCCAGTGAGGTCGTGACCCAGGACAGTGGAGACAATAAGGGCTGTGTGTTGTTACATGAATGAGTGTGTAACAGGCTTGACACAAAGCTGGCACTCAACAGCAACAATACCAAATAGTTTTGAGTGCTTATTATATACAGGACATCTATGTATTAAACAGTTTCCAGAATTAGCTCCTAACTAACAAACAGCTAGACATGTGGAGTCACATGGACGATGTTGTTGGTGCTGTGCTCAATGTGGGGCGGGGAGGTCTGCCCCCAGAGTTGCTCCTTCTCTCCTCCACCCCATGCCCCCAGGCCCACCTGCACACACTGTTCCCTGCCCAGTCTCTGTCTCCAGTCTCTGTTTTGTGCCCTGGGCCAAGCACTTTAGATTAAGTTGCTCCCAAAGGTAAGAAGAACAAGTGTTCTGCCCTGGGGGCATCAAAACCTAAAGCTGGGGAAGAGACAAGAGAGGGCAGGGCTGTCCAGGCAGAAGGAACCGCCAGTGCAAAGACTCAACGGCAGGAAATCTCAGGTTCTGTTCCCAAATTGTCCTCATTCCCCTCACTTGCTGGGACTTGCACCATTTCGAGCCATCAGTCCTGCTCACCGTGGTCCCCATGACTCAGACCCCACCCTAGAGGAGGAGGTGAGATGTGGGGGCGGTCCTACCAGGAAGGCTGGTGAATAATCATCCACTGGCCTTCAGGGCTCACAGAGAGAGCTCAGACCCCTGCTGAACTCGGCCAACTCACGTAAGCCCAGTGGGCGGGGCCTCTTACTCCAAGACCCTGCCCAGGGGGCGGGGCCTCTTACTCCCTAGAACAGGCCAGGAAACCCAGGCTCAGGTAAGGCCAAAGGCTGAGCTTCCCGCCCCAGCCAGGAACCTGTTGACTTCTCATGGGAGAGTGAGCAACCTCAGTGTGGACGAGAAAACCAGGTTTAACTCCTACTCGGCCTCTCATTTGTTACTGTACTTTGGGGAGCCGGAACCTCCTTTCTTGGCCTCATTTTCCAACTCCCCTGCAGTAAATGTAGCCTGATGAAATGAACCTGCAGCGTGGCACAGGCTCTGGAGCCTGCATTTAAACCCCTCTTAGTGCGTCAGTCTCCTTATCTGTAAAATGGGGAGAATAGTACCTATCAGATAGGGCTGTTTTGAGGATGAAGATTTCAGCATGCTTGTTGTTTGCCAAGACATACTGAGTGCTTTCCATAGATTAATCCCTTTAATCCTCAGGGCAGACCTGGGAAGTAGCCAAGATTATTACCCCCATTTTATGGATGAGAACACTGAGGCTCCAGTTAAGTACCTCGCCCCAGGGCACCCAGCTGGGAAGTGGGAGCTCTGGAATTTGAACTCAGACACAGCCTGGTGCACAGATAGTTCCCATATACTCTCTGCCTCTGTACAGGCATAGCCCCCCTCATGATCACCATCCTCCACCATCAGCTTGCAATGTGCTAAGTCACTTCACTCATGTTCGGCTCTTTGTGTCCCCATGGACTGTAGACCACCAGGCTCCTGTCCATGGGATTCTCCAGGCAAGAATACTAGAGTGGGTTGCCATTTCCTCCTCCAGGGGATCTTCCTGATCCAGGGATCGAACCCGCGTCTCTTATGTCTGTCTTCTGCATTGGTAAGTAGGTGGATTCTTTACTGCAAGAGCCACTTGGGAAGCTCACCATCAGCCTGCTTATAAACAAACAGGAAGGCTTCCTGGAGGAGGCAGGGCAGAAGCTGGGTCTGGAACAGGGGAGAAGATTCCTGCACCACAGGCAGGAGAACGCCTTTGCGCAATAAGGAACTGAGTGTACCCAGATGTGCCTGGATGAGTGGCAGAGAGAGGGCCTGGAAAAGCCCTGGGGAGTAAAGTTACCAGATGTTCCAGTTACCTAATGGTGCATGTCAGTCCACCCCAAAAGACAGCCTACAACAAAAGACAGGCACCATTTTTATAGCTCAAGAATCTGCACTCAGGCTTCTCGTCTTTGCTCATGTGACATCAGTGGGGATCAAAAAGCAGCTAGAGGCTGGACAGCTGGGGCTCCTCAGGCACCTCACTCTATCTCTCAGCAGGCTCACCACATGGTCTCTAAGTATCACGGCCTCGGGGTGGCCAGCTTCCAACGTGGCATGTCCAAAGAGAGCCTGAGGAATCCATTGCCCTTTATGACCTGGCCTTGGAAGTCAGCCAGTGTCACTGCTGTCACACTCTATTGGTCAAAACAGTCACAGGCTCGCCCAGATTGAGGGTGCCAGGGGTGGGGCGGGGCCTGAATGGCACCTTTTGATGGAAGAGTGGCAGATTTCTGGCAGAGCCTGTGTGGGGTGACAAATACTATGCTAGACATTTTTAAAAATCTATTGTCACAGGAGATGACTGGGGCTGGAGCAAGGTATCAGCCATGGAGCCTGCTCTGCCTGTTCATGGCAGACTCAGTCTCCAAGTCCTGGGTCAAGTGACTATATGCCTCAAAACGTTTTTTAAAGCTTTTTAAAAATGTTTGCTTAGGTATGAAACACAGTAAGGTGCACAGATCTTAAGTGGGCTCTTAAAAGACTTTGACCTATGTCTCCACTCGAGTGATCACCACCTAGATCAAGACACTGACCATTTCCATTGCCCAATCAAGAGGTGTCTACTCATGCTTGCTTCAGCAGCACATATACTAAAAAACTGGAACAGTATAAAGAAGATTAACATGACCCCTCCGCAAGGATGACACGCAAATTCGTGAAGTATTCCATACTTTTGGAAAAGAGAAGAATAGAGTATATTAATGTATAAACAGCTTCCAGTTGGTGCTAGTGGTAAAGAACCCACCTGCCAATTCAGGAGATATAACAGACATAGGTTTGATCCCTGGGTCAGGAAGATGCCCTGGAGAAGGAAATGGCAACCCACTCTAGTATTCTTGCCTGGAGAATCCCATGGACAGAGGAGCTTGGTGGGCTGCAGTCCATGGGGTCGCAAGAGTCAGACAAGACTTAGCGACTAAACAATAACAACAACGTATATGTATGAAGTCTAGAAAACTGATATTGATTAATCTATTTGCAGCATAGGAATAGAGATTCAGATAGAGAGAACAGACTTGTGGGCACAGCTGGGGAAGGAAAAGGTGGGATGAACCGAGAGAATAGCACTGAAACATATACATTGCCGTAGGTAAAATAGATAACCATATGTAAAATAGATAACCCGTGGGAATTTGCTGTATGACACAGGGAGCTCAACCCAGTGCTCTAAGGGGTGGGATGGGGTAGGAGGAAGGTTGAGAGGGAGGGGACATATGTATACCTATGGCTGATTCATGTTGTTGTATGGCAGAAAACAGCACAATGTTGTAAAGCAATTATCCTCCAATTAAAAATAAAAAAATAACGTAAAAAAGAGGCAACTACTCTTCTGTCCTCTGTCACCACAGATTAGTTTCATCTATTTTTGTTCTGCATAGAAATGGAACCATCCAGCTCGTGCTCCTTTGTCTCTGGAATCTTTCGTTCACCACATTCACCACATGGAAGTGAGGTTCTTCCACATAGATACATATATGTGTAGTTCAGTTCAGTTCCATTGCTCAGGCGTCTCCAACTGTTTGCGACCCTGTGGACTGCAGCACGCCAGGCTTCCCTGTCCATCACCAACTCCCAGATCTTGCTCAAACTCATGTCCATCGAGTCAGTGATGCCATCCAACCATCTCATCCTCTGTCATCCCCTTCTCCTCCTGCCTTCAATCTTTCCCAGCATCAGGGTCTTTTCCAATGAGCCAGTTCTTTGCATCAGGTGGCCAAAGTATTGGAGCTTCAACTTCAGCATCAGTCCTTCCAATGAATATTCAGGACTGATTTCCTTTAGGATGGACTGGCTTGATCTCCTTGTGGCCCAAGGTACTCTCAAAAGTCTTCTCCAACACCACAGTTGGAGTGGTTGTAGTAGGTACATATAGTTGTAGTAGGTGATAGGTACAACACCATATTTGTAGTAGGTACTTATTTTTGTAGACTGTTGTGTATTTGTAGATTATCCTGTCTCGTCACTGAATAGCATTCTGTTTTGTAAATATACTGTATAATGAGCAGCTTGGTAGTTCCTGTTTGAGAGCTATTACAGATACCGCTGCTATGAATATTCATATGCCCTTCCAGTAAACATGTTTATGCACCTCTGTTGGATTTGCCGCCAAGAGTCGGCTTGCTTGGTCATGGGGTTGGCATATGTACAATCTCAGTAGATCTGCCAAGCAGTCCTGCCACGTGCTTGACCATTTTCCACTCCAACTGGTGGTTTGTGAGAAGCCCACATGCTTCCCAACACTTGATGCAGGCAATCTCATTTTACTCAGTCTGTGGGAGGTGAAGTGGAAACCAGTTTTCTGAATGAAATCTCAGTACAAGTCATCGTTTCCAAGACAGATCAAAGGTGAAATGTAGTGAAAGCCAATACTATGTACAAGAGGGAGTCTACTGAAATATCTTGCTATTGTTTTAGTTGGTTTTGCTTTATTTTATATGTTTATATTTTAGAGGTAATTACATATTGTTAAATTTAAACTTAAAGCATATATGTGCCCTTGAAAAAAAACTACAAAGCCCTTCCTGCTAGAGTGCAAGCAGCTAAGAGGCAACGCTAAGTAAAGGAACTTGGGATTTGCCTGGTGGTCCAGGGGTTAAGATTTTGTGCTCTAAATGCCAGGGACAAGGGTTCAATCCCTGGTAGGGGAACTGAGATCCCACATGCTGCACAGTGCAGCCAAAGAAATAAATTTTAAAAAATAAATAAAGGAACTCAGAAATGGAGTAGCTGAGGTGAACATGGAATCCACTTTGGTAGTGGATTATAATTAACCAAGTGAAGAGGAATTCCCTGGTGGTCCAGTGGCTAAGACTCTGTGCTCCCAATGCAGGGGACCAGGGGTTTGATCCCTGGTTAAGGAACTAGATCCCACATATTGCAACTAAGAGTTTGTATGCCACAACTAAAGATCCCACATGCTGCAACGAAGACCCAGTGCAGCCAAATAATTAATTAAAAAAAAGAAAAAGAGTACGTGGTTTAAAAAAATGCAAGCAAAACTTAATGGAACTAATAGGAGGAAGAGATGTCTATAATCATGGTAGGAGACTTTAACACACATCTTTCAACAATTTGTGTGAATTTAGCAAAACTAGAAATAGGGTCAAAATCAACTATATTTCTCTCCACTGACCACAAAAATAAAACATTTTAAAACTGAAAGTGTTGAAGTCCTAAAAGATAACATAAGAGAAAATTTAGATGATCTTGAATTCAGTGATAACTTTTTTGATAAAACATCAAAGATGTAAGTGATGAAATCATTGACAAGCTGGACTTCATTAAAATTGAAAACTTGTAAAAGACACCATTAAGAGAATGAGAAGACAAGCCAAGAGCTGGGAGAAAATATGCTAAAAGACATATTTGATAAAGGACTGTTACCCAAAATATGCAAAACTCTTAAAATACAAAAAATAAGAAGATGAACAACATAAGTGAAAAAAAAAGTAGCAAAATATCTGAACAGACACCTCCAGGAAAGATGTACAGATGGCAAACAAGCATATGAAAAGGCACTCAACATCATGTGTTAGTAGGGGTTTGCAGATTGAAACAACAATGAAACACTACTATGCATCTACTGCTGCTGCTGCTAAGTCGCTTTAGTCGTGTCCGACTCTGTGCGACCCCATAGACGGCAGCCCACCAGGCTCCTCCGTCCCTGGGATTCTCCAGGCAAGAACACTGGAGTGGGTTGCCATTTCCTTCTCCAGTGCATGAAAGGGAAAAGTGAAAGTGAAGTTGCTCAGTCGTGTCTGACTCTTAGCGACCCCATGGACTGCAGCCTACCAGGCTGCCCCGTCCATGGGATTTTCCAGGCAAGAGTACTGGAGTGGGGTGCCATTGCCTTCTCTGATGCATCTACTAAAATGGCCAAAATCCAAAACGCTGAAAACACCAAATGCTGGTGAGGATGTGGAGCAAAAAGAACTTTCTCTCTTGGCTGGTGGGAATGCAAAAGGGCACAGTCACTTTGGGAGATGGTTTTTTATAAGACAGTTTCTTATAAATGAAACATTCTCTTATACCATATGATTCAGCAATCTTTTACGTCTTAATATTTACCCAAAAGTGTTGAAAACTTATGTGCACACAAATATTTGCACCTGGATGTTTATGGCAGCTTTATTCATAGCTGGCAAAATTCAGAAGCAACCAAGAAGTCCTTCAGTAGATGAACAGTTAGATAATTGAGGTGCATCCAGACAAGGGAATATTATTCAGTGCCAAAAAGAAACGAGCTCTCAAGCCATGAAAAGACACGGAGGAAAGTTAAATGCATATAACTAAGTGAAAGAAACCAATCTGGAAAGTCTACATACTGTGGGATTCCAACTATATGACATTCTAGAAAAGGCAAGACTACGGGGATAGCAAAATGATTAGTGGTTGGGGGAAGGAAGGATGGTAGATGGAGCACAGAGGATTTCTAGGGCAGTGAGATTATTCTATGTGGCACTATAATGATGGATGGATGTCATTATGCATTTGTCAAAACCCATAGAATGTACAACACCGAGAGTGAAACTTTATGTAAACTATAGACTTTGGGTGATGATGTATCATAGTTTCATTGATTAAAACAATGGGATGTTGATAGTGGGGGAAGCTATGCATGTGAAGGCAAGGAATAGATGAGAATTCTCAGTACTTTTCTCTCAATTTTTCTGTGAACCTAAAATTGCTGGAAAATAATAAAATTCTATTTTTAAAAAATGAAGCCATCTATAACAGCATCAAAAATATCAACTTCCTAGGAAGAAATCAAACAAAAGGTGTGCAAGACCGCTACACTGAAAAAGACAAAATATTATTATGTGTTAGTCATTAGGAAAATGAAATAAAGACCACAGTGAGGTCCCATTTCACACCCAGTAGGATGACTATAATCAAAATGACAAACAGTAACAAGTGTTGGCCAGGATGTGGAGAGATTAGAACCCTGTCACATTACTGGTAGGATCGTAAAATGGTGCAGCTGCTTTGGAAAACAGTTTAGCAGCTCTTCAAAAAGTTAAACATAGAGGTGCCCTATGACTCAGCAATTTCACTCCTAGATATACAATACCCAAGAGAATTGAAAATATATGCCACACAACAATATATACATGATGTTCACAGCAGTTTTACTCATATTAATAATAGCCCCAAAGTGGAAATAACCCAAATATCCATCAACTGATGGATGGATGAACAAACAATATATATCTAGACAATGGAATATTCAGTTCAGTCGCTCAGTCGTATCCGACTCTTTGCAATCCCATGGACTGCAGCACGCCAGGCTTCCCTCTCCATCACCAACTCCTGGACCTTGCTCAACTCATGTCCATCGTGTCGGTGATGCAATCTAACCATCTCATCCTTTGTTGTCCCCTTCTCCTCCTGCCTCCAATCTTTCCCAGCATTGGAATCTTTTCAAATGAGTCAGTTCTTTGCATCAGGTGGCCAAAGTATTGGACTTTCGGCTTCAGTGTCAGTCCTTCCAATGAATATTCAGGACTGATTTCCTTTAGAACTGACTGGTTTGATCTCCTTGCAGTCCAAGGGATTCTCAAGAGTCTTCTCCAACACCACAGTTCAAAAGCATCAATTCTTCCACACTCAGATTTCTTTATAGTCCAACTCTCACATCCATACATGACTACTGGAAAAACCATAGCTTTGACTAGACAGACCTTTGTTGGCAAAGTAATGTCTCTGCTTTTTAATATGCCATCTAGGTTGGTCATAGCTTTCCTTTGAAGGAGCAACCATCTTTTAATTTCATGACTGCAGTCACCATCTGCAGTGATTTTGGAGCCCAAAGAAATAAACTCTGTCACTCTTTCCATTGTTTCCCCATCTATTTGCCATGAAGTGATGGAACGAGATGCCATGATCTTGGTTTTCTGAATGTTGAGTTTTAAGCCAACTTTTTCACTTTCCTCTTTCACTTTCATCAAAAGGCTCTTTAGTTCTTCTTCACTTTCTGCCATAAGGGTGGTGCCATCTACATGTCTGAGGTTATTGGTATTTCTCCCAGCAATCTTGATTCCAGCTTGTGCTTCATCCAGTCCAGCATTTTGTATGAGGTACTCTGCATATAAGTTAAATAAGCAAGGTGACTTGCTTATTTAATAAGCAAAGGAGCCTTGGTGTACTCCTTTCCCAATTTGGAGCCAGTTTGTTGTTCCATGTCTGGTTCTAATTGTTGCTTCTTGACCTGCATACAGATTTCTCAGGAGGCAGGTAAGATCGTCTGGTATTCTCATCTCTTTAAGAATTTTCCACAGTTCATTGTGATCCACACAGTCAAAGGCTTTGGTATAGTCAATAAAGCAGAAATAGATGTTTTTCTGGAACTCTCTTGCCTTTCGATGATCCAACGGATGTTGACACTGTGATCTCTGGTTCCTCTGCCTTTTCTAAATCCAGCTTGAACATCTGGAAGTTCACGGTTCACATACTGTTGAAGCCTGGCTTGGAGAATTTTGAGCATTACTTTGCTAGCGTGTGAGATGAGTACAGTTGTGCAGTAGTTTGAATATTCTTTGGCATTGCCTTTGGTATTGCCTATATAATGGAATATTATTCAGCCATAAAAGAGAGAAAGTGCTGATACATCCTTCAGCGTGAATGAACTTGAAAAACATGATGCTAAGTGAAAAAGCTAAACACAAAAGGCCACATTTTTTATGATTCCACTTCTATATATTTAAAGTCCAGAACAGGCACATCCATAGAGACAAAAAGAAATTAGTGGTTGCCGAGTTGGGGGAAGGGGCGTGTAGAGAATGACTGCCAATGGAGATGGAGTTTCTTTGGGGAGTGATAAAAAATATTCTGGAATTAGATAGTGGTGATGATTGTACAATTTTGTAAACATACTTTTTAAAAAATCAACTGAATCGTACACATTTTTCATTTGCCACGCCACTCGGCTCATGGGATCCTAGTTCCCCAACCAGGGACTTGAACCCGAGCCCTCAGCAGTTAAAATGCAGGATCCCAACCACTGGACCAACAGGGAATTCCTTGTACACTTTTTTTGGCAGCACTAGGTCTTTGTTACAGTGTGTGGACTCTTTGTTGCCTGTGGGATCTTTATTCCCTGACCAGGGATTGAACCCGCGTCCTTTGCATCAGAAGGCAGATTCTTAGCCACACAGAGAAATCCCACCCTGTCTACTTTAAATGAATGAATTGTATGGTATGTGAATTATATCTCAATTTTTTATTTTTTAATAACATCATTATTTGAAATTAAATATGATCTAAAGAAACCGAGAGCAATATCATTTTCATGGACTAGAAGCCTCAGTATTATAAATATATCAATTCTTCTCAAATTAATTGCAAGATTCAACACAATCCCAATTCAAAAATCCCAGAGTTTTTCCCCTGAAATTAACAAGTTGATTCTAAAATGTATATGGAGATGCAAAGGAAAGGCCATTGACATAAAACAATAAAATAAAGAAAACCACAGAACTTACTGTACCAGACATCAAGAACTACTGTAGGAACAAGAATTTAAACAGTGTGGCGTTGGTACAAGAGCAGACAAACAGACTACCGGTCTAGAAACAAACCCACACGTATGGCACATATGACACAGCAGTGCAATGGGAGAAGGATGATCTTTTCAGGAAATGGTGCTGGGTCAACTAGATAGAATATTGTGAGGGAAATGCATCTTGATCCCTCTAATGGCTTCCTGTAGCTGCTGTAAAAAAATTACCAGAAACTTGTGGCTTAAAACCATAGAACTTTATACCTTCACAGTCCTAGAGGTCAGAAGTTCACAATCAGTATCACTGGGCCAAAATCAAGGTGTTAGCAGAGCCAACACCTTGGAGGCTGTCAGAGAGAATGTTATTTGCCTCTTCCCATCTCTGGAGCAGCGTGCACTGCTTGGTTCACGGCTATATCAATCTAGTCACAAGGCGAGCAACTTCCAATTTATCTCTGTCTGCTCCATCTTCATAGGGGCTTCCGTGTGTGTCTGTGTGTGTGTGAAATCTCCCTCTGCTTTCCTCTTACAAGAATGCATGTGGTTGTATTTAGGACCCAACTAGATAATCCAGGATAATCTTTCTCACTCAAGACCTTTAACTTAATCACTCTGCAGACACTTTGTTATAGAAGGTAACAGTTCCAGGAATTAGGAGGTATGCAAAATAGGGAGACCATTTTTTCAGCCTAATGTAACCCCTACCTCACACCATAAACAGAAATAAATTCCGAACCTAAATGTGAAAGTGTAAAATAATAAAGACTTAGAAGAAAGCATTAAGAGAACATCTTAATGACCTTGAAAGAGGCAGGGTTTTCTTAAACAATAAACAAAGGAGCTAATAATTTTTTAATGGACTATATCAGAATTAAGAACTCTCCTTTAACAAAAAATACATTTTGAAGAATTAAAAGATGACCCACAAAATGGGAGAGGATGTTTGTAATGAACATATACAGCAAAAAAACTTCTGCTTCAAATATACATAGAACTCCTACAAACCAATACAAAAACACCCAACATGAAAAGACATGCTAATAGCAAAATAAATCAACTATATGCCAACAAAACTTTTTAAAAAGAAAAATAGGCAAAAGACTTGAATAGATCGAAGTAGATACCCAAATGGCCAATAAATACATTAAAAGGTGTTCAACTTCATTAGTAATCAGAGAAATGCAAAGTAAAACTACAATGCTATAGCACTATACATAGGCTAAAATGAAAAAGGCAAAAATATCAAGGGTGAGTGAAGATATGGAGTAATCAGAACTGGTGGGAACTTCAACTGCTACCCTCACTTTGGAAAACCTTTTGGCAGCTTCTGCTAATACAGAACGTGTGTGGGAGCATGCTTCAGTCGCTCAGTCGTGTCCAACTCTTTGCCATCCCATGGACTGTAGCCCATCAGGCTCCTCTGTTCATCGGATTTTTTTCCAAGCAAGAATACTGGAGTGGGTTACCATTTCCTCCTCCAGGGAATCTTCCTGACCCAGGGATCAAACTCAGGTTCAAGTCTCTGGAATGGGTATCTATTCCCTTCTCCAGGGGATCTTCCCGAACCTGCATCTGCAGGTGGATTCTTTTACCACTGAGACACCTGAGAAGCCAAAACAGACCACATGTAGACCTTTGACCTAGAAATTCTGCCTATAGGTATAGATCCAACACATTCACCAAAAAGACACATACTAAGCTAGAATAGTCATAGCACACTGTTTGTAATGGGCAAAACCTGGGAACTATCCAAATGTCCATTAATAGTAAAATGGGTGAAATAAAGTGTGGTGTAGTCACACAGTGGGGCATTACAAGTCATGAGGATAAATAACGTACAACCACAGGCAACAATGTGACTGAATCCCACAAACAAAATGTTGAGTGAAAGGAGCTGCCTACAAAAGAGGACAAGATGCCATTTACATGGAGAACAAAGATATCAAAATCTCAGAGGTCAGGACAGTTAGTAAGTACCATTTGCAGAGAGTTGGAAGTGGCACTGAGGAGACTCATGGGGAGCTGATTGTGTTCATGTGTTTTGTGTGTGTGTGTTCATGTATTTATCTGGGTGCTGGCTGCCTTTTGTGTTCACCCTGTATACATTTATGATATAGATATAGATATCTGGTGGTTCAGATGGTAAAAAATCTGCCTGCAACGTGGGAGACCCTGGTTTGATCCCTGGGTCAGGAAGATCCCCTGGAGAAGGGAATGGATACCATTCCAGTATTCTTACCTGGTGAATTACAGTCCATGGGGTGGCAAAGAGTCGGACATGACTGAATGACTCACTCACACACACACACAATCATATGCATGAAATGTAAAAGTGTCATTAAGTGACAAAAGCAAATGTAGAATGTTGATTGCGTGCCACTTTTTTTTAAATGGGAGTGTGTGAATATACATGCAAGGGCGTGTATATGTGTATGTATACATACCTATATATAATCATATGCAGGGGTCATTCCTGGAAGAATGTGGAAGAAACAGCTCAGCTTATTGCCTTTCAGAGGGGACTGGAAGCCTGCATAAAGTTTCTAACCCAGTAAGTATGTTTTTTAAGTTATTAATTAGTTCACACACATGCAAATGTTTAGAGAAAAACAATAAACACCTAATTGCTTTGTTTTGTTTTTTAAGACCAATGTTTGGAAAGTATGGAGAAGCAATGAGGTCTACAGACCATTTCAGTGAAAGACTAAATTCTGGGTTCTTCGGGTTTCTCTACAAGGGGCTACCTGGGGGGGCTCGTGTGCATCCCTGACCCTCTTTCATGTGGGCAAACGTAGACCCTGAAAAGCCTTGCAGCCGCCAGGGTGGACAGGTCCCGTCCCCAGCCCGGTGCACTAGTCTAGCTTGTGCGGTGCGGCTTTGGAGTCAGACGGGAGTGGAAGTTTTGAGACCTTAACAAATCACAGCCTCTCTGAGCCGGGGTCTCCTGACCTGGGGGCTATGTCCCCCACTTCACATTGAGGCCAGCAGAACTCATGTGTGCGGAGCTGGGGAACAGCCGCAACTGTATGGCCGCACCGCTCCACTTGTCCGCAGGGAAAGGACCGGGCTGGAGCCTCGGGCTGCAGCGCTCGAAATGAACACAAGGTGGCGCTCACCTCCCACAGGTTTAGCCGGGTCCCCGCCTCTGAGGGCGTTGGCTGCTGGAAGAAGGGAGGCGGGCAGGAGGCTACTTCTGCACACGTGTCCGTACACTTCAGGGCCCAGGGGATGAAAGGGTGAACAGTGGGGCGTCCTGCCTGATCCAGGAGGCACGACTGCAGGGACCGGGAGCCCCGAAGGAGGGGAAAGAGGAAAGACTCTCCATCTGGGAGGAAGCACTGGGATTAGAGTTTAGGACCTTGTGGTGTGTTGAATGGTAACCCCCACTCCCCAAAAGATAGGTTCACCTGGAACCTGTGGGTGACTTTATTTGGAAAAAGAGTCCTTGCAGATGTAATTCAGATAAGGGTCTTGAGGTGAGATTATCCTGGATTATCCAGGTGGGCCCTGAATCCAATCACAAGCGTCCTCATAAGAAGAGATTCTGACACAGAGAAGGCCATGTGGGAACAGATGCAGAGTTTGAACTCTTGCAGCCACAAGTAGGGAACACCTGGAGCCACCCGAAGCTGGAAGCCTTGTGAGCACAGCCTTACCCACACTGCGGTGAGAGACCAAATCACTACTATTTTAAAGCAGAATGCCTTAAGGTACCCAGGCTGTGGTCATTTGTTTCAACAGCCACGAGAAGCTAACAGAGATGTTGAAATTCTCTTCCCACTGCTCTGTCTGCTGATCTTCCCCCAACCCCAGTGGCCTACAGATGATACCCAAGGCCCCCCAGCTCCTGAATCCCACTCTTTCCTCCCCAAACCCACTGCTTTCACACCTTCTGCTTTTGGTTCCATCTGTCTGGGCAGCCCTTCCCTCATGGGTCTCTGGACAACTCCTATACATCCTTCAAAGCCTTTCCTAAATGCCCTCTCCTAAGTATATTAGTATATTCCGAATCAGTGTCTCCCAACACACCTGGACTCCTACATTCCCTCCAGCCCACAGTGTGGTGTCTCTTCACTCCCTTGTATTGTTGATGTTGTGCATGTTACTTGCTCAGTGGTGTCTGACTCTTTGCGACCCCGTAGACTCTAGCCCATCAGGCTCCTCTGTCCTTGGGATTTCCCAGGCAAGAATACGGGAGTGGCTTTTCATTTCCTTCTCCAGGGGATCTTCCCAACCCAGGGATCGAACCTGCCGCATTGCAGGCAGATTCCTTACCTTCTGAGCCACCAAGGAAGACTGATGATGTTAAATGTCATGGAAAAAACCAAGTAAACTTTCTGGCCAAACCAATGTCATCATGTCAGTTCAGCTATGTGTCCCCCTGACACTGGTCCTCATCTCCAGGTTTTTCCATCCCCACAGCTACTCCTTCAGGCCTCCACATGTCTCACCAACACCCTGGTACCACCTCCTCACTGGTCTCCCTGCCCCAGTCTGGCCTTCCAGCGCATCACCACTCTGTAGCCTTGGTACTCAGGTCTGCCATGTCACTCCTCTGCTCAAAAACCGTTTGTAGCTCCCCACTGCCCTAAGGAAGGTGTCCACAGGAAAGGACACTACTTCCAGTGATCCTTCCTCCCTCTCACTCCACCCAACCGATGTCCATCACACCCTTGTGCAGCACACTCCTGGGCCTTTGCATAGACAGGGTCCTTCACCGGAAAGCCCTCTCCGTGTCTGCCAGGCACGCTGTGACCCATGTGCTGACCACACACCAGGGGCTGTTCTAAGTACTTTACATGAGTGAAATCCTTTAACTCTTACAACAGCCCAAGGAGAATGCTCCATCACTGTGTCCAGTTCATAGCTGGAAAAACTGAGGCCCAGATGGGAGAGGAACCATTCAGAAGTAGCAGAAGGATCTGATTGCAGCCCTCACTGTCATTTTCCTGGTGTGGGCCTCAGAACCGCCAATATCTCACCCCGCTCCCCTATGCATGCCACAACCACCCAACCCCAGATTAATGGCTCTCTCCTCTGTGGATTCTGAATTTGGTAAACCCATGCCTCACTGCACTGTGCAGGAATTAGCCGATCATACAGTAATCTCCATAGCAGGAAGCTTCTGGATAACTTCACTTTATTTCTCTGGGTCTGTGGTAACTGGGGCAGTGTATGGGGTTCAGTAAACTAGAATGAATGAGTGAATGGTTTCCAGGGATGTCAGGTCCTGAAGCTTTCTCAGTCTCGTCAAAGAAAATAATACATTATGCAAATTTTCTGAGGCCAAACCTCTTCCTTCTCCTCTCCCCTGCTCCCTCCTCCTGCCCCGCTCCCCAGTTTCTGGGAGGGCACTGGACCCTCCAGAAAATGCCCCAGGCTCTCTAGTGGTGCGTTTCCTGATTACTGATGAAACCAAGGCTTAAAGCTGATGAATCATGAGCCACCGCCAGCCAGGGCATGTTGGAGTGCCAAGCGGGAAGGGAGAAGCCAGACTCCCCACCAGCCTCTCTTCCCACCACTGTGTGGCCTCCCCCAGACTCTGGAGTCCTGGTGACACTAGCTGGAAAAGGACTACCCCTGGGGACTTCCCTGGTGGTCCAGTGGTTAAGACTCTGCTCTGCCAATGCAGGGGGCATGGGTTCAATCCCTGGTCAGGGAACTAAGATCCCATGTGCCATGTGATGCTGCCAAAAGATAAAAAAAGAAGAAAGAAAAGGACTAGCCCTGGAGGTAGGCGACTTGAGCAACTCCTAGACTGTCCCCAATCCTCCCACACCCATCCTTGGCCACTCCCAGATCCAAAAGAACCCACAGCCTAACAGTTCACAACCCGTGTCCCCATCCTTGATCTTCTAACTTGTTGATGATACCTAGGGAGGTGCTGCACCCCCATTTAGAGATAGGAAAACCAGTTCTGGGAGAGAGAACTATCCAGAGGAAGTAAGCAGGGCACAGGAAGTTGAATTCCATTTTTCTGTTTCCCAAGGTGGTCTGAAGCAGGACTGGCCATTTCTTGATTCAAAGGTCACACCCTCAGAGCAGGGGTTTCCAGCTTCAGGGATCTAATTCCTGATGATCTGAGGTGGAGCTGATATAATAATCATAGAAATAAAGTGTACAATAAATGTAATGTGCTTGAATCATCCCCAAACCATCCCCATTCTTACCCCGTCTGTGGAAAAACTATCTTCCACAAAACCAGTCCCTAGTGCCGAAAAGGTTAGGGACTGCTATCTTAGAGGACAAAGGAGCAAAAAATATGACCCCCCCAGCTCTGACCCAAGACACCTGGAGGAATCATATCAAACAGCCCAGGGACTGGAGAGAGGTGGGGAAACTACAATCCAATGGTTAAGGACTTATGTCCAGGTTCAAGTCCCAATCTGACTCCTAACAAGTCACAGAGTTCCTGCGACCTTGGACAAGGTCCTAGTTTTCGTAGGCCTCAGTTTCCCCATCAGTAAGATGGGAGCAATCCTGAGTACCTACACATCACAGGATTGCTGTGAGGATTGTCTGAGTTAACGCAGAAAGGGTTTAGAATAGGTGCTGCTGCTGCTGCTGCTAAGTTGCTTCAGTCGTATCCGACTCTGTGTGACCACATAGATGGCAGCCCACCAGGCTCCTCTGTCTACAGGATCCTCTAGGCAAGAATACTGGAGTGGGTTGCCATTTCCTTCTCTGTAGAAGAGGTGAGGCATATTCAATAAACAGCACAATTTTTTTAAAGCGTGTTTTGAAGGAATTGTCTCCCTGAGGAGGAAGCATTTGGAGTGAATTCTTGTCATCAGAGAAGAATGTTCCCCACACCTGCCTGATAGAAGGTCCAGGCCTGGGGCCTCCTTACAAGTCCCACAGCTTGTCTCACCCCAGACCTGGCAAGTCAGAGACTAGGCATGGGAAACAGCTGTTTTTAATAAGAGCCCCTGGGGGTGGCTTGGATCGTGCAAGTCTGGGAATCCCAGGGGCTGAGTACCATGTCTTTTTCTGTAGACTCTTCTGGTAAAACACTTGCCACCCACCTGTCGTCATATCCTTGGGGGAAAACCAACTTTCTCTTTTTCCCAATTAGTAATAATATTTAGCTGGTCAAAAAGACTCATGAGGGACTTCCCTGGTGGCTCAGTGGTAAAGAATCCACCTTCCAATGCAGGGGAATTGGGTTCAATCCCTGGGTGAGGAACTAAGATCCCATGTGCTGCAGAGCAACTCAGCCCGCACCTGGCAACTACTGAGCCCGCATGCTGCAACTAAGACCTGAAGTAGCCAAATAAATAAATAAATTTTTTTTAAAAAGATTCACTCGTGCCAGGTCCTATGTGGGGCTTCCTAGGTGGTGCTAGTGGTAAAGAACCCACCAGCCAATGAAACAGACATAAGAGATGTGGGTTTGATCCCTGGGTCAGGAAGATCCCCTGGAGAAGGAAATGACAACCCACTCCAGTATTCTTGCAGGGAAAATCCCATGGACAGAGGAGCCTGGTGGGCTACAGTCCATGAGGTCACAGAGTCGGACACAACTGAAGTGACTTAGCACACAGCACACACAGGACCAGGTGCTGTGCTGTGTGTGATGCTATCATGTCCAACTCTTTGCGACCTCATGGATTGTAGCCCACCAGGCTCCTCTGTCCATGGGATTCTCCAGGCAAGAATACTGGGGCAAGGTGCCATTTCCTCCCCCAAGGGATCTTCTTGACCCAGGGTTCAAGTCTCCTGCATTGGCAGGTGGGTTCTTTACCACTGGCGCCACCTGAGTGCTATGCTAAATTAATTCCATTCATCAACAGCCATCTGATGCAGGTCCTCTCTTTAACCCCATTTTATAGAGCCCAAAACTGAGGCCAGGGAAGTTAATAACTGGCCCAAGGTCACCACTGTGGGGAAGTGCCTAGATGCTCTGGCTCAGAACAGGTCTATCAGGAACTGGAAAGTCTTCCGTCTTTTTCCTGTCTTCCACTTCCTGGCCTGGGGCAAAAGAGGGCACTCCAGAGCCACAGAAAGTCTAGGCTTTGAGGCCCTGAAGACTGATCTCATCTCCCACTCCACCCATAATCTCCCCTGGCTCACTCATCTGCACCTTGTTCCAGGTCCATCATGTTGCTAGAATTTCTCTGGAAATGTCATGCCTTTGATCAAGCTGTTTCCAAGGTCAGGCACATCCTTCCTAATTTTAGGTTTCTGTGTAGAGAGGGTAGCCTCCTCCAGGAAGCCCTCCCTGACTGCCTTCTCTGGGATAGCTGGCTCCTGGGGCCCCCACCGCCCACTAGGGGATGACTGCCTCGAGCACTAAGGACGTTGTATCCTATAGGTCTGTCTCCAGGTTCTCTGAGCAAGAGAGTGAGATGTTGGAGAGGTGAGATAGAGAACAGGTGTCACTGATCTTCTTCTGGGTTAGGTGAGGGAAGAGGACAAGGTTAGGGCTTCCTCTGCCCAGCCTCTTCACTGGACATGACCCTCAGGCCCTCGATCAGTACTTCCTGTTGGGCAACCACAGGCTGGGACTGCCTGGAGGTGAGGAGGGCAGGGGCTATTTGCTTCCCCTGGGACACTTTGGCCGGCCTCACCTCTGTCTGCCCCCACTCCAGCTCTTCAGACCTGGGCTTTGAACAGAGGGTGATACTTCTTGAAGGTGTGAAGTGACATCTTGGTACCATTTTCTCTGGCTGGTCCCAAGGCCCCTGGGGGCCCTGCCCCGTCAAATATGGTGCATACAAGATGAGGCTGATGGAGTTACCGGCCCATCACCCCCACCCAGAAATGGGGGACTGAGGCCTCCAGAGCCTGGTCCAGACAGAGCTGAAGCCTTGTGACCCCACTGGGGCAGGATAAGACCTAGCCTCCTCCTTCCCCACTCTTTCAGGCCTTTCCACCGGCAAAGCAGGGGAGGGCTTTGGAGATGGGGAGGAGAATGAGGCAGGGCATGCAGATTGGGAGGAGGGCTGGGTCCTGGAGCCAGTGATGGTTCCTGCGGACACTAGACACTCTACTCCCACATTTCCGGCTATTCCGAAGACTGAGTCCTCCTTCCTTCTGGCCTTCCCCAGCAGGATAGGGGAGGGCAGTACCGGGGCCTGAGCTGGTTGCTTGGGGGCCCCTGCAGGGAGAGACTGAGGTCTAGACTACAGGGGGTGCCCGAGACACCTGTCCAAGGCACCTCCCTGGGGGCCCTTCTGATTCTCATAAACAGGAAGTCCGTCCCCCTGAAAGGTTGTTGCTGAACCACGGAACATGGGATTCTTGGCCTCCGGAGGAGAAGAATTCAATCCAGGGCCAGAGACGAGGCTTGATCACTCAGAGCTTTTGTGTAATAAAGTTTTATTAAATTAAAAAAGAGATAGAGAAAGCTTTTGACACAGACATCAGAAGCGGGCAGAAAGAGTGCCCCCCTGCTAGTCTTTACCCAGATGTTACATAGCTACTAGCAGTCCCCTAATTAAAGAAAGTAAATGTCTCAAAACTCAGAGAATGGCATCAGGCCCCTCACCCACAACACGCATTGAGATAACATTGGCACCAGATGAGTCATCCCGGGCCATAAAACGATTGACATGAATCTTGAAGAAAGGCAGATTTCCAAACAAAGATATGGTTTCATTAACATAGGTTAGGAAAACAATGTATGAGTATAACATACTGGTTTGTCAAGTCGGTTCTGAGCCTTTAGGCGGAATCAACTTGAAGACAGAGTCTAGGGTAAATACATAATACATTAACATAGTTTAAGACAAACATTTCTTAAGAAAAATGTATTGGTTAGCTCAAGGTTTGAGAAAAGTTAGCTCAAGGTTTGAGAAAAGTTAAGTTCAGGTGAAACCAGGTGTTATTATGGCAACACAGAATTTTAAGAGAAACCTCTTTTTAAATTTGTATAGAGAAGGGGAAAAAAATACAACACTAGTTTGTTTCCTCCTGCCGCTTAAGAGAGAGATAAAAAATGTGAAACGTGCAGCCTATTTCCTCTGTTTGGAGACCCCTGGTCTTCCTGCCTGTTACCCTCTCACCCCCACTCCACCTCCCTGTTAACAGGCCCCTGTGTATGCAGACACTGGACTCTGGAGGCCCAGCAGCCCTTGGCCTCTCAGGCTGCTTCCTATTAACGTGGCCAGAGGAGAGAGAGGCAGACGGAAATGGCCTGAGATAAGGGAGAGGCCTGGGAGAGTGTGAGCCCAAGAGGAGAAAAGCCCAGAGAGGCTGAAAGGAAGAAGGCCAGAAAAGGCCTGAGACATAGTAGGTGCTCAATAAATAATCCGGCTTGAGGTCAGAGATGGAGGAAAGGGTTGCTCTGGGGAGAGCAGCACAACTGGGAGAAAGAGAGGCTGGAGGTTCCCAGCCCAGGGTCCCTGAGTCTTGGCACATAGTAGGTGCTCAATAAATATCTGAGATGATGTTTAGGATAGGCGAGGAGGGAGTGTCCTTGGGAGGGCAGCACTTTTGGGAGGCAGGGAATAGGGGGCTCCCCTGGCCTGGTTGCTCCCTGTAGGTGGACAGCCCCCGAGAATCGACATCCCATTGTCCCTGTCTGGCCCCCACCCTGCCCTGTGGCCGGCTGGACCAGGCCACTGTCTCAAGCCTCTTTATTTCCACCCCAGACCAAAGGAGCAGTGCCAGCTACAGATCCGCCTGCAGCCTGGGCTTGGGGCTCTGCAGCAATCACTTCGGGGAGTGGCAGCATCTGCTGGATCGCAGTTTGGGGAGCCCTCATTCACATTTGGAGGCCAGAAATCACTGATGACTGTGACATTTCTTGTTATTAATATGGAAGGAGATGTTTTCATTTCACAATTACCGTGTGCACAGTGTCCTCAAGAGCTAAAGGTGAGTCCTCACTTACCTACATTTTTTCGTAAATATGAAGAATGGAACTCCAGAATAGGTGACCTTCTAACTATTGTATTGGGGGCTTAGACACTCAAGTCTAAAAGGTAAGGCTGTTTGTTTGGTTAAGGTTACTGAGGCAGGACATAGTCTCTCCAAGCAGGTTCCATGATCTTACAATGGGGATAAAAGCGCATGATGTCAGTACAAAAATCATGAGTAAAATATCGGCAAACGGAGTCCATACTACGTTAAAAAATATAGCACGACCAAGAGGGATTTAATAGAGGAATTCAACCGTGGTTCAGTGTTGGGAATTCTATCACTCTAAAGGCCAGCATCTTAACAGGGAAACACCAAAGGCCTTCTACCAAGATTAAGAAGAGGCACTGGTAAAGAATACCAAGTATCTCCACTATGATTTGTGCATTTTTTTTTTAATTAAATAAATTTATTTATTTTAGTTGGGGGTGCATTTGTTTTTAAATTAAAAAAAATTTTTGACTACACTGGGTCTTCAGTGAGCCACGAAGCCTCTTCCTTTTGGGGTGTGGGCTTTCTCTGGTTGTGGTACTCCAGTTTAGCTGCTCCTTGGAATGTGGGGTCTTGGTTCGCTGCCCAGGGGTTGAACCTGCATCCCCTGCATTGGAAGGTGGACTCTTAACCACTGGACTACCAGGGAAGTCCCCCTCCATGACTATTTAAATGGTACTGAAGTGTTAGCTAATAAAATTAGATCCGGGACAGTAATTAGAAGAAGAATTGGAAATGAAGAATTAAAACTATCTCTATTTGTAGATAATTTGATGGTACATTTGGAAAATTCTATGTAAGAAGACTAGTTAGGATATCTGTAAGGGAGCTGGATATTGAGTTAACTTCCAAGAATTAACAGCCTTCATTTTACAAAAGCAACAAACAGCTAAGGATATAGTAGAAGAGAAAGCCTCCATTTAAAACAACAGCAGAAATAGAAATTCTTAGAAATAACAAGAAATATTTAGAAGCCTTTAAGAAAAAAACTTAAAACTCAGAACCAAGAATGGACTTGAACAAATGCAAACTCATTCCTTAGTACTGGATAGTATCTCAACAAAATGGACATATCACTTTCCCTAAGTTAATTGGTAAATTTAAGGCAACCCAGTAAAAAACACATAATCAATAAAGCAGAAGTATATGTTTTTCTGGAATTTTCTTGCTTTTTCCATGATCCAGTGGTTGTTGGCAATTTGATCTCTGGTTCGTCTGCCTTTTCTAAATCCAGCTTGAAAATCTGGAAGTTTACGGTTCATGTACTGTTGAAGTCTGGCTTGGAGAATTTTCAGCATTACTTTGCTAACATGTGAGATGAGTGCAATTGTGCGGTAGCTTGAACATTCCTTGGCATTGCCCTTCTTTAGGACTGGAATGAAAACTGACCTTTTCCAGTCCTGGGGCCACTGCTGAGTTTTCCAAATTTGCTGGCATATCGAGCGCAGCACTTTCACAGCATCAGCTTTCAGGATTTGAAATAGCTCAACTGGGATTCCCTCACCTCCACTAGCTTTGTTCGTAGTGATGCTTCCTAAGGCCCACTTGACTTCACATTCCAGGATGTTTGGCTCTAGGTGAGTGATCACACCATCGTGATCATCTGGGTTGTGAAGATCTTTTTTATACAGTTCTTCTGTGTATTCTTGCCACCTCTTCTTAATATCTTCTGCTTCTGTTAGGTCCATACCATTTCTGTCATTATTATGCCCATCTTTGCATGAAATGTTCCCTTGGTATCTATAATTTTCTTGAAGAGATCTCTAGTCTTTCCCATTCTGTTGTTTTCCTCTATTTCTTTGCATTGATCACTAGGAAGGCTTTCTTATCTCTCCTTGCTATTCTTTGGAACTCTGGATTCAAATGGGTATATCTTTCCTTTTCTCCTTTGCCTTTTGCTTCTCTCCTTTTCTCAGCTATTTGTAAGTCCTCCTCAGACAACCCTTTTGCTTTTTTGCATTTCTTTTTCTTGGGGATGGTTTTGATCATTGCCTCCTGTATAATGTCACGAACCTCCGTCCATAGTTCTTCAGGGACTCTGTCCATCAGATCTAATCCTGTGAATCTATTTCTCACTTCCACTGTATAATCGTAAGAAGGGTCTTTGACGTTGACTGTGTAGATTACAACAAACTGTGGAAAATTCTTAAAGAGATGGGAATACCAAACCATCTGGCCTGCCTCCTGAGGAATCTGTATACAGGTCAAGAAGCAACAGTTAGAACTGGACGTGGAACAACAGACTGGCTCCAAATTGGGAAAGGAGTACACCAAGGCTGTATATTGTCACCCTGCTTATTTAACTTAATGCAGAGTACATCATGAGAAACGCTGGGCTGGAGGAAGCACAAGCTGGAATCAAGATTGCTAGGAGAAATATCAATAACCTCAGATACACAGATGACACTACCCTTGTGGCAGAAATTGAAGAGGAACTCTTGATGAAAGTGAAAGAGGAGAGTGAAAAAGCTGACTTAAAACTCAGCATTCAAAAACTAAGGTCATGGCATCCGGTCCCATCACTCCATGGCAAATAGATGGTGAAACAATGGAAACAGTGACAGACTTTATTTTCTTGGGCTCTAAAATCACCACAGATGGTCACTGCAGCCATGAAATTAAAAGACCTTTGCTCCTTGGAAGAAAAGCTATGACCAACCTAGACAGCATATTAAAAAGCAGAGACATTACTTTGCCAATAAAGGTCTGTCTAGTTAAAGCTATGGTTTTTCTAGTAGTCATGTATGGATGTGAGAGTTAGACTATAAAGAAATCTGAGTGTGGAAGAATTGATGCTTTTGAACTGTGGTGTTGGAGGAGACTCTTAAGAATCCCTTGGACTGCAAGGAGATCAAATCAGTCAATCCTAAATGAAATCAGTCCTAAATATTCATTGGAAGGACTAATGCTGAAGCTGAAAGTCCAATACTTTGGCCACCTAATGGGAAGAACTGACTCATTTGAAAAGACCCTGATGCGGGAAAGATTGAAGGCAGGAAGAGAAGGAGATGATAGAGGATGAGATGGTTGGATGGCATCACCGACTCAATGGACCTGAGTTTGAGCAAGCTCTGGGAGTTGGTGATGGACAGGGAAGCCTGACGTGTTGCAGTCCTCGGGGTTGCGAAGAGTTGGACACAGCTGAGTGACCAAACTGAACTGAACTGAATAAAAAGGCCCATGACTTAAAAGCAAACCAAATGCTTTATTGTGAAATAGTTGTAGATTCTGGGGAGTTGCAAAGTTAGTACAGAGCGGTTGTGAACATTGCTCAGTCGTGTCTGACTCTTTGTAACTCCATGGACCATACAGTCCTTGGAATTCTCCAGACCAAAATACTGGAGTGAGTAGCCTTTCCCTTCTCCAGGGGATCTTCCCAACCCAGGGGTTGAACCCCGGTCTCCTGCATTGCAGGCAGATACTTTACTAGCTGAGCCACAAGGCAAGCCCACAGAGAGGTTCAGTGTACCCCTAACCTAGTTTCCTCTAGTGACCACAGTTTTCATAACATAACAACCAGAAAAGGGACTCTGGTACAACGAGTGTGAATGTCTATGCCATTGCATAACGTGTGGGTTTGTGTAACTATACACCACCAAGACCAAAAACTGTTCTATTGCCACAAAGATCTCTCGCCCTTCCCCTAAGTACCCTTAACTACTAGCAACCCCTAATCTGTTAATTTTGTATACATCTCTGTAATTTTGTAACATTGAAAATGTTATGTAAATGGAATCATATAGCATGTAAATTCTCCTCTGTTCCTACTTTCTAAGAGTTTTAAATCATGAGTAGGAATTGAGTTTTGTTAAATGCTTCTTCTGCGTCAGTTGATATGATCATGTGATTTTCTTCTTTGGCCTGCTAGTATGGTGGCTTAGCTTGATTTTTTAATATTAAACCAGCTTTGCATCCTTGGAATAAAATCCTGCTTGGTCAAGATGTAGATGTCTTATATATTGCTGAATTCTATTTGCTAATATTTTATGACATATTTCCCCCTCTCTATTCATGAGGGATATTGGTCTGCAGTTTTCTCTTTTTTGTGCTGTCTTTGATTTTGGTATCAGAGTAATACTGATCTCATAAAATGAGTTGGGAAAAGTTTCTGTCTCTTCTATTTTCTGGAATTGTATAATTGATGTTTTTTTTATAATTAATTTATTTATTTTAATTGGAGGCTAATTATTTTACAATATTGTAATGGCTTTTGCCATACATTGACATGAATCAGCCATGGGTGTACATGTGTTCCCAACCTGAACCCCCCTCCCATTTCCCTCCCCATCAGATCCCTCAGGGTCATCCCAGTGCACCAGCCCTGAGCACCCTGTCTCATGCATCGAACCTGGACTGGCGCTCTGTTTCACATATGATAATATACATGTTCAATTGACATTAATTTTTAAAACATTTAGGGTAATTCTGTGAAACCAACTGAGCCTGGATATTTCTTTTTTGGAAGTTTTAAAAATTATAAGTTGAATTTCTTTATAAGTTATAGGATTATTCAAATTATCTCCTTCATATTGGTGAAATGTGGTAGTTTATGCAGTTCAAAGAGTTGGTCCTGTTCAAATAAATTTTCAAATTTATGTATATTGAGTTCATATTTCTTATGCTTTTGTATCTGCTGGACCTGTAGTTGTATCCCTTAATTTCTGATATTGGCAATTTGATCTTCTTTTTCTCTTCAGTCTTGCTTGAGGTTTGTCAATTTTATTGATCTTTTCAAAGAAAAAACTTTCTGTTTCATTGATTTTTTTTTCCCATCGAGTGTCTGTTTCTAATCTCATTGATCTACACTCTTTATCATTTCCTTCCTTCTGCTTGCTTTGGTATTTTAAATTATTTAATTACTGGCTGCGCTGGGCCTTCACTGCTGTGCGTCAGCTTTCTCTAGTCGCGGTGCCTGGGCTCTTCATTCTGGGGGCTTCTTATGTTGTGGAGTATGGGCTCTAGGGCACACGGGCTTAGTTGTCCCTCGGCATATGGAATGTTCCTGGACCAGGGATCTAACCGCATGTCCCCTGCACTGGCAGGAAGAGTCTTAACCACTGGGCCACCTCGGAAGTCTTTTTCTCTCTCTCTTTTTCTTAATTGTTTCTTGTGGTGCGAGGTTCGCTTACTGCTCTGAGAGTTTCCTTCTTTTTTAATGTGGGCGTTTGGTACTATGAATTTCTTTCCCATCACTGCTAGTATGTCCAACAAGCTTGGTATGTTGTGCCAGTGGCCTGATGTGGTCTGTCTTGTGCACATGAAAAAGTATTCCGCTGTTGATGGATAAAGTGTTCTACGAATATTGATTAGATCCTGTTGGTTGGTGTCATTGTAGAGTTTATCTGTTATACTTGCTGATTTCCTGTTTAGCTGTTTTATCAATTACTGAGAGAAATCTCAAACTATAAACATGGATCTGTCTATTTCTCCTTTTAATTCTATCAGTTTTTGCTTTAGAAATTTGGCATCCGTACTTTTGGGCGCATATACATTTAGTATTTCTAGGTCTTCTTGATAGAGTGATCCTTTTTGTTGTTATTGTTCAGTCACTCAGTCGTGTCCAACTCTTCGACCCCATGAACAGCAGCATGCCAGGCTTCCCTGTCCTTCACTTTCTCCCGGAATTTGCACAAACTCACGTCCATTGAGTCAATGATGTCATCCAACCATCTCATCCTGTCTCCCTCTTCTCCTGCCCTCCATCTTTCCTAGCATCAGGGTCTTTTCCAATGAGTCAGCTCTTCAAATCAGGTGGCCAAAGTATTGGAACTTCAGCTTCAGCATCAATCCTTCCAACGAATATTCAGCGTTGATTTCCTTTAGGATTAACTAGTTTGACCTCCTTGCTGTGCAAGGGACTCTCAAGAGTCTTCTCCAGCACCACAATTTGGAAACATCAATTCTTCGGCACCCAGACTTCCTTATGGTCATCCCTCTCACAAGACTACTGGGAAAACCATAACTTTGACTATACAGACCTTTGTTAGCAAAGTGATGTCTCTGCTTTCTAATATGGTGTCTAGGTTTGTCATAGCTTTTCTTCCAAGGAGCAAGCATCTTTTAATTTCATGGCTGCAGTCACAATCTGCAGTTATTTTGGAACCCCCCAAAATAAAGTCTGTCACTGTTTCCATTTTTCCCCCATCTAGTTGCCATGAAGTGATGGGACCAGATGCTATGATCTTAATTTTTTGAATGTTGTGTTTTAAGCCAGCTTTTTCACTCTCCTCTTTCACCTCCATCAAGAGGCTTTTTAGTTCCTCTTTGCTTTCTGCTGTTAGGGTGGTGCTATCTGCATAACTGAGGTTATTGATATTTCTCCCAGCAATCTTGATTCCAGCTTGTGCTTCATCCAGCCCAGCATTTCACATGATGTACTCTGCATATAAGTTAAATAAGCAGGGTGACAATATACAGCCTTGGTGTACTCCTTTTCCAATTTGAAACCAGTCTGTTGTTTCATGTCTGGTTCTAACTCTTGCTTCTTGACCTGAATACAGGGTTCTCAGGAGGTAAGTAAGGTGGTCTGGTATTCCCATCTCTTTAAGAATTTTCCACAGTTTGTTGTGATCCACACAATTAAAGGCTGTAACATAATCAGTGATCCTTTTATCATTATATAATATTCTTTTCTGTTCCTCATAATTTTCTTTGCTCTAAAATCTATCTGATATTAATATAGCCCCTGCTGCTTACTTTTGATTATTGTTTACATGGCATATATTTTGTAGTTTTACTTTCAACCTATCTATATTATTATATTTTTAAAATTAATTTTTATTGGAGTATAATTGCTTTACACTGCTATGTCAGTTTCTACTGTATAGCAAAGTGAATCAACTAGACATATGCATATATCCCCTCTGTTTTGGATTTCCTTCCCATTTAGGACACCACAGAGCACTGAGTAGAGTTCCCTGTGCTATACAGTAGGTTCTCATTTGTTATTTGTTTTATACACAGTAGTGTATATATGTGTCGATTCCAATCTCCCAATTCATCCCACCCCTGCCCCCACTTCCCCCCTTGGTAACCGTAAGTTTGTTTTCTACATCTGTTACTCTATTTCTGCTTTCCAAATAAGTTCATCTCTACTATTTTTCTAGATTCCACGTGTAATCAGTATTGTACACTATATTATTATATTTGAAGTCGGTTTCTTCTTTGTTTTTTTGGCCATGCTTGCAGCTTGGCCAGGGATGCATAGCTGTGGGTTAGTTCCCTGACCAGGGATTGAAGTGAAAGTGGTGATTCCTGACCAGTGGACCACCAGGGAATTTCCTAAAGTGAGTTTCTTAAACACAGTATATTATTGGTTCATTTTTTTTAACCCACTCAGTCGATCTGTTTTTAATCACTAAATACATAAATTAATTATGTATTTAGATCATAAACATTGAATATAATTATTAGCATGTTAGGGCTTATATCTACCATTTAATTTTTGTTATCCTCCCTTTTTTAATGTTCTTTGTTTTTCTGTTTTCTTTCTCTTGCCTTCCTATGGGTCATTTGTACCCTTTTTAGAATTCCATTTTGATTTATCTGTAGTAATTTAGAGTGTATCTCCTTGTGTATATTCTGTAACAGTTGCTCTAGCTATTACATTAAACTGGTATCACAGTTTGGGGTGTTGACATTTACCAGTTTAAATGAAATGTAGAAAACTTACATTCCTTTAAGTCTTTTTTACTTTCCCTCATATATAATGTAACTATCTTTAATATTACTTTTTAAAATATTTATTTTTATTTATTATTTTGTTTGGCTGTTTTGGGTCTTAGTTGCAGCATTTGGGATCTTTCAGTTTCAGCATTTGAACTCTTAGTTTCTGCATGTGGGATCTAGTTCTCTGACAAAGGGATGGAACCCAGACCCCCTGCATTGGGAACCTAGAGTCTTAGCCACTGGACCACCAAGGAAGTCCCTTAGATATGGTGTTATTTCTGTCTTGTGGCTTTCAAGATTATTTTCTTCTTTTGTTTTTAGAAGTTTGATTACAATGTATAGTGATGTAGATTTCTTTGGCCTTATCTTGGGAGTCCACTCAGTTACTTGAATCTGCAGGTTTATGTCTTTTGCCAAATTTGGGAAATTTTTAATTTGTCATATCTTTGAATAGTTTTCACTCTCACACTTTCTTCTCTTTTTTTGGAGCTCAGTGACATAAATATTAGATCTTTCATTATATTAATAGTACCACCTTTGCCATCAAAGGTCCCTAGAGGCAAAACTATTGTTTTCCCACTAGTCATGTACAGATTGTGAGAGGTGAACCCTAAGGAAGCCTGAGCGCGGAGAAACTGTAGTGTTGAAGACTCTTGAGAATCCCTTGGACTGCAAGGAGATCAAACCAGTCAATCCTAAAGGAAATCAATCCTGAATATTCATTAGAAGGACTGATGCTGAAGCTGAAGCTCCAATACTTTGGCCAACTGATTTGAAGAGCCAACTCATTGGAAAAGACCCTGATGCTGGGAAAGATTGAGGGCAGGAAGAGAAGGGGATAGCAGAGGATGAGATAATTAGATATCACCAACTCAGTAGACATGAGTTTGAGAAAACTCTGGAAGATAGTGAAGGACAGGGAAGCCTGGCATGCTGCAGTCCATGAGGTTGCAAAGAGTTGGACATGACTTAATGACTGAACAACCACGAGCCACTGAAACTCTGTTAGTATTTTTCAGTCTATTTTCTCTCTGCTGCTAATATTAGATAATTTATATTGCTTAATCTTCAAATTCACCAATTCTTTCTTCTGTTATCTTCTGTTGAGCTCACGCAGTGATTTTTTCTTTTCCTTTTGAAACTTTGACGTGACCAAACAATTTTTTCTTTTTTAATAAGCTTTTTTTTGTGCATTGACTTTAAATACAGGTTTTAATACACTGCATTTTGCAACTCAGTGTTAATAGTGTGCAATGTTATTTCCTTTCCCTGTGCACATATTTCCTAAGTAATAAGAAAGCCAGTAATTCAGTATAGTAACTCAGCCTTAATGACTGTCACTGAATTTGCTGTAAATGTGGCTCCTTAAACGTGTTCTTTTTACTATGGAACAATGCTAACGTGTTTATGCTCAGGTTGGCCTCTCACCTTCAAAGGTGGGCCCAGTGGAGGCGCTCCGTCACCATGGAAGCCCCGGGCATTCCTCCTGGCATGCCTCTTGCACCTGGTACCACTTGATAATAATGAGGTAGGCAGAGTTTCTCCAGTTCTTTCTGCCAGTGTTTAAATTCTTCCTTTTCTGCAGCTGGATTCTTATTGAACCAGTTAATGATTTCATTATACTTGTCCAGAATCTTCTATTTGTCCTCATCTTTGATCTTGCCTTCAAGTCTGTCATCTTCAGTCTTTGCTTTCATATAGAATGCTCAGAATTCAAGCGAATTTCTGGAATACATCTTGTTTCCTCTTCTTCTCATATGCAGCTTTGTCCTTCTAAGCCCCTTGGACCATATCCTCAGCATCTCCTTTGCTCAAAGAACCCTTGTCATTTTTGATGATAATATTGTTCTATTTTCCTGTACTCTCATGCATAGCAGAGTCATCTGGGATACCAATGGAATCCTGAAACTACTTCACTGGAAATAAATACGTTAAACCGTGTATCAAGTGAATACCACAACCGCATAGAAGAAAAAAATACAATCCATGGCACTGAACACAGTATTTTGATTATATATCTTCTGTGTAAAGATATAAAGAATAGAAAAAAATACCTTGAACTTCGTAAGTTTCCCATTGGTAGACAGTGTAGCTATTCTGAAACTCCCACTGTGTGTTCTCAGATTAAGCAAAGAAATAAATAGATTGATGCTAATGGGGGCCAAAGTTCTCAGTAGAAGATGGAATACACAATTATGAAATGGGATAGAGCACAGAACAACTCTGTAACGGTGGATCATATTTCAAATTTGGAGTCTTCAATATGAACTCATGTTTGCTCCTTTGGATTTTTTTTTTTTTTTTAGATTTTCTTGATATGGAGCATTTTTAAAGTGCTTATTGAATTTGTTACAGTATTGTTTCTGTTTTTATGCTTTGGTTTTTTTGTCTGAGAGGCATGTGGAATCTTAGCTCCCTGACCAGCGATCGAGCCTGTACCCCCTGCCCTGGAAGGCAAAGGCTTAACACCTGGACCACCAGGAAAGTCCTCAATTTTGTTTTCTTAGCTCTGCCATTGAAAGAACATAGAATCAATGGCATACCATAGCATTGAGAACATCTTGGTTTCTAAATACCATTCCCCTCTAAAAGGAATTATGACTCACTGGAGAACTGGCTGACTTCAGAGGTGAGTCAAAAAAGTATTAATACAAGATGATCCTGGAATATCTTGGGCCAGAAGATAAAGAAGTGCTCAAAAAATGATGGGAAACATGTCATAAAGACACAGGAGTCAGTGTGACAGAGCTCCTAGTGGCCAATTGAGCACCAAAATTGACAAAGAAAGTACACGTTGAATTTAAACGAGTTTTTGCATCCGAAGAAACAGAAAAGCAAAGAGAAGGAGAAGGGAAAGCCCTCATTTTTAGCAGAATGCCAACTAACAAACATAGAAGAACCACGGCAGAATCATTAGGAAGTCGAAGATAAAGGCAGCTGTTAGTTTAAACAGTGAAAACAGATTTTATTTGGTAACCACTGACAGTAAGGGAAAGAGCTAAACTCCATTCTGACTGGCACAGAGGGGACTGGGTGTTTCAAGGAGAGAATGGGAGTGGGGTGGGGAGGAGGCTCAAGTGAAAAGTCACAGAGAGCGGTCTGTAAATGTGATCAGCTGCGTCTGCTGCTGGCAGGGCTCCCAGGAAGGGTTCTGTCCCCACAGAGACTGGGGATAGAGGTCCACGTCTCAGAGGTCCTTGAGACCTCTCAGGTCCTTGAGAAAGACACTCCTGAGTTGAAGGAGGTACGGATACATCTCCAAGGGACAGAAAGGATTCTCAATTTTAAGCCCTTTTGAATAAATACTCTGGGAAACTGGGGCATACCACCTGGTATCAGTTAGAACAGACAGTAAATTATTTTGACAGCCTTGAGGCTTTTTCAGGCAAGAACTCAAAAGAGGGCTGGGTGTCCCAAGGATGTGGCTTTGCTGCCAGAGGCTGCGTTAAGGTTTGATCTTGTATCTTTGCTCTGCCTCCCCCCACCCCGCCCCTACCTCTACTCGATTTTTTTTAATCAAGTTTCTTTGTTCAGGGGTTTGGATGGAGTGTTTGTGTGCAGTTTTTATAATTCTCATGGGTTATATTACATATTCTCAAACATCTCTCCTCAGATTACTCATTAATTAAAGGGGGATTAATTTTACAGTGGAGAAATCTGGTGGGCATCCTCTTAACCTGGGGTGGACGTTATCATCACCAAGAGCAAGACCAATCAATGGTCATTGGATGGCCTCTGACTAAAGGCATAGAGGATACATCATGTACACAGCATGGCTGTCAATCACACGGAACCCAAATCCTATCAGTGGGAAGAAAGCTGATAAACCCAAATTAAAGAACATTTTGGGAAACAAGAAGCCTATACTTTTTTTTTTAAAGGCCAGTATCATATAGGACAGTAAAAAGTAAACTCCAGAGGAAAGGAATCTAAAGAGACATTAAAACTAGATGAAAAACCAGTGATTGATATTACTATAAACCTATCAGAATGGCTGAAATGAAAAATAGTGATAACACTAAGTGTTGGCAGAGATGCATGAAAACTGGATCACTTACATACTGCTGATGGGGATGTAACATGGTATAGGCACTCTGTAAAAAATTTTGACAATTTCTTTAAAAATTAAACATGTATCATTATACTAGAAATTGCTCTTCTGGACATTATGCCAGGAAAATAAAAACTTAGGTCCACACAAAAAACTCCCATAAAATTGTTAATAGTACCTTTATTTGTAACAGACAGAAACTGAAAATAACCCAGATATTCTACAACAGATGAATGGATAAACCAACTGTGGTCCACTAAAATAAAAAGATGCAAACTGCTGATACATTCAACAACCTGTATGATTTTCTAGAGTGTTAAGCTGAGTGAAAAAGGCCAGTCTCCAAAGATTACATGCTATGTGATTTCATTCAGATAGCATTCTGGGTTTTTTGGCCACACCCGAGGATCACAGGAGATTGAACCTGTGCCGCCTGCATTGGAAGAACAGAGTCCTAAGCACTGGACTAGTAGGGAATTCCCCTACGTAATGTTTTTGGAATGACTAAGTTATACAAATGACGAACACATTAATGTTTGGCAGAGGTTGAGGTGGGGGGTGGGGGGATGGAAGTAGGTGTGTTTATGAAGGGTGACCTATGGGATGCTTGAGTCCATGGACATGTTCTGCATGAACATTGGCTGCATTGGTGTTAATATCCTGGTTGTGATATTGTTGCAGAAACCAGTACTTGAGAAACCAAGCACCACCCTCGGAGAGTTGGAGAACTCAGGTTTATTATGCCGGCGGGCCCAGAGGAGTTAACACTCCAAGCCCTGAGCCCCGAACAAAGGAACTACAGAGTTTTTATAGACAGACTATAGTGGGCAACACTAACTGTTAATAGGCTGGATTAAACTAAGGGGTTTTGCGCACACGGGAACAGCAGTCAGGGTGGGAAGGGGAATGCCTGGCCTGGACCGGCATGATTAAGCAGGTTTGCAGAGGCTAGGTGATTGCAAAGAGCAGGACAAGGGTGAGTGAGATAAACTCCAGTTCCTAGTATTGCAAGTCCCCACTTTCTGAGACTACGTGACCTACGTGATCTAGCCCTTGCAAGGGGCAAACTGAGCTAGAGGCAGAAGGAGAAGGAGGTTATGTAAAATTTTAAATTTTCCTCTTCAATATGTGCCACAGTCCTACTAGATGGGAGAACTCGAATCTCTCTGCATGATTTCTTACAATTATCTCAAAATCAAAAATTTAATCATAAAAAACATAAATGAAGGAGATTATGGCTTAGATTCTGTATTGGAAAAGAGTTGATATAAAGGACAGTACTGGGATAGCTGGTGAAGTTTGAATATTGAATATTTTGAAAATAACGCACTGGTCATAGCAAACACCCTCTTCCAACAAGACAAGAGAAGACTCTACACATGGACATCACCAGATGGCCAACACTGAAATCAGATTGATTATATTCTTTGCAGCCAAAGATGGAGAAGCTCTATACAGTCAGCAAAAACAAGACCGGGAGCTGACTGTGGCTCTGATCATGAACTCCTTATTGCCAAATTCAGACTTATATTGAAGAAAGTAGGGAAAACCACTAGGCCATTCAGGTATGACCTAAATCAAATCCCTTACGATTATACAGTGGAAGTGAGAAATAGATTTAAGGGACTAGATCTGATAGAGTGCTTGATGAACTATGGACGGAGATTCGGGACATTGTACAAGAGACAGGGATCAAGATGATCCTCAAGAAAAAGAAATGCAAAAAAGCTAAATGGCTGTCTGAGGAGGCCTTACAAATAGCTGTGAAAAGAAGAGAAGTGAAAAGCAAAGGAGAAAAGGAAAGATATACCCATTTGAATGCAGAGTTCAAAGAACAGCAAGGAGAGATAAGAAAGCCTTCCTCAGTGATCAATGCAAAGAAATAGAGGAAAACAATAGAATGGGAAAGACTAGAAACCTCTTCAAGAATATTAGAGATCCCAAGGGAACATTTTATTCAAAGATGGGCACAATAAAGGACAGAAATGGTATGGACCTAACAGAAGCAGAAGATATTAAGAAGAGGTGGCAAGAATACACAGAAGAACTGTACAAAAAAGATTTCACAACCCAGATAATGAAGATGATGTGATCACTCACCTAGAGCCAGACATCCTGGAATGTGAAGTCAAGTGGGCCTTAGGAAGCATCACTATGGACAAAACTAGTGGAGGTGATAGAATTCCAGTTGAGGTATTTCAAATCCTAAAAGCTGATGCTGTGAAAGTGCTGCACTCAATATGCCAGCAAATCTGGAAAACTCAGCAGTGGCCACAGGGCTGGGAAAGGTCAGTTTTCATTCCAATCCCAAAGAAAGGAAATGCTGAAGAATGCTCAAACTACTGCACAATTGCACTCATCTCACACACTAGCAAAGTAATGGTCAAAATTCTCCAAGCCAGGCTTCAACAGTACGTGAACCATGAACTTCCAGATGTTCAAACTGGATTTAGAAAAGGCAGAGGAACCAGAGATCAAATTGTCGACATCTGTGGGATCATCAAAAAACCAAGAGAGTTCCAGAAAAACATCTACTTTTGCTTTATTGACTATGTCAAAGCCTTTGACTGTGTGGATCACAACAAACTGTGGAAAATTCTTCAACAGATGGGAATATCACACCACCTGACCTGCCTCCTGAGAAATCTGTACGCAGGTCAAGAAGCAACAGTTAGAACTAGACATGGAACAACAGACTGGCTCCAAATTAGGAAAGGAGAATGTCAAGGCTGTATACTGTCACCCTGCTTATTTAACTTATATGCAGAGTACATCATGAGAAACGCTGGACTGGATGAAGCACAAGCTGGAATCAAGATTGCTGGGAGAAATACCAATAACCTCAGATATGCAGATGCACCATCTTTATGGCAGAAAGCGAAGAACTAAAGAGCCTCTTGATGAAAGTGAAAGAGGAGAGTGAAAAAGCTGGCTTAAAGCTCAGCATTCAGAAAACTAAAAGCATGGCATCCGGTCCCATCACTTCATAGCAGATAGATGGGGAAAAAGTAGAAACAGTGACAGATTTTATTTCTTTGGGCTCCAAAATCACTGCAGATGGTGACTGCGGCCATGAAATTAAAAGATGCTTGCTACTTGGAAGAAAAGTTATGACCAATCTAGCTGCTGCTGCTGCTAAGTCGTGTCAGTCGTGTCCGACTCTGTGCGACCCCATAGGCTACTCCGTCCCTGGGATTCTCCAGACAAGAATACTGGAGTGGGTTGCCATTTCCTTCTCCAGTGCATGAAAGGGAAAAGTGGAAGTGAAGTCGCTCACTCGTGTCCGACTCTTAGCGACCCCATGGACTGTAGCCTACCAGGCTCCTCTGTCCATGGGATTTTCCAGGCAAGAGTACTGGAGTAGGGTGCCATTGCCTTCTCCGGTATGGATGTGAGAGTTGGACTATTAAGAAAGCTGAGCGCGGAAGAATTGATGCTTTTGAATTGTGGTGTTGGAGAAGACTCTGAGAGTCACTTGGACAGCAAGGAGATCCAACCAGTCCATCCTAAAGGAAATCAGTCCTGAATGTTCATTGGAAGGACTGATGCTGAAGCTGAAACTCCAATAGTTTGGCCACCTGATGCGAAGATGAGTCATTTGAAAAGAACCTGATGGCTGGGAAAGATTGAAGGCGGGAGGAGAAGGGGACAACAGAGGATGAGTTGGTTGGGTGGCATCACCGACTCAATGGACATGGGTTTGGGTGGACTGCAGGAGTTAGTGATGGACAGGGAGGCCTGGCGTGCTGCGGTTCATGGGGTCGCAGAGAGTCGGACACAACTGAGCGACTGAACTGAACTGATTGTTTCTGTTTTATGTTTTGGTGTTTTGGCCGTGAGGCATGTGGGATCTTAGTTCCCCAACCAGGGAGACCAGGGACCAACTCAGTCCCCCTGCTTTGGAAGGGGAAATCTTAACCACTGGACCACCAGGGGAGTCCTACTTAGCCTTTCTGAAAATTAGTATTCTCACCTATAAAACTGAAATAAAAATGGGGCCTCTATTAGGAACCTGTCATATAGACTGAATTAGGTTTAGAGCTTAGTAGCGAGCCTGGCATTTCTCAGGGACCCAGTGTACGTGAGGTTCTAAGGTGGAAGCGTTCACTTTCTTTTCCCCACCGGCTCTGCGTCACAGCGGGGTCCCCGTCCCCGCCCCTGCGCCGCCCCAAGAGCACCAGAGAACAGCGGGCTTTGTATTGTATCTATCTACCAGAAGTCATCGAATCTACAAGCCATTCAATTTTAAGATACCCAATTTAAGAAATTACATCATTGCTTCAAGAAAGAAATAAAATGCTGCCACGTGTATTAAATGTCAAACGATTGTAAAACACCTCCGAATGACTACGGAGATCTTAAAATGTCCAAACAAGAGCTTATTCTAAGAACCAGCTTAGGCCTTGTTCTGCAAACGGCGCTGCACATTCAAACGCGAAACCAGTTGCAGAGGCACGGACTCGGCGTCACGGGCGGCCGCCTCCGCTGAGTTTCGCTTTCAGTTCGCTGGAAACGAAAGCCTGGCTGCAGGGCGGGGGCGGGGACGGGGCGGGGACGGGGATGTGGGCGGGGACAGAGATGCTGGCGCCAGGGCGCCCGGTGCGCGGGGACACAGAGGGCCAGAAGTAGGGCACCGAGGTGAGGACAGGGGCGCGGGGACAGACGTGGGGACCGAGGTGGATTGACAGGGCCCTGCCCGCCGCGCCAGCCCCGCATCCTCCTGGAGGGCCCGACACTGTGGCTGAGCTTCCCCCACATTCGACTTGGCAGCGCGGGTCTGACGCGTTGCGGCTCTTAAGGCAAGTTTGGTGGTACTTACTGGAAACTTTATCTCCGGGGAAGATAAGGCGGGACTCTGCTCGTTGCCTCGTGGATACTTACGGGATTTATTTGGGCTCCGCGGATTATAATAATGGTCTGTATTCGTTAATAGGTGTATTGGATCGATGCAGTTTTCCCACGCTGATGTACTGATTTAGACTTTTTGCATGACTTAAAGAAGAAATTGCAAAACTGTCGAAGTTTGTAAAAAAAATTCCAAAAAATGCAGACAAATCTGTGAGATAGAAATAAGGTTTCTTTTAATCCTCAACTCGCTATCATTTTATTGGGTACCTTGCCAGAAATTTTTATATGTACAACTCTTCAAAATTGCTCTGTAAGTTTGCTTTCCCCATACCTAACAGTATATTATGGACATCTTTCCATGGCAAGAGATACGGTAGGTCCACCTCATTGTAAAAACTGGTGAAAAATATGAGATGTACGTCTTTCTATTTAAACACTACATGGACATTTAGGTTCTTTCCCGTTTTTACTGGTATGGATGATACAACAGTATCGTTTATAGTCACAGTTGTGCGAATATATGAGCATATTTGTGGAGAGTTCCTATAAGTAGAATTGCTGGGTCAGTGGGCATACAAACTGAGAAATTTGAAAGATTTTGTTAAATTGTGCAAATCAGAATATTTTAGTCTGAATTTAGACCTTTAAACCTAAAACTATTCTATGACCCCTGAAAATCTGGACTTAAAGTGTTTTGAAAATTAAAGCAGAGCCTTTACTTGCATGCTTTACGGCATTGAGGTAGCTATACTTTGAAATCGTTGAAATAGGGGCAAAAATTTAAAACATTTCTTTTTGGTGGCTCAGACGGTGAAGAATCTGCCTGCTATGCGGGAGACCTGGGTTTGATCCCTGGGTTGGGAAGATCCCCTGGAGAAGGAAATGGCAACCCACTCCAGTATTTTCACCTGGAGAATTCCATGGACCTAGGAGCCTGGTGGGCTACAGTCCATGGTGTCACAAAAGAGTCAGACATGACTGGGTCACAAAAGAGTCAGACCTGACTGAGCGACTGACACATACTTTCCATTTGGTGTTACACTGTGAGGGTGAGGTGGGGGCTTCAGCCTGGACATTTAGGAGGTCTGCTGTGCTCATAGGAACCGACAGGCCATCAGCTAACAGGGACACAGCTCCATCCTGGTTTTTGGATCTCTATCAAGGAACTGGAAAAAAAAGAAAAAAAGACTTTTTATATTTTTTTAACCAATAAAAATTCGGTGCACAGTATGGATGCTTTTATATTAAATATGGTGATGAGCTTGCAAAGAGGTTTCATCTGGAGTGTTTCAATATGTGTGCCCAGCGCATTACCATTACTGGAGAAGCACACACAAACGTGAAATATGAGCTCTGAATCTGTTGCCATGATGGGTTGGATTTGGACTGTGAGGCTTGCATCACATTCCAGGCTGATAGGTTTTGTTCCTCTTTGGGCATTTAAGGACAGAGTTGGTTTTCCTTGCAGAGAGTCTAGTAGTGAGTGAAGAGCCCAATTAGAGCCCGGGCCAGCCCAGGTTTCCTACATCGCGTCTTATGCTGTTTCTCTGAAGTCTCCGGTTGTTTCTGTGGCTACAATGGTGGCCAGTCTAAGCCAGCTGTTTCTGTCCTTCACATCTCCCATTTATTTATAAGAGTAAAAATTTTAGGAAGAGTGGGTTTAGTTTTGTTCTTTGGAACCTAAAATTTTATTAAATAAGAGACTATTTTTCAGAGCAATTTTAGGTTCGCAGCAAAATTGAGTACACAGAGTTCCTATATACCTCCTGCCCCTCCAGCCTCCTCCACAGTAAACAGTTTGTTACAATTTATGATCGTAGGTCATTATCATCCAAAGTCTGTGCTTTATATTAGGGTTCATTGTTTTGTGCTTTCTATGAATTTTGACAAATGTATAATGACATGTATCCACCCTGTATCAGACAGAATTGTCTCACTGCCCTAAGAATCCTGTGTTGGAGCTCATTTTTCAGTCAGGCATTGAGTTTGAAAATTCAGCATTCTTAAAATATTCCTCAAAATATATCCATTCTCCTGTCCCCCGTTACCACCTGCTTAGCTCACTTTCCCCATCCTTCTCAGATCTTTAAGTTTCGCTTTCCTCTCTTTTTTGCCCCACCTACCAGTGTCCTTTGTGACTAGCTCTGAAATTCCCTTCCTTTCTCTGTTGCCCTTTGGCATCTGGCCTCTCACCTCTCCAGATGGTACCTCCACTGGGTTTTACTGTCTTATTTTCAAGGTCTGGCAGACTGCAGAGTAATGTCTCTGGAAAACAGGCTGATCCCTTCCTACTGTTTCATCAGATTTCCTTCGATGTGGTCTCAAAGTCCTAGGTTTTGCTCATGAAATTGTCAACTGCCATCATTTCTCTGTCAGTTTAACTTTTCTAGGCTGAGCCTCATAAGAGGAGCTTATAAGAGGAACAACTGTTTATGACTATTGAAAATATTTACTAAAAAAAGAGACTGTTATCTGAGCCATTTAACATGAGTCTGTTAATTATGCCACTTATATTTAGCTGTTTCCAAGCTTCTTATGTTCTCCTCCCTTCACCTTTTATAAAAGGATTGAGAAAAAATTGTAAAACTTCTCATTCCTAATTCACTGATTTTTTGGATCTTAGAATAGAAACACTATTGCTAACAAAGGCTCCCTTAAAAGATATTAAATCTACGCCTTAAATGATTTATTGCTTATTTAAAATCATATTAATTATAGGAAATTAAGAGAAATAATCCAGGGAAAGACAAAAATGATTTGTAACCAATTGGAATTACGTTTTAATGACATTTTTTATATATTTTGTCCCAGTCTTTTTTTCTCTGTGTGTGTAGTTATGTTTTATAAAATTGTGCTCATGCTATGTAATTTGTAAAATACAGAAAGAAAATAGGCTGTAAAAATGAATTTTGGTGAACAGTCTTCACATAGAATTTTGTATGTATCTCTATTTCTTGAAGCCAGAATCCCGGAGCAGAGTCATGTTAATCAGTAGTCTTTCAGCTAAAAGTGTCAGGAACCCATTTCAGGCTAATTTTAAAAACAGCAGAGGGGATTCTGAATGGAGACCTGGGGGCAGGCATCTGGAGGCTGGGTTGGTCCAGGGCCTCAGCTGGTGGTCTCCGGACTCTGTCTCCTTCTCCGTGTCTTGATTCTGTTACCTGCCATTGGCTCTTTTCCTTGGCTGGGGGTTTTTCTCCCTGTAGTGGGAAAGATGGTCTGATTTACAATCTTCTGGCCTAAAATCTCATCTAAGAAGTCTAAAGGCTGATTATTAGCAGTCCTGATTGGGTCACGTGACCATTGCTGAAACAGCCACCATGAGCCCTGTGAGCCAGGCCTCTGAGCCAGGCATTGGGTGTGAGCTCCACCCAGTCTTCATAGTCTGAAAGTTGAGAGAGTTTTTGTAAAGAAAAAGTGAGTCTGCTACCAAAAGGTGGGGTACTGGGCTGCAGCAATGACAGCTGTCCACTAGAGTCGTTTTTGGGGTTGTGGTGCACGTTGCCGAGTGTGCGCCCAGGCTGACTGTGGTTGTCCACTCCCCGTGGCCACGTGTGGATGAGGAGCTGCTGCTGTGCACCTCGTCTGGGTCTGCACAGGTGACACCTTGAGATCTTCACTGCTGACGCCTTAAATGGAAATAAAGCAGCCGGGAAATCATGCCCCTTTAGGGAGAGCGATACTGGAACTGAACTGAAAACAGTCTTCATGAAATGACTTGAAGGTAGCTGGTCTACACGCACACCTCTGTGCCGGTGGTCAGGCCCCTGCAGCCTGAACTTGGTCAGTGCTTGTCTAGAATAGCTTCTCAGCTTTAACGCGCCCGTAGGCACATTTACCCGGGAATCTTGTCAAAATGCAGATTCCAGTCCTGCCTCTTTAACAGATTTCAGGTGATGCTGATGCCACTGGTCCAGAGACCTGCCTTTCTAGTGACAAGATATTAGACAAGTGGTTGCCAATATTTTAGCAAAACGAAAGAAAACCTCCCCTTCAGATAAGAATTATATTCTCAAAAAAAAAAAAAGAATTATACTCTCAATATCCATTAATTGAGAAAACACACTGGAAGTTACTACATATTCAGAAAAGCTTTTACACCTTTTGGCAGAACACTAAAGGGCTGAGTGTTAAATTCAATGTTTGTTTACAGGTGAGGCCATCTGCCTCTCGCCTGTGCTGAAATGCACTCCAATTTCAGCACATTGCTGGGGTTGAAGAATCGGAGGATCTTACAGCTGGTGTCGCCGGAGAAGCATTTGGATTCTCAACAAGGCTTTTAGTGTGGTTACTTCTTCAGTAGTTTCCAGTGAACAAACTGCAGGTGCTAAGTTCTGCAAACTACAGCATCAGGGTGTGTGTGTGTGTGTGTGTGTGTTATTGTTTGCTGCTGCTGCTGCTACTAAGTCGCTTCAGTCGTGTCCGACTCTGTGCGACCCCATAGACAGCAGCCCACCAGGCTTCCCCATCCCTGGGATTCTTCAGGCAAGAATACTGAAGTGGATTGCCAGTTCCTTCTCCAGTTAGGAAAGTGAAAAATGAAAGTGAACTCTCTTAGTCGTGCCCGACTCTTCGCAACCCCATGGACTGCAGCCAACCAGGCTCCTCTGTCCGTGGGATTTTCCAGGCAAGAGTACTGGAGTGGGTTGCCATTGCCTTCTCCGTTATTATTTGAATAGCCTTTTAATCACATAGTGTCTGCTATTCCGTAGTGTTTGAACATCTCACATTAAGTTTGTGGCAAAACCATTCCAAAATCTCTGATGAAGTACGACGAAACTGTCTCGCTGTCTTTCTCTGACCAGGATTTCTTGTTACATTCTTCTGTGCTATAGTTACCTCCTGGACACATACTGAAGGGTGTGAACAAAACACTGTATGCCAGACCTGCTATATAATTTGTGGGTCCCCTCGTAAAGTAAGAACATGGGGCTCCTTATTAAACAATTGTGAAGAATTTCAAGACTGCAACAGGGGAGCGTTAAACCAATCCAGGCGCTTCTGAGTGTGTCTTTGCAGCTACACCGGTTATGTACTCATCAAGCCAGCCCTGACTATGTCTGTGACCGCCAAACCATTCATAGCCTTCATCTTGTTTGTTCCACTGTTGATGACAACTGTATGACATTGACTTTTGAAAAACTGGCTTTCCAGTCTATAAATATTCTTCAGTCAAACTTTTTAGAAGAGAATCTGACTGGATTCACCATTAACCCATCATGCTATTTAAAATGGGCTCTGGTTGTTTCTGCCTGTTCAAATGCTTGGTGTATATGATACAGAAGTAGCACATTTAAAATGATCACTGTTTATTCGATGTGTACAGCAGAATGTAATTCAGAAAATTTATTTTTAGAAACGTATTCTCCAGAGCAGGTTGTCCTTAGGATTCATAGTTTAGGTAACTGTCAAAAGTCAAGCATTTGATTTCCAACCATTGAATTGAGTGACCATTTAAAGTCATCATTCAGATAAGAGTTTTTAACCTCCACAAGTAGACTAGATCTTAAAAAGAGCGGTGTGCTTGATTCATATGTATAGTCTCTGATTTTTGAAGTTTGACAAGTGTGAACAAACTGTGTTTTGGGCGTTTGGCTTCTTTTCAGATTTTTTTATATTGTTTCTTACACCTGGATTGAATAATGATTTATTCTTGATTTTTTGTAGATATTTTTGGAGTTTTTCCTCCTGATGATAAGTGGTAAAACTGATGTTCTGGTTTAAATTCATCTACACAAGATTTGAAGTATTTGCAAAAAAGAAATAATTTGCAGATACGGTTTTTTCTTGAAAGACTCGTGACTTAATTACAATTACATAATTAAAATTTAAATACAATTCTTACAGATTATTTTGCTTAATATGAGAAGCCTGACATACCAAACAATTTTGCAAAGCGTAGAATTGTTACACTCTAACTCTGTTATTCTAAATTACTTTAAAATTTAATAAAATTGCCTAACATAGCTTTGTAAATCAGCTATATTCTAATAAAAAATTTTCATAAAGTTGTAAGCCAAAAAAGACATAATATTCTCTATAAGCTATTTAGCAAACGTATTCACTCTTTACTACATGTATTTTCAATTTCTTTTCCTTTTTTAATTTTTTAAAATAATTTTATGCACATAATTAGTGGTCCAAACCATTCACTGTTGCAGCATCTTTCTTTTGAAATGAAAATTATGCTTTAGTGTCTCAACATAGAAAGTATATGAGATTCTCTACCCTAAGTTGTGTGGATCATTTGCAACTGGATCTTCAGATATTAAAGTTTATCCAGGTGACCCCCCTTTTTTGTTACACTGCTCACCTGAGTGGTGGCCACAGTGACCATTCAGTCACGTGCCAGTGCAGGGACACCAGAAGGGACACTGAGGTGGGCGTTTGGTTGTTGGCCTCTCAAAGGCTGAGGCCAAGGAGTGGATGGATCTTAGCTGAATAATAATAAAGTGAAGCTCTGCTCTGGTACTTCCTACTCCATCTGAAAAATGGAAGTCTTCACACAGTGTTTGGCGTGCGTTTGGATACAGTGCCACTTTCGTCCAGAGGTCTGGCTGTAGATGGGAACGTCTGGTCTTTCTGTCAGATCTAGGGTTTGGTGTGTTGTCTTTTACTATCTGTCCTTCAGGGTGTGCTCCGGTCTGCCTACTTGGTACTCTGCTCTGCCTGGTCATTCCCCTGCATCCCACTAGGGGGCAGGGCTGACGCACCCACATGATTCGGCTTCTGCTTTTCTCGCTGGAGACAGAGCTCTGAGGGAATCTGCCTTTAAGGTTAGGGTTCTTCTTAATTTAATTAATTAAACTGAGTGCCTTTGCGGAAAATCCTGGGAGTGATCTGTGATTCAGACTTGTCATCAGTTGGTCAGCTCCATGTTCCCTGCTGGGCTGTGCAGTGTGAGTGACTCCTTCATGCCCGTGTCAGACCTGTGTCTTCATGCCTGTGTCTTGTCTCTTCAGACTGCTGGCCTTGACTCCAAGTTCCAATTAATTCATTAGCTAGTGAATAATAAATAAGTGCTTATGAACCCCTTTCCCCTAGCTGGAACCTTACTGGCAAGTACATGCTTTCTGCTTGTCTCTTCCCTCTGCTTTCCTGTTGGAGGTAGTGGCCTTTTTGATCATAGTTATCCATTTAAAAAGCTTTATCTCCCATGCCCATTGATGCCTGAACAATGTAATATCTCATTTTCCTTGAGTTTGAATTACAAAAGAAATATTATATATTGTCTTCTAAGAATTGTCTTTTGACTCAGCACTGTTTCTAAGATTCACCCTTTCGGGACATGTTCACTCAGTATTATTTCACTGTGTAAATTTATTACAGCCCATGCACCCATTCTTCTGACCTTTTGGCCAAGTGTTTGGATTGTTTCCATGTTCTTGCTGTACAAACAGGACCGATGTGAACATTCTTGTATATGTTTTCAGGGATGCATGTAAGAATTTCTCTTTAGAATTTTTGGGTTGAAGTTAAGTGAAACTAGATGATGCCGAATTGTTTTCCCAAGCGATTGTACCATTTTACACCCCCCCCCCCCAGTGGTGTATAAGAGATCCTATTTATCTACATTCTTTCCAACACTTGGTTCAATCAGGTTTTTTTTTTTTGGCTGCACTGAGCCCTTGTTGTGGTGCACAGGCTTTCTCTACTTGTGGAGTGCTGGCTGTAGAGCACGGGCTCAGTAGTTGTGTCGTATGGGCTTAGTTTTCCTGTGGCATGGGGGATCTTCCCTGAACAGGGATTGAACCCGTGTGCCCTGCATTGGAAGGTATATTCTTAACCACTGGACCACCAGGGGAGTCCCCAGAATTCTTAACCGATGCCAACTGAACAGTGTAAAATGGTATCTCATTATGATCAAGGTTTGCAGTTCCCTGACCCCTAGTGACCACTTAACTTTTTATAAAACTTCAAATTCTGGAACTCTACATTTTTCCAGTCCTGACTTGGATTCACCTATGCAGATTTGCTCAGAGTCCTTTGCACACTCTTCCCACATGCTCCTCCCCCAACCACTGGGCTTCTTTGCACATCACCTGCCTTGCCCCAAGATGTCCTTTATTTTAAACCATACCCTTTCCTCCATAATAAACTCAGATCCAGACCAACTTTTCCCACAAAACTTGCCCTTGTGAACATCAGGGAATTTAGGTCACTTCATTTAAACACTGAGTCCTAATGGGCCTCTCAGCCAGTGGCTAAAGTGCAGATGGGTGCAAGGCATTTAGCTACGTTTATTAATAACCTTAATAAACCTTCCCTGGTGGTCCAGTGGTTAAGACTCTGTGTTCCTCATGAAGGAGCCTGAATTCAATCCTGGTCAGGGAACTAGATCCTGTCCACTGCAACTAAGAGATCCCTCGTGCTACAGCTAAGATCCAGCGCAGCCAAATAAATGTTAAAACCAAGCCCTTAACTTTGTACACTGTGACCTTGTAATTATATTTCTAAGAATCTCTCCCAAATATTGATTTAGCAACTGGTTGTATCTGATGGTCAGGTAAGTTAGAAAGCCACAGACTTATTTGCACTGGGATAGGGAAACGATGGTCATGAATTTGCGCAAGCTCTGGAGGATAAAAAACAGGGAAGTCTGGTGTGCTGCAGCCCATGGGGTCGCAAAGAGTTGGACACGACTAAGCGACTGAACAACAACAAGGGGAATGATTGAGCAAACAGTATGGGTTGTGGCCTCAGCTTAGACTCTGGGCAGGCCTGAGCCCCGAGCTGCCGGCAAAGCTGAAGCCCTTTCAGCAGAACTCAGTGAGATGAAAAGGCAGGAGGCAGTGGGAGGCCTGGGTGTGGATCCCACTTCCATGTCAAGTCTGCTTGTAGACACAAGGGAACCTTTGTGCATGGATCGCTGTGTTGGGCAGTGCCCTGCAGACACCCGTGTGTACTCTGGGCAGGTACGGACAGGGTACGGTGCTTGCGACCTTGTTCCGAGACTCCTGAGATTCCAAGCATACCTGGGGAGGACGCACAGGTAGCTGAAGTCTGTGCTGTCTGGAGGAAGTGGGTTCTGGTTCACATGACCTCGTTTACAGCTGTGGTTTTGTTGCATCTATGACCTTTGGTTTGCCTGAGGAAAAATCAAATACGTAGAGAAAGGTTTTATACCTAAAGATATTCACTGTAGTTTTTTTTTTTTTTTAAGTAATGGTAAATAATTGAAAACAACCAGAATATTCCACAGTGTTTGTTGCTATATTAGGAATCATTGTGAAATGGTTGATAATGTACAGCTTTTTCTATCTCATGTTACAACAAGAGTTTTCCCAAGTCATTTTAAGCGCTTTACAAATTTTCTTGTGTGCTGATATAGCAACAAAATTACAGGCCTCTGTCAATGACCCGTGACCATGGACGGGGAAAAGGAGGAAGCCCAGGGCAGGAAAGAATGTGTGATAAAGTTTATTATGTGAGTATGCACACATGGGCATGGTGTTTGGGTTCCCAAGGACATTTGCCAGTCAGTGCTGGCTGAGTGTCAGCATTTCTTGGTGGAGCCTGTGAAGAAGAAGGGTGTATACTGTGTGTGTGTGTGTGTGTTGTCTAAGAAAACTCAATAGACTGAGGACCTGCTGTTGACTTGCTCCTCCGTTGATGGTGTTGTCCCAGCTGAGATGATCGTGGGAGAGGTGTGCTGGGGAGCACCCTTGGGAAGACACCAGGGCGGGGGGCAGGGAGAAGTGAGCACAGCAGGGTGGGCAAAGGGGGAATTCGAACAGCCAGACTCTGTGACAGAGGCCTCAGCTGATCCTGAGGGGAACTCGGGACTGGGTGACCCTTCAGAGCTATCACACCTTCAGGCAGGTGGTAAGGCCCTCATGCCCCTCATTGTCCAACCCCTGGAGAGGGACTGGACCAGCTGTCTTCACTGGGGTGATTTCCTCGGGGGCCTCAGTGGGGGCTGTCGACCACCAGCACCCATCGGCCTGGGGAAGGGCTTCTGTCCTGCCAGAGTCTGGGTGTTGCCACCTCCCACCACAGGCAACATAGCTGTTCCCACATCAGGGTACAATGAGCCAGGTATTGGGATGGTCCTGTGCACCACACCCATGGGGCGTCAATAGCACCCAGGCTTCCCCGCCGAGGAGCCAGGACAGGCTTCCTCGGGTCCAGCGTGAGTGAGGACAGCCTTCAGGCAGTGGCACTGATGGCCTCCAGGGATGGTTTGGGCCTGGGATTGAGCAGCAGGGAGACCCAGGTGTATGGCCTGGACCCTTGGTGAATGTGGAGCCGTTCGCCTGAATAGAAAGCCCGGAGGTAGGGGGAGAGGTTGTGGCCATGGGTCTTGATGAGGAGACAGTCGGGACGAGGGACCACGAGGACAGTGCTCGCCAAGTTGTCGTTTCTCGCCCAGAGCTTTGTGGCTGGTCTCCCCAGACACTGACCCTCTAAGACTGGCCCTCGGAAGTCCAAACTGGTCACACAGATGTTCCTCTTCTTCACAGAGGGCCCCCCAAGGCCAGCTCATGAGAGCTCTTCTGCGAAGTGAGATCGAGCTGTCCTGAAGACGCCTGCAGCTGCCGTCGGTCCGGGGACCTTGGAGCAACCACTGATGGGTACGTGCCGGGACCCCCGCCGGTCCTGGCGGTCTCCACGTTTCTCGGCAGAGTGTATCGAGAAGGACGAGGCAGAGGAAGCCCAAGCCCACCAGCCGAGACCCTGCTTCTGCTCTTTTGTCTGCATAGAAACGCTTTGCTTATCCACTGGACCCTGAAGCCATGGAGCCGTGTGGTCGATGAGGCCTGCTCTCTTGTACCTCTACTTCTGCAGCTGTGCAGTGGGGACTGTTGAGCTCCTGAGCACATAGGCTTGTTGGGAAGAATGGGGACCACTTTAATCCCGCACCTGGCATGTTGTGGCCCCCAGCGCTCCCTGGGCGCTAGTGTGTCTAGTAACCAGGGGCTTCTGCTGAGTGGGGAGCAGACATCTGTGGCCCTGCTGGCCCAGATTCCTGGTTCTTGTTGCCCTAGCATGTACCCCAGAGCCCTTTCCCCAGGAACTCTGAGAAAGTGGACTCCCTTCCTCTTAAATGACATACCTTGTGGGGTCTGCTGAGCCCAGGATGGGTGGGAAGGGGGAGGTTGGTAGTTAGTAGGTCAGAGAAATGCTCTCTTGGTTTTCTCACATCCACGTAAGTTCCCTGTAGCTTCCAGCTTCTTGAGGTGAGTTTAGATGAGGTGGGTCCCCCAAGCTTTCTCTTGATTTCCTCCCACTGTGTGGTAGGGCCTGGGTAGGGCGTTTGCACCAGGATCTGGAATAGACTGTCTGGGAGGATGTTCTCGCCCCTGACCCCATGGATGCCCACCGTGACCCAGCTCTGCGGGGCAGCTGCCAGGCAGGGCTCCGAGCTCCTCCAGGTGCTGTCTGTAGTTTTCTCTTCCTCTGCTCTTACTGCTGCACTGTTAGCAGTTTGACAGCAAGTGATGCCCCTGGTTGTGGCGTGTCTCTTTCCTGGACGGTGGAGACTTCGGCTGCTGTTTCACTTTTCAGAGGCTGGTGTTTCTCTCTTGTTTCCAATTTGTTTGCAAGCTCCTTAGTGAATTCTTTGTGCCTCTGGGAGTCCTTCGTAGGATTGCACGTCCTCACGAGGGCCAAGAAGAATGTTTGGTGTTTGCTGAGTTCCATGGAGGGCCTTTCTTGCAGTGTCTTCCCTCTGCTCCTTGCAGGCCCAGTCGGTTTACACAACATTGGACAGACGTGCTGCCTTAACTCCCTGATCCAGGTGCTTGTTAGAAATGTGGGATTTGCCAAGATACTGAAGAGGTAAGACCATTGTTAAGGCAAATAAATGTGTGTATTGTTTTTTGTTTTTGTTTATTCAGTTATTCACAGTTATTTGGACTTTGAGAAGTCTTCTTTCAGAAGCTGCCAGAGAAGAGATCTTGTTTTGTACAATCTGGACTATACATTGTAATCATCTAGGAAGTTTGAAAAAATGTGAAATGCCGATCCCATCCCAAATACTTGGTTTCACTTGGGGTCTGGATGGGTGTCTAGGGTGGGGCCCAAGCATTGGTACTTTCCAGAAAACTCCTCAGATGATTCTAAAATGCAGCCAGACTGAGAACCACTGATTTGGTTAAAAGGAAGTTGGGGTAGTATCAGTGGGCGGGTCCGTGAGTCTGTTGATTTTTCTCAAAACAGCACACACACACACACACACACACACACACACAGAGTACACACACTGTGAAAACCCTTCTTCTCAGTGGGTTCTGCCAGGAAGTGTTGAGGCTCAGCCAGCAGTGACTGAGTGGAACACCATGCCAGTGTGTGCACATTCACATAATACACCTTATCGCTCATTCTTGTCTGCCCTGAGCTTTCTCCTTTTCCCGTTTCATGGACATGGGAGGTTGCCTGTAATTAAACAAATCATTGCCAGAATACACTGACGTTCCTTGCTGTGTCCTTCCCAGGACTAGACTTTACTTGCTGTTTCCCTTTGAAGGACTTCAGGATGGGCATGTGCTATGGACCCAGGACCTACTGCTCTTGCCCTTTGTCTTGGTGTGATTCTCGTGCAGGGTGGGGAGAGGGTGCCCCATCTCGAGAGGATGCTCTATAGCTGATTTGCTGACATGGCTGTCCTCAGCCTTGTCTGTACATTTTAGTCGTCTGGGAAATAAAAATTTTGATAACTGGGCCCCACCCCCAGAAATCCTGATGTGGTCCATCTGCAGAGTGGCCCGGACATGGAGATTTTTGAAAGTTCTCCCAGGTGACTCTAGTGTGGCCCTGGTGTTGAGAACAGTGGAGAGAGGGAGGTTTGTGGCTCTTCTCACCCGGCAGGATAACGGTGCCAGGTGGAGCTGAGGAGCAGAGGAGGAGTGTCCCCTTCCAGCTGCTCTTGCTGCTGGAGAAGATGCAGGACAGCCGGCAGAAGGCGGTGCGGCCCACGGAGCTGGCCTACTGTCTGCAGAAGTACAACATTCCGTGTAAGACGGTCCTCCTGCTCTGGCTCCTGGCCTGGTGCTCTGAGGGGAAGGGGAACTCTCTTGAAGGGGTGAGGGAGAGGGAGCAGAAGAGAGGAGAGTGGAGGAAAGGAGGGGCCTGATGGCCCTTGAGTGCACAGGAAGGAAACCCTCCTTGTGTTGGACGCCCGTGTATGGATCTGAAATACCTTAAATAGCCCTCATCTCGCAGGGACAGCATTCGTTTCGTTATTCATGTGTTACTTTCGTATTCACTCTTTTCCTGCCTCTCAGTGGAGTAAGTCAGCCTAAGAGTCTCCTCAAAGCTGGTTCAGCTGCAGGTAAAGCAGCCTAAAATGAAAGTGAAAGTTAAGTCGTTCAGTTGTGTCCGACTCTTTGCAACCCTATGGACTATAGCCTACCAGGATGCTCCATCCATGGGATTTTCCAGACAAGAGTACTGGAGTGGGTTGCCATTTCCTTCTCCAGGGGATCCTCCCAACCCAGGAATCGAACCCGGGTTTCCTGCATTGTAGGCAGAAGCTTTACTGTCTGAGCCACCAGGGAAGCATCCTAAGGAAACAGAATAAAGGATTTGTAAGGAGAAATCATATTCTACGAAAGGAAACTCTTAAATAGCTTAGTTTTTTTTTTAAACAGACTCAAATGAAATATACGTCACATACTATAAATTCAGTCGTTTGAAAGTACAGTTCAGAGGTTTTTAGGATTTCAGAGAGTTGTGGAATTCTCCTCACAGTCTAAATTTAGCAAATTTTTATCATCCCCCCAAAGAAATCCTCTACCCATTAATTGCTCACCATTCTCCTTTGTTTTCTTCTAGGTTTCATACTTCTAGCTCTTGGATCTAGACCCGTGCTTCATTTAGAGTTAGATTTTGTGAGTGGTGTGCGGTAGGGGTCCAGCTTCACTCTTTTGCGTGTGGTATCCAGTTGTTTCAGGGCCACTTGTTGAAGGTACTCCTCTCTTCTTGCTCACTGAGCTCTTTTTCCTTATCCCAGTGAGTGTCCTCTCACCTCATCCTGGCAAACTTCTCTCAGCCATCCTTGTGAGGCAGGCCTGGTGGTGATGATCTCTTAGTGTTTCTCTGTCTGGGAAAGCCTGTGTCTGTCCTTCATTTCTGAAGGACAGCGTTCCTGGATAAAGTTCTGTTTATCATCAGTCTCTCCTTTCATCCCTTTGTATATACCTTCCTACCTTCTCGCGGTCTGTAAGGTTTGTGCTGAGAATGTACTGATACCCTTATGAAGCGGGTTCCCTTGTGGGTGATAGGCTTCTTTTTTCATATAGCTTTTAAGATCTCTTTGATTAAAAAAAAATTATTTCTGGTTGCCTTGGGTCTTCGTTGCTTTGCGTGGGCCGTTTCTCTAGCTTGGGGGGGAGGTGGAGGCTACTTTTCCTTGCAGCGTGTGGGCTTCTCACTGTGGTGGCTTCTCTTGTTGCGGAGCACTGGCTCTAGGGCACGTGGGCTCAGCAGTTGCAGCTCCCAGGCTCTATCACACAGGCTCAATGTTGTAGCCCATGGGCTTAGTTGTGCTGTGACTTGTGGGATCCTCCCAGACCAGCGATTGAACCCGAGTCCTATCCACTGCACCACCAGGAATTCCTGTCTTTGACTTTTGACAGCATTATGATGTGTCTTAGAGAACTGCCAGTTGAGAGGAATATGTTTGGGTTCATGAACTTCAATGTCTGAATGTCTCCCCGGATTTGGGACGTCCCAGCCACTGTTTCTTGAGATACGTTTTCTACCCTTTCCCTTCTCTTCTTCTGGGACTCCGTCAAAGTGTAGGTTGTGTCCATGCACTGTAAGTTAGGTTGTTGATTTGAGATCTTTCTTGTTTTTTTAATGTAAGTATTTGTAGTCTGAATTTTTCCTCCAGCTTTGCTTTCACTGCATCCCATAATTTGGTATGTTGTTTTTTATTTTCATTTGTCTCTCAATATTCTCATTTTTTTCTGTTACACAACAAAGTGATTGAATATTTCTATACATTTCAAAATGAGCACCATAGGTCTAATTACCGTGGGCTACCATGAAAAGATATTATGTAATTATTAACTCTGTTCCCCACACTGTACATTTAATACCTGTGCTTCACTTATTTTGCAACTGGAAGTTTGTACCTCCTAATCTCCCTCACATATTTCTCTCCTCTCTCCACTTCACGCTGGAGACTGCTCAGGTTCCTTTGTTGTTGTTATTCAGTCGCTCAGTCATATCTGATTCTTTTGAGACCCCATGGAGTGCAGCATACCAGGTTTCCCTGTCCTTCAGCATCTCCTAGAGTTTGCTCAAACTCATGTCCATTGAGTCGATGATGCCATCCAACCATCTCATCCTCTGTGGTCCCCTTCTCCTCCTGCTATCAATCTTTCCCAGCATCAGGGTCTTTTCCAGTGAGTCAGCTCTTTGCATCAGGTGGCCAAATTATTGGAGCTTCAGCTTCAGCATCAGCCTTTCCAGTTAGGTTGTTTGTTTTCTTAGTGTTGAGTTTGAAGAGTTTTTCGTATATTTTGTATCTTTTTAAGATATCTCTTTTGTAAATATTTTGTCAATCTGTAGTTTGTTTTCTCATGCTCCTGACAGAGCAGAAATTTTTAATTTTAATGAAGTCCAACTTATCAGTTCTTTCTTTTATTGATTACACCTTGCTGTCATATCTAAAAAAATAATCACCAAACCCAAGGTTGTGTAGATTTAGTCTTATGTTATCTTTAGGAGTTTTATTTACAGTTTCGCATTTTACATTTAGGTCTGTTATCTATTTTGTTCATTTTTTCCTTTTTTAGGATGTAAGGTCTGTGTCCAGATTGGTTTTTTTCATGTGGATGTTCAGGTATTTTAGCAACATTTGGTGAAAACACTGGTTTCCATTGTGAAAGAGCAGTTGACAGTTGTTTCAGTCAGTTCGGTCATTCAGTCTTGTCTGACTCTTTGTGACCCCATGAACTGCAGCATGCCAGCCCTCCCTGTCCATCACCAACCCCTGGAGCTTGCTTAAATTAATGTCCATCGAGTCGGTGATGCCATCCAACCATCTCATCCTCTGTCTTCCCCTTCTCCTCCTGTCTTCAGTCTTTCCCAAGATCTTTCAATCTTTTGACATTGTTTGTTTTGATGTATTTTGGGGCTCTCTATTCTGTCCCATTGATCTATTTTTCTATTCTTTTATAATACCGCTTTGTCTTGATAACTGAGGCTCTGTAGTTTGATATTAGTCGTCTGATTTTATTTGATTTTTTCCTTTAGTACTGTGTTGGCTATTCTGAGTCTTCTGCCTCTCCAGGTAAACTTTGGAATAAGTTTATTAATATTCATGAAATAACTTTCTGGCATCTTGATGGAAGTTGCATTGAGTCTAGAGATCAGGTTAGGAGGAAGAACTGGCATGTTGACAATTTTTAGTCTTTGTATCCATGAACATTGAATATCTCTCCATTATGTAGGTCTTTTGATTTTATTCATCAGTGTTTGTAGCTTTTCTTATATCGATCTTGTATATATTTGGTGAGATTTATAAGTATTTCATTTCATGTGCTCTAATATAAATTATATTCTGTTTTAAATTTAAAATCTCACTTGTTCATTGCTGATGGAAAGTGATTGACTTCTGTATATTTGCCTTGTAGCCTGCAATCTAACCATAATCACGTATTGGTTCCAGGAGTTTTTGGTTATTTTACATTTTCTATGTGAATGATCATGTCATCTGCAAAGAAGGACGTTCTTAAATCTTCCTTTCCAGTCAGTATACCCTTTATTTCCTTTTCTTATCTAATTAGCTAGGGCTTCCAATACAACGTTGAAAAGGAGTGATGAGAGGGAACTTTGTTGTTTATTTTCCTGATCTTGGAAGAAATGCTGCTAGTTTCTTACAATTAAATGTGATGTTAGCTGTAGGTTTTTGGAAGATGTTCCTTATCAATCTTAGGAAGTTTCTGTCAGTTCTTAGTTGGCTGAGAGTTCTTATCATGAATGGGTTTTGGATTTTGGCAGATGATTTTCTGTATCTATTAATGTACTCATGTACATTCTTTAGAGCCTGTTGATGTCATAGGTTCATTAATAGGTTCATTAGTTGAGCTAGTCTTGCATACCTGGGAAAAGTGTTGGTTGTGGTGTATAATTCTTTTTACATTTTTTGGATTCTATTTGCTAATATTTTCTTACGGCTTTTGAATCTGTGTTCATGTGAGATACCAATCTGTAGTTTTCTTTTATTGGAATGTTTTTGTCTGGCTTGGTATTAGGGTGAAGGTGATCTCATAGAATGATTTGGGAAGTATTCCTTCTGCTTCTATCTTATGAGGAGATTTTGGGGAATTGGAAGAATTCCTCCTATAAATGTATGGTTGAATTCATCAGTGAACCCAGTGGATGCTCTGTTCATTTTTCCTCATTCATTTTTCCTTTCATTCTTCAGACTGTACAACCTCAGTTGACCTATTTTCAGGTTTGATGATTTCTTTGCCAACTCAGATCTGCTCTTGACTACTTCTGGTGAGCACTTCTTCCTTGTACTCTTCCAGTCAAGAATTTCAATTTGGTCTTTTACATCTTTTTTCTCTCTATTGATACTTTTTATTTGGTGAGACATTGTTTTCATTCTTTAGTTATTTTGGGTTTTGGGGTGCTTTAGTTCTTTTAACATATAGTAATAACTAATCTGAAGTCTTTGTCTAGTACGATAACATCTAGGGTGTCTCAGTGAGTTTCTAGTGATTGCTTTTTTTCCTGTGTGTGCACCATATTTTTCTGCCTCCTTGTGTGTCTTGTAATTTTTTGTTAGAAACTCGACATTTTAGATAATGTGACAACACTGAACATCAGAAACCCCCACAGTGGGATCTTTTCTTGCTGTTGTTTTTACTGTGGCTGTTCATTTAGTGACTTTCCAAGACTAATTCTGTAACGTTTATATTCCCTGTAGTATGTGGCCATGGGAGTTTTTGTGTGATTGGCTAAGTGTCAGGTAGTGATTGGCTAGAAATTTCTTTAAATGCTTTGCACCAACAAGTCTTCTAGTCTTTGCCAAGGGGCCCTGTGTGTTGACTGGGTGCATCTTCAAAGCCCAGGCAGTTTATGACACTTTGAGCCTTCATTTCATGCTTGCACAGAACCTTAAAATCAGTCAGATGGAAGAGACTGGGGTCCTTTTAGGTCCTGGGTGTGAAAATGACCTTCTAGATCACCAGGAATATGTCAGAGCCTTTGAAAGTGTGAGGGCTTCCCTGGTGGCTCAGATGGTCAAGTGTCTGTCTGCAATGTAGAAGAACTGGGTTTGATCCCTGGATTGGAAAGATCCCCTGGAGAAGGAAATGACAGTCCACTCCAGTACTCTTGCCTGGAAAATCCCATGGATGGAGGAGCCTGGTAGGCTACAGTCCACAGGGTCACAAAGAGTCTCACAAGACTGAGCGATTTCACTTTCACTTTGAAAGTGTGCAGTGAACATCTCATTCCCTTTTAAGATCTTTCCTTTGAGTTTCTGGCCAGGCTTTTCTTTCCTCAGCTGACATGGCCACCTTAGGTAACTTCATTGTTTACTGTTGCTGAGCATTTTCCACAGACACCCTGGGAATACTACAGGCTTTCAGCTCTGAGTCAGGTTAAATAACAGCAACCTCCTTTAAATGGGCTTTTCCCTGGAGCTGCTGTGAACAGGTCAGATCGTGGGAATGCTTCTGGCCAGGGCTTTCCTAGGTGCCCAGTCCAGCCCAGCCTGTCGCCTCTGGCAACTGCAAGGCTTCTGGTTTTCAAGGCTTCTGCAGAGCAGTGAAGAGTGTGTGGGAACCAGCCAAACTGAGGAAGCCGCAATCCCTGCTCTGCAGTTTTTCCTGAATTCCTAAGATTTTTGTAAACTCTTGGTTTTGTTGCTTTTGTGGAGGAGTGGGTTTACAGAGACCTTCTCTCTGCTGCCCCAGGTGTAGCTCATGTTTCTCTAGTTTTCCTAACAGTTTGAATGCTTGGGGAAGTCTTCTCTAAATTGTGAGTCCATAGATGCGAGTACATGGATACTCACCTTCCACTAGAATGTAGGTTTCCTGGGGACAGGAACTTTCTCTGGCTTGTGCAGTACCTGCATGTAGCAGGAGTGAAGGAAATTATAGGTTGGGCAGGGCTCCTGTATTTCTCAGATGAATTGGGACTCCTGGTTCTGGAATAGGCAGATAAGGCAGGACGTCTCGGCCTGGCAAAGTGACTTGACCCTCTTCATGCCCTGTATTGGCTCTGGGGCAGGCAGCCTGCTGAAAGTAATTCCCTAGAGACAGCTACTAGCTGTCTACTAGCTCAGTTCAACTTGCTACTAGCCTGTTAATCCCTGCTTTGGGATTATTAGCTTGGAATTTGGATTGATTAACTATTCAGCTGGGCTTTCCAGGTGACTCAGATGCCTGCAATGCAGGAGACCCTGGGTTCGATCCCTGGGTGGAAGATCTAATAAGTAATGCTCACCGATTATGTGCTGGTTATTGAGTTGGTAAGGGAATTAGACTGACAGAGTCTTTGCCTCCATGGAGCTGACAATTGAGAGGAGAGACAGGCCAAAACAAAATAAAACCCCCAAACACTGAGTACAAATTGTGATAAGTATCACAAAGGAAATGGTGTTGAGTTAGCAGGTATGAATTCTTAGTCCAGCAGCTGGGGCAGGAGGGCATGACCGGCATCCTGGGCCCTCCCCCTGAGAGTTCCTTTTCTCTTTGGCCAGTGTTTGTCCAGCACGATGCTGCTCAGCTCTACCTCACAGTCTGGAACCTGATCAAGGACCAGATCACAGATGTGGACTTGGTAAGTCCTAGAACAGAGAGCTCAGGAAGGGAGGGTACTGTCCTTGTGACATGTAGAAACTGAAAGAGGAAACATGTAAAACGCTCACCACAGGTGGGCAGTGTGGCCACTGTGACTTCTCCTCGGCAGCTTAGTGAGCAGGGGCAGGGGCAGGGGCAGCCGCTGTTTCCGGAGCTCTGTGTGGCGCCTCTAGCTCTGGATGTGGCTGACCTGCTCACTCGGGCTCTTTGGCCCTCTTCCTCCTGCCCCCTCCTCCCGACTTTCTAGGTGGCAAGGCTGCAAGCCCTCTGCACCATCCACGTGAAGGAGTCCTTGGCCTGTCTTGAATGTACCTTGGAGATGGGCAGAAACAGCAGCATGCTGGCCCTCCCCCTGTCTGTCTTTGATATGGACTCGAAGCCCCTTAAAACGCTGGTGAGGTTCCTCCTGGGGAGTTTGCTATTCCCTGCAGCCCAGTGTTGCCGGTGTTCCCTTGCTTCTTTAATGCACCCTTGGCTTTTAAAATCTAATTTCCATTTCCTAAGCATGGATCTGGCTAAGTTCTCCTTTGATTTGCAGGAAAAATAAGTCTCCTCCCGCTCCCCTTGTCCTTCCTGCTCCTCAACAAGTAGATCCTCTCTGAGATCCTGGCACGTGCACCACGCGGGCTGATGTTAGGGGGGCCTGGGGAGAACCCTCGTCTGTGGGGAGAGGGGTGACCCCAGGTGGAGTAACCCTGGCTTTCCCTGCTCTCTGGGGCAGGAGGATGCCCTCCACTGTTTCTTCCAGCCCCAGGAGCTGTCCAGCACAGACAAGTGCTTCTGTGGGAGCTGTGGCAGGAAGACCCGCTGGAAGCAGGTACTCGCTGCTGATAGAGGCTTCCCTGGACAGTTGGGGGGTGGGGCCCTTGGGGAGGGAGCACGCTGAGGGAGGGAATCCACCAGGCTGTGTCCAGGATCCTGGGGCTTCTGATGCCCAGATCTGTGGGTGCGCTCCTGGGGCCCCATCACTGTGGGGGTGGGGAGGGCACAAGAGCCACACTCAGGCCCATCCTCGCCTGGGCTCAGGGAGCAGACTCTGCAGTCCCCTACAGACCCCTGTGGAGCCCTGGGCTGCTCAAGCCTTCTGTGGGAGACCCAGCAGATTCAGAGGAGGGGTGCTGTTCCACTCCCTTCTTTTTGGGGAGGAAGAACATCCCGTTGGCCCTGGTGCTTCTTGGAATTGACCTGTTTCAAGTGCCTGGGACTCATCTCCATGGTGACTGTGTGTTTTCCAGGTCTTGACACTGACGCACCTGCCCCAAACACTGACCATCCACCTCATGCGATTCTCCATCAAAAACCTGCGGGCAGAAAAAATTTGCCACTCATTGTATTTCCCCCAGAATCTGGATCTAACCAAGCTCCTTGAGACAGAGGGAGAGCCCTGCAGTACTGAGGAGCAGGTGAGGGCCCTCGTGCTCCTTAAACACACACACACACACGCACCCTGGCCTCATCAAAGCCCATGTCTTTTGTCTGTCTCCCTCCCCACCCCTATCAGACCCCACGTCCTTTGTCTCCTTCCCCTGAGCTGCCCAGCATCACACACACCAGAGGTGTGTTTTGGGTTTGGGGCATCATCCTCTCCTCTGTGGCCAAGCTCAGGATGCACAGGGAGGAACACTCACCAACGTTAGGTGTGATTCATGGAAACATACTCACACATTCAAGAAACACTGATCTTTCAAATAAGGAGTTTAGAGTCTTCTCGAATAACAGCCATGGGGCTGTTAGCTTCACATTCCCGACAACATTGCTGTTGGCAGCTGCATTTCTGTTAAGACTCAGAAGACTTTATTTCTAATGACTGGATTTGTGCTCAGCTACCTCGCAGCACTGATGGAAGGAACCATACTTCAGAACCTTCCTTTTACATAGGATGTGCCACAGGTGACCCACGTCCTGGGTGCTAAGCAGCACCATCCTTGCTTCCTTCTCCCGACAGATTACACTTGCCTTGGGGATAAGAAAGCAGCCAGCACTTGGGGCCAAATTGATTTAGAGTAAAGTTGGATCCAGTTGTCTTGAGCTAGTAAGTTGTTGGGAGATTCTGAGAAAAGTGACATAAATGTCTTTTCTCTGTAGGTTTAAAATCGTCCATTTATTCCCATATATACATGGGGCCATTTTTGGACTGTCTGTTTTGTTCCACTGGGCTGTTTACTATCCATGCTCTAGAACTATGGGTTTGGTTTTTTTTTTTGAAAATTGAGGCCTGACCATGTGTTTGAGTGGCTCCTATTATAACAGGGTTTCCTTCCCTGTTTGGGGCATAGGATTCTGTTCTTTCCTTCTAGTTTCCTTATTTCCACTTGCACAGCCTACCTAATGAAGTATCTTAAAATTCTTTTACCTTGAAAAGATGTGTGAGGAATTATATAATGTCTCCCTGTCTACCAACAACCTAAACAGTTGTGCAGACTCACAGCCAGTCTTTCTTTACTTGTACTCCATCCTCTTCCTTCTCCAAACCTCTGCTGGGTTATTTTGAAGCAAATCTCAGATGCCATGCATGTCATTTGCAAGTATTTCATCATGTCTCTCTAGGGCTTCCCTGGTGGCTCAGATCGTAAAGAGTCCACCTTCAATGCTGGAGACCTGGGTTCAATCCCTGGGTCAGGAAGATCCCTTGGAGGAGGGCATGGCCACCCACTCCAGTATTCTTGCCTGGAGAATCCACATGGACAGAGGAGCTACAGTCCATGAGGTCTCTAAGAGTTGGACATGACTGAGCGCCTAAGCATGTAGCACATGTCTCTCTAAAGAAGAAGCACACTTTTCCCAAACATGACCAATTCCATCTCATGATTATGTAATATCCTCTAATATCCAGTCAGTATGTGGATCTCCTTGACTGTTGTAGTTGTTTGCTGTGTTTGAATCTAGATCCACATAAAATCTACACTTGCATTTGCTTCAGTTTGTTCCCTCCCTCCCTTGGCCTTTCTTTCTTCTGTAGGTTATGTTTCTTTGTTGTTCTCCCTCCTTTTCTTTTCCTTGAGATGCATTTGTTTGAAGGGTTTTGTGTACACCCAGAATTGGCTGGCCGGTCTTGTTTGGCGCATTCCTCTCTCCTTGTATTTCCTGTCACTGATAGTTCTATCCAGAGTTTGCTGCAGTGTAATGTTAAAAACCCAGCATAATGTCCTCCCATGAGAACAGAGAATGATTTGAGCCCTCCCTTTTAGGGACCAAGCTTTGTTTTGTTGACTGAAAAATATAATCACAACCTGAAAGTAGAGAGTTGTTTTATTTGGTGGGAATGTTTAGGACTCAAGAGCCCCAGAGACAGCATCTCAGTAGCTCTGAGAAAACTGTTCCAAGGAGGCAGGAGGACAGTGAACCAATGAAGTTGCTCAGTCGTGTCCGACTCTTTGCAACCCCATGGACTGTAGCTTACCAGGCTCCTCCATCCCTGGAATTTTCCAGGCAAGAGTACTGGAGTGAGTTGCCATTTCCTTCTCCAGGGAATCTTCGTGACCCAGGGATTGAACCCAGGTCTCCTGCATTGCAGGCAGACGCTTTACCATCTGAGCCACCAGGGAGTCAGGCTATATACAAGTTTGCAATGGAGGGAGCAGGCAGTCTGAACATCAGAAGTCAGGTATTAAGTTAAGGAGTTGGGCATTTTTTGTGTGGGAAGATAAAAGCCTCTGGGCTTGAATTCGTTCACCCCTTTTATGTGCACCTCAGCTACCTGAGCACCTCAGCCAATCCTGTTTCCTTGTTTACCTTGCTTCTTGCATCCCCGCCCCCCACTCCACCAGCAGTCACTGTGGGGGGTGGCAGCATCCGCTGGACCTCAGTTTTGGGGAGCCCTCATTCACATTTGGAGGCCAGAAATCACTGATGTCTATAACATTTCTTGTTTATTAATAGGCAGAACATATTTTCATTTCACAGTTTGTACCACCCTCATCCTGTCCCCTTCATAATCCCATTTCAGAGTCTCAGGTAAGGGACATTATTTGACTGTATTGAGAAGAAAAGTACAATTTTCCTGACTCTTGTGGAGATCTCACTCAAAATGAAAACTGTTACTACATTCCCTTTTCACAGAGGATAGTCTCTTATTTAGCCTTTCTGAGACCAAGGGAGTGGGCTTACTTACCCCAAACCTAGTCACTATGCTGGTCTTTCCCTTACCGTGATGCTTTCTTACTGATTTTACTCTGCTTCAAATCTGTCTCCTCCAGGCCTCTCTCCTGGGGCTTCTTTCTCCGCTTCTGGATCTTTTCCTGCCCATTTTTATTGGTATTTAGTTTTCGTCTCATTCCTTTTTCTTCCCTTTGTTCAAATGTCTTCTCATTAATTCTCATGGTTTCGATCATCTGAAACTGAGGACTTCCGAGTCCCTGTCCCCTACCCAGGTCTCACTCTCGATCCCCAAACCAGGGTGTCCACCTCCTGCTGAGTCCTGAGACTCGCTGTCTTCATCCCCAGACACCTCTGTTCCATGTGTAACTTTATAGCACCAACATCTTCCTAATTTCCAAGCCAAGAATCTGGGCTTCATCCGTGCAGTGCCCCCTACTTACTCCTCCCCACCGTATCCATCAGTTGCAGAGTGACTTACTGTTTTTCCTTGACTTTGCACAAATCTGTCCCCCACTTCCTCAGTACTGGAATCAAAAGCTGGCACTTCGGAGCCAGGCAGGCTTGGGTGGAGGTCCCACCTCTTTATGAGCTCTAAACCTGACGTGAGTTACTCTACTCCCTGAGCTCAGATTCCACATCTGCAAAATAGGATTGATGCCAACACCCCGTACACAGATTTGCTGTGGATATTAAATGAAATAGTGCATATCAATCACATTTATCTCTAAGCATAGAATCCTATTTAGTCATTAGCTCTCATCAGATGCAAAATCCGTTTCAGAAGGCATCATGTTAGATGAAGACATACGATATTATCTTATGGGCCTTTAATGTCTTGTTCTGAAGATGTATTATAATTTTAAACAGTGGACCCCCAGGGAAGTCCCCATAGCATCTTTTTTTAAAAAATTTTATTTATTTTGACTGTACTGGGTCTTTGTTGCTTTGTACTGGCTTTCTCTAGTTGTGGAGATCAGGGGCTACTCTTTATTGTGGTGAGTGGGCTTCTCATTGTGGTGGCTTCTCTGTTATGGAGCACAGGCTCTAGGTGTGTGGGCTTCAGTAGTTACAGCACCTGGGCTCGGTAGTTGTGGCTCACGGGCTTAGATCTGCAGCATGTGGAATCTTCCCAGACCAGGGATCGAACCTGTGTACCTTGCATCGGCAGGTGGATTCTTATCCACTGTGCCACCAGGGAAGTCCCTGAAGATGTATTATTAAGTGAACTGCAAAGTATTTCCTGCTTCTAATTCTTACACTTCTCATGAAAGATGTGAAGACAGTTTTCTCTCAGTGGCTAGACATAGTTAGGCATATTTTTTATGTACAGCATAGGTGTGTGAGTATGTCTGTAGTTAATAAAATTGTCATCACGAGACTGCTAAAGGCACTGTAAAATCATAAAAAGCTGTAACTTTTAGCAAAGTAATAAATAATACAAATCTAACAAAGAACCAGAATAATAATGTTTGTAAGTTTGTTTTGAAGTAGTTCACTTGAGCAAATATGTCATAAAATATTTGACTGTGTTGCTAATGGAAATGATCACTTTTCAAATTTTATATTGTATATACATTTGTATATCACTTATAACAATTCAAGTATGCTGTTAATATTATAGCACATAAATTATATATTTATGCTCATTATTTTTCTTACAGCATATGAACCTTAGGTTTCTAAAGAAAAAAATGATAGACTCAGCATCTAGATATGACTCTTTAGTTGGTCAGGAGGAATAAGAAACATTCAATTCACAATGCAAAGTAAATTTTTTCTTTGAGGGTGCTTTATGTTGTAACATGTAGAAGAATATTGTATTTGAAAATGAAAGTTGCTCAGTCGTGGCCGACTCTTTGCAACCCCAGCAAGAATACTGGAGTGGGTAGCCGTTCCCTTCTCCAGGAAATCTTCCTGACCCAGGAACTGGGGTCGCCTGCATTGCAGGTGGATTCTTTACCAGCTGAGCTCCCAGGAAATATTATATTTAAATCGTGGGAAAATAAAATTTAGTGCACTTTTGGGGAAAAAAAAAAGTATGTGAAGACTTAGCCAAATGCTGAAAGTTAGCTAGTAATTATCATGTTAATAAATGCTTGTTGTCATTTCGTGGTGCTCCTTGCGGGTGGTCAGTCTCTCACCACTTCTTCCTCTCTCAGCTGTGACTCTGCCTCACTTGGACTCTCAGGCCATTTTCATATCCCTTCACTCTGGTGTTGTCAAACACAAATCTGATGACACTGCTCCTCTGTGCAGAGCCTTCCAAGGCTGCCGCTGCTGGGATGTTTTGACTCCTGACTTGGCCTCAGTGGCTCCCTGCACCCCTGCCCCATCCCTCAACCCCATCCGCCACCACCATCCCCTGGGGTGTGCTGCCGGGCCTCCACAAATCTTTCAGTCAGTTTAAGCACATTGTCTCTGGGGAGCTTTCCTCAACTGCTCATTCCTTCTTGTTTTGGGGGCAGAGACTGGTTCCCAGATTTATCTGTAAACCTGGTATGAAACCTCGCTTCACAGCTGTGCTGTAATTAGGTATGAGCTGGCTCAGATGGTAAAGCATCTGCCTACAGTGCGGGAAACCTGGGTTCGATTCCTGGGTCAGGAAGATCCCCTTGAGAAGGAAATGGCAACCCACTCCAGGACTCTTGCCTGGAAAATCCCATGGATCCTGGTAGACTGCAGTCCATGGGGTCCATGGGGTCGCGAAGAGTCAGACACGACTGAGCGACTTAACTTTCAACTTTCATCTTGTGGTCAGAGATGGTCTTCTGGGGCCCTGGGTGCACCAGTGCCTGACAGAGAGGCACTGAGAAGCAGAGAGTCAGAATAGGAGGCGTGATGGGGGTCCCTTTGTCCTTGTGTCCTTCAGCGTGGAGGACAGTATGAGCTCTTTGCTGTGATCGCCCACCTGGGGAATGCTGACTACGGTCACTACTGTGCCTACATCCGGAGTTCTGCAGATGGAGAATGGTTCTGTTTCAACGACTCCAATGTTTGTTGGGTGAGAAGCGTCCTCCCAAACTGCCTCTTGCCCTGGGTTCTCCATCTCTAATGAGTTCTGAGCCAGGACTGGAAGGCCATTGAGACCCAGACACACTGAGGTCCTGTTCTCTGTGTTGGGGGGCCTTTGTGAAGTTTGAAGCCCTTTTCTGCATGGAGCCCCGTCTGGTTCACAGCTCTGCTACGGTCTGCTTAGCTTAGTGTCCCAGTTTCTGGAATTCTTGGCTCAGGGCCCTGCAACCTTGTGCTCTGGGCTAACCTATGAAGGCAAGAAGCTCTAGAAAGAGTTAGAAGACCTGGGCCCGGCATAACCAAGTGTAGATAATGCACTTGAGGGACTCGGTGTGCCGAGCGCCTGTCACTGGGTGATCGGGCCTGGGAGTAGTCAGACTGGTCTGTCTGGGGGAGGGAGGGCAGCTGGCAGCACCATCACTCTCTGGCCACTTAACCTGGTCTGTCTCTGTCCTTGCAGGTGTCCTGGGAAGACGTCCAGTGTACCTATGGGAATAACAGCTACCGCTGGTGAGGAGGGCTGGGTGGTGGGTCCCATGAGCTCACGCAGGGCATCTGTTGCTGTAGGAAAGGGCTGCCACTCACCTTTGGAGGCCCAGAGAATATGCTCAGCCTCAATTTTCAGCCCCATCCACTGCACTGCTCCTCTTCTAGTTTATTTTTTTAATTTTTTTCATAGATAAAAGTTTGACATTACGTATATATTTTTGAATTAATTAAAAAAAAATTTTGGCAGTGCTGTGTCTTTGTTGCTTTCTCTAGTTGTGGTGGGTGGGGGCTACTCTTTGTTGCAGGTGAGCAAGCTTCTCACTGTGGTGGCTTCTTTCGTTGCGGAGGACAGGCTCCAGAGCTTGCGGGCTCAGAGGTTGTAGTGCACAGGCTTAGCTGCTCCATGGCACATGGAACCTTCCCAGACCAGAGATGGGACCCGTGTCCCCTGCACTGGCAGGTGGAGTCTTAACCACTGCACTGCCAGGGAAGTCCTCCTCTTGCAGTTTAGACCCAGCAGTGCTAAAGTGTCTGAGGCTCCCAAACGTCACACCATCCCTGGCTTTGCATGTGCTGTTCCTTCCCCTAGTTTGTCCCTGAGGCAAACCCCCTTCACTCTTCCATGCTTCTGCTTGTGTCCGCCTGCCCTATAATGCCTTCCCAGCACCATCCAGGCAGGTTTACAGGAGCCCCTCAGGTGCTTTTCGTCATGTGATCACCTCTTCACAGCCAGGACCACGCTGCTCGGTCATCGTTCACCTACATAACATTCTTTCATGTTAACCATGAACTCTTTGGAGGCAAGGATCACTCTTGTCCTCCTCCATTGTCTGGTACAGAGGTATGGAGGCTTGACTTTAGTCAATAACAGTAAATATATTGTTGAAAATCAGTAACTACACAGAGGGAAGGCTGGAGAGGAGAAAGCTGGGCAGAGATAAAGCAGAGACTTTGCAAGTTTTTTCTGCAGAGCTTCTGGGTTAGAGGTGACATTGTACACTAAGCGTGGTGTGGGACGTGGCCCCAGCCGTACGAGTAGGTCTTCACTTGGAAACTGATAAACTGGGTGAAATTTTTGCTTGAAATCCTGCCCCCCCCCACCACAACCTGCTACTTTTCCTCTTCTCCTTTTCTGCTAAGCATCTCCCTTAGATACACTCTTAGATACACACTTTGTCACCATTTGGTTGTCAGTGATCCCCCGTTATTTAGATCAGGGTTTGGCAGACTTTTTCTGTCAAAGGCCAGAGAGCGAATGTTTCAGTTTCTGGGATACACAGTCTGTGTCTTGGCTCCTCGGCTCTGCTTCTGCAACACAAAAGCAGCCACCAGTGGTACGTGAGTAAGTATATGTGGCGTTGTTCCTGTTACATTTACTTAAGTTCATGGGGTCATAGTTTGTCAACCCCTGCTTGAGATGTTAACTAATAGCTCAACAGTAGTTATTTACCTGGGTCCCCAGTTTTGTCTGCACTGAGCTGATGGATAGATGAAGACCTGATCCAGTAATCTGGGAAGTTTTCTGACGGGTGTTCTATCATGAAGTAATAATGTAGTAATGAACTGTGACTGTTTCGTCTCAGTGATGCCCTTGCACTTTTTCTCTTTCTAGGCGGGAGACTGCCTATCTCCTGTTTTACATGAAGACTGAGTCCTAATGGATGTTCCCTAAACCTTCAGAGACCTACAGAGTATCATCTTCCTTTTCTGTTCCTGTCTCTGCAGATTCTTGTAAGAGATTCTGCAGTGAGGAGAGGCACCATTTTCAAACTGTTTACATTTTATTTATAATCAGTGGTGATTATTAAAATATTTAGCAGTGACACTACACACATCGGGATCGGTCAGATTGGGTGTCACTGGTGGACTCGTGGCTGGGTCAGGCCTGGGTTGCTCCTGCTGCACAAGGCAGTGACCCTTTAGCTGGGAGCTGCAGGGTCCAGGTGCTCCCAGGGGAGGACAGACCAGGCCAGTGCTGGTAGCAGGAGGTAGTTGGATAACAAAGGGCTGTGGTCAGAAATTACTTCAATATTCTACAGCTAATGTGACTATACTGGTAGGTACTGACTGTATATCATCTCTGTTTACAATTTTAAAACCTTTTAAGGCTTCTCTAGTGGCTCAGTGGTACAGGGTCCACCTGCCAATGCAGGAGATACGGGTTTGGTCCCTGATCTGGGAAGATGCCACATGCTGTGGAGCAGGTAAGCCTGTGCACCACAACTACTGATCCTATGCTCTAGAGCCCAGGAGCCGCAGGACAGAGCTCATGTGCCCCAGAGCCTGTGCTCTGAAACAAGAGAAGCCACTGCAGTGAGAAGCCTGTGCACCACAACTAGATAGTAGCCCCCGCTCACCACAAGAGAAAAGCCCTTGCAGCAGCAAAGTCCCAGCACAGCCAAAAATTAAAAAAAAAAAAATTTAAATGCGTATCAAGTGCTTTGTAATTGTTATTCATTTATTTGATAAATATGTGTTGATCACCTACTCTGTGAAATGGTATGCCAGACGTAGTAATGAATACAATTCTTTCTCTCAAAAAGAACTTTTTTTTAGTTTAATGGGGGTTGATTAAAATACATATGATACTGAGGGTTTATGCTACAGGAATTCAAAGGAAGATAAATAAAAATGCTTCTGCTGTGCGCCCACAGGAGAAGCCTGAAGGCTGGAAGGGGGCTGAGAGCGAGGACAGTCTGTTTACAGGGAGAAGCAGACCCAGTGGCATGGTTCAGGATTCAAAGACCCTCCACACACCTGGATGGAAGGGCGGTGGGGTTCAGCACATTGATCGTGATCCAGGCTCAGAAGTTTGGGTCTAACTTAATAAGTAATGAGGATTTTTTTTTTTTTTTTTTTGGAAAGTGTTCAAAAAGGAAAGGAACAATTAGTGGTGTTTCAATAAAATGGATTTGCTGGTGACGTGGGTTAAAGACAGGATGGCAGCATGGGTGGACAGGCGTGCACAGTCCCTGGAGCCATGTCAGAGGAAGAATGTGAATCACGGGGTGTCCAGGGAAACTCTGCACCAACCTGGGAAGAAGTGTGTGGACACCCCCCACCTACAGATGAAGTGACTCAGTCATTCACGTGTTTAACGACTTGTTCAAGATTTCATATTTTTTAAGTGGCAGAGCTGAAACCTCCAAAGTGAAATGAGGGTGATTTATTCTTTTTATTGGCAAGAATTTAGCCACGCGAGAGTAAATTCTCACCGTATAATAGCCAAACAATGTAGTCATGGACAGATCCTCTTCCTTAGTGCTGCTGCTAAGTCACTTCAGTCGTGTCCGACTCTGTGCGACCCCATAGACAGCAGCCCACCAGGTTCCCCCGTCCCTGGGATTCTCCAGGCAAGAATACTGGAGTGGGTTGCCATTGTCTTCTCCAGTGCATGAAAGGGAAAAGTGAAAGTGAAGTCGCTCAGTCTTGTCCGACTCTTAGCGACCCTGTGGACTGTAGCCTACCAGGCTCCTCCGTCCATGGGATTTTCCAGGCAAGAGTACTCGAGTGGGGTACCATTGCCTTCTCCGCTTCCTTAGTGCTAACGGTCGCTAAACAGGTGTGTGTATATTCCTATCTCTACTGTCACAAACTAGCATAAAGCGCTTGGCTGAAAGCCACAGAAATTGCTTTTTCTTGCAGTCTGGAGGCTGGAGTCTGAAATCAAGGTGTCACAGGGTTGGTTTCTCCAGGAGGAGAGTGTGCCCTGGCCTTTCTCCTGGCGCCAGCCCTGCTTTCTCGTGCCAGCCCTGCTTTCATCCCCTGCATGGACCTGAGTCCTTCTGGCCTCCACCTCCATCTTCATGCACTGTCTTCCCTATGGGTGTTAGTCGAAGACTCCAGCCATGGGTTAGGGGCCATCCAAGTGTAGCATGACCTCGCCTTCACTTGGCTAATTTAATCATTCTGAGGTTCCAGGTGGATGGGAATTTTAGGGGGACCCTATTCAGAGTAGTAATTGGAGAAGGAAATGGCAACCCACTCCAGTGTTCTTTCCTGGAGAATCCCAGGGATGGCAGAGCCTGGTGGGCTGCCGTCTATGGGGTCGCACAGAGTCGGACACGACTGGAGCGACTTAGCAGCAGCAGCAGCATTCAGAGTAGTAAAATGTATTGATCCCTCTAGGCCTTATTCTAGGCATTTGCATGCATATTCACAGATAGGAATAATTTTTACATAATGAATTCTACTGGACAAATTATTCTGCTCATTGTTTTTTCCTCATAATAGTGTCTTAGGAAAGTTTCCAAGTGTGAATGTAGATGGTAACATTCTTTTGAATTGTTACATTTACTCCATAAATAGATATACTATATTTTTTCCATTCCCGTATTGGTAAATATTTAGGACATTTCCATTTTTTCCCTGTTAAATGCAAAGTAAATGAGTACCTTTAGATGTGTTTTTGTACATGAGTAAATATTTCTGTAGGTATTGAGAAGTGAAATTATGGATCAAAGAGACTTAAGGGAGAAGTTACATGTAGACTCCAAGTTAAAGAGGAAGAGTACTAATAGATAAGGAATCAATTGACTTGAGTTTCTGGAAGTAGCTGGTTTCTATGCTATTTTGTTTCTTCTCCAAAAAGCTCCCTTACTCATCCATATATTCATTTGTCCAAAAATCAAAGTTCGCAGTGATGCCCGGTGCCTGACCTTGTGTGAACTTTGCTATGGTCTTGTTTTGAGGGTTTGGGGTCTTGTTATTTCATCCTTATGTATCCCTGCTGGCTGCTGCCCCAGACTTCTTCAGCACGTACACCCAATATCTTTGTCCCCTTCTTTTTTCCTTAAAAGTAGTACTTTAAGAAATTCCCTGGTGATCCAGTGGTTGGAACTCCACAGGGTGAAGGGCATGGGTTCAATCCCCAGTCAGCCACCCAGGCCAAGGACAAGTCCTGCCTACTGGGGTGCCCACAATAGTCTGCCCACATAGGGTTCCCAGAGACCATACAGCTCCATTACCGGTGACCAGACGGGAGTGTGCTGTTGGGCCCCATAGAGTGTCTCCTGTATGAGGCCACTTCTCCATAACAGCGAAGCATAAGCAACCTACATAACATACAAATAAGCACAGAGAATTAGGCAAGATGAGACAGCAAAGGAATGTCTTCCAAACAATGGAACAAGATGAAATAAGAACTAAGTGAAGTGGAGATGACAGTCTACCCAATGGATCTCAAAGTCCTGATCATAAAGATGCTCAGTGATCTTTGGAGAAGGCTGGGTAAACATAGAAGTTTAACAGAGACAATATTAAGAAGAAGCCAATGGAGCTGATGAATTAAATCACTAATTAATGCACTCAAAGAAAACAGTAGCGGATTAGATGACACAGCGGAATGGACGGTGAACTGGAAGACCATAGTGGGAGCCACTCAAGCTGAACAGAAAGAAAATTTTTAAATGACAGTTTAGGGACTTTCCTGGTAGCCCAGTGGTTAAGAATCTGCCTTCCAATGCTGGGGATGAGGTTTCCCACCTTGGTCGGGGAACTAGGACCCCACATGCCTCGGGGCAACTAAACCTGTGTGCCACAACTAGAGAAGCCTGCGTTCCAGAGCCCATGAGCCACATCTACTGAGCCTGTGCTCACCTCTGTCCCCGCTGAGTTTAATCTTCATCCTTCACCATAACTCACCTTGAGTATAACAGCTTCAGGGACTTCTGGGAGCCTCCACGTGAAAAAGCCAAGGAGGGGGTCTCTGGATCCCTGACTCTGTAGCTGGGGTCAGAAGTGGGGCGGGGGCATCGTGGGGCCCTCTACCAGGGAGGGCAGGAGATCCCAGGTGGTAGTTAGCTGAGTCCAAGGCCCTCCTGGGTATGAGGCATCCTAGCCCCCTTGGTGCATCACCAAGAGGCCAGCTCACTCCTCCCCTCAGCCCCCAGGCCTGGTCCCTGCTTCTGAGAAATTCCCTAGGGTGGGTCCTGGTGCTGGAGGTGCCCCATGCCATGGGCTCCTGAGTCTCTAGGGAGAATAGAGGAGTGAGGGGAGACCTGTCCACCAAAAGGGAGCTTCTGTCAGAACAGAGCCTGGGGCTGCTGCACCCCCACCTCCACCACCATCCCCAGGTCCACTGAGGCAGGACCATGAGAGCGAGTCTCCTTCCTTCCCCAAGACAGAGAGGAGACACCAGGTGAAGGCGAAGATGGGAGGGAGGGGCCCACGAGCCCAGGGATGCCTGGAGACCCCAGAAGCTGGAAGAGGCAGGAAGGACCCTCCACTGGAGCCTCTGGAGAGAGTACCACACTGGGACACTTGATCTCAGACGTCTGGTGTCCGAGACTGAGAGAGGACAGGCTTCTGTTCCGAGCATCTGCCCCAGGAAGCTCATGCAGCTGGTGGGAAGCTCCTGCCCTGATCTAAAGCCTCCATCCCATTAGGTGAGGTGGCCCTACAGACCCCACCTCTTCCTCCACGTCTAGTAGGTGGGAGACCCGCTTCTCCTTGCTACTCCAGGAGCGGCTCTGGAGCTGATCTGGGAGTGCTTCTGGGGTTTTGCAGGCTGAGCCCCTGTTGCTGTGCCCCCGCTTCCCCACACGAGCATCCAGAGCATGCTGTCTGCCTTGCTGCCTGAATCCCTCCTCCCTCACCCAGTATCCGCAGGAAAAGTCAGGGGTTCTGTAGCAGGGTCTGCAGGCAGTCTGCGTCTGGACCCATGTGGGAACCATGTTTTACTGTTTTCTCAGAAATGTCTCCTGGAATTTAATCTTACTCATTCCCTCTTCCTTGATCTCTCTCCCCTATCCTTAAGTTAGACGTTCTGGCTGACCCAGAGCATTAGTTAGATGCTGTTCTGCATGCAGAACAAGCCCCCTTATCTTCAAAGACCTTTCTTTATGACTCTTGTGTGATTACCTCTGGACCTCCAGGATGAAGCCTCCTTAATCCCTGCATTCTGGTCTATGTCTTCCTTTACTGCTCTTAGTTAAAGATTACAAGATAAGTTACCAATAAAATATGTGCTCAGCGTTTTCTCAGGGAGTTGCTTCTCTGAGAGCTCTCCCTGCACTGTCTCTTACAATCCCGTGTGTTTGTGAGAATTGTTCAGTGCGAAACTGCCACAGACCCACGTTCACATCTTCCCAGTAAACACAGTGAGAACCTCCCCTGACCTCACGCCTCATGCTAACCGTCTCCACATCTGGCCACAGGCCCAGTGCAGATGTAAAACTGGCTGCCCTCTCAGCCTCCTCACTGTGTTATCAGAGCTGCTGCAGCCCTTGGTCAAAACCCGTGAACCCACTTTCATAGGGGTGTCCTTGCTTACAAACCTCCAACCCCCACCTTTAGCAGGAGTTAACAGAAGTGTTTAAGTCAAAGGGTCCAGAGAGAAGAAAGGAAGCTACAAGGAAAGAAAACTAGATGGAGCCAGCTGGGACCAAGATAGCAACTGATTCTGACCTCCAGCAGACCCTGAGTTTCACTGTATGTTGATTTTACTGTATTATCTATCATATATTAAAAAGCAGAAACATACTTTGCCAACAAAGTTCTGTCTAGTCAAAGCTATGTTTTTTCCAGTAGTCATGTATGGATGTGAGAGTTGGACTATGAAGAAAGCTGAGTGCCGAAGAAATGATGCTTTTGAACTGTGCTGTTAGAGAAGACTCTTGAGAGTTCCTTGGACTGCAAGGAGATCCAACCAGTCCATCCTAAAGGAAATCAGTCCTGAATATTCATTGGAAGGACTGATGCTGAAGCTGAAACTCCAATACTTTGGCCACCTAATGCAAAGAACTGACTCATTTGAAAAGACCCTGATGCTGGGAAAGACTGAAGGCAAGAGGAGAAAGGAATGACAGATGAGATGGTTGGATGGCATTACTGACTCAATGGACATGGTTTGGGTAAACTCTGGGAGTTGGCAATGGACAGGGAGGCCTACCCGCTCAGTCTGATGTGATTGAGCAACTGAACTGACGTTGGATGGCTGCCAGAGGGCACTCTTGACCTGCTCACTGTCCGAGCAGTACACCAGGTAGTCACTGGGACTCCAGGACATTCAGATAAGTTTCCATACATAGACTCCTTGCTTCTAATAGCACAGACCTTACCCCCAAGATTTTGCACAAATGGACAGGGACAGAGTAGGGTATTTGTGACCCAACCACTCAGAAAAAGTGAGCAGAAAGCAGCCCTGCTAGCAGCAGCATTGAGGAGCTTAGATCCAGTGAAACAGACTGTTCCCTTGAAAGGGGAAACGAAGAAGAGACCGCCACTGTGCTATGACCAGTGCGCCCATCGCAAAGAGACTGGACACTGGAGGAATGAGCGCCCCCATCGCAGAGGGACATCTACAGGGTCAAAGAAGTTCAGTCAACCCAACAAAGAAAGGTACCAGCCTAAGCCGGCTGTCCAAAACCTTATCCTCCTGGCTGGAGCAGTATCAGACTAGGGAAGACCAGGCTTCCTGATCCTGGGCCTCTGAGAGCCCACAGTCATGATGAAAGTAGGGGGCCAATCAGTGAATTTTATGGTGGATACCAGAGCTGAACACTCCATGGTAACCACACCTGTGGCTCCCCTCACAGCATCTATTGTTGGGGCCACAGGGGACTTGACAGCCCGCTCATTTTGCAAGGCCCGTTTGTGTCAGCTAGGGGGCCAACTGATGACTCATGAATTTCTGTACTTAACCAGAATGCCCCATTCCCCTGCTGGGTAGAGACTTACTGACAAAACTGGGGGCACAAATCACCTTTACCCCCAGAAAGCCTGCGAGCCTCACCTTGGGGAGCCAATTGGCTCTGATGATGGCCGTGACCATGCCCAGGGAAGATGAATGGCATCTCTATTCCTCAGGGAGGGAACAAATGAATCCCCCCAGACTGCCAAAAGAATTCCTTGATGTTTGGACAGAGAAGGGGCTCCCAGGTTTGGCCAAAAACCATGCCCCCATTGTAGAGGACCTGAGGCCAGGAGCCAGTCCTGTTAGATAAAAACAATATCCATTACCATGGGAGGCACGCCTGAGAATTCGGGATCATATCCAGCGCCTACAAGATGCCGAGATCCTAATCGAATGTCAGTCTCTCTGGAACACTCCGTTCTTACCTGTCAAAAAGTCTGGAGGGAATGAGTGCTGCTCCGTCCTGGACCTCCACACCATCAACAGTGCAGTGGTCACCAACCATCCAGTGGTCCCAAATTCCTACACTGTCCTGAGTCTCTTACTCGCTCAGGTAAGCTGGTTCACCTACTTCGATCTCAAGAAAGCATTCTTCTGCCTCCAGCTGTCACTAGCCAACCAGCCATTGTTTGCCTTTGAATGGGAAGACCCACACTGGGAGAAAGACACAGCTGACTTGGACTCCACTGCCACAAGGCTTCAAAAACTCACCTACCCTGTTTGGTGAAGCCCTGACTGCAGACCTTGCTGCCTTTCCTGGAGAAACTTTAAATTGCACCCTACTCCTCCAGTATGCGGATGACCTGTTGCTAGCCAGCCCCACTCAAGGGGACTGCTGGAGAGGCACCAAAGCCCTGTTGGCTCTACTATCCACCACAGGGTACAAGGCGTCATGGAAAAAGGCTCAGCTCTGCAGACAGGAGGTCAAATACCTGGGGTCTGTCATCACAAAAGGGCATCAGGTGCTCGGACATGAGAGGAAGCAAGCCATCTGTTCAATACCTCGGCTGAACGGCAAGAAAGAAGTCCGTGAGTTCCTTGAGGCTGCTGGATTCTGCCAGATCTGGACACCAGGTTTTTCTGAAATTGCCAAGCCTTTGTTTAAAGCCACAGCAGGGTCTGGTAAGGACACCCTAGAGTGGGGATCTGAACAGGAAAAGGCCTTTGAGGAGATAAAGAGACTCTTGACCGGCGCTCCAGCATTAGGGCTGCCAGATGTGACACGGGACTTTAACCTCTTTGTACATGAGAAAAATCACACTGCACTGGGAGCCCTCACACAAACAGTTGGGCCATGGCAGCACCCAGTCGCATATCTGTCCAAGTGACTGGATCCAATGGCCATGAGTTGGCCGCCATGCCTCCGGGCATTAGGTGCCACTGTCGTTTTGGTCAGAGAAGCAGATAAGCTTACTCTAGGACAAAATATAAATGTACAGGTTCCCCATGCTGTTACTGCCCTGATGAACGGCCAGGGGCGTAAGTGACTGACCAACTCCAGGATGACTCGCTATCAAGGTCTGCTTTGCGAAAACCCATGGGTCCAACTCGAGACTATGTGGACACTGAACCCTGACACCTTTTTACCTATGGAAGCAGAAACCCCCCGTCATAATTGTGAGGAGGTCATAGATGAGATTTACTTGAGCAGGCTGGACCTGACAGATATTCCCCTCCAGAACCCAGAACTGGAACTGTTCACTGATGGAAGCAGTTTCATCAAGACAGGCAGCACAAAGCAGGCTATGCCATAACAACAACTGGACGAGATAGTGAAGGCTGAGGCCTTGCCACAAGAGTGGCCAGCACAACGGGCTGAGCTATGGGCACTCGCCCAGGTGCTAAGGCACGCCAAAGGGAAACGAGTCAACATCTATACTGATTCAAGGTATGCCTTTGCTACTTTACATGTACATGAAGCCATGTATAAAGAAAGAGGACTATTGACAGCAGGGGGAAAGGAGATTAAAAACAAAAAGGAAATCCTTCAGCTGTGAAGCAGTCTGGAAGCCTTTCCAAGTGGCAGTCATCCATTGTAAAAGCCATCAGCCAGGAACTGATCCAATCAGCAAAGGAAATCGGTTGGCTGACCAGGCAACCAAGGAGGTGGCGACACAACCGAGCCCCACGTGGGCCCTGAGTCAATCTTTAAGGTCCTCTTAGCACCAGAATTGCCTCTGTCCCCGAGAAACACCAAGGAAGAAGATCAATGGACTCTAAATGAGAGAAGAATAAAAGAAAAAGAGGGCTGGAGGAAGCTCCCAGACAAAAGACTCTTTGTCCCCAGCAATAAAGCAATCCAGCTGGTAAAACAACATCATGAGACAATTCATTTAGGAAAAACTGCGCTGGAGTGTTTACTGAGCCGCTACTGTTTCATTCCTAAGCTCCCAACCCTGTGTGCCCAGATCAGTGCAAGATGTGTGACTTGTGCACAAAACAACGCCAGCCAAGGACCAAGACCCAACACAGGGGTGCAGACCACTGGGACACTGCCCTTTGAAGATCAAGAAGTGGACTTTACTGAAGTCAAACCCTATAGGGGCTGTAAGTATTTACTTACAGTAGGTAGTCTGCACCTACTTGGAAGGGGCTGAAGCCCACCCCACATGCACTGAACGGGCACAAGAAGTGGCCAAGGCCTTACTAAGAGACACAATCCTGAGACATGCGCTGCCTCTCTCCATAGGGTCTGACAATGGGCCAGCTTTTGTGTCTGAGATAGTCCAAACTTTATCCAGGACACTGGGAATCAAATGGAGGCTTTACACTGCTTACAGGCCACAGAGCTCAGGGAAAGCTGAATGCATGAATCGGACCCTCAAGACTACATTAGATAAACTCTGTCAAGAGACCCAGTTATCTTGGGTCGACATGTACCCCTTTTCTTTACTCTGAGCCCGATGCACCCCAAGGTCCTCAGGCTATTCTCCTTTTGAGACCTTATATGGGAGAATGCCCCCAGTGATAGGACAACTCAAGGGAAACCCCTAACAACTAGCTGAACTGGAGATGTCCCAACACCTCCAGGCCCTGGGAAAAGTCTTCCACCACATCTCCTGAGAAACCTTAGAAAGGACACCCATTCCTTTGGGCAATTGGGTTCATCCCTATCAGCTGGGAGATGAGGTGTGGGTTAAAGACTGGAAAAAGGAACCACTTCAGCCAGTTTGGACAGGCCCTCATACGGTCTTCCTGGCAACCCCTACTGCTGATAAATTTACAGGCATCATCCCTTGGATCCACCACACCAGAGTCAAGAAGACTCTGTAATATGGACACCTGGAAAACAGTTCAGGACCCCCAAAATCCCCTCAAGGTCTGGTTCCAAAAACAATGGCCCTCACCCACGAAAGACGCTGAGCCCTGCTCTAGTCACTCCGGAAGCTGACTAGTCCATGCACGGCTGAAGCTTGAGGATTCTTCAGCCTTGCTCCAGCCACACTCTGACAGCTGGCTGGTCAATGCATGGTGGAAGCTTGAGGATCCGGCCATCAAATTATCAATGGATTTTCATTGTCAACCTTGAACTCTATCCTTGATTGGTATTATTGCTATGCTCTTCGCTACAGGACTAGCTTCAGTCACACTCCAGGACTAGGATTTGGGTCAGAAGCTGTGGTTAGCTGTCTACTTTCTCACTGTAGTGAGAAGCCTTATTCTTATTAGATGTCTCTTATGATCAATTCTCCCTACTAACTAAATTGCTCCACAGTACAGCTCTCCCTACTTCACGATAGGCTCAGTTACTATAGCCATGACAACCCAAAGATGGGGGGAAAACCTTTTGCTAGTGTTCAGTTATCTGTTATGTGCAGGCTGCTTTGCAGCCTTTTCTTGCTGTAACAGATGGTGCCATTCCTTATTCATCACGCACCTGTCCACATTACAGTCAACCCTTGGAAAATTGCTTACTTAATCATCAACTGGAACAATGTATAGACAGCCAATCCTATAGGCCGATCACCTACTGCCTTCATAACCAGGGGCCTGGGTGCCAAAAATGTTTTCCAGTTATGCCCCCAGCTGCTGCTACCTTTGTGCCACCAGAGGATCAAAACCCTAGGCAGTATCCCGACACCATGGTGTTGCCATCATGCCCCTGTGCCTTCATCCACCCCCAAATGCCACGCAAATGTTACAACCCAGAACAGGTGTCTGCCAAATAAATGGAAAAAGCCTACTGGACAGGGACAATAATGCAGACAAACAAAATCAAGGACCAACTTTGCCCTAAAAAATCAGGCTCTGCCTGTTGGCAGTATGACCCAGGTTACAGAGTTAAATCCCCCTTAGACCCTCATCTGTACCAGGTTCTTAATGAAACTCATCACCTTCTTAATAACACCAACCTCCAGTTGGCCAGGGATTGGTTGCTTTGCTTAGGAGCTCCACGGTACTTAGCTACAGCAGTACCATTAAATAATGCAACAGCCATGGGAACTCCTATAGATCCACCCTTACAAGGGCCAGTCTTAAGGGCAATTGAGTTAACTCAAAAGGCTCCAGAATGCTTTACAAATGATGGAGGAACTGAACCTTTAGGCAATTTAGCCAGGGACAAACGTAATCAAACTTTAATTGGTGAGTGGCCCACTCATCCTCCCACAAACACAATATGGTGCCGCCCCCATCAAGGCCTTTTCTTTGTTTGTGGGACAGATACCTAGTTATGCCTACCAGTTAACTGGATGGGTATCTGCACCTTAGCTCTCCTCACTCCCCAGATGAATATTGTCCCTAACAACCAGACTCTCACATACGTACCTCTGGCAGCACAGTTCAGTTCAGTCGCTCAGTTGTGCCCTACTCTTTGTGACCCCATGAACCACAGCAGGCCAGAATATTCAGGACTGATTTCCTTTAGGATGGACTGGATGGATCTGGCAGCACATATGGTTTATACTACTACTAGTTGGTCTAGTAATCACGGCTGGGATAGGTATGGGAATAGGAGGAATTGCTTCATCAGCCACCTTTTACCATACATTATCCAAAGACTTCACAGACAACGTTGAGAGAGTGGCCAAATCTTTAGTGGCCTTACAGGACCAACTAGATTCCCTGGCTGAGGTGGTTTTACATAATAGGAGAGGACTAGACCTACTGACAGCTGAACAGGGAGGACTCTGCCTTTTGAATGAAGAATGCTGCTTTCATGTAAACCGATCAGGAATAGTCAGGGACATGGCCCAACAACTAAGGGAATGAATCATAAAAAGGAGAGAGAAACTAGCAAATTCCTGGGGTAATTGGAACAATCTCTGTAGCTGGGCATCGTGGCTTCTCCCTTTAACCTGTCCTCTCTTCATGTTCTTTGCAGCACTCTTGTTTGGTCCTTGTATTCTCAGTCCAATTACCCAACTCATAACCACTCAGATTGAATCCATAAAGTTACAAATGGTAATAGCTCAATATATAGGCCCCTAAACTATGGGGAGCTCTAAATGTCCTACCAAAACATGAGATGATGCTCTCTACGAGTGATAGAAGCATCAGGAGGGGAGAATGAAGAGAAAAAGTTAAAATTTTTACATAAGCTCCTGTTCTTTCCGCCTCTGTAACCCAGCTTGCTCCTTATCAAGTCTAGATCACATAGGTCTCAGAAAGCGGGGACTCAACAATACCAGGAACTGGAGCTTATCTCACTCACCCTTGTCCTACTCTTTGCAATCGCCCAGCCCCTGCAAACCCGCAAACCCACTTAATCATGCCTGTCTGTGTATAAAAACTCTGTAACCCTTTGTTCAGGGCTCAGGGCTTGGAATGTTAATGCCTCTGGGCCCGCCGGGGTAATAAACCTGAGTTCTCCAACTCTCCGAGGGTGGTGCTTGATTTCTCGAGTACTGGTTCTGCAACATTTCGTGACGCTGAGCATCTTTTCATGTGCCTATCTGCTATCTGTAGGCTTTCCTCAGAGAAATATCCATTTTGATCTTTGGCCCATTTTTTTTTCTTTGTTTGTATGTATTTTTGATAATGAGCTGCATGAGCTGTTTGTATGTTTTGGAGATGAATTCCTTGTGGGTCTCTTCCTTTGCAAATACTTCTTCCTATTCTGAGGGTTGTCCTTGTTTTTCTTTGAGGGTTTCCTTTTAGTATACAAAAGCTTTTAAGGTTAATTTGGTCCCATTTTCTGATTTGTGGTTTATTTTTCATTTTTCTAAGAGGTAGACCCACAAAGAACTTGCTGCATTCATGTCAAATTGTGTCCTGTTTATATTTTTCCCAAGAATTTCATAGTATCCATCCTTACAACTAGGTTTTTTAATCTATTTGGAGTTTATTTTTGTGTATGGTGTTAAAGAGTACTGTAACCTCATTCTCATTTTCATGGCCGAAGGAAGCTTCACAATGTCCTCCAGAGTGGCTGTTACCAATTTACATCCCAAGCATTGGTGGAGGAGGGTTCCCTTGTCTCCACACCCTCTCCAGCAGTTATTGCTTTTAGTGTTTGGCCATGACCATACTGACTGGTGTGATATGATACCTCGCTGTAGTTTAGATGTGCATTTCTCTAATAAATAGCTATGTTGATATCTTTTCTTGTGATTATTTTAAAGGATGTGAGTTATTTTAAAGGATGTGAGTTAAACTTACTTCTTGAAATTGGCTTCATTAATGCCTGCCTTGTTTTGAAGTATTTTCCAGTGACCACCGCTGAGGCATTTCTCCATGCCTTAGGAGGGCAGGTGTTCTTTACTTTGTGAAATGAAAATATCTCCTGCCATATTAATAAACAAGAAATGTCACAGCCATCAGCAGTTTCTGGCCTCCAAATGTGAATGAGGGCTCCCCAAACTGCGATCCAGAGGATGCTGCCACCCCCTATTGTGATTGCTGAGGAGTGGGGGGAATGCAAGAAGCAAGGTGAACTAGGAAACAGGATTGGCCCCAGATAGCTGAGGTGCATAAGAAAGGAATGAATGCAGTGAGCCCAGAGGCTTGCCTCTTCCCATATGCTGCTACTGCTGCTAAGTCGCTTCAGTCGTGTCTGACTCTGTGCGACCCCATAGACGGCAGCCCACCAGGCTCCGCCGTCCCTGGGATTCTCCAGGCAAGAATATTGGAGTGGGTTGCCATTTCCTTCTCCAGTGCATGAAAGGGAAAAATGAAAGTGAAGTCGCTCAGTCGTGTCTGACTCTTAGCGACCCCATGGGCTGCAGCCTACCAGGCTCCTCCGTCCATGGGATTTTCCAGGCAAGAGTACTGGAGTGGGGTGCCATTGCCTTCTCCGTCTTCCCATATATAGGATGCTAAATTCCTTAACTGTATATCTGATCTTTGCTGTTCAGCCTGCCTGCTCCCTTTGTTGCAAACTTGTATATAGCCTGGCTCCTCTTGCCTCCTTGGAGCAGTTTTCTCAGAGCTACTGAGATGCTGTCTCCCAGGACTGGAGTTGTAAACATTCCCACTGAGTAAAATAACTTTCTACTTTCAGGTTGTGACTATATTTTTTAGTTGACAACTTCAGTTCAGTTCAGTTGCTTAGTCATGTCCAACTCTTTGCGACCCCATGGACTGCAGCACACCAGGCCTCCCTGTCTGTCAACAACTCCCCAAGTTTACCCAAACTTATGTCCTTGGAGTTGGTGATGCCATCAAACCATCTCATCCTCTGTCATCCCCTTCTCCTTCCGCTTTCAACCTTTCCCAGCATCAGGGTCTTTTCAAATGAGTCGGTTTTTCCCATCAGGTGGCCAAAGTATTGGACTTTCAGCTTCAGCATCAGTCCTTCCAATGTATATTCAGGATTGATTTTCTTTAGGATGGACTGGTTGGATCTCCTTGCAGTCCAAGGGACTCTCAAGAGTCTTCTCCAACACCACAGTTCAAAAGCATCAATTCTTCAGTGCTCAGCTTTCTTTATAGTTCAACTCTCACATCCATACATGACTACTGGAAAAACCATAGCTTTGACTAGATCGACCTTTGATGACAAAGTAATGTCTCTGCTTTTTAATATGCTGTCTAGATCGGTCATAACTTTCCTTCCAAGGAGTAAGTGTCTTAATTTCATGGTTGCAGTCACCATCTGCAGTGATTTTGGAGTCCAGAAAAATAAAGTCCTCCACTGTTTCCCCATCTATTTCCCATGAAGTGATGGAACCGGGTGCCATGATCTTACTTTTCTGAATGTTGAGCTTTAAGCCAACTTTTTCACTCTTCTCTTTCACTTTCATCAAGAGGTTCTTTAGTTCTTCTTCACTTTCTGCCATAAAGGTGGTGTCATCTGCATATCTGAGGTTATTGATATTTCTCCTGGCAATCTTGATTCCAGCTTGTGCTTCCTCCAGCCCAGCGTTTCTCATGATGTACTCTGCATATAAGTTAAATAAGCAGGGTGACAATATACAGCCTTGACGTATTCCTTTTCCGACCTGGAACCAGTCTGTTGTTCCATGTCCAGTTCTAACTGCTACTTCTCGACCTGCATACAGATTTCTCAGGAGGCAGGTCAGGTGGTTTGGTATTCCCATCTCTTGAAGAATTTTCCACAGTTAATTGTGATCCACACAGTCAAAGGCTTTGGCATAGTCAATAAAGCAGAAATAGATGTTTTTCTGGAACTCTCTTGCTTTTTTGATGATCCAGTGGATATTGGCAATTTGATCTCTGGTTCCTCTGCCTTTTCTAAATCTAGCTTGAATATCTGGAAGTTCATGGTTCACATACTGTTGAAGCCTGGCTTGGAGAATTTTGAGCATTACTTTACTGGCATGTGAGATGAGTGCAATTGTGCAGTAGTTTGAACATTCTTTGACATTGCATTTCTTAGGGATTGGAATGAAAAGTGACCTTTTCCAGTCCTGTGGACACTGCTGAGTTTTCCAAATTTGCTGACATATTGAGTGCAGCACTTTCACAGCATCATCTTTTAGGATTTGAAATAGCCAGACTAGAATTCCATCAACTCCACTAGCTTTGTTCGTAGTGATGCTTCCTAAGGCCCACTTGACTTCACATTCCAGGATGTCTGCCACTAGGTGAGTGATCATGCCATCATGATTTTCTAGGTCATGAAGATCTTTTTTGTACAGTTCTTCTGTGTATTCTTGCCATTTCTTCTTACTATTTTCTGCTTTTGTTAGGTCCATACCATTTCTGTCCTTCATTGAGCCCACTTTTGCATGAAATGTTCCCTTGGTATTTCTGATTTTCTTGAAGAGATCTCTAGTCTTTCCCATTCTATTGTTTTCCTCTATTTTTTTGCGCTGATCACTGAGGAAGGCTTTCTTATCTCTCCTTGCTGTTCTTTGAAACTGCGTTCAAATGGGTATGTCTTTCCTTTTCTCCTTTGCCTTTAGCTTCTCTTCTTTTCCCAGCTATTTGTAAGGCCTCCTCAGACAGCCATTTTGCTTTTTTGCATTTCTTTTTCTTGGGGATGGTCTTGATGCATCTAAGTCTCAGGCTATCAGAGGGGAAAATTAGCCAATGGATTAGATCCACCCAAGAGGAGCAGGCCCAGGTAGGATGGGGAGGTGGGGGATACGGAGTCCTGCCGGACCAAGGCAAGGAGTAAATGTCCTGCCTTGGAAGTTCATCCCCCAATACGATCAGTTTAAATGTCGAGAGTATGTTCAAAACTGCAAAGGGAAATATTCTTAGTCTGGAGAACCATGACACGTTTTTCTTCTGGTCATGACCTGGTAGTAGATTTTTTTTCCTCCCCTGAAAACAAGTACAGAATTTTCACAAGAGTGAAATATTTGTTGTCTCACATTGGGCACCAAGAGACAGTCCCTTGTGTCTTCAGCTAAGAGAGGATCAGCACATGCCCGCGGTGGGGGGAAGGAACCTACCAGGAACCTGTCCGGGAGAGCTCCTTGGACAAAGACTAGAGGGAACACCCTCGGGAGCTCTCCTGCAGTCAGGGGCAGCCTCTCTCCTCACCCACTGGGGCAAGGGGAACACAGTCTGGTAACGAGGGGAACATCAGATGGAGGACTCTGCAGGGTTTCACAGTGCACTGGGGAAATGTTGATCCTACGCTAAATGCTGACCCAGTAAGTCCTCGGTTCCCCAGTAGCACTCATGGATACAGCCCTTCCACTCTCCCACATCAGCCCTGGCTGAGTTCACAACCAGGGCTACCCTCTGCCCTGCCCTGCGACTGTTGGTAGTTCAGTCGCTCTGTCGTGTCTGACTCTTTGCGACCCCATGGCCTGCAGCATCCCAAGCTTCCCTGTCCATCACCAACTCCTGGAGCTTGCTCAAACTCATGTCCTGCGACTGTTACCTAATCCTATTAGGAGACCCACCCAGCAACCCCTTTTTGTCTGTCAGTAATATCTCCATTGATTATTGTATAATTTACCTCACAGATTAGAAGGTGCTCCCTGTACAAGCTAATGATGAGGCATTTGCTCCTCATAACTGTTCTTCGGTGAGGTGTTCATGTGTTGCATGCTAACAGGTTCTTACCACCTTCAGAGATGTCTGCCGGCTGAATGCCCAAGCTTATGTCAAACAAGAAAGTACTGGTTGCCTAGAGTGAAAGAAGTACTTAGCGTTTGTAGTATATTTTATGATGATTGTTAATATTAAAGCATGAAAATCTATATCCTGGTCTATTAATTTTGCTCATTACTTCCCCATTACTTGTTTCGCTTCTCTTGTTGTGTTCAGAAAAGTGTACAAAAGGCTTTTTACTCTAAACTGCAGGCTTGAAGTTGTAATGAATTATAATCAAAGAGTATTAGCTATGGAGGGGACTTTGGAGATCAACTCCAAAGTTGATCTTTGGAGATCAGCTAGCTTATCTTGTCGGAGAAGGCAATGGCAATCCACTCCAGTACTCTTGCCTGGAAAATCCCGTTGACGGAGGAGCCTGGTAGGCTGCAGTCCATGGGGTCTTGAAGAGTCAGACACTACTGAGCGACTTCACTTTCTCTTTTCACTTTCATGCATTGGAGAAGGCAATGGCAACCCACTCCAGTACTCTTGCCTGGAAAGTCCTATGGACGGAGGAGCCTGGTGGGCTGCCGTCTATGGGATCACACAGAGTCGGACACGACTGAAGCGACTTAGCAGCAGCAGCATCTCCTTGGTAGGAAGTGGCCACAGCAGATGGTATAGATCTGGCTATTCTGCTCTGGGACCCTGCTTTGAATAGTTCTCGTTGGCAGATGTCCCTGAGCTGGACCCCTAGGCTGGCAGAGGGCCAGGTCACCTTGAGGGCAGCCCTCTGGCTGCTCGGGCTCTGGGCAGTGCCTGCTCCTATCCAGTGCTCTCCAGGACATCCTTCACGGCACTACAGCTCTTAGGAGGTGGTGATTCCCAGGAAGGAGCTGCACCGAGGCAAGGGCGTCCAGGTGCTGGGCTGGCTCTCCTACAGCCTGTGCTTTGGGGGCCAGAGGCATGTTATCCACATGCAGTGCAAGAAATTATTTTGGCCCAGACAACTGCCACTGATGACTCAGGATGACCAAGGAGCCCTCCAGATGGACTACCCCTTCATCCCTTCAGACTGTTACTACCTCGGCTACCTTGAGGAGATTCCCCTGTCCATGGTCACCTTGGACACTTGCTATGGGGTCTCAAAGGTATCATGAAGTTGGATGACCTTACCTATGAAATCAAACCCCTCAAGTATTTGGAAAAGTTTGAACATGCAGTTTCTCAGATTGTGGCAGATGCCAGTGCAACAGGACCTGAGTTAGACCGGGACACAAGGAGGATAGGCAGCCACTGCTCCCTGAAGTTAATGAATGTCAGTAGAGCCCCTAGGGTTAGTCCTAGGTTGTTTGCAGCACATGGAGGATTTTAAAGAGGATTTGCTCAGTTTTCTAATTCAATGTATCATGTATACAATAATGTAACTAAGTGTGTAAAAGTCCTGATATGTATGAGAAGTATAATAGACACCTTTTCTCAAGCTCTTTTTACAAGGTACTATCTCACTGCAGTGCTACTGTACATTGCAAGAGATCCAGCTGTCATGAATAATTATAATGTACCAGGTGGTACATATGCTCATTATCATGGAGACAATTTGCTACCAGTTATATATCCCTCTACGTCTTTCATGATGAATCATGATGGATCACAACAAGGTTATTTTCAGCCAAAACTGTATAGTGTATGTAAAGGTAGTAATATTCTACTGTCTGTTGGTTATTTAGGCAGGCATTATTACATGTTAGCTGTTATAACAGCACAACTTACTTGGAGAAGTGTGGGTCTGTGGTATAATAATGTTACCTGCTTTTTCATGAGATGAACAGCCTGCTTCCATGGCACCATACCCAGCCTTGTCAGATTCCTTCAGTAACTGTTCCGTTGCATATTGGCAGTACATAGTAGGAATATGGAGCAATTGTATGTTAAACCTAACAGTGCATTATTTTAATGAAATTCTGACAAAACCTCATTGTGGAAACACTATAGTGTAGGCTGGGGAGCAATGTCACTGGCTCCTTCAAGCAGTGTTATAACAAGAAACGCTGTCAACAGGACTGTAAGTTTCAGGGAGATGCTGTTTGTAACACAGGACTATGCTGTACAAACTATACGTACTCTGAACCTGGAACACTCTGCAGAACAATCCAGAATATATGCAATCTTCTGGAGTACTGTTTTGGAACAATCAGTCAATGTCCAGCAGATTTTTATGTGCAGGGTGTAACACCCTGTACTGAAGAAGGCTGCTGCTATCATGGGAACTGCACTTACCGCACTCTGCCCTGCAGAGAAATCTTTGGAAGACACACTCATAACAGTAATGATGAATGCTATACAATAAATACCAGAGGCAGATGATTTGGACACTGTACAAGAGATGATAGGTTTTTGAGATTCCGTACTTGTGGTGCCAATGACCAAAAGTGTGGAAGGCCACAGTGTGTCAATGTCACTCTTATCTGGTTGCAGGAAGGTGTTTCACCCTTTCAGTCAGAGGTGTCAGGTGTTTGGTGTTGGGGATTAGGCATACACTATTCCCCAGGAGTAAGTGATGTCAGTCATGGGAGAAATGGTATCCCCTGTGCTCCTGGGAAGTTCTGTCTTGACAGCAGCTGCAATGCTACTATAGAAGCAATAAATTATGACTGTGACCATAAGGTATGCAATCATAGAGGAATCTGCAGCAATAGAAAGCATTGCCATTGCCATGTAGGCTGGAAACCTCCACTGTGCTTAAGCAGAGGTGAGGGAGGGAGTGTGGACAGTGGACCCACTGCAAGAGGAACACGCTCAGTGAAACAAAAGCAAGACCCAGTCGTTTATTTGAGACTGGTCTTTGGTCTCATTTATGACCTCATAGCTGCAATCCTCTTTGGTGTGGCCACCAATGTTAAAAGTGTCAAGACCTCCACATTTAAGGAAGTGATAGTAGGTGAGGGAAGTAAGGAGGTAAGAGTAGATGCTGGAGTTCAAGAAGCGACAGTAGGTGTGAAGTAAATTATAAACCAGCCTCCTGACCCCAGTACAACCACTGGTAATATAGAAGTCATATCAGTACATGTGATGATAGCAGTAATAAGACGGCAAAGTTGAACTTCAGACTTCAAAGTTCTAGAAGTCTGCAGGAGACGACAGTGAACTTCCACACATCGGGGTGGTCAAGAGGCATTGACATTCTCATATCAAGTCTCTTCGAACAGCACTCACAAATAAATCTTGAAAAACCACTTGTTGGCGTCCTGTGATATTTGTAAACTCTAAGAGAGCGAACTGAGCCGGAGACTGGCCAGAGATTGACCTGAGTCGGCAGCTGGGTCTTGACCTGAGCTCACTGGTCCCAGTACTAACAAAAGTTTTCATGGGCTTCTTCGGGGACAGGTTCAAGACGTTTCTCCATGTCAAGAGTTCAGTACTCTTGAGCCCTGGGGTTTTCCTCTTCTCTTTAATCTCTCTTTGTCTAAACCCGAAGTGGGTTCAGGGTAACAGAGGGCTCCTCCCTTAGCTTCAGAGGGAGTCCTGTGAGTATGAATCCCTACCTTGCTTCTTTTTTTTTCTTTTTAAAAATTATTTTATTTTAAATTTTATTTTTAATTGATTGATTATTGCTTTACAATATTGGTTTGATTTCTGTCATATATCAACATGAATTAACCATGGGTGTATATATGTCCCATCCCTCTTGAATCTCCTTCCCACCTCCTGCCCATTCCCAACCCTCTTGGTTATTACAGAGCCCCAGTTTGAGTTTCCTGAGTCATACAGCAAATTCCCATTGGCTATCTATTTACATATGTTAGTGTATATGCACCCATGCGGCTCTCTCCAAGCAGCTCATCCTCTCTCTCTTCTTCCCCATCCTTTTCCATAAGTCTGTTCTCTATGATCTGTGTCTCCATTGCTGCTCTGTGAACAGATTCATCAGCACCATCCTTCTAGAGTCCACACACACACATATATATATATATATATACACATTAATATTTGATATTTGTTTTTCTCTTTCTGACTTACTTCACTTTGTATAATAGGCTCTAGTTTCATCCACCTCATCAGAACTGGCTCAAATGCATTCTTTTTTATGGCTGAATATTATTCCATTGCATATATGTACCACAGCTTCTTTATCCATTCCTCTGTTGATGGATATCTAGGTTGCTTCCATATCTTGCCTGCCTTTCTTCTTTTTAACAAAAAATTTTAAATTTATTTATTTACTTTTGGCTGCACTGGCTCTTGGTTGCTGGGTAAGGGCTTTCTGCAATTGCCGTGAGAGCGGCTGCTCTCTAGTTGCAGTGCACAGGCTTCTCACTATGGTGGTTTTCCTTTTGGTGGAGGATGGGCTGTAGAGCATGGGCTCAGTAGTTGTGGTACATGGGTTTAGTTATTCCACAACATGTGGGATCTTCCCAACCAGGTGTAGAACAAGTGTCTCCCTCATTGGTAGGTGGATCCTTTACTACTGAGCAACCAGGGAAGCCCTATCTATCTATTTATTTATTGCCCACATCACCTGGCTTGGGTAATCTTAGTTCCCCAACCAAGGATCAAACCTGGGCCCTTGGCAGTGAAAGCACCAAGCCCTAACCACTGGACCATCAGGAAATTGCAAGTACCCATCTTCATTGTTTCTCTTTTGTTGTAATCTGATGATTTTTCTTAGTGTTTGCTTCTGTGTTTCGATTACAAGTTTTTGCTCCATGGTTACTATCAGGCTTATATAAAAATAACCTATAGCAGCCCATTTTAAGGTGATAACATCCTAGATTTTATGTTTTTAAATCAGAATTTCATCATTTTATCATGTGAATTCACTACTAGTTTATGCCATTATAGTTAATATTATCATTTTTTTCTGCAACCTCCATGCTGGATTTATAGGTGAATTACCCACCAGCATTATAACCTTAGAGTGTTCTGAATGCAGGTATACATTTTCCTTTCCTGGTGAGATTTATACTTTTATATGCTTCTCTGTTATGAACTATCACCCTTTTGTTTTGGCTTGAAGCATTTTCTTTAAGAATTTTTGTAAAACTTCTCTAATGGTGATGAACTCTTTCATATTTTGCTTGTTTACACAGATCTTGCTTCTGTTTCTCATCTGAAGGACCACCTTCCTGGGTGGAGTACTTTGACTGGCAGGATGTTTTCTCTCATCACTTTGACTGTTTGTGCCTCTTCCTTTATTTTAGGCCTTCAACATTTCTGCTCAATAACCTGATGATTACCTTATGGGGGTCCCCGTATGTGTTCTTCTCTTGTTGCTTTTAAGAATCTTTCCTTTTCTTTACATTTTGACAATTTAATTATAATTTGCTTCAGCACGGATCTCTTAATTCATCTTATTTGGAGCTATCTGAGCTTCTTGGATCTAGATATTCCTTATTTTCTGCATATTAGGTAAGTTTTCAGACAGTTAAAAAATCCTATCTGTCTATCTATCATCATCATCATTATCTATGAGTATATATATGTATATACTCATGCACTGAGTTGTGTCTCACTCTTTTGCGACCCTTTGGACTGTAGCCCACCAGGCTCCTCTGTCAATGGGATTTCCCAGGCGAGAATACTGGGGTGGGTTGCCATTTCCTTCTCTTTGGGATCCTCCCAACCCAGAGATTGCACCCATGTTTCCTGCATTGGCAGGCGGATTCTTTACCACTGAACTACCAAGGAAGTCCCATATATATGTGTGTGTATTTGCATCTGTGAAAGTATATTATATATTAATATATATTTCTGTATGTGTATATCTACCATCTATATATATGCATGTAAGTATCATCTATCTGTATGTATCTACCCATTTTTCATCTACTTATGTATGAATGTATGTATGTATCATCTGTATATTTGTAGCTGTGTGTGTATATATGCATGTGTCTAATTATCTATCTACATTGGTTCTATTTCTCTGGAGAACCCTGACTAATATATCGACAGTTGCACAAGCTCATCCTTACTGGGCAGGGAGTGTATCTAGGCAACTACGACCTTGCAGTACAGAAACTAAACAATTAAGTATAATTGGAAATTGGAATTTTTCCAATGTTCACATACTGATATTGAACTTTTTTTCTGTTACCATAGAGCTATTTAGGACTACCTTTTCTAAATTGTGATCTCTCAAACTTGGGAATAAGTCTCTAAATCCTGAGGATATCTCGAAGTGGTGCTACCGAGGTTGGCATTTATGGAGTTGTCTTGTCTGAGATGTTCACGTGGCACCACATTTTCAGGAAGAAGCTCATTTATAGTTGGCTGGCATTCGAGGTGGGATACTGGAGGAGAGAGGGAGCTCAGTCTCTGACTCCACATTGTCCTGACCATTTAGGCGGGAAGACTTTATACTCCTTGTCTTCACATAAGACTAAAATACCACTATGTTCACAGACAAGATCAGAGTAGAAACTGAAGTTCCCTAGGTCTGGGGCAATTCAGCCCTTTGTCATTGGTCATATTGGCACCTGCACACCTCCACTCCTGTGTGCTCCTGCCAGTCTGGAAGAGCAGAACAGGCTTGGCAGTTCTGAAATAGAAGGGCTTCAGGTCAGCTCTGGCACCTCTCCTTCTCTCTCATACACACTTTCTGTCTCTTTTCATCTCTCTGTCTCTCTCTCAAAGAAACTGATGACTCTTTTTTTTTTCCTTGTTTTTGGATCTGGAGTTCAGTCTTAATTTAATGTTATTTATATAGTTGGACATGTAATACCTAAAAAATATTTATCTCCAAACTAGATTGTGACATAAATGGAGGGGAAATGGCATTAGTATTATGTGCTTACCACTGGCATTTACATGCATTGGCTCATTCAGTCCATTTTCAAAACTTCATGTATCACTGCTTCCATTTTGTAACAGAAGAAACTTTTAACTTCACAGAGGTAAATAGCTCACCAAAAGAAAAACAGTAAAGATGGTGCCGAGAGTGCAAATCAAAATTAAAATCTGTCCTTCTGTGTCTCTAGAACTCATGTATTTTCTACCAAAATGTTAAAAAAATAAAAAAGGGAGGGGTGTGGGGGGAAACAGAGAGAAGGAAAGAAAGAAGAAAGAAAAGGGAGAGAGAAAGAGAAAAACAAAATAGGTGTGTTGCAGGAAATGGGACCCCTCCCAGGGCCCAAAAGTGGTCTCTTATCTACCACTCAGAAATGAATGTCCGAGGAGACACATGTGCTGACAAAGCAAGAGATTTTACTGGGAAAGGGCACCTGGGCAGAGAGCAGTAGAGTAAGGGAACCCAGGAGAACCGCTCTGCCACATGGCTTGCAATCTTGGGTTTTATGGTGATGGGATTAGTTTCCAGGTTGTCTTTGGCCAATCACTCTGATTCAGAATCATTCCTGGTGGTGCACGCATTGCTCAGCCAAGATGGATGTCAGTGAGAAGGATTCTGGGATGTGGTTGGACATGTGGATCACCTTTTGACTTTCTCCAAACTCTTCCAGTTGGTGGTGGCTTATTAGTTCTGTGTTCCTTACCAGGACTGCTTGTCATAAAACAACTCATGCAGATGGTAACTATGGTGCCTGGCCAGGGTGGGTAGTTTCAGTCAGTGTGGTTGCCCTAACAACTCCCCACTGAGAGACTTCATACTCAAGATCTTTGGGACGGAGTTCTCTTTCTTCCGCAATTTCTTCCTTCTGTGCATGGGTGTAGGCCTGCCTAGGAGAGCAGAAGTCTCTCTCTACCAGATCTAGTCAGTCAGTCAGTTCAGTCACTCAATCGTGTCCAACTCTTTGCGACCCCATGGACTGAAGCATGCCAGGCTTCCCTGTCCATCACCAACTCCCAGAGCTTGCTCACTCATGTCCATTGAGTTGGCGATGCCATCCAACCATCTCATTCTCTGTCGCCCCCTTCTCCCCCTGCCTTCAATCTTCCCCAGCATCAGGATCTTTTCAAATGAGTCAGTTCTTCGCAACAGATGGCCAAAGTATTGGAGTTTCAGCTTCAGCATCAGTCCCTCCAATGAATATTCAGGATTGATTTCCTTTAGGATTGACTGGTTGGATCTCCTTGAAGTCCAAGGGACTCTCAAAAGTCTTCTCCAACACCACAGTTCAAAAGCATCCTTCTTCAGCACTCAGGCATCTTTATGGTACAGCTCTAACATCCATACATGACTACTGGAAAAACCATAGCTTTGACTAGATGGACCTTTGTCAGCAAAATAATGTCTCTGTTTTTTAATATGCTGTCTAGGTTGGTCATAGCTTTTCTTCCAAGCAGCAAGAGTCTTTTAATTTCATGGTTGCAGTCATCATATGCAGTGATTTTGGAGCCCCCTCAAATAAAGTCTGTCACTGTTTCCATTATTTCCCCATCTATTTGCCATGAAGTGATGGGACCAGATGCCATGATCTTAGTCTTTTGAATGTTGAGTTCCTTTTAAGCCAGCTTTTTCACTCTCCTCTTTCACTTTCATCAAGAGGCTTTTTAGTTCCTCTTCACTTTCTGCCATAAGGGTGGTGTCATCTGCATATCTGAAGTTACTGATATTTCTCCCTGCAATCTTGATTCCACCTTGTGTTTCTTCCAGCCCAGCATTTCACATGATGTACTCTGCATATAAGCTAAATAAGCAGGGTGACAACATACAGCCTTAATGTATGCCTTTCCCAACTTGGAACCAGTCTGTTGTTCCATGTCCAGTTCTAACTATTGCTTCTTGACCTACATACAGATTTGTCAGGATCTAAGTTGAGATATTCTATGCCTGAAACCAGCATTCATCCTTGTAAGAATAGCAATTTAACTTGAAACTGTTGGTCCCTGTCAGAGATGAAACAGACAGGGCTAAATAGGAGGCCTAAAAGGATGGTCATCACCAGGCCCCAGAAAGAGAAGACAACATTTGGGGTGAGGGCTGCAGGGTGTGTGACTTTCTTCTGATTGATTGGTGGTGAGGCAACAGAGCGGTGTTCCAGGAATCTTGTGCTCAGCCTGAAGTTACCATCCTCCACCTGGGTGGGGGCCCCAGTTCTGCAGAAGAACTCAAATACATTGTTATGCATATTTCTTGAGTAGGAACCAGGACCCTGCCTCAAGGCTGTACCACCATTTGATTGCTCCTCCTATTTCTGTATCCCCTCCCTTCTCTGATTAGTGACTGTTTCAATCTGCCCTTTGGGACTCAGGGAAGGTCAAGGAGGCTGAATGAAGCCTATATCCTACAGACAAGAAATGGAGAACACCAAACAGATCTGTATTCCAGAGTGCCAGGGAGTCCTGCTCAGTTTTCATTCAGAGAACTGGGCAACTATGACTATAATAACTTTTTGTCAAAATGGGGCATAGGACTGCCTAAGTTTGGAGAATAGACACTGAATTGGAAGTATTCCTGAGTTCCAAGTCCAAAATCTGAGTCTTGTATGATTAAAATCTCAATCCCTTGGTCTGCCATTTTGGTGTAACAGACCCAATTAGAAGTAGTTGGAGGAGTGACAACTGGAATTTTAATAGACAAAATAAATCTCATTTCTTTTCAGAAGAATAGGCCCGAAACCCACTTTGGACCTGGCAATTCAGGGAAACTAGTAAACAGGTAGCCAGTTTCCAAGTTTTATAAAAAGTAAAGTTGCAGTTAACCAGCTTCCAGCAGACATTGTTTTGAGAATGTCTGGTAGCATCCAAGCCTGACACAACTCAGAAAACTCAAGTGTTTAGCAATACAAGGTCTAGTCTGAAATTACACCCGTAGTATCACCTAGTTATTACCTTTGATGTCTGAAACAGCTACTCTATTTTGACTTTTAATTATAAAATTCTCCTTAATAGCCAAAGCAGATGTCACCATGAATGATATCAGTGTTTCTCTTTGTATGAGAAGATGCAAGAATTGGGACTCATAAAATCTTGTCCTGAAAAGATCTAACTATCTGAAGGCCTGTTCTGTCCATTTCTCCCAGAGCACAGAGTGCCTCATCCCTGATTTCCACCTTGAACTCCTTTCAGGGGTGTTTAAGGTCAGCAGCTGCAGTGGTCATGATTTAATCTTTATAGAGGTAGATGGCAAGTGTCACTTTTCAGTTGGAAGGGCCCCTTCTTGGTCATAAACTTGGCCATGATTTTGAAGGAGAGCATTTCATGACCATTTCATCCCACGATGCTGTGAATGTCCATTCTCAGGTCTGGCAAAGATTTTGTTGACAGGCCATTCAATGCACTGCTACTGGACTAGGCCATAAAACAATATCCAGAATTCTCTGGACCACCTGTCTTACTAGCCTCTTGATCCAGGAAAACATTCCCTCTTGTTGCTGCTTCCCATATCTAGCGTTACACTGTTACCATCATCGATCTAATATGGAACTATATATTATTTTATCAGCGGCCTCAGTCACACATTTGGCAGCGTTAGGTAGTTAGAATAGGAAACAGGAGTCCAAAATGGGGATGGCTAAAAGACAAGGAAGGAAAAAGCCCGCGAAAATAGAACAAAGGAAGGTCCGAGGACTGGCGTGAGGACTTCAGGTAGAACAAACAGCACTCCTGGCTAGCCCAATTTACATAGGGCGGGCCCAGGGGGAGGGAGAAACATATAAAGAGGAGCCAAAGGGCTCTCTCTCTCTCTCTCCCCGTCCCCCCTCCCCCATCCCCGCGTGCTGGCGCGCTCTCCCACTCTCTTCTCTTCGCGTCTTGGGGTTGGCATGCCCTCACGCTTCGAGGATGGATTCTCCTGCTATTTTCTAAATAAAATAGAGCTGTAACACTGATTTGTCTAAGAGCTATAACACGCTCTGTCCAAGACCTGAGAGCTGTGACGCACCGAGAGCTTTAATGTCCGTCACTCCAAATCTTTGCTGTGATGAGACAGAACCGAGGAGCATACACTCGCCTGGAAATTTCTAAAACTAGCATAGGATCAGGTCTATGAGAGAAAAGCATTTGATTTATATGCAAAGGTCTAAGAAGTCAAGAAAACATTATAAATTGTCGGAGCCAGCCGACGAGTCAACGTAGGCACGGACACGGGATTCCTCGGCTGAGAAAAGAAACAGACACAGAGACACAGAGAGACACAGACACAGCGGGGCGTTGAGAGGATCACTGCAACCTGCAATGCCAGTGATACCTGTTTATTCTTACATACAGAATTATATACCCTTATACCAGGAAATTCTTATACAATACTATTATTAAAAATTACCTAAGTAACATGCATCAGAAATCACCTAAAAAACATAAATCTATTAACCAAACTCCCATGATTTTCCCATGATTGTGTTTCTCAGGACTTAGGTCATAAAAGCCATTTGTCCTGTGTCAGATGCGCTCCAGAAAGCTGCAAGGAGTTTCCCTAGTAAACAATAAGAGGTGGCGAGACAGAGAACTATGTCTGGACTCGACCCTTGAGTTAACAAAGGCAGCCCCAGCTCTCAAAGCAGAGCCTGCGTGCCAGGTTGCCCTGGAATTAACCCCTGAGTTAACAAGGCAGTTCTTCAAGGCACGTCCTGCTCGCAGGTTGCCCCCCGCAATAAATGATCGTATGAATCAGATTCAGCCTCTTGGGCAAACTATCTCTGATGTCATCTTCTTCTCATCCTGGTGTGTTTCTCCTCTATTTGAGCATCATTTTAAGGTGAGATCATGTCAGCTGTCCTCTCTATAGACCAGCCCAGTGTAAGGGCCTTTGGAAGTGGGAATTAATCTAAGAGTCATTTTCCCTTCAATTTCACCGTGCATAAGTCAGTTAAGAGCACCTGATAGAAAGGTCCTTCCATTCAGGTTGGAGACGGTCCCTTAAATAATGTCTTTTTCCAGTCCTGGTTGTAGCTCATGAGCCATCTAATCTTCATCCAAATATAGATTACTGAGATAAGCTTCAGAAATAAACTTAGGGTATTCTTTAATAATTCAATTAAATTTTACATTAATATCACATAACAGCAAAGAACTATCCAGGAAATGAGTCTTACTAGATGCAGACACCCATTAACAAACTGGGATTTAACATTCATTGAAACATCTGTTTCTCCTTAAAATTACCATCATTTTTATCAAATATAACCAAATTAAGGCTAGTTTGGTTGCAAAATAGGTCTGCTTTCAATAAATTTGGCCTGATGATTTATATAACCATAATTGATAGAATTTTTGCTTTGCTGAAACTTTTGTAGATTCTCAAACTGAACTTTTAAAATAAAACAGGGCTGGGAAAATCATGCCAAAGGCTTACCACAGGTTTCTCCTAACAATCTAGGTGAATTCTTCCCTTTGCAAGGTCTCAAAAATTCCTTCAGGTTTCTGTACCTTAGTGAGATAACCTTCCTAACTCATCTGATAAAGTTACTGGAAACGTAAGAGTTTCCAATCTCTGGAGGAGTCAGAAAAAGAGAAAATATAATTGTTTTAATTTGTTTATAACATGTAATTTTACCAAATTACTGTCATAATTAGTTTGAGGGGAAAGTTTTTCCTACTCCTGGAAAAACAGATTTAAACCTGTAATTTTTTCACATAGAAGCCATGAAAGTTATAAGCATATTCACTGGTTCATTAAATTCTTTTGTTGACTTTTGTGAAGTCATCAGGTTTCCCATTAGAATGCCAGGACATGTCAGAACGTTAGGAACTCCGTATAATTTCTAGGATATCTATATTAGTAATATTTACTATACGTTATAACCTGAGAGGATTTATTACTCATTTGATAATATTTCCCATGTAATTTAACCAACCAAATAAGCACAATTAGTTTAATATCTCTCTTTGAGATGTTTCAGGGGCCCTCTAAAGCATTCCAAAGTTATCTAGAAGTCAAAAGAACTTCAACAGAATTTGATTAAGGAAGTTTTGTCAAAAAAATCAATCAAAAGAGTTTAGGATATTCAGTCAGATTTAGTCAATGCTGATGGATGTATCACTAAGCTTGCTGATATGTCACAATGGGCTTATATACTGAGGCTCAAGGTCTAGTTAAAGTCGACTCCGCCATCTTGGACTTAGTTGGCTCTAACCAGTTCTCCTATGGCTGTGTCATTCCCAACAAAATCCATTTATCCAACTAATTGTAATCCAATTTTAGAAAATCCTGATCATGCATAACTCTTTTCGGCATTTTTTTCATACCTTCTACTGAAAACACATCTTAGTTTCCCTAAAGTATTTTCCACAGAGAGGTACATTTCTTGTTGACAAATTTGTTACAGAATACAGTCTTATTTGACCTCTAGTAAACCTAGGTACAACAGAACTATTATACTTATTGATGGTTCTAAAGACATGTCTATGATACCAGGTACTCATTTAATATTGACTATTTCTCAGTCACATGAACCTGGAATTCATTTAATTTAATTTAGAATTATTTGATTTGTAAAAGCACTTGCTTTTTTTAAGCCAATTAAATAGAGCTCGATTACAAATTAATCTCAAAAATATTATCCAGAAACAAAGACATACAGAGACATACACATATTCAGATAGACACAGCACAAGATCTAGCTTCATTTTCTAACCTTAGTCACGAATTCGATATTACAATATAAAATTCACTATTTTATAAATAACAGTTGGAATAAATAAAATTTTAAAGGCTTCTTCTCATTTTTTCCTCAGTATCAGGAGTTAGAGATGGTCTAGGTAAGTGTTCCAAAGAGCCCTGGTCTCAAGGCACAGGGAGAGAAAATTAAGTTCTAACAAAATGGTGGCAGGTCTAAACCAAATGGTGGCCACACAAAGCAAAATGACCATTACAAATCACAACACAGAACACAGAGTATAAAACACCACATAGACCTGGCAGTCTTAATCAGACCCTCCCTCAACATAAGATTACAGTCTCTCAGAAAACCTCCTATAGAGACACAGAACTTCAGATCCAAGTGCTAATAGAGTAAATGAAAACATCTCAGGTCTTCAAAGATTCAAAAGGGAGGACAGGAAGCCAGGTTGAAAGAAGAGGGGGAAGGAGGCGGGAGAGGGGGCACAAAAGGGGTGGCCTTACAGATGTCTTCTGCCACCTGCAGAGACCCAGGCATTATGGGACTTTATCCTGGGCCTCCAGAGAAGCTGCTGCTGCTGCTGCTAAGTCGCGTCAGTCGTGTCCGACTCTGTGCGACCCCATAGACGGCAGCCCACCAGGCTCCCCCGTCCCTGGGATTCTCCAGGCAAGAGTACTGGAGTGGGTTGCCATTTCCTTCTCCAGGGCATGAAAGTGAAAAGTGAAAGTGGAGTCGCTCAGTCATGTCCTACTCAGTGACCCCATGGACTGCAGCCCGCCAGGCTCCTCCGTGCATGGGATTTTCCAGGCAAGAGTACTGGAGTGGGGTGCCATTGCCTTCTCCCTCCAGAGAAGGGAGGACTCAAATTCAGTGCTACCAGAAACCAGACCAGACCAGAACAGAATTCAAACCAGAAACTAGAACAGAAACAGAATTCGAGTTCTCTGCCAAGAGGAGGTGATCAGCCTCCAATCCCCAGCTCAGGCTGAGGCCCTTCGACCAGACTCCTGCGTCCAGGACTGGGGGACTAGAGAAAAAGGGTACGGTAGGAAGGGTTAAGGAGAGAAAAGAGAGAGGGAAGGAGAGAGAGAGAGATCAATGAAGTCTCTTTTTCCTCACCCAGTTGGGGCACTCTGGCCAGTTGTCCATGTCAGGAAGAGACCAAGGACAAAAGGGTCCCAGATGCTGTGGCTGGGTCTGGTCATCAGCGGGCAAGCTGGTCCCTGAGTACCCCGAGTGGCCAGGATGTCAGTCACAGCAAAGAAGAGTCCCCACCAGAGTTGCCAATTGTTGCAGGAATGGGGACCCCTTCCAGGGCCCCAAAGTGGGTTCTTGTCTAACACTCAGAAATGAATGTCTTAGGAGACACATGTGCTGTGCTGACAAAGCAAGAGATTTTATTGGGAAGGGGCACCCGGGCAGAGAGCAGTAGGGTAAGGGAAACCAGGAGAACTGTTTCGTCACGTGACTTGGAGTCTCGGGTTTTATGGTGATGGGATTAGTTTCCGGGTTGTCTTTGGCCAATCATTCTGACTCAGACAGAGTCCTTCTGGTGGTGCACGCATTGCTCAGCCAAGATGGATGTCAGCGAGAAGGATTCTGGGAGGTGGTTGTGAGATACGAGCACAATCAAAGCCCCCAATAAAACTAACAAACTTTTGTTTTCCTTTCCATTATCTTGTGTTTTTTTAAAATTTATTTTTAATTGAAGGATAATTGCTTTAGAGAATTTTGTTGTTTTCTGTCAAACCTCAGCATGAATCAGCCGTAGGTATACATATATCCCCTCCCTTTTGAAACTCCCTCCCATCTCCCTCTCCATCCCACCCCTCTAGGTTGATACAGAGCCCCTGTTTGAGTTTCCTGAGACATACAGCAAATTCCCATTGGCTATCTATTTTACATTAGATAGATTCACCTTATAGATATAGATTCACCTTATCTATATTCTTTTTCAGAATCATTTTTCTTGTACATTATTACAAAACATTGAGCATAGCTCCCCGTGCTATATAGTAGGTCCTTCTTGATTGTCTATTTATATATAGTAGTGTGCAATCCCAAATTCCTAATGTATTCCCCCCCTTTCCCCTTTGATAACCATAAGTGTGTTTTATATGTCTGGGGGTCTATTTCTGTTTTGTATATAAATTCATTTGTATCAATTTTTTTAGATTCCATGTATGACATCATATAATATTTATCTTTATCTGGCTTACTTCACTGATGAATCTCTAGTTCCATCCATGCTACTGCAAATGGCATTATTTCATTCATTTTATGGCTGAGTAATATTGTATATATGTACCACATCTTCTTTATCCTTTTCTTTCAATCAGGTCCTGAGCTGTGCGTAGGCAGAGGGAAAAGAGGAAGAGAAGCTTAGTGGAACTCCTAGGTCACTGCCAGGAACAAGATAGAGAGTGGGGAGTGGAGAGCAGGATAGGAATGAGGCCACCTGGTTGGACTTGAAGTCTCATTAAAACAGAGGTGGTGCTACAAAGGGTTCTTGGCCACAGGAACAAGGTTCTTGGCCTTTCCACATATCTTCTTGTTCTGGAACAGCAGATTTCCCCCTTTCAAACATCATTAAAAAGAATAAGTTTATCTTTTATTCATGCATTAATTTATTTACATTATCACAAATTTACAATGATGGACACGGGTTACAAGGATGAATAGAAAGGGATTAGGTGACCAAGAATGATTAGTCAGGTTGTCTGCAACCTATACCAACTTCTATGTCAGGCCAGCAGGAAGCATCAGGCAGAAAGACCTGATGCATGCTGTTAGAAATGTCCAAACAAAGAACTATAGGATTCTCTGCCTAAAAAGCTTGGAGAGCATTTCCAAAAGGAAATCAAAGTTGAAATGGATCTTGAAGGACGAGCAGAAATTTTCCAGGTCGTGAATGTGGAAACATAGAAATGCAAAGAGGCAGGAAAGTATCCTAAGTGTTTTAGCAAAATGAAAAGTCTAATGAGGTTCAGCACATAGTGGTGGGAACAATAGTGGGGAATGTGGACCATAGGAAAATAAGAAGTCATATCTCTGTGAAGAGGAATAAGACAGGTAACACAGGAAGATAAGAAGCCACATTTCAATGTAAAGGAGAAGAGCCTATGGGAGGGAAATACACAGTACAAAAGTTTTCAGTATTAATTTGATGTGAACAGATTGGGTCAATAAGCATCTACTGAGCATCCGCGTTGTGCTAGATGCTGTACAGAGTATGAGACTGGGGAGAATGATAGGATTTAATTCTAGTCCAGGAGGAACTCACTATCGAGTGAGAAAGATTTGCAAAGAATCAGATGTATCAGCATATTGTGATGCAAGAGCAAGTTAACTGGGAAACTTCAAGAATCCTTATTCAATTGTATATATATTTTTCAATTCCTTCTCTTAAAGAGAATCCCTCAAATTATGAGCTTCAGACTACAAAATTTACAGCCATTGTACATATGCTGAGTAATATGATAATAGAATAATAAAGGATGTGCATATAACATTGATTTGGCTTGAGAGAGGGTTGGAGAAGCTGGTCCAACAAGCCAACATTTGCTTTAACTAAGCCATTCTGATAATTCATTAAGAAAAAGACTCCCTACTAGATGTAAGGTGAAATTTTATCATGGTTTTGACTTGCATTTAGCAAATGATTATTGATGTTGAGCATACTTTTTGACAATTTTTATATCTTCTTTAGAAAAATATCTGTTAATGTCTTTGGTCCATTTAAAATCAGGTTATTAGGGTGTTTTGTTTTTTTTTTTGCTGTTGAGTAGTAGGAGGTCCATATATGTTGCTCATCAGATTATGGTTTGCGAATATTTTTTCCCATTCCACAAGTTGCCTCATCACTTTGCTGATTAAATGGTCCAATTTCAGTCTTCTGCATGTGCATATCCTATTTCCTAACATTGTTTGTTGACAAGACTATCATTTCCTCACTGTGTATTCTTGGCACCTGATCAAAGATCAGGGTGACCATATGCATGTATTTCGAGGCTTCCTTTTCTGTTCCATTGGCCTATAATCAGTACTGTAATGTTTTAATTGTGAAGCTTTGTAATATATTTTGAAATCAGAAAGTATGATGAATCCAGTTTTGTTTTTCTTTCTCAAGATCGCTTTGGCTATTAAGAGTATTTCAGGGTTTCATTTGAACTTTTGAATTACTTTTCTTTTTTTTTTTTTTGAATTACTTTTCTATACTCTTGGGACTTTTAAAGGGATTGCATTGAATTATTAGATTATTATTAGTAGTGTGGGCATTTAACAATATCTAAGATATACCTATACCTATAGAATGCCTATTATGTCACAAAGACCAGTATTGGTAAGGATGGAGAAACTGGAACCCTTGTATACTCTTGATGGAAATGCAAAATGGTGCAATCACTATGGAAAATAGTATAAAAGTTCCCCCCAAAATTAAAAATAGAATTACCACATGGTCTAGCAATCCCGTTTCTGAGAATTTATCCCAAATAATTGAAATCTGGATGTCAAGGAGATATTAACACTCCCATGTTCATTGCAGCACTATTTACAATAGCCAAGATATGGAAACACCTAAATGTTCATCAACAGATGATAAAGAAAGTATGATATGTGTATATATGTTCATGTGTGTGTTAGTCACTCAGTCATGTCTGGCTCTTTGTGAACCCATGGACTGTAGCCCATCAGGCTCCTCTGGCATGAATACTGGAGTGGGTTGCCATTTCCTTCTCCAGAGGATCTTCCTGATCCAGGGATTGAACCCAGGTCTCCTGCATTGCAGGCAGATTCTTTAAGGCTGAACATGACTTTAAAAAAGAAGGAAAGCCTATAATACGGGATGTGGATGAACTTGAGGACATTATGCTAAATGAAATAAGCCAGTCACAAAATGACAAATGCTACATGATTTCACATATATGAAGTATCTAAAATAGACTCAGAGAAGCAAAGAATAGAACAGTGGTTTCCAGAGCCTGGGTGTAGGGGGAAATGGGGAGTTTCTAATCAATACATATAAAATGTCAGTTATGCAATAAGTTCAAGGTATCTGATATACAACCTTGCACCTTTAGGTAACAATACTGTATTGTATACTTAAAAATCTACTAGGAGAAAAAAGAAAAAAAGGAAAGCCCAGATAAGAATGGTATGGAAGGAAGGGAAGTTTTGAATTCAGAATAGAGACAAGAAACCACAAGGTCCCAGATCAATGGCTCTCAAGGCAGAGCACCCAGATAACCAAGGTTGGTAGTCCCTGAGAACTTGTTAGAAATGAAGGTACTTAGGCACCTCCAGACCTACGGAGTTGGAAACACTATGAATGGGCCCATAAATTCATGTTTTAACAAGGTGATTTTGATGCATGCTGAATTTTGATGACCACTCTCTTAAATTAATGGGTAAGGAATAAGAATGGTTTCCCTAAGAGCACTTCTTAAACTGCAACTCAGCCCAGGTGAGGAAGGAACAACACAATCACCAAGAAAAAGCTATTGTACAGGGTAAGGAAGGGAGAGGAATATACATTCCAAATTGTGGTACATCTTGGAAGTGTGGTGGTGGTGGAGGAAATGCATTAGTATATACTGTCAGGACCAAACTTGTCACTGTTTGATCACACTTCATTTGCATTTGTAATAGTCCCCATTAGACAGCCTCTGAGCTAACTGGGCAGAATATATAGAATAGAATATATTATATAATAGAATATATATTCTACATAGAATAATATATATTATTATATATATTAGAAGACTTCTGTTTCCTGTTTATAGACATCTATAATAGAAGACTTCTGTTTCCTGTTTTCAGAACTCAGAAACTAATGGCTGAAGAACTGCTGAAACAATTAAGTAATAAGAAAAATATTGTGTAAGATTTGCAAAAGCACATCTGCCATAAATCATTACATATGACTCACAGCTCAAAATGCTTAATTAGGGAAGAAAATTAACCTATCACATGTTGGGATGGCAAGGGAAAACAAAGGGAGAGACACCCTGAAACAGAGAGTTTATTGCCCTCTTCCAAGTGGAGGTAGGGTGGGGGATTGGGATGCCAGGGATTTTAGTACTGACAGCATATTCCTCTGATTTAAGAGATGTTCAGAGGCATCACATACTACCTCTAAGATTGACAATAAATGAAAACCCAACCAAATCAGGACTACCGGAGACTCAGATTTCTGGAAATGAAATGTAGATTAACCATTGGTGGAAGTACCCTAACAGCTGAGATGCTGGTTGAGGGCAAAGAGACAGGGAATGAATGGCTAGTAAAACCAGGAAGCTGTAAAGATCACCTACAAACCCACAGTCACTTTCAGAATTGAGACCAATAACAGTGTACTTATTTCCTTTCTTGTTTTTTTATGCATATTTTGTAAATATTAATCAGCTTCCTACTCTTTCTTTCTTCTGTATTTTTATATAAAGAGTGTTTGTTGTGGTTAATATAGGAATTTAGTCCTCAGATTAATGGATATACAGATGAAACTGTGACTAGCTTAACATTACCAAAGCAAAGACATAGAATAATTCTGTGTCTCCACTTCTTAGGAGTATGTGAGCACCTAAGCACCCTCAGCAGTGTATTGTGGTCCTGGAAAGATTAGCCAGGGTGGGCTGTTTGTGTGATGCTTTAGGGGGAGAGATTACTGAGACTCAAACCCTTCCCGGTTAGCTCAGGCACAGTCCTCCCTATTTCACCGCCCAAGAAGCCTAAGGTTTTTGTTATCCCAGGAACAAAAGATAGGCCTGAACAATGCTGCTACCTTGTGGACATTTTCTGTAACTACAACATTTTCTCCGGTGTTCACCGGCAACTCAAATCATGAGGGCTGGATTTCTGTTAATGACAGAAATTAACATTACCCACGTCAGGAAATGTCCTGGGATGGGTAATGGAGAAATAAATTCCAAACACAGTCGACTTTCAGTAACCCAATTGTCAAAGGCAAATTCTCCTGACAACATTTTAGGGGAAATAAAAAAGCTGAAACACAATCAAACCTCCACAAGATACTAAGGATCCCTAATCGCTGGAGGAGTGCCATTCAAAACGACAACGGGAAATCAAATCCCACCACTCACAGTGGTCATCATCACCAGTCTACAACCGATAAATGTGGGAGAGAGCCTGGAGGTAAAAGAATCCCCCTAAGCTGTCTCTGGGAATATACATTGGCAATAGTCAGTATAATGGTCAGTTTCTCAATGCCTGAAAATCAGAGAGATTAAAACTACGATCTGACATTCCCACATCTTGGCCTATATCCTGAGAACACCATTGATCAAAAGGCACAGACACCCCCAACAAAGCTTCAGCACTGCTTCCGATAGCTGAGACACACTACTAGCAAAATCTTCAACGAGGGATTAAAGCTGAAACAAGGTATGGTACAAACATACAGTAGACTATTTCTCACTCATAAAAAACCATCACTAAAATTAGGTAATTATGACAGTAGTAGCCACAGGGATGGTCCTTGAAGGATCATATACTAAGGAAAGTCTGTCAGGCAGAGGAAGACCATGGTATATGAGGTACCTTCCAGGCAAAATAAAAGTAGACATACAAGGCAACAAACTTGCAACCCAAAAAGAGACTCTGAGAATTCAAAGTCAAATGAAGGGTTCCAGAGAAACATAAGTGACAGCCTGGGAATGAATTAGGATGTCTGTGCCTACATATATAAGAAATCCGCATTGTAATAGATAATCTACAGTTATTATCCCCTTCCTTCCTTTCTACTTTCCTTCCATATATAGACAGTTACCTGTATCTCTAAAGACAGAAATCTGTAACTCTAAGGGACAATCCACAAAAATTATCTCCTAACTTCCTTCTTTATGTACATAGAAAAGTGTATCTGAGATACATAATTCACAAGGACCTGATGCTTGGCACTCTTGTAGACTTTCTATGGAAAAAGTTCAAAAATGCAGTAGAGATACACCATGGATACGTTATACCTGAATCGGGTGGCTCTACACTGCAAGCACAACACTGCAAATCGACAGTGCCTGCTTTATTCCCTCCGATATCCCTGACTTGGGGTGTGATCCATCCTGGAGCCTGTACAGCCTTGGGTCTCCAAGCTAGACTGCTGTGTTTTTGAGACAGCCTGGCAGGGTGTTCGCTGAGCCCTTTTTAAGCCTATACAGTCCGCTATTCTCCGGTTGGGACCGGAGACCTGAGTGGGATCAAGTCCTCAAGGACCTTGGGGACAACAGTCACCTAACCTCCACGTCTCTTGGTGCTGGAGTTCCCAGCTCAAGCCTCCTTCCTGAGAGTGCAGACTCCTAGGCACTGAAGCAGAGTCAGCAAGGAGCTGTGGCTCTCGCTGGGATTAGTTTGGAAGCTGTGTGTGTGTGTGTGTGTGTGTGTGTGTGTGTGTGTGATGCTGTAGGGGGAATAAGTAGTGAGACACAAGCCCTTAAATGTTCACTTAGGTACATTGCACTCTATTTCACAACCCTGGAAGCCCACTTTCCCTAATGCTCTGTTTGCCCCAGGCACCAGAGTGGGCATCAAAAGTGCTGCCACCTTGTGGAAATTTTCTGTAACTACAACTTGATCAAAGGCGTTTACTGGCACCTCCAATTCACAAGGGGGCGTGGGATGCTGTCAATGACAGCTTGCCTCAAGAAAGGTCCTGAGGTAAATATTAGAGAAATAAATTGCAAACACACTCAACTTACAAGATGCCAATCGAAACGCATTTTCCACACATGCCTAAAATTAAAAAAAATTGAAAGAAAAAATACCCTAACCACCACAAGACAAGATGCTCAGCATTCCTAATTATTTCAGGAGGAATGCTAATCAAAATGACAAGAAATCAGATCCCACCAGTCAGAATGGCCATTCTCACAAGTCTACAAACAATATATGTGAGAGAGAGCAGAGAGGAATGGGGAACTTCCCAGATGGTCAGTGGAAGGAACACTGGCAACAGCCATTAGAACTGACAGCCTCTGCGTGGCAGAAAAATAAAATTTTACAAGAGCTAACCCTAGGACCTGACATTTCCATATCTCATCCTACATCCTGAGAAAACCATTATTCAAAAAGTCACATGTGCCCCAACATTCATTTCAGTACTACTTACAAGAGCCAAGACACAGAGCCAGCAAAATGTCCACTGATAGATTAAAGCTTAAAAAGAGACCTGGTACTTATAGACAATGGACTTTTATTCAGCAATGAAAAACTGGCAGTGAAATTATGAAATTATTTCACTGGTAGCCACAGAAACGGATGTTGGAGGATCACATACTAAGCGAAATCAGCCAGACAGAGGGAGACAAGAAGAGCATATGATGTCCCTTCTAGGCAAAATTTAAAAAGAGACACAAGGGAATTAAATTACAACAAAAAATTGACTCTGAGAATTCAAACACATGAATTTAAAAAAAAAATTAAAAAGGAAAGGCCAAGGAATTAATTAGGATGTTGGGAATAACACATACACAGAAATTTGTGTCTATACCAGACACTCCACAAGGACCTGATGATCAGCACAGGGAACTATGCTCACCTGCAAAAACCTCAATGGCAAAAGAATACCAACAGAACAGATGTGCTATATGTATATGTCATAAATGATTCATGCGGCTGTACACTGACGACAAACAGAAAACTGCAAAATTAATATATCCAATACAGCATAGGCATGAAATTAAAGAAAATATAAGCATTGCCTTGCTTATTCCCTCCAATCTTCCTGACTTGCATTGCTATTCCATCCCTGGAGAGCCTGAGCTGGCTTGGGTCCCACCATTGGATTGGGGTGAAGTTGAGACAGCCGAGCAACGAGCCCTTAATTGAGACCCCTCTTAAACCTCTTCTGTCTGGTTTTCCTGACTGAGACCAGAGTCCCTAGTGCTCCCAAAGGATGGGGACACAACCCTCTATCTTCCAGGACCTTGGAAACGTTTCCTAGCCCCCAGGACCTCTGGTGTTGGGGTCTCCAACTCAAGCTTCCTTCTTGAAGGTGCAGCCTCCTAGGCCCCTCAGCAGGATGCTGTGGCCCAGGTTGGAATGAGTCTGGAGGGGAGGGCTGAAGCTTTAGGCGGGAAGAAGTGAGACACAACCCCTTAAGTTGTTGCTCAGGCACATTCCACTCCAATTTGCAACCCAGGAAGCAGTTGCCCTAAGGTTCTGATTGCCCAAGGAGCCAGAGGTGGCCTGGGGAAAGGGCTGCCACCTTGTGGACACTTTCTGTAACTACAACTGCACCTCCAGCACTTACTGGCATCTCTTTTTCTCAAGCATTGGGGTCTGTTAATGACAGCTGTCCTCAGGACATGTCCTGGAGCAGGAACTGCAGAAATGAATTTCAAACACAACCAGCTTTTAGGAATCCAATTTCCATAGGTAAATTTTCCTCACACCATTCATGGAAAAAACAAAGACCCAAATATATACACAGGACAAGATGCTCAGCATCCCTAATTACTGCAGGAATGCCAATCAAAATGAAAACAAGAAGTCAAGTCCCATCAGTCCCATCAGAGCATCCTCATGAGGCTACAAACATTAAAGGCAGGAGAGCCTGAGGAAAGGGAACATTCCTACACAGTAGGTGGGAAGGCACACTGACAACACCCAGTATAATGGACAGTCTCTGAATGCCTGCAAATATACTATCAAGAGAGGCTAGGTCTAGGATCTGACATTCCTATGTCTGGGCCTAAATCCTGAGAAATCCATCATTTAAAAAGGCACATGCACCCCAACTAGCACTGCAGCACTACTCACAATAGCTGACACAGAGACACAGCAAAATCTTCACCGACAGATTAAGCTTAAACAAGGTGTGATACATATATATGATGGACTATTAGCCATAACAACCAAAACTGAAATAAGAAAATTATGCCACTGGTAGCCACAGGGATTTTTCCAGTAGTCATGTATGGATGTGAGAGTTGGACTGTGAAGAAAGCTGAGCGCCGAAGAATTGATGTTTTTGAACTGTGGTGTTGGAGAAGACTCTTGAGAGTCCCTTGGACTGCAAGGAGATCAAACCAGTCAATCCTAAAGGAAATCAGTCCTGAATATTCATTGGAAGGACAGATGCTGAAGCTGAAACTCCAATACTTTGGCTACCTGATGCAAAGAACTGACTCATTTGAAAAGACCCTGATGTTAGGAAAGATTGAGGGCAGGAGGAGAAGGGGACAACAGAGGATGAGATGGTTGGATGGCATCGCTGACTCGATGGACATGAGTTTGAGTAAGCTCTGGGAGTTGGTGATGGACAGGGAAGCCTGGTGTGCTGCAGTCCATGGGGTTGCAGAGTCAGGCACGACTGAGCGACTGAAAGAAACTGAAACATTAACCAACATAAATCAAGTGTTATTATTGACAAATAAAAAAACCAACACCTTCGGGAGCTGCCAAGGGTTTTCAGAGATTTCTACCTTCAAAGAGTCAGTCCTTCCTTCTCCCTTTCCACTCCATTTAATCAGTTAGAAAAGGCAAGTCTGCTTATTTTCAAAATCCATATTTCCCAATAGGAAATGGAATCGAAAGCACAGAAAACAATTATGGGAAATGGGGCAGAGCAAAATTTAACAGTCATTCATACTGTTTAAAGTTTTCCTGAACGTCCATTTTCTGTTGCTCCTTTCTCACTTAAATGGGTTAAACCTATGCCCTCAAAAAGCTAGAGTCTGGAATATGAAGAAGTGTTCTGGCTAATACAGAAAGTACTTACAATATCAGAACTAAAGGTCAGAGTCTTAGAGAGTAGCTGAAAACGTCCTTTCTCTTTTGTCCTACTATTTCTTCAGTCTGATGAAGAATGATCTGATTTCTTCAGGCTGAGTGGATCCAAATCAAAAATAGAGCTAATGTACATAGTTTTTGAATTTGAAGTATTAATAAATCAGTTTTAGCTCATAGTTACTGTTTTATGTAGTTCGCAAGAACTTTCATCAACTGATCCATAAATAGGGTGACTAAATAGAGTTTTGTAATATATGTTTTTGAAAACAATTCATCATCTTCAGGTAACTGTATTACAGCTTTATTTTGAGAACTATTAGTTTGGATTATTTTAAATCAGGACACAGTTGAGAAAGGCTGTAATAATGCCTTTCAGAGAAGTAAGAACTATGAGCTCTCGTGCTGCTGTCTCTGCCCAGCACCGTGAAGACAGGGCTCAGCACATAAAGAAACTGTCTGCTGAAAAACTAGATCTTATCTGTGCTCAGCATTAGCAAGAGCACAAGGGAAAACGAAGATGTTGTCAAAGCGTTGCTGGGAATGTGTTAGTGATTCTCATGATGTTGACGGCAGTTTAACTGTAAGCTGGAGTTTTGGTAAAAGTGCATGCTTTCTGCAAATGTATGAAGAAATGCTTTGTGCTGCAGCTGTGTGCGTCTAAAACCTGTTGAAATAACTGTGTGACTTGGTTAATGCACCCAACTGTACGTTTAGGTAATGCCACAAATCAAACTGGTTATCTCAGTTTTCAAAAGTGAAATTTTCAGGGACTTCCCTGGTGGTCCAGTGGTTAAGAATCCACCTTGCAATGCAGGGGACGTGGGTTCAATCATTGATTGGAGAACTAAAATCCCATATACCAAGGGGCAACTGAGCTTCCATGCCACAGCTACTGAGCTACAGAGCCACAACTAGAGTTTGCACAGCAACTCAAAAGATCCTGCATAACACAGCGAAGATCCCATGTGCCCCAACTAAGACCTGATGCAGCCAAATAAACATATAATTAATAAATTCTTTAAAAAGGTGAAAATTTTCAGCCGTTTGGAATAATAATATGATTTCCTTGCACCACATGAGGAGGCTTTTAAAAGTCCCAAGAGAATGGAGTTATGGGAAACATGTGAGGTTAAGAGAAGGCCACTGTGGCTGGAGACACAGGGGTGGAGGTGGCCAGACCAGACCTCAGAGATGAGTGGCTGAGGATAGAAGCTCAGTTGTAAGGATGCTACCAACATCACCGTCTGCTTCCTGACAGAATTTAGAAGCTTAGGAAAGAGTTTTCTCACTCTCTCTCTTAATGAGATGCTTGGAGCAGGTTATCTGGGAGCTTGGTGTCTGTGGGATGCAGGCAGAGTGTCATGGACGCTGAGGGCATTGGAAAGCTTGGTCGGAGCTGGGGTGTCCGCCTCTATGTGGTCCAGCTGCACAGATAAGGGCGGGAGGGAGGCTGCACTTCTGGGTCATCTGTGCCTTTCCAGAGCTGTTTTGTACCCCCTCAAGTGGCAGCCACTTCCCCCAACAAGGGCCCCAAGGGGAGGTGGAGGAAGTGGCCAGTTCCATATCAGGAAAAGAGTACACCAAGGCTGTATATTGTCATCCTGCTTATTCAACTTCTATGCAGAGTACATCAGTGAAATGCTGGGTTGGATGAAGCACAAACTGGAATCAAGATTGCTGGGAGAAATATCAATAACCTCAGATATGCAGATGACACCACCCTTATAGCAGAAAGCGAAGAACTAAAGAGCCTCTTGATAAGGGTGAAGCAGAGTAGTGAAAAAGCTAGCTTAAAACTCAACATTCAGAAAACTAAGATCATGGCATCTGGTCCCATCACTTCATGGCAAATGATGGGGAAGCAATGGCAACAGTGAGAGACTATTCTTTTGGGCTCCAAAATCACTGCAGATGGTGAATGCAGCCATGAAATTCAAAGACCCTTGCTCCTTGGAAGAAAAGCTATGACCAAACTAGATAGCATATTAAAAAGCAGAGACCTTACTTAGCTGACAAAGGTCCATCTAGTCAAAGCTATGGTTTTTCCAGTAGTCATGTATGGAAGTGAGAGTTGGACTATAAAGAAAGCTGAGTGCCGAAGAATTGATGCTTTTGAACTATGGTGTTGGAGAACTCCTGAGAGTCCCTTGGACTGAAAGGAGATCAAACCAGTCTGTTCTAAAGGAAATCAACCTTGAATATTCATTGGAAGGACTGATGTTGAAGCTGAAGCTCCCATACTTTGGCCACTTGATGGGAAGAGAAGAATCATTGGAAAAGACTCTGATGCTTGGAAAGATTGAGGGCAGGAGGAGAAGAGGGTGACAGAGGAAGAGATGGTTGGATTGGACGAGACCTCAACACAACTAGAGAGGAACACCCATGTGCATCACAATGAGAGAGGAGTCCCCTAAGACATCACAACTAGAGACAAGCACCACACCACAACTAGAGAGGCACCCACACACTGCAACTTGAGTGTAGCCCACCAGTGCACAGCAGCTAGAAAGAGCCCCCACACTACAGCTAGAGAGGAGTCCCCTGCCACAAGTCAAGAGGAGCCTCCTACCACAGCAATTAGAGAGAAGCCCCCTGCCACAACTGGAGTAGAGCCCCCCACGTCACTGCTAAAGAGGAGATCCCATGCCACAACTAGAAAGGAGCCTCCTGCACATTGCTACTGTTAAGGAGTGCCCCTGCACATTGCTACCAGAGAGGAGGCCCTCTACCACAATTCAAGAGGAGCACTTGACCACAACTTGAGAGGTGCCCCCTGCACACTGCAACTAGAGAGAAGCCCCCCGACCACAACTACAGTGTTGATATACACTGCAGCTCGAGAGGAGTCCCATACCACAAGCGAGTAGCCACCTGCACACCACAACTAGACAGGAGCCACCCTGCACATCGCTGCTAGAGAGGAGTGGGCCCGACACAATCAGAGGTAGCCCCACTGCAACACCAGAGGAACCCTGACTCCCCCACTGAAACTTGAAATGAACCCCAAGCACCCACCACAACTCAAGTGGAGCCCTATGCTGCAACACAAAAGGAGCCCCCGGCCACAATGACAGAGGAGGTCCCATGCCAGAACTAGAGAGGATCTCCCCACCACAATTAGAGAGGAGCCTTTCTACCACAAACAGAGATGAAATCCCTGAAGTAACTTGAGAGAAGCCCCTCACAATTAGAGAGGAGCCATCCTGCTAAAATTAGTAAGGATCCCCTAGAGCCAAAAGTAGATAAGACCCCTCACAGCAGAGGCCCCCCTACCACAAACCTGAGAGGAGGGACAACCACCACTCGAAAGGAGGCCCAAGTCCCCTGTCGCATCTCGAGAGGAGTTTCTACCGCAACTTGAGAGAAACCACTGGTCACAACGAGAGAGGAGTCCCCCGGACATCGCCCATAGAGAAGAGCCCCTCCACCGCAAATAGAGAGGAGTCCCCCACCACAACTAGAGAGGAACACCCCTGCACATTGCAATGAGAGAGGAGCCCCTTCAGACATCACAACTAGAGAAGTGTCCGCACCACAACTAGAGAGGAGCCCCTCCACTGAAATTTGAGAGGAGCCCCCTGCTGCAATTTGAGAGGAGCCCTCACCTTAACTTTAGAGGAGCCCCAAGCCAGCACAGCAATTGGAGAGGAGCCTCCCACCACAACTAGAGAGGAACCCACCTGCAAAAACTTGAGAGTGTCCCCCTGCCCCAATTAGAGAGGATCCCCCGACATTGCACCTAGAGAGGATCCCCTCCAACGTAAACAGAGATCAGCCACCTGCTGCAACTCAAGTGGAGCCCCCCAACACAACTAGAGAGGAGCAACCTTGCCACAACTAGAGAGTAGACCCCAAGCTAAAACTATAGAGTAGCCCCCCTGAACATTGTTACTAGAGAGGAGCACACCCACACATTGCAATTAGACAGAAGCCCCCTGCTACAACTAGAGAGGAACCCTGCATGCCACAACTAAAGAAGAGGCCCCCTGCCACATCAAGAGAGTAGCCTCTCGCTCATCACAACTGGAGAGGAGTACCCCAGCACATTGCTAGCAGAGAGGATCCCCCCCATGACAATTTGAGAGGAGCACTCCACCACAAATCCAGAGGTGCCCCCCACACACCACAATTAGAGAAGAGCCCCCACCACCACAACTAGAGAGGAGCCCACCCACCACAACTAAGAGATGAACCCCAATGCAACTAGAGAGGAGCCCCACGCCATAGCTAGAGTAGCCATTCGCACATCTCAATTAGACAGGAGCCACCCTGGCCACAACGGCAGAGGAGCCGCTCACCCAAAACTGGAGAGGAACCCCCCACCACAAGTAGAGAGGAGCCCCCTGGGACATTGTGCCTAGAGAGGAGCCCCTCTGCTGCAAATGCAGATGAGGTTCCTGACATAACACGAGAAGAGCCACCACATGAGAGAGGAGCAACCCCATGAAAACTAGTGAGGAGCCCCAGCGCCAAAAGTAGAGAGGATCCCCCATGCTGAGACCCCCCCCACGCTGCCTCGCCTAGAGGAGGCACCACTGCAACTCAAGAGGAGCCCTGAGTCCCCTGCCCCAACTCGTATGGAGCCCTCTACCGCAACTCGAGAGAAGCCCCGGGCCAAACGAGAGAGGAGCACAATTGTAGAACTGGAGAGTGTCCCCCCACCACAACTAGAGAGGAGCTGCCCAGACATTGGACCTAGGGAGGATCCCCTTCACCGCAAATAGAGACAAGCCCACTGCTGCAACTCGAGTGGAGCCCTGAACAACTAGAGAGCGGCAACCTCTCCACAGCTAGAGAGTCGACCCCAAGATACAACTGGAGAGTAGCCCCCTGAACACTGCTACTGGAGAGGAGCATACCTGCATGTCGCAATTAGACAGAAGCCCCCTACAGCAAGTAGAGAGGAGCCCCCCACACCACAACTAAAGAGGAGGCTCCCAGCCACAACTAGAGAGTAGCCTCCCATACATCGCAACTGGAAAACAGTGCTCCTGCACATCACTACCAGAGATGAACCATCCCACCACAATTCAAGAGGAGCACCCCCCCGCAACTCTAGTGGTGCCCTCTGCACACCACAGCTAGAGAGGAGACCACCCAACACTAGAGCTAAACTCCACCACAACTAGAGAGGAGCCCCATGCCACAGCTAGAGTAGCTACCCACACATTGCAACTAGACAGGAGCCACCTTTCACATAGCACTAGATAGGAGCCACCGCACCACAACTTGAGATGAGGCCCCATGGCATTTCGAGAGGAACCCCGAGTTCACTGCCATAACTCAAGAGGAACCCAAGCCTCCCTCCAAAACTCAAGAGGAACCCTGAGTTCCCTGCAGCAACTTGAGAGGAGCCCCCTCCACCACACTGTGCAGGAGGAGGAGCCCCCTGCTGCACACTGCAACTAGTGAAAAGCCCATGTGGACACTGCATGCAGAAAGGAGGCCCCCCCACACAGAAACTAGAGAGGAGCCCCCCACCACTACTAGAGAGGAGCCCCTCAACCATAAATAGAGATGAGCCAACAAATTGCAACTAGAGAGGAGCCCCCCTGCACACTGCAAGTAGACAGGAGTTCCCACGTCACAACTAGAGAGGACCCCCCAGGCACAGCGCAACTAGAGAGGAGCACCCTGGCACATCAAATCTAGAGAGGAGCCCAATCATCACATCTAGAGAGTTGATCAACCTCCACAACTAGATAGTTTACCCCCAGGAGCAACTAGTGAGGAGCGCACCACCGAAAGTACAGAGGGGCCCCCTGTACATCACAACTAGAGTGGAGCCCCACCTTCACAAACAGAGTGGAGACCCCTGCCACAACTAGACAGCAGCACCTGCACACTGCAACCTGAGAGGAGACCTCCAAAACCACTGGAGAGGAGCCCCCGACCACAACTAGATAGGAGCCATCCCACACATCGCAATTAGAGAAAAGCGCCCTTGCACGTCACAACTAGAGAGGAGCCCCCACACAGATCGTAACTAGAGAACAGCCCCCCATCACAACTAGAGAGTAGCCCCCTGAATATTGCCACTAGAGAGGAGCACACCTGCAGACTGCAATTAGAAAGAAGCTTCTGCCACAACTAGAGAGGAGCCCCCCACGCCACAACTAGAGAGTAGCTTCCCATACATTGCAAATGGAAAGGAGTGCACCTTCAGATCACAACCAGAGAGGACTCCCCCCCCCCCACCACAATTCAAGAGGGGCACTCTACCACAACTAGAAAGGAGCCCCTTACTACAACTAGAGAGGAACCCCCTTGTCAAAACTAGAGAGGGGCCAGCAAACCACAACTAGAGACGAGCCGACTCACCACAACTACACAACTGACCCCAACTGCAACTATAGAGGAGCCCCAGCAGCAACTAGATAGTAGCCACCGCACCGCAACTCAAGAGGAGGCCCCAGCACAACTCGACAGGAACCCCAAGTCCCCTGCCACAACATGAGAGGAGCCCCGAGTTCCCTGCTGCAACTCAACAGGAGCCCTATGCCAAAACAAGAGAGGAGCCACCAGCCACAACGACAGAGGATCCCACCACCAAAACTGGAGAGAATCCCCCCACCACAAGTAGAGAGGAGCCCACTCACATTCCAACTAGAGAGGAGCCCTCTGCTCACCACAACTAGAGAGGAGATCCCACCAAAAATAGAGGAGACATACATGGCAAGTCGAAAGGAGCCCCCACTGCAACAGGAGAGGAGCCCCCCCACACACTGCAACTAGAGAGGAGTCCCTACACACAACTAGAAGAGTCCCCTGCCACAACTAGAGAGGAGCCACCCACTGCAACTCAAGATGAGTTCCCGTTGAAACTCGAGAGGAGCCCTAGCCGCAACTCGAGAAGAGTCCCCCCCCCCACACAACTAGAGAGGAGCACCATTCCACCACAAGAGAGGAGCCTACACAAACATCAGAACTAAAGAGATCACCCCACCACGACTAGAGAGTTGAGCCCCCAAAGCAACTAAAGAGGAACCCATACTTCACAAATACAGAGGAGCCCTATGGCAACAACTAGAGTCTCCCGCCACAACTAGAGGGTAGCCCCTTGCCCATCGCAACTAGAGAGGAACCACTGCAACAATTCAAAAGAGGCCCATCACAACTAGAGAGGAGCTCCTAGTTCAAAGCAACTAGCGAGGAGCCCCCTACCACAACTAGAAAACTCCCAGGGCCACAACTAGTGAGAAACACCCTGTATATGGCACTTAGAGCAGATCCCCCCACCGTAAGTAGAGATAAGCCTCCTGCCACACCTCGAGAGGGCCCCCCACCACCACCACAGCTAGAGAGGAGACCACACATCACAACTAGAGAGTAGCCCCCTGAAACAACATGAGAGGAGACCCCCATTGCAACTCGATAGGAGCCCCCACCACAACTTGAGAGTAGACACCCACCACAACTAGAGAGTTGACCTTTCATGGCAACAAGAGAGGAACCCCCTGCCACAACTAGAGAGGAGCCTGCACGCCACATCTGGAGAAGAGCCCCTCCCCCTTACACCGCAAATATTGAGGAACATCCCTGCCCAATGCAACTATAGAGGAGCTCCCCTGCCAGAACTAGAGAACTGACCACTCGCCACATCTAGAGAGTAGCCCCTTCCCCATCGCAATTAGAGGGGAACCACTGCAACAACTCAAAGGAGGCCCACCACCACAACTAGAGAGGAGCTCCTAGTTCAGTGCAACTAGAGATGAGCCCCCCGATAAAGCTAGAGTGGTGATCCCAGCCACAACTAGAGTAGCCCCTTGCTCATAGCAGCTAGAGAGGAACAACTGAAAAAACTTGAAGGAGTCACTCCACCACAACTAGAGAGGAACCCCTAGTACGACGCAACTAGAAAGGAAAATTCACTGCCAAATTTTGAGAGGTGCCCCCCCAAACAACTAGAGTTGACTCTCCATTGCAACAAGAGAGGAGCCCCCCACCACAACTAGAGAGGAGCCCCCATGCACACAGCAACTATTGAGGAATACCCATGCCCAACACAACTAGAGAGGAGCCCCTTGACACAACTAGAGACTTGAGGCCCTGCCACAACTAGAGGAGCCTGCACATTGCAACTAGAGAGGAGCCCCCCTCAACAACTAGAGTGGAGACGTCCCCCCCCCCCCAACAACTAGAGAGGAGCCCACACACTGCAATTTGAGAGGAGGCCTATGACACAACTCGAGAGAAGCCCACAGCCACAATGAGAGAGGAGCCCACGCGCCAAAACTGGAGAATGTCATCCCGCCACAACTAGAGAGGAATCCCCCGGACATCGCAGCTAGAGAGGATCACCTCTGCCACAGAGAGGAGCCTCCAGCCGCAACTTGAGTGGAGCAGCCCCACCACAAATACACAGGAGCAACCTCAGCACAACTGGAGAGTAGAACCCAAGCCGCAACTAGGGAGTAGCCCCCATGAACATCGTTACTAGAGAGGAGCTCACCCGCACATCACAATTAGACAGAAGCCCCCCTGCCACAACTAGAGAGGAGCCCTCCACACCACAACTAAAGAGAAGGCCCCCTGCCACAAATAGAGAGTAGCTTCCTGCACATCGCAACTGGGAAGGAGTGCCCCTGCACATCCCTACCAGAGAGGAACCCTTCACAACAATTCAAGAGGAGCTGCTGCTGCTAAGTCACTTCAGTCGTGTCCGACTCTGTGCAACCCCATAGATGGCAGCCCACCAGGCTCCACCGTCCCTGGGATTCTCCAGGCAAGAACACTGGAGTGGGGTGCCATTTCCTTCTCCAGTGCATGAAAGGGAAAAGTGAAAGTGAAGTCGCTCAGTCGTGTCCGACTCTTAGCGACCCCATGGACTGCAGCCTACCAGGCTCCTCCGTCCATGGGATTTTCCAGGCAAGAGTACTGGAGAAGAGGAGCACTCCACTGCAAATCTAGAGGTGCCCCCCACCACCACCGCAACTAGAGAAGAGCCCCCTCACCACAACTACTAGAGAGGAGCCTTCATACCACAACTAGAAAGGAACTCACCCACCACAACTAAGAGTTGAACCCCACACCAACAGGAGAGGAGCCCCATAGTGCAGCTAGAGTAGCCACCCGCGCATCGCAACTAGACAGGAGCCACCTTGCACATCGCTGCTAGAGAGGAGTCACCCCAAGACAACTCGAAAGGAGGCCCTACCACAACTCAGGAGGAACCCTGAGTCCCTCCACAACTTGAGAGGAACCCCAAGACCCCCGCCGCAACTTGAGAGGAATCGAGAATCTGGCGCAACTTGAGCCCTTTGCTGTAACATGAGAGGAGATCCCGGCCGCAAAGACAGAGGTGCTGCTGCTGCTGCTAAGTCGCTTCAGTCGTGTCCGACTCTGCGACCCCACAGACGGCAGTCCACCAGGCTCCACCGTCCGTGAGATTCTCCAGGCAAGAACACTGGAGTGGGTTGCCGTTTCCTTCTCCAATGCATGAAAGTGAAAAGTGAAAATGAAGGCGCTCAGTCGTGTCTGACTCTTCGCGACCCCTTGGACTGCAGCCTACCAGGCTCCTCCGTCCATGGGATTTTCCAGGCAAGAGTACTGGAGTGGGTTGCCATTGCCTTAGCTCCCCCACAAGAGCTGGAGAAGATCACCCCACCATAACTAGAAAGGAGCTCCCAGGACACATCACACCTAGAAAGGAGTCACTCTGTCGCAAATGGAGATGAGCCCACTTGTAGGAGTCAGGAAGAATAAAAGAAAAGCAGGCCACGGCAAGGGCCACAAAAGAGATTTATAATTATTGATAAACTGGATGCTATAGGGCATGAGACTCTTGAAACAAGTCCAGAGGGAACAGTTCATAATCTTGAAAACAAGATATGATCCTGGGGTCGGAAAACCGACCCCAGACTGTTTCTCAACTGGCGTCTCAGAGTCACATGTTTTACGTATCTGGTGGAAAATCGATAGATAAGAATATTAGTCTTAGTTACTGATTTGTTATTGATTACTGTTTCTTAATTACTCAATGGTTAATGATCATTTTGTTCTTTGGCCCTTAAGGCCACATGAGTTATAGTTTAACTCCCCGCATATTCTTTCATTCACGGCTGAAAGTATAATAAAGCTGGGTTGGATTCAGTTTTGGCACCTTCACCTTGGAGCGGTGTTGGTCCCGATCCTCGCTGTTCTCTGAATTCCTGTGTCTCCTTTCTCATTCTCTCGTCGTGTTGCGTTTTCGGAAACCCTGCTTGTCGGAGCTGGTCTCCACACCCACTGAAGTAACTCGAGAGGAGCCCCTGAAAACTAGAGGGGAGCAACCCCGTGAAAACTAGTGAGGAGCCCCCAGTGCAAAAAGTAGAAAGAACCCCACCCCACTCCATGGAGCCGCCACCACCACAACCCGAGAGGAAGCATCATCATAACTCCAGAGGAGCCCTGAGTCACCTGCCACAACTCAAGAGGAGCTCTCCGCCGCAACTCCAAATAAGACCCCGCCACAAGTTGTGCCCCCTGGCACACCTGTAACTATTGATGAACACCACTGCCCCATGTGGCTAGAGAGGAACCCTCGGAGGAGTAACACCACTAAAATTAGTGAGTAAACACTAGTGCCAAAAATAGAGAAGACTCCCGTGCTGAGCCGCCCCCACCACAACCCAAGAGTAAGTACTGTGGCAACTTGGGAGGAGACCTGAGTCCCCTGCCGTAACTCGAGGAGCCCTCTGCCGCAACTCCAGAGAAGCCACCGGCCACGAGAGAGGAGCCCCAAGGACATCGCACCTAGAGAGCAACCCCTCCCCTACAAATAGGGACGAGCCCCCCACCACAAATACAGAGGAGACCCCCTGAACATCGCAAAGAGGAGTCCTCTCAGACATTGCAACTAAAGAGCACCCCACCACAACTAGAGAGGAGCCCCCTAGCACACCGCAACTAGGAAGGAGCCCCCACACCACAACTAGAGAGGAGACTGCACACCACAACTAGAGAGGAGTCCCCCCAACCACCAATAGAGATAAGCCGACAAACTGCAACTAGAGAGGAGCCCCCAGGCACAACACAACTTGAGAGGATTTGATTTCTGTTTGACTCTTCTGTCCATGGGGATTCTCTCCAGGCAAGAATATTGGAGTGGGTTGCCATGTCCTTCTTCAGGGGAACTTCCCAACCTAGGAATTGGACCAGGGTCTCCTGCATTGCAGGTGGATTCTTTACCAGCTGAACGACCAGGAAAGCCCCAAACAGTACCCTAAGTAACAGTAATCTCTAAAGTAGTAAATACAGTTTAAGTAAAACAACATAAAATATTCATAATTGGTTTAAGTCTCTTCCCTTGAAAGAGAAATAAATTTTTTAAAAATTTATTCTTTAGTTGGAAGAAAATTGCTTTACAATGTTTTCTTGGTTTCTGCCGAATAATAATGCAATTCAGCCATAATTATACACGCATCACCTCCCTAAGAATTACTTTCTAATCAATAATTCAGTTAAGTCTGTTTTAAAAAAAATGTCAAACATATATATTTATTTGGTAACTCTTGAAAAATATTCAAAATACATAAAACTTCAGGATGTTCCTAAAAGCAGTGCTGTAGAGTACCTTTTAATTCACAGCATTTCAAATGATCTCTTAAAACAGCAGGGACTCTCCACTTAAAAATGAATTAGCACAATGATTTCCTTAACTGATGGGGTGGAATAGTTTCCCCATTATTGCCAGACTACATTAGAGGAAAAAAGGTTTTTGTCTCAGAAATACGCCTAAAACCTAAAAGCATTGTACAGATGGCATCAGATAAGAAATTTGTTTTTCCTAAATTACATATTTTGGGGGGAATTTTGACTTCATATCTCCATTATAAAATAAGAATTTGTTCAAGTGTGCTTTCTTGTCTAATTTGAAAAAAAAGAAGTGTCAGTAAAAATATTTGTCTCACAGTCTGTTATAACTAAAGAGTCAATCTACTTTGTAAGCACTGAATAGAATACAAATTGGCCCCAAAGAGTGTATACAACACAAGACTTTGTATTTATTACTCAGGGCTACACTTGTAATTTGTACTTGTGCACAATTTTATATTTGCAAATAAAGAGTATTTTCCAAATTCACTCCTTATTTGAAACCCAGAGAACCATAATACAACACTGAAAACAGTTCACAGTTGAAAAATTTACAAATGTCAAACTGGATTAAAAAATGAATTCTATTCACAGTTTTAAGTTTACGTGTCAAAGTTAACATACCCAAATAATACTTCTCTGTAAGGGAATGACAACTCAAATGAATGTACTCCAAATAGTAGACACAGAATCCGAAATTAATCCCCCTAAATCATACCCAAACATTTGTTACCTAATCTACAAAATAAGACTAGATCAAATAATTTCTAAACTTCCTTTAAATTCTAGCTTTTGGGGAATAATGGGATCAAATACCAGCTATCTTTAGTTTTTATGTGACTTTGCAAGTCATTTGTTTTTAACCTCTCAGAAAAGATGCTATTTAAAATATCTTAGCAAAGAAATTATTTCCTATAAGTTTTATGAAGTTTATTGAAAAATCTCCCTTAGTAACTTTGATGGGTTAAAAAGTGCTCCACAAAGTTAGAACTTGAAACCTGTAAATATGACCTTATATGGAAAGAGTCTTTGCAGACATAATTAAGTTAAAGATCTAGACATGCAATTATCCTGAATTAGGTGGGCTTTAAATCCAAAGAGAAAGAATTGTTATTATAAGAGAAGGAAGACAGAGAGGAAGGCCATGTGAAGAGAGAGGCAGATACTGGAGTAATCCATCCATAAACCAAGGAACGCCATGGACTGCAGAAAGCAAGAGAGAGGTATGGGATGGATTCTCTTTTGGAGCCTCCAAAGCAGCTAACACTGGTGACATGTTAATTTTAGGCATCTAGCCTTCAGATCTGTGAAAGTTTTTTTAAGCCACCAAATTAGTGGTAATCTGTTATGGCCACCATAGGAAACTAATACAGTAATGTATTTCAGAAAGAAAACCCAATTTAAAAGGTATTATCAAGAACACAATTTATCTTTGGCCATCATATGCTTCACACTAGGAACAGTGAAAGGACATCATCATTTCTAGATTTTTAACAAAAATCCACAACTTGATTCCTAGATAAACACAGAAGAGCCTCTATTTTACAACATTTACTTATCTATGTGAGTCTATTTTACTTATGATTAAAATTATATTTACTAAAATGTTAAACAACTTTTCAATCAATATTACCTAATTGCAAATATTTTTAAAGACTTTGCTAATTTTTCTGAAGAGAATTAATAAATAAGTTTCAGTACTATCAAGCATGCTCAGTTTTCTTAAACCTGTATATAAAAAGCTTCTAAGCTTTTTGAATGGCAAACAGTGTTAAAGAAATATGATAGCTATAAATAATTTTATTTTTCCCATTATTATACAAGCTTACGGAGCAAGTCTTAAATTTTCTTCAGTTCTTTACCATTTAATTTCCTCAGGTTTATACATATACATATATATAAACATACATATATATATATATACACATACATATATATGTATGTGTATTTAAAACACATATTTTAAATACATATTTAAATATGTGTATTTAAAATACATATTTCAGATAGTTAAAACAAAAAATCTGATGTGATCTGAGGGTCACCATAGTGTCTACAAGATATTGCAAAATTTCTACTTAGTTTTCATTATAGAAATAGTCTAAATAATAAGTCTATTTTTAGACTTCAAGATATCCCTGATATTACCACATGAACCTCTGAATGTCTTGACTATTAGGCCATTGAAAAGTCTTGTTCAGAAAGATATAAAAGGTTAGGCAGTTCACAATTGCATAGCAACCCAGCTCACAAACAAGTCTGGATGTGGGTGGCAGAGGTATATTAAGCCTATAAATAACATAGGGTAAAATGAAGTAACGAAATTCTAGCAGCTTCTGAGGTACTGTAACAGTAAACAAGCATATGAAAAACATTAAATTCCAGAAAATCGACTTTGATTTTAATGAGTCAGCAATACTCCAACCAGCAAATATATAGACTGGAACTAACAAATATTTCACAATTTCATATCTTTGAAAAACTCTTTTCCACACATAGAATGTATAATGTCTATTATCTGCTAGCAGGTATTTATGAGCATAAGTAAATTTCCAAACTAAAAATATAGAGATTAAAGTTATCACAAAAAACTGAATTCTCCGTTTCCAAACTAAGCAAAGAAAAGCCCTGATTTTGTTAAGAGACAGCAGGTGAGGAAAGGAAAAAAAGAGAGTAAAAGAGAAAAAGTAGAACAGCTGAGGAAAGTGTAGACAGGCTTCATGACTACTCCGGTCACCAATAACAATTCCACCATTAACTGCCACAAAAGCACAGAACAGAAACATGAGAAGAATGTAGGGCCAAGTCAAAAGTAAAAGCATACTCAAGTTCTTAAAGGACATGGAATAAGCCAAGAGAAACTGAAGAATTTTCCTGAATTCTGAAAATGGTCCTTTAATAGGGGTAGGCCTCTCTTCTTTCTTCTTCTGTAGCTCAGTTTTCCAAGCTTCAGTTAACTTTTGTGCAATGACATTTCCTGCACAGAAGATAGCCCAGATGATATTTGTTTGACGAAACATGAAGCCACAAAATCCAAGCAAGGCTGAAGTTTTATGATTTCCATAAAGACACATCAAGTAGGCAAAAAGAGTAAAAAACATGGATCCTGCTTCTGTATAATAAAGGAAGTTAAAAAAATAGAGTGTGGGAAATATTGCTAATGTTAATGTTGACAAGATCCTCTGGATACATGAGGCAGCCTATGAAAAGAGAAAACACAGTTCACAATAAGACCGACAGGCTATTTCCGCAGAGCTAAGGGAGAGATTTACTAAAAAAAAACAAACAAACCAAAAACTGCCTGAGTTCTACATAAATAAAATTATTCAATATTAACCTTATTCCTGGCTTTGCAAAAATACAGTATATATTTATGAGGGAACTTTTTGATACTTTTTAGTTACACCTAGAAATTTGGAAGCCAATAAAACAATACATATATGTGTCAAAGCTTCTATTGCCTATTAGACTGAGTCATTCAACAAACAGTTAAGGAGTTACTGTGTGCAAGACTATGAACTCAGTTCTCCGGAGAACATGGAGATGAATGGGGCACAGTGCAAGTGGTCCATTTCGGTGAGCCTTCCATAAGCGTTCATTTGGCCATCATCACCAACTTCTAGTGCAGTCTCAAAACTCTGCACTAGAGAGAATTTAAATACGTATATAACATTTATACCACCACATACAATGATTTTACTATTTTGTGATGAAATTACAGGGATCTTCCCGAAAATAGTGGGGCTCATCTAAAGTTAAACATCTTCTTTTGGGCTGATAATCTATTTCAGAATTTGAAAGTACTCTTATTTCCTTGAATTCTATCTTCCAGTTAATCTAAATCACCAAGCCAGATCATGCCATTCCTTTGATTAAAATTAAGGGCTATCCATCACCTACTAGGTAAAGTTTAGAATACTTTCCATGACATAAAAAGGATACTCATGACTTCTCTCCTACCTACTTCTACAGCCTCATATCCCTGTACTTTATAATCTTATAGTTACAAATAGCAATTCCCTGTATCTTGTTGCTCCATGTCTTTCTACAATTGCTAATGCTATTTCTGTCAGAATTCATTCCTATTCTACAGCCCTGTCTGTCATCAAGATTCAGATCAGGTATGATCTTCCTGATGTGTGAAGTCTTACCCAATGCAACCAACAGCTTTCCTTCCCAGCCAGGCTGCAACAAGTGCTCCTTCTCTGTATTCTTGTAGTGTTTTACAGCTATCGTTATCCCACAATTTACACTAATGAAATCATTTCAAGTTAAAACTAACCATTACAGTTAATATTTACTGATTCCTATTACATCCAGCAATATTCTAGGAACCTTCCATTTATTAAGCTCTTTTATGCTTCAGGATAGTCCTGTGAGGTTAAGTCTATATTTTTCCCATTTAACAAATGAAAACATGGAGTCACTAAGGGGTAACCTGCCCAAAGTAACACAATTAGTAAGTGGATAAAATTCAAACCCACGTAATTCATCTCCAGGGTCTGCATTCTTAAATCACAAAAAACTGCCCAGGTAACATCTGTTTCCCCTAATGAAGACATAAGTTTTATAAGAAAAAGACTGCTTCACTTACCTCTGTAGTCTCAGTGCTTAACACACAGAATAAGCACAATAAATATTTACTGAACTGACTTAATTCATGAAAATTTATATATTTTATAATTAGTTTTTCAAATATTTAAACACAAACATCTTCTAAAATGGGGGTAGAAGACTTGCTTTAATTTTACAAAATATATACAAATATTGTTAAAAACATTTTCCACCAAATTTCATAAAATAAATTCACCATAATTGTGGACCTGCCTGTACATAAACTTAAATTATTCTGGAAACAAACCTTGTGTCTGGGTTGCATTTTGCGGAGAAGCAAGTATAGTAAATAGAAGTTGCCAACGCTGAAGAGAAGGTTAACAAATCGGAGCATTCCAATGGAGCAGACAACATGTTCTGACCATCCAAAGATCCAACTGGCAGGCTTGACCACTCCAACTGACAGCAGGTATAAGCCAGGTAATGTAGTAATCATGGGGTCCCACTTAAAAACAAAACGTCAACAACGAAGCAAAAGCAAGAAACAGATTATACTGATAAGACTCACACAGAAATGTCATCTTTATTAATAATCAGGCATTTCTGGGAAGTTATCCTATGACACAGTTAAATGAGTCCTTTTAACATCAGGGCAAATCAGACATTTCCTCTAAAGAAGTCTTCCTTATTGTCTTTTGTATTTGCTTTCTGACTGTTAAAGTATCAGCAACCAGTAGTCAACAACTTAAACTCAGTTTCCAAGACATACTCTTTGGAGGGCCTGTCTTTGGTGATTAAACTGTAAACACCACAGTTTTAAAAAGCCTGGAAATACCTGCTGGAACTCTGATGGGTATGGAGAGAAAAATAAAGAGATTAAAGCACAGGATCCATAATGACAACTACAATGTACTGAGCCAATACTCTGTATTTAATCCTGTAACAAGCCCTATAATAGATACTGTTTTACCATCACTTTCAGATGAGTAATCAGAAACTCAGAAAATTTCCAAGCCACATGAATAGTAAACATTAGCACCAAGTTTTAAAACCAGGTTTTTCTATAACTATAAACTATATTTAACTATACTCTACAATGCCTTCCCCCAAAGGATTTTTATAACCATATCTGCATATGTTGCTGCTGTTATTTAGTCATTAAGTCCTGTCTATTTGTGACCCCACGGACAGTAGCCTGGCAGGCTACTCTGCCCCTGGGATTTCTTCCCAGGCAAAAACACTAGCCTGGGTTGCCATTTCGAAAAGCATATTCAAACACTTCACTGGTTGACAGTTTATCCAGTTTACAGAAGGTTGTTAAAAACACCAAGGGTGGAACTAACATAACTTGTCACTTCTTAGCGGCTCCTATCCCACTCTCAAAATACACAGTGAGATGCTTGACAGGTGACCGAATGTGAATTTTTTTATTTCCTAGGAGCAATCCAACGCCTCTAACTCTGGAACTGGCAAAGAAAAACTAGGATAGCTTATATTAGTTGCCAAAAAGAGGAGCAATAACTTAGTTCCCCATTAGTTAATCTCCCAGAGGATTTCTTGCTAGGAGACAAATCTGCCATTTATGCACTCATTTAGCAAATATTTTACAGCTCTCAGAGAGAGGAACAAAAAATTACCCAGTTCCTTTCCTGTTTGGAGTGAAGGGAGCTAAGGATAAAGACGGGGGAAATCAGCGCTGGGGCCAGATCTTCCCTTTCTAGCCAATGTGAGCGTGCAGACAGGTTGGGGACCCCACCTGCGCGAGAGAGAAATGGCCCTCACAGTAGCGCTGCGCCTGCGGCAGGTGGAAGATCTCGTCCATGTAGGGCTCTCGCAGGGCCCGGCTGAAAGCAGAGAAAAGGAGGCAAGACACTAAAAAGGTACAGCTCAGGGCAGCCGAGAAGTAGTAACCCTCCAGCTGAGCCATTCCTGCCCCCATAGCCAAGAACTTAGTCCCGGAAAATCTGTGCAGAAGTCTCAAGTCCGCAAAGCCGAGTCTGACACTCGGGCTCGAAATGGGCGCGCAAACCGAGACTCGCCGGAGGGATCTGAGAACAGCCGGAAGACAAAGGATGCCGGGAAAGCGCGGACGCGGAGCTTCCGGAAGGGTCGGGTTCTCTGTTTCCTGAGTGACGAATTTAGGTAACGGACAGGACTCTTACTCTGTCAATCACGTTGCACAGGGCGCACTGAGTGGTCAGAACAGCCGGAAGAGGCCGACCTCGGCGATCTGAGGGCCACCGACTTGAGCAGTTTGATGCTTTGAAATGCAAGTATTTGCTTTTCCTAAAGGTCTTTGTTGGCCTTTTTCCTGCTGTTTCCCCCTTTTACCATCAGGAGGCGGCATTTCTCCATGTTTGCAATCCCCAAACTAAAAATTTGTACATTTCCTCCGCCCTGGTTATTTTTGTTTTCTGTCAGATTATCAGAATTACTAAAACGTTCAGGTCCAAGGCATTTGATTTCGTCAACTTTGGAGGATGGGAGGAGGAGCTTTGGTTGTGAAAGGAAAGATGGAGACGTTCAGATTAAAACTCGAAGGTCCAGAGAGACTCTTCACCCTTGAGCGAATTTAGTACTAAGAAATTTTTCAAAATGTGAATACTCTGAACCAGGATTAATTTATATTAGCATTCACAGTCTCAGTCTCAGTTCAGTCGCTCAGTCATGTCCGACTCTTTGCGACCCCATGAACCGCAGCACACCAGGCCTCCGTGTCCATCACCAACTCCTGGAGTCCACCCAAACCCATGTCCCTTGAGTCGGTGATGCCATCCAACCATCTCATCCTCTGTCGTCTGCTTCTCCTCCTGCCCTCAATCTTTCCCAGCATCAGCGTCTTTTCGAATGAGTCAGCTCTTCACCTCTGGTGGCCAAAGTATTGAAGTTTCAGCTTCAGCATCAGTCCTTTCAATGAATATTCAGAACTGATTTCCTTTAGGATGGACTGGTTGGATCTCCTTGCAGTCCAAGGGACTCTCAAGAGTCTTCTCCAACACCACACTTCAAAAGCATCAATTCTTCTGCTGTCAGCTTTCTTTATAGTCCAAATCTCACCTCCATACATGACTACGGGAAAAACCATAGCCTTGACTAGACAGACCTTTGTTGGCAAAGTAATGTCTCTGCTTTTTAATATGCTGTCTAGGTTGCTCATAACTTGCCTTCCAAGGAGTAAGCATCTTTTAATTTCATGGCTGCAATCACCATCTGCAGTGATTTTGGAGCCCAGAAAAATAAAGTCAGCCACCGTTTCCACTATTTCCCCATCTGTCTGCCATGAAGTGATGGGACCGGATGCCATGATCTTAGTTTTCTGAATGTTGAGCTTTAAGCCAACTTTCTCACTCTCCTCTTTCACTTTGATCATGAGGCTCTTTAGTTCTTCCTCTTTCACTTTGGTCAAGAGGCTCTTTAGTTCTTCTTCGTTTCTGCCATAAGGGTGGTGTCATCTGCATATCTGAGGTTATTGATATTTCTCCCGGCAATCTTGATTCCAGCTTGTGCTTCTTCCAGCCCAGCGTTTCTCCTGATGTACTCTGCATATAAGTTAAATAAGCAGGGTGACAGTATACAGCCTTGACGTACTCCTTTTCCTATTTGGAACCAGTCTGTTGTTCCATGTCCAGTTCTAACTGTTGCTTCCTGACCTGCATACAGGTTTCTCAAGAGACAGTTCAGATGGTCTGGTATTCCCATCTCTTTCAGAATTTTCCACAGTTTATTGTGATCCACACAGTCAAAGGCTTTGGCATAGTCAATAAAGCAGAAATAGATGTTTTTCTGGAACTCTCTTGCTTTTTTGATGATCCAGCAGATGTTGTCAATTTGATCTCTGGTTCGTCTGCCTTTTCTAAAACCAGCTTGAACATCTAGAAGTTCACAGTTCATGTATTGCTGAAGCCTGGCTTGGAGAATTTTGAGCATTACTTTACTAGCGTGTGAGATGAGTGCAATTGTGCAGTAGTTTGAGCATTCTTTGGCATTGCCTTTCTTTGGGATTGGAATGAAAACTGACCTTTTCCAGTCCTGTGGCCATTGTTGAGTTTTCCAGGTTTGCTGGCATACCAAGTGCAGCACTTTCACAGCATCATCTTTGAGGATTTGAAATAGCTCAACTGGAATTCCCTCACCTCCCCTAGCTTTGTTCGTAGTGATGTTTTCTAAGGCCCACTTGACTTCACATTCCAGGATGTCTGGCTCTAGGTGAGTGATCACACCATCGTGATTATCTGGGTTGTGAAGATCTTTTCTGTATAGTTCTTCTGTGTATTCTTGCCACCTCTTCTTAATATCTTCTGCTTCTGTTAGGTCCATACCATTTCTGTCCTTTATGGCTCAGATCATAAACTTCTTATTACCAAATTCAGACTGAAATTGAAGAAAGTGGGGAAAACCACTAGACCATTCAGGTATGACCTAAATCAAATCACTTGTGACTATACAGTGGAAGTGAGAAATAGATTTAAGGAACTAGATCTGATAGACAGAGTGCCTGATGAACTATGGACGGAGGTTCGTGACATTGTACAGGAGATAGGAATCAAGACCATCCCTAAGAAAAAAAAAATGCAAAAAAGCACAATGGCTGACTGAGGAGGCCTTACGAATAGCTGTGAAAAGGGAAGCAAAAAGCAAAGGAGAAAAGGGAAGATATACCCATTTGAATGCAGCATTCCAAAGACTAGCAAGGAGAGATAAGAAAGCCTTCCTCAGCGGTCAATGCAAAGAAATAGAGGAAAACAATAGAATGGGAAAGACTAGAGATCTCTTCAAGAAAACTAGAGATACCAAGGGAACATTTCATGCAAAGGTGGGCTCAATGAAGGACAGAAATGGTAGGGACCCAACACAAGCAGAAGATATTTAGAAGAGCTGGCAAGAATACACAGAAAAACTGTACAAAAAAACATCTTCACGCCCCAGATAATGATGCTGGTGTGATCACTCACCTAGAGCCATACATCCTGGAATGTGAAGTGAAATGGGCCTTAGGAAGCATCACTATGATCAAAGCTAGTGGAGTTGATGGAATTCCAGTTGAGCTATTTCAAATCCTCAAAGATGATGCTGTGAAAGTGCATTCACAGTGCATTCAGGCATATTGCAGTATGCTATGGGAGTTGGGGAAACAGTGTTTTAGAAATTGGGGCATTTTAGTTAAAAGGAAAGTATCTCTGTGCCTGAAAGTTTGATGGTTAACATCTCTGTAGCAACATAATGTTTTCTTACCAAATAACAAGCATGCACATCTTAATGGGTGATATACTATGTACCATTTATATTTATAGTCCCTAGAATGTCTTTCACATGTTAGACACTTAACTTTGAAGACTGTTATAGCTTCCGTTGACTTTACACAATTCCAGTATTGGGGGTAGAGGCTGGAGGTGAGATAAAGTATTTGAAGACTGCTGGAGATAAATTATATTTTTGCCTGACATAGCTCACAATGTTTTGTAGAAAAATTTCCTCTTGGGTAACCTCAATCACTGTTGTTTTGGTGGGAATACAAGAGAAATGAGTCAAGATTTAAAGATGCAAACCTCAGGGTTTTCAGTTCAACTATTTCTATGGAGCAAAGCTAATTCACACTCTCCTATTTAAGAAACTTTCTCAAATTCAACTGACTGCCTCTCTACTCAGTCTCTACCATTTTCTTATTAATAAGAGGGGTATGAGGCGAGTATGTGATGGAATAAAAATATGTATAAACCACCGAAATAAAATCATGTCAGGATCCTAATTTGATATGATACTTAGCATTGTATTCCCTATTCTCTCCCATTTGATTATTTAGTCCATGCTGTACTTAATCTGCTTGATATCATGTTCAGGTGATCTATTCCTCAAGAAGTTGATGTGATCTACAGTAACTGACTCCAGAACACATGACTTTCTCAATCACCATATACATATTATAAGGGCAGAAAAATAGTTTTATCCTCTACTCTTGGTACTGAACTCAGGTCTGGCTGCTTGCAGCTCCAAAATCAATATGGGGTGGGGGGGGGAATTGTTGCTGGAAAGGAAAGTTGCTTTTAATCAGAATGCTGGCAGTCTGGGGAGGTGGTGAACTCAGTGCCCCCCCCCCCAAAATCTCCAAAGATTCTACTTCATCATGAAAGTTTTTAGAAGTGTGAAATGGAGTATTTTCTGTCATATCGATAAACAAGATGTCACAGCCATCAGCTATTCCATCCCTACAAATTTGAAATTCTGAACCCAGAGAATGCCCAGAAAGAACAGTGCCTGCAATCTAGCAGTTAACAGGCTGCCGCCACTCTCTCTGGTGACCTAGAGACAAAGGATGTGAAAAATCAAGTTGCTGGATGCTGGTCCTAGATAGCTGAGATGTGTATGAAAGTAATGATTTCAGTGAACCCATACTCTTGCAACTTTCCATACATAGAAAATCATTAAATTCCTTAATTTGAGATATCTGGTTTTCCTTAATAAACAATAATTTTTTGATGCTCAGACTACCTGCCCCTTGTTGCAAACTGCTATATAACTTGGTTCCTCCTTCTCACCTCCTGGTAACAGTTCTCTCAGGGTCGCTTGAGATGCTGTCTCCCAAGCTTGAAGTCCTAAAATTTTCTGCCAAATAAAGCATAACTCTCAACTTCTAAGTTATGACTATTTTTGAAGTCAACAGAGGGGAAAATAATGTAATCTCAGTTAATCATTAAAATAGGGATTAGAGTCATCGCCACTGAGTGAAGGCTTATGTGCAGATTTGTCCACCTCTTGTGATTTTTCTTCAAATGCTATCTTGTTCATATAGTTTGTTCACTAGTTAACTCAAGGGAAAGCTAGGGAAGAGAGCTGGTCATCTGTTAATCACATTCTTCATTTCTACTTCTTTGACCTATGGAAAGAACCAACATTTTAGGCAAGGTATTGTGTGATCAAAATATTTGAAAGGGATGCTATGGCTAGAGATGAGTAGAGCATGAAGGTGCCTGGTTTATGGTTAGTGTCAAGAAAAATGGGGCCTCCCACAGAAAACTCTTTTCTGCCAAAAACTGCTTATACTCTTCTATGTCCCAAACTGGGGCATCTGTAACAAAAGACAGACTGAAAAGAAAAAAGCATAAAATTTATTTAATGTAAGTTCCATGTGATATGGAAGCCTTCATGAGGAAATGAGGACCTGAAGGAATAGTTTAAACATGAACGTTTTTTATTAGATTGATGGAAAGCAGAAAGTCATGGAAGAATATAAGTGCATGAGGTAAGTGTAGTAAATGGAAGGAAACTTAGCAGGGCCTGTTTATTCAGGTTCCTCTATATTCTTTTGATAGGGACAGAGAAATGGGACAACATACATGATTAAAAAGTTAATCCTACTAGGGGATTGTAAGTAGAGAAAAAAGTATGTGATATTCCTATAAGTTAATGATTACTCAAGAAAGCAGAATTGCTAAACCACAAAACCAAACAGGCTAGCTTAGCAAGAAAACCATGTAACAGAATGAGACATTCCCCAAAGCAATAGAACAGTGGTTACATGAAACTAACATCCTGCACAGTGAGCTCAGTAAGTTAACAATTCCTAGGTCATGCTCCTATAGGCATCAGTTCAGTTCAGTTCAGTTGCTCAGTCCTGTCTGACTCTTGCAACCCCATGGATTGCAGCATGACTGGCTTCCGTGTCCATCACCAACTTCCAGACCTTACTCAAACTCATGTCCATTTGAATCAGTGATGCCATCCAACCATCTCATCCTCTGTTGTCTGCTTCTCTTCCTGCCCTCAATCTTTCCCAGCATCAGGGTCTTTTCAAATGAGTCAGTTCTTTGCAACAGGTGGCCAAAGTATTGGAGCTTCAGCTTCAGCATCAGTCCTTCCAATGAATATTCAGGACTGATTTCCTTTAGGATGGACTGGTTGGATCTCCTTGCAGTCCAAGGGACTCTCAAGAGTCTTCTCCAACACCACACTTCAAAAGCATCAATTCTTTGGTGCTGAGGTTTCTTTATAGTGGAACTCTCACATCCGTAAATGACTACTGGAAAAACAATAGCTTTGACTAAATGGACCTTTGTTGGCAAAGTAATGTCTGATTTTTAATATGCTGTCTAGGTTGGCCATAGCTTTTCTTCCAAGGATCAAGTGTCTTTTAATTTCATGACTACAGTCACCATCTGCAGTGATTTTGGAGCCCCCAAAAGTAAAGTCTGTCACTGTTTCTATTGTTTCCCCATCTATTTGCCATGAAGTGATGGGATTAGATGCCATGATCTTAGTTTTCTGAATATTGAGTTTTAAGCCAACATTTTCACTCTCTTCTTTCACTTTCATCGAAATGCTCTTTAGTTCTTCACTTTCTGCCATAAAGCTGGTGTCATCTGTGTATCTGAGGTTATTGATATTTTTCCCGGAAATCTTGATTCCAGCTTGTGCTTCATCCAGCCCAGTATTTCACATGATGTATTCTGCATATAAGTTAAATAAGCAGGATGACAATATACAACCTAGACGTACTCCTTTCCCAATTTGGAACCAGTCTCTTGTTCCATGTCCAGTCCTAACTGTTACTTCCTGACCTGCATATAGATTTTTCAAGAGGCAGGTCAAGTGGTCTGGTATTCCCATATCTTGAAGAATTTTCCCCAGTTTGTTGTGATCCACACAGTCAAAATCTTTGGTGTAGTCAATGAAGCAGAAGTAAATGTTTTTCTGGAACTCTCTTGCTTTTACGATGATCCAACTGATGTTGGCAATTTGATCTCTGGTTCCTCTGCCTTTTCTAAATCCAGCTTGAACATCTGGATGTTCATGGTTCACATACTGCTGAAGCCTGGCTTGGAGAATTTTGAGCATTACTTTGCTAGTTTGTGAGATGAGTGCAGTTGTGTGGTAATTTGAACATTCTTTGGTATTGCCCTTCTTTGGGATTGGAATGAAAACTGACCTTTTCCAGTCCTGTGGCCACTGCTGAGCATTCCAGATTTGCTGGCATATCGAGTGCAGCACTTTCACAGCATCATCTTTGAGGATTTGAAATAGCTCAACTGGAATTCCATCACCTCCACTAGCTTTGTTCATAGTGATGCTTCCTAAGGCCCATTTCACTTCACATTCCAGGATGTCTGGCTCGAGGTGAGTGATCACACCATTGTGGTTATCTGGGTCATGAAGATCTTTTTCGTATAGTTCTTCTGTGTATTCTTGCCACCTCTTCTTAATATCTTCTGTTTCTGTTAGGTCCATACCATTTCTGTCCTTCATTGCAAATATTACTTAGTATGCCTATATGCACAGTAAAAACAAAAATATAAGGAAGGGGTGACATTATACTGAACCTTGAAATTATTTGCCATTTTAACTATATGCTATTGCATTTTATTTCCATTGCACCATGACAGTCTTGGCTTATCCGTGTAAGGACAAAAAAACTCCCCAGTCCAACATGCAGAAAGAACTGATGATGGAAATGTGACATCTACTCAAGAATGAGAAAGAAGGTGGTCTTTTTCCTCTCCCCACTTTCCCTTTGACTACAAAACTGTAGCTCATTAAGGTCCTGGGGTGTGTCATCCTCTTGCCTGCCCACTTATAAGCCTCACAAGCATCCTATTCTAATAAATCTTCTTGTATATCACTTTGTATTCAGCCTCATGCTGAATTTCTTCTGTGCTATGACATAAAGAATTGAAGTTCCTCAGAGCTCCTTGAGATGCATTTCCGCAGTTTCACCTTTATCTTCAGAAATAATGATACTCTTTCTTTTGGGAATTGAAAGGGCACCTCTTATGTGAGGTTTTTCTGACCTACTTCAGGGAAAGATAAGAATGTCCTTCTTAGGTTTTGTGATCTGCTTCATTGGAAGATCAGATAGTTCTTCCTGCATATGCTAATCCTTAGGACTCCTTATGCTTGAGGTATTTAATATGTCAAGGTGCCATGTTTTGAACCTAGAGTGTCCTGAACCCCTGTCAACCACCTAAAACCTACTGACTTTTTCTAGAAATAGTGGGAATTTTTGAAGGTAATGGTACAAAGCCAGACACTTATGCTATGTATTTCTCTCCATAGCACTTGCCACCAAGGTCTTACATTGAACATCTGACCCCTATACATGTCCCACATATCCCTTTAAAATAATTGGAAAGTCTCATGGAAATAAAGGTTTTTAGAAATGGTAGTTTCATTAATAATTTACTTGTCTTCATTTTACAGAATAAGTTGAAGTCAAAATGAGTGATTTACGTGAAATCACATATGAAGTTAGTAGCAGAGTCATAGTTAGAAATTAGAATATCAGACTGACAGTAATAAAGTAACTCCATAGATTTATGGTTTAAAATAATCTTCAATTTATACTGAATATTTCATTAATCTCAATAACTTTTTATTTACATTCTATTCTTTTGCGTTTACATTCACCAAGACAAAACACAGATTTTATTTTTTTTAAATGTCGATGGTACAGGCTAATTGCATCAAAATCTGCTGAGAAGCTTTGTAAAAAACTAGATTCCAGACTATTATCTCACACCACTGAGTAATAATTTTCAGATAATAATCATCAGTGAAAAGCATATTACCCAAGAATGTTAATACAATAAAATGAAATATACATTGTTTATTACTGTCTCAAAATTTTAGTTTCTGTAACTACTACATTTTAATGATTGATAATACATCTGTGCAAACATATTTAAGATAGGCCTATGTTATTAAAGAAGTGATTTTTCAGACTTCTTTTCACTAGAGGGTGCTGATAACTTCTGTAAAATCAGGACCAATTTGTTACCTTTCCTTAAAAATTGATTCCAATTATGTTTTAGCTGATTATTGATCAGCACTCCAATATATGCTTAACAAGACTGTCACTCAGTATGGTTGTTTGTAGTTTTTAAAGTTCATTATTTTCAATATTAATTCATTACTATTATTTTTATATTGATGATATCTTACAATTATCATATCATCATGCAAGAAATACTGGAGGCAGGTGAGAGACTGGAGAGAGACTGATAGAAATGCATATGTGTCACTTGGAAACAATCGAAAAAACATAGTTCATTTTCCTGGACCCTTCAAGCAAGTGAAGTGAATGCTTTATACCTCGGGGGAAGGTGAGGGAGGAGATGTTTGCATCCCAGGACACAAGCAAAGCCCCACTGATTCTGGGAAAGGGAGAAAAGTGAAAACCTGTCGCTGATGGAAGGACAAGAATGCCTTTGGGCCCAATATCCTGCACTACTTCAAAGAAGAGATCTGTTGCCTTTAGGGGAGAGGCTAATGGCAGATGCAAACTCTTCATCTCTCTAGAGCAACTCTCCCTCCCTCTAGGGCTACCACAGATGCAAGGCTACCATACCATGGAGGAACAGGAACAACGTGAAAGTCCATCCCTAAGACCTAGATACAGGGCACGCTTAACATGGAAGATGGATCAGGAATACTAAATCAAACTCCTTTGAAACTATCTCTGAGTGACAAAGCAGTTTACTGTTGCAGCGGGGCAAAGACATGGAGAGAGAAGCCTCTGAAATGCATGCTTGCAAAGATGGATGAAAGTTGTGAATGGAGCAAGAATACTGACAAAAACACCTTTGACACCCATGGTTCAGTACTTAGCACAAAGTAAAAGCAGACCTCTATCTCTACTTTCCTGGTGGTTCAGTTGGTAAAAGAATCTGCCTGCAGTGCAGGAGATCTGAGTTTGACCCTTGAGTTGGGAAGATCCCCTAGAGAAGGGAAAGGCTACCCACTCGAGAATTTTGGCCTGGAGAATTCCATGGATTGTATAGTTCATGGGGTCACAAAGAATTGGACATGACTGAGTGACTGTCACTCACTCACCCACTAGAATTTGAAGTCCGTGATGTACCTTCATGTTGTGTGTGTGTCAATTATATAACCTAAGCACATATTTCTATAGAGTATATAGTATATGCCTAGGATTGTAATTGCTAGTTCATAAATCTGTGTATTTTTTAGTTGAAATATTGAAAAAGAGTTTTCCAAAGTGGTTGTTCTAAATTATACTTATTACCACTTAGCAACTAAACCACCACCACCACCAAGCAGTATTTGAGAGCTTTCTTATTTCCTAGCCTTGTCAGAGAAAAGGTGTGGGTGTCCCCCCTAGTGAGGAGGAGCACAGTAAAGAGGCAGTTAAGTCATTTGTATAGATCAGTTCTTCCAGGTTGTCGTCCTCTTCCAGGCAAATTATCTGGTTTCTTTTTCCACACCTGACCTTCCCTGGAACCCTACCCTGGGGTGCCCATGCACCCCTCAGTCAAGATGGATCTCGAAGTGAAGGCTTCTGGGAGGAGCAAGACTCATTATGGCCTAGCTTTATCCCTTGACTTTTGACCCACAAGAAGCCTTTCTGTGCATGTGTAGTGTCTGCCTTGTCCTAAAAGAGGAGGAAGGGAGATCTGTTAATGCTTTACTCAAACAAGGTTTTGCCCCTCTTTGTCCTTGCCATGACTATTACGGAGCTTACAAGAGACAAAAACTGGCTATTTACCTTACTTCTGTTGTTACTTCCATTTTGGAGGGCAAAGTGAAAGTGAAAGTCTCAGTCGTGTCCAACTCTTTGTGACCCCATGGACTATACAGTCCATGGAATTCTCCTGGCCAGAATACTGGAGTGAATATCCCTTCCCTTCTCCAGGGGATCTTCCTAACTCAGGGATCGAACCCAGGTCTCCCGCATTGCGGGCAGATTCTTTACCAGCTGAGCCACCAGGGAAAGAGGCTGATCTTAAATGCCTCAACTGGAGCCCACCAATCTCTTGTCTCAGGGAATGCAAATAGGAGGCTAGTTGTAAATGTCTAATCTGGAGTACATCTATCTCCTACATCATTATAACCAATGAAAATGAGTATGGTATTTTTTGTCATTAATAGTTTAAATATAATACATTTATATTTAATTAATTATATTAATCATATCCTACACAAGTATATTTAAAATTTTGTATCTCATACAATGTTATTATATGTCCATAGAGCATTTAGGGAAACTGGCAAAAAGATAAACATTACTAAATTTCAAAAAGTAGAATTCTTTTATGTGTGTGATTCAGTGATACATATACACATATGTTACTTTTGAAATTGTTTTTCACTATAGATTGTTATAAGATATTGACTGTAGTTCCCTGTGCTATAGTGTAAACTTTTGTAGCTAGTTGCATATTTATTTTTTAAAATTAGAAATCTAGTGTTCTCTTCATACTAAGTCAAGCAAGTGGAATCCATGTCAAATATTTTAGTTAGGTAAAAATTCACAAGTTTTCTAAAATATTTATGTTATATATATTATTTATACATATGTATGCAAGAGCTTCTCTACTGTACTTTATACATGCTTGAGAAAGAACATAAAAATAAAAAAAGGAGATGGAGAAATTGGAAAACATAAACTAAATGAAATGGAGCATTGAATATGAAATAGAAAAAGTGAAACAAACTAGATAAAAGTAAAAGATCCTCATATAGTCCAGTTGTTTCTGAACATTGCTGTTCATTAGAAACATGCCTGGATCTCTGGCCAAAAAAAAAAAAGAATAATAAAATAAAATAAAAAAGCAATACCCGGGAGTTTGTATATTTTTTTAAAAATTCCAAGATAATTTTGATATGCATCTGGATTTTAAAAAGTGATTACAGGTTTTTCTATTAAATGGTAGTTTTGGTGCATAGAATTCTATAATTTTTCTGTTGACCAATCATGATACAATGTTATTAAGTGAGTAATAGTTACATAATCACAATAATAAAAGATGTTTATCAGTTTTCTCAATCAATAGCCAGACAAAAAGTAAAATAATTGTAACTGCAAGCCATAATGGGAACATGATTAAATTAACAGAATAAAATAATTGCATACAATTAGAGTGATGTGGTAAGCAGACGTGCACACATTTTCATCTGCTCAGTCAGCCTATGTCTTTTGGTTAGTGATTTAATCCATTTACATTTAAGGTAATTATCGATGCTATGATCCTATTAGTATTTTCTTAATTGTTTTGGTTTTATTTTCTGTAAGTAGAGCTTTTCCCTCTCTTGTTTTCTTCCTAGAGAAGTTCCTTTGCATTTGTTGTAAAGCTGGTTTAGTGATGCAGAAATCTTTTAACTTTTGCTTGTCTGGAAAGCTTTTGATTTCTCCATCAAATCTGAAGGAGAGTCTTGCTGGGTAGAGTATTCTTGGTTATAGGTTCTTCCCATTCATCCCTTTACATATGTCATGACTTTCCTTTCTGGCTTGTAGAGGTTCTGTTGAGAAATTAGCTGATAGCCTGATGGGAGCTCCCTTGGATGTTATATGTAATTTTTCCCTTGTTGACTTTAATTCTTTATCTGTGTCTTTAATTTTTGTCAATTTGATTACTATGTGTCTTGATGTGCTCCTCCTTGGGTTTATCTTGCCTGGGACTCTCTCTGCTTCCTGGACTTGGTTGATTATTTCCTTTCCCATGTTAGAGAAGTTTTCAGCTATTATCTCTTCAAGTGTTTCCTCAGGTCCTTTCTCTCTCTCTCTCTTCTCCTTCTGGGACCCATATAATGTGAATGTTCATGTGTTTAATGTTGTTCCAGAGGTCTCTTAGGCTGTCTTCATTTCTTTTCATTCTTTTTTCTATAGCCTGTTCTATAGCAGTGATTTCTACCATTCTGTCCCTCAGGTCATTTATCCATGCTGCTGCCTCGGTTATTCTGCTATGAGTTCCTTCTGGTGTATTATTCATCTCTATTTGTTTATTTTTTGGTTCTTGTTGGTTTTTGGTAAACATTTCTTGCATCTTCTCAATCTTTGCTTCCATTCTTTTTCTAAGATTCTGGATCATCTTCACTGTCATTATTCAGAGAATTTTTTTCTGGAAGGTTCCCTATCTCCAGTTCATTTTGTTGTCTTTCTGGTGTTTTATCTTGCCTCGAATCTGAAAGGTAACTCTGCTTTTTCCTGCTGATTAACTTTCTGTAATGTAGTTTTGTTTTAGCCATTATGGGATTGTGATTCTTCTTGTTGCTTCTGTCTGCCTTCTGATGGAGGAGGCTAAGAGGCTCGTGTAAGCTTCCTGATAGGAGGGACTGGTAATGGGGAAAACTGGGTCTTACTCTGGTGGGAAGGTCCTTGCTCAGTAAAGCTTTAACCCAATTATCCTCTGATGGGTGGAGTTGCACTCCCTACCTGGTAGTGGTTTGGCCAGAGGTGACCTAGCCCTCAGGTCTATGGGCTGTATGGTCAGATTAATGGTGACCTCCAAGAGGGTTTATGCCAACGGGGGACTTCCCGGAGAGCTGCTGCTTATCCCCTGTCCCTGTGGTGAGCTCCTGCAGACCCATACCTCCACAGGAGACCCTCTGACGCTAGCAGACAGTTTTGGTTCAGTTTCCTGTGGAGTCACCGCTCCTTTCCTCTGAGTCTTGGTGCACACAAGGTTTTGTTTGTGCCCTTCAAGACAGGGGCCTCTGTTTCCCCCAGTCCTGTGGAAGTCTTGTAATCAAATTCCAAAGGCCTTCAAGGACAGATTCCCTGGGATCTCCCAGTCGCTTTGTCAGGTCCTCAGCTGGGAAGCCTGACATGGGGTTCTGAACCTTCACAACAGTGGGAGAAGTTCTTTGGTATTATTGTTCTCTAGTTTGTGGGTTACACACCCTGCAGTTATGGGATTTGATTTTATTGTGGTTGTGTCCCTCCTACTGTCTTGCTGTGGCTTCTTCTCTGTCTTTAGATGTGGAGTACCTTTTTATGGTAGGTTCCTCCTGTTGATGATTGTTCGACAGCTTGTTGTGATTTTGGTACTCTCATAGGAGGAGATGAGCATACGTCCATCAACTCGCCATCTTGAACTGGAAGTGGTGAGTATGTTTATAATGAGTCATTTGAATATTCTTATTTATGGAGATTTTACTCAAGTCAGTTGTCCACTTTTCTAAGTTGTGTGCCTTTTAATTCCTTATTTGTAGTGAACCCTTTGTTGTTTGGATGTCTTGAAAATTTTCTACCCTCTGTGACTTACTTAACTATTTATAAAGTGATCAAATCTACTAAATTTATGTATTCAGATTTAGCAGTCTTTTCCTTTATGGTAACTTCCATTGATGAAGTTTCCATATATTCTGAGGTCAGGACTTCTAAAATATTTTACAGAATCTCAATTATTTGCCTTTCAAACTTAGATCTATGATCTACCTATAATGGATTCTAGTGCATTATGCGAGCTCTGAATCTAGATGGTTTCCATAAAAATAAACAATTGTCCTAGGAAAATTGTAAAAGGCTACTTTACTGCCTCTGCTCTACAGTGTCACTTATGTCAAATGAAGAAAATAAATGCCCATATTTGCATGTGTCTCTTTCTAAACTCTCTATTCCATTCCATTGCTGTATTTGTCATTATAACATTACATTATTTTACTACATTTTCAAAATAAATCTTGATAACTGGTAGGGCATTTTTTCCCATTCCCAGGTGGCACTAGTGATAAAGAATCCACCTACCAATGCAGGAGATGCAAGATGCAAGTTCGATCCCTGGGTTAGAAAGATCCCCTGGAGAAGAGAATGGCATCCCACTCCAGTAGTCTTGCCTATAAAATCCCATGGACAGAGGAGCCTGGTGGGATACAGTCCATGACGGGATTGCAAAGAGTCAGACACGGCTGAGCACACACATTTTTTTCCACTGTGTTCTTCTTTTTTCAGAGTATTTTGGATACTCTTGGATATTATATATCCATTTATATTTTATTAATTGCCACAAAAAACTAGTTGCTGTTTCAATTAATATTGTATTGAATCTGTTTAGCTATTATGGGAGAGAATTGACATTTTTACTGTATCAAGTAGTTCACTACCCTTTTAGTTTTTGATATTGGTTGTCAACCTCTTTTCAGTACATCAGTCTGCGTCTTGTTTTTAAACAATTCCATAAATTCAAACAAATGATAGAGGAGAGAATATTACATATAAGTGAAGGATGCAAATAAACTATATCCTCATATTTCATAGTATGAAGTCAATGAGAATGTCTGATATTGAAACCCCCTTCATGGATCACTGCCTTGTCATGGTGAAGGGGCTTGCATAACTCAATGAAGCTATGAGCCATGCCATGCAGAGCCACCCAAGATGGACGGGTCTTAGCAGAGAGTTCTGACAAAACGTGATCCACTGGAGGAGGGAATGGCAAACCACTCCAGTATACTTGCTGTGAGATCCTCATGAATCTGTATAAAAGGCCAAAAAGATATGACACCAAAAGATGAGACCCCAGGTCTGAAGGTGTCCAATATGCTCCTGAGAAAGAGTGGAGGAGAATTGCCAATAGCCCCAGAATGAATGAATCTGCTGGGCCAAAGCAGATAGGATGCTCAGTTACTGATGTGTCTGGTGACAAAAGTAAAATCCAATGCTGCAAAGAACAATAGTGTATAGGAACCTGTAATGTTAGGTCCATGACTCAAGGAAAATTGGACATGGTCAAACAAGAAGATGGTAAGAATAAAAATCGACATCCTAGGAATCAGCAAACTAAAATGGACAAGAATAGGCTAATTTAATATAGATGGCCATTATATCTACTACTGTCAGCAAGAATCCCATAGTAGAAATGGAGTAGGCCTCATAATCAACAAGAGTGTCTAAAATACAATACTTGGGTGCAGTCTCAACAATGACGGAATGATCTAGGTTTGTTTCCAAGGCAAGCCATACAACATCAGAGTAATCCAAGTCTATGCCTCTACCACCAATGCTGAAGATGCTGAAGTTGATCTGTCCTATGAAGACCTAGAAGACCTCCTAGAACTAACACCCAAAAAAAGATGTTCTATTCATCATTGTGGATTTGAATGCAAAAGTACGACGTCAAGATATACCTGGAGTAACAGCAAGTTTGGCTTTGGAGAACAAACTGAAGCAGGTTAAAGGCTAACTGAATTTTGCCAAGAGAATGCACTAGTCATAGCAAATACTCTTTTTCAACATCTTTTTCAGCACAAGAGATGACTTTACACATGGACAACACCAAATGGTCAATACTGAAATCAAATTGATTCCATTCTTTGTAGCTGAAGATGATTGTATACAGTTAGCAAAAACAAAACCTGGAGCTGACTGTTGCTTAGATCGTTAGCTTCTCATAGTAAAATTCAGGCTTAAACTAAAGAAAGCAAGGAAATGGTTTTTCTGGCTAACCAGGTATGACTTAAATAATATCCTTTATGAATTTGCAGTAGAGGTAATGCATAGATTCAAGGCACTAGATCTAGATAACAGTGTACCTGAAGAACTATGGACAGAGGTCCATAATACTATACAGGAGGCAGTGAACAAAGTCATGCCAAAGAAAAAGAAAAACAGGGAGGCAAAGTGGTTATCTAAGGAGGCTTTATGAACAGTGGAAGGATAAAGAGAAGTGAAAAGTAAGGGAGAGAGGGACGTTTAATTTACATTCAATTAAATGCAGAGTTTCAAAGAACGGAAGAGATAAGAAGGCATTCTTCAATTAACGGTGGTTAATAATTGAAGAAAACAACAAAAAAGGAAAGACTAGAGATCTCTTCAGGAAAGTTGGAAACATCAAGGGAGTATTCCAACCAAAGATGGGCACAATAAAGGGTAAAAATGGTAGAAACCTAGTAGATGCTGAAGAGATCAAGAAGAGATGGAAAGAATACACAAAAAGACTGTATAAAAAAGATCTTAATGAACCAGATGGTGTGGTTAGTCACTGAGAGCCAGACATTCTGGAATATGAAGTCAAGTGGGCCTTAAGAAGCACTGCTGTTAATAAAGCTAGTGGATGCAATGAAATTCCAGAAGAAATATTCAAATCCCTAAAGGAGGATGCCATCAAGGCTTTGCATTCATTATGTCAGCAAATCTGGGAGAACCAGCAGTGGCCACAGGACTGGAAAAGGTCATTCATCCCAATTCCCAAGAAGGGTAGTACCAAAGAGTGTGCTAGCCATTGGATAATTGCACTTATTTCCCATGCTAGTAAGGTCATGTTTCAAATCTTGCATGCTAGGCTTCAGCGTTATGTAAATCAAGAACTTCCAGATGTCCAAGTTGGGTTTAGAAAAGGAAGAGAAATTAGAGATCAAATTGCCAACATTTGCTGAATTATAGAGAAAGCAAGGGAATTTCAGAAAAACACCTATCTCTGTTTTGTTGACTGTGCTAAAGCCTTTGCTGTGTGGATCATGACAAACCGTGGAAAGCTCTTAGAGAGATGGAAATACCAGACCATTTTACCTGTCTCCTGAGAAACCTGTATGCAGTCAAGAAGCAGCAGAACCCTGTATGGAACAATTGATTGGTTCAAGATTGTGAGAGAAGTAGGACAGGGCTGTCTGCTGTCACCCTTTTTGTTTAACCTATACACTGAGCACTTCATGAGAATGCTGGGCTGGATGGGTTTCAAGCCAGAATCAAGATAGGCAGGAGAAACATCAACAACCTCAGATATGCAGATGATACCACTCTAATGGCAGAAAGTAAAGAGGAACTAAAGAGCCTCTTGCTAAGTGTGAAGGAGGAAAGTGAAAGAGCTGGCTTAAGACTAAATATAAAAAAAAACTAAGGTCATGGCATCTGGTCCCATTACTGCTTAGCAAATAGAAGGGGAAAAAGTGGAAGTGGTGACATATTTCCTCTTCTTGGGCTCCAAAATCACTGCGAATGGTGACTGCAACCATGAAATTAGAAGACGATTGCTTCTTGACAGGAAAGCAATGGCAAACCTAGACATTGTATAGAAGAGCAGAGACATTACTCTGCCAACAAAAGTCTGTATAGTCAAGGCTATGGTCTTCCCACTAGTCATGTATGATTGTGAGAGCTGGGCCTTTAAGAAGGCAGAACGCCAAAGGATTGATGGCTTCAAACTGTGGTGCTCAAGAAGACTCCTGAAAGTCCCTTGGACAGCAAGAAGATCAAACCTGTCAATCTTAAGGGAGATCAACCCTGATTATTCACTGGAAGGGCTGATGCTGAAGCTGAGGCTCCAGCATTTTAGTCATTTCATGCACACAGACGACTCATTGGAAAAGTCCCTGATGCTGGGAAAATCAAGGGCAGGTGAAGAAACAAAGGAGACTATAGCAAAAATCAACAAAACTAAAACCTGGTTCGTTGAGAAGATGAATAAAATAGACAAACCATTAGCCAGACTCATCAAGAATAAAAGGGAGAAGAATCAAATCAACAAAATTAGAAATGAAAATGGAGAAATCACAACACACAACACAGAAATACAAAGGAGCATAAGAGACTACTATCAGCAACTATATGACAATAAAATGGAAACTTGGAAGAAATGGACAAATTCTTAGAAAAATATAACCCTCCAAAACTGAACCAGGAAGAAATAGAAAATCTCAACAGACCCATCACAAGCACGGAAATCGAAACTGTAATAAAAAACCTTCCAACAAACAAAAGCCTGGGACCAGATGACTTCACAGCTGAATTCTACCAAAAATTTAGAGAAGAGCTAACACCTATCCTACTCAAACTCTTCCAGAAAATTGCAGAGGAAGGTAAACTTCCAAACTCATTCTATGAGGCCACCATCACCCTAATACCAAAACCAGAGAAAGATGCCACAAAAAAGAAAACTACAGGCCAATATCACTAATGAGCATAGATACAAAAATCCTCAACAAAATTCTAACAAACAGAATCCAACAACATATTAAAAAGATCATACATCATGACCAAGTGGGCTTTATCCCAGGCATGCAAGGATTCTTCAATATTCACAAATCAATCAATGTGATACACCACATCAACAAATTAAAAGATGAAAACCATGTGATTATCTCAATAGATGCAGAGAAAGCCTTTGATGAAATTCAACATGCATTTATGATAAAAACCTTCCAGAAAGCAGGAATAGAAGGAACATACTTCAACATAATAAAAGCCATATATGATTAAACCCACAGTAAATGTTATCCTCAATGGTGAAAAATTGAAAGCATTTCCCCTAAAGTCAGGAACAAGACAAGTGTTCCCACTCTCACCACTACTATTCAACATAGTTTTGGAAGTTTTAGCAACAGCAATCAGAGAAGAAAAAGAAATAAAAGGGATCCAGATTGGAAAAGAAGAAGTAAAACTCTCACTGTTTGCAGACGACATGATCTTCTACATAGCAAATCTGAAAAACACCATCAGAAAATTAGAGCTAGTCTATAAATATAGTAAAGTTGCAGGATATAAAGTTAACACACAGAAATGCCTTGCATACCTATACACTAACAATGAGAACATAGAAAAAGAAATTAAGGAAACAATCCCATTCACTATTGCAACAAAAAGAATAAAATACTTAGGAATAAATCTACCTAAGAAAACAAAAGACCTATATATAGAAAACTATGAAATACTGATGAAAGAAATCAAAGATGACACAAATAGATAGAGAAATATACCATGTTCAGGGATTGGAAGAATTAATATAGTGAAAATGAGTATACTACCCAAAACAATCTATAGATTCAATGCAATCCCTATCAAGCTACCAATGGTATTTTTCATAGAACTAGAGCAAATAATTTCACAATTTGTATGGAAATACAAAAAACCTCAAATAGCCAAAGCAATCTTGAAAAAGAAGAATGGAACTGGAGGAATCAATCTGCCTGACTTCAGGCTATACTACAAAGCTACAGTCATCCAGACAGTATGGTACTGGCACAAGGACAGAAATATAGATCAATGGAACAAAATAGAAAGCCCAGAGATAAATCCATGCACCTATGGACACTTTATCTTTGACAAAGGAGGCAAGAATATACAATGGAGAAAAGACAATCTCTTTAACAAGTGGTGCTGGGAAAACTGGTCAACCACCTGTAAAAGAATGAAACTAGAACACTTTCTAACACCATACACAAAAATAAACTCAAAATGGATTAAAGATCTAAACGTAAGACCAGAAACTATAAAACTCCTAGAGGAAAACATAGGCAAAACACTCTCCGACATAAACCACAGCAGGATCCTCTATGACCCACCTCCCAGAGTAATGGAAATAAAAGCAAAAATAAACAAATGGGACCTAATTAAAGTTAAAAGCTTTTGCACAACGAAGGAAACTATAAGCAAGGTGAAAAGACAGCCTTCAGAATGGGAGAAAATAATATAAAATGAAGCAACTGGCAAAGAATTAATCTCCAAAATATACAAGCAGCTCATGCAGTTCAATACCAGAAAAATAAACGACCCAATCAAAAAATGGACCAAAGAACTAAACAGACATTTCTCCAAAGACGACATACAGATGGCTAACAAACACATGAATAGATGCTCAACATCACTCATTATTGAGAAATGCAAATCAAAACCACAATGAGGTACCATCTAATGGTGGTCAGAATGGCTGCTATCAAAAAGTCTACAAACAATAACTGCTGGAGAGGGTGCGGAGAAAAGGGAACCCTCTTGTACTGTTGGTGGTAATGCAAACTAGTACAGCCACTATGGGGAATAGTGTGGAGATTCCTTAAAAAACTGGAAATAGAACTGCCATAACACTCAGCAATCCCACTGCTGGGCATACACACTGAGGAAACAAGAGTTGAAAGAGACACGTGTACTGCAATGTTCATTGCAGCACTCTTTACAATAGCTAGGACATGGAAGCAACCTAGATGTCCATCAGCAGACGATTGGATAAGAAAGCTGTGGTACATATACACAATGAAATATTACTCAACTATTAAAAAGAACATATTTGAATCAGTACTAATGAGGATGAAATTTGAGCCTATTATACAGAGTGAAGTAAGTCAGAAAGAAAAACACCAGTACAGTATATTAACACATATATGTGGAATTTAGAAAGATGGTAATGATGACCCTATATGTGAGACAGCAAAAGAGACACAGATATGAAGAACAGACTTGGTCTCTGTGGGAGAAGGTGAGGCTGGGATGATTTGAGAGGATAGCATTGAAACATTTATATTTCCGTATGTGAAATAGATGACCAGTCCAAGTTAGATGCATGAAACAGGGAACTCAAAGCCAGTGTACTGGGACAACCCTGAGGGATGGGATGGGGAGGGAGGTGGGAGGGGGGTTCAGGATGAGGGACACATGTATACTCATGGCTGAATCATGTCAATGTATGGCAAAAACCACTACAATATTGTAAAGTAATTAGCCTCCAATTAAATTAAATAAATTAAAAAAAAACAGAGACATCGCTTTGCCAACCATATGTATAGTCAAAGTTATGATTTTTTTTAGTAGTCATGTGTGAATGTGAGAGTGGGGCCATGAAGAAGGCTGAGGCCAAAGAGTTGATGCCTTTGAATTGTGGTGCTGGAGAAGACTCTTGGGAGTCCCTTGGAGTAAGGAGATTAAATCAGGGAGATCACCCCTGAAAATTTAGTGGGACGACTGATGCTGAAACTGAAACTCCAGTATTCTGGCCACTTGATGCGAAGAGCTGACTCATTGGAAAAGACCCTGATGCTGGGAAACATTTAAGGCAATAGAAGAGGGCAGTAGAAGATGAGATGGTTCGGTAGCCTCACTGACTCAGTTGACATCAGTATGAGCAAACTCTGGGAGGGAAATCTGGTGTGCTGCAGTTCATTGGGTCACAAAGAGTAGGACATGGCTTAGAGACTGAACAACAACAGGTGACCTACCTGCATTTGCAAGCGGGTTCTTTACCACTAGTGCCACCTGTTACAACTTAATAAATATGCAGCTAAGCTATATCTTAATGGGTTTTGCCAAAGTGTGGGTAAATATTTATATCTTTAATTTTTTAGAAAGGAAATACAAATTTAAGATAAAGTAAATGTCATTCATCACTGAATCCAAAAATATTCAACTTTTCAACTCAGGTATTTACCATGAATGCTCTGCAATCCTCTTCTTTTTATCTTTTTAATGCAAGAATTACGTATTTTACAATATAATTCTGCTACATCCTCACATTTGTTAAAGAAAATGCAAACATAATGAAAGAAGAACCATTTGAAACATAAATGTAACATTTGCATCTATTAACAAATGCTAACCAATATTCTACTATGTTCTTTCTCTGAATAGAAAACAGGGCAGTAAAAAATTAGTCTGAGAACTTTAAAAGAAATATGAAGTCATAAAACTTGAATAAGCACTCCAACTAGTTAATTTATATAAGGACATGAATTAAGAGTGAAAAAAATTGAATCTAGTTTCCCTCTCCACCTGCCAAATTGGTTTGTTTTTGTTATATTGTTGGTACAAATTTATCCTAAGGTTCTTCTTGATGATAATCTCCTCAGCCAGGGTTTCTTTTCTAACAAAGAATCCATTTTCTTTTTTTTTTTTTCTGTGATAATCACTTGCAGCTCCCTTGTTGGAGGTTGGTGAGAAAAGTCATTCATTTTCATACAGAAGACTGAGTCATCTCCTTTGAAACACCACAGTTCTTAAATCACAAAGTGCCAAATCTGGCTCCAAAAAAAATTCATTTACACTTTCTCAGATTTTCAAGCTCAATATTCCACTGTCAAATCTGTTGATACCAAAAAATCTGTTGGATAGATTCATTGGACAAAGTTATTGCTTTACAAAACTGATTTTAAAAATATTAGTCTAAAGTATACATTACTACATAATTACATTAAAAATAAAAATTTATTCCAATCTTTAGTAAGCAATCTGACTCCCTGTATCAAAGGTATGTTTCTTAATTATCATCTGTTCCCTCTGCTTCCTGTGTTCCTCCCACACACCTGCATGTATTCACTCAACCTACCTTATCCCTTCCTAACCAAATCTTAACTTCAGAAAAGGAATGATGGCGTTTGTGATAAGGAATAAATAAAACATGGGTAGTCCTTCCTAACTCACTCACTGAGTTTTGTATATTCGTGTTATTATTTGACAAAGTCTCTCTCCTTCTCTAATCTCTTTTCTCTAGCAGGACAGAGACAATAGTTTTCATCACCACTGAATCTCCAATGCCTAGTACAAATGCCTGACTCATGTAATAAATATATTTATCAAATAAAGTAATAAATAATCAAATTAATGCAAGGAATCCACTGTGAAAAAGAATCTTTGAAAGATGAAAAAATAAATATTATTCATTTCTTTTTTTCAATTAATTTATTTTAATTGGAGGGTAATTACTTGACAATATTGTGATGATTTTTACCATAAATCAACAAGAATTGGCTACAGGTACACATGTGTTCCCCCTATCCTGAACCCCCCTCCCACCTCCCTCCCCACCCTATCCCTCTGGGTTGTCCCAGAGCACTGGCTTTGGGTTCCCTGCTTCATGAAACAAACTTTCACTAGTCATATATTTTACATATGGTAATGTACATGTTTCAGTGCTATTCTCCTAAATCATCCCACCCTCGCCTTCTCCCACTGATTTCAAAAGTCTGTTTTTTACATCTGTGCTAAATGCTGGAGAGGGTGTGGAGAAAAGGGGACCCTCTTACAGTGTTGGTGGGAATGAAAACTGGTACAGCCACTGTGGAGAACAGTGTGGAGATTCCTTAAAAAAACTGGGACTAGAACTGCCATACAACCCAGCAATCCTGCTGTTAGGCAAACACCCCAAGGAGACCAGAACTGAAAGAGACACATGTACCCCAATGCTCATTGCAGCCCTATTTACAATAGCTAGGACGTGGGAGCAACTTGGATGTCCATGGGCAGATAAATGGATAAGGAAGTTGTGGTACATACACACAATGGAATATTACTCGGCTATAAAAAGGAATGCATTTGAGTCCATTCTAATGAGGTGGATGAAACTGGAGCCTATCATACAGAGTGAAGTAAGTCAGAAAGAGAAAGACAAATACTATGTATTAATGCATATATATGGAATTTAGAAAGATGGTACTGATGATCCTGCATTATTCATTTCATGCTGTACTACAGACTTTTTTTCCTACCAGAGTGGTGAAATCAGCCAAGGTTTGCCTTCATCTTGAGAACTGGTAAACTGTTCTGAGAGCTGGAGTTTAACCCAAGAAAGAATCAAATTAGGCACTGCCTGGCTACATAGGTTTAGCTCTGCTTTGCACCTCAAGGAAAAATGTAAAAGGGATTTTAGAGGATCCTCCCTTGCTAGGTATTCATCATCTAAGAAAAACAGCAGATAGGTATCATGGGTAGATAGATATCATGGGTAGGTTTTAGCTAGGAATAAACAGTGGACATCATAAAGATCAAGTATTCTGGGTAAATTGGATCAGATGAAAATAAAAACTCATTATTGATAATGAAGAACTAATATCTCAAAAATACTATAGTGTTACGTGATCAGGTGTCACATTCAACCTAATGTTTTCTAAGCTAACGACTTATTTTGATGATTTCTCAATTTTGTTTGATTATTTTTAGAATTCCAAGATTAAGTCAAATGAAGATATATGATCCAGTTAGCATCTTGCTATTAGTATAAACACAGACTTTCATTTATAATTTGCAGAAGAACAAACAGCAAAAAGAAATCTGAAGTTTGCTTTTGGAGGCACTGAATGGTTCCACATAAATGATGTTTAACAAAAACAAAATTTAGCTTTTTTAAAGATTGAAGTATAGTTGATTTACAATATTATATTTAGGTATACAAGTAGTTTGTCATTATTTTTATAGATTATACTCTATTAAGGTTATTATAAATGGTTATATTTCCATGTGCTGTAAAATATATCCTTGATGCCTACTTACTTTATATATAGCAGAGATATAAGTTTAGTCTTTTATACACTATTTTTAAATTTAAAAATTAATGAATATTTACCTATGCCTTCATTGTTGATGTTGTTTGATTCTGGGTCAGAAATACCTTACATACTACTTATTCAAATCTGAATAAGAATTTCAGAATATGATACTATCAAAATTATATATGCCTATATCCAACATTTTTTTCTTCTACTCTGGCTGTCATTTCCTTTCATACAATGTTGACATTACACTCATATTTGAAAATATATGTTTATAATATCATTTACTCTTTTTTCTCTTTTAGACATTATTAATTTTTTGTCCTGGAATTGACATTACTGTTTCTTATACAATCCCAAAATAATACCCATTTTCCTTTCTATTGTTCTAATATTTTCATAGTCCCAATTTGTCTAAATTTCACTATGTAAGACTTTATTATTGGTCTTTGTTTAATAACAGATGCCCATTTAGTGGAAATTTTCAAAATGAGAGCCCTTATCTTTCTGGAAAAATTTTAGATAATTTCCTTGAAATTTTACCTCTCTCCTCTATAAACAGATTTTTTGTTTGTTTGTTTTTTAATTTTTAGAAATCCTACGTGATTATTGGTGAAAGTCGCTAACTCGTGTCCAACTCTTTGCAGCCCCATTGACTATACAGTCCATCGAATTCTCCAGGCCAAAATACTGGAGTGGAAAGCCTTTCCCTTCTCCAGGAGATCTTCCCAACCCAGGGATCAAACCCATGTCTCCCGCATTGCAAGCAGATTCTTTACCAGCTGAGCCAGAAGGGAAGCCCTGCGATTATTAGACCTCCTGAAAACTGGCCCTCAATTTTATTATTTTATCTCTCAGTTTCTTTCGGAGAAGGCAATGGCAACCCACTCCAGTACTCTTGCCTGGAAAATCCCATGGACGGAGGAGCCTGGTAGGCTGCAGTTCATGGGGTCGCGAAGAGTCGGACACGACTGAGCGACTTCACTTTAACTTTTCACTTCCATGCACTGGAGAAGGAAATGGTAGCCCACTCTGGTGTTCTTGCCTGGAGAATCCCAGGGATGGGGGAGCCTGGTGGGCTGCCGTCTATGGGGTTGCCCAGAGTTGGACAGGACTGCAGCGACTTGGCAGCAGCAGCAGCAATTTCATTGTTTTACTTTTCCCCTAGATTTCTTCAACTTTATCTTTCAAGAGACTTCTATTTTAAAAAAATTCAATTTCTGTTTTAAAATTTTTTCCAATAGTTCTTTTCTTACTTTATTAAACATATTCATTTAGCCTTTTTACAATTTTTTCATGGATGCACTGTTTCCTTTTCTATCTTCCTATGATAAAAAATTATAACCTTCTTTTGAAGATTTCTCCCTCAATATATCTATGAATTCCAAATATGGTTTCACTTTTTAATTGTTTATTTGGCTTAACTTTCTACTCCCAATCAAGAGGGTCTCCTCAAAAGTCTACTGATTTTTAGCTATGCTATGCTACGTTATGCTAAATCGCTTCAGTGGTGTCTGACTCTTTGTGACCCCGTGGACTGTAGCCTGCCACGCTCCTCTGTCCAAGAGATTCTCTAGGCAAGAATACTGGAGTGCATTGCCATTCCCTTCTCCAGGGGATCTTCCCCACCCAGGGATGGAAACTGCGTCTCTTACATCTCCGATTTTTAGCTATCTGCTCAACAATTAAGAATGAATAATTATAATTCTAGCTGATAGGAAGCAAGGCATGTGAACATATGTGATAGGCAAGGTACTTCACCTTAGAGTAATCTGTTTAGGCTGTTTCTTTAAGGAATCTCTAGTTATCTGTACCTATAAGTCTTCATTGTTGATCTAGTAAGTTTCTCCAGAGTAAATTCCTTAATCTCCCATTTGAGGGAGGGAAGAGTGGTGGCTACCAGTTTGCTGAAACTGAGAGTATGAGAAGATGCTTGCAGTATTATCCACTTGTATAGCATATAACTAATGAAAAGACAAGCAAAAACATAACATCCCATTATTGTTGCTGCATAGCAAACTGCTCTGAACACACTGGTGTACAAAAACAATTTAATTAAGCTTATGGATTTGATGACCTAAGAATTTGAAAAGAGTGCAGTTGGGACATTTTGTCTCTGCTGCACACTATTTGGGACGTTATCTGGAGAAGCCTTCAAGCTGGATTGCACTCAATGGCTGTGTGTTAAAATCATCTGTAATCATTGTCACCCACTTGTTTGGTGATTAATGCTAACCTCAGCCAGATCTTCAGTTGTGCTTTTGGTTAGAAAAACTAAATGTGGATTCATTATTTTTCCTCTTCCAGTAGGCTACTTATGGCTTCTTCAGAGCATGGTGGCTGGGTTTCAAAAGTTACAGAGGTCCCAAGAGACAGAGTAGAAACTTCTAGTTTCTTAGAACCTGGGTCAAGAAACTAGCAGAGTGTAACTTCTGCTGAAAGCAATCACTGAACTTAAACACAAGAGGAGCTAGGCCCAACTGTTGATGGGTGGAGTGACAGTTTGGAGGCCATGTTATAAAATCTCCAAGACATATGTAAACAAAAAATATAATATGTTACTTTACTCATGATGTATTTAGTAATAGAAGAAAACGAAGGAAGTAGTATCATAAAGTGAAGGGCTCTATTAACAGACAGTGTGTAGGTTATCAGATCATGAACTCTTATTGCCAAATTCAGACTTAAATTGAAGCAAGTAGGGAAAATCACTAGAGCATTCAGGTATGACCTAGATCAAATCCCTTACAATTATACAGCGGAAGTGAGAAATAGATTTAAGGGGTTATGTCTGATAGACAGAGTGCCTGATGAACATGGAAAGAGGTTCGTGACATTGTACAGGAGACAGGAATTGAGACCATCCCCAAGAGAAAGAAATGCAAAAAAACAAAATTGCTGTCTGAGGAGGCCTTACAAATAGCTGTGAATAGAAGAGAAGCGAAAGCAAAGGATAAAAGGAGAGATATACCTATTTGAATGCAGATTTCCAGAGAATAGCAAGGAGAGATAAGAAAGCCTTCCTCAGTGATCAGTGCAAAGAAATAGAAGAAAACAATAGAATGAGAAAGACTAGAGATCTCTTCAAGAAAATTAGAGATACCAAGGGAAAATTTATGCAAAGATGGTCTCAATAAAGGACAGAAATGATATGGACCTAACAGAAGCAGAAGATAGTAAGAAGAAGTGGCAAGAATACACAGAAGAACTGTACAAAAAAGATCTTTACAACCCAGATAATCACGAGGGTGTGATCACTCACCTAGAGCCAGACATCCTGGAATGCAAAGTCAAGTGGGCCTTAGGAAACATCACTATGAACAAAGCTAGTGGAGGTGATGGAATTCCAGTTGAGCTTTTTCAAATCCTGAAAGATGACGCTGTGAAAGTGCTGCACTCAATAGGCCAACAAATTTGGAAAACCCAGCAGTGGCCACAACACTGGAAAAGGTCAGTTTTCATTCCAATCCCAAAGAAAGGCAATGCCAAAGAATGCTCAAACTACCGCACAATTGCACTCATCTCACACGCTAGTAAAGTGATGCTTAAATTTCTCCAAACTAGGCTTCAGCAATACGTGAACCATGAACTTCCAGATATTCAAGCTGGTTTTAGAAAAGGCAGAGGAACCAGAGATCAAATTGACAACATCCGATGGATCATCGAAAAAGCAAGAGAGTTCCAGAAAAACATCTATTTCTGCTTTATTGACTATGCCAAAGCCTTTGACTGTGTGGATCACAATAAACTGTGGAAAATTCTGAAAGAGATGGGAATATCAGATCACCTGACCTACCTCTTGAGAAACCTGTATGCAGGTCAGAAAGCAACAGCTAGAACTGGACATGGAACAACAGACTGGTTCCAAATAGGAAAAGGAGTATGTCAAGGCTGTATACTGTCACCCTGCTTATTTAACTTTTATGCAGAGTACATCATGAGAATTGCTGGACTGGAGGAAGAACAAGCTGGAATCAAGATTCCTGGGAGAAATGTCAATAACCTCAGATATGCAGGTGACACCACCTGCATATGGTGGTGAAAGTGAAGAAGAGCCAAAGAGCCTCTTGATGAAAGTGAAAGAGGAGAGTGAAAAAGTTGGCTTAAAGCTCAACATTCAGAAAACTAAGATCATGGCATCTGGTCCCATCACTTCATGGCAGACAGATGGGGAAACAGTGGAAACAGTGGCTGACTTTGTTTTTTTTGGCTCCAAAATCACTGCAGATGGTGATTGCAGCCATGAAATTAAAAGACACTTACTCCTTGGAAGGAAAGTTATGATCAACCTAGACAACATATTAAAAAGCAGAGACATTACTTTGCCAACAAAGGTCCGTCTAGTCAAGGCTATGGTTTTTTCAGTGGTCATGTATGGATGTGAAAGTTGGACTAGAAAGAAAGCTGAGTGCTGAAGAATTGATGCTTTTGAAGTGTGGTGTTGGAGAAGACTCTTGAGAGTCCCTTGGACTGCAAGGAGATCCAACCAGTCCATCCTAAAGGAGATCAGTCCTGGGTGTTCACTGGAAGGACTGATGTTGAAGCTGAAACTCCAATACTTCGGCCACATGATGTGAAGAGCTGACTCATTGGAAAAGACCCTGATGCTGGGAAGGATTGGGGGCAGGAGGAGAAGGGGACAACAGAGGATGAGATGGTTGGATGGCACCACCGACTCAATGGACTTGGGTTTGGGTGGACTCCGGCAGTTCGTGATGGACAGGGTGGCCTGGCGTGCTGCAGTTCATGGGGTCACAAAGAGTTGGATACGACTGAGTGACTGAACTGAACTGACGAAGGAGTTTAAAACAGCTTTGAAGATTAGTCTGATGAATATCAATCATAAATATGCATCAAAGATAAGAACTTGAAAACTGTACTGTATTGTTTTCTTTGTGTTGAGGATATTTAAACATGCTCTTTTTTTCTTATCCAGAAACCCAATTATTTGCATGCTACTGTCTGCACACTCTAGTATCTCCCTTGATGCAGCACAGAAGAATCTAGCCATTAAGTAATGAATATCTCGGGTTTCCCAGGGGGCACTATTAGTTGGTAAAGGATCTGACTACCAATACTCAGGTTTGGTCCCTAGGTTGGGAAGATCCCCTGGAGAAGGGCATGGCAACGCACTCCAGAATTCTTTCCTGGAGAATTCCATTGACAGAGGAACCTGCCGCCTACACCCCATCAGATCGCAAAGAGTCGGACGTGACTGAAATGACTTAGCATGCATGCATGATGACTTTCTAAGACTATGCCAATCTGTTACTGTATTGAGTGATCATGTTATTAAAGATCAATTTTCCTGGCTAGATTGTAGCTCACTGATGTAGTTAGGCCTGGCGTGCTGCGATTCATGGGGTCACAAAGAGTCGGACACGACTGAGTGACTGAACTGAACTGAACTGATGTAGTTAAGTGTTCTCAATTCAGCTTTAATGTGTGAGCACTTTGCTTTGACATTTCCAAAAAGGAGACTGCGGAGTCTTAACAGTTGTTGAATATAAAACTCATTAATAAAAATTATTGTGGATTTTAAAATATTCACTCTTTTTGACAACATAGATTATTTGACTCAATTTGCAACTTCATATTGCAGGTTTTTAAGAAGTCTGCTTCATGTAGTCAAAGAATAGATAATTTTTTGATAAAAAAATATTTATACTCTGCTCTGTTTTATTTTGAGGAAGGAGAATCAAACAGAATGGTCATCATTGAGATGAATGCTAGTGATCCACTTTCAATTTTTGTCACTTGTTCTGAATAATATATTTTCAAGGGATAATCAGAAAAAGCAGTCCTATTATTTTGCTGCTCCCTAGTGGCTTCTGTAAGTTGAAACACAGTTGGAGGTGCCAACAGAGAAATTTCTGAGTTTAGCATAAACAAGGCTGGGTATTTTATCCTAGAGTAAGGAATAAAATTCATCTCTCTTGGAGGTAGCTCTTCTGCCTTTTTCCTCCTCAAGTCTAATATATCTTGATGAAGATAAACAAGTATTGAATCCCAAGGTGAGTATGAAGTTTTAGTGAAAATGTTAGTCACTCAGTCATGTCCAACCCTTTGCAACCCAGGACTATAACCTGCCCGACTCCTCTGTCATGAAATTCTCTAGACAAGGATATTGAAGTGGTAGCCATTACCTTCTCCAGGGGATCTTTCTGACCCAGGGATCGACCCCAGGTCTCCTGCACTGCAGGCAGATTCGTTACTGCTTGGAGCCCAGCAGGGAAGCCCCAAAGTGAGTATGCTGTTGTTCAGTCACTCATTCGTGTCTGACTCTTTGTGACCTTGTGGACTGCAACACACCAGGCCTCCTTGTCCCTATCTCCTCCTCCTGCAGTTTGCCCAAGTTCATGTCCATTGAATCAGTGATGCTAAGGTGAGTATAGCACCAAGAAAAGAGGAGATACAACATATAATATTTTCCTTAGATCTGTGTCTCATTTGTGAGGGACCCTTTAAGAAAATCTGAAAAGCCAGAATCTCTATGTAGGTACATCATCAGTTCTCACTAAGCTCAGACTCCCTAACTTGAAGACAGGTAAGGTTTGGCTCATCAAAAAAATTACCTTTCAGCTGAATACAATTTTTGATAGGGATGCAGCTGTGTACTGTCAGGAACCAAGACTCAGTAGCTGGGAAAATATGATGTGGGAATCTGGATGGTCGCTACAATACCAACCATAGTCATTTCTCCTAATTTCATTAAAACGTACTTCCACTACAGAAAAACAGATCCACCAAACTAAAACTGATGTTATAGATAATATACTATCATCTCTTGCTGTGTAAAAACTTACCCTGAAACTTAAAAGTCTGCAAGAAAAAAGATTTACCTCACAGTTTCTGCAGGTCACTAATGTAATTAGTTTTGATGTACCTTGGTGCCTCTGACTCAAGTTTACTCACCAGATTCAGTCAGGCAGTTTGCCAAGGCTTTGATTTCATCAGAAGACTCTCCTAGAGGTGTATCTACTTCCAAGTTCACTTACATGATTGTTGGCAGCAGTTTCCTAACGGGCTGTTGAATTAAGGCCTCCCTTAGTACTTTGCCATTTAGGCCTTGTATGCTGAATTGTGTCCCCCTCCAAATTCAAATGTTGAAACTCGAATCCTCAGTACTTCAGTATGTAACTATATTCGGAGATAGGTCCTTTAAATAGGGCCCTTTAAAGTAAAGAGGTGATTAAATTAAAATAAGGCTATTGGGGGAGGCCTAATCTGAAGACTGATGTCCTCATAAGAAAAACAACTCTGGACACAAAAACAGACACCAAGGGAGAACCAAGTGAAGATGCAGCAAGGGGCAGCTATCTAGAAGCAAAGGAGAAGCCTTGGGAGAAACCGATTCTGCCGGCACCTTGATTTGGGTCTTGTTAAAAAAAATTGTATTTCTGTGCTTGAACCACCAGTCTATGGTATTTTGTTATGGCATCCCTAGCAAAGTAATAGAGGCCTATATACAGGGCAGCTCACAAGATGATAGCTGGTTTCCTTCTAGCATGAGGCAGCAAGAGAGTACAGATCTTCCTCAACTTGCAGAGGGGTTACATCCTGATAAACTCCATTGTAAGCTGAAAATATCACAAGTAAAAAGTGCAATTAAAATATCTAACCCACTGAACATCCTTGAACTTGGGTGTTCTGCATTACAGGCAGTCTCTTTACCATCTGAGACATCAGGGAAGCCTTTGTTAAGCCTGAGCTGTGCTGTACTTAGTCGCTCAGTTGTATCCGACTCTTTACAACCTCATGGACTGTAGCCTGCCAGGCTCCTCTGTTCAGGGGATTCTTCAGTCAAGGATACTGGAGTGGGTTGCCATGCCCTCCTCCAGGGCATCTTCCCAACCCAGTGATTGAACCCAGGTCCCCTGTGTTCACAGGTGGATTCTTTACTGTCTGAACCACTGGGGAATTCCAAGAATACTGGAGTGAGTAGCCTATCCCTTCTCTATGGGATCTTCCTGACCCAGGAATTGAACCAAGATCTCCTGCATTGCAGGCAGATTCTTAGCCAGCTGAGCTACCAGGGAAGTCTCTAGTTTAGTCTACACTGTCTTAAATGTGCTCAGAACACTTATGTTAGCCAATAGTTGGGTGAAATCATGTAACACAAAGTCTATAATGCTGAATATCTCATATAATTTATTGAATACTGTGCTGAGAGACTAAAATAGAAAGATTGTATGGATAGACAATAGTTGTAAGTGTACCAGTAGTTTACTCTCATGATTGAGTGGCTTGATTGGGAACTGGGTCTAACTGCCACGGCTCAGCATCACAGGAGAGTATCATACTGCTTATCACCAGACAGGGAAAATATACAAATTTAAATTTTGAAGCACAGTTTCTGCTGAATGCAGATAGATTTCAAGCCATCATAAAATTGAAAAGTTGTAAATCAAACCATTATGTCAGGCAGTGTCTATACTCTCAAAATGAAAGCCATAGTCATTTTATAATCCAGTATCAAAACTGACACAGTTCTGTTGTATTCTATTCACTGGGAGTCAATAAGTCCAGCTCAAATACAAAAAGAGGATATGGCATGAGGGCATGAAAATCATGAGGAAGGAATCATTAGGAGCCAACTTAGAGACTGCCTGCCACAAATACTCACTTAGGTAATCTGAGATAAAGAAAAAAGAAAGCATGGGAATATTGTGTGAGGAAGTTATCATATAAGTATTAGAATAAAAAAATCTTTAAGAGTGTTTAATGGGGTTTAAATAGTAGGAGAAATTTTAAATATAGGACAACTATAACTGTTTTAATTCTACAGTGTTACATAAAAAGAAAATGAATAGATCCCTAGCAATCATCATAGTTGCCATAAGGGTTAAATCCAATTTCTTTATCACCAGATGGTGATATGTCTACTAGTCTACTATCTTGTCTTATAAGCAAGAATAAAAGGTAGAAGGCATTTTAACTAGGTGAGTGTCATCAGTTACCCTTGTCCTGATGCTTTGCATTTAGGTTTTGAAAGCTGTAAACGGACCCGGTATGTGTGGCCTCCCGAGGAGAAAATTTCTATTTGGGGCCAGATATGAAGCTTGATCACTCAGAGTTTTTGTGTAGCAAAGTTTTATTAAGGTGTAAAGGGATACAGAAAGCTGACATGGACATCATAAGGAGACAGGAAGAGTGCCCCCTTGCTGGTTTTTTAGCAAGGCATTTTATACTAGTTAGTAAGCTGCTAAAGATAGATAACACAAACACCTCAAGGCTTAGAGTTGCACCAGGCTCTGCTCCAAACACATGCATTTTGAGATAGCACCTGCGCAAAGGGAGTCACCCACAGCCATACAACAACTGACGTGAGTCTTAAAGAAAGGCAGATTCCCAAGCGAATACATAGTTTCATTAACATAGCTCAAGAAAAGCATTTTCCTGAGTAATACTTACTGTTTTGCTGAGCCATTAGCAGCTCAAAGTTAGTTTCAAGTGTCATCATGGCAACACAGGATTAAAAGGAGCCTCCTTTAATCTTGTGTGGAGAAGAGAGAAAAACAAAAAGCAACAACAACAAATGTCTGCTACTTGTGGTTTATTTCCTCCTGCCACTTGGCGACCCTGACCTCCCTACCAAGGCCTATCTAACCCTTTCATTTTCCCTCCACCACCTTCCAGTTTTCATGCTGGCTTAGTAATACCTCTTCATGAGTAAAGTTTGAAGTTAATTCTTATGTGACAGTACTAACTACTGCCCTAAATGTATATTCAAATTAAGGGTTATATGGTGGGTATTTCTAAAGCAGAACATTCCTGTAAAATTAACAAAAACCAAGCCAGCTGCAATGTTATTTTGGGTGTGTCATCCTGCCCCAGGGCCATTATTAGTTTTTCAGGACTTATCTCTAAAAATTCACTTAGAGAGACCAAAAAGAAAAAAAAAGATAGACTTGGTTATAAGCAAATGCTAATTAAACATATGCTACTGAAGGTGAGGAACAGGTTCTGGGAGTCCAAAACAGTTTTTCTTTGGAAAAGAAAGAAAAAGAGATTCCATGTATTTTGAGAGATTAAAAAGCCCAGGAGAGGTGTATTTATGATTAGTTCTTTCTATGGCAATTGTAACAAGACAGAGAAGAAGGTCACTTTGGAAAATTTTGGAGAAGACAATAATTTTTGATCCAGGCATCACATTTTTTAAGAGAATAGAACAAACTCCTAAGTTTAAGTTCTGAACCACCTGGTCATTTAAAAATATACTCCAAAAAATATTTTATTCTTGGAATAAGGTATACTTGAAATTACAAACTCTGTGCTTTAAAATTAGCCCTGGAGAGGTTTAAAGCATTTTTACTAAAGCACCTACTCAAAGCTCTTTCACCCTCTACCTCCATCTTTTCTCATGCCATCTAAGTGGCATAGTAAAGAGTGTAAAACCTGTTAGACTAGCTGAGTCTGAATACCAAATCTCCCTTTACTAGCTATAAGACATTTCTGAGATCCAGTTTCTTAATATGTAGTGTGGGAATAATAATGGTAATTATAGGACATTCATAATGAATGTCTTCAGGGCTTCCCTGATAGCTCAGTTGGTAAAGAATCTGCCTGCAATGCAGAAGATTGTGGTTCAATTCCTGGATCAGGAAGATCCACTGGAAAGGGGATAGGCTACCTACTGCAGTGTTCTTGGGCTTCCCTTGTTGCTCAGCCGGTAAAGAATCTGCCTGCAATGTGGGAGACCTGGGTTCAATTCCTGGGTTGAGAAGATCCCCCTGGAGATGGGAATGGCTACCCACTCCAGAATTCTGGCCTGAAGAATTCCATGGACTGTATAGTACATGGGGTCACAAAGAGTCAGGCACGGCTGAGTGACTTTCACTTTCATAATGAATAAAAGCACATTTTTATCCAGCTTGACTAACGATAAGCATTCAAACCATATCTGTCTCTTCTTATTGTTAAACTGGTTATTCTGTCTGAAACATCCTTCCATCTATTGGCTTGTCAAATGCATTTTGGATCTCCTTCAAGATCCAACTTAAATTTTTCCTGTTCTAGGATCTCTAAGAAGTCCTCCAAGCTCCCTATTTTGGGCTTTCATGCCATTTCATTTTGTCTTTATTCACACACGTGTCACTTTTATCATGTCTGTTTTTTTTGTTTTCCTGTTTTAACTTGGACTCTCCACTTGACCTGAGCTCCTTGAAAGTCCTGGCTATTACTTATGCTGTTGGTCTCACATGGGAGGTTCTCAACAAATGTTTATGTAATAAGCAAGTGGCCATTCAGAAACTGACACGACATTCCACTGAGTGAGTGTCAAGGTAGAGTGGGTTATATTAACTAACATTATGAAAAGGTTAAGAAAACTATTTTTAAAATATCTTGAATCAATATATTCTATATAAAATAAAAGCTACTCAGCACTGGTGTTTTGGCATGACTGGGCATTTTGAAGACTATGTTTAAATTGTATGATGCTCTTACTACCAACATCACTTACAAAAAGAAGTGTGCATAAGGTTTCATTGTAATTTGTCAGGTAGCCTTTAGCATTGGCATTGGCATTTCAAGTCATTTATTGGAGTAGCATATCATAAATCCATATAAATATAGTATAAATTAAGCAAGTTATGCACAGATTAAAAGATTTTGAAAACATATTTAAGGGATCATTTAAAACAACTGCTAGCCTCTATCCTTAACTACAGCTAGCATTTAATTTAACATTGCAATTATTGATATCCATCCTGATGCCCTAGGAAAGAGAAACATCCATTCAATCATACCTTAGTTCAAATAAATCTTTACTTTATGCTCCCAGATATTTTATCTATATATCAAAATGTCAAAGCTTTAGTTTCTAACCTGACCTTTAATAAAATATTTTCTAATTAACTATGCACTGTGTATCATTATCAAATTTTCAGTAGTTGGTTTGAAATTCTCAGTAATTAGCACCTATCTCAATCAGCATTATTTTTTTCAATTGGCTTTATTTTATAATATAAACATGATCTTTATTTGAGTTAAAAAATTTAAAGGTGATTTAAATTAATCATCACATTTTTTGGTGATGTTTTGCCAAAGTATTTCAAGAATCAGTATCTATCTGTAAATCTACACATCTACAGCTATATTGGTATCAATATACATACATAATAGCTTTCATTTGTTAGTGTAACTAAGACTCTTTCAGGCAGCTAATGTCATCAAAAATGGTGATAATATATATGTCATTCTTATAATTAGATATAAAAGGATTTGGGAATATAATTAAACTGAATACACTGAAATAAGAACTTTCAAGTTAATGCTCTAAATTTGCTGCAGTTGTTCTTATGATTGTATTCACTCAGTGGGGCTTACAAATAAAAAGCACACTAAACCCATCAGGGCCCAAACTATTAAAGCTCACACCCTGAAATTAATATTCATTCTTTATTTCTCAACTTCCTCGCCCACTTGACTTTTAAGTCACTGTGGAATGTTGTCCCTGCCATCTCCAAATTATAACTAAAACTATCTATTTCTTTCTTTATTTCACTGCCACGATTGTAGTTGAAAAGTAACTATCATCATTCAAGTGACAACTGTTGATCATTTCCCAACAGCTAATGCTAATGCTTCCCCTCTTTGACAGTTTAATCTATAGTAAATAAATTTTGACATTCAGTCAAATGCTTCATTAGACATTTTTGATATTCTGAAAGCAGTACTAATGTTCCCCCAGTTTAGAGGAATGGTGCTGACATCTGAGCACATTGCAGAATGAAGAGTTCTCCACAACCTTTCCTTTCTATCTTAGACCAATAAGTCACTAATGCAACAAGGATAAAACTGTCAAGGCTTAATCTCATCTTGAAACTTTCGATATTATTTATTTATTTTTTCATATGGTGGAGAAAAAAGTTGACAGAAATAGAAAAAAAATAGACAAATCCTCAGTTATAAATATTTCAACATAGTTCTCTCAGACAAAACTAGCAATCCAATATAAAAACCAGTTAACATAAATACTTGTGTAGTATAATTTAAGCAACTCAACCTAATTTATACCCAAAACTGCAGAATACACAATTTTTCAATTTCGTAGGGAAAATCATGTATGAAAAAATAATGCATGAGAAGTCCTAAATGGTGCAATAAAACAAGAAAGGAGGAATGGAAATTACAAAGATTGGAAAGGAAGAGTAACAATTTTGCATCTTAAAAATCAAAATTTTAAAAGTTTTATTAGAATTAACAAATACAGCAAGATCACAGGCTATAATTTCTATGTATAAAGTTTAATTTTGTGTAAAAGAAAAAATTTACTATTAAAGGAAAGTATGTAAACAATTGTAACAGTGTTAAAAAGTTATAATCTTATACCTAAGAATCCTATGCTAGTAGTTCTATAGCTAGAAATAAATCTTTCAATAATAGGCAATACTTCTGTATCTAAAACTACAAAACGTTGATGAAAGGATTTCTAAAAGACCTAAATAAATTGAGGAATATATGCACTTGAATTGGAGGACTCAATAATGTTAAGATTTCATTCTCCCTAAATTCTCCTATATACTCAATATGTAATGTCACCCAAAAAAGATGTCCTTTTCATTATAGGGGACTGGAATGCAAAAGTAGGAAGTCAGGAAACACCCAGAGCAACAGGCAAATTTGGCCTTGGAGTACAGAATGAAGCAGGGCAAAGGCTGATAGAGTTTTGCCAAGAGAATGCACTGGTCATAGCAAACACCCTCTTCCAACTCTACACATGGACATCACCAGAGGGTCAACGCCAAAATCAGATTGATTATAGTCTTTGCAGCCAAAGATGGAGAAACTCTATACAGTCAGTAAAAACAAGACCGGGAGCAGACTGTGGCTCAGATCATGAACTCCTTGTTGCCAAATTCAGACTTAAACTGAAGAAAGTAGGGAAAACCACTAGTCCATTCAGGTATGACCTAGATCAAATCCCTTATGAGTATACAGTAGAAGTGACAAATAGATTTAAGGGACTAGATCTGATAGACAGAGTGCCTGATGAACTATGGACAGAGGTTCGTGACATTGTACAGAAGACAGGGATCAAGACCATCCCCATGGAAAAGAAATGCAAAAAAGCAAAATGGCTGTCAGAGGAGGCCTTACAGATAGTTGGGAAGAGAAGAGAAGCGAAAAGCAAAGGAGAAAAGGAAAGATATTCCCATCTGAATGCAGAGTTCTAAAGAATACCAAGGAGAGATAAGAAAGCCTTCCTCAGTGATCAATGCAAAGAAATAGAGGAAAACAACAGAATGGGAAAGACTAGAGATCTCTTCAAGAAAATTAGAGATATCAAGGGACAATTTCATGCAAAGATGGGCTCGATAAAGGACAGAAATGGTATGGACCTAACAGAAGCAGAAGATATTAAGAAGAGGTGGCAAGAATACACAGAAGAACTGTACAAAAAAGATCTTCACGACCCAGATAATCACGATGGTGTGATCACTCACCTAGAGCCAGACATTCTGGAATGTGAAGTCAAGTGGGCCTTAGAAAGCATCACTACGAACAAAGCTAGTGGAGGTGATGGAATTCCAGTTGAGCTATTTCAAATCCTCAAAGGTGATGCTGTGAAAGTGCTGCACTCGATATGCCAGCAAATCTGGAAAACACAACAGTGGCCGCAGGACTGGAAAAGGTCAGTTTTCATCCCAATCCTAAAGAAAGGCAATGCCAAAGAATGCTCAAACTACCGCACAATTGCACTCATCTCACATGCTAGTAAAGTAATGCTCAAAATTCTCCAAGCCAGGCTTCAGCAATATGTGAACCGTGAACTTCCAGATGTTCAAGCTGGTTTTAGAAAAGGCAGAGGAACCAGAGATCAAATTGCCAACATCCGCTGGATCATCGAAAAAGCAAGAGAGTTCCAGAAAAACGTCTGTTGCTGCTTTATTGACTATGCCAAAGCCTTTGACTGTGTGGATCACAATAAACTGTGGGAAATTCTGAAAGAGATGGGAATACCAGACCATCTGACCTGTCTCTTGAGAAACCTGTATGCAGGTCAGGAAGCAACAGTTAGAACTGGACATGGAACAACAGACTGGTTCCAAATAGGAAAAGGAGTACATCAAGGCTGTATATTGTCACCCTGCTTATTTAACTTATATGCAGAGTACATCATGAGAAACGCTGGACTGGATGAAGCACAAGCTGGAATCAAGATTGCAGGGAGAAATATTAATAACCTCAGACATGCAGATGACACCACCCTTATGGCAGAAACGAAGAAGAACTAAAGAGCCTCTTGATGAAAGTGAGAGAGGAGAGTGAAAAAGTTGGCTTAAAGCTCAACGTTCAGAAAACTAAGATCATGGCATCTGGTCCCATCACTTCATGGGAAATAGATGGGGAAACAGTGGAAACAGTGTCAGACTTTATTTTTTGGGGCTTCAAAATCACTGCTGATGGTGATTGCAGCCATGAAATTAAAAGACGTTTACTCCTTGGAAGGAAGGTTACGGCCAACCTAGATAGCATATTAAAAAGCAGAGACATTACTTTGCCAACAAAAGTCCATCTAGTCAAGGCTATGGTTTTTCCAATGGTCATGTATGGCTGTGAGAGTTGGATGGTGAAGAAAGCTGAGTGCCGAAGAATGGATGCTTTTGAACTGTGGTGTTGGAGAAGACTCTTGAGAGTCCCTTGGACTGCAAGGAGATCCAATCAATCTATCCTAAAGGAGATCAGTCCTGGGTGTTCATTGGAAGGACTGATGTTGAAGCTGAAACTCCAATACTTTGGCCACCTCATGCGAAGAGTTGAGTCATTGGAAAAGACCCTAATGCTGGGAAGGATTGGGGGCAGGAGGAGAAGGGGACGACAGAGGATGAGATGGTTGGATGGCATCACTGACTTGATGGACATGGGTTTGGGTAAACTCCGGGAGTTGGTGATGGACAGGGAGGCCTGGCGTGGTGCAATTCATGGGATCGCATACAGTCGGACATGACTGAGCGACTGAACTGAACTGAATGTCACTTAAAATTCTAGTTGAATTTTATTTTATTATCTTGTTATGTATTTACTTTTGAAATATTTATTTTTGAAATTTTCAAACTGATGCTAAAATATATTTTAAAAAAGGTCTCGAGGGGCACATTGGAGAATCATGCTACCAAGTATCAAAACTTACTATAAAGTTCAGGCACTAAGCAAAGTGACATTGGCATGTCATTATTATAGCACTCTAATAGAACAAAGTAGTACTGAAAATACATACACATTGTCCTAATTTACAACATGATGCTACTACAATCCAATTAGAAAGAGAGGGTCTTTCTAGTAAATGTACAGGAATAACTGGATAAACACATGGAGAAAATAATCCTGAATCTCCTCCTCATATTATACATGACACTTAACAAGGATGATATACTTAAATGCAAATGGTAAGATATTAAATTTCTAGAACATAACAGAAAGATATCTTTACAAACATGAAATAGTCAACATTTTCTTAAATAAGATACAAAAAGCACTAACCATAAAAGGAAAAGCAGTAAGCTATATTTCATAAAAATCAAAATAGCAAGAAGACAAGCCACAAAATGAGAGAAGAGATTCACAGTATTACAGAACAACTTAATTAAAATTTAGTAGAATACTTTGATAGGTATTTCATGAAAACTATACCAAAATGGCCAGAAAAAAAACATGAAATAATATTGGTCATCAGAAAAAAATTAAACTACAATGTCACACCATTACACACCATCAGAATTGCTAAAATTAAAAAGATAATATCAAGTATTGGCAAAAATTTGGAGCAATTAGAAGTCTTTATCAATGGGAGTGCAAATTGAGTTAACCAGTATTGAAAACCCTTTGGTATTATCTACTACAATTAAACACATATATGCCCTTTATTCAGCAACTGCTCTTCTAAGTATACACTCTTCAAAGTAAGCAATAAATTGACTGAAAGGCATGATCAAATGGAGAAGGCGAAGCCACCCCACTCCAGTACTCTTGACTGGAAAATCCCATGGACGGAGGAGCCTGGTAGGCTACAGTTCATGGGGTTGCGAAGAGTCGGACACGACTGAACAACTTCACTTTCATTTTTCATTTGCATGCATTGGAGAAGGAAATGGCAACCCACTCCAGTGTTCTTTCCTGGAGAATCCCAGGGACGGGGGAACCTGGTGGGCTGCCGTCTATGGGGTCAAACAGAGTCAGACACAACTGAAGTGACTTAGCAGCAGCAGCAGCATGATCAAAAGCAGGTTTGTTTGTAATGGCCTCATAACGGAATAAACCCAAGTTCCCTTGAACATAGAATAAGTTAATTAATTAAGAAAATATTAATATTTATACAGTAGAATACTATACAATGATAGCAATGGTGCATTACTATGACCAGCACTATAAAGGGCTTCCCTGGTGGCTCAGAGGGTAAAGTGTCTGCCTGCAATGCAGGAGACTCGGGTTCGATCCCTGGGTCGTGAAGATCCCCTGGAGAATGAAATGGCAACCCACTCCAGTACTCTTGCCTGGAGAATCCCATGGACAGAGGAGCCTGCCTGGTAGGCTACAGTCCATGGGGTAGCAAAGAGTCGGACACGACTGAGAGACTTCACTTTCACTATGAACTCAGCAACACTGTTGGATCTCACAGACATAAAGTTTAGTAAAAGCCTTCAGGTGCAAAAGAGTACATACTCTGTGATTCTATTTATATAAAGTTCAAAAATAGGTAAACTCAATTTTTATGATAGAACTCAGAATGGTCATTATGCTTGCTGGTCTGATTGGTTGGGGGCATGGCACAAGAAAGCCTTTAAGTGATAAAATTTTCTCTATCTTGGTAGAGAAAACACATTTGATATGTAAAAAATATATTTAGTATAACTCCACGTACATTATATTTCAATAAAATATCACTAAAAACAAGAACAAAAAACAAATTTTGGGTGAGTAATAGTATCTATCTTTTGAGACTGTTTCAGGAACTGAATAGAGTGGATAAATTGGTTAATAAAAGTAAATTTACCATGATACTTGGCACATATTAAGCACCCAATAAATTTTAGGTACTGGGGGAAAAAGTAAAGATGGACCAAGTTTTGTCAATGATGTGCAGCAACTGGAAATCTTATGTAGTGTAACTGGGGGCATATATCAGTACAATCACTCTAGAAACTATTTTGATAGTATCTGGCAACATTAAGAGGCTTCCCTGATAGCTCCGTTGGTAAAAAAAATTCCGCCTGCAATGCAGGAGACCCGAGTTCGATTCCTGGGTCGGGAAGAGCCGCTGGAGAAGGGATAGGCTACCCACTCTTGTATTCTCGGGCTTCCCTTGTGGTTGGTAAAGAATCCGCCTGCAATGTAGGAGATCTGGGTTCAATTCTTGGGTTGGGAAGATCCCCTGGAGAAGGGAATGGCTACCCACTCCAGTATTCTGGCCTGGAGAATTCCATGAACTGTAGTGTCCATGGGGTCGCGAAGAGTCAGACACAACTGAGCCATTTTCACTTCACTAACATTAAAAATACTTCCATCATATGAAAGAAGCTTCTCTCTTAGGTATAGAGCTAAGGGATATGCATATATAAGTTCCTCCGATAAGATGCATCATAATATTCATTGCAGCTTTATTCATGATAGCCTAATGCTGGAAACAGTTCAAATATCTATCAATGCTGAATAAATTAATAAGATGCATCATAATATTCATTACAGCTTTATTCATAATAGCCAAATGCTGGAAACAGTTCAAATACCTATCAATGCTGAATAAATTAATAAGTTGTAGTAGATTATTTATATGATGAAATACCACACAGTAACATAGCAGAATAAACTGCTGTTGTGGAATCTGGAGTCGCAAAACACACCTCGGAGGACATTTAAGCAAGTGTAGTACAGTTTATTATGCCAGCGGGTCCAAAGGGAATCAGTTCCCAACAAGGACTCTGATGTTTCTGAGAGACTTAGTTTTAAACCCCTCGCTACGTGACTGGTTACATGTTCGCAACCTCTTGGACGTATATGACTGAGTTTTACAACAAGCAGGTGCTAGGAAAACAAACAATTAAGGTTAAAGGAGGGAACAATGATTTTGCATCACAGGGGAATGTCTCCATGGTTAATCTAACAGGAGCAGCCTGACCTCAACTACAATCTCCATTTGCCATCTGTTGGGAGGGAAGTCTTCAGGAGACATGGTTTTCATTAGCAATGGTTTCCTCATTCTTGGGTAGAGTTCAGGCCCATTTCGCATTCTGTCTTTAAGATGGATGACAAGCTTCAAGATGGAGTCTCTCCTGCTTTCCTCACAGTGGCCCCAACACTACTACCACAGGCAACAACAAAGGTAAATGTTGAACAAAGGAAACAAGGCCCAAAATAAATAAGTAGACTATGATTCACATCAAAAGTAGTATATGCTATATGATTCTCTTTATAAGAAACTCAAAAGTAGGCTAATTTAATACAGAGTAACAGAAATCAGAGTGGAGCTACTTCTTTGCAGGAGAGGTGGTAGTTACGAGGGAAAGGGCATGAAAAACCTTCTGTTTGTTGAAAATTTTCTGTATGTTGATATGGGGGATGATTAAACTGTTGTATATATATTTTAAAATTGGTTGAGGCTGTTCATTCAAGATTTGTGTTCTTCTCTATATGTACCTTCTACCACAATACTAAAATTTTAATGATGTTTTAAAATTTGAAATACAGAATAATTAAAGATCTAAACGTAAGACCAGAAACTATAAAACTCCTAGAGGAAAACATAGGCAAAACACTCTCCGACATAAATCACAGCAGGATCCTCCATGACCCACCTCCCAGAATATTGGAAATAAAAGCAAAAATAAACAAATGGGACCTAATTAAAATTAAAAGCTTTTGCACAACAAAGGAAACTATAAGCAAGGTGAAAAGACAGCCTTCAGAATGGGAGAAAATAATAGCAAATGAAGCAACAGACAAACAATTAATCTCAAAAATATACAAGCAACTTCTGCAGCTGAATTCCAGAAAAATAAACGACCCAATCAAAAAATGGGCCAAAGAACTAAACAGACATTTCTCCAAAGAAGACATACAGATGGCTAACAAACACATGAAAAGATGCTCAACATCACTCATTATTAGAGAAATGCAAATCAAAACCACAATGAGGTATCATTTCACACCAGTCAGAATGGCTGCTATCCAAAAGTCTACAAGCAATAAATGCTGGAGAGGGTGTGGAGAAAAGGGAACCCTCTTACACTGTTGGTAGGAATGCAAACTAGTACAGCCACTATGGAGAACAGTGTGGAATTCCTTAAAAAACTGGGAATAGAACTGCCATATGACCGAGCAATCCCACTGCTGGGCATATACACCGAGGAAACCAGAATTGAAAGAGACGCGTGCACCCCAATGTTCATCGCAGCACTGTTTACAATAGCCAGGACATGGAAGCAACCTAGATGTCCATCAGCAGACGAATGGATAAGGAAGCTGTGGTACATATACACAATGGAATATTACTCAGCCATTAAAAAAAATACATTTGAATCGGTTCTACTGAGATGGATGAAACTGGAGCCCATTATACAGAGTGAAGTAAGCCAGAAAGAAAAACAACAATACAGTATACTAATGCATATATATGGAATTTGAAAGATGGTAACGATAACCCTATATGCGAGACAGAATAAGAGACACAGATGCATAGAACAATTTTATGGACTCTGAGGCAGAAGGTGAGGGTGGGACGTTCTGGGAGAATAGCATTGAAACATGTATATTATCATATGTGAAACAGAACACCATTCCATGTTCGATGCATGAGACAAGGGCTTAGGGCCGGGGCAATGGGATGACCCAGAGGGATGGGATGGGGAGGGAGGTGGGTGGGGGGTCCAGGAAGGGGAACACATGTAAACCCATGGCTGATTCATGTCAATGTATGGCAAAAACTATTACAATATTGTAAAGTAATTAGCCCCCAACTAAAATACATAAATTTATAAAAAAAAAAAAAGAATAATTAAATAAAATTAAAAGTTTACCTAGATTTGGCACGTTGTTTTACAAATCAGAAATAGCACTTTTGACACCTTTTATAAACATACTAGAATAACATTTGGATTACATGACAAAAACAAGGGCTGTTCTTGGATAAAGAGCAGCAACATTAATATGTTCACAATATTTGAAGCATAATTCTATAAGCATATTGCATTATTAATTTTTGACTTGTAGGAATTGCTGAAATAAGATGAAACATTAAAGAAAACTTGCAATTTAATTACTAAATAAGAACAAACTAAATTAACATAACTCATAAGATTCTAAAAAAAATATTAGTCTTCTATCCAAAACCTCACATAAAAAAGTACAGAAAGCAGAAGGAACAGACTAAAGAGAAAAGTTAATAAATGAGAAAAACACGAAAATTTATTTGGGCAAATCTAAGAAGTAGTTCTTTTAGAATATCAATAAAAGAGATTGTATACCTTAATCCAGAAAAAAAGAGAAAATAATTTAAAAAAATTTTTTTGAAAAACGATTAGCAAATATAAACAACTACAAAAGATTACTTTGAATTAGTCATTTCCAGGCTAACTAATTTGGAACCTAGGTGAAAGGACTGATTTTTAGGAAAATATGTTCTAACAAAATTGTTATAAAACAAAATGAATTATCAAAAAGCTAAAAAGAATAAAATATTGAGAATGTGTTCAAATAGATACTTCAAAAAAAAAAAGATATTCTCTGCCAATTCTCTTGTTTTGTTTTAGTAATGATTTCATATGTACAAGGAGCCTAATAATGATAGGTTACAGGGCAGCGGTGAACAGATTCTTGATCTCTGAAGGAGATAATTTCACTTCAGGACAAAGGACACAGACTCAGTCACCCAGAGCTTCATGTAGTAAAGTTTTATTAAAGTAACAGGGATAGAAAAAGCTTTTAATAAGAGGCACTGGAAGGGGGAAGGAGAGTAACCCCCTTGCTAGTTTTTAGCAAGATACTATATACTTTATGATTATTAATAATAGATCAAAATTGTTGGAAAAGACTCTGATGTTAGGAAAGATTGAAGGCAGAAGGAGAAGGGGACAACAGAGGATGAGATGGTTGGGTGGTATCACTGACTCAATGAACATGAGTTTGAGCAAGCTCTAGGAGTTGGTGATGGACAGGGAAGCCTGGCATGCTGCATTCCATGGGGTTGCAAAGAGTTGAACACGACTCAATGATTGAACTGAACTGAATAGATCCAAAGAATGCCTCAAGGTTGTAAATGTCTTACCAGACTCACTACCACACATACATCTTATGATAACAAGATTAGCCAGAAGGTTCCTGTTTCCTGGAAAAACATGTCCTACAGCAAGATCGGTTCTGTTCAGTCGCTCAGTGGTGTCTGACTTGCTCAAACTCATGTCCATCGAGTCAGTGATGCCATCCAACCATATCTTCCTCTGTTGTCCCCTTCTCCTCCCACCTCCCATCTTTCCCAGCAGCAGGGTCTTTTCAAAGGAGTCAGCTTTTTGCATCAGGTGGCCAAAGTATTGGAGTTTCAGCTTCAGCATCAGTCCTTCCAATGAACATTCAGGACTGATTTCCTTTAGGATTTACTGGTTGGATCTCCTTGAAGTCCAAGGGACTCTCAAGAGTCTTCTTCAACACCACAGTTCAAAAGCAATCAATTCGTCAGTGCTCAGCTTTCTTTATAGTCCAACTCTCACAACAAAATATGACTACTGGAAAAAGCATAGCCTTGACTAGATGGACTTCTGTTGACAAAGTAATGTCTCTACTTTTTAATATGCTGTCTAGGTTGGTCATAACTTTCCTTCCAAGGAGTAAGCGTCTTTTAATTTCATGGCTGCAGTCACCATCTGCGGTGGTTTTGGATCCCCCCAAAACAAAGTCAGCCACTGTTTCCACTGTTTCCCCATCTATTTGCCATGAAGTGATGGGACCAGATGCCATGATCTTAGTTTTCTGAATGTTGAGGTTTAAGCCAACTTTTTCACTCTCCTCTTTCATGTTCATCAAGTGGCTCTTTAGTTCTTCACTTTCTGCCATAAGGGTGGTTTCATTTGTGTGTCTGAGGTTACAGATGTTTCTCCCTGCAATCTTGATTCCAGTTTGTGCTTCATCCAGCCCAGAATTTCACATGATGAACTCTGCATATAAGTTAAATAAGCAGGGTGACAATATGCAGCCTTGACATACTCCTTTCCGGATTTGGAATGAGTCTGTTGTTCCATGTCCAGTTCTAACTGTTGCTTCTTGACCTGCATACAGATTTCTCAGGAGGCAGCAAGATACTTTGTTCCATTAACACAGCTTAAGAAGGACATTTGGGCATTCTCATGAGCAAGATATACTGGTTTATTGAGCAATTAACAGCTCAGGGTTTGAAAAATTTAGTTTCATACAGTTGCCATGGCAACACAAGGTTAAAGGAGCCTCCTGTGTGACTAAGGCGAACTGAAGTAATGTAGAGAAAAAAAAAGTCTGTTGCTTGTTCACTTGCCTCTTCTCCCGGCTTGGGGACCTTGGCCTCCCTACGGAGCCCTACCTGACCATTAACTTTTTCAATAATTTAGTATAATTTTGAGATATTTATTTGGAAGCATGCTAAAATAAAATTTTTCTGTTTACATAAACAGCATATATTGATCATAAAACCTGGAAAATGCCCTTATAAAATAACGTACAAATATTGCCACTAAATATAAATTAAAATTTATAAATGAAACACGTGGCATCTCCCATTGCAGAACACCTTGCCCAAACAACAAACAAGACCAAAACATAAACTCAATCATCAATAGACAGGATTAACACCTCACACAGTCCATAAGAAGAAAAAAGAAATACAAACTCACCTCCTCCAACCAGAATGCAAGCACCAGTTAAACCCAACAAAAAGCCTACACAAACAACTGGACCAACCTTACTCACTGAGGGCAGAAGTCAAAAGGAAAATGGAATTCCCCCTTAAGCCTGGGACAAGGAGACCTCAAACACAATGGTAGAAAAAAAATGAAAAGGAAGAGAAATATTGCACAAATGAAGGAACAAGGTAGAAACTCACAAGAACAGATAAACAAAGAAGAAATAGGCAAGCTACCTGAAAAAGAATTCAGGGTAATGATAGTAAAGGAGATCCAACCTTCAAAAATACAATGCAGAAAATGGAAGGATCAATTAATACATTTAACAAGGACCTAGGAGAAATAGAGAATAAATAGAGGTGAAGCACAATTACTGAAATTAAAAACACACTAGAAGTATCAGTAGCAGAATAACTGAGGTAGAAGATCAAATAACTGAGCTGGAAGATAGAAAGGTGGAAATAATTGCCAAAGAAAAGAATATATGAAAAATAATCAAAATAATTGAGGATAGTCTCAGAAACCTCTGGGACAACATTAAACAGGCCAATATTCAAATTATAGGGGTCCCAGAAGAAAAGAAAAAGAAAGGGTCTGAGAAAACTCTTGAAGAGATTATAGTAAAAAATTTCCCCAACATGAGAAAGGAAATAACAAATTCTATGAAGCACAGAGAGTCCCACACAGGATAAACCCAAGACGATACACACCAATACACATACTAATCAAACTAACAAAGATTAAACAAAAAGGAAGAATATTAAAAGCAGCAAGGGAAAGGCAATAAGTAACATACAAGGGAAACTCCATATGATTAACAACTGATCTTTCAGCAAAAAACTCTACAGGCCAGAAGGCAATGGCAGGATATATTTAAAAATACTGAAAGAGGAAAATCTTCAACCAAGATTACTCTACCTATCAAGGATCTCATTGAAAATTGATGGAGAAATCGAAAGCTTTATAGACAAGCAAAAGTTATTTTCTTTCATTTTCATCAAGAGGCTCTTTAGTTCTTCTTCACTTTCTGCCATAAGGGTGGTGTCATCTGCATTTCTGAGGTTATTGATATTTCTCCTGGCAATCTTGATTCTAGCTTTTGCTTCATCCAGCCCAGCGTTTCTCATGATGTACTGTACATAAAAGTTAAATAAGCAGGGTGACAATATACAGCCTTGACGTACTCCTTTTCCTATTTGGAACCAGTCTGTTGTTCCATGCCCAGTTCTAACTGTTGCTTCCTGACCTGCATACAGATTTCTCAGGAGGCAGGTCAGGTGGTCTGGTATTCCCATCTCTTTCAGAATTTTCCACAGTTTATTGTGATCCACACAGTCAAAGGCTTTGGCATAGTCAATAAAGCAGAAATAGATGTTTTTCTGGAACTCTCTTGCTTTTTCAATGATCCAGTGGATGTTGGCAATTTGATCTCTGATTTCTCTGCCTTTTCTGAACAGGTTACTGAAGAAATAAAAGCGAAATTAAAATGTTCCTAGAAACCATTGACAACTAAAACACAATAACCCAGAACATGGGATACAGCAAAAGCAGTTCTAACAGGGAAGCAATGAAATCCTACCTCAAGAAGCAAGTAAAAATCCAATAGAAAAACTTCTTTTATACTTAAAATAAGTGGAAGCAGAACAAACAAACCTCAATCTTAGTATAAGGAAAGAAATCATAAGGATCAGAGCAGAAATAAATGAAAAAGAAATGAAGAAAACAATAGTTAAGATTAATAAAATTAAAAGCTGGTTCTTTGAAAAGATAAACAAGATTGACAAACCATTAGCCAGGGATAAGAATCAAATCAACAGAATTAGAAATGAAAACTAGAGGTTACAACAGAGTACAGAGAAATACAGAGGATCACTGGAGACTATTACAAATAACTATATGACAATAAAATAGACAATCTGGGAAAAATGGACAGATGCTTAGAAAAGTTTACTCTGTCAAGACTGAACCAGGAAGAAACAGAAAATGTGAACAAACCAATTACAAGCACTGAAATTGAAACTGTGATTAGAAACCTCCCCCCAAAACAAAAGCCCTGGGCTAGATGGCTTTATAGGTGAATTCTATCAAATATTTACAAAAGAGGTAATGCTTATCCTTCTAAAACTCTTTCAAAAAATTGTAGCAAAAGGAACACTTCCAAACTCATTCTACAAAACCTCCATCACTGTGATACCAAAAACCAGACAAAGACAACATAAAAAAAGAAATTTACAGGCCAATATCACCAAGAAACATAGATGCAAAAATCCTCAACACAATTCTAACAAACAAAATTCAACAACACATTAAAAAGATCATACTGCACGATCAAGTTGGGTTTATCCCAGGGATGCAAGCATTCTTCAATATATGCAAATCAATCAATATGATACACCATACTAACAAATTGAAGGATTAAACCATATGATAATCTAAATAGAGGCAGGAAATGCTTTTGACAAAATTCAGCACTTATTTATAATACAAACTCTTCAACAATGTGCATAGGTGGAACCAACCTCATAAACACCATATATGATAAACCCAAAGCAAATATTATTCCCAATGGTTGAACAACTGAAAGCATTCCCTCTAAGACCAAGAACAAGACACGGGTGCTCATTCTCACCACTATTATTCAAGAAGGTTTTAGAAGTCCTGGCTATGGCAGTCAGAGGAGAAACAGAAATAGAAGGAATCCAGAGCATAAAAGAAGAAGTAAAACACTCACTGTTTGCAGACAACATGATATTATACATAGAAAACCCTAAATATACTATTGGAGAATGAGTAGAGCTAATCAGTGAATTTAATAAAATTGCAGGATACAAAAACAACACACAGAAATCACTTTTAAAATTTTATTTTTAACATCGAAAACATTTTGTATTGGGGTATAGCCGACTAACAATGTTATGACAGTTTCAGGTGAACAGTGAAGGGATTTAGCCATACATATACATGTATTCACTCTCCTTCAAACACTTTCCTATTCAGGTTGGAACAAAACATTGAGCAGAGTTCCATGTGCTATACAATAGGTTTTTGTTTGTTATCCACTTAAAATATGGCAGTGTGTATATTATCTTCCCAAAGTTCTTAACTATCCCTTCTACTCAGACAACCATGAGTTTGTTTTCTAAGTCTGTGAGCCTTTCTATTTTGTAAGTTCATTTGTATCATTTCTTTTTAGGTTCCACATATAAGGGATGCCATATGATATTTTTCCGTCTCTGTTTGACTTACTTCACTCAGAATGACACTCTCTAGGTCCATGCATATTGCTGCAAATGGCCTTATTTCATTCTTTTTAATGTCTGAGTAATATTCCATTTTACATCTAGATAGATAGATAGATGATGTATAATGTACAATATATACAATGCTTATAATGTATAATATATATACCGCATCTTCTTCATCCACTCCTCTGTTGAAGGACATTTAGGTTGTTTCTAAGTCTTGGCCCTTGTAAACAGTGCTGCAATGAACATTGGGATGCATGTATATTTTCAGGCCATATTTTTCTCTGGATATATGCCCAGGAGTGGGACTGCAAGGTTATATGGTAGCTCTATTTTTAGTTCTTTTAAGTAACCTCCGTACTGTTCTCCACAGTGGGTGTACCAATTTACATTCCCACCAAAAGTGGAGAAGGGTTCCCTTCTCTCCACACCCTCTGCAGCATTTATTGTGTGTGGATTTTTTTTTTTTTTGATGACAGCCATTTTGATCGGTGTAAGGTGATACATCATTGTAGTTTTTATTTGCATTTCTCTAATAACTAGCAAAGATGGACACTTTTTATTGTGTGTAATGGTCATCTGCGTGTCCTCTTTAAAGAAATGTCTATTCAGGTCTTCTGCCCATTTATTGACTGGGTTGTTTGTTTTGATGCCATTAAGTGTCATAAATTCTTTGTAAATTTTGGAAACTAACCCCTTATCAGTCACATCATTTTCTCCCAATCTGCATTGTCTTTTTGCTTTCTTTATAATTTCTTTTGCTGTGCAAAAACTTTTGAGTTTAAGTAGGTTCCATTTGTTTATTTTTGCTTTTGTTTCCATTAATCTGGGAGATGGATTAAAAAAATATATTTCTGTGATTTATGTCAGAGAGTGTTCTTCCTATGTTTTCCTCAAAGAGTTTTCTAACATCTGGTCTAACACTTAGATCTTTAATCCATTTTGAGCTTATTTTTGTGTATGGAGTTAAGGAATGATCTAATTTCGTTTTTTTTTACATGTGGCTGCCCAGTTTTCCCAGCACCATTTGTTGAAGAGGCTGTCTTTCCAACATTGTGTAGTCTTGTCTCCTTTGTCATAGATTAATTGACTATATGAACCTGGGCTTATTTATGGGTCTTTTATCCTGTTCCATTGATCTATATTTCTATTTTTGTGCAAGTACCATACTGTTTTGATGACTGTAGCTTTGTAGTATAGCCTGATGTCAGAGAACCTGATTTCTTCACCTCCATTTTTGTTTTTCAAGATTGCTTTAGCTCTTTGTTATGTTTTGTGTCTCCATACAAATTTTGAGATTTTTTTGTTCTAGTTCTGTGAAAAATGCCATTGGTAATTTGATAGGGATTTCATTGAATCTGTAGTATAGTAGTGTTCTACTTAGGCAGTATAGTCATTTTGACAATATTGATTCTTCCAATCTACAAACATGGTATATCTTTCCATCTGTTTATGTCTTCTTTGATTTCTTTCATCAGCATCTTATAGTTTTCAAAGTACAGGTCTTTTGTCTCCTTAGATAGATTTATTCCTAGGGGTTTTATTATTATTATTATTATTTATTTATTTATTTGATACAGTGGTAGATGGAACTGCATCTTGAACTGCTTTTTCTGATAGTTCATTGTTAGTGTATAGAATTCGGTAGATTTCTTTGTCAAGGGACTTCTTGTATTAATTTTGTAACCTGAAACTTTACCAAATTCATTTATGAGTTCTGGTAGTTTACTGGTACCATCTTTAGGATCTTCTATGTATAGTATCATGTCATCTGCAAACAGTGATAATTTGACTTCTCCTTTTCCAACTTGGATTCCCTTTACTTCTTTTTGTTCTCTGATTGCTTCAACTAGGACTTCCAAAACTGTATTGAATAAGAGTGGTGAGAGTGGACATTTTTGTCTTGTTCTCAACCTTGGAATACTTTCAGCTTTTTGCCATTGAGTATGATGCTAGCTGCAGGTTTTTCATAGATGACCTTTTTTATGTTGAGATATATGTCCTCTATGTCCACTTTCTGGAGAGTTTTTTTTTTTTAATCATAAATGGGTGCTGAATTTCATCAAAAGTCTTTTCTGCATCTATTGAGATGATCATATGGCTTTTATTCTTCAATTTGTTGATATGATGTATCACAATGACTGAGTTGAGGATGTTGAAAAATCTTTACATCCCTGGGAGGAATCCCACTTGATCATGGTGCATCTTTTTGATGTATTGTTGGATACGGATTGCTAGTAGAATGTTAAGTATATTTGCATCTATGTTCATCAGTGATATTGGCCTGTTTTTTCTTGTAGCTTATTTCTAATCTCACAGCAGCATGGTCAGAAAAAATGTTTGATATGATTTCGATTTTCTTAAATTTACCAAGGCTCGCCTTGTGGCCCAGCATGCGGTCAATCCTGGAGAATGTTCTGTGTGCACTTGAGAAATATGCATAATCTGCTGCTTTTGGATGGAATGCTCTATAAATAGCAATTAAGGCTAACTCGTCAAAAGTGTCACTTAAGGCTTGCATTTCCTTATAAATTTTCTGCTGAGTGATCTGTCCATTGATGAAAATAGGGTGTTAAATTGCTCCACTATTATTGTGTTACTGTTGATTTCTCCCTTTGTATTTGTTAGTATTTGCCTTATGTATTGAGATACTCCTATGTTGGGCACATATATATTTATAATTGTTAAATCTTCTTGGATTGAACCCTTGATCATTATGTAGAGTCCTTCTTTGTCTCTTATGATGGCCTTTGTTTTAAAGTCTATTTTGTCTGATATGAATATTACTATTTCAGTTTTCTTATGATTTCCATTTGCATGAAATACTTTCTCTCATCCCATTACTTTCAGTCTGTAAGTGTCTGTATGTATGAACTACCCATATATATGAAGACCATATATATGGGTCTTGTTTTTATATCCACTCAACCAGTCTATGTCTTTGGGTTGGTGCATTTAATCCATTTACATTTAAGGTAATTATCAATATGGGTGACCCAATTACCATTTTGGTAATTGCTTTGTGTTTATTTTTTGTAGATTTTTTCCTTCTCCTGTGTTTCCTGCCTAGAGAAGTTCCTTTAGCATTTGTTGTAAACCCGATTTGGTGGTGTTGAATTCTCTTAACTTTTGCTTGTCTAGAAAGCTTTTGATTTCTCCTTCATATCTGAATGAGAGTCTTGCTGGGTAGAGTATTCTTGGTTGTAATTTATCGTTGTCTTTAATTTTTGTCAGTTTGATTACCAAGCGTGTCAATGTGTTCTTCCTTGGGTTTATCCTACCTGGGACTCTGTGCTTTCTGGACATGGTTGACTATTTCTTTTTCTATGTGAGAGGAAGTTTACAGCTATTATTTCTTCAAATGTTTTCTCAGGTCCTCTCTCTTTCTCTTTTCTTTCTGGGATCCCTATAATGTGAATACTGGTGCATTTGATGATGTCCCTGAAGTCTGTTAGTCTGTCTTCATTTGTTTTCATCCTTTTTGTTTTGTTTTGTTTTGCAGCATAAATTTCCACCATTCTGTCTTCCAGGTCACTTATACATTCTTCTGTCTGTTATTCTGCTATTGATTCCTTTTTGTGTATTGTTCATTTCTGTTTGTTTGATTTTTAGTTCTTCTAGGTACTTGGTAAATGTTTCTTGCATCTTCTCAATCATTGCCTTCATTCTTTTTCCAAGATCTGAATCATCTTCACTATCATTTTTCTGAATTCTTTTTCTGGGAGGTTGTCTATCTCCACTTCATTTAGTTGTTTTTCTGGGGATTTATTTGTTCCTTCATCTGAGATATATCCTATTTCCTTTCATTTTGGACAGCTTTCTGTGATTGTGGTATTAGTTCTGGAGGCTGATGGAATAGTAGTTCTTATTTCTTCTGTCTGCCCTTTGGTGGATGGAGAGGCTTATGCAAGTTTACTGCTGGGAGGGACTGGCTGTGGGTCTTTCTCTGGTGCTACACAAAACTTTAATCCAATTGTCTGTTGATGGGTGGGGCTGTACTCCCTCTCTGTTAGTTTTTAGCTTGAGGTGACCCAGTCCTGGGGTCTATAGGCTTCTATAATAGGGCTATTAGTGATCTCCAAAAAGTTTATGTTTAGTTGGAACATTCTTTCACATACCCTTGTTTGGAATTGGAATGAAAACTGATCTTTTCCAGTCATGTGGCCACTGCTGACTTTTACAAATTTGCTCATATATTGAATGCAGCACTTGCACGGTATCATCTGTTATGATTTGAAATAGCTCTGCTGGAATTTCATCACCTCCACTAGCTTTGTTTGTGTAATGTTTCATATGGTCCATTTGACTATGCACTTCAGTATATCTTGCTCTAGGTGAGTGACCATACTATCATGGGTATCCACGTCATTAAGACCTTTTTTGTATAGTTCATCTGTTTATTCTAGCTGCCTCTTCTTAATCTGTTCTTCTCTGTCAGGTCCTTACCATTTTTGTATTTAATCATGCCCATCCTTGCATGAAATGGTCCCTTGATCTCTCCAACTTTCTTAAAGTGATCTCTAGTATTTCCCATTCTATTGTATTCCTCTACTTCTTTGCATTGTTCATTTAAGAATTCCTCTTATCTTTCCATGCTGTTCTCTAGAACTCTGCATTAGGTTGGGGAAATCTTTCCCTTTCTCCCTTGCTTTTTGTGTCTCTTCTTTTTTCAGGTTTTTGTAAAGCCTCCTCAGACAACCATTGTGTCTTACTTCTTGTATTACTTACTTTGTATATTACTTTTTCTTTGGAATGGTTCTGGTCACTGCCTCCTGAACAGTTTTACAAACCTCCATCCATAGTTCATCAGGCACTCTGTCTACCAAATCTAATCCCTTGAATCTATTCATCACCTCTACTGTATAATCATAAGGGATCTGATTTAGGTCATACCTGAATGGCTTTCCTTACTTTCTTCAATTTAAGCCTTACTTTCTGCAATAGGGAGCTCATTAACTGAGCCACAATGAGCTCCAGGTCTTATTCTTGCTGACTGTAAGAGCTTTTTCATCTTCAGCCTCAAAGAATAGAATTAATCTGATTTCTGTATTGACCTTTTGGTGATATCCCTATGTAGAATCATCTGTTGTTGGAAAAGGGTGTTTGCTATGACTAGTGTGTTCTCTTGACAAAACACTGTCATAGAGTTAGCCTTTGCCCTGCTTCATTCTGTACTCCAAGGCCAAACTTGCCTGTTACTCCAAGTACCTTTTGACTTCCTACCTTTGCACTCTAATCCAGTTTAATGAAATGGATGTCTTTTTTTGGTGTTAGCTCTTGAAGGTCTGGTAGGCCTTCATAAAACTGGACAACTTCAGTTTTTCAGCATAAGTGGTTGGGGCATAGTGTTAGGTTACTCTGATGTTGAATGGTTTGTCTTGGAAACGTAGATCATTCTGTCGTTTTTGAGATTGCACCCAAGTACTACATTTCAGACTCTTTTGTTAACTGTGAGGGTTACTCCATTTCTTCTCAGGGATTGTTGCCCATAGTAGTAGATATAATGGTCATCTGAATTAAATTTGCCCATTCCCATCCATTTTTGTTCACTGCTTCCTAAGATGTCGATGTTTACTCTTGCCATTTCCTGCTTGAGTGTTAAGTCGGTTCAGTCGTGTCCAACTCGTTATGACTGTATAGAATGTAGCCCACCAGTCTCCACTGTCCATTGATTCCCCAGGCAAGAATACTGGAGTGGACTGCCATGCCCTCCTCCAGGTTATTTTCCTGACCCAGCGATCAAACCCATGTCGCTTATGCCTTCGGCATTGACAAGTGGATTATTTACCACTAATGCCACCTGGGAAGCCCATCCCCTGCTTGACCACATCCAATTTACCTTGATTCATCTATCTAATATCCCAGGTTCCTGTACAATGTTGTACTTTATAGCATTGGACATTATTTTCACCACCAGACACATCCCCATCCTGAGCAACATTTCTGCTTTTGCCCAGTCACTTTATTCTTTCTGGAGCTGTTAGTAATTGCCCTTCATTCTTCCCCAGTAGCATATTGGACATCTTCTGACCTGGGGGGTACTCATTTTCTGCTGTCATATCTTTTTGAGTTTTTATACTGTTCATAGTTTTCTTGAGGTGAGAACACTGAAGTACTTGCCTTTCCCTTCTCCAGTGGACCACGTTTATCAGAATTCTTCACTATTACCTATCCATCTTCGGTGGCCCTATATGGTACGGTTCATAACTTCATTGAGTTATGCAAGCCTGTTCTCAATGACATTCCTATGATCCATGAAGGGGGATAAGCCCTTCTAGGAGAAACTGGTTTTCTCTCCACGTGGTTTAAGATCAGATCTTTCTAGATCCCTTATCCTAATTACACTATTTTTAATTCCTGAAACTGAGGAAAGAAAAAGGAAATGAAATCTTTGAAAATTTTTCTCATTCCAATTGTTATTTATAAACTGGTGAGTTTTATGCTGTGATATCTGATTTATGACTAAGTTCAGAAAATGATCCTATGTGATCTAACATTATATTTGTCTGGATATATGTATGTCTCAGTATGTATCTTTGGATAATATTTCCTAAGTTAATTTGTAAGTGACTTCTATTTAATTGGCTTATAGAAAATTACTCCCTTTCAAAATCAGAAAATTTTGAATACAAAAGAAATTAAGGTAAATGAATTTTATGTTCGTGTGAACTGGGAAATACTCAAGTGTTGAGTTAATACCTGGTATTAATGTTTACTGGATTCCCTGGTAGCTCAGCTGGTAAAGATTCCGCCTGCAATGAAGAAGATCCTGGTTCAATTCTTGGGTTGGAAAGATCCGCTGGAGAAGGGATAGGCTACCCACTCCAGTATTCTTGGTCTTCCCTGGTAGCTCAGTTGGTAAAGAATCCGCCTGCAATGTGGGAAACCTGAGTTTGATCCCTGGGTTGGGAAGATCCCCTGAAGAAGGGAAATGCTTCCCACTCCAGTATTCTGTACTGGAGAATTCTATGGATTGTAGTGTCCAAGGGATTGCAAAGAGTCGAACACCTAATGTTTAAGTTTGTTGGTCTAATTATATAGACATAACTCTAGAGTCATCAACTTTAAGTGTAATACTTATATTGCACCTATGTTTTATAAATTAAATAAAATCTTATTACATCAGTTTCAAATTTGTCAGCAATGAAAGTAATTTGATATAAAGAAACTTTAAAGGAAAGAAGATACAAATGAGATTAGTGTTTTTAGATCCACTCTATTAAGAATAATTATAGGGACTTCTTTGGCAGTCCAGTGGTTAAGACTTTGTATTCCAATGCAGTGGTTGCATGTTTTGTCTCAGGGAGAGAACCTATGATTCCATATGCCTCGTGGCCAAAACCACCTAGAGGAGAAACAATATTATAACAAATTCAATAAATACTTTAAAGTAGTCCACATAAAAAGTCTTTAAAAAAAAGAATATGTTTTAGGAATGTCTATATAAAATAGTTTCTCCAGATTTTGGTAATGTGAATTTCTAAAGTTGTGCTAAATTAAGCAGTGAGAGTTTATTGAATAGCTAAATCATTCCCAAATAAGACGCTGAAACATTAATTACTGAACTTTGACTTCGTTTTACAGAGAAACAAAAGTTTTAGAACTATTAATAAGTATGTTTGGTGTCAAACTGAGATATTTTCTATAAGAAAGCATATTTTTCAAGAAATTATTTGGATTTATATTTACCAGTTTACAAAGTGCTTATATAAAGAACAGTTCATGATTACTTAAGGAAAGCAGGATAAGTGTTTTCAGTAAAGAAGGCATAAGTAATGGAATTACATTTTATTAAGGGAAAAGGAAATATGTCTGACTTACAGCTGGCAGTAACTAAGTGGGAAAAAAATAAAGTGATGGTACAGAAAGTGATGAAAGGTTTGTGGAAAGTGGACCCCAAGATGAGTGTTTTGTGCACGATCAGAGCTGACCACACTTAAAATAAATTTAATTTAGTAAATGAATTTAAAAATAAGCAGCAAAACTTGAATTTAGTTTTTCTTTGTGCTTAGAATACAACTTTTCTTAAGATGTTGAACTGCTTTAAATAATATATTTTGAGTTCTTTACATTTTAAGTGATCTGGTCTGTATTTACCTTTGAAATATTTTATTGTTACTTTGACTAAGTGAATAACTATTGTTTCATAGTTACCTATGATGCTATCTGACTGAGTCTTCTAAATCCTTTTGATATTTATTGACAAAACTTACTAAATCAAAATTTAATGAAGCCCTTTGACCTCTAGATCAATTTGTGATGCTTCAAAGAATCCCTGAAACATCTCAAACAGAGGTGTTAAACTATTGGTTTCTATGGTATGTTAAATTACATGGAAAGTATTGTTAACAGAGTAACAAATCTTCTTAGGTTATATTCTAAGCTAAATATTATTAATATAGACATTCAACAGAGTATATGGAACTCCTAAAGATCCATCATGTCCTGGTGAAATGTTATCAGTCATAATTCCAGTTATTATTTTAAAGTATTGTACGTCATGGCAGTAATCATGTCTCTTTGTCAATTGCATTGTAATGAAAGTTTAAACAGGTCTTCTTAAGTCTTTTGTCAGTACAGACAGTTATGGTTTTATTCTAATGCCCTCACAAAAAATCTTCCTCTTTAGGATGATTAACAGAAAGAATTTTTGGATAAATACAAGCCTCTGACTTTCAGACCATAATGCTGAACTTGATAAGAAATTATACAATTCTAATAGAAAGTCTATTAGCTTCCTAAAACTGTTGACACAGAGGATTAGTAACATAACTGAGTGAATAGGTGAATATGATTATAATATTTAAAACTTCTCTCTAAAAAAAATTCTATTTGAATCTGCGTTTTGCAGATGTAAGAAAAACCTTTCCTTCAAACTAATTATGACTAACAGTTGCTGTTGTTGCTGTTCAATCACTCAGTTGTGTCCAATTCTTTCCAATCCCATGGACATGTCAGGTTTTCCTGTACTTTCCTATCTCCCACAGTTTGTACAAACTCGGGTCCATTGAGTTGATGATGCCATCCAACCATCTTATCCTCTGTTGCCCTCTTCTCTTCCTGCCCTCAATCTTTCCCAGCAAAAGGGTCTTTTCCAAAGGGTTGGCTCTTTGCATCGGGTGATCAAAGTATTGGAGCTTCAGCTTCAGCAGCAGTCCTTCAGTGAATTTTCAGGACTGATTTCCTTTAGGGCTGACTGGTTGGATCTCTTTGCTGTCCAAGGGACTCTCAAGAGTCTTCTCCAGCACAACAGTTTAAAAGCATCAGTTCTTTGGCCCTCAGCCTTCTTTATGGTCCAACTCTCACGTCCATACATGACAACTGGAGAAACCACAGCTTTGACTATATGGACCTTTCTCAGTAAAGTGATGTCTTTGTTTCTTAATATGTTCTTTAGGTTTGTCATAGCTTTTCTTCCAAGGGGGAAGTGTCTTTTAATTTCATGGCTGCAGTCACTTTGTGCAGTGATTTCTGAAGTCAAGAAAATAAAATCTGTAACTGTTTCCATTTTCTCCCCGTCTATTTGCCATGAAGCAATGGGACCGTACGCCATAATCTTAGTTTTTTGAATGTTGAGTTGAGCCAGCTTTTTCGCTCTCCTCTTTCACCTTAATCAAGAGACTCATTAGTTCCATTTCACTTTCTGCCATTAGGCTGGTGTCATTTGCACATCTGAGTTTATTGATATTTCTCCTGGCAATCTTTATTTAAGCTTTTGCTTCCAGCCAGGCATTTCGCATGATGTACTCTGTATATAAGCTAAATAAGCAAGGTGACAATATACAGTCTTGATGTACTTCTTTCCCAATTTTGAACTAGTTCTTTGTTGCATGTTCACTCTGTTTCTTCTCGACCTGTATACAGGTTTATCAGGAGACAGATAAAGTGGTCTCGTATTCCCATCTTTTAAAGAATTTTCCACAGTTTGTTGTAATCCACATAGTTAAAGGCTTAGTGTGGGCAATGAAGCAGAAGTAGATGTTTTTCTGGAATTCCTTTGCTGTTTCTATGATGCAATGGTTGTTATAAATTTCATCTCTGGTCCCTCCAGCCTTTTCTAAATCCAGCTTGTACATTTGGAAGTTCTTGGTTCACATACTGCAGAAGCCTAGCTTGAAGGATTTGGAACATTACCTTGCTAGCATATGAGATGAGCGCAAATGTGCAGTAGTTTGAACATTCTTTGGCATTGCCCTTCTTTGGGATTGGAATGAAAACCGACCTTTTCCAGTCCTGTGGCCACTGCTGGGTTTTCCAAATTTGCTGGCATTTTAAGTGCAACACTTTAATATCTTTTCAGATTTTAAATAATTCAGCGGGAATTCCATCACCTCCGCTATCTATGTTCATAGTAATTCTTCCTAAGGAACACTTGACTTCACACTCCAGGATGTCTGGGTCTAGGTGAATGGTTGCACCATATGGTTATTAAGGCTATGCAGGTTATTAAGACCTTTTCTGTACAGTTTTTCTGTGTATTCTTGCCACCTATTCTTAATTAATATCTTCTGCTTCTGTTAGGTTCATATCATTTCTTTCCTTTATTGTGCCCATCTTTGCATGAAATGTTCCCTTGGTATCTCTAGTTTTCTTGAAGAGATCTCTAGTCTTTCCTATATTATTGTTTTACTCTATTTCTTTGCATTTTTCACTTAAGAAGGCTTTCTTATCTCTCCTTGCTATTTTTTGGAACTCTGCATTCATATGGGTATTTCTTTCCTTTTCTCCTTTGCCTTTCACTTCTCTTTTCTCAGCTATTTGTAAGGCTTCCTCAGACAATCATTTTGCTTTTTTCTTGGAGATTGTTTTGGTCACTGCCTCCTGTACAATATTACAAACCTCCATCCATATTTCTTCAGGCACTCTATCAGATATAATCCCTTAAAACTGTCACTTCAACTGTATAATCATAAGGAATTTGACTTGGGCCATACATTTATGACCTAATGGTTTTCCCTATTTTCTTCTATTTAAATCTAAAAATTGCAATCAGGAGCTGATCCACAGTCAGCTCTCAGTCTTATTTTTCCTGACTGTATAGAGCTTCTCTGTTTTCAGATGCAAAGAATAAAATCACTCTGGTTTTGGTATTGCCCATCTGGTGATGTCCATGTGTAGAGTTGGCTCTTTTGTTTTTGGAAGAGGATGTTTGCTATGACCAATGTGTTCTCTTGAAAAAATTGTTAGCCTTTCCCTGCTTCATTTTGTACTCCACGGCCAAACATGCCTGTTATTTTCGTTATCTCTCGATTTCCTTCTTTTGCATTCCAGTCCTCTGTGATGAAAGGGACATCTTTTTGGGGTGTTAGTTCTAGAAGGCCTTGTAGGTCTTCATAGAACTGTTCAACTTCATCTTCTTCAGTGTTAGTTATTGTGGCATAGACCTGGATTGATGTTGAATGGTTTGCTTTGGAATGGAACTGAGATCATTCTGTTGTTTTTGAGATTGTACCCAAGTACTGCATTTGAGATTCTTTTTAACCATGAGGGCTACTCCATTTCTCCTAAGGATTCTTGCACATGTAGTAGATATGACGGTCATCTGAATTTAGTTATCCATTCCCATCCATTTTAGTTCACTGATTCCTAAAATTTTGATGTTCTCTCCTGCTGTCTCCTGCTTGGCCATGTCCAACTTACCTTGATTCATCAGTCTAACATTCCAGGTTTCTGTGCAATATCATTCTTTAGAGCATAGGACTTTGCGTTCACCACCAGGCACATCCACCACTGTGCTTTGTTTCCACTTTGGCTCAGCCTCTTCATTCCTTCTGGAGCTATTTCTCCACCCTTCTCCAGTAGCATACTGAACACCTGTCAACCTAGGATAGGTGTTCATCTTTCAGTGTCACATCTTTTTGCCTTTTCATACTGTTAATGGGGTTCTCCAGGCAGGAGTGCAGAAGTGTTTTACCATTCCCTTCTCCATTGGGTCACATTTTGTCAGAACTGTCCACCATGATCCTTCTGCCTTGGGTCACCCTACATAGCATGGTCATAATTTTATTGAGTTACACAAGGCTATGATCCATGTGATAATTTTAGTTAGTTTTATGTGATTGTAGTTTTCATTCTCTCTGCCCTCTGATGGATGAGATTAAGAGGCTTGTGCAGGCTTTCTGATGGGAGGTACTGAATGTGGGGAAACTGGGTCTTGCTCTGGTGGTGAAGGCCATGATCAGTAAATCTTTAATCCAATTTTCCATGAATGGGTGGGGCTGTGCTCCCTCCCTGTAATTTGACCTGAGGCAGCCCAGTCCTAGAGTTTGCAGTCTCTAAGGTAGCCTATAGGCTCTATGGTAAGGGTAATGGCAATGCTGTATAAGAGGACTTATGCCAGCTCCACATGCCTCTCAGGCTTGCTGCTGCCAGTGCTCCTGACCCCGCAGCAGGCCAATGTTGACCCATGCCTCCACTGGAGACTCCCAAAGACTTATATACAAGTCTGGCTCAGTCTCCTGTGGGGTCACTACTCCTTTCCCCTGGGTCCTGGTGGGCTTAAGGTTTTGTTTATGCCCTCCAAGTGTCTGTTTCCTAAGTCCTGTAATCAAGTCCCTCTGACCTTCAATGTCAGATTCTCTGGGGATTCCCACTACCTTTGCTGAATCTCCAGGTTGGGAAATCTCTTGTGGGGCCTAGAACTTTCCAACAATAAGAGAATTTCTTTGGTGTAATTGTTCTCCAGTTTGTGGATTGCTCACCCGGCAGCGCTATAGTGGGGCTAATGGCAACCTCCTCCATGAAGACTTGTGCCATAGGCCATGCATCCCAGCACTGCTGGTGCCAGGGCCTCTGTCCCTGCCACAGGCCACTGCTGACCCATGCTTCTGCAGGCAACAGTTAATCACTTATAGGCATGTCTAGCTCTGTCTCTTGTGGGGGGTCATTGCTCCTTTCCTTGGGTCCTGGTTCACACAAGGTTTTGTTTGTGTCTGCCAAGAGTTTTTGGCAGGTATGAAAATTGATTTTAAATGTGATTACAGCCCTCCTATCATCTTGTTGTGGCTTGTCTTTGGATGTCAGGTATCTTTTTCTGGTGGGTTTCAACGTCTTCCTGTTGACTGTTGTTCAGTAAAAAGTTACAATTTTGGTGTTCTTGCTGGTAAAGATGAGTGCATATCCTTCTACTCTGCCATCTTGCCAGTGGGATACGAGTTAAGTAATTTTGTCAATTATATTTTTGTAAGCAATATTGAAACATTCACCCTGTTCCTCTACCTGATCCCTCCAGAGATTAGAAACCCTTAGACCCTAGCAGCTTTATCTGATAAATTAGGAAAGCCACTCACTAACAGGTACAGAAAGCTCAAGGTATTTTGGGGACCTTAAAGGGGAGGAATTCACCAAGAGCTATAAGGCAAAATCAGTGAAAAAGCTTTGGCATGACTTTTTTAGCCCTGAGAGATCTTTTTAAAGTTCAGTCTGGGTCTCCTTATGAAAGTTTCAGCAAAGCAAAAGGCAATTTTGATCAATTATATTAACTATCAGGGCAAGATTTTGATGCCAGAAGTATTTCACAAACAATTGGTCTTAATTTGGATATATTTGTTAGAAATGGGGTAATTTTGGAGAGGAAAAGATTATGCCTCAATGAATACTAAATGCCAGTTTTGTTAACGTGTTTGTATTTACTAAGACTCACTTCCTGGCTCCTAGAAAAAGCAAGAGATTTCCAGAAAAACATCTACTTCTGCTTTATTGATTACACCAAAGCCTTTGACTATGCAGATCACAACAAACTGTGGAAAATTCTTCCAGAGATGGGAATACCAGACCACCTTACCTGCCTCCTGAGAAATCTGTATACAGGTAAACAAGCAACAGTTAGAACCCGAACATGGAACAAAAGACTGGTTCAAAATTGAGAAAGGAGTATGTCAAGGCTGTAAATTGTCACCCTGCTTATTTAACTTATATGTACAGTACATCATGTGAAATGCTGGGCTGGATGAGGCACAAGCTGGAATCAAGATTTCTGGGAGAAATATAAATAACCTCAGATATGCAGATAACACCACCCTTATGGCAGAAAGTCAAGAGGAACTGAAGAGCCTCTTGATGAAAGTGAAAGAGGAGAGTGAAAAAGTTGGCTTAAAACTCAACATTCAGAAAACTAAGATCATGGCATCCAGTCCCATCACTTCATGGCAAATAGATGGAGAAACAATGGGAACAGTGACAACCTTTGTTTTCTTGGGCTCCAAAATCACTTCAGATGGTAACTGCAGCCATGAAATTAAAAGCCCTTGCTCCTTAGAAGAAAAGTTATGACCAACCTGGATAGCATATTGAAAAGTAGAAACATTACTTTGCCAACAAAGGTCTGTCTAGTCAAAGCTATGGTTTTTCCAGTAGTTGTGTATGGATGTGAGAGCTGGGCTATAAAGAAAGCTGAGCACTGAAAAATTGATGCTTTTGAACTGTGGTGTTGGAGAAGACTCTTGAGAGTCCCTTGCACTGCAAGGAGAACCAACCAATCAATCCTAAGGGAAATCAGTCCTGAATATTCATTGGAAGGACTGATGCTGGAGCTGAAACTCCTATACTTTGGGCACCTGATGCAAAAAACTGATTCACTGGAAAAGATCCTGCTGCTGGAAAAGATTGAAGGCAGGAGGAGAAGGGGACGGCAGAGGATGAGATGGTTGGATAGCATCACTGACTTGATGGACATGAATTTGAGCAAGCTCCAGGAGTTGGTGATGGACAGGGAAGTCTGGCATTCTGCAGACCATGGGGTTGCAAAGAGTCAGACATGACTGAGTGACTGAACTAACTAACTTCCTGGATAGTTTCTTGTTGTTATATATTAATTAAAATATAATTGAATTATTAAAAGGGCACTCTAAGTTTGTTTCTGAAGCTTATTTTAGTAATCTTTGAATGAAGATCAGATGCCCCATGACCTGCAACCAGGGGATTGTGTATATGAGAAAACATCATTTAAAGGACTCACTACAACCCAGATGGAAAGACCCTCACCAGGGCCCCTGATCCCAGACTCATCTATAGAGAGCATTACGAACCTCAAATTCACCTTAAAATAATGCTCTAACAAAGGAAACTACACTTATACCAGGACAAAAAGAAGACGGTATGAGAAGTAGACTGTTTACCCAAGATGCTGACCTGATTTGTATGATCATTTATAGTGTTTTCTTGATTTCTTGGACCTTTGCATAAAAATCAAATGATTTGCCATTGTGGGCATTATCTTATGCTAGTTTTAAAAATCAGTTTAATCATTGGATTTGTGACCAATTGTCTGTTTAGTATTTCTAGATTACCACGGTAAACTTCTCTACTCAAAGGTTCTAATTGGATGGTCCTTAGAAAATTTATTTTATAAGAAAGAAAGTCAGGCCTATTCAGGCTACTATTGATATCACCAGATGGGATTCTCCACCTTGACAATTAATAATACCTGCTCTAACTATGGCCATAAATATGAATTTTCCTCTAAATTTACTCACTCAATCAGGGCAACAAGCAAAAATTCAGCCAAGGAATTAAATCTCCCACAACTATGGGGTGCATTTAAGTGGTTAACACCACACTGTCATTATTTAAGTTTTAAGCCCTCCCTTTATCTGGGGAATTACTAAATTATACTAAGAATAACCAGCCTAGTAACACTAGGAAACTGGGCTGGGAGCCTTGTGGACAGTGCCAATATACAATTTCACTGAAAGATAAAGACTGCTACAAAACAGACTAAGTCAGATGACCTGAAGATATACTGGCTTACTCCTAATGGAAGTTACTGGTCTATTTCTTACTTATGATTAATCATACTGCTAACTATGTTATTTGTACTTTGCTTCTTTTACAAGATTGTTGTTTCTTGATTCACCAAATGTGTAAATGAGCCTCTGATAAAAATATATGAGATCAACTATTGTAACAGTGTAACTATAGATATGGGAAGATGTAAGAGGAAATTTTTCCTCAACCATAACAGCTTAGTAAGACAGATGGCCCAGAGTCCTTTGATTACTGCTGATAAGACAAGCCCGGTAACAGCACATCAAGCAGCCTATCAGTGAAGTCTTCATCAGAGCAAGAAATGAGCCTCCTAGCACTGTAGGACTAAATGGTCATGAAATGCCTCCCAAGACATGGTTGAATTTATTACTATGAGGGGTTCCTACCAACTTCAAATTGGCATTTGCCGTCTACCTCTACAAGAATTAAATCATGCACTGCTGCAGCTGATGATTTTTTCAACAGCCCCTGAAAGGATTTTAGGGTGGAGAACAAGTGTGAGGCACTCTGTGCTTCAGGGAGTGAGGGAACTGGCAGAACAAGACTTCAGATAGTTAGATATTTTCAGGAGCCAATTTTATGAAACAAGTTCTTGTATCTCCTTATATCTAGAAAAGCACTAAAGTCTTTCATGTTGACATCTGCTCTTCATGACTAGCAGTAACCTTCAGGAGACTAGTGGAAAGCTTTTACAAAAATATGTCCTTTGATTGTATGTATTTTTCCATCACTAAAAATCTCATTTATATTGATCTTCCCCTCTGCTTCTGAATAAGTTTCTCAGAGCTATTTGAGGTGCTGTCTCCAAGTCTATAGTCTTTATTTTTCCCATATAAAACTTAACTCACAATTCTCACATCGTACGCTTTTAAGTCAACCTAATATCCTGCTGTCTCTTGTTATAGTCTTCATTTAGTCTACTTTGTATGAGACAAGTATTGCCGCCCCAACTTTCCTGTTATTTACATTTTCATGGAACATCTTTTCTACTGTGGTAGTTCTGAGACAGGTAAGTAAAGGCTTTTATTTCTCATAACTGAAAAGAAGGAGATAGGGCTGGCAAATGACACACATTAAGTTATTCATTTATTCATATTTATAGAATGACTATTATTGCTGGCACAGTGCAAGGTAATTGGAAAACAAAAGTAATTAATGAAGGTAGGTTCTCTATTTACTAGAGTTTATGTCATTAATTATTCAATTTAAATTATGACACCAAGAATAAAAAGAAAGCACAAAGTAAAAGCATTCACTAAGGAGCAAAGAAAACAGGCAGATGTCAAGTCAGATAGGGTTTTACGGGGCATGCTCAAGATATTCTATGTATATCTAAACCACAATGGGAGGGTACTGGGGTGACATAATCAGAATTGTCCTTTTAAACAGTTAAACATGATGGATTGATGATATGTTTTACTGCCCTTCTTGAATTGACACTAATGTGACAATAGCACAATAAAAGATTACAAATCCAATATGGCAAGGAGATTAGGAGAGGACACAGAAGATGACAAGAATGTCAATAGCTTTCTTTACAAGATGAAAGCAGGTGAAGGAGTAGTTACCATCTCCCTGAGTAGAGGGAGTTTAAACCTCTAGAGACAGGTAATAAATGAGAAGCTAGTGCATCACCTCACAGAACCTCAGAAAAATGCAAATATGAAAGCACTTATAGTGATTCTGCAGAAGGCGAGGATAGGATGACAGACTTTAAAAGGTGGGGTTAGGAGTTAAGGTAATTTTTAAGGTGCCTTGAGGCTCAAGTCTCTACCCACTGAACTCTTGGCAGTCAAGTGATCACTCTTCTCCAGTCTTGCAAATAAAAGGGTTTATCCCGGAAAAAAGCTCAGACACAACAGAATTTCAAGAAGGCAGAATGAAGCATCAGAAAAAGGAGAATTTAGTAAAAGCAGACAGACCTTATTACCCCACATCTCTAAGGAAACTTTAGATAGTCTCTCTCTGATATTCTGATGTACTCCACTTCAAAGTACCTTGAATCACCCTTCAGTGAAGCCCACTAGTTTTAAGTCTTATTAATGCACTGCAACTCCATATTATAGTGCTCTTAAATGCAAATAGAGCATTTACATTTAGTCATTTATATCAGCAGACATCTGAAAAAAATCCCACAACATAAAAAAAAAAAAACAACAAGCTACTGAACAAATGAACAAAAATTATTCAGAGGAAAATACACAAAGCTGAAGCAATGAAAAACAATTATAAACACACAATTAGTATGATAAAAAGCACCAAATATGCAATCATGAAATAGAAAACAAAAGTTGCATATCTTAAAACTATAATAGCAAAATTGTAGAAATTTAGTAGAAAGCTTATAAGTAAAGCATGCATTTGACTAATAGGCACATGAAAAGATTTTCAACATCACTAATTACTAGAGATGCAAATCAAAGCCACAATGAGTTATCACTTCACATGGGTCTGAATGGCCACGATCAAAAAATTTACAAATAATAAATGTTGTAGAGGTGTGAAGAAAAAGAAACCCTCCTACACTGTAGGTGGAAATGTAAATTGGTACAGCCACTATGGAGAATGGTATGAAGGCTCCTTAAACACTTAAAAATAGAACTACCATATGATTTTGCAACCACAGGTTTGGGCATATATCCAGAGAAAGCTCTAATTAAAAAAATACAAGCACCCCAGTGTTCATAGCAACAGTATTTATAATATCCAAGACAAGGAAGCAATACAAATATCCATCAACAAATGAATGGATAAAGAAGATGTGGTACATATAGACAATGGATTACTACTCAGCCATTAAAAAAGAATGAAATAATGCCTTTTGCAGCAACATGGGTGGACCTAAAGATTATCATACTAAGTGAGGTAAGTCAGACAGAGAAAGACAAACATCATATGTTATCACTTGTATGTGGAATCTAAAATATGATACAAATAAAGTTATTTATAAAACAGGATCAAACTCACAGATACAGAAAATAAACTTATGGTTACCAAAGTGAAAAGGGAGAAGATAAATTAGGATTTTTCAGTTAGCAGATGCAAACTACTCTATCTAAAATGGATAAACAATAAAGTCCTACAGTATAACACAGGGAATTATATTCAATAACTTGTAATAACCTATGATGGAAAAGAATATGGTGTGTGTGTGTGTGTGAGAGAGAGAGAGAGAGAGAGAGAATCACTTTGTTGTACACCAGAAACTAGCATAAGATTGTAAATCAACTATACTTCATTTTTTTTTAAAAAAAGAAAAGAAAATCAAGAAAATTTCCAAAACATTCAACTTCAAGGAATAGAGGGTGGTAGAAATGGAAAGTAAAAGAAAAACAAAAAGATTTAATCCTGTGGCCAAAAATCCAACATAAAGGAGTTCCAGACAGAGACTAGAAATAGAAAGAAATAGAAAAACAAAAATCAGAGAAATCAGTTCAGTTCAGTAGCTCAGTCGTGTTCGACTCTTTGCGACCCCATGAACCGCAGCATGCCAGGCCTTCCTGTCCATCACTAACTCCCTGAGTCCACCCTAACCCGTGTCCATCGAGTCAGCAATGCTATCCAGCCATCTCATCCTCTGTCGTCCCCTTCTCCTGCCCTCAATCTTTCCCAGCATCAGGGTCTTTTCCAATGAGTCAGCTCTTCACATCAGGTGGTCAAAGTATTGGAGATTCAGCTTCAACATCAATCCTTTCAATGAACACCCAGGACTGATCTTCTTTAGGATGGACTGGTTGGATCTCCTTGCAGTCCAAGGGACTCTCTCAAGAGTCTTCTCCAACACCACAGTTCAAAAGCATCAATTCTTCGGTGTTCAGCTTTCTTTATAGTCCAACTCTCACATCCATACATGACCACTGAAAAAACCATAGCCTTGACTAGATAGACCTTTGTTGGCAAAGTAATGTCTCTGCTTTTTAATATGCTGTCTACGTTGGTCATACCTTTCCTTCCAAAGAGTAAGCGTCATTTAATTTCATGGCTGAAATCACCATCTGCAGTGGTTTTGGTGCCCAGAAAAATAAAGTCAGCCACTGTTTCCACTGTTTCCCCATCTATCTGGCATGAAGTGATGGGACCAGATGCCATGATCTTAGTTTTCTGAATGTTGAGCTTTAAGCCAACTTTTTCACTCTCCACTTTCACTTTCATCAAAAGGCTCTTTAGTTCTTCACTTTCTGCCATAAGGGTGGTGCCATCTGCCTATCTGAGGTTATTGACATTACTCCCAGGAATCTTGATTCCAGCTTGTGCTTCTTCCAGCCCAGCGCTTCTCATGATGTATATAAGTTAAATAAGCAGGGTGACAATATACAGCCTTGATATACTCCTTTTCCTATTTGGAACCAGTCTGTTGTTTCATGTTCAGTTCTAACTGTTGCTTCCTGACCTGCATACAGATTTCTCAAGAGGCAGATCAGGTGGTCTGGTATTCCCATCTCCTTCAGAATTTTCCACAGTTTATTGTGATCCACACAGTCAAAGGCTTTGGCATAGTCAATAAAGCAGAAATAGATGTTTTTCCGGTAATCTCTTGCTTTTTTGATGATCCATTGGATGTTGTCAATTTGATCTCTGGTTCCTCTGCCTTTTCTAAAACCAACTTGAACATCTGGAAGTTCATGGTTCACGTATTGCTGAAGCCTGGCTTGGAGAATTTTAAGCATTACTTTACTAGCATTTGAGATGAGTGCAATTGTGCTGTAGTTTGAGCCTTCTTTGGCATTGTCTTTTTGGGATTGGAATGAAAACTGACTTTTTCCAGTCCTGTGGCCACTGCTGAGTTTTCCATATTTGCTAGCATATTGAATGCAGCACTTTTACAGCATCACCTTTCAGGATTTGAAATAGCTCAACTGGAATTCCATCACCTCCACTAGCTTTGTTTGTAGTGATGCTTCCTAGGGCCCACTTGACTTCACATTCCAGGATGTCTGGCTCTAGGTGAGTGATCACACCATCGTGATAATCTGGGTCGTGGAGAACTTTTTTGTACAATTCTTCTGTGTATTCTTGCCACCTATTCTTAATATCTTCTGCTTCTGTTAGGTCCCTACCATTTCTGTCCTTTATTGAGCCCATCTTTGCATGAAATATTCCCTTGGTATCTCTAATTTTCTTGAAAAGATCTCTAGTCTTTCCCATTCTATTGTTTTCCTCTATTTCTTTGCATTGATCGCTGAGGAAGGCTTTCTTATCTCTTCTTGCTATTCTTTGGAACTCTGCATTCAGATGGGTATATCTTTCCTTTTATCCTTTGCCTTTCACTTCCCGTCTTTTCACAGCTATTTGTAAGGCCTCTTCAGACAGCCATTTTGCTTTTTTGCATTTCTTTTTCTTGGGGATGGTCATGATTCCTGTCTCCTGTACAATGTCACGAACCTCCACCCATCGTTCATCAGGTATTCTGTCTATCAGATCTAGTCCTTTAAATCTATTTCTCACTTCTACTGTGTAGTCATAAGGGATTTGATTTAGGTCATACCTGAATGGTCTATTGAAGGAATAAATCAGTAGAATTTCTCAAAATTGAGTCTCTGAAATGCTCCCTGAATATCTGTCAGGATGAATGAACAAGGGAACGCTGTGGCAAAAGAGAAGATACCAAACTTTCTGGAGTGATAAATTGGTTGATTAAAAGGACCTGGAGCCAGAATAGAACAAGACTTCTCAATAGCAATACTCATACTTGCAAGCCAGAAGTCTGATCATCATCATCACCAGTTGAGAGTGAATGGCAATGCTATTCTCCTAATTAAGGAATATGGAGCAGACCCAAGCATGCACAGGAAGTTAGAATTGGGCCCTTATGAGCCTGAGGTACTATAGAACACAGAAAAGGAAGGTTGTAAAGCTTTAACTAAATAAATATACAATATTTGCCTCTGAACTTCATTTCCAGACTGAGCTCAGCTGTTCTGATATTTCCTCATTTACTCATCCACTTATTTCTTGTCCTCAGGGTCAAGGAATATTTGAAATTATAGTGTCAATGAAAAAAAATGTTGCCTGCCATATCAGTAAACAGGGGATGTTGGAGCCATGAAGCCATAGCATTACACCCACCCCAAAGGTGAGGCCTTGGGGCAACTCAGGATAGAAGAAGAATGCCTTCTATCAAGCAGCCAATCACTGAAAATGCACCCTGTGGAGGCTCAGGATGGGAAAGTATAGGATATTGGCCCCAGATAGCTAAGGTGCATATCAGAGAAATGATTTCAATAAGCCCAGAGTTTTACATCTTCCCATACAAAAAAAAAAAAAAGTGCTAAATTCCTTAACTTAAGATATCTGGTTTTCTTCAATTAACAGTGATCTTTTGATGTTGAGATTGCTCATCTTTATTGCAAAATCTCCTATGTATCCAGGATACTCCCTTACCTCTTCAAGGTGGTCCCTCTGAGTGGTCTGAGACTTATGTCTCTCAGACTTGGGCTTGAATTTCTCAGAAAATCTGCCGAATAAAACAACCCTCAACTTTTAGGTTGTGGTTTTTTTTTTTAAAGTCGACAATCAGCTCAGGAATGATTTACAAGCTTTTCCACTTACCTCAAGGAGATGGGGAAACAGTGGAAACAGTGGCTGACTTTATTTTTTGGGGCTCCAAAATCACTGCAGATGGTGATTGCAGCCATGAAATTAAAAGATGCTTACTCCTTTGAAGGAAAGTTATGACCAACCTAGACAGCATATTAAAAAGCAGAGACATCACTTTGTCGACAAAGGTCCATCTAGTCAAGGCTATGGTTTTACCAGTGGTCATGTATGGATGTGAGAGTTGGACTATAAAGAAAGTTTAGCACTGAAGAATTGATGCTTTTGAACTGTGGTGTTGGAGAAGACTCTTGAGAGTCCCTTAGACTGCAAGGAGATTCAACCAGTCCATCCTAAAGGAACTCAGTCCTGAATATTCATTGGAAGGACTGATGCTGAAGCTGGAAGTCCAATACTTTGGCCACCTGATGGGAAGAACTGACTCATTTGAAAAGACCCTGATGCTGGGGAAGGTTGAAGGCGGGAGGAGAAGAGGACGATAGAGGATGAGATAGATGGTTGCATGGCATCACCGACTCAATGGACATGGGTTTGGGTGGACGCCGGGAGTTGGCGATGGACAGGGAGGCCTGGCGTGCTGCGGTTCATGGGGTCGCAAAGAGTCGGACGCGACTGAGAGACTGAAATGAACTGAACAAGGAGATCTCTACCTAAGAATAAAACTTCCTATCCTCCAGATTTTTGAAAGGATTATGGGAAGGGGAGAAAGAAACAATTGGAAGAGGATTGAGCAAACAGGGAAATTAAGAACTACTGAATATCCAAAATTACCACTCAAGAGGCTGGTTTAACTCAGATAGGAATTCTCATAGGCTCTTCACCCCCAAACCAATTTCTTCTGTACTTAATGTAAATGCCATTCAGAAGGAAGCTGTGACAAAGACCCTTACAGCCTGTATTTTTTGACTATCAATGCCTCACATGCACTTAACACAGCAAATGGTGTTCAGGAAATGTCACCCTAATCTGTTCTCCCATTCTTTGCTACATTAGAAACTCCGAGAGTTTTGCTGAGGAGGTATATGAAAATCTGTATCGCTTGGCTTGTTAGGCTGTTACTAGTTAAAATAGTTGACAAAGAAATTTAAAGACACTTAGTTTAAATTCTTGTCTCTTGCCCTTCAACAATGAAAAAAATAATTTTCAATGTAGTTTCTACTTTCCCAAAAGTCTTTCTTGAACTGATAAATGACATAAAAACCTGACTTGACACATCTGCTAACGAGATGAGAGATGGTCTAAAGAACAAAGAAAGTGAATCAAATACTTATGGTATTAATTTAAAATGAAAGCAAAACTTTCTGGGTCTTCTGATTCAAGATGGCAGAGTAGAAGGACGTGTGCTGAACTCCTCCTGTGAGAACATCAAAATTCCGACTAGCTGTTGAACAACCGCAGACAAGAGGATGCTGGAACCTATCAGAAAAAGATATTCCACATCCAAAAATAAAGAAGAAGCCACAGTGAGATGGTAGGAGGGATTGAATCATGATAAAATCAAATCCCATACCCTTTGGGTAGGTGACCCACAAACTGGAGAACAATAATAACAACAAAGTTCTCCCACTGTTGTGAAGGTTCTGAAGCCCACGTCAAGGTTCCCAGACTGGAGATCTGGCAAAGGGATTGGGAATCCTCAGGGAATCTGGCCTTGAAGGCCAGGGAGATTTGATTAGAGTACTTTCACAGGATTGGGTTAAACAGAGACTCCAGTCTTGGAGGGCACAAATAATACCTTGCATGCTCAAGGTCCAGAGGAAAGGAGCGGTGACCTCACAGGAGACTGGACCAAAACTACCTGTTTGTGTTGGAGGGCGTCCTGTGGAGGTGTGGGTTGGCAGGGGCTCACCACAAGGACTGGGACACTAGCAGCATCAAGCCAGGAAGGTCCCCCTTGGTGTAAATCTTCCTGGAGTTAGCCATTAACCGTACCGTAGAGCCTGCAGACTCCAGGGTTGGGTCACTTCAGGCCAAACAATTACCAGAGAGGGAGTGCAACCCCACCCATCAGCAGATAATTGTATTAAAACTTTACTGAGCAAGGCCTTGTCCACCAGAGCAAGACCTAGTTTTTCCCACCACTAGTTCCTCACATAATGAAGCTCATACAAGCCTCTTAGCCTCCTCCATCAGAGGGAAAACAGAAGAAGCAAGATGCACAGTTCCACAGCAACTAAAACAAAAACTATATTACAGCAACTAAAAAAAAATTAATTAGTATGAAAAAGCAGAAAGTTATGTCCCTGATGAAGGTACAAGATAAAACCCCAGAAAAGCAACTAAAAGAAATGGAGATAGGCAAATTTCCAGAAAAAGAATTCAGAACAATGATAGAGAAGATGATTCAGGATCTCAAAAAATGAATAGAGGCAAAGACTGAGAAATGCAAGAAATGTTTACCAAGACATACAAGAACTAAAGAACAAACAAAAAGAGAGGAATAATATACTAGAAGAAATCCAAAACAGAATAACTGAGGCAGAAGAATAGATAAATGACCTGGAGAACAGAACGGTGGAAACAACTGCCACAAACAGACTATAGAAAAAAGAATGAAAAGAAATGAAGGTACCCTAAGACACCCCTGGGACAACATTAAATGAGCCAATATTCACATTATAGGAGTCTCACAAGGAGAAGAGAGAGAGAAAGGACCTGAGAAAATATTTGAAGAGTTAATAGCTGAAAACTTCCCTAACATGGGAAAGAAAATAGTCAACCAAGTTCAGGAAGTGCAGAGAGCCTCAGACAGGATAAACCTAGAGAGAAACACACCAAGACACATAGCAATCAAACTGACAAAAATTAAACAGAAATAAAATATTAAAAGCAACAAGGGAAAAATGACAAATAACATATAAGAGAACTCCGATCAGGCTATCAGCTAATTTCTCACCAGAAACTCTGCAAGGCAGGAGGGAATGGCACAATATATTTACAGTGATGAAAAGGAAGAACCTACAACCAAGAATACTGTACCTAGAAAGACTCTCATCCAGGTTTGATGGAGAAATCAAAAGCTTTCCAGACAAGCAAAAGTTAAGAGAATTCAGCACCACCAACCCAGCTTTACAGAAAATATTAAAGGAACTTCTTTAGGCAAGAAACACAGAGAAGGAAAAGACCTAGAGAAAGTAAACCCAAAACAATTAAGAAAATGGTACAGGATCATAAATATCAATAATTACCTTAAATGTAAATGCACCAACAAAAAGACAAGGACTGGCTGGGCAGATGAAAACATGTGCATGTATGCACTTCCACTTACCACATCACTCTGCTTGACCCCCTCAACTTGTATTTAATTATTTTACATTGTTAAGTTAATCATGCTTGCATTGTAGCTTGCAATTATAATTATATTTTATTTTTTGTCTGGCTACTGATGGTGAAAACTGATAAACATCTTTTACTATTGTCATTGAAAGTGAAAGTCGCTCAATTATATCCGACTCTTTGCGACCCCATGGACCATACAGTCCATGGAATTCTCCAGGCCAGAATACTGGAGTGGTTAGCCTTTCCTTTCTCCAGGGGATCTTCCCAATCCAGGGATCGAACCCAGGTCTCCCGCATTGTAGGTGGATTCTTTACCAGCTGAGCCACAAGGGAAGCCCAGGAATACTGGAGAGAGTAGCCTATCTCTTCTCCAGTGGATCTTCCCAACCCAGGAATCAAACCGGGGTCTCCTGCACTGCAGGTGGACTCTTTACCAACTGAGCTATGAGGGAAGCCCAATTATTGTCGTTAGGTTACTGTTACTCACTTAATAATATTGTATTGTGATTGGTCAACAAAAAAAATAATAGAACACTGTATCATTTAAAATCCAGATTCATGTCAGAATTATCTTGAAATTTTTTGAAAAATACTAATGTCCAAGTATAGCTTTTTTTTTCTCCAGAACTCCAGATACATTTCTAATGAGCAGTCATGTTTAAAAACAACTGGAGTATATGATGATCTTTTACTTTTACCAAATTTGTTTCAATTTTTCTATTTCATATTCAGTGATCCCACTTCATTTAGTTTATGTTTTCCAATTTCTCCATCTCTTCTTTTCTTTTTGATATTCTTTCTCAAGCCTTTACCAAGGTAGGAGATAAGATTTTGTATACATATATATAAATAATATATATAATATATAGGAAAAGTTATGAATTTTAGCCTAACTAAAAAAGTTATGAAATTTTGATTCTACTTGTTTGACTAAGTATGAATAGCATAGAGAATGCTAGATTTCTAATTTAAAAAATAGATATGCAACAAACAACAAAGGTTAACTACATAACACAAGAAACTATAGTCAATATTATGCAATAATCTATAACGAAAAATAATTTCAAAAATAATATGTGTATATGTATAACTGAATCAACTAGCTGTGAATGTGAAACATTGTAAGCCAACTATACTTCAATAAAATATATTTATTAAGAAAAAACCTTTTAGACAAGTGAATTAAGAAAAATAAAAATCCAAATGAAATTAACTCTGTTGTGGAAACACAACAGTAGGAATAATAATGGGCCAGGCACAGCATAAACAAGTACTAGGAAAATTATTTTCAGAATTTTCTTCAGTCATTACAGTTCAGTCACTCATTTGTGTCCAACTCTTTGCCACCTCATGGACTGTAGCACACCAGGCTTCCCTGTCCATCACCAACTTCTGACCTTGTTCAAATTCATGTCCATTGAGTCGGTGATGCCATCCAACCATCTCATTCTCTGTCATTCCCTTCTCCTCCTGCCTTCAATCTTTCCCAGCAGCAGGGTCTTTTCCAATGATTTAGTTCTTCGCATCAGGTGGCCAAGGTATGGAGTTTCAGCTTCAGCATCAGTCCTTCCAATGAATATTCAAGGTTGATTTCCATTTGGACTGACTGGTTGGATCTCCTTGGAATCCAAGGGATTCTCAAGAGTCTTCTCCAAAACCATAGCTCAAAAACATCAGTTCTTTGCCGCTCAGCTTTCTTTATAGTCAAACTCTGACATCCATACATGACTACTGGAAAAACAATAGCTTTGACTGGACAGACCTTTGTCAACCAAGTAATGTCTCTGCTTTTCAATATACTGTCCAGGTTGGTCATAGCTTTTCTTTCAAGGAGCAAGCCTCTTTTAATTTTATGGCTGCAGTCACCATCTGCAGTGATTTTGGAGCCCAAGAAAATAGTCTGTCACTGTTTAAAGTGTTTCTCCATCTACTTGCCATGAAGTGATGGGACTGGATGCCATGATCTTAGTTTTTTGAGTGTTGAGTTTTAAGCCAGCTTTTCACTCTCCTCTTTCACTTTCATCAAGAGGCTCTTTAGTTCCTCTTGACTTTCTTGCATAAGGTTCATGTCATCTGTGTATCTGAGGTTATTGATATTTATCCTGGCAATCTTGATTCCAGCTTGTGCTTCATCCAGCCCAGCATATCACATAATATACTCTGCATACAAGTTAAATAGGCAAGGTGATAATATACAGACACGACATACTCCTTTCCCAATTTGGAACCAGTCTGTTGTTCCATGTCCAATTCTAACTGTTGCTTCTTCACCTGCATACAGATTTCTCAGCAAGCAGGTTAGATGGTATGCTATTCCCATCTCTTGAAGAATTTTCCACAGTTTGTTGTGATCCACACAGTCAAAGGCTTTGGTATAATCCATAAAGCAGAAGCTAATATTTTTCTGAAATTCTCTTGCTTTTTCTATGATCCAACGGATGTTGGCAATTTGATCTCTGGTTCCTCTGCCTTTTCTAAATCCATCTTGAACATTTGGAAGTTCACAGTTCACGTACTGTTGAAGCCTGGCTTGGAGAATTTTGGGCATTACTTTGCTAGTGTGTGAGATGAGTGCAATTGTGCAGTAGCTTGGACATTCTTTGGCATTTCCCATCTTTGGGACTGGAAAGAAAACTGACCTTTTACAGTCCTGTGGCCATTGCTGAGCTTTCCAAATTTGCTTACTTCATAGTATTTAACGCTGAAATCAAACATAAAACTGTCACAGTACCTGGGACCAGTTCCTCTAGGAGAGCACATGAGCTGCTTCAGAATAACAACATTGGCAGGTCTCTACTGCTGCAGGCACTCCCTGGTACATTCCAGTTGTAGCTGCCATACCTGTCTCTCTCCCGAGCCCAACTGAGAAAATGAGCCCTAATAAACCTCAGTCCTTGCCCCCTCTTGTATGGGCGGGCAACAGACACAGGAGGGAGGCATACAAGCAGAGTCAAGCCCAAAACCAAAGTGGAACACCAGGGGATGTGTAATTGAAAAAGTGGAATAGAATTGGCTCCTGCAACCACAGGTGCCCTGGATGAAATCTCCATAATAAGGCTGAGATTGTGGTCATTGGGAACAACTGTAGACTCTAGGACAAAGTACAAACTGGAGTAAGGCCAGATCTGAGCCTGAGCTGACTCCAAAACACCCACAACAGGTCCAGAGACCTTCCTAGAAACATTGGAGTACTTTCTAAATAGGCAGATTGGGTGATGCTTGCTGTGTGGAGAGGTCAGTGAAGGAGTAAGGAGGCCATTCATCTTACTACCACTCTCTCTGTATATAATTTTCTTCTCCTTCTCTTTTCTTTTTTTCTTTATCATACAGTTCTAATGTGGTTCTTTATTATTTCTTTAATTGTTAATTTCCCCCTTTAAAAAATAATCTTATTTTAAAATAAACATACTTTATTTTATATTCTTTTCTATTTTTGTAATACTATTTAATTATATTCATTTTTCCCATATTATTGATTTTGTATTTTTGCTAGTGTAAGCTTTAGTATTTATTTTAAATTATGTCTTGGTTGCTCTCTCCTTTTTTTATTCCTGCTTTTACTCATTTTTTTTTTTCATTTTTTTCACTCTTCTCTTTATAAGCATGTGAGTTTCTTAGGGTGTTCTTGGCTGTTGAATGTTGCTTTCACCATTAGTCTTGGGGTTTTGTCTTCTGTGCTGTGTGGGTTATGAAGTATTGGTGTGACAATAAGTTGTTGGGCCTGAACTTTCAAGGAGGGAGACTGGAGTCCAGGACATTGGACCACCAGAGCATTCCCAACCCAATGGAACATTAATTGGTGAGAGCTCTCCCAAAGGCCTCCATCTCAACACTAAGACCAAGCTCCATTCAAAGGCCAGCAAGCTACACTGTTGGACACTTCATGCCAAACCTTCAGCAAAACAGGAACACAAGCCTGCTCATTAGAAAACAGACTGCACAAAGTGATACCACGCCCATACAAACCACAAAACTATACTGAACATGGCACTGCCTTTTAAAAGACAAGATCCATGGAGAAGGCAATGGCAACCCACTCCAGTACTCTTGCCTGGAAAATCCCATGGATGGAGGAGCCTGGCGGGCTGCAGTCCATGGGGTCGCTAAGAGTCAGACACGACCGAGTGACTTCACTTTCACTTTTCACTTGCTCGCATTGGAGAAGGAAATGGCAACCCACTCCAATGTTCTTGCCTGGAGAATCCCAGGGACGGGGGAGCCTGGTGTGCTGCCGTCTGTGGGGTTGCACAGAGTCAGACACGACTGAAGCGACTTAGCAGTAGTAGCAGCAAGCCATCATCAGTGTCTAACACTTCAGTTCTATGGGTGCTGGGCACTGGGTCCTGGCAGGGATGGACCGGGACCAGCGAGGGAGGCTGGAAGATGCCAATGGCTAATGTGGCAGACTGGCCAGGGAGGCTGGGCTGTTTACCCTGGAGACCTGGCCAGTCTCAGGGCCGGGAGCAGGGTTATCTTCAGAGCCCCCAGTGACTGGTTTTAGTCATCTCAGGTTTGTTAGTTCACTCATCTCTACTAAAGGATTTTTTGGAGTAAAAAAAAAAAAAAAGACAAGATCCAGCTCCATCCACCAGATCATAGGAACAAGTCCTCAAACTTCACAAGGAACTGGTCCAACCTCTGCCATGGGGGAGAGACCTCACAAATAAGAGGAACTATGACTTGTCCAGCCTGCAGAAAGAAGACCCCAAGCAAAGTAAACTAAACAAAATGAAAAGACAGAAACATACAGCAGATGAAAGAGTATGGTAAAAGTCCACAAGATCAAATAAAAGGAGGGGAAATAGGCAGTCTACTTGAAAAAGAATTCATAGAAATGGTAGTAAAGATGATCAAAAATCTTAGAATAAAATGGAGACATAAATAAATAGAATGAAGGCATGGATCGAGTAGATGCAAGAAATGCTTAACAACGAGGAGATATTTGAAGAGATTATAGTCAAACACTTCCCTAAAGTGGGACAGGAAATAGCCACCCAAGTCCAGGAAGCCCAGAGAGATCCATACAAGTTGAACTCAAAAAGAAACATGCCAAGACACATATTAATCAAACCAACAAAAATTAAACACAAAAAAATAAATATTAAAAACAGCAAGGGAAAAGCAAAAAAGAAATACAAGGGGATCTCCATAAGGCTAACAGCTTATATTTCAACAGAAACTCTGCAAGGCTAGAAGGGAGTGGCAGGATATACTTAAAGTGATGAAAGGGAAAAATCTACAACCAAGATTACTCTATCCAGCAAGTATCTCATTTAGATTTGAAGGCAAAATAAAAAGTTTTACAGACAAGTAAAAGTTATAAGAATTCAGCACCACCAAATCAGCTTACACCAGGAAACAAATGCTAAAGAAACTTCCCTAGATAGGAAGCAAAGAGAAAGAAAAGGTCTAAAAACAAACAAGCAAACAAACAAAAAACAAAACCCAAAACAATAAAGTAAATGGAAACAGGATCATACATATCAATAATTACCTTAAATGGAACTGGTCCAATCAAAAGACACAGTTTGGCTAAATGGACACAAAAACAACAGCTGTCTACAAGGGGATACACTTCAGACCTAGGGACACATACTGATTGAAAGTGAGGGGCTAGAAAATATTATTTCATGCAAATGGAAATCGAAAGAAAGCAGGAGTAGCAATCCTCATATCAGATAAAATGACTTTAAAATAAAAAATATTATGAGAGACAAAAGAAGGACACCACCTAATGATCAATAGATCAATCCCAGAAGCATATATAACAATTATAAACATATATGCATCCAACATAGGAGTACACCAATACATAACACAAATGGTACCAACTATTATAGTGGAAATTGACAGAAACACAATAAAAGAGGGAGATTTCACCAACCCACTCACACCAATGAACAGATCATCCAGACAGAAAATTAATAAGGAAACACAAGCATTAAATGCTGCATTGAACCCGCCAGAGCTGATTGATCTCTATAGGACATTTCATCCAAACAGTATGTTTCACTTTTTTCCTAAAGTGCACATGAGACATTGTTCATGGTCACATCAAGTCTTGATCTTGCATCACATCAAGTCTTGGTAAATTTTTTAAAAAATGAAATCATTTCAAGTATCTTTTCCTACCACAGTACTATAAGATTAGGTATCAAGTAGAGGCGGGAAAAGTCTGTAACAAACAAATGGAGGCTAAACAATACACTTCTGAATAACCAACCTGTCACTGAAGAAATCAAAAAGAAAATCAAAATATACCTAGAAATAAATGATAATGAAAACACAACAACTCAATATCTATGGATGAAATAAAAGCAGTGCTGAAAGAGATGTTTATGGCAGTACAAGCCTACCTCAAGAAACAAGAGATGCAACAAATTCTGACACCTAAAACAACAGAAAATGAACAAAACCCCCCCCCAAAGTTAGTAGAAGGAAAGAAATCATAAAGATCAGAGCAGAAATAAATGAAAAAGAAAAAGGTGGACAATAGCAATGATCAATAAAACTAAAAGCTGGTTCTTTGAGAGGATAAAGAAAATTGACAAACCACTAGCCAGGCTTATCAAGAAAAAAAGGAAGAAGACTCAAATCAATAAAACTAGAAATGAAAAAAGAGAAGTTACTAGAGACAACACAGGAATACAAAGGATCATAAGAAGTTACTATGAACAACTATGTGCCAATAAAATGGATAACCAGGAAGAAATGGACAAATTCTTAGAAAAGTATGACCTTCCAAAACTGAACAAGGCAGAAATAGAAAACATGAGCAGACTAATCATAAGCATGGAAATCGGAAGTGTATTGAAAAATCTTCCAACAAAGAAAGCCCCAGGGCCAGATGATTTCATAGGTGAATTCTATCAAAAGTTTAGAGAAGGACTAACACTTATCCTACTCAAAACTTTGCAAAAAATTGCAGAGGAAGGAAAACTCCCAAGCTCATTCTACAAGGGCACCATCATTCTGATATCAAGCCAGACAAAGATACCACAAAGGAAATTCCAGGCCAATATCACTGATGAACATTGATGCAAAAATCCTCAACAAAATTCTAGCAAACAGAACCCAACAACAGATTAAAAGTTTATGCATCATGACCATGTGGGTTTTATCCCAGGCATATATATCCAAATATATGCAAGGCATGCATATATTGCATTCAGTATATGGAAATCAAACAATGTAATGCACCATATTAAAAAATGAAAGATAAAAATCATATGATCATCTTAGTAGATGGAGAGAAAGCTTTCAACAAAATTCAATACCCATTTATAATAAAAACACTTCAGAAAATAGGCATAGAAGGAACGTACCTCAACATAATAAAAGTCATACATGACAAACCCACAGCAAACATTCTCAACAGTGAAAAACTTAAAGCATTTCCTCTAAGATCAGGAACCAGACAAGAGTGCTCACTCTCACCACTATTATTCAATATAGTTTTGGAAATCCTAGACATAGCAATCAGAGAAGAAAAGGAAATAAAAGGAATCCAGGTTGGAAAAGAAGAAGCAAAACTCTCACTGTTTGCAGATGACATGACACTATATACATATAAAAAACCCTAAAGATGCCACCAGAAAATTAGTAGAGCTAATTAATGACTATAGTAAGGTTGTAAGCTATAAAATTAATACACAGAAATCCCTTGCATTCCTATACACTAAAAATGAAAAACCAGAAAGAGAAATTAAGTAAACAATTCCATTCTCCATTAAAACAAAAAAGAATAAAATATCTAGGAATAACCTACCTAAAGAGAAAAAAAAGACCTGTATTCAGAAAACCATAAGACACTGGTGAAAGAAATCAAAGATGACACAAACAGATGGAGAGATATGCTGTGCTCTTGGAATGGAAAAATCAATACTGTGAAAATGACTATACTCCCCAAAGGAAGGGCAATCCCTATCAAATTACCAATGGCCTTTTTCACAGAACTAGAACAAATAATTTCACAATTTGTATGGAAATATAAGACCCCAAATAGTCAAAGCAGTCTTGAGAAAAGAAAAACAGAGGAATCAACTTTCCTGACTTCAAACTATACTACAAATCTACAATCATCAAGACAGTATGGCACTGGCGCAAAAACAGAAATATAAATCAATAGAACAAGATGGAAAGCCCAGAGACAAACCCATGCACCTATGGGCACCTTATCTTTGACAAATGAGGCAAGAATATACAATGGAGAAAAGAGTCTTTTCAATAAGAGGTGCTGGGAAAACTGGACAGATACCTGTAAAGGAATTAAATTAGAACACTTTCTAACATCATACACAAAAATTAACTCAAAATGGATTAAAGACTTAAATGTAAGGCCACAAACTGTAAAGCTATTAGAGGAAAACATAGGCAGTATATTAATGCATATATATGGAATCTTGAAAAATGATATTGATAAGCCTATTTGCAAGGAAGGAAGGGAGATGCAGTCATAGAGAACAGACTTGTGGACATGGTGATAGAAGGAAAGAGTGGTATAAATCAAAAAAGTAGGATCAATTATATATACACTGCCATGTGTAAAGTAGAGAGCTTGTGAAAAATTGCTGTATAACACATGGAGCCCAGCCTGGTGTTCTTTGATGACCTAGAAGTGTAGGATATAGGGGGTGAAGAGAGAGGCTAAAGAGGGAGGTGAAAAAGCAAAAATGTTAGTTGCTTAGCCATGTCTGACTTTTTGTGACCCCATGGACTGTAGCCCACCAGGCTCCTCTGTCCATGGAATTTTCTGGGCAAGAATACTGGAGTGGGTTGGCAGTTCCTTCTCCAGGAGATCCTCCTGACTCAGGGATCAAACCCAGGTCTTCTGCATTGCAGGCAGATTCTTTACTGTCTGAGCCATCAGGGAAGCACTGAAGAGGGAAGTGATATATGCATAATTTTGGTTGATTTGCGTTGTTGTACAGCAGAAACCAACACAACAGTATAAAGCAATTTTTTTCCAATTAAAAAATAAATTAATCAAATTAGAAAAAAAAGAAACTGGAAAAAATCCATAAGAGGGTCATCAGAGAGCCATACTGCCTTACTCTACAAAAGCAAGTAGAGCCTCTAAATAGTATAAAATCACTGATTTAGACATCCCACACAACAACTCATGTAGTAAATATGAAAACAGCATTGCTTTGAGGTCATTTCATATGGATCTCTCTGTTTAAGTGTGGAGGACTGGAGGGCAAGGATAATTGGAAAGAGACTTATTAAAATGTATTACTTATGAAACTGAGCAGGACCCTGAGGGGCCTTCCTGAGTACAGAATCCCCTCTATGCCCCCATTTCTTGTTTGTAGAAAAAAAAGGCTTTAGTCTTCAAAATCTTTACTGAGCTTCAAAGAGTAGGCTCAAGCAGTTGGTGATTAGGACAACAGAGTCATTAAACTCTTAATTCTTCCTGAAGGGATATAGATACAATTTAATGCATATCTTTGAGCTTTTGTGTAGAAACTAAGACCCCACCGAGGTGGAGAATGGTGACTACATGCTAACTACACACATGTAGGCCCCAGACTGGAGCCGGAAGATTGAGGTTTCCCAAACATCACCCTATTATCTCACCACCAACCTGTTACTAAGTCCAAACTCACTCTGCTCACCACATGACAGGTCACTAAATCCAAAAGACTAGATGTTGAGGTAAGAAATATAACTTTACTTGGAAAGTTGTCTGACCAAGAAGATGGCAGACTAATATCTCAAAATAACCTTTTTATTGGAATGAACCCAGTATCTTTTACAGAAAGGAGAGGGGGAAGCAGTGAAAAAGTGAAGTAAAAAGTCATTAACCCTGTAGATATTTTCAGAATGACCAATCTCAGGGGGGGAAAAGAAATTCTTCCTTCCTGTAGCCATCCACAGGTGAGCAGGGTCCTGAACAAAGGCACTTTGGTTTAACATTCAGACAGAGGGCCAGAGTTTCCCAAAGCAGGCCATTATGTATGACTATAATAACAAAAGCAACAAAAAGCAAAGATTAAAGTCAAAGAAACAGATCCAACATGGAGTCAAAATTGGCTCTTCCCTATCAACCAATCAGAAGAATGTCCACAGTTCTTTCCTAACACTGTTTTAAAAACTTGCTTGAAAGCCATTTGAGCATAATCTGCCTGTTCTTCTTGCTTAATGCCCAAATAAATCCTAACTTTGCTGCAAACAACCACTGTCAGAGTTTGGCTTTCTATAATATGGGCACCAGAGCACTTATTTAATAACAGCTTCAAACATAGTAGATATTCAAGGTTTCTTGAATTGACGGTGAAATTATTTCTTTAGTCAATCTGATCTAAAAACAACCCAGATCGATGTGCGTAAAAACAAAAAGCAAATGAAGCCAGCAGATTATACTTTGTCTTAATTCATGAAAGAAAAAAATAGTCCTTAGTTATACTGATTGTCCTATGAATCGGGTTAAAATGATTCAACTAATATATGTTCCCTACTGGGATGCTATGCCAAATGCTTACCCTAAGCTTTACTATAGTGTCCTTACAGAACAAGTAATTTGTCACAAACTGTGGAATGGTTTAAAATAAAACTACCTATTCTTTGGGAGCAAAACCTGCTACCCCAAAATGTCTCTTGGGCACACAGATTATTTTGAGCTGAAAACAACACCCAAAAGACTCAGGAAGAAATTTTGACAGTCCTTCTAGCTGCCTAAAGAATGCAGCTAGAGTTGTTCCAGGAAGGGAGCTATCATCAAAGAAAACTATTGTATGAACTAGATGTGTAGACTGGGAGAAACCTAGCAAAATCTGTTTGTTAAAATTCTCATTGTCTCCTATTGTCTCTGTATGGCAGAATAAACATTTGTTTACCAAGCATCTGCTTTTCCATCTCCTTGTGAATTGTCTTCCACCCCTCTGAGGTACCAAACCGATACCCCCAACGTCCTCTTTTGTCTTTAGTTGAAGAGGGCATTTAAGGTAAGGGCTTCAGCCATTTTGGTGAGTCACTCATTTTTTTCTGAGTCTCTCCCATTGTACATTACTATTTTTTTTTCTCCTGTTGATCTTTCTCACATCAATTTAATTCTTAGACCACCCTGAAGAATCAAGATGGGTAGAGGGAAATTTCTTCCTCCTCAACATGAACAAATTCAGGATATTTCACTTCTAAAATAAAGAATCCTTACCTAACAAAAGTTAAATCAATCTTCAGATTATAATATGGAATCAAACTCTGCCTGAAAACAATTTAAAAGCAAGGTAAATTTATTTCCTATAACCTTGTGGCACATGTTTATTAACATTATTTTGTAGCTTTAGCTCCATTCATTTGCATTAGAGAATTATAAGAGTCTAAACCCTTCAATCAGCCCTTTGACTTAGTTAAAGCCCTGAAAGCAATTTCCTCAGGTTAAGCAATCTGTGTGACAGATTTGAACTTAACCCTTTTCCCCTTTAACACCTGTGGCTTGTCTTCTTCAGTACTTAAGTCACTTGAAAGAGTGATAAAGGAGGTCAGGTTATGCAATCTCAATTGCCAAGTGCATATTAATGGACAAAATTCAAACTGAATATTAATACAAGTAACATATTTTGTTTTGTGGTCTCTTAAATTTAGTAAAAAAATTTAAATAGCGATGAGCAACTTTGCCTATTCACGTTATTTATGCATAAAGAAAAACTGAGCTGGGTAAACGGTAAATGCACCTCATGGAGAATTTTACTATTAGTAGTAAAAAGAGCTCTTGGGTTGAATATTCTGTTTCTAAACAATCATAGTTAGAAATCAAAAAGAAAAAAGAAGTCATTTCTAAAATGTTTTCCTGGGTTGTCTTTTTTTCTTTCTGTAGACGTCTGGTTTGATCGCTCATCTATTAGGTATTTCAATTTAACTTTTTCAGTTTGTTTTCAGTTGGCATGATCTTTAAAAAAAAAAAAGTATTATAGAATCAGAGCGCATCCGTAATCAAGAGGAGTTTTGGTAGGGGGATACGGAGGCTGGGAAAGCTACCCAGAAAACCAAGATTTCTCACCGACCTGCGCGCCAGAAGAGCATCCCTGGCCTCAGCAGGAAAACCCAGCAAGGGCTCCAGGCAGCGCCTCCTCCGTTGTCTCTCGCTTCCCCCGGTGACTAGAGAAGGGGTCACCAGACCCGCGCCAGGCTGCGATTGGACGCGCCGTCGTCAGGCACCCTCCAGAAACACAAACGCTTCTGCAAGTGAAGGGCTTTAGGTTTTTTACGTCTCCCCCCGCTCCCCTCCGCTCTCCATGCCAGGTCTCTCTGGCTTGCTTGGGCTCGTTCGCGCGGCGTGAGAGTTAGCAAAAACCTCGCTGCCGCCTCCGCCTGGCTCTCATTCCCGCCCCAGCCTGTCCACCTTTTCTGGAGCCCTCTGCTCCCGTCATGGGGCCAACTTGGGGCTCCTAAGAGTTGTCGCCTCTTAGCTGCGCGCTCTTGGGCCCAAGTCTCCGAGGGCGGGATATGGCTTAGGGCGCTAGAAGGGTCAGCACAGAGGTAACTGGAAGGGGAACGAACGGCTATCTGGGAGAAACGAGGCCAAACGATGAGTTTCCATAAGGAGGACGGAGTGAGCAGCCTGTGCCAAAAGGCGCTGCACATCGTCACGGAGCTGTGCTTCGCGGGCCAGGTGGAGTGGGAGAAATGCTCGAGTATCTTCCCCCCTGACGGGGGCAGCCAAGGCGGAAGTAACACAGGTAATTGGGGAGGGCTCCGCTCGCGACCTCGCAATCCTTGGGGACTCTGCGCTCTCGGCTCTAAGCTCCTGGGTCCTGCGCCTTCCGCGCGGCGCGGGGGCTTCTTTAGGACGCCTAGCCTTCCTATCTTGCCTCTCTCTCTCCTTTGGTTAGCTCCTGGCGACTTCCAGTGTGGACTGTTCGGATTTGTCTTCTTGCCTCCATCTGTCTGGCTTTTTCCACTTCTCTGGTCCGCTTCGAACCCGCTGCCGCCGTTTCTCGCTCCAAGTCTCCTGTATACTCTTTCTCTGAGCTCTCCAACGCCTCCCATCTCGCTCCCAGAGAGGAGAGGCGAGCGCGGGCAGCGGCGTTCAGACCGTTAGCTGAGCGCTGCCCGCGGGGGCCATTTGCCACTGGGACTCTGGCTGCCCTCGCTTTAGTCCCGCAGGTGGCGGGTTGAGGCTGGGGAAGGGGTCAGGCCGAAGAATACGTACTTAAATGCAAAAAAAACCTCCTTGGAAATGGGGCTGCGTTGGTCCCCGAGAACAGAAAGGAGCCCAGTAGGGGTAACCCGCAACCAATGCCATGTTTGTATTTGACAGTGTGCAAAACCCTTTAATACATATGACATTTTAGGGCTTCTTTACAACGTTGAGCCAACAGCGGGGATGATCAACCCCATATTTCGAGGCAACAAGTAAGGCTTAGAGGACAGACAGATTTAAGTGGAAGAAGGAAAGGTTTATAAATCCTTTCTACACAGGCGCTCATACAGCCCTTAAAACAGGCATCCTCTCTGCCCCGTCAACAAACTTGGGGGAAAAAAACGGGGTGGGATGGAGGAAGCACACGGACCTTTAGAAATATGAAGGTAGAAAGAAGTCTCAGGTAACAGATTTTTTTTTTGCTAAAGGGATGTGGAGCATAACAGAGCCACTCAGGGGTGATGCTTGAGGGGAAAAGATTTGTAACCACCTGTGCTGTGATTAGTTTGTGTAGCCTATTGTGCCATTGATGGGGTCTAGCTGGATTCCTGGAGTTGCGGGGCGAGTAGTTTTAAGAGTGCTATGGGAGAGAGTCCACGTAGTTTCGGGAGATGAACACAGGCTTGGGGATTTTCGTTATCGGGCTGGAAGGTTGTCATGCCTTCTGTAGGGTTTGTTTCTTTCCTTTTACTAGCCTGTCATTTTAGTCTTCTGGCGGGACCTCGTGGGTTGAGGGTAGTCAGGGCAACAGATGAGAGCTGGACCTTAGCTCAGCGTGGAACGTTAACAGTGGAGAACCCTGTATGCTGGGAAGGAGACAGGGAAAGCACAGTTAGTGGGCTCCCCATCCACTACCACCAAAGACAAAGAGAGAAAGGATGGAGGTGGGGAACAAATGTGTTTTAACCTTTACAGTACCATTATTTAAGTGAAATATTTGTACTTTTAAAAATTCTCTGATCATGGCAACAGGAACCAAGAGAGGTTTCTGTCTGCCCTTGGCAGAACCTGAGGAGATGTTGCTACTTGAGTCCTGGAGAGGAATGATACCTAATTGCTACTGTACATATGCTGTAAACATAGACATTTTGTGAATTTTAATAAATACAGCAGAGTCTTTTCCATTTGTTCCTCAGGTGTTATATTCCTAGGAGTGTGTGAAATTCAACTACTAGTTGAAGGCACTGGCTGAATATTGCATATATGCTTGTCTTGTGTATAGTTGCTCAGCATGAGGTAAACACTCAAAATAATTTGAACTTAAAGTCTTCTGTGGTAATTGGATAAGCTGCTCTGAAATGTCTGATGATACACATGCTAAAGAAGAGATGGAAGTGCAGTGAAAGAAATGAGAGTATTTAAAAGATCTGAACTTTGGTCATTTAATAGTTGATGCAGTGGATAAAACTACTGATTTCCACTCCACCTCCAACCCCACCCCTTGTGATCATACAACACATAGTGGTTTTCTGGGCCTCAGATTGGCTGGTAATGAGGAAAATCTGAAGACTGGAAGCCAAATACTAGCTTTTAAATCTTTTTAAATACATAATTATGGCCTTCATGCGGGCTTTCCAGGTGACTCAGTGGGTAAAGAACCTGCCTGCAGTGAAAGAGATGCTGGAGACATGGGTTCGATTCCTGGGTCAGGAAGATCCCCTGGAGGAGGGCACAGCAACCCACTCCAGTATTTTTGCCATGGAGAATCCCATGGACAGAGGAGCCTGGTGGGCTGCAGTCCTTAGGTCTCAAAGAGTCGGACATAACTGAAGCAACCTAGCTCAGCACAGCTTAAGGTAAAACACAACATATGAATTTTAGAAAGGATTTTGAACTTGTTCTAAGCATTATAGGAAGAAATTGTAATCCTAATTCTTTTCGGATTTGTGCCTGGGAACAAAAGTGGAGCAAAACAAAGTCTCAAACAATTACATGGGTATTTTTCTGCCCTTATGGGAAAATATGTACTGTTTACATTGGGTATTCAATTTAATATATGAATATTTATTGAATGGTTACCACTAAAAAAGACATCCTACTAGGTTGTGTATGAGATATAAAGATACAGAAGCTTGTTTTAAAATCCATTTGTAAATCCATGCAACAATTAAAGGTAAAATAATCTGCAAATAAGCTCCTAATACTAATAGATATCTATGAAATGGATCAAAGATTAATTATCAGATCTTTAGCTATATTAATTAGCTACTCAGCCTCACCTTGTTCTTTATAGTAGATTTTCTTATGCACTTGTTCTAGTAGGTGATTCTCTACTCACTGTTTGTTTAATGAGAAACACATTATGGTAAGAGTATATGGACATTGAATAGAATGGTGTTTTTTTACTTTCAGCACTGCCCAGATGGTGCCAGTTATTCTAAGGTTGCAATGACAATTGCAAGCTTCCAGATTGTGTGTGTTTTTAGATTCTTTCATGCAGGGGTGGGAGAGAGAAGTTCAGGTACAGGGCTCTCTTGGTTTCCTTGGGAGATTGAATCCAGGAGGCCCCACAGATACCATGATTTATGATGCTCAAGTTCCTTACATAAACTGCTGTAGTATTAAAAAAAAAAATGCTGCAGTATTTGCTACAGCGCTTCCTCCCATATACTTTAAATAATCACTAGATTACTTATAATACCTAAATCATCAAGAGGTATTTCTAATACCTCTTTATCAAGAAGATGAAGAAGTATTCATACCTTCATCGAGGTATTATAAGTACCTCTTGATGAAGGTGAAAGAGGAGAGTGAAAAAGCTGGCTTAAAATTCAACATTCAAAAAACTAAGATCATGGCATCTGGTCCCATCAGTTCATGGCATGAAAAAATGAAAGTCGCTCAGTCGTGTCTGACTGTTTGGCCATAATTATGTATTTAAAAAGATTTAAAAGCTAGTATTTGGCTTCCAGTCTTCAGATTTTCCTCATTACAGCCTGTGGAATTCTCCAGGCCAGAATACTGGAGTGGGTAGCCCTTCCCTTCTCCAGGGGATCTTCTCAACCCAGGGATCAAACCCAGGTCTCCCGCATTGCAGACAGATTCTTTACCAGCTAAGCCACAAGGGAAGCCCAAGAATCCTGGAGAGGGTAGCCTATCCCTTCTTCAGCAGACCTTCTCAACCCAGGGATCAAACTGGAGCCACAAGGGAAGCTCAAGAATTCTGGAGTGGGTAGCCTATCCCTTCTTCAGCAAATCTTCCCAACCCAGGGATTGAACTGGGGTGTCCTGCATTGCAGGCAGATTCTTTACCAACTGAGCTGTCAGGGAAGCCGTCACGTATAGATGTGAGAGTTGGACCATAAAGAAGGCTTATGGCTGAAGAATTGGTGCTTTTAAACTGTGGTGTTGGAGAAGACTCTTGAGAGTCCTTTGGGCTGCAAGGAGAACAAATCAATCTATCCTAAAGGGAATCAATCCTGAATATTCTTTGGAAGGATTAATGCTGAAGCTGAAGCTCCAATACTTTGGCCACCTGATGCAAAGAGCTGACTCATTGGAAAAGACCCTGATGCTGGGAAAGATAGAAGACAGGAGGAGAAGAGAACAACAGAGGACGAGATGGTTGGATAGCATCACCGACTCAATGGACCTGAGTTTGAGCAAGCTCTGGGAGATGGTAAAGGAAGCCTGGGGTGTGCAGTCCATGGGGTCACAAAGAATGAGACAGGACTGAGTGACTGAACAACAACAACCTAAATCAAGGTAAATGATATGTCATTCATTCGTTTGGTGCTCAGCCATGTCTGATGCTTTACGATCCCATGGACTGTAGCCCTCCAGGCTCCTCTGTCCATAGGTTTTCTCAGGCAAAATTACTGAAGTGGGTTACCATTCCCTTCTCCAGAGGATCTTCCTGACTCAGAGATCGAAGCTGGGTCTCCAGCGTTGCAGGCAGATTTTCTTCCATTTGAGCCACCAAGGAAGACCCATATAAAGGCAATGTAGATAGTTGCCTGTTTGACAATCCAAATTTTGGTTTTTTTAAACTTCCTGAATTTTGTAAAATACTTTCAACCTGTGGCTGGTTGATTATGTGGATATGAAACATGGATACAGAAGGCTGATTGTAAGCCTAAAGTTACTCTACCTTAAAGAAGTCATGAATCACATATAGAAATAAAATATTCTACTGTTTTTTTTTAATACCAATAAAGAATAGGCTTCACTATTCTCTTTGCCATTTACTTCTATAGCAGTAGCAGAAGCGGCGATAATGTTATTGACTTGAGAATCAAGTAGTCAAGTTGACAAATTCTATATTTTAGTAAACTTTACAGTAACTTTAACTGAAGATGGCAATACTGGTTAAATTACTCTTTTTTTTTTATAAATTTATTTATTTTAGTTGGGGGCCAATTACTTTACAATATTGTAATAGTCCTTGCCATACATTGACATGAATCAGCCATGGGTTCACATGTGTTCCCCCTCCTGGACCCCCCACCCACCTCCCTCCCCATCCCATCCCTCCGGGTCATCCCATTGCCCCGGCCCTGAGCCCTTGTCTCATGCATCGAACATGGAATGGTGTTCTGTTTCACATATGATAATATACATGTTTCAATGCTATTCTCCCAGAACGTCCCACCCTCACCTTCTCCCTCAGAGTCCATAAAATTGCTCTTTTGACAAAGTTTTTTTCAGAGACATTATTGATGTCAACGTTACTAGTACATTAGAAAGTTCATTGTGTGCAGCTTTTTAGAAAATCAGATTTTTGCAGTCTTTTTACCACTGATTCTCCCCCTCCAAAATAGACAGGTCACCCACTAAATTCATTAGCATAAAATATAACTTAATACTCTAATACTTAGGGAAAATACAAAACAGTATATTGGCCTATTGCCTTAAATGTAATTTTTAATATATGCTGTGACTGAATATACATAATAGTCTTTGAACTGGATTTGAGTTCATTTCTGGTCTTTAATTTCTTCTCCATATCCAAATGCTTGTGAGATTTTAGGAAATTTCATTACTTGAGAAGCAGACCTCATAAACGCAGCTAATCAAACCCCCTTAAACTCATAGTCACATCACAACTGTGCAGACCTAACCATAATTAAAAAATTTTAAATAAACATTTAATTGCTCAATGTTTTAAATTTTCATTTTATACTTTTAATTTAGTACTAAAATTCTAGAATAAAAATGTAAACAAATTCTTCTAAGTTCATGTATGTGTTCTTCATTTTCTTAAGATGTGGGAACAAGTAGGTATTTATATGGCAAACACTTTCGTTGAAGTTATTTGACTAATAAAAACAGAGATGGCTAAGTAAAAAATTTAAAATAACAGAATTTCCTCTGAGAATAAGGCATTTTAAGTCTGTCATAATTGTTTAAAATGAGTAAAAGGACTTTATAGGTTTTCTCTACAGATAGAAAGCAAATGATTACCCAATTAATTTAATTATTTTGTATCACTAGTAGTAATGAGTTTTACACATTCTAATGACTGTATAAAGAATTACAGTTTAGAAACATATAGTAGGCATGTTAGGATTAGTAGAAATCCTTGAGAGTTGTAGGTTTCAAAAAGTAACTGAACCACAGTGAATTCAGACCTGTAGGCACACTTGAAGAAGGATGCACCAGAGGGTTTTTTTCCTTCCCCATATTGATACTCCACTGAAGAATGGCCAGCTTCTACTATTTCTAGTTTCATATTTACATGATCTTCAGTACATATTGTGCTTGGTCTCAGTTGCTTCTAGGCAAAGGGATGACTACCTTGTCTTCAAGGGTCAAGCAGGTATCAGCAAACATCCAGCACTCTTCACTGTGAGATATCAATATTTCGGCAATATTGGCATGATTTATTTTTTGCCTTAAACTTTTTTCCACTTTGAGACAAATTAAGATCTGTGTTTCCTCTCTATATGAGCTGTGAATTTCTGAAATCTGATTCTTTCGAGAGCAATTTAATATATAGAGTATATAGCTGTCCATTTCATCCAAATCAGATTTTCTTTAAAGCTTAATCATCATTGTAATCTTGTTTTATGGGGGAAAATTGTCACTATTGGGAATATGTCTACATTCATTTACAAATTGTACAAAAAAGTGTCAGAAAATGAACATTATCATAAATGTTTAATGGACTTTCCAATGTCAATTTCAATAATCTATATTTTGAAAATATTATTATGTTTTTCCTGATCTACCTTTTATTCTGTTAATGACATTAATTCAATAGGCTGTAAACACTTTGGGAGCAGTGGCTTGTTTATTGTTTTGTCCTCACTGCCAAAAAAAAACCAAACTGTGGCTTGTTAAGAGTTTCAATAAATATTTATTGGATACCGAGAGAATGAATAATTGGATTAATGAATTTATCCTCGAGAAGCCTCAATATCCTTAACTATATAAGAGTGGGTGCTATTTAATCATCTCCCAATCCCTTCTGAAACTCAGTTCAGTTCAGTCACTCAGTCGTGTCTGGCTCTTTGTGACCCTGTGGACTGCAGCATGCCAGGCTTCTCTATCCATCACCAAATCCTGGAGCTTGCTCAAGCTCACGTCCATCCAGTTGGTGATGCCATCCAACCATCTCATCCTCTGTTGTCTCCTTCTCCTCCCACCTTCAAACTTTCCCAGCATCAGGGTCTTTTGCAGTGAGTCAGTTCTTTGTATCAGGTGGCCAAAGTATTGGAGCTTCAGCTTCAGCATCAGTCCTTCCAATGAATATTCAGGACTGATTTCCTTTAGGATTAACTGGTTTGCTGTTCTTGCAGTCCAAGGGATTCTCAAGAGTCTGTTCCAACAGCGCAGTTCAAAAGCATCAATTCTTTGGTGCTCAGCTTTCTTTATGGTCCAACTCTTACATCCATACATGACTACTGGAAAAACCAAACCATAGTTTTGATTATAGGGGCCTTTGTTGGCAGAGTAATGTCTCTGCTTTTTAATACTCTGTCTAGGTTTGTCATAGTGTTTCTTCCAAGGAGCAAGTGTCTCTTAATTTCATGGCTGCAGTCACCATCTGCAGTGATTTTGAAGCCCCCCAAAATAAAGTTTCTCACTGTTTCCATTGTTTCCCCATCTATTTGCCATGAAGTGATGGGACCGGATGCCATGATCTTAGTTTTTTGAATGTTGAGTTTTAAGCCAGCTTTTTCACTCTCCTCTTTCACCTTCATCAAGAGGTTCTTTAGTTCCTCTTTGCTTTCTGCCATAAGGGTGGTGTCATCAGCATATCTGAGGTTATCGGTATTTCTCCTAGCAGTCTTGATTCCAGCTTCTGCTTCATCCAGCCTGGCATTTTGCATGATGTACTTTGTATATAAGTCATTTTTGAACTTCAATTTCGAACTTCTGAAACTAAGTTATATATATTTGTATCTTTGTGTCTATGGTGTCCAATACAGTATCCTATGTAGATAATATACCACTTATTTAGTTTTATGATAATGGCAAAAATTGGAGCACTTAGGCATTTAAAAGCTAGAATATGATAAGCAACATACTCAAAAGTAACTGAACTTTGGATGTCCATTCACTTCCTGAGTGTATTCAGGTAGAACTATGACTCCATGGCTCAACTTATGTGTTACATAATAAATATATTGAATTTATTAAAGTTCTAGAAAAGTGGGAATATCTGTTTAATATACCCATTCACCATAGTAAAAGGAAAGCCTGTTCATTTGCTTATGTAAAAAGTAGCATGGGAAAAATAATCATATTATTATTCAAACTGCTGTTAGTCATTCCAGTAAGAACTAGAAATCATCATTTTGCAGTTGTGAAAACTAAGGCAGGAAAAGTTAGCAACTTCCCCTCAATCACAACTAATTAATGATGTGACTGGGATAACAACGCTGGGCTCTTTAGATCCTGTCCTAGGCTCAACAAAAAGTAGGCATAAAAAGAGATCCTGGGGCCATCCATGGTGCTAAAGGACACTGGAGCAACATCAATTTCCTTTGTTGGTGTAATACCCAATGCTGTTCAAGTTTAGAAACAGAATTCCTGAAGAGAGCTTCTAAATAGAGTTATTTTCTTTTTCCTCACAATGTTAAATATCCTAGTGACCACTGAAGCTCTAAGAGCTGACATTAATATAGCTTAGGTAGACTGTCAGAAAGTAAAACTATATATATATATACATATATATATATATATGTATGTATATATATATATAAATTCTTTCCTGGAATTGTGCTGTGATGGCCTAAGAGCTAAAACTTAAAATCATCTAGAGGGAGCGATGAGGGGAAAAGGAACTGATATTAACTTTTTTCCATTCAGATGGGTCCCAAAGTGTTATGATCTAGTGTTAAATATTCTGTTATTGAATAGAGAACATGATAGCTTTTAAAACTTGTAAGTCAGTTTGTCTGTACTGCAAGATTATTTTAATTAAACAATGAAGACTATTGTTTTCTCTTCAGTATCCATTGTTCCTTTAGTTGTGTTTAATTCAGTTCATTTCAGTTCAGTCACTCAGTCGTGTCCAACTCTTTGCGACCCCATAAATTGCAGCACGCCAGGCCTCTCTGTCCATCACCAACTCCCGGAGTCTACCCAAACCCATGTCCATTAGTCACACATTTATAGGTATAATGAACAAAACAATATTAAGTGATTTATTATCATTTTGAATATATTATAATATGAGTTGTTAATATATGTGAGAGGTAGTTTTAGCATTATGCTTTTTTTTCGACAAATATTTACTGAGGTCTTACTATGTGAAAGCCACTGTGCCAAACATTAAAATGTACTGGTACCATTAAATGTTGTGCATAGTTTTTCAAGTTAACATACATGTAGAGTTAATATATAATAATAGATTATAAATTATTTACTCAATTATGATTATATGTAAAGATTTAAAAGTAAATTTGGCTAATTTAATGATATTTGATACCATGCTTGATACTGTCAGGCAGGCTTATTTCTCTCCCTTGACTTTTGTCTCCTCATAACAAAGATTTGGAATGACAGACTAATTACAACTCAAGCAGGCAGGATTTCTCAGCCCCTGTCTCTTCATAGTAAGCATTCAAAACAATGGTAAGGTTACAGCTCAGTTACAGCTCAAGCAGAGAGGTCTTTTATTAAACAGACAAGGGATAGTACACTCCTGAGATGTACACTCCAACCCTGAAGTAGTGGCCACAATCCCTCTTGGCTTTCCTTTTTTATATTCGCTGTCTCCTCCTCTTGGTTCTACTCGGTACAAAATGTGAATAGGCCAATCAGGGAAGGAGGGGTATCTGCTCACATGCATAATAGGGCTTTTATATATTCATCTAGATGGGTGCAGACTGAGAGTTTTGATAGACAGTTGCAAGTTATGTAACAGCAGGCTCTATTGTGCGTGTCTTTCCCATAATTCAGTCTGTTATAATCAGATATATGTATCTATAGAATATTTATGAATGCCTAATGGACTCCTAGGGGCCTAAGGTCACTTGAGGAAGTCCCTGTGGTTAGTTTGTATCCATTGTGTGCCTAGAGTACCTGTGCAGGAGTTGGAAACGTTTCTGGTGTTATTTTTGTAGCATATCCGTGAGCTCTCCTGGGCCTGTCTGGAATGGGATTTAGAGATCAGCTTGCATCCTTTTCAGTTAGTCCACCCCTTGTTGCTCATGCCTAACTTCCTAACTAACAATACCATTTTACTGAATTTAGGATGCTGTTGATTATAAGGCACACCATTATTTTGTATTATACCAGAAAAACAAAAAAGAAGACTACAAAAATTAAATTATGACTTGGTGCTTTTTCATCACATAGAATTTTTAGTTTACATTTATGGAAGAATTTCTTTTAGAACAGACATAAATTTTAAAAACCATATATCACTCTTGTACAAGCATAAAAAAGGGAAACAAAACAACAACAACAAAAAGGAAAACATAAAAGACAAATAGGTTAAAATAATTTAAAATGTAAAGTACTGAGTCTGATTCTTCTGAATGGTGATACTTTCAGTTCAGTTCAGTTCAGTCACTCAGCCATGTCCGACTCTTTGCGACCCCAAGAACCGCAGCACGCCAGGCCTCCCTGTCCATCACCAACTTCCAGAGTCCACCCAGACCCATATCCATTGAGTCAGTGATGCCATCCAACCATCTCATCCTCTATCGTCTCCTTCTTCTCCTGCCCTCAATCTTTCCCAGCATCAGGGTCTTTTCCAATGAGTGAGCTCTTCACATCAGGTGGCCAAACTATTGGATTGGAGTTTCGGCTTCGACATCAGTTCTTTCAATGAACACCCAGGACTGATCTCCCTTAGGATGGACTGATTGGATCTCCTTGCAGTCCAGAAGATTCTCAAGAGTCTTCTCTAACACCACAGTTCAAAAGCAACAATTCTTCGGCGCTCAGCTTTCTTTATAGTCCAACTCTCACATCCATACATGACTACTGGAAAAACCATAGCTTTGACTAGATGGACCTTTGTTGGCAAAGTAATGTCTCTGCTTTTGAATATGCTGTCTAGGTTGGTCATAACTTTCCTTCCAAAGAGTAAGTGTCTTTTAATTTCATGGCTGCAATTACCATCTGCAGTGATTTTGGAGCCCAGAAAATTAAAGTCAGCCACTGTTCCCCCATCTGTTTGCCATGAAGTGATGGGACCGGATGCCATGATCTTAGTTTTCTGAATGTTGAGCTTTAAGCCAATTTTTTCACTCTCCTCTTTCACTTTCATCAAAAGGCTCTTTAGTTCTTCACTTTCTGCCATAAGGGTGGTGTCATCTGCATATCTGACGTTATTGATATTTCTCCCAGCAATCTTGATTACAGCTTTTGCTTCCTCCAGCCCAGCATTTCTCATGATGTACTCTGCATATAAGTTAAATAAATAGGATGACAGCCTTGCCATACTGCTTTTCCTATTTGGAACCAGTCTGTTGTTCCATGTCTTGTTCTAACTGTTGCTTTCTGATCTGCATACAGATTTCTCAAGAGGCAGGTCAGGTGGTCTGGTTTTCCCATCTCTTTAAGAATTTTCCACAGTTTATTGTGATTTACACAGTCAAAGGCTTTGGTATAGTCAATAAAGCAGAAATAGATGTTTTTCTGGAACTCTCTTGCCTTTTTGATGATCCAGCGGATGTTGAATCTTTCATTTATCCACTCATTATTGGACTCTATGACATCAAAAATACTGTCAAGAGTAGTGATGATCCATTTTTTTCCTTAAAGGAATTCATTGTTGTGCTAAGTTGCTTCAGTCGTGTCTCTTTGTGTTCCCATGAAGTGTAGCATGCCAGGCCCCTCTGCCTATGGGATTCTCCAGGCAAGAAAACTAGAGTGGGTTGCCATGCCCTTCTTCAGGGAATCTTCCTGACCCAGGGATTGAAGCTGTGTCTCTTGTCTCCTGCATTGACAGGCAGGTTTTTTACCACTAGCACCGCCTGGAAAGCCCCAGAGGAATTCAAAAGAGATATAAATACTAGTGTAGCTGTGCTCTAAAGCTAGCTGTACAGTTATGTTGAATCTGACAGTGCTGCCAAACTCATTTGACCCAGCAAAAGTTTGGCTTATGAAGGTTATGTGTGTGTTTTGCTATTTTCTCAACACTTTCTTCCAAGCCATTTAGACTCATTCTTTGACTTCTGATGCTGATGCATTTGCTTTAGCATAAACACAGAGAAAACTATGACACACTTACTTAATGGCTACTAGTACTTGTAACAGGTCATTGTTACTGATACATTCTGATTTCAAAAACTGAAATGTCTGAAAATATGCATTTTATAATCAATTAAATATGGTAATGATATAAAGTTTCTATCATATACTGAAATTCAAGAGAAAGGCAAAAGTCAATAACAACTAAAATGGAAATTTTAAGAGGCATTATTGCAACAGTAATAGGTTGGTTGATTATGTATTGGATTTATGGTTGAGGAAGAGACTGATAGTTGTTTCCTAGTATTCATTTCCCCCTTCTATTTCATAGCGTTAGAATCCTTTTAGTTTGGTGTGTGGCAGCATAATTTTTTTAAAAAAACTTTTAAAAAGATAACTTTTTTCAGCATACCTAATAGGTTGGTACAATCGCATGACTAAGTTATGATTGTCTGAATATTAGCAACAGTGATGTGCACTACTTCTAGATTTTTCCCTAAAAGTGAAAGGACATACCATTACCTTCCTTTCTCCCTTGTTATTTTTCATCCAGCTGCCTGGAATGTAGGCATGTAAGCTTGCCATCTTGGACATTAAGGAGGAGGCAAAAACCTTTGAATAGAAAAGCAAAAACATGGAAGAAACCAGGATTCCAGACACCTTAAGCTGATGTGTTTACTCGGACTTGCTTATACTGGACCAATTAATTAAATGAGAGAGAAATAAACTTCTATTTTGTTTGTTACTATTAATTTGGTCCCTCGTTGTAGAAATCAGAATTATGTGGCATTATAATAATAATACCATATTGTTGTTGCTTAGTCACTAAGTCTTGTCCAACTCTTTGCAACCCCATGAACAGCAGCACACCAGACTTACCTGTCCTTCAGTATATACCTGACTTTGCCCAAACTCATGTCCATTGAGTCAGTGATGCCATATAACCATCTCATCCTCTTTCACCCCCTTCTCATCTTGCCCTCAACCTTTCCCAGCAGCAGGGTCTTTTCCAATGAGTCAGTTCTTAACATCAGGTGGCCAAAGTATTGGAGCTTCAGCTTCAGCATCAGCCCTTCCAATGAATATTTAGGACTGATTTCCTTTAGGATTGACTGGTTTGCTCTCCTTGCAATCCAAGGGACTCTCAAGAGTCTTCTCCAGCACAGTTTGAAAGCATCAGTTCTTGAGCACTCAGCCTTCTTTGTGGTCCAACTGTCACATCCATACATGACTACTGGAAAAACCATAGCTTTGTCTACATGGACAATGAGGACAACCAAAGAAACAAAAGATTTACAATATACAAGAAATTATAATTTCTGATTAATTGAGAAGTTACTTATTTGTACATTTTGAGAAATTAAGGAACTAGAATTTTTAAATTTAGAAAAGTGGTACAGTAGTAATTGGAATTGAGAGAATAGCAATTGGTGTACGATTTTCTGCATCATTGTAGCCATCTGCATGGATAATACATACTTAGTCCTAACAGTATTTACAATTTATAGTAATTAAGACCATGCAAATGTTAGAAATCAGCAAAATTCTGGTTTATTAAAAGCTTATGAGGAATTAGCATGTTTTTGCTAATTATGTTTTCTGATGAGAGTGTTTTTTTTTTTTTCAGAATTCTCTGACTTTATTTTGAGATATTAAGGCATGATAAAAGAGTAAGATCTTTATAGCTACATATGAATCAGAGATGAAGAGTCAGCCAGCCAGACAGATAAATAAGTAGACACATCATGGTAGAAGCAATAGTTATGCATATGTATGTAATAAAATCAGGGTTTGTGCAATATTAAACCTGATTATCTTTGAGCCTAATTTAATTTTTGAAATTTCATTAACTTGAATTCTTACCAAGATATAATTGGATGAATGGTATATAATGGATTATTTTTAATTATCCAGAGACATTGAAATTTTGAGCTAGAGAGAGCCTACTCATCAAGTTTATTCATTATATAATGGGTAACTTCAAAGTCTGTGTGGGGAAGGAAAACCATTCATATTCATCTCCCTCCAGTGATCTCGTCTCCACCTTACTTCATTTCTTTCATGATCATGACCAAACACTTGTCATTATGTTAAAAGTACTATTTTAGAATTATAAATCCAAATAGTCCAAGCACCAACCAAAAGCTCCTATGCTTTCTTCTTTTGCATTTGGAAACTCCATTCAATTTTCTACCCTAAGTGAATTCCCTGTCAATAAATATTGCATCATGCTTATGATACATCATTTAATCATTGCAATCACTTTTTTTCTTTGAGGTTTATTACATTCTTCTGGGAGGATAGAAGGTGCTCATTCATGGATAAATTCATCTGCTTCTCTATTCCTACACCAAAGAACCTGAATATTTAGAAGATTTTAAAACCAGGCAGGCTAGTATCACTCTTAGTCTTCAGTTGCAAAAGAACCCTCAATTCTGACCAGGTGTCCTATGTTTTTCCATTCAATTTTCTCCTATTCTCTAAAGTTCATATATCAAATTTTCCCCACTGTATTTAAATATTCCAAATTATTTCCCAATATTTCAAAATAACTGGCAGTTGACTCTAACTCTTGTTTGGAGAGAAAATTATAAACAAGAATTCTCTTGAATTCCTGCCTATACCTATAAAATTTGATTTCAGAACTATCCTCTTTTTCTTGAAAAGGAAGAAGTGATCGAGTTCTTTCATCTTTGCTTCATATTCCATCCATTGTCACCTTTTATGAAACTTTATTGTTAATTATTCACTCTGGTTGATTTTTTTTCTCTCCTTATCTAGTAATACTTTCCCATAAATTATAAACCATGCTAAAATATTGCACATTTTAATTAAAAACATCAATGCCATGAGTGATTCTTTCCTCCTTCCCTAAATACAATATCTTGAAAGAACTATCTATACTCACAGAATTCACATTCTCACTCTCATTCATTCATTAAACTACATTCATCTGGTTAACACAGTCTCTGCTGCACTAGTCTCATTGAATTCACTGCAGACTTACTTGTTTAAGTTAATGTTTACTTATCTACCTTAGTTTTGATTGAACTTATTTTAACTTCTTATACTACTTATCACTTTATAAATACTCTCCAAACTTCTATGAAAACACCTTGACCCCATTTTTTTCATGTCTTCTGCTCTTTCTCAGTCTTATATGCAGGCTCTTTGTTCTTTAAATTTCTCTTTCTTTCTTCAATTATTGATGTCTTCAGGGTTCTGTTGAGGAGTTTTTACCTTCTTTGTCATGGATTCAGACTCTTCTGTTTAAAGAAGTCCTTCAATTTTATCTTCAGTTGCAGTCATATATGACCAACAGCTTACTCAAAATTTCTACTTGCATGTTGAGTATTATTATTAATATATAGTCTAAACCCAACATAGCTGAAGTCATGGTCTGCCTTACTTCATCATCCTGTTTGTCTCCCAGTGAATCACATTCTTGTTCTTCAATCTTCACACTCCTCACTAGCCCCTTGCCTTGCCAAATACCTCTAAATGTGCTCTTTTTTCCCATTCTAGCCACCCTTGTTCAGAACCACTATCATCTCTCATGTGGATGACTACTATAATCTGTAACTTTTTTTTCTCTTCTCATCTGCTCTCCACTTTTATTTTCTCCCCAGCCAGAGTGTTATTTATGAAATGCATATTTAACCATTTCATACCTTGACATAAAAATGCTTCTGGGACTACATATTTCAATTTGAACTAAGTCCAAACTCATAACATCCTTTATGTCATAGTTAAATGTTGAAAAACAATCATTAAAAAAAACATTTTAAACATTTTGATGACTTTACAAATTCTCAAAAATCTTCCCTTAATCTTTTTTAAACTTCCTTAATCTTTTGATAGTCAGAGTCTTTATCTTGTTTAACAAATTTTGTTGAAAAAAATGTCATAAAGACCTAAGAATTAAACTCTTGGTTTTGTTTTTTAAATACTCTTATTTGTCATAATTGCAATAATAAGCAATGTAAAAATATATAATGCAATAAGCTTGTGTTTATAATTTTAGTTTTAGTTTTCTCAAAGAAGTTCTAATTAATGAAACTTCTTTCACTTTTTCTTGTTGTGGGAAAAGCCCTTTCCCCTCGTTTTGCATTTCTGGATGGAAGAAGCTACAAGATAAGATAATCATGGAATCTTAGCTTACCCTATCCCTAAGACATGACTTACCTGTTTCCCTCTTCATTGATGGATATTCTCTTTTCCTTCATGTAGTAAATTTTATAGGGTCAAGTACTCATGGAGAATACTTGTGGCTGTCCAACCAGGCTTCTGACTGTATCTGAAAGTCTAATTAATTCAAGGTAATATGTTAGCAAGTCCACTTTCTAATAGACCTAAGAAGAATTGATGCTTTTGAACTGTGGTGTTGGAGAAGACTCTTGAGAGTCCCTTGGATTGCAAGGAGATCAGTCCTGGGTGTTCACTGGAAGGACTGATGTTGAAGCTGAAACTCCAATAGTTTGGCTACCTGATGCAAAGAGCTGACTCATTTGAAAAGACCCTGATGCTGGGAAAGATTGAGGGCAGGAGGAGAAGGGGACGACAAATTAGATGATTGGATGGCATCACCGACTCAATGGACATGAGTTTGGGTAAACTCTGGGAATTGGTGATGGATAGAGAGGCCTGGCGTGCTGCAGTTCATGAGGTCAAAAAGAGTCAGACATGACTGAGCGACTGAACTAACTAACTAAACTTATACTCACTTTTATTATAATTGCTACCTGGTTGAACAGTTTCTCTGAGCACAACTGAGTAGGAAAATAGAATGTTATTTATTAGCTTCTTGAAAAAATAATTTTTACTTAGAAATTTTGGTCTCTAATATAAATGAATTCACTCCTTTTAGTACCAAATAGCATTGGAAGATGTTTCTCTTCTTATTAATCTGTGAATCACCATTCAATTCATATTCTTTCCATACCTATGCCTGCTTTCCCCTAGGTACTCTTGTTTAAAGAAAAAAAAATAGTTGAGAATAGTAACAACCCATTGTTGCTGTTACTATGTTGTTGTTACCCATAGTTTTTGCAAACTATGATGTTAAATAATTTACATACATTTCCTTATATAAAACTCACAGCATTCCTATGAAACAAAAATATAAATTCCTCAATTTTACTAAGATTCTTAAAAGTCTAAACAAGTTGCCCAAAGCCACACAGTGGTGGAGCTGACATTTGAACCGAGGTCAAAATGGTTTCACAGTATAATTATACTATTTTCCTAGTATAAGAATTTCTGCATATTCCTTTCATATCACTCAACTCTTAGTTATACAGCTGTCTTGAAGTACATAGGCATATCTTTTTAGATAATTCCCAAAATATGTTTTCAGTAGCTCCATAAATATTTTTTGACTGTGTGATAAATACTAAACACTAAAAAAGGTAAATAAAGGAAGCAAGTTTATTTTTAGGCTGGGAACACCTGGAGAAGCAAAATAAACACATATCCACAATCCCTTATTCACAATTATGAAACCTCCAAACCTCTAAAAACTGAAAATTATTTTGTAAATTGTCCAATTTGGCACCTACATCTTACCTAAATTTACATTAAGTTGCTTACAGTCTTCAGTGATCCAGTTCAGTGTGCCTAATTCATATATTTCATTACATGTTTATTAATGTGTTTGGTTACTAGATGCTATCCCTGATAATGTTTACCATAATACCTTTCTAATATCCAAAAGAAAATAATTTTTGAAACCATTGTGTCCCAAGCATTTAGGATAAAAATTATAGGCCAAAAAATTATTAATGTTACAATACTAGTGCTGTGGTGGTGAGTGTGCTTTAAAAGCTGTTAGGAACAGAGGAGACAGAAAGAGCTTCTGGGAAAGATACTACTGGATCTGGTTATTGAAGCATGAATACAAATTTGCCAGGCAGACAGATAGGAGAAAACAATGGAGCCACTTGAAACCGACTGAACAGAAATCGTGAGAGAGTAACATGTGGTCCAGAGGAGGAGAATAGACAAGAGAGTGGCAGATGAATGAAGTTGGGTCAATAGCAGGGGTCAAATCAAAGGATACTGTGGAATGCTATGCAAAGTTTAAATTTGACCCAGTTTGGCTAAAGTGACCTGGGAGGATGTTAGGCTAAAAGAGGTAGGACCACAGTTTATCTAAGTTGCATAATAATATAATATATAAATTAATAAAATAACTTTATTCCTGTTATCCTGGTATTACTGAGAGTATAGGCTGTCACTTTCAAAAGTGATTTGGTTTGGATGAAATATTATATGACCAAGAATTGTGAGAAGAATTGTGATATTGTGCATATATATTTAGTCTTTGTCCACAGTTCCTGGCTCACAGCTCACAAAAACCTTAGAATTTCTTTAGTGACAAGAGCCATAAAGGTGTCTTGTTAGGTTAATGACATGACTTTTGGATCCCAGCTAAGGTTGGGTGCTATCTTCCAGAAGATCAGCCATGTGATTAGAGGATTGGAACTTTAGTTCCACCCCTGCTGAACTTCTGGGAGGGGAGGAGGGCTGGAGGTTGAATCAGTTGGAGGTTGAACCAATGGCCAAATTTTTTTCTCAGCCATGCCAGTATCATGAAGCCTCTATAAAAACCCCAAAGGATGGGGTTTGAGAGCTTCTATGTTAAACATGCAGACATTTGAAAACAGTGTGCTCTGAGAGGGCATGGGAGCTTTCTCAATACTTTGCCCGATGAACTCTTCAATCTGGCTATTCCTGAGTTGTATCTTCTTTTAATAAACTGGTAAATAAACAAGTTTCCTGAGTTCTATAGGTTTCTCTGGCAAATTAATCAAACCTAAGGAGTAGGTGGTGGGAACCTCCTCCAATCTTTTGCCAGTTGGTCAGAATCCCACAGGTGACAACCTGTGTTTGCTACTGGCATCAGAAGGGACAGGGACAGTGTGTTGGGACTGAGCCCTTAACCTGTGGAATTTGGTGCCACTTCCAGGTAGGCAAACATCAGAATTGAGTTGAATTTTAAGAATACCCAGTTGGTATCCAGAGAATTGTTGGTTTGTGAATCACCCCTCCTCCCACACGGAGAAGGCAATGGCACCCCACTCCAGTACTCTTGCCTGGAAAATCCCATGGACAGAGGAGCCTGGTAGGCTGCAGTCCATGGGGTCACTAAGAGTCAGACACGACTGTGCGACTTCACTTTCACTTTTCACTTTCATGCATTGGAGAAGGAAATGGCAACACACTCCATTGTTTTTGCCTGGAGAATCCCAGGGATGGGGGAGCCTGGTGGGCTGCTGTCTATGAGGTCGCACAGAGTCATACACGACTGAAGCGACGTAGCAGCAGCAGCAGCAGCTTCTCCCCCACACACATTGAAATTGGGTAAAAGAACCTAAAAACAGGGGGTATTTTCAGTTATAGACTGAACTGTTTCTGTTCTTTCTCCTACCCCTCATTGTCCTGCAGTCTCCTTATATCTTGGCTTTGGCTCCAACTGAGTAGAACTTTGCCACTGAAGAAGTTAACAGGGTTAAAATATCCAGAAAAAATATATAAGTGGGGCTTAAAATATATGAAGATTATGAAGCAAATCATAGGCTTCCTTCATTTCAAAATTGTAGTTAGTAATCAGGAAGCATATTGATTTTATATTTTTTCTCTTTTACTCAAGTTATAGTGCTAAAAATAAACTACAAAATATAAAATATACTCACACATTCCTCACCAATGGAATATAAATGGAAAATATATTCAATGTAGCTTTAGCTTCAATTGAAAAGTGAAGGAAAAATTAGTGTCTGTATATCATAGCATGTTAAAATTAATTTTTATTCATATAATTAAGAAGCAATAAAAACTTAGAATTATTTCAGTTTCTGAATGGGTTTGCATCAGCAATAGATTGAGAATTAAACCAGAATCACTTTATCTCACTAATTACAGAAATATAAAATAAAACTACCAATCATTTCCCTATCAGGTTAATGAAAATAAAAGTAAAATAATATTTCTCTCAATTGTAGGAACTGGTAAACGTATATGATGTTTTTATTAGTGAGTCTGTGTTCTGTTTTGAAATATCTGTTGTTGTTGTTGTTCAGTCGTTAAGTCATGTCTGACTCTTCGAGAACCCATGAACTGAGGCACACCAGGCTTCTCTGTCCATCACTATCTCCCTAAGTGTGCTTAAACTCACGTCCACTGAGCCAGTGATGCCATCCAACCATCTCATCCTCCACCACCCCCTTCTCCTCTTGCCCTCAATTTTTCCCAGCATCCGGGTCTTTTCCAATGAGTCAGCTCAGGTGGACAAAGTATTGGAGCTTCAGCTTCAGCATCAGTCCTTCCAATAAATATTCAGGGTGGATTTCCTTTAGGGCTGACTGGTTTGATCTTCTTGCAGTCCAAGGGACTCTCAAGAGTCTTCTCCAACACCACAGATCTTAAGCATCAATTCTTCAGTAATCAGTCTTTATGGTCCAACACTCATGGTCCAACTCTTATGGTCCAGCTCATCCAAACATGACTGCAGGAAAAACCATAGCTTTGACTATACAGAATGTTGTCAGCAAAGTGATATCTCTGCTTTTTAATACACTGACTAGGTTGACATAGCTTTTCTTCCAAGGAGCAAGCGTCTTTTAATTTCATGGATGCAATCACCATCCACATTGATTTTGGAGCCCAAGAAAGTGAAATCTGATCCTGTTTCCACATTTCCCCCATCTATTTGCCATGAAGCGATAGGACCTAGTTTTTTGATGTTGAGTTTTAAGCCAGCTTTTTCACTATCCTCTTTCACCTTCATCAAGAGGTTCTTTAGTTCCTCTTCACTTTCTGCCATTAAAGTGGTATCATCTGCATGTCTGAGGTTGTTGATATTTCTCCCAAACATCTCAATTCCAGCTTGTGATTCATCTAGCCCAGCATTTTCCGTGATGTACTCTGAATATAAGTTAAATAAGAAATGTAACAATGTACAGCTTTGTTGTACTCCTTTCCCAATTTTGAACTGGTCAGTTTTTCCATACATGTGGGCTTCCCTGATGGCTCAGTATAAAGAATCTGCCTGCATTCAGGAGCCCCAGGAGATACAGATTCGATCACTGGGTTGGGAAGATCCCCTGCAGGAGGGCATGGCAACCTACTCCAATATTCTTGCCTGGAGAATCCCATGGGCAGAGGAGCCTGGCAGGCTACAGTCAATAGGGTTTCAAAGAGTCGGACACAACTGATGCGACATAGCATGCACAAATACATGGAGTTGTTCCATGTCCAGTTCTAACGGTTGCTTCTTGACCTGCATACAGGTTTCTCAGGAGACAGGTAAGGTGGTCTGGTATACTCATATCTTTAAGAATTTTCCACAGTTTGTTGTGATCCACATTGTCAAAGCCTTTAGTCAATGAAGCAGAAGTAGATGTTTTTCTGGAACCCCCTTGCTTTCTCCATGATCCAACAAATGTTGGCAATTTGATCTCTGGTTCCTCTGCCTTTTCTAAATCCAGCTTGAACATCTGGAAGTTCACAGTTCACATACTGTTGAAGCCTGGGTTGGAGAATTTTGAGCATTACTTTGCTAGTGTGTGAGATGAGTGCCATTGTGCAGAAATTTGAACATTCTTTGACATTACCCTTCTTTAGGATTGAAGTGAAATCAGACCTTTTCCAGTCCTATGGCCACTGCCGAGTTTTCCAAATTTGCTGACATATTGAGTGTAATACTTTAACAGCAACGACATCTTTTAGGGTTTTAAATAGCTCAGCTGGAATTCTATCACCTCCACTAACTTTGTTCATAGTAAGGCTTCCTAAGGCCCACTTTACTTCCCACTCCAGGATTTCTGGCTCTAGGTGAGTGACCACACCACAATGCTTCTCTGGGTCATTAACACCTTTCTGAGCATTCTTGCCATTTTTTCTTAATCTTCTGTTTATATTAAGTCCTTACCATTTCTGTCCTTTATTGTGCCCATTCTTCTATGAAATATTCCCTTTATATCTCTAATTTTCTTGGAGAGACCTCTCATCTTTCCCATTCCACTATTTCCCCCTATTTCTTTGAATCATTCATTTAAGAAGGCCTTCTTGTCTCACCTTGTTATTTTCTGTGATTCTGCATTCAGTTGGATATATCTTTCCCTTTTTCCTTTGCCCTTCACTTCTGTTCTTTCCTGAGCTATTTGTAAATCCTCCTCAGACAACCACTTTACCTTCTTGCATTTCTTTTTCTCTGGGATAGTTTGGTCACTGCCTCCTGTACAATGTTACAAATCTCTGCCTTATTCAGGCACTCTATCAGATCTACTCCCTTGAGTCTATTTGTTACCTCCACTGTATATCACAAGGGATATGACTTAGGTCATACCATGAGTGACTAACACTTTCACTGAATGATCTAGCGGTTTTCCTTACATTCTTCCATTTAAGCTTGAATTTTGCAAGAAGGAGCTCATGATTTGGGAGAATTCCAGGTCTTGTTTTAGCTGATTGTACATAGCTTTCCATTTTCAGCTGCAAAGAACATAATTGATCTGATTTCCATATTGACCACCTGGTGATGTGCATGTCTCTTGGTATGTTGGAAAAGGGTGTTTGCTATGACCAGTGTGTTCTCTTGGAAAAACTCTGTTGAACTTTGTCATGCTTCATTTTGTACTCGTAGGCCTAACTTGCTGGTTATTCTGGGTATCTCTTGACTTCCTACTTTTGCATTCCAATCCGATATAATGAAAAGAATTATCTTTTGCTTTTTGTTCTAGGAGGTGTGGTAAGTCTTCATAGAACCAGTCAGCTTCAACTTCTTCATCATTAGTGGTTGGGGCACAGACTTGGATTACTATGATATTGAATGATTTGTCTTGGAAAAGAACTGAGATCCTTCTGTCTGAGCTTGCACTCAAGTACTGCATTTTAGAATCTTTTGTTGACTATGAGTGCTACTCCATTTCTTCTAAGGGATTCTTGCCCACAGTAGTAGATATAATGGTCATCTGAATTAAATTTTCCCATTCCTGCCCATTTCATTTCACTGATTCCTAAGATATCAATGTTCACTCTTGCCATCCCTATTTGGCCACTTCCAATTTACCTTGATTCATGGAGCTAACATTCCAGGTTCCTATGCAATATTGTTCTTTATAGCATTGGACTTTACTTTCACCACCAGGCGCATCCACAGCTGAGCATCATTTCTGCTTTGGCCCCGCTGCTTCATTCTTTCTGGAGCTATTAGAAATTGTTCTCTGCTCTTCCCCAGTAGCATATTGGACACCTTCTGATCTTGGGGGCTCATGTTATGGTGTCATATCTTTTTGCCTTTTCATACTGTTCATGGGATTCTCAAGGCAAGAATACTGGAGTGGGTTATCATTTCTTTCTCCAGTGAAATTCTATATTTTATTCTATATTTAAAATTCTATACTTTATGATTACTTAAGAGATATTTTTGATTATTAGTGCTTGGACTGGACAGAGTCACACCAAACTGAGGTTACTGGTTGCTTTCAAGGAGTGGTGTGTCCTCCTGGATTTACAATGGTGATTAAAAGAAATTAGATTTGTTCTTTAGTTTGCTAGGGCTTTCATAACCAAGTACTACAATGGGTCACTTAAACAACAGAAACTTACTCCTCAGAGTTTTGAAAACTAGAAGTCTGAGATAAGTTGTCAGGAGGGTTAATTTCTTCCGAGTCTTCTCCCCATTGGCTTCTTGATGGCTACCTTCTCCCTAGGTCCTTACATGGTCTTCCTTCTATGACTGTCTTTGTCTTAATCTCCTCTTCTTATAAGGGCCTCAGATATATTGGACTAGGGCTTATTCATATGACCTCATTTTGCCTTAATTCCTAATTTAAAAGGCCCATCTCCAAATACAGTCATATTCTGAGGTCCTGGGTGTTAGAATTTTAACATATGAATTTGGAGGTGGTGGAGGGACAGACACAATTCAGTCTATGTTATATCCCTAACATCTTTTATTTAGAACAGAAATAAAAAAATAAGAGTTATATTTGACACTGATGTTAAACAAAGTTGTGAGATAAAAGTATATGGTTACCTAAGTTCTTCATGCGGAGAAGGCAATGGCACCCCACTCCAGTACTCTTGCCTGGAAAATCCCATGGACGGAGGAGCCTGGTGGGCTGCAGTCCATGGGGTCGCTAAGAGTCGGACACGACTGAGCGACTTCACTTTCACTTTTCACTTTCATGCATTGGAGAAGGAAATGGCAACCCACTCCAGTATTCTTGCCTGGAGAATCCCAGGGACGGCGGAGCCTGGTGGGCTGCTGTCTATGGGGTCGCACAGAGTCGGACACGACTGAAGTGACTTAGCAGCAGCAGCAGCAAGTTCTTCATGGGCTATCTATTTAGTCTTCCAAACTTTAAGAGTGCTGCAGCACCAGATTGCTAACATTTGTAATTTTAGGAAGGTGAAAATGGAAGTTGGTAGAGGGATATTCTTAACATGCTTCAATGGATTTTACTTTTTGAAACAGTTGTCAATGTACAGAAACATTTGGGAAGACAGTACAGAGTTTCCATATTCCCCACACTCAGTGGCTCCTATTATTAACATTTTACATTAGTATGTAAAATACTAATGTATTTGGTTGCAGTTGCTGAACTAGTATTGATACATTGTTAACTGAAGTCCATACTTTATTCAGATTTCCTTTTTCATAATGTTCTTTATTTTTTATTCCAGGAGTCTATCTAGGATACTTCCATCTAGATTACATATCACACTTAATTATCATGTCTCCTTATTCTTTCTGGGTTATGAGTATGACAGTTTCTCAGACTTCCTTTTTTTTGACAACATTGGGTTTTGAAGAGTACTGGTCAGGTGTTTTGTAGAATGTCCCTATACTCTAATTTGTCATATTTTTTTCATAATTAGATCTGGGTTATTAATTTGGGGAGAAAGATCGCAGAGATAAACTGCCATATTCATCACATCATATCAAGGCTATCGACATGATTTGTCACTATTGATGTTTTTCCCTTGATCACCTGGATGAGGTTTGTATTTTTCAGATGTATCCTGTGTAAAATTATACCATTTTGCCCCTTTTATACAAAAGGTACTTATTAGGTACTCATTAGGAGGAAGTAATCATTAGGAGGGAGTCACTTTGTACATCCCACAGTTAAGGAGTGGAGAGCTGTTTTCCACTTCCTTGAGGGCAGAGTATCTACATAAACTCCTTGGCATGATTTTGCATGAGAGATTTGTGACTTCGTTCCCATTTATTTATTTATATAATCTTATTAACTTTTTATTGTATTCCTTTCAATTATTTTATACATATATTAATTTTGTAATTATTTTTAAATAAGAATATTTAAACATTCCTTACCAAATTATTAACCAATTTTGGACTTCAGAAGTTAGAAGCACTTAAGCTTATTAGAAAGGGCCTATGGAGTTTGAAGAGGGGTCTCCCAGGTAGCTCAGTGGTAAAGAATCTGCCTGCTAATGCAGGAAGTGCAAGAGATGCATGCTGGTTTGATTCCTGGGTTGGGAAGATCCCTGGAGTAGGAAATGGCAACCTGCTCCAGTATTCTTTCCTGGAAAATTCCATGAACGAAAGAGCCTGGCGGGTCCATGGGGACACAAAGAGTCCAACATGACTGAGTGACTGAGTACACACACACACACATGGAGTTTGAAAATACAACTAACTGTGTACTCATTCTCTATTAGTAATGTGTCCCAGGTGGTGCTAGCGGTAAAGATGCTGCTTGCCAGTGCAAGAGACATAAGAGACATGAGTTTAATACCTGGATTGGGAAGGTTCCCTGGAGAAGGGCATGGCAACCCACTCCAGTCTTCTTGCCTGGAGAATCCTATGGACAGAGGAGCCTGGCAGGCTCCGATCCATAGCGTCACAAAGAGTCAGACATGGCTGAAGCTGCTTAGCACACACACATTCTCATTTAGACCACAGAAATCAGCTTATACAAATATTTAACACTATTACTGCTTAGAGAGTAAGAAGGTTGCATCTGTAGATCAAAGATGAAGCCAACAGAAGGCTTTCTTGTTGTATACAGTCTCAGAGCATGTTAAACTTCATGACTTCAAGGTAGGTTGCAAGGAGCTAACTTTCATTTTGCAAACTCTTGGACCCCCTTGTACTATACTTGGAAATTATATATATATATATATACACATATATATATATACACATATATATATATATATATATATATATATCATGCTTTTCTTGTATACAACTGGAAACTTCCTGGGATAGAATTTTTCAATTCTTTCCTTTGAATATATATATATATATATGTATATATAGTTGGAGTATAATTGCTTTACAATATTATGTTAGTTTCCTCTGTACAATGAAGTGAATGAACTATATGTAAATATACATATTTTCCCTCCCTCTTGGACCTCCTTCCCACCTCCCCCCATTCCACCCATCTATGTCATCAGTGGTATAGATGAAGTTATTTCCAGGGCAGGAATGAGATGCAAACATAGAGAACAGACATAGTTATTAATATTTCCTCCCTACAAAAGTACTTCAAAGTAAATTTTTGAAACTAAATCAGCATACTATTAATAATAACCATAATATCACATTATCCTACCATTACTGCTCTACTATATACGTTATCAATGACTTACTATTTCTCCTATATTGTAATTTTTTTCCAGATATTTCGGTCAGCCTGTTAGCAGTTGTTGTCAGCTTTTGTGGCCTGGCCTTATTGGTTGTTTCACTTTTTGTCTTCTGGAAGTTATGCTGGCCTTTCTGGAAGAGCAAACCCATGACTTCCAATGTCAGCACCCTTCCACAGAGCATGTCAAGTGCTCCCACTGAAGTTTTTGAGACTGAAGAGAAAAAAGAGATTAAAGAAAATGGAGAACCAGCACTAAAAGTTATTGAGCCTGCAATAAAAATCAGCCACACTTCCCCTGATATCCCAGCCGAAGTCCAAACTGCTGTAAAAGAACATTTAACTAAACATGCACGTGTGCAAAGACAAACAACTGAGCCTACATCTTCATCCCGGTAAGGAAAGATCAAATAAACAAAACTATTTGGGCTGTGTGTGTGTCTGTATTTGTGTGTGTTGTATGTGATTTTCTAAGGGAGAAAAACTGAAGTGGGAAAGGAGAAAAGACAAACAAGAGAAATGAGGAAGACAGAGGAAAATAAATAATAGAGTAAGGAGGCAATTGATAGGACAGAATAAATAGGGATGAAGAGAAAGATATTGAGGACAAAGTCAGGCACAGAGTGGTACCATGAAAGGTAGAGGTTTCATTAAAATAATCTAATTAGAGATTTATTTATTGGCTTTTTCTTTTGAAATATTTTTGGTTGATTTTCAGTCTTTCAATTTAGTTTAATACAACCAATAAATATCAAGAAATCAGCCATTTGCCTTGTGTTCCATTAAATCATCTACAAGTTCACAATCAAAACTGAGCAACAGAGGCTAATGTTTAGTTTACACTTGTTTAGCACCTATACCATAAACTGCTGGAAAATTTCATCGCTTATTGGAACTCATAGACCAAACTATTATGGTAAATTCCTAAACAGCTTTGGTGAGTATCATGAGCATAGCAAGAGTGTACATGAAGGGAAGGCAGAGGGAAACCTCCTTGAAGTGATACATTTTAAGGAGGTACATCTTAATTCAGCCTGGAAAAATCAAAAAAGTTTACTTGAACAAAAAAATTTGCTATAGTGTATTTCAAATTGTGTTAACTGTAAATGGGAAAAAGATTCTTATGAAAAGATTTTTTTTCTACTAAGTATGGTCTTCAATCTTCAACATGAAAATCCAACATGTTATTGTAATAGTAGCAGTGTGTCTGACAATAAGTAGTTTCTGATAATAAGTTTCTAATGGTAGCAGTGTTTCTCTGATTCCCAGATATAATAATTAGCTTTACCCTAGGGACATGGTAAAAATCAAAAGCAATGGGAGTAAGTGATGTTTTCTACTAAACAATTGACTCCTAATCTTACTTCCTATCTCTCTAAATCAAAGATGCATTCATGCTTTCTGACATGACATACTTTTTGTGGATTTGGAAATCTATCAAGTTGAAAAACTACAAGGGTCGTGTTTGCTAATAGGATTAAAAGCATATTCAATATATATTTTGTAAAATTAGAAAAAGAATTGTATCTATAAATAAACCATCTTCTTTCTGAGATAAATTCCAGTGAGATAAGTAAAAATAATTGTTACTTCAGGGATGAGGAACTTTGGGGTAAGGAGGATGGATGGAAGTGTTATACTTTTCAAGCTATTTAAATTTTATAACCTAGATGTGCTTCATGTTTAGTTATTATGTTGAAAGATTTTCCTGAGTGCTGCATTCATTCACTTTTATGATCCAGTATGCATTAATTTAAATTTATTTATAGATAGTAAACTCTAAAATAATTATTCCATATACTTCTTCTTCATATTTATAGGAAAAAATGCTTTAAAATTATTTCTTGTGGTTACTTGATTATCATTACTATCAAAACTTCAAACTGTGGCCAAATATGATATTTAATAAAGCCTTAACATACTCAGAAATTTCAGGGTAAAAATATTCAATTAATCTACAAAACATTTTTAAAAAATATTGATACTGTCTATGACTATATATCAACTTAGTGTTCAAAATTATTCAAAGCTTTTAGTGGATAAGTACACCCCACATAAAGACACTCAATTAATGAAGATAATTTGGGCTTCTCAGGTGATAATCTGCCTACAAATGCAGGAGGAATTCAGGGTATATTTGTTGAATTTAAAAAATCAGTAAATGAATTTGATGACTTCATCTTATCTATCCAAATGAGTCTTTCATGGTTACCAGTTAGAAAGGTGCTTGGTCTTTTTATCATCCCCCTGTAGATCTCAACTTTATTCTTCTGTGCTCGTTTCCCTTGTCTAGAATGACAAACTCTTTTTTATTCACTATAAGATCTTTAAGGAAATAAATCTTTTGTATCCAATTATCAGTTATTGTCCTTTAAAGTCATATCTATAGTCTAGCAATTGTTTATTGTCTTAATGTTGAGCTCTAGCTGATTGCCATATCTAATAGGATAACTTTTCAGAGAACCAGAGTGTATATAACCCACTTTAATGTGCTCTTAATTTGCATCGTTGAAAGACACTGAAAGTGTTAGTTGCTCAATCATGTCTGACTCTTTGTGACCCCATGGACTATAGCTCGCCAGGCTCCTCTGTCCGTGGAGTACTTCAGGAAAGTATACGGGAGTGGGTAGCCATTCCCTTCTCCAGAGGATCTTCCCAACCTGGTGATTGAACCCAGGACTCCTGCATTGCAGGTGGATCTTACTATCTGAGCCACCAGGGGAGCCCCAATTTCCATCACTGGATAAGTGCATAATAAGCATCAAGTGAATGATTTTGATTGATTATCTCTCCACTTTGCTCCTTTAAAGACATCATCAGCTGGTGAGATAATAAGTGCTAATATTAGGAGGACGTTAATGATAGTGTACTCCCTAGGTTGAGTATAAGGAACAATTTTCTGTGCATTCATTACTATTGTGAAATGAGGTGAATTGTAAGTGGCAAAATAGTTTGTTGAGTTGGTTAATCACTGTTAGAGAGGATTCTAAGTACCTACTGAAAATAATTAAAGAAATCATTGACTTATATGTGCTGATGGATTTACATTAGCCATGGTTTCTTAGAAAAGTAATTCTTAAAGTCATCACAAATAAAGTTAGAAAGAACACTCAGAAATAAATTATGTAAAAATATTTTTAAAATATATAAAACTGGATTGCATAGTCTTCTTTAAGAGAGTCTTAAAAAAATAAATCCTTCTCAAAAGATAGCAAAATTTGCAATATTCATTCCAAGATACTGAACAGAGTGGGAAACAAAATGTTACACAAATGAAGAATTTAGAAGATATTTAACTAGCCAGGATATCATGACCAGAACAATAGGAGAACCTCGGATCTGTTGTTGTTGTTCACTCACTCATTGTGCTCAACTCTTTGTGACCCCCATGGACTGCAGCACATCAGACTTCCCTGTCCTTCACTATCTCACGGAGTATACTCAAACTCATGTCCATTGATTTGATGATGCCATCCAACTATTTCATTGTCTGTCACTCCCTTCTCCTCCTGCCCTTAATATTTCCCAGCATCAGAGTCTTTTCCAATAAGTCAGCTCTTTCATCAGGTGTCAAAGTATTGGAGGAAGCTTCAGTTTCAGCATCAGTCCTTCCAATGAAAATTCATGGTGGATTTACTTTAGAATTGACTGGTTTGATATCCTTGCTGTTCAAAGGACTCTCAAGGGTCTTCTCCAGCACCATAGTTCCAAAGCATCAATTCTTTGGTGCTCAGCCTCCTTTAAGGTCTAACTCTCATACCCATACATGACTCCTGGAAAAACCATAGCTTTGACTACACAAACCTTTGTCGACAAAGTGATGTCTCGACTTTTAAATACGCAGTCTAGGTTTGTCAAAGCTTTTCTTCAAAGGAGCAAGCATCTTTGAACTTCATCGGTGCAGTCACCATCTGCAGTGATTTTGGAGCCAAATAAAATAAAATCTGTCATTGTTTCCACTTTTCCCCCATCCATTTGCCATGCTCACTGGTAAAAAAAAATCCACCGGCATTGAAGGAGACCCAGGTTCAATCCCTGGGTTAGGACGATCCCCTGGAGAAGGAAATGGCAACCCACTCCAGTATTCTTGCCTGGAGAATCCCATGGGCCCAAGAGCCAGGCGGGCTGCAGTTTATAGGGTCACAAAGAGTCAGACAAGACTGAAGCAATTTATCATGCACACACAATGGGACTGGATACCATGATCTTTGTTTTCTGAGTGTTGAATTTTAAGCCAATTTTTTCACTCTCCTCTTTCACCTTCATCAAGAGATTCTTTAGTTCCTCTTTGCTTTCTGCCATTAGGGTGGTGTCATATGCATATCTGAGGTATTGATATTTCTCCTGGCGGTCTCGATTCCAGTTGGTGATTCTTCCAGCCCAGTATTTTGCATGTTGTACTCTGCATATAAGCTAAAGAAGCCATATCTAGCTCCTTGAAATAACAATTCATAAAATATACTGTACAGATGCTTGAGGTTGTTAAATAATCTCCTTTAGGAAACACATGCTTTTGGTATATAATCTAACTTTTGAAATGGAGTGGCTCTTTGAACCAAGGTCAGGGATAAAACCTTATAAGGTATAAAAACTAGGGGATTTTGTTTAATCACACTGATAAATATTATCTCCTCTTTATAAGCACCAGTTATAAATTGAATAGGGCTTCCCTGGTAGCTCAGCTGGTAAAGAATCTGATTGTAATGCAGGAGACTCTGGTTTGATTCCTGGGTCAGGAAGATCTTCTGGAGAAGGGACAGGCTACCCACTCCAGGACTCTTGGGCTTCCCTGGTGGCTCAGATGGTAAAGAATCTGCCTGCAATGTGGGAGACCTGGGTTCAGTCCCTGGGTTGGGAAGATCCCCTGGAGGAGGGCATGGCAACCCATTCTAGTATTCTTGCCTGGAGAATTGCTATGGACAGAGGAGCCTAGGGGGCTACAGTCAATGGGGTTGCAAAGAGTCAGATGTGACTGAGTGACTAAGCACAGTGCAGCACATAAATTGGTTAGGCCCTCTTCTTCATAGTACAAATAATTCTTGGGAAGTTGACTTTTATTAGTCATAAGATCTTTTAGTAATCATTTCATACAAACTCCAACAGATATGTCCTGAATCCCGGATTGTGATTATTATGAAATTCATGAAAAGATTAATAAAACTTATTTTCTGCTATTATAAAGAATACTAGTGGAAGGATTGAGGAATTGTAGATAAAACTGAAGATAAGATATTTCAATACACTCTTTGCAGTATGCTCAAGGAGATGTGAAGGTACAGAAGGAGGGCCCCAGAGTGGTAGGTAAATTCATTTGAAGGATTTTAACATGTTTCTTCAAATCCTAACTGAGCTCACTAGGAGAGAGGCTCATGATAGACATCAACATACTTAAAATTAAGGGACAACCTAAATGACATGTTGAGCATGGAAAGTTAAAGCTAAAATACATAATTATAAGGTATTATAAAACCTTATATTATAATTATAAGACCTTATAGGGGATGTAGCAATACCAAACAAAATATTCTTGATTTTATTATTCTGGCAAGATGTTACTGTTAAGATTATTTTTTTAATTTAGGCTTTTATATTGCTCTATTCTTTTAATATAAGATATTATGTTCTCAGAACTTTATTTGTAGATAAAAAACTACCAAGAAAAATTTCCCAACCTAATTACTTCATATGCATTCCTTTAAATATATGATACATCAAAAGCAATTGCTTATCATCTCTTGTTTTGATTTATAAACATTTTTAACATGATAAAAGATCAAGGGACAAGTATTTTCTGAATACCAATATTCATTTTATTAATTTCTATTAAAGAACAAGTTTCCTTGAACAGAATAAAGATAAGTTACTCAAATTAATTTTAACCATTATATTGCATAATTGAGAAGAAAAACAGTTTTTCTCTCCAAACAGCTTTTATTATTATTGGATTGTTAGTCATATAGCTAAAGATTTCAGGGAAAAATTTTAACTTATTTATTCAACAATATTTATAGAGCAGGGCTTCCCTAATGGCTCAGGGGTAAAGAATCCACCTGCCAATGCTAGAGACTTGAGTTTAATCCCTGGGTCAGGAACATACCCTGGAGTAGGAAATGGCAACCCACTCCAGTCTTCTTGCATTCTTGCCTGGAAATTCCCATGGACAGAGGAGCCTGGTGGGCTACAGTCCATGGCATTGCAAAAGAATCAGACATGACTTAGCAATTAAACAACACCAACAACGGTGTGTATGTGTGTGTATTCAGTTCAGTTCAGTCACTAAGTTGTGTCCAATTCTGCGACCCCATGGACTGCAGCACTCCAGACTTCCCTGTCATCACCAACTCCCAGAGCTTGCTCAAACACATGTCCATCGAGTCAGTGATGCCATGCAACCATCTCATCCTCTGTTGTCCCCTTCTCCTCCTGCCTTCAATCTTTCCCAGCATCAGGGTCTTTTCCAATGACTCAATTCTTCACATAAGATGACCAAAGTATTGGAGTTTCAGCTTCAGCATCAGTCCTTCCAATAAATATTCAAGACTGATTTCCTTTAGGTTTGACTGATTGGATCTCCTTGAAGTCCAAGGGACTCTAAAGTCTTTTCCAACTCCACAGTTCAAAAGCATCGGTTCTTCAGCACTCAGCTTTCTCTATAGTCCAACTCTCACATCCATACATGACTACTGGAAAAATCATAGCTTTGACTAGATGGACATTTATTAGCAAAGTAATGTCTCTGTTTTTTAATATACTGTCTAGGCTAGTCATAGCTTTTCTTCCGAAGAGCAACTGTCTTTTTATTTCATGGTGGCAATCACCATCTGCAGTGATTTTGGAGCCAAAGAAAATAAAGTCTGACACTGTTTCCATTATTTCCCCATCTTTGTCATGAAGTGATGGGACCGGATGCCATGATCTTTTCTGAATGTTGAGTTTTAAGCCAACTTTTTCACTCTCCTTTTTCACTTTCATCAAGAGGCTCTTTAGTTCTTCGCTTTCTGCCATAAGGGTCGTGTCATCTGCGTATTTGAGGTTATTGATATTTCTCCCAGAAATCTTGATTCCAGCTTGTGCTTCATCTAGTCTGGAATTTTGCATGACGCACTCTGCATATAAGTTAAATAAAGAGGGTGACAATATGCAACCTTGACGTACTCCTTCCCCGATTTGGAACCAGTCTGTTGTTCCACATCAGATTCCAACTGTTGCTTCTTGACCTGCATGCAGATTTCTCAGGAGGCCGGTAAGGTGGTCTGGTATTCCCATATCTTGAAGAATTTCCCACAGTTTGTTGTGATCCACACAGTCAAAGGCTTTGGCATAGTCAACAAAGCAGAAGTAGATATTTTTCTGGAACTCTCTTGCTTTTTTGATGCTCCAATAGATGTTGGCAATTTGATCTCTGGTTCCTCTGCTTTTTTGAAATCCTTCTTGACCATCTGGAAGATCACAATTCATGTTCTGTTGAAGCCTGGCTTGGAGAATTTTGCACTTTACTTTGATAGCGTGTGAGATGAGTGCAATTGTGCAATAGTTTGAACATTCTTTGGCATTGCCTTTCTTTGGATTGGAATGAAAACTGACCTTTTCCAGTCCTGTGGCCACAGCTGAGTTTGCAGTATGCTCAGCAGTGGCTAAACTCAGCAAACTATATATACATCTTCTGGCTGGATTCAGATTATATTTTGAAGATAGAACAAACAGAATATGACACATTAGCTTGGGCATATGAGTAAGAAGAGGAAGTCAAGACTGACTGCAATGTTTTGACCTGAGCATCTGGAAATATAAAATTGATGAAGATGAGACTGAGAATGAAGTGAGTCTGAGAGCCAAGAACAGGAAATATGGAACTATTTTGTTTTAAATCTTAGTTGAAGAATTGAAGCTGTTTCTGTTAGAGAAACAGCAGTACAGACAGAGGAAGTGGGTTGTATGGAAAATTCCTTTAAGATAGCAGATATAACAGTATCCTTTTGTGCTGATGGTAATAATCTGGTAAAGAGGCATTAATAATGCAGGAATCAAAGAGGAGCAGTCTTTAAAATGACATGAAAGAAAATGGGAATTAGTATGCAAGTGGACAAACTGGCTTTAGATAACAGCATGGGTGTGATCACTCACCTAGAGCCAGACATTCTGGAATGTCAAGTGGGCCTTAGGACGCATCACTATGAACAAAGCTAGTGGAGATGATGGAATACCAGTTGAAATATTTCAAATCCTAAAAGATGATGCTATTAAAGTACTGCACTCAATATGCCAGCAAATTTAGAAAACTCAACAGTGGCCACAGGACTGGAAAAGATCAGTTTTCATTCCAATCCCAAAGAAAGGCATTGCCAAAGAATGTTCAAACTACCACACAATTGCACTCATTTCACATGCTAGCAAAGTAATGTGCAAAATTCTCCAAGTCAGGCTTCAACAGAACATGAACTATGAACTTCCCAATGTTAAAGCTGGATTTTGAAAAAGCAGAGGAACCAGAGAGCAAATTGCCAACATCCATTGGATCATCGAAAAAGCAACAACCTTACCTGCCTCCTGAGAAATCTGCATGCAGGTCAAGAAGCAACAGTTGGAACTGGACATGAAACAACAGACTGGTTCCAAATCAGGAAAGGAGTACTTCAAGGTTGCATTTTGTCACCCTCCTTATTTAACTTATATGCAGAGTACATCTTGTGAAATGCCGGGCGATGAAACACAAGCTGGAATCAAGATTTCTGGGAGAAATATCAATTGCCTCAGATACGCAGATGACACCACCCTTATGACAGAAAACAAAGAACTAAAGAGCCTCTTGATGAAAGTGAAAGAGGAGAGTGAAAAAGTTGGCTTAAAACTCAACATTCAGAAAACTAAGATCATGGCATCCAGTCCCATCACTTCATGGCAAAGATGGGGAAACAATGGAAACAGTGTCAGACTTTATTTTCTTTGGCTCCAAAATCACTGCAGATGGTGATTGCCGCCATGAAATAAAAAGACAGTTGCTCTTCAGAAGAAAAGCTATGACCAGCCTAGACAGTATATTAAAAAACAGAGACATTACTTTGCTGACAAATGTCCGTCTAGTCAAGGCTATGGTTTTTCCAGTAGTCATGTATGGGTGTGAGAGTTGGAGTATAAAGAAAGCTGAGTGCCGAAGAACTGATGCTTTTGAACTGTGGTGTTGGAGAAGACCCTTGAGAGTCCCTTGGACTGCAAGGAAATCCAACCAGTCATTCCTCAAGGAAGTCAGTCCTGAATATTCATCAGAAGGACTGATGCTGAAGCTGAAACTCCAATACTTTGGCCACTGGATGCGAAGAACTGACTCACTGGAAAAGACTCTGATGCTGGGAAAGATTAAAGGCAGGAGGAGAAGGGGAACACAGAGGATGAGATAGTTGAATGGCATCACCAACTCAATGAACATGAGTTTGAGCAAGGTCCAGGAGTTGGTGATGGATAGGGAAGCCTGGTGTGCTGCAGCCCATGGGGTTGCAAAGAGTTGTACATGACTGAGCAAAAAAGACTCTGATGCTGGGAAAGATTAAAGGCAGGAGGAGAAGGGGAACACAGAGGATGAGATAGTTGCATGGCATCACCAACTCAATGAACATGAGTTTGAGCAAGGTCCAGGAGTTGGTGATGGATAGGGAAGCCTGGTGTGCTGCAGCCCATGGGGTTGCAAAGAGTTGTACATGACTGAGCAAATAATCTGAACTGAACAGCGTGGATGATTAATCTTTTAGCAATCAGAAAGGTAGAATAATATATATACAGATACTGATAACAAAGTTGATGAGGTGTAAGGTTTCTGCTCTTTGCTTCAACTTCATTAGTGAAATGGAAATTAAGGCCCATAGTGAAACGGGAAGTTAGTGAAATGGGAAGTGAGATTGGGAATAACGATGGTGATACAAGTTTGAATAAATGAGAAGGTGGAAATTGAGAGTGAGAATGTTTTGCTGTTCAGTGTTAGGGTCTAATGAGGAATATGATCATGAATTTAAAATGAACATTGAAAGCTGTTTATGTTTTTCTTTAGCTTATTCGCTTATACATGTACAGGTGTAGAAATGGTGGAAAGTTGAATTCAGCTAGGACTTTGGTTTTGCTCTACCAAGAAGAAGATAGAGAGCAGCAAGAAAACTGAGATATATGCATGAGAGTGACTCTAATGATTAACAATGGAATTGAACTGGATAAATGCCGGACTCCCGCTCCAGCTGGTCCAGGGGTCCCCAAGGGATGAATGGCGTCGGCGAAAGGAAAAGAGACAGAGAGTTTTTTTTGATGGCCCAAAGACCACACACTTTATTGCTTTAGTTTCTATTTATATAGCATATGATCTTCTACGTAATGATTCTTACAATATTTTTCCATTTAGATCACCATCCCCTGATTCTAAGATGTGTTAAAAGTTTTTTCTTAGTCTATTGTCACATTTTGGTTACATGTTTACCCCGAAACCTATTTTTATTTTACTGAAACATAATATATAAATCATATTATTCCATCTGCTTATTTTGTACAGCCTGCTACTACAGTGAGTACAGCGTCTTGCTTCAATGACTAAAAACTATAGCGGTGGCTAAGGGCAAAGTTTTTCATAGTACAGCCATTGTCAGTGGTGGCTTGTTTACCATCTACCCACATACCACAAGACTATTTCTGGCAAGGGGAAATCTTTTGCAGTTACCTAGAAACTATTTACAATACAATTTATATATATCTTTTCCGTTTGTGCTTAGATTTTGAGGGGAAAAGGCAATTGGCTTAGTTTCTGTAACTTTCCCTGATACATGACCCAAGTTTTCCAGTCATCAGTAACAACTTCCTCATGAGGCCAGGTCACAATAGGCTTAGGGCTTGTTTTCCAAATGATCATGGCTTTATTCCCTGGCTGAATGTTAGGGACCCACCAGTCAGGGGCCTCAGTAGGTTTAATCATTTTTGGAATGTTTCTCTGGGGCAAGGGATCATTTTTCTTTTTATTGAACTCTCATGATCTCATCATGGAAGCCCCTACAACTCCAGCCATCAAAGAATGAAACAGAGTTAGCCACAACAAAAGCATAGAAACAGGAAGGAGGAAAGGTTCCGATCCTGGAGAGAAACGCTTTGCAGTTTCTTCTTGATTGGTGCCGTGACTTTGTCATCCGGCAGTAGTTCCAGAACGGCTCCCAACAGAAAGAAAGAAACACAGCTAGCTACAACAGAAGCACAGAAACAGGAAGGAGCGAAGATTCCGATCCTGGAGAGAAACGCTTTGCAGTTTCTTCTTGATTGGTGCTGTGACTTTGTCACCCGGCAGTAGTTCCAGGACGGCTCCCAACAGATAAAGAAGGGAACTACTGCACAATTCTGCTCATTTCACACGCTAGCAAGGTAATGCTCAAAATCCTTCAAGCTAGGCTTCAACAGTATGTAAACTGAGAACTTCCACACGCTCAAGCTGGATTTAGAAAAGGCGGAGGAACCAGAGATCAAATTGCCAACATTCATTGGATCATAGAAAAAGCAAGCAAATTCCAGGAAAACATCTACTTCTCATTCACTGACTACAATAAAGCCTTTGACTGTGTGGATCACAACAAACTGTGGAAAATTCTTAAAGAAATGAGAATAAAAGACCACCTTACCTACCTCCTGAGAAACTTGAATGCAGGCCAAGAAGCAACAGTTAGAACCAGACGTGGGACAATGGACTGGTTCAAAATTGTGAAAGGAGTGCATCAAGGCTGTATATTGTCACCCTGCTTATTTAACTGATAAGCAGAGTACCTGATGTGAAATGCCAGGCTGGAAGAAATACAAGCTGGAATCAAGGTTTTGGGGAGAAATATTAATAATTTCAGATATGTAGATGACACCACCCTAATGGCAGAAAGCTAAATGGAACTAAAGGGCCCCATGAAGGTGAAAGAGGAGAGCAAAAATGCTGACTTAAAACTCAACATTTAGAAAACTAAGATCATGGTATCTGGTCCCATCATTTCATGGCAAATAAATGGGGAAAACATGGAAACAGTGACATACTTTATTTTCTTGGGCTCCAAAATCTCTGCAGATAGTGACTGCAGTCATGGAACTCAAAGATGTTTGCTCCTTGGAAGAAAAGCTCTGACAAACCTAGACAGCATATTTAAAAGCAGAGACATCACTTTGCTGATCAAGTCCCTATACTCAAAGCTATGGTTTTTCTGATAGTCATGTACAGCTATGAAAGTTGGACCATAAAAAGGCTGAGCACTGAAGAATTAATGCTTTCAAATTGTGGTGCTGGAGAAGATTCTTGAGAGTTCCTTGAATAGCAAGGAGATCAAACCAGTCAATCCTAAAGGAAATCAATCCTGAATATTCCCTGGGAGGACTGATGCTGAAGCTGAAGCTCCAATACTTCAGCCACCTGATGCAAAGAACTGACTCATTGGAAAAGACTCTGATGGTGGGAAATACTGACAGCAGGAGGAGATGGAGGTGACAGAGGATGAGATAGTTAAATGGCATCATCAACTCAATGGACATGAACTTGAGCAAGCTCTAGCTGTTGGTGATGGACAGGGAAGCCTGGTGTGCTACAGTCCGTGGGGTCACAAAGAGTCGGACACGACTGAGTGACTGAACTGAAAATGACTCACAATAAGTGGTAATGGGGATATCACCTGTTGAATTGAACTTTTTAGAGCCTGGAGTGGTGTATTCAGGGGGGTTGATGTGAAAGTGGTAATGGAAGACAAGAAAGAAGGGTTGTGCACACTTATGTTGTGTCTGCTATGGCTTCTGCACCAGCCAGGAGAGAATAAACAGGTCTGCAGTTCCTAGACTCCTCACATTTTCTTCCAGTCTCTTAGCTCTTACCTTGCTTACCATGGTTTCAGCGAACAGTGTGCACAGTGAGATACAGCAAGACAATTGGTGCTGTGAGCAGGATGAAGAATAACACATTGTAAGAGACATGGTTTCGATACCTGGGTTGGGATTCCCTGGAGAAGGAAATGGTATTCTTGCCTGGAGAACCCCATGGACAGAAGATCCTGGTGGGTGACAGTCCATAGGCTGGCAAAGGGTCAAACATGACTGAAGCAACTGAGCAGCAGCATGGCAGCATGAATGAAGAAAATAAAGTTCAAATGGTGAGTGACTTGTCCAAAGTTGCCCTCACTTCATAGGGAGGCTGGGCCCAAACTATTGTCTGATTTCAAGTGCAGCATTTTAAAAATCTCATCTCAATGTAATCCTTTTCAAGTGCTTTCAGTTGGATAGTGGGAAATATTGGCACAGTTTCTGGTGGGATTCCAGGGCTCTACTCACATGTCACCCAAAGAGATTCTGTATATGTATTCAACTTCTGGTCTCTGATTTTGTTTTAAAGAAAAGAACTGTTGGTAAAATAATATTTTTAAATCGCCATATTAATACATTTATTCCTGTGACATTATGTAATATTGACTATATTTAGTAGCTACCCTTGGATGTTCCAGGTAAGGTGGGTAGAATTTTTCCTTCTCCATCTGGAGGAGTATTTATGTGGCGTCTTCTTAGGTTTGAAGGGTAAGAGTGGGGTCTGTAGCAGTCTAATGTCCTGTACTTTAATTGGTTGGATATTTGTGTGAGACTAAATAGCCACTTACCACTGTCATTCCAAAAGAGAAAAAAAAAATGCAATAAGGTAAAGAAGATCTGTGTTGTCATGACAATACTTTAACATTGTAATAATTAAAGCTTATCCTAGCTGACTAGCTAAACTCTGACTTAGAACAGGCACTATTTACTCTATAATTAGGGTACTGGCTTACTAGAATGAAAATTTTACTGCTTTTGATTCCTGTTAGAAGGGGCTTACAGCTGCACAGTTATATTCAGTGACATAAGAAATAAATTATTGATTTTTTTAGGGGGAGGACAGAAGATTAAATTTTATTGAAAAGCATAAGGGAGGTGAAATTATGGACCAATTTATAAAAAATAAGAAAAAAATTTTGTGGAGTTTTTTGCTTGCAAAAATAAAAAAAAATTAAATTGCTGCATAAGTGAAAGTGATTTTGGCAGAAATATTAGATTGTTTAGTAAGTATTCTAAATCTCTTAAGAATGTTGAATGTATAAAGTGGGCTATACTAGATCTATTTAATAATTCACAGCAATATATACTACCTGTATTCCTTTTAAAATTCTTATTATTTCCTGATGATTTGTGACCCTAATTTAAGCCCCTGATCTTATATATCTGGAATAGAGTCAAGATTAAAATACATTTTATAGCATGTTCAACACATTAAAATGGGATCAATCTGAGGAAGCAGATCACTTCAAGCTTTAGGTCGGTCAGTAAAGACTTTTATATTTATACTCAAATACTGAAACTAAAATATTGAATTATTTTAGTTTTGAATTCAGTATAGTAGGAGCAAATTTCCTCATCTGAGATAAAGTAGTCCTAGTTTGTTTCTTTGTATAGAAATAATTTTTCAATTATGATCAAGTGGAAAAAGATATAACAACATGAGTAAAGGATTTTGAAGTAAGTGCTGGAGAGCTATTGAGTGTAAGAGAGAGCTGAAAGAAGGAAAGCCATGCTGAAGGCTACTGTAGAAAACAAAGTATGAGGTGATGAGGATCTGGGCCGAATAGCAATGGAAATGAAGCAGAATGGGCAATTATATGAGATGTCTCACAGCACCAGATCAACAGAACTTGGAAAATTGAGCACAGCCCATGAATTAAAGGAAAGGTGATTCAAAGCATACTGCAGGATTCCAAGCATAAATGATTGATAAAACTGTTAGACCTATTATAAGAAATTATAGAAGAGATAACAGATTTGAAAGCAAAATAGAGAAAATAATGAATTTGCTTGACTTAGGGGCAAAATCGACACTTTTGTTTAGAAATCCCCCTTGAAGACAGAGATATGGAACTAAATTTTTGTCTATATGAGGTATATCTATATCTCAGGAATCTCTGGGAATCATCAGATTGAAGACAGTAATTATAGCCCAGGAACTGATTATTAGTCTAATGGAGTGACTGAAAAAAGAACAGAAAACCTGGAACTAGACCTTGGGGAAACACATAAGTTGACATAGCTTATGCTAGAAATCATGGAGAAAGTATAAGAGAATCAGCTCTTAATGAAAGTCACAGTTAGGAGCTTTTAATTGTATATATATATATATATTTCTGGAAATGTTGATGAGATAAACAGTAACAATGAGTATGTGAAATTCAGTTTGAATTTTACGAGCTATTATTTAACCCCAAATTCTAAATTCTACAATCTTTCAATCCTTAAGAGTTTCTGAAGCCACTCTGTTGAAAAAAATAAAATGTACTCATTTTGGCTGTCATAATTATATATGTTTTTGAAAAGTAAATGTTAATTTGGTTAAATGTTAGAAATAACACAGTGTGAGAACATGTGGACTTATGTCTTTAATATTGACACTATAATGGAAATTCATAGGGCCAAAATATCCAGATGAAAAGAAACTAGTCATCTGAATGATTTGTTTACATAATGTTTACATCTTGATGCACCCAGGTAATTGATAACATTTATAACATTTTGTGTAATATTGAACTTTTTTGGTAATCCTCTTTCTTTATAATTGTGCTTATGATGGTAAGTAAAAATACCAAGAACTTGTAAATTGTGCATTTGTGTGTTTTAGGTGTTTCTATAATTTTAGGAGATTTTTTCTTTGAATACTTCATCCCTGTTTTTTCAAAAGTACTGTGTGTGTATGTGTTTGTGTGTGTGTGTGTGTCTATCTGTTTATTGCTGTCGATAAAATACTTCATTATCCTGGGTGTGGGGAAGAGTTTATATGCCACTGTATATAACATTATTATCAAAGCAATCTATCTAAATGATTTTTTGTGTGTATATATATATATATATGTATACAGACACAATTCCTTCAGAAGACACCTACCAAGGCAAATGCAGGTTTCCAGTGTTGATTTTGGCATGGGCACAGAACCCATTTTACAAAGAAGAGAAACAACAACCAGTATTGGGAGAATAAAACCAGAACTCTACAAACAGAAATCAGTGGACTCTGAGGACAACAGGAAAGAAGATGTCAAAACCTGTGGGAAGCTTAATTTCACCCTCCAGTATGATTATGAAAATGAACTTCTAGTGGTGAAAATTATCAAAGCCTTAGATCTCCCTGCTAAAGACTTCATGGGAACTTCTGACCCTTATGTGAAGATGTATCTTCTTCCAGATAGGAAAAAGAAATTTCAGACTCGCGTGCACAGAAAGACTTTAAATCCTCTATTTGATGAAACTTTCCAGTTTCCTGTAGCATATGATCAACTAAGCAACAGAAAACTACATTTCAGTGTGTATGATTTTGACAGATTTTCTAGACATGACATGATTGGGGAAGTGATTTTTGATAATTTGTTTGAAGCCTCTGATCTCTCCAGAGAAGCCACAGTGTGGAAAGATATTCACTGTGCTACCACAGTAAGTTATAATTCCACCAATATATTCCTTTTATTTGACCTGCAGTGATATATAAAACTAATTTTTACCAGATTAGTAAAACCAGATTAGTTCCAAAAAGTTAGGGAAATTTTGTACTAAATACCTGCAAACAGTGTATAAATTACATATATACATATATAATTCAGGTAGTTAACACTATCTAGGTAATATTAGTGATTGTATACATAAAAAATCTTTTCTTTCAATGTCTAACCTTTGTTTCTGTACTTCTTGTTTTGAGAAAGTTCATTACTTCACCGTACTGGACAGTTCTTATAATTTGCCCAAAATAGCAGGCCTTTTCACTTGCAAAATATTTAACTAACTCTCTACAGTCAATTTCCAAATAGTTATTATAGATTTTAATTATTTAAGATGATTTCATTCCTCAGGTTTAACCTAAAATGTACTTTAATGCCATTTGGAAAGGCCTTGATTTGGCTTAAAACAGCCCACTCCTTCAGAAGCTTTTGTGGAATTAGTAAAATTATACCATTTGAAATGGCAAATGATGAGGAAGTGATTGTTTACATTCAGTTCAGTTCAGTCACTCACTTGTGTCTGACTCTTTGCAACCCCATGGACTGCAGCACCCCAGGCCTCCCTGTCCATCACCAACTCCCGGAGATTACCCAGATTCATGTCCATTGAGTCAGTGATGCCATCCAACCATCTCACATCTCATCCTTTGTTGTCCCCTTCTCCTCCTGCCCTCAATCTTTCCCAGCATCAGGGTCTTTTCAAATGAGTCAGCTGTTCGCATCAGGTGACCAAAGTGTTGTAGTTTCAGCTTCAACATCAGTCCTTCCAATGAACACCCAGGACTGATCTCCTTTAGGATGGACTGGTTGGATCTCCTTGCAGTCCAAGGGACTCTCAAGAGTCTTCTCCAACAACACAGTTCAAAAGTGTCAATTCTTCGGTGCTCAGCTTTCTTTATAGTCCAAATCTCACATCCATACATGACTACTGGAAAAACCATAGCCTTTACTAGATGGACCTTTGTTGCCAAAGTAATGTCTCTGCTGTCTAGGTTGGTCATAACTTTTCTTCCAAGGAGTAAGTGTCTTTATTTCATGGCTGCCGTCACCATCTGCAGTGATTTTGGTGCCCAGAAAAATAAAGTCAGCCACTGTTTCCCCATCTATTTGCCATGAAGTAATGGGACCAGATGCCATGATCTTAGTTTTCTGAATGTTGAGCTTTAAGCCAACTTTTTCACTCTCTTCTTTCACTTTCATCAAAAGGCTCTTTAGTTCTTCACTTTCTGCCATAAGGGTGGTGTCATCTGCATATCTGAGGTTATTGATATTTCTCCCGGCAATCTTGATTCCAGCTTGTGCTTCGTCCAGCCCAGCATTTCTCGTGATGTACTATGCATATAAGTTAAATAAGCAGGGTGACAATATATAGCTTTGATGTATTCCTTTCCTATTTGGAAACAGTCTGTTGTTCCATGTCCAACTGTTGCTTCCTGACCTGCATACAGATTTTTTAGGAGGCAGGTCAGGTGGTCTGGTATTCCCATGTCTTTTAGAATTTTCCACAGTTTATTGTGATCCACACAGTCAAAGCCTTTGGCATAGTCAATAAAGCAGAAATAGATGTATTTTCTGGAACTCTCTTGCTTTTTCGATGATCCAGCGGATGTTGGCAATTTGATCTCTGGTTCGTCTGCCTTTTCTAAAACCAGCTTGAACATCTGGAAGTTCACAGTTCATATATTGTTGAAGCCTGGCTTGGAGAATTTTGAGCATTACTCTACTAGCGTGTGAGATTAGTGCAATTGTGTGGTAGTTTGAGCATTCTTTGGCATTGCCTTTCTTAGGGATTGGAATGAAAACTTATCTTTTCCAGTCCTGTGGTCACTGCTGAGTTTTCCAAATTTGTTGGCATATTGCATGCAGCACTTTCACAGCATCATCTTTTAGGATTTGAAATAACTCAACTGTAATTGTTTACATTATAACTTGTCTTTTTCATTGTAAAATGATTTTTCTGACTATAAAATAATTTAATATCAAAATTTGAAAAATAGAATTAAAATGTGCAATTAAATAACCTATAATGCCATGAATTAATATGTAAAAACTTGGCATATTGCTTTCTATTTGTTTTTCTATAAATGTTTGAAAGTAATTAAAGTCAATATAAGTTTAAACTTTTCCATGCTTTTTTCAGATGATATTTGTTTTAGTACATGATGTTCAAGATATGATCCATTTTCCCTAGAGAATCTTTTATTGTTAGACATTTAAATTAGGCATAAATTTTGTTATACTAAAAACTGTCGCATTCTTTTTACAGAAATTTCTTTTATATTCAAGAATATTTGTCCAGAATAAAATTGGAGAAACAGCAGTAGGGAACTGGTCTCCTAGGAGGTTATATTCTAATTTTTTTCATTTATTAGTTATTAAATGAAGGTATTTAATTTTTTACTGCCAGGCTGTCTTTATGTATTTGACATCTTTTATAAAAGTTTTACCACAAATTATAAACTTAAAATGTTGAAGTTTTAGACAGAGACAGACGTTATTTAAAAAATAAGAAAATTTTTAAATTCGAAATAGCTCTTTTTGTAGTACACTAGTATTTGAGGTCAACACATTTTCGTTATAAATTATACAGATAAATTAAATAAAAATTTATATTGTCAGTTTATTGCATTACATCATCAAAACATTTTAGCTTTTGGTTTTTTATTTCATGGTCTCCACTGTGATTCTCTATTAAGGAACAAACTAGATTATATTTCAAAGGCACATTGGGGCTTCTTTGATTTCATATCATTTTTTACCTTATTACTTATATTCCTACAGGAATAACAGTGGTGAAGAGGGAATTTTTGCTGTTTTAAGTATACGACATATTCTAGAATTATAAAATGCAGATAACAATTAATTGTTAGGTTATTTCTCTTGATTCTCCAATCTTATATTATTCCTTCTTTTATTTATTCAACAACTATTTGCTGATTACCTACTCTGCGTTTGACATACTCTGAGTACTAGGAATGTGAAAAATGTTATCATAAAAAATTGTTTGACATACATTCTGTTCATATACTTGGGATCAGACGTAGGTAACCCCTAAATGAAGTATAAAAATTAGCATAATTTTATAGGTGACTGATAGAGGATTTTCTTTTTAACATTCGTAAGTTTTTGTGTTTCATAATTGGTCCTTAAAAACACAGTAAGGATTCCTCATGGAAGCTTCAATTTTTGACTGTTTATAGAACATAAACTGTTTTTTGGTAAATATAAATGAACTCTTCAGTTTTATTTTCAATTCTTCCATATGCTTCAGGTATTACTTTTTTATTTCTCCTGTAAAACTTACCACAAATATAGTGTCTTAACACAAATTTATCACGTCATATTCTGTAGGTTAGAAGTCCAACATAGGTCTCATTGGGCCAAAATCAAGGTGTTGGCAGGACTCTTCTCCTTTCTAGAGGCTCTAGGGGTGATGTATTTCCTTGCGTTTTCCAGATTTTAGCAGTCATAGGAATTCCTTGGTGTATATTGAGCCCATGTGAGCAATCGAGGATAAGCGTCCCATCTCAAGGTTTATAATCTCAATCATATCTGCAAAGTCCTGTTTTGCCATGTAGGTAGCATACTCAGGTCTTGTAATTAGGATGCAGCCATCTTTAAGGATGCTTTTATTTTGTCTGCCATAGCTATAGGGATTTTCATTTCAGTATTCTGGCTATAAAAGGAAATATGAGGATAATAATGTGTATTATTAAATTTTTCTAGTCAAATGACGTTTCCCTTTAACTGGAACACTGAGCCACACACTGTTCTAGATACTACTTATGACTTTTTTGTTGTGAAGATAGTGACAAAACCTGTTTCGTGAATATGGAACCAAAGTTCTCAGTATGCACTAGTATCATCTTTTAGGTTAGTGTAGTATTTAATTAAAAATTCTCTTCAGCTTTTGAGAAATTATTAAACATTTTTATATCCTCAGATTAATAAAAATGAAAAAAAGAACGAGTTGAAATTTGCTTAAGAAATTGTCTTTTTCTATTCACATATTTTTAATTTTAAAAAATTCACACAGAAATTATAGAGTTTTCTAGAAAGAAGCAGAAAGGAATGAAATAGTAACATAGTCATATGTTCTCACTAAATACTTGTTCAATAAATAACTTAGCATGTTTTCATATAAGGTCAAGTGAAAAAATGTATGTTAGTACAAATCTCCCGGAGGGGGTACTTTATATTTGTTGCCATTAACTACTTTCTGTAGGCAAAAAATTTAAAAATTATTGAGTGTGTAGCACAAATTCATATGTGAAATAAGCCAGAAATATTAATATTTTAAATTTATTGTTAATAACCCTATCAAGTTGAAAAAAGAGAGACATATCAGGTATAAATGTATTACTAATTATTTCTATACAAGTAGGATTAATATTTTTATCAGGAATTAGCAGGGTTTTTTAAAATTTCAGGTTGAATGACAAAGAAAACCGTAAAGTTGTATCTTTATTTTGTGCAAAAAATTAGTTTTCACTTTAGAGCTCATCTCATTGCATGTTAAAAATATGGTAAGCCAATCAGCACTTCACCTAACATAGAAATATCTCCAATGTAGGGAAAAATCACATTGAAGGACAGTGTATACACTATACCTCTACTTCTAAAATGGGAAAGAATATATATTTGCATTGAGTTATACATGAAATAAAGGTCTTTATAAGGTCTTTATAAAAATTGAATAAGTTATTGCATGTGTCTCTGGTAGCTCAACTGGTAAAGAATCTGCCTGTAATGCAGGAGGCCCTAATTGGATTCCTGGGTCGGGAAGATCGCCTGGAGAAGGGATAGGTTACCCACTCCAGTATGCTTGGGCTTCCCTGGTGGCTCAGACAGCAGAGAATGCAGTGCGGAAGACCTGGGTTTGATCTCCAGGTTGGGAAGATCCCCTGGAGGAGAACATGATAACCCACCCCAGCATTCTTTCCTGGAGAATCTCATGGACAGAGGACCCTGGCAGTCCATAAGGTCACAAAGAGTCAGATACAACTGAAGCAACTCAGCATGCACGCAGGCAATGTGTGTAGCTGCCCAGTTGTGTTGGACTCTTTGCAATCCCATGTACTGCAGCCCATCAGGGTCCTCTGCCCATGAAATTCTCCAGGAAAGAATACTGGGGTGGATTGCAATGTCCTCCTCCAGGGGATCTTTCTGACTCAGGGATGGAACCTGCATCTCTCTCTTACATCTCTTGCATTGGCAACTGGGTTCTTTATAACCAGAACCACCTGAGAAGCCCAATAATAGTCATAACCCATTGGCAAAAATGGTAGAAACTGGATGATTATAGAAAAGGAATGATTTGTAATATATTACTTTTTATACATTTTATGTTTCGGTAGTTCAGTTCAGTTCAGTTCAGTCACTCAGTCATGTCTGACTCTGCGACTCCATGGACTACTGCACACCAGGCTTCCCTGTCCATCACCAACACCCAGAGTTTGCTCAAACTCATGTCGGTGATGGCAACCAACCATCTCAAACTCTGTCGTCCCCCTTTCCACCTGCCTTCAATTTCATCAAAAGGCTCTTCAGTTCTTCTTCACTTTCTGCCATAAGGGCGGTGTCATTTGCATATCAGAGGTTATTGATATTTCTCCTGGCAATCTTGAGTCCAGTTTGTGCTTCATCCAGTCTGGCATTTCGCATGATATACTCTGCATATAAGTTAAATAAACAGGGTGACAATACACAGCCTTGACTACTCCTTTCCCAATTTGGAACCAGTCTGTTGTTCCATATCCAGTTCTAACTGTTGCTTCTTGAACTACATACAGATTTCTCAGGATGGAGGTAAGGTGGCTTGGTATTTCCATCTCTTGAAGAATTTTCCACAGTTCGTTATGATCCACACAGTCAAAGGCTTTGGTGTAGTCAGTAAAGCAGTAGATGTTTTTCTGGAACTCTCTTGCTGTTTTGATAATTCAGTGGATCTTGACAATTTGATCTCTGGTTCCTCTGCTTTTTCTAAATTCAGCTTGAACATCTGGAAGTTCGCGGTTCATATACTGTTGAAGCCTGGCTTGGAGAATTTTGAGCATTACTTTGTTAACATGTGAGATGAGTGCAATTGTGTGGTAGTTTGAACATTCTTTGGCATTGCCTTTCTTTGGGATTGGAATGAAAACTGACCTTTTCCAGTCCTGTGGCCACTGTTGAGTTTTCTAAATTTTCTGGCATATTACTGAACTGAACTGAACTACTGAAACATAAAATGTATATAAAGTAATATATTACAATGTGAATAGAGCACATTAACAGAATCATCTTTTAGGATTTGAAATATCTCAACTGGAATTCCATCACCTCTACTAGCTTTGTTCATAGTGATGCTCTCTAAGGCCCACTTGATTTCGCATTCTGGGATGTCTGGCTCTAGGTGAGTGATTACACCATCATGGTTACCTGGGTCATGAAGATCTTTTTCCATAGTTCTTCTGTGTATTCTTGCCACCTCCTCTTAACATCTTCTGCTTCTGTTAGGTCCATACCATCTCTGTCTTTTATTGTGCCCATCTTTGCATGAGATGTTCCCTTGGTATCACTAATTTTCTTGAAGAGATCTCTAGTCTTTCCCATTCTATTGTTTTCCTCTCTTTCTTTGCATTGATCACTGAGGAAGGCTTTCTTATCTCTCCTTGCTATTCTTTGGAACTCTCCATTCAAACAGGTATATCTTTCTTTTTCTCCTTTGCCTTTAGCTTCTATTCTTTTCTCAGCTATTTGTAAGGCCTCCTCAGACAACCATTTTGCCTTTTTGCCTTTCTTTTTCTTGGGGATGATCTTGATCACTACTTCCTGTACAATGTTATGAACCTCTGTCCATAGTTCTTCAGGTACTCTGTCTATAAGACCTAATCTTTTGAATCTATTTGTCACTTCCACTGTATAATCATGAGGGATTTGAATTAGATCATGCCTGAATGTTCTAGTGATTTTCCCTACTTCCTCCAATTTAAGTCTGATTTTGGCAATAAGGAATTCACGATCTGAGCCACAGTCAGTTCCCAGTCTTGTTTTTGCTCTGTAGAGCTTCTCCATCTTCAGCTGCAAAGAAAACAATCAATCTGATTTCGGTATTGACCATCTGGTGACGTCCATGTGCATAGTTGTCTCTTGTGTTGCTGGAAGAGAGTGTTTGCTATGACCAGTGGGTTCTCTTGGCAAAACTCTATTAGCCTTTTCCCTGCTTCATTTTGTACTCCAAGGCCAAATTTACCTGTTACTCCAGGTATCTCTTGACTTCCTACTTTTGCATTCCAGTCCCATAAAATGAAAAGGACATCTATTTTAGGTGTTAATTCTAGAAGGTCTTGTAGATCTTCATAGAACGGTTCAACTTCAACTTCTTAAGCATTACTGGTTGGGGCATAGACTTGGATTACTGTGACATTGAATGGTTTGCCTTGGAAATGAACAGAGATCATTTTATGTTTAAACTAATATTATTCAAATTTTAATTAACTTTTTCAAAAAGTCCAATATCATAAAAACTAATGTATTTTGAATGTAGTTTTCTTATGAAAACTCAAGAAGCCACTGAAAGTTTAAATATATAAGGAAAGACTTTCCTTCTTATAAACAGAACCACTTGATTTGCAAATTTATTTATTTATCCTGCTATTGAAATAACATTTTTTCAGTACCACCTATGTTCTAGACACTCAGAAATCTCAAGGAGGGAAGGATGTATGTGTGTGTGTTTATGTGTATAACCACATTGACCTGGTTTACAGATATAAAATGTTTCAATCTATCATCTTTTAATAGTCTATCAAAAGTCTGTTATGTTTCTGTTTTGTAAATAAGTTCATTTGTACTATTTTTTAGATTCCACATACAAGTGATAGCATATAGTATTTGTCTTTCTTTAATCTTTAATCTCTAAGTCCATCCATGTTGCTGCAAATGGCATTATTTCATTCAATTTTATGGCTAAATATTATTCCACTGTATATATATTACATGTTTATCCATTCATCAGTTGATGGACATTGTGGTTGTTTCCATGTCTTGGCTATTGTAAATAGTGCCTCTACAAACATCGAGGTGCATGTATATCTGAATTAGAGCTTTAATCTTTTCTGAACTAATGTCCAGGAGTGAAATTGCTGGATCATATGGTGACTTTAATTTTAGTTTCTTAAGGAATCTCCATACTGTTTTCCATAGTAGCTGCATCAATTTGCATTCCCACCAACAGTGTAGGTGGGTTCTCTTTTTTCCATACCCTCTCTATCTTTTATTTGTAGACTTTTTGATAATGGCCATTCTGAAGGATGTGACATGATGCCTCTTTGTAGTTTTGATTTGTATTTTGCTGATTATTAGGGCTTCCCAGGTGGCGCAAGTAGTAAAGAACCTGCCTGCCAGTGCAGGAGATATAAAGGACACTAATTCAATCCCTGCATCAGGAAGATTCCCCTGGAGAAGGGCATGGCAACCTACTCCAATACTCTCGCCTGGAGAATCCCGTAGATAAAGGAGCCTGGCAGGCTGTAGTCAATAGGGTCACAAAGAGTCAGAAATGGTTGTAGCATGCATGATAATTAGTGATATTGAGCATCTTTTCATGTGCCTATTGTCTTCTTTGTATGTCTTCTTTGGAGATATGTCTATTTAGGTCTCCTGCCCATTTTTTAAAAACAAATTTCATTGTTGAGTTGTATGCTATGTTTGTATATTTTGGAAATTAAGTCCTTGTCTATTCCATCCTTTGCAAATATTTTCTTCCAGTCGGTAGATTGTCTTTTCATTTTGTTTCTGGTTTCCTTTGCTGTGCAAAAGCTTATAAGTTTGAGTAGGTCCTATTTCTTTATTTTTTTCTTTTATTTCTATTTCCTTGGGAGACTGATCTAAGAAAACTTTGCTGTAATTAATGTCAGAGAATGTTTTACCTATGTTTTCTTCTAGGAGTTTTATGGTGTCTTTTCATATATTTAAGTATTTGAGCCATTTTGAGTTTATTTTTGTGTATGATGTGGGAGAGTGTTAACTTCATTGATTTACATGCAGCCGTCCAGGTTTCCTGGCACCACTTGTGAAAGAGAATATCTTTTCTTCACTTTATTTTCTTGCCTCCTTTGTTGAAGGTGGACTGTAGGTGTGTGGGTTTATTTCTGGACTCTATTCTGTTTCACTGATCTTTGTCTGTTTTCCTGCCCATACCGTGCTTTTCTATCACTGTAGCTTTGCAGTACTGTCTGAAGTCTGGAAGGCTTATACCTCCGGTTTTTTTTCTTTTTCCTCAGCATTGCCTTGGCAATTATGACTCTTTTGTAGTTCCATATAAATTTGGGGATTATCTGTCCCTCCCTTCTGGCAACCACCAGTTTGTTCTTTGTATCTATGAGTCTGTTTCTGTTTTATTTGTTTTTTAGATTCCACATATGAGTGAATTTATATGCCACTTGTCTTTCTCTCTCTGATTTATTTCACTTAGCATAATGCCCTCAAGTCCTATCCATATTATTGCAGATGACAAGATTTTATTTTTTATGACTGAGTAGTATTCCATTGTGTACATATATACCATATCTTCTTTATCCATTTATCTATCAATAGAAACAGGTGGCTTCCATATCTTTGCTACTATAAATAATGCTGTAATGAACACAGAGGTACATATATGTTTTTAAAAGAGTATTTTTATTTTCTTCAAGCAAATACCCAGAAGTGTAGTTGCTGGCCCATATTTCAGTCCTATTTTTTCATTTTTTGAACAAGCTTCATAGTGTTTTCTACAGTGCTTGCACCAAGTTACAGCTTCCACTAACATTGTATGATAATTTTCTTTTCTCCATATCCTCACCAAAACTTTTTTCTTGTCTTTTGATAATAGAAATTCTGACAGTTGTGAGGTAGTATCTCATTATGTTTTTTCACTTGCATTTCTCATTCTCATTTTTCCCATTCAGTAGGCGTTTTAGTTTGATCTAGTCCTACTTATTTGTTTGTTTATACTTTTGTCTTCCTTTCCTGAGGAGACACATCTAAAAAATATCATTAAAATCAGTGTTAGGGAATGTACTGTCTGTGTTTTCTTCTAGGAATTTTATGGTTTTGTTTTATACATATAAGTCTTTAAACCATTTAGAGTTTATTGTTATATGGTGTGGGAGAGTAGTCAATTTGATTCTTTTGAATGTAGCTGTTCAGTTTTCCAACACCATTTATTGTATAAGCTTTTCCCATTGTCATTTCTTGCCTCCTTTAATGTAGATTAATTGTCCATCTAAATATGTGTTCATTTCTGGGCTCTCTATTCTGTTCCATTGATTGTTTTTGTGCCAGTACCATACTGTTTTGTTTACTGTAGCTTTGTAGAATAGTTTGAAGTCAAGGAGCGTGATATTTTCAGCTTTCTTCTTCCTTCTCAAAATTGTTTTGACTATTCAAGGGCTCTCATGGTCCCATACAAGTTTTAGGATTATCTGTCCAACTTCTGTGAAAAAAATCAGTTATTTTTATAGATATTGCAATGATTAATAAAATATTGATTTGTCCAATTCATAAGCACAGACTATCTCTACTCTTATTTGTAATGTCTTTGATTTCTTTCATCAAAGTCTTAAGAATTTTCAGAATAAAGATCCTTCACCTCCTTGGCTAAATTTATTCCTATATATTTTATTTGTTTTGATGCAGCTTTAAATGAGATGTCTTTTTTAATTTCTACTTCTGATAGTTTGGTATTAGTGTATAAAATGCAACAGATTTACGTAGATTAGTTTGTATCCTTCAATGTTGCTGAATTTTTTAATTAGTCCTAATACTTTGGAGTCTTTGGGGCTTCTATATATAGTGTCAGGTCATCTGAAAACATTGATAATTTTACTCCTTCCTTTCCAGTTTGGATGACTTTTGTTTCTTTTTCTTGACTAATTATTGTGACTAGAATTTCTAACACTCTGTTGCATAAAAGTGACAACAATGGGCACCCTTGTCTTGTTCCTGATTTTAAAGGAAATGTTTTCAACTTTTTATCGTTGAGTATGATGTTAGCTATGGGTTTATCATATATGGTCTTTATTATATTGAAGTACGCTCCTTCCAAGCCCACTTTGTTGAGAGTTTTTATCATAAATTGATGTTGAACTTTATAAAATGCCTTTTCAACATCTGTTGAGATGATCACATGATTTTTACTTTTGGTTTTGTTCATATAGTATGTCATATTGATTGAATTTGTGGATATTGTACCATTCTTGCAACCCTGGAATGAATCCAAGTTGATCATTCTCTCTTTAACTTTTGCCATTTTAATTATAATATGTCTTGGTGTGGACCTTTTTAGGTTTATCTTGTTTGGGGCTTCCTGTGCTTTCTAAACCTGGATGTCCACAGGTTAGGGAAGTTTTCAACCATTATTTCTTCAGATATATTTTCTGTCTCTTTGTCTCTCTCTTCTCTTTTTGGGGACCCTGTAAATATTATAATGCTTGATTTTTTAGCATATTTTTATGTCAGTTATTGTATTCATTTCTGACTGATTCATTAGTATATTTTCTAAGTCTTTGCAAAAGTTCTCACTGACAGAAACAGTCACAAGGATACCCACCCAAATCAGGAAAAGGATGGAAGAATTCAGTGAGAACTTTGAAACAAACTGACCATGGATTTGCATACTTACTAGGTCATTAATCTGTATATTTTTGAGCAAGTTACTAGATCTCTCTAAGTCTTTAATTATCTTATCTGCTAAATGGGGATTATGAGAAGATTAATCATGGTTTGTTGAATAAACTAAATAAGATATGTGCTTAGCATAGATCCAGACCTTTCGTAAATGCTCACTATACATTAGCTGCTAAGAAGTATTGGCAGAATGATATCATTGGTATATTGTTTTGGTTTTTGTTATAGCTGGCTTATCATATAGGAATGAAGATCTTGGTGCTAAAAGTAGCTTTGCCCTATTATTATACTGAAGATAATTTTAGATGGTGTGTTTTTCTACTTAGATTGGAAAGTTTTATGCAAGAGATAATTCAAATCTATTTAGTTACTATATGCCATGACTCAGTGAGTAGATACTACTTTTCCTTTTATGATATATACTGCTGCCTAACATGCTTCTCATCTCCCACCTGACTTGACTCTTCCTTTTCCACCGGGCCCATCTCCTCCTTTTTTTCCGCTCACCAACCTCTGCATGCACTTATAATGTGTATCTTATAAAACCTCAAGAGTTAATGATGCTATTTATCTTCAGTATGCTACTTTCCACTATTCTTCAACCTGTTTGATGCATAAAGAGGTTGACTTGTTTGTCCACACACTGTATGCTCTCTGAGTTCTGGCAAAAGATGTTAGGGCAGAAGGAGAATGGCATTTGGCTATGTATTCTCTTTAGATCTTTCTATGAGAGATTGTCTCAGGCTGACTATGTTCTTTACCTGAGGGTACAGTTCCTCTCAAAGTAGGCTTTTCTTGTTACACCTCTTTCTGAGTTCTGGTAACTGTCCTCGCCCTTGCCCTTTCAGACCTCGGGGTCATTCCTGCTTCTACTCTTACCAGCAGCCAGGACATCACACTGTCTCTTGTGGTTTCCCTACTTCCTACTTACACCCCTTAGATGTGCCCCCCACCCCCCATTAAGCCCTTTGGAATTACTCTGATTTGTGTGTGTCATTCTGTTTCTTCCTATATCCCTGAATGATATCACAAAGAAATAAAATGATTCCTGACTACAAACAGCTTAATTTCCTGTAAACTCCTAGGATCATGCATGTATGCATGCTTAGTTGTTCAGTCTGTCTAACTCTTTGCGACCCTATGGACTATGGCCTGCCAGGTTCCTCTGACCATGGAATTTGCAAGGCAAAAATACTGGAGTGGGTTGCCATTTCCTTCTCCAGGGCATCTTCATGACCCAGTGATCGAACTCACATTTCCTGTATCTCTGGCACTGCAGGCAGATTCTTTATCCATTGAACCATCAGGGACCATGCCACATGTGGAATAAATTCCGCATATTTATTACTTTTAGGGAAGCTAAATTAGTCCTTTAAATGCTTGATATTAAGATAAGATTTTCAACTATTAACAAGGCAAAATAGCTATGACATTGTTACAGTCTTCTAATCTTTTTTATACAGAGAATTTCAAAGGGCTTCCTTGTATTAGAATTTCACATTTCATTACAACTGAAAAAAATCTGAATTTTTGTCTTTTAAAAAATCAAGATTTCAGCATAAATAATACACCATTTATTTAGATAGTCTAAAAATGACTCTATTTATGATAATCTTTTTAGATTTCAAAACATATATTTGTGTGCCCAGTTTAGAAATATAATCTAAGAATATATTATATATATATATATATCCATCCCTACTTTTTCAATAGAAACTACTGAATATAATTTAGCCTTTGCTTATTAGTGGTGATCTTTATGACCATTAATTATGATAGTAAATTTAAAAAGCAGACTTTTATTTTTGTCCTTTGTTCATCTATTACACTGTTTTTCCTCCATATAAGTATATATGCTTCCTACATTTCTTACTTCTCCAATTTGTTCCTTTTAGGTTGTATAATAAAATATCTAATTTGGGAGAACTATATATAAGTAAAATCAATTTGATTTGAGATTTTGTTCTCATAGTAAAGTGCATGAGGCTTATAACAGGAAAGAAGTCTTTTTATATTAACCTAAAAGCTCAAGGGTATGTTCTGAGTAGGTTTTGAAAGTCTGGATCTTATGGTAGTATTATTTTAGAATTGATAGAGAATTCAAGTAATCCTTTCATTTTATAGTTTAGCAAATGGAGGTCCAATGATAATAAGAAAATTACCAGTTCACACTGCTGATTAATAGAAAATTTAAAACTAGATTTTAAATCATTAATTAACTCTTGGTTCAGTGTAGTTTTCCCTGAACTATGTTAGATTACATGTTTAAAATATGCTAAAAATAAATGAAAAGAATTAATTTTTTTTTTTTTTTTTAATAAATTTATTTATTTTAGTTGGGGGCTAATTACTTTACAATATTGTAATAGTTTTTGCCATACATTGACATGAATCAGCCATGGGTTTACATGTGTTCCCCTTCCCGGACCCCCCACCCACCTCCCTCCCCATCCCATCCTTCTGGATCATCCCATTGCCCCGACCCTGAGCCCTTGTCACATGCATCGAACATGGAATGGTGCTCTGTTTCACATACGACAATACACATGTCTCAATGCCATTCTCCCAGAACGTCCCACCCTCACCTTCTCCCTCAGAGTCCATAAAAATTGTTCCATGCATCTGTGTCTCTTATTCTGTCTCGCATATAGGGTTATCGTTACCATCTTTCAAATTCCATATATATGCATTAGTATACTGTATTGTTGTTTTTCTTTCTGGCTTACTTCACTCTGTATAATGGGCTCCAGTTTCATCCATCTCAGTAGAACCGATTCAAATGTATTTTTTTTAATGGCTGAGTAATATTCCATTGTGTATATGTACCACAGCTTCCTTATCCATTCGTCTGCTGATGGACATCTAGGTTGCTTCCATGTCCTGGCTATTGTAAACAGTGCTGCGATGAACATTGGGGTACACGCGTCTCTTTCAATTCTGGTTTCCTCGGTGTATATGCCCAGCAGTGGGATTGCTGGGTCATATGGCAGTTCTATTCCCAGTTTTTTAAGGAATCTCCACACTGTTCTCCATAGTGGCTGTACTAGTTTGCATTCCCACCAACAGTGTAAGAGGGTTCCCTTTTCTCCACACCCTCTCCAGCATTTATTGCTTGTAGACTTTTGGATAGCAGCCATTCTGACTGGTGTGAAATGATACCTCATTGTGGTTTTGATTTGCATTTCTCTAATAATGAGTGATGTTGAGCATCTTTTCATGTGTTTGTTAGCCATCTGTATGTCTTCTTTGGAGAAATGTCTGTTTAGTTCTTTGGCCCATTTTTTGATTGGGTCGTTTATTTTTCGGGAATTCAGCTGCAGAAGTTGCTTGTATATTTTTGAGATTAATTGTTTGTCTGTTGCTTCATTTGCTATTATTTTCTCCCATTCTGAAGGCTGTCTTTTCACCTTGTTTATAGTTTCCTTTGTTGTGCAAAAGCTTTTAATTTTAATTAGGTCCCATTTGTTTATTTTTGCTTTTATTTCCAATATTCTGGGAGGTGGGTCATGGAGGATCCTGCTGTGATTTATGTCGGAGAGTGTTTTGCCTATGTTTTCCTCTAGGAGTTTTATTGTTTCTGGTCTTACGTTTAGATCTTTAATCCATTTTGAGTTTATTTTTGTGTACGGTGTTAGGAAGTGTTCTAGTTTCATTCTTTTACAAGTGGTTGACCAGTTTTCCCAGCACCACTTGTTAAAGAGATTGTCTTTTCTCCATTGTATATTCTTGCCTCCTTTGTCGAAGATAAGGTGTCCATATGTGCGTGGGTTTATCTCTGGGCTTTCTATTTTGTTCCATTGATCTATATTTCTATCTTTGTGCCAATACCATACTGTCTTGATGACTGTGGCTTTGTAGTAGAGCCTGAAGTCAGGCAGGTTGATTCCTCCAGTTCCATTCTTCTTCCTCAAGATTGCTTTGGCTATTCGAGGTTTCTTATAAGAATTAATTTTTTAACATGGAATTTCACTTTTAGTTTACAGAATTAAAATCTCAAATTACTTACATAATTTAGAAAGACGGTAATGATAACCCTATATGAGAGACAGAAAAAGAGACATAGATGCATAGAACAGTCTTTTGGACTCTGTGGGAGAAGGTGAGGGTGGGATAATCTGAGAGAATAACATTGAAACATGTATATTATCATATGTGAAACAGAATGCCAGTCCAGGTTCGATGCATGAGAAAAGTGCAATGGGATGACCCAGAGGGATGGGATGAGGAGGGAGGTGGGAGGGGGGTTCAGGATAGGGAACCCATGGCTGATTCATATCGATGTATGGCAAAACCCACTACAATGTTGTAAAGTAATTAGCCTCCAACTAAAATAAATAAATCAATTTAAAAAAAGAAAAATTTAATATGACACTTCTGACAAAATATATGTAAAAAAGTTAAAACTTATAACCCTGTCAAATTTATCTTTACAACATTGAACTAAAATGCATGAAATACTAAGCAGTAATTCTTTTGGCCTTATTCAAAACAGTAGTCAGAATCAGTGCTATTTCAGGGAATGCCTAGGCTATTTTTTTTTTCTTATATATATTTGGTGAAAAATCCACACTAGAAGTACAATTTAATTGTATTTATTGTTTGTGTCTTTCTATATTATAATGTTTGGAGGTTATAGGAAACAGAAAGAAACTTTTTATGCCCATGATGTTCTAGCAACATATGCAGGTCTGTTGCAAGTTTTAGGAATTTAGTATAATTCTACTGGTAGTATTGAATTAAAACTTTTCCTTTCTCCCTTGCATTAAACTAGTTTAATTATTAAGATTCTATTATATAGTGAAAAGAATATGCAGCTGATTTTTAAATATTCAAAATATTCTCTTCTATAATAGACTGCATTAAATAGTTTCCTAAAATTCAGTAACTGATTTTCTAATTAAAAAAAATTTTTTTTCAAAGAAATATAGTACTTCACTCACTAGCTTTGAAACCTCAGTCCATGAAAACAATTCTGAATTTGTCCTTCTAGGTTGTAAAATGTGAAGAAGTATTTCCCTTGAGGAAAGTCACAGAGGAAAGCAGAAGACCACAGGAACTCAAACTGAGTGCCCTTTAATTACAATCCAGGATTTGTTACCATCTAGGCATATCAGTTCAGTTCAGTTCAGTCACTCAGTCGTGTCCGACTCTTTGCAACCCCATGAACCGCAGCACGCCAGGCCTCCCTGTCCATCACCAACTCCCTAAGTCCACCCAAACCCATGTCCATTGAGTCGATGATGCCATCCAGCCATCTCATCCTCTGTCATTCCCTTCTTTTCCTGCCCTCAATCTTTCCCAGCATCAGGGTCTTTTCCAATGAGTCAGCTCTTCTCATGAGGTGGCCAAAGTATTGGAGTTTCAGCTTCAACATCAGTCCTTCCAATGAACACCCAGGACTGATCTCCTTTAGGATGGACTGGTTGGATCTCCTTGCAGTCCAAGGGACTCTCAAGAGTCTTCTCCAACAACACAGTTCAAAAGCATCAATTCTTTGGCGCTCAGCTTTCTTTATAGTCCAACTCTCACATCCATACATGACCACTGAGAAAACCATAGCCTTGACTGGACGGACCTTTGTTGGCAAAGTAATGTCTCTGCTTTTTAATATGCTATCTAGGTTGGTCATAACTTTCCTTCTAGGGAGTAAGCGTCTTTTAATTTCATGGCTGCAATCACCATCTGCAGTGATTTTGGAGCCCAGAAAAATAAAGTCAGCCACTGTTTCCCATCTATTTGCCATGAAGTGATGAGACCGGATGCATGATCTTAGTGTTCTGAATGTTGAGCTTTAAGCCAACTTTTTTTCACTCTCCACTTTCACTTTCATCAAGAGGCTCATTAGTTCTTCTTCACTTTCTGCCATAAGGGCAGTGTCATCTACATATCTGAGGTTATTGATATTTCTCCTGGCAATCTTGATTCAGCTTGTTCTTCCTCCTGCCCAGCGTTTCTCATGATGTACTCTGCATATAAGTTAAATAAGCAGGGTGACAATATACAGCCTTGATTATCTTGAATATCTTGAATATCTAATTGATTAGTAATATTCAATTATCTCCATGTGTTAAATGTCTTACCTTAATATTTAAGTTTCTTTAATGTATTACTGTCACAATGTTTTTAAAAATGAATGAGATATTCTTTAGTATTATCCTCGATCTTAACTTGATTAAAACATCACACATTATAAAAGACTGTGCTATGGCATACACTGCATTAAGTCTTTATAAATTTAATTAGTTCACTAAACCGATTTTTCACTTTGTTTTGTAAACTAAATTTTTACAAAATTTTTACAATTTTAAACCATTCAATTACTGATTGAATACCAGTTTTCTTTATATTTTCAGAATGCTTTTAATTTTTATATATGCTATTCACAGTCCCACACCCCATAGTAAGTAATGGGATGCTTTACAAGTATAGGCACATATGAAATAGCAATCTAGGGAAGAGCTTAGACACCCAGAAGCATGAAATTATGTCTAAATAGGTTGCTACCATACCAAGTAGACTGCAGATATTTCAATTTATAATTAGTTATTTATAGAGAAGCAACTATGATAGAACTGCTGTGATGACTATAAAATATTGCTCACACAGTGAAAAATAATGACTAGGAGAACATTTTTGTAACAGAGGCTGGTTACCTGCTATGCCTATTTAGATCAAGGATCTGAAATCTATCGGTTTAATAACTTCTGTTTAGTTCTTCTATTTGCCAGGTATTCTTCTGGCTGTTTTAGGACATAAAATGTCCCCAGTCTAATAAGGCTTACTATGTAGAAACAGGTGATAATGAAAGAAATATGAATATCTCCAGTGAATGGACGTGCTATATGAGGCAAGGTAAGGGACAAGAAGTTGGCAGTGAGGCGGAGCCACTCTTCATAGTGTGGTCAGATAAAGCCTCTCTGATGAGGGTGGTAGATGAGGGTCAGGTCACCGAGAGCCTCTAGGTCATGGAAAGAATTTTGAGTTATATTCTGAGTGACATGTGAGACCATTGATGGCTTTGATCAGAAGTGAGCCATGACTTCATTTATTAGCTGTAAGATCTCTGGCTACTATATGGAGAAAAAACTTTGGCAGAGAAAAGTGGAACCAATTAAATCAATTTCTTATTTTTTAAAATAGTGAAGCTAAGTTCATCCAGTTCAAATATCTTCATGTAGCAATAACTGAGAGGAATTTCTTCAATTAGGAATTTTGTAATGATATTTAAAGGCATTAAACATTCTAAGGACTGCTGTATACAGTTTATTACACAAGTTTCTATATCCATAAATAGTAATTAAGTTTTGAAAATAAGTCTCCAGTTCCTCTCAGCAAGAGACTTTGATATGTCTTATCCAGTAAGATGAAGAGTTCTTATCAAATTTGTATACTCTTACTGTGTTCCAAGTTCTTCTTGTCCCAGTGTCTATATTAGTCTATCCCATTTGCTCCTTATGTAGATGGTTGCTGCTGCTGCTGCCGCTAAGTCGCTTCACTCGTGTCCAACTCTATGCGACCCCATAGACGGCAGCCCACCAGGCGCTGCCGCCGTTAGGATACTTCATTTGTTAAATTCAGGAAAGCTTGTTTCAGCTCTGTCTCTTCAACCTGAGCATTCAATGACTCCTGGTAGCTAATCCAATGGCTGTATTGGATTGTATAAGAGTTAAACCATTGTGTCAGGTTGTTATTTCCTGCTTGGATTAAGGGCTGAAAATGGTTCTCCTACTGAGACAAAACAGGGGCAATATTAAATAGCATCCCTGGCAATAATAGCTCTTGGCTGTGATCATTAAGCACTTAATGCTCAGTATGCTTTATAATGGTCCCACCTGTAACACTACCATGCTCTCTGCCCACTTCTGCCCTGACGTCAAGTAAGTTTCACCTTTGTTCCATGACCAAGCACAATGCTTAATATTATAAGCTTAATTCAAAGGCATTCCTTCGTTCTTATGGAAATACTAGCAGGTCCTGCTAAAGGACACTAGGTGAGCATTTTCTCTGTTTTTAATGGAGATGGTGGGAAAGAATCAATAGAGAAAATGTGAGATAAAAATCCAGGAATGTAACTAGGTTTTCTGATAGGACCCTTCTTTGGCTGTTTCTTCCCCATCTTCATTGAACATGATGAAATCTAGTTTAATTGGAATCGCTGAGAAAGGGGAATGGCAGGGAGGAAGCGTTGTTCAAAAATTGTGATTCTTTGAAGAAGAAGGAGGGAAATGAGCTAGAAACTGGAACACGATTATAGTGTTAATTATATTTCCTAATTGTATTCTGCCAAGCATCTTCATCTTTTCCCCTTGCTCCCCATAGTCACTAGACTGCTTGCTATGTACAAAAAAGAAGCAATTTGTCCACCTTAGGGATGTATTTATTTTGAAATTCCAGAGTGCTATAGCACTATTTATTTATAGCACTATTTATTTGTAGCACTACTAGTGCTATTATAGCAAACATAATGCCAAATCACCCTGGAGTAAAGGGATCTATAAAGAAATAGGTTCAATAAAACTAGCAGATATATATCATGCAACTTCAGCTCCCCAAATCCTGTGTACCTTTAAATGACTCAAAACTGTTTTGAGCCATACATGGATATACCCTTGCACACTTCTAGAGGGTTTCGCTCATAAAGCCCTCAACATTTGTGAACAGTGTCTTAGTTCAGTTGCTCTCAGGTTAATGAGCAGTCTTCACATCTTCAAACAGAAGTGAAGTCCCTACTGCCACTGACCTGGCTTGATGCTTTTATGATTTTTTCATTCAGTATGCTTTTTATTGAGAACCTATACTATGATGCTCATAAACAATAGAAATATTGTTATAAACAAGAAAAAAATAGTATTTCTTGAGCATCTGCAAATTGAACATACATTATCTTTGCATATTATCCCTTTTAAGTCTAAATGCAACCTCCTCAGGAAATTGTTATTGATATTAGTCATGAAAGTGGATCTCATTTTGACTGCAGAGAAATTCTGGGTTGATCTGATTAAGTATTATTGAGAACAGGTCCTAAACCAGTAATCTTATTTACATTCTGGTCATAGTTAGAAACTTAAAAGCCCAGGAATCCCTCTAAAAGACCATACAACACTGGATTTAAAAATGTACTTTAAAATTATGCAGATTTATGTTTTTATGCCATTTTGTCTCTTAATTATGTGATGTTCTGAGAGGCTATGTAACTTATGCAAAACCCCATATAAACCCTATGAGGAGAAAAATTTTGTCCTGATCACCAGTGTTCCCCTAATGACAAGAACAGTATTTTCCATTTAGACTATTCTCAATAAACAGAAGCATGATAATAAATGAATGAATGTTTAGAAACTGATGAGGTATTTGATAAAGCTAGAGTGCAGAGTTTGTTATATCAGTTCAGTTCAGTTGCTCAGTCGTGTCTGACTCTTTGCAACCCCATGAACCTCAGCACTCCAGGCCTCCCTATCCATCACCAACTCCTGGAGTCCACCCAAACCCACATCCATTGAGTTGGTGATGCCATCCAACCATCTCATCCTCTGTCATCCCCTTCTCCTGCCCTCAGTCTTTCGCAGCATCAGGGTCTTTTCCAAAGAGTCAGCTCTTCGCATCAGGTGGCCAAAGTATTGGAGTTTCAGCTTCAACATCAATCCTTCCAATGAACACTCAGGACTGATCTCCTTTAGGATGGACTGGTTGGATCTCCTTGCAGTCCAAGGGACTCTCAAGAGTTTTCTCTAACACCACAGTTCAAAAGCATCAATTCTTTGATGCTCAGCTCTCTTTATAGTCCAACTCTCACATCCATACATGACCACTGGGAAAACCATAGCCTTGACTAGATGGACCTTTGTTGGCAAGGTAATGTCTCTGCTTTTAAATATGCTATCTAGGTTGGTCATAACTTTCCTTCCAAGGAGTAAGCATCTTTTAATTTCATGGCTGCAATCACCATCTGTAGTGATTTTGGAGCCCAGAAAAATAAAGTCAGCCACTGTTTCCACTGTTTCCCCATCTAATTGCCATGAAGTGATGGGACCGGATGTCATGATCTTGGTTTTCTGAATGTTGAGTTTTAAGCCAACTCTTTCACTCTCCTCTTTCACTTTCATCAAGAGGTCTTTAGTTCTTCTTCACTTTCTGCCATAAGGGTGGTGTCATCTGCGTATCTGAGGTTATTGATATTTCTCCCAGGAATCTTGATTCCAGCTTGTGCTTCCTCCTGCCCAGCATCTCTCATGATGTACTCTGCATATAAATTAAATAAGTAGGGTGACAATATACAGCCTTGACGTACTCCTTTCCCTATTTGGAACCAGTCTGTTGTTCCATGTCCAGTTCTAACTGTTGCTTCCTGACCTGCATGCAGATTTCTCAAGAGGCAGGTCAGGTGTCTGGTATTCCCATCTCTTTCAGAATTTTCCACAGTTTATTGTGATCCACACAGTCAAAGGCTTTGGCATAGTCAATAAAACATAAATAGATGTTTTTCTAGAACTCTCTTGCTTTTTTGATGATCCAGCAGATGTTGGCAATTTGATCTCTGGTTCCTCTGCCTTTTCTAAAACCAGCTTGAACATCTGGAATTTCAAAGTTCACGTATTGCTGAAGCCTGGCTTGAAAAATGTTGGGCATTACTTTACTAGCGTTTGACCCACTATGACTCAATTAATGGAAAAAGGCATTGAAGTGATGTTTTCACCCCACCGTTGCCCTCCTTGGACCCTTGATTGGGATACACTTCCTGTAGCAGTGAACCCAAAGGAAGGAGATACCCCATGTCCAAGATCGGAGAAACCCCAGTAAGACGGTAGGCGTTGGAGCAGCTGTGAGGAGATACCTCATGTCCAAGGGCAAAGGAGACGCCCTAGCAAGATGGTAGGAGGGGAAATTCACATTTAGAATCAAACTCCATTCCCACCAGAGACACTAAGAGGGCTCAAACAAACCTTGTGTGCACCAGGACCCAAGGACTCCATAGAGACTGAGACAGAACTGTGTTTGAACATCTCCTGTGGAGGTATGGGTCAGTAGTGGACTGCCACAGGGGCAGGGGTTCTGGGTGCAGCAGACTTGGGTATGCTGTAAGCCCTCTTGAAGGAGGTCGCCATTAACCCCACCATAGAGCTGCCAGAACTTACACAGGACTGGGAAATAGATTCTTGGGGGCACAAACAGAACCTTATACACCAGGACCAAGGAGAAAGGAGCAGTGGTGCCATGAGAGACTGATGCAGACTTGCCTGTGAGTGTCCAGGAGTCTCCAGCAGTGGCGTGGGTTCATGGTGGCCTGCTGCAGGGTTGGGGGCACTGAGTGTAGCAGTATATGTCTGGGATCTTTTGAAGGAGGTCACCATTATCTTCATTACCTCCACCATAGTTTGGCCCCAGGTAAATAGCAGAGAGGGAACACAGCTCCACCCATCAACAGAAAATTGGATTAAAGATTCACTGAGCTTGGCCCCTCCCATCAGAACAGGACCCAATTTCCCCCTCAGTCAGTCTATCCCATCAGGAAGCTTCCATAAGCCTGTTTTCTTTCTCCGTCAGAGGGCAGACACACTGAAAACCACAATCACAGAAAACTAACCAATCTAATCACATGGACCACAGCCTTGTCTAACTCAATGAAACTATGAGCCATGCTGTGTAGGGCCACCCAAGATGGACAGGTCATGGGAGAGAGTTCTGACAAAATGTGGTCCACTGGAGAAGGGAATGACAAACCACTTCAGTATTCTTGCCTTGAGAACCCCATGAACAGTATGAACAGTTTGTTGTATGTAACAAGAAATTTGTAAATGAAAGTAGAAAAAACATCAAACCAACTTGATAGGGACTATGTGTCATGTTGAGGAGTATGGACTATATTGAAGGTCCTGTGTGGCCAATATGTATCAGAGAGTCAAATACTTCGAATTTTTAGCAGAGCCAGGGAACAATATAAATGACCCTGAATGTTACTTGTTCAACATGGTCTTTTCTCACAAATCCCTAACCAAATAAACCCTATATTCTCTACCTTAAGGACTGGATCCCTCCTCATCTGAACCACATTGTCTGTCAATTTAACTGACAGCCATGTTTTATAATTGCTTATTCTTAAACTCAAAATCAAGCTACGAGCACCAACTGACCTTTCTAGTCTTTCCAATGAGGTTTTGCTGGCTCAGTAGCACACAAAGACTAAAAGGGAGTGTCCATCCAGTCTAAATATACCTGAGCTATGTATATCATTTAGTCCTCATTTTACTAGCAATTAAGACACAAAATTTTAGAGCTGGAAAATCAACTAGTTTGTCTCTTTGAACACCTTCATTTTATACCAAAAAACACTAAGGCCAAATAGGGTTAAATGGATTGATTGAGGTTAAATTCTATGATTTCCTCAGGTGTATGGGAGGTGTAGGTCAGAGAGAAATAAGTATTTTACTGTAGTTTAAATTCAGTAGACCCTCTTTGGGTCTGCATTTCACTATAGCTTCATTTCATGAAGTAAAATAGTAACTTCATGAAGACACTCATTTGATCCAATAACATATCATTTAACAAAGTGAGGAAAGCCATCTGTTTTCTTACCAAGCAGGAAATTTGGAAGGCAGGCTGCATTTAGGGTCCTAAGTGGATATGATGACTGCTGTCACTATGGCAACAAGTTGTTCATTTAAAGATTTTTTTAATAAGTCTTAATGATCCTTCCTAATATATCTCTGAATTCAAGCATGTCTTTAGCCAGCACTTCCCTATATCTCTTTACTTCAGTGATCCCTCTCTTTGGTCTTTTCCCGGCCTAATCTAGCCTACTTAAAATAGATAAATGTTTTTAAACCATTATTTTCATTCGTATCATTATTTTTGAATGTCTATTCATGCCAGGCACTTTATATGGATGATACCTACCTTGTGAGGTAGAAGTTATTATCCCCATTTTACTTGTGATCAAACTGAAGTTAAAGGAGGTCATATTTTTGCCATATGCTTGGGAACTAGTACACGGAAGATGTAGATTTCAGCTCTGGCTTTTCCAATCCAGGAACCTATGCCATTTGCATTCTGCCAAGCTCCCACTCTCCAGTGTTACCAAAACCTTTGGATCCCTGTTGCCCAGAGAAGTCACCAAACCACCTATATCTAGCCTTAAACCTCCTTCAACACGTTGCCAAACTCCATATTTCTCAACGTAAATTGTTCATTCTTATTTCTGAGTATTTATCATAGTACTCACCTGTAGCATTATTCCTCCTCTTCCCTGTAAAACTCAATTTTGTTAATTCTTCAAACCCAACGTAATGATTATTTCCCTCCAGGAGTGCTTCCCTTGGTTATTATACACACTAGTCATTGAGCCTTTAAACTGCCTCCTCTCTGTATCTTGAGCTTGCTATTAGTTCAGTTAGTCCTGAAATAAGATGTGCAGTGCAATTGTTTGCATGTTGATTTATCTTTCCAACGATTGCTGTTTTTGTGACACAGTACACACAAAAACTTTATAACTGTGTCTATGTTTCAGAGGTTGACTGTAGCCAATCATCAATTATCTTGATCTCTCCAGTTCTATGTCTGTGGAACCAGCTAAAAGAAATCAAAGATACAGTGTCTAATCTGATCCTAGTGTTAGCTTTTATTCATAAACCCTTTATTCCAAGTATGGATTAAGAAAATTGTCATTGTTTTACCAATTATGTGTGTGTGTATCATAATTAAATTAAAGTTGTTCTATCTGAAAGAAAATTTATGGAATATGATATCCTAGACTTAATAGTAGGCTTTCACATAATTATATGCATAAAGACACAAATGTTTTTTAAAGGTTAATATGGGGAGTTCATATTTATGTAGCATTACAGTAAATGAGATTACTCATAAATAAAATTTTCAGAAATTCATAGTATTTCTCATTTTAAGCCAAAATTGTTATTTTAAACATTTTAAGGGTTTGGGATAAAAATAACTCCAAAAAGTAGTGTATACTTCTCTACTTTCTTAAACAAAACATAAAGGATAATTTTCCCTAGCTTGATGACTCAGAATCATCATTTTGAACTTTAATTACTCTTCAACTCTGTAATAAAATGACATTTTTAAGTTACTGAGGCATTATTAGTGTTAGTCGCCTTTGATACAAAATTATTCTAGATTGCTATCCTTTTTAGAATACAGTATTTGCTTCTTTTTTATATGCTTTGTATCTCTGCAGCTATCATTTATCTCTGCTTTTTCTAGACCTAGTGCTGTTAGTTTTCCCAACTTTACAATTTCACGTGTGAGTTTTGATCTGTTATAGATTGATACACCAATTAAACATTCTTCTTAGAATTTTGTCTAAAATAATAGCAAATGGATGTTGAATAGGGATGGTATAGGATCCTTATAGAAGAGAATTTTACTGCATACCCATGTTATATTTATGCTGTATGTTCAGAGAACTTCCAGTTTATTTTCTGGTCTTTTGCTGAGCCTGGAAAGTTCAGATTGTTGAAAGTGACTTTCCTTATAAACTGCATTGCTCTGGGGCAGACAGAGTCAAATAAAACTCAGTCTGGTCCCTGGAGGTTGGCTATCAATATAGGGACAGATTCAGTGGTGGGTACTGCACATTGTAGCTCAGAAGACTGTCACCAAAATCCAGAGATTTGATGCACTTTTGTTATGGGATCTTTTTATAGGTCATACAGCCATTTACCTTCATCAAGTTCATTTCTCATAATTATTTCTTGTATTGCTTCCAGATTTAAAAAGCTGAAGAATATTGGTATTTACCCTAGAGAGTATTTTGCCCTTTTCCATATATGGGCAGTTTTAAGTCTTTCAAATTCTTACTTCCTAGAGGAAAAACTTAGTCTTAATGAAGACTCAAATTTTGTGCAGTTATTATGCAAGTCTATAATACATTAATTTTCCCCACCCAGCTCATTCCAGTTTCCTTAAAACTCCTGACTATATGGAATTTACACATTTAAGTGGGTTTCTTAGTACTGCAGTGAGCAAAAAGCCAGCTAGCTTGTCATCAAAGTGGTCCTTTAATCATGTTCTTTTCTTTCAGTTTATTTGGGCTAGTTCTTCGATCACTCCTCAATTTAACCTCTTCCTATTTGCCAATATCTGTTGATAGTCAAAATTATGTTGCAACTCGATTCATAGATAGGATGTTTCAGAGATGGCACCAAACACAGCAAACTTTCTTTGTTCTACCCCGTAAACATGTGATACATCAAAAGAAAAAGAAAAATTACTCCTACAGATTGTGTGATGTGTAAAAGTAAAACCATCAGTCAGAGGTATGAAAATGTTTTATTAATCCCTTTAGAAGTCTCTGTGTACTTTTTTCTGTGCAAGCAGAAAATGTGGTTCATTTCCTGTTGAATTCTAAGTATTTCATCTCTGAGATTATCTCTCCTATTGCTTTCCTAACTTATCCATCACTATCCCCAACATGTTTCTTGGTGGCACTTGGTAACTTGTTCTATATTTATAAAAGGATCCTTTAATTTTTGTTGTTGTTGTTCAGTCTCTCAGTCGTATCTGACTCTGTGACCTCATGGACTGCAGTACGCCAGGCTTCTTTGTCCACCATCTCCCAGGGCTTGCTCAAACTCATGTCCATTGAGTCAGTAATGCCATCCAACCATCTTTTCCTCTGTCATCCCCTTCTCCTGCTGCCTTCAATCTTTCCCAGCAACAGGATCTTTTCTAATGAGTCAGCTCTTCCCATCAGATGACCAAAGTATTAGAGCTTCAACTTCAGCACCAGTCCTTCCAATGAATATGGAGGACTGATTTCCTTTAGAATTGACTAGTTTGATATCCTTACAGTCCAACGGACTCTCAAGAGTCCTCTCCAACACCACAGGTCAAAAGCACCAATTCTTCAGTGCTCAGCCTTCTTAATGGTCCAACTCTCACATCCATAAATGACTACTGGAAAAACTATAGCTTTGACTAGATGGACCTTTGTTGGCAAAGTAATATTTATGCTTTTTAATATGCAGTCCAAGTTTGTCATTGCTTTTCTTCCAAGAAGCAAGGGTCTTTTAATTTCATGGCTGCAGTCACCATCTACAGTGATCCTAGAGCCCCCCAAAATAGTCTGTCACTGTTTCCATTGTTTGTCCATCTATTTGCCATGAAGTGATGGGACCAGATGCCATGGTCTTGGTTTTTTGAATGTTGAGTTTAAGCAAGCTTTTTCACTATCTTTTTTCATCTTCATCAAGGCTCTTTAGTTCTTCACTTTCTGCCATAAGAGTGGTCTCATTTGCATGTCTGAGGTTGTTGATATTTCTCTCGGCAATCTTGATTCCAGCCTGTGATTCATCCAGCCCTGCATTTCTCATGATGTACTCTGCATATAAGTTAAACAAGCAGGGTGTAAATATACAACCTTGACATACTCCTTTCCCAATTTTGAACCAGTTTGTTTTTCCATGTCTGGTTCTAACTGTTGCTTCTTGACCTGTATACAGATTTCTCAGGAGGCAGGTAAGGTGGTCTGGTATTCCCATCTCTTTAAGAATTTTCCACAATTTTTTTGATCCACACTGTCAAAGGCTTTAACATAATCAATGAAGTAGAAGATATTTTTCTGGAACTCTCGATTTTTCAATGATCCAACAGATGTTGGCAATTTGATCCCTGGTTCCTCTGCCTTTTCTAAATCCAACTTGAATACCTGGAAGTTCTCAGTTCATGTACTGTTGAAACCTAACTTGGAGAATTTTGAGCATTACTTTGCTAGCATGTGAAATGAGTGCAATTGTGCAGTAGTATGAACATTCTTTGGCATTGCCCTTTGGGATTGAATTGAAAACTGACTTTTTCCAGTCCTATGGCCACTTCTGAGTTTTCCAAATTTGCTGGCATATTGAGTACAGCAGGTTAACAGCACTTTAATTTTTACCAGCTTTCAACAAAAAGTGCCTATTCTGATTAATAGCTCCTGGGAGGACAAACATCCAGAAATGGAAAGAAGGATGGGCTACAGACAAAGAATTTTAACCCATTAACTGAATTTCCATGAAATTCTTGGAAAAAGGGAGAATAAGTAAAGAATCAGATAAATAAATGCAGGCTTATTTTATTAACCCTTTATAATCTTATATATTGACTTCCTCCTCAGCTTTGATCTTCGAGGGCAGAATCATGCCATCTCTCTTTTAGTATCTACAGCACCTACCAGTGTACCTAACAAATAATGCTCAATATTTTCTTGGTAGTGAAAAGAATGAGTCCTGTAGGAGGCTGTATCTTCCTGTTTTCCTCAGGCCTCTCCTTTTAGATTTTTCTTACTACTTTAAGTGTGCAGCAAACAACCCAGAGGAGAGCCATTTGGATATACTTTTGTTTTAAAATAATTATTTTCTTACTCTTTTTTAAAAATAATAATTCTTCTATTTATTTTTTTTCACTTAGCTAATATTTCTGAGCCCCTGATATGTGCTAAGGCATTGCTCCATGTGATAGCAATACAGCAATAAACAAAACAGCATGCCTTATCATATCACTTTGTTAAATGCCTTGAACTTTATTTACATTATCTCAATTACTGATTAAAACCCCTGTGGGGAGGATATTTTCTTCAATTTGAAAATGAAATTTCAGAGATTCAAAGCTTAATTAAATTTCCTAGGATCTCACAGCTCATAAGGAAAAAATAGGAGTCAACACAAGTTTAACTGACTCTAATATTTATACTCTTAATTGCTAGGCCTGATGGTTCAGATGGTAAAGAATCTGCCTGCAATGCAGAAATCCCAGGTTCTATCCTTGGGTCAGGAAGATCCACTGGAGAAGTGAATGGCTATCCACCCCATATTCTTGCCTGGATAATTCCATGAACTGAGGAGCCTGGTGGGCTACTGTGCACAGTCCATGGGGCAGAAAAGAGTCAGACATGACTGAGCAACTAACACCAATTCTAGACCATGAATAAAGAAATGGGAATTATATAGATCAGAACTTGAATTGTAAGAATTAGTCCAATAAATGTTAATAGTGTTTCATGAAAATTTTTAAGAACCAAGTTTTATGAACCTGAATGAATAGCAACTTATTCTTCCCCGTATTAAATCTACCACAGATTTTCTTACCAGGAATAATTTAATTTAACTCCTGTAAACAACTCTTTGAGAAGCATCCAGAATATGCATTGTTCACACTCATTTTCATTTGTCCACTATCTATGCAGAATTTGACAGCAAATTTATCTATACCAGGATACTATGGACAGTTTTACTTTACAAATGAAGCAAAGGAGTTCAGATTTTTATCCAGATTAATAACATTTTCATTCCTTCAAAAACTGCGCTGGAAGTCAGCTATGTACCTTCATTAGGTTAAAAAATAAAATAGATAAGAACTATATTCCCTTAGTTGTGTCTGACTCTGCGATCCCATGGACTGTAGCCCTCCAGGCTCCTCTGTCCATGGGATTCTCCAGGCGAGAATAATGGAGTGGGTAGCCATTCCCTTCTCCAGGGGATCTTCCTGACCTAGGGACCGAATGCGCATCTCCTGAACTTCAGGCAGATTCTTTACCACTGAGCCACCAGGGAAGAATGGCAATCCACTCCAGTATTCTTGCTTGGAGAATCCCATGGATAGAGGAGCCTGACGGGCTACAGTCTGTGGGGTCACAAAGAGTCAGACACAACTGAGCGACTAACCCATACTCCCTTCAGTTCATTTCAGTCGCTCAGTCATGTCCCACTCTTTGCGACCCCATGAATCGCAGCATGCTAGGCCTCCCTGTCCATCACCAACTCCTGGAGTCTACCCAAACCCATGTCCATCCAGTCGGTGATGCCATCCAGCCATCTCATCCTCTGTCGTCCCCTTCTCCTCCTGCCCCCAATCCTTCCCAGCATTAGGGTATTTTCCAATGAGTCAACTCTTCGCATGAGGTGGCCAAAGTATTAGAGTTTCAGCTTCAACACCAGTCCTTCCAATGAACACCCAGGACTGATCTCCCCTAGGATGGACTGGTTTGATCTCCTTGCAGTCCAAGAGACTCTCAAGAGTCTTCTCTAACACCACAGTTCAAAAGCATCACATCTTTGGCACTCAGCTTTCTTTATAGTCCAACTCTCACATCCATACATGACTACTGGAAAAACTCCCTTAGACCTTACATATGGGAGTCAGGGAAATGAAAAATGAGTTTAAAAGATAATTCTGATGATGCTTAGTGCTATGAAAAAATGTGAAGAATCTGTCAGTAGGGTGGATATAGGATAGGAAGCAGGAAGGCCTCACTGAAGAGATTTTTTTTTGAACTGAGTCCTACATGGTGAGAAGGAATCAGCCATGTAAAGTTATGGGAGAGAAAAAGAAAATGCAAAAGTCAAAAGCACAAACAAACATCATCTGATGAATAACTGAAAAAAAGCCTTTTGGCCTACATGAGAGTGAACTGAGGGAGGAGCAAGAGATTAACAGAGTGATAGATGAGACCAGATCACATAGGGCCTATGTGTATGACTTTGTAATACATTATCTAAACAAAGACATATTTAATAATAGACAGAGATATTCCTAATAATTATACAAGGACAAAAGTAATCTGGAGTTTCCTAGATATGCCAGCTGTTTAGATGATTTTAAGCAGGAAAGTGAGATAATGTGATTTGCATTTCATAAGTCACCACACTGACTGCTTCTGATCAATCTTTATAGTAATCCTGATAAGAAGTGAAAGTGGCTTCCATGAGATTAATAGTAATAGAGCTGCAAAGAACGTCAGTAATTTCAGATACCTTTTATAGATAATGTAGACAAGATGTGGGTTGGATGTATTAGGGGTGAGAGAAAAAGAAGAATAAAAGTAAGTGCTAGGTTTTTAATTGCAACCTCTGGATGAATTAAGATGGGGAAAACATGTACACCCATGGTGGATTCATGTCAGTGTATGGCAAAACAAATACAATATTGTAAAGTTAAAAAATAGAAAATAAACTAATTAAAAAAAGATACCATTTCCTGATTTTGGAGGATGACAGAGGAACTGGTTTTAGTAAATGTTTGCAAATGAGTAGAACCAGCAGACTGATTGTATTAAGTTTGAGATTCTGGTTAGAAATACAAGTGGATATATCAAAATACCAGCTGAGATATACTCTCCTTTCTTACCTGTTTATTAGAGCATTTTTGCATTATAACACATATCCTCAATAAAACAATTTAAAATGGAATTCAAATAGTCCATTAAAGGGATTTTTTTACTCAGCAGTAATTTTTTTTTCACTATCTGGTATTTTAAATTGCTAACATTACTTATTTCCTTTCTAGGAAAGTATAGATCTGGGTGAAATCATGTTTTCCCTTTGTTATTTGCCAACTGCTGGACGTATGACATTGACAGTCATCAAGTGCAGAAACCTGAAGGCTATGGATATCACTGGCTCATCAGGTATGCTCACAATTGGTTAATGGGTACATTCCCGAATAAACATGCCATATAGCTGAAATTATGAATGGCTACTGAATTATTAAGTTCATTCTTCTGTTGTGGGGCACTATGTGCTAAGTCGCTTCAGTTGTGTCTGATTCTTTGTGAACCTATGCATTGTAGCCCACCAGGCTTCTCTCTCCATGGGATTCTCCAGGCAAGAATACTGGAGTAGGTTGCCATTTTCTTCTCCAGGGGATCTTCCCAACCCAGGGGTTGAACCAGCATCTCTATGTCTCTTGCATTGGCAGTGTGTTCTTTACCACTAGCAATACCTGGGAAGCCTTGGGGCACTATAAAAGTAGAAAAAGAGGTTACCAACTAAAGTGTCCTAAACACCTCTTTAGTTTACATTATCACTATGACATTTTTCAAAGGTATTATCAAGTAGATGGCCTTTGAACTTGGGTTTATATTTTAATTTCTTTCTCTACTGATTTAGTTCTTTCACAAAAAATGTGTAACTTACCATACACTTCAGGGCTTCCCTTGTGGCTCAGCTGGTAAAGAATCTACCGGCAATGTGGGAGAGCTGGGTTCGATCCCTGGGTTGGGAAGATCCTCTGGAGAAGGGAAAGGCTTCCCACTCCAGTATTCTGGCCTGGAGAATTCCATGGACTGTATGGTCCATGGGGTCGCAAAGAGTCAGACACGACTGAGCGGCTTTCACTATTTACAGCTCGTCAGTTGCTTATAAAGGAAGATCCTTGGACTATGGGTTTCCCTGGTGGCTCAGATGGTAAAGATTCTGCCTTCAATGTAGGAGAACTGGGTTTGATCCCTGGGTGGAGAAGATCCCCTGGAGAAGGGAATGGTTATCTACTCTAGTAGTCTTGCTTGAAGAATTCCATGGACAGAGGAGCTTGGAGGGCTACAGTCCATGGGGTCACAAAGAGTCGAGCACAACTGAAGTGACTGAGCATGCATGCAAGCAGAAACAGAGAGATATAATAAAGTAAATGAACACACCTTAAAAACATTCTTGGAGGAAATTTCTCTTGTGCTAGATTTGATAAAGAGGTAAAACCACATCATTCTCTTAAATCCCTTCATTTAAATCACCACAGTTCTGGAGTTATTTGTAAGTTAATAGGGAACTTCGGCACAGCTCTGTGGAAGAAACAATGATAAGGACAGAGAAGGGAGGTCAGTAGCATTTGTTGAATTAAATAAATAAGAAATAGTAATAGATGACATGGGGAGTTCAATCTATAACCTTTTGGTTCTTCAGAACAAAATAAACTAACTTTGCATCACAAAAAGTATTAAGAACTCTAATGTAGAAAGGATTCCAGGAAAAACTAACTGAATAAAAAAAAATGAAGTACAAGCATGAATATGGATATCATGCTCCTTTCGATATAAGAATGTGGAATCTTAGAATATGTATCATGTTGCTAATACTTGCATAAAGAAATATTTGAGTGATATATAAAAACTGAGGGGTGGAGAAGTATGGGAACAGATGGGAAGGAGACTTCTCATTGCTTATCTTTCTCTGTCTCATCTTAAAATTTGTTATGAATTTTTATTCATTCTTAAAAATTTTCAGTGCCATTGGAGAAGGCAATGGCAACCCACTCCAATACTCTTGCCTGGAAAATCTCATGGATAGAGGAGCCTAGTAGGCTAAAAGTCAGACACAACTGAGCGATTTCACTTTCACTTTTCACTTTCATGCATTGGAGAAGGAAATGGCAACCCACTCCAGTGTTCTTGCCTAGAGAACCCCAGTGACGGCGGAGCCTGGTGGGCTGCCGTCTATGGGGTCGCACAGAGTTGGACACGACTGAAGTGACTTAGCAGCAGCAGCAGCAGTTGAAATATAAAGATAGAAAGGAAATTAATTCCACATTCATTTTGGTGAAAAAGTCTTAAGTAAACAAATGTGGAAGAACTTAAGATAAACAATGTATTCTGCAAATTATTGTTTATTTTGCTCTTTCTACCACGTATTGAAAGAGAACCAAATTTCCAGACAAGCAAACAGCAAAGTTGCAATTAAGTTCAAAAATATTTTTTATTTATATGAAGCTTCTCATCAGGGGAGTGCATGCTTTGAGAACATCACCTCATTAAGACTCACAACAGCCTTGTGAATCAAGTAAGGAACCAGTAAATTATCTTTATCACTAATAGAAAAATGTCATCAGAGACATGATGGGGGTAGTAAATGATAAACCAGGCTTCATTCTCGCTGTTAATAAGAGACTTAGGCCTGGGGCTCATACCACAAAAGTGAGTTTCTTCCTTAGAACATAGTTCCTATTATTAAAAATTGAAAAATATATAGGAATGTTTCTATTTTGCAAATAAGTTCATTTATATCATTTTTAGATTTGCATATAAGCAATACCATGCAGTATTTCTCTTTCTCTATCTGACTTATTTCACTCAGTATGACTTCTCTAGGTTCATCCATGTTACTGTGAATGGCATTATTTCATTCTCCTTTAATAGCTGAATAATATTCCATCATGTATGTATGTGTGTGTGTATGATATATATATATATATCATATATATATATATATACCACATCTTCTTTATCCATTCCACTATCAATGGACATTTAAGTTGCTTCCATGTCTTGATTATTGTAAAACAGTGTTACAGTGAACATTGGGATACATGTATACTTTCAGACCATGTTTTTCTCTGGGTATATGCCCAGGAGTGGGATTGCAGGGTCATATGGTAGCTATGTTTTTAGTTTTTTAAGTGAAGTGAAGTGTTAGTTGCTCAGTTGTGTCTGACTCTTTGTGACCCCATGGGCTATAGCCTACCAGTGTCCTCTGTCCATGGGATTTTCCAGGTGAGCATACTGGAATTCTTAAGGGAGAAAGGGAGTGGGTAGACACTCCCTTCTCCAGGGGATCCTCCCAACCCAGGGATCAAAACCTGTGTCTCAAGCATTGTGGGCAGATTCTTTACTGTCTGAGCCACCAGGGAAGACCCAGTTTTCGAAGAAATCTTCATAGTGGCTGTATCAATTTACATTTCCACCAACAGATTAGGAAGATTGCCTTCTTTCCACACCCTCTCCAGCGTATGTTTTTTGTTGACTTTTTGATAATAGCCATTCTGACTAGTGTGAGGTGATATCTTATTGTAGTTTTGATTTGCATTTCTCTAAATAATTAGCAATGTTGAGCATCTTTTCATATGCCTTTTGGCCATCTATATGTCTTCTTTGGAGAAATGTCTATTTAGATCTTCAGCCCATTTTTTGATTCGGTTGTATTTTATAATTGTTATTTTTTTTATTATTTGTATTTTTGCTGTGTTGGGTCTTTGTTGCTGCATGTGCTTCTCTCTAGTTGAAGTGAACGGGAGCTACTCTGTAGAGGCCATTTGGGTTTCTCAATGTTGTGGCTTCTATTGTTGGGGAGCATGGGCTCTAGGGCTCATGGGCTTCAGTAGTTGCTGCATGTGGGCTCAATAGTTGTGGCTCCTGGGCTCTTGAGTGTATAGGCTTAAGAGTAGTTGTGGCTCATGGGCTTAGTTGCTCCGTAAAGTGGGATCTTCCCAGATCAGGGATTGACCCCATATCTCCTGCATTGGCAGGTGTATTCTTTACCACTGAGCAACCAGGGAAGCCCTGGGTTGTTTGTTTTGATGATGTTAAGCTTCATGAGCTGTTTGTAAATATTGAAAACAAACCCCTTGTCAGTCACATTGTTTGCAAATATTTTCTCTCTTTCTGTGGATTGTCTTTTAGTTTTGTTTATTGTTTCCTTTGCTATGCAAAAGCTTTTGAGTTTAATTAGGTCCCATTTGTTTATTTTTGCTTTTATTTCCACTACTGTGAGAGACAGATCAAAAAAAGATGTTGCTGTGATTTATGTCAGAGAGTGTTCTGCCTATGTTTTGCGCTAAGAGTTTTTTTTTAATTATTTATTTTAATTGGAGGCTAATTACTTTACAATATTGTAGTGGTTTTTGCCGTACATTGACATGAATCAGCCATGGGTGCTCTTAGAGTTTTACAGTGTCTGGTCTCACATGTAGTCCTTTAATTCATTTTGAGCTTATTTTTGTGTATGCTGCTAAAGAATGTTCTAATTTCATTTTTTAAACATATAGCTGTCTAGTTTTCCCAGCACCATTTATTGAAGAGACTGTCTTACCTCTATTGGTTCATTGTTTAGTTTTTCCACTTTTGTCATAGATTAATTGACCATAGATGCTTCGGTTTATTTCTGGGTTTTCCATCCTGTTCCATTGATCAATATTTCTATTTAAACAAACTCACAGAGTTAGAGAACAAACTTATGGTTACCAGGGGGAATGGGTGGGGGAAAGAAATAGTCAGGGATTAGGGGATGGCTATGTACACCCTGCTATTGATATATACAACCTGGGCTTCCTTCATAGCTAAGTCAGTAAAGAATCTGCCTGAAATTCAAGAGATCCAGGGTTCAATTCCTGGGTCAGGAAGATCCTCTGGAGAAGGAAATGGCAACCCACTCTAGTATTACTGCCTGGAGAATCCCATGGACAGAGGAGCCTGGTGGGCTAGAGTCCATGGGGTCACAAGAGTCAGACATGCCTTAGCAACTAAACCACCACCACACCCTGCTATATTTAAAGTGGATAACCAACAACACCTACTGTATAGGGAAGCTAACTCTGCTCAATACTGTAACAGCCTAAATGGGAAAAGAATTAGAAAAAAAATGGATGCATGTATATGTATAACTGAACCACTTTGCTGTAAACCTAAAACTAACACAGCATTGTTAATCAACTCTGTATGTGTGTTTGTTAGTCGCTCAGCTGAGTTTGACAACTGTATGCCAATGTAAAATAAAAAGTTTAAAAAAATGCAAACAGTCATTGAGTATTTCCATTTTACCTTGTTTTCCTCTATATACCTTATATCCAGCCACAAAATGTGTTTTGGCCCCTTGGTACAAATGCTTATGAAATATACAGATACATTTTTCTAGAATCTAAAAAACATTAATTTCATTAATTTGCTGAAATAAATTAATGTCACATTTTTGGCTTATTCTAAGGAAATAAGATCTATTATTACACTGATAGAAAAAAAAGTTGTGATGCTACAATTGGAGGGTAAGTATAATGAAAAAAAGAACAAATGAAGAGGGAATAGACAGTTTTAACCACCTAGCAAACTCACCCCAATGCCTATACCCTCTTCCAAAACCGTACTTCCTTTTTATAAAAAGGTACAAAAAGCAAACTTTTGATAAATATTATATCAGTTCAATTCAGTTCAGTCGTTCAGTCCTGTCTGACTCTTTGTGACCCCATGGACTGCTGCATGCCAGGCTTCCCTGTCCATCACCAACTCCCGAAACTTGCTCAAACTCATATATATTGAGTCAATGATGCCATCCAACCATCTCATCCTCTGTCGTCCTCTTCTCCTCCTGCCTTCAGTCTTTCCCAGCATCAGGGTCTTTTCCAATGAGTCAGTTCTTCCTATCAAGTGGCCAAAGAACTGGAGCTTCAGCTTCAGTCCTTTCAATAACTATTGAGGACTGATCTCCTTTAGGGTGGACTGGTTGGATCTCCTGCTGTCCAAGGGACTCTCAACAGTCTTCTCCAGCATCATAGTTCAAAAGCATCAATTCTTCAGTGCTCAGCTTTCGTTACGGTCCAACTTTCACATCCATACATGACTACTGGAAAAACCATAGCTTTCACTAGACAGACCTTTGCCAGCAAAGTAATGTTTCTGCTTTTTAATATGCTGTCTAGATTGGTCATAGCTTTTCTTCCAAGGAGCAAGTGTCTTTTAATTTTATGGCTGCAGTCACCATCTGCAGTGATTTTGGAGCCCAAGAAAATGAAGTCTGTCACTGTTTCCATTGTTTCCCCATCTATTTGCTATGAAGTGATGGGACCAGATGCCATGATCTTGTTTTTGTTTTTTTTTTTAATGTTTTGGAGAATAACTTCAGAAAGAATGAAGAGACAGAGCCAAAGTGAAAACAATGCCTAGTTGTGGATGTGACCAGTGACAGAAGTAAAGTTTGATGCTGTAAAGAACGATATTGCATAGGAAACTAGAATGTTAGGTCCATGAATCAAGGTAAATTGGAAGTGGTAAAGCAGGAGATGGCAAGAGTGAACAAGATTTTAGGAATCAGTGAACTAAAATGGACTGGAATGGGCAAATTTAATTCATATAACCATTATATCTACTACTGTGGGCCATTATATCTACTACTATTCTAAGAATCCCTTAGAAGAAATGAAGTAGCCCTCATAGTCAACAAAAGTCTGAAGTGCAGCACTTGGGTGCAATCTCAAAAGAACAGAATGATCTCTGTTCATTTCCAAGGCAAATGATTCAATATCACAGTAATCCAAGATTGTGCCCCAACCACTAATGCCAAATAAGCCGAAGTTGAATGGTTCTATGAAGACTTACAAGACCTTCTAGAACTAACATCCAAAAAAGATGTCTTTTTCATCATAGGGAACTTGAATGCAAAAATAGGAAGTAAAGAGAAACCTCTAGTAATGGGTAGTTTGGCCTTGGAGTACAAAATGAAGCAGGGCAAAGGCTAACAGAGTTTTGCCAAGATAATGCAATGCTCATAGCAAACACCCTCTTCCAACAACACAATATATGACTCTACACATGGACATCACCAGATGGTCAATATCGAAATGAGATTGATTATTTTCTTTGCAGCTGAAGATGGAGAATTTCACTCTCCTCTTTCACTTTCATCAAAAGGCTCTTTAGTTCCTCTTCACATTCTGCCATAAGGATGGTGTCGTGTGCATATCTGAGGTTATTGGTATTTCTCCCGGCAATCTTGATTCCAGTTTGTGCTTCATCCAGCCCAGCATTTCACATGATGTACTCTGCATATAAGTTAAATAAGCAGGGCGACAATATACAGCCTTGATGTACTCCTTTCCCAATTTGGAACCAGTCTTTTTTTCCATGTCTGATTCTAACTGTTGCTTCTTGACCTGCATGCAGATTTCTGAGGTGGCAGGTAAGGTGGTCTGGTATTCCCATCTCTTGGAATTTTCCACTGTTTATTATGATCCATACAATCAAAGGCTTTGGAATAGTCAATAAAGCAAAAGTAGATGTTTTTCTGGAACTCCCTTGCTTTTTCAATGATCTAATTGATGGTGGCAATTTGATTTCCGGTTCCTCTGCCTTTTCTAAGTCCAGCTTGAACATCTGGAAGTTCTCAGTTCATGTACTGCTGAAGTCTGGCTTGGAGATTTTTGAGCATCACCTTGCTAGCACGTGGGATGACTGCAATTGTGCACTAGTTTAAACAATCTTTGGCGCTGCCTTTCTTTGGGATTCAATGAAAACTGACCTTTTCCAGTCCTGCGGCCACTGCTGAGTTTTCCAAATTTGCTGGCATACTGAGTGCAGCAGTTTCACATCATCATCTTTTAAGATTTGAAATATCTGAACTGTAGTTCCATCACCTCCACTAGCTTTGTTCGTTGTGATGCTTCCGAAGGCCTACTCGACTTCTCAATCCAGGATATCTGGCTCCAGGTGAGTGATCATACCATCATGGTTATCCTGGTCACTAAGATCGTTTTTGTATAGTTCTTCTGTGTATTCCTGCCACCTCTTCTTAATATCTTCTGCTTCTGTTAGGTCCTTACCTTTTCTGTCCTTTATTGTGACCATTTTTGCATGAAATGTTCCCTTGGTGTCTCTAATTTTCTTTAAGAGATCGCTAGTCTTTCCCATTCTATTGTTTTCCTCTATTTCTTTGCACTGATCACTGGGGAAGGCTTTCTTATCTCTCCTTGCTATTCTTTGGAACTTTGCATTCAAATGGGTATATATTTCCTTTTCTCCTCTGCCTTTAGCTTCTCTTCTTCTCTTAGCAATTTGTAAGGTCTCCTCAGGCAACCATTTTGCCTTTATTTTTCTTGAGGATGGTCTTGATCACCACCTTCTGTACAATGTCATGAACCTCTGTCCACAGTTCTTCAGGCACTCTGTCTATAAAATCTAATCCCTTGAATATATTTGTCATATCCACTGTATAATTAAGAGATTTGATTTAGGTCATACCTGAATGATCTAGTGGTTTTCCCTACTTTCTTCAATTTTAGTCTTAATTTTGTAATAAGGAGTTCATGATCTGAGCCACAGTCAGCTCCTGGTCTTGTTTTTGCTGACTGTATAGAGCTTCTCCATCTTCAGCTGCAAAGAAAATAATCAATCTCATTTTGATATTGACCATCTGGTGATGTCCATGTGTAGAGTTGTCTCTTGTGTTTTTGGAAGTCGGTGTTTGCTATGAGCAGTGTGTTATCTTGGGGAAAACTCTATTAGCCTTTGCCCTGCTTCGTTTTGTACTCCAAGACCAAACTTGCCTGTTACTCCAGGTATCTCTTGACTTCCTATTTTTGCATTCCTGTCCCTTATGATGAAAAGTACATTTTTTTTTGGATGTTAGTTCTAAAAGGTCTTGTAGATCATCATAGAACTATTCAGCTTCTTTAGCATAAGTGGTTGGAGCATAGACTTGGGTTACTCTGATATTGAATGCTTGCCTTGTAAATGAATAGAGATCATTCTTTCAGTTTTGAGATTGCACCCAAGTACTACATTTTAGACTCTTTTGTTGACTATGAGGGCTACTCCGTTTTTTCTAAGTGATTCTTGCCCACAGTAGTAAATATAATGGTCATCTGAATTAAATTCACCCATTCTGGTTCATTTTAGTTCACTGATTCATAAAATGTCAATGGTCACTCTTGCCATCTCCTGTTTGACCACTTCCAATTTACCTTGATTCATAGACCTAACATTCCAGTTTCCTACGCAATATTGTTCATAGGAAGTCATTGGACATTGCTTCCATCACCAGTCACATCCACAACTGGGCATTGTTTTCGCTTTGGCTCTGTCTCTCCGTCTTTCTGGAGTTATTTCTCCACTATTTCAGGGGTATATTGGGCTCCTACCTATCTGAGGAGTTCATCTTTCAATGTCTTATCGTTTTGCCTTTTCATACTGTTTACGGGGTTCTCAAGGCAAGAATACTGAAGTGGCTTGCCATTTCCTTCTCCAGTGGACCACGTTTTGTCAGAACTCTACCTATGACCCATCCATCTTGAGTGGCCCTACACGGCATGGCTCAAAGTTTCATTGAGTTAGACAAGGCTGTGTTCTATGTGATCAGTTTGGTTAGTTTTCTGTGATTGTGGTTTTCATTCTATCTGCTTTCTGATGCATAAGGATAAGAGGCTTGTGGAAGCTTCCTGATGGGAGAGACTGACTGTGGGGGAATCTGGTTCTTGTTCTGATAGGTGGTGCCATGTTCAGTATATCTTTAATCCAATATTCTGTTGGGCTGTGTTCCCTTCCTGTTGTTAGGCCTGAGGGCAAACTATGGTAGAGGTAATGGTGATGATGGCGACTTCCTTCAAAAGGACTTATGCCCACACTGTTGTATTCAGTGCCCCTGACTCCACAGTCGGCCACTGTTGACTGATGCTTCCTCCAGAGACTCCTGGACACACAGGAATTGACTTCAAAGTCAAATTCCCTGGGAGTTCTCAGTCCCTTTGCTGGATCCCCAGGTTGGGAAATCTGTTGTAGGTCCTAGAACTTTCTTAACAGGGCAAGAATTTCTTTGGTTTAATTGAAAGTATAGGACATAATATACCATTATAGGACATAACATACCACTATAGGACATAATATACCACTTTTCTTATTTAATAAAATTAACCACAGTTTTTATTTGTGCTTTGTACTATTATTTGCATTTTATTAAAACTACCTTTCTATTGCTAGATCCTTATGTCAAAGTGTCTCTGATGTGTGAGGGTCGAAGATTAAAAAAGAAGAAAACGACTACAAAGAAAAACACTCTAAACCCTGTGTACAATGAGGCAATTATTTTCGACATCCCTCCGGAGAATGTGGACCAGGTCAGCCTCTCCATTGCAGTTGTGGATTATGATAGGTATGTTCATTTCTCTACTCACAGAGTAATTCCTACATTTAGTCATATGTGGACCAAATTCAGCTTTTCAGGTTATTTTCTGCTACAAGAACTTTAATTTAAATTGGAAAGGTAAAGATTATTTATTCAAAATTTACTTTATTCTATGCTATAACATTTCATTTTTCTTTTCCAAAGGACATCATTCTGAAGTTGAAGGACAGTTGTGACATAATGGGTGTGGAAGTTGTATGGGATACATTATAAGAAACATTTTTGTGACTTTTTAAAATAGTAACAGCAAAAATTACAATCAATGGATTTTGCTTTTCCAAGTAGGCTGGAATATGAATATCATGATGCTTACCTGAGCTGTATCATTAGTTAGCTGTGTAAAGGGCAAGTTTTCTCTTAGAGATTCACTTTTCCATTTTTAAAACACTAGTATAATGTGAATTGTGAACAGTGAGTATTAAGAGTTGAAGGTGAATATTGTCCATATTGTTACTGCCTTGAAGGTTTCACACTAACCTTAAATTATTGCTTTATGGATAGTTCTTCTATCTCACACACTTTGATTACTTCTCCTTTCATAAAATAAATAGGTAACTCCTGAGTAAAGCACTGAATCTTCTTCCTGTTGCAGCACCTACTCCTTCCTTATCTGAAATGTTGCCCTGCTCAGTTTATCTCATTCCATTCATGGTTTATAGTTCTGCTCAATTCACCACTTCTGCATCTTTCTTGGCTAACCAATTTCTTCTTCCTCTGAACTTGTGTTCCACTGAATTTCCTTGCTATATAATTCTTTTTATTGTTTTCTTTTTATATTTATAAGGCTTTCAAAAGTGAATCTTGTATATTTAAGCTACAAAATTATCAGCGCATAGATAGTGTCTTATTTTGTTCTAAAGATAACACATACATAAATATTCAGAGTGTCTATTCTGTATTATTATGCAAATGGTAGTAGCCAGGACCCTATAACAGAGAGACATTAAAAATGGTATACTCTGGATTACAGCTAGAAAAATGAAGTACTGAAAGATAAGATGATTTGTACTATCTATTTGAAGTTAGTTTATATCACAGTTTACAGAAAAGCTGACACTGTTTGAAGAGAGAGAGGGAAATCTTTAATTTCCAGTTGAAATGGCAAACTCTAAAAATATTACAGTGTTTCAATTAGAAGCCCTTGTTCGACTTTATCAAAAAATTACTCCCATTGATTTCTCACAGCAAAGACTGTAGGTAGATACAATTGAGCATTTGTCACCCAAGTAACTTTAGGGAAGTGGACCCTGACAATCTGTAAAATGAATTTTAAAAGTTATTTATAAAAATATACTTTTGGGGGGACTTCATTTTAAAGGGAAAGATACTAAGTATCAGTTCAGTTCAGTTCAGTCACTCAGTCATGTCTGACTCTTTGTAACCCCATGGACTGCAGCACACAGTCTTCCTTGTCCATCACCAACTACCAGAGCTAGCTCAAACTATGTTTTTCCTTACCTACCTTTTAGTCTGCTAATGACATTAATTCAATAGGTTGTTAACTCTTTTGAGGGCAGTGACTTGTTTATTGTTTTATCCTCAGTGCCTAGAAAAAACCTGTGGCTCCTTTAAGATTCTCAATAAATAATTGTTGCATACTGAGAAAATGAATAATTCATGACTACTGGAAAAACCATTGCTTTCACTAGACAGATCTTTGTAAGCAAAGTAATGTCTCTGCTTTTTAATATGCTGTCTAGGTTGTTCATAGCTTTTCTTCCAAGGAGCAAGCATGTTTTAATTCCATGGCTGCAGTCACCATCTGCAGTGATTTTGGAGTCCAAGAAAATAAAGTCAGCCACTGTTTCCACTGTTGCCCCATTTATTTGCCATGAAGTGATGGGACTGGATGCCATGGTCTTCGTGTTTTGAATGTTGAGTTTTAAGCCAGCTTTTTCACTCTCCTCTTTCACTTTAGTTCCTTTAGTTCCTCTTTGCTTTCTGCCATAATACATCAGTTAATGACTACATCATTAAATAACTGTACAATTAATACGTCAGTGACAGTGAGAAATGTTCCAAAATCATCTCAAAAATCTCCTTAGAGTTTTCTGTCAAAATAATGCTAGAAAAAAATGCCTCTAACTCGTATTCTGTTCTTGAGAAGCAGCTTATCCCATATATGTTTGGGTCAACTCTTTTGATTCAAGTCTTCTATCTCTTACTAAGTGTACAAAGGCAGGCAGGTCCCCTCTGAGTTTTTAACTTTTTTGTCTGCAAAATGAGTTGATAATAATGATATTCATGGTCATGATGTAAAGATTAAGTGAGTCAGTACATTTAAATTACTTAGAAAAGTGTCTTGCACATAATAAGCTCTCAAAAATAATTAACTATCATTATTATTTTGATTTATTGCTATGAAAACAAGACATGAATAGGAAATAAGAATGTTCACTATGCTCTGATGCTATGCAGTAAGTTAAATGCCATGGTTCAAAATGTAGCCCTAAAAAAAAAAAAAAAGTAGCCCTGCCCTGTTTAATTATTATACCAGTAGTAATGTTCACTGATATATCATTTAGAATCAATTAATTATGGTCATTTATACAAGCTCATTTATATTGAACTCTTTGTGAGTAATTTATGCATCATTATAAAACATTAAGCCCTTTGGGAAAAGGAGATTAAAGTTACATCACTTCAAGTTAATAAGTCTGCTTCTAAGAAAGAAACTCATCATATAGGTAAGGACCAACTGGCATTTCACATTCACACTCCTATTATTGTGAAATGTGCTTAATTTACAGAGCACTAAAATAGTTTGTGTATAGTCCTTTTACAAATTCATTTTTGAATGCTGATCCTGCTCAGTCACTTCAGTTGTGTTCTACTCTTCGCGACTCTATTGATTGTAGCCCACCAGGCTCCTCTGTCCAAGGTATTCTCTAGGCAAGAGCACTGAAGTGGGTTGCCATACCCGATTCCAGGGATCTTCCTGACCCAGGAATCGAACCTGTGTCTTTCATATCTCCTGCATTGGCAGTTGGGTTCTTTACCACTAGAACCATCTGCGAAGCCCAATCTTGTTTAGTAAGTTTTAACTTACTTAAGACCTTTCATTTGACCTGAAGTAGTTTAATATGTAAAATTATCTGGAACTTATCACAAAATCTACTGCTTTAATTGTGCTTAAAATTCTGTTAAGGTGTGTGAAACTTATCTTTGAATATTGAAATGAAAGTAAAATATTCTCCAAATCATAGGGTAGGACACAATGAGGTCATAGGAGTGTGTAGAACAGGCCTGGACGCTCAGGGTCTTGGGCGAGACCACTGGAATGAAATGTTGACCTATCACCGAAAACCAATAACGCATTGGCACCCTTTGCTGGAGGTAAGCTCTGGACCTCTCTCGCATCTACTCTCTTGTTTATCTCTTGTTTAAATATTATTTATCTGCTCTAGCATTTTACATATTCACCTTCTTAAAAAAATAGCTATTTGCTCTTGTTTTTGTCCCACAGACTCTGTTATCCAGTATGCAAAGTTCTGTATGTCTTGTTGGTTTTTAAAAATAAGTAAATTTTCTGAGTTTGATATTCCTTTAGAGTAGGTCCATAAAAATTGCAAATCTATTATTTTCTCTACATAGTCTGAAAACTTGTGTCATTAAATGGTGGAGCAATCAAGTAAATTCATTATTACCTGGAAACTGAATTTTGTTGCTTCTCTTTTGTGAAAACAGCCACCTCACCTAAACTTCCCAGGAAACCCTAAGTAAAGATGTCACTTATATTTAAGGGGGCAGGTATATAACATAACATAACATATTGAGATATTACTTAATATGTAAGGGGGCAACTATCCAGAGCTACTGGCTCTGTTCAGGAAGTAAAAAGTCTCACAGACTGCTTTTAAAAATATTGAGGCATCAGTTTGCATAAGTTGAAAACCTGGCTCTGCTGTGTAACCACATATTGGAGAACCCTGGGCAAGACATAAACCTAAGTTTCTGTTATTACTACTTAATAGCAGTAAACTTAGAGTAAAACTAGATGAACTGCTGACTATTAAGTACTTAACACAGAGTATAGCACAATGTTGTTCTAAATTTAACTAATATTAATAGTTATATTAACTAGAAGTGATATCAATACCAGTTTCTATCAGAATTTTTAGCCATGAAAGCAGTTGTCAGTCTACTCAATACACTGAATGTTGCTAGGTGAAGTGATTTTCTTTCCCAAAGACTGGAATATCTTGAAGAACCTCAAAATAAATTATTTATATGACCTAATTAATTGTGAGTTAATAAGAGGTGGAATTTATGCAATTCAATACAAAAATTTATGATAACCACACAGTAATAGTAAGTGAAGTATATATTGCCATCTCTACCATGGATAAGATTCTGCTTCTTAATCTGTCACTAAGCATAGGTTGAATAGCAGAGACAGAGCAGTATAATTAACTAAATGTCATTGAACCCTCATTCTAAACTCAGCTTGGTCACAAAAGTGTGACCTTGGCTGTGTTACTCAAGACATTATAGGAAAAATTCCATGAACACTATATAAACAGCACATGCTCAGACATAGGAGGTGAAATGTCATCTTAGATAAATTATCTGCTTTATTACATTAATGTTCCAAATCTTTAGCTCACTTCACAATTTATTGTAAATCATAAAAGACAGACACACTATGCAAATGCACATTCACACAGCACTTTCCCCTAAATAATAACTCAGTAAGTCCTGAGAAGGCTGTTTCATTTCAATAACGTATATTATCTGAAGTACACTCTATTGCTTTGCTATTCTTTTCCTGATTCTCATCTTTGTTTTTACTTAAAGTTTGAAAAGTGATTATTAGGTCTAAGAATCTAGACATAAGAGTGGAGTTTGCTGGGCAGAGTACTACACTGAAGGCAGACATGAGTTCTAACCCTTGTTCCTCTGACTGTCTAATCCTGGGAAGACCACATACTCTATCTTCAGCTGCATTTCTCTATATTTAGAAAATAGAAATGCACACCTCTGGGACTTCCCTGATTGTCCAGTGGCTAAGACTCTGCATTCCCAATTCAGGGGCCCCAGGTTTGATCCCTGGTCAGGGAACTAGGCTCTATATGTTGCAACTAAGCATTCTCATTCCACAACCAAAGATCCTGCATGCCACAGTGAACACCCAGCACAGCGAAAAAATTAATAAATATTAAAAAGAGAGAAATATACACTCTTACAGAGTTTATAGGAATGATATAGGGATAAGTGAGATAATGTGATCAACAACTTTTAACTAATAAAAGGACAGATGTTTTACAACCCAAAGCATATTATAATTGCTTATGATTAGTAAGTTGGGCATGCAGCAGTCCATGGGGTTGCAAAGAGTCGAACATGACTGTTTGACTGTTGTTCAGGGCAACTGAACAACAATAAGCAGTTATACATTTATATGATGAGGAAAAACTATAAAATAGGCATGAATTTGTGTGTGAAAACATGGGAGAATTCTTCAGTCATTGTAGGGTATATAGGAAGGATAAACATCAGAAGAAGATCCTAGATACAATTTTCTAGCTGCTCACTAGCAGAGGACAAGAGGGCTGAAAGGATTATGCAGAGGTACATTCTCCAGCAAATAGCTCACTTTTTCTGACTTCTGCACCTGCATTCACTGGTCAAACAGAACATAGGGACTACAGATCTAAGAACTGGCTAGATTTTGAATTGTGGGAAAGTGCTGTGTGTGGAATTATGTGTTTTGTTGCCACAGCAGGGATTAAAATGAGAAGGGAACAATTACTCAAGAGCAGAGTAAACTGGTAAGAAAGAGACTAAAGCATCACTTGCAAAATCTGTCTACTTCTACCTGGATATAAAAGTTTATCCTATTGTAATTAAACATTTAAAATACACATAATATTTAGGGACCAGAAGAAATTATTCTTTATCCCTTGTGGCTCCTATTTTCCAAACTCAGTCCTTCTCATTAATTGCTTCTATAAAAATCACCTCCTGCCTTAAAGCAAATGGAATGCAGTCTTTTGTTCTTGAACCTTCTTGCTCTTACCCAACCATAGAATGAAAGTGTTAGTTGCTCAGTTGTGTCCCACGATTCTTTGTGACCCCATGGACTGTAGCCCACCAGGCTCCACTGTCCATGGAATTCTCCAGACAAGAATACTGGAGTGGGTAGCCATTCTCTTTGCCAGGGATCTTCCCAACCCAGGGATCAAACCTGGATCTCCTACATTGCAGGCAGATTCTTTGCCATCTGAGCCACCAGGAAATAAAAACTAATAGTCTGTGATAGAATGTGAAATGAATCTGCAGTTTCCCTGCATGTCATCTATGTACCATGCTCTGCCTACATTTTTGTGAGATGTTTATGTCCCCTCATGCCACCTGAGAAGGTGTTAACGAAGGTCATGGGGAGTTATGTCTATCTTCTCTTCAGAGACTAGCATATCATGGGTGTGAATATTCACTATTAAAAGGTAACAACAATTACCCACTTTATTATTTTTTTGCACATTATAAAATTATTATCTTTCAGTTACCCGGCCGGGCGACCAGTTTTGATAGTCAAGGATCCTGTCCATCTCCCAAGCCAACCTCCACACCATAATGCTTCCAAAATAATGCCATTATAATAAGGACCCAGGACCATGCACTCACCAAATCAGAAAAAAAAAAAGTGGAAGGTTTGATTTCCTTACTTGAAATACATCCTGATAACAAACAAAATATTGTGTAAATTTTCTTTGCCTTTATTGTCTGTTTACTAACTTTGAACATCTTAATATATTTTACTTGAATACAAATGGTCTTTATTTACATAAGGCATTTTATTATTTGTGTCATATGCCAATTAGCAGAAAAACTGTGTTTAATAGATTGTAAATTCTCTGCATAAGCAAATAATACATTTTTGAAAATAATCCATACTTCTCCAAAATTAAATATAGTTAATGCTGCTATTGTATAAAGTAGCACATGTCATATATGTATGGTTTTGACTTTGTTAAAACTATGTTCATTTCCAGTTGTGTATATATGGTTCTATATAAACCTTAATGGAAAATATGAGCTTTACTCACTGCATTAGATTGTCACATTAATATAATTTATTAATTTATTTACTATTTATTCTTTCATTCTCAACAAAATCTTTTCTTGGTGAAGGTTGGTTTTTGCTAAACTCTAAACTTTTTCTTTCAAGCTTATTCTTTAAGATATAGCAAAAACACTATAATTTGAAGATCCTCTCTGAGTATAAATTTAAGAATATTTAGTAGCTGGAAAATGGAGATTGAGCCATTTGGGCTACTATTTTATACTGTCTTAAAGTTACTAGTTCAAACATCTGTAGCACTGTTTGATATTTTAAAAATTCTATTATTCGTATTCTGAAATGTAGCATTAGTATTCCTAAATGAATAGAATCAAAACTCATGAGGTTCTCAAGTACTACAACATGTTTATTTTGTGACATAAAGTTATCACATGGATCCTGTATTCCTGATAGACATTCTGACACCAAACTTACAATAAATCTCTGTGCTTATTGCCATTTAGATTGTACACAGTGATAGTGACTTTTAAACTCAAACAGAAGCTAATCTTTAGAAATGGGTATTTTTCTTAAAGAAAAAATGACTTATTTTTCAGCAAATTATAATATTATAAATAGTGCAACTTCAACATCTAATAAAAAAACAAATAATTCTTAAAGTGCAGACCCACAGTCTTTTGTGAAAGGCTTTGCCTTCATAAGAATCAAGAATCAGGCCACTAGTTGTAAAAACAATGCAAATGTTTTTACAGAACTTTCCTTTAAATCATGTCAACTTTTTACTGTCATGTTTCTGGGCCCTATTAGAAGGTGTCTATATTGAATGACCCCAACCTTACTTTTGACATGTGTATTGTGCATGTTTCAAGCTTATCCCAAGATAGAAGGTTAAATATCAATCTTCTCCCCCCACCCCCCCAAAAAAAACAAAAAGCAAGAAAATCTGCAGTTAGTCTATAAAAACAGATTCATCAGAATGAGAAATTTTTGTCAGCAATTGCAAAATTTCAATTTTAGTAAAATCCCTTATTTCTAAATATTAAAATTAAGTTTCAAAGTCTTGAGATTTTGTATGTTGGCAGCTCTCATATGATGGTATTACCACTAATTAAGATGTAACTATTTTACAAATTAATATTTTAAGTCATACACAATTCCCTAAAATTTTTCAAAACTACTTGTGGCGTCTTAATGAAAACAAGTGTTCCTGGCTAACATTTTCTGATTTAAAACTAAAGAAACCTTACCAAGCCAAAAGAACCACTTGCTATAGACAATATGACTGAGGATGACATTTCTATTTTGTAATTCTTTGTTTTACTGGAAAATAAAATTGTCAAATGAGAAAACTCTTAATAAAAGTAACACGTTCAGAGACAATTGTTTACAGGCATAGCTGCAACTTACAATTAATTAGCAACTGTATTTCCTTAGTATAACAATTTTTTTCACCTAAAACATACTTAAGGATTTTTATTCATGCTTTTATTTGCCTCCTATGTAGAAATAGTCAATGTTTACAGTAAAAAACACAAACAAGCAGCCAACTAGGAAACTTTAATATGGCTATTGTAGACTAAAATTTTAAGATAATTTAAAAAAAAATTATTGTTTCCTAGGGATTAGAATAAATATATCAGGACTGACCATTTGCTAATCCTTGAGAGATTAAAGGGAGAAAATTCATAACAGATTTTAAATGTATGATTTTAAATTGTGTGAAGTATTCGTTGCTCAGTCATGTCCAACTCTTTGCAACCCCATTGACTATAGCCCACCAGGCTTCTCTGTCCATGGAATTCTCCAGGCAAAAATACTGGAGTGGGTTGCCTTTCCCTTCTCCAGGGAATCTTCCTGACCCAGAGACTGAATCCAGGTCTCCTGCACTGCAGGCAGATTCTTCACTGTCTGAGCCACCGTAGGATTTTCAATACAGTACACCCTACTCTGCACAGTCACACATCCATACAAACATAACTTATCCTCTTTCTACTTATGATTAAAGATGGAATATTTTTCGTTTTAATATTTAAAGTAAAGTTTGCTGTTAGAGATATTCTCCACTAATTTGTGTGAAAGACCACATTTCAACAACCACACTGATGCATGATGAAGTTGCAGTTTAGGTATATAATGGATACCTAATTCCAGGGACTTGCCAAACACAAATCTAAGAAAAAGAAACGTGTTGATTAATTAGTGTAACAACACTGATGTTCTTTTTGTTTTTTATTTTTATTTTGTTTATTCATTTGCTTATTTTACACTAGGTAATCAGGAGAATGAGCTAATCGAGTATAAAAAAACACAGATGTTTGTGGAGTATATATCATTCTCTCGCAAAATTCTGAACAGTTGATGCTTTTTTTAACCACAGTTTCTTTTTTTTTTTCTTTAACCACAGTTTCTTAACATTTTTATTGACAATTTAAATTTTTTGTCAGGCCAGTCCTATTTCTAGCACTTTATTTCACATATAAAACTTATGATGTTAATGCATTAACAATTCATTTAAAAAACTCATCAGGACTAATGACAGGGAACTAGGGATGGAACACAGAACCAAGCACCCACTATCTTATGCAATTTTTGAGAGTTTATGCACATTCTAGTTACTGCAGGGAGCTCACGATTGATACTGACTCAGGTATTAGATACAAAATATATATATTTGAATCTATCTGGTTATGATATTTAATTGACACCTGTGCTTATTCTCCTGTAATGTTTGCTATCTTAAAATTTGCACAATGCAATAAAAAGCTGTCAATCCCTTAAAGGCTCCCATGTAATAGTTAATTGCTTCAAAAATGAAAAAGCCAAACTAACTTCTTTCTCAACTTTTACTATCCATGAAACAAAATATAACTTATTTCAGAATGAGCCATTAAAAGAGCCAGAGACTGTTGTAAACAAAGGGACACAAAATCTCAACATTGAAATCATGGCTATTTCTTTACTTCTTTAAAGAGAATACTTGATATTATCTCATGTATTTTCATGGAATGGAATTCCATGATTTTTTTGCCACTTTAGTTGCAATCATGACCAAATAATTTAATTACCTGATAATTAAAACAAGAAAGAAAGAAAACTAGAGTTGATGAGGATTTAAGAAAATCATCTTCCAGCAAATCTGTTCTTGAAGCAGCTCTGGTTGTTCTGATATACTTTAATTGATTAAAGCGTTTATAGTTTGTAGGCTAGGAATTGATTGCTGCCAATAAGAAATGATACAAAAGCATAGAAAGTGAGGTAAATTAAAAATCTATATAAATAAATGACAGTTAAACACAGATGTTAAAGCTTATGGAAATAAAGACATTGAATGCAAAATTAAAACCACTTTTGTAATTTAACTTTTAGGAGAAAGAAAATTCTCTAATACTATTCAAAAAACCCATGATACAGCATTTTAATACTTACTGGAAGATGTGGCTCAGGATATGATTCATCTGAACCTACTAAGACCAATTATTTAAAAGAAAATAGTGAAAACATATTTTATATGCAAAAGAGAGCTAACATTTCCAATATGTTATTCAGTGATAATCTCTTAGGTAAGAATTCTCTTTTTCATTAAAAAAACTTTTCCTGTATTTGCTCAATCATATGTTAAGTGAATAGTAATTTAATAAAAGATGTGTTGGTAATACTTGCCATCTGTCAATAACAGTTAGTCAAAAAGATGTACATTTGAGCCACAGCAACTTGTTCTCAGTTCAAGTGTTTTCTCATCAAGGCAAAAACATGTTTTTATTACCACTTTGTTTATCATGAAGGTTGGTAACCAGGGGTTGACTTGATAGCATAATAGTATCATGATATCAAGACCTTAAAAAGAAAGCATAAAGGGCTGAGGTGGGACTTAAGGATTTATTGAATGCAAACATTTTAGATATTAGAAATAGTGATTGAAAAAAATAAGTAAAAGATATAAGGAAGAAGATAGGCTTCTTCATGCTTGAAATGATTTAAATACACTCTTATAAGAAGACTTGATTACACTAATCCTATTTTATTTATTCTGAAACACTGGAAATGACTTCTATTCAACGGATCTAAATATGCAAATAGTAATTGTATGGAAATGTTTTAACCTCAAATTGACAGTGATTTCTTTGAAGCTCAACTGGGTCATGAATACTCTCTCCAAAGAACAAACTATGCCTGATTTTGTCATAAAAGGGTAAAAATGGACCATTGTCTTCAGAAATTTTGTTATGAGTTGCATCAACTATATGCAGAATCTATTTACTGTATGGGATGCTGAATTTCAATTATTTGATATCATAATTTTGTTTTCTCAAAAACAGTGTATGGGATAACAGTGCACATTATAAAAATGAGTCAAAAATTGTTCAGAGAAATAATTCCCAATGCTGGAAAGTTAATGCATTGGATTTTCATTTTTGTTATCTTTTCAAAATTGTTTTATTATTTTCCCAATCTAAACATCCATGCAGAGTTATCTTTGACTATGACTTTGCTATAGAATAAAGTTTGTGAACCTAAAAAACCCCTAAGGCTATGTACAAACTGGTCACAGAATCATTTGCCATGAAAATTGCATGGTTTATTCTATTTGTATCCATATAGATCATTTTGCTAATTTTATTATATATATTTTGGTTTTTTTCTTTTAAAAAACCCTTTAAGTTTTCCATATAGAAGCATAGTAATCCCCAATGTGAATAGCTTCACAAATTCTATCACAGCATAAGAAAGAAGCAGGTAGACCAACTCTAAAATACAAGATATTTGCATTTAAAATTTTTATAAACAAAATGTCCAACTCAAATCTGCATTAACTTTTTGGACTTTTCCAAATGAGAGAAATAATTGGGTTCATCTGCAAAATCTAGATAAATTTTGGAACACATGAAGTGAGATCATCTTTGAAGAATGAAGAAGTCAATATAGGAAAGAAATTTCTCACATTGTAAATACAATGATTCCACTAATGAGTAGTCCAAGATAATTTGCCAGTTATTCTAAGCTGGCAGAAGCCATGAAACTTCTTCATTTCATATATATATCATTGAATAATTTGTATCCATTATATTTGACATTTTTTGTATCCTTCAGTCATTGTTGATGTGGTGGCTTTTTAACTGGAGTTTGTGATATAATATGTAGCTATTGTTCAAATAGATATCTCTGAGTCTGTATAATAGAACAAAAATTTTAAAATCTTTTGAAATTCATGTTTCTGGCTTTTGTATATGGTAACCAGCCATTTGTGAAACTTGACAACATATAATTGTATTACTTAGAACAAATGTTTTGCAACCACCTTTAAAAGATGTTACATAGTTCAGTATTTTTACAATGTCTTCTTTAAAATATGTGAACATATTTGTCAGGTTCAGATGAATTATGAAACAATGAAACCTCAAAGCTGTTGTAAAGTCTATGATTACTTTTATAAAATAAAATGGAAAAGCACCTGAAATATAATTTTATTGTTTCATATGTATTTTGAAAAATAAAGTGATTAGAAATTATTTTTTCTTGATATTGAAGAAAATATCTTTTTTAGATTTATTTTTGAGACCTTTATATTGCTAAGACTTTCTTTAACAGTCATTATTTTTGGCATTCATTAGAGAGCAGAGTAATCATTTATCAATAATTCAGTAGCTGAAGCAACTTAATGTCTTTAAAACCTCACTTAATTCATACCATTATTTTAATAAAATTATGAACTTAAGATCCTGGATTATTTCCATATGGAATAAGGAAAAAAACATGAATCAGGTGTAAGAAGAGGTAAATGCCATTTATACATATTAGCTACATTTGTTTCATCTGCAAAATATCCCTATAAATACATCATCAGATGATTTAGTAGTTGGGAAATACCAGTTATTTTGTTTCTCTTTACTTCATATTTTCAAAAATAATCAATATTTTCATAAGGAATGTACATATAGCAACAAATTTTACCCAATCAACACAACACTGACTCAAAGGAAATTAGAAACCAAATGTTCTATATTTGGTTTTGTTTAAAACAAAAATCAGTCAAATGGCCACTCTTAAAGATATTTTGTGTTTCTAAATGTCTCCCCAGGAAGTTTTTATATTTACATTTGCACTGATTTAAAATTTATATTTCCATTAACAGTTAACCTAGTCAATTTCCAATTAACATAGTCAATATGTGACATAATTATTATTTGAAGTTTTGCCAATTTAAACACAACTAAAATGATATTTCATCAGTGTTTTAATTTTATTTCTTTTTTAATCAGGTGATATTCATCATTTTTCATAAATTTTGATTGGAAATTTGAATTTTATTGCTTAAAATTTTCTCATTCTTTTGTTGAAATTGACTTCCTCATTAAATTTTAGAGGGTTTTTTTCTTAATGTAGACATATTCTTCATATGACCACATCTCAAATTAATTTCCATTCTGCAGAGCTGAGGGCGTTTAATACTAGATTATAATCTGTAAAGGCAATTTATACAATCATTTTTGCTATGGCAAAATGTTTAGGAATATCATCACTTTCTGTACTGTGAAAGATAGTTAATGTGTCCAAATGGAATGGGGGTAATCTTGCTAAGTAGACTCCAGGTAGAGTGTTGAATGTGTCACCTGGTTTCTTCTTGTTGTTTATGGTAAGATGTGAGATGAGAGAAACAAGGTAAAGGAAGGACTGTTAAACATAAAGAAACAAGGACTTCCTAGTTATAGATTTCACCCCTGCTTTCCTGGTGGCAAATAGTGATTAAAAACAAGAAGTAAGTTTTTGTTGTGTTCAGCCACTAAAATTTGGGGATTTTAATTGTTACTGCAGAATGGTGGTGGTTTGGTGGTAGTTTAGTTGCTCAGTTGTGTCCAACTCTTTGGGACCCCATAGACTGCAGCCAACCGGGCTTCTCTGTCCGTGAAACTTCCCTTGCAAGAATAGTGGAGTGGTTTGCCATTTCCTTCTCCAGTGGATCTTCCTGACCCATAATTGAATCTGGATCTCTTGCATTGCAATCTGGTTTCTTTACTGACTGAGCTACAAGGAAATAGCTGAGTGTATTCTAATACAATAAGCAAAGCCAGAAACACAGATTAGAAACAGACTGTATCTACGTTGGATCATGAAAAAAGCAAGAGAATTCCAGAAAAAGCATCTACTTCTGCTTTATTGATTACGCCAAAGCCTTTGACTGTGTAGACCACAAAAAAGCTGTGGAAAATTCTTCAAGAGATGGAAATACCAGACCACCTTACCTGCCTGCTGAGAAATATGTATGCAGGTCAAGAAGCAACAGTTAGAACTGGACATGGAAAAACAGACTGGTTCCAAACCAGGAAAGGAGTACATCAAGGCTGTATGTTGTCACCCTGCTTATTTAGCTTATATGCAGAGTACATCATATGAAATGCTGGGCTGGGTGAAGAACAAACTGGAATCAAGATTGCCGGGAAAAATATCAATAACCTCAGATACGCAGATGACACCACCCTTATGGCAGAAAGCGAAGAACTGAAGAGCCTCTTGATGAAAGTGAAAGAGGAGAGTGAAATAGCTGGCTTAAAACTCAACATTCAAAAAACTAAGATCATGGCATCTGGTCCCATCACTTTATGGCAAATAGATGGGGAAACAATGGAAACTGAGAGACTTTATTTTTGAGGGCTCCAAAATTGCTGCAGATGGTGACTGCAGCCATGAAATTCAAAGACACTTGCTCCTTGGAAGAAACGCTATGACCAACATAGACAGTATATTAAAAAGCAGAAACATCATTTTGCCAACAAAGGTCTGTCTAGTCAAAGCTATGATTTTTCCAGTAGTTATGTATGGATATGAGAGTTGGACTACAAAGAAGGCTGAGCACCGAAGAATTGATGCTTTTGAACTGTGGTATTGGAAGACTCTTGAGAGTCTCTTGGACTGAAAGGAGATCAAACCAGTCAATCCTAAAAGAAACTAATCCTGAATATTCATTGGAAGTACTGATGCTGAAGCTGTAACTCCAATACTTTGGCCACGTGATGTGAAGAACTGACTCACTGGAAAAGACCCTGATGTTAGGAAAGATTGAAGGCAGGAGGAGAAGAGGATGACAGAGAATGAACTGGTTGGATGGCATTACTGATTCAATGGACGTGAGTTTGAGCAAGCTCTGGAAGTTGGTGATGGACAGGGAAGCCTGGCGTGCTGCAGTCCTTGGGGGTCACAAAGAGTTGGACATGACTGAGTGACTGAACTGAACTGAAGGCTCTGTCTGAAGTCCTCCAACAAGGCAGTATTCTAGAGTTATCTTCATTACATTGCCAAGATTTTATCTGCTTCTCCTCACCACCCCAACTTCAAAGGATTATGTGTATATATATATATGTGTGTATATATATACATATATATATGTATATATATACACACATATATATTTATAGGTAGTTGACAGTGAATAAAATAGCAAGGAATGGATGACAGGTTGCTGAAAGAACAAGGAAGTAATCGGATAAATTGCATCCTAGACTAAGTTATTGAAATTGCTTTACAGTTCAGAAGCACGTACCTAATAGCTAAAAGAAGTCAGGTGTGCATTCTCTGAAACCATACTGCTTCAGCAGAAATTGCAGCTTAGTCATCAATTTACCTCACCTCTTTCTGGCTCTCAGAAATTGTATCTACTTCCTGAGTTTGTAAGATCAAAACCCACTTATTTAAAATAAATTAAAACAGAGCACCTCAAGGTAGGCTGAGACTAAGGTTTTCTACATGCAAATTCTCAAAAATAACAGAGTTAAAGATTAAGAACTTAGATCTGGGATATTTAAACTCAAGCTCTACCACTTACTTATTCTGTGACCTTTCATTTAACTTTTCTATCCATCAACATCTTCATTTGTAAAATGGATGCAAAAGGAGTTCTTACCTCATCAGTTTGCAAGAAGAATTAGGTGAGTTAACAATTACTAACTGAATTAATTCATATGAATTAAATGAGTTAATTTATTATTAGTGTGTAGTTGCATTTGTTAATATTTATAAGTATTTGACACATAGTATTATACATCTAATTTAATTTTTTTTAATCAACAAGTAAGCAAATTGAGAGAGTAATATTGACATATATACTCTACCATATGTAAAATAGATAGATAGTGGGAAGCTGCTATTTAATTCAGGGAACTCTGCTCAGTTGTACAGAAGAAACTAACAACATTTTAAGGCAATTATCCTCCACTTCAAAAATAAATAAATGAAAATAATATACAAAAAACATGCAAGTCTTCATGTCAACTACAGACTTTTATAGTTATTGTAGCTCCTGTTCTTCAAGTCTCTATGTCTTTTTGACTTGACAGTAAGGCATATGAAAGAATATTGGATTTTCTTCTTACAATTCCTATTAGGTTATCTCAATTTCTTAAATCTTCAGTTGAATCATATATCAATAGAAGTTAAACACTTCTCTTGTTAGTCATCTAAAAGTTTCTAACAGATCATTGATAGGCACCTTGGTGACATAAGTTTTTTATGACACACTAATCAGTCACTCCAGCCTCTCCTAGCTTTGAAAAATTCTATGTTTTATTCTGAGAGATTTGACAATTTCTTTTGTCTTTAAATTACTTGACTTGTGACAGGTAATCTTCTGTATACTATGCAACTCTACATTTCAATGCTGCATCATAATGCAATCTTTTCAAAAATATTTTTAGCAGAATTATAAACCCAAAATTCACTTAAAATTCAATTGCTGTGGAGTTATCAATGTAGGTATCTCTACTGAAGTGAAAACAAAAGGAACATCTATTAAAAAAAACTGAGTTCTCACAAGCAAAGACAATAAAAACTTGCTCCTTTTCCTTATGGCCAGCAAGTTTGTTTTAACATTTTAAAGTTTCATCTCAATTTCAGAAAGAAGGAAAAGAAAAATTTGCAATTTGAAAGAGAGGAAAGAACAAATTATTGGATGTCTTACACAGATTCTGTGGTACTTATTTTATGTATTTTATCTCTATTCTTCATAAAATGAAATATTATTATTGCTATTGTTCTCTTTATCCAAATGAAAAGGTATAATCTCAACAAAAATTAACTAGCCCAAAGTCACATACTGGCACAGTCACATATACCTAAAATATGTTAGAAGTGGAAATTGAAGCCTGATGTGTTAAAACACAAAATTCATGCTTATTTCATTATGTTACCTTGTCTATTAAAGTAATATGTGCTATTATATAGTGACTAATTTATTAAATAAAACCTAGTTTTCCATTAACACAACTTATTGAACTTTAGTGCTTTAGTGAACTAAACATAAATATTCCTTTCATCCCTTCTTTTGATCCATTTTCCTTAAGTTCCTATGAAAGTCATTTATTTTTTGTTTATTATATATATTGCTATACCTTGGTTGCTCCTGATTTGGGCTACTTTTGTTGACCTCTACAAAAAAAAATTCTTGCATAAAATATTGCTACTCTACTATTTTAAAAAATAGTTTCTCTTTCTGTTTTCTAAAGTATCATTACTGATTATTAGTTAGCCTTTTTTTATATTTTGTGAAAATTTTTATAGCTTTACTATATTACCATATTTTATTGACCCCCAAATTATCCTAAGCAATCATCAAAGATTATATCTATATGGAAAGTATATTTAGTCTTACTTGATCTGCTATTACCATAACTTAAACATATCTACAAAGTTATTCTTTTCTTATTTGACTTTGCTATTTTTTGTCTCAATCTCTTCACCTTTAGTTTCCAATCTATAATTTAATTAATTGAGCTTTCAGTAAAAATTGTCAAATTTTGCTCTTTAAACTTCATATTTTACACTTTTTCTTGAGAATTTTTTCATTTGATATTTTTTAACTCTCATCATGTATGACCTTTGAAAATAAGACTTCTTTGTTGTAATTATATTGACCTCAATTTATTTTTTTTCCTGTTTCCACCAGAATTTTCTAATCTTCCACATACTCTGTATAATTAATAAATTTTACCATTGCTGGAGCATTTAAAAACACAGCACACATCACAATTACATCACATTACACCAAGTTAATACATGTGTGTATATGTATCTTGACTTTACTGCCCTATTTCTTTTTTATGTTTCTCAACCAAGCTATTCACCTATAAAGTCAAACATACTTAATTTTATTCTTTACATGTTTCGGATGTTATCTTACAATTATTTGCATCTTTCTTATCCCAACAGAGCTAAAATTTTCAACCCAGAAAGACTCTAAATTCTCAATTTTCGCTTTCACTTCATCTTTACAGACTCTATATGTTAACAATGAAAGTTTGAGCAATTTTATTCCTGCACTAATTTCTGTGATTACACAACTACAAGCCAAAACACACATAATTTGAACATCTGTACTATGTGAACCTAGCATCTTTTGAAATACTGCTGCTGCTGCTGCTGCTGCTGCTGTTAAGTCTCTTCAGTCGTGTCCGATTCTGTGCGACCCCATAGACGGCAGCTCACCAGGCTCCCCCGTCTCTGGGATTCTCCAGGCAAGAACACTGGAGTGGGTTGCCATTTCCTTCTCCAATGCATGAAAGTGAAAAGTGAAAGTGAAGTCGCTCAGTCATGTCCGACTTACAGCGACCCCATGGACTGCAGCCCACTATACCAGTTTTCAACAATGTTCTAAACCTGGTACTGTGCACTGAGCATAATAAAAATATCAACCACTACTCAAAGCACTTCTTATTTATTAGTTCATGTTAATGCCCTCTAATCAAAGACCACAGGGAACAAACTGCTGGCCACCACAGAAACTTGAAGCTGATCCTTGTGGTGCAGAGAGGTAGAATGTTTCTGCTTCCCCTCCATCTTTTGTAAAGGACTTGTCTTTTTCTCGGAGAAGGCAATGGCACCCCACTCCAGTACTCTTGCCTGGAAAACCCCATGGATGGAGGAGCCTGGTGGGCTGCAGTCCATGGGGTCGCTAGGAGTCGGAGACGACTGAGCGACTTCACTTTCACTTTTCACTTTCATGCATTGGAGAAGGAAATGGCAACCCACTCCAGTGTTCTTGCCTGGAGAATCCCAGGGACGGTGGAGCCTGTTGGGCTGCCGTCTATGGGGTCACGCAGAGTCGGACACGACTGAAGCGACTTAGCAGTTAGCAGTGTCTTTTTCTAATGACAATTACAAAAGAATTCCAAGTATATATTGAGGTAGAAGTTACTGGCTCTTTTCTTTTTCCCTTCCTTGAAACAGAACCAGATATAGATGTCTCCTTTATATAAATTATAACCTCTTTTGCTGCAAAATCTGTGTATTTAGCAAATGTTGTTTGTCTTTATTTGTTATATCCAAAATGGCTTCCTGATTGAACATTTCACTAAGTGAATACCAGAATCATATCTATAACATATCCAGGCAGCCTTGCTTCTTTGCCCCTAAAAGAAAAGAAATAAAAGAACCTAGTATGAATGCTTGTAGGTGAGAAATAATTGAAAAGACAATCCTTGAATGCTGTTGTTTACAGTATTGGAATCTATATTGTTCCCAGGGTCAAGGGAAGGTGAGGGAGATAGTTGGGCTACAGAGAAAGAATTCTACATTCACCATATCTAGAGCCCCACAGCAGTCCTTGCTGGTGCATTTTCATATTATTTCCATTTATCTGGAACCTATGCCAACATTCTATTCTCTCTTTTCTTCTCTTATATTTCCATTAGAAGCTAAGAAAATTTGTATGATAACTGCACTTCTACTTTCATAATATTAAGTTATGTTGAGACATAAAACATGAATATTGTAAGCTCTCAAATAATGTGGACAGGTACCTAAACTGGTACCTAATAATGTACAACTACCTAAAATGGCAGTGAACTAGGAAACATTATTCTTCAATATATTTTTCAAATCCTAAATTGTATTACCCACATAGCCACCCCATCCTACCACACAGGATTCCATGCTATCTGGTGTCCCAGAGTGCTTTGCATTATTGCCTTTTCATAACCATGTGCTCAGTGCTCAGTTGCTTCAGTCATCACTGACCCTTTGTGACTCAATGGACTGTAGCCCACTAGGCTTCTCTGTCTGTGGGATTCTCCAGGCAAGAACACTGGAATGGGTTGCCATGCTCTCCTCCAGGGGATCTTCCCAACCCAGCGATTGAACCTACATCTCTTATGTCTCCTGCATTGGCAGGTGGATTCTTTACCACAAGTACCACCTAACCAACTCCGTATTAGTCATCTGTATAGAAAAGGGATTCAACCCCTGCTAGCAACAAAGAAGTATTTCCTCACAGCATCATGCTTCATTTTTTTTTTGCTATGAGTGTTGGAGCAGGGACAGATTTTCAGAGTATGAAGTCACAGACAGGGGTGGATCTAAGAGAAGCCTAAAGCCTATAAAGCATCAGCCAATTTTTATACTACAGATTGCATAAAATATTAGCTCACAAGTATTATTTGTCAAAGTAATAGTGAGTTTGACCCATCCTTGGAGCATGACTGAGACAATCCTCTCACTTGTGCCCCATGTCGTTGTTTTGGACCCTTATCTTGTAGCAATTAGCAAAGTGAATAAGTCAAAAAGTCATTTTCCTAAGATTTGAAAAACACTGTGATCCTATGGACTGTAACCTTGAAGACTGGGGTGGAAATAAGTTATATTCCCAACAAGTCGAACCTCCCAGAGTTTGCAATAAAAACATACATGAGCCTACAGCCTACCACTCAAATACCAAGTGTGTAGTTTCCTTGAATGTTACCATATAAAAGAACTCTGAATATTTGGCATCTGGCATGCTGTGGCAGCGTGTGTGCTAAGTCGCTTCAGTCATGTCCAACTCTTTGCAACCCCGTGGATTGTAGCCCACCAGGCTCCTCTGTCCATGGGATATTCCAGGCAAGAATATTGGAGTGGGTTGCCTTGCTCTCTTCCAGGATATCTTCCCAACCCGGGGATTGAATCCACGTCTCTTATGTTGGCAGGCGAGTTCTTTACCACTAGCGCCACCTGGCAGCAGGTAAGGACAATTCCAATACACTATTTGACAAAATATCAAAGGTTGGAGAATGAAGATAAAGCATTGAGATATTTGGAAGACCATCTTAATTAAGGAATATTTTATGCTTACTGACAAGACGGGAATAAACAATTTTGGAAAATATATACATTAAGTAAGGACAAGATACTCTGAAGTCTTTGTAATGCCAAGAGGGAGAGATATTGGTAATTTAATGGATGACAAATCATAAGGATGGCAAAATAATAAGCCTCTAGGCAAGCTCATTCCAAGAGAGTGTGCCTGCTTTCTGTTTTCCATTATGCCAATTCTGTGTCACTCTTTCTCTTAAGACTGATGGCCATCTTGTTGAGTAAAGGCCCACAAGGTGGTGCCTCACCAGCTTGCTGTATTCCTCACTACTTCCAACTCAACTCTCTCTACCTTTCAAAATTTATAAATGCAGTGAACCATTCTCACTCTCATAATTCAGCTTTTTACTGACTGGATTTGTGTGAGTAATGATAATCCTGAGAAGTGGATCTATTAGATGCAACTCTCAACTCATAATTACTAAAAGCCTGTGCTCAAACCTGACATTCTATGCTCTTGTGGGCACAAGGACTCCATATCTGCATAAACCAAAGTCCTAAAACATTCTCATAAGGTCATAGACAGAGCTGCTTGGTACTCTATGGTCTTTACTTACACATTCAACACTTTTTTCCCCTGAGCTTATCTTGAGTACTTAGGCTATCGAGACATTTTATACATAAATTTCTATTGTCCATAAGAAGAGACCTTCCAAATGGATCAAATTGATCACTGAATATGTAATTTAACATGAGGAAAATCTTAACTATGCATCCTCACTGCAAGGACAGGGGCACTGGAAGCAGAAATTCTAGGAAGTACCCATTAGCACAAACCCTCCTGGAGGTTGCCATTAGCCCTACCATAGAGTCTGTAGGCTCCAGGGCTGGGTAAGGCCAAACAACTAACATGGGGGGAACACAGCCACCCATCAGCAGACCATAGGATTAAAGTTTCACTAAGCATGGCCCTGACCACCAGAGCAAGACCCAATTTTTCCTGATCACCAGTCCCTCTGATTAGGAAGTCTATGTAAGCATCTTAGCCTCACCCATCGGAGAGCAGACAGAATAAGCAAGAAGAAGAACTACAGTCCTGCAGGCACAGAATGAAAACCACATCACAGAAAGTTAATCAAAATGAAAAGAGAAAAACAACTAAATTAAGTGAAGATAGGCAACCTTTCAGAAAAAAAAATTTAGAATAATGATAGGATGATCCTGGATCTTGGGGAAAAACATGGGCAAGATGAAAGAAATGTTTACCAAAGACCTAGCAGAATTAAAGAACAACCAGACAGAGATGAACAATACACTAGAAGGACTCAATAGCAGAATAACAGAGGCAGAAGAATGGATAAGTGACCTGGAAGATAGATGGTGGAAATCACTATTGCAGAAAAGAATATAGAAAAAAGAATGAAAAAAAATGAAGACAGCCAGACACCTCTGAGACAATATTAAATGCACCAACATTCACATTATAGGGGTCCCAGAAGAAGAGAGAGAGAAAAGACCCCAAAACTATTTAAAGAAATAATAGCTGAAAACTTCCCTAACTTGGGAAGGGGAATCATGTCCAGGAAGTGAAGAGAGTCCCAGGCAGGTTAAACCCAAGGAGGAACACACCAAGACATATAGTAATCAAACTGACAAGTTAAAGAGAAAATGTTAAAAGCAACAAGGGAAAAATGACAAATAACATACAAGGGAACTTCCATAAGGTTTATCAACTGGTTTATCAACAGAAACTCTACAAGCCAGAAGGAGAATGGCACAATATATTAAAGTGATGAAAGGGGAAAACCTACAACCAAGAATACTCTACCCAGCAAGACTCTCATTCAGATTTGACGGAGAAATCACAAAAGCTTTCCAGAAAACAAGATAATTCAGCACCATTGAACCAGTTTTACAACAAATGCTAAAGGAACTTCTTAGGCAGGGCACACAAGAGAAGGAAAAGTCCTACAAAAAAGTAAACTTCAAACAACTAGGCAAATGGCAGTATGATCATACATATGGATAATTACCTTAGATGTAAATGGATTAAATGCACCAATCAAAGGACATAAACTAGCTAGGTAGATGATAGCTTGTGCATGTATGCACTTCTGCTTACCACATCACTCTACTTAACCCTCCAAATTTTATGTAATTATTGTAATGATTTTACATTGTTATATTAATCATGTTTCCATTATGGCTTGCAATTACAATTATCTTTTTTTATTTTTTTGTCTGGCTATTGTTTGTGAAAACAGGTAAACGTCTTTTATTATTGTGATTATATAATTATTATCCATTTAACACCGTTTTTATCATTGTATCATGATTGGTGAAAATTATTGTTATTTGAGATATATAGTATTCTTAAACTTTCACATGAATTGCTAACATGTAGCTCTTATGTCTACAGGGCTCTTCAGCTTGAAATAAAAATAAAGTAATATTAACATTAACCTTCTAAATAATGAATGCTCCTGGGTTACACCTGCTAGTTTATCAGGAAATTAGTCAAAATATTTCTATTTTTTCTTTTCTCCTCTGATATTTCTCAGGAAGTCCATGGTAATGTCCTACACGAGATCCAATATCCTGGTATTGAGAGAGGAAGGGACTATTACATGAATGATAGCAGGGAGGTATAAAAAAAGCAAGCGATATGCATAGAACTACAAATAGTTTAAAACAGAGTTGGGGGGAAGCATAAAACAATGAGATTTTCCTGTGACTAAATAGCAAAGAATATGGAAATTATAGCAGTGATTAAATAAAGCAGAAAGTAGAAGGAATTCTCAGAAGAGGGAAATGCAGACTTGCCAGGCCCCAAGTTCTCATAGGGTGGTAGAGATTCAAATACTAACACCTGTGTGGAGTGACAGAGGAATGTTTCTATCAAGTGCAAGAGCTCACTTTGCCATTCTTATGGGTGCTTCACACTCTCAAATTTGGTCTTATGCCAAATGTTTCATACATCTCCACTGCCTTCCCAAGACTCCATAATCATGTTTCCCTTCTACCATGTAGTTTTCTGGTAAACTATAAACTCACAACTTTCCCGAAATTTTATTGTTGATTAAGTGAAGTCGAGGCCAGTTTCCAGGCAATACCCTTTAGCAGTTCAAAAATCAGGCTTTACTGAAGTTAATTCCTAATCCTCTCCCAAATTGAAATTCCATATTTTCATAGTAACAACTCAAAAACAACTCAATTTATATATCAAGTACACTTGAACAAATACTGAACTTTCCAAAGAGAGGAGGGGATTATATCAGACAAATAAAGCAAAGCATATCACCTTCCTTTAACAATTGAATAAGCTGACTTTTTCAGCCTTGTAAGAAATCACCCACCAATCAATATATTCACATTTTCACGTTGGACTTCGTTGGGAGACAATTCTCCATGACATTTTTACATGTCTCATATGAGGTTTTGTTCAGAATCAATCGTGTAATGATGACTGTATTGAAAAAAAGACTTGAAAGATAGAAATAGTGCCTGCCTTTAGGGTAGAGGACAGATCTGATTCCTGGCCAAGATAACTTAGATAATTTTTCTGTATGGGGGTGTGGGGTCAGTTGGGCAGATTTGCTAGCCCCTCCTTTAAAGGATTAGGTCTTCTTAATCTAAGGTTTCCTCAGCTGTGGCACAATCTAACTGTGTGCAGAATCCATCTAGGCCTGCCTCTACATTGCCATCATGGAATTTTGGGGGATGAGCAAGAAGAACCAATGCAAACATGAAAATATGCTGCCTGCTGTGCCATGAGTAACAAAATCCTTTGTCTAAGTCCCAGGAATCTGTCTTCTGCCAGCATCTCTGAAACTGTGGCAAGCTAACAATGGGATAAGTCTCAGAGCCTTCACAGTTCTTGACAGGCTTTCCTCTAATACAATTGTCTTCTTTAAGAATCAACGTGAGCATCTTACAAACAAAACAAGCTCTACTTTAATCACTGTTTACTTCTTTGATCTTTGATTTGTCACTACTTATCTTCTAGCAGTTCTTCTTGAGACTTGTATTTTTATCCCTCATGTACTACCCAAAAGCAGCCATGAAATTAAAAGATGCTTACTCCTTGGAAGGAAGGTTATGGCCAACCTAGATAGCATATTGAAAAGCAGAGACATTACTTTGCCAACAAAGGTCCATCTACTCAAGGCTATGGTTTTTCCAGTGGTCATGTATAGATGTGAGAGTTGGATGGTGAAGAAAGCTGAGCACCGCAGAATTGATGCTTTTGAACCGTGGTGTTGGAGAAGACTCTCAAGAGTCCCTTGGACTGCAAGGAGATTCACCCAATCCATCCTAAAGGAGATCAGTCCTGGGTGTTCGTTGGAAGGACTGATGTTGAAGCTGAAACTCCAATAGTTTGGCCACCTCGTGCGAAGAGTTGACTCACTGGAAAAGACACTAATGCTGGGAAGGATTGGGGGCAGGAGGAGAAGGGGACGACAGAGGATGAGATGGTTGGATGGCATCACCGACTCGATGGACATGGGTTTGGGTAAACTTCGGGAGTTGGTGATGGACAGGGAGGCCTGGAGTGCTGTGATTCATGGAGTCGCAGAGTCGGACACGACTGAGCGACTGAACTGAACTGAACTGACTACCCAAAAGCAATTACGAAAGAATTTTTGTTTTTGACAATGATAAAATATTGTAGACTTTTCTTCAAGACCCAGATAATCACGATGGTGTGATCACTCACCTAGAGCCAGACATCCTGGAATGTGAAGTCAAGTGGGCCTTAGGAAGTATCACTAAGAACAAAGCTAGTGGAGGTGATGGAATTCCAGTTGAACTATTTCAAATCCTGAAAGATGATGCTGTGAAAGTACTGCACTAGATATGCCAGCAAATTTGGAAAACTCAGCAGTGGCCACAGGACTGGAAAAGGTCAGTTTTCATCCCAATCCCAAAGAAAGACAATGCCAAAAAATGCTCAAACTACCACACAATTGCACTCATCTCACACACTAGTAATGCTCAAAATTCTCCAAGCCAGACTTCAGCAATATGTGAACCGTGAACTTCCAGATGTTCAAACTGGTTTTAAAGAAGGCAGAGAAACCAGAGATCAAATTGACAACATCCACTGGATCATCGAAAAAGCAAGAGTTCCAGAAAAACATCTATTTCTGCTTTATTGACTATGCCAAAGCCTTTGACTGTGTGGATCACAATCAACTGTGGAAAATTCTGAAAGAGATGGGAATACCAGACCATCTGACCTGTCTCTTGAGAAGCCTGTATGCAGATCAGGAAGCAACAGTTAGAACTGGACATGGAACAACAAACTGGTTCCAAATAGGAAAAGGAGTACGTCAAGGCTGTATATTGTCACCCTGCTTATTTAACTTATATGCAGAGTACATCATGAGAAACGCTGGGCTGGATGAAGCACAAGCTGGAATCAAGATTGCCAGGAGAAATATCAATAACCTCAGATAAGCGGATGACACTACCCTTATGGCAGAAAGTGAAGACGAACTAAAGAGTCTCTTGATGAAAGTGAAAGAGGAGAGTGAAAAAATTCACTTAAAACTCAACATTCAGAAAACTAAGATCATGGCATCCGGTCCCATCACTTCATGGCAAATAGATGGGGAAACAGTAGAAACAGTGGCTGACTTTATTTTTTTGCTCCAAAATTACTGCAGATGGTGATTGCAGCCATGAAATTAAAAGATGCTTACTCCTTGGAAGGCAAGTTATGACCAACCTAGACAACATATTAAAAAGCAGAGACATTACTTTGTCAACAAAGGTCTGTCTAGTTAAGGCTATGGTTTTTCCAGTAGTCATGTATGGATGTGAGAGTTGGGCTATAAAGAAACCTGAGTGCAAAGCAATTGATACTTTTTAAGTGTAGTGTTGGAGAAGACTCTTGAGAATCCCTTGGACTGCAAGGAGATCTAACCAGTCCATCCTAAAGGAGATCAGTCCTGGTTGTTCATTGAAAGGACTGATGTTGAAGCTCAAGCTCCAATATTTTGGCCACCTGATGGGAAGAGCTGACTCATTTGAAAAGATCCTGATGTTGGGAAAGATTGAAGGCAGGAGGAGAAGGGGACGACAGAGGATGAGATGGTTAGATGGCATCACCGACTCAATGGACGTGAGTTTGGATAAACTCCGGGAGTTAGTGATGGACAGGGAGGCCTGGCATGCTGTAGTTCACGGTGTCGCAAAGACGACTGAATGCCTGAACTGAACTGAACTGATGTTAAATTTTCCTACCCTAAAAATAGAACCATCTACTCTCAAATTCTCTGATTCTATTAAAGAATACTAAGACAAAAATCTGGACAACAGAGTTGACAACATTGCAGCATAGGAAAAAAAATTTACTTTTTTGCCCTTAAGCTCATGAATTGTGAAAGCTCATGCTTGTGAAATGTTTTTTTTATGTTGCTCTGAAATCAGAGTTTATTAATTCAATATTTTTTTCTCTTCCCACTAGTTTTTATGCTATATATTATCATGCTGTTCCTGGAGGAGGTCATGGCAACCCACTCCAGTATTCTTGCCTGGAGAATCTCATGGACAGAGAAGCCTGGAGGGCTACAGTCCATGGGGTCACAAAGAGTCAGACACGACAGAACCACTAAGCATAGCACAGCATTATATGCTATACCATGTATTCAAATTACAATATTCCACCTCTTTGGAAGTTTCTGTTTTCTTTTTCCTTTAAGGAAAAGGTATTTGAGTTGGTTTCAAAGTACACAGATCCAGATAACACCTCGATTTCCCTGTTTCATCCAGAGTTACATTTCAAGCAACAGAGAGCTGCTTTCTATAAAAGCCAAAAAGAATTAAATGCTTCCAAAAATCATTTAAGAGATGGAGGGGCAGAAGCTAAGAGGAGTTTCTAGGAATAACTACTAGAACCACATCACAAAGGTCTGTCCAAGGAGCTGCTCTCAAGAAGAGTAGGGAGCTGAGGATATGGGAAACTGACTTCCAACAATTGCCTTCACAATCACACTGTCTTAGCTGTTATCTGGAAATCAGGAAGCCACTGTCAAGACTGTTTTTTGATAGAAGATATGGCCTTAACTAAAATGAAGTAACTGTCATAGCAATGTCTGGAGACATCTCTCCAGAGCAGTGTAACACCTGCTCAAATCTGTAATGGACATCTGTGGTGACACAGCCTCCCTCATTATACAGTACAAAGTTCCAAAATTAATCTTTCCACAAGTGTATCTGTGTATCTAATTGGCATAAATTAAACCACATCCAAAAACAGAACTATGGGAAAACCTTAGTGAGAAAGTGTAGATTTCAGCCTTTTAATATACAAAAAGTACAATAAAAAATGATTAGATAGATGTTGAGTCATTCTACGGAATCCACATTGGCCTATCTTTCTGGCAACATCAAAATGTATTATTTTTACCATTAACTTTGAAGAATAGCAATAAATTCTCTGCTTAGAACTCTGTTACTGTTCTTCCCACTTAAATCCAAAGTCATCAGAGCAGCTAACAAGTGGCATTCTGGCTCTTCTTCCATTCTTTGAACTAGCTTTCTTAGATAACTACTACCTTCACTGCTCCGTACTTTCAAGCCAAGTTATCCCAGCAGTTCCTTTAATATGCCACCTCAGGACTTTGCTGGTAACTCTGTCTTGAATGTCCTCTCCTGATATTTTTGTGGCTTCTTCTCTAATATTCTTCAGCATACAGTATTTCAAATATCACCCAGTCAGTGAGATCTTTCCTGAAGAGCTTCCTTAAACTTCATCCTCTTCAATCTCTCTCCCTTTGTAATTCCTAATTCTTCTTTTCTACCCTAGATTGCACTCAGCACTATTCTAGAGACTATACATATTATTTATTTATGGTGTTCACCATCTTCTCTCCATATTAAGATGTAGAACAAAATCATATTTCATTAACTATGATACCACAGTGCCTAGAACTGTATCTAGCATAGAGTAAGTGATTTGTTAATAAAAGTTACCAAATTAGTGAATAGGTGAATAAATGATAACTTGCTCCCACATAATATATCAACGATCCCTTGTACCAATAAAAATAAAATTATTTTCTTCTCCTTTGTGGATATGTAGTATCTTGTGAGTCACCATCCTCTCCAAAAGTTGTTCTTATCTCCTCTACTTCAGTCACAATTTTATCTTGATATATTTTGAGTAACTAAATAATAAACTTAACTACCATCAATATACCTTATATAAAATGTGGGAAAGATTTCAAAAGGAGAAACTGATTAATACTAATAAATATATAATAAATCAAGGGGAAATATAGATGTCTTTTAAAGTCTTTATTTCTGCAACTGGACAGATTGTAATCAGTATTTATAACTTCATTATTCTGTAACCTATTCAATATTCCCTTTAACTTTACTAGGCACTGTATCACTGATCTTGTTCATGATGCAAATTGTCTCACTGTTCACTGAACTCAGGGTAGGCAAGATGTGAGTTAAGAGGCTAGAAAGAGACTTGAGGAGCCATAGGAACTTTTGTTCTCTTCTGGCTGGCACAGTAGCCATAGCAGCATACATAACATAACATAACTGCACACTACCCATGGCCAAGTGAAACCTGTGTGGGACCCAGGTAACATCTTGTGCTATAAATGATCTCAGTTATTACATAAACATTATTTATAAAATATGGGGCAAGAGAACCTGAAAATGCCACCTTGGCTAATTTGCTCTCTCCCCACATTCCACCCCTTCAGGGTCTCTCTCCTCACATTCTATGCACAGTCTATCTTCTGTGATATTTCCTTGGTGAGTAATACAGGCCCTTGAATTTACATCTTGCAACAGAAGTTGCAAGTAAAGAGACACCTGGAATAACAGGCAACTTTGGCCTTGGAGTACAAAATGAGGCAGGGAAAAGGTTAACAGAGTTTTGCCAAGAGAACACACTGGTCATAGCAAACACCCTCTTCCAACAACACACAAAAAGACTACACATGGACATCACCAAATGGTCAATACCAAAATCAGATTGATTATATTCTTTGCAACCAAAGATGGAGACGCTCTATACAGTCAGCAAAAAAAAAAAAAAAAAAAAGACTGGGAGCTGACTGTGGCTCAGATCATGAACTCCTCATTGCAGAATTTAGACTTAAATTGAAAAAAGTAGGGAAAACCACTAGGCAATAAATGTATGACCTAAATCAAATCCCTTACAATTGTACAGGGGAAGTGAGAAATAGATTCAAGGGATTAGATCTGATAGAGTGCCTGAAGATGCAGGTCCCTAACCTTGTACAGGAGGTAGTGATCAAAACCACTCCCAAGAAAAATAAATGCAAAAAGGCAAAATGGTTGTCTGAGGAGGCCTTGCAAGTAGCTGAGAAAAGTAGAGAAGTGAAAGGCAAAGGATAAAATGAAAGATATACCTTTCTGAATGCAAAGTTCCAAAGAAGAGCAAGGAAAGATAAGAAAGCCTTCTTAAGTGAACAATGCAAAGAAATAGAGGAAAACCTTAGAATGGGAAAGACTAGAGATCTCTTCAAGAAAATTAGAGATACCAAGGGAACATTTCGTGAAAAGGGGCACAATAAGGGACATAAACACTATGGACCTAACAGAAGCAGAAGATATTAAGAAGGGGTGGCAAGAATACACAGAACTATACAAAAAAGATTTTCATGACCCAGATAACCATGATGGTATGATCACTCACCTAGAGCCAGACATTCTGGAGTATGAAGTCAAGTGGGCCTTAGGAAGCATCACTATGAACAAAACCAGTGGAGCTGATAGAATTCCAGCTGAGATATTTCAAATCCTAAAAGATGATGCTGTGAAAGTGCTGCACTCAATATACCAGCCCATTTGGAAAGCTCAACAGTGGCCACAGGACTGGAAAAGGTCAGCTTTTTTTCCAATCCTAATGAAGGGCAATGCCAAAGAATGTTCAAACTACTGCACAATTGCACTCATTTCACATGCTAGCAAAGTAGTAATGCTCAAAATTCTTCAAGCCAGGCTTCAACAGTACACAATTAAGAACTACCAGATGCTCAAGCTGGATTTAGAAAAGGGAGAGGAACCAGATATCAAACTGCTAACATCTCTTGAATTATAGAAAAAGCAAGCGAATTCTAGAAAAACATCTACTTCTGCTTCACTGAGTATGCTAAAGCCTTTGACTGGGTGGATCACAGCAAACAGTGGAAAATTCTTAAAGATGAGAATACCAGACCACCTTATCTGCTTCCTGTGAAAACTGTATACAGATCAAAAAACAACAATTAGAACCAGATATGGAACAATGGACTGGTTCAAAATTGGAAAAAGAGTACGTCAAGGCTGTATATCATCACCCTGTTTATTTAACTTACATTCTGAGTACATCATGAAAAATGCCAAGCTGGATAAAGCACAAGCTAGAACCAAGATTGCAAGGAAAAGTATCAACAACCTCAGATATGCAGATGACATCACCTTTATGGCAGAAAGTGAAAAGTATCTAAAGATCCTCTTGGTGAAAGTGAAAGGAGGGGAGTGAAGAAGCTGATTTAAAGCTCAACGTTCAAAAAATGAAAATCATGGCATCCAGTCCCATCACTTCATGGTGAAAAATGGGGGAAAATGGAAACAATGACAGACTTTATTTTCTCGGGATCCAAAATCACTGTAGCTGGTAACTTCAAACATGCTATTAAGAAACACTTGCTCCTAGGAAGAAAAGATACAACAAACCTAGACAGTGTATTAAAAAACAGAGACATTATTTTACCAACAAAGGTCCATATAGTCAAAGCTGTGGTTTTTCCAGTAGTCATGTATGGATGTGAGAGTTGGACCATAAAGATGGCTGAGCACCGAAGAATCGATGCTTTTGAACTGTAGTGTTGGAGAAGACCCTTGAGAGTCCCTTGGACTCCAAGGAGATCAAACCAGTCAATCCTAAAGGAAATAAACTCTGAATATTCATTGGAAGTACTGTTGCTGAGGCTGAAGCCCCAAAACTTTGGCCACCTGATGCAAAGAGCTGACTTATAAGAAATGACCCTGATTCTGGGAAAGATTGAAGGTAAGAGGAGAAGGGGACGACAGAGGAGGAGATAGTTGGATGGCATCATCAATTCAATGGACATGAGTTCGAGCAATCTCCTGGACATGGTGCAGGACAGGGAAGCCTGGTGTGCTGCAGTCCATGGAGTCACAAAGAAACAGACATGACTGAGGAGCAACAGAAGAAGGCAATGACACCCCACTCCAGTACTCTTGCCTGGAAAATCCCATGGATGGAGGAGCCTGGTAGGCTGCAGTCCATGGGGTTGCTAAGAGTTGGACATGACTGAGTGACTTCACTTTCACTTTTTCACGTTCATGCATTGGAGAAGGAAATGGCAACCCACTCCAGTGTTCTTACCTGGAGAATCCCAGGGACGGGGGAGCCTGGTGGGCTGCTGTCTATCGAGTCGCACAGAGTTGGACACGACTGGAGCGACTTAACAGCAGCAGCAGAGGAACAACAACAACTGTATATCTGATCCTGCTACCGACACCAGTTTTCTAACTGTTCACACTCTTCAGAGTGTTTGCTGAACTCAGGGTAGGCAAGGCGCAAGCTAAGAGGCTGGAAGGACAGTCGAGGAGCCATAGGAACTGCAGACACATTTATTCTCTTTTGGCTGACACAGTAGACATAGCAGCATACATAACATAACACAACATAACTGCACACAACCCATGACCAAGCAAGTACTTCAAAACGCCATTAGCAGTGCTATAAATGATCTCAGCTGTTACATAGTCATTATTTTCAAACTGGTGAGAGAGCCTGAACACAACATCTTATCTAGTTTGCTCTCTCCCACAGGCACTTTGGTGTAACAAATTTTGTTACTTGATATATAATCCTACTCTTCATATCTGGGTAATTTGAACCTTAAGGATCTGGCTCCCAGTTGGTTGTTGTACCTCTTATTAAATTTTACCACTATAGCTTGGAGGTTCTAAGAGAGTCCCCTGGATTTTAGACATGCATTTCTCTGCACTCCTTATGTACAATAGTAGTCATTCTATGTCCCCTTGATAATCAGAATTTATTACTTCCATCGATAGAGTATTTTTAACTTTTTTAATGTTGAGTTAGTATAAATGAAAATGTTAGTCACTCAGTCATGTCCGACTCTTTGAGACTCCATTGACTTTAGCCTGCCAGGCTCCTCTGTCCATGGAATTCTCAAGAATTCTGGACTGGGTAGCCATTCCCTCCTCCTGGGGATTGTCTCAACCCAGGGATTGAACCCAAGTCTCCTGCATTGCAGGCAAATTCTTTACCATCTGGGCCATGACGGAAGACCAAGAGGAAGGCAAAACAAAGAAGTAGAAATCTCAACTTCCAGTTCCGTGTAATCTCTGTTTCCTTTGAAGGAAGTATTCTCCCTTTAAGAACTGAGACCTTTCAACACACTAAAAAAATGGAGAGTACATATTTTTCAAGTGAATTATTAAGTTTAATAGTAAAAGATGGAAATTTTACTTCTACCCCTTGATTCCAAGACCCATCTATTATGGTTTTAGAAGAGTATATTTTGTCATAGTTTTGAGACTATATCGTACTTTTGGATGATAAGCATTTGGTTTTGCAAAGCATTTCTTCAACAGATTTCAATATCTCTGATAGGCTAGTCCACAATTTTCTAAGATCATGAATGGTAAACAGTAAAATCAATTAATATTGTGAAAATCAGCCCATTATCTCTCTCATTTTCCCCTGTACAATGACTTCCTTAAAACAGAAGTAAGATTGTTTAGGACATCATAATGGTGAATAAAGCATTCATTACGTTCAGCAGTGATGTTGCAGAGAGAGACACGGCAGGCAGGGAAAGAAAATGCACATTATCTTCTTCCATCACATTATCATAGGGAATTTTCCTTGGAATTCCAGATGCCTATTGAGGAGAGGAGATAGTGCAAGAGAAATGAATGTCCAAAATGTGAACAAATTTATTATACCACTTATTTGTATTTCCAGGACACCTTGATCTTTGTCTCTGTCTCATTTGTCCTGCTAACACTTGATGCTGGAAATGTGTTGGTTATCTGTAGCCTAATAACCACATAAAATTCAGTTCATTTCAGAAAGCTCATATATTGTGGTTATTTGGCATTCTCTACCAGGTATCCAAAGCAAGCCAAATCTAATTCACAAAAGCAAAATAGTTATTTGTCAAAGAGGTCATGACTTTGCTTCAGGACCTTAAAAGACTGTCCAGTGAGGAAGCTTCTGATAGAAGTTTGTGAGATGATCCATACAGCATCCCAATTAGCCACAGACACTCTGAACACAACTAGGTGTGCTGGCTCCTCAGAGCCATAAAATTGAGATGAATTTTTATGAGGTGGATCACCAAATCTCTGCCATATATATATCTTAACGAACATCTAGGTGCTTGATACTTTTTATTAGTTAAGTCCTGTAAGCATGATTCTTTCAATGTAGTTAACCAGAGTGATGCCTTGTTGAACAGTGAGAAGATTGAGTTCCTTCATGACTGAACTATGGCATAAAGACAAAAGCCTGAATAAAGATAACAAATGTATATTGCTGTCCCTGTCTGATGAAAGCATGCTGCTCTGGAATCCTGAGTTTATTGACAGAAAGAAATATAATATATCTCAATAATTGCATATCAGTTATCAGGGCCCATGTTTATTTGCTCCAGTAATGAGACCACATCTGAAATAGCAGTTGTAATTGGAGTTATCAGTCACTAAACTTAAGATAACCCACTGGAGATATCAAAGTGATAAACATGCATATAATAACTAATTATAAATAAATTACATAAACTAGAAAATATATTTATGCTAATACAATTCAGGATAATGGTTACCATTGGGAGAATAACAACTAAAGGGGAAGAAGATATTTTTGATAGGCATATTTAAAAATTGAAGTCTTTTCATTCCCCTACTCTACTTTCCACTCTCCATTAGGCACTTCTAATCCCCTTACTCTGTTTTAATTACCTCTGTTATTATCTCCAATAGGCTTTATTTATTATGGTCTCATCCCATTTACCCCACTGTAAGTTCCACAAGGGCTTTCCTGGTGGCTCAGTAGTAAAGAATCTATGTGCCAATGCAGAGACATGGGTTCCATCCTTGGTTGGAGAAAATCCGCTGGAGAAGGAATTGACAACCCATTCCAGTATTGTTGCCTGGGGAATCACATGGACAGAGGAGCCTTGTGGGTTATAGTCCATGGGGTTGTAAGAGTCACACAAGACTTGGTGACTAAACAACAAGTTCCACAAGGTTGAGAATCTTAGTGATGAATAGAGGCTTAATTTTCATTTCTGTGAAAATGGATCAACTTTTTCCCTGTGGATGTTTTTAATATTTTCTTGTCATTCTTAATCTGCCCAATTGTGAATGTTTCATTTGTTCTGTTCACACTCTGATTTTTTATGTTTTTATTCAGTTCTGAAAAATGGTTTAGCATTATTATTTAAATATTAACAGCCAAATCAGTCTCTTTTTTTAATATATTTTTTTTAATTGAGGGATAATTGCTTTACAGACTTCGTTGGTTTCTGCCAAACATCAACATGAATCAGCCATAGGTATACATATGCCCCCGCCCTCTTGAACCGCCTTGAACCATCTCCCTACACATCCCACCCCTCTAGGTTGTTACAGAGCCCCCGTTTAAGTTCCCTGAATCATACAGCAAATTCCCATTGGCTATCTATTTTACATAAGGCAATGTAAGTTTCCATGTTACTCTCTCCATAAATCTCACCCTTTCCCTCTCCCCACCTCCATGCCCATAAGTCCATTCTCTATATCTGCGTCTCCATTGCTGCCCTGCAAAACTTTCATCAGTACCATCTTTCTAGATTCCATATATATGTTATTATATTTTTATCTTTATAGATTTTTATCCATATATATTTATCTTTCTCTTTCTGACTTCATTCTGTACAATAGGCTCTAGGTTAATTGACCTCATTAGAGCTGACTCAAGTGTGTTCCTTTTTATGGCTGAGTAATAGTCTATTGTGAAGTGAAGTTGTTCAGTCGTGTCCGACTCTTTGTGACCCCGTGGACAGTAGCCTATCAGGCTCCACCGTCCATGGGATTTTCCAGGCAAGAATACTGGAGTGGGCTGCCATTTCCTTCTCCAGGGGATCTTCTCAACCTAGGGATCAAACCCGGGTCTCCTGCATTGCAGACAGACGCTTTGCCGTCTGAGCCACCAGGGAAGCCCAAGTGAAGTTGTTCAGTCATGTCGGACTCTTTGTGACCCCATGGACTGTAGCCCACCAGGCTCCTCCGTCCATGGGATTCTCCAGGCAAGAATACTGGAGTGGGTTGCCATTTCCTTCTCCAGGGGATCTTCCAGACTCAGAGATCGAACCCAGGTCTCCAGCATTGCAGGCAGACGCTTGAACCTCTGAGCCACCAGGGAATCCCTGGTCTATTATATATATATATATATATATATATATATATATATATATATATATGTATATATATATATATATATATATATATATAGCACAGCTTCTTTATCCATCTGTCAATGGACATCTAGGTTGCTTCCATGTTCTAGCGATTATAAATAGTGCTGCAATGAACATTGGGGTACATGTGTTTCTTTCGATTTTGGTTTCCTTAGGGTGTATGCCTAGTAGTGGGATTGCTGGGTCATATGCTTGTTTTATTCCTAGTTTTTTAAAGGACTATCCATACTATGTTCCATAGTGGCTGTATCAATTTACATTCCTAGCAACAATGCAAGAGGATTCCCTTTTCTCTACACTCTCTCCAACATTTATTGTTTGTAGACTTTTGGATGATGGCCATTCTGACAAGTGTGAGGTGATATCTCATTGTAGTTTTGACTTGCATTTCTCTAATAATGAGTGATGTTGAGCATCTATTCATGTGTTTGTTAGCCATCTGTATGTCTTCTTTGGAGAAATATCTGTTTAGGTATTTCTCCTATTTTTTGATTGGGTTGTTTGTTTTTCTGATATTGAGTTGTTTGAGCTGCTTGTATGTTTTGGAAATTAATCCTTTGTCTGTTGTTTCAGTTGCTATTATTTTCTCCCATTCTGAGGGTTGACTTTTCACCTTATTTATAGTTTCCTTTGCCGTGCTAGAGGTTTTAAGTTTAATTATGCCCCACTTATTCACTTTTGTTTTTATTTCCATTACTGTAGGAGATGGGTCATAGAGGATCTTGCTGTGATTTATGTCATCAAATGTTATGCCTGTAAGAGTTTTATAGCTTCTAGTCTTACATTTAGGTCTTTAATCTATTTTGAGTTTATCTTTGTGTATAGTGTTAGTAACTGTTCTAATTTCATTCTTTTACACATAGCTGTCTAGTTTACCTCTTGGTTTTCTATCTTGTGCCAGTAGCATACTGTCTTGATGACTATAGCTTTGTAGTATAGTCTGAAGTCAGGAAAGTTGATTCCTCCAGCTCCATTCTTTCTCAAGACTGCTATGACTATTCAGGGTCTCCTGTGTTTCCATACGAACAGTGAAATTTTTTGTTCTAGTTCTGTGGAAAATATCTTTGGTAATTTGATAGGGATAGCATTGAATCTGTAGATGGCATTTGGTAGTATAGTCATTTTCATAGTATTGATTTTCCCAGCCCAAGAACATGGAACATCTCTCCATCTGTTTACGTAATCTTTGATTTCTTTCATCAGTGTCTTATAATTTTCTGTATATAGTCCTTTTGTAGCTTTAGGTAGGTTTATTCCTAGATATTTATTCTTTTTGTTGCAATGGTGAATGGGAATGATGCCTTAATTTCTCTTTCTGGTTTTTCATTGTTAGTGCATAGGAATGCAAGTGATTTTTGTGTATTGATTTTGTATCCTGTGACATTGATAAATTCATTGATTAGCTCTAGTAATTTTTTGATAGTATCTGTAGGTTTTTTATGTATAGTATCATGTTATCTGCAAAAGGTGAGAGTTTTACTTCTTTTTTTCTGATCTGGATTCCTTTTATTTCTTTTTCTTCTCTGATTGTCATAGCTAAGACTTCCAAAAGTATGTTGAATAATAGTGGTGGGAGTGGTCACCCTTGTCTTGTTCCTGTTCTTTGGGGGAATACTTTCAGTTTATCACCATCTAGAATAATGTTTGCTGTGGGTTTATCATATATGGTCTTTACTATGCCAAAGTAGCTTCCTGCTATGCCATTTTTTTCAGAGTTTTTATCATACACCAGTGCTGAATTTTCTCAAAGACTTTTTCTGCATCTATTGGGATTATCATATGCTTTTATCTTTCAATTTGTTAATGTGGTGTATCACATTGATTGATTTGCATATATTGAAGAATCCTTGCATCCAATGGATAAACCTGACTTGATTGTGGTGTATGAGCTTTTTAATGTGTTGTTGAATTCTGTTTGCTAGAATTTTGTTGAGGATTTTTGTATCTATGTTCATCGGTATATTAGCCTCAAATTTTCTTTTTGTGTGTTGTCTTTGCCTGGTTTTGATATCAGGATGATGGTGGCCTCATAGAATCAGTTTGGAAGTGTTCCTTCCTCTGTAATTTTTAGAACAAGTTTTAGAAGAATAGGCATTAGCTCTTCTCTAAATGTTTGATGAATTCACCCGTGAAGCCATCTGGTCCTGGGCTTTTGTTCTTTGGGAGATTTTTTTTTAATCACAGTTTTTATTTCAGTGCTTGTAATTGGGTTGTTCATAATTTCTATTTCTTCCTGGTTCAGTCTTAGAAGATTGAACTTTTCTAAGAATCTGTCCATTTCTTCCAGGTTGTCCACTTTATTGTCATATAGTTGCTCGTAAAAGTCTTTTATAATCCTTTGTATTTCTGCTCTGTCTATTGTAAATTCTGTTTTTTTGTTTCTAATTTTGTTCATTTGATTCTTCTCTCTTTTTTTCATGGTAAGTCTCGCTAACAGTTTGTCAGTTTGTTTATCTTCTCAAAGAACTAGCTGTTAGTTTTATCAATCTCTACTCTTGTTTCTTTCTTTCATTTATTTCTGTCCTGATCTTTGATTTCTTTCCTTTTGCTAACCTTGAAGGGTTTTGTTGTTCTTTTTCCAGTAGTTTTATGTGTCGAGTTAAGTTCTCTCTTCAATGTTTTTCTTATTTCTTGAGGCAGGATTATATTGCTATAAATTTCCCTCTTAGAACTGTTTTTGCTGCATCCTATAGGTTTTGAGTTGCATGTTTTCATTGTCATTTGTTCCTAGGAATTTTTTAATTTCCCTTTTGATTTCTTCAGTAACTTGTTTGTTATTTAGAAATGTATTGTTTAATCTGTGTGTTTTACAGTTTTTTTCCTTGTAATTGATCTCTAGTCTCATAGCATTGTTGTCAGAAAAGGTGCTTGATATTATTTCAATTTTCTTAAAGTTACTGAAGTTTGACTTGTGACACAAAATGTGGTCTATCCTGGAGACTGTTTCATGTGCACTTGAGAACAAAATGTAGTCTTCTGCGTTTGGATGGTATGTCCTGCAAATATCAATGAGATTCATCTGGTCTAATGTGTCATTTAAGGGTTTGGTTTCCTGATTAATTTTCTGTTTGATGATCTGTCCATTGGTGTAAGTGGGATGTTAAAAGCCCCTACTATTATTGTGTTACTGCCAATTTCTCCTTTTTTGTCTGTTAGTGTTTATCTTATGTGTTGAGGTGCTCTCATTTTGGATGAATAAATATTTACAATTATTATGTCTTTCTTTTGGATTGATCCCTTGATCATTATATAGTCTGCTTCTTTATCTCTTGCAATATTCTTAAGGTCTATTTTGTCTGATAAGAGGATTGCTACTACTCCAATTTTCTTTTGATTTCCATTTTCATGGAATATATTTTTTCATCCTCTCACTTTCCGTCTATATGTCTGAAGTGGGTCTGAAGTGGGTCTGAATTGGGTTTAGGTCTGAAGTGGGTTTCTTGTAGACAACTTATATATGGGTCTCGCTTTTGTATCCACTCAGCCAGTCTGTGTCTTTTGGTTGGCATATTTAATTCATTTACATTTAAAGTAATTATTGATATATATGTTTCTATTGCCATTTTCTTAATTGTTTTGGGTTTGTTTTTGTAGGCCCTTTTCTTCTCTTGTATTCCCTGACTGTGTAAGTCTCTTTAACGTGTGTTACAAAGCTGATTTAGTGGTACTAAATTCTCTTAACTTTTGAACTTTTGAAATCTCTATCAGTTTTGCATGAGATCCTTGCCAGGTAGAGTAATCTTGGTTGTAGATGTCTCCCTTTCAATCCTTTAAATATGTCCTTCCATTCCCTTCTGGCCTGCAGAATTTCTGCTGAAAGATCAGCTGTTAAACTTATGGAGTTTCCCTTGCATGTTACTTGTTGCTTTTCCCTTGTTGCTTTTAATATTCTTTCTTTGTGTTTAATCTTTTTAGTTTGATTAGTGTGTGTCTTGTGTTTCTCCTTGGGCTTATCTTGTATGGGACTCTTTGTGCTTCTTGAACTTCATTGACTATTTTCCCATTTTGGAGAAATTCTCAACTATGATCTCTTAAAAAATTTTCTTATACCCTTTCTTTTTCTCTTCTTTTTCTTCTTCTCTACAATTCGAATGTTGGTATCCCAGAGGTCTATGAGACTATCCTCAGTTCTTTGCATTCTTTTTACTTTATTCTTCTCTTCAGTAGTTATTTTCACCTTTCTATCTTCCAGCTCACTTATCCGTTCTCCTGCCTCAGATATTCTGCTATTGATTCCTTCTAGAGAATTTTTAATTTCAGTAATTGTGCTGTTTGTCTGTTTGTTTATTCTTTATTTCTTCTAAGTCTTTTTTAAAGATGTTAATTGATTCTTGCATTTCCTCCATTCTATTTTCAAGGTTTTGGATCATCTTTACTATCATTAATCTGAATTCTTTTTCAGGCATCTTGCCTATTTCCTCTTCATTTATTGAACTTGTGTGTTTCTAGATTGTTCCTTCATTTGTGCAACATTTCTTCGCTTTTTCATTTTTTTAACTTATTATATTTGAGGTCTCCTTTTACCAGGCATTGAGGTTGAATCCTTTCTTCTTTTTGATTTTTGCCCTCTTAAGGTTGGTCCAGTGGTTTGTGTAAGCTTTGTGTAGGGTGTGACTTGTACTTACATTCTGGTGGGAGAATGTGAGGTTTTGTTTGTTTTTTTTCCCCCTCTGATGGACAGAGCTCTATGAGTTGGTATTCCTGTCTGCTGATGGTTGGGTTTGTATTTTTGCCTTGTTTGTTGTTTGGATGAGGCATCCTGCACAGAGGGCTGTTGCCAATTGGGTCATGCAGGGTCTTGTTTACAAGTGGTTGCCTTTATGGGAGTTCTCACTAATTGATAATCCCTAGGGTTAAGAGTTATTGGATAGTCTAGGGCCTTAGAGTCAGTGCTCCCACTCAGAAGCTCAGGATTTGATCTTTTGCAGGAGAATGGAGATTCCACAGGTGGTTTATTATGGTATTAAATGGAATTAAAACAAAGGCAAGAAACAAAAATCACCCTAGACAAATGGCAATTACAAAATCAGGCAAATAAGAACTAAAATAATGGAATATACACAATACATATACACCCATAAACTAAGTAAAAACAGTGCAAAAAAGAAAAAAAAGTACAATGGATTGGCCCAGCAAACAAAGGAAACCAAAAATGATTTCCACATGTTAAAAACAAAACTAACTAAAGTACAAACTGGAAAACAAAACTAAAGCAAGGTGTCAACTGGGGAATAATGCAATGAAAACAAAACAAACTAATAAATGTGAGAAAAAGAAAGAAAAGGAAAAAAGAAAGAATTGAAATGCAAAGTTCAGTAGAGGTAGATGAAGAAGATTATATGTATATTTAAGATTAACTACACTAGGAAAAGAACAGTAGGGAAAGCAAACAAAAGAATAAATGTAGAAAAAATGATCATAAATTTAAAAATTAAAAAAAAGAGAGAGAAAAGAAAAAATAAAAGGGAAAACCCCACAGAACTGCAAAAGGCGAATGTACCCAAGCAACCACACCACCTCCATGCATGATCCCCAGTGGGACAGAGCTGCCAGAGGCTAGAAAAAAATCCTGCATCTGTGCATGTGGGGTCACTTCAGAAGTATATAAAAGAAATAAAAAGTGTGATTAAAAATTATTCTCAAAGGCTTAATATATTTAATAGTACTAATAAAATCAACAACTACAACAATGGGTGGGGGGAAGGGGACAAAAAGAAAAAAATGAACAGAAGCAGCTACAGAACAAATCAAAATATAAGAATAATAAGTGTTTTTCTTGAGTCTCTGCTGTCAGCTTCCTTTCCCTCACTGGGAGTCACACTTCACTCGCCTCCCTAGGATGCCCTCCAACACTGGGCTGGCCTCTGGACATGCTGTGGGGACAGCTCAGACTCTAATCTTGTCCTACTTCTGCTTGTTCTTACCTCCAAGGTCCACAGCTGTCAGAACTAGTGCATCTTCTTTTATGGGAACTCTCATTGTCCTTTTATACATAGCATAGACCCAGAATCTGTCTAGTTGATCATGTGGGTTTAATCTGCAGCTTGTACAGCTGGTGGGAAGTTTTGAGGTCCTCTCCCTTAGCCACACTGTCCCTGAGTTTCAATTGTGGTTTTATCTCCACCTCTGCATGTGAGTCATCCACAGGGGCTTGCTCCTGAGTTAGGCTGCCCTGGAGGGCTTGGGTCTGTCCCAGTGAAGGCCAGATGTGGAGGTGGCACAGCTGCTTGGGTTGCAGGGGCCCTGGCAGCATCAGGTACTTGGGGAGCTAGCAGCTAGGGCAGCAGGAAACATGGTGCTCTAGAAGGGCATGGTAACTCACTCCAGTATTCTTACCTGGAGAATCCCCCAGACAGAGAAGCCCGGCAGGCCACAGTCCACAAGTTCACAAAGAGTCAGACATCACCGAAGTGACCCCACATGCACAGATGCAGGATTTTTTTCTAGCCTCTGGCAGCTCTCTCCCACTGGGGATCATGCATGGAGGTGATGTGGTTACTTGGGTACCCTGGCAATGCTGGCTGCACAGAAGCACAGGAGCTATTGTCACAGGAGCTATGGCACTATTAGGGCTTTTTCTAGACATGGAAACTCTGCCCCAGTAAGGATTGAGCAGGAAGGTGATGCAGTTGCTTGGGTCACAGGGACCCTGGCAGTGCCAAGTGTGCAGGGACACAAACTGCCTCAGCAGTAGAAGCTATGGCCCTATCAGTCTTTTTCTAGCTGTTGGTTGCTGGAGATCAGAAGTCCTCTTTGTCTGATTCTTCTCTGTTGCTCCACCTGTTCAGGCACTTAAATGGCTCTCCTGGCTGGGGTTCTTCTCTATTGTTTGGTGCATCAGGCACTTACAGGGCAAGCCTCTCTATTGTTCAGCTGCTGATGCTGGCATGTGGGGAGAGAGAGGCTACAGTGAGGGATACACTCCTTATGCATGACTCAGATGTATCGCCTTGCCTCCATGGCTGCCTGATTTTCCTCCACAGTCATTTCCAACCACAATCTCCTCCCTCATATTCCCTTGGGCTGTCTCCCAGGGCAAAGTCAAGAGCAGACCTCGCCCTGGGATTGCTCCACCACCCCTACACTCCATCTCCCAGCTGCTGTGCCTTCTAGGGGACCCATGTTTCTGTCCCAGGTATATATGACTGCAGCAAGGATTGTCTCTGTGATTCTCATTCAATTTAGACTGTCACAAATCAGCTGCTTCACTCTAGCCTCAAGTGTTTCTCCTCTGTCCCATACAATTGTCCCAATGTGAGGATCGGACCCCCGCTTCAGTTCCCCCATCCGCCAAGGGCAGGTCCAGTCCTACTAACTCTCCTCTTTTATCCCCTACTTCCTTCATCCGACAGAGTTTTGCGTGGTTCTATGTATTCTTTTCCAGTGGTCAAGTACTCCTGCCCGCTTTCAGCTGGTGTTCTGCAAGCTCTTATGTGTGAAGGTGTATTCCTGATGTATTTGTGGAGATAGATGTACTCCACATCCACCTATTTCTCTGCCATCTTGTTTTTTCACCAAATCAGTCCTCATTTTGAAAAGTATATTTTTCGTGTTTAGTTCAGTTCAGTTCACTTCAGTCGCTCAGTCGTGTCCGACTCTTTGTGACCCCATGGACTGCAGCTCGGCAGGCTTCCCTGTCCATCACCAACACCCGGGGCTTATTCAAATTCATGTCCATTGAGTCAGTGATGCCATCCAACCATCTCATCCTCTGTCATCACCTTCTCCTCCCACCTTCAATCTTTCCCAGCATCAGCGTCTTTTCAAATGAGTCAGTTCTTCATATCAGGTGGCCAAAGTATTGGAGTTTCAGCTTCAACATCAGTCCTTCCAATGAACACCCAGGACTGATTTCCTTTAGGATGGACTGGCTGGATCTCCTTGCAGTCCAAGGGACTCTCAAGAGTCTTCTCCAACACCACAGTTCAAAAGCATCAATTCTTCGGGGCTCAGCTTTCTTCACAGTCCAACTCACATCCATACATGACTACTGGAAAAACCATAGCCTTGACTAGGTGGACCTTTGTTGGCAAAGTAATGTCTCTGCTTTTTAATATGCTATCTAGGAAAGCAAAAAAGAATAATTTCTCAGGTCTTAAACATTCAACCTGTAATGATTAAAACCAATTTTGTAACAGTTCTTCCAATGATAAGTATTAGCAACTTAGTTTAATGTAAAATATGGGTTTGAAAGTAGTTTCTCATTTAGATTTAGGCTTCCTGATGCTTTCATCTGTCTCAAGCATAATTTGTTTCCATTCAGCATGATTGAAAAATAAAATGATAAATGGCTCCCCCAAAGGACTGCTGAATGAATTTAATATTCATGAAAATTTCTATTAAATGTCAGCCTTGTTCTCATCCCGTGGTTTCAGCACTTGTAAAAGTCCTACAGTTCTCATAGTTAGGTTCTCTGCAATTAATACTTCCTGGCACTAAAAATATTCCTTGAATCAAGCCAAAGCTATTTCACAGCAAAATAACTCCAAAGAAATCCAAGAGAGAAGTTTTAAAGCAATTCAGAACCCTCTGAAGTGAACACCGTGCAAGTAATGAATTTCTTACATTAATTTTCAGGTTGCCAATTAGACCACATCAAAACAAAAACTGAAAGAACACATCTGTATCAGAGAAAATCAAATAAAGAGCCACAATGCTGCAGATACATATTATACATAATATATTAGGATGCAGCTTAAGAATGAAACTGAGACTTCAATTTGAAAGAAAGTGGGTGGATGTTTAAAGTTTAAAGTTCTTAAAATATCAGTAATAATTTCATACCGATGGGGTCACATATTCCTTTCTCCTGGGTCCTGGTGCCCTAGAAGAAACTGTTTCCCTAGTCTGTGGAAGTTCTGTCATCAAATCCCACTGGCCTTCAAAGTTAAATTTCCTGGGAGTTCTCAGTCCCTTTGCCAGATCCCCAGACTGGAAAATCTGTTGGGGGCCCTAGAAATTTTGCAACAGTACAAGAACTTCTTTGGTATAATTTTTCTCCAGTTTGTCAGTTATCTGTTCGGAGGCTCTACAGCAGAGCTAATTGTGGCCTCCTCCAAGAGAATGTATGCCACACGCTGTGTCTCCCAGGTCTGCTATAGCCAGAGCCCCTGTCCTTGTGGCAGACCACTGCTGACACGTGCCACCACAGGAGACATTCAAACACTCAAAGGCAGGTCAGGCTCAGTGTTTTATTGAGGTCCCTGCTCCTTTCCCTGGGTCCTGGCGCACATGAGGTTTTGTTTGCACCTTCTGAGTGTCTCTGGTAGGTATGAGCTTTGATTTTAAACATTATTGAGCCACTCCTACCATCCTGTTGGGATCCTACTAGGGTCCTTTGCCCTTAGACGTGGGATAGCTTTCTTTGGTGGGATCCAACATTCTCCCATCGATGGTTGTTCAGCAGCTAATTGCAACCTTGGCATTTTCACATGAGAAGATGAATGTATGTCCTTCTATTCCACCACCTTGTGTAATGAATTTCTATTCATTACACAATGAATAGAGGACTCTTGAGAGTCCCTTGGACTGCAAGGAGACCAAACCCATCAATCCTAAAGGAAATCAACACTGAATATTCACTGGAGAGACTGATGCTGAGGCTGAAGCTCCAATAATTGCGTCGCCTGATGCGAAGAGTCAGCTCACTGGAAAAGACCCTGATGCTGGGAAAGATTGAAGGGAGGAGGAGAAGGGGATGACAGAGGATCAGATGGTTGGATGGCATCACTGACTCGATGGACATGAGTTTGATCAAGCTCTGGGAGTTGGTGGAGGACAGGGAAGCCTGGTGTGCTGCAGTCCATGGTGTCACAAAGCGTTGGACATGACTTAGTGACTGAACAACAACAACAACAAGGTATCCTTGGAATATGGAAAATTATTATTCATTAAGTAACCTTAACTGTTGTGGGTAAATTAAATTCCTCTGTTTGACCCACTTCAGCGCAAAGCTACTTCCTGCCGCTCACTTGAGTGTTTGTATGCCGTAATCAGTTTTTCCTCTAGGTTGATGTAGATTGCTGGGACAAAACTTGGAGATTTTTCTGGAAAAAATAATGATATAAATATAATAGAAAGCAAACTAAGCTTTGTTTGCCTGTTAACTTGAATATATTGAGAAGTATTGTTGTTGTTCAATAGCTAAGTCATGTCTGAGTCTTTGCAACCCTATGAACTGCAGCACATTAGACTTCCCTGTCCTTCACCATCTCCCAGAGCTTGCTCAAACTCATGCTCATTGATTTGGTGATGCCATCCAACCATCTCATCCTCTGTCACCCCCTTCTCCTCCTGCCTTCAATCTTCCCTAGCATCAGGGTCCTTTACAGTGAGTTGGCTCTTTGCATCAGGTGGCTAAAATATTGGAGCTTCAGCTTCAGCATCAGTCCTTCTAGTGCATATTCGGGGTTGACTTTCTTTAGGACTGACTGGTTTGATCTCCTTGCAATCCAAGAGACTCTCAAGAGTCTTCTAAAACACCACAGTTCAAAAGTATCAATTCTTTGTTACTCAGCCTTCTTTATGGTCCAACTCTCACATCCATACATGACTACGGGAAATACCATAGCTTTGACTATATAGACCCTTGTTGGCAATGTCATGAGTCTGTTTCCCCAGCTTACTAGAGCATAGGAAAATTTGCACAGGTTTTATCAGGCTGTTGTCTGCAGTAAGGAAAGGACAGCCCCACTAAGACTTGCCATTCTGTATTTATCCGAGGAAGGAAATACAAAGTTGACATAGTTTCAAGGATGAGTAAGAAATCATGGTTCTGAACTCTAATGCCATTTTGATTATCTTCAGCCTGGTGTATGAGGACTCCATGCTACAGAGTCTTGAGACAATAGGCTCTCCAGTCAAGAAATACCACAAGCTTACTCTCTTCATGGTTTCATAAACAAGGATTGCACTGATGTCTCAAGGGACCAGCCTCCAAGCCAGTGTGAAGAGAGTGGAGGCAGAATAGAATAGAGACCAAAGTCTCCTCAATTTAAGGGCTATCTCATAACATTTATGCCAACAGTGTGACGTTCAAGTTTCTTCATGGTCTGACCTCAGCCTAAAGCATCTGTCCTCTTAGACATGCTATGTGACCTACAGTTCATTCTCATAAACTGTCACACTACACATGCCATAAACTCTGTGCTTTTCCAACTTAGTACTAAGCAGAATTAAAACAGTATGAGTTCACCTATGTAAACTAGACATGTAGAAAACAAACAATGAAAGGATATACACTAAATGATAAAAAGTGGTCACCTCTCAGAGTACTGTTTCTTCTTTTACCAAATATCATTAAATGAACATGCATTTTTATTTCATGAGCAGAAAACATCACTTGTAAGTCTTTCTATGAATATAGAATCATTTTTTTTCCTGCCCACACATTCAGGCATTTAATATATTTTTTCTAGTAAAGTTTGTGAAAAATATAACACAGTGAGTCAGCAACTAAATTTTCTATTTTTCTATTTAACCATATTTATCTTTGTTATATTTGACACATAAATTATATAGCAAAAATTATATTTTTTTCTTTGTGTAGATTGTGGTGATGATGGAAGAGGGAGGGTGGAATAGAATCATAGAAAAGCTGGGTTTTATTTTTTAAATGTTTTGCTTGCTTCAGTAAGAAAAATTCTATGATTCTAAATTCATTCTGTATTCAGTCTGTTACCAATTTTACTTGACACTCTGCATTTGATACTTGAATATTTCTACTTGCTTGTCTGTTTTGATTCAACTTTTCCATAAATCTTATCTACACTCTACTAGTATTGAGTTAGTTCAACTTTTTATTTTTATTTATTTATTTATTTTATTTATTTTAGTTGGGGGCTAATTACTTTACAATACTGTAGTAGTTTTTGCCATACATTGACATGAATCAGCCATGGGTTTACACGTGTTCCCCATCCCATCCCTCTGGGACATCCCATTGCCCCAGCCCTGAGCATTTGTCTCATGCATCAAATCTGGAATGGCGTTCTGTTTCACATATGATAATATACATGTTTCAATGCTATTCTCTCAGATCGTCCCACCCTCGTCTTCTCCCACAGTGTCCATAAGACTGTTTTATGCATCTGTGTCTCTTTTTCTGTCTCTCATATAGGGTTATCATTACCATCTTTCAAATTCCATATATATGTATTAGTATACTGTATTGGTGTTTTTCTTTCTGGCTTACTTCACTCTGTATAATGGGCTCCAGTTTCATCCATCTCAATAGAACTTATTCAAATGTATCCTTTTTAATGGCTGAGTAATATCCCATTGTGTAAATGTGCCACAGCTTCCTTATCCATTCGTCGAATGATGGACATCTAGGTTGCTTCCATGTCCTGGCTATTATAAACAGTGCTGCGATGAACACTGGGGTACACGTGTCTCTTTCAATTCTGGTTTACTCAGTGTGTATGCCCAGCAGTGGGATTGCTGGGTCATATGGCAGTTCTATTCCCAGTTTTTTAAGGAATCTCCACACTGTTCTCCATAGTGGCTGTACTAGTTTGCATTCCCACCAACAGTGTAAGAGGGTTCCCTTTTCTCCACACCTTCTCCAGCATTTATTGCTTGTAGACTTTTGGATAGCAGCCATTCTGACTGGCGTGAAATGGTACTTCATTGTGGTTTTGATTTGCATTTCTCTAATAATGAGTGAAGTTCAACTTTTTTAAGTTGTTAAAAGTCAGCTAGTAAAATCATCTGATGCTTAGTAACATTATATTTAGCAGCATGTACTTATATTATCTTGTCTTCCATCCTAAAATTTTGGTGTTCAATATTTCTTCCATATCTCTAGACGAGTTACTTTGAAATTGTGTTATGTGACAGGTTTTGGAGCTGTATGCCTTCATAATGTTTTTTGACAAATTTATTTATAAAATTCCTAGGGCAAATATATAAAAGCATTACATGGAAGATATGGATTCTGTAGAATTCAGATCTTTTGAATAGCAATGTGTCTACTCATGATGCATTTATTTAGAGTTCATAAAATGTAAATAAATAAATATTTGAGGCATAGTTTAACTTTCTAGTCAAAAGTCTAAAAGCAAAATTCAAAACAGAAAAAAAAGCATGCTGAATTATCTATCTGGATATTTTAAAAATTTTAATATTTTTTGAGCTATATTTTATACTGAGCACAATGCAATAACAATAGAGGTTGCAGGAAGTATGATGTATGTTTTTCCCATTCCACTAAGAAATTCTTTGACATGAGCTGGGGTATCCTTTTTCTAACCTATCTACCAGGAGATAGCATCAGATCCCACAGCTTAATGGGCCAGTCCTATAAGACTACCACACCCTTGACTTCAGATGCCTATCACAAATCCATACTGTAAGTTAGAGGTTCCCACAACCTCCACCTTAGTTTGGATTAATTTGCTGGAACAACTCACAGAACAAAGGAAACAGTTTACTTATGAAAATATGATATGAACCTCCAAATGAAAGCTCCCCTGGGAAGGAACACAAAGCTTCCATGCCCTCTCATGGAGACCACTATCCCAGCACTTCCACATGTTGACCAATCAGAAGCTTTCTAACTTTGTCCTTCTGAGTTTTTATGGAGACTTCATTACATAATTGATTAGAGCATTGGCTACTGGTGATTAATTCAACCTCTAACTCCCTGCCTTGAGTACAGAAAGTACAGGGATATCAAAAAAGGCAGTAATCAAGAGAAATAATATCTATTTTGAAAATCTGTGATAAAGTATCAAAATGTAAATCCTATAACATGCTATATACTAATGTATAATTATACATTATATTATTTATACCAAACACAGCTCTTTGCTACAGAAAATGCTTAAGGAATGTGTCAATAGAATCATTTGAGATGCAATCAGCAAGGCAGTTACAACTGCACTTATGCATATTTTATATATTGCTATATATTATATATACTTATACATATATACTCTGATATATTTGTATATATTTATACATATGATACTCTGATATATATGGTGGCACTAGTGGTAAAGAACCCACCTGACAACGCAGGAAACATAAGAGACATAGAGACATGGGTTCAACCCTGGGTCAGAAAGATCCTCTGGAAGAGGGCATGCAACTCACTCCAGTATTCTTACCTAGAGATTCCATGGACAGAGGATCCTGATGGGCTACAGTCCATAGGGTCACAAAGTGTCAGACATGATTGAAGTGACTCAGTATAGCACATATATGTATATTATGTATATAGATATATTAGGAGAAATGGCTGATGGAGGTGAAAGATTAAACCAGCAGCAATTGGCCGGAAAAAATTTTCAGATTGCAAAACAGTTCTGACATTTATAAAAGGAGATGAGAAATGAAGGAACGCTGGCAGGAAAAGCCTTGCCTCTGAGAAGGTAGGTCTCAATTAGCCCAGGGTGGGGCTTACTACAAAGACTTTTGTTAGAAGACATTTGGCAGGTGCAGTGAGCCTTATAATACCACTGTGCTCAGTCATCACATGGGAATTGCCAGGAAGAACATGACCTTGGATCTAAAGCTCAGATGATCCTGAAAAAAACTCACAGCAGAAGACTGTCAGCTAAGTACACCCCCAGCAGCAGTTTCTCTCTTCAAGGGACATCTGAGTCACACACCTCAATGACTACCATAAAGACTACCTAATAAGGTTAATAATAGAAAGGTGGGGGAAGGGGAGAAGTTGGTTAGTATTAAGAGCTTTTAGTTCACATTTATTTTTCCCCAATGAAAGATCTTTAAAAATGATCTGCCAATTAAATGGCTATCACATGTATAATTGCATCATGAAAAAATAATCTACTTGTATTAAAACTCTAGAAGAATCACACACACACACACAAAAAGAGCCTGTAGAGCTCTTGGTCTCTGAATAAAAGAGCCTATAGGGCTTCCCTGGTGTCTCAGTTGTAAAGAATCCAATGCAGGGGACCCGGGTTCAATCCCTGGTCCAGGAAGATTCCACATGCAGCAGGACAATTAAGCTCATGGGCTGTGTGCCACAACTACCTAGCTAGTCCTCTGGAGTCCATAAGTCACAGCTATTGAGCCCACGTGGTGCAATTACTGAAACCCATGTGCTAGAGTTCATGCTCCACAAGAGAAACCACTGCAATGAGAAGCCTATGCACCTCAACTAGAGAGTCTATCCTGCATGCCACACTGTAGAAGGTCTGCTAGCAGCAATGAAGACCCAGCACAACCATAAATAAATACAATGAATAAAGATATATTCTTTAAAAAAGGCTTTAAAACTAGGTTTTAGTAAAAATGTATCGATACTACTTAAATTTTTAATCAAGGAGAGAAATATATCTGTACACAAGTGATGCAGATTTTATATTATTTTATAATTCTGTTGTTGTTCAGTCACTCAGTCATGTCCGACTCTTTGTGAACCTATGGACTGCAGCACGTCAGGCTACCCTGTTCTTCACCATCTCTCAGAACTTGCTCAAACTCATGTCCATTGAGTCAGTGATGCCATCCAACGATCTCACCCTCTGTCATCCCTTTCTCCTCCTGCCTTCAATCTTTCCCAGTATCAGGGGCTTTTCTAACGAGTCTGCTCTTCACATCAGGTGGCCAAAGTTTTGGAGCTTAAGCTTCAGCCTCAGTCTTTCCAATGAATATTCAGGATTGATTTTCTTTAGGATTGACTGGTTTGATCTCCTTGCAGTTCAAGGGACTCTCAAGAGTCTTCTCCAACACCATAGCTCAAAAGCATCAATTCTTCAGTGTTCAGATTTTTTTATTGGTCCAATTCTCACATCCATATATAACTACTGGAAAAAGCATAGTTTTGACTAGATGGACTTTGTCAGTAATGTCTCTACTTTTTGATATGCTGTTTAGGTTTGTCATAACTTTTCTTCAAAAAAGCAAGTGTCTTTTAATTTCATGGTTGAAGTCACCATCTGTAGTGATTTTGGAGCCCCTCCAAATAAAGTCTGTCACTGTTTCCATTTTTTCCCCATCTATTTGCCATGAAGTGATGGGACCAGATGCCATGATCTTAGTTTTCTGAATGTTGAGCTTTAAGCCAACTTTTTCACTCTCCTCTTTCACTTTCTTCAAGAGGCTCTTTAGTTCCTCTTCGCTTTCTGCCATAAGGGTGGTGTCATCTGCATATCTGAGGTTATTGATATTTCTCCCGGCAATCTTGATTCCAGCTTGTGCTTCCTCCAGCCCAGCATTTCTCATGATGTTCTCTGCATATAAGTTAAATAAGCAGGGTAACAATATACATCCTCGACGTACTCCTTTCTCAATTTGGAAATAGTCTATTGTTCCATGTCCTGTTCTAACTGTTGCTTCTTGACCTACATACGGATTTCTGAGGAGGCAGGCAGGATGGTCTGGTATTCCCATTTCTTGAAGAATTTTCCACAGTTTGTTGTGATCCACACAGTCAAAGGCTGTAGTGTAGTCAATGCAGGAGAAGTAGATGTTTCTCTAGAATTCTCTTGGTTTTTCTCTGATCCAACAGATATTGGCAATTTGATCTCTGGTTCCTCTGCTTTTTCTAAATCCAGCTTGAACATCTGGAAGTTCTTGGTTCAGGTACTGTTGAAGCCTGGCTTGGAGAATTTTGGGCATTTCCTTGCTAGAATGTGAAATGAGTGCAACTGTGTGGTAATTTGAACGTTCTTTGGCATTGCTGTTCTTTGGGATTGGAATGAAAACTGACCTTTTCAAGTCCTGTGGCCACTGCTAATATATTCTTATCTTGATGTGAAAAAACAGATATAACTGTTCAGTGTCTCTTAAAATGCCTTACAATAGTTTTGAAGGGTGATGCAAAAAATATAGGGACAAATCTCTTTTTTCCTAAAGTACTTCATTTAGATTAAGATATTTTCTCCCTAGAAATCAAATTTCATTAGTAGCAGATAGTCTTAAAGAAACAACACTGACTTTTCTTTGAAAATCCAAGCAGAACTTGTTCACAATTTTGACACATATTTAAATATTATTTATGTTTACTGTGCAGCTCATAACTTCTCATTTGCTTTAAATTTTATGAGGTACTAGAATAAATGTCAAAGTTGTAATACAATTATATCTCACTCTCACATGAGAGCTTTGAGTTTCAGTTTTATCTGAGGAAATTCTGAAGACTATATCCCAGAGACAGCCTCTCAGATAGCTCTGAAGAAATACTCCAAAGAGGTAAGGAGAGAGGTGTATATATATATACACACACACATATATATATATGTATGTATGTATGTATGTACATGTATATATACATGCAATCAAGCATACATTTCAGTAGAAGGTTGCTGCTTGTCTGGAGGAATAGATATCAGTTAATGATTTTATGGTATGGTAAGATACAAGAATTCAGATTCGTTAAAAATTTCTCCTGAAATATTTCTGATTATATAAGGGTCTGTTTTGCCTGTTTTCTCACAGAATAGAGTGCCTCATCCTAATTTTTGCCCTGAAATCCTTTCAGAGTATATTGTAGTTCAGTGATTACAGCTACTAAGGACTTGATTCTTATAGAACTGGATGGTGGGCAACAGTCTTTTTTTTAACAAACTTAGGATAAATGATGTAATGAATAAAAAAATTTATTTCAAAATGCATTATTATATTTTTGTAAAATAAATCTAGGTTTCAATATACATTATGTAATATTTTAATGTAGGTTAAAGTTTGAATAAATTAGGTGTTACTGGAACCACTGACCAAAACAACCCACCATGGCCAGGCATAATAGTAACCACTTATATGCATTATCTCACAAAAGGAAGTCCTGGGAAAGAGTGTGGAACTAACAAAATATTACCAACAGGAAGAATTCAGGAAAGATTCAAAAGGAGAGAGGAGACACCTGTCCATCTATCCTACCAACCTCCCAGAATCTTTCTCATTGGAACCCATCTTGACTGAGTAATGCACACACCACTGGGAAGAACTTTGAGTCAAAATGATAGTTTTTAGAGACAACCCAGAAACTAACCCTATTACCATAAAACCTGAGACTGAAAATGACATGACAGAACAGTTCCCCTGGGTTCCCTTACCCTTCTACTCACCACCTAGGTGCTCTTTCCCAATAAAGTGTCTTGCTTTGTCAGGACATGTGTCTCTTCAGATAATTCATTTCCAAATGTTAGACAAGAGCCCACTCTTGGGCTGTGGAAGAAGTCCCCCTTCCTTTAACTTAAGGATAAAATAAATCCTGGATGAAAACAGAATGTTTTATGATATTGTTCTTATAATATTTAAATGAAGGAAATCTTTCTAAGTATGATGCAAACTCAGGGAGCATAAAGAAAGTCTTGACTACATTAAATTTGAAACCTGTATATCATAAAAAACTAGAAAAATATATCATAAATTACATATCTGATAATAAGATACTTAATATTTTTTAAAACTCTTGTAAATCAGTATATCATTTAAAGAAAGTTATCTCGAAACAAAAGTGAAACAACAGATATTCTTGATTGAATTGCAATGTAGGAAAGAGTTTTGAATAAAACCAAAAGAGCATTCTGGGGAAGAGAAAGAGTCAAGGGCTTATAAAGGCAAAAGTCATGAGGCTGTACTCTAACATAAGAAAGGAAATATTTATCCTTAACTGTTCAGTTCAGTTCAGTTGCTCAGTCATGTCTGACTCTTTGCGACCCCATGGACTGCAGCATGCTAGGCCTCCCTGTCCATCACCAACTCCTGGAGTTTACCCAAACTCATGCACACTGAGTCAGTGATGCCATTCAACCATCTCATCCTCTGTTGTCCCCTTCTTCTCTCACCTTCAATCTTTCCCAGCATCAGTGTCTTTTCAAATGAGTCAGCTCTTCACATCAGGTGGCCAAAGTACTGGAGCTTCAGCTTCAACATCAGTCCTTCCAATGAACACTCAGAACTGATCTCCTTCAGGATGAATTGGTTGGAGCTCCTTGCAGTCCAGGGGATTCTCAGATAGGCTGTCCCAAATTATTTAGGATAAGAGTCCTGTGGAGAACAAAATCCGCTACCCCCAAATAAGCCTTTTAGCATATCAATTATTTTAAGCTGGTTGCTTTCCAAGAAACAGCAGAAAAGGAGATAACTTTGAAAATCAAGTAGGATTTACCCTTTTATAAGAAAGAGTTGAATTTTTAAGGGAAATCACCACTTGTAAGAGGGTCCCCCTCACTGTACCAAGAAGAGGAGAATGATCAACACTCTAGAAACTCTTATCAATGGAGAAGGCACTGACTTAAATCTGCATAATAATCTTACGTTTGTTTATTGTGCTTTTTCTGGTCACCTCCTATAACTGACTCTCTCCAGCCAGAATAACCTAGAAGTAGAGGAAATTGTCTTCCTCCTCAGTAAATAGATAGACTACTATGAGTTATTTTAGGGTAAGGGTCTTGTGGACTTCAAAAAAAAATATTCACAACCTAAAAGTTGAGAACTATGTTTTAATCAGTGGGAATGTTTTAAGACTTCAGGCCCAGGAGACAGCATCTCAAGTAAACCTGAGAGAAACTACTCTGAGGTGAGGGGGAGAGCCAAGTTCTACAGAAGTTTTGCAACAAAGTTCAAGTAGTTTGAAACCAAAATATTATTGTTGATAAAAGAAGAACAGATATTCCAAGTTAAGGAATTTAATGCTTTTCTATGTATAAGAAGATGCCAAAGTCTGGGCTCACTGAAATCATTCCTTTGATATGCACCTCAGCTATTTGGAGCCAGTTCCTGTGTTTTTCACATCCTGAACTTCCTCAGGGCTCACCATAAGAAGTGGCTGCAGTCTGATGGCTGCTAGATGGGAGGTACTCTTTCCTTCTTGAGTTTCCTCAGGGCTCACCAGCTCACCATCCATGGTAGATACACTTTCTGATAACTGTCGCATTCTTGTTTACTGATATGGTAGGATATATCCAATTTCTCAATCTGATAAGTATTTTTAGTTTTTGGAACACTGGGCATGTTCTGGCTGCACCGTACATCATGTGAGATCTTAGTTTCCCAACCTGTTCCCCCTGCATTGGAAGCATGGAGTCTTAACCACTTGATCCTCAGGGAAGTCCTGAGATGAGATGTGTTTGTCACACTTCCTCAATAGACTCCTAGTTTCATTTTAGAGAGTTCTCTTGGCAACACCAACTCCATTTTGATTTTCCAATGCAAACGGCAATAAAAGTCAATATGCAAACAATCTCACAAATAATTTTAAAATGCATATTTAAAACACTATATATGTGGCAACAGGGATGGTCCTCTAGGTTATCATACTAAAGTGATGTAAGTCAGACTGAGAAAGACAAACACCATATGATATCACTTACATGTGGAATCTAAAATATGATACAAATGAACTTATCTATGAAACAAACTCACATTCAGAGAACAAACTTGAGGTTGCCAAGAGGGAAGAGGGGTGAGTAAAGAATGGATTGAGAGTATGAGGCTAGCAAACTATAATACATAGCACAGAAAACTGTTCTCAATGCCCTGTGATAAGCCATAATGGAAAAGAATATGAAAAAGAATGTATATATAGATATATATAACTGAACCACTTTGCTGTACAGAAGAAATTAACAAAGCAGTGTAAATCAACCATACTTGAATAAAAGAATTAAAAAAAAAACCAGTATAATATTTTTCTTATGAAATAAAAAGCCTGAAAGAATGGTGATGCCAAAGACTGATGAGAATGAAATAAAAGTAAATTAGAGGGGTGGTCCCAAGATGGCAGAGGAATACGATGGGGAGACTACTTTCTCCCCCACAAATTCATCAAAAGGTCACTTGAGTGTTGAGCAACTTCCGCAAAACAACTTCTGAACACTGGCAGAGGACACCAGGCACCCAGAGAGACAGCCAAATCTCTTCAAAAGGAGGTAGGACAAAATATAAAAGAAGAAGACAGAGACAAAAATTTAGGGATGGAGACCCGTCCTGGGGAGGGAGTGGTGAAGGAGGAGAAGTTTCTGCACAATAGGAAACTCTCTCACAGGCGTGTCTGTGGGGAGCTTTGGAATCTCAGAGGGCAACTTAATCGGGAGGGGAAAAAAAAAACAAACCCACAGAATATGTGCCTAACTGTGACTACCAGCTCAGCCGCTTGCTCCCGCCAGCACCGAGTGGGGGTTGGGCAGGGAGTTGTGAGCTGCATCATTGGTCCTTAGGGTAAGGACCAGGCTTGAATGCCCTGAGGACAATCTGAGGGAACTAATGTGACATAGCAACCCAAACTGTGGGATCACCAGAGAGACCAAAAAAAAAAAAGCCCTTTCCCACAAAAGACTCTAATGCTCTAATGTCACACAGTGACTCATGGTACACTCACAGAACACAGGATTGTAACAAATAACAAAGGACAGCAAGCCAGCTGCTGTTTAGGGACCTCCCACCCCAGAGGCAGAGAGGCAAGTGTCTGACAGCAAAAGCCAGAAAGCAAAGGGCTGCTGCAATCTCAGCCACAGAGAACTCATCATCCAATAAACTGTGAGCAGGCTGCCAGTTGCTAGCCATGTCCTCCTGGGATCTTGGACAGTTCACATCTGCCAGGAGTGTCCCAGCCTGAGATTAACTCCCCAGAAAACACACACAGCACACCTGGGACTGTGCCCTTGTGGCACACCTGGGAAACTGAGCAGCTGGAACAAGGGAGGTGCATAACATGCACAGCCCACCTGGGACAGTGATCTCGCCACGCACTTAGTTGACTGAGTGGGTTGGACCTGGGAATGGCACAAAACACACAGCCCATCCGGGTCTGTGCCCCTGTGGAGCACCCAAGAACCTGAGCAACTTAGATCTGGGAAAGGCAGATAACAGAGGGCCCACTTGAGACTGTTCCCTTGCAGAGCACCCTGGAGCCTGAGTAGTGTAGTCCTTGGGAAGTACACTATGGCAAACCCAGTGTGGTCCATCCAGTAAGAGCACTCCCCACACATGCCAGCAGTATTTGTTTGCAATGTCCCTTCCTCTCCACAGCACAACTGAACATGTGAACCTAAATAAGTGACCACCTTTGCCCCCTTGTGTCAGGGCAGAAATTAGACACTGAAGAGACTTGCAAACAGAGGAAGTCAGAATAAACAAAAATGTGAGAACTGCTCTGGAAGTGACAGGTGCAACTACTAAAACCCTGCAGCTAATGCTGAGATTGTGCATTTGAAGGACAACTATAGACTTTGAGAACAAGTACAAGTCAGAACAAGGGACTATCTGACACTGAACTGACCTCACACTGCCTACAACAGCTCTAGAGAAATTCCTAGATATGTTTTTATTATTAACACTTTTTAATTTTTAAAAAAGTTTAGTTCTTTGTTACACCTTTAACTTTCATTTTTATAGCCTAGCATTACATTTCAACAAAAAGCCTATTTTTAAAAAACAAATTACATATATATTTTTTAATTTTTGTGATCAATTTTGGTTTCTATTTTTTATATTGTATTTTTGAGAATCTAACCTCTATTCTAGGTTTTTAATTTTTGCTTTTTGATATTTGTTATCAATTTTGTACCTTTATGAATCTAATCTTCAATATCCATTCTCACTTAGAGATTTGATTACTGGCTTGATGGCTCTCTCACCTTTTGACTCTCTCTTTTCTGTTCCTGGTCTCCTCTATCTCCATCCTCCCTGTTCTCTTCTTTATATAACTGTGTGAATCTCTCTGGATGTCCCTGGCTGTGGAGAGCTGTTTCAACATTAACGTAAGGGTTTTATCTTCTATGCTGTATGGATGGAAATGTTGTGAGGCTACTGTAGAGAAGGATCAAAACCTAAAGGCAGGAGGCTTAACTCCAGATGTTTAGAACATCAGAGAACTCCAGACTCCAGGGAACATTAATAGACAAGAGCTCACCCAAAGTCTCCATAACTACACTGAGACCAAGCTCCACCCAACAGCCAACAGTTCCAGTGCAAGACACACCACACAAATTCTCCAGCAACAGGAACATAACCCTGAACATTAAAAGATGGGCTGCCCAAAGCCATGCCAAACCCAAAGACTCCACAAAACACCACTGAAGACTTCATTGCACTCCTGAGAAAAAAGATCAGGCAACGTCCACCAGAACACAGACACAAGTTCCCCCAACCAGGAAATCTTGACAAGCCACTATTCCAACCCCACACACAGGGAGTAGACTTCACAATTAAGAAGAACCACGAATTTCCAGTCTGCAGAAGGGGCACATCAAACACAGGAATCTAAACAAAATGAAAAGGCAAATACAAATAAATATTTAGCAGGTGAAGGAACATGATAAAAACCCACCAAACCAAACCAAAGAGGAGGAGATAGAGAGTCTACCTGAAAAAGAATTCAAAATAATGATAGTAAAGATGATACAAAATCTTTAAAACAAAATGGAGTTATAGAAAAACAGACTAGAGACAAGGATAGAGAAATATAAGAAATAAAAAGAGTCAATCAATAATGAACAAAGCAATAACTGAGATGTAAAAGCACTCTGGAAGGAATCAACAGTAGAGTAACTGAAGCAGAAGAGAGGATAAGTGAGGTGGAAGATAGAATGGTGGAAATAAATGAAGTAGAGAGGAAAAAAGAAAAAAGAATTAAAAGAAATGAGGACAACATCAGGGACCTATGTAACAATGTTAAATGCCCCAATATTTGAATCATAGGTGTCCCAGAAGAAGAAGACCAAAAAAAGGGACATGAGAAAATACTTGAGATAATAGTCGAAAAGTTCCCTAAAATAGGGAAGGAAATAGCCACCCAAGTCCAAGAAACCCAGAGAGTCCCAAACAGGTTAACCCAAGGTGAAACACCCCAAGAGACATATAATGAAATTAACAAAAATTAAACACAAAGAGCAATTGTAAAATAATTAGCCTCCAATTAAAATAAATTTATTTTTTAAAGCAGCAAGGGAAAAACAACAAATAACACACAAGGAGATTTTCATAAAGATAACAACTGATCTTTCAATAGTTAGAATCAATGAACATACTTAAAAGTCATGAAAGAGAAAAACCTACAACCAAGATTCCTCTACCCAGCAGGGATCTTATTCACATATGAAGGAGAAATTAAAAGCTTTACAGACAAGCAAAAGCTAAGAGAATTCAGCACCACCAAACCACCTTCAGCAAATGCTAAAGGAACTTCTCTAACAGGAAGCAGAGAAAAGGCTTACAAAAATGAACCAAAAAACAACAAAGTAAATGGAAACAGGATCATACTTATCAATAATTACCTTTAAATGTAAATGGTTTAAATGCTCCAACCAAAAGACAAAGACTGGTCAAATGGATACAAAAACAAACCCGCTATATATGCTGTCTACAAGAGACCTACCTCAAATCTAGGGGCACATACAGATTGAAAGTGAGGGGCTGGAAAAAGATATTTTGTGTAAATGAAGAACAAAAGAAAGCAGGAATAGCAATATTCATATCAGATAAAATAGACTTTGATAAAGACTGAGATAAGAGACAAAGGAAAATACATAATGATTAAAGGAATAATCCAAGAAGAGGATATAGTAAATATAATATATATGCACTCAACACAGTAACAACTCAATATGTAAGGTAAATGCTAGCAAGTATTAAATGGGAAATGAACAGTAACAATAATAGTGGGGGACTTTAATACCCAACTCATACCTATGGATAGATCCACCAAACAGAAAATTAGCAAGGAAATACAAGCTTTAAATGATACAATGGAAAAGTTAGACCTAACTGATATCTACAGGGAATATTACCCCCAAAACAATGGATTTTGCCTTTATCTCAAGTGCACATGGAACATTCTCCAAGATAGATCACATTCTGGGCCAAAATCTAGCCTTGGTAAATTTTAAAAAGTTGAAATCACTTCAAGCATCTTTTCTGATGACAATACGGTAAGATTATATGTAAACAACAGGAAACAAAACCTATAAAAACAGAAATATATGGAGGCTAAACAACTCACTTCTGAATAACCAACAGATGACAGAAGAAATCAGAAAGCAAATCCAAATGTGCATAGAATAAATGAAAATGAAAACACAACAACCTGAAACCTATGGCATTCTATAAAAGCAGGTCTAACAGGGAGGTTCATAACAAACAATACAAGCCTACTTTAACAAACAAGAGAAACATCAAATAAAAAACCTAACTTAATACCTAAAGCAATTAGAAAAAGAAGAAAAGAAGAACCACAAAGTTAGTAGAAAGAAGGATATCATAAAATCAGACCAGAAATAAATGAAAAAGAAACGAAGGAGACTATAGCAAAGATCAGCAAAACTAAAAGCTGATTCTTTGAGAAGATAACAAAAAAGACAAACTGTAAGCCAGATTCATCAAGAATAAAAGGGGTGCATGGATAAGGAAGCTGTGGTACATATACACAATGGAATATTACTCAGCCATTAAAAAGAATACATTTGAATCAGTTCTATTGAGATGGATGAAGCTGGAGCCCATTATACAGAGTGAAGTAAGCCAGAAAGAAAAACACCAATACAGTATACTAATGCATATATATGGAATTTGAAAGATGGTAACCATAACCCTATATGCGAGACAGAATAAAAGACACAGATGCATAGAACAGTCTTATGGACTCTGAGGGAGAAGGTGAGGGTGGGACGTTCTGAGAGAAGAGCATTGAAACATGTATATTATCATATGTGAAACAGAACACAACTCCAGGTTCGATGCGTGAGACAAATGCTCAGGGCTGGGGCAATGGGATGACTCAGAGGGATGGGATGGGGAGGGAGGTGGGAGGGGGGTTCAGGATGGGAACACATGTAAACACATGGCTGATTCATGTCAATGTATGGCAAAAACTACTACAATATTGTAAAGTAATTAGCCCCCAACTAAAATAAATAAATTTATTTTTTTTTAAATGAAGAAAAAAAATAAAAGGGGGAATAATCAAATCAATAAAATTAGAAATAAAAATGGAGAAATCACAATAGACAACACAGAAATACAAAAGATAATAAGAAACCTTTATGAGCAATGACGGTGTGGATCAAAACAAGCTGCGGAAAATTCTTCAAGAAATGGAAATACCAGACCACTTGACCTGCCTCCTGAGAAATCTGTATGTAGGTCAAGAAGCAACAGTTAGAACTGGACATGGAACAACAGACTGGTTCCAAATCGGGAAAGGAGTACGTCAAGGCTGTATATCATCACTCTGCTTATTTAACTTATATGCAGAGTACATCATGAGAAATGCTGGACTGGATGAAGCGTAAGCTGGAATCAAGATTGCTGGGAGAAATATCAATAACCTCAGATATATAGATGGCACCATCTTTATGGCAGAAAGCAAAGAAGAACTAAAGAGCCTCTTGATGAAAGTGAAAGAGGAGAGTGAAAAAGCTGGCTTAAAGCTCAACATTCATAAAACTAAGATCATGGCATCCGGCCACATCACTTCATGGCAAATAGATGGGGAAACAGTGGAAATAGTGACAAACTTTATTTTGGGGGGCTCCAAAATCACTGCAGATGGTGACTGCAGCTATGAAATTAAAAGCCAATTGTTCCTTGGAAGAAAAGTTATGACCAACCTAGATAGCATATTTAAAAGCAGAGACATTACTTTGCCAACAAAGTCCATCTAGTCAAAGCTATGGTTTTTCCAGCAGTCATATATGGATGTGAGAGTTGGACTATAAAGAAAGCTGGTGCTTTTGAACTGTGGTGTTGGAGAAGACTCTTGAGAGTCCCGTGGATTGCAAGAAGATCAAACCAGTCCATCCTAAAGGAAATCAGTCCTGACTATTCATTGGAGGACTTATGCTGAAGCTGAAACTCCAATACTTTGACCACCTGATGTGAAGAACCAACTCATTAGAAAAGCCCCTGATGCTGGGAAAGAATGAAGGCAGGTGTAGAAGGGGATGAGATGGTTAGATGGCATCACCAACTCAATGGACATGAGTTTATGTAAACTCCAGGAGTTGGTGATGGACAGGGAGGCCTGATGTGCTGCAGTCTATGGGGTCTCAAAGAGTCAGACACGACTGAGCGACTGAACTGAACCGAACTAATGAGCAATGATATGTCAATAAAATGGACAACTTGGAAGAAATGGACGAATTCTTAGAAAAGTATAGCCTTCCAAATATGAACCAAAAAATATTAACAGATCCTTCACAAGCATGGAAATCTAAACTGTGATCAAGAATATTCCAACAAAAAAAAGCCCAGGACCAGATGGCTTCACATGTGAATTCTACAAAAAATTTAGAGAAGAGCTAACAGCTACCCCCCTCAAAATCTTCCAGAAAATTACAGAGGGAGGTAAACTCCCAAACTCATTCTATAAGGCTACCATCACCCTGATACCAAAACCAGAAAAAAATGCCACGTCAAAGAAAACTACAGGCCAATATCACTGATGAATATAGATGCGAAAATCTTCAACAAAATTCTAGCAAACAGAAACTGACAACATACTAAAAACGATCATGCATCATGACCAAGTGGACTTCATTCCAGGGATGCAAGGATTTTTCAGTATTGAAAATCAATTAATGTGATGCACCATATTAATAAATTGAAATATAAAAACCATATGATTATCTCAATAGATGCAGAGAAAACCTTTGACAAAATTCAGTACCCATTTATGATAAAAACTATCCAGAAAGCAGGCATATAATAAATATACTTCAACATAGTAAAAGCCATATATGACAAACCCCTGGCAAATGTTATCTTCAAATGCAAAACACTGAAAGCATTTCCTCTAAAATCAGGAACAAGAAAAGGGTGCCCACTCTCACCACTACTATTCAACATAGTTTTGGAATTCTTAGCCATAGCCATCAGAGAAGAGAAAGAAATGAGAGGAATCCAGATAAAAAAAGAAGATGCAAAACTCTCATGGTTTGCAGATGGCTTAATCCTCTACATAGAAAACCCCATAGATACCACCAGAAAATTATTAGAGCTAATCAATGAATATAGTTAAGTTTCAGGATATAAAATTAATACACAGAAATCCCTTACATCCTATACATTTACAATGAAAAAAACAGAAAGAGAAATTAAGTAAACAATTACATTCACCAGTACAACGAAAAGAATAAAATATCTAGGAATAAATTTACCTAAAGAAACCAAATATCTATATCTAGAAAATTATAAAACACTGATGAAAGAAATCAAAGATGACACGAATAGATGAAGAAATTATTATGCTCTTGGATTGAAAGAATCAATATAGTGAAAATGAGTATTCTACCCAAAGCAATCGATAGATTCAACAATATTCATAAAAGACACTTTTTCACAGAACTATAATAAATAATTGCACAGTTTGTATGGAAACAAAAATAACCTTGAAGAGCCAAAGCAATCATGAGAAAGAAGAATGGAACTGGAGGAATCAACCTGCTAGAATTCAGACTGTAATACAAAACTACAGTCATCCAGAGAGTATGGTACAAGCACAAGACAGAAATATAGATCAGTGGAACAAAATAGAAAACCCAGAGATAAATCCATGCACCTATGGAAACCTTACCTTTGACAAAGGAGGCAAAAATATAAAATGGAGAAAAGACAATCTCTTTAACAAGTGGTGCTAGGAAAACTAGTCAACCAACTGCAAAAGAATGAAACTAGAACACTTTCTAACATCATACACAAAAATAAGCTCAAAATGGATTAAGTATCTAAATGTAAGAGGAGAAATTATAAAGCTCTTAGAGGAAAATTTAGAACATTCTCTGACCTAAATCACAGCAAAATCCTCTATGACCCACCTCCCAGAGTAATGGAAATAAAAAGAAAAATAAAGAAATGGGACCTAATTAAACTTAAAAGCCTTTGCACAAGGAAGGAATCTATAAACAAGGTGAAAAGACAGCCTTCAGAATGGGAGAAAATAATAGCAAACAAAGAAACTGATAAAGAACTAACCTCTAAAATATATAAGCAGCTCATGCAACTCAAAACAAGAAGAAAAAACAACCCAATCAAAAAGTGGGCCAAAGAACTAAACAGATATTCCTCCAAAGAAGACATAGGGATGGTTAATAAACACAGGAAAAGATGCTCAACATTAGTCATTATTAGAGAAGTGCAAATAAAAACCACAATGAGGTACCATCTCACACTGGTCAGAATGGTTGCCATCAAAAAGTCTACAAAAGTTAAATGCTGGAAAGGGTGTGGAGAAAAGGGAACCCTCTTACACTGTCAGTGGCAATACAAACTAGTACAGCCACTACGGAGAACAGTGTGGAGATTCCTTAAAAAACTGAGAATACAACTTTCATATGACCCAGCAATCCCACTGCTGGGAATGCACATCAAGGAAACCAGAACTGAGAGACATATGTAGCCCAGTGTTCATTGCAGCACTGTTTGCAATGGCTAAGAAATGGAAGCAACCTAGATGTTCATCAGCAGATGGATGGATAAGAAAATTGTGGTACACATGCACAATGAAATATTCAGTTCAGTTCAGTTCAGTCGCTCAGTCGTGTCCGACTCCTTGCGATCCCATGAATCACAGCACGCCAGGCCTCCCTGTCCAGTACCAACTCCTGGAGTCCACACAAACTCATGTCCATTGAGTCGGTGATGCCATCCAGCCATGTCATCCTCTGTCATCCCCTTCTCCTCCTGCCCCCAATCCTTCCCAGTATCAGGGTCTTTTCAAATGAGTCAACTCTTCGCATGAGGTGGCCAAAGTATTGGAGTTTCAGCTTCAACATCAGTCCTTTCAATGAACACCCAGGACTGATCTCCCTTAAGATGGAATGGTTGGATCCCCTTGCAGTCCAAAGGACTCTCAAGAGTCTTCTCCAACACCACAGTTCAAAAGCATCAATTCTGCGGCACTCGGCTTTCTTCACCGTCCAACTCTCACATCCATACATGACTACTGGAAAAACCATAGCCTTGACTGCACGGACCTTTGTTAGCAAAGTAATGTCTCTGCTTCTTAATATGCTATCTAGGTTGGTCATAACTTTTCCTTCCAAGGAGTAAGCGTCTTTTAACTCCATGGCTGCAATCACCATCAGCAGTGATTTTGGAGCCCCCCAAAATAAAGTCTGACACTGTTTCCACTGTTTCCCCATCTACTTCCCATGAAGTGATGGGACCAGATGCCATGATCTTAGTTTTCTGAATGTTGAGCTTTTTTTTTCTGTGTGTGTTTTTTAAATTAGTTTATTTTCTATTTTTTAACTTTACAATATTGTATTTGTTTTGCCATACATTGACATGAATCCACCATGGGTGTACATGTTTTCCCTTCCAGAATCCCCCTTCCACCTCCCTCCCATCCCATCCCTCCGGGTCATCCCGGTGCACCAGCCCCGAACACCCTGTATCACGCGTTGAACCTGGACTGACGATTCATTTCACATGTGATAATTTGCATGCTTCCATGCCATTCTCTCATATCATCCTGCCCTCGCCCTCTCCCATAGAGTCCATCATACTGTTCTATTTATCTGTGTCTCTTTTGATGTCTTGCATACAGGGTTATCTTTACTGATTGACTAAATACCATATATATGTGTTAGTATACTGTATTGGTGTTTTTCTTTCTGGCTTACTTCACTCTGTGTAATAGGCTCCAGTTTCATCCACCTCATTAGAACTGATTCAATGTATTCTTTTTAACGGCTGAGTAATATTCCATTGTGTATATGTACCACAGCTTCCTTATCTATTGATCTGCTGATGGGCATCTAGGCTGCTTCCATGTCCTGGCTATTATAAACAGTGCTGCGATGAACATTGGGGTACACGTGTCTCTTTCAATTCTGGTTTCCACAGTGTGTATGCCCAGCAGTGGGATTGCTGGGTCATACGGCAGTTCTATTTCCAGTTTTTTGAGGAATCTCCACACTGTTCTCCATAGTGGCTGTACTAGTTTGCATTCCCACCAAAAGTGTAAGAGGGTTCCCTTTTCTCCACACCCTCTCCAGCATTTATTGCTTGTGGATGTTGAGCTTTAAGCCAACTTTTTCACTCTCCTCTCTCACTTTCATCAAGAGGCTCTTTAGTTCCTCTTCACTTTCTGCGATAAGTGTGGTGTTGTCTGCATATCTGAGGTTATTGATATTTCTCCCAGCAATCCTGACTCTAGCTTGTGCTTCTTCCAGCCCAACGTTTCTCATGGTGTACTGTGCATATTACTCAGGTATAAAAATGCATTTGAGTAAGTTTTAATGAGGTGGATGGAACTGGAACAAATGTGAGGTAGTTTGAACATCCTTTGGCATTGCTTTTCTTTGGGATTAGAATGAAAACTGACCTTTTCCAGTCCTGTGGCCACTGCTGAGTTTTCCAAATTTGCTGGCATATTGAGTGCAACACTTTCACAGCATCATCTTTTAGGATTTGAAATAGCTCAACTGTAGTTGCATTACCTACACTAGCTTTGTTCATAGTGATGTTTCCTAAAGCCCACTTGATTTTACATTCCAGGATGTCTGGCTCTAGGTGAGTGATCACACCATCATGGTTATTTGGGTCATGACGATCTTTTTTGTATAGTCCTTCTGTGTATTCTTTCAACCACTTCTTAATATCTTCTGCTTCTGTTAGGTCCATATCATTTCTGTCCTTTATTGTGCTCATCTTTCCATGAAATGTTCCCTTGTTTCTCTCATTTTCTTGAAGAGATCTCTAGTCTTTCCCATTCTGTTATTTTCCTCTATTTCTTTATGTTGATGGCTGAGGAAGGCTTTCTTATCTCTCCTTGCTATTCTTTGGAACTCTGCATTCAAATGGGTATATCTTTCCTTTTCTTCTTTGCCTTTAGTTTCTCTTCTTTTCTCAGCTATTTGTAAGGCCTCTTTAGACAAGCATTTTGCCTTTTTGCAGTTCTTTTTCTTCAGGCTGGGGATCTAACCCCTTGAATCTATTTGTCACTTTTACTATATAATCATAAGAGATTTGATTTAGGTCATATCTGAATGGCCTAGTGGTTTTCTCTACTTTCTTTGATTTAAATCTGAAATTTGCAGTAAGGAGCTGCTGATCTGAGCCACAGTTAGCTCCCAGTCTTGTTTTTGCTGACTGTAGAGGTTCTCCATCTTTGACTACAAAGAATATAATCAGAATATAATCAATCTGATTTTGGTATTGACCATGTGGTGATGTCCACGTGTATAGTTGTCTCTTGTGTTGTTGGAAGAAGGTATTTGCTATGACCAGTGTGTATCTTGTTAAAACTTTGTTAGTCTTCATTACTGCTTCATTTTATACTCCAAGGCCAAACTTGTCTATTACTCTAAGTATCTCTTGACTTTCTACTTTTGCATTCCAGTCCCCTAAAATGAAAAGGACCTCTTTTTAGTGTTAGTTCTGGAAGATCTTCTAAGGTATACTATTTGAAATTTACAAACCAGAGGTTGAAAGATGAAGTTTAAAAGTAGGGTTAAAACAGCTAGTATAGAAGACCTTAATACAATCCTTCTTAAACAACAAAAGAATTTTTTCAAAAAATGAATGATCACACTTAGAAAAGTTGTATAGATAACAAAATATACATGGTAAATAAAATATAAATTAACAAACACAAAAGAACATTTTGATTAGTTGATACCAAATTGTTCAGTCAGTTACTTTAGTATGTGTTATTGGGCTTGAAATGGCAACCCACTCCAGTACTCTTGTCTGGAAAATTCCATGGATAGAGGAGTGTGGTAGGCTACAGTCCGTGGGGTCACAAAGAGTCAGACACGAATGAGTGACTTCATTTATCTATTCAGATATTGAAGTTAACTCAAAGAGTAAAATTCAAATCTATCAATAAAATCACACCTAAAATAGAAGGGTTCAAAAAGACAAAATATAAAAGAATAGGCAAAGATTTACTGTAAGAGTAATAAAGCACTGTAATCTCCATATTGGACAATGTAGAATTTGGGCCAAAAATCATTAATTGAGACTAAGATTATTTTATAATGGTTAATGCTACAGTTTACAGTGAAGAAACACAAAAAACAGCAATCACCTATATAAATCCAAAAATCAGGAAATATAAGGAAAAAAATTATACCATGTCAATAATAAAAGACTTTAACAAACATTCAATAAGAGAGATTAAAAGGAACAAAAAAATAAATAAAGGAATATAAATATGTAGAAGAGCTAAACTGAGGAGGCAATAAGGTTGGCCTTATGGATATATGTTAAAACTGCAATATCCTTCTTAATGTACATGAAATATTCATAAAAATGATTTTTCTCAGAATTAAATTTCCTGAATTTTACAATTGCACTATGGCTATGACAGTGAATATCTTTGTTCATAGGAAATATACATTGAAGTGTTAAAAGGAAATGTGGAATATGGGTAAGGATATATGGGAGTTTTCTCTGTGACTTCAACTGTCCTGCAAATTGGACATCATGTCTAAAAAAAGTTAAAATAAAACTGTTGCATTTTCTTGGTGGTTTGTAGCTGACAAATGCATTGCTGAATCTTCTCCCAGGCTGTGAAACACAGGACCCCGCATCCAACATACCAAGATAATCAGATGCATTCTTCTCCAGCTACTGCTTCGGTACTGGGAAGGTGCATTGTGTTGTGTTTTGTGTTTTATGCTAAAACCTTTACATCTGCTTTAGTTTTCTGTAACTCAGAGTGGGTATCAACAATAAAATATGTCCATGCCTAGTTTCCATTTATCCAGTACTAATTATCTTTCCCTTAAAGTGACCCTGCATGCAAGAGCCAAATTCCATGGTTTTACAACAAGAAGAAACAAGCTTCCAACCTCCTTTCTAGAAGGATCATTAAAGGCTCTCTTATGGAGTGGAGAAGGCTGTAGACATTTAGTAAATGTATTTTAATATGGATGATACTGTATGAAGCTTCTGTGCTGAGAGCTTTTAATGATCACCAGGCAGACCATAACCTTATGAACATGCAATAGAAGATCTTAGCCTTTTCTAAGTTTCCAAGATCACATTGCAGCTCTTGAAAAAGCAACTAAAAATGCAAGACAAAGTAGCATAAAGCTAATCAAAATTTTAGTTTGAGAACATAGCACACAGGAGGACTAGACAAAGTATAGCTTTGGGAAATATAGGAACCCAGCATAACTCACAAGAGTTACAGATTCCAAGCCTGATTATAAAGAAAGAGTGATTAGAGAAAGACATCAGACAAAGGCTTCCTGAGGGAAACTAATACTAAACCTCAATCAATGGAGCAGCTACAGCTGCTTAAATGCTTACTCTCAGAAAGTCTGGCTGAAAAGCTATAGGAGTCAGAGGCCAGGGAGATAAAACACTAAAACATTTTCTCTAATTTTCTTTGAGGAAGCATCAATTTGAAAGGCAAATTGATTTCTAAGAACATCTGTATCTTCTGAAATAGAATATAACTGGGTATGTTGTTCTCAATTAAATATCAATATTTAACATGCTTTAGTCTTGATTTCCCAAAGATATCTTACATTTCTTTGCATGTCAACATAAATGATAAGAAAATACTGGAAAAGTAACAAATACATCTTACTGAAGAAGCAATCTACAGATACAGCTCTCACGATGTCCACAAGCAAATATAATACAGAAAGCTTTGAGTTAATTAAAAAATCTCTGTGTAAGAAATACAAAGGATCATATGAGACTACTATCAGCAACTGTATGCCAATAAAATGGACAACTTGGAAGAAATGGACAAATTCTTAGAAAAGTATAATCTTCCAAAACCAAACGAGGAAGAAATAGAAAATCTTAATAGACACATCACAAGCATGGAAATAGAAACTGTAATCAAAAATCTTCCAACAAACAAAAGGACAGGACTAAATGGCTTCACAGATGAATTTTACCAAAAATTTAGAGACAAAATAATACCTATCCTACTCAAACTCTTCCAGAAAATTGCAGAAGAATGTAAACTCCCAAATCATTCTATGAGGCCACTATCACCTTAATACCAAAACCAAAGAAAGATGCCACAAAAAAAGAAAACTACAGGCCAATATCACTGATGAACATAGATGCAAAAATCTTCAACAAAATTCTAGCAAACAGAATCCAACAGTATATTAAAAAAATCATACATCATGACCAAATGGGCTTTACCCCAGGGATGGAAGGATGCTTCAGTATTTGCAAATCAATCAATGTGATACACCACATTAACAAATGAAAAGATAAAAACCATGTAATTATCTCAATAGAGGCAGAGAAAGCCTTTGACAAAATTCAACATCCATTTATGATTAAAAAAAACTCTCCAGAAAGCAGGCAGAGAAGGTATATAACTCAACATAATAAAAGCCATCTACAAAAAACCCACAGCAAACATTATCCTCAATGGCAAAAAATTGAAAGCAAAAAATTTCCCCTAAAGTCAGGAACAAAACAAAGGTGTCAGCTCTCACCACTACCACCCAACATAGTTTTGGAAATCTTAGCCACAGAAAAAAGAAATAAAATGAATCCATATTGGTAAAGAAGGAGTAAAACTCTCACTGTTTACAGGTGACATGATCCTCTACATAGAAAACCCTAAAGACACCACAGAAAATGACTAGAACTAATTAATGAATATAGCAAAGTTGCAGGATATAAAATTAATACACAGAAATCCCTTGCATTCCTATACATTAACCCAGAGAAAACAAGAAGAGAAATTAAGGAAACAATCTCATTCACCTTTGCAACAAAAAGAATAAAATACCTAGGAATCAGTTCAGTTCAGTCGCTCAGTCGTGTCCGACTCTTTGCGACCTGATGAACTACAGCATGCCAGGCCTCTCTGTCCATCACCAACTCCCGGAGTCTACACAAACCCATGTCCATCGAGTCAGTGATGCCATCCAACCATCTCATCCTCTGTCGTCCCCTTCTCCTCCTGCCCCCAATCCTACCCAGTATTAGGGTCTTTTCCAATGAGTCAACTCTTCGCATGAGGTGGCCAAAGCATTGGAGTTTCAGCTTCAACATCAGTCCTTCCAAAGAACACCCAGGATTGATCTCCTTTAGGATGGATTGATTGGATCTCCTTGCAGTCCAAGGGACTCTCAAAGGTCTTCTCCAACACCACACTTCAAAAGCATCACTTCTGCGGCGCTCAGCTTGCTTCACCATCCAACTCTCATATCCATACATGACCACTGGAAAAACCATAGCCTTGACTAGACGGACTTTTGTTGGCAAAGTATGTGCTTTTAAATATGCTCTCTATGTTGGCCATAACCTTCCTTCCAAGGAATAAGCATCTTTTAATTTCATGGCTGCAATCGCCATCAACAGCAATTTTGGAGTCCCCCAAAATAAAGTCTGACACTCTTTCCACTGTTTCCCCATCTATTTGCCATGAAGTGATGGGACCAGATGCCATGATCTTAGTTTTCTGAACATTGAGCTTTAAGCCAACTTTTTCACTCTCCTCTTTCACTTTCATCAAGAGGCTCTTTAGTTCTTCTTCACTTTCTGCCATAAGGGTGGTGTCATCTGTATATCTGAGGTTATTGATATTTCTCCCAGCAATCTTGATTCCAGCTTGTGTTTCTTCCAGCCCAGCAAACACCCACTTCCAACAACAAAAGAAAAGACTCTACACATGGACATCACCAGATGGTCAACACTGAAATCAGATTGACTATATTCTTTGCAGCCAAAGATGGAGAAGCTCTATACAGTCAGCAAAAACAAGACCGGGAGCAGACTGTGGCTCAGATCATGAACTGCTTATTGCAAAATTCAGACTTAAATTGAAGAAAGTAGGGAAAACCACTAGTCCATTCAGGTATGACCTAGATCAAATCCCTTATGAGTATACAGTAGAAGTGACAAATAGATTTAAGGGACTAGATCTGATAGACAGAGTGCCTGATGAACTATGGACAGAGGATCGTGACATTGTACAGGAGACAGGGATCAAGACAATCCCCATGGAAAAGAAATGCAAAAAAGCAAAATGGCTGTCTGAGTAGGCCTTACAGATAGCTGGGAAGAGAAGAGAAGTGAAAAGCAAAGGAGAAAAGAAAAGCTATTCCCATCTGAATGCAGAGTTCCAAAGAATAGAAAAGAAAGATAAGAAAGCCTTCCTCAGTGATCAATGCAAAGAAATAGAGGAAAACAACAGATTGGGAAAGACTAGAGATCTCTTCAAGAAAATTACAGATACCAAAGGAACATTTCATGTAAAGATAGGCTCGATAAAGGACAGAAATGATATGGACCTAACAGAAGCAGAAGATATTAAGAAGAGGTGGCAAGAATACATAGAAGAACTGTACATAAAAGATCTTCATGACCCAGATAATCACGATGGTGTGATCACTCACCTAGAGCCAGACATCCTGGAATGTGAAGTCAAGTGGGCCTTAGAAAGCATCACTATGAACAAAGCAAATGGAGGTGATGGAATTCCAGTTGAGTTATTTCAAATCCTGAAAGATGATGTTGTGAAAGTGCTGCACTCGATATGCCAGCAAATCTGGAAAACTCAGCAGTGGCCACAGGACTGGAAAAGGTCAGTTTGCATTCCAATCCCAAAGAAAGGCAAGGCCAAAGAATGCTCAAACTACCGCACAATTGCACTCATCTCACATGCTAGTAAAGTAATGCTCAAAATTCTCCAAGCCAGGCTTCAGCAGTATGTGAACCGTGAACTTCCAGATGTTCAAGCTGGTTTTAGAAAAGGCAGAGGAACCAGAGATCAAATTGCCAACATCCGCTGGATCATCGAAAAAGCAAGAGAGTTCCAGAAAAACACCTATTTCTGCTTTATTGACTATGCCAAAGCCTTTGACTGTGTGGATCACAATAAACTGTGGGAAATTCTGAAAGAGATGGGAATACCAGACCATCTGACCTGTCTCTTGAGAAACCTGTATGCAGGTCAGGAAGCAACAGTTAGAAATGGACATCGAACAACAGACTGGTTCCAAATAGGAAAAGGAGTACGTCAAGGCTGTATATTGTCACCCTGCTTATTTAACTTATATGCAGAGTACATCACGAGAAACGCTTGGCTGGAAGAAACACAAGCTGGAATCAGTTCCTTTTCACTTTCTGACAAAGGTGTGGTGTCATCTGCATACCTGAAGTTATTGATATTTCTCCCAGAAATCTTGATTCCAGCTTGTGCTTCATCCAGCCTGGCATTTCTCATGATGTACTCTGCCTATAAGTTAAATATAGGGATCCATATAATTATGGGGATCTATAGAAGGCCATTATTCAAGATCATGATATAAAGTCATTTGTATTGACTTCTGTGTGGCTTTCCTGGTGGCTCAGGGGTTAAAGCTTCTGCCTGCAATGCAGGAGACCTGGGTTCGATCCCTGGGTCAGGAAGATCCCTTGGAGAAGGAAATGGCAACTCACTCCAGTATTCTTGCCTGGAGAATCCCATGGACGAAGGAGCCTGTTGGGCTACAGTCCATGGGGTCGCAAAGAGTCGGACACGACTGAGCGACTTCAGTTTCGGTATATTGACTTCAGTACTTCTTTTTTACCTCTAATGGCTCCATTCTTAGGAAATAGTCAATCCAATAGAAGTGAGAAAGTGAAATAATTGCCAGTTGAATAAACAATATAAACTCCATGAGTCTGCCCTTGGTCCTGGCCTCATATGTGAATACTGTGCCTAAATAAGAACACTATCTATTGCATGATAACTGCTAAGTCCCTAGGACTAAAAAGGATTGAAAATTTCACCCTAGCCCTGCTGAGTTTTCAGAGGTTTATCAAATTATAACAGTAATTTTTGAGAACTTCATTCAATCAGTCAGTTTTCCTACAAAATATCACCACACAGCAGAGAGCAAGGTGAAGGAACCACAATAGGTGGTTTGGGGTTCTATGTGTCCTTTGAAAGCAATTATCACCTTGACATGGCCCTGTTCTCTACCTCCTGAAACAGGCTGCTTCTAAGCCTTTAATATAAAGTACAAGAGTATGTCAATGGGATCCAGGAAGGCAGTGTAAATGATTGAAACAGATATGCTGAGCACTGAAGTAAAATTCAAATCATATACCCTACTAACAGAAATCAGCAACTTCTTAGTTAAAGTGTATTGTTGCATGGTAGATCCATGTTTTAAAGAAAATCTTCCATATTCTAAAAATATGTTAAAAAATCTGATAAACCAATTAAAAATTTTATAAATCATATAGGGGTCAAACTCTTAAAAAAAAAAAAAGGACTCTGTAGTCTTGCAGCTTGAATCTGATCTGTCAGTAACAAGACTGTTAATTCTCCCTTTAGGTAATTTGGGAAGCTCACACCAATTTGAGAATGAAAAAGTTGGCTTAAAATTCAACATTCAAAAAATGAAGATCATGGCATCCAGTCCCAACACTTCATGGCAAATAGATAGGGAAACAATGGAAACAGTGTCAGACTTTATTTTCTTGGGCTCCAAAATCACTGCAGATGGTGATTGTAGCCATGAAATTAAAAGACACTTACTCCTTGGAAGGAAAGTTATGACCAACCTAGAGAGCATATTTAAAAGCAGCGACATTACTTTGCCAACAAAAGTCCATCTAGTCAAGGCTATGGTTCTTCCAGTAGTCATGTATGGATGTGAGAGTTGCACGGTTAAGAAAGCTGAGTGCCGAAGAATTGATGCTTTTGAACTGTGATGTTGGAGAAGACTCTTGAGAGTCTCTTGGACTCCAAGATGATCCAACCAGTCCATCGTAAAGGAAATCAGTCCTGAATATTCATTGGAAGGACTGATGTCCAAGCTGAAACTCCAATACTTTGGCTACCTTGTGCAAAGAGTTGAATCGTTCAAAAAGACCCTAATGCTGGGAAGGATTGGGGGCAGGAGGAGAAGGGGAAGACAGAGGATGACATGGCTGGATGGCATCACCGACTCAGTGGGCATGGGTTTGGGTCGACTCCGGGAATTGGTGATGGACAAGGAGGCCTGGTTTGCTGCGATTCACGGCGTCACAAAGAGTCGGACACGACTGAGCAACTGAACTGAACTGAACTGAACAGTGAAGAATTGATGTTTTTGAGCTATCGTGTTGGAGAAGACTCTTGAGAGTCCCTTGGACTGCAGGGAGATCAAACCAGTCAATCCTAAAGGGAATCAATCCTGAATATTCATTTAAGGAATGATGCTGAAGCTGAAATTCCAATACTTTGGCAACCTGATGCAAAGAACTGACTCCTTGGAAAAGACCCTGATGCTGAGAAAGATTGAAGGCAGGAGGAGAAGGGGATGACAGAGGGTGAGGTGGTTGGATGGCATCACCGACTCAATGGATGTGAGTTTGAGCAAGCTCCAGGAGATGGTGATGGACAGGGACGCCTTGAGTGCTGCATTGCATGGGGTTACAAAGAGCCAGACAGACTGAGTGACTGAACAAAAATGACAATGTGTAAAGCAAATACTAACAGACAGAAAAGGAAAAATTGAAGGTTTCTCTGGTGGCTCAGTGGTAAAGAATCTGCCTCCTAACGCAGGAGATGCCAGTTTCATCCCTGGTCCAGGAAGTTCCCACATGCTAGGGAGCAGCTAAGGTCATATGCCACAACTATTGAATCTGTGCTCTAGGGCCCAGAAGTATAACTTCTGAAGCCCATGTGCCTAGAGCATGTGCTCCACAAAAAAACATACCACCACAATGAGAAGCCTGCACATAGCAACTAGAGAGTAGTCCTCACTCTCTAGAACTAGAGAAAAGCCCATGCAGCAACAAAGACCCAGCATGGCCAAAAATGAATGAATTAATAAAATTATAAGAAACCAAAAGTTGACAATAATACAATAAGAGTAGGAAACTTTAACTCCCCACTTAGAAAAATAGACAAAGAAATATCAATAAGGCAACAGTGATCTTAAATGACACAGTACTCAACATAATAAAGGCCATGAATGACAAATCCACAGCTAACATCACATTCAACAATGAAAAAGTGAAAGCCTTTCCTCTACAATCTGGATCAAGACGAGGATGTCCACTCACACCACTTCTAGTTAACATAGTATTAGAAGTCCTAGCCACAGCAATCATACAAGTAAAACAAAAACTTCATACAAGTAAAACAAAAACTTCATACAAGTTGTAAGGAAAAAAGGGAAAATGTCACTGTTTGCAGATGACATGACACTTTATATAGAAATCTGTAAAGTCTCCACCTCAAAACTATTAGAACTAACAAGTGAATTCAACAGTTTCAGTATACAAGATTAATAGACAGAAATCTGCTGCTCTCCTATACACTAATTATGAACTATCAGAAAGAGAACTCCAGAAAACAATCCCACTTAAAATCACACCAAAAAGAATAAAATACCTAGGAATGAACTTGACCGAAGAGATGAAAGACCTATACTCTGAAAACTACAAAAGATTGATGGAGGAAATTGAAGGTGATACAAGTAAATGGAAAGATAGCCAGTTCTCTCGGATTGGGAAAATTAATATTGTTAAAGTGGCCATATTACCCAAAGCATTCTATAGGTTTAGTGAAATCCTTATCAAAATACCCATGACACTTTTCACAGAACTAGAATAAATAATCCTACAATTCATATGGAACCACAAAAGAATCCAAACTACCAAATTAATCTTAGGAAAAAGAACAAAGCTGGAGGTATTACTCGCTCAGACTTCAGACTATTCTACAAAGTAAATCAAAACTACTAGATATCACCTCAAGCCTTTCAGAATGTCTATCATTAAAAACTCTACAGATAACAAATATTGGAAAGGATCTAGAGAGAAGCGGCTAATTCTGTGCTGTTGGGAATGTAAATTGGTGCAGCCACTATGAAAAAAAAAATGGAAATTCCTCATAAAACTAAAAATAGAACTACCATGTGATTCAGAAATTCCACTTCTGAGTATATATCCAGAAAAAGTAAAAATATTAATTTGAAAAGATACACACTCCAATGTTCATCACAACATTATTTACAATAGCAAAGACATGGAAGCAACACAATTGTCCACAACAGATGATTGGATTAATATATCTCACATATATATGTATCTGTGTGTGTGTGTGTGTGTGTGTGTGTGTTTTGTGTGTGTATACACACACACTGGAATATTATTTGGCTATAAAATGAATGAAATATTGCCATTTTCAGTAAAGTGGATAGACCTTGAGAATGTTACGCTCAGTGAAAAAAGTCAGAGAAAGACAAATACTGTATGAAACCACTTATATGTATGATCTAAAAAATAATACAAATGAATGTATATAGCAAAACAGAAACAGACTCACAGATATAGAAAACAAACTAGAGATTATTTGTGGAAAGAGGGAAGGGGAGAAGGGCAAACTAGGGGTAGGGGATAAAGAGGTATAAACTGCTATGTACAAAATAAATAAGCAGAAAGGGTATATTGCAGAGCACAGGGAATTATGTGAAAGTGAAAATCTTAGTTGCTCAGTTGTGTCTGACTTTTGCAACCCAATGGACTGTAGCCCACCAGTCTCCTCTGTCCATGGGATTCTCCAGGCAAGAATATTGGAACAGTAGCCATTTCCTTCTCCAGGGGATCTTTCTGACCCAAGGTTCGAATCCCAAGTCTCCTGTATTGCAAGCAGATTCTTTACTGCCAATTTGCAGAACACTATGTTTAGGCAATGCCAGTTTAAATTTTTTCACATATTGTTTTTTCTGATACATAAAGAGCAGTATATTTGGGAGGAACTGCTTTTACGTTTTTGTTATAAGACATTATGTTGTAAGTAGTAGAAAATCAGTAAGAAAAAAGAAACAAGGAAGTGAGAAAGGTATATGAGGCATCCATGCAGAGCACTCAGCTGGGTTTGATGGCTGTATTTTTTGATCTATTGATCCAGCATTTATGGTTTGGTGTGTTGCTTAGTTATAATTGTATACTTTGTGAATTTAACATGAAACCAACTGACTAAGCAAGTTGTTCCCCACCAGTCTAAAAAGAGGTTTATGCCATTAGAATTAAAATTTCTAATTAAGAATGCTTGTTAGACTTCTTCTTTGAAAAATATACTGTTATCATTAAAAGTCCACATGAAGATTGGACCAGGAGGTCCAGGGGATTTAAGACAATTTAACTCTTCTTCATTGCAAAAGCAAACATAAATACTGCAAGAACAAAAGAATGGCTAACGAGCAGGGAAAGATATTTCTCACTAATTCTGTATCACTAAATCACTCAGTGGTAAAAAGCAAATGTCAATGAGATATAACTTGGTTTGTGATACCTCCGATGGAATATTTCTTCATATTTTACAGAGGAGAGAAAATGTGCAAAAATACTTCCTCTCACCAAATTGCATCATAATGATCTATCATCATCTCTATTTCCCCAGTTGGTAAAAGCCTATACAATGTAAACTAAACTCTGGAAATGCTAATGACACAGTAAATTGACAGATGGCTACTAAGAACAATGCCAGCTGGTAATATGGGATAGAGTCTTAAAGCTGACAAAAGGGAAGCAATTTGGAGTTATTAGTATTAAATAAGACTAGCATATCAAAGGGCTTTCCTGATAGCTCAGAATTCACCTGCAATGCAGGAGACTCCGGTTAGGTCTGATTCCTGGGTCGGGAAGATACGCTGGAGAAGGGATAGGCTACCCACTCCAGTATTCTTGGGTTTCCCTTGTGGCTTAGCTGGTAAAGAATCTGCCTGCAATGTGGGAGACCTGGGTTTGATCCCTGGGTTAGGAAGATTCCCTGGAGAAGGGAAAGACTACCTACTCCAGTATTCTGGCCTGGAGAATTCCATGGACTGTATAGTCTATGCAGTCACAAAGAGTTGGACACAACTGAGAGACTTTCACTTTCACTTTTTCAGCATATCAAAAAACCCTGAGATCAACTTTTCAAAAAATATACACAAAGATAAACTCAAAGTGGATTAAAGATGTAAATGTAAGATGAAAAACTATAAAACTCTTAAAGGAAGACATAGGCAGATCACTTGATGAAATAAATCAAAGCAAGATCCCCTATGACCCACCTTCTAGAGTAATGGAAATAAAAATAAAAGTAAACAAGTGGGACCTGATTAAACTTAAAAGCTTTTGCACAGTAAAGGAAACTATGAGCAAGGTGAAAAGAAAACCCTCAAAATGGGAGAAAATAATAGCAAATGAAAAACTGACAAAAGATTCATTTCAAAAATATATAAGCAGCTCATACAACTCAATACCAGAAAAACAAACAACCCAATCAAAAAGTGGGAAAAAGACCAAAGAAGACATACAAATGCCTAACAAACACATGAAAAGATGCTCACCACCATTTTTTATTAGAGAAATGCAAATCAAAACTACAATGAGATATCACCTCACACCAGTCAGAATGTCCATCATCAATAAGTCTATAAACAATAAATCCTGGAGAGGGTATGGAGAAAAGGGAACACTCTTGCACTGTTGGTGGGAATGCAAACTGATACAGTCACTATGGAAGACGGTATGGGGATTCCTTGAAAAACTAGGAATAAAACCACCATATGACCCAGCAATCCCACTCCTAGGCATATACCCTGAAGAAATAAAAATTGAAAGAGACACATGTATACCATTGCTCTTTGCAGCACTATATACAATAGCTAGAACATGGAAGCAACCTAGATGTCCATTGACAGATGAATGGATAAAGAAGTTATGGTATACATACACAATGAACTCAGCCGTAAAAAGGAATGCATCTGAGTCAGTTCTAATGAGGTGGATGAACCTAGAACCTACTATACAGAGTGAATAGAGTCAGAAAGAGAAAGATAAATACCGGATTCTAACACATATACAGAATGTAGAAAAATTGCACTGAAGAATTTATTTACAGGGCAACAATGGAGAAACAGACATAGAGAATAGACTTATGGACATGGAGAGAGGGGAGGAGAGGTTAAGATGAATGGAAAGAATAACATGGAAACTTACATTATCATATGTAAAATAGATAGCCAATGGGAATTTGCTGTATGGCTCAGGAAACTCAAATAGGGATTCTGTATCAACCTAGAGGGGTGGGATGGGGAGGGAGATGGGAGGGAATTTCAAAAGGGAGTGGATGTATGTATACCTATGGCTGATTCATGTTGAGGTTTGACAGAAAACAGCAAAATTCTGTAAGGCAATTATTCTTCAATAAAAAATAAATTAATTAAAAAAGTATTTTTAAAAATTGACATCATTTTAGTTGGAAAAGAATAAGACAGTAAGATAAAATTTCTACAACTAGCAAACAAGCCAATGACCCATCCCTAAGCCTCCCTCTTTTATGGATTAAAGAAGTTATCAATAAGGTCAATTTTGTGGTAGCAATAACTTACTGAGTGAAAGAGCCTTAGGATGGAAACAGCACAAAATTAAATTTGTTTCCTTGATGTTTGATTTAAACTGAGATAACTTTGTTTATGGTAGAAGGTTTTTTATTTGTCTTTTCACCAACCCTTGTCTTTCCTTAGCAAAAATGACCCAGGGGCTGAGGTTGCCCTTAAAAGTTAATTTGTTTGGTTTTTCCTTACCATCAATCAGTTACACCAGCATGTGGTAAAACAAGCAAGGGAACACTGAGTTTTCATATAAATCAAAACAGGAGAATTGATTACTTTTCAATTAGGGAGCTCACTGAGGAACAGATTACCTGGCGTGGTTTAGTCACGTATGGTGTTCTTTAGCTGATGGTCAAAGTACTAAAAATCCTCTGATGGGAACATACTGCTTTGCCCTTTAGTTCTAACCTTCAGACACTCTTTTGCAGCCCTCTGGCCAGTTGCCCATCTTCTCAGAGAAGTCCTAGCCATGAAATCCATTCCTTTTCATCTCACCATGATGCCTTTTCTATTCACTTAATGGTTCTATTCTCATGATTAATCTTGCAGGTGAATATTTAATAATGTTCGAGTTTTGTGGAATCTAATAAATATTACCTCTCTGCTTTGACTGTGTTATAAACCAATTTCAAGTTAGGCCAAAAATATTAATAGTTAAGTATTTACCTTTTAGCATGGACTGTGGTCAGTGATTTGTTTCCAACAATTACATTGTGAAAAGAAGAAGTAGAAAGAGTAACATAACAGTTTGGCTAAACCTGGAAAACACTACTTGGCCAGGTTATCAAGGTTTATATCAGTGATAAGTCATGTTGATAGCATGCATCCCAGTCTAGTGTGATGAAGGAAGTGCTTCACTTCTGTGGTATTCTTCTTCAAATCCATAATCCCATTCTAACTGTGACAGAAATATCAGACACACTCAAACTGACCCTTCTACAAAATACCTGGCCATCTCAAAACTGCAAAGGTTATGAAAAACAAGTAATGTCTGATTTTTCTAGACTAATTGATGATAAAGAAGCAAAACCCAAGATAGTGGAGTCGAAGGACGTGCACTCATCTTCTGTGAGAACTCCAAAACTGCAACTTGCTGATGAACAACCATCAACAGGAGAAAGTTGGATCACACCAAAAAAAGATACCCCACATCAAAGGCCAAAGGAGAAGACCCAACAAGATGGTAGGAGTGGCTAAATCACATTAGAATCAAACCCCATACTTGTCAGAGATGCTCGGAAGGCTCAAACAAAACTTTGTGCAGACAGACACTCTGTGCCCACAGTGACTGAGTCAGCCCTGCTTTTGAGTAATTAAGTGTCTTCTGTGGAGGCACAGGTCAGCACTGGCCTGCCACAGGGACAGGGGCTCTGGCTGCAGCAGACTTGGATCACGCAGCGTTACCCATCATAGAACCGAGCAGATGACCCACAAACTGAAGAACAATTATACCGAAGAAATTCTCGCACTGTTAAGAAAGTTCTAGGACACACAACAGATTTCCCAACTCAGAGAACTGCAAAGGGACGGAGAACCACCAGGAAATTTGACTTCGGAGGCCAGTGGGATTTGATTACAGACTCCCACAGGGCTGGGAAAACAGACTTTTGGAGGGCACAAACAAAACCTTGTGCACACAGGAACCAGGAGAAAGGAGCAGTGTCCCCACAAGAGACTGACTTGGACTTGCCTGTGAGTGTCCAGGAATCTCTGGTGGAGGCATGAGTTTGGCCTCAGACCAAAAAACAGGGAGGGAGCACAGCCCCACACATCAACAGAAAACTGGATTAAAGATTTACTGAGCATGACCCCACCCATCCGAACAAGAACAAGTTTCCTCCACAGTAAGTCTCTCCCATCAGGAAGCTTCCATAAGCCTCTTATCCTTGTTCATCAGAAGGCAGACAGAACGAAAATCACAATCACAGAAAACTAACCAAATTGATCACATGGACCACAGCATTGTCTAACTCGATGAAACTATGAATATGCCGTGTAGGGCCACCCAGGATGGATGGGTCATGGTGTAGAGTTCTGACAAAATGTGGTCCATTGGAGAAAGGAATGGCAAACCATTTCAGTATTCTTGCCTTGAGAACCCCATGAACAGAATGGAAAGGCTAAAAAAATGAGACCCTGAAAGATGAACTCCCCAGGTCAGTAGGTGCCCAATATGCTACTAGAGAAGAGTGGAGAAATGAATCCAGAAAGAATGAAGAGTCAGAGCCAAAGTGAAAACAATGCCCAGTTGTGGATGTGACTTGTGATGGAAGTAAAGTCTGATGCTATAAAGAATAATATTGCATAGGAAGCTGGAATGTTAGGTCCATGAGTCAAGGTAAATTGGAAGTGGTCATACAGGAGATGGCAAGTGTAAACATCGACATTTTAGGAATCAATGAACTAAAATGGACCAGAATGGACAAATTTAATTCAGATGACCATGATATCTATTACTGCGGGCAAGAATCCTTTAGAAGAAATGGAGTAGCCCTCATAGTCAACAAAAGAGCCTGAAATTCAGGACTTGTGTGTAATCTCAAAAATAACAAAATGATCTCTATTTGTTTCCAAGGCAAAGCATTCAATATCATAGTAATCCAAGTCTATTCCCCAAACACTAATGCCGAAAAAGTTGAAGTGGAGTGGTTCTATGATGACCCACAAGACCTTCTAGAACTAACACTCAAAAAAGATGTTCTTTTCATCATAGGGGACTGGAACGCAAAAGTAGAAAGTCAAGAGACACCTGGAGTAGCTAGCAAGTTTGGCCTTGATGTACAAAATGAAAGAAGGCAAAGGCTAACAGAGTTTTGTGAGGAGGACACATTGGTTATAGCAAACACCCTCTTTCAACAACAAGAGAAAACTCTGCACATGGACATCACCAGATGATCAATACCGAAATAAGATTCATTGTATTCTTTGCTGCTGAAGATGAAGAAGCTCTATAAAGTCAGCAAAAGCAAGACCAGAAGCTGACTGTGGCTCAGATTATGAACTGCACATTGCAAAATACAGACTTAAATTGAAGAAAGCAGGGAAACCCACTGACCATTCAGGTATGACCAAAATCAAATTCCTAATGATTACAGAGTGGAAGTGACAAAGAGATTCAAGGGATTAGATCTGATAGAGAGTGTGCCTGAAGAACTATGGACAGAGGTTCATAACATTGTGCAAGAGGCAGTGATCAAGACCATGCCCAAGAAAAAGAAATGAAAATGGAAAAAACGTTGTCTGAGGAGGCCTTACAAATAGCTGTGAAAAGAAGAGAAGATAAGGCAAAGGAGAAAAGGAAATATATACCCACCTGAAAGCAGAGTTCCAAGGAATAGCAAGGCGATATAAGAAAGCCTTCCCCAGTAATGAATGCAAAGAAATAGAAGAAAACAATAGAATGGAAAAGACCAGAGATCTCTTCAAGAAAATTAGATATACCAAGGGAAGCTTTCATGCAAAGATGGGCTCGATAAAGGACAGAAACGGTATGGACCTAACAGAAGCAGAAGATATTAAGAAGAGGTGGCAAGAATACACAGAAGAACTGTGCAAAAAAGATCTTCACGACCCAGATAATCACGATGGTGTGATCACTCACCTAGATCCAGACATCTTGGAATGTGAAGTCAAGTGGGCCTTAGAAAGCATCACTATGAACAAAGCTAGTGGAGGTGATGGAATTCCAGTTGAGCTATTTCAAATCCTGAAAGATGATGCTGTGAAAGTGTTGCACTCGATATGCCAGCAAATCTGGAAAACTCAGCAGTGGCCACAGGACTGGAAAAGGTCAGTTTTCATTCCAATCCCAAAGAAAGACAATGCCAAAGAATGCTCAAACTACTGCACAGTTGCACTCATCTCACACGCTAGTAAAGTAATGCTCAAAATTCTCCAAGCCAGGCTTCAGCAATATGTGAACCATGCACTTCCAGATGTCCAAGCTGGTTTTAGAAAAGGCAGAGGAACCAGAGATCAAATTGCCAACATCCGCTGGATCATCGAAAAAGCAAGAGAGTTCCAGAAAAACACCTATTTCTGCTTTATTGACTATGCCAAAGCCTTTGACTGTGTGGATCACAATAAACTGTGGAAAATTCTGAAAGAGATGAGAATGCCAGACCACCTGACCTGCCTTTTGAGAAACCTGTATGCAGGTCAGGAAGCAACAGTTAGAACTGGACATGGAACAACAAACTGGTTCCAAATAGGAAAAGCAGTACGGCAAGGCTGTATATTGTTACCATGCTTGTTTAACTTATATGCAGAGTACATCATGAGAAACACTGGGCTGGAGGAAGCACAAGCTGGAATCAAGATTGCCGGGAGAAATATAATAATCTCAGATATGCAGATGACACCACCCTTATGGTAGAAAGTGAAGAGGAACTAAAAAGCCTCTTGATGAAAGTGAAAGAGGAGAGTGAAAAAGTTGGCTTAAAGCTCAACATTCAGAAAACTAAGATCATGGCATCTGGTCCCATCACTTCATGGGAAATGGATGGGGAAACACTGGAAACAGTGTAAGACTTCATTTTTCTGGGCTCCAAAATCACTGCAGATGGTGGTTGCAGTCATGAAATTAAAAGACGCTTACTCCTTGGAAGGAAAGTTATGTCAAACCTAAATAGCATATTAAAAAGCAGAGACATTACTTTGCCAACAAAGGTCTGTCTAGTCAAGGCTATGGTTTTTCCAGTAGTCGTTTATGGATGTGAGAGTTGGATGGCGAAGAAAGCTGAGCACCGAAGTATGATGCTTTTGAAGTGTGGTGTTGGAGAAGACTCTTGAGAGTCCCTTGGACTGCAAGGAGATCCAACCAGTCCATTCTAAAGGAGATCAGTCCTGGGTGTTCATTGGAAGGACTGATGTTGAGGCTGAAACTCGAATACTTTGGCCACCTGATGCAAAGAGCTGACTCATTGGTAAAGACCCTGATGCTGGGAAGGTTTGGGGGCAGGAGGAGAAGGGGACGACAGAGGATGAGATGACTGGATGGAATCACTGACTCGATGGACATGAGTTTGAGTAAACTCCGGAAGTTGGTGATGGACAGGGAGGCCTGGCGTGCTGAGATTCATGTGGTTGGAAAGAGACGGATATGACTGAGCGACTGAACTGAACTGAACTGACCAGAAGGGTAAGTTGTAAATCAGCTCTATCTTTAGTTTAAGTTTCTCTTCATTGTAAATCACAAAAGCTTGACACTTGTATTTCCTTAAAAGAGAGTGAAGTCATTTGTTGTTCAGACAGTTATATTTCATTTTTAGGCCATTAATCAAATGGCAAACTATTTAAATAAACAGAATAAACAGTTTCGTGCAGTTTACAAAACAAAACTTTTAAAAATTTATTTTTTAATTGAAGGATAATTGCTTTACAGAATTTTGTTGGTTTCTGTCAACCATCAACATGAATCAGCCATAGGTACACATATGTCCTCTCTCTCTTGAACCTCCCTCCCATCTCCCTCCCCATCCCATCCCTCTAGGTTGTTAAGGAGCCCCTGTTTGAGTTCCCTGAGTCATACAGCAAATTCTCATCTGCTATCTATTTTACATATGGTAATGTAAGTTTCCATGTTTCTCTCTCCATACATCTCAGCTTCTCCTTCCTCCCCGCAAAATAAGATTTTTTTTAAGGCAAAGTTTTACTGGCAATCGATAGTGTTTTCTCTCTTTTAATGTCTTTTTATGTTGTTCTTTTCCAGCATTTTGCGGGGGATGAAGCATTAAAAAAGCTAACTCTGAAAAAAAAATAATAAAAAATAAAAATAAAAAAGCTAACTATGGAATATTCTAATAAGAAATTATGAAAACAAAAACATGTTCTTTGTAAATAAAGATTATTGGAGAAATGGTAGGATGGTGACCATTTGATTTATGTGGCATATAAATGAGCTATTTAGAATCATATCAGATATTTCCATAGTGTTTACCTTATACCAGCCACTATACTAAATATTTTGCATTTGTATACCTGTAGTTCATGCTGTAATCCTAAGAAGGAAGTAATCATACAAAGGAAGTAATAGCAGCATCCCCATTTTACAGAGAAAGAAACTGGAGTGCAAAAATACTGTCTTACCAAGGTCACACAGTGAGTAGATTAGTGGATCTAAGATTTAAACCTATGTATAAAGGTTGTTCAGTTAACTAATATGCAACCACTTTGTGACAGCTTACAAGTATTTTAACAAAATGAGTGACAAGGCTGCTAAATGTGTATTGTATTTCAATACATTTATTCTAATGTATTCTAACTCCTGGTTTTCCTTGACAGTAAATTGTCTGCAAGAACAGAATTTAACTGCTCAGAAACCATGATTAGGGACTCCCCTGGTGGTCCAATGGTTAAGAATCATCCTGCCAGTGCAGGGGACACAGGTTTAATCCCTGGTCTGGGAAGATTCCACGTGCCATGGAGAAACTAAGCCCATGTGCCACACTACTGAGCCTGTGCACTCTAGAGCCTGTGCTCTGCAACAAGAGAAGCCACTGCAATGAGAAGCTGGTGCACCGCAGTGAGAGAGTAACCCCTGCTCACTGCAACTAGAGAAAACCCTTGTGCAGCAATGAAGATCCAGAGCAGCCAAAATTCAATCAATCAATAAATTTTTAGAAAAGCAGTGGTCAATTTTTTCTGCACTATGCTTATTTGTGCAGTCATGACAAGGAACAGTCCATCACTCTGAGAAGATTCTTTTTCCAAGGAGCAGGTGACCTCATGACTGGCTTTTTATATTTGTACGGTTCTAGATTCTCTTGTGGAGAAGGCAATGGCAACCCACTCCAATACTCTTGCCTGGAAAATCCCATGGACAGAGGAGCCTGGTAGGCTGCAGTCCATGGGGTCACACAGAGTCGGACACGACTGAAGCGACTTAGCAGCAGCAGCAGCAGAGTCTCTTGAGAGTCCCTTGGACTGCAAGGAGATCCAACCAGTCAATCCTAAAGGAAATAAATCCTGAATATTCATTGGAAGGACTGATGCTGAGCTGAAGTTCCAATACTTTGGCCACCTGATGCAAAAAACTGACTCATTGGAAAAGACCCTGATGCTGGGAAAGATTGAAGGCAGGAGGAGAAGGGTACGACAGAGGATGAGATGGTTGGATGGCATCACTGACTCGATGAACATGAGTTGGAGCAAGCTGCAGGAGCTGGTGATGGACAGGGAAACCTGGTGTGCTGCAGTCCGTGGGGTTGCAAAGAGTCGGACACGACTGAGCAACTGAACTGAACTGAACTGAGATTCTCCTTTCTTCCAGATGCATCACCACTAGTTTGGGTTGGGAATAACCCTGAGATATCTACCCCAAACTCAAGCCAACTCCTGAACATAGAAGACTATTCATTCTGAAGTTAGCTTCAGTGAGAAGGTATTTGGGATCATCCAGTTCTTCCTTTGAAAAGAACCATAAGAAATTTAAGAGAGTGGTTTGAAACACAGACTCTGGAGCCAGACTGCTTCATTCAAAGACCAGCTTTACCAGGTGGACAAGTCACTTACCCTCTCTCCATCTCAGTTTCCTCTCCTGTAAAAGAAAGATGATAATATAGCAACTAGTTCCTAATGTTGCTATGAGAATTAGATGAAGTAATATACACAGAAATCTCAGAGGATAGATTATATGCATGCTAAGTTGCTTCACCCTTGTCCAACTCTGCAACCTTATGGACTGTGGTCTCCCAGCCTCCTCTGTCCATGGGATTCTCCAGGCAAGAATACTGGAGTGGGTTGCCATGCCCTCCTCCAGGGGATCTTCCCAACCCAGGGATTGAACCCATATCTTGGTCTCCTCCATTGGCAGGCAGGTTCTTTACCACTAATGCCACTTGGGAAGCCCAGATTATTTGAGCCATATAAATAAAATAAACATGACAGCCATCTATAACCTTTTATAGGCACTTAGTATCAAACCTCTGTCAGACATCTAATAGATCCCTAGGCCAATACATGAGGACATCCCTGACCCAGGGCATCAAAGTCTTTAATTAATGCTTTATTGTTATGCTTTCAGATTTCACAAAAACATTGTGAGTCTCATAAATATTTTTATAATTTCACCCAAAATATACTTGCCTCAAGGGATTTCCTTGGTGGTCTGGTGGTTAAGACTTTGCCTTCCAATGCAGGAGATTCAGGTTCAATCCCTGGTCAGGGAGCAAAGATCCCACATGCTTCACAGGCAAAAACCCAAAACTTAGAACAAAATATACTTGCCTCATAGTGCTCACTGATTTACTTTTATCTACTTCAACGTTTCAAAATATTTATTTCAGTGGGTTCTCACTATCTATTCATCTTTTTATTTACTCTTTCCCAGTGAAAGCATGATGTTATTCAGATCTCTCTCCTAATGCACTCAGCCATGAGTTTTCTGGAAGTTGAACCATTCCCAATTTCTAGGCTTGTACTGATCCTGTTTTGTCTAAATTTATGATCTCAGGACATTTCCATGGAATGCTATTGATCCAAGCATGGGTATGTGACAAAACTTGGTGGATTTATGTTTCAGGACTGGAAGAGGTGTATTTTTCTTGCTTTTTTGTGCTGCATGAGAAAAAGATTGCATATAGCCCAAAATGCCACAGGGACTGTCTTACTACCATAAAGGAAGAATTAGTGTTAGAATGAAGCTAGTTCTGGAGACAGTGTAAGAGGGAGATCAAAAGATTCTGGATTCTAGTTGACATCATTTTGTCACTAAACCATAATATAACCTGGGGAGCTCCCTATCGCTGGATTGCCATGTTAAAAGTGATAATAAATTTGCTTGTGCTTTAAACAAGTTTAAAGCAAGCTCTTCTATTATATGCAGCTGAAATTTTCTTACCTAAAACTCATGTAAATATATTGCCTGCTTAACTGAAAACACACAATCTGTCCTTTTAAAGTGAAATGATACTTAATAATAAGCAAAGAAGGATAATAAGACTGAAATAATTTGCTGAAAGAATTCCATCCTTGAAGAACGCATTGTTTTAAATGTGGCTTTGAAAATTTTCTGTTTATATGATTTTATTGGCAGAAACAATGTATCTCCTAAAAATAATTCCATTGTACAATGTTATAAACTTGGCAAAAATAATTTTCTATTCTAAATCCTCAGGATTTCTTCAGAAGAAATTGAGTTTCAAATGCATCACACATTTATTAAAGTTTTGAAAATGTAAAACATTCAGTTTGAAAGAAAAACTAACTGGTATTAGAGAAAAAGCTGAAATTTACTAGGTGAAATTTAAGAAAACCATTTCCAAAATTGGTGAGTTACATTAATAGATTGATATTAATGTCATTCTTTAATGACCAAAATGACTTTTTAATCAGCTCTAAAATATTTAGGGCAAAAAAAAAAAAAAAAAGACATGCTCTGTCTACAACCAACCTCTGTGTATTTTAGCCACAAGAGTTAGTTTTAATGAGAATTGTCAGGTTGCATCAAGTCAAGATTTAAAAGGGTCAGTTAATTTCCAAGTTGAGAGCACAACAGACTTCAAAATTAAATCAACTCAGGTTCAAAACTCTGCTCTACCATGTAGCCTGGTTAACACTGCTCAATGTGGCTTTTTAAAAATTTGTTTCCTCTTCTAGAAAATGTGGATGGTAACTACATTATATGCTTTTTAAAAGATTAAGTTAGAACTTATATGTAACTGTGCTTAGCAACAACCCATGGCATTATTTTTTTATTTTTATGAAAGAAAAATGACTGCTGTGACATACAAGGTTCAGATTGTAATTGAGTTAAGATATATATATATATATTTAAATTACTTACCCAAAGGATTTTTTTCAGGAGGCTTAAAAACTGACTAGAGGCAATTCCTCTTGTCATCTGGAGTTGGGCGCACATCCTGTCAGCTCACTAGGGGAACATACTGGAGGCTTATCCAGAATTTTCACAGCCATTAATACAACAAGAAAGCAAGAGCTTACTTTCCTGTTGGTTAAGTGTGCTGGGAAAATGACAACTATAATGCATGCCAGAGATGTTTGGTACAAAATTTCTAGTTTGTGGTCTTTTTGGTTTCTACTTGTGTTCATCACAGTGGTTTAGAGACAAGGGTTACTAAAATTTTCCAGGTAAGTTGTTGTTGAGGTTGTTTAGTCTCTAAATCATGTCTGACTCTTTTGCAACCCCATGGACTGTAGCCCACCAGGCTCCTCTGTCCATGGAGTTTCCCAAGCAAGAATACCGGAGTGGGTTGCCATTTCCTTCTTTTGGGGATCTTTCTGACACAGGGATTGATCACTTCTCCTGCATTGGCAGGCATGTTCTTTACCACTGAGCCATCAGGGAAGCCCTTAGGTAAGTTACTCTCAGGAATCACAGTTGTGCATCCCAAGGCTCTGTACACATTTAGAAATTTAATAAAGAAATAGAAAATCGTACTTCCCTGAAACAAGATATTTTGTTCAGATTACAAAGATAAGTGACTAAGTACACTGTTATGCCAGTAGTTTTCCTCTTTTCTGTACAGATATTTTTTCAAAATTTCCTGCTTGAAATAGCTTGTGACTAGTCAGTATTCATTTACAAAAATGAAGGTTAGAGTAAAAACCCTGAGGGCATGTAGACGATGGGCAGGGAGGCAGTCAGCAGGGAGCCTAGTGAGTAATGGAGAGTGTTAAGATTGATAGAGAGGCAGCCTGCCAAATCACACAAGGACTAACTGGCCATGAAAGCCTGGCTTCAAATTTCAAAGTGGAATGGGTAGTCACTGAAGTGCTTTATGTAAGAGAATTTTATTATCTGATTTACATTTTAAAAATATCATTCTAGCTGCAGTGTTGACAATAGTCATAAAATCAAGTAATATGCTTACATCTACTTCTTGAACTATCAATTCCATTTGATATTTACTGAATCCATAAAATGGAAGACAAGGTACTTACCTGTTCTTGACTGCCTTCCAATCTTTGTTAGTTTTAATTTCATTTTTATTTATTTAGTAGTTATCTTTTTAAATTTAAATAAGTTACTTTGTATATATCACCTCTATTTCTTAATGCTTCAGCTTTATATTCCTGTTTAGTCTTTGTAAAACATTATTGACTTAGAAAGAAATGATATATGCCCATGATAAGACTTTTAAGAAATCTGAAAGCAAAAAGAATATTAAAAAATTTAACAAAATGCAAGCACAAAGAATAGCTACCTTTAAATTTGGTAAAAATTATTCTAGACATATCCTTATATGAACGCATACTAAAAGAAAACCAGAAGAAAACTTTACATACCTTGGATTTTTAATAAATATACACATTTTAATTTTAATTGAATTTAACTGAAAGAAATGAGAGGAATAAAGTTAAATGCAAGGATTTTCTAAACTTTACATAAATGTTTCTCCCCCACATCAGACATGTGTGGGTGCCTACTCAGCAGCTCAGTCACGTCCAAATCTTTGCAGCTCAGTCACGTCCAACTCTATGGACTGTGACCCACCATGCTGCTCTGTCCATGGAATTTTCCTAGCAAGAATACTGGAGTGGGTTGCCATTCCCTCCTCCAGGAGATCTTCCCAATCCAGGGATAAAACCAGTGTCTCCTACATTGTAGGTGGATTCTTTACCATTGAGCCACCAGGGAAGCCCTCATGTCAGACATAGTAGCTTCTGAAGTGTATTAGTCACCCCAATTTTGTCCAATAGAGTAGTTCCTAAAAACTGCTCTGAAGTTAAAAAAAAAAATTACATATATTTCCTCATTCTTGCCTTGGTCTTTATCAGACCACTTCCTTTTTGGGTTTGTGTCATAGAATGTTTTATTAGCTGGTTTAGAAGAGCTAACTCATTTTGTAAAATATTTTCCTGTAATTTCTCAACTAATGATATCTAAAGTCTCTTCCATTCAGCCATTGTTAGTTTATTGCTCCCCTGACTACTCTATCATTGAAAACACTTTATCTATAGTCAATACAGTAAAGAAAAGAAAAAAAATTATTCCAGCTAACTTTAGAATTATAACCATGCAGACAGTCTTTCAGAAAGCTCTGAGGACTGATCTGCACCTTGGAGGTCAAAGTACACTTGTATAAATTTTTGAGACAAAAGTTTTTGTATAACTTTTTGACATATCAGAGTAACATACAGACAGTTTATACAGCCCAACAAGGCAAGTTGTGGGTCATCGTGATTCTTTACAGGATTGAGAAATAAATGTTTTCTCCTAAGGAAATTCCTTGCTGGTGCTAGGAGGAAATTGCTTTTTTGTGTGAGTAGGCATTCTTATGTTTTCTAAAGGGATCTAGTTAATATATAACGTGGATGCACAATGCACACTAAAGAGTGAGAGAGTCAATTCCTAGGCAGGTTGATAAGAAGTCCAGGGATCCCCAAGGAGAGAGGGGCCTGGGGTTCTCAAGGAGGGGGAAAGGACAAGCTTTGTTTTTTTCTCTACATTCCTTAGCCTTAGTCACATAAAACAGTATTTTTTCTCTCAGCCCGGAACTGATGATTACACAACTCAGTTTAAACTCTGTACTAGGTATTACGTAAAAACAATGTATCCTGCTTGAGGACAGTTTCTCCTTCCTGAAAACCTTCTGACTAATCCTGCTATCTTAAAAAATGTAAATTATGGGAGTGGGTCTGGTAGGATCTTTCTATTCTTAAGTTCTAATACTGTTATCCTAAAATGTGAATTATGGGAGTGACTCTGGTAAAATTTTCCAAACGTAAGACATTCTTTTGATTTATTTTAATGACTAATTGAGAAAGTACATAGCTTTCTTTATAGTCCAGCTCTCACATCTATACATGACTACCAGAAAAAACACAGTTTTGACTAGTTGGACCTTTGTTGGCAAAATAATGTCTCTGCTTTTTAATATGCTGTCTAGGTAGGTCATAAATTTTCTCCCAAAAAGCAAGCATCTTTTAATTTCATGGCTGTAGTCACCATCTGAAGTGATTTTGGAGCCCCCCAAAAATAAAATCTGTCTCTGTTTCCATTGTCTCCCCATTTATTTGACATGAAGTGATGGGACCAGATGCCATGATCTTAGTTTTCTGAATGTTGAGCTTTAAGCCAACTTTTCCATTCTCCTCTTTCACTTTCATCAAGAGGCTCTTTAGTTCTTCATTTTCTGCCATAAGGGTGGTGCCATCTGCATATCTGAGGTTATTAATATTTCTCCCAGCAATCTTGATTCCAGCTTGTGCTTCATCCAACTCAGCTTTTTTCATGATGTACTCTGCAAATTAGTTAAATAAGCAGGATGACAATATACATCCTTTATGTACTCCTTTCCTATTTGGAACCAGTCTGTTCTTCCATGTTCAGTTCTAACTGCTGCTTCCTGACCTACATACAGGTTTCTCAAGAGGCAGGTCAGGTGGTCTGGTATTCCCATCTCTTTCAGAATTTTCCGCAGTTTATTGTGATCCACACCGTCAAAGGGTTAGTGTGGGCAATGAAGCAGAAGTAGATGTTTTTCTGGAACTCTCTTGCTTTTTCAATGATCCAGCGGATGTTGGCAATTTGATTTCTGGTTCCTCTGCCTTTTCTAAATCCAGTTTGAACATCTAGAAGTTCATGGTTCAGGTACTGTTGAAGTCTGGCTTGGAGAATTTTGAGCATTACTTTGCTAATGTGTGAGATGAGTACAATTGTGCAGGAGTTTGAACGTTCTTTGGCATTACCTTTCTTTGGGATTGGAATGAAAACTGACCTTTTCCAGTCCTGTGGCCACTGCTGAGTTTTCCAAATTTGCTGGCCTATTGATTGCAGCACTTTCACAGCATCATCTTTTAGGATTTGAAATAACTCAACTGGAATTTCTTCACCTCCACTAGCTTTTTTATAGTGATGCTTTCTAAGGCCCACTTGACTTCACATTCCAGGATGTCTGGCTCTAGGTGAGAGATCACATCATCATGATTAACTGGGTCATGAAGATCTCTTTTGCATAGTTCTTCTGTGTATTCTTGCCACCTTTTCTTAATATCTTCTACTTCTGTTAGGTCCATATCATTTCTATCTTTTACTGTGCCCATCTTTGCATGAAATATTCCTTTGGTATCTCTAATTTTCTTGATGAAATCTCTAGTCTTTCCCATTCTATTGTTTTCCTCTGTTTCTTGGCATTGATCACTGAGGAAGGCTTTCTTATCTCTCCTGGCTCTTCTTTGGAACTCTGTATTCAAATAGGTATATCTTTCCTTTTCTTCTTTGCTTTTCACTTCTCTTCATTTCACAGTTATTTGAAAGGCCTCCTCAGACAGCCATTTTGCCTTTTTGCATTTCTTCTTCTTGGGGATGGTCTTGATGCTTGTCTCCTGTACAATGTTATGAACCTCCATCCATAGTTCTTCAGGCACTCTGTCTATCAGATCTAGTCCCTTGAATCTACTTCTCACTTCCACTGTATAATTGTAAGGGATTTGATTTAGGTCATACTTGAATGGTCTAGTCATTTTCCCCACATTCTTCTATTTCAGTCTGAATTTGGCAATAAGGAGTTTATGATCTGAGCCACAGTCAGCTCCCAGTCTTGTTTTTGCTGACTGTATAGAGCTTCTCCATCCTTGGCTGCAAAGAATATAATCTTTATGTCTAAATATAACATCATATTTATATCTAAATATAATAGATTATGGTGGTTTAGTTGCTAAGTCTTGTCCAACTCTTGTGACCCCATGGACTGTAGTTTACCAGGCTCTTCTATCCATGGGATTCACCAGGCAAGAATACTGGAGTGGGTTGCCATTTCCTTCTCCAGGGGATCTTCCCAACTTAGGGATCAAACCCAGGTCTCCTGCATTGCAGGCAGATTCTATCATGGATGAATACTATTCCTGTGTGTGTGTGTGTGTGTGTGTGTGTGTATGCATGCATCTTCTTTATCCATTATCCACTGACAGGCATTTAGGTTGTTTCCATATCTTTGCTAGTATGAATAACGATGCAATAAACATAGGAGTGTGTATTATCTCTTCAATATCATATTTTCATTACCTTTAGATATATACCCAGAAGTAGAATTGCTGAATCATATGGTAGTTCTATTTTTATTTCTTGAGGAACCTCTATACTGTTTTTTGTAATGGATCTACCAGTTTACATTTCCACCAACAGTGCACAAGGGTTTCCTTTTCTCTATGTCCTTTCCAACATTTATCTCTTGTCTTCTTGATAATAGTCATTCTAACAGTTGTGTGGTTATGTCTCATTGTGGGTTTTTCTAATTGAAGTATAGACAATAGACTGGTTCCAAATAGGAAAAGGAGTACATCAAGGCTGTATATTGTCAACCTGCTTATTTAACTTATATGCAGAGTACATCATGAGAAACGCTGGGTTGGAAGAAACACAAGATGGAATCAAGATTGCCAGGAGAAATATCAATAACCTCAGATATGCAGATGACAACACCCTTATGGCAGAAAGTGAAGAAGAACTAAAGAGCCTCTTGATGAAAGTGAAAGAGGAGAGTGAAAAAGTTGGCTTAAAGCTCAACATTCAGAAAACTAAGATCATGGCATCTGGTCCCATCACTTCATGGCAAATAGATGGGGAAAGAGTGGAAACAGTGTCAGACTTTATTTTGTGGGGGCTCCAAAATTACTGCTGATGGTGATTGCAGCCATGAAATTAAAAGACGCTTACTTCTTGGAAGGAAAGTTATGACCAACCTAGATAGCATATTTAAAAGCAGAGACATTACTTTGCCAACAAAGGTCCGTCTAGTCAAGGCTATGGTTTTTCCAGTGGTCAAGTATGGATGTGGCAGTTGGACGGTGAAGAAAGCTGAGTGCCGAGGAATTGATTCTTTTGACCTGTGGTGTTGGAGGAGACTCTTGAGAGTCCCTTGGACTGCAAGGAGATCCAAGTCCATCCTAAAGGAGATCAGTCCTGGGTGTTCATTGGAAGGACTGATGTTGAAGCTGAAACTCCAATGCTTTGGCCACCTCATGCAAAGAGTTGACTCATTGGAAAAGACCCTAATGCTGGGAAGCACTGGGGGCAGGAGGAGAAGGGGACGACAGAGGATGAGATGGTTGGATGGCATCACCAACTCGATGGACATGGGTTTGGGTAAATTCCGGGAATTGGTGATGGACAGGGAGACCTGGCGTGCTGCAGTTCATGGGGTTGCAAAGAGTCGGACACAACTGAGCGACTGAACTGAACTGATTTACATCTTTGTATCAGTTTCAGGTGTACTGCAAATGGTTTAGTTATATATCTATATAATTCTTTTTCAGATTCTTTCCCCTTATAGGTTATTATAAAACATTGACTATAGTTTTTTGTGCTACATATTAGGTCCTTGTTGCTTATCTATTTTATATATAATAGTATGTATATGTTAATCCCAAATTCCTAATTGCTCTGTGGTTTTGATTTGCATTTCTCTAATGATTAGTGAGCACCTTTTCATGTACTTGTTGGCCATCTGTTTGTCTTCTTTGGAAAAATGTCTATTTAGCCCCTCTGCCCTATTTTTAATTGGATTGTTTGAGGTTTTTATTGTTATTGAATTGTATAACTTCTTTATATATTCTGGATATCAACCCCTTCTTCAATATGCAGTTTGGAAATGTTTTCTCCCATTCTATAGGTTGCCTTTTCATTTTGTTGATTCTTTCTTTTGCTATGCAGTGGCTCTTGGGGGTTTGATCTAGTCTCACTTGTTAAATTTGCTTTTTTTGTTTTTTGTCATATACAAAAAATGAATGCCAAAACATCAAAGAGTTTCTTCTGTGATTTTTTCCTAGGCATTTTACAATATCAGGTCTTATGTTTAAGTCTAAGTAGTTTCTAAATAATTATTTTCCCCAGACTTGTTTCCTTTGGCAGATGAATGGTCTGAATTGTGTAAGCTGCCACTACCAAAGGTAGAATTCAAGTTAAGTCTTTAATTTTGGTTTAATTGTAGAGCTGTAAGAATCATTACCTTATAAAATAGAATAATGTTAACAAGAGAAGGCATACAGAACTCATATTAAAATCCAATATAATTCTAATGTAGCACTAAATGATTTGATTATGTCTGGTTATTATTAATGTGTTAAATATAATTATGGCTGGGCATCTATATTGCTAAAGTTTTAGACCTCTTTTTCTTACAAAACACTCAAGCTACCAAATGAGTAAAGAATATTCTGCTTTACAGATTTTCTACTGTAATTACAGTTAAGGACTAAAGCATTAAGTATAATTAGCATCAAGTGTAATTTTACACAACAGAAAAAGGTTTGCATAATTATAGATTTAAGACGTCTGCTACTATAAAATTAAGTTTAAATTTTCAAGCAAATTCTGTATTGTAGTTAATACATATTCATAAACATATAGTATATTGCCCATAAACCCAAATGAGATTATAAAGTTTACATAGAAGATCTACTTTTATTTCCTCCAAGATATTAAATTTTACTTGTTATAAGTCACATTTTGCTTTCCATAATATGTCATGCATGCATGCATGCTCAGTCACTTCAGTCATGTCTGACTCTGCTACCTCATGGACTGTAGCCCACCAGGCTACAGTGTTCATGGGATTTTCCGAGCAAGAATATTGGAGTGGGTTACCATGCCCTTCTCCAGGGATCTTTCTGACCCAGGGATCAAACCAAGGTATCTTGCATTGCAGGCAGATTCTTTACCACTGAGCCACCAAGGAAGCCCCATAATATGTCATAAATTCCATTAAATTTTAAAAAGATAAGATACAGAAAATAATAGTTTACCTCCCAAATCATTTTATGTTTAAATTGTTGAACAAAGTCATTTTTATTTATCACTACATCTTTCCACCAAGCAACAAAAACCTCACCAAACTCAGCAAAAGGAATGAAAGACAAAGAAAATACATTGGTAAATTAACTCTTTTAGTTCCTCTCCTACTTTCATTCCATTCTTCCAGTAAGCAATTCCATTTGAGAATAAATTATAATCAGAAAGAAACTAATACAAAATATGCTTAAAATCTGGGGGAGGGGGGTGTGGAATGAGAGGAGGCAAATGAGAACACAAATCAAATGGAAATTTACCCATTAAAACATGCAAAAAGTCAGGCTGAGAATTTTTATTCTTGCAAAGAAGTTACAGCTCTGAACTCTTTCTGATTTAAAACAGAGATCAATTAGCAAGTTCAGAGTTTCAAAGAAGAGGTGAAAAGGAAACTTTGGAGCTCAGAACAGAAAAGGAAAGGGAAAAATAGCTCAGTAGAGACAACAGCTATCAGTTCAGTCAAGTTCAGTTGCTCAGTCCTGTCCAACTCTTTGTGACTCAATGTACTGCAGCAGGCCAGGCTTCCCTGTCCATCAACAACTCCCCAAGCTTGCTTAAACTCATGTCCATCACGTTGGTCATGCCATCCAACCATCTCATCCTCTGTCATCCCTTTCTCCTCCTGCCTTCAATCTTTCCCAGCATCAGGGTCTTTTCCAGTGAGTCAGTTCTTCACATCAGGTGGCCAAAGTATTGGCGCTTCAACTTCAGCATCAGTCCTTCCAATGGCCAAACACACACAGGATTGAAAACACAATCAGGAACTTAGTAAATAGGATTTTGCATTTCACAGAAAACAAAATGTAAAAGAAAGTCATTTAAAATTGAGTATAGACAAGATAATAGACATGGAGCCAACGTAACAAAATTTAACAAATGTATCTTTGGTATGTTTTCCTTAAGAAAATAACCAAACAAATCCAAAAAAAAAGAGAAAAATCTTGTTGTGGTCCTTTAATGGACCGGAACTTGGGGATACAGAGTCGACTGATAAGAAAGTGAAAGAAGGAAGAAAAGAGGCTGATATTCTCTGGTTTACACAGTATACCAATATAACTCTAGGACAAAGAGCTAGCACTGTCTACGTAGGCTCAGGGCGTTCTCTCGTAGAGGTCTTGAAAGCCCGGGCAAGTAAGTAGACATGGTGGACACCTGTGCTCCGTGGAAGCAGCCTGAAAGGGGGAGAGAGAGAGAGAGCGAGAGAGAGAGTGAGAGAGAGACAGAGAGACGGGGACCAGTGCTCTGATGGAACAAAGGCGTTTATTCAACATATTGTGGGCATATATATATATACTCTCTTACAAGATAGCCCTTTTTAGCAGAGACAGGGATCAAAAATCTAACAAGTCATCTAGAAAGCCAGAGGCTAGAATCATTCAAGAGAGGGGGTTGTAAAAGTTACTTTACATATCAGAAAGGAGGAGAGTTGTAAATGGCTGCTGTTCACTGTACGGAATTTCCATACGAATGAGATACATGAGTTTCTATTATTCCTGAAAGCTGGCTTGCCAGCTCTCTGGCACCGGTATTCAGGTGCTGTTAAGGAACATAGAATTCATGCAAGACTGAAAACAGCACACAGGAAGCCTCCTGTTAAATGTATCCTGACAAAATCTAATCTAAAATAGGTGGAAACAGTCTTGAAATGATGGCTTTAGTTTGCAGTTCAAAGAAGTATATCATGTTCCAGGAAAAGTCAATGCAATAATATTAGCACTGAGACATAACCTCAGGAAGTTACTGAACCACAAGGACACAGAAAAAAAATCACACAGATATACAGGTAGGAAAACAAGAATTTGCATGCTAGGTTGACCTCAGAATATCTACAAAAGCTCTCTTGCTAGATGATAGTGTAATGATACAGTTAAATTTTAAAAAGAAGAAAGGGTGACCCTGGAATTTAATACCTAGTCAAGTATTAATTGTTAGTTAATATGTTTAATTTACAGACTTTATTTGGACATCTTCAGTTCAATATGGAGAAGGCAATGGCACCCCACTCCAGTACTCTTGCCTGGAAAATCCCATGGATGGAGGGGCCTGGTGGGCTGCAGTCCAGGGGGTCGCTAAGAGTCGGACACAACTGAGCGACTTCACTTACACTTTTCACTTTCATGCATTGGAGAAGGAAATGGCAACCCACTCCAGTGTTCTTGCCTGGAGAATCCCAGGGACGGCGGAGCCTGGTGGGCTGCCGTCTATGGGGTTGCACAGAGTCGGACACGACTGAAGCGACTTAGCAGCAGCAGCAGCAGCAGTTCCAATATATTTCCTTTTTATTGCAAAAGAAAATCCCAGATCATGTATTGTACAGTTGCCCCTTGAACACAGATTTAAATTGTATAAGTCTAGTTAGCTGTGGATTTTTTTAAATAGTAAATTCTACAGTACTACACAGTTCTCAATTGGTTAAATTCAGTTTTAGAATCATGTATACAAAGGAACCATGGGGATACAGAGGAACCATGGGGATACAGAGGAACCATGGGTACTGAGGACTAACTATAAATTATTCTGAAATTTTCAACTGCTTGGAAGGTTAGTAACCCTAATCCCATGTTATTCAAGAGTCAACTGTATTTCATTGTTATGAACTTTCAGTTTTCTTTCATCTAAATCAGTGCCACCATCTTTTTTTTTTTTTGACATTTCTTTACATTGCCTTTTTCAAAGAAAAGTTCTCTAAATTGGTTCAAAAACCTACCACCATGGAGAGATGGAAGAAAAAGTCAGACCACTCCAGGTTGGTAGGTAACAGGTTTAATATGCAAGAGAACTTACATATGGACAGCTGAAAGATAAGTAGATCTCTGTCCCCTCACACCAGAATCTTGAGAGTTTATATGGAGGCCTTAACTGAGTTCATTCATATATACTATTCAGTTGGTCTCAGCAATACCTTAGTCTTTCAAGATTATGTTCTTGAAACAACTCCTAGTATGGAAATGATGGATGGAATGTACATTCCAAGGGCAGAGGAGGAAATGAAGAGACTTTGATTGCTGGGCCTAGCTAAGGAGTCAAACAGAAGGCCCATTTGCTCAATGACCTCCTTCAACAATTGGATATGTCTGATGTTTCCTCATACTTATACACAGGTTATGTATATTTGACAGGAATAGCAGAGACACCATCTTAACTAAGTGATCAAATTAAAATCAGTAGTAATGGGACAAACTGATACCATGTTTCTCTTTATGTAACAAATGGAGAATAATAAACTCAAAATTTAAAGTCTATATCTGATATAAAGTATAAATACATTCTTTGTTATGCTTTTTTAAATAAAGAAGTTTCATAGTAAAAGTAAACTTCCTGTCATACTATTATCTCAACCCCTAGATTCATTTTTTCTTCATAGGAGAGTGCTGTTAATGGTTTGTGGACATTTCTAACATCTCTTTCTGTGAGTTTACATATGTATAAAAAGTATACAGGCAGTCCACGACTTTCAGTGGTCCAACTTATAATTTTTCAACTTTACAGTTGTGTGAAATAATATGCCTTCAGCAGAAACTGTACTTCAAATTTTGACTTTTAATTTTTTCTTTAGCTAGCAATACAAGTTACAATAATCTCTCATTATGCTGAGATGTAACAGCTAGTCAGCCAGCCACAGCTTCCAGTCTGCCACATGATCACAAAGGTAAACAAACCAAACGGTTACAACCATTCTGTATCCATATAATATTCATTACAACATGGGAAATACTCAACACTTTATAATAATATAGGATTTATGTTGGATTTTCCCCCATTGTAAGTTAATATATGTGTTCTGGGCTCATTTAAGGTAGGCTGGGTAAGCTATAATGTTCAGTAGACTGGCTATATTAAATGTATTTTTACCTTATGATGGATTTATCAGAATGGTGGTGCTAGTGGTAAAGAACCTGCCTACCAATGCAGGAGACCTAAGAGATGCAGGTTCGGTACCTGGGTTGAGAAGATCCCCTGGAGGATGGCATGGAAACCTACTCCAGTATTCTTGCCTGGAGATCCTATGGACAGAGAAGCCTGGCAGGCTACAGTCCATAGGGTTGCAAAGAGTCGGACATGACTGTAGAAACTTAGCATGCACTCAACCTCATGATAGGGCTTCCCGGATGTTGTAGTGGTAAAGAATTCTCCTGCCAATGCAGGAGATCTAAGAGACATGGGTTCGATCCATGGGTCAGGAAGATAGACTGGAATAGAAAATGACAATCCACTCCAGTATTCTTGTCTGGAAAATTCCATGGATAGTGGAGCAAGGTGGGCTACAGTCTGTGGGATCACAGTTGAACACAACTGAGTGACTGAGGATGCAACCCCATGTTAAAAGTCAAGGAAGATTTGTATTCAGGATGATTTTGAGGGGTGGTGGTTGAAGTTGCCTAAGTATAATAATACTACATATTTTGTCTTATAGTTCATTTTATTCACTTAATATACTTAAGAATGTTTTTCATGAGAGCTCACAGCTCATTCTTTTTTTAATTAATTAATTTATTTTAATTGGAGGCTAATTACTTTACAATATTGTAGTGGTTTTTGCTATACATTGACATGAATCAGCCATGGGTGTCCATGTGTCCCCCATCATAAACCCCCCTCCCACCTCCCTCCCCACCCCATCCCTCAGGGTTGTCCCAGTGCAGCTCATTCTTTATCTGATGATTAATATTACAGTATATATATGAAGCATTAATTATTTAACAATTCTTCAGTTGATAAACACTCAGATTGTTTCCAACCTTTTACTATTCCAAACAATTCTGTAAAGACACTCTTATACATGTATCTTCATGTACACCTACAAATATTTCCATGAATAGCTACCTAGGAATTAAAAACTTGAAAGATGACATTCTTATTTTTGTAAATCCTACCAATTTCCCTTTAAGTCAACTGACCATTTCATGTTTCTACTAACTGTATAAGGAAAACCTGTTTCCTCTAAAATTTGTCAATAGTTATTATTAGCAAGACAATCTTTAATATTTGTTAATCTGTTGGGAAAAATCTTATTATTGATTGCCAGAGAGGTTGTGTGCTTCTTCATATATTTATTGATCATTTTTGTAATGCTTCTATGAATTGCCTATTTGTATACTTTACACAGTTTCATTGTGCACGTTTTTTCTTATTTATTTAAAAACTTCTCTTTATATTTCTTTTCACATTCATCATATATGATTCTTACATTATCAATATATGTTTTCTCATTTATTTTATTCAAGTGTGCTTTGTAACAGATCACTGGAAGAAACTTAAAAAATCAAAAGTCCCACTGTCATAATTTTACCCAAGGAAAACCTAAGACTACAAAGAGAAGCATATTAACTTATCCTAAGTCACACAACTAAGCTTTTAGTATTATGTGAGGATGCCAGAATGTGTAGGATAGTGGGGAAAAAAAATTAAGAATTTATATTTTTGTCAAAAGACCTGGCTTGGAGCACAATATGAGATAATAACAAACTGCTCTTAGATCTACTATTTGGCAAGGACTTTATTATTATTATTTTTTAATAAATTTATTTATTTTAGTTGGGGGCTAATTACTTTACAATATTGTAATAGTTTTTGCCATACATTGACATGAATCAGCCATGGGTTTACATGTGTTCCCCTTCCTGGACCCCCCACCCACCTCCCTCCCCATCCCATCCCTCTGGGTCATCCCGTTGCCCCTGCCCTGAGCCCTTGTCTCATGCATCGAACATGGAATGGTGTTCTGTTTCACATACGATAATATACATGTTTCAATGCTATTCTCCCAGAACGTCCCACCCTCACCTTCTCCCTCAGAGTCCATAAAATTGTTCTATGCATCTGTGTCTCTTATTCTGTCTCGCATATAGGGTTATCGTTACCATCTTTCAAATTCCATATATATGCATTAGTATACTGTATTGTTTTTCTTTCTGGCTTACTTCACTCTGTATAATGGGCTCCAGCTTCATCCATCTCAATAGAACGGATTCAAATGTATTTTTTTTAATGGCTGAGTAATATTCCATTGTGTATATGTACCACAGCTTCCTTATCCATTCGTCTGCTGATGGACATCTAGGTTGCTTCCATGTCCTGGCTATTGTAAACAGTGCTGCGATGAACATTGGGGTACACGCGTCTCTTTCAATCCTGGTTTCCTCGGTGTATATGCCCAGCAGTGGGATTGCTGGGTCATATGGCAGTTCTATTCCCAGTTTTTTAAGGAATCTCCACACTGTTCTCCATAGTGGCTGTACTAGTTTGCATTTCCACCAACAGTGTAAGAGGGTTCCCTTTTCTCCACACCCTCTCCAGCATTTATTGCTTGTAGACTTTTGGATAGCAGCCATTCTGACTGGTGTGAAATGATACCTCATTGTGGTTTTGATTTGCATTTCTCTAATAATGAGTGATGTTGAGCATCTTTTCATGCGTTTGTTAGCCATCTGTATGTCTTCTTTGGAGAAATGTCTGTTTAGTTCTTTGGCCCATTTTTTGATTGGGTCGTTTATTTTTCTGGAATTCAGCTGCAGAAGTTGCTTGTATATTTTTGAGATTAATTGTTTGTCTGTTGCTTTGTTTGCTATTATTTTCTCCCATTTTGAAGGCTGTCTTTTCACCTTGCTTATAGTTTCCTTTGTTGTGCAAAAGCTTTTAATTTTAATTAGGTCCCATTTGTTTATTTTTGCTTTTATTTCCAATATTCTGGGAGGTGGGTCATGGAGGATCCTGCTGTGATTTATGTCAGAGAGTGTTTTGCCTATGTTTTCCTCTAGGAGTTTTATAGTTTCTGGTCTTACGTTTAGATCTTTAATCCATTTTGAGTTTATTTTTGTGAATGGTGTTAGGAAGTGTTCTAGTTTCATTCTTTTACAAGTGGTTGACCAGTTTTCCCAGCACCACTTGTTAAAGAGATTGTCTTTTCTCCGTTGTATATTCTTGCCTCCTTTGTCGAAGATAAGGTGTCCATATGTGCGTGGGTTTATCTCTGGGCTTTCTATTTTGTTCCATTGATCTATATTTCTATCTTTGTGCCAGTACCATACTGTCTTGATGACTGTGGCTTTGTAGTAGAGCCTGAAGTCAGGCAGGTTGATTCCTCCAGTTCCATTCTTCTTCCTCAAGATTGCTTTGGCTATTCGAGGTTTCTTATATTTCCATACAAATTGTGAGATGATTTGTTCTAGTTCTGTGAAAAATACCATTGGGAGCTTGATAGGGATTGCATTGAATCTATAGATTGCTTTGGGTAGTATACTCATTTTCACTATATTAATTCTTCCAATCCATGAACACGGTATATTTCTCCATCTGTTTGTGTCCTCTTTGATTTCTTTCATCAGTGTTTTATAGTTTTCTATATATAAGTCTTTTGTTTCTTTAGGTAGATATATTCCTAAGTATTTTATTCTTTTTGTTGCAATGGTGAATGGTATTGTTTCCTTAATTTCTCTTTCTGTTTTTTCATTATTGGAGTATAGGAATGCAAGGGATTTCTGTGTGTTAATTTTATATCCTGCAACTTTACTATATTCATTGATTAACTCTAGTAATTTTCTAGTAGAGTCTTTAGGGTTTTCTATGTAGAGGATCATGTCATCTGCAAACAGTGAGAGTTTTGCTTCTTCTTTTCCTATCTGTATTCCTTTTATTTCTTTTTCAGCTCTGATTGCTGTGGCCAAAACTTCCAAAACTATGTTGAATAGTAGTGGTGAAAGTGGGCATCCTTGCCTTGTTCCTGACTTTAGGGGAAATGCTTTCAATTTTTCACCATTGAGGATAATGTTTGCTGTGGGTTTGTCATATATAGCTTTTATTATGTTGAGATATGTTCCTTCTATTCCTGCTTTCTGGAGGGTTTTTATCATAAATGGATGTTGAATTTTGTCAAAGGCTTTTTCTGCATCTATTGAGATAACCATATGGTTTTTTTCTTTCAATTTGTTAATGTGGTGTATTACATTGATTGATTTGCGGATGTTAAAAAAACCTTGGCAAGGACTTTAAAATCCCTAAAAAGAAAACCAAATTTGGAATCCAAAGGCATAGTTTCAATGTTTAGCTCTAAAACATATGAGCTAAGTGTACTCATTACTATTCAGATTCCTCGTTTGTAAAATAAGAATACAAGCAGATGTCCTACATATTTCAAATCAGTGAAGAGTTTTATGCCTTTAAAATATTACACAAATAAAGGCAAACCCAGAGTGACTTTTGGTAATACAAGGTAACCTCTTATTTTGCAAATAAACCACTGTCTCTTAGTTACAAGTAAATAAAATAAAGAAAACAATGTTTTATACTATAGTCAAATAATAGAGATTTCTGTTGCATAGAGATTCTCATCCTCTGTCATTAATCTTCACAAATCCAACATTAGTTTTTCAGTAGGCCAAACACCCTTCAAGTATTCTAAATTTCTATCATTTCTTATTTCTTTTATATTTAATTTCAATGTAAACTTGATTTGCAATTCAAAATTAAAATGCCCAAATTTATTTTTACTGTAGAAGATAGAAAAAAATGTTAATGACCAAGTTTTACGGCACTGATAATTCAATTTTGAATCTTCTTCTGAAAAGAATTTCCTCAAACTGTAGTTCACATTATTTTATGTGAACTATAAGCACAGCTATATGGTTCTCTTGTTTCTTGAGGTAGGATTGAATTGTTATAAACTTCCCTGTTAGAACTGCTTTTGCTTCATCCCATAGGTTCTGGGTCATTGTGTTTTCATTATCATTTGTCTCTAGGAATTTTTTTATTTCCCTTCTTATTTTTTGAGTAACCTGTTCATTAGTTAGAAATGTATTGTTTAATCTCCATGTGTGTGTGTGTTTGTTTGTTTGTTTTTATAGTTTTTTCCTGTAATTGATATCTAGTCTCAAATTGTTATGGTCAGAAAATATGCTTGATATGATTCAATTTTCCTAAACTCACTTAGGTTTTATAAGTGACCCAAGATGTAGTGTATCTTGGAGAATGTTCCATGTCCCCTTGAGAAGAAAGTGTAATCTTCTGCATTTGGATGGAAAGTCCTAAAGATAACAGTTAGGTCCATTTGCTCTAATGTTTCATTTATGGTTTGTGTTTCTTTATTAATTTTCTATTTTAATGATCTGTCCATTGGTGTAAGTGGGGTGTCAAAGTCCCCTACTATTGTGCCACTGTCAATTGCCCCTTTTAGGTTTGTTAGTGTTTGCCTTATGTATTGAGGTGCTCCTACATTGATTTCATAAATATTTACTATTATTATGTCTTCTTGGATCGATCTGTTGATCATTCTGTAGTGTCCTTCTTGATCTCTTGTAATATTCTTTATTTTAAGGCCTATGTTGCCTGAAATGAGAATTGCCACTCCAGCTTTCTTTTTATTTCCGTTTTCATGGAATATCTTTTTCCATCCTCTTATTTCCAGTCTGTATGTGTCTCTAGGTCTGAAGTGGGTCTCTTGTAGACAGCATGTATATGGGTCTTGTTTTTGTATCTATTCAGCCAGTTGTTTCTTTAGGTTGGAGCATTTAATCCATTTACATTTAAAATAATTATTGATATTTATGTTCCTATTGGCATTTTCTTCGTTGCTTTGGGTTTGTTTTTGTAGGTTTTTTCCTTCTCTTGTGTTTCCTGCCCATAGAAGTCCCTTTAATATTTGTTGTAAAGCTGCTTTGGTGGTGCCCTTCCCAGTAGAATAATCTTGGTTGCAGATTTTTTTTTTCAGTACTCTAAATATATCCTGCCTTTCCTTTCTTGCCTGTAGAATTCTGCTGAAAGATCACCTGTTAATGTATGGGTTTTCCCTTGTATGTTATTTGTTGCTTTTCCTTTGCTGTTTTTTAATATTCTTTCTTTGTGTTTCGTCTCTGTTAGCTTGATTAGTATGTGTCTCAATGTATTTCTCCTTGAGTTTATCCTCTATGGGACTCTCTGCATTTATTGGATTTGATGGACTATTTCCCTTCTCATGTTGGGGAAGTTTTTTTACTTCAAAATTTTTCTCAGATCCTTTCTTTTTTCCTTCTTCCTCTCAGACCCCTATACTCAAATATTGGTGCATTTAATATTGTCCCAGAGGTCTCTGAGGCTAGCCTCAATTTTTTTCATTCTTTTTCCTTTATTCTTCTCTTCAGCAGTTATTTCCACCATTTTATCTTCCAACTCACTTATATGTTCTTCTGTCTCATTATTCTACTGTTGGTTCCTTTTAGAGTATTTTTAATTTCAGTAATTGTGTTATTCAGCCTGTTTTTGTATTCTTTATTTATTCTAGGTCCTCGTTATTTATGTTAATTGATTCTCACATTTTCTCCATTCTATTTTTGACCTTTGTAACATTTTTACTATCATTACTCTGAATTCTTTTCCAGGTAGTTTGCCTATTTCCTCTTCATTTGTTTGGTCTTGTGAGTTTCTTCCTTGTTCCTTCATTTGCACTATATTTCTCTGTCTTTTCATTTTTTTTTTTTTCCTAACTTACTCCATTTCAGGTCACCAGTTCCCAGGCTTTAAGGTCATATTCCTTCTTCCTTTTGGTTTCTTCCTTCAGTGGGTAGGGTTGGTCTAGTGGTTTGTGTTGGTTTCATGTTGGTGGTGACGTGCCTGTGTTGTAGTGGAAGGAGGTGAGTTATTTTCCCCCTCTGATGGGCAGGGCTGTGTGAGGTTCTGTATTTTGGGGTGTCTGTGGGAATTCTGTCTGCTGATAGCTGGTTTTATGTTTTTGTCTTGCTTATTTGAATGAGGCATTCTACACTGGGTGCCATCAGGAGATGAAGGATACCAGGCTTTGTATACAGGTTTTGGCCTTCAAAGGGCTTCCCTGGTGTCTCAGACAGTAAAGATTCCTCCTGAAATATAGGATGGAAGTTGTCACTAATTAATACTCCTTGGGATTAGGAATTCTTCTGTAGTTTAGGATCCTGGACTCAGGGCTTCCACTTCAATGACTCAGGCCCAATCCCTTGTCAGGAGACTGAGACTCCACAAGTTGTTTGTTATTTAATTAAAATGTATTGAAACAAACACACCAAGATAAAAAGCAAAACATAATAAGAAACAAAAGATGAACCTAAACAAATGGTAAGTAGAAGATCAGACAGATAATTACAAAAACAATGGGGCATATATATACACAAATTTAAACACACACAAATATAAGCAAAATATTCCAAAGAAAAAAAAGGACAAGAGATTGCTTTGGTGAGCAACGGAAACCAAAAGTGATATCAACCAATTAATAACATAGCTAACTAAAACTTAAACTGGAAAGCTGAGCCAAAGCAGAGTGCCAGTTGGGGAATAAAGCAAAGAAAACATAGCAAATAACAAGCATGGTGAAACAAGAAAGAGTGAAAGAAAAAAAAGAAGAAGAAAAGAAGGGAAGGAAAGAAGAAAAAAGGAAAGGAAGAAAGAAAAGAGAAAAAGAAAAAACAGAAAAGCAAAGTCAAATAGAAGTACAAAGGAAAGGTTTGTATATATTAGGGAATAACTGCAGCAGGAAATGAACAATAAGAAAAACAGTCAAACAGGAGAAAAAAAATTTTTTTTAAATCAAAGAAAAGTATTTTTTTAATTATTAAAAAGAAAAAGGAAAAATCTGCAGCACCTGAAAAAGCTAACATAGGAGTATGTAAGAATAAAAAGTATGATTTTTAAAAAAGAGAAAAGTTCTCAAGGTCATAGTTCTTCTTAGTTGTGGTGTCTGCCACCCATGAGTTGGGGTTGAACTGGTACCCTGTGATGGTTTCCTGTCAGGGGGAACTTGTGACTGTGTTCTGGTCAATGGGGCTGGATCTCATCTCTCTGAAGGCCAGCACCATATCCAGTAGTAGGTTCTGGGGTTTCTATGGGTTTGGTATAGCTTTGGGCATCCTGTCTGTTGGTGTGCAGTGTTGTGTTTCTGTTTTGTTGAAGGATTGACATGGGGTATCTTGGCCCTGGTTCTTGCTGACCTTTGGGTGCTCTTTGTTTTGGTGTTGAGATGGAGGTATTTGGGAGGGTTTTGTCTACTAATATGCCCTGGGGTCAGGAGTTCTCTGGTGATTCAGTTTTGGGCTTGGGTCTCTCACCTCAGGGGCTCAGGCTTGATGCCTACCGAAGCTCCAAGACCTCACAAGCCACACAGCACAAAAGACAAGTTCCCAATACTCTTGGTGAAGGCAACACTCAACAGCCCAAACCACCCAGAGATGCTTACACTAAAGTCCCTAATATTTCTAGGAAGATCTCTGGACCCGTTGTGGGCAGTGAGGGTTCAGTTTCAGATCTGAACTTTTTCTAGATTTAGTTGCTTCTAATGTTCTCAGATCACCATTATATCTACTATTGTGGGCAAGAATCCCTTAGAAGAAATGGAGTAGTCATCACGGTCAACAAAAGAGTCCAAAATGCAGTACTTGGATGCAATCTCAAAAATGATAGAATGATCTCTGTTCGTTTCCAAGGCAAACCATTCAATATCATGGTAATCCAAGTCTATGCCCCGACCAGTAACACCGAAGAAGCTTAAGTTGAACGGTTCTATGAAGACCTACAAGACCTTCTAGAACTAACACCCAAAAAAGATGTCCTTTTCATTATAGGGGACTGGAATGCAAAAGTAGGAAGTCAAGAAACACCTGGCGTAACAGGCAAGTTTGGCCTTGGAGTACAAAATGAAGCAGGGCAAAGGCTAATAGAGTTTTGCCAAGAGAACGCACTGGTCATAGCAAACACCCTCTTCCAACAACACAAGAGAAGACTCTACACGTGGACATTACCAGATGATCAACACCGAAATCAGATTGATTATATTCTTTGCAGCCAAAATGGAGAAGCTCTATACAGTCAGTGAAAACAAGACCGGGAGCAGACTGTGGCTCAGATCATGAACTGCTTATTGCCAAATTCAGACTTAAATTGAAGAAAGTAGGGAAAACCACTAGTCCATTCAGATATGACCTAGATCAAATCCCTTATGAGTATACAGTGGAAGTGACAAATAGATTTCAGGGACTAGACCTGATAGACAGAGTGCCTGATGAACTATGGACAGAGGTTCGTGACATTGTACAGGAGACAGGGATCAAGAAAATCCCCATGGAAAAGAAATGCAAAAAAGCAAAATGGCTGTCTGAAGAGGCCTTACAGATAGCTGGGAAGAGAAGAGAAGCGAAAAGCAAAGGAGAAAAGGAAAGATATTCCCATCTGAATGCAGAGTTCCAAAGAATAGCAAGGAGAGATAAGAAAGCCTTCCTCAGTGATCAGTGCAAAGAAATAGAGGAAAACAACAGATTGGGAAAGACTAGAGATCTCTTCAAGAAAATTAGAGATACCAAAGGAACATTTCATGCAAAGATAGGCTTGATAAAGGACAGAAATGGTATGGGCCTAACAGAAGCAGAAGATATTAAGAAGAGGTGGCAAGAATACATAGAAGAACTGTACAAAAAAGATCTTCACGACCCAGATAATCACGATGGTGTGATCACTCACCTAGAGCCAGACATCCTGGAATGTGAAGTCAAGTGGGCCTTAGAAAACATCACTACGAACAAAGCTAGTGGAGGTGATGGAATTCCAGTTGAGCTATTTCAAATCCTCAAAGGTGATGCTGTGAAAGTGCTGCACTCGATATGCCAGCAAATTTGGAAAACTCAGCAGTGGCCACAGGACTGGAAGAAGTCAGTTTTCGTTACAATCCCAAACAAAGGCAATGCCAAAGAATGCTCAAACTACCACACAATTGCACTCATCTCACATGCTAGAAAAGTAATGCTCAATATTCTCCAAGCCAGGCTTCAGCAGTATGTGAACTGTGAACTTCCAGATGTTCAAGCTGGTTTTAGAAAAGGCAGAGGAACCAGAGATCAAATTGCCAATATCCGCTGGATCATCGAAAAAGCAAGAGAGTTCCAGAAAAACATCTATTTCTGTTTTATTGACTATGCCAAAGCCTTTGACCGTGTGGATCACAATAAACTGGAAAATTCTGAAAGAGATGGGAATACCAGACCATTTGACCTGTCTCTTGAGAAACCTGTATGCAGGTCAGGGAGCAACAGTTAGAACTGGACATGGAACAACAGACTGGTTCCAAAAGGAAAAGGAGTACGTCAAGGCTGTATATTGTCACCCTGCTTATTTAACTTATATGCAGAGTACATCATGAGAAATGCTGGGCTGGAAGAAACACAAGCTGGAATCAAGATTGCCAGGAGAAATATCAATAACCTCAGATATGCTGATGACACCACCCTTATGGCAGAAAGTGAAGAAGAACTAAAGAGCCTCTTGATGAAGGTGAAAGAAGAGAGTGAAAAAGTTGGCTTAAAGCTCAACGTTCAGAAAACTAAGATCATGGCATCCGGTCCCATCACTTCATGGCAAATAGATGGGGAAACAGTGGAAAGAATGTCAGACTTTATTTTGGGGGGCTCCAAAATCACTGCTGATGGTGATTGTAGCCATGAAATTAAAAGACGCTTACTCCTTGGAAGGAAGGTTATGGCCAACATAGCATATTTAAAAGCAGAGACATTACTTTGCCAACAAAAGTCCATCTAGACAAGGCTATGGTTTTTCCAGTGGTCATGTATGGATGTGAGAGTTGTACGGTGAAGAAAACTGAGCGCCGAAGAATTGATGCTTTTGAAGTGTGGTGTTGGAGAAGACTCTTGAGAGTCCCTTGGACTGCAAGGAGATCCAATCAATCCATCCTAAAGGAGATCAATCCTGGGTGTTCATTGGAAGGTCTGATGTTGAAGCTGAAACTCCAATACTTTGGCCACCTCATGCAAAGGTTTGACTCATTGGAAAAGACCCTAATGCTGGGTAGGATTGGGGGCGGGAGGAGAAGGGGACGACAGAGGATGAGATGGCTGGATGGCATCACCGACTCGATGGACATGGGTTTGTGTAGACTCCGGGAGTTGGTGATGGACAGGGAAGCCTGGCGTGTTGCAGTTCATGGGGTCGCAAAGAGTCGGACACGACTGAGCCACTGAACTGAGCTGAATGTTCACAGTTGCCCCTCAAGTCCACAGTATGTTCCCCACCTGAACATGAGGGGGCAAAGGCCAGGGTCATGAGGGCTCACTTGTTCTGTTGGGCTGGGGAGAAGGGAGAATATGGCAGCCCACATACGGGGGGAGTGCTTGGGTTGTGTAGGGGGAGTGCTTACGGCAATAGTGACCTGTTGGATGTTGTTATGGTCTGAGGTGGATCGTGAGCTCTCCCAAAGGAAAAGGTCCCAGTTCGTGGGTCCCTAGACTGAGCAACTCCACTTTCACTTTTCACTTTCATGCTTTGGAGAAGGAAATGGCAACCCACTCCAATATTCTTGCCTGGAGAATCCCAGGGACGAAGGAGCCTGGTGGGCTGCCGTCTATGGGGTCGGACAGAGTCGGACACGACTGAAGCGACTTTGCAGCAGCAGCAGCAGAAAGAGCTCAGCTGTTCAAGCTCCCAACAAGGTGTGGGCAGTAACCTGGGCCTGCTCACAGTCTGTTGGTGGCTGTAACCTCTGGGATTGGGACTGCATCGGTGGTGTTTTGTCCACTGCCTCCGGCAACACTCCCAGCTTTGGCAGTGGCAATTGCATCTATTTCTGCAACAGTGTCGAAGTAGCCCTCTCAGCACATCCTAACAACCGCCAGCCCCCTACCTCTCCCAGGGGTCTTTGGTGGAGCCTCCACGCCCAGTCCCACCCTCAGCTGCAGGCGGAAGCTTGCTAGCCACTCTCTCAGCTCCCTGTCCCCTCTCTTTGCTCTGGTGGAGGCTTATGTGCTGCTTTTCTTGGCTTTCTGTCGCCTCCATCTGGTTCGGGCTGGGGCTTGCTAGCAGCTTCTCTTGTCTCCCAGCCCTCACCCTCTCATCCGAGCTGAGGCTTGTGAGTTGCTTAAAGGGCTGAGAATTGCTGTTCAGCAGCTTTCTCTGTATTTTGCCTTCTGAGCCCCCGCTGTTGCACAGTACCCTGAGGTTCTGCGGCTCCCCTTTGGTCCCACCTGTGTGGGGGTTTCCTAGTGCATGGAAACTTTTCCTCCTTCATGACTCCCTGGGGTCTTCTGCTGTCATGTAGAAGTTGCTCTGTAGGAGTTGTTCTGTATTTTCATGAGTTTTTGATGTATTTGTGGGGAGGCAGCCTATCTCCCCATTTTATTCCTCCTCCATCTTCTGCTTTCTCATTATCTCTTAATGGCTGTTTCTCTACTTTCTCTTTTGGAACAACTTTCACTTTTTTAATATCTTTATATGCTATTAGAAAAGCAATACACATACAAACACACAGAAAAAAGTAAAGAAGTTACTACCATCCTCATTATGAGTCATATATAGAGCTTGTGCTGAGCCATATACTTGTATGTAGATACATAACATATACCTGTTATATATAAATTAGGACATATCCTTTGTAATTTGCAGAAAAAATATATTTTATGCATTTTACATACATATGTATATATACTCATATATATATACACACACACATACATAGTTGTACTTGGTTAACTGAGACAAATACAAGTATTCCAACAAAAAAAGGTAAATATTGTTTAAGTCACTTCACTTTCACTTTTTAAAATCCTTCAAATAAAATTTCAGCAAAGCATCATTGTCTCTTTTGTGTTTTAACATTAACATTTAAAACAAATGTTCCTTAGGATAGAACTAACATCAGTGGAACACACCCTAAGAGAAATTTCAAAACACCTCTTACTGACTCTGAAATGAGAAAAAACTGGTTCATTCTGACCACCAAAATTAGTACAGAGCCAGTATACAATGTGCAACAGCACATGTAGGTATTAATAATACATAAGTAGGTTCATAATTTTACCAAATATCATGACACTCTTAAAACTCAAAGAAGTAAATATAGCACAAAGAGAAAGAAGACACAAAGTCTCTTGGACTCTGGATATAATAGCTGTTATGCTAGGAGCCTAAGGGTGAAAGAATAGAAAGGAATCAGTATTATTCAGAGAGTAATCTCCAAATTCTCCCATCTTAAGGGATAGCTACAGACATGATAACATTTGACTGAAGAAGAAATTAAATAAGTGGTTTCATAAAAAAAAGAAATTGAGGTGTAATTTCTCTCAGCTACATTCATGGAATGGAGGGGCAGAACCACTGTCAAAATTAGATCCAAAGGAGCTTTCTATAATTCGTTAAAAAGAAACACCTCTGTGGGAAATAAAGCCAATCAGCCCAAACCCGAAGAATGGACTTGGAGACACAAGGTGTAGCAAGAAGCGAGGCTTTAATGACCATCTTTTAAGAGCGGGTGTCTTGTGGGCAGCCACACCAAGGGCAGTTACAATGAGCAATTTATCCTCTAGCATGCAAGTTCCTCCTCCAGGTCCTCATTGGCTGAGTACTACGGCATGAACAATTTTCCTGGATGTCACCTAGGTTTATTCTCTCCCTCTTTATGGACTGGCCCCTCCCTGACTCATTGTTTTCTCCTTTCCTGCACACCTATTCCTGATATTATGTTTTGAATTCACCAGTAGAATGAGTCTGCATGAATATCCTAGGCATCCCACCCTCCCCTTGTTTGCCCAGACTTTCTAGTTTTGTAACCCTTAAGGTTACTACATCAGTAAGCTGTTAGGCAAGTTAGGCTGGTAATAATTTTTCCACTCCAAGCCAGCCACCCTTGAAAATGGACCACTTTAAGTTTTTATTCTTTACACCTCCTAGGAGTCTGTTGGGCAATGAGAATTCTGAGATCCACTTAGAAACTAGAAAAGGCTAGAAACCCAGTTGTTAATTGAGTTTTATCCCAATAAATTACAAGGATATAAACAATACTCTTGACCACACATAAGACCTAGATTCTAACAATGAAGCATATAGCTGGTGCAGAATCTAAAAGAGGTCCTTTAATTTAGTGTCTGTAACAACTTCCAAGTACAGGTAGTTACTTACCTTTGTATTTTAATATAGTTTTATATATATTTCACATTGTTGTGTACAATAAACATTTTGGTATACATAATGCTTAGATAGTGCACACTTACATGACAAGTTTTATACTTTTAAAACTGACGGTGGTAACAAATGCAACTTCAGGTGTCATGTATGAAATGGGAAAGTTACTATCAAAGCAGAAGGAAAGAATTTCTCAAGTATATCCTCCTTAGCCTAACAACAACTTCTAGTCTTCTGTTTGACAACCAAACTTTCTCAGGTGACTGAGAAATTTACAGGAGTGGTGGAGGCTGAGTCCTCATATTGTTTAATGTCCCATAGGGAAACCCATTCATTAATTAAAACTTTTGATCACCCGGGTATCACAAATAAGAATTGGCTACTCAGTGATCTGAGCACCCACGGTGGTCTTTGCTGAAGGGAGAAACCAAGACACGGAAGATGAGCTGAAAAGACTCTGGGGTGACTCCTGGAGGAATTAAGCTCACAAGTGGCACACAGTCCCACCACACAGTTTCACTAGTAAATTTTATCCATGACAAACTTAAAATGGGAAGCAGAATCTCTCAAAAAATAAAAACAAGGGGCATCAGAAAGCCAATCTCCGATGAACACCCAAGTCAGATTCAAGTACAGTACATACAGAGTTCATACTTATATTTGCAGTACGTAGTTAATAGGAGAAAATTATACTAAAAGAAATCTCTCCCTAAAATGAAAACACTCTTTTATTGGGTAAGCAATTTAAATTAAGGTTTAAAAAGCTTCCCACTTTCTTATGGGGAGGCATTTTGCATCTTAATGGTTCAAATCTCTGTTGAGATATATTTTATTGGTGGCCAAAAAATGAATCCTTTTAAAGTTGGAGTAACTAACAAATTTTCATGACAAATAGATGGGGAAACACTGGCTGACTTTATTTTGGGGGGCTCCAAAATCACTACAGATGGTGATTGCAGCCATGAAATTAAAAGACGCTTACTCCTTGGAAGGAAAATTATGACCAACCTGGACAGCATATCAAAAAGCGGAGACATTACTTTGTCAACAAAGGTCTGTCTAGTCAAGGCTATGGCTTTTCCAGTGGTCAGGCCCAGCGTGCTGTGATTCATGGGGTCGCAAAGAGTCGGACACGACTGAGCAACTGAACTGTATGGATGTGAGAGTTGTGCTATAAAGAAAGCTGAGTGCAGAAGAATTGATGCTTTTGAACTGTGGTGTTGGAGAAGACTCTTGAGAGGCCCTTGGACTGCAAGAAGATCCAACCAGTCTGTGCTAAAGGAGGTCAGTCCTGGGTGTTTATTGGAAGGACTGATGTTGAGGCTGAAACGCCAATACTTTGGCCACCTGATGTGAAGAGCTGACTCATTGGAAAAGACCCTGATGCTGGGAAAGATTAAGGACAGGAGGAGAAGGGGATGACAGAGGATGAGATGGTTGGGTGGCATCACTGACTCAATGGACATGAGTTTGGGTAAACTCCGGAGTTGGTGATGGACAGCACTCTGGCGTGCTGTGGTTCATGGAGTCACAAAGAGTCGGACAAGACTGAGGGATTGAACTGAACTGAACTGAACAAATTGGTGAAAATGTTTCCTCAAGTCAAACTTTACAGGTAGTAAATCTTTAGTCATCTGAGCAAGCAACATTAATGTATTCCAACTGTTTGTAAACTTGTAAGTTTATATTGTAATATCTGATTCTTAGCTAAGCTTTTAAATGAAGCCATGAGATCCTAGTTTGTCTGTTTATATCTGTGTGCACATTATACATATGACACCTCTACTTCTAAAGTATTTGTAGAATTGAATTTATAAAGAGCTCTATTTAATTTTAATAAAAAGTTCTTACATTTCAAGGAAGCCGGTGTGAAATGAATATATCTCCTGCCATATTAATAAATAAGAAATGTCAGTCATCGGTGATTTCTGGCCTCCAAATGTGAATGAGGCTCCCAAAACTGTGATCCAGCAGATGCTGCCACCACCTATGGATTGCTGAGGAGCTGGGGCAATGCAAGAAGCAAGGTGAACACAGAAACAGGATTAGCCCCAGGTAGCTGAGGTGCATATGAAAGGAATGAATTCAATGAGCCCAGAGGCTTGCATCTTCTCATACACAGGATGTTAAATTCTTTAACTTTATACCTGATCTTCAATGTTCAGACTCCCTGCTTCCTTTGTTGCAAACTTGTATATAGTCTGACTTCCCCTCCTAGCTCCTTGGAGCAGTTTTCTCAGAGCTACTGAGATGCTGGCTCCCAGGCTCAGAGTCCTAAACATTCCCACCAAATAAAATAACTCTCTACTTTCAGGTTATGACTACATTTTTTAGTCAACACTGGCAAAGATGACTTTCAGGCTCACATGAACTGAGAAATATTCAATATTAAGTTGATACCTAATATTAATGTTTAAGTCTGTTGATCTAATTAATATAACATGCTGTTAAAGTTATTGTACCTACATTTAATAAATAAGACCTTACTAGATAACTTGCAAGAAAAACAACTCAACATGATTAAACTTTAAAGCAAATGTAAATGAAATAAGAACTTCAGTATAAAAATCTGGGATCCTTCGAAGAAACACCTCTGAGACATCTCAGAGACAAATGTTAAAGTAACTTTGATATTTTAATTCAGAAACATCATCAAATGATTGGAGGTAAACTTTAGGTTGCAATGTATGTATTAATGTGACTAATACAGATATGCCCTGTCAACTTAAAAAATAGTCACAACCTAGAAGTTGAGAGCTATGTTTTCTTAGGTGGGAATTTTTAGTACTTTAAGCCCAGGAGGCAACATCTCAAGTGACCTTGAGAGAACTGTTCTGAGGAGGCAGCGGGGAGAAGGAACTAAGACTCCGAAAAGTAAAATCACAAAATGCTGGCCCCAGATAGCTGAGATGCATATGAAAGAATGGTTTCAGTGAGTCCAGACTCTCCCATCTTCCTATGCATAGAAAAGCACTAAAATTCCTTAAATTGAGATATCAGCTTTTCCTTAATTAACAATAGTCTTTTGATGTTCAGAATACCTGCTCCTTGTTGCGTGCATGCATGTGTGCATTTTAAGTTCCTTCAGTCCTGTTTGACTCTGTGCAACCCTATAGACTGTACCCACCAGGCTCCTCTGTCCATGAGATTCTCCAGGCAAAAATACTGCAGTGGGCTGCCATGCCTTCCTGAAGGGGACCTGCATGACCCAGGGATTTAACCTGAGTTTCCTGCATTTCCTGCATTGCAGGAGGATTCTTTACCACTGAGCCACTGGGGAAGCCCACTCCTCGTTATAAGCTTGTATATAACCTGACTCCTCCATTACCTCCTCAGAACAATTCTCTCAGTTCTTTTGAGGTGCTGTCTCATGGGCTTGAAGTCCAAAAAATTCCCACCAAATAAAACATAAATCTCAACTTCTAGGCTATGCCAGGCTGGTTGAGTCCACTTCCCTAACTCCACTTCCCTGACTCCACAAAGTAATCTTTCACTCACCCCAATCTCTTTCTATTGTTGCTGCTGTTTAGTCACTAAGTCATGTATGACTCTTTGCAATCCCATGAACTGCAGCATGACAGGCATTCTTGTCCTTCACCATCTCCCAGAGTTTGCTCAAAGTCATGTCCATTGAGTCAGTGATGCCATCCAACCATCTTATCTTCTGTTGCCTCCTTCTCCTCTTGTCCTCAATCTTTCCCAGCACCAGGGTCTTTATCAACGAGTCAGATCTTTGTATCAGGGGGTCAAACTATTGGAGCTTCAGCTTCAGCATCAGTCCTTCCAGTGAATATTCAGAGTTGATTTCCTTTAGGATTGATGGATTTAATCTCCTTGCTGTCCAACGAACTCTCAAGAATCTTCTCCAGCACTAACAGTTCAGAAGCATCAATTCTTCAGTGCTCAGCCTTCTTTATGGTCCAACTCTCATATCTGTACATGACTACTGGAAAAACCACAGCTTTTACTATATGGACATTTGTTGGCAAAGTGATACCTCTGCTTTTTAATATGCTGTCTAGGTTTGTCAAAACTTGTCTTCCAAGGAGCAAGTGTCTTTTAATTTCGTGGCTGCAGTCACCATCAGCAGTGATTTTGGAGCCCAAGAAAATAAAGTCTGTCACTCTTTCCACTTTTTCCTCATCTATTTGCCATGAAGTGATGGGACTAGATGCCATGATTTTAGTGTTTTCAATGTTAAGTTTTAAACCAGATTTCTCACTCTCCTCTTTCACCTCATCAAGAGGCTCTTTAGTTCCTCTTCACCATTGCCGTTAGGGTGGTGTCATTTGCATATCTGAGGTTATTGATATTTCTCCCAGCAATCTTGATTTCAACTTGTGAGTCATCCAGCCTGGCATTTTGCATGATGTACTCTGCATATAAGTTAAATAAGCAGGGTGACAATACACAGCCTTGACGTACTCCTTTCCCTGTTTGGAATCAGTCTGTTGTTACATGACTTGTTCTAACTGTTGCTTCTTGACCTGAACACAGATTTCTCAGGAGACAGGTCAGGTGGTCTGATATTACCATCTCTTTAAGAATTTTCACAGTTTGTGGTGATCCACGCAGTCAAAGGCTTTGGCGTAGACAATAAAACAGAAATAGATGTTTTTACTGGAATTCTCCTGCTTTTTCAATCATCCAGTGGAGGTTGGCAATTTGATCTCTGGTTCCTCTGCCTTTCCTAAATCCAGCTTGAACATCTGGAAGTACATGGTTCATGTACTACTGAAGCCTAACTTTAAGGATTTTGAGCCTAATCTTGTTAGCAAGTGAAATAAGTGCAATTGTATGATAATTGAAAATTCATTGGCATTGTCTTTCTCTGGGATTGAAATGGAAAATGACCTTTTCCAGTCCTGTGGCCACTGGTGAGTTTTCCAAATTTACTGGCATTTTGAGTGAAGCATTTCAGATATTAACCTAGACTTCCCTTCCTTTGAGAATCTTTACCTGACTGTGAAAGACCCTGATAGATGTCTATGACACCCTCTTATACCATTATAGCTGATCTCACCACAATGTATTTCATTTCCAGGATATATGCTTATTCTCTTTTTTTCCTTTTTGAAATTCATTTTTTTTTTTTGCTTATTTACTTGCTCTCTCTAAAGAATATCATAATTTTCTATGCTTTCAACTATTTATGCAGATAGCTTCTAAAACTATACCTAAAACCTGCTAGAATTCTCCACATTAAAATATACAAAACTAAACTTGTCATCCTATCTTTTCAAAACCTAGTCCTTCTGACACCTCATTTTTAAAAGAGCCTCACTGTCCTCTTGGTTACAAAGGAAATCTTAAATTTACTTTTGTTCTCTCCTTTCTCTTACCACCCAGATTAAACATAAGTCCAGTAGGGAAGGAACATTTGTCACTCCAAAATATCTCTTTGGGATGAGGAGTATTTCAAGCTGAAAACAAGCAAGACCCAAAAGATTCAGAAGAAACTGTGACCTTCCCCCTAACTGCCTAAAAATTTTTTAGATAAAAGGCCTGTTTCCAGAATAGAACTACCACCAGAGATATCTGCAAAGAATATGGACTATCTGTGATGGGCGAAACTCAGCAGGACATAGAGATCAGAGTGGACTCTGTCCCATTGTCTCTGCATGGCTCTGCAAATATTTGTTTATCAAACATTTGCTTTTCCATATCATTGTGAATTGCCTTCCTCCCTTTTACAGTCCCAACCCACTACACCCAACATCCTCTTTCTTCCCTAGCTGAAGGTATTTAAAGTGAGGGCTTTGGTCATTTTGGTGAGTTAATCCATTTTCCTGGGACTCTCTCATGTATACATGTTATTAAACTTTTTCTTGATCATCTTCTGTTAATGTTTTATGTTATGGCTTACTATAAAGTTAAAAATTTAGCAACTAATTTTCTCTTTTAAGTTATACATTGAATTAAATAATGTACACATGCTTTTTTCTCTGCTAATTATGTCAATAATTTCTGTCCTGTTTAGCTAGTTATTCTTATATTGATTCACAGGTGATAGGATCAAGCAGTCAGCAGAAAAAGAATAAGAACATCTTGACCAGATTCAGACAACCACAATGGCCACGAATCACAGAAATATCAAAACAAGCTGTGCCAGCCCAGCAAGGTCTCAGTCACATTAGTCCTGCAAATCCCACTCTCAAAAGTCTCCTTATGATAGTTTTCAAGACATGAGTCTGCTACACTTCCCATTTTCTGGCAAATTAATAAAGTTCTCTTTCCTTTACCTTGTCCTTATTATTCTCATTAAGCATACAAAATGGAGCCCAAATTTTTGACTACAATGTCGGTTTAATTCTTAGAGCAGCCAGAAGGACCTAGAAGGGTAGAAAAACATTTTCTTCCTCTCCAGCACCCCACTAACCACCGTCTCCAGAATGCATTTCCATTATTCTGATTCACAGCTTCATTAGTTCCTACTGACACAGACACCTTCTAGCTGGCCCTTCAATTCAGGAGTCTATTCTACCCCAGTCAGCTGATACATTGGTGCAAAATTTTCTTAATACAGTTATTTGTCCATGCTATTCCTTTACTTGTTAAGTCTTAACTTCTAAGTCTGGCTTTCTGAAGTCCCCACAATCTAGCCCTAAACTATCATTCCAGCTCTATTTTCCACAATTACCTTCAGTTAATTAGATATTCCAGCCAAATTAATTCTGTCCTTGCTAGTGTTCTAGCCACGCGTTTCAGGAAACAAATTCATTCAGAAGGACAATGCAGATAGTGGAGTGCAGTTTATTACACCGGCAGACCCAAGGCAGAGTCTCCTCTTAGCCAAGGACTCAGACCAGTTTTTGTGAAAACCTTATATACTCTAAGTGTACATGTCCAAACCCACCTCCCCAAATTCCCTGAAACTAGTCTGAACAAAGGAAAAGAAAGATACAATCAAAGTTAACCCGTGATTCATGTGCTTTAAGCCTAGGTAGTTAACAGTGGACAGTTATCAATAGGCCTGTGGTCATTCCCCAACAAGCATAATAGAATTTATGATTCTATTCGTTTACACAGATAATTAGGATATTCTTTTAGGCGACAGAGAGTCTAAGTACAAGCCCTGGGGCTCTTCCTTCAGGGGGTCTGGTTTTCCAATTGGTATGTAGTTTCCATAGATACTGGGCATATAGCTCAAAGTCCACAGTCTGGCCCAAAATGGAGTCCTGCTTTCAAGATGGAGCCTTTTCTGTAGGTGTTCTCCTTCACCAGGAGTCCCTATAGTTCCTTGCTTTTATTAACTTTTCATTTCTGATGCATAGGAAGATGCCACCCACACAATCTATACCTAAAAATACCATATTTTTCCTGATCCCTTTTATTAAGTGATCTTTTTCTCACTTGAACCACGACCTATTTTTTTTCTTTTTTTTTCTTTTGTATTAGTCAGCTTCATCTTTACCTGTTTTACAGGTTTCTAGTCAATTTGAAATTCCTTAAAGAAGGAACAGGGCTTCCCAGGTTGGTGCTAGTGGCAAAAAAATCTGCCTGCAATCCAGGAGACATGAGAGACATGGTTTCAATCTCTGAGTCAGGAAGATCCCCTGGAGGAGGGCATGGCAACTCACTCCAGCATTCTTTTTGTGTGTGTGTGTGTGTGTGTGTTTTACCTTCTTAGCTCTTTTTTTTTTTTTTTTATAAATTTATTTATTTTAGTTGGGGACTAATTACTTTACAATATTGTAATAGTTTTTGCCATACATTGACATGAATTAGCCATGAGTTTACATGTGTTCCCCTTCCTGGACCCCCCACCCACCTCCCTCCCCATCCCATCCCTCTGGGTCATCCCGTTGCCCCTGCCCTGAGCCCTTGTCTCATGCATCGAACATGGAATGGTGTTCTGTTTCACATATGATAATATACATGTTTCAATGCTATTCTCCCAGAACGTCCCACCCTCACCTTCTCCCTCAGAGTCCATAAAATTGTTCTATGCATCTGTGTCTCTTATTCTGTCTCGCATATAGGGTTATCGTTACCATCTTTCAAATTCCATATATATGCATTAGTATACTGTATTGTTGTTTTTCTTTCTGGCTTACTTCACTCTGTATAATGGGCTCCTGTTTCATCCATCTCAGTAGAACCGATTCAAATGTATTTTTTTAAATGGCTGAGTAATATTCCATTGTGTATATGTACCACAGCTTCCTTATCCATTCGTCTGCTGATGGACATCTAGGTTGCTTCCATGTCCTGGCTATTGTAAACAGTGCTGCGATGAACATTGGGGTACACGCGTCTCTTTCAATTCTGGTTTCCTCGGTGTATATGTCCAGCAGTGAGATTGCTGGGTCATATGGCAGTTCTATTCCCAGTTTTTTAAGGAATTCCACACTGTTCTCCATAGTGGCTGTACTAGTTTGCATTCCCACCAACAGTGTAAGAGGGTTCCCTTTTCTCCACACCCTCTCCAGCATTTATTGCTTGTAGACTTTTGGATAGCAGCCATTCTGACTGGTGTGAAATGATACCTCATTGTGGTTTTGATTTGCATTTCTCTAATAATGAGTGATGTTGAGCATCTTTTCATGTGTTTGTTAGCCATCTGTATGTCTTCTTTGGAGAAATGTCTGTTTAGTTCTTTGGCCCATTTTTTGATTGGGTCGTTTATTTTTCTGGAATTCAGCTGCAGAAGTTGCTTGTATATTTTTGAGATTAATTGTTTGTCTGTTGCTTCGCTTGCTATTATTTTCTCCCATTCTGAAGGCTGTCTTTTCACCTTGCTTATAGTTTCCTTTGTTGTGCAAAAGCTTTTAATTTTAATTAGGTCCCATTTGTTTATTTTTGCTTTTATTTCCAATATTCTGGGAGGTGGGTCATGGAGGATCCTGCTGTGATTTATGTCGGAGTCACTCCAGCATTCTTGACTGAAGAATCCCATGGACAGAGGAGTGTGGCAGGCCACAGTCCATTGGGTTGTAGAGTCAGACACGACTGAGTGACTTAGCATGCAAAGAAGGAACATGTTTTGATTTTCTTAGTGTTACCTTCAACAGACAACCCTAGAAAAAAGCAGTAAAAAATAGGAATAGAAGAAAACTCCCCAGATGATATCACTACAAATGCCCCATACCAAATTAGAATCAAATTTGGAGAGTCTGGTTATGTTTTAGGTAGAAATAATTCAGTTTAGGATAGGCTTCTTAAATTTGTGAAAGTTTCTCAGTAATGTCCAACTCTTTGTGACCCCATGGACTATACATTCCATGGAATTCTCCAGGCCAGAATACTGGAGTGGGTAGCCGTTCCCTTCTCCAGGGCATCTTCCCAACCCAGGGATCAAAACCTGGTCTCCCACACTGCAGGTGGATTTTTTATCATCTGAGCCACCAGGGAAGCCTATGAGCAGTTTGAAATATGACAGAGAAAGCTAGTCTGTAAATAATAGAAAAATATTTGTGTATGTCAATTATTTAATTACCCAGTATGCTTTAAGTGTCTACTGATATCCTCAAATTATTTTAGATGCAGAAAGAAGTTCTAAAAAGGGGGAAATACTTGAGCAAGTATGTTCAGAACCTCATCTTAAGTGACTGTACCATGAAGTTTCCTCCAAGAATGAAAAAGATCAGCAAAACCATCTTCCCATGTTTATAAAACTGCCTTTTAATTCAGAAGCCTCCTGGAATTGAAAGGTAGTAATACAAAAGCACTGAGAAACTGAACCCAAGTCATCTTGGAATACTTTTTATTTTTAGTAGTTTCTCTGTCTTAGGGATATAAAAATGCAAACTACATCTTAGTAGCAGGAAAGAGACTTTAGACTTGCAAATAAAAAATGAGCAGTTAGAAAATAAGAAGAGGAAAATGCAAATAAAACAGCAAATGAAATTATAACACTTTTAAATGTCACTTATATAAAGAATCATGGTTTGAAATAATAACAGATGCAAGTGATTTTGATAATCTAAAAAGTAAGATAGATAATTGGAAAGAAAACCAAAATAACAAATAATACCTGGACAAAATAATTATTGTAACTGTTTAAAGTTTTAATAAAATCACTTTAGCTGATCAGAAAAGTATTCAGGATATAGAGTTGTATTCTTTCAAAAAATAAATATAAATCTCAAACATTTTGGATATTTTTTTCTTGGAAATGTAATATAACAATCTCTGAATGGTTTAAGTATTTGAAACGGAAATAAAATTTTATGAACCTATACACGAGCTCTCCTTTAAAAGTACAAATTTTTAAAAAATAATAATTAGGGAGAAATATCAATAACCTCAGATATGCAGATGACACCACCCTTATAGAAGAAAGCAAAGAAGAACTAAAGAGCCTCTTGATGAAAGTGAAAGAGCAGAGTGAAAAGGTTGGCTTAAAGCTCAACATTCAGAAAACTAAGATCATGGCATCCAGTCCCATCACTTCATGGCAGATAGATGGGCAAACAGTGGAAAAAGTGGCTGACTTTATTTTTTGGGACTCCAAAATCACTGCAGATGGTGATTGCAGCCATGAAATCAAAAGACGCTTACTCCTTGGAAGGAAAATTATAATCAACCTAGACAGCATATTAAAAAGCAGAGACATTACTTTGCCAACAAAGGTCTGTATAGTCAAGGCTATGGTTTTTCCAGTGGTCATGTATGGATGGGAGAGTTGGACTATAAAGAAAGCTGAGCACCGAAGAATTGATGCTTTTGAACCGTGGTATTGGAGAAGACTCTTGAGAGTCCCTTAGAGTGCAAGGAGATCCAACCAGTCCATCCTAAAGATCAGTCTTGAGTGTTCATTGGAAGGACTGATGTTGAAGTTGAAACTCCAATACTTTGGCCACCTGATGTGAAGAGCTGATTCATTGGAAAAGACCTTGATGCTGGGAAAGATTGAGGGCAGGAGGAGAAGGGGACGACAGAGAATGAGATGACTGGATGGCATCATTGACTCGATGGACATGGGTTTGGGTGGACTCTGGGAGTTGGTGATGGACAGGAAGGCCCAGCGTGCTGCGGTTCATGGGGTCGCAAAGAGTCGGACACAACTGAGTGACTGAACTGAACTGAACTGAAGATACACATAGTGAAACTGAATTTTAGTGTTAAAGTGGGAGTCATATAAATATACAAACAGAAGTAACAGTTCATCAAATAAGGGAAATTAATTTAATTTTGTAACTTCATATGCAAAAGAACAAGAAAGCAGTATCTCCAGAATTTGGAGGAAGAAATAGATTTCAGAAATAGAGAGAACAACCAACCAAATTGTTATTAACATGTCAAGGCAACAGAAAAGTATTCAAAATATGCAAAGGCTTGTCAACTATATGTCCTGTGTACTCTTCGTGAAAAATCTACTTGACTAGATAATCTATCAAGCAAAAGATTGAAACTGTGGGAAGAAAATCCTGTTGGTAAATATCAATTAAAAAACATAATTACTGCTGTTTAAAAATTTAAATCATGGTTACAAAACTTTTTTATGATTTTAACTCAACAGCAAAGCCATATAATGAAATAATTGATCATTATTAATAATTCAGTTATAATATACCAAGGAAAATGTCCCAGACTAGTCACCATAACTGAAAGATAGAAAGAGGGTGGTAAAATTTTACAATTTTTTTCACCATTTTTAGGTGACATAAATTACGTAGGCTCTAAATATATTTTTAAAACTTTAGAAAATTAATCAAAAAAATATAATTATAATCATTAATTTTAATACTTCTTTAGTTCTTATCATGATATATTGAGAAATCTTACCATGCTAGATTGAGATTCAAGAAGGATGCAATATTTCTAATTATAATATTTAATATAATTAATAGAGTTGCTATAAAAATTTATAGACTGTAGAGGCTCTACCATTTTATAAGTTCCTGTGAACTCACAAAGAAAATCTCAATAAATTCTGGAAAATAAAAAAGCATAATCTCTGAATACAATTTTGTGAAACCAGATATACCTAACAAAAGTAAAAAATAAAACAATGACTTTAATTTACCAACTTTCAAGTCAAGAAGAAAGTTTAAAAAAACTGAAATTATAGAATGTTTGAAAATAGGGTTGAGGAAAGGAAAGAAGGAAAGAAGATAAACCAAAGGAAAGAAGATAAAAATAATTTAGCATTCAGTATAGGATGCTGAACTAATATGTCCTAGGAAAGTGAAAGCAATAAACTAATAAGATAAAAGCACTGATTAACAAATTAGAGAAACAGTAGAATTGATATCACTAGGAGATCTAAGCAGTAGTAACAATACCTTTTTAAATAGGCAACTTTCCACTTGGCTTGGTCAAGGGGGTAGATGGGAAAAAGTTAAAGCACAAGTAAATAAATTAAAGTGTGAGAACAAGGAATAATCCACCAGGACAGAAATGATAAAGCTACAAGAAAACAGTGTTCAAAATTCTATGCTAGTAAATATGAAATGTTCCTTGAATGGATGATTTTTTCAAGACATATGTTCCCCAAATTAACTCCTAAAGGGAAAGAAAATATAAACACCCAATAATCTTAAAGGAAATTAGACAGTTGTCAAAGAACTACTACCTTCATCTTCATCAACTATTTTTAAAAACAAGCACTTTGCATGTCTATAGTGTTCTGGCAGCAATATTTATTATCCGTAAGATTGAAAAATTACATCCAGTCATCTCATTACTCTGGAATGTATTTTGTCTGGTTTAGATATTTTAATTGGCTTTAAATATTTATTTTTTTCATTAACATCCTCTTTCTATATGGAATTCAATGTCTGGTTTTAAATTGTTTCTATCAATTATAAAATCCACAATCACCTTGCTAGAGAGAATCTTGTAATTCAATTCCTTCCATCTCCAAGTTAGGAAATACATTCAGTTTTCTTTATCATGGTCATCCAGGAAGCTAGTGGTAGAACAAGCACTAGAAAGAAACGGTTACCTCCCCAGAATAGAAAAGCTAAGAAGAAAACGTTCCTTTGCTAGGTGTTGGATGGAGGCAAAATTGCTATTATATGTATTTCCCAGACTTTATTCCTATAAGTACTTTAGCCTTAGTTAACAGTGCTTTAAGGATCTTATCACTTCCATATATACTTTGTTTATATCAGAATAAGGAAGCAAATTTGTTAAACTGTCTTGAAAACTTCTTGAGTTAATAAAAATGTATTCTGAGGAGACCGCAGTCAAAACTAGAGCCTAGGGTAACAGATGTCTCACAAATTGCAACGCTTTTGCAGATGTATAAGATTTTTAAAGTGGTCCCCAAAGATTACTAAGGACCTCACTCTTATGAGAAAAAATGGAATCATCAGTGCATAGCCTGGGTGAGAAATAATGTCACATCCTGACATTACCAACCCCATTAAAGCTGTTGAGAAAAAGCAAGCTGGGAGGTAACAGCTGTATTTCTAAATGATGAAAATGTTAAAGGTACTGCAGAGGTCTGTGGCGGTTATTCACTTTCATCACAGAAGTACACTGATCAAGTAGGTTCATTTAATTGCAATTCTAAAAAAATAGGTCCTTTAAGATTTAAAGCACCACGTGAATGAGGACTTATGCTGCTTCTCTTTTCTCTTCCGAAAAGTCTACATTTTAAGGCTGAGTTCAAAGTCTTATGAAGGTCAGCCTTTGGTTACATAAGTAAATCAGTATGCATTAATCCACAGATTTGAAAGAACTTTAACAGTGATTTGTATATTCCATGGGGAATTTTTGTTTTCTCTGTTTGTTTTGTTATATTCTTTTGCCCATTATGGTCCCTGCAACATATTGTATGCTTAATAAACATTCATTAAATTCTCTGATGGCTCAGTGTCACATCTTGTGTTCTAATAACCACAAATTGCCTTATTGTTCTTTACATATACTAGAGATTTCTTCTCTTTTGTTCATGTTTTACCTTTGCTTAGTAGGTCCCTATCCCTAAATTGCCTTTAAAGATTCCGTAAATAAGTATGCCATTTTGCTGTGTGTGCTGTGCTAAGTCACTTCAGTCGTGTCTGACTCTTTGTAACCCCATTGGCTGTAGCCAACCAGGCATTATTAATCTCTACTTTCTGGCTGTGTTTTTTGCCCAATTCAGCATTCTCTGGTGCCCTAGGAACCTGTATTGTAGAACTTTCTATATTACACCTTGATGGTCTGTTTAAAACCTATTTTACCTCTAAAACGGTGAGCTTCTACAAGGCGAGGACAAATTCTCAGTCATTTTGAGATTCCCAACACCTTACACAATAAATGGAAATTAAAAACTCCCTTTATCTATTGACTGACTTTGTAGATGTTAAGGAAGAAAAAATATCTTATGACTCTAGGGGAGCATTCTCTAGGGACACTGTAGGGAGAGAATACATGTTTTATCCACCCTCTTTCACACAAAAGATCTGGCCTAAGAACATTTTTATACTTAATTAAAAAAAAATCAAACCTAAAAGAAAATTATTCCATCTCCTCATCTCAACGAAAAGGGGAAAACTTAGTTGTATACTGGGAGAAAGGACTAAAAGCAACATGGTGGAGAAAAATAAAAAGGGTGAAGTAGTTCTGTGAATCTTACATAGAGAGGGCATGTATTCTGGACCAGAGGGAATATCTGGTAGGAATAACCTGGGGATCTGCTCTTGACATTTCAATTCCCTCTCTGCTTTCTCAAGGCTATTTGTTAGCTTGAACACGTGGTTGTATACAGTAAGCTTACTACTTAGTAGAATCTACTTTTGTAAGATCTCTGTGTTAATTAGCTCAGCTCCAGGACATTTCTGGTGGTCTACCAAATGCTCTTTCTCTTCTTTTTTATTAACAGAGCCATAACTTTGTACACACTCTTGTAGAGTGTTGGGTGTATAATGCAGGTCTAAAACTAGCAATCCAAATCCAACAATACATTAGAACAATCATACATCATGATTCAGTTCAGTTCATGATTCAGTTCAGTTCAGTTGCTCAGTCGTGTCCGACTCTTCGCGACCCCATGAATCGCAGCACGCCAGCCTGAACTGAACTGTCCAAGAGCTATAACATGGACTGTCCGAGAGTGGTGACGTGCCGAGGGCTTTAACGTCTGTCACTTCAAATCTTTGTTGTGATGAGACAGAACAGAGGAGATCACACTCCCCTGACACATTTAATAAATTTTTTGGAGTCATATATATTGAAATATAATTTGTACACAGTAGAATTTATTTTTGGGGTGTATTTTTGTTCAGTGAATATTTTTATTTCACATATGCATTTTCCATCTCAAGAAATTCCAATTGGTCTTATTTTTCTATTTTTTTCTCACTTTGTTTATGTTTCTCTTTACATTTTAAACATTTTAATCACCATTTTAAAAAATCCTTTTTTGTTTGTCTGTAATATTTGTTTACTTGTCTAGTTGTTGAGTGCAGATTTTGTATCCATTCTTTAAAAGATCTTTGTTATGCAGTAGTTAATTTCTTGAAAAACCACTTGATTCTTCTGGGCTTTTCTTTTCTTTTAAAGATTTATTAGAATGCATCCAGAATTATCTTCACATTTGGGGTAGGTTAGCCTTATTCCTAAGGTATAGCTTTTATAGAGGCCCTCTTGCATGCCTCGGGTGTTCAGTGAGGTTTCTCTCATTGGCTGAATAAAATTTGGATACCTTTCAGTCTTGTGTAAGCTCTAAGGTTTTGAAAAGGGAATTCATAGGACCTGGACTCCATCTTAGGCCTGTTTATGCTGATCATGCTTGGCCACCTCTCTAATGGACTCTAAACTCTGTGCTTAGTGCCTATGGAAATGACAATAAAAGGATAAAACCCCCGCCGGACAGGGGAACCTTGAAGATCATATCCAGGTTACTCATTGCCTAAGAGAAAACATACACTAATCACCCCTGTCTCTGGACAGGCCATAAATTTTTCTGTACCTATTGGAGTGTAACTTCGGGCTTATTGATTATTGGCCAATTGTTTAACTGTTTGAACACCTAACACATAAATGATGAGATTATTGTGATTGTATTTACCCTTCCTTTGTTTATGTATGTCTCAAGGAATTTGGGGTGGTGAGTTCGGACACGTACACATGGGGTATAAAAGATTTTCACAAATGCTGGTCGGGGTCCTTGGCTAAGAGAAGACTCTGCCTTGGGCCCACCGGCATAATAAACTGCACTCCACTACCTGCATTGTCCTTCTGAGTGAGTTTGTTTCCCAAAACACGTGGCTACAACAGTTAGGTTTTTTTTTTTTCCTTAGTAGTCATTCTTTACTTTGCCTCATATATTTCACTCCCAACTTGTGTGCAGCTTTGTAATCAGTCAAAGATTCAAGTGTATCTGTGCGGATTTGCGGAATTTTCTTTTGCATTTTTTTTTCCTCTCAGGTATCTGTTCTCCAAGTTCTAGTATTTATCTCTCAGAACTTTGCTATCTGTCTCTCCTATCCAATGACACATCCATGGGCTGTTTGTGTTCTTCCTTTATATGCAGGATCCCAGAATGTGTCTCCAGTCAAAAAGTTGAGGCAGTTGTAGAGCTTGCCTTATTTGTTCCTTTCTCTCTGAATTATAATCCCATCCTGTCTGTTGTTCTATAGGAGAATATTCATGAATTGTGAAAGCAATTGTTTAATATATTTAGTCCACTATACTTGTGTTTACAATGAGTAGTCTAATAAAGTAATAGTTAACCCGATTATGGCAAAAGACCATGACTAATCATACATCAAGCTATCAATAAATCATTCAAAAGCCATAGCACCTATTATGAACTTCTGTTTGTTTGTTTTGAGAATCAGATTTAGAGTCTAAGTAATTTTGTTCATAAACCTCTCCTAAAAGAAAGATATTAAAATTAAGATAATCAAAATAATTACTGCATTATTTATGTGAAGCAAGATAACCTTTACACTCATTAATTTCATGATATCTGGGTTTCCTACCTAAATGGAGACGTAAAATATTTGGCAGGATTCGAAGACAAGCTATGCAAATTCATGAGATTAAAGGACCTACTTGGCACATATGAAAATAGGTCAGGAGAAATGAGCTTAACAGGTGAATGAGCAACTTAAGAAAGATAACAGTAACCACCAAAATCAGAAAGGATCATATATAGAGGCTATAACCACTTGTTCTTGCCCTCTACTAAGGATATAAATATATTTAAAGACTAGAGAGGAGATTTACATAACATGCAAAGCTCAGTGCCCTCCAAAGGCTTCCTAAATACTTTCAAATTGTCTGGGATGTTGTGAAATCTTCTTCCTGCTTTAGAGATGAACAAACAGCAGGGCACCTTCTTTGCAAGTTGATTTAGATGTAAGATTAGCAGTAAATTGAACTGCTGCTGCTACTGCTGCTAAGTCGCTTCAGTCGTGTCGGACTCTGTGCGACCCCATAGACGGCAGCCCACCAGGCTCTGCCGTCCCTAGGATTCTCCAGGCAAGAATACTGGAGTGGGTTGCCATTTCCTTCTCCAGTGCATGAAAGGGAAAAGTGAAAGTGAAGTCGCTCAGTCATGTCCGACTCTTAGCGACCCCATGGACTGTAGCCTACCAGGCTCCTCTGTCCATGGGATTTTCCAGGCAAGAGTACTGGAGTGGGGTGCCATTGCCTTCTCCGAAAACTACCCAGCTTCATTTTAGGCCTCTGATTCTAATAGTATTTAGGAGATTTTTTTTTTTTCCTGCTTCCTGACTATTGCTTTTCTAGATTCTATGGAATTTCTCCTCTTATTTATTTTTTTTTTTCTGTAGGAAGATGCTTTTTTGACACTCTCTTTTCAGCTGCCTAGGGTCTTTGTTAAGATAGCAAACGAAGTACTCTTCGTCTCACTGACTTTTTTTTTTTTAAACAAGATTTATTTTTTACAAAAATAAATACCAGTACCTATATGTGTGCTTGTCAACTTTAAAAAGTAGTCAAAATCTAAAATTTGAGAGTTATGTTTTATTTGGTGGGATTTTTTAGGACTTTAAGCCCAGGATACAGCATCTCAAACAATCCTGAAGGAACTGCTCTGAGGAGTCAGGGGGAGGCGTGCTAAGTCGTTTCAGTCGTGTCCGACTCTTTGTGATTCCAGGGGGAGGAGTCATGTTATACAGAAGTTTGCAGAAGGAGCAGATAGTCTGAATATCAAGATTAAAACCAGACATCTCAAGTTAAGAAATTTAGTGCTTTTCTATGTGTGGAAATATACAAGAGCCTGGGCTTACTGAAGTCATTCCTTTCATATGCATCTCAGCTATCTGGGGCAAGCATCCTGCTATTGATTTTTCACATTCTTAGTTCATCACTCACCATAGGAGGTGGTAGCAGCTTGATGGCTGCTAGATAGCAGGCATTGTTCTTCCTGGGCTCAGAAATTCACATTTGAAAGGCCAGAATCCCTGATGGCTGTGACATCCTTGTTTATTGATATGGCAGGAAGTACTCCATTTCACACACAGAATCATTTTTATTTTTATTCTTTTTTCTGACTGTGCCATGTAGCATGCAGGATCTTAGTTCCCAGATCAGGGCTCAAACCCATGCCCTTTGCATTGGGAGGGCAGAGGCTTAACCACCAGACCACCACAGAAGTCCTCAAAATCGTTATTCATGGGGTTTATTGTAACAGGATCCAGAAAATAGCTGCCTCTATATTTTAATTCTCAGACAAAAATTTCACTTAAAAGGAAAATGATGAATTTATGTCAATTTTTTAAAATATTGAAATGAAAAAATCCCAACTACTGCAGAGCTGTCATTTCTTTAACTGTTTTAACAAGACATCTGCCTGTGGAAGCCAATCACATTAGAAGAGAAGCTGTCTTTCAGCATTCCTTTTGAAATTGTTTACCTCTTTAGATTTTTTTTCTAAGATGTAACTTGAAAATATCATTGGTGCATGATGTATTTTTGTTCACAGAAATAGAACTCAGTAGTTGTTTTTCAGCCAGAGGGAATGGTAATGTTCTTGACAATTGTTCTAAGAGAAGGATCAAGTTTATATCCTTAGAGGATATCTAAAGCAATATTGGATTTACCAAGAAAGGGATTTTAGCCAGGACAAAATGATAGAGCCCTTGACTTATTATTGTCTTTTCTCCAGTTAGTGTTTGCTCCATATTGTTATATGATTTATGTACATGCTTATTTGGTGCTCTCTTGCATTATATAATATGAATAGATTGTGAAACTCCATGTCCCCTCAAATACTCTCTAATTAATTGCTATAGCAACATAACCCCCCTATTTAATTCAAATAGTCCAGTGATTTTTTAAAAATTTGGAAGTGGTTTAGATAACAGGTGGAATGGATTAGTTAATATTTACCAAGCAAGTTATCTGTAAAAACTGAGCCTAAAATGCTCATCTATGCTTTTAAGGCAGCATTATTTTAGGAGAAGTCCTGACATAATAAATACCTCCTATTGTGCTTCTTATGTGCCCTGGGGTGTTAGGAAGAAGTGTGATAGAACCTGGGACCCAGGCAGGACTAGTAGAAGAAGGTGTAGAGAAGGTGAGAGGACCATAAAATGACATTGATTGTCTGGACTAATTTGATGAATCTAATATCTGGCTGACAGCATTAACACTTTCCAATTTTACCACTCTGTGCTTCTCTTTCTTGTATGACTAATCTCTATTTGTGCTTATTTACCTTGTATTGTATGGACTTCTGTAAAGAAGAATATTCCCAGACAGAAGGCAGAGTGTAAATTATTATTATTTCAAGAACACAGAGTATACCTAGTAGAATCTCTTCTTCCAGTACTGCTGAAAAAATGCCAAATAACCACTGGCCATGGCACTTAACAAGTATGTGATAGGAGGATATGGAAGTATATGTCAGCATTTGGTGCGTTGGTACACATGAAGGACTAGGGTATTGAAAGCAAACTCAACTAGTTTTGGTTGAAGCAGTCTTTCATGTTATTGTTAGCTAGCAATCATAAGTGAAGCCCTCAGGATCAAAACCGAGACAAGACATATTTAGGATAACTATTCTGATGGCAGCTCAAATAACACTTAATCTGAATGCCTGTTGTAGAATTTATGGCATGCTGTCCTGTTATTACAGTTATTTAAAAGCTAGACTGTGAGCTGATAGAAGGCAGCAATGGTGTACTAATTACTGCATTCTTGCAACACTCTAGTAATTGCTTTATTACTAGAGGAAGCTCAATCAATGTTTTCTGAATTGAATTGAATATATTATGCTATTTTCTGACTCTTAGCTCCAAATAACTTACATAAAATAAATGATAATGGTGTTTGGTGCATCTATTACAAAAGAATCTAAATTTAACCACAGGGAATGTACAGAATAAAGAGACTGGTTGAGTCTTTCTTAAAGATACAGCAAGTGAGACTAAGAGAAGTTTCTCTTCAAAAGGCAAAACAAAACAAGAACTCTCTTCTTTCTCCCTTGTGAATGTAAAAATGTGTGTAATTCTCTGGTGAATGGAGAAAAATTTGGTGTCATCATTTCCCATTATTCCTTTTAATATAAAACAAGTCAATGAGTAAACTTTATATATTACATTCTGAAACTTTAAAAACGATTTTAAGAAAGCTTTAATTTTTAAGAAAGTCTCTCTTTCCCCAACATGCTTCCTAATTTATCTCATTAACTTTTCAAAATGGAGACAGAGAATTATGCCAGTCACCTCAAAATCAAAACATATTTTGGATTTTTAATAGTCTTTTGGAGAGCAAAGAAATAAAATAATTAAAATAATTGTGAACATTTACCTTTGGAGTGAAAATAAAATATTTCATGAACAACACAGTATATCCTACACAATTATGTTTCAAGTCTTCAAGCAATTCTCTAATACATGGAGATGAAAGCATGTATTACAAACATAATTATGTTCAAACATAATTTTGACAAAATAGCCTTTATTTCTCTTTACATTGAATAGCTGGAAATATACCAAATAAAAATTTGCTCATTTCTGATAGAGGAGAATTAAGTGTTAATTTACTTGCTTCAATCTATTCATCTCTGAATTCTTTTTTAGGGTCATCAACAATAACTATTCTGCTTTTTTAGGTTCTCCTCCATCAAAAGAGCTCATATTATTTTTTCCCTCTTTCTCCTAATAAAATTGTTGTAGCCATGCTTTCTGGGAAACAAACTCACTCAGAAGGACAATGCAGATAGTGCAGTGCAGTTTATTACACCAGTGGGCCCAAGGCAGAGCCTCCTCTTAGCCAAGGACCTTGACCAGTTTTTGTGAAAACCTTATATACCCTAAGTGTATGTGCCCAAACCCACCTCCCCAAATTCTCTGAAACTAGTCTGAACAAAGGAAAAGAAAGATACAATCAAAGTTAACCTGTGACTCGTACGCCTTAAGCCTAGGTAGTTAACAGTGGACAATTATCAATAGGCCTGTGGTCATACCCCAATAAGCATAATAGAATTTATGATTCTATTCAGTTACACAGATAATTAGGAAATTCTTTTAGGCTGCGTAGAGTCTAGGTACGAGCCCTGGAGCTCTTCCATCGGGGGATCTGGTTTTCCAGTTGGTGTGTTGTTTCCATAGATACTGGGCATATAGCTCAAAGTCCATGGTCCAGCCCAAGATGGAGTCCTGCTTTCAAGATGGAGCCTGTTCTGTCTGTTTCCTCCTTCAAAATTAGATCACATCATAAGGTATACAGAAGTAGAAATGTAATGTATGCATGAATTTATATGTTATAAATCAATGTTATCTCAATAAAAACAAATTAAAGCAAAAAATAAATTAAATAAATATATTTGCTTATAAACAAATGTAAGAAGTGTATTGCAGAAAACTCTGCACTTTTTAGCTCTGTGGTCTTAGGTAAATTATTTGACTTCTTTTAGCTTCAGTTTCATCAACTGTAACATGAAGCTAATGCTTATTTTGTAGTGTAGTTATATGGATTAAATAATATAATATTAGAAATACTTATCTTAGCGACTAGGAACATAATGATGTTTAATAAATGTTATGGTCCTTCAAATTTTACACTTTACTTATTTAAACTTCTTTATTATTTTTCTAACATAATTTGGCTTAACCAGATGAAAAACATAATAGCAAATTCAATGTGGCCTACTTTCCTCTCTTAGAAGCATATCTTCAGAATTGAGAGGAATAATTTACAGCAACCATTCAATGACATTTCAAGGCACAGCATATTCAACCAAGAGAAACAAAGCTCAGGTAAAAATCTATCTGAGCAGAGCAGAGAAAATGGAAGTCAGTTTGCAAAATTTGCTCTTGGCTACTTTTCACTTACTGTTCCTCAGCTTCCTTTTCCCCATATCTCTGTTTTATTTTCCTGAATTCTTACATTATGAAAGAATGTTTCTTCAGTATGAGGGTTTTCATGAAAACTACAGAAAAGAATTGAAGTTACTATGACATAAGAAGAAAGATGGAACTTATCTTTCTAAGATTGTTGGATACATTCAATATCAAATCAACTCTTCAATATTAGGGCTAATATTAGAGAAGAGGTGGCATGGATAAAGAAATACTCAGGTATTCTATCTTCATAATTGAGAATTTTCATCACCTTCTTTACCAAAGATTTCCCCAAGGATTTGTGACAAAGTCTCTCCTTTTCCCTGGATTTCTTTTCCAGTAGATGTTGTTGCTGTTCTCATCAAGGTCACCAGTGTTCTAATCGTCTGACTCTACACACATGTTTACCCCCTGGCAGCAGAGTTAAAATTCTCTCTCACTGCCATAGTACTTGGTATATATCTGATATGGATTTGCTTCTTTGTTGGACCATTGTTTATTTATACCTCTCACTAAATTATGAACTCCTTGAGTATAAGAGTTATTATATTTTATCCATCTTTGTAATCCTAGTGTAATTCCTGGAACATAGTGGGCACTTCCTAAATGAGTAGTAAGTGGTAGGTGTTAAGTGTTGTGTCTGCTTCTTATTCATAACCCATTTTCTAGGTATGACTAAATTGCCTCAGGAAAGCAGAGATGGCCTGTTGTAAGCAGGATTTTTTTAAGATGGATGTTGAAGTATATAGAACTGAAGCCAAGGAGGAACAGAAACAGTCCATAATCAGTTTGAATCAACTGAATCTTATGTTACATTAAAATTATGCTCAACTACATATTCTTTATCCATTCCTCTGCTGATGGACAGTTAGGTTGCTTCCACATCTTGGCTATTGTAAATAATGCTGTAATGAACATTGGAAGTCATGTGTCTTTTGGAATTATGGTTTCATCTGGGTATATGCCCAGAAGTGAGATTGCTGGATCATATGGTAGCTCTGTTTTAGTTTTTTAAAGAACCTCCATACTATTCTCCATAGTGGCTGTGCCAATTTACATTCCAACCAACAGTGTAGGAGGTTCCTTTTCTCCACACCCTCTCCACTATTTATTGTTTATAGTTGTTTTTTTTTTTTTGATGAAAGCCATTCTGATCAGTGTGAGGTGATACCATATTGTAGCTTTGGTTTGCAATCCTCTAAAAATCACTGATATTGGACATCTTTTCATGCGCTTTTTGGTCATCTGTACGTCTTGCTTGGAGAAATGTCTGTTTAGACCTTCTGCCTATTTTTGATTGGGTTGTTTGGCTTTTGTGTTTGGGTTTTTCTTGGTTTGTTTGTTTGTTTGTTTTGTTTTGTTTTTAAACTGCATGAGCTGTTTTTTATTCAGCCATAAAAAAAGAATAAAATAGTGCTGTCTGCAGCAACATGGGTGGACCTAGAAATTGTCATACTGAGTGAAGTAAGTCAGAAAGACAAGGACAATTATTGTATGTTATCTCACATGCTGTGCTGTGCTTAGCTGCTCAGTCATGTCTGACTCTTTGCAACCCCATGGACTGTATCCCATCATGCTCCTCTGTCCATGGGATTCTCCAGGCAAGAATAATTGAGTGGATTACCATTTTCTTCTCCAAGGGATCTTCCCAACCCAGGGATCAAACCCAGGTCTCCCTCATTGCAGGTGGATTCTTTACTGTCTGAGACACCAGGAAAGCCCTTACATGTTGACTCTTAAAAAGTGGTACAAATGGTTTTATTTACAAAACAGAAATAAAGTTACAGATGTAGAAAACAATCTTATGGTTATCAGGGGAGAAAGGGGTGGAGGGATAAATTGGGAGGTTGGGATTGACATACATGCATGTGTGCTAAGTAGCTTCGGAGAAGGCAATGGCACCCCACTCCAGTACTCTCGCCTGGAAAATCCCATAGATGGAGGAGCCTGGTAGGCTACAGTCCATGGGGTCGCTAAGAGTCGGACACGACTGAGCGACTTCGCTTTCACTTTTCACTTTTCATGCATTGGAGAAGGAAATGGCAACCCACTCCAGTGTTCTTGCCTGGGGAATCCCAGGGACTGCGGAGCCTGGTGGGCTGACTTCTATGGGGTCGCACAGAGTTGGATACGACTGAAGCGACTTAGCAGCAGCAGCAGCAGCTAAGTTGCTTCAGTTGTGTCCGACTCTTTGAGATCCTATGGACTGTAGCTCACCAGGCTCCTCTGTCCATGGGATGCTCCAGGCAAGAATACTGGAGTGGGTTGACATGCCCTTCTCCAAGGGATCTCCCAATCCAGGTATCGAACCTGTGTCTCCTGAATTGGCAGGCAGGTTCTTTACCACTAGAGTCACCTAGGAAGCTCCAGGATTGACACATACATGCTACTATATATAAAATAGGTAACTAATAAGGAACTGGTTCACTTTGCTGTACAGTAGATAGTAATACATTTTAAATCAACTATACTCTAATCATTTTTTAAATTATGCTTAGCCAAGAAATCACAAATGCTTCCTCCCATGTCTCTCACTCCCTCTCTTTGTATTGATTTATGAGTGTAGCTTACAGACAGCTGTTGCTAGGGGACAGATTTTTTTTTTTCAGGTTTCCATTGAAGATATACTCACACACACACACACAAAAAACATGAACAAGGTGTTGGTTGTTTGCAAGAACCAACAAAAAAAGTCACACGAAACCCTGTTCCTTTATCAAAAACATGGAATATCATCAAAAATAGGAAGACTGGTTTAATCATGTATTCAATTCATTCAAGGGATGAGTGGAGTGAAACTGGCCTGAATTTAATACACAGGACAGTGTGAGGAGCATCTTTGAAATTTCTGTGATTGTTTCAAAATTACCAATTCATACAAATAAACAGTTATGGGAGTCCATTCTGAACAGGAAGGGAGCAGTTAGTGATTAATTAGGAAGACCAACCCTAATGTAGTTTACAGCCTGGTGACAGAAAATGACATCATTTTTGTAGGTCAACATCAAACAAATAATGGCAATTTCATCTGGTTCAATCCAATGCTACTAATACAATATGGAATGCAGAGTGATAGAGATATCTGAGATACCAAATAGAAAATAGCTTGGAAGAGGTGAATAACTGAGGAAGATAATGTGGAGTTGTCTGATCTGAGGCTTGGACAATGTGTATAAATAAATTTTTTTTTTTTAAAATGGATGAAGGAAACACCAGTATTCCCGACAGATGAAGAAGAATGAGCAGAGACACTGAGGTGAGAGACAACAAAGTACATGTTGAACACAGCACTCTGTTTAATGTATTGAAGCAGAGGGTGGCAAAAGAAGAATCTGGAAAGATTAAGCAGGAGTCAGGCCATAGAAGAGTTTGTATTCCATGGTAAATGTTGTCACTGCTACTGGATCCCCAAATTGACATCTCTGATCTTCTTGCACGTCAACCCACATTGCCTTTCTTTTTCGTCTTTAACATTCTGAACCCTTTTCCTTATCGTTAAAACAATGGTTAGATGAAAATACACTGAAATGATAGCAGAGGAGCCTTACATTTTGGACCAGGGCTATTAATTATTTTAAATATAACAATCTCAATTTTTCCACTTGTGAGACTAAAATTTTTAATGATATTTTGAGGGTAAGTGTTCCATATGAATAAAATAAACAATAGTGCTTTTATTAACTTTCTATTTTGGAAACAAAAAATCCAAATAAGGAATTGTTGCTCATGTTCAGACACTTAGTCGTGTCTGACTCTTTGCAACCCCATGGACCACAGCACACCAGGCTTCCCCTGTCCTTCATATCTCCTGGAGTTTGCTCAAACCCTTGTCCATTGAGTCAATGATGCCATCCAAACATCTCATCCTCTGTCGTTCCCTTCTCCTCCTGCCCTCAGTCTTTCCCAACATCAGGGTCTTTTCCAGTGAGTCGGCTGTTCACATAAGGTGGCCAAAGTATTGGGGCTTCAGCATCATTCCTTCCAATGAATATTCAGAGTTGATTTCCTTTAGGATTGGCTGATTTGATCTCATTGCAGTCTAAGGGATTCTCAGGAGCCTTTTCCAGCACCACTATTCAAAAGTATCGATTCTTCAGTGCTCAGCCTTCTTTGTGGCCCAACTCTCACATCCATAAATGACTATTGGAAAAACCATAGCTTTGACTGTACAGACTTTTGTCAGCAAAGTGATGTCTCTGCTTTTTGATACGCTGTTTAGGTTTGTCATAGCTTTTCTTTCAGGAGGAAATGTCTTCTAATTTCATGGTTGTGGTCACCATCCACAGTGATTTTGGAGGACAAGAAAATAAGATCTGTCACTACTTCTACTTTTTCCCCATTTATTTGCCATGAAGGCGTGGGGCAGGATGCCATGATCTTAGTTTATTGAATGTTGAGTTTTAAGCCAGCTTTTTCACTCTCCTCTTTCACCCTCATCAAGAGGCACTTATCTCCTCTTCAATTTCTGCTATTAGAGTAGTATCATCTGTGTTCCTGAGGTTGTTGATATTTCTCCCTGCAATCTGGATTTCACTTTGTGATTCATCCAGCCCAGCATTTTGTGTGATGCACTTTGCATGTAATTTAAATAAACATGGTGACAGTATACAGCCTTGATGTCCTCCTTTCCCAGTTTTGAACCAGTCTGTTGTTCCATGTCTGATTCTAACTGTTGCTTCTTGAACTGCATACAGGTTTCTCAGATGGTCTGCTATACCCATCTCCTTAAGAATTTTCCATAGTCTCTTGTGATCCACACAATCAAAGGCTTTAGAATAGTCAATGAAGCAGAAGTTTTCCTGGATTTCCCTTGCTTTTTCTATGACCCTAAGGGTGTTGGCAATTTGATCTCTGGTTCCTCTGCCTTTTCTAAATCCAGCTTGTACATGTGGAACTTCTTGGTTCACGGACTGTTGAAGCCTAGCTGGGATTTAGAAACTACCTATGCACATATCTTCAAACTGTCAATATTCTTAATCTCAATTATTTCTATAACGTATATTTAAGGGGTCCTCCAGGGAAAAGCTTAAATAAGATGAAATTGTTGAGCACTTCTATCAATAAATTAAACATAATATATATGTATATGGGCTTCCCAGGTGGCACAAGTGGTAAAGAACTGACTGCCAGTGCAGGAGATTCAAGAGATGCAGGTTCGATCCCTGGGTCAGGAAGATCCCCTGGAGGAGGACATAGCAACCACTCCAGTATTCTTGCCTGGAGAACCCCATGGACAGAGGAGCTTAGAGGGCTACAGTCCATGGGTTAGCAAAGAGTCGGACACAACTGAAGCGACTTAGCGCTCACGTGCACATGTACACACACAAACACACATTCATCTTTGTACCTTCAGCATCCACTACAGTGCTTCTCTGATGTTGTTGTTCAGTCACTAAATCGTGTCCAACTCTTTGTTACCCCATGGACTGCAGTATGCCAGATTTCTTTGTCCTTCACTATCTCCCAGAGTTTGCTCAAACTCATATCCATTGAGTCAATGATGCCATTCAACCATCTCACTCTCTGTTGCCCTCTTTTCCTCCTGCCTTCAATCGTTTCCAGCATCAGGGTCTTTTCCAATGAGTTAGCTTTTCACTTCAGGTAGCCAAAGTATTGGAGCTTTGGCTTTACCATCAGTCCTTCCAATGAATATTCAGGGCTCATTTTCTTTATGATTGACTGGTTTGATCTCCTTGCTGTCCAAGAGTCTCTCATGTGAAGATCTAAAAATAACTTGTGGTATAAAGGATATTTTATTTTCTCATTTCTTCTTCTCCTTGGTAGTGTTAGTCTGGTTTTAAAGCATCTCTTCCTTTTTCTGATTGCACATTTTACATTATATTTTTCTCTCATATTCTTTAGATTATTGTTTCATTAGGTAACTGAACTAATGTGGAAATATCTTAAGAGAGATTTATTCTCATGAATTCACTCTAAAGGGAAAGTGTTAGTTGCTCAGTCGGGTCCGATTCTTTGCAACCCAATGAACTGTATAACCTTAGTCCATGGAATTCTCTAGGTAAGAATGCCAGAGTGGGTAGCCATTCCCTTCTCCACGGGGTCTTCCTGACCTAGGGATTGAACCCAGGTCTCCTGCATTGCAGGCAGATTCTTTACCATCTGAGCTACCAGGGAATTTACTCTAAGGTTAATATAGTTGTAACTGGAGACTCTTGGAAAATCTTTTCAAATAATAAGGATAAACCTCACAGAAACATCATGTGAAATCAGTTTAAGAGCCTACAAATTTTCCAATCTTAAGACTTTCTATCTTTACCAAAGTTTGTTTCACAATTGTGGTGACTAGAACCATCTACCACATTGTAATGATTATATATTTAGAGAAATAACATGCTGGATGTACAATCAGTGTGATACCTGCTGTTGAGATTTTCAGAATAAGTTGCAGCTCCTATAAAGGATGTTTGATAAAAAATACTCAGAAAACATCTTAGAAACCAAGACTTTCTTTCTACATTTAACTAATTATGTAATTTCTATCTTTCATCTAAACAATTAGACAAGAATTACCCTCCTTGTAAAAAAAATTAACTCTGAAGCTGTGGGCTACGTCTCATTCACTGTTGTATATCCCTAGACCTAGAGAATTTCCTGGGACACAGTAAACAATAAATATTTGGTGAATGAGTCAAGTAACAAACAAATACATATTATAGAATCCTCCGGGTCCAGTGAAAAGACAGAGAAAAGCTAAACTTTGTGCCATTGGAGAGAAGTTGTTTCTTGGTGATAAATATTAAAGGCAGACATTCTGTAGATCTTGTTATGGTCAGAGGAAAGATACCCTCATTGTCAATCTGCTTAAATTCTTTGCAGTTTCAAACACTGATAGCTAAAGATGTAGAAACACAGTCCGAAATCTTACTCTCTTTAAAACTGAAGTATAGTTAATTTATAATATTGGTTTCAGGTGTACAACATAGTGACTCAATATTTTTATAGATCTTGCTACATTTAAATTTATTACAAAATAGTGGCTATATTTCCTTGTGCTGTAAAATATATCCTTGTTGCTTATTTATTTTATACATGGTAGTTTGTATGTCTTAGTCCCCTTAAAAGTCCGAATAATTTTTGGTAGTTGCAGTTAGAAATATAATAACTTTTCTACAGTAAGTATTAAAAATCCTCCACAACTGAATGCCTTGTCCAGTCTGGCATGAGACCTAAATGAGAAGGAACATAACAGATTATCCAACAATTCAAAATCCAAGGGAAGAAAGGGGAGAAATAGTAAGATAAGGCACATTTTCCTTCTTTATGTCTGGTGAAGGATGTCTGATCCCTTAGAGAGGAAGATTTAAAAACTAATAGCAGAATTCTATATGTACAACTAAGGATTATTGTATATTTAATGCATAAATTCTCAGTTTATTAAACTGTGTATAGGTCATAGTGTGGTTTCCAATATTGTTAATTATACTTTCATTGTCTGTATAGTATGTAGAAATAAAAGAAATTGAATTTAGTTATTATTTTAGAAAGAATTGTCTCCATATAATTGTTTCAATCTTGTATCCAAAATGGATAGATAGAATATATGGTGCCTTTTGTTCTGTGGTGCCTTAACAATGCTTATTTCTGCCTGGATGTGAGCTGTTCCATGCACCACATGGGTTTGAACAAGTTTTTGTTGTTTTTCAGTCACTAAGTCATATCCGATTCTTTGCAACTCAATAAACTGCAATACACCAGGTGCCTCTGTCCTCCACTATCTCCCGGAGTTTGCTCAAATTAATGTCCATTGAGTCGGTGATGATATCTAACCATAACATCCTCTGTTGCCGCCTTCTCATCTTGCTTTTGATCTTTCCCAGCATCAGGGTCTTATTTCTAATGAGCTGACTCTTCACTTCAAGTGGCCAAAGTATTGGAGCTTCAGCTTCAGCAAAAGTCTTTCCAATGAATATTCAGGGTTGATTTCCTTTGGGATTGACTGGTTTGATCTCTTTGCAGTCCAAGGGACTTTCAAGAGTCTGCTCCAGCAACACAGTTCAGAAACATCAGTTCTTTGGCTCTCAGCTTTCTTTATGGTCCAACTCTCATATCTGTACATCTCTACCAGAAAAACCATCAGTTCAGTTCAGTCACTCAGTCGTGTCCGTCTCTTTGCAACCCTGCAGCATGCCAGGCTTCCCTGTTCATCACCAACTCCCAGAGTTTGCTCAAACTCACGTCCATCAAGTCGGTAATGCCATCCAAACATCTCATCCTCTGTTCTCCCCTACTCCTCCTGCCTTCAGTCTTTCCCAGCATCAGGGTCTTTTCTAACGAGTTAGCTCTTCATATCAGGTGGCCAAAGTATTGGAACTTCATAGCTTTGACCATATGGACGTTTGTCCGCAAAGTGGTATCTCTGATTTTAACATAGTGTCTAAGTTTGTCATAACTTTTCTTCCAAGGAGCAAGCGTCCTTTAATTTCATGGCTGTAGTTACCATCTGCAGTGATTTTGGAGTCCAAGAAAATAAAATCTGTCACTGCATCCATTTTTTCCCCTTCTATTTACATGAAGTGAAGGGACCGGGTGCCATGATCTAAAAGTTTTCTGAGTGTTGAGTTTCAAGCCAGTTTTTACTCTCTCCTCTTTCACCCTCATCAAGAGGCTCTTTTGCACAGGACCTGTTAACATTTGTTTTGCTTAGTCTGAGTATCAAAATTTTCACTGACAGGCTAGGTACAGGGGATTTAGATAGTGATAGTGCTACTGCTTAAAGTTGCCATTTGTATTAACCCCTATGCTGAGCCCTTCTCATGTATTGTATAAGCTATTTCTTTTGATTATTTTTAAAACTTTTCAGTACTACTATTAATAATAGAAATATGTAACAGTGTGTATTATATGTCAAAATATTTAAAAAATAGGTATTGATATACCAATTTTTCCCCTGGGTCAAGAAAATCCCCTAGAGAATGGTATGGCAACCCACTCCAGTATTCTTGCCAAGAGAATCCTATGGACAAAGGAACCTGGTAGGCTAGAGTCCATGGGTCAGAAAGACTGGGAGACAACTGAAGCAAATTAGCACACATGCAAACCTAGTTTTAGGGCTTCCAAGGTGGTGCAGGTGGCGCTAGTGGTAAAGAACCGGTCTGCCAATGTAGGAGATGTTAAGAGATGAAGGTTATGATTCCTGGTTTAGGAAGATCCCTTGCAGGAGGGCACGGCAACCCACTCCAGTATTCTTGCCTGGAGGATCCCATGGATAGTGGAGACTGGTGGGCTATGGTTCTTAGAGTCGCAGAGTCAGACATGACTAAGCACACACACACACACACACACACCTATTTTTAGATATGCTACCCATTTATTTCTTAAATTTATTATTTTTCCCATATTATAGACGGGGAAACAGAAGCAGAAAAGTTAACTTTTGTTGGAAGGAAACATAGGCAGTAAATGGCACAGCTAGGATTTGAATCCAGACCACCTGATTTTATTAATACAATGAAAAGTGTGAATGCACCTGTCATATTCTACAAGGTGACTTTACCTTAAAAATTGCCTTGTTTTGCTGTTTCCTAAATTTTTTCCAACTGATATTTTCAAATATCAAGATGAGCTGATCTATTTAAACTTCTGGTACAATAGGAAGTCAATTTTCTTAGAAGTTTCCCTCAGAGAGCTAGGCAAATGAATATAAAAATTTTAGCTAAAATATAAAATGTGAGCTGTTTTAAGGCTTATAAACATAACTCTATTGAAATCATACACACTTTCTGTCTTGAGCTGGAGTATTGTTAAAAGTTTAACTTCTTAATTTCTGAAGAACAAGGGAATTGATTTATCCTTGTGACTTAGCATTAATATATCCACTTTCACAACAATGCAATTCAAGCCGGCCAACTCTCCTTCCTGTATCAGTTTCATCATACGTTCAAAATGGAAAGGCAATTATAAACACTTAAAATAAAATTTTAAGCCTATTAGAGCTCTAAAAATTTAATTCTCCTGGTAAAATTTGATTTCACTCAGGCATCTTGCTATATTTTCTCTTCTCCTTCACCTCATTCTGCTTTTAGAATGTATTGCTTAAAAAGAAAATAAATATCCATGCAATATGGTGACACACAGTGACCCCATGAAAAGACAGATTCCAGTGAAACTCTGCCTCAGATTTTTACTTTTGTGGATCACACATATGTGTTGTTAGTATAAGGACATCTTTTCTCATTGAAGAATATTTATTTATTTAGTGTGGTTTTTTTAACTTCCAGTTTTATTGAGACATAATTGACATACAGCACTATGTAAGTCTAAGCTGTACAGCATAAAGATTTGACTTATATACATCATGAAATGATTACCATAATAAGTTTATTGAACATCCATCATCTCATATAAATACAAAATTAAATGAAAATAAAAAATACTTTTTCCTTGTGATGAGAACTTTTAGAATTTACTCTTAACAAAGTTCATATATAACATATGAGGGTTAATTATATCATATACTGTTTACCTTATAACTGAAAGTTACTTTTGGCCTCCTTCATCCAATTACCCTGCACTCCTGAATCTGGTAACCACAAATCTGATCTCCTCCTATGAGTTTGTCTGTTTGAAGTATAATTGACCAACAACACTATGTTAGTTTCTGTTACACAACATACTGTTTCAATATTTATACACATTTCAAAATGATCACAGCAAGTCTAGTTACCATCTGTTACCACACAAAAATATTACATAGTTATTAACTATATTCCCCACATCCTACATTCTATATCTGTGAGTCCATTTATTTTGCAACGGGAAGTCTGTACCTCTTAATTTCCCTTACCTATATCACTCATCCACCTACCCCTCTCCTCTCTAGAAAACACCTATTTGTTCTTGGTATTTATGACTCTACTTCACTTGTTACATTTGTTCATTTTTTTGTTTTTAAGATTTCACATGTAAGTAAATTTATTTGGTATTCGTCTTTCTCTGTCTGACATTTCACTTAGCACAGTACTCTGTAAGTTCTTCTATGTTGTTGTAAATTGCAAGATTTCATTATTTATATGACCAAATAACATTTCATTATATATATGGCTTCCCTGGTTGCTCAGACAGTGAAAAATCCACTTGCAATGTGGGAGACCTAGGTTCAGTCCTTGGGTTGGGAAGATCCCCTGGAGGAGGGCATGGCAACCCACCCAGTATTCTTGCCTGGAGAATCCTCATGGACAGAGGCTGGCAGGCTACAGTCCATGGGGTCATAAGGAGTCAGACATGACTGAGAGACTAAGCATATATATATATATATGTCTCAGATTTTCTTTATCCATTCATGTTTTGATAGGCTCCTTATTTTGTTTATTGTGAATAATGCTACCATGAACATAAGGATGCATATATCTTTTTGAATTAGTGTTTTTGTTTTCTTTTATTTCCTATACTTAATCCATATCAAAACTAAACAGAAAAAAGAACCAATAAAAATTCTGATACATATGCAACTGGGCTTTCTTTGTGGGAAAACTGCTTGGCTATAGAAATTATCCAAGCAAATTATATTTGAAAAAACAATACCTGTATATACTTTTCCTGAGAAGCTTACATCCTGATATTTCAGACATGCAATTAGTATCAGTAGCAGACAATAATTAAATATCAAGAAGTGAAATTTCTGCATCATATGGCACTTCTATTTTTAATTTTTTGAGGAATCGCCATAATGTTATCTATTGTGGCTGCACTAATTTACATTCTCATCAAAAGTACATGAGGGTCCCCTTTTCTCCATATCCTAACCAATGCTTGTTATTTGTTGTCTCTTCAGGATAGCTATTCTGGCAGGTATGAGGTGGTATCTGATTATGATTTGCATTTCTCAAATGATTAGTGGTATTGGCATCTTTTCATGTGTCTGTTAGCCATCTCTATGTCTCCTTTGGGAAAATGGTTATTCAGGCTCTCTGTTCAATGCTTAATTTTTAATTGTTATTTTTTGATGTTGGGTAGTATGAGTATATTGTGTATTAATCCCTTATCAGATATATGATTTGCAAACATCTTCTCCCATGCAGTAATCTTTTCAGTTTGTTAATAATTTCCTTCACTTGCAAAAGCATTTTAGTTTGATGTATTACTATTTGTTGTTTTTTGCTTTTTTCCCTCTTGGTTGAGAAGACAGATCCAAAAAAAATATATTGCTAAGGATAATGTCAAAGAGAAAACTGCATATATTTTCTTCTAGAAATTTTATGGCTTAAATTTAAGTCTCTAAACCATTTTAAATTTCTTTTACACGTAGTATGAGACAGTGGACCAGTTTGATTCTTTTGCATGCAGCTATCCAGTTTTCCCAACACCTCTGATTAAAGAGGCTGTCTTCTCCCCACTGTATATTCTTGCCACCTTATTAAAAACTAATGGCCCATATAAGTGTAGGTTTATTTCTGAGTTCTCTATTCTGCTCCTTTGATCTATATGTCTGTTCTTGTGCCAGAACCATACTGTTTTGATTATTGTAGGTTTCTAGTATAGGTTGAACCCAGGGCGTGTGATACTTTTACCTTTGCTCTTCTTCCTCAAAATGTTTGGCTACTCAGGGTATATTGAGTTTTCATAAAAATTTTAGAATTATTTGATTACAGTCATTTCAATCACTCAGTCGTGTCTGACTCTTTGCGACCCCCTGGACTGCAACATGCCAGGCTTCCCTGTCCATCGTCAACTCCTGGAGCTTGTTCAAACTCATGTCCATCAAGTCAGTGATGCCATCCAACCATTTCATCCTCTATCATCCCCTTCTCTTCCTGCCTTCAATCTTTCCAGCATTAGCATCCTTTCCAATGAGTCAATTCTTTGCATCAGCTGACCAAAGTATTGGAGCTTCAGCATCAGTCCTTCTAACAAAGCCTTTGCCCTGCTTCATTTTGTACTCCAAGGCCAAACTTGCCTGTTACTCCAGGTTTCTCTTGACATCCTACTTTTGCATTCCAGTCCCCTATGATGAAAAGGACATCTTTTTTTTCGTGTTAGCTCTAGAAGGTCTTGTAGCTGTTCATAGAAACATTCAATGTCAGCTCCTTCAGCGCTAGTGGTTGGGCCTAGACTTGGATTACTATGATATTGAATGGTTTGCCTTGGAAACAAACAGAGATCATTCTGCCATTTTTGAGGTTGCACTCAAGTACTGCATTTCGGACTCTTTTGTTTACTATGAGGGCTACTCCATTTCTTCTAAGGGACTCTTGCCCACAGTAGTAGATATAATGTTCATCTGAATTAAATTCATCCATTTCAGTCCATTTTAGTTCACTGATTCCTAAAATGTCAATGTGCACTCTTACCATCTCCTGTTTGACCACTTCCAATTTACCTTGATTCGTGGATTTAACATTCCAGCTTCCTATGCAATATTGTTATTTATAGTATCAGACTTTACTTATACCACTGGTCACATCCACAACTGGGCACTGTTTTTGCTTTGGCTCCATCTCTTCATTCTTTCTGAAGTTATTTCTCCACTCTTCTCCAGTATCATATTGGGCACCTACCGACCTGGGGAGTTCATCTTTCAGTGTCATGTCTTTTTGCCTTTTTATACTGTTCATGGGGTTCTAAAGGCAAGAATACTGAAGTGGTTTGCCATTCCCCTCTCCAGTGAACCACATTTTGTCACAACTCTCCACCATGACCCATCGGTCTGGGTTGGCCCTACATGGCATGGCTCATAGTTTCATTCAGTTAGACAAGGCTGTGATCCATGTGATCATCTGATTTAGTTTTGTGAAAAATGTTATTGGTATTATGATAGGGATTGCATTGAATTTGTGGACTGCCTTGTGTAGAAATGGTCATTTTAGCAATATTAATTCTTCCAATCCATGAGAACCAAATATCTTTCCACTAGTTTGTGTTATGTTGTTTCTTTCATCAATGTATTTTAGTTTTCCAAATAACTTTCTCAGTTAGGTTTATCCCTAGGTATTTGTAGTTTAATCACTCTGATGCAATTGTAAAAGTGATTGTTTTCTCAGTTTTTCTTTCTGAGTTTTCATTGTCAGCATATAGAAAAACAGCAGACTATATATATTAATCATTTTTAGAAATGAAATTTATTGAAAGATTTTTTTGGCTTTCCACTCAGTAAGGGTTTCTTAGTTCCCTGACCGGAGATCAAACCCTTGCCCCTTGCAGTGAAAGCATGGAGTCCTAACCACTGGACCAGGGAATTCCTGTATAGTAATTTCATATCTTGCAACTTCACTAAATTCATTTATTATCTCTAACAGTGTTTTGTGTGTGTGACTTCTTTACAATTTCCTGTATATAGTGTCATATCATCTACAAATAGTGATAGCTTTACTTCCTCCTTTCCAATTATGATTTTTTTTTTTTTTTTTTGGTCTGAGCTGTGGCTAGAACTTCCAATACTATTTTCAGCAAAAGTGGCAAGCATAGGAAGTTTTGTTTTGTTCTTGATCATACAGGAAATGCTTTGGCTTTTCACTGTTGAACATGATGTTAACTGTGGGCTTGTCATATATGATCTTTATTATGTTGAAATATGTTTCCTCTATTCCTACTTTGTTGAGAGTTTTTAATCATAAATGGAGGTTGAATTTTTTCAAAAGCTTTTTCTGTATCTATTGAGATGAACATATAATTTTTGTTCTTTAGTTTGTTAATGTGATGTATCACATTGTTGGATTTGTGAATATATTGAACCATCTTTACATCCCTGAAATAAATTGCATCTGATCATAGTATATCATCCTTCTAATGTATTGTTGAATTTAGTTGGCTAATATTTTGTTGAGAGTTTTTTCACCTATGATCATCAGAGATATTGGCCTGTAATTTTCTTTTTCTGTGGTGTCTTTGTCTGGTTGTGGTATTAGGGAAATACCGGCCTTTAGACTGTTGTTGAAAAGGTTTCTTTTCTCTTTAATTTTTTAGAATAGTTTGAGAAGGGTAGATGTTAACATTCTTTAAATATTTGAAGACGTCATGTCTTAGACTTTTGTTTGTGGAGAGTTTTGCCTCCTGATTAAATTTCATTACTGGTAATCATATTTGTCCCTAATTCAGTTTTGGGAGACTGTATAGTTCTAGGAGTTTATCCAATTATTCTACATTGGTCTTTTTATTGGTCTATAATTTTTTTGAGATTCTTTGTCCTTTTGAGGTGTTGGTTATAATTTCTTCTTTCTTTTCTGATTTTATTTATTTGGGCTCTCTCTCATTTTTTTTTGATGAGTTTTATTAAAATTGTGCAAGTTTATTTTTCTTTTAAAAGAACCAGCTCTTATTTTCATTGATGTTTTCTATTATCTTTAAGTCTCTAATTTATTTATTTTAATTCTGATCTTTATGAATTCTTTTCTTGTAATTACTTTGGGCTTTGTTCTTTATTTTCTAATTTCTTTAGGTCTAAAGTCAGTCAATTTGAGATTTTCTTAGATAAGGTTGCATCACAATAAACTTCTCTCTTAGAACAGCTCTTACAGCACCCCATAGATTTTGGATCATGGTGTTTACAGCTTCATTTGTCTTCTGGTGTTTTTAAATACTCCAGTTTCTTTAGTGACTCATTGACTGTTGAGTAGCATGTTGTTTAGACACCATATGTTTGTGTTTTTCACAGTTTTTTCTCTGTGGTTGATTTCTAGTCTCTTATAGTTGTCCTTGAAAAAGATGCTTGTTAAGATTTCAATCTTTTTAAATTTATTGACACTTGTTTCATGACTTAGTATGTTATATACTCTAGAGAATGCTCCATGTGAATTTGAAAAAAAATGTGTATTCTGCTACTTTTGCATAGAATATTCTGTATATATCTATTATAGGTATCTGATATAATGTGAGATTTAAATCCAGTGTTTCCTTATTGATGTTTTCTGGATGATCTGTCCATTGATGTAAGTTGGGACATTAAAGTCCTTTACTATTATTGTGTTATTGTCAATTTCTCCCTTTATGTTTGTCAATATTTGCTGTACATATTTAGACACATGTGTATTTATAATTGTTTTATTATCTTGTTAGGTTTATCCTTTATCATTATGTAACGTCCTTTTTCGTCTCTTGCTAAAATCTTTGTTTTAAAATATATTTTGTCTGTTATGAATGTTGCTACCCCAGCCTTCATTCTATTTTCATTTTCATGGAATACCTTTTCTATCCTCTCACTTTCAGTTTGTATGTGTCTTTAAATGTGAAATGAGTGCTTTCCAGGCAGCATGTATGGGGGACTTGTTTTTTGCCCATTTAGCCACTCTATGTCTTTTGATTATTTAGTCTATTTATATATAAAGCAATTATGATAGATATATGAAGAGAATGGCAGAATAAGAATGGAGAAGGGAATGGCAACCCACTCCATTATTCTTGCCTGGAGAATTCCATGGACAGAGGAGCCCAGTGAGCTACAGCCAATGGAGTCACAAAGAGTCAGACACAACTGAGTGATTAACACTATGATAGGTGTGTGAGTGAAAGTTGCTCAGTTGTGTCCGACTCTTTGTGACTCCATGGGCTATACAGCCCATGGAATCCTCCAGGCCAGAATACTGGAGTGGGTAGCCGTTCCCTTCTCCAGGGGATCTTCCCAGCCCAGGGATTGAACCCAGGTCTCCCGCATTGCAGATGGATTCTTTACCAGCTAAGCCATCAGGGAAGCCCAAGAATATTGGAGTGGATAGCCTATCCCATCTCCAGCAGATCTTCCTAACCCAGGAATTGAACTGAAGTCTCCTGCATTGCAGGTGGATCCTTTACCAACTGAGCTACTAGGGAAGCCCCTGATGGGAGTGTACTCATTGCTGTTTTGTTAATTGTTTTCAGACTGTTTTGTACGTTTTTCTCCTTTCTTCTTTTCTCTCTTCCCTTGTGATTTGATGACCTCCTTTAGAGTTATGTTTGGATTCTTTTCTCTCTTTTTGTGTATCTATCATTTTTTGGTTTGTGATTACCATGATGTTCATACATAATATTATATATATATGAGGAAGCCCCAATCATATATATATGTAAAGGAGGTTTTATATATATATATATATATATATATATATATATATATATATATAATTGGTGCTTCCTCAGTGGCTCAGTGGTAAAGAATCTGCCTGCAAAGCAGAGACCTGGCAGGAGTTGCTGGTTCTACCCCTGGGTCAGGAAGATCACTTGGAGAAGGAAATAGCACCCCACTCCAGTATTCTTCCCTGGAAAATACCATGGATGGAGAAGCCTGGCAGACTACAGTCCATGGGTATGCAAAAGGGTCAGATGTGACCTAGCAATGAAACAACAAAAATATGATTATATAAATTATTAATTTAAATGATGATTTCTTCATTTTGAGCACATTTCAACAACCCTGCACTTTTACTCCTCTTTCATTTAATATTTTTGACATCATAATTTACAATATACAGCCTTGACGTACTCCTTTTCCTATTTGATAGGAGTACGTCAAGGCTGTATATTGTCATCCTGTTTATTTAACTTATATGCGGAGTACATCATGAGAAAGGCTGGACTGGAAGAAACACAAGCCGGAATCAAGATTGCCGGGAGAAATATCAATAACCTCAGATATGAGATGACACCACCCTTATGGCAGAAATCGAAGAAGAACTAAAGAGCCTCTTGATGAAAGTGAAAGAGGAGAGTGAAAAAGATGGCTTAAAGCTCAACGTTCTGAAAACTAAGATCATGGCATCTGGTCCTATCACTTCATGGGAAATAGATGGGGAAACAGTGGAAAGAGTGTCAGACTTTATTTTTGGGGGCTCCAAAATCACTGCTGATGGTGATTGCAGCCATGAAATTAAAAGACGCTTACTCCTTGGAAGGAAGGTTATGATCAACCTAGATAGCATATTTAAAAGCAGAGACATTACTTTGCCAACAAAAGTCCGTCTAGTCAAGGCTATGGTTTTACCAGTGGTCATGTATGGATGTGAGAGTTGGATGGTGAAGAAAGCTGAGCGCCGAAGAATTGATGCTTTTGAACTGTGGTATTGGGGAAGACTCTTGAGAGTCCCTTGGACTGCAAGGAGATCCAATCAATCCATCCTAAAAGGGATCAATTCTGGTTGTTCATTGGAAGGACTGATGTCGAAGCTGAAACTCCAATACTTTGGCCACCTAATGCAAAGAGGTGACTCATTGGAAAAGACCCTAATGCTGGGTAGGATTGGGGGCAGGAGGATAAGGGGACAACAGAGGATGAGATGGTTGGATGGCATCACTGACTCGATGGACATGCGTTTGGGTAGACTCCGGGAGTTGATGATGGACAGAGAGGCCTAGTGTGCTGCAATTCATGGGGTCGCAAAGAGTCGGACACGACTGAGCGACTGAATTGAACTGATCCCTTAAATACTTAATGTGAATATGGATGATATTTTTACTACTTTCAGTAAGAAAGTGGGACAGTCATTTAACTTTCCCACTAGTTTTATAAATGGTTGTTCTACTACCTTTTCTGTATATTTTCCTCAACAATGAGAATTTTCCATTCACAATTTTTATATTTTTAATTGTGATCTTTTCTTTCTGTTTAGACAAGTCTCTTTATCATTTCTTGTAAAGTCAGTCTGTAGGTCATAAACTTTTTTAGCTTTTGTTTGTCTGTGAATTTCTTCATCCTTCTTTCAAATCTTAACAATAACCTTTCTAGGTAAAATATTCCTCACTGTAGTTTTTTCTTTTTATTATTTTATAATTTGTGCCACTCCCATATATCCTTAAAAGTTTCTCTGGCAAACTCATAGTCTTATGGAAACTCACTTATATATAAGCAATTTCTTTTCTCTTGTTGCTTTTAAGATTTTCCTTTTATCTAAAAGTTTTACCATTTTAATTATAATGTATCTTGCTTTGGACATCTTTTGATTTATCTTCTTTGGGACTTGGTGCTTCCTGGACTTGAATATTTGTTTCCTTCCCCAGATTAAAAAGGTTGCAGTTCTTAGTTTTTCAAGTAAGTCTTCTGCCACTTTCTCTCTCTTCTTTTCTGGGACCACAATAATGTGAATGTTGCTATGCTTGACATTGTAATGAGAGGACTCTAAAACTATTTTCACTTTTTAATATTTTTTCTCTTCTGCTTGGTAATTTACACCCCTATTTTGGCTTACTGATTCACTCCTTTGTATCATCTAACCTACTGTTGATTCCTTCCAGTGTATTTAAGTTATTACATTTTTCACCCTGTTCGATTGTCCTTAATATTCTCTAACTCTTTGTTGAACTCTCATTGTGTTCATCCATTCTTTTCTCAAGTTTGTTGAGTATATTTATGATCACTACCTTGAATTCTTTCAGCATGTGGAGTCTAGTTCCCTGACCAGGGATTGAACCTGGGCCCCTTCCATTGGGGTCACGAGTATTAGCCACAAGGTCAAGAAAATCCCCAAGAAAAAGAAATGCAAAAAGGCAAAATGGTTGTCTGAGGAGGACTTACAAATAGCTAGGAAAAGAAGAGAAGCTAAAGGCAAAGGAGAAAAGGAAAGATATACCCATCTGAATGTAGAGTCCCAAGGAAAAGCAAGGAGAGATAACAAAACCTTCTTTAGCAATCAGTGCAAAGAAATAGAGGAAAACAATAGAATGGGAAAGACTAGAGAGCTCTTCAAGAAAATTAGAGATACCAAGGGAACATTTCATGCAAGTTCAATTCAGTTCAGTGTCTCAGTCGTGTTCAACTCCTTGTGACCACAGGGATGCCAGGCTTCCCTCTCCATCACCAACACTGGGAACTTGCTCAAACTCATGTCCATCGAGTTGGTGATGCCATCCAATCATCTCATCCTCTGTTGTCTGCTTCTCCTCCTGCCTTCAAACTTTCCCAGCATCAGGATCTTTTCCAATGAGTCAGTTCTTCACATCAGGTGGCCAAAGTATTGGAGTTTCAGCTTCAGCATCAGTCCTTCCAATGAATATTCAGGGCTGATGCACTTCAAGACCTACTGATTTGATCTCCTTGCAGTCCAAGGGACACTCAAGAGTCTTCTCCAACATCACAATTCGAAAGCATCAGTTCTTCAGTGCTCAGCTTTCTTTATGGTCCAACTCTCACATCCATAATGACTACAGGAAAAACCATAGCTTTGACTAGTCCGATCGTTATATCAAAATGGATTAAAGGTTTACTGAACATGCCCCCGCCTTTCAGAACAAGAATCAGTTTCCCCCACAGTCAGTCTCTTCCATCAGGAAGGTTCCATAAGCCTCTTATTCTTATCCATCAGAGGGCAAACAGAATGAAAATCACAATCACAGAAAACTAATCAAACTGATCACATGGACTACAGTCTTGTATAACTCAATGAAACTATGAGCCATGCCATATAGGGCCATCCAAGATGGGCAACGTAACACAAACTAGTGGAAAGATATTTGGTTCTCATGGATTGGAAGAATTAATATTGCTAAAATGACCATTTCTACACAAGGCAGTCCACAAATTCAATGCAATCCCTATCATAATACCAATAACATTTTTCACAAAACTAAATCAGATGATCACATGGATCACAGCCTTGTCTAACTGAATGAAACTATGAGCCATGCCATGTAGGGCCAACCCAGACCGATGGGTCATGGTGGAGAGTTGTGACAAAATGTGGTTCACTGGAGAGGGGAATGGCAAACCACTTCAGTATTCTTGCCTTTAGAACCCCATGAACAGTATAAAAAGGCAAAAAGACGTGACACTGAAAGATGAACTCCCCAGGTCGGTAGGTGCCCAATATGATACTGGAGAAGAGTGGAGAAATAACTTCAGAAAGAATGAAGAGATGGAGCCAAAGCAAAAACAGTGCCCAGTTGTGGATGTGACCAGTGGTGTATAAATAAAGCCTGATGCTATAAATAACAATATTGCATAGGAAGCTGGAATGTTAGGTCCACGAATCAAGGTAAACTGGAAGTTGTCAAACAGGAGATGACAAGTGTAAACATCAACATTTTAGGAATCAGTGAACTAAAACGGACTGAAATGGATGAATTAAATTCAGATGAACATTATATCTACTACTGTGGGCAAGAGTCCCTTAGAAGAAATGGAGTAGCCCTCATAGTAAACAAAAGAGTCCGAAATGCAGTACTTGAGTGCAATCTCAAAAATGACAGAATGATCTCTGTTCGTTTCCAAGGTAAACCATTCAATATTAAAGTAATCCAAGCCTACGCTCCAACCATTAATGTTGAAGAAGCTGATGTTGAATGTTTCTATGCACACCTACAAGACCTTCTAGAGCTAACACCAAAAAAAAAAAAGATGTCCTTTTCATCATAGGGGGCTGGAATGCAAAAGTAGGATGTCAAGAGATACCTGAAGTACAGGCAAGTTTGGCCTTGGAGTACAAAATGAAACAGGGCAAAGGCTAACAGAGTTTTGCTAAGAGAGTGCACTGGTCATAGCAAATACCCTCTTCCAACAACACAAGAGACAACTCTACACATGGACATCACCAGACAGTCAATACCGAAATCAGATTCATTATATTCTTTGCAGTCAAAGATGGAGAAGCTCTATACAGTCAGCAAAAACAAGACAGGGAGCTGACTGTGGCTCAGATCATGAACTCCTTATTGTCAAATTCAGGCTTAAGTTGAAAAAAGTAGGGAAAACCACTAGACCATTCAGATATGGCCTAAATCATATCTTTAACGATTATACAGTGGAAGTGACAAACTGATTTAAGGGATTAGGTTGATAGAGCCTGATAAACTATAGGTAGAGGTTCATGACATTGTACAAGAAGCAGTTAGCAAGATCATACCTCAGAAAAAGAAATGCAAAAAGGCAAAATGGCTGTCCAAAGAGGCCTTACAAATAGTTGAGAAAAGAAGGGAAGGTAAAGGCGAAGGAGAAAAGGAAAGACATACCAATCTGAATGCAGAATTCCAAAGAATAGCAAGGAGACATAAGAAAGCCTTCCTCAGTGATCAATGCAAAGAAATAGAGGAAAACAATAGAAGGGAAAAGACTAGAGTTCTTTACAAGAAAATTAAGGATACCAAGGGAACATTTTTTGCAAAGATAGGCACAAAAAGGACAGAAATGGTATGGACCTAACCGAAGCAGAAGATATTAAGAAGGGTGGCAACAATACACAGAAAAACCATGCAAAAAAGATTTTCATGACCCAGATCACCACGATGGTGTGATCACTCACCTAGAGCCAGATATCCTGGAACATGAAGTCAAATTGGCCCTAGGAAGCATCACTACTAATAAAGTGAGTGGAGGTGATAGAATTCCAGTTGAGTTATTTCAAATCCTAAAAGATGACGCTGTGAAAGTGCTTCACTCAATATGCCAGCAAATTTGGAGAACTCAGCAGTGGCCACAGGATTGGAAAAGTTCAGGTTTCAATCCAATCCCAATGAAAGGCAATGCCAAAGAATGTTCAAACTACCACGCAGTTGCAGTCACCTCACACGTTAGCAAAGTAATGCTCAAAATTCTCCAAGCTAGGCTTCAACAATGTGTGAATCGAGAACTTCCAGATGTTCAAGCTGGATTTAGAAGAGGCAGAGGAACCAGAGATCAAATTACCAACAGTCTTTGGATCATCAGAAAACAAGAGAGTTCCAGAAAAACATCCACTTCTACTTTACTGTCTATGCCAAGCCATTGTCTGTGTGGATCACAACAAACTGTGGAAAATTCTTCAAGAGGTGGGAATACTAGACCACCTTACCTGCCTCCTGAGAAATCTGTATGCAGGTCAAGAAGCAACAGTTAGAACCAGACCTGGAACAACAGACTGGTTCCAAATTGGGAAAGGAGTACGTCAAGGCTGTTTATTTAACTTCTATGCGGAGTACATTATAGGAAATGCCAGGCTGCATGAAGCACAAGCTGGAATCAAGATTGCTGGGAAAAATATAAATAACCTCAGATACGCAGATGACACCACCCTCACGGCAAAAAGCAAAGAAGAACTGAAGAGCCTCTTGACAAAAGTGAAAAGAAGAGAGTGAAAAAACTGGCTTAAAGGTCAACATTCAAGAAACTAAATTCATGGCTCTGGTCCCATTGCTTCATGTCAAATAGATGCAGAAACAGCAGAAACAGTGACAGACTTTATTTTGTTGGACTTCAAAATCACTGCAGATGATAATTGCAGACATGAAATTAAAAGATGCTTGCTCCTTGGAAGAAAAGTTATGACAAACCTAGACAGCATATTAAAAAGAGAGACATTACTTTGCCAACAAAGGTCCATCTACACAGAGCTATGGTTTTTTCACTAGCCATGTGTGCATGTAAGAGTTGGACTACAAAGAAAACTGAGCACCTGATAATTGATGCTTTTGAACTGTGGTTTTGGAGGGGACTCTTGAGAGTCCTTTGGACTGCAAGATCAAACTAGTCAATCCTAAAGTAAATCAGTCCTGAATATTCTTTGGAAGGACTGATGCTGAAGCTGAAACTCCAATTCTTTAGTCACCTCATGTGAAGAACTGACTAATTGGAAAAGACCCCAACACTGGAAAGACAGAAGGCAGGAAAAGAAGGGGATGACAGAGGATGAGATGGTTTGATCGTATCACCGACTCAATGAGCATGAGTTAAATCAAGCTTGGGGAGTTGGTGATGGACAGGGAAGCCTTATGTACTGTAGTCTGTGGGGTCACAAAGATTTGGACACAACTGACCAACTGAACTGAATTTGAATTCTTTATTGGATAGATAGCTTATCTCCGTTTTTTAAAGTTCTTTTTCTGAGATTTTGTTTTGTCCGTTGTTTGGAACATATCCCTCTATCTTTTCATTTTGCCTAATCCTCTGTTTTTATTTTATGTATTAAGCAAGTTGGTTACGATTCCTAATCTTGGTGAGGTGCCTTTATGTAGCAGACATTTTATGGAGCCCAGATGCACACTCATCTATAGTTACCAGAACTGTAATCTCTAGAGGTATCTTCTATGTGGACTGCTTTGGCCCTTCTGTTTTCATGGAACCGACTATGCTGGTAATGCTGGTTGGCAGGGCTGGCCCCCAGACTAGCTGGCTGTAAGGCCCTGCCTCATGTGAGACATGTGGTAGCTGCTAGTCCATGGTGGGCATGAGGTTAATGTTGACCTGCTGGCAGGAGTGGTCAAGTCTCTATACAGTTGGCTGAGGGGCCCAGGGTTCCAGTGCTGGTGCTGGCCTAATGGTGAGATGTGCTGGGTCTCGGTCTGGTTAGTTTGGGGTTTCAGCGGACCTTGGACTAATGCCAGTCTGCTTGTGTGTGCATAAGCCCCTTTCACTTAATAAGCTAGAGGGAGGACTCCAGAATAGCACTTGCCAGGACCAGCTTCACTGTGGTAAAAGATCTCCCCAAAATAGGTGCTGCTAATATCTATCTCCCCAGGAGGAGTCCCAGATGCCTCATACCTCCCTGGGAAGTTGTTCAAGATCAGCAAGTGAGTCTGATTAAGTGTTTTTTCAAATTACTGTCTCAACACTGAAACTCAGACTGTGTGAGATTTTATCTATCCTTGAAGAGGGGAGTCTCTTTTCTATAGCCCTCTGACTCTCCTGTCCCCAAGCCTGGCAGGTTTTCAGAGCCAGATGCTATGGGAGCCTGTCTTCCTAGCGCAGGATCCCAAGGCTGGGGAGTCTGACATGGGGTTTGGACTCCTTGTTCCTTGAGGAGAACCTTTTCAATTGTGGCTATCCTCCCATTTATGAGCTGCTTACCTGGGGTGTGAATCTTACTATCCTGACTCTCTGCCCCTCCTACCTGTCTCACTGTGGTTCCTTCTTTAGTGAAAAATCTTTTCTAACAGACTTCAGCTCGTTCTCTTCATGTCATTCTATCTAAGGATAGTTGCTCTTTAAATAATTGTAATTTGGGTGTTTCAATGGGAAGACGTAGACTCAGAGTCTTCCCACTCCACCATCTTGTCCACAAAGTTACATTTACTTTTGATGACATTTCTGAGTCACATGAAATGGACTCAGATGGAGTCCAGTTGGACTCCCAAATGAAATTTGGGGTTCTGCATATTTTTTTCTATGCAAGAGATATGATCATTCAGCTAATCAATAACTCAAGACATATAAAATAGAAAAGGTGACGTATGTTTACTGATTTTGTAAAGATAATGCTCTAAGGGTCGTTTGGATATCATTGTAGTAATTATACCTGAGAGGTGAGTCCATGTGATTCAGAGAGCTGTAACAAATAGTTGACATACAATTTTAACTTTGGACCATTGTCCTGGGACAGCAGTTATACAACAAATGTAGAACTTTTATTATTCTCAGTATTTCATGGACATACATCACCTACTGTAATGATAACTAATTCTTCCTCTTTAAAATATTAAGCTTGCAACTAGAACTGTCAAGGGAAATATCTATCTTATATACAAACAGGTATATTTATAACTTTCTTGAACTTCATTCTACTGACCCACTTTTTTTTCACTTCAAGCTACTTTTTCTTTGCACCATAATTACCATTGTCTGAGTACTCTGAAATTAATCTATGTTCACAATTGTTTAAAATTTCATCACAATGAGACTTCCTCAGCTGTCATTCTATTTCTGTTCCTTTTGGTACAAAAGATACCAGTGTGCTGATGAAATGATGGTGATAATTATCTTTCACTACTCTTTATTTTTTATTGAGTATAGTTGATTTATAATAATACTTTAATTTCAAGTGTGCAGCATAATGATTCAGCATTTTTGCAGATTATACTCCTTTATAAGTTATTGTAAAATAATGGCTATCATTACTTTTGATATACAATATATTATTGGTGCTTATTTTTTTATACATGGTGGTTTGTACCTACTATTAATAATTGTCCTACTTGTTCCTCTCTTCTTCCCACTCTCCACTGGTAATAACTATGTTTCTGCATTGTGAATCTGATTCTGTTTTGCATATACATTCATTTGTATTATTTTTTATTCCATATATATGTGATATCATACAGTGTTTGATTTATTTCACTAGGCATAATATTCTCTAGGTCTATCCATGATGCAGCAAATGACCGAATTTCATTCTTTTTTTTAAAGGCTGAGCAATGTTCCATTATATATAAGATCGTATTAATCCAATTGTCTGTTGATGGGCATTTGGGTTGCTTTCATGTTTTAATTATTGTAAATAGTGCTGCTATGAACATTGGGATTCAAGTATCTTTTCAAATTAGTATTTTTGTTTTTTTCAGAATATATGCCCAGTAGTGGAAATGCTGGAGCATATGGTAGTTCTATTTTCAGTTTTTTTGAGGATCCTCCATACTGTTTTTCACAGTGGTTGTGCCAATTTATGATCCCACCAACAGTGTACAAGGGCTTCCTTTTCTCCACCTTTTCTCCCACGTTTGTTTTTTATAGATAGCCATTCTGACAGGTGTGAGGTCATATCTCATTGATATACAGATGGCTAACAGGGACATCAAAAGCTGCTCAACACTGCTAATTATTACCACTCTTTAAAAAGTGATTTCTCTTTTGGTGTGGGGTTTGTTTATTATATAATTTATGTTTTAAAAGGTTAAAATCTACTTTTACAGCAGTGGAGATACAATTTTATCAACTCAGATATGAGGAAAATACATAATTTTGTTTTTAAAAGTACAATGTATTTTAATTTATTTCATGCCCCATTCTGACATAGGAAAAGAAATTTAGCCTCCATAAATGCACATTTCTTGTCCTTTTAATAAGTGACAGATAAGATGGAATGGGAAGGTGGTTCTTGTTATGTCCAACTTTTGATGGCTGGTAGGATGAGTGTGAAGGAGAGCTGTATCTTACTTTCAATAACAGGTCCCACACGGATATCTCTTGAGATGTGTGTCATCCCTTCTGATTCTCTGTCATCAATCCATGCACACTCTTCTATTGCCTGATCTCTTCAGATTTCATCAGTATCACACTTAAGGTCATGGCAGTCTCTGCAAGGCTGTTTTAATTCTTGTTTCTTCAGATGTGATCCTGCCTCTTTGCTCTCAGGGATCTTCCCAGCAAGAGGATGTAGGTCCTCTCTCTCTTTCTCTCTCTCTCTCTCCCTCTTTTCCACTCTCTGAGATCTATTAATATATACATATAGTTACAGGTATTCTCCCAGGTCTGTCCTCTTACTTCTGGCTCATAGGAAACTTTTCTTCATTTAGGGGGCTCTCTTCTGCTCTATGGCTGCTCCCTACAAACTTCAAAAATACTTGGAGACATTTTCTCTCTCACAATGTTGTGAACTTTTTGATTTAAAAATAAATACCAAGAGGATCCTTGTTAGCAACTTCACCTACCTTGCTTCAGTAAAATAAAACACACTTGGCTGGTTGGACATAGGTGAAGCCCACCAGGAGGAAAAAAAAGGAGGGACAATCAACTAAGTAAACAACAGCAACAGCACTGAACTGCCACAATTTATTTTATGGCTATTTCATATCTTTCCCCTTCCACCAATTACCTAAAATCTTGCTCTGATAATTTCCTTCATCTCTCTGTCATTCTTTCCTCATTTTAGCTGCTGTCACTAGTTCTTGCCAATGGACTCAAGACATATACCTTGATGGACGGCTTACTGTCTGTCAAATTTTACTTCAAGTCTCATGTCACATAAAATCATTAAACTGGCTATTTTTTGTAATTTTTAAAAGAGTTTTATTAGGTCTGGCTTTTAACTTTGATTTCTCTGGTTGGCCTGGGGATCGATAAATTGGAACAACAATTTTCTGCTAGGCTGTGAAGTTGTCATTAGAGTAATAAAGTGATGGACATATTTAGCTTCCTAGATAGATCTGTCAAAATACATCAACTCTTCGAGAGCTTAGCAAAAATAGCCATATCCTAACTAGTCCTTCAACAAGCCTATTCTCAAATGGATTGTTGATAGCTGCTCAGAAATAATAATTGTGCTAAGTATTTTTTCTAAGAAGTAGAACATAAAGATTTTAAAGTTCCAATTTTTGTTTGACAAACAAAATGACTAATAGTCCTGCTAAAATAACTTTGAAATCCATGCGATTATTCTTGTTTAAAGCAAAACAAAAGTGAGAAGAATGATGCAGACTTCCTTTGCAGCCATTTCAGATAAGTGAGGGAAAAGTGCTATGATAAATATTGGGTTTTCTTTTTAAAAGTTTCTTTACACAGTATCATTAAGTAATCCTTTTTATCTGTTTATGTTTTCAGACCATTTGTCAGCACTGTTTTAGCCTTAAAAGAGATAATTTTCGTAGGTTAAGAAATATTTTTATGTTCTGTTTCAGTGTTCTTTAAAATAGTAGGTTCTGTAAAAATCTGCAATATATTGCAGATGCCATGAGACAAATGAAACTGAAGAAATGCTGATCACTTTTCTAGAGTGAAAAAGCAGAGTAAATAGTAAAGGGAAGTGAGAGAGTTTAAAGCTTTTGGAAAATCTTAATGGGATGCTTCTGATGCCAAAGCCATTTAGGGAGTAGGGATTTTGGAAGGTAGATGTACTCCATTTCTCTAGAATTTGCTCTTCATGCTAGGATCTCATTGAGGAAGGATGTAGGAAAACTGAGTGGAAGATTTATATTTTTGCTTATGTGGTACATTAGGCCCCTAATTGATCCTTATGCTGAAAAATTCTCAAAATTATGAATAAAATAATTTCAACAATCATAAAAGAATTGGTGATCTTACAAGGAAGTGAGTAATTTTTTGTACCAGAGAAACTAATGAAAGTAAGATCTAAGAAAGGATAGTGAAGGACAGAAGCTTATTTTTCACCATGAAAGCTTTTGCTGAACATTGCACAATTGAGTTTTGCTTTTCATGGCCTCACTGACTTCCTGTTAAGTGAGATGTAATAGAGAGCTGAACCAAGCTGGTGAGTTTAATAGAATAATTCCTCTCTTATGACTGAGATTCCACAGATGACAATCTCAGCATAAGGGTGAACTAAGCTATAGTCCATGGGATCACAAAGAGTCTGACATGACTGAGTACATATTTATACCTTGCTAGATGGTGCTAGTGGTAAAGAACCAACCTGCTACTGCAGGGGCCATAAGAGATATGAGTTCAATCCTTGCATTGGGAAGATCCTCTGGAGGAGGGCATGGCAGCTCACTCCAATATTCTTGCCTGGAGAATTTCATGGAGAGAGAAGCCTAGCAGGCTACAGTCCATACAGTCACATAGAGTTGGACATGAATGAAGTGACTTAGCATGCATGGGAGATGACTTCAGGGTATTCCTACTCTGACATCTTGAACCTCTGATCTATTATTTTAAATTTCAACACAGTAAATGAATTAAAAAAAATTCTTTAAATGAGTATTATGAAATATAAAGAAGTTAAAACCCAAATAAATAGGAATGACTATTATTTATGTATACATGGTACATCAGATAGCAAATAATATTTTTTTTTAAAGTTAGTAATAACATTGAAATTTTCTTACTATATATTGTTAAATAAATTATAACTAAATAGCCAAATATTGTTATATACTATGATCAGAAATATGCAAAGCACATTGAAAATACTGAGAGAAATTTACCAAAAGAGTAAAGGTATTTCATCTTTCTGTTGTGAGTTTTTTCCCCACCATTGCCCTGGCTTTAAAATTCTGATCATTCATACCTAATTTATGTTAGGTATTATATTGAAATAATTATAATAATCAGTGATTTTTTTTCCATTTATTTGATCTTAACATTCTATGCCTTTCATCTTAGTCAGCTTGGGGTGCTATAGCAAATTGCTATCAGTTCAGTTTAGTCGCTAAGTCGTGTCCAACTCCTTGCGACCACATGAACTGCAGCATGCCAGGCCTCCTTGTCCATCACCAACTCCCGGAGTCCACCCAAACCCATGTCCATTGAGTTGATGATGCCATCCAACCATCTCATCCTCTGTCGTCCCCTTCTCCTCCTGCCCCCAATCCTTCCCAGCATCAGGGTCTTTTCAAATGAGTCAGCTCTTCGCATCAGGTGGCCAAAGTATTGGAGTTTCAGCTTCAACATCAGTCCTTCTAATGAACACCCAGGACTGATCTCCTTTAGGATGGACTGGTTGGATCTCCTTGCAGTCCAAGGGACTCTCAAAGGTCTTCTCCAACACCACAGTTCAAAAGCATCAATTCTTCTGTGCTCAGCTTTCTTTATAGTCCAACTCTCACATCCATACATGACCACTGGAAAAACCATGGCCTTGATTGGACAGACCTTTGTTGACAAAGTAATTGTGTGAATTAAACAATAAGCATTTGTTTCTCACAGTTCTAGAATCTAAATGTCCAAGATGAGAATGACTGACTAGTAAGGTTCTTGCTCTCTTTCTGGAGGGCCATCTTCTCTCTGTGTTTTCACACAGCAGAATGGGTGAAGATACTCTCTGATCTCTTCTTATAAGAGCACTTTTCTCATTCATGAGGGCTCCACCTCATGATTTCCCAAAGGCCCCATCTTCAAATATCAACATATTGGGATTAGAGTTTCAACCCATGAATTTTGTGGAGAAATAAACATTCATTCTGTTGTACTTTTATTTTCCCTTAGGCCCACAGTTTCCCAAAAATCAGTTCAGAGTATGATATGACAATAAATTTTAGAAAATCTCAGATTGTCTTCAGCCTTTAGTGATATTTTTTTCTTTCTTTAGAATTTTCCATTATACCAGAATTTAAGAATATGTTGGACATTTTTTCCATTAAAAGCATTTATAATATCTTTTAAGATGCTTGATGTAGTGCTTTTTGAACTTTGGAGACTAGTAAAAACGTGTTTAATACATTTACATTTGGGGTATCCACTGTATGCCAGTACCACATTAGCCATTAAGGATTTCTAATACAACTAAGACACAGTACTGGTCTTAAGGTAATTATATCTAATGGATGTGGGATAGAGAAATATGATTAACAGTCATTCACCAAGGAGAATAAAGTAATTGTAATCATAAACATAAAAATGACCCATTATAACAGTTTTAGAGTGGAAAGTAATGATGGATGAATACCTATTCTGTATGACACTGACCTTGAAGTTTTCACAAGCATTCATGTATCAGATTTATTTTGAGGTTAAGTGATACTGAGGAAAATGTTCAAGTTTTTATAGATAATATTTGTGGCATTGTGATTTAAACTCAGGGATAACTGAGTGGTTCTACCATAAGACTAGGGGCTTCCCAGACAAGGTGATATTTAGCTGGGATTTAATGTACAATAGAATTTGATACATAGGAAAAGTCTCAAGGGAATTTCCAACTTGAGGTAACTTATATCCTTGGTGTTTCTCTCACTTCAATTTTCTGTACCTTACTCTAGTATCCATACATTGATAACTATATTTTAGGATAGCAAAAGTATATAGGTGGAACCCTATAAATACTCTCTAAACTGAGTCCAGCCATTTCAGGTTATTTTTCCCAAGCTGATTATTCTGATATTTATAAAACCTTATGAATAAAAATAAACTAATATGAGAAAAGCAAAATTCATAAAGATATGTTTTCAAATATTGCAGGGGAGAGTTATACTCTAAATTGACATTATTCTAGTCTCATACTCTTATAGCTAACCAGGTTCCATATTCCCAATAAAAATATTAGATTAGGGTCATAGTAAGTTAAGAATTTTAAGAAATCATAGAAATGTAAATCTTTCTAAGCAAATAGCTAGCACAGACTAAGGATTTTCATTACATGGGAGACATCTCTTCAGCCTTTGTAGATTATGCTACCAATAAAAATTATACAAAAAGCCATGAAAAATGATTCTTTGGAGATATGCCCTTTGCCAGAAATCAATTTTGCCCAGAAGAGTGTCTCTGATTGCCATAATAAAAGATAAAATGTTAGGTAGGAAGGGAATTTAGGAGTTCATCTATTCTACTAATCCTTATAGGACCACACTTAACCCTGTTTTGAAATATGACATTGTTTTGTTTTTTAAGACTCATAGGAAAATAGGTAATAAAACTTTTTCAGGTTCCCAGTTAATGTCAAGTTGTCTGCTAGGTAGGAAAACCTTTCATTCTAGTTTCAATTGTCTCTTATCAGAAATTCAGTGCCTTGCTTTCCTCCTCCTTCCCTCAGTCATACCCATTAGATGCCCTTTACATCTTTGAAGTTGATTGTTAATCCCTAAACTTTAATTTTCAGCCTAAATAATTCTAGTTTTTCTAACATTTCTTTATAGACAATATTTTTCTGCTTTTAAAACATCTTTTTCAATTAAAAATAAATCACTTAAAAATTTCACACATCTTTCATTAGACATGATGCCAAGGCATACTCCAAGATTATATGCATGGAGTTGGAGGCTTTTGGACCTTTGCAGAGGAAGATAAAAAGGAAAATTTATAATTTTGCTGCCATCACTAAAGTTTTATGTGTTGAAGTCATATTAGAAAGGATGACAAAAGACAGTCACAAGAGGCAACAACAAGGTGAAATGTCACAAATAAACAGTTTCATGAAGAGGAGTGTACAATAAATTGGGCTGAGAAAAGGAGAACTAAGAATTTTCACAAACCTTGTCTTGTCTAAGCATGATCATTGGGTACTAAATGTGCTTCACTCAGTTGGGTGTGTTTAGTAGAGAAAGTGAAGAAAACTCCTCCTCCAAGAAGCCCTCCTGTCACCTATCAGAATGATCATAATCTAATTAATTCTGGTGTTAATGAGAAATGTATGTCAAGTCCCCTACGCTCCACTTCATGTTATGTACTATTATGTGCTTGTTTATAAACTTTGTTATCTTTCAGTTTAAGGGTCATTCTATCATGTATAGCCATGTTTACAGTTCACCTAACCTTTTCCACACAGGGTTTGTGGTTGGGGCTTTTCCTGTATGTGTGTGCCACTGTAACTCACATTGGTGAGGATAATAGTTAATTTGCACTAAACTTTTTCACATTGATAAATTATATATAACAAATGAATATGGGCACAGAGTAATAATTTCTGAACAAATGGGTGAATCAGAATGGAACAATGTTGCTGCCAGAGTGGGAATCAGTTGACAGGGAAATGTTGGAAATAATCACAGACAACATGTAATTAATGAGAGAAAAAGAAGGAAAAAAGGACTATTAATAAATACAGAATAAAGAATTCCAAAGTTAAGAGTAAAAAAAGTATTGTGATAGGATAGTATTTGAAAAAATTATTAACAGATTGTCATTCTTCACTTACCCTTATTTTGTCTTCTTTGGGCTTCTTAAGTTTAAAGGTGTTCTTCACTCTGTTGAAGGAAAATAAGTGGAGTAAACTTGGGATAGTTTAAATAAGTGGAGTAAACTTGGCAAAATAAGTGCAGTGGTTCTGCACCTAGAAGCAGCATCAGCACCTGGAAACTTGTCCAGATGCTCCATTCTCAATCCAGACCTAATAAATCAGACTCGGGGGTTACCCCTAGCAATCTGTGTTCTAACAATCACTTCCAAGTGATTCAGGAAGATCCCCTGGAGAAGAGAATGGCTACCCACTCCAGCATTCTTGCCTGGAGAATTCCAGGGACAGAGGAGACTGGCAGGCTACAGTCCATTGGATCGCAAAGAGTTGCACATGACTGAGCAACTAACACTTTCACTTATATTTTTTCCAAGTGATTCTGATGCAACTGAAGTTTGAGAATCTCAAACCTCAGTGAATGAAGCAGACTCTCCACTTTAAGACCGAGATCCTTTTTACCTCAGGTGCTAGGAGTATAGCTTACCTATGGCTCCAGGAGTTGCCACGACTAAAAAGAGCAGCCTTATCCAAGGTTATGTCCCTCTCTGGGGCAGCACTTGTCCAGTGATTTATTGGTGAAGGAACATGAAGTTCAGCCTTTGCTTCAATTTGGGCCACCTTTGAAGAGTTGTGAACTTCCCTGGTGGCTCAGATGGTAAAGCGTCTGCCTACAATGCGGGAGACCCAGGTTCGATCCCTGGGTTGGGAAGATCCTCTGAAGAAGGAAATGGCAACCCACTCCAGTACTCTTGCCTGGAAAATCCCATGGATGGAGGAGCGTGGTAGGCTGCAGTCCATGGGGTCGCTAAGAGTCGGACACGACTGAGTGACTTCACTTTCACTTTCACTTGAAGAGTTGTACCTGCTTCTCCAAACTCTCTACCAGATCTGTACTGCCTCTGTCACATCCTGTTGAATTTCCTGATTTACTCAGCCCTGCTCACCTCTGTCCCTTACAGGCATTATTTTTCAAGAGCATTCCTCGCATCTCCATCTTAGCATCTGTGCCCTGAGGAACCTGAAGCCTCTTGGTTTTCATGTCGTTGGAGGAGGTTATTGAGAGGAAGTTATTGAGAGCCCACCCGCTGACCTATAAACAGGTCAGTCAAAGGCTCCTTATACCCTCTCCTGTATTGGAATGTACATTTTGCCTACTATTCCCATACTAGCAGCTATATCAAGGATGCAGCGTTGAGAGGATAAGGTGGTGTTGAAACTATTTGGACTATATGTGTGACTGAACCCCACTAAGACCTGTATATAAACTTTTAAGATTCTGGCAGAGAGTTGTGGAGATCTATTCCTCTTGTGGCACCCAAGACAAGACTCATAGGGTAAGTTCCCTTGCTTATTAAACCTGCCACCTATCAATCTGAAGTAGTCTGCCTCTTTGGTCTCTCATTGCCCTCTACGTATTGGGACCAGTTTCAATTATCACCTGGGAAACTTCTGACGTTGCAAACAAATATATGTTCCAAAAGTTCACACACCTGTGTGGGAGTGGGAAGGAGTTCAACAATTAAAAAAAAAAAAGCACAAATATTTGTGAAGAGCAACTTAGGATAGATGAGTTTCTGCTAAGCTAGCAGAAAGAAGGGTGACCAAGAAGTGATCAGTGTATTGATATTGGTAGACCTGACAGAGAGGGACCCCACACTCATCTTGCTGGGAAGAGCCCTGGGGACAGAGGTAGCAGAGTAATCTCTGGGGAAATTGTGAGCTTTGCAGATATTCCAGGACCTCAGGTATGTGACTGATGAAATAGAGAAATCAAAATTCCTGAAAGGACCAAACAGAATCAAGGGTTGTGGCAAGGTAATATAAATTGATTGAATATTAAGGGTGAGATAGTATGACATATGTCAATATACATATAGTTGGGGTCATGTGACATTTAAAATCAGATACAGACCCCTTTTCCCTCCAACAGGCATCAAAAAATGGATGCCATAAACACCCTCTTCTCACTGGGTATTATATTTGTCACTGGAGAGAAGAAAAATTCTAATTTATGGAGATTATGTTTCTCTTCCAATATCAGAATGTAACACAAAATATTAAATGAAGTGTAAAAAAACTAGTTAAAATTTTTTATATTTGATCATGAATTAAGATTTCTATCCCACAACACAAAAAGGAGGGGGTTTGTTTTTACATAAGTGAAGTTGCTCAGCCGTGTCTGACTCTTTGCGACCCCATGGACTGCAGCCCACCAGGCTCCTCCGTCCATGGGATTCTCCAGGCAAGAATACTGGAGTGGGTTGCCATTTCCTTCTCCAGGGGATCTTCCAGACCCAGGGATCGAACCCAGGTCTCCCACATTGCAGGCAGATGCTTTAACCTCCGAGCCACCAGGAATCCCTTACATATATTGTTAAATTAAGTGTATCTTAAAAAACAAACAAAAGATTCCATTTCCAAAGACTCAGAAAAAAGCTGTTTGTAATGGGCAGCAGCAGAGCAATCCATTTCATTTGATCATTGCTGAGATATGTCCAGCAGTTAAAAGATTCAGAAATAGAATGACTGTTGTAGAAGACTGTTCTTCTCATAACTTTGAGCAATTGTGAACATAGACTACTTTCAGAGTACTTAGACAATGGCATTGTTTTCTTTTTTTACAGAGACCAGTCCACGATGGACTGAAGTGACTGTGAAAAAGGTAAATGTCCCTGATCTGATCTAATCTAGAAAATATATTGCCTTGTTATGGGCATGACAAATATTTTAGTGAAATGAGATCAGTTATTATCACTAGAGCATGTTCTCTTGATGAAGGTATATGGTTTATATTGAGAATAGTAAAGGGCTTTCCTGGTGGCTCAGATGGTGAACAATCTGCCTGCGAATGGTTAAAGCTATTTTTATTGAGTACCTGTCTTCTGCTGGGCACTGGTCCCAAGTTTAAAGTATGTAGCAAACACTTTTTCATTATACCTCAATAAATTTAATTAACATCTACCATCTCATATAGATACAAAATTAAAGAAATAGAAAAAAATTTTCTTTGTGATGAGAACTCAGAAGTTTCTCTCTTAACAGCTTTCATATATAACATACAATAGTGCTAATTATATTTATCATGTTATATAATATATCCATATTTATCATGTTATAACAGGAAATTTATACCTTTAAAATATATATTTATTATTTTATTTTTATCCCAGTCTTATTGAGATATAATTCACATATATCACTATAAGTTTAAGATGTATAGTGTAAATATTTGACATATACATCATGAAAATTTTACTACACTAACTAGTGAACATCCATCAATTCATATAGATTTAAAATTAAAGAAATAGAAAAAAATTTTTCTTTGTGATGATAAATTTTAGGACTTACTCTCTTAACAAGTCTCATATGTAACATTTATGGTCTTGTACAATACATCCCTAGTACTTATTGATCATGTAACTGGACGTTTGTATTTTTTGATTGTCTTTATCCAATTTCCTCTTCTCCAACCTCTCATCTCTGGTAAATACAAATCTGATCTCTTTTTCTATGAAATTGTTTCATTTTGAATTATAATTGACCTATAACACTATGTTAGTTTCTGGTACATAACGTAGTCACTTGACGTTTCTATACATTTCAAAATGATCACTATATAAGTCTGATTATCATCTCTCAGCCTACAAATATATTAAATATTGAACATACTCCCTCAAATATACATTTCATATTCATTTATTTTTGCAACTTGAACACTTGTACCACTTAATCTCCCTCTTCTCTTTCTCTCATCCTCTTACTTACCTCCCCTCTGGCAGCCACCTCTTTGTCCTCTGTATTAATGACTCTGTTTCTCTTTCGTTTTTTAGACTCCACACTGTAAGTGGAATTATATGGTATTTGTCTTTCCTGTCAAGCTAATTTCACATCTTGGTAAGTCTGGCTAAAATCTCATCAATTGTGTTTTTCTTTTCAAAGAATCAGCTCTTAGTTTCAGTGATCTTTTCACTTTTTCAAAGTCTTTTTTTCATATATTTCTGCTTTGATCTTTATGATTTCTTTCCTTATACTAACTTTGGGTTTTGTTTGTTTTGCTTTTCCTAGTTTCTTTAGGTGTAAGGTGAGATTGCCTGATCTAATGTTGTCTATTTTAGATATTTCCTGTTTCTTTGGTAGGCTTGTATTACTATAAGTTTTACACATAGAATGAATTTTTATGTCCCTTAGTTTTTGGATCAATGTGTTTTCATTTTCATTTGTTTTAGGTATGTTTTGATTTCTTCTTTGATTTATTCAGTGACCCGTTGGTTGTTTATTAAGATGTTGTTTAGTTTTCACACTTTTTGTTTTCTTAAAGTTTTTTTCTTGTAGTTGATTTCAAATGTCTATTGTTATGATTGAAAAAGAAAGTTGATATGATTTCAGTTGACTTAAATTTACAAAGACTTGTTGTGTGGCATAGCATGTGATCTATTCTGGAGAAATTTTCATGTGCACTTCAAAGAGCACATATTTTATATTTTACTTTTTTGATGGTTAATAAGATTTGAGGATAGTGCCTTATTATTTTAAATATCCTTAGTTCCTTATTATCTTTATTGATTAATTAATATTTTCCCTCTGCTTTGGTGTTCATTTTTATAAACTACTTCCAGTTAGGAATTCTAAGCAAAAATGGATTCTAAAAGAAGATATTTTCCATTAATGGTTCTCTTATCCAATTTTTAGTAGGTTTTATATAAGGTTAAAGTGAAAGTGAAAGTCATTCAGTTGTGTCTGACTCTTTGGGACCCCATGGACTACACAGTACATGGGATTCTTCAGGCCAGAATATTGGACTTGGTAGCCATTCCCTTCTACAAGGGATCTTCCAAACTCAGGGACTGAACCCAGGTCTCCCACATTGCAGGCAGATTCTTTACCAGCTGAGCCACCAAGGAAGCCCTATTATAAATTTAAGTCAAATAGTATCCTTTATTATTTCATTCTGTTTGACTAAAGAGATTCCTGTAACTTCTTTTTCCACCTATAAAGTAAATGCCCACTGACTATGACTATATCCTATATGATTTGAGCAAATTATAGTTTTTGGATATATATAAATTGTGCATAGACACATTGACTCCTCTGCCTTTCTCATCTACAAAGGTATTGTTTTAGCTACAGTTTACCTGTAAGTTAACCTATATTAAATTATTTGGGACCAAAGAATATTTTTTGCTCTAATTAAGTTTGCTCATTACCTACCAAAATCTTTTTTCTCTTGCTTTTCATTTCCACTGGCAGCAAGATATGGCCACACAACTTATGATTTTGCCAATAAGAAGAAATAATGGGATCATTACTGGGCCTATCCCCTCTTCACAGTAATGCTGGTTTTCAACCTCTACCAATCATATGAGGACGTTGTCCTAGGGGACCCCAAAGAACCAGGATAGAAGGAATTTGACCCCTGAATAACAGCCTTAAGCTGAGCCACCACCCTGATCTTTTTGAAATATAATAAAGAAATGAATTTATTCATTTTTTTCCTTGCCATGTAATTTTTGGATCTTCTTGACACAGTTTTAACCTGATATCTTTCCATTGTTCCATACCTGGGAATAATATTTCCAGAATATTATCATGGAGCCTGACAAGCTACAGTCCACAGGGTTGCAAAGAGTCAGACACAACTGAGCAACTAAGCACACACACTGTGACTTTTTAAACTTGATTTTCTTACTGTTTCTATAAGACATATTAGGCATTATCAAAGTTCCTCACTTTAAGAGTCATGTGCATATATTTGTGTGCTCTTCCACTCAGTTATGTCCAACTGTAACCAACCAGACTCCTCTGTCCATGGAATTTTCCAGGAAAAAATGCTGGAAAGGGTTGACATTTTCTACTTCAGGGGTTGTTCCCAACAGAGGGATTGAATCCACATTTCTTGTGTCTCCTGCATTGACAGGTAGATTCTTTACAATGACACTGCCTGGGAAGCTCTTAGAAGCCATAAGTAACTAGTTAAATTTATTGGGATAAAGTAAATCAATCACTCCACAAATATTCGCTACTCTGCTGTTACAAGCTTACCACTGTGTTAAATTTGGGAGGCTATAAAAAGTCTATATGATATCATTTCTGCTTACTTAGAAACAAAATAAACATTTTCAATTGTGTTGTAGGCTTGGTTTATATATGTTTTAGGTGATAATTTTACTGAAAATATTAATTGAATTCATTACACTCTAGGAGATGCTATGGATAAAACAAAGACATATTCCTCAAAGATCTCAGAGACGAAAATGATCATATTTAAACATACTGTGCAATTTGCTTTTGATAAATGCTGACTTCTTTAAACTGTGCTACAATTTAGGAAAACAGATGTATCATGCCTTTTGTGATATGACATAAATGAGATAAATGATATGAGATAAATTTAGGGTAATGATCATGACAATGATAATAATTACACTTATTGATTACCCACTACAAGCTCCTGCACTCTGCCTTCTTGAGTCAAACTGGGCTGGGAGTGAATGCCATAAATACAAAACACTGGATATTCTGTTGAAAACTGAGTGAGCCAAGAGCATCACATGCCTGTTTGTGGTGGAGTCTGAGGAAACCAAGAAGAAGAAATACAAAAAGGCAAAATGGTTGTCTGAGGAGGACTTACAAATAACTGAGAAAAGAAGAGAAGCAAAAGGCAAAGGAGAAAATGAAATATATACCCATCTGAATGCAGAGTTCCAAAGAATAACAAGGAGAGATAAGAAATCCTTTCTAAGTGATCAATGCAGAGAAGAAGAGGAAAAGAATAGAAAGGGAAAGACTAGAGATCTCTTCAAGAGAATTAGAGATACCAAGGAAATATTTCATGTAAAGATGGGCACAATAAAGAAAAGAAACAGAATGAACCTAACATATTAAGAAGTAGAACACATTAAGAAGAGATGATAAGAATACACAGAAGAACTATACAAAAAAAGATCTTCGTTACCCAGATAACCACTCACCTAGAGCCAGACAGCCTGCAGCCTGAAGTCAAGTGGGCCTTAGGAAGCATCACTATGAAAAAAGCTAGTGGAGGTAATAGAATTCCAACTGAGCTACTTGAAATCCTAAAATTATGCTGTTCAAGTGCTGCACTCAATATGCCAGCAAACTTGCAAAACTCAGCAGTGGCCACAGAACTGGAAAAGGTCAGTTTTCATTCCAATCTCAAAGAAAGGCAATGCCAAAGAATGTTTAAACTACCACACAGTTGCATTCATCTCACACGGTAGCAAAGTAATGCTCAAAATTCTCCAAGTTAGGCTTCAATGGTACATGAACCAAGAACTTCTCAATATTCAAGTTGGATTAAGAAAAGGCAGAGGAACCAGAGAACAATTGCCAACATCCATTGGATCTTAGAAAAAGCAAGAGAATTCCAGAAAAACATCTACTTCTGCCTCACTGACTGCACTAAAGCCTTTGACTATGTGGATCACAACAAACTGTGGAAAATTCTTAAGGAGATGGGAAAAGTCTGTATGTAGATTTTTGATGTATGTAGATTTTTGAGAAATCTGCATACAGACCTGCATGCAGGTCAAGAAGCAACAGTTAGAACCAGACATGGAACAACAGACTGGTTTCAAATTGGGAAAGGAGTACATCAAGGCTGTATTGTCACCTTGCATATTTAACTTACATGCAGAGAACATCACGTGAAACGCCAGACTGGGTGAAGCACAAGCTGGAATCAAGATTGCTGGGAGAAATATCAATAACTTCTGATATTCAGATGACCAACCTTTATGGAAGAAAGTGAAGAGGAACTAAAGAGCCTCTTGATGAAAGTGAAAGAAGAGAGTGAAAAAGCTGGATTAAAACTCAACATTCAAAAAATGAAGATCATGGCATCCAGTCCCATCACTTCATGGCAAATAGATGGGGAAACAGTGGAAACAGTGGCAGACTTTATTTTCTTGGGCTCCAAAATCACTTCAGGTGGTGACTTCAACCATGAAATTAAAAGACATTTGCTCCTTGGAAGAAAAACTATGACAGACCTAGACAGCATATTAAAAAGCAGAGTCATTACTTTGCCAACAAAGGTCCATCTAATCAAAGCTAAGATTTTTCCAGTAGTCATGTATGGATGTGAGTTGGACCATAAAGAAAGTTGAGCATCAAAGAATTGATGCTTTTGAACTGTGGTGTTGTAGACGACTCTTGAGAGTCCCTTGGACTGCAAGGAGATCAAAACTGCCAATACTAAAGGAAATCAACCCTGAATATTCTTTGGAAGGGCTGATGCCGAAGCTGAGACTCCAATACTTTGGCCACCTAAAGTGAAGAACATTGGAAAAGACCCTGATTCTGGGAAAGATTGAAGGCAGGAGGAGAAGAGTAGAACAGAGGATGAGATGGTTGGATGGCATCACCGACTGAATGGACATGAGTTCGAGCAAGCTTGGGGAGTTGATGATGGACAGGGAAGCCTGGCATGCTGCAGTCCATGGGGTTGCAAAGAGTTGGACACAACTGAGTGACTGAACTGAACTGAACTGAGGAAACAGCAGGACCTAGGGGGAGATAGTTTTATAAAACTTACTGTGTCCCATTGAGGAGTAGGAATAATTCCCAGGCAAAGAAGCTGGGCCCATAGCAGGTCCCAAGTGACACAAGAGCAAAAGACTTATTTCTATGTGCCACAGAGGAGTGTAAAAGTGACACAGGGCATTAGTTCCCTAGTATCCTTTCTGCCAGTATCTTATGGGTAGCTTCATGGTTAGTCTTCTGCATCTGAAGTAAGACAAATCTCAATCCTTTTGGACAGAATTGAGACTTAAGAAGTTGCAGTCTGTATGGGCAAACTTCTGAGATCAGCAACAATATGGATCCACACAGATACCAGAGTAGCTGGCTGCCTTCCTGGATCTGATATCTTCCTCTCTGAATGTTCTGATGTCACAGGAGGCCAAATCCTCGTCCCACTACAATTTAGCCACCACATCAAGATAAAAGGGGTTACCTCTGTATTGACTGGGACTAAGTTTCTTCCACCCATTAGAATAGACTGTGTAAGAGATAACTTTTTCCTTCCCTCCACATGAAACCATGGAGTTGAGGGCCTCTACAATCCCTTGCAATTTTCACTAACTCCTCCACACGCAAAGAGGAATGATTTCTGTCTTGATGAGATGGCAAGGATAATGTGTTTGCTTTCCTCTCTGAGTAGGAATATGGAGTTAAACGTCTTTCTAACAATGTGTCCTGCCCTACTTCTCTTTCTGGGTGAAAGCAATGGAATTTTCTTTGTTCTCAGTCTTCAGTTTATTTCTGTTTATTTTCTGATTTTGACTATTAAGAGAGAATATTTCCTCTCTCATTCCTGCAATTTTCTCCCAGTTTAAAGAACTCAAGGATTTCCTTGGTGGCTCAGTGGTAAAGATTCTGCCTGTCAATGTAGGAGATGTGGGTTCAATCCCTAGGTCAGGAAGATCCCCTGAGGAAGGAAAGCAAATCATTCCAGTATTCTTGCCTGGGAAATTCCATGGACAGGGGAGCCTGGCAGGCTACGGTCCATGGGGTTGCAAAAGAGTTGAACATGACTTAGCAACTGAACAACAACAACAAAGGAACACAGTGTTAATGTGATAATGTTGATGCCTCTCCATCCCTCTTACTCTGCTCCAGAACAAACTCACATACATTTGAGAAGGATCAACTGGGTATGTTCAGTTCACCTCCCTTTTCTCTCTCAGTAAGACTCCCTTCATGGAGTTGTTCTCCTCAACTCCTCTGTGATTTAAGTTTTACCAGAAATGCCTGTGAGGGGATAGGTATCTGCCTAACACTGGGATCAGCTAGCAAGCCACTTTAGCTCTAATATTAAGCTGATACCTTTAATATACTCTATATCAATCAAGATGAGCTTTGATTTATGATCTGTGGCTTCCCTGGTGGCTCAGACGGTAAAATATCTGCCTGCAACGTGGGAGACCTGGGTTCGATCCCTGGGTCGGGAAGATCCTCTGGAGAAGGAAACGGCAACCCATTCCATTAACCTTGCCTGGAAAATCCCATGGACAGAGGAGCCTTGTATGCTACAGTCCATGGGGTTGCTTAAAGGCACTGTCTCCAAATATAAGTCACATTCTGAGTTACTAGAAGTTGGGACTTCAACATATGAATGTGGGGGTGGAGGGAGTACAAGTTGACTCATAACATCATTTCTACCTACTCACTATTACATTCTTACATATGCACATGCCCACCTTATGTGAGGCATTGCCTATGGATCCAGCATAACAAAGAACTGAAAAAAGGCAGGAGTAGAACTCCAAGTGAAAACTGGCCTTTGTCATCAACACGAGGGTGAAAACCAATAAGTGTCAGACTGAGTATGCCCTTTCAGTGTCTTTTCGCCTTCTAATTCTACAGTGGCAGCCCAAGGCAGCAGCATTGAGGCTGCACCCAGGGAAGCCACCCAAGTTGGTGCTCAGCTGAGAGGGGGCCTCAGTATCTGTAAAGTGGTGTGTGTAGGATGGGGGGGGGGGGCTCCCAGGACCAGCTGGTGACCCTAGTAAAGCTCCCACACAACCATATCCACACACCCGTTTTGGGTTGCAGGCTGCCCCTTCAAGGGTAGAGGCAGCAAGTGAATGTGTCTGTACCAGTCTACACAGGGAAGCAGTAGGGATGGTACTCAGCACTGTCCCTTGGCCCTCCCTCCAGGGAAAATGGAAATATAAGAAAAAGCAAGGGCTTGACAAATGCCTAGATTCTGACGAGAAGACCATTCATAGGCCTTTCTTCATTCCTGGAAATTGCAGTGCAACTGTGTAATTAAGAAAAAAATCTTAAAGAAAGATCAAAAGGTCCTAGAATTCCTAAGAATAGGCATAGAAGGTCCACCACTGAGCATGAAGTTGGATCATCCCTTAGTCTAGGGGTGCTGAAAGAGACTTTTTAAAAGCTAGTTGAAAATAATGTCACATGAATGAGGAGATGGATAAGAACAAGATGGCAAATTAGAAGGACCTGAGTTCATGTCTTATGAATACACCAAAATAATAGCTATCTGCTGAAAAACCAATTGGAAAAGGAAATGGCAACCCACTCCAGTGTTCTTGCCTGGAGAATCCCAGGGACGGGGGAGCCTAGTGGGCTCCCGTCTATGGGGTCTCACAGAGTCGGACACGACTGAAGCGACTTAGCAGCAGCAGCAGCAGCTGAATAACCATGAACTAAAAAGGAATGAAACCTACCAAAAAAGTTATCCTATTTTCAAAGTCAAAGAAGCCACAAGGTCATTAGAAGGGGTGAACTTACAATACAATAAAGTTCCATAGCTGCCAGATGGGGAGCTGACAAAATGAAAAATAATTGTATCACAGAGGTTCTTCCACAAGAGTGAAGTTCTGAGCCCCACATCACACTCCCCAGTCTATGGTTCTAGCATCAGTAGGAGGAACACCCAGAGTATTTGGCTTTGAAACGTAGTGGGGCTTGAGACAGAAACTCCACAGGACTTGGGAAAACAAATACTAGTCACAGAGAGCATGGACAAGATACCATGCACACCAGGACCTGAAGGAAGAAAGCAGTAACTTCATGGAAGCCTGGAGCAAGCCCACCTTCTGGTTTTGGAGGGTCTCCTGGGGAAGCAGGGGGTGGTTGTGGCTCACTGTGGGACAAGGACACTGGTGATGGAGGTACTGGGGAATAATCATTGGCATAAGCTGTCTTAGAGGCCACCCCCTGCAAAGGCTCTAATGTCGCACTGTGACCACTGAATCACTCACAGAACAAACGATTGAGCAAATACCAAAGGAGAGCAAGTCGGCTGCCCTATAGGGTCCCCTCTCCACAGGCAGAGGCAGGCCTGTGACAGCCAGAGCCGGAAGACAAGGGGCTACTGCAACCTTGGCCCCAGAGACTGCATCTTCCACCAAAGACCTTCCACTAACCATGTCTTCCTAGGATCCTGGATGGTTGACATCTGCCAGGAGTGTCACAGCCTGGTGAGATCACCTCCCCAGGAGAGACACATGGAACACCTGTGACTGTGTGCTTGCAGCACACCTGGAAAACTGAGCATCCAGGATGGGAGAGGTGAATAAGACACATAACCCACCTGAGACAGTGTGCTCGCCAAGCATCCAGTCACCTGAGCTGCTCGGACCTGGGAAGGACACAAAAGGCACAGTCCATCTGGGTCTGTGCCCCTGCGGAGCACCTGAGAACCTTAGCAGCTTAGACCTGGGAAGTGCATGAAACGCAGGGCGCACTTGGGGCAGTGCCCTTTCAGAGAACCCTGGAACCTAAGCAGTGTAGACCTGGGATGCACACACCATCTTGGGCTGTGGCAAACCCAGTGTGGTCCCTCCACTGCAAGCACTCCCCACACTTGCCAGCAGTATTTGCTTGCAGTGTCCCTCCCTCCTCACAACACAACTGAACAAGTGAGCCTAAATAAGTGGCCACTTCGCCCCCTTGTGTCAGGTGGAAGTTAGACACTGAAGAGACTTGTAAACAGAGGAAGCCAAAATAGACAAAGAGGGAACCATGCTGGAAGTGATAGGTTGCAATTCCATTCACCATTGCAACGAAAAGAATAAAATACTTAGGAATATATCTACCTAAAGAAACAAAAGACCTATATATAGAAAACTATAAAACACTGATGAGAGAAATCAAAGATGACACAAATAGATGGACAAATATACCACGTTCATGGATTGGAAGAATCAATATAGTGAAATGAGTATATTATCCAAAGCAATCTATAGATTCAGTGCAATCTCTATCAAGCTATGAATGGTATTTTTCAGAGAACTAGAACAAATAATTTCACAATTTGTATGGAGATACAAAAAAATACCTGATTAGCCAAAGCAATCTTGTGAAAGAGGAATGGAACTGGAGGAATCAATCTGCCTGACTTCAGACTATACTACAAAGCTACAGTCATCAAGACAGTATGGTACTCACACAGAGACAGAAATATAGATCCATGAAACAAAATAGAAAGCCCAGAGATAAATCCACACACCTATGGACATCTTATCTTTGACAAAGGAGGCAAGAATATGGAGAAAAGACAACCTCTTTAACAAGTGGTGCTGGGAAAACTGGTTAACCACTTGTAAAAAAATGAAACTAGAACACTTTCTAACACCATACACAAAAATAAACTCAAAATGGGTTAAAGATCTAAATGTAAGACCAGAAACTATAAAACTCCTAGAGGAAAACATAGGCAGAACACTCTCTGACATAAATCACAGCCGGATCCTCTATGACCCACCTCCCAGAGTAGTGGAAATAAAAGCAAAAATAAACAAATGGGACCTAATTAAACTTAAAAGCTTTTGCACAATGAAGGAAACTATAAGCAAGGTGAAAAGACAGCCTTCAGAATGGGAGAAAATAATAGCAAATGAAGCAACTGACAAAGAATTAATCTCAACAATATACAAGCAGCTCCTGCAGCTCAATTCCAGAAAAATAAGTGACCAAATAAAAAAATAGGCCAAAGAACTACAGACATTTCTCCAAAGAAGACATATAGATGGCTAACAAACACATGAAAAGATGCTCAACATCACTCATTACCAGAGAAATGCAAATCAAAACCACAATGAAGTACCATCTCACACCAGTCAGAATGGCTGCTATCAAAAAGTCTACAAACAATAAATGTTGGAGAGGGTGCAGAGAAAAGGGAACCCTCTTACACTGTTGGTGGGAATGCAAACTAGTACAGCCACTATGGAGAACAGTGTGGAGATTCCTGAAAAAACTAGAACTAGAACTGTCATACAACCCAGCAATTTCACTGCTGGGCATATACACCAAGGAAAGCAGAATTGGAAGAGACATATGTACCCCAATGTTCATCGCAGCACTGTTTATAATAGCCAGGACATGGAAGCAACCTAGATGTTCATCGGCAGATGAATGGATAAGGAAGCTGTGGTATATATACACAATGGAATATTACTCAACCATTAAAAAGAATGCATTTGAATCAGTTCTAATGAGGTGGATGAAACTGGAGCCTATTATACAGAGTGAAGTAAGTCAGAAAGAAAAACACCAATACAGTATATTAATGCATATATAGGAATTTGAAAGATGGTAATGATGACCCTATATGTGAGACAGCAAAAGAGACAGATGTAAAGAACAGACTTTTGGGCTCTGTGGGAGAAGGCAAGGGTGGGATGATTTGAGACAATAGCATTGAAACATGTATATTACCATATGTGAAATGGAAAGCCAGTCCAGGTTTGATGCATGAGACAGGGTGCTCAAGACCAGAGCACTGGGATGACCCTGAGGGGTGGGATGGAGAGGCAGGTGGGAGGGGGGTTCAGGATGGGGAACACATGTATATCCATGGCTGATTCATGTCAATGTATGGCACAAACCACTACAATATTGTAAAGTAATTAGCCTCCAATTAAAATAAATAAAGTAATGTTTTTAAAAATTTAAAAAAAGAACAAACTTTTGGACTATGTGGGAGAAGAAGAGGGTGGGGTGATTTGAGAGAAGAGCATTGAAACTTATGTATTACCATATGTAAAATAGATGACCAGTGCAGGTTTGATGCATGAAGCAGGGCACTCAAATCTAGTGTTCTTGGACAACCCAGAGGGATGAGGTGGACATCCCAGAGGGAGGGGATGGTGATGGATGTCAGAGGGGGGCTCAGTATGGGGGGACACATGTACACCCATGACTGATTCATGTTGATGTAAAGCAAAAACCACCACAATATTGTAAGGTAACTAGACTCCAATTAAAATAAATGATTTTTTTTAATAAATTTATTTATTTTAGTTGGGGGCTAATTACTTTACAATATTGTAATAGTTTTTGCCATACATTGACATGAATCAGCCATGGGTTTACATGTGTTCCCCTTCCTGGACCCCCCACCCACCTCCCTCCCCATCCCATCCCTCTGGGTCATCCCATTCCCCCTGCCCTGAGCCCTTGTCTCATGCATCGAACATGGAATGGTGTTCTGTTTCACATATGATAATATACATGTTTCAATGCTATTCTCCCAGAACGTCCCACCCTCACCTTCTCCCTCAGAGTCCATAAAATTGTTCTATGCATCTGTGTCTCTTATTCTGTCTCGCATATAGGGTTATCGTTTTTTAAATAAATGATTTTTAAGAAACAAGAAACACAGACATTAAATGATACATTAGACCAGGTGGATTATTTATTGCACATTTCATCTAAAGCAGCAAAATACACATTGTATTCAAGTGCACATGGAATATTCTCCAAGGTAGATCACCTGCTGGGCCATAAAACAAGTCTCAATAAATTTAAGAAAATTTAAATCATATCAAGCTTCTCCTGCCACAATGTCATGAGACAAAAATCAACTATAAGAAAAAATATTGTAAACCATAGAAACACGAGGAGGCTAAACATTATGCCACTAAATAACCAATGGATCACTGAAGAAATCAAAGATATCAAAAAATATCTAGTGACACATGGCAGTGAAAACACAACAGTCCAAAACCTATGGGACACAACAAAGCCAGTTCTAAGAGGAAAGTTTATAGCAAGACAATCTTACATCAGGAAACAAGAAATAATCCAAATAAAAAACCTAATCTTACACCAAAAGCAAGCAGAGAAAAGAGAAAACCTAAGGTTATCAGAATGAAAGACATCATAAAGATTAGAACAGAAATAAATGAAATAGAGATGAAAAAACAATAAAAAGATCAATGAAACTTAAAGTTGATTCTTTGAAGTGACACACAAGATTGACAAACATTTAGACTCATCAAGAAAAAGGGAGAAGGCTCAATAAAGCTAGAAATGAAAAAGAAGTTGCAATAGACACCACAGAAATACAAAGGATCAAAAGAGACTCTTCCAAGAAACTATACACCAATAAAATGGACATTCTATGAGGCCACCTAGAAGAAATGAACAAATTCTTAGAAAAATACAATCTTTCAAAAGTGAACCATGGAAAAATAGAAAGCATGAACAGATCAGTCACAAATACTGAAATTAAACTGTGATTTAAAAATTTCAAACAATGCCCAGGACCAGATGACTTCACAAACAAATTCTACCACATTTAGAGAAGAGTTAACACCTATAATTCTGAAAATATTTGAAAAAAAATTGCAGATGAATGACCACTTCCAAATGCATTCTATGAGGCCACCTTCATTCTGATACCAAAACCAGACGAAGATAACACACAAAAAAGAAAATTACAGATCAATATAATTGCTGAACATAAATATGGAAATCCTCAATAAAATACTAGGAAACCCTAATTCAACAATAAATTAAAAGAACCATACATCATGATCAAGTGGATTTACCCCAGGGATAAAAGGTTTCAATACACACAAATCAATCAGTGTGATAAACTATATTAATAAATTGAAGAATATAAAGCATATGATCACCTCAATTATTGTTGTTTAGTAGCAAAATCATGTCCAACTCTTTGCCACCCCATAGACCGCAGTGAGCCGGACTTATCTGTTCTTCACTATCTCCTAGATTTTGCTCAAACTCATGTTCATTGAATCAGTGATGCCATCCAACCATTTCATCTTTCATCATCCCCTTCTCTTTCTGCCTTCAATCTTTCCCAGCATCAGGGTCCTTTCCAATGAGTCAGTTCTTTGCATCAGGTGGCCAAAGTATAGGAGCTCCAGCTTCAGCATCAGTCCTTCCAATTTATATTTAGGGTTGATTTCCTTTAGTATTAACTGGTTTGATCTCTTTGTAGATCAAGGAACTCTTAAGAATCTTCTCCAAACTCTCAATAAAGATCATCTCAATAGATGCAGAAATAACTGTTGACAATTTTCTACACCAGTTTATGATAAAAACTCTCCAGAAAGTGGACAAAGAGGGAACATGCCTCAACAAAATAAAGGTCATATACGACAAGCCCACAGCTAACATCACACTCAATGGCAAAAAGCTGAAAGTATTTCATCTAAGAGCAGGAACAAGATTGTCATCCATTGTTGCCACTTTTATTCAGCATAATTTTGGAAATCCTAGCCACAGTAACTAGAGAAGAAAGAGAAATTAAACAAAAACACATGCACAGATTGAAAAAAGCAGTAAAATTATCACTGTGTGAAGATGACACAATACTATACATATATAATCCTAAAGATACCACCAGAAAGCTACTAGATCTGATCAATGAATTTGGTAAAGTTGCAAGATACAAAAATAATACATAAAAATCTGTTGCATTTCTATACACTAACAATGAAATATCAGCAAGAGAAAGTAAGGGGGAAAATCACATTTGCCATCATATGGCAAAAGATTAAATATCTAGAAATAAATCTACCTAAGGAGGCAAAAGACATGTACTCCAAAAAATATAAGATGTTGATGAAAGAAATAAAAAATGACATAAACATATGGAAAGATATACCATGTTCTTGGATTGGAAAAGCCAGTATTGTCAAAATGACTATATTGTCCAAAGCAATCTACAGATTCAATGCCATCTCCATCAAATTACCAATGGCCATTTTTTTAGATCTAGAACAAAAAAAAAAATCTCAAAATTTGTATGGAAATATAGAATACCCCAAGTAGCCAAATCAATCTTAATAAACAAAAAAAGAGTTGGAGGAATCAGGCTTCTTTACATCAGACTATACTACAAAGCTACAATCATCAAAACAGAACAGTACTGATACAAAAACAGAAATATCAATGGAACAGAATAGAAAGTCCAGGAATAAACCCATGCACCTATGTTCAATTAATCTGTGAGAAACTAGGCAAGAATATACAGTTGAAAAAGAACAGTCTCTTCAATAAATGGTGCTGGGAAAACTGGACAGATACACATAAAAAATGCAATTAGACAATTCTTTAACACCATGTACATAAATAAACTCAAAATGAATTAAAGAACCTAAATGTAATACAGATACTATAAAACTCTTAGAGGAAAACATAGATAGAACACTCTTTGACATAAATCACAGGAATATTTTTTCTGAGCCATCTCTTAAAGAAAATGTAAACAAAAATAAACAAATTGAACATGGTTAAACTCAAAAGATTTTACACAGCAAAGGAAACCATGACAAGAGAAAAGACAACCCACAGAATGGGAGAAAATATTTGCAAATGATGTGAACAACAATGGATTACTCTCCAAAATTATACAAACAGCTCATGCAGCTCAATAACAAAAAAAAAACAAACAAATCAATCAAAATAATGGATAGCAGATCCCAATACACATACAGATAGCCAACACACATATGAAAAGATGTTCAACATCACTAATTATTAGAGGAATGCAAATCAAAACTACAATGAGATATCACTTCACACTGGTCAAATGGCCATCATCAAAGTGTCTACAAACAGTAAACACTGGAGAAGATGTGAAGAGCAAACCCTTCTGCATTGTCTGTGGGAATTTATAATGACACAGCCACTATGGATACCAAAGGGGAAAGCTGGGTGAGGGATAAATTAGGAGGTTATGATTAACATATATAGTGTACACACTACTATGTATAAAATAGATGATCAACAAGAACCTACTGTATAGTGCAGGGAACGCTATTCAATACTCTGTAATAACTTATTACAGTTCTTTTCAGAAAAGAATCTGAAAAAGTATATGTCTATAAATGTGTAACTAAATCATTTTGCTATACATCTGAAACTATCACAACAATGTAAATCAACTATAATATGAAATAAATATTAAGAAAAAAATTTTAAGATAAGTTGATAAAACTTGAATTGCATAAAAAAAATTAAAGGAAAACGGTGCAGACTATACAAGAGTCTATACCATATGTGATAAACGCTAACATCTCCTTGGACTAATCAGTTACATAAATGAATGAGAGAGGCCAAATGTCAAAGAATAAGTCATGGTAAGGATTGTCACTATCAGGAAAGTACATGCTCCATGTGAAGGAAGCCACAATTACTCTACACTGACCAACTGCTGCTCGGTGGGAAGACAGGTCCAAGAGTGCTGGTTGTTACTACTTTGTTAAGTGAAGTTAAAACTCTGGGTGAGTGTAAAATATTTCTATTTTAAAATGATATGCAATCAAAAAAAAAAAACCCCACAACAACAACATTATAGTGTAAAACCTTCTGATTGTTAGGGTTTACTAACAGTGACTATGAGTGGATTCAGAACCTCCACATTGATAGGAAAGAGCCTCACTTCTTTGGAGAGATTAAATTATAGGGAGAGGGGTAGTCTGGATTTGTACATCAAACCTATAATCCAGAATCAAAGAGAAAGAAACGTTCTTCCACTACATATTCAAATGAGAACCACTTACCTGGTAAGTAGTTGAATGAAGTACAGCTTGGAAAATCAGGCATATTTGTAAAAAAAAAAAAAAATTTTAGAGTTATTTAAGAGACTAAAAAGTATATTGAGCCCTAAAATGTTCCCTATATGTTCACTATTGGTTAAACTAATGAAAAGTAAAAATGACAGTGATGCTAAGCAAAAGAGTGCCACACATATGCCTCATCATCTTAAAGTTAAATTCATGCGAGGAAAGATATCAGTGGAAAAGTGGAAGTGTTAGTTCCTCAGCCGTGTCTGACTCTGCGACCCAATGGACTATAGCCCCCAAAACTCTTCTGTCCATGGAATTCTCCAGGTAAGAATACTGAACTGGGTAGCCTTTCCTTTCTCTGGGGGATCTTCCCAACCTAGGGATCGAACATGGGTCTCTTGCATTGCAGGCGGATTCTTTACCATCTGAGCCACCAGAGAAGCTCATCAGTGGAAAGGGATAAATCAATACATAGATTTCAGTTAAAGTGGTTGGCATCTTCTCTGAATCAATGGAGGGTCAACTTGAAATGGGACTCCCTGGTGTTCTTTCTCTATGGCAGGTAGACCAAGGCTTTTGGTACCCAGATAGTAAAGAATCTTCCTGCAGTACAGGAGGCCCATGTTCATCTCCTGGGTCAGGAAGATCCTCTGGAGAAGGGAGTGGCTACCCACTCCAGTATTTTTTCCTGGAGAATTCCATGGACAGAGGAGCCTGGTGAGGTCACAAAGAGTCAGGCACAACTGAGCAACTAACACACACTTTCTTGCCATTTTATAGCCATGTTATTGTCCCCTGCAGGGATGAAGATAGCTGTACACTGGCTCTGGTTGTGACAGAAAGACATTTCATGGAAAACTGCATTTTGAGGATTTTAACCCTAATTATAGAAGTAGAACCCCTAAGGGAAAGGAAAATTACATCCCAGTATGAATATATTGATTCCCAGACTTGCCAGGAAAAACTGATTGGTGCAACCAGATTGAGCCTAGTGATGCTTTCAGATGAAATTGAGAAAAATCTCATTTACCTCAGAGAAGGGAAAGAAAGGGATACTGAACTGTGAAAGGGAAGAGATCTAGGAGGCAAATATATATACAGTGTGCCTCTCTGTGGAGCACTACATAGATTTTTTTGCTAAGGGAAAAATGTAGTGAGATAGAGAACTGCATGCATGTAACAGAATTCCAGAGAGTCTGGAGGCTCAATTTGAACAAGGAAAACAAGCGATAAACCATGATTACAAGGGAGCTGTGGGATAGAAAGGGACAATTGTCAGGAGTGTGAGGCATAAGCATTCTTAAGAATAAGATAAAGAAGAGGCAAAAGCAGCAAAATGATAAGGATATTGCAGAAAGAAAGGCAACGGTGGAGATTTTTAGCAGCTTCCCTGCATGGGAAATTTGGAGCAGGAAAACAATACCTAAAGATTTCTTAGGAAGATTTTGAGTGCTAAGCTGTGTAAAATTCTTATCTTACTACTTCAAATGCAGCAGGCATTAGACGTCTATGCTGTTCTTCAATTTTTTAAGAGTAAAATTCATAATGGGGGTGTTGAAGTATGTGGGCAGGGTGGCTGGGAGATTGGGTGAGGTGGAATGTAGAGGCAAAGGTACACCAACCCATCTACTTATAGTTGGGGAACATTTGGGAAGCCCATCTAGGATCAACATTTACGTAAACAACAGACTTCAAATAAAATTTAAGGCAGTACTGGAACTTAAGATACACATTTTGGAAAGTGTATGGGGAATAAAATCAAAACATTTAAAGGCTAGAGCTCCTCCACCTGATTCAAATCAGGCACTCGGGGGTACAGGGTGCCATTGGCCACAAGCATGGAAAATACTTACCAAGGAGAGACTTTGATATCCACTTATTTAGAATGTCACTCACTTTGCAAGAAATCTCATTTGACAAGCTAACAAAGTTTGACATTTTGTTTAGTACTGTTGGGTGTAGTTGATTTTAGTGAGTTTAATTTCCTGTTTAAAGTAAGTTTAATTTTCAGACTGTTGTCATATCTAAAGTCCTTGCTGAAAATAATCCTTGTGAGAAGCTTCTGACAGTTTGGGTTTAATTACTTTCCATAAAATCTCCCTGCAGTAGAAAAAAAACAAGCAGAGGCTATTCAAGCTTATTAATGCTTTAATACTTCAACCCATGTGACCGCTGGGAAATCTTGGTACAGTAAATGATAATTTACAAAAGATACTTTCCTCTTTTCCTATTACTAAGTGGAAATAAAATATAGATTATTAGTGTTACTTAAAAAAGAAACTGAACCCTCGGATTTGATTATAGACAACTATCTGGGAGACAAAAATGATATGGATGATGTTTCAGCAATAAAATTACTTTTGAAAAAATACTTCACAGTAAATATTATTGTTAGGATAGTGGCATTATGCAGCCTGGCTACTGTAGTCTCAAAGAGACACACTGCCCTTTTCAGCCTTGGGGAAAGATCTGTAAAAAATCTGGGTAAAAGAATTTTGTATTCTTTTTTTTTTACAGAATGACAAATATTTTGTAAAAAAATTTTTACAGAAATAAATCTGTAAAATTACAGATTACAGATTGATTAATTTCATTGTTTTTGAAATTTAATTTATCAATTATTAATGCTTCTGTGATACACTAGATGGAATCATGAAGGCTTGAAAAGGTTTTTGCAGCTCCTCAAAGGCCTAAAATGCTACCAGAAAGTAGCTTAGAAACTAAAACAGTGCTCAACCTTGTCAGCACGTTAGAATCAGTTGATGTGCATTAATACAAAGAGTACCAATGCTGAAACCCTGTCCCCAGAATCTGTGGCCTGGGGTGAGGGCTCACCACTGTCATTTTATATAAGTGATTCGAATGTGCAGCCACACTTAGAAAACATTTAATTAAAAAATCTGTACAACCAATCTTTTAGAAATCAACAAGTGATATTTATTATGAATGTTAATATAGTGAAAGATTAGCTCAAAACCAAAGAAGTTTCACCTAATTGCCATGTCTTTCCAAAAGAATAATAGTACAACATGTAAGTCCTACTGGTACCATAATCTAGAATTATGGATAAAGCTGCCCAGTTGTTCCAAAATTGGAGATTGCTATTTTGCATAGTGTATATTATATATATATATATATAATTTACCAATGGAACAAGATAGAAAGCCCAGAAATAAACCCATGTATTTATGGGTACCTTATTTTTGACAAAGGAGGCAAGAATACACAATGGGGCAAAGACAGCCTCTTCATAAATGGTGCTGGGAAAACTGGACAGCTACATGTAAAAGAATGAAATTAGAATACTTCCTAACACCATACACAAAGACAAACTCAAAATGGATTAAAGGCCTAAATTTAAGTCCAGAAACTATAAAACTCTTAGAGGAAAACATAGGCAGAACACACGATGACATAAATCAAAGTAAGATCCTCTATGACCCACCTCCTAGACTAACAGAAATAAAAACAAAAGTAAACAAGTGGGACCTAATTAAACTTAAAAGCTTTTGCACAGCAAAGGAAACTATAAGCAAGGTGAAAAGAAAACCCTCAGAATGGGAGAAAATAATAGCAAATGAAACAACTGACAAAGGATTCATTTCCAAAATATAGAAGCAGCTCATACAACTCAATGCCAGAAAAACAAACAACCCAATCAAAAAGTGGGGAAAACACCTAAACAGACATTTCTCCAAAGAAAACATACAGATGGCTAATGAACACACGAAAATGTGCTCAACATCTCTCATTATTAGAGAAATGCAAATCAAAACTACAATGAGATATCACCTCACACTGATCAGAATGGCCATCATCAAAAAGTCTACAAATAATAAATGCTGGAAAGGGTGTGGAGAAAAGGGAACACTCTTGCACTGTTGGTGGGAATGTAAATTGGTTCAGCTACTATGGAAGATGGTATGGCGATTCCTTGAAAAACTACAAATATGACCCAGCAATCCCACTCCTAGGCATGCATATACCTACGAATAAAACCACCATATGACCCAGCAATCCCACTCGTAGGCATGCATATACCTTGAGGAAACCAAAATTGAAAAAGACACATGTATCCCATTGTTCATTGCAACACTAGAACATGGAAGCAACCTAGATGTCCATCGACAGATGAATGGATAAAGAAGCTGTGATATATACACACAATGGAATAGTACTCAGCCATAAGAAGGAACACATTTGAGTCAGTTCTGTAGGTGGATGAGGTGGATGAACCTAGAACCTATTATATAGAGTGAAGTGGGTCAGAAAGAGAAAGATAAATACCATATTCTAACACATATATATGGAATCTAGAAAAATGGTACTGAAGAATTTATTTACAGGGAAACAATGGAGAAACAGACATAGAGAATAGACTTATGAACATGGGGAGAGAAGAGGAGTGGGTGACATGTATGGAAAGAGTAATATGGAAACTTACATTAGCATATCTAAATTAGCCAACGGGAATTTGCTGTATGGCTCAGGACACTCAAACAGGGGCTCTGTATCAACCTAGAGAGGTGGAAAGGGGAGGGAGATGGGAGGGAATTTCAAAAGGGAGGGGATATATGTATACCTATGGCTGATTCATATTGAGGTTTGACAGAAAACAGCAAAATTCTATAAAGCAATTATCTTTCAATAAAAAAATTAATTAATTAAAACACGATGGTGTGATCACTCACCTAGAGCCAGACATCCTGGAATGTGAAGTCAAGTGGGCCTTAGAAAGCATCATTGTGAACAAAGCTGGTAGAGGTGACGGAATTCCAGTTGAGCTATTTCAAATCCTCAAAGATGATGCTGTGAAAGTGCTGTGCTCAATATGCCAGAAAATCTGGAAAACTCAGCAGTGGCCACAGGACTGGAAAAGGTCAGTTTTCATTCCAATCCCTAAGAAAAGCAATACCCAAGAATGCTCAAACTACCACACAATTGCACTCATCTCACACACTAGTAAAGTAATGCTCAAAATTCTCCAAGCCAGGCTTCAGCAATACGTGAACCGTGAAATTCCAGATGTTCAAGCCAGTTTTAGAAAAGGCAGAGGAACCAGAGATCAAATTGCCAACATCCGATGGATCATCGAAAAAGCAAGAGAGTTCCAGAAAAACATCCATTTCTGCTTTATTGACTATGCCAAAGCCTTTGACTGTGTGGATCACAATGAACTGTGGAAAATCATTCAAGAGATGGGAATACCAGATCGCCTAACCTGCCTCTTGAGAAACCTGTATGCAGGTCAGGAAGCAACAGTTAGAAGTGGACATGGAACAACAGGCTAGTTCCAAATAGGAAAAGGAGTACGTCAAGGCTGTATATTGTCACCCAGCTTATTTAACTTATATGCAGAGTACAGCACGAGAAACGCTGGGCTGGAGGAAGCACAAGCTGGAATCGAGATTGCCGGGAGAAATATCAATAACCTCAGATATGCAGATGACACCATCCTTATGGCAGAAAGTGAAGAGGAACTAAAAAGCCTCTTGATGAAAGTGAAAGAAGAGAGTGAAAAAGCGGGCTTAAAGCTCAACATTCAGAAAACTAAGATCATGGCATCCGGTCCCATCACTTCATGGCAAATAGATGGGGAAACAGTGGGAACAGTGGCTGACTTTACTTTTCTGGGCTCCAAAATCACTGCAGATGGTGACTGTAGCCATGAAATTAAAAGACGCTTACTCCTTGGAAGGAAAGTTATGACCAACCTAGACAGCATATTAAAAAGCAGAGACATTACTTTGCCAACAAAGGTCCGTCTAGTCAAGGCTACGGTTTTTCCAGTGGTCATGTATGGATGTGAGAATTGGACTATAAAGAAAGCTGACTGCCAAAGAATTGATGCTTTTGAAGTGTGGTGTTGGAGAAGACTCTTGAGAGTCCCTTGGACTGCAAGGAGATCCAACCAGTCCATCCTAAAGGAGGTCAGTCCTGGGTGTTCATTGGTAGGACTGATGTTGAAGCTGGAAGTCCAATACTTTGGCTACCTGATGCAAAGAGCTGACTCACTGGAAAAGACTGTGATACTGGGAAGGATTGAGGGCAGGAGGAGAAGGGGATGACGGAGGATGAGATGGTTCGATGGCATCACCGACTCAGTGGACATGGGTTTGGGTGGACTCCAGGAGTTGGTGATGCACAGGGAGGCTTGGCGTGCTGCGGTTCATGGGGTCGCAAAGAGTCGGACACGACTGAGTAACTGAACTGAACTGAATTTAAGTATCCTCAATAATTTTGAGTGCAATCAGATCCTGAGACAGAAAATTTGGTAACCTGCCCTAGGTGAATTCTTCACCTTCCACATACTTCACCAATCCTTCTCTTATTCAGTGAGCCGCTCAGCCCACAAACTATTATTTAACACTTATTGTTAGGCAACATTATAGGGACTGGGGTTAAATATCGGATTGGCCAAAAAGTTTGTTTGTGTTTTTCCATAACATCTGACAGGACAATCCAAACAAACTTTTTGCCCACCCAATAAAAGAAACCCAGTCTATGTTCTCATGGAGTTTATGGTCTAGTGGATACAATACACGAGTATACAAATATGTTAGTGAGGCAACATCTGACAGTGATAAGTGCCAAGAAATAAATAAAATGGGTGAGGTGACTCTCAGGGCTATTTTAGATTGGATTTAGAGGAAAGACCTCTATGAGTAGAAAACACTGAAATTGATACTGAATGACACTAAGGAGCCATTCATGAAAAAATGGGGGAAAACTTGTTTCAGGAAAGAAAGAGAAAGTACAAAGGCTGTAGTACAAAGAGGTGAGCCTGAATCCCATTAGGGAGTGTCTTGTGGGTCAGGGGAAGGAGTTAAAATTGTATACATAGAGGGATGTATCTAATCTATAATTTTTTTTCAATCAGTACATTCCCTCCCTCCCTCAAAATTTGCATTCATTATATTCTTTTTTTTTTTAATAAATTTATTTATTTTAGTTGGGGGCCAACTACTTTACAATACTGTAATAGTTTTTGCCATACATTGACACGAACCAGCCATGGGTCCACATGTGCTCCCCCTCCCGGACCCCCCACCCACCTCCCCCCGCACCCCATCCCTCTGGGTCATCCCACCGCCCCGGCCCTGAGCATCCGTCCCACGCATCGAACATGGAACGGTGCTCTGCTTCACATATGACAATATACATGTTTCAATGCTATTCTCCCAGAACGTCCCACCCTCACCTTCTCCCTCAGAGTCCATAAGATTGTTCTACGCATTATATTCTTTCAATCACCCCACAGGCCTCTCACTTCCCTTGCTCTAAACCCACACTCAAATCATATGCTGAGTTAAAAACAAACAAACCATTCCCAAAACAGGAAGACTTCTATGCACACATGCAAGTGAATTTTTCTGCTCAGAGGGTGATTATATAAAGAGCAGCAGAGTGACAGCAAGAATATTTCTCTGCCCTCCTCTTACCTACCTGAACTCAGGGCATAAATTTCCCTTTGTGAAAGTGTCCCCTTCTTTCATACTTGGAAGAAAAGAACAATTCTTATCACTGGAAACAGAAAGGGAGCTTCAAAATGAGTTTGCGTAAACAAACCTATTAAACCCTTATCTTCCACTAGTTTCTCCAGGTATTAATTAGTAACTTCCCCACAATCCCTTGAAGCCCAAATACCCTTTGTTTATATTTTTAAGTATCATTTGCCTTTATTTATTTATTTATTGGCTGTGCTGGGTCTTCTTTGCTGTGCACAGGCTTTCTCTAGCTGCAGAAAGTGGGGATTACTCTCTATTTGGGGTGCACGTGACTTCTCTTGTTGCAGAGCACAGGCTGTAGGGCACACAGGCTTCAGTAGTTGCAGCACTCAGACTTAGTGGTTGTGGCACACAGACTTCAGTAGTTATGGCATGCAGGCTCAGTAGTTGTGGGGCTTAGTTGCTCCACATCATGTGGAATCATCCCTGACCAGATATTGAGCCCATGTCCCTTGCAGTAACAGATGGATTCTTATCCACTGTACCACCAAGGAAGTCCCCTTTCTTTGTTTAAATGGCATATAAATCCCTGAATCTAAGCATTTCTCTGAGTTTCACTTCTTTTTTATGAACTTGTATGCATATAAATATAATAAAATTTATATGCCTTCTCTCCTGTTAATTTGTCTTTTGTTAGTGTAATTCACAGGCCCCGAGTCACTGAACTTAAGAAGGTAGAGGACAAGTTGTTCTTTCTCAACTACACCTTCAATCTATTCTTCTGCAATGTATAAGACCTCTCCTCCTTAAACAAAATAAAATTTTCATTACAATGGGGAGTGTTATCTTAATGCAAAAAAGGTTTTAGTTTTACTTGTAAACATATAATTACCAAGTATTTTGGTAATTTGTGGCACATTCAAATAGAGGTAAGTCTTTTTCATTTGTTTTCTTTATTTATTTTTGGTTGTGCTGGGTCTTCGTTGCTTTTCTCTAGTTGCAGTCTGCAAGATTCTCATTGTGGTGGCTTCTCTTGTTGTGGAGCAGGGGCTCGAGGGTACATGGGCTTCAGTAGTTGCAGTTCATGGGCTCAGCTGTTGCAGCTCCTGGGCTGTAGAGCACAGATTCAATAGTTGTGGTGCATGGACTAAGTTGCTCTGGAGTGTAGGATCTTCCCGGATCAGGGATTGAAACTTTATCTCCTACCTTGGCAGGTGGATTCCTTACCACTGGGTCACTGAAGAAGCCTCAGTAAGTCTTAGTAAGTTAGCATTTTAATAGCATACTTTTTACATGGACTTTTTCATTCTATATGTAAGAACTGTTACTGTAAAATTCAGACAGTGTCCATTCAGCCTACAGGCATACTTATTGAGAATGATTAATTACATATCCTAAAATGAGAACTATGTATTCTTATAATAATTCATGTAAGTATCATCAATCTTGTAAATAACACACAGAGAGGTCCTTAATTTGGAAGCAGGGATCATTACCCTTCTAAGAATCTGATGAGAGTTAAGGATACTCTCAAAGAAACTTTTGTACACAGAAAAATATGCATAGAATTCCAAGTAATATTCTAGACCCCTGAAGCTTATCTATGAGCCAAATTAAGAACACATTCTACACAATAAATTATCATATCTTTCAGATTTTTAATAAGCAAGTGGTATGACCTGAGATAGGTATAGATAGATAGAGAGAGAAAGAGAGGTATTTTGTAGAAAGTAACTCTGGTAGATTTTTACCGAGTGAGTTTTAGAAATGCAAGAAGTCTACTTGGAACAATAATGCAATGATCCAATGATAAGTAGAAATGCAAAGTAAGCAATGATGTTAGCCTGGACTACATAAATCATAACCAAAGACCTGGTATGAAGGAATTTCTAAAATATATACTTCAAGTACAAGGGAAATAATAGTTATCCACAAGGTAGTCATGATTATTATCATTACCAAATCTAATAATGAAAGAAAATGTAAGAAAAAATAGAAAAATGGATTGAATCATAATCACTATTTAAGTTGAAGCAGTGGTTTATATATTTCCATAAACATACACAAGGCTCAAATATACTACTACAGAGTTCTATAAAACTGTCTGAGTGTGTGAGGCTCCAATCTAACATTTTCAACGGGGAAAATTTAATTAAAACAATTATTGACTTTTAAAAGTGGTCAACAAAAAAAAAGAGCACTCTAAAGAATATAGGAGAGACAAACACAGGAAACAGAACTATTTCTAGGGTCAAGAGTAAACAGGGAAGGAACTAAGAACTGTAGAATCCATCCCCATGCCTGTTTTCTAAGCTCCTGAAGGTACAAATAGTCAAGATCTTGTATCTCCTTTCATATATATGCTATCTCTCCCTTAGAGTTGTCCTTACACTTCTCCATCTGGACTATGCTGTACATTAACTCTCATTAAAGGCTTCAAGGCAATGACAGATTGTGTGGGAATTTCCTGCAGAGAAGGTAACTATATAAAGTCATTGAATATTATTAAAACAAAGGAACAATTGCACACTCAAAGTAAGATGGCAGGGTCTTTCTACTAGCAAAGAAGTTTCAAGATATTATGGGGACCAAAACTTCTCACCTTGGTCTTCATCTGTCTAAATTCTCTGCTCAAGGTAGGGTAGCATTCCTTCCCAACCAGTTGCCTTAGCATAAGGGACTTAGCAAGTTAATAGGTTTTGCGATTCTGCACATCTACAATCGGCTCTGGAGTCTGATGCTCAGCAATGTCTGCCTTGTGGCTACATAAGTAAGAAAGTTCTTTAAGGTTATCATGGAGGCTTTCTGATACTCCATTTAGGACATTAGTTGAGAATCCAAACTCCTAATTTTTAGTTAATTTTATTTATTTTATTTAGTGCTTTTATTTTTATAAGCTCTCCAGCACACTCATAAATGACCAACCTACCTCAGTATCTTGTAATCAACACTGTCACCATAGCAACTAAATCCAGAGGCACTATGCCAACACCTTGCCCTTTTCCAGCACTCCATTTCATGCCACCACCAGTGATAGCTTAAATAATTACAAAGCTACTATATGCCACAGAATACTTGTGCCATACTTCCCCCAATAAAGAGATTATCTGAGTGCTCATTAAACATGTAAGCAACTGAAACTCAAAGCCTCATTTCGAAGGTTTCCAACATGACACCAGGTCAAGTTTAAAACCAACTTATTCCTCAGTCGTGATCCTGACAGAAAGATGGCGTATGAGAATTCCCTGGTGGTCCAGTGGTTAGGACTCTGCATTTTCACTGCTGAGGAAGGGGGTTAAATCCCTGGCCAGGGAACTAAGATGCCACATTCTGCATGATGCAGCTGAAAAAAAAAAAAAGGTGGCAAATGTTAAAAGGTTTAATTGAAGAGAAATTAATGAGGGAACAATTTCACATAAAAGTGAATGTGGTTAAAGAACCAAACAAAAGATGATGAAGCACCCCTGAATTTGCAACAGTGGGAAACCTCCACCAGCACCAGGTCTATAGGGGCAAGAAGCAGGAGTCTAGTTATCAGAGGGCCATGAGAATTAGAACCACACAAGAAGGAATTTCTAGAAGAAATTGTAGTTTAAAGGAAAGGCAGCCTCTGCTGAACCTAGAGAAAATAGGAAGCATAAGTACCTTAGTCACTCAATCCTCCTGTCCTCTACTCTCCAGTCTTTACCTCCTATTTGTTGTTGTTGTTCAGTCCCTCAGTCATGTCTCACTCTTTGTGACCCCATGGACTGCAGCATGCCAGGCTTCCCTGACCTTCTCCACTTCCCACAGCTTGCTCAAACAAATGTCCATTGAATCAGTGACACCATCCAACCATCTCGTCCTCTGTCATCCCCTTCCCCTCCTGCCTTCAATCTTTCCCAGCATCAGGATATTTTCCAATGAGTCAGGTCTTCAAATCAAGTAGTCAAAGTATTGGAGTTTCAGCTTCAGCATCAGTTCTTCTAATGAATATTCAGAACTGATTTCCTTTAGGACTGACTGCTTTGATCTCCTTGAAATCCAAGGGATTCAAGAGTCTTCTCCAACAACAAAGTGCAAGAGCATCAGCAAGTGCAAGTTCTTCAGCACTCAGCCTTCTTTACAGTCCAACTCTCATATCCAAACATGACTACTGGAAAAACCATAGCTTTGACTAGATGGTCCTTTGTTGACAAAATACTGTCTCTGCTTTTTAATATGCTGTCTAGGTTTGTCATAGCTTTCCTTCCAAAGAGCAAGCATTTTTAAAATTTCATTGCCACATTCATCATCTGCAGATATTTTGGAACCCAAGAATATAAAGTCTGTCACTGTTTCGATTGTTTCCCCATCTAATTGCCATGAAGTAATATGACCAGATGCCATGATCTTAGTTTTCTGAATGTTGAGTTTTAAGCCAGATTTTTAACTTTCCTTTTCGCTTTCAATAAGAGGTTCATTAGTTCCTCTTCACTTTCTGCAAAAAGGGAGATGCATATCTAAGGTTATTGATATTTCTCCTGGCAATCTTGATTCTAGCTTGTGCTTCATCCAACCCAGCATTTCTCATAATATACTCTGCATATAAGTTAAATAAACAGGGTGACAATATACAGCGTTGACATACTCCTTTCCCGATTTGGAATCAGTCCGCTTTTCCATGTCCACTTCTAACTACTGTTTCTTTACCTGCATACAGATTTCTAAGGAGGCAGGTAAGGTGGTCTGGTATTCCCATCTCTTAAAGAATTTTCCACAGTTTGTTGTGATCCACACAATCAAAGACTTTAGCATAGTTAGTGAAGCAGAAGTAAATGTTTTTCTGGAATTCTCTTGCTTTTTCACTGATCCAACGGATGTTGGCAATTTGATCTCTGGTTCAGCCTTTCCTAAATCCAGCTTGAACATCTGGAAATTCTCAGTTCACATACTGTTGAAGCCTGGTTTGGAGAATTTTGAGCATTACTTTGCTAGCACATGAGATGACTGCAGTTGTGAGGTAGTTTGAACAATCTTTGGCATTGCCTTTCTTTGGGATTAGAATGAAAACTGAGCTTTTCCAGTCCTGTGGCCACTGTTGAGTTTTCCAAATTTGCTGGCCTATTAAAGGCAGCACTTCAACAGCATTATTATTTAAGATTTGAAATAGCTCAGCCAGAATCCCATCACCTCCACTAGCTTTGGTTGTAGTGATGCTTCCTAAGGCCCACTTGTCTTCGCACTCCAGGATATCTGTCTCTAGGTGAGTGATCACATCATCATGGTTATCTGGGTCATTAAGTTCTTTTTTGTATAGTTCTTCTGTGTATTCTTGCCACCTCTTCTTAACATCTGCTTCTGTTAGGTCCATACTGTTTCTGTCCTTTAATGTGCCCATCTTTGAATAAAATGTTTCTTTGGTATCTCTAATTTTCTTGAAGAGATCTATTCCCATTCTACTGGTTTCCTCTATTTCTTTGCATTGATCACTTAGGAAGACTTTCTTGTCTTTCCTTCCTATTCTTTGGAACTCTGCATTCAGTTGGGTACATCTTTCCTTTTCTCCTTTGCCTTTAGCTTCTCTTCTTTTCTCAACTATTTGTAAGTCCTCTTCAGACAACCATTTTGCCTTTGTACATTTCTTGGGGATATTTTTGATCACTGTCTCCTGTACAATGTCACGAACCTCCGTCCATAGTTCTTCAGGCACTCTGTCTATCAGATATAATCCCTTGAATCTATTTCTCACTTCCACTGTATAATTGTAAGGGCTTGATTTAGATCATACCTGAATGGCCTAGTGATTTTTCCTACTTTCTTCAATTAAGTCTGAATTTTGCATTAAGGAGTTCATGATCTGAGCCACAGTCTGCTCCTGGTCTTGTTTTGGCTGACTGTATAGAGCTTCTCCATCTCCTGCTCCTATATAAAACCCAAGTAGAAGGCAGAAAGCAGAGTAACCTGGGTGATTCATTCCCTAACAGTCTACTTCTCTGACCATATAAAAAGATAAACACAGAGAAAAGATCCGAGGGGGCAAATTAAAAAAAATCATAACAAGTCCATAATTCATTTTGTGTGGCTAGCATTATCTCAATAACAAAACTTAACTAGGACATTTCAATAAAGAAAAATTACAGCCACACTCATAAACACAGATAGAAGAATGCTAAACAAATCATTAAGAAACAGAATCCAGTATTATATATAGAAGGATAATAAAACAAAAACAAGTTGAACCTAGTCCAAGAATTAAAGTTAATTTAATAAACAGAATAAATAATAAAAATCATATAATCACCTCAATCAATGTAGAAAAGACTTAAAATTCAGCACACATTCAAGAGACATTTCAATCTATTGCTATACCAGGAATTAAAAATTATTTTCTTAGAAAAAGGAATCCTCCATCACTGTTGGTGGGAATGTAAATTGGTACAATCATTATGGAGAATAGTATAGAGGTTCTTTTAAAAAACTAAAAACAAGAAGCACATCCGGTGTTAGAAGAGCTGTGTGGGCTTCTGAGAGGCGGGTTAGAAGAGCTGAGGCTGTGTCCCACAGACACTGGCATCATGAATATATTTGATCGGAAGATCAACTTTGATGCACTCTTTAAATTTTCCCACATAACCCCCTCGACACAGCAGCACCTGAAGAAGGTTTATGCCAGTTTTTCCCTCTGTATGTTTTGTGGCAGCTGCGGGGGCCTACGTCCATGTGGTCACCCATTTCATTCAGGCTGGCCTGCTCTCTGCCTTGGGCTCTTTGGGGTTGATGATTTGGCTGATGGCAACACCTCACAGCCATGAAACTGAGCAAAAAAGACTGGGACTTCTGGCTGGATTTGCCTTTCTTACAGGAGTTGGCCTGGGCCCTGCTCTGGACTTGTGCATTGCCATCAACCCCAGCATCCTTCCCACTGCCTTCATGGGCACAGCAATGATCTTCACCTGCTTCACCCTGAGTGCACTCTATGCCAGGCGCCGTAGCTACCTCTTTCTAGGAGGTATCTTGATGTCAGCCATGAGCCTGATGCTCTTGTCTTCCCTGGGGAACCTTTTCTTTGGATCTGTTTGGCTTTTCCAGGCAAACCTGTATGTGGGGCTGGTGGTCATGTGTGGCTTTGTCCTTTTTGATACTCAACTCATTATTGAAAAGGCTGAAAATGGAGATAAAGATTATATCTGGCACTGCGTTGACCTCTTCTTAGATTTCGTAACTCTCTTCAGAAAGCTCATGATGATCCTGGCTATGAATGAGAAGGATAAGAAGAAGAAGAAGTGAAGCAGCCATCCAGCCTTCCCCAATTTGACTTCCTCTCCCTCTGCCCCTCATTTCCTCTTTGCACACATTACAGGTGGCGTGTTCTGTGATAATGAAAAGCATCAGAAAACCTTTTGTAAAAAAAAAAAAAAAACTAAAAACAGTAATACCATGTGACACAGCAATGCCAGAGAAAACCACAATTCTAAAAGATACAGACACGTCAGTGTTCACTGAAGCACTATTTACAATAGCAAAGACATGGAAGCAAACTAAATTTCCATTGACAAATGAATTGATAAGGAAAATGTGGTGTGTGTGTGTGTGTGTGTGTGTGTGTGTGTATACAATGGAACATCACATAGCCATAAAAAGGAATGAAATAGTGTCATTTGCAGCAACATGGATGGACCTAGAGATTAACATGCTAAGTGAAGCAAACCAGACAAAGAAATATAAATATCACATAATATTGCTTTTATCAGAATCTTTAAAAAAAATATGTTGTTCAGGTACTAAGTCATGTCCTACTCTGTGACCTCATGGCACACCAGGCTCTTCTGTCCTCAACTATCCCAGAGTTTGCTCAAATTCATGTCCATGCTTCCTAACCATCTCATCTTCTTCTCACCCCCCTTCTCCATTTGCCTTCAATCTTTCCCAGCATCAGAGTCTTTTCCCAATGAGTGAGTTCTGTGCATCAGGTGGCCAAAGTATTGGATCTTCAGCTTCAGCAGCAGTCCTTCCAATGAATACTTAGGGTTTATATTTTTTAGGATTAACTGGTTTGATCTCCTTGCAATTCAAGGGACTCTCAAGAGTCTTTTCAAGCACCACAATTCAAAAGTATTAATTCTTTGGTGTTCAGCCTTCTTTATGATACATATTCTTTAAAATATGAAAGAACTTACTTATTATATATATATATTATATATATATATATATACACGATCACCCGAAAGATGGCAGAGAAATAGGGTGGGGAGACCATGTTCTCCTCCACAAATTCATACAAAGATCATTTGAATGCTGAGCAAATTCCACAAAACAACTTCTGAACCCTGGCAGAGGATACCAGGCACCCAGAAAGGCAGCCCATTCTCTTCTAAAGGAAGTAGAACAAAATATAAAAGACAAAAAGAGAGACAAATGAGTTAGGGATGGAGAGCTGTCCTGGGGAGGGAGTCATGAAGGAGGAGAAGTTTCCACACAGTAGAAAACCCTCTCACAGGTGGGTCTGTGGGGAGTTTTGGAATCTCAAAAGGCAACATAACTAGGAGAGGGAAAAAAAAAAAAACCTACAGAATACACGCCTAACCGCAACTGTGGAAAAGAGAACTTTCCCTGGAAAGGCTCTAACCTAACAACCTAAGGCACAGCCTGGCCCACTCACAGAACAAAGGAGAGTAGGCCGGCTGCATTGGCCCCTCCCAGCCCAGAGGCAGAGAGGCAGGCTGGAAGGCAAGGGGCTGATACAATCTCAGCCCCAGAGACAGCATCTTCCACCAAACTGTGAGCAGGCTCCTAGCCGCTAACCACGTCTTCCTGAGATCCTGGATGGTTGACTTCCACCAGGAGGGTCGCAGCCTGAGATCAGCTCTTCAGAGGAGACATATGGCACACCTGAGATGGTGTTCTCATGGCACACCCAGGAAACTGTGCAGCTGGGACCAGGGAGATGATTAAGACACACGGCCAACCTGGGACAGTGTGCTTGCCAAACACCTGTTCACCTGAGGTGCTCAGACCTGGAAAGGGCACAAAACCCAAGCCCAGCCAGAAGAGACTGAGCCAGAACTGTGTCTAAGTGTCTCATGTGGAGGTACAGGTCAGCAGTGGCCCACTGTAGGGGCTCTGGCTGCAGCAGACTTGGGTATGGCATAAGCACTCTTGGAGGAGGTCGCCATTAACACCACCATAGTACTACCAGAACTTACACAGGACTGGGGAAACAGACTCTTGGAGGGCACAAACAAAACTTTGTGCACACCAGGACCCAGGAGAAAGAAGCAGCGACCACACAAAAAACTGACCCAGACATGCCCATGAGTGTTCAGGAGTCTCTGGCAGAGGCACAGGTTGGCGGTGGCCTGCTTCAGGGTCAGAGGCATTGAGTGCAGCTGTACTTGCATGGGATCTTTTGAAAGATTACCATTATCTTCATTACTTCCACCATAGTTTGGCCTCGGGTCAAGTAACAGGGAGGGAACATAGCCCCACCCATCAACAGAAAATTGTAGTAAAGATTTACTGAACATGGCCACGCACATCAGAACAAGACCCAGTTCCTCCTCAGTCAGTCTCTCCCATCAGGAAGTTTCCATAAGCCTCTTATCCTTCCCCATCAGAGGGCACACAGAATGAAAACCACAATCACAGAAAACTAAACAAATTGATCACATGGAACACAGCCTTGTCTAGTTCAATGAAACTATGAGCCATGCCGTGTAGGGTCACCCAAGACAGACAGGTCATGGTGGAGAGTTCTGACAAAAAGTATCCACTGGAGAAGGGAATGGCAAACCACTTCAGTATTCTTGCCTTGAGAACCCCATGAACAGTATGAAAAGGCAAAAAAGTATGACACTGAAAGATGAACTCCCCAGGTCGGCAGGTGCCCAATAAGCTACTGGGAAAGAGTGCAGAAGTAGCTCCAGAAAGAAGGAAGAGAGAGCCAAAGCAAAAAAAACCACCCAGTTGGGGATGTGACTAGTGATGGAAGTAAAGTCTGATGCCAAAAAGAGCAATATTGCATAAGAACCTAGAATGTTAGGTCCACGAATCAAGGCAAATTGGAAATGGTCAAACAGGAGATGGCAAGAGTGAAATTAACATTTTAGGAATCAGTGAACTAAAATGGACTGGAATGGGTGAATTTAACTCAGATGACCATTATATCTACTACTATGGGAAGGAATCCCTTAGAAGAAAAGGAATAGCCATCATAGTACTTGGATGCAATCTCAAAAACAGCAAGAATCTCTATTTGTTTCAAAGGCAAACCATTCAATATCACAGTAATCCAAGTCTATACCCCAACCAGTAATGTTGAAGAAGCTGAAGTTGAACAGTTCTATGAAGACCTACAAGACTTCTAGAACTAACACCCCCAAATGATGTCCTCTTCATTATAGGGAACTGGAATGCAAAAGTAGGAAGTCAAGGGCTACCTGGAGTAACAGGCAAATTTGGTCTTGGAGTACAAAACAAAGCAGTTCAAAGGCTAACAGAGTTTTGCTAAGAGAACGCATTGGTCTTAGCAAACATCCTCTCCCAACAACACAAGAGACGACTCTACACATGGACCTCACCAGATGGTCAATACCGAAATCAGACTGATTATATTATTTGCAGCCAAAGATGGAGAAACTCTATACAGTCAGCAAAAACATGACCAGGAGCTGATTGTGGCTTAGATCATGAAATCCTTATTGCAAAATTCAGACTTAAATTGAAGAAAGTAGGGAAAACCACTAACCATTCAGGTATGACCTGAATCACATCCCTTATGATTATACAGTGGATGTGACATTAGATTCAAGGGATTAGATCTGATAGAGTTCCTGAAGAAATATGGACATAAGTTCATGACATTGTACAAGAGGCAGTGGTCATCCACAAGACCATCCCCAAGAAAAAGAAATGCAAAAAGGCAAAATGGTTGTCTTAAGAGGCCTTACAAATAGCTGAGAAAAGAAGAGAAGCTAAAGGCAAAAGAGAAAAGGAAAGATATACCCATTTGAATGCACAGTTCGAATAAGAAGGAGAGATAAGAAAGTCTTCCTCAGCAATCAATGCAAAGAAATAGAGGGGGAAAATATAATAGGAAAGACTAGAGATCTCTTCAAGAAAATTAGAGATACCAAGGGAATATTTCATGCAAAGATGAGCAGAATAAAGGACAGAAATGGTATGGTATAGACCCACAGAAGCAGAAAATATTAAGAAGAGGTGGCAAGAATACAAAGAAAACTATACAAAAAAGATCTGCATGACCCAGAGAGCCACAATGATGTGGTCACTCACATCATTGACTAGACCCAGGCATCCTGGAATGTGAGGTCAAGTGGTCATTAGGAAGCATCACTACAAACAAAGCTAGTGTAGGTGATGGAATTCCAGCTGAGTTACTTCAAATCCTAAAAGATGATGTTGTGAAAGTGCTGCACTCAATATGTCAGCAAATCTGGAAAATCAGCAGTGGCCACAGGACTGGAAAAGGTCAGTTTTCATTCCAATCCCAAACAAAGGAAATGCCAAAGAATGTTCAAACTACTGCACAATCACACTCATCACACACACTGGCAAAGTAATGCTCAAAATTCCCCAAGCCACGCTTCACCAGTTCGTGAACCATGAACTTCCAGGTGTTCAAGCTGGATTTGGAAAAGGCAGAGGAACCAGAGATCACACTGCCAACATCCACTGGATCATCAAAATAGCAAGAAAGTCCCAGAAAAATATCTGCTTTTGTTTTATTGACTATGCCAAAGCCTTTGACTGTGTGGACAACAAACTGTGGAAAATTTTTAAAGAGACGGGAATACCAGACCACCTGATCTGCCTCCTGAGAAATATGTATGCATGTCAAGAAGAAACAGTCAGAACTGGACATGGAACAATAGACTGGTTCCAAATTGGGAAAGGCTGTATATTGTCACCCTGCGTATTTAATTTATATGCAGAGTACATCATGTGAAATGCTCAGCTGAATGAAGTACAAGCTGGAATCAAGATTGCAGTGAGAAATATCAATAACCTCAGATACACAGATGACACCACCCTTATGGCAGAAAGTGAAGAAGAACTAAAGAGCCTCTTGATGAAAGTGAAAGAGGAGAGTGAAAAAGTTGGCTTAAAGCTCAACATTCAGAAAACTAAGATCATGGCATCTGGTTCCATCACTTCATGGCAAATAGATGGGGAAACAATGGAAACAGTGAGAGGCCTTATTTTGGGGGCTCCAAAATCACTGCAGATGGTGACTGAAGCCATGAAATTAAAAGATGCTTGCTCCTTGGAAGAAAATTATGATCAACCTAGATGGCAGATTAAAAAACAGAGACAATAACAAAGGTCCATCTAGTCAAGCCTATGGTTTTTCCAGTAGTCATGTATGGATGTGAGAGTTGGACTATAAAGAAAGCTGATCACCAAAGAATTGATGCTTTTGTACTGTGGTGTTGGAGAAGACTCTTGAGAGTCCCTTGGACTGCAAGGAGATCAAATCAGTGTATCCTAAAGGAAATCAGTCCTGAATATTCATTAGAAGGACTGATGGTGAAGCTGAAACTCCAATACTTCGGCCTCGTGATGGGAAGAAGTGACTCATTGGAAAAGACCCTGATGCTGGGAAAGATTTAAGGCTGGAGGAGAAGGGGATGACAGAGGATGAGATGGTTGGATGGCATCACCGACTCAATGGACATGAGTTTTTGTAGTCTCTGGGAGTTGCTTATGGACAGAGAAACCTGGCATGCTGCAGTCCATGGGGTCGCAAAGAGTCAGACATGACTGAGCGATTGAACTGACTGACTATAATATATAAAACAGATAACCAACATACTGTACATGAAGAGAACATACTCAATATTTTGTAATAACCTATAAGGGAAGAAAATTTGAACAAGCATATATATATATATGTATATATTCTGTGATATATGTATATACTAACTGAATCACAGTGCTATATAACTTAAACTAAGCAGTATACTATAAATCAACTATACTTCAATTTATATATTTAATTATACTTCAGTGGGCTTCCTTCTGGCTCAGTTGTTAAAGAATCCACCTGCAGTGTGGGAGATCCGGATTCGATCCCTGGGTTGGGAAGATCTCCTGGAGGAGGGCATAGCAACCCACTCCAGTATTTTTGCCTGGAGAATCCCCAAGGACAGAGCAGCCTGGTGGGCTACAGTCCATGGGGTCGCAAAGAGTTAGACACAACTGAGTGACTAAGCACATACTTAAATAAAAACATAAAACAAGATTTAAAAATTTAAAATGAGATGACTAACACTATATTATAAATCAACTACACTTCAGTTCATATTTTTAACTATACTTCAGTGTGCTTTCCTGGTGGCTCAGCTGGTCAAAAATCCACCTCCAATGCAGGAGACCGGTTCTATCCCTGGGTTGGGAAGATCCCCTGGAGAAGGGAACGGCTACTCACTCCAGTATTCTGGCCTGGAGAATTCCATGGACTGTAAAGTCTATGAGGTCGCAAAGAGTCAGACATGACCAAGCGAATTTCACATGCTGCAAAACACTTAGAATATGAATTTTTTCATTATATCTCTTTCAATAGAATTTAAGAAACAAATCTCTAAAAATAAACTTAATGAAATTCAAGAAGGACTCTATACAAAATAGTATAAAATGTTATGGAGAGAAATTAAAGATGACCAAAACAAGTAGGAGAAAACTATGTTCATAGATAGAAATATTACAAAGATATCAATTCTCTAGACTCATTTCATTTCAGTGTAATACCAATCAAAATTCCAACAAGTTTTTGGTAGACTGTAACAAGCTTTTCCTAAAATATATAAGGGAATGCAAAGAATCACGATTACCCAAGGCACTACTGAATGAGGAGGAGAAGGCAGTAGTGTACTGGTGGTGATAATGAAAGGATTTAACAATCATATATTGTCTTACAATAAACACACAATAGTGAAGAAAGTTTGTTATTTTTGCAAAGATAGATAAGTAGACCAACGGAATAATACAGAGAGCTCAGAAACATCCTCCCCCCCCACATAGATATGTACACTCTACCTAAAGGGGAAAAAAAGAAAAAGATATCTTCATTTAATTTTTACAATGTTGTACTAGTTTCTGCCGTACAAGAAAGTGACTCACTTATACACATATATACATTCTTTTTTCATATTATTTTCCATTATGGTTTCTCTCAGGAGACTGGATATAGTTCCCTGTGCTCTACTATAGGACCTTATTGTTTTTCCAGACCAAATGCAATAGTTTGCATCTACTAATCTCACACTCCCGAAGTGATTTCACCTGAAGTGTAAATTATGGGAACACACAGACAGAACATATCCATAAGACATGCTGTTTCACAGAAAAATAGCGTATCCTTCCTTATAATGTTTAAAGCATGTCAGGACTGAACAATTCATTCCCACAGGCTCAGTGATAGGGCCCTGTCTTAGTCTTCAGTGGCTGCTATCATAAAATACCGTAGACAAATAGCTTAAACAAAACATTTATTTTCTCAAAATTCTGGAGGTCAGGAGGCTGCGATCAGGTGCCAGCATGGTTGGGCTCTTATGAGAGCCCTTTCCTGAACTGCAAATGGCCACCCCCTTGATGTGTGCTCATATGGCCTTTCATTGGTGCATGTGCAGAAGAGAGAACAAGTTCTGGGGTGTCACTGTCTCTTCCTAAAATAGCACTGATGTCATCGTGGAGGATCCAGCCTCATAATCTTATCTAAACCTAGTTACCTCGCAAAGACCCCACCTTCAAATTCCATTACACTGGGGGCCAGGGCTTCAGTATATAAAATTTGGGGGGACACAAGCATTCAGTTCACGATGGGCCCAAAGATCTTAAAATCAGGAAGAAACAACTTTGTAAGAGGGTGTGAAAGCCACTATTTTTCATATATAAGCCTATTCCTGGATTTTAATTCAGAGCAATTCTTACCTTAATGATAAATACAATTTTCTTTATATCAAAGACTAAAATAAGACCTATATTTAGTCCTGGTTTTAAAATATTTCAGTGCTTCTTACAAAACCGCCAGTCCCTTCCTTCAATAACTATAAGCAAACAAGCTCTGGGGTTTTAAAATATTTTATTAATTTCTATAATTGAAAATCTTTTTCTCTGTCCTTTTTTATGACAATATCTTTCCTTTTCAAACATCATTTTTCTTTTTACTGAATTGCAGAGGTGAAAAAAAGTTATTGAATAGCATCGTGTGTGTAAACATATCTGTTGCCATGGAAGCAGCAACAGCTGGATGACGAGTACCACTTGTGGTTGTAGTATTTGCAGGAGACCAATTACCAAAACTGAAATCTCTAATCCAGTAAACAGGAGCAATGGTGAGCATAACTAGAGAAAACTGCTTATTTTATCGTCAGGGAGAGAGATTTAAAGTCAGGAGACTTCAAGAAATATAGGAGGCAGAGATAACATTGATGAGAGTGCCCATTGTCTAATGAAGTGATTGTTTTCAAAGGAGCGTGGGGAAAATGCAGTTTGCAGCTACCATGACTGCAATGTGGGAGTCTAATATCATCTCCTGTGTTTACTAGCACTTCCCATATAGGCCTGGTGATGAGGCAGTGTGAATATGGCACCACCCTGCAGTTTAACAAACTGTTCCAAGTTGCAGCCTACTGGGAACCATAAATTTCTCTACATTGTAAAATAAGTCCAGTAGGACTTGGCCATTCACTTAACTTTACAAAAGAAAATCTACTTAAATGCTCAGTGCCATGGAAATAAAACCACAGCTACATGTCTTATTCTTCTCCATCTTTAGAATGAGGAGAATAATCAAGAAGACTTTTTATTACCAAAAGCATCATTATGTGTCCTCTGGGTCTTAAGGATTGGGGAGCATCATTGTACATTTTGTTTTCCAGTTGTCTTAAGGAAAATTTTAATGGGAACAATTAGGTACACCCATATTTCTGAGATTTTGTGAACAAGAACTGAGGATGCACCTCATAAGGACTTTACAAACTAGAGAATAAGGAATAAAAATTATTTGTATTTTATATGACAATTCCAGGACCCCAAGAACTGCGACCTCAAGGATCTAGTTTGTCACAACCACAAAAAATAGTCCAATGAACTCCTTGATGACTTATTTGACTATTCAGGCTTTTTGATCCTACTCTTGTTCACTAAACAGAATGGTTTCCTACGAGAATCACTGATACTTCTAAATATAAGTATTTATAAAAATAATAAAATTCATTCAACTAAATTTAAATAGGCAAAATTAAAAGTTGTTAAAATAGTTAGCTGGCTTCTTTTCTCGACTGGCACTGCAGAGTTCTGCCAGAGCTAAGTCCAGAACTTTAACATCTTTTTAAAAAACATCCTCAGAGGGAGGGGTCAAGATGGCAGAATAGGAAGAGGTGGAATATTTTTCTCCTCAAAAGAGCATCAAGAATACATCTGCACATGGAACAGTTCTCACAGAGCACCTGCTGAATATTAGCAGAAGACTTAGGACAGCTAAAAAGACAACAAAAATGCCCTCAAAACCAGGTAGGAAAAGAGAAAGAAAAAAAAAATAATAGGAATGATGAAAGGGACCAGCAACCCCTGGCAGGAAGCTGAAGGTAGAGAGAGGCTGGAGGAAGCAGGCTTCAAATTGTACTACAAAGCTGCAGTAATCCAGACAGTACGATATTAGCACACACACACAAAAAGAAATATAAATCAATGGAACAGGATAAACCCATGCAGCTGTGGTCACCTAATGTATCACAAAGGAGGCAAGAATATACAATGGAGAAAAGACAGTCTCTTCAATAAGTGGTGCTGGGAAAATTGGACAACAGATGACACCACCCTTATGGCAGAAAGTGAAGAAGAACCAAAGAGCCTCATGATGAAAGTGAAAGAGGAGAGTGAAAAAGCTGGCTTAAAGCTCAACATTCAGAAAACTAAGATCATGACATCTGGTGTCATCACTTCATGGCAAATAGATGGGGAAACAGTGTAAATAGTGGATGACTTTATTTTGGGGGGCTCCAAAATCACTGCAGATGGTGATTGTACCCATGAAATTAAAAGACGCTTATTCCTCGGAAGGAAAGTTATAACCAACCTAGACAGCATATTAAAAAGCAGAGACATTACTTTGCCAACAAAGGTCCGTCTAGTCAAGGCTACAGTTTTTCCAGTAGCCATGTATGGATGTGAGAGTTGGACTATACAGAAAGCTGAGCACCGAAGAATTGATGCTTTTGAAGTGTGGTGTTGGAGAAGACTCTTGAGAGTCCCTTGGACTGCAAGGAGATTCAACCAGTCCATCCTAAAGGAGATCAGTCCTGGGTGTTCATTGGAAGGACTGATGTTGAAGCTGAAACTCCAATACTTTGGCCACCTGATGTGAAGAGCTGACTCATTGAAAAAGACCTTGATGCTGGGAAAGATTGAGGGCAGAAGGAGAAGGGGATGACAGAGGATGAGATGGTTGGATGGCATCACCGACACAATGGAAATGTATTTGGGTGAACTCCGGGAGTTGGTGATGGACAGGGAGGCCTGACGTGCTGCAGTTCATGGGGTTGCAAAGAGTCAGACACAACCATGTGACTGAACTGAACTGATGTATAAAAGAATGAAATGAGAACACTTCCTAACATCATACACAAAAATAAACTCAAAATGGATTAAAGACCTAAATGTATGGCCAGACACTATAAAACTTTTAGAGGAAAACATTGGGAGAACACTCTTAGACATAAATCACAGCAAGATCTTTTTTGACCCACCTCCTAGAGTAATGAAAATAAAAACAAAAATAAACAAATGGGACCTAGTTAAACTTAAAATCTTTTGCACAGCAAAGGAATCCATAAACAAGATGAAAAAACAACCCTCAGAATGGGAGAAAATATTTGCAAATGAAGCAACTGACAAAGGATTAATCTCCAAAATATATAAGCAGCTCATGCAGCATGATATCAAAAAACAAACAACACAATCCAAAAAAAAAAAAAAGAGCAGCAGATCTAAATAGACATTTCTCCAAAGAAGACATACACATGGCAACAAAAACATGCAAAAATGTTCAGCATCAAAAATTATTAGGAAATGCAAATCTAAACTACAGTGAGGTATCATCTCACACGAGTCAGAATGGTCATTATCCAAAAAACTACAAACGACAAATGCTGGAGAGAGTGTCGAGAAAAGGAACCCTATTGCACTGCACTGTTGGTGGGAATGTAAATTGGCATAGCCACTATGGATAACAATATGGAGTGCCTTAAAAAACTAAAAATAAAAAGAGACACAGATGCATAGAACAGTCTTATGGACTCTATGGGAGAAGGTGAGGGGGGGACGATCTGAGACAATAGCATTGAAACATGTATATTATCATATGTGAAACAGAACGCCAGTCCAGGGTCGATGCATGAGACAAGTGCTCAGGGCTGGTGCAATGCGATGACTCAGAGTGATGGGATGAGGAGGGAGGTGGGAGGCGGGTTCAGGATGGGGAACACATGTAAACCCATGGCTGATTCATATCAATGTATGGCAAAAACCACTACAATATTGTAAAGTAATTAGTCTTCAACTAAAATAAATAAATTAATTAAAAAACATATTATCTATAAGTCAAAAAAAAAAACCCTAAAAATAGAATACCATGTGATCCAGAAATCCCACTATTGGCATATATCCAGAGAAAACGATAATTCAAAAGACACTTGCATCCCAATATTCACTGCAGCACTATTGTAATAGCCAGGACATGGAAGCAACCTAAATGTCCATCAACAGAGGAATGGATAAAGATGATGTGAAATTATATACACAATGGAATATTACTCAGCCTTTAAAAAGAATGAAACTGGGTCATTTTTAGAAATGTAAATGGACATAGAGCCTGTCATACAGAATGAAGTAAGTCAGAAAGAGTAAAACAAATATCATATCAGTTCAATCGCTCGATCATGTCCGACTCTTTGCAGCCCCATGAACTGCAGCACGCCAGGCCTCCCTGTCCATCACCAACTCCCTGAGTCCACCCAAATCCATTTCCATTGTGTCGGTGATGCCATCCAACCATCTCATCCTCCATCGTCCCCTTCTTCTCCTGCCCTCAATCCTTCCCAAGATCAGGGTCTTTTCCAATGAGTCAGCTCTTTGCATCAGGTGGCCAAAGTACTGGAATTTCAGCTTCAACATCAGTCCTTCCAATGAACACCCAGGACTGATCTCCTTTAGGATGGACTGGTTGGATCTCCTTGCAGTCCAAGGGACTCTCAAGAGTCTTCTCCAACACCACAGCTCAAAAGCACCAATTCTTTGGCGCTCAGCTTTCTTTATACCTCAACACTCACATCCATACATGATCACTGGAAAAACCATAGCCTTGACTAGACGGAACTTTGTTGACAAAGTAATGTCTCTACTTTTTAATATGCTGTCTAGATTGGTCATAACTTTCCTTCCAAGGAGTAAGCATCTTTTAATTTCATGGCTGCAATCACCATCTGCAGTGATTTTGGAGCCCCAAAAAATAGTCAGCCGCTGTTTCCACTGTTTCCCCATTTATTTGCCATGAAGTGATGGGACCGGATGCCATGACCTTAGTTTTCTGAACATTGAGCTTTAAGCCAGCTTTTTCACTCTCCTCTTTCACTTTCATCAAGAGGCTCTCTAGTTCTTCACTTTCTGCCATAAGGGTGGTGTCATCTGCATATCTGAGGTTATTGATATTTCTCCCGGCAATCTTGATTCCGGCTTGTGCTTCATCTAGCCCAGCGTTTCTCATTATGTACTCTGCATATAACTTAAATAAATAGGGTGACAATACACAGCCTTGACGTACTCCTTTTCCTATTTAGAACCAGTCTGTTGTTCCACGTCCAGTTCTAACTGTTGCTTCCTGACCTGCATACAGTTTTCTCTAGAGGCAGGTCAGGCGGTCTGGTATTCCCATCTCTTTCAGAATTTTCCACAGTTTATTGTGATCCACACAGTCAAAGGCTTTGGCATAGTCAATAAAGCAGAAATAGATATTTTTCTGGAACTCTCTTGCTTTATTGATGATCCATTGGATGTTGGCAATTTGATCTCTGGTTCCTCTGCCTTTTCTAAAACCAGCTTGAACACCTGGAAGTTCACGGTTCATGTATTGCTGAAGCCTGACTTGGAGAATTTTGTGCATTACTTTAATGCATAAATGTGGAATCCAGAAAAAATGGTATGAAATGAAGTAAAAGTAGTTCAGTCGTGTCTGACTTTTTGAAACCCCATGGACTATACAGTCCATGGAATTCTCCAGGCCAGAATACTGCAGTGGGTAGACTTTCCCTTCTCCAGGGGATCTTCCCAACCCAGGAATTGAACCCAGGTCTCCTGCATTGCAGGCATATTCTTTACCAACTGAGCCACAGGGAAGCCCAAGAATCCTGGAGTGGGTAGCCTATCCCTTCACCAGCAGATCTTTCTGATCCAGGAATCAAACCAGGGTCTCTTGCGTTGCAGGCTGATTCTTTACCAACTGAGCTATCAGATGATCATATCTGCAAAGCATAATTAGAGATACAGATAATAGGCCAAATATATGGATACCAAGGGGGAAAAGGGGTGGAATGAATTGGAAGATTGGGGTTGATACTATTTATAAAATAAGTAACTAAGCAGACACACTATATAGTACAGGGGACTCTACTCAATGCTTTGTGGTGACCTTTTAAATGGAAAGGAAATCCAAAAAAGATGGGATATATGTACATGAATAGCTGATTCACTCTGCTATGGAGCAGAAACTAACACAACATTATAAATCAACTATACAACAATAAAAATTAATTAAAAAAAACAGTTGTACCAAATATGAGTAGTTGAATATGATTAACATCTGATAAAAGAGTTTAAAAGACTTTTAATTTCTGTATTTTATACTAGAATAGTGAGCTTTTAAATTTTATTTTTAAACTATTAAGCTTATTTTTCTGTGGGCCCCAAAAGAATGTTCAGTCTCAGTTTATAGACGTTGAGTTTGTACAGTGGAAACAATGCACCAAGATTTTTTTTACATTTTGTGTACAGTTTGGGCTCAAATTGGCTGCATGACTTTAGGCAAATCTTTAATGCTCATTTTCCTATTCCGTAATATTCTCCCTGGTGAGGTCCAAACAACATGATAAATGTGAAGCAGTTCAAAATTTGTAAGCTATAAAATAAAGTTTTAGTGTCTATAAGCTATAAAATAAAGTTTTAGTGTCTATAGGCTATAAAATAAACTCTTTAGTGTCTTTATACAAATGCTGTCTTCTTAGTGAGGCCATCCTAGAGCACCTTTTCTAAAATGCAGCTTACCACCAACCCTGTTCCTGCTCTATTTGTCTCCTTAGCACTTATCATCATGTTGTACAATATACATCTTACTGATTTGTTTTGTGTATGTACTCCCTGCTTGCTAATATAAGCTCCAAGAGAACAGTTTGTCTGTTTCTTCCCCCAGCTATATCCACACACCTAAATAGTAGGTGTTAATACATATTTTTGAATGAATGAATGCAAAAATGCATGAATAAGAAATTCATTGTCAATTTTTTCTAAATGGCTTTTCAAAAAGATGGAAACAAGCAGTGTCATTATATCAAGGCCTCTGATCACATCTGTTAAAGTCAATGAACTTCAGGGAAAGAGTTAGGACACTCACAAGGTGGAAGGTCTTAGGCATACCTCTCAACCATTCCCATTCTATCACATGAACAGACCAACCAAATAGTAACATCAGCTCCAACCCTTTGATAGGATTGTTATCAGCATAAAAATTGATTATGTGAGCAAAGTACTTTAAACGTTAAAAGCACCAATAAAGTATTACATTCTGTACTATTTAGCAGAAGGGTTTCTGGTACCTTCACATTTTGTCAGAGACATTAAACCATGATGGGAAGAACAGTGACAGTTACAATGCTAAGATTTTCCAAGGAACGAAGAGAAGGAAGCTACAGTTGGTCTCACTCCCTCTGCTCTGAATGCATTTGGAATCTCAGTCATGAGCTACAGAGTAGAACAAAGACCACAGAGTTTTGGCCAGAGATCAGAGATATCCTCAAAGTTCTTCAGAAACAGAAGAGTCAAGTTGTGAAGCAAATTCAAACATTCTAGCAAACTAAAATATGTAAATTAATGTGCACTGTTCAGTACCACATAAAAGGGATAATTAAAAACATTTTAAAATTAGTCATACATCTTAAAATAATAAATCACTGCTTTGCTTCTTTCAAAGTGTCATGAAAATGGGAAGTTTCTCCTGACAGATTACATTGTTCTTTGGGTACTATTTTCTTTTAGTATCCATGCATATGATTAATTTTCAAATAACACTACATTTTTAGGTATTAAAATTCAGAGTAATTTTCCACACTTTGTGTTTATCTTTTCTTTAGAATCATTGTGTGCTAGATGTCAAGAATGATTTTTAATGACAAATCTTGTAAAGTAAGTTGAGTCAGAAACAAGGAAAGTTCTAAGCCTATGTGTTGGGAGATGATGTGCTTATTGAAGAACAAAACACTTTGGTTTTGACTGTCCTGTGTTTCAGTCTCAGCTCAGGGACTATTTTAGTCAGTTTCCTGGCTGATTTCAAAATAAGTTTCAGATTCTGGCCATCTATGTGTGAGTTAAGGGGTTTTAATCTTTAATCTAAAGAAAGAGGAATAAGTAGAGAAGGAGTGTGAAATAGGGAAGATAAAAACAATCTGTCTCCTCACACGTACCAGGGATTAGTCTGAGACCCAGTGGAAAGAGGAGTGAAGAACAGAAGTTGAAGAAGCAATAATTAGTGAGGCAAAGAATGAGATATGTGTGCAATAATAGTACAATGAGTGCAACTTTGGGTCTGGGTGAAAGGTCCTGCACAGAGATGAAGATAAAGCCAACCTTTACCCCGAATTCATTTTACCCTCTTACAGGACCCTAAGCTACCACTGATCTCATTTCAGACATGGTGCTGAGGGATCCAAGAGCAGCTCCCAAGCCAGTGTCTCTGCTTGGCAGAAATGCTTGGAGAGGCCATTCTCAGCAGAAATTATGCTGACCCATCACTGTGGAAACCAGAGGGAAGGAACAGGAGTAGCCTTGCCCATGTGAGACACCATGGAGAGAGACTGGAAGGGTGACTCTCAGACAGGAAGGGATAAGGGCATTGCAGTTTGGGTGATAATGTTAACAGGACTTCATCCATGCACTCAGACAGGTAAGACTTAAGGCAGTTCTGGTTATAAGGAGTATAATTACCTTACAGGCTTATTAAAAGGATTGATTCGATGACAAGGAGATATATAGCACAATGATTTGACACATAGAAGGTACTGAATAAACATATCAGTCTTACAGCATCTCCCAGATACCTGAATGCAAGAGAGCAGAAAGGATACCCACAGTCCTCAGAGTCCTTCTGTGTCACCCACCCCTTACTCAAGCATCTTACTGAAATCGCCCCAATGGGTGATTGTCCAAGAGGATATCTGATAGGTTTCTGTTCCCTTAATAAATACCAGTCTGGACTTTGATTCCATTTCCAGGTCAGGTGTCAGGGGACAGATAAACACAGTGGAATATGCCGTATGGGTTTGTACTCTACCTCACTGGCATCTGTTAAGTGTCTCATAAATTAACAATATCCTTTGAAAGAGAGAGACTTTTTGACTTGAAATAGTGCCAAAATTAAATGAACAAATCTGAATAAAGTTAGTCATAAACATAATCATCTGGCTCAGAGGAAATTTTTATAGCCAAATCACCATCCTGTAGTAGTTCAACATGCTATTTTTAAAGCCCCTGTAATGTTGCTTTCAAAGGGGCTGTATGAAAAGTCAAAAAGAAAAGCCTAATAATAAAAATCAAAATGAGACTGCATACCAAATGTGACAAAATAAAGCATTTATCTCTCTTGGGGGTCTGCCATAGCCAGTTCTTCCAGCTCATCTACTGCTGAGAAGTTTTCTGTTCTCTTGATTACATCCAAAGCAAAATTGCCCCAAATTATTTAATCATATGTATACCAGGACCACACTACATCTGACAAATAAAATGAAATCAGCTCCCTCTGTTTTTCCCAGAATTCAATATGTGTGTGCAGACTTTCTGAGTAACACAGATTTATGAAATGGGTGTAAATTAAAACATAAAAAATTCACATTTTTTCAGTCAGATGAACAATTCAAAGGACAAGAATGTGAAACTTCTTAGCTGTGTTCTCAAGTGATAGAAAATGCTCATTAGGCCTGAGTAAATGTGCATAGTAGTATGTACTAGATTATAAAAGGTCTTCAAGTTAGGAGCCACATTTTCTTTTCCTTGTGTGATTTTTCCACTCTTCCCAACCCTACTTTCTACCTCATTTATGTTGCAATGTAGAATTATAGCTATATAGGAACTTAAATAGTAACCAGTCCAATCACTCATTTTAAAGATGAGAAATAAATGAAACACAGTAAAAACTAGTCTTTTGGGTTTAAGCCTTTCTGAAAAAAAAAAATAGTTAAAAATCCTAATACAGGAGAATATTTATAAAGACTCTCTTCTCTTGGATCTAACCTTAGAGGCCTATAAAAGAATGCATTTTTGTCGCCAAGCAACAGGAAATATTAGGCAAAAAGATTACACGTTTGTCTCCTCTAAGACACTGAATTCTTCAAACAAAGGCACTATGTGCTATTATCTTTACAATTTAATAATGCCTATACTGGAGTGGATAGCCATCCCCTTCTCCAGGCAGTCTTCCTGACGCAGGGATTGAACCTCGGTCTCCTGCATTGCAGGCAGATTGCTTACTGTCTGATCCACCAGGGAAGGCCCTTAAATAGTGTAAAAAGAACAAACTATCCTATATGTGAGATAAATCAAATATTCCTCCTCATCATCCTATTTGTCAAATTTTCCCCAGTTATGGATTGTGCCAGTAGCAGATACCAAATATCACATGTAAATTAAATACTACAGAACTATTTTCAGTGGCTCATAACTTAATTTTTGCATGTGCATAAAGGAAATATACAGAAGACTGCATAGAGTTTAAAATATCCACATTTATACATGCCCAACTTTTGTTACTGTAGATAAAATCATTCTTTTGAAAAAGAACATTCTTCAAATGCATGAAGATCTTGGAATTTATATTGTTCTTCATCATAATAAAATGATAGTCTTAGTCTTATTGCACTGATTATGAAAAAGCACACCCTGCATTGTAGATATTTTCTCTTTGCCTATGAATTACACCGTTTTCCTCCACTTTGTTCGGTAAACTGTTGACAACTACCACTATTCAGACAGAAATAATAGCTTCAACAATCACATTTCAAATGCCCATAATGAAATGTGAGTGTTTTTATGTTAAAAGTTAGAAAGAACTACCCAACTGGATGAGACATACAATTATACATTATATATATATACATGAAAGTCTTAATCGCTCAGTCATGTCTGACTCCGTGTGACCCCATGGACTGTTGCCTGCCATGGCTCCTCTCTCAGTGGAATTCTCCAAGCAAGAATACTGGAGTGGGTTGCCATTCCCTTCTCCAGGGGAATCTTCCTGACATATTTATCATATCCATATATCATAAGATTTGTAGAAGTTAATAATATGCTAATGCCAACTAGTAGTTTTCAGCTGCTTTTTGAAACTGCTAAAGAATTATTAAGTGTTTTTACTTACTTATTAATAGGTAAAGAAGGGTGGGATGATATGGGAGAATGGCATTGAAGCATGTAAATTATCATATGTGAAACGAATCGCCAGTCCAGTTTCGACGCATGATACAGGGTGCTTGAGGCTGGCACACAGGGATGACCCGGAGGGATGGGATGGGGGGGAGGGTGGGAGGGGGGTTCTGGAAGGGGAACACATGTATGCCCATGGTGGATTCATGTCAATGTATGGCAAAACAAATACAATATTGTAAAGTTAAAAAATAGATAAATAAACTAATTTAAAATTAAAAAAAAAAAAAGAATTTCCTGTTAGAATCTCCAGTTTTACAGAGAATACTTTCACTAACCTTTACTGTATGCTTCTCTGAAAAAGAATTTCTAAAAGGAGCCATATGCTGGCACATTGCACTGAGAGTGGTGATGAGCTCTGGGAGATAAAAACCTGACTTTCCCCATACTGTTTACACTGGAGACCTTTTGTATTAGCTTCACAACTATCCCAATATATGAAGGTGTACTTCCTCTAGCTTGTGCAGATTTAGTACCAGCAAAAAAAGAACCACTGAGGGGCTTTGAAATATCACTCTTAATATTATTCAAGTTCCACCAAGTGAAGATCTAAACATTTCCAAGCCCACACAGACACCATTGCATACCATCTTTCATATCCTCTCAGCACCCACTCTGAGTTCCTATAGTTCTTATGGACAGTTTCTGGGCACACTGATAAACTTCCCATTTCATACACCCTGCCCTATCTGTTTCTCTGCTTGTAGGTTCTCTCTGTCCTAGGAGAGACTGCTTGCTCAGCTGGTCATGAAAAATCTTAACTTTATTCTGCTTCAAGTGTGCGTTGTATGTCCATACTTCTATAAGCAAGGTTCTTTTAAAATCCATATTCGTGGTCATTCTGGAAGTGCTGGGGATTAAACACAAGAAGCAACCCTCAACAACAAGGGAAGGAAATGAATGCCCCAACTTCCTTGTCCCTCAGTAAGATAAATAGCATCCCTAGCTGGGTTGAACCCCATTGCCTACATAAGTAGTTTATTCACTTAATGCACCCTCTAATGGCTTTTCCTCCCTTCCTTCTCCCATCTTCTCAGTTCCTTCATTTGTGCATCCCAAGATCTACCCAGACAAACTACCTATACTCCAGTCCTTTTTTTCAAGGTCAGCTTTTAAGAGATCACAACTAAGATAAAACCTTCCTTCAAACAAAGTCAGTGATAATGAACAAATCTCAACTAATGAGGGGCTGGAAGAGGAGGAGGGAAGAAGTGTCACCTTTTACTAAACATCAGAAAATGGATTCCAGTCATGATATTCATTCATATACCATTATATCAATGGTATAACAAATGGCTAACAAAATTTCATAAGGGGTATATCCTTCATTTTCAAACCATGGACTTTTCAGGTGTAGTTTCTGGAGCTATTATCTCCACCAACACATTTTCCTAATGATGCTTGGTTTTCAGAGTCATTACATTTGTCTGTAGATGCCACTCTTCTTCTTATCTGGCAAAACTTACAGATATGAGGTGGAGATATTATACTATTTGCAAATTACTTGGTTTTCTGTAGTTTTTAACAGTAAGACCAGATATTCTTCAATGTCAAGTAAAAAAATAAGTTTTACACTCCAGAAACTCAAGAAAAACACTGAGATCTGAAATACATTCTTCAAGGGAAATTAAAGTCTGAACACCAAAGCAGGGTTCAGAAAAGAGAGTCAAACCAAAGCATTCCAAGTTCTTAACAGAATGGTTTAGTTCAAGAATATTTTATTCCATTCCATAGAAGAACAAAAAATTCAAAAATCAAATGTGCATAAAGGGAAAAAAGTGTATGATATTTCTGGGTCTTGAAAACATAATAAAAGTTTATCTACATGAAGATAAAGTGAATAGTAAAAAAAAAAAAAAAAAACTTGTGAAAATTAAAGTAGTGATGCTCTTACCCTACGATCCAGCAATACACTCTTTGGTACTTGCCTAAAGGAACTGAAATTTTATGTCCACACAAAACCTGCACACAGATGTTTATGGCAGCGTACAAATATTTATATCAGTGGTTGGCCAGCATCAAGGGGAAAGGAAAGATGAATAGATAAGGCACAGAAGATTTTTAGGGCAATTAAACAACTCTGTGATGCTATAATGGTGGATACATGTCTTTATACATTTGTCCAAATGCATAGAATGTACAACACTGAGTGAACCTTAATGTAAACTGCAGACTTTGAATGATAACCATTGATTTATCAATTGTAAAAAATGTACCAGTTTGGTGTAGGATGTTAATAACAGGAGAGCCTATGCTTGCATGGAGGCAAATGGTATTTGGGAAATCTCTGTACCTTCTAATAAGTTTTGCTGTGAACCAGCAGCTGCTCTAAAAAAAAAAAAAAAAAAAAAAAGAATGTTTTTTAAAAATATTAAAGTAGTGCATGATTTTGTTCTCACCAGCAATTATCTACCTTTAACTGACTTGTTCAAAATTCTTCTTTATAAAGTTATTTCTTTCTCGACTCTCCTCAAAATAAAATCAAATAAAGAGAAAAACAAATCAATATTGAAATGCTTGCGATTTTTTTTTTCTTCATACCACTCTCTCCAAATCATGTTTTTACAAAAGGCCTGTATATGCAAAATTTTTATGAAAATATTCTCTGCAAATTATAGTGCAAACACCTTGGAATCTGTGTGATCTTTTATTTCCTATCTCAAGAATTAATCTCCTTAGTTTTCTTTCCAAGACAAACAAGTTTTAGTTCAGTTGAGGGAATATAATAAGTAATTCATCCAGGCTGTAATTTCAAACTGTTGAGCTTCTGGCAACTTGCCCCTCCTCACCATTTCTTCAGATCTTCCTCTCCTCCTCCTTTTATCCTCTTCCCTCCCACGCACACACAGCCCCTCAATAGCCTCCTTAGAAACAACAAGGGTACAAACTGAAATGATAGGAAGGTTTTGGAGTCACTCAGGCATAATAATTTGCTTTCTATTTTTAAAAACACATCTACTAGTAAAACAAATCAAATGTCAGGCAAAGTGGTATAACCAAATGTTGTGTTTTGTACCTATTTCTGAAGAACAAATAAATTTTCCCTCCATAAGGATAAGATATTATTTAGAGGTTTGGAATAAGCTTCACCTCTCCCTCCAAAGTCTTGATCTAGAAATATTGACTGTAATGGTGAGAAATGCAGACTAACCCCAATAGGCCAGACTCAGAGAGAGTGCCAGGTTGCTCCGTAACAGGGAAGACAGTGCCTCTAGGTTTCTTTTCAATGTTCAAGTCACAAACTAGATCCTTTATCTGCTAAGTCACCTCAGTCGTGTCCGACTCTGTGCGACCCCATAGATGGCAGCCCACCAGGCTCTGCTGTCCCTGGGATTCTCCAGGCAAGAACACTGGAGTGGGTTGCCATTTCCTTCTCCAATGCATGAAAGTGAAAAGTGAAAGTGAAGTCGCTCAGTCGTGTCCGACTCTTAGCGACCCCATGGACTGCAGCCTACCAGGTTCCTCCATCCATGGGATTTTCCAGGCAAGAGTACTGGAGTGGGGTGCCATTGCCTTCTCCGAGGTCCCTTATGGTTAGCATTATATTTACAAGTTATAGTACTTTAGTCTTCCTTGCTTCCTCTCTGCCTCTTTGGAATGGAGGAATAGAAATTAATAAATATTAAAGTAAATTTCATTTTAAAACCTAATCAAGTAGTAGGAAAAGAAATGCTGTTTTATTACATATTTATAAATGTATACTCAAAACTTCAAATTCCAGGTTTCTGTTCATTTTAGAGATGGGGCCACGCTAATCCTCTTGCAGTCATTTTCAAAAAAAATGTGAAAGCTGAAGTCAAGCTCTATGCAACGTTAGAAGAAAAAAAAAAAGCAAGAGAATTCCAGAAAAACATCTACTTCTGTTTCATTTAAAGCCTTTGATCACAACAAACTGCGGAAAATTCTTCAAGAGATGGGAATACCAGACCACCTTGCCTGCCTCCTGAGAAACCTGTATGCAGGTCAACAATCAACAGTTAGAATCGTGTATGGAACAATGTACTGGCTCCAAATTGGGAAAGAAATACATCAAGGCTGTATATTGTCACCCTGTTTATTTAACTCATATGCAGGGTACATCATGCGAAATGCCAGCCTGGATAAAGCAGAAGTTGGAATCAAGATTGCTGGGAGAAATAATAACCTCAGATACACAGATGGCACCACCCTTATGGCAGAAAGCGAAGAGGAACTAAAGAGCCTCTTGATGAAGGTGAAAGAGGAAAGTGAAAAAGCTTGCTTAAAACTCAACATTCAAAAATCTAAGATCATGGCATCTGGTCCCATCAATTCATGATAAATACATGGGGAAACACTGGAAACAGTGACAGACTTTATTTTCTTGGCCTCCAAAATCGCTGCAGATGGTGACTGCAGCTGTGAAATTAAAAGACACTTGCTTCTTGGAAGAAAAACTATGACAAACCTAGACAGCATATTAAAAAGAGAGACATTACTTTGCTGACAAAGTTCTGTAGAGTAAAGTTATGGTTTTTCCAGTAGGCATATATGGATGTGAGAGTTGTACTATAAAGAAAGCTGAGCTCCTAAGAATTTATGCTTTTGAACTGTGATGTTGAAGACTCTTGAGAGTCCCTTGGACTGCAAGGAGATCCAACCAATCCATCCTAAAGGAAATCAGTCCTGAATATTCATTGGAAGGACTGATGCTGAAGCTGAAGCTCCAATACTTTGGCTGCCTGATGCAAAGAACAGACTCATTAGAAAAGACCCTGATGCTGGGAAAGACTGAAGGCAGGAGGACAAGGGGACAACAGAGGATGAGATGGTTGGATGGCATCACCAACTTGACAGACATGAGTTTGAGCAAACTCTAGGAGATGGTGAAAGACAGGGAAGCCTAGTGTGCTACAGTCCATGGGGTTGCAAAGAGTCAGACACAACTGAGGGACTGAACAACAACAAAATGCAACAGGACTCATGGTAACTGAATGCCATTCCCAAAATAATTCCAGTAAAATCCCATGATCCCAGGTATATCAGTGATAAAGACTCTCTTCTTGACCAAACTCCAAAAGAATAACCTTTATCTTCTTAAGACCTAGGGTAACATTGGGCCCTTCTTCAAATCCTGCCTGAGAAAGATTGCAATGACACATTCTTTCTCTGTCCCTTTAAGATGCAAATATTTCCCCCACCCTACTTCTACACTTCGAGCCCACCCACCCCACTCCACCCACTAGCCATACCCATCCATCTCTCCTGCAGTGGAAACATGGAGTCCTAACCACTGGATGGCCAGGGAATTCCCTAAGACATAAATCTTCTACCATCCAAATCTATTTCCTCAAGGACCTGGAAGCCATCTCTTGAAATATATTCAAGTACATAACTCTCACCTTGGCTCTCAGTTCCCATGGGAGAGAAAGGGTCTAATTTCAGAGGACTCTTTGCTCCAACTTGTATAACCACCTCCTATCATAAATATGCAAGTTTGTTTCTCCTCTGGATAAATACCGATCAGCCAGATAGCCTAGTTATATGAACCAAATACCCACTTCACACTCTTTTAGTGTCCTTCCTTTAGCACACCTTAGTATTTTAAAAGTCTCCTGCCTTTTATTTCAGCAGACTTGAGCTCAGGTTACACTGGATTCTCTCCCTTATTGTAATAGTTATAACAATAAAATCTGCCTTTGTTGCCATTAACTAGTGTCTTGCTTTATCTCTGACACCATAAAAGAAACAATAATCACTCTAGGCATTTCAAACAGAAGAAAATTAAATCCAGGTAACTAGGTATTTGCATTTAGTTGGAGATAGCTTTGCATTTCTCCCTTTCTTTTCACTTCTCTTCTTTCTTTAGCTATTTGTAAGGTCTCCTCAGACAACCACTTTGCCTTCTTCTTTTTCTTTTTCTTTGGGATGGTTTTTTTCGCTGCCTCCTGTACAATATTATGGACCTCCATTCATAGTTCTTCAGGCACACTGTTTACAAGTTCTAATCCCTTGAATCTTTGTTAACTCCCCTGCATATTCATAGAGGATTTGATTTAAGTCATAAAGGAAAAGTATATCCAACTAAATGCAGATTTCCAAAGAACAGCATGAAGAGACAAGAAGGCCTTTCAGTGAATGGTGTGTAAAACTAGAAGAAAACAAGAGAAGGAGAAAGACTAAAGATCTCTTCAGGAAAATTGAAGATATCAAGGGAACATTTTGCCCGAAGATGGGTGTAAGAAAGGACATAAATGGTAGAGACCTAGTAGATGCTGAAGAGATCAAGAAGAGATGGAGAGAATACATGAAAGAACTCTAAAACATAATCCAAGTGAACCAGATTACTTCGATGGTGTGGTCAGCCACCCAGAGCCAGACATTCTGGAGAGCGAAGTCAAGTGGGTATTAAGAAGCATTGCTCTTAATAAAGCTAGTGGATGCAATGGAATTCCAGTAGAACTATTAAAAATCCTAAAGGATGATGCCAACAAGGTGTTACATTCAATATGTCAGCAAATCTAGAAGACCCAGCAGTGGCCACAGGACTGGAAAAGTCAGTCCTCATCCCAATTCCCAAGAAGGGTAGTACTAAAGAATGTGCTAACCATCGAACAATTGCACGCATCTCCCATGCTAATAAGGTCAGGCTTACAATCTTGCATGCTAGACTTCAGCATTATGTGAACCAAGAACTTCCAGATGCCCAAACTGGGTTTAGAAAAGGAAGAGGAAACAGAGATCAAATTACCAGCATTCACTGGATCATAGAGAAAGCTAGGGAATTCCAGAAAAACATCTACTTCTGTTTCATTGACTACACCAAAGCCTTTGACTGTGTGGGTCATAGTAAACTGTGGAAAGCTCTTAAAGAGATGGGAATACCAGGCCATCTCACCTGTCACCCGAGAAACCTGTATGTGGGCCAAGAAGCAATTCATTAGAACCCTGTATGGAACAACTGATTGGCTCAAGATTAAGAAGGGAGACTATCTGCTGTCACCATGTTTGTTTAATCTATACACTGAGCACATCATGAGAAATGCCAGGCTGGATGAGTTACAAGCTGGAATCAAAATAGGCGGGAGAAACATCAACAACCTCAGATATGTGAATGATACCACTCTAATGGTAGAAAGCGAAGAGGATCTAAAGAGCCTCTTGATAAGTGTGGAGGAAGAAAGTGAAAGAGCTGGCTTAAAGCTAAATATTTAAAAAACTAAGATCATGGTATCCAGCCCCATTACTTCATGGCAAATAAAAGGGAAAACTATGGAAGTAGTGACAGGTTTCCTCTTCTTGGGCTCTAAAATCACTGCAGATGGTGACTGCAGCCATGAAATCAGAAGACGTTTGCTTCTTGGCAGGAAAACTATGACAAATCTGGACAGTGTGTTGAAAAGCAGAGATATTACTGTGCCGACAAAGTCTGTATAGTCAAGGCTATGTTCTTCCCAGTGGTCATGTACAGTTGTGGGAACTGGATCGTAAAGAGGGAAGAGCATAGAAGAATTGGTGCCTGTGAACGGTGGTGCTGGAGAATATTCCTGAGAGTCCCTTGGACAGCAAGGAGATCAAACTAGTCTATCTTAAGTGAAATCAACCCTGAATACTCGTTGGAAGGGCTGATGCTGAAGCTGAAACTCCAGTATTTTGATCATCTGATGTGAACAACTGACTCAATGGAAAAGTCCCTGATCCTGGGAAAGATTGAGAGCAGGAGGAGAAAAGGGTGTCAGAGGATGAGATGGCAGGATGGCATCACCAATGCAATGAACATGCATTTGGGCAAACTTCTGGAGATGGTGAGGGACAGAGATTAGGTATTTATATAGTCTTTTTGCAAGAACTGGAAAATTAGGGGTAGGATTACTACTTTTGAAGTAGAGAGTATTTTTAAGTGTGACTGGGACTCTATTAATAATTACATTGGTACAGTCGTCATAAATCTGGACTGTTCTAGGCATATATATATGATTAACCTAAAGTCAGATGGCCACTACCATGTCAAGTTACATCGGTTAGCAGTACTCAAAATTTTGAAGTTTTTGCTCCTACTGCTATTGTCACAGCACTTAAAGGTTCACACCCACAAAGCTAAAGGTTAGAAAGGGGAAAGCTGAGGCAAGTCCCCACCAACATTTAGCCAGAGTGTGCTTGTCAGGACAACAGCCTTCTCTTCTTCTGTCTGCTCATTCTGTCTGAGAGCTTCTATTCAGCAGAACCTGAGTTTACTTGGACCCCCTAGATTTGACTGAGTCTGGAAATGTCATTGATAGTTTTCCAATCTGAAAACTCAGATTTGCTGAGGCATTATACTGCCTCCTCAGACAACCACTTTGCCTTCTTGTATTTCTTTTTCTTGGAGATGGCTTTGGTCACCACCTCCTGTACAATGTTATGAATCTCCATCCATAGTTCTTCAGGCACTCTGTCTACTATATCTAATCCTTTGAATCTATTTGTCACCTCCACTGTATAATCATAAGGGATTTAATTTAGGTCATACCTGAATGGCCTCATGGATTTCCCTATTTTCTTCAATTTGAGCCTACATTTTGCAATAAGAAGCTCATGATCTGAGTCACAGTCAGCTCCAGGTCTTGTTTTTCTGACTATATAGAGCTTCTCCATCTTCAACTGCAAAGAATAGAATCAATCTAATTGCGATATTGGCCATCTGGTGATGTCCATGTGTAGAGCTCTCTCTTGTGTTGTTGGAAAAGAGTGTTTGCTGTGGCCAGTGTGTTCTTTTGACAAAAGTCTGTTAGTCTTTGCACAGCTTCATTTTGTACTCTATAGCTCTATAGCCAAATTTACATGCTATTTCAAGTATCTCTTGACTTCCTACTTTTGTATTCCAATCCCCGGTGATGAAAAGGACATGTTTTTTGGTGTTAGTTCTAGAAGGTCTTGTAAGTCTTCATAAAACCAGTTAATGTCAGCTTCTTCAGCACTGGTGGCTGGGCATAGATTTGGATTACTGTGGTGCTGATGTTGAATGAATTACTGTGATGTTGATGTTGAATGAATTACTGTGATGTTGAATGTTTTGGAAACAAACAAAGATCATTCTGTCATTTTTGAGACTGCACCCAAGTACTGCATTTAGGACTCTTTTGTTGACTATAAGGGCTACTCTACTTATTCTAAGGGATTCTTGCCCACAGTAGTAGATATTATGGTCACCTGAATTAAATTTTCCCATTCCCATCCATTTTAGTTCACCGACTCCTAAGACATCAATATTCAACCTTGCCACCTCCTACTTGACCATGTCCAATTTACCTTGACTCATGAACCTAATATTCCAGGTTTCTATGCACTATTGTTCTTTATATCATCAGACTTTACTTTCACCAACAGACACATCCACAACTGAGCATTGTTTCCACTTTGGCCAGGCACTTCATTCTATCTGGATCTATTAGTAATTGCCTTCTGCTCTTCCCTAGTAGTATATTGGATACTCTCCAACCTGGGGGTCTCATCTTCTGGTGTCATATCTTTTTGCCTTTTCATACTGTTCATGTGGAATACTGGAGTGGTTTTTCTATTCCCTCCTCCAGTGGACCACATTTTGTCAGAACTCTTCACTATGACCCATCCATCTTGGGTGGCCCTGCATATCATGGTGCATAGCTTCTTGAGTTATGCAAGTGCCTTCACCATGACAAGACTGTGATCCATGAAGGGATCTATTCCTTAGAATCACTTTAAAAGTCTTTAAAACACTGATGATCAGGCCCCACTTCAGGTCAATTAAGTCATAATCTTCTAAAGAAAAAAGAAGTAACAGTACTTGTTAAAGTTTCCCTATTGTTTTTAATGTGCACTGAGAGTTGAGGACCCACCATTATATTGTGTATTATGCTCTCTCACTCTCTTTTTCTTGCACAGGTGGAACTTAAAAACAAAAACAGTCAGAGATTCTCTGCATGTTACTGACTCCACAGCAGTAACTGAGACACAGGTGCAATCAGAATATTTTAAGCGCCCAAAAAGGACAGAGTGGCAATTGCTGACTTCCAAAAAAAGTTTTCCTCCCTCAATATGGAAAAATAAAATATTAAAAAAATCTTTTAAAAAATAAAAGATTCTGATTAACAACTTTGGGTTCTTTTGGTTTTGTTTGCTTTTACTGTAAAATTCAGTTGAGAAATAAGGAAACCTCAATTTGGGACACTTCTAGTGTGTCACAGTATCCTGTCTAATTGCTGGCACATGCATGCATGTGTGCTCAGTCATGTCCAGCTCCTACAACCTCCTGGACTGTAGCCCACCAGGATCCTCTGTCCATGGGATTTGTAGGTTGACATTTCCTTCTCCCTAGTTGCTGGTAGGTTATATCATGTACTGATTAGTTATAAAAGCTAGCAACTTACATCTCAGATGATTTTAATTTTAAGAACAGAGTTATGGGTCAGTCTTTTGGACCATTTATTTAAAAATAAGCATTTGATCAAATCTATAGAAGAAGTTATCTGAAAGTCCAATAACAAGGGAATGATTCAAAAGATTATGAATGAAAAATAAACATGCATTAAAGTTGACCAATACTATTGGGTGAAAAAATTCAGGTTTAAAAGTAGCATAAATACTATAAACCCATTTTTATAAAATATAAATGTATATAATAAATTAATATATAAAAGTCATATATATTATTTTTCATATATATTAGTCTTCCGCATGTTGGAAAGGGGGAATCAACAATTGGCAAGCCATGCAGGAGACTGGCTGGACACTGCTTCCCACCCTGACACTGCTACAGCTAAGAGATTGTGGGACATCTGACAAAGGTCAGCAGAAGGTAAAATTTCTTACAAATCAGCCTCCTAGATCTCTGCCTGTAAGGTCTTGTGGAAAGGAAAATAGAGTCCCTTTCTCTCTCAACTTAGATTAGCAAGTGAAGATATTTGTGGAGCTAGCTCCTTAAATTTAGTGACTCTTCGGGATCCTTTTCCTCCCAGAGATGGTCACTGTTTTTCTTTGTCTCCGTCTATTATGTCATCTGTCATAAGGAAGAAAACTTCTGGTCTGATTAGCTTTCTTTTCCTTCTTCCTCTGTGTCTTAAGAGCTTGGATTTATGTAGTGAGAATATTCACTCTGGTCTCTGCCATCCAGAATGTCCATTTACCAAGGTGCATCTGGTGGCCAGTTGAATAGACTAGGAATCTGAGACGTTAAGTCATAAGTAGCACTCGTTTTATCTGGCTATGCCAGCTGTCAGCGGAATTTGTTATAAGAAGTACCATTCCATAAGACGGTTTGTCATCTCAGCCTTCATTGACTTCAGTACATCTCTCTTAACTGCCTGTAGCAATGAAGGACTTTTACTTTCTTAGACTCATTCTGGGACTGAACATCTTGGATCTTGGGAGGGCTACATACCCTTTTGTGATATAACTCTTATATCTTTGGTTAAGCCATTTTTTAAAGGCTTATTGGTTTTTCTGTAAAGAAATATCCATACAGAGTCAAGTGAAAATGGAGGACAAGCAATCAGGTTAGGACCTATATCCCCAAGAAGAGATACAGGAGTAGGGGGATATCATGTGCTTAAAGGTCTTCCCTGGGGAGTAAGGTGTTTGAAACACATACTGGGTATCCCAGCCCTGGGGTCCAGGATGAGGAAGATGAGTTCCCTTAGCTGATTTGAAAACCAGTTAGACATACATGAGGGCTGTAAGAAACTGAGAGTCTGCTTGTGAAAATCATGTATACACTTGCTTGCTCCTAAGAATAAAGTGGAGGAAGCAGACCCAAACTGCCCAAGGCCCTGCCAGTTTCCCATAACCACCCCGACATGCACCCTGACCCACACCAAGTGCCCACTCTGGCTCCTCTAGCTTATGTGCAGCTCCCAACGAGGGTGAAGTCTGCCATTCCCAAGAAAAGTGTGCAAATCAGTTGGGCAGAGCCACCTCAGACCCAGACCTCAGGGCTTTTGCTCCAGCACCTTGGGACCCAACCCCACCCCTGATAGGGCACTGAACAACCACTGAGCATAGGAGAAGCCCTGGCTCACACCTGGCTAGCCCCTCCATCTCCACCCCCACCTCCCACCAACATGACAGCTGCCAGCACACCAGGGGAAAATGTGACCCATGATGATTTCAGACCCAGCTCTCTCACCAGAGCCACTGGGCACATGCAAACTGCATTGGGATGCTCCCACAGAAGGACACCCCTTCAAAACCAAGATAGATAACTGTTTTACCTAATTTCACAGGGACAGAAAAAGTTGAACAAACTGAGAAGACAGAGGACATCATTTTGGACAAAAGAACAAAAAACAAGCCCTGAAAAGACAACTAGTGAAATAGAGATAATCTATCAGAGTTCAAATCATAATCACAAGAATGTGTAAAAAGACTAGATGATCACAGAGAATTTTAACAAGGAACTAAAAAAATATAAAAAGAAGCAGTCAGAAGGACTTCCCTGGCAGTCAAGTGGTTAAGACTCTGCACCTCCAATGTAACAGGTGTGGTTTTTCTTCCCTGGTGGCTCAGACAGTAAAGAATCTGCCAGCAATACAGGAGACCCAGGTTCAATCTCTGGGTCAGGAAGATCCCCTGGAGAAGGAAATGGCAACCCACTTCAGTATTCTTGCCTGGGAAATCCCATGAACAGAGGAGTCTGTTGGGCTACAGTCCAGGGGATCACAAAGAGTTGGATGTGACTGAGAGACTAATGCTTTCACTCTCACTTCAGGGAATTAAAATCCTGCATGCCATGTGGTACAGCCAAAAAAATAAAAGCAGTTAAAGCTGAAGAATACAATAACTGAAATGAAAAACACACTAGAAGGAATTAACAGCACACTAGGGGTTACAGAACCACAAAAGGCCCCAATTAGCCAAAGCAATCTTGAGAAAAAAAGAACAAAGCTGAGGATATCACACGCTGTGACTTTCGACTATACTACAAAGCTACTGTCATCAAAACAGCATAATACTGGCACAAAGCACAGGTGCATAGATCAATGGAACAAAATAGAGAACCCAGAAATAAACCCACCCACGTATGTCTAGTCAGTTAATCTAAAACAAAGGAGGCAAATATATACAATGGGAAATAAAATATCTTCAAAAGTAGTGCTGTGAAAACCAGACAGCTACATGTAAAAGAATGAGATTAGAACATTCGTCATGTGAGTGCATGCATGCGTGCTAAATCACTTCAGTCACGTCTGACTCTTCATGACCTAGTGGACTTTAGCCTGCCAGGCTCCTCTGTCCTTTGGATTCTCCAGGCAAGAACACTGGAATGGGTTGCCATTCCCTCCTCCAGGGCATCTTCTCAACCCAGGGATCTAACCCACATCTTTTATTTCTCCTGCATTGGCAGGCAGGTTCTTTACCACTAGTGCTACCTGAGAAGCCCAGAACATTCTTCACACCATATGCAAAAATAAACTCAAAATAGATTAAAGACCTACCAGAAGAAAACACAGGCAGAACATTCTTTGACATAAATCATAGCAACAATTTTTGAATCTATCTCCTCAGGCAAAATAAGCAAATAGGATCTATTTAAACTTAAAACCGTTTGCACAGCATAGGAAATCATCAACAAAATGAAAAGACAACCTACTAAATGGGAGGAAATATTTGCACATGATACAACTAATAAGGGGTTAATATCTGAAATATAAAGACAGTTCATACAACTCAATATCAACAAAACAAACAGCTCTATTAAAAGTGGGTAGAATAACTGAATAGACATTCTTCCAAAGAAGACACACAGATGGCCAACAGACACCTGAAAGATGTTCAATATCACTTATCATCAGAGAAGTGCAAATTAAAACTACAATGAGATATTACTTCACACCTGTCAGAATGGCTGCCATCAAAAAGACTACAAATAATAAATGTTGGCAAGGATGTGGAGAAAAGGGAACCCTAATACACTGTTGGTAAGAATGGAAGTTGGTGCAGCCACTATGGCAAATAGTGTGGAAGTTTCTCAAAAATTAAAATAGAACTACAATACTATCTAACATTTCTACTCCTGAGTATACATCTGAAAAAAAATCATTAATTTAAAAGATACATGCACTCCAATATTTATAGCACCATTATTTACAATAGCCAAGATATGGAAGCAACCTCTGCTCATCAACAGATGAATGGATAAAGATGATATGGCATATATATTTATATATATTATATACATAAAATATATATAATGGAATATTATTCAATTATAAAAAATAATAAAATTCTGCCACTTGCAACATGTGGATGGACCTAGAGAATATTATGCTTAGTGAAATAAGTCAGCGAAAAAGATAAATACTGCATATTGTCACTTAAATGTGAAATCTAAAAAATAAATAAATGTATATAATGAAACAAAAACAGACTTGCAGATATAGAAAACAACTAGTAGATGTCATTGGGGAAAGGATAGTGAGGGGCAAGGTAGGGGTATGGCATTAAGAGATACAAACTAAAATGTACAAAATGTATAAGCAACAAGAATATATTATATAGTAATGGGAAATATAGCCATATTTTAGATAACTTTAAGTGAAATATAATCTATAATAATACTGAGTCACTAAACTTTACTCCTGAAACTAGTATAATATTATAGATTAACTATACTGCCATAAAAATAAAATAATAGTAATCATAATGAAGAAACGAATAAAACTAGCCCAAGTCTCATCTACTACTAAATCCTTCCAACCAATTCCAAGCCTTCCAACTAATCTCTCCCTGCTCTAAATTCATATGTTTTTGTCTATACAACAAATTTAGATCAATTCAATATCAAGTTATATTGTTATTTCACTTTTTGTATGTGTAAAACTGCCTTTCCAATGAGAATATAAACAGAGGACAAGACTATATCCCACATGAGCCCGACAGCTTTCCACACACAACTATTTACTACCCACTTTCACATTCAGGAGGGTATAGCTCCTTCACCATGGCACTTGCTCAGTTGTACTTAAATCATGAGAAGGCCAAGTTTCTGATGATCTTCTGTCACCTGAAGCTAAAGTAGTAAGTCCTTTCAATGATTTGTCACAGAAGATAATGCCATAGCATGTTTGACAAAGATTCCAATTTTATAATCCATTGTTGTTTACAGTAACTAGGCCTTCATCTGACCATATGCCCATTCCTTAAATAAGCAAGACATGCTTTACCTATGTCATCTGTATAGCAGTCAAAATATTTTTAAAGGATGAATCTAGAGCAAATCTTCCCAAAGTTTGCTTTCAAGAACATGAGACCATTAAAATACTCTGTTAACAAAATTTATGATGAAATAAGAATGAAAATGCTGCATATTTTATCCAACTCTTGGAAACTCACACTGTGCATTAATCTACCAAGGCTCCTGTGAATTCTTGCAGTAAACAAATCTGCTTAATTTGGTTTAATTCAGCATTTCTCAGTGAATCACTTGTTGTATACCATTCAATAATATCTTGCAGAGCATTCTTTGGGAAATGCTGATTCTGAGATTCAGAATTTCATTTCTCTTTTTTAAAGGACATACAAAAATATCATACTTAATCACTGAGATATCACCATGAAAATTATTGGGGTTAATTAAGAGGAATCAACATCAGAAGCCTTTGTTGTGTCCAAACTTCTCCTTAAACATTTATCACTCAGAAGATTGCCTTTAAGTGTCTGGAGAACCAAACAAGCAATCCATATATTTTAAGTTTCTTATTTTATTTACCAGTTAGCCACCCCAGTGAAGAGGAAGGCTGTCAACTTTCTGTTCACTAATATGGTTTTCCCAAAGGTGTATTCTTTTTCTCTGGTTCAACTATTAGATCACAATGGCAATACTTCAAAATATTCTATCTGGAAATGAATCTATTAATACCAAAGGAAGCTTTGGACCTTGCACAGAGTACTTGACAAAAAAGAATGATGGAAAAGAACATCTATCCTGATAGAGAACAAAGCCTCCTAGCTGTGCTTAAAATATTAAAATCTGGTTTGCAGCAGCTTCTGTCCCTCTGTGAAAATAGAGAAAGATGGTGAAAGCACAGAATTGGAATAGGGTTCTGGATGCCATAGTAACAGCATCTTCAATGATGACATTATGTACCACCTGGTGCTCTCCCAACTAAATTGCAACATTTTGTCTCAGTATTCACCAAGGTGGGACAAAGCTCAGGCATAAAATAGAATAATCACATTAAAGCAGCAATTCATCTACAGGTTAGGGTAGAATACATCAATCGTTTTTATACAGCTAATAATGTCCTTTGTGCTACCAGGTGTTAGCACCACAGCAAGATTTATGAGTACACAGCAAGATCCAAAATACTCTAAATGTAAAACAGAGAGCCATAAATTTGTAAATCACAAACCTGCACAGAAGATGCTACTGAAATCTAACTATTTCAGTAAGAAACTTTTGCTAAACTTTGAGTCTATCTAATCAATAAAGGTGCAAAGGCAAAAGCTTCACTTTGGTAAAACATCGAGGAGAGATGGATAAGACCTTAGCCGGCAGCACGTTCAACACATTAAAATACAATACTTCTGTGATACAGTCACAATGGTTCCCAGCATTAAAACTGAACAACCTTCCTGAGTTGAGAAAATCCCCAGTTTTCCACCTAAGAAGGGAGAACCCAGTTTTTCTCCTGTGTGTTTGCTTTACTCTCACACTATCACCATACTAACAACATTTAGGACACCAGATATTTGGGGCTTATCTCCCTCCAACCAATTCTAAGCAAAATCAGCTGAGTGCCCTACAATGTAACTCAATTCTGACACTATCTGCCTGGAGGTAGTGTCAAATACCAAAGGTTGAGGGCTCAGTTCAACAAGATTGCCTCTGATTCTTCTCATCCCATTTCCCATGCCAATTCCAATCCAGGACACCACCTGAGCTTCTGACTGACTAGCTATAAATTGAAGATTCTCCTGATCCCTCCCCACTTTGAGTTCAATTAATTTGCCAGAAGCTCATAGAATTCAGGAAAACAGTTACTTACTTTTACCAGTTCAGCAAAGAACATGATAAAGGAATACAGATAAACAGACAGATACATAGGACAGAGTCTGGGAGGGTCTCCCAGGACAGGAGCTTCTGTCTTCATGGATTGAGCTGCATCACCCTGTAACATAGATGAGTTCACCAACCTGGAAGCTCTCTGAAACCTGTAGTATTGGGATTTTTACAGAGGCTTCATCACATAAGCATGATGAATCATTAACTCCATATCAAGCCCTTCTCCCTTCCTAAGAAAATGAAGGGTGGAACTGAAAGTTCCAAACTTCTAATCAGGTCTTGGTCTTATTGATGGTCAGCCCCCATGCAGGAGCCATCCAGAAGCCCACCCAGACTTGCCTCATTAGAACAAACTATACTCCTATCACCCAGGAAATTACAAGGATTTCAGAGCTCTGAGTCTGGAAACGGGAGTCAAAGACCAAAAAAAATACTCCTAGTGCTCTTATCACTTAGGAAATTACAAGAGTTTTAGAGCTTTGAGCTAGAAATCAAGGGCAGAGACTTATATATATATTTTTTCTATTATCTCACATTACCAAATAAGAGTAATTTTCCATTTTTCTATAAAAAAAAACATTTAAAGTTTTGTGAACATAGTCAAATAAAGCTTTTATTTAACTATAGGCTCTAATTCATTTCTAGACATGTCAGTATTCATTCTACAAGCAACTATTCATGGAGAATTTATTCCATGTGTAGGATTACAAGTGTTGTGAAAAATACATCATCATTAGTATTCAACAAATATTTCTGGTTAGAGAGTTTTCAGGATACATGGTGATTGTACTTACTGCCCCTTTTTGAAGTTAATCTCAGACTTGCAACTTTTTTTGACCAATGGCATATGAATAGAAGGGAAGTACATTACTTCTAAGAAGTTTTAAGAGCCAATGCATTTGCCATGTTCTCTCCCCATTGCTTCTGTACTGATGGAAGCAAATGTCAAAATGAAGTTTCCATTACTCTGGGTCCTTGAGTCATTCCATTGAGCAAAGACATGCAGCTGACCTATGTTGGAAATGAAATCCAAGAGACATAAATTTCTGTTATGTGACTGAGGTTTGGATTGTTTGTTAACACAGAATAATCAAACCTTTCCGATCTGGTAAGAAAAAAAGAAAAAAGATAATTGCTTTTTAGAGCAAGTGACAGAGAGAAAATCTGTGTATCAGAGGGATTAACTTACCCTAGATCAAACAACTGGAAAATGGCAGAGCCACAAATGAAACTAGGTTCTGAACCCATGCTTTTTCTACCACCCAAGCAGTCTGTTCTTGAGGGAGTTAAATTCCAGCCCGACAATTTCCTAAAAGATGAACACAATAATTTTGAGATAATACAAGGGTATAACGTACACACAGACATTGTGAATAAAATCTCTGCAGAAACACAAATTTTAAAAGATCAGTTTATATCAAATTTAAATAGTAATAGTGATATAAATAGGTCTTGAGCCAAATCTATAGGATTTAGCAAAATTTTGATGAATAGAAAGAATGAGGCTAGCAATAGAGGTTGAAGGCACTACATAAGCAAATATGGATAGGAAGGAAGTTAGTAAAGACAGCCGTAGCAGAGGATCTTATGAAAAAGTGAAAAGGATGTAATAAACTGGTTGTGGATGGTCTTTTTGTTTTTCCCCCAAGAACTTGTTTTTAAATGTAGTTCTAAGCTGTAAAATCCCAATCAGTTCTAGAAGAATACACTGAGAAATGCAATTAACACAGTTATAAACATTTTAAAATATTGCAATCTAAATTTATAGCCAGTCAGTCAGAAACTCAGGTGATGGCCTGGATTGGAATCGGCAAGTGAAATGACTGCATGTGTCACCATCAGGGTGAAAACAGCTCTTTTGCCCCTTTCCTGTTTGCCCATTTCTGGTCCTTTCCAACTTTAAAAGAACCTAATTACAGGAATGAGAACCTAAATATAGGCAATTTAGCCTAACTCTTGATTTACGCTCTCCTGAATGCACACCATGCCCTGCCTAAACTATTGATTCTTTTCCTAGATAAAAAGAAGTAAAAATTAAGAATTAAGCAGTTAAAAATGACTGGCTCGCTAACCCCCAGCAGCTCCCTTAGCAATCATGCAAGTAGATCAAGTAGGCAAGGTAACACCTGAAGAGTCAGACAATCTGCGCACAACGGAGAATGATGTATCAAACCTCCTGCCTCTGTGAGGCACTGAGAATCTTCCCCTTTTTTCTCTTTGAAAACTGTCTTGCCTGAGCAGAATCTTCAGAGTTGGACTCAGGACATGAATCCACCTTCTCCCTAGATTGTTAGCTTTTCTGATTAAAGCACCTTTCCTTTCTATTGATATTTGCCTCTCAAATTATTGGGTTTTGAATGGTAAGTATCCATACCTGAGTTTGGTAACAAGAGTTCCCACTCAGTCAACTCTAATCCCAAAGTTGAATCATATAATGTATAGACTATCCAGAGTAAACAATAGTATTATTTGAAAGGAAGAAAAGTGAGTTAGAATATTTGAAGGAAAAAAATTGATTCATAAGTATGCCTTAATGGATGATAGCAGTAGTAGTAGTGTTAGTCACTCAGTCGTATACAGCTCTTTGCAATTCCATGGACTGTAGCCCACCAGGGTCCAATGTCCATGGGATTCTCCAGGCAATAATACTAGAGTGGGTTGCCATTCCCTTCTCCAGGGAATCTTCCTGACCCGGGGATCAAACCTGGGTCTCCTGCATTGCAGGTAGATTCTTTACTGTCTGAGCTACAGGGAAGCCCTTAATGGACGGTAGGTATTGAATAAATGGACTTCAAGTTATAGAAAACTTCATTGTCAGAGATGAAGTGAACTATACAACATGTTTAAATGGCAGAGTAGAAGGAAAAATAGAAAAAGTACCTACAAACATGTATTTATGAAAATAATCATCCAAATAACCGATCAATAAATAAATATAGTAGAATCACATTATTAATGGATTTTAAAGCTGAAGAAGATATCCCAAAGGTATAGGGAGGCAGCAAAGGTTTTTGCTCAGAGGGCTAATATAATTTAACTCATTTATTTTTATTTAGTATATTTGCATAGTGGTTGTTTCCTTTTATATTCCTAAAGTGCTTTAAAAAAATGATGAAAATACTGAAAAGCAATTGTTTGGAAGTTTTTTTTAAATTTCATGAATTCTTTATTAAACAACTAAAATGTATAAATATCTAAAGTGTTTTCAATGTGTTCAGTTAGGTCGCTCAATTTTTATATATTATATTATTATTATAATATATATAATAATTATATATAATATATATTATTAATATATACAATTATATATTATTATATAATATATAATAATATAATTATATAATTATAATATAATAATATTATATTATAATTATAATATAATATAATATTATTATATATTATATAATAATTATAATAATTATATAATAATATGATGTTATTATATAATATTATATATTATTTTTATATATTATAATATATTAATATTATAATAAGCATTAAACCAGAATGCCATGCACATCATAGGTAATCCACTAAGAGGTTGCAAAGACAGAAGAAATTTCACCCTTTTATATAGCCAGGCATATTCAGTACATTGCATTCATGCACTTAAGCTAAATTATAGCTAATCAACAAGTAAGAGCTTAAGAGCACCATTTGTCATACACATAGTCCATCCTAGATTCACTTGATAATTGGGGTGGCCATTTGGGTTACACAATTGACTTTATCCGGAGGAGAAACAAACCTCTCAGATCTTTATGGCAGGAGATAGTTTTGAAGTGAGACACCCACAGAAAGTAGACTCCTATCCTCAGAGAGGGAAAATGCTCTACTGTACCTGAGGCGAATGAAACACATTTAGACTAACAGTCAGTGTCCTCAAGCTCCAATCTTACTTTTGTAATTGATTTGTTGACTTCTTTCAAGGCAAAGTAATTTAACTTTTGCAAATCTCACTTTTTCCCTCAGAAAACTGATAGAATAGTCATTTATATAGTTCCTCCCAACTACAAAGTTCTGTTTTTCATGAGGAAATAAATGATAATAGACTCTACAAACAGATGCTCTAGTAAACACTAAAATGGACACATTTCTGGAAAATTGAAACATGACTTCAAATAATGAATAGAAGCAGCTGGGAAGGAGAGAAGCAGAAGGACCTGTCTTCCTCATCCAGAACAACATGGAACCATTCACTCAGAACCACCAATAGCTATGAAGCAACTGGCACAAACTATGCAGTGAAATGATTACCAAATCTCTGTTCACTGAATTTTACTAAATTACATCTCTGATCCTCCAGCCATATCCTGAAAAGTCATCAATACAATTATCTGGCATAGGATAATAATGATATCTAAATTATAAAACTATTTTAAACACGAAAACATATAATATTCTTATTTTACAGATTAAGCATTGCTCTGTTCTTTATTCCCTAATTTGTCAGGAAATCTAAATAGTGTATATGCTGAATAAATGTAATTAGATGTACCACTTATCCACTGCACAATAATGCTGTGTAGCAAACACCCAGAGTGGCATTCAACAACAGATATTTAGTTAGCTCAGAGGGGATGCATGATCCTCTGAGGATCAGCTGAAATATGAATCCTCAGCTGGGAGAACTGGGAGAACACAGCTCTGCTCCGGCTGTTTATCACCATCCAGCAGACTAATCTGAACAATCTCCACAAGATGCGATAAAAGTGGCAAGTGAAGGCGCCCTTCAAGCCTCTGCTAGGTCACTTTGCTGAGTCTTAAGGTGACCAACTCATCTTGGTTTGCCTATCCTATCTCTAATCCAGGAAGCCCCTGCAACTCCAGGTAAACAAGGGCAGTTCGTTGCCTTAAAACCAAAAGTAGGGTCTGGCTGCTCACTGCTCAAAAGCCAACAAAGAAGCAAGGTTAGTGGATGGGAAAGCTTGCTTTATTTTGGATGCTGGCAAAGGAAGGGTGGACTCTTGTCCAAAGGCCAACTCTCCCTCTAACAATCAGGAGGCAAGAGCTTTTATGAACAGAGGGAAGGGGCTACATGCCGAAACAGCACAGTCAACTCTGACAGTTATCTTAAAATTGATCATTAGTGATCCGACCAGCATCATCTTGATTGTTTTAAGTACAGTTAATCTTCAGCTCCATAGTTGGTTTGTTCTTATTTCTTTGAGGCCAGTTCTTAAAATTGTGTCACCTTATCGTGGCTACAGTCTGGTCATCATGTAAATAACTTCTTCTGCATTGTATAGGTTTCAGTATCTATAAGACAGCTCACAAAATATGGCTCAGAATATTATCTACAGCCCTTGAGAAGGAACTAAAGTCCTTAACTTTGCTTAATGACTAAACTATTATTATTTAGTCTTCCTTTGTTTATCCACTTTCTCATGTCTCCGATTAAACTTATTCTTGCCTAAAGCTCATTTTCTTCACAGAAAAAAGGCAGGCTGAAGACATGGGGAAGTGAGGACCATTAGGTCCTGCTCCCTTCCAACCTTACAACTGCCCATTTGGCAAAGCAAGGAACATGGCCCAGCCCAGAGCCAGAGTGGGAGGGCCCTACACATTTACATAGCAAAAAGTGTGGATAGAAGGAGACTTTAATGCCATCAGTCTACCACAAAAGATTTTTAATTTCTTGCTAAGTAAGTGTTCTATTCTTGGGTTGCCAATAAAACAAGCCAGGAATGGCTTTGTGTCCCATGCCTAAGAGCCCACCTGGCTAAGGTGTGACTTTTGCACTGCACAACCAGAGAAGTACAGAACTCTTGTTGTTTTTGTTGTTTAGTCACTAAGTCGTGTCCAACTCTTTGCTATCCCATGGACTGTAGCCTGCCAGGCTCCTCTTTCCTTGGGATTTCTCAGGCAAGAAAGTGGGTTGCATTTCCTTCTCCAAGGGATCTTCTGTCCTTGGACAGGGCTCCTCTGTCCTTGGGATTTCCCAGGCAAGAAAGTGGGTTGCATTTCCTTCTCCAAGGGATCTTCCTGACCCAGGGATCGAACCCACATCTCCTGCATTGGCAGGTGGATTGTTCACCACTGAGCCACCAGGGAAGCCCACAAAACTTTTGACTTTATACTAAAACTATCTGACCCAGTAAAATGATCCTTAACCTAGGGGATTCAGACATACTGAGATAAGACCTTTGAAAGTTCCTCCTCAAATCACAGTTCAAATATGTCCTGGCTTAATCAGGATGTAATAACAATAATTAATAGTCTCTTGTTAATAATTAGTGTTTTGTTAATTAATCTCTAGTTGATAATTAGTCTCTTGTTAATAATTTTCTCATTAACAAGAGACTTGCTAGAACTCACCCATGTATCTCCAAATTAAAGAGCTTTGCTTTGACCTAGACTTCAAAACTAATTAACAAAGGTGTATGAGACCCACCCTCCTTAGAAAGAAAAAAAATTAAAAGGTTACTCTACCCATTTGGTCAAAGCACATGAACTTTCCTGGGACATGTGTAGCATTAAGTGCATATTTCAGAGAAAAAAATATCATAGTTCAAAAACCTAAATCTAATATTCATTTTTGATCCATCCAGTTGTTATTTCATCGAATATGAAGGAGGCTTATCAGCTCCACATATGAGCAATTTTTTCTTTTCTATATTCTTACTCAAGTCTCTATTGTCTACAAGGATCTCATAGAAACTTCTTTAGGGAAGATATCATTAATCAACTAACTTGGGGGTATCTCATTTAATCTTCATAATCAGTTCAGTTCAGTTAGTCACTCAGTCGTGTCCGACTCTTTGTGACCCCATGAACTGCAGCAAGCCAGGCTTCCCTGTCCATCACCAACTCCCGCAGCCTACTCAAACTCATGTCCTTCACATCGGTGATGCCATCCAACCATCTCGTCCTCTGTCGTGCCTTCTCCTCCCGCCTTTAATCTTTCCCAGCATCAGGGTCTTTTCCAAAGAGTCAGTTCTTCGCATCAGATGGCCAAAGTACTGGAGTTTCAGCTTCAGCATCAGTCCTTCCAATGAATATTCAGGACTGATTTCCTTTAAGATGGACTGGTTGGATCCCCATGCAGTCCAAGGGACTCTCAAGAGTCTTCTCCAACACCACAGGTCAAAAGCATCAATAGTCAGTGCTCAGCTTCATAATAATTTCATGCAATTTCCTAGTATCCATCCTTCAGAAACTGGAGAATGAAAAAAACTTTATCTTGTTCTTTGGGATTACTCTGGTCTTTCTTTCAACTATCCTTTAAAATTTAATAATTATGTCTATAGAAAAGATAATGTTCTCCTTAATTCTCAGTGACTGTGTTTCTCAAATATAAAGACCTATCTGAAATGTCCCAAAGAATAGATGTGAAAAACATGCAGACCCCCTACTCAGCTCAGGGATTGTGTCACCATAGTCCCTCATTATCTCCCATAATCCTCAGCTTTGACAGTAATAAATCTAAATCCTCATACATCTGTCAATGCATCAGGACTATATTGATAATACTTATTAAATATTCTTCCTGATTTGTTGCAAAGGAAAAAGTAATATATTCTGTCCTTTCCACAATAAAAAATCAGGGAAATAGACAAATCTGTAATATATAATAAAATTATAAATACAGCTTATATATTATCTTATATATTACATATGAATATATTTTACACATTTTAATACATATTTGTACATATGAATTACCCACTTTTACTATTGCATTATTGTTGTATTTTTTATACAGTTATGGATTATACTGGGGCTTTCCAGTGGCTCAGATGGTAAAGAATCTGCCTGCAAAGCGGGAGACCCAGGTTTGATTCCTGGATTGGGAAGATTCCCTTCTCCAAGATTGTATTTTTATTGTATTATATGTAAAAATCATGACAAATGTGATATCTTATATCAGTGGAAAAAAGATAAGTAAGTAAATAAATGGTATTAAAAACTATCTGAAAAGTGTTGTGAAAGTGCTAGTCATTCAATCGTGTCTAACTCTTTGTGACCCATGGACTGTAAAAACACACCAAGCTACTCTGTTCATAGTATTTCCCAGGCAAGAATACTGGAGTGGGTAGCTACTCTCTTCTCCAGGGAATCTTCTTGACCTAGGGATTGAACCCAGGTCTCCTGCATTGCAGGCAGATTCTTTACCATCTAAGCCACCAGAGAAGCTCTAAAAACTATCTAAACTTATGCACAAATAAATTCTAGAATGATTAGAGATTCAAATGTCAGCATTAAAAAATAAGTGATACTAGGTAAAAATATAGAAAAATATATATAAATATCAGGATAGGGAAGGAGTCTGCGATGTAATATAAAATCATAATAATATGTGATAGGCAAGAAAAGCAGCAATGCTGTTTGCAAAATATTACTCGTAAAAAAAGATATTAGTAAAAATGAAGGAAGGCTCTGAAGACTTTATCAAATTCTCTCTCTTGCCTCCGGTCTACTAGCACAGCTATCTGACTGTATGGTGATGAGGGGATGGGTCAGAATAAATGCATCTACACTTCAGAGATACTGGTGGTGTACTAGGCACCATGGCAGGTTCTGGGTATGCTGAGATTATCCTATACTATGATAGAAGAACTTTGGTGAATCAGACAGATTTCTGCTCATAAGACAGGGAGCTCTGGATAAGCTGTGAGGCTCAGAAGGTACCAGCCTTGAAAGATATATATCAGAGATTTTAGAAATGAAGAAAGCCAGAATAATAATAATATTAATTATTATTACATAATAATATATAATATAATTATAAATAATAATCTAAAATAATAATAATAGTATTATTAGAATAATAATCTAAGAATCTAAAGATCTACTTAGATTTTACCCTGCTCATGAGTTAGAAAAATTCCTGTGATCCTGACAAATAATTTGCTTTCCTTTAACTTCAGTGACCTCGGGTCCCTTCTTTTTGTACCATTACCCCCGTCTGTTAAGCAGTTTCAGAATCACAAGACAGTTAACCAAGCCATAGATCACATTATGACCTGGAGTACATGTATTCATCATATGTGCTAGTACTGCTTTAGATCTGCTCTGTAAGTTTTCTTGAGCCAAACTCTCTCTAAAAGAAACTCTCTCACCTTCCTGGGGTCTAGAATTCATGAGTCTTGTGCTGTCAGCTTTGCATTCTCGTAAGAGATTTGCCCTGCATAAACACCTTAGAAAATTTTCTTTTACAAGTTTGTAAGTATATAGCTTCTCAAAGACTTTGGTTAAGTAAACTAGGTAATTGCTTTCTTTAAGTACATACGCTGTATGAAATGGAAACAGCATTAGCCTGAGAGTGAAAAAACTTGGATCCTTGTTTTAGAAAAGACACTACTCTTTGTATCATTAGACAATATCTTACACACAGCAGGCATTCAGTTAATGCCTGGGGAATTGTAGTTGCTAAGCCATTATTGTGAAGGATTTTGATGTTGTAACACTACCATCTTGTGGGAAATCTGAGCATGTGAATCAAATATTTGAGGACTATTTTTAAACAGCCAAACAATAAGGTAGAATTTCTTGATAATTGGAGTCACAATATATGAACAGATGATATATGAAAAAAACATTTATGGTCAAGTAATTTTGGAAAACTCAAGATAAAACAAAAGAAACAAGTCTCTTTTTAAATGTGAGGCTTCTCAAAGCATTTTTCACCTTATAATGTCCATCTTGTAATATTTTAGAATTGTGAACTTCACCTATAATTGATGAGTATATTTCACATAACTATAGAATTTTCTCCAAAAATTACATCACTGACAAGACTTAAAAGTACACTTACAGGGGACTTCCCTGGTGGTCCAGTGATTAGGACTCTGGGCTTCCACTGCAGGGGTTACAGATTTGATCCCGAATCAGGGAACTAAGTTCTTATTCGTTACATGGCCAAAAAAAAAGAAAAGAAAAGTAAGAAAAATTACAACTACTCTTTTATTGAGGATAAATATAGCAATTTGCAGCTTTAACAATTATTATTTGAATATTGGTCTCTGTCTTCTTGGAGCATCCCATAGAAATATGTTCCACATAACATATTTCTATCATAGGTCAAATGTAAAATGTTGATCTAGTTGTATTAAATGGTTGTCATGATAAATTGGTTAACTGCACATTTATTTTGGCACTCTTACTGTGCAAATCAGTTTCACCTTTGTGATCTATTTAATGGCTTGAAACCCAGAGTTAGAGCAGCTGGGAAAAGTAAAACCTGGCTAAAAATTCTACACTTAGTGGGAAGGTAGTAATATGTCCTGTAGAAGAGCAGTGAGGATATAAGGACTCAACATGTTCTTATCTCAAATTTAAATCAGGGCACCCCAGGGCACTGCAGGAAACATACAGGGCTACTGCAAGATATGTTAAATTTTCAACTGAAATCTATCTTGACCTCTATTGCATTAACTAATAGCCCAGGGTAGTTCAGATTCACCATTAGTTCACACTGTATTTCTTTAATTGATGTCATATCTTTGAGTTTTCTATAGTTACAGTGATACAAAAATTTAAAAAATAGGCACCATTTGAAAATCAATTAGAATTATTAATTTTTTTCTTTTTTTCAACATGAAGCAAAAAGGTTTGAGAACTTCTCGATTAATCCATTCACTAGTTAACAAATATTTGAGAACTGATCGGATACCAGGCACTGTTCTGAAAGCAGGCATTAATGACAATAAACCAAAACAAAATCCCTACTATTCTGGAACTCACATTTTAGAAAGGAAAGACAGATAATAGCAAATTAATGTGCATTCAGTTCAGTTCAGTTGCTCAGTTGTGTCCATCTCTCTGGGACCCCAAGGACTGCAGCATGCCAGGCTACCCTGTCCATCACCAACTCCTAGAGCTTATTCAAACTCATATTCATTGAGTCGGTGATGCCATCCAACCATCTCATCCTGTCATCCCCTTCTCCTCCCACCTTCAATCTTTCCCAGCCTCAAGGTCTTTTCCAATCAGTCGGTTCTTCGCATCAGGTGGCTAAAGGATTGGAGTTTCAGCTTCAGCATCAGTCCTTCCAATGAATATTCAGGACTGATTTTCTTTAGGATTGACTGGCTTGATCTCCTTGCAATCCAAGGGACTCTCAAGAGTCTTTTCCAACAACACAGTTCAAAAGCATCAATTCTTAGGAGCTCAACTTTCTTTATAGTCCAACTCTCACATCCATACATGACTACTGGAAAAAGCATAGTTTTGATGAGACAGATCTTTGTTGGCAAAGTAATGTCTCTGCTTTTTAATATGCTGTCTAGGTTGGTCATAGCTTTTCTTCCAAGGAGCAAGCATCTTTTAATTTCATGAAGGGGGCCTGTTATAAACTGTCACAGGTGACTTCTGTGCCCCAGCTATACTAGCAGGTGGAAAAGAGAATATTTTAAATGTTCGCATCATGTAAAAATAATCAGAAAGTAATATACTTGAGGCCATAATCTGAACTTTACCATGATAAATATCTAGTGCACAAGTAAACCTCTATAGAGCACAGATCACTTTGCAGCTGTAGATATTTTCCAAACACAAAGAACACAGTGGAATTCAACATAAATATTGCAAAAATTAGTTTATTCATAAGCAAAACACTACTACCTCTGGGAAAATTCATTCTGTCACTGTGGGTGGGGGGAGGTAGACAGGAGATAGACTCAGGTTTTCTTTTCAAAATTACATAAACCCAAAAGTTTTATTAAAACTTGAAAAATCACAAACTGAAATTTATTAAATCACTGAGAAATAGGCTTTATTTACACACGTACACACACACACACACACACACACACACACACACACACCCCTCATGTTTACTGATCTTTGCCTTGATATTCCCAAATCTTCTAAAGGAGAGTTGAATCTCAGGATATATTTATCAAATGATGACAGATTTACCACCACACCCCTCTCCCACTCCTAGACAAATAAAGAAGCACCTGTTAAACACTTTTCTCTACCTCTAACCAAGGAGGGCCAGGACCAGGTTTATGCCTTTTAGCCTGGCCCCTACCAAGATCCATGAATTACAGTGGGTTCTCTCTCTCCCTCTCCCTCTCACTTCCCTCCTCACTTTTAAAAGGAGCATTTTCAACAGTTTTCCTTAACTAGATCACCTAGTATATGAGGTATATTTTCTACTTTCTACATTACCTCAGGTGACAATATTGCTAAACTTTCTACCATCATGCAAGGATCTTTTTTATCTAGTTTCTAAAAACATTTTCCCTAGTTTCTTTTCATCCCTTACTTGAAGCCTCCTGAAAGGCCATCAGCCCTCTACTAAGAGTCTCTTCAAGACATCTTAGCCTTTCACTTACACTTTCCTCAGTATTTTTCCATTTTCTGCCCACTCGCAGGTCCCAAATCTACTTCCACATTTTTATGTTTTGTTCTGATACCACTCCATTTCTGGGTACCCAAGTATGTAATAGCTATCCAGTGCTGCATAACAAATGATTCTAAAACCTAGCAACCTCAAATAACAACCAACAGTTATTATCTCACAAGGTTTCCATTGGCCAGGAAATTGGAAGCGGCTTAAGTAGGTGGTCTTGTTTCAGAGTCTCTCGTGAGATTGAAGCTCATATATAAGATGGAGCTGCAGTCAACTGAATGTCTGAGACTGGACGATATGCTTCCAAGATTGCTCAATTGCCTTATTGATGATTTTGTGCTCATTGTTGGCAGGAAGCTTCAGTTCCTTATCGTGTGAAAGTGAAGTCGCTCAGTCATGTCCGACTCTTTGTGACCCTACGGACTGTAGCCTACCAGGCTCCTCCATCCGTGGGGTTTTCCAGGCAAGAGTACTGGAGCGGGTTGCTATTTTCTTCTCCAGGGGATCCTCCTGATCCAGGGATTGAACCTGGGTCTCCCGCATTGTAAGCAGACACTTTACCGTCTGAGCCAGGAGGGGAGTCTGTCATGTGAAGCTCTCTATAAATATTCTGAGTCATTATGACAAGAGGCTGGATTTACCATTCTCTTTGAAACAGCTAAAAAAATGGGCAAAATATATGAAACAATAGTTCTCAGACATTTGATATCAGACAATGAAAGACAGTGATCCCTGAGAGAGGGAAAGCAAATCAAGTGAAACTGTAATTTACCCAGCTTCCTGCCTAAAGAGTTTGCAGGCAATAACACAGGCAGAAAGAAACCTAAGGGAAGACTGGGGATCAGCTGGAGTTGAAGAGAGAAAACTGGGAATCCAGAGGGGCCAAGGCTATAGTTCACAGGGCAGAGGACCAGAGAAGAGAGAGCTATGTAGAGAGAGAACTCTGGAGATCAAAAGAGGTACCTATCAAATCTTCAGCTGAGTACCAGTTAGCACATGTGTATAAGAAACTACCTGAGGCTAAGGGGAAAACAATCAGGAAGCAGTAGAAGGAATAATTCTCAGAGCTTACAAAAGGCTGGGACATGTTCGTGTTCTCACCTAGTAGAGTGCTCAAAAGGCCTCAGCACTGGGTCAAATTAGCCCTGACCTGAAGGTAGCTCTCAGTTTTCACTGCACTCCCAAAGAAGGGCAAAGCCAAAAAATTTCAAACTACCACACAACTGTACTTATTTTACATACTAGTAAAGTAATGCTCAAAATTCTCCAAGCCAGGCTTCAACAGTACGTGAACTGAGAACTTCCAGATGTTCAACCTGGATTTAGAAAAGGCAGAGGAACCAGAGATCAAATTGCCAACATCTGTTGGATCATAGAAAAAGCAAGAGAGTTCCAGAAAAACATCTACTTTTGCTTTATTGACTATGCCAAAGCCTTTGACTGTGTAGATCATAACAGACCATGGAAAATTTTTCAAGAGATGAGAATACCAGACCAAGGCAAATAAGGTGTTACTTGCCTCCTGAGAAACCTGTACGCAGATCAAGAAGCAACACTTAGAACTGGACATAGAACAAAGGGTAGATTCAAAATTGGGGAAGGAGTACATCAAGGCTATATATTGTCACCTTGCTTATTTAACTTATATGCAGAGAACATCATGTGAAATGTTAGGCTGGATGAAACACAATCTGGAACCAAGACTGCAGGGAGAGACATCGATAATCTCAGATATGCAGATGTCACCACCATTATGGCAGAAAGCAAAGAGGAACTAAAAGAGTCTCTTGATGAGGGTGAAAGAGGAGAGCAAAAAAGCTGGCTTAAAATTCAGTATTCAAAAACCTAAGGTCATGGTATCCAGTCCCATCACTTCATGGCAAATAGATAGGGAAACAATGGAAACCGTGAGAGACTTTATTTTTGGGGGCTCCAAAATCACTGCAGACAGTGACTGCAGGCATGAAATTAAAAGTCACTTGCTCCTTGGAAGAAAAACTATGACCAACCTAGACAACATATTAAAAAGCAGAGACATTACTTTGCCAGCAAAGGTCCATATAGTCAAAGCTATGGCTTTTCCAGTAGTCATGTATGGATGTGAGAGTTTGGACCATAAAGAAGGCTGAGTGCCAAAGAATTGATGCTTTTACTGTGGTGGTGGAGAAGACTCTTGAAAGTCTCTTAACCTGCAAGGAGATTAAACTAGTCAATCCTAAAGAAAATCAGTCCTGAATATTCATTGAAAGGACTGATGTGGAAGCTGAAACTTCAATACTTGGGCCACCCGATGCGAAGAGCCAACTCATCAGAAAAGACCCTGATGCTGAGAGTGAAGGCAGGAGGAGAAGGCGACGTGACAGAGGACAAGGTGGTTGGATGGCATCACTGACTCGATGGACGTGAATTTGAGCAAGCCCCAGGAGCTGGACAGGGAAGCAAGAAAGATGAACAGGGAAGCCTGGCATGCTGCAGTCCATGGGGTCTCAAAGAGTCAGACATGTCTGAGGGACAGAACAACAACAACAAAGGTTGCTCTGATCTAGCCCAACAGAAGCCAAGAGCAAGCATCTAAGTAATCAAACTGTACCAAGTAACTTAACTGCATTCCAGAATAAAGCTCAGGAAATATTAATAGAAAATACAAAATATCCATCACTGGACAGGTAAAATTCACAATGTCTGACTCCAATAAAAATTACTGTACATGCAAAAAGCAGAAAAATAGCACCAATAATGAGGAAATCAATCAACAGGAAGACTCAGAAAGATGCAGGTAATAGAATTAGTAGACAAGTGTTAGTGCAAGTGTGTGGCCAAACAAACCAAAACATCAGAGTTTGAAGCAGAGAAAGTTTTATTGCAGGGCCATGCAAGGCAATGGGTGACTCATGCCCTAAAAAGCCTCGAACTCCCCCAACAGGTTTCAGCAGCAAAGCATTTTTAAAATGTGAGGGAGCAGGGTCACAGGGTCTGTGATTAGCTTGTGCACAGTTCTTTGATTGGCTGATGGTGATGGAACAGGGTTGCCACAGAGGTTAACTTTATCAGTCCTTAAGCTCCAGGAGGCCTGGGGCTATGTGCTCTTAGTCATCAAATATTTAAATCTTCCATTTGGTGGGGGGTGGGGGTTTCATATCTGTAAAACAACTCAGGAAATGTGTATCAAATACTATTATCTATTCAACGGGTACTTCAAAGAGGAGCTAAAGCAGAAGATATGGGAGAAGGCCTGTCCCAGGAAGGCCCCATAGGGTCCTGCTTGGTTATACAAGGATACTAAAATGTATGTTTAACATATTACATATTCCCTATGTTCAAGTAAGTAGAGAAAAGATTGATCATGTTAAGTAGATAAATAACAAATATTTTAAAAACCTAAATTTAAGAGATGAAATACAATGTCTTAAGTAAAAAATATACAAGTTGGGCTTCCCAGGTGGTGATAGTGGTAAAGAACCTGCCTGCCAGTGCAAGAGAGGTAAGAGACATAAGTTCGATCTCTGGGTTGGGAAGATACCCTGGAGAAAGGAATGGTAACCAACTCCAATATTCTTGCCTGGGAAATCTCATGGACAGAGGAACCTGGTGTGGTGTAGCACATAGGTTCGGAAAAAGTCAGACATGACTGAAGTGACTTAGCACGCTTGCAAATAAGTTAGAATTAACAACAGATTCAGTCAGTTCAGTTCAGTCGCTCAGTTGTGTCTGACTATTTGCGACCCCATGAATCGCAGCACCTCAGGCCTCCCTGTCCATCACCAACTCTTGGAGTCCACCCAAAGCCATGTCCATCGAGTCGGTGATGCCATCCAACCATCTCATCCTCTGTTGTCCCCTTCTCCTCCTGCCCTCAATCTTTCCCAGCATCAGGGTCTTTTCAAATGAGTCTTCTCTTTGCATCAGTGGCCAAAGTATTGGAGTTTCAGCTTCAACATCAGTCCTACCAATGAACACCAGGACTGATTGATTTCCTTTAGGATGGACTGGTTGGATCTCCTTGCAGTCCAAGGGACTCTCAAGAGTTTTCTTCAAAACCACAGTTCAAAAGCATCAATTCTTCTGCGTTCAGCTTTCTTTGTAGTCCAACTCTCACATCCATACATGAGCACTGGAAAAACAATAGCCTTAACTAGACAGACTTTGTTGACAAAGTAATGTCTCTGCTTTTTAATATGCTGTCTAGGTTGGTCATAACTTTCCTTCCAAGGAGTAAACGTCTTTTAATTTCATGGCTGCAAGCATCATCTGCAGTGATTTTGGAGCCCAGAAAAACAAAGTCAGCCACTGTTTCCACTGTTTCCTCATCTATTTCCCATGAAGTGATGGGACCAGATGGCATGATCTTAGTTTTCTAAATGTTGAGCTTTAAGCCAACTTTTTCACTCTCCTCTCACTTTCATCAAGAGGCTCTTTAGTTCTTCTTCACTTTCTGCCATAAGGGTGGTGTCATCTTCATATCTGAGGTTATTGATATTTCTCCTGGCAATCTTGATTTCAGCTAAAGCTTCCTCCAGCCCAGCGTTTCTCATGATGTATTCTGCATATAAGTTAAATAAGCAGGGTGACAATATACAGCCTTGACGTACTCCTTTCCTGATTTGGAACCAGTCTGTTGTTCCATGTCCAGTTCTAACTGTTGCTTCCTGACCTGCATACAGGTTTCTCAAAAGGCAGGTCAGGTGGTCTGGTATTCCCATCTCTTTCAGAATTTTCCACAGTTTATTGTGATCCACACAGTCAAAGGCTTTGGCATAGTCAATAAAGCATAAATAGATATTTTTCTGGAACTCTTCTTGCTTTTTCGATGATCCAGCAGATGTTGGCAATTTGATCTCTGGTTCCTCTGCCTTTTCTAAAACCAGCTTGAACATCTGGATTAGACACTGCCAAAAAACTTTGTAAACTTGAAGTCATAATAGTGGAAACCATTCAGAATGAATGAGCCATTCAAAATGAATCACCAACAGAAAAAAAAGACTCCAAAAATTGCAACAGATGCTACATGTCAATTATACCTCAATGTTAAAAAACTGTAACAGCACATCAGTGAACTATAGGACTATTTCAAGCACCCTAATATACACATAACTGATGTTTCTAAAGAGGAGTAGACAGAAAAATTATTTAAATAATGGCTAAGATTTTTTTTCCAAGTCTAGTGAACTCTGTAAGCTCATTCATCCAAAAATTCAACAGAATTCAAGAACAAGAAACAAGAAAATTATTCCAAAACATTACATACTGCTTTAAATAAATAAAATAGCAACTCTAGAATTCCCTACCCCTTACTCTGCTATATTTATTCACAGCTCTCATCACTACTTAATAGTACATTTCACTTATTTATATAATTATTGGATTGCTGTCTTTTTCACCTCCTGGAAAGAAATGAGCTTCATGATAGCAAGAAATCCATCTTGTTTATTATAATACATCCAACATCTAGAACTATGCCTAACATACAGTAGATACTCAATAATTATTTGCTAAACAATTATTCAGAGAAATGAGTTTAATTATTTTTGACCCAATTATTTTATCATACTTAAGGAGAAAGAGTTTAATTTTAGAAATAAAAATATTATTACAAACAGTACTCAATGAACTGACTGCATTATCTCCAATTCATTATTGATTTTAAACAAAAACATGCTGAACATCTACGCAACTTTACTCAGTATGACCATATGTTTTACAGCACTCTTTTGAAACTTTCCATATTCGTGGTGATACTTGCTTTCCTTTTTCTAAACCTTTATTCCCAATTTTATCTCCTTCATAAATACACTCAGACAAGCAGAAGCACATTGAACGATACCAGAATGTGCCACTCCAAAATATCCTGATGTAGAGACAGCTTTGAGCTAAAGGTCACTGAGAACCAGCAGATGCAAGAAACATTCTTCACCTCCCATAACTGACTAAAAATAGAGTGTAAAGTGTTAGTCATTCAGTCATGTCTGACTCTTTGTGACCTATGGACTGTAACCTGTCAGGTTCTTCTGTCCATGGAATTCTCAAGGCAAGAATTCTGGAATGGGTTGTCATTTCCTACTCCAAGGGATCTTTCTGACCCAGGGATTGAACCCAAGTCTCCTGCATTGCAGGCGGATTCTTTAATGTCTGAGCCACCAGGGAAGCTGTCACTTTATACAACATCCAGACACACCCATGTACATGTATATGTGCATGGATACAAAGACATACAAACACACATACCACTCAAATACATAGGAAGACAACCCACACATGCAGACACATACACATAAACATAGGTGAACATACACAAACTTAAACAAAGACACTGGAGGGGAAGAAAACTTGCCGGTCCAAAATGTGTCTCTTGGGTGTGAGGGTTATTTTGGGCTGATTGTTTTCAAGAAACAATGGCTCAGGAAGATCTTATACCTCCTTCTCCTAACTGTCTAAAACAATTTAGACAAAAGGCCTGTTCCAGAAAGAAGAACTATCACCAGAGGCAACTAAAGCCTAATATGAACTAGTTATGGTAGACTGGGGGAAACTTGGGAAGGTCTGTTTGATCAAAGTTCTCTCTGTGTCCCATTGTCTCTGCATGGCCCAACAAATACTTGTCCACCAAATATTTGATCTTTTTTTGTCTTTCCATAAATTATTGCCTTCCTTCCCTTTGAAGTCGCAAACCCCTACCCTCTTCTCTTTCCTTCAAAAGTTTTATAAGTTTGAACTGTTCTTGGGCCTCATATTATTATGGAATCTTCATAAATATATAAGAAACTTGATTACTCTTGTTAATCTTCCTCATGTCAATTTAATTCTTAGGCCAGCTAGTAAAACCTAGATTGGCAGAAGAAATTTTTTCCTTTTTCCTCATCCACACACAATGAAATTCTTATAAGCAGACTTACAAAGTTTTTAAAATCTATACAACATTGCTATACACTGTATCCTCCCTTAGAGATTCAGATCTTGCTTTAAGGGATCTTATGTCAAGAAACTGGATTAAGTTAATTAGAATTTTCCAAAATTATTTGAACACAAATCTTCTTTACACTGCTACTAGCATCACAAGAAACAGTCTTCTATAGGACACAGCAAAATCATCCCATGAAGTGGGTATGTTACTGAGTACAAGCTTGCTCTGCTTGCTGCATGACAGGCCAATAAATTGGAGATGAGGTGTTGAGGCAAGGAAGACTTTATTCAGAAAGCAGGCAGACTAATGTCTCTTAAAAAAAAATCTTCTCATGGTCTGGATGCCAGGCTTTTTTTTATAGAACAGAGAGGGAGAGGAGGTGCAGAAGTAAAGTAAAAAGATCAGAAGTCTTGCAAATATCTCCTGGTACCACCAGCCTTAGGGAGGGGATATGTTAATTTCTTTCTTTCTGCTGCATTTTAAAGGTGGACAGGCTTAGGATGTTTCCCTGTTGTTGTTGTTTAGTCACTAAGTCGTGTCCAACTCTTTATGACTCCATGGACTGCAGCACACCAGGCCATCCTGTCCATCACTATCTCCCAGAGTTTGCTCACACTCACATTCTCTGAGTCAGTGATGCTATCTATCTCATCCTCTGCTACCCTCATCTCCTTTTGCCTTCAGTCTTTCCCAGTATCATGGTCTTTTCCAATGAGTCAGCTCTTCTCATCAGGAGGCCAAAGTATTGAAACTTCAGCTTCACTATCAGTCCTTCCAATCAAGATTCAGGGTTGATTTCCATTGGGATTGATTGGCTTGATCTCCTTGCAGTCCAAGGGACTCTCAAGAGTCTTCTCCAGCACTACAATTCAAAAGCATCAATTCTTCAGTGCTCAACTTTCTTTATGGTCCAACTCTCACATCTGTATATGACTACTGGAAAAGCCATACCTTTTACTACACGGACCTTTGTCAGCTAAGTGACATCTTTGCTTTTATCTAGGTTTGTCATAGCTTTCCTTCCAAAGTAAGTTGATTCAACATTCAGGCAGAGGGGCAGGGTTCCCCAAGGCAGGCCATTATGTATAGACAGTATTGTTTTAGCGAACAAAAGCAACAGGAAGCAAAGTTAAAGAAAAAGAAACAGATCCAAGGTAGAGTCAGATTTTGTTCTTCCCTATTAGAGGTTCACCAGATTATTTTAGCACAAGGAGTAGCCATAAGACTTGGGGAGAATTTTCAGAATTCAGAATCCATCCCAAATGTATTGAATTCAAACTATGCTCCAATTCTTTATGTATTGACCTACTACTGAAACTTAAAATAGCAATCTATTTTTCTCATTTCTAACTTCTTAGCTGGCATCTCGTATTAATCCCATATACATGCAAAACTCTCTTGAAGTTCCTTTCATGTGATTTTCAGTTGTCTGGTTCTTAGACCAGATATCACTATCCCTAAGAAGTCCTCAATGGCCTGTTCAGAGGGTCAGTCTGATCCCCCTATCCCGTGATGTGGTGCCATTCTACTTGTAACATTTCTTCCTATCCCTATGTCTTCAACTTTCTTTATAACTATTTGCTTGCATGTTTCTCTTTTTTTGTCTATTGTTTCTTTGCAGATAAATTCACAACTTTATATCTTTATAGTTCTAGTGCCTTTCAGCATGTTTATCATAAAATAAATATTCAATAATTTTGCTCTTGTTGGTTTTGACTTATCTAAGTTAAAGTGAATTGAAATCTCATTTTATTCTATTTTGGTGCAGTTCTCAGTTATTCACACAAAACATCCATAAATATTGAGTCCTTTACATATCACATAGCACACTTAATACATACTTGACCCTCTGTTAAGGAGATGTTATTACTGGCCCAGCCTACACAATTGTGTTAAAATGTGTATACAGATATGACCAAGAATATAATACTGAATAAGATATCCAAAGTAAGCATTCATAACACTAGTGTTAGTATTCGAACCAGGTCCCAGAGTCCCAGATCAGTTCACTGATCTGCTAATGGCTACCACCTCCTGACTGAGATATGCTAGCCATGGTCATGTAACATTGGAGAGGTAAGAAGAGGACAAATACTAAAAAGGTAACACCAAAGATTAAAATAAAAATACAACAATAAGTAGTACCAGTAATAATAATAATTAGCATTTATTGACTGGTCACTATTTGGCTGAATGCTTTACACATATTAACTCATTAATCTTAATAGAAACTTTGTGAGTTTCCTCTTTTTACACCACAGGGTGTCAGAAAATCAAAACTTAGAGTGTTATGGACTAAATGTTTGTGTTCCCCAAGTTTTATATGTGTAAGCCCTACCTGGTGGTGTGATGGTATTTTGAGGTGGAGTTCCAGGGTGGTAATTAGGTTTGGATGAGGTCATAAGAGTGGGGAACACATCATGAGGTTAGTTTCCTTATAAGAAGACCATTCCTTAAAAATGTGTTTCATCTGACTTTCCTTACTCTATCACATATGCTAAATTTGATCATCAGCACTGTCTTCATTCAACATTTAGTATTTATTATGACTTTCCATTCCAGACAGTGATTCCATTTGGGGGACATTCTCCAAGCTCTTTACTTTCAACGTTCAATAATTATTCTTCCTCCAGCTGCACCATTTCACATTCTCCTTAACAAATAACCTCCCTCAATTGACTCAACAATGGAACTTGCCTTTGTACCACCTAGCTATCCTTCCCTCATGGACAGGGTGTTTATCAGAGCTTCTACTAGGATGCTTTCAGATACAAGTATCAACAACAACAGAAATCCTGATTAATGGAACCTTGCCCGTCTAGTCAAAACTATGGTTTTTCCAGTAGTCATGTACAGATGTGAGAGTTGGACTGTAAAGAAAGCTGAGCACCAAAGAATTGATGCTTTTGAACTGTGGTGTTGGAGAAGACTCTTGAGAGTCCCTTGGACTGCAAGGAGATCCAACCAATCCATCCTAAAGGAGATCAGTCCTGAATATTCATTGGAAGGACTGGTGCTGAAGCTGAAACTCCAATCCTTTGGCCACCTGATGCGAAGAGCTGACTCATTTGAAAAGATGCTGATGCTAGGAAAGATTGAAGGTGGGAGGAGAAGGGGATGACAGAGGATGAGATGGTTGGATGGCATCACTGACTCGATGGACGTGAGTTTGGGTAAACTCCAGGAGCTGGTGATGGACAGGGAGGCCTGGCATGATGCATTCTATGGGGGTCTCAAAGAGTCAGACATGACTGAACAACTGAACTGAACTGAAACCACAAAAGTTTAACTTATGGTTAACAAAAAACCTAGAAATAAGTGGTTGCAAAATCTTCAGTGGCTCAAAGCTGCCAGTGTTCCAAGTTTAGGTCTCTGAGATTCTCTTGACTAAGTCAAGAGAGTCAAGATGGCTACTATACTTCCAGTCAGTACTTCCGCCTACGGGTATACCTAGAAAAAATAGAGAGAAATAAGAAAGTACTTCCCCACCACGTATATTCCATTGCCATAAATAGAACTGAGCCCAACATTTTCCCATTGGCAAAGAAGAACAAGATTAATATGACTTGCTTAATTGGTTATGGTTCACTTCTTGCACCAAGTGACAGGCATAATCTCTCTAAGTCAGTTGCTTTCTGTCTAATACATCAACAAAAGCAAGGATCAATTAGCTAGGAGAAAAAGAGATATTGATTGTTGGATAGATGAATAGCTGCATAGGCCACAAAGCCACCCAAGACTCTGAGAGGTTGTTGTTGAGCCATTCAAGACACCGGGATTCTTGGCCTCCAGAGGAGAGGAATTCAATCCAGGGCCAGGGACGAGGTTTGATTTTATTACACAAAAGCTCTGAGCAATCAAGCCTTGTCCCTGGTCCCGGATTGAATTCCTCTCCTCCAGAGGCCAAGAATCCCAGTGTCCTTCATGGCACAACAACGACCTTTCACCTCCCAGAGCAGGAGCTAACAGCATAGCAAACATAGTCCTATCTGCCCCACTTTATATCCATCATTTCAGCACATAGGATGTTCAGTAATATTTGAATGGATGAAACACTTAAAGATGATATAAGTACGATGGCAAAAATAAGAACAATATATTTTAGTGTCTGTATGTGTGGTGTTTGTGTGTAGTAAGAGGTATTAGGATTAAATACTTGAGTCACATTTATCTTCGAAAGACTGACTTTTTAAAAACTGAACAAAAATACATAATGAGTACAAAGATACAGAATAATTAATACTTACAGCTAAAATATTACGTATGCAGTATATAGTAGCATATGATGTTATGATTAGTTTTAGGAAAGACTTTTTAAGAACCGTGAGTTTTCAAAAGTTGTCTGAAGAGAGAAAATGACAACTGAAAAAATGAGTAAGAAGAGCACCTGTGGAATGACTGAACTGGAATCAAGAATGTCCAGTAAACCCATGGCTGATTCATGTCAATGTATGGCAAAAACCACTACGATATTGTAAAGTAATTAGCCCCCAACTAAAATAAATAAATTAAAAAAAAAAATAAAATAGACTATCACAAAAAAAAAAAAGAATGTCCAGTAAAAAAAAGTGTTTTTACCCCTTCTTATTTTTTCCTTAATGCCAGTATTTTCCTTTCCTAGCAACCTCTTGTCATTCTTGCCAAACTTATTTCATAAAGTCACTCCACACTGCCTCTACTCCTCACGTCTACTCGATTCCAGGCAATTTATTGTTCTGTCAGACAAGAACAGAAAAGAAAACACTGTTAGAAGTTACTTAGTCTACAACCTACTTCTTCTTCTCCAGTTCATCTAACCTAAAACATAGAATCTTATTTCAATAAAATAAGAGCCTTTCTCTGAATAAAAGGAGATACTGGAAGAAATTCTGAATTTTGCCCTAAAATATGTAGATGACCCAACACTGTCAGTAATGTTCTTCTTCATTCCTCAGTGCCAGTTTTGCTTACCAGAATTTATCCCATTAGACTTTCATATTCATTAAATTGAAGTTATTAGGAAAGCATCTTAGCTCAGAAGACTTTTTATGAAAGAAAATAATAGAAGAACACAGGACACAAGCCTGTGAAGTTAAAAGACACAGCAGTAGTTTACACAAGGCAACCCCATTAATTCTACCTTCCTCTCCATTTCCCCAGCAATGATATTTGCCAGTTTCCCTACCTTCAGCCTTATCCTCCTCCAATATGTCTTACACACTACCTGTTATTTCTTCCTAAGACCTGATAATCTCTTTTGTTTTCTTGAAAATATCCATTTATTGCTGAAGAAAATATGAATCATTTATGTTTTGGACCAATCTACTCTTCCAGCTTTATCTCATGCTCAGTCAGTGCTTAATACATACTCATTGGAGGGAAAAAAGTATATAAAGACCGGACAAAAGGACAACTATTATTGGCTACAATATAAATTTTTATGCTACCTCTGTTGTGCAAGTAGATATAGTTTTGTTTAATCCATTGTAACATCTGATTGGGTAAAATAAAAGTGAAAACTCAGTCCTCTTATTTGGGGCCTTTAGATAATTTCATAGGGATTTATAAAATTCCCAGTATATCAATCCAGAGACAAACTTGGTTTAAAGCAGGGCAAAGTACTCTTCCTCATCTTGGAATTGTTTTTTTCTCAGAAGCTAAAGAAAAATACTCATCAATCTCTTCCTATTATTCACATATGAATGTGAAATGCAGAGGGATGCCTCATCACTTAGTCATTCACAAATTTTAGAACATTCAGCTCAAAAATAGATGATAACTCCTAAAAGTTCTCTCCATACTTATTATTTCTGATTATTAAATTGTCTATGGCAGCAAGTTTGTGACACATCATGTCAGCCTATTGCTGTTTTTAGTTTTTATAGATATTTTCCTCCTGCCAATTTTCTAAATGTGACAGCTTTCTACCAGTGACTTAAAATGAGTAAGCATCAAGGAGTTAAACTAAGGACCAGTACTTTCCCTGACTTATAAAGTGGTTAAATATATCCTTTTTAAATAAGACATGTTTCTTTTGCTTTTCAGATTTTAGAAGTATAGGATAGACATAATGAATAAAAATTAAGAAAAATGACATTTGAGAAATACAGAAGGAAAAGTAAAGAGCATGCCCTGTAAACTGGTGACTTTATTCTACAGCTCTCACACTAGCACAGGGAGCCTGGGATTGGTGGCTAATCTAGATGCATACTGTTATTTCTTTTTTGAAAAAAATGTTTGTTTTTGGCTGCACTCGGTTTTCATTGTTGTGCCAGGCTTTCTCTAGTTTCAGAGAGTGGGGACTACTCTCTACTTGTGGTGCGCTGGCTTCTCATTGCAGTAGTTTTTCTTGTTGTGGACCATGGGCTCTAGGGCACATGAGCTTCAGCAGTTGCTGCCTGTGGGCTCAGTAGTTGTGGCTCATGGGCTCCAGAGCACAGGCTCAGCTGTTGTAGCCATGGGTCTAGTTGCCCAGAGGCATGTGAGATATTCCTGGACCAGGGATTGAACTGGTGCTCCCTGTTTTGCAAGGTGGATTCTTAATCACTGCATCACCAGGGAAGCCCCATGCTGTTGATTCTTTAACCAAATCTGTTCATTGGTTCCACGTACAAAATGATGGTCCCTGAGATGAACAGACCAAGAGTGATCCCATTGCCTTTATGCGTCTTCTTTAAAATTAAGTGTTCTCCTCTGCCAGTGTTTGGAAGAATCATAGTCCAGAGTAAGTAAACACAACTCTCTTGTTTACAATTAACTGCTTAATTTCCTTTTCTTTCTTTTGTTCATAATTTGGGAATGTCTTACTCTGTTTAGGTTTCCCAGATGGCTCAATGTCAAAGAATCCACCTCCCATTGCAGGAAATGCAGGTTTGATCCCTGAGTCAGGAAAATACCCTGGAGAAGGAAATGGCAACCCACTCCAGTATCCTTTCTGGGAAAATCCCAGGGACAGAGAAGACTGGTGGGCTGCAGCCCATGGGGTCGCAAAGAGGTGAATATGACCACATGACTGAGCATGCATGAATTCATGACTCTGTTTAGCAAATTTTTTTAAATGTCTATATAAAATGTTTATAAACTTAGAGTATAAATCATGGGTCCCCAATCCCCAGGCCAGACTGACACTGGTCCATGGCCTGTTAGGAACTGGGCTGCACAGCAGGGTGTGAGTGGCAGGTGGGCAAGCAAAGCTTCCTCTGTATTTACAGCCACTTCCCATTGCTCACATTACTGCCTGAGCTCTGCTTCCTGTCAGATCAGTGGTGGTATTAGATTCTCATAGGAGGCTGAATCCTGCTATGAACTGTACATGGAGGGATCTAGGTTGCCTGCTCCTTATGAGGATCTAACGCCTGATGATCTGAGGTGGAGCTGAGGAGGTGATGCTAGTGCTGAGTGGCAGCTGCAAATAAAGATTATCATTAGCAGAGGTTTGACTACAAAGAGACCATAATAAATCAATAACTTTCAGACTCATATCAAAGCCCTATCAGTGAGTGGCAATTGACAATTAAGCTGCATCTGTTGGCAGGCTTTAAGTCAGAATCTGACACATTTCAGTCTGCTCGTGGCTTGCCCATTATCTTATTTACCACTTCCATCCATGCCTCTTTCCCACACTGTGCACTTGCCTCAGTCACAGTTTTGGTTAAGCCCGCAAGCTAACCCTGGCCAAAATGAGTAAAAAAAAAAAAATCACGATAGGGCTTCTTTGAAAGGGGGGCAGATCCAATAATGAGAGATCAGAAGTCTCTAAGACTGCCAACAACAATAACAAAAAAGCTGCATTTAAAAGAAAATACCAAGAATCTTACTTAAATTATGGGTTCATTGCAACAGGAGATTTACATTCTCAAAGCCTGTTTTGTACAATATGTGGTGACTGGCTATCCAATGAAGCCACGAAAACTTCAAAGCTGCTTTGCCGCATGAAGACTAAGCACTCTGCATTAAAAGACAAGCCTTTGGAGTTTTTCAAAAGGACAAACTCTGAATACAAAAAAAGAATTAATTACTGAAGGCCACCACTTCATCAAATCTGTCTGCACTAGAGTGTCATTTTTAGTGGCTAAGTGCATTGCTAAAGCTAACAAGTCCTTTACTATTGGTGAAGAGTTGATCCTGCTTGCCACTAAGGACATTTGTCATGAACTTTTAGGAGAGCCTGCAGTTCAAAAGGTGGCACATGTTCCTCTTTCAGTTAGCACCATAATTAGACAAACTGATGAGATAGCAGAGGATTTTGAGGCATGACTGTTAGAGAGGATTCATGAGTCACCATGGTATGCAATCCAGGTTGATGAGTCTGCCAATGTTAACAGCGGGGCAACATGGCATGTTTTTGTGAGATATATCTTTCTGGAGGATGTTGTGTGCATGAGAATATGTTGTGTGCACTGTTGTTGCCAACCAACACCACAGGTGCAGAACTATTCAAGTCTTTGAATGATTACTTATCAGGAAAACTGACTTGGTCATTTCTTGTGAGTATATGCATGGACCGAGCAGGTGCCATGACTGGACGGCTTTCTAGTTTCACTACTCAGGTCAAAGAGATGGATCTGAATGTGAGTCTATGCACTGTGTCATCCATAGAGAAATGCTGCTAACAAAAAAATGTCATCTAACTTAACAACATTTTGCAGGATGTGATTAAAATTATCAACCACGTTAAAGTACATACTCTTAACTCACGTCTGTTTGCCCAGCTCTATGAGGAGATGGACACAAAGCACAAACATCTTCTCTTATACACAGACGTGAGATAGCTTTCTAAAGGTAGATCACTGCCAAGAGTTTTTGAGTTACAAGACACACTTCAGAGATTTCTTTTAGAAAAACAGTCACCACTGGCAGCACATTTCTGCGACACAGAATGGGTTGCAAAACTTGTTTACTTGTGTGATATAGTCAACCTGCTCAATGGACTCAATCTGTCACCTCAGGGGAGAACAACAGCTAAGTTCAAGTCGGCAGATAAAGTGGCTGCATTCGAAGCCAAATTGGAATTATAGGGATGACACATGAATATTGGGATTTTAGACATGTTCAAACATTAGCAGAGGTTTTGAAAGAGATTGAGGTAGAGCCTTGTTTCTCCCAGCTGGTGCATCATCACCTATCTCGTCTTTCAAAAGAGTTTGAGCTTTCCTTCCCAACCACAAGAGACCTCTGAACTGGGAAGGACTGAATCCACAACCCATCTGTGAATAAGCCAGGTGAATCGACTTCGTCCATGCTAGAGGGGGATCATCTGCTTGAGATTGCAAATAATGGTGGCCTTAAAAGTATGTTTGAGACAACTTCAAATCTCCATACATTCTGGATTAAAGTCAAGACAGAATATCCTAAGATTTTCACAAAAGAACTGAAAAGCCTGCTTCCATTTTCAACATCCTGTCTTTGTGAAGCACAGTTTTCTACAGTGACAGCAATCAAAATGAAATTACAGAGTAGACTGGACATAAGCAACACACTTCAGGTGTCACTGTCTCCCATCATCCCCAGATGGGACCATCTAGTTACAGGAAAACAAGCCCAGGGCTCTTACTGATTCTGCATTATTTCATTATATATGAAATAATTATTCAATTATTTCATTATATATCAAAATGTAATAACAATAGAAATAAAGTGCAAAATAAATATAATGTGCTTGAATCATCCCCAAACCATCTTACCCTCCACCCTGATCTGTGGAAAAATTGTCTTCCATGAAATATGTCCTTGGTGCCAAAAAGGTTGGGCACTGCTACTATAAACAGAGGTCACTATTTAAAGGAGATCTTTGACAAATGCTATTATTATAAAGTAAAAATCCTAACAGCCGCCTCTTAATTTCTCTCCTATAAAATCTGATTTCCACTAACTGAGTTGCATAAAATGGAATGTATCAATAAACATTTTTGGCCTTTAGAATAAAGGCTTTTGAAATCTACTTTTATTTTGTTTAATTAAGATATTTTGAATGTTGTTGTTCTGTGAATACTAAAGCTTTAGCTTACCACAGATTATTATGAAGGGAGCTTTGCCCTTCATGATAGTCTATTGAGTTCTTGACATCAGTCTAGAATATTCTCACTTTAGTCAAGTTCATAGTGCTCTCTTGTTTATGTGTCTTATTATTTTAAAGACAGTGACAGTTTCATCAGCATCATCATGCAACACTTTTTGCATTTTGAGTTTAGTTTAGGTTTTCTATCGCTTCGCTGAAACTACCTGTTTCTATAAACAACTAAACAAAGGTTTATATTGGATCTGCACTCAAAGGATCACATGGCAGGATCAAATTTTGTTTATTGTTTTTTTCATTCTTTTAGCATTTCCAGCAGTGAAATGTATAAGAACTAAAAAATGCATTCTCTAACTGTTCCGAGGAGAAAAAGGAAAACAATTCTATTTAAGTTAATTTGTTTAATATCAAAATACCAAATAAAAAGGGAAATACCCTATAACAACCACTTGATGTCACTACTTTAGCTTCTCTCTAGCTTTAGAGAGGAATAGAAGTTGCCTTCTTAAGTCACCAGAAAAGAAAAATTAGACAAATGTACTTTTAATATTTTTATGGACTGTTTTTTTAAAGGTAGTGGTTGTTTCAGTTTTAAATTGCGTTATTCCATCTTGTTTCTTTTTCTTCTTCTGCAGAAAGAAAGCAATTATGTGAAGCGACTGAGGCAGACATTACTTGACAAAGATAAATATCTCATTCCCATATCAGTTCAGTTCAATTCAGTCGCTCAGTCATGTCTGACTCTTTGCAACCCCATGGACTGCAGCACGCTAGGCTTCCCTGTCCATCACCAACTCCCAGAGTTTACTCAAACTCATGTCCATTGAGTTGGTGAATCCATCCAACCATCTCATCCTCTGTTGTCCCTTTCTCCTCCCACCTTCAATCTTTTCCAGCATCAGGGTCTTTTCAAATGAATCAGTTCTTCGCATCAGGTGGCCAAAGTATTGGAGTTTCAGCTTCAACATCAGTCCTTCCAGTGAATATTCAGGACTGATTTCCTTTAGGATGGACTGGTTGGATCTTCTTGCAGTCCAAGGGACTCTCAAGAGTCTTCTCCAACACCACAGTTCAAAAGCATCAATTCTTTGGTGTTCAGCTTTCTTTATAGTCCAACTCTCACATGCATACATGACTCCTGGGAAAACCATAGCTTTGACTAGACGGGCCTTTGTTGGCAAAGTAATGTCTCTGCTTTTTAATATGCTGTCTATGTTGGTCATAACTTTCCTTCCAAGGAGCAAGTGTCTTTTAATTTCATGCAGTCACCATCTGCTGAAATTCCCATATCAGTAGTTCTCAAATGTAGCTATGTATCAAAATTCATCTGGGGATCTTTTTAAAACACAAATCACTGGAGTCCACCCAAGAACTACAGAATCAGAATCTCTGGAATGGAGCATAGGGATTTATATTTTAAATTTCTCAAAGTAATTGTGAATATCAGTAATGAAACTGAGCAGACCCTGTATGGCTCCTGGGCACAGAAGCCATTCTGTGTCCCCTGCTCCATGTTTGTAGGGAACAGACTCCAGCCTCCACGACCCTCCCTGAGTCCCAAGGAGCAGGTTCAAACAGTTGCTAATCAGGGAAGGGAGGGGATTCAGAGACAAGGAAAGAGCAGCCAGGAAATAATAGTGCAGTCTTAGGACAGGGTTCTGGTTCTAACCCAAAGGATACACATACCAATATCTTTTGAGTTTTTGGTAGAACTAAAATCCCCACAAAATGGAAGATGTCAGAATTTTTCACTCTACAGAAGACAACCTGGGGCCAGATTAAAAGGAAACAGAGAAGTTCATCAAGAGATTAACTGAGACCAAATTAAAGGAGTGCAGGCCCTGCACACACCTAATCTTATCAACAACACCACCCTTGAATTATTGCTATAAGACGCCTTACCAGATCCTCCCAGGTGGGACACACAGTTTTTGAGGGCAGGAGCCTGCTGAGTCCCTCTTTGCCTGGCAAAGCACCAAAAACTGTCTTCAAGATTCAGTTTGGCACCGGTGCACAGAGGCCAAGTTTCAGGATCAGGAAGGATTGGAAATCTCTGTGCCACTCTGTCCTATACCTCTTCTGATATATAACACTAGAGAACATAAGCTGACCTGATATTCTATATAACTGAACAATTTTATATTTTCACATCTTCATGTGTCACTCAAAATGAGCTTTTTGGTTGCACTCTATTTCTCATTCAATCTTCTTTCATCTTATTTTTTTCATATTGCCTCTTTGTTTTTCCTTTCTTTAAATATTATACAGCATACATTCCCTTGGGGCTTCCCAGGTGGTTCAGTGGTAAAGGATCCCCCTGCCAATGAAGAGACACAGGTTTGATCCTTGGGTCAGGAAGTTCCCCTGGAGGAAGAAATGGCAACCCACTCCAGTATTCTTGCCTGGAAAATCCCATGGACAGAGGAACCTGGCAGCCTACAGTCCATAGAGTCTCAAAGAGTTGGGGTACGACTGAGCACGCACATACATTCCCTTAATTGCCATAATTTTTTATTTTGCTTTGCTGATATATCTTTCAGATGAAGGAAAGCTGAATAGTTTGATCTTCCTTTTTATGACATGCAATAAAAACAAACTCTCTTGTCAAATTTACACAATGTTATATGACAAATATATTTTAGAAACAACAATAGTAACACTCCCTAAACTGGCCAATTACATGCCTAATCCTAACAAGACATATTAATACATACATGCATTTTCTCATAAAGCCTTGTGTAAACAGTACCATTAATGTGTCTTTACAAATGAAGAAACTGAATCCAGAATATTGCCTCCTCCAACGTGAACTTCCAGATGTTCAAGCTGGTTTTAGAAAAAGCAGAGGAACCAGAGATCAAATTGCCAATATCCGCTGGATCATCGAAAAAGCAAGAGAGTTCCAAGAAAACATCTATTTCTGCTTTATTGACGATGCCAAAGCCTTTGACTGTGTGGATCACAATAAACTGTGGAAAATTCTGAAAGAGATGGGAATACCAGACCATCTGACCTGTCTCTTGAGAAACCTGTATGCAGGTCAGGAAGCAACAGTTAGAACTGGACATGGAACAACAGACTGGTTCCAGATAGGAAAAGGAGTACGTCAAGGCTGTAATTGTCACCCTGCTTATTTAACTTATATGCAGAGTACATCATGAGAAACACTGGACTGGAAGAAACACAAGCTGGAATCAAGATTGCCGGGAGATATATCAATAACCTCAGATATGCGTATGACACCACCCTTATGGCAGAAAGTGAAGAAGAACTAAAGAGCCTCTTGATGAAAGTGAAAGAGGAGAGTGAAAAAGTTGGCTTAAGGCTCAACGTTCAGAAAACTAAGATCATGACATCTGGTCCCATCACTTCATGGGAAATAGATGGGGAAAGAGTGGAAACAGTGTCAGACTATTTTTGGGGGCTCCAAAATCACTGCTGATGGTGATTGCAGCCACGACATTAAAAGACGCTTACTCCTTGGAAGGAAGGTTATGGCCAACCTAGATAGCATACTTAAAAGCAGAGACATTACTTTGCCAACAAAAGTCCGCCTAGTCAAGGCTATGGTTTTTCCAGTGGTCATGTATGGATGTGAGAGTTGGACAGTGAAGAAAGCTGAACACCGCAGAATTGATGCTTTTGCACTGTGGTGTTGGAGAAGACTCTTGAGAGTCCCTTGGACTTCAAGGAGATCTAATCAATCCATCCTAAAAGATCAATCCTGGGTGTTCATTGGGAGGACTGACGTTGAAGCTGAAACTCCAATACTTTGGCCACCTCATGAGAAGAGTTGACACATTGGAAAAGACCTTAATGCTGGGTAGGATTGGGGGCAGGAGGAGAAGGGGACGACAGAGGATGAAATGGTTGGATGGCATCACCAACTCGATGGACATGGGTTTGGGTAGACTCCAGGAGTTGGTGATGGACAGAGAGGCCTGGTGTGCTGCAATTCATGGGGTCGCAAAGAGTCGGACACGACTGAGCGACTGAACTGAACTGAACTGATCCCTGCACCTTAATCTGAAGGTCAGAAATTCTAACTCAAATACCTTCTTAGGTTTGTGCGCTCTCCTTTAGATGCTGCTTTGTCTTATCAGAAATATGATCACCTTGCTACTAACCAATTTATGAAGTGCCCAGTGGGCAGACCTCAAGAAAATTAGACAAGTTAAATATAAACAGCCTCACATAATGGTGTAATATTCAGTCTTCTTGATGAGTCATATTGTTTCTGGTTACCAGGGAAGAAGGGCCAACGGCAAACCCCAGAACTGTGAGCTGGCAGCTCTGCTCCAATCCATCACATATAGGACATTTCTCAAAATTCTGCTGACTGAGGGACAGAAGAACCTACCCCTTGGACAAATAACCTAATTACTGAACCCATCTTTGGCTGATAAAATGAAGATTATGTTTTCTTGTGTTCCTTCAGTAACACTCAGTGCATTTCTACAGCTCTTCTGTTAAAAAAAAAAAAACTGAGCAATGTCAAGTTTCTTGCTTGTTTTCAGACTTCAAATGAGATTTGTGACTAAAAACAGACTTGCCCAAATGAAGTATTTATATGAGAAATACTGATTCAATTTTAGCATACTGCCTAATTCTGTCTTTTTTCCTGAAAAAAACAACTAGGAAGAATATCAAAGGAAGAAATTACACTGCTAATTCTGATAATAGCCAGAATAATGATTACCTAGCAACAGATCCTTGAAATACTTCCAGTGGAAACATATATCATTGATTTTGCTTACTTAAGTACTATGGAAAAAGAGATTCTGAATCAAGGCCAAGTGACAGGTCTTGAATCTCATTATGACCCAGTCATGATTTTTTTCATTAATTAAAGTGATAATCACATAACATAAAATTAACCATTTTAAAGTGGACAATTCAGTGGTATAAATTAGATTCACAGCGTTGTATGACCACCACCTCTAACTAGTTTCAAAACATTTTCATCACCCTAAAAATCACTGCAGATGGTGATTGCAGCCATGAAATTAAAAGACGCTTACTCCTTGGAAGGAAAGTTATGACCAACCTAGACAGCATATTAAAAAGCAGAGACATTACTTTGTCAACAACAGTCCATCTAGTCAAGGCTATGGTTTTTCCAGTAGTCATGTATGGATGTGAGAGTTGGACTATAAAGAAAGCTGAGCAGTGAAGAATTGATGCTTTTGAACTGTGGTGTTGGAGAAGACTCTTGAGAGTCCCTTGGACTGCAAGGTGATCCAACCAGTCCATGCTAAAGGAGATCAGTCCTGGGTGCTCATTGGAAGGACTGATGTTGAAGTTGAAACTCCAATCCTTTGGCCACCTGATGCGAAGAACTGACTCACTGGAAAAGACCCTGATGCTGGGAAAGACTGAGGGCAGCAGGAGAAGGGGACAACAGAGGATGAGATGGTTTGATGGCATCACCGACTCAATGGATGTGAGTTTGGGTAAACTACAGGAGTTGGTGGTGGACAGGGAGGTCTAGCGTGCTGCGGTTCATGGACTTGCAAAGAGTCGAACACGACTGAGGGACTGAACTGAACTGAACTGATGAAGAGAAAGAGTCATATTCTGTTCAGTTCAGTTCAGTCCCTCAGTCGTGTCCGACTCTTTGTGACCCCATGAACGCAACATGCCAGGCCTCCCTGTCCATCACCAACTCGCAGAGTTTACCCAAACTCATGTCTACTGAGTCGCTGATGCCATCTAACCATCTCATCCTCTGTCATCCCCTTCTCCTCCTGCCTTCAATCTTTCCCAGCATCAGGGTCTTTTCAAATGAGTCAGCTCTTCACTTCAGGTGGCCAAGTATTGGAGTTTCAACTTCAACATCAGTCCTTCCAATGAGCACCCAGGACTGATCTCCTTTAGGATGGACTGGTTGGATCTCCTTGCAGTCCAAGGGGCCCTCAAGAGTCTTCTCCAACACCACAGTTCAAAAGTATCAATTCTTTGGTGCTCAGCTTTCTTTATAGCTCAACTCTCAAATCCATACCTGACCACTGGAAAAACCATAGCCTTGACTAGACAGACTTTTTTGACAAAGTAATGTCTCTGCTTTTTAACATGCTGTCTGGGTTGGTCAGAACTTTCCTTCCAAAGGAGTAAGCATCTTTTAATTTCATGGCTGCAGTCACCATCTGCAGTGATTTTGGAGCCCCAAAATACAAACGCAGCCACTGTTTCTGCTGTTTCCGCATGCAGTACTTGGGTGCAATCTCAAAAATGACAGAATGATCTCTGTTCATTTCCAAGGCAAACCATTCAGTATCACAGTAATCCAAGTCTATGCCCCAACTGCCTAATCCTGAAGAAGCTGATGTTGAATGGTTTTGTGATGACCTACAAGACCTTCTAGAACTTACACCAAAAAAAAAAGATGTCCTTTTCATCATAGGGGACTGGAATACAAAAGTAAGAAGTCAAGAGATACCTGGAGTAATAGGCAAGTTTGGTCTTCGAGTACAAAATGAAGCAGGGCAAAGGCTAACAGAATTCTGCCAAGAGAACACACTGGTCATAGCTAACACCCTCTTCCAACAACACAAGAGATGACTCTACACATGGACATCACCAGATGGTCAATACCAAAATCAGATTGGTTATATTCTTTGCAGCCAAAGATGGAGAAGTTCTATACAGTCAGCAAAAACAAGACCGGGAGCTGACTGTGGGTCAGATCATGAACTCCTTATTGCAAAATTCAGACTTAAATTGAATGTAGGGAAAACCATGAGACCATTCAGGTATGACCTAAATCAAATCCCTTATGATTATACAGTGGAAGTGACAAATAAATTCAAGGGATTAGATCTTACAGACAGAATGCCTGAAGAACTATGGACGGAAGTTCATGACATTGTACAAGAGGTGGTGATCAAAACCATCCTCAAGAAAAAGAAATGCAAAAAGGCAAAATGATTGTCTGAGGAGACCTTACAAATAGCTGAGAAAAGAAGAGAAGCCAAAAGCAAAGGAGAAAATGAAATGTACACTCATTTGAATGCAGAGTTCCAAAGAACAGCAAGGAGAGATAAGAAAGCATTTCTAAATGATCAATGTAAAGAAATAGATGAAAACAATAGAATGGGAAGGACTAGAGATGTCTTCAAGAAAATTAGAGATACCAAGAGAACATGCAAAGATGGGCACAATAAAGGACAGAAGCAGTATGGACCTAGCAGAAGCAGAAGATATTAAGAAGAGGTGGCAAGAATACACAGAAGAACTATACAAAAAAGATCTTAATGACCCAGATAACCATGATGGTGTGATCACTCACCTAGAGCCAGACATCTTGAAGTGTGAAGTCAAGTGGACCTTAAGAAGTGTAATTATGAACAAAGCTAGTGGAGGTGAAAGAATTCCACCTGAACTATTTCAAATCCTAAAAGACGATGTTGTTAAAGAAGATGTGAGAAAGTGTCTTTCAGAAAGAGGAAAAAGCTAATGCAGAAGTGTATTTCACAAAGAAACGAAAAAGGATACTACTCCATCATTCAACCTCACCTGGAGAATTTTTAAGTTGCAGTCCACACTTCCAACCTAATAAAAGACAACAGAACACAATTGCTATGGTCTAAATGTCCCCCTAAAATTCATATGTTGAAACCTAATGTCCATTGTGATAGTATTAGGAGGTAAGGCCTTTTAGAGGTGCTTATGTCATGGAGGTGGAGTCTTCATGAATGAGATCAGTGTTTTCATAAAACAGACCCCGGAGAGATCCTTTCCCTGTCTGCAATGTGAGCATGCAGTGAGGAGATACTTTCTATGATCTAGGAAGTGGATTCTCAACAAGCACTGAGTCTACTGGTATCTTGATCTTGGACTTCCCAGATTCCAGAACTTAAGAAACAAGTGTTTGTTATTCTACCCATTTCATAGTATTTTGTACAGCAGTATGAATAGACTGTGACAATAATGGAAAAGCAATGTGAAATGGGGTTTGACTAACAGTTGACTCTCTTTTCTTATCTACATGTTCTCTTGGTAAATGTTGTTCTTTTGGATCACAGCAGCAATATTCCAAGTGAATAGTATACTGTCCTTCTTACTATTGTAAAAGTGTTATGTATTTTTGTTTTATCATTATAAGTAGGAGTGCCACAATAAAATAATGCTATTAATCACTTTTGAGATTCAATTTTTCATTTTTAATAATTAAATATGCTCTAAATATAATCCAAAATGAAGATCATTGGAGCACCAGTGATATCACTGAGATGGTGAACAAACTGGAACTTCATCCACTTTTGAACCAATAGAGGACCAACAGGGAATCCTTCAAATCCAGTGAAATAAGTCTGTATTAACAGCACTTGATTTTTAAGGGTATCCAAGCTTCCTCTTAATAGAGTTTAAACTGCGCTGATATAATAGACAGAGAGCTACACATATCCACTAATCACAGATGCTTTCTTTAGATTCATTCCTCCAGCCATCAAAAGATAATAACAATCCTGACAACAATTCTGTCAACTCTCAAGACATAAGCCAGTTCTAAACAATAATGATAATAATGGCAGCTACCATCTATTGAGCAGTAAGGATATTAGTCTGCAAAGTTGGCCACAATTAAACTTTGTGATCTCTCTCTTAAGAAGTGACTCTTTCTTCACTCTTTGAATCTGGGCTGGTCTTGTGACTTGCTTTAACAAACAGAATGTGGTCAAATGACATTGGACAGGTAGGTGTGAGAGCCTAGGCCTAAAAGGTCTATTGCTTCTGCTCTTGCTCTCTAGCAAGAGAACCAAACTAGCCACCTGGAGGATAAGAGGCCACATGGAAAGAGAGAGGCAATCATCCTAGTTTTTCCAGCCATACAAGTTCAGGCCTCAGTTTCATGAGAATGGCTGTCCTACACCGTCCAACCAGCCCCAGTCAAGCCACCAGCTGACTTCAGTTACATGAATGAACCCAGGCGAGACCCATATAAGAATTGTGGAGTCAACAAAAATCATGAGAAAGAAATCATTGTTTTAAGCTCTTAAACATCAGAATGAGGTTTGTTTTTTTCAATTATTGATAAATGATACCCTAAACATGGCTTAGAAAAGCTAAGTGTTTTATTTAGTATCTAATTGATCTCAACAACCCTGTGTGGCCAAAGACACCACACTACAAATAAAGAACTGGAAGCTCAGTAAATTTGAGCAACTTGTTCAAAGTCATCCAGTAAAGCAACAAATAAAATCAAGCTCTGTCTGGCCTCAAGAATCTATTTACATCACTTTACTATTCAGGATGATGTCCTGGAGAAGGGAATGGCAAGCCACTCTAGTATTCTTGCCTGGGAAATCCCATGGGCAGAGGAGCCTGGCAGGCTACAAGTCCATGGGGTTGCAAAGAGTCAAATGTGACTGAACAACGGAGCATGCACTCACGCACCCACACACACCATTCTATAGAACATTTTAAAATATCATTCCATGACAATGTCTATGAAAGAGTAAAAGGTAAGTGATGAGGATTTTAAATCCAAGCCAGTATTATTTTTCTACATGGAATATAATATTTCAGTTTCTGGAATTGCAAAAACATAGTAGTGTGCATGGGAAAAGGAGATAAATGTAAAGCACAGAAAATGTGGGACTTCCTTGGTGGTCCAGTGGTTAAGAATCTGCCTTCAAATCAGGGAAGACAGGTTCAATCCCTGATCAGGAAGCAAAGGCTTCACATGTCTCAGGCCATGTACCACAGTTAGAGAGCCTGTGTGCTGCAATGAAGACCCAGTGCAGCCAAAATAAATAAATAAATATTTCTTTAAATACAGATAATTTATTTGTGATTGAATATGTATATTCATATATCAATCAACATCTTATACTCAAATAATTTTCAAGCACTTCAAAAAGTGTATAGTGCAGTAATTTTAAAAATTTACACAATGCATGAAACAAAGGCGCTAGATCCTCCACAAAGTTACAAAAACTCAATTCTACCAAATTTCTTTAATACCTTCATAAGCTTAAAAAACACTAAATGTTGTGCTTCCTTAGGCACTCAAGTCACTTTGAAATTTTTGTTTCATACCAGGCCACCACCTTTAGGATCCTTTTGCTCAGCTGAACCTGTGTCCACTCAGAGATAAGCTAATTAATCAAAATGCCTATAGGTGAGAGGTTACATTCAATTAACTATTGAGCACTTACTAAAAATCTCATTGCTAGGTTCTGTGGCAGAGACAAAGAATCTTAATATTCATCTCATATGAAGCCAAGAATGTATAATGAAAATCCACCAAGTTGTTCCCTCCCTTCAGCCTCTCTGGCCATGAGACAAAAGATCTGACAACATTATGTAGCAGCTGGAGTCATCCACCAAGAAGGTAATCATGTTAACTGATGTACCAAAAGCATACATGAAAAACAGTCATGAAAGGACCTGTTTTGAAAGCCTCTGCATGAACAAATTGCTCATTGCTAGCCCTCATGTTTGTCCACCTGGTTTCCATCTCCAAAACCATATTTGGTGTCTTTTAAAAATAAACACACTCATAATATATCCAAAATAACAGATAAAATGAACATCTGCATTAAAGATAAACAGTCTAACCCTCACTGTTATTGAAAGTTCCCATCAAAGTGTGATGTTCAGCACTTACATGTTCAGAGCTTCCTTTTCCACTTCTGATTCAGCCTCAATGTATGTGGCTACTGATAAGCCTGCTTATCATTGCCTTGGCAACATATCCATTTGCTAAAACCCATGGTTTATATTACATTTTCTATCTGCTGGGTCTCTTACACGAATTTAGGAAATGTTTTACTTATTTATTTATTTAATCTGTGCTGGGCAGCTTGCAGGGATCTTAGTTCCCTGTCCAAAGATCAAACCCAGGACCATGGCAGTGAAAGCATCAAGTCCTAACCACTGGATCACCAGGGAATTTGGGAAAATATGTTTTAAGCAATAGATATTAGTAGCCTACAAACAGTAACATGAAAATATTTCACAAAAGAAGACACTGATGAAAATGTGTTAGAGTTTATTTTTTAAATCTGAACCAAAGAGTTTGGGTGCCACTGATGTTCTCTATGAAAATTTTACTTCTGCCATAGAATTTATACTGTGTTTAGTCTTTTAGTAACTTTCTGGATTTTTGCATATTGGAATTTATTTATGGTTAAAAACACTAAAGATTATGCTGAGGAAGACCTAACTATAGTTTTGAAAACTATAAAAGATTAGTGTTTTAAGGCTATAGTATGTAAATCAAATAAAAATGCAAATTTAAAACTAAAGAATTTTTGAATCCTTATCATAGGTTTCTAGCAGAAGAAACTGTAGCCTCATAATTGTTATCTGTTATTTATAATCCACTTCAATCTTCCTGCAGTTTTACTTTTTTTCTTTTATCAGATTCTGTTGGTAAATGAAAAACAGAAGAAATGGAAGAGTTTTCAAAACTGAACCTAAATACTAAATAGTAGCAGATTGTAGAACACCCATATACCACAAAAGTATTCATAGCATTTAATTTCCATGCTTCAATTTGTTGGGTAGAAACTACATTTAATAGTTATCTCACAGAGATTGCTCACAATTTAGGAAGTCAGCTAGGCAACTTTCCCAGGAAATACAAAGAACATGAAAGGGCCTGCACTCTATTGGAATAGAAGTACATTTAAGACTGTCTTGGAGCACAGGGCCAGAGTCTGCATTCCTTTACCCTATAATTATTTATTGCTGTTGCAATAGGATTCTCACCTCCATAGATATTCTTTCAATTAATTTATATGTTTATCTTATTTTCAAAGGAATTATTCTAATGAATCATTGAATTCTGAAAATATTCAAAATGATCTCAGTTTAGTTGTTTTTTATTTACAGAGACTATTACATAGCTAACTAGCAGAATACCTAGAATACTAACAGTTGTTGAACGCTCGTTATATACTACGTAATATACTAAGTGCTTTTATACATGATTCATTCATTCATTCAACATATCTCTATTATCTACTATGTGCACTATTCTAGGTCCTGGCTGCTGCTGCTGCTGCTAAGTCGCTTCAGTCGTGTCCAACTCTGTGCGACCCCAAAGACGGCAGCCTACCAGGCTCCCCCATCCCTGGGATTCTCCAGGCAAGAACACTGGAGTGGGTTGCCATTTCCTTCTCCAATGCATGAAAGTGAAAAGTGAAAGTGAAGTCGCTCAGTCGTGTCCGACTCTTCGCGACCCCAAGGACTGTAGCCCCCCAGGCTCCTCTGTCCATGGGATTTTCCAGGCAAGAGTACCTAGGTCCTGGAGACAACTGTAAACAAAACAAAGAAACTGTTTTCAAGGAGTTTACATTCCAATTGGAAAATAATAATCAACAGTTATAAATATAAAGCATATGTATGAAAATAAGTGCTGTGAAGAAAAATGAAGCAGAGAAGGGAGATAATGAGTGACTCTGTGTGTGCAAGCACATGTGTATGAGAGAGAGACAGAGAGAGACAGAGAGACAAAGCATCTCACCCAAATGATAAGTTAACATATGAACAAAGACCTGAAGGAGGTGAGGAATGCAAAAGTGGAACTCAATGGGATGTTTGTTAAAGAGTATTGAACAATGATTCACTAGGTTTTTCTTATGAACCACTTATTTAATTCTTACAGCAGTACTTCATGGTGGGTACTTTTATTACTCCCATTTTACAGGTAAGAATATTGAGGCTTAAAAATGTAAGGACACTTGCTTAAGGCTACACTATAAAAGGACAAGCTAAGATTTGAACCCAGATCTGCCTCATTCACAACTTGGTGCTTTTAACCATCCTGTCAAATCACCCAACTACCCATTACCAATATTTCTACGTTCTCAATAGGATATTAGGCTAGTCAACTACAGCATCACACTTGAAAAAAAATCAATTTGAGAGGAAGAAAGTAAATGAAGTTTGGACCAATCAAATAAAGAAATGAGAAACATTCCTCTCCACTCCCCTGCTGAAGGACCTATATGGAGGCAGAGCTGACTTTATTAGGCACAAAAACCAAGGAATGGCCCAGCTGACCCTGTGGGACACGTACTTAAATTATCTTTCAAAGCAGTATTTATAGTGTTGCCAGAGGCTACCAGGTGGGTGGGGGGTGGGGGTAGGAAGAAGAAGGGGACAGGAATGAAATTCGATTTTGGAAGTCTCTATCATCACTTCCCCTTCAGTTCACCCCTCTCCTTTTCAGTTGAATCTCAGCACCAGGTTTGGATATTTACATCTGGCTATATAATTAAGTTCTTCACAAGGTATGCGTGCTTGTGTGCTAAGTCACTTCAGTTGTGTCCAACTCTTTGCAACCCTGTGAACTGTAGCCTGCCAGGCTCCTCTGTCCTTGGTATTCTCTAGGAAAGAATACTGGAGTGGGTTGCCATGTCCTCCTCCAGGGGATCATCCCAAACCAGGGATCAAATCCATGTCTTTTACATCTCCTGCGTTGGCAGGCAGGTTCTTTACCACTAGTGCCACCTGGGAAGCCCTCACAAGATATAATCTACTTTAAGACTAGTCCTACTGGGATAGGAAGAATTGCATAGAAGACCCACCATCTACATGGCTTCACTTAAGCCACGTGGTTAGCTGAGAAAGGATGGCAGAACTGTCGCCACTCCAGTTGTCCAGGCTTTGGGCCGCTTCACTTCCTCTTCATCCCCTGGAAGGCCTTATACTGTGCTATAAGTGTGTGTGTAAAGACAGAAGGATATGCCATAGGAAAATGGGGACAGGAGAAGCTGTGTTCTCTAGCCACCAGAAACCTGAATAAGTGAGGTTCTGCAATAACTGAGTGATTTGAGGGAGAGTGGACATAGAATTCCAAGCAATCAAATGGAATTTATCTTATTACTGGGGATAGATGTTTTTCCTTCTGCCTCTCAAGTCCGAAGAGGGAAAGCAGGATGAGTGACTTAATTTGAAAGCTTTAAGGTCAAGGGCTCTTTCTGTTGAGTTTAGCTCATCATGCCCTCTGTAGTTAACTAAGTGTGAAACACAACTAATAGCAATACATTGTGGAATACACGACTGAAAAGTCATAGACTCCTTCCATGGGATCCCTGCAAAGAGCCTATCATAAAAAGGATTTTAAAAGTATCAGCTATTGAAAGCATGCTTGCTCTCTTATTGGAGCTTCTCTGTGTGGGAGTGTTCATAAGAGAGGAGTGGGTGAGCAAGGGTGTGCTGGGTACAATTTGTGTATGTGCAGGAGAAAACTGAAACTCTCAGTAAGGAAGAACATATGTTTCCGGGACTGCATCTGCGCAAAAAGGACACAGTCCCTGAAACGGTACTAAGGTGGAAAAAAACCTGTTTTAAAAAGTCTCTTATTTTACACAGGTCGTCTTCTCGGCACATTTCTCTCCTACTGCCTTTTGAAGCCTGATCAAATAGCCCCTTCTCATCTCAGATCCAGGAAATGTTTCCAACAGTCTGACAGAGCCTGACGAACCAGACAGACTACTCCCTCGGAGATGCCAGAGGCAAACCTCGGCCCAAGAACAGCACTGACCCTCCAGGGAGCAAGTGCCTGCAGGTCGGCCCCGGCAATTAGGCGGAAATCACATCCTTCTCGAGGGCTAGGCGGAGGCCGGGCGAGCCACAGAGAGCGGGGTGCGGCCCCCGCCCGCAGGATCCGAGGTGACTCGGAGAGTGTGCGCGCCCCAGGGCGGACCGCGCCCCTCTCCCGCTTCCTTGTGAGCAGTTCAACTCGCCAGGTGTCGGCGCGCGAGGTCCGCTCGGCCCAGCTCCCTAGCCGAGTGCTAGGCGCGCTAGAGCCGCGCCGCTCTCCGGCCTGAGACCCAGCTCCGGCCTCCGGAGGCCGAGCTCTCCTCAGCTCGGGCCTCTCACCGGCGCGGGGGCGGGGCCGGAGGAGGGGCCGGGGCGGCGGGGCGGGGCTTGCACCGGTGCCCCCGGCCCCGCCGCAGCTTCTCCCGCAGGTCTCGCGGCAGGCAAGCGGCTTGGTCGCCAGCTCCGGCCTCATGGCTGCTCCCGGCTCTTCGGCTGAGTGCGGCTACATCCGGACAGTCCTGGGCCAGCAGATCCTGGGGCAGCTGGACAGCTCCAGCCTGGCTTTGCCCTCCGAGGCCAAGCTGAAGCTGGCGGGGAGCAGCGGCCAGGCGATCAAGAGCCTGCGGATCCAGGAGCAGGTGCAGCAGACCCTGGCCCGGAAGGGCCGCAGTTTCGCGGGCCACGGTGAGTGGAGCCCCGCTGTCCCCTACACCGCCCTCATCCTGCCCTTTATCCCTTCCCTACCCCACGTTCACCCTCAGCGCCCAGTTGCTTCCTCATGCTTCTTCCTGAGGGTGCAGGACCTGGTGTTCTGCACACCTGTTGGTTGCCGGCCCATTGTACGGCCAGTCGCGCCTCCAGACTCAGACCAGCTTACTTTGGAAAAGCACTCTTGCTTAAAATAACCTCTTACTCAGATTTGTCATGTATGTATCTACGTATATTAAATGCATATACGTATGTATATATATATATATATATATATATATTTGAAAAGAATTCAGTCCAAGATTTTCACCCCTTCCTTAACCTACTCCCCTAGGCCCCCCGCCCCCACCCCAGGGGACTTCATCTGGAGGTTCCAGGAATTTGTAAACACTTGGAAATTCTGTGCAGAAATTTGATATGATCATTTTTTCTGGGAGAAAGCGCCCCTAGCTTTTATTAAAAAATTTTAAAGGATCTGTGAGCTCTATAAATATTTTTAAAAAGAAAACCTGAAAGTACTGGCGCTCCTACAACCTATAAATTGGGATTGTGGGCCTTGCCCAGATACTTCGGGGCACTCCACCCAGGGTATGGAGCGAGTGGTTTCATCTAGGAAGTGAAAGGTAGGAGACTTGGGGCTGGGGAGCAATCACACCACCCCGCGGGTTGACTAGGAGGAGGAGAAACAAGGGGACTTTGACCCGGCCAGCAGCAGTCCCGCCTGCCTTGCTTGCTGTGCCCCGCCAACGCACTCGTGAGCACAGCACTGGTATTTCCAAAAAATTAAACTTTGGAGGTGAACAAGGTTTGGTTTTGGTTTAAAAAAAAAAAAACTGTATTAGTAACTGATAGTCAAGGAGGTGGAAGGGGAAGAAGATGGCAAACCAGTTCTGAAAATTAGAGAATGTGAAATACCTTTTCTCTTGCTAAAAGTCAGATGATCAGATCTCCCCAGTAATTATTTTATTAATTGTTTAATTTTTTAATATAAAAGTATTCTAGGCTTATTATGGAAAAGAGAAGAGGAAAGAAACAGTTAAGTTGGGTTACCAGTTGTTTCATGCAATGTTGAACTGTGTCTCTAGGAAGTTAACTTGAGAAGTGACAAATGTAGAATGATTAGGAAAAAGAAAAATGCTTGCAGACCAGATCAGAGATCTAAATCACCAGAAACTGAGAGGCTGTATTGTTTTCCATTTGTGTAAAATAATTTTAAAGGATCAGGCAATCAATATTTACATACTTGAAAGGTAAAAAGAAGCTGTTTAATGATTAGAGTTGATGTAATTGTGTGCCTACTGTGTGCCAAGAATTGGACTTTGTGGTGTGTATTCCTTATGTTATTTATGTTTCCAGGAAAAAAAAAATTGCTTGTGAGGTAGGTTGCTTTACTAAGCAGTTAGGTAACACTTAATTTCCCACGGATAGTAAGTAGCAGAAAAACTTCCATGCCTCAGTTTTTAAACTACTCTATCAGTTACGTTGTTAAGCTTTTTGGTAATTAATACAAAGTAGGATTTTTATTAGACCCAAGCCTCTCCATGATTCATTCCCGTTTTTCCTTTAAATATAATTGATATCGTTCTGAGAGAGCGGAGACATCTCAGTGACACAGACCTGCCATAGCACATGGAAAAAAAGAACCTAATTTACATTTAGGAATCTGACTAAAGACCCCAGGACAACTGAGGCCAGTTTTTGACCACTGAGATCATTGTACCCCTTTAGTCTGTGCAGATCCAGTGCTAAACTGGAGCCAGACTAGCTGCTTCTGCATAGGGGAACACAAGGAAGGCACATGAAATATTTTTCCTACCCTTTGAGAATGGCGAGGAAGAGCAACCAGACATCAACTATTCAGTAAATATAGGGAATGAACAAAAGGAAAGGGAGTATTGCTGAGCATCTACTGTGTGCCTAACCCTGTTCAAGATTATGTTTGCATTTTATTATATCCTTCAAATAATTATATGAGATAGATACGAGGATCCATTTCACGTATGAAAAGTCTGTCAGTCTCTCAACATTTATTGGACGCTTAGTCCCAAACTCACACATGATTTGTTCTCTTGAAAATGGTGCGTTCATGTTGTGTGGTGAATTCAAGAACTTTCTGGTGTGTCTAGTCTTCATTCAGGGCACTGAGCAGGTGCTGAACTAAACGCACTCTTTTTGCTTTAAAGCAAGGAGTTCAAAGTCTGCAGAAGGAAAATGCTCTCTAAAAAATGTGTTTATCAAATAAAAAATGGTAAGCTACCCAAAGGAAGAACAGCCCACAAATTATGGAGTTTAGAAGTATGAGTTAGACTATTACCTGGAGGGAATTTTGAAAAGTTTCTTGGAGAAGTATGAGTTAGGCTATTATCTGGAGGGAGTTTTGAAAAGTTTCTTGGAGGAATTGGGATTTTAGGTCTCAGAAATTCAGTAGGATTGGACATAGGTAATGGGTTGAAGGAAGAGCATTCTAGGGGGAACAGCATGAATATCACAGTTCACAGAACTGATATGGTAGAACAAAGGGCCCTGTCATGATGCTTCCTTCTGCTGTTAACTGCTGAGTTCAACTAAGGAACAAAGCTTCTGAGACTCAAAGAGGAAATTAGCTGCAGAGGAATTTAGCATTAACATACTATGGGACAGCTACCAGGGGTGGTTTGTGTATATTGTTAAAGTTCTTTGAAAAAGTCTGGGGGCTTCTTATGGTTGTGAGTGTTGTTTCCGTATTACTATCCTGTCTCTAAAGTGCGATTGTTGAAACTGTGGTGGTCTGGAAAGAATCCTGTATCAACATAAATTCCAGGAAGAAACGACCCTAATGTTAACTGCTTTTAGCTCCAGGGCCCTGGAGAATTCTGAATTGTTGACATACCTGTAAGACTGAAGCAGCAGAGATGAGATAAATATGATTTGTTGATAAATACCCTGCAGGGTTCTTTAACTAGTCTGCTTCTCTCTAATGACTTTATATAAGTGAGTGGTTTTCATTGTAAATTACTCTAACTTTTGATGTTATTTTTAAATTGTGTTGAACATTTTAAAATTGGCTGTAACTCTTGGGGGTTGGGGAGATGTAACAGAGGTCTATAGCAGCATTGTGAGATGAGTCTGTGTTGTAGAAAATTTTAATTTTATAAAAGCTAGAACTCATTTACGAATTGCAAGTACATTATTATATTAGCAAAAGGAAGAATTTTAAGTGTCCATATCCTATTTATTACATTTACTTTGAAAATACTACTACTTTACTTATTATAACAGTTCCCCCTTGGGTGCCTGGGTAAGGAAGTCATGTTTTAAGTTGTCATATGTAATACTTATAAGCACAATGAATAATATCCTAATAAAATTTGCAACTTTGGAAATCAACCAAAGGCATGCTGTTTAATTAAATGGTTTTCCTGGCCAAGATGTTTTGAATATCTGTGATCAGAAGGATTTTGGGGAAAGGACTGAAAATTGGCTAAGGTAGCAAAAAAGGCAATTAATAGGTATTATTGGGGCTGGGGGGTGGGGGTGAGGGTTGTTGGACATTGTTTAAATCTTGTGTGAATTATCTGTTGCCAAAAAAGGAATTCCAGGAATGAAGCAATTCTGGGAGCAAGGCAACTAGTCCTTTACAAAATAGGAGAATTCTGGAGAGAAAGAAAAAAGTTAGATGGTGGGGTGGCAGGAACATAGCCGTGTTGCTGTGAATGTAAAGTATCAGTAGTGCCACCTGCTTTAATGTACTTCCTTGTCTGCCTAATATATAATATAGCCTAGTGTCTAGCAGATCAATTGCAATGATTTAAAAAAGTGTTGTTGTTTTTTTTTTCAGAAATTCTCCCGATTATAATTAGTCAAAGGATATAGAATGTTAACAACTTGGTGATTACAAAAAAAATTAACTCCTCATCCCCAGATAGTGGTGAAAACACATCTTTTATGGATAAGGTCTTGAGTGAGAGCATGATTAGGGATGCTTCAGAGTCAATTGAAATGTAACAGTGTTTGATTATAAAAGTACATTGTTCTATGTCCCAGATAAGGTATCAGAAACTAACTTAAGAGAAGACAACTGTTCACTTAGACTTTTTAAAGACTGCATTAATGTTATTTATGCCCTGTGTTAGTAAGTTCCAGTCATGAGAACAGAGGGTAGCTCACTTGAGCTAGATATTCTAGGTATATGTTGTTCACCTTCTCCTAACTGTTTTGGATATCAGCTTTAAATTTTTTTCCTATGTATTAAAATAAGATAATATATACATATTATCTTCAAATAGTTAACATTAATTTTACATTCAAATTGAATGTCTGGTCTGATCAACAGAAATTATTAAAAACTTTTTTTTTATTTTCTGAGAGAACAAGCATATCTTTGATAATAATGAAATATAAATAACAAATATGTTGCTAAAACCTCTGGAATTTATATATCAGACTTGATTAATATCGTCTCTAACAAGATCATTTGGTACTATCTCACATGACATTCAAGAATTTTATTTATTTTTTTTTTTGCAGCTTTATTTATTTATTTATTTTTTTAAGAAATTTATTTATTTTAGTTGGGGGCTAATTACTTTACAATATTGTAATAGTTTTTGCCATACATTGACACAAATCAGCCATGGGTTTACATGTGTTCCCCTTCCTGGACCCCCCACCCACCTCCCTCCCCATCCCATCCCTCTGGGTCATCCCATTGCCCCGGCCCTGAGCCTTTGTCTCGTGCATCGAACATGGAATGGTGTTCTGTTTCACATATGATAATATACATGTTTCAATGCTATTCTCCCAGAACGTCCCACCCTCACCTTCTCCCTCAGAGTCCATAAAATTGTTCTATGCATCTGTGTCTCTTATTCTGTCTCGCATATAGGGTTATCGTTACCGTCTTTCAAATTCCATATATATGCATTAGTATACTGTATTGTTGTTTTTCTTTCTGGCTTACTTCACTCTGTATAATGGGCTCCAGTTTCATCCATCTCAGTAGAACCGATTCAAATGTATTTTTTTTAATGGCTGAGTAATATTCCATTGTGTATATGTACCACAGCTTCCTTATCCATTCGTCTGCTGATGGACATCTAGGTTGCTTCCATGTCCTGGCTATTGTAAACAGTGCTGCGATGAACATTGGGGTACACGCGTCTCTTTCAATTCTGGTTTCTTCGGTGTGTATGCCCAGCAGTGGGATTGCTGGGTCATATGGCAGTTCTATTCCCAGTTTTTTAAGGAATCTCCACACTGTTCTCCATAGTGGCTGTACTAGTTTGCATTCCCACCAACAGTGTAAGAGGGTTCCCTTTTCTCCACACCCTCTCCAGCATTTATTGCTTGTAGACTTTTGGATAGCAGCCATTCTGACTGGTGTGAAATGATACCTCATTGTGGTTTTGATTTGCATTTCTCTAATAATGAGTGATGTTGAGCATCTTTTCATGTGTTTGTTAGCCATCTGTATGTCTTCTTTGGAGAAATGTCTGTTTAGTTCTTTGGCCCGTTTTTTGATTGGGTCGTTTATTTTTCTGGAATTCAGCTGCAGAAGTTGCTTGTATATTTTTGAGATTAATTGTTTGTCTGTTGCTTCGTTTGCTATTATTTTCTCCCATTCTGAAGGCTGTCTTTTCACCTTGCTTATAGTTTCCTTTGTTGTGCAAAAGCTTTTAATTTTAATTTGGTCTCATTTGTTTATTTTTGCTTTTATTTCCAATATTCTGGGAGGTGGGTCATGGAAGATCCTGCTGTGATTTATGTCGGAGAGTGTTTTGCCTATGTTTTCCTCTAGGAGTTTTATAGTTTCTGGTCTTACGTTTAGATCTTTAATCCATTTTGAGTTTATTTTTGTGTATGGTGTTAGGAAGTGTTCTAGTTTCATTCTTTTACAAGTGGTTGACCAGTTTTCCCAGCACCACTTGTTAAAGAGATTGTCTTTTCTCCATTGTATATTCTTGCCTCCTTTGTTGAAGATAAGGTGTCCATAGGTGCGTGGGTTTATCTCTGGGCTTTCTATTTTGTTCCATTGATCTATATTTCTATCTTTGTGCCAGTACCATACATTCAAGAATTTTAAATTATACAATTCTGAAGTAAATGTTGGACTCCAGCTATTTTGTGCATGTACACAATGTATAAAGACATAAATATCATACTCCTTCTGGGAGAGTAAATAGTAAAAAGAGTGTTGCAAATGGGAATAGACAATTAGTAGAAATACAATTAGTAGAATATTTAATCTTTGTATTAGAGTGAGCCATCCCCTGACTTATTAAGATAGAACAATAAGCAGAATTTCAGGTCCTCTTGTAATAGAATTATTGAAAAATCTATTGTGTATCTTTTGTGTAATGCCATTAATGGTGACCGGATATAGGACATAAAAACAGTTGCTCTGTTATTAAGAAAAGTGCTTAAAGATGAGCTGAGGAGCCCAGTCAATATGTAGACTTAAATGAAAATGCATATTCAGAAAACAGAACTTGAGCATTTGAAAACACAGCTTGCTATTACCATTAAAAGAATTCACATACTTGCATTCTTGAAATAGTCAGCTTTAGGCTTAAAAGTATTAATTGGCCAAAGCATCATAACCAAAGTTCCACAACTCCTTGATAGCCAGAAGAAAATACTACTCACTAGAAGCTTAATAAATTATTCCCACTAAATCTTAAATCTCACTAGTTATGGTCACAGGATGGTGGTGAGGAAGATCACATCGGAATTATTGTATCTTTATGACCTTTTCTTTTGAAGTAGGAATATAAATTTAAACTTTTCTTGACAGATCATAGGAACTTATTATAGCATATCAAAATATTACAGGTAAGTAGACACACCAGAAAGATAAGAGAATGACAGTAAATATATACTATGCAGATGTAGAATCAACCTTGCCACACTGAACATAGTCAGCTTTTCTAATCACTTAGAAAAAGTCTGCCTACGTTTCAGGGAAATTTTTTTTCTTCCTCTCTTTATTTCCAGAATGTCAGAGAAGCAATAGGAAATATTTGAGCACCTTCTATCCACTCTAAGACAAAAGTGTATATGCAACTGCCTTCCTCCCATTTTGGCTCCACTGTGGTGATGCACAGGAAGGATTAAGTGCAAAGTGAATATGTGTAACTAGGATATTTTGAATGTACAAGGAAATATTGACTGATTATCCATTAACATGGCAAGTGCTGATGTAGGACTGCCAGAAGTGGTAGTAAAAGATGGATTCTATGTTAAGAAGGTAAAAGTTTACTTGGAACAGAAGACCTCTTCCTGCTTATACTGGCCTTACTCCAATTCGTTCTCCACCTAGGTAGTAAACTTTCTAAAATCTCAGCGCACCATTTCCTCTTTTAAATGCCTTCAGTTTCTTGCTGTTCTCTACAGGAGTGAAATTCCTTATTCAGCATGGCATTTCAAGTCCTCTGTGCTCTGATGCCTGCATGTTCTCAAACTTGGTCCTATCACCACTATTCTGGCACACAACCAAACACCAGCAATTTATCTTGCTCAGTTCCTCTCCCTACTACTACCCTCCCTCCCCCTTCCCTTCTCTTGGCTGGCTTAACTCTTAAATGCCCCTCAAAGCTCAGTTCAGTTTGTGCCCCTGTATGGGCAGCGTTCCCTCATCGCTCCACCTCACAGTGTTGAGTTAAAGATCCAAGTTAAAAATTTGATCACTGTGAGTCAAACAAGATGTTTCAATAGGGGAGAAACATGAAATATGCAGGGGTTTTCTGAAAATACATTTGGCAGATTGGGTGGATTTAAAGAAGGGACAGAAGTTATGAATCAGCTGGGAGAGAAGAGGTTAGCACTGGCAAGTAAGAGGCAGTGGAAATGTCATGATTTAAGAGTTACTACAAAAGCTTGTAGAGTTTTTTAAAGGAAAAAGTTCTATAAATTCATCTATTTGACTATTAGTTGCATCATTTTAAGTATAATGTGTTATTTGTCATTGCAGTTCTAAAGTTTTGTAAGTGATCATTATGAGATAGCTCAGCAAATGAATTGGCAGGAATGCCAAAGTACAGTGATAAATTATAGGAATTCCTATAGATTTAAAAAATTCCAGGATGTATCAACTTAGTTTATAATCACAAATTTTATAATCATATATTATGGCTACTCAAAGTATATGATATAGATGCCTGTGGTATAGAAGGAACTTTTAAATGTGTGTTTTGTGGTTATCTAAAGCAATAATTTGAGGAATACCCCCAAAATGTCATAAACTGATATCACAAACTACATAAGGGACTCCTGAAAAATAAGGACTTCTGGTGGCTGGTTAGTATATTAGTGGGTGATCGCCATTGACTAGTGACACAGTGGCACTTGGAGTTCAGGGCCCTTTCTGCCAGGATTGTTGGTCTGTCTCTGGCATATTCAACTTTGAAGCCAGCTGTGGTCACCACTGTACTACCAACACTGACTCCTGGCATATTCCACTTGGTAAGAACTCACAGCCAGTACTTTCCAACTGTACACTCAATACATTGAGTTGTTCCTCATGGTTGATCATGTGAGCTTTCTTAACTGGTCATTTACAGCACTACCACGTTTTGTTAATTTTTTTCATAAGGCAAGACATTAATAGATTCTAGTCTTCTTTAAAACAATTCTTCACCATAGTTTTTTCAACCAACAAATTCCACTCATTTTCTAGCCTGAGCAAGTGCTTACCTGAGTTGTATACAGGGTTGTGGAATTGTGGTTTGCATGAATACATTTTTCTTAGAAAGTAAAAACAGAAGGTAAAAGAAATAATTTTTTTAAAGTTAAATCAGGGAAAATGAATTCTATGTTACATGACCACACAGACAAAGAAAAGTTCTTCACTAACTCAGGAGTCCTGATGTATGGTTCTTAGTGAAACTGAAAGAGTTAGTCACTCAATTGAGTCCAACTCTTTGCAATCCCATGGACTGTAGCCCACCAGGCTCCTCTGTCCATGGAATTCTCCAGACAAGAATACTGGAGTGGGTAGCCATTCCCTTCTCCAGGAGATCATTTCAACCCAGGGATTGAACCTGGGTCTCTTAATGTCTCTTGCATTGGCAGGCAGGTTCTTTACCATCCAAGCCACCAAGGAAGCCCATTTGGTTCTTGATAGGTCCTATTTTGTGTTTTCTTTTAGTACGTACTTTTGTTAGTAAATGATTTTAAGGAGCTATTTAAATATGAATTGCTATACAGATTCCTTCTAATAAGTTTCAGGATGTCATGTAGTTAAATCTCTTTTAAGGTATGTGGAGAAAGAGAGATGTTGTTACCTAGAGGTTGCTGTGAAAAGACCAAAGAGAAGAAGGTGATAGCTTTTAGACTTCCAGAGTCTAGTCTCTTTCCATCAAAAAGACCATTGTGAATTCACACAGTGAAGGCAACTGTTTGTGATTGAGCACAATAAATTGTAGCATTTAAATCAACACCGGTAGTGGACACATACTGATTTCTATGCGTACCTGTTTTCATGGGAATTTCTTACACTGCCATCTCTACACATTCTTCTTTAAAAGCTGAATGTAAACGAAATCAGTTTTTCAACCATGCTTAGAGAGTGCTTGGAGGCTTGAAAAAAAGATGATTTTCTGAATGTGAATGCTACTCTCGTCTCTCTAATAAACACAGGTTATTTAAAGGTGTTTGTTTAGTAACTATATCATCTGTTAATGCTTGCCATAAGGGAAGCTGTGTTTGATTTTTTTTTTAATGTGCCCAGATACAGGTAATGGAGTCATAATTAGAGGTTTGTCAATTTAATTTCATAAATGTATTGTTGTTGTTCAGTCACTGTCATGTCCGACTCAGCGACCCCATGAACTGCAGCACGCTGGGCTATCCTGTCCTTCAATATAATAAATGTATTAAATTTATTTATCTATAATATATACAAATCAATGTATTACATTTAACCAATTAGATATTTATATATATGTAATATATATAAATAAATTATTAAATTTAACCAATTAGGTAATAAAGTGGTCATGAAAGCTACAAAGAAAGAACTGATTATAGAAATTAATTTTCTATTTTAACTCTAAGAGTATTTCATCATCTTGGACAATACTTGCATAGATGACCAGAAACCAAGATATTTTCCCATGAACAGCTGCTTAGGAATCACATCACTCAGATTAACATTCAGAATTGGAAAGAGAGAAAATTACATTTCCTGTGAGGTCTACACCTCTGCAATCCTCAAGCCATTTGGAATCAAAACCAACCCCTCCTCACTCTCATCCTCCTACCCTGCCCCCGCAACTGCTTTGATCTGAATTGCTTGTTATTTGAGGAGGACTGAGTTCTGTAACTTCCTCCTTCGCTTTCCTTAAATTGGGCTCCATAGATGTCTGCAGTGTTCTTAGAAGAAACAGTTTGGATAATGTTGCCTGAGTCAGTATTAATTTGAAATAGTCCCTATAAATCATTGCCTTTTTAGGAAATAGCAAAAGCACATTATATGAATGACTATTTAAAACCACAATAATGTCATTGTGATCATCTTCAATTGGCTGAGTCAATCAAAATAACCAGAAAAAGCCAAATTCAATACCTGAATAAAAACTCTTAGATACAGTACAATGTGAATTAAAGCATGCAAACCAGTTTATCCCTCTTTCTAATTCATGAAAATGTGTGAAATACAAATTTTGTTATCCAAATACCGTTTTTAAAGCCTTATCTCATTTTTGCATGTTGCTTTACAATTTTAAAAGCATTGAATATATGCTTTCTCAGGTAAAGTCTCTTACCAACTCTGTTAATAGGTGGAATTATGGGAAATAAATGTAGGTAATTTGTCAAGACACACAGAAAGTGGTCGAGTTGAGGGCCTCAGACAGATTATTTCAGTTTAGAGAATATACCCATGTCCTTTTGTGATGTAAACAAGTCCTTTTAAATAAAGGCATGACCTAATTTTCCATATTAGAAAATACGAATTTTTATGTTGGATTTATTTAAAGCTGTATGTACCTGTATGTATGTTTTTGTTGCTTTCTTATTTCTGTATTTGAAGAAGGGCATGGCTGAGTTATATGTTCAGTAGTCATATTATTATGTGTTTTATCCTCTGAGTGAACAGAAAATAATGACTTGCCTTAAAGAGATTTGTTTCCATCCTGATTAATATTTTTAAATTCCAGCCAGTTCAAAATATCTTTAAAATCTTAGATCACAGCTGCTAATTCATTAATCCCCTATACTGATCTCAAACTCATGACTGCCTAGGCAAATTAATTTGCATAATTTCTTGTTTATGATTGGCCTTTTAACCAGAGAAACTATCTATTGAGCCATCCTGCAGTTTGAATATCAAGAGTCACAACTTTTCTTGCACAGGAAGAAAGTCTGTGGTTTAAAGATCTAATCTTATTTTATTCCCTGTTACCAACTATCTTGTAGTTATTTTGGGAACCAGTAAATCAGTTTCAATTCATTCATCTGAAAACAGAAGGAGAACTTCCTTATAAGGATTTATGTCAGCAAATAAAAAACTCACAGAGTACTTGGAGTTGTCCAGGTAAAGGTTCTAGAGGAAAGAGAATGATTGTTTTGGTTTTCATAAAAAACTGATGATAATTCCTCCAGGGTTTTGATAAATGACAATTTCAGAAGAGCCACAATGCAGTCAAATAGTAGAGATCAATAGTAGAGATCAGTGGAAGGATGAACCCAGAGTTCAAACCTGATATTAAGTCTCTTTGCAATTTAAAGCAAGTAATTTAAGTTTGCTTTGAGCAAACGCCCTCTTCCAACAACACAAGAGAAGACTCCACACATTGACGTCACCAGATAGTCAATACTGAAATCAGATTGATTATATTCTTTGCAGCCAAAGATGGAGAAGCTCTATACAGTCAGCAAAACAAGACATGGAGCTGACTATGGCTCAGATCATGAACTCCTTATTGCAAAATTCAAACTTAAATTGACAAATGTAGGGAAAACCACTAGACCATTCAGGTATGACCTAAATCAAATCCCTTATGATTATAAAGTGGAAGTGACAAACAGATTCAAGGGATTAGATCTGATAGAGTGCCTGAAGAGCTATGGATGGAGGTTCATGACATTGTACAAGAGGCAGTGATGAAGACCATCCTCAAGAAAAAGATATGCAAAAAGACAAAATGGTTGTCTGAGGAGGCCTTACAAATAGCTGTGAAAAGAGGAGAAGCAAAAGGCAAAGGAGAAAAGGAAAGATATACCCATTTGAATGCAGAGTTCCAAAGAATAGCAAGGAGAGAGAAAGAGCCTTCCTCAGTGATCAATGCAAAGAAATAGAGGAAAATAATAGAACGGGAAAGACTAGAGATCTCTTCAAGAAAATTTGAGGGAACATTTCATGCAAAGATGGGCACAATAAAGGACAGAAATGGTATGGACCTAACAGAAGCAGAAGATACTAAGAAGAGGTGGCAAGAATACACAGAAGAACTATACAAAAAAGATCTTCATGACCCAGATAACCACGATGGTGTGATTCCTCACCTAGAGCCAGACATCCTGGAATGCAAAGTCAAGTGGGCCCTAGGAAGAATCACCATGAACAAAGCTAGTGGAGGTGATGGAATTCCAGTTGAGCTGTTTCAAATCCTAAAAGATGATGCTGTGAAAGTACTGTATTCAATATGCCAGCAAATTTGGAAAACTCAGCAGTGGCCACAGGACTGGAAAAGGTCAGTTTTCATTCCAATCCCAAAGAAAGGCAATGCCAAAGAATGTTCAAACTACTGCACAATTGCACTCATCTCACATACTAGTCAAGTAATGCTCAAAATTCTCCAAACCAGGCTTCAACAGTACATGAACCATGAACTTCCAGATGTTTGAGCTGGATTTAGAAAAGGTAGAGGAACCAGAGATCAAATTGCCAACATCTGCTGGATCATCGAAAAACCAAGAGAGTTCCAGAAAAACATCTACTTCTGTTTTATTAACTACGCCAAAGCCTTTGACTGTGTGGATCACAACAGACTGTGAAAAATTCTGAAAGAGATAGGAATACCAGACCACCTGACCTGCCTCTTGAGAAATCTGTATACAGGTCAAGAAGCAACAGTTAGAACTGGACACGGAACAACAGACTGGTTCCAAATTGGGATGGGAGTACATCAAGGCTGTATATTGTCATCCTGCTTATTTAACTTATTTGCGAGTATAACATGCAAAATGCTGGGCTGGATGAAGCATAAGCTGAAATCAAGATTGCTGGAAGAAATATCAATAACCTCAGATATGCAGGTGACATCACCCTTATGGCAGAAAGCAAAGAAGAACTAAAGAGCCTCTTGATGAAAGTGAAAGAGGAGAGTGAAAAAGTTGGCTTAAAACTCAACATTCAGAAAACTAAGATCATGGCATCTGGTCCCTCACTTCATGTCAGATAGATGGGGAAACAATGGAAACAGTGACAGACTTTATTTTTGGGGGCTCCAAAATCACTGCAGATGGTGGGTCACTGCAGCCATGAAATTAAAAGATGCTTGCTCTTTGGAAGAAAAGCTACGACCAACCTAGACAGCATGTTAAAAAGCAGAGACATTACTTTGCCAACAAATGTCTGTCTAGTCAAAGCTATGGTTTTTCCAGTAGTCATGTACAGATGTTGGACCATAAAGAAAGCTGAGCGCCAAAGAATTGATGCTTTTGAACTGTGATGTTGGGACTCTTGAGAGTCCCTTTGACTGCAAGTAGATTAAACCAGTCTATCCTAAAGAAATCAGTCCTGAATATTCATTGGAAGGACTGATGCTGAAGCTGAAACTCCTATACTTTGGCCACCTGATGTGAAGAACTGACTCATTGGAAAAGAACCTGATGCTGGGAAAGATTGAAGGCAGGAGGAGAAGGGGACGACAGAGGATGAGATGGTTGGATGGCATCACCCACTCGATGGACGTGAGTTTGAGTAGGCTCCTGGAGTTGGTGATGAACAGAGAAGCCTGGGATGCTGCAGTCCACGGGGTCGCAAAGAGTCAGACACGACTGAGCAACTGAACTGAATTTAAGTTTCCCTCTTTTAAAGGGGTATGATAATAGCTAACTCTGTGTCACAAAGTATAAAATAAAATAATTTGAGTTCCTTAAAAGTAATCTTGCAGTTTAAGGTGTTAATCTATGTTGCTTTAAAAAGCCTTACTGCCCACAGCAACAATGTTGAGTTAAGAATTAAGTCAAACATTTAGCCTCCTTTCCCACATGGGTGGGACTCTTCCTTGCAGCATTACCTCCCTGGTAGTGAGGGGTGGGGGTAGGGGCGAGAGAACAGTGAGACCTGAGTTGGGGACTACAGACAGCCTAAGCACGAACCTCAGGCGGACACTGAGAACTGAGTACTTAAGCCTCTCACAGCTTTTGATATGGGGTCGTACAGAAGATTCCTTTCAGTGTCCAGGTTCTAGGCTTCCTCTGACATTGAAGTTAAAAATTGAGAGGCTGCCTGACCTTGTGCTAACCCTTGAGAAGAAATCAAGCCCCTGGAAACAGCTGTCTGCCTTTGCTCAACTCCCCTGATCTTTAGGGTGTAGTTACAAGCCTGTAGCTGTCTTCCCCAGGACCCCTTGAGGCCTGAATCATGTTTACTAGCCAGATTATTTGTCTCCAGGAAATAAAACACATGTACAAAAATAATCTGGGATGGATTCTTACTTTTTTAGCTTTTTGACAACACTCTCCATTCCACCTCTCCCTCAAAATAACTTGTGAATATATTAGTTAGACTATAACAATTTATTGGGAAAGTATGTTGGTATGTTCCAGTTGTATTGGAAAGGGTCTACCTGTGTTATTTTATTACCAACATTTTCATGAGTCTCTGAAGCCTAGAAGAGTTAGTTGAGTATTTTATTTTTCCTCTAATTTCTAAAAGAATGCTATGTGACAGTAATTTTGGTTAACTTTAGGAAATTAGAAATTACCTAGGTTTTAGAGATATTTGATTATTTTGATTAGTTTTTTGGCTTTTTTAATTTTTATTTTTTGTAAAGCAGTGGGAGATTACAAAAGAACTGATTAAAAAGCTGGAAGCTTTTTAAGTAAGACATTTGAAGCTCAAAGAGGAGTATTTTAAGATGTGCCTCAGTTAGAGTCTGAGTCAGTTTAGCAACTAAACAACAAACTTACTTGAGAGTCCCTGTAGTCCCCACAGACCTGAGCAGGAAGGGCTTGTCCCCTGTGCAGCATTTGCAGCAACAGGCTACCTGTTACACTGCAAACTAAGAACCAGCCACCAGTTTGTTTTTGGTATGGAAGTGGATTCCCTCTCCTGACTCTGACTCTCACATTGCCTAATGCCCCAGGCCCAGAGTCGGCATTTTGCAAACTAACCCATGTTTTGTCTGACCACATTGACTCATTATATTTGATGCCTCACCTACATTCTCTCAGGAAACTTCAGAGTTCCTGCCTTGGGTATTCCTCTAACTTACAGAAGCTGAACTTTTATAGTATGGACCACGTAAGCCAACTGAGTGATTTCCAAATTCTTCAGCATTGTAATAAACATATTTAGATTTTTGTGAAAATCTCCTCTCTCCTTTCTCCCCTTTCCTCAAAAAAAAGTTTTAATTTTATTTTTAATTCAGCTTTTATTTTGAAAAACTTGTGGAGGATGTTGCCAGAACTTGCGATCATTTGCCACATCCAAGGGTCATATTAACCTTGCATTGCATTGCATGCATACTCAGTTGTGTCTGGTTCTGCAACCCCATGGACTCTAGCCCACCAGGCTCTTCTGTCCATGGAACCTTCTGGCAAGAATACTGGAGTGGGTTGCCGTTTCCTACTCCAGGGGATCTTCCCAACCCAGGGATTGAATCCACATCTCCTGCATCTCCTGCATTGGCAGGCAGATTCGTTACCATTTCATCACCTGGGAAGCCCTATGTTAGCCTAGCACTGAAAAACACTAATATAAATCTAACACTTGTCATTGACTTTCATTACTTAAATTTAAAATATACTATTGTTATATATTCTTGCCTGGAGAATCCCATGGACAGAGGAGACTGGCAGGCTACAGTCCATGGGGTCGCAAGAGTTGGTCATAACTTAGCAACTAAACCACCACCACTGATTGGCCCACTTATTTTGTTATATGCTTGATTACAGGAAATCTTCACCGAACTAGCAGTGTTCCTGAATATGTCTACAATCTACACTTGGTTGAAAATGATTTTGCTGGTGTGCGTTCCCCTGTTACTAAAACCTATGACTTGCTAAAGGTAGGATACCAAAGAATATAACCATAGTTATTAGAATACCAAGAAAACATTTTTAAACTTCTATGGGCTATTTTTTAATGTGTACCATTCTCAAGTATTACCATTTCCTAAATGTATTATAAGAAGATTGGTTTTGTATGGGCATCATGGAAACTTTAAACAGTATCAAATCCTGGTGCAAATAACTAGACAACCAAATCTTATTAAAAACAGATTTTACCCAGAAAGGAGCCGACTTCTCCATGTGATTTAGAGAAACCAACATCTTGTGTAATCGTCTTAGGATAATTGATCTTCAACAAAGATGAAAACTGATTCATGCCTCATTTAAATTTTATTTCTCTTTTGTACAGACAGGCACAGCCCCTACTTATGAAGGTCGCTGGGGAAGAGGAACTTCGCAATACAGCTCTCAGAAGTCGGTGGAGGAAAGGTTCTTCAGGCAGCCTCTAAGGAGACTTGAGATTTCCCCAGACAGCAGCCCTGAGAGGGCTCAGTATGCACACAGCGAGCACCAGTACAGCCAGAGAAGCCAGGCCGGCCACACCTTGCGGCACCAAGAGAGCAGGAGGTCCACGCTTCTCGTGCCACCTCGCTACGCCCGCTCAGAAATCGTAGGTTTCAGCCACTCAGGGGCGGTGGGCAGACAGCGTCACTACGATACCTACAACAGGCGCTACCAGTACGGGTCTGTGAACGAAGCTGTTTTTGATGGCGCCCCGGTCCCCCCGGTAGTGCTCACCTACCCCAGGCCTGGGACCAGTCACAGCCTGGGCAACCTCCTGGAGAAGGAGAACTACGTGACTGCGGGACTCGCCGCGGGTCAGGCCAGGCCAGCGCCCATGCCGCCGGGCACGCAGGGCCGGGCAGAGCGGTCGTCCTGGCATCAGAGCTCCTTCCACAGCACCCGCACGCTGAGGGAAGCCGAGGCGGGCGGGAGGAGGCCACACATGACCGTGGGCCAGGTGGCGGCAGGAGGAAGTGGGATCATGCTCGCCGCCGAGAGAAGCACTCTCACTGAGGCCCAGTCTGGGTGAGTCCCCTCTCAATCTGCAGCGCTCAGTGCCAGCACATTCTGTTCCCACAGCCCTTAACTGCGTGAGCTGGCGCTTCTGGGGCTGCAGAGAAAGGCTTCCAGAGATAAGTGATTAAAATAATGACTTCTCAGGCAGCTACCTAATTGACAGATTAGCCTATTTACCTCAGGGACAGGGGCCAAGCTACCTGCTTGTATGGCAGCTCTGCGGGGAAATGTGGCTTTTAGTCCATCTGTTTCAAATTAGATGATGGCTAAAGGGAGGCCAGACCCCTTGGTTGTGTGAAAATCTGCTTTAAATGAGAGCTAACTCCAAAGCACAGGAAGAAATGGATAATTACATGCATTTTTCTCAATCATTCCTTGAAATAAGGAAGGAAAAAGGCAAAAATGTTTATTCCCAGTGTTAAAAGTGAACCACAAATGCTGTTTTGATAACACTACCGAAAAAGAAAGAGCTAATCAGAGGCAACTAATTTCTAAATGTCTCTTTTCCTTTCTTTGCTATACCTGATAATTTTATTCAATATTATTTGACTCTAGTATAAAGGATTTATCAGAGTTTTTGTTTTGTAGTACTGAAGAATTAAAATACTTGAAGTTTCAAAGTCATTCCTTTGCCTCTCCTGTTTACGTTATAGCTTGACTAATCTACTGTTTGGAACTTTAACTTTTATTCAAGTTTAATGCTGGAGCACAAATTTCATAAACTGAGGAACTCACTAAGAGAAAAGTTGAGGAATAGATGGATGATTACATTCATAACTACTAAAATAATGATGTATCATTATGGTAAAACATTAAATATTTGATTTTTTTTTAACTTGTGAAGTTGGTTAATGGAAATTATTACTTTTAATCATCCCTTTAAGTGAAATTGTGCAGTATATTCATTGATTAGGTAGGCACTGGTGAGAAAAGATTTTAGGGCTTATCTAATCTTGAAGCAAGAAATATTTTTTATAAAGCAAAATTGAATATGAGACTTATAACATTTCTTTAGAAAGTAGATCTTTGTCAATATGGATACACATATAAAGAAAAATGCATGAGGTAATTATTTATGGAGGGAAAAGCTTATCAATTCTTTTAAATTGATAATTCAAGATGTATTAAATGCCTGCTATATTGTAAGATTTGTGCTTGATCAGTTTTAATGAAATGATTCTAACAGTAACAGAACTATTGCTTCACCTTCTGCACAGCTGGCACACTTCTTTATCTCTGTCCTCATGCTTCCACCACCTTGTCACTTCCCAGTCTGTCGTCCACTCACTGCAGTATGACTTTAGTCCCCAACATTTCTGAAATAGGCTCCCCACACATCTACCAAAGACTGTCCTAATGCTACATCTGAAGCAGACACATAATTAGCACTTATATTAGTCTGTGGGCAGCATTTGATAAACTGTCTGTGAAATTCTCTCTTCCCTGGGTTGTCGGGACACCAGCTTCTCCTGGTTTTTTCTAGCCATATCTTAGTCTTCCCTGAGAGGACTTTTTTGCATGCCCAAGGAAGTCATCTTCATCAACCCTTCTGTTTTGGTCTTGGTGCTCTTCCAAAGAGGCCCTGCATACTGCACTTACATCCTGTGATTCCCAGTGTTTCATTTTCATCTCTGTCCTCCATCCTCAACTCTAAATTTGTGTGTATTTCTATCAACCTTAAGAAGGCAACGGCACCCCACTCCAGTACTCTTGCCTGGAAAATCCCATGGATGGAGGAGCCTGGTAGGCTACAGTCCATGGGGTCGCTAAGAGTCGGACACGACTGAGCGACTTCACTTCCACTTTTCCCTTTCATGCACTGGAGAAGGTAATGGCACCCCACTCCAGTACTCTTGCCTGGAAAATCCCATGGACGGAGGAGCCTGGTAGGCTGCAGACCATGGGGTCGCTAAGAGTCGGACACGACTGAGCGACTTCACTTCCACTTTTCCCTTTCATGCACTGGAGAAGGCAATGGCACCCCACTCCAGTGTTCTTGCCTGGAGAATCCCAGGGACGGTGGAGCCTGGTGGGCTGCCGTCTATGGGGTCGCAGAGAGTCGGACACGACTGAAGCGACTTAGCAGCAGCAGCAGCATGGACTCAGTATGTTCAAAATTAAATTTATCAGCTCATGCCTACCTTCCATTCCTGACCATCTCCTCATACTAAAGTCCTGTCATTTATAAACCTGGGAGTCATTCTTGTCTTTTCCCTTCATAGTCACATATCACCAAGCTATTATTTTTAACTCCTTAGTGGGTCATAAATTTTTACCCTCTTTCTGTCTCTATTGCATAGGTCTCTCTGCCTCTGGTTTTGCTCACTCAACCATTCTCTACAACTGTTAGAATGATCTTCTAAACTCTGATGATTCCTCTCCACAACTTATAATCTTTCCATAATTCCACCAAACTTTTGTGCTTTTTAGCATTGCACACAAGGCCCATGTTTCCACCTCTGCTTACACTCTAGTCTGATCTCTTTCTACTCTTCTTCACCCTTCATCATCACTATCCCCAAAAACATGCCTAAACACTCAAACCACCTTGAACCTCTTGCTTCTCTTGTTGTTGTTCAGTTACTAAGTTGTGTCCGACTATTTGCAACCCCATGGCCTGCAGCATCCCAGGCTTCCCTGCCCTTCACTGTCTCCGAGGGTTTGCTCTAACTCATGTCCATTGAGTCAGTGATGCCATTCAACCATCTCATCCTCTATCAACCCCCTTCTCCTCCTGCCATCAATCTTTCCCAGCTTCAGGGTCTTTTCCAATGAGACGGCTCTTCACATCAGGTGGCTGAAGTATTGAAGCTTCAGCTTTAGCATCCGTCCTTCCAATGAATATTCAGGGTTGATTTCCTTAAGGGTTGACTGGTTTGATCCCCTTGCTGTCCGAGACACTCTCAGGAGTCTTTTCTAGCACCACAGTTCGAAAGCATCAATTCTTTGGCGCTCAGCCTTCTTTATGATCCAACTCTTACATCCATACATGACTACTGGAAAACCATAGCTTTGACTATATGGACTTTTGTCAGCAAATGGATGTCCCTGCTTTTTAATACGCTATTTAGGTTTGTCATAGCTTTTCTTCCAGGGAGGAAGCATCTTTTAATTTCATGGCTGCAGTCACAGTGATTTTGGAGCCCAAAAAATGAAATCTGTCTCTGCTTCCATTTTTTTTTCCTTTCTATTTGCCATGAAGTGATTGGACCAGATGCCACGATCTTAGTTTTTTGAATATTGAGTTTTAAGCCAGCTTTTTCACTCTCCTCTTTCATCCTCATCAAGAGTCTCTTTAGTTCCTTTGTGCTTTCTACCATTAGAGTGGTATCATCTGCATTTCTGAGGTTACTGATATTTCTCCCTGCAATCTTGATTCCAGGTTGTGATTCATCCAGCCCAGCATTTCTCATGATGTACTCTGCATATAAGTTAAATAAGCAGGGTGACAATATACAGCCTTGATGTATACTCCCAATTTTGAACCAGTCCATTGTTCCATGTCCAGTTCTAACTGTTGCTTCTTGACCTGCATACAGGTTTCTCAGGAGGCAGGTAAGGTAGTCTGTTATTCCCATCTCTTGACAAATTTTCCACAGTTTGTTGTGATCCACACAAAGGCTTTAGCATAGTCAATGAAGTAGAAGTAGATGTTTTTTTTGGAACTCGCTTGCTTTTTCTATGATCCAACAGATGTTAGCAATTTGATCTCTGGTTCCTCTGCCTTTTCTAAATCTAGCTTTTATATCTGGAAATTCTCAGTTCACGTATTGTTGAAGCCTAACTTGAAGGATTTTGAGCATTACCTTGCTAGCATGTGAAATCAGCAGAATTATATAGTAGTTTGAACATTTTTTGGCATTGCCCTTCTTTGGGATGAAACATACTGATTCACTTATTTTATTTCTTTTTCTCTTTCTGCCTTCTTTTCTCCTTTCCTTCCTTTCTTTTCCTCTTCCTTCCTTCTTTTCTTATCTACCTATCTAATCTATTTCTTCCCAGTACCTGTTTTTTGGCTGGCTAATCATTATTCATCTCAGTTGCCACCTTTTCCCTGACCACTTGCCTCGACGACTAGGTGCTCCAGGTAGCTGCGCTGTGTGGGTGTCTCTACTACAGAATAATACATTGTGGTTATTCATTTACCTGTCTGCTCACCCTCTAATTTTGAGTTATTGTTTTCATAGAGAAAATTTTATTACAATAATTAATCATGTTCCAAGAATAGAAGAAATACTTGGGATCAAGAAATTTAAAATAAAGGGCAAGAAATCTATTCTTGATGATTCCCAAAGTTGCCATCCTAGAGAACAGAAATCATAGGAATGACCACTTCTTGAAAATGTTGCTATGTATGAAAGGAAAGGGGGTCAGGGATATTTCCTATAATGATCAAGGTGGCATCCATATCTGATGCTCTTCCTCCTTTGATGTGTTCCACGGCTCATTTCAGTTCCCCAGGCTGCCCCTGAGAACACATGCGCTGCTCTCATATGCCTTGCAGTGTCTCACATTTCCACCTCTATCTAGTGCCTATATATGGAATTCGATTTTTTCACAAAGTCCCACATGCGAAGAAGTGTTCTTTCACATTTGTGGAACATTCCTATAGAGTAGGAATAAAACTGTACTCTCTAAAACTGTAATCCTGCATAATGACAGAAGGTATTAAACAATGGGTCTTTGTTTTTAAAGGAGAATGGCTGGTCAGTTTCTAATGTAGCTGAAAATCAAAACATTGGAGTAGAAGAGAGATAGTCAACAGCTGCTCTAAATCAGACTATTGAAAAAGATTTAAGAAATCGCTAAGTAAAACACTGTAATCAATTTTATGAAAATATGATTTCTGTACATATGAGGGACTGGTGGTTCAGCAAATGAATATTAGGTTGCTCCACTGTACCCAGCACTGCAGTAAGCACCATAGAGATAAAAATTTAATGGAATATATGAAGGTCTAGAGAGGATCTGTAATGGAGAAGGCAATGGCATCCCACTCCAGTACTCTTGCTTGGAAAATCCCATGGACGGAGGAGCCTGGTAGGCTACAGTCCGTGGGGTCGCTAAGAGTCGGACACGACTGAGCGACTTCACTTTCATTTTTCCCTTTCATGCACTGGAGAAGGAAATGGCAACCCACTCCAGTATTCTTGCCTGGAGAATCCCAGGGACGGCGGAGCCTGGTGGGCTGCCGTCTATGGGGTTGCACAGAGTCCGACACGACTAAAGCAACTATGCAGCAGCAGCAGCAGAGAGGATCTGTAAAGAAGAAAATAAGACACATCAAGTGCTAGATTGTACTAGTGTCTGTAGGAATTCAGAGAACAAAAGAGTGATGCTTTTGCATTAGTAAAGGGAGACAAAGGTGAGTGACTGTGTGTCTGGTATGATCACCAGTCAAGTTTGTGATGTAGAGCAGCACAGGACAGAAAAGATGTCGTATTAACTTCCCTTCACATCCTTCACATCCTCTTAGTTACCTGCTTCTTTAGTTCTTTGATTATTCAGGTCTCTTTCAATTATATCTTTCTTTCCATTTTTAACAGCCCAGTTCACAACTTTATTGCTTCAGCTAAGACTTTTGTAATGCCCTCAAAACTGTCTCGAGAAACTCATATCCGCTCTAAAGTCACCTTTGTAAAGCAGTGCTTTCATCACACCTAAAATCTTTCTGAGGTAGGAAGGTTTGCATTTCCTAAGCATCTGACAACATGAGGGAGCTCTTCATTCATCATCTGGTATTTGCTTGACCTTCAGAGCTGTTCTGATATCTGTGAACCAGCCTGGGGTAGGGCTGTGTTGTTGTTGTCAGGTATGTGGTTGCTGAGGGATTGCATACCAAAAAGAAAAGGTGCTGTTTTTTAAATTTTTTCCTGTAATTACTCATATTCTGACCAATAATACTTTACACTGCTTCCTGTTTACATTTTTATGATGAATGTATTGACATCATATTAACGTATTAACTAAAGTGGTTGAAAAGACTCACTATTGGAGAATACATTCAGTGGATAATGGGACCCAGGAACAACTGCTCATCCTGATCCTTCCCTCCCCAACCCTTTCTCCCAAACCACATTTCTATAGGCTTCAAGAAATGTTTTGTGAGTGAGCAGAAGGGGAAGGAGGAGGGAAGAAAGGGAGGCAGAGTAGAAAGTAGGGAGGAAGAGAGAGAGACTGAAGTGAAACCAAAGAGGAGCCTGCAGGGCCTTGCCTGGGTACAAAATTCCCTCCATGTCCCCTGTTTCTTGTTTGAAGAAAGGCTTTAGTCTCCTAGGCTCTCTCTGAGACCCGAAGAGCAAGGGCTTAAGCAGTTAATGATTAGAACATGAGTCACAGGACTCCTGGTTCATCCTTAGAGATATAGATAACAATCTGACATGTATCTTAGAGTTGTTTTGCAGAAATTAGGACCCCTAATCATGGTGGATGGTGACTACATGCTCACCACCAGCACCTTGACCCCATACTGGTTGGAACCAGAAGACTGAGTGTTGAGATTCCTGGAACATCATTCTGTTACCCCACTAGGAATCAATCAGAAGAATATCCACAAGCTGACCAGGCACCCTGCAACCCTCACCCCTAGTTTTCCTTTTAAATATCCTGTCCTGACAGCCATCCTGTTTTTTGAGCATTAGCTGCCCTTTCTCCTTGCTTGGTGTCCTATAACAAACACTGTACTTTCCTTCAGCACAACCCAGTGTCATTAGATTGGCTTCGCTGTGTGTTGGGTGAGCAGACTCCAATTCCATTGGGTAAAGAGAGGAGAATAGAGGAGGACAGGAATAGCTTTAGCTGGGGATAGGAATACAGAAGGGATGGTATTTGAATTGACTCTTGAAGAATGATAATAAATAGGTAGAAGGGTGGGTTTCCTAGAAGCATCAGAGAGAGTGGCTTGTGAAGGGGCATGCAGCATTAGAGAAGGATTAAAAGTCGGGTGTGATTGGAAAATGAGTCAGTCCATCAGGGGAGGGAGAGGAGGTAGGGTGGAGGATGGCAAGAGATGGAGCCAGACTGAGGTCAGAACATATGCCATGCTATATGGTTGAACTTTACAGACAATAACAAAACAGAAAATTGATGCCCTGACAGCTGTGGCAGACGTTCTTGTTGAGGAAGTCTTTGTTTTGTTTGGGAATTGTTTTTAGTGATAGACTGAAGTAGCATTAGGTTGGCTGGTCGTGAATAAAGAACTTCTTTGTGAATCACGTTCAGGAAAATAAAGGATTGAGTAATAGAATTATTTTCTGGTTGGGAAATTTTGGTTTGGACGGGAAATTTTGTTGGGAAATTCAAACCTTCCTGAGTCATTTATGACTTATGAAATGGATTAATGGCTAAATCTTAAAAAAAGATGTATTAAACAGAAGGTTATTCTTAGCTTAGGAATGCTCTCTCATCAATTTAAACACCTATAGCGGTAGATGGTGAAAGACAAAAATTTTTTGACTTTTGATTTCCCTGTAAAGTAATTGGAGTCCATGCCTGTGAAATATTTCCATCTCTTTTTAAAAGGGAGTTTATGTTAAATAAAAGTGATTCAAATTCTAGTTTTAATGGTAATAGCCTACATTTTTACCAATTAAGTTGACTCCTGAGGCATAAAAGTTTAAAATATGAGATCATTATATAATTCTCAGTATAGATGCCAGAACTGCTTCATTTTTAATACCCTTATACTCATGAGGTAACACTTCTGTGTTTGAACATGTGTTTCAGAAGCAGTGGGAATTAGTTTTTAGTCATGAGGCCCGTTACTCTTACCCTCTCACCTGTGCCACACCCATTCACACACAAACATGCCACTCACAACATAAAAATGCTCCCTTCAGTATATAGGTGCATGTATTGGTAGGTTAGCCTGATATAAGAGAGAATTTCTTCACTATGCTTGCTAGCAGATGCTGGAAAATATCCTCCCATAATGTCTTAGAAGTCTCTGTTAACTGAAATGAAGTAGTTGTAATGCTCTTTGACACCAAAGAGAATCCTAGGTTACTTTTAAGGCATGTCTTTAGCCACAATCCTAAGGTGTTGCCATCCTCAGTATGGTTTCTCTGAGATGGTACTTTGTTGTTGTTCAGTCGCTAAGTCATGTCAGACTCTTTGTGGCCCCATGGACTGCAGTATGCCAGGCTTCCTTGTTCTTCAGTATCTCCTGGAGTTTGCTCAAATTCATGTCCACTGAATCAGTGATGCTGTCTTAACCATCTCATTCTCTGCCCCCATCTTCTCCTTTTGCCTTCAATTTTTCCCAGAATGAGGGTCTTTTCTAATGAGTGGGCTTTTCCTGTCAGATGGCCAAAGTATTAGAGCTTCAGCTTTAGCGTCAGTCCTTCCAATGAATATTCAAGTTTGATTTCCTTTGGAATTGACTGGTTTGATCTCCTTGCAGTCCAAGGGACTCTCAAGAGTCTTATCTAGCACCACAGTTCAAAAGCATCAATTCTTTAGCACTCAGCCTTCTTTATGGTCCAACTCTGACATCCATACATGACTGCTGGAAAAACCATAGCTTTGACTAGATGGACCTTTGTAGGCAAAGTGATGTCTCTGCTTTATAATATGCTGTCTAAGTTTGTCATAGCTTTCCTTCCAAGGATCAAGTTTCTTTAAAATATATAAATAAATAAAATTTAAAAAATAAAAAAAGAAGTACAAATACACCTTGGTAATAGGCTGCCTAAACTTAGTCACCTTCCAGGCAGAAGTAAAAGGGGAAGGAGAATTAATGCCACTTTTGTGAGGCATTTGGGAGTTATTGTTTTATTCATAGCAATTTTATTTATTCTCTATAAATTATCTTCTCAGTATCAAACTATATCAGATTTCATCAATACTGTATGCATCTGCAATTAGTAGAGGACAAAGTATGTTACTTAGACTGTAGTTGAATGTTATAACAATGGTAACAGAATGTTTATTAAATTGTATTTAAAAGGGGCTTTTTATTAATATTATTGCATTTAATCATTATCTTTCCTATTGGATTCTGTCATAACTTATTTTAACCAAACAAATTCAGTTTTCCTGGCTTATACTGTTTATATTCATTAAATAGTAGCACTTTTAGAATGCTTCTTTTAAAACTCATTCTCAGGTGTAATAACAGATTTTGAGCAGCTGTGAGAAAAATCTAATAATTTTTGAGGGAAGGTATTTAACTTTCAGGTGTGAGATTACCAAGGTAGGGATAATTTTTAATTTCTGTGACCAAATTTCTTTAAATTTCATGTCAGATACATTTATATTTCATGTGAGACACAAGTGTATCTTAAATAGAGGGAAGTTTCTTCTCAATTCAGTGGTGTCCTCAGAGGCTAGTCTGACCAGAAGTGGAGTGTTTCTGCTTCTGGCTTCCTATACCTTCTGACTTCAGAAGCTAATTTTTCCTTTGCCTGAACAGGAGCCAAGGCTCAGATGTCCTAGGTGCTTCCCGGTATTAGCCAGGTTATCCCCTGGAGGATCAAGTTGACAGGCAGGAGGGAGCAGGTTTGGAATCTTGCTGAATCTGTGATTGTTTGTCTAGGAATGTAGACACGGAGATGACTCTGGAGCGAGCAGTGAGTATGCTTGAGGCGGACCACACACCACCGTCCAAGATTCCTGTTGCAGCTACTTTCATACAGCATGAGTGCTTCCAGAAATCTGAAGCACGGAAAAGGGTGAGTATATCATCTCAAGTCTGGTGCAAAACAAGCATACTTTCACATCTATTATGGTGATCCTGCAAACTGAAACCAAATTTAATTTAATATTTGAATTATTGAATTATTTGTGGGCTTCCCGGGTGAATCAGCTGGTAAAGAATCCGCCTGCAACGTGGGAAACCTGGGTTTGAACCCTGGGTTGGGAAGAGCCCCTGGAGAAGGGAACGGCTACCCACTCCAGTATTCTGGCCTGGAGAATTCCATGGACTGTACGGTCCTTGGGGTCCCAAAGAGTCGGATACGACTGAGCGACTTTAACTTTCATTTTTTCATGTCAATCGTAGCTTATTTTTTAAATTAATTAAATAATTTAAAATAATATTTTATTAATACCTTTTAATCTAAAAGGAAATATACACTGATTACCAAAAAAATTTTCTGCAATCCAGAAAATTAGAACATAAATGACTGCATGTACCTCTCCCTTCTTTGTCTGACCTCTCCCTTTAGAACCATCTCCAGAGATAATTGTTTGTAGCAGTCTGTGTACTTTCAGATTTTTTTGAGAGAGAAGAGGGGAGAGAGAAAATGAGTGTACATTTTAGGCTATTGTTTTCTATATTTAAAAAAATACATTAAATGTGAGCAATGTGTTCTAAGTTTTTATTTTCCCTAAACAGTTTCTTTAACATTACAAGAGTGACTCAATGAATAGCTTTATACATATATCTTTTGGCATTTCCACCAGTGTTGCTATAGGACAGATCCTCTAAGATGGAATCAATAGGTCACTTTGTTTTAAATGGTACCTTTGTAGGGGAAAAAAAAAATCATAGTTTGAAAAGGCACACAGTGAAAAGTTTTTCTCCTACTCCAAACCCCAGTCTAGCCCTCCATCTCCCTCTTCTTCTCTCAACCTCCCATTCTCTGTCGTCCTCCTCCACTCCTTCTCTCTTTGTCTCTCACATCAATTTTAGGGAATCTTTCCAGAGATAATTTATGCATGTAGAAGCAGTTATTGGATGGATTGATTGAATATCCTTTTTGTTTTAAAATCACAAATGGTAACAGGTTGCTTACAATACTCAGTACTTTGTTTTAATTTAACACTATATCTTGGAAATCTTCAGTATATTAGCCCTACCCTCATTCTTTAAAACTGCTACATAGATTTTTTTTAAATTTATTTCTTTTTAATTGGAGGATAATTACTTTACAATATTGTGTTGGTTTCTGCTATACATCAACGTGAATGAACCATAAGTATACATATGTCCTCTCCCTCTTGAATATCCTTTCCACCCCATGCCACCCCTCTAGGTTGTCACAGAGCACTAGATTTGAGCTCCTTTTCTATTTTGCATATGGTAGTGTATATGTTTCAATATTAACCCTCAATTCATCCCACCCTCACCCTCCTCTACTGTGTCCTCAAGTCTGTTTTTTATGTCTGTGTCTCCTTTGCTGCCCTGCAAATAGGTTCATCAGTCCCCATCTTTCTAGATTCCATATATATGTATGTGTGTGTGTTACTTCAAACTGCTACATAGATATCTCTTGTATAAATGCACTAATTTTGTTTGTTCAGTTTTTTAACAGTTTTATTAAGGTTAAAAATGACAAAATTTTTGATATATGTTTTGATACAGTGAAACCATCATCACAGTCAATACAGTGAGCAAATTCATTACCTCCAAAGTTTCCTTGTGCTCCTTGGTAATCAATCAGTACATCCCACCCCTCCACAACTCGCTTCCCATCCCCAGGCAGCCAGTGATCTGCTTTCTGTTACTACAGATTAGTTGAATTTTCTAGAATTGTATATAAATGGTATCATAGAGTAAATACATGTTTTTTTGTCTGAATTCTTTTATTCAGCTTAAATCTTTTAAGGCTGTATGTATCAAAAGGTGTGTGTGTGTGTGTGTGTGTGTGTGTGTGTGTGTATGGCTGAGTAGTATTTTGTTTTGTGGTTACCATAATGTGTTTATCCACTTACCTGTCGATGGGCATTTGAGTTTTGGCTATTACAAATAAAGCTGCTATGAACATATGTTTACAAACAAATGTTTTAATTTCTCTGAGGTGAATACCTTGGAGTAGAATGCCTGGATGATATTGTAGTTGTTCAACTTTTTAAGGATTTGCCAAACTGTTTTACAAAGTAACTATACTATTTTACATTCCCATTAGCAATGTATGAGAGTTCTGGTTCCTCTGTGTCCTAACACTTGATATGGTCAGTCTTAATTAGAGCCAATAGGTTTGTGGTAGTATTTCATTGTGGTTTTAATTTGCATTTTCCTAATGACTGATGTTGAGCATCTTTTCATTTGCTTGTTATCTGTATATTGATACCTTCTTTGGTGAAATGTGTTTTCAGATCTTTTGCCTGTTTTTTTATTTGGGTCTTCTGTTTTCTTATTATTGACTTTTGATATTTATTTATAGATTCTGGATATAAGTCTTTTTTCATATGTATGATTTGGAAATATTTTCACTCAGATGTGTTTTGTCTTTTCATTCTTTTAACAGTTTTAAATTTCGATGGAGTATAATTTATCAGTTTTTTCCTTGTGGATCACACTTCTCATGGTGTATCCAAGAAATCTTTCTGTACTCAAAGGTCACAAAAATAATCTCCTATATTTTCTTCCAGAAGTTTTTTTAAGTATAAGACTTTATAGTTGAGTAGTCCATTTGTGGTTAATCTTTGTATATATTGCAAGATGTTTACCAAAGTTCCTTTTGTTAAAATATATATATCAATATATGCAATTGTTTAGGCAGGATTTGTCAAAAAGACTATCCTTTTGGTACTGAGTTATTTTTGCACTTTTGTTGAAAGGAATTAATCATATACATGTTTTGTCTTTTGTTTTTTTTTAATTGAGATATAATTGGCATATAACATATTAGTTTTAGACATACAATATAATGATACAATATATGAATGTATTCTGCAGTGATCACCACAATAAATCTGGTTACCATTCATCACTACACATACTTACGAGATTTTTTTTGCCATGAGAAGTTTTAAAATCTACTGTCTAGCAACTTTCAAATGTGCAGTACAGTATTATTAACTGTCGTCATCAGGCTATCCATTACATCCCCAGAACTATTTATTTTACAGCTGTAAGTTTGTACCTTTTGACCCCCTTCACCCAGTGTATCCTCCTTCAAACCCCCTCCCCATCCTCTGGCAACTGCCAACCTGTTCTCTGTATCTATCATTTTATTTTTGTTTTGTTTTGTTTGTGTCTTAGATTCCAGATGTGAGTGAGATCATGTGTTTGTCTGTCTCTGACTTATTTCACTTAACATACTGCCTTTAAGGTCCATCCATGTTATTGCAGAGACCGCAATTGCTTCCTTTTTATAGCTGAATAATATTCTGTATATATATGGAATATATATGTGTATACACACATACACCACAACTTCTGTATCTACTCATTCATCAGTGGACACTTAGGTTGTTTCCATGTCTCTATAAATAATGTTGTAGTGAACATGGGGATTCATATATCTTTTTGAGTTAGTGTTTTTGTTTCCTTAGGATAAATCCTATAATTAGAATTGCTGGATCATATGGTAGTTCTACTTTTCATTTTTTGAAGAACCTCCATACCATTTTCCAAAGTGTGCCAATTTACATTCCCACCAGTAGTGTACAGGGTTTCCTTCTCTCCACGTCCTTGCCAGTGCTGTTATTTCTTGTCTTTTGGTAATAGCCATTCTAAAAGGTGTGAGGTAATCATCTCATGTGGTTTTGATTGGCATTTCCTTGATGATGAGTGATGTTGAGCATCATTTCATGTGTTTTTTGGCCATCTGTCTGTTTTCTTCAGAAAATGTCTATTTTTGTCCTCTACCCATTTTTTAATCAGATTGTTTTGATGTTGACTTGTATAAATTATTTGTATATTTTGTATATTAACCCCTTATCAGACGATCTGCAGTTATTTTCTCCCATTTACAGGTTGCCTTTTTGATTTATTTTAAGATTTTTTTTTGGATGTGGGCCATTTATAAAGTTCTTAGTGAATTTGTTGTAGTGCTTCTGTTCTATGTTTTGGTATTTTGACCACAAGGCATGTAGAATCTTAGCTCCCCAACCAGAGATCAAACCCATACCCCTTGCACTGGAACACGTAATCTTAACCACTGGACCACTATTTCTGCTTTTGTTGCTTTTTTTCTTCATGTGTCAAATCCAGAAAATCATCACCATTACCAAGGTCAAGGAGCTTATAGCCTATATTTTCTTCAGGAGATTTATGGTATCAGGTCTTAACATTGATTAATCCATTTTCATTTGATTTTGGGGTATGGTATAAGATAGTTACATTAAACATGTTTGGAGCTAAGTTGTCCACCAGGAAGGGATAAGGAACAAACTTGTCAAGGGCTGCACTTGCTGCATGTATATTTTTAACTACTGTAGAGGACTAATTTTCCCAGGAGGTGCAAGCACATCTAGTACATCTTAACTTGATCGCAATAACCTGAGACAGTGGAGAACAGCTAATCTTACCTATTCCACAAGAAAGCTTTTGAAACTTGCTATATTTGACTGGAGAATGGACAGGTTGGGTTTTTAAAGTCATTCCTTTGGGTGCTCTTAGCATCATAAGGTGGTTGGAAGGGATTTTTCCAGTCCTTTACAACGTGACCAGCAGTCACCCTTCAGAAGGAAAAAAATGGAAACACAAAATTAGATACTGTAGGACATTTTCATATGCTTTTTGATGTCTATGAATGTTCAGTAATTTGATTCAACAAGTTTTGGGTTTTCTGGTACTGAAATAAATTTGTGAAATCTAGGAATAAATATAATGGATACTTGCACAAAAACTGTATTTCTTTAGAGGCACCTAAAAATACATTATCAATATAATTTTAGCTAAAATACAGCTGCTAAGTTCTTAAACTGCCTTCTATCAACAGATAGAGTGGTAAAAATCAACAAAATGCTTATGTTTCTATGTTTTATGTGTGCTGTGCTTAGTTGCTCAGTCATGTCCAACTCTTTGCAATCCCATGGATGGTGGCCTGCCAGGCTCCTCTTGTCCAAGGGGATTCTCCAGACAATAATGGAGTGGATAGGCTGTCCCTTCTCCAGGGGATCTTCCTGACCTAGGAATCAAACTGGGGTCTCCTGCAAGGCAGGTGGATGCTTTACCAGCTGAGCTACCAGGGAAGCCCATTTCTACATATTCTACTACAATTTATATATATATCAGTCAGTTCAGTTCAGTCTCTCAGTTGTGTCCAACTCTTTGCAACCCCGTGGACTGCGCATGCCAGACCTCCCTGTCCATCACCAGCTCCCAGAGTTTACTCAAACTCATGTCCGTTGAGTTGGTGATGCCATCCAACCATCTCATCCTCTTTCGTCCCCTTCTTCTCCCGCCTTCAGTCTTTCCCAGGATCAGAGTCTTTTCCAATGAGTCAGTTCTTCATATCAGGTGGCCAAAGTATTGGAGCTTCAGCTTCAGCATCAGTACTTCCAATGAATATTCAGGACTGATTTCCTCTAGGATGGACTGGTTGGATCTCCTTTCAGTCCAAGAGTCTTCTCCAACACCACAGTTCAAAACCATCAATTTTTTGGCTTTCAGCTTTCTTTATAGTCCAACTCTCACATCCATACATGACTACTGGGAAAACCATAGCTTTGACTAGAGGGACTTTTGTTGGCAAAGTAATGTCTCTGCTTTTTAATATACTGTCTAGGTTGGTCATAGCTTTTCTTCCAAAGAGCAAGCATCTTTTAATTTCATGGCAGCAGTCACCATCTGCAGTGATTTTGGAGCCCCAAAAAATAAAGTCAGCCACTGTTTCCACTGTTTCCCTATCTATTTGCCATGAAGTGATGGGACCAGATGACATGATCTTAATTTTCTGAATGTTGAGCTTTAAGCCAACTTTTTCACTCTCCCCTTTCACTTTCATCAAGAGGCTCTTAGATTCTTCTTTGCTTTCTGCCATAAGGGTGGTGTCATCTGCATATCTCAGGTTTTTATTTCTCCCAGCAATCTTGATTCCAGCTTGTGTTTCATCCAGCCTAGCATTTCTCATGATGTACTCTGCATCTAAGTTAAATAAGCAGGGTGACAATATACAGCCTTGACGTACTCTTTTCCCAATTTGGAACCAGTCTGTTGTTCCATGTCCATTTCTAACTGTTGCTTCCTGACCTGCCTACAGATTTCTCAAGAGGCAGGTCAGGTGGTCTGGTATTCCCATCTCTTTCAGAATTTTTCACAGTTTGTTGTGGTCTACACAGTCAGAAGCTTTGGCATAGTCAATAAAGCAGAAGTAGATGTTTTTCTGGAATTCTCTTGCTTTTTCAATGATCCAGCGGATGTTGGCGATTTAATCTCTGGTTCTTCTGCCTTTTCTGAATCCAGCTTGAACACCTGGAAGTTCATAGTTCACGTACTGTTGAAGCCTGGCTTGGAGAATTTTGAGCATTACTTTACTAGCATGTGAGATGGGTACAATTGTGCGGTCATTTGAGCATTCTTTGGCATTGCCTTTCTTTGGGATTGGAATGAAAACTGACCTTTTCCAGTCCTGTGGCTACTGCTGAGTTTTCCAAATTTGCTGGCATATTGAATACAGTACTTTCACAGCATCATCTTTTAGGATTTGAAATAGCTCAACTGGAATTCCATCACCTCCACTAGCTTTGTTCATAGTGATGCTTCCTAGGGCCCACTTGACTTCACATTCCAGGATGTCTGGCTCTAGGAGAATGATCACACCATCATGGTTATCTGGGTCATGAAGATCTTTTTTGTATAGTTCTTCTGTGTATTCCTGCCACCTCTTCTTAATATCTTCTGCTTCTGTTAGGTCCATACCATTTCTGTCCTTTATTCTGCTTGTCTTTGCATGACATGTTCCCGTGGTATCTCTAATTTTCTTGAAGAGATCTCTAGTCTTTCCCATTCTCTTGTTTTCCTCTATTTCTTTGCATTGATCACTGAGGAAGGCTTTCTTTTCTCTCCTTGCTATTCTTTGGAACTCTGAATTCAGATAGGTATATCTTTGCTTTTCTCCTTTGCTTTTTGCTTCTCTTCTTTTCACAGCTATTTGTGAGGTCTCTTCAGACAACCATTTTGCCTTTTTGCATTTCTTTTTCTTGGGGAAGGTCTTGATCCCTGCCTCCTGTACCATGGTCACAAAGCTCTGTCCATAGTTCTTCAGGCACTTTGTCTGTCAGATCTAATCACTTGAGTCTATTTCTCACTTCCACTGTATAATCGTAAGTGATTTGATTTAGGTCATACCTGAATGGTCTAGTGGTTTTCCCTACCTTTGTCAATTTAAGTCTGAATTTTGCAATAAGGAGTTCATGATCTGAGCCACAGTCAGCTTCCAATCTTGTATATGTGTGTATATATATATATATATATATATATATATATATACACACATATATGTACACATTTATGCATATGTATTGGGCTTCCCAGATGGCTCAGTGGTAAAGAATTCACCTGCAATGTAGGATACATGGGTTTGATCCCTAGGTTGGGAAGATTCCCTGGAAAATGAAATGGCAGCCCACTCCAGTATTCTCACCTGGGAAATCCCACGGACAGGAAAACGTGGCAGACTACAGTCCATGGGGTTGCAAGAGAGTCAGACGTGACTTAGCGACTAAACAATAAGAGAGTGGTACTGTTACATTCTTTTGCATGTGGCTGTGCAGCTTATACAAAACCTTTTATTATGTATTCTTGGCTCCTTTGTTGTAAATCACTCAATTATAGTGTTTGGATTTACTGCTGGGCTCTCTTCTCTGTTTCACTGATCTGTATGTCTGTGTTTATTTCCAGTATCATACTGTTTTGATCATTATAGCTTTTTAGTATAACTTAAAATCAGGGATGCATAACGCCTTCAGCTTTGTCCTTTTTTCTCGAGATTCCTTTATCCATTCAGGGTGTTTTTTGTGGTTCCATATAAATGTTAGCACTGCTTGTTCTACTTCCCTGAAAAGTACCATTGGAATTTTAATGGAGACTTCATTGAATCTGGAGATTGCTTTAGTTAGTATAGACATTTTAATGGTATTAATTCTTCCAATCTGTGATCATGGAATATTTTTCCATTTATTTGTTTCTTCAGTTTCTTTCGTCAGTGCCTTATACTTTTTAGTGTATAGATCTTTCACCTATTGGTTAAATTTATTCCTGGGATTTTATTTTTTTTGGTACAATGTAAATGATATTGTCTTCTTAATTTCTCTTTCTGAAAGTTTGTTATTAGTATATAAAAATGCAACAGATTTTTGTATATTGATTTTGGATCCTACAGCTTTACTGAATTTGTTGATTAGTTCTAATAGTTTTCTGTGATGTCTTTAGGGTTTCCTATCTATAATATCATGTAATCTGCAAATAGTGACAATTTACTTCTTCCTTTCTAATTTGATGCCTTTTATTTCTTTGTATTGCCTAATTGTTCTGGCTAAGGCTTTCGATACTATGTTAAGTAGAAGTGGTGAGAGTGGATATCCTTGTTATTTCTGATCTTCAAGGAAAAGCTTTCAGTTTTTTACCATTAAGTTTGATGACTTCCCTGATAGCTCAGTTGGTAAAGAATCTCTGCCTGCAGTGCAGGATACCCCGCTTTGATTCCTGGGTCAGGAAGATCTGCTGGAGAAGGGATAGGCAACCCACTCCAGCATTCTTGGGCTTCCCTTGTGGCTCAGCTGGTAAAGAATCCACCTGTAATGTGGGAGACCTGGGTTCGATCCCTGGGCTGGAAAGATCCTCTGGAGAAGGGAACAACTACCCACTCCAGTATTCTGGCCTGGAGAATTCCTTGAACTGTATAGTCCATGGGGTCACAAAGAGTCGGACATGACTAAGCAACTTTTGCTTTCACTTTGATGTTACCTGTGGGTATAAACTTTTCATAAATCACCATATCAAGTTGAACAACTTCTCTGATTTAATAGATTTTATTTTTACTAAAGGGCTTTCCTGGTGGCTCAGATGGTAAAGAATCCTCCTGCAGTGCAGAAGACCTGGTTTGATCCCTGGGTTGGGAAGATCCCCTGGAGTAGGGCATGGCAATACACTATAGTATTTTTGCCAGGAGAATCCCCATGGACAGAGGGGCCTGGAGGGCTACAGTCCATGGGGTTGCAAAGAATTTGACATGACTGAGGGACTAAGCACACACAAATTTTTACTAAGGAATGACTTGAGTTTTATCAAATGCTTTTTGTACATCTATTGGAAGATTTCTGGGGTTTTTATTTTAATATTGCTAATATGGTCTCTTACTATGATTTTTAAATTTATCCCATTCCTATGATAAAACTCACTTGGTCATGATGTACTGTCACTTTTTATATTTTTTAATTAGGTTTACTAAAATTTTGTCAAGAAATTGCACAGCTAATTTATAAATGATATTAATCTATAGTTTTCTTACAGTATCTTGGTCCAGCTTTAGACTGAGGGTTCTCCTAGCCTCATAGAATAAATTGGAAAGTGACCTCTCCTCTTGAAAGAATCTGATTGGACTTGGTACTCTTTCTTCCTTAAATGTTTGAAACTGATTTTACCTTTAAGTTTTATTTGTGAGGTTATTAACTATAAATTTAATTTCTTTAACTGATATGGGGCTATTTTGGACAATCTATTTCTTCCTATTGAGCTTTGGTAGTTTATGTTACTCAGAGACCAAAATCTTTGTTCATTTTGTCTAAGTTGTTCTGTGCTCTTCATTTCTTTTTATAAATATCATCTGATGTCATTTCCCTTTGCCTGATGAATTTTTTAAAACATTTATTATAGTACAAGTATTCTGATGATTAACTATTTTAGCTTTTGTATATCTGAGAAAGAATTTCATTTTTGCTTTCGTTTTGCTTTACTAGCAACAAAACTCCTAAACACAGAACTTGAAACTTGTTACTCTACTGTCCTGTCACTTGCATTGTCTCAAAGAAGAACTCTCCTGTCCTCCTAATTGTTCCATTATGCATGATGTGTCTCTCCCTGCCTACTCAAGTTGCTTTTAAGATTTTATCTTTCTCGTTGTTGTCGACAGTTTGATCACAATGTACCTTGGTGCAGTTTTCCATAGGTTTATTGTGCTTAGGAGTTCATTAAACTTCTCAGAATTGTGGATTTCTACTTTTCATCAAATTTTGAAATTTTATTTAGGAAATCTTCTGTCCTGCCTTTGAGAACTGCCATTACATATATATTAGGCTGCTTGAAGTTGTACTGCAGATCATGCGTACTCTTTCTTTTTTAGTTGTTTGTCCTGTATGTTTCTTTTTGGGTAAATTCCATTTCTGTGCTTTAAATTTACTGATTTTTTCTTCTGCATTGTTGAATATGCCATTGTTCTCATTCAGAGTAGTTTTTATTTTGTAAATTATAGTTTTCATGTCTAGAAGTTAAATTTTAGTCTTTGTGTCCATTGTTAACATGTTTCTGAACATATGCAAGACTGTTAAAATAGCTATTTGACTAACCTTGTCTTTCTGGCTGGCTGGTGAGAATAGGCACTGTTCACAGGCCTTTGTGAGCCTGAGGAGCAGTAACTTTATTTAGGCAGCTACTTCCCTGGCCTCAGGCAATTTCCTCACAAAGATAAAACTGGTTAATACCCTACTGAACACTAACCGGGGACCCTCTGCAGATCTCAGGAGTTCTCCTTTTGTGCAGTATTTTTCTTACCAGTACTCTTCCTTCCTTGTTCTTCTTGGATTCTTCACTCTTTCTTCTCAGCTCTGCTTGTTGAATTCCACTTAAGATTTTCCTTACAACACCACAGCCTGGGGTCTCTCTCAAGACTGTGATCTGAGGCAGCAGTAGGGCTCTCTTTACTTGTTCTCCATCTCTTAGGGATCACTGTCCATCATTGCCTCATGTCCAGCTATTGAATCAATTATATATTTTGTCTGGTTTTTAAAACCATTTAAGTGGTAGGTAAATCCAGTCCTCTTTACCAGTGAGTCATTTTTAATTTTGATAAATAACTTGCTATAAATCTTCCCTTAAATTATACAAATTTACCCTCCCATCAACATAGTGTCAAAGTGCCTATTTACACGCACCATTATCATAAGATATTATTCTTCTTTGTTCATTTTTGCTAATCTGATAAGCAGAAAGAAAGGTATTTTTTATATTAGAAATTTTCCTCTTTTTGAAATCGAGACTTAATAACTGATCAGGTTATCAGAATTACAGAGAAAATCTTTTTAAAAATTATAAACACAGAGAGTTTACCATTGTTTTTTATATATAAACTATGCCCATTATGTTTCATTTGCCATTTTTGGATTTTTTGGAGTAAAATGAGAACCTAATGGCCCTAATTCACTGGAGTTCATATCCTTCTAGATTCTTATATTTTTACCTAGCCTTTTAGGTTAATTTCTTCCAATTACAACCAATTACAGATCAGTCCTGGGTGTTCACTGGAAGGACTGATGTTGAAGCTGAAACTCCAATACTTTGGCCACCTTATGGGAAGAGCTGACTCATTGGAAAAGACCCTGATGCTGGGAAAGATTGAGGGTAGGAGGAGAAGGGGACAACAGAGGATGAGATGGCTGGATGGCATCGTCGACTTAATGGACATGGGTTTGGGTGGACTCAGGGAGTTGGTGATGGACAAGGAGGCCTGGTGTGCTGCGGTTCATGGGGTCGCAAAGAGTCAGACACCATTGAGCAACTGAACTGAACTGAACAGATCTTTTCAAAGCTCTTCACCTTTATCTAATCTTTCTAAAGCATTCAAATTAGCTTTCAGAGAGAGCTTTTTCAGAATAAGTAAATAAATTACATAGAATAGGTAAATTACATAATTACAGTAACAAGTATAGTTGGCATAAATGCATTGGGTAAGAAACCTAATTTGCTCTTGGTAAAACAGAATAAATAAGAGTCCAAAGGCCAACATATACTAACCTGCCAGCTTTGACAGTACTCAAAATCTGGATTTCACAGAGGAGAAAGAGCATGTGATTAATCCTACAGATTAGTAAGAGAAGTAAATCAGAGCTTCCACTGTTTTTTTTTTCCCCACTTGCATTTCATTAATTATTCATGAAGATGAGCACCTTTTTATATTTTTTGACTTTGTATTTATTCAGTCAATTGTCATTGTTTAACTCATTTGTTATTTTTCTAAGACGTTTGCCTGTTTCTTAATAAGTTGTAAGAGTTCTTTATTATGCACATTAGCCCAATTAGCCCATCGCTACATATGTGGCAATGTTGTTTCCTAACTTTTCTTATGATATCTTTCATTATGCATGATTTTAAATTCTTATAAAGTAATTTGTCAGTATTTTTCTTCATGATATCTATTGTTTATTGTTTCAAAAAATCTATTCCATCTATTTTTACTTTTAAAAGTTACATAAGTCTTGGGTATTTCCCACTGACCCTTTGTCTATGTTTATTCCATGGAAAAAATAAGGATTTTTTTAAAAAATAGTATACTTTGCTAGTAATAAACATTCTTTATACACAAATCTTTTTTTATTCCCAATTTTTAAAACTGAGCACTTTTATAATGTGGGATTACATGAAATATTCTCTTGTTACCCAAGTTGGGCTAGATTTCTGCTCTCTTAAATTACTAATTTGACTATAAATATCATTCTGCTTACATGTAGGATTAAACCTGTGCTTTCCTTCTTAGCTCTTATTCAATGTAATAAAGCTAAAACAAAGACTGGTTTTGAGAATAATGAAACATGAAAACTATATGAAACCTAAACAACAAAAATGCTTGATAGGAAGTCTAAGAATTGTGACAATATAACCCAAGGGCATTCACAAAATCCCATTAAAATTAAGAATGATGGTATAGTTTTTTAAATGTATTTACTAAAAACAACAATAATTTGGATATAAAGGTCAATGTTTTAAATAAAAAACTTCTAAGACCACTGACAACTTTTCACTTATTAATTTATATAAGATTCAGCATTTAACACGGTCAATTCCTCATTCCTTTTTGAAACTTTCTTCTTTTGGCCCAGAGTCTCCTGGCTCTTTTTCCATCTCTCTGGCTCCTTCAGGTTTCCTCTGTTTAAAAAAAAATTATCCTCAACCTGTACCTTAAATGTTTATGTTTCTTAGATGCTTTCCTGGGACTTTTCTTATTTGACACCATCTCCTGACCCACCTCATCTACTCCTCTGACTTCCACTAATGTGATCTCAGTGCTAAATGCTCACAGCATCTCCAGACCATGTCTTTCCCTGGGTTCCAAACCACGTCTGTCTATTTCCTAGGCATCCTGCTGTACTCAATACCAGCTCATCTAAAAATGAATACATCTTCTTCGCTGCATTTTCTCAAGTATCCAGTCCTCCTTCTAAACTTTTTCTTTCTGCTGAGTTGGGAGGTTCAAGCATTGACTCTCAAGAGTAGCCAGGGGCTGAATGTGAATCCCAGTACCCTAATTACCTATACTTTACCACTTTCAACCTCAGCTTTCCTACCTTTAAACTGAAGATAATAGTCCTACTACTGAGTTGTTGTGAGAATGCAGTTAGATAATCATACAACACTTGCCCTGAAATAATAGCTCTCTCCTCTCTGCGCGGTAATTCACTCAGGTAGTTTGATACCAAAATATGGACAGACTTTGAACCTTCTTTTTTCCTTACCTCTCATACTCATGCAGTCTTCAGGTCCTGTTAATGCTGCTCTTACACGTGTCCGGAATCTACCTACATCTTTCTCCCCCTACTCAGTGCAACCATGCTGATCCCTGTCACCATCATCTTTGTTAATACAGCTGACTCCTAATTAACCTCTCTGCCTCCATTCTTATCCACACCTAAGTCCAGTCTCTTCATAGCATCCAGGAGACCTTTCCAATATCTGTCCTGCTTGCCTACAGTATAAAGAACAAATCCCGTAATTTATTCTGTAAGACCCTTCTTAGGCTGGTTTTATTTCCATGCCTACTTCAAATCTCATCACTGAAGCAGTGACTGCCATAACTGTTTTGCAAAATCTTTTTATAACATAAATTTATTATAAGAAATTTGAGAAGTTAAAAGAGAAAAAATGTTTTAGAAGGAAATTAAGAAAGAAAAAAGCCCACAGTCCATCTATTGTTATTAGTTTGGTTTTACTCTCTAATTTTTTAATGCATGCATGTACATAGCTGTCATCAAATTGAATATGTAGCTTTGTTTATGAGGATTTTTTGTTTTGTTTTTAAAAAGCATGCATAAATACATGCTTGCTGTTCAAAATAAAATACAAAGTAGCAATCCCCATTCATACATTATAATCCCACCATTTCTCCCAAACTCCCTAGTCACATTCCCTTCCTTGTATCTGTGAGCAGAAACGCATAGATATTCAACATTTTTCAGTAACATTGCATGAATCATTTTCTTATAACATTAAAGATGTTTTTTAAACAGAATTCTCTAGTGATCCAGTAGTTTGGACACCATGCTTCCACTGCAGGGACATGGGTTTGATTCTTAGCCGGGGAACTAAGATTTCACATGCCACTGCATGGCAAAATATGTATTTTTTATTGGTGGCATAGTAATCATAATAGTAGTAACAACTATATGTTGAGAGCTACTGTGGGCCTAGCACACAACTGCCAATCTTATATAATCCCATTTAACTGATGAGGGAACTATATGACCAATAAAATCCCTGTCAGTTCAGGCATTGCTCTCTGCCTCTTCTGTGGATACCTCAGTATATGAATATGTGACAATTAACCATTAACCAGTCTTCCCCATCATTGGACATTTATGGTTTCTTATTTTTTAGTATTATAAATAATGTAGTTACTATTGTCATGTCAATCTGTGTCTGCATTTCAAATTATTTCCTAATGAAGTTTACTAAAAGTGAGTATGTTTGAAGTTTTTAACACATGTTGACAATTGCCTTCCTGAAAGGTTATACCAATTTACAAGGAGTGATTAATTGTAATGAGAGGAAAAGAAAGAGTAACACTTTGCAGAGGGAGGTAATATTTGAGCTGGTTATGCAGGATGAGTGGGACTTTGCCAACAGAAAGGCAGAATGGCAGAGCATTGCAGACAGGAAAGGAATTGAGAGTGACGGCACCAGGGCATGAGGGAGCCCTTGTGCCAAGAGAGTTTGTCTGTTCCCTCTAGTTATTTGCTATCAGAAACCCTCATCATTTAATTCTTTAAGAGTTTTCAGGGAAGAGAATCAGAATAATCAAGGAGAAAGTTAAAATTCTAGTATGCGATTCTGCCCTTTCATATATTTAGAAACCATTTCAAATGAAGTTTTTTTGAAGTTCTGAAATGTTCGTGTAATTCTGGTTTTTTTCCTTTTCCCAAAGCATTTTTCCCCCCTGAGGATTCAGTGTAAAGTAAACATATGCAACTTCTCTGGTCCTGCCTGTTTCCCTGAATTCAAGGGGGGCAAGAACAGTGCATTTAACATTGGACCTAACGTGTATAGGGCTTCCCAGGTGGCTCATCAGTAAAGAATTCACCTGCCAAGCAGGGGTCATGGGTTAAGTTCCTGGGTTGGGAAGATCCCCTGGAGAAGGAAATGGCAACCCACTCCAGTATTCTTGCCTAGGAAATCCCGTGGACAGAGGAGTCTGAGGGGCTGCAGTTCATGGGGTCATAAAGAGTCAAACACAACTTAGCAACTAAACAACAACAACAACAAATGTGCATAGGAGTCATTACCAGCTGTCCAAGTTATAGGGAATACACAGAATATCATCAACTTCTTGCACTTGATATGATTTATATTCATTTAATTGATAAAATGGGTAAAAATAGCTAAAATCTATTTTTAAATGTGAGATAGGTGCCAAACACTAGGGAGGCACATTCTCCAGTGAGCAAAGCTGTAGCTGGATTTCAGCATTTATCCAAATATGGTGTGTCTGAAGTTTCTTCTTTCTAGACTGGAGCAAGTGCTGAAGGGTAAGGGGATAAAGGTGACAGGGTAATGGAATGGGTCAGAGGGCTGTTAGCAGAAGCCAACCGTTCATGCCACCCGGACAAGGCACTGGAGGTTTCCACTAGCCACTTCTGACCCATGCTATCATCACAGGTAGAAATGAAATTTGGCCAGTAAGCCATTTCACATATTTTGAAGAGGCAACTTGTAAGTTATAAATTAAGAAATGAAATATTTCCATAGTCAATCTACCATTTAAGGAGTTTATAGAATATGAATTCAGCCATCACAAAACCTAACTATTGACAGAATTAGGGAAACACAAGAGTTATCAGCTGTTTTCAAATAAGTTTTGCCTTTCTGCTTTTGAAATAGATGATCAAATAGATGATCTGCTGGACCAGATCTAATTGATAGCTATCATTAGCATTTTCTTATGCATACATTAGGATGATTTTAGACATTGCCCAACAAAATTGCTGTAGCCAGTTTCCCAGTTGTCTGTTCCCTCTGAAGGGAGTCAAAAGTGTAAGTGTTCTTTTTTATTGCCTTAAAGGGACCCAAAGAGTACTTTCCTCTTAAGGTTCTTTCAAGCTATTGGCTAGATAATGTATGTATTAATATATAAAATTTTTAATACTATGCCAATACCTCCTAATGATAGAAGTGGGAGGAAGAGTTGTTATTTTTGTTTTATTGTTATTGTGGTTATTATTTTTACTAGATTATCTTACAACCTTGACTTTTATTGCTGACTTGCTAATCTCTCCCCAGTCCTAACAAAGGAAGATGTAAAACTGGAAGACAGTGTCTTAAATTCCATTTATCTGCCTGTTAGATACATAGAAAATGTGAAATGTGCCACCGAGCCGAGTGTGCAGCTCTCTCCTGTTTGGAAACTGTTGTGCAGTTAGGACATCGTTCATAAAGTGATGAACTTTATCCTAAGGGGAAATATATTCACAGCAACATAATTCCTATAAACTTCTGCATTAAGACAGTAAAAATGACTGAGATCCTTACCAAAAGGTCTTACCAACTAAAAAGTTTTAATCAGATGCTAGTGGAAGCCTCTGAGAAAGCAAGCCCTCAGTCTGTAACTTAACATTTCCCTTCAGCAAGACTCCTGATTTCTTTCAATATTTTCAGCCTAAAACACAAAGTCACCTTGTTCAGACTGTCATTATTTGGCCTCTTCTTAAACAGCCTTAGGTTTCAGAATCAAAGTCATCTTTGTTTCTTTTTTCTTCCTAGTTCTTACCCTCAGGTTCATTCTCCAGTTGCATGCCCTTTCTAGCATATTTGTATAGAAGAAATATTTTTTAAACAGCATATTAAAAATTACAAAGTTATGTTATTTACTTAAATGCTTGCATATCTTATTTAAATGTTTTTAAATAGCCAAAGCAATTGATTATAAAAATAGCTTGCATTCTTCTAATTATAAAATAAATGTCATGGGAATGTAATGTACACCATGGTGACAATAGAAAGTTTCTAAGAGAATAGATCTTAAGAGTTCTTATCACAAGAAAAAAAATTTGTAACTATGTGTGGTGAAAATGAAAGAAGTGAAAGTGAAAGTTGCTCAGTCGTGTCTGTCTCTTTGCAACCCCATGGAGTGTGTAGCCTGCCAGGCTTCTCTGTCCATGGAATTCTTCAGGCCAGAATACTGGAGTTACCTTCTCCAGGAGATCTTCCCAACCCAGGAATTGAACCCAGGTCTCTCACATTGCAGGCGGATTCTTTAATGATTGAGCCACCAGGAAAGCCCAATTATGTGTGGTGGTAATAGATTTATTATGATATATACAGATATTGAATCATTATGTTCTACACCTGAAACTAACATAAATGTTATGTCATTTATATCTCAAAAAAAAAAAAACAACTTGCATTTAGGGTTAGTTTTGCATTGCTACTACAATTGCCATGGTAAATGAATTTTTATTTCTATTACTGATGGAGGTGATTTCTATTGTATATATTGACTGTATAGCTCTGTTCTGGAAAACAAATTCATGTAATATGGTATTCTTCCATAAAACTTTCTCTATTTCTCGGATTCCTAGTTCTCTTCATCTTTATTATGATTAAGGCTTTTCTGTCCCCTTAATTGGGCTTCCCAGATGGCTCAGTGGTAAAGAATCTGCATACAATGCAGGAGGCTCAGGTTCAGTCCCTGGGTCTTCCCTGGGTGGGGAAGATCCCCTGGAGAAGGAAATGGCGACCCACTCTAGTATTCTTGCCTAGAAAATCCCTTGGACAGAGGACGCTGGTGGGCTACAGTCCCACGGGGTCCCAAAAGAGTCAGACATGACTGACTAAACAGCAACAACATCCACTTAATTATCACTTATTTACCCTTTATCACTTAACTTTGCCCTTCAGGTTTTTCATAGGTTTCAGTCTTAACTTTGCAGATTTATCCTGAGCCCTTGATGATACTGCCTTAGATACTGCCTTAGAGCTAGGGATGTGTTGTACACTTTAGCGTCAGGTTGCACCACACATTAATTGATGGGAGTTATCAGCAAATTCAGTGAACTTCATCTGTTCATTCACATTACATTGAATATCTTTACTATCAAATAAAAATTAATAAGTATCTGAAATATACATCTACTTCTTCCCCAGGTTTATCAGCTTCATGGCATCCCCAAGCTTCTACAGCTCCTAAAAGTTCAGAATGAAGATATCCAGCGAGCCGTGTGTGGGGCCTTGAGAAACTTGGTGTTTGAAGATAATGACAACAAATTGGAGGTAGCTGAACTCAGTGGAGTGCCTCGGCTGCTCCAGGTGTTAAAGCAAACCAGAGACTTGGAGACTAAGAAGCAAATAACAGGTAATACTTACTAACTATTAACAGGGGTAGCATAGTGCACCCCAGCCAGTTGTGTTAATGTCATCTGTTTTTCTGAAGTTTCCTGAAACAAATGACGGACGGGCTCTTTGTTATCTATGAGATGGCTTTCAAGGAACATTATTACTACTGGCTTAGACCCCAGATTCAAGTCAAGTTTGAATTCCTTTTTTTTTTTCTAAAGCGGAAATTTTTCTGAAGCTTTTGGTTAATATTTTTAATTAAAAATTCTATACACCTTTCATCACCTGGACCCCTGTCAATACCAGCTTCCTAGCTTGCCTGTCCCTTGACCTCCTAAAAAGAAAACATAACTAGATATGTTTTTCAGTTCTCCATTTCATATTTCTATTCAAATACTGATTTGGAAAAATAAATATCTCTTTTCTGTGTGTGGATTGGAAAACTAAAATAATAAGAAATAAAGTAATGCTTTTAATAATTCTTGAAGCATGGAGAAAGGAGGCTTAATTTCATTTAAAGGAATAGTGCATATGATAGAAAATAACTCTTTGAAAATGATTCATCAGCTCTCTGCTAAAGCTCCCTGAACACATTACAAAGAATGTAAGAAACCATTACTGAGTATAATCATCAGTAGTATTATCTTGGGGAAACTTTTAAGTATCTTCAGTGTAGTAGGAATTTTTAATTTATTCTCACAAAAACCTTAGGTTTTGAGATATTTGTGGTATTGGGTACTAAATCTCAGTTTTATAGATGAGGAAGTTAAGTCCAAAGAAGTTAACCCTTTTTAATATATAAAAGTTTTTCTTAGTGATAATAGTTGACATTGTTCATACTTATTTAAAAGAGGTGCTCCATAAATATTGTTTAAATTGAACTGAATATCTGTTGCACTTCTGCTATCTTTTATTATACAACAGTTTTTCCTATAAAAATGTTGTCATTATATCTTCTCTACCCATTTATATCTCAAAATATCAGATTTTTCTATCTTGATATATTAATTTTGTAAAACTACATGAAGTTTTGTAATTGTATAAAACTATATGAAGAGTTGCAGCATACTACCCTTCTGCCAGCATGCTGTCATGTCCTATGAGAGATTTCCTTTCATATCCATAACTTATATTAAAGTACCTCAGAAATTAAGAGTAATCTCACTTATTCATTCATTCATTCAGCCAACATTTAGAGAGCAGCCTTCGAGTGTCAGACTAGAGAGGCTGTGAATTTTATTTTCCATCTACTAAAGCATGAACAATTATGCAATGGTTGGCTTTAAAAAAAAAACAAAACCCAAACCTCACGTTTAGAACCTAACGTTTTCTTCATTAAACTACAGTAGTGTACATAAAAGAGATCAGATACATACACAGTTAAAAAGGACTTCATGAAGGAGATATGTTTCATTGTGGAACTTTAAAGAGGTATAGACTTTGGACTAGTGCTTTGAAGGAGAATGAAAGTTATTCCCAGCATGGTGAAAATCACTAGCAGAGCAAAGAAGCTGCTGTTCATTTAGAGGGATCTTCAGTAATAAAGTGATCAAGGTTAGGGTGCATGATAGCCAGAAAACTTAGGAGAATGTGTGGGTGTTTGTAAAGTAAATAATCTGTTGTTTGTGAACTTCCTCTTCTTTTGTGTAGGAAGAAGGAAACTAAGAACAGAGACTATTCTGTGGTATTGATGCCATAGAAATTGTTCGGTCTTCTTTAGATAATCTACAGAGCTGATAAATGGAGTTTGTGCAATTCCCAGAGTTTCTAGTTTAAGCCAAATATCCCTACCAGAAAATGCTTGTTACATATTCATTTAACTGAGTTGATACTTGAATGTTTGATACAAATCCTACTAAATAACGGGCTTCCCTAGTGGCTCAGTTGGTAAAGAATCTGCCTGCAATGCAGGAGACCTGGGTTCGGACCCTGAGTCAGGAAGATACCCTGGAGAAGGGAATGGCAACCCACTCCAGTGTTCTTGCCTGGAGAATTCCATGGACGGAGAAGCCTGGTGAGATACTCTCCATGGGGTCCCAAAGAGTCAGACACAACTGAGCGACTCACACTACTAAATAACTTCCTTTAGCTCTATTAATAGAAGTGCTAAATAAGTGCTTTGTGGGCCTCAAAAATAAATTGTTAATTTAGACATGTTTATATCTTTGTTTAGAAACATAAAGTGAGTAGCCATATATGTGAATCTTTTCTTGTCTATTTTGTAAACATCTTTTTTTTTTTTTAATTGAGTCTGTATTATGTGTTCAGTCAGCTCTGACTGTGATCCCATGGACTGTAGCTCACCAGATTCCTCTGTCCATAGAATTCTCCAGGCAAGAATACTGGAGTGGGTAGCTATTCTGTTTGTCCAGGGAATCATTCCCAAACCAGGGATCAAACCCTAGTCTCCAGCATTACAGGCAGATTCTTTAACATCTATGCCTAGTCATAAGCTTAAACTTTCCATTTTTTACCTCTGTTCTTCCTGACAGCTCCATAAGATATGGTATTATTGACTGTTTACATATGACCAATGTAAGACTCAGGGGGTTACATGAGTTGCCCAACGTTGCACAGCTAGCAAAACAACAAAGCTCAGATATTAGTCCAGTATTAATCTGAGTGTTTCGCTGTATCAAAGTGTCCAAAGTTGCTCCCTTTGGGCAGAAATTGACTCTCTCCTGGAGTTTGCTCAAAATCATCTCCATTGAGTAGGTGATGCCATCCAACCATCTCATCCTCTGTTGCCCCCTTCTCCTCTTGCCTTTAGTCTTTCTCAGCATCAAAGTCTTTTCCAGTGAGTCAGCTCTTCGCTGACTCAGTTACTGGAGCTTCAGATTCAACATCAGTCCTTCCAGTGAATATTCAGGGTTGATTTCCTTTAGGATTGACTGGTTTGATTTCCTGCTGTCCAAGGGACTCTCAAGAGTCTTCTCCAGTCCTACAGGTAGAAAGCATCAATTCTTCAGCACGCAGCCTTTTTTATGGTCCAACTCTCACATCCCTACATGACTACTGGAAGAGCCATAGCTTTGACTATACGGACCTTTGTTGGCAAAGTGATGTCTCTGCTTTTCAATATGCTGTCTAGGTTTGTCACAGCTTTTCTTCCATGGAGCAAGTGTCTTTTAATTTCATGGCTGCAGTCACAGTCTACAGTGATTTTGGAGCCCATGAAAATAAGTCTGTCACTGTTTCCTTTTTTTCCCCATCTATTTGCCATGAATTGATGGGACCAAATGCCATGATCTTAGTTATTTGAATGTTGAGTTTTAAGCCAGCTTTTTCACTCTTTTTCACCTTCATCAAGAAGCCCTTTAATTCCTCTTCACTTTCTACCATTAGGGTGGTGTCATCTGCATATCTGAGGTTATTGATATTTTTCCCAGCAGTCTTGAGTCCAGCTTGTTATTCATCCAGCCTGGCATTTTGCACGATGTACTCTGCATAGAATTTAAATAAGCAGGGTGACCATATACAGCCTTGACGTACTCCTTTCCTAATTTGGAACCAGTCCATTATTCCATGTTCAGTTCTAACTATTGCTTCCTGACCTGCATACAGGTTTCTCAGGAGGCAGGTAAGGTGGTCTGGTATTCCCATCTCTTTCAGAATTTTCCACATTTCGTGGTGATCCACACAGTCAAAGGCTTTGGCATAGTCAATGAAGCAGAAGTAGATGTTTTTCTGGAATTCTCTTGCTTTTTCTGTGATCCAACGGGTGTTGGCAATTTGATCTCTGGTTCCTCTGCCTTTTCTAAATCCAGCTTGAACATCTGGAAATTCTCAATTCACATACTGTTAAAGTATAGCTTAAAGGATTTTGAGCATTACCTTACTAGCATGTGAAATAAGTGCAGTTGTACAGTAGTTTGAACATTCTTTGGCATTGCCTTCTTTAGGATTGGAATGAAAACTGTCCTTTTCTAGTCCTTTGGCCGTTCTGAATTTTCCAAATGTGCTGGCATATTGAGGGCAGCACTTTCACAGTATCATCTTTTAGGATTTGAAATAGCTCATTTGGTATTCCATCACCTCCAGTAGCTTTGTTGGTAGTGATGCTTCCTAAGGCCCACTTGACTTTGCATTCCAGGATGTCTGGCTCTAGGTGAGATGACCATACCATTGTGGTTATCTGGATCATTAACACCTTTTTTGTACCATTTTGTGTATTCTTGCCACCTCTTCTTAATATCTTCTGCTTCAGTTAGGCCCTTAATTTTTCTGTTCTTTATTGTGCCTATCTTTGCATGAAATGTTCCCTTGGTATCTCTAATTTTCTTGAAGAGATCTCTAGTCTTTCCTATTCTATTGTTTTCCTCTATTTCTTTGCATTGTCCACTTAAAAAGGCTTTCTTATCTCTCCTTGCTATTCTTTGGAGCTCTGCATTCAGTGGGGTATATCTTTCCCTTTCTCTCTTGCCCTTCACTTCTCTTCTTTTCTCAGCTTTTTGTAAATCCTCCTCAGACAACCATTTTGCCTTCTTGCATTTCTTTTCCTTGAGACTTATTTTCAAATAAATGACCTTTGTTATAATATGATATTCCTAAGTCTTCCCTGGTGGCTCAGACGGTAAAGCTTCTGCCTACAGTGCGGGAAACCCGGGTTTGATTCCTGGGTCGGGAGGATCCCCTGGAGAAGGAAATGGCAACCCACTCCAGTACTCTTGCCTGGAAAATCCCACAGATGGAGGAACCTGATAGGCTACAGTCCATGGGGTTGCAAAGAGTCGGACACGACTGAGCGACTTAACTTTCAACTTCAAGTTTTACAAAAGTTATGTTAAAGAAGGAATGATCCATGTATGGGAAATTTAAGAAACACATTCCTTCTGATCTGTGATCATTTTGAAATATAAATTTAAAAAGAATCACTTCTCCTCCTGCTGCTCCTTGAAGATTTAATCATAAAGTTTATAAGTTTTACTATTAACATTATACAGAGTTGGTTAACTATATTTCCAGTCCTAAGGGCAATATTAATAAAACTGGGGTTTTTAATATCTACTAGATCCCTCTTTCAGTAACTGTATTTTGTAAATATCAGTTGGCAATAAGTTTCTCAATAATGCAATTATCATTCTCTCACTTAAAATTGCTAATTATTCAAATTATACCCCTTACCAGAATCCTCTTCCTTTCTTTTTGGCTAGAAAGAGAGCTTAGTGACAGAAAATTACAGACAGTTTACCTACAATGAAGAACTAAAATAATAGAAATTTAGGCACTGTGAATAAACTGACTGGAAGTTAAAGCAAATGAAAATCTAAACCCGAAATATAATGCAGTATCAGGGAATACAGAATGGAATCATTGAAAGGGATATCTATTCAGGGTCATCTGAGCCATTAATTTCCCAGTGCCAAAAATGTGAATCATTTTTAAAATGTAAATTCATGGAATCCATCCTGAGACTCAGGCTTAGTAAATTTTTTTAGGAGTATGCCTGAAAAAAATTGCGGGTGTGGTCCAAGTTGCCACTGGGCTTATTTGAAAACTGCCAGTCTCTTCTAATACTCTAGTTTTGAGATAAAGCACCTCTCTGATGTTTTCATAAAAGATGAGCTCATTTTTGTTGGCTCCAGTGATAATGCTGGATCTTACAAGCAGATGTTTCTGTTTTCTTCAAAGTTCTTTCAGAAGTTTATGCTTTCACTAAGCCAAAATCTCCTTCCTCAGAATTTCCACTATTGCTCTGGTTTTGCCTCCTGTAGCCACAGAAAATGATATGTATTTGTTAAATATTGCATTTTTTTTTAGTTACTAGAGAGCCTGCATTCCTATTGTATATTAGACGCTTTTAGTTTGGGGTTGGGCTTCCCTTGTGGCTCAGCTTGTAAAAAATCCACCTGCAATGCGGGAGACCTGGGTTCAATCCCTGGGCTAGGAAGACCCCCTGGAGAAGAGAAAGGCTACCCACTCCAGTATTCTGGCCTGGAGAATTCCATGGACTGTATAGTCCATGGGATCGCAAAGAGTCAGACACGACTGAGCTTTGGGTTAATTTTTCTACTAATAATTTAATTTTTAAAGATTTATAAGAACTTTGTATATTAAAGGTATTTAACCTTTGTCCTGTATTGTCATATACCTTTTCCCAATGGGTAATTGGTCATTTACTGATTTTGTATGTGTGTGCGTGATGATGTGTGTAAGGATGTACAACCCTGAGTCTCTAGTGAACATTTAAGCTCTTTCCTAGCTTTGTATCATACAGAAATTTGGCAAGCATGACATTTCTGTAAAATATCTTCCATTAAAAATTCAAAAATTATACTGAAACTCCCCAAACCATATACTTCTGTAGTAATAATGTAGCATGCCAAACTACAAAGGACATTGACTGTTGGAAGAAAATTCCATTCCCTTTGTTCAAATTAATCCTCTCTGGTTTTTATTGTAAGATGTACTTTTCCTTTGAGTGCTCTGTGTGGTCCTTTTTAAAGAGAGGAAATGCCATTATGCTTCACATTTTTAAGCTTCTGGCAGGCAGAGACTGTTAATTTGTTTGCTTATTTAGAACAGGAAGCTTTTATTTTCCTTTTCTCTCTTTTCTCTTTAGCTTTCTTTTGTAGCTTAGTAACCAAAACTCAACCTCAGACCTGCCTTTCAGTTGTTTTCAACCACCTTAGGAGGTTTCTGGAATTTTATTCTGTCTCTCCCACCCCAGGGCCTGTTAATAATATGAGGTGTGACCAATGAAGTCATTGTGTTGCAAAGCCTGTGGCTGAGTGACACTGCTAACCCCGAATACCAGTTTGATCAGGAAAAGACCTCATCAGCCAGAATTCTAGTCCTCGGGAAACACTAGACCCCGCATTGCTTTGTCTAATGGAAGCTAGGTGTAAGCTGTGGTGGATGTTTGGTGATTTTAAACATTAGCTACTTGTACACAGCTCAAGTAAGCTGTTTAAGCCCCAAAAGACTACATCAGGCCTAGAATGCTCTAATTGAAGGGCCAGATACAAGTATGGTTGATTAACTACTAAGCTTTAATCATACAGGCTAGTATTTCTGTCATTAACATCAGAGGAGGTAATATCACCACATAATTTAGCTAAGACCACCATGTTTGCTTTATTCATAAAGTGGACTGCCCTGTATATCTATGCTTCCTCTGTTCTTCATCCAAAGCAATCAATTTAAGAAGTAAGAATTACTGACTGGGCGGTGGAGCATGAATAGGAAGAAAATTCTCTTTCTGTCCCCTCTCTCTTTCTGCCTTCTTGGATGATAGTGAGTTATAGTAATTTACTGAAGAATGAACGATGGCACAGGAACTTGACACCTGCTGGGAGTCACTGGAATAGCAAACGGTAGGTATATAGTCCCTCCACTGAATCAGAGGTATTTGAGCACCAAATTTGTGAGAAAAACAAATACTAAATGTAAATATATGCAACTTTGTATTCTCTCTCAATACCCAGCTTCGGTCCCTGGATGCTGGGAAGTACAGTATTCTGTTATCTTAATTTCTTCCTGAGTTGGCTGATACGGCCTTTCTTTTTAATTGGGGGTGGAGGAGATTCAAGAGGACAGGAAAGTTAAGTGAGTAAATGTGGTAGCAGTCTTAGACCAATGCTTAGCCCCTGCAAGTTGGCAAGTAGAGTAAATACTCTTATCTCTCCTTCTCTGCCAAACTGTAATATAAGATGAGATAGCACTAGCATCAGAGAAGGAAATGGCAACCCACTCCAGTATTCTTGCCTAGAGAATTCCATAGACAGGGGAGCCTGGTGGGCTGCTGTCCATGGGGTCGCACAGAGTCGGACACGACTGAAGCGACTTAGCAGCAGCAGCAGAGCTAGCATAAATTCTGGGAGGACATAAAGTCTACCATTGGGTAGGAGTTAATAAATATTCATTGGTGATATTGATCAGCCTACTCTTGACAGGCATAGGCAAAGGCTTTCTACAGGCTTTTCCTGCTGTTATTGGAAAGCGAATGTCAGGTGGGAGTTGTAGGTATTGAGGAAGCAGGAAGCAGGCAGAGATATTCTTAGATATGTATCTAAGGGAGAAAAATATGACTCTTAAAATGTTGAACTCTTAATTACAGTAGGATCATTTCAAGCTATCCTGTTGATGAGCCCAAAATTTATTATACTAATGAGGTCAGCTTTGTGGTAGGATCTTTTAAGAGAATAGTAATAAGAATTTTGGGCATTCATTTATGTTCTTGATTAATTTAAATATGTGTAGTTTCACATTGTAAGTTCTCTTTGTTTTATATATATTTTAATTGTTCTTATGGGACAGCTTCCATTGGCATCTAATGATGTCTAAACAGGTTCTTTCCCTTGTGAAAGGACTATCTCCCCCGCCTTGTTTTGTTTTCTTCTTTTTATAACCAGCCATGGATCTAAGGGTGATGGTCTTAACTGACCTTTTCAGCAGTCAGTTTGACCTAGCCCTGCACTGTTTTGATGATACTCTTTACTTTTCTAGGTTTGCTGTGGAATTTGTCCTCTAATGACAAACTTAAGAATCTCATGATAACAGAAGCCTTGCTTATCCTCACTGAGAATATCATCATCCCCTTTTCGGGGTGGCCAGAAGGAGACTACCCCAAAGCAAATGGTTTGCTTGATTTTGATATATTCTACAATGTCACAGGATGCCTAAGGTAATGCCAGTCTACATCTCCCTCAACATTTTCTCTGTTGACTCTAAATACTGCATCCAGATCTGTCTTAAACTCTACCCAATTACCTGGAAATACAGTTAAAAATTATAAAGATCACTCTAAGTACTAGAAGCACAATATAGAAAAAAGTATTGTTTTTCCTGACATGTTTGATTCTAGGAGCTACCCACATTAGCTCAGGAGAGAGAGCATATCATTTCCAATAGGTAAACTGGAAATCCAATCCGAACACCTACAAGTCTGTGCAGACTGGAATTCCCTATCTCACAGGAATTAAGTCAGGCTGCATGCTATTTTTCATTTGACAAAAATATAATTTAATGACATGGTTAAAAAAAATAGTTTTGAACCAAGTGTTTTTAAATAGGCAACAAAACCTAAAGGGATAGATTATCTTGCCACAAGAATAGCTACAAAAGAAGTTAGTTTGATCAGCATTTCTAAATATTGGGATGAAAAAGGTGCTTGAAATGTTTCTCCCCTGACTGTCAGATGCCAGCTAAACCAGGAGGAAATGCATGCAGGAAGAGGAAATGTTAGTCTTAACTCCTCTAGAAGTGTGTGTCTCAGGCTTTCTTACATATATTTGAAAATAATCATTGTCCTTTATGTCTAAAGATTAGAAGAAACCAAATAGATATGCAATCAAAATTAGGCAACCCAGAAGAAGCTGGGATATATTCTGCCTTTTGATCTTTTCTCTAGTTCCACAGTTCACTTTTTGAGGGAATCTGTTTGGATGATAATGGAGGGAATTTATTATGGTAAGATGTTTATCTTATCTCCATAATTAATCACACTTTGTGTGTGCATGCACACACACTCAGTCGTGTTCAATTCTTTGTGGCCCTATGGACTGTAGCCTACCAGGCTCCTCTCATGGGATTTCCCAGGCAAGAGCTGTGGAGTGGGTTGCCATTTTCTCCTCCAGGGGATCTTCCCAACCCAGGAATTGAACCCACATCTCTTGTGTCTCCTGCAGTAGCAGGCAGACTCTTTACCACTAGCACCACCTAGAAAGCCCATAATCACAGAGTAATACATATCAAATACCAGGTTTTTATGAAGAATTATGTTAGCCACTGAGAGTTTTTCAAAGATTAATGAGAAAATTCTTAAGAAACCTTTAATCTAGCAGGGGATGCAGATGAGCAAATAAACTAGAATGCAATGAAATATGTTACAGCAAATTTTTTCTATAGCTCCCATTGCCTTACCATCTGCAGCAGAGTTCTTAGTGTGGCAGATTAGGTTAGGACTCTTTCACTTCATTGTGTACATGGCAGGTACACAATTCAAACTTCCTTTTTTAAATTTTTTTGCTTATTTATTTTAATTAGAATATAATTGTTTTACAATGCTGTGTTAGTTTCTGTAGTATCACAACGTGAATCACCTTCACACCCCTCCAGGTCACCACAGCACCAAGCTGAGCTCCCTGTGCTATATATAGCAGCTTCCCACTAGCTATCTGTTTTACAGATAGTGTAAATATGGTAGTGTATATATGTCAGTGCTTTCTCAATTCGTACCACCCTCTCCTTCCCCTGCTGTGTCCACAAATTCATTCTCTACATCTGTGTCTCTATTCCTGCCCTGCACGTAGATTCATCAGTACCATTTTTCTAGATTCCATATATATACATTAATATGTGATATTTGTTTTTCTGTTTCTGACTTCACTTTGTATGACAGACTCTAGGTTCATCCACATCCCTGCAAATGATCCAGTTTCATTCCTTTTTGTGGCTGAGTAATATTCCACTGTATATATGTACCACATCTTTTTATCCATTCATCTGTCAGGGGACATTTAGATTGCTTCCGTGTCCTGACTATTGTAAATAGTCCTGCAGTGAACATTAGGGTACATGTGTTTTTTTCAATTATGGTTTTCTGAGGGTATATGCCTAGTAGTGGGATTGCAAGGTCATATGATATTTTTTGTTTTTTAAGCAACCCCCATACTGTTCCCTATAATGGCTGTATCAATTTACATTCCCACCAACAGTACACAAGGGTTCCCTTTTCTCCACAACCTCTCCAGCACTTATTGTTTGCTGATTTTTTGATGATAGCCATTCTGACCAATGTGAGGTGATACTTCATTGTAGTTTTGATTTGCATTTCTCAAATAATGAGCAGTGTTGAGCATCTTTCCATGTGTTTGCTGGCCATCTGTATGTCTTCTTTGGAGAAATGTCTGTTTAAGTCTTCCGCCCACTTTTTGATTTGTTTGTTTGTTTTTTGATTTTGAGCTGCTTGAGGAGATTTTGTATTTTGGAGATTAATGCTTTGTCGGTTGCTTTGTTTGCAGATATTTTCTCCTAGTCTGAGGGTTATCTTTTCATCTTGTTTATGACTGCCTTTGCTTTGCTAAAGCTTTTGAGTTTAATTAGGTCCCACTTGTTTATTTTTATTACTGTAGGAGGTGGATCAGAAAGGATCTTGCTCAATTTATGTCAAAGAGTATTCTGTCTGTTTTCCTCTAGGAGTTTTATAGTGCTGGCCTTTCATTTAGGTCTTTAATCCATTTTGAGTTTATTTTTGTGTATGGTATTAGGAAGTGTTGTAACTTCATTCTTTACATGTAGCTGTCCGGTTTTCCCAGCACCACTTATTGAAGATGCTGTCTTCTATCCATTGTATGTTCTTGCCTCCTTTGTTAAAGATAAGGTGACCATAGATGTGTGGGTTTATCTCTGGGCTTTATCCTATTCCACTGATCTGTATTTCTGCTTTTTTGCCAGCATCATGCTATCTTGATTACTGTAGCCTTGTAGAATATTCTGAAGTCAGGGAGTGTGATTCCTCCAGCTCCATTTTTCTTTCTCAAGATTACTTTGGCTATTCAGGGTCTTTAGTGTTTCCATACAAATTGTAAAAAAAAAAAAAAGTTTTCTAGTTCTGTGAAAAATGCCATTGGTAATTTTATAGGGATTACATTGAATCCGTAGATATAGTCATTTCACAATATTGATTCTTCAAATCCAAGAACATGATATATCTCTCCATCTGTTTATATCATCTTTGATTTCTTTCATAAGTATCTTAAAGTTTTCTCTGTACAGGTCTTTTGTCTCCTTAGGTTGGTTTTATTCCTAGGTATCTTATTCTTTTTGTTGCACTGGTGAACAGGATTGTTTCCTTAGTTTCTCCTGATTTTTTGTTGTTAATTTATAGAAATGCAAGGGATTTCTGTGTAATAATTTTGTATCCTGTGACTTTACTAAATTCATTGATTAGCTGTAGTAGTTTTCTGATGGCATCTTTAGGATTTTCTATGTGTAGTATCATGTCATCTGCAAAAGTGACCGTTTTACTTCTTTTCCAGTCTGGATTCCTTATATTTCTTTTTCTTCTCTGATTGCCATGGCTGGGACTTCCAAACTTCCTTAAACCAAGTGACTCATGTGGCTGAGATGTTGACAGTCACTTGTGGAAGTGAAAGAAGTGCACCCGGAACCATGGCCTCAAGGACTGGGACAGAAATTCAGCATCCCTAGGACTCAGTCTCCTGTTGACAGGCATACCTCAGATATATTGTAAATTCAGTTCCACACCACTGCAATAAAGTGACTATTGCAATGAAGCAAGTCACACAAATTTTTTTGTCTCCCAAGTGCATACATAAGTATGTTTATATTACACTACAGTCTGTTAAATATGCAATGGCATTATGTCTTTAAAAAAAATACTTTACTACTGGGACGTTCCTGGCATTCCAGTGGTTAAGACTCATGCTCCCAATGCAGAGGGCCCAGGTTCAATCCCTGGTTGGGGAACTAAGATCCCACATGCTGCACATGGCATAAAATAAATAAATAAAGGTATTAAATAAATAAAGATTAAAAGAAATACTTAATTACTAAAAAATGCTAACCATCATCTAACAACAGAGTTGCCACAAACCTTCAATTTGTTAAAAAATAATTGCAATATCTATAAAACTCAATAAAGCAAAGCACAATAAAACAAGATATGTCTGTACATCCCATCTCTGTTTACTCTTCTTTGAAGACTACTGGACTCATTCTCTAAAAATCAAACAATCCTTCTCCACATAGCAGATGCCTAAATCACAGGCCACCCAGCAGAAAAAGTACACTTCTTTCTTCAAATGTCAGTCTCAGGGAAGGTTTAACCCTGGCCCTGCTTCTGAAAAGTGCATATCATTTGAGCCACTGTCCCCTGCATTGGCCAGACCTGGATCAGATACTTGCTTCATGGCAACAATGGCAACAAAGTTTGTTAAAGTAGCAAGAAGAAGGGGAACACTGGCTGGGGAAATAAAGCAAAAATAGAAGACACCTTCCTTAGTTACAGCATATGCAACCTTTCTGGGTCTGTCTACAGCTTCTTTACAGTCTTACTTCACATTTTTCCACAAACATACATCAAAGTACAAGCAAGATACAAAATACTTGCTTTCCTTAGATATTATAGGTAATTTCATATAATCAAGGCTTTATTCAATTTTATTTCCTGGGAAACATTTTCCATTATCTTTCCATTAAATCTTTCCTAATCATCTGACACCAAAGATAAAGTTCATCTTTTCTATGAAACATTTTTCTGCCTCCTCAAACACCATTACTTGTGTTTAAGAATTCAAATGGGAATTTTTACAGGTAAATCACCTGTGTACAGATTTTGCATCCATTACTGTTTTTATGGGAAGTTATTTACATACCTTTTTCATTAGATTGTGAACTCTTAAGAGCTAAGCCTATGCGTTGTTTTAATCTCTAATTCCTAGCACCTAGCAAGGTTTCTGACACATAGTAAGCAAGTATTTGAGTGAAATGGGTAAATGAATGAATGAGCAAATTAAAATCTATCATAAATTAGGTGGATAATCAAGCAAGGTATCAAATTTGTAATGGAAAGTAATGAAACAGAAGTTAGAAACATTAGCTAAGGCCAGACTATGGGGGCATTATAAAACATGCTAATGAGTTAATTTTTTTTCTTCTGTAAGCAAAATTCATAGTATGGGGAGAATAGAAATATAAGTTCTGTGTAAAGTAGAAAAATTATAATATTAAAATGAAAGGTGTGTTGGGAAGGTAGAAATCTAAAGACAAAGATGTTGGTTACAAATCTTTTCCTGTAGTCTTCTTTTATGAACAAAGAATAACAGACTTGCATGGTTTGAGTGAAGCACACTTTTCAGATATATTGTATCCTAAATCCACTCCCATCATAATGATACCATTTTAAACTGTTTGCAAAGACAATCCAAACCACTGGTTTGAACTACTTTCAGAAGCAGAATATTGCACAAAGACTGGGAAATTGAGCATCATGGTATTTGCTTACTAAAATAATCTATTCTTATTTTATCTGTATATCTAGTTTATAATAATAATAGCTAACATTTATTGTATATTATGTTGTAAAAACTGTTCAAATGCTTTATGAGAATTTCCTCAATTTATTCTCAGAGTGACCCTTGTAAAGCAGGCCTTCCCATTTTATGGATAAGGAAACTGGAGCTGAGAGAGGTTAAATGATTTTCACAACATCATACAGCCAGTAGGAGACAAAGCTGGAATTCTAATCCAGGAAGCCTGTCTCCAAAACCGAGCTCTTCATCTTGTCCTGGTTATGTTGATATTAGTCAATGTATACAAACTGTATACCTGTTTATAAACTGCTCTGCTGTGGATTAAGCCTCTGCCCTTCTCTTTACAGTCTCATAACCTCACAGAGTCAGGTGTGCCAGTGTACAGTCATGTTCTGTCTTACTATGGGCATTATATCTCTGTTTCAGTAATTGTCTTTTTTAAAGAGTTCTATGCAAGTGGAACCTCTGCACTGAATTTCCTATTAACAGAGAAGACAGAAAGCATATGAAGTTGGAGGTCTTTCCAAGAGAGGAATTGGCTTTGTAGACTACTTCAGGTAGATGTCACAATGGGTATAAACGTCAGTAAGGAGGTGTAAATTAGAACCTAAGAAAAGACCTATAGGGAACCTTCAGTCAAATAGACTCAGTTTCCATGAGAGTAGAGCTGTCTTCTGAATAGTTGCTTACTTATTTTTTCTTTTTAATTTTTAAATTTGTATTGGAGTATAGTTGCTTTACAATACTGTGTTATTTTCTGCTATACAGCAAAGTGAATCAACTATATGTGTGTGTGTATATATATGTATATATACACCCACTCTTTTTGTATTTCCTTCCCATTTAGGTCATCACAGGGCACTGAATAGAGCTCCCTGTGCTATACAGTGCATTCTCATTAGTTATCTGTATTATACATAGTAGTGTAAATATGTCAAGCCCAATCTCCCAGTTCATCCCACCCCCTCTCCCCTCATTTGGTGTCCATACATTTGTTCTCTACATCTGTGTATATATTTCTGCTTTGCAGATAGGTTCGTCTGTACCATTTTTCCAGATTCCACATATATGTGTTAATATACAATATTTGTTTTTCTCTTTCTGACTTCATTCTGTGACAGTCTCTGGGTCTATCCATGTCTCTGCAAATTGCACCATTTCATTCCTTTTTATGGCTGAGTAGTATTCCATTGTATATATGTGCCACATTTTCTTTATCCATTCTTCTGTTGGTGGACATTTAAGTTGCTTCCGTGTCCTAGCTATTGTAAATAGTGCTGCAAAAAAAACATTGCAGTACATATATCTTTAGGAATTATGGTTTCTCTGACTCCAAGTTACTCTAAAAAGATTTTGACTGGTGTTGACTAGCTCTGATAAAAGTGAATCTTAACTACATAAAAAGGTCATAAATGTTAACAAATATAATTTCTACAAGTTTATTGGAGGTATTGTCTCCCCTGCTGAGTGTGGAACCAACAATAAATTGGCATCCTGAGTGTATCTCTGACATTGTGGTTGACTTAGGTTAGTGTGGCTAAATTCCTTCAATCTACTTTGGAGTAAAACTTCTGCATACCAGTGACTTTGTCTCTTGATTAACTTGATGATGAGATCAGTTCTCAGAGGGACTACCCCAGGTCTTTATGTAGCAGTGGTGCAGGGTGAATATGCTCTCCAGGTAAAATCTTTGCTTCATTAATGAACTTGTGACAGTGACTCCAGTTCTGCCCACCTGGAGCTGTTACCAGCTCCAATGCCATATTGTGAGATGGCATTCAAATAGGAAAACACACATAGGTTATCCTTCGAAAACTGTCTGGTACACCATGTGCACGCATGCTAATTCGCTTCAGTCATGGGTGACTCTTTGCGACCCTATGGACTGTGGCAATTTTTTCTTAAACAATATGCTAGCATAATGAATAGTAAAGTTAGTAGAAGAAAAATAAATTGATACATTCCAATTTGTGGTAGAGCTGTTGGAAGCAGTTAGCATCTGTTCATACCTCCACCTGCAGTGGCATCATGTTGCTACCTTGAAATCAGCCACGGTAGGAATATTTACACCACAGAAATTGGCAAATGCTACAAATCAGAACTCTCCCCACTCCCCTTCCCCTGCCTCCAGGGGTCAGACAGGCACTTAAGTGGACAGGTGTGAGACTATGGGCTGCTGTCTGACTAGAAAATGGGGGAAAAAATGCTTACCCCAAAGAGAAGTAATATTCAAAGTTCTGGAAAACACTTTAGGCTAAACACAGACTCTTCTGAGGCAGCCTCTGTTAGCAGTTTCATTCAGTTGAAGAAATTAAGTGCCAGTGACTCTTCCACAATAATAGAAGCAGTTATCAGAAATTTGAGAAAAGCAACTAATCCATGCTTCTTGGGATTTTACCACTTGGTCTGTCTTTCCTCTTGCTCTTATCCAACCCTGTCCAGTTCTCGAGTGCCTGCTGTATCCAAAGCACTGTTTAAATTTCTGAAATTTCAAAGGGGAATGGGACCTATTTTTGCCCTGGAGGAACTCCAGGTTTAGTGGGGGAAAGGCACCAGAAGAGATAATCACAATCCATTTGATAAGAAGAGTAGAAGCCGTCTGAAAAGACTGTCATGGAGGCACTGAGTTGCTTAACTGATGTTTCCTGGGAGTTGGGGAAAATGTTGACTAGAGAATCACATGTGGTAAAGGATGAGTAGCTGTATGAATGAATGCTTCCTCAATCATAGCTCATCATTCCGTCACTAGTTCATCTCTGTCCTTTTTCAGTATAGTCATATAAAAATATGAATTCACAAAAGTCTGAAAAGTTGCCTTCCTGAAGTCCTGTTATTTGTTAACCATTTGCTTAATTTTATCTCCACATCTGATTACCAGTTGTTTCCAAGACTCACAGACTTAGAGAACCAGTATGTGGTTGGGGAGAGGGAATAGATTGGAAGTTTGGGACTGACATATACACACTGCTACATTTAAGATAGATAACCAACAGCACAAGGAATTCTGATCAATATTCTGTAATAAGCTAAATGGAAAAAGAATTTGTAAAAGAGTAGATACATGTGTATATTATAACTGAATCACTTTGCTGTAAACCTAGTACTAATACAACATTGTTAATCAGTTATGCTCCATTATAAGGTAAAACAACACACACACACACAACTATTGCTGCATTGTACAGGCTACCTCAGAATTTGCCATTTTGTTTAGGATAATAGGACAAAATGACAAAACATTACTATGAAATATTATGAAACATATTCCTTTTTCCTAATTGTATTTTATGCTTCATGAAGAAGAAAAACAATTGGTAATACATTTCTCCTGCAAATGACTTAAACTTAACTCTTTCCTACATGTGTCATGGTTTAGTAAATGTGTTTTAAGGAATGTATAATATAGTTTTTTGTATCAAAATTTATAACTGTCTTAAAAGAAAATTCCATTTTCACTTATCAGTGAAGATCTAGCTCGAGTAGGGAGTAATCAGAGGAAGCAAACTGTACTTCTAGAAAGAAAAGCAATAATTGTTAGCCTTAATCCTGATGAGCCTCTTGATTAAGGACAAGTTTTTTGGTAATATCAATACCAACTACTTTTTGGAAAAAGAATATCTCCATGTAAATTTTTAATGTATTCAATTATATCTGTCTACTCCTACACAATAAAACATGTAATTGTATTTTTGAATTTCATTTTTTATACATACGTGGATATCAAACTCCAGAACTTTGCTGAATCTGTGTTTCCTTAACTGAGCTTTTCTTTCTGTTTACCTTTGCTTAGTTATCCCTTATTCTAAATATTCCTGACAAAAAGATTTATCTGGTCTGTCTCTGTGCATAATCCTATTTAGTTACTCAAATAGTTAAGAATTAGATAACTAAATGAGAGTCTAATTTCTCTTATTATCAAATAACTATTTTCCTTTTTTGTAAGACATATCTTTAGTAAAGTTGATGTTCCTTGTCCTGGAAGGAACAAGACATGTAGGTTGTACAGCTTTGTTCTGTTCCCAGTGTTGCTTCTGTTTGCAGAATGAGCAGCTGACTTTGGCTGATATTTGCGGATACCTGCAGGATCTGATGTTGACTTCAGAGTAACAGACAAACCCTTCTTTTGGCGTAGAGTTTTTGTTCCTCTGCCAGTTCAAGTGAGACTCCCCTTTTGTTTTGTGCAACCACAAGCTGCCTCTGCTGCTTTCTCTAGGTTAATCACAGACAAGGCCCAACTGTTTGATATGTATCAGCTGAGAGCTAAACAAAAGCCCAGACCTAAATCTCAAATAACAAGAGGAAGAAGGATGTCTTCTTATCAGCCAGTGTCTTATCAAGTGCCTATTGGGTCTTAGAATGGACTCAGACCAAGCTCTTAAATTGACTGGTACCACTTGGGATACAATTTATAACATGTGTCATTAGGAAGCCTATAATTGTTGGTGAAAATGAAAATATAGCCACAGTTTTTTAAAAACCATTGTGGTGATCACTAAGTATGCTGATTAGACCTTGAAGACAGGTATATTAACACACATGTAAATTTATGTGTTAGTAGAAAACCACCTATTATCAGAAGAAGTAGTCCCTCGTGTTTTTTTTTTTTTTTTAATCTCTGCATTTTAGAATTACCTGTCTGTGAAATGTTTTGAAAAGATTCACTCCTATCCTATTATTGCCTGCCATTCGCACGCCATGGTGACAAACTATGGCCTTTAATTCCAGTTGTCCATACACAACATTTGGACATTCTGTGTTGTAACAAACTTTCTTTCAATGCTGATGGACTGTATTTGATAGCTTGCCTGCACATAGCTCCACACAGATAACTTTTTATGGAAGGGCCATTAAAAATCCCATTAGAAGTGGGTAATTCTGATTTTAAAAAATAGTCATAGGTCAGGCATCTGAATGAAATTCAGCACACCCTAATTTCAGGAATCTTGTGAAAGCATAATATTTGCAAAGTATACAATAATGTCTAGCACAGGCACTAAATTGCAGTTATTCTTATCCTTTGACACTATTCACACTTTGGTTTGCCATATGAATTTAAAGTTTATTGTCATTAAATTTAACTGTCATTAATCTTAACAAAGACAGTTCTTTATCTTAATTCCAGCAAGGTCCTGGGTGTTTGTTTTCTGTTTGTTTTTTTTCCTCCTTTTGATTGTGACACTGAGGAATGTGTGAGATAAATGGTCCTGGAGAGAGTCAGGAATCACTGATTTGCTTTCAGATAAGTCACCTGAAGCCTCCTATGTGAAGTTTTGTTCAGAGACATACAGAGATTCAGATTCTATGTTTTTCTCACCCCTTACAGGTCACATTACCAAAAAAATTCTTCTTAATATCAAACATAAGCTATAGTTTGCGCTGGTATCCTCCTACTCCTGCCCAGTGGAAGTGAAGAGCTCTGAAACAGCCCTGCCTTTATATTTAGAGTAGTTCACATCCTTCTCTACCCACCTCCTCCTGAGGCCCCAGCCCCTAGCCCCAAGGACCTGGTATTTAAATTTTAATATACAACAGGGTGCAGTTCTAATTTCCAGAACGGTGCTCACATATTTACTCAGACTTCTGCTAAATTTTACCAAGGGGAAATAAATTCATCATTTAATCAAATTCAAACCATAGACACCAAATTAAACATTTCCAATATATTTATTGGGTTTCCCTGGTGGCTCAGAGGGTAAAGCGTCTGCCTGCAATGTGGGAGACCCGGGTTTGATCACTGGATCAGGAAGATCCCCTGGAGAAGGAAATGACAACCCAGTATATTCATTGGTAACTCTGATAATGAACTTTTATCAAGTAACTACTTGGTTTTTATGCTGTTTTTTACTTTTCAACAAGATAGTTGTTTTAATATATTTCGTGAACAGTTTTGAGGTAGTTTTCCATATTAAACCTCTATTGGGCTACATCTAGGAAATAGTGATATATGTTTCTCAGGACTCAGGAGACACGGTGTGAAAGGATTGATTCTTCCTAAGATTAGCCATGTTAATTCTCTCATTCCCACAAATTTATGTATTAGCTGTTGAAAAAATACTGTAAGATGAATTTCTTAATAATTTCCTAATAATTACTGATTATTTTCAGAGAGATACAATAGCAAATTCCTTTCTAACTAGTGACCTCTATTCATGGATGTATTGCTGTAAAATAATCCACCCTTATCATTTATATTTCTGAGTATCTGAGTAAGGTAGGAACTATTTTTGATATGCGAGAACAAATATTGAGGTAGTAGTGTTCCATGCACTTTCTGTCAGCAAAGGTATCAGCTGTCAGGAACCCCTGATAAGTCCCTTTTCAAGCCAGTAGAGTCTGGATAATACCAAACTACAAGACAACAGTTAGTGTGTGAGCTGGAAGTACTGCCAAATTGAATTACCATTCTCACCCAAAATAAACAGCCTGAAGTTAAACAAAGCTGAGTCATGGGGCTTCGCTAGGAAGAAAGATCTTTTGATTTGTCAAAGCCATTTTAAACTACTGCCATTCTCCAAGCCAGATGTTGAAAAGGTCGAAGGGAAGCTTTAAAATATGATAACACTGTCTCAGAGTTGGGGGACATATGGTACATGCTAAACAAATGGCAGACTGCATGAATGTTAGATAAGGTTTGCCCTACTCTGGTGCAGTCCTCGGCACAGAATAAAGAACAGCTCTCCTATGCTGACTTCACCACTAACTTAATCTCACCAGTAAAGTAACTTCAGCTCTTTGGTCCTCAGTTTCTCCATGTGCAATATAAGGAGACTGTGAAAGATGCTTTTTCAGTTTTGTCAAGCTTCTTAAGATCCCATGACCTTAAAGGGCTCAGAGAATAGACAGAGGATCTTGGTTCAAATAATCATTTCTTGAGAAAAAAATTATAGGAAAAAATGGTTTTATTTACAGTCTATGAGCCAATTCATAATCTTTTTTTTAATGGACAAAGTGTCAAAAATCTTTCAAGTACAGTGTAAATAAGGAAGTGAATAATTACATTAGAAACATCAAATGAGAACCAAAGTCACAAAGTGGATTTTGTTAAAATAAAAAACTCATTGTATCAATTCAGCAACCATTAAATTATTAGTACATGCTTAGTTTTAGGGTACTTGTCTTATCTCCTCGACTGTTAGGTTGGATTCTGAAACTGCATTTTCATGGGTTAAAGACAGCCGAATATTATAGATGTGATCTCCCTGGGAGCAGGTGCAGTGCTGGATGCTCCTTCCTTGTTCCCTGCAGTTCTTTATACAATGCCAGGCACTTTTGTTCTTTGACAATATGTATTGAAAACAGTATTTGGGGACAGAAAGGCTTTTTTAAATCACTTAGTGCAGTATATTAAAGATGAAGAAAATATGACCCCCAAAGTTCTCAGAATTGTAGTTCTTTCAATGTTCGGTATCACACTGAGACATTATACACAAAAAGAATATGCTTTGTAATGTTCTGCCTACAGTGAAAGGAGCTGGTCTGATAAATTTTATAGGACTAGTTAGCCAATGAAGTTAGCAAAAGAGGATAAGGGTGATTCTCAAAATTCTAAAAACCTGAAGTCGTTCTTTTGTGATTCTTCTTTATAGAGCTGTTAACATTTTTGGAAAAAAATATTTTTAAATAGTTAATGCTGACAAGAAAAATTAATGCAAAGGAACATAGTAATACCAGCATAAAAACATTATCTGAATCTGAAATATGATCCCTAAATATATTACTTTGCTGTCTTTGATAACCTTCAGTGTCTATAAGGAAGCACCTTACACTTGTAAATTTAGTTACTGTTTACAGAAAGGTGTCATGGCTTAGCCAAATTAGAAATAGACTAAGTGCAAAGATGTTTATAGGTCAGGCTTGTAACTTAGGTCTTATACACTGTGAAACTGCATTTTTTGTGATATCTGTCATTTTAATTATAGAATCATCACATTTTAGAGCATTTGGTTTAATATTTGTCAGTAATAGTTTATGCTAAAGCCTGGAAAACCTCTAAATTGTATAGTATAGCCTAACACTCTGTATTTACAAATGAGGAAACTAAGGCCCAGAGATTTTTAAGAAATTTTAATTTAATTAGAATTAAGGCACGGAATAAGTTGAGGCTTGGACGTGTAGTGTATTGCTACAGCTAATATGCCATTTATTCTACTTTTAACTGTAAGATGTTTTCCTCATACTCTTTCAAAAATAGGGTGAAGATTAAGTAAATAATGCTCTGACCTTGGTGCTTGGAATGAAGTAGACAGAAGGCTTATATTATACAATGATGTGTTATGAATATATTTATAAGTTGTGTCCAGATTTGATGACTATAGGCAATTGATGATTTATTGAGTCTAGGACAAGTCTGTCATACTTTGACAAATTTTCCAGTTTTCCAAACCCTTGGAAGAAACTTTGAAACAAAAGTAAAGCTTTGAAACAAAAGCCTATTAGATACACAGCCTAAGTGTATCTTAGCCTTAGCCTAAATCTTATGACTGATTGTTTGTTTTTCCTAATAGAAACATGAGTTCAGCTGGCCCTGAAGGGAGAAAAGTGATGAGGAGGTGTGATGGACTGATTGACTCACTGGTCCATTATGTCAGAGGCACCATTGCGGATTACCAGCCAGATGACAAGGTGATTTAACAGTTAGATATCTCTCATATTAAATTACTTATTTTGTCTTACTAAGGCTTTAGAGTATTCTTGAAGTAGCTGCTTGGGTTTGGCTTTATTCATTAACTTATTTGTTGCGCTTAAGATTTCCCATACATGCTCATAAATTTTAAAATCTATGTAGTCCGGTTTTTCTTTCTACTTTCCAGACCCAAATTTCAAACTGTTTAACACCTCTGGATATTTGAAAGGAGCTTAGATGCTACATTTTCAGCAATGAAATTCATTTCTTCCTCCATCCCCAATCTTGCTTCTCTGTATAATCCTTCTTAATAGTTATTACCATCTACCAAATGAAAATAGAAATCTAAGTAATCTAGGACTTCCTCTCTTCCATCACATCCCACACATCCACTGGACAAAAATCATTTGCATTCTACTTCTGAAATACTCTTTAGTTTAACCACTCCTCTTTAATGCTACTACTGCTATCCTAATTTGTGTATCTTTCATACTGATTATTATAGTCAACTCCTGATTGGTCCCTATAAGCAATATCTCCCTCTGTTTTCCAACTCCACATGGCTGGTAAGCAATGTACCTAAAATATAAAATCATTCTGAACACTATGTAAAAACTAATGTTTTAAAAAATTCAGCCTCTACTTCTTAGCATTGTGCTCACGACCATTTATGATTTAACCCTAGCCTTTCTAGCCATACTTATGTCACTCCCCTAGGTACCCCATAGTCCAGGCACACCCTGTTGCATCCAGTTAACCTTGTAAGATCTAAAGCCTCAGAAGTTCTGTGATATACCTGTGAAGTTGCCTATATATACATATATATAATCAATATTCATGCCCTATTTCTCAGGCCACAGAGAACTGTGTGTGCATTCTTCATAATCTCTCCTACCAGCTGGAGGCAGAGCTCCCAGAGAAATATTCCCAGAGTATTTATATTCAAAACCGGAATATCCAGGCTGACAACAACAAAAGTATTGGGTGTTTTGGCAGTCGAAGCAGAAAAGTAAAAGAGGTATATTGGGAAGTCTTTGAAAGAAAAAGTGTGCATGTGTATTTCTAAGTACTTAGTATATGTCAGGCTCTATTTTAAGTTCCTTTAATCTTTGTATCAATCCTATGAGGTGTGTATTATTAATATCTTCCTTCACTGATGAGGAAACAGAGATACAAAAATGTTAATTGATTTTCCCAAAATAATTCAGCGAATTAGTGGAGGAGATAGAATTCCATCCCAGGCAATCTGGCCCCAGATTTACATTGTTAGCCATCAAACCATACTACTCTGTGCTCCGCAGTTTAGGAAGTAAACTTAATACCATGTGGCCAGTGGTATAGCATTGTCTTAACATTAAAAGAAGCCCAGACATTCAGCTTTAAATGTTCTAGAAAACAAACAAGACATCCTAGAAGCAAACCGCATAGGAAGGACACCTTCCAGACTGGCATTTTATGAAAATTGAAGGAATGTGATCTCTCCTACTCTTCAGAGTACCACAGTGTTGATGAACTTGGAGAATACTTGGTAAATTTAGAATCCTGATGCTATCCTGGACAACTTCACAAGACTCTGTGAGAAGAGGCCTGTTTTTCTTACCTTCAGAGCAGTTGTGACTAATTTAGCTTTTAGCTTATCAGCAGCCTGAAAAATATTCCAGAACAGTCTTTGCTTAATTTTCTGTATTCTCATTGTGAGGGAGAAATAATCATCATGGGCTAAAAGTTAAGTGATTGTAAATCATACATATTTGCTTTTATAATGTTTAAGGTCTTTTTCTTAGTCTCTTTAGACAAGACAATACTTCTGGTCTCTTGGTTTGGGTATGGAATTGTAGAAATCACTTGAAGTCTTTAATTTTGGATTCCATTGTGTGTGTGGTTAGCAATACCAGGACATGCCAATGCCAGAGGAAAAGAGCAACCCCAAGGGCGTGGAGTGGCTCTGGCACTCCATTGTGATACGAATGTATTTATCCTTGATCGCCAAGAGTGTCCGAAACTATACTCAAGAAGCATCTTTGGGAGCTCTCCAGAATCTCACAGCAGGAAGTGGACCAGTGAGTATCGTGCTACTTTTAAAAATAATGACATTATAGATACACATACATTAAGTTCAGAAATGATAGTGAAGTAAAACCATCAGTTTTCTCACTTTAGTCAAGAAAGTTTTCAGGAATTGCCAGAGAGAGAGTTTGACTTTCCAGGACTTTCAGCCTCAGCTTCTGCAGAGCCAAGTCAAGCTGTACGTGAAAGACTCAGTATTTATCAGTGTTAGTCAGAGCTCTTTCAGTTAGAAGTCTCAAAACCCTACCTAAACTGGCTTAGGCAAAAGAAAGGAATTTCTTGACCCATATCACTGAAAAGTCCAGGGTGGGTTTTCCTTCTATAGTGGTGGGAAGTAGGTGCCCCAGGGATTGTAATTGTGATTCTCTATCTCTGGCCTCTGTTTTCTGTCCTCTGTTGGTTTCTTTCTCAAAGGCTGTCCTCATATTACAGCAAAGATAGCCACCGGTGATTTCAGGCTTACCTTTCATCCAGCCCAGTGTCTCCACAAGAAAAGAAACTGCTACTATTTTCCCAATAGCTCTAAGAACTTAGCCATTTGCAAACCAGTTTCTGTGGTTAGGAGTCTGTGATGTTCTAACTGGTCAAGTCTGAGTTGTGTGCTCACATGTGAATTTCTGGGGCATGTGGTTGAGTGAGCAAGGGTCACTGCCACTTGTACCATATAGAGTGACTCTCTAATGGAAAGTCAGTGTTGTTACCAAAAAGAAGAATGACTGCCAGAAGACAGAAACAACATATGTCCACTGCAGTTGGAAAGGACGTCTGTGCTTTTGTGTCCCTGAAAGTCAACTACAAAATGAAGAGCTACGTCTCTTTTCAGATGTACTTACTTTATACTAGCAAAATCAAAACATTAAAAAGAGTAAAAACTTACAAGGTCCTGTGATAAACCATAATGGAAAAGAATATGAAAAGGAATGTGTATATATATATGTATACCTGAATCACTTTGCTGTATAGCAGAAATTAACACAGCACTGTAAATCAACTATATTCCAATAAAATTATTTATTTTTTATTCTTTGGCCACCCCACATGGCATGTGGGATCTTAGTTCCCCAACCAGAGATCAAACCTGCACCCTCTGCATTAGAAGTGCAGAGTCTTAATCACTGGACCACCAGGGAAGTCTTAAAAAATTATTTTAAAAAAGAGTAAACACTTGTTCCTTCTCCCATGTATTTTGCAACATAGTAAGGGATTTTATAAATATTTAATTATTTGAACTAAGCTTGTGTTCTTTGCCTTGATCATAAAATGATTAGAGTAAACTCTCTTCCAATAGTTCATTATAAGGCCAGCCTAATTATCCATCATCAGAGAGGAAAGCACTCTTGTAGATAACAAAAATATTATTTGTTCTTTACTTGAGAAGCCATGTTCATTCTTTTATGTGTTTATACAAAAGCTTGTTCAGCTTCGAATAAAATTGTGAAATACTGAAGCCAGTATTTCTCTAATTTTAGCACTGTGGTTAAGAATACAACCAAACTTGAATCTCTTTGAAATTCTTTAAAACATACTTGTGCACAAGGAGAAGGAAATGGGGAGTGACCAGGGAGCCCTGACAGACAGAGAGACATAGTTTATCATCTTATCCTCCCACTTCCCCATGCTTAGTTTCCCAAAACCACTTCTTTCATTTTCCCAAACTACAGAGGCTCTCTTATTAACTAACAACTAGTCAACTTAATAGAAAAGATCAGAAATTAAATTGCTGTGTATTTATGATTTAAGCTCACTGTGCTCTGAGGATGGTTCAATATGAGCTAACCCTTTAATTTGGATTTTAGCCTCTTCCATTCCAAAATCTATGTTGGAATCAAAACCATTCAGAGGTGTTTCCATATTCCTATCAAAACAAGAATATTTGCCACCTAATATACAGGAATATGCCACTTAAATTCTGAATGTGTAGTTTGTTACCTAGATTCTAATTCCTCTATTAATTTATTAAACAGTATTTGAGCAATAAAAGGCACTAGCCTAGTGCTAAGTATGTAGTGATGAATAAGACAAAATCTCTCTGTTTGGTAATAATCTAGTTGGGATAAAAAAATAAATAAATAAACAGAAATCTAAGATACCAGGAGAGTTCCAAGTCCAAAAGGAATCCAGGAAATGGAGGTATCTTCACAACTGTTCTAATTATATGAAGGCATTTAAAATCATACCTAACCTTAGACCAGTCCAGTCCTCTGAAAGAAGACCTGTACTAAACTGGTATTAATCCGTATCCAAAGCTGTTGGAGTTGAACTTAAATAGAGATTTATAGGAGAAAATTATTAGCAGCATGGGACAATGATAAGAGGACTCTTTATTCTTTTAAGTTGTGAGATGCTTTTTATTAAAGTTTTGACTTATATGTATTTCTTTTCTAATTATTGCATTCCCTGATTTTCTGTGTTTAGATATATGATAAAAGAATACTTGGCTTTGTAATTTATAAAAGGAATCACTGAATAGAAAAACATTAAAAGCTGGCCATTAAACATAGTTCTAGAAAATACTCCATCCATCTACCTGTGTTCATAACAGAGACATCACTGAAAATTGATGGCCATGTGTCTTAGATGGCAAAGAACCTGAACTGGACTGAATAGCTTCTGAAAGATAGAGTATGGAATTTTTATATAAAATATGACAGTAATTTCTTGTCAGTAAGAATACCTTAATGTAAACTTTATTAGTTCAAGTATAATGGCCATTATTTTTAAATAACACAAATAATATAAGGAAAGGGGATGGGATGATAAAATTTGCCCATTTAGCAAATTCTCTAAATATAGTGTGAAGTATAAAGTACAATATAAATAACTCCTGGGGGTATAGTGTACAGCATGGTGACTAGAGTTAACAGTACTGTATTGGTTAAAAGTTCTCATCACAGAAGGAAAAAAACTGTGACTATGTGTGATGATGGATGTTATCTAAACCTATTGTGGTAATTATTTCACAATGTATATCAGTACATGTATCAACTCATGTTGTATACATGTAAAATTAAAAAGTACATTGTATTGTAAGGATAAAGAAAAAAAAAGAAAAAAAAAGTACATTGTACAAGTTAAAATCCATTGAAATAAGCAGTTTTCAAGTTTCTAAAACATTAAAGGCACTTAATTTGATACCCACTGAAAAAATACAAAACATATTTCTTATATCACACCTTACCCACAAATTAGTTCCAACAGCAGTGCAATTTAAATGTGGAAGATAAAACAACAGAGATTCTAAATGTTAACATAGAATATCTTCATGACCTGAAATAGGGAAAGATTTCTTAACAGTAGACATAAAAAGCACATAAAGTAAAATTAATAGCTTATGCTAGCAAACAAGCACAAGCTGGAATCAAGATTGCCAGGAGAAATATCAATAACCTCAGATATGCAGATGACACCACCCTTATGGGAGAAAGCAAAGAAGAACTCAAGAGCCTCTTGATGAAAGTGAAAGAAGAGAGTGAAAAAGTTGGCTTAAAACTCAACATTCAGAAAACTAAGATCATGGCATCCAGTCCATCCCTTCATGGCAAATAGATGGGGAAACAGTGGAAACAGTGACAGACTTTATTTTGGGGGGCTCCAAAATCACTGCAGATGGTGACTGCAGCCATGAAATTAAAAGCATTCCAAGCATACTCCTTGGAAGAAAAGTTATGACCAACCTAGACAGCATATTCAAAAGCAGAGACATTACTTTGTCAACAAAGGTCCATCAAGTTAAAGCTAAGGTTTTTCCAGTAGTCATGTATGGATGTGTGAGTTGGACTATAAAGAAAGCTGAACGTCAAAGAGTTGATGCTTTTGAACTGTGGTGTTTGGAGAAGACTCTTGAGAGTCCCTTAGACAGCAAGGAGATCCAATCAGTCCATCCTAACAGAAATCAGTCCTGAATATTCATTGGAAGGACTAATGCTGAAGCTGAAACTCCAATACTTTGGCCACCTGATGCAAAGAACCGATTCATTTGTAAAGACCCTGATGCTGGGAAAGATTGAAGGCAGGAGGAGAAGGGGACAACAGAGGATGAGATGGTTGGATGGCATCACCGACTCAATGGACATGAGTTTGAGTAAACTCCGGGAGTTTGTGATGGACAGGGAGGTCTGGCGTGCTGCAGTCCATGCTGTCAAAGAGTCGGACACGACTGAGTGACTGAACTGAATTGATGCTAGCAAAAGACGGTAAAAAGGCAAAGCACAGAGGATGAAAAGATTTCGGTAACATATATAAGTAACAAAGGTTGGTATCTAGGAAATAATAAAAAAAAAAAAAAAACTCATCAATTTAACAATGAAAGGATAGACAACCAAATTGAAAATGGGCAAGAGATTTAAACAGGCATTCACAAAACATAATATAGAAATGGCCATTAAACTTTTGTAAAGATGCTCAGCCTCGTTAGTCATCAGGACAATATGAACTAGAATTGCTATGTGTAAATAGTTATAGTAGTCATTTTCACAAATTCCCTAAAGCTGGAATATGAAATCTCTATTTGGTAAATCTCATTGCTTATTTTCCTTAATGAGCAAATTCTAAAGGCCATTCCACGTCAGCCTCTCCCATTTCCTTCAATGAATCAGAATTCATGTTTCCATAATCATTTTTATATACTAGACCTTGAGATGACAAAGAAAATGCTATGAGAGTGATAGAGCTCAATGGCAGTGACTCAGAAGAGCAGAGCTTTTGCATATGAGGAAAGATGTAATTACTTAGATGGACCATTGGAAAGAGAGAGGAATACCTCCATGTTCATGGAGGAGGAGTTTTACAGAATCCTACAGAGGAAGGATTTTTCTCAGAGGAGCGTAAAGAATCTAATGGAATGTTCTGCAAATTAGTGAAAGACAAAGCGTAACTTTGGAATAAACATTGCAAAATAGTGGTTATTAAACTTCCATGAGATACTCATGGATATTTTGAGGATCTAATAAAAATGATAGATTCTTTCCTTGAGAAAGATTATTATAGACACAAAAATAATTTTAAGGACCTCCTGTTCCCTCCCTGAAACCTATCCTGGCTCCTATATTAACTCCTCTGGAAGGTATAGTGGAGAATATAAGGAGAACAGTCTGCAGGAGGTAGGGGAAGCAAGCCGTGTTAGGTAAGATAAACAGGAGATAGACACCCTCAAGAATGGTTAAGAATGTATGGATTGTTGGCACAGTGACCTAATATTAGCTTCAATAAAAATACATAAAGTTGCAGACACAAGTTAAGGCCCCAGTATTGTTGGGGATTTGCTGATGCCAGGTAGGGCCTACTTGGTACTCAGACCTGTGAAAGTAGGTGACCAACCTGACTCCAAGTAAGATTTGCTTCTGGTGGACTTAGACCTGAAACAAGAAACTTGTACATGCAGCCTCCCATACAGAGCACAGAGTCACAGGTAATCTGACTAGCCATGCACTCCTTTCCTTTAAAGTCCAATATATCTTTCAGAATAAACTGGCTTTTTAGAAATGAATACGTTTTTTAAAATATGTAAAATGCCAAAGTTTAAACTAGAGAAACAGAAAAGATGAATAAGCCAACAGCCAGTAAATATTTAAATAGTAATCAAAGACATCTCCCTGTAAAATTTTTCTCAGCTCAGTTGGCTTGATAGCTAAGTTCTACCAGAGCCACAAAGTTGAGAGTATTTTTGTATTACACACATAGTTTAAGAAAATAGAAAAAGGAAAAAAACTTAATAAGTTTTATGACATTAGTATAAATTTCATCCTAAAACATTCTTTTCTTTTCACAACAATGAACTGAAAATGTGAGTAAAAAGCAGAATATGATGAAAAAGAAAAGAAAGGGAAAGACAGACCCATTTTATTAATAAACTGACGCAAAAAACATTGTAGCTAACCAAATCCAATATTTTTATTTTAAAATACTGAATAAACTGTCTTTATCCAGCAATTGAAAACTTAATAAGAATTTGAAGGAGATACCTCTAGCTTTTTAAACATATTTACATCTTATATTATATAAACATCTTATATATTACAATCTCTAGTAATCTGCAGAAACTTGGAAATTTTACCCCGAAATGAAATACAGTAGCATTTATAGGACATGTCTCACAAAACAGATGCCAGCATCAGTAGCTCAGACAGTTGTCCAGAAGGAAAATGGCCTTCAGCACACACGAAAGATGCTGCATGTTGGTGATCCAAGTGTGAAAAAGACTGCTGTCTCTCTGCTGAGGAATTTGTCTCGAAATCTTTCTCTGCAGAATGAAATTGGTGAGTATAAGTCTCTAGATGTAATGTGTCTGTATTGAAAATACAAATGCACTAAAACAAAAATATTGTCCTTATCCCATTCTTTTTACAATGATGAGTTGAAAGTGTGAATAAAAAGCAAAATGTGATAAATAGAACTGGGTTTCATGTACCTAGACATCAAGAGTAGACTTTCACACTGGTCTCAAATAGGATTTTTCTTATTATCCAACTTCATTTTTGTTCCAATTACTACTGAAGAGAAATTTTAAACCATACTAATAATTAACAAGATAGGTAATATATATGATATTTCTTGGCCCTCAGCTATGCCATCCGATTTAGTCCTTTTTAAACCATGTCTTTCAGAATGTCCTGTGTAATCTGCTTAAGCACCACCCTTCTAAAACATTAAATAAACACACACACACAGTGGTTGTTCACTTCAGAAGCTTGGCCATTGTTATACTAGAAAAAATGGATGGACAGATAATCACAGAAACAATGAATCATTGGATATAGCAGATTTGGCATAGGTTTTAGAATAAATACGATAAAACACATTTGCTCCCTTTTTCGTAAGCCCGTATTATTGACAAAAATGATAACATGTTACCCTTTCAAATAACATAATTTTTTACTCATTTTCTTTATATCTGAATTTGTAAATGTTTGTGAATTAAGTTAAAAGCTGTAAAATGAGATATAGGATGATAATGCTAAAATTAATCATGCTTCCTAATGTTCCATAAATTAGTCATTTCAGACTAACATTCAATTTTTCAGAAATTCCAGTATAGTTTTTTTTTTTTTAATGAATTGGATTACTTTGGAATCTACACACAGACTCACTCACACAGTGTGGCTGTGTTTTAATAATGTCATTTTCAAAGACAGCCAACAGCACAACATTGAACAGGAGGTTTCATACAATGGCTTTGTGCCCATTATAAATGTAGAGAGCCTGGAAATTTTTCAGTGAAATCTGAAACTTTGCCAAAGGCAGTGTCTCAAAATTATGAAAGTGTTCTCATTGTCTTTTATGGACTTTTGTGCTGTACTTCAATCAGGTGTATTATCCTTTGATTTTTTTTTTTCTCTCAAATGAAATATTGACTCCATCTTTAGAACACAGCTGATGAGAACTGTGCTCTATACTCTGAGCCTGTGCCTTCAGGGCAGAAATGCTATTGTCTCAGGTTCCACGGTCCTCCAGCTGTTGGGACAATAGAGCTGTAGCCCCACAAGTTATGTAAGGTGATTTCACTGATGAACCTCTCCAAGTTTTATGGACAGTCATGAGAAGAGGCTTCAGTAAGATAAATGCAATTTTTGAATTCCATGTTGGCATTATGTCAAATATGTAATTTGAGTAAAATTACCTGTCTTGATTTAGAGTATTAATAGACAGGAAGAAATGAAAATCAGTTTGAAACATAAGCTTTTTGTTTTTCTTGAGATTTGTAGGCCAAGTAAAACTCCGTGTGTTGACTTGGAATGAAGTCATCACATTTTACGTAGATTTACAGAAATAAACTTGAAATTATATTTTCTTAAAAACTTGAAGATAGGCAACTTAGTATGGTGACAGAATAACAGGTCTCATGCAGAAGACACTAATCTGTGTCTTCCAATGCTACTTTGCCACGTCACCTTGGACAGTCATTTAACTGCCCTAAGCTGAGTAAAATTAGTAATCACTATGAACAGTGTTTTTCCAGGGATCAGATAACCTAATGTATGTGAAAGCACCAGCATTAAATAAAATATCCCTCAACAACATGACATTGAGCTATGACCCTCCAATTATCATGATAGGGCCCTGAATTTTATATTTCACTGTTGAAGATCTAATTTTAACTATCTCAAAGTGAATGTGTTTATTCAGGGTGTATGTGTGTGTATAAAGACAGAATGATCCTCCTTTACTATATTGTAATATTTAACTTTGTCAGTGTAAGCAGTTATACTACTTTTCTAAGAAAAACAAACAAGATATAAAATGTTAAAGACTCTAATTTCTCTAATTCTCACTCCTCCTCAAACATAAGCCAAAGTTTCAACCATAAAATTGATCTGTAGAATTGGACATTCTTGTTGGTCACACAGAGACAGGAGAAGTGAGACTCTCTCAGCAGGGATCGGTCTCAGTGTGGGCAGCCTGGTCTCAGCCAGCCATAGCTGCATCCTGCAGAGAGATCAGTTAGACATTTTATGCTATCACCATCTCACACTTGTTTTCATGCTGTCAACCTAAATTCAGCAAAAAGAAAATTCAGGTTCCAAGGCTTTTCATTCTGTGTTTTACCTTTCTAAAAGGAGGAAGCCTTCTGGTAATAGCTGACATCTATGGAGAACTTACTGTGTGCACGGACCTGTGACAGACTTCACACATAGTAACTCATTTAATCCCTCAAAACAGTCCTGTGAAGTAAATACTATTATTATCCCATTTTACATATTGGGAAAATGTAGCATAGAAGAAGTTAAGTAGCTTACCCAGACCACACAGCCATCAAGTGGCAGAGACAGGACTAAAATTTTAAAAGTGTAGCTTCAGAGACTCAGCTCTGAGCTCCAACCCTACGCTGTGATGCTTAGACAACAGTGAAAAAGGAAGTTTTCAGGCCTTTGAGCATAAGGTATGTTTTTCCTGTCAATCAGTTCCAGGTATTATCAAAGGAAGACATACAGTTCATTTCCTTTTATTGAGTTTCTCTTTTAGGCACAGTGATCGATGTTGAAATCCAGAAATAAATACAATAATTATCTTCAAGGAACTCATGGCTCCATTTAGAATTCAGACAGGCATGTAACTAATTACAGTCTGGTATTAGAGAGAGGGATTACCAGGTGGCACAGTGGTAAAGAACCTGCCTGCCAGTGCAAGAGATGCAAGGAAGAGCCTCTGGAGTAGGAAGTGACAACCCACTCCAATAATTGTTCTTGCCTGAAAAATCCAACGGACATAGGAACCTGGCAGGCTACACGTCCAGTGGGTCACAAAGAGTCAGGTACGACAAGCGACTAAGCACACACAGCACTAGTATTCCTTCCTGAAAATTTCCATGGACAGAGGAGCCTGTTGCGTTGCAATCCATGGGGTCACAAAGAGTCAGTTATGACTGAGCATGCATGCATGTATCAGAGAGAGAAGTGCAGTTCAAGGTGCCATGCAAACTCAAATGAAGAAACAATGAAGTTAGGCAGAAGTATTTGTACAACCATGATAAACAGAGCACTGTAGTAAGGAGCTATGAGAAACAACAAAAGCAATAGGAGCATGCTATCTTTCAAGGAGAGTCCAAAGTAGTTAGAGGTGGAGAAAAAAGAAAACCTCTCTTGTTACAATAGAAAAAGCTAAACAAAAACTCTGTAACCAGGATCTTACATATGTAGTGAAAAAATAAATTTTAAATAGTTTATCTTTTTTTAAATAATGGTGTTATTTTCACATTAAGGAAACTTTGGGCAGTACAGATAATTTTTTAACAATATTTTGAGATCACCATCAATATTGTAGAAAAATAAGTCCTATTACTATTTTAGTGTATTTCTTCTCAGTTTTCTTCTATATGAGTTTTCCTTTAAGTATATCAGTTATTTGCACATGAAATATTAACAAATATTTTCTTGCTATTATACATGCTTCATAGATATGTTTTGGGATGCATGAGATTCTTTGAAGATATGTTTTAATTAATCATATTGTATTACTGGGATGTTTATTTAGACTTTGTAAATTTTTCATTTTATACAACACTATAATAAAGATCTCTGCTTTTTCAATTTTTAAAGTGATGTCTTCAGGATGAATTCTCAAAAGTGAAAATACTGAATCAAAAAATGTGAACATTTTAAAAAAAAATTTTGTCATTTCTGTCAGATTGCTTTCTGCAAAGATTTCCAGTGCACTGAGCACAGAGTATCATCTTTTTTTAAATCTTTTTTTTTGGTAATTTGAATATTAAAATGGTTGCATCCTTTCATATGTTTGTTAACCAAATGTTTCTTCTTAAATGTTATTGAGATCCTAAGGTTAAGAAACAATCTTTTTAATCAGGTGTTCTTTTTTCTTTCATTTGTAGCCAAAGAAACTCTCTCTGATTTGGTTTCCATAATTCCTGACACAGTCCCAAGTACTGATCTTCTCATTGAAACTACAGCCTCTGCCTGTTACACATTGAACAATATAATCCAAAATAGTTACCAGAATGCACGGGATCTTCTAAACACTGGGGGCCTGCAGAAAATTATGACCATAAGCGCAGGTGACACGTAAGTCCTTTAGCACTGCTTGTCAGTGTCTCCCCTTTTCCCACCACCAATCCCATATTTAAATAATGTAGTGAATGTTCAGTCTTTGAGCACCATGAGCAACATGGCCAAAAAATAAGATTGTAAAGCTGGGCCCAGTCCTTGGTGATCAGGTAAGAGAAAGCCTGAATCCTCTAAGCCAAACAGTTGCTCATTCTCTACTGAAATATCCAGAAATAGTCAAACTTCATAACTTATCTGAGTCATGCATTCCAGCATTTTATTGACCTAATGAATTGTTTCCCAGAGCCACAGCTGTGATTTAAGAAGAGAAGAATGTAGGCAAATTGGAGTCCTATGGACAAGGAATGCCCTTATCCTCACTTAACTATGTGAAACCAGGGTCACCCCAGGAGAAGTAAGAGGCAGCATAACAAGAAGTTCTTGCTTCCTCAGTTTTATCACATCTCTTCCACTTCTTACTCTCTTTTGAAAGTAGAAAGTTTAATGCATGTAAGTCATCTCACATCCTTGTTTCTGTGTCTTTAAATATTCTCTATTTTTTAAAAAAATGAAGAATGTAACTGATTATTACTATTAGTTAATTTAGAGTGGTGGGATTCCAAGGAGGTATGAAGATTATTTTTTCTCTTTATACAATTCTGAATTGTTTGACTTGTTAAATAAAGTTAGTTTTGTAAGTAACCATAAAAGAAAACCAATGTTATTATAGTCCAGACTCATACTTCTAATGAGTTGCAAAGCAAATGGACTTTTGACTTGTAGTAGACAAATGTGTGCTTGGCTGCACAGGGGCTAGCATAGGGATCTGTGGTATCCTGGAATGAGCACATCCCTTCTCCCACAGCTCCACGCAGTTTAGCCCCTTGTGCTCTGTGATTTCCCTCTGGCAAAGTTCACAGGGAAGGGGGACTCCATTCAGAGTCACATGATTAAAAGGAGCACTAGTTAGAATGTCAGTTTCGTAAAAGCAGGGAATATTTACCTGTTCCCAAGTAGCAGTTTCTCTGCCTTTGTGGAAAGTCATCTTTGACTTTCCTCTGTAGAAATGGTCATCCAAACTTCTAACCAAATCTCCATAGACAGTATATGACTTTTTTTTTAAATGAGTATTCAGACATAATAATAAGCACATGGGAATATACCATCACTTTTGGATATTTCTTGTAGCTTAGCCAGTTATGGGGTGTGCTATTCTGTTACTTCTTTGTTGTACTGAGTATCCATTTGTAAGTTAGTCCTCACCTGTTCTGTCTCAGAAAAAAAACCAACAAGGACACCCTACCATTGGGTCTGCTTCCTTGCTAGAGTGTTGTATAGCTAACCCATAATTTATAGACTAGCCTGATAACCAATCAATTACATTTCATCTTTGAGTAAATGAGTTCCAAGTGCCAAGCAATCAACTTATGAACAGACTTTATAACACCTTTGCAGTTTAAGAACTTTCAATAATAAATATTAGAGATCCATAGCTTTCATGGATGTCTTAATACTTCAGTTATTAGCAAGTCACTCTGAAAAGCCCCTGAGATACTAAAGAATCTGTGAAGTGCTGATTTGACTTACCCCCTTTATTATGCTGGTAGCTATTGAATGAGCCCAGCATGGTCTTCTTCATACAGCTTTGCATTCTCTATTCTTGGTTTCATACTTACAAATTCATATGATAGAAAAAATAAAATCTTTTGTTTCTTTGTTCAAAGAAGAAAATACAGTCATGTGCTAATTCAAGTGATGGAAGAGAAAAAGATCTATGAAAGTAGTGATCTTTAGCCAGAAACTAGAAGTTTGAGATGAATTTAAAAGAACATCAAAAACTAAGAACATATAATAATAATAATAATAATAATAATAAAGTTAAAACAAAAAAAGTAAGAGGACGTCCCTGGCCATCCAGTGGTTAAGACTCCACACTTCCAATGCAGGGAGCCAGGGTTTGATCCCTGGTCAGGGAACTAGAATCCCACATGCTGTGCAGTGTGGCCAAAATAAAAGTAAGGACAGTGTCAAAATCAGTGGTGACTCGGATTTATAACAGGAACACATTTTCCATTTGCTATACAAAAAAACATAAATTTTTAAACTGTTTTAAATGCTCCAGTAAGAATTTTATTAATTTGAAAAAGATACATAACTCCTACATTCATGGAGTCACTAAGTCTAAGAGTTATACATATTTTTCAGTCATACTTTCATGTGTTTGTCTCTATAAATATGCATTATAGGCAAATATTTTCTAAAAATATAAAATATAAATGTACAAATATAAATTTTATTCTATAAATTCAAGGATTTATAAAACTTTTAAGACTATATGCCTTATAAATATCAGGAATTTGCTTTATAACTATTTAGTTAGCACTTTGCTAGTGGTTTAAAAAGATTTAAAAAAAAAACAAAAGCACCCATGTGGCTCCTGCCTCCTAAAGCTCTCCATCCTAACCTCTTGTCATGGTGAGTGGCCTGACTTAATGGATGGCTCCTGAGCGACAGTAATTAAAGAAGATTTACAGAACATCCAGGGGCAGCATCCAGAAGCCTCAGACATTCTCACTGATCACAGGAAAATGTCCTTTTCTTATTTTCAGCTATACCTCCAACAAAGCAAGTAAAGCTGCTTCTGTTCTCCTATATTCTCTGTGGACCCATGCAGAGCTCCATAATGCCTACAAGAAGGTAAGCATGCTAAAAAGAGCCAGGTAATAATGTCCCACTTGATTTGACCCTGGTGATAAGTTTCTAAAACCTACATTGTCTTGTGTGTAAATGTTGTTACCTTTCACATTTCTGTTTGCTTATTCCAAAGGCTCAGTTTAAGAAGACAGATTTTGTCAACAGCCGAACTACGAAAGCCTACCACTCCCTGAAAGACTGAGGAATGTGAAAAAGTGCTCTCAGAAATATGAACCTCTTCATTCTCAGTTACAAAAAGCCCCAAAGGAAAACACCTATTTTTCTACTTCCCAGCTTAAGAAACTTCAAAAAAGCATATTCTGTTTCTATACTTTTCTATTTCCATAGTCCTTGGATCCAGAAGACATTTGTGAGTTTGACACCAGTAGATACTGGCAACAGGCTCAATTTTACCCTCTACAAATAGTGGTCTTTTTGATCAGGGCTAATGGTGCATGGCCTCCTGGAATCAAAATATGAATTTATATGGAATGGACATTAACAAAGTAAATAAGGAAGAAAGCTGTTGTATCACTAGGATTTTAAATTTTGACTTACATTTATACTCCTTTTCTGATTCCCATGTTTTGTCACTCACACGTGTGTTGTTTCACCATTGAGCCATGAGTGTATCGTTCTGCAGTGTTGAAACAGAAACAAGAAATATTTGTGGAGTTGTCCAGGAGAAAATATAATGGCAACATTGCCTGTTTGTTTACTTTGTGCTTGTTTTTATCCTCTTGGATTTTTTCTCGGCTTTTCAATAAATATAAGAAATTTAGATCACAGAGCATGCATGACTGTAAGAAGAAGAAATTGAAGGGAAGTGATCATAGAAAATTTAAAAATTTTTCTACAGTTATGAAATTTGATGTTCCCTCTAAATAATAAATAGGATTTTTACTCAAGGAAACACTTCACTTATAACAACACTATTAAATGCAAATTTCTCCTGACAGTAGTATTCACTATACTCAGTTTCCTGGACATCAGCCACTGCAATGAGCTGATGGAAGAATGGACTTTACTGTTTGGCTACAAAAGGAACCTAGATCTCTCAATCTGTTGGACCAGCCAGGGCCATGAAAACCCAGATCATTTTTAATGAACTACATTATCAATCAGCCTACTTTGCCCAAAATTTTAAAAATAGTACAGAACCACTAAATCTCATGTGATCTTCCTTAAGCCATTATTTTAAGTCAAGAAAACACTAGAGAAGAAAAATGAAGTTATGTTGAGGATACAAATGTGTCTAGGCCATCCAGAAATGATATGAGAAATGCTAACATTTAAAAGTTGACAGCATCATCTATTGGAGTCTAAAGTGTTATTTTAACTTGACTGTGATTAATACCATTCAGATAGAATTAGTCTTCTTAATCATAATTTTGTTATATTTTTCTTTTTAAAAAGAATCTGACAATATTTATTTCAAGAAAGTAAGAAGGAAAAAAATCCTTCAGCTCCTTTTGGCCAGCCAAGTGTGATAGGAAATAAATTGCCACTTTCAATTTGAATGTGTACTTAAATCTTTATTATATTTGGAACTTAAATTTTTTCCATTTCAAAAGCTTGGTGAAAACGACTAAGGTTACTACTTCAAAATGAAATTATTTAGATACTAATTTTTAAAATGCTGAAGAGAGAAATTATATCTCTTTTTCCAAAATTCTGATGATAAGCATTTGGAGTATATTTACTCCTCCAGATAATTAATGTATATTTAAGAAATTTCTGTGCTTTTAAGGCACAATAGAGCCTTCAATAATATTAAATACAAAATGAGGCAAAAATAGCATTGCCTGTCTTGGTAGCTAGGTATATGGGACTTATTTGTGTATCTTGGTATCTGTGGTATGATTGACATGATCTTTGAGTATTTGACTTATAAATTTCAACTTTAATTACTAAGGGTTTAATAAGAAATATAATTGCTTATACTTCTCCCCTAATTAGTCCTAAATTCTTTACCAAGAAACACTTCCTGTAAGAAAGATGGAAGTAGCTAGTGACTAAAGATGGAGAGACATACAAACCTAGATATTGTTAGATTTTAGTAAATTGAGTGGGTCTGCGACCATGAGACGATAGACTATGTTTGATCCCCATGTCCTACTTTGTTTACAAAAACCTCAGTACTTTACTGTCTATGAACACTTCTGAGGGAGGTCTGTATGCAGCTGAATATCACCTTGATAGTAAATTGAGTGGGTCTGCGACCATGAGACGATAGACTATGTTTGATCCCCATGTCCTACTTTGTTTACAAAAACCTCAGTACTTTACTGTCTATGAACACTTCTGAGGGAGGTCTGTATGCAGCTGAATATCACCTTGATCACAGGGCTATATACGCAAAGCTTTTCTTCTTTCCTGTGTGCCCAAGATTGTGTCCATGTCATCAAAGGGACTGAGCTGGACCTCTGCATTTATTTCTGCTGAGAGATCTAAAGGCCTTGCTGCTTTGTCAAGAATTCTTCACGATCTTCTGGAATAGGGGAGGTTGCTGCCCTGGATTTCTGTTAAATGGAAATGTTTACACTTGATGGAAATAACCAAAGGGTTATCTGACAAGATAAAGAGGGGATTAATGTGTCAAATGGGAAAATAAGCAACATGAGTAGATAAACCATAAAACCAATCTAATCACCCTATAAAGAAGCAATTCTTTAGAAGAAAGAAGAAAATGGAGGGGAGATATATATAAAACCATGTATATATAATTTACATATTATAGTTACAAATGAAATTTCCTCTAAGTAAAGTGCATGGAGTGAGGACTTCAATATGTATATACTTTGAACAAAATTGCAGAAGCCTCAAATCACAAAATCTGAGGATTAGGAGGGAATTTAGAGGACATCTGGTCAAGTCCTCTTTAGAATATCTTCTTGTATCAGAAAATATTCAGTTCTTATTAAGAGGACAAAGGAGAAAAATATGCAATCATTCATTCAGTTAATGCCCAATATGACCCTGTAACTGGTCCATCTTAAGATTCAGTAATTTACATTTTAAAGTATTTGTTGTAGGAGTGAAAATAGATTAAAAAGGAAACAAACTTTTCAAAATAAAATTCTCCTTTAATGTTTTATTTATAGTAATACTGACAGTTTCATCTCTTAAGAAATAAACTTCAACCCTTTAAGGAATATGAGTAAAAGGAAAACTTTTTTATAGTCTATTCAGGAGAGAAAAATCAAAATATCATACATTGGCATAGGAGTTGTTTAAAATTTGTTAAGGGGGAAGCATTCTAAAAGTCATAGTCTAGAAGACAGTTAAAAAAACCCAGCAATATTCAGCCTGAAAGAAGAGTGTCACATTATCTATCTTTAAATATCTGAAAGACCACTGTGTAGAAGATGACATGGTCTTCTTTGACTGAACAAGAATGGACATATGTTGACCACTTCTTACAGCCTCCTCATAAAGTATATACTGTTTTCTTTTCTTTTTACATTTTACATGTGAAAATAACCTGAAGCACAAAAAGGTTAGGTTACATTCCAAAGCAGCTTAGTTGGAAAATGCAGAGGGGCCATGTGAATCCAGGTGAGATGGCTTCTCTGGGGGTTCCCTGGGAGCCAAGAATGCACGACTCTTTATCTTCACTCTGGGGAAATGAGGGGCTCTCTGGTTTGTCTCTTGTCTAGTTAAGATGACTGATTCTAGGACCATCCAGCTTGAACTCAAATTGCAATTGCTCCACTTGCTGGGAGGGTAAGGGATAGGCTTAGTTGGGGTAAGGTCCTTACTCTCTCTGAGCCTCAGCTTTCCTCCTCTGTTATACATGAATGATAGGGGTAGTTACCTCATAGGATCACTTTAAGGATTGAATGTTTTCATAATTATAAAGCCTGACAGTATCTACACAATAAACACTAACTAAATTATTTGGAGTTTCCTGTTTGAGGGGCCTTTGTTTTCCCTTTTTAATCTGTTTGAAGTCTTTTCAGTTAGGTTGATTTAGATAAAAGCCCAATCTTCTCCCCAGTCAACAATTTTATACACACATATAGACACATATTGACTCATCCCTCAGAAGGCCAGGTAGAATGAGGAAGATAAATATTGCCCAGACAAGTGTTCCTGAAAGTCTTTTCTTCAGAACACAGGTTCTTTGGGGGTATTTATACGTGTTATGTGAGAAGAAATAGTCTGTACTTAATAAGTTTGAAGAAGGCTAAGTTATACAAAGATTGAAAAGATCTAGATTATAAGATTTCTCAGAGTCCCTAATATGCAGCATGCATTGTGAAAGCTCCAAGAAGGAACAGAGTATGCTGCATGTCACCAATCTTTTTGAATCAATAAACCCCTTTTTTCCCAGATGATTCTTGAAGCTGTGCCTCTGTTGTAAACACTGTGACTTCAGTGATCTGAGCCATAGGCAAGAGGGGAAAAGGCATTTATCTTATTCGAAGTCTAGCCTGGGCTCCCCTGGTGGCTCAGTGGTAAAGAATCCACCTGCAATGCAGGAGACACGGGTTCAATCCTTGGGCAGGGAAAATCCCCTGGAGAGGGAAATGGCAACCCACTCCAGTATTCTTGCCTGGGAAATCCCATGGACAGAGGAGCCTGGCGGACTATAGTTCATCGGGTCACAAAAGAGTCAGACACGACTTAGCCACTAAACAACACAACAGTCTAGCCCAGTTCATCTAGCTGAAGCCTGGACTACTAGTAAATCAGACCTGGGCCTAATCATGATTTAGTAGAACCTGAAAATCAGTGATTTCAATAGATTTAGGATTAATTCCTGAACATTTTGTCTTACTCCCACCTGGAGTGCTGCATCTGTGGATGGAAAGACAACTCAGGAGGTATAGATTAGTCCAGAGAAACAGGTTGAGGCAGCCACAGACACTGCTTCATCTTGACTGATCAGACCTCCAAAGAGCCCACTTCAAGAAGCAATTAAATCTCTCAGAAGCCTGAATTTTGCTTGTAAGCTGCTAACATACATCTGGCATTTTTATTTTTAATAAAAATGAAGTCCAAACTGTTGCAGATTTTTTTTGAACCATTGCAGGGTGTTTTCTTGTTTAAAAGAAGTTAGAGATTTCCATTCTCATTTAGAGTATCTTTCAACATCAATACACTGAACATTTATTCCTAGAGCTGCGGACCAGTGAGATGTACCTTTCTAAGGAAGCACTCACAGCTCTTGATGAAACTGACTTCACTGTGACACTTTCACAGTATATAGTGCCCTTTGTTTCACCTGGGAAATGAGGAGTCATCAACTGTGTAGTGAGAATTAAGGCACTCTAGACCTATATAGGTCTTCTGGAATAAATCTCTCTTATAAAACAAGAAATGGTTAGAGTGAGAAGCAGAGAATTATTAAGAAAATACTTTTGTTTTTAGCCAAAACGAGTGAAGTCAGAATTGACAGCCTCTATAATAAAAGTGCATGAAAACTAGTATTTTGAAAATTGACACTATTTTCCTCAGGAACTTGTTTCTTTTACTCCTTGCTTGAACTGGAGATTTTGGCAGTTGTAAATTTAAAAGATAGAAGTAATCTATTTTAGTGGTATTGTCAAAACAGATTTTTAAAAGAATTAGGTGTGAATATATTAATAGCATAGTAACATATTCCCACTTTTGGTGGCTCATATCTAAAGTGACCCAACTCGGGTTGTTTTTCTCCTATTTCAGTTTATCACTTAAAATGCTTCATTTTGCAGTTGAGTAACAAGAAAGTTCAATTCAAAATGGTTTAGGCAGTAAATGTTTTTTGCCTAAGAAGCAGAAATGTCAGGTTTAGGCTCAGATTTGGTTATTTAGCGATTCATTGAAGTCATCAAGAACTCAGATTCCATGTCAATGTATGGCAAAAACTACTACAATATTGTAAAGTAATTAGCCCCCAAAACTAAAATAAACAAATTTATTTGAAAAAAAAAAAAAAAAGAACTCAGATTCCTTCCATCTTCCTGCTGGGTCATTGTCACTGTATTAGATTTTGTCTCTAGGTTGATTTCTTCATTTTGACAAAACAGTTACAGCAATTCCAAACACCTCATCTTCACAGAGCCATGTTGAAAGGCCAGAAAAGTAAACATTCCTTTCTCGCATTCTTTTTTTTAAATAAAGAAAAATTTCCCAGAAGTTTCCATCAGACATCACTCATTTCATACTGTCCAGTATTACATCATACATCCATTCCTAACTCAATTCATGGTAAGAAAAATGAAACTACAATTCATTTATTAAACCAATCATATTTCACCAAAGGTGGAGGCTACCTTCCCTAGCACTCACAAATGGTGACTACTTGGAACAAAATCAGTGTTTTATTGAGCAAGGAAAAAGGGGGCTACAGAATAGTCAACCAACATTGCCTGCCCTATGTAGAGACCCTCAAAAAGAAGTCAACAATTTTAGCAAATTGATTTCATCTGACTTTCAAGAGAACTGTTCTTTCAAATGCTACAGATGTATCAACTATGGTTGTTTCATTGTATTCAGGACAAATTCATGAAAATTTATGGTTAGAGAATGATAGGTGAGGTAGGAACTGCAGTTAAACCAATAATCATGATTTCAAGGAGAACAAGAAAAGAAGATGATACACAATTAAACTACAGGGATGGAATAAAGTCATTTCTTTATAAAGAAACTACTGTGTCTCTTTTTTCATTCCTTACTTTTCTTGACAGCTGCCATTTCTCACCTTTAACTACTAATTATAGAACACAGGTTGTACCTTCATTGAGCAGATTACCTTGGAAGAAAGCTGGCTTGAGCATGAGCTGTTTGGATAATCTCCAGTTACTTCAATGAGACAGTTTAGCTGAGTAGAGAATTCGGTTTGGATTCTGACTTGACTTCTCAATGACTGTGTGACTCTGTAAAGTTACTTTAACTCTCTGAATGTCAATTTCACCTCATTGATAAAATGGAGTTGAAAGTTACTGATTATAAGATTGTTGAGGAAATAAACTAACATGATGTTTCCAAATGTCTGGCTCCTACTTCAAACATAGTAATTGTTGTTCTTCAGTTACTAAGCTGTATCTAACTCTTTGCAATCCCATGGATTGTAGCACGCCAGGCTCCTCTGTCCTCCATGATCTGCCAGAGTTTGCTCAAATTCATGTCCATTGAGTCTGTGATACTGTCTAAACATCCCATCCTCTGCCGCCCTCTTCTCCTGCCTTTAGTCTTTCTCAGCATCAGCGTCTTTTCCAATGAGTTGGCTCTTTGCATCCTGGTGGCCAAAGTATTGGAGCTTCAGCTTCAGCATCAGTCCTTCCAATGAATATTCAGGGTTGATTTCCTTTAGGATTGACTGGTTTGATCTCCTTGGAGTCCAAGCAATTCTCAATAGTCTTCTCTAGCACCACAATTCCAAAGCATCAGTTCTTCAGCAGTCAACCTTCTTTATGGTCCACCTCTCACATTCTTACAGGACTACTGGAAAAAACATAATTTTGACTATATGGATTTTTAAAGGCAAAGTGATGTCTCCTCTTTTTAATACACTGTCTAGGTTTCTCATAGCTTTCCTTCCAAGGAGTAAGTGACTTTTAATTTCATGGCTGCAATCACCATCTGCAGTGATTTTGAAGCCCAAGAAATAAAATCTGTCACTGCTTCTACTTTCTCCCCTTCTTTCTGTCCATGCCATGAAGTGATGGGACCAGATGCCATGATCTTTGTTTTTTGAATGTTGAGTTTTAAGCCAATTTTTTCACTCTTTTCTTTCATCCTCATCAAGAGGCTCTTTAGTTCCTCTTCACTTTCTGCCATTAGAGTGGTATCATCTGCATGTCTGAGGTTGTTAATTTTCTCTCAGCAGTCTTTTGATTCCAGCTTGTGATTCATTCAGCATTTCACATGATGTACTCTGCTTAGAAGCTAAATAAGCAAGGTGACAGTATACAGCCTTGTTGTTCTCCTATCCCAATTTGGAACCAGTTTGTTGTTCCATGTCCAGTTCTAACTGTTGCTTCTTGACTTGCATACAGGTTTCTCAGGAGATGTATAAGATGGTCTGGTATTCCTATCTCGTTAAGAATCTTCCAGTTTTTTGTGATCCACACAGTCAAATACTTTAGCAAAATCAATGAGCAGACGTAGATGTTTTTCTGAAATTCCCTTGCTTTCTCCATGTATGATCCAGCAAATGTTGGCAGTTTGATCTTTGGTTCCTCTGCCTTTTCTAAACCCATCTTGTACATATGGAAGTTCTCAGTTCACATACTGTTGAAGCCTAAGTTGAAGGATTTTGAGTATTACCTTACTAGCATGTGAACTGAGCACAATTGTGCAGTAGTTTGAATATTCTTTCTCATTGCCCTTCTTTGAGGCTAGAGTGAAAACTGACCTTTTCTAGTTCTGTACAGTATTTATTTGGGAATACCAGACCACCTTACATGTCTCCTGAGAAACTTGTATGTATATTTATATGTGTGCTTAGTCGCTTAGTTGTGTTGGACTCTTTGTGACCCCATGGACTGTAGCCCACCAGGCTCCTTTGACCATGGGGATTCTCCAGACAAGAATACAGGAGTGGTTTGCCATGCCCTCCTCCAAGGGATCTTCCCAACCCAGGGATCGAACCCAGGTCTCCAGCATTGCAGGCAGATTCTTTACCCTCTGAGCCACTAGGGAAGCCCATATTTAAATGTATTTATTTATAAATAATTTATAATAATAAATAATATAAATAATTATAATTATATAAAATTTTATATTATAAAATATAACTAAATATAAATATTAAGGTAAATAATTATTATAAATTATTTTTATAATAAATAATTTTATTATTTAAATAATAATAATTTTTAAAATAAGTGGCACAAACTTTCAGTTTTAAAGGAAAAAAGGCATGGGCATAAAGTGCACAATGTGGGAAATATTGGCAATAACTATATAATATCTTCAGTGACACTGTAACTAGACTTATTTTGGTGATCACTTTGAAATGTATAGAAGTACCAAATCACTATATTGTGTATTAAGAACTAACAATGTTGTAAGTCAATTATACTTCAAAAACAAACATAGAAAAAGAGATCAGATATGTGGCTACCAGAGGCAGGGGTGGGAGAAACGGGTATTGAATGAAGGCAGTCAAAGGTACAAACTTCCAAATACAAGATAAATAAGTACTAAGGTTATAATTTATAACATGATAAATAGAGTTAACATTGCCAAATGTCATATATGAAAATTGCTAAGAGAATACTAGTTCTCATCACAAGAATAAAATTTTTTTCTATTTTTCTATTTTTTTCTACTTTGTACCTCTATGAGATGATGAATGTTCACTAAACTTACAATACCACTTCATGATATATGTAAATCAAATTATTCTGTATACCTTAACTTATACTGTATGTCAGTTATATTTTAACAAACCTGGAAAAATAAGAAACCACTATGCAATGTCACCTCATGGCAGTTAGAATGGCTGTGAATGCTAAGTCACTTCAGTCGTGTCTGACTCTGTGCAACCTATGGACTGTAGCCCACCAGGCTTCTCTGTCCATAGGATTCTCCAGGCAAGAATACTGGAGAGGGTTGCCATGCCCTTCTCCAGTTAGAATGGCCATCACCAAAAGAAAGCCAAGAGATAACAATTTCTTGTGTGAATGTGGAGATAAAGGAACCCTGTACACTGTTGATGGGAATGTAAATTGATACAGCTCATATATAAAACAGTAATGAGAATCCTCAAGACATTAAAAGTAGAACTACTGTATGCTAGCAATTCTGCTTCTGAGAATATATCCAAAGAAAATGAATATACTAGCTCAAAAAGTTATCTGCTGCCCCATATTCATGGCAGCATTATTTACAATAACCAAGACAGATAAGCAACCTAATTCATCATTGGATGAAGTGATAAAGAAGCCATGATACATATAGATACTATACACATATACTATGAAATATTATTCATCCATGAAAATGAGGAAATCCTATCATTTGCAACAACATGGATAGATGGTAAATGTATCATACTGAGTGAAACAAGTCAGACAAAGACAAATGGTGCATGATCTCACTTGTGTGTGGAATCTTTTTTTAAAAAGAACAAGCAAACTCATAAAGAAACCAGATTTATGGTTACCTTAGGTAGAGGTTCAAGGGAGAGAAATTGTAGGAAGGTGGTAGAAAGGTATAAACTTCCAGTTATAAATAAATATTATGGATATAATGTACAACATGATGACTATAGTTAACACTTCTGTGTGATATATAGAAAAGAGTATATCCTATGAGTTTTCATCAAAAAAATAAATTTTTCCCTTTCTTCTTTTTCTTTTTTTTGTATGGTATGTTTATGAGAAAATGGATATTTGCTGAATACATTTCAAACTATATTTCACAATATATGTAAATCAAACCATGATTATGTATGCGTAAAACTTAAACAGTGATCAATTATTTCTCAATAAAACTGGATAAAAGTAGAATCATTATAAGAAATGGCAGAAGGTAGCCTTAATAATGGTCCTCAGACTTAAAAGGTTTTTGCCAAAAACAGTAACAGTCTAGTATTTTTCTTGGGTTCAGAACAAGAAAACTCCCGTTTTGAATGCTCAGTGTTAGTAAATACACCTGTTACATTTCTTTCTGACCCATTGTACAACATATTCTGACGTCCTAATCTGTAGTTTTCTTGGTCTGTACATTAACTGACGTTTATTGGCCTTCTCAATGTAAGAATTTCACAATAAAAAGATGATTTATAATCTGCTTCCCTCTTCACACTATATTATGAAATACAAAGATAATGATAAGGAGCATGCGTATGTGAGCTCCATGCTGCAAATTTGCGTTTTCTTAGCCAGGAAGACCCCTCTTAAAGGCCATTTCCTGGGCTAAAGAGAGAATTCAGGCTGAGACCTCCCCTAGGAGATCTCTCTTAACTTAAGACAGGATTGCCACACCCCAACATGGCACTTGAGAAAACTTGGGTCTTTTTAATCAGGATCGATTATACAGTGGAAGTAGGAAATAGATTTAAGGGACTAGACCTGATAGACAGAATACCTGATGAACTATGGACGGAGGTTCATGACACTGTACAGGAGACAGGAATCAAGACCATCCCCACGAAAGAGAAATGCAAAAAAGCAAAATGGCTCTCTGAGGAGGCCTTACAAATAGCTGTGAAAAGAAGAGAAGCGAAAAACAAAGGAGAAAAGGAAAGATATACCCATTTGAATGCAGCGTTCCAAAGAAAAGCAAGGAGAGATAAGAAAGCCTATCTCAATGATCAGTGCAAAAATATAAAAGAAAACAATAGAATGAGAAAGACTAGAGATCTCTTCAAGAAAATTAGAGATACTAAGGAAACATTTCATGCAAAGGTGGGCTCAATAAAAGAAATGGTATGGACCTAACAGAAGCGTAAGATATTAAGAAGAGGTGGCAGGATACACAGAAGAACTGTACAAAAAAGATCTTCACGACCCAGATAATCACGATGGTGTGATCACTCACCTAGAGCCAGACATCCTGGAATGTGAAGTCAAGTGGGCCTTAGGAAGCATCACTACAAACAAAGCTAGTGGAGGTGATGGAATTCCAGTTGAGCTATTTCAAATCCTCAAAGATGATGCTGTGAAAGTGCTGCACTCAATATGCCAGCAAGTTTGGAAAACTCAGCAGTAGCCACAGGACTGGAAAAGGTCAGTTTTCATTCCAATCCCAAAGAAAGGCAATGCCAAAGAATGCTCAAACGACCGCACAGTTGCACTCATCTCACACGCTAGTAAAGTGATGCTCAAAATTCTCCGAGCCAGGCTTCAGCAATACGTGAACCGTGAACTTTCAGATGTTCAAGCTGGATTTAGAAAAGGCAGAGGAACCAGAAATCAAATTGCCAACATCCACTGGATCATCGAAAAAGCAAGAGAGTTCCAGAAAAACATCTACTTCTGCTTTATTGATTATGCCAAAGCCTTTGACTGTGTGGATCACCACGAAATGTGGAAAATTCTGAAAGAGATGGGAATACCAGACCACCTGACCTGCCTCTTGAGAAACTTGTATGCAGGTCAGGAAGCAACCGTTAGAACTGGACATGGAACAACAGACTGGTTCCAAATAGGAAAAGGAGTACGTCAGGCTGTATATTGTCACCCTGCTTATTTAACTTATATGCAGAGTACATCATGAGAAATGCTGGGCTGGAAGAAACACAAGCTGGAATCAAGATTGCCGGGAGAAATAACAATAACCTCAGATATGCAGATGACACCACCCTTATGGCAGAAAGTGAAGAAGAACTAAAGAGCCTCTTGATGAAAGTGAAAGAGTAGAGCGAAAAAGTTGGCTTAAAGCTCAACGTTCAGAAAACTAAGATCATGGCATCTGGTCCCATCACTTCATGGCAAATAGATGGGGAAACAGTGGAAACAGTGTCAGACTTTATTTTTGGGGGCTCCAAAATCACTGCTGATGGTGATTGCAGCCATGAAATTAAAAGACGCTTACTCCTTGGAAGGAAGGTTATGGCCAACTTAGATAGCATATTTAAAAGCAAAGACATTACTTTGCCAACAAAGGTCTGTCTAGTCAAGGCTATGGTTTTCCCAGTGGTCATGTATGGATGTGAGAGTTGGACGGCAAAGATAGCTGAGCGCCGAAGAATGGATGCTTTTGAACTGTGGTGTTGGAGAAGACTCTTGAGAGTCCCTTGGACTGCAAGGAGATCCAATCAATCCATCCTAAAGGAGATCAATCCTGGGTGTTCATTGGAGGGACTGATGTTGAAGCTGAAACTGCAATACTTTGGCCACCTCATGCGAAGAGTTGACTCATTGGAAAAGACCGTAATGCTGGGTAGGATTGGGGGCGGGAGGAGAAGGGGACGACAGAGGATGACATGCTTGGATGGTATCACTGACTCGATGGACATGGGTTTGGGTAAACTCCGGGAGTTGGTGATGGACAGGGAGACCTAGCGTGCTGCAATTCATGGGGTCGCAAAGAGTCGGACACGACTGAGTGACTGAACTGAACTGAACTGAGATCAATGGAACAGAAAAGACAACCCAGAAATGAACCCACATTTAGATGGGCAATTAACCTACATTAAAGGAAGCAAGAATATACAACAGGGAAAATACAGTTTCTTCAATAAATGGGATTGGGAAAACTGAACAGCTACGTGCAAAAGAATCAAGTTGACTACTCTCTCCCACGATGCAGAAAAACAAACTTGAAATGGATTAAAGACTTAATGTAAGACCTAGAAGAAAACATAGGCTGTAAGCTCCTTGACACTGGTCTCAGTGATGATTTTTTGGAAATGTCTATTCAGGCAAGGGAAACAAAAGTACAAATAAACAAATGGGATTATATCAAACTTAAAAGCTCTTGTACAGTGGAGGAAACTACCAACAAAACAAAAAGACTGCCTACTGAATGGGAGAAGATATTTGCAAACTGATAAGGGATTAATCTGATCTGATAAGGGATTAATATCCAAAATATGCAAATGACTCACACAATTCAACATCAAAAAAAAAAAAACCCTTATGAAAATTGAGAAAAGGACATGAATAGACATTTAAAAAAAAATACAGATGGCCAATAAACACAAGGAAAGATGCTCAACATCATTAATTATCAGGGAAATGCAAAACATGAGATTTATCACCTCACACCAGTCGAAATGGTTATTATCCAAATGACAAGAAATAACAAGTGCTGGTGAGCCTGTGAAGAAAAGGGAATTCTTGTACACTGTTGGGGAGAATATAAATTGGTGCAATCACTATGGAAAACAATATGGAAGTCCCTCAAAAAATTAAAAATTGTATTACCATATAATCCAGTAAATCAACCCTAAATATTCACTGGAAGGACTGATGCTGAAGCTGAAAACGCCAATACTTTGGCCACATGATGCAAAAAGCCAACTCATTGGAAAAGATCCTGATGCTGGGAAAGATTGAAGGCAAAAGGAGAAGGGGCAACAGAGGATGAGAGGGTTGAATGGCATCACCAAGCAAACTCTGGCAGATAATGAACAGGGAAGCCTGGCATGCTGCAGTTCATGGGGTTGCAAAGAGTCGGACACAATTTAGTGACTGAACAACATGATCCAGGAATTCTACTCTCAGATATTTTTCTGAATAAAAAGAAAACACTCATTAAAAAAGATATATGCACCCCTAGGTTCATTGCAACATTATTTACCATAGCAAACATTTGGGAGCAACCAAAGTACACACTCAAATGGGTATATCTTTCCTTTTCTCCTTTGCCTTTAGCTTCTCTTTTCTCAGCTATTTGTATGGCCTCCTCAGATAACCATTTTATCTTTTTGCATTTCTTTTTTTGGGGGATGGACTTGATCACTGCCTCCTGTACAATGTCATGAACCTTCATCCATAGTTCTTCAGGCACTCTACTATACTTAATCCCTTGAATCTGTTTAGCACTTCCACTGTATAATCATAAGGGATTTGATTTAGGTCATACCTGAATGGTCTAGTGATTTTCCCTACTTTCTTCAATTTGAATCTGAATTTGGAAATAAGGAGCTCATGATCTGAGCCACAGTCAGCTCCCAGTCTTGTTTCTGTTGACTGTATAGAGCTTTTCCATGTTTAGCTTCAAAGAATACAAACTGATTTTGGTATTGACCAACTGGTGATGTCCATGTTTAGAGTCTTTTCTTGTGTTGTTGGAAGAGGGTATCTGCTATGACCAGTGTGTTCTCTTGGCAAAACTCTATTAGCCTTTGCCTTGCTTCACGCTGTACTTAAAGGCCAAATTTGCCTGTTACTCCAGGTATCTCTTGACTTCCTACTTTTGGATTTCAGTCTCCTCCGATGAAAACAACATCTTTTTGGGGTTGTTAGTTCTAGAAGGTCTTGTAGGTATTCATAGAACCATTCAACTTCAGCTTCTTCAGCATTACTGGTTGGGGGCATAGACTTGGATTAGTGTGATATTGAATGGTTTGCCTTGGAAATGAACAGAGTCCATTCTGTCTTTTTTGAGATTGCACCCAAGTACTGCATTTTGGACTCTCTCGTCGACCATGATGGCTATTCCATTGATTCTAAGGGACTCTTGCCCATAGTAGTAGATATAATGGTGATATGTGTTAAATTCACCATTCCAGTCTATTTTAATGCACTGATTCCTAAAATGTCAATGTTCACTCTCACCATCTCCTGTTTGACCACTTCCAATTTACCTTGATTCATGGACCTAACATTCCAGGTTCCCATGAAATACTCCTTTACAGCATCAGACTTTACTTCCATCATCAGTCACATCCAAAACTGTGTGTTGTTTTTGCTTTGGTTCCATCTCTTCATTCTTTCTGGAGTTATTTCTCCACTGTTCTCCAGTAGCATATTGGGCACCTACTGACCTGGGGAGTTTATCTTTTAGTGTACTATCTTTTTGCATTTTCATATTGTCCATGGGGTTCTCAAGGCAAGAATACTGAAATGGGTTGCCATTCTCTTCTCCAGTGGACCACGTTCTGTCAGAACTCTCCACCATGACCAGTCTGTCTTGGGTGGCCCTACACGGCATGGCTCATGGTTTCACTGAATTTGACAAGGCTGTGGTCCATGTATCACTTTGAATGTTCAAACTACTGCACAATTCCACTCATCTCACACACTAGAAAAGTAATGCTCAAAATTCTCCAAGCAAGGCTTCAACAATATGTGAACCATGAACTTCCAGATGTTCAAGCTGGATTTAGAAAAGGCAAAGGAACCAGAGACAAATTGCCAACATCTGCTGGATCATCATAAAAGCAAGAGAGTTCCAGAAAAACATCTACTTCTAATTTATTGACTATGCCAAACCTTTAACTGTGTGGATCACATGAACTTTGGAAAATTCTGAAAGAGATGGGAATACCAGACCACCTTACCTGCCTCCTGAGAAATCTGTATGCAGGTCAAGAAGCAACAGTTAGAACTGGACATGGAACAACAGACTTGTTCCAAATCAGGAAAGGCGTGCGTCAAGACTGTATATTGTCACCCTGCTTATTTAACTTATATGCAGAGTACATCATGAGAAACGTTGGGCTTGATGAAGCACAAACTGGTTCAAGATTGCTGGGAGAAATATCAATAACCTCAGATATGCACATGACACCACCCTTATGGCAGAAAGCAAAGAGGAACTGAAGAGCCTTTTGATGAGAGTGAAAGAGGAGAGTGAAAAAGTTGGCTTAAAACTCAACATTCAGAAAACTAAGATCATGGTATCTGATCCTATCACTTCATGGCAAATAGATGGAGAAACAAGGGAAATAGTGACAGACTTTATTTTCTTGGGTTCCAAAATCACTGCAGATGGTGACTGCAACCATGAAATTAAAAGACGTTTTATCCTTGGAAGAAAAGCTATGACCAACCTAGACAGCATATTAAAAACCACAGACATTACTTTGCCAATAAAGGTCCGTCTAGTCAAAGCTATGGTTTTTCCACTAGTCAAGGATGGATGTAAGAGTTGGACCATAAAGAAAGCTGAGAGCCGAAGAATTGATGCTTTTGAACTGTTAGAGAAGACTCCTGAGAGTCCCTTGGATTGCAAGGAGATTCAACCAGTCCATCCTAAAGGAAATTAGTCCTGAATATTCATTGGAAGGACTGATGCTGAAGCTGAAACTCCAATACTTTGGCCACCTGATGTGAAGAACTAACTCATTGGAAATGACCCTGATGCTGGGAAAGATTGAAGGCAGGAGGAGAAGGGGACAACAGAGGATGAGATAGTTGGATGGCATCACCGACTCAGTGGACATGAGTTTGAGTAAGCTCCGGGATTTGGTGATGGACAGGGAAGCCTGCTGCAGTCCATGGGGTCACAAAGAGTGGGACACATCTGAGTGACTGAACTGAACTTCAAAATACACATTGAAAGATGAGTGGATAAAGAAACTGTGGTGGATATACATATGTATGGAATTTTACTCAATCATAAAAAAGAATAAAATCTTGCTATTTACAAAAACATAGATGGACCTAGAAGGTATCATGCTCAGTGCAACAAATAAGACAGAGAAAGATCTCACCTTATGTGGAATCTAAAAAACAAGAGAACAAATATAACAAACAGAAACAGACTCATATATACAGAGAACAAACAGGTGGTTGGCAGAGGAGAAGGGAGTGGAGGATGAGTGAAATAAGGTGGGTGAGGTTAAGAGGAGCAAAATTGCAGTTACAAAATAAATGAGTCACAGGGATGAAATGTACAGTGTGGGAATTATAGTCAATAATGTTGTAATAACTTTGTCGGTGACAGATGGTAACTAGACTTATTGTGGTGATCACTTTGAATGTATAGACGTATTGAATCACTATGCTGTGCACCAGAAACTAACATAATGTTGTAGGTCAGTTCAGTTCAGTTGCTCAGTTGTGTCCAACTCTTTGCGACCCCATGAACCACAGCACGCCAGGCCTCCCTGTCTATCACAAACTCCCGGAGTTTACCCAAACTCATGTCCATTGAGTCAGTGATGCCATCCAACCATCTCATCCTCTGTTGTCCCCTTCTCCTCCTGCCCTCAATCTTTCCCAGCATCAGGGTCTTTTCTAACGAGTCAGCTCTTCACATCAGGTGGCCAAAGTATTGGAGTTTCAGCTTCAGCATCAGTCCTTCCAATGAACACCCAGGACTGATCTCCTTTAGGATGGACTGGTTGGATCTCCTTGCAGTCTAAGGGACTCTCAAGAGTCTTCTCCAACACCATAATTCAACAGCATCAGTTCTTCGGCGCTCAGCTATCTTCACCGTCCAACTCTCACATCCATACATGACCACTGGAAAAACCATAGCCTTCACTAGACGGACCTTTGTTGGCAAAGTAATGTCTCTGCTTTTTAATATGCTGTCTAGGCTGGTCATAACTTTCCTTCCAAGGAGCAAGCATCTTTTAATTTCATGGCTACAATCACCATCTGCAGTGATTTTGGAGCCCCCAAAAATAAAGTTAGCCACTGTTTCCCCATCTATTTGCCATGATGGGGACGAGATGCCATGATCTTAGTTTTCTGAATGTTGAGTTTTAAGCCAACTTTTTCACTCTCCTCTTTCACTTTCATCAAGAGGCTCTTTAGCTCTTCTTCACTTTCTGCCATAAGGGTGGTGTCATCTGAATATCTGAGGTTATTGATATTTCTCCCAGCAATCTTGATTACAGCTTGTGCTTCATCCAGCCCAGGGTTTCTCATGATGTACTCTGCATATAAGTTAAATAAGCAGGGTGACAATATACAGCCTTGATGTACTCCTTTTCCTATTTGGAACCAGTCTGTTGTTCCATGTCCAGTTCTAATGGTTGCTTCCTGAGCTGCATACAGGTTTCTCAAGAGGATGGTCAAGTGGTCTTGTATTCCCATCTCTTTCTTAATTTTCCACAGTTTATTGTGATCCACACAGTCAAAGGCTTTGGCACAGTCAATAAAGCAGAAATAGATGTTTTTCTGGAACTCTCTTGCTTTTTCAATGATCCAGCAGATGTTGGCAATTTGATCTCTGGTTCCTCTGCCTTTTCTAAAACCAGCTTGAACATCTGGAAGTTCATGGTTCACGTACTGCTGAAGCCTGGCTTGGAGAACTTTTAGCATTACTTTACTAGCGTGTTAGATGAGTGTAATTGTGTGGTAGTTCGAGCATTCTCTGGCATTGCCTCTCTTTGGGACTGGAATGAAAACTGACCTTTTCCAGTCTTGTGGCCACTGCTGAGTTTTCCAATTTTGCTGACATATTGAATGCAGCACTTTCACAGCATCATCTTTGAGGATTTGAAATAGCTCAACTGGAATTCCATCACCTCCACTAGCTTTGTTCGTAGTGATGCTTCCTAAGGCCCACTTGACTTCACATTCCAGGATGTCTGGCTCTAGGTGAGTAATCACACCATTGTGATTATCTGGGTCGTGAAGATCTTTTTTGTACAGTTTTGTGTATTTTTGCCACCTCTTCTTAATATCTTCTGATTCTGCTAGGTCCATACCATTTCTGTCCTTTATTGAGCCCATTTTTGCATGAAATGTTCTTTTGGTATCTCTAATTTTCTTGAAGAGATCTCTACTCTTTCCCATTCTATTGTTTTCCTCTATTTCTTTACATTGATCAATGAGGAAGGCTTTCTTATCTCTTATTGCTATTCTTTGGAACTCTGCATTCAAATGGGTATATCTTTCCTTTTCTCCTTTGCTTTTCACTTCTCTTCTTTTTACAGCTATTTGTAAGAACTCCTCAATTGTATTTCCAAAAAAAATGTCGGAAGGAAGGAGAGAAAGAAAGAATTAAGCTGAGACTAGAGGTCTCTAAACTGAGGCTTACAGTCACCTACTTACAGGATATATTCTCAAGTGTGTTGTGTAAAGTAACTAGAGTTCAGAGGGAAGGTGTCTCAATGTATATGTATTTGGTTGCAATCTGATAGCAACAAAAGTGTCCCTGATTCCCACTACCTTAAATATTCCTTAAACTCCATGCTTGGAGTCAAGTTTCATAAAATGCATAATGGGAAGAGAGGCCTGGGTACCTAATATTTCCTCTGGTTTCAGGGAAAACAGCTCTGACCATATAGAGGAGTCATTCTCATTTGCTCATTGTCTGTTAGTAAGACCCTTGCAGTTTGGTCTGTCACTCACGGACAGCTCTGAATGAGATCACTGGAGACTAAAACTAAACATTTCTGCAAATGTGAGTATGTTTCATTGGTTAATTGTCCCTTCATAAATCTTCATTTTTCAAATGTTATCATAAAACAGTTAGACTCTAATTACAGCCATGTAGGGGGTTTCCCAGGTGGCTCAGTGCTAAAGAATCTACCTGCAATGCAGGAGATATGAGTTTGATCCTCTAGGTCAGAAGATCCCCTGGAGAAGGAAATGGCAATGCACTCCAGTATTCTTGCCTGGGAAATCTCATGGACAGAGGAGACGGGTGGGCTGTAGTCCATGCCATCATAAAGAGTCAGACACAATTTAGCGACTGAGCATGCATGCACTCACATTGACTTACACTGGCTTCTATCACTGAAGTAAACCAGTAAGGAAGAAGACAGATGAACGTGCTTTTAATCTCCTCTCTAGTGAGGCAGCTTAAATAATGAAGATAAAATTTAGAAATAGTAAATGAGAACTTTGACTAATCTAATAACAAAAAGGCCTCTCAGAATTTTAGAGCTGAATGAGATTTTAGTGATAACCTAATCCAGTCCCTTTATCTGTAAAATGATGACACTATGGCATACAGTGCTAAGTGGTTTACCTAAGGAATACAACTAGTGAAGATTGGGTAGTGAGACTACTACCCAAGTCTATGACTCCTAGTCCCTGTACCACAAATCAGAACCACATTTTGTTGTAGTTGTGAGCATAAAGGAAGTGATGTTTAACTTTTCTGTTTGAGGCAAGTAAATGTAAAGTATTTGCCCTCATTATAGGATAGTTAGAAAATGTTTCCAGTCTTGCTTCTCATTAGGTAACTGACCATAATGCTTACGATGGAAGCAATAAAGCCTATACCATACTGAAGACTCTGAAAAGAAAACAAACAAACAATAGATTGAATCAAAATGCAAATGCTCTACAAAATGTAGACTGTTTGCTTATTGTTTTACTTCTTCTCCAATGGAGACAAAAATTCAGTTGACCACAATAGAAAGACAATGATGAGTTGATTGACTCATTTGTACAATACATCAGAGAGACCAGAAAATTACTAAGGTAAACTGAGAAATAGGAAAATTCTAAAATTATCTTGCCTGAAGACTCTTTTTTGCATAAGCTCATCAGAATGCTATCATAACTGGTATTTCCATGATTCCGTTTCTAGGAGCCAAACTCATTTTGCTCACCACATTATCAAACAAATAAGCAGCTCCTATGGCTTGCTAATCAAGCCTGAAGAAGCAAAATATTGATGTGAACATTTGGTGATAGCACCAGCTACCACCAAACTCACAGCAGAAAAGAAGGGTGGTGAGGAAAGAGTTTCCTGGGGGAAAACTCAGTGCAGCAATTGTGATGGAAGACATCATTGCAGATAGAAAGGGGAAGAAAAGTTTTAATTCTTTTATTACCAATCTTCCACTGAGGATGTCCTTCTCTTGTCATATTCTCCAAATGCTTCTCTCTCGCAGCTCCATCCTAACCCACATGTTCCTGAAACAACTTGGGAGTCATTCCCTTTCCTTAGTGGAGGACAAAGGAGCTGGCATGCTATTGTCCATGGGGTCGCAAAGAGTTGGACACAATGAACAACAACGACAACATTCTCTCTCTCTTTGCTCCAAGATTCAGGGCTGGAAAAGGATTCTGGGTCCGTTAAAGGGTGTTGGTGAAGAACAGCACTGCTCAGAGAAACATAACTCCATAAGCAATTTTATCTCCATTAGAGCAGGGAACTTCTTTTGGTTCATGAATGTGTCTAAGCCATTAGAACAGTGAGTACTTTTAATAAAAATCTGTTAAGTGAATGAACTAACTTCTTAGTCCTTAACCCACTAAAACAGTGGAAAATTGCTTCTCCATCATCACTGGGCACCTTTCTTCCTCCTTCCAGGTTTTCATCAAAATTTGATTATCCTTTATCATTCCCAGGAGATAATAATTTATTACCTATTCTGATCATGCTAGCTAACCTTGTTGGCCAAGCCCACAGTGGCTCTCTGAGGCTTCCAGTCAGTGCTGAGCCACTACCTTGCCAGGAACCTCAGGCCTGAGGTACATCAGGACCATCTCTTTGAGGTCAAGAGGAAATGCACAGTTTCTCTTGCAAACAGAGCCAACCAGCTGGGCTCTCCCACCCAGGATGGAGGCCCTCCTTAATATGGAGATTCCTATCTCCTTCTCTAAGCTTATTTCCTTAAACAATAGCCTGTCTCTAGGTTTCTGACTTTTGGAAATAAAAGCCACAAAAATTCCAGATTTATTTTTCATTCCTCCCTGACTTCCCCAGGTACTAACACACACAAACTTCTATCAGGTTAAATGGATAAAATGGAAAGTGGAAAATGAAGGATTAAAAAAAAAAAACCAACATAAACATCTCAAAATATTATCCAGCCGTATCAGTATGGGACCAGGTGCATACCCTTAGAGCAACTGTAAGCCCTACAGGTTAATCCATTGACCACAAAAGTAGCATAAAACAAAGAATGAACAGTTGTTTGTATCCTTCTTTAAACTCCAGTACAGAAAAAAAACTTCACATTCAGTAACAGGTTTTCAGTTTTGTTTTTTGGTCTAATATCCTTCTGCAATGAACAGCTTAAAGAAACTAATCTCTTCTGGAAAATGTTTGGATGTTAAGACAATCACCAACTCAAAAACCATCAAAGCTGCTTCAATAAAATGATATAGACTAGCTTTCAAGGCACTTGGCCTACATAAATTTGTACTTTAAATTAAATTTAATGGCCTTTTGGTGAGGACAATGAGCATTATTAATTTAACATTTTAATATATTTTAAGAGACATGAAAACTTGGATAGTAAAAACATATTTTTCTTATCCCACTCATGCAAAGGAAACTTTCTGGAAGGAATTTGTTTGGAATGAAAGGGGAAGGATTGGCGTGCAGGTGAGGGTGGGCAGACTGGGAGGGTTCTTTAGGATTTATGGTGTTTCAGGATTAGCAACAGTGAAGCCATAAGAAAGGATGAAATTATGAGGCAGATTGATTTATTAATTAGAAATACCATGGAAATAATTTATTTGGAAGGAAGGCCATCACCAAATACCTTACAATTTCTATTCCTTATTCCTAATCACTGCTTTGCATCCTGTGTTACCACGTATGTTCCAGAACAAACCTATGCTTCCAGTCTCCAGGAGAAAAAAGGAAACACAAATAAGAACAACATTTTATAGTGATTTTAATGACCAGAACTCTCAGACTCCTTTCTGCCATCATTATCCTGTAACGTCTGGATTAGTTCATATTTCAGTCCCAGGCAGATCTCTGCTGTAATTTGCACCATGCTACAGATATACACTTTAGAATTATGTAGGAGTGCCTAATTTTAAGGGCTTCCCCAGTGGCACTAGCGGTAAAGAACCCACCTGCCAATGCAGAAGACCTAAGAGACATGGCTTCAATCCCTAAGTCAGAAAGATCCTCAGGAGGAGGGCATGGCAACCCATTCCAGTATTTTTGCCTGGAGAATCCCTTGGGCAGAGGTGCCTGGCGGGCTATAGTCCACAGGATAGCAAAGAGTCAAACACGACTGAAGTGACTTAGCACGCATACATGCCTAACTTTAAACTGTGGGCATAACTTGTGAGAGACCAGTTAAAACACTATTAATCTGTATTATTTTTGTGTTTTTTAAATGCTCTTATATTTATAATTATTTACATTTTAAAAATCAAACCATATAAAACAAAAATCCTTTCAAGATGAATATTTATATGGCATTTTGTTTCAGGAAAGAGTAATTGTGAAATAGATGTCCCACTAATCCAAAGTCAGCTAACCTAAAGTTACCACAGTTGAGATAAACCATATTTTCTAAAATACTTTTTAACACTGTTCATTCACTTTTAAAAATTAATAAAAACAGCAAGAAACAACTTGTGCACCTTTACTTACCCCAAGCTCAAGTTCCAGTTTCATAAAACTTTAGTCATGTTCAGTTCAGTCGCTCAGTTGTGTCTGACTCTTTGCGACCCCATGAACCACAACACGCCAGGCCTCCCTGTCCATCACCAAGAGTGATCTCCCAGAGTCCACCCAAACCCATGTCCATCGAGTCGGTGATGCCATCCAGCCATCTCATCCTCTGTCGTCCCCTTCTTCTCCTGCCCTCAATCTTTCCCAGCATCAGGGTCTTTTCCAATGAGTCAGCTCTTCACATCAGGTGGCCAAAGTATTGGAGTTTCAGCTTCAACATCAGTCGTGTATATAATTCCAAAGACTTAAAAGTCCCACCTTCTTCAGTTGCTTCCATCTTTGGACAAAGTTTCACTTTTCCTATTACACCAAGACAAATTACCAAATGGAAATAACTTGCTATCATTGAGCCACGGTCAAGTCTCACATAGGATCTGTTCTGATACTACCTTCTGTACCGGATTTCACTATATGTTCATAAAATACAACTAAATTTAAAAAGACAGAACTCAAATCTATAAAGGCCCAATAATAAATTAGATAATAAATTCTAACCTCCAATAAGATTTTTCTGGTTTTCATCATCTACAAAAGTTCTCCTTTAAGCATGTCATCAAGTAAGGTGAAACAGGAACATAGTTCTCTAAGAAGTATGATTTCCTGAAGTGACTAAGTAATTAAACCACAACATGAAGTCATACTTCCTCATATAAAATTACTAACATACCTGTAAAAGTCACCTGTCATATTAACCAGAAACCTCAAGAATGAAAGACACTCCTTTGAAAATGTTCAAATCTTCCTGTGTGTTAGGTATTAAAAATACTAAAAATATACTATGACATGTGCTCAGGAAAATTTCCTGCTACACATACTGAAATATATCCCTGATCAAAGTGGTGTGAAATAAGAATGCAGCTAAATTGGTTATATGGCAAATATTAAGATATGTTGAATAACAACATGAAAGCTAGAACACACCCTGCTTATTTTCTTCAGGACCAGATGGAACTGCAAATATTTTTTGAACGTGGTATCTTATAAACTGATGCAGAAAGATGATAGGCATTCAATGATTCAATGCACTTTACAATATCACTGTAATTGACAGAATGAATGTATAGATACAAAACCTTACTCAAGAGGCTGTCTTTTCCAAATAAGCGTTTTTAAAGAAATGTTTCTCTCTTCAAATGTTCGTTTTCTTGAGGAAAATACTGCTGTCTTCATTTTCATTATCAAGATTCAATTTGGCCCTTGCTAATATTAAATAGAAACATTCAGTTTATGTGCGTTGGGGAAAAAAAATTACGGGATTTGGAGTTATGTTACATAGCTTGATGAAACCCTATCAAAATTACTCTTTGGAATTTCTCATGAAACTCACTTCACTGATAATTACATACATAAACAAATTTTTTAAAATAAGATTTAATTTTGTTAAATGACTTTATAATGCTAAGAACTGGCAAAGGTCCTCTAAGAACGGTTTGGAGCATGGCCAGATGCCTGCATCAGGAGCAAGGCACTTCCTCTCCCAGCTGCTGAGAGTATTGGTTGCTGATGGCTCACAGCTGAGTGCTCTTCTGCATCTCACTCTCTGCCAAAGCTTTGCCCAGGGCATCCCACTTTTAAGGAATGGTCAAAAACAGGGTACAAAAACAGACCCCCTTGCCTGTATTCAGGTTGACACTGAAACGAAACCCCAGATCCAGAGCCCCTATGGGGGTTGCCTGTGGCCTCTACTGCAATGTGTTCACAAATCAACTTCTCCCTCTGCTTCCATCTTTCCAGTACAGATGCTGTTCCCAGTAATTACGCACATAAATCTCCCATTGGAGTCTCTTTCCCAGGGAACGCGATTTAAGACAGTTGGCATTGAAAGTGGTCCCAGAAATAAGACGCTAAAACGGAGTTTTGGAATTCCCTGTTGGCCCAGTGTTTAAGAGTCCACCTGACAGAGCAGGGGACACAGGTTCAAAACCACATGCCACAGAGCAGCTAAGGCCACACGCCACAAATACTTCAGAGACCAAGTATTGCAACTACTGCACCCCCCTCGTGCAACTAATGAAGCCTGGCACGCTCTAGAGCTCTGCAACAAGAGTAGCCATCGCAATGAGAAACCCTCGTAATGAGAAACCCTCGCACCACAACGAAGTGTAGCGCCTGCTTGTGGCAACTAGAGAAAGCCCCTGTGCTGTGTGTTCAGTTGCTTAGTCATGTCCCACTCTTTGCAACCCCATGGACTTCAGCCCATCAGGCTCCTCTGTCCATGGGATTTTCCAGGCAAGAAAGCTGGAGTGGGATGCCATTTCCTCTTCCAGGGAATCTTCCTGACCCAGGGGTCGAACTGGCGTCTCTTGCATCAGCAGGCAGACTCTTTAACCACTAAGCCACCTGGGAATCCCCAGAGAAACACCACACACAGCAACAAAGACTCGATGCAGCCAAAAATAATAAATAAATAAAAATTTTTAAAAAACAGGTGGCCGTTTTGGAGTTGGATCTCTGCCAGCCAGCTGCCAGTGAGAGGCCCATTCCTAGCCCAGAGAGGACTGTTAGCACCTGGTTATTGCTGTGGCAATGTGATTACTAATTGGAATCGCATATGGTTCAGTGGTAAAGAATCTGCCTGCAATGCAGCAAAAGCGGATTCCATCCCTGGGTCTGGAGGATCCCCTGGAGGAGGAAATGGCAACCCACTCCAATCCCATGGACAGAGGAGATTGGCGGGCTACAGTTCATGGGGGCTGTAATGAGTCTGACACGACTGAGCACTCACATGCCAAAGCTGTGCCCCACTTGGTTACCTGTAATTGAAGTAAATGAATTAACAGGGCCTTTTGCATTTAATTCATTGGATTATATCTGGTTATAGTTTAGACAAGACTGCCATCTCCTGGAAAAGCTAATAAATACTGGTGACTGAGGTGTTTCCATCCTTTTGGGAATCAGTATTAGGAAACCGATTGCATCTCCAAGCCACCTCAGTATCTCTCCATGCTGCTGCTGCTGCTAAATCGCTTCAGTCGTGTGCGACTCTGTGCGACCCCATATACGGCAGCCCACCAGGCTCCCCCGTCCTTGGGATTCTCCAGGCAAGAATACTGGAGTGGGTTGCCATTTCCTTCTCCAATGCATGAAAGTGAAAAGTGAAAGTTAAGTCCTCAGTCGTTTCCGACTCTTAGCGACCCCATGGTCTGCAGCCTACCAGGCTCCTCCGTCCATGGGATTTTTCCAGGCAAGAGTACTGGAGTGGGGTGCCAATGCCTTTTCCTATCTCTCCATGAGGTTAAACCAATTCTCAACCTCTCACAACCTCTGTGAAAAAATTTTTGCATAGGACCAAGATTTCAAAGAATCTGTGCATCACGACTTTTCTTAGGTGACAAGAAAACGGTAATTTAAGTTTAAACAAAAGATAATATTTTAGAACTCTCAGGTCTTAATTCTTAATCCTCACATCAGCTCTCTGAAGTAGGAACTATTATAAACACATCCACGTTACCAAGGAGGAAAATAAAGTCTACGGAACTTACGGTTACCCGTAAGTTTCTTTTAGCGGAAACCCCACCCAGGAAGTCAGAACTCCAAGGCTGAGGAGAACAGTAACTAAGTAACCGCTCCGCCTCAGTTGGGCATGCGCAGAAAAACACTGATAAATTCTGTAGGAATTTTGAGAGGCGGAAACTGAGGGGTGTGGTGGGCCTTTAAGGTCCCAGCATTCCCTTCGTGCCGCCGTCAAGATGGCGGCGCCCATGTTGCGGTGCATTTCCCGGAGCCAGTGGCTTGCTACCCAAGGCCTGTCAGGAGTCTTGCCCTTGGGGCTGCGTGAGGCCCACTCGGCTGCTCAGGGGTTGCTAGCGGTGCAGAAGGCTCGGGGTCTGTTCAAGGAATTTTTCCCCGAGAGGGGTACAAAGACAGAGCTTCCAGAGCTCTTCGACCGCGGCACGGGGGGGAAATTTCCCCAGACCATCTACTGCGGCTTCGACCCCACGGCCGACTCGCTTCATGTCGGGCATCTGCTGGCGCTTTTGGGCCTTTTTCATTTCCAGCGAGCGGGCCACAACGTGATCGCGCTGGTGGGAGGCGCCACGGCGCGCCTTGGAGACCCAAGCGGTCGTACCAAGGAGCGCGAGGCGCTGGATGCGGAGCGCGTGCAAAGCAACGCGCGTGCGCTGAGCCAAGGGCTAAAGGCCCTAGCGGCTAATCACCAGCAGCTCTTTGCAAATGGGCGGACCTGGGGCAGCTTCACCGTGCTGGACAATTCGGCGTGGTACCAGAAGCAAGACCTGGTGGACTTCTTAGCGGCAGTGGGTGGCCACTTCCGCATGGGAACGCTGCTGAGCAGGCTGAGTGTGCAGACTCGGCTCAAGAGCCCCGAAGGCATGAGTTTGGCCGAGTTTTTATACCAAGTGCTCCAGGCCTATGATTTCTACTACTTGTTCCAGCATTATGGATGCCGGGTCCAGCTGGGTGGATCAGATCAGCTGGGCAATATCATGTCTGGATACGAGTTCATCCACAAGTAAGCGCCTGTAGGCCGGGAGAAATCTTAGGTCAAATAAGTTACACACAAATAGCCTGTAATGCACTGTCGGTATTGTGGAGTGACGCCCTTTGTTTCAGCCTTTGTTGGTTTTATTTCCCCTAACAGTCTAATGGGGTTAATTTTGTATCACTGGCTAATGAGCACTAAAGTGCTGAATTAATGATATTAGGTATGGGATATATTCTAGAGCTCTGAAGGAAATAGACCCCACTAGCCAGGATTCAGATTGCATCTGTTTGCTGCTTCTAAGAAGCTTTTTCAGTGTTTCGAATTTGAAAGACTGTTTATAACCTGACCGTGACTGGGCCACCTTGAGTAGTTTCTGCTCTTGCTCTGCACCGTCCCTGAAGCTAAGTGTTAGTTATTGGCTGGGATCTCGAAAAAATTTTTTTCAACACCAAATATTTGCGAATAGTGTATCTTTAATGGCATTTTCTCGAGGGAGATGAAATACAGGGCTAGCTCATATGCTACTCATTTTAAAAATCCTTTAAAATAGCTCTTTTAATGTCTCTACCTGACCACACCTTTACCTAGTTTTCTCTCCTCTTCCCACCTAACCTTTAAAAATTTCTAGGCCCCAATTATGCAGCACTTCCCCTTGGCTTGCCCAGTCACTGGTTCAATTGCAGTTCAGAACGAAAAATGTCAAAATAGAGTGCTGTGAAAGCAGAAAGATGGACAAGAATCCTGGTTTAGAAGGTTAAGGAAGGTTTCTTAGAGCAAAAAACCACAATGAAATCTGAGAATGATTAGCAGAACCTACCACAACTTGAGCTTGAAGCACATAATAAACTTCTTTATGCATAGGTTGACTGGAGAAGATGTGTTTGGAATCTCTATTCCTCTAATTACAAGTACAACTGGAGCAAAACTGGGCAAGTCTGCTGGCAATGCTGTTTGGCTAAACAGAGATAAGACATCTCCATTTGAATTGTATCAGTTTTTTCTCAGGCAACAAGATGATTTGGTAGAAAGGTGAGTTCTTAATAATTGTGGGCTAAGAAAAATTAAGTTCATTAAGCTCATGATACAATTTTAGTCATTGACTCTCTCTATACCCTTCATCCCTTCATAGTTTTTTGGGTTTTTTGTCTATTTTAACATAGATTCTATTTAAGGCAGTACATCACGTAACATTGTAGTTAAACACTGTTGGTTAAAGCAGAAAACTACTGTGGGTGCTAAAAAAGTTAGAGCCAAGTTTGTGATCTACATCTAGCAGGTACTTAGGACATTATTGCTTGCATATTCTAGTTTTTTACTCCTTTCATCATAAACCTGACTTTTATTTTACCATTGTCTCAAAGTTCCTTTTCTTTAACATAGAAGAAGATCCTTTTTTTTAAGTGATTTTTCTCATTGTTTCATAATATGTCAAACTCTTGGAAGAATATAAATTAATGAGAAATACACCTGCAACAAAGAAAAAGTGAATTTTTCCCAAAAAATGCCATCTGACATAATAATCATCAAAAATAATTTAGGAATAATTCTTAAATTTTTTAAATGTCTAAGACTTTACCACAGAACATGAAAAACCACTATTGAGTAGGGAAAAAAAAGTTCTCTCAGAGGGAATCTTGAGGATTGCCAGAGGGGACCAAAAGTGGGATTTGGGTGAGTGTATAATAGTTGATATATAGGATGTGAAGGCCCAAGAGGTGAGAATTAAGCAAGATGAGGGTCTGGAGCAAGAGTTCAGTCCATTTTGGGGACCAATTGCTTGAGAGTAATTTCAGGAGTATCTCTTTAAGGAGGTTGATGATGCTCAGTGAGGCCAGATCCCTGAGGCTATAACCTAGATGGAAATTCCAGAAAATATTATGTTGGAAAGCCCATTGTTTAGTCTCTGGAGAGGTAAAGTGGGTCAGAGTCAGTAATGCCTGGCAATCCAAAGGGAACAAAAATAAATTTACAGAGGCAAGAGATTTGTGTCATCCAGAGAAGTCCAGTGACTGTGAAGGCGTATCTGGAGGCCCCAGGAGAAAAGGGCAGTGGCCAGTGAAATTAACTGTCAATGGGAACATGGTTGGTCTCCCCAGGGAATATGTCCCCATCTGAATATCCTCCATTGTTCGGTTTGGGAACAGAGAATACAATCATCTGTTACAACTTTGGCTGCTGCTAAGAAGATGATGGTGAGTCTGCTCACTAGAGCCCAAGCTGTTAAGGCCTGAATTCCTTAGGGACCCAAGGAATTGTGAGCCCTTTTTTTGAGCGGGTAGGGTTTGTGCTGGGCAGAGTGTGGTGGGCTTAGTACTGCAATAGTCTGCAGTACTGTTGAAATGGCTTCCAGCATAGAGCAGGTAGTGTTAGTATTCTTGCCAGGGGAATTCCTTAGACAGAGGAGAGTGGTGGGCTACAGTCCATAGGGTCGCAGAGTCAGAACCGACTGAAATGACTTAGCACGCACACACAGAGCAGGTAGTCTGAGCAGAAACATGAGTAGCAATGATAGGAACTGGGGACTTCTTCAGGTTTGGGCCAAACGGGCTTGTCTTATATGAGAAAATTGTCCCTTAGCCATTGGCCAGACCAAACCACGAGGTCATTAGCAGTAGCCCAGGAGTCTATGACAATGTAGATCTGCCAACATTCTCTTTTTTTGGCTTCCTGAGGGCTTCCCTGGTGCCTCAGCTGGTAAAGAATCTGCCTGCAATGCAGGAGACCTGGGTTCGATCCCTGGGTTGGGAAGATCCTCTGGAGACGGGAACAGCTCCAGTCTTCTGGCTTGGAGAATTCCGTGGGCTGCATAGTCCATGGGGTTGCAAAGAGTTGGACATGACTGAGCAACTTACACTTTCAAGGGCTAAGTGAACAGCTACAAGTTCTGCCAATTGGGCTGAGTCAGGACAACCTTCTTCAGCTAGTGAAAGTGAAGTCGCTCAGTCCTGTCTTACTTTTTGCGACCCCATGGACTGTAGCCTACCTACCAGGCTCCTCTGTCCACGGGGTTCTCCAGGCAAGAATACTGGAGTGGGTTGCCATTTCCTTCTCCAGGGGATCTTCCCAACCCAGGGATCAAAGCCGGGTCTCCCGCATTGGAGGCAGATGCTTTAACCTCTGAGCCACCAGGAAGGCCCCTGAAACCAGGGGGAATGCTGCAGTCCTCCAGCTAGCTGCAGTGCATACATACAGTGGTGGTGCTGTCACTGGTTAGGAATATGGACTCCCTGTCCATCTCAGACAGTTGGTCCCAAGGGACTCCCCAAGCAGCAGGAGCACCACTACCAACTCCCAAAAGTCTCTTGGACAAGGAACTGATCATGAGAGAAGCTCCATTCTCCTGTAATTTTTAAAGGCTTTGATATCCAGGTTAGCCCTCTCCTGAAGGTACCATTTTCATTTTACCAAGGAGGCATCTGTAATCCAGGGCATTAGGTGGTTGTATTGATTGGTGGCTGTTTAGGGCCTCAGTTTCTAAAAGAACCCAGTAGAATCCTTTGGGGTTAGCCACTTAATCCAAAATCCATAGGAAATCAAGTAGACTTATGTTTGGTCCAGGGACTCCAAGGAGACATAATCAAATATGGTCAAGTACTGACTTGGAATGTGGAGCCAGATGGGACTAAAGGTAGGGCTCATTGGCCTGCCTGCTGGGCAGCTTCCCAAATGTATTGTTGGGCTCGCCCCAGTGAAAGGTGGTGCCTTGCATGTGATTGTGGCAAAGAATTGGTGAGAGGTGAGGGATGTGTTGCCTCCAGAACATGAAAAGGCCTAGTACATGTTGTTCCTGGTGCACTGGTGGTTTAATGGTGAGTAATTTCCCCCATGTCTACGAACCCTGCCAGTGCTCTCCAGTGCCCTTTGAATGGTTTTGACAGTCCCAGTAAAATGCACAAGCATTACCCCATGATTAGAGCACCTTGTAACAAGAATTCTCTGGATTTAAGGTCAAAGAGACTCAGGGTTAGAAAGAAGAGGGGGTCATTTAAGTCACTCTGGTCATAGAAATGATAAACCAATTGGACCATGCCAGTTTTGGACAGCAGGAGACAAGCCTCTAGCAATAATCACCGTGGTGGAAGGATGGGCCCAGAGTCAGGCAGTTAATATCCAGATGAGGCAAGGGAGGGCCCTGGTACGAATACTGGTGGCTCTAGGATCATCTCCCTTCCTTTCTTCTCCCTCTTCATCCTCACTGGAGGCCTATAACCCTGTCAGCCTTTCCATTGGTGGCAGGGGTATTTCATGAGGCATGTTGCTTTGTTCTATCCCATTCAGGGGAAATCCAAGGGGACTCAAGATCTGTGGTTTCTTAGAGGAAGGAAACATATATCCTGGACAGATAGATCTCTGAGAAGGTTGTAGATTTTAGGATCTTTAGATACCAGCCAGCTGATGCATTTCAGCAGCCATGAGTTAACAATTTAGGTTCCAAAAACCTGCAATAGCTAATCAACTCCTTCCTTTTCTTCCTTATGCACAGAATTTCAGTTAAGGTGTAATGTCTGATCTGTTTTTACTTCCTGATTCTCATTACCTTAATTTTACATGTTGTCACCAGAAAGTTTGTGGAAGACATCCCCATAAGCCTTCTTCATAGATGGCTGCCTCCCTTTTCAGGGTGTTCCAGTCATCCTCCCCAGGACTGGGCTCTCCCTCCAATGGCAGGTTACCACAGGGTCTTTGGGAAAGCCCTCGGCCTTTGGAGCATAACACTAGAGCCTTGGCATATTGGTACACAGCAGCAGTAAGCCACACCCAGGAAGCCTCCATATGGGTTCTGATTTATCAAGGAGCTGCTGTACCTCCTCAGGGGTCTTACAAGGCATTGGCACAAGATGTTCTGAGCATTTATATTCATCCATTGTTCAACATCACACCAGGTACTGAACCCATGGTATCCCATCGGGTTTGGGGGACAGAGGGACAGCACGCCTCAGCTGTATTTCCCTTTCTTTGCTCTGCTATTTTCTTGTTGCAGGGTTGTTCCATTCATCCAGGTTAGGAAGTGTAGTCCCAGTATGACTCACTCACAGGCCAGGTCTCTTTCCTCCTTACCTATGTGAGTATCCTTTCCTTTGCCTTGCACTCAGAGCCTCAGGCTGGACAGTGATAATAGCCTTGGGATTCATTCCACCCTCATTAGCTCTCCTTACCCTGAGATGTAAAGGACTTTCATGTACATTAGCAGTCAAATCAAGGCTTTTATAATTAGTGGTCTGATCATCTCATTGGAGGATATGACTTTGATTGTTGATCACAATACTGTGGATATTGTCGAATTGTAGCAGCAGTGACATTTTGGGATGAATACTGAGGTAACATGAGGCAGTATGCAAAAGACATAATAGCATTATGGACCTCCAGCATACATTGCTACCCTTGCAAATGTGTTATCCATCTGGGTTAGCCAGTTAGTAAACTAGTCAAAGCTAACGGGCAGTCATGCAGTCCTGCCAACTATGCCTTTGCCAGTTATGTGGGCCTCAACCTGTTGGTGGTGATACCATCAGCTAGAAATGCCTGGTTGGTGGGGGGTGGTCCTCACCTGGGCCCGTACTACTTGTGGGAGCCCCCACAGACATTTCCTTGGCCAGAGCCAAACTTGTGACTAGACTAGACTTGTGGTCCTTATTATGACTATAAGACACGCCTCAGCAACAATCATCAGGGAACCTTAAAAAATAAAATGTATTACTTAGTTTCTAAAGGGCACAGGGCACACAGTGAGTCAAGGATAGAAGGGGGGAGGACCCACCCAGGGCTCTGCCTTTATTGGGGTGCCTAGGATTCCACAGGTTCACTCTTCACTGGCTAATTTAAAACAGGGAAAACTAGGGAGTGAGAAGGCTGAAGAGAGGTCATTCAGGCAGTCAGTTATCTCAGTTACCCAGGGCTTTCTAAAAGGGGATTTTCATGAGTGGGGGTAGCCTGGTTCCTTACCTAGTTGGTTTGGTACTAGCTATGACATACAATTGGCAGTTGTTTATTTGAGATCAGTGTCTTTGAAATGGATACTTTGGCATTAAGCAGTCAGAAGCTTAATGTCAAGCACTTACATTATACATATAGAACCGCTTGGAAAAATATGTGGCTATACCTACTCAGTAGAATACATTTATGACTTGTGTTAATATCAGCAGTCCCTCCCCTGGGCATATCCCTGACAGTTTAGTATACCAAGAGAAATACATGGGAATAGTAGTAGCAGCACCATTAACTACTGTCCAGGAGTAGGAACAACACAAAATACCCACACCAAAATAAATACATTGTGAACTGTTTTTAATGTGGAGTGCTGTATTCACAGCTGCACACACAGCAACATGGGTGCATTGCCAACATCATGATGTGCCAGTGAGTGAAGTCACTCAGTCGTGTCCAACTCGTTGCGACCCCATGGACTGTAGCCTACCAGACTCCTCCGTCCATGGGATTTTCCAGGCAAGAGTACTCGAGTGGGTTGCCATTTCTTTCTCCAGAGGATCTTCCTGACCCAGGGATCGAACCCAGGTCTCCCGCATTGTAAGCAAACACTTTACCATCTGAGCCACCAGGGAAATCTGATGTGCCAGAGTAGTCAAAAAAAAAATAAGTTCTGTATGATTCTGTTTATATAAAGTCTAAAAAGAGGCAAAACTAAGTGACGCTGTTTAGGGAGGCATACTGAGATGGTAAGAATATAAACAAGGTAGTGACTACCATGCAAGTCGGGAGAGTGGTTACCTTGAAGGGTGAGGGGACGTGATACAATTGTGCTTCCTTGGGTAGGAGCACTGTTGTGTATCTGTTATTGTTGTTCAGTTGCAAAGTCATGTCTGACTCTTTGCAGCCCTGTGAATGTAGCACGCCAGGCTTTCCTGTCCTTCACTATCTCCTGGAGTTTGCTCAGACTTATGTCCATTGAGTCAGTGATGCCATCCAACCATCTCATCGTCTGTTGCCTCCTTCTCCTCCTACTCTGAATCTTTCCCAGCATCAGGGTCTTTTCCAATGAGTTTGTTCTTTGCATCAGGTATTGGAGCTTCAGCATCAGTCCTTCCAATGAATATTCAGGGTTTTCCTTTAGGATTGACTGGTTTGATCTCCTTTCTGTCCAAGGGACTCTCAAGAGTCTTCTCCAGCACCACAATTTCAAAGTATCAATTCTTCTGTGCTTAGCCCTCTTTATGGTTCAACTCTAAAAATCCATATATGACTACTGGATAAACCACAGCTTTGACTGTATGGATTTTTGTGGGCAAGTGATGTCTTTGCTTTTTAATATGCTATCTAGGTTTGATACGCTGTCATAGCTTTTCTTCCAAGGAGCAAGTGTCTTTTAAATTTCATGGCTGCAGTCACCATCTGCAGTGATTTTGGAGCCCAAGAAAATAAAGTTTGTCACTGTTTCCATTATTGCCGCATTTATTGCCATGAAGTGATGGGACCAGATGCCATGATCTTCATTTTTTGAATGCTGAGTTTTAAGCCAGCTTTTTCAGTCTCTTTTTTTCATCCTCATCAAGAGGCTCTTTAGTTCCTCTTCACTTTCTGCCGTTAGGGTGGTATCATCTGCATATCTGAGGTTGTTGTTATTTCTCCCAGCAATCTTGATTCCAGCTTGTGAGTCATCCAGCCCAGCATTTTTGATGATGTCTCTGGAGCAAGAAGAACGTATATGATGGGGATGGGGTCATCTGTATCTAGACTATTACTTTTAAAAAGGAAGTATCTGAAACAAAGATGGCAAAATTAAATCTTCAGTCTGGGTGATGTTGTATTATTGTCACATTTTTGGTACATTTCTGCATGTTATATTCCATAATCTAAAATAGAGGGGGGAGACAATGTTATATAACTCTAACAGGCTTTTTTTTTTTTTCCACCCCAAAGATACCTGAAGCTCTTCACTTTTCTGCCTCTTCCAGAGATTGACCACATCATGCAGCTGCATGTCACAGAGCCAGAAAAGCGGGGTCCTCAGAAGCGACTTGCTGCAGAAGTAACAAAGCTTGTTCATGGACAAGAAGGGCTGGCCTCTGCTAAAAGGTGGCCTTGTAGAATAATGATCACTTGATTAGTTAAGAGACTGGAGAATATTTGCAGCCAATGTTTTAGAGTTACCTTTTACCACTAACAAGGACTGTCAGTGTTAACCGGTTTAAAATACTAGCCTTCATTTACTAGGAAACAAGTTTGTCCTGAAGTAAGCTTATAAATTATACAAGATAAATGTTGCTGTTTGAAAAACTTCCCATTTGGAATATAATGGGTACTTCATAATTGGTTATTGGGAGGTAGAACATGAATCTGTATAAGCAGTCAACGTGACATGGTTCTCAAAACATGTTTTCCAGGTGTACACAAGCCCTTTATCACAGCAGCATAGATGCACTGGAAGTCATGTCTGATCAAGAGTTAAAAGAACTGTTTAAAGAAGCTTCATTTTCTGAATTAGTTCTTGACCCTGGAACAAGCGTCCTAGATACGTGCCGCAAAGCAAATGCCATTCCAGATGGTCCCCGAGGGTAAGGTTATTTACCTTTTAGGTTCACAGTTATATTTCATACCATGTGTTTCCAGAGGTGGTGTTTTCCTGATAATGGCATCTCATTCCTTATAGATGTTAGGTTAGTCTGAGAATAAAGTGAAAACTGAGAGTACTTATTGCTGAAAATAACTTAAATTTTCTGTACAGTATTACTGTACTCTTATTAAGTCTAACCTGGTAAGTTTTTTCTCCAGCATTAGAGAATTGGTTTAAGGAACCACAATTGTATAAATACGCTGGGATCATTTGGCTCAGGGATAGTCAGTTTGAGAAGATCATAAGATCAGAGGCCCTAAGTATACAGATTCACACAGCCCCTCTCATACTCAGTCTGTATCATCTTTATTTGAGGGGCGTAGTGGGGTTGCTCAGCCTGTTTAAAATTTTAGTTGAATTTCTTCCATCTGTTCCTTTAGAAGAACTAAAGGGGAGGCAGAATCTAGCAAACATGAAGATAACAATTCAGTGCTAAATGGTTTCAATTAGCCTTTGAAATTTAAATGAAATAATGGTATATGTGTATTGTTGGGAGTGGTCAACAATGATTAGCTTTATCTAGTTAATAAACATGTCTATTTTTAGGTATCGGATGATTACAGAAGGTGGAGTCAGTATAAATCACAGACAAGTAACAAATCCAGAGAGTGTTTTAGTTGTTGGACAACATATTCTTAAGAATGGACTTTCATTACTTAAAATAGGAAAAAGGAACTTCTACATTATAAAATGGCTTCAGCTATGATGAAAAATCCTTCTGGTGTTGAAACATCCATCATTCATTATCAAGATATACAAACTTATACCTTCACTTAAGCAACTCAAAGCAAAGAATGGAGTATATTCTAGGCCTCAGTGTGAGTAGTTTCATTGTTCATACAGGTTGGTTAAGTGTGGAATATTTTATTTCCTGATCCTTAAATATTAAAGACTAACACAAAAAAGCATGATTTCTAGGTTTAATCTCTTTTAATAATTATGCTTCATGAAAAATTAAATGCTAAGTTTCCTATCCTGTCCTTGCTCTTGTATCAGGTGAATATATCACTGGATTTTTGTTGTTGTTCAGGAAGCAAATTCTATAAAAAAGGAGAAAAGTTAGAGGAAGCCATAGAGAGCATTAGAAATTACAGTAGAAATAGTTTCTTTTTGAAGAAAAATCAGTACCTGACTTATCAGAAAGTTTATAATTCAGAGTTCCAGTCTCTTGCCTGTGTTTCCATGAAATTAAATTTACTCATTAGCCTTGTTTTAACTCAGTAAAAAAGTTAGCAGTGTCTTATAAATTTACCAACTTTTAAATTAGTCTTAAGTTTCAACTTCTGTCCCCAAGCAGATTGTAGCTTGAGATGAACCAAAAAGTTAAATAACCAACAAGATAAAATAGAGGCAAAATGTATACACTAAAATATCCAAACATATGAGAATATCAAAAGATATTCCAGGAAGGGAAGTTTTCAGGTCAAATTTAAAGGATCTGGAATCAAGATTTAGTCAAATTAAGCTCTACGTTCTTTAGGCAAGTTGATTCTCCAGAACTGTTTGCAACATCTAGAAATTCAGATCATTGATTTCTCTCGATTTCCTTAATTTCACTTGATCACTTGAGGATCAAGTAAAAGACACACATACACACAAAATGGTTAACAATCAGATTTGTTGTAGAAAATCTTACAGGCAGCAAAGCATGGATCTAGAGTTCAAATTCTAGCTATTTACTACCTGGATTATTTGGAGCAGGTCATCTTCATATGCAAAAAAATGGAGATGTATTATAATAAAACCTCAGTCAATTATAAAAATCTAAAAAGAAAAAAGTCATTAAACTTTTATATAGTATAAGCTATGTTGCTATGTTCCAAAGTAGATTTGCATGTACTCTTCTGGGAGTACAGTTAGCAAGAATTCACTTATTGACAAGCTTTTTAATGTCACTTCATACCAGCAACTTTATTTACAAAGAACATACAGGTATCCATTGTAAGTCAGAGATTACCTCTACATTTCAGAACTTCACTCGGTTTAAGGGCCAACAATAGGTTTCCTCATTCTGTACCTATCTTGCCTGTATTTCTTTGTACATGGTGTGTAGTACTAACAAGTGCATTACCATAGCAGGTAATGTTTTCAGTTTGAAATTTGCTGGAGAAAGGTACATCATGAGGTTTTGTCCCCCCTTACAAATTAAAGTTAGACTAGAATGGTAATCATCTGATCTGTCTCAAATACATGACTCATGGATGGCTATAATTTCAAAACTGATGTTTAATAATGGCAGAGTGATTTTAAAGTATGCTAATAAACATTTTGGAAGCATGTATTCTGTGAAGATGGTACTGCTAACAGATTCATAGTCCTGTATCACCAGACTGAATCTGTTATGTTTGAGATCAGTTGCTGATCCTGTTGTTTCTCAGTACAGTGAGTGAGTATCATTAGCTAAAGGTAATGCACATTCATATGTTCCTGCCAGTATTTCTTCATAAATGTCATAACATAAAAATAAATTTAATATCTGGAATATATAATTCATCTTAAAATTTATCATGTAATTCATATCAAGAATAATCTGGGGAATTTTGGTAAAATGTGTTCATGTTCTAAACCTCACTCCCAACCCTCTGAAAGCATTTAGGAGTATTTGTGTGTCAGGATGTTTTTCTGTGAATAATAAAGCCCCACCATTACTTTTGTACATTTATTCTAATGTACTTTGTTGGTGTGAAGCAAAAGTAATAACTATTACCAAGTAATGCTTACAGAAAGAAGATACACTTAAAATCAGTACAGTATTTGGTTCTAAGACCCTCCTCCAGGTGAATCTTGGAAGTGTGGTCTTGTGGGCTCCACTTTATAGATGGATTACTGGATTACTACTATTATATCTGAAAGCCAAGGAGAATTTACTAGTTCTTCTGAAAACTAAAAGGAAATGGTCATGACCAAGTCTTACTAGATAATCAAGGCTAGATGGTTGTTCTTAATGCAGTAAAACATAATTCATGCTTCCAAGTTTAAGTAAGATCAAAGATATTTTAATTTTTAACGCACCAGGGGAAAGTGGACCCAGAAGTGGAAGGACGGTAGCTACACATTATGCACATCACATCACTGTCAGTGTTACAGATCCTCTCATGTGTTCAGCTTTCTTACAGACACGTCAAAGGTTGCAGAGAAGCTCAATAAAACTAAATCAAAAGATAGTTGGAACAGTGACTATGTGAGTAACTTGTCAACCCATTTCTTTCAAAGCCAGGTCGGTTTATATTTATATAGTGCATGCATCATAGTCATATGAAATGGTGTCTTGGTGCATTCTTCTTGAAGGGCTACGGCAGCAGCTTTAAGACTACTAGCAGATCACACAGGTCATCTTATTCACAGACAAACTGGTTGTACAACTAGAACTATTAATGGTTCCTTTTAAGTTCAAATGAAACTGTCATAAGACAGACTTGATGTATTTTATATATACTAGGAAATTTTAGAAATAGCCATTTATTATTTGGATTAAATTTGTGATTTGTTCTCGAATACAGAATACAATTTTCAGTTTATAGCCAGTCTTCACATGAGCAGATTCGTATCACTGCAAGACATAGGAGTTCATAAATAAAATTCTACTCAAGTAGGCAGTACTAACAAGTCAACAAAATCTCAGGATTACATAGTTCTCTTCACCAAAGATGAGTCTCTCGGATTTCAGCAATAATTTGACTGGCTCCTTGTAATGCCTGCATTAAAGAAGATGATAAAAATTATAAATGTTTAAATTATAATACCAAAAAATCTGAATTAATATGGGAGAATCTCTCCACTTTATATGTGGTTGATTCATATCTTCTCTGAAATTTGAATCGAATCAAGTGCCAACAGAGTAATATTTAGCCAGCATACAAAGACTATATATATATATATATATCTCCAAGCATTTTAAATAATAAATGTTTATACCTACAACCCAAATAAGAAAAACTTTTAAAAATTCACAGTTTACCTTTAGCATATCAGCTGCTTCTTTCCTACGCTGTGCCATGTCCTCAGATTCAGTCAGAAGATCATCCAATAAGGATGATTTATACAGCTGTCCTACTAACTCACTCTGAAGAGTATCTTTCACATGATTAACCAAAAAATGCATTACCGCCTTTGGCACACTGCAAAACAATCAAATAATCCATTTCTTTGAGAACAAAAACCTAAATTTTTAAAAATACATATATTTTCAAAAGGATTAAGAAATTATCCAGCAGTATTCAAGTCTGATTTATATACATAATACTAACCTGTCTTGAATATTCTTTCTGACAATAAGAAAATATGATTTGATAAGTCGTTCAATAACTTCACAATCCCGCTGTTCACGGGCAGATAGTTTTCGTGCAACAGGAACTGGCTAAATTGGGTGAGGGGGAGAACAAAGTTACCGTTGTGCCATTTTGAAATGACAATACATAACAGTATGTTTTTGAGATACCAGTTCCTTCTGTCTTAAAATGCTTTCTTGGTAATTTGGTTCTTTGTCCTCAACCAAATTCTGCAGCTTACCACATCCAGCAGATTCACAGCATGGCCTTTTTGTGGACTGGCTGGCATAATTGGAATTGGTTTTGATTTTTCCTCAGCTAGTAACTCCTCAGCTTTTGAAGTTTTCAGCATTCCTCTCCAGTTGCCTGTTGTTGGTTCTTGAACAGCATCTCCAACCCCACCACCTCCAGATACAACCTGAAAAAAACATGTTCCAAGACCTGTACCAACCATATCAAACTGGCATTATCTAAACAAATTTTTTTTGATAGGAGTCAAGGAGAATACCCATCTAGTACCCATCTGGAGTTTAATCTATTCAGAGAGATAGCGTCAGAGAGAGATGGTTGAGTGTCATGTGCAACTGGAACCCTGAGCTGTCTAAATAAAGAGGTTCTGTTCTAAATTGCTAGCAAGGCCTAAGCCAGGATATCTTAAATTCCTTTTTTATTACTTGCTAACTTTTCAAAGTTTTTCCTCCTCTCCAACCTCTAACACTAGAGATTGTGGAGAAAATATCAGCTACCCTTTAAAACAAGACTGACCATTAAAAGCACAAGGAAAGCCAAAACTGCTATTCACATTATTTCTTCAAAGTAACTTTAAACACTGTTGAACTGTGATCTCTCTGAAAGTTCAATGAACTCATGTCTCCAAAAGTTAAGACTTTATATATTTCTCAAGTCAGTTTATGTTCCTTATAGTCACAGGATAAAAGTAGGAATCCTTTAATTAACAGAAACAAGAACACACTCATGATTCTATGAGTTTGCATGCATACTTGTGTGTGTGTGTGTTAAGTCATGTCCAACTCTTTGTGACCCCATGGACTGTTGCCCACCAGGCTCCTCTGTCCCTGGGATTCTCTAGGCAAGAATACTGGAGTGGGTTGCCATTTCCTCCACCAGGGGATCTTGATCCAGGGATCAAACCCGCGTCTCCTGCATTGGCAGGTGGATTCTTTACCACTGAGCCACCTGGGAGGCCTGATAATGACATTAAGCTGCCTAAAATGTGGAATACGACAAACACAACATCAGTCCCCTCAATGTTTATGCCCATGAGAAAGGATCTGCTAAAAGAAATCTAGTGTTGCCATTAATCACAAGTGCTTTTGCACCTTCTTTTTTAGGATATCTGTTAGTCTTGATTTATAAAAAGAAAAATGACTGTTTAAGGTAACAGGGAACAGTAATTCATCAATATTTAAGACATGTTTTTAGATATTCTTTAAGATTTTACAGTCTAAAATGAAGGTAAAATGGCATTCAGAATTATAGAAATAAAAGTGACTATATAAATTTAAGTGTTATAGCAATTGTTAAATGTTTTTTTGTATCATTCTGATTCAAAACACTGCCCAAAATTTGTCTTTAAAATATGTATTAAAGATGATGTTTATCAATATGTAGGTGGAATATTTATATACTGCTTTTTAAATGAGTAATCGTATTTCTAAATGCTTGTTAACTATACATGAATGATAGACCTACATATGAAATCTTAAGGAGAGTGAGCAAATTCAAGGTGAAGCCATGAGTAAAATAAAAAGCAATGATTTAGATGGTTCTCTTAAGATCTTAGTACAGTGGGCTGAAAGAAGATAAGACATTTAATTATAAGGTTTTATCTGAGGTTCAGAATCTTAAACCTGGACAATAAATAAGGAAAGGAGCTGAATGACAAAAATAAAAATAAGAATGGGTCTGAGTAACTTACAGATTATTTTATCAAGAACTGGCAACAGTCTCAAACTCTCGCAGTCCCCCTGTATGCTCTGAATTTGCTTAAGCTGTTGAGGCACACGTTAAGCTACATATTTAGGGTGACAAGTGCGTAAGAAAGCAAAAGAAAGAAGCCTAAGAGGATTACCTATTAGCACTGGACAGATCTCAGAACCTTTAAAGAGGAAAAGTCCAGAAGTACAATTTTCATCTCCAGAATTTTAATTCCCTACCAAAATATTATATTCAACACTATTCTTGAAGGTAATAGAAAACGGTGGGAAAGGCTGTTATTATTTAAAACAATGTTAAAACTAGAATTAATACCATCTTAGAAGTTAGTTGAATAAGAGAAACATTAAACATAACAAAGACAATGAGAGAGAGATGCCAACTGTTACAAACAAGTTCTTCAATGGTTTTGAAGACAGTGTTTCTGAAAACCAGGGTTACCAACATTTTCATTGTGAAGTAAGACTCACATTTTTAGTTTCTCTTCTGCTGTCCTGAATTAACTGTTAAAAGATATGTTAAAACATGCAGTTTAACAACCAAAATTTAAATACCGTTGGCTTGAAATTCAAAAAGTGCAGGATAATTTCCTCTTTAAGTTCTTTTTCTGTGTGCATCTTCTATATTGCAAGCAAAAGCATGTTAACAAATTTATGAAGTATACACTGTTAAACGATTTAAAATTTCTATTAGACTAATGATCTTATTAGCACAATATCCCACATTAATATTCTGCTATTCAGTGTATTGTTTCCAGATGATTATGTTGCACCAAATTAGGCATGCAGGCTTAGATTAAGAATCAGAACAGACCTTGCCATCAGCCTCAGCAGAAGCAGCAGAGGAGGGCTCCTGGGAGGCAGGTGCCAAAGCACTCGGAACTTTAGAAGACTAAAGGCAAACAATTCAGGGAAAAAAATCAAGGATGCCAAAAATGCATTCAGAAACATTCTATAATACGAATTTTCCCCATGAAAAACAAAAATGGGACATAATGTTTATTTTGCCTTATTTCTTATACTATTGTCACTGTTGTCACCTTTGTTGAAGGCTTTGTTCAGATGAATTCCTAAGAAAAGTTCAAATCCAAAAACTTCATTTTGATTTTTACAAGCTGATAAGATCTTTTCTGGTAAAGAATTCAAGGTAACAGATTTTTATACAAAAACTTTAATATATGCAACTATTACAGGAAACTAAAACCTGGTATGCACATATTGTCATCTTCCCTCTCGAAAAAAACCTCTTGTTATAATAAAGTCATTAGTCATTTCAACTAATTTTACAAAGTTGACAGTCACTGAATTCTTCAAAAAGCCTTGATACTTAAAATCCACCTTTAAGCATTTATTACAATGTATTAAAAATATTTATCTTTAAAAATTACTCAAAGCCTGTTTTGAAACTTACATACCTTTACTCAAATATGCCAATGGAATATTAAAGTGAGAAGAAAAAATTACTCCTAGAACTCAATAATATTCTGAGGCTCACCAATCCATCTCTGCATATTGGTTGGGAATATGCTTTAAAAATGTTTTTTACCTTGTCTCGTGATACAGCCGAAGGCAATTCTCTTGCTAGCCTGTTTCTCCTTTGTTCCTATAAAACACAAGCAAGCATAAGATTCATGATCATCAGAACATGAGATGTAAGCTACTAAAGAAAATGTTCAGCTTAATTGAAAAGTATGGAATAACTAACAGTATATCCTCCCACTGTTGAGACTCATGCCATAATTATATTTTAAAACAAACAAGAAATCATTTAACCCAATGCTTCTCAATCTTTTTTCTGCCTCAACATACCTGAAGGATAAATACAACATCAGTAATAGTGGCTTCCTGTACCAAGAATTCTCAAGAGAGGGGCAGTGGACCAGCATCATCTCTGCCTTTCCCACCAAGTTTTTCATGTCAGTGTATGGCAAAACCAATACAATATTGTAAAGTAAAAAAATTAATTTAAAAAAAACTTTTTTTAAAAAAGAATCACTGATTTAAACTGATCCCACATAAAAGTGTACATAAGCCTTCAACATACCATATAGAATCTGAAGTACACAGATCACAGAAAACTTAAGCAAAGCCTTTAAAAATCACTCTAACCTGCTGCTATTTGTGTTGTATTCACACAATTCTCACAAAACAAGAAATATCTATAAGAATGTTCTGCTTTCTTAGTGTTAGAAACTGACAGTCTGTTCTGTAACCTGGGTAATTTAACAGACTGATCACCTGCCACTCTTTAATTGGTTGATATCATCAATGTAATTCTGGTACCAAACTAAAGAAACTGTAAATTCAAACCAATAGTACCTACTGTATGTCAAGCACCATAATAGGTGCAAGACTATGAAAATATAGAAGGACGAAGGTGTTAATACTGGTTCACAAGCAGCATCAAATACAGCAGAAAAGCATTTAAGTTAAATGCAGTCAGAATGCTCCTGAGTAGAAAGCATTTCATGAACACTCAGACTTGCAAAAAAGGTGTAAATTAACAAAGCTTCACAATGATGTTTTTGGGTAAGAAAATTTTGTAACAAATTATACTAACTTTTCACTTACCTAGTAATAAGAAATATAGCAAATGATAAAAATTATGGATTTTTAACAATTTTCAGAATTACAAGTTAGCATTTAAACGTACATTTTGAAGAAGGACACAAAGCAAAAGGCAGAGGAATCAAGAGACCAGAAATTTTCATGCTAGTATATTACCAACCATTACCAACCAGTTATGACCTTAGCCGGCCCCGGAGAGCTGGCTTACTTGCTTTGTTAACTGAACAAGTTACGAACTCTCAGCCCCAGTTTCCTAGTATATTAACATTACCTTTATAAGGTTGCTCTAAAGATTAAATGAGAGTGTCTGTGTTTTTTCTCTGACACATAGTCATTAAAATCAGAGACATTCACTTGTAAGAAAAATAACTGAACTGAAATCATATCATAAATGACCTTGTCAGAAAAAGGGTTTCAGACAAAAATTTTCCTTGAAGGTTTCCATGTTACAAGAACTAACTCCTATCTTAAAAGAGTGTCTACATGCCAATTTTTAACATGGTAACTGTTATATAGTCCATTTTCTTAAGTGTTTTAAAGTGCCTTACTTATATGTGTTTTGGAATTTTTTCTGGCCATGCTACCCAGCTTGCAAGACCTTAGGTCTCCAATCAGAGATTGAAGCTGAGCCACAGCAATTCTCTGGAATTTTTTCTGACAATAGGAGTTACTTCAACTATGCAGCTAAAAAACAGTTCCCTGTACCTGTTCTAGAGAAGGTGCTTTTTAACAGTGTCCAGCAAAATAAGCAGTAAAGTAACAGCTGTTACCAGCTTTGGGTCTCAGGTTCTTCATCTTTTTAACTAAAAGGTCCCTTGCAGTTCCTAAATTCCATGTTTACAATTTTCTCTCCACCCATGTGCATAAGAGGAAATTTGATACAGAAGAGAGACTGAGGTCTTCCTGGACTATGAAACAGCAGAAAATTTTACTGTTTTGTATAAAAATGGCACAGAAAAAAATGCATCCAGATAAATCATTCTATCCATCAGCCTTGGCTCCTTCTGAGTTCTTATGCAACCTACAACATTAACCTCAAATGGAAAAAAGAAAGGATCCATGAAATGCAGCAACCACAGTAGTGGTGAAACAGTACTGTTTTTCCAAATACACTATAATTTAGGTAATTCTTGGATTGTTTCCTTCAAAGCTTGCAGAATCAAGTAAAAACAATTTTAAACATCCACTGTTTTACATACTTCAGTCTAATAAACTGCAACAACAGTTAACTGAAATGGAACCAGGCAGTCCTTCAAACACTAAAGCAGTAAGCCCCAGATCCTCTCTGACTTACAGTTTCACAGCAGAAAATAAAAACAATGCCTCCAGGTGGTTTTGAGGATTAAACTTAAGAAAACAATGTAATGCCCTCAGCATAATTCTTGGAATATGACAATAATAAGGTACATAAATGTCTTATAGTTATTCCTTGCTCAGTAAATTTGATATAATTGATCTAAAACAGATTTTGTCTCTCAAAAAACACAAATTCAAATGGTATTTACCTCTATATTGTTGTTCATTAACCCACAAGCATCAGCAAAGTCTGGATGTTTTGTGTTGATATAAGCCAATTCAATTGCCACTAAGTTATGGACCTAGAAAAAAATAAAATTAGGCTATATACAATATTATGTCAACCTAATTTTAATTTAGGAAACATGTAAACTTATTTAACAGATAAATTCTGAAAGACCATACAGGAAACATGCCTAAATAAATACTTGATAATTATACTCCAACTGATAAATCTTATATCAAATAACAATTTGCTCTCTTAAATTATTTATATTTCAGCATCTAAGACTGCATTTTTGACACTGAATTAGACAGAAGTATACTGTTAGGGGGGAAAAAGTTACCTACTTGATATGTATCTAACTTCCAAGGAACTTTGCTATATAAAAGCCTTAGATCATCCACTATTCCATGTCAAAAGTTCAGGTTCAATAATAAAACATTACAGAATCAGATATAAGTTAAAGATGTTAACTTTACTTGGGTAAAGGATACATTTAAAGGCTTGAGCTAACCTAATTGATTAGCCCTAAATATGAAGCACCTAGTTTAAATATATGTAGTTCAAAATCCTAATTCGGACAATAATCAAAAAGGAAAGTTGAAATTAATTACTCTAGCATTATAGAGAGATTAAACTAAGTCCTTCATTTCACTGTCTGATAAATCTCAGGTATCAGAACAGCACTAAAAGATCAAAACCAGTGAAAATGATTTATTTAAATGAAATTCTGATGACTCTGGTATCAGTGGGTAGAGTCCAAGATCAGGCTAATCATGTTCTCACTCATTTCAATTCGTGGTTATGTTTGCCAGGGAAACAACTAAGCAGCAGCACTTACATGCTATACTTCCAAGGATGGTTTTGAATAGGAAGCACTGAAACTGTCATGAGGTCTGGGTTCTACTCCTAGTTCATCCACAAACTAGGTGTAATGTGGGTTTAAATGATTCCTAACATCTTTGGTCTCAGACCTTTTAAAATGAAAATGTTACTAATTGATGTCTTTATACTTGTCTGCTTCTAATCACACGTCTTTTTCCCTCACCCCTACCTTTCTTTCTTTTTTTAATTCCCATTATCTCTTTTCAAGGCAAGCGTTATAAAAGTGTTGTATTTATAGATGGCTACTCTCCAATTTAGTTTCTTGTCCATGGATAATTGATTGATTAAGACAATCAATTGTCTTAATCAAGTTGATTAAGACACGTATATTTTTACCTGTTACTTAAGAGTACTGCTTTTGACTGGTTAATGGTAATAATGTTGCCTATGTTATTCAAACACTGCTTACTTAAAAGTCACACAGTTTGAATCTTGGCTGAATTACTTAATATGTGACCTTGGGTAAATTAATCTCCCTGGGCCTTCCTTACTTTGTTATAAAATGAGATAATACCTATTGCATAGAATTATTGTGAGAATTAAATAAAACAATTCATGTCAAGCATTATAGACAGTTCCTGGTGCCATCATCATCAATTTTAGGCTATCACTGTCATCCTCCTCACCATCCAAAGTACTTAGTACCACAGTTTACTTTAGTTGAAACAGTTTTGTTAATTTTTTCAACCTTAGGAGCCAGCTACATATTAACAATAAGAAGAGTGTATCTGATTCACTCAGTGATGAATATGCTTTCCTTCAAAAGAAATACCTATCTCTGGCTAATAGAAATGGAACAAAGTATCTTGTCCAGACTTTAAACAGGTAACATTTTTTACCTTTTGGAAAATGAGATGTTTTTGGTTTGCCAATAGGTGTCTGAGACCTTTGATTACATTTTTAATCCTTACATTTTTATAATGTGCTTGTCTATAAAATTTCACTTTTTGTTTCTTGTATAGTAGGTTCTTATAATATATTTAATTTTTATTGAGCTGTGCCCAGTCATGTCTGACTCATTGCAGCCCCATGGACTGTAGCCTGCCAGGCTTCTCTGTCCATAGGATTTCCAGACAAGAATATTGGAGTGGGTTGCCATTCCTACTCCAGGGGATCTTCCCAACCCAGGGATCAAACCTGTGTCTCTTGGGTCTACCTGCATTGGCAGGCATATTCTTTACCACTGCGCTACCTGGGAAGCCCATATATATAATAAAGCAAACCTGAATACAGTCCTCAACAATAAACTTCTGCTGGCTATTTTTAGGAAAATGTGGCTGCAGGCTAACAAGGACTAAAATATGAGGAAAAATGCATTTTATACCAGAACTACTGAAGTTTCCTTTGAAATAAGACTGAAATTCACTTGTTTTTCTTTTTGATACACTGGGAAACATTATGCCTAAATGCATAAAGTATACAAAATGATTTTATTAACAGTAACTACAATGATTTATGAAATAATAGCTCACCATTTCATTTGTAACAGGCAACCGTTTACGAAGAAGACAAGTCACTACTTCAACTATGGCATCATGAAGTTTAGGGAACCGCAACAACTCCTATATATGATGGAAGTAAGAAACAGTCTGTTTGAAGGAAACTTAATCACTGAAATACTAAATCAGATTTGGAAGCTATATTTAACTATACTATTTCAAATATCACTTTTAGATAAGGAACTAAAATTTTAACTTTTAGCCCACCTTCTATATTTCCTCCTGCCCCTTGAAACCATCACCTCATGTCTTTTACTCTTTAATCAGAAACCTATAACATTTCTCAATACCTGTGTACTGTAATTGCTACAGTGCTGAATGATCCTTTGCATTTCTTCATGAACCAGTTCCACACAACGGAGGCTGGGCTCTTCCAGACGTTTGATTTGCCGTTTGACCAGTAACTCAAATGAAACTTCAGGCACAAACAAAGCAGGACGAGGACCCTAAAAAGATAAAATTTTGAGCTCTTATAGCTACATATAATTTTGGTTCTTCCCTAAGGTTAAAATAAATCACATTTTTTGGTATTTTTTCATGAAAAGTACTTCCTAATTTCAAGAATAAGAGCAAAATAACAAACTGTACCATTCATTAAAAAAGATACATGGATTAAAAAATAATCTTTAACCTCATTTCAAAAAATTCTAAAAGTTAAACATACTCACAGTTGCATTTCTAATGGCAGTCAAAATGTCAATAGTGTTAAGGCCACCGAGAGGGTCAACAGATTCTAAGGTTCGCCCAAAAGTCTCATGGAAAATATAACATATTCGAGCACCACCGCATCTGAAAGGCAATGAAATATATCATTTCTAGTATTACTAAAAGGGAAAGACACTACAAACTAGAAGTCTTTCTGTAAGCATTAAGATGATGGACCACTACATTTAGACCATTTCCATGTATTCTCAACTGTATTATGAACCAATTTCTCTGATCTTTTTAATGGGGAAAGGAGTCATTTCACAAAAGGCATTCATATATGCATGTGCACGTGCACACACACAGAGTAAACTGTTCTGTCAGAAAACATCAGTTAACTAAGAATGACTAAACATTTTTCTCTGCTCTAGTTTTCAACTAGACCACACGCTCCTTAAGGATAACAAAAGTATCCTACTAATTTCTATCTATTCACAGTCTAGAGTAGAGATCAGCAAACTTTTTCTATGAAAGGCCAGTTAAATACTTTTAGACTTTTCAGGCCTCTGTCACAACTCGCCAATTCTGCCACTGAGCACAAAAGCAACCACAGACTGTATGTAAACAAATAAGCATAGCTATGTTCCTGTAAACTTACACACACTAAAATCTGAACTTTACATATACACTACATAAAAAATTCTTTGAATTTTTTTTCAACCATTTAAAAAAATGTAAAAATGATGATTCTTAGTCAATGGGCTTATCCCTGCTTTAAACAAATTAAATCTCTAGGCCTACATACTGGATACCTTGTGTTTCCTGTCTTAATGACTAGAAATCCTGGTATTATCTTTTATTTTTTTCATTCAAGTCCAGTTGAAACCTAATATGGTATATTCCCCCAAATCATTCATTCTTCTCTATTTTTACCATCACTATTCACTACTTTCTTATAGTAGCCTAGGCAGAAGGTACCAGCCTAACATTATACTAAGTAAAATAACCCAGACAGAAAAGGTCAAATATTGTATGATTCTCCTTATATGAAATATCTAGAATAGGGAAATTCACATAGACAGAAAGTAAGTCAGAGGTTACCATGGGCTAGGAGAAGAGAGGAAGACAGGTATCACTGCTTATTTGATACAGAGTTTCTGTTGGGATGATGAAAAATCTTGGAAATAGATACTATTTGATGGTTGTACAATATTGTGAATATACTTAGTAGTACATATTATACTTTAAAATAGTTAAAATTACCAGTAACTAGTCTCTCTGCCTCCAGCCTTTACCTTCTCCAAATAGTTTCCATAATGACCAGAATTACCCTTCTAAAGTTGGGAACTCCTGTGACCAAAAATGTTTTCATTTTTTTATAGTAGGAAGCTCTTCAAATTTTGACATATTACACTTTCCACAGTCTTGTTCTTATTAGACACCTTTCTTGCCTTTCTTCCTGTTACATCCCATCACTGTACGTGCCATTCTCCAAATTCGCCCTGCACTATTCTTTGCTGTTCCAAAGCCTAAAATACCCTTCTACTTACTGCTTAAGGCCTTCCCCATATTCTATTCACAGCCCAACCCAAATGCATTCCTAACTATGGAGCTCTCCCAGTCCTTGAAAGAGATATTAGTGGTCTCTCTTCAATGTTCTAATGAGGCTTGATTAGATAATTACAAAGATATAAGTAGTCTATGGAGTTAACTCACACAGAAGGCTACCAGGGTCACATGAAAGTACACAGAACTGTACACCCACACACACACATGAAGTGTAACTGGTGAAATCTGAATAAACTTTGTGGATTGTACCAATGTCCATTTTCTTGCTTTGTTATTGTACTACAGATATGCAGGATGTCAATGCTGGGGGAGGTGGGGTGAAGGGTGAATGGGACCTCTCTTTACATTTATCTGCAACTTGCTAGAAACCTATAGTTATTTTTCAAAATTAAAAGGCTTTTTAAAGGTGAGAGTTCAGAGAAATATATTCTTATATATTGCTACTAGTAAAACAATACAATCTACTACTAATATCCCAGGTGGCACTAGTGGTAAAGAACCTGCCTGCCAATGCAGGAGGATGTTAGAGACCTCCTAACATATTGGAAGACATTAGAGATCCAGGTTTGATCCCTGGGTCAGGATAATCTCCTGGAGGTAGGCATGGCAACCCACTCTAGTATTGTTGCCTGGAGAATCCTGTGGACAGAGGAGCCTGGTGCACTATAGTCCATAGAGTCGCAAAGAGCCAGACACGACTGAAGCAACTTAGCCCACACTACTAATATAGCAATGATAAAAGACTTTGAGGATGTGATATACCTTTTGATCTAGTAATTCTACTTCTAGAAATCTACCCTTATGATTTACTTGGATACATGCTCCAAAGATAGTCCATCACAACATTGTATATATTTGTGTATAACTGAAAGCAAACTATCAAGAGTAGGGGACTGATTGAACAAATAAGAGTATATGTCCAAAAAGTAAAATACTATGTAAATCTTAAGGTTGAAAATACAAATGTGCAATTTCTACCAGTTGTTTGTGACAAGTTGATTTAAAGAAATGATTCTGTAGCATCTGATTTTTAAAGATGTGTATTATAGCCATTTATATGTTTTATAAATACAAAGAAAAATGTCTAGATTAATGCCAAAGTAATAGGGATTATTTCTGGATGATGGAACTAAAAGTAATTTTATCCTTACACTTTACTCTTTTTACTTATCTGCATTTTTTAATTTTTTCATGAACAATGTTGTTGTCCATATTAAAGAAACAAACTTTTTAAATTAGAAAATGTTATACTTATCAATTAAAGTCTTGTTTTAAAAAAAAACAAACCTGAAACTTTACCATGTTTTACATATTTTTACATATTTTATAAAGCATTTTACATACATATCAGATATCGTTCATAATTTCTACAAAATGATATTCCTGTTTTACAGATAATAAATCATAATCAGATAATCTCAAAGTCACTGTAACAAAAGATCTTTATCTTTCTTCTTTATCTAACCTAGCAATCCAGGTAGCCAAATCCATAGAGAAATTTCTTACTTACAGCTCTGAAGTTTCAATATATTTTGCAGTTCCTTCAATAGTATTACAGTATTCTGTGGCAAATTTGGTAATAAGCTGGAGTAAAGTAGCACTTTTATCATCCACAGGTTCACCATAGCTATTTAGAAGAGACTGATATTGAGCAGCTAGAACATTTATTCTCGTTTTCAACTCTGGTAAGCAATCTCTGATGTGATGCATCAGTAACCTAACAAAGGTTAGAAAGGAAGAATTTTAAAGTAAAATTGTGTATTTTGAAGATCCAAGCAACTCAAATTTTAAAAATGCAAATAATGGGGAAACCTGTCAAACAACTTGTCTTGGCAGGAAATAATGCAATTTTAGACTAGAGGTAAATACTTAGTCTGAAAAAAAAATGACATGAAGGAAACTGTCTTGTTAAAATGCCTTTTAAATTTGCCTTCAATTCAATAAATGGTAACAACTGCTAGAGAATCAAATATATAAAAAATTTTTTCTCTATTACTGCAATTACCTTAAAGAAAGTAAGCTACACAATCTAATTATACCTACATTATTATGGTTTCTGACTTATCTCTTACAATAGGTGCTCAGTACAGTGAAAATCAATCTTGTTAAGATCCATGTCCATCCACCTTCAATTTATTTAGGGAATAAGCAAAGTCACAGACACAATTTAGCAAGTGAATGACAACAATAGAAGGAAATAGCTTTCACTTAAGTTCTTTATAAATCATCTAGAAAGCTCTTCTAATCCCTTGAATGATCTAATACCATCAGTGGGTATTAAGAATTCAAGGTATACAGCTTACATTCTTTTTATGAACAGGACTAGAAGACATCCTAATTAGGACAAGCTTATGTGAAAATTATAAATTTTAATTCAGCTGCTGAAATACAAAATGGAAATGAAGTCAACTGCCATCTATTTCTATCATCAAAATAGAATGTAAATAATTTCATGATTAATGTATTTTAAAATTCACTTGAGCATTCCTAGATTACATGATGATTTAATGCCAACTACCACAATAAAAGGGTTTCCCAGGTGGCACACTAGTGGTAAAGAAACCACCTCCCAGTGCAGGAGATGCAAGAGACACAAGTTTGATCCCTGGGTTGGGAAGATCACCTGGAGTAAGGAATGGCAACCCACTCCAATATTCCTGCCTGGAAAATTCCTGGACAGAGGAGCCTGGCAGTCTACAGTCCACGGGGCTGCAATGAGTCAGACATGACTGAGCACACCTCAATAAAAATAAATACATTATAAGAACCTACTAAAGAAGAAACAAAAAGTGAAATTTTATAGACAAGCACATTATACAAATGTAAGAAAGTGATAATCAAAGGTCTCAGATATACCTACTGGCAAACCAAAAACATCTCATTTTCCAAAAGGTAAAAAAATGTTACCTGTTTAAAGTCCGGGCAAGATACTTTGTTCCATTTCTATTAGCCAGAGATGGGTATTTCTTTTGAAGGAAAGCATATTCATCACGGATTGAATCAGTTACACTCTTCTTATTGTTAATATCGAGCTGACTCCTAAAGTTGAAAAAATAACAAAACTGTTTCAACTAAAGTAAACTGTGGTACTAAGTGCTTTGGCAACATCTGCTGGATCATGGAAAAAGCAAGAAGTTCCAGAAAAACATCTGTTTCTGCTTTATTGACTATGCCAAAGCCTTTGACTGTGTGGATCACCACAAACTGTGGAAAATTCTTAAAGAGATGGGAATACCAGACCACCTGACCTGCCTCTTGAGAAATCTATACACAGGTCAGGAAGCAACCGTTAGAACTGGACGTGGAACAACAAACTGGTTCCAAATAGGAAAAGGAGTACGTCAAGGCTGTATATTGTCACCCTGCTTATTTAACTCATATGCAGAGTACATCATGAGAAACGCTGGGCTGGAGGAAGCACAACCTGTAATCAAGATTGCCGGGAAAAATATCAGTAATCTCAGATATGCAGATGACACCACCCCTATGGCAGAAAGTGAAGAACTAAAGAGCCTCTTAATGAAAGTGAAAGAGGAGAGTAAAAAAGTTGGCTTAAAACAGCATTCAGAAAACTAAGATCATGGCATCCGGTCCCATCACTTCATGGCAAAACAGATGGGGAAACAGTGGAAACAGTGGCAGACTTTATTTTTGGGGGCTCCAAAATCACTGCAGATGGTGACTGCAGCCATGAAGTTAAAAGACGCTTACTCCTTGGAAGGAAAGTTATGACCAACCTGGACAGCATATTAAAAAGCAGAGACATTACTTTGTCAACAAGGGTCCATCTAGTCAAGGCTATGGTTTTTCCAGTAATCATGTATGGATGTGAGAGTTGGGACTATAAAGAAAGCTGAGCGCCGAAGAATTGATGCTTTTGAACTGTGGTGTTGGAGAAGACACTTGAGAGTCCCTTGGACTGCAAGGAGATCCAACCAGTCATCTAAAGGAGATCAGTCCTAAGTGTTCATTGGAAGGACTGACGCTGAAGCTGAAACTCCAATACTTTGGCCACCTGATGCGAAGGGCTGACTCATTAGAAAAGACCCTGATGCTGGGAAAGATTGAGTGTAGGAGGAGAAGGGGATGACAGAGGATGAGATGGTTAGATAGCATCAATGACTCAATGGACATGAGTTTGGGTAAACTCTGGGAGTTGGTAATGGACAGGAAGGCCTGGCATGCTGTGGTCTGTGGGGTCGCAAAGAGTCGGACATGACTGAGCGAGTGAACTGAACTTAAGTACTCAGATGGTGAGGAGGATGACAATGATAGCCTAAAATTGATGATGATGGCACCAGGAACTGTCTATAATGCTTGACGTGAACTGTTTTATTTAATTCTCACAACAATTCCATGCAATAGGTATTGTCTCATTTTATAACAAAGTAAGGAAGGCCCAGAGAGATTAATTTGCCCAAGGTCACATATTAAGTAATTCAGCCAAGATTCAAACTGTGTGACTTTTAAGTAAGCAGTGTTTGAATAACATAGGCCACATTATTACCACTAACCACAGTCAAAAGCAGTACTCTTAAGTAACAGGTAAAAATATTGTGTCTCAATCAACTGTGTATTTTATCCATGGACAAGAAACTAAATTGGAGAGTAGCCATCTACAGATACAACACTTTCATAACACTTGCTTGTCTTGAAAAGAGATAATGGAAATTAAAAAAAAAAAAGAGTAGGGGTGAGGGAGAAAGACGTGTGATTAGAAGCAGACAAGTATAAAGACATCAATTAGTAACATTTTCATTTTAAAAGGTCTGAGACCAAAGATGTTAGGAATCATTTAAACCCACATTACACCTAGTTTGTGGATGAACTAGGAGTAGAACCCAGACCTCATGACAGTGTCAGTGCTTCCTATTTTATAACGGTTTTGGACTAAGATCTTCATTTGAATCTGGTTCTGCTTTCACCAGCCATGTGACTTTGGTAAATGTATCACTTAGTAAGTTTCCTGATTGTAAAACAGACTAATATAATAGCTCTCAGGTATGCTGGGAAGGTTCAAAGAGATACCACTTGCAAATTTCTCACAGTAGAGTGTCCAAAACATACGTAGACACTCAATAGTAATTAGTTTCCTGTCCATAATTTTTAATTTCAGCTACCTTTAGGTATTATTAGGATACCTTTGATAAAATGTCTTCAAGTCACATCCCGGCAATTATGTAATCATTAATGCTAGGGGTTACATCCATCTATTAAAATACTACCACCTTAAAAAACTCTTTCTTGACTGGATGTAAACTAAATAATACTTTTTTCTAATACAGTGCCCTCATCATACATAACATAATAGATGGGGATTTTTTTTTTTTTTAATGGGCCACTCCACTTTTATTCCCAGAACAGTGGCGACTCCCAAGTTACTTTGTGTCCCAACTCTGCAAAGGGCAAAACCCCATCCCCCTTTAGTGTAAACTTTCAAGAGAAGTAGAACAGCACACTTTTGGAGTTTCCCAAAGTGGCTGGCGACATGCGAGGTCAGGTCGTTCTGAGTGAGAATCGGGGCTGGACAGAAGGAATCTCGAGGGCAAGAGCGCTCAGAGATTTGCACGTGCCGCGATCTAGCTGGTCCCTGGGGAGAATTAGTGGTTGCTACAGTAGGAAGAAGGCTGTTCCTTTTCACAGCCCTGGCCGCGGGGTGGCCTTGGTGCATGGGGGAAGATGGTGGGTGCGCCTGGCTCTCTGCCCTCAGAGCCTCCAGCTGACTGCCACGCCGAAGGGACGAAGGGACGCGCGGCCGGAGCTGTTCCTCCACCCGCCCCCGCAGCGCCAGTCTTGCGAATGTGGCGTCGCCCCCACTATGTCCATCGAAGTAGGGGTCCCGCTACACCGGGCCTCGCCGCCATACCCAGGCCGCATGGGGGTGGGGAAAGAACTTAGTGGAGTTCGGCCGCAGGATCAGAGCCCCCGTGGTAGCAGCAAAGGGTAGTCGTTTCACCCGGTCTCTCCCCAGTTGGGGTCTCGGGAAGTTCGGGGTAATGACCCAAGAATCCCGCCCTCTGTGAGAGGCGAGGTTGCGGGGCTGCCGGGACGGTTTGAGGACCGGGCCCGACCGGAGAGACGCAAACCTTCACCACCCCCGGCCCAGGGTCCCACTCCCCGCCGTCTCCCGGCGCCGCCACTTCAGGCAGCCGACTCGGCCCGGCCTCTCCCCACGGCCCGGCCTCTCCCCGCGCCCCGACCACTCCCCATGGGGTGCTCTCACTGCGCAGCGAGTCCCTCCGCTGCCTCCTCCCAGCCCAAAATGGCGGCGGCCGGGATTTTTTTTTTAAGCCTAGCCATTACATTTTTTCCATTTTGTGGCACTGCTTACTTCATAAACATTTTCTGTTTAAAAGTATCTACAGGAGGTTTTAGTGAATCTCTTTTCTTCCTTTAGAGCAACGAATTCTTTAACAATACCAAGATTATAGTAAAAGGGGAAAATATAGGGACACTATCACATTTCAGACTGAATCAAAAACTTTAGGTTTACTTTGAAATGAGAATGCTGTGATCTTGATTGCTCACCTGTTAACTACTCCAATTATCCCCAGTTTGACCGGTATAACCCTTCCCATCAATACATCCATGGCATCAGTACCCGCATCCATGAGATCAAGTTTAGTGATTACAGCTAGGGTTCTGCGACCTGGTAAATGCAAAAAAGAAAAGAAATGACCCATTAAATTAAGCTTTTAAGTATTAATAAAGGAAAATCCTAGTCTATAATCCCACCTAACGTTACCTCTGCCATCATTTTGGTAATGTTTTTCTAACCTCTGCTTACAAATACTTTTTAAAACTAATTTTAATCGTTTAATTTTTAAACTTTTTCATATATAATTTTTATTAGCTATTTTTGCCTAGCCTGTTAAGCAATTTATCCATTTCCATCAAAATTTCTATTTGATACTATAAGTAAAATAGAAAAGCATTATTAGCTAGAGATACTTCTTTTAAAAATTAAAAACTCCTCTCTTGAGGGCAGGTTCACCTCTGTTAACCAAGCATCTCATTAAAAATTAATATCCATCCTTACCATCTGGATCTACCTCTCTTGAAATTTTAAGTGCCTCTGATGTTGCCATATCTGTATTAGCAGCAGTGACAGCGAGGATAATCGAATTTGGATTACTGATGAACCGAAGAATGAGCTCTCTGATTTGAAGCTCAATATCTTTAGGTTGATCACCTACAGGCACCTGAACAAAACAGAGATGATCAAGAACAGGTAATAAAAATCAACTCAGCTTTTTCCCCCCATTTAATCCATAGAGTATAGGTGTTACTCCATTTACAGATAATTAAAATGAATTTATATGCTTCAGTGTACATACGAATTTGGTAATATATATAACTCTCAAAATGTAACTCCTGCAAATATTAAATGTTCCAGTAGTCATGTATGGATGTGAGAGTTGGACTATAAAGAAAGCTGAGCGCCAAAGAACTGATGCTTTTGAACTGTGGTGTTGGAGAAGACTCTTGCGAGTCCCTTGGACTGCAAGGAGATGCAACCAGTCCATCCAAAAGGAAATCAGTCCTGAATATTCATTGGAAGGACTGATGTTGAAGCTGAAACTCCCAATACTTTGGCCACCTGATGCGAAGAGCTGACTCATTGGAAAAGACCCTGATGCTGGGAAAGATTGAGGACAGAAGAAGGGGACGACAGAGGATGAGATGGTTGGATGGCAGCACCGACTCAATGGACATGGGTTTGGGTGGACTCCGGGAGTCGGTGATGGACAGGGAGGCCTGGCGTGCTGTGGTTCATGGGGTCGCAAAGAGTTGGACATGACTGAGCAGCTGAACTGAACTGAACTGAACCATGTTAAGGATTGGTCAATGTTAATTGTCTAGAGACAAATTCATTCATTCACTCAATTAGCAAATATTTATTGACAACCTAATATATTTCAGGTATTATTCTATATATCAGATTTTATCACAGTAGTGAATAAGACAAAGACCAAATTTCCTGCCTTCACTGAGTTTTAGTGATAAGAAGGAGGTAATAAACACATATATACATAGTATCTACATGGTGGTAAGACTATGGAAAAAATAAAGAACAGGAGGCTAAAGAATACTTAGGTTAAAGCTTATACTTTAAACTATTATTTTAAACTGGATTATGCTTTTAAATTGAATAATCAGGGAGACCTCACCCAGACAATGACATTTAAGAGAATGACTGCAAACTGAAAGAGATAAGGGAGAGGTACAGGCAGCTATCTAGGGGATGAACATTTGAACAAGATGGCAGAAGACCGACTGGAGCAGAAGGAATTAGAAGAGTAATAAAGGACAGATCAAGTAGATACTTTAGATCTCTTTAAGAACATAAGCTTTTAGTCTGAGTGAAATGGGAAGCCTCTAGAAAGATTCTGAGCCAAGGAATGACACAATCTTATTTTCACTTTAACAGTATCACTCTGGCTGCTTAGTTAATAAATTATGAGGAAGACCTTTTAGGAGACTATGGTGGTAATCCAGCTGAGATGACAGTGGCTAGCTCAGGATGGTGGCTATAAATTTGTAAGACATGACAGAGTTCCAGATATACAGGCACACTTTGTTTTACTGCATCTTTCAAATTTTGTGTTTTTTACATATTGAAGATTTGTGTCACCAATAAAGTCTACTGCAGCCAATTTTTCAAATAGCATTTGCTCACTCTGTGCCTCTGTATCACATTTTAGTAGTTCTTGAAATATTTCAAACCCTCCACCAGCAGAAAGATGACATCCAACTCACTGAAGGTTCAGATGGTTAGCATTTTTTTTTAGAAATAAAGTATTTTTTTAATTAAGGTATGTACATTGCTTTATTAGACATAATGCTGTTACACACCTAACAGACTACAGTTGATCCTTGAATAACGCAGGGTTAAGGAGCACTGACCCCTTCACATACTTGAAAATCTGCTTTTGACTCCCCAAAAACTTAACTACAAATATCCTCCTGTTGACTAGAAGCCTTATACCAACAATAGGCAATAACATATATTTTATATGTATTATATACTGTATTCTTACAATAAAGCTAAAGAAAATGTTGGTAAGAAGATTGTAAGGAAAATACATTTACAGTACTGTACTCTGTCAATACTTAAGTTTATGTCATCTGTTTACAAGATATCTATGAGTACCTACATCAATATTGTCTTATGATACAAAACACTGTTAGTTATACATTACTGACACTAAATACAAAAAATGAAAGAGATAATGTGAAAGACAGATTCATATTTATTTAAAGATATAACAATTCATGCATTGATAATGAAGTAGCAATAAGACTGCTTTATGATAGACTAGTATAATTGAAATGATTGCTTCAAAGTAGCCTAGATCCCTTGGAGAAGGGCACAGCAACCCACTGTAGCATTCTTGCCTGGAGAATCCCCATGGACAGAGGAGCCTGGCGGGCTACAGACCATGGGGTTGCAAAGAGTCAGATGCAACTGAGCGACTAGGCACATGCCTATGTAAGGACAGGCTATTCACTTCAATACAAGTCTTGTACATGATGTTCTACATGAGTACTTAGGCAATGATGACAAAGATGACATAAAAACACACAGTTCTTGCCGTATAGTTACTAGATTTCACAAGAAGACACATACAACAGAACTCATGATTATTTGCTATTTGTTAAGTGGAAGTGGATCACCCTCGTCTTCACATCAAGTAGATAAAAGAAGAAAATGAGGAGCTGGTCTTGCTGCCTCAGTAGTAGCAGAGGCAGAAGTGGAGGCGGCCAAAGGGGAGGCAGGAGAGGTAGGCACACTCAATGTAACTTGATGGAAATACATCATAATTTCTGTTTGATACTTTTGTTTTTTCACTCCAAAAATGTTTCTGTATGGTTCCATTCCTTCTTCAACCAAATCAAAAGCAGTCTTGAATAACTGTAACTTTTCTCACGAAGTGCCTAATGTCGTTATGTTTTCCGGTACAGTTTCTTTTAAATCTTCTTTCCCATCATCTGGGCTTCTCAGGTGGCTTAGCAGTAAGGAATCTGCTTGCAATGCAGGAGACGCTGGTTCAATCCCTCAGTCAGGAAGATGCCCTGGAGGAAGGAATGGAAACCCACTCCAGTATCTTTGCTTGCTATGGACAAAGGAGCCTGGTAGGCTACAGTCTATAAGGTCACAAAGAGTTGGACATGACTGAAGCGACTGACCACACATGCACCCCCCTCATCTGGCACTGTTTCAGAAGCATTCATCTCCATCAAGTCCTCCTCTGTTAATTCCTCTCACGCAGTGTCTACTTTAGCTCTTCAATTTCTACAAGATCCGTATCTTGAAAGCCTTCACCCATCTAACCCACTTTTTCTTTTTTGGTCGTGTCCACAGTCGCTTTTATGATTTCCTTGATTGGCTCTGTTGTAAATCCTGAAGTCATACATAGCATCTGGACACAGCTTTCTCCAGCAGGAATTTATTATTTCAGGCTTCATGGCATTCACGGCTTTTTCAACAACGATATCTTCAATAGTGTAATCCTTTCCAGACATTCATGATGTTCACTCTATCAGGGTTCTCTTCCATAGGAATGACAGTCCTTTCCATACAGTTCCATATGTAATGAGCCTTAAAGGTCCACATGACCCCCTGATTTAGAGGATGAATAAGGGACACTGTGTTTGGTGGCAAGTAGACCACTTCAACACCTGTGGCCTGGAGCACTGTCTAATACCAAAAGAACTTTAAGTCAGTTCATTACTGGAAAGGTCCTTCCTGATTTCAGGGACAAAGCATTGATGGAACCAATCCAGAAAAAGGGTTATCTGTGTCCAGGCCTTCTTGTTGAGCAACCAAAAGACTAGCAGCTGGTGTTTAATCTTTTGCCTTCAAGGATCGAGGGCTAGCAGCTTTATAGATAAGGGCAGTCCCAATCATAAACCCCCTGCATTTGCACGGAATAGTAGAACTGGCCTATCCCTTCCTTCCTTGAATTCTGGTGTTCACTTCTCCTCCTTACTAATAAATGTCCTTTGTGGCATTTTTTTTCCAGAATAGGGCACTTTCATCTGTATTAACATTAAAAACATATTCAGGCAGATATCCTTTCTCCTTAATGATTTTCTTAATGGCATCTGAGAACTCATCTGCTGCCTCCTATTAACTTGACTTTTTTTAAGCAAAACTTTATAAAATTATCAAACTATCCTTTGCTGGCAATATATAATCCAGCTTTACATCATTCACCTTCCTGTTGCTTTAACTTGTCATATATTGAAGATGTTTTTTCTCAAATCATGTTAGAGTCTATAGATATGCCTTTCCTATAGAAATCCAGTACCCAGATAAAAGCTGAAATTTCAATAAAAAGGCATTTAACATAAAGTGCAAAGTTTTCATGCCTCCTGGCATAACTGCAGCACTGCCTTCATGAATTTCCTTTTTTTTTTTTTTTTAATAATGCTTCTTAAGCTGTATTCATTTATCTTGAAATGGTCGGTAACCACAGCTGCAGACCTCAATCTACAGACAGAGTATATCAAGAATTTTAACTTCTTGTAATGTCATGACTTTTCTCTGCTTGTTGGGAGCACTTCCAACATCACTAGTGGCACTTCATATGGGTCTCATAGTGTTATTCAGGGTTTACAGTATTACACTAAACACGATGAAAAAAATGCAAGAACCTCAGTTCAGTTCAGTCATTCAGTCACGTCCGACTTGATGTGACTCCATGGACTGCAGCACCCCAGGCTTCCCTGTCCATTACCAACTCCCAGAGCTTGCTCAAACTTACGTCCTTCGAGTCAGTGATAGCATCCAATGATCTTACCTTCTGTAGTCCCTTTCTCTTCCTGCCTTCAATCTTTCCCAGCATCAGGGTCTTTTCCAAGGAGTAAGTTCTTCGTATCAGGTGGCCAAAGTATTGGAATTTCAGCTTCAGCATCAGTCCTTCCAATGAATATTCAGGATTGATTTCCTTTAGGATTGACTGATTTGATCTCCTTGCAGTCCAAGGGACTCTCAAGAGTCCTCTCCAACACCACAGTTCAAAAGAATTAATTCTTCAGCCCTCAGCTTTCTTTATAGTCCAACTCTCACATCTATACATGACTACTGGAAAAATCATAGCTTTGACTAGACAGACCTTTGTCAGCAGAGTAATGTCTCTGATTTTTAATATGCTGTCTAGGTTGGTTATAGCTTTTCTCCCAAGGAACAAGCATTTTTTTAATTTCATGGCTGCAGTCACCATCTGCAGTGATTTTGGAGTCCAAGAAAATAAGTCTGTCGCTGTTTCCATTGTTTCCTCATCTATCTGCCATGAAGTGATGGGACTGGAAGCCACGATCTTAGTTTTTTGAGTGCTGAGTTTTAAGCCAGTGTTTTCACTCCCCTCTTTCACTTTCATCAAGAGGCTCTTCAGTTCCTCTTCGCTTTCTGGCATAAGGGTGGTGTCATCTGCATATCTGAGATTACTGATTTTTCCCCCAGCAGTCTTGATTCCAGCTTCATCCAGCCTGGCATTTCCCATGATGTACTCTGAATATAAGTTAAATAAGCAGGGTGACAGTATAGAGCCTTGACGTACTCCTTTCCTGATTTTGAACCAGTCCATTGTTCCATGTCTGGTTCTCACTGTTGCTTCTTGACCTACACACAAATTTCTCAGGAGGCAGGTAAGGTGGCCCGGTATTCCCATCTCTTTAAGAATTCTCCACAGTTTATTGTGATCCACACAGTCAAAGGTTTTGGCACAGTCAATAAAGCAGAAGTAGATGTTTTTCTGGAACTCTCTTGCTTTTTTCTATTATCCAATGGATGTTGGCAATTTGATCTCTGGTTCCTCTGCCTTTTCTAAATCCAGCTTGAACATCTGGAAGTTCATGGTTCACGTATTGTTGAAGCCTGGCTTGGAGAATTTTGAGTATTACTTTACTAGCATGTGAGATGACTGCAGATGTGTAGTAGTTTGAGCATTCTTTGACATTGCCTTTCTTTGGGATTGGAAGGGAAACTGACCTTTGCCAGTCCTGTGGCCACTGCTGAGTTTTCCAAATTTGCTGGCATATTGAGTACAGAACTTTCACAGCATCATCTTTTAGGATTTGAAATAGCTCAACTGGAATTCCATCACCTCCACTAGCTTTGTTATTAGTGATGCTTCTTCCTAAGGCCCACTTGACTTTGGACTCCAGGATATCTAGCTCTAGGTGAGTATTTTACAGTATTACACTAAACATAACGAAAAACATGCAAGAACCTCAAGAGATCACATTTTACTGTGATATGCAATTTACTGGAGCAATGAACTACTCAGAGACAATTTGCATCACACAACATTTTGGGATACTCAACAACACTTGAGCTCAGTGCAACAGGAATAGAAGGTGGCTGTGAAATTATTACAGTAGTACAGTATGTACTACAGCCAATCTTATGCAGTTAATATTAAATACTACATCTTTACATTTGTTTACATTTCTTTCTACTTAAAGCATTATGTACAGTCTATGTGTGTGTAGGTTTTGATAAATTTTAACTTTTTATACTAGATTTGTATATCATTTTTATTAATCTTTTTCAGTTGTTCTAGGCTATGCAGTTGTCTGCAAGTTTTTTCAAATTGTTACAAATCAAAAAATTTTCCAATATATTTATTGAAAAAAATGCACATATCACATATAAGTAGACCCATGTAGTTCAAACCCTCATTCAAGGGCCAATTGTATAGTATAAACATAACTTTTATATGCACTGGATAAACAAAAAAATTTGTATATTTGTTTTACTGTGATACTCACTTCACTACATTATTCACTTACTGGGATGGTCTGGAACCAAATTTGAAATACCGCAACGTATGCCCGTATTTTAAGTTAAGGAAAGCTAACAGGATTTGCTAACAGGGAAAGTAGGGTGTAGGATAAGAAATGTCAAGGATGACAACAAACTTTTTGGCTAAGCAACTGGTACAACAGAGTTGCCATTTATTGAGATGGGGGAGACTATAGAAAGACCAAGTCAGGTTGAGGGACAGATCAGGCATTTGGTATTAGACACATCATGTTTTAAATTCGGACGTGTATACGTCAAGTAGACATACAAGATAAACATATAAGTCTGGAAATATTTGAATGTGGTCAGCATACAGATACTCATATTTAAAGTCATAAGACTGGATGAAATCATCAAGAGGTTAAGTGTACCCCCTTGACAAGAGGTCCAAAAATTGAGCTATGGGATACTCACTGTTTAGACATTGAGAAGATAAGTAATCAGCAAAAGAGACTGAGAAGGAGTGGCTGGTAAGATTAAAAATAATCCTCTAGAGTGTGGTGTCCTGGAAGCTGGGTGAAGAAAAGTGTTTCAAGGAGAAAGGAGGGCTCAACTATGTCAAATGCTGCTAAAAGATCAAGATAATTGCGAAAAAAAAAAAAGGCTGATCATTCCATATGAACTTTAGGAAAAACTATGTTGTTTGTTCAAGTAAAAACAAATATGACCACATCCACAATGAGTAACAACTATTTTTACCTTGGTCATTCCTGGCAAATCCACAAGTGTCAGATTGACAACATTGGGTGAAAAAATCTTAAGATGAATTGGTTCAGGGCTTACTCCCTAAAAATAAATTTTAAAATATTATATTAAAATCACATTAAAATGTCAATGAAATAAAAATCCTAAAGTAAAACCTCATTTCAAGTATTATACATGAGATGCTTTTAAATATTAAACCATAATCTCTAAAACATTTCAATAATCAAAACCTAATGAAACATATAGAAAATAAGGCAGCCTGCCATAGGTTATAATCCTATCCAATCTTATACTATTAATATACACAATTTATTTCCTGTTATTTCACATTCTTTTCTCCTGATTCTCAGCAGATAACATTTCTTAAATATGTTTAGTAGACTCAGTGCTGAACAAAAGAACAATGTATCACTATCCAAATTTATGAGGTTCTTGAATTCAGAGTGAGACATAGGTAACAAGTAATCCAAATCAGGGAAATATGGCAACAGTAACTAAAAGGTAACCTACCCAGAGTTCAAAAATAATAAATCTTAGTCAATCACTCAAATAGAGACAAATATCTCAAATAGGCATAAAGAAATTAACATGGCTCCAAAAATGCCTTTGGGTCAGGAAAACCTTTCCAACACAGTATCCAGCAGATAAAAGGACTCAATAAATATTTTTTTTTAATATTAGTACTCAGCTCAGGCACAGTTGTGCAATTAAATGTACCCATTCAAGAATGGAGGTAACAACACAAAGGGAAGGGAACAGAAAGGCAGTAAGAATAAAGAAAGAAGACAGAGGAAATAGAAGCATTTAAAGAAGGCAGTGACAGTACCTCCTTTAAATGTGCCTCATTTACCATATAATGGTATCTGAGACATCTAATTTAAATTCTCAGAATCGTAGAAAACAATTCAGTTGTTAACATTACTTTTCATTTTCACTGAAAAAAAATAAAAACAACCTTGCTTTGCCTCTCTTTGCTTTCATAAGTAAATCTTGACTTACTCAGGTAAGAAAAAGAGCTCTTCAAAATAAATGTATCTTGTAAGTTATATATTGCTTCTTGAGTTAGAGTACAATCAATCCAGCAGAAAAAAATAACACTGTAGAAAGTAGTAAATAGAAAAGCTATATAATAAAGTGATATATACAAGATCAAGAATAAACATCTAAATGAAATACCTGTTTGTATATGAAAGCTCTAAGAAACAAAAGTGATTTTATATGAAGTTTTTACATATTTGAGAAAATACTCCATTAGTTTAAAAGACCAGAATACTCTTAATGATAAATTTACTGATGGTTATACTTTCCAGCTCTAAAAAGATGCCTACCTTATTATTTCCTGAAATCCTTTCTGTTTCATTTTCAATTTCTTGTCGAATTTCATCGAAATCTGTGTAAAGCTAAAAATTATTGAAACAAAAAAAAGTATTCAAAATAAAATTTAAAAAGTTCCTAAGAAGGCTTTGATAAATTTCAAGGATGTCTATAGATCTGCTTCAGAGAATTAGTAAACAAATTCTAATATACACAAACATCATTCTGAGCCAAAGAGTCATAGTTTATCTGAGTTTTTCAAAGCTGCTTGAGCCCACAACAGTTAAGAGTCTCCAAATTAGAGAGAATAAGGCTCAACTTAAAATGTTTTCCAAATAAACTACTATGGTTAGAAATGTTACTAAGATAAGATTTATTTTACAAGAACAACTGCTTCAAGATAACAGTGCTACATTGCCAATCATAAGAAAACTAAATTATCAGTTACCTGTACCAAAAAAAAAAAAATGTTTTCAACATGTTACTTCTTCAACATATTCTTGTATGATTACCTTAGTTTTGGTGTGAAGAAATTTACCCCATTCTTCTGCTTCAACCCCTGGAAAAAGAGAAACTTCACTTATTGAAAACTATGGAAATTACTTTAGTTAGGATTTCAGAAAGACAGTACAATATTATTTGTTCCTACTTTGCCACTAACTATAAGTTAACTTATATTTGAAATCTAAATTTTAACTAATAAAACTGTTCACCTCTCCTCATATTATAATAAAATATGTATACTTTATTTTTTTGGGGGTATCTAAAACTTTTTATTTGAGCAAGTAGATATAAAGTGTATTTTAAAAAGACCTTTTAACCCATATATTAAATAACTCACTACAATTCTATAAAATGAATAACTCCTTCTAATCCATTATGTGTTCAGTTAAAACTGTTTCTTCCAAGAATCCTCCATATGTAGTTCAATAGTCCCTGGTTCTATATTTAGTATAATTTAGAGCAATGGCCAATTAAGTATTAGATTATATTTAATTGTTCATTTTCATCCAATCTGGGACCTGTCTTTTTTTCTTTTGAACTTTTTATTTTGTATTAGGGTATAGCCAATTAACAATGCTGTGATGTTTTCAGGTGAACAGAAAAGGGACTCAGCCATATATATACTGTATACTTTATTTTAAATATCTTACATATAAAAGCAATTTTACCTGATGAAAATACTCAAGCTAATGGCTAAAAGAAGAACACTTATAAATCATACTGAATAATAATGCAAAAAGCATGTATTATAGACTTACACACATAACTCAAGGTAAAAATTTGCAATATGTCAGCAAAACAGCTAACTTTTTGTTCTGTTTTCTCGTTTTTCATTTTAATTCAGTTTACTGTTGGCAACCCATAAAGTCACAATTTGCTGTTACTTTAAAGAGCTCTCAGTAGCATGAAGGTATTCTGTATGCATTTTCAAGGTGATTTTTTGCCCTAGGAACAAGATTATGTTTTTCCCTGGAATTGAAGGTAGGAAAGAAATGAAATGGCAAGGGGTGGGAGGTTGGGGGAACCTGGCATCTATACTGTATGGAATTGCTACTCGCCAGTAGTTTCCAATAATAGGTCTGTTCCTCTTGCACTTGCTGAAAAAAGGAAAAAATTATTCATTGTAGGTACTGTTTTGAGTGGCCTAAGACTTGGAGAGCAAGTTTTGCTCTAATTTTTCCAGACAAGCTAGAATGTAGAAAAATTAACTTCACCTTCTCCAAGCACAGCTCTTCTGCTTTTGTCAAATTCACAGTTTTAAATGTCTTAATGATTAACGCATATCAGCCACCTGATATCAAAATAAAAATGACTGTAAGATATTCAAATAAATATTTACGGAGGAAAAGGTGGAGCAGTTTCTTTGGTGGGTAAAGGTAACAAAACTGGAACCTTTTTGCAAATAAAATGCTCACCTACTTGAAGCTTAGTACCTTCTTCCAAGAAGTCTCATTGGAGGATTGGAATAATCAAAGTGAACAGAACTCAGAGGCAAGTACTATATACCAAAGGGTTTTTTTTTTAATTTACCTTATCATATAGAAGAGGTCTGGTTTCACAAGCATGTTTTTAAAAATAAAAATAAAATAAATTACATTCACCAAAAAAAGCCTGCATTGTGATGCAATGCCAAAAGGTAACAAGAACCACTAACACCTGCAATCAATCAATGTGGATAAGCAAATAAAAATGGAAGAAAAAAAAATGCACACAGCCTGTAAGAGTACAAAAGCACACATGCAGGCATAATAGGAAAAGAAGGGCCAAAAACAAATGGATAAAGGAAACCTTTAGAAAGGTGTCTTGAGTTTTTCCATGTAGCAGGGTCTGTAGTCAAAGAGAAATAGCACAGAGTGAGAAGTTTAGTGCTTATCCCTAATATTTCAAACCTTTCTAAAAAATCAAATGTGCAAGAACCTGAACACATTTCAAATGCACATTCCAAATGCATTCAGTTATTCCAAATTCACAACTGTAAATTTTCCATTACAATTGGTTATAATTAGAGGGATGTATATAATATTTTAAATGGCATAAATGAAGTATATGGAGTGTCATAATTTATTTTTATTTTCCATTACAGTAATTTTATCACCTCTGGTTTCTAATTCTAATATAAGTGGATTGAAATTAATTTACTATTCAGAAATTTGCTATCTGATAACTACAGGAAAAGATAAATTACCTGATGAAAAAAAATCTACAAAACATATGAAATACATCTTGAAAGTAATAAAACCTTGAAAGTAAATATGAAAAGTATTTACCCTAATTGCTAAGACTGAACTTAATAGGGGCTTATTTTCTTTGAAATATATAATAAATTTAACAGAAATAATTTTGGTATTCAGTCAGCATGCTACCTTTGGATTTAGTCTAAAAGGAGACCTGAGGACATACATGAAAGGTAATCATAAAGTTCAAAGTTCAAACTAAACCACTTGAAAACAGTTGTTTTTGATAAGATTTTATCAGAAAATTCTTTGACATTGGCAGAAGTGGGGAGCAAGATGAGAAATACTATAAATCTATATATTGACACCTAAATTATATTATGTAGTTGGCAGAATGATCTCATGTAAATAAATTTTCCTGATAATTAAATTATACACGATAAATATGTAAATATTTTGTAAGAGTTTAGCCAGTTTTGATGGACCTATCCATGTTATGTTAGAATCCACTGCTCTTAAACTTACCTATTAATGGTAACTTAGGTCTTTGTTACATAATAAAGCCATTTATGTATAGACTACAAATCCCTATACAAAATGGTTAGAGACTAATTTTTTCTTTTTTGAAATTCTCCTGTTTTCCTCCCCTTTCTCTTCTATGGTTGCCAGGCTGCCAGGTAGTTCATACTTTTCTGGCTATCTCTTGCTTCATTGTTTCTAATTTCCTCTAGAATACAGTGATTTGTGATAAGGTAGAATTGTTTATCCTAAGGATAAACAGGCTCTAATGATAAGTTAAAGAACTATCCTAATTATTAGTAAGATACATGACATTTAGTACTCAAAATTTACAAAATCTATTTTGTGTTCTGGGTGGCTGAGTTGTCATTTTAAGTATTACGTTTTTTAATATAAAAAATAAGCACTAAGCTTGGGGGAAAAAAAAAAATATATATATAGGTAAAGATATGCAGATTTACTGACCTACCACCACCAATAAGAGACGTCAACAAAAAAAAGTGAACAATACAAACAGATAACAAGAACTGACACATCTACAGTTGTGAAATGTACACCCTTTCTAGAAATACTGCCCATGTACTCTGAGAGAAAAGATATCATCTGCCCTTTCCAAGGTGACTGAAGAAAATTAAGAGTTAAAAGAAACAGACATCATCATACAGTTTCTTAAAGTTTCAGTTTAAGGTATTTGGTAAATTTGATGATGCTAGCAAGACTGAAATTTTTGAATAATTATTCTATACATTTGAAATTGGACCATAAATTAGCCCAAAATGATGAAATTCAAGGTTCAGAATTTCAATAATAAAGAAAAATTACAGAAATGTAAAGTGATAAATAACATACCAAGAAGCTACCTAATATAATCAAAAGACTTTTACATATCCTCTGGCATCCTATCCAAAAATATTACTTGTAACATCTACAACTTCATTAATCTGCTTCAGTGATTAACTTTCTATAGTCCTTGTAGATGCTCATGACATGTCTTTTTTAAAATCCCTTTAAAATAAAAATCAAGCTATCACCACCCAGTAAGTGAAGGAAAAGATCAGATACAGAAATTAAAGTAACTTCATTGCATCAAACTAATGAAATTGCTGGAGAAGGACATGGCACCCCACTCCAGTACTCTTGCCTGGAAAATCCCATGGATGGAGGGGCCTAGTAGGCTACAGTCCATGGGGTTGCAAAGAGTCAGACACAACTGAGCAACTTCACTTTCACTTTTCACTTTCATGCATTGGAGAAGGAAATGGCAACCCACTCCAGTATTCTTGCCTGGAGATTCCCAGGGACAGAGGAGCCTGACAGGCTGCCATCTATGGGGTCGCACAGAGTCAGACACGACTGAAGCGACTTAGCAGCAGCAGCAGCTTGCAGAATGAGAAACAATCATGGTACTCTGCTGCAAATGTAATTTAATAACTAGAACATTTTACAGACTTTTATAAGTAAGACAGATGGCTTCCCTGATGGCTCAGACAGTAAAAGAAGCTGCCCACAATATGGGAGACTCCTGGGTTGGAAAGATTCCCTGGAGAAGGGAATGGCAACCCACTTCAGTATTCTTGCCTGGAGAATCCCACAGAAGGAGGAGCCTGGTGAACTACAGTCCATGGTGTCACAAACAGTTGGACATGACTGAGCAACTAACACACAAATAAGACAGAGTCTGAGCCAAACACTGAAGATCAAATATATTACTCTCATCAAACATTCCAAACTTCACTAATGTAAATGTACAGTATATAATAGGGCACATATTTAATAAGCAAACTTAAATATGTTGATAAAGAGAGCATTTCTTAAAATATTTTCAGTGTAACCAAAGAAGAAAGGATGGAGAATGTCTTCTAACCCTGATACTCCACATTTACTATTTGGGTGAGGGAGGAATCTAAAGAATCAAAGTAATATGTGCTATAGGTAAGTCTTAGCAAAATAAGCACAGTAAAAATAATAATAATAATTAGGAACTTTCCTGGCGGTCCAGTGGTTAAAAAGACTCCATGCTTCCACTGCAGGGGACACAGGTTGGATCCCCAGTCAGGGAACTAAGTAAGATTGCACATGCTGTGCAGTGTGGCAAAAATAATAATAATTAAAAAAAAAAACAACTTTCTACAAATAATATTTATATTGGATTGAAGGGCCAAAGATTCAAAATTCGCAGGCACATGGCAAGACAGAAAAGTGAAGGTGAGATAACACTGTTATGCTGAAAAGCTGAATCATTTTAATTTTATTTAAAATAAAATCTTAAACTAGAATCTAAAATATTTAAATTCTAAAACAAAGTGAAAAAAACATTGCTTTAAACACTAGGGAAAAAGTTTAAAACATTCCAAAAGACACAAAAACTTTTAAAAATAATTGATTATTGTTTACTAAGTATCTCACTAGATCTCCACTAAATAGTGTTAACAAGTTTACTGAACTACATTACCAAAAAGATTCTTTCAAAAAAGTTGACTCACAGTCCTCAAAAACAAAAAAAAAATTACTCCCTTTTTACATGAGAAAAGACATATATCACTTTCTTTACAGGACTTCTGACTTCACTATAGCCACTAATTTCTAATTAACTCATATCTTTTTAAGATTGACCAAAAATGAAGAATTTTTAAATAATTTTTATTCCAATTCTAAAATTTACCATTTTCTTCTCCTGTTGTTTTTCGTTTATCTTCAGGTGAAACATGGACTAGCTGCAGAATGAGAGGTCTCCGGGTGACAATACCAGTGCCTCTGGGAAGCAGGTCCCTCCCCACTAGGCTTTCTAGCACTGAGCTCTTTCCACTGCTCTGAAAATGGAATACACAAGAGCAAAATGAGTTTCTTAACAGATTTTTTTGTAACTCAGTTAAGACTATACTATAGAATTTTAAAAAATTATTGCAAAGTCCTTTAAAATGAAATAAAATTAGTTGTATTTTTGATTATATGATCTTTATTTCTTTAAAATAAAAAGGTACAAAAAGAATATAAACGCTAGTACAAAATAAAATCTGTAATTCAAAAAAAGAGAATATAAAAGTTCCACTTGCCCATAATTTTCCTACCTTTTCTGATACTCTCCCAACCATACAATATTGGTGTGTATATGTGTGTGTGTGTGTGTGTGTGTGTGTGTGTGTGTGTGTGTGTGTGTGTGTGTGTGTGTGTGTGTGTGTGTGTGTATATGTATAAGGTATTTTCAAAACCCATATAATATCGGTATACATAAATTATGCCCATAACATGTAGTTATTTTACTCTAAATGAGGTAGTATTATGTGTATTTTTCTCTAACCCACTTTTATTTTTATTGTAGCAATCAGGGATATCATGCCATATCAATATATTAACTTCTGTGCTGAAGAATTAAATAGTATTCTGCATGTAAAACCAAACCCTAACTGATGGAAATGTAAATGGGCCTTGCTACAATGTTGCAATGAACATGATTTGTACATACAACCATACTCATTTATTCTTTCATTACATTTACTTAGTTCATTAGGTGAAACTGCTGTGATTAAAGAACATACAGATTTTATACTTTCACAGATACTGCCAGACCACACCCTACAAGATAGGAGGCACTACACTGTGCTTCATATTCATTCTGCTACATCCACATCAGCACTGGGCATTACCACTTTTTTGAATCTTAACTACTTTTTTTGGATTAACACTGACAGTTCATTTATATTTGCATTTCTTTATTATTCAGTCAAGTATCACTTTGTTTAAGGACCTTTTGTATATCTCCTTTGGTGATCTGCTTGTTCAAATGCTGGTATATTATGTTTCTCATTAGTTTAAAGATCTTTATCCATATAAGTATTTATCTTTTGTTATGTTGAATACTTTCCCTTAACTTTTTATTTTGAAAATTTCAAAGCCGCAGATTGCAAGAATAGTAACAGTGAATACCCATATATCTTAACAAAGGTACCCTATATCTTAACCAATTATTAACATTTTGACATATTTGCTTTATGTCTCTTCTTACACATGCACATACTTTTTTCTTTTGCTGTCTCTTTTGTGTTAGTTAATATGTCATGACATTTCATCCCTCAATATTGTGGCATATCTCTAAGGAAACAGCATTCTTCTATATAATCACACCACAATGATCTCACTGAGGAAATTTAACAGACACAATACTAATGAACAGTAAATTATCAAATATATATAAACCCATTGTCTCTCGGGCTTCCCTTATAGCTCAGTTGGTAAAGACTGCCTGCAGTACAGGAGACCCGGGTTCAATTCCTGGGTTGGGAAGATCCCCTGGAGAAGGAAATGGCAACCTACTCCAGTAATCTTGCCTGGAGAATCCCATGGACAGAGGAGCCTGGCAGGCTACAGTCCATGAGGCTGCAAGACTCAGACACAACTTAGCGACTAACCCCTGCCATTGTCTCTATTATACATTTTTATATAATATATACATTTGAAAAATTTGCTCTTTTTTTCAACTTGGTAATTCAGTTGTTTTTCTGTACCAGTATTTTTTCTGTACTGTATTTTTTCTTAATCAAAACCAGTATATCTTCTAATTTCTTACTCTCTACAAAGGCAAAAACTCTAAGCTCATCTACTGTATAAGAAAGGGTTTTCAGGAAACAGATGGCCCACTCAAGTTAGATTAATTTAAGGACAGTTAATATTTACAAGCAGACTATTTACAAAGTTTTGGATGAAGGCGATCACAAGAGATAGTAGAATAACCCAGGCTAGTAGCAACACAGCAGCTCCTATCACCCACAAGCTCCAAGAAAAGGATGAGCATTTTCAGGGAGAGCCAGCACCTACACATAGGAAGTTGAGTCAGGGGAGAGTATACCCAGACTTTAGTCCCCTCCTTTTCCCAAGTCCTGTCGAGGCTCCCCATTTCCAAATCCAATCAGAAGGCAGAAAACGTAAGGGCTCATTCCTGTTGTCCAGAAAGGTCCCCTATGATGGAGAACAGTAACATTGAGTGTATAAAGTGGGTCAAATTTAAAATTTGATGGTTTTCGATGGCTAAGTCAAAAATTTCTCTTGGTAAATGTCACACTGCACTTGAAAATATGTGCGTTATTTTCAAATATCTTTTGATATTGATTTCTAACATAATTCCACAATGATAAGGGAACAGACTCTGTATGATTTCCATACCTTTGTTGTTTAGTCACTAAGTCATTTCTGACTCTGTGACCCCATGGACTGCAGCCCGCCAGGCTTTCCTGTCCTTCACTATCTCTATCCAATACCTTGAGACCATAAAATTTTTGCACCTTGTTTTATGTTCCTGGATATGTTTCAGTGTCTCCTAGTTTATAGTCTATGGGAACTTGAATAGGAATTTGCATTGTGTCAAAACTGTATAAATCTTTATTATGTTAAATTGGTTCACCATGATTTTCAGGTCTACTATATCCTTCTACTTCTCTGTATATTCACTCTATTAATTTTTGAGAGTTTGACATTGAAACTCCAACTAAAAATCTTAATGTATCTACTTAAACTGTTCACTTCTTTCTAATATTTTACCTTTATGTTCTTTTTTTCTGACCAAATTTCCCAATTGACTATGACATTGATTTTTTGCATCAAATCTGTATTTCATTGATTTCACTTTGTAATTATTTATTATTTATTTTTAATAGTTAATTTCTTCTTATCAGTGTGCACAAAACGCCTCCCAGTTTCAGCTGGTCTTCTTAAATGGCCCTCCAGACTTTCCAGTGATTGGCTATTTTTTGATTCTCACATTCATTTGAAATTCCATGCCTTCCTTCTTCTTAAGTAGACACTAATACACAGGTCTTGGAGCTCTTGGTGGTCTATTCCCAAACCACTGGTACGTGAGGGTTTGTAGAGAGAAACAAGGTCAACTAATTTTCTTGTCAATGTTCATGGATCTAGGGTTTTCCTATATGTTCCATTTTTATGGGAAAGTCATACAGGATTAAGAAACTATTCTACCATTGCTGTCATCCTCCCAGAATCCCCAAATACAAAAAATTGGTTATGTCTCTCTGGGAAAAATGAACATTCATCTGGGTAGTTAAAATTTTATTTCTTTAACTGGGAGGTAGACACAATGGTGTCCTAATATTCTTTGTATCTTTTTGATGTTTTCAGTATTTTGAAACAATTTTTTAATCCTTCAAATGTAGCACATGATTTTATACTGATGAGGAAATTAAAGAAGTTACATTTCCACCTCCCTCCCACACCTTAAGCAGATATTCGGTATGGCCACACACAGCCTGGATACAGGTTACAGACTAGTCCCTTTGTCCACTCTGGCCTTCTGTGCCAGTGAGCTATACTAGCTTAAGTGCCCAACTCTGCTAGAAAGTTCAAAGTATTAGTCAAGCTACAACAGATATCTGGAAGCAATTCAGGTAATATTCTAATTTTATTTCACAATATCATAGATGGGAAATAAAAGAATTTTTAAAAATTTTTTCTGTTCTTATTGTCCAGTTATTTATGCTTCACTGCATTTGATGAATGGTTATAGTACAAATGGATACAGAATTTTATAATCACAATTAATTCCCCCAGGAACTCCAGATTTTAAACATTTCTCCATGTCATCTAATATTTACTGATGCACATTGAAAGTATGATGCCAATCTGAGTCTCTTTCCCTTTCAGGAAATCTTTTTTTCCTCCTTTCTTCTATTTTGACACTTGGGAAAATTCTGGGATTTTGTAAAAGTTTAGATTTCAGAAATCTACCCAGGTTATGTCAATCCTTTCAATATTTGTGCCCAGCAACTGAAATATGCTTTGTGCTTTGTGGGGAACTTTGGTTTACTCTTTGATTATTCTTTGTCCCTCTGTTCCAAGGTTCTTTCTCAATTAACTATGACAAGGATTTTGGCTCTCTTAGCTCTCACCAACAAGTCTCTTATCTCTAATTAATTTCATAACATATGATTTTGATTTGTCTTTTAACAGAATTTCTAAAGTTATTTTTCTATTTCATAAATTAGGTTCTCAAAATATCAATGTGACTGTTGTTCCCCATCACCCACTATGTCATTTTATTCTTCCTTCTTAAATATGTCACAAAAAATACTTCTTAAATTCCTCTCCTAAATTCTGTATCAACCTCATTTTGTTACTATGATTATCTGCCTTAGTCTCTTCCTTTGCGGCTACTGCTTTTCAATGTTTAAATCTACCAAATTTTAAACACTGGCAACTCTTTTTTTTTTTTTTTTCAGTTCAGTTCAGCTGCTCAGTCATGTCTGACTCTTTGTGACCCCATGGACTGCCGCACGCCAGGCCTCCCTGTCCATCACCAACTCCTGGAGCTTACTCAAACTCATGTCCATTGAGTCGGTGATGCCATCCAACCATCCATCCTCCATTGTCCCCTTCTCCTCCTGCCTTCAATTTTTCCCAGCATCAGGGTCTTTTCGAATTAGTCAGTTCTTCACATCAGGTGGCCAAAGTATTGGAGCTTCAGCATCAGTCCTTCCAATGAATATTAAGGACTGATTTCCGTTAGGATGGACTGGTTGGATCTCCTTGCAGTCCAAGGGACTCTCAAGAGTCTTCTCCAATACCACGGTTCAAAAGCATCAATTCTTCGGCGCTCAGCTTTCGTTATAGTCCAACTCTCACATCCATACATGACTACTGGAAAAACCATAGCTTTGACAAGACAAGCCTTTGTTGGCAAAGTAATGTCTCTGCTTTTTAATATGCTGTCTAGGTTGGTCATAACTTTTCTTCCAAGGAGCAAGCGTCTTTAGTTTCATGGCTGCAGTCACCATCTGCAGTGATTTTGGAGCCCAAGATAATAAAGTCTGCCACTGTTTCCACTGTTTCCCCATGTGTCATGAAGTGATGGGACCAGATGCCATGATCTTAGTTTTCTGAATGTTGAGTTTTAACCCAACTTTTTCACTCTCCTCTTTCACTTTCATCAAGAGGCTCATTAGTTCTTTTTTGCTTTCTGTATGTTGTATATATCAATTCAAGACAGCAACATGGGAGGATCCTGAACTCACCTCCTATCAAGGGCACAATGAATTTAGAACAATTCCCTCTGAAAGAAACTAAAAAATTAGATGGGCAACTCCTACATATCAGGCAAATGAGAAAACCCCACAATGAAACAGGCTGGAGAGGCTGAGACACAGTCTCACCATAAACCTCACCCAGGGGTAGTGACCCACAACCGTGAAGGAACTCACAACATTCAGCTTCTCCGTGAGGAGCAAAGGATTTGAGCCCCACCTCTGGCACCCCTAACTCCTAACACCTGCACCTGAAAGACAGGCCACCAAAACATCTAGCTTTGAAAGCAAACAGGGCTTGCATTCATGAGAACAAGGCAGAGTGAACTAAGAGTTCTTGGAGGGATTGTACAGGTTCACTGTGGCTAACCTCCCAGGTTACAGTGCAGAGTGAGCAGAAAGAAACATCCATGTCCCAGTTTCCCCCTGAAAAAGGTATTTTTGCATGTACTTGAAAAGCTGCTCCCTGAGCCTCCAGCTTCCAACTGGGCTGAACCTAGATACTAAGATCCTCCTCTAGGGATACTGATAGATCTTAGACAACCTAAACTAATGAGACCCACTAAGAATAAGGTAGGCTGTTTGGACAATCACAAAGGTTTGAGAGACAACCAAGATCTAGGGCAAGGTTGAACAATAAGATTCATTTCCTACACAAGGCCACTCTTCAAGACTTGGAGAGGTTGCTGTTTATTCTAATGCACCCAAACCACCACAGAGACTCAAGGAAAACAAAGAAACAGAGGAGTATGTTCCAAACAAAAGAACAAGATAAAACTTCAGGAAAATAGCCTTAATGAGATGGAGATCAGTGATACATCTGATAAAGTTCAAATTAACAGTCATAAAAATGCTAAAATAGCTCAGATGAACTAAGAGAGATTTTCAACAGAAAGAAAATACAAGAAAGTACCAAACAAGAGTTCAAAAACAGACTACATGAAGCAGAAGAATCTAATCAGCAGCAAAAAGACAGTTTAAGGGACTTATAGGACAACATTAAGTGGACCAACATTCACATTATAGGAGATTCAGAAGAAAAAGAGAAAAAGGGGCAAAAAACTTGAAAAAATAATGGCTGATAACTGCCCTAAATTGGGGAAGATAAGAGACATTCAGATCCAAGAAGTTCAGAGAGTTCATGTAAGATGAACCGAAAGAGACCCAAACTGTTTATAATTAAAATGTCAAAAGTTAAAGACAAGGAGAGAATTTTAAAAATAGCATACAAAACTTTTTATGTATAAGGAAAATCTCCCACAAAATCAGTAGATTTTTGAATAGAAACACTGCGGGTCAGAAGGGAGTGAGTGGCACAGCATATTCAAAGTGCTGAAAGAAAATAACTACAATAAATTTTAAACACAGTGAATAAACTGCAATTACTCAAATAGAAACCCACTTTTTATACCATTTTCAAGTTTTCTGGAGGATATTGAAGTTTACCAGATATTGAGCAGAGCAATCAACTCCTTTCATATATTTATTATACTCTAACTTACAGTGGGCTTAGTTATCTGATGGCCAGTTCTCCTTCTTCTTTTCCTGTAGATGTTATGGAGGTGTCATGAATTGTCATCACCATGTGGACTAGCCTTCTGTCTTTCTATATAACAATCACTTCTCCCTTCCATAAGAATGTCTTTTCTCCCCTCTGTAGATTTTTAGATCTCTTCTTTAATTTGCTTGGTAGATTCTCTCTTTCAGTCCCACAAACTCTGTCTTTATTTTTCAACAATATTCCAGATGTGGACACACTACTGTAATAATTGTCTTGGTAAATACAGTGCCATGAACCAAGATAAGGCTGTAGGACCAGTAATATTGTTTCTTGCAGATTCTTTCCTTTAACTGTGTAAATCTCAAGGGTGCATATATATCCAGTTTTACTTGTGTTTATCACTCTGACCAAAATTCCATATTTTGTAAGTTCTCTGGAATTATAGGCTTTTGAATCTGAGTTGTCCTCTTGACTTTATCGTTGCCTCATCAAGCAGTAGCTCTTGTTCCAGTATACAGATCTAACGAAATTTTGGAAGAAAATAATCCAAAAGAGGTTTAACTTTTGAAATTCTGTCTGCAGGAAGTGGATTTTCTTGAGTTATTCTTAAAGTGAAGAATGTCATTATTTGTTCAAACCTTCTTCTCATCAAAATCTTTGGAAAGATAGGTGCCTCAAGTAAGTCATCAGCTGATCAATATTCTTTGCAGTGTGACTTATTTGTCCCATCAAAATTATTAATCCAAGTAACTTCCTTGTGTTACTACTGGTTATATCAGTCCATTTTATATGATTTTTCATTCTGTTGGTGATACAAGTTTGTTTGAGAACCCACCAACTTGAAAGTCATTACCAAAATTAATTCTGTTATTTCACTAACTTTGCAGGTTATCACATTCAAGAGCTACACCTAACACACCTATAAACTCTAATTTTTGTGAAATGCTGTCTTCGATCCACTCTTCTGCAGAAGCAAAGGAGCATTCCCTAGCACTATGAGTTTCATTTTCACTTTCTGTATCAGAATCAATCACTGAGGTTTTATGTCTTTTTGTTGGTCTAATATTCACACCGGTGATGCCATCCAACAATCTCATCCTGTGTCACCCTCTTCTGCCTTCAATCTTTCCCAGCATCAGAGTCTTTTCCAATGAGTCAGCATTATCAATTCAATGGACAGGAACTTGGGCAAATTCCAGGAGATGGTGAGGGACAGGAGAGCATGGCATGCTGCAGTCCATGGGGTTGCATAGAGTCAGACACGACTTGGCAAGTGAACAATAACAAATATTCACATCGTCTGAATCAGAACTATATTCTGAAGAACTATCATCTTCTTAGATACTAGTATATATGTCACTCAGACAATCAGGGAGCACCTGCACAAAATTCACCAAAAAGTTCTTCACTCAAAATTTCATGACACATCATTTTTGAAAATTTTATGGTAATAAACCTGCATGTATAATATACACAAGGTTGGAACAAAAACCTAATGGAGCAAAATGTGAACGATAATAATCATACATTGCATAATGAAGCCTTAATCAATTTTAAACTCCAACAGCTTCCCAAGGTGATGTTAATTGTATCACTCTCTAAAGAACATATGATACATCTCTCGTCAATAATGTTCAGGAAACAAAAGACATATTAACACGTCTCCAGTCAATAATGTGTTAAGACAAAGACAAAATTAAGAGAAAAAGAGGAATTATGTTATGATAAAGTTCAGTTCAGTTCAGTCGCTCAGTCGTGTCCGACTCTCTGAGACCCCATGAATTGCAGCACGCCAGGCCTCTCTGTCCATCACCAACTCCCGGAGTCTACCCAAACCCATGTCCATCGAGTCAGTGATGCCATCCAACCATCTCATCCTCTGTTGTCCCCTTCTCCTCCCGCCCCCAATCCTACCCAGCATTAGGGTCTTTTCCAATGAGTCAACTCTTCGCATGAGGTGGCCAAAGTATTGGAGTTTCAGCTTCAATATCAATCCTTCCAATGAACACCCAGGATTGATCTCCTTTAGGATGGAGTGATTGGATCTCCTTGCAGTCCAAGGGACTCTCAAGAGTCTTCTCCAACACCACAGTTCAAAAGCATCAATTCTGCGGCGCTCAGCTTTCTTCACCGTCCAACTGTCACATCCATACATGACCACTGGAAAAACCATAGCCTTGACTAGACGGACTTTTGTTGGCAAAGTAATGTCTCTGCTTTTAAATATGCTATCTAGGTTGGCCATAACCTTCCTTCCAAGGAGTAAGCGTCTTTTAATGTCGTGGCTGCAATCACCATCAGCAGTGATTTTGGAGCCCCCCAAAATAAAGTCTGACACTGTTTCCACTGTTTCCCCATCTATTTCCCATGAAGTGATGGGACCAGATGCCATGATCTTAGTTTGCTGAATGTTGAGCTTTAAGCCAACTTTTTCACTCTCCTCTTTCACCTTCATCAAGAGGCTCTTTAGTTCTTCTTCACTTTCTGCCATAAGGGTGGTGTCATCTGCATATCTGAGGTTATTGATATTTCTCCCGGCAATCTTGATTCCACCTTGTGTTCCTTCCAGCCCAGCGCTTCTCATGATGTACTCTGCATATAAGTTAAATAAGCAGGGTGACAATATACAGCCTTGATGTACTCCTTTTCCTATTTGGAACCAGTCTGTTGTTCCATGTCCAGTTCTAACTGTTGCTTCCTGACCTGCATACAGGTTTCTCAAGAGACAGGTCAGATGGTCTGGTATTCCCATCTCTTTCAGAATTTTCCACAGTTTATTGTGATCCACACAGTCAAAGGCTTTGGCATCGTCAATAAAGCAGAAGTAGATGTTTTTCTGGAACTCTCTTGCTTTTTCGATGATCCAGCGGATGTTGGCAATTTGATCTCTGGTTCCTCTGCCTTTTCTAAAACCAGTTTGAACATCTGGAAGTTCACAGTTCACATATTGCTGAAGCCTGGCTTGGAGAATTTTGAGCAGTACTTCACTAGCATGTGAGATGAGTGCAATTGTGTGGGGTCAATCCAAAAGAGGATATACCATTTGCAAATATTTGTGCTTGCAATAGAAGAGCACAGAATACATAAAGTAAGTATTAACAGGCATAGAAGGAGAAAGACACAGCAATACAGTAAGAGTAGATCATACTGATTAAAAAAAAATCAACCAACACTGGTTTGAAATGACATGTTAGACCATATGGACTACACACATATAGAAAACAACAGAATACACATTCTTCTCAAGCACATAAGGAATATTCTTCAGGATAGGCCACAGGACAAGTCTTAAAAATAAATTTAAGAAAACTGAAATTATATAAAGCGTCTTTCCCAATCATCATGGTATAAAACTAGAAATCAACTGTAAGAAGAAAATTGGAAAGTTCACAAATTGTGGAGATTAAACAATCTGCTACTGAACAACTGTACTGGACTTCCCTCGTGGCTCAGCTGGTAAAGAATTCACCTGCAATGCGGGAGACCTGGGTTGGGAAGATTCCTGGAGAAAGGAAAGGCTACCCACTCCAATATTCTGGCCTGGAGAATCCCATGGACACAGTCCATGGGGCTGCAAAGAGTTGGACACAACTGAACGACTTTCACTTCACTTCCCTACTGAACAGCTAATGGATGAAAAAAGTCAAGAGAAATCAAAGAATATGTTGAGACAAATGAAAATAGAAATATGCATACCAGAACTCTTAGAATGCAGCAAAAGCAGTTTTTAGAGGGTAGTTCCCAGCAATACATGTCTATTATTTAGAAACAATAAGGCTCTCTAATAAAAAAAATCTCATTTTACACCTCAAGGAACTATTAAAAAACAAAGCCCAAAGTTAGTAGTAAAGGGAAGGATTTATCAAAGATCAAATCAGATAATGAAATAGGGACTAACAAAAAAAAAGAAAAGAAAAACTAACAGCCAGCTCTTTAAAATGATAAACAAAATGGACAGACATTTAGCTAGCCTCACCAAGGACAACAGAGAGAGGACTCAAATAAATGAGAAATGAAAGAGAGGTCACAATGAATATCACAGAGATACAAAAGATCATGAGAGACTAGTATAAACAATTATACATCAAAAAGTTGAACAATTCAGAAGAAATAGACAAATTCCTATCAAAAAAATCTAACAAGACTGATTCATAAAGAAAAAGAAAACCTAAACATATCAATTACTAGTAAGGAAACTGAATCAATAATTAAAACCACCCAACAAAAGTCTAGGTGCTGAGAGCTTCACTGGTGAATCCAAATAATCAAAGAATTAACACTCCTCCTTCCCAAACTAGAGCCAGACATCCTGGAATGTGAAGTCAAGCGGGCCTTAGGAAGCATCACTACAAACAAAGCTAGTGGAGGAAATGGAATTTCAGTTGAGCTATTTCGAATCCTAAACAATGATGTTCTGAAAGTGCTGCATTCAATATGTTAGCAAATTTGGAAAACTCAGCAGTGGCTACAGGACTGGAAAAGGTCAGTTTTCATTCCAATTCCAAAGAAAGGCAATGCCAAAGAATGCTCAAACTACCACATAATTGCACTCATCTCACACGCTAGTAAAGTAATGCTCAAAATTCTCCAAGCCAGGCTTCAGCAATATGTGAACCGGGAACTTCCAGATGTTCAAGCTGGTTTTAGAAAAGGCAGAGGAACCAGAGATCAAATTGCCAACATCCGCTGGATCATCGAAAAAGCAAGAGAGGTCCATAAAAACATATATTTCTGCTTTATTGACTATGCCAAAGCTGTATTTGACTGTGGATCACAATAAATTGTGGAAAATTCTTCAAGAGATGGGAATATCAGACCACCTGAGCTGCCTCTTGAGAAACCTGAATGTAGGTCAGGAAGCAACAGTTAGAACTGGACATGGAACAACAGACTGGTTCCAAATAGGAAAAGGAGTACGGCAAGGCTGTATACTGTTACCCTGCTTATTTAACTTATATGCAGAGTACATCATGAGAAACGCTGGGCTGGATGAAGCACAACCTGGAATCAAGATTGCCGGGAAAAATATTAATAACCTCAGATATGCAGACACCACCACCCTCACGTCAGAAAGTGAAGAACTAAAGAGCCTCTTGATGAAGGTGAAAGAGGAGAGTGAAAAAGTTGGTTTAAAGCTCAACGTTCAGAAAACTAAGATCATGGCATCCAGTTCCGTCACTTCATGGCAAATAGATGGCGAAACAGTGGAAACACAGGCTGGCTTTATTTTGGGGGCTTCAAAATCACTGCAGATAGTGACTGCAGCCATGAAATTAAAAGATGCTTACTCCTTGGAAGGAAAGTTATGACCAACCTGAACAGCATATTAAAAAGCAGAGACATTATTTTGCCAACAAAGGTCCGCCTAGTCAAGGCTATGGTTTTTCCAGTAATCATGTATGGATGTGAGAGTTGGACTATAAAGAAAGCTGAGCGCTGAAGAATTGATGCTTTTGAACTGTGGTGTTGGAGAAGACTCTTGAGAGTCCCTGGGACTGCAAGGAGATCCAACCAGTCCATCCTAAAGGACATCAGTCCTGGGTGTTCACTGGAAGGACTGATGTTGAAGCTGCAACTCCAATACTTTGGCCTCCTGATGCAAAGAGCTGACTCATTTGAAAAGACCCTGATGCTGGGAAAGATTGAAGGCAGCAGGAGAAGGGGATGACAGAGGATGAGATGGTTGGATGGCATCACTGACTCAATGGACATGAGTTTGGGTAAACTCTGGGAGTTGGTGATGGACAGGGAGGCCTGGTGTGGTGCGGTTTATGGGGTCGCAAAGAGTTGGACATGACTGAGCGACTGAACTCATCTTCCCAAACTCTTACAAGAAAGAAGAGGAGGGAATAATTCAAAATTCATTTTCCAAGGCCAGCATTACCTGATACCAAAACCAGGCAGGACCACCACAAGAGAAGAAAACTGCAGGCAAAACAAAAACATAGATGCAAAAATCCTCTACAAAATTACAGTAAACTGAATTCAATAATTCATTAAAAGGATCATATACCATGATCAAATGGGATTTATTCCAGGGATGCAAGGATGGCTCTGTTACACAATGCATTACCAAAATGAAGGATAAAAATCAGATGACTGTCTCAATATATGCAAGAAATACATTTGACCAAATTCAATATCCATTCATGATCTAAAAAAAAAAACTCAACAAAGTGAATAAAAGAGAGAGCATACCTCAACTTATTAAAGGTCATATACGCTAAGCTCACAACTAACACACTCAATGGTAAAATGCTAAAAACTTTCCCTCTAAGGTTAGAAACAAGACAAGGGTGCCTACTCCTGACACTTCTACTCGACGAAGTATTGCAAGTCCAGCCAGACCATTAGGTAAGAAAAAGGCATCTAAGTCAGAAAGTAAAGTAAAACTGTTACTATTTGCCATGATATTATATGTAGAAAACCCTAAACTCTCCACAAAAAACTGGTAGAACTAATCAATGAATTCAGTAAAGTTGTAGGATACAAAGTCAATATGCAAAATAGGTTTTGTTTCTATACCATAATAATGAACTATCAGAAAGAGAAATTAAGAAAACAATCCCATTTACAATTGCTTCAAAAGAATAAAATACCTGAGAATAAACTTAACCAAGAAGGTAAAAGACCTGCACATTAAAAACTATAGAACACGGATGAAAAAATTGAAGATACAAATAGAAAGATATTCTGTGCTCATGGATTAAAAGAATCAAGATTGCTAAAATATCCATACTACCTAAAGCAATCTACAAATTCAATACAATCCCTATCAAAATTCCAATAACATTTTTCAAAGAAACAGAGTAAATAATCCTAAAATTTATAAATAGGATAGTGAAAGCAATTGTAAAAAAGAACAAAACTAGAGGAGAGGCATCATAGATGCTTCCTGATTTCCAACCATGTTTAAAAGTTGTAATAATCTGGGAGTTCCCAGGCAGCCTAGTGATTAGGATTCTGAGCTTTCACTACCATGGCCCTGGTTCAATTCCCCTGGTCAAGGAGTAACTGAGATCCCTCAAGTCACAATAAGATGATGCCATAAAAGATATCATTTATACCTGTTAGAATGGCTATTACCATAAAGGGAAGAAATAAATGTTGTGCAGGATGTGGAGGAAAGGAAACCCTCATATGCTATTGGTGGGAATGTAAATTGGTGCAGCCACTGTTTTAAAAACAGACACACAGATCAATGGAACAGAGAGCTCAGAAATAAACCTACGCATATATAGACAATTAATTTGCAACAAAGATGACAAGAATATAAAACAGGGAAAGGATAGTCTCTTCAATAAATGGTATTTGGAAACACAACAGCCACATGCAAAAGCATGAAACTGGACTAATATCTTACACTAAACAAACAAACAAAAATCAGCTGAAAAATGGGTTAAAGACTTGAATATAAACCCTGAAAATGTAAAACTCCTAGAAGAAAAAACACAGGCTGTAAGCTCCTTGACACTGGTACGGGTGATGATTTTTTTGGATTTGACACCAAATCAAAGCCAACTAAAACAAAAATAAACAAGGAGGAGTACAAAAAACTAAAAAGCTTCTGCAGTGCAAAGAAACCATCAATAAAGCAAAAAAGGAACCTATGGAATGGGAAAATATTATTTTCAAACTACTTATCCAATAAGAGGCTAACATACAAAATATACAAAGAACTCAGACAACTCAATAACAAACAACAAAAGACAACACACACAAACACATAACCTGATTTAAAAATGAACTTTGGGGAATTCCCTGGCAGTCGAATGATTAAGACTCCAGGCTTACACTGCCAAGAGCCAGGTCCCATTCCTGGTGGGGGAACTAAGATCCCACAAGCCACATGACATGGACAAAAATAAATCAATAAAAATGAACTTAGAAGCCAAGTAGACATTTTTCCAAAGAAGACATACAAATGGACAATAAGGACATGAAAAAAGGCTCAACATCACTAATCAGTGTGTTGTTGTGTGTGCTTAGTAGTGTCTCTCTACGACCTCATGGGCAAGAACACTGGTGTGAGTTTCTATTTCCTCCTCCAGGGAATCTTTCTAACCCAGGGATTGAACCTGTGTCTCCTATGTCTCCTGCATTGGCAGATGGGTTCTTTACCGCTGTGCCACCTGGGAAGCCCCCTAATCACTGGGGAAAAACAAATTAAGGCCACAACATATTACCGCATACCTGTTAGAATGGCTATTACCAAAAAGACAAAAAGTAAGTGTTGCTGAGGGTGTGAAGGAAAGGAAACCTTCATATGCTGCTGGTGGGCATGTAAATTGGTGCAGCCACTATTTTAAAAAACAGTATGGAAATTCCTCTAGAAATTAAAAATAGAGCTATGATCCAGCAATTCTACTTCTGGGTATTTATCTAAAGGAAACAAAAACACTGAACTGAAAAGATATATGCATCACCATGTTCGCTGCAGCATTATTTCAAATAGCCAAGAAATGGAAATAACTTATATGCCCACAAGTGTATGAACAGATAAAATAAATGTGTTTATGTATACACACTCACACACACACACACACACACACACACACAGGAATATCATTTAGCCATTAAAAAAAAAGAAGGAAATCCTGCTATTTGCAACAACATGAATGAACTTTGCTAAGTAAAATAAGTCAGAGAAAAAGCAAACAGCGCATAATCTCATTTGTACGTGGAATCTAAAACAAAAACAAACAAGTCATAGAACACAGACCAGTGGTTGCCAGAGGTGGGGGGTGGGTGAAATGGGTAAATGTGATCAAAAGGTACAAACTTCCAGTTAAAAATAAGTAAGTCACGGGGATGTTAAGTACAGCACAGTGATTATAGGTAATAATACTATAGTGTATATTTATAAAGTGTGAAAGTTACTAAGTGAAAGAAAGTGTTAGTCGCTCAGTTGTGTTGACTCTGCGATCTCCTGGACTGTAGCTCGCCAGGCTTCTCTGTCCATGAGATTCTCCAGGCAAGAATACTGGAGTGGATTGCCATTTCCTTCTCCAGGGAATGGAGAAAATCTTAATAGGAAATCTTAATAGTTCTCATCATAAGAAAGAATTATAACTGTGTGGTGACAGATGTTAACTAGACTTATTGGAGTGATTGTCTCCCAATGTATACACATGTGAGATCATTATGTTACACAACTGAAATTAATATGTTTACATGTCAATCATATCACAATTTTTAAAAATTTATGTGTCAACACACACACCGAACAAAACATGTCTGTGCACTCCCAATTTTTATCTCAGTATTCTAAATGCCATCGGTTTCTTCAACAATTGGTTAGATCAGGGCTTGTTTCCCCCTGGTGATATAAACACTCCCATGTCTGCACTCTTCCACAAAGGTGAGCAGCTACAGGAGGTTCAAAGTGGCAAAAGTCACAGCCGGCTTGCTGTGAAAATAGGGGTCACTTGGCACTGCGATGTCTTCTGCTCTTTACATCTCTGATACTCCCAAAACTGATTCAATATCCTGTATACTTAGGGGCTAAAAATCTGTGTATATGGTCTCAGTGTCATTTTTTAGTTTCTTCCAAACTGCACTGTATTGCAATTTATAATGTCCTGAATTTATATTTTGAGATGGACCCTTAACGTTTTGTCATAGCTTTAGCTCTTTCTGATAACTAACATCAACTGGGAGCAGGAAGTTGTGTTCTTTCCATGCAACTGAAAATAGGATTGTTGTAAATATTCATTCATGCCACATTAACCAAAGCTGATTTAGTTTTTAACTTCTAAGTTTTTACTTTTCATTGCATAAAGCAGACCTCTCAATTGTTTATTTTGATATTAATATAACAGATAAAAATTCACATTTATTAATTTTTAAAGTTTTCTTTTGAAGTAGTTTTAGTTTTACAGAAGGTTTTCTTAATATTTTCCATGTTTATTTTTAAAGAGTTCTTTTTCAAATTTTTTATTTTTGGCTGCACTGGGTCTTGGTTGCTGCATGCAAGCTTTCTCTAGTTGCAGCCAGCAGGGGCTACTCTCCAGCTGCAGTGTGCAGGCTTCTTATTGCAGTGGCTTCTCTTGTTGCAGACCATAGGCTACAGGGCACAGGCTTCAGCAGCTGCAGCTTGCAGGCTCAGTTGTGGCACATGGGCTTAGCTGCCCCAAGGCATATGGAATCTTCCCAGCCCAGGGATCAAACAAATGTCCTTTGATTGGCAGGCGAATTGTTAAGCACTGGACCACCAGGGAAGTCCTGTCTCATTTATTTCAAATAACATATTTCTGAGTAGCCTTAGAAATATTAACTTTTGGGGTATTTAAATAAATAAACTAACATGTTTTTACCACAAAGCTCAAACACTCCACCTATTGACAAAATGGGCCTCCCTAGTGTACTTCAGACAGTAAAGAATTCACCTGCAATGCAGAAGACCCAGGTTCAATCCCTCGGTCAGGAAGATCCCCTGGAGAAGGGAATGACTACCACTCTAGTATTCTTGTCTGGAGAATTCCATGGACAGAGGAGCCTGGCAGGCTACAGTCCACGACGTCACAAAGACTCGGACACAACTGAGTGACTAAGCACACAGCACACACACACACTGGCAAAACATAAATCTAAAATTTAAAGCACTTCAATTATCCCAGATCCAAACTTGCTAAAATGCTAAAGACCTAACAGTCCTTAAGGAGTAGTTTTTTCTTGGTTATAAAATACAGGCCCAGTGCTGTCTGGAACATAAATGGTAAGAGTGAAATATAGATATCTGAAAAGCAAAAGGAATATCCAGAAAAATCCCTACTTTTTCCATAAAAGCAGGAAAACTTCGGGAATGTGGCATGGATCTACATATTAAAGAACTCAGTGAAACTCCACCATGTAAGATAAACACAAAGATATCCACATGGGGACAAATTATAGTCAAACTGGTGAAAGACAAATATTGAAAGCAGCAAGAGAGAAGCAGAGAATCAACTCAAATACAGGGGATCCTCAATAAGATTAATAATAATAATAATACAATAAATTTATCACTAGACATCTTGTATGCCAGAGGTAATAGTATGACATTTAAAGATGTGAGACAAAAAAATCTATCAACCAAGAATTCTACATCTAATTTAATACTTCGAGGGCAATACTCCCCAAAGCAATGCAGATTCAACACAACCCCTATCAAAATCCAAACAATCTTGTCTGCAGAAATGGAAATACCAGTTCTTAAACTTCTATGGAATGAATGGCAGGGAATCTTCACTGAAAAACAATCTTGAAAAAAAAAGAACAAAGTTGGAAGGCTCATACTTTTTGTTTTCAAAATATACTACAAAGTTACAGTAATCAAAACTGTGTGTGGTACTGACTTAAGAGGAGACCTAAAGACCAACAGAAAATAACTGAGAGTCCAGAAATAAGCCTATTCATCTACAGTCAATTGATTTTCAACAATAGTGCCAAGACCTAATGTGGGAAAGGATAGTCTCCAACAAACAGTCCTGGATCAACTGGCCAGGCACTTGGAAAGGAATGAAGGTGAACCCCTACTTCATACCAAAGACAAAAATTTACTCAAAATGGATTAAAACCTAAATGTAAGAGCTGAAACTATAAAACACTTAAAAGAAAATACAAAATAATAATAAAATAATAAATTTTCATTACCCTGGATTTGGCAATGTATTATATATGATACTGAAATCACATGCACCAAAAGAAAAAAATAGATAAATTAGACTTTATCAAAATTGAAAACTTTTGTGCATCAAAGGAATGAACATGAAAGTAAAAAGATAACCTACAGAATGGGAGAAAATACATGCAAATCATATACTGATAATGATCTTGTATCCAAAATACATAAAGAACTCTGGCAACTCAACAATAAGAAGACAAATAATCCCAACAAGCACCTAAAAAGATATATATTTCATTAGTCACTAGGGAAATACAAACTGAAACCACAGTGAGATACCACTTCACATTCTCATCAGAATAGCTATAATAAAAAAACACAATAACAAGTTTTGACAAGGATGTAAACAAATTGGAACCCTGGTAGTTTGCTACCTGATGGCTCAGATGGTTAAGACTCCACCTGCAATGCAGGAGACTCAGATTCAATCCCCGGACTGGGAAGATCAACTAGAGAAGGGAATGGCAACCCACTCCAGTATTCTTGCCTGGAGAATTCCATGGACAGAAGAGCCTGGTGGGCTAAGAGTCAGACACAACGAGTGACTAACACACACACACAGACAGTGTAGAAACAGTTTGGTGGCTCCTCAGAAAGTTAAAACAGAATTACCATACGACCTCATTTTATTTGTAGATATATACCAAAAAGAACTAAAAACAGGCATTCAAGTATCTGTACACAAATATTCACAGCAGCACCATTCACAACAACCAAAAGAGAGAAATAATCCAAATATCCATCAATAGATGAATGATAACAAATATGGTAAGTACACACAATAGAAGATTATTCAGCAATTAAAAGGAAGCACTGGTACATGCTACACTAAGTGAAAGAAGCCAAACATAAATGGCCACATATTGTATGATTCTGTTTCTATAAAATTTCCAGAAAAGGTAACTCTATTAAGAAGGAAAAAAAAATTGGTAGTTGCCAGGGACTGGGGCGAAAGAGAATTACAAAATGACTGCTTAATGGATACAGAGTTTTCTTTTGGGGTGATGAAAATATTTTGGACCTAGACAGAGGTGGTGGTTGCACAACACTGCTGCTGCTACTGCTGCTAAGTCACTTCAGTCGTGTCCGACTCTGTGTGACCCCATAGACGGCAGCCCACCAGGCTTCCTCATCCCTGGGATTCTCCAGGCAAGAACACTAGAGTGGGCTGCCATTTCCTTCTCCAATGCACGAAAGTGAAAAGTGAAAATGAAGCCACTCAGTCGTGTCCGATTCTTAGTGACCCCATGGACTGCAGCGTACCTGGCTCCTCTGTCCGTGGGATTGTCCAGGCAAGAGTACTGGAGTGGGTTGCCATTGCCTTCTCCGTGCACAACATTATGAATGTACTAAATGCCACTAGACTGTACACTTTAAAATAGCTAATTTTTATGCTATATACATTTCACCTCAATGATTTAAAAAAAATTTTTTTTAAGTAATAAGCACAGAAATCTGATCTTTTAAGGTCCACACAGAGAAACTAGGGAAAAAGAAAAGGAAAGGGAAAAAGATGAGTTTACTTACGAGTACTTACAATACTGAAGGAATTAAACACTGAAGGAATGAAACTTAGATCAATATTTGGCACCAAATTACTAAACTTAATGAAGCCATCACCTCTAGAAACACAAGACAAATGTAGGCATATCAGGAAGGAGAGAGCAAGATTTCAAAAGCATCTAATAAAATGTAGATAACAGTGCTGCAGAATGCAGGAAGAGGGGATATATATATGTGCACACTTTTATAAAAATAAAGAATTCCAGAAACGATTTAGTGATTTCTAAAAAAAGACAACAGCAAGAGTCTGTAAAGGTGTACAGAACCTGAAACCCTCATGTACCAGAGAGAGGTTTGTAAAATGGTACACTACTGTGGAAAACAGTTCCTAAGGAACTATGGCAGTTGCTTAAAAAGTTAAACAAGAGTTACCATAGTGAAAATGGCTCAGTCGTGTCTGACTCTGCGATTCCATAGCCTATACAGTCCATGGAATTTCCCAGGCCAGAATACTGGAGTGGGTAGCTGTTCCCTTCTCCAGGGGATCTTCCCAATCCAGGTTCAAACCCAGGTCTCCCACATTGCAGGCAGATTCTTTACCAGCTGAGCTGTGAGGGAAGCCCAAGAGTTACCAAATGAACCAGTAATTCTACTTCTACATACAAGTAATCCCAGAACAGCACAAGAGGTTAGAGGCACTAACAGTACAGTAAAATATCTGCATATAACTATACAGTTGGCCTTCTATAGCTGCAGTTCCACATCCACAGATTCAACCATCCACACATTATGTAGTACTGCAGTATTTACTGGAAAAAAAAAAAAATTCAAACACATACTGCTCAAGAGTCAGATATATATATCCAAGAAAACATATCTTCACACAAAAACTTCTAAACAAAAGTTCATGGCAGCATTATTCAATATAGGTAAAAAGTGGAAACAACCCAAATATCCATCAACTAATGAACGGATAAACAAACTGTGGCATATCTAGAAAGGGAATATTATTCAGCCATAAAAAGTAATGAAGTATTAGTATCGATACATGCTACAACATGGATGAACATAAAAACCATTATGCTGAGCAAAAGAAGCCAGACACAAAAGGCCACATATTTTATGATTACATTTATTTATGAAATGTCCAGAAGAGGCAAATCCAGAGAGACAGAAATTAGTGTTCTGGAATTAGATAGTGGTGATGGTTGCATAACCTTGTGAATACAACAAAAACCACTAACTGAGTGGTTGGAATGTATGTGACATGAATTATACCTTAATTTTTTAAATGTTAAACAGTTCATTTGCAGGTTGGTCATTTAAAATCCAAGATTCCTTTTCCTTCTGTATTTGTCTGAATTGCTGAAAGCAGAGTGCTGAAACTACTGAAATAACAGGCAAAGTGAAAAGCACAATACTAGCAGCACTAATGTCACCTCTATTGGGATTCCTCTACTAGCTTGCGGTTTACATGGTTTATGTGGATTACATACCTGGAGGGCTCCCCCTTCCGACTCTCAACTTAAACAATGATTAAATTTCCCAAGTGGAATTACAAATGTCACTGCAATCTTATCTCCTCCTCTACCTGCAAAGTACACCAAGGTTTAAAAGTATCAACCTTCTCTCTTCCCATTTTCTGTTCTTCCCAGACTTGTAAAATCAAAATCTCTGGGGATGGGGTCCAGGAAATTTATTTTCAAAGTAATTCTTATACATTCAAGTTTGAGAAAAAGTTCCCCAAAATGAGATCTGTAGCCATTTAAAGTATAAGTAAAGTGTAAGACAGAGACACTACTACCACTGAGAAGTTTACCACTCGAACTAACTACAGAGCATTTACCACATCTAGAGCCCACTCACTGTACACTACTCCATTAAATGTGAATGTGAGGTGCTGTATATATGCTATACAACATTAAATGGCTTAGATGACAAAGCAGCGGTGTACTTATATGCAAATCAAGAAAACTTTTTTTCCAACATATTGAGGCAAATATGAGGAAAAAAATACACTGCTTCTATTCTTATGTATTTCTTCTGTACCTGAATAATAAAGGATTGAATTTCAGTTATTAAGGGCATGAATGGAGATAACCCCCGTTAAATCAAGTCTAAAAACTGAATATTTCCCTTCCACGTAATTCTAAACATTAACATGCAAATATGGCACACACCTATATAGCATATAACTATCACTATTAGGATGGTTTTTGCTGACATGTTAATAATGACTTTCACAATGGTGAGATCTTTACTTTTCTACCCTGTTCCCTCCCCAATTTTGCTAACAGATTTACCCACTGAAATAAACTCTATTTCATGTAAGGAAAATCCTTCTTGATTTTAAACTATTTATACTGACACACTATAGCTCTGATTCTTTCACTGCTTCATGCTTAAAAACCATTGAGACCCTCTTAAAAGTATATGGAAAGTTTCTGACCTACAGCTAGGAAACACAAATCACTATCAAAGAAGATTTAATTTCTTCTCTATTTTTATTTACAAAAACAGATTGGTTTTGATAATGAAAGCCCAAGTGTTTAAAAGATATTATCCCGTAACTCATTCAAAGTCTTTATGGAGCATCTACTACATACAGAGACTGTACCAAGAGCTAGGAATAGGAACACAGCAGTAAACAAAATAAACTCAAAAAATATATTCTCATAATTTACTATGTTAATGAATCAGAGTATCTAGCCATTACAAACATTAAGTTACAAGTACTGTAATATGTGAAGGCAGAATTGAGCACAAATTGGTATAGGATCTATACCAATCCTATAACCAACCAAGGAAATGTGTTTCTGAAATAATTTTTATTGTTTTAACCATTTAGAAGCCCCTCTTGCCCACCCTAGACAAGATGTTTATGGTTTCCAGGGTTACTAGTGTCTGGAAATACTCTATTTTGAGTTCCCTCTCAAATTATTTATACCCTAGCTGGAACCAAGATTGCCGGGAGAAGTATCAATAACCTCAGACATGCAGATGACACCACCCTTATGGCAGAAAGTGAAGAACTAAAGAGCCTCTTGATGAAAGTGAAAAAGTTGGCTTAAAGCTTAACATTCAGAAAACTAAGATCATGGCATCTGGTCCCATCACTTCATGGGAAATAGATAGGGAAACAGTGGAAACAGTGTCAGACTTTATTTTTGGGGGCTCCAAAATCACTGCTGATGGTGACTGCAGCCATGAAATTAAAACACGCTTACTCCTTGGAAGGAAAGTTATGACCAACCTAGATAGCATATTTAAAAGCAGAGACATTACTTTGCCAACAAAGGTCCCTCTAGTCAAGGCTATGGTTCTTCCAGTAGTCATGTATGGATGTGCAAGTTGGACGGTGAAGAAAGCTGAGCGCCGAAGAATTGATGCTTTTGAACTGTGGTGCTGGAGAAGACTCTTGAGAGTCCCTTGGACTGCAAGAAGATCCAACAAGTCCATCCTAAAGGAGATCAGTCATTGGAAGGACTGATGAACATTGGGTGTTCATTGGAAGGACTGATGTTGAAGCTGAAACTCCAAAACTTTGGCCACCTCATGCAAAGAGTTGACTCATTGGAAAAGACCCTAATGCTGGGAAGGATTGGGGGCAGGAGGAAAAGGGGACAACAGAGGATGAGATGGCTGGATGGCATCACCGACTCGATGGACATGGGTTTGTGTAGACTCCGGAGTTGGTGATGGACAGGGAGGCCTGGCGTGCTGCGATTCATGGGGTCGCAAAGAGCCGGACACGACTGAGAAACTGAACTGAACTGATACTCTATATTAAGTTTCCTCTCAAAATATATATACCCTACACTTTAATTTTTTAGCAAGAAGCAGCGATGAACTTGATCTAAAGTGAGGAAACCGTCCCCTTTCCAACGGAAAACATCATTTTAAAAAGCCTGTGGTTGAGTCTCTTCAACCAAGAAAAGCAGCAGGCAGAGAAAATGAAATGTATATTTCTCTGTCATACTAAACATAACAGTTATTTATTCAACATTTCCACATGTTAAAATGTATTATCTACAAGAGATGCCAACATGAAAAGATCAGAGAACCTTGATGCCCAATTTAGACGGAAGTCAAAAACCACAGCCTACGCAGAAAAACTGACTATCTCTTCCTTATATCCACAAACTCCAAGTACAAGTTGGTCTGGGTTTTTTGTTTTTAACTGCCTCGGTGTTTTCGAAACGGGAATCACACGGCAGGAAAACACTCAGGTGCACACAAGTAGGGGCCTCCTGGGCCCAGACACCGCAGTTCCAAAACTGATTCCGCAGCCCCTGAGCAAGGCAAGGAGGGAAACAAACACCTCGACGCCCTGAAACCAACCTAGAAGGGGCTACCCAGCCCCGCATGCCCCACGCGTCCCCCAGGCGCCCTTGGAAGAAGCGGCCCGCGGGCGAAGCCGCGCCCGGTCCCCGCGGACTCCAGTTCCGCCCGCCCGTCCCTCCCCCACCCCGCCCCCGGGACCCGCGGGACCGCCGCGCCGGCTCCGCCCCTTGCCTCCCCGCCAGGCCCCGGACTACCAGCCAGGGTACAACGCAGCCCCAGGCGCCCAGGCGCGGCAGGGCCCTCCTCCCACAGGCCGCGAAGGCCAGTCGGGGAGCAAGCGCTGCCGCAGCCTCATCCAGGCCTGCGCCCCAGGCTCCGGCCTGGATGGAAGCCGCCCTCCTCTCTCACCTGCGTTCCCACTACCACGATCTGAGGCAGCTGGATGATGTCGGCGCCCACCGTGTTGAAGACGTCCTGCAGTTTGTTAATAACAGGAATTAGCGCCTCCATAACTCGTAACACACGAGACCCCAGCCCGGCCGGCCGCGGCAATGAATGGGGCCGGGGCCCAGAGTCCGCCTCCTTCCTCCTCTCCTCCGCCCTCTCCTCGGGAGCCGGCACCCATTGGACCCCGCCCGCCCGCTACCTGCCCCCTCCCGACGGGCCATGCGCCAAGACGGAGGAGCAGGAAAACAGACGCTGCCGGGAGTTGTAGTTCCGGCGAGGCAGACCGCCGGGGCCTACAGCTTCCGGAAGGCTGCGCAGCGCAGGCGGGTCGCCAGCGTGGAGGGAGGGAGGCTTGGGATTGGGCTACTGTCAGAAGATTAGGGAGCGAGGCCCAGAGAGTCAGAAGGAAGAGATACAGTTATACTTATCCGCGAAGCAAAATAAGTCTGAAAACTTCGGATAGGAGTATGTGTTAAATATAGCGGAGTCTGTTAATTATCCAGGACGTCATTTCCTGAAAAGGACACTGTCAAGTAGGGCTGGTTGGAAAGGCTTAAAGAATAGTAGCCTCAGACACCCCTGCTGCTGCTGCTGCTAAGTCACTTCAGTCGTGTCCGACTCTGTGTGACCCCATAGACGACAGCCCCCAAGCTCCCCCGTCCCTGGGATTCTCCAGGCAAGAATACTGGAGTGGGTTGCCATTTCCTTCTCCAGTGTGAGGTGCTATTCTGCAACAAAAAAAGAAAAAACTAGCTCAGGTTAGAACACGAGGGTTCTCTAGAATGTTAAAATGTATTCAGAAAGAATATGAAAGTGCCAGATTTTCAAGAGAAGGGCTAGGGCTGGGCCCTCATTCTCTATATTCTGTATAAATATGTATTCACTGTGGGCTGATTTCTGGCAAAGTGGAGAGCTGATAACTGCTTTACTAGCTGTTTGCTAAGTATGCGTACTGTTTTATTCCTAAATTTTTTTTCTTTTTTAGACGGACAGTATCTCTCCTCTACTGTGAACCTCCAAAGGTTTCCTCTCTCAAAATAAAAAAAAGGTGACATCTGAGCAAAGAGCCAAAGTAGGGGAGGAAAAAGATCCCTTCCCTACTTGACTTTTTTCCATGGTGTATCTCCATGTAACATGGTACATACTGAACTTGTTGACTATCTCTCTCTTCTAGATTACCAGCTTGTAGAGGCCAGAGATTTTTGACTGTTTAATTCACTGATGCATCCTGGAAAGGGACAAACAAGATAGTCCCAAACTCATTATCCTCTGAGTTTGCAATCTAGCAGAGGATGACACCGTAATAGACAAATGGGTAAAGTGCTATGACTGGGTTTTTTATGGAGTCCTTTTTCTAACCCAAGATAGGAGTGAAAGTTCAAGCAAGACTTCCTAGAAATCACTAGGTATAATCTCCGTGAGGATAAGGACCACCCCCTTGAGAGTAAGGACCACTACTCCACCTCACTGAGTACCATTCACCCGCACAGCCATACATACTGTGTGCTAAGTCATTTCAGTTGTGTCCAGCCCCGTGACCCCATGGAGTGTAGCCCACCAGGCTTCTCTGTCCATGGGATTTTTCCAGCAAGAACACTGTAGTGGGTTGCCATGTCCTCCTCCAGGGGATCTTCCCGACCCAGGGATCGAACCCACATTTCTTATGTCTCCTGCATTGGCTTTACTACTACTACTTCCTTACTACTGGCACCACTTGGGAAGCCCCCCATACACATTGGCTGTGGGGAATATGCTTGATTTGTTCAGCAAGACACATGAGAGATATTCAATAAATACTTCTGAACAAATGAATTAAATTTCATCTAAGCTAAGACCTGAAGGTCCACTAGTGGTGTTTTGGCATCAAGTTTTATGAACATTTCCTTCTGATTCCTTTTTTTTTAAATTTCAGAGTCAAAATGAGACAAACAACTTGAGAATTCCAAAAACAGAAAGCAGACCAAAGATAGCATTTATTTTCTACCAAAGATAGTATTATATAACAGTCGGATGTTACCCACTTTGTTTCTCAACACTCTGTTGATGGAGCTTTTGGTCTCTTCTTTATCTCTGCACAGTCTATATTTTGTCTGAGAAGAAAAGACAGACGAAAGGAGAAGGTAGGCTCATAGTGAAGCTCCATGGGCATAACCAGTAACTGCTTCATAGGGGCAAGGTGCTCTGGGCAACAACTATGCAACTGCTTTTCCTTTATTTGTGGCCTCAAAGGACATAGTCTTTTTTATTTGTTAATGGCAAAATTTAAAGAGCAGGCATATATATATATATATATATGTATATAATATAGTTATATATAATATAATATAATATGGGGTACTATTTTAATATATCCATCGGGTCGTGAAGAGTCAGACACGACTGAGCGACTGAACTGAACTGAACTGAACGGGGACATTGTCTGCAAATGGTAAAGTCAGTCAGGTGGCTCAGAAGCTAACAATTGAATCTGCTAACAGTGAAATACTGACAGACCATTAGAGGGCAGCATGACAACACAATTAAGAATTAAGAGTAGTAGGGTCTTATTTCTTCACCCTAGATTGTTTCTTCCCTTTGCTCCACACCCATATACCAGTGGAACTTATCACCTCCTTTAATCCTCCCACCTTCAAAACATGTGGCATATTTTATTAACTATTTGAGATAATAGGCTGATTTTACCTCACAACAATGCCAACAACAAAATGTTACATATTTGGCATCCTTGTTCTTAAACACCTACCCTATCTCTGGGAATTTCTCATTAGCCTCTTTATATCTGCACTTCAGGTTCCCAAAATGTTGTTTGGCATTCGTAGAAACTCCTCAAACCTCCTTTCTCCTCTGTTTTTCAGGACTCTTTTTCACCTTTCCTGCTGCTGCCGCTGCTAAGTCACTTCAGTCGTGTCCGACTCTGTGTGACCCCATAGATGGCAGCCCGCCAGGCTCCTCCGTCCCTGGGATTCTCCAGGCAAGGATACTGGAGTGGGTTGCCATTTCCTTCTCCAATGCATGCATGCATGCTGTCGCTTTAATCGTGTCTGACTCTATGTGACCTTATTTATGGACAGCAGCCCACCAGGCTCCTCTATCCACAGGATCCTTTAGGCAAGAATACTGGAGTGGGTTGCCATTTCCTTCTCCATTCATCTTTCCTACACCAACTCAAAGCCCACACTTTACAGTGAAGAAAATTTAGCTTTTCGGCCCTTGGTTAGCTGCCTTTGCATATCCAAGGGCTCGCTGGTACACGTGGTAAACAAAAGGGACAAAAGCCAGGATTTCTTCTGTCACCAGCCCAGTTTGGGAGAGACTTGGAACATCTCTCCTTTCTAATTCCCAACCAGTCCATCTAACCAGTAATGGGCAGCATGAGTCAATTTGAGTTTTAAGAACTAGTTTTCTGGGACTTCCTGGATTTGGTTAAAAAACCACCTTCCAATGCAGGGGACATGGGTTTGATCCCTAGTCAGGGAACGAAGATTCCACATGCCGCAGGGCAACTAAGCCCGTGCACCACAATTACTGAGCCTGCGTGCCGCAACTAAGACCTGACGCAGCCAATACATAAATATTTTTTTAAAAAAGGACCAATTTTCTAGAAATGCTGTATAACTGGAATGGATGATAAAACTTATACATCAGTGACACAGCAAAATTAGTGAATAACATACTGTATCATAAAGTTCTAAGTATATTATGTATAATATGTATAAAGTTTTATCCATCAATTGACTTTTTGTTTCTTTTTGATGGTTTTTATTTATTCTCGTTCCTCTTCAGTTACTGAATATTTGACTAAATGGATAAATAGATAGATGTCTGTATGAATGAATGAATATATGTTTTGCATATTAAATATACTTTATTTGGGCTAGTTAAGAATTAGAACTTGTTGTTTTAGACTTAGTACAGCATGAGGGAAGAAGTTCTGAATTAATCATTCTATATAAGAATGATATGACCTTACTCCCAATCCCAATCTATGAAATAGGAATAATAACATAACTACTAAAGATGTGACCTACTACCAAAATGAAAGTAAGTTTTAAAGCAGCATTAGCAGTACTAGGAAGCTAACACAAAGGTAGAAAATGATATACCTCAAAATCTCGACAGCAGTCTTTAATGTGTGCCACTATTCACACCACTGGCAAAACCAAAAGCAAACAAACCAAAATTAAAATAGAGAATTAATATAAATAATTAAGTCAATGCTATATTAAAAACTAAAGCTACAGAGGTGAATAAAATACATTCTGCAAAATTGCGCAAATCTCTCTTCTCATTCTCTCCTCTGAGGAAGAAAATCAGCAAGTAACTAGAATTAATATGGAAGTCAGCACATAGGAGAGGGATCTAGCCTGGGCTTCCTAACGGATTAATAGCAGTTGACCTGACAAAGATGAAGGGAAACAACTTCCAAACCAGACAGAGGGAACAACTTGTGCAAAAGAAAAAGGAAAGGACATGAGGCATTCTGGATGGTTTAAACAGCTTAGTGTGGCTTAGTACAAGGCGAGGCCTGTGAGGGAATAGTGAGTGGCAAGGTTAATAGCAGGTCAGACCAAGGTGAGGAGAGTGAGGAGTGAGAAATGTCTCCTGAAGGTAATGAAGAAAATCAGAAGGGTGACCAAAGAGAGACAGGATGTTACGAATTTTACAAAGATCACCTCCATCCCACTGAATTGGGATGGGGGAAGGGAGAACAGGAAACGTGATAGGGAGTATTATGGTAATCAAGTCAGAGATGATGGTAGTATATCCTGGGGTGGTAATGATGGAGTGTGTGTGTATGTGTGTGTGTTTGTGTGTGTTAGTCACTCATTTGTGTCCAACTCATTGTGACCCCCATGGACCGTAACCTGCCAGGCCGCTCTGTTCTGGAGTTCTCCAGGCAAGAATGATTGAGACACCTGGACAAATTTAGAATAGATGCACTTGTTCAGAGACTATAAAGAAGAAAAATGACCAAGGGCAAAATGGGTAATAGGAATATTTAAGAGGAAATCGAAGAAGGATGTTAAAGAAATAAACCATAAAATGGTGACCAAAAAGATAAAAGGAAAACAACAGCTTGTTCAAAATGTATTTCAACCTCTTTCTTGTGGGCCTTTTCTCTTTTTGCTTCAGAAACTAAAAAGCTAAAAGCTGCGTATCCAAATATATTTGCAACAAAGCACTCCAGATATTTTTGTTCCCCAAAACAGGCTTAAAGGCTTAAATTCTGAACTAAACTGTGAGAGGATGGAGGAGGTATGCAATGCATCCATTTTGCTTGTGCAGATCATGGACGTGAGACACAGTCCTGGAGTTGATGATTCTGATGATGTTTTCCTGATTCTCAGATAGTGGCTGAGGTGAAGAGATCCTGAAAGCCAGCTCCTGATTGTAGTAAACATACCAGTAATCCTAGGAGTTGCAGTGATTCTGGGAGTATTGTCTAGCCTAGAGCCTGTTTTTTCAGTCATCCCAACAGAGGAAATATTAAGCATCTAATTCCATGTATTAAATCCCTTTCTCCTTAAATTTGATAGAGGATTGTATTTGTTTTCTAGGGCTATTGTGGCAAAGTACCACAAACCGTTTTCTTTAAAACACAGAAGTTTATTGCCTCATAGTTCTACAAGCTAAAAATTCAAAGTGAAGACCTCAGCAGGATTGGTTTCCTTTAAGGACTGTGAAGGAGAATCTGTTCCATGCCTCTCCCCTAACTTTTAGTGACCACAAACATTTCTTTGTTTGTGACAGCATAACTCCAATCCCTGCCTCCTTCTTCACATGACAGTCTGCTCCCTGCATATGTTCACATCAACTCGCTTCTGTGTGTGTCTGTCTCTGGGTCCAAATGTCCCCCTTTTATAAAAGCACTAGCCTTATTGAATTAGAGCTCACTCAAATGACCTCATTTTACTAGAGACAGAAGGATTTTTTTTAGTTTGGTGTTTTTTTGGTTTTTTTTTATGTAAACCATTAAAAGTATTGAGTTTGTTACACTATTGTTTCTGTGTTTTGTTTTGTTTTTTTGGCCCCAAGGCATGTGGGATCTTAGCTCTCCCACCAGGGATCCAACGTGAATCTCCCTGCATTGGAAGGCAAAGATTTAACCACTGGACAACCAGAGAAGTCCCAGGAGAAAGATTTTTACTTCAAGTAATTTTTTAACTTGATTACTTCTGTAAATACACTATTTCCATATAAAATCATATTCTGAGGTCCTGGTGGAATATATTTCAATCCATAACAAGGAGTATGACAGGAACATTTGGTATTCTTTCTATATTCAAATGGTTCTCTGAGGAGGACTTGCAAATAGCTAAGAAGAGAAGCTAAAGGCAAAGGAAAAAAGGAAAGATATACCCATCTGAATGCAGAGCTCCAAAGAATAGCAAGGAGAGATAAGAAGGCCTTCCTAAGTGAACAATGCAAGAAATAGAGGAAAACAATAGAATGGGAAAGACTAGAGATCCCTTCAAGAAAATTAGAGGAAACATTTCATGCAAAGATGGGCACAATAAAGGACAGAAATGGTATGGACCTAAGACAAGCAGAAGATATTAAGAAGAGGTGGAAAGAATACACAGAAGAACTATACAAAAACGATTTTAATGACCTAGCTAACCACGATGGTGTGATCACTCACCTAGAGCCAGACACCTTGGAGTGTGAAGTCAAGTGGGCCGTAGGAAGCATCATTATGAACAAAGCTAGTGGAGGTGATAGAATTCCAGCTGAGTTATTTCAAATCCTAAAAGATGATGCTGTGAAAGTGCTGCCCTCAATATGCCAGCAAATTTGGAAAACTCAGCAGTGGCCACAGGACTGGAAAAGGTCAGTTTTCATCCCAATCCTAAAGAAAGGCAATGCCAAAGAATGCTCAAACTACTGTGCAACTACACTCATCTCACATGCTAGTAAAGTAATGCTCAAAATTCCCCAAGCCAGGCTTCAACAGTACGTGAACTGTGAACTTCCAGATGTTCAAGCTGGATTTAGAAAAGGCAGAGGAACCAGAGATCAAATTGCCAACATCTGTTGGATCATCGAAAAAGCAAGAGAGTTCCAGAAAAACATCTACTTCTGTTTTATTGACTACGCCAAAGCCTTTGACTGTGTGGATCACAACAAACTGTGGAAAATTATTCAAGAGATGGGAATACCAGACCACTTGACTTGCCTCTGAGAAATCTGTATGCAGGTCAGGAAGCAACAGTTAGAACTGGACATAGAACAACAGATTGGTTCCAAATTGGGAAAGGAGTACATCAGGGCTGTATATTGTAACCCTGCTTATTTAACTTATATGCAGAGTACATCATGAGAAATGCTGGGCTGGATGAAACACAAGCTAGGATCAAGACTGCCAGGAGAAACATCAATAACCTCATATATGCAGATAACACTATACTTATGGCAGAAAGCAAAGAGGAACTAAAGAGTCTAAAGATAAAGATGAGAGGAGAGTGAAAAAGCTGGCTTAAAACTCAACATTCAAAAAACGAAGATCATGGCATCCAGTCCCATTACTTCATGGAAAATAGATGGGGAAACAATGGAAACAAGGACAGACTTTATTTCCTTGGGCTCCAAAATCTCTGCAGATGGTGACTGCAGCCATGAAATTAAAAGATGCTTGCTCCTTGGAAGGAAAGCTATGACAAACCTATACAGTGTATTAAAAAGCAGAGACATTACTTTGCTGACAAAGGTCCATCTAGTCAAGGCTATGGTTTTTCCAGTGGTCATGTATGGATGTGCGTGTTTCAGTATAAAGAAGGCTGAGCACTGAAGAATTGATGCTTTTGAACTGTGGTGTTGGAGAAGACTCTTGAGAGTCCCTTGGACTGCATGGAGATCAAACCAGTTAATCCTAAAGAAAATCAACCCTGAATATTCATTGCAAAGACTGATGCTGAAGCTGAAGCTGCAATTCTTTGGCCGCGTGATGCAAAGAGCCGACTCGTTAGAAAAGACCCTGATGCTGGGAAGGATTGAAGGCAGGAGGAGAAGGGGACGACAGAGGACAAGATGGTTGGATGGCATCACTAACTCAATGGACGTGAGTTTGAGCAAGCTCCGGGAGATGGTGAAGGACAGGGAAGCCTGGCGTGCTGCAGTCCATGGGGCTACAAAGAGTTGGACACGGCAGAGCAACTGAACAATAGCAACAATGCTCATGTAGCGGCACTTCCTTGGTGGTCCAGTAATTAATAATCCACCTTTCAATGCAGGGAACATGGGTTTGATCCCTGGTCAGGGAACTAAGATCCAAATGAAACAAGGTAGCTAAGCTCACACATGCTGCAGCTACTGAGCATTCTAGAGCCCATGTGATGCAAATAGAGAGCCCACACACCACAACAAAAGACCCAGCATGACAGAATGAATAAATCCTGTGTGTTGCAACTAAGACACACCACAGCCAAATAAATATTTTCAAATAAAAATAAATAAATAAATATTCATGTAGTTCTCATATTTCCCAGCTTCCTTTGCAGCTTTGTTGGGGTCATGTGACTAGTTCTATGAGCAGAGTTAGTGTGTTATTCTCCTGAGCTGGGTTAGTGAAAAGCCTTGTTTGACACTCTGGCTTGCTTTCCATGCTTTGGCAAATTCTGAGACCATATGCTGAAAGAGTAATGTAGCAAGATGGTCCACCCTGTCAGCCTGGGTCCCTGCCTGTCTACATAGAATAGAGTTCCCTGCCAAAGCCTATTAGACATGCAACATGAATAAGAAATAAATCTTTGTGGTGTAGAAACACTATGATTTAGAGGCCAGTTGCAGCAGTTGGTGTTAATTATCTTCATTAATACAGTCTAACCCTGACGGTGTTGGAGAAGACTCTTGAGAGTCCCTTGGACTGAAAGGATATCCAACCAGTCCATCCTAAAGGAAATCAACCCTGAATATTCACTGGAAGGACTGATGTTGAAGCTGAAACTCCAATACTTTGGCCACCTGATACGAAGAACTGATTCATTTGTAAAGACCCTGATGCTGGGAAAGATTGAAGGCCGGAGGAGAAGGGGACAACAGAAGATGAGATGGTTGAATGTCATCACTGACTCAAGGGACATGAGTTTGAGTAAGCTCTAGAAGTTGACGATGGATAGGGAAGCCTGGTGTACTGCAGTCCATGGGGCCGCAAAGCGTCAGACATGACTGAGCAACTGAACTGAACTGAACTGAACCCTAATGGACATATTATTGAAAAAGTTCCTGTGATGGAAATTCAGCTTCTGTCCTGAAGTAGGCCTTTTAAAGCATCTGCTTTAAAAAAAAAAAAAAAGTGTCTCTCCTAACAAAGACTATCCAATAATAACAGTATAAAAATTTCTACATATCTGTATTAGTCTCCTTAAGTTGCTATAACAAGATACTATGGATATTTATTTTCTCAGAGTTCTGGAGGCAAAAATTCCATAATCAAGGTGCCAGCAAGTTTGGTTTCTGGTAAGATCACTCTTTTTACCTTGCAGATAGCTGCTGCCTCCTCCTCCTCCTTCTTCATCTTTTAAAGTGTTGATCTTATTTTAAAAAATATGGAACATTTCATGAATTTGTGTGTCATCCTCATGCAGGGGCTATGCTCATCATTTCTATACAGTTCCAATTTTAATATGTACTGCCAAAGTGAGCACAGTAGCTGCCTTCTCGATATGTTCTCACATAGCCTTTCCTCTGTACACACATGGAAAGAGGGAGCTCTCTGGTGTCCCTGTTATAAGGGCCCCACAAGTATGGACATTATTGGACCCAGTATCTAATTACAGTCACACTGGGTGTTAAGGTTTCAACATATGAATTTAGAGGAGACACAGTTCAGTCCATAACAATATTACTAAATGAATGATATAAAAAATAAAAAATCTCACTGCATATCATACTCTCCAGATGAGAATCACTGTTAATAGTTTCTTTCTGTTCATACTTTCCACTGTCCAGACACAAACATGCAATATAAATTAGATTGTTGTTGTTGTTGAGTCACCTAGTCATGTCCAACTCTTTGTGACCACATGGAGTGTAGCCTGCCAGGCTTCCCTGTCCATGGGATTCTCCAGGCAAAAATACTGGGGTGGATTACTATGCCCTCTGCCAGGGGATTTTCACAACCCAGGGATCAAACCCACATTTCTTATGTCTTCTGAATTGGCAGGCAGGTGTTTTTACCCTAGTGCCACCTGAGCAGCAGTTCATACTACACATATGGTTCATTCACTCAGTTGTGTCTGAATCTTTGTGACCCCATGGACTACAGCACGCCATCTTCCCGTTCCTTCACCAATCCCCAGAGCTTGCTTAAACTCATGTCCACTGAATCAGTGATGCCATCCAACCATCTCATCCTCTTTTATCCCCTTCTCATTTTACCTTCAATCTTTCTCAGCATCAAGGTCTTTTCTAATGAGTTGGCCCTTCGCATCAGGTGGCCAAAGTATTGAAGCTTCATCTTCAGTATCAGTCTTTCCAATGCATATTCAGGGTTGATTTCTTTAGGATTAACTGGTTTGATCTCCGTGCAGTCCAGGGGACTCTCAAGAGTCTTCTCCAACACCACAGTCCAAAAGCATCAATTCTTCGGTACTCAGCCTTCTTTATGGTGAAACCCTCACATCCATACATGACTACTGGAAAAACCATAGCTTTGACTAGATGTTCCTTTGTTGGCAAAGTAATGTCTCTGCTTTTTAATACACTGTCTAGGTTTGTCATAGCTTTCCTTCCAAGGAGCAAGCATCTTTTAATTTCATAGCTGCAGTCACCATCTGCAGAGATTTTGGAGCCCAAGAAAATAGTCTGTCCTTGTTTCCATTGTTTCCCCATCTATTTTCCATGAAGTAATGGGACTGGATGCCATGATCTTCGTTTTTTGAATGTTGAGTTTTAAGCCAGTTTTTTCACTCTCCTCTTTCATCTTTATCTTTAGACTTTTTAGTTCCTCTTTGCTTTCAAGAGGTGTGAAACTGTGGTGTCATCTGCATATCTGAGGTTATTGATATTTGTCCCAGCAATCTTGATCCCAGCTTGTGCTTCATCCAGCCCAGCATTTCTCATGATGTACTCTGCATATAAGTTAAATAAGCAGGGTTACAATATACAGCCTTGATGTACTCCTTTCCCAATTTGGAACCAGTCTGTTGTTCTATGTCCAGTTCTAACTGTTGCTTCCTGACCTGCATACAGATTTCTCAGAGGCAAGTCAAGTGGTCTGGTATTCCCATCTCTTGAAGAATTTTCCACAGTTTGTTGTGATCCACACAGTCAAAGGCTTTGGCGTAGTCAATAAAGCAGAATGGCACCCCACTCCAGTACTCTTGCCTGGGAAACCCCATGGACGGAGGAACCTGGTAGGCTGCAGCCCATGGGGTCGAGAAGAGTTGGACGCGACTGAGCGACTTCACTTTCACTTTTCACTTTTCACTTTCATGCACTGGAGGAGGAAATGGCAACCCACTCCAGTATTCTTGCCTGGAGAATCCCAGGGACGGAGGAGCCTGGTGGGCTGCCATCTATGGGGTTGCACAGAGTCTGACACGACTGACGCGACTTAGCAGCAGCAGTAGCAGCAGATGTATTTCTGGAACTCTCTTGCTTTTTCGATGATCCAATGGATGTTGGCAATTTGATCTCTGGTTCCTCTGCCTTTTCTAAATCCAGCTTGAACATCTGGAAGTTCACGGTTCACGTACTGTTGAAGCCTGGCTTGGGGAATTTTGAGCATTACTTTACTAGCATGTGAGATGAGTGCAGTTGCGCGGTAGTTTGAGCATTCTTTGGCATTGCCTTTCTTTGGGATTGGGATGAAAACTGACCTTTTCCAGTCCTGTGGCCACTGCTGAGTTTTCCAAATTTGCTGGCATATTGAGGGCAGCACTTTCACAGCATCATCTTTTAGGATTTGAAATAACTCAGCTGGAATTCTATCACCTCCACTAGCTTTGTTCATAATGATGCTTCCTACGGCCCACTTGACTTCACACTCCAAGGTATCTTGCTCTAGGTGAGTGATCACATGATCATGGTTAGCTAGGTCATTAAAATCATTTTTGTATAGTTCTTCTGTGTATTCTTTCCACCTCTTCTTAATATCTTCTGCTTGTCTTAGGTCCATACTGTTTCTGTCCTTTATTGTGCCCATCTTTGCATGAAATATTTCCTTGGTATCTCTAATTTTCTTGAAGAGATCTCTAGTCTTTCCCATTCTATTGTTTTCCTCTATGTCTTTGCATTGTTCACTTAGGAAGGCCTTCTTATCTCTCCTTGCTATTCTTTGGAACTCTGCATTCGGATGGGTATATCTCTCGTTTTCTCCTTTTTCTTTAGCTTCTCTTCTTTTCTCAGCTATTTGTAAGAACTCCCCAGACAACCATATAGTTCTACACATAAAATTCTAGTTTTTCAGTTATAGTAAATAAAGTTCCATTTATTACAGTTTTTCTTCATTTATTGCTATGTCTTCCATACCAGGACATAAAAATCTCAAAATATGCCTCCCAATGGCTTCACAGTAATTTCTTATAAGGATTATGATAATTTATTTAACAGTTTTTCTCTTGGTAGTTGATAAATCACTTGGAATTTCTTAATTTTTTATTATGGACAATGCTGCAGAAAACATCCTTATACATGTGTATATTCATAGTTTTGTTAATATTTCAGTGAAGTAGATTCCTAGAAGTGAAATTGCTAAGTCAAAGGTAATACATGTTTAAATATGAATAGATATTGTATGCTAGTTTATATTCTAATGAATTTATATAGGAGTACCCATTTCCTTATGCCCACCTTTGAGTAGTATCAATAATTTTACTTTTGCTAATATAATAAGGTTAAAAAGCAAATATTTTTATTTGTATTTCATTATAAGTAAATTTTTGCATATTTGTCCTTATTTCTTTTTTGTGAGTTACATATTCACATTCTCTGCCCATTTTCCATTGCACTATTATTTTAGAATAGTTATTTTTAAGAGTCATTTATATTTATGATGGCAAATAAACTTTATTATATGTGTTTCAGATATTTTCTCTCAATATCCACTTTGTCTTTTAATTTTGTTAATGGTATTCTTAACTCTATGGAAGTGAAGTTACAGGGTCAAATCTGGCCCATTTTCAGGTAGACGGTACAGAATATGTGTGTTGGGGGTTAGGTATTAGACTCTAGGCATGACAGGTGGGCAGGGCAAAAATAGCCACTATTTCTCAGTGCCCAAGTGCAACACTTGGAATGCCTTATCTGACAATCAGCCAAACTTATTTGCCTGACTAAAATTTTGAATCTTGAAGAGGAGATTTTATATGCTTATCAGCACTAATGCTGAGCCCACCAGCTACCTTATTGATTCTCACAGGATCCAATGATGCTCAGGGACTGTGGCTGAGAGACTGGAACCTTCGGGATGAATAAAAAGGGAGAGCAGACTGGTCTACAGCACCAAATTGAGGAAGCATTTGAGTAACATTTGAAAAAATGGAAGTGACTATGTGTATTCATACACACAATACATTAAACTTGCATATGATATCAAATATAGGCTTTCAAAAAGGCAAGGAGATTCATGGGAACAATGAATAATAAAAATGTCAACAATAAGAATCTTACAACACTACAACCTAAGGGAACATTAGCAATTTTCATGATTTTAAATTTTAGTCCACTTCAGTATAAGTAATAGGATGAGCTCATGTTTGCAGCTCTAGTTACTTGCAGAGACAGGATTAGAACTCAGTTCTCTTGACCCTCAATTTGACAAAACCTCCTTGATTTAGGAGTTCCTTGTATCTCTGGATAAACAACAACCAAAAACCCATACACTTAAAATGCGACTTTTAGCAGAATTAAAATACGATAAATTAGTAATCAGGTTTTAAAATTATTTTATGTCTCTGTCTAAGACACACTGCACTCTTTGGTAGAAGGTGAATCCTAGCTCCGAAACCAACTCAAAGCCCTAGGAAGCAGCATCCCTGAGTTTTGACCACAGACTCTGCCTTAATCTAGACAATCAGTTCCCAGGATCAGCAACTCAGAGCTACCCAAGACACACCTCTGGCCTATGTACCTTGTCTGTAGGTTTTCTAAAAGCCACTTCCAACCCTCAATCACACCCACCCACCTTGCCAACTGTGTGTCAGAGATCACACCTCACTGTCTAGATCCCTTTATGAAACATTAGCCTGTTGGCAATCTTTGGGTTACTTCTATGACACCCAAACTAGTGTATGTTCTTAAGCTAGGAGGTTCTCTGAGGCTGTGTTTAGATTGCTTCATCTGAAAGAAAGGGTAGAAAGTGAAGTTGCTCAGTCGTGTCCAACTCTTGGCAATTCCATGGACTGTAGCCTACCAGGCTCCTCTGTCCATGGGATTTTCCATGCAAGAGTACTGAAGTGGGTTGTCATTTTAATGAAAAGCAGAAGTTGCCTGATGTCTGTTCAATCTTTTGCCCATGAGCTAACTGCTATTAAGAGTTTCTTGTGTGGGAAGGAAAGAGCGGGACGAATTGAGAAAGTAGCATTGACGTACATATACTACCATGCATAAAATAGATACCCAGTGGGAAGCCGTTGTATAACACAGGGAGCTCAGCTTGGTGCTCTGTGATGGTCTAGAGGGATGGGAGGGTGGAAGGGAGATGGAAAAGGGAGGGGATATGTGTATGTATATATGTGTGTGTGTGTGTGTGTATACTTATAGTTGACTCATGTTGGTGTACAGCAGAAACTAACACAACATTGTAAAGCAATTATCCTCCAATTAATTTTTTTTAAACTTTAAACATTTTATTTTGTATTTTTGTATTGGGGTATAGCTGATTAACAATGTTGTGGTTGGTAGTTTCAGGTGAAGAACGAAGGAACTCAGCCATACATATACTTGTGTCCATTCTCCCCCAAAACCCCCTCCCATCCAAGCTGGCACATAACATTGAACAGAGTTCTATGTGCTATATAATAGGTCATTGTTGATTATCCATTTTAAATATAGTAGTGTATACATGACCTTCCCAAAGTCCCTAACTATCCCTTCCTTCCCCCAGTTAAAATTTTTTGAATTTATTTAATTGGAAGATAAATACTTTACAATATTGTGATGGTTTTTGCCATATATCAACATGAATCAGCCAAGGGTATATATGTGTCCCTCCATCCTGAACCCCTCCCACCTCCTTCTCTACCCTATCCCTATGGATTGTCCCAGAGCACTGGCTTCGGGTGCCTTGCTTCATGATCAGATTTGCACTGGTCACCTATTTTACACATAGTAATATACATGTTTCAATGCTACTCTCTCAAATCATCCCACCCTTGCCTTCTCCCACTGAGTCCAAAAGTCTATTCTTTATGTCTTTGTCTCCTTTGCTGCCCTGCATGTAGGATCGTCGTTATTGTCTTTCTAAATTCCATATATATGTGTTAATATACAGTATTTGTCTTTCTCTTTCTGACTTACTTCAGTCTATTATAATAGGCTACAGTTTCATCCACCTCATTAGAAACTGACTCAAATGCATTCCTTTTTATAGCTGAGTAATATTCCATTATGTATATATACCGCAACTTCCTTATCCATTCATCTTACGATGGACATCTAGGTTGCTTCCATGTCCTAGCTATTATAAATAGTCCTGCAGTGAACACTGGGGTACATGTATCTCTTTCAGTTCTGGTTTCCCCTGTGTATATGCCAGCAGTGGGATTGCTGGGTTGTCTGGCAGTTCTATTCCCAGTTTTTAAAGGAATCTCCACACTGTTCTCCAAAGTGGCTGTACCAGTTTGCATTCCCACCAATAGTGTCAGAGGGTTCCCTTTTCTCTATACCAGGAGTTTCCTACATGCGCTTGTACTTTTAGAAATTTTCCACACAGGTCCAGGTAGGAGTACCATCATATTGTTTTAGAATTTATTTCTTTAAATTTTCACATACTATCTTGCAGTTGCCTTTTAAAATTACCTCATTCTAAACCTGGAAATGTATAATATGTATGTAGGACACAATTTGCTTATGCTTTGGTTTGTTTTTAAAACTGCACTGGTGCTTCAAAAGGCACCTGCACTGATTGAAGTTGAAAATTATTGCTGGAGTACTAATATAATATTTCTTACCTAATACAATCCATGTATATGGCTTAGATAAGTTACCTGTGTTATCTGAGCTTCAGTTTTTCCATCTGCAAAAAAGGTACCATTTCTTGGCAGGAGGCTAGTGGTAGAATTTGATGAGATAATGCTTGTAGCACAAGCTGGTGAGGTGGAAATGATGTTTTGGGGAGACAAAACAAAATATACTGTATTCTTTAAAGCAGATGAAATGTGCTTGAATCCACAATCTATTTATCAGTTCTAACCCAGGATGAGTGAGGTAAGCTTCTGAGCCTCAGTTTGCTCTCTATAAAATACACAAAAAATAGTTGTGAGATTTAAAACAAAATAATGTGTATGAAGGTCTTACTAGGGTATCTTTTTCCTAAAATGTGCTCAGTAATAATAGTACCCATTACTGTCAAGTGAGGCCCTTGATCTGGGCTTAAAACCTGCTTCTGCCATTCCTTAGATATATGTCTCTGAGGAGCTGTCTTGAAGTTTCTGAGCCTTAGTTTCCTCATCCCACCTTACTGGATTGTGAGGATGAAACAGATGCTTAGTATCATCTCTAAAACATGGTAGATACAAGCACTTAGCACTGTGTCCAGGTCTTTGAATGGAAACACACATCAACTGCTTTCTGCATCAGTTAACGTCTCCTTTTCCTTCTCAATTCTTTACTGCATAGATGAGGTGTATTTAAACTAGTGCAGGAGTGTTGAAGATAGAATTTTAAAGTCAGAATCTCTGCTCCTTTTTTTCACTGTTAATTTTCAAGTCCTTTCTATGGGCTAGTTTTACCCTACGATTCACAAGAAATGTAATGATGTGTAATGAATAGTGATACAGCATATTCAGATCAGAACATTAGTCATTTAAGCAAAACAAAGCCATAGAGGACTTCTTTCTTCAAAGTATATATATTTTCATCAAATTAATTTATCAAATAACAATTAACACAAGTTCTAGTTCTCTGTTGAATGTACAAGTTCAACAGAAATACGAATCATAATGGCATATTGTGGGGATGGGTAGTGGTTACTGGAGACTCTGAATCATAGTCCAGAGGAAAGGCAACGCTGAGAAATATCCTAAGAAGATGTTAAACTAGAGAAACAGTTTCTGAGACAAAAAAAGCTTTGCAATCACAGTCCAAGGCCATGTAAGGACAGTAATTCTGAAACGCTGAAGAACACAGATCATGTCCCAACCCAGGTGTTAGGTGTCTATTCTTGTCTCTCCATGAGTTCCCAGATCCCATAAATGAGAGAAGCAGTCACTTAACTCAAGGAAACTTATCGCTAAAAACTCACCAACTACGGGCTGAGCACATAGGGGCATTGTTTGACGCCCATGAAGCATTCTGGTTAGACGCAGTCATCTTTCGATTTGAGACTGAGCGAAGTAGAGCATTGGACGGGGGAACAAAAGAAAAAAGAGGGTTGTAGGGCTTTAACGTTGGCACTACTGACATTGTGGTTTGAAGAATTCTTTGTTGTGGGGCACTGTCTGGAGCATTGTAGGATACAGAACGGCACCCCGGGACTCTGTGGTATATGCCAGTAGCACAATTTCCCTCCCAGCTGTGACAACCAAAAATGTCTCCAGACTTTGCCAAATGTTCCTGGGGATGGAGGAGAAAGGAGATAGAAAACCAGGTTGAGAACCACTGTTCTGGAGTACGTGGAGGCAAGGAATAGGAATATACCCTGGTCACCCCCCAGTTGCCTTTCTCCTTTACAAATATTTTGCTGCTTTAGAAAGGCTTTTTATGGATATCTTAATCCTCTTCTCTCTTCCTGGATAGCTGTTTCTGTTTTCATTCTAGTCACCCCAGGATAGGCTGAGACTTACCTCAGAGACCCTCAGTGAAGTCCTGGGCAGCTGGGAGGAGAGCAGGAGAGCATGAAGTCAAGGCAACTGGCCAGAGACCGAGGTCTCCTCTTGACAGGGCTTGTGGTATCTGGCCTGAGTGCAACACTGAAGACTAACGTTATTCCCTCAGTTTTGACTGTTACAGTGGTTCATAAAAGTAGGGCGGGTAGGTACAGGAAGAATGGGAAGAATCAGAATCATTGGGAGAAAATGACACATCTTTGTACATCTGCCAGCATACAGCCCCAGGCTGTCAAAATTGCAGCAAGGCGTGGCATAGGGTATGCATGTTTTCAACTCCAACGCAGAGTTAGTGTAAGGTGTTACTTATTCTCAGTCTCTTCTTCCAGTGGAACCACCTGTCTAAGAAGTTTTCTATGATATCTAACCTATTGAGGAGTAACTCTCGATAACAAGTTAGAGACGTGCCTTGAAGCATTATTCGAACTAGTGAAAAATGATGAAAACACTAACTTGAAAATATGGCATTTTTATGTTCATTGCTTACAACAGCCAGAACATGGAAGGAGCCTAAGTGCCCACTGATAGATGAGTGGGTAAAGAAGATATTATAAAGATAATAGAATATTACTCAGCCATAAAAAAAGAATATAGCAAGCCCCTACACATGAATTAGTTCTATTCTGAGAGCACATTAGTGAGTCCAGTTTGTTAAGTCCAACAAAGTAGCCTAGGTACCCAACACAATCTGCTATATGGTATTGTACTGTAATAGCTTTATAATGTTTTTCACACAAATAATACACAAAAACAAACAAGAAAAGTATAGAAAACATTTCTAAGCTTACAGTACGGTACCTTGAAAAGTACAGGAGTACAGCACAACAGCTGTCATCCAGGGGCTGGCAGTGAGTGAACAGGCAAGAAGTGTTGCTGACTGGAGCGGGGAGAGAAGGTGGGAGATGGTAGAGCAGAAGGATCGTCAACAACAGGAGACAAAGGGCCAGCTGCTTTGTCACTAACATCTGACCCTGATGGAATGCACATTCACACCTTTCAAAGTTTTCAACTTGAAGGATCATATGTAGGGGACTTACTGTGAAATCTTGCCATTTTCAACATGGAAGGACCTAGAGGGTAATGTTGTTGTTCAGTTGCCCAGTCACGTCCAGCTCTTTGCGACCCCATGGACTGCAGCACGCCAGGCTTTCCTGGTGCTGCAGAGGGTAATATGCTAGCTAAGTGAAGTAAGTCAGACACAGAAAGAAGAATACAAATACAAACTGTATGATGTCACTTATATGTGGAATCTAAAAAAAACATGAATAAACATAACTAAACAGAAATAGTCATAGATACAGGGACTAAACAGATGGTTGCCAGAGGGGAGGGGTTGAGGGAAGAAAGAAGTAGGTAAGGGAGATTGAGAGGTACAAACTTTCAGTTACAAAATAAATCATAGGTATTAATTATACAATGTGGGGAATATAGTCAATAATTATGAATTAACAGTATCTTCATATGGTAACAATGGCAACTAGACTTACCATGATGATCATTTTGAAATATATGGAAATACTGAATCACTATGCATTGTACTAGGAACTAACACAGTTTTGTAGTTCAATTATATTTCAAATACAAAGAAACAAACTCATAGAAAGAGATCAGATTTGTGGTTGTCAACAAAGGTTTGTCTCATCAAGGCTATGGTTTTTCCAGTAGTCGTGTATGGATGTGAGAGTTGGACTATAAAGAAAGCTGAGCACAGAACTGAATTGCTTTTGAACTGTGGTGTTGAAGAAGACTCTTGAGAGTCCCTTGGACTGCAAGGAGAGCTAACCAGTCCATCCTAAAGGAGATCAGTCCTGGGTGTTCATTGGAAGGACTGATGTTGAAGCTGAAACTCCAATACTTTGGCCGCCTGATGCGGAGAGCTGATTCATTGGAAAAGACCCTAATGCTGGGAAGGATTGGGGGCAGGAAGAGAAGGGGACGACAGAGGATCAGATGGTTGGATGGCATCCCCGACTCGATGGACATGGGTTTGGGTAAACTCTGTGAGTTGGTGATGGACAGGGAGGCCTGGTGTGCTGCAGTTCATGGGATCGTAAAGAGTTGGACATGACTGGAGCAACTGAACTGAACTGAAGTGGGGTTCGGGAGAAGGGGAATCAGAGGAAGGTAGTCAAAATGTACCAACTTTCAACTGCAAGATAAATAAGTACTAGGGATGTAACATATAACATAAGTAACACTGCTCTATGTCATATATGAAAGCTGTTAAGAGAGTAAATCCTAAGATTTCTCATTGCAAGAAAAAAATGGTTTTATACTTCTTTGAGATGATGTTCAGTAAACTTATTGTGGTAATTAGTTCCTGACTCACGTGAGTTAAATCATTATTCTGTACACCTTAAACTTATACAGTGCTGCATGTCAATTATCTCTCAATAAAAGTGGAAGAAGAAAAGAACAATAGATAAAAGCATTGAGAGTTTTTAAACCTAGTAGAGATAAATGTAAATAACCTTTTATACTAATAAACTAGAAACTGAGAGGGAAAAGTGACTTCTATTAAATATAGGATACCAAAAGAAGAAAATAAAAGAAAAAATGTGGGATATCAAAAGTAAATTAAAAAGAATGAGAAACTGGAAAAAAAAATGGGAGAAACAAACTATAAGTATTTGGAAGCATTAAAAAATAAGCTAGCACAAAATGGGAAATTTTGAAAATGGGAAAATCAGGGTAGATTTTCTAAATAAATTTGTGGGGGAGAATAAATGAAATAATCCATGTAAAGATCCTAGAATAGTGTGTAGTAAGCCCTCAAATGTTGACCATAACTGTTAAAAACTGTTTTTAAAGATAAAGTGCTTAGAGTATGATGTTAAATGAAACTAATAAGATCTAAGACTACAAACAGTAGATCCCTATTTCATAAAAAGATACCCATAATTTGGGGATCAAGACTGAGCTGTGATAGTCTACCCCTTGGACTCAATGTAGACATATTTGCATCCTGAAATGTATAACTTGTTCTCCTGCACTTTTCTACTGTTTTCTGAAACTCAGGTCCTCTGTCAAATTTAGGATTTTTAAAATAAATGACGCAGCCATTTATATCTCTATAAGAACACCAAATTCACGAAAAGCTCTGGAACTTGGAAAAGTCAGAGATTTTCTCAGCTTGCTATCTCTCTTATTCTGACACATTTTTTTCCTACTCAAATCCCATTAGCAATTCTTGGATTCCTTAAATAAACTAATATTACTAAATATTAAACAACCAGGAACATAGTCCCTTATTTGAAACAATGTGTAGTTTTATAACATTTTAGATACTTATTTGTTCATGTTTCCACTTTGGTAAAATAGGATGCTTCCGTTTTTACTTCATTTTATAAATCTTATATTAGATTGAATCATAGATGACGTGCCTGCCTGCTTTCCACTCCCCAAGGACACACACATCTTAATGGAAAACTACGAGATGATCTTTAGGATGTGGTATGTTTCTCCCAGCTTTGAACATGATTCCATATAGAAAAATATACTTGTTTGTTTCAGTTATTACCTTTGTTCAGTGTATGATAACCATATATGTGAGCAATCTAAAAATATGGTTTCCTGTGAAAACACCATGACTATGTGGTACCATCTTACTCTATAAAAGCAGTTTCCTTTATTGAGACAAAGCAACCTGGCTCTATTTATAAATACAAGACCAAAACAAAACATGGATCATTTCCTCTGTAAGAGATTGACTCCAGACTAGGAGCTCATTATCCAAAACCTCTGGCAGGTCCTCTCTAGCCCCACTTCCTTGGGACATGCATCTTTCACCACTTCTGGCTCCCTCTGGAACAGTGACCAGCTGCCTCTAATTTCCTCACAGACTAGATGTTGAGGTGATGGTGATGAGAGTGAGTTGAGACTGACATTTTTAAAGCAAGACTCCATCTGCAAAGGCTGACTAAGATTTTCATTATTGTATTTTTAAGTCCTTGACTATGTTTTAAACAATCAGGAATTTGCTTTTGTTACTAAAACAATTTAACTATATAAAATGTTGCTTTCTTTTCCTCTCATTCTCTGTTCCAAAATTCTGTGTTCATAAAAATTTGATACTTTGGAAGTACATTTCTGTTCATTTTTTATTTTTATAGCCTAGCTTTTGTATCCAGTTTTTATTGAATGTCTACAAAGTGCCAAGCAACTTCTAGTACTGGGGATTGGGGGCATCAGTGATTAAAACAGATAAAAATCCTTACTTTCAAGGAGCTTATGTTCTAGAAGATATAGAACATAGAAAACAAAAAAGCCAAACAGCTAATTATCTCGTTTGTTACAAGATGCCAAGTGTTATAGGAAAAAAAAGGTCAGGTTGAGGAATGAGAGTGCTATGTTGGTAGTGGAGGCAGTAAACTGAGGTTGTGGTGATGAGATCTGAGCAGACTCTAAACTGGAAAAGGTGATCATGCAGACATCTGGGAAAGGAGCACTGCAGGGAAGAAGGAACAGTGTCTATGTTATAAGGCTGAAGTGTACTTGGCTTGCTTAAAGAAAAGCAAAATGTATGGTACAGGATGGTGTAGTGGGGAAACATAGAAACTTGTGAGGCCAAAGGATTTTGGCTTTTATTCTAAGTGAGATGGGGGTACAGAAGCCACGTAATTTGATTTGTGTTTTAACAGACTCCTCCGGTTGCCTTTTTAATAGTGGAGGGGTGGAGGGAGAGCTGGAAGACTTGAGACGAATTAAAAACCTACTGAAATAATATAGCAAGAGACAATGATGGTTTAGGCCAGAATGGTAGCAGTGGGAATTGGTAAATAAGAATCTGAAAGATTCTTGGAATATTTTAAAGGTGAGCTAATATAAATTCCTGATTATTAGATGTATACTCTGAGAAAGAGAGGAGTCAAAGATGAAAGTTTTGGCTTAAGAAACTTGAAAACCAGAGTTGCAATTAACAGAGATGGAGAAAATTATGGATAAAGTAGGTTTTATCAGGGGAGATACATTTTTTAGCCTGATTGGAGCACATTCAGGAAAGAATGGGAAGAGAAGAATTGGAAACAAGTATAGAAAACTCAACTATTGCTCCAAAAGGGAAGGAAAAAATGGTGGTAGCTGGCAGGGGAAGTGGAGTGAAGAGGTTTATTTAGGTTGGGAAATACTGTAACCTACGTATTTGCTGGTACAAAGATTCAGCTAAGAGGGAAAGTTCATATTGTATGAGAAAAAGATAATGGTTGGAACAGCATTCTTGAGAAGGTGAGTGGGGACAGGATACGGGGTAAACTAGAAATCAGATTTAAGTAGGAATATGGATGGTTAGGAAGATAAGAGTATGTAGAACCTGTGTTGGTAGACGGCTGGATGTGGTTGTGGAAAACTGCAGGAGTCCTCTGTCAGTTAATTTTCTGAGTAAAGTAAGAAAGAAGGTCATCAATTGGGTGGAGGATGAGGGAGGTGGTGTTGGAGATATTAGGAGAAAGGAGATACGAAATGGTAATCCAGTAATGAATTTAAAATGAGACCAATCAATATAGTTGTTCATTTTGTTTGGCTACTTGGCTGTAGACATGGAGAAGACACAATAGAGTCAACCAGGTTTTGGTTTTGCCAAGCAAGTAAGACAAAGCTAGAGAGGAGGCTGAGTGAATGGAAAGCAAAGGAGTGATTATAGTGATTGAATGTTTAAACCAGATACGGAAGAGAGGACTTCAAGAGCTGAGTGACAGGGCCCTCCCTGGTGGCTCAGTGGTAAAGAATCCACCTGCCAATGCAGAGGGCATGGGTTTGATCCCTGGTCCTGGAAGATCCCACAAGTCATGGAGCAGTTAAGCTGGTGCGCCACAACTATTGAGCCTGTGCTCTAGAGCTCAGGAACTACAACTACTGAAGCCGACACTCCCTAGAGCCCGTGCTCTGCAATGAGAGAGGCCACTTCAATGGGAAGCCCACGCACTCCAACTGAAGAGTATCCCCCACTCACTGAAACTAGAGAAAAGCCTTCGCAGCAATGAAGAGCTGCTGCTAAGTCGCTTCAGTCGTGTCCGACTCTGTGCGACCCCATAGACAGCAGCCCACCAGGCTCCGCTGTCCCTGGGATTCTCCAGGCAAGAACACTGGAGTGGGTTGCCATTTCCTTCTCCAGTGCATGAAAGGGAAAAGTGGAAGTGAAGTTGCTCAGTCGTGTCTGACTCTTAGCGACCCCATGGACTGTAGCCCACCAGGTTCCTCCGTCCATGGGATTTTCCAGGCAAGAGTACTGGAGTGGGGTGCCACTGCCTTCTCCGAATGAAGAGCTAGCAGAGCCAAAAACAAATTATTTTTTTTAAAAAGTGGAGTGACAAATTACTTAATCTATTCCTGCTTATTTAATATGAAAATATTAAGAGCGCTGTGTGAGGCTTATGTGGAATAATGTGTGCAATCACTTTCTCGAGGTTTCTCATCAGCATCACCTGGGATATTTTTGACACTACTAATGCCCACAGCCCAAACCCCTAAATAGAATTTCTGAGGGTAAGGCTGAGGATGACTCGGTCTAACTACTTTCCAGGTGATTCTAATGTATATCAGGGCAGCAAACTTCTGTGTACCTTAATGATCTCTATTCATGATACTAACAATTATTTAATGAATATCTCCTATAAGCCAGGCAACATACTATAGTATTCTCTCATTCAAGTTCCAAAACTTTTCAAAGAAGAGTTTGTGCTTAAAGCGACACACAGTAAGTGACAGAGCCAGGGATGTCTAGCCAGTTGTCTATGCAAGCCAGTAAAGCTTGTTACTCCGACTGGTTTGAGGAGCAACACCATCACCTGAGACCTTGTTAACAAGAACTGCCTTGTCACTGACCTGTTAAATCAGAATCTGTATTTGAATAAGATCTTCAGGTGATTCCTAAGTATATTAAAGTTTGAAAAGCCCTGAAACAGGCCACACTAGCTCTCTCCTAATTTCTATTCTGGGGTAAGATGGACCCAAACAATTCATATCGATGGGCCAAGGGCAACATTTAGTTTAAGAAATTCTTCAGCTGATGCCAATTGCTTGTAAGTATCAATAAATAGTTCCTTAATGCCCGAAAAAGCTAATAAATGTCTAAAAAGGATTATTTCTAGAAATATTTTACTTATGATATAACACTGAGAATCACTTAGGATTCCTTTGAGGGATATCTTTTATTTGTTAAATTAAAGGCCAATAAGGTATGATCCCAATGAAGTGTTCCATGAAATGCTATTTTGTATAGTGGTTCATAGTTACTAAATGTCTTTTTCTTATTCCTTGAAATGAATAGGAGTTTGTTACTGGGATTCAGGCAAATTGTCTAAGATCACATAACAGGTAATTGCAGGACTAAGACTCAACACAGTTCCTTTCGATTTCTGTTTCACAAGACGGAGCACTAAGGAGTAAAGCAGTCATTTCAAAGAGAACAAAGCAGCACTGCTTTACCAGTTCCTGGAGATCTAGCCTTGTAGTTCTCATACGGAGAAGCCCCTATATCTCTATAACCAGGCAATCCTGGCTTCTGTCATAAACTTTATTCTTGAAACATTTACACAGGGTTTGGTGGGATTGGAGGTAGGAAGGAACATCAGTACTTTATGCAGTAACTTTTCTCTGAATCAACCAAAATCACTGTGAATTGAACATACATAATCCTAGCTCGAATAACATCTAAGCCTTTAGAATTCATTCAAGGATGTATTTATTTACAAGATACAAGTGTTTATTTAATAAGAATTAAAGTGCTTAATTTTACAATGTTTCCAGCTCTCTGACCAAATATACATATTTACACAATATATACACTATCTGCAAGTATTTTACATTCATACAGCTAGAAAAGAAAACTTACTTTTTGTGTACACTTTTTCACATTTGAATTAACTCTAAAATTTTGCTAACATACCTTTTCAAATTGATCATTCAACAATTCAAAACCCCAGATAGCACTTGTTCAAAAATAACAGTCAATTGTCACTCACAAAATGAAATGCTAGTTTGTAAAACAAATAAAATCCCCCCAATTTTATATACAGACATGATTGCTGATGGAGACCTTCCTCAAGTGATACATTCCAACATCCATATAATATGTAATATATAATGCAATTCTGTTATCATAATGGTCCCATAGACTATTATGTCTTTTCCCAAACCTATATATTAATGTATATATATCTCACTCTATGTATTTGGTATTCACTTATTCAAATATGCTACAATATTTCTTGATTTATTTTCTCACTAGTCTACCTAATCTCACTAATTCAACCTATAATGAATTTTAGGAAGGGGTAAACATCATGTAACTCTCAGTGACTCACAATAAGTTAACTATCTTGTAGAAGCCATGTGCTATTTCATTTCAAAAGACAGAAAAGACACTGTTTCCTGCCAAATGTTCAGTCCGAAAAGTAGAAGACAGACCATGACTGACTTTAGAGGGATTTCTTTTTATGTCAGTAAACAGTGCAGAAAATGGTCCAACAGTATTATTATTTTTTTAAGTCTAAAAGAAAAAGAAAGTAATAATATGATTGTTGCTGTTTAGTTGCTAAGTCGTGTCTGCTTCTTTGCAACACCATAGGCTACAGCCCACCAGGCTCCTTTGTCTATGGGATTTCCCAGGCAAGAATACTAGAGTGGGTTGCCATTTCCTTCTCCAGGGGATCTTCCTGACTCAGGGACTGAATCCACATCTCCTGCTTAGCAGGTGGATTCTTAACCACTGAGCCACCTGGGAAGCCCAATGACAAGATACTAGTGGTATAATTTAGATGTCAAGGTGAAAGGCCCAGGTGCAATAGATCCATGAGTGTGCAATTACATAGATTTGCATCTTATAGTTTATACCCCCCTGCAGTTTAAGTAATTTTCATTTATCTTAGATATATTGCTCTGATTTGGAGACCATGGGTCTCTTTCTGTCCACCTTTCTGTCCATACTTGCTTGTTTCAGTTCCTAATCATATTCCTCTCTGCCGTATCAGTAAAGACAGCAAAGTTATCTTCTCATGACAACATGATTACAGGGCATACATAAGAATAGATTTTACTAAAATTCCATGTACATAATTTATGTTAAAATATTTAAGTTAAAAAGAATACTTTCTATAAAAATTTTATTCCTGTGGAAAAACAGAATTTGAAATCAATAGAGCTCTTAAATATATACCTGTATGCATAAACTCACAGAAAGGGTTTCAAAAGTATATCTAGCAGTCTTTCTACATCATACTCCTATTTTCTAATTCTGGAGACTCTATAGTAAATAATAGTATTAAAATAAAAAGCAATTTGATTCTACTAAAATTGGATGAGGATGAAAAAGTAACATGATCCACTATAGATGTTCAATATAGCCCTAAGAACACATTAGTCACAGATTTCATATTAATATATTCTTAAAGAATACAAAATTTGAGAATGAAGACATTAAGATATTTTTGCTTTTTAAATTAATTTTAGCTTATATATACAATGTGCTTTAATCTTAGAGGCGCTAACAAGAACAGTATGTAATGTAGAAAAAATTTTCTATTCTGCAATACAGCAAGAATACCTGCAAAAACAAAAAACAAAACAACAACAACAAAAACCTTTTGTTCCCTAGAAGTTTATTTGTTCCCATTGTTACCTTTTCCTCAGGATATACTCAGCCCAGAAAGATCATTATTACAGTTATCACAGACAATGAGCTCAGAATAAGAACTTAAGGCTTTGTGTATAACCCAAAATGAGATCTAAAATTTAGAGGGGGAAAAATACTGTTTCCACAAAGAAGACAATAAAAGGTTTGGTAAGTTTTAGAAATTGGGATTTTTTTTTTTTTCTTTTAAATTTGCATACATTAGCCAGTAAATATACCAATCTACATTAAGCTTCATGGAAAATGAAATGTAACCTGATGAAGTTGTGCAGATGTGCTTTAACTGTTTTTTTTTTTTACCATCCAGACCCTTTGCAAAAATAAAAAGGCTTTTGATGGTTACTTGAATCCCAAGAATAATACTGTCCCTAACCCAAACCCTGCCACATATACATTCTTTTCCTTAAAATGAGCAATTCCAATTATAGTATCACTCCTAGAGTTAATTCTCTATATCCTTGTGGCTAGGAATGTTCACATTAAAATTTCAGTATAAAATCTTTCCCTGTAAAATGTTATTGCTTGCATACATGATGGCATTATAGATGCCACTGTCACAAAAGTGGCTGGTGGCATTTTTCATTTTTGGGTCCCACTTAAAACCTGAAGATAAGTCTGCACTACATTTCATATTCAATATACCAAATGGTAGACTTTCAATAAAGCAAAACTTATATTTAAAAAGCTGGAATGTTTTACAATAAATAGTAGTTTCAATCAAAGAAGTATTTTTTTTAAGTTTGAAGGAAGGGCATGTTAAAGAAAAGATGACTTAGAGGAAAATAAAGAATAAGGCCCATATGGAATGTTGTTTTAATAGTAAAACAATCAATTGTTTTTCTAGGTTCAATTTATTATGACAGCTCAGGTGTCTCAGAAAGCAAAAGACATTACTCTTATAATCAACTAGGCGCATTTTGAGGTCTTTTGGTTGAGTGTTTCTAAATGGCTAAAAGTATTCCCTTGCCTTTCTTCAAGTAAAAGCATTAGTGAAAACAAAGCTGCTTCATTGCTTCTCTTTGTGCCTGACAAAAGAACATGTGGAATGTGAAGACGGTGATTGGATAAGCAGAAATTCTCTTCTGATACTAACACTTCTATTTTTTTGGAAAAAAAATTAAAGATAATGTTAAGAGTATGATAATAAATATTCTCTTTACATGAATCTTCTTTCAATAATCTAAATTAAATAACATCTGATATTTACTGAGCCAAAACTTGAATGTGTTCATGTTACTTCCATTCCAGGAGGACTTATTTGTAGGAAAAATGTAATCTTCTTGCTCTTCAAAATAGTTTTCAAAAATAATTTGACTTGTAAATCTTCTAACTGGCCCTTACATTTCCATTTTTCTATCCTCATTACAAAAGTCATCTTCTCCTGAAAATCATTCTACATTTTTACTGCTTCTCTTTTCTTGAGATTAAGAAAATCAAAGCATCACCTACAGCCATAGTATAACCTTCTCAATAATCACCCCTAAACACCACATACACAAATACACCCAAGCCTGGCAACTAGAAAAGAGAAACAATGTGAAATATTTTAAATTTGTCCTTAATTTAATAGGGCCTAAGAAGCTACCTTTATCTTTTTTTGGCTCCAAGTATTTGGCTTAATGTTGATGGCAATGGCTGGTATTCCTTTTTCGGAAGAAGGCAATCTAATTATGCCCACTATAATTAGTTTAGCTTCTCCTTAGGGATGTGGGGGAAAAAAGAGATACTGATACTTCATATATTTCTTTAAAAAACAGGGCCTGAATAAAATGTATGGCAATCTCAAATTCTGAGTGAATCTAATAGACCTCTAAAGTGTAATCCCCAAAGGCTGGTAGGATCATTCTTGTGCATTTCTAGCAGACAGATGAATTTTAAAAAAGACAATGTTTGGAACATGATAGAGTAAATGAAAAACAAGAGAGAGAGATCTAAGTTTGAGAAAAGGATTAACTTAAATATCCAACAATGTGAGATTTTAATCACAACTACAATATAATAAAGAATGGCCTTTGTGACAAGGAATCTATTAATATTAAAATTGTTTATTAAAATTCCCCAGAGGATAAAAGGGGGAAAAAATGCTCAAATTTTCATCAATCATACTATACCCCCTAAAACCTGCCATTAAAATACTATTTTTTCTATATTGTATTTTCCCCCACTGTTCCTTAATGAGGTGGTTTAAAAAGTTAAGCATAAACTCTCTTAATCCTTTACCCTTAATCATAGAATATCACATGTGAAATTTTTGTCATATCTGACAAAGGAATAAGCCCACAGTTATCTTAAGTGTTAATTATATATAGTCCTCATTTAACCAAAATTAACAGTCTTAAGGGAAAGGAAAACATAACAATAAATGTAGTTGCCGTATGTCCCAGTTCTGTGTAAGGTCAGGAATCTTGTACATGCTGATATTAACTGCCACAACAATCAGAGGACGGTAAAGGGTAAAATAATCTGTATGTCTTGATCATTCCAGTGACCAAAATGCACTTTATCTCAGAGTAATCAAGACTGAAGTATTAATTAAACCCTAATCTTATATTTAACTAGGTATTATTAGCACCTTCAAAGAGAGGCACTGTTTTAAATAGGCACAGAACAAAGAAAAATAGTACTTTAAAAATACTGTTGGAACTCACTAATATATCCCATGCCACATAAATTACAGCTTTTTATTATAAAAATATCAATACCCTTAGTTGTTAATCAGTTAAATGTAAATCAGCAAAAACATCTCATAAGTTTAGAACATTGCTCAGTTCCAAGATAAAACATGCTGTATATTTAAAAATAAATTAGAGACAAATATGAACCTAACCTGAAAAGTGTGGATAGTGTGTATATATATATTTGTATTTAATACTATATGTACATAATTGCTATATACTTAAGATATTTTATTCTTAGAAGTATTTCTACAAACACAAGTATTATCTTGAGTACCAACAATGTGTCTTTTTTCTTTTGCTTTAAAAGAATGTACATCATTTATGCAGCTTGTTTTATAAACTAACTTAAATAAGTTAATACAATAGCCTAAATTGTCCCTGTATTGTTGTTTTTCTTTTTTTTTTTTTTTACTGTGGATCTATTTTGGCAACATGGAGGTATATCTTTCAAACTGTTATAAAGCCTACATGTATAAGTGAAGACATTAAAGGATTTCTTAAATGAAAGAGGACTTCTCTAACCTAAAGTGATAGAATTAATTGATACCACTTTTTTCCAAGACAAAAGTACATATTCAAGGAATAGATCATTAAAAAAATGCTCCACTTTTCACATTATTTCAAACTTTATGGGTAGAATGGCCATGCACATTAATTTCACTAAGAGTACATAAACATAGGAAAACAGTCCCCCAAAAGATGCATTTATGAGCCTGTAAAATTTTTCAACATTAAAGTGCTAAGAGATGAGTAAGGAGAGCTGAGAATACTGTGAGCTATAAATCTTGAGACACGCCCTACACCGTGGTAGGTCTTGGAACTTAGCATTCTGATTTTCTCTTAGGTTCAAGATGATCGTCCAAAGTGTCTGGATGCTGGCTGGGACCATCTGGCGTCTCACCTGTGACAGCTAAAAGGATGATTTTCAGCCACTTCTGTTTCAGTTCCTCACTGTCTGCAGCAAAGCTGTGTACAGACTTAGACTGGGTCAGTTTGAAACTGTGTGGCAGGTCTGCACTCCTTGGGATGTCGTCCACAACATAGCCCAGGAGTGGAATGGTGGCCTGGGCTCTGACATCCTAAGGAAAAAACATGGTGAGATGTGATCCGGCTCCCACTAACACTCCTTTCCCACCATCTCTCCACAGACTTGTACTGTGAGCTCTCCATGGAGATGGGAGAGATCCATTGCTTAGCACTGTGCCTCTGCATGAGGCCACTGGTAATGTCACCTGAGTGAATTAATGAATAAGCACGAATGCCTAAATCAGCTAGAATTCATTGACCCCACACCTCTTCCCCTGTGAGGGAGCCCATTCAGCTCTTTATTCAATGTAAAAGAGAAGAAAAGAACAGTAGTTTTATTGTACAAAATAAGCAAATGTTAATGATGATTTCATTACCAAACACAGTTCTATTTGGTGTTTAATTCATTCATGCATCAATTTACTTATGGATAGGAAAAACAATGAAATAGAATAAAAAAACAAATAACCCAATAAAAAAATGGGCAGAAGACCTAAATAGACATTTCTTCAAAGACATACAAATGGCCAAAAGGTACATGAAAAGATGCTCACCATTGCTAATTAGAGAAATGCAAATCAAAAGTACAATGAGGTATCATCTTACACTGGTCAGAATGGCCACCATCAAAAAGTCTATAAATAATAAATGCTGGAGAGGATGTAGAGAAAAGGGAGACCTCCTACACTGTTGGTGGAAATGTAAATTGGTTCAGCCACTATGGAAAACACTGCCGAGGTTCCTTAAAAAACTGAAAACAGAGAAAATGATGTGTTGCAGTTCGTGTAGGTTGCACAGTCAGACATGACTTAGAAACTGAACAAAAACAAAAGCAAATATATGATCCTGCAATCCCACTCCTGAGCATACAACCGGAGAAAACTGCACCTCAATATTCAGTGCAGCACTATTTACAACAGTCAAAACATGGAAGCAACCTAAATATCCATCCACAAATGAATGGATAAACAAGATGTGGTATATATATACACACACATACACAATGGAATATTGTTCAGCCATAAAAAGAATGAACGATGCCATCTGCAGCAACTTGGATGGACACAGAAATTATTATACTAAGTGAAGTAAACCAAAAAGGAAAGACAAATATCATATGATATCACTTATGTGTGGGCTCTAAAAGAAAAAAAAGACACAAATGAACTTATTTCCAAAACAGAAAGAGACATTCACAGACACAGAAAAAAAAACTGGCTTTTTGGTTACCAAAGGGGAAAGAAGGGTGGAAGGAGGGATAAATTGGGAGGCTAGGATTAACACACACACACACTAATATGTATAAAATAGATAACCAACAAGGACCTATTTGTAACACAGGGAACTATACTGAATATTATGTAATAACCTATAAGGGAAAAGAATCTAAAAAATATGTATATGGGCTTCCCTGGTGGCTAGACAGTAAAGAATCTGCCTGCAATGCAGAAGACCTGGGTTCAATTCCTGGGTTGGGAAGATCCCCTGGAGAGGGGTACAGCTACCCACTCCAGTATTCTTGTCTGGAGAAGTCCAAGGACAGAGGAGCCAGGCAGGCTACATGGGGCTGCAAAGAGTTGGACACAACTGAGGGACTTTCACTTTCACACACACACACACACACACACACACATACAGAGCAATTTCTGAATAGCTGTGCTATACATCTGATATTTACTCGATGTTGTAAATCATTTATACCTCAATTAAAAAAAAATACATGTACACATCTTGGCATTTTTAGCCTATTTTGAAAATAAAGTTTCACTAGCCCTTAAAGTAGATATAGGCTAAAATACAATAGGTATATTAAAATTTTCATGTTTCTAGGTGAGTGCACAATTGATTTTTGTGTTGTTGGTTTTTAAGCACAATACAATCCATTAATGCCTGGTGTATGTCTGTTGTTCCCACATACTTATTTCAGATACATTCACAAAAGGTCCCCCCAAATTATTACTGGATAATGGTAATCCAAGGTTGATTTAAAGTCACCTTCTTCTTACATTGCTTTCTTTTTCAGGTATCCATCCTTTCAGGGGTTGAAAAAAAGGCTTATTGATATTTCCTATCATTAAAAAGGCTCCTTGCCTTTTCCTCTGATTCAACCTCTTCTTCCCATGTTCTTTACTAATTCAACCCATATTTTCTCAAGCCCACTGAATAGGATTGACAGAAGAGGGCAAATGATCCATAGGGAGAAAACATTTTTGGCTATAGAAGGAATCGGGCTTCCCTGGTGGCTTAGACAGTCAAGAATCCGCCTGCAATGCAGGAGACCTGGGTTCGATTCCTGGGTCTGGAAGGTCCACTCTCCCTTGGAGAAGGAAATGGCTACCCATTCCAATATTTTTTGCTTGGAGAATCCCATGAACAGAGGAGCCTGGTGGGCTACAGTCCATGGGGTCGCAAAGAGTTGGCTATGACTGAGCAACTAAACACACATAGAAGGAATCAGTCTAAATAAATCTGAATTATAGTTACTTATATCTTTCAATTATAACGAAAAATAGTGAAACTGTATGAATTCTTTTATTCTATAGAGAAGTAATGGAAAAATTTTAAATTCAGTGTCCACTGGCCTCCCTCTGTCCCTTCAGAAAGATGTAGTTTAGATACCTGGGGGGCACCGTACATGTACAGCACGAGAGGGTCTTGTTTGGGGATCACACACCAAGCTTTCTGCCAAGGTTTTGACTTTTCCATATACTGAAGAAAGCTGCACACCACACTGTTTCCAGATACTTCCGCTGATTCAATCTAGAAAATATAATGCCAAGAAATAGTGAGACAGAGAAATGAACACAAAATAAAGCCAGATAGCCAGGTAATTCAACTGAAGGGAATATTCATAAATTATAATATATTTACATAAAATGCCTCCTGAGATTATCCAAAAAAAGGTTCATCTGCAATAGTTATTTAAATATGCATTTAGATCTATGATGAATTAAGTCAATTTTAATTGTATTAGCAGACCTTGAATTTACATAAAATTAAACATTTATTAACTGCTTACTATGAAGGCACTTTTCTTAGCTTACTACTTGTATCAATTCATGTAACATTCACACCAACACCAAAAAGTTATTACTTTCATTATCATGAGGTTTAGAGATGAAATAGCTTTCCTAAGATTTAGGAAATGGTGTACTAGGATTTGAGTCTGGATCCAGAGCTTGAACTCTTAGCCACAATGCTATATCAGCATCACTATTTAAGAATACAATAGCAAAAAGGCAAATGATTACCAGTAATCTCTGCCCCTATACCTGAGATAATTTCAAAGTTTTTAAAATTACATTAACTCTTGGTAGAGCTGTGTAGTTTTCTGCTTTGGCTCCTAATACATAAATAACTGGTTTAAAAAGGAACAATATCCTTTGACTAATGATGGTTTTTATTACATATATTATGGAAAGCAATTGGTTTGCATCTATTTTCTGTTTTTTCTTTTCTATTTTTTGGCCATGCTAAAAAATGGTCAACGGTTTGCATCTTTTTTCTGCCTTTTTTTTTTCTTTCTATTTGAGGCATGCAGGATCTTAGTTCCCTGACCAGGTATTGAACCTGTGTTCCCTGCAGTGGAAACGCAGTGTCTTAGCCACTGGAAATCCCTGAATCTCTTTTGTATCTCTCAAATCCAGGGTCATCCACTGAGCACTGCTGGTGTGCAAACTGTTTTGCTACCAGTTAGACATAAGCACAAAAAGCAAGTGTGAGCATTTAGAAACTTTCACAGCAATCTGACTAGTGATGATACTTGAGTACATAACTGTGTATTTTACAAAAATATAGCTAAGCAGAGATCTTACAGATGAACATTTAAAATCAATCTGAAGACAAGGAACACGAACTCTGGACTCAAATGAAATGTTACCTATCTTCCCTGACCCCAAGGCATCCCATACTTTTTATTATCATATTGCAAAAATTTTATACTAAATTATGACTTTTGTTTCTAGGAGCTACTGAAGCATGTCTTTCCACCATCCCCTGCCAGAGAAAGTCCATTCTGGTTTGCCATACAAGCAACACCTATATCCTAGAAGAATACAGAGTTATAGCTTGTGGGACCGTACTTTAACCTCAAGTGGACTTTAAAGTTTATGATCCTTCTTCAGTTAACAGAAATGACTTTTGTATGTTTATACAGCATAGATGTTTGTTTAATAAATACTAAGTGATTCTTAGAATCAATGAATTGTAGAAATTCTAAATAAACCAAGTATTCTGTAACTTTAGCTACATAAGAATTTTGATCATGAGCCTATTCTTCACAGATTTCCAGGCTATCTTGAACTTTCTCTCAGCAAGAGCCTTATTATATAATTTATTACTTACGTTGTTAATATATTTGGGTATAAAACTCATTTCAGATATTAGCTGCATTACAGTTCCTAGGTTTGGGAGGTCTGAATTTATGTAAAACATAAATTAAACTCAGTTGTAAGACATTTCATATTTCAATGTAGTTCTCAGATTACTGTCACTGGACATTAAATGATGCTTTAAATGCAATAAGCTGGAAGAGTTTTTCAGGTAATAAGATGTTAATCTAAATTTTTATATCATACAGTAGTTTTCAAAGGCAATATGATGAAATTGAGAGAGACACTTTCCTCTTAAAAATATATAGATATATTGTAATAAGTTGAGCATTAAAAGAGATACAATTAATACTCTAATATTTGACTACACCTTCACAAAGTCAATACACAATCAGCCCTCTGTATCTGTGGATACAGACTCTAAGGATATGAAGGGCTAGCTGTACCACACCACTGAATGGATGTAAGAGATTTGAGCATCCATGGATTTTGGTATCTGTGAAGGGGCCTGGAACCAATTCCCCAGATACCAAGGAAGGACTAGATTTACTCTCAAATGCATGTTGGTTAATCAAGCACTGCCCTTTTTCTTTCCATACAACTGAGCATGATCCCAAGAGTCAGCAATAGAACAACAGCATAAATCTTGCTCATCAAGGTCCAAATTGTATACTAAGAGAAATAACAAAATATATTACTTGTATTTTTCAGAGTTAAAAGGAAATTCTATTTCTAGTATAAAAATCTGAAAGATATCCAATATTTAATATTTCATACCTCTAAAATTCCTTTCCTTTTCTTTTCTTCACTGTCTGTGAATCCACTTATTATTTGATAACAGTCTTTACAGACTTTGCTCAGTTTACCACCATCATACTCAAGTTGAGCTTTATAATCAGAACACTTCCAACAAACCACCTTAAATTAGGAAAAAATAACAGAGTGAATAACCATATTTATAAAATAAGATTTAAGCAGTAATCAGTTATAGGTAATAATGAATGAGAAAAAGCTAAATGCAAAAGGCAAATTTTTGCTAGACTAATAATATTCCCATGAACATTTGGAGTATTTGTCATGGTATTATAATGTTATTTGTGATGGGCTCTGGTTGCTCATCCTTCTCTTTCTGACCCCTAAAGGTAGGAGATCTTCAAAGGCTTGGTACAGATTTTCATACTTCATGTGCATGCATGTATACTCAGTCATGTCTGACTCTTTGTGCCCTATGGACTACAGCCCACCAGGCTCCTCTGGCCATGGGATTTTCCAGGCAAGAATACTAGAGTGGGTTTCCATTTCCTTCTCCAGAGGATCTTCCTGACCCAAGGATCAAACCTGCTTCTCCTGCATCTCCTATGTTGGCAGGTGGATTCTTTACTACTGAGCTACCTGGGAAGCATACTTCTGGATATTTAATCAATATCCTCCCCAAAGGAATTCATAGTCTTCCTTCCCCTCAGCTTTCTCCTTATTACACTTAGCCCTCTCAACCTGTTCCCCTCTTACAGTACTCTCTATTGCTCTAAATAAAACAGCCTTCTAACCAGTCATGGCAAGTCAGAAACCTAGCAGTCATCCTGACCCCTCTCTTTACCTCACCCTATAGATTCACCTTATTATAAAGCCCTGCTGATTTTACCTCCTAGACACTTTTTCAATCTGTCCTTGTGTCTTCCTTGCAATCACCTGAGTCCAATCTATCAGTGTCTTGGTGTGGGCCATTATAGCCTCATGACTGGTCCTTGTAGCATACCTATTGGAGTCCAGGTGCTGCTCTAAGAGCCCCTTCAAGCTATTTTCCAAATGGAATGAGATACTTACTTCCTTTAAAATGCTAACCTGATATGTTTCTCTTCTATTTAAATTCCTTTAAAATATTCCCTTTGCTCTTGGATAACGAGCAAATTTTTAACCATGGCCTATAAAGTCTTGCATGATCTATCCCTTTTATTCTGTCTTCAGTGACACTGACTTCTTATAGTTCCTAAAGTGCTATGCTTCGTTCCCTCTCTCATCTATGCTTCAGTGAGTTAATTCTTGCTCATTCTTCAGATATTTTACTCAAATTTCACTTCCTTAAGGAAGACTCCTTCAACTTCCAGAATACAGCCCATCTCAACACTGTGTTACTGAAGTTTCATGTACCTTTTTCATGTACTGATCACAATTTTTAATCATATACTTGTGTGATTATTTCATTAATGTCTGTCAACCTCACTAGACTCTAAGCTCTATGAGGAATCATCCTTGTATATTTTTCTCCCTATTTATATAATAAATATTTATAGAATGCCAATGACATTTATAGAATGAATGACTATAATGCAAACGCATGCTACTTCTTAGTGAATGGTATTTTTTTCTAATTATTATAAGGTAATTGTTAAAAAAAAAATCCTTGTGGTTTAAAAAATTATCTCCTTGCTTCTAGAAGCAATTTTCCATTTACAGTAGAAAAACTATATTTGAGAAATATAAATATTAGCAAAACTTTTGGGTTAGATTCACAGCATGTAAAATTCATGATAAAACTTATTCATTGTTTTCTCGTGATTACAATGAAATTACTCTAGGATTTAAAATTAGACACGTCTGTATCTGCAAATTCATATCAACTAATATTTATTTTCAAATTATGCCATAGAATATTCAAACATATTTTTGTTTATTGAAAATAGTATTTCAGTATCTGGTATCATTTCAAGTAAGCTCAGTGATAGATTAAAAAGTCTTACCCTGGGCGGGGGGGTGGGGGGAGATATTTGCTATCAGTTTGGTTTTGATTATAAAACTGTCTCATTGAGTCAAAACTTGGAAAAAAAAGGAAGAATAAATCTTCAGAGTAATTGAGAATAATCTATGAGTATATCAATAAAAACTGTTGCACAAAAGCATACTAATAATACATTCAATCATGACACTACAATGCCTACCCTTCTGTCTTTGTGTTGCTTTTTAGAAGAAAGTATTAGTCTTCAACTTGGCTTACAAGGCCCTCCAACACCTGCTACTCCTTCTCTTCAGCTTCAGTTCATGCTTTGTTTCTTCTCACTCTTTCCGTATGAAACAATTCAACTGCTGTAAACCTGTCAGCTGCCTTTTCTGATTTTCGTTGCTGAATCTTGTTAGAGAAATATCACTGTATTAAATGGACTAGTGTGTCCTTTTAAATTTATAACCATAAACCTCTAAAAGGTAGCCAGCAGGCCATCATTGTTTCTTTGGTAGGCTCTTTTCCTTGCCCAGAGACAACCTTCTTTTTCAAATTTCCTGCCCCCTTCTTCCTTCCCCTTTTACTTTTGGATGATGACTCCTCCTCATATTTCAATGAAAATGTTGATATTATCAGACCTAAATCTCCTCATTTCCCACCAGAAAATCAAAAACACACCCACAAAAAAATAAATAATAAATCAAAGTGCATTAAAAAAAAAACAAAAAAAAAACACCACATCTACATTAGCACTCACCTTTCCCTTCATCCTCTGTTATAATGGAGAGAAGTTCCCTTCTCCCTATCAAAAGCCTGAACTTCTACTTAAGCTATAGGTTTCATCTCTTATTTTCTCAAAGCTCTTGACTCCTTTGGTTCTTATTTATCTATTTCTTTTGCTCATTATGCTCCAGCTGCATGACGTTTTGATAGTCTCAAGAATAGATCAAGTTCTTTCCTACCAAAGGGCTTTTGATATACAACTCTTACTGTCTTAATGTACTTCCTGCCTTGCTTTTTTATGGTTAGCTCACGTTTTAGGCATCAGCTTAAATATCAACCCCTCAGATAGGTCTTCATTTTTCTAAGTAAAATTGCTTCCAAATCTTGTTTCATTACCATTATTCTCCATTTTAACTCCTTGATTTCTTATTGCATTTATAGTCAATTGAAATTCTTGTCTGTTTACTTGACTGATCTATTTTCTCCATTAAAATGTGAGCTCTGTGAAACTGGCTATCATTTTGCTTACCAGTTTTCCCCCAAACCCAACACAATCTTTTGCATAAAGTTATCACCAAAATAAGTTTATCAACTAAGTGATTTATTGAATGATTTCTTTTTATTTTCCAAGATAATGATTTTATAACACTTGTATACGGATTAGCAACCTTAATGACCAAGAAATCTCACGTACATGTCCACATGCTCGACAATGATGCCTTCTTCTTGTCAGGGCATTAAAAGGCTCCTTGCATTTCATACACATTGTTACTTCATTATCTCGGATCCATCTTGGAGCTCTTTTCCCTAGCTCAGCAGTCTGAAAAGGAAAGAAATTCAATTTTAATGCAAAAACTGTCATTTCCATCCATCCATTCATTTATTTTAAGAAGCATTTTTACAACATTGTTCATACCATGTCCTGAAACTCAGGATGCAAAAGAAAACAAAGGTTCAAAGAAGTTTAAGCAGTATGAAAAGGCACTCTATTGTATTCATCTAAGAAATGAGATTCTGTCCAAACAGCTGGTTTTGGTGTTGTAAAGGGAAAAAAAAGTGGATAACAAAATGACTAGATAGATATTCTACAACTGCAGAAAGAAAAGAACTTAAAGAATTTAATTCAACTTACAGAAACCTCTGAGTGAATCTCATTATCCTTGGCAATTGCATTTCTGAAAGTTTCATGCCTCTGATGGAAAGCATCAATAGTCTCTTGAAGTGCCTAAAATACATATGAAATTCAAACACTATTAAAGTATCACATGCAAATTAATTAAACAAATAAATACTTTATTAAACAAATACCTAAAATATAAATCACCTTAAAAATTAAATGACCTTATTCTAATGATTACAATATGTGCATAACACAACAATACATGTACATATGGGTACGCATGCAGTTGTTGTTGTTGTTTAGTTGCTAAATCGTGTCTGATTCTTTCTATGACCTGATGGACTACAGCCTGCCAGGCTCCTCTGTCCATGGGATTCTCAGGCAACAATACTGGAACAGACATACAGAGGTTACCACAAAACAAAAATGAAAACAGAAATCAGGTTTACCTTGATCCATTCTTCTTTGTCTTGCTCAGAACTAAAACATACAACAATAAAAATTAAAGTGAAAAAAGAGAACATTAATGAGTTATACCTAGTGCATAAAATTATGTTTTTATGTTATTCCAACTTTATGAAAAATTTGGGGATGTCCAAGACAGAGTTATAATAAAAATAAAACAGAATCTTTGGCAACTGAACAAATGAATTTATAAACATAGTTTTAGACTATCCATTTACTTTGGTACATACAATTTTTGACAGAGAGAGTTAAGTTGGGCTTCTATTGGTTTAACAACCATCAACTAGTTGTATATATTAGATCTGTAGATCTAGCATTATACTAGATATAGGCTTAGTCTTCCAATTCACTTTTATGAAAACACATGAGGCTTTGAAAGGCTACTAGTCACAACCCATCTTAGGAAAGATTGTAATTATCCTTGAGAACATAAATTGTCTTTGTAAGGCCTCAGGGAGCTATTTAACATTTCCTTTGATAAGCAATTTAATTTTATTTTGCTAGGAGGCTTCAGGCAACACCATGCCTAATTCATTATAGATAAAGCACACAAAGATTTAAATGCCTGTGGGAAGGAGATTTCACAGATTAATGAACCCCAGTATTTAATAATTTTCTGGTGGGAAAATAATTTCCCATTTAGTAGACTTTATCTCCAAATTGAGGGATTGTGAAGAATGGGCTCTATTTGTTTGTGTGTATTTGGTAGGCTAGGGCTAAGTTTGAGTCCCAGTCTCAGCCTGAATGTCACATGCCTCAGTCCCACAGGTATCACATTTGTGAGAGTCTGGCAGGAGGCTTGCTCCTGTAACACCATCCATCTTTCTCACAAATCTATTACTGAGTATCATGATATGCCAGGAATGCTGCTGGAATCTGTGCCTGCCAAATGTTAAAGAGTCTGCTTATTTTTCACATGGGGATCCTTGAACCAGAACCTTGGTGGGGGCAGGGGCTTCAATCTTACCCCTCAAAAAAGATTTCTCCTAATGTTATGCCCACTCCCACAAAATCAGTTCTGTTGCTCTGGAAGCATAATCATCTGCTAGCTGCTTTTAGCCTTTTAAATGCATAACTTGACAAGTCTTCAATGTTTTTTGTTTTACTTTCTCGATCATGACAGATTTTTTTTTTTACTCCTTTGTTTATTCATTACTCTATTTTTATAACCATTTGGCAATAGAAAACCACTGATAAAAACTATATAAAATAATTTTGATTCAAAAGCTTATATTCTTTTTAATGTGGAAGGGGAAGCAGAGTATAAGAGGTCAGTCTTGAGGCTGACTTATTAAGTAAGAAAAGCAGTACATTTTTTCCTATTATTTGCTTCAGAAGCGAATTCTCTTTAAATGCCATCAAATATATACCCAAATTGAGGTTCCATTTAATCCCTCTGACTTTCTGAAAATTTCAATGAGCATCTATACTCTTGAGAGAGTCATTATAGACCAGAAGATAAATAATCACATTTCATTCAGATCTTCAAGTAATCAAATAATGATAAATACAACTAATGCAATGAGATTAGGGGAATAAGAAATTTAAGGAAAAATGAATGTGTTTTCAATACTAATTGTACTGTATCCTATAGTACATGTTGCAACTCTGCAAAATGATAAACTGCCTGTACTTACAAAAAAAATTTAATGGATCAGCCCCATCCTGAAGGGAAAATAGCCCAACTTGCTAATGGAGGGGCTGGAGTTCCTCCCTACTCAGGAAAGCCAAGAAACCTTGACAATCTCTTGTCTGCTGTTCAGACACATCTCTTAGGTTTGCAGATTTGGAACTATGCTCACATTCAGAGCCAGCAACATCTTCATTCATCAGTAATGAAGACTTCTATGATGATCTGAAATATTGATGAGTCTTCCCTGTCACCTGGGCAACTCAGTTAGTCAACCACTGAATAAGGACTTCGGTCAGGAGCTTCCACGCACAGCAACATACATTGTTCTCTTAGGTTTGACAGCTGGAGTCCAAATCTCACCATGATAAAGTAGGAAAACTGTAACATTTAAGGCCAAGCTCTTCACCACTTTAACTCATGCTTGAAATTCCACCTCCTAATCCTCAGAGAACCCTCCTGAAAGCTCCCTAAGCAAAGCAGGTTCATTAAATATTTTCTGTGGAAAATCAAAGAATTGGCGAGGTATTTCTTCAAACTTTCCTAGTCTGCCACATGTTCCATATCTGTATTTACTATTCCCTTGCTCCCTGGGCACAAATTCATACTAACATAATTTATTCTCTTTTGAAAATATGAAGTTTAAGCTCATACAGAGTTGTGTGTGCTAAGTTGCTTCAGCTATATCTGACTCTTTGCGACCCTATGGACTGTAGCCTGGCAGGCACCTTACTAATAAGCACATATATCCTGGATGAGTTCACGTGAACAGCCAGAATCACATAGAAAGGAACACAAGGGCTCTCTGATTCTCCACAGGCTCTAAGGTATCAGAACTATTAGAGCTGGGATTAGTAGTTAACCTTCTGATCTGTACAGAACTTTTGGCAAATCTCAATTTTCACCATGCTTGGTCTTTATAGGATAAAAGTATGATACTTTCTTAAAGCAGATATTTTAAAATCTGACAGCATTCTGTTTTCCAGAGGTTCACACATGAGGTGGCTGTGATCTACTACAGGTGGTTCTCAGGTTTTGTTTTTTTTTTCTTTCCAAACATGGTTATGCTAGAGGGATGGATGCTAGACCCCTAGCTCTTTTCTCCTACTCAATAAAGCATATAAGAAGAGCCACCCCTTCCAGAAGTCCTGGTTGCTAGAGGCTACTATAGCCCCAAATGACCCCCTTTATGTATCCTCAATTGTGGCAGGAGAATTATCTTTTCCAAAATGCCTCCTCTAGTCATTCTCTAGACCAAAGTGCCATTAAGTCCTACGGACGCAGAGTCTCTGAAGGACAGATTGCTAAAGCTTCAACATTTATCATGAAATAATAAACATCAATAAACATTTGTTAACCAAAAGGAAAGATGGAGGGGAAAATGGTTAGGAGAGAAATTTTTCCTCCAAGACTTGAAACTTTGACTTGAATGCAACAACTTCATTCTCTGTACCTTGTAAATCTAAACAGCCACATTAATTTACTGAATGTTTACTGTCTGAAAAACCACTATCCTAGGCACCAGGAATCAAAAAGGAAGACAATTTCTGACTTTCAAGAGCTTACATCTTTCCATTTATGTTCAACCAAGCTAGGGAAAAGGCCTCAGAATTATTGTATCCTACGATTTAACCTGATGCTTTTGGAAAGTTGTGAGAGTGGAATGGTTCTCTTACCTGGCTTGCAGTTCCAGTGTTCTCTCTTTCCCAGATACCTGGAAAGTGTGCGGATATTCCTCATTGTGAGTCTCTACAATTTTCATTCCATCGATGCCTACCCTGGTTCGAACAGTGAACTTAGAGCCCACCAAGCTGAATTTTGGCACACAGTATAACAACATGTTGTTGAACTGCAAGAAAGAGGAATACACATTAAAAAAACAGGAAAACAAGACAGAGGAAAGTGACCAACATTGAAAGTAGCCCAAGACAAAAATTCCAGGGAATATCATGCTTTCTTTGTGAAAAAATTATTTCTATACTATAGAGCTTTCATGCCTATATCAAAATGATATTATAAAATTTGTAGCATGTATTTTCCTCTGTTGGTTCATAAATATTTTGCTAATATTTAAGTAAAGAGATCATTTTATACTAGTAAGAAAATCAGTTAAAGAAATTAGGTTCAGTAACAATTTATTAAGGATCTTCTATAAACCAGAAATTGAAGTTCTCAACCGTATAAGTTGAAGCCCTTAGACAATAAAATTTCTAACTGTTGTTATCTCAAGCAACAAGTCTTCAGAATGAAGTAAGTCAGAAAGAGAAAGATAAATATCATTATTCTAACGCATATATACAGAATCTAGAAAAATGGTACTGAAGAATTTATTTCCAGGGCAGCAATGGAGAAATAGACATAGAGAATAGATTTATGGACATGGGGAGAGGGGAGAGGGTGAGATGTACTGAAAGAGTAACATGGAAACTTACATGGCCATATGTAAAACAGACAGCCAACATGAATTTGCTGTGTGGTTCAGAAAACTCAAACAGGGGCTCTGTATCAAACTAGAGGGGTGGGGAGGGAGATGGGAAGGAGGTTCAAAAGGGAGGGGATATATGTATACCTATGGCTGATTCATGTTGAGGTTTGGCAGAAAACAACAAAAGTCTGTAAAGCAATTATCCCTCAATTAAAAAACAAATTTTTTAAAAAGTAGGTACATTATTCATTTAAATTTATTAGAGCATGGGTTAGAACAGTAAATCATCTGGAAAAAACAAAGTCACTGTTTTATATTGCCACCCATCTCCAATAAGAATTCATCATGTATGAATTAACAGAAAAGTCATCTATTTTAGTAAAAAGTCTTTATTTAAAACGAAGAATTTATTTTGAAACTGAATCAAATTACTGCCTCATTTCTAGTCAACAATGAGCAGCCCCTGCTAATCACTACCAAGCAACGATTTGGGGAGGGCATTTAATTAACTTTTAAATATATTAAATCATGCAAAAGGATGAAAGTCTAAGTATCTGGATTAACTTGTAGGCAGATTACTAAAGAAGGTCCATAATTTTCTTCCTACTTCATATTTATTGTTTCTAACATTGTTTCTTGGATTAAATATATTTTTTATAAGACAAAAGCAACTGAGAAATTAACCTCTTATGTAACCTCTCATTCCTCCGGATCATTATCTGTAAAAGTCACAAGTTGCTGAGAGGATTAAATGAGGAATAATATCCTGTTCTGCCAGGTCTTCTATTTAGCTCCAAACATCAAAGAAATGTTGATGGATATTTAAAACATTTCAACATGTTTATGTGACAATGTCCACTGTACTCATTCTGAAAGCAAATTTTTTACCAGTTGTTCCTCATACATTATTTTTAACTTCCTATGACCAGTGTCATAAATATCACTTCCACACTGGATAATGCAGAAATAAAAGGTCACCAAACACATTTTTATCAGATATACCAAAGTACAACACTTTAAATTCACATTTCTAGAAGGGAATATAATCCATCTTTATCATTAATTGCCCGTTATATTCTAAGTATGGCAATCACAGCCTCCTTGTAGTACACAGATTCTGGAGATCTGAAACTACTCTTAAAGGTTATCATCATCATTGCAGCTTGATTCAGGCAACAGCTTGCTTGCTAACTGTTCATGTTAATATTTCTTTCTCTCTTCTATCAAGGCCTTCTCAGGAGGGGGTTTCACTACATCTGAACAGTACGGCAGAGCTACAAAGCAGTCACCAAAATGGAGAGGACTCACACTTTCAAGACAGCAACAATAATCAAATTTTTCTACAAACTGAGTGACAAATGTAATGTTATGGAATGAAATTTATGAGTTATCAGATACACATACTCAAATTTGCTGTATAAAGTTCGACAAAGTCTTATCATCTTGTAGAAACACAAGCCCATGAATATGGAAGTTCTGAGCATTTGCTTTTGGTAGTTATTCTCACAAAAGATGACAGACCATCTTATAATGATGTGCTTCTCTTTCCCTTTCCTGCTTTCAGGATTACATTTCCCCTATTCTTCCTAAGTGGGACTTCACATTCTAAATTGTCAATACTATATATTAACCTTATATAAACTCAGGTTACAATATATCTAATAATGCCCTTCTTCTGCTTAGAGGTACAGGTGATAATGCTTACAAAGAAGTCCATGTCATATACATAGAGGAATTAAATAGCTAGTCCTGTTCCCTGTGTGAATCTTGCTCCTATGGCAAAAGCCACCATCACCTTCTCTGGGTTTTTGCTACAACTAAAAAAGGAAGTTATAACAACTGTAGGACCAAGTAGACTGACTTTCCCTTTCAGTGAAAGATTCTCTTGATTCCATGCCCATAGCTCACAAGTAGTTATTGACAAAGCATTCTCTGGCTGGCAAGCTCTAGACGAGCTAGACTGTGCCAAAACCTAGAAGAAAATCTCAACTTTATTAAAGAGTAGAAGAGTTTCACCTACTTGATCTCCAGTGTTCCTTGATTCTTTCAATTCTCTTAAAATATATTATCTGACTGAAACAATTCAATTTTATGTCCCACTCATGACAGTTCATTAAAGTTTGCTTTAGAAGGTAAAAATATACTGTTGGAGAAAATTTCCACTGCATGGTCTATATTAAAAGTTTTAAATTAGTCAAGAGAAAAAAATATATGTGTACATATATACATATACGTATGTGTGTGTATATATATATTATATATTTTATATATATAATATATATATAATAACTCTGTCAAAAGCTACAAGGAAATAAGGACTAGAACTCCAAAGAGCCAAGAATCAAATCTCTTATTCTATGGGAGAATTTAGTGGTTCTTTTTAACTTTCAGATGTCATATGTGATTATTTACTTACTCAACAGAGTATCCTACATTAACATGAAAAGCATAATGTGGAAGCAAGAAAACAATGCAAACACATGATGATCATTTGAAAGCCGAAATCAAATTTTAAATATAAATTTGGCTTTTCAGATTTACAAATGTAACATCTTCAGAGTAAGAAACAGAAAACTAGCCTTCATTTTACTTCTAGAGAGAAAGGAAAATAAAAAGGTACTTCTGAAGTTTCTGCATATAAGAAAAGTAAGATACTCCATGGGAATAAATGTGTACTGCAGAGAAGACAGATTCTATGACAAGTGCAGTACTAGAAGGGGAGGACTGAAAGAATGATCATCATAGGAAATGCTTCTCAGATGGTCTTCACAAGATGCATAAGGCTTTCCTAAAATTTCTACTGTAGGACTTCATTCTCCAGGAAGGAGAATGATATGTTTGATAACTTATAATAACTGGAACAAGACAGGTACTTTCAGGTACTTTCCTCAAAGTCACTACTGCGGTATCCCGCCTCCAAGCTCTTTGACATCTGTTCTCCAAACAGCTTCTTATACTGGCTCTGTATTAAGGTATTCAATCCAAAACTATTGCCACAATAATTCTCAAATGTGAAAATTAAAACAAGATCACTGTTAGGCACAGAGCTTAAAGTTTAACTATGGAAACTGTAACAGTAATGTTGAAGAGGGGGAAGGCAATTTACCTAAGCACCTAAAGGTAGAGTAAAGATAAACAGAAGACACTGACTACCAGGCATTTTGCCCAGAATAGATATTAAGCATGTCTTTTTAATGTGGATTTCTGATGCTCTGACATTTCGGGGCCGTGCTGACATTGGAGGACTGCCCCCTCTCAGTCATTCAGTTGCTCAGTCGAGTCCAACTCTTTGTGACCCCATGAACCGCAGCACGCCAGGCCTCCCTGTCCATCACCAACTCCCGGAGTCTACCCAAACCCATGTCCATCGAGTCGGTGATGCCATCCAACCATCTCATCCTCTGTCGTCCCCTTCTCCTCTTGCCCTCAATCTTTCCCAGCATCAAGATCTTTTCAAATGAGTCAGCTCTTCACATCAGGTGGCCAAAGTATTGGAGTTTCAATTTCAACATTAGTCCTTTCAATGAACACCCAGGACTGATCGCCTTTAGGATGGACTGGTTGGATCTCCTTGCAGTCCAAGGGACTCTCAAGAGTCTTCTCCAACACCACAGTTCAAAAGCATCAATTCTTTGGTGCTCAGCTTTCTTTATAGTCCAACTCTCACATCCATACATGACTACTGGAAAAACCATAGCCTTGACTAGATGGACCTTTGTTGACAAAGTAATGTCTCTGCTTTTTAATATGCTCTCTAGGTTGGCCATGACCTTCCTTCCAAGGAGTAAGCATCTTTTAATTTCATGGCTGCAGTCACCATTTGCAGTGATTTTGGAGCCCCCAAAAATAAAGTCAGCCACTATTTCCACTGTTTCCCCATCTATTTGCCATGAAGTGATGCCCCCTCTCAGGACTACTCAATTCTGAGACAGTGAGTGACTCACAGGTAAGCATAACTTTAAACTAACAGACCCAGAGGCCACACCCCAACCATCTTCTCTACTGAGTTCTTATATTTTGGGCCAGTATTTGCCTTCTCCGAGAACCTGAAGGCTAGGTACCAGGCAACGGTCCCTTTGCCCCACAATCTAATGAAATGATTTAAACCAGTAAATTCTAAGCATGTTTTCCCTGCCTTGCCTATTCCTTCTTGCAGAAACCAAACTAAAAGTTCTTGCCCACATGTTCTGCTTGCTCCCTCTGCCTTCTGACCAATGCTGGTGCTTTTTCACGAAGCCCTTGGTGTGGCGTTACCCTGCCTTTTGGGATCTGTGAGTATAGCTATCTTTTCAATGGCAATCTTCTCCTGATGTGTTGGCTTCACCATAACTGAGTAACAAAACCTATATTTCTAAGTAAATAGCTCTCTGAACCCTAATAAAACATTACAAGTCCCTGATTTACATTTAGGTCTCTATAAAACCTCTGAAAGCTGAAGTTCTTCTTTGGAGCCCAAATGAAGATTTTTCTGTAGGTAATTTGGAAACTATCTATAAAAATTATAAGTTATGAGATATAATTCAAAAAACCCTTTTAAAATGTATAATTCACGGTTTTTATATAGTTGTAAATTGTGCAACCATCACTATTAATTTCAGAACACTTTATGACTCTAAACAGAAAACCTGTACCTATTTCCTCTCCATACCAGCCCAAGGCTACCAATACTTACTTCCTATAAATAGTAAGTGATATTCTAGACATTTCATGTAAATGAAATCACATCATACAGTGAGGCCTTTTTGTGAGTGGCTTCTTTCACTTACACAATGTTTCAAAGTTTATCCACATAGCATATATTAGTATTTTATTCCTTTTTACTGCCATATAATATTCCAGTGAATAGGTATACCAAATTGTTTATCTATTTATCAATTGATGAACATTTAGGTTGCTTCCACTTTGGGGCTATAATAAATAACTTTGCTAAGAACATTCATGTACAAATTTTGTGTGGACACATTTTCAATTTTCTTGAGTTTTATAAACTTGAACTAGAAATGTTCGATCACCTGGTGGCCAAATGTTCTTTTTTAAAAATGAGAGATATCATGAACATGCTCTGCATGACAGGTGCTATAAATTTGTCTTACAAGGGAAGCTGCAATCAGACAACAGAATCCTCTAGTCGCCAACAACTCATACTAAGGCTGGTGATATGACTGCTATGCAGCAGAAAAGTCAGACGTGAATAACATCCTGAGAATGTGGCATGTGACATTCACAGGGCAGTCTCTTAATCAATGTAACTCTGTTTCTTTGCCTATAATAACAATCATAGAAATAGCTAAAATTTACTGAGCTATTATTCAATTATTCAAGGTTAGCTTATTATTAAACATTGTTAGCTGTTATGATTATTACTGTATCATTAGACATAGAAAGGGACTGGAATTAATAGAGACTAAAATATAAAGGTCTGGATGCCTCAAGAAGAGCTCTTATTTTTAGTAAGTCCTAGTTCAGTTCAGAACAGTTGCTCAGTTGTGTCTGACTCATTGCGACCCCACGGACTACTGCACGCCAGACCATCCTATCCATCACCAACTACCAGAGCTTGCTCAAACTCATGTACATCAAGTCAGTGATGCCATCCAACCATCTCATCCTCTGTCATCCCCTTCTCCTCGTGCCTTCAATCTTTTTTTCCAATGAGTCAGTTCTTCCCATCAGGTGGCCAAAGAATTGGAGCTTCAGCTTTAGCATCGTCCTTCCAATGATATTCAGGAATGATTTCCTTTAGAAGTGACTGGTTTGATCTGCTTGCAGTTCAAGGGACTCTCAAGAGTCTTCTCCAACACCACAGTTCAAAAGCATCAATTCTTCGGTGCTTAGCTTTCTTTATGGTCCAACTCTCACATCCATACATGACTACTGGAAAAACCATAGCTTTGACTAGATGGACCTTTGTTGGCAAAGTAATGTATCAGTTTTTTAATACACTGTCTAGGTTGGTCATAGCTTTTCTTCCAAGGGGCAAGCGTCTTTTAATTTCATGTCTGTAGTCACCATCTGCAGAGATTTTGGAGCCCAAGGAAATAAAGTCTGTCACTGTTTCCACTGTTTCCTCACTTTTTTTTGCCATGAAGTGATGGGGCCAGATGCCATGATCTTCGTTTTTTTAATGCTGAGTTTTAAGGCAGCTTTTTCACTTTCCTCTTTCACTTTCATCAAGAGGTTCTTTAGTTCTTCTTTGCTTTCTGCCATAAGTGTGGTGTCATCTGTATATCTGAGATGACTGATATTTCTCCTAGCAATCTCAATTCCAACTTGTGCTGCCTCCAGCCCAGCATTTTGCATGATGCACTATGCATGTAAGTTAACTAAGCAGGGTGACAATATACAGCCTTGATGTACTCCTTTCCAAACTTGGAACCAGTTTGTTATTCCATGCCAGGTTCTAACTGTTGCTTCTTGACCTACACACAGATTTCTCAGGAGGCAGGTAAGGTGGTCTGGTATTCCTATCTCTTGGAAGAATTTTCCAAAGTTCGTTGTGATCCACCGAGTCAAAGGCTTTAGCTTAGTCAATGAAGCAAAAGTAGATGTTTTTCTGGGATTTTCTTGCTTTTTCTATGATCCAACGGATGTTGGCAATTTGATCTCTGGTTCCTCTGCCTTTTCTAAATCCAGCTCGAACATCTGCAAGTTCTGGGTTCATGTACTGTTGAAGCCTACCTTGGAGAATTTTGAGCATTCCTTTGCTAGCATGTGAGATGAGTGCAACTGTGCAGTAGTTTGAATATTCTTTGGCATTGCCTTTCTTTGGGATTGGAATGAAAACTGGCCTTTTCCAGTCCTGTGCCACTGTTGAGTTTTCCAAATTTGGTGGCATATTGAGGACAGCACTTTCACAGCATCATCTTTTAGGATATGAAACAGCTTAGCTGGAATTCCATCACCTCCACTAGCTTTGTTCATAGTGATGCTTTCTAAGGCCCACTTGACCTCACACTCCAAGATGTCTGGCTCTAGGTGAGTGATCACACAATCATAGTTATCTGGGTCACTAAGAACTCTTTTCTATAGCTCTTTTGTGTATTCTTACCACCTCTTCTTAATATCTTCTGTTTCTGTTAGGTCCATACCATTTCTCTCTTCTATTGTGCCCATCTCTGCATGAAGATGCTTCCCTAATAGCTCAATTGGTAAAGAATCCACCTGCAATGCAGGAGACTCCAGTTTGATTCCTGGGTGGGGAAGACCTACTGGAGTAGGGATAGGCTACCCACTCCAGTATTCTGGCCTGGAGAATTCCATGGACTGTATAGTCCATGGGGTCACAAAGAGTGGGACACAACAGAGCGATTTTCACTTCCACTTTGCATAAAATGTTCCCCTATGATCCCTAATATTCTTGAAGAGATATCTAGTCTTTCCCATTCTATTGTTTTCCTTTATATCTTTGCATTGATGACTTAGGAAGGTTTTCTTATCTCTCCTTGCTGTTCTTTGAAACTCTGCATTCAAATGGGTATATCTTTCATTTTCTCCTTTGCCTTTAGCTTTCTTCTTTTCTCAGCTATTTGTAAGGCCTCCTCAGACAAACATTTTGCTTTTTTGCATTTTTCTTCTTGGGGATGGTTTTGATCACTGCCTCCTATACAATGTTATGAACCTCTGTCCATCATTCTTCAGGCACTGTCTATCACATCTAATTCCTTGAATCTATTTGTCACTTCCACTGTATAATCAAAAGGGATTTGATATAGGTCATATCTAAATGGTCTAGTGGCTTTCCCTACTTTCTTCAGTTTAAGTTTGAATTTGGTAATAAGAAGTTCATGTCTGAGCCACAGTCAGCTTCCAGTCTTGTTTGCTGGCTGTAAAGAGCTTCTCCATCTTCGGCTGCAAAGAATATAATCAATCTGATTTCGGTATTGACCATCTGGTGATGTCCACGTGTAGAGTATTCTCTTGTGTTGTTGGAACAGGGTGTTTTGTATGACCAGTGTGTTCTCTTGACAAAACTGTTAGTCTTTGCCCTACTTCATTTTGTACTCCAAGGCCAAATTTGCCTGTTACTCCGGGTATCTCTTAACTACCTGCTTTTGCATTCCAGTCCCTGATGATGAAAAGGACATCTTTTTTTGATACTAGTTCTCGAAGGTCTTGTAGGTCTTCATAGAAACGTTCAACTTCAACTTCTTCAGCATTAGTGGTTGGGGCATAGACTTGGATTACTGTGATATTGAATGGTTTGCCTTGGAAATGAACAGAGATCATTCTGTCATTTTTGAGATTGCATCCAAGCACTGCATTTTGGACTCTTTGGTTGACTATGAGGGCTACTCCATTTCTTCTAAGGGATTCTTGCCCCCAGTAACAGATATAGTGGTCATCTGAACTAAATTCATCTATTCTGGTCCATTTTAGTTTTCTGATTCCTAAAATGTCTTGCCATGTCCTGTTTGACCACTTCCAATTTACCTCGATTCATGGACCTAATATTCCAGGTTCCTATGCAATATTGTGCTTTACAGCATTGGACTTTACTTTCATCACCCGTCACATCCATAGATGGGTGTTGTTTTTGCTTTGGCTCCATCTCTTCATTCTTTCTGGAGTTATTTATCCACTCTTCTCCCGTAGCATACTGGGCGTTTACTGACCTGGGGAGTTCATCTTTCAGTGTCATATCTTTTTGCCTTTTCATACTGTTCATGGGGTTCTCAAGGCAGGAATGCTGAAGTGGTTTGCCATTCTTTTCTCCAGGAAGTTCTAGACTAACTGTCATTTCCAGGAAGTTAAGAGAGGGACAGGGAGTGACTACAGCGAAAAAGAACTATGTAGCAAACTAATGTACTTTTACACAGACATTTGAAGCACAAGTTTTACAACTTTGTCTATATATTTCTTTAAACAAGAATAATTAAAATAGTGATCCCCACATATACACTGATGCCTATGATCTTCAAGGAAAAGTTAAATTTATCTTCACTATGTGTTACTGAAATAAATTACATATGATAAGTACACAGAAAAATTACAGAAAAAGACTTCAAAAACAGATTTGTGTCCTTCAAAGAACAAGTTTCAGTTACTACGGACATTCCCTGATGTGGAATCCAGACAGTATTGACTAAATCAGATTAGAAATAATTGCTTGGGTGAGCAAGCAAGCACTCTACTTTTCCAAGATACATGTAACAGTGTTATGAGGTATACTTATGTGACTTCCTCATATTACAAAACTCACTAAGAAAAGGTAGCGTTCTTGTGCTGACGTGTTCCGAGCAGCTAGTTTGAGGATCTGTCCATCTTTTATTAATTCATTTGAAGGATTTACAATGTCTTCTTCTTCTCCCAACATTTCATAAATCTCTAAAAGTTTCTTTAGGTTTTCCTAGGAAATTAAAACAAAACACAGCAAAATCAAATATAAGGAGGTTTCACCTTAATGCCTTTAATCAATGACTGTAGCTAAAATATACACAATTCAGAAAGGATTGGAACTAAGCATAAACTTATGTATAAAGATCAGTTAAGAGCAAATTAAAACCTGGGAGAAGAGGGAAGAGGATAATCACAGACAGTCCTAAACATTTTATAAACAATATTTTTTGTTCACTTGTATCAATTCATTTTGGTCCAAAACTGTAGATAATATTAGACTACATTATTAACAATTATCTAACTAAAAGATTCCCATTTCCTCTGAAAACTACTTACCATTTTTCTTATTGCACTATTAGAATGGCTTGCTGCTGTAGATATAATTTCAAGTGATTCTAAACAGGAAAAAAGAAAAGTTAATATATTTTGTCCTTACTATATTATTAGATAGCTGAGTAATATATAGTATAATAAGGAATCTGAGACCAAAGATACACAATAAAAGCAGGGGCAATTTCCATTTACAAACTGGATACTTCCAAAGTTCATTTGTAAGCAGATGATTTGGAATTTGAAAGGTATTTACTCATAAAAAGTCCTATATAGTGACTACGCTCACAGGTACATTTAATTCATTAGGAATCTTCAAAATAGCAAACATCGTGACCATAGCTTGTTACAAGGTACTTTGTCAGGGGTGTTCATATATATTATGTCAATTCATTTTTATGCAACCCTGAATGGAAAATACATTAGTTTCATTTGGCACATGACTGCTGTTGAAGAGAGGTCGAAGGTGTAAGCTGAGGCTTCCTGCTGGGTTAACCTGAGGGAATGTTCTCAATCCCCCATCATGTCCTGCTCTCCTCCTTTCTTTTCTATCTTATGAATACTGGTTGGGTTAATTCTGATAGCACAACCTCATCATTCTGAACCAACTTTTCTGTCTTTGTTCTACTGCTGAACAAAATGCACTTTTGCTGCTTTCCCCTCTACTTTTAGGTTTCTAAAAGTATTTTTGTGTTTCCTTAAAATGTTAGTATAAGTGGTAATGGGAAATCAAAGAGCAATAAAATACCCTATTATGTTGCTGACCTTCTCATTTTGGGTGGGGGGAGGAGGTGTGGGGACCACCAGCCCCTACCCCACTCACTGCACAGTCTTCTTTTTTTCTATTTTTATTTTTTGGCTGCCCCGGGTCTTTGTTTTTGTGTGCAAGTTTTCTCTAGTTGCAGCAGTCAGGGGCTACTCTTTGTTGCATTGTATGGGTTTCTCACTTCTGTGGCTTCTCTTGTTGTGGAACATGAGCTCTGTGGTGCATGGGCTTTAAGGAGTTGTGGCCTACAGCCTCCACAGTTGTGGTGCATGGGCTTAGCTGCTCTGCAGCATGTGGAATCCTCCCAGACAAGAGATCAAAACTGTATCCTCTGCTTTGGCAGGTGAATTCTTAACTACTGGACCATCAGATAATTCCGACTTTCTCACTTTTGACATAGGTACCTTAGCAGAAGTCAAAGTCTTTGAATATAGAAGAAAAGGAAATTTTATTTATATTTTAGAGAACTATCCTGATTTGGGCAACTCAGTACATTCCATATAGGATCCAAGGTAGAGGGAGACAAGTTAAGATAGGCTGGGGCTACGGCCCAAGAGACTAGTTTGAGAAGCAGCAATAGTAATCCAACTTCCAATCCTACCACTAATTCTGCTGGTTTTAGTAGCAGTTGATTACCAACCCAAGTTAAACTTTCATTCTACACAGTTAATTGACTTTTTCAAAAGTACACAAGAAAACAAATATCTTATTGAAATTCTTAGGTCCTAAAAAGTCTTTCATTATGACCTAATGAAAAAAAAAAAGATAATGCGTAGAACAGGAATAAAGTTTTCTCAGGGAAAATGCTAACTGACACTAAACATCATTATTTTCTCTTCTGTCTTAGTAAAAGGTAGAGAGAAATCACTTTGCTTAGGCTATTTTTAAATAGTAAATGTCATCTCAGTTTTCTTGGTATATATCTACCCCCGTAATTAACCAGCAGCACTAGTAATTCTGAATGGTTGTACTCTTCCTGTGAGAAGGTAATTGTGTATTGCTATTCCAGATGTCTCTAAGACTACAGGTTTATATTTCAGAGTTAATCACTAATGTGAAACCAGCATGAGAAATGTGATTTGCATTGCTCTAAGCCTATGATTTGGGCTCAAAAGTGCTTGCCTAATTGAGGTGTTGGTAACATTTCCAGTGAGGTTATTTTCTGGCACCAATATTTTACTAAAGTGGCTTCTACTTCACTTTGAAATCACAAGGCTACTTGGCCACTAAATTATCCCATAATGGAAGGGGGGATTTACTTTTAGCATCATTCCAGTCCGGAGAATCAGGGGGCAATTTCCTTAGGTAGTCCTTAAGGAGCATCTCATACCGGGGAATGCGCTGAACAGGTTCTAGCATGTGATGCTGCAAAGTCAAGCTCCCACAGATCTTCTGTTTCTGTAATGAGAAAGGTTTTTAAAGAAAGATTTAAAAATTAGGTTAGCCAGTCTAAAACCTCAAGGTAATACAGAACTTTCACTAAGGGCAGTGTTTCTCTACAAAGTGTGGCCTGTGCATCACCTGCATTAGATACATTCTTGGGATGCTATTAAAAATGGAAATCCTAAACCCCACTCCAAACTATGAAACCACAATTTTGAGGCCACAGCCTGGGCACATGTATTTAAGAAAATCCCCAATTTTTTCCATTAAAGTCTGAGGACCACCAATCTAGTCACAAAAAAAAAAAAAAAAATTCAAGCAGAATTTTAAGCAAGAAAATTTCAGATTGTTGGCATCTACTTTCATTGGTCATTACAAGGGTTTGTCAGGTCAAACTATCAAATCATAACTCCAGAGATTTTCAAAAGAAGCATCTATTTAAAGCAGTTCACTAAGTAACACTATATTAAATGACTATGGACTCAGCAGAAACTATCCCATAATAAGGCTACTATAAATGTCATTTCCTTTGAACTGAAAAGACTCTACATGTAGAAGGGTGACAAGATAATAAAATTTTAATTTTTAATTAGGTTATGGCATTCTTTTCCATTAGAAACCAAACTCTGAATAGATCTCCTTTGCTCTGGCAAAATTGAATCTATAGAACATGCTTTCAGTAAGCGATTAATGTGGAAGGGGAGAAAAAACATTACATGAAAAATAAGATGTGTTCCTCTTCATATTAAACAAAGTGGAAACCCCTTAATATATTTACTGATGACCATGACCAGGGCACTGCAGGGTAAAAAATGTGTCAATATTAAGATAAGACATGATATTTGCATTCAAAGCAAACAAGAAACTAAAAGGTAATGGTGTAATAATGTCAAGCTGGGTTTAGATTTACTTTATCTAATGCAGGTTTTCAGGTAGGGGAGTGATATCATTAGATATGACATCTATTAAGATTAATCTACTGCAATGTGGCTTTGGGAATATGTAGGGAAACTAGTTTGAAAGTTACTGTAGATCAGGAAAAAAGTAAAAACAGCCTGAGACTAGCATGGAAGCTGAGGGTGAATGGCTCTCCTTAATAACCTGTAAGATACAAATATTATAAGTTTAGTTATCCCATCTGACTTTCTCCAGCAAGCCTAGGGGACACACACACACATACGCATACACACATATATCTTCAGGAAAATATTACTGATCCCCAAATTTTTTTTTTTTTGTATAGCAAGAGTTTTATTAAAGTGAAAAAGAGACAGAGAAAGCTTCCAACATAGACATCAGAAGGGGGATGGAGAGTGCCTCACTGCTAGTTTTAGCAAGCTGTTTTATGTCCGTTAGAAAGTTACTCATCAGATAAGAGAGACACCTCAAGACTGAGGGAGTTTCAGCAGGCCCCTCTCCCACAATCTGTATTTTTGAGATAGGATGGCAAGAGGTGTATCATCCCTCAGCCATAAAGCAATTGATACGAATACTGTTTTGTTGAGCTATCATCAGCCCATGGTTTGATGATAGTTAAATTTGATGATCATCTTAGGAGGAATAATTTTGAAGAAAGGCCAATTCCAAAGCAAATACATAGTTTCATTAACATTGCTTAAGAAAAACATTTCCGTAAGAAAAATGCTCAAGGTTTAGCTCAAGGTTAGAGAAAAGTTAAGTTCAGGTGGAACTAGGTGTCATCACAGCGACACAGAATTTTAAGAGACACTTGCAGCCTATTTCCTCTGTTTGGAGACCTGTCCTTCCTGCATGTCACCCTCTCAATTTCTCTCCAGAATGAATTCTTCGATGAACTGCAAACGATGCAGTTTGTCTAAAGGCCTTTCCACACATCACACTTATATGGTTTCTCTCCAGTATGAATTCTCCGATGAACTGAAAGGCTTGCACTGAAACTAAAGGCCTTGCCACATACATCACATTTATATGGTTTCTCTCCAGAATGAATTTTCTGATGAGATATAAGGCTTCCATTTACACTAAAGGCCTTGCCACATACATCACATTTATATGGTTTCTCTCCAGAATGCCATTTCCTTCTCCGGGAGATCTTACTAACCCAGGAATCAAACCGAGGTCTCCCATATTGCAGGCAGACTCTTCTGTCTGAGCCACCAGGGAAGCTCTGACCTGAGGCTTCTGGCCTGAGTCTGCACCTATTCCTCTATCAGTTGAGTCAATGTGAAGATTCGGCCTGAGGCTGCACCTATTCTTCCATCAGCTCAGTCAATGCGAAGATTTTCCCACGGTGGGAAAGGCTGTGAGGACAGGCAGTTTCTCTGAAGAGGGCTCATTTGATTTACAGTGATGAACAAAGCACACACTCAGCAATACTGTCAGTGAACAGTATGAAAAGGCAAAAAGATAGGACACTGAAAGATGAAATCCCCAGGTCGGTAGGTGCCCAATATGCTACTGGAGATCAGTAGGAGACATAACTCAAGAAAGAATGAAGGGACGGAGACAAAGCAAAAAGAACACCCAGCTGTGGATGGGACTGGTGAAAGAAGCAAAGGCCAATGCTGTAAAGAGCAATATTGCATAGGAACCTGGAATGTTAGGTCCATGAATCAAGGTAAATTGGAAGTGGTCAAACAGGAGATGGCAAGAGTGAATGTTGACATTTTAGGAATCAGCAAGATGGCAAGAGTGAACATCGACATTTTAGGCATCAGCAAACTAAAATGGACTGGAATGGGTGAATTTAACACAGATGATGGTTATATATCTACTACTGGGGGGAAGAATCCCTTAGAAGAAATGGAGTAGCTTTCATAATCAACAAGAGAGTCTGAAATGGAGTACTTGGATGCAATCTCAAAAATGACAGAACGACTTCTGTTCGTTTCCAAGGCAAACAATTCAATATCACAGTAATCCAAATCTATGTCCCAACCACTAATGCCGAAGAGGCTGAAGTTGAACAGTTCTATGAAGACCTACAAGACCTTCTAGAACTGACACCAAAAAGATGTCCTTTCCATTACAGAGGACTGGAATGCAAAAGTAGGGAATCATGAGATACCTGGAGTAACAGGCAAATTTGGCCTTGGAGTACAGAATGAAGCAGGGCAAAGGCTCATAGAATTCTGCCAAGAGAACGCACTGGTCATAGCAAACACCCTCTTCCAACAACACAAGAGAATATTCTACACATGGACATCACCAGATGGCCAAGACCAAAATCAGATTGATTATATTCTTTGCAGCCAAAGATGGAGAAGCTCTATACAGTCAGCAAAAACAAGACCAGGAGCTGACTGTGCCTCAGATCATGAACTCCGTATTGCCAAATTCAGACTTAAATTGAAGAAAGTAGGGAAAACCACTAGAACATTCAGGTATAACCTAAATCAAATCACTTATTATTATACAGTGGAAGTGAAAAATAGATTCAAGGGATTAGATCTCATAGACAGTGCCTGAAGAACTATGGACGGAGCTGTGTGACATTGTACAGGAGACAGGAATCAAGACTATCCCCATGAAAAAGAAATACAAAAAAGCAAAATGGTTGCCTGAGGAGGCCTTACAAATGGCTGTGAAAAGAAGAGAAGGGAAAAGCAAAGGAGAAAAGGAAAGATATACCCATTTGAATGCAGAGTTCCAAAGACTAGCAGGGAGAGATAAGAAAGGCTTCTGCAGTGATTAGTGCAAAGGAATAGAGGAAAACAATAGAATGGGAAAACTAGAGATCTCTTCAAAAAAATTAGAGATACCAAGGGAACATTTCATACAAAGATGGGCACAATAAAGGACAGAAATGGTATGGACCTAAGACAAGCAGAAAATATTAAGAAGAGGTGGTAAGAATACACAGAAGAACTGTACAAATATGATACTCATGACACAGATAATCATGATGGTATGTTCACTCACCTAGAGCCAGGCAACCTGGAATGCGAAGTCAAGTGGGCCTTAGGAAGCATGACTACCAACAAAGCTAGTGGAGGTGATGGAATTCCAGTTGAGCTATTTCAAATCCTGAAAGATGATGCTGTGAAAGTGCTGTACTCAATATGCCAGCAAATTTGGAAAACTCAGCAGTGGCCACAGGACTGGAAAAGGTCAGTTTTCATTCCAATCCCAAAGAAAGGAAATGCCAAAGAATGCTCAAACTACCACACAATTGCACTCATCTCACACACTAGTAAAGTAATGTTCAAAACTCTCCAAGCCAGGCTTCAGCAATACGTGAACCGTGAACTTCCAGATGTTCAAGCTGGATTTAGAAAAGGCAGAGGAACTAGAGATCAAATTGCCAACATCCGCTGGATCATCAAAAACACAAGAGAGTTCAAAAAAAACATCTATTTCTGTTTTATTGACTTTGCCAAAGCCTTTGACTGTGTGGATCATAATAAACTGTGGAAAATTCTTAGAAAGATGGGAATATGAGACCACCTGACCTGCCTCTTGATAAACCTGTATGCAGGTCAAGAAGCAACAGTTAGAACTGGACATGGAACAACAGACTGGTTCCAAGTTTGGCAAGGAATACGTCAAGGCTGTGTATTGTCACCTGGCTTATTTATCTTACATGTATTCGCATGCAGAATACATTATGAGAAACGTTGGGCTGGATGAAGCACAAGCTAGAATCAAGATAGACAGGAGAAATATCAGTCACCTCAGGTATGCAGATGACACCACCCTTATGGCCAAAAGTGAAGAAGAACTAAAGAGCCTCTTGATGAAAGTGAAACAGGACAGTGAAAAAGCTGGCTTAAAACTCAACATTCATAAAAGTAAGATTATGGGCATCTGGTCCCATACCTTCAGGGGCAAATAGATGGTTAAACAGTGACAGACTCTATTTTTTGGTGCTCCAAAATCACTGCAGATGATGACTACAGCCATGGAATTAAAAGCTGCTTACTCCTTGGGAGAAAAGTTATTACCAACCTAGACAGCATATTAAAAAGCAGAGATATTACTTTGCCAACAAAGTCCATCTAGTCAAAGCTATGGTTTTTGCAGTAGTCATGTATGGATGTAAGAGTTGGACTATAAAGAAAGCTGAGCGCCAAAGAATTGATGCTTTTGAACTGTGGTGTTGGAGAAGAGTCTTGAGAGTCCCATGGACAGCAGGGATATCCAACCAGTCCATCCGAAAGGAAATCAGTCCTGAATATTCATTGGAAGGACTGATGCTGCAGCTGAAACTCCAATACTTTGGCCACCTGATGGGAAGAAATGACTCTTTGGAAAAGACTGTGATGCTGGGAAAGATTGAAGGCAGGAGGAGAAGGGGATGACAGAGGATGAGATGGTTGGATGCATCACCGACTCAATGGACATGAGTTTGAGTAAGCTCCGGGAGTTGATGATGGACAGGGAAGCCTGGCATGCTGTAGTCCTCACAGTTGCAAAGAGGCAGACATGACTGAGCAACTGATCTGAACTGAACTGATTCTGATATTTCATTGTTAGTGTAAAGAAGTGAAACAGATTTTTGCATGCTAATCTTGTAACCTGCTATGTTGCTGAATTTGTTTATCAGTCCTAGTAATTTCTGTGTGGGGTCTTTAGAGTTTTCTATATATAGTATCATGTCATATGCTTACAATGACAATTTTACCTCTTCTCTTCCAATTTGGGTAACTTTTCTTTTTCTTCTCTGATTGCTGTGGCTAAGACTTCCAATATTATGTTGAAGAGAAGTGCTTAGAGTGGACATCACTGTCTTGTTCCAGATTTTAACAGGAAGGTTTTCAAGCTTTTCCGTGGTTTCAAGCTTATGCTGGTTGGGGTTTGTCATAAATAACTTTTATGTTGAGATATGTTCCCTCAAAGGGCTTCCCTGGTAGTTCAGTTGGTAAAAAATCTGTCTACAATGCAAGAGACCTTGGTTTGATTCCCGGGCTGGGAAGATTTGCTGGAGAAGAGATAGGCTACGCACTCCAGTATTCCTGGGCTTCCCTTGTGGCTCAGCTGGTAAAGAATTCACTTGCAATGAGGGAGACCTGGGTTTGATCCCTGGGTTAGGAAGATCCCTTGGAGAAGGGAAAGGCTACCCACTCCAGTATACTGGCCTGGAGAATCCCATGGACTATATAGTTCATGGGGTCGCAAAGAGTTGGACATGCCTGAGCGACTTTCACTTTCACTTCATGTTCCCTCAATACCCATTTTGGTAAGAGTTTGTATCATGAATGGTTGTTGCATTTTATCAAATGCTTTTTCTGCATCCATTGAGATTATCATGTGGTTTCTGTCTTTCCTTTTCTTGATATTGTATATCACATTGATTTGTATATATATACTTTTAATATTCTAACTTCTTTAAGACATAAAATTATACAAAACAGTAATCATTCACTGTATTAATGGGTTTAAAAGACAGGTAAAAAATACCCGTGTAACACAAAAGAAGGCAGTCAAGAATACCCACCCAAATAATCTTAGGTGATCTAAGAAATCCTTTTCAATATTTAATCTTAAGCAAAGAAATTATCTACAGTCTTAACCAGAGAATCAAATAGAAAGTATTATGGTATTATTAAATGTATTATCCAGGTTTGATGAAATTTTAAGCCACATATATAAAATGACCAATTCCCCCACCCCCAAGAAACAAAACAGAATATAGTTGATCCTTGCATATGGGTGTGTACTGTGCAGGTCCACTTATACACATACTGTTGTTTTTTTCCCCAGTAAATATGTACTACAGTACTACATAATCCATGGTTGGTTGAATCCATGGATGCATAACCATGGATATGGAGGGCTGGCCATAAAACTCTACTGGGATTTTCAAACAGTGGGGGATTAGCGATCCTAACCCTTGTGTTGTCCAAGGGTCAACTGTAATTATGTTTCCAAAATGTCATGGTTTATAGCATTCTTTATATTCATTCCAACATCTCAACCTCTGAAAGCAAGCAAGAGACACACAGAGCTGGATGGAAACTTACTTTGTAAATTTATGTAGACCCTGATAAAGCCAGATCTCCTTGCCTCAAAAATAAATGGAGAATTTACTCTTCAGTATATAGCATGTGCTCAATAAATATTTTAACTTTGCAGAGATGATTTTTGCATAATTTAGAGTAGAATGGAATTTGGCAAGGAGTCTCAATCTAAAATTTAGATCTAGAAAACCTTATGATTTGTACAGAAAAATTAATAAATAGCCTTGAACAAAAGAATTCTATTTACCTGAATTTCTTCAACTACTGATTTGAACTGGGGAATACGCTCTGTCATGTTTTTAACCAATTCCATCGCATTATCAAATCCCTTCACATATTCTCCATACATCTTAAGGAATGGTGCCAATTTCTGAAGGATGTCACCAATTCTAGGGGTAGTTTCCCTGTATAAAACATAGAAGCAAGTTATTAAGATTTCTTATAGAATGAGTGAATTAAGAGGACTCTAAATGAAGTATTCACTTTTTATACACACATCCTGTGCTTTTATCAGATCCACTTTGCTATGAAACTGACAGAATGAAAAAAACACTTTTTAAAAGAGAGTTAGGAATGACACAGTAAAGAGAGATGCTATGGAATCCATGACGTTCCAGATAATCCCTAATATCTTGTTTCCACTAATCAAAGTATAGCTTGGAAAGAAGAGATAAAATGTTTTCAACTAAAGCCAAAAAATGTACTACAAGGTCTTTCAGTAATCTTTAACATAAAAATTTTGCATAAATGTTGCCTTAGATATATTATTTGTTATCTATTCGTCTTACCATTCTTGCATTCTTTTCTCCAGCTCTGGCAATAGGAATTTACTATGGAAAGCATTTATTGATGAAATATTAGAAAAGATTTTATTCACCAGCTCTGCTGAAAATGAACCTCGATTTGCTTCTTCCAATAGTTTGCAATAAAATACCTGAATAAGAAAATAAAGCAAATATTACTTCAAATTTATTGGTTAACCATCTAGCATTGTGCTAAGGCACACAGTGGGCTCTTAATAACTTTTTGTTGAATAAATGTAAAAGTTCATGATTCAAGAAATCAATCACTTTTGAAATGTAGGAATGAGCATATGTTTTGATAGAGAAAATCCAGGAATTAGAATTAGGAAACTAATTCTAACCTAGGCTGTGCCTCTATCTACAGGATATTAATCTTTTCTGTTCCAGAGAAATTTCCCATTGAGGCTAATGGTGAAACAGGAGGGAAGGGGGCCGGGAACAACTTCTGAAAGAATGACATAGCACAAGAACACAACATAAACCAATTAGAATCAAATGGGTCCAAGATGACAGACAAGCCAACTTCGATTAGACTTTGATCCTCAATCAGCAAGCTAAATGACATACTTAGAGGCGCATGACAGTTCCAAGGCACTATCAAAAGACCAAAAAGTTGGTAGTGGCTCAATTCCTGGAAATTTCCACCCCTTCTCCAAAATAGTTGGAATAATCCTTCCACTCATTAGCCTATGAAATTACCCAGCCCATAAAAACTGATTTTGCCGTAGTTTGGGGCCATTGCACTTGCCTTCTGTGATGGCCCACACTCTGTCTGTGGAGTGTGTTTCTCTCTGAATAAACCTACTTTTTATGTATCACTTTGTCTCTTACTGAATTCTTTCTGTGATGAGACATCAAGGACCTCAGCTTCATTACTGTGGGTTTTGGCTGAATGCCAAGTCTCAGCCGTGTAGGTTAGAGCCCTAAGCAGGATTTTGGCCAGGCTCGAGTCCTGGAACACGGGTTGAAGTTTGAATCTGAGAAAAATGGTTTCAATAGGATTTACCCTTCCTATCCACAGGCAGAGTTAAGAGATATGGAAAAGATATATATGCACAATAATTGTACTTTCCACTCCTCTTTATATTTTGAATGACTTTTATGTATTATATGTTGCCCATTATTATAATTTATTGGCATAAATCTCATCTTCCCTATTTAAACTGTACACTCCTTGGGGCCAAAGAACACTGTGAATTAGTTCTCATAGCACGACAGGCTCTTAATAAAAAGGCAGTCAACGTATGAACAAAAGAGTATTTTGTTTCTCAGATGTTTTTCTGCTTTACTAAGCAATAATGTATGGTAACTTAAAATTCAGAAATTAGGATAAAAAAATCTTCTCTTGTACATAAAAACAGGTATTTTAAAGACAGTAAAAATAGTTTTGCAGTCTTAGCTCTACTCCAGTAGGGCTACTATACCTCTTAATTGCCATTCTGTTAAATGTAGGTAGAAGGAAGTCTGTTCTTTCATAATGTCCAGATGGTTGTTTATTTTCTAAATTCACCTCTATTGCATTTTCTTGGGAGGCAAAAAGAATACAAAATTATGTCCTTAGAGACTCCAGTAGGATATTTTAGTAATTAAGACTCTAAATTCTGAAAGGTCAGCCAACATCACTAATAAGATAATATGGCTGGAAAAAAGAAAGAAAAAAAAGTGCAACCTGATAAGAGGAAAAAGCACATTTCCACTACAAAAATATCTAAAAGTTTCAGGTCTGTAATCTCCATGAGAAGGGACATTATTTCAAAGGTACAAATCAACATAAATTGATTGACTTATGGTGAAATTCCTTGGAAAGTGAGTATGTGAGTCACAAACTCATTACTTTGGAGAACACAAGTCTTAATGAGGCCCGTTCAGGCTCACCCTAATAGGCAACGTAGCTTATTACTCCAGGGACTCCTGATGAGGAGGCATGCCCAGGATGACCTGCTTCCACAAAGTTCCATTTTCCAATTGCCATAGTGGGACAAGCCTTCTTGCAAGTAACACTCAAACATAATATTGACTTTCTCTTCTAATAAAAGGAGTCTATATCAGCAATCTACCAATTATCTTGATCTTTTATCAATATAACAGGATTAAGAGGCCATTGTGTCAAAGTTATTCTTAATGATGCATTTTAAAACTTTCTTCACAAATGTATACTTGAGATGACCCACAAGCCTCTACCATGATAAAAGTACAAAATGTTATTCACGTATTCAACAACTATTAACACCAGGCACTGTTTTTAACTTTTTGTGCAAGGCTGAACAAGTGAAATCTCAAATTTCCATCTGGCCCTATGACTGTAGCAATTCCAATCACTCTCAGTGGCTGAACAGCAAGTGAGACAAGAATCAGTGATGTATTCATGCCAGCATCAGAATCTCCTATTTAGTAACACGGCCTTAAGGATCACAATAAAGGGTCAAGAAACAGAGTAGTGTTTAGGGTTGAAAGACACAGATAAAGACATTTTGTGACCCATAAGAGAGTCTTTCAATCTGTTTTCTATGAATTATGAAACCTTTATACCTAATTAATTCACTAACAAAGTTGAAAATGTTAGCGATTTCCTTGAGGAAGTAGCCAGAAAGAGGCAAGTCCTTCTTGCAGTTTCTAAAACACTTAATTACTAAATTAAAGAAAGTGATGTATAATGACAAAAATAAAATAATTTTGAAAGAGAAAATATTACCTGATCTAAGAGATCAAGTCGGCTGACATAAGCTCTTTCTGTAAGCAAAAGTTCATTGGCTATTTTGTGAAGTTTTTGCTCATCAGTCTCCTAAAAATAGAACAGATATTCACATATTAGGAAAGAAAGCTTGGATGGTCTTTCTAAAGTAATAAACATTATCAAATGGTTTCATCAAAAGTTTTCTTAAGCTTCTCACATTCGCATGAGGTGGCCAAAGTATTGGAGTTTCAGCTTCAACATCAGTCCTTCCAATGAACACCCAGGATTGATCTCTTTTAGGATGGATTGATTGGATCTCCTTGCAATCCAAGGGATTCTCAAGAGTCTTCACCAACACCACAGTGCAAAAGCATCAATTCTGCAGTGCTCAGCTTTCTTCACCGTCCAACTCTCACATCCATACATCTACTTAACTCTTAAATATCTTTGTACAGCCTTACTAGTGCCATGAGGATAGGAACATTTTCCCCTTGCTAACTGATCCATATCTTGTATCTACTACAGTGCTTCAATAAAACACTGGCATTCAATAAAATATCACTGAATGAATGATGAGCAGCAGTCTCACATGCCTAAATATTGCTGGATATTTATTATTGCTTTGACATGTTGTGAATCTAAGACCAAAATTACCTTTTCTGTAAAAATCTCCATCCTACCACCATCCTTGGACCTTACCAACCCAGCAGTGATTGTATCCCTTTCTAGTAAGCTGACTTTAATTACTTTAAGCTTAGTTCCCTATCACAAAATCCAGTCAGCCACCAGCTCCTATTCATAATATTCTGTCTTTAGCATCATCTTTTAAGTTCTCATCACTAGTACCTTGTTTGCTCATACCTTATCTCATTGGAAGGACTGATGTTGAAGCTGAAACTCCAATACTTTGGCCACCTCATGTGAAGAGTTGACTCATTGGAAAAGACCCTAATGCTGGGTAGGATTGGGGGCAGGAGGAGAGGGGGACGACAGAGGATGAGATGGTTGGATGGCATCACTGACTCGATGGACATGGGTTTGGGTAGACTCAGGGAGTTGGTGATGGACAGAGAGGCCTGGCATGCTGTAATTCACGGGGTCGCAAAGAGTCAGACACGACTGAGCAACTAAACTGAACTGAACTGAACTATCTCAAGCTCAGGCCAATCAACAGTTGTCCAATTATCTGATTCTATTATTTTGGTGGCTCTAATCCACCTTGAATACTATTGTATAAGGAATCTTTCTAAAACTCTGCTCTGCTCACCTAATCCTAATTCCCATAGGAAAGGGAAAAAAAGTCTCCAATAGTCCTCTTCTCACTAACAGGATAAAATCTAGGCTCTGTGTCCCATTCAGAGTTGTTTCTACTCAGTTACTTTTCTGAAATATTCTTGTCATTCTAGGAGAGTATGAATATAATGAGTTCAGTAAAAACGTTAGTGCCAAAGCAGACAAAAGTATACTTTAAGCCAGTGTCTAATTTGTGTAAAGGCTACATTTTGAACTCTGTATAAAATGCTATGAAGTTGTGGAAATATTTCATGGTATTAAACATATACGACATCTACTTTATGCTTTATATGCAATGTATATTCTAATGTGGAAAGTTACCATGTTGCTTCTCACATTACCACTGAATTGAGATATTTTTATGTGAGTCTTTAGGATGAAGTAACATAATGCTATTTAAATAATTTGTGGTCTCAGAAACACTGAAATAAGAAGTACATAGCAATCAAATTCCACAATTAGTCAAGATTTTGGTTTAACTTAATAAATTCAGAGTAAAGTACTAGCATTGTTGCTTGCCTGCCTGACATCCCTCCCTTTCCCTTATCTCTTAATGGTATCCAGATTTGGTTGGTGTGTCTATCCCAGTACTATGTAATCTTTCCTTTGCGGAAACTGACCTTATCCACAGATGAAAAGGGAGCCCTGAATGTGTCACTATCAACGGTATATAGAAATTTGTTTAGGAGCCAATGTGACACGAGACAATATGCAATGGCAGCTTTGGAAAAGGAGGCTCCCTACCCTTAAGGAAGAAACAAAAAGAGATCTGTTTGCTGCTTCATGTAGATGAGGGCATGTGCAGGCTTAAGTGCTAAAGAGCAGCCATCTCATAACCACAGAAATGAAGCCAATAAACTTCCTTATTATTTAAGGAGGTGGAGAAAAACATCTACTTCTGCTTTATTGACTAAGCCAAAACCTTTGACTGTGTGGATCACAACAAACTGTGGAAAATTCTTAAAAAGGTGGGAATATCAGACCACCTGACCTGCCTCCTGAGACATCTGTATGCAGGTCAAGAAAAGCAACAATTAGAACTGGACATGGAACAATGGACTGGTTTCAAACTGGGAAAGGAGTATGTCAAGCCTGTATATTGTCACCCTGCTTATTTAAATTACATGCAGAGTATATCATGAGAAACGCCAGCTGGATGAAGCATAAGCTGGAACCACGATTGCCAGGAGAAATATCAATAACTTCAGATACGCAGATGGCACCACCCTTATGGCAGAAAGCGAAGAAGAACTAAAAAGCCTCTTGATGAAGGTGAAAGAGGAGAGTGAAAAAGCTGGCTTAGAATGCAACATTCATCGCTTCTTGGCCTTTCGGCTAAGATCAAGTGTAGAACTCAACACTAAAAAAACTAAGATCATGGCATCCAGTCCCATCAATTCATGGCAAATAGATGGGGAAACAATGTAAACGGTGATAGACTTTATTTTCTTGGACTCCAAAATCACTGAAGATGGTGACTGCAACCATTAAATTAAAAGATACTTGCTCCTTGGAAGAAAAGCTATGACAACATATTAAAAAGCAGACATTACTTTGCCAACAAAGGTCCATCTATTCAAAGCTATGGTTTTTCCAGTAGTCATGTACAGATGTGACAGCTGCACTATAAAGAAAGCTGAAGAATTGATGCTTTTGAACTGTGATGTTGGAGAAGACTCTTGCGAGTCCCTTGGACTGCAAGCAGATCCAACCAGTCCATCCTAAAGGAAATCAGTCCTGACTATTCATTGGAAGGACTGATGCTGAAGCTGAAGCTCCAATACTTTGGCCACCTGATGGGAAGAACTGATTCACTAGAAAAGACCCTGATGCTGGGAAAGATTGAAGGCAGGAGAAGGGGACAACAGAGGAGGAGATGGTTAGATCGCATCACTGACTCAATGGACATGAGTTTGAGCAAGCTCTGGGAGTTGGTGATGGACAGGGAAGCCTGGCGTGCTGCAGTCCATGAGGTCACAAAGAGTTGGACACAACTGAATGACTGAACTGACTGACTGATGAGTACTATTGCTGTTACTGGTAGCATCCTGATCAATATAAAAAAATTTAAAAATACTAAAAAACATAGGCAGTATATTCCATGAAACTGATAAAATTTTCAAGGAACTTTTAGATGATCAGTATTTATAGAGAAGAAAATAAAATACCTAATGAACTAAAAATGTGACTTACAAAGCTATAAGTAAGTATAATAAGTAAATATATAAGAAATCTACTGACATTTCAGACTAAGTTATATTTTGTTTCACATACAGGAAATACTGACCTGCACGAACACTACAGCTATTTATTTCAGGTTTTAAGCCAGGTTTACTGGGATAAAATTACAAATAGTAAAATTCACCCTTTTGGTGGCAGTTCTAGGAGTTTTGACAAATGCTTACAATCATGTTACTACCACCACAATCAAGATAGGTAACAAATTTCTATCGAAACTCTTCTTAGGTATCTGTGGTCAATCACATTCCTCTTCTACCACTAACTCCTAGCAATGCTGATCTGGTTTGTTCCAGAAAGACATGTAAATGGAATCACATAGTATGTATGTGTCTTTTGCGTCTTGCTTCTTTCGCTTATCAAAAAGCATTTGAGATACATCCAAGTTGTTATTAGTATTAGCAGTTCATTCTTTTCCAGTGCTTCATTTTATTCTTACAGTGGTGATATCTTTTCGACCCACCATGTTCTTTTCTATCTTCTAATGCTAAGATTTCTAACAGAAATCTTTAAAGAAAACAGCCCAACAGAATTTGTGCCATAATAAAATACCACATCTTATGAGTCAGAGAATTCACTAAACAACAGATTATACTGTCTACTACTGCTATGCGATGAGGTCACCCCTGAGGAAGTGGAAGAGGAAGTGGAATAGGAAGTTTATAAGAAAAAGTCTTTTGCTGACTGCAAATTGTACTTCAGCTGATTGTGGCAAATTATGGGTATCTTGGTCATATTTTGCAAAATCCAAGGGAATGCCAGCAGTTATTTGTAAAAACTATACTCCTTCCACAGAGATGGTCTTCTAACATTAGGTCCCTGACCTTGCCAAAGCCAACACAAAGATAAGCAAAAGTAAACTTACTGACAAATGGTTTAATCACTCATATATAAGGTTTGTGAAAAGTTACAAGGGATTTTATGGTGAAAGTGAGGACATCACAGAGTTATGGAGACTTTTTTTTAGGTTAATCACAACAACAATTTTGATAATATCACCATAATAAGAATAGCTAACAATTATTCACGTATTGATTGTTATGTGTGGGTTTCCCTGGTAGATGGTAAAGAATCTGCCCGCAATGTGGGAGACTCAGGTTTGATCCCTGGGTTGGGAAGATCCCCTGGAATAGGAAATGGGACAGACTGTTACAAGCATTTTACACAGACTGACTGGTCCTTACAACAAGTCTATAAAAATGGGTGCCAATATTATTCCTATTTTATATGTAGTATACATATACAACAAAATTCCAGAGCTTAAAAAAAAGAAAACAAGACTCAGAGAGGCCAGGAAACACACCCAAGGTTACACAGGACTAAATCAGATTTTATTTAGAGTATGTGATTCTGAATAACTATTAGTAAATAGTTGGCTTTCACTCTAATCTTCTTTGCAAGAATAACTGAGACTATTACTTGCCTACAAGTGAACAGACCAATAAAATACCACCTATCCATTTAAAAATGGAATGAGCATTTTAATTTATATACTAGTTATCTTTCCAGCATAAATTTTACTTAAAGCAGACTTCTCAGCATTTTAGTAATAATTACCAGGTATAAAAAATTCAGTCACATTTGATGTAATAATATGATGGCTTCCAAATGTTAAAAAATTGATTTAGTTTCTGAAACTTGCTTACATTTTAGAAACATATATATTTCAGTACATTTAGGGAGAAGTATATGATCTCTCTGTATCCACAGGACTCTATTACTCTATCAGACTTACACTTAAATAATGAACCAAGGAGTTTTAGAACTGTTGGTACATTGGGGCTGTAGTCTGATATTTTTTGAAATAGCCCTTTACCAAGAAGTCATTTATTTTTGTAATTCTTGGGAAAACAATAATGGTTACACAATACTGATTGGATGAGTAATCTCATTTGGTTCTTTTGGAACTGAATACACAGGCCTGACTTTACAAAATAAGTATATGCTTTTGAATTGTATCTTACTTTTGATATACCTCTATAAAGGGATTATTTTTTTCTTCTTTTTTTACTTGTAATATACACTGTATTAAAAGCTGATTTTCAGAGTATTTCCTCGAACAAAAATACACCAGAGTATAACTAAACTATCAGAACTGAAAAAGTAAGATACACTCCCCTTACAATAAAAGACTATGCAATTTATTTTGCCCTACTTCTCTCTGGTTAATATATTCCTAGGCTATTATTGTGCGTCTTTAAGCCTCCAATAATCTCATAGAGACCTGATCTTCTTCACTAGGGTTAGGGGCAGCCTAGTTACTAGTCACTGCACCCGCTGGCACACTGCAGTGTCAACTCTATCTCCTGTGCAGGTGTCACCAGCTCCTGCAGATCTTTTCAGACCTGTTGGTATGACTCTTCCATATGGCAGAAACTGGGACAAAGAGCAGCTCACAGAGTTCATTCACTGGATTGGCTGAAAATGCTTGTGTGGAGCCAGCAATTCACTCTTCTGAAAATTAGTGCCATACTCCCTGCCACATGGTTCAAAACTACCAAGAAAGGGAGTAGATATTTTGAAAAGAATTTTGGAAATGCCAATGAACAACTGTTTCCTGAAAGATTCCTTAAGGGTAGAATCTTAACTTATTTAAAAATGAATCAGATATTGACATTATGCTTTATAATTCTTCCATAAATGTTCTCATGTCACTTTATTTTAAGCATCTTTTTTTCTAAAAACACTGAATTAAAACTACTAAAAGTTCTTACAGCCTTCTTCATATATACATCTAAAACATACTCCATATGTTATATATAAAACTATATATATATATACAAAAATTATCAGGTTTTATAGAATGGATGTTTCTTGCTCATGGGGAATTTCTATCCAAATCTGTCGTCAGTTAATTATACTCTTCAGTTTAGCAATAAGGAGTTCATGATCTGAGCCATAGCCAGCTCCCGGTCTTGTTTTTGCTGACTGTATAGAGCTTCTCCATCTTTGGCTGCAAAGAATATAATCAATCTGATTTCAGTATTGACCATCTGGTGATGTCCATGTGTAGAGTCTTCTCTTGTGTTGTTGGAGGGTGTTTGCTCTGACTAGTGAATTCTCTTGGCAAAACTCTGTTTAGCCTTTGCCCTGCTTCACTCTACACTGCAAGGCCAAATTTGCCTGTTACTCCAGGTATCTCTTGATTCCCTACTTTTGCATTCCAGCCCCTATAATGAAAAGGACATCTTATTTTTGGTGTTAGTTCTAGAAGGTCTTGTAGGTCTACACAGAACAGTTCAAATTCAGCTTCTTTGGCATTAGTGGTCAGGGCACAGACTTGGATTACTGTGATATTGAATGGTTTTCCTTGGAAACAAACAGAGATCATTCTGTCATTTTTGAGATTACATCCAACTACTGCATTTCAGACTCTTTCGTTGACTATGAGAGCTACTCCATTTCTTCTAAGGGATTCTTGCCCGCAGTAGTACATATAATGGTCATGTGAGTTAAATTCACCCATTCCAGTCCATTTTAGTTCGCTGATTCCTAAAATGTCGATGTTCACTCTTGCCATCTCCTGTTTGACTACTTCCAATTTGCCTTCATTTATGGACCTAAATTTCCAGCTTCCTATGCAATATTGCTCTTTACATCATCGGACTTTACTTCCATCACCAGTCACATCCACATTGGGTGTTGTTTTTGCTCTGGCTCCGTCTCTTCATTCTTTCTGGAGTTATTTCTCCCACTGATCTCCAGTAGCATATTGGGTACCTACTGACCTGGGGAGTTCATCTTTCAGTGTCCTATCTTTTTGCCTTTTCATACTGTTCATAGTTTGAACTTAAACCCACGAACAGTATGAAAGACTTAAGCTGAACAAAGTAGGGAAAACAACTAGACCATTCAGGTATGACCTAATCAAATCCCTTACAATTATACAGTGGAAGTGACAAATAGACTCAAGGGATTAGATCTGATAGACAGAGAGCCTGAAGAACTATGGAAGGAGGTTCATGACATTGTACAGGAGGCAGTGATCAAGATCATCAACACCAGAAAAAGAAATGCAAAAAGGCAAAATGGTTGTCTGAGGAGGCCTTACAAATGGCTGTGAAAAGAAGAGAAGCAAAAGGCAAAGGAGAAAAGGAAAGATATACCCATTTGAATGCAGCATTCCAAAGAATAGCAAGGAGAGATAAGAAAGCCTTCCTCAGTGATCAGTGCAAAAAAATAGAGGAAAACAGTACAATGGGAAAAACTAGAGATCTCTTCAAAAAAATCAGAGGTGCCAAGGGAACATTTCACACAAAAGTGAGCACAATAAAGGACAGAAATGGTATGCACCTAACAGAAGCAGGAGATATTAGAAAAGGTGGCAAGAATACACAGAAGAACTATACAAAAAAGATTTTCATGACCCAGATAATCACGATGGTGTGATCACTCACCTAGAGCCAGACATCCTGGAATACAAAGTCAAGTGGGCTTTAGGAAGCATCACTATGAACAAAGCCAGTGGAGTTGATGGAATTTCAGTTGAGCTATTTCAAACCCTAAAAGATGATGCTCTGAAGGTGATGCACTCAATATGCCAGCAAATTTGGAAAATTCAGCAGTGGCCACAGGGCTGGAAAAGGTCAGTTTTCATCCCAATCCCAAAGAAAGGAAATGCCAAAGAATGCTCAAACTACCACACAATTGCACTCATCTCACACGCTAGTAAAGTAATGCTTAAAATTCTCCAAGCCAGGCTTCAGCAATACTTGAACCCTGAACTTCCAGATGTTCAAGCTGGATTTAGAAAAGGCAGAGGAACCAGAGATCAAATTGCCAACATCCGCTGGATCATCAAAAACACAAGAGAGTTCCAGAAAAACATCTACTTCTGCTTTATTGACTACGTCAAAGGCTTTGACTGTGTGGATCACAATAAACTGTGGAAAATTCTGAAAGAGATGGGAATACCAGACCATCTGACCTGCCTCCTGAGAAATTTGTATGCAGGTCAAGAAGCAACAGTTAGAAGTGGACATGGAACAACAGACTGGTTCCAAGTTTGGAAAGGGGTATGTCAAGGCTGTATACTGTCACCCTGCTTATTTAACTTATATGCAGAGTACATCATGAGAAATGTTGGATTAGATAAAGCACAAGCTGGTATCAAGATTGCCGGGAGAAATATCAATCACCTCATATATGCATATGACACCACACTTATGGCAGAAAGTGAAAAAGAAATAAAGAGCCTCTTGATGAAAGTGAAAAAGAAGAGTGAAAAAGTTGGCTTAAAACTCAACATTCAGAAAACTAAGATCATGGCATCCAGTCCATCTCTTCATGGCAAATAGATGGGGAAACAGTGGACACAGTGACAGACTTTATTTTGGGGGGCTCCAAAATCACTGCAGATGGTGACTGCAGCCATGATATTAAAAGACGCATACTCCTTGGAAGAAAAGTTATGACCAACCGAGACAGCATATTCAAAAGCAGAGACATTACTTTGTCAACAAAGGTCCGTCAAGTTAAAGCTAAGGTTTTTCCAGTAATCATGTATGGATGTGTGAGTTGGACTATAAAGAAAGCTGAGCGTCAAAGAGTTGATGCTTTTGAACTGTGGTGTTTGGAGAAGACTCTTGAGAGTCCCTTAGACAGCAAGGAGATCCGATCAGTCCATCCTAAAGGAAATCAGTCCTGAATCCTCATTGCAAGGACTGATGCTGAAGCTGAAACTCCAATACTTTGGCCACCTGATGGGAAGAACTGACTCACTGGAAAAGATCCTGATGCTGAGAAAGATTGAAGGCAGGAGGAGAAGGGGACGACAGAGGATGAGATGGTTGGATGGCATCACCGACTCAATGGACGTGAGTTTGAGCAAGCTCCGGGAGTTGGTGATGGACAGGGAGGCCTGGCATGCTGCAGTCCATGGGGTTGCAAAGAGTAGGACATGACTGAGTGACTGAAGTGAACTGAATTATATTCTATCATGTAGAGGGAAGATGTGGTTTTGTATAGGCTCAGATGTTTCTACATCTTTAAAGTCCATTTTCTCATAGCAAGATGAGTCAACTAGGAAATAAATACTTGATTTTGTAATAGAATTCATGAGATGCATCAACATTTTGATATGTCATTTTATATGTATTTCCAGACATCAAAATCTTCAATGTGGCTTCAGGTGATAACTAAAAATTAAATCACAATGATATTTAAATGTCACATCATTGCTCTATCATCTCAAAACACCATCCTAAAATCTTTAACTTTGTTTTAGACACCCTCATTCTAGTAATCATTCTCAGTATAGAAGAGTAAGGTAATCAAGGGAAGTTATCACAAATGAGGGACAGGAACAACTTCCACTATTTATTGACACTATTCTATGTGCTTCATATGAATTATCGAATGCAATCCTCTTAATACTCCCATAAAGCAGGTAGCATTGCCCCATCATTTCCATAGAAGAGGAAACTGTGTCTAGTGAGGCTGAGGTACCAGCACAAAGTCAAACAGCTAGTAACTGACTGAAGTGAAGTGAAAGTTGCTCAGTGTGTCCGACTCTTTGCGAACCTAGTTCTCCTGCATTGCAGGCAGATTCTTTACCAGCTGAGCCACAAGGGAAGCCTCATAAGTGACTGAGCCAAATTCAATTCAAGTTTGTGAAAACAAAATCCTTATTTTGCTGCCATCTTATAAGTAAGAGAACTCCCCCTGGATCTGGGGAAGAAGAAAATGAGAAGGTATGGGAGTAAAACACAGATTTTGTATTCTAATAAGAGCATATAATAATGCCATTAAGTAAGGTCACATGGTCTCAGGGAAGATTTGTAATCAGCAAGAAATGTATCACTAGGTACACATTACAAGAAAAAGAACAATCACTATAACATGCAGGCATTATTCCTTCCCCTGCCTCATAATATAGTCTCACAAGCATAAACAGTCTGTTACTTTAACATGATCCTTCAGGAAGTTTTGGGAGCAAAATCCAAGCCTAATTGTGACCAGCACCCATATTTTCCCAGTCTACATCCTGCACACTGTTTATCAAATTCAAAAGTAAGAGCTTTAAACCTGAAGGTTTAAATTACATCTTTTTGATAGAGGTTGCAGAGGAGAGAGGAAAGAGCCTAAACCAAGGAGGACAATTTAGTTACCTGCACAAGATCAGACTGGAAAGGACAATAAGAGAGGAAAATAATGTTGTTCTTATACACAATTTAATATACATTAGACTAAAGTGTCCTTTGGGTTTAGCAAAAATTAAAGATCAAACATCAAGAAAATAAATATATACTCAGAATCAATAACTGAATTAACCTATCCCAAGCTAAGGCAGACTATCAAAGTAACTAGGTCACATAATATTTCTGATGACAATAAAGCCTTGTACACATTAGTGTTTTACATGGTAATAATCTATGGTGTTTAGGCAGGATAAACAAACAAAACATAAAAAAATGAAGTTAACAGGCAAGAAGCATGCAAACTTATCTGTGTATCCTGTAAGGAGTACCTCAGTTTAAAGAACTAAGAGTGAGGTACTGGGATCTTCAGCAGGCACAATATGCTGAATGTTTATATCAAGGGACATCTCAGATCATGAGTCTATTCATCTAGACTTACAAATGAGGAAATGGAATTTTTATTTTTTGTTTTATTTAACAAATATACAACTCAATTGTTTCAAGGCACTGTTCTCTACACTTTATAACTATTAAAAGATCTAAACCTTGTAAAAATGTTATGAAGTAGGTAATATTACCTGCGTTTTATAGATGAGGCAACCTGAGATACACAGAGGTTTAAGGTGACCTGCTCAAGGTCACATCACTGGTAAGTAGCTGAGCTGGAATTCAAACCGAGAGAGTCTGGTTCTTGAGCCTGTCTTCCTGTTGCTCTGTTTTGCTTTTGTTTTTTTAAGCCACATACAACAACCACAGTTTTTTCAAGTTCTGACCTTTCTATTTCTCTCACACCCACACTAAACTGAATCTTTGTGCACACTGTGGCCTCCAAGCACCGGACCTTCACAAATCTCCTGGTTCATATTAACATTCTGTTAAACCCAATCCCTGATTCTGTTGTCCCGCTGCTCTTCACTCTGCTGCATGGCCAATCCCACTTCAAGTTTGCTTTCTCCTTCTTGAGTTCCAGGCCACTCAGCAAGCTGGAGAGACTGCTGACTGGTCCTACCATCTTGGACCTGAGTCCTCAGAGTCTTGGTCACAAGGCACCACAAAAGCTAATCTCTCCACTGTCTTCAAACTCAAAGTCCCATTCTTTGAAGATACTCCACTGGCCTTTATGGCAGGGGTCCCCAACCCCAGGCCTACAGACTGCTGCTGGTCCATGGCCTGTTAGGCACCAGGCTGCACGGCAGGAGATAACCCTGCCCCTGCCAATGGAAAAGTTGTCTCCAATGAAATCGGTCCCTGGTACCAAAAAGGTTGGGGTTCAAACTGACACACCCAGCACCAAGCCTCTATGGGATGTGTCTCAGAACCTCACTCACTCACTTGGTGAGCTCCAGACTGCCTGATTTCTCCATTTCTGCTAGCAACAGGTAATTCATCCTCTTAGTCATGCTGCAAACCTTGGCTCTATCTTTGAGCTCTCCTTTCCCCTTTACCTCATGATACCTTAAATAATGGTCATTTATCTTAATCAGCTCAACTGCTAGTTTCCTCTTTGAATTTACTGCAGTGCCTTGCACATGGTTTATGTGCAATATAGATTCACTGTATTTAATCAGAATACCCAGATTTACTGAGCTACTTAGCTATAATGTCTCAGTAAAGGCCTAGGTCTCCAGGTTAACTCCTAATTCCACATTTTAAATGATGACCAATTCATTTTAAATGATGACCAAGCTCACCAATTCCAGCCCCTCATCCTCTGCCCTCTGAAGCCCAGTGATTCTCATAGTAGAATCCTTCTTTCTCCTCTCGGAAAAATCACTATGTTCCCCTTTTGATTATGCTTGTGCTCTTCAGGGCTCAGTGCCTGGGCTTCTTCCGGTTCCTACACATTCTATTTTGGCAATATTAATCACTCGCTTAGATACATCCTTTTACATTCCTACCCTCTTTCCTGAGCTCCAGATCTTTATTTCACCTGCCTAATATCTTCCAATGGATGTCTTGTAGGTACCACAAGCTGAATAGTACAAAAGAAGTCTAATTAACAGTTCTACTCCCTCCCCTCATTCCAAACAAAATCACTTTCCTTCTTGTCTGTCATCTCAACCAGGTTAGGAAACCATGACCTGTAGAATTTAGTACTAACATTCCCTGAGGTTACACAGCTGGGAAGTAATGGGGTTGGGATCTGAACTCATCTCTTTTAATTCTAAAGCTTTAGAACCCTAAAGCTTTAATTCTATAGCTTTCATCCTTAACCATTAATCCATAATATCTCCAGAATATTCCATTTTTGTTTTAGATATCTTTACCTGGAATTTGCAATGTATTGTGTTAGTTGCTCAGTGGTGTCCAACTCTTTGGGACCCATGGCCTGTAGCCCACCGTGTTCCTCTATCCACGGGATTCACCAGGCAAGAATACTGGAGTACGTTGCCATTTCCTTCTCTAGGACATAGCAAAAGTCCTTTAAATTCATTATGTCTAAAGCCAATTAATTTTTTTGTCCCTAAATATGTTGTTATTTCTATCCCTTTGTAGTTCAGTAAATGGTACACCATCCAATCTGCCACTTCATTGGATGAAGCTACAGGGAATGAACATGACTCAGTCCCTACATCCAGTCATGCAGTTCTCAGAAATCTCTCTTCCTTGTCCCTAACCCTCTGCTTCATCCAGGACCTTTTCCTTTCACACCTGGAATACAACAGTTGCTTACTAACCATGTACCCTGCTCCATCTGTTTTTCCTTTCATTTGAGTCATTTTTCTGAAACCCACAGATGTACAATCATGTCACTTCCATGCTTTAATTAAATGCCTCTAAGACCAGATAGTATTAGGCTTATGGAAAGCTTGAAATAACGTGGGAAAATACCTATCCTACAAAACAGGATGCAGAATGACCATATATTATGTTATTGAAATATGTTTTTTTTTTTTTAAAACAATCAGCTGAGAAAAATAAGCTACAAAAAAGTTAGATATCAAAGCACTGTTCTCTAGGTGGTAGAACTATGAGTGGTTTTGTATTCTCATGCTTTGCTGCACTTTGTTGATTTTCTCTGAGGATAATTAATTTTTATTCAGACTTTAAAAAATCTTAAAAATAAAAATCTCCAGTGCTTTCGGGGGGGGGGGAATACAACGTAGACACATAGTTCAGTTCAGACAGTCAATCATGTCCAACTCTTTGCAAGCCCATGAACCGCAGCACGCCAGGCCTCCCTGTCCATCACCAACTCCCGGAATTTAGCAAACTCATGTTCATTGAGTTGGTGATGCCATCCAACCATCTCATCTTCTGTTGTCTCCTTCTCTCCTGCCCTCAATCTTTCCCAGCATCAGGGTCTTTTCTAATGAATCAGCTCTTCCCATCAGGTGGCCAAAGTATTGGAGTTTCAGCTTCAACATCAATCCGTCCAAAGAACACCCAGGACTGACCTCCTTTAGGATGGACTGGTTGGATCTCCTTGCAATCCAAAGGACTCTCAAGAGTCTTCCCCAACATCACAGTTAGAAAGCATCAATTCTTCGGCGCTCAGCTTTCTTTATAGTGCAGGTGTCACATCCATACATGATCACTGGAAAAACCATAGCCTTGATGAGACGGATCTTTGTTGGCAAGGTAATGTCTCTGCTATTTAATATGCTGTCTAGGTTGGTCATAACTTTCCTTCCAAAGAGTAAGCATCTTTTAATTTCATGGCTGCAATCACCATCAGCAGTAATTTTGGAGCCCCCAAAAATAAAGTCAGCCACTGTTTCCACTGTTTCCCCATCTATTTACCATGAAGTGATGGGACCGGATGCCATGATCTTCATTTTCTGAATGTTGAGCTTTAAGCCAACTTTTTCACTCTCCTCTTTCATTTTCATCAAGAGGCTCTTTAGTTCTTCACTTTCTGCCATAAGGGTGGTGTCATCTGCATATCTGAGGTGACTGATATTTTTCCCAGCAATCTTGAATTGGGCTTATGCTTCAGTCCAGCCCAGCGTGTCTCATGATGTACACTGCATAGAAGTTAAATAAGCAGGGTGACAATAGACAGCCTTGACATACTCCTTTTCCTATTTGGAACCAGTCTGTTGTTCCATGTCCAGTTCTAACTGTTGCTTCCTGACCTCCATACAGGTTTCTCAAGAGACAGGTCAGATGGTCTGGTATTCCCATCTCTTTCAGAATTTTCTACAGTTTATTGTGATCCACACAGTCAAAGGCTTTGACATAGTCAATAAAGCAGAAATAGATGTTTTTCTGGAACTCTCTTGCATTTTCAATGATACAGCGGATGTTGGCAATTTGATCTCTGGTTCCTCTGCCTTTTCTAAATCCAGCTTGAACATCTGGAAGTTCAGGGTTCAAGTATTGCTGAAGCCTAGCTTGGAGAATTTTAAGCATTACTTTACTAGCGTGTGAGATGAGTGCAAATGTGCAGTAGTTTGAGCATTCTTTGGTGTTGCTTTTCTTTGGAATTGGAGTGAAAACTGACCTTTTCCAGTCCCGTGGCCACTGCTGAGTTTTCCAAATTTGCTGGCATATTGAGTGCAACACTTTCACAGCATCATCTTTCAGGATTTGAAATAGCTCAACTGGAATTCCATCACCTCCACTAGCTTTGTTCATAGTGATGCTTCCTAAGGCCCATTTGACTTCACATTCCAGGATGTCTGGCTCTAGGTGAGTGATCACACCACCGTGATTATCTGGGTCGTGAAGATATTTTTCATACAGTTCTGTGTATTCTTGCCACCTCTTCTTAATATCTTTTGCTGCTGTTAGATTCATACCATATCTGTCCTTTATTGAGCTCATCTTTGCATAAAACGTTCCCTTGCTATCTCTAATTTTCTTGAAGAGATCTCTAGTCTTTCCCATTCTACTATTTTCCTCTATTTCTTTGCATTGATCGCTGAGGAAGGCTTTCTTATCTCTCCTTGCTATTCTTTGGAATGCTGCATTCAAATGGATATATCGTTCCTTTTCTCCTTTGCTTTCACTTCCCTTCTTTTCACAGCTATGTGTAAGGCCTCCTCAGACAGGCATTTTGCTTTTCTGCATTTCTTTTTCTTGGGGATGGTCTTGATTCCTGTCTCCTGTACAATGTCACGAACCTCCGCCCATAGTTCATCAGGCACTCTGTCTATCAGATCTAGTCCCTTAAATCTATTTCTCACTTCCACTGTATAGTCATAAGGGATTTGATTTAGGTCATACCTGAATGGTCTAATGGTTTTCCCCACTTTTTCAGTCTGAATTTGGCAATAAGGAGTTCATGATCTGAGCCATAGCCAGCTTCCGGTCTTATTTTTGCTGACTGTATAGAGCTTCTCCATCTTTGGCTGCAAAGAATATAATCAATCTGATTTCAGTATTGACCATCTGGTGATGTCCATGTGTAGAGTCTTCTGTTGTGTTGTTGGAAGATGGTGTTTGCTATGGCCAGTGCATTCTCTTGGCAGAACTCTATAAGCCTTTGCCCTGCTTCCTTCTGTACTCCAAGGCCAAATTTGCTTGTTACTCCAGGTGTTTCTTGACTTCCTACTTTTGCATTCCAGTCCCCTATAATGAAAAGAACATCTTTTTCTGGTGTTAGTTCTAGAAGGTCTTGTAGGTCTTCATAGAACTGTTCAACTTCAGCTTCTTCGGGATTACTGGTCAGGGCATAGACTTGGATTACCATGATATTGATTGGTTTGCCTTGGAAATGAACAGAGATCATTCTGTCATTTTTAAGGTTGCATCCAAGTCCTGCATTTCGGACTCTCTTGTTGACTATGATGGCTACTCTATTTCTTCTATGGGATTCCTGCCCACAATAGTAGATATAATGGTTACCTGAGTTAAATTCACTCATTCCAGTCCATCTTAGTTTGCTGATTCCTAGAATGTCGATGTTCATTCTTGTCATCTCCTGTTTGACCACTTCCAATTTGTACACAAACCCACTGCAATTTATCCTTAGCTTACATTTTCTCGTTAAGCCTATCCTTCTACCTCAACACTCATTTCACTAGACCTTCTGGCCTCTATTATGAGGCCAGAAAAATCCCTTGACATGGCAACTACCCTCCTGTTTCTACCCTCCTGTTTCTACTCTCAGCCCTGTGCTCAGCCTAGATGCACTCCTCTTCCCTATCTCCCTGTTCCCTTCTATTTTGGACCACCAGCACCTGCTACTGCTCCTTCAAGTCCAATTGTGATAGCAGCCTTCCCCTCACCAGCTATCCTCCAGGCACAACTATTTTCTCATAGTGTTTCCTAAGCCCTTATTGTACCACATCTTGGTGATTTACTCATGTCTCTCTCCCTTCAGCAGACTGAGACTTTGTGGAAAGGGCCTGCCTTATTCATTTCTGTCTCCAGGACCTAGAAAAGTAAGTCCTGCATACTGAATTTTTAAAGTGAATAATAGTAGATATATGTTTTTCCAGGTATAGGCTCTCTGAAGTTCACTTTTTCTCATTTCTTTCTTAGAACTTTCCAATGTACTAAACAGTCACCACAACGTAAAGAAGTTTCTGAGATTCCCATCAGTTCTCAATGAATAATGAAAAACTATCTTCAAGACTTTTATGAACTATCCACACGGTTAGTCAGGAAACTTTTCCATAATGCTACACGCCATTTTTAGATGTCTACAAATTTAGTTGCAATCTTCATTATAATACTAGCAACAATGAAATATTGATTAGTAAAGCTGGATAATTCGTTTTGCTCCCTTTCACTTTCTTGGAATTAAAAGCTGATTTGGCAAGAGAAGAAATATAGGAGTAATTTACTACTTGTCTTCAAATCTAACAAGACCACAAAAGCTGTCTCTTTATATTTCAAGATGTGAACCAAAAGAAATTTAAAGTTTTATTGGGGAATGGGGGATAAATTGGGAGACTGGAGTTGACATATATACACTACTATATATAAAACAGAGTGAAGTAAGCCAGAAAGAAAAACACCAATACAGTATACTAATGCATATATATGGAATTTGAAAGATGGTAATGATAACCCTATATGTGACCCTATATGTGAGACAGAATAAGAGACACAGATGCATAGAACAGTCTTAAGGACTCTGAGGGAGAAGGTGAGGGTGGGACGTTCTGGGACAATAGCATTGAAACATGTATATTATCATATGTGAAACAACACCATTCCATGTTCGATGCATGAGACAAATGCTCAGGGCTGGGGCAATGGGATGACCCAAAGGGATGGGATGGGGAAGGAGGTGGGAGGGGGGTTCAGAATGGGGAACACATGTAAACCCATGGCTGATTCATGTCAATATATGGGAAAAACCACTACAATATTGTAAAGTAATTAGCCCCCAACTAAAATAAATAAATTTATTAAAAAAAAATAGATAACTAATATAAACCTACAATATGGCATAGGGAACTCTACTCAATACTTTGTAATGACCTAAATATGGGAACAGAATCTAAAGAAGAGTGGATATATGGATACATATAACTGATTCATTTTGGGGTACAGCAGAAACCAACACAACATTGTAAATCAACTGTACTCTAATAAAAATTAATTTAAAATAAAAATAAAGTTTAATTATAAAGGAACTTGTAGTCTGTAAGAAATGGATAACCTATGTAAGCATTATGTTTTAACTCTCAGAAAACTCTGATAACTCATATTACACTCTATAAATTAATCAACAATTTTAAGAATTAAAATTAAACTTAGAAGAAACTGAAGGAAAAATAGGAAAAGGGAATTAACTTGGATTACACCACTGGTTTTCTGTTTGCAATTTACTTCTGAATGTGATTATCTTTTTTTCCCCCCAGGAGATGATTACCTTCATTTTTGAGTATGTTCAAAAGTTATAAATCCTCAAGGTTTATAAAAAAAGTGGTAAAATGGCAATTAAAAAACAGGAAATAAGCAGGAAATAAATATGAAAGTTTTTTAAAAATTCGTGTTTATATAAATCTCCACATTCTGGATACCACCTTCATCTATTCATCCACTTCATTACATAATTTCTTTCATCTTTGGTGGAAGAAAAGATTAATATTAGATCTGTTATTTATATGAACGTTAGTCTTAAAAAGTGCACATCTTTACACTTATATTTGGCTTGCTGTATGAAATATTGTCACCCTGCTTATTTCACTTATATGCAGAGTACATCACGCAAAATGCTGGGCTGGAGGAAGCACAAGTTGGAATCAAAATTGCTAGGAGAAACATCAATCACGTCAGATAAACAGATGACACCACCCTTATGGCAGAAAGCAAAGAATTAAAGATCCTCTTGATGAAAGTGAAAGAGGAGAATGAAAAAGCTGGCTTAAAACTCAACATTCAGAAGACTAAGATCATGGCATCCAGTCCCATCACTTCGTGTCAAACAGATGGGGAAACAATGGAAACCGTGACAGACTTTATTTTCTCGGGCTCCAAAATCACTGCAGATGGTGACTGCAGCCATGAAATTAAAAGACTTTTGCTCTTTGGAAGAAACACTAAGACCAACCTAGACAGCATATTAAAAAGCAGACACATTATTTTGCCAATAAAGGTCCATCTAGTCAAAGCTATGGTTTTTCCATAGCTTTGTCATGTATGGATGTGAGAGCTGGACTATAAAGAAAGCTGAGCACAGAAGAATTGATGTTTTTGAACTGTGGTGTTGGAGAAGACTCTTGAGAGTCCCTTGGACAGCAAGGAGATCCAACCAGTCCATCGTAAAGGAAATCAGTCCTGAATACTCATCGCAAGGACTGATGCTGAAGCTCAAACTCCAATACTTTGGCCACCTGATGGAAAGAACTGACTCATTGGAAAAGACCCTGATGCTGGGAAAGGTTGAAGGCAGGAGAAGGAGATGACAGAGGATGAGATGGTTGGATGGCATTAATGACCTGATGGACATGAATTTGAGCAAGCTCTGGTAGTTGGTGATGGACAGGGAAACCTGGTGTGCTGCAGTCCATAGGGTCGCAAAGAGTCGGACACGAGTGACTGAACTGAACTGACAAAATATAAAGGAAGGAAGTACTTTAAATAAATCTCAGAAAAAAATTACCAATCAACCTATTGAAATATAACTTAGATATTAAAAGACTCATGAAAACTGTGAAGAGAAATTTTATTTCCTGGCATAAATTGATGACTGCTGCATTCAACATAGTGTATTTCTACTAAAGTTTACCCACTGAAGCCTACAAATATGAGAAAGTGTAAGTACTTTTAATGAAATTCATTCTAACCCCTCCTGACCTATTTATCTGAGTCTCCTAACATGGTTTAAACTATTTATGATAACCCAAATTTGTCATGCCAAACAGGAATTATAATACTGCTGTTATCCTCCCCAATGCCTTCAAGTACTCATGCCTACGTGGGCACATGCATATACTCTAAAACAGCCCCTGACCCTTATCTTTTCTGTAACTTATGGGCTTAGTATGTTTTCTTATTAAAAAAAACCTTTCTTTTAGTAGATTTCAATCTTGTAATCTGCTGTAATACATGGTTAATCCTAATGTAAAGACACTATTAACACTTTGAGTTTGAAAGCTAAAGGTATCATAAGGTACTAAAATTTTCCTTTGATTCTGAGGTTTTTAAAAGAAGTATCTGCTTACTTTGAGGTGTCTGTTTATATCTAGATCACTGGTGCAAAATATTTAAACACTGGAAAAGTGTTGCTTTGCTAAGTATAGTAGAGTCAATAGTTTCAATGAGGAAGAGATTATTTTTTACATGATAAAAATAGAGGATTCTATATTCACCACTGAAAGTGATTCTTGATCAAAATAGACAATCAGCGAGAGTTACACAAACTGAGACTATTTTCAAGTCAGTATTCAATTATTAATAATGGTCGTCTACAATATGTTTTAATATGTATCTACTTTCCTGAAACTTAAGAAGATTATTCTGATGTAAATCTCTACATCCAGTTATATAAAGACTGAAGTAATTTTTTTTCAATTATCTGCATAGTGAAACTCAAAAACTCCATGATGTCTTAGAAGTTTAACACATTAGATAGTCTTTAAGAAACAACTGACAATCTGGAAAGCTATGCTAACGAGAGAATATACCTACATACAACAGCACAGAATTATTATATTATCATGACTAAAGAGACCCTTAAGATCAGACTCAAAGAGGGGACACAGGTATAAGTATAACTGATTAAACTTGCTGTACAGCAGAAACGAACACTTCCTGGGTGTGCCAGTGGTAAGGAATCCATCTGCCAATGCGGAGACATGAGAGACGTGGGTTTGATCCCTGGGTCGGGAAGATACCCTGGAGAAGGAAATGGCTACCCACTTTAGTATTCTTGCCTGGAGAATCCTACGGACAGAGGAGCCTGGCAGACTACAGTCCATGGGGTTGCAGAGGCAGATATGACTGAAACAACTTAGCATTAGCATCAGGAACGAACGCAATCTTGTAAAGCAACTATGTGCTTAGTCGTGTCTGACTCTTTGTGACCCCATGGGCTGTAGCCTGCCAGTCTCCTCTGTCCATGGGGATTCTCTAGGCAAGAATACTGCAGTGGCTTGCCATGTTCTTCTCCAGGAAAGCAACAATACTTCAATTAAAAAAAAATTTCCTGGTTCCAATTGTTTGGTCCACAATATACTACCAATCAAAAAATTTTTTAATTTTACTTTTAAAATTGTGGTAAAATACACTTAACATAAAATGTATCCTTCTAACACTGCTAACATTTATCTTTGCATTTTGGAACAAGGAAAGGCAATATAACAAGCATTAGAGCAACAAAGGAGAACACATCAACACCATGTAGAAATTAAATCCTAATAGTCCTTTTTAGATGGGGGACTCGTGTAGTGTTTGGATCAATAGCTCTGAAGAGAAAATTTAATTTTTCTTCCTATATATAGCATATGCCAACTATCGCTTAAATGCCCATTAGGAGAAAAACCAGATGTACATGTTTCACTAATTTAATAGGAAGCCCTATTAAGTCTCTCCCAAACCATTTAAGATACATCTAAGAAAACGTATACATAATAATATAGGACAGGGGAAAAAAAAAGTAGTACCCAGCAACCACAGACATCATCACCAATTAAAATATTTCCCTTAATAAAAACAGTTCTTGCTGTTTTAATGATACTTGCTGGTGGCATCATCCCAACTGTAAAATGACAGATATGAGTCTTGAGTTCTTTGGTTCTAAAATTCTCTTCCATTCAAAGTAATTTAAGCACAGAGACACTAAAATCTACTACTACACTGAGATGTAAAGAGATTCACTTTGCATGGTCCTGTTTCTTTAATGTTTCAGATATTGTCACCAAGGATGACTCATTTTCTCCCACCCACTTCCTTATTTAAACTTTCTCTGCTTCAGAGTCAGCATTTAAAATTAAACCTCTGGCACTTTGCCTATTTGTGATCTTTTTCAGGGTCACTGTGAATTGAATTATAAGACAGATTTCACTTTAAAGTTCTGAACACATCAATCAATCATTTTTACTCTAATATTTTAGTATCAGTCTTTTTGAATTTTTGCCTATGGTAGTGCTACTTAAGACACAGTATCATAAAAAAAAATTCTAAACAGATTTAGGACTTGGATTTGCCATTTACAAATTTTCCTATAATTGTCCAATTTTCAATTCTCAACTCTACTACCCAGATTATTATTTATAGTCAATAAGAGAGACTAAGCAATGGAAACGTTTTTTCCTTGTCTTCAGAATTATAAACAACTCTCCACTCCAGGGAACTCTATAATAATGCTTATATTGCATCTTTAATCCAAGAAATTCCAAATGGAATTTCAAATTCTAAATTTTCAATATGTAAAAGCCATATTTATTGATCTTCCCAAAGCTCTAAATTGATAATAAAGAATACAAATGCAGTGGTTTTGTTACTGAAGTTGTATAAAAGTTTCTGCTGTAGTACAGGTAGGTTATGAACATTATTTCATCAGCAAATCAGCCCTTTATTAGCTTAGAAATGCCATTCAGGTGGTTTGTCAAACTGCTGCTCTGTTTAGAAAGGAAATGAACTTCTAGTTTGCCACAGTCTCACCTTCTCTTCAGCCTATCACTCATGGCTGCTGCATTCACTGACATTTACTGCAATTAGGCATTTATGTTTGTCACTTCTTGAATCAGGACACAATATTGGCCTGAGAGTCAAGGGACAGGGAGTCTGGGATTTTACTGTGAGTCTGTAACATCATTCAAGCTTCCCGGGACTATTTTTTCTTCTATAAATGAACTACTGAACTAAGATGATTTTCAGGAAATTAAATAATTTCCTGTTACTCAGACCATAAATATTAGGGATGCAGCCCTATGTTTATTATTAGGGATGCCCATATGTTTATGGGGAGCAATTTCTGATGTAAATATAAATACTATGTTTGTGGTTTTCCTATATCAAAGTCTTTACACTGTTCTGAATCTTGAAATCATAACAGAGAGATCAATAGAAATTATATAGAAGAAAAAATGAAGTGTCTCCTCAGAGAGTAGGGGAAACATGCATCAGCAGCTAGAGCTTGAAAACTGCTGAACTGGTTGTGAGGGTGATCAGACTTATTCATCACATGAGTGCTATAAAACAGAGTTCAAACCATAGGGGAATAGTTAGTGCTTCCTCCTACTTATGATTTACCTTCATCTCATGGTGCTGGTCCAGCTGTTCCAGTTCTAGGGGGCTTTCTTCACTTTCCCTCTCTTGTACCTTGGCTTCTGTGTCTGTCCTTCCTTCTTCCAGGGGGAGCACAGGGCTGACATGTAAAGTCCTGCAGCTAATGTCAGAAGCATCTTCATGACAGTTATTTGTTGTGGGTGATGCAGAGCCTGTGGCTGTTTCTTGTTTTTCTCCATTCATTAGGTTTGTATCGGGCAAGGATTCAGAAGTCTGAATAGGAGTATCTGGGCTAAGAGTGGCCCCTTTGTCCTCCTCACATTCCGCCTGGTTTTGTGCTGCTACCATACCGTTAGCCACACAAGTCTGTTCACCCTGAGATTGATCTGTACCATTTCCCTGCTTCTGTGGTGAGTGCTGGGAGAGGACTTTCTGCTGAGGTGTGGCTGTCAATCCATGCCTTCCTGGGGTTCTAGGAGCATTTAGGTTCACAGCAGAATCTTTTTTCAAATCGCTGTAATTTGATAAAGAGCTAAAAGATAAAACATAAAGTAAGTATGAAAATGATTGCATGGACAAGTTCTAGAATAAAAACAAATTTATTCCAGTTGTCTAGGGATATTTAGTGAAGATATCTGCCTCGCCTTGGTTTTAGAAACTTAGACAAAAAGTGGTATAGTAGCTCTCAGTTCTTCAGGATGTTATCTACACTCAAATAAACATTTAAATAAACATGATAACCCTGAGCTTTACCTATAGGTTTGGAAACATTTCCTTGGGTTGTTTATTAACATTGTTAATTAGTAAAGACTTAGATGTGAGAAATATATTTAATAAGGCTGCCTTATCCCAAGATTTTTACTTTCTTAACATTTTAAAGACAAGTATAGTCAGCCTTCAATTTATGAACAGGTTAGAAACCAAAGATTATTTGTCTCTGCAAAGCAGAACACGTTTCTTGAAAACCTTACTGCATATGTTGCCACAGCATCCTAACTGGTCTTTCTGCTTCCATAGAGATCCCCTCCAGTCCCAGGTAGGCCACAGAGATCAAATTCTGAGTGAGGGCTTCCGAACACTTGAAAGTAAATCTGGCATCTTAATCATGGCCTAAAAGATTCTACATACTCTAGCCCCTACTAGCTCCGGCCTCATTAAATTCTGTTCTCGCCTCACTCACTGTGCTCTTGTCACATTAGTCACTTTACTGTTCCCATACCCAATAAGCAAATGTGCATATCTAAGCTGCAATTCTCTCTGCCCAGGACAGTCTTCCCCAAGTCAATAGTGTGGTTTACTCCTTCCCATCATTCATGTTTCTGCTCAGATGTCACCTCAAAGAGGCTTAATCTTAACAGTACATTGGAGTTCAACTGCCAGTACATAGAAATGCTTCATTGGAAATACTAATATAGTACTTTAATCTAGGATTTCAGGAAGGAAAAATATAAAACTATGGACTTCAGTCTTGAAGAGATTCTTATGACCTAATGAGGAGAAAAAATTAAAACAGACTAATACTCTGTGACAGTACAAAATGCACCCATCTTGTTCTCTGCTTTATTCCCACCTCTTAGCACAGTGCTTGGTATGTGACAGTGCTCAATAAAAAGTGGAGGAACAACAGAATAACTAATTGTGATGATGATCATGACAGTAATTCAATAATACCAACTAACATTTATTAAGTGCCAGAAACTACATTAAGCCCTTTACATAGATTATCTTGTTCCATATTATCAATAATTCCAAAGTAGGGACCCCACAAATACAGGCTTATAAACCTAGATAATGTGGCCAATGTAATGTGGCTAACAAACGGTAAGAAAGTAGTCAGAGAAGACAAAACACAGAGTGAAGTTTACTATCACAAGAAGAGAAGGAAAAATATGGTAGGGGAAAATGTCTTACAAAAGTTGGAGGTTGTCCACAGACTTAGAAAACAAACCTATGGTTGCTGGGGGGAAGGGATAGTTAGGGACTTTGGGAAGGTCATGTACCCACTGCTATATTTAAAATGGATAACCAACCAAGACCTATAGTATAGCACATGAAACTCTGCTCAATGTTATGTACCAGCCTGGATGGGAGTGGGGTTTGGAGGAGAGTGGATACATGTATATATATGGCTGAGGTACTTTGCTGTTCATGTGAAACTAGCACAACATTGCTCATCGGCTATACCACAATATGAACTATTTTTGGTGTTAAAAAAAAAAGTTGGAGGTTGCCAGTATAAGTAAATGTGACACCCTCCACCATTGATGTTTACCTCCTAGGAGCATATTCCTTAGGCCTAATTGAAAATGCTGGCTTAAAACTAAACATTCAAAACCCTGAGATCATGGGATCCGGTCCCATCACTTCATGGCAAACAGATGGGGAAACAATGGAAGCTGAGAGACTTTATTTTCTTGGGCTCCAAAATCACTGCAAATGGTGACTGCAGCCATGAAATCAAAATATGCCTGCTCCTTGAAAGAAAAGCTATGACAAACTTAGACAGCATGTTAAAAAGCAGAGACATTAATTTGTCAACAAAAGTCCGTATAGACGAAGCTATGGTTTTTCCAGTAGTCGTGTACAGATGTGCTAGTTGGGCCATAAAAAAGGATGAGTGCAAAAGGATTGATGCTTTTGAACTGTGGTGTTGGAGAAGACTCTTGAGAGTCCACTGGACTACAAGGAGATCCAATCATTCCATCCTAAAGGAAATCAGTCCTAAATATTTGTTGGAAGGACTGATGCTGAAGCTGTAATACTTTGGCCACCTGATGCAAAGAGCAGACTCAGGCCTTGACACTGGGAGGGATTGAAGGCAGGAGGAGAAGGGGACAACAGAGGACAAGATGGTGGGATGGCCTCACCAACTCAATGGACATGAGTTTGAACAAGCTCTGGGGGCTGGTGATGGACAGGGAAGCCTGGCATGCTGCAGTCCATGGGGTCGCAAAGAGTCAGACACAACTGATCAACAACAAATTTCTCCAAAAGCCCTTCAAGATTTGAATCACTGTTCTTTATCTGGACACATCAGGGTCCAGCAACACAGTGGAAAGATCCTCTGAACCAAACTCTGGACTTACTTAAGATTTTTGGAAAGGACTGCTGTGAACAAGAAGCAAGAATCTTCTGTAATAAGTGCCATCCAGAGGATATGCATGGGAGAGTGGGGTAGGATAAGGTGGGAGGGAAGCCACACTACAGGCACATGGACCTCACTCAACAAGTAGGACTTCCCATTCAAGTCCTATAGACACAATGCAACAGAAACCCATTCAGATACTTTTCAGGGCCTGTTCCTATGTGTAATACTTCATTAAAAACATATAATTTTTTTTGTACTGGCAGTGGATTTCTGCCACAAGTACATCCCTTCACCAGATTGGCCCAAAGGCTCACATTACAGCCTACCTGCTTTTAGAACAATTTTGCTTAAAATGTCATACATTATAGCACATCTTTCCTAAGAGCCAACCTTTAAGCTTTTCATCAAAAAAGGCTTTGAATCTGTTAATTGTAAAAGAGTGAAAGAAAACTGATTTGGAAGAATATATTGAAAAAATAACCAATATGGAAAAACTGCACTTTTTGTGTATGGAGAGAAATAACACTGGGTTACCAAAATAGTGAAGAGTATTGACCCATATAGGGCTTCCCAAAGTTACACCCAAATCTGAGGATATAGGGGTCAGGGGCCAATCCCCTCCTTTTATTATGAAGTCACTGGACATGGAACTGGGAATCTGCAAACATGAGGCACATCACTTTGTGCTATAGAATCAACTTGCCACAAAAAACAATCTTTTCTAGTAACGATTACTACAATTTAAGATAACAAAGGTATTAAAAATCCTACTTCAGAGAGTGAAATGTTGAAATTTAACTACTATGACAAATTTCCATAATTGATCAAGAGCGAAAAAATGAAGACAGGCTTCTGAACTACTTTTCTCCAGAATTTGTTACTAAATATTTCAGTTCGGCTATTTCAAATCCTAAAAGATGATGCTGTGAAAGTGCTGCACTCAATATGCCAGCAAATTTAGAAAACTCAGCAGTGGCCACAGGACTGGAAAAAGTCAGTTTTCATTCCAGTCCCAAAGAAAGGTAATGCCAAAGAATGCTCAAACTACCGCACAATTGCACTCATCTCACACGCTAGTAAAGTAATGCTCAAAATTCTCCAAGCCCGACTTCAACAGTACATGAACCGTGAACTTCCAGATGTTCAAGCTGGTTTTAGAAAAGGCAGAGGAACCAGAGATCAAATTGCCAACATTCGCTGGATCACTGAAAAACCAAGAGAGTTCCAGAAAAACATCTATTTCTGCTTTATTGACTATGCCAAAACATTTGACTATGTGGATCACAATAAACTGTGGAAAATTCGGAAAGAGATGGGAATATCAGACCACCTGATCTGCCTCTTGAGAAACCTGTATGCAGGTCAGGAAGCAACTGCTAGAACTAGACATGGAACAACAGACTGGTTCCAAATAGGAAAAGGAGTACGTCAAGGCTGTATATTGTCACCCTGCTTATTTAACTTATATGCAGAGTACATCATGAGAAACGCTGGGCTGGAAGAAACACAAGCTGGAATCAAGATTGCCGGGAGAAATATCAATAACCTCAGATATGCGGATGACACCACCCTTATGGCAGAAATTGAAGAAGAACTAAAGAGCCTCTTGATGAAAGTGAAAGAGGAGAGTGAAAAAGTTGGCTTAAAGCTCAACATTCAGAAAACTAAGATCATGGCATCCAGTCCCATCACTTCATGGCAAATAGATGGGGAAACAGTGGCTGACTTTATTTTTTTGGGCTCCAAAATCACTGTAGGTGGTGATTGCAGCCATACAATTAAAAGACGCTTACTCCTTGGAAGGAAAGTTATGACCAACCTAGACAGCATATTAAAAAGCAGAGACATTACTTTGTCAACAAAGGTCCATCTCGTCAAGGCTATGGTTTTTCCAGTGGTCATGTATGGATGTGAGAGTTGGACTGTAAAGAAAGCTGAGTGCAGAAGAATTGATGCTTTTGAACTGTGGTGTTGGAGAAGACTCTTGAGAGTCCCTTGGACTGCAAAGAGATCCAACCAGTCCATCCTAAAGGAAATCAGTCCTGAACATTCATTGGAAGGACTAATGTTGAGGCTGAAACTCCAATACTTTGGCCACCTGATGCAAAGAGCTGACTCATTTGAAAAGACCCTGATGCTGGGAAAGATTGAGGGCAGGAGGAGAAGGGGACGACAGAGGATGAGATGGTTGGATGGCATCACCGACTCAATGGACATGGGTTTCGGTGGACTCCGGGAGTTGGTGATGGACAGGGAGGCCTGGTGTGCTCCGGTTCATGGGGTCGCAAAAAGTCAGACACGACTGAGGGACTGAACTGAACTGCATAGTCTCACAAATGAGGGACATTGCAGTTTTGCATTTGGTCACAACTTCTAGAAGATGTTGAAAGTATTTCCACACTATGATTCACTACATAAATAAAAATATGTCCTGCAAATAAAAAATGAAATCACCTAATGGATAACCATTTCCAAATATTACACTAGAATAAATGGAAATATTTGGCTTCAAGGATGAAAGTGAATTTAAATATATTGTTTAGTTATATATAGACTTTTGGTGACATATAATAAAATCCTTCTGATAAATTTTTTAAAAAATTCTATTTAAATCAGTGATGGGAATTCTAAGAAAAAACATCTGAGGGTCATATAAGTAGAAAAGTAACTTATGTGAGTTTGTTTTTATCTTTAGTTGAGAAATATACATTTCAGTTACATTTTTTTAAACAGAGCTAAAGAATAAAAAATTATATCTAATAAATACAAACAGAGATTTAACATAAATTTTGCTACTGCCAGTATCTCTTCACGAACCTAGAACAGTATAGGGGTATGGGGAGAGGGAAAACAGACTTAATGGATACAGATCTATACTAAATAAATTGGAATAGAAAGAAAAGATGGGACATGCCCATAGAAGTTCATTCAAGCATACGAAATGAGAAACAGACAGATATAACTTCCTGCCCTTCCAACCCAGATATCCAGTGACCAATGGAATGACCGACCACAAGAAGCAACAACACATGGAATGACGTACACAGATACAGAGGAATCAATGTGTACAGAGTGCACAATGTGATGCAAAGGCTGGGGCAGAGAGCACTGCACGCAAATAAATATGATAAATGACAATGCATATAGGGAAGACTGTTGTTCAGTTGCTAAGTTGTGTCTGACTCTTTGCAACCCCATGGATTATAGCATGCCAGGCTCCTCTGTCCCCTTCATGGTTCACAGCTTTGTTATGGCAAAGGGGCCTGGGTAACTCAATGAAGCTATGAGACATGTCATGCAGGGCAACCCAAGACAGACAGGTCATAGTGAAGAATTCTGACAATTTACACTGGAGAAGGAAATGGCAACCCACTTCAGTATTCTTGTCTGGAGAACCCCATGGACAGTATGAAAAGACAAAAAGGGCAAGATTAGCATTTTAAAAATTCACTCTTTCTAAAGGCCTACCACACCTAATGGAATAAAAAACTATATATTTTTATTTTTAAATCTACATCTCTATCACACATTTTTTTTCAAAAATCAGCTTTCTTTTCCCCTCAGTCTTCTCCCATTGTAAGTTAGCTCTTACCTGCCTCCTTCAAAGCGACTGATGAGATCTGATATCTTACTGGGTTTTTCCTTTGAGACACAAGCAGAGGCAGGTTTAACTTCCTCCATCCTTGGATTTGCACTAGATAAAGCTTTATGCCTAGGAGTTTGGTGTACACTGGTCGAAGGTAAATTCTGCAGGTGTAGTGGCTTTGGAGGCACTGTAGAAAAAGAATTCATAGAATTCAGTATTTCACTGATATCTGTTCCTTAGCAAAAAATCCTAGTGTTCTTGGTTCAAAAATCTTTACCATTACCAAATTTTTGTCAAGAGATCTGTCAAATTTGGGCAGAACCTTAACCAAGAGACCTTTATCTATCTTGGATACTTGTTCTGTGTCCTATAGAAGTCCAATATACAAGATTCAAGAGGTTCTTTTAATTTTAAGTGATTTTCAAATATGGCTTTAGTAAACATCTATGGATCTACATATGACTAAGGCATTCCAAACTCTATTAGAGATGACATAGCAGTTTTTCATCTAAACAGAGAAAGGAAAGTACTAAATTTGAAACTAATTCCTAGAGGTACATTGCTTGCTATAAAACAGATTTTCTAATAATAAGAGTGATAAAAGATATACTAAAATCCAGAGGTAGCAGGTTAGACACAAAGCCAACAAAAAAACCAACAAATGACATTAATATAATGTTGCATAACTTAGAGCATCTTTTCAGTTAACAAAAGCACTGTATCTCATTTGATCTTAGATGAATTTTTTCCTTTACAGACCTCTGAGATAGATCATTATTTGCCTCCTATGTCTATGAAGGCTTAGAGAGCTTAAGTGATTATTGGCCTGGGGTAACAAGGCTGATTAGATTTTATAACTGGTACCCAGACTCTAGCTTCTTCTATTATTAGCACTGCTTCTCATCATAAATCTGCAAAAGGTGGTTACAGAACTTAGACTGCTACGTTAATAGTTGCCTACCATTAATACACCACATATAATTTGCTTACTAATAAGTCTTCCACTCAATTAACAGAATGCTGCTGCGTCGCTTCAGTCACGTCCGACTCTGTGCGACCCCATAGACGGAAGCCCACCAGGCTCCCCCGTCTGTGAGATTCTCCAGGCAAGAACACTGGAGTGGGTTGCCGTTTCCTTCTCCAATGCATGAAAATGAAAAGTGTAAGTGAAGTCGCTCAGTCGTGTCTGACCCTTCGCGACCCCTTGGACTGCAGCCTACCAGGCTCCTCCGTCCATGGGATTTTCCAGGCAAGAGTACTGGAGTGGGTTGCCATTGCCTTCTCCGCAATTAACAGGATAGGAACAGATTATTTCCAAAATACTAAAATCTACAGGTTTTCTCTAATAGGTGAGAAATTCTGTATCTTAAAAAACATAATACGCCATAAATGCTTAATCAGTATAAGAATTACTTCAATTTTGAAAACCAGTACGGTATCATTTTTCTCTTAATTAACATTGTGGGTAAAAGAATATATAACTATACATGTGTCAATAAATCAAACAGAATCACCTCCATTTTTTTTTTAATCCTTTTCCTAACTTCCTGAAAACAGGTGGAGAATCATGTCTTCTTCTAACTACATGCCCCCTTTCCTGGAGCTGGTTACCCTGGCTGTCAGTAATCTTATCTCTTTTATGAACTCAGCAAGCTGACAGTTGTCTGATGCTTACTGGCCTAGATTTCATCATTTCTGTTCCAGTAATAAATTCTTACAGAGAGGAGGGAAAACATATATATAACACAACGTGCTATAGGTATAACAATCTACCTCTTACTCTTGTCAACACAAAAAGAAAAAAATTCCAATGAAAAAATGACATACTTCTTTTCATGAAAATGATACCATTTTCTAAGATATAATAATATTTGGAGGTGGAAGGAATAGTATAGTAACCATTGGGAAGGAAGGGGCTTAAACAAGTGTGACATTTGTTCATTTTAAGGAAAATTTTTCTGTGTAGAACAAATATATACCAAAATAGTAAACCAGGACAATATTCCACCTCCCCACCAAATAGTTTTAACATTAGTTAATAATTTCAGTATTCCTAACTAGAATATGCAAAGGAGGAAGTGAATGTGTTCTTTATCATTCTGTGTCTAAAGAATTATAAAATAACTCTTTCATCTATGGTTTACTCGGTGAACATACTTTCTTTGATACGTGTGGTTCAGTTGCTAACTCGTGTCTGACTCTTTGTGATCCCGTGAACGGCAGTATGCCAGGCTTCCCTATCTTCACTATCTCCCACAGCAAGCTCAAACTCATGTCCATTGAGTCGGTGATGACATCCAATCATCTCAACCTCTGTCACCTACTTCTTCTCTTGCCCTCAATTTTTCCCAGCATCAGGGTGTCTTCACATCAGGTGGCCAAAACATTAGAGCTTCAGCATCAGTCTTTTCAATGAATATTCAAGGTTGAATCCCTTTAGGGTTGACTGGTTTGATCTCCTTTCTCTCCAAGGGACTCTCAAGAGTCTTCTCCAGCACCACAATTCGAACACATCAATTCTTCAGTGCTCAGCCTTCTTCGTGGTCCAACTCTCATATTCGTTTTCTCATGAATATGGAAAAACCATAGCTTTGACTGTAGAGTGATGTCTCTGCTTTTCAACACACTGTCTAGGTTTGTTATAGCTTTTCTTCCAAGGAGCAAGCATCTTTTATTTTTGTGGCTGCAGTCACCATCTGCAGTGATTTTGGAGCCCAAGAAAAGAAAATCTGTCACTGTTTCCATTCCCCCCCCATCTATTTGACAGTTCCATGAAGTGATGGAACCGGATGTGATGATCTTCATTTTTTGAATGTTTAGTTTTAAGCCAGCCTTTTCACTTTCCTCTTTCACCTTCATCAAGAGGCTGTTTAGTTCATCTTTACTTTCTGCCATTAGAGTGGTAACATCTGCATATCTGAGGTTATTGATGTTTCTCTGGGCAATCATGATTCCAGCTTGTGAGTCTTCCAGCCCGGGTTTTTGGATGATGTACTCTGCATATAAGTTAAATAAGCAGGGTAACAATACATAGCCTTGTCCTACTGTATATTTCCCGATTTTGAACCAGTCTATTTTCCCATGTCCGGTTCTAACATGTCCGGTTCTATTCCTTCTTGTCCTGTATACAGGTTTCTCAAGGGACAGCTAAGGTAGTCTGGTATTCCTACCTCTTTAACGATTTTCCACAGTTCATTGTGATCTACACAGTCAAAAGCTTTAAGTAGTCAATCAAATAGTAGTAGATGTTTTTTTGGAACTCCCTTGCTTTTTCTATGATCCAACAGGCGTTGGCAATTTGATCTCTGGTTCCTCTGCCTTTTCTAAATCTAGCTTGTACATCTGGATGTTGTTGGTTCGTGTACTATTAAAGCCTAGCTTGAAGGATTTTGAGCATTACTTTGCTAGCATGTGAAATGAGCTCAACTGTATGCAAGTTTTATATAACTAACAACTGAAATAATAGGTTAAGCAATGTTTGAAAAGATCAGTAGTCTAGTCAAGGACATGGCAAGGACATGCTAACTTTGAGGTCTCTCATTGATGATAAGCAAAATGGGCTCCACTAGAGTTAATTGTACCGATACTAAATAGAACAAAAAAATTTTAATCATTAAAAATTTCCAAGTATGCAAAATAATTAGAGAATGAAAAAGAAAGTATTTGCCACTGTCAACTGAAAGAAAAATGCACAACAGAAAAGTTGTCAGGGACCTTACTGAGGACTATAGCAGGGAGATAGCCTCTCAGATAGATCTGAAGAACTGCTCCAAAGACTTAAGGAAGGGGCGAAGATAGATATGATCTTTTTTTGCTGGGAAAAACATGTAGTCAAGCACAAAAAGATTACTACTAATCACAAAGAACAGAAAGACATCTTAAGGTAATGACTTTAGTGTTTTTCTTTGTAGAGAAGATTCAAGGATCTGGGGTCATTGAAATTTTTCCTTAGATAGGTATCTTACTATCTAGGGGATAGCATATCCAAAACAAAGAATGCTCCCTGTTTTTCTCTGTCACAAATTTTCCTCCAGAAACACATTTAGTGGGATATTAGCTTGATCCCTGTGGAACTGGAATGGTAGGTAACATTTTTTTTTCCTTTACACCAGTTTAAATTTGCAGATTACCAGTAGGTTTCTATTATTCTTATTTTACTTACTATGAAAAACAGCTGGCTATATATTAATGCATTATAAATTTGTAACATACGTTAAGAATGAAGCATTACATATAGAATGCTTTACTTTAGAAGGAGATGAAATGACTTACTCAATAGAGTAAATCAAATTATTTACTTAAATTACTGAAACAATAATGTGACTTTCAAAGATGAAAAGTTTTTAGACATTAAGGTTTAATGATTGAGAAGGGACAGTATGTGGGCTTTATCAAAATAATTAACTATGGAGAATGTTGTGGATCAGAGTTCCTAAGAGAAAAAGTAAGACTATCTTTAATTGCTAAGGAAATTCTTTTGAGTTATGTCTAGCATGGCAGAAAACAGACCAATATTAGAAGTGGTGAACAAGAAAGACTTAGTAACTGGGGTTGCTCAGTAATTTGATTTACTAGTAGGATTTGTATGAAGTGAATAAACCATTATTTCCCAAGGCCTTAGGGTATTTTATGAGGCAAAACAACCTCTATTACTACATAATCACTACTAATAAAAGCTGTCAATATTATCTCCCTTTAAAAATTGCCATAATAAATTGCTGCCATGATATTATTAGCACTTCACATGACAAACAAATATGATTTAATTGGTGTGTGTATGCGCTCAGATGTGCCCAACTCACTGCTACCCTATAGACTGTAGCCTCCCAGGCTCCTCTGTCCATGGGATTTTTCAGGCAAGAATACTGGAGTGGGTTGCCATTTCCTCCTCCAGGGGATCTTCCCAGCCCAGGAATTGAACCTCTATCTCCTGCATCTCCTGCATTGGCAAGCAGATTCTTTACCACCTGGGAAGTCCAAGATTTAATTATGAGCTATTTTTAGGATCTAGATCACAGTTTCTCACACTAACGCTATTTCAGGTCAGATCATTCTTTGTTAGTAGGGGTGGAAAAGGCTGACCTGTGCATTGTAGAATGTTGAGCAGCATCCCTAGCGTCTACCTACTAGATGCCAGTAGCAAATCCCAAATATGGCAAGCAAAAAAAAAATGTCTCCAGATAATACCAGTGAGGGTTGGGGTGGGTGCCACAGGCCTGCAAAATTATCTCCAGTTGAGAATTACTGATCTAGAATAAGAGTCTTCAACTGAAGTAAAATTACATAATGGCTCTTGAAGCCTTAGCAGCAGCATCATGCATAATTTATAAACGATTTGCCAGGAAGTGGGCATAAAGGTGTCAGAGTGATAACCCCTCAGTCTGAGCAGGAAGTCCCTACTGGCATCATCTTCGTTTCTCAACCTCAGTCATCCAAATGTTCTTAGGATTTGGAGAAATTAAAAGTGGCTTCTCTCTACTAAAGGGTGGGAAATACTATCAATCAGTCAAGTCAATAAGTAGTGATCTATTTGGCAGCTGATCTGACAATATCAAAATGTAGCCTCATTCCAGGACACTGGTCTCTATATAGGGGCTTCCTAGGTGGCCCAGTGGTAAAAACTCTGCCACCAATGCAGGAGACTCGGGAGACACTGGGTCAATCTATGAGTAGGGAAGACACCCTGGAGGAGGAAATGGTAACCCACTCCAGTATTCTTGCCTGGAAAATCCCATGGACAGAGAAGCCTGGCAGGTTGCAGTCCATTGAGTCATAAAGAGTTGGTTCGGACATGACTGAGTGACACGGCACAACAGTCTCTACCTGGCACACATTCTAAGTTTTAAACAAAGAACAGCAGAAACAAAGTAAAAGAAACATGGTGATGGAGCAAGATTCACTCAGTAAGTATTACTGAAGGCCTGCTACGCTGTGTGCGAGATACAGAGAATACAGTAGTGTAAAAGGCAGAAAAACAAACAAACATGAATGAGTTAAATAGTACACCAGTCTGTAATGAATGAGAAAAACCAAAGAAGAGATGACTAAATGTGAGATTTAAGGGGTGATAGTGGAGCTAAAAGTTTAGCTGGGGCAGGGAGGGGGTCAGGAAAGGGCCAAACAATGAGAATATTTTGAAAAAACGTATACTCTATGTAGTTTATTTTATATCTGGAAATACTCTGTTGTTATGCAAAATATATATATATATATATAAATCCATATTCAAGATAGAAAGTAATCACATACGTTTAACTAGCAACACAGAGACTTCTATAGAACTACAAGCAGCAAAGTCAGTGCTTTCTCCCTAAAGAGCAGGGTTATTTTGGCACATGGCAGCTCAGAAAGAACACGGCTATAATTTATCTGAGTGAACTAAAAACAATGAAGTGATGCAATACATCTTCCCAAAACAGTCTCTATCAATAATGAAATTCTTGCTTTTCATCTGGGGAATTACATAAAATTGAATTGAATTTATTTCTTACAGTTTTTACTTTATTTGAGGTCATCTTAGAACTAATGGGCAAGGTGGAATTTTGTATTGTGCAAATAAAATGGCTTAAATCATGATCAGAAAAACTTCTATTTTCATATTCACAATATTATAAAGGAATATGGTCAAAGATTAAGGTTATAAACTCATCAATGAGTTATTCACTTGAATTTCCAATTATCTGACCTTCTTTGATAGCTGTATCTTATTCCATCACCAATATAACTAGTAGTAAGAACAATAAGAAAAATAGCCTGTGATTGGGAAGACTCCCTTCTAACCTCCCTTTAAAGATCTCTTTCAGAAAAATTTAAAACATAAGAACAAGAAAAGAGACCAAAGAAAATACAAATAATCCAAACGAATTGATTTTTTCAAAGTATAGTGATTCTGAAAATGCCTAGTATTGTTTCCTGATTGAATGTTCAGCATTTGATATAAATGAAAATCAGTTCAGTTCAGTCACTCAGTCATGTCCAACTTTTTGTGACCCCATGAATTGCCAGCATGCCAGGCCTCCCTGTCCATCACCAACTCCCAGAGTTTACCCAAACTCATGTCCATTGAGTCGGTGATGCCATTCAGCCAACTCATCCTCTGTCGTCCCCTTCTCCTCCTGCCCCCAATCCTTCCCAGCATCAGGGTCTTTTCAAATGAGTCAGCTCTTCGCATGAGGTGGCCAAGGTACCGGAGTTTCAGCTTCAACACCAGTCCTTCCAATGAACACCCAGGACTGATCTCCTTTAGGATGGACTGGTTGGATCTCCTTGCAGTCCAAGGGACTCTCAAGAGTCTTCTCCAACACCACAGTTCAATACGTTTGAAACAAACTACATGTTAAGCCAGTGTAGCACAGTTTTGTGTTGTACTTCAAAAGACCTTGCTCTCAATCATCAAATCAAAATTATAATTTTGTGCTTCTTAAAGTTAATTACCATTTACTAGAAATTTACTTGTAAAATGAAATGGTTACTGAGCAAAGCATTTAGAGATTTTCGTCACTAAAAATTTTCCCCTTGTTGGACGCTCAATTTTTGTGGATGACTTTACTAAGAAGCCTGAAAAGCCCCACTTTCTTAATATTGTAAAATCACATTCTAGCTAGGTATATTAAAGCACTGTTTTAGAATGATCTGTCTTACAGACCCTCTCACATTTATAAAATCATGACAACTTTGACAGTACTTCTAAGTACATATTAATTTGTTACATATTTATTATGCAAATGGTAAGTTAGGCTCTGTACTATGTCAAGCATAGTGCATGAAGAGATCACATTTCCATTAAGGGGACAAATAAACAACTTATGAAAGGAGCCATAACAGGGAAATATAAAAGGTATTTTTAGAGTAGGAACCCTGCCTAACTTTTCTCCTGAAAAAACAAATGCACCCAATTCCTCAGTTTATAGCTTAAAACTCTTTCTGAGTGATCATCGTTCCTTTGTGTCACTTTCTTCAATAAACAAAGCACCCAACTTGATAAAAAAAAAAAACCCAACAGCATACCTTGTGGCTTTGGACTTGCAGCTAAGTGTTTTGCTGGCGTTTTCCCATTTATTCCCTGAGCCTCTTCATCAGATGCATTCTGATCAATCAGTGTGGTTGTGCTGCTTTTCAAGCAAGGTGGAACTATAGTGATCTTTGGACAGATACTGCTGCCTGGGAGAGTTCAAAAAGAAAACACAGGTAAATAATGATGTGGAGCATAACTATGTCTTGTGATTTAATTTCTTCTGACCCCATAAAACAAAAACAGTCACAGTTACAAGACTAATCACTGAAATACTTTTCCCATGTGTGCTGGCCTTGACAGAGTTTTCCTGAGAAAGATCTCTTTCCATGTGCTTGAGAAACCTTATAACATATGCTGATAAGAGATTGCTGACTTCTACTACTACTACAACACACACACACACACACACACAGAGACTCTCACACTCACTCTTTCTCTCTCCCATCCCTTTCCTTGCAGGGATACAGAAAAGACAGAATGTAGCTGCTATGATGCAGGCGAAGGAGAGGACCAAAGGGCCCAGCACAAATCTGCTAATAAAAGAGTTCCTTTCCAAGATCTAGTCAGTTGCCAGTCATCAAGTGGCTCAAAAGAACAAAGCAGGAGAAAGCATGAACATGACAGTTGACTTGACGACTCTAGAAGAATGGCTTGATTACAAATGAAGAAATACATACACACACACCACATCCCTCTTCTTACTAACTTACTCAGACTCCAAATCAATGTTATCAGTGCCCATGTTTTCAAAAAATGATGAGATTATGTAGGTAAACACTCATATTTAGTTACAACTCAAAATCTTTAAAACACTGCAATGCTTTAAAATATTGAAATACATCATGAGACACAGAGAACAGGTCAATTCTCAGTTCAATTTCTGATAAAGTTAAATACTGAATTTCAGAGACTTTTAAAGAAATCATATGCCAGTGTTTTTATACACATATTAAGTTTTCCCTCCTTCTAGCTGGCACAGTGGTATTAACAACAGACTGAACCTGCTTAGGAGAAAATAAACGTATGTATGCTATTTAAGAAACTATAAGAAAGTTTATTTTCATAGAATCCAAATATATAAAATGAGATCTATTAAAGATAAAAGGCCTTAATTATTACTCAAAACAAGAAAAGCTAATAAAACCCAACAACTTTCTACTGAGTAAAAAAATTCCCTTTTATTTCAACTGATTATTGTGTAATACTGATTAAAAACTATAATACTAATTTATTTTCTGGGTACACCTTAAAATGTATCTAGGTAAAACAGGTTTTAGAAGATTTACTAGTTACAAGTATTGTCTGAGAAGTTATTAGAGACCAAATGCCAAAACACATTAAATGAGTTTCATTAGGCACCCTTCTGCTAAAATAGACTGCCATCTAAATAAAACATTGTTTAGCCAAACATAACAAAGGCCATGAATGCAAGGTTTAAGGAACATTATGTGACAGCATATTGGTAAAATTATAAACAAAGAAATAAAATCTAAGTCTTCAAATGTATGACCTTACCTACATTTTTAGAAAAACCAATTTAGTAAAGTATATCTGGAAAAACAGTGTACCATCCAGCCACTTAGCCTTTTAGGGGCATCAGAATTTTTGTTCCATAAATATCCCAAGAATGGCTTAGTATCCGAAAGACTACCTGCTGGGGTCTAGTGAAGGAAGGATGGCCTTGGGGCAGAAACAGTGAAAATCCACAACCCAACTGCAAATCAGAGGCAGAAACTGTAACCTAACAGTAAAATGAGACACTGTGAAAGCAAGAATGCAGCTTTAGAGATGATTTATGGCAACAAAACAATAAAAGGGGGCCAGCATAAGGGGGTAAATGAGAAAACAAATTAAACTGAATCTTGATAAAATAGACCACCACTGCTACATATTAAAAGATGAAGCTACTTTAATAACTAACCTATTTAGAAACAAAACATGTCTTGAATAAATAATTTTTAACTGAAAACTAGGCACTTAATTTCTGGATAGCAAACTTGTATGATCTGATGGGTTTACAAGATCCTATTTATTCATTTCAGATGAATATGATGAAATGCCTGCAGTAAGAGATCAACTACACATCTACTTTCTTTTAAATCCATTCAAGTCATGATTACAAATCTTTTGCCAGTGATAGTAAATCCATAGCCAGAAACTTCATTATAGATCATTATTTAAAGCCCATTTCAGACTTCAACCATTATCACAAGGTATGAAAATATAGTGAAAGCTGCAGAAAACACATACTTAAAAGGTGGGGTTTTTTTTTTTTTTTTTTTTTAAGCAAAGACAAATATGCAACAGAGACCATGCAAAGTTCAAAATCTTTACTATTATTTATTATCTGGTCCTTTACAGAAAAAGTTTGTTGACTATGGTCTAGGTCAAACACATCATGGTAAAGGAAGTTTGACCAAAATTAAGCAGCACCGTTTCATTAAACACTTCATCTTCTAACATCCTGGATATTAGCAACACAGAGGAATATTTCTTTTTGCTTGTTTATGACTCACTCAGCCTACTCACATTTGGAGACAGTCTTTATTTGGGTACCAGTTGCATAACAGGGACTTGAAACCAAAATTGTAACCAGATGGTCTACCCATCCAAGAGCTTTTATTATTAACAATAGAGGCTTTCAGATTCCAATTAACCAAGAACCAGGAGGGGTGATTAAACAGGTATGTTGGGCACAGATACAATCTTATGTTAGCATGGGGAGTAGGGTCCTAACCATTTTGCATTCCTGTTTCATGCTTGCTGGGTCATATCTCCTGTAAGAAATGTCTAGACATATGTAACTGCAAGGTATCATCAGATATCCTCAGTTAATCCAGCCTCATCTGTGACTGCATAAACCTCCCTGTTCTAACTGGAAAGGTTCCCACTGTGGCTTAATTTTCATTTATTGTCTTCTGCATGACACCTGTGAGTGGCAGATAATCTCTCTGACTGGTTAGGGTGACTCTGTCTCCTATTTGCAAAACTTTGTGCTGGGTTGTTATATTTTGCCAACTTACTGTTGAATGGATCTTCCACAAATTAAGGTTGGATTTACTTCAAAGCAAAGTCCACTCACTTCCTGATTCTTCAAGCATAATCTCATCATTGGATCCATGACCTCAGATCACTCTTTATGGCCTTATTATAGCCTTGTCTATACTGCCTCACACAACCAAAACATCTCTTCCAACTGTGCCAATTCTCTAGCCTAGAAGATCTTCATGGACTGACCACCTCTCAGGACAAGAGGATCTCTTAACTTAAAAGCACAGAGTAATTTTCTAAGGAAGACAATCTTCCTAGGATTATATTGCCCAGAAACAAAGAAGTACTTAGAAAAGGAAAAAAAAAACAGAAACAAAAAACCCTTTATTTTGAAATAACCTTAGAGTTACAGAAGAGTTACACTCAGGCTCTTAGGTTAGCATCTTATATAACTATAGTATGTTAAAAAAAACTAACAATTTAATATTGGTACAATACTAAACCACAGATTTCATTCAAATTTCACCATTTTTCCACTAACAGTCTTTTTCTGTCACAGCATCCAAACCAAGATATCATGCTGCATTTAGTTCTCCAATCTGTGAGAATTACTCAGTCTTTGCTTATCTTTCATTTCCTTGGCACTTTTGAAGAGTGCTGGTAGGTATTTTGTAGAGTGGCCCTCAAATTCTTTTCTCATGATTAGACTAGGTTTACAGGTTTGGGGAAAGAACGTTCTACAGGTGATTTACCCATCTCGCTACAATACATCACTACATGATATTAACATGATTAGGACATGTGGTGCTAAATTTGGTCACTGAGTAAGGTAGTTCAAGGTAGGAGATAGACGGGCTCCAGGTTGGACATTTACAATCGGTCAGCCTCCTCTTTGCCTTTCCTGAGATAAGAGATAGGCGGGCTGCTGTTGAGGAATTTACAACCAGCCCCTCATTTGCTCTTGGAAATGGAAGTAACAACAGAAACCGGGTAAATAGCTAGTCTTGTCTCTTGTTAACATCTTAAGGCAATAATCATGGCAAGGACAAAGAGAGGCAAAGATCCCTCTAAGTAAAAGATAAGAGAGACACTATACATGTTCAGAAAGGCTCCTTGAAGTCAAAAGTCAAAGGATGATTCCAGGCCATAATGAGTCTTGCTCCTCCCAGAAGCCTTCACTTCAAAATCCATCTTGACTGCCTGTGAACCCCAGGGCAGGGTCCTAGGTAGGTCAGGTGTGGGAAAAGAAATCAGATACCTGGTCTGAAGGAAGACTAAGGTCAGTTAGTCTTAAGACAGAAGCGGAAGAACTGCCTTTATATAAATGACTTAACACCACTATTTATAGTGTTCCTCCTCACTAGGGAGGGGGATGCCCACACCCTTTTACTCCAGTAGGAAATCTCTGCCTTGCTTCTATCTCACCTAAACAAACTGTTTGTCCATGTGCTCTCCCACTTGTTGTTCTGCTATGTCTTTAATAATAAACTTTGTACCTGGTATTTACAGTTTCTGCCTCTGTGATAAACGCATTTTTCACTGGAGGCAAAGATCCAGGGAAAATTAGCTTCCAGCCCTTGCTGATTTGGTGGCTAGGATTCCGAGTTTTCATCCAGGGTACCCAGGTTCAATTCCTGGGCAGGAAATAAAGATTTGACTTCATGCCACCAAACACTGCTGCCTTGCTGAGATCAGTATCTGCCAAGTTTATCCACAGGAAAATGTTCTATTTATTCTAAGACATGTTTCAACAGTCTTCTTCTATCATCCCTTCAAGACTCTCCATTTGTCTCACAGATTCTGGATATGGGTCATATTACCCACGTGCTGTTTAAAATGTCTAGACTAACATATCAATTGCACTTAAAAAAAAAAAACCAGTCATTAAGGTTATAAAACTCATGGCTTACAACTCATTTGCCAAGGGTAACAAATTTATAGCAAGTAAATTTATTTCAGAAAACTACTTTAGTTTCCCAAACTTAAAGAACTCAATAACAAAATCCATACCCACGCCCATCCTACCTTGCCAAATAATTAGCAAATCACCAAAGAGAAGAATTTTCTTCTTCTTGGAGAAGAAAATATATGGACAGTTTTAAGAAATTTCCTTGAACCTAAAAAATCAAAACCTAGGAATCCAATGTACAGAAAAAATCTTGTGTGTGTAAAAGCATATGTATTTGGATAATCAATGCAACATTATGCAACATACACAGCTGTGAAAAACAAAAATAAGACTGGGAAAATCTTCAAGGTATTATTAAATAAAAGACCAAAAAAACTAGAAAAGTATGTATAATATAATCCAATTAAAAAAAAATAAGATACATGCAAACATGTATAAATGTACCGAAAGGAATGGAAGGTAACATGACAAAGTGACAGGGCTAGGGTGAGAGAACAAACAAGAACTTCTATGTTTTGCTGTCCACAGAACAATATCATTTAAATCATTTATAACAAAAATATACTTCTATAAAAAAGAAAATTTACTTGGCAAATTTACTTGGCCAAGTAAATTGCCAGAAAGTTGCCAAGTACTACAAATTATTTTTAAAAGAATATCCTTTATATGTCATAGCTCAGTTGGAAAAGAATCCTCCTGCAATGCAGGAGACTCTGGTTCGATTCCTGGTTCGGGAAGATCCACTGGAGAAGGAATAGGCTACCACTCCAGTATTCTTGGGCTTTCCTTGCGGCTCAGCTGGTAAAGAATCCGCCTGCAATGTGGGAGACCTGGGTTCAATCCCTGGGTTGGGAAGGTCCCCTGGAGAAGGCTACCCACTCAAGTATTCTGGCCTGGAGAATTCCATGGACTTTATAGTCCATGGGGTCACAAAGAGTCGGACACGACTGAGCGACTTTCACTTCACTTCACTCACAGGTGCACACCTATGTTCACAGCAGCATTATTCATAATAGCTAAGCTGTGGAGGCAAACCAAGTATCTGTTGACAGATAAATGGATAAATAAAATGTGGACTATATATACAATTGAATATTATTCAGCCTGAAAATGAAGGAAATTCTGATACATGCTACAGAATGGGTGGCATTGAAGCCATTATGCTAAGTGAAATATGTCAGTTAAAAACACAAATACCTTATGATTCCATTTATATGAGTTGCATAGTCAAAACTGGGGACAGAAATTAGAGTAGTGGTGCCAGGGACTAGAGGGATGGAAGAACGAAGTTACTACTTTACAAAAGTTAAGTTTTATAAAATCAAAAAGAGTTCTATGGATGGATGGTTGTCACAGCACTACAACAATGGAATGTACTTAATGCTAGTGAGGGCTTCCCTGGGGACTCTGTGGTAAAGAATCCACCTGCCAGTGCAGGAGCCCGGGATTCAATCCCTGGGTGGGGAAGATCTCCTGGAGAAGGAATGGCAACCCACTCCAGTATTCTTGCCTGGGAAATCCCATGAACAGAGGAGCCTGGCAGGCTACAGTCCAAGGGGTCACAAAAGAGATGGACATGACTTAGAGAGTAAATTACAACAATGCCAATGAACTATACACTTAAAATAGGTAAGATGTTAAACTTTTTATTATGCATTTAAACAAAAAAGTAACTAAAACAGCATATTTCTTGCTTAGTAAAGAAAAAACAAAGAAATATTAATGCATTCAACTGCCTGCTTAGCATCTCCACTAGTATGTCTAAGAACAAATTACCACTTGACACACCCAAATCTGACTCTGATATCTCTCAACTCTCACTCAAAATAAACTGCCTTTACCATCTTCTTCATCTCAGTAAAGGCAACCTCATCTGTGCTTAGGACTAAAAGCTTGGAAGTATTCTCAAGTCCTCTTGTTTTCTCTCGCACTCTATATCCTAGTGAAAGTTGCTCAGTCGTGTCCGATTCTTTGTGACCCCATGGACTATACAGTCCATGGAATTCTCCAGGCCAGAATACTGGAGTGGGTAGCCTTTCTCTTCTCCAGGGTATCTTCCCAACCCAGGGATCGAACCCAGGTCTCCCGCATTGCAGGTGGATTCTTTACCAGCTTAGCGATAAGGGAAGCCAAACAATACTGGAGTGGGTAGCCTATCCCTTCTCCAGCAGATCTTCCCAACCCAAGAATCAAACCAGGGTCTCCTCCATTGCAGGCGGATTCCTTAGCAACTGAGCTATCAGGGAAGCCCAAAAGGGGATGTAACCACCAGGAAATTCAGTTGACTCTACCATCTATCATTACCACCTGCACAGCTATTATCCTGGCCTAAATTACCACAATGTTTGACTGGATTATAACAAGACCCCCCATCTGGTCTCCCTGCACCCATCCTTGTTCTCAGTATGTGTGGCCTTAGTTGCTCAGCCGTGTCTGACGCTTTGTGACTCCATGGACTATAAGCCTGCCTGGCTCCTCTATCCACTGCATTTTTCAGGCAAGAATACTGGAGTGGGTTGCATTTCCTCCTCAAGGGGATCTTCCCAACCTAGGGATCGAACCTGCATCTCCCGTAGCTCTTGCATTGCAGGCAGATTCTTCACCGCTGAGCCACTGGGAAAAGTACTGGACTCAGCGCATGTTTTCAAAACTGCCAGACAGTCCCTTTTAAAACCTGACTCAGATCATGTCACTCCTGTGCTTAAAATTCTTCAACAGCTCCACATTTCACTCACAGTTTAACAACTGAACTGTTAATTCCAGCTGACAGGTTTCACAGGACCTGCTTTTAGTCCCCTTAGCAATGACTTCATTGCCTAGTATTGTCCCCTTGCTAACTACACTCTAGTCATACTGGTGCCCTGCTATTCCTCCAACAGGAAAAGCATGCTCTATAGGCATTGGTTTAGCTGTTTTCTGCTGCAATGCTCTTCTCCCAGATAATTGCTTTCTCTTCACATCTTGGCTCAATCTGCATCTTTTCAACATAGGCTACCCTGACCACTCTTATCTAGTATTCACTTCAGTTCAGTCGCTCAGTCGTGTCCGACTCTTTACGACCCCATGGATCGCAGTGTGCCAGGCTTCCCTGTCCATCACCAACTCCCGGAGTCTACCCAAACCCACATCCATCGAGTCAGTGATGCCATCCAGCCATCTCATCCTCTGTCGTCCCCTTCTCCTCCTGCCCCCAATACTTCCCAGCATTAGGGTCTTTTCCAGCGAGTCAATTCTTCGCATGAGGTGGCCAAAGTACTGGAGTTTCAGCTTCAACACCAGTCCTTCCAATGAACATCCAGGACTGATCTCCTTTAGGATGGACTAGTTGGATCTTCTTGCAGTCCAAGGGACTCTCAAGAGTCTTCTCCAACACCACAATTCAAAAGCATCAGTTCTTTGGCACTCAGCTTTCTTCACCATGCAACTCTCACAGTTTCCACTGTTTTGCCATCTATTTGCCATGAAGTGATGGGACCAGATGCCATGATATTAGTTTTCTGAATGTTGAGCTTTAAGCCAACTTTTTCACTCTCCTCTTTCACTTTCATCAAGAGGCTCTTTAGTTCTTCTTCACTTTCTGCCATAAGGGTGGTGTCATCTGCATATCTGAGGTTATTGATATTTCTCCTGGCAATTTTGATTCCAGCTTGTGCTTCATCCAGCCCACCATTTCTCATGATGTACTCTGCATATAAGTTGTAATATACAGCCTTGATGTACTCCTTTTCCTATTTGGAACCAGTCTGTTGTTCCGAGTCCAGTTCTAACTGTTGCTTCCTGACCTGCATACAGGTTTCTCAAGAGGCAGTTCAAGTGGTCTGGTATTCCCATCTCTTGAAGAATTTTCCACAGTTTATTGTGATCCACACAGTTAAAGGCTTTGGTGTAGTCAATAAAGCAGAAATAGATGTTTTTCTGGAACTCTCTTGCTTTTTCGATGATCCAGCAGATACTGGCAATTTGATCTCTGGTTCCTCTGCCTTTTCTAAACCCTGTTCGAACATTTGCAAGTTCACGGTTCACGTGTTGCTGAAGCCTGGCTTGGAGAATTTTGAGCATTACTTGGTTAGCGTGTGAGATGAGTGCAACTGTGCAGTAGTTTGAGCATTCTTTGGCATTGCCTTTCTTTGGGAGTGGAATGAAAACTGACCTTTTCCAGTCCTGTGGCCACTGCTGAGTCTTCCAAATTTGCTGGCATATTGAGTGCTGCACTTTCACAGCATCATCTTTTAGGATTTGAAATGGCTCAACTGAAATTTAATGAGCTCCACTTGCTTTGTTTGTAGTGATGCTTCCTAAGGCCCACTTGAATTCACATTCCAGGATGTCTGGCTCTAGGTGAGTGATCACACCATTGTGATTATCTGGGTCATGAAGATGTTTTTTGTACAGTTCTTCTGTGTATTCTTGCCACTTCTTCTTAATATCTTCTACTTCTGTTAGGTCCGTACCATTTCTGTCCTTTTTTGATCCCATCTTTGGATGAAATGTTCCCTTGGTACTCTAATTTTCCTCAAGAGATCTCTAGCCTTTCCCATTCTGCTATTTTCCTCTATTTCTTTGCCCAGATCATTGAGGAAGGCTTTCTTATCTCTCCTTGCTATTCTCTGGAACTCTGCATTCAAATAAGTATATCTTTCCTTTTCTCCTTTGCTTTTGCTTCTCTTCTTTTCACAGCTATTTATAAGGCCTCCTCAGACAGCCATTTTGCTTTTTTGCATTTCTCTTTCTTGGGGGTGGTCTTGCTCCCTGTCTCCTGAACAATGTCCCGAACCTCCGTCTATACCTCATCAGGCACTCTGTCTATCAGATCTAGTCCCTTAAACGTATTTCTCACTTCCACTGAATAATCATAAGGGATTTGATTTAGGTCATACCTGGATGGTCTAGTGGTTTTCCCTACTTTCTTCAATTTAAGTCTGAATTTGGCAATAAGGAGTTTATGATTTGAGCCACAGTCAGCTCCCGGTCTTGTTTTTGTTGACTGTATAGAGCTTCTCCATCTTTGGCTGCAAAGAATATAATCAATATGATTTTGGTGTTGGCCATCTGGTGATGTCCATGTGTAGAGTCTTTCTTCTCTTGTGTTGTTGGAAGAGGGTGTTTGTTATGACCAGTGCGTTCTCTTGTCAAAACTGTTAGCCTTTGCTCTGCTTCATTTTGTGCTCCAAGGCCAAATTTGCCTGTTACACCAGGTATCTCTCGACTTCCTACTTTTGCATTCCAGTCCCCTATAATGAAAAGGACATCTTTTCTTGGTGTTAGTTCTAGAAGTTCTTGTAGGTCTTCATAAAACTGCTCAACTTCAGCTTCTTCAGCGTTAGTGGTTGGGGCATAGACTTGAATTATTGTGATACTGAATGGTTTGCCATTCAATATATAGTTATAGTTAACTGGTGTAATATATATATATTATATATAAATAGTGAGCTGCTATATATATATGTAATATATATATAGTTAACTACTAAAAGATATAAGATATAGTTATAACTGCTATAACTGCTTCACACATTTTACCCCCTCTGATAGTACTTATCACCTTCTAATAAACTGCATTATTTATTTTGTTAATTGTCTCTCTCCCCTGGTTAGAATGTAAGCCCTGAGAACATCTCATGAACATCACCTGCCAAATTAAGTAGATTCTCAGTAGCTAATTGTTGAAGGAATTCTAGACACTTTAGGCAAGTTTCTCTTCATCTGCTTACATTTTCAGTTCCTATTTCATGAGAAGTGTTTTCTAAATTCCAACAAAAAGGAAAGACGGAGCTGCTTGAGAACTCAATATACAAAATTTCAAACATTTCCATTCTGAGGTAAAATTTAAACATTTCAAGTTATTTATATACAAATTCTAAATATCTAGGGGGGAAAAAAAAACTTTACCCAATTCATCTTCCTCAACCCAGGAGATTTCTAAACATCTGGAATTGTGGAACTATCTACATGTTTGTCGTGATTAAAAAAAAAAAAAACTGTAGCAGCAAAAAGTCCCAGCAATAGACTGAAATATCTTCTGTAATTTTATTTACATTTATTAGACCAACTAAAATGCACTACAGCTGCCAGTGCTTCAGACTCAGCATCTGATACTACCTAAAATTATAGACTAGTATAGAGTTAAACTGTTAGGAAAAGTAGATTGCTTCAGGCCTTTGAAGTTTAAAAGTAATATGAACTTAAAATAAACCTTGAAGGTAGGTAACTGTAGATATTCCTTATTTTTAAAGGTTCCACTGTGTTGGGACATTAACAAGATGGCACCAGTCAAGCTCTGTCAACACATGCTCTCAAGCTCCTCTCACCCCATGTTCTGTAAACAATGACTTTGCACAGTTATGTATGGCTGAGATCATTTACAGAACTGTGCATGCGTGTCATGAGGTACTCGCTTGGTTACGGGCTACTTTTTGCAGTTCGCCTGTAAGAACACCCTGGAAGCCCTGGCTGCTGCTGCATCAGTCTACACTGGAGTGACATCATGGTTACATTATATGAGGTTATGTTATGGCTACTTATGGTTATGTTATGGATGCTGCTACAGATGCTGCATCAGCCAGGCTGTGTTATGGCTGCCATGCCACCCAGGAGAGAATATTCATGTCTGTAGTTCCTACGGCTCCTCAAGTCTCCTTCCAGCCTCTTACCTCGAGCCTTGCCTACCCTGGATTCAGGGAACAGTGTGTACAGTGTGAACGGCAAGACAGCTGGTGTAACAAATAGGATCAGCACTACATTGCTTTATGCTACAAATAAAATATGTATAAAGGTAACTTAATACTGTATCTAAGGCAAATCCAACAACATATGTAATGAGATAAAATAAATGCAGCCTCTGAAAACACAAAAATAATTTGTTTTCAAACTAGTAACAGTTTGTTTTCCTGAAACATGTTTCATAATTTTGTTAAAATTTTTGCTACTCAAAAATAATAGAAAGGTTAATAAAATTTCTAAAGACTGCTACAGTGACTAATCCTTTCAAAGTTAAAATTTTATTAGATGAACTGAAACACAACTCACTAAGACTGAGTTCCAGTTTTGATGGAAGTTTTGAGCTTATAGATAAGGCCCACAATCCTAGTACCTGTTATGTATATGTACATATGCTGTGGCTACTGTTCAGTCGCTCAGTCATATCCAACTTTTTGCAATTCCATGGATTGTAGCCTGCCAGGCTTCTCTGGCCATGGCACTTCCCAGGCAAGAATACTGGAGTGGCTTGCCATTTCCTTTTCCAGGGGATCTTCCCGACCCAGAGATCCAACCCGCATCTCCTGCACTGGCAAGTGGATTCCTTACTACTGAGCCACCTGGAAAGCCCAATACAGCAGACTGCATATATCACTACAATTCAATCATGAGTTCTAGGGGTCTGAATCCCGGCTCCCCACTTTCAGAGTGACCATTTGTTAGGTGCCATGAATCCCCACACAGAAAGTGCTGGAATCATATTCCACCATGCCTCTGGGTTGGTGCTGGGACTGCTTGATCAGTGTGTTCTGTCGTGCCTTGGTATAGTGTTATTTTGGGTAGAGATCAAACTTCCTCTGCATCACCCTGAATGGGAAAGGGAGCTGGAGGCAGTTCTTCTACCCCCACCCATACACTGATGGAGGTTCCCCTTTTGGCCATAGTTAACAAAGAATGTTGGTCAAGAGTACAGAAAAACTCTTTTGCTATTTAAAGCACAAAAAAATTATTCTGTGTCTACAGCCATGACCAAAGCGGAAGGTGAGAGTAAAGACAAACTCAATCAATTACATGTCGTTCTTTCTGCCTACTTGCAAAGCGCAGATCTAGTTGACACCATCTGATCTGGAAGAGGTTCATAGCCTGCTGTGCTGTATCGGGTAAACTGCTACCAATTTATTTGTCGTTCAGTGGCTAGGTTATGTTTTACTCTTTGGGACCCCATGGACTGCAGCATGCCAGGCTTCCCTGTCCTTCACTACCTCAAATTCATGTTCATTGATTCCATGATGTTCTCCAATTTATAATAACACCTATTTCTTGGTTCCTTTTTCCTTATAACCAAGTGGAAGAAACTGAGCCCTAGATTTATCAAAACATCTTGCATTACTGCTGTACTGACAATGAGAAATATCCCTGAAAAGCTGTCCAACCTAATCAAGTAAGTGCTGAGTTTTGAAGTCATCACACTTTTGCCAGAATCTAAGGTTTATAACAGTTTTTAAGTTTTGAAACTGATGAACATACCATGAAAGACCTCTAAGTATATTAATTATGGGCCTGCTAACTGGTGTTAGATTTCCCCATAGGATCATCTGTATCAGCTCAGATGCTGTACACATGCACACCTAGGCAACTTTCCTTGATCCCCAGAAGCATAACACATGGCTGTTTCTGGGCCAGTTGTACTAGTTTTACAGCTAGTTTACTAAACACACCCTTGGGCTTTCTAGGTGCCACTAATGGTAAAGAACCTACCTGCCAATGAAGAAGACATGAGATGGGTGTTCAATCCCTGGATCAGGAAGATCCTCTGAAGGAGGGCATGACAACCCACTCCAGTATTCATGCCTGAGGAGCCTAGAAGACTAGAGTCCATTGGGTTGCAAAGAGTTGGACACAACTGAAGCAACTTAGCACACATGCAAACACACCTTTCCAGCAATTTAAACATTCTTCAGGGTACCTTTGTCATACAATTCTCATTTGCCTAGGTTCAAATCCTGGTTTTACCATTTAATAGTTGAGTGACTGACTTACTTAAATTTCCTGATCTGTAAATGAGAATTCATAGGGTTTACAGCAGTACCCTTCTTATAAGGTTGCTGTGAAAAATATGATTTAATTCTAGTGAAAGTACTAGAGCAGTAGCTAGCACATGATAATTGCTATATAACTATTTGCTATTATTTTTATAACCCATATAATACTCAGTGCTGTATAATTGTCAGGGTAGCAGATCAGGGGACCAGATCTTTATTCTCTCCTCACTCTAATCTCTTAAGGCCCTTCCCTTTTGCCTCCTCCTATTCCTGCCATTCTCCTTATATTTACCCTTACGAAGGCCTGAATTTTGATTTACCAGCACTTGCTTATGCTTGCTTACTGGCAGCTGCCATTTGCTTCAGTGTCTCTGCTACTTTCAGGGATTCCCAATAGGCCATTTTGGATAAATTCTGACCAGTTAATGACTCTTTTGCAAATTAATACAATAATGAATTATTTACAAATAAGTGGCATGGTACATTAAACATGAAAACGGTATTAGTAATGACAATGTGATATCTGACTCTTTTTTTTTTTTTCTGGCTGTCCCATGAGGCTTGTGAGATCTTAGTTTCCTGACCAGGGATTGACCTCAGCAGTCAAAGTGCAGAATTTTAACCACTGGACTGCAGGGAATTCCTTGAGCCTGACATTTGACACAGAGTAGAATTTAGTGTGGATCATTTTAATCCCAGACAATTTAATGATTATTCTTCACCTTTTACCATGATTATAAACACATATCCTGGATTCCATAACTTTTTTCATTTTTCCTCCATTTTACATTACTCACAATCACTAGTTTTTAACAATCATTTTCTGAAAAGCACCTTTAACTGCCCATAACCCCTCAAACTCAGTATTTAATAGCTCTCATCTTTATGTCTCCAAAGTACAAATTGCTTTTATAAGCTCTGAGAATATCCAATGGTCAACTGTAAAATGAATAACAAAACCTACTTTATTCTTTTTTTTTTTGGTTCCTCCTTACAGGTACTAAGTGATAACTCCCTAATTAAAAGTGCCAGATACTCTGCTAATTACTGGGGGCAGGAGGACAAATAAGACATAATTCTTACCCTTGGCTAATTCTGAAAGAGATATGTGCAGTCTCATAGGTGTCAGTCCCCTTGATCCCATCCCTTTGCTAACTGCCGTTAGGAGGCAACTGGACCATTTACCCTATCAGCAATGGCAGAGGATGAAAAGGAGAGAATTAGTAAGAGACTGACTTAAGAAGGGAGGGATAGAGAGGAGGAAAGGATAACAATTACTTAGGCTCCTGACTAACTGTCAGGGAAACGGTGCCTTTCACTTTAAGAATGCAAGAAGACTAGAGTTCTGCGTGCAATATTTTAGGAGTCTGTGAGACTGTGCAGGAAGAACAGTTTGCCCTGTTCACTCATTAGGTTTGGCCAATCTTAACACTCCACCTGCCTCATTTTCCAATCTCATTGTTAAAGTTTTCAGATATATTCCCTCTGAAATTTTCTTTAAAATATCATTTCAATGCTTGTTAAGGTAAGGGGGAAAAGCCTATTTGTCCCATGCAAGGTCAGTTAAAAGAGAATCTGACCCATTTCGTTGTTGTTGTTGTCTGTCCCAGTAACTACGGGTTAATCGCTTGTCTTTCTTCAGAAGGGCTGATTTCCTTAATTTTATCAATCACAATAACAAATATCAGTCAAGGGATTAGGCTGGAGGGAGGGAAAATGCACTTATTGAGAACAGGGCCAAGTTTCTGGGTGTTTGTGGGTTCCTTCAGGACTCCACAGGGCTCACAGAAGTCCATTAAAGAGCCCAGGTGAAAAGTAACAGCAGTCTTCACAGGAGGTGTCGCATGTCCTAGGACAACTTTCACCAAAGTGTGTCCTGTGAACAAGATCTCTCAATTTCCCCCCTCTACCACTCCACCACAACCAACCAACTAATCATGATTCTATATGAAATATTTGTGATCTGCCAAATCTGACAGTTTTATCTTGCAGACTCATGATACCAATAGGCATATTGAGGCATCAAGAGCCCTACAGTAAAAAACAAAAACAAAAACCTGTTTAATTTTGAACCCAGTATATGTCCAGGAAATATTTTTATCATTTATTACAAGTTAAAATACCATGGCGCTTAGAACACATTTTGGGACAAGTTACCCCAGGGACTCCTCCCGTTCTAACAACTATTGCTCAGGCTACTTTCCATACTTTCCTAACTCCACTGCTCCTGACTTCCTGATAATCCTTTGGCTGCCGACATGACCATAACTCTCAAATTATGAACTGAAACTCCAGCCTGGCCTTGGCTTTTAGACATGACCCTACTGTCCCCAGCTTCAATGCTGCACAATCCCACAATGTGCTGACCACAAAAGCAGCATTAGGGGCAGATCCAGGATGCTTGAGTCCTGCACATGGAGTTTAAAACTGGAGTAGCCTTCAGCTTTAAAAAAATCGGATGAAATGACATTGTGTAATTCTGCCAGTCTACTTCTACTTCCTTTCCATTCTCTCCATCTCTCTTCCTCTCACCTGCAAACCCCCACAGCCTAGCAGACAAATGCATACAATTTAGTAAACACTTAGTTCAATCCCTGGGTCGGGAAGATCCCCTGAAGAAGGAAATGGCAAGCCATTCCAGTATTTTTGCCTGGGAAATCCCATGGACAGAGAAGCCTGGGGGGCTACAGCCCATGGATTGGCAAAAGAGTTGGATATGACTTAGCAATTAAACAACAACAACAAGGCGTTTTAGCGTCCATGACAAAGATGAGTCAACTGAGGTGGTGACTAGGTTGGTGATAGATGTCATACCTACATATAGTTTGTAAGTACCTTATGGGCAGGGACTCTAGCTGATAATCCTTTGGTTTTCACTCAGCAAGTAACAAAGTGATTACATCTGTTATAGTATAGCTATTTGCCACGACTCAGTGCCTCTATTTCAGCGAATACTGTGCAGCCAGGAGCTTCCAAATAACCAAGACATTAAAAAAAAAAAAAATCATACTAGATTAAGAAAAATGCAAGAGTGAGAATCTTATTTGGAGTCACTGAATGGAGACAGACTTCCAGACTTCCTCCCTTTTCCCAGCTTTGAACCGCCTCCTTACTTGTTCTTCAGTCTTTCAATTTCTGTTATCTTTGCTCTAGGATACGTCTCTTTACTAAACTCTTAGATATTCCCTCTGGAAACCAATAGGTAGAGGCCCTTAGGCTCACTCCATGCTAGTCTAGTCTTCCTTAGCTTTTGGCTACACAGCTGTCACTTCTGCTAAACCTGACCCAAGCCTCTTCAATGAGGCACTTCCACATATGTCATACCATGTGAAAAGTAACAGGAGTCTTCACCTTCAGCATCCATAAAACGTATGTAGGACAGATATCTGCGTATTATGGCTGAAGAAAGTAAGGTTGGTAAACAGTGGTAAATCCAAGAGTCACACCAGGGTTTTCGATTCCATGGTCAGTGTTCTTTCCACTACAATTCATGGCCCTGTTGTCAGGCTTGTTTGTATTTTGCACTGGAAATAAGCTCATGATCTGGAGCTGTATTTCCAGGATTTCTGGGGCTATGAGGACTCATTAGTATTCATTCTGCTTAACCAAAGATTCCATTAACCACATACAAGCACTACAGTGATCTTAAAGTTCAAATGAAGTGAAATATTGATGTGAGAAACTAAACATACCCTTTAAATCGTTAATGACCCCATATTTGTCACGAGACCAAGTTTAAGAAATATTTTGAGTTTTAAAATAAAGTCTTGGTATCTAATCTAAGAAATTAAGATAATAATAAATGACCTCAGGGAATCAGGTCTCTATTCCATTCAAAAATTCTACTAAATTTAGCAATCACAACTTGCTACAGACTTCAAAGGACTAAAGTGTATTTCTTCTTCATAACTGGAATACAGGCCAACATTTTTCCCTACCTAAAGACTTATTATAACTGTGGGTTGGAAGTAAAAGATAAAAAGGTAAGAGTTAATAAAGCTTTACTGGAACACGGCCACACTCCTTCTTGTGTATACTGTCTATGATGCTTTTTGCTAGGTTGACAGAGTTAAATAGCTATAACAGAAACCATACGGCCTGCAAAGCTTAAAATATTTATGATCCGGCCCTTTACAGAAAAGACCTTGACCTAAATAATCAAGGCAATAAACCACAAATTAGTACTATAAATGTTATGATATTATATGATATTCAGTCAGGTCAGTTGCTCAGTCGTGTCCGACTCTTTGCGACCCCATGAATTACAGCACGCCAGGCCTCCCTGTCCATCACCAACTCCCAGAGTCTACCCAAACTCATGTCCATCGAGTCGGTGATGCCATTCAACCATCTCATCCTCTGTCTCCCCTTCTCCTCCTGCCCCCAATCCTTCCCAGCATCAGCGTCTTTTTAAATGAGTCAGCTCTTCACATCAGGTGGCCAAAGTATTGGAGTTTCAGCTTCAACATCAGTACTTCCAATGAACACCCAGGACTGATCTCCTTTAGGATGGACTGACTGGATCCCCTTGCAGTCCAAGGGACTCTCAAGAGTCTTCTCCAACACCATAGTTCAAAAGCATCAATTCTTTGGCACTCAGCTTTCTTCACAGTCCAACTCTCACATCCATACATAACTACTGGAAAAACCATAGCTTTGACTAGACAGACCTTTGTTGGCAAAGTAATGTCTCTGCTTTTTAATATGCTACCTAGGTTGGTCATAACTTTCCTTCCAAGGAGTAAGCGTCTTTTAATTTCATGGCTGTAATCACCATCAGCAGTGATTTTGGAGCCCCCAAAAATAAAGTCTGACACAGTTTCCACTGTTTCCCCATCTATTTGCCATGAAGTGATGGGACTAGATGCCATGATCTTAGTTTTCTGAATGTTGAGCTTTAAGCCAACTTTCTCACTCTCCTCTCTCACTTTCATCAAGAGGCTCTTTAGTTCTTCTTCACTTTCTGCCATAAGGGTGGTATCATCTGCATATCTGAGGTTATTGATATTTCTCCCGGCAATCTTGATTCCAGCTTGTGCTTCATCCAGCCCAGCGTTTCTCATGATGTACTCTGCATATAACTTAAATAAGCAGGGTAACAATATACAGCCTTGATGTACTCCTTTTCCTATTTGGAACCAGTCTGTTGTTTCATGTCCCGTTCTAACTGTTGCTTCCTGACCTGCATACAGGTTTCTCAAGAGGCAGGTCAGGTGGCCTGGTATTCCCATCTCTTTCAGAATTTTCCACATATAACATATAGTGTTATAATGACTATTATTGATATTATAACACTATTATTATTATTATTATAGCACTGTGTTATAATACATTCATACTATAATTTTCCAGAATTAATCTTGGTTCCCTCCCCAGCTAGCAATGTGATCCCAGGCAAGGAAAAACCTCTAGGTTTCAGGGAACTCACTGGTGGCACAATTGATCTAGTACATTTGGGGTCACAGATGACCCTGGGATGTATTTGGTAAATTAACAATGTTACAAGGTATAATCTTTGGTTTGTTATTGGTCTAAATATCACATGCCCAGCATCCTTGTAATTCAGTTGCGGTTGCCTTCCCATTTTTCACAAAAACTATCTTCCCAAGGAATCTACTGCATGTGAATTAATAAGCCAACAGGTCATGCTTTTTGGTCAGCGCTGCTCAACCATGAATCACCTGTGGAGCTTTAGAAAAGAAAACTATAATACCTTGGCCGAATCCCAAGCCAATGAAATCACAAACTCTAGGGGTTGGCACCCAGGTATAAGTGTGTTTTAAAGCTTCCGAGGTGATTCCAATGTACAGTCAAGGTTGAGAACCACCATTCCTGATGTCCTGTTAACAGGCTTGGATCAAATTAGTATATTCAGTGGAAGCTGTATGAAATAAATTTCATAATTTTAAGCTGTTGAGCTGAAGTTCCACCAAATTTATATCACAAAATGTGGATTCCATGAAGACTGTAAAATTTTAATAGAACTGGTTTAGGCTTGCACCACCAATTGATTCCTGTTTAAGTCATAGCCAATACTTATGTGTTGAGCATGAGGCCTTCTTCAACATCTGGTTGATAAAAATTATCTGATTTTAGAACCCAGTACTAAAAAAAAAAAAAAAAAAAGACACCCGCTGGGTTTACATGAAAAGCCACCTTGAGAATCCAGAAGAAGGAGATTACTTTTGGCTGATGGAGAGTATGGCAAACTTTGCTATGGAAGAAGAGACTTCTGAAAATAATAAAATTAAAAATTTTTTTGACTTCATAAACTCTGAAGAAATAGAAACAGATGTAAGAAATGAACCTGAAGGGCAAAAGATGGTTTTCTCTTAAGAGCTATAGCCAATTCATTTATTCAAGATGTCTGGTTTATAAATTAACCAGAATCTTGGCTTTTCCGCTTCCTTTTTACCCACTGCCAAACTATTTTCCATTTACTCACAATAAATTTATCTGCAGGTCCAGAGAGAAGACCAAAATCAAACTGGCCAAAATGTTTCATAAGGTTTGAAAAGGATGTTGCTAAAACCAAACAGAATTGTTTTTCACAATGTCAATTACAGCAACCAAGACTGGACTACTATTTCTCTACACAAAGGGAAAAATATATCCTTTTCATAAGCAAATCCTTCCTGACCTAGTTTGATTTTCATTCACTTTGTATCTGCTTTTCTGGTTTATTTTTCTGAACTTGATTTCTCTAAACCTGGTTTCCAGCACCCAAAACATTCTAGCCTAATGCTCTCTGAAAACTAAGTTCTGAAATTTTTACTGCTCTAGTGCTTATTGCTCAGGAACAGATCACAGGTAGATGCAGATGTTTTAAAAAATCTGACAAGGTAGGTGGTTTTCCAAAAAGGGCATGGTGACAATCTGTGATCTATCCCAACTCTTTTTATCTTGATACTCTTTTAAGACAAATATTAACATAAATATCATTTGACTAAAATTTTAATGCTTAACAGCTTATGTAGATATTTGTTTTCCTTACTCCTGGCTGTGTAATCAGACCAGCAGGCCTCATATTTTTCCCCTGGCTACATTTCTAGACCAGGAGCACAACAGCATTGTGTGTTTAGCTTCTAACACTGTGGAGGACTGTTCCAAGTCATGCAAAACTTAAAAAGCAAATGCTGATCTAGCTTATCTTTTATTTCTTATATGTATTTTTTGGTTGATAGAGGAAGGAAGTTAGGAAGAAAAATAATCCAATTTATCAAATATAACCATTTTTCTAATTCTGAATTTTAAAACTGCATTACATAAGTCATATTTAGTTATGTCTAACACGATTGCTCCTACAAAGAAAAAGTTTATTCACTCAAGAATGAAACCAATCTTATTACTCTCTTGTTTAAAATTCTGTAATAGTACTGAAAGATCTGTAGGAAAAACTCCATTGTTTTCAAACAGGACCCTTTATCATCAGACATAAGCCTGTAAAGACTTCCTATCGGCCTGTTCACAGTCATGCACCCCTAATGGTCTATCTACATTCTGATCTTCTCCATTCCTGTAACACACTATACCTCTTTTCATGTCTGTATGATTTTGCATATTGGTTTCCTTAGTTCAATAGTCTATCTTTAAACACATTAATCTAGTTTCAATGTCACCTTTTTTGAGGAAATTTCCTTGAGTCAAAAAAACCATCAGTTACCCCTCCTTTTCTATTCTCCACACACACATTTTTTTACCTATACATGACACCTGTCATGCACAATCACTACTTTTACAGGTTTTCTACCCTTTCAAATCAAGTTTTACAAGAACTGTTGAAAAGAAAACATTTCTAGATTGCTACATTTTATTCTCTCTCTCCTTTCTTTTCCTATCATTTTCCTAACAGGAGAATTTCAAAGAGCTAAATGTCTTAAACAGAGGTGGGGAAAAAAAATAAAAAAAAAAAGGAAAGGGAGTATACCCTTGGAACTTAGCAAAATACCTTAAATAGTTTCTCTTCATCTTGCCACAATTTTCTTCATGCAAACTATTCTCTGAATTTCTTAGTCTCAAGAAAAGAGTGATGGAGTGCTTTCCATTTTTAAAGCAGTACTCAGGAGAAGGCAATGGCACCCCACTCCAGTACTCTTGCCTGGAAAATCCCACAGACGGAGGAGCCTGGTAGGCTGCAGACCATGGGGTCGCTAAGAGTCGGAAACGACTGAGCGACTTCACTTTCCCTTTTCACTTGCATACACTGGAGAAGGAAATGGCAACCCACTCCAGTGTTCTTGCCTGGAGAATCCCAGGGATGGGGGAGCCTGGTGGGCTGCCGTCTATGGGGTCACACAGAGTCAGACATGACTGAAGCGATTTAGCAGCACTCAGGCTGCTGGGTGGAGAACAGAGTTCCAGAGGTCAATAATCCAAGGAAAAGTTGAGCATGACTTGAACCAGAGGAGTAGCAATGAAGGCATTAACACATGGTCAGTTTGATATCTTCTAAAGCAGGACTGATTGACAGATTGGATTGACAGACTAGGGAGAGGAAAAAAAGATTCAAGAAGACTAGTTTTAGGCCTGAGCATAAGAAGTAATGGTTACTACATAATGACATGGAGATGACCAGGCTACAAAGGTTTAGGGTTTTTTTATGAGAAGAAAGAGAGTTTTTCCCCAGGCTAAGTTTTAATAACCACCATGCAGAATGACCAACTTCCATGACTAACATTATTTTTCTTCTCAGAGGCACTTTCCTGTGGTCTGCTTCAAGATATGACTTAAAAACTACAGATCTTGGGTCAATTAACAGAGGAAAAACCCTTAGAAGGGTCTGATCTGAACAGGGCTTAACAGGGACTGTGGGAAGGAAAAAGTTAGAGAATGTATTTAAATCAGAGTGAAGACCTTCAAAAATATATTTCAGACCAATAAAAATTAGCTTTGTGGGGCTTCCCTGGTGGTCCAGTGGTGAAGACTCTGTGCTCCCAATGCAGGGGGTCCAGGTTCAATTCCTGATCAGGGAACTAGATCCCAAATGTCACAAGGAAGACCTAGTACAGCAAACTAAAAATTAATGTTTTGTAAAAAATTAGCTTCCTGGACTTCCCTGCTCGCTCAGTGGTAAAGTGTCCACCTGCCAATGCAGAAGACACGGGTTCCACCCCTGATCCAAGAAGATCCCACATGCTGCGGAGCAGCTAATCCATGCACCACAACTACTGAGCCTGTGCTCTGAGAGCCCAGGAGCTGCAGCTACTGAGCATATACGCTGCAACTACTGAAGCCTGTACACACCCTAAAGCCAGTGGTCCACAACAAGAGAAGCCACCACAATGAGAAAGCTGCATGCTGCAACTTAAGAGTAGGTCCTGCTCTCCACAACCAGAGAAAAGCCCATGGAGCAACAAAGACCCAGCACAGTCATAGTAAAATTTTAAAAATAAAAATTTTTTTAAATTAGCTTTGATTTTTTATATATAAAATAGCACAGAGTAAAGAAGACTAACAGAGTGATAAGCACCTAGGAAAAATCTTTTTTTATTTTTTGAATGCATAGTATTCCAGTGTCTAAGGAAAACTGTTCAGGTTTAAATGTTGCTTTTCTTAATTTTAAACAAATTTTTATCTTTATTATGTTACAATTATACACCTTTGAATCCATGTAAACACACAATACTGTCATTGCATGAGTCCCCACTTTATATTAAGTGATCTTTATGTTAAGCAGAAACAGGACATGATATTGGAAACTTCACCATCTGTACCTTCTTCAGCCAGCTTTCCTCCCCACAGTCTAAAATGTGGCCATACCAAACTGCTTATGGGTCACATAACATGAGAGACCTTGTGGTTTCTCATTCCGGAAACTTTGCACATTTCCCCTTTCCCTTCTCCAGGGGATCTTCCAAGCCCAGGGATCAAATCCAGGTCTCCCGCATTGCAGGCAGATTCTTTACCAGCTGAGCCACAAGGGAAGCCCTCCCTCCTTCTGCCTAGAATCCTCTAAATATGGCTTCCCCCAAAACTCCCCATTCCATGAAGCTGACTTCTTAATTCCCTAAATCTCAGCATCACTGATACATCCCCAAATCACAAAACTGCATTCCCGTGTGCTCCCACAGCCTATTATGCACACAGTCCTATTTTCCCATCTTGTATTTTTTGTTTGTATGTTTGGTGGTCCACTTGCTCCAAGAGAGCACAGATCATCACTTGTTTTCTTTCTTATGTATCTCCACTGCTTACCAATGGGCCAAGCACACTGAATATCTATTAATATGAAAGTACTTTGGGGATTTTTGTATAGACTATGTCAAAGCCTTTGAGTGTGTGGATCACAACAAACTATTGAAAATTCTTAAAGAGATGGAATACCAGACCACCTTATCTGCCTCCTGAGAAACCTGTATGCAGGTCAAGAAGCAACAGTTAGAACTGGACATGGAACAACAGACTGGTTCCAAATTGGGAAAGGCGTACATCAAGGCTGTATATTGTCACCCGGCTTATTTAACAGAGTATATCACGTGAAATGCCAGGCTGGATGAAACAAAAGCTGGAATCAAGACCGCCAGGAGAAACATCAATAACCTCAGATATGCAGATGACACTACCCTTATGGCAGAAAGCAAAGAGGAACTAAAGAGCCTTGTGATGAAAGTGAAACAGGAGTGAAAAAGCTGGCTTCAAACTCAACATTTAAAAAACGAAGATCATGGCATCTTGTCCAATCACTTGATGGAAAATAGTTGGGGAAACAATGGAAACAGTGACAGACTTTATTTTCTTGGGCTCCAAAATCACTGCAGATGATGACTGCAGCCATGAAATTATAAGATGCCTGCTCCTTGGAAGAAAAGCTATGACAAATGTAGACAGCATATTAAAAAGCAGAGACATTACTTTGCCAACAAAGGTCTGTCTAGTCAAAGCTGTGGTTTTTCCAGGAGTCATGTGTGGATGTGAGAGTTGGACTATAAAGAAAGTTGAGTGCCGAAGAATTGATGCTTTTGCACTGTGGTATTGGAAAAGACTCTTGAGAGTCCTTTGGACTGCAAGGAGATCAAACCAGTCAATTCCAAAGGAAATCAGTCCTGAATATTCATTGGAAGGACTGATGCTGAAGCTGAAGCTCCAATACTTTGGCCACCTGATGCGAAGAACTGACTCATTAGAAAAGACCCTGATGTTGGCAAAGATTGAAGGCAGGAAAAGAGGACGACAGAGGATGAGATGGTTGGATGACATCACTGACTTAATGGACATGAGTTTGAGCAAGCCCCAGGAGATGGTGATGGACAGGGAGTCATGCTGCAGGCCATTGGGGTCGCAAAGAGTCAGACACGACTGAGCGATTGAACCGAACTGAACTTTGGGGATGGTGGGACAATATATGATTTGTCTCTCAACTTTCCAAACCTTCTGCACACTTGTTATACAATTTTCATAATAAAAAGACTTTAAATCCCTTTCTTAAAAATGACCCCACCTGTTGAAATTACCACCAATTTCAGATCACAATGACTTGAACCTTGTTGAATTTGATAGTTGGAATAACTAATACAGTCCTTTATTTTAGCGCTTGAACTAACACAGTCTTTTCTGAAACAGCTAAAAGCAAAACAAATGAAATCTCACCTCAAGTATAGATAAGATACTCAGTTTTAAGCAGCTGAAAGTGGAACAAATGACAATCTCCCTCAAGAAGAGACAGATACTCAGATAAACTGAGAAACAGAGTGAAAGTACAGTCAGCTGTCTGTATCCTAGAACACAGAACCTGTGGATCCTGGGTGCTGATTATACTATGCCATTTGACATAACAGACTTGCGTATCCCTGGATTTTGGTATTTGCAGGAAGTCCCCTGCAGATACCCAGGGACAACTGTACCTCACTAGATCTACACAAGCCTATCTGCAGACTGGATTCTAGGGGAGTTCTAAGTGGGGTAGAGAATTTATTTTTAATCCTAGTCTTTTCCAAGCTGGTTATATTAATATTACTCCAGGAGATGTTGGAATTATAATATAATTATATATTCTGTATATAATTATATATATTCTGTATATATATATATATATATATTGCAACATAATTATATATAGAAATACAATTATAATATCATATTCTGGGATTATAATACCCAGAATATGAGAAATATCTGCTGCAACTAAATACATCAGAAAATAGTATATTTGTTAAAAATGTTTTAAATTAGTTAAGTCCATTTGCTCTATTAGCAGTAGGCATGAAACATTCTCCCTCTCCCCAAAAACCCTCCTCACAAGTACATGTTGAATAAAAGGTGAATATAGGTTCCATGGGGCTTGCCTGGTGGCTCAGATGATAAAGAATCCATCTGCAATGCAGAAGATCCAGGTTTGATCCCTGGGTTGGCAGGATCCCTCGGAGAAGGGCATGACCACCCACTCCAGCATTCCTGCCTGGAGAATTCCATGAACAGAAGAGCCCAGCAAGGCAACATCGATGAGGTCACAAATAGTCAGACGTGACTGAGCAACCAACACTTTCACTTTCATAGGTTCCATAAGGAAATTGAAGGTATTTTTCTGATGTCTAGGACTTCCCTGGTGGCTCAGATGGTAAAGCATCTGCCTACAATGCGGGAGGACCCAGGTTCGATCCCTGGGTCGGGAAGATCCTCTGGAGAAGGAAACGGCAACCCACTCCAGTACTCTTGCCTAGAGCATTCCATGGACAGAGGAGCGTGGTAGGCTACAGTCCACGGGGTCGCAAAGAATTGGACACGACTGAGCAGCTTCACTCACTTTCTGATGTCTGTCTTAAACTCAAATGTGTCCAAGTTCCTAGCTCTTGAAGAGCCCAACACTCCTCTTTAATAGATAAATTCTCATTCTGCATAAAAGCAAAAAGTTCACTTTCTCCCTACGTTTTGGAGTCTTCCTGGGGAAACTCCCTCAAACCCTCCCTGGTTGGTGCTTGTTGCCTCAAATTCCTGACCCAGTAGCATAGGGGCTAATGAAATTCTGATTTGCCTCCTGGTTCCATCACATGTTAGCCATGTGACCTTGAACAAATTTCTCAACCTGCCTAAGCATCACTTTCCTTGTTTATAAAACAGATATAATCACAATGCCAATCTCATATAGTGCTGCTAAGGAGATTAAAGAAATGGGAAGTACACTGCTTGACATATGACAAGCAACACCTACACAGAATGTCTATTATGCTTTGTTGATTGCTTCTTAATATTGTAAACTACTTCTCCAAAGGTCTCTTGCTGTCCCCATATTAACTGTCTAAAAAACATGGATACAGCCACCTCCTCTAATTCTCCCAGTTTCTGCTGAAGACTAGGAAATAACAAAGGGAAATTACAATTAAAAAACAAGCCAACAAAAAAGGATGAGGAGGACACAAGATAAAATATTAGCTGGCTTCTTCTAGCTTACTGATTAAGCCATCTTTCTCCTTAGCCCTGGCAGGCTGCCAAGCTTGTAGAATTCATCGTAATAGCATATTTGGGGGCACAGAGGGAGAAGCAAGGAAAGCTCATGCTTTCCCAGTACTTACTGCCCCAAAGTGCTGCTTTTTCTTAATTAAAATTTGTTAACATAGAGGAAGTAGTTTGAAAGTGAGAGTCCATTAAATGGTAGAAATATCAGTTAGTGAGACAGAGAGAGAAGACAACAATTTGTGTTATTTAGTAAATGCTTTTTCTCCCTAATGTCAGATCTTGGGTATGTTTCTAAGCCAGCTCCCTTCCCACTTCCCTCAAACCGTTTCTCTACTACCGCCACTTCAGAATTGTAGCTTTACCCTTACAAAACAAAAAAGCCTGTCACAACATTAAGCGGTTCTTGACGAAGTATTTTGGTCCCCACATAGGGCTGCCACTGCCAGGAGTCCCAGTTCTATATCCCCCAACCTACATACCAAATTTGACCCTTATTAAGAGTCTCAAACTTTGACTCCTATCTCTATTTTAATTTTTTTTAATTTATTTATTTTTAATTGGAGGATAACTGCTTTACAATATTGTGTGTGTTTCTGCCATATATTAACATGAATATAATAGCCATAGGTATATGTATGTTCCCTCCCTCTTGAACCTCCTTCCCACCTTCCACCCCATCCAACCCTTCTGGGTTGTCACAGAGCACCAGATTTGAGCTCCCTGTGTATTACAGCAAGCTTTCATTGGCTATCTAATTTTACACATGGTAATGTATATGTTCCAATGTTACTCTCTCAATGCGTCCCACCCTGTCCACAACTCTTTCTCTATGTCTGCATCTCCACTGCTGCCCTACAGATGAGTTCATTTAGTACCATCTTTCTAGATTCCATACATTCTTTCTCTTAACAGACTTCACTCTGTATAACAGGCTCTTAGGTTCATCCGCCTCATTAGAACTTTCTGACTTCACTCTATATAATACACTCTAAGTTCATCCACCTCATTAGTTCCTTTTAATGCCTGACTAATATTTCAAACTTCTTTATCCATTCATCTGTCAGTTTACATCTAGGTTGCTTCCATGTCCTGGCTATTGTAAATAGTGCTGTGATGAATACTGGGGTACAGGTTTAAATCTTAATCTTGAATTACAAATTTAATTTACATATAGTTTGAATGAAAACCATGTTATCATCCCTGCAAAGACTGACAAATACTTCCCATTGAGTCATTCTTCACGTTCCATTTTTCTCTTAAGTTTTCATGTGAGTTTGTCTACAAGCAACAGTTTTTAAAAAGGAAAGTTTCTTCAAGTCATTAAAAAAAGATAAAACTTTTACAAAAAATATGTACACTAAATGCACATATTCAAATTTTTTCTTGAACAACTTAATCGCAATAAAATAACCAGTTAAAACTTTTACAAATAATATGTACACTAAATGCACATATTCAAATTTTTTCTTGAACAACTTAATAGCAATAAAATAACCAGTGGTGTGGGCAGGAAGTGCTACATTACTGTCTTTTCAGTTTAAAAACCATAAAAGGAACTTCTAAAACCCACACTGTAGTGGCCCCTCACTATAGGGGGTTGTCAATTAGAGCAGAAAATTCCAGTAGCACTTCTTTCCAATGATCCTTAACTATTTGAAGGTGTAATGAGAAGAAACAGATGTGGTGTCAGAGAAAGAGAGAATTCACTAACGGAGAAAGGAAATACTTCCCTTTTGCTGCTTTTTAAAAAAATTTCATGTTTAGAGTGTGATGGTAAACCATGTGGAGATCACAAAAACTTTAAACTTTATGCAAGAAGAGTAGAACCCCTGCAAAGGAACTGAGGCTTCTTCCTGGATAATGGAGGGAGCCAAGGCAGACATGAAGTGGGTTACTCAATCTCTAGCAACTACTAGAACCTGGGAAAAGAGCCAGCCAAGACTGTGCAGCTGCAGGAGGGAGCCTCAGCTTCCTAGCTGCAGAACTGTGACCAGCCCCACCCTTGGACTTCCATACTCAGTGCAACTCCCACCCGCCTCCCCTGCTACCCTCCCAGGCCTAAAAAAGGAAAGAGTGACACTACAAGGAAAAGAATCCTGATAAACTATGAAGACTACCTGTTTTAAGGTTCAGTTCATTTTATTTAACAGTGTAGAGAGCAGTGTAGACATTCCTCAGAAAGGTTAATAGCTCCATGCAGACAGTGGGAAAATAGCATCACAGAATTAAACACATCTCAGTTTTAAAAAATATTTTTAGCAGAAATTTCCTGTCACATGATTACATTTCTACCACACAGAGTTTCATTCCTCTTTGAAAGAATCAATTTTTCATTAATACACTCCAGAATATTGGAGGAGAAAAGTCATGGCTTAACACCACTAACAACAACAAAAATACATCTATGCCTGTCTCTATTTGCTATCTCATATTGAAAAGCAGGTAATATTCACTCTCTAGAACTTTGCTAAAACAAGACTAGGATGGTGGATGATTTGTTTGCTTGAACAGAACAGTATTCTGTGCAGTAGTACTTGAAAATGTTTAGTAGCAAATATTTCTTAGCTTTGTTCACACCAGAAATGAAAGAAAAAAAGAAAAAACTCTGGTTTTCTTTCTCTGCATTCTCCCCTCAGTGACTAAATTTTCAAATTTCTAATGTTAGTAAGAATGAGTCAGAGAAACAGAACTATTTAACTTGTATTTTGCTAACCCAGAAACAGCCTCCTGGAAGAAGCAGAAACCATAAATAGAGTACATATTTTAATGTTAAAGTTGAAAAATAATGTGACCCTTATTCTTAACTTAAACCAAACTCTGCAACTTTCATGCCCTTTAAGCATGCTGTTGTAAAATGACCCACGTAAACTGGGGGGAGAAAAAAAAAAAAAGAGAGAGAAAAGATACACTAGAAAATGAAACTACTTACCGTCATCAGTGGACATCATTTCATATATACTGAAAATTAGTCTACTTTGGTTTGATAAGAAAATATTTGGCTTTACTATTTTAAAGTTCATGTGATAAAATCTCACTCCCAGCTCTAAAGCCTCTCGCAGCCACAGGTCAGCCGGGAGCTCTGATGATGCACTGCTTACTTCAGGACCTTCTCAGACCTCACTGCTCACAGACAACCTCATGCATAATATGCCACTCCTCCCCAGAGGAGGGTTGCTATAGTGTTTTTCAACAGACCAAGTATATGAGGATAGAGAAATGTCTATTTATTACAGTAAACAACAATGAAAGCTCATGAAAGCATCAAATGCACTAGAAATACACTTGGGAATAGGACAGTTTATAAACTGACTAATTCCTTAACTATTAGTAATGCTCTAAAAAAGCCAACATGAAAACAGTTTGTTTCCACTTGAACTGGGTCCATGCTCTGGACCAAAGAGGTTTACAGATTCAGGATTCACAGGCTTAAGATGTTAAAATGTCATTTTGAATGATCTCAAATGCTATTTTGCCACTGAAGACTTTCTATTTTAGCACAGTTCACTGACCTTGGTGCAGGGTGAATAAATACTACTCATAAATTTCCTATGGAAACCAAGTTTTATGTGATTTCAGAGCACTGTTTACTTATTTTTATATATCTTTATAAGTTTATATCAGTACTTGCAAAATTTCTCATAGCCCTGAGAAATCAGAAAGTGTCAATTAAAATATGTATAAAATCACAATGAAGTAACAGGCTATAGACATCACTCTCACAGTTGAAAGCAGTGTTTCCAAATCCCTCCTTAGTGTGTCCAGATGCAGTGGTTCTCACACACCAGATCATCTGGACGGAATTTTAAAACACACACTGCCTGGTCTTATCTCAGGAGTTGAACTCAACCCCAGAATCTGCACTTCTAACAAGCTCCCAGGTGATGCTGACACTGTTGGTCTGGGACTACACTACAGGAACCACACTTGGAGAACCACTGGGGCAGAGACTTAATACTCAATGGCAGCCTAAAGCTCTGACTCAATTGCACCTGTTTAGGAACTGCCTGGTATCAGGGCAGGTAGGAAACACTCAAGGTGTGGTATGAGGGAACTATGTATTACACACTCAGATAAGGCTCATCAGGAAGAAGACTTATCAACTTAATTCTTAACAAAAGAAATTTGCATATTAGGCATGAATAGACAATTACAGCATGGAGAAAAGGAGTCAAAGAGAAGAAACCTGAATTGCCTTTTATGTCCTTCACAAACCTCACCTGTCTGTTTAAAAATCACTGTGTCAGGAAAACTCTTTATATTTGATTCCAAAGACCACTTAGACTTGGCAAATTTCAGTAATGCAAAAAGCAGAATGTTTCCCTGTCATAAAATCCACCAATTTTGTGATTGCTGAATTTTGATAGCCATATTTAAGTTATAATCTTAGGTTTGGTTTTCAAACAAACACCTTTACTTTTTTTATAGCTAACATTTACTTTGTGCCTGGTGCTCTGGTAAGCACCTTCCATGCAGCATTTCATTAAATCCTCACTGTGACGTAATAATAATTTATCAATATTTTACAAAAGAGAATGCTCTTCTGCCGAAGGAATAAATAATATAGGTAAGGTATGGAGTAATAATTACCATTCTGCAGAAGAGAAACCTAGATTTAACAGGTTAAAAATCTTGGCCAGTAACACTAGTAAAATAATAACCTTTAAGAAATTCAATTCTCTTCTGCACAATAAAGATATAATAAAATTCATGTTTGAATCTATATAGTAAAAACCACAATATGATTTGCAGCTAGGAAGTGATAATTACAGTTTTAAACAAAATATCATTGGCTCTTATTGTTCACAATGGATAATCTGAAATTACATTCAGCATCTACCACAAACTAGCGACTAAATTTAAGCTACTCACTAGTAGTCATGGCAGTTTCTTATAAAGTTAAACCAGCACTTCCATATGACCCAGCAATGATACTCCTAGGTACTTACCCAAGTGAAACGAATACTTACATTCACAGAAACTTGCAAATGAAAATTTTAAATTTATTTATCTTCATTGGAGGATAATTACTTTATAATATTGTGATGGTTTTTCCCATACATCAATGTGAATCAGCAACATGTATGTACATGAATGTTTACAGAGGCTTTATTCATAACTACCAAAAACTGGAAAATACACAATTGACCTTCAATCAGTGAACAGATAAGCAAACTGTGGTTAATCTGTCTTTACAACACTCAAGAAATGAACTAAGGACACTTGCATGTGTGTTAGAAGGAAGCCAACTTAAAACACTAGAGGACTTCCCTGGTGGCACGATGAGTAAGAATCCCTTGCCAATACAGAAGACATGGGTTCAATCCCTGGTCCACAAGATTTCACAAGCCACAGAGCAACTAAACCCGTGGGTCACAACTACTGAGCCTGTGCTCTAGAACCCAAGAGCCACAACTACCAAGCCCATGTACTGCAACTATTGAAGCCCAGGTGCCTCGAGTCTATGTTCCACAACAAGAGAAGCCACCACAATAAGAAGCCCACACACCACAACTTAGAGTAGGCCCTGCTCATGCACAGCTAGAGAAGCCCACACGCAGCAACGAAGACCCAATGCAGCCAAAAATAATACATAAATGCCACACATTTAAGATTCCATGTGACATTCTGGAAAAGGCAAACACAGTTCAGTGCAGTTCAGTCACTCAGTCGTGTCCAACTCTTTGCGACCCTATGAACCGCAGCACGCCAGGCCTCCCTGTCCATCACCAACTCCCGGAGCCCACCCAAACTCATGTTCATTGAGTCGGTGATGCCATCCAACCATCTCATCCTCTGTCATCCCCTTCTCCTCCCGCCTTCAATCTTTCCCAGCATCAGGGTCTTTTCAAATGAGTCAGTTCTTCTCATGAGGTGGCCAAAGTACTGGAGCACACAGGGAAAAAACTAGATCAAAGGTTGCAGGAGGGTGGAGGAACTGATTGATTACAAAAGAGTACAACAGAATTGTCAAAGGTGATGGGAATGTTTCATATCTGCATTGTTGTGCTGGTTATATGACTGTATGCATTGTCAAAACTCAGAACTGTACCCTAAAGAGAGTGAATTTTACTGTATATAAATTATCCAACAGTTTTTAAAAATAAAGATTTTTGGTATTATCTATTGCCTTTCTCGTCATCAATAGTAGAGATAATTACTGGTTCATTGTATTTGTTTCCTGTGATTTTTTAAAAAAAATCTTGAAAAATTGAAAAGTGACCCAATTAGCTCCCCACACAATGTCCATTTGTGAAGAATGAAGTTTATAACAATATATTTAAAAGGATCTTTCAAATTAATGTTTAATTTAGTTAATTAGTAAGATTATTTGTCATTGACATCAGTCTTGAAAAATATGTAAAATCTATGCTAATCAACTCAGTTATTCACTTTAGTTATGTATTAAAGACTTTGAAGCAACTTAATACGCATGCACAAAGATTTAGTGGGCTGTCACCCTGCTATTAGGCTTCTCTTCCTTGTAGAGTGGTTATTTCTTTACAAATTCTGTTGAGTGAGGAAGTCAGAAAGTTCTCCCAGTCACAAGGTATTTCATAACCACTTGCTTTATCATTATATTAAACTTAGTTTACTTTTTATTACAGGCTGCTAGTATTTTCAATAGCTTACCATTTCTAATGTAAATGATCTAAAACAAAAATTTTACCATGTAACCTGTGCTTCCTGAATTAAAATTTACTAATTTATAATGTATAAAAAGGGGGGGGGGGACTAAGCTGTCTGACCTTGCTTTTTTTTTTTTTGGCGAAGCTGTACAGCATGGGATCTTAGTTTTCTGACCAGGGAATAAACTTGTGCCCTCTGCAGTGGAAGTGCTGTCTTAACCACTGGACCACCAAGGAAGCCCCTGTCCCAGCAATTTGGTTTACAGCTACCTAGCATATCATCTAACATATAATTCAACACTTCCATGTACTAATGGCAAAGTTGGCTTAAATAATTATTTACTGATAAATACATTTTGACAGTATAAAAACAGGACAATTATACCAAGTGAAAGTTAGTATTTCACTTTGTTCAAACAGAACAAGAAGTTGGAAAAAAATAATTAAAGTACTTCTTACTTTCAGTTATTAACTAAGGAGTAAAATCCTCAAATTGATTCTCCAGTGATATTTAACTGGGAGACAATCTCCATTTTCATAGAATGAAATATGAATCTTAATCTATTTTGCACACTTTGGTACTCTAATAATAATCTAATAAAATCAAACAATTTGTTATTAAAATGATTTCCTCATCGACTTAAAAAAAACTATAATTAAAAAACCCAATCAAATGATGTGTAATTTCTATTTTGTATGTCTCTGAATCTTAATGAAGTGAGGCCTGTAAGTTCTTGAATGCATACTAAGGAAATCGTGGGGGGTGTTTTGTTTTCTTTTGGCCATGCCGTGCAGTATGTGGGGTCTTAGTTCCTTGACTAAGGACTGAACCGATACACCCTGCATTAGAAGCATTAACTCTTAACCACTGGACCACAAGGGAAGTCCCTAATCGAGTTTCTTGAATATTCTGTCCCAAACTATTTTTATACAGATCTTCAAAACAAACCAATTATTGCTGAATTTCTATTCTTTTAAATTAAAAAAAATTTAATATATATTTTAAGATTTATTTATTTTTTGGCTCTGCTGGGTCTTTGTTGCTGTGCACAGGCCTCCTTCAGTTGCAGCAAGCAGGGGCCACTCTCTAGTTGTGGGCCTCTCACTCCAGTGGTCTCTCTTGTGGAGCATGGACTCTAGGCACAAGAGCTTCAGTAGTTGCAGCACCTGGGCTCCACAGCTGTGGCTCACAGGCTCTAGTGCTCTGGCTAAGCAGCTGTGGTGCACGGGCTCAGCTACATATTTCCTGTAAGTCACATCACTTCATCAAGAAGTTAATTCTGAGATTTCAAGTTCTACAATTCCAGTATTGCCACCAGCTAGATTTCTACCTTTCTTATTCTAAACTCCTGAATGAATCCATTTTTAGCTATGTTTCATTAAAGAACATATACAAAGCACTTAATATCATGCTGGGCACATAACAGATGCTCATTTCTCTTCTCTGTTCCGTCGCTCCGTATCCTTCTGCCTTACCCATCTCACGACAGAGTCACTCTTTACAAACGCTCTAGCAGTTTAGTGTCCTTTACCTGCATCTCTTTCATCTGCCTGAAAGCCTGAAGGCAGGAAGAGAAGGGGATGAAAGAGCACGAGATGGTTGAATGGCACCACTGACTCAATGGACATGGGTTTGAGGAGATGGTGAAGGACAGGGAAGCCTGGCGTGCTGCAGTCCATGGGGTCGCAAAGAGTCAGATACGACTGAGCAACTAAACAACAACCATGACGATGTCCACCTATAGGGTTCTAGCACTGTGGTTGTCATGTATCGTGAACAAAATATTACCACAAGTATTAAATGGGTATATTAAAGAGATACAGAATTTCAGTTGGGAAAAACAAAAGAAATTCTAGACATGGATAGTGGTGATGGTGGTAAAACAATGTGAATGTACTGATGCTAGAGAACTGTACACTTAAAAATGGCTAAAATGGTAAATTTTATGTTGTGTATATTTTACATATACATATATGCTGTTCCTCAATCTATTTGTTCATGTTCTCTACTGCCTGTACTGTTTCTCTGCATTCTTTCCTTTCTTCAGTGTCTATCTTGGACAACCTATTCACTTAAGGGCTCCAACTCCTCCAATAAAACATCTAATTCCAGTACCAACCTCTCTTAAAGAACCTCCTTCACTGGAGAAGGGAAGTTTAAACTTTATCTTGAGGGATGAAGATTTCATTATGCAGTAAAGAGAGGGAAAGGATCTTATTTCAGGTTCTTGAAGTGAGGAAACCTGTAGCAGACTCACAAATTTCATTGTGGCTTGCAGAACTATTCCTCACTTGTCAGCTGATATCCTCAGTGGCTGCTTACTGCATTGAGAATGAAATCCAAACTCCTTATAAGGCCTCTAGGCACTGTCCTTTGCTTACCTTTCTAGTCTCATCTCTTGCCACTCTGTTTTCAAAATATGTTCCCAAACCACGTTCCATCAATCATGGGTTTTGAGAAGGAAGTTAAGAAAAATGTTTTCTTTTCATAAATTTCCACAGAAACCTATTTTTTTTTTTTCCAACTTTAAAACAGCCACTCAGTTTCCAGAAAAGGCTCCTCTGAGGCTTTAAGAAAATAAAACTTGAGCTTTGCCCTGGCCAGGTCAGATAAAGGGTAAATAAAATACAGCCAGTTACTTGCTACTAACTTGGGAGTAAAGAGAGCTTTCACTTCTCTCTCTCTCTTTAAATTAATTTATTTTTTAATTGAAGAATAACTGCTTTACAGAATTTTGTTGTTTTCTGTCAAACCTCAACATGAATCAGCCATAGGTATACATTTATCCCCTCCCTTTTGAACCTCCCTCTCATCTCCCTTCCCATCCCACCCCTCTAGGTTGATACAGAGCCCCTGTTTGAGTTTCCTGAGCCATACAGCATACTCTCTTTTTGACCAAGATTTAAGTACTGTCTTCCTTTCCCAAACACTCTAATGCACAGCTTACTGGGGTAACAGCTACTGCTTAGGCCTTTTGTGTTGGCCCAAATATTCCTAAAGGACAAATTCAATGTAAAGAAAAAATAAATATAACCCTAAATATAATCAGCATCTTATCTTTGCAAATCATCCACTCTACTTATTATTTCTTCCCTTTTATCCCATGGTAATATGCCACAATTAAAACATGCAGTTTAATTTCTGATGCAATCTCAGAAGTGTACAGTAAGTCCTCTACATACGAATGAGTTCCATTCCAGGAGCACATTGTTAAGTCCAAGATTTGTTCGATAAGTCCAACAAAATTAGCTCAGGTACACAACTAACACAATTGGCTACATACTACTGTACTGTACTAGGTTTATAATAGTTTTCACACAAATAATACATTAAAAAACAAATACATAAAAATAAAGAAAATATTTTTAATCTTACCATACAGTACCTTGAAAAGTACAGCAGTACCAGCTACATCACCATTGCTTTTACACCTGCTTCCACACATCCTGGGCCTCAAATAAAGATACTTCACTACTGTACTCTATATACAGTACTGTGAAGTACACAAAAGCACAACCACTTGTAGAGGATTCATGCAGGAGATGATGTACGCCAGACACATGAACTAACAAGGCATTAGACAGGCAAACGCATGTTTGCATCTTTGAAAGTTTGCAACTTGAAAGTTTGTATGTAAGGGACTTTCTGTATTACAGGAATAAAGAAAATTCCAAAGGAAAGAAAGAAAAATTTACATTTAGATTTCAATAATTTTTTCAATAACTTTTCTAAGTTATTGTCTTGGTGGCAGAAAAGAAGACCAAGGATAAAAAGGCAAATCATTATTTTAATTAAAAAACATTTTTAAGGTCCATTTCCATCATATAGGCCTTAACTGATGAATTGGTACTTGATAAATTACAAATGTACCTTGTTGAAATTTTCAAATTATTATTCTAGCAATCTATACATTGTGAACTTTACAAATAATGCTCAAACAGATTTTAAGTATTATACTAAGAACTAAATAATATCCATATATTTTAGACACAATAGTTTGAACATTAATAACTAGCAGAACTCAAGATAAATTACTTTGTAATGGTCAACAACTCACTATTAATGAAGTACGGAGTATTTTTATCTTTAACATAAGGCAACAGGGACAAATGTATTTAGCATTCATGCAGATAATGCAAATGGGTAAGCATACAGGTTTAAAACAGTATGAATAAGTTATATGGCAAATTAGAGAATATTTTTTTAAATTTAAATTTTAAAACACAAAAAACCATTGTGTGAGTCAAAGAAAACTTGGAGCCATGAATTTGAGGTCCCTTTTAAAATTGTTTAACCCATTTATTAATAATTACAAAGAAATACTGAGTCCTTACATGGGATTCAATACAGTTCATTGCTAAGAACTTAGGAATCTTTTTTAGAAAGTTCTGATCATCACTTTTCTGGAATCTCATTTTTCTTTAGCCACATTACCCTTTTCAATTCCTGTGGCCTTAAGGTTTTCATATACGACTATCTTCTGGATTTTCACATCTCACTATCTTCTGGATTTCCTTTGAGCATTTACAACTTCTTAGCATTTGTCATCCCTACTACTGCCAAAGCTTCTGGAAAGCAAGGACCATAAGTGTGCCATTCACTATTATGGGTCCTGTGGATGTTACGTCAAACATAATAAAACTTCATAAAACATAATAAAACTTCACTAACTTCTAAGAAGTCAAAGAGAGAGCAGACAGGCAAAATGGTGACTGACAAGTTTGGCCAGGGCTCTGTTACTGTTACTGGTGCACAGAGGAGGGTTAGGGGAGACCTTCCAGAACAGTGGTCTCAAAACTTTTTGATGGCACATCCTCTCAGTATAAAATGTGGGCATTGCACTCTCAAATATGTATGTATGCAGAGAAACATGTAGGAATGTATATGTTAAATACAAGTATTACAGTGCAAAAATGAACACTATAACAAAAAAACAACTTAAAAATAGGATGAAAAGATAAAATGACTTCCCAGGTGGCTCAGTGGTAAAGAATCCACCTACCAATGCAGGAGATGTGAGTTCGATCCCTGGGCCAGGAAGATCCCCTGGAGAAGGAAATGGCAACCCACTCCACTATTCTTGCCCAGAAAAATCCCATGGACAGAGGAACCTGGTGGGCTATAATTCATGGGGTCAAAAAAGAGTCAGAAATGACTTAGCAACCAAACAACAACAAAGATAGAATACCGTTTTAGAAAAAACAATGTGATTCAATCTGCTTTGTTTTTTAGAAATATCTTGGTTAAATATTTCATGATACAGACATTTGAAAGAGTGGAACTAAGTCAATTTACCTCCATACATGGTTTTACCGATTGCCACAGCTGAGATTTGCTGTTCTACAGGGAAGAAGTACATCTCTGGCTACACTTACTAAATCATGATATATATTTTTCAATCTTATCTACCAATTATGCAAAGGATTTCCTTGAAATTCTTCTAGTAAACTTCCATCTTCCTAGATGTCTTGAAAGCTGTTGTATTTTTTTTTTTTTGAAAATTTGGTCTAATATCTTAAAACTACTTACAAAAAATTTAAAGAAGATTTTTGAAAAGACCTGAATTTAATACATACTACTATATATAATATAGATAACAAGAACTTACTGTAGAGCATAAGGAACTCTACTCAATATTCTGGAATAGCCTATATGGGAAAAGGATCCACCAAAAAAAAAAAAGAGAGAAAGTAGATATACGTATATGAGTAACTGATTCACTTTGCTGTATACCTGAAACAAACACAACATTGTAAATCAAGTATACTCCAAAAAAACTGAAAACCGTACTTAAGTTTGGGTGTAACAGGGTGTTGCATTTTTATAACTTTTAAAAGGAAAAGATATATGTCATTTTGGGTGGTAAAATGACACAGTAATGGAAACATTTCCAATAATTTAAAAAACGTTCTGTCCATAGAGCACTTTTCCTCTGCTGACTGCAGTTACTTTCTCACTGATTCAAATATCACCTTTACCTGAAAAAGACACATTGCATTTATTTCTTCAAATGTATCTACTACATAAGAACCTGCAAAATATGTACTGTGTCTACTTCTCTCTTTTTTAAAAATAACTTTATTTCTGGCAAGCTAGGTCTTTGCTGCTGTGCAGGCTTTTCTCTAGTTGAGACAAGTGGGGGCTACTCTAGTTGTGCTGCGCGGGCTTCTTATTGTAAAGGCTTCTCTTGTTGCATAGCACTGGCTCTAGGAATGCAGGCTTCAGTAGTTGCGGTACATGGGCTCAGTAGCTGCATCTTCACATCTCTGGAACACAGGCTCAAGAGTTGTGCGAATGGGCTTAGCTGCTCCCTTGCATGTGGGATCTTCCTGGATCAGGGATCGAATCCATGTCTGCTGCATTGGCAAGGGGATTCCTTACCACTAAGCCACCAGGGAAGTCCCTGTGGCTACCTTTCTTTACATGAAGGGCTAGTAAATAGGGAACATTTATGTTTTTTGTTAAAAGAAAAAGACACACTGTCTTTGGTTTGACAACTCATTTAAGTACTGTGCCATGTATAAAACTTAACATTCGAAAAACTAAGATCATGGCATCCGATACCATCACTTCATGGCAAATAGATGGGGAAACAATGGAAACAGTGAAAGACTTTATTTTCTTGGGCTTCAAAATCACTGCAGATGGTGACTGCAGCCATGAAATTAAAAGATGTTTACTCCTTGGAAGAAAAGTTATGACCAAACTAGACAGCATGTTAAAAAGAGAGACATTACTTTGCCGACAAAGGTCCACAAAGTCAAAGCTATCATTTTTCCAGTAGCCACATACAGATATGAGAGTTGGACCATAAAAAAGGCTGAGTGCCAAAGAATTGATGCTTCTGAACTTTGGTGTTGGAGAGGACTTTTGAGAGTCCCTTGGACTGCAAGGAGATCCAACCAGTCAATCCTAAAGGAAATCAACCCTGAACATTCATCGGAAGGACTGACGCCAAAGCTGAAGCTCCAATACTTTGGCCACTTTATGTGAAGAGTCGAATCATTAGAAAAGACCCAGATGCTGGGAAAGATTGAAGGCAGGAGGAGAAGGGGATGACAGGATGAGATAGTTGGATGGCATCACCAACTCAGTGAACATGAGTTTGAGCAAGCTGCAGGAGATGGTAAAGGACAGGGAAGCCTGGCATGCTGCAGTCCATGGGGTTGCAAAGAATCGGACACGACTGAGCAACTGAACAACAACATATAACTTACAAATCTCTGGGTGGTACAAAAGATGTTTGTACCTAAAATGACAGGGCAGAAAGGAGGCAAGTAAACTTACCACTGCCTACTTCCCACTTTTCCCTCAGAATTCCTCACCTGTACCTGAAATACTAGGTGTACTCAACACATAAACTGAAAGAAAGTGCATGAATAAGTCCAGCATCACTGACTCAATGGACATGAATCTGAGCAAACTCCAGGAGACAGTGAAGGACAGAGGAGGCTGGTGTGCTATAGTCCATGGGGTCACAAAGAGTCAGACACAACTTAGTGAGCAATCAATAAAAAGTGCTTTTTTTTTTAACCCCTTAGGCAAAATGTTCCAAGTTCTAAGATCTGCTTCCTACACTACAATGATTCATTTTTGGTACCCCCAGGGCACATATGGTTTCATAGATGATTGCTTTTGAGAAGGAAACTTCTAGAAGACAGGTAGTTTTTCACAGGGATCTTACATACATTTCATCTAATAACTCTTCAATCTTCAGGTTATTCTTGAAATTAAGTCATAATGTTGACATAAATGTACTGTATCAATGTTAAAATTATGACTATAAAAGTTGGCAGCATAAACAATAAATGCACTGAAATAAATTTAAAAATAAATACACTGGACGTCCCTGGTGGGCCAGTGGTTAAGAATTTACCTGCAAATGCAAGGGACACAGGTTAGATGCCTGCTCCAGGAAGATCCCACATGCCACAGAGCAACTAAGCTGCACCACAACTTCTGAGCTCGCACTCTATAAGCTGAGAGCTGCAACTCCTGAAGCCCATATGCTCTAGAGCTCTTCAATAAAAGAAGTCACTGCAATGAGATGCTCGCTCACCACAAAGACGAGTAGCCCCTGCTCGCTACAACTAGAGAACCCGCATGCAGCAACGAAGACCTAGTGTTGCCAAAAATACATAAAAAACAAGAAAGAGCAAAAGGGCTTTGAGAGGTCAGACAGCCGTATTAAAAAAAAAAAAAAAAGGAAATACATTCATTTGGAAAATAAAAATCTCCAGAACAAATTAAACTTAAATGTTTCCAAAATTTTAATCATATTCTCTGTATCAGTCTAGATATGAAGACTACCCAACCTTATAGTTTGATTCTAAGGCTATCAATTATAATAATGAAAAATTAAGAAAATTCCATGATTCCATTTTCATCTAAAAGTAACTGTGGATAATATTGGTAAAGAAATATTTCAAACAGAATGTCATCATAATAAAAGATAAAAATCTAAATAATACCATTTTTGATCCCTGAGTTAGAGTAAATGCTTTTAAATTATAAGATCCATCCTAAAGAAATTGTTATCTCAAGTACTGGAGTGGCGAGCAGCCAAGAGGAGATACTCCACATTCAAGGTCAGGAGCGGAGGCCGTGAGGAGATACCCCACATCCAAGGTCAGGAACGGAGGCTGTGAGGAGATACCCCACATTCAAGGTAAGGCACAGTGGCTGCCCTTTGCTGGAGCAGCCGTGAAGAGATACCCCACGGCCAAGGTAAAAGAAACCCCAGTAAGACAGTAGGCGCTGAGAGAGGGCATCAGAGGGCAGACAGACTAAAATCACAATCACAGAAAACTAGCCAATCTGATCACATTCTGACAAAATGTAGTCCACTGAAGAAAGGAATGGCAAGCCACTTCAGTATTCTTGCCTTGAGAACCCCATGAACACTATGAAAAGGCAAAAAGATAGGACACTGAAAGATGAACTCCCCAGGTTAGTAGCTGCCCAGTGGAGAAATAACTCAAATGAAAGGACAGAGCCAAAGCAAAAACAACACCCAGTTGTGGATGTGACTGGTGATAGAAGCAAGGTCCAATGCTGTAAAGAGCAATATTGCATAGGAACCCAGAATGTTAGGTCCATGAATCAAGGCAAACTGGAATTGGTCAAACAGGAGATGGCAAGGGTAAATGTTGACATTCTAGGAATCAGAGAACTAAGATGGACTGGAATGGGTGAATTTAACTCAGATGACCATTATATCTACTACTGTGGGCAAGAATCCCTTGGAAGAAATGGAGTAGCCATCATAGTCAACAAAAGAGTCCGAAATGCAGTTCTTGGATGCAATCTCAAAAATGACAGGATGATCTCTGTTCATTTCCAAGGCAAACCATTCAATATAACGGTAATCCAAGTCTATGCCCCAACCAGTAGTGCTGAAGAAGCTGAAATTGAATTGTTCTATGAAGACCTACAAGACCTTCTAGAACTAACACCAAAAAAAGATGTCATTTTCATCATACAGGACTGGAATACAAAATTAGGAAGTCAAGAAACACCTGGAGTAACAGGCAAATTTGGCCTTGGAGTACAGAATGAAGCACAGCAAAGGCTAATAGAGTTTTGTCAAGAGAACGCACTGGTCATAGCAAACACCGTCTTCCAACAACACAACAGAAGACTCTACACATGGACATCACCAGATGGTCAACACCAAAATCAGACTGATTATATTCTTTGCAGCCAAAGATGGAGAAGCTCTATACAGTCAGCAAAAACAAGACCGGGAGCTGACTGTGGCTCAGATCATGAACTCCTTATTGCCAAATTCAGACTTAATTGAAGAAAGTGGGGAAAACCACTAGACCATTCAGGTATGACCTAAATCAAATCCCTTATGATTATTCAGTGGAAGTGAGAAAGACATTTAAGGGACTAGATCTGATAGACAGAGTGCCTGATGAACTATGGACGGAGGTTCGGGACATTGTTCAGGAGACAGGGAGCAAGACCACCCCCAAGAAAAAGAAATGCAAAAAAGCAAAATGGCTGTCTGAGGAGGCCTTACAAATAGCTGTGAAAAGAAGAGAAGCAAAAGGCAGAGGAGAAAAGGAAAGATATACCCATTTGAATGCAGAGTTCCAGAGAATAGCAAGGAGAGATAAGAAAGCCTTCCTCAATGATCTGGGCAAAGAAAGAGGAGAATAGTAGAACGGGAAAGGCTAGAGATCTCTTCAGGAAAATTAGAGATACCAAGGGAATATTTCATCCAAAGATGGGATCAAAAAAGGACAGAAATGGCATGGACCTAACAGAAGCAGAAGATATTAAGAAGAGGTGGGTGGGACGTTCTGGGAGAATAGCATTGAAACATGTATATTATCATGTGTGAAACAGAACACCATTCCATGCTCAATGCATGAGACAAATGCTCAAGGCTGGGGCAATGGGATGACCCAGAGGGATGGGATGTGGAGGGAGGTGGGAGGGAAGTCCAGGAAGGGGAACACATGTAAACCCATGGCTGATTCATGTCAATGTATGGCAAAAACTACTACAATATTGTAAAGTAATTAGCCCCCAACTAAAATAAATAAATTTATTTAAAAAAAAAAAAAAAAGAAGAAGAGGTGGCAAGAATACACAGAAGAACTGTACAAAAATGATCTTCACGACCCAGATAATCACGATGGTGTGATCATTCACCTAGAGCCAGACATCCTGGAATGTGAAGTCAAGTGGGCCTTAGGAAGCATCACTACAAACAAAGCAAGTGGAGCTGATTAAATTTCAGTTGAGCTGTTTCAAATCCTAAAAGATGATGCTGTGAAAGTGCAGCACTCAATATGCCAGCAAATTTGGAAAACTCAGCAGTGGCCATAGGTCTGGAAAATGTTAGTTCTCATTCCAATCCCAAAGAAAGGCAATGCCAAAGAATGCTCAAACTACTGCACAATTGCACTCATCTCACACGCTAACCAAGTAATGCTCAAAATTCTCCAAGCTAGGTTTCAGCAACACGTGAACCGTGAACTTTCAGATGTTCGAGCAGGTTTTAGAAAAGGCAGAGGAACCAGAGATCAAATTGCCAACATCTGCTGGACCATCGAAAAAGAGAGTTCCAGAAAAACATCTATTTCTGCTTTATTGACTATGCCAAAGCCTTTGACTGCGTGGATCACAATAAACTGTGGAAAATTCTTCAAGAGATGGGAATACCAGACCACCTGAACTACCTCTTGAGAAACCTGTATGCAGGTCAGGAAGCAACAGCTAGAACTGGACACGGAACAACAGACTGGTTCCAAACAGAAAAAGGAGTACGTCAAGGCTGTATATTACAACTTATATGCAGAGTACATCATGAGAAATGCTGGGTTGGATGAAGCACAAGCTGGAATCAAGATTGCTGGGGGAAATATCAATAACATCAGATATGCAGATGACACCACCCTTACGGCAGAAGGTGAAGAAGAACTGAAGAGCCTCTTGAGGCAACTGAAAGAGGAGAGTGAAAAAGTTGGCTTAAAGCTCAACATTCAGAAAACTAAGATCATGGCATCTAGTCCCATCACTTCATGGCAAATAGATGGGGAAACAGTGGAAACAGAGGCTGGCTTTATTTTTTGGGGCTCCAAAATCACTACAGATAGTGACTGCAGCCATGAAATTAAAAGACGCTTACTCCTTGGAAGGAGGGTTATGACCAACCTAGACAGCATATTAAAAAGCAGAGAGATTACTTTGTCAACAAAGGTCCATCTAGTCAAGGCTATGTTTTTTCCAGTAGTTATGTATGGATGTGAGTGTTGGACTGTAAAGAAAGCTGAGCACCGAAGAATTGATGCTTTTGAACCGTGCTGTTGCAGAAGACTCTTGAGAGTCCCTTGGACTGCAAGGAGATCCAACCAGTCTATCCTAAAGGACATCAGTCCTGAATGTTCAATGGAAGTCTGATGCTGAAGCTGAAACTCCGATACTTTGGCCACCTGATGCGATAAGCTGACTTATTGGAAAAAACCCTGATACTGGGAAAGATTGAGGGCAGGAGGAGAAGGGGACAACAGAGGATGAGATGGTTGGATGGCATCACCGACTCAGTGGAGATGAGTTTGGGTAAACTCCGGGAGTTGGTGATGGACAGGCAGGCCTGGCGTGTTGCAGTCCATGGGGTCGCAAAGAGTCAGACACGACTGAGTCACTGAACTCAACTGAAAATGAAACAGGCATTGAGAAGGCAAAATAGTAACGCATATCAAATACCAGAAAACTTCACATTATCTACCTTTGCCACTTGGGTTGAGCTATCCTAAACAAACTATACACATAATCACTGTATAATGTTATTTTGAAAAGGAGAAAATTAGAAGAAACCTAATAGTTTAGTAAATGATTTTTATAAATATAGTCCTTCCCCCTTAGGGGCCACATAATATTTGCTTATTTGAATGAGTTAATAAAGAAGCTTTACTAACCATTTAAGTAATTTTGGGGCTACTCATTAAAAAATACTGACTTGAACTTGCTCAATTTAAATTAGGGTAATTTCCAGGCCCCTTATAGTATTATACAATAAAGGTCCCAATAGTATGTCACAGATCTGTATTCATTAGATAAATTATCATCTCAAACTAAAGTGATAAGTTTCCTATTCTTTTTTTCATTTAAATAATGGATTAAAGTTTTGGTATACCTAAAACTTTCTACTAGAATTGTCTAATAACTCTCCTGGAATTTGAAATGAGATTTTTTTTCTATTAAGATCGATACTATTATATTTAAATGTAAGAGTTCATACTAAAATATCACTTTATAATTTACATAATTTGTAGTTATGGCATACATCAATGTAAGCAAGCATATATGCTTACAATAGATTACCTTTATTAACCAGGATGGTATCTAAAAAATCTTGCATATTATGTGCAAACAGAAAATGCTAATCATATTAACCCCAACTCTAGAGACAGACATCCTGGAGTGTGAAGTCAAGGAATCCTTAGTCAAGGATTACTACAAACAAAGTTAATGGAGGTGATTGAATTCTAGCTGAGCCATTTCAAATCCTAAAAGATGATGCTATTAAAGTGCTGCACTGAATATGTCAGCAAATTTGGAAAACTCAGTAGTGGCCACAGGACTGCAAAAAGGTCAGTTTTCATTATAATCCAAAAGAAAGGCAATGCCAAAGAATGTTCAAACTACTGTACAATTGTGCTCACATCACATACTAGCAACATAATGCTCAAAATCCTTCAAGCTAGGCTTCAACAGTATGTGAACTGAGAAATTCCAGACGTACAAGCTGGATTTAGAAAAGGCAGCGAAATCAGAGATCAAATTGCCAACATCCATTGGATCACAGAAAAAGCAAGAAAATTCCAGAAAAATCATCTACTGCTTCACTGACTACACTAAAGCCTTTGACTGCGTGGATCACAACGAACTATGGAAAATTCTTAAAGGGACAGGAATACCAAACCACCTTACCTGCTCCCTGAGAAACCTACATGCAGGTCAAGAAGCAACAGTGAGAATCAGACATAGAACAACGGAGTGGTTCCAAACTGGGAAAGGAGTATGTCAAGGCTGTATACTGTCACCCTGTTTATTTAACTTATGCAGACTATATGAGTGCTCAGTCACTTTAGTCTTGTCCAACTCTTTGTGACCCTATGGACTGTAGCCTATGGACTGTAGCTATGGACTGTAGCCCTCCAAGCTCCTCTGTCCATGGGAGTCTCCAGGCAAGGATACTGGAGTGGGTTGCCATGCCCTCATCAAGGGGATCTTTCCTGCCCAGGAATCGAACCTGCATCTCTGCATTGCAGGCAGATTCTTTATGGCTGAGCCACTGAGGAAGCCCTATATGCACAGTACCCAATGTGAAATGCCAGGCTGGATGAATCACAAACTGGAATCAAGATTGCTGGGAGAAATAGCAACAGCCTCAGATATGCAGATGATACCATTCTAATGGCAGAAAGTGAAGAGGAACTAAAGAGCTCTTGATGAAGGTCAAAGAGGAGAGTGAAAAAGCTGGCTTGAAACTCAACATTCAAAAAATTAAGATCATGGCATCTGGTCACATCACTTCATGGCAAATAGATGGGGCGGGGGGCGGAGGGAATGGAAACAGTAACAGATTTTATTTTCTTGGGCTCCAAAATCACTGTGGATGGTGACTGCAGCCATGGACACTTGCTCCTTGGAAGAAAAATTACAACAAATCTAGACAGTGCATTAAAAAGCAGAGATATTACTTTGCCAATAAAGATCTATATAGTCAAAGCTATGGTTTTTCCAGTAATCATGTATGGATGTGAGAGTAGGCCGAGTGCTGAAGAACTTACACTTTCAAATTGTGATGCTGGACAAGACTCTTGAGACTCCCTTGGATAGCAAGGAGATCAGACCAGGCAATCCTAAAGGAAATCAACCTGAATATTCATTGGAAGGACTGAAGGTAAAGCTGAAGCTCCAATACTTTGGCCACCTTATGCAAAGAGCCAACTAATTGGAAAAGACCCACACGCTGGGTGCTCTCTTTTTCAATTTCCGTTCTGTACTACTTCACTCATTCAGTAGAGGATGAACAAGAAAAACGCTCTCCCATTTGTCAAGCCAACTTGGGTACTCTCCCTTACCTATAAATGCCTGGTGGAATCTTAAATCTGCCTTAGCATCAATCATTGTAGACCTTAAAAGAACTTCCACATAATCCAATCCTTGCCTATCACCTCTTTCAAGATGTGACTCAAATTCATTGCCTCGTGCTTTATCCCACAGACTCTGGCATCCCCTCTACTACAATTTCATATCTTTTTCACAAAAGCTACTTGCTTTATATACCTTCCCCAAATATCTAATTGAATTTTTTAAGATAATCATTCCAAAGTAATTCTCTTTTTCTAACAAAGGACTTTAGAGGTCATCTAATTCTTCATACCTGATAGATGAACCTATTCCATAGTATCTCTTATAAATGTTTATCTAATTTCTATTTGAGTAGTACCAGTGATAGGAAAAAGCTTTTGAACAATCCATTCTACTTTTTAAAAGTTTATTATGAAATCCATCCATAAGTTTTTATTACACAATTTGTAACACTAATACATATTAGCTTAGTTACTATTACTTTACTTAGGACAAGTTTATCTTTTCTGCCAGATTATAATTTGCTTTTTTGAGTATTTTTTATAAGTAAAAAATTATTATATGGCCATTGTTAATCATTTAAAATCTACAGAAAAATTATAAAGACAACGAAAGTGATTCTAAAATCTAGTGTTTGGTGTAATTCCCTCTAGTATTTTTTTCTACGTATTATATAAAATGCAACCTAGTACAGCATATACACAACATAATTTACATTTCATTGTAAGTATCTTCCTACATATTTTGAAAACATGTCTTTAATATTTGCATAACTTACAATCTCATGAACAGTCATTAGCCATTTTCCTATTTTTGAACATGTTAGTGGTTTTCCGGAGAAGGCAATGGCATCCCACTCCAGTACTCTTGCCTGGAAAATCCCATGGACGGAGGAGCCTGGTAGGCTACAGTCCATGGGGTCGCTAAGAGTCCGACACGACTGAGCGACTTCACTTTCACTTTTCCCTTTCATGCACTGGAGAAGGAAATGGCAACCCACTCCAGTATTCTTGCCTGGAGAATCCCAGGGACGGTGGAGCCTGGTGGGCTGCTGTCTATGGGGTCGCACAGAGTCGGACACGACTGAAGCGAATTAGCAGCAGCAGCAGCAGCAGAGGTTTTCCATTTCTTCCCATTCCCACTGGAGAATGTGATGTGATGTGATAAATGATTCACTAGATCACTCAGTAACTTCCTACTAACAGATTTCTAAAATTGGGACTGTGAGGTCAAAGAACATGAACATCCTTTGCTCTGTTGATACAAGTAACAAAAAGTGTGTTCTTCTATTTGCTTACTTTACCCCGCTTTCAAAGAGTTCTTGTTTCACAGAACTTTCTGAGTAGGTAGCTAAGTCAAGTGACCTTGTGTTCTATGATCACATCTGATGGGACCAAGGGTAAGTGCTGAACATAGCTTGGCTCATCAGAGTCTTAAGTCCAAGACATTAGTAATTGGAACTTCTATGTTTCCGCCAGGCACTGGTACTAGGAAGTGTTGTAATCGAGATCTGCAAATAGCCATGCTTTATTTTGGGGTTTTTCTTGCCATGCACACAGAAATGCAGAAGGGGTTAGTCTGAAGGACAGGGAGTTGTAACAGTCCCGTTTGCAGGCTCTTCTCAGGCCTAGATGAATTTACTGCCCCTTGGCTCCTGGAGACGCCTTTTATTTTTTCTATACATCCCTCTTTTCTCTTGAGTTTCATTTTCTTCTATTCCTTGCCACAAAGGGTTCTCTAGTTAAGAGAAAACATATTACTACATTGTTTCCCCAAAAGTTAAATCAATGCATAGTGTAATCTGAAGTTACATTGTTATTGAAGCATATGGGGGTGCCAATGGAAAATATAACCATTCAGGAAATTTTTTGCCAATGTAATGAAAGAATATTTATTTTGTATATTTTTTGACTGCCAGTTATGTAAAACTTTTTTTTCTCATATATTAGGCATTTGTGTTTCCTCCTTTTTGAAGTATCTGTTCATGTTAGATAGTTAGCTTAGTCGCACAGTTGTGTCTGACTCTTTGCAACCCCATGAACTGTAGCCTGCCAGGCTCCTCAGTCCATGCAATTTTCTAGGCAAGAACACTGGAGTGGGTTGCCATTTCCTCCTCCAGGGAATCTTCCCAAACTAGTGATCAAACCCACATCTCCTGTGTCTCCTGCATTGCAGGTGGATTCTTTACCCACTGGGTCACCTGGGATGTACCTATACAAAACTTTTTTTCCTCATGTATTAGGCATTTGTATTTCTTCCTTTATTAAATATCTGTTCATGTTCCTGGATAACTAACTATTTAAGGTCTTCTTAAACACAGTAGTCATTTATTCTCTCCCTTTATCTCTCTGGAATCTTGTTTTTACACCACTGCTATCGTAGCATTTGTTATAGTTTTCTGTCTAGGTTAATGCAATGGCTTTCTAATTGAAAGTGAGCATAACAGCTAAGATTATAGGACTGAAGTAGAACAGATCAAGATTTTAATCCCAGTTCATCATTTAATTATTAGTGAACTTGAAAACAGTATGTATCTAATAGGAACAGCTTTATTTATTCAATAAGAATAAATTCCAGTTATTTCAAATGTTTAATAAAGGTTAAATGAGATGATAAATGTATTCTTCATTGTCTGACACATAGAAAACACAAAAAGTTGGTACTGCAGTTACAGCAGTTGTATTGTAAGTGCATTTAAACTGGCCTGAACTGAACTATATACGTTTTGCAAATATAAAACACCTATACCAGAAAGCACACAAACACAGGTGCAATAGAGTTAAAGCCAACAATGCTCATGGTCTCTGTTGTGGGAGTCAGACTGAGAGATTATGAGCCTGCTGCTCCCTCTTACTGCATACAGCATGACCTCTAAATACAAAAGGAATTATTTCATCTGGTGCCCAAGCAAAACAGCAGCAATCTATTCCAACACTGGGGGAAAAAAAACCAACACATGCTGGATTGGACTTAACGAGAGAGTTGATCTCCAAAGTTATGCCCTCCTAGAGGAATTCTCAAGGACTTTTTGGCCTCAGTGCGAGTTTAACTTAATGTGCTGACTTTAAAATCTAAATATCAAGAATAAATATGACTTAATTATATTGTGGTGGTAATTACAGCAGAAGAAAAATCCTGCCTGGTATGGATGAAGATGAAGATGAGAAAAAGAAGAACTCAGGCTGCCTTGGAAGTTGTTCTCTCCAATGTTTTCATCATTTTAACTATGTTATCTTTTTAGATGACAAAACTGAAGATTTATTCCTCAGAAGTTTAAAACTACTCAAAGGTTCCTCATTCTTTATAGGATACAGTAAAAACTTCTATGCAAACCAAGGTCTCCATCCTCAAATCCCATCCTACCTTACTTAGCTCAAATTCTACACTCAGCTACCAGCACGCCTCCCTGCATTTGCTGCTGAAGACTAGAATTCCAAGCCCACGTTACCTGTACAGTCGACCACCTGTTCCTCTGTCTCCCACACCCCTCCTGCACTGTGTAACCAATCATACTGAATGCAACTGACTGGTTTACAGATTGTTAGTCGAGTACCAGGTGAGCACAGACCTGTGAGAACATGTCTAATCATGTTCTTTATGCAGAATCTAGCAAGGACAGGTGGAAGTGCAAAAAGTCTTCTTTTGGAAGTGATGAATATATTTATGGCTCAGATTGCAGTAATGGTTTCACATGTGTACACGTGCACAGGTGCTAAGTCACTTCAGTTGTGTTAGACTCTTTGTGACCCAATGGACCGCAGCCTGCCAGGCTCCTCTGTCCATGGGACTCTCCAGGCAAGGGTACTGGAGTGGGTTGTCATACCCTCCTCCAGGAGATCTTCCCAACCCAGGGGTCGAACTCATGTCTCTTACATCTCCTGCATTCAGGTGGGTTCTTTACCTCTAGTGCCACCTGGGAAGCCCCTTAAAAGTGTATACTTATCTTCAAAGCTCTTGAAGTTACACACATTAAGTATGTACAGCTTTTTGTATGTCAATCACGCCTCAATAAAGTGGGTTTTTTAAAGCGTTTGTTAAAATAAATCTGAGGGATGAGAGAGGGAATAGAAGAGATCAAAGAAAAATTATCCTATAGAGACAAGGCTAATAGTACTCCCAGGTTCTCATTGCCAACCATAGAAAATTATTTTAACATTCATGGGATTATTACTGAAGCCCCTCAGAGAACCGAATGGTTTTTTTTAATATTATCTCTTTTAATATCCACAATAACTCCAGAAGTTCTAACAAATGGGGAGACAGGTTTAAGTAACTTGCCTACTGGAGCCCTCCAGAGTAGACGGTATGTGAGAAGGGCTAATCTAGGTCTGCTTGTGCTCTTAGCCACTGTACTGAAGTAGACACTACTTCCCATGCTATCCCATTAAATTCTGACGTTGGAAAAGAGCATATAGTCAACATTAAGTCCTGAAAGAAAGACAAGTGGTATGGTTTTGCAGCACCAGGTGAACAAGGAATGGTCCTGATGACAGACTTTCCTCAATTTCCAAGGGAATAAAGTGGGGATAACAACACATTCCTAGCTTTCCTGGATCAACCTGGTGGCTTATCATTTGTGACTCAGCTTATATGAGATCTCCCCAAATTTCTTGATCACTCAACATAAAGTTTGTTGCCCTAAAATCCCTTAACACATTACATTTTGTCTTCACATACTCGTCACTATTCAAAATTACACTGTTCATTTATTTTTTTGACTGTGTATTATCTATTTCCCTCTCTATTACATAAGCTCACTAAAGAACCTGACCATTGTGTTCCATGTCCTGTCCTCCACACCTGCAACACTGCCCAGAACAGAGTAAATGTTCAATAAATATGTGATAAGTGAATGATAACAGTAACACAGCCAAAGAAGCAATGTCTCAGTGGACAGTAGGGGGTCCTGAGCAAGGTGAAGCAGGTGGTTGGGGTGAACACAACAGAGCAAAGGGAGGTCAGAGAAGCAAACAGGTTTTATGTCTCCACCAATGTCCACAGAAGATTGTGCATTAACTCGGAACAGAAATATACTAACCAGGTGACAACTGTGCCCTGGAATGGAATGGTATTTGTCCTTCAGGCTACCCTTCCTCAGTGCTCCACCCCCACCCACTCTGGGTTCCAAAATCAACAAGCAACATCCTGATCATGATTTTACGACTATAAATACAGATACAAGGGCAAGAATCTGCAAACTAAGAAACACAAATATCTAGTTGACTTGACAGTTACTTTTTTTTTTTTTTTAACGTTTAGGCATTTACAAAATATATATATTTCTTATGACCTTGATTATTGAGGGAATTATCTTTCAAAGTTGCCCCTCTTTGGGCACATTGAAAATTGTATCTGTGAGACTTTAGGGTGATACCCCAATGTTCTGTTCCTCATGAAGGTAACAATGTAGGAAGTAAGTTGGTTTTGCCTGTATCTTTGTACTCAACACGCGACAGTCAACATTAGCAGTTTTTGCAACTCAAGTTCTGTGACCCTGGACAGGCTGCTTAATTCTTATGGGCCTCAAATTCTTCTGACAGATCCAGTCTTTAAATTGTGTGAAAATAAACATCTAGCAAAGTATAATGGGGATCTAAAAAATCGGACAGATTTCATCTGCTTGCCTTATGGAAATACATCTTACCTCGTAATTCATTAATCCGAGGTCAGGGCCAGGAAATAGCAAAAATTTAAAAACAACACAGGAGTTAAGCAGACAGGGAGGAAGGAAACAAATACTTACAGGGGAAGTCAGTAACTCAACACCTTTATTACAAAAGAACAATGTAGCCCCCATAGGGTTATCTGTAAAAATATGGAAGTTTTCTCAGATAAGGTATCCCTAGATACTCCCATACAACTCCATTAAGTCATCACTGGGCTTTAAGTGGAGACAACTGAATGAGAAAGGCAGAAGTATATTATACAAAACTGTTCCAAGTATCTGCTTCTGCCTACATAGACCCATGCACTGCCAATGTATAGAAAGTTTGCCTTTTTATTTTATAGAAGCATAGAAGCAGTTATAAAAACCGAAGAAATATCTCAGAAGAAACTGATGATGATCAAATATATGGCACACTCACAGGAAGAAAAATCCTGCCAAATGCAACCACATTTGAGCCATAGCTTTTGGGTGAGTTTACATCTTTCATGTGCACATTTTATAGGCGTCACACCCTGTAGCTCTATATCTAACACAGCAGTGCAAAATTGTACTGATGCACAATGTTAACTCATTCTAAGCACTTCTTGAAACCATGGCAATATGGAACTGTGGGAGAGGGCAAAAGAAGGCAATTTGCAGTACATCTATTTTAAAAAGTCACATTTTTATGCAAATGGCTTCAATACTACCAGGAACATGAGAACAAAGCAGCATCAGTGATGACAGCATAAGCAGGTTCTTCTTCCCTTCAAATCCCTAGCGCTCCATCATCTGTCCAAGGGCCAAATGGCGCATCATGGCCAAAAACAGTTAACAGCAAAAATGGATTATAAATCAGTACCTCAAAAGCAAAAAAAAGACTCAATTTAGAAGTGAGACTGAATGTGGTAATAAGAACAATGTAAGAATTTAACTGATGTTTACGAGCTCTGTGATCTACTTGTTCAAATAGATGTCAGGCCTTCCAGCATAAAGTGTCAAAGAAGCTGAAAGACTTGACTGTTCGTACTGCACTAGTGGTGGATTGAGATGCTGTCTAGTCAGATTGCTATGGATTTGAATCATTCCAGGTACTTTATTCAGTTTCCAATTTTTTATCTATATAATAATACCTTTATAAGAAATAACTCTGAATAAGGGTTGCTTTACATATTTACAAACATAAACTAAATTTTCCATTTAGTAAAATCTTAAGTTATATTGAAGGAGACTGAAAAGCCTCATGCCACTGAGAAGTTGGAAGAAGGGTCAGAAAGCACTGAATCTAGCACCTCCCTCCACCCTCGGGGAGTCAAGGAGAGTGAGAACCAGGAAGCAATGCTTCACAGCTGACCTGACATTTTCAACTTGTTACCACAAGACTGTGGACATGGTGGTAGGTGTCATCACTGACAATGTTTGTGAATGGAAGTGAACATCTCACCACGAGCAATACCAGGTCCAAAAACCACATTCCCTCAAGGAACTACACATCATAGGACTGTGCACTCTTGTCCCCCAGGCACCCTACTAGGAATCACAAGTGTTCCAGGGACTATCCCGCTGCCCACTCGTCTTCACCAATTTTAGAAAGTATAACCCTAGGCTTCTTGTCAGTGGCTGATGGACCAAAATTTTTCAACACTTTTTGAATACCCTGTGGCTTTACTGTTTATTACTCAGAAAAATTCAGCCAAGAAACATATTAATAAACATGTTTACAAGTGAAAACAAACAAATGCCTGCCAACACCTATAAAATGCTGGGATACATTCTGCATAAATACCCACTTAAAAAAAAACACAATCTTACAACTTTAACTCAGTAACAATCACAATAGTAAGGAAATTCACGAATACTTAGGGAACTTGAGAGGTGTACTGATTTGCCCAGTTTACTTCAACTGCTTGAGCAATCACATCCCAGGCAAGGAGAATACTCTAGTACTTCATACCCATTCACTCACAGGCCTTTTCAGGTTTCTAAGATAGAATGTAATTAAGGTAACACAAACAGCCTAAATGCACATGCTTTTACATTATCTCATTTCCTCTCAAAACTTATATTGCTTATGAACAACTGTTTTCATGAGTGAAAATTTCATTTAAATTATACAACATTCACTTAAAATTTTTTACAGATGCTGCTAAGGAAATTTTCAGGCAGATACATGTCTACTGTTAGTGAAAAAGATGCTTTTTATAGGTAGTATGTACCTGATCTAATTTTGCATATTAAAAAACTAGAGAATAATAAGAATAATACAATGTAAATAGCCAAGTAAGCACAAAAGAAGGTAAGAATTTTAACTACAATAAGTCAACAATAAATACCAAGAACCCATAATTAGCAGTCAGGCTTGAAAACCTAAAGTAAGAACATGAGTCCTTGACCAGTACAAGGTTATCTAATTTTATTCTACAATCAGAAAAAGAAAATCAAAGTAAAGCCTGTTAACAATGACCTGTTCTAGCTCTCTGGACAGCCACTGACCCACTGACATGAACGTCCAAGATGACAGCAGAACAGCACAATTAGAGGAACTAAAGCTGCATTAGCAAATCCTCTCTTTGCAACCCCTTCCCATATCAAATAAAAATGGCAGACCCAGCTAGACGCACATATCCCTGGCACTATGGTTTAAATGACAGGAAAACTTAACACAAAAGAAGTATCCAGAGTATAGACAGCACTCTTTTTGTTTTTCACTTTTATGTTTTAGGGCACAGTTTTGGGGAAGGGTATATACAATGCTGCCTTACAAAGGATATAGAAGTCCCTTGTTTGAGCTACCAACCTCTTAGCCACACAGAAAAATGTCAGTCATCCATTTGTTAGCACCAAAATCTCCTTCTACCGCTTACAATATGCACCACACATTTTAAGGGGCTGTTCAAACAGAAAAACAAAGGAAGCCCTTGAAATAGAAGCGGATCTTCCGAGCTTTGCCCTCTCCTTTATCACTGTGCCTATATGCCTGCTGTTAAAGCACTGTAACATTGTTTCCACATGCTCAAGCCCTTGAAACTTGTGCAAAAGCATTGCAAAATTAACTGCATAAACATCACATTACAAAACATGAGCTAGTAATGGTAAGCCAGTCACATGGGCCAGAATAATGATGAATAAAATCATAACCTACAAATGTCCCTGACCTGAGACATTTTCTTATTTGAAGAAGACATTGAACACGTTGTGGCCATGAGTGTATTTCAAGAAGAGTACTGGTACAATTCCCTCTGAGAAACCATTTAAAATTACTGTCTTTTTGCCACTTTCAGAAGTCATAATACAATTTTGAATACATTTTTAAAGATTAAAAAATAATTATTTCATTTTTTCAACATCAACATGTAACTGTACAGGTATAACTGAGCTGCTTAAAATCAATACAACAGAAGTGTGTAACGCTGGAGGCTCCTTCCAGAAGAGCTTACAGCTCCCTTTCCTGGAACCACATGGAGATAATGCCCCACACCAAGCGTAGTACAAACGGGATACATAGTACTAGAATTACTTACCTTATAAAAGCTGAATTTATTCCTCTTGGTTAGTAGTCACAAATGGTTAAGAAGTAAAACTCCCTTCATCTGTTCTTCTAGTGAGCCAAATCTAGCTCCCATTAACCCAGTCCATTGCAGATAATTCCACACTGCACACGCTCCCAGTTCCCACCCCAGCAAGGATAATCACATTCCGACGGGGAGTGAACAGATGGTGGATTCCATGGTAACCAGCCCTCCTAAGGCGATTGGTAGAATTGTGTGACTACTGCTTATTGGGTAACAATCGCTGTCTTTGTGCTCCAGCCTTGCAAATCCTAACGGAAGGAACATATAGCCACTCACATGTGCAGGGGCTTGCCTAGCAGGTGTTTGGCTATTTAAACAAGGCAATGCAGTCCAATTAAAAGCTGTCCTGCAAATCTACCCTTGGAGGTACAAAGCGCTAACATGCCAGATAGTGTCCACTGTTCATTCACAGAAAAAGGTCACATGAGGCTTAACTTGACAAACAGAAAATAAAACTTGAAAGTAAACTTGAAAATTCAAGATAACACATTCTAGAAATCTAAGCTGTATCAGCAAGTCCTTTCTGTTGATTTACAATCCACATCAGAAGTGAAACTGGTTTTGTATTTAGACTTTTTAAAATAAAATTTTCAAATTTGTAAAACTTAGCTTGAAAATAAGTTTTCAAAATCAACTGTCCTATAAATATACAAGTATTAATTTTTTTAAACTTACATGAATTCATTTTTACTGTTTTTGTTTTTTGGGGGGAGAGGGAGAGGCTACTGAACTTAACATTTTCATTAGGACCTTATCCAATCATATGACTGAAATCTCTTGGTTATGTACTCTCTATGGGCTTTAATTTGTTTCTGCATTCATGAAAGTTCAATGCCGATTCAGCAGGAAAAGAGCTTCCCTGAATTCATGGTATTCAAGGAATCCAAGAATATGTCCTTGGAAGAGCAAAATGACTGAAAACCAAATATATACCACGTCAAGACCAACTACTGGAGATAATGTATAAATGTAAAACAGACAAACTCTGGGCACTCAAAATAAATCCAACAGAAATAAATTTTTCAAAGGCAAGGAAAAGAAATAATTAGGATAGGCCTAAAGCAAAAACTAAACAACAACTGTAAGCTGTGACTAGACTTTTCTGTCTTAATTACCTCCTTACTTTACAGTTAGCCACTATCTTAAATTCAGGACTTCTTTTTTTGGAATGAACGGAAGTGAGACACAAATGTTGAAAGGAAAAAGGCAAAATTATTATTTGCAGATGATATGATTGTATTGCTAGGGGGAAAAATTAAAGAAATCAAAGAGATTATTTACATTACCTGAAATTTAATGATGTGGCTAAATATATCAAAATAATTCCTTTATAAGGCAAAAACATCAGAACATCAGAAAAATGTAATTTACTAACAACAGCAACAAATAGTATATTGGGTTGGCCAAAAAGTTTATTCTGGTTTTTCTGTGACATCTTACAATACTTTGGAATAATACTATCAAGAACTGTGTATGCACTATGTGGGGGACAAAGAATGAACTATCAGAAGAAATATTAATAAAAGAAAACTAAATGGGGAAAAATAATGCATTGCTGGATACAAAGATCCATTTTAAAGATGCCAATTCTTTTCAAATTACCAGTCTTTTAGTAAATTTATATATAAATATATATGTAATACATATACATATTCTTCTAGTAAAATGTCCAGCATACTTTACAAAATAAATTTAACAAAGTGACCCTAAAGTTTATTTGGATTTTTAAAAAGTGAAAATTCTATGAGAGGAGTAGTAATGGGTAAAATAACCGTACCAAGTTTTAAAAATACTAAAATATGTAGCTACCTCTCAAATTTATAATTCCAGGATAAAGCTCTTTTTCCAAGAATTGCAGACTTCTACATCTAACTGTCTATTGAACATCTCTGCCTGAATGTTTAATAAAAATCTCGAATGTAACATCCCAAAACTTAAACTCCTTATTTCTCCCCCAAATCGGCTCCTCCTGCATCCTTCCTTGTTTTTGGAAACAGCAACTCCACTCTTCTAGTTGCTCAAGCTGAATGCCTGAGACCCCATCTTTGACTTTTCTCTTTCTTTGACATCTTCACATCCAACCTGACAGCTCATGATGTGGGCTATTTCTTCCAATATGGCCACTTCTTACCACCTCCACCACTTCCACCTGGTCGAAGCCATACCCTCTCTCACCTAGATTCCTTATTAATTTCCTAATTAAACTCTCTACTTCCACTTCGCCTTGTATAGGCTATAAAACCTAAGCAGATAATGCGAATTCTCTCCTCAAAACTGACTTTCCCTTGCACTGAGGATAAATGTTGCATTCTGCATAAAAATTTATAACCTTAATAACCTGCACCTCACTTCCATCACTTGATTCCTCTCCCACAACCCTCTCTTGCCTTCCATGAGGCTCTCTAAGCAGAACCTCACATTCTGTCCTCTCCTCAGCACTTTTTCAGTAACTTGGACAGTGACAATATTTACCACAGGCCAGAGTTCTCTTCACGTATCTCCACTTACAAACCAACAGCCCCTCAAAGCTAGGCACTTTTCCACTCTGAGCTCTGTGCTGCTGCTGCCAAGCAAAGGTCCTTATACATAGTATTTACTGAATCTGCTGAATGAATAACAGCTTGCTGAAAATTTTTCTTATTCTACGGCAAATTTAGAGGAAACAAGAATCTAATAATAGGTGAATGGTTACGCAAATTAGAATATACACAACTTGATAGAATATCATGCAGTTATTAAAAATATGGTCACAAGGACTATGGGGCATAAGGGAAATGTCAACTGGTATACTAATAACGATATTCTATTTGCTGAGTCCCTAGTCCATGCTAGGAACTATAATAAGCATTTATAAATATTTTATTTAAATCTCACAGGGATTATGAAGTAGGTATTACTATCATCATTTTTTAGTTATGGAAACTGAGACTCAGAAACTAAGTTCTTTGCCCTACATCTCACTGCTGAGACTAGAACCTCATGTGAGACCAAAGCTTGGGTCTGATCATTATTCCACAGTACCTCCTGGAAGTACAAGGAAAAAAAAAAAAAACTGAGTATTTGCTATGAACAACTGCAATAAAAAATGAAAGATTCTTAGAAACCAAAGCCTAAGCCTACCTATCTCAAAGTTATAAGAGCAGCTGTGAAGAAGAGATTTTACTGATATTTTCCTTTCTCTGTTTTCCAAAAATCTTAACGTCATTAATGATAATTTTCTAAAAGTAATATTTATTCTTCCTACACATATTTTTCGAAGTTTACACCACTATATTCTCAGGTGGATCTACTATCAAGACAATAGAAAAAAACAAAAATGAACCTGGCTCACCACTTCTAGGAAACTGATTCTGTGGGAATCACTCAGAAAGAAAAAAAAAAAAAGACATCTAAGAAAAGCAAGTAAGCAGTAGTGTCCTTTTTAGCTCCAAGTTCACCTCTGGCTGTTCTGACATTGTCTCCATAATAGCACCTTAAGCCACACTGCTCAGAGTCTAATAATAGGGTCCCCATACTTAAGGTGTAGGGCACGTGACAAAGAGTCAATAATCCCCACAAAGGTTCTCAAGATATAAAGTTGTTGGGAGCAGAGAAGCCTGATATCTTCTTCAAATACCGGGCAGTTGGCAATGTTGTCTACAAGCTGTTACAGTAGTTACTGTGTCAGCTAAGCAGTGATCAAATAACCCTGGGAGTACTATTCTATCTCCCTTCACTACTGAATCTGCACATAGACACATATTTTTGTAAGGAAGTTTTCAAGTCCTTAGCTTTTGCAAAGCTCAACGACAGAATCACTGTTTAGAAGTTAAGAAACCTGGACTCTAGTCCCTGCTTAGCCACTGGTATGACATGGCAAGCCATTGCCCTCTCTGGTCCTGTGCATTTCAACTGCAGAATGAGAGAGCTGAGTTAGACCGTCTTCAAAGATCTCTACCATTCTAAAATAATGAGAATGAATGTTGGAAGGAGGGTCCCTCCTCATTCTTACTAATTTCAGCGGAAAAGGAGAAAAAAGCACTACAAGGGCAAGAACAAATGTTTATTTTCCCGAATGAAATGGCATAGTAAAAGTTTCTGGGTACAACCCTTGGGTGTGGTTAAGACTGAAAGTTCTGAGCAGTGGATATTGCTAAAGTACCAGGTGAGATGGCAACTGTACCTGCAAAAAGATGCCCCATGTAGATACACTTTGAGTAACATTGCCACTAGTTCTGCTCTTGCCACATTCTCTTTTCCTTGCTGAAACTGCTTTTTGACAAGTAGCTTATATTATGAGGTGACTGGATATTGTTAGGGTTTTCTCTGTGAATATGAAACAGACTCAAATTATTTTGTCTAAAAATACAGAATTTTGTATTTTTGCTTAACATTCTATGTAAGATTTTTTATTTGACTGTTTTTTCTTTTGCAACCAGTTCTTTAAAGAAAATTTAGAACAAAAATACATATTTGTAAGGTACCAAGTACCTCACAAGCAAAAAAAAAAAAACACTGAAATAAAAGGAACGTCTCTGTCCAGTTTGTAAGGTCTTAACAATGATGGAGTAAGGAATTCTCTGGTTGTTCAATGGTTAGGACTCAACACTTTCACTGCTATAGTCCAGGTTCAATCCCTGGCGGGAAACTAATGTCTATAAGCTGCACCACATGGCCAAAACCAAAACAAAACAGGACTCCCCTGGTCATCCAGTAGCTAAGAATCCACCTACCAATGCAGGGGACATGGGTTCAATCCCTGCTCCCGGAAGATTCCACATGCCTCGGGGGAACTAAGACTGTGCGCCGCAACTACTGAGCCCGTGAACCCTAGAGCCTATGCTCTGCAATAAGAGAAGCCACTGCAACGAGAAGCCCACACACTGCAACTAGAGAGTAGTCGCCACTCGCCACAACAAGAGAAAGTCTGCACGCAGCAACAAAGACCCAGCACAGTCAAAAATAAATACAAAATTTTTTAAAAAGAGAGAGACTGTCTTTAAAAACAACAACAAAGAAAAAACAATGATGGAGAAATAATCTAGCCTGATTTGATGAAAGCATTTTCTTTTCATTGCCCATCATTCCTCTGATATGGTTAGCATAGCAGCAGTACTTTCCTTTCTAGGACCTGTTCGGCTACCACACTGCAAAGAAAAAAGTGTTGAGGGTAAGTCTACACTAGGGAGTTTCAGAGTGCAAGCCCTTTTGTCATCAAACTCCAACCATCAGGACTCTAATCCAACTCTACCAATGCCCCAGGGATATTTTTTATTAAAATTAAAAGGATATTATATCTCAGCCAAATGAGCATAATGGGATACAATTCTTCACATCATTAGATTACTGCTATCTTCATTAGGGTAAAATTCCCTGTCTTTTCATATATTTAATATTGATTCTAAAACAGAGGCGGGAGGAAAGTATACAAATATCTGGGTCCTAGTCTTCTGCCTTCCACATTCACCCTTACCCACATTCTTTCAATAAGTGATGCATCTAAATTGGAATCTAGATGTTTTAACTCTTTTACCTTTCTTTGTCTAAGAAACTTTCTGAAATATATGCAAGGGAAGACTCTCTATGCTGAGTACATATATATATAACATATGTTTAGTCACTGAGTCATGTCCAACCCTTTTGCAACCCCATGGATTGTAGCCTGCTAGGCTCCTCCATCCATGGGATTTTCCAGACATGAATACCACAATGGGTTGCCATTTCCTTCTCCAGGAACATAATATATATGCTAAATATTAATATTAATTATATTAGTGACTATATTTTTTCAAATATTTGTGACAAGTGGGAAAAGGATTAAGAACAAAGAATGTTCTATAAACAAGACTTATTGAGCATCTACAATTTGCAAAAGTTCTAACCTAAACTCTGAACACACAAAAAAAGGAGACACTGATTTCCTTCTCCTGATGAGTTTTTAATATGTTCAAAAAACAAAGACTTTTACCTCTTCGGGAGATGAGGGTTAGAAAGACACTTACAACTGGGATAGATGTCTAGCACTTGTTGTTCAGTCACTCCGTTGACTGTCACTGTTTCCATTGTTTCCCCATCTGTTTGCCATGAAGTGATGGAATCGGATGCCATGATCTTTGTTTTTTGAATGTTGAGTTTTAAGTCAGCTTTTTCATTCTCCTCCTTAACCTTCATCAAGAGGCTCTTTAGTTCCTCTTTGCTTTCTGCCATAAGGGTGGTATCACCTGCATATCTGAGGTTATTGATATTTCTCCTGGCAATCTTGATTCCAGCTTGTGCTTCATCCACCCCAGCATTTTGCATGATATACTCTGCATATAAGTTAAATAAGCAGGATGACAATATACAGCCTTGACGTACTCCTTTCCAAATTTTGAACCAGTCCGTTGTTCCATGTCCAGTTCTAACTATTGCTTCTTGACCTGCACACAGATTTTTCAGGAGGCAGGTAAGGTGGTCTGGTATTCCCATCTCTTGAAGAATTTTCTACAGCTTGTTGTGATCCACAGATGTTGACAATTTGATCTCTGGTTCCTCTGCCTTTTCTAAATCCAGCTTGAACATCTGGGAGTTCTCGGTTCACACACTGTTGAAGCCTAGCTTGGAGAATCTTGAGCATTACTTTGCTAGCATGTGAAATGAGTACAATTGTGCAGTAGTTCGAGCATTCTTTGGCGTTGTCCTTCTTTGGGATTGGAATGCATACTGACCTTTTCAGTCCTATGGCCACTGCTGAGTTTTCCAAATTTGCTGGCATATTGAGTGTAGCACTTTAACACTAGGACTGGGTTAAGTGAAAAAAATATATCACACAAACATCATTCTGTAAAAACAATCAAAATATCAACGTTATGAATGTTCTTTTTCATACTTTAGGGGCTGAGATCAGGCTACAGTGAAAACTGCATCAATCCCAGTTTTGTGCTCATAAAAATCCAAGGCTGAACAGTTAATCCTTGAAACTTAAAAAATATCCTGAAGGACCAAAGCATACAACTATTGCTCTAGATCAAATTTATGCAAAAACTGTTCAGTATTCTACAGGGTTTCCTTTGAGGAATGAAAGCAAATTCAGTAAAAACCGAATGATCAGCTGAGCCCTTATTGTTGAAGCCTAGGGATTTACAGACTTCCCTCTGAGATATTACAGTTTTGGTTCCAGACCATAGCAATAAAGCAAGTCATACGAATTTTCTGGTATCCCAATGCATATAAAAGTTATGGTTCCACTATAGTATAGTCTATTAAGTGTGCAATAACAATGTACATACTTTAGTTTAAAAATACTTTATTGTTAAAAGCCGCTGACAATGCAGGGCTACCACAAACCTTCAGTTTGTAAAAAAATAAAAAGGCAGTATCTGCAAAGTGCAATAAAGTAAAGCACAAGAAAACAAGGTATGATTGTATTTACAGTCTCTAATCTGAGCTCAAGAATCAATTCTTTCTAACCTAGCTACTTTTTTTACTCCAAATCCAAACCGCAGAAAGAGAAAAGTAGCCTACTTTTGAGGGCAAGGACTGAAGTGTTTCCAATTGTGAACATTTGTGGGCTGTGTGGGTGGCAGAGGTATGTATGTGGGATGAGTGGTGTGTGTGTGTATATAGGAGTGTGCACAGACGGGTGAGAAGTGTGCGTGGGCAGGGGGGAAGTAAAGGGGTTTTTGGGAAAGCTTCTTAATCTGACCTATAAATTATATCTAAAAACTTGGATTTTTTTTCTGGGGTAACCAGAGGATAACCACTTGAATATGGGACAAATCAAGGTTAGTTAATGCTATAAACACAGATTCCCAAACTCTGAGCAAGGCAGGGTATACTTACAAATATTCTTGCCCCACAAGTTATCTGTGGAAAGACTTCTCAGCTACAACCTCTGAGCTTTGAGGCTTTCATCTAAGAAACAGGCATAATATTTGGTACCTCCCTCTCAAGAAGATCAGTGAGACCACAAAGGTGAACCCTCTTGGAATACATAGAAAATTATATAGTTGTAAGAAGTTTTAAACATGTTTAAAAGGGCAGGGAGGGAGGGAGACACAACTGTCTGCTCTGAGCCAAGAATAGCAAAGGATGACTTCCTGTCATGAGGAAAAAAAAAAACCAAACACTGAAGTCTCTTCCAAAAAACAGAAACCCTCAAAACCCAAAATAAAACAAAAAGCTCTTGGTTCCATCCATATTCTTCTCAAGCTGTCTAATATCATCCTTTTTCTTGTTTATACTTCTCAAAAATTGGGAACCCCCGGTCACTGCCTCCATTTCCTCACCTCCCTGTTAGCCCACCTGTCTGACAACACAGACCTGATCCTGCTTCCATAAAGGCCAGTGGGCCACTGCAATCAGCAGCCCACCCCTCCTACCCGGTACTTCTCTGGGAGCATCTGACAGTGGTGACCACATTTTCATTTTTTACATTCTTTCCTCCCGGGCGCCTTCACAACTAACTCTCCTGGTTCTTTAGGACTCTCTCCAGTAAACTCCTTTCTTCTTTGCTTTAATCAGCAATTCTTCTCCCTCCTCCATCACATCCAATCAATCAGGGCTGTCCAATAAATATTTGATGAATAAATATTCATAAAACACATCACCAGTAAATATATTTAGATATTATACAGCAATTAGTTGGCAAAACATGAAGTTGCTAGTTCAAACATGGAACCCTAGTGACTGAATAGGAGGCTTTTGATCTTTATAAAAAGAAAACAAGCCAAATAATACCTTACTGGGTGTATAGTTGGAGGTGAGTAAAAGTAAAGGCTTTGTTGCCTTCTCTCATGAGCTGAAAGTTGTATAGGAATTTAAATACTTCCTTGCCAAGTTCTTCAAGTCCCTTGCACTTGCAGTTCCCTCTGCTTCATATGTTTTATCTACATTTTCCTCGTGCTTCCATAACACATTTCATGCATATCTGCACTTTGATGCCACTTTCTCAGGTGGGCCTTTCTTTCCTCACAATCCCATTTTTGTCACTTTCTATTAATCCTAGCACTTTGGTCTTTGGTATTTAATAGCACTTATCACTGTGCAACATTATGTTAAATGTTTCTTTTTCACTCTTTTTATTTTTGGCTCTTAACCTATTTTTTAATGGACAAAAGTCTCAATTGGGAATTTCACAAAAGGTCTCCAATAAGCATATAAAAATTATTAATCAGAGACATGCAAATTAAAATCACAAAATGATACCACTAGATACCTGCCACATGACTAAAATTGTTTTAGATAAAGTATCAGCTAGGAAGGGAAACTATAATATTCACACACTAAAACCACTATGGAAAACCTTTAGGCAACATCTTCTAAAGCCGAACATACGCACTTGCAACAATTCCACTAAATGATGTACAATAATGTGCATAGAAACTTTCATCACAGTAGTTGAGGTCCATTAACAGCAAAATGGAAATAAAATACTATTCACAATAAAAAAAACCTACTGCTACAATGTGCAATGGATAGGTCACAAGTTTTGGAAGCATGATCTTGGATTTGAATTCCAGGTAATACTATAATGCTGCTGTAACGCTGAATATGTTGATAAGGGTTATAACCTTATTGAGTCTGCTCTCTCCACCGGAAAATTAAGGTCATATCACTGTTCTTACAAGCTTATTCTGAGGATTAGAAATAATGTGCATACAATACGAAGTACTGCGTCTAATAGGTACTCAGTAAACAATAAGACTAGGAGTCAGGAGATACAATTATATCACTCAGGATCAATTACCAATCCTTCTTATACATAAACTTTCTTCCGGTAAAATAAAGATGATGTTTCCCCTGACCTGCCAAACAAATCTGTAGCACTGCTTGGTTACCAACTCAGTCATCATGAAAACTATACAAGGATCAGATGATAGCATTTTATTATTCAGCTACTTTATGGACCAATTACAGCTGTTGGCCCTAATGCCACAGGATCAAATGAGTTGGGAAGATGAAAACAAATGGGTAGGAGAAGTGCCAAGAAGTGTATAAACAGCTGGACAGGAGTCCAGTTGGCTCAGTTACAAAGCTGATTCTGAGGATGCTGTAAGCTCTGTATGCACACTCTGAAGAAGCATATGCAGGTTGGGATGGCTTAAAAAAAAAAAAAAATGCAGGCAAAAAAAAACCCCTTGAACTACTCTGGTTTTCAGCCTAGTTCTGAGTCTTCTTTGGTCTTATAAATAAATCTATTCATACTTGCCATTAGAGAATAAAAACTACAAGTCCAATAATGAATCCTATTTTGACTTCTTTTTAATATAAAATATATGTAATCTATACTTTCCTAGTGGCTCAGAGGGTAAAGCATTTGCATATATATATATATATATATATATATATAATCTGGTATTTAATAGCAAAAAAATCCTAAATTTTAAAGTTACAATAAAAATTAGGAGAAATGACTATTTCTAAGTGCAATACATGTTCATGAAAATTTTACTCATTTATGAAGAAAAGTTGGGTATTTTATGCATGTTAAGTCGCTTCAGTCATGTCCGACTCTGTGAGACCCTATGGACTGTAGCCTGCCAGGCTCCTCTGTCCATGGGATTCTTCAGGTAAGAATACTGGAGTGGATTGCTATGCCCTCCTCCAGGTTATCTTCCTGACCAGTGATCGGACCCACATCTCTTACTCTCCTGCACTGCCAGACAGGTTCTTTACCACTAGTGTCACCTGGGAAGCTCTGTATTAACTTATATTACCATCTAAACTAGCAAGGTGGATGCAGAAGCAGTATAGAGAAAAAATAAATCCCCTATAATCTCGAAATCAAATATTCCAATCCAAAACAATTACTTGAAACTTTCATATTTTGATTGTATATTCATATTACTCATGCTATTTGTATTCTATTAAAATTTATCATCATGCCTATAAATTTTTAAATAGAAGACACATTAAAGAATTTATGTTACTTTGTTACTTTAAGTTACTCTAAATTCAGTTCCATTCATTCCACAAGGTAGGTCAGTACTCTATGCTGGTGCAAGTCTGTGACACAGGGGCCTCTACACAATGGGAATGAAAAACAACAAGCTTTTTCTTTCTCTTGTGGCTGAATTATTGGGAGAATCTCAGCCCAGGCCATTTCTAAGCTAGTGAAGCAAGGAAAAACCAAAGGCTTTGGCTGAAGTCTTGTGAATCTGTGTTTTTCCTGGCACTAGTATTTTCATAGCCCAAGCTTTCTATGCATAGATTTAGTTTTCCATTCACATGAAGCTTGTGGCATAAAAGAACCTGCTTTCGTTAAGGAAGTTCTCTTTCAGTGTTCATCAATGATCACCTATTTGCAAATATTCTATAAATCCCAGTCCACGAAGAAAGCAATGTCATCCACATTTGAAAATTAGCTAGCACACAGGCTGCCTGCCACACATAAGTAAGTTTTTTAAATGTGTGATTCATAAGTTTAAACAAACATGGAATCCAACACATTTGTTTAAAATTCTAATTCAATGCTTGTCCTTAAGTTCTAAGTGGTCTAAGGACCACTGGTGGTCCAGTGGTTAAGAATCTGCCTGCCAATGCAGAACACTCAGGTTTGATCCCTCATCTGGGAAGATCCCACATGCAGCAGGGCAACTAAGCCCAAGCGCCACAACTACGGAAGCCCATGTACCTGGAGCCTGTGCTCTGCAACAATTGAAACCACTGTAACAAGAAGTCTGTTCAACGCAACTAAGGAGTAGACTCTACTCGCCACAACTAGAGAAAGCTCATGCACAGCAACAAAGATCTAGCACAGCCAAAAATAATACATTAAAAAAACAAATTAACTAATTAAAAAACAATTCTAAGGTATAGCTATTATTAATGTCTTAAATCAGGAATACAAATACAATGGGAGGGGACTTCCTCAGTGGTCCAATAATAAAGAATCCGCCTTCCGATGCAAGGCACACAGCTTTGATCCCGATGGGGAAACTAAGACCCCACATGCCAGAGGGAAACCAAGCCCACAAACCGCTACTAGAGAAGCCTGCACACCACAGCAAAGACCCAACACAGAGATAAATAAATAAATAAAATTAAGAAAAAACAAATACAATGCGATTTTTTCCCCCAAGTCACCTTGCAAAGATAGTCTTTAAAAAAATGGTAATGTTCTCTCATTTATAGTCCAAAATCTTTAAAGATGTTAAATATCTAACAATAGAGTACATGCTAACTAAAGCACTACTTTTTAACAGAATATCATATAGCTATTGAATTTTTACTAAGAAGTTTTGTAATGTGAAATATTTAATGTTATTTGGAAAGGGGAAAGAATGATTTTTAAAAATCCATGTAAATTATGACCTCAGCAACAGATACAAAGGGGAAGAACACATCAAAATGTTATCAGTAGTTACACTCAAATGTTTATTTTCCTTCTCCTTATTACAAATAAAAAATATGTTTTAAAATGTTTTTTTCTGAATAACGTGGTTTTTCAGTTAAACAGAAAAGACCCTGAGAACATTAAAGCCACAATGCTAGGAGGATCTAGGCAAGTCAACTAGACTTTGGAGACCAATAAATCATAGGTAATTTCAAGAAATCCTTAACCTTGTTGCATTACCAATGCACCTTGCGGATGTTTTAGAAGTAGAGAAAATTTTATCCTCAAATAATTGATGACTGAGAGAATATTAAATGCATAAATAAATTCTAAGAAACCTGTTGAAGTGTAGCTTTTACATATTAGAAATGGAAGGAGTAGAAATAGAAAATAGAAATAGGAGGAATGAGGCTATAATAAAGACTCAGCTAAGATAGGTCAACACTGACTGCACTTAGCATAATTCACTTTCACTGCTCTCAGGGAACACTGCTCTGCTACGAATCCACAAGAAGAAATGTCATTACCTCAAGTAATTGCATTTGGGCCATGAAAATAAGAAAAACTGTACCTCTCTGTTAAAATCACAGCATGAAACTATTCTAAACAAGAGGCAGGATAATTTTTCAATAATGATACAAATTACTTATAATTTAGTAGTAAACAAAGAGATAAATACCAGTTACTTTATCTACTCATATACTTTGCATACTCAAAAAGTCCAAATGTTTTTAAACTAAAATATTTTAAAAATAGAAACTGCAAAAACAATACTCACAGCCCCCCATAAAGAATTCCTTTCAAACAACATCCAGCAGTGCCTTTTTTCCTTCTGATTAATCATTCTTAATTCCTGCTTGTGGAGGGACTATCTGGATCTACAGTTTGTGGGTAAAATTTATAGATATTCTGCATTTAAACACCAGTCACGCACACATCTTCTGCTCGACAGGGTAAAGAACTAACTAAGGGGAAGTGCAGAGCTACGTTTCATAACTCCTTCCACCACTGATGCAGCCTCAAAGAGCTACGCAAGTAATGAATTTCAAAACTCCACAAAGGTATTTCAAAATGTAGTGAGAGAACTCTAGAACACTGTGGCAAAATGGGAAGGATGGGGCCAACTACATGTGATTTAATTGTAGTTATAGTCTTTAAATTTACAAACTATCCTTGAAAACTGGGTCTTAAAGAATTTCAGAATTTTTTTCATGGTCGTAAGGAAAAAAAAGTCATAAGAAATGCTGAATAACAAAACCATGTCCATCTCCCCCAAAACAAGTCTTTTATCTCTTCCCAGGTTACTAGCAATCCCAAATGACTTCATTGAAAAAAAAAATTAGAATTCTAAAGAAGAGGCACCAATGAGCAAATTTCCCATCCTTGTCATGCTTATAAGATAAAATTACTAATCAAAGTTAATGTTTTAGATAATATATAACACAGACTTCTCAAAACATCTAAGGTTTATCATCACATGGATTTAACATTTACATAGTGACACTAATTTCCCTTTCATGTGATATTTAGATGGTATAGTCAGAATCAAACTATAATAATCTAGACTCAGAACAACTTCATAACATCTCTTCTTCAAATTATTGTGTTTCTGAAAGAACTGAAAGTCATGTACTACCTTAAAGTACTTGACAGTACTTGAGGAAATTTTGATAGGTAGAATAAAACAAAACATGCAGCAACTACTTGGAGAAACACACACTAAAATTACAAACCCTTAGAAATTTAGAAATCCTCCCTTTGTATGGATAAGAAAACAGATCAAGAGTGTTAAGGCAGGCTAGATATAGACATATTGATATTAAAGAGACAAGATATATACATTTCAGACATTCTGATAGGCTTTTTTCAGTTCAATTTCCATGGCATTTTATTTCTAAATTAGGTCTTTCTTAAACATGCTTTCACGGGGTGGTAGTTTTGAGAGTTAATAACCAGTAACAATCTCTTACTGAAAATGAATGTTGTTTTTGCAAGCTTTCATTGCAAGCTTTGAAAGCTTATTTCTATGAAATGAAAGGTATAATAACGAGATATGGTATGTTCATACAGTGTGAAGAAGTATTCAATGGCTAACACTTGCCAAATTTCACCAACCTATGCCAGCATCCCCACCCAGATCAGTTGAGGGCTGCGAGTGTCCTCTGCAGAGTCAGGGTAGGTTTTGCACAGGAAGTGTTGGTGTATGTGCTCAGGCATAAGTGATGAAGTCAAATGAGGATGTCAGCATTTTTGGTTCCTTCTCTCTATCTCAGAAGAGTACAGCAGGAAACTTCAAACTGACCCCATGCCAGTGAACTACTGGCTGAAACTGGACCTGTTCTGCCCTGCTACAGTGTAACAGGGTTGGAAGTATCCAAATAAATATGTTGGCTCTGGTTCTTGACGTCTTCTTTTTCAATGTTTTAGCAGTTTGGTAGGCAAAGAAAAAGAAAATTTATATGGAATATTTTCTGATTATTTGACATTGTATTGTAGATTGTATTGTATTGTAGATTGTATTTACATTGTATTGTAGATTTTCAATATCTTTATAATTAGCTAAACTTTTTCACTGTTTATTCAGATATTATGTGAATATAGGTCTAGAAATCTGTTACAGGGGTTGCACTGAAATAAAATTTCATACATATGTGCTTTCTTTCCCCTTAGTTTTCTGTTTATACTTTGGTCTGCTAGTTTTTATAAAAACAGATTTATACCTCTTGACTTTAAATCAAGTGATTTTAATTAATTCATTCATACAATAAATTGAGAATGGCTTTAAGAATCACAGTATTAACCAATTTGTTATAAAGCTAAAATTAGTAATCCCCTCAAAAAAGAAAAAAAAATTATCATGTGCCTAAAAATAGGTCTTCATAAAAAAAGGGCAAAGCTATTTATCTGCTCTAAACACCACAATCATTCCATTCCGTGTCTTGATAAAATTAATATTATTATTAGTAATTACACCTGTGTATCATTTTGCACCCTTCTTATAACAACCCTAACAAAAAGGCATTAATTAGCCCCACTGTAGAGGTGATGAAACTATATGGCAGAGCTGCAATTCAAACGTTGGACTTTTTAACTTCAAAACCTGAACTTGATCCCTGGGTCAGAAAGATCCCCTGGAGAAGGCAGTCCATCCCCAGTCCATTTATTCTTGCCTGGAGAATCCCACGGACAGAGGGGCCTGGCGGGCTACAGTCCACGGGGTCGCACAGAGCTGGACACAACTGAAGCAACTTAGCATTCAAGAGGCTCTTTAGTTCCTCTCCACTTTCTGCCATTAGAGTGGTATCATCTGCGTATCTGAGGTTGTTGATATTTCTCCCAGTAATCTTGATGTCAGTTTGTGATTCACCCAGCATGGCATGCATCCCAATGTTCATTGCAGCACTCTTTGTAACAGCTAAGACATGGAAGCAACCTAAATGTCCATCAACAGAGGAATGGATAAAGAAGATGTGGCATACATATACAATGGAATATTACTCATCCATTTAAAAGAATGAAATAATATCACTTGCAGCAACACTGATGGACCTAGAGACTGTCATGAGTGAAGTAAGTTGACAGAGAAGCAAAAATATCATATGATATTCCTTATATGTGCAATCTAAAAAGAAATGATACAAATGAACTTATCTACAAAACAGAAATAGACTCACAAACTTAGAGAATGAACTTATGGTTCCTAGGGAGAAGGATGGGAGGAAGGGTTATTAGAGTTTGGGGTCAACATGAGACGATGCTGTATTTTAAACCAATAACCAATAAGGATCATCTGTATAGCATATATTTTAATAGATATGCTATATTTTAAATAAATAACCAACAAGGACTTTCCGTATAGTGTAGGGAACCCTGCTCAATGTTATGTGGCAGCCTTGATGGGAGGGAAGTTTGGGGGAGGATGGTACATATATATGTATGGCTATGTCCCTTTGCTGTCCACCTGAAACTATCACAACATTGTTAATTAGCTATACTCTAATACAAAATAAAAAGTTGAAAAAAAAACCCAAAAAACCTGATATCTAAAATGCACATTGCCTGCCATTCTCCCAAAGTTTTCCCAAAATTTCTAACCTTGGAAAGAATAAGAAAAACTTTTACCCCTATGTTAGAGTTTTCTTGGTTTTAACCCTCAAACTCAAAGCTTAAAAATGTTCATGTCTGGTAAAGCAAACTTCCTCTTTTTACTTCATGTAACTCTTTCCATTACTAAACTCCTCAAAACTTAGTATCTAATCTACTTATAAAGTGAAGCATTTTATACCTAGCCTAAAACAGTAGAATCGTTTTAGAATAATTTATCCTATAGTCCACCAGAGCAACAGTCAGTTTTAATTTTGCTCATTAGTTATGAGAAAGAGAAGAGTCACTTCCTTAAGGTCACTTTGAGCCAGAAATAGAATTCTGGTTTAAGGTCTGGTCACTAAATCATGCTTCCTCTGCAATAGTGAGCCACCGTTGGTAAACTGGTCACCAAATGACAGAAAATAACAAAAAATATGGGATACTTAAAATACTTTTTCTGTTGATACTTATTTCCCCTACCTGTCCACCCCTTCTATTTTCGCTATTGCCAATATATTCTATATTGTAGTATGAAAAGAAACTGCAACTGCCTTGTCAGATAAAGAAAAAAAATCTATTCCTATTTGAAGCAAATGTTTCATTTCCTTTTCTTATTAAAATATGGGATATAACCTCAAAAATTATGATAGCTTTTAAAAGTGTCATATTAAATCTATTTTTTCTATTTAAATTTTACTGGGTACATACTATTATCTTTTGACTTATAAACTTAAGATAGTTCACTAAGAAATGTGTAGATGTTCACATGTATGGCAACTGGCATCACTGTTTTGTCTAAAGCAGTAGTACCAATTGAACTTTCTGTTATTGAAGGAAATGTTCTATATTTGTGCTATAGTATAAAGTAGCTATATGAGCATTTGAAACATGACTTGTATGATCAAGTAATGTGTTATCAAGGAACTAAAATCTTATTTTAGTTAATTTTAGTTTTAAAAGCAATCTGTGGCTAGTGGACACACAGTTCTAAAGCCTAGGTGTATGTGTGTGTATTTTTCTTTAATAAAATATATAAAGTTTATAACTTTTATTCTGAAGTAATTATTGACTCACAGGAAGTTACAAAAATAGTACAGAGAGGCCTAATTTCCCCGAATCATTATGTCATATTATATAACTATAGTACAATATCAAAACCAGGAAACTGACATTTGTACAATGTGTATGTTTAGTTCTATGTCATTTTATCACTTGTATAGACTTGTGTAACCTCCACCACAATGAAGATACTGAAAATTTTCCATCATCATGAAGAGCTCCTTCATGCCACCCCTTTATAGGGTGAACATAAGGAGAACACCCTTCTCCCCACCTTCTCTAACCCCTGGTAGCCACTAATCTATTCTACATAACATGCTGCCGTTTACAGAATGCACTGTTAAGTGGAATCACACAGTATGTGACTTTTTGAGACTGGCTTTTTTTCACTTAGCATAATACCCTTGAGATCCATTCAACTTCTTGTATGCATCAAGAGAGTGTTCCTTTTTTACTTCTTTGTTGAATTCCATACTGTGGTTATTCCATAGTTAACTTAGCCATTCATATTAATGAACATGAGGACGTTCACAGTTCGGACTATTACAACAAATAAAACTAGGAACATTTGCACAGGTTTCAGTGTATATCTAAGTTCTCATTTCTCTGCAATAAATGTTCCAAAGTGCAGATGCTAGATTATATGATGAGTGTCCACATGTGCTTATTTTCACTTGTCATCTGTGGATTTTTTTTTCATGTTGTTTGCCCATTTTCTAATTAGGTTGTTTGGGTTATTTTACCGTTGAGTTTTGAGAGTTCTCTACGTATTTTAGAGAGGATTCTTTGTCAAATATAGGGCTTCAAAATATTTTTCCAGTCTATAGCTTCTCTTATCACCCTTTTAACAGACAAAAGGTTTAAATTTTGATGAAATTTCATCAATCTTTTCTTTTACTATTCATGCTTTTGGTCATGTGACTAATAACTTTTTAAAAATTCTTTATTGAAGTACAGTTGATTTATAATGTTGTGTTAGTTTCAGGTGTACAGCAAAGTAATCAGTTAGATCTCTCTCTCTAATATATCTCCACCCTTTTCTAGACTGTTTTCCCATATAGGCCATTACAGAGTATTGAGTAGAGTTCCCTGTGCTATACAAGAGGTTCTTACAAATTATCAATCTTATATACAGTACTGTATATATATCAATCCCAATCTCCCAATTTATTCCTCCCCACCCATTCCTTGATAACTATAAGCTTGTTTTCTACATCTGGGACTCTAATTCTGTTTTGTAAATAAGTTCATTTATACCTTTTTTAGATTCCACATATAAGCAAGATCATCTATATTTGTCTTTCTGTGTTTTACTTCACTCAGTATGACAATCTCTAGTACCATTCATGTTGCTGCAAATGGCATTATCTTGGTTTTTTATGGCTGAGTAATATTCCATTGCATATATGTACCAAATCTTCTTTATCCATTTCTTTGTTGATGAACATTAAATTTTTACAGTTTTTTATGTTTTACATTTAAATTGATAATCTATTTTGAATTAATTTATAGTCATATTGTAAGGTTTAGTTTTATTGTTTGTTTTTGTCTATACGTATCCAACTGCTCAAGCATCATTTGCTGAAAAGAGAAACTATATTACTTTTGAACCTTGTCAAAAATCAGCTGGCTGTACCTGTATGGGGCTATTTCTAAGTTCTCTATTCTGCTGCATTAATCTATTTGTCCCTCTGGCAACCACAGAGTTGATTACTATAGCCACATAACGTTTTAAAACTGGATCAAGTAATTTTCTCAACATGACTCTTTATCCAAACTGTTTTGGCTATTCTAGTCACTTTGTCTTCCCATGTAAATTTCAGAATAACTTTATTCATAACTACACAAATTTTCTGAGAATCTTGGGAAGAATTGTTAAACCTGTACATTAATTTGGGGGATCATCATCTTTATGATACTGAGAGTCTTCCAGACCATGAACACAGTATATGTCTCTCCATTTATATAGACCTTTGATTTCATCATCAGCAATTTATAGATTTCCTGGGTATATCTTTTAAAAGCAAGTCAAATGATGAACAAGAAACAGCCTGTAAATGCTACCAAAATAAAAAGTGATAGTCCAAATAAATTTTAGGAGTCAAAATAATCTTGGCTAACAGAGTTAAAAATCAAGAATAACACAAACACAACAAATATATCCACTGGGAGAATAAGTATATTTGGCTGAAAGACTGGCTTTATGTAATTTACAAAGAAATGAAAGGGCACAACATGGTATTTTGCAGTTAAAACAATAAACAGGATGGACTGGAGGTATAAAACAGATATAAAATATCCTCCAATTACATGCAGCACTGTCTTCCCTTTTTTGGATTATTATATTTATTCTATGAATCATCATACCTGTATATTATGTATGCAACAACTGTATAAGATGAAGGCTCTAAATTATATAATTTCAAAAGTCTCCTCCAAGTCCTACATTAAATAACTTTATTTTTTGAAGAGTTCGTGGTTGAAAAGGCTTTATGAATTTTGCTACCTACTATCTTTGGAGGGCAGGTCAAGCGGAAAAAATAATTCTACTGAATAAAAGTGTATGTAACCATTTGGAAAATTTACTAAAGCTATGGGGGAAAGAGATACAAGAAATCCGAAGGTGATTAAAATTATCTAGTCCAGAAATGAGTATTCTGTGAAAATACCTGGAAGGTAATCAGGAACTTACGTACCTATCCAAAGGAAATAAAGAACAATTTTTAAATACATACAAAAATACATTCTTAACAACTGAGTTAAAAAATAGTGAGACTACCATAGGTGTATAAACCCTGGAATAAATAAGGTCTTATTTAATGATGAATAAAGTATAGTTGTGAAGGTGGAAGAGTACCAAAATAACTCAGCAACCTCCCCACCTACCTCCCATCAACATGCTACAAGTATCTAATCCAAGCCTTCAGAAATCCATGTCCAGCTTTCAAAGCTGATTGAGAAGGAAGAATTTGAAGACTTGAGACTAAGGAGCAAATAACCATGAGCACTTCCTATTCACCTATATGTCCCCTAGAATGTTTTATTGGTTCACACATACACTAACTGCTTGGTGGATTGATAAGTACATAGGATACCACAAAGCAAATGGAAAATTAATTTTTGGAGAAAAAGAAGATGGTACTTCCTAAAATCGAAGAGCATAGGCATCAATGGTTTTCTAAACCATTGGTAATGATATCATCCCAAAGAAGTTTGACACTGCATGAAGATTATCAAGAAGAAGCTAGGATTACTCATACAGAATCATAAATACATGTATAATAATCATCTTATCCACAATACACATTCACTCCTACCAGACTTTGTAGGGTATAAGGAGAATAAAGAAGAAAAACATCAGTAGATGAACCAGGAGAGAGAAAAAAAGGAAGCAAATTGCTAGTCACACTTGATAACTACTGGGGAAGAGTAAAACTAAAAGCAAGTTAGGGAAACCAGTGTTGCCTCGAACATTTTTATATACAATTAAAGAAAACATGCTCATATTATTTCAATATTTAACAACTTCTCAGTGTTATCAAGATAACATATAACCAAACTCAAAACTATGAAATCAAAGCTAAGAACAGGAATTAAAGGTCAAAGATTTAATTTACCAGTTAAAGTCTATGAGGGAAAAACCTGGCTTAAAACTCAACATTTAGAAAACTAAGATCGTGGCATCTGGTCCCATAACTTCATGGCAAATAGATGAGGAAACAATGAAAACAGTGACAGACTTTATTTTCTTGGGCTCCAAAATCACTGCAGATCGTGACTGCAGCCATGAAATTAAAAGACACTTGCTCCTTGGAAGAAAAGCGATGACCAACCTAGACAGCATATTACAAAACAGAAATATTACTTTGCCTACAAAGGTCCATCTAGTCAAAGCTATGGTTTTTTTCAGTAGTCATGTATGGATGTGAGAGTTGGACCATAAAGAAGGCTGAGTGCTGAAGAATTGATGCTTTTGAACTGTGGTTTTGGAGAAGACTCTTGAGAGCCCCTTGGACTGCAAGGAGATTCAACCAGTTAATCCTAAAGGAAATCAGTTTGAATATTCATTGGAAGGACTGATGCTGAAGCTGAAGCTCCAATACTTCAGTCATCTGATGCAAAGAACTGACTCATTGGAAAAGACCCTGATGCTGGGAAAGATTGAGGGCAGGAGGAGAAGGGGGCAACAGAGTATGAGATGGTTGGATGGTATCATCGACATGTATTTGAGCAAACTCCAGGAGACAGTGAAGGACAGGGAAGCCTGGCATGCTTCTGTCCATGGGGCTGCAAAGAGTCGAACACAACTGAGCGACTTAACAACAACAAGAGCGTATGAATTTTAAAGCTATAAGATATAATTAAACTCTTTAAAATCACTATTATAACAGAACATTAATTCAAATTTTTTTTAGAGCCCAAAATTGGATTGTATGCATGTGCTCAGTCACTCAGTTGTGTCTGACTCTCTGTGACCCCATGGACTGTAGCCTGCCAGGCTCCTCTGTCCATGGAATTTTCCAGGCAAGAATACTGGAGTGGGTTGCCATTTCCTTCTCTTCCCGACCTAGGGAGTGAACCCGCATCTCTTGCATCTCCTGCATTGGCAGGCAGATTCTTTACCACTGTGCCACCTAGGGGAAAATTTGCTAATGTAAGTCTTTAACAAATTCAGTAAGTGATTTTACTAGTTTGTATTAGCTAACCTAAAGGATGATTTGGGTGAATAAGCAGAAGCTAGGGCAGTTTCTGCTACCATCACCTGTTTTGTCTTCTCTTGCCAATATGGAAAGAGCTGCACACAAAAGTTCCAAATGAAAGAAAACCTTGGGATCCTTTCATTCCATTATTTACCCTCTACTTTACCACAATCACTTTAACAAAGCATCCAGAGTCCACTTTTCATTGTACACAATCTTAAACAGCACCTAGTCCCTACTTTAAGAAGAGGAATCTTTGGAACGAGACTTTCTCTCCATTTGGTAACATATAGGGCAACCTTTACTAAAAATAAACAGGTCAGTGTTAAAGCCAAATAAGATACATAAGTGAATTCAGACATCCTTGTCACATACAAATCTGCATACCAGAAGTGCTTGAGAATACTATTCTGTTGATGAGAAATTTAAAAATTAATTTTACCCCCAACATGACTTTTGTCCACCAAATTACAACATTTAAAATGGACAGATACTGAAATGCTTTTATATATAAAAGTTTTCTTTTAAACTTCTTCAAGAGCTTACAACCTTACTTCAAACAATAAACAATTACTTTTTACCATCTCATAACTTGAGCCAAGAGTGCCTTTTCAGTACTATCAAAAAAAAAAAAACCAAAACCTAACAGTAGAGTCATGATAGCCAAAATTCTGTCACTACTGCCACCAACACCCCACCAATAGGTAGGGTCTATTTTGCTACTCCTTGCTTCTGGGTTGGGCGTATGACTGTCCAAAGGAAAAAGGCAGAAATGACACTGTACTAATTCTGGGCTAAATCTTTAAGAGGCCTGGAAACTTCTCCTTCCTTCCTTTTAGAGTCCAGCTGCCATGCTATGAGCAGGTCCAAACAGCCACGGGAATGAGCAAGGCCACACAGAAAAGAAAGGCCCAGATAACAGCACCTACTTGCCACGCGTGAAAGTGAGCCATCCTGAAAGTAACTCCTAAAAGCTCTAATCAAGCTGCCTCCATTGACAGCATTCGACCTTGAGATAAGGTGAGCTGAGCTGTCCTTATAAAAACCCTGCCAAATCCCAAACTTGTGAGTAGAAAAGCCATTATTGTCTTAAGCCACTAAATTTGGAAGTCGATCTGTTATGTAACAATAGGTAGATAACTGAAAGAAAATTTGGTACCAGAAGTGGGGTTCTATTGCAACAAAAACCTAAAATGTGTACCAGCTTTGGATCCAGGTAATAGGCAGAAGCTGGAAGAGTTTTGAGGAAACTGCTAATAAAGATTTGAAAAAGTGAAGAAATGTTATCATTGCCTAAAGAAAAGGGACCCAAGTTATGTACTATGAAAACAATCAGCAAATCAATACAAGCAGTGATATGGATGGTGGAAATGGTATCTAATGAGCTCATGATCTGACTAAGTAAAATTCAAGGAAGAATGTTGAAAGTATCAACTGGCTCATTTTAACTGCTTCTGTAATGAGTAGAACTCAAAAAGGAACTGTCTGGTTCCTTTTCAAACAGAATTTAGAGGAAATATAAAGGTGTCGCATTTGGCGGGTTCAAAAACAAAACCATTGCTCATTTCAGCATCTTAGCAAAAAGTAAGCTCAAAGTAAGAAATGGTTCAGAGCAAACATCAAATCCTGCACTGCCAGTACAATGTGGCCTTGAGGATGTGGCTGTAATGATCCTTTGTTGACCCCTCATAAAGATTTTAGGTTCCTCACAGACTTTTTCCTTTAAACCAGTGATTCTAATACTCCATGTACACACTTCTAGGTACTCGTGTCCTTGTAGAGACTCTTCCCACATTGACTCTGGGCTGAGCCTATTACTGCTTTAGACCATTAGAATAGGGCAGAAATCATGCAGTGCCAATTGTGGGCCCAGATCTTATTTGGTTGGGCAACATCTATTTCTTCCATTTTGGAACCCAGACACCACAGGTGACCTAAGGAGCCATGGGTCCCAGCTGAGCTCCTACCCAAACCTCAGAGGACCATAGCCATTCCAGCATCCAGCTGACAGGATATGAAAACAAAATTGCCTGGTCAACCCACTGAATCACAAGATAACAAACTGCTGCTTTAAGCTACTGAGTTTTGTTGGAGTGATTTATTACACTTCAGTAATAACCAAAACACGGGTTCCTTTCAGTAGTATATTAAATGTCACTTCTCTCTAATAATAAAAGGCTAGATAATTATGAAGAAATGCAACAAAAACTTTTTGTTCTAAAAATTTAATGTCCAACATGGACAGACCTAGAGGTTATCATACTAAGTGAAACAAGACAGACAGACAAAGACAAATATCATATGATATCTCATATGTAGAATCTAACAACAACAACAACAAAAAGATACAAATGAACTTATATACAAAACAGAAATAGACTCATAGACATGGAATACAAACTTATGGTTTGCCGGGAGCCAGCCCACGAGATCCCACCCATGACAGTGTCATGAGGAGAAGAACTGATCGAGCACGGCTTCTCAAGCCTCAGGGATTCTTGGAAGGCTGCCTCAGCACTCACCTTAAAGATGACGTCTGTCTTTCTGATGTTTGCTACAATAGACCTCTTCTTATTTTCTATGACTTAGGTAAAAGGCCTTTTCCTGATTCTCTTTCAATATAGATCAATCTAAAACCTCAATCGACAAGGCCCCTAAAAAACAGTGGCACCCTGATGGGATTGTCTAGGATATGGAGTATATTAATCTAAATTCTTCTTGCTGGCATATTGGTTTATTTAATAAATATACCTGTGCCTTTGGAGCTAATGTGCATGACTGCTCTTTAACAATAAACAGCATTGAGAGCCTAACACACAAAAGCCCCAATAGGTACAGAGCTCTTCGTAGGAAAAAAGCTTATTAGGAAATATAAGAAATATTGCTTTATGAAACTGTTACTTAGTCTATATTTACTCACTATGCTTTTGCTCTTAACGTATTTAGCCTGTGTAATTAAAGTATAATAGTTAAAAATTATAGAAATAAAAGTTTAGCCTTAATACAAATAATAAGACAATTGTTAATTTAGCTGGTGATTTTTGCTAAGAACTGACCTTTGTACTACATCGTTTCAGCTTGCTGTACCATGACTTTATGGGACCACATTCCTTTTTGTTGGGCTCAAGGCGTAAGATAGATTATACAAAAACAGGTTTTACTTTAAAACTTTCTGTTGACGAATTCATTCTTTGTCATAATCTACTGTGCCTGATATAAAAGTGTTTTGGCTGATCAACCCTTAGAAAAACAGGTTTTACTTTAAAACTTTCTGTTAATGAATTCTTTCTTTGTCATAATCTGCTGTGTCTATATTCTTTAAAAAATACAACTAAAGATATAAAAGCTGTCTTAAAAAACAATAAAGTCAGAAGACACTTGGAAACACCAGGACTCGTTGTGTCTTTTCATTTCACATCACCGACGCCATCCTTCCTGAGGGAACCCTGGACCAGCTGGAGCTGGACTCCGGAAATGGTTACCAAAGGGGAAAGATGGGGAGGATAAATTAGGAGCTTGGGATTAACATATATCACTACTATATATAAAATGCATAACAAACAAGGACCTACCATATAGCACAGGAAACTATACTCAATATTTTGCAATAACCTATGAGGGAAACAAGTCTGAAAAAGAATATTATTGTGTTGGTCAAAAGTTCATTTGGGTTTTTCCAATGAGATGTTACGAAAACCCTGAAAGAACTTTTGGCCAACCCAATATACATATAATGTGTAACACAACATTTTAAATGAACTATACTTCAATAAAAAAATATGTATATATTATACCTAGGATCAATTTAACAGTTATTTAAACAAATAAAACATACCTTCTAAGTCTAAGGAAAATTTTTTTTAGGGTCTATCTTACAGATCTTAGAGTGTGTCACTAATAAGGACAAAAACTTTAGAGTTTCCATTTTCAGTAGAAAACAATAAGCACCTATACATTAGGGAGGACTAGACAGGGAAGGAGATCTTAGCAAGGCATACCAGGGGTACAGACAGAACTGAGGAAAGGCCCTGCTTATCAGGTAAATTCCAACAGAAATTCAGAAATCAGCACAGGAAAATACACAGACACCAAACAATCTGTGGTAACAGCCAAGGAATTCTCAAGGCACAGTCACAAGAGTGAAGACGGCAAGTCTCCCAAAGCCTGTTGTTATAGCAAACGGCAAGATTTTTAACATCAGTATCTCCAGTGAGAAACTATAAGCTCTGCTTTCTCCTGTGCTGATGCAACTACTGCCCTCTGCTTAGCTCCTTTGTATTTGAACGGCACTCAAATATCTGAGCCATCACCCTGATTTCAGTCCATCCTGTGGATGACTATGATGGCATACAGGGAGGCTGGAGACTTTCTGCATCTTGAGAATAGGAACAACAAAGGTAAATTCTTCAAAAGATGGTAGTATTATTATTTTAAGTTTCATCGGACAGTGCTTAGAAGAGTTCTAGTCACATAGTAAACTCTCAACATCCAACACTATCAACAAATTACATTTGGTAAATTTGTTCAATTACAAGTGCATCTGCCCTTAAAAACAATAACTTTCAAGGAAAAAAAATTAAAAGAATATCAACTCAGAAGCCTATTAATAGGGAATTGGTTTAAGCAAACTGTAGTACAGCTATAAAGCTATAAATACTATGCTGCCTTAAATGAGATAATAAAAAAATAAAGGAAGAGGATTTTAAAAGATTTGTTGTGGAAAATTTCTAATATAAGTGAAAAAACAAATTGAAGAAAACATAATTTCACTTTTAAAATAAGTATATACTGTTATATATGCATAGAAAAGAATTTCTTAGAGCCACCAGACTAAACAGCACAATTTGGGTTGGGATTTCACTTTCTACATAACACACTGCTATAACATCTGGGGTTTTTTTTTTAATTTATTTTAACAGCAAGCACAAATGACTCTTACAATCAGAAAAACATTAAAATAAAGACACAGATTCTTCTTAAAACAAAGCATGCTTTTACCTGAATTAGTTTATGAGTTTTCAGTGCTTAGTCTTCTTTGCACACAAGCAGCTCGGGTCTGTTTTTAGAACAGTGTCAGGAGCTGCTTGCTATATGAGCTGTTTCCTGTATTGGGCAGCTATTTTTAATTAATGAATATTTTGTTGTAAGAGTTCACGGGAAGATAAAAACACTACCATTGCTGCAAGTGAAACTAAAGAACGGCTTATTCTGCAAACTAAAATGAAAGATTTAAGTCATAAAAAAGTACCCCATGTTAAAAAGTATTAAGGTACATAGGATTTAATGTTAAGCACTTTATTTCCTCTGTGATACTGAGATAAATTGGATCATTTAAAAATTCCTGAAGGAGTAGAAAGTGAAAGTGAAGTCGCTCAGTTGTGTCCGACTCTTTGCAACCCCATGGACTGTAGCCCACTAGGCTCCTCCATCCATAGAATTTTCTAGGCAAGAGTACTGGAGTGGGTTGCCATTTCCTTCTCCAGGGGATCTTCCAGACCCAGGGATCAAACCCAGGTCTCCCGCATTGCGGGCAGACGCTTTACCGTCTGAGCCACCAGGGAAGGAGTAGACAGCATATTAAAAAGCAGAAACATTACTTTGCCAACAAAGGTCCATCTAGTCAAAGCTATGGTTTTTCCAGTAGTCATATACAGATGTGAGAGTTGGACCATAAAGAGAGCTAAGCGCTGAAGAACTGATGCTTCTGAACTGTGGTGTTGGAGAAGACTCTTGAGAGTCCCTTGGAATGCACAGTCAATCCTAAAGGAAATCAATCCTGAATATTCATTGGAAGGACTGATGCTGGAGCTGAAGCTCCAATACTATGGCCACCTGATGCAAAGAACTTACTCACAGGAAAAGACCCTGATGCTGGGAAAGACTGAAGGCAGGAGAAGGGGACAACAGAGGATTAGATATTGGATGGCATCATCAACTCGATTGACATGAGTTTGAGCAAGCTCCAGGAGTTGGTGATGGACAGCGAAGCCTGACGTGTTGTAGTCCATGGGGTTGCAAAGAGTCAGACACGAGTGAGAGACTGAACTGAACTGAACTGAAGGAGTAGATCTAATTCTATTTATTTAACTTCTCCTAAAAAATGGTAAGAGCTGGTTAGAGCTTCCCTGGTAGCTCAGTTGGGAAAGAATCCGCCTGCAATGCAGGAGACCCCAGTTTGATTCCTGGATCAGGAAGATCCCTTGGAGAAGGGACTCAAATGTGAGCTGTGGAAAAATCAGAGGTTAAGAGAAAAGAGAATGAACACAGAAACAGAATAAGATTTCTTCCAAACAAAATATTTATTAAGCAACTATGTACAAAATGCTGTCCCAAACTGACTAGAGAATTAAAATTGTGGTTACTCTGTCAGAATGAACAGCAACATAATCACTGCATCCATTTTATTTTCTTCCAAGGTTTATGAGATAAAATGGCTCAAAAGATAGCTGCTATGTAAAGAAATTATATTTTTCATCTATCCAATCCCATGCTCAAACAGGGTCAGTAGCAGTTGAGAGTAGGTGGGAATGCAGTGGCTGGTTAACAGAGCCAGAATTCCCAGGTCCCACCCAAGACGCCCTCCCACAGAATGAAGATGGGATTTTCCTGTAGACCTAAGAGAAGGTTCTAAGAAGGCCTCACTGCACTGGGGATGATTATGTGCAGTCCAGTCACAAAAAGAAAGGTTTATTGTTCTCTTGCCAACCTATAACCCTCACAACAGGTGGCAATCCACCCAATTATGCTAAACTCTACCCACACCCTCTTCACTCACCACTTCCCTAAATTCCTTGCATTTGTAAACTGCTTCACAAGTTTTAGGTGCTCTCTTATCCATTAATTTGATTCAAACAGGTTATAAGATATCTACCTAATGTGTTTAGTTAAAACTGAATTTGAAAGGAGTTCTGAGGATGGAACAGGGCTCCCAATATCCTCTAAGAAGGCCTTACTTTAGCACATCCCACGGCAGGGGTGAGGGAGTTAATCCTATGCATCAACACGGAGGGAGTTTTGGAAAAGATGAAAGTTAAATCAGTGAACTCCATGTAAGCAGACTGCCTTCCATAATGTGGGTGGGCCTCATCCATTCAGTTGACAGCCTGCATAGAATGAAAAGACTGGCCTCCCTGAGCAAAAAAGAATTCTTCAGCAGCCTGTCTATGGATTTCATCTGAACCACTGGCTTTCCTGGGTCTCTGCCTGTTGGCCTTTGGACTGGAGCTGCACCACCAGCTCTTCTGGGTCTAAAGTCTGCCAACCCATGCTGTGAAATTGGACTTGCCAGCTTCCATAAACACGTGAGCCAATTCCTTATAATATATATGTGTACACATACAATCTATTGGTTCTGTTTCTCTGGAGATTCCTAACTAATACAGGAGGTCCCACAGTTTAATAACTACACAGGAAGAATCACTCCATGAGGGACAAGTGGCCTCTCCTAACTAGGGGATGCCTGACCTTTCTTCCTACCATGGTGTTCTCCAGCAAACAATACTGTTTGAGGATGCACGAATATGCCTGGAATAGATACACACCTTATTATTCCTTACTTTTTAGATACCTAGGAAGAGAAATGAGTCCTGAAAATGGTTCACACTCTGCTCAAGTTTAAAATCACAAATATAAAAATCACAAAATTAGCTAGATAAGTCTCAGCAATGCCTGCTGAGGTCACTGTAGAGAGTAAAAGAAAAAAAGTAAAGGTGACAGTATAGGAAGCACAATGACCTTTGATTCAGGGCATCACATACATTATTCTCTATTACAGATAATTGAATTATTCATGTCTGCCTCAAAATATCTCAATTGTAATAATATCATAATATCTCAAATACCTCCCTAGATAGTTACGGAAATTCTCTACCCAGTTCTTTTAAAATCTTCACCAACATTTAGCATGGGTCATCTGCTTAACTAGACAAATGCACCACCTTGTGGTTATGCTTCATCCTAAACTCCCCATCCTCCAGAAGCTGTCTAGTCTGGACACCCCCCCTACCCCGCATGCAGCAGCACCACAGAGGAGCCCTTTACCTCACTCCTCTCATCTACGACAGAGCTACTTGACTTCTTGAGCGATACTTCTGGCCCCTCCCACTCATCTTCCCATGAAGGTAGTGCCTACAGCCTACACTGACAATTTTAATATTTGTACTCACTTTTCCTTCATTAAACCAATGGTTTGCAGTATTTTTGCATATAAACTTTTACAAGATATACTCTCTTCCACTTTCTATTGTCTTTACCCCATGTCTTTGCCTCTGCTATACAATGTATCCTTCACCATGGCCAGTACATCTCTCCAGCTTTAATCGTCTACACAAAATAGAGTTGTATGTAGAATAGATATTATCACACAATTTAGAGATGAGGAAAAGAGCAAAAAGAGATGAAAAAACTCGTGCAAGTTCAAATTCTAAATCAATAGGGCCCATTTTCTATGACCTGTTAGTTGAATGTCTATTAAATAGAATGGCAATATAACAGTTATTATATAGCTCCTAAGATGGCAGAGGACATGTGCTCATCTTCTCCTGCAAGAACACCAAAATTGCAACTAGCTGCTGATTAACTATCAACAGGAAAATAGTGGATCCCACCAAAAAAAGATACCCTGCGTCCAACAGCAAAGGAGAAGCCCCAACAAGATGGTAGGAGAGGAAAAATCGAATTTAGAATCAAACCTCATACCCACTAGAGACGTGCAAATAAAACTTTGTGAGCAGTGAGCCCCACAAGACACTGAGCCAAACCTGCCTTTGAGTGTTTGAGTATCTCCTGTGGAAGCAGGGGTCAGCAGTGGCCTACTACAGGGCAAAGGGCACTGAAGACAACAGTCCTGGAACACAGGCATACTGCCATAAGTCCTTTTGAAGGACGTCGCCATTACCACCATTACTGAGGACAAACTACAGGGAGGGCATACATATCCAACCATCAGCAGAATATGAGATTAAGAATTTACTGAGCTTGGTATTTTCCAGGCCCCCTACAGTATTATATAGCAACAGTCCCAATATTATGTCATAAATCTATATTCATTAGATAAATCGTCAACTCAAACTAAAATGCAGAGTTTCCTTGGAAGTCAAGAGATACCTGGAGTAATGGGCAAATTTGGCCTTGGAGTACAAAATGAAGCAGGGCACAGGCTAACGGAAGTTTGCCAAGAGAATGCCCTGGTCATGGCACACACCCTCTTCCAACAACACAAGAGATGACTTTACACATGGGCATTATCAGATGGTCAATACCTAAATCAGACTGATAATATTCTTTCTAGTAAGAGATGGAGAGAAGTTCTCGGTTCAGTTCAGTTCAGTCACTCAGTTGGGTCCAATTCTTTGCGACCCCATGAACATCAGTACACCAGGATTCCCTGGCCATCACCAACTTCTGAAGATTACTCAAACTCATATCCATAGAATCAATAATGCCATCCAACCATCTGATCCTCTATCACACCCTTCTCTTTCTGACTTCAATCTTTCCTAGTATCAGGGTCTTTACAAATGAGTCAATTCTTCCCATCAGGTGGCCAAAGTATTGGAGTTTCAGCTTCAGCATCAGTCCTTCCAAAGAATAAAAAGGACTGATTTCCTTTAGGAATGACTGGTTAGATCTCCTTCCTGTCCAAGATCTCTCAAGAGAATTCTTCAACACCATTGTTCAAAACCATCAATTCATCGGTGCTCAACTTCTTTATAGTTCAACTCTCACATCCATACATGACTAATGGAAAAATCATAGCTTTCACTAGATGGTCCTTTGTCGGCAAAGCAATCTCTCTGCTTTTTTAATATGCTGTCTAGGTTAGTAATAGCTTTTCTTCCAAGGAGCAAGCATCTTTTAATTTCATGGCTACAGTCACCATCTGCAGTGATTTTGAAGCCCCCCAAAAAAGTTTCCATTTTTTCCAATCTATTTGCCATGAAGTGATGGGACCAGATGCCATAATCTTAGTTTTCTGAATGTTGAGTTTTAAGACAACTTTTTCACTCTCCTCTTTCACTTTCATCAAGAGGCTCTTTAGTTCTTCTTCGCTTTCTGCAATAAGGGTGGTGTCATCTGCATATCTGAGGTTATTGATATTTCTTACAGCAATCTTGATTTCAGCTTGTTCTTCATCCACCTTGGCATTTCACATGATGTACTCTGCATATAAGTTAAGCGGGGGGACCATACAAGCCTTGACATCCTCCTTTCCCGATTTGGAACCAGTCTCTTGTCCCATATTCAGTTCTAATTGTTGCTTCTGGACCCGCATACAGATTTCTCAAGAGGCAGGTAAGGTGGTCTGGTATTCTCATCTCTTGAAGAATTTTCCACTGTTTGTTGTGATCCACAGAGTCAAAGGCTTTGGCGTACTCAATAAAGTAGAATTAGAAGTTTTCCTGGAGCTCTCTTGCTTTTTCGATGATCCACCGGATGTAGGTAATTTGATCTCTGGTTCCTCTGCCTTTTCTAAATCCAGCTTGAACATGTGGAAGTTCACGGTGCACGTATTGCTGAAGCCTGGCTTGGAGAATTTTAAGCATTACTTGGCTACCGTGTGAGATGAGTGCAATTGTGCAGTAGTTTCAGCATTTGTTGGTATTGCCTTTCTTAGGGATTGGAATGATAACTGACCTTTTCCAGCCCCATGGCCACTGCTGAGTTTTCCAAATTTGCTGGCATATTGAGTGCAGCACTTTCACAGCATCATATTTTAGGATTTGAAATAGCTCAACTGGAATTCCATCACCTCAACTAGCTTTGGTCGTAGTGATGTTTCCTAAGGCCCACTTGACTTCGCATTCCAGGATGTCTGGCTGTAGGTGAGTGATCACACCATTGTAGTTTTCTAGGTCATGAAGATCTTTTTTGAATAGTTCTGTGTATTCTTGCCACTTCTTCTTAATATCTTCTGCTTCTGTTAGGTCCAAACCATTTCTGTCCTTTATTGTGCCCATCTTTGCATGAAATGTTCCTGTGCTATCTCTAATTTTCTTGAAGTGATCTCTAGTCTTTCGCATTCTAGTGTTTTCCTGTATTTCTTTGCACTGATCACTGAAGAAGGCTTTCTTATCTCTCCATGCTATTCTTTAGATCTCTGCATTCAAATGGGTATATCTTTCCTTTTCTCCTTTACCTTTCGTGTCTTTTCTTTTCTCGGCTACTTGTAAGGCCTCCTCAGACAACCATTTTGCCTTTCTGCATTTCTTTTTCTTGGGGATGGTCTTGATCACCACCTACTGTACAGTGTTACCAACCTCCATCCACAGTTCTTCAGGCACTGTCTATCAGATCTAATCCCTTGAATCTATTTGTCACTTCCACTGAATAATCATAAGGGATTTGATTTAGGTCATACCTGAATGGTCTAGTGGTTTTCCCTACTTTCTTCAATTTAAGTCTGAATTTGGCAATAAGGAGTTCATGATCTGAGCCACAGTCAGCTCCTGGTCTTGTGTTTGCTGACTGTATAGACCTTCTCCATCTTTGGCTACAAAGAATATAATCAATCTAATTTTGGTGTTGACCACCTGCTGATGTCCATGTGTAGAGTCTTCTCTTGTGTTGTTGAAGAGGGTGTTTGCTATGATTGCTGCATTCTCTTGGCAAAACTGTTAGCCTTTACCCTGCTTCATTTTGTACTTCAAGCCCAAATTTGCCTGTTATTCCAGGTATCTCTTGACTTCTTACTTTTGCATTCCAGTCCCTTATAATGCAAAGGACATCTTTTTTGGGTGTTAGTTCTAGAAGGTCTTGTAGGTCTTCATAGAACTGTTCAACTTCAGCTTCTTCAGCGTTACTGGTTGGGGCACAGACTTGGATTACTGTGATATTGAATGCTTTGCCTTGGAAATGAACAGAGATCATTCTGTCATTTTGAGATTGCATCCAAATACTGCATTTTGGACTCTTTTGTTGACTATGATCTCTACACCATTTCTTCTTCTTCTTCTTCTTCTTTTTTTAATATTTATAGCACTTTTATTCACAGTAGCCAAAAAGTAGAGAAAAATCCAACTATCAATGGATGGATTAAAAAAAGCACTAAAAAATGAAATACTGATAAACACTGCAATGTGGATGAACATCAAAGACATTATGTGAAGTGAAAAGAAGCCAGACACAAACTTACACAGAAAGTAGGTCAGTGATTATGGCGCTGAGATGGGAATGAAGAGTTTTAGTTTTAGGTGTTTTAGTCACTAAGTCGTGTCAACTCTTGAGACCCCATGGAGTATAGCCTGCCAGGCTCCTCTGTCCATGGGATTTCCCAGGCAAGAATACTGGAGCGGGTTGCCATTTCCATCTCCATACACCATTTCTTCTAAGGGATTCTTGCCCACAGTAGTAGATATAATACTGAGTTAAATTCACCCATTCCAGTCCATTTTAGTTCACTGATTCCTGGAATGTCGATGTACACTCCTGCCATCTCCTGTTTGACCATTTCCAATTTGCCTTGATTTGTGGACCTAACATTCCAGGTTTCTATGCAATATTGCTCTTTACAGCATCAGACTTTACTTCTCTCACCAGTCACATCCACAACTGGGTGTTGTTTTTGCTTCTGGTCTCTCTCTTCATTCTTTCTGGAGTTATTTCTCCACTTATCTCCAGTAGCATGTTGGGCACCTACCGACTTGGGGTTTTCATCTTTCAGTGTCCTTTTTGTCTTTTCATACTGCTCATGGGGTTCTCAAGGCAAGAATACTGAAGTGGTTTGCCATTCCCTTCTCCAGTGGACCCCGTTTTGTTAGAACTATCCACCATGACCTGTGCATCTTGGGTGGCCCTACACAGCATGGCTCATAGATTCACTGAGTTAGACAAGTCTGTGGTCCATAGAAAAGCTCTATACATGAGCATAAACAAGACCAGGAGCTGACTGTGGCTCAGATTATGAATTTCTTATAGCAAAATTCAGACTTAAAACTGAAGAAAGTACGGAAAACCACTAGGCCATTCAGGTATGACCTAAATCCAATCCCTTACGAGTATACAGGGGAAGTGACAAATAGATTCAAGGGTTTAGATCTGATAGGCAGAGTGCCTGAAGAACTGTGGATGGAGGTTGGTAACACTGTACAGGAGGTCGTGATCAAGACTATCTCCAAGAAAAAGAAATGCAAAAAGGCAAAATGGTTGTCTGAGGAGGCCTTACAAGTAGCTGAGAAAAGAAGAGAAGCAAAAGGTAAAGGAGAAAAGGAAAGTTATACCCATTTGAAAGCAGGGTTCCAAAGAATAGCATGGAGAGATAAGAAAGCCTTCTTCAGTGATCAGTGCAAAGAAATACAGGAAAACACTAGAATGCGAATGACTAGAGATCTCTTTAAGAAATTAGAGATACCATTTCACACCAGTCAGAATGGCTGCTATCCAAAAGTCTACAAGCAATAAATGCTGGAGAGGGTGTGGAGAAAAGGGAACCCTCTTACACTGTTGGTGGGAATGCAAACTAGTACAGCCACTATGGAGAACAGTGTGGAGAGTCCTTAAAAAACTGGAAATAGAACTGCCATATGACCCAGCAATCCCACTGCTGGGCATACACACCGAGGAAACCAGAATTGAAAGAGACGCGTGTACCCCAATGTTCATCGCAGCACTGTTTACAATAGCCAGGACATGGAAGCAACCTAGATGTCCATCAGCAAACAAATGGATAAGGAAGCTGTGGTACATATACACAATGGAATATTACTCAGCCATTAAAAAAAATACATTTGAATCGGTTCTACTGAGATGGATGAAACTGGAGCCCATTATACAGAGTGAAGTAAGCCAGAAAGAAAAACACCAATACAGTATACTAATGCATATATATATGGAATTTGAAAGATGGTAACGATAACCCTATATGCGAGACAGAATAAGAGACACAGATGCATAGAACAGTCTTATGGACTCTGAGGGAGAAGGTGAGGGTGGGATGTTCTGGGACAATAGCATTGAAACATGTATATTATCATATGTGAAACAGAACACCATTCCATGTTCGATGCATGAGACAAATGCTCAGGGCCGGGGCAATGGGATGACCCAGAGGGATGGGATGGGGAGGGAAGTGGGTGGGGGGTCCAGAAAGGGGAACACATGTAAACCCATGGCTGATTCATGTCAATGTATGGCAAAAACTATTACAATATTGTAAAGTAATTAGCCCCCAACTAAAATAAATAAATTTATTAAAAAGAAAAGAAATTAGAGATACCAAGGGAACATTTCATGCAATTATGCGCACAATCAAGGACAGAAATAGTATGGATCTAACAGAAGCAGAAGATATCAAGAAGACATGGCAAGAATACACAGGAGAACTATACAAAAAAGATCTTCATGACCTAGATAACCACGATGGTGTGATCACTCACCTAGAGTCAGATATCCTGGACTGCGAAGTCCGTTGAGCCTTAGAAAGCATCACTACAAGTAGAGCTAGTGGAGGTGAGTGATGGAACTCTGACTCAGCTATTTCAAATCCTAAAAGATGATGCTGTGAAAGCGCTGCACTCAATATGCCATCAAATTTGCAAAACTCAGCAGTGGCCACAGGACTGGAAAAGGTCAGTTTTCATTCCAATCCCAAAGAAAACCAATGCCAAAGAATGTTCAAACTCCCGCACAATAGTACTCATTTCACACATTAGCAAGGTAATGCTCAAAAATCTCCAAGCTAGGATTTAACAGTACACAAACGAGAACTTCTAAATGTTCAAGCAGGATTTAGAAAAGGCAGAAGAACCACAGATCAAATTGTCAACATCTGTTGAATTACAGAAAAACAAGAGAATTCCAGAACATCTACTTCTACTTCACTGACTATGCTAAAGCCCTGGACTGTGTGGATCACTACCAACTATGGAAATTTCTTAAAGAGATGGGAGTACCAGACCACCTTATCTGCTTCCTGAGAAATCTGTATGCAGATCAAGAAGCAACAGTTAGAACTGGACATGGAACAATGGGCTGGTTCAAAATTGAGAAAGGAGTACATCAAGGCTGTATACTGTCACCCTGCTTATTTAACTTATATGCAGAATACATCATGCAAAATGCCAGGCTGGCTGAAGCACAAGCTGGAATCAAGATTACTGGAAGAAATATTAATAACCTCATATATGCAGATGACACCACCCTTATGGCAGAAAATGAAGAGGAACTGAAGAGCCTCTTGATGAAGATGAAAGAAGAGAGTGAAAAAGCTGGCTTAAAACTTAACGTTCAAAAAATTAAGATCAGGGCATCCTGTCCCATAACTTCATGGCAAATAGATGAGGAAACAATGAAAACAGTGACAAAATTTATTTTCTTGGGCTCCGATATCTCTGCAGATAGTGACTGCAGCCATGAAATTAAAAGACACTTGCTCCTTGGAAGAAAAGTGATGACCAACCTAGACAGCATATTAAAAAGCAGAAACATTACTTTGCCTACAAAGGTCCATCTAGTCAAAGCTATGGTTTTCCCAGTAGTCATGTATGGACGTGAGAGTTGGACTATAAAGAAGGCTGAGTGCTGAAGAATTGATGCTTTTGACCTGTGGTGTTGGAGAAGACTCTTGAGAGTCCCTTCGACTGCAAGGAGTTCCAACCAATACATCCTAAAGGAAATCAGTCCTGAATATTCATTGGAATGAGTGATGCTGAAGCTGACACTCCAATACTTTGGCCACCTGATTGAAAGAGCTGACTCAATAAGACCCTGATGCTGGGGAAGATGAAAGCAGCAGGAGGAAGTTACGACAGAGGATGAGATGGTTGGATTACATCACCAACTCAATGGATGTGAGTTTGAAGAAGCTCCAGGAGATGATGAAGGACTAGAAAGACTGACGTGCTGCAGTCCTTTAGTGCTGCAGTCAAAGAGTCGGACAGGACTAAGTGACTGAACGATAACAATAAGAGTTATAAAAGGCACAGGCTCTCAAGTCAGATTATACTTGCTCTGTATGCTGTATGCTTAGTTACTCAGTCGCGTCCAACACTTTGCAACCCCATGGATTGTAGCCCACCAGGCTCCTCTGTCCATCAGGATTCCGCAGGCAAGAATACTGGAGTGGGTTGCCATGTGCTCCTCCAGGGGATCTTCCCAATCCAGGAATTGAACCTAAGTCTCCCGCATTGCAGGCAGATTCTTTACCATCTCAGCCACCTGCTCGACCACTTACCAATCAATATTAAGCTAAACTATTAGTGGTTTGGTTTCTTTATCTATAAAATTTGAAACAATAGTATTACTTTCACATGGGTTTTAAAATTTCATGAGATAAAATGGTTAATAAAATACTTTGAACACTGAGTGGCACACTGGATACTCTCAATACACTTTATCCACCTTATTACTATTTATGAGCTTTCCAATGGGTATAAAATATTAATGCCCTCCTCACCTTGTCCTTTTTTTCTGTACCTTATTATTATTATTTTATTTTTTAATTGAAGGGTAATTGCTTTACAGAATTTTGTTGTTTTCTGTCAAACCTCAACATGAATCAGCCATAGGTATACATATGTCCCCTCCCTCTTGACTCTCCCATCTCCCTCCCCATCCCAGTGTCTTTTTTCTTTAATCTTTTGTAGAATCATGAATTTCAGCTGGATGGGACCAAACATATAAAAACCAAGGTTAATTCATTGTTTATTGACATAACATGTTTCACTGGGTCACATGCAAAATTTAAGTGCTCTAAAAGAAACTTGGGGCAGAAAGGAAAATCACATTAAAGAATATTTCTACCTGTTACTGGCTATGTGAAATAGCTGGTAAGTGCAGAACTTTACTTAACCTTTCCCTCCCTCATGGGATTACTCCGTTGCCTTATGTGATTACTCTGTCGAACAGTGACAAAATAGTCTTGACAAGGCTACACTCTAAACCCAAGCAAAAAATACATTGTGAATTATGAGGTCTTCTTCCTCTACCATTTTTTAACCTTGGGCCTTTACTCAAAACACTCAATTACTCTGTCCAAATGGATTAATGCATCTGCAAAGAAGTCAGCCGGTGGTCAGAAGATCCAAGCTCTTATTTAAATTCCCACACGAGCTTTTCAAATTTTAGTATTGCCAACAACATCACCACCACATGCCCCCTCTACTTCAGAGGTTTTCAGAAAAAAACAGGAAAGATGACAAACCAAGAAACATGCGTATTTACCACAGGCTTCCAGTTTTGTTTACAAAGAGGAAAAACATGTATTTGGGGACTACATCAACATTCCTCCAAATTAAAGGCATCTTAAATATCTTAAGTACAAAGTTGAGAAGAATGGTTATTTACCTTTAAACAATGATAGCTGAATGATACTTTCTTACGCTTTATACTCTTTTTAAGACTCCCCCCATCCCCCACAATGTGGATCATTTTTAAAGTTTTCTTTGTATTTGTTACAATATTGCTTCTGCTTTATGTTTTGGTTTTGGGGCTGCAAGGCATGTAAGATCTTAGCTCTCCAACCAAAGATTGAACCCACACCCACTGCACTGGATGTCCAAGTCTTAACCACTGGACCACCAAGGAAGCCCCTCTTGTGTTATTCTTTGAACTAATTTGTCTCCCAAAGAATTAGTATTTTAATTAGTATTTCATCCACAAGAAAGGTACTCTCAGTATCAACATTTTTAATTATGAAGGGTTTGGGGATCAAGATCTTTAGTAATAAGACAGACCTGGGTTGAAGCTCTACTCTCTCCCATAGCTATGTGCTTTGAACAAGCTAGCTAAGCTCTCGAATTCTTGGATTTTATTTGTTTGCTTGGTTTTCAGTGGTGGTGATGGTTTTGAATAAACGCGATAATTTCATCTCTTCTCTCACAGGGCTAGGGGGAACAAATGAGATCACAGACCACAAGTTATGAACAAGAAAACACCAGTCAACACTGCTGGCCTATTCTATCAGCAGCTGAGGCAGCAATCTGTTTCGTTCAACAGTTCACATCTTATAGCACAATGAACTATGTTCAATATCCTGGGATAAACCATAAGGGCAAAGAATATTAAAAAATGTATAGATGTGTATAACTGGGTCACTTTGCTATACAGCAGAAATTAACACAATACTATAAATCAACTACATTTCAAAAACAAAAACAAAACAGTTCACACCTGAATTTCCAAAGCTACCTCAAGTGGGTCTGTTAGATGATGTGAGTTAACATAAGCCCATTGATCCAAGAGCTGCAAGAAATGAGGTTAAAATTGACCCAGAAAAGAAATACAGGATGAGTACAAGTTTTAGCAAAAACGTTAGCTGTGACTCACAGTACCTACACTGCATTTTCTTTTTTTTTTTTTTCTGCAAATCACATATTTCATTTAATATATTGTGTATGACAATACTCCATAGGAGCAAACACAGAATTTCATCTTTCTACTAACTGGACAATACTGTATTGAATAACCACAATTTCATCAATCTGTGTCGTAATTAAAACAACTTTGCAATAAACATTATTTATACTTATATATTTATTCCAGTGGATGAAACTCCTAGATCTAGAGTTACTGTTTCAAAAGGAACGCACGTTTATAAAGTGGACAGGTCATGCCACAGTGCTACTCCAAACCAGAGCAGACACCGACACGGGTAATGGTGCCCAGCCTCCTGCTTTCCACACTGATACAGGTACGGCATTGACACGGGTAATGATGCCCAGACTCCTGCTTTCCACACTGATACAGGTACGGCATCGACACGGGTAATGATGCCCAGCCTCCTGTTTTCCACACTGATACGGGTATGGCATATTAACCAGGTAAGATTTCAACCCATTAGAGCCAAGATTTGTACTAAATTTGTAACTTCCTGACCAATGGGCTTAAGAAGCTAACACGTGTTCTTCATTCGAGTTCTTCGAGCATGACACACCCATTTCCCTGCTTTGTATGTGTCACAGCTCTGTTCTTAAATGACACATTTATTCATATGCATTATTTTCTGCCAGTTGCCTATTCCATCTTTTTGGCACCTTCTGCCATGCCAAAGCTGATTTAAATCTTTGTATGGGCTGGCTTACTGTCTTCATGTCTTCCAGGGCTCCATGTCCTACTTAGTAAAAGCCTTTCTCCTTTCTGTGTGTGGTGGTGGTGGTTTAGTCACTAAGTCGTGTCCGCCTCTTGCGACCTCATGGACTGTAGCCTGCCAGGCTCTCTGTCCACGGGATTCTCCAGGCAAGAATACTGGAGTGGGTTGCCATTTATTTCATAATTAGAGCTGCTAAATACAATTGTCTCATATTTCTTTGTAAGGTCTAGGTATGTTTTTTCGGAGAGTGGATAACTGACTGTTAAAACATCATTTCCCCAATGATGAAAACCTAATCTTAGTTACATGTTGTTGTTTAGTGGCTAAGTTGCATCTGACTCTTTGGGACCCCATGGACTGTAGCCCACCAGGCTCCCCTGTCTGTGGGATTCTCCAGGCAAGATACTGGAGTGGGTTGCCATTTCCTTCTCCACTACACTGCATTTTCTTTCTGTTCTCACTGCCTTTAATCATAGGTAGGGCACAGTTAACTGTGAGGTGAGCTGATAGAAATGTCAATACTCCTCAAGTACTACTGGAGCACTTACATGTTCTAAGCGGTATAACCTTCTCATCTTATTTTGAATTTGACCCTGAATTTGCCAAACTGGAAGGTCTTTAGTTAAGATGGAAGAAAAAAAAAAAAAAGCCCAAAATGAATGTTTTCTTATCTTTCTCCACAGCATAAGATTTTTCAAACTGTGGTCGCATCTTATTAGTGTATCTGATAGAAAATAGTAGAGTATATAAACACACAGAAAGGATTAACTTTTATTTCAGACACAAACACAGATGTACAAGCACACACAGAGTACTGGGTTAAGGTTAAAAAGTTTCAAAGCCGCTATTCAGAATCATAGTCATGGACTGTTCTCCTTCTGAAAATAAGTGGGAAAGTATTATGTATTCAATTTCCACAGTAACACTACTTTGAAAAATCAAAGTTCACTGCTGTGACAAAGAAAAGGAAGACAATTTCTTCTTGAGAAGAAAGTTTTCCTTCCCATTTCAGCATGTTGGTTCCAACTAATCATTAATATACCCAGATAACTAACATATTTTCAAAACAAAGAAACAAATATGAGGGGCAGCTTCAGAGGGAAAAACAATTTATTTTGTTAATTTCAGGTTATATGCCAGGCACACATACAGGCTTCCTCTTTCAATCTTTACAATTTTGTAAGTATCACAATGTGGTAACTGCTATGACTTTATAGTTCTGCATTTTAAGTGAGCGTCTAATGAAGGTTGTTTCCTTACTGTCACAGGACTGGCAAGTTAGTCATTACCACCTGTTGACCAGCCTGCTTTGCACTGCATAGGGGCCTATACTCAGGACTATGGAAAGCCAGAAAGTAGAATCTAAAACATCTCCTAGTCTCTATTTTTCCTCATAAATAGGCTTCACTTAAAATAATAGCTTAATTGGTACAAAACTGCAATTCAAAGAGCAAGACCAACCAGTGACTTGCTGTGAAATCTTGAAAAACCCAACTTCTATGGACATCTATTTGTATATCTATAAAATAGGGATAACAATGCCTTACCAACTTGATGGTAGAGCTCTGCAAAGTTTCTAAAAGCTAAGATTTTATGGTTCATGTTTTTAAGACCAAACATTCTAAATACTAACTTCCATCACCAGAAACTTCATTACCGGGGCAGAATTAAAATCAGTAGTAGAGAAATTAACTCCATGTCTCAAGTTCTTTCCAACTGTGGCACCCCAACCGAACATGCCATATCTCCCACCAGTGAAGTATGGCTGAGCAGGCTTCCTAACCTTATATATCTGCCTAGAATTTTTGCTTCTGTCTTGCCACCTAGTGGCAGCAGGATTCACATGACTATAGCAAATGCTGACTCCTAGTGTTCAAGAGAAAGCAACTCAAAGTCAATCAGTCATGCAGAGTCGGCTCTTTGCAACCCTCTGGACTATACAGTCCATGGAAATCTCCAGGCCAGAATACTGGAGTGGGTAGCCTTTCCCTTCTCCAGGGGATCTTCCCAACCCAGGGATTGAACCCAGGTCTCTCGCATTGCAGGCGGATTCTTTACCAGCTGAGCCACAAGGGAAGCCCAGAGAAAAACAGGTAAGGGCCATTTCCTGAGCCAACAAATTTTTTCCTCAGTCACTAGGCAGGAGACGCAAACCTGGGAGCTCTCTCTGCTCTCCTCACTGGAATCTGGCCTTCAGATGCCTCCATCTTCCAAAACTTGTCTTCATTAAGAGAAACTTCAAGAGATGAAGTTTTGTGAAGAAAAACTTCAACCTGAGAAACCATCAAACATTTGCAAGCATTTTTTTTTAATGGTAAAATACATAGATGGGATCCTAAAGAGACTAAAAGACCCATACAAATAGAAAATGAACTTTTAGAATTTATCCATCTATTAGACTCAAGGCCACAGCTCTGGGGTGTGATGGGGCAGTCACAGGGGCTCCTTGCCTTATGTAAAGCTAAGCTCTAGAAATGGTTACTTACTAAAACAAAGGAAAAAAAAAATCTTCAAACTTGTAACAGAACCCTTTGAATCAGCTCTAGCTTTCTACAGGTCTCACCTGGCTCCCACTTACATTCAAAACAGAAAAGCTCTCTGTGAGCGGTCCCCTTGTGGTTAGCGTTTTTATGTAGGACATTTCATTTCTTCAAGTGGCCCCTTCTCCCAAAGAAAGGGAACACAGCAACTATCCCCTTTGCCTCTTTTTAATTAACTGCTTCACTGATAGCTACAGAAGTTCAGAAAGAGAGAGAAGGGAATCTACTCTTATTAAGAATCTACTCAACTATATTTCAACTAAATAAGCGAAGTACATTTAGAAAAGAAGAAGAATTGAATATGTGACAGACACGAATATGTGACAGACACCAAGTTAAGCCTTTTTTATATATAGGTTATACTTTTCAAGAAAAAGCGGTGTAACGGTTCGAAAATCAGAGATCAATTCCCTCTGTGTCAGCGACTAGAGGTTTACCACCTTGAAATGCTTGTTATTTATATTCTCTGGAGCCTATTTCTGCCAGTGTAAAATGGGGATTACTACATTCTATTTTTACTAAACATCAAAGCACTGTGCCAGTGAAGTGCTGACTGCATTCTCTCCCTTACTATTCCCTGCTTCTGCTTTCTTAAAGCAATGGGGAAGAGGGTGGGCATTGTAGAGTCCCATGCATCTTAGTTAGCACTTATAAACGGCCTCCAGTCTTTTGTTTATTTTTAGAAATATTTGGAATTTCATTTAAAATAAAAGTAGAGAGTGACTTCCTCAAACATCAAAAAGAAGGCAAATTTGAGTGCATGGGAGGAGTTCAATAGTATTTCCCTGGGGCTCAAATGATAAAGAATTTGCGTGCAATGCAGGAGACCTGGGTTCAATCCCTGGGTTGGAAAGATCCCCTGGAGAAGGAAATGGCAACCCACTCCAGTATTCTTGCCTGGAAAATTCCATGGACAGAGGAATCTGGCAGGCTACAGTCCATGAGATTGCAAAGAGTCAGACACGACTGAGCAACTAACTTCAACTTTTTTCAGAAGTTCGATGGCATTCATTTTAAAAAGTAAGCAAACCCTGGAGAGAATGTATAAACAAATAGTGAAAATTAATGACCTTGAATCAGAAAAAGGGAGCGAGTCAAATACAGGAGAAAACAATATAATAACAGCAATTAATTACTGAGCACTTAAAAGTTTTGCATGCACACTGTATTTGACACTCATAATCACGATGGTGTGTGTGATCACTCACCTAGAGCCAGACATCCTGGAATGCGAAGTCAAGTGGGCCTTAGGAAGCATCACTATGAACAAAGCTAGTGGAGGTGATGGAATTCCAGTTGAGCTATTTCAAATCCTGAAAGATGACACTGTGAAAGTGCTGCACTCAATATGCCAGCAAGTTTGAAAACTCAGCAGTGGCCACAGGACTGGAAAAGGTCAGTTTTCATTCCAATCTCAAAGAAAGACAATGTCAAAGAATGCTCAAACTACTGCACAATTGCACTCATCTCACTTGCTAGTAAAGTAATGCTTAAAATTCTCCAAGCCAGGCTTCAGCAATACGTGAACCGTGAACTTCCAGATGTTCAAGCTGGTTTTAGAAAAGGCAGAGGAACCAGAGATCAAATTGCCAACATCCGGTGGATCATCAAAACAGCAATAGAGTTCCAGAAAAACATCTATTTCTGCTTTATTGACTATGCCAAAGCCTTTGACTGTGTGGATCACAATAAACTGTGGAAAGTCCTGAAAGAAATGCGAATACCAGACCACCTGACCTGCCTCTTGAGAAACTTGTATGCAGGTCAGGAAGCAACAGTTAGAACCGGACATGGAACAACAGACTGGTTCCAAATAGGAAAAGGAGTACGTCGAGGCTGTATATTGTCACCCTGCTTATTTAACTTATATGCAGAGTACATCATGAGAAATGCTGGGCTGGAAGAAACACAAGCTGGAATCAAGATTGCCAGGAGAAATAGCAACAATCTCAGATAATGCAAATGACACCACCCTTAGGGGAGAAAGTGAAGAACTAAAGAGCCTCTTGATGAAAGTGAAAGTGGGGAGTGAAAAAGTTGGCTTAAAGCTCAACATTCAGAAAACTAAGATCATGGCATCTGGTCCCATCACTTCATGGCAGATAGATGGGGCAACAGTGGAAACAGTGTCTGACTTTATTTTTCTGGGCTCCGAAATCACTGCAGATGGTGACTGCAGCCATGAAATTAAAAGACCCTTACTCCTTGGAAGGAAAGTTATGACCAAACTAGATAGCATACTGAAAAGCAGAGACATTACTTTGCCAACAAAGATCCATCTAGTCAAGGCTATGGTTTTTCCAGTGGTCCTGTATGGATGTGAGAGTTGCACTATAAAGAAAGCTGAGTGCAGAAGAATTGATGCTTTTGAACTGTGGTGTTGGAGAAGACTCTTGAGAGTCCCTTTGACTGCAGGGAGATCCAACCAGTCCATCCTAAAGGAGATTAGTCCTCAGTGTTCATTGGAAGGACTGATGTTGAAGCTGAAACTCCAAAACTTTGGCCACCTGATGCGAAGAGCTGACTCATTGGAAAAGACCCTGATGCTGGGAAAGATTGAGGGCAGGAGGAGAAGGGAACGACAGAGGATGAGACGGCTGGATGGCATCATTGACTCGATGGACATGGGTTTGGGTGGACTCGGGGAGTTGGTGATGGACAGGGAGGCCTGGCGTGCGGCAGTTCATGGGGTCGCAAAGAGTCAAACACGACTGAGTGACTGAACTGAACTAAACTGAGAAAAGGCCAACCAAGGATGAAGGTGTGAAGGCTTTTAAGGCTGCCACATTGGAAATAGAGAAGTAAATTCTATACCAATTTTCCTATGACATATGTAGTGTTTACTTGTTATTAACCACCTACCACTGATATAATGCAGAAACCAAGTCCAATCCATAACTAAAAAAGTCCCCCCCCAAAAAAAATCACAGCCCAAAGGGAAGGATAAAGGTCAAAGGGCAGAAATCGGAAACAAAAGAGCAGTTACTTCCATTTTAAAAACACCCAACATTCCTGAAATTACCCCAGGAAGGTTTCTGTTCCCTTTAGAGCATCTTTCAGTGACCTGTGCAAATAGGTGGATTCAAATTCCACTCTGCTAGCTGTATAAATTTACAGCAGATAAATCACCTCACACACACACACACACAAAATCAGAGGGAGAACAAGATGGCAGAGGAGTAGGTGGATGAAGAGTACATCTCTCTCCAAGGATACATCATGAATACACCTTCAGACACAGAAGTGCATGCAGAACACCAGTTGAGAGAAGACAGGAGTACCTGACCAGTGGAAAAGGATATATAGAACCACAGCAAAACTTGGTAGGACAAAGGAACTAGGGGGAGAAACAGGAGTGTTAGTAGGACTGGACCTGCCCTCAGCCAGTGGGGAAACTGAAGCAGGGTCCGATCCCCACATCAGGGCAATTGTCTGAGTCAGAAGAGAAGCATTTAAGGCTGAGAGTGAAACAGCTGATCTGTGGCAGCCTAAATGGAATGGGAATCAGACCGTCCTTGCTGCAGCCATACATACCCCAGACAGGGACGTAGGTCCCCTGGAAGGTACAGCAGCTGGGAGCTGGAGTTTAGGGATTGTGGAGCAATCCCAGGGTGAGGGCTGCTGTTGACTGCAGAGAGACAGATGGAGGGAATGTGAGGGAGAAGACTGTGGTGGAAAGTCCGGCAGCCGTGCATAGGGGGTGGAGCCATCACCATAGCCTCTTTCTCCCCACATGCTAGCATCGGCAGCTGAACCATGACAGGCTGGCCCATCAAACATCTGACGCACTGAACTACACAGTAGGACCCTGCCCAGGGTGCTCCTTTAAGTGACTGATGTGCCAAACTAAAGAGTAGGACCACACTCAGGGGAGCCCTTCTATGTGCCTGACACGTCAAACAACAGAGAAGGACCCCAGGCAAGGGAGCCCTGTAAGTGTCTGAATGGGCTGAACTACAGAGATAGACTGGCCAAAGAGGCCTTCTGATTGCCAGGTACAAGAGGCTTGAAAAAAGACTCTGATAGGGCCATAACTCCTACGGTGGAGACAGTCCATGTCCCTGCATACTTGGCACTGCCAGGGTCCCTGCAAGTCAAGCAGCTGTGCCATCTTCACGCTCAACTCTCACTGGGGCAGAGTTGCCACAGGCAAAAAAGTTTTACATCTATGCGCACAGGGTCACTTCAGTCATATCTGACTCTTTGCGACCCTGTAGACTGTGGCCTGCCAGGCTTCTCTGTCAGGGAGGGGATTCTCCAGGCAAGAATACTGGAGCGTATTGGCCAATACAGGTTGCCATACCCTTCTAGAGCACTACAGTTCCTGCTGCCCTAGCCGCCAACTCCCCTGAGTACATGGTGCTGCCAGAACCCCTGCAACCCAAGCAGCTGCACCACTGCCACACCTAGCCTTCACAGGGGCAAACCCAAGTCCTCCAGGGCAGCCTCAGGAGAAAACCCCAGTGGACGACCCACATGCAGAGGCGGAAATAAAACTACAACTGAAACCCAGGGGCAGTGTGGCTAAGGAAGGAGACCCAAAACCATCACACTAGCTGTACAAGCTACAGATTAAATCCACACGATCAACTAGGCATACTCTGTGTCTATGGAATATATAAAAGGTCATTGAGAGCTCCCACAAAAGAAAATGCACAAAAGAGTTCTGATAGCTGTGGACATTGGAGACAAGAACACAAAGAAGTAGGACCAGATTAGAATCTGAGCTGCCCCCACAGCAGGTCCAGAGAACAGCACAGTGCTGGAGGGCATCGTAGGGAGGTGAGGTGGACTGTGATTCCCAGTGAGAGAAAGGACTCTGACAGCAGTAACTCAAGAAAAATATTTATTATTCTTATGTTTTTGACTTGTTCTATAGATTCTTTTGGATTTTTCTCCTATTTTTCCCCCCTTCTGTTGTAGGTGTCGATTTTATTAGCCCTATGAAATCTAATTAAGCTTTTGAGCTTTCTTTTTTCGCAGTCAAATTTTTCATTGTTGTTATAAACCTCTGCCTCTACATCAGGCTTTTACAGTTCTCTGGAGTTTTCCTTTTTTTTTTTTAATTTTAATTTTTTAAACCTATTATTATTTTTTCCACTTTTGTTTGTTTGCTTTTCCTACTGTTCTTTTCCCCTTGCAGTTAATCTTTCATGTATATAAATCTTCTTTATCTACCTCTATTTAACGCTGCATATCTATTCTTTCTTTGCTTTCTTTCCTTTCTTCTCAAAATGTATGTTAGTTTTATTTTCATTGCTTTATTCCTCAATTGGCACGTTGCTTTAGTTTTGTTTTCCAGTTTGTGCTTTAGTTACTTTTGTTCTGATAGGTATAATTTTTGGTTTCCTTTGTTCACCTGGTCAATCTATTGTACTTTATTTTTATTGGAATGTTTTAATTTTGCTTATGGATGTATATATATATATATATATATATATATATGTGTGTGTGTGTGTGTGTGTGTGTATTCAGCCACATTTTTATTGTTGATATAAACCTTTGCCTCTATTTGGCCTTTTGCAGTTCTGTGGGGAGTTTATCTTTTTTGTTTCCTTTTTTCTTTCTTCTTCCATTTTTTTCCTTTTCTCTATTTTATAATTTTAATTGTTTTAAACCTATTACATTTTTTCTACATTTATTCTTTTGTTTGCCTGTCCTACTGTTCTTTTTTCCTTGCAGTTAGTCTGTAATGTACATAAATCTTCATCTACCTCTCTTTAACTTTGCGTATCTATTCTTTCTTTCCTTTCCTCTCAACATATTTGTTAGATTTGTTTTCATTGCTTTATTCCCCACTTGGCACCTTGCTTTAGTTTTGTTTTCCAGTTTGTGCTTTAGTTAGTATTGTTCTTAACTGCTAAATATAATATTTGAATTCCTTTGTTTGCTGGGTCAATCTACTGTACTTTATTTTTGTTGAACTGTTTTTGACTTTGCTCATGGATGTATATGTATATGTGTATATCCATTATTTAAATTATTACTTGCCTGATTTTGTAACTGCCATTTGTCGGGGGTGCATCTTTGGTTTCTCGTTTTTGGATATTTGTTTTAATCTCACTTAATGCCATAACAAACCACTTGTGAAATCTTCGTTCCTGACCAGAGATCAAGCCCTGAGCCTTTGAAGTGAGAGCACTGACTCTCTTAGACTATCAGTGAACTAACCCTAGGGAGCATCAAACAGTGAGAACTCACACAAAGGAAACCACTTGAATACAAGACTTGGCATCACCCAACTACCAGTAGCACCCTGTGCAGGATGCCTCATCTAAACAACGAACAACAAAAATACAAATCCAATCATCAGCAGACAGGATTACCGCCTCACTGTCTTGCCCACCAGAAGAAAATCAAACAAACAAAACCTCAGCACAAATCTCACCCTATACGAAGCTTACACAAACCACTGGACCAACCTTAGGAGGGCAGAAACCAAAAGGAAGAAAGAATTCAACCTTGAAGCCTGGGAAAAAGAGACCCCAAACACATTAAGTTAAAAAAAAATAATAATGAAAGGGCAGAGAAATACTGAACTAATGAAGGAACAAATTAGAAACATGTAAGTCCGAATAAATGAAGAGGAAATAGGCAAACTACCAGAAAAAGAATTCAGAAAAATGATAGTAAAGATCATCAAAAACCTTGAAAACAAAATGGAGAAAATGCAAGAATCAATTAAAAAAGACCTAGAAGAATTAAAGAATAAATATACAAACAACACAATTACTGAAATTAAAAATACTCTATAAAGAATCAATAGCAGAATATCTGAAGCAGAAGAAGGAATCAGTGAGCTGGTAGATAAAATGGTGGTAATAACTTCTGAAGAGCAGAACACAGTAAAAAGAATGAATAGAACTGAGGATAATCTCAGAGACCTCTGGGACAATATCAAATGCATCAACATTTGAATTTTAGGGATTCCAGAAGAAGAAGAGAAAAAGAAAAGGTATGAGAAAATTTTTCAAGAGACTATAGTTGAAAATTTCCCCAACATAGGAAAAAAAAAAGTCAATCAAGTCCAAGAGGCACAAAGAGTCCCATAAAAGCAGCAAGGGAGAAGCCACAAGTAACATACAATGGAAACCCCATACACTTAACAGCTGATCATTCAGCAGAAACTCTGCAGGCCAGAAGGGAATGGCAGGATATATTTAAAGTACTGAAAGGGAAAAATCTACATCCAAGATTACCGTACCCGACAAGGATCTCATTCAAAATTGATGGAGAAATCAAAAGCTTTCAGACAAGCAAAAGTACCACCAAACCAGTTTATAACAAACGTTAAAGGGATTTATATAGTCAAGAAATACAAGAGAAGAAAAAAGATCTACAAAATCAACTGCAAACAATTAAGAAAATGGGAACAGGTACATATATATCAATAATTACTTTAAATGTAAATGGATTAAATGCTCCAACCAAAAGACAGACTGGCTGAATGGATACAAAAACAAGACCCATATATATGTTGTCTACAAGAAATCCACTTCAGACCTAAAGACACATATAGACTGAAAGGGAGAGGATGGAAAAATATATTCCATGCAAATGGGAAGCAAAAGAAAGCTGGAGTAGCAATCCTTATATCAGACAAAACAGACCTTAAAATAAAGATTACAAAAGATAAGGAAGGACACATAATGATCAAGGGATCAAACCGAGAGGAAGACATAACAATTGTAAATATCTCTGCACTCAACATAGGAGCACCTCAATACATAAGACAAACAATAACAGACGAAAAAGGAGAAATTGACAGTAACACAATAATAGTAGGAGACCTTAACACCCTACTCACACCAATGGACAGATCATCAAAACAGAAAATTAAGAAGGAAACACAAGTCTTAATTGATACATTAGATGAGATGGATCTCATTGATATCTTCAGACATTCCATCCAAATGCAGAAGAATATACCTTCTTCTCAAGTACACATGGACAGTCTCCAGGATAGACCACATTTTGGGTCACAAATCAAACTTCAGTAAATTTAAGAAAACTGAAATCATATCAAGTATCTTCTCCAACCACAATGCTATAAGACTAGATATCAATTACAAGAAAAAAAACTGTAAAAACCACAAACACTTGGAGATTAAACAACACGATTCTAAGTAACCAACAGGTTACTGAAGAAATCAAAAGGGAAATTTAAAAATTTCTAGAAACAAATGACAATGAAAACATGACAACTCAAAACCTATGGGATGCAGAAAAAGCAGTTCTAACAGGGACGTTTATACCAATACAATCCTACCTCAAGAAATAAGAAAAACATCGAATAGACAACCTAACTTTACACCTAAAACAACTGGAAAAAGAACAAAAAACCCAAAAAAATTAGTAGAAGGAAATAAATCATAAAGATCCAAGCAGAAATAAATGAAATGAAAGAAACAATAGTAAAGATTAATAAAACTAAAAGCTGGTTCTTTGAGAAGATAAACAAAATTGACAAACCTTTTGCCAGATTCATCAAGAAAAAAAGGGAGAAGAATCAAATGAACAAAATTAGAAATGAAAAAGGAAAGGCTACAACAGACAATATAGAAGTACAAAGGATTATAAGAGACTATTATGAACAACTAAATGGCAATAAAATGGATAACCTGGAAGAAATGGACAGATTCCTAGAAAAGTTCAATCTTCCAAGACTGAACCATGAAGAAATAGAAATTATGAACAACCCAATTAAAAGCACTTCAATTTCAATTGAAGCTTTGATCAAAAATCTCCCAAAAAACAAAATCCCAGCACCAGATGACTTCACAGGAGAATTCTATTAAACATTTAGAGAAGAGCTAATGCCTATCCTTCTAAAACTCTTTAAAAAAATTGCAGAGAAAGGAACACTTCCAAATTCATTCTACAAATTCATTCCACCCTGATATCAAAACCAAAGACAACATAAAACATGAAAACTACAGGCCAATATCATTGATGAACATAGATGCAAAAATTCTCAACAAAATTTTAGCAAACAGAATTCAGCAATACATCAAAAAGCTCATACACCATGATCAAGCTGCGTTTATTCCTGGAATGCAAGGAGTCTTCAATATATGCAAATCAATCAATGTGATACACAATATTAACAAACTGAAGGATAAAAACCATATGATAATCTCAATAGGTGCAGAAAAAGTCTTTTAACAAAATTCAGCACTCAATTTTCATTAAAACTCTTCAAAAAATGGGCATAGAAGGAACCAACCACAACATAGTAAAGGCCATGTATGATAAGCCTACAGCAAACATTATTCTCAATGAAAAAAACTGAAAGCATTCCCCCTAAGATCAGGAACAAGACAAGAGTGTCACTTTCACCACTATTATTCAACATAGTTTTGGAACTCCTAGCTACAGTAATCAGGGAATAAAAAGAATCCAAATTGGAAAAGAAGAAGTAAAGCTCTCACTGCTTGCAGATGATACAATACTGTACATAGAAAACCCTAAATACAGTATCAGAAAACTAGAGCTAATCAGTGAATTTAGCAAAACTGCAGGATACAAAATCAATACACAGAAATCACTTGCATTTCTATATACTAACAATGAAAAATCAGAAAGAGAAATCAAGGAATCAATCCCATTCACCACTGCAACAAGAAGAATTAAGTATCTAGGAATAACTTCCCTAAGGAGACAAAAGAACTGTACACAGAAAATTATAAGACACTAATGAAAGAAACCAAAGATGACATAAACAGATGAAGAGATATTCCATGTTCTGGGTAGGAAGAATCAATATTGTGAAAATGACTATACTACCAAATGCAATCTACAGATTCAATGCAATCCCTATCAAATTACCAATGGCATTCTTCACAGAACTAGAACAAAACATTTCACAATTCATATGGAAACACAAAAGACTCTGAATAGCCAAAGCAGTCTTGAGAAAGAAGAATGGAGCTGGAGGAGTCAACTGTCCTGACTTCAGATTATACTACAAAACTACAGTCATCAAGACAGTATGTTACTGGCACAAAAACAGAAATATAGACCAATGGAATAAGATAGAAAGCCCAGAAATAAACCCATGCACCTAAAGGTACCTTATTTTTGACAAAGGAGGCAAGAATATACAATGGGGCAAAGACAGCCTCTTCAGTATATGGTGCAAAGAAAACTGGAGAGCTACATGTAAAAGAATGAAACTAGAACACTTTCTAACACCATACACAAAGATAAACTCAAAATGGACTAAACACCTAAATGTAAGACCAGAAACGATAAAACTCTTAGAGGAAAAAAAACATAGGCAGAACACTCAAAGCAAGATCCTCTATGACCCACCTCCTAGAGTAATGGAAATAAAATCAAAGCAAGATCCTCTATGACCCACCTCCTAGAGTAATGGAAATAAAAGCAAAAGTAAACAAGTGGGACCTGATTAAACTTAAAAGCTTTTGCACAGCAAAGGAAACTACAAGCAAGGTGAAAAGACAACCCTTGGAATGGGAGAAAATAATAGCAAATGAAACAACTGACAAAGGATTAATTCCAAAAATATACAAGCAGCTCATACAACTCAATAGCAGGAAAACAAACAACCCAATCAAAAAGTGGGGAAAAGACCTAAACAGACATTTCTCCAAAAAAGACATACAGATGGCTAACAAACACCATGAAAAGATGCTCAACATTGCTCATTATTAGAGAAATGCAAATCAAAACTACAATGAGCTATCACATCACACCAGTCAGTATAGCCATCATCAAAAAGTCTACAAACAATAAATGCTGAAGAAGGTGTGGAGAAAAGGGAACACTCTTGCACTGTTGGTGGGAATGTAAATTGATACAGCCACTATGGAAGACAGTATGGAGATTCCTTAAAAAACTAGGAATAAAACCACCATATGACCCAGTAATCCCACTCCTAGGCATATACCCTGAGGAAATCAGGGTTGAAAAAGACACATGTATCCTATTGTTCATTGCAGCACTATTTACAATAGTTAGAACATGGAAGCAACCTGGATATCCATAAACAGATGAATGGATAAAGCAGTTGTAGTACATATACACAATGGAATATTACTCAGCCATAAAAAGGAATGCATTTGCGTCAGTTCCGATGAGGTGGATGAACTTAGAATCTATTATACAGAGTGAAGTGAGTCAGAAAGAGAAAGATAAATATCATATTCTAACACACATATGCGGAATCTAGAAAAATGGTAGTGAAGAATTTATTTACAGAGCAGCAATGGATAAACAGACATAGAGAATAGACTTATGGACATGGGGAGAGGGGAGGAGAGGGTGAGATGTATGGAAAGAGTAACATCACAACCTACATTACCACATGTAAAATAGATACCCAACGGGAATTTGTTGTATGGCTCAGGAAACTCAAACAGGGGCTCTGTATCAACCTAGAGGGGTGGGATGGGGAGGGAAATGGGAGGGAGGTTCAAAAGGGAGGGGATATATGTATACCTATGACTGATTCATGTCAGAAAACAACAAAATTCTCTAATGCAATTATCCTTCAATAAAAAAAAATTTTAAAGAAAAAAAAAAATCAAAAGAGGGCTTCCTTGGTAGCACAGTGGTTGAGAATCTGCCTGCCAAAGCAGGGGACATGGGTTCGAACACTCATCTGAGAAGATCCCACATTGTCGGGAGCCACGATAGGCATTACTGACAAAATGGAGGTACGGCCCCAACCCCCTCTCCTCATCCCGCAGGCACAGTCCCGGGATGAAGGAGTTAGGTCTTGTGATTCTGACTTGTCCTTTCCTTCCTTCAGTTGAGTTGGCTGGAAAGAATGTTATAATCCATAACGTTAACTATTGACATTTGTTCAAGGATCTTTACAAAGAATGCTCCAGGATGAGCACATAGGCTGCAGCTTGAGACCATGGGAAACATTGTTATCTGAAACCTGCCTGTAAGGGGAATGTTTATGGCAAAAGAAGTTTGCTGAGTTTAGGGGTTAGGAATAATTAAGAATAGTTAGAAGCTAAAAGTTTAAGGTATGTTGTAGTGTTGGCATATTTTACTATAGCTTATGGAAACTAGGTATTTTAGGGATACTAATAGCTAAAAGCCTTTTTAGGAGATGACAAGCTTAAGTTACTAGGGGATAGCAGGATTTAAAGAGATAAGAAATGAACAGAGGAATGTATTATACAGCCCAGAGACAAACTTGAGTTACAATATTATCACAAGGAAATTTAAGAGGGAACTCTGAAGGACAACAATGATTTATGGAGACCGTAAATATGGGTGAGGGAAAACTGAAGATGTCATACCTCTGACCTAATGCTTTTGTAAAAGTATAAAAGAAAACCTGATGCTTAAAATAAACATGCAGCCCAGTGCTTTGAGCGAGAGACTGCATCATTTTCTCCGCTGAGATGCAGTCCAAATGAGTGAGAGGCTGCATCATTCGCCCGACCCTGTTCATCCCTTCAGGGCGATTCACTCTTGCAAGTGGCGCCCGAACAGAGAACACCTGAAGGGTAAGTAATTAATCAAGTAGGTAAGTAATTAATTAAGTAATTTCATAAATGCAAAGCGGGACGGATAGGATTGTGTTCATGGGTGACCGGGACCCCTCTGCAGTTTAGGCAGGGTGAGGAGAACACAGAATCAGTAAGAGTAAGAATATTCTCTAGGAAAATGGGACTCTCTGCATCTAAGAATAGACAAATGTTTATTGAAACGTTATTCACATGTTAGCCCATAGAGGCGTTAAACTTCTAATTTTTGTATTCTCTAAATGTTTATTGAAATATTACTTCACATGTTAGCCCATAGAGGCATTAAACTTCTAATTTCTGTCCAACAGCAATGCCCGTGGTTTCCTGAGGAAATCTGAAAACCTGGGCTAAGGTTGGAGATCAGTTACATTTGTTTTCTACTTTGCATGGGCCAGAAAAGGTTCCGGTAGATGCTTTTGCTCTGTGGAATATGATTAGGGACGTACTGGACCCTTGGCATGAGGCTGTTAGACAGCCTATGGGAGAGGCTGCAACGGTGAATGGTGGGCTTCCGCCTTCCGCGCAGATTATGTTTTCTGCCATTGTCAAAGAAAAGGAGGGAGACTGTGCTCAACCTCCCAAGGAAAGAGAGGACTTGCAGGACGCTGTGGCCGAGCGCCCTAGCAAGGCCCCTCCTCCTCTACGCAAACCTTTAAAAATTTATCCATCACTTTCTGATTTAAGGCGATCGCCATCGCCTCCATTTGCGCCTCCCAGGGTCCAGGAGTTCCCCACTTTGCCCCCAAAGCCTCCCAGAGCATTGCCTGAGGCTGAGAAAGATAAGTTTTCTGAAACAAAGAAGCTTTTAAAACAGACACATGCACGACCCATGCTAAAAAAAAAAAAAAGTAAAACAACAGGGAGACTTGAAATTCTCTTTGGCTTTTCCAATAGTTTTTACCAAAACAAAAAGGGAAGGCGAGGAAGCTCCAATTCCAACAGGAGTGGCTGGTCCCCTGCCTGAGGGCATTTTAAGACTTGTGCTTGGGCATGGCTCGCTTTCCCTTCAAGGAATTTCGGTGGTGCCTGATGTAATAGATTCTGATTATACTGGGGAAATTAAAGTTTTGATCTCACCGCCTACCAAAACTGTGCAAGTTAATAAAGGTCAAAGAATAGCACAACTTCTGCTTTTATCTTATTATCAGATAGGAAAAACCTTGACTTCTCAGCTAGGGGCCCCAGAGGATTGGATCTAGTGATCTAGCCTTTTGGGTGCAAGAAATTACAACTTCAAGGCCTTTGAAAGATCTTTTAATTCAAGGAAATAAAATGCCAGGGCTGTTGGACACTGGAGCAGATGTGTCTTACTTTGCTGGAAAAGATTGGCCCTCGTCCTGGCCGACACGTCTGACCAATGCCGGCTTGGTAGGAATAGGGTCAATGCCCTCGATTGTTAAGAGCTCACAAATTTTGACATGGTCATATGAAAAGGGGGCACAAGGCACCTTTTGCCCATATGTGATTCCTTCACTGCCTTTTTCCTTATGGGAGAGAGATATATTACCTCAGATGGGAATGCTTTTATATAGCCCAGATGAAAAAGTTACTAACCAAATGCTGCAAATGAGGTATAATTCTGACAAGGGGCTTGGTAAAGATCAGCAGGGAATTGTTTCTCCATTAGAAACAATTTATTCCTAACAAAAACAAAAAAGGTTTAAGATACTCAAATTTATCCTAGAGGCTATTGCTCTTGCTGATAAATCTGATAAACCAGTATGGGTGGAGCAATGCCCCTTAACAGCTGAAAAGCTGCAGGCAGCTGAGGATTTAGTTAAGAAAAAATCAGGAAAATGGAGATTGTTACAAGATATGAGAGCTATAAACTCAACTATGGAAGGCATGGGGAGCCTTCAGCCGGGTCTCCCTTCCCCAGTAGCTGTACCTTTTCAACATAATGTGATAGTCATAGATCTACAAGATTGTTTCTTTATCATCCCCCTGGCTGTTCAAAATTGCACAAGATTTGCCTTCAGTCTTCCTTCAGTTAATTTTAAACAGCCCTATAGAAGGTTTCAATGGAACGTTTTGCCTCAGGGAATGAAAAATAACCCTACCTTGTGTCAGAAATTTGTGGATCAAGATGTGCAAAATGTTAGAGGAAAGTATAAAGATTTATATTTGATACACTATATGGATGATATTTTGGCTGCCCATAAAGATAGAGCCTTATTGCAACAAATCTTATCTGAATTGATTGAAGCCTTGGAAAACTGGGGTTTGAAGAAAGCTCCAGATAAGATACAAGTAAATCCTCCTTTTTCTTATTTAGGAAGGGTGTTAAATACCCATACTGTGAGTCATGCTCCTTTGCAGCTGCAAAGAGATCGTTTACTAACTTTAAATAATTTCCAAAAATTATTAGGGGATATTAATTGGATACGCCCACATTTAAGACTGACTACTGTGGAATTAAACCCTTTATTTATTGCTTAAGGGGCGATCCTAATCCCAGTTCTAAGAGAGAATTGACTAGTGAGGCAGAGTCAGCTCTTGTTAAAGTGGATGAGGCTTTGAATGATCAGTTAATTAGAACTAATATTACCAGAGGATGGGATTTAATTATTCTCACCACAGAACATACACCTACAGGATGCTTGTGGCAAGAAGGCCCATTCGAATGGTTCCATCTACCAGTGACCCCAAGAAAAATAGTTTTATCTTATCCCAGCTTGGTAGCACAATTAATTATAAAAGGTGAAAAAACAAGTGTGGAATTTTTTGGAAAGAAAGTAGCAAATATAGTGATTCCATTCAATAATGATCAACTGCAATTTCTTTTACAAAATAGTGATGATTGGCAAGTTGCCCTGATAGATTTCAGGAGACAAATTTTGTTTCATTTACCCTCAAGCCCCCTTTTACATTTTTTAAAAACACATCCGGTGATTTTTCCGAGGAAATTTTCTATTCAACCTTTAGAAGGGGCAATTTTAGTTTTCACAGATGGTTCCTCTAATGGTAAAGCAGTTACAATTATTAATGGAAAATCCCATGTTCAGGTAACGGGAGAGACGTCTGCCCAAAGAACTGAGTTAAGAGCAGTTATTTGGGCTTTTCAACATTTGAGAGACCACGCCTTCAATCTTTTAACTGACTTCCGATATATTGTAGGGTTGTTTCCTCATATTGAGACTGCTAATATTCTGGAAAATAAGACTACTATCTTCTCCTTGTTACTCGATTTACAGAAAGAGATCAAGCATAGAGTTAAGAAATATTTTGTGGGACATATTAGAGCCCATTCCGGCTTGCCCGGCCCTTTCTTTACATGAGGAAAATGCTTTGGCAGATGCATTAACTAAAGTAATTGCCTTAAACTTACATGAAAAGATTGACAAGGCTGAAAATTCTCACAAAATTCACCATCAAAATGCAGCTGGTTTAAGGTATGAGTTTCATATCCCTAGGGAGGCGGCTAGACAAATAGTCAAGTTATGTCCAAACTGCCCGACATCTAACCCATCTCTACCATTAGGAGTAAATCCCCGAGGCCTTAGGCCTAACACTCTCTGGCAAATGGACGCAACTCATACCCTGGTCTTTGGGAAACTGTCCGTTGTGCATGTGACCATGGATACCTTTTCTCATGTTATTATAGCCTCTGCCAGATCAGGTGAAGCAGCAAAAGATGTAATTCAGCACTTGTTTCAATGCTTTGCCCAAATAGGACTCCCTGAACAGATAAAAACAGATAATGCCCCAGCTTATACTTCTGCTGCCTTTAAGAAATTTTGTCAACAATTTTCTATAGTGCATTCAACAGGAATACCTTATAGTCCCCAAGGCCAAGCCATAGTGGAAAGGGCTCACCAGACTTTAAAAAATCAGAGAGCTAAATTAAGACAGGTAGAATTTAAGTATTCCTCTCCACATCATGTTCTACACCATGCTTTGTTTGTAATTAATCACTTAAACGTAGATACACAGGGGCAGACTGCAATGATGAGACACTGGATTCCTGAGGGGGCTGTGACTCAGCCCCTGGTCAAGTGGAAAGACCTCCTTACCGGAGAGTGGAAAGGGCCAGATGTGCTGTTAACTTGCGGGAGAGGGTATGCTTGTGTGCTTCCGCAGGATTCCACTTCTCCTGTTTGGATTCTGGACAGACTGATTTGACATGTCCAGCCCCATGAGATCTCCAAGACCACAGAGACTGCTGAGGTCGCTGAGATCCCTGGAGTCCTGGAGTCAGGGACTAAAGGACAATGGGGAGATCAAAAGCTTGTTGAGTTCAGACCTGAAGAAACCAAAGAGAAGCCGAAGGGCGGGTGACCCTTCACCTGAGGCTTCACTGCTAGTACATCGCTTCAGGCACCTGGCACTTCAAAAGAGACATACTGATGGAGTCCAACCGTATTCTGCTCCACCTCGTCGCCATCATCGGACTCAAGCAACTACCTCCAGCACGGTGCCAACATGGGGCCAGCTAAAACACCTCGCTCAGCAGGCTGAAGAATTAATAGAAAGGGGGAGATATGAGGCCACTCCTATGGTAATGTTTGTGGCTATGCTTGCTGTGTTGGCTTGTCAGCCGAGGCCCTCCAGCGCAGAAAAAGTTCATTGGACCTATTTGCCTAATCCACCTTCTTTCCAGCCTGTAGATTGGATAAATGAGACCATTCGTGTTTTTGTGAATGATACTCATCTTTTGGGCGGGGCTTCCATCTATCCTAATAATGTTAAAACAGTGGTCAGAGCTCCCTTCAAATTTTTCAGGCGTGTCTGTTTATCCACCTATTTGCTTTGTCATACCTTCCTCCTTACTAGGATCAGCTCCGGTTTTGAATGGATGTGTTAGCACTTCCTTGAGAGGCATGCTTACTGATTCTCCGAGAAGCAATGGCAAGAGAGACTTTTGGTCCTTACAGCTGCTGATGCCGGGGGCGCAAGAAAGGCAATATGATGCCATAAAACAGGCAGCCCCTCATTTAAAGGACTTTCCGAGCTGGGCACTCCCCGCCCCGGATTCTGATGAACAAGGACTACAGGCCTGGGAAAGCATAAGCAGAATTTCTGGCTTTCCTCATTGGAAAGAATGCATGTATGCCCTAAAGTTATTTATTCCCATTGTTGCCACCAGACATCCTCTGATTGAATGGGGGTGGCCCTATCTTTCGGATCAACGGTTGAATTTAATTTTTGAAGAACCTTATAGATCCATATGGAATAATTCATTTATCCTTTATCCTTTAGCAATTACTAGGTGGCATGTAAATGGATGGGTTCCTCTAGTGAGTTTCGATGAAACAGGTCCCATACAACCTGAATTATGGCGAGCATTGGCTGCAGACCTTTAAATGAACAAAGATATATTGTACGGGCCTGCATGCATTCTCCCTGTACCTTTCTGTTGGCCAAAAATTGGAATGATCTGAGAGTTCTTAAAGGAAAAACTGTTTATAATGTTGAATGTGTGAATTGTTTTATATCAAATTGTGTTGATGAAAATGATTATAGTAATTATAAGGCTGTGATGATTGTAAAGCAACCACCATATTTTATGGTTCCTGTAAAATTAGAGGGACAGTGGTATGATGATTATGCATTGAAAGTTTTGTATGAATTTAATGGCTTAATTTCTCGACCTAAGAGATTCATTGCAGCTCTGATTGTGGGAATAACTGCCTTGATTGCCATAATTGCTTCAGCTACAGTTTCTGCTGTTGCCCTGTCAAAAGAAGTGCATACTGCCTCGTTTGTCGATCATCTGTCCAAAAATGTCTCCGTAGCTCTTGCTACATAGGAAATTATAGATAAGAAGATAGAAAATAAGGTCAATGCTATAGAAGAAGCAGTCCTGCTTGTAGGGCAAGAAATTACAAATTTAAAAATTAAGTCGTCTTTAAGGTGCCATGCTGAATTTAAATGGATGTGCGTTACCCCTCTACAAGTGATTCTGTGCATTCTTGGGAACGCATTAGAAACCATATTTTAGGTGTTTGGAATCACTCAGATTTTAGTATTGATATTTCTAAGTTACATCAAGATATCCAAAATATGAACCAGGCAGAGTCTGACTTTTCCTCTCAATGGCTTTCTAATTCCCTTTTTAAAAATCTAGAGGGACAGCTTTCCCATGGATCCTTTTTTACAATAATGATTAATGCAGCCATGTGCTTATGCCTGTTGGTTCTGATTTGTCTATTAGCCCCGTGCCTTTTCAGAATACTCAACCGAAGTGTTTCTGCTTTATCTACTGAGTTTCACACCTATGCTCTAACAAATAAAAAAGGGGGAGATGTTGGGAGCCGGGATAGGCATTACTGACAAAATGGAGGCACGGCCCCAACCCCCTCTCCTCATCCCGCAGGCACGGTCCCGGGATGAAGGAGTTAGGTCTTGTGATTCTGACTTGTCCTTTCCTTCCTCCGGTTGAGTTGGCTGGAAAGAATGTTATAATCCATAACGTTAACTATTGACATTTGTTCAAGGATCTTTACAAAGAATGCTCCAGGATGAGCACATAGGCTGCAGCTTGAGACCATGGGAAACATTGTTATCTGAAACCTGCCTGTAAGGGGAATGTTTATGGCAAAAGAAGTTTGCTGAGTTCAGGGGTTAGGAATAATTAAGAATGCTGCTGCTGCTAAGTCGCTTCAGTTGTGTCTGACTCTGTGCGACCCCATAGACGGCAGCCCACCAGGCTCCACCGTCCCTGGGATTCTCCAGGCAAGAACACTGGAGTGGGTTGCCATTTCCTTCTCCAGTGCATGAAAGGGAAAAGTGAAAGTGAAGTCGCTCAGTCGTGTCCGACTCTTAGCGACCCCATGGACTATAGCCTACCAGGCTCCTCCGTCCATGGGATTTTCCAGGCAAGAGTACTGGAGTGGGGTGCCATTGTCTTCTCCATAATTAAGAATAGTTAGAAGCTAAAAGTTTAAGGTATGTTGTAGTGTTGGCATATTTTACTATAGCTTATGGAAACTAGGTATTTTAGAGATACTAATAGCTAAAAGCCTTTTTAGGAGATGATGAGCTTAAGTTACTAGGGGATAGCAGGATTTAAAGAGATAAGAAATAAACTGAGGAATGTATTATACAGCCCAGAGACAAACTTGAGTTACAATGTTATCACAAGGACACTTAAGAGGGAACTCTGAAGGACAACAATGATTTATGGAGACCGTAAATATGGGTGAGGGAAAACTGAAGATGTCATACCTCTGACCTAATGCTTTTGTAAAAGTATAAAAGAAAACCTGATGCTTAAAATAAACATGCAGCCCAGTGCTTTGAGCGAGAGACTGCATCATTTTCTCCGCCGAGATGCAGTCCAAATGAGTGAGAGGCTGCATCATTCGCCGACCCCGTTCATCCCTTCAGGGTGATTCCCTGGGTGCCGGAGCTAGACTTCGGCACCACATACCACAGAACAGCTGAGTCCGCATGCTGTAGAGCACGTGCTCTGCAAGAAAGGGAAGTCACTGTGATGAGAAGCCCTAGAAATCACAACTACAAAGAAGACCCTGATCACCACAACTAGAGAAAGGCTGTGCACAGCAATGAAGACCCAGTGCAGCCAAATATAAATAAATAAATATTTTTTAAAAATCAAAAGAATCAGAGAAATAGATAAATAGATGGAAATATTACTATTGTGAGGGAAGTCTGTGTGTGTATGGAACTGTTTTGTATCTCCTAGGGTTTTTTGGTTTTTTTGTTTTTGTTTTTTTTGTTTGTTTTGTTTAGTTGGTTGGTTGGTTGGTTCGGTTTTTTTCGCTGCACCATGGATTGTGGGACCTTAGTTTCCCCACCAGGAATCAAACTCAGGTCCACGGCAATGAAAGTTCAAGTCTTAACCACTGGGCCATCTGGGGAATCTCCAGAATTATGATTAAACTCATCAAGTAAAAACCCTCTTAAACATTGTGGCATTTTTCTTCATTTTGCTAGCTTCTATGATTGAAGAAATTTTTTGAAAGCTTTTGTTACAATCCTGAAAATACATGAATCATAAGTGACCATGAAAATTTTTATCTAAAAAGGGCAAAAAAAAAAAAAAAGAAACAAATCAGCAAATGTGTATTTATACCAGTGTATTTAATTGCCTGAACAGTTTTTCCCACATGATCCTGATTCAAAATATGATAATTTCTCAAGGGTAAAATATTTTTCCCTAAATGAATATTCTATTATCAAACATAAACTTAGAAGAATCAATATTAACTTTGAACATGATAAATATGATATGGATCCTCAGAGACAGAAATAAATAATACACATCATATATGGATTAGATCTCACCTAATTGCTAGGGTAATAGGATCAGTAGGGTTACTATACATATAACTTTATTAAAAATTCACTAATAATCCACTAGATAAAATGAGGTACTTATATTCTTTAATCTCAGCTAATTGAATTTTCAAATGCCCAGTTATTCAAAAGAAACAATAGGTAGAAAAAATGTGGGTCTTAAAAAGGCCTAGGCTGAAATACTGAATACCGTAATTGTGACCTTAGGCAAGGTATTGAACTTCTTTGAGCCTCAGTTTTGCCATCTATAAAATAGCAGCATCTACTTCATAGGATTACCATTATCATTATATCACATAATATAGGCAAAAGAAACCACATAATCTATAATATGTAGTAGAATCTGAATAGATCCTTAAATGACCTCTTTCTCTTAAGTTTTTCAACATCTTTCTCTAAACCAGTCATCTCAAAATTTTTTCATCATACAACCAGTTAAAACTTTTGACTCTGCACCTGAGGAATGTATATTTATAAATTCTATACTATGTACTATTGTGTAATACTATATTACAAAATATACAAAAATAGAAATTTTAATAAGATGCTAAAGATGACATGAAAAGCAGTTTTAAATACTGGGCTCATAGTATTAATTAATACTATCTCAAGGCATGATAAAACTTAACATATTTAACAAGAGTAGGACTTCCCTATTGGTCCAGTGGTAAAGACCCACCTGTCAATCAGTGCAGGGGACATGGGTTCAATCCCTGGTTCAGGAAGATTCCACATGCTGCAGGGCAACTAAACCCAAGCACTTCAACTACTAAGCCTCCACTATGCAGCAAAAGAAAGCCCATGAACAGCAACGAAGATCCAGCTCAGCCAAAAATAAATAATAAATTTTAAAATGTTTAAAAAGCAAGAGTAGATGTAAATTCAGACTTCAAAGAATGTTCATGGCAATTTTGCTTGTTTGCTTGCTTTTGGTTCACGCTCTTGTCCTAAATGGTTAGACAGTGTGATTGTTTTTAATGTCATAATATGACTCAGAGTTACTAGAAATATAAACTGTTCTGTTTACTTATTGTTCATGTGTCTTGTATTCTTAGGCTTATCTTCAAATTGTGGTTTCTTTAAGACAAGTATTTGAATTTGATACCATGTATCATTTTATGAGAGTTTAGTTAAAGCTCAACAATATATAAGTTCACTAAACCAAATACATAAAGATTACACTGTTTAGCAAAAAGCTAAAAGGAAAGGGCAAAATGGCCTGCCATCTCTCTGAGTCATAGAATTTCCATTCTCCTTTTAGGAAGCCTTCTCTACCACATGGGATATGGCATGTGACAGAGTGACATTCAGATCAGGAAGTCACCATCAACACATAAAACGATCTTTCAACATATATAATAGAAGTTAGTAAGGCTTATTTTTTAAACAATAAGCAGAAGTTCTAATATTTTCTCCAATACCTGGATTGCCTTACAAACCCCCAGTGTATACACAGCTTACACTCCACTTGACCTTCAAATCTTAAAACAGCCTCATGACCAATGTCAGCCTCTCCCCTCCTTCAGTCTATCTTCTACACTGCTTACAACTGTTCCTTTCTAAATTACAAATCATATTGCTACCCACTCCCTCTCAGGAACCCTCAATGGCACTACAACTCCTTACAGAGTAAATCCAAACTCTTTAGCATGGCATAAAAGCCTGTAGCATAAAAAGTCTAGCTTCAAACTCATGTACATCCAGCTTCATCTCTTACCAATGCTCAAACTATGCCTTATTCTAGAGCCCCACCAAAAGGTCAGATGTTTTCCACACATGGTCTCACATACCTCCCTTCACTCAGCAAGCAATCATTGGCTACCTACCATATATGAAGCACTGGGGATGATAAGACCAGTCACTGCCCTTGAAGGCACCAGTCTCCCAGCATGACAATCAAGTAAATACAATTACAGCATAAAGTGAAATGTACTCTGATGGAGATATACAAAGTACGTATTGTGAAAGTCTGGGTTCAGGAACACTTCCCTTAGTGTTGCCAGAGCTGCACCAGATCTTTGCTCAAAATCCGCCAACGCCCACCTTTAGCAGGAGTTAACCTAAATCTTTCAGGCAAAAGAGCCAGAGATTTCTTTTTAAAAAGGAAGCTACAAACAACAACAACAAAAAACAGAACTGGCTAGAACCAAGAATGTGAGTAATTTGACTTCCAATAGACTCTGAGTCTCATTATTTGATTTTACTACCAATAGCCATGACAGTCCATTACAGACCAAGAAAGGTAAGGGGTTATTAGCACTGTACTCCCTCAAAAGCCCTGCCCCTTTCCTGTCAGACTAATGCATAATGCCTTCCGATCATTAACCTCACTCCACTTTCCTTGTTCTTTACTCTTTAAAATTAAATCCCTCTTGCCTTGTGCGAAAGAGTATACTTACTTCCCTTATTCCTTGCATGATAACTTCGTACTAACCCTTCAAAAATGTCAACTTTTACTCCATAAACTGCCCTGGGAAGATGTGGTCTCTTCTTCCCAGAAGCTCCTGTAGCACGATGTCATGCTGTTATAATACTCACTGCTATTTCATAATGACAACTTTAAAACAAGTTTTGTATAAAGGGATCTTCAAGTGTTGAAAAGCCTTGGGGAAAACCTGTAAAATAATAACTTAATAACAATTTTTAAAAATTAAGATTAACCATTCAAGAAATATACTTGCTCTTTGGGGGGATTTCCATTTCCATTTCTAATCTTCAGTGGAAGTATAACATACACAGACAAAGGTGCTCATATGCTCAATGGATTTTCACACAATGAACACACTCCAGAAACTTTGCACCCATCCTTAGGTCTTTATGAATCTCAGCAACTGTCTTATCATCCATATTTAGACATTATGAGATTGATAATCTAGATTTTAACCACTGGAGCTTCTTTAAAAAATAAGAATCCTTTCTTTTAAATATTAAATTGAAAATTCAAAGGACAGAAAAATTATAGTAGGAAAATATTTTGTAAATAAACATGACCATTTTAGTCAGTTACATAATTAATACTTTCATTTCTCATACCGATCTAAGATATTTCAAAACAAATATCTTTTTTCTTGAAAATACTTTGATCTTAAATGCATATGTTTCCTTTTTCAAATCTTTATAAGTGTCTTTAAGTGCCTTAGAAATCTTTTCTGTGATCCTTATAATAGAAGTATTCAAACATTCTCAAATAACCACAATTTACCAACCAAAATGATACTCTCTTTCAAATATCCATCTGCAGACCAAATTCTTCCTGATGTCTAAATTCTTGAAATTTGTAATTCTAATGAGTCAATGATTCAAGAGATTTCTGAAAGTACCATCACTCTTGTTTATAATTTCTAACCAATTTCATGAAGGATCAGCAATTGCAGTACATGACCCGATTTCATCTTCAGCTAGCAGAGAAACTTTAGCAAACTTAAGCAAATCCCTTAAAAGGTGTAAGCCTGTTTCGTCTGTAAAAATGAAAATTACATAAGTGAAGAATAAGTAAGTCCTTCTCAAACAAAAAAACTCACTTCAAATTCAGCTATACTACCTGTGAAGTATTGCTATTAATTCTAGAACAATGAATATAAAGTTAGAAGCCGTATAATAGAGCCCTTCTGCTCACCAGGACCCAGAGACCCCACAGAGACTGAGCCAGAACTGTGTTTGAGTGTCTCCTGTGGAGGGACAGGTTGGCAGTGGCCTGCCGCAGGGGCGGTGGCTCTAGATGCAATACACCTGGGTGTGGCATAAGCCCTCTTGGAGGAAGTCGCCATTAACCCCACCATAGAGCCACCAGAACTTACACAGCACTGGGGAAACAGACTCTTGGGGACACAAACAAAAGCTTGTGTGCACCGGGACTCAGGAGAAAGGAGCAGTGACCCCACAAGAGACTGACCCAGACTTGCCAGTGAGTGTCCAGGAGTCTCCAGCAGAGGTGTGCATTGGTGGTGGCCTGCTGCAGGGTCGGAAGCATTGAGTGAAGCATGGGACCCAGCGTGGGACATTTTGAAGGAGGTCACTGTTATCTTCATTACCTCCAGCATACTTTGGCCTCAGATCAAACAACAGGGAGGGAACACAACCCCACCCAACAACAGAAAATTGGGTTAAAGCTTTACTGAGCATGGCCCCAACCATCAGAACAAGACCCAGAATCACCCTTAGTCAGTCTCTCCGATCAGGAAGCTTCCATAAGCCTCTTATCCTTATCCATCAGAGTACAGACAGAAAGAAAATCATAATCACAGAAAACTAACCAAACTGATCACATGGACCAGAGTCTTGTCTAACTCAATGAAACAATGAGCCATGCAGTGTAGGGCCACCCAAGATGGACTCACGGTGGAGAGTTCTGACAAAACGTGGTCCACTGGAGAAAGGAATGGCAAACCACTTCAGGATTCTTGCCATGAAAACCCCATGAACAGTATGAAAAGGCAAAAAGATATAACATTGAAAGATGAACTCCCCAGGTAGGGAGGTGTGAAATATGCCACTGGAGATCAGTGGAGAAATAACTCTAGAAAGAAGGGAGAGAGGGAATGAAAGCAAAAACACCACCCAGTTGTGGATGTGCCTGGTGATGGAAGTAAAGTCCCATGCTGTAAAGAGCAATACCGCAGCAGCCCTGGATTGATAGGTCCATGAATTAAGGCAAATTGGAATTGGTCAAAAAGGAGATGGCAAGAGTGAACAAGGACATTTTAGGAATCAATGAACTAAAATGGACAGGAATGGGTGAATTTAACTCAGATGCCCATTATACCTACTACTGTGGGCAAGAATCCTTTAGAAGAAATGGAGTGGCCATCATAGTCAACAAAAGAGTCCGAAATGCAGTACTTGGATGCAATCTCAAAAACGACAGGATAATCTCTGTTCATTTCCAAGGCAAACCATTCAATATCACAGTAATCCAAGTCTATGCCTCGACCAGTAATGCCGAAGAACCTGAAGTTGAAGAGTTCTATGAAGACCTAAAGACCTTCCAGAACGAACACCCAAAACGGATGTCTTTTTCATCAGACGGGACTGGAATGCACTCTTGGAAGTCAAGAGATACCTGGAGTAACAGGCAAATTTGGCCTTGGAGTACAGAATAAAGGAGGGCAAAGGTTAACAGAGTTTTGCCAAGAGAACGCACTGGTCATAGCAAACACGCTCTTCCAACAACACAAGAGAAGACTCTACACATGGATATCATCAGATGGTTAACACCGAAATCAGACTGATTATATTCTTTACAGCCAAAGATGGAGAAGCTCTATGCAGTCAGCAAAAACAAGACCAGGAGCTGACTATGGCTCAGATCATGAACTCCTTATTGCCAAATTCAGACTTAAATTGAAGAAAGTAGGGAAAACCACTAGACCATTCAGGTATGACCTAGATCAAATCCCTTACAGTTATACAATGGAAGTGACAAATAGATTCAAGAGATTAGATCTGAGAGAGTGCCTGAAGAACCATGGACAGAGGTTCGTGACATTGTACAGGAGGCAGTGATCAAGACCATTCCCAGGACAAAGAAATGCAACAAGGCAAAATGGTTGTCTGAGGAGGCCTTACAAATAGCTGAGAAAAGAGAAGTGAAAGGCAAAGGAGAAAAGGAAAGATATACCCATGTGAATGCAGTTGCAAAGAACAGCGAGGAGAGATAAGAAAGCCTTTCTCAGAGCTCAGTGCAAAGAAACAGAGGAAACCAACAGAATGGGAAAGACTAGAGATCTCAAAAAATTAGAGATACCAAGGGAACATTTCATGCAAAGATGGGCACAATAAAGGACAGAAATGGTATGGACCTAACAGAAGTAGAAGATATTAAGAAGAAGTGGCAAGAATACACAGAAGAACTATTCAAAAAAGATCTTCATGACATAGAAAACTACAATGGTGTGATCACTCACCTACAGCCAGACATCCTGGAATGCGAAGTCAAGTGGGCCTTAGGAAGCATCACTACGAACAAAGCTAGCGCAGGTGATGGAATTCCAGTTGAGCTATTTCAAATCCTAAAAGACGATGCTGTGAAACCACTACACTTAATATGCCAGCAAATTTGGAAAACTCAGCAGTGGCCACAGGACTGGCAAAGGTCAGTTTTCATTCGAATCCCTAAGAAAGGCAATGCCAAAGAATGTTCAAACTACTGCACAATTGCACTCATCTCCCACGCTAGCAAAGTAATGGTCAAAAATTCTCCAATTCAGGATTCAACAGTACGTGAACCATGAACTTCCATATGTTCCACCTGGATTTAGAAAAGGCAGGGGAACCAGAGATCAAATTGTCAACATACACTGGATCATCGAAAAAGCAAGAGAGTTCCAGAAAAACATCTACTTTTGCTTTATTGACTACGCCAAAGCCTCTGACGATGTGGATCACAACAAACCTGAAAAATTCTTAAAGTGATGGGAATACCAGACCGCCTTACCTGCCTACTGAGAAATTTGTATGCAGGTCAAGAAGCAGCAGTTAGAACTGGACATGAATAACAGACTAGTTCGAAATCAGGAAAGGAGTACATCAAGGCTGTATATTGTCACCCTGCTTATTTAACTTATATGCAGAGTACATCATGCAAAATGCTGGGCTAGATGAAGCACAAGCTGGAATCAAGATTGCCAGGAGAAATATCAATAACCTCAGATATGCAGATAACACCACACTTATGGCAGAAAGCTAAGAAGAACTAAAAAGCCTCTTGATGAAAGTGAAGATGAGAGTGAAAAAGTTGGCTTAAAACTCAGCATTCAGAAAACTAGGATTATGGTTTCTGGTTCCATCACTTCATGGCAAACAGATGGGGAAACAATGGAAACAGAGGCAGGCTTTTATTTTTTGGGCTCCAAAATCACCACAAATGGTGACTGCAGCCATGAAATGAAAAGACGCTTGCTTCTTGGAAGAAAAGCTATGACCAACCTAGAGAGCATATTAAAAAGCAGAGACATTTCTTTGCCAACAAAGGTCTGTCTAGTCAAGGCTATGGTTTTTCCAGTAGTCATGTATGGATGTGAGAGTTGGACCGTAAGGAAAGCTAAGCACCAAAGAATTGATGCTTTTGAACAGTGGTGATGGAGAAGACTCTTGAGAGTCCCTTGGAGAGGAATGAGACCAAACCAGTCAATCCTAAAGGCAAACAGTTTGAATATTCATTGGAAAGACTGATGCTGAAGCTAACACTCCAATACTTTGGCCACCTGACTTTAAGAACTGACTCACTGGAAAAGACTCTGAAGTTGGGAAAGATTGAAGGCAGTAGAAGGGGACCACAGAGGATGATATGGTTGAATGGCATCACTGACTCAATGGACATGAGTTTGAGCAACCTCCGGGAGTTGGTGACGGACAGGGAAGCCTGGAGTGCTGCAATCCATGGGGCTGCAGAGTCGGACAGGACTGAGCGACTGAACTGAATTGAATAGAGCCCTAATCCTACTATTGATTTTCTGGGTCACCTTAATTGAGTCATTAAATTTCTCTGGGCCTCACTGATAAGTAAGAACACTGGACCATAACACTAGTTGTATTAACTACTAGGTGATGGGAGTACTTGAAATTCATGATGATCTTTGCAGAACATGTTCCTGTGGAATAAAATATTGACTTACCACAAAAAACAAGCTGCTTGAATTTTTCTATTAATTTGCATTCATTTGTACCAGTACAAATTCCACTTTGAATTCAGTCAGTGCTACCAAGCAGACAAACGGCAGGAAATGATAAAATTAAAAAAAATTTTTTTTAAATTAAGTAAAAAAATTTAAATGAAGAAATTCTATTAATTACCTTGTCATTATAAAATTTAATTATTAATCACTTGGTTATGTAATTTCAATAGCAGAATTCCTCACTCTAGCTCCTAGAAACAGAACTAGAGTATGGAAGCATAAGACACTCTCCAAGATTCCTTTCAGCCCTAGGATTCTTGTTTCCACTGAAATTTGTATTCTATCTGTAAATGCTACAAGCTGCTCTGGGCACAAAAAATATATAATATTTTTAATAGAGCCTAATAAGTTGACTACTTTTAATGAAATAGCCCATCACACTCACACGTAAACTGCTGCTGCTGCTGCTAAGTCGCTTCAGTCGTGTCTGACTCTGTGCGACCCCATAGACGGCAGCCCACCAGGCTCCACCATTCCTGGGATTCTCCAGGCAAGAATACTGGAGTGGGTTGCCATTTCCTTCTTCAGGGCATGAATGGGAAAAGTGAAAGTGAAGTCGCTCAGTCGTGTCCGACTCTTAGCGACCCCATGGACTGCAGACTACCAGGCTCCTCCATCCATGGGATTTTCCAGGCAAGAGTACTGGAGTGGGGTGCCATCGCCTTCTCCAGATACCCACAAAACTCAACCCTTCAGTTTTAAGTCCACAGAAGACATCTTGAAGCTCCTGAATGCTGTAACAGTGCATATTATTCCATATTAACTTGACAGATGAAACAAACCATCTTTTTTTGCAAAAGAATCTAGCAATTAGAAGTTAGAAATTTCCTTTAACAATCTGTACACACTTATGGTGTATTGTGATGTATGCTTGTGGCACTGAATAGACAAGTTCCAAAATGAGGACAGTTTTAAGTGGTAAGAAAAGTAACCTAGTTATTGCAGTTCCCTATCTTAAGAGGATCATGACACCTTTAGGTGTTATTATTTTGGCTGTATAGTCGTGAATTAAGTTAATGGACAAAAATAACCCTAGATGCACCTCAGCTATAATATAAATATTTCATAATAATTCTCCTTCATATAACTCTGATTTCTAGTTAAACAGAACTTAAAGTTACCAAAGGGCAGTGGTAGGATAAGAGGGATAAATTAAAAGCATGATATTGACAGATACAAATTCAGTTCAGTTCAGTTGCTCAGTGCAACTCTTTGTGACCCCAAGAACTGCAGCATGCCAGGCTTCCGTGTCTGTCACCAACTCTCGAAGCTTGCTCAAACTCATGTCTATTGAGTCAATGATGCCATTCAACCACCTCATCCTCAGTGGTCCCTTTACCCTCCTGCCTTCAATCTTTCCCAGCATCAGGGTTTCCCAGCATCTTTTCCAATCAGTCAGACTTTCATCAAGTGGCCAAAGTACTGTACAGTCCTTTATTGTATTGTATTGGAAGTCCAAAGTACAATCCTTCCTATGAATATTCAGGGCTGATTTCCTTTAGGAATTGACTGGTTTGATCACCTTGCAGTCCAAGGGACTCTCAAGAGTCTTCTCCAACACCACAATTCAAAAGCATCAATTCTTTGGTGCTCAGTCTTCTTTATTATGGTACAACTCTCACATCCATACATGATTACTGGAAAAACCATAGCCTTGACTAAATGGACCTTTGTTGACAAAGTAATGTCTCTGCTTTTTAACATGCTAAGTTGGTAATAGCCTTTCTTCTAAGGAGCAAGCGTCTTTTCATTTCATGGCTGCAGTCACCATCTGTAGTGAATTTGGAGCCCAAGAAAATAAAGTCTGTCACTGTTTTCATTGTACCCCATCTATTTGCCATGAAGTGATCAGACTGGATGCCATGATCTTCATTTTTTGAATGCTGAGTTTTAAGCCAACTTTTCCACTCTCCTCTTTCACTTTCCATCAAGAGACTCTTTAGTTCCTCTTTGCTTTCTGCCATCAGGGTGGTATCATCTGCCTATCTGAGGTTATTGATATTTCTCCCAGAAATCTTGATTCCAGCTTATGCTTCATCCAGGCCAGCATTTTGCATGACATACTCTGCATATAGGTTAAATAAGCAAGGTGACAATATATAGCCTTGACATACTCCTTTCCCAATTTGGAACCAGTCTGTTGTTCCATGTCCGGTTCTAACTGTTGCTTCTTGACCTGCATACAGATTTCTCAGGAGGCAGGTAAAGTAGACTGGTATTGCCATCTCTTTAAGAATTTTCCACATCTTGCAGTGATCCACACAGTCAAATGCTTTAGTGTAGTCAATGAAGCAGAAGTAGATGTTCTTCTGGAATTCTCTTGCTTTTTCTATAATCCAAGGGATTTGGCAATTTGATCTCTGGTTCCTCTGTCTGACGCATCCAGCACAGTGGATGAGAAAGACCTGAAAAGAGGGCAAGTGAAATGACAGGCACATATAACTTGGCAAGCGGGGAGACAGACGGCCCTCCTGTTCTCCATGGCAGAAAGACAAAATGGTTCCTTCCTGCATGCACTTTTACAGGCAGAAGTTACATGAGATCATCACGGAATAGCTATTCTGTGGAGTTTGATCACCATGCCATGAAGAGGGAGTAAAATTAAGGCTCTGCTGTTGATCAGGAACATCTTGTTTTGTTTCCACGGAGACAGATGCAGGGGCAAGCAGCGAAGTGGAACAAAGAGCACGTCCTGCCCCAAGAATGTCTGTCTGACATACTTACCAGGACAATCGCGAGGGCACAGTTTGCAGCATCCTTGAGTCATGGAGCAGGTTCTGGTCTCTGCTCCACCAGCTTGCAATGTCTGCCTTTTCTAAACCCTGCTTGAACATCTAGAAGTTCTTGGTTCATGTATTGTTGAAGCCTAGCTTGGAGAATTTTGAGCATTACTTTGCTAGTGTGTGAGATGAGTGCAATTGTGTGGTAGTTTCAACATTCTTTGGCATTGGCTTTCTTTGGGATTGGAATGAAAACTGACCTTTTCCGATCATGCTGCCACTGCTGAGTTTTCCAAATGTGCTGGCCTATTGAGTGCAGTGCTTTCACAGTATCGTCTTTTAGGATTTGAAATAGCTCAACTGGTGTTCCATCACCTCCACTAGCTTTGTTCACAGGGACGCTTCCTAAGGCCCACTTGACTTCATACTCCAGGATGTCTTGCTCTAGGTATGTGATCACATCATAGTGATTATCTGGGTCATTAAGATCTTTTTTTGTATGGTTGTTCTGTGTATTCTTGCCATCTCTTCTTAATATCTTCTGCTTCTGTTAGATCCATACCATTTCTGTCCTTTGTTGTGCCCATCTTTGCATGAAATCTTCCCTTGGTATCTCTGATTTTCTTGAAAAGATCTCTAGTCTTTCCCACTCTGTTTTCCTCTATTTCTTTTCATTGATCACTTAGGAAGGCTTTCTTATCTCTCCTTGCTGTCCTTTGGAACTCTGCATTCAGATGGATATATCTTTCCTTTTCTCCTTTGCCTTTCACTTCTCTTCTTTTCTCAGCTATTTGTAAGGCCTCCTCAGACAACCATTTTGCCTTGCTGCATTTCTTCTTCTTGGGGATGGTTTTGATCACCACCTCCTGTACGATGTTATGAATCTCCATCTACAGTTCTTCAGGCACTCTGTCTATCAGATCTAATCCCTTGAATCTATTTGTCACTTCCACTGTGTAAGTGTAAGGGATTTGATTTAGGTCATACCTGAATGATCTAGTGGTTTTCCCCTACTTTCTTCAATTTAAGTCTGAATTTGGCAATAAGGAGTTCATGATCTGAGCCACAGTCAGCTTCTGGTCTTGTTTTGGATGATTATTCCGGAAGAAACACAAGCTGAAATCAAGATTGCCGGGAGAAATATCAATAACCTCAGATATGCAGATGACACCATCCTTATGGCAGAAAGTGAAGAAGAACTAAAGAGCCTCTTGATGAAAGTGAAAGAGGAGAGTGAAAAAGTTGGCTTAAAGCTCAACATTCAGAAAACTAAGATCATGGCATCTGGTCCCATCACTTCATGGCAAATAGATGGGGAAACAGTGGAAACAGTGTCAGACTTTATTTTGGGGGGCTCCAAAATCACTGCTGATGGTGATTGCAGACATGAAATTAAAAGACGCTTACTCCTTGGAAGGAAGGTTATGACCAACCTAGATAGCATATTTAAAAGCAGAGACATTACTCTGCCAACAAAGGTCCATCTAGTCAAGGCTATGGTTTTTCCAGTGGTCCTGTATGGATGTGAGTGTTGGACGGTGAAGAAAGCTGAGCGCCGCAGAATTGATGCTTTTGAACTGTGGTGTTTGAGAAGACTCTTGAGAGTCCCTTGGACTGCAAGGAGATCCACCCAGTCCAACCTAAAGGAGATCAGTCCTGGGCGTTCACTGGAAGGACTGATGTTGAAGCTGAAACTCCAATACTTTGGCCACCTCATGCGACGAGTTGACTCATTGGAAAAGACCCTAATGCTGGCAAGGACTGGGGGCAGGAGGAAAAGGGGACGACAGAGGATGAGATGGTTGGATGGCATCACCGATTCGATGGACATGGGTTTGGGTAAACTTGGGGAGTTGGTGATGGACAGGGAGACCTGGCGTGCTGCGATTCATGGGGTCGCAAAGAGTCGGACACGACTGAGTGACTGAACTGGACTGATACAGAGTTCCTCCATCTTCGCTGAAAAGAATATAATCAATCTGATTTCGGTATTGATCATCTGATAATGTCCACGTGTAGAGTCGTCTCTTGTGTTGTTTATATAAGCAACAAGGATTTACTATATAGCACAGGAGTTATTTTTACTATCTTGCAATAACCTATAATGGAACATAATCTGAAAAAATAATTAAATCACCGTATTGTACCCTTGAAATTAACACATCATTAATCAACTACATTTTGACTTAAAAAAATGTAAAAAAAAAAAATATTGGGATAGAATACTTTTAAAATGACACTATTGCTATTTCCCTGGTGGTCCAGTGGCTAAGTCTCCACATTCCCAATGCAGGGGGCCCGAGTTCGATCCCTGAATAAAACTGGTCAGGGAACTAGATGGAAGATCCTGAGTGCTGTAACTAAGACCAGGCACAGTTGCCTGGAGAATCCCCATGGACAGAGGAGTCTGGCAGGCTACAATCCAAGGGGTCACAAAGAGTCGGACATGACTGGGCGACTAAGCACAGCAGTCAACATAAATAATTCAAAAAGCATAAAATGACACTGTTTTTCTTGATAAAAATGATGTTTATCTGAAAGTAACTTTCTAAAGACAACGTAGAGTACATGTAAAGTAGAGAACAGAAGCCCTGTTTTGCTTTTTAAAATCTATAGGTTTCCAAATAATTTAATTCCTTCATCGAGTACATGCCTGCTGATTACAGAATTCATAACCTGAACCAGTATAACCTACTGGTTCATGTTCTCCCATTTCCATTTTTTTCCCAAATATTACTGAGGCAACACAGAAACAATGAACATTTATTTATTTATTTATTTTAAGGCAAAAGCCGCCCAGCTCATTAGGTGACTGAAGAGCTTTGTGTCTTAGACACCAAAGGGAGGCAAAAATCTCAGATCACTCAAACAAGAAAATGTCCGATTACTTGTTCACAGAAACTTCCATTTTAAATGACCCCATCCTTCTTTGGAAAAAGTAGTGAACTTCTTTAGAACATATAGCACTCTTATTTTTCTTAACATTTATCAATTCTTTCAGTATAACTTTTTATTACTTTGGTTAATTCTTTCTGGATTAAGCACATTCAAACATAAAAGAGCATGCTGAACTTTACAGGTTTTGGTTGAAACAGATCCAAGTTCAAGTTAATGATAATAACAATATCAATCTCATAAATACAGTTATAAATAAATCCTCCCATGAGTTCCTTTGCCTTCTGAATACCTTTGAGTTTTGAGCAGAACAAATTCACCTAAAAGTGGTAATTCCAGGAGAACCAAGGGACATTATCCTTTTACTACAATACTTTCAGCCAAGTCACTAAATAGCCTTTATTCAGGTGCCATGAAAACAGGAAAAGCAAGGAAAATAGACGAAAAGATTACTGTTCTTACATTGTCCTCATACAACACATTCACAGCCTCTGTTCTCCTGAAGCCAGCAAGTCCCACGTCATGAGTACATTTTGATCACATGCAAAAGTATTCAACTACAATGAAGAAACTGATAAAATGCATCTCCTGAATTTCAACCAATGTTAGATAGCTCTTAATAACAGCTGTAAGAGAACTACATTTGCTAATGTAGGAGAGCTACAACATTTGCTAATTTAAATATAATTATTCAAATTGTATTAAAATCAACACTTAACATAGTACTTTAATGACAGTAATACTCAGATAATTTACAGAAGAGAACTGTGATGTGCAAATGGAAAAGTACCTATCCGTTAAAATTATTAATTCCTTTATTTTCTCAATCACTAGGCTACTGCTATGGAAGTCACAGTAACTTCCTTTCAGGTAATCACAAAGAGAATGACAAAATCACCAAATCTCTTTCTCCAGGACTCTATCAGCTGTTACCTTATTCACTCCCAGTGTAACTTTACAATTCAGAGGGCAAAAAACTCCATGCAGGAAAATTCTTAAAATGACATAGACTGTTTCCTTATTCAGGATCCAGAAACTTTACAATAGATCATGATGCCTCCTAGAGGTCAAGGTACATAAAAACACTTCTACATTCATAGTGTAACAAACATCACATATCTTAAAATTCAAATCTTGATAATGACCAAATGGAACATAACCTACCTATTTTATTTTTTAAGTGATTCTTTTTCTAATCTCTGTATCTCCTTGCATTTAAAAACCTGAAATAGTTAGGAAAAAAATCTACTGCAAGTGATCCAACCCTAAAGAAGGCAAATGACATATTCTGTCAATCAAAAAAATCAAATACTGGGACTTCCCTAGTGGTTCAGTGGCTAAGACTCTGCACTCCCAATGCAGGGGGCCTGGGTTCTATCCCCAGTCCAGGAATTAGATACACCACATGCCCCAACTAAAGATTATAGATGTGGCAACTAAAATATTCACCTGCCACAACTAAGACCTGATATCCCCAAATAAATATTCTTTAAATCAATAATAAGTACAAACATTAAAAATGTATACTATATGCATTTTTAATCATATGCTATACATTAAATACAATTATTTTCATAGTTCAACTTTAAATATGTAAGGGACTACGATGCTATATTCTTAAAAATGGCAATTTTAGGCATGAAGCCATATGCCTAAAAACGTTCTCAGCAAATTTTTCTCTATGTGTATCAATGTAATACCCTATTAAACAAATGCATAAAGGTGTTTCTCAACACAGCAATCATATTGAGATGAATACATGTAAGCAATTGCTGCTATGAAATTCTTGTTCAAAATATTATTGTAGTAGAGTCCGTAGAAAACTTAATTCAAGGAAGTCAAGCACAATGCAAACTTCCTCACTTCTTTTTGGCTGCATGCAGCTTCATTGTGTTTGTATAATAAAAGACTTTGTAAGTGGGAAGTTTCAAGGCATTCACCCGGGGCAATTTTGTAGCAGAATTAACCCTGGAGATAAATGTGCTCTCCAGCACAAAGAACCATGCTAAGTAGGTCAAAGCACCCCCAAAGAGTATTTAGATCACCAGAACCTTCAGGAAAGACTTTAATACTCTGTTAATTCACCAAGAAAGGAAGAAAATTACAAAGAATCACAAGATACATTGTTAAAAACAAGAACATGGAGGGATTTTTTTTAAGGCAACTATTAGAAGAATTTTTTGAGATTTTAAATTGGAGTCTAGTCAATTTAAGATATTTATCAGCAAAATATCTGGTCAAAAGCATGCTCATAATCTTGTAAAATTAAACAATTTTTTAAAAAACTGCTAGGTTAGAGATACAGACAAATAGCAATCAAAACTTGTTTAAAACAATCATTTGGTATGAATTCAGAGGATGGAATCTATCATATTGCACTACTTTTAAAACATCAGTGATTTTAACAGGATTAAAAGGGCTTATAAAAGATTAATGATTAATGAAAGGACAAAATCAAAGATACTATCTATTTAATAACAAAACAGGGGTATTTTGTACAGAAAGCTAGGAAAGCACATTGTGCATATATAAAACTCTAATTTTTCCTGTACTCTCACACCAACAGTGAGGCACCTGCCACCGTTTCCCTCGTTTCTTCAACAATTTCTGGCTTCCTGGGCACTCTAGGTAGTGAGAAGAGGAACCAACTTTAAAAACATCTTTTTCCTCCAAGACTTAACAGAAACGCAAGGCCTTAAAGTTCTCTGAGAAAACATGTTGAATATCTCAACGATGATGGACCTGGTAAGGCTAAATCCTCACAACTGACTATTATTTCTGTTTTTTATGTCTACACGTGACAACATCAGCATGTTTACTCTAAAATACACAAGAAAGAAAATTTGGAACCTGTGTGGGTGTGAGAAAAGTTTCAAGAAAATGTAGAGCTAGCTTAAAAAGAGCTAAGTTTACTCTAAAGATGAAATAGCTTCTCACAAAAACCAAATGCAGGGCTGCAACTCAGTCTCAGGAAAGACTAAAACAGAGAATTGGAAGACATTCAGAAGCCAAGGGAGGTTTCTAGCCTCACCTCTGTATGTCATTTCATGGACTAGTCTTTCTCCACTCACAACCTTCTGTTATTCAGTCCCCATGGTTTACCACACAGAGGTCCAAGTTTCACATATTAATATGATTTTCTCAGTCCAAGTTCCCTATTCCTAGTGTCGACTAAAATAGATGCACAACTCATGAAAGTTGTGAGTTAAGTTTTATTTGGGGCAAAATGAGGACCTGCAGCCCAAGAGACAGCACCTCAGATAGCTGAGAAACTGCTCTAAAGAGGTAGTGAGGGGAGGTCAATATATAAGATTTTGATGAAGGAGGAGTTCAATGCAATCAAGTGCTCATTTTACAAAAGGATTTTTGCTGGTCACAAGGAGCTGATGTCACCATGAGGGGATTTAGTGCTTTTCTAGATATGAGGAGATGCAAGGATTGGGATCATGAAATCAGTTCCTGAAAAATACCTATCTAAAGACCTGTTCTACCAGTTTCCCTGGAGCACAGAGTGCCTCACTTTCCACCCTGAACTCCCTTCAGGCGTGCTGAAGGTCAACAGCTGCAGTAGCCCAGGGTTCAGTCTCCACAGAGGCAGGTGGCAAATGCCCTTGGCAAGCACCAAGTACTTGTAGTTGACACAGAAAGACATTCAGACTGACCAAGCTAACATCTGCCTATTTATGGTAAAATCATCTTTGCTGAATCAAGCAGGGTACCTGAAAGTCCATCCATTTGATGATGAATTCTTTTGGCTTTTATATGTCTGAATATGTTTATTTTTTTAATTTTTAAAAAATATTCATTTATTACTGGACTGCACCAGGCCTTAGCTCTGCACATAGAACCTTCAGTCTTCACTGCAGCACGCAGGATTTTTTAGTTGCAGCCACATGGGGTCTTTTGGTTGTAGCATGCAAACTCTCAGTTGTGGCACGTGGGATCTAGTTCCTGGACCAGGGATTGAACCAGGGCCCCCTGCATTGGAAGCATGGGGTCTTAGCCACTGGATCACCAGGGAAGTCCCAGAAAATGTTCAAAATGTCCTTATTTTACTTTTATTTTTGAAAGATATTTTCAATGGGTACAGAATTAAAAGTTAAAAAACTCTTCTTTGAGTACTTTAAAGATGCTGCTCCTTTGTTTTCTTGCTTACATTACTTCAGAGGAGAAATCTGCCACCAAGATCCTTATGTCTATTATTCTACATGTAACAAATCTTTTAACTCTGACCACTTACTTCCACTTATTGCAAAAACTCTCAACAAAGTGGACATCGAGGGAATATATTACAACATAATAAAAGCTATATATGACAGGCTAACATCATACTCAACCATGAAAAGCTGAAAGCATTGCCTCTAAGATCAGGAACAAGACAAGGATGCCCACTCTCACCATGCTCATTCAGCACAGTATTAGAAGTACCAGCCACAGCTGACAAGAAAAAAAATAAAGGAATCCAAATGGGAAAGGAAAAAGTGAAACTGTTACTGTTTGTTGATTATATGACGTTATACCTAGAAAATCCTAAAGACATCATCCAAACAATACTAAGATACATTAATAAAATTGGTTAGGTTACAGGACACAAAATTAAGATACAGAAACCCATCAAATTTCTATACGCTAACAACAAACTATCAGAAAGAGAAATTAAGAAGACAATCCCACTTACAATCACATGAAAAAGAATAAAATACCTAGAAATGAATCTAACTAGGGAAGTAAAAGACCTGTACACTGATGAAAGAAACTGAAGACAACACAAACAGATGGAAAGATACACTGTCTTCTTAGATTGGGAAAATTATTGTTGAAATGAGCATAGAGCCCAGAGCAATCTACAGATCTATGCAATCTCTATCAAAATATAATAGCATTTTTCACAGAACCCACAACGGCAGAAAGCAAAGAGGAACTAAAAGAGCCTCTTTATGAAGGTGACAGAGGAGAGTGAAAAAGCTGGCTTAAGATTACGGCATCTGGTCCCATCACTTCATGGCAAACAGATGGGGAAAAATGGAAACAGTGACATTGTATTTTCTTGGGCTCCAAAATCACTGTGGATGGTGACTGCAGCCACAAAATTAAAAGACGCTTGCTCCTTGGAAGAAAAGCTATGACAAACCTAGATAGTGTATTAAAAAGCAGAGACATCACTTTGCTGACAAAGGTCCATATAGTCAAAGCTATGGTTTTTCCACTAGTCATGTATGGATATGAGAATTGGACCATAAAGAAGGCTGAGTGCTGAAGAATTCATGCTTTCGAACTGTGGTGCTGGAGAAGATGTCTTGCAAGACACTTGGACAGCAAATCAACCCTCAATATTCACTGTAAGGAATGATGCTGAAGCTGAAGCTCCAATACTGTGGCCATCTGGTGTGACAAGCCAACTCATTGGAAAAGAGCCCAACTCTTTCCCTGATGCTGGGAAAGACTGAAGGCAGAAGAAAGGATGACAGAGGATGAGATGGTTGGATGGCATCACTGACATGGACAAGACACCATCAATGTCAACATGGACACTGACATCGTCAATGGACATGAGTCTGAGCAAACTCCAGGAGATGAGAAGAACAGGGTGGACAGGGAAGTCTGGTGGGCTGCAGTCCATGGGGTTACAAAAAGTCAGACACAACTTAGCAACTGAACAACAACAAGAAAAAATACTTGTAAAATTTGTATGGAAACACAAAAGACATCAAATAACCAAAACAATCTTAAGAAAGAGAAACAAAGCTAGAGGTATCATGCTCCCTGATTTCAAACTATACTACAAAGCTACAGTCATCAAAACAGTATGGTAGTGGCACAAAACAGACACAGAGGTCAATGGGACAGAATAGCGAGCCCAGAAATAAACCCACAGTTATATGGTCAATTAATCTATGATAAAGGAGGCCAGAATATACAATGGGGAAATTTTAGTATCTTCAATAAATGGTGTTCAAACTGGACAGCAACATGCAAAAGAATCAAACCAGACTATTCTTTCACACAATGCACAAAAATAAATTCAAAATGAATTCAAGACTTCCATATAAGATCTGAAACCATAAAATTTCTAGAAGAAAACAGAGGCAGTTCACTCTTTAACATCAGTCTTAACAGCATTTTTTGGATATGTCTCCTCAGGTAAGGGAAACAAAAGCAAAGTGTGACTGTATCAAACTAAAAAGTTTTTGCACAGAGACGAAAACCATCAACAAAATGAAAAAGCTGTCTATCGAATGGGAAAAGATATTTGCAAATGATATAGCCAACAGTATTATGAAGATTAAGTTATATAAATATATAATATTTAGTATACTTTTAGGGAAAAAATAATAACGTTAAAATATATTAATTTATAATCCTGCTTTAAAAATATTCTTAGGAGATGTCTGATGGTTTCAGGTTTTCCCCAGTTTTTCCCTGCATCCCTTTTGCACGTCCTCTCCTATAAATCAGCCTACGGGAAGTGATCAGTCTGCTCCTATGTTCCCCATGACCTACTGTTCTCTTCCTTTCAATTTTTTTCCCTTCCCCTTGCTGAATACACATTAATATTTCAAGACCAAGCTCAAAACACCCCTTTTCCCCTATGAGCCCAATTGACTCTGCTCCATATGCTCAGACAGAAATGATGCCTCTCTTACTTGTATTTCCACTATACCTTCTACATATATTCATCATAATACTTCTAATACCATACAGCACTGTGATCTGCTTCTATTCACTGCTCTAGTAATATCATGGCATGAGCCCAAATTCATCATGCTTAAACCTGGTAGGAGCCCAACAAGTGAATTCTGACTGAATGACTCAACCGAAGTAAATGAGCAAGTGAGGGAAAAGTAGAAGGTATCAATCTGAGGAACCTGAAGATTTGAGGACAGATCAGGCAGGCAGGCATTTACTTCTCATTTCTGCCAAGCAGATTTTGTCTCATACCTGTGTTCTTCCCCTCTTCTAACACCATGGGATGGGGTGGGGGTGGGGCGGAGAGGTCCTCTTCTACACTGATTTTAACCAATGTAGAAGGGAAATTCCCCCCCTCTGTGGTGTTAGAAGAATAAAAAAAAAAACAACAAATGCTGTCCCTTCCCCCATGCCTGTTATGTGTGAGGATTCCACAGTGAACATATTAGTGTCATGGGGGAAGGGACAGAATTTCTGTGTATTACAAACCCTGCACTATTAAGTATTCAGCTAGACTACACTTTATTTAACAGGTGAAACAAACAATGCAAATCACTCAAGGTAAGTGATTTACCCTGTAACTGAGTAAGTTAATGGATGACCTAAGACTAGAATGTTAACCTTTCACTGTACACTTAACTCTTAGTTGTGTCCAATCATCTCATACTTCAAATAGCAGTCTCATTTAATACAGCACAACTGTGTTCATATAATGGTGTCACTTTAAATCAGCAATCTAATGCTTAAAGGGAAGGACAATAAACTTTAACTCTGAAAAGGTGAAAGAATAACTTTAATAGCCTTTATTTGAGTCATCCAACCACACCCCAGAAACTACTCCTTGAGAAATATAAAGGTAATTCTAAAACGTAAAAGTATGGTGAAAGAAAAGCAAAATTTACGAGACCAAAGACTTAAATTCTCCCAGTATTGAGCCAAAATCTTTACTTACAGAAGTGTGAAGGTTTTATTTTCAGTCCAGTGACTCGTCAGATGAAAAATGGGTGCTTACTTAAAGAACAGTAGACCAAGCAGCAGCTCCCCAATAGAAAAGTGCATGATTCACTTGAGGACGTTTTCTGTTTGTTGTTTTCATTTTTTGTTTGTTTGGAGGAGTTTGTTGTGGGTTTTGTTTACTTTTTTGGTGGGAAGTGGCTTACCCAGATTTTGAGAAGGGCTTTACTTGGAATATCTCAGCCTGTGGCTGGTGGCTAAATTAACTGCACTCACAATAACTAGCCTGTGCTTTCCTGTTCCCAGGTGGTGCCAGTGGTAAAGAAACCACCTGCCAATGAAGGAGACACAGGTTTGATCCCTGGGTGGGGGAGATCCCCTGGAGAAGCACATGGCAACCCACTCCAGTATTCTTGCCTGGAGAATCCCCATGGACAGAGGAGCCTGGAAGGTTACAGTCCACAGGGTCACAAAGTCAGACACGACTGAAGGGACTTAGCACACATGCATGCACACTTTCCCAATCCAGGCAAGGCAAACATCCCTGATTGACCCAAGGCCAAATCAGGGCCGGGACTGGTGCCCCCTCCTCCTCTCTGGACTGTTCCTTGTGGCCCCTGCTGTAGATTCTTGGCACCTCTATGTGCTCTAGGAGTGATCACATAGGTACTGATTGTGTACTATTGATGCTCTCTCCATTGAAGGCAGAATCACATCCCACTCTGCCTAGGCCAGGGAGTGCACATGAACAAGACCAAGCAACATTTTTAAAATTAGCTGCAACCACTGAGAAATTTTACATAGCCTTTAGGCTTCTCCACAAAAACTGGAAGTTCGACAAGCAGGAAGTCCTTATTTGAGCTGTTTTGAATCCATGTTTAAAAGATAAATTTTAGACTCTTAGAAATAATATGTATCTTATTCACAACTTAGAGTTTACCTAACCCCCAGTCTCAAATTATGCCTCATTCTCAAAATGATTATTTATATAAAATGTGTAAGTTTGGTTCCAAAATAACCAATGCATAAAGACCTACTGACAGAATACAATAAATATGCTTCCTGACTGCCATTTTCAGCACTAACAGAAACAACAGATTTTATTCAGTATCCTAGCATGAGATGTTTCCTTCAGTTCTTACCCATATAAAAAGCCATTGTACTATAGGCAAACCCCAATCTGCTATCTAATCATTCCTAAGCAATGGTCAAAGGGTAAAAATTACATAAGTCAAAGTCAAATTTCCTAAATAACTATTTTATATCACAGAAACAGCAAGATAAAAAGAAAATTTCAACATAGGCTTTTACAAATACTAAGCATATAGAAAGTTATCTTTAAAGAGTCATATTATGAATATTGTATATCTTTTTAAAGGATTTTTTTTCTTGTAACAACTAGACAAGACTGTTTCACTAAAAACTCATTAGCAACAACTTCTTTTTCTAACAAATCTTATTATAGCAAGTGCAGGCTTTCCTATCTCTTAAAGGAAATCTGAATCTTTACACTTCATTCACCTCACAATCTTTCATGGTCAATTATGAACACACCCAAAAGTCTTTAACTGGTAAATGTTAGAGGCAGGTACATACTTGCATGGGAACTTATTCATCAATGACCCTTGCTCTTCTATGCCACTCTGCTAAAAGCTTCTGTGCAAGATACCAAGAGTAAGTCAATTGTATCTATTTATATTATCAATCACCATTTCAATGTTACACAATTTGGTTACTGAGGCAGAGTATCTTCATAAAGGTTGCCAAACCTATCTGAATTCTGAAGAAATACCACCCATTCTTTGTTTGATCTTTGCCTCAGTTCTTACCTTGCCACAATTAAGCATCGCCCAAGAGAAGAAATTCCTCTGTCAAAAATCACTACCTAATTCAGAGTTCTATGGGATAGTATTGAAGCAATTCAAAGTTTCTCCATCTCAGAAGTCAGTCTATCCATTTTAAATGGGTAAACTGTACGGCATCTGAACTCTACCTCAAAAAAACTTTTTTAAAAGCCAGCCTGTTAACTTTTTTTTTATCACAATGTATTACTTTAGTTTGGTTTTAGGCCCTTTCAAATACTATTCCTTCTTCAAAATTGTCATTACAGTCAAATGCAAAAAAAAAAAAATGAAATTGAAAGCTGTATCATTCATTTTCACCTGGCCTTTTGATCAGTATCAGTACCATGCTCTTCAAGAACGAAAAATTTTCTTGACTTGACATGTGTTTCTCCCAAACTCTTTTCTTAGTCAGAAAGAAAAGCAAAAACTTTTAAGGAATGTGACAATATACAACAAGAACTTTAAGGATAAAACTTTTTTTTAGGAACAGCTGGGGGCAGGAATTGAGACAAGAGATAAAAGGGCCCCAGCCTGGTTAGCTGGAGTTGCTCCCTGTGGACAGATACTCCAAAATAGCAGGAGCAAAAGAAGAGCTGAGCCTTGCCCAGAAAAATGATCAAGACCACGTATTTCTCATTCTTGAGCTTAAGGAGACCTTTCCAACTATACATGTGCAAAAAGACTCCTCAGAAGTCAAAAGGGAGGGGGTGTCACCTTATAATAAGCAATGTCAACCTACCCATAGGCTTCTTCGCTAGAATCCATTTTGGCTAAGAGAAGCACACACACACGTGAGTGCACTGCTATATACCAGACTCAGAACCAGGCAAAGCAAGATGACTGGCCAAAGGAAACCCAAAAGAAATGCCCCATATAAGTAATTCAAACTACCATGAGAGCATGACTCTCTGAGCCCACCCATGTGTCTATCCACATGTACTCTTTTTTTTTTCCTAAATGAACACTTTACTGGTTTCACTACTTATTGTGCCTTTGTGGAAATTCATTTCTGCAAAATCAAAGGGCGAGGGCCTTGTCACTGGCCACTGGTCTAGTGGCTAGGATTCAGCACTCTCACTGCCATGGCCTGACTTCAGTCTCTGGCCGGAAACTGAAACCCTGCTTCAAGCCACTACAAACCAAGGCCACCTGAGATTAGAATGAGCCTGAATCACTATGATCAAATCCCAGAGCTGCTAGTTCAGTGAACTTTCAGTAACTAGGAGGGACAGAGGAATTGATTTATCATAAAACATACCATAAAATCAGAGGGCTACTAGCCTATTGCTTCATAAACTGGGATCACCTGAAGTAATTCTCTAAGAAAAGAACAATGTAGAGTTTTTTATTTAAGTAGACAGTAGTGGGCAAGAACAACTGTCTGAGATATATCCAGATGATTTATAGATTTATCTTACCATAAATTAACACTTACTGTGCATGTAATCTGCTTTACAGCATTAAAAAATATCTACCCAAAAAATGAAAAAAAAGAAATCCACTTAAATATCCACCTAGATTAACAAGTTACCAACCCAAACGAGGAAGGCACATGCACACACATGAGGAGAAAAGGAATGAGTGTTATTCTGCTAGAAGACACGGGCTCTCACAGGGCCAGCTGCTGCTGCTGCTGCTAAATCGCTTCAGTAGTGTCTGACCCTGTGCGAGCCCACCAGGCTCCCCCGTCCCTGGGATTCTCCAGGCAAGAATACTGGAGTAGGTTGCCATTTCCTTCTCCAATGCGTGAAAGTGAAAAGTGAAAATGAGGTCGCTTAGTCGTGTCCAACTCGTAGCGACCCCACAGACTGCAGCCTACCAGGCTCCTCTGTCCATGGGATTTGCCAGGCAAGGGGACTGGAGTGGAGTGCCATTGCGAGTGCTATATTTCTCCTCTTCTCAGTGATCTGACCTATCAGTAAGCAAAGGATGTCACAGACAACAGCTACTGCCAATGGTGAGCTGGTGAGCCCTGAGGGAAGGGAAGAATATCTGCCATCTAGCAGCCATCAGACTGCAGCCACTCCCCACAGGGAAAACACAGGATACCAGCCCCAGATAACTGACGTGCATATCAAAGGAATGATTTCACTGAGTCCACACTCTGGCATCTTCCCACTCACAGAAAAGTGCCAAATTTCGGAAACTTTCAATTTCTAGTTTTCTTTAATTAACAGTAATCTCTTCTTCCTACTACCTTCCCTTTGTTGCAAAACTCCTATATATCACAGCTCCTCCCTTTGCCTGCTCAGAGCAGTTGCTCAAGGTCACTTGAGATGCTGCCTCCTAGGCTTGTCATCCTAAAAATTCCCACTGAATACACCATAACTCTTAATTTCTAGGTTGTGAATATTTTTTAAATTGACATGTCCAAAGAACTTTAGTTTCTCTTTATTTAATTAGAATAAAAGATAAGTTTCTACTATCTGTGTCTCTAAAACTTCCAAACTAGAATGTAATTTCTAGCAGCATATTAACTGAATAATGCTGTGGTTATCACTGCAGGCTTCAGAACTGGATCAGCCTGGATGTGTCCTGGTTCTACCATTTAGTAGCCTTTGGGCAAGTCAGTCACCATTCTAAGGCCTTGGCCTCCTCATCTGTGAAATAAGTGTAACAGCACATGCCTCAGCAAGTTGGTAAGGAGATTAACTGAAGCTGTGTATATCAAGTTCTTTGCTTAGCACCTGGCATGTAGAAGACTCAATATGAATATGAATAAAATGTCTACTCTATAGAAATATCTCTTCAAATCCCCTCTGACTGCCCAAGCACTCCTCACATTCTGCCACTATTCCTGGGCCTATTTAAAACTCCCTCACAGCATCCCCACAGCCCCAGCCTCCTTAGTGCTTCTGCCTATCCCTGGTTCATGCTATTGCAAAATCAACATGGAAATGCTAAAACTGTTGATGTAATGAGAAGAGAAGAAAATAAAAAAGCAAGGCCAACAGCACCCTCTCTGGCCAGGGAGATAAAGGCTGGCAACATTCATCTCCCTCATAGATTATCTGGTGTTCCCTTCCATGGTGTTCAGCACACCCAGAGACTGAATTCGAGAGAACCAGCTAATTTAGGGCACCAGGTACAAATCAGGCAAGTTGCAAGTGCTCTTCCCTTCAACCAGCACTGGGCATTCTACTAGAATCATATGGCCTGCCAAAAACTCTAGAAGCTTCTATAATGTGAAGCTCTTAATAAAACAATATATACTTCCTTGTGAGTCACAGAAATCTTTTTCAGCACTTTAAAGTGGCAATATGGACAATGTGAAAAAGTAGAAAACACAGGCAGTTCTCTACTCTACTGAACAACAAAAAAGTGACCAGAAGGTATTCAAAATAACCAACCAGAAATGATGATAACTGGATGCTCTGCATCATTTCAGTTCAGTCACTCAGTCGTGTCTGACCCCCTGTGACCCCACGGACTGCAGCACGCCAGGTCACCCTGTCCATCACCAACTCCCGGAGTTTACTCAAACTCATGTCCATTGAGTCGGTGATGCCATTCAACCATCTCACCCTCTGTTGTCCCCTTCTCCCTCCACCTTCAATCTTTCCCAGCATCAGGGTCTTTTCCAATGAGTCAGTTCTTCACATCAGGTGGCCAAAGTATTGGAGTTTCAGTTTCAGCATCTGTCCTGAATATTCTTTGGAAGGACTCATTCATTGGAAGGACTTCCAAAGAATATTCAGGACTGATTTCCCTTAGGATTGAGTGGTTAGATCTCCTTGCAGTCCAAGGAACTCTCAAGAGTCTTTTCCAACACCACAGTTCACAAGCATCAATTCTTTGGCACTCAGCATTCTCTATAGTCCAACTCTCACATCCATACATGACTACGGAAAAAACCATAGATTTGACTAGATGGACCTTTGTTGGCAAAGTAATGTTTCTGCTTTTTAATATGCTGTCTAGGTTGGTCATAACTTTCCTTCCAAGGAGTAAGCGTCTTTTAATTTCATGGCTGCAGTCACCATCTGCAGTGATTTTGGAGCCCCTTTCCAAAATAAAGTCTGTCACTGTTTCCTCTTTCCCCATCTATTTGCCATGAAGTGATGGGACCAGATGCCATGATCTTAGTTTTCTGAACGCTGAGTTTTAAGCCAGCTTTTTCACTTTCCTCTTTCACATTCATCAAGAGGCTCTTTAGTTCTTCTTTGCTTTCTGCCATAAGGTTGGTATCATCCACAGCTTGTTGTGATCCACACAGTCAAAGGCTTTGGCACAGTCAATAACACAGAAATAGATGTTTTCCTGGAACTCTCTTGCTTTTTCGATGATTCAACGGATGTTGGCAATTTGCTCTCTGGTTCCTCTGCGTTTTCTAAATCCAGCTTGCACATATGGAAGTTCACGGTTCACGTACTGTTGAAGGCTAGTTTGGAGAGTGTTCTGCATAGCTAAAATAACAATGCATTTAGTTCATATTTAAAGTTCCCACCTAACTTAAATGCATTTACACTAAACCAGTGGTTCTCAAACTGGGGCAATTTTGGCTCTCAAGAGATATTTGGCTATGTCTAGAGCTACTGGTATCTAGTTATACAGGGTAGGATGCTGCTAAACATCCCACAACACACAGGACAGCCCCCCACAACGAAGAATTATCAAGCCCAGAACGTTAATAGTGCGGACTTGAGAAATCCAGCACTAACCAAATACCTTATTGACCGTCATCTTAAACATCATAATCATTATCAATAAAGAAAATTCTGTTAACCACATTCATTTGTTACAAAAATTTTTAAGATCCTTTAATTAAATAGTTTCTTTTGATGTCACAAAGACCTAAGAGGTGGGCCCAGTGGAAACCAAAGAAGAAAACAGATGCCTGGCTGTGATATTAATATAATGGTTGGAACGCTATTTCTAATTATTTTACACTATATGTGTATATGAACTACACTATAAGCATATATGTATACTATACTGGTATATGAAACTATAGTTGAAAAATATTTCAGTTGAAATTCTAGGAAATTAAATACTAACTCATTTTCTACAATGCTGAATATTGTTCAACATTTTTGATGAAAAGGATATATTTATGACTATCCATTACTGAAATAATGGGTGGTATTGAAACCTATTTCTACTCTTGATACCAGACTGTCAGACAATTTCCACTGTCATGTCTAAAACCACACCCCTGTAGTCACTTCCCATCACAACAACTGTCATCCCTTTTCTCTTTTGTGACATTTTATTTGACATGCATAAAGAGTGAACAAATTAAAACCAAGTTCATTAAAGGATTTGCTGAGTGAAGGCTAACATGAATAAAGTACAGAGCTTTCCACATTATTTTAAGAGCAGATGCTCTTTCCTTTTTCAAGTTGGGCTGATGTCCTAGAGGCTAATACTGTCATGTCAGGAATGACCTATGAAAGCACAGTTTTAAAAGATACTCTATTTCCAAACCATTTTTATGAAGCTAGTAAGAATTTAATGTTTTCTAAGATGTGATGAAACGGTTCAAGAACACATTCCTACCCGCCATAACAGAGAGCAATAAAATTGTGAAAAATAATTTTCACAGCGACAAAAGGTATATACCTGTTTCTATATATATATATATATATATATATATATATATGGTATCTAGGATGACAAAGCAAAATAATGTGTGATAGCAGGTTTGTGTACCTAGAAAAGATATTTTCACTTTAGCTGAAAATGAAAAGGCACTGGTCAGATACAAAATATCCAAAAGGGTAATGGGGAATTCATATGACATGTTAATGTAATTTCTCTTTGAAAGATGTTTGAAGCAAATAAAGGTATCTGCTGGGCTTCCCTGGTGGTTGAGTGGTAAAGAATCCACGTGCCACTGCAGGACACGTGGGTTCAATCCCTGGCACTTCTTAACGCAATCAACAGCTTATTCCCTGGAGAAGGAAATGACAACCCACTCGAGTATTCTTATCTGGGAAATCCATGGACAGAGGAGCCTGGAAGACTACAGACCATGTGGACACAAAAGAGTCAGACACAACATAGAAATTTAACAAGAACAACAACAGAGGCATCTGCAAATATGAAACCTGTTGATTCCACACCACATCGCTTCCACAAGTGAAAGCAATCAATGTGAAAACAATGCCCAGTTGTAGATGTGACTGGTGATGGAAGTAAAGTCCAATGCTGTAAAGAACAATATTACATAGGAACCTGGAATGCTAAGACCATGAATCAAGGTAAATTCAGTTCAGTTCAGTTCAACCGCTCAGTCATGTCCGACTCTTTGCAACCCCATGAATCCCAGCATGCCAGGCCTACCTGTCCTTCACCAACTCCTGGAGTTTACTCAAACTCATGTCCATTGAGTCGGTGATGCCATCCAGCCATTTCATCCTCTGTCGTCCCCTTCTCCTCCCACCTTCAATCTTTCCCAACATCAGGGTCTTTTCCAATGAGTCAACTCTTCGCATAAGGTGGCCAAAGTATTGAAGTTTCAGCTTCAACATCAGTCCTTCCAATGAACACCCAGGGCTGATCTCCTTTAGGATGGACTGCTTGGATCTTCTTGCAATCCAAGGGACTCTCAAGAGTCTTCTCCAACACCACAGTTCAAAAGCATCAATTCTTTGGTGCTCAGCTGTCTTCGCAATCCAACTCTCACATCCATACACGACTACTGGAAAAACCATAGCCTTGACTAGATGGACCTTTGTTGGCAAAGTGATGTCTCTGCTTTTTAATATGCTGTCTAGGTTGGTCATAACTTTCCTTCCAAGGAGTAAGCATCTTTGGAACTGGTCAAACAGGAGATGACAAGAGTGAATATCAACATTTTAGCAATCAGTGAACTAAATGGACCAGAATGGGCAAATATAATTCAGATGACCATTGTATCTACTACTGTGGACAAGAATCCCTTAGAAGAAATGGAGTAGTCCTTATAGTCAACCAAAGAGTATGAAATGCAATACTTGACTGCAATAGCAAAAACAAAAGAATGATCTCTGTTCGTTTCCAAGGCAAACCATTCAACATCACAGCAATCCAAGTCTATGTATGCCCCAACAACTAATGCCTAAGAACCTAAAGTTAAACAGTTCTATGATGACCTACAAGACTTTCTAGCACTAACACCAAAAAAGATGTCCTTTTCATCAGAGCGGACTGGAATGTAAAAGTAAGAAGTCAAGAGATACTTGGAGTAACAGGCAAGTTTGACCTTGGAATACAAAATGAAGCAGAGCAAAGGCTAATAGAATTCTTCCAAGAAAACACACTGGTCATAGCAAACATCCTCTTCCAACAACACAAGAGACGACTCTACACAGGGACATCACCAAATTGTCAATATGGAAATCAGATTGATTATATTTTTGTAGCCAAAGATGGAGAAGCTCTATACAGTGAGCAAAAACAAGACCGGGAGCTGACTGTGGCTCAGATCATGAATTCCTTATTGCAAAATTCAGACTTAAATTGAAGAAAGTAGGGAAAACCAGGAGACCGTTCAAGTATGGCCTAAATCAAATCCCTTACAATTATACAGTGGAAGTGACAAATAGATTCAAGGGATTAGATCTGATAGACAGAGTGCCTGATGAACTATGGACGGAGGTTCGTACATTGTACAGGAGGCAGTGATCAAAACCATCCCCAAGAAAAAGAAATGCAAAAAGGCAAAATGGTTGTTGTCTGAGGAGGCCTTACGAATAGCCGAGAAAAGAAGAAAAGTGAAAGGCAAGGAGAAAAGGAAAGATATACCCATCTGAAGGTAGAGTTCCAAAGAATAGCAAGGAGAGATAAGAAAGCCTTCCTCAGAGCTCAATGCAAAGATATAAAGAAAAACAATAGAATGGAAAAGACTAGTGCTCTCTTCAAGAAATCAGAGATACCAAGGGAACATTTCTTGCAAAATGGGCACAATAAAGGACAGAAACGGTATAGATCTAAGAAGCAGAAGATATTAAGAAGAGGTGGAAAGAATACACAGAACAACTACACAAAAAAGATAGATGACCTAGATAACCAAGACGGTGTGATCATGCACCTAGAGCCAGACATCCTGGAATGCAAAGTCAAGTGCGCCTTGGGAAGCATCACTACAAACAAAGCTAGTGGAGATGGTGGAATTCCAGTTGAGCTATTTCAAATTCTAAAAGACAATGCTGTGAAAGTGCTGCACTCAATATCTCAGCAAGTTTGGAAAACTCAGCTGTGGCCACAGGACTGGAAAAGGTCAGTCTTCATTCCAATCCCAAAGAAAGGCAGTGCCAAAGAATGTCCAAATTACCACAGAGTTACACTCATCTCACACGCTAGCAAAGTAATGCTCAAAATTCTCCGAGATAGGCTTCAACAGTATGTGAACCGAGAACCTCCAAATGTTCAAGCTGGGTTTAGAAAAGGCAGAGAAACCAGAGATCAAATTGCCAATATCCGTTGGATCATAGAAAAAGCAAGAGAATTCCAGAAGAACCTCTACTTCTGCTTCACTGACTACACCAAAGCCTTTGACTGTGTGGATCACAACAAACTGAAAAATTCTTAAAGAAATTGGAATACCAGACTACTTTATCTGCCTTCTGAAAATCTGTATGCAGGTCAAGAAGTAACAGTTACAACTGGACATGGAACAATGGACTGGTTCCAAATTGGGAAAGAGTACATCAAGGCTGTATATTGTCACACTGCACATTTAACTTATATCTAGAGTACATCATGCGAAATGTCAGACTGGATGAACAGAAGTGGAATCAAGATTGCTGGGAGAAATATCAATAACCTCAGATACGCAGATGACACCACCTTTATGGCAGAACGTGAAGAGGAACTAAAGAGCCTCTTTTTGAAAGTGATGGAACAGAGTGAAAAGGCTGGCTTAAAACTCAACATTCAAAAAACGAAGATCATGGCATCTGGTCCCATCATTTCACGGCAAATAGATGGGGAAACAATGGAAACAGTGATAGACTTTATTTTCTTGGGCTTCAAAATCACTCCAGATGGTGGCTGCAGCCATGAAACTAAAAGATGCTTGCTCCTTGGAAGAAAGGCTAAGACCAACCTAGACAGCATATTAAAAAGCAGAGACATTATTTTGCCAGCAAACATCCATCTAGTCAAAGCTTGGTTTTTCCAGTTGTCATGTATGGATGTGAGAGCTGGACCATAAAGAAAGCTGAGCACCAAAGAATTGATGCTTTTGAACCGTGGTGTTGGAGAAGACCCTTGAAATTCCCTTGGACAGCAAGGAAATCAAACCAGACAATCCTAAAGGAAATCAGTCCTGAATATTCATTGGAAGGAATGATGTTGAAGCTGAAGCTCCAATACTGTGGCCACCTGATGTTAAAAACTGACTCACTGGAAAAGACCCTGATGCTGGGAAAGATTGTGGACAGGAGGAGAAGGGTATGACATAGGATAAGATGGTTGGATGGCATCATTGACTCGATGGGCATGAGTTTGAGGAAGCTCTGGGAGTTGATGATGGACAGGCAAGCCTGGCGTGCTGCATGCAGTCCATGGGGTCACAGAATCAGACACAACTGAGTGACTGAACTGAACTGATTCTACTTATTTAAATACCATGGGTATCTGTTAGAAATTTTGCTACATTAGTTTTATCACACATCTTTAAAAGGATTGGGCCAATTCCAATACACACACCACACACATACATACAAAATACACATAATTTATTGTTACCATTTATTGCATAGTGACTATGGAAATGTACCAAACTTTATAAGCATCACTTCATTTAATCTTTCACAACATTATAAAATAAATATTCTTTCATTATCCCAATTTTATAAAGGAATGGCCTGAGGGAGGTTACACAACCCACTGAAAGCTGTTCCAGGCAGAGGCAGTATTTAACCTAAGGCCCAGTCTGATTCCCTGGTGGCTCACTGGGAATGAACTGCCCCTCAACTCAGGAAAGCAGGTTTGATCCCTGGGTCAGGAAGATACCCGAGAGAAGGAAATGGCAACCCACTCCAGTATTCTTGTCCAGGAAATCCCAGAGGAGCCTGGCAGGTTAAAGTCCATGGGGTCACAAAAGACTGAGATATGACTCAGCAATTAAATGCCACATGTCAGTCTGATTACTGAACCAGATCTTTCAACCACTTTACACCAGTTTCAAGAACTCAGAAAAGAAATTTCTATCAGTCACCATAATATTTTATTTTTTTAATCTTGTCCCTATTCCATGATTTATACACGTGTGCATGAAATTCAGTCAAAACACCATATCTTGCCTCATCATATTGTGCATATTTTTGCATTAGAATAAAGTTGAACTTTGTTCGCAAGTTTATCATTTTAAATGTTAATATCTATTGATACAAATATTCAAAGTAGTTCCCATCTTCCTGGCATAAAGAATTGAGAAGGTAATTAAGTTAATTATACCCATTAAAAAAACCAGAGTGGGCTCAAAAGCAAAAATATACTACTTTACAGGAAGGAAGTGACCTTCATAAAGAAGACAGTATGATTAAAGCTTTCTTTTTGAAAAGGTCAGACTATTTCAAAGGAGCTAAGAAATTTACTTAGCCTACAAATTTAAAATTATTTTCATGTGCATGAAGTTTCCCATAGAGAGAGGGAAGGAAACTATTTAAATATTCCAGTTGTAAAGAGTTATTTATATTCAAACTGTTACTGTTCACCTGAGCCGCATTTTTTAGTTATAGGACAAACCAACCTTTCTGTGGCTAAGGAACATCTAATGCAAACTAACAGCACAAAACATATTGCTGTGGTTTAAGTTTCTCTTTCATCTTACAAGTACAGACAGAAAGTCAGAGAACATAGCATTAACTAAAAGAGCTGAAAAGGAACAGAATGTGTGCAGAACATTAGAAAACCAAGGGAAAAGGCTTAGCTTGTTATATAGTTGAGGTTAAATTACAGTAAGAAAGCCAATTCCTTTTCTTTGCCAAAGAATTTTTTCATTGCACCCCACCCTCAACCCACAATAGAGATTTCTAAAGATAACCTGTCTCAAAGAAACAATTAATAGTACTGTAACTTCAACAGCTATAATTAGAGAATACTTTGTTACATAAAACATATAGTTCTGAAAGTTATATAGTTAATGCACTTTTAAATTGAATCATCTCTCAAAATTATCAAGGAAACTTACTTAAAGGAATGCTATGTTGGAAAAATAAAGAAACTGAGTAAAAAAATCGAGATAAGATAGTGATAAATCTTGTGTATTAACTAGATTTTTCATATTGGCCATCAAATATGCACTTCGAATTTTTTTTAATTCAGTAACTCGACTTTTTAAATTCAATAACTCTACTTTTAGAGAAACCTCCATACTCTTTTCCATTAGTGGCTATACCAATTTACACTCCCACCAACAGTGTAGGAGGGTTCCTTTTCTCCACACCCTTTCCAGCATAATACATGTACTTTGAAATGTAGCACTCAACATGGGATTTCATTCACATACTCAATTAGAATTTCACAAACACCTAACATGAAACAGAATTCTACTGAGTGTTGGGTAAATAGCAGAGAACAAGACAAGTATGGTTACTACTCTCATGATGCTAATGCAGTTTCATCTTTGTGTCAAAATCATTCAACAAATTACCATAAGACATGATGAAAAAAGTTTCTCTGTATACACAGCTCAACTTGATGAACTGAAGGCCTCATGCCAACTCCTGTCTCTCCCTTACTCTTAACTCAGTTTAACCCCATGCCTGACTCCACCTCTTCCCATTAAAGCATCAGTCCATGCTCTCTCAGTTGCTATGGCTGCTGGCGCTATGCTGTAAAGGGCCCAGACCTGGCACTCGACCCCTAAGATGTGTCAAACGCTTACCTTAACCCTAAATACAAACAATCACCATCTCCTTCCCTGTCTCACAGATCAGCCACTGAGAACAAATCCTCAGGCCCAAGCTTGGTAGTTTTCACACTGAGCATCCTGATTGCTCCCTGCCTCTGGAAAAGAGAACACAACAGACAAAATCCCCTGCTCTGCCTGAAACTATCACAACCTTGTTAATCAGCTATGCTGCTGCTGCTGCTGCTGCTGCTGCTAAGTCACTTCAGTCGTGTCCGACTCTGTGCGACCCCATAGACGGCAGCCCACCAGGATCCGCCGTCCCTGGGATTCTCCAGGCAAGAATACTGGAGTGGGTTGCCATTTCCTTCTCCAGTGCAAGAAAGGGAAAAGTGAAAGTGAAGTTGCTCAGTCGTGTCCGACTCTTAGCGACCCCATGGACTGCAGCCTACCAGGCTCCTCCATCCATGGGATTTTCCAGGCAAGAGTACTGGAGTAGGTACTTCAATATAAAACAAAAAGTTTAAACAATAAATAAATAAAGCACAAATGTGGGGGGGGGGGACCACGCTCTCATAGGATTTATTGTAAATGGGGGTGGGGATGGAAGGACAGAAAAAGATCTAAGAGTTAACGGTAAGTGTTGTAGAGAAAAAAAAAAACAAGTAAAGGAGTACGTCAAGGCTGTGTATTGTCACCCTGCTTATTTAACTTATATGCAGAGTACATCATGCGAAATGCCAGGCTGGAGGAAGCACAAGCTGGAATCAAGATTACCGGGAGAAATATCAATAACCTCAGATACGCAGATTACACCACCTTTATGGCAGAACGTGAAGAGGAACTAAAGAGCCTCTTGATGAAAGTGAAAGAGGAGAATGAAAAGGCTGGCTTAAAACTCAACATTCAAAAAACGAAGATCACGGCATCTGGTCACATCATTTCATGGCAAATAGATGGGTAAACAATGGAAACTGTGACAGACTTCATTTTCTTGGGCTTCAAAATCACTGCAGATGGTGACTGCAGCCATGAAATTAAAAGACGCTTGCCTCTTGGAAGAAATGCTATGACCAACCTAGACAGCTTACTAAAAAGCAGAGATGTTACTTTGCTGACAAAGGTCCACCTAGTCAAAGCTATGGTTTTCCCAGTAGTCATGTACTAATGTGAGAGTTGGACTATAAAAAAAAGCTGAGCGCCGAAGAACTGATGCTTTTGAACTGTGGTGTTGAAGAAGACTCTTGAGAGTCCCTTGGACTGCAAGGAGATCAAACCAGTCAATCCTAAAGGAAATCAGTCCTGAATATTCATTGGAAGGACTGGTGCTCAGGCTGAAACTCCAATACTTTGGACACCTGATGTGAAGAACTGACTCATTAGAAAAGACCCTGATGCTGGGAAAGATTGAAGGCAGGAGGAGAAGGGGATGACAGAGGATGAGTTGGTTGGATAGTATCACCGACTCGATGGGCATGAGTTTGAACAAGCTCCAGCAGTTGGTGATAGACAGTGAAGCCTGGCGTGCTGCAATCCATGGGGTCTCAAAGAGTCAGACACGACTGAGCAACTGAACTGAACTGAAAGGAGTAGAGGAGTGGGCCTTCCAATTTTAAATATGGTGACCAGGGCATGGCCTCAATGAGAAGGTGTATTTAAGTAAAAATGTGAAGTAGAAGAATGTAATACATTTTAAACACTGAAAGTAAGATTTCAACTGACTGAAATTTCCTATTAGTCAAGACTTTCAGGTCTACAATAAAAAGTTGTGTTATTTAACAGAAGAACAAAGGGAAAATATGAAAAGAAAAAATTAATAAAGGAAAATTATTCTTTTTTAACCTATTCTTAGAGTGGCAGTTTCTGGATAAAGGAAAATAAGCAGACATAAACTGTTAGACTTTTCTCAATGTCCATAAAAGTCTATTTTCTGAATGAAACACTAGCATTTGAAGGAACTAACTCTAAGGCACTAGCTTTGAGACCCAAACTAAGGAGTGAGAATAAAAATCCCTTTTCCAGATAAAGAAATATAAATTGTTGTGACCCAGGAATTTATGCCAGAAATGAACAATTAACAAAAGACATGCAGGAATGACTGTTCTGAAATATGGCATTTAGTGCATCAGTTATAGATGGAAGTTTACAGAAATGAACCACCATCAAGACCATGAGGAAGAGAAGCAGGGCCCCATCCCTGCCAGCTGGCTCATCAGAGGCCTTCAGACATTGATGACAGCTGCCACTGAAGGTGGGGGTTATGTGACTATCTTCTAATTTTCCATTTCTTTTTTCTACCTCCCCAATGTCCACAATGTGGTTAAGGCAAATCTCCCAGATTAACAAAAATATACAAGTCAGTCATTCAGCTCCAAAACTCAGAAGTGAGCATTAATTCTCCATGAAAATGAGCTTATACTGGGTACCATGCTGACTTTAGAACAATGACTGCCATCATTGGCAGTTTCCTCCCTGCTTCCTCCTGAATTCTTCTCTTCCCTTCTTTTCACAGTTTTCATAACCAGTGGCCTGAGTTTACTGTTTTCTGTAAAAGGACAATAAGGGCCTCTAATTAGCACCCTAGTCAGTTCCCTAGTTCTTCCATGGGGGACAGGCTCTCTCAGTATAACTACTCACATCCAAGTTTTTATTACACCAAGATGTTTAAAGAGTGAAAAAAGCTATGCATAATTTTCTTAATTAAAAAAACTAAAGTGGTTTGCCAACACATACCAACAGGATCATGCTATTGATGTATTAATACTACAAACATACACCTGTATATGTATATTGTATTGATATGTATTATGTTAAGATATACACTCTATATTATTCTATATATTCTATCATACAGCCACTCATTATAGCCTTTTTAAATGGGGTAAAAGAGGAGAAATACAGTTTTGCCTCATTTTGCAAAACACCTCAAATTTAACAGGATTCTTGAAAATTAACACTATTAACATAATTTCAAAGTTCAGTATGTAACCATCACCTTGCTAATGAGACGTAAGAAAAAGCAGTGGAGGCCTGAATTAGGCAAGTATTCCCAAGAAGTCTGGTTGCACAGCAAAGACCAGAAAGCTATATTTTGTTTCCATCTTCAGAACTGTTTCTAAGACTGTTTCTCCTTTTCCTTGAAATGTCCTTTTTTCCCCTTCTTCATTAGCTATAGTTGACCAGAGTTGCCCTTTTTAAGACTCTGGATAAACCAGATAAAAATATCAGAAACAGTGTCTTTCCCATTACTAAAGATCAATAATTAGTATCCTTATATTTAGAGATATTAAAAAACTGGCAATAAGAAGTTTACGGAGGTAGGAAAGTACAGTGGTTAAGAGCTGGAGTTTAAATCTTGGCTCCCTGATAGTGAGAAATAACAAGCAAGGACAAAAAAGGCTGCTCAAGGAGAGGACACCAAGAACTGGAAACGACAGATGTAAGGTGATGCAACTATGACAATGTAACAAAGCATTCTGAGGCCTTGTAGTGGAGGAGCAACCCAGGGCCTACAAACTCCAGTACAAACTCTTGTGCCAAGACATATCACAGTATCAGAAAGGATGCCAGGAATAATCAGAACTGTTACACTAAAAGGGACATCTAGTCCATGAAACCTCAAAGAGAAAAAAGTATACTATTCCCATGCCTTTCCTAATGATACACTCCTGCACAAAATCAGTACATATTCTTCATAAAAGAGTACATGAATGCTGTAGATGCAGAAGGACAGCTAAGATCACTGACAGAATATTTTAGTGTGCAAACCGGGATTACTGGTCAGAAAAGGTTACATCTGACATTCTGTCTACACTACAGACACCAAGGCATCCTGCCTCTCATTGAATATTTTCATGGGGAACTCACAACCACCAAAGGAAATCAATTCCGTATTCTGTCAGCATTGTCAGAAAATTCGTATGTTGAAGCAAGATATGATGCACTGTTTTGGGGTTTTTCTCTTGACCCAACATTCCTTGAGCCCTTGAGTGGACTTTGAGGAGCAATGGCAATGAATGACTCAATTTAGGCACTGGTGGGGCAGGCACAGGAAACACAAGGAGAAATTTAGTCACGAAGTTGAGGGGGCTGGCAGGGGTGAATTCAGAAGGATTTTTTTCTAGGAGGGTAGAAGAAAAATACTCAAAAAAAGGGGAAATCTGGGTCTTACTCTGATGGGCTCCTTGCGACCCCATAGTGTGTACCCTGCCAGCCTCCTCCAACCATGGGATTTTCCAGGCAAGAATATTGGAGTGGGTTCCATTTCCTTCTACAGGGGATCTTCCCAACCCAGGGATCCAACCCAGGTCTCCCTCATTACAGGCAGACTCTTTACTGTCTGAGCCACCAAGGAAGCCCTTGGGCCATGCTCAATAAATCTTTAATCCAATCTTCTGTTGATGGGTGGGACTATGTTCCCTCCCTATAGTTTGGCCTCAGTATGGCAGAGGTAATGGCAACCTCCTTCAACAGGACTTATGCCAGAGCTGTTGTATTCAGTGCCCTTGAGCCCACGGTAGGCCAATGTTGACCCACACTTACACTGGAGACTCTTGGACACTCACAGGCAAGTCTGGCTTAGTCTGTTGTGGGGTTACTGCTCCTTTCTTCTGGGTCCTGATGCACACAAGGTTTTGTTTCTGATCTTCTAGAGTCTGTTTCCCCAGTCCTGTGGAAGTCCTGTAATCAAATCCCACTGGCCTTCAAAGTCAAATTCTCTGGAGGTTTTCAGTCCCTTTGCCAGATCACCAGGTTGGGAAATCTCTTGCGGGCCCTAGAACTTTCACAACAGTGCAAGAACTTCTTTGGTATAACTGTTTGCCAGTTTGTGGGCTGTCTGCTCAGTGGCTTTATGGTGGGGCTCACATGCTGTGCCTCCAAGGTCTGTTGCAGTGAGAGCCCCGTCCCTGTCGCAGGCCACTGCTGACCTGTACCTCAGCAGGAGAAACTCAAACACTCAAAGGCAGGTCTGGCTCAGTCTCTTGTGGGGTCACTGGGTCCTGGTGTGCACAAGGTTTTGTTTGAGCCCTCAGAGCATCTCTGGCAGACATGGGGTTTGATTCTAAACGTGATTTCGGCCTTACTACTGTCTTGTTGGGGCTTCTCCTTTGCCCTTGGATGGGGGGTATCTTTTTTTGGTGGGATCCAACATTCTCCTGTCAATGGTTGTTCAATGGTTAGTTGCAATTTTGGAGTTCTCACAGGAGAAGAGGAGCCATGTCCTTCTACTCTGCCACTTGGAAAACTCAGCAGTGGTCACAAGACCAGAAAAGGTCAGTTTTCATTCCAATCCCAAAGAAAGGCAATGCCAAAGAATGTTCAAACTACCACACAACTGCACTCATCCCACATGCTAGCAAAATAATGCTCAAAATTCTCCAAGATAGGCTTCAACAGTATGTGAACGGAGAAACTCCAGATGTTCAACTTGGATTTAGAAAAGCTTTAAAAAAGGATTTTAAAAAGGCAGATATCAAATTGCCAATATCCATTGGATCATAGAAAAAGCAAGAGAGCTACAGAAAAACATCTACTTCTGCTTCATTGACTATGCTAAGGCCTCTGACTGTGTGGATCACAACAAGCTGTGGAAAAATTCTTCAAGAGATGGAAATACCAGATCACCTTATCTGCCTCCTGAGAAATCTGTATGCAGGTCAAGAAGCAACAGTTAGAACCAGACATGGAACAATGGACTGGTTCCAAATAGCGAAAGGAGTACATCAAGGCTGTATATTGTCACCCTGTGTGTTTAACTTATATGCAGAGTACACCATGCAAAATGTGGGGCTGGATGAAGCATAAGCTGGAATTAAGATTGCTGGGAGAAATATCAATACCCTCAGATATGCAGATGACACCACCCTTACGGCAAAAAGCAAAGAGGAATTAAAGAACCTCTTGATGAAAGTGAAAGAGGAGAGAGAAAAAGTTGGTTTAAAACCCAACATTTAAAAAACGAAGATCATGGCATCCAGCATCATGTCACTTCATGACAAACAGAAGGGAAAAAGCAGAAACAGTGAGAGACTTTATTTTCTTGGGCTCCAAAGTCACTGCAGATGGTGACTGCAGCTATGAAATTAAGATGCTTGCTCCTTGAAAGAAAAGCTATGACAAACCTAGACACTGTATTAGAAAGCAGAGACATCACTTCGCCAACAAAGGTCCATACAGTCAAAGCCATGGTTTTTCAAGTAGTCATGTACAGATGTGAGAGTTGGACAATAAAGAAGGCTGAGCGCCCAAGAATTGATGCTTTCAAACTGTGGTGCTGGAGAAGACTCTTGAGAGTTCCTTGGACAGCAGTGAGATCAAACCAGTCAATCCTAAAGGAATTCAACCTTGAATATTCACTGGAAGGACTGATGCTGAAGCTCCAATACTTTGGCCAACTGATGCAAAGAGCTGACTCACTGTAAAAGACTTTGATGCTGGAAAGATTGAGGGTAAGAAGAGAAGAGGTGGCAGAGGATGAGATGGCTGGATAGCATCATGGACCTAATGGACATGAGTTTGAGCAAACTCCAGAAGAGGGTGAAGGAAAGGGAAGCCTGGCGTGTTGCACTTCAGGGGTCGCAAAGAGGTGGACTGGACTTAGCAACTGAATAAGAACAAAGGGGAGCAGAGGGCTAAGCAGGAAGTGGATAAAGAGGGTGGGAAGATATGTGCCTAGAAGAGCTTACATTTGGGGCAGTAACTTGTACTCTATAGGTACAAGTGTAAACAACCAATCACATCCAGGGAGACAGTGCTAGATCAGAGATACACATAAAATGCAAAAAGAAACCCAGACTGTGAGGGTAGCTTTGTGTAAATCCCAACAAAAATACCAAAGAAGTTATTATTTGAACATTTCCCAAGCACTGTTTTTAGCCCTTTAAAAAACTGTTTTATTCTTCCAACAACTCCATGATGTAGGTAATATATGTCACCATTTTATAGATTAGGAAACTGAGTCAAAAAGAATTCCAAATCACCCAGTTAATTACTAGAGAAGAATTCAAACCCAGTCAATTTAACTCCAGAGCCCACAGTCTTTTAAACCACTCTAGTGTCTTCTTCTCACCTTGATTTCTAGGCCCCAACACAACTAGCTGTCCAGAGTAAACACTGAAATACTTCTTGAAGAGCCAAAAGATCCAGCTTTAGTGGGATCTTAAGAGGCAAAATTTCTAATGAAGGATATATGGGTCTGAAAAGAGAACACAGAAATACTAAAAGAATTAATTGGCGTATGGGTCTGAATGGAAACCTGTGGGTAGATTTGTTTTTCCAACTTGCTATGGATTTCCAGCTTGTGTTAGCAGGAAGGTGCTCCAATCAGCATGAGCCAGCACACAGACTCACGGGTGACTTCAAAGGCATGAGTCAAACGTGTAGTCTTCCGCAAAGTGTAGATGCAACACAGTCAAAAATGTGCCTTCCTCTGTAATATGACCACTCTGATCTCTGCTCTTATCCCTAACATGACCTTATGCCCAAGTATTTATTATATATCATTTCCCCTCTTCTAGGATGGAAATTACTTAAGGTCAAGGCATTTGTCTTATTCATCTTTGGATTCCCAATGCCACTTATCAATACTGGTGCATCATCAATCTGACAGCATTAAGATAGCATGTTTTAGGGGAAAAAAATATTTCATTAGTCAATTTTCTACAGAGGAAGTAGAGCTGACTCCGTCTAAAAGCTGTATTTTTCTACAAATGGCTTTTAGTAACTAATTTTAATTAAATCTGTCCATAACTTGATAACCTCCCACACATACAACACTGCACTTGAGCATCACTATGAACAAAGCTAGTGGAGGTGATGGAATTCCAGTTGAGCTATTTCAAATCCTGAAAGATGATGCTGTGAAAGTGCTGCACTCGATATGCCAGCAAATTTGGAAAACTCAGCAGTGGCCACAGGACTGGAAAAGTTCAGTTTTCGTTCCAATCCCAAAGAAAGGCAATGCCAAAGAATGCTCAAACTACTGCAAATTGCACTCATCTCACATGCTAGTAAAGTAAGGCTCAAAATTCTCCAAGCCAGGCTTCAGCAATATGTGAACTGTGAACTTCCAGATGTTCAAGCTGGTTTTAGAAAAGGCAGAGGAACCAGAGATAAAATTGCCAACATCCACCGGATCATCGAAAAAGCAAGAGAGTTCCAGAAAAACATCTATTTCTGCTTTATTGACTATGCCAAAGCCTTTGACTGTGTGGATCACAATAAACTGTGGGAAATTCTGAAAGAGATGGGAATACCAGACCATTTGACCTGTCTCTTGAGAAACCTGTATGCAGGTCAGGAAGCAACAGTTAGAACTGGACATGGAACAACAGACTGGTTCCAAATAGGAAAAGGAGTACATCAAGGCTGTATATTGTCACCCTGCTTATTTAACTTATATGCAGAGTACATCATGAGAAACGCTGGGCTGGAAGAAACACAAGCTGCAATCAAGATTGCTGGGAGAAATATCAATAACCTCCGATATGCAGATGACACCACCCTTATGGCAGAAAGTGAAGAAGAACTAAAGAGCCTCTTGATGAAAGTGAGGGAGGAGAGTGAAAAAGTTGGCTTAAAGCTCAACGTTCAGAAAACTAAGATCATGGCATCTGGTCCCATCACTTCATGGCAAATAGATGGGGAAACAGTGTCAGACTTTATTTTTTGGGGCTCCAAAATCACTGCTGATGGTGACTGCAGCCATGAAATTAAAAGACGCTTACTCCTTGGAAGGTAGGTTATGGCCAACCTAGATAGCATATTTAAAAGCAGAGACATTACTTTGCCAACAAAAGTCCATCTAGTCAAGGCTATGGTTTTTCCAGTGGTCATGTATGGATGTGATAGTTGGACGGTGAAGAAAGCTGAGCGCCGCAAAATGATGCTTTTGAACTGTGGTGTTGGAGAAGACTCTTGAGAGTCCCTTGGACTGCAAGGAGATCCAATCAATCCATCCTAAAGGAGATCAATCCTGGGTGTTCATTGGAAGGCCTGATGTTGAAGCTGAAACTCCAATACTTTGGCCACCTCATGCGAAGAGTTGACTCATTGGAAAAGACCCTAATGCTGGGTAGGATTGGGGGCAGGAGGAGAAGGGGACGACAGAGGATGAGATGGTTGGATGGCATCACTGACTCGATGGACATGGGTTTCGGTAGACTCCGGGAGTTGGTGATGGACAGAGAGGCCTGGCGTGCTGCGATTCATGGGGTCGCAAAGAGTCGGACACGACTGAGCGACTGAACTGAACTGATCCTTCAGTTGAGGTATCATATAATTTATGTGGTTCTACATCCTGACTTTTTGGTCTCCTAAATGTGCTCATTAGCATTACGTTTCAAAAATAATACATGGTAAAGTCATCACACTTTTAAAGGCTACTATTAACACATGGCCTAACACAAAATCCTGCCAGAGGCCCCAGAGAACAACCCAGCCTTGCAGAGCAGGCTGGATACTTCTCTGCAGCAAGGCTTCACTGCAACTCAGTGCAGTCCCCAGAATGGAAGCAGCTCCCTGGTTTCTGCAGAGGCTCTAGTTGGTGAAGTTGACAGCTTAACGTCAGTGAACAGGCATGTGTGTGAGACAGGCACAGTGACTGGGTTTATGTGCACTCTACTCCTGCATAGTGAAGTCGCTCAGTCATGTCCGACTCTTTGCGACCCCATGGACTGTAGCCCACCAGGCTTCTCTGACCATGGGATTTTCCAGGCAAGAATATTGGAGTGGGTTGCCATTTCCTTCTCCAGGGGATCTTCCCGACCCAGGGATTGAACCCGGGTCTCCCACATTGTAGGCAGACGCTTTACCGTCTGAGCCACCAGGGAAGTTACACAAAATACATGCCTACCAGGCAAATCACATGTAGATGTCATTTTATAAAACTAACATTTGTCTACCACATATCTAGCAGCCTCACAATATTCTCCAGCAATAAATAAAGCTCATAAGCTAAAGCTTCCTACATCATCTGCCCTCAAACAACCCAAAGAACCTAAGACTAAAGCCAAATGATAACTGGCCCCCAAAATATTTTCATTCTATGACTTTTAGTATCACTAGATTTATACATACATATGTGCATGTATTCATATGTGTTTATATGTATACATAGACATGAGTGAGGCAATAATATAAAACTGATTATGGGCTCTCAGAGTACTTGCTGGTGCTAATTCCACTCACTATTAACTTGCACTCCAAGGACAGGTTAATTCTAGATGATACTCTACAAACAATGACAAATTTAATTCCTGAAAACACACACATTAACAACTCCTAAAGTGTGTGCCTAATGCATGACTATTCCGGGTTTAAAAGTCCAAATAAGATTAAATATTTGCATGAATTTTGAAAGGTACATCTCTATACTGAAAGGTTACTAGTAAAGGTTTAACCAGTCACTAAAGTGATCAGTTTTGAATATAGAGTATTCCATTATAAACAACAATAACAGACAGTTAGGAGCCATAGAAAGTTTTTGACTATGGGAAGAATATGACCAATACACAGATTAAAAAAAATTAATTGGGGGCTGGGGGCGTTAATGTAAAATGGATAGCTGGTGAGAGAAGCAGCCTAAAATAAGACAAAGGCCATCATTATGACATGAAGGAGACTCAATAACAACTGGTAGCTGACTGGGTGGCAAGCAGATAAGAGGAAAGAGTAGATTTAAAATAAACTTTGAAGGCTGGAAAAGCCAGGTTAATAATACCTCTAAGAAAGTCAGGAGGAGGGGCTAGACTGCAGCAGAAAAAGGAGCTGCAGTTTGTTGCCCTCAGGACATTTACATTTATTCAGCAGGGGTGGTTCAGTGGTAAAGAATCAGCCTGCCAAGCAAGAGATGTGGGCTCCATCCCTGTTGTCGGGAAGATCCCCTGGAGAAGGAAATTGCAACCTACTCTAGTATTCTTGCCTGGAGAATCCCATGGACAGAGGAACCTGGTGGGCTACAGTACATGGGGTCACAAAAGAGTCGGACATGACTTAGTGATTAAATAGCAACAACAGAGATTAAGAAAAAGAAGCCCAGAGGGTGGATGACACCACCAAAGAATAGAGGAGGCAGGAAATAATGGGAAAGAGAAAATGGGAATGCTGGAAGAGAGAAAGGACAAAAATGAGCTAGTCAAAGGAATAAACTTGTAGATCCAGTGAAGTATGAAAATCAAGACCAAGAAAAGAGATTTAAAAAGAAGCAAATAGGAATTCCCTGGTAGCCCACTGATGAGGACTAGGTACTTTCACTGCTGAGGGCATGGATTCAATCCGTGGTCAAGGAACTAAGATCCCACAAGCTGCAAGGTGTAGCCAAATTAATTAATTAATTTTAGAAAGAAGAAGAAGAAATAATGACTCCTTGATCCATGGACTGCAGAATGCATGCTGTGTTAGCAGGCATGAAAACAACATAAACATCTCCATCAGAGCTTGAGTGACCAGGTACACTGTCAGTGAGCAGTAATATTTTGAAAGGAATCTTTTCTTCTGAGAAGTAGGGCTTAAAATATTCAGTAAATCATTGTTGTAAATGGATGTTCTGTCATCCAGGCTTTGTTGTTCTATTTATAAAGCCCAGACTGAGTAGATAAAGTATAATTCTAAAGAGTTTCAGAATGGTAAATGGGCAATGGCTTCAACTGCAAGTAACCAGTTGGATTAGCCCCTAGCAAGAGGGTCAGCCTGTCCTTCGAAGATTTGAAGCCAGGCACTGACTTCTCTTCTAGCTATTAAAGTTTTAGATGGCATCTTCCTCCACTGAAGGCTGTTTCACCTAAATTGACAATCTGTTGTTTAGTGTAGCCACCCTCATTAATTATCTGGGATAGATCTTCTAGGTAAGTTGCTGCAGTTTCTATGTCATCCTTGCTATTTCACCTTGTATTTTTATGTTATGAAGATGACTTCTTTTCTTAAACATCATGAACCAACCTCTGCTTGCTTTCAACTTTTCTTCTACAGCTTCCTCACCTCTCTTGGCCTTAACAGAATTAAGGAGAGTTAGGGCCTTGCTCTGGATTAGGTTTTAGCTTAAGGCATTGTTGGGACTGGCTTCAACTTCTATCCAGACCATTACAACTTTCTCCATATCAGCAGTAAGATTGTTTTGCTTTCTTACCGTGAGTGTTCTCTGAAGTAGCACTCACTTGAATTCAAGAAGTTTCCTTTTGCATTCAAAACTGGCATAAGGGCCTGTCTTTCAGCCTATCTTGGCTTTCAACATGCTTTCCTCACTAATTATATCTAGCTTTTGATTTAAAGTGAGAGGCATGTGACACTTCCTTTCACTTGAATGCTTAGAGGCCACTGTAGTGTTATTAAATGGCCAAATTTCAGTACTGTGAGTCTGGAAATAGGGAGGCCCACAGAGAGGGACAGAGACAGGGGAAAGCCCAGTTGGTGAAGCAGTTAGAACACATGCATTTATAGTCTTTAAGGATGAGGTTCGTGGTGACCCAAAACAATTATAACAGTAACATCAAATATATCACTGTTCACAAATCACCATAACAAATATAATAATAAAGAAAATGTTTGAAATACCACAAAAATTACCAAAATGTGACACAGAGACACAAAGTGAGCAAATGCTGTAGGGAAAAAAGTGCCAAAAGACTTCTTGACACAGGGTTGCCACAAACCTTCAATTTGTGAAAAAAAAAAAAAGAAAAAATACACATTATTTTTGAAATACAATAAAGCAAAGTATGCCTATAAAACCCTAACTATACTAAGACCGAATCCACATGCCCAAGAAGCACAGAAGTAATGGCCTTTAGCCAATCTCTAATTCCTACCCCAATAGGTCCAGGTTGTCTTCTCTGTTACTAGTTAGATCCATGAACCTAAGTTTTTCTCAGTAGAGGAAAGGAATGCAAGCAAAAAGGTAACTATGGATTAAAACTCTCTCAACATTCCTAGGTTCACAAGTTTATGTGGCTACTCACTGAAAGACGACGGACTACTCTTTAAACTGCTCTTGGCCTTCCAAGAAATAGGAAAACTCTTCCTGGTTCCTGTTCCTCTGAAGGACTTTTCTTATTTCAAAGTCAATCTTAAGCAGCTTCTAAGAATAACTGATAAGATCACCATCATCACTTTATTATAAATCTTTAGATAGTTTGCTTAGATCATTATTTCAAATATAATATGCATTCATTATTGTTACAAACAACATTAACCCTAACATATGTGAAACACAGTACTTGCACTGCACTTTGCCTCCAAAGCCCTGAGAAACCTTAAGAACTAGTATTATAAGTATCTGAGTACTGGAATCAGAAAGACCTGGTTCAAATTCTCTCTCAGAAGATTAGACTGGTTGTAGAACATTGAAACTTGGTTTTTCCTTTCCTCTAAAATGATAACACCATCTATCTTGCAGTGCTGTCATAAGAATAAGTAAAACACAAACAGTCCTGGTTCACAACCAGCATTCAATAAAAACAATTACTCTTACTGTTTTGTTTAGTCCCTAAGTTGTGTCCAACTCTTTTGCGACGCCAAGGACTGCAGCCTGCCAGGCTCTTCTGTCCATGGGATTTTCCCAGGCAAGAATACTGGAGTGGATTGCCATTTCCTTCTCCAGGAGACCTGTCTGACCCAGGGATGGAACATGTGTCTCCTGCACTGAAGGCAGATTCTTTACTGCTGAGCCACCAGAGAAGCCTACAATTACTCTTACTGCTATAACCCGAATCTTCATCCCTCCTTCTCCAACAAAGGTAAAATTAGTCCTCAAAAAGTGCACAGGATATTGGAGTATGTGTTGAAAAAAGACCCATGGGTTGGGAAGATGTCCTGGGGAAGGAAACAGGCTACCCACTCCAGCATTCTGGCCTGGAGAAATCCATGGACTCTACAGTCCATAGGGATGCAAAGAGTCAGACACGACTGAGCCACTTTCACTTTCAGGAAAAATCTGCCTTCCATCCTAACAAGGGTGAAAACTGGAAAAAGGAAATCTACTTATAGGAAGTCTGCACATCAAATAGTGTGGAAAGCCCTTGATCACAAAGGACCCAGATGCTGATTAAATTACAACAGATATACTTTTAAATTCATTGTTGAAATCATAAGAAAACAAAGGATATTCCTAAGGACAAGAGTAAAAAAGAAAAAAGAACAATAAACCTAAACCTAGGTGGTAGAACCTAGAGCCCAGGAACTTCCGCTCTGGCAAGATAGGACATGGGTCTTGAGCTTGGGAAGCTCGAAAGGGACTGAACCTGGAACCCACATTGAAGGAGCTACACCTTGGAAAAAAGAATGGCCTAGGGCTTCCCTGATAGCTCAGCTGGTAAAGAATCCGCCTGCAATGCAGGAGACCCCGGTTCAATTCTGGAGTCGGGAAGATCCCCTGGAGAAGGGATAGGCTACCCACTCCAGTATTCTTGGGCTTCCCTGGTGGCTCAGCTGGTAAAGAATCCGCCCGCAATGCAGGAGACCTGGCTTCGATCCCTGTGTTGGGAAGATCCCCTGGAGAAGGGAACAGGCTACGCACTCCATTATTCTGGCCTGGAGAATTCCATGGACTATATAGGCCATGGGGTCGCAAAGAGTCAGACAAGACTGAGCCACCTTCATTTTCAGGAAAAATCTGCCTTCCATCCAAGAGAAGTCCGTAAACCTACGCCAAACCTAAGTGGAAAAATGAATGACGACAACAATGCTGATCTTCCCTCAGCAAACCTGAGCTAAATTTATACATTCTTCAAGTCAAAGAAATGCTTGGCTAATCAAAGTGGCCATGGTTGGAAGTAGAAGCAAATGTATTTTCTACAGAAAATCATTTTCAATAAAGATTCTTCAAGATTCTCATAAAACTAAGGAATAACTGAGGAGATAAGCTACATTCAATGATATTCAATAGATAAACTCTCCCTTAACCCCAAGGGCTTTGGATATTCAGACTATGGAAAAGAAAAAAGGGAGAACAGAAAAAAAGCTGGGCCAAAAACAAAAACACATGCACACACATGAAATAAGAAAATTTTCATTCTACTATGTGCATAAAATATACCTTTAAATATATGTTTTTACCATAATGGAATTACATGCTTTATGTGAAGTGCGGTAAGAGCACCACCTTTAATGCCAGGTACACTTGAGTTTGAAACGAGCTAAACAAGGACTAGTCTAAGATTCCAAGCAAGTTTTGTAAAACTTTCTGGGCTTTAATTTCTTTAGCTGGAAAATGGGCATAATACTCCCTATCTACTAAAATTGTTGTGAAATAAATTCGCACACATACATACTTATATGTGTATCACAAACCACAGTTCTTAGTACAGAAAATGCACTCAATAAACAGTATGAACATCACAGGAGAAGGATTTTCCTTCATCCAACAAGTAATTACAGTGTCTCTTATATGCCAGTCCCAGCGCCAGACTTTTGGGGAAACAGATGGATAATGACTCCTTGCTATGTGCTGTATTGCTTGTTTTGTGTCAGACATTCATCAATATAAGCTTACTTTATCCTTCCCACCATCTTATAAAGTTTTGTTATCTTCACTGTCCAGATGAAGAAACTGAGAAGTTAAGAGACTTGATTCAATTCATACAACTGGCAGTGTAAGGACTTGAAATTGGACGCTATGTGACCCCAAAGCCTACATCTTAATTTAATTACCTCACCTGGATGAGGACATTCCCATTCAGATATATATGGAAGATGCAGTCGATAGGCTGTCTTCTGTCTTCTTATTTTTTAGGAAAAAGCAGAGAACTCTAAAAATAATGGCTTTCACAGTCATAGAATATAACACAACATCATTAAACTGAATTCTCTACATTCTTGACCTTTCAGTTTTTGTTCCTTCTTCAAAAGAGAAAGTAACATTTCAATTATGAGTAACATCTACTACATATGCAGTGAGTCAAAATGTTATAGTTTTCATTTATAAATACTTTTCTAGGTACTACAGAGTAAACTGGCATTTCTTGGAAATTTAAACACGGTTTACTTTTTGATGAGGGGAGGATCTTACTTATATATAATGATAACAGGTAAAACTTAATTAGGGAGGCAGATAAGATTCAAAAAAGGAAGCAATTTCTAAAATGTTTTCATCTCACCAAACTGAATAGTTTCAGACTACTTTGCAAAACATTAGATCACTCTCCAACAGATACTACAGATAACACTATGTAAAAACAAACAATTATTCCATACGGTAATTAATTTTCAACCTTGAAAATAACGGCAACAAAAACTTTTGAGTTCTTTTAAATAATACTGAGACAACCTAACAGATCTAGAAAAGTTATTGCAGGTTCTTCACCTCAACTTTAAAAAAAAAGTGTTCTAGATTTTCTCCTAAGGAAAAAAAAAAGAATAGAAAATAAGAAAGGACTCTTCTAAAGGCACTGCTGCCTTGTAGAAATGGTTTACAGACTGCTCACTCCTACTTCTAGGAGAGAAATTCATCTTCTGTTCACTGACTCAGAGTTTGAAACTAAGCATGCGATTTTAATAGTAATTTTAAGTAATAATGATGTAAAGAAACTGGATCCCTTTACCCTCAAACTGAAAACTGCTGATGATTAAGAAATCAAGTAGCTCAAACAATTTAAAAAATTGATAAATACGTAACTCCAAAACAAAGTAATGAATTTTCACTTAAAATGAAAGAAAATCCTCTTCTATTCATTTTAGAGTGACTCACACCTAAATCTGGAAGAGATTTTAGAGATTATTTCACCAGTCTTCATTTTGAAGATGAGGAAATTGAGAGATAAGCACTGTGATTCAATTATGGATCCCCTGGAGAAGGGAAAGGCTACCCACTCCAGTATTGTGGCCTGGAGAATTCCATGGACTGTATATGTATAGTCCATGGGGTCGCAAAGAGTCGGACACAACTGAGCGACTTTCACTTATATATTTTCTCAAATCATTATTTCTTCCCTTATCTAATGTAGCTATAAATTTGTAAGTCATCATCCATCATGTTTTTCTGCCCTGTGAATACTACAGCTTCAGGACAAGGACAGAGAAAAATTTTAAAGTTTCGATACTTCACATTTAAACCATCATAACAGCTTTGCTTAATAAGAATAAAATGAGTGTAAGTGAATAAAAGCATTGTTATTTCCGCCACTCAAATAAGGTTTCTGCCTCATAACTGGCCTACATACAAGCCATCTCTGGTTTCTGCCCAATAGGAGCACAAAATACGGGGCAGGGATTTTAAAGAAAAGTTTCGCAAGTCAAGAGAAAAATCCCTGGTGTGTCCTACATAGCTTCAAGCGTGCCTAGGGAGAACAGAATGCCTTTAAAGAAAGGAGAAAAATTGCGGGCTGGAATAGGTCAGTTTGAGGATTTCTTCCAAGACTAAAAGTCAATGAGAATTCAGGATTCAAAATACCACATTACTGATGATCTTAATTTAACAACACAAAAACACAATAAAATTCAATTTCTTGATAGTAAGACTACGTTTCCTTCTGAGAGACCTGCAGTTTTTCACACTCAAGCGTCTTTTTCAAAAGGGAAAACTGGAGCACTCAGGATTGCTGGTCCGAAGTCACTCAAACATGAGTCTGCCGGACCAGGGTGGATCTAGCCAGCCGCATTCATTGTATTAATCCTTCACAAGGTCTGCCCGAAGCAATGTAGCGAAAACATTTAAACCTCAGTATGTAGAAAACAGGTCTTATTAATTCCTAACCAAACTTTTTTTTTTTTAGTTATCCTTTACTTCGGGAATTCCCTGGTAACTGACCTCCAGGACAGGTAGTTCGGCACCAGGCGCGCTCCCGCCTAGGACCTTTGGGGGAAGGGACACAATTAGCTAAGTGGCTGGGCGGACCGGCACGGGCCCCCGGGAAGGTCTCGGCGCCGGCTCCCCAGGCTGCTGCGGACGCGACGCACCTGCCGGGCAAAGGCGGTCCCTCACCTGCGACAACGCCCCCGCCCACCCTTACCTCCCGAGACGCTTACCTGGGGCGTCTGCCGAGGCCTGGTCCCTGGACGTGGCCGACTCGGCCCAGGCCAGGTGCGACGAGGGCCGACTCCAGGGCCGCGGGGTCCCGAGCGGCAGGTAGGAGGGGTTGGATTTCCGCCGAATCGCCACCCGCCTGAAGTTGTAGTCGCCCTCGCCGCTCATCTGGCCGCTTTCGTTCGCGGCTCGGCGCCCGCTCCCGCCCTCGTCCGGCCGGGAGCGCGCGCTCGGCGGGCACCTGAGGGGCGACCTGACCCAGGGGGGCGTCGCTTGCATGACAGGCTCGGTGCGACTCGACAGGAGCAACTTCTGCGTCGAGTCGTCTGCAAGTGTCTCCGCGTCCCTTCCTCCCAGGACGCGCAAGGCCGCGACGAGAGTTTGGCTCTGACTCCCTGTGCGGCAGCCGCCACGCCCGAGTCTCTGCGGCTAGCGCTCTCACCTGACGCCGCCGCTAGCGCGGCGGGTTCTGGCTACCGCCACCCCCTCCTCTCTGGACCAATCACCGGCAGACACCCGAGAGCGCCGAGAGCTCGGCCTGTGGGCGCCACTGCTGCTACCGCCTCCTCGTCCCTCCCGGGCAGCAGCCCAGGACGCGCGGTGCCGCCGGGAGCGTCCCGGGCAGCTCCGCCCCTCCCTCTCCCCCGCCCCGCTCCAGCTTCCTTCTCCCCTCCCCCGCCGCTGGCCGACTGGAGCCAAGGGGCCGCTCACCTGCCGACGCAAACCTGCTGTGCTCCGAAGGTCAGCCGCGCTCACCGGTAGGGCACACGCACTGGGCTCCGGAGGAAAGAAGAGATCATAACAGCTACTCGGAACTCTGTACAGGGCCTGCCACCCTCGCAGACTCGTAAGACAAGGGTCACACGTGGGTCTCAAGACGCTACTGAGCCCTTGATAATGATCTTACTTATGTTGTAGAGCTACCCAGTGAGGTAACTATTTCAGATAAGGAAACCAAGATGCGGAACTTATACTGGGTCAGTTAGTACTGCAGAGCTAGAATGCTTACCTGAGGCTCTGCCCCAAAGTCTGGCCTTATCTCACTCAACCAAAAAATCTTGCCGGGAGCATCGAGACAGAAAAGTGAAAAGGTGCGTGAAAGTAAAAGAAAAGGTGGAGCTGACGATCCACAGGTTTCCTGAAGAGCATCAGCCCCTCCATCACCACAAACACTTTTAGGGCTTCGTTAGTAATGCTCTTCAGAATCCTTTAATTTGTCAAGTCGTTTTTTTAGAAGCTTCAGCTAAATAGTAAATTGAAAATTTTTTTCATTGGTTTGCTTACCTGCATTTTAGAATTCATTAATAATGAAGAGGCTGAGTTACAAAACCGGAGAGATAGGAGGTGAAAGAGCAGCGTTCCAAGTATCCCAGCTGAAGCAGAAAGAATTCCCCAGCCATCACTCCCACCTTGGAAGTCACCACACATTTTTTTCAGATGGACCTTCACCCAGGTAACATCTCTTCCATCTCTCTGAAGTATGTCCCATATCCCAGTCCTCCTCAAGAAGCCTTTTAGGAGGCAGTTCAACTGTCTTAGTCTCCTTGGCCATTACTCCAATAAATGTACCCTTTAGAAGAAACTACACGCATAGTTTTTAATGCATCCATTCAGACCTTGTTAAAAGGAGCTTTTGCTCCCTTTGGATTTATTATCCCTGTATCACTGTATTGTAACTAACTATTGTTACTCTTTCTCTGTAATTGTGTTATCTAGTACACTATATGATATCAGAAATGGTTTAAACAAGTGCTTTCAAATATAAATTAATAATGAAAGAGGTTTTACCTTCCTATGCATAAGTTAACTATAACTTAAATGCAGGGTTTTTAACATCATTTACTTGGTTCACTAAAAAGGCAATGTGGGGTGGGAGTGAAAAAAAAAAGAAGATGGTGTTGCAATCAATACTAGCAACCTACTTCAGAGCGACCTATTTTTAAGTGAGAAGATGATGGCACTCTTCCCTTTTAGAGAACTGGCTACTGATGAAAAGTACCCCCAACTGCCTCCCTGCTACTATTCAGTGTCGGTGCTTACTCTTTCTGTGGAGAACTGCAGTAAACATACCTATATGGGGCAGAAAGGTGTCTTACCAGACACATGTAAGGCAGCAGTTTAATGCTTCCTCATTTGGATATTTTGACTTGTTTACATTATACATATTTCTATTTCTTGGCTCAAGTTGTTCATATTACTTAAGGTAATATTAGTTCACAACAGTGGATGTTGTATTTTCAGGCATTCATACATCATCTGACATTTCCTCTAAATGTTATGATGCTTATTATTTGCTGATAGAAACCATTTCTAAAGGACTTTGCATTTGATGACTATATTTTTGCAACATTAAATAAATAGGTCAACAGAACTTTATTCAATCTCAAGCTATTATAGGCTAGAATAGAACAAAATTTTTTAAAATCATTATAAATGATGATATAGTCCTCATGTACTATTTTATTTGCTTATATAGCCAACAGAAAGTTCAACAGTAATTCATTACCACATATTGAATGAGAACTGTGCTAGGTCCTAAAATACAGAGATGCATGCAATACATATCTACTTATACTCCATGTCTCCGTGACTGAGACACTGCTGAATGCTGACTAAATCACATATCTTTATCCTTAGGCACACTAAGAGACTGATTTGAATCTTCCCTTACAGTTAGGTGGAGCCACCTAACTAAATCTTTCAAAAAGTTTTGTGGGCAAAAGTAATGGGTGTCACCTTCAGGCCTGACTTCAGCACACTGGACATCTGCTCCAACTGCCACCTAGAATGCAAAGGGGCCAGTGGGGGAACCTGAGCCCTCAACCATGATGGAGCCACTGTATGGAAAGGAGCTGGCAGCCCAGAATCACCCCTGTGCTGTAAATTAACACAAAATCAGACTAGCAAAATGCATAAGAAGACTATGAACTAATCCACATTCCTTAAATATTATCTTTATATGTTCTAGTGTAGCAAAAATTATGTATATATTATATCTCTTAATTCTAATTAAAATGTTTTAAACAAACATTCAATTTAATTTTAACATAACCAGTCTCAGATTGGTCTAGTCCCTAATAAATAAGATAAAACCAAAAAGGAACACTCAAGAGAAAAAATACGAATCAATAAGCAATTTCAGCTGTTGGCAGAACATCACTTCCAAAACTAGAATTTAAGAGAAATCAAGACTTTATAGCAGATTCACTCATTTTAATCTCACTAGAGAAATAAAATATTTCTCTTGCTTTAATAATAAATTGTGTTATTTCCTCAGTAAATGAATTATAAATTTATTAGTTATTTGATGCTGTCACTGAGTAGGAATTTATGTAAATATCATTAAAGTAATAAAGGTCACTAAAAGGCATGAATTATACTGACTTTATGTAGTAGTATTAGGGGCTGAAAATTTGTTGACTTAAAGAAAAACCCACAGTATGAAACACTGGGAAAGACTGAAGGCAGAAGGAGAAGAGGGCGTCAGAGGATGAGATGGCTGGATGGCATCACCAATGCAATGGACATGAACTTGGGCAAACTTCGGGAGATGGTGAGGGGCAGGGAGGCCTGGCATGCTGCAGTACATTGGGTCGCAAAGAGTCGGGCACGACTGGGCAACTGAACAACAACAATGAATTTTAAGAGTTTCAAGTTTTATTCATAGTCTTACTGAAGACTATACCCCAGGAGACAGTCTGTCAATAACTGAGTAAACTTTTCTGAACATGTTGGGGAGGAACCAGTTTATATTTATGAATTTTTTGCCTAGGATATACATGTAGTCATGCGTGTGTGTGTGTGTGTATGTGTGAGTTGCGCAGTTGTGTCTGACTCTTTGTGACCCCATGGACTGTAGCTCACCAGGCTCTTCTGTCCATGGAATTCTCTAGGCAAGAATGCTGGAGTGGATTGCCATTCCCTTCCCCAGGGGATCTTCCTGACCCAGCAATCCAACCCTGTCCCCTGCATTGCAAGCAGATTCTTTACAGTCTGAGCCACCAAGGAAGCCCATAGTCATGCATACATCTTGGTCAAAGATTACAGTAGTCACCAAGAAGAGCTATCTTAAGGTAATGATTTTAGGGCTTTTCTATGTATGGAAAGATGCAAGAATCCGGTAATTTAAATTCTTTCTGACATACACATCTAACTATTTAAAGGCCTGTTATCGTCAGCACAGAGTGCTCATCCTGTTTTTTCATCCTGATTTCATCTCAGGGAATAGGGTTGGTAGTCAGCTGCAGTGAGTTGTGACTTAACCCTTTTATATTTGGTTGATGAATGATGCTCCTCGTTTTTTGTTTTTGTTGTTCACAATACAGAAGATAATTTCAAGAAGACCTAATTGAAGATGATATATTTATTTTAATAGAAACTTAGTAAACAGTATGATATTTTGAGTTGGTGCAAGTTGAGATTTCAATTGTTTATGTATATGCATAATTTATAATAGGTTAGTTTAATCTCTGGGCTTCCCCTGTGGCTCATCTGATAAAGAATCCGCCTGCAATGCGAGAGACCTGGGTTCGATCCCTGGGTTGGGAAGATCCCCTGGAGAAAGAAAAGGCTACCCACTCCAGTATTCTGGCCTGGAGAATTCCATGGACTGTATAGTCCATGGGGTCACAAAGAGTCGGACGCAACTGAGCAACTTTCACTTCACAATTTAATCTCTATATCTGTATCTTGACCAGGTATTGCATATATTAATAGCCTTTGTAAGAAAATGCATGTGTGCCAAGTCACTTCAGCTGTGTCTAACTCTTTGTGACACTATGAACTGTAGCCCACCAGGCTCCTCCATCCATGGGATTCTCCAGGCAAGACTACTGGAGTGGGTTGCCATGCCTCCCTCCAGAGGATCTTCCCGAGCCAAGGATTGAACTCACGGCTCCTGCATTGCAGGTAGGTTCTTTACCACTAGTGACATCTGGGAAGCCCTGAAATAAAGTATATACATACATATATATATATATATATATATATATATATATATATATATATATATATATATACACACACTTCTTAGAACATTTGCACGAATCTGAGGTGTCAACTGAAACTGTCAAGTTACAAGTTTGGCTTGTACTTATATTGATAACTATTGTTCCTTAAAGGAAAGTAATCAGTCAATATCTTTTTAAAAATTGTTTAGAAACTGGAAAGAAAGCAGTTACTTTCTGAAGAACATGGTTCATGGCATCATGGAGCCTGTAATTCCATGATATTAGGAGAGGGGCACCCAATTTGAAACCTCAAGTTTCAAGTTCCTAGAGGATGTCAAAATTAAAGGAGACCTCAAAGTGAAGAGTTGGCCTGGTAGAGGAGATAAATAGTTACCCTAGTGTAAGGAGCAGGACACACAAGGGAGAAAGGCAGAAGAGGAAGGGGATGGGAGAGAGACAGACAAAGTTGCACTTATAGGACATGGGAAGAGAGAAGTGAAGCTGGAGAAAAAGTAAGATCAGATCAAGAACTTTGTATATAATGGTAAAGAGTTAGAACTTTAAAGGAATAATGCCATTTGCAGCAACATGGATGGAACTAAAGATTATCACACTAAGTGAAATCAGAAAGAGAAAGACAAATACCATATGATATCACTTGTATATGGGAATCTAAAATATGACACAAATGAGCCTATCTACAAAGCAGAAACAGTCTCATAGACATAAACAACTTGTGATTGCCAAAGGGCAGGGGGTAGAAAGGGTGGACTGGGAGTTTGGGGTTAGCAGAAACAAACTGTTAACATATAGAATGGATGGACAACAATTGTCCAATGGATGGTCCCACTGTATAGCACAGGGAGCTATATTCAGTGTCTTGGGGTAAGCCATAATGAAAAAGAGTATAAAAAATGTAACTGAGTCACTTTGCTGTATAGCAGAAATTACCACAACCTTGTAAATCAACTATACTTCAATTTTAAAAAGAGAACTTTATTCTGATGCAGGAGGTTTTTAAGTTTTAAGCCAGAAGTGATGTTATCAGATTTGCATTTTAGCAATCACTGTAACCATCCACATCCCTATTTTTATCCCATTAGATCAAAAAATACTGATCAAGGGACTTTCTTGGTGGTCCAGTGGCTAAGACTCTGCGTTCCCAGTGCAGGGGACTCGGGTTCAATCCCTGGTCAGTGAACTAGATACCACATGCCACAACTAAAGATCCTGTGTGCCTCAACTAAGACCTGGTGCAGCCAAATAAATAAATATTTTTGAAAATGTTGATCAATACCAAAATAGTTAATCTCAAAGGATATACCACCTCCAAGACTGAATGAATGAATGAATGAAATATTTGGGAAACTTACTTAAATCTGGCACATATAGGAAGTTTTAAAAAAAACTTTCTTTATCCCTGTGACAGATCCTCGCATCTTTCTGCTACCTACATTATGAGTTTTGTTTTTTAATTTAGTTTTTGTTGTAGCAGTTTGTTTGTGATTTGTTAAACATCTCTTATATAAATGTTGCTAAACTATCTCATTGGTTGCCAGGATAATTAGAGCATGGATTAATGGAATGCAATTCTATACTATTACCTTCTTCTTTTCTGACCAGGAAATACAACTCAAAGATACTGAATACTCAAGCTTTCCATGTGTTATTAACTATTTTGGTTGCTTAATTAGAAGTAAATATTGATGTACATGCTTTCCATAGACCAGTTTAGCGCTGTGAAACAGTAGCCTATGAAGTAGGCAGGAACAGAATATAAAGATTAGTTTATTGGTTCCAGGGGCTACATCCCCTAAAATGCTTGGGTTTTTCTTTGTTTTTGGGTAGGAAATATGGAGATGCATCTCTGACAAGTATTTGCTAATATCATGTTTGCACCCATTACTAATGTTATTAATATCACATTTATACCTGTTGCTCTATTTCTGTATCTTTCTAAATATATTCTAAGATCTTTGTTTTAATTCCAAATTATAGTGAAATCTCTTTGGAGATATTTTAAATGCATTTAAACCCACCATGCAGATTTACAATGCATAAACTCAGTGATTATGAGTTATTTAAAGGAGTCAAACTCTTAGAAACAGGAAATAGGACGGTAGTTGCTGTGGGTTGGAAGAGGGAGGAAAGGGGAGCAGTTGTTCAGTGGGTGTAGAGCTTTGGTTTTGCAAGAGGGAAAAGCTTGAAGGTTGTTGCCCAATAATGTGCAGATAGTTAACACTACTATATTGTACACGTAAGATGGTAAATTTCATGCTATGTATTTTTACCATTATTACAAAAAAAAAAAAACCCTCAATGACCAAGTTTACAACACATATACAATGGTATATTTTATCAGGAGCTATTTGGTTTTTAGCAATTATATGATGCCATTGATTTAAAGATGAAACTCAATTTCAGAGATGTGAGAAAAAGTTAAAAAAGAAAAAATGTGTCTTAAGATGGATGAAATGTGGTATACATATATTTGTGTATAAATATTAATACCACTTTTTGTACTTTTATAAATTAAAGTTCTGGTAGAATTTGTCTAAATCTTCCTATATTGCCTTATTTAAATAAATTTCCTTTATTGAATGTTTATTTTTATTTACTTATTGCTGGAAGAGGTGAAATAGTCCAGGATTGAAAATGCAAATTAATGGTGGAGTATATAAAGAAGTCAAAGCAAAAGCAACACCCAGTTGTTGATGTGACTGGTGATGGAAGTAAAGTCTGATGCTGTAAGAACAATATTGCATAGGAACCTGAAATGTTAGGTCCATGAATCAGTGTAAATTGCAAGTGGTCAAACAGGAGATGGCAAGAATGAACAGTGACATTTTAGGAATGAGTGAACTAAAATGGACTGGAATGGGTGAATTTAACTCAGATGACCATTGTATCTACTACTCCACTTCTTCTACCATCCCTTATCCTCCTAAGGGATGGTAGAAGAAGTGGAGTAGCCCTCACGGCCAACAAAAGAGTCCGAAATTCAGTGAGTGAGTCAAAGTCTCTCAGTTGTGTCTGACTCTTTGTGACCCCCATGGACTATATAATCCATAGAATTCTCTAGGCCAGAATACTGGAGTGGGTAGCCTTTCCCTTCTCCAAGGGATTGTCCCAACCCAGGGATCAAACCCAGGTCTCCCACATTGAAGGCAGATTCTTTACCAACTGAGCCACAAGGGAAGCCCAAAATGCAGTCCTTGGATGCAGTCTCAAAAACAACAGAATGATTTCCGTTCGTTTCCAAGGCAAACCATTCAATATCGCAGTAATCCAAGTCTATGCCCCAATCAGTAATGCTGAATAAGCTGCAGTTGAATGGTTCTATGAGGACCTACAAGACCTTCTAGACCTAACACCCAAAAAAGATTTCCTTTTCGTTACAGGGGACTGGAATGCAGAAGTAGGAAGGCGAGAGATACCTGGAGTAACAGGCAAGTTTGGCCTTGGAGTACAAAATGAAGCAGGGCAAAGGCTAACAGAGTTTGGCCAAGAGAACACACTGGTCATAGCAAACACCCTCTCCCAACAACGCAGGAGAAGACTCTATACATGGATGTCACCAGATGGTCAATACTGAAATCAGATTGATTATATTCTTTACAGCCAAAGAAGGAGAAGCTCTATACAGTGAGCAAAAACAAGATTGGAAACTGACTGTGGCTCAGACCATGAACTCCTTATTGTCAAATTCAGACTTAAATTGAAGAAAGTAGGGAAAACCACTAGACCGTTCAGGTATGACTTAAATCAAATACCTTACAATTGATTATACAGTGGAAGTGACAAATAGATTCAAGGGATTAGATCTGATAGAGTGCCTGAAGAACTATGGACGGAGGTTCGTGACATTGTACAGGAGGCAGTGATCAAGACCCCAAGAAAAAGAAATGCAAAAAGGCAAAATGGCTATCTGAGGAAGCCTCACAAATAGCTGTGAAAAGAAGAGAAGCAAAAGGCAAAGGAGAAAAGGAAAGATATACCCATTTGAATGCAGAGTTCCAAAGAATAGCAAGGAGAGATAAGAAAGCCTTCCTCAGTGATCAATGCAAAGAAATACAGGAAAACAATAGAATGGAAGTTGGTGATGGACAGGGAAACCTGACATTCTGCAGTCCATGGGGTTGCAAAGAGTCAGACATGACTGAGCGACTGAACTGAGCTGATAGAATGGGAAAGACTAGAGATCTCTTCAAGAAAATTAGAGATACCAAGGGAACATTTCATGCAAGAATGGGCACAATAAAGGACAGAAGTGGTACGGACCTAAGAGAAGCAGAAGATATTAAGAAGAGGTGGCAAGAATACACAGAAGAACTATACAAAAAAGATCTTCATGACCCAGATAACCATGATGTTGTGCTCATTCACCTAGAGCCAGATATCCTGGAGTGCGAAGTCGATTGAGCCTTAAGAATCATCACTACAAACAAAGCTAGTGGAGGTGATGGAATTCCAGTTGAGCTATTTCAAATCCTAAAAGATGATGCTGTGAAAGTGCTGCACTCAATATGCCAGCAAGTTTGGAAAACAGCAGTGACCACAGGGCTGGAAAAGGTCAGTTTTCATTCCAATCCCTAAGAAAGGCAATACCAACAAATGCTGAAACTACTGCACAATTGCACTCATCTCACACGCTAGCAAAGTAATGCTCAAAATTCTCCAAGCCAGGCTTCAGTGGTATGTGAACTGTGAAATTCCAGATGTTCAAGCTGGATTTAGAAAAGGCAGAGGAATCAGAGATCAATTTGCCAATATTGTTGGATCATCAAAAAAGCAAGAGTCCAGAAAAACATCTGCTTTATAGACTACACCAAAGCCTTTGACTGTGTGTGTAGATCACAACAAACTGGAAAATTCTTCAAGACATGGGAATACCTGACCACCTTACCTGCCTCCTGAGAAATCCATATGCAGGTCAAGAAGCAACAATTAAAACTGGACATACAACAACATACTGGTTCCAAATCGGGAAAGGAGTAGGTCAAGGCTGTGTATTGTCACCCTGCTTATTTAACTTATATGCAGAGTACATCATGTGAAATGCCAGGCTGAAGGAAGCACAAGCTGGAATCAAGATTGCTTGGAGAAATATCAATAACCTCAGATATGCAGATGACACCACCTTTATGGCAGAAAGCATAGAAGAACTAAAGAGCCTCTTGATGAAAATTAAAGAGGAGAGTGAAAAAGTTGGCTTAAAGCTCAATATTCAGAAAACTAAGATCATGGCATCCAATACCATCACTTCATGGCAGATAGATGGGAAACAATGGAAACAGTGACAGACTTTATTTTTTGGGGCTCCAAAATCACTGCAGATGGTGACTGCAGCCATGAAATTAAAAGATGCTTGCTCCTTGGAAGAAAAGCTATAACCAACCCAGACAGTACATTAAAAATCAGACATTACTTTGCTGACAAAGGTCTGTCTAGTCAAAGCTATGGTTTTTCCTGTAGTCATGTGCAGATGTGAGAGTTGGACTATAAAGAAAGCTGAGTGTCAAAGAATTGCTGCTTTTGAACTGTGGTGTTGGAGAAGACTCTTGAGAGTCCCTTGGACTGCAAGTAGATCCAACCAGTCAATCCTAAAGGAAATCAAGCCTGAGTATTCACTGGAAAGACTGATTTTGAAACTGAAACTCCAATACTTTGGCCACCTGATGTGAAAAACTGACTCGTTGAAAAAGACCCTGATGCTGGGAAAGATTGTGGGCAGGAGAAGAAGGGGATGACAGAGGATAAGATGGTTGGATGGCATCACCGACTCAATGGATGTGAGTTTTCGCAAGCTCCATCAGTTGGTGATGGACAGGGAAGCCTGGCATGCTGCAGTCCATGGGGTTGCAAAGAGTTGGACACAACTGAGCGACTGAACTGAATTCAACTGATATAAAGAAGTTAGAAATTTATTACAGCCTCATAAAAGCCACATGTCTCATTTGATAATGTGTGTTCTTTTTTTCTATTTGGTTTTATACTCCTTAAATACATCACTTCAAAAATTAATTACAAATTAAAAGAATGTGGCAAACACTTTTCAACTGCCATTCCCAATTTTCCTTTTTAACAAAACCCAGTTTCATTCAAATATTGATATCCATGTGGTCTGACAGGTTGTGCTTCTTCATAAAAAACTGGATGGGGTCAGGCAATTGTGGTAATCTTGTCTTCTTTGCCAAGTGTTGAGTTAGGAGGAGCATATGATCTCGTTCTGAGTCTAGAGTTGAAATAGGTGGTGGATTTCTGGAAAGGATTTCCAGATTTCCTTCCTTCTCAATAAGAGAACTTAATAAAAGGAACCCACTCCATATCTACCTTCTCCCTAGTCCTCTTGATTTTAGATGTGGTTTTGTAGAGCTACAGAGTAAGTCCTGAACTGCTATAGCCATCTGGTGACTCAGAGGGCAGATGATACCAATCTGTTGAGGGTGGCAGAACAGGATGATGGAAAGAATCCTAGGCATTGCTAAGTTTAATATGCTACTGAGTCATCCCTGAAACTTCCTACCTCTTGAATCCTTAAAAAGTGACAAGATAAACTATCCTAGTTGTTAAGCTACTATCAGTCAGGGTTTTTGGTTACTTGTAGCCAAAAGCATACATACAAAATTCAGCTTTTGAACTTTCAAAGATGCAAGTGTGTATTTGCATGTCCAGTCGCAATTATTGTCTGGTGTACATTGTCTTGTGCATGCGTTCTCTACAAGTAGTTGTGCTTTTGTGTACTTTACTGCATGGTACTGTATAGAATACAGTAGTACTTTATTTCAAGTCCAGAATGTCTGGAAGCAAGTGTAAAAGCAGTGGTGATGTAGCTGGTCTTGATAAGAAGCACCAAGCAATAACAATGGAGACAAAAGTGAAAATAATTGAGGGGAGCAAGGCAAAAAGATGGTAGAGGCTGCTCATTCTTACAACACAAATCATTCAACCATCGGCACAATTCTAAAGAACAAGAGCATGCAACATGTAAAGTCAACAGTGCCAATGATGTCAACAATAATAATATCAAAGAAGCATGGAAAAATGATGGAGGAAATAGAGTAACTTCTCAGAGTATGGATGTAGGATCAGCATCGGTGTCAAGTCCCACTCAGTTTATTCCTGATTCAAGAGAAAGCTAAAAGCCTTTATGAAGACTTGAAGAAACACAGCAAAGAATCAGAGAGCACAAATTTTAATGCTAGCCATGACTAGTTTCATAATCCCTGAGTCAGAAGATCTCCTGGAGAAGGATCCCATGGGCAGAGGAGCCTGGTGGGCTACAGTCCATAGGGTCGCAAAGAGACACGTCTGAAGCTACTTAGCGTGAATGCATGCATGACTGGTTTATAGGTTCGAGGCTAGAGCCAACCTTCACAATGTAAAAGTAAGTGGTGAGGCAACGAGTGCAGATATGGGAGGTGCCCAGGAATTTGAAGAAACTCTAGGAAATTATTAATGAAGGCATGTACCATAGTGATGAAGACCTGATGGAATTGGCGGCCCAGAGAAAGGATGAAGAGAGACAACAGGAAGAATAATTAACTGAAGAACCTAAGAGATTCATGAGAAAATGGTAAGGGGATTTTCTTTATTTGAGAAGGCACTGTTAGTTATTGAGGCACAAGACTGGAATATAGAGTGGTACACAAAGGCTGTGGCAGTTGTTCAAATGCAATTTCGTGCTACCACATCATCTATGATGAGAGAAAAAAGGAGCTACTACCCAGACATCACTGGATCATTTTTATAAGAGGGCAGACAGAACTGAATCCAGCAAGGAACCGGAGCCTGTGCCATCAACATTAGGCATGAGAGAAACTGCAACCTGCCCTCCATTTCTTATTGCTGATGATTCTTCAGCTCTACCATCTCCCACTCCCTCTTTTTCCTCCAGTCAGTAACTCTTCTTGCCTGTTCACTTGATGCCAGCCCTTGTATGCCAGCTGTTGTACTCTACTACTGTACTTTTCAAGGTACTGTACTGTAAGATTTTAAATATTAATTTTTGTGTTTATTTTTTATGTATTATTTGTGTGAAAAGTATTATAAACCTAGTACAGTACAGTACTACATAACTGATTGTATCAGTTGGGTACCTAGGATAGCTTTGTTGGACTTACAAACAAATTGGACTTAGGAACGCGTTCTGGGAAAGGAACGCATTCATATGTAGAGGACTTTCTGTACTGATACAGGAAAAATAGTTCATCCAAATTTTAAGAAAAGCACGTGAGGGACTTCCCCAGTGGTCCTGGTTAAGACTTCACACTTTCAGTGCAGGGGGATCATGGGTTTGGTCCCTGTCTGGGAACTAAGATCCCACATGCCTCACAGTGCATCCAAAAAAGAAAGAAAGAAAAGCGCTTATACTTATAACATTGTAAAGCCTTACACTTAATGATTTTATTATTGTTACTTGGAAAGGTTTTATTTTAGGATTTATACATATCCCTTCATTGTTTTTGAGTAAGATTATCTAGATAAGAGATCAGCAAACTGTGACCTGTGGACCAAACCTAGCCCATAGTTTTTTCTATGGCCCATGAACTAACAATGGTCTTTTTGCCTTGTTTTCCTTTTGTTTTGACCCCACTGCCCAGCAGGATCTTAGTTCCCCCACCAGGAATTGAACCTAAACCCATACTGTGGAAGCACAAAGTCTTAACCACTGGTCCACCGGGGAAATCCTCTAACAATTGTTTTTATTTTTTAAATAGAGAAAAATCAGAGGAATAATATTCCATAATATATACAAATTATGTAAAATACTAATTTCTTAAATAAAGTTTCATTGAAACCCAATCAAGAGTTTATAGCTGCTTTTACACCATAGCAATGGCATTGAGTAGTTTGGACAGAGACCAGATAAACAGCAAAGTTGAAAATATTTACTACCTGGTCCTTATAGGGAAAGTTTGTTGACTTTTGATGTAGATGGAAATAAGAAACTTACATAAAAATTTCATTTGATTTTGAAAAATGATCAAACTATTATCAAAAACTATAATTTAAGCTCTGCCTTTGTACAACCCATAACAATGTCAACAGAAAGTGACATACATGTAAGACTGTAATGCCAGTCTACAATTACAAATTTACATCTTTCTCCAATGTCACCATTGCTTTATTACAAGGCTGACACCTCTATAAGCATTTGCAGTAGCCCACATAGCTCTGAATCATTAGAATACAAAATAAACATATTCAAGACATCCTAAAATTTTCCATGAAAACAAAATAAAGTATAAATTTGAAATCAGTGATATTATTTATGCAGTACTTCCAATAGAGGCTTTTTCTAAAGTAGACACAAATAGATACGTGATAAACATTATAATGAGAATAGTAGCAATCAGATAAAATTTTAAAAAATGAAATAAACATTTTCATGTGAATGATTTTCAATTTGTCATGTGAAAATAGACTCCTAGTTTTTGAGTCTCCAAAGCACAAAGCAAAACCTTTATTCATGGAATGTATCACCCTGCCACCATATATTATTCTTATGTATGTGTGCGTGCTAAGTCTCTTGAGTTGTGTCCAACTCTTTGCAACCCTGTGAACTGTAGCCCACCAGGCTCCTCTGTCTAGGGATTCTCCAGGCAAGAATACTGGAGTGGGTGGCCATGCTCTCCTCTAGGTGATCTTCCCCACCCAGGGATCAAGCCTGCATCTCTTATGTCTCCTGCATTGGTAGGTGGCGGGTTCTTTACCACAAGCACCACCTAGGATACCTTCGTCTGATTTTCCTTTCTAGATTGTAAGTTCATTCATGGCAGTTCATCTAATTCATATCCTCTGTAGCATCTTGTACAGTGACTTCCGCATAGTAAAATACTCAGTGAAATTTACTGAAGAAAAATGCATGAAAGGAAGAAAATTCATGACCATTAACAGTAGTCCTCCAAAAGAAATGGTCTGTAAGTAGTCAGAAATTTAGATGAGAATTTTATTGTCATCTGTATAAAGATTTTAATGGTGTAATTATTTGAAATAGTAAAAGTCTAGAAGTAACTTAAATATACAGTAATAGGAGATACTTCTGTTTTAAAAAAATAAGTAGTCAGAAATTTAGATGAGAATTTTATTGTCATCTGTATAAAGATTTTAATGGTGTAACTATTTGAAATAGTAAAAGTCTAGAAGTAACTTAAATATACAGTAATAGGAGATACTTCTGTTTTAAAAAAATATTAAAAACCATTTATATTTATATTTTATAAAATATTTTAAAAGAATATAAATATAAAAAGATTAATAGGAGATGTTTCTTTTTTTTAAAAAAAAGCATGGTTTATCCATCCCATAGAATATTATACAGGTCTTAAAAATAATGTAGTTGTGGACTTCCCTGGCAGTTCAGTGGTTAAGACTATGTGCTTCTACTGTAGGGGCACAGGTTTAATCCCTGGTCAGAGAATTATCCCATGTCCATCACAGCATGGCCAAAATAAATAAAAATTTAAAAAATAATAATGTGATTGAAAACTTTTGATAAACTAGGGGGAAGATCACCATAAAAATGTTACGTGAAAATTTCAGGATTCAGAATTATGTATTCGGTGTGATTTCACAGAAAGGCACCAAAATGTTAACAGCAGTTTTCACTGAGAAAAGATTGTGGGTGAACTTTATCGGTGTCTCTCTACTTTTCCACATTTTCCAAATTTGCTCTAATAAGCATGCTTTTATTACTGGGAAAATAGAAACAAACATTTGGGAAATAAATGAATAGGGTTGGCAGAAACTCATCAATGACCATTCTGAAGGAAAATTACCTGATTTAAGTGAAATGAGTGTTTTTATCCTGAACACAGCAGGTTTTCCCAAACTTCCTGGCTGTGAAAGAGAGATGAAACTCCCATCCAGACAAAGAGAAGCTCTACTAGGGACAAATATGAATGAGCAAGCCTGGGCTGTGGATAAATGACCTTCAACTTAGAAAGCTGACACTGCCTCCACAGCCTCAGCCTCACTGGTATGATCATCACTTACCCAGACAATTATCACCCTGTGTCTTTGCTAATTAGAGAATATTTAAGAACACAATCAGTTCTTGAATAATTTGTTCTGTATCTTGGAATGTTCAGATGGAAGGTTTTTCCATCTGAAAATAGATGCAGTCATGGCCTTTCTGTGCTTGTTTTCAAACTTTATCAGATATATTCTGGTATATATTATAAGGATATTATGATTCTGTCATATGTCCTAAATAATAGGACTGCTCTAGAAGCATCAATATTGTTCAGTGTAAGGTTGCAAATGATAGGAGAATACGATTATTTCAGCACATATTCTGGTTTTTCATGTTTGGTAGTTGTTATAATTTTGCTCAATCCTAATCTTAAATCTTTGAGATTCTATCTACTGATGCCTGTAGTATGCAGTCAATAAATGTTTATCTACTAACTGCCATCAGTTTTTAGTAGTAACTAAATTGTTTATAAGAGAAAACTGCAGTTTTAATGTTCCTAAAAAGTTATTATTGAGAGAATATAGGAGAAGAATCTATATCACTGGAGCTCATTTAGTTATAATTTCAAAAATAGAAGAAACATTAAATTACGCCATTTTTCTGACCTGATCTCACCTTCAAAGTTCTAATGAAGTACATTGAACCAGAAAATATTGTTTTAAGTTGTCAATAAACACCTTTAAATGTAAGGTGTATATGTAGATATACATTTAAAATATATAGAAATTATGCAGGAATGTGCACAATATATGCAAATATGGAATTTGGAGCATTCAACATCCAATAAGAATGTTTCTAAGGAATATTTCAGAAAAATCTTGCTTTTCCCATCAATCATTAGATGTGGAAATCAAATGATATTACAAATAATGGTAGACTGCGATCATCCAGTCCAAACAACAACTATTTTCCAGATAAAGCACACTTTTAAAAAAATTATTTATTTTGGCTGTGCTGGATCTTTGCTGCTGAACGCAAACTTTCTCCAGTTGTGGCAAGTGGAAGTTACTCTCTTCTTGCATGGCATGGGCTCTAGGGCTTGTGGGCTTCAGTAGCTGCTGCACTCTGGCTCAGCAGTTGTAGCTCACAGGCTCTAGAGTGAGGGCTCAGTAGTTGTGGCACACCGGCCGAGTTGCCCTGCAGCATGTGGGACCTTCTTGGACCAGGGAATGAAGTGGTATCTGCTGCGTTGGCAGGCAGATTCTTAATCACTGGACCACCAGGGAATTTGAGGCATACTTTAAAAAGACAACCTTTGACTGGTTTGATGTATGTAATTAAAATCACATTATCATAATTATACCTGTATACAGGTCTGCTTTCCCTTTGCATCTGCTGGCAAGAAGTGACATTAAAGAATGCTTCACATGAGGTAATGAACACTTTTAATAAGTAATTATTTTTATCAGTTGGATTTATTTTCATCTTTGATATTTAAGTATGCATACTTATCTAGGCATGTAATTTGATGAGGTCCTTTCCATATTACATAAATATATTTAGTAATGTGGCCTTTATTTTCTAATAAAGTAACGCAGAATTAGGACAGCTATTCATGATAGAAGGCTGAGTTTTAAATACGTATTACTTTCTGTGACTTCTACTAAAATAGCCATGCTTGAATTCTGGATCCATCCAAATCTAAGTAAAATGGTAACACTCAGCAACAAGCAAATGCAAATCTTAGTAAGACAATATTATCTCTCTTACCTTTGTACTAGGAAGAAAGTTTGAGAGAATATATTTTACAAGATGCCCTTGATTTTACAGAAAATTTGGATGAAAGTGTCATGCAAGAAGGAGAGAGTTGGGATTAAGGACTAGAAGAAAGAATAGCTTAATCTCTGACTATATACTGAAAAACAACTTTATGAGTTATTTTAAAACCTATGTAATTTAATAATTTTTAAAACTGAAGCAATCAGGGTGTAAACAGGATGATTTTTATCTTATTTACTCTTCTTTTTAATAAAGTCCAACCTGACCACACCATTTAATATTCTAATCTATTTGACTTTTTCCTCACTCCAACCCAGCACAATCTCTTTTCCCTGTTCTACTTTTTTATTTTTCCATAACAGTCTCACTAACACACTTTGGTATTTCCATATTTATTAATATTATGTTTGATGCGATTTGTTTATCTCCCTCATCAACGCCACATAAATGATACAAACTTCAAAAAGGCATGAACCTACTTTGTTTTGTTCTCTGCTTTATCTGAAGCGCCTGGAGCAGTATCTGATATGATAGGCTCTCAATAGATATTTGCTGAATTAACGTATGTATAAGTGAATGAATGGATTTCATCCATGTGGGACTCCAGTAGCCTAGGCACTGTTCTGTTGGAAATAATATTATTATTTCCAATAAAACCAAAGGCTAGATACTGTTTGGAAGATGTCATGTGTGTTGTCTAACTTAATCTTTGCAATAACCTTACCAGGTAGACAGTTTTATACTCTTTAAAAATGAGACAATTGAGCCTTGTAGATGTGAAGTAATTTTCCAAAGTCTCAGAGTTGGTAAGTGCATGCCAGAGTGAAAATTTGCACAAAAACTCATGCATTTAAAATTATTTCTACTGACAGGGCCTGCTTTAGAACAATTGTTTCTCTAGAATTCATGTTCATTTTAATTTCTGACTTCATTGTGACAAGTTTGAGCTATTTTCTTTATTTTTTCATTTTTGGGTAGATGCTATATTTCCATGGTTGAAATAGGAACACAAAATAAAAACGTATTCACCTACTGAGGAATCTGGCTCCCCACTGGTTTCCCTCCACCAACCCTTTGCTCTTCCACAGATAACCATTTCTATAGGTTTCCACTGTTACTTAATTGGAAACAGGAAAAAATTATTATATATTGTTATTTTCTCCCTTTCTTACATATAGGGTAGCTTACTATAACAAGAGCCCATATTTCCAGTGTCATTAGATTTCATGAGGGAAATAATTTTTCCCCATTGATTTATTTAGAAGAAAAGTTGATATAAATCACTTATTAATCTTGGGCTAAGGAGGTGAATCTTCCTGTGACATTTGACTGATATTATTAATAATTTATAACTTCAAAGGAAGTCAAATTATGAAGGTATCAGTAGGATTCTTAGTTTTATTTTAATATACACTAATTAAAATGTCTACTGCTGACATTTTGAAGATTTCTTTTAATTATTTTTATAATCTCTGTACAACTTGGTACACATGTGAGAGTTCAGAAGCTTTGAGTTGAGAAGTATGACTGTGTTGGGATATAGGAGGATTGCAAGATTCAATGTTGTAACTCTTTGAAGTAATAGCATTAAAATTTTTCCCCAGAACAAAAAACATGTTAGTTTTTTTTCCAAGCCCACAAATTGGAAAATCCATTCTGTTAAAAATAAAGCCCAGGTCATTTTCTGGGTAGCTGCATTGTGTTGAGTTTCTAAATCATTACTTCAGCATATTTTGAGAATAGGTTGGTTTCTTGGGCATGTAGACTTCTACAGTCGCACAGGGCCCTGTACCTAGAACTCCCTGTTAGTGTAGTATCTGCTGTTACTGTCTTAAAAATCTTAATAATTTTTGAACAGAGAGATCTGCATGTTAATTTTACACTGGGACTCACAAATTATGTAGGCAGTTATAACATTTCTTTACTACTTAACAGGATGTCACTATACTTCATTTTGATTTGTTTATATTGCTTTTTACATTTAAATTATATTATAAATTATGTTTATTTTGACACTGACAATGTTTTTTTCCAGTGAAATTTATCTTCATTGAGAGTTATGGTGTGGATGAATTACCCTGAGTTTCTTCTTAAGGTATTTAAGTGATAGTTGATTCATAAAATGTTTAAGGGACTCAGATTGTTTCATTATTCATATTGTTTCTTTCAAATACAACATTATAGATATAGTTTTTAGATTGACAGGAGAAAATGATAGGAATAGCCATTCACTTAATTTAAAGACCATTTCCTCCCATTAGTTGGCATCTAGTGCCTGTTCATTTTATAGTAGGTGACAGTTTCTATAAACTCAATTCCACATGTGTTATCAGAAAAGTAGATGGCAAGGAGTCAAGGACTTCACTGAGTTCTTACAGTGTGCCAGTCAATGTGTAACCCAAAACTAAGAAAACCCCTTCTAGGAGATGTCATCAGTTCTGGCCCCTTTCTTATCCTCAGTGGGGTTGCAGAACCATCCACACTGTCCTCAATATAGTGCTGTCCAAGTTGCCTACAAAATGTAGGATAAGAAGAGACCTCAATACTCCTGGAGAGTGATCCAGTTGTTTTTGCTTTTGAATGTAGCAGACTATCAGCTTTATTGTATATGAGAAAATCAAGGATCAAATATACTTATAATCTCAAGGAAAAACAATAGCTTTCAGAAGACACAAAAAAGAGATTTTTAGGGAACTTTATACTATTCTTTCTAGCGTTGTATTTATTCAACAGGTAAGCATGTTACTTTAGCTGGGACTGTTGCAGTGTCCATGGTGGGTTAATCTGATTCATTAAAACAACGCTTGCATTAGAGGCTTCAACTCATTAGAACCTCACATAAGTCAATATTCTGGTTCTCCTCTGCCTCTAGAAATAAAACCAAGTCAAAGCAGATGACTCCCAAAGCAGCTGATTTGCCACAACACATATCTGGAGAAAGAGTTAGTCACTCAGTTGTGTCCAACTCTTTGCGACCCCATGGTCTGTGTAGTCTGCCAGGCTCCTCTGTCCTTGATTCTCCAGGCAAGAATGCTGGAGTGGGTAGCCATTTCCTTCTGCAGGGGATCGTCCCAACCCAGGGACTGAACCCAGGTCTCCTGCATTGCAGGCAGATTCTTTACTTCTTGAGTCACAAGGGAAGCCCCAGATATCTGGAGAAGGAGTTAGTAAATTAACCTTCCTTAAAGTTTTGGGATCTTCTATTTCTTCATATGAAAGAGAACAAAGCATTGTCTCCCAAAATATACAAACTTCGTTCTTCTTTCATTAAAATAATATTTCCTTTCTTAGGAATAGGCATTTCCTTCATGTTGGTATATTTCTAATCTAATTCAGCTAAGCGTATCCTTCTGCCAAGTAACTTTAGAAAAGATTACAAGTAGGAGTGATGATATTAAGAAAAAGAGAAAATGGACAAAGTTGACACACATTTCTTAATAAGAATGTGTAGAAATGTCAAAGCAAAGAATTCAGTTTTTAGTTTGAGTAAATGCTCACTTTGAGTAAATACATAAATCATAGAAATTCACATTTTTTTTCTTTTTTTGTAAGTACAAATCAATATAAAATAGAGAAAAACTGCTCAGACTGATAAAAATATAGCATAGATGAAATGAATGAAAGATAACCAGTTTATTTACTAGAAAGAGTTATACATTACACCATATTCAGTTGGCAACATAAACCAAGATAAAAGAATTGATGTATTGGCCTCAGTTATTTTCTTAGCACTGTAGTGCCTTTTCCAACCATTGAGTGCATGATCAAATACAAATACAAGCACATATTGTATGGATTCTCCCATGAGACATTCACTTAGGATTGTCAACAACAAAAAGTATAAAAGGACAAGCAAAAATGAATTCATAAAATAATATTTTGGACTTAAACACATTTGTCTTCAAGAACAAGTTTCCTTTGAAATTCGAATTTTAAAAAATAATTAGCAACTGAAGAGTTTCTTAGGTCAGATTTTTAGTCATGTTTTCATATGGTATCATTATTCGGTGGAAACACTTTACATCATTTAACACTGAAAGGCATAATAACAAAATTGCAATTAAATGCAGGATCATTACAACAATAATCATACAGTGTACAAATCAGGGTCGGCCACACATTACACAAGTGTTAATAATGGAAAGAAATACAATGCCAGAATTATGCATGGTTCATCACATATGCACATTCATGCAAATAAAAACAGTGTAGATTACCAAGATGTCATAAAATATTTTCAAAGAATTGTTGAATCAACTCTAACAGTCAAACCATTGAGCTAAAAACTGACAATAATATTAAAATCATTTACTTCCTCTAAGATTTGGTGCACAATCATATCTCTGAAGTCAAACAACAAAACAATTCATTCTGTGTCTCAATTATCATCAAATAATGATTTGTCAACAAAATGATGACATTTCTCTTTATACTTCTCTGATCTTTGTTTTAAAACGACTTTTTAAAAAGAAAAACAGTTACACTAGAAAGCATCAGATTTACTTCTCAAGTGTTTTCATTAGAGAACCGTAACAATAATTCTGACAGAAAAAAAAGTTTAAAATGTGTTCTCAACCAAAGTTCTGTAGCAATTAAACTTCGATCACAGAAATAATCTGGCTTTGCAGTTTATCCAGGCTTCAGTTTAAATAGGGCAAATTTTAAATAACTCCAGAGGAAAGGGATAAAAATACACTGAGAAATAGAGCCATGCATTTCAATATGGAAGGAGACCAGATACAGGTAACGATCTCCTTACATTCCTAATGAGAGGTCACAAGAGAAATAAGACTTTCTATAGTGTTTGTATTATGAATATGGGAAAACTTACATGATGTGAAATATCTCATGCAACATTTTACACAGCAGACTTTTATGCACTCACACCCTTACACTAAAGGCAGTTAATTGCTGCTCTTGTTTGTAAGCAGAATATTATTTCTGGAAAATTCTGGATTGGGGAATATATAATACTGAATATTTTTTTAAGTTATTCTTTGAGTAAGAAGGACAAAAGAGATGTTTAGATGACATCTTTCAGATGTAAACACAAAAGAATCAGGATACATATACCACATATTGTGGTAGTTAACTTGGCATTTAAATAAAGATGAATTAAATTACAGATACAACTCACAGGGGGGCATTATTACGGACAATGGAAAAGATCACTCCGGAGTTAGATTGGTCTTGTATGTCCACAGAAATTGATTTTAAAGCAAAAACTTGTTAATCAGTATCAGCATTGATCATGCTTTATATCACATCTCCAATTTAGTAGCTTTTTGAAGAATTATACTCTTTTTACTGAAAGCATGTTGTAAATTTTTTGCAATCTTAAATATAAGGACTATTTAAAATCACCCTGGTTTATAAATAAACAAAAAACATGGAGGGAAAATTTTTAAAATTGATCCTAAGAGTTCCTTTTGAGTCTAGTTCTTCTTTATATTTATGATATTAATGCAGTGGCCTCCATGGGTTGAACCAGCACAGTTCCTTGTTGGAAATCCATTAGCTTCCCATGGTGTGTCTTTCTGAGATACAGATTATGTTTTTTGGCTGGTTGATTATAATTTGCCATTCTTAACCCAGTAGAAAATATATTGCATTTATTCCTTTTCATATTTTGTAATTTCCAATTGAGAATTATAAGGACTTTATTTAAAACAGAATATCAGAAAATGTCTACATTTGTAGTTGATTTATTTGAGTGATGTTTCATGCTTGTTTGAAACAGAAAGACTATCAATACAGGAAAATTTTCCAAAGCATGGAAAAAGCAAATATTTTAAATTGAAGATTCTTTTAAGAAAAGATAAAATTTGAGAGGCATTTGTTCCCCTGAGGGGTTGCATACCTATTTCTGAAATATTCCTGAGGACATTTGTTTTTTTAGACTCTGACAGTTGAGGCTTTTTTATAGTAAAATCACTACATTCTTTAAAGATATTATGAAATATAGCTGGAAGGAAAAATAATACCAACAACCCTGTTTTGTTTTTCACCAAATGTTTTGGAAAAATTAAGATTGCTATCCTATTTTCAAGGGACAAAATATTTCATGTCTAACTAGTATAACTTTAATGTATTTTTTAAGTTTTAAATAAAAGAAGCAAAAAATTGTGGAATCCCAGAATTATCACACATTATCATAAGATATCTTGCCGTATAACTTAATCCTTACTAGACAATAATATTTAATTCTCAACCAATAATATTTCTTAAAAAACAAATCTTCCTTATGATTATCAATTTCACTGATCAATATTCCACTGTTAAAAATCTCTTTCCCAGAGTGAATACAAATGCTTCACAGTGACGATTGTTTTTCTTATTCTAGACTTAGTAATGGTAGCCATAGTGGGTACCTATCCTTTATTAACTTTTCTTTTCTTGAAGATCACTACTGTACCTCTTCTTCTTTAAGCTAACACATAATCTTAATAAACAGGTCTTTTCTTAATTATTTAATAACTTCCTATTTTTTCCAAGTCCTCCAAATTCTTCTTATTGAAACAGAACTGGATATGAAAAAAGGATCTGATGAATCATGAGTTGATTGGAAAGATTAATTCTAGGGTCCTGTATACCCCTGTGCACCCAGACCAAAGGTAATTTATTGCTCCTTTTTGTTTTATTTTTTTACCTAAGAAAAATTCTCAATAAGAAATCATTTCTGAATACTATTCTTTTCAGTATGGTAATTGTGCTTACTTTTTAAAGTCTTGCTAGTTACTTTTAATCTTTGCCCACTGTGTTTGTAATAATTAGCCAGTATTTTCATTATAGTTCTATAGTTGATTTTTCTTCCCCAAGTCCGTCTTCAACTAGCCTTACTGAGGTTCATTCTTTTTTTTATTTTCACTAGTTCTTCAGTTTTCCAATTTCCTTTTAAATCCTGATGTTTACAAGTACTGATTTTTATCAATGCTACACATATTTGGCCATTTTAAATGCCTATAAACAAATATAGATATGGCTCAGTTTAAAGTATACTAAGTGATGCCACAATTTAAATACATGGAATTCTCTCTTACTGCTTAGGGACTATTACCTATTTTTGTGCTGAAAATGGGAAATTTATTTCCAAATTTCTATATCTTTTTGGTAAAATTTGCTAAAATTAACATTTTTATAGAATTGCTATTTCAAAACAAGCATTTCCCACTCTATTAATATAATGAACTGAAACAAAACAAGAATATAATAGACTTAATGATAAACTTTTATTGGAAGAAATAAATGTTGTGTCTATGGCCCAGTTTTCAGCTGGTCACAAATACAGAGTGGGGAAGCACGAATGCCCTGTAGTTACACACAGACGATACTTACTGCTGAATTCCCTGTACCACCAATGAAACTGAGGAGGCAAAATAGGAAAATGTTCTGAGGTACTTTTTATAGAGGCATATCTTCCCTCAGGCACAGTTTTTATTAAAAGTCAACTTAGCAGCTATGCCACTTTTCAGGTCCAAACACATGATACTTGAAAAAGAAAAAGCAGGGTACGGGTAGGGGAGCTTCCTTTAATTGAACTCTAATAAAATCCATGCTGTCTCACTAAGACTAGAACCAGGCGGATACAACACCAACAAAATAAAGAAAATGTTTAGGAACAGCAAGTCAGTGCAGGTGGAAAGAGCAGAAGGTTAGATTGCCATGATCAGGGCTTTATGGAGAGTTGTTTCTTTTCCATGTTTTAACCTGAATCTCTATTTGGATAAAGATTTTCAGCTACTGCAAGTTGCATAATAAATGACACTGTTGAAAATAGCACACATGTAAGGAACTCAAAAAAATCTCTTGGTTGCTTTGGTAACAGTGACCACTACTTAAAAGGTGTATGACTGATAGAGCTCCTGCTCTGTGCTTTCAGACTTGCCGGCTGGCTGCCACCTTTGATGGGTCACCCTACTGGTGCTCCGCTACTTCCACTCAGTCAGCTGAGTGACTCCTACTGGGTCCTCATTATTAGAGCCCTGCATTGTTAACTACCTTTTGTTAACAGTGAGGATTGCTTTTGTTTTAAAGAGAAGTTACAGATATCATTACAGGAAAAGGTCAAACCGTTATGGATTTAAACAAGTTAAGGCTACCTGACTAGACAAGGAATCAGGGCTAGGAGCAGGTGTGTGGGCAGCACTTGATTTAAGGAGCCCAAGAGTATTAGACCTTTCAGCTCAATTAGCTGTTTTCCTTGTTTGTCAGATTATGTGCAAAATAAATTTTGCTGTGAAAATCCACTGCGTTAAATTAAGTCATAAAAGTTACCCAGCAGAATCTGTAAATTAACTAGGAACATGAATTATCTCAATATAATATAATGATTGTAGGCACCTGAGTGTTTGTCAAAAGTAGACAATGAGCTAAGGTTTATTACCTCTTGTTTTTTTGGCAAGGAAGATTCATTATGAGAAAAACTAACAGCAACAAAACATACAATTTTAATCAAAATTTGAACACTTTCTGGGTAAGTTAATTAACCAAAGGCTAACTTACATCTGTATATGTATATATTTCCCATTTATACTTGATATCTTATAGCAGGAAAGCCTCCTAATAGGACCCTGAATTTGGGAGAAGTAAAAAAAATTCTGGTCATTAAATACACACACCATTTTTTCCCATCATGTTATTTAGCCTTCTTTAACGTTATTACATACGCTCATACACACACACAAAGGAGCAGCACCAGTACGTCTACTTATCTGCAATTAAAAAAAATTAAAGATGCCGTCAAAAGTTGAATAAGTCAATGAACCATAACATAATCTCTTTTCCAGATTTACTTAATAACGTCCAATGAAGAATTCTAGTTAAAAAACAAAACAAAAACAACCCAGCGGTCAATGAGCTACTGATTAGAAAGTAAGTGCATAAACAACATCAGTGTAGCAGCAAAATACAGTTATTGTTAACATTCCGATGCACCTCGTTTATCATTTTGTGCAAGAAAAATGACCAGTCTGGCCAATTCCAGATTTCAAACTAAATTAAAACTCATACTTAATTGAGCATATTATGCATATCTTAAAATAAATGAAGTTCACCTCTCACAGAAATTATTTTTACAGACATATATATGTGGCAAGTAAAGTACAAAATAAATATCAATGACCAAAAAATTAGAATTAATTTCTATAGCTGAAATTGAAATATAAGGAAAGATGATTTTACAATAGACGTATTTTACATTGTCTTAGGTCTCTCTTATGCTATCGAGGTAAAGCCAGCCATCTGAGATACATATTTCCTGTTTCGTTTTATTTTGATTTGATTAATTTAACTGTAGCCATGTGATTACAGAAGTTTATCTGTGATTTAGAGAAACCATAAAGTGTTTTGCTACACCGGAGTCTGTGCTTTGTGTTATTCTTCCCAACTTCCTCTTATCTTCCAAAATGATGGCCATTAATGCAATCAGACATCTAACCAACGAGAAGAAACCAGCCACTGGATCTTGGGCAGTATCCTGTGTATGGCTACAAAATGTTCACCACAAGTGTTTGTCCGCGGGAGATGAAGACTAGGGGTAAGGAGGCTTGGAGAGACAGTGGAGAGGGGCGCACTGCGAGCTGGAATGTGGCTGCTCATCAGGCAGAGCTACGTCAGGACTGCAAATGAGAAACAAGCATGTCAGCAAGAGACAAATTAGCAAGGGGCTATGCACAGTGGTACGGGTTCGACAGACATTATTTTCACAGGAATTTTGCACAGAAAATGGCCTAAATCTAAAGCATGCCAAGACAACTGTAGATTTAATAAAAAAAAAAAGCCCCCCAGAAGAAAAATGAAACGTGTTAGGGAAACAACATATGAACTTCCCGGCAGTCACTGTTTTTAATTTCTGCACACAGTCATTCTCCTAGGTCTCTGGGTTAGTTGCAAGATCAGCTCTTTTCAAAATTTAATGATTATATAGCAATTACCTGGGAGTGATTCTGATACAATAGGTCTGAGGTGGGACCTGAGAATCTGCATTTCTAACAAGGTCCTGGGGACATGGACCTACTGAACCAAGGCTTCTGAGGATTCCGCAGTTCTCTGGTAGATCCAGATTCAGTAGAACTAATTTGCCCGTGGAAGCCTAATTTGCTCTAAGGGTTCCCTCTACCTGTTTTAGCTTGGTTGTGTAAAGATGACATAAGAGTAACTATATGATGCATGTGGTTGTTCCCACATGACCACTTCTGAGAGCCTCTAGTTTAAATGAACACAGAAATGCTCAGGCTCATCAGTGGCTTGATGAATAATATTGCAGAATAACGATGCAAAATCATTGAATTTTCTAAGGTAATATTACAAATACATTTGGGTTCAGACCTTTTAAAATGTGACTAATGAGGGAAAATCACATTATGGGGAATTTTTTCAATTGAAAAAGACTGGCATTTTTCTAAAACTCTGCTTTTTTCCTTTATACTTTGGAACTCAGTACCACAGAATAATTTCTGCCAGGAGTGTTATTTGCGAAAGCTATTCAAGGTTTATTATTGTTATTTATTAATTTAATCATAATTTTTAAAAGCTAATGTAATCATTCAAGTCATTAAAAATGAGCATTAAACAGTTTTTATCTTTGCTTTTTCATGTATGTCTCTTGAGTTTTAATACAAAATCATAATTATGTACAATACTACTCTACCTGGGGTCTCTTTTCCCAAAATCTTTGAACTGTTATAAATGTAGTTTTATAATTTTATAAATGTTTTTATAAACATTTTTTATAACATTTTACAAATGTTATAATAGAGATATGCTCTTCTGCACTAGTTGGGACAACCAGTGATAAAAATGATTTTTCTTATCTATTTTTAAAATGTGGTAAGTAAACATGGGAGAGCTGGAGGCTCAACACAAGGACTAAGAGACTACTGCGTGGCAGGATTTTTCCTCCATCCTCAGATGACCTGGAAATAGAGAGGCAGACTTTCCCATGGACCTGAGTTTCTTTCTGTTAAGTTTGCATGATTTAAAACAAGTTTCTTTTTAGCGGAGGAAACATATTATTCAGCATAAGTTATGGCAAGTAGCATAAGGTGGTCACATCATACAAGAGGTATAAGTGTTTGAAGACCCATGGAGTTCAATAATCTTCTGTATAAAGGAAGGCAAGCGTTTCTGTTTGACCCGGTGAAGTGTATAGTGACAGCTTACACACAGGTTACAGCTCACTTGGCCCAACACATTATGTCGTTCATGATAATTAAAATTCTTTTTCATTATTTTATGATTTCTTAAAGTGACAGGTTACAAATATTTCATATTATACTATTACTATTTTTAATTTGCACAAAATATAATTGCACTGTGTATTTTATGTGACAGAGGCATATTTTTGGCTTACAGATGAAGGAATCACTTCTTGAATATAAATACTGTATTTGATAAATTCTAATCAAATAATTTAATCATAATAATCATAATCACTTAATCATTTAGTTAAACTGGTCCTCAAAAAAAAAAAAACAAGGTGAAATAAAATTAAACTTAGAAAGATTCCTCATTAGCCTTTCCATTTCTTATCTAACTGAAACACTTAAAACAGTACCTTTCTCCACTCTTTGCCCAAGCAAGTTAGAGAGATTATGAGAGATTGCAGATTTCTGTCTTGAGGAATAGTTAGGTACTAAGAGTGGTTAGTAGTAATTAAAGGCATTGAGAACACACTGTGGGCCAGGCCTGTGCCTCCCTGAATCCTCCCAATATCCATTCTCTTTCTCACTTTACAAGTAAAGAAATGGAATCTTAGCCAGCAAAAGCAACTTCCAAGATTACACAGCTAGTAGGTATTAGAAGTGGGATCCAAACCCAGATAATGTGACTCCAGAATTCATTCATTGACTCACTGAACTTCTGTCGTGTGCCTGGCACTACCTCAGCCTTGGGTGGGGTGAAGGTGCTTTTCGGAGAACAACTAAGTTAAGAGCCCATGTTCTTCTGCATTACAAACAGAGAATCCCACTGAGATGGATTTGAACATTTATAATTATATTCAGTTACTTAGTAATTGAAATTGCTATACAGTTGGCTGCTGTTATTAAATAGCATTTGTATGTTAGTGAAGAACTTTCCTGAAGTAAAAACCTTGTTGCTGGAAGTGGTGGGAACAGCAAGCTGAGACATCAGTTGGAAGACACTGGCTTGGGGCCTATTTAATCACATACTTTCTCCCGCTAACTCGATGTTCCACTTAAATAGCTGGCTGCCCAAACTGCCTCAGAGACCAAGTCACACTGGGGCTTTGGCTGCTGCTGCTTGCGGAAAGCAACTTCAGCTCTCAGCTCTAACCCATGACCAACATGCAGCCTGCTACTGATGTCTACTCCTCAGACACACATGGAAGTACGTCTGGGCCTGCCCTTACTCAAAAGAAGCCCTGCCCTGGGAGAAGAGCAACAGTCATATTGAAATAAGGAGAGAACAACAAGCAGGCTATAAAAGCCACAGCCAGATCATAAAAACTAGATACCATCAGAGGCCAAATAACTGGAAATGAAGGAATTCAAAAAAATGTTTTGGTCCTGATGGAGTGCTCTGATGCTTATGCCGAAGTTTGCCCATGAAATTTACCATGAAAGTAAATTCATGATGTATTTGCAATGCTTTCATTGGAATAGAAATTATTTAGCTAACTCTCCAGGTTACCATCCAAGGAGTCTGTAGACCTGCCTTTAAAATTGTTTGGTGAATCTTACATAAAGGCACTATCACTGAAAATATTCTTTTTTTGAATGCCAGTTACAAGGTTCTCTCCATCTTTCGATTTCAGTTTCACTGAAGGTACTGAGGGGACAGAAAACGGAAACACTTCCGTAAAGTTGTCTTGGAACAGACATTAGATATGCTTTATACTTTCCTAATTGTTTGCCTGAGTAATATATTCTAAAGCAAAAGACAAACAATTCCAGGTTTTATGTTTTGAAAGGTAATGAAACCCTGGACTAATCCAAGGATTTACTCACAAAAGGGAGCTGAAGGCAGCCTGTAGTCTACCTGCTAGTGGCCAGTAAAATAAATTCTAGTGCTCTTGTATTTTCAGTGGGCACATGTGAACTTCAGGAATCCAATGTGTGTTTGCATAGTCCATGTTTGAAATAAAATGTGGCAAGTATAATTATATATAAGAAGTCATCATGTGGGAAAGGAGAGCTTGGGGTCTGTGGAACTGACATGCGGCTGGGTGGGAAGAGTAAGGACGTCTGAATTTACCTGACAGTTGGGCAGTCTTGCCTCCCGGCTAGTTGTGAGCACTGTGGCGGTACGGAGGCAGCAGGCTGCTGACAATCTATAAGAAACTGATAAATTAGACATGTATACAAAGAGATGACAGAGCAACGTGTTAGTAACAGTAACTTAGGCAGTTGCCTGAGAGATTTAGTGAGGAATGTGTAGTCACACAGAAACATCTGAATTAAGCTTTTTTTCCCTGAATGATGCCAATAGAGAAGACAAGGCTTTTTCCTTAATTAAACACAGTATTTAAAAATTAGTGAAACAAAATTAGTAGTGAAATTTCTCAAGTACATTAAGACATACATAGCCATTCATGTTTAATGCTTGGTTACATCTAAAAATAAGAGATGTATTAACATAATGAAAGATCCTCAAGTTCTAAACTTGAGCATGGTGGTAGTTACTTGCTCAGCACTTAGATTTGCTATTCCAAAATGTTTTATATTCAGATAGCTGACTTTATATTTGGACACACAGGTATATTGTTAATCCCACAGGTATATTGAGAAAAGCATGCAATACACACTTTCCCATGATTAATAGAAGGATATCTGAGAAGAAAATCCGCTTCACAGTTTTCTGAAAATAGATTTTATTTATCAAAAGTAAGACTTGTTAGAAGTCTTAGAATGTTTACTTTATTATATTAAATTGTTAGTAACTTGGATTGATGGAGAAAGCTAACCTGAATGAGAAGTCTTTTATTTTTGTCTTCTGAAAATCACGTAACTCACATTAGGTTAACAAATCACTAGCTGTTAAAAGTTCATTCTTGAGCTGATCAGTTATGTTACTCATCTACTCCAAGAAAGACTGTGTTCTGAAATAATCAAAGAGCAGTCTGTTTGCTGATGTACTACAATCACCTGCTAAGCTAGTTAGAAATGCATACATTATATTTCTGCGAAAAGATTTTGCAGAAGAAGTTCAAATTAGAACCAAAAAATTCAGTTATTTTTAATTGCAGAATTTCTTCTTACTAACTGCTTAGACTATGTATCTTTCCCTATATGTTATATATGTAATAGTTAAGCCAAATTCATTACAAATTCTGGATTTAAAGTCTTGAATTAATGAGCTTTTACTGAAATTTACATTCAAAGGCTTGAATCTAAGCACTACTTGTTCTAAAGTCAATATATTCTCTATTACAACAAAACTTGCTTATATAACTCCAAAATATAAAAATTCATGATGCTTTTATAGAAGACATTGCAAATACACTAAAGTTGTCTGTGATGGAAAATAGAATATAAGATATGCTTGATTTAAATTCATTCAAGAGAACATCCTGAAGAGAGAGGACCTTTTCATAAGGTGGTCTTGGTTCCAGAGTAACTTATTAATTATTGTTTTTTAATAGGGACAATATCTGATTAGTTGAGTAGCTGTTGTTCAGATTATCATACTCAGTAAAAGTCTTTCAAATGTAACAAATATTTCCATTTTCTTAGCTTTGGGAAATTCTTTCCATTTTTTTCTTTAAGTCTTTGTTTCTCCATTTTGCAGCTTGATTAGCTCAATGATTCCCTTTTGTAGAAACTCAGGAGTCTTAAAGGATGATTTCCTTTATGTGCTTTTCATTTTTTTCACTAGCTGTGTTAAAGGATAATTTTAGACAAAGTTGTACAAATTTAGACAACTATTTTGATCGCGCCAGCAGACCTAAGTTAAACAGATGTATGCTGCCCTCTTATGTTACATTCGGAGAAGGCAAAGGCACCCCACTCCAGTACTCTTGCCTGGAAAATCCCATGGACAGAGGAGCCTGGTAGGCTGCAGTCCATGGGGTCGCTAAGAGTCGGACACGACTGAGTGACTTCACTTTCACTTTTCCCTTTCTTGCACTGGAGAAGGAAATGGCAACCCACTCCAGTATTCTTGCCTGGAGAATCCCTGGGACGGTGGAGCCTGGTGGGCTGCCGTCTATGCGGTCGCACAGAGTCGGACACGACTGAAGCGACTTAGCAGTAGCAGTAGCAGTATGTTATATTTGAGTAAATGCAATAAATACAAATAAATACGAACACTTGGGAGTCTAGCTTGCTTTTCCTATTTCCAGCTCTTCATCTGCGGAATGGCAAGCCTCAGAATTAGAGCTTTTAAATGGTTTAAATTCTTTTCTATCTCTTATTTCCATAAGATTTTTCTTTTTTGGGGGGTTAATACAGTCACAGATTTTTGTTCATTTGAAATATACTTTGTGATGAAATTCAGAAAACAGGCAAGCAGGACCACAGTGCGCTCTCTTAATGAATTGTTTGATATGTGGTGGATATTTCTTACATTTGCAGTGAATATCAGTTTTCCCCTCTTTAGAAATTATAATGCCTCCAGCTAATTATTATTATTATTTTGCATTTATTATTTACAAGTACTTAGCTAAGTGTTATACTTAAAGAATTAAAAACAAATTCCATAGATAAGGTGGTAAAAGATTTTAAAAAGAAATCTGAAAAATAATTAATTGCTCTGACTCAACTGTCTTCTGAATTCCTCTTCTGTGGTCAACAGTTCTCCAATCATGGACTCGGCTAACCCAGTTGAACAGCAATGTGTATTTAGCATGTAGTTTGAAGATGAAAGAGGAGGTTGGGAGGGTGAGAAAATCCCTTCCAGCTACGAGACGCTGTGGGCTTTACATGATCTCATGTGTTCTTTGTAGGCTCTACTCTGGTAGACTTATTCACGAAGGAACTAGGCCTCATCTCATTGCTTTTGAGGGCATAGAAGATTAGAATTATGTGACTTAAGGAGGAGGAATCTCAGAACATTGGAAGTCACTGCTGTCATCTGGGGCCACCAGAATTTGTTTCAACCATTCAGCAATTTAGTTACTAAACTCCCATTGTGTGTCTGAAACTGTTAGGTGGTAGAGATAAAAGGGAAACAGAAAATATGGTCCCTGGTCAATTGAGAAAGACAAGCATATTCAACAAACAAAATCAAGTGTCATGACGATGATGATGATGATGAGATGTGGTGGTGGTGGTAACACCTAGTAGCACTCATTCATTGCTTACCATGTACCAGGCACTGTGTAGGCACTTTAATATGTGTGCTCTCCTTTAACCGTGTTTTATTAACCCCAATTTGTGGGGTTAATAAAAAGGAGGAGAAATAGGGTAAATAACTTGCCAAAGTTCACTAAGAGGTGGAGCTGGAATTTGAATCCAGGATTGTATGATCCAAGGGCTGAGTTATATTTTGAGACACTTCACTGCATTGTTTCCCATGATAGGGAAAAGTTGGGATCTCAGAGCAGAAACAATTCACTAATCTAAGTGGTCAGGAAATGCTTCTTGGAGGTTGTGATATCTAGGTTGTACACCTAGAAAAGAAACTAGTTAAAGAATTTAGCAACTATAAGCTGTTTATGGCCTCTACTAATAGTAATACAATATTTTACAAAATTAAAGTGTTTACTTGAAATGCTCAGAATTTGATAACTCTGAACATTTATATTATAAGGCTATAGGCCAGAGAAATGTCACAAAACTGAAGAGATTGTTAGTGCCTCAAGGGCAGAGATGAATAAGGGATATTATTGTTTAACACATCTGTATGTCCTGATATACATATGAACTTATTTGACATTCCTCCATAAACAAAGCCTCCAGTAGAAAGAAAGGTAGAAAAGAGGAGAAGGAAGGAAGGAAATTATTTCATGAATCAACATGATGTTACTTCTCCTAGGAACTGTAGATAAGTTTTAAATCTTAGCAACACTCTGCAGTTGTTATTTTCACTATTCCTATCATGAGGAAAGTAAATATTTTTGATCTATGGGACTATATTGAAATCTCTTATCTACTGAGACTATTTTTTCTTTACATTTTTCATGATCTCTCCCACCAAAAACAAATACAGAACTTGGCATCACAGTAGGTTCTCCACAAACATTCATTGATTTAGTTAATACATGACCACCTGCTAGGAAGCGGCTATAGACTTTTCTGATATTAAGGCTTGTTTTCTACTCACTACTCTGGTTGTCTCTCTGATTGATGCCAGCTACCTCTAGAAATACCTCTAGATACCTCTGGCATCACCGATTCAATGGACATGAACTTGGGCAAACTCTGGGAGAGGGTGAGGGAAAGGGAAGCCTGGTGTGCTGCAGTCCATGGGGTCGTGAAGAGTCGGACACGACTTGGCAACTGAACAACACCAACCTCTAGAAACTGTCAGAACCATATTGCCAAAGAAACATAAGAACTTCATTAGACAGTTGACAATAATTTGAAGGCAACTAGTTACCTCAAAAACACAAAGAAAGATAAAAGGTACAAGAATGAGGATAATAATCAGTTTCTATAAAGAGGTGGCTGAAAGGGATGAATTTCATTGGCAGGAAGGAAAGTCTTGTCATATGGTTTTCCTTCAGGTATCTACCATTTTTAAACTTCTCCATGCAGTTTAGAACACCAACCAATTTTCTAAAAGTCAATACCTTTGGGAGTCCATGAGCCCACTGGTGACTGTTTGGGAGAGCCTCTTGAGGAAGGAGGGTAGGAACACCTCTGTTTTTGGCCCCACGTGTGTCTCAGATGGCAGTGGGAGGAGTTGGTAAGGACAGTGTGCAGCTTCAGAGGTGGCTTCCTACAGCCAGGCGGTACCTGGATATTCTGATGGGGGCAGAGCAGCAGCTCCTTGTGGCTAACAGTTTCCTACAGAATGGCCTGCACTCCAGTGCCTGGTTTTCCTGACTTGGGAATTAATGCATCCTTACTATTTCATGAGGTATTTTCTATACCACATCTCCTTCCCTCATGACCGTACACTGTGCCAGATGCTTCATACTCTCCCCTGGAAATGATTTCTACCTCTTGAGTTTTCCTCAGGCTAAATAATCCAAGTTCTTCCTCATAGGACATAATCTCAACCTCCTGTACCCTCCCTTCTTTGCTCTCTGACCACGCTCCAGTTTGTGTACAATCTTCTAAAACTGAGGTGCTCAGAGAGGAAACCATGCATAATAAGATGTGACAGCTTGACTGGGGTGGCAGCATCCTGCCTCACCTGAGACATCCTGATTCTATTAAAAAATAAAAGAAAAACATGGAGAAGGAAATGGCAACCCACTCCAGTATTCTTGCCTGGGAAATCCCATGGACAGAGGAGCCTGGCAGGCTACAGTCCATGGGGTCCAAGAGTTGGACACGAAAAAAAATAAAATAAAATAAATAAATAAAAAATAAAAAAAAAAATAAAAGAAAAACAGAAGACTGCATGGCATTTTTTGGGCAGCAGCATCAGACTGCCAACTTCACATGAGCTTACTTTGTTTGAAGATGGTGCTGTCAAGTCATATCTCCTCCATCCTGTACTTACAGTGTCAGGAATTCCAATGCAATATTTTATATACTTTTAACTTTATGTTAATCTCTAATAAGTTTCACCTCTTCCTACCTGGTGCATCTCTTAGGTCCTATTCTGTCATCTACCATATTAACTTCCTCTTCCTTTTATTTTTTCTCTCAAGTTAGAAAATGTGACAGTCATGACCTTGATTCTTCTCAACTCTAAGCAGGTGAAGCGTTGAAATAAATAAATACTCTTAATTCAAGGAAACTCACAGGAAAAGATATACACAAGCACAAATTCTAAATGAAAATCCATACTCCAATTTCAGCCGACTTTCTTTTTAGCAAAATTCAAAGTAGAGTGAAGTTAAAGTGATCATATCAGTCTTGGAGAAAACAAAATTGATGATAGAATGTGAAATTTGAGTTGGTAGAAAATACAAATTTTTATGCATGTGTACCAAGGTAGAGACATAAAACTTGCATATCGTAGGTTTTTGTCTCCCAACTCAGGAACTCTGAATATTTGTGGATAATAGCACAAAGGTGTTCTTCACAATTAATTACTGGTGTACTTATGCACACACTCAGCTCTTAAATGAGGGTTTTACACAGTAATCCATGGGACTGGATAATGGGTACATCACAGTTTCCTTCCATTGCCCAACGATGCTTCTGCAGCAATTTTTTTTATGGTCTCTTTGCCTTCCTCTTTATTCTTTCTCTTCTGTGCTCTTCAACTTTCCTCCATATCAGCATAAGATGTAGGTCCATCAGAGAGATCTTAATGTTTAGACTCCCTGCTCCACAAACCAGTAGGTGAGGGACATTGAAGAAGTGAATTCAGTCCTAGCCTCAGCTTTTCTGTTAAGTGAGGACATTAAATATCAATCTTGCAGATCAGGTGAGAGGATGCTTGTGAAAGCAGGAAGCCCAGGGCCCATGGACAATAACTGGTCATCGAATAACACATGAGGGGCCAAAGAGAGAAGTCAAGATGACCTTGAGATTTGCAGCTTCAAGAAACAAAGTCACTGCCATTAAAACAGAAATTAAAAGGCCAAAATAGACCATATGATAAAATCATTTCAGCAAATCTTTGCTCCTTTTATTACATTCATCTAAAATGCTCTTTTCTTCTCTTGGACTGTTCAGAACTAACAAGTTTCAGTTTTTACTCCTGACCACCCCAGAAGGAAGTGTCTGCTTCCTCTAAACTCTGTTAGTACTTATCCCATCACCTTCAGCTTTTGAGCACTGTTTTCCTTGCAGTGTATCTAAATTCTTCAGTCATGCTATGCAGTTGACAGAGAAGACTCTGCCTTATAATTCTTTGTTTTTCCACAGTCCTTTACTTTGAGAATTTGCATGTGATGCAGAATACCTGCTAATATACTGACTTTGCCTTCCCTAAAGGATCACTAGATTTGTTTATTAGTTACATCATCAATGTCATTGTGTGATGGGTCAACTTGAGAAAGAAAGAGTACAATTTAGACATTCCTGTCATCATAACAACATCCTCCTAACAAAAGGAATAGGAAAGAGAAAATACTCTCCGATAAAGATTTTAATGCTAGTTTAGTGATATCAGGTGATTAATCATTCTTTAATAAATTTTAAGACTGACGTATAAATCTTGAAAATAATTATAACTGCTATTATTTAAAATGGGTCAAATAACATCAATACTAAATTATTCCTCACTAAATCTAGAAAATGAGTAATAGTGTGTTAGTGAATAAACAAAAAAGTAAATGGAAAGAAGCATCAAAATACATTCTTCTTGTGGTAATAACTTGAACACGTAAGTAGTCCTATGGATGCCTATACACATAAACTGAAAAAACAGACATATACAGTAGAGTATTTAAGAAAAATAAGAAAAATTTAAGATAGAAACATTATATAAAGAAAAATAATGAGAGCATGAGATAGAAACATTTATATGAATATAAGCAGTAGATAGGAAAAGTTGAAATATTTAAAAAAATCTAACGATGAACTTAATGGTACATCAGCACTAGTAAAAATGGATAGCTGTGAACAGCTTTTAACATTTTATAATCAAACACATAGAGTTGGCTATCTCATCCCTTTTTGCCAAACATATCACATGAATTTCTCTGAAAGTACCCACAAATAAAACAATTACATAATTTCCGGCTACTCAGGAGTGGAGTCTACAATTTATGTCACCAGTCACTTCAGCCTTAACTTTACATCAGTGTTTAACACAGCAAATCCCCTTATTTGTTTATACCCTTATTATAGTCAGAGACAATCATTATTCATTAAAAATTTCCAGGGAAAAAAGCAGAATTGTTGAAACACGTAAAAATATTTCAGTATAGACAATAAAAAAAATATGATCTTTAAAAACATATGACTCTTTAAAACATCTGGCTCTGCCTTCATATAAATGACAACTGTGCATAGGTTATCATGCTTAGGGGACAAGCATTAAAATTGTCTTCAACAATACAGAGTCGGAGCATGACTTGCTAAAGAGAGGGAACATTTATAGACTTTTCAGTGATTATAGATTAGACAAAAACTTTTACACAGCTTTCCACTTGCTGTCCTGAGGAATATCACATGACTAGCTGATAAAACAAAGCAATATTAATAAATCTATATTTATTTCAAACCTTGAAAAAGAGAAATATAAAAATGCCCTGAAGTATTGTCAACTTTCTGCTTCTGAACAACTTACAATTAAACCATGAGCATGTGTGTAATTAACAGCCTATGTAGGAAGACATGGAAGATAAAGGGGAAGAGGGTAATTAAATACAGTGGCACCAAGAGGTAAAAGTACATTTTGCTGCCAGATTCTTTTAGAAAATAACTTTTTGTTCAGAAATGACCTTCTCAAGAACAGTGTCAGCTGGCACAAAGTTAACTCAGGATAGTGTGATGGTCTGTTTTCATTAAACAATCTCAATAATAGCATGTATCAGATGAAGACCATCTATTCCTTTGAAATGTCAGAATTAATTGATCATCAAAAAGAAATAAGAGAGAAATAAGTTAAACTACAAACAAGAACCCACTAAAAAGATCAAGTGAAAATATATCCCAAACAAGAAAAATATATGAGACACCACTCAGTGAAATGTGTTTGATTTTCTTATTTTATAGTCATTCTTATTATATAGTCATTTCAAAAAAATAGGGGCTCTGTATCAACCTAGAGGGGTGGGATGGGGAGGAAGATGGGAGGGAGTTTCAAAAGGGAGGGGATATATGTATACCTATGGCTGATTCATGTTGAGGTTTGACAGAAAACAGCAAAATTCTGTAAAGCAATTATCCTTCAATAAAAAATAAATTTAAAAAATAATGCACACACTAAAAAAAAAAAAATCAACACTAGAAAACATTCTGAGAGGTTCAGGGCATCCTCTTCTGTAAAGCAATGGATTGGAAAATTATAGACTTTCACCAATATCAGTTGTTTCTTGGCTTTTTTTTTTTAAGTAAAGAAGAACTACTTATAACATGTAATCCTCCATATTTGAGGAGGGGGATAACTCAGAAACCCCAAAACTAAACCAAAGTTCCTCACAAGAAAATTAAACCATATGTATAACTTGGTTAAAGGAAAAGCAGTATGTTTAAATATTAAATATTTTTAAAATCCAAGTTTACAGAAGGTGCTTATTCAGCTTTCAAAGAAAAGATTAAAGATCTACAATAACAAGCTTCCTAATGTAAAAGTACTTGATTTGCAGAAAATTGAACCAAAGCTCTTTCAGAAATAAATCTATTAAAGAAAATAAGGTTCACTCAGGTTTATAGCCAACTTACCTCTTTTTGCTTTTGATGTCAAGTAGTGCATAAAAAGAGAAAAAAATTTATGTTTAACTGATTCTCCGATCATAATGGCTTATTCCATAAACACCTACTCAGAGTAAATGACTATACTATACTTTTTGTTTTACAGAATCCTAGCAAAAGTGGTGGAGCTGGGACTACCTGGAAAGTCAGAATAGGTATTTAAGATGAATTAAACAACATTCACATTGGGTATCTCTTCCTACTCTAAATTTCTAATTTCAGTTCTTATGACCCAAACTGATCGTAGGCTGATTTTCCATTGTTAATAAGACAAAATCTTAAGTGCAATGAAGGACTGGGAGGTGAAACTCAGTTTAGAGCAAAAATGGACTAGATGAACAGCATCAGAGCAGCAAAAAAGTCCTTAACATGAGGAAAGTATATCTCTTTAAACTAAAAAATGTACCAATTATATATCCTCCAAAAGCAGGTTTAATTAAAACAACTGTCCTGCTCTAAACCATTATCCTGCAAAGTAAATGTATATAATTTCATATAAAATTTTAAATCATATAAATGCAAATATTTGAAGTCATCAAAGTTTCTTTTAAATAATTATTTTAAGAGTAACAATCTAACCTAGCCCATCTTTCAAGAACATTTACTGACAATGGAGGTTACATGAGAGGCTCAGCTCAGGAAGCAGTCCCCTTAAAGGACACTTGATTTGTGAATTGGACACACTGAAGTGACATAAAAATAATGTGTACACCAAAAAAAAAAAAAGAAAGAGGACATGTACAGAGTCCACTCTAGTAATGAGCACAGCCAAAACAAATTTGGCTCTTACATGTACAGTTTACAAAAACTTTAAATTTGTGATATGGAGAGTATACCAATGACTTCCTTTTTGGCTGAGAGGTGACTATGAAATTAATGGTTATATGACATCTTTAAAACTTTACATTTACTTTTTTAGTAAACAATAGAAAGCAATAAAGTCAACCATTTTGAGTTGTGGGGTTTTTTTTGTCCTCTTATACCTTTTATGCATAATACACTGGGAAACAGCCAAGAAACCCAAACAAGCATCAGCAGATGGCTAAAGAGAAGGATGTGTGGAAGAAGGAACATACAGCTATGCAAGAGCAAAACAAGAGGGTGGCAGAGTGTTTCATTGTTGTACAACGAATACAGTGCACTGTGAATCTTTTTGGTTGATTAGCTATATGAGTTCAATGCCTAAGTCACTTTAAGTAGTCTAAATTTAGTAACTGTAAGGAACTATATTACATAATTTAAAACAAAGGAATAGGAAGTAGCAAGTGTAGGCTTTTTGTGAGCATCAGAACTACTTATCGTTTGCACCATGCTCTCAGCCAGAATTAAGCTGCTCCTGCAGACCCTGCCCCACTTTCTCAGAGCTCAGGGAGCCACTGGGACCAGGTTTAGCATGTACAAAGGCCACTCCCCAAACTGTTGATGTGCCTCAGAAGAGTCTGATTGGCTGCCATGTTGATGGGTACCAGAGAAGCATGTCTCAGTTAGGTCAGTGGCCCCCGCAGCCAGTGTAACAATATAGATGTACTTTTGAAACTGAATCTCATATGTTTGGGGAAAGAAAGCAAAATGTTAGTACACTTCAAGAATTCAGCATTAATTCTGAATTAATTCTGAATTTCATGCCTTTTAGAGTCAGATTATAACACTTGGACACTTTAAATTGTACCAAAAAAAGTTTGCATTATTTATTAGATAATGGGAATATTACTTTTTCTTGATGAAAACTATACTATATGGTGCTGAGATATTTTAATATATTAAAAACATGGATTGTACACAATAAGTCCCAATCCCAGTCATGGAGAGAAGAATATGTATTCATTGAGCCAGAGAGACTCAGAGTTGAGAGAGCTCCTTCACTATTCCTTCACTGTAGCTGTTCACATATCCTCATAAATGTAAAGGAGAGCCTGTAGTTGTTAATCTAAAGATTAGCTTTCCTGGATATCCACTGTGTCTTTTTAAATTATGTTTTCCTTAGTATTCCTTGTAGGTAAAGGCGTCCCTTTGAAAACTTCAGTTTGAATATAACATCCCAGGGAATGCTCATAATCAGATCACTTTTATAATAGAGTAGTTACATGTAGTTACAGTGAGGACATGTAATCATGTAGTTACAGTGAGGACAAACAGTAGAATTCAATAGTCTGATGCCAGCAAGTTGGATTAAACAGTGTGAAGAGCATAGCGTAGCTGATGGCCATTTTCCTGGGAATACAATGAGGGAGAGGCCCTACTGGCCATCACAATGGAGTATTATACACTTTCTTTGCATGTGGAGGGCTTTGGGATCTGAAGGCAGGGCCGTGCCAATAGCAGACGGTTGTACACCTGACTCCCTGGTGCAAAGGATACCAAAGAAACCAAGGGTTAAGTGCTGTAGGTAAGTAATTGATTGTAGTCTGGTGGAATAAAAGCTGTTCTCTGACTTACAGATGGGGAGCATGCATAGTAGAAGGTGGTGAGATAATGTGCAGTTTTAATATTCAGTATCTGGACAAATCTTTCCTTTGGTGGCAGAAGTTGGTCCCTTCAGTGAGTCTGCTTGCAGACCTAGGTGCTTATCTCTTTGGAGTTTTCTACCTGCCTGTCGATACTCTGTAATGAGCCAGAAGTATCATTTGGGCAGGGTCAAGGACGGGTAATCGCCTACAATGTCCTGGGCCTTCCGTGTGTCTCAGCCCACCTGTGCCTCCCCATTATTCCTCCAGACTCAGACCCCTTCTGGAGGCTTCTCTCTTCACACCACATGGGTGAATTCTGGTGGACACAAGCATGATGTGATCACTTTTGCCCTAAATATGTAATAATTAGAAATGTCAAATAAGTGTATTTTTTTTCACTTAATGGATATATTAGAGAAAGATTGTAGTTATTTTCTCTTGAGGATTTTAATTAAAATTTTTAAATTTCCATGGGTTTATTAAAATATTAATAAAACTTAGAAGACTTTAAAGCATAGTTATACTAAAAGACTTATATGACAGTTATATTAAAAGAGTCAACATGGATTGAAAGTATGATCTAATTTTTAATAGGTACATCCCTATTACAGTGTTGGTTTTCATGTTGATCCTCAGTAATTAAGTAATTCCATCATTTTATCATAGCTTATTTTGCTTACGATGCTTAGGTTTGGATATGAAATCTTTTAAGAAAACGCAAGTTCTGGATAGTGTACCTGACAGAGGAGGTAGTAGAAGACAAAAACCAAAAATAAAACAAAGATGCTAATAGAACTGTGGTCATCAAATGTTTCATTCATCACTGTATTATTTATTGAGTGGCTCCAATTTGTACCATGGAATGGTTTACTTAGTATTGTCTTTATCTTCTCTTTTATCCTGGAAATAGGAAAACACATGGAATACACCTTGGAAAAGTCTGATATGTTTTCAGTCTAAATATGAAGTAATTAAATGCTGCCATTTAAAATTGGCAGGAGATATTTTCCAGGCACTCCTTGCTTTGAATAAATAACATAGACTTTTCACAAGCTTGATTACATACACACACAAAAATTAAGCTGTTTTTACTATTTCAAGAATATTTAAAAGTAGGATTTCCTAGGATATCTAAACAATAGGAATTAAATTCTTAATGACCTAGTAAACAAAGGAGATGTACAGAGAAGGGTACACAAACATTTAATATGTATCTATTTGAAAGAATATTGCTACCAGAGACAAATAAAGCAGAATCAATTAGTAACAACAAACATTTGGCCCAATATTTCATTCTAAAAGAAAACTGAAACATGTCACCTTAAATCTTATTTTAAATTAGATGTTAGTGATTAGAATTCAGTGTAGAAATTACATCTAGTTGGAGCCATTGGTAAGTAATAAGGTCTATAACTTCATTGTCTAATACAGTAGCTACTAGCCAAATCTGGCTATTGGGCACTTGAAATATGGCTAGTTCAGATTGAGATGTGCTGTCAGTGCAAAATACACACTGAATTTCCAAGACTGAGTAAGAAGAACAGATGCAAAATCTCATTAATAATTGCTTCTACTGATTCCATGTTACAATCATAGTATTATGGACATATTGTGTTAAATAAAATATATTATTAAAATTAAGCTTATCTGTTTCTTTTTACTTTTTCTCACATGGCTACCACATTATTAAAGTTGAATAGCTTTGGTCTAGAAGGTGAAACATTCTTGTAGCTGTCATTTTATTGTTTGGCAAGATATATTTCAATTCTACACATAAAGACATTTCAAGCTTTCTTAAAGGGTTCAAGTATATCTTCCTTCTCCAGACGTCTAGTTAAAAAAAAGATGAATAGTAATATGAAAGGAGAAAAAAGCCAAGATAGATTAAGTGAAAAACAATAGCATGCATAATGATGTCTGTGGTTGTGCCAATGTTATTGTAATGCATATATAAAATACATATATGTGATTATATATGCATATATTTACATATATTTGCTTGTATATGTACAGACTGTTTCTGAAAGGATACCCAAGTTTGGCTGGGCACAGTTGTGGCAGAGAGAACTACTTTTATTTGTATACCCTTTTGTAATTATACCTTTTCAATTTTGAATAACCATTATCTATTGAAAAAATATACTGGAAAAATATAAAACATATAAAATGGAATAAGAGAAAGTAATAAGTAAGGAAAGCCTATGTATTTATATACAGCCTTTTGGTGTGTATTACATGGGTTCATACATTTTTGCTCTGTAAAGTGAATATTTTCAGGGGAATTCCTTGACAGTCCAGTGGTTAGGACACTGTGCTTCAACTGCAGGGGGCATGGGTTCAATCCCTGGTCAGGGAACTAAGATCCCACATGCTGTGGGGCATAGCCAAGAAAAGTGAGTATTTTCTTATAATTGCCTTGATTTTTAGGCATAATATATTAAAACAACCAAATTAAGAACCTTTAAATGATACATATGCTGCCTAAATTAAACAGTAAGAGAAATGAATAACTCATTTGAAAATTTTCCAAATGCAACTGTTATATAGATCTTTATTACATCACCTACTTTAAACCACATCTGAAGTGTACTATATTTCTGTACATGAAGAATTACATGTAGAGATGATAAACCACAATAAAGCTGTATATTTTGAGATATTGTAGAAAATTTGGATTAATTACCAATTATCCAACAAATTGAGGGCCTACTATGTGCCAGGTACAGTGGAAGATTCTCGGGATTAAAAGAGACAAGGTTTCTGCCCAAAAGCTTACAGACTTATAGAGGAATTCGTTTTTAATACAAACTTTGTGTTATCTGTAGTGAGGCATAGAGGGATAAGCAGCTAATTTGACTCAGTGAGGCAAGGGATCAGAAAACTTATAAATTTTGTGCATTTATACACACAATTTCAAAACTGGTATAAAAATACATCTAGTTTAAACTCTTTGCAAGAAAAAGTAAAGAAGGGAAAAAAAAATCCTAAAATTCCAAAATATTTTTATATGAAACTAGTTATCTGGATGACAATCAAAACATTCAGCTAAATTGGAGGATATTTGAGATTTAACTAAACAAAGCAAATACAGAGCTATTTGAGAAAGATGAAATAAATTCTTATATTTTTAGGTTTTCCATTAGGTATCTGTCATTATGGGCTTCCCTGGTGGCTCAGTGGTAAAGAATCTGCCTGCCAATGCAGGAGACATGGGTTTTATCCCTGGGTCAGGTAGATTTCCTGGAGAAGGAAATGGCAACCTACTCCAGTATTCTTGCCTGGGAGAGTCCCATGGACAGAGGAGTCTGGCAGGCTACAGTCCATGGGGCTGCAAAAGAGTTCAACACAATTTAGCAACTAAACAACAATATCTGTCATCACAAATATGGACAGAATCTAAAGACGAGATATATTTCTCCAATGACATTCTTTGTATATTCCAACCCAAGATCATTCTATACGGAAAGATTTCTTGCAAAATGGAATTGCTACTTGAAGAAATACTGAAAGAATTGAAATTTGATGGTGTGCACATTTCCACTGTGCAATGAATCAAAGCTAACCCAGAAGAAGAAAGAAAATACTCTTGTAGCATACATGATTCCTTGGTGAAGGAGGCAAGTGGAAAAGCTGGCTTAAAACTCAACATTAAAAAACTATGATCATGGCATCTGGTCCCATCACTTCATGGCAAATAGAAGGGGGAAAAGTGAGAGCAGTGACAGATTTTCTCTTCTTGGGCTCCAAAACCACTGCGGATGGTGACTGCAGCCATGAAATTAGAAGATGCTTGCTTCTTAGAAGGAAGGCTGTGAAATACCTAGACAGTGTATTAAAAAGCAAAGACATCACTTTGCCGACAAATGTCCATATAGTCAAAGCTATGGTCTTTTCATTAGTCAAGTATGGATGTGACAGTTGGACCATAAAGAAGGCTGAGCACCAAAGAATTGATGCTTTTGAATTGTGGTGCTGGAAAAGACTCTTGAGAGTCCCTTGGACAGCAAGGAGATCAAACTAGTCAACTGTAAGGGAAATCAATCCTGAACACTCATTGGAAGGATTAATGCTGAAGCTCCACTACTTTGGCCACCTGATACAAACAGCTGACTCATTGGAAAAGACACTAAAGCTGGGAAAGATTGAAGGCAAAAGGAGAAGGCGGCAGAGGATGAGATGGTAGGATAGTATCACCAATTCAATGGACATGAACTTGGGTGAATTCTGGGAGATGGTGAGGGACAGGGAGGCCTGGCATGCTGCAGTCCATGGGGTCGCAAAGAGTTGGACACAACTTAGGGACTGAACGACAACAAGAAGCATACAAGATTCACTAAAACTTGGAAATCTGAACAAATTTTTGATTGCATAATACATTGGAGCAAGATACAAAAATGTATTTTTAAACATATGGTTGATAATTTTGTGAATTAGCATTTTTGAATTAATTTTTGTTTCAGCAGATTCCAAACTAAGGGCAACATGCTCTAGCATGAGAAAACGCCCAAGCTTTCCTGTGGAGGAAAAACTCTGCAGAAGCTGTGTTAAAAGCAAATACTACCCTAAAAGGTTACAGGTTTCAACAGAATGCTGTTCACTCCTGCTATTTCAATAAATGAATCCTGTGGACAAAGAAAGTATATGGGGAAGTGGAACACACAAAAATGGAGAAGCCTCTATAGAGAATAAACACACTTTAGGCAAAAAACCAGTGAGGCTGTTAGTTCAGGAAGTCAATTCAATTAGCATTAGCCAAGCTCCTTCCACAGACAAACCACGAGAGGATGAAGGAGCAGTTAGAGCAGGTTGCATGCACACAGGACACTCTGGCTTTAGCAGACAGTTGAAGCTCTCTGATTTCAGACACTTGCAAACATTCATATTCCTCACAGTTTCCATGCTGAGTCTCTGCCACCTCTCATCTCACATTTTATTAGACTCTGTAGTTGCTTCTTTATCTCAGGTATTGCTGTAAGCAGTTAGGGCAGGAAGGTTGAAGAGAAAGAGAACCAAGACAGCTTTCTTGACAGAAGAGAAACCATTTTTGCCCTAAGCCATTTTGTGATCTAAGCCAGGCCTTGAACAAGTCTCAGTAATTAACATCTTAAGGAAACTAAAGAATGCAGAAACATTGCCTGTTATCAAGCAAGAGAAGTAAGGACACTCCCAGATCTGTGTCAATGGTAAAGATCAGCCTGGGGCACTCAACCACCAGATCAACTGGAACCTAAGGAATGATGATGTTGACCTTTTTCTGACCCTCCTGACTTCAACCAGCTAAAGCTTGGGCTCAATCTAACCCCATCATGAATACACTTATACTTAAAACTTTCTCAATTTTACTGTTCAGGGAGACACTTCTTTGGGCAAGATCCCTAGTATTCTTACTTGCTGCAAGTAATAAATCTTTCCTTCCCCCAATCTTTGATTTGGTTGTAAAACAGGAGGGAAGGGGGCAGGGTTCAGTTCAGTTCAGTAGCTCAGTCGTGTCCGACTCTTTGCGATCCCATGAACCGCAGCACGCCAGGCCTCCCTGTCAATCACCAACTCCCGGAGTCTACCCAAACCCATGTTCATCAAGTCGGTGATGCCATCCAACCATCTCATCCTCTGTCGTCCCCTTCTCCTCCTGCCCCCAATCCTTCCCAGCATTAGGGTCTTTTCAAATGAGTCAGCTCTTCGCATCAGCTGGCCAAAGTATTGGAGTTTCAGCTTCAACATCAGTCCTTCCAATGAACAACCAGGACTGATCTACAACCTTTAAAAGAAACATAGCCATAGGACATGACAAAAACTGGTTAGAACCAACAAGGTCCAAAGTGGCAGAAGATTTGACTTCCAGTGGACCTTGAGCCACATTTTATGCTCCTTGTAACACATTAGCCCTCGATGGATAAGGATAAGAGACTTATGGAAGATTCCTGATGGGAGAGACCGACTGTGGGAGAAACTGACACTTGTTCTGATGGGCAGGGTCATGCTCAGTAAATCTTTAATCCAATTTTCTGGTGATGGGCAGGGCTGTGTTTCCTCTCTGTTGTTTGTCCTCAGGCCAAACTATGGAAGGAATAATGAAGGTAATGGCAACCTCCTTCAAAGGGATTTGTACAAGAACTGTATTCAGTGCCCCTGACCCTACAGCAGGCCACTATTGACCCACGCCTCTGCTGGAGACTCCTGGACACTCACAGCCTTGTCTAACTCAATGAAACTATGAGCCACGCCATGGAGGGCCACCCAAAATGGACGGGTTATGGTGGGGAGTTAAGACAAAACGTGGTCCACTGGAGAAGGAAACAGCAAACCACTTCAGTATTTGTGCCGTGAGAACCCCATTAACAGTATGAAAAGGCAGAAAGATATGACACTGAGAGATGAGCTCCCCAGGTCAGTAAGTGCCCAGTATGCTACTGGAGAAGAGTGGAGAAATAACTCCAGAAAAAATGAAAGTACGGAGCCAAAGCAAAAAAAAACACCCAGGTGTGGATGTGACTGGTGATGGAAGTAAAGTCAAATGCTGTAAAGAACAATACTGTATAAGAACCTAGAATGTTAGGGCCATGAATCAAGGTAAGTTGGAAGTGGTCAAACAGGAGATGGCAAGAGTGAACATTGACATGTTAGGAATCAGTGAACTCAAATGGACCAGAATGGGCGAATTTAATTCAGATGACCATTATATCTACTACCACGGGCAAGAATCACTTAGAAGAAATGGAGTAGCCTTCATAGTCAACAAAAGAGTCTGAAATGCAGTACTTGGGTGCAAGCTCAAAAATGACAGAATGATCTCTGTTTGTTTCCAAAGCAAACCATTCAATAACACAGTAATCCAAGTCTATGCCCCAACCACTAATGCGGAAGAAGCTGAAGTTGAACAGTTCTATGAAGACCTACAAGACCTTCTACAACTAACACCCAAAAAAGATGTCCTTTTCATCAGAGGGGACTGGAATGCAAAAGTAGGAAGTCAAGAGATAACCTGGAGTAACAGGCAAGTTTGGCCTCGGAGCACAAAATGAAGTAGGGCAAAGGCTAATAGAGTTTTGCCAAGAGACCACACTGGTCATGACAAACACCCTCTTCCAACAGCACAAGGGCAGACTCTACACATGGATATCACAGATGGTCAATACCGAAATAAGATTGATTATATTTTTGCAGCCAAAGGTGGAGAAGCTCTATACAGTCAGCAAAAACAAGACTGGGAGTTGACTGTGACCCAGATCATGAACTCCTTACTGCAAAATTCAGACTTAAATTGAAGAAAGTAGGGAAAACCACTAGACCATACAGATATGACCTAAATCAAATCCCTTACGATTGATTATACAGTGGAAGTGACAAATAGATCCAAGGGATTAGATCTGATAGACAGAGTGCCTGATGAACTGTGGACGGAGGTTTGTGACATTGTACAGGAGGCAGCGATCAAGACCATTCCCAAGAAAAAGAAATGCAAAAAGGCAAAATGGTTGTCCGAGGAGGCCTTACAAATAGCTGAGAAAAGAAAAGACGTGAAAGGCAAAGGAGAAAAGGAAAGGTATACCCATTTGAAAGCAGAGTTCCAAAGAATAGCAAGGAGAGATAAGAAAGCCTTCTTCAGTGATCAATGCAAAGAAATAGAGGAAAACACTAGAATGGGAAAGACTAAAGATCTCTTCAAGAAAATCAGAGATAGCAAGATGACATTTCATGCAAAGAATGGTACAATAAAGGACAAAAATTGTATGGACCTAACAGAAGCAGAAAATATTAAGAAGAGGTGGCAAGAATACTCAGAAGAACTATACAAAAAAGATCATCACGACCCAGATAACCATGATGGTGTGATCACTCACCTAGAACCAGACATCCTGGAAGGTGAAGTCAAGGGGGCCTTAGGAAGCATCACTATGAACAAAACTAGTGGAGGTGATGGAATTCCAGTTGAATTATTTCAAATCCTAAAAGAGGATGCTGTGAAAGTGCTGCACTCAATATGCCAGCAAATTTGGAAAACTCAGCCGTGGCCATAGGACTGCAAAAGGTCCATTTTCATTCCAATCCCAAAGAAAGGCAATGCCAAAGAATGTTCAAACTACTGCACAATTGCACTCATTTCACATGTTAGCAAAGAAATGCTCAAAATTCTCCAAGCTAGGCTTCAACAGTGTGTGAACTGAGAACTTCCAGATGTACAAGCTGTATTTAGCAAAGGCAGAGGAACCAGAGATCAAATTGCAAACATCCACTGGATCATCGAAAAAGCAAGAGAGTTCCAGAAAAACCTCGACTTCTGCTTCATTGACTATGCCAAACTTTTGACTGTGTGGATAACAATAAACTGTGGAAAATTCTTCAAGAGATGGGAATACCAGACCACCTTACCTGCCTCCTGAGAAATCTGCATGCAGGTCAAGAAGCAACAGTTAGAACTGGACATGGAACAATGAACTGGTTCCAAATTGGGAGAGGAGTACATCAAGACTGCATTTTGTCACCCTGCTTATTTAACATATGCAGAGTATATCATGAGAAATGCTGGGCTGGATGAAGCACAAGCCAAAATCAAGATTGCAGGGAGGAATATCAATAACCTCAGATATGCAAATGACACCACCCTTATGGCAGAAAGTGAAGAGGAACTAAAAAACCTCTTGATGCAAGGAAAGTAGAGAGTGAAAAAGCTGGCTTAAATCTCAACATTCAAAAAATGAAGATCATTTCATCTGGTCCCATCACTTCACGGCAAATAGATGGGAAACAATGGAAATTGTGACAGACTTTATTTTGTTGGGCTCCAGAATCACTGCTGTGGTGACTGCAGTCATGAAATTAAAAGTCGCTTGCTCCAACATTGGAGTTTCTTAAGTGCTAAGAATGACAAAAGTGTCTCTTGCTGTTTTAATGAGATGACTTTAGGACCCCACCTAAGGGTGGAGGCTGGTTGCCAGGGGAACCAACCACAGAATTAGAGAGTTGGAACTTTCAGTTTCAACCCCTGAAGGTTGAATCAGTCATCAAATGGCCAATGATTTAATCAAACTCATGCTTCTGTAATGAAGCCGCCATAGAAATCTTAATGGACAGGGTTCACAGAGCTTCTGGGTTGGTGAACACGTGGAGATTAGGGGAGGAGTGTCATGCTGGAAGAGTAGGCAAACTGTGGCACCTTTCCCTGTTTCTTGCCCAACAAATCTCTTCTGTCTGGCTGTTCCTGAGTTACATTTTTTAAAAAAATAAATAAATAATAAACCAGTGATTGAGGAAGTAGCAAATTAATTAAACCTGAAGAGGGGTCGTGGGAACCTTTGGTTTACTTTCAGAAGTAAGGAAACAACCTGGACTTTGGACTGGCGTCTGGAGTCTAAAGAGGGGTCATGGGAACTCCAATCTACAGTGGTGGATCAGAGACACATGTAATAGCCCAGGCTTTTGACTGGCTTAAGAAGTGGGAATGAGGGTGTGGGGCAATCTTGTCAGATTGAGTCCTCAGTGTGTGGAATCTGATGCCATCTCCAGGTAGACGGAGTCAGAATTGAGTTGAATCCTATGGCAACCAGCTGGTATCAAAGAACTGCTTGGTGTGCTAAAGCACTCCCTTCTCCCTCCCCTCATGCCACACTTGGATCCAGGAACCTAATTCACTTGTACAAATGACGCAGTTAGGTCTTTACCACAGAAATGAATATCTCTGGCCTATGATCTGAATAGATTCCTTTCATATACTCTGGTAGATTGATTTTAATTATTGATTAAATTGTAGGTTTCTATTAATTATATAGACCTAGATAGTTAAGACATTGAGATGAAATGTTGGCTACAAAATAACCACTAATATTATGAAGAAATACTATCTGCTGTCTGATTGCAAACTTGTTGATATCAGAAGGAAACCCTTTGATTCAAGTTCTTCAAAGCTACATGAGGGGAGGATGCTGAAATTTGTATGCTGGATAAGGATAAGTCAGGAGAAAGAAAGTCAATAAGTCACAGCCAGAAACTTTAGAATTTCTGGAGCTGAGGTAGCAGAGATTGAGCCATAGCCAGAATTTTCCTCCACAAAGTTTTACTAATATTAGAAATCAATCATAACAATGTACTTATAAATTAGCACAAAACAGTCTACTAATTTTGAAAATTAATGCCCTATTTTAGATTTGATTTTGCAGAAATTGAGAAATTGTGCCTTGAAGAAGATGGGGTTTTCTGCTAACCGTCTCATAGAAGTGAAATCTATTTGTAAATATTCCTTATATATGGTAAATAATATTCTATGTTCTGTTTTAAAATTTACATTAGATTTACATCTCTTGCAATTCCTCAACCGAAGAATCCAAAACAAATTAAACTAATATCATTTACATTGATTTAATTTTTTTCAATGATCCTCAATAGAAACAATCTGTATATCGACTTACTAGAATAATTAAAATCACCTAAAAAATAAACTAAAAAATATATTGTAGAAAACATTAAAAATACATTTTAGAAAACAATGCCTATCAAAAAATTCTGGTAAGTTAACAGGAAATTGTCCTTTTAAAATGATGAATATAGATTGTTAGCAGCAAGTAAATCTATAATAATCAAAAATTTACATTAAACTCAAGAATAAAAAGTACTCATAAAACCCATTACTTGCCATGAGTTTAAGATATTCTTGCATAGAACATAGGATTGGATATAAATGGCATACTTTCCCTCCCTCAGCTTAATGAAACATTTTATATGGTAAAAGCATTGTAAATAACGTTTAATATGCCTTATCCAATATGTTGATTCTAGGAAAAATATGTATTGTCAATAATGCAAATATTTTTAGAAGCTACAGTTTGGTGTAGATGGCTAATCAGTTTCTATTCATTTAAACAGAACCTTTTAGAAAATGTTGCTGGGTTGATCTAAGAATTTATTAAGGACTAATCTGGTTGGTTCCATGATATAAGATTGAAAATTCTTCAGGCTATAATAACAGATTTACTTCCTTCATACTTTTATTATTTTAACTTCAAATAAATGGTTAAAATATAAGGTTTATCAATATGCTAAGTTGTAATTAAAATGCTTTTCTGGCCTAATGATGATCCTGAACTCCACATTATTTATATCTCATCTTGTATATAGCAATCATTTCTAAGGTCTATGGCATTTTCTCATTATTTAAAACTAAAGACTTTCAGGCCACAAAATAGTATTCTCATTCATGTATTCTGACTAACAGTAGCAGAAAGATTCAGAATGTGTGAAAATGGGGAAAATGTAAGACTTTCAGTACATTGATATGCCCTTTTGGACATCACATCAGAACATCAAAATAGAGCAAAAAACATAAAGATGTTCATACTTTTAACCCAGTGATCTCACTCTTGAGAAAAGAATGGAATAGATGAGAAGTTGAATGCATGACATTTCTAACAGCATCTTACAATAAATAATGGAAAACCATCTCAGTGGTTAACAAGAGAGGAAGTGGTGATTAATGCAATGATAATATCTGAAACAAAATTTATGATACAACCTTTAAAAATAAAAATAAGACTAGATAGTAACAGAAAAATTTATATCTGTTAGTGGTTTCTGCAATGTAATGACTATGATGTAAAATAGATATTAATGTAAACAAGGATCAAATAGTCATATACAAAATGAAAATAGCTGTTATTAATATTTATTATTACTTTAATATTATTGATATGTCACTTTAAAAATTAAAATACAATAGATTTACTTATTAATCACAGAATTTCTTTTCTAAGTTCTAGAAAATAATGCTACTAGGTCCAGTTGGAACACAACAAGATCTTTGGGTTTTATTTAACTTAGGTGTTCTGATGAATCAGGACCACCTTGGTGACTCACATATACTTCAAGGTACCTTCCAAAGGGGTCTAAACCAAGAGCAAAAGAGTCAGGAAAGGAGGAACCTCCAGGGAAGTCTAGCTTTTTGTTTTAGGTGAACATTTTGGCTGTTAATCTCCTCCAACTCCTTATCACACTCCTATGTCCTCAAACATTCTTAGAATGTTTAACTTGTACTATAAATTTTCATACCATATCTTTTAATAATCCTAATCAGTAGGCTGATTCATGAATCAGATAAGGGAAGTACGGTATTAGAGATCCAAAGGCTGAGGTTTCCAAAAAGGAATTAAGGTAAAATTGAAGTAACTAAAAAAAATTTTTTTTTGTGGCAAAGGTGACAAACTCAAAGGTTACCTTAGGGGCTAAATGACAACAGAAACAAGTGCAGCAGGCTGGGTGTATGTAATTGGCAGTGAGGGGACCTGTGGTAAACTGCAGTTTGCCCTGTTTAAAGGCAGCAGCCACTACATAGTTGCAGCAGGTTGCTGACATGCATGAATGCAGACTTAAGGCTGCCAGGATCATTCAAGGGAGGCCAGAAATACAGCTGTCCCAGTGAAATCTCTTGAATTTCTAACTGTTGACAACTAACTAGAATTAGTTTTTAATATTTTATTCCTTATGATAGCCTTATAAACAGCTGCCTTTGGGCTTATTTTGTTTCACAGAATTCAAGTGCACTACCTCTGACCTATAGTTAACATGCAGGTATTTCCGAAAAGAAAGATGTTTATCTGCCAGAAGTCATATTTTCAAATGAGGCCCTTCAGAGAAAAAACAAAAAATATTAGAAAAATGCAAAACAGTGAAGCTAAAGTAAGTTGTGAGCATGCTGCTAAGCACAAATCAATAAGGGCTTACAAACTATAAGAACATTATATTAAGACCTAAATGTTCCTGAGAAGCAAAACCTAAGAGGATTTTACTTTTATATTTTCTATAATTGAGAAGACATTCTGAGTCACTGCAAAAGGAGATCAGCCCAAAGAGCTTTTTATAAAGATGGCTCCCTTGACTGAAATTTATGTTAAAAATGATCAGAAGAAAATGACAAAAGTTGACCAAGAAAGAATTGCTAGGAGCTACCAAACTGCAAATAGGACTGTGTGTCTTGCGTTGTGCCTGTTGCTAGTTTCCCTTCACCTATCCCATTCCTTCCACCTCTCATTTTTCATCCTTGGCTGCTAAAAAGGGAAGTGCCTGGAGACTCCTAAGAAATGACTGTCTGGCTGAGTAAAGGAAACAGGAAGCAAAGTACAAAGGCGTTTTCACTTTAACAGTAGGAATTTATCATCATCAAAGTTAGACTGTGTGGATGGGTGGGTGTGAGTAGCTGGAAGGAAGGGGAGAGTTGGTCTGTTCAACTCATCATTTGCATCACATGCACCCAAGGAAAAAATGTTTACCTGGTGGAGCCACGGTTAACCTTTTTTCCTTGCTGAGCCGGTGCCCTTGGATGAATTCACTCATGGAAGGGGGGCCCTTCAGAAGAAATGACTCTGTGGAGGTGGGATCAGGGGGAACTCTTAATAAATTCTGTAGGTAGGAAGCCCCTGAAGTCCTGGGACGGCTCTGATCACAAAGGGAAGGTGAAAATTGTCTTGCAGGAGATCCAAGAAAATACATATAGGAAACAAAAAAGTTTTACTTTAATTACCTTTCAAAGCCTCACCAGTGACAACATTATTTATATTGGCATTTAATTTTTTTAACAAGTAAATCAAGATTTTCACTAAATGTTTAGTTTCCATACCAGGATACAACCCTATTTGGAAATTGTACTGGATACTGGAAAAGAGATTTATTATAGTTAGTCAGTTTGAACCACAAACAGAAAATATTTGTATTGTTTAATTCTTAATTGAAATCTCCTAAAATAAAATTTCACTATTAACTGAAAAATACAGGGTAAGTAATTCAACTTCCAGGACTCTGGAGAAAGGTCATAAAATGAAGCCATTAATAACCTTACGAGTGATTTTTTTAAACAATATTCACATACCAAAAGAAAAAGCATAAAAACCTGCTTTTAAGAAAAACACTATACATATTCCATTCTATTTGACTGAAATAGAGACATCTCCTTTCAGTCGGTCATCAGTTTTCGGCATATGAACAAAAGTTCCCCTAAGAGAACACATTCATATTTTTGCCTCATTAGAGAGAAGCTGGTAAACAGCACCATTACCATTCAAATCATCACCCACGTAAAACATAGCTTCATTCTTAATATCCACTTTTCATCTACCAATTTTTAGGTTGGAGGTAAGGGAGAGGCATATTTATGCATACAAGGAACAGCAAAAATGTTAACAGACACTTGAAAAGTATATTATGGTTAACCAAGAGATGGGGTGTGGGGGACAGAAACAAATAAACACAATGATCAAAAGGTTTTAATTTGTAAAAACCAACATTGGCAAGGACCACTTATATACCCACTCCCACTTTTTCCCTTCCTTCCCTTCCTCCATCCTCCACAATAAGAGCACATTAATTTTTGCAGTTAACTAAAATCTGGCCACTGCACCATACTATGAAGATCGCTGCATGCATACCTTTTCCTCTGAGTGCCACTGCTGACCCGAATGTTGGGTGTCTGTGGGCCCTGACTATGCAGGAGGTAAGTGTCTATGGTGGGCACGGTGACTGATGCCTCCCCACTTACTTTAGGGCTGCCGATCTTGCTCTTTCCAAGTTTGCCTTTGCTGCGACGGGACTGCTCATGGTCAAACTCTAAGTCCTCCAGCCGCTGGGTCAGGGCGAGTTTTTGCTGGATAGCCATTCGTAACAAAGTGTTTAGAGTCTTCTTTTCATCCTCTGCGGCTGCTAACTGTCTCTGCATCTCATCCAACTGTGTGACATATTCATCACATCTAGAACCACAACAGAAAAGTGGTCAAGAGAAAATCTTTGTGCAGTTAAACTTGGAGCTTCAGTTGAAAGTAATGAATTTTACTGGAATTTGGAAGTAATGGAAGTAACTCCATTACAATGCAAGTAATAAAATAGAAGTAATCTATTACAGTAGAAAGTTGGAAACAGAGCAGGTTCAATAACTGATAGTTCATCTATACAATGAAGTACATATGGGGGCATTCTTTTTGTTTTGTTTTGGCCTTGCTGTGAAGCATGCAGGATCTTAGGTCCCTGACCAGGGCACCAGGGATTGAACCAGGACCACCTGCGGTGGAAGCACAGAGTGTTAACCACTGGGCTGCCAGGGAAGTCCTAGGGACATTCTTAACAGGCGGTATCTTAAACTCTAGAGACAGAATTATTGCGAGGGCTGCTCCATGATGCAGAAAAACCAACAGTAAAGTCTCAGGTAATGTACACAGCATCGTAGATGTGTTACAATAATTTTATAGTCTATGCCTTTAGCATACAAAAGAATAACAATATTTGTAAAGAAAACATGTAGTTTATTTATATTTCTGAGTTCAGATTATAGTTGCTACTGATTTCAACATGGCAGATTTGCCTGAACTAGAAACCTGAGTATTTTCAATGATTTCCCAACCAAATGATAAATAGGTGTCAGAGAAGACCAAGATCTGCAGACAGTTTGATACAGATATAATTGACTTTGTTCAGGTTTGATACTGCTGCACCAGGAGGAAAAGCTCAGTGGTCTTTTTTCCACCAAAAGTGACACCTGAGCACATGTACATTTGGAATGAAGAATTATTCACACAATTATTCAGAGCTTTTTCTGAGTTTATTTACCCACTAAGAACACTCTTCACAAATCAGAAGATAGTTAATGACTTTCTGGAGTTACCAAATGTATTGTATAAACTTTGAAATTAACACAAGACTTATGGCATTAAAAAAAAATAGACTTTGTAGTGAAAGAACTTGAGCTCCAGGTGGGTCTCATTATTTTTTAACACTGAATGTCAAGAAGCACAGTAGGAATATTATAAGAAAAATCAGGGCTTAGTAAAAGAACATGTGGATTTCAGGACCCTGGATTTATTTTACTTGGTTAGATAGCAATATTTAAAAATTACAATGGAGTAGGCAGTTAATAACCTGAAAAAACAAATTTCTTTGAGAATACATTATTTTGGGGTAATAATTCTTATATAAGCCAGATCGAGACTTTATATGTTCCTTTAAAATTTTTTTTGATTTTCTTTTCAAAGAGGGAGGCATTATGCATGAAACCCATTCTCCATTCTGTCCCTACCTCCCCATAGAGGCCAGAAGTATGCAAACTCTTCTGTGCTCAGACCAAGAAGTCAGTTCCCTTCAGTTCTCCTATACCCTTGTGGTCTCTTAGGCACTTAGCCTCCTCATTGCCATTTCCAAGAGTCGATCAAAAAGTATGAGCTTGAGCCTTTTCTCTCCTGACACAAAAAGGAAGCTAGACAGATTCTAGGGCTCAGGATTTATTTTTACATTTATATCAGCTACATGCAAGTAATTTATCAAATCTGCAAATAAAGCATAACCATAGTTATGCTTTTTGAATTTTATACCATTTGCATCACATAAAATATAGAATTATTTTTGTTTTGGCACTGAATTGTGACAGCAAAAAGGAAACTGCAGCAGTATACTGAACATCTCAAGATTTTGAAACCACCGAATCAATACTTTTTTTTTTAAATCAATACTTTTTAAACAATCATTTCAAGTCTAAAAATAAAATACAGTAGTACTTCATAACAAAACTGGCGGGGGGAAGTAGTAACTAACATTTGTCTAAATAATTAGTTGGGTAGTGTGAAAAATTTGGTGATATATATAATAACATCTTAGAAATCGTAATTTAATTCACAGTATATTAAGTCTAGGCTTCCCTGACGGCTCAGTGGTAAAGAATCCACCTGCTAATGCAGAGACATGGGTTCAGTCCCTCAGATGGGAAGATTTCCTGGAGAAGGAAATGGCAACCCACTCCAGTATTCTTGCCTGAGAGAATCCCACGGACAAAGGAGTCTGACAGGCTACAGTCCATGGGGTCGCAAAAGTGTTGGGCACAACTTAGCAACTAAACAAGAACAATATATTAAGTCTAAGTAATTAGCTGATATGATGAATATTAATCTTCATTATGAAGATATCTTTTCATACAAATACTTGCTAATGAAACACTTTTATGTACACAAAAATAAATGTCAACGGTGATAATGTAATATTTAGCTATTTCAGGGAGTGGGTTTTTCCCCCTTATTGGAGGTTTTGTTTTCCTTGGTCTAATTTTTTTGGGTACAGAAGGCTCTAGAAAAAATATCTATTGTATTAACTTAAAAACATTTGTATAGGGAATTCCCTGGAGGGCCAGTGGTTAAGACTCTGTGCTTCCATTAATGGGGGCCCCGGTTCGACCCTGGGTTGGGGAACTAAGATCTTGCAAGCCGCGTGGCGTAGCCAAAAAATAATAAAATAAAATAAACATTTTCATGTAAAAGAATTGCTTGATCCATGGTGTCCAGTAGAGGGCTTTGGAAAACAGCACAAAAGGTTTTATTTTAGATTTGTCAGAGTGGAATCTCATGTATTTTCTTTACACTTTGCCCTTTTAGATGACATACTAAGTAACACTCATGATGCAGGAAGATGAACATATACATTTTAAAGTCTCATCCCCATAAAGGAAAGTGAAGTCACTCAGTTGTGTCCGACTCTTTGTGATCTCATGGACTGTAGCATACAAAGCTCCTCCGTCCATGGGATTTTCCAGGCAAGGGTACTGGAGCAGGTTGCCATTTCCTTCTCCAGAGGATCTTCCCGACCCAGTCAAATCCGGGTCTCCCACATTGCAGGCAGCCGCTTTACCATCTGAGCCACCAGGGAAGCCATGTACCACACCTTATCCCCATGTACCATACCTAACCTTGCAAGAGAAAACTGTTACCTTGTTGCAAACATTGCTCTCAGGGATGAGAAAGTTGCTGCATCTTCTTTCAAAGCCTTCAGTTCATTTCTAAGTTTTGTCATAGTTTCAGTCACCATTGCTTTTTCATTTTCATATTTGTTCTTGAGATTAGCTAATGCCACCTCAGCTGTCTAAAGCAGAAAAATGACAGGGCTTACAATTTTCATATCAGGAAAATCTATCATACACATTTCTTCATGCTGGGTCTATTTCTTTCATAAATAAAAAGTAAAATTGTCTAGGTTGAATTTCATATAAACATATATGTATACTTTGGACATAGGGCAATTTTTTATGTCAAAACGTAAATATCAATCTATAATATGGATAAATTGCCCTAGAAGCCAGCTGTGAACCAGAGTCATTATCAGTGACTAAGGTAAAGATATATAATGTTTAGTAAATATTTAACGCAGATTGTTGAGAATATGTGGTTTTCATATATGAAGGAATCAAAATAAAACTTTATATAAGAAGGATTTTATCAAGAAATTAGGGAAGAAGCACAGCTTCCAAATGAAATACAATAGAGCTCAAATATCCTTGTGTCATCTGTGCGCGGTGGGTCTGAAACATAATAGAATAAAAGGCACAAGTCACTGCGATTTATAACATGAGTATGACAAACTATAAATCTGTATTATATATTTAAGGAAAAGAATTAACAAAGAATCAATTCTTTCCTATATTCTATATGCATGTGCATGCTCAGTTTCTCTGTCATGTCCAACTCTTTGTGATCTCATGGGCTGTAGCCCTCCAGGCTCCTCTGTCCATGGAATTGCCTAGAGATAGGCAAGAGTGGGTTGCCATTTCCTACTCCAGCTATATATGTGTGTGTATATATATATATATATATATATATATATATATGTAAAATTGGGTGTGCTACCCAAGCAAGCACCACAATATTGAATGAATTAAAATATTTGTTTGAATTTGGGCATGTTTAAAGTTCTTGGAATTAAGAAGGTTTCTAAGTGAGAACTAGCCTGACACAGAGTAGGAAAAACAAAGAAAAAATGCTGGCTAAATCAATGCATGAAATCAATGTACATTTAGGGACTGCCTGTTTGAAGCATAGCCTCCGTGGTATTCATATTGAAGCCAAACTAGAAACACACCATTTTTACAAACTGCTAACTACAGCTTTCCAGAGTGTGTAAAATATTCAATGCTAATGAAAAAAGCCCATTACTAATGAAAAAACCCATTAGTAACAGGATTTCCCAGAAAGACTACCATGGTTTCTTAGCATTTCTTTTCATGCTTCAAGTGGACAGCTTCAACTTTCTTATACAAAGTGCCAATCCATCTACAGAGATAAATGGATTCTTTTTTAAATTAAAACAATGTTGGGATAACAATGTAGTTTGTTAATGTTTTTATTCCAAAGTCACAACTTAATTGTTTTTAAAATTTTTATTGTTAACATAACAATAATTTTGATTGAATTTAACTTTAGATTAAAAGAAGTTACTCATAAAATACTTCAGTATGTTCTGTAGTGCTATAACTCAGTGGAATCTTTAGAAATATTATAGATGCAGAAAGTATCCATAATGCTTAAATCAACCTGGGGAAAATGGGAGCTGTTTAAATTTTTTTTAAATTTAGACACAACATCATTAAGAACAGACAGTGAAGTTGTGAAAATGTAGATATAACGAGTTTGTAAGCATGTGGAACGACATGGTCAGTTATCTAAGAGGAGAAGAGAAGAAAATGATGGTATAGCAAGATCTGAAATAGAAGTACAAAGTCATTTATTATTTGTGAAAAATTCCCCCAAAGGACTCAGCATCATTTGTAGATTTTTGTCCACAAGACTGCACAAAGCTTTTTCAGAATTGAGGAAGTCTAAGACCCATTAGCAGACTTGCTGACATCTGCATTTACCACATTCTCCTGAAGTTTATTTTTTAAATAAAAAAATCTTGTTTCTAGCCACAGAGATGTAGATCTAGGATTCATTAGTTACTTTCTTTGCAATGTTCCCATAAAGTGGATTACAGTATATCTAATATCAAACTGTTATTATCTGTTCTACTATGACATCCCCAGAAGTCTGTGAATCCTTTTCTGGAAGGCAGGGACCATGTACTGGCTTCTTTGAATCTTTGGCATCCATCATAGCGTAGTAGTATACAGAGGGTCCTTTCTAAACATTTACTTATTTCATCAGGAGATACTGTGCTTACAAAACACTCTAAGATATATGAAAAGAGTTATAAAGAATGCAGAACACCTATTTTAATAAAAACGGGATTCTCTTTTTTTCCTCTGTGACAGAATTCTTAGCTTAGCCTTAACGATAAACATTCCACAATGTCTAAATATAGTGGATGTCCTCTGTAGATACCTGAGCCATTCATGGCACCCAACATTACAGCAATAGCCCTAACATCATTAAAATGTAAACTAAAGGCATGGCTAGAAATGTGTTTACATTTAATTTACTGAGACCATATGGGATGTGACACTAATGTGATGCAAATAGTACCACAAACCACTGTGAAAATTAAAATTCACTCAGAAATGCTTTGTGCTGCTCTTAATTCCTACAGCACTGTTTACACCACTCTAAAGTGCTCGATGATTGGTCCTATCTTGTAAACAGTTACAGGCATATATTGAAATTCTACTAGATTACTAGTCACTTATTTTTGCATCCCTACTTACTAACTGCCATGAAATATGTAATAAGTGAATGCTTATTGACAAATTCTCTTGGTTGATCGACCATGCTTACCTATACATCTATGTCAGTTAAACATTTCAACACTTGTATTATAGACCTCCAAATTATACCAACAGGTTTATGGTAATTGAAGATAAAGAGGGTAGAAAGCTGCACTGTAGACACCCATTTAAATGCAAAAGGAAAAGGATGTCTGAACCTGAAATTAACTTTCCCTTTCCAACACGAGTATTGCTTCCATTTGCAAGAAGGTATTTGATGCTTTGTTGCTTCTCTTTATTGATATTCTTTATTCACCACCCTTTTCAAAGGTGTTTGTTAAGTCTCACTTTCCAGAGAAACCAGACAGAGGTTAAAAATATCTTCCCACCTGTATTTCACAGCACTGTCACTCAGGTGAAGTTTGAGGGTGAAACACAGATACAGACATCAAAGAGATCTAGGAGTTGGTAGAATCATGTGGTAGCATTCCTACTTATGCCCTAAGGACAAGATCTATGGTTAAGAAATTTTTTCTACTGTTTAAGCTGTGACTCAGGTGAATTAACATCCGAAGTGGACCTAAATTTCAGATAAGTGGTCAATGACAGAGTTAGTGCATAATCTATTTTCTCTCTTTCTCTGCCTCTCTCTGCTCCAACTGACTACCAGGGTGCCTTGCCAGCCTATTCTGCATCCTTCCATCTCTCTTTTCTATAGTCAATGACTGCTGGGCTCCAGGTAAGTACCGCCTGGACTGCCTTTGTACACAGGCAACTGGATTTTCTCTGTTCCTGCTTTAAATTCCTCACTTCTACCTTAGTAAGGCATAGCTACTCTCCTGTCTCATCCATTCACGCACTTCAAGGCAACTATTACGTTCTGATCTGGCTCTGGTCACAGTTCATTTTATTTCTCTGCTGACCAGGAATCTGAACTCTTATCCTGATGGTAGTAATAGTAGTGTTAGTCACTTAGTCATGTCCGACTCTTTGTGACCCCATGGACTGTAGCCCGCCAGGCTCCTCTGTCCATGGAATTCTCCAGGCAAGAATACTGGAGTGGGCTGCCATTTCCTTCTCCCATCCTGATGATAGTGGACACTAAAAACATTTAGGGATAAACTAAAGTGTTGGCTAGCATAGCTCATCAGTAGAATGAGATCACCTGTTTGTTGGCTTTCAGCACCGCCCTCAGTGTGGCAATCTGCTCCCTTTTGGTGCTCAGTAGGGACTTGAGCTTGAGGATCTCTTCCATTAGGGCTTCCTTGTCTTTATCGATCATGGGGGCCAGCTCCCGTGCTGCAGCTCTTTGACGAGACAGTTGCAAGGACCGGTCCACAGCTTTCTGCAGATGTTTGATTTGGTCCCGGATTATGGCATTAAGGTTGTAGATATTCATTGGCTCTTTGCGAATGTCACTTGTATCTAATACTGGAGATGATGGTGGGGCAGTAATAACAGGAGAGATGGTGGGGGTCTTAGTTGGACTTGGTTCTTTGCTGGCCTCTGTGTTTTCTTTTGAAACTGGTTCAGGTGAGGTCCTTGTTTCTACCGGGGATGACACACCCCGCCTGACCAACCGTGGAGACAAAAGTCCCCTGGGATCATCGGGGCCTTTCAGGCTGCCGCTACGGGTGACTCTACTTTGCCTGTAGTAGTCCAGCATGACCCTGTTAGGGGTTTCATTATTACACAGACATACATGATGGTAAAGCTGAGCAAGCTCCTCACTAAATGTCACCAATTCATCCTGGGCTGTATTAAGGGTATTGTGATTTTCATTGGCTATGCTGGTCATCTTTTGCAACTCATTCTCCATGTGGGCCATCTTCTCTCCACTTTCCTTGGTGGTCTTCTCAAGGCTTGTAACCTGCTCATCATACATTTGGATCTTACTCTCATACTTGGCCTTCTCTTCAGTATAGTTTTCTATAGATTTGTTATATTTCTCCTTTAAGGCCTTAATTTCAGCTTTCAAATCGATCACCTCGGTTACTGCCACCCTGTATTTGCATTCAAGGATCTCCAGGCCATTGATGTCCACCTCATAGTCATGCGCCTCCTCCCCGCCCGAGTCCCGGCCCTTTTCCCCATCCAGCTCCTTGAGCTCCTTGCTGCTTTGCAGGCCCCTCATGGCATTAACATGCTCTGTGAGCCGGTGCACCCGTTCGTGCTGCTCCGTCAATGCCCCCTTGGTGTGTTCCAGCTGTGTCTGTGACTCCTGGAGATTGGCCAGAAGAATGGCCTTTTCCCGTTCTACCTGCAATGGTAAAAGAAAGTCTTTGAGTGACTTCAAGGCAATGCCAGTGGTGAACTTGACCCATTCACATTTGGACATATATACATTTTAAAAATGCAGAAGAGACAATATTCCCATTACTACAAATTGAATTCGAGTGTGTTTTCTTATTTCAGTTCTGGTACGTCAATCAATCAAGAGGTATATCATTCCAAAAGAATTATGCTCTATATATTTACCTATCCAAATTCTTATGCCTTATATACAAGTAAATCTGGATAAGCTTCAGTTTGATAATCTATAAAATGAGCATAACAATCCTTGTCTCCTAGGGACATTTGGGTGATTCAGTAAGACCGTGAACTTAAAGATCAAGGTATTATAATGCTGGGCTTCCCTGATGATTCAGTGGTAAAGAATCCACCTGCCAATGCCGGAGATACGGGTTCTATTCCTGGGTCAGGAAGATCCCCTGGAGAAGGAAATGGCAACCCATTCCAGTATTCTTGTCTGGGAAATTCCATGGACAGAAGAGCCTGGTGGGCTACAGTCCATGGCATCACAAAGAATTGGACATGACTTTGCGACTAAAAAACCACAACAACAATTATAACGTTAGATCTTGTTAACATTTGGGTAACTGTGGTCCAGTTCCCATACCTAAATGATTCTACATGACAAACACATTTGTTTTACAAATTTGTATTTGTATATGCAAAAATAACTCATCTCAGAGTTAGGATATATTTTAATACAAATCCTCTTAGCTGCGTTTCACTAGATACAACAGATTGTATTTGCATATAGCTGAAGATGAACTGATTTAGTCAGACAGTAAGCAATAATTTCAAGTGAAAATCCATATGGTATTTGATGAAAAGTCAAGACATTTGAATTTTTTATGATAAAAGAGACAGAAAATCTCCTAAATAGTCTATGTTGGTATTTACACAATCTCAATGAAATGGATTGTTTCAGGAGGTTTTTTTTCCTGTCTCTTTCTCTTGAAAATTAAGTGAATTTTCCCTGAACTGTCTAAGTCATTATTTGATTAGTATACAAGAATACAATACGAAAAGCTGATTTCTGAAAGCTCTTTAATAGGAAAAGCTTTTGGATAAACTAAAAACTGGACCAAAACAAAATGTACTGAATATGTCTCAGGTTTGTTTTAGAGGCAGAAGTATTATGATGATTGAGATAATGCCTTTAGGAGAGTTTCCAACCCTGGACTTTGCTAATTCTCATTTAATGTAAATATTTTCTAAGTCTCAAGTATAAATCTATCAGTTTCTTCATAACAGCACCTCCAGAAAACATCAAATAGAACACTGTCTCTGTCATATATATATGCTCCACATACAGTACTAATTTCCACACTCAATATATTTCTGGTGGAATCTTTTGAATAGGGAATGATATCCAAATTTTATACACACATACACACACATGTATATGTGTGTGTGTATTTTTTCTGGAAAATTAAGGTTTCTCTGCCCTCCTCCAAAAAAAGATAACTAAATTGTGGATAATTTTGTATAACTCTGGCATTACATTTTCACTCAGCTATTGAGGCTTGAAGTACTATTGAGGCTTGAAGTAGTAAATTGTATTTGAATTTCAGAGAGCAGAGTTTAAACTATTTAAAATACATTGTGCTTTGAATTATTAAATGCAAAGCACTTTAAAGTTTAAAATTACTATCATTTTAATTGTATATTTTAATCTCCATTTGTGAAGAACTTATTCAAGAGAGACTTGCTGAGTTAATTATAGTCTTCTATAATTATATATAAATAATATATAATCTACAGTGACTAAGAACATTTGCTTTATTTCTCTTCCAACAATCTCTATCTTCTATCTGAAACTGAAGATATTATTTTGTGTAGTAAGGCTGGTTGTTTTGCCAGAAAACCTGAATGAGTAATTTTTTGGCCACTCAGCATGCAGGACCTTAGTTCCCTGACTAGGGATTGAACCTGTGTACCCTGCAGTGGAAGCACAGAGCCCTAACCACTGGACCACCAGGGAAGTCCCATCCCATAGAAATTATTTTTAATTTCACTGAGTGTTTACTACACATTAACATGTATTGAGTACTGATAAATTCTTTTGTGAAGGAACAAAAGAAGAGATAGCGGAATTTGCTCATTAATATTAGGACTTTCACAGGAAAAGAAATAAAAGCTGTTCTGAGTTATTAATTTCCATAAAGTCTTTATCCTGGTCATCTGACTCTCAATTTGACACCTGAATGACTGGTGTGATTTTTGTAATGGGCTACATAGTAAGGGCTTCCCAGGTGGTGCCAGTGGTAAAGAACCTGCCTGTCACTGCAGAAGACATAAGAGACTTGGGATCAATCCCTGGATTGGGACGATCCCCTGGAGGTCATAGCAACCCACTCCAGTATTCTTGCCTGGAGAATCCCATGGACAGAGGAGCCTGGCGGGCTATGGTCCATAGGATCACAAAGAGTTGGACATGATTGAAGCGACTTAGCACATAAATAGTATGAGTATGCAAAACAGAACTCAGAAATAAATAATTTATTCTTCTCTGCTTGAAGTGAAGCAACTCTGGCAAATCTGTGCCCTGAGAAACAAGAGCACGAGACCTATGAAAAAATACCAGCCTAGAACCAAGAAACATGAGGAGAGAGAATCTAGTAGTTGGGAAAGAAGGCAATATATTTCGGACAGTGTGGTGAGATGGAATCTCTTTCTCTCTCTGTCTCTCTCTCTCACACACACTCATACACATGTATGTGCAAGTTAGTAAGCTGGACAAAGACTCAAAAAAAAAAATTGGGGGGGGGGACTTTTTCAAGTCATTCTAAGAGCCAATATTACTCTGATACCAAAACCAGACAAAGAAAAGAAAACCCCAGGCCAGTGTCTCTTATGAATACAGACACAAAAATCTTGAACAAAATACTTGCAAACTGAATCCAGCAACATATAAAAAAGTGCTAGAAAACATGACCAAGTGGGGTTCTTTTTGGTATAATGAATTGAATGTGGTGACGACTGCACAACTGTGTGATTTACTAAAAAACATTGAATTATACTCTTAAAATGGGTGGATTGTGTGAATAATCACCATAAAGCGGTTCTTAAACTATATAGACTCATCCCTTGTTGTTTGATCATGGATGCTTTTATTATGTTTACTGGTGGATGGTTTAAAAAAAAGTAAGACTTCTGAGAAATATGTTTGCCTAAAGCTTATTAAAGGTAATCTTTAACTATAAAGTTTATAATAGTTTGACAACTTAAGCTGTCAACTTTGTCCTAGGAAACTATATTTGTCACATTATGTTTTAAAAACCAGGAACTGACCAATCTTGTCTTAATTAATTTCATCCCATAAATATTCTGTGAGTCTGTGTTTAACAAAGAAATTTTATTGGTTTCACTCTCTTTCTGTGTAGCAACTCCACTTCAAGGCTTCTGACTTTGAGCAAACGACATAACATATTTGTGCCTCAGTTTCCCTGTCTGTAAAATGGGGATAACACCATATCCCTCTTAGTTGTTATAAACACTCACTAATAAGGCAAACATATATAAATTGCTTTGAACTCTTTGGAGACATACATAAAATTTCCATCACTATTAGGAAAAATTAAAATTGCCTTTAACAAACTATCTGAACACAATATGAATTGTCATTTCTTCCACATCCATAAGGAAACAACAAAACTTATTAATTTCAGTTTTACAGAAATATTACTGTTTTCTCACATCACATGTGAAATTACATAGCTAGAATGATATTGAATAAAAGAATCCAGAGAGTTTCTCCTGTTTAGTCTGACTCTGTGTGATATGAAGTTGAGTTCAGTTCAGTTCAGTTGCTCAGTCATGTCCGACTCTTGGTGACCCCATGGACTGCAGCACGCCAGGCTGCATGAACAGAAGTTCACAGTGAACAGAGGTTATTTATCAAAGGTAGAAATTGTAGCACAAGCATAGAGACTCCTTTAATCGATTATATTATTTAGTGTTCCCGGGCAGGATCTACTTATTTTCATTCTAATAAAATGAATTAAGCTACTTGCCACTAGGAATTATTACTATACTCTATTTGACATTGAATTTTGATGGTGATCCAACTCTGGGAGTCACTATTTAAATTGTAGTCAGTATAGGTTTTTGTATTTGTTATTACCATTTCCCAGCAGATGGCAGTATGATACCTTGAAAAAAAAAAAGGTCCACTTCCTCAAGATATAATACTGCCATCTCCATCTGCTGGGAAATGGTAATTATAAATATAAAGGGAATCTCCCCCTCGCCATTTCCAAGCAAGGTATCATAGGGACTAGTGATGGGGGCTAATTTATTGCCTTCCCCTTTGTAAATGCACCTCGGAGAAGTGAAGCAATTCACCCAACATTCCTGATACCCACAGCTGAAACATAGGTTTTATTTATTTATTTTTTTTCAGAAAGAAGTTAAGTAAATATTCTTAGATGGGAAAACAATTTATATGCACAGATGGAATCTTACAAGTTAAGAAAAAGATGATAGGCTTTGACTCAGGCCTACTGTTTTCAAAGGGTTTCTTTAACCCTAAGAAAGAAAATCTTAAAAGCTGCATATTCCCTGGTTGAGGTGTTACATCCCTGTCTCTGCCCTTCTACAAATGAAATTAAATTTGTTTTTCACTTGTTAATCTGTCATCACTTTAATTATTAGACCAGCCAAAGAACCTAGAAGGGAAGAGGAAATTTTTTCCATCCCTACACTTTCTATAGTCAGAATATTTAATTTCAGAACACATCTGGCCCCAAGTGTTTCAGATGGCCATAGTGAAAGTGCATTTTATTGCCTCCTCTGAAGGTCCAAAACAGTGATACTGACACGGTATGTGTTACAAGGGGCTGAGAAATGGAATATTTCCTGCCATATCCGGAAACAAAAGATGTCACAGCCATCAGTGATTGCACCCACAACTGCAGATGAACTGGTGAGCCCTGAGGGAACTCAGGAAGGAAAGAATACCTGCTATCTACCAGCCATCAGACTGCAGCCACTTCCAACAGTGAACCCTGAGGAAAGTCAGGATGTGAAAACAGGATACTGGCCCCAGACAGCTGAGGTGCATATCAAAGGAATGATTTCAGTGAGCCCAGACTCTTGCATCTTCCCTTACATGGAAAAGCGCTAAATTCCTTGAGATATCTGATTTTCCTTTAATCAGCAATAATCTTTTGACGATCAGACCATCTGCCCTTTGTTGCAAAACTTCTGTATAACCTGGCTCCCCCCCTTGCCTCCTCAGAGCAGTTCTTTCAGGGTTACCTTTAGTGATGCCTCCCAGGCTTGAAGTCCTAAAAATTGCCGCTGTATAAAACATAACTCCCAACTTTTGAGAGGCTCAGTTGGTAAAGAATCCGCCTGTAATGAGGGAGTGAAGTGAAGTGAAGTCGCTCAGTCGTGACCGACTCTTTGCGACCCCATGGACTGTAGCCTATCAGGCTTCTCCATCCATGGGATTTACCTGGGTTTGATTCCTGGATTGGGAAGATTCCCCTGGAGAAGAGAAAGGCTACCCACTCCAGTATTCTGGCCTAGAGAATTCCATGGACTCTATAGTCCCTGGGGTCGCAAAGAGTCAGACACGGCTGAGCGAATTTTACTTCATTCACTTCATCTCTCAACTTGTACGTTATGAATATTTTTAAAGTCAACAGTGCCTAAGTGTTGCTTATTAGAATTGCCATTTTATTTTCAAGGCTCAGTCACATCAGTGCCAACTGCAATAACTTCTAGGCAATGACTACTGTAATGTTTATATAATTTACAGGAATTAAACACAAAGAAACATACAGCTAAGGAAAAGCTCAGATTATAAAGAAATTATGCACGAGAGGATACATTCTGCTATACTTGTATTCAACAGTTCAAATGAGGTATGTTCTTACAAAAAATGCTGATTACAAGAAAAATAGGTGTTCACTTTACTTACAACAAAGTTAGAAATTAGTGTTCCAGTGTGAGACTGGAAGCTTCAAACATTCCTGTGTTAAGCCTGGTTTTTGTAACTAAATTAGAAGCATACTTTGGGAATAAAAGGCCCTATGCATGTCCCTCTACAGCTTAACAAATTGTCACATCAATTAAGCACTCATGAAAGATTCAAAAGTACAAAGTTTTCTTATATATTAAAGGATAGTTTGCCCAGCCAAGTTTTTCTCACTCTATAACTTTTTGCTGAATGAATATCGCTTTTCAGACTGTCTCATACAGAGTTTTCACTGTCAACCTTTCTGTATTCCTACCAGCAACCACATGACTCCCATGTGAGATTACAATCCTTGAGCTAATCACCCAATAGTAACAGTTAATAATATTAATAATAGCTAAATAAATGGAGTGCTTAACAAATTAAAGACACTGTGGAGTTGAAATAGTGATAATAATTCATAATTATTGAGCATTTATCATGTGTTTGGCCTTGTTCTAAGCACTCTATGTACGTTAATTCATGAATTCATGACACTTTGAGGAAAGTAAAACATGTCCCAATTTTATGCGAGAAAATGCTGTCCTTCTAAGAATGACTGTCAACTAGAGGCTGACCCTTGGAACATCTGAAAAGTGTGGGACTTTTTGGTCAGCACATCTATGAGGAGAGGTAACTAGCATTTAATGGGTTGGGAGCAGAGATGCTAAACCTCCTGTAAATCATCAGCCAGGCTCAGACAATGAGGAACTACCCCATCACAAATGCTGCAAGGTGGTTCCCACTGAGAACCACTCTCTTGCTGAGAACTTGCTCTCCATCATTCTTTTTATTAAACTACTCTTCTCTTTTGGACTTTTGTATTCCCCAGCCCAGATGATATTTAGTATTATATAAAACTGAGAACAGCTCTGAGCTTTCAACCAAATAGGTGATCTGGTTGAAAACTGTCAAGCTCTTTACACGTAAAACCCCTACTTCCTCATATATTTTATACACTACCACCAAAATAAAAAGAAGCAAAAGCTTCCACTGAGTAACTTTTCATCCTAAAGCAACAAACATGATAGTTTCACAAAAATTTTATATTAATTCTATTCAGTTTGAGGGCATACATTCTTATAAATACTTGTCACATAAATTTTTTTTTTACAAGGAAATATGTTTTCTATTCACTTGCATATATTAGTGTAAACTAATAGAAAAGTATTAACTACACAGAACTGGACTTTGAAGCCAACTAAATGTATAAGAAATTAATTTTCTTCCAGTGTCCATATTTTCTTACCTTGATTGAAACTGAACACTGAGAAAACAAATTCTCACTAATTATGTTTCAGCAGCTAAAAGCACTGGGTAGGTAAAGTTAAAAGTAAAAGGATATGTTAACTCTGGATATAGTATTAAAAATAAGTCTATTATATTAATTTCATTGGTTCTCTAGTCTCATTTATTTCTTCTAACTACATTTTCAGTCATCATTTCTGTAGATGTGGAAAATTATAAGCCCTGTTTGCTATAAAAATAAGTGATTGCCAGAGTCTTAAGGCCTCTAAATATCAGCTTTATGCAAAGAACCTTGGCAGGATAACAGACTGAAGAATAAGTCTTAAACTAATCACTTGATCATCAAAAAAGCAAGAGAGTTCCAGAAAAACATCTATTTCTGGTTTATTGACTATGCCAAAGCCTTTGACTGTGTGGATCACAATAAACTGTGGAAAATTCTGAAAGAGATGGGAACACCAGACCACCTGACCTGCCTCTTGAGAAATCTGTATGCAGGTCAGGAAGCCAACAGTTAGAACTGGACATGGAACAACAGACTGGTTCCAAATAGGAAAAGGAGTACATCAAGGCTGTATATTGTCACCCCGCTTATTTAACTTACATGCAGAGTACATCATGAGAAATGCTGGGCTGGAGGAAGCACAAGCTGGAATCAATATTGCTGGGAGAAAAATCAATAACCTCAGATATACAGATGACACCACCCTTATGGCAGAAAGTGAAGAAGAACTAAAGAGTCTCTTGATGAAAGTGAAAGAGGAGAGTGAAAAAGTTGGCTTAAAGGTCAACGTTCAGAAAACTAAGATCATGGCATCTGGTCCCATCACTTCATGGCAAATAGATGGGGAAACAGTGGAACAGCGACAGATTTTATTTTTGGGGGCTCCAGAATCACTGCTGATGGTGACTGCAGCCATGAAATTAAAAGACACTTACTCCTTGGAAGGAAAGTTATGACCAAAAGTTAAGACAGCGTATTAAAAAGCAGAGACATTACTTTGCCAACAAAGGTCCATCTAGTCAAGGCTATGGTTTTTCCAGTGGTCATGTATGGATGTGAGAGTTGGACTATAAAGAATGCTGAGCGCCGAAGAATCGATGCTTTTGAATTGTGGTGTTGGAGAAGACTCTTGAGAGTCCCTTGGACTGCAAGGAGATACAACCAGTCCATCCTAAAGGAAATCAATCCCAAATATTCACTGGAAAGACTGATGCTGAAGCTGACGCTCCAATACTTTGGCCACCTGATGCGAAGAGTTGACTCATTTGAAAAGACCTTGATGCTGGGAAAGATTGAAGGCAGGAGAAGGGGACAACTGAGGATGAGATGGTGGGATGGCATCACCGACTCAATGGACATGAGTTTGAGTAAACTCCGGGAGTTGGTGATGGACAGGGACGCCTGGCATGCTGTGGTCCATGGGGTCGCAAAGAGTCAGAAATGACTGAGCGACTGAACTGAACTGAACTGAACTGAATCACCTGACAAGCTTGTTGAACTTGATTCCTGGCTCAGTAGATCTGTGAAGAGCCCAACAGTTGTTTCCTCAGAAGCCCTTACGTGATGGTGCCTGTGCTGATGCTGTTCCTCAGACAGCATTTCCATTATCACAGGATTAAGGTATGGTCAGGAGGCAACACTCTACACTATTAACAGAAAGCCATTTCACAGTGACATGAGCTTAAAGACTGAGACTCTCCCCAAGACGTTTGATTTGAAGATGCTAAAAATTTAAGGCTTAGCTCATGTACAAGTAAGAATGCCTTGGCTTCAGATTTATACCTCTTCTGTATTTTTAATCATACAATATCCTAGCTAGTTTGTATATAGAAAATCCTTCTTGTCTTTTAGAGCTTAAAATAATGTTGTAAAGTATAACCATTAATCTCAACTCTCACAGAGTTGCTTGTGATGGGAAACTTCATTTTCTATCATTTCTCCTGTATAAAGCTTTTGAATTTTTTTTATGAGAAATGCATCAAGATGCCATCTTTCTCCCTTCTCACTTAACTGCCATCTAATTTATCTAAGAGATAAATTTCATAAAACAATGTAAATGAGAGATTCTCTTAACACCATTTTTGCATCTTTCTAAAATATTGTACATTCAAAGTGTCTAGTTAAAGAATATTTTAAAAAATAATCTGGAAGTAAAATATGACAATAAGAAATCCCACACCATGCTACACGTAACTTACAGAAAAGTCACGAAACAAACCCTAAACAAAGTTCTTACCTGCATAAGTTGCTGCTTCAATTTCTGTATTTCTGAAATGTTCAGCTCACTGAACAAGTCAGAAACAGGATGGAGAGACTCTCCTTTCCTTAAAGTGGGAGTCCGATAGTCTCCATTCAGTTTCACGAGGGGCCCATGGACATGTCCGTTCATTTTGTCATCATTGTTGGGCTCACTCCCATCCTCAGCAAACTTGAGCCCATCAACTGAGATGCTGATATGGTTATCATTGAGGGTGATGTATTGGGAGAGCTCCTTCCGCAGGCTGTTCTTTTGCTCCCTTTCATTTTTTAAGGTCTCAAGGGCTTCTTCCAGTTGGTGTTCAGCGATCTCTTTCAACCGGATGGCATCTTCCAGTTGGCTGTTCAGCAGCACCGTCTCCTCCTCAAATCTTTTAATCTCATGCTTTAAGCCTTCATATTCAACCTGAATCAGATAGGATAAAGAAGATTCATAAAACTAAAATTTGGGTCTTACAAAACTGCCATTAAACACTCTAGTGGACCTAACATTTAAAAAATTAAAAGTCTACAAAATAAATCTAAAAAGCACATGATATATACACATTTAAGGTAACACAGAATGGTTTCTTTAGATACCCATACATATAAATTCAGTTCCTAGCAGAAATGAAAAAGGTACCTCTCTTAGAATTTCTTTTATAGGTTCCAATGATCAAAAGGGGACACTATTTGCCTAACAAATCAATAACATGTTTTGTAATAGTATATCAGAATACTCACAATCCAAGAAAAGACTTTTATCATCACTATTACTTTGTTTTAAATTATTAATAATGAGGAAACTTTTACACTCAGGTCTAAGTTAAAAGATCACAGTATGAATATAATCTCAATAAAATATGTATGAGAGTAAGATGAGAAAGCAAAGAAATACTTCACATGCTTAAGGAAAGAATCTGGAATAACAGTGCCAATTACTCCAAAACAAAAGTGGAAGTGGATCAAGATAGTAGAGAAGGAGGACATGGATCTCACCTCCTCCCCAAAACACATCAAAAATACATCCGCATGTGGAACAATTCTCACAGAAAGCCAACTGGAGACTGGCAGAAGATCTCTCACACAAGCAAAGCTGCAAGAAAGATCCCCCCATAACCAGGTGCTTGTGTACCAGCCCTGGCAGCTCTGCTTCAGGATGCCAGCTGGACAGACTTGGCGTCAGGCTTCAGACTGTGTTCACGTCTGCTGTACACGTCTTGTTTTAGGACCACACTTGAAGGGTCATGCTTCCTGGGGCATGGTTTTCTCATTGTGATACAGGAAAATAAGAGGATTAGTCAAACCAAGGTAGGATGTCTGCAAGCTGTGCTCCATGATGTCTGCTAATATTCCAATGTCAATGGAACTGACGATTTTACTCTGCTACTTTTAAGGCACCGCCAGATTATGGCAGTGGGAGAGAGTAAAGAATTGAGAACAATCTAAATCTACCACACACTTTCATAATCACACGATGAGACTTTTTAAAACAACTTTTTATCATGGGTAATGTAAAAATACTCAAGTAGTGAGAAGAGTTCAATAACTCCCAGGAAACCCACCACTCAGCTTCAGCAATCATCAGCTCCTGGCTACTCCTTTCATCCCTAGTTCCATTCACTCTCCTAGCTGGATTTATTAACTCCAAGGTATCACATACTTTAGGATCTATCTCCAAAAGATGACTTTTTTAAAAAAAAGCATAGCCATAATTCCTTAAATAATTTCTTAAGAACAAGATATAATCTTAGTTATCAAAAATGATGTCAACAATAAGTTTGTATTGATATGAGAAATAAATAAAACTCAGTGAAAAAGGATAATATATTATTACAACCATGCAATACAAGAGATTAAATGGAAATTTAAGAAAATGTTAACAGTTTATCTTTAATGGTGGGAATAAAGGTGATTTTTAAGAAAAAATACATATATGTTGTCATCAATATAATATTCTTTTGAATTACAACCAAATAAGAGCCTGTTGTAACACCTCCTTGGTTGTGAAAGTCCACAAATGAAAGAGATATCCCACTCTGAACACAACTGCCTTCTTTGGGGCCTTTTCCATGGCTTTTGCCACAGGCCATCTTTTAATGAGTGTTTTTATCTCCACAACTACTAAGAAGAAATATTTTTTATGCACCTAGGTGTCCTTCAGAGTGCTTTAATATCCCTTCTTGCGTCTCAATAAAATTCTGCTCTTGATAAATACTTGCTGAATAAACTATTGTGAATGAAAAAATAAAATAGAAAAAAATATGATAACGTCAACTATGATTTTAGGTAGTAATATGAACTGTGTTTACGTTTACATATATTTTAATATTTGTATTACTTTAAACTTTTGTTTTGTAAAGGATTTTAAAAACTAAAGGACATTCCCTCGTGGTCTAGTGGTTGAGAATCTGCTTGCCAATGCAGGGGTCACAAGTTTGATCCCTGGTCTGTGAAGATTCCTGCAGGTCCCATAGCATCTAAGCTCACGTGTCACAACCACTGAGCCCATGCGCTGCCATTACTGAAGCCCACATGCCTAGAGCCAGTGCTCTGCGACAAGAGAAACCATGGCAATGAGAAGCCCGTGAACTGCAACAGAGTTAGTACCCCTTTGTCAGAACCAGAGAAAACCTATGCAGAACAAGGATGACTGAGCACAAACAAAATAAAGAAATAAATCTTTAAACAAACAAATAAACAAAAAACCACTAAAGGATAGAGATCACAGATAATGATCATTTTCATATATTTGTATTCCTTCCCACACTCCTACCCCTTCTTCACATAATCTGAATTCAGTGGCTTGTCTTGCAAACTTTAGGATAAGAGTCTTGATACAGATTTAATTAGGGTGTAGGTTTGGCTGATGTAAGAGAGACCTCAATAACAGTGACTTATTTGAGATAGAAATTTGTTTCTCCGCATGTAATAGTACGGAGGTAAACAGTCAAGATTCAACATTCAAAAAACTAAGATTATAGCATCTGGTTCTATTACTTCATGGAAAATAAAAGGGAAAAAAATGGAAACAGTGACAGATTTTATTTTCTTGGGCTCCAAAATCACTGAGGAAAGTGACCGAAGCCATTAAATTAAAAAGACGCTGCTCCTTGGAAGAAAAGCTATGATAAATCTGGACAGTGTATTAAAAAACAGAGACATTATTCTGCCAACAAAGGTATAGTCAAAGCTATGGTTTCTCCAGTAGTCATGTATGGATGTGAGAGCTGGATTATAAAGAAGGTTGAGCACAGAAGAACTGATGTTTTTGAACTGTGGTGCTGGAGAAGACTCTTGAGAGTCCCTTGGACTGCAAGGAGATCAAACCAGTCAATTAAAGGAAATCAACCTTGAATATTCATTAGAAGGACTGATGCTGAAGCTCCAATACTTTGGCCACCTGATGCGAAGAGCCAACTCACTGGAAAAGACTCTGATGCTGGGAAAGACTGAGGCCAAGAGGAGAACAGGGCAACAGAGGATGAGACAGTTGGATGGCATCACCAATTCAATGAATATGAGTTTGAGGAAACTCTGGGAGATAGTGACGGACAGGGAAGCCTGGTGCACTACAGTCCATAGGGTTGCAAAGAGTCAGACACAACTTAGTAAGTGAACAGCATCAAACAGTCAAGGGTCAGTATAAAATCTCTGTTTAATGAGGTCATCCAAGAATCAGACTCCTCCCATCTTATTGCACTACCTCCTACACTAGTCTACATGATCTAAGGTTGCTTGACTTCTTGATCATGTTTCAAGCAGTGGGACAAAATAGGGTACACCCTCCTGTCTCTTTAAAGACCTGTCTCAAAATTGGCCATATCATTTCTCTTCACATCCCATTGGCTAGTAGCAGCTGCAAAGAAGGCAAAGAAAGTAGTCTTCACTCTCAGTAGCCTTGTGCCCAGTTAAAAATTGGGTAATATATTGGAAGAAGGAAACAATGGATATTGATGGATAGTCAGCACTCACCACCACTCACTCAGACAGTGGTGGTGACCTGTGGAAATTCACAGGTCCATGACAGAATCACTTAAAAGAGTCAAATCATAAAATTTTCTTAGTATAACAGAGTCTGTTTCCTTGTATCATGGTTTCTTCCAGGCCTTACGTACTGTAGAGTCATCTTCCTCCTGACCTTTACCTTTTCTATCCCTGGACAAATTGGGACACTGGCTTGCCAGTCTTTCCCAGTATTTCAAGCAATCTTCTGACTGGCCTCAGATTATGTGATAGCTTCCATTAGCAGATATTAATTTAGTTGGCAATGCAGAAATTTTATCCTGTAATCCTTGATAGATTGATGTCTTAGACCAGGCATTTTCAAATATTACTGTGTCCTCTGGACTAAATCCAGCTCACAGCCTATTTTTGTAAACAAAGTTTTATTGGAATATAGTCACACTATTTTGTTTTTATATTGTCTATGGCTGCTTTTCACACCAGAACAGCAGAGCAGGGTAGTTGCAAGAAAGACTATATGGCTTGTAAAACCTAACATATTTGCTACCTAACCCTTTATAGAAAAATTTTGCTGACTCCTGGTCTACAGGAGGAAGGAAGGAAGACATTAATTAATGAAGTAAGACATTAATTTAGTTTGTATTATAGATTTTTTTATTCTGTAATTTTTACTTAATTGATAGCAGACTTTCCTCATGACTTGATCTCTTTCTATCTGGTCAGCTTCACTCATACTCACACACATGTGGTTTGTGCTTCTATTTACCCAGCTGTTTCATGTTTCTCCGCCTAGGCAAAGACAGTCTTCTAGAAAACTCTTATTCATTCTTCAAGACCCAAATCAAGACTCTGATACTAACTGAAGTCTTTGTTGACTCACTCAGGCAAACAAATCACTCTATTCTTGTACCATTATAGCAAGGCTGCATCATAGGAAGAGAATCCCAGCAAAGTGAAAGCACCAGAAATAGAATGGGAAGGCACTTAAAAATCAGTAATTGACATTTTGAAGACAGCATCAAAGTAGTCACCATTATAAAAATCAATACTTTGTTGCATTTCCTTACAACAACTTCATAGTTTAGTAATTCTATTTTTAACTACTTGAAGATTGGAGACAGCATTTAACACTGTAATCTTTTCAGAGTTTAGGAACTCTAAAGATCTTTTGTTCTCTTTTTGCTTTCCTTTTGGGTTTTATTTGGGAACTGTGAAGATCTTAATTTCAACCTGTATTGCTAAACCTAACAGATAGCTTTACTCTTCAATTACATGGGACCCTATGCTCTTTGAGCCAGTAACAATGTTTTTCATCCTCAAAAAAGTACATGGCCTCTGTACGCCAAACCCATAGCAAACATTCTCAGTGGTGAAGAACTGAAAGCATTTCCTCTAAGATCAGGAATAAGACAAGGGTGTCCACTCTTGCAACTATTATACAACATAGTTTTGGAAGTCCTAGCCATGGCAATCAGAGAAGAAAAAGAAATTAAAGGAATCCAGATTGGAAAAGAAGTAAAACTCTCATTGTTTGTAGATAACATGATACCATATATACGAAAACCTTAAAGATACCACTAGAAAAGCATTCAGTTCAGTTCAGTTGCTCAGTCGTGTCTGACTCTTTGTGACCCCATGGACTGCAGCATGCCAGGCCTCCCTGTCCATCACCAGCTCCCGGAATTTACTCAAACTCATGTCCATTTAGTCAGTGATGCCATCCAACCATCTCATCCTCTGTCGTCCCCTTCTCCTCCCGCCTTCAATCTTTCCCAGCATCAGGGTCTTTTCCAATGAGTCAGTTCTTCGCATCCGGTGGCCAAAGTATTGGAGTGAAAGCTTCAGCATCAGTCTTTTCAATGAATATTCAGGACTGATTTTCTTTAGGATGGACTGGTTGGATCTCCTTGCTGTCCAAGGGACTCTCAAGAGTCCTCTCTAGCACCACAGTTCAAAAGCATCAATTCTTCAGTGCTCAGCTTTCCTTATAGTCCAACTCTCACATTCATACATGACTACTGGAAAAACCATAGCTTTGACTAGATGGATTTTTGTTGGCAGAGTAATGTCTCTGCTTTTTAACATGCTGTCTAAGTTGGTCATAACTTTTCTTCCAAGGAGCAAGCATCTTTTAATTTCATGGCTGCAGTCACCATCTGTGGTGATTTTGGAGCCTCCCAAAATAAAGTCAGCCACTGTTTCCACTGTTTCCCCATGTATTTGCCATGAAGTGATGTGACCAGATGCCATGATCTTAGAGCTAATCAATGAATTTAGTAAAGCTGCAGGATACAAAATTAATACACAGAAATTCTTTGAATTACTATGCACTAACAATGAAAAATCAGAAAGAGAAATTAAAGAAACAACCCCATTCACCATTTCAACAAAAGAAGAAAATAAAATACCTAGGAATAAATCTACCTAAGGAGAAAAAACACCTACATGCAGAAAACTATAAGACAATGATGAAAGAAATAAAGATGGCACAGATAGAGAGATATATCATGCTCTTGGATTGAAAGAATCAATATTGTGAAAATAACTATACTACCCAAAGCCTTCTACAGATTCAGTGTAATCCCTATCAAATTACTAATAGCATTTTTCACAGAACTAGAATAAAAAATTCTACAGTTTGTTTGGAAACACAAAAGACCCTGAATAGCCAAAGCAATCTTGAGAAAGAAAAATGCAGCTGGAGTAATCTGCCTTCCTGACTTCAGACTATACAATCAAGCTACCATCATCAAGACAGTATGGTACTGGCACAAAAACAAAATATAGATCAATGGAACAAGATCGAAAGCCCAGAGATAAGCCAACGCACTTATGGGCAGCTTATCATTGACAATGGAGGCAAGAATATACAATGGAGAAAAGACAGCCTCTCTTCAATAAGTGATGCTGGAAAAACTGGACAGCTATATGTAAAAGAATGAAATTAGAACACTTTCTAACACTATGCACAAAAATAAACTCAAAATGGATTAAAGACCTAAGGCCAGAAACTAAAAACTCTTGGAGAAAAAAGGCAAAACACTCTTTGACATAAATCACAGCAAGGTCCTCTTTGATTCATCTCCTAGATTAATGAAAATAAAAACAAAAACAAAAAAATAACAATGGGGCCTAATTAAATGTAAAATCTTTTGCATAGCAAAGGAAACTATAAACAAGATGAAAAGACAACCCTCAGAATGGGAGAATATAATTGCAAATGAAGCAACTGACAAAGGATTAATCTCCAAAATATACAAGCAATGCACAAGTTCAATATCAGAAAAACAAACAAACAAACAAAAAGGAGCCAAAGTCCAAAGGCAAGGGTGGGAGCAGTCAGTGCCAGGACCCTGCACTTGCTGTGTACCCTCCAAGAATCATGGTGAGGAGGATATTCTCCCTGTAAATCTCTCTTCTGAACTCGGATGCCCTGGGGGAGAAGTTTGTGCTTTTCAGTCCAAATGGTGGAGTAGAGGGACGTGCGTTCATCTTCTCCTGTGAGAATACCAAAATTGAAACTAGCTGCTGAACAACCATCGACAGGAGGATGTTGACAGCCACCAGAAAGATACCTTACATCCAAGGACAAAGGAGAAGCTGCAACGAGATGGTAGAAGGGGTGCAGTCATGTTAAAATCAAAACCCATACCTGCCAGAGACTCTTATAGGGTACAAACAAAACCGTGTGCACACCAGGATCCAGGGAAAAGGAACAGCGATCCCCACAAGAGACTGAGTCAGACCTGCTTGTGAATGTCTGAGGGTCTCTCCTGTGGAGGTGTGGGTCAGCAGTGGCCTGCTGCAGGAACAGAGGCACTGGTAGCAGCAGTCCTAGTAGGCATGGCATGTGGCCTAAGTCTTCTTGGAGGAGGTTGCCATTAGCCCTACCTTAGAGCTTGCAGTCCTAACATAGAGCTGCTGGCTGGGCAACCCACAAACTGGAGAACAATTATATCGAAGAAGTTTCTTGCACTGTTGCAAAGGTTCTAGGCCCCACATCAGACTTCCCAACCTGGGGATCTGGCAAAAGGACTGGTAATCCCCAGGGAATCTGACTTTGAAGGTCAGAGGGATTTGATTACAGAATTTCCACAGGACCATGGGAAATGGAGATTCCTGGAGGGCACAAACAAAACCTCGTGGGCATCAGAACCCAAGGGAAAGGAGCCGTGACCCCACAAGGGACTGGGTCAGACCTGCCTGTGAGTGTTTGGGGGTCTTCTGTGGAGGTATAGGTCGACAGTGGCCTGCCGTGGGGTCAGGGGCACTGGCAGCAGCAGTCCAGGGAGGCACATCTTGGAATCTCTTGGAGGAGGTCATCATTTGCCCTACCATAGAATCTGCAGACTCCAAGACTGGGTTGCCTCAGGACAAACAACTAACAAGGAGGGAGCACTCATCAACAGAAAATTGGATTAAAGATTTACTGAGCATGGCCCGGCCCACCAGAGCAAGATCCAGTTTTCCCCATGCAACACAGCCAGTCCCTCCCATCAGGAAGCTTGCACAAGCCTCTTATCCTCATCCATCAGAGGGCAGACAGAAGAAGCAAGAACTACCGTCTCATGGCCTACGGAATGAAAATCACCATCACAGAAAACTAACCAAAATGATCACATGGATCACAGCCTTGTGTAACTCAATGAAGCTATGAGCCATGTAGTATAGAGCAACCCAAGAGGGACAGGTCTGGTGGAGAGTCTGAGATGGGTCATGGTCTGACAAAATGTGGTCCACTGAAGAAGGGAATTGCAAACCACTTCAGTATTCTTGCCTTAAGAACCCCATGAACTGTATGAAAAGGCAAAAAGATATGACACTGAAAGATGAACCCCCCCAGGTCAGTAGGTGTCCAATAGGCTACTGGGGAAGAGCAGAGAAATAGCTCCAGAATGAAGAGGCTGAGTCAAAGTGGAAACAACACTGAGTTGTGGATGTGTCTGGTGGTGAAAGTAAAGCCAGTGCTGTAAGGAACAACACTGCACAGGAGCCTGGAATGTTAGGTCTGTGAATCAAGGTAAACTGGATGTGGTCAAACAGGAGATGGCAAGAGTGAACATCGACATTAGATGAATGAATCAGTGAACTAAAATGGAATGGAATGGATGAATTTAATTCAGATGACCACTATATCTACTACTGTGGGCAAGAATCCCTTAGAAGAAATGTAGTAGCCCTCACAGTCAACAAAAGAGTCTGAAATGCAGTAACTGGGTGCAGTCTCAACAATGACACAATGATCTCGACTTGCTTCCAAGGCAAACCATTCAACATCACAGTAATCCAAGCCTATGCCCCCACCACTAATGCCAAAGAAGCTGAAGTTAAAAGAGTCTACGAAGACCTACAAGACCTAGAACTAACACACACACAAACAAAAACAAAAACGTCCTTTTAATCAGGGAATTGGAATGCAAAAGTAGGAAGCAAAGAGATACCTGGACTAACAGGCAAGTTTGGCCTTGGAGTAAAAAATGTAGCAGGGCAAAGGCTAACAGATCTTTGCCAGGAGAACATACTGGTCACAGCAAACACCCTCTTCCAGCAACACAAGAGACAACTCTACACATGGACATCACCAGATGGTCAATATTGAAATCACATGGATTATATACTTTGCAACTGAAGATGGAAACGCTCTATACAGCCAGCAGAAACAAGACCTGGAGCTGACTATGGCTCAGATCATTTGAGCTCCTCATTGCAAAATACAGACTTAAATTAAAGAAAGTAGGGAAAACCACTAGGCCATTCAAGCATGACCTAAATCAAATCCCTTATGATTATACAGTGGAAGTGACAAATAGACTCAAGGAATTAGGTCTGATAGAGACAGTGCCTGAAGAACTATGGACAGAGGTTAGTAACATTGTATAGGAGGCAGTGATCAAAACCATCCCCAAGAAAAAGAAATGCAACAAGGCAAGATGGTTGTCTGAGGAGGCCTTACAAATAGCTGAGAAAATAAGAGAAATGAAAAGCAAGGGAGAAAGGGAAAGATATACCCAACTAAATGCAGAGTTCCAGAGAATAGCAAGGAGAGATAAGAAAGTCTCCTTAAATGAACAATGCAAAGAAATAGAGGAAAACAATAGAATAGGAAAGACTAGCAATCAGTTAAAGAAAATTATAGATTCAAGGGAACATTTCATTCAAAGATAGGCATAATAAAGGACAGAAACAGCAAGGATCTAACAGAAAGCAGACGAGATTAAGAAGAGGTGGCAAGAATACACAGAAGAATTGTACAAAAATAGTCCTAATGAACTGGATAACCACGATGGTGTGGTCTCTCACCTAGGAGACATCCTGGAGTGTGAAGTCAAGTGGGCCTTAGGAAGCATTACTACAAATAAAGCTAGTGGAGGTGATGGAATTCCAGCTGAGCTATTTCAAATCCTAAAAGATAATGCTGTTAAAGGGCTGCACTCAATATGCCAGCACATTTGGAAAACTCAGCCATGGCCACAGTACTGGAAAGGGTCAGTTTTCATTCTAATCCCAAAGAAAGGCAATGACAAACAACGTTCAAACTACCATACAATTGTGCTTATTTCACATGCTAGCAAGGTAATGCTCAAAATTCTTCTAGCAAGACTTCAAAAGTATGTGAACCAAGAACTTCCAGATGTACAAGTTGGATTTAGAAAAGGTAGCAGAACCGGAGATCAAATTGCCAACATCCATTGGATGATATAAAAAGCATGAGAATTAAAAAAAAAAAACACACACTACTTCTGCTTCACTGACTATGCTAAAGCTTTGACTGTGTGGATAACAACAAACTGTGGAAAATTCTTAAAGGGATAGGAATACCAGACCACCTTACCTGCCTCATGAGAAACCCGTATGCAGGTCAAGAGGCAACAGCTAGAACTGGACAGGGAACAACGGACTGGTTCCAAATTGGGAAAGGAGTATGTCAAGGCTGGATATTGTCACCCTGCTTATTTAACTTATATGCAGATTACATCATGCGAAATGCCAGCTGGATGAATCACAAGCTGGATACAAGATTACCAGGAGAAGTATCAACAACCTCAGATATGCAGATGATACTATTTCAATTGCAGAAAGTGAAGAGGAATTACAGAGCCTCTTGATGAGGGTGAAAAGGGAGAGTGAAAAAGCTGGCTTAATCTCAATATTCAAAAAACTAAGATCATGGCATCTGGTCCCATCACTTCATGGCAAATAGAAGTGGAAATAGAATAGAAAAAATAAAAATAGAAAAAATAAAAATAAAAATAAAAATAGAAAAATCTGCCAGTGGCAGATTTTATTTTCTTAGACTCCAAAATCACTGAGGATGGTGACTGCAGCCAAGAAATTTAAAGACGTTTGCTCTTTGGAATAAAACTACGACAAACCCAGACAGCATATTAAAAAGTGAAGACATCACTTTGCTGACACAGATCCATATAGTCAAAGCTATGGTTTTTCTAGTAGTCATGTATGGATGTGAGAGTTGGACTATAAAGAAAGCTGAGCGCCGAAGAAGTGATGCTTTGGAACTGTGGTGTTGGAGAAGACTCTTGAGAGTCCCTGGGACTGCAAGGAGATACAACCAGTCCATCCTAAAGGAAATCAATCCCAAATATTCACTGGAAAGACTGATGCTGAAGCTGACGCTCCAATACTTTGGCCACCTGATGGGAAGAGGAGACTCATTTGAAAAGACCCTGATGGTGGGAGAGATTGAAGGCAAAAGAAGAGGGTAACAAAGGATGAGATGGTTAAACAGCATCACTGACTCTATGGACATGAATTAGAGCAAACTCTGGGAGATAGTGAAGACCAGGAAGCCTCTGTGCTGCAGTCCATAGGGTTGCAAAGAGTTGGACACAACTTAATGACTGAACAACAACAATACGGAATCTAGAAAAATGGTACTGATGAAACTATTTGCAGGGAAGGAATAGAGACACAGATGTAGAAAATGGACTTGTGGACACAGTTGGGGAAGAAGAGGGTGGGAGGAATTGAGAGCATAACATTGAACTATACATATTGCCATGTAAAAGAGATAGCTAGTGGGAAGTTGCTGTATAACATAGGGAGCTCAGCCTTGCTTTGTGATGACCTAAGGGAGTGGGATGGGGGGTAGAGCGAGAGGGAGGCTCAGGATGGAGGGGATGTATGTATACTTGTGGCTGATTCACATTGTTGTATGGCAGAATCCGACACAACATTATAAAGCAATTATCCTCCAATTAAAGATAAATTAAAATAAATTAAAAAATATGGCTTCATAGAAAGCTACATCTGAAATATTGGTTAAATGAAATCAAACTGAATTGATTCCAGGGTCTCTTATGATATAATTACTTGATATAGAAATATATCCCTAGAGGAAATATTCTTCATAATAAAAATATGATTGAATTGTTAATTGAAAACTATAGTTTTCTGTGCTCAGACAATAAATATTGAATGCCTTAGTTCAGTATGTGAGACATGAGGGACATGGAATTTATTATTTCTCTCTCCTACCATCACATCTCTAAAAACTGAATATGATTTCCTGTCCTATGTTAGTCCTTCCTCTATGTTAACCGATACCGGGACTAGGCATAAAAAACTAGCTACTTGAGTGAAAAACATGCTCCTGGAGGATAACACTCAACTAAAACAGCTTCCTCAAGACTCGAATCAAGACCCTCACTTTGTTGTACCTCCTTACTCAAAGCTATTATGTCATAAACTCTGTCTATCCCAATCACTTTCCCACCATGAAAGAGCCACTAGCTCAGATCCTCAAATCATATGAACATTCTTCCCCTGGACACCCCATTTTAAGATTCTGCTAAATCTCTATGGAGGTGACATCTTACTGCAAGAGGTCTAATTATCAGCTTTTTTTATCAATGAATTTTTCTGATGGTTTTTGGGGAAATGACAATTGATACCTTCATATGACTTCTGCTTACTGCACTTTCAGATACTTGGGTTTGAAAAGTATAATGGTATAAAGCATATTTAATATAAGGCAAGGTCTGGTTTTATTTTAGACAAAGTGAAGTGAAAGTTGCTCAGTCGTGTCCAACTCTTTGGGATCCCCATGGACTGTCCAAGGAATTCTCCAGGCCAAAATACTGGAGTGGGTAGCCTTTCTCTTCTCCAGGGGATCTTCCCAACCCAGGGATCAAACCCAGGTATCCTGCATTGCAGGTGGATTCTTTACCAGCTGAGCCACAAGGGAAGCCCAAGAATACTGGAGTGGGTAACCTATCCCTTCTCCAGCAGATCTTCCCGATCCAGGAATCAAACCAGGGTCTCCTGCATTGTAGGCTAATTCTTTACCAACTGAGCTATTTGGGACGTAGACCCAAATGTGAGGAATATGGCTAAAGTTTTCAGAGTCAACTCTTTGGTGTTGCTATACTTCATAATTAGGATCACAAATAAAAATTGACATGGTTAACAATAACAATCTTAAATTTTAGTTTCCTCTCTAAGCTGACTTGTGGATGTAAAATAAAGAAAAAAAGCTTACTTATTCTTTCAACAATTATTTAATCCCTACTATGGACCAGGCCCTGTTTTAGGTGTTATGTTGTAATGAAGAGAGATAGAAACAGATAATAAAATATAGAAGCTACATAGGGAGTAAACAGTGCTATTTAAACAATTATTTAGAAAATAATCTATTGATTGTTTAGTTCTTAGAACTAAACACTTTACAATCCTAGCAGCTTTGCTATTTAAGGAAACCTCAAACCAGGCTGGAAGAGTAGATTTTGTATAGGAAGCTTCAGTACAAGGCAACATTCAGACCAATTCTGAAAGTGAAAGCCAGCCACTGTTATGTATTTGAATGCTAAATTCTGTAAACAAAGGCCAATAGAAGGAAAAAAACAAAATCAGCGTTTCGTTAATTAGGAGAAACATGTGGCACTCCAGTGCACTCACTTGTTAAATAAGCCAGAATGATTCTTTGTATGGAAAGTGATTTTAAATTAATTAATTAGACACTTAATTGGGAAAATTACCATATTACATCTAGAAAATAAAATTTAAAAGATGTATATATTTTTCTGTTTTTTTTTTTTTCCAACTTCTGAGTTAAGCATTTGATTTCCATGTTTCAATTACTCATGGGAGGGTGTGAGTAAACAGTAAACAGTAATCAGCCAGACTCACAGTACAAATTCCCACAGAAATGGCATCTGGGCTAATGAATTCTCACAGGATACCTTGGCAGTCTTTCAAGAATACCTAATACTGCCTAAATTAACCTCCTGAGGACATCAGTCTACCACGAGCAGTGATGGGGTGCCCTGCAGTGCAGATGGGTGCTCTCACCCTCCTGCCCGTGCTGAGACCTGTGAGGGCTTTAGGGATCAGGAGAAATGACCACTTTATTTGGACTTCAAGTTCTCTACATTCTTCATCAATAACAAAAAAACAAAACAACAAAAAATACCCTTCTTATTTTAATACATTTCTGAGAAACCTATTTTTTTTTTTAAATTTTCTAATTTTCTCCACTGTGAGCTCACTGATCTCAGCCAAATCGAGACCTGGGACCTCACGTACTGCCAGCCTCAGCACACACAATGATTCAGTGCTTAAAGGGAAAGGAATGAGGTAAAAACACATGGTATATACAGGTAACTCTTTTTTTTAATGGCCTAGAACCACCCCCTGCACTCCTTAGTAGACATCTTGCTCCCCAACACCGGGGGGAAGTGGCAATGATCAGAAATCAGATTTCAATTGTGTCAATGCACGGATTTTTTTTTTTTCTTCTGGATTTTACCATTCCCCTCTTCATCTTTATATCTATCAAAACCACACCATCATCCCTCAGTATCCATGGGGTACTGGTTCCAGGAGCCCCCACAGATACCAAATTCTGTGGATGCTCAAATCCCTTAGATAAAGCAGTCATAGTATTTGCATATGACTATGCACATTGGCACATCTTTAAATCAATTCTAGATTATTTAAAAATACCTAATACAATATAAATGCTATGTACTTGCCAGTGTGAGGCAAATTCAAGTTTTGCTTTTTGGAATTTCTTTTTTTTTTTTTAAAGAAAATTTTCAATCCGTGGTTGGTTGAAACTGCAAACATGGAACCCATGGATCAGTTCTAGAAGGAGATACTAACTTGGGAAGGGAGAGAAGTGGAAGCATACATCTGGACTGACCTCCAAATTGACAGAGGATGAGAATCCTACCTTTCGGATTCTGAATTCAGCCTAGCACAGTGCCTGGCGCAGTTTGTTGACCTGATCTGAGAGCTTATGACAACTTTAAGACCAAAATAGGGTTGTGGTAGAAAAACTACCTTTGAAAACACCTTGAAATCCAGCTTACCTTTGCTTAACTACCTATAAATTTTACTCATACATAAATTCTACTAAAAGTACAGGTTCAAGTACAGATGCTATTACTAATAGCTATAACAAACCACAAAGCAAACTGATCAGGAAAATTAAATGATTAAGTTTTCTAAGCCTCATTACTCACAAAATTATTCAAATGTACACATGCAATCTTTTTTGTCAGGTTACAGCAGAACAAAGAAATTAGGCATCTTCTTTTTCTTATAATGTTGTTCTTACTGATTTACGGTTCATAATAGCCTTCCTTGCATGATTTGAAAACAATTGGTGAGAGAGAGAGTGAAAGAGACAGAGAGATTGCAGGGAAACTTGAAGCTTGTATTACAAGTTTATAAACCCGGGCTGTTAATAAGTCATCAGGTTAGATTAATTACAACACATTTAGCTTACTCCAGAAATAAATTAACATATAACTAGAGAATAAAGTAAACTTTTTCTATCCAATAAAGTTTTTTTGGTAATTATGGTACTTCTTAGGTTTGCCTTTTAAATTTTAGCTGAAATAGGAGGGTTGGGAAATTTCAGCACATAATTCATGTTGGGAGATTGAGGCAAACTTCAACAGTTTATTTTCTGATAAAGTCTCCCATATTCCTATATGATTTCCTTTATAGATCAGAATTTTAGTATAGAGATTTAAGAAGGTTTAAGATTTAAGATTAAGAAGGAAGAAGATTTAAGATTTCAGAAGGTGTGAATCCATTTGGAGTGCCACCAAAAATCTTAAACCTCACCTGGTTCTGTTTTAATGTGGACACCAGTTTCTGCAGCGTGATGTTTTCCTCCTCCAGTTCAGTGTAGTCCTGAAGGAGACGGGCCTCTCGGAATTTATATTCTCGGATTTCATCCTTCATCCGTATTCTTTGTAGCTCCCCCATCTCATTGTTCTGAAACAAGAGAATAAACAGTAAATACAAAAGTTTCTTATTATATTTTAATAAGTATAGATAAAGTCTTGGTAGTTAATAATAATAAAAATATCTCATGGAGTGTAAATTGGTACCAGTACCATCTTTTTTTGAGTAACAATTTAAAATCTGTCAAACTTTACAAGCACATACACATAACCCAGCAATTCTAAAATCATTCTTAAGCATACTTTCTTAGAAGTAAACAAAAAGAAAAATACAGTCATGCATATTTACACAAAGAACAGGAAAAGTCTAAATGTTTGCTAATAATGGGGAACAATGAAATGATCGTGCATCCTTTAATGGAACAATATAAAATTATTTAAAGTAATGAGAAAAAAGGAATGAGTAGTAGTTTTATGCACTAAAATGGAAATAAAGCCACAATATATTTAGAAAATTATAGATTAGTATGCTTCCCAAGTGGCACAGTGGTCAAGAATCCACCTGTCAATGCAGGAGATATGGTTTGATCCTCGTGTCGGGAAGATCCCCTGGAATGGGAAATGGCAACCCACTCCAGTATTCTTGAAAGGAGCCTGGCAGTCTACAGTCTGCTGGGTTGCAAAGAGTCAGACATGACTGAGCATGCACACATGTGTATGCGCGCGCACACACACACACATACACACACACACACATGCATAAAACACCAATTTTCCAAACTCTGATGGGGGAGTCCTTCTACAAGTTTCAAAATCTTCCAACTAAAGCCACATGGCCTAATCCTGCCTGGCTTCAGCCACAGAAACTTCTTTCTGCTCCCACAAGATGTTGAACTTGGCAGCTCATTCCTGCCTTCAGACTTTTGCGTTCCCCCTCCCAGACTCCCTGTCTCCAGATCAAGGGTTCTTAGCCTCTTTGACAGTGTGGTGAAGCTGATAGACCACTTCTCAGAATATTTTAAAAGGCACTGAAAGAGTTCAGATTCTCCAATGCCAAAATATGGCACTTTGGTATATTGATTATTTTGAGCTGAAGGCATTTGACAGACAGCAGATTCAGGATGGGCCCTCTGCCCTCCCCCTTTCTACATAAAAGCTGGACATAAAATTTCCCTTGCAAAGGTGCCCTCCTTGTACTGGAAGAGAACATTCTTATCACCAGAGACTGGGAGTCAGTGCCAAAATGGACCTGTGCAAACAGACCTACTAAAATGATCTTCCATTAGTTCCCTCTATTTAGTTCCTAGTCACTGTCCCATGACATACTACCCCCAGTCCAAGCTCCTTTGTCTTCTCATATCCCCATAATTTATCATTCTTTATGCAAAAAATGTATATAAGTTTTTGGGCCTAATGATTTCTGGTCTTCATTTTCCTTTTGAAGACTCCCATGTACTTGTAAAAAAATTCAATTTATATGCTTTTTTTCTTGTTAATCGGTTTTATGTCAGTTTAATTCTTCATCTAGTCACAGAATCTAAGAGGGTAGAAGGAAATTTTCTTCCCTTACAGCATAAAAGACAAGATTATAAAGGTCACTATGTTAAAATATTAATATAATATTTTATAAAATTATGATATGCTAATCAGGTAGATTATTTATGGTAGAAAGAAAGTATTAATTGCTCAGTCATGTCTGATTCTTTGCAACCCCATGGACTGTAGCCCGCCAGGCTCCTCTGTCCATGGAATTCTCCAGACAAGAATATGGAGTGGGTAGCCATTCCTTTCTCTAGGGGATATTCCTGACCCAAGGATGGAACCTGGGTCTCCTGCATTACAGTCAGATTCTTTACCATCTGAGCCACCAGGGAAGCCCCAGATTATTTACAGTAGTGGCACTCAATTAACCATAGTTTCCTGTGGTCACGCGCAGTAGAGTCCCCTTTCAAGTCAAGCCCGAACTGGCCCACAGAATGCAGTGGAAGCCTTAGCCTTAAGAGGTCTTGAAGCTATTGTTCTTCCTCTCTTGGAATTCCACCACCACGTGAAGAAGCCTAGGCTAGCCTGCTGGAGCTCGTGGCCCAGCAAACAGTCAGCACCAGCTGCCAGGCATGGGAGTGAGACATCTTGAATTCTTCGGCTCAGATGGCTGCCAGATGATGGCTGCCACATGAGTGACCCCAGGCTAGTTGGTAAGAACTGCCCAGCTGAGTACAGCTTGAATATCTGATCTACAGAATCATGGGGTATTATTTTAAGCCCTTAAATTTGGGGTGATTTGCTACACAGTAACACATAACTGACACACTAATACATGTGACTCTTTATTAATGGAATGTATAATCAGATCTAGTGGTAGATCTAAGAAATACTATATTTTCAAAGCAATGATGATATTTAAAGATCCTGCAATATGATGTGATATGAAAATACACAAAGTAACGGTGTTGCTATTGCTACGGAAGTTTGTTGCCTACATTCAAACAGAAGAAAACAGTTAAATTTTAGTCTGAGTCTAGAGAAAAAGGAGATGTAATAATTTTTCCCTCCAAGTTTACAGGTCTTCTGCATTTGATCCACAGATTCCCAGGACCCAAGTTAGGAAACTCTTCTGCTTCTATTTGTCATTTAGGTCTCAGTTCAAATGTTATTTCCTCAGAGATGCCTTCCCTGAACAACTTCCCCACCCTTGCCCTTCAGTCTCCCGTATTCCTATATGATTTCCTTTCTGGATCAGAATTTTAGTATAGAGTAGATACTGAGAAAACAATTGTTGAAACAATAGCACTAAACATTACTTGAAATTAGTAATTTACATACCTTTTACATTTTTAACATCTGAATATAATCAATCTTTTCTATAGTGTTGCTCATGTGTCCCTAATACCTGACATATTTTAGGTCTTTATAACCATGGAATGAATAAACAGGTATACAAATAGCTGAAAACAAGATCTAAAAAATATTATTGTAGGGATTATGGTTTTTTTCTGGGTTCTTAGAGCAGGGAACAAAGTGAGAAAACACATTTTCAAATAAACATACGTAAATCTGTGAAATGCCTTGACTTGTTACAATTCTTCAATATACCGTCCAGCTATTTGGAGGCAGAAACATTAGTTTATTCTCTGCTTCTTGGAAAATACTTTAAGCATATATGTTCAATAAGTATAGAATGAAAAACAGTAGTTTGGCAGTAAAGCCAAATTACAATATTTTATTAAATTCTTTTATTTTGTAGAAATAGGAAATCTTAAATAATATTTTTCTATATCTTTAAAGGTCCACCATTAACTGAATGATTTATAGTTATTTAGTTTTCCTCATTTATATGCATGAACATATGAGGAAGCTAACAAACTGGATGCCAGTCATTTGCATAAAATTATAAACAAAAATGTTATGATATAAGAGATTCTGTAAAATGTGACTGTATACAATGTAAATATAATGCCCAGGAAATCTAGCTCATATACACTCAGAATTAACCATAAAATCTTATATAGTAAGACAGTAAATGTAAGGACAAATTTAAAGGCCATAGCAAAGCTAATAAGGGTCACCAACAAATAACTCATAAAACAGCTAATTAAAACTTCTGATGTTAATTAAGGAAAAGGAAGAGTTTGGTGTGGAGACTGGTTAAGTTGAAAGACTTTCTAGCAATAAAACAGACATAAGACTCAGAGGAAGAAAACTGATCTCATTTATTTTGCCAGAAACTCATGCTTTTTTGAATTGCCAAAGGTTAAATTTTCAGGCTATGCTTCCACAGCAAATTTAAAAATTTGCTATGTTTGTTTTCTGCATACTCATCATCCACTCATCACGAACAGTTTTTTTTCTTTCTGGGATAAGATGATGCTGAGCTTTACTAAAAACCCTTATCAAGAATAATTAGAGTGAGGAAAATAAAGCATGAGAGAAAGTAGAGAAAATGGCATAACCAGGGAATACTCTAGGGTTTCACCTCCAAAGACCTGAGTCCCAGCATCTCCTCAGAAGACAGGGGAGTCCCAGAAATGTTTGGGGTAGACAATCATAGTTTGCATTGTACTTGAGTGTAGCAGCATTCTGAGAGTTTTATTTTAATTAACATTAAGAGGATTTCTTTTTGTGGGAATAATGAATTCCCTCTACTATGGGCCAGAGATATGAAAACCTAAGCACTTATTACTACACAAAGGCTAAAAAGTATAAAAAATAATTGTGCCTTCCAGGTCTATAGCTCTTAGCTTTTTATAACTTAATTATATTCATTGTCATATTAGATCTTAATAATAGCTTGTGTGAGTTGGGTGACAAGTTCTTGCCCACAGCTTACTCACCTGTAAAGTGGGGATACTAATACTTAATATTATATGGTAGTTATGAGAATTTAATGGTATAATATGGGGAAATGAGAAGATGCCAGGCACACAGAAAATTTCCCTACCAGTGGAATATGTGCTTCCACAGAGAGACATTCACATCTAAAGGCTGACAGCAATTATTATGATTTCTAATTACTCCTGGATGAGTCAGGGGTAGCTTTATAATGGACATAATATTTGACTAGAACCTTGAAGGACAAGTAGAGTTGACTAAATGGTTAAAGAGGTGGATGAACCTTCCAGTTGGAAGTAAACTTTTGGCCAAAAGGAGAGTACTATTTGTGTTGAGGACAATACTAACATAGCCAATAGCCAGACTGAGCATTTCCTTAGGGCACCAGTGAAGCTGGAGCACTGATAGAGAGAAAGAGAAGAGAGAAATTCAGAAAAATCTATAAAAGCTAATTATTTTCAGCTTATGTCTACATTTGGTGTTATTTCATAAAATAAAATGTTAAATTACCGTCTAGTGAGGTTAACCTATGAGGTAGTAGGAGGAACCAAAATATTTTCATTACTTGGAATCTTTCAAATTTTTTACTAGGTTGTGGTTTAGGAAATAGGGTAGTTTGGTGTGGCTGGTGCAAAGTAATGAGATAGATTTTGCAGGAAATTCTATATTAAACAAAGGAATTTGGGGAATTATCAAAGTCTTTTAAACAAAGTAGTCATGTAACGAGACCCATGTTTTGAAAAGCCACTCTGAGAGGTGGGAGGGTGGACAGGAGAACAAGCTAAGCCATCCCCCAAAAGTCAGCATGAGGAAGAGGATAAGCAACATTGAGGAACATCTCAGCATGAACAGGACTTGGTCACTGACTGATGTAATAATAAATGAAAGAGGAAGAAGAGTAGAGTAAAAAAAACAACGGCCTAATAAGGATAACAGAACTGCAAGAAAGGAAGAAATTTTACAACAAAGCGAACATGAGAGTTAAAGACGTGTCTTCTTAATAATTATGTGTAATATTAACGTGGGTAGTCAAACCAGGAATTTCTGGATCTGTGAGTGGAATGAGGGAAGACAACTGGAGAGGGGAAAGAATGGGAAACGCAGTACTGACTTTCTTACTTCTCTCCCATAGAGTTGCTGCTGATGGGGAGTCCTGGCACTTCAACACCTTAATATTTATTTTCCTTCTTTTGGCCAAAAATTAACTCTTCTCTTGCTGGTGAGAGGAGCGGATGACAGTTCTTCTTGCATGACCTCTCATGTCCTCAGCTCAGGTGATTTGTTCTCTCTCCCACATAATGAATAACTTACTTCCTATTTTTCTAAATCATCTCCAGTTCTCCCCAGAGGAAAGACATTCTTCCATCAGAGTTTGTTATGCTTTGATCTCCAACGTTCTCATTATCGGCAACCCTGTGTCTTTACTTCCTTCTTTACCCAGGTTTGATTCCACTGTCATCACATACTGTCTTGCAAACACATTTTACTCCCTTGCATCTTTCTCTCTTGATCACAGAACCCAACTTTCTGCCTTGTTGCCTAGAGAAGAACAGAACTGGACAAAATACAAATCCATGCCACGTGGTTTCAATTACAACTCATGAAGAGGTAGTGGGATGTGGTGGTGAAGAGCCCTGACTCTGAACCAAACTTCCCTGGGTTCAAACCCCGGCCTCAACACAGTAATTTTGGTCAAGGTTACTAATTCTCTGTGCCTGTTTCTTTTCCTGTCAGGGGAATAACCTCCATCTGCTAGGTGGATCAGAATGGTGCCTGGTAGGAGTGGTGGATTAAAAAAACAAAACAGTTCTGAATCTCTCAAACAAGCCTTAGGCATTGTTTATTGGTCATTCATATACATATCCACAGTGTGGTAAGTTCCCAACTTCTCTCTTCCTACTATCAGTCTCCTCTCTCCTGAGAATTTTGCCTCATGTTTACTTGTGTTGGGGGTGGGACAGAAGATAAGGAGGTACGGTTCATATTCCCATTCTCATTACTTTCTTCTAATCTACTGTACACAGTTTAAAGACACTAAATCCAGTCTTAAACAAGCTCTAACTTTTACATCCATATTTCAATTTCTATAGTCATGATTGTTTTTTTTTCAATCCATTCCAATGAACACCGAATCTGCTCCTGTCAAAATCATCAATAGCTTCCCTGTTGCCACTGGATTTGGTGGTCATGCCTCTGTTTTCCTCTCATCCCACTCCTTCAACAGTGTTTACCACTCCCTCCTTTCTGAAACTCTTGCTTTATGCTATTGGCTTTTCAGACATCTAAACTCTAATCTCATTGGCTGTTTCTTTGCAGTCCTTTCTGACTTGCTCTCCTCCTTCTCAGCTCAACCTCTCTACTGTCCACGTACCAAATCTATACTGAGCCCCTCCCTTTTCTGGCTACTCTCCAAAGGTAACTTCATCCAGGGCTCTGGCTTTAAATATACCACCAATATGCTGATGACTCTCAAATCCCCACCAGGGCTAACAGAACCCTTACTAGACCTGACTCTTGCCTTACTTAAAGTGCTCATCCTATACCTTTCTCCAACAAACACATCATGCCCCGGCTTCCTGAGCTTCTGATTTCCTAACCATCTCAAACTGGGTTCTGCTTTAGAGTCCTTGCACCAGATGTCTCTTCTGCTTGGATTTCCCTCTTTGTTCACACTTTTTTTTGTCTCTTCATTAGGATCTCAAATGTCATCTCCACAAGAGATGACCATTGAATCTAAAGTACCCAATAGCTGCCCAGTCACACTCACATAACCCTGTTTTAATGGTCTGAAAAGTGTTTATCACTATTTATTTGTTTTCTGGGTATTGGTTATTTTTCCTTCACTAGATGTCAGAAGGACCAGATGTCCTTCACTAGGTTTCAATAATTGGTCCCCATGTACCCCAAAACCCAGGGAAGCACATCACTTATGGTAGTCATATCCCATAGCTCAGACTTATCACTTCCAGCCTGGGGTGGATTGGTGGTAATTGTGAGGAAAGTTGGGAAGTCTTTGAATGGATGAACTTAGCTGGGTATAGCCAAAAAAGTACAGGTATATTTGTATATTTCATATATGTGAGTTTATAGATTAGAAAAAAATGCACATCTACAAAGCAAGCCACAGGTAAAATTCTTCAGTGTTTAAAAACCCTTTTAATGATATCCAATCCATGTGTATTTATACTTTATTCCATCTCTGTAGAAATTTGTAACAAGAAAAGGGTTTGATAAACATCTATAGATGTAGATGTATAGGACTGACACAACTTATTATGTAATCTCTCTTAAGAATGGGTATAATCAATGAGGGACATCGACACTGTGATGTCTTTGTGAGATCAGCCAACAGGAAGGTGATAGACAAAGAGATCTTTTTCCAAAATCACAATAAAGGAAGACCAGTTGCTCTATCGGGCAGTCATGTGGGCTTCACAGTCTTCAGGAGAGCTATCAATGAAGAAAACGAGATACCAGAATACCATACAGATAGCATCTCCAAGTGCAATCCAGACTAAACAACTGGGAAATAGCTAGGAAAAACAAACAAGGTGAGTTTGAAATGTGGCTTAAAACAAACAAGCTCAGTGAGGAAAAAAAGCATGTAAAGAAATTTGCCATGGCTGGGAAAGAGAAATAAAGGAGGAGAGGATTACCACTTTAGGACAGCATTGCCTATTAGTGAGCTCCACATGAGGCTAGTTCTATGCAGGGTTACTGGAATATTAAAGTTCACACATCTTTTTTCTGCTAGACTTCTCAGAGCCCTTAATATGCTAGCACGCATTGAGACTTTGTAAGAGTAAGATGTGGTATGTAGCATTTGCTAAATTTTTTTGACCACAAGATCTCTGCCTTTTAAAAGGAGTATTTTGATCAATCCACAGACCAAATCATTGAAAAATGTTACACTAAGACAGTAGAAAATGATAGTTTTCTACTATACAGTTGAGTGGGGTAAACCACCAAGCTCTTTACAGCACAACTCCAGATTCCTTCCAATTGTCAAGCACTGAATGTATCATCAGATTTAAATAATGGAATAAGATTAAAAGGAGAGGAGTGAATAGATATGAAAAGGGGTGAGACAAGATGATCAGATATACAAGAGTAATATAGCTATAACAAAGCAAGACTCTGTAATCCTCACTTTGAAAGTACCTGCAAATCTTGTTCTGAACAAAGTGGCATTATGAAGAGTTATCTACCTGATTGAATTTGAAGCAATATCAGCATATTTCCCATGGGATATCAGCCTCCATTAGAAGTCAAGGACCAGCCATCTCACAAGCAGTTCACATTTCAATGCCTCATTTCAAACATTCTTCTTAAGCAAAATCTTGAGAGCAACATAAAATCCACCTTTTTAGTGTAAACATTTGAGATGGCACAAAATAAATAAGAGATGACTGATTTTCTTATACCCTGATTTACCATTTTTCCCTTCTTTTACTTGTATAAAAGGATATTAAAATAATACAGATATTATTCTGATAGCTTAATAAACATTTCCATTGCATCTTAACTGGGTGGAAGATGTGTTTTACAGAACTTTTTGTGTAAAAATTTTTTTGGTATCAACGTTATTAAGATGTAATTCACATACCTAAAGTTCACTCATTTAAAGCATATAATTCAATAGTTTTTAATATGGTCACAGAGTTGTGACCATAACCACATTCAATTTCAGAACATATTCATCACTGCAAAAAACAAATTCCAGGGACTTCCCTGGCAGTTCCAGTACTGAGAATTCCACGCTTTCACTGCTGAGGGCACAGGTTCAATCCTCAGTCAGGGAACTCAGATCACAAAAAGCTGTACAGTGAGGTAAAAAGAAAAAAAGTTCCATGTATTTTACCTATCGCCACTCCCATCCCCTCTAGCCCAAGGCAACCACTAATCTACTTTCTATTTGCTTATAGCCTTTTGAGAGACTATAAAATTTTTAACTGCTGATAAAATATCTTTTTTTTGCAAAGTTGATATGAAACAGAGCAGTCCTTACCCCTCCCTCCCCATGTCCTTTGCCTGCCTTTTGTCTGTAGAAAACTTTAGTCAAAGAATAAGTTTAATCAGAGAAATGAAAAATACAGAAACAAAGGAAAACAGTCAAAGGAGACCAAATAATAATGTAGTCACTAAGCATAGTCAAAGACGTTTAGTTCTTTCTCAAGGGTTATAGATAATATTCTGAGCCATATCCTGTGAGCTGTCTTATAGATACTAAACACCAGGGGGAAGAAGTTAACTGTATAATAACGAGACTATATCCATGACATAAGCTGCCACAATTCCGAGAACTGACCTCAGAGAAATGGCAAAAAATGGACCTGAAACTGAAGATTAACTGTACCTAAAACAACCAAGATCATGCTGGTCAAGCCACAGATGATCAATTTGAAGATGACTGTCAGAACTGACTGTGCTGTTTCTGCACATGTCCCCTCCTTCTGTCTATAAAAGCTCTTGCTCCAGTGGCTGCCACTGAGGGGAAATCAGCCTTTGGACAGATGTCCTCCCTCCTCCCTACCCCACCTGTAGGCGTCTGAAATAAAGCAAACTTTCCTTTCCACCAACCCGGACTGTTTATTGGCTTTTGAAAGGTGAGCAGCCAGACCGTCCACAGTCTTTCAGTAGCAAATAAGAGTTTTCCTGCAGCATGAATACTCCACATGATATCGGCAAATTGTGCTGGCAGTGTCCAGTACATATCAGATCCAGTAACAGAGATACTTTATTTCACAAAGTAGTATGCTCATTTAAAGTTCACTCAACAGACTGTAAGTTACTTTTTAATTTGTGAAAGTGTGGCTTTGAGAGGTGGGTATTGTAACCAGGATATAATGATTTATTTTGAAATGAGCTTTTGTAGATATTAAAATACTGGAATCTTTTCTTCTTTCCATAATCAAACTTGAAGTCAGGAAACCATGATCATTTCCCAAAATAGTCTAGTTACCTCTTACTTACTTCTTTGGTTTTTCTTTTTAAAATTTCTCTTTTTTTAATTTAACGATGCAAAACATCATAATGAATGACAGTATGACAGTTTTCTTTTCTGATAGCATCTCCTTATAATTATGAATATCCATGCTGTCCTGATTACACAATTACTGAAATAATTTATTAAATGGAAAAGGGAAATTTAGGCAAAGGGAAATTTACACTAAACAGATTTGAAATTTAGATTGTGCAATAAACACCACGCTCAATTGACAAATATTCCAGAGATAGTTCGATCTCTAGCACCTCACCTATTTCACCTCAGCTTCACAGACTTCCTTGTGACCTTGCTGCAAAGAATAGCATCAATAGTTTCAAAATCATTGATTACGATAATTAATTTTAGTTTCCATTTCCAAGGGAACACCCTATAAAAAGATTTTTAATGAGAAGAAAACCATGAAAGGGAAAGAAGTGAACAAAAGTGGAAGCAACGATATGTATTTAAAACAATTTTTTAAAATAGTAGTGAACACTGAAATAAAGAAAAAATTAGAGGAATAAAAAAGAAGAAGCGATTGAAAAACGACAAAATGTGAGATAAGTATCAAGGGGATAAAACGCTGAACAGAAAGGGAGGTATTGATACAATTTATAATTTGATTGAAAGATATAAGTTAACCCCTCAGGGGGCTGAAGGTTATTAGAGACACTATTTTTATTTATTCCTTATCAGTTCGGTCGATCAGTCGTGTCTGACTCTTTGGGACCCCATGAATCGCAGCACGCTAGTCCTCCCTGTCCATCACCAACTCCTGGAATTTACCCAAACTCATGTCCATCGAGTCGGTGATGCCATCCAGCCATCTCATCCTCTGTCGTCCCCTTCTCCTCCTGCCCCCAATCCTTCCCAGCATCAGGGTCTTTTCTAATGAGTCAACTCTTTGGATGAGGTGGCCAAAGTATTGGAGTTTCAGCTTCAGCATCAGTCCTTCCAATGAACACCCAGGATTGATCTCCTTTAGGATGGACTGGTTGGATCTCCTTGCAGTCCAAGGGACTCTCAAGAGTCTTCTCCAACACCACAGTTCAAAAGCATCAATTCTTAGGTGCTCAACCCTCTTCACAGCCCAACTCTCACATCCATACATGACTACTGGAAAAACCATATCCTTGACTAGACAGACCTTTGTTGGCAAAGTAATGTCTCTGCTTTTTAATATGCTAACTAGGTTGGCCATAATTTTCCTTCTGAGGAGTAAGCACCTTTTAATTTCATGGCTGCAGTCACCATCTGCAGTGATTTTGGAGCCCAAAAAAATAAAGTCTGACACTGTTTCCCCATTTATTTGCCATGAAGTAATGGGACCAGATGCCATGATCTTAGTTTTCTGAATGTTGAGCTTTAAGCCAACTTTTTCACTCTCCTCTCTCACTTTCATCAAGAGGCTTTTTAGTTCTTCTTCACTTTCTGCCATAAGGGTGGTGTCATCCGCATATCAGAGGTTATTGATATTTGTCCCGGCAATCTTGATTCCAGCTTGTGCTTCCTCCAGTCCAGTGTTTCTCATGATGTACTCTGCATATAAGTTAAATAAGCAGGATGACAATAGACAGCCTTGATGCACCTCTTTTCGTATTTGGAACCAGTCTGTTGTTCCATGTCCAGTTCTAAGTGTTGCTTCCTGACCTCCATACAGGTTTCTCAAAAGGCAGGTCAGGTGGTCTGGTATTCCCATCTCTTTCAGAATTTTCCACAGTTTATTGTGATCCACACAGTCAAAGGTTTTCGTATAGTCAATAAAGCAGAAATAGATGTTTTTCTGGAACTCTCTTGCTTGTTCGATGATCCAGTGGATGTTTGCAATTTGATCTCTGGTTCCTCTGCCTTTTCTAAATACAGCTTGAACATCTGGAAGTTCACGGTTCACATATTGCTGAAGCCTGGGTTGGAGAATTTTGAGCATTACTTTACTAGGGTGCGAGATGAGTGCAATTGTGTAGTAGTTTGAACATTCTTTGGCATTGCCTTCCTTTGGGATTGGGATGAAAACTGACCTTTTCCAGTCCTGTGGCCACTGCTGAGTTTTCCAAATTTGCTGGCATATTGAGTGCAGCACTTTCACATCATCATCTTTCAGGATTTGAAATAGCTCAACTGGAATTCCATCACCTCCACTAGCTTTGTTTGTAGTGATGCTTTCTAAGGCCCACTTGACTTCACATTCCAGGATGTCTGGCTCTAGGTGAATGATCACACCATCGTGATTATCTGGGTCGTGAAGATCTTTTTTGTACAGTTTTTCTGTGTATTCTTGCCACCTCTTCTTAATATCTTCTGCTTCTGTTAGGTCCATACCATTTCTGTCCTTTATAGAGCCCATCTCTGCATGAAATGTTCCCTTGAGCATATAGTAGAGGCTGATTGATTCATCCAGATAGTTCTGAAACTTTTACAGGGTATCTGACTGGTCTGATTTACTTGTTTATTTTTGTTAATATGCATGTGTGTGCATGTGCATGCACATGTGCTTGTTCATTCCTTCATGTTCGACAATTCGCGACCCTATAGACTGTAGGCCACCATGCTGCTCTGTTCATGGGATTCTCCAGCAAGAATATTGGAGTGGGTTTACAATTCCTTCTCCAGGGGATCTTCCCAATCCAGGGATCAAACCTGGATCTCCTGCATTGCAGGCAATTCTTTACTGTCTGAGCCATTATAAAGCACCTTTATTACCCAGGAAACAAATAACCCAAACATTGGTAATAAAGAAGAAAGTTTAAACTAATAGTGAATATAGTTACTCAAATGAAGTTTTCAATATATAGAGTAGTATGAAAAATAACACCTTCAGAAAAACAACTATTTTACAAAGAAGTGGGTGTTAAAGTAAAAATAGCTCTGGACCTGGATTTGAATGCTAGCTTACACCAAAAAATTTCTCGGACTTCAATTTTCTTACCTCTAAAAACATAAAAACAGCTATCTATTCCACTCCAGAGTAGTCAGAAATAAATGAGAAAATATTTCTAAAAGCACTTTGTAAATTGTAATGAGCCATCCTACATTCTTATTAAGAGGTAGTTTTTTTAAAAGGTCAGTTAAACACTTTTATAGAACAGTGTTGGAAATTCTTCAGAATGTTCTTTATCAATAACTATTTGAAGATTCTTCAAAAAAACCCCATCAACATGCAGATATGCTTCTAGCTCATCATATGAATAATTTAAAATGAGGAGGTACTGATTTCAGACCTAGAAATTATAAAAACATATGCAATGAATAAAAATCTCACTCTCAACTTGTTCCATCCCTCTAACCCACTGTTCTTAGTATCTTACGTATATTTGCAGAGTTTCTTTACAGTTTGCTTACTTTCAAACTATCTACAAAGCCAACTTGTTCTCACATGAGAATGAACAAGGTTAACATAATTATATAATGGACTAATCATGATGAAATTATTTATATATATGTATATGTGGTATATATATATACATATATATCACATACACATCTAGTGATATACATACATATCACAAGAATCTGTATCTCATATAGCATTCTTCAGTTACAAGCTAGAATTTATTTATTTAATAAGCACTTACATAATGTTTACAATGTGCCAAGACCATTCTAAGCACTTCAGAAATATAAAATTCTTTTAACTTTTAGTCTCCATAACAACTCTATGAAGTAGAGCCCGTTATAATCCCATTTTGCAGCTAGGCTAATGGAGGTGTGGGTAGGTTATATAATGATTTCCTCCAAGTTCAAGAATAAGCACAGTCAGGAGTTCAATCTAGCTCTAGAACATGTGTTCTGAACCACTAAACTCTGCTTTCTTCTTCTTTTTAAAAATAATGTTTATTTATTTGGCTGCGCTGGGGTCTTAGTTGCGTGCGGGATCTTTAGTTGCGGCATGTGAACTCCTAGTTGTGGCATGTGGGATCTAGCTCCCTGACCAGGGACTGAACCTGGGGCCCCTGCACTGGGAGCGTGAAGTCCCAGTTACTGGACCACCAGGGAAGTTCCAAGCCTAAAAATGGCTTATTAAGTGAATTGTTGCTTGAATGGCTTATGATGGCTATTATGAACGAGATTATTGTAAACTCTCTAGGTTTTAGTTTTCTTCTCTCTATGAAATAAGGAATGAATAGAAATACAAATGCCTCAGTAAATTTGCTCCATTTTATAATAAGTTAGTGGATACTATTTCTGAAAATAAATTATTTTCTTATTTTCAACACACACCTTCTTGCAAAGAACAGATTCTAGAGATAATGATGTAATAGTAGCAAGAGGTGCCCAAGTTTTGAACATTCATTGTCTATTAAGTTTCAGAGTAAAACCTCAGATTGCTAAAGCAAAGCCATAACTTTGACCCTGCCTGTTATAGTGTCTCCAGAATCTTTCCCTTCTGAAGGCTTTCAATATTCTGGGCATGTGAGTACTATAGGCTAATGAATACTACAGGAATTCAGTTGTATATGTGCTTATTAAAATGTAAGTTCCAAACCCTGAAGTATCTTAATATGCCCGGCACTCTGCTTTTCAACATTTATATTGAAAGTCTAAGAAATTCAAGGTATATTTTTTTAGGTAATTATTAAAGGTGATCAATTTGCTACCATTACAATCTACATTAACCTTTCAAAAAGATGTCTCCTTACCAATATCTTCCTGGTACTGGCTTTTCCTTTTGTTTTGAAATAAGTAGAAACCGAACTTTAGAAAAACCTAGAGAAAGGAATTTTGCTATGACAGGAATGATAACTTGAGAGACAGGTGAAGACCTAGGTAGTGAAATTTAAAACCAATAAGGTCCAGGTGAGAGGGAAGCAATACTGGCAAAGAATATGGACTATTGTGTAAGGTTGGTGTTAATCAGTAGTTAAAGGTCACTCTTCGCTCATCTTCAGAGACCCCAGACATCTGCCACTGACCCTAGCTCCTAATAGGATGAAACTAGTGACTAATTAGTGATTTACCAGTGACTTATAATGTGCTGCTTAAACCTGAAACTCCCTTGACACACACTCTACTAATTTGTCTCCATTACTTACAGAAAATTTGTAAGCTGGTGATTGGTACTTGGCTCCATAGGTTATATTGTCTAATTTTAGCTGTCTATGAGCATCTGGGTATAAAAGACTCTTCTGTAAAATTATATGAAAACAGGTATCTTGTGTGTATCTTAGTGGTTCACAACTTGAACACAAAACACATCTAGTGGTATTAAGAGAGGGCCCTGCAGCCGCGGTGGAAGTCTCAGACCTCTGTCTGACTGCTTCCTCTCTCCTGCTGTACCAGTTCTTCACATGATCAAAGCTGAGGGAGAGCGGAATAAATCATCCCAGTATATGCCACTTTGGAACGTGTATTATTTTGAGCTGAAAACAATAGGGATCCAGCAGACTCAGGAAGAGCTTTTAATCTGCCTCTTACTTGTTTAAAAGAATCTAGATCGAGGGCTTAAATCAGGAAGACAGCTATTATCAGATATAACTTTTTGTATCAGAAAGATTTGTCTGCATGGTGTAGCAAACATTTGTTCATCAAACATTGCTCTTCTAATCTTCTGTGAATTGTCTCCCTCCCCTTTGAAGTTCCAGACCCATAATTCCTCCTTCTGAGCTCAGGATGATACAGAAGCTTTGTATCTGGCTTCCGGGGAATCTCATATTTTATGGGGACCCCTTACGTTTTTTTTTTTCCCATGGGGATGGTCTTGATCACTGCCTCCTGTACAATGTCACAAACCTCTGTCCATAGTTCTTCAGGCACTCTATCAGACCTAATCCCTTGAATCTATTTGTCACTTCCATTGCATAATCGTAGGGGATTTGATTTAGTCATATCTGAATGGTCTCATGGTTTTCCCTACTTTCTTCAATTTAACTCTGAATTTGGCAATAAGGAGTTCATGATCTGAGCCACAGTCAGCTCTAGGTCTTGTTTTTGCTGACTGTATAGAGCTTCTCCATCTTTGGCTGCAAAGAATATAATCAATCTGATTTTGGTATTGACCACTTGGTGATGTCCATGTGTAGAGTCTTCTCTTGTGCTGTTGGAAGAGGGTATTTGCTATGACTGGTGGCTAAAATCTGTTAGCCTTTGCCCTGCTTCATTTTGTACTCCGAGGCCAAACTTGCCTGTTACTCCAGGTATCTCTTGACTTCCTACTTTTGCATTCCAGTCCCCTCTGGTGAAACGGACATCTTTTTTGGGTGTTAGTTCTAGAACATCTTGTATGTCTTCATAGACATTAGCGGTTGAGGATAGGCTTGGATTACTGTGATACTGAATGGGTTGCCTTGGAAACAGAGATCATTCTGTTGCGTTAGAGATTGCACCCAACTACTGTATTTCAGACTCTTTTGTTGACTATGAGGGTTACTCCATTTTTTTAAAGGGATTCTTGCCCACAGTAGTAGATATAATGGTCATCTGAATTAAATTCACCCATCACAGTCTATTTTAGTTCACTGATTTCTAAAATGTCAACGTTCACTCTTACCATCTCCTGTTTGACCGCTTCCAATTTACCTTGATTCATGGATCTAACATTCCAGGTACCTATGCAAAATTGTTCTTTACAGCATCGGACTTTACTTGCATCACCAGTCATACGCACAACTGGGCGTTGTTTTCACTTTGGCTACATCTCTTCATTCTTTCTGGAGTTGTTTCTCCACTCTTCTCCAGTAGCATATTGGGCACCTACTGACCTGGAGAGTTCATCTTTCAGTGTCCTGTCCTTTTGCCTTTTCATACTGTTCATGGGGTTCTCAAGGCAAGAATTACATGCCAGCAAATTTGGAAAACTCAAGCAATGGCCACAGGACTGGAAATGGTCATTTTCCATTCCAATCCCAAAGAAAGGCAATGGCAAAGAATGTTCAAACTACCACAAAATTGCACTCATCTTACATGCTAGCAAAGTAATGCTCAAAATTCTCCAAGCCAGGCTTCAACAGTACATGAACCGTGAATTCCGTATGTTCAAGCTTGATTTAGAAAAGGCAAAGGAACCAGAGATCAATTGCCAATATCTGCTGGATGATCAATAAAACATGAGAATTCCAGAAAAACATCTACTTCTGATTCGTTGACTATACCAAAGCCTTTGACTGTGTGGATCACAAAAAACTGTGGAAAATTCTTCAAAAGATGGGAATACCAGACTACCTTACTTGCCTACTGAGAAATCTGTATGCAGGTCAAGAAGCAACAGTTGGAACTGGATATGGAACAATGGACTGGTTCCAAATTGGGAAAGGAGTATGTCAAGGCTGTATATTGTCACCTTGCTTATTTAACTTATGTGCAAGGTATGTCATGTGAAATGCTGGGCTGAATGAAGCAAAAGCTGGAATGAAGATTGCAGGGAGAAATATCAATAACCTCAGATATGCAGATGACACCACCCTTATGCCAGAAAATGAAGAAGAACTAAAGAGTCTCTTGATGAAAGTGAAAGAAGAGAGTGAAAAGTTTGGCTTAAAACTCACCATTCAAAAAATGAAGATCATGGCATCTGGTCCCATCACTTCATGGGAAATAGATGGGGAAAAAATGGAAACAGTGAGAGACTTTATTTTCTTGGGCTCCAAAATCAGTGCAGATGGTGACTGCAGCCATGAAATTAAAAGATGCTTCCTCCTTGGAAGAAAAGCTATGACCAACCTAGACAGCATATTAAAAAGCAGAGACATTACTTTGCCAACAAAGGTCCATCTACTCAAAGCTACGGTCTTTCTAGTAGTCACGTGTGGATGTGAGAGTTGCACCATAAAGAAAGCTGAGTGCCAAAGAACTGATGCTTTTGAAGTGGAATGTTGGAGAAGAGTCTTGAGAGTCCCTTGAACTGCAAGGAGATCAAACCAGTCAATCCTAAAGGACATCAGTCCTAAATATTCACTGGAAGGACTGATGCTGAAGCCCCAATACTTTAGCCATCTGATGCGACAAACTGACTCACTGGAAGAGACCCTGATGCTGGGAAAGATTGAAAGCAGGAGGAGAAGGGGATTACAGAGGATGAGATTGTTGGATGGCATCACTGACTCAATGGACATGAGTTTGAGCAAGCTCCGAGAGTTGGTGATGGACAGGGAGGCCTGGCGTGCTGTAGTCCATGGGGTCACAGAGTCGGATATGACTGAGAGACTGAACTGAACTTATGATTTTCTCCTGTGAATCTGTCTTATGTCAACTTAATTATGAGACCCGCCATAGAACCTAGAAGGAAGGAGGGAAAATTTTTCTGCCCTACAGTGTCATATATTGGAATCTTGTGAGTCCTTTCAATTATCTGACCCTGTGTAATCGCTGCAACTTCAGGAAAAGCCAACAGAAACAGAATTGAGGCCAGGAGAGCAGAGTGCAATAGTTATAAGTTCCAGCAACCATACAGAAAGACACTGCACAGAACACAAGGTGCAGACCGCCTCGCTCATACCCTGAACATTCAGATGAGAGTAAGCTGCTCAGTCACAAGAAGGTAGAGCATACTAGTCAGTCCTGAAAGGAAATAGCAGTGTCAAAGCTACAAGCTGCATCAGAAATTTTTGCCTTCCTAAGAGATTACTCCAAGGCATTTTCATTTTTTTCACACGTTCTGTAGCAGTAAGGAAATTTGGAATAGAGTATTTTTCTATAAGCTTCATCTTTGCAGATAAGACTTCTAAAAGCAAATAAACTACTATAAGGCAAAATAAAACAAACATTTGAATACCACTCACTTAGCAGAAATTCAGTTTATTTTATAAATATATGAAAGATATACATACATTGAATAAATATATCTAGTAACATTTTATCTTCTCAGTGTGTGTGGGAAGTCACTACAGTCATGTCCAACTCATTGTGATCCTATGGACCATAGCTTTCCAGGCTCCTTTGTCCATGGGATTCTCCAGGTAAGAATACTGGAGTGGGTTACCATCTCCTTCTCCATGGGATCTTCCTGACCCAGGGATCGAACCCAGTGTCTCCTAAGCCTCCTGCATTGCTCCTTACCACTAGCACCACCTGGGAAGCCTTTCCTCTTGGCAGGTGAAGGTAAACAGATTCTAAGTCTTGTGGTTTTCTCTCTTTTATATGAAAGTAACAACTGCATTGTTTTCATTGCTTATTTTACAATCACTCAAAGTGTATTTTTCAATCAACTACAGTACTACTGAAGTGGAAAATCTTGATCATTTAACATTTTAATAAAAGTTGTTTTCAGCTCAGTCAGTTCAGTCCCTCAGCCATGTCCGACTCTTTGCAACTCCATGGACTGCAGCATGCCAGGCTTCCTTGTCCATCACCAACTCCCAGAGCTTCCTCAAACTCATGTCCATCAAGATAGTGATGCCATCCTACCATCTCATCCTCTGTCATTCCATGCTCCTCCTGCCTTCAATTGTTCCCAGAACCAGGGTCTTTTCTAATGAGTCAACTCTTCACATCAGGTGGCCAAAGTATTGGGGCTTCAGCTTCAGCCTCAGTCCTTCCAGTGAATATTCAAACTGATTTCCATTAGGATTGACTGGTTTGATCTCCTTGCAGTTCAAGGGACTCTCAAGACTCTTCTCCAACACTCCACTTCAAAAGCATCAGTTCTTCGGCACTCAGCTTTCTTTATGGTGCAACTCTCACATCCACACGTGACTACTAGAAAGACCGTAGCTTTGAGTAGATGGACCTTTGTTGGCAAAGTAATGTCTCTGCTTTTTAATATGCTGTCTAGGTTGGTCATAGCTTTTCTTCCAAGGAGGAAGCATCTTTTAATTTCATGGCTGCAGTCACCATCTGCACTGATTTTGGAGCCCAAGAAAATAAAGTCTCTCACTGTTTCCACTGTTTCTCCATCTATTTCCCATGAAGTGATGGGACCAGATGCCATGATCTTAGTTTTCTGAATGTTGAGTTTTAAACCAACTTTTTCAGTCTCCTCTTTCACTTTCATTAAGAGACTCTTTAGTTCTTCTTCACTTTCTGCCATAAGGGTGGTGTCATCTGCATATCTGAGGTTATTGATATTTGTCCCGGCAATCTTGATTCTAGCTTGTGCTTCTTCCAGCCCTGCGTTTCTCATGATGTACTCTGCATATAAGTTAAATAAGCAGGGTGACAATATACAGCCTTGACATACTCCTTTTCCTATTTTGGAACCAGTCCATTGTTCCATGTCCGTTGTAACTATTGTTTCTTGACCTGCGTACAGATTTCTAAGTAGGCAGGTAAGGAGGTCTGGTATTCCCATCTCTTTCAGAATTTTCCACAGTTTGCTTTGATCCACACAGTCAAAGGCTTTGGCATAGTCAGTAAAGCAGAAGTAGATGTTTTTCTGGAACTCTCTTGCTTTTTCGATGATCCAGTGGATGTTTGCAATTTGATCTCTGGTTCCTCTGCCTTTTCTAAATCCAGTTTGTACATCTGGAAGTTCTCAGTTCATGTACTGTTGAAGCCTAGCTTGGAGGATCTTGAGCATTACTTTGCTAGCATGTGAGATGAGTGCAATTGTGTGGTAGTTTGAACATTGTTTGGCATTGCCTTTGGGATTGCAATGAAAACTGACCTTTTTCAGTCCTGTGGCCACTGCTGAGTTTTCCACTCCTGAGTTTCATTTGCTGGCATATTGAGTGCAGCACTTTCACAGCATCATCTTTTAGGATTTGCAATAGCTCAACTGGAATCCATCCACCTCCATGAGCTTTGTTTGTAGTGATGCTTCCTAAGGCCCACTTGAATTTGGACTCCAGGATGTCTGGCTCTAGGTGAGTGATCACACCATTGTGGTTATCTGGGTCATGAAGATCTTTTTTATATAGTTCTTCTGTGTATTCTTGCCATCTTTTCTTAATATCTTCTGCTTCTGTTAGGTCCATACAGTTTCTTTCCTTTATTGTACCCATCTTTGCATGAAATGTTCCCTTGATTTCTCTAATTTTCTTGAATAGATCTCTAGTCTTTCCCATTCTTTTGTTTTCCTCTATTTCTTTGCATTGATCACTGAGGAAGGCTTTCTTATCCCTCCTTGCTATTCTCTCCCTGCATTCAGATGGGTATGTCCTTCCTTTTCTCCTTTGCCTTTAGCTTCTCGTCTTTTCTCAGCTATTTGTTTTTAAAATAGTTGTTTTAATTGCTTACAAATTACTTATCAGACATAGGATAGAAATTTCTTGGGCATAAAGAAAAGACATCAAAAGAATGCTATGATTCAAACATATACAACTAATATGAAATAGTAATTGCTGGTAATTAAATATGGTACAAATAGTTAAATAAAAAGAACTCGTAGTATATATTTTACTACAATATACATCAGGAGTAAATCTCTTTTGGAGTAAGGAAGGAGATTAAGGAAATTGAAGTATGTCATAGAAGTAGGAAATGATAGCTCTAGGCTTTGACACAAGTACTCCACACCCTAATTCTGAGCTCTTTTCATTAAGAGACCTTGACTTTGCCTCCTGGGTTCATGCCAAAAGCCAAAGAAAACAGACTGAAACAAAAAGAATAAAATATGCAAAGGGAAAACTAAGAATTCTCTCCAAATCAAACTGAATTCCTCAGTTTCCAGGCCTCCAAACTCAGGAGAAGGCTGGGAGCACTATGAAACAGAGAACAAAGGGGCCGTAGCCTTAAGTTCTGAGTGCTATCTAGTTTGGCTCAAAGTTTCAAAGGACATTAACTCAGGGACAAAATAGTGTTTGGGGGATGAAAACATGATTTCCTTTCTTGGAAATTCAAAGTTCTGTACAGAGGCTCAAAAGATGGCTCCCATCCCCCAGCCCTGGGAAAGAATTTTAGAAAGATGAGTGGGCGTCTTCTTTTGGCACCTGATGGTCAGGGGCTCCCTGCTGAGCAGTGTGCATGAGGGCTTCTGGCTGGTGAGTGACTGGTGTCTACATTGTTCTTGAAGACACGACTGGACACACTTCATACATAGGGTCCCTCTCAGTTTGCAGAGAAGAGAAGATTTTACACTGAACAAAGTCTAATAAGAAGGCCTTTCATAGACACACAAAACCCAGTGATGTAGTTTTCCCTGCCTCGAATTTCAATTAGCATCCTAAGCAACGAACCTGAAAATGACTGAGAAATGTCTGCATGTAGTCTGTGGGTCCAAGCCAAAGACATAAAATATATATTAAGAATCACGATTAGCCAAATGAATTTTCAGCATGTACATGAGAAAATATTGCCTAAGAGCATTCTGTTGGAGTTTCATATTTTTTTAATCTTACCTAAAAACTCCTGATAATGACCTTCTTTGTTTTACCTATTTAACATTTTACTGACTTACATAGGGTGATAAAATATGTTTCCACTCACCATTTGTTTGATCAAAGTATGTGTGAGATATCTTTGATTCTTTGGTGGCACCTCATTTATTTAATTCTATTCATTAATTTTTTATACTTTCAGTAAAGCTCACATTCTCCAGAAACATTTTACTGATAGACTTTTAAAATAAAAAGTTTTCATTAAGTCAGAGCTGATTTTTGTAAGGAGAAGGCAATGGCACCCCACTCCAGTACTCTTGCCTGGAAAATCCCATGGACGGAGGAGCCTGGTAGGCTGCAGTCCATGGGGTCGCGAAGAGTCGGACACGACTGAGCAACTTCACTTTCATTTTTCACTTTCATGCACTGGAGAAGGAAATGGCAACCCACTCCAGTGTTCTCGCCTGGAGAATCCCACGGACGCGGGAGCCTGGTGGGCTGTCGTTTATGGGGTCGCACGGAGTCGGACACGACTGAAGTGACTTAGCAGCAGCAGCAGCTTTTTGTAAAGAATCAGCCATAACACAAATATGTTATCAGTTATGGTCAGATTTTGAAGACATATTGTATTATTTTATTACTATCCATATATTTTATTCATCATTATTTTAATATCTTTCATTAGTGAATTGAGGCTATAAATCTAAATAACAATATCTTGAAGCAATCACAATAAATTAATATATTCCTAGCGCCCAAGATATGACTGGCTTAAAACAAGTCAATTTTAAGGGAACATAAAATTAAATAACATTTAAAAAAATCAAAGCAAATGATTTTAGCATTATTCCTAATGAGTTACCAACCAGTGTCTCAGCCATCACATTTATGCTGACACTCAGAAGGCACTTTTAAAGTGTTATAAACCCAGAGAATTTAATATTTCTCCATAAAACTGAGATTAAATTGCCAACATCTGCTGGATCATTGAAAAAGCAAGAGAGTTCCAGGAAAACATCTATTTCTGCTTTACTGACTATACCAAAACCTTTGACTGTGTGGATCACAATAAACTGTGGAAAATTCTGAAAGAGATGGGAATACCAGACCATCTGACCTGTCTCTTGAGAAACCTGTACGCAGGTCAGGAAGCAACAGCTAGAACTGGACATGGAACAACTGACTGGTTCCAAACAGGAAAAGGAGTATGTCAAGGCTGTATATTGTCACCCTGCTTATTTAACTTATATGCAGAGTACATCATGAGAAACGTTGGGCTGGAAGAAACACAAGCTGGAATCAAGATTGCTGGGAGATATATCAATAACCTCAGATATGCAGATGACACCACCCTTATGGCAGAAAGTGAAGAAGAACTAAAGAGCCTCTTGATGAAAGTGAAAGAGGAGAGTGAAAAAGTTGGCTTAAAGCTCAACATTCAGAAAACTAAGATCATGGCATCTGGTCCCATCACTTCATGGGAAATAGATGGGGAAACAGTGGAAACAGTGTCAGACTTTATTTTTTTGGGCTCCAAAATCACTGCTGATGGTGATTGCAGCCATGAAATTAAAAGGCGCTTACTCCTTGGAAGGAAGGTTATGACCAACCTAGATAGCATATTTAAAAGCAGAGACATTACTTTGCCAACAAAGGTCCGTCTAGTCAAGGCTATGGTTTTTCCAGTGGGCATGTATGGATGTGAGAGTTGGACGGTGAAGAAAGCTGAGCGCCTAAGAACTGATGCTTTTGAACTGTGGTGTTGGAGAAGACTCTTGAGAGTCCCTTGGACTGCAAGGAGATCCAATCAATCCATCCTAAAGGAGATCAATCCTGGGTGTTCATTGGAAGGACTGATGTTGAAGCTGAAACGCCAATACTTTGGCCACCTCATGCGAAGTGTTGACTCATTGGAAAAGACCCTAATGCTGGGAAGGATTGGGGGCAGGAGGAAAAAGCGACGACAGAGGATGAGATGGTTGGATGGCATCACCGACTCGATGGACATGGGTTTGGGTAAATTCCGGGAGTTGGTGATGGACAGGGAGGCCTGGCGTGCTGCGATTCATGGGGTCGCAAAGAGTCAGACACAACTGAGCGACTGAACTGAACTGAACTAAAACTGCATCATAAATACTAAAATGATGCACTATTTACCTATCTCTGCTGATAAGTTTTCTGTGTGATTTTTTTCTTTTGGATAGATCAAATTAGAAAGCTGTATTGACTAGTAAAAATAATTTTTTGCATATAGAGAATATCCTATTAAGTTACTCAACTTTTATTTAGCTCCTATAATTGAGTCTGAGGAGAAATATGCTCTACATTTCAGTCTAAGAAGATAGTTTGCAGTAAAAAACCCAACAACTCCTACTATCAAAATCCAGGAGGACAGTATTCATATTTAAATTCCTTCTAAAAAAATTCATGGCAACATTTACTTGAAGTCCAAAATATTATGTATTCATGTGTTTATTTTCAATATTATGTTTTAAATAAATCTGCCTTTATAATATAATATTCCATATTAATATATACACTACTATTTAAATCTAGTAACATATTAATTCTAGGGGAAAAGAAATAAATAATGACTACTTGAAATCATATTATTTGGTAGTACCTTAGATGCCTGACCAGGGACTGAATCTGGGCCACAGCAGTGAAAGTGCCAAATCCTAAACACTAGACCACCAGGGAACTCCCAGTGATCTGTGTTTTAATAAGCAATTGTGATGCCCCTTAAGTTTGACAATCACTAGTCCAGATAAGAAAGATCAACTCACAACAGCTGAAGTTCATCCAGAAAACAAATGTTCATAGCAGGCTGGTCTATTATCTACTCAATGACATAAACAGGATAGACAAACAAACAATGGAGCAAAATAGAGAGCCTAGAAACAGACCACATTTATACTGAAACTTAATAAACAACATAAATGTCACTGTGGATCAATGGGGGAATGATGGGTTACAAGAAAATTCAGAAGAACATATTTATGACTTTGCAGCACAGAATTTCTTCAATAAGAAAGATGGCTTACTTGTAGAAGAAAAGACTGATATACTTAACTATATTAAAATTTACTATTTCTGTTCTTCTGAGTATCACTTACAATAAAGTTAATGATAAGACAAAAGTCTAGGAATATATTTCTCATACATATTGGCAAAGACTTGTGTTTAGTATTTATTCATTCAACAACTACTCATAGAAGGCTTATTATGTGCAAGACACTATTACAAGTGCTAGGGATGAAATAGTCTGGAAGAACCTTTGCTGCAGTGCTGCAATGCTCCTACCTGGACACACCTCTCCTCTAGCACAAAATACAAAGAAACTATATGGGACTAAAAATAACTGCATGCATGGGCAGTTAGATCAAATTTTGGACAAAAGATACAAAGAGACAAAAAAACCCAATTGTCACTTCTGAAGAGCCTGGAACAAAAGCAGAGGGTTGAGAGCAAAAGCGGGCAACTGCACATGTCCCCTGAACACGGCAGCACCTACGGGGCAAGCAAATTACCTAAGCCACCCTCTAACATGACTGCTGGACACACACACCTACCCAGGAGCAGGCAAACAAGAGAACCCGTTACTTGTTCTTACTCCTTCCTGCTGTAGCAGGGGCCCCAGTAAAGCCTCGCCTGAATTTCCTGTCTGACTTCTGATCAATTTCTATTGACTAAGGAGGCCAAGAACCCTGGTTGGTAACAGGGATACAGTAAACAACAACAAACTATGACAATCTGTGCTCTTAAACTGATATGCCTTGCTTACAGCAGACCTAAGTAAGTTATGTAGTTCATTTACTTCAATTATATGTATATATTATATACACACACACACATACATGTATACAGGGACCCAGAAAAAGTTTAGATTGGGGAGGTCTGGACAAGAGGTGTATGAACGGATATGTGGTAGCGCTCACACAGTATGGAGACCTTTGTACTGCATATTAACACTTAGAGAACATCTACCCTGGAAGAGACTATAAACAACCCAGCAGACAGAACGCCTTATACAGTTGACATCTGCCAGTCTCTGTCACCAGCAACTCTCATGCTGACAAATGGAACCATGAAGGTATTGGGATACAGGGAGGTCTTATCTGTAGATAACACGCTTCAAGCCTCAGGGCCAGAGTTCTCCAGCCAGGGCTTAATTCCCTTGAAATGACTGAGGTATTATTCATTAACTTCTTGTTCATTATATCCCAGCTATTGTTATGTTGGATTTTGGACCATAGGTGGCCCCCAAATTTCTTTTTTTTTAATATATTTTTTTAAATTAGTTTATTTTCTATTTTTTAACTTTACAATATGGTATTTATAGCAACAAATACAATATTGCATTTATATCAATAAATTTCTTAATTGATGGGACTCAATCGCTGTTCTGGCAGCTCACATAAAGGAGCTTTTAAGAGTCAGATCAAAATTAACAAGGAAATGAATATTCAGAATGTGGCCTGATTGCTATCACAGTAGATAATAATTATGCTGAAAAGAAAATCATCTTTTATAAAATTGAAAATTTTAATAAAATTTGAAATCTTGGGAAAACATAATTTCAGGAGTGTTCTCAGACAAGAAAATTCTCCAGTAGATATAATGCACTTCTTTGATGAAATGACCCCCCCAACAATCTATTAAAATAGACTGTTTATATATGACACGGCTATAGGGCTATGACCTTGAAGAGGAAATGACTGACTGCACAGAAATAACATAAATAGAAATGGCCTCTGTGCTCAGCTGAGGAAATCTGTATCTATCATTGTTAAAAGTTGAAACCCATTTGTGAAAAGCAATAGAGGATCCTAATAGAATATGACCAAATGAAAATGAACGCACAAATAAATGGGAGAGAGAGAACATTCTTACCATTCTGCCTAACAAGTTATGAGATATGTGCTTTGGTACAGGCAACAGTATACAATCTTTATTTATACTTAAGAATTCTCTTCTCCACTCTTATTTCTTTAAGCCAGAAGTAAAGATGGAAGGGTGTATCCCTGAAGCAAACTGCTGACATAACCTGAAAACTTGCCTAGCAGAACCTCTTCAAAACTAAGGAAGGGCCCTGTAGTTCTTCATCAACAAAAGAACCAACGAAATAAACATAGAAGTCTTAGTTTATAGTTACTCTTTTTTTTTTCTCTTTTAACCAAGACACCTGCTCGGTTAAAAGCAACAAAGACTTCACCTCTTTTTGTGAACAATTAGAAAACTAAACAAAACACATGAAACAGCTGTTTTCAGACACTGAACAAGAGGCCTGTAAGACTGACCTCCGGAAGATGGGAAACAGAGGAGATGAGTGCTATGAACATCCTGGAGGCAATTCATGGACTGCAGATGTAGGGAGGGGACCCTAGAGGACCTAGAGGCCCCACTGAGGTGAGGAGTTCAGAGCTCAGGAAGCTGAGGTGGAAGGAAGCTGCAGGGTAGAATTCCGGAAAGGACTGACAAAGAGAAAGACCTCCAGAAATCTGCGTGTGTCCTGTGTTCTTTCTGGGTTGGAAGCAAAACATGATGCACAATTCTAGAATTACAAGGAAACATAGGACAAGTTGCCAGCGTCCAGGGGCTAAAATATGATGAACAATTTCACATTGGTAGTAATTTTTTTCTTTTCTTTTCTTCATTATATTTGTAGTTCTTTGACAATCATTTAACCGTTTAATTTCTTAATACATTTTTATTGCAACGTGTCAACAAATGTTTATTGATTCTGTATGATTTGGGGGCAAGAAAGTATTATAAACAGGTAACCATTCACTCATTCATTCCTTCTATTAGTTCAACAAATACTTATTAAACGAATATACTATGCAAAAATTTGTGTAGGTTCTGAGATTATAAAAAACACTGGGCATTCTCTATCTCAAAGAGTTTGTAATTTAGTTGGGAAATGTGTTTAGCACTAATAATAGTTAACATTTATTGAATCCTGGTATGCAAGTACTAGTCTTAATTCTAAGTACTTTATATGTAATACAGAGTAGGAAATGGCAACCCACTCCAGTACTCTTGCCTGAAAAATTCCATGGACAGAGAAGCCTGGCAGGCTACAGTCCAGGGGGTCGCAAAGAGTTGGCCATGACACAGGTAACAGCGCAGCCAAGGAGTTCATTCTATATGTAATGATTTACTAACTCACAACATTATGTGGTAGGTATTATTATTATTATTCCAATTTGATAAACAAATAAATTAAGGCACAGAGAGTTTACATAATTTGCTAATGACTTACATTCTGGAGGTGGCAGGGCCAGGATTTTTAGATTCCAGAACAGATGCTATTAAACACTATTGTATGATGCTTAAAAATGAACTATTCAAAGAGAGTTTATTGGTACTGGGGGTGTCTATCATATGCAAATCAGTCTGCGAGGTAGTGAACTTATATATCTACAGCATAATCCTGACTTTTAGGAAATTTATAGTCCACATGTGACTACCATTAAAACAATTATTATGGGTTAATATCTGGAAAATACCCATAATATATCACATGACTCCTGTAGGAAAAGATGTATTATGAGTCTCAAACAATCTGCTTATGTTTTAACTTTAGGAACACTTTATTGTCAAATGAGAACTGGCTCTATAATTGTGTTAAAAATAATTATTTAGCAAATGTTAAAAATATTTAGCAAAGTCTTTTAATTATTAATGATGGAAAATATTTACATATTCTTTTCTAGAACATTTTTTATTATTTTAAAATATTCACCAATTGTGAAATAAATGTTTCTTTGGTGCTGTTTGGTGTTTCACTGTCCAAGCTTCCCAGGCCCGCCATAACTAATTGCAGTAAGTCTGCTAGCTTAAACAATAGAATTTATTGTCTCACAGTTCTAGATCCAGAGGTCTGAAATTGAAGAGTGGGGAGGGCCGCACTCCTTCTGCAGGCACTAGAGGAGAATCCTTCCTTGAGTTTTCCAGCATCTTGTGCCCCCGGCATTCTTTGTCTTGGTCAGCAGAACTGTGATTTCTGCCTCTGTCTTCACATGGCTTCTTCCCTGTGTCTCTGTCTGTCTTTTCCTTATCTGTCTCTTATAAGACACTTGTCATTGGATGTAAGGCACATTTTAATCCAGGATGACCTCATGTCAAGATCTTTATAGTAATTGCATTTGCAAAGACACTTATTACAAATAAAGTCACATCCTGAGGTACTAGAGATTAGCATGTGTTGAGCTATATGACATTTATTTAGGAGCCATAATTCTGTCAACTATACCCACCTTAGCTATTATTTTCTACTGTTTTGCTAACTGAGGATAGTAGGAAGATAAAGGGGGAATGGCCAGGACATCAGGGAGGGACTTGCTAGTAACAAGAATAGAGATGGTAAGGGAGATGAATGAGTAGAAAAAACAGATACAAATAGAAGACACAGGTAACAGTGCAGCCAAGGAGTTCATGACTCTCCTCTCCTCAGGCTTGGATATAGACACAAGAGATCAAGGACAGGGTGGGCAGAAAAGGGGACAAGTTTAAGAGAAAGACAAAAAAAATGTCAAGGCAATGGGGAAGGTTTGGGGACAGTGTTCAAGGATTTTTGGTAATGAGCTGCATTCATGCTTCTATAAAAGGACCTTTTTAGGTAAAGCACATACATAGAGAAGGAGAAATAATCTTGCTATCTAAATCCATGACTTACCCTGGGGTCACATTACTAATAGTAACAGTCTGTATATTACTGGTTCTCACCTCTATCAGCTACTGCAATATCTCTAAATATGAACTCATCTCATCCTTATAATTATTTCTGGGAGTCTCCTTTAGCTGTCCTCCTGGAATCAGAAACATGTTAGCCATTTCCTTCCGCTCCCGTTCTGGCCCTGTCTCGCAGTGTCCACTGTGGGGCTTCCACTGCCTCCAGCTGGCAGGAAGGGGCATTACTACTGCTTTGACGGATCCTGGTAAGCCTCTCTTGCCATGTTCCACCAGGCCTTGCTGCCCGATTATGCTGGGTACACCTGACACCAACACTACTTAGGTGGTTGAATCGCTCAACACCATGGAGATGGTGGAATCCCCTCGGTATCACAAGCGCATTGCTCCTCAAAATGCAAAGCTTCACCGAACCCTTTGAAAACATGAAGATACTTCTTTCCCTCTAGTACAACCCTTTTCACTTGGTTTTATAGCAATACTGCTTGTGTCATAGTGGCCAAGAGACTTTTACTTGGTGTCTCATCATCCCCATAGCCTCTACCCAGACATCACACATAAACCCATCACTTACACATACAGACAGACACAGTTAGAATCAACAAACATCGGAGCAGGAGGACACATCTGAGTAACAAACCCTTAACCAGAATTGCCCTCTGACAATGGATGAATTTCTGGGTCAAGAGAAGAAAACAGCAAACAACAAGGCACTAAAACACAGAAATAAATGATTACTATATACACTATGTGCATCTAGATCTTTGTACAAAGTTTGGATGAGTTCCCTAGTACAGGGAACACAGGCTAACAATAAATATTTGTTAAGTGAATCCATGGAATTCACAGAGGAATCGATCTATGGAAAAGATGTACTTGGGTCTCCCGAGGTAATAAAGTCATCATTCACAGTGCTTAGCCTCTGAGAACACTCCTTCCTGCACCCACAGTAAGACTCACTTGCGCTGCTCAGCTGCTCAGTCGAGTCCGACTCTGTGTGACGCTATGGACTGTAGCCCACCAGGCTCCTCTGTCCATGGGATTCTCCAGGCAAGACTACTGGAGTGGGCAATCTTTTCCTCCTCCAGGGAATATTCCAGACCCAGGGATCGAACTGGCGTCTGTCTCCTGTATTATCAGGCGGGTTCTTTACCACTAACGCCACCTGGGAAGCCCAAGACTCACTTACATTTCAGCCCAGCCAGGAAGTTGTGATATTTTGAATCAGAGATCTATTTGCCTAAAAAGCTATTTTGATTGAAATAGAAAGTCAAATAAGGGAAGGGTAATCATAGAAACTTGCAAGTATTCAAGCAATATAAATTTTATTTAAGACCTTTGGGCAAAGCCAGTAAATGCACAGGTTTAAATCACTGAGGGAAAGCAGCTGCTGCTCACCCACACAACAAGCTGTCCCGGGAATCTGGAAATGTTTACACAGAAATTCAATCTAGAAAAGTAACCAGTGGCATTCAGAGGAACAGCAGGAATATGATCGAGAGCAGAGTTTTCAACTTGTGGCCTGTGACCTAGCGATGGTTTGTGAAATCAATTTAGAGGTTGATTTCACATTTTAAAGAAAGGAAAGAATAAGGTAAAGTAGGATAGAATAGAAGAGATGATATCAGCATGCATTGTAGAAAACTGTAAGCATTGTTTCATGGATTTGCTTTGGAAATATGTAAGTATATGCACATGTATACCTGTACATGAACGTGTACACCTGCATATGTACGCATGTGAGGAGTAATGCAAAATGCATTGTTTATTGTGGGTTATGTAAGAAATGTTTACAAGGCACCAGTGCAGTGCATATCCCATCTAGAATGGTGATGCCACTCAGCTCCAAATGGTTCTTCCTGTAACTTAGATTTCCAAGAAAAGCCAGAAATCTGCATCTTTGTGAGATGCCACGATTTTTAAATGATGACAACTAATCAACAAAACAGAGGTGCAGCACAAGTATATGTGTTGAAGACAGCCCACCCATAGACAAACAGTTTGAGTGTTCCATCCTAGACTATTAGTGTTATAAACTTCCTCTGCAGAAAGAGATGCTATGCATCACTCTCTTGTTTACAAATATTTAATGTCCTTTCCTCTGAGCCTCTTCTTTGTGAAGATCACACAATGCTCTCACTGACGTTAATCATGGGCACATGATTTGCTTGGGCCAGTGGAATGTGAGGAAGTGAAGTACTTGCCAGCTCTAAGCAGAAGCTTTAGGAGCTTGTGTGTGATCCACTGCATTGCCACCACTTTTTTCACTCTGTCTGGAGACCAGCAATGACGCAACTGGGGGCTGTCCTTCCCCAAGCTGCCATAATGGTTGGCATGCGGACAACAGCCACCGGCCATCAGAAAAAGACGTGTAGCAAGAGCAAGAATTAAATCTTGCTGTTTTAAGCCACTGAGATTCTCAAGTTGTATATCATTGTAGGATAATTCAGCCTTAATTCACTGATACAATGATTTATATAGACATTTGATAATCAACTTTATTAAATAGTGCTTCTAAAGCTCTTTTATTAAAATATCTTACTTTTAAAATAATAGCATACCAAATGACCAACAGACATACTAAAAGAACTGCGGTTTTATTAGTCATCAGGAAATTGCACATTAAAATCATGGTACACTACCACTGCTATGACTAAAATGAAAAAGAAAAAAAAAATACAAAGCACTGGTGAAAATGTGATATAACCAAGCTCTCACATCCTAGGCATGTACAACCACTCTGGAAAATTGTTTGGCAGTCTCTACTAAAGCTGAACAGGCATACTCTGCTGGAGTACTACTACCAGGCACATAATTGACAGAAATGTACACATACATGTTCCAAAATACACAAACAAAGATGTTCATAGCAGCCTTACTCCTAATTGCAAGCTTGTGTTCTCAGTCGTGTCTGACTCTGTGACGCCGTGGACTGTAGCCTGCCAGGTGTCTCTGTTCATGGGATTCTCCAGGCAAGAATACTGGGACAGGTTGCCATTTCCTATTCCAGGGGATCTTCCTGACCCAGGGATCTAACTTGCATCTTTTGAGTCTCCTGTATTGCCAGGCAGGTTCTTTCTCAGTTGAGCTACCACGGAAGCCATTTCTAATTGCCAAATATCTCAACACAAATGTCAATAGACAATGGAAGAATAAATTGATATATTCACACAATGAGATATATGCATACATACATACATATATGTATAATTGATATACAATGTATGTCATACACAAAGTTGCTATGAACTTTGTTGTATACCTCTCCTGACTCAAAAGTGCAGTTTTCTAGGGTATAGACCTAGGATTGGAATTGCTAGATCTTAGGATCTATACAGCTTTAGTTTTACTAGATAAGACCCACCAGTTTTTCAAGGTTGTTGTACTACATTGCATGCCCACCCTTAATGTTCCTGTGGGTCCCAACTTCACTTACATTTGGTGTTTATACCCTGGTGCAGCTTTGAAGAGATAGAGAGGCTCAATCAAATGCTACACAAATGTGTATGATCATTGGATCTACACTAATACAAGTAATATATTTCATATTCCAGAATAAATAAAATAACTTTAGATAATTGTATATATTTCTACTTCCCTAACACAATACCTGATCTTTTCTCCATAGCTTGGACATTTCCAGAAAAGTTACATTTCTAATTTTAGTGATGCTTAGAAAAGGGTTTATATCATTAAAAAGAAATTATTGAATGCATATTTGTGCTTGGTGGTGAACTGCACAAAATAATTAGGTACTTGAATTTTGTTAATATCCAAGAAGTCAAACTAACATTGAATGAATCTGTTAGTTCCAGTGTTTCTTTTTTTTTACATTTTTATTGGCGTATAGCTGATTTAATATGTTGTATTAGTGTATGCTGTACAGCAAAGTGAATCAGCTATACATATACACATATCCAATCTTTTTTAATATTCTTTTCCCATATAGTTCATTACAGAGTATTAAGAGTTCCCTTGCTACACATTAGGTCCTTATTAGTTATCTATTTCATACATAGTAGTGTGTATATGTCAATCCTAATCTCCTAATTTATCCTTCCTCGATTTCCCCAACAATAACTGTAAGTTTGTTTTTTACATCTGTGACTCTATTTCTCTTTCGTAAATAAGTTTACTTGTACCTTTCTTTAAGAATCCATATATAAGTGATATTATATGATATTTGTCTTTCTCTGACTTACTTCTCTGAGTAAGACAGTCTCTAGATGCATTCATATCAGTGCAATGACATTTTGTTCTTTTTTAAGAAAGCCAATGTTTCACTTAAGTCGCTTAGTCATATCCAACTCTTTGCGACCCCATGGATAGTCCATGGAATTCTCCAGACCAGAATACTGGAGTGGGTAGCCTTTCCCTTCTCCAGGGGATCTTCCCAATCCAGAGATCGAACCCAGGTCTCCCACATTGCAAGAGGATTCTTTACCAGCTGAGCCACCAGGGAAGCCCAAGAATACTGGTGTGGGTAACCTATCCCTTCTCCAGTGGATATTCCTGACCCAGAGATTGAACTGGGGTCTCCTGCATTGCAGGTGGCTTCTTTACCAGCTGAGCTACCAGGAAAGCCCTCCTTTTCATGAAAGCCAGTGTTTCTTATCTCATGTAATCTCATAATTTCCTTTTTACAGATAAGAAACAGATGATATGAGAAGTGACAGAGCCAGTTGGTGGCCGGATCAGAATTCAAAGTCATGTCTGTCTGATTATAAAATACCTTTATCTTCATGAATCATTGCTGCCTCTTTTCATAATTTTCTTTCTGAGCTATTATTTTCCAAGTCTTTCAAAACAAAGATACATTGTAGTTTTTATTTTTATCATTTGGCAAAAGAGAAATCCTGTTGGGCTTAAAATTTGAAGCCCAAGGAAACTGAATAAGTCCCTGCTCTATTACTTTCTTGCAAACGGTCTTTTGCAAGTGAGTGAATCTCCTTAAACTGCAGCTTACTGATGTGATGCAACATGAGGATAACAATCATATGTACATCAGAGGATTAAATCAGAGAAATAATTGTAAATCTTTGGCATAGTACTTCATACGTAGTAGGTGTTCAATATATGATAGCTATTATTAATAACACTACACACATGCCAACATTTACTAAGGGTACTGCTATAAAGACAGGGAAGCCTGGCGTGCTGCAGTCTATGGGGTCACAAAAAATCGGACACTATTTTGCAACTGAACAACAATAACAACACTATAAGAAGCCTGGCTTTTTACTACTGATCTTTGTCTTCTTTTATATCCAGCAAAGCATCTGGCACAGAGCAGCAAGCCAGGGAAATTGTGATTGGGTGTCAGGGATGTGCTATGCAGGATGACATTTAGCTGAAGTTAGAAACAGACAGCTTTGTTAACATCTCCATTTTAGCCCAGGGAGATGAATTTCAGACTTCTGAACTACCGAGCTGTAAGATAAAGAATGTATTTTTTAATCCACAAAGTTTATGGTAATTTGTCACAACAAACTAATAGAAGTGGTTACTTCTGTAGAGTGAGGCTGGAGGTTGAGCAGTGTGAAGGAAGATTTCATGTTTATGTCATTCCACTTTAGTTTTTTGACATATATATATATAACTTTAAAAATACATAACAACAATGAAGGGTTGAGTTAACTGGCACTTTGAGAACTGTATTTCCCTTTATAGAGGCAATAACTTTAAAGAAAATTCTCTATTATAGCCAGAAATAATGAGATAAACATAAGAAAATATTTAAAGAGGGGAAATTTTGTACAGGTGCTAATAAACTCAAAAGGACTAGAAACTGAGTTTGCAATTTCACCCTTACAAATTACACAAGGTGACCTAAACATACTTACAATATGTCTGTGTATGTAATAAAGATTAAAATAACACAATTTTAAAAAGTAGGTGGAATACCTAGTGAAAGGCAAAAACAAAACAAGATAAAACTCGAGTTTCCTTTCTCATCCCTGAGTATTCAATAGGTTTGCATCATTGCCCTATAGTTTCACTATCTCTTAAAATTAGCTAAGTGATAAATATGCACTGCTAGTTACACAATGTTTTCTAGACAGTCATCTTGTGTGTGTGTGTGTGTGTGTGTGTGTGTGTGTGTGTACACGTATGTGCTCTTGTGTCTGACTCTTTCCAAACTCATGGACTCCTCATGAGTCCATGAATGCCTCCTCCTCCCATCAGGCTCCTCTGTCCATGGAATTTTCCAGGCAAGAATACTGGAGTGGGTTGCCACTTCCTACTCCAGGAGATCTTCCTGATCCAGTGATCAAACTCATGTCTCTTGAGTCTCCTGCACTGGCAAGTGGATTCTTTACCACTGAGCCACCTGGGAAGCCAGACAGTCATCTTATTATATCACAATGCAATAATAATAAAAAAATCTAACCCATGCCATTGATATTGTTCTAATTGTTTAATATATATTGCATTTTATCTTCATAATACCCTACTAAGGTAGGCACTATTATCATGCCTATTCCTTCGAGGCACAAAGAAGTTACCTGCCCCAAATCCACATAGCTAATAAGTGATGACACCCAGATTTGAATAGTAAGAGGAAAATTGCAGAGCGTACAGTATTACCTGTACATAATATAGTCAGGAAAGTCTGACTCAGTGTGTACTTTGTGATTAATATAGTGTAGGAAAAGCTTCAGTTTTAATGGTACTTTAAGCATCACAGATCTAAGGCTGTGGAATTAATATAATGATATGCTTTTTGGTATTTTTCATTAAAATAGTTTAGCGTCTCTTTCATACAGGTTCTCCCAACAATCCTTCTTGTGTCTCCTATTTCAAGGGGTGGATCACCAACTAAAATGGACTAGTATACCAACATTTATTATTAAATCCCATTTTTGTCCTTTTCAAGTCTCTATTGTAGGACCCATGCTTCAATATTCCTGGAACCCCACCTAGAGCTGCAACAGAATCACTTGCAATTGACTGGTATTATCAACTCACATAGAAAGATATTTGTGCATAAAAATAAGCCGAATAAAATAATGGAAAAACTTCAAATCAATGAGGCCAATTAAACAAATAAAATTTTAAATATGAGAAAGCAAACAAACTCATCCTCAGGTCCCTGTACCCCTTAGTGATCTCTAAGAAAGCAGTCCTAAACACATAGCATTTTAACTTAGACTCCATTTGAATGTTGTCAGGGACAACTATATTCCCTCCCTCTCCAGCCATACGATCTGTATCATCTTCCTCTGTGAAAATTAAACCAGAAAGTCTCTTCTCTCTTGTTTTAACTCTAGATGAGACAGAAGAGAGAAGAAGACACACTCACAGACAAATCAATAAACAACTTTAAAGTAGATTTATATATTGTTAACCATAATACAGGATCAATTACACCATTTCAAAGAACACGTACAAGAATATATTTTGTTTTAAAGAGATACTTGTACATGTCAGGCTTCCTGCCAGACCCACTTTTTCATCCCAGGTCACCAGGAAGTTTGCTTGTTCAAATCTTTTTTTATGGGCCAGCTGTTACCATCCTTTTGGGGCTTCCCTTGTGGCTCAATTGGTAAAGAATCCGCCTGCAAAGCAAGGGACCTGGGTTCGATCCCTGGGCTGGGAAGATCCCCTGGAAAAGGGAATGGCAACCCACTCCAGTATTCTTGCCTGGAGAACTCCATGGACAGAGGAGCCTGGCGGGCTACAGTCCATGGGGTCACAAAGAGTCGGACATGACTGAGTGACCCTACCTATGTGGGGTTATTCTCCCTAGAAAATAATACTGAGTAACATACTGGCTCCTCAGCTTCCCAGTTCCCCCTTTCCCCTACCCACACCATCTTCACCCTATCCTAACTTCGAGTTCTTGAAATCCGTACAAGAATCTTCAGTTTTCATTTTAAGATTTGCATTTTCATGCATATCAGGAAAGCAGATTTCAACTGCTCGAGGACTTCACTTTTGCAATTACCCCTTCTACCTCTCTTCTCCAGTTTATCCTTCTTTAAGGTTTTTCAGTTAACAAACACACATCTCCCATTAAAATAAACCACCACCACAGAAGGAAATAGTAACCAAGAAAGCAAAAATAATAACATCCCCATCCCTCTGCTGCCTTTCATGGCAAAATCCTCAACTAAATTTGCTTATACCTGATATCTCCATTTGTTTGCATTCTCTCTGCAGCCCACTCTAATTAGGCCTTGACTCCCTCTACTCCAGGGAAATCTCTTGCCAAGGTCATTGGCCACCTCCATCTTCCCAATCTAATGATCAATTCTTAGTTTCATCTTACTTGCACAGTTCTTTATTTTCTCCTTTTGGAAGCACATTTATCTCTAGGATTTAGGCTCCTTTAATGACTCCTTGTTTTCTTCACTAACTTCTGTATGCTGGAGTGTCTGAGGTCTGATCATTGGATATCTTCTCTTGTCACTTCATAGGCGATCACATCTGGGCCCATGGATTGGATTGTCTGCTCTACTTGGATATCTAATAGGCATCTCAAAATGTAACATGATCAAAACAGAACTCCTGATGTCACCACACCCCAACACACCAACCCAGTCCCTCCATGAAGATTTCTCATTTTATAACGTGACATTATAATTATATTTACTGTCCATCTCACTCACACAAATTTCATAAGAGCAAGGATGTTGTCTTGTTTCTTGCTGTGTCTTCAGGGCCTAGACCAGTATCTGGCAACTAAAAGGTGTTCAATAAATATTTGACGAATGCAGTATAGTGGGAGTAAGAAAGTAAAAACAATAAGCACTTGAAAAACTACAAGTATCAGTTCAGTTCAGTCGCTCAGTTGTGTCCAACTTTTTGCAACCTCATGGACGGCAGCACTCCAGGCTTCCCTGTTCTGCACCAAGTCCCGGAGCTTGCTCAAACTCATGTCCATTTAGGCAGTGATGCCATCCAACTATTTTATCCTCTGTCATCCCCTTCTCTTCCTGCCTTCAATCTTTCCCAGCATCAGGTTCTTTTCCAATGAGTCAGTTCTTCACATCAGGTGACCAAAGTATTGGAGCTTCAGCTTCAGCATTAGTTCTTCCAGTGAATATTCAGGACTGATTTCCTTAAGACTGACTGGTTTGATCTTCCAGTCCAAGGACTCTCAAGAGTCTTCTCCAACACCACAGTTCAAAATTACCAATTCTTTGGCACTCAGTTTTCTTTATGGTCCAACTCTCACATCCACACGTGACTATTGGAAAAACCACAGCTTTGACTAGACGACCTTTGTTGGCAAAGTAATGGCTCTGCTTTTTAATACGCTATTTAATATTTATTTAATATACAAATATCAAATAAATATAAAAATTTTTCCTAGTAGTTCTTCCTAATCAGTAGAAAAATGCATTTTAAAAAAGGGTTTGGAAGAAATCTGCCATATAAATATAGTGGTATTTCTGAAGGTAGAGATAATAAATTTTCCTCTTTAGAGACTAATCTCTCCCATCCTTCTCCTAGCTATCCTGAGAAGGAGAAGAAATAACTGAACTGAAAGGCCATTCAAGTGTCCCTAGACTCAAAGGTATTATTTGCCTTATTTACCAGTGGGCAGTTGCTTTTCAATCTAAATGTTCTTTCTACACTAAAATGGAAAAGTCAAGTTAGGCAGCAGTTCATAAATTTTCCATTTAGTAGAGAAAGAAATGGAAGCAATGTTGGCTGCTCCTTGGATATCTAGATATCTTGATTTTAAGACTAAAGTGATTACCAGGTCCATTTCCAGCTCTGGAATTTGGAATTAGACTATCTCAGAAAATTTAACCAAAATCAGGGCTTTGTGATATTCTTTAAATAATCCTTAAACTTAGCAGGACCAGGTTCAAGTTAAGCACTTTTTTGTCTACTGTAGTTCATGTTTCTTGATTTAAAAATGCCAAGGGACACTTTTTCTCTCCAAATCTCAATTTTGCTTCAAAACAATACTCAATCTTTAAAACGCCAAGTTGTGATTTCATCCTTTATTCTTAAACTACTGTTTATTGGGAACTTAACTACTCCAAAGGTTTTGCTCTATCTTATTTAATCCTCAAAGCAACCCTAGTTAGCAATATTATGCTCATCTAAATTGAGACAGCAAGAAGTAAATAACTTGCTCAGGGCCATGATTAAAGGCCATGTCTGACCAAGATCCCATACTTTAACCATTATAGCATACAGCCCCTTTTGCTTTCTTTCCACCTGCTGATGGTTTGGATACTATCACTTTTATTTTATTATTATTATTACTGTTTATACCTCTTTTGCTTTCTTTCCACCTGCTGATGGTTTGGATACTATCACTTTTATTTTATTATTATTATTATTACTATTTATAACTTCTGCTTTAAACGTTTTGAGGGCATTACAGTAAAATATGTGTACATAACAAGGCAGTTAAAATAGGAAACTTTTGGAAAAAGCAGCAAATATCCTTGGGAAGCATGACCAGTCTACGGCCGTACCACCATGAATGCACCCAATCTCGTCTGTCTCGGAAGCTAAGCAGTCAGGCCAGGTTAGCACTTGGACGGGAGAAGCATGACTATAAACACTGACATGATGGAGCTATTGGGACTGAGAACTGAAACCCCTGTGCCAATATGGCTTAGCTGTTTGTTCCAGGGAAACTGCTCAGGGCAGATAAGATTATGGGAAATTCATTGATCTTAGACAAAAGACTGCTCACCTTACCAAATGGTGATATCTTGACCAGATCTCAAATACTCATTTTAATTGAGCTTTAAACCTAGTGAGTTCTCTGTTTCCTAGCCAACAAGTAAAAAAGGAAATACAAAAGAGTCATAACAATTCCAGCTATCTGGTTTAACAAAATATCATTGGTTTATCGAGAGAAAAATATTTCTTCACCATTATTTTTTGTCCCTGTTGTAAAGATAAAGAAATGAGGTTTAGAAAGATTATAAGATTTAGATAAGGTTCCACTGAAATTAAGAGGTGGGGTCTCATTCTGAACTCAACTCTTTTTTTTTTTTTTTTAATTTTTTTTATTTATTTGGCTGCACCAGATCTTGTTGTGGTATGTGGGATCTTTAGTTTCCCGATCAGGGATCGAACCCAGGCTCCCTGCGTTTGAGAGCCTGGAATCTTAGCCACTGGACCACCAAAGAAGCCCTGAACTCAACTCTTATCTGACCTCTGAGTCTCTATTTTTAAACATTACATCATACTGCTGATAACTGTTTACAGCTTTCTAATACTTTATATCAAGAAAAGGCTAAAATTTAAGACAAAACTGTGGGAATTGGCAGGTTGCATGTCACTTGGGCTATGACCTTTGAATATCTGTCAGCTGAATTTCTGATGGGAATGGAATAACAAGTAGGCCACTGACGATAACTCTCTCCGATGACAGCCTCTGTTGACTATTTTATGTTGCAGACTGAAGGGGGATAAAAGCAGGTGGCAAAGCTGACATTCCATTAAAAATGACAAAAAGCCTGTTGTGATGATTTGACTGGATGTAAGAGTCATCTTATTTGCATAAGGGGGAAGGGGGAAGAGAGTCACAGGGTGAAATGGTCCTTAAGATTTCTGTCAGACAGCCTTCAGAATGGGAGAAAATAATAGCAAACGAAGCAACAGACAAACAATTAATCTCAAAAATATACAAGCAACTTCTGCAGCTGAATTCCAGAAAAATAAACGACCCAATCAAAAAATGGGCCAAAGAACTAAACAGACATTTCTCCAAAGAAGACATACAGATGGCTAACAAACACATGAAAAGATGCTCAACATCACTCATTATTAGAGAAATGCAAATCAAAACCACAACGAGGTATCATTTCACACCAGTCAGAATGGCTGCTATCCAAAAGTCTACAAGCAATAAATGCTGGAGAGGGTGTGGAGAAAAGGGAACCCTCTTACACTGTTGGTGGGAATGCAAACTAGTACAGCCACTATGGAGAACAGTGTGGAGATTCTTTAAAAAACTGGGAATAGAATTGCCATATGACCCAGCAATCCCACTGCTGCGCATACACACCGAAGAAACCAGAATTGAAAGAGACGCATGTACCCCAATGTTCATCGCAGCACTGTTTACAATAGCCAGGACATGGAAGCAACCTAGATGTCTATCAGCAGACGAATGGATAAGGAAGCTGTGGTACATATACACAATGGAATATTACTCAGCCATTAAAAAAAATACATTTGAATCGGTTCTACTGAGATGGATGAAACTGGAGCCCATTATACAGAGTGAAGTAAGCCAGAAAGAAAAACAACAATACAGTATACTAATGCATATATATGGAATTTGAAAGATGGTAATGATAACCCTATATGCGAGACAGAATAAGAGACACAGATGCATAGAACAATTTTATGGACTCTGAGGGAGAAGGTGAGGGTGGGACGTTCTGGGAGAATAGCATTGAAACATGTATATTATCATATATGAAACAGAACACCATTCCATGTTCGATGCATGAGACAAGGGCTCAGGGCCGGGGCAATGGGATGACCCAGAGGGATGGGATGGGGAGGGAGGTGGGTGGGGGGTCCAGGAAGGGGAACACATGTAAACCCATGGCTGATTCATGTCAATGTATGGCAAAAACTATTACAATATTGCAAAGTAATTAGCCCCCAACTAAAATAAATAAATTTATAAAAAAAAAAAAAAGAAAGTAATTGAAAGTAAAAAAAAAAAAAGATTTCTGTCAGAATGAGTATCCATTAGCAGAAAAAGAGATAAGATTGGAAAGTTCTATGAGTAGATATTACTAGCTTTCTATTTCAAATATGAAAGAATCTTAGCATTGATTTGTGCAATTCTTGGTTGTGAATATGATTTCATGTCCATATTTCATTTTAGAGAATGTATATGAAACCAATGATTTTAATTTTGCAACAATTGATTAAGGATAATTCTTCGTACTTGGAGACAACTGAACTAATGAATTTCTAGAAAAAAATATTAAATCAGCACAGGAAAAAAAAAAAGCAGAGGAGCCTAAGCTTGTCTTACAAATCAAGCATACAAATATACTGATAATCTAAAAACTGAACCTGACCACTTAACATGAAATAAAAATGAAAGAGCCACCAAAATAATTGAAATATTAAAAAGAAAGGGAGAGAGAAACAGTACCAGTAATCTTTAACATATTGTTACATGGCAATCATTACAAAGTGAATCTCTGGCATAAGAGTAGGCAGAGAGAATAACAGAATATGATAGAAAGAAGACAAAATAGGCCAGAAATAGGATAGATAGGTAGACAGGAAATAAGAACACAATACAGTGAAGATAGAGTACTGTAGGAGTTCTTTTAGAAAATAAAAGTGTCTTTTGAAACAGGAATCAATTTTAATTAAAGAGAAATCATGAAGAAACTCATTCAGGCCACAAAGAATGCTTTATTTATTCAGAAACCTGATAAGAAACCCTTAGGCTAGTGAATATTTAGGTCACAGGAAGCCAATCAAGTCCTACTGCTGAAGAATCAGGCTGGGGAAAATAAGATTCAATTTGATTATTGATTTTACTCTGAGATTGAAACTTATCAGAAAAGGAAACCCTTAACCCCAGGCCTTAGCACATTCTTTGGTACTACTCTTCCTGGGGATTGGGATGAGGACCTTTTCCAGTCCTGTGGCCAGTGCTGAGTCTTCCAGATTTGCTGACATAATGAATGAAAAACCTTGATGGCATCATCCTTTAGGGATTTGAATAGTTCTGCTGGAATTTCATCACATCCACTAGCTTTATTAACAACAGTGCTTCTTAAGGCCCACTTGACTCTGCACTCCAGAATGTCTAGCTCTGGGTGACTAACCACACCATCACAGTAATCTGGATCATTAAGAACTTTTTAATACAGTTCTTCTAAACCCAGTCCAAGATGAGTTTAGAATAGTTAGAGGAACTAGAGATCAAACTGCCAACATTCAGTGGATTATAGAGAAAGCAAGCAAATTTGAGAAAAACATCTATCTCTGTTTCACTTACTACGCTAAAGCCTTTGACTGTCTGGATCATGACAAACTGTGGAAAGCTTTTAGAGAGATGGGAATACCAGACCATCTTACTTGTCTCCTGAGAAACCTGTATGCGGGTCAAGAAGCAATAGTAGAACCCTATATGGAACAACTGATTGGTTTAAGATCGAAAAAGGAGTGACAGGGTTGTCTGCTGTCACCCTGCTTGTTCAACCTATATGCTGAGCACATCATGAGAAATGCCGGCTGGATGAGTTACAAGCTGGAATCAAGGTAGGAAGGAGAAATATCAACAACCTCAGATATGCGGATGATACAACTCTAATGGCAGAAAGCAAAGAGGAACTAAAGAGCCTCTTGATGAAGGTGAATAAGGAAGAGTGAAAGAGCCGGCTTAAGACTAAATATTAAAAAACCTGAAGATCATGGCATCTGGTTGCACGGCATGTAGAAGGGGAAAAGGTGGACATAGTGACAGATTTCCTCTTCTTGGGCTCCAAAATCACTGCGGATGATGAGTGCAGCCATGAAATCAGAAGACATTTGCTTCTTGGCAGGAAAGCTATGACAAACCTAGACAGTCTGTTGAAAAGCAGAGACATTACTCTGCTGGCAAAGATCTGTATAGTCAAGGCTATGGTCTTCCCAATGGTCACATACAGTTGTGAGAACTGAACTATTAAGAAGGCAGAATGCCAAAGAATTGATGCCTTAGAACTGTGGTGCTGGAGAAGACTCCTGAACGTCTCTTGGACAGCAAGGAGATCAAACAAGTCAATAATAAGGGAGATCAATCCTGAATATTCAGTGGAAGGACTGATGCTAAAGCTGAAGCTCCAGTATTTTGGTCATCTGATGTGAATATATGACTCACTGGAAAAGTCCCAATGATGCTGGGAAAGACTGAGGGCAGGAGAAGAGAGGGGTCAAAGAATGAGATGGCTGGATGGCATCACTGATGCAATGAACATGAAGTTGGGCAAACTCCGGGAAATGGTGAGGGACAGGGAGGCCTGGCATGCTGTAGTCCATGGGGTTGCAAAGAGTCAGAAATGACTGGGCAACTGAATAACAACCACCACCCCAGGACTTATGCTACTTCTAAAAGCTTATAAATCATGTCTTAAGATCTATGTCAAATCACAAAAGTTGTATATTATAGGAAATAGTAATAATATGCTTATTTTTCATCTCAAATTGAAAATAACTTTAATAATAATTCATTCTCATTTATTTTGCTCTGTAACATAAAAATATTGTGGGTGTTTTTTTTTTTTTGAGACTATAGTCTATTCCAATTCGCTCATTGTTTATGATGTTTAAATACAAAGCATAGATAAGAATTCAACATTTTTATTAAAAGACAAGCCTCATGGTGTAAATGGTGTTGGGCCATTTAGCCAATTAGGGGAACACCTTTATTTTTATCATTTATCTATTTATATTTTTTTGCCTTGCTGCAGCATGTGAGATCTTAGTTCCTTGACCAGGGATAAAACCCATGTCCCCTGCATTGGAAACCTGGAGTCTTAACCACTGTATGGCCAGGAAAGTCCTAGAGGAACATTTTAAGTTTAAACTCTGACACTGTGCCACACATGAAACTGAATCTCACATAGACTAAAAACGTTAAAAGTAAAAATTAAACCATAAAAACTGATATAAGTGAACATTACAGTTTTATAGTTTTGAGAAGATTGAAGGGGAGAAGAAGGAAAAATAAACATCCTATTCTTTTTTTTAATTGAAGGATAACTGCTTTACAGAATTTTGTTGTTTTCTGTCAAACCTCAACATGAATCAGCCATAGGTATACATATATCCTCTCCCTTTTGAACCCCCCTCCCATATCCCTCCCCATCTCAACCCTCTAGGTTGATACAGAGCGCCTGTTTGAGTTTCTTGAGCCATATAGCAAATTCCCATTGGCTGATATTTTAGGTATGGTAATGTAAGTTTCCATGTTACTCTTTCCACACATCTCACCCTCTCCTCCCCTCTACCCATGCCCATACGTATATTCTCTATGTCTGTTTCTCTGCTGCTGCCCTGTAAATAAATTCTTCAGTACCATTCTTCTAGATTCCGTATATATGCATTACAATATGATATTTATCTTTCTCTTTCTGACTCATTTCACTCCATATAGTAGGTTCTAGGTTCATCCACCTCATCAGAACTGACTCAAATGTGTTCCTTTTTATGGCTGAGTAAAATTCCACTGTGTATATGTACCTCAACTTCTTTATCCATTCACCTATCAATGGACATCTAGATTGCTTCCATGTTCTAGCCATTGTAAATAGTGCTGCAATAAACAATGGGATACATGTGTCATTTCAATTTTGGTTTCCTCAGCGTATATGCTTAGGAGTGGGATTGCTGGGTCATATGATGGTTTTATTCCTAGTTTTTTAAGGAATCTCCATGCCGACTTCCATAGTGGCTGTATCAATTCACATTCCCACCAACAGTGCAGAGTGTTCCCTTTTCTTCACACCGTCTCCAGCAATTATTGTTTGTAGACTTTTTGATGATGGCCACTCTGACCAATGTGAGGTGATATCTCATTGTGGTTTTGATTTGCATTTCTCTAATAATGAGTGATGTTGGGCATCTTTTCATGTGTTTGTTAGCCATCTGTATGTCTTCTTTGGAGAAATATCTGTTTATGTCTTTTTCCCACTTTTTGATTGGGTTGTTTATTTTTCTAGCATTGAGTTATATGAGCTGCTTATATGTTTTGGAAATTAATCCTTGTCAGTTGTTTCATTTGCTATTATTTTTTCCCATTCCGAGGATTGTTTTTTCACCTTGCTTATAGTTTCCTTTGCTGTGCAAAAGCTTTTAAGTTTAATCAGGTCCCACTTGTTTACTTTTGCTTTTATTTCCATTACTCTAGGAAGTGGGTCATAGAGGATCTTGGTTTGACTTATGTCATTGAGTGTTCTGCCTATGTTTTCCTCTAAGAGTTTTATAGTTTCTGGTCTTACATTTAGGTGTTTAGTCCATTTTGAGTTTATCTTTGTGTATGGTGTTAGAAAGTGTTCTAATTTCATTCTTTTACATGTAGCTGTCCAGTTTTCCCAGCACCATTTATTGAAGAGGCTGTCTTTGTCCCATTGTATATTCTTGCTTCCTTTGTCAAAAATAAGGTACCCATAGGTGCATGGGTTTATTTCTGGGCTTTCTATCTTGTTCCATTGGTCTATATTTCTGTTTTTGTGCCAGTACCATACTGTCTTGATGGCTGTAGCTTTGTGATATAATTGGAAGTCAGGAAGGTTGACTCCTCTAGCTCCATTCTTCTTTCTCAAGACTGTTTTCGGTATTTGGGGTCTTTCGTGTTTCCATATGAATTGTGAAATGTTTTGTTCTAGTTCTGTGAAAAATGCCATTGGTAATTTGATAGGGATTGCATTGAATCTGTAGATTGCATTTGGTAGTATAGTCATTTTCACAGTATTGATTCTTCCTACCCAGGAACATGGAATATCTCTCCATCTGTTTATGTCATCTTTGATTTCTTTCATCAGTGTCTTATAATTTTCTGTGTACAGTTCTTTTGTCTCCTTAGGTAAGTTTATTCCTAGATATTTAATTCTTTTTGTTGCAATGGAAGCATCCTATTCTTAAAACCAGTAAAAGGAATCCCAAAGGAAACAAGCAGTATATGTAAAAACAACAAAATTTCAATGTGTCAAAAGTAAAATAAAGTCAAAAGGTAAATAAACTGGGGGTAATACTCATAGCAAATGATTAAGAAAAACAATAATTACTTGAAGCAAAAATAAATAATAGAAAAGTTAAAACCTAATAAATGTGCAAAAAATTGTTACAGAAATTACCCCTTAATTAATTTATTCATGTATTATCCCAAAAAATTAATGAAAGTGGCAAATTTCTTATTCACTCATTTGTTCTTTTTTTTTTTTTTTTTTATGGGTGTCCAGTATATACCAATTTCTGTGCTAGGATATAGTGATGAACAAGATAAACCATGTCCCTACCATCAATGACCTTATAAATTAATACTGAAATGCCACTATTCAGCTATCAAATAAGCACCTGAAAGAATTATGAAGCTTAATGCTTCCTAGGGCTTAGTGTAATGGGAACTCTCTTCTATTACTAATGACAGCAGAAATTGTTTTAATCCTCTAGAAAAGCAGTATAACTACATGTGTAACCTTAAAAAAAACCTTTTACCATTTGATCCAGTAATTCTACTTCTAGAATGCTATTCTGAAGAAATAATCCTAAATACATTTCCAAAATATATGCAAACAGCAGTGAAATAATGCAAAACTCAACTCTGACTCACTGCCTGCTGAGTGTCAAGTGCATCACATGTAAGGATTCACAACAGCCCTGTGGCAGCAGGTGTTACTTTTATTTCCCTTTACAAGATAACAATATTGAGATCCAGAAAGGATAATCATTTGTGTAAGTTTATTCAGCTAATATGTGCATGTTGCTGCTGCTGCTTAGTCATCTCAGTTGTGTCCGACTCTGTGCGACCCTATGGACTGCAGACCACCAGGCTCCTCTGTCCATGGAATTCTCTAGGCAAGAATACTGGAGTGTGTTGCCATGCCCTCCTCCAGGGGATCTTCCCGACCCAGGGATTAAACCTTGGTCTCCTGCATTGCAGGCAGATTCTTTACCACTGAGCCACCAGGGAAGTCCTAATATGTGCATAACCCAGTGTTAAACCTTGGCAAATATGAAGATGAATACATCTGAAAAATCTGCACTTAACTCTAAAACAAAATGTAAAGCTTTTAACTTCAATGAATCACAGCCTTGTCATGGTGAAGGTATTTGCATAACTCAATGAAGCTATGAGTCATACCGTGAGGGCCACCAAGGACAGATGGGTCACAGTGGAGAGTTCTGACAAAACATGGTCCACTGGAGGGGGGAATGGCAACCCACTCCAGTATTCTTGCCGTGAGAACCCCATGAACAGTATGAAAAGGCAAAAAGATATGACACTGGAAGATGAGCACCCCTGGTCACAAAGTGTCCAAAATGCTGCTGGGGAAGAGTGGAAGGGAATTACTAATAGCTCCAGAAAGAACAGAGTGAGCCAAAGTGGAAATGACACTCAGTTGTGTCATTTAATTGAAACTAAAGTCCGATGCAGTAAATACAATATTGTATAGAAACCTGGAATGATAGGTACATGAATCAAGGTGAATTGGACATGGTCAATCAGGAGATGTCAAGAGTGAACACTGACATCTTGGGAATTAGTGGACTAAAATGGATGGAAATGGGTGAATTTCATTCAGATCACTGTATTTCATTCATAATTCATCTGAATTTCATTCAAATGACCACCGTGGGCAAGAATTCCTTAGAAGAAACGGACTAGCCCTCAGGTTCAACAAAAGAATCCGAAATGCAGTACCTTGAGCGCAATCTCAAAAATGACAGAATGATCTTTTGTTTTGTTTGTTTGTTTTGTTTTGTTTGTTTTCAAGGTAACCATTCTTTATCCCAGTAATCCAAGTCTATACCCAAAACACTAATGCCAAAGAAGCTGAAGTTGATTGGGTCTATGAAGACTTATAAGACCTTATAGAACTAACATCAAAAAAAGATGTCCTTTTCATCAGAGGGGACTGGAGTGCAAAAGTAGGAAATCAAGAGATACCTGGAGTAACAGGCAAGTTTGGTCTTAGAGTACAAAATGAAGCAAGGCAAAGGCTAACAGTGTTTTGCCAAGAGAACAAATTAGTGATAGCAAATACCTTTTCCAACAACACAAGAGACAATTCTATACATGGACATCACCAGATGGTCAATACCAAAATCAGATTTATTACATTCTTTGCAGTCAAAGATAGAGAAGCTCTATACAGTCAGTAAAAACAAAACCTGGAGCTGACTGTGGCTCAGATCATGCGTTTCTTATTGCAAAATTCAGACTTAAATTGAAAGAAGTAGGGAAAACCACTAGGCCATTCAGGTATGACCTAAATCAAATTCCTTAGGATTATACAGTGGAAGTGACAAATAGATTCAAAGGATTAGATCTGGAAGACAGAGTACCTGAAGAATTATGGATGGAGATTTGTAAATTGTACAAGAGGCAGTGACCAAAACCAATCCCAAGAAAAAGAAATGTAAGAAAGGAAAATTGGTTGTCTGAGGAGGCTTTATAAATAGTTGAGGAAAGAAGACAAATGAAAGGTAAAGGAGAAAGGGAAAGATATACCCAACTGAATACAGAGTTCCAGACAATAACAAGGAGAGATAAGAAAGCCTCCTTAAATGAACAATGCAAAGAAACAGAAGAAAACAATATAAGGGGAAGGCTAGAAATCTCTTCAAGAAAATTGGAGATATTAAGGAAACATTTCATGCAAGGATGGTCATGACGAAGGACAGAAATGATAAGGATCTAACAGAAGCAGAAGAGATGGCAAGAATACATTGAAGAACTATACAAAAAAGGTCTTAATGACCTGGATATCCACAATGGTATGTTCACTCGCCTAGAGCCAGACATCCTGGAGTGTGAAGTCAAGTGGCCATTAGGAAGCATTATTATGAACAAAGCTAGTGGAGGTGATGGAACTCCAGCTGAGCTATTTCAAATCCTAAACGATGATGCTGTGAAAGTGTTGCATTCAATATGAATAAATTTGGAAAACTCAGCAGTGGCCACAGGACTGGAAAAGGGCAGTATTCATTCCAATCCCAAAGAAGGGCAATGCCAAATGTTCAAACTATGGTACAATTGTGCTCATTTCACATGCTAGTAAGGTTATGTTTCAAGGTAGGCTTCAGCACTATGTAACCTGAGAACTTTCAGATGTACAAGCTGGGTTTAGAAAAGGCAGAGAAACCAGAAATCAAATTGCCAATATTTGTTGGATCATAAAGAAAGCAAGGGAATTCCAGAAAAACACCTACTTCTGCTCCACTGACTATACTAAAGCCTTTGACTGTTTGGATCACAACAAACTGTGGAAAATTCTTAAAGACATGGGATACTAGAGCACTTTACCTGTCTCCCGAAAAACCTGTATGCAGGTCAAGTAGGAAAGTTAAAACTGGACATGAACAACTGGTTCAAAATTGAGAAAGGAGTAAGACAAAGGCTTGCTTATTTAACTTCTATGTAGAGTTCATCATGTGAAATGACAGGCTGGATGAATCACAACCTGGAATCAAGATTGCCACAAGAAATATCAACAACCTCAGATATGCAGATGATACCACTCTAACAGTAGAAAGTGAAGAGGAATTAAAGAGCCTCTTGATAAAGGTGAAAGAGGAGAGTGAAAAAGCTGGTTTAAAACTCAACATTCAAAAAACTAAGATCATGCATCCAGTCCCACAAGTTCATGGCAAATAGAAGGGGAAAAAGTGGAAGCAGTGACAGATTTTCTGCAGCCATGAAATTAAAAGACGCTTGCTCCTTGGAAGAAAAACTATGACTAACCTAGACGGTGTTTTAAAAGCAAAGACATCACTTGACCAACAAAGGTCCATACAGTCAAAGCTATGGTTTTCCCAGAAGCCATGTATGGGTGTGAGATTTGGACCATGCTCTGCACAATTGATGTTTTCAAACTGTGATGCTGGAGAAGACTCTTGTGAGTCCCTTGGACTGCAAGGAGATCAAACCAGTCAGTCCTAAAGGAAATCAACCCTGAAAATTCACTGGAAGGACTGATGCTGAAGCTCCAAGACTTTGGCCACCTGATGCAAAGAGCCAACTAACTGGAATAGACCCTGATGCTGGAAAAGACTGAAGGCAAAAGGAGAAGGTGGAGGCAGAGGATGAGATGTTTAGACAGCATTACTGACTCAAAGGACAGGAGTTTGAGCAAATTCCAAGAGACAGTGAAGGACAGAGAAGACTTGCGTGCTGCAGTCCACGGGGTCATGAAGAGTGGGACATGAGTTAGTGACTAGACAACAACAACAAGGAATTTTACTGAATACAATTATTTTTGTGCATCTGCTCTATCCAACATGAAATATTATATTACTAGGCTTCAGTAACGTTCTCTGGAAATCTTGTTTATTTAAATATTTATTTATTTATTTGAGTCATCCTGGGTCTTAGTTGTGGCATGTGACTTGTGGGATCTTTAGCTGTGGCTGTGGGAGCTAGTTTCCTGACCAGGGATTGAACCCAGCTCTCTTGCATTAGGAGCATGGAGTCTGTATCAGGGAAACTCTATCTCCAAAAGCAGCTGGAGCAGAGCACTAAGAAACCAGTTGACTTCAAAAGTATTCTTGTTGAATTCAACCTTATTTTTATATTAAATATATTACTCAATCTCCATGATAACCTCTACGTATTTCATATGAGAGTACAATACATGGATTCTGAATAGAGAAGTGATCAATCAGCACCATCTAAGATCATCATTACAATAAACAAAGAAGACCTTGGCATTGAGTCTTTAATTAATAATATTTAGGCTGGAGAGCCAAGTGGTATCCACTGGATGTTTCCCAGAGGGCTCTAACCAGGCTGTGCGCTTAGAGGATGTCAGGTAGGTGTTTCCTGTTTTACTTCAGGCAGCTATCTTCAAAGAAGCAGCCCAGGGGGAGAGACATGCCTTCCAGTACTAGAATTAATTATGTATTCATTTTATTCCTCAACATTCTAATAGAGGCTGATTTGCAGAGTGGTGCTCAATAGAATGGTCGTTCTTGAAGGAGAAATTTTGCAGCAAATTAAAATACAGCACAGAATTTTCATTTCTCTTTGCCACAGAGTCTGAAAAATTGTGGTTACATATGATGATCTACATATACACATTGAAAACATTTGCCAACTCAGTAGAATTTCTCTCAATCTAAAGCTTAATGGTGGATTTGCCCATTATAGTTAGAGTTAGGTAGTAACAATGGACCTTGCTGGACACTCCAATGACCTTGGAGTGTCACTGTCCTTCTCTCCTGACTGACTCCAGCAGAAACAGTGATGCAAAGTAAATGGATGGGTTAGTACATCATAATAAGATGGGCATCACCAACTCTTTGGCTTCTGAATCTTACTAACGTTAATCATATATTCTGTTCTAATGGCAAATGCCCCAAGAAGATTAGGATATAGTAAAAAATTGATTTTTACTAGCAAAAGTTACAGGGCTTCCCTGGTGGCTCAGTGGTAAAAAATCCATCTGCCAATGCAGGAGACACAGGTCTGGTCCCTGATCCGAGAAGATCCCATATGCTGTCAAGCAACTAAGACCATGTGCCACAACTACTGAGCCTGTGCTCTAGAGCCTGGGAGCCAGAACGACTGAGCCTGAGCACCTTGGAGCCTGTGCTCTGAAACAAGAGAAACCACTGCAATGAGAAGCTCACGTACTATAACTGGAGAGTAAGTCCCTGCTCTTCACACTAGAGAAAAGCCCACACAGCAAAGACCCAACACAGCCAAAATAAATAAATAAATAAAATAAAAATATATATATTTTAAAAGCTGCTGCTGCTGCTGCTGCTAAGTCGCTTCAGTCGTGTCCGACTCTGTGCGACCCCAGAGACGGCAGCCCACCAGGCTCCGCCGTCCCTAGGATTCTCCAGGCAAGAATACTGGAGTGGGTTGCCATTTCCTTCTCCAGTGCATGAAAGGGAAAAGTGAAAGTGAAGTCGCTCAGTCGTGTCCGACTCTTAGTGACCCCATGGACTGTAGCCTACCAGGCTCCTCCGTCCATGGGATTTTCCAGGCAAGAGTACTGGAGTGGGGTGCCATTGCCTTCTCCGTTTTAAAAGCTACATATTTATTATCTTTATTCTTCTTTCTTTTCTTTTTTAATGGTGTAGAATATGTATTTCCAGTAGGGGTTGGTATCACCTCTGTGGTAACCTGAATAAAGGCCTCCAAAAATATCTAGGTCCTAATTCCTAGAGTCTGTGGATGTGGTAGCTTATGTGGTAACAGAGACATTGCACATGTGATTAAGTTAAGATTTTTGAGTCAGAGAGATTATCCTGGATTCTGGGTAGATCAGTGTGGTTCAGACGGTAAAGAATTGGCCTGCAGTGCAGGAGGCCTGGGTTTGATCCCAGCATCGGGAAGATACCTGGAGAAGGGAATGGAAACCCACTCTAGTATTCTTGCTTGGAGGATTCCATGGACAGAAGAGCCTGGTGGGCTACAGTCCATGGAGTCACAGAGTTGGACACAGCTGAGGGAGTTAACACTTATCAGAGGGAAGCAGAGGAAGATTTGACACAAAAGAGGAAAGGTGCTATGACACTGAAATAAGGTGCTATGACGCTGGCTTTGAAATGTGGAGAAAGGGGCCGTGAATCAATGAATGCAAGGGGTGCAGTCCTAGAAGCTGGAAGCGGAGAAGGACATTCTTTTAGCACCTCCGAGGAAGTAGAGCCCTGCCAACAATTTAGCCCAGTAAACTGCAGACTTGTGTCCTGCAGAAGTTTAACACAATAAGTCTGTGTTTTCATTAAGCCACCAAATATTAAGTATTTTGTTACAGCATCTCTCAAGAATTAATACAGCCCCCAAAGGGGTAAAAATTAATTCTTGGGGAAGCAAAAAATGTCATGTCTTACAACAGCTTGTGAGCCTCTCAAACTCAACACTACCCTACAAAATCTTATTCCTCAGTATTTTGTTTTGTGGCAATTAGGGAAAAAAATATCTGAACTGCTTTTTTTTTTTTTTTTTCCTGTGCTGGGCCTTCTTTGCTGCACACAGGCTTTCTCTAGTTACAGAGAGTGGGGGCTACTCTCTAGTTTCAGTGTGCAGGCTTCTTATTCTTGTGGCTTCTCTTGTTGTGGCTTGAGGACTCTAGAGCTCAGGCTCAATAGTTGTGGAGCTTGGTCTTGCCCCATGACATGTGGGATCTTTCCAGACCAGGGACCGAACAGGTATCCCCTGCACTGCAAGGTAGACTGTTAACCAAAGGAGAGTCTATCACCAAGGAAGACCCCAAACCGCTCTTTAAGGAGTTGAGAATGAAAAATAGGTTGTGAAACAATAGTTCATTGGCAAGCACTGTCAGTGACAGTTTGATTCAAATATTGATGCAAGACTTTTATTACTCTCAAGGCCCATTTCATCACCATTAGCAGTTAGATAATGCTATTAGACAAAATAGCATTGCTACCTTGACACCATTAGACAAAAGAGATATTACTATCTTGACAGGTTCTTCTATACTTTCATTCTAACAACAGAATTTACCATCCAGAAAAGGCTTGCTGACCACTTCTTTGTGCAAGTAGCCAAATCTCTAACTCATTTTTAGACAGGCACTCTCGCCTATACTCCACAACAAGACACAGGAATAATTTGTGTCAATCTGTAAATAAATAGTGTCATAATAAATAAATAAATAAATTGACACCATAAATAGTGTCAATCTACTAATGTGTATGTTTGAAATTGTGTCCCAAAGCCCATTACAAAGTACATTTTAATATTCCAGATTTTAAAAAATGTAACACAGGAAGGTTTATGACTATTGTGAGAGCCTCGGAAGAGATTGTTTAATCATAATTCCACCTTTGGAATAATTGTTTTAGTGAAACCAAAACTCTATCAGAAACCTATTTCTAATGTACTTTTAGCATTACTGAACAAGTGATGATGAAAAAGCTATATAAGTAGTTAACCAGTGGATAGCCTTTCTTATGGGATGCATTCTGCTTTCACACAAATCGAAAGTTAAAAATCTGGGTATATTAATGTATCTAGTATGATTCAGTCTACAGTATTTTTAAAAATATCTTTGTTGATTAAGCATTAAAAAGGAAAAGTCAAGATACATATCAACATTCATTATATCACTAAGCTCACTCATTAATTTGCTCTTTCTGCCTTGCTCAAGTAAAAGTTTCCTGTAACCTTCAAGAAATTAAGTTCTGAGTAGATTCAGGTATTGTTGACTGTTAGATTAAGCTATAAATTCCCTTAGGAGCATTAAATGCCTGAATAGAATCTTAATCAGGCTAGATCTGCCAACCAGGTCTTCTTTGGAAAGAGGTCAAGATGTAAAAAAAAGATTAAAATTGTCCACTAAGCATTCTAGCAGACATGCTGATTTTGCATTACTATGCCTTCTACCCAGTCCACACAGGGAGCAAAATCTGAGCCTGGGGTGGGAGAAAAATTTTGAAACAGAATCAAGCTATTTATAGTCCAAGAATCAGTGTGTACAAAACGGATTGTGCACAGATCTTTATTCTTATGTTCCAAGAGGCAGAAGTCTGGTGTTTGACCATAATTCACAAGACAGGAAAGAGAAGGGAGGGAGGGTAGGTAGGAGGAGGAAAGAAGGAAGGAAAGGACAGGAAAGATATCTCTCTATATATTATATATATAATTCATATATATAACCTACATATATATATGACATATACATCAAGTATATACCATATCAGTTCTACATTTTTAAAAAGTAGACTGGCTTTTGGTGCTTATTTTTTTTTAAATGCCGAATGATAACTGATATAACCCGATTACCTTAGAAACAGTCAAGAAACTACACCTGAATATTTAAAAAAAAAAAGATTTTATTTTTTAACCTATGCCAGCTCCAGAGTTGCCATTTCTGCATCCTGCTCCAAGGGCTTCCCAGGTGGCTCAGTGGTAAAGAAACCACATGCCAAGCAGGAGATGTGAGTTTGATCCCTGAGTTGGGAAGATCCCCTAGGGAAGGAAATGGCAATGCACACGAGTATTCTTGCCTGAAAATCCCATGGACAGGGGAGCCTGGTGGGCTATAGTCCATGGGGTCGCAAAGAGTCGGAAATGACTTGGTGACTAAACAACAACATCCTGCCCCAAGCAAAGCTCCCTCGCCATTTCTAACATTAGCTTGACCGCGGTGAAGTTTCCCATTTAATTCTATATTTGGCACTAGTTTAATGACTGGCTGTTACACAGGACGGAGAAGGAAATGGCAACCCACTCCAGTACTCTTGCCTGGAAACTTCCATAGACAGAGGAGCCTGGTAGGCTGCAGTCCACGGGGTCGCTCAGGGTCGGACATGACTGAGCGACTTCACTTTCACTTTCCACTTTCATGCATTGGAGAAGGAAATGGCAGCCCACTCCAATGTTCTTGCCTGGAGAATCCGGGGGATGGGGGAGCCTGGTGGGCTACCGTCTATGGGGTCGCACAGAGTCGGACACGACTGAAGCAACTTAGCAGCAGCAGTTACACAGGAAGTTGATCCAGTTGTCATTATCAGGCCAGAAATTTATGCCTCTTCTTATTGTCTAATGCAGAAAGAAATGATTCACAAATGAGAATGGTAGTATTTTGAACATGTGTCCTAATGCTGTCCGACATCTGGATGCTGGATGCAACATTTACACGTGTCTTCAATTTTGAAGTTTTCCCTAGAATGTTTAGAATTATGGAGATGCTAGTCCTTAGTACCTCCCGAAAATAACGACAAAAAAGAATAAAATTATTTTTGACTAAAGATCAACTGATGTTGTTTTGAGAGCTATTTAAAAGTTGTTCTGTTATTTCTCATTGACAAATACAACAACTCAACTTTCCAAATCATAGGAAAAAGGTATTTTCAACTCTTAAAAAGAGAAATTATCTGCAGATGACCAGAATCTACTTGCTGGCTACAAGGACAACCCGGTAGGAATGTGGCAAGTGACCATCAGCACCCACTAGAAACAAACATGGCAGAGCTTTCAAAATTAAAACAAACAAAAAAACTGGTTTTCTGACTTTAAAAACAAAGAGAGAGAAATTAAATGTATATGCTCCTTACAACAAGGCATGCATTTTAATCAGTATTCACTGACTCCATGAGCATATGGGATTACAGCAGGCATGATGATTTTACAGATGTGAATAATGCACTCCTCAATTAATGGAAAACTGATTCTCCCTTGGGGACATTGTTTCCCCTGCAACTCTCTCGAGCATGGACCTGGAGGTGAGATGGGTGCTCCTCTTACCTCTCATGGCTGTTTCATTCGTCCTCCTTCTCCTTCATCCCTAAAACTACCTGCTTTAAATCTCCTGTCATCATGAGATTTTTTAAGTTAGTAAATGTCCATTTTAAAAAACCAAATTAACACTAACTTCCTCAAGGGACAGGGTAGCAGCAGGAGAGGCTCAGACACTGCATACTCTCCACTGCTCTGTGCTGTTCTTGTCCCTTATCAAACACCAACTCATTCCCCCTCATTTTTCTAAGACTTTAGCTCCTGGTTCACTGCCAATGTTTCCTAAACTCCTGGTCTTAAATCCTAGTTTTCTCAATATGCATAAAGATGATCTCAATTCCTAGAATTCCTCCTCTTGGGGGATCCTCTCCTGTCAACCACTCATTTCCAAGATCATACCTTAGTGACTCACGCTTTTCTAAGTGATTATGTCACCATTTCTCTCTTCTCAAATACCCCACACCCCATCTTCCCTCTTAGCTGCTGACCTTGCTTCCTTCAGAGAGAAAATTGAAGCAACCTGAAAAGAACCTGCAAAGACTCTCTTCATTCAAACCTGCCAGGGTACCAGCGATGCACCCACAAACTCCTCTTTTCCTGGCTATCTACTATAGAAAAATGAATACTTATGTTCACATTAAAATATAAATGTACATGAATGTATATAGCAGCTCTACTTGTAATTGCCAAAATCTGAAAATGACCCAAATGTTCTTCAATAGGTGAACTGATTAAAAAGTAAAACAAAACTGTGGTATATGCATATGGTAGTATTTGACAATAAAAAGGAAGGAACACAACTGACATGCAACAACTAGATGAATCTCAGAGGCATTATGCTGTAGGAAAAAACCCACTCTCAAAGGTTACGTACCATACAGTTCCATTTACATGACATGCTTGAAAAGACACAACTACAGTGATAGGAACCAGATGACTGACTATCAGAGATTGAAGAGGGGAGGGTATGACTGCAAAGGAGTAGAAGAGGAGATGGGAGATTTTGGGGGTAAGAAAACTTCTGCATCCTAAGTGTGGTTACATGAATCTATATTTGTTAAAATTCACAGAACCACCCACACATACATTTAAAAAATTCTGTGAACCTTAATTTTTAATTAATCCTATAAACAAACTCATTAATGTAAATTATTATTCCCAAAGGCACAATGAAATCACAATAATTCAAAAGTGAATTGTTTGAATATTGTTGAACTTTGCTTTCAAATTCTTGATGATGGTAATATGATGGTAATAGGGATGTTGTGTTTACTGCAGCTCAGCAAGTATGGGAAAGAAGCAAGGACTCTTAACCATGACTGGTTTAGGACAACAGTCTGACCACTTGGTGGACAAGTTGTTAGCCTCTCTGTCTCATCCGTAAAGGGGGGATAGAAACAGTACATGCCTCATAAGTTTAAGAGAATTAGGTGAGATAATTGAAGGAATGTAAAATGCTGAGTATCGTGCTTGACACCTGCTAAGCTCTCATAAATGTTAAGTATCATATTATTTAAACCAATTTAAAAGAGTGATCCTTCTTTTTAAATTAAATTTAAAAAAATCACTTTTTGACACTTTGCAAAGGGAAAGGAGGTGTGAGGGAGGTGTGAGGTCCATTTCCAACAAGTATAAAGAGCAGGACAGAAACTGGAACATTTCAGGGAAATAACTTTTCAGCTATAGCCAAGCCATGCCTTTACAGAATGGAAAATCATCATTCATTGGGAAGTGTCAATTTTATTCAGCTGTCAATTAAATCCAGCTCTCACTGACCAATCATTTAACCAGATCTCAGAGACTATAAGGAGAAGGCAATGGCACCCCACTCCAGTATTCTTGCCTGGAAAATCCCATGGACGGAGGAGCCTGGTAGGCTGCAGTCCATGGGGTCGCTAAGAGTCGGACACGACTGAGCGACTTCACTTTCACTTTTCACTTTCATGCACTGGAGAAGGAAATGGCAACCCACTCCAGTGTTCTTGCCTGGAGAATCCCAGGGACGGGGGAGCCTGTTGGGCTGCCGTCTATGGGGTCGCACAGGGTCGGACACGACTGACGCGACTTAGCAGCAGCAGCAGCAGCAGAGACTATAAGAAAAGCTTTGTTATTACTGGATGCCTTAATTTAAATAGTTCAAACTCTCCCCATCAGTAAGCACATTCAATGTTGTACTGAGAAATAATGCGGTGACTCTTTTGAGAACCAGCCAGGTACAACAGGCTATTTATACTGATAGTATTTAAAAACACCTAGAAGACTCTCCTCTTGCAACCTATGGGCTTTTAAACATGTGATGTTTCTTATTTTGGTGTCAGGATGTCAGCCATTACTTCTTGCTGTCAGAAGGTGCTGGGGCCTTCTGACAGTAGACCCCAATACATCTTTCTACATTTATTGTTTCTGTCTTGCTGTGTGTAAATAAGTCTGGTTACCAAACTTGGAAACAGTAAATAACACTAACATAGCCTCTACTTCTTGTGAAGCACTTTCATGAAAAATAATTTATCCTCATAAATATCATGAGAAGTAGGAGAGGTGTTTTTTTTTTTTTTAAGTCTTTATTGAATTAATTACAATATTGCTTCTACTTTCTGTTTTTGGCCATGAGGCATGTGGGATCTTAGCACCCTGACTGGGGATTGAACCCACACCCTCTGCATTGGAAGGCGAAGTCTTAACCACTGGACCGCCAGGGAGTCCCAGGAGAGGTGTTATTATAATGTTTATGTGGAAAAATGAGAAGTTTAATCACACATCTGATCGACTGTTGAGATGTTTCTTGCTTAGTCACAGCAGGTACCATCTATCTGTGGTTTTAATGAGACTATGATGAGGATAATTTACTGTACAAACTGTTGTATGTTTTTTTAGTCCATGTGAGCTGCTCTAACAATAACACAATAGGCTAGGTGGCTTAAACAGACATTTATTTCTCATAGCTCTGGAGACTAGGACATCTAAAATTGAGGCACCAGCAGATTCAATGTCAGGTGAAGGCCCACTTTCTGGTTCAGAGATGGCCATCTTCTTGCTGTGTCCTCACATAGTAGAAACGGTAAGGGAGCCTCTCTGCAGTGTTTATGCAGTCTCATTCATGAGGGCTCCACTCTCATGACCTAATCATCCCCAAAGGCCCTACCTCCAAACACCATCACATCGAGGATTAGGTTTCAACATATTAATGCTGGGGGGACACAAACATTCAATCTAGAGTACATATTGTCTAAAACACAGCTCACTATCTCCGGAGATACTAAGGTACAGAAAGAAAGAGTTTCTGAACACACTGAGTTGCCTTAGCATTGAAAACAACCACTCATTGTTGAATTTTTGTTCACTGATGCTTCCAGGTACCCAAGCATCTGACTCATAGCAAGCACTGAAGAGACCTCTGTTGAATAAATTAATGTATGATTTCAAAGTAGAAAATCTAAAAAGATGAAAACCCTAAGATGAGAAACTCAAACCCTACATTCAGTAGTTCACATTTTTAAAAATTTCCAGTGGGGTAAAGATAGTCAATAGTATGTGGTTAAAGAGCAGATACACATTTTTAAGAGACACTGGATGTCAGTCTAAGAAGGTAATAACCAGGATGCATAGGCATCCTGAAACCATGTCACATGAGGAAGTGATAGTGGATCTAGATATGTTTAGTTTGAAAAAGAGAAAATAAGATTGCTCTTTCCAAATATTTTAAGTTGTTGGGCATGTGCTAAAACTGTCAAGTGGAATAGAAAACTTAAAAAAACAAACTGTATTCTCTGTAGATCCAGTGGCTAGGAATATGACCAGTTAGTGAAAATTACAGAGAATCAATTTTTCACTGAATAAAAAAGGGCAGTTTAACAATTGGAGCTGCCAAGCACCAGGATGGGCAGCCTTGGGAAGAAGCTGGAAGACAGGAATGAACAGTAATTTAACATCTCCTGTGTGCATTGGACATAAGACCTGTATAATGCATAGGACCTTACATTAGTATTACCATCTCCAGGTCAGAAATGAGGAAAGTGATGCTTACAGAACAAAAGTGACTTGTCCAATATCACACAGTTGCTAAGTGGCACATCTGGAATTCAAACCAGAGGTAGCTAACTCCTAACATAGGTTATTTCTGTTCAGTACAACTCAACAAACATTCTTTTTTTAATGTCCGCTTTTGACCAGGAACTATACTGAGTCCTGGGAAATACCAAGATAAATGACAGACAAAAGACAGTCCCTTCCTTGGAAAGACTCAGAGTTTACCATTCTCCACAGTGCTAGAAGTGTCTGAATAAAGGCTACATGACCATTCCAAGTTACTGGAGAAAGAATTATTGATCTGGGAGTAGTCTTTATCAAATAATCACTTAAAGTGCCTACATGCGCAAATTCATAGATGTGGCTATAATAGATTTCTGGAAATTGAGCTGGTAGATTATAAAATCTGGTTGTATATTGCACTGAGGGGAAAATGGAGCTTCAGATGTGATAAAAATCATATGAATTAAGCAACTTTTAAAATATAAAATGACCATATCCTAATGTTACCAACAGGTAACATTTTATTAGTGGACCTGAAGTATTAACACTTGATTAACTCCTATTTGGTCCTTTGATTGGGTGACATTTTTCCTTTATACTCCCTGTCCTTAAAATCTTATTTAAAGCAGTTTACTCTTTAAAAACACATACAATAGTGCTGTTTAAAATGTCTAAAAATGAGAATTACATGAAAAATCTAAGTTAGGTTTTACAGTCATACATAGTGCTAGAGCTTTTCAACAACTAAAGCAATAATAAAACATATTGTAATTCCTACCATCTGATTCATATCGCAACAGAAAGAATTTTCAAGGCAATAAATTCAGAGAGGTATTTACTTAATGTTTCTTTAACCTAAGAATATGGACCTACATAATAAATGATATCTTCAATAACATTTTTATGGAGGATTCAGAAAGTTATTAGTGATAACAGTTTATGTTTATTATATATTCACTATATAATAAAATAATCTTTAACAAATACCACAAGTATAATTCTAAAACTTTTAGCAGAGCTGAGCCTAGAATATTGATTTTCTAATGTCTAATTCAGAAATGCTTCCTTTTTTTTCACTATACTATCCTATATATACCATATATAGAAAATAATTTTGCCATGGAATTATAGATACATACACACATACATGTGCACGCATGCAAATGTGAATGTAAAATGTCCATAACACACAGAGCACACATACAAACACACGTACCTTTACCAGTATTGATGATTCTACTGAAATTAGAGATTAGTCCTTTTAATAAATAAAAATAATTCCATTAATTAACTTATCAAATTCACACAGCACCTGTCAAGCTGATGATTTACTATGTTTTGCACTGGTTACCTTTGTCTACTTCTCATGGTCCTATCACGTCTCTCTTTCAGTCACTATGCACCCATCCATATCCAGAACACAAAAAGACAAATAAAACTGCTGCTAAGTCGCTTCAGTCGTATCCGACTCTGTGAGACCCCATAGACGGCAGCCTACCAGGCTCCGCCATCCCTGGGATTCTCCAGGCAAGAATACTGGAGTGGGTTGCCATTTCCTTCTCCAATGCATGAAAGGGAAAAGTGAAAGTGAAGTCACTCAGTCGTGTCCGACTCTCAGCGACCCCATGGACTGTAGCCTACCAGGCTCCTCCATCCATGGGATTTTCCAGGCAAGAGTACTGGAGTGGGGTGCCATAAATAAAACTGAGCCTACAATAAAAACAAATCTGGGATTTCAATTTAACACCAGTCATCAAAAGTCTATATCAACATACTAAGAAACAGAATTTATTCTTTTTCTCCTTTTTCAAATGTACTCAACTCTGCATGCTAATAATAATTTTATTAGTGATGTTAAAACCTAAGGTCTGCATGAAAAACAGCAGGGCTCCAGGGTATAGTAATACCACTCACTAGCTTTCAGCCCATCAGAAAGAATATTAACAGATATACTGTTGGCACACTTAGGAAACCAGGAAACTGACCACCTGTTTTTTTCTTTTAGTTACCGACAAACCCAACTGGCTATAGCGCCTTGAGCTGTTTTACACTGAAAAAATACATAAATTTGGATGTAACAAGTTATTCTCTTACTGCAAATCAACTATTGAAAATGCACAGCAATCAAAGGATTATAACCAAGTAATCATTCAGCAATTCCCCAAATTGTGAGCCTTATGATATTCCAATACCCAGCCAAAAAGAAGTCTAAATTAATGTTTCTTAAAGTGTGGTCTCTATGTGCTGTGAATTTGTTAGAAATGCAAATTCTTGAATTCCACCTAGACTTTGAATCAGAATTTTAGGGGGTTGAGCACAAGACTAGGTTTTGATGAGTTGTCTAGGTTATTTTGGTGCTCACTAAAATTTGAGAACTGATCTGAATGAAGGGGTTCTCAACATTTTGTTTCCTTTATGGCCTCAGTTCATTTCTACTTTGCATGCTCATTCATAACCAACTCCTGCTGCTTATCATAAGCCTACTCCTTGGAAACTGCAATCAAGCATGGTGTAAGTGAGGATGCTCTGTCAATCTCCATTGTCTTGCACCAATAGAAAAACATCTATGGATACCCTTTCCTCAACCTTTGCTATTCTTCCCTCAGCTGCAACTGCCATGCACAAGATGGGGCGTGCAGCTTTCAGAAGATAGATCCAATTGGCAACCAAAACTGCCCGACTCACTGGTTTCAGTCCTTCTATACGAACTTCCTGCACATGGGTACCCAAGGCACAGGTTGCCCATGTCACAGCCCCTCTGCTAACCTGCTATGTGAACCTGCTGTTCATGGTGGCTGAGGGCCCTGCCTGTGGATGTTTTGGGCTTTGCTTAATCCAGGAAGTTAGCCTATGGCACCTTGAGTCCACTTGGAGGAGGAGGTCTGGTACTCCAGAGGATAAGCAAGTGATGATGAAAACCCAGCACATACAGATGTGACAAATGAAGAACTGGAGATGGGCTTTGGTTTTTAACATTCATTTAGGAGAATGAGGCAAAGTGTCCTGAAAACTCGCATGTTCTTCTTGGTACCCAACACTATATTCCCCTTGGTTGGCTCCTTTCTTTGTCTCCAGAGTCATACTGCTATATTTGGGGCATGCCCAAAGGCAACAAACTAGGTAAAGCAAATACTTTACTGTCAATATTCACTGCTGCTGCTGCTGCTGCTGCTAAGTCGCTTCAGTCGTGTCCGACTCTGTGAGACCCCACAGACGGCAGCCTACCAGGCTCCTCCCTCCCTGGGATTTTCCAGGCAAGAGTACTGGAGTGGGGTGCCATTGCCTTCTCCGAATATTCACTGACTTCACTGTAATATGGACACAGGCTTATATAAATTATTGATTAAATTTAAGTAAATTTTGGACAACTTATATCTCATAATAATGAAACTTTACTTGTAATATGCCACTAATTTCAAGAAAAGGGTATCAGTGGGTTGCTTTGGTTGCATTTCACAATATCAATTTTTTCATCTGATCTTTTTCTATTATTATGCTTAGTTAATGAGCCTACTTGGTAGTGTACCCGGCACTGGTGTAGGAATTAGAGGCTACCTGTACCTCTTCTACAGCTTTCTTAATCAAAAAATGGAGTGAACAATTTAATATGAAGTTTCCAAAACTACTCCTAAAAGGGTAGTGGATGAAGCTGCTTTTGGCTATTTCTGTCCCCAGGATCACCTCCTCCCCACAAGGCAGAATGACTCTGCCACTCTGAAACCATCTGGCATGTGATGCTGCTAAGTACAAAGCTGAAGGGAAAGAGTTAGTTCAGGGGAGGCCCTGGGAATGAAGAAGGTTTCTAATCTGATTCATACCAGCTATAATTTGCTGCTTGTCTACAACCAGCAAAACAGTTTATGGTTCTCTATCGCCAGACTCTCAGACTCCCTCAAAACACTCCTCCGCCAGTCTCTTTCCCTCAGTGAGGACAGTCCTGTGCTAACACTACTGTCATTTTGAATTAGTACTGACACTGAGCATAAGAGCCAACCATTCCTCTCCACACTGTATTGAAACAAGTAAAGGGAAGGAAGTGTTAAGGTCACTATATTTTTTAAACACCTCTGCAGAAATAGCAAGACCAGGTCCCAAGTACTCAATAAATAAAGGCTTTAATTCTGAACGAAAAGAGAGAGAAATCTCACCTCAGAACAAGCTTTCATTTTACTAAAAAAAGCAGAAAAAATTGCTAGCATTGACATTATGTGCTTCTTGTTTAATATAGCTCCTCTGATTAGTGAAAAAGCTTTACTCCTCTTTCCTAGCAAGAATTTTATCTTCTCTCTCCCACAGCTCTCTCACAGGGAACATGTTTGCTATTTGTTTACCTCCTTCAGATCCTGCACGACGGCTGTGAGCCTCTCATTTTCTGCCTGGACATTAGTGACCACAGCCCGGCTCTGTTTCAGTTCATTCTGCATATCCAAGATCTTCCCCAGATAGTAAGCTTCCTTTGATGCTGACTCCTGCAGAAGCGTTTCCTCCCGAGTCTCTCCATCCTCAGCAACCTTACGGTGGATGGAGAAGGACTGCCCAAACGCCTGCAGAGGATTTGGAAAGAGAAAGAGCACAAAATGAAATGCACCGCTGCACCACTCAACAGAATTGGGAACATGATTCATTTTGCTTTGTGTACAAGAAAAGCTATTCAACAAGACTTTCAGAAGCAAAAACTACACAGTTCATGTAACAAGCTAGCAGCTCTCACTGACACTTGAAATAATTCAATTTAATAAGGAGAAAGAAAAACTTTAAATATTTTGCTAAAATATAGATATAATGTGTTAAAACTTGAAAAGCATTACTGCTTGTTTTATGTCACCATCTTTAGACAAATCCTATCAAGGCATAGACAGCTAAGTGCTAATGAGACCATAAAAATTCATATTCTAATTTTCAGTCTAGAAAAAAATCCCCAAAATAATTTTCGAGAAAGAAAATGATAGTTTCATTAGCTTTCTAATACATTAGTGGTAAGAATATATCAATTACAAATAATACCTTTAAGAGAGAAAACTACCAAACAGCATTCAAACTTCTGGTACCACAAAAAGACATTAAAATCCGATCAATATATAAGAAAACATATCTGTGTACAAAGAAATAAAAAAACCCAGAAATTAATGAAATTGATAAACTATAGTTAGTGAGTGGGAACGGGGTAGAAAAAATGAGGGAATGAAAGGCTATACAACAGATCACATTTCATAGGAGTGACACTTTTTGAGATTGTCTTATCATATCATTCTGGTAGATAGAACCAGAACTTAGAACTACAGTAATGTTTCACATTTTGTTGTTCAGTCGCTCAGTTGTGTCTGACTCTTTGCGACCCCGTGGACTGCAGCTTGCCAGGCTTCCCTGACCTTCACCATCTCCCAGAGCTTGCTCAAACTCATGTCCATTGAATCGGTGATGCCATCCAACCATCTCATCCTGTCATCCCCTTCTCATCCTGCCTTCTTTCCCAGCATCAGGGTCTTTTCAAATGAGTCAGCTCTTTGCATCAGGTGGCCAAGTATTGGAGCTTCAGCTTCAGCATCAGTCCTTCCAATGAATACTCAAGATTGATTTCCTTTAGGATTGACTGGTTGTATCTCCTTGCAGTCCAAGGGACTCTCAAGAGTCTTCGCCAAACCACAGTTTGAAAGCATCAATTCTTTGGCTCTCAGCCTTCTTTATGGTGCAACTCTCACATCCATACGTGACCACTGGAAAAATGATAGCTTTAACTATACGGACCTTTGTTAGCAAAGTAATGCCTCTACTCTTTATAATGTTTCATGTATCTCCCAAATAAATAATAATTAAGATCAGCCTCTATGTGTCCAGGGACCCAATGGAACACAAATAGTAACAAATGAACCCAGCTGTACTACAAATGAACAACATGACTACATTGAAAGGAGTCAAGAAAAAAAGATCTAACCTGAGTAATTTTGGAAATTGGTATTTTTGCTATACACTGTAAAGCTAAAGACAAAACAAATTGTACCCAAACACTATAGTCTAGTTAGTAAATCTATTTCTCACGGGGATTATAGAGGCACAATTCCAAAACTTCTTTACATGTATACTAGGTTTGAGGAAATAAGTAAACATATTATGGATAATGAAAGCCAAATTTCTCCCTGCTGGAGAAAGGCATTACAAATAAAGAAAGGGAGAAGGAAACTAGTGGTATTGGGTTGTAATTAGAAGTATCAGGATAGTCTTTAATAGGGAAATAGTCTAATAGATGGGAGAGACAAAGGTGCTTATGTGTGGTTGTGTACACAGATTTTCTAGCTCTGTCAGCAAAACTTGCAGCCAAATTTTGGTTCTAAATATCAATCCCCAATTAAAAGAACTAGGGCTCTTTGAAGAAATGACTGAGTTCCTGGCTGGAGCAAAATGAACTTGGTGTAAGCTGCGGTGCCAAAGAGTAACAAGATGCTTTCAAAAAATGACGTAGATATGTCAAAGGACACAAGAGCCTACCTAAAGAGGCTCCCAAATGGCCGAATCTGGGATAACTGGGGGGAACAAAATAGTTAACAGTAGTGAATTATAATCCATAGAACAGAAGCAATATTCATGAGTCCACATTGATGTAACAACTGAATAAATAAGGGAAGAAGGAACAGCTTTTCTTTACAGAAGAATTTTAATAATTTAATTCTAATAGAAATAAAATACATCAGCATTACTTGGCAGATACCAAGTAATAATTATTGCAGGTAAAGATTATCAATGAAATATATGGAATATAAAATAATAGGCAAAAAATATGATGAGAAACAGGATATTTGCATAGTCTTAAAGCATTTTCTCCCAAGATATTTATTAATTCCAATGGGAAAAACAGTAACTTTGCAATGGAGTAACCCAGTAGACCTTAACTAAGTGACCAAAACTTAGCTCAGCACCAACAAGACATCCTGACATTGTGCACCTCTGATCAACACATGAGGCGGGCACAGGGTCATTTCTGTGATATTCTTGCCAACAATGCATAAGCCAGTTTTTACCACAAGAAAGCATGAAGCAAATCAAAATGGAAGCATTCTACAAAATAATTGGCCAGGACCCTTCAAAAGTATTAAGGTTAGGAAAAAGAGAGAAAGACTTCTCCAGACAAGATGAGACTAAGGAAACATAACAATTAAATGCAGTATAGGAATCTGGATTTGAGTCTGACATGAAAAAAAGATATTAGTAGGACATTTGGCAAAATCAGAATGCACTCTTAATATTGGCTAATAATATTGTAGCAATGTCAATTTCTGGTCTTCAGAGTTGTACTCTGGTTACGTTAAGGTAAGCTCAGACAGTAAAATATCTGCCTGCAGGTTCAGTCCCTGGGTTGGGAAGATCCTCTAGAGAAGGGAATAGCTACCCACTGCAGTATTATTGCCTGGAGAATTCCATGGACAGAGAAGCCTGGCGAATTACAGTCCATGGGGTTGCAAAGAGCCAGGCATGACTGAAGCGACTCAGCACACACACACACACACACACACACACACACACACACACACACATATTTTAAAATTTCAAATGTTATTAAATGATGCTTCTGGACTGTGTACAGATCAGGAAGAAATAAGGCTGGAATTAACAGAGAAGGATACTCTTGGTGTTTGGTTTCTTCAGTCTCAGGACGGAAAGACATACTTTATGGAGTAGCCAAGATTCTACATGTGATAATAAGCATATAGACTTACGAACAGACGAAAAATTACCTTTGGAGGTGCCATTAACCTTGCTTTTCCATTGGTAATGATCCGATTCTGTGAGAGCAATTCTGAATTCATTACTCATTAAAAAGCCGTTGGTAGGATGTCTGGCAGCACATCTCTCCATGGTGACATGGTGACATGCTTCAGTAGACCCTCACCCTGACAAAGGAACCTTAATCTTAATCTTAATCAAAGGAATCTTCTTCTTAGTTTAGTCACTAAGTCGTGCCCAACTCTTTTGCTACCCCCACGGACTATACCCCACCTCTGTCCATGGGATCTTCCAGGCAAGAATACTGGACTGGATTGCCATTTTCTTTTCTAGGAGATCTTCCCGACCCAGGGATCGAACCTGGGTCTTCTCCATTGTCAGCTGGATTCTTTATCACTGAGCCACCAGTGAAGGTCGACTATATACTTAAGTACTAATAAAATTTAAAATTAGCGTGAACTCTGTGTCAAGCACCTCAGCCTGCTTCTTTTTCACAACTACTTCCTCACTTCTATGTAACAGAAAACTTCCACAGGCCATTTTCTTAACTCTGCCTGAGTAAAATCAATAGACTAAGGCAACCTATGGTTCTCACATTATTCTCGGCACACAGGCAATGCTCCCTTGGTGGCTAAAATGACCCCTAAGATCTTAATAGCAAATGTACTCTGGATCCAGCACCAAAGGAAATAAAACACTTCAGTCATATACACAGAACAGATCTTCAAAATACAGTCAAGAATTGAAATTGAAAATACAAATTGATGAATTCATTTTTGACAAATTCATCTTTGATGAATCCTTAACACATATTTATTACAGCTCAGAAACTTTAACTGAACATAAGGATATCCAAAAGTTAGTCATTATTTTTATGAGGAGTGTGCTCTTTCACTAGGCCTGATTTAAAACCAGTGTAAGTATGGAAGGTTATCCAAGAACATTTATTATGGTGTATTTTTTTTTTTTACTTGAAATATAAAAATAACACCAATCCAGCACAGGCTACAGATGTTCCATGATCTACATTTGCAAATTCTTTGAGAACTAACACGGCTCAGAAAAATCTGCATTAAGGGAGAGTGAAGGAGAAAACACTCCTATTTTACCCAATTCCTAACTGTTGGTAACCGGAACTGGCCATGACAGCCAGCTGACAACTATCACGAGGCTAGTTGTTGAAGCTGATTTACCAGGCCTGTGAGGCTCTGCCAGGCACCTCCCTCCTCCACCACCATTCCAAGCATCTCCTGACAAAGTTGGACCCAAGAGGAGAGAAACAATCTCTTATAAGGCTACTGAAGCTGCATGCTTGGCAGATTTGCTATTTATAGGCAAATCTAGGGCAGTCATGCTTCTGGTTATATTTTGTTCAGATAGCAAGTTCTTTTTAGGCACTGCAGTCATTTCATGGACAATCTTTATTTGAAATTAATTGGAGATAAACTGACATTTCTATACAATTTTAGAATGTACTAGGATTTCTCATCATATGTGTAGCTATAATTCCACAATTATCACCTTTAATAGAGTGCATTGCAGTGTATCAGTTGCTTTCAACTGCAGGGCAGCTTAAGTCCATTTAGCTACATAATAAGTATACCTTGCTTTCTTATTCTACTCAAATGACCTCTTAATCCAAAGAAAATCGAAATTTTTTACCTTCATATTCAAGACAATATGTTAACTGTTAAGTGGAATTTTCATATTTCTTGTCCTTCATATATGAAAGACAAAAGTTCAGCTAGTATATTTAATAATATCATATTATCTTTCAAATATGATCCTTGGTTATAGGATTTTCATTTTTTTATCTTAAAAATTGTGACAAAACAGTATACTAGGTTACTCAAGGACATTAGACAAAATATTTTTACTTGAAATGCTAAAACTTATTTATACACTTGTTTGTTCACTAAATAAGCATTTACAGATAACTATAAACAGGCATTGCTTGAGGCGCTGAGGATTCAGCAATATTTTAGAAAAAAATCTCTGCTACTGGGAGAATTCTAGTGGAACACAAATAAATCAATAAGTATGTGGTATAATGTTAGAAAAATTTAAAAAGAAAATGAAATCCAGGGTAAGAGCATAAAATAGCACTGCCAAATAGAACTTCCATCAATGATATATCTGTGTTGTCCAATATGGTAACCACTGTCCAAGTATGGCAAAAGAGCTTTTGAAATGTGGCAATATGATCAAAGAAATAAGTTTTTAATTTTATGTACTCTAACCCACGTTGGAGAAGGAAAGAGCAACCCACTCCAGTATTCTTACCTGGAGAATCCCATGGATGGGTCACAAAGAGTCAGTCACGACTGAGCCACTTCACTCACTCAACCCACATTAGATCACAGTAATCCAAGTCTATGCCCCAAGCAGTAATGCTGAAGCTGAAGTTGAATCATTCCATGAAGACCTATAAGACCTTATAGAACCAGCACCCAAAAAAAGATATACCATTCATCATAGGGGCCTCTAATGAAAAAGTAGGAAGTCAAGAGATACCTGGAATAACAGGCAAATTTGGCCTTGGAGTACAAAATGAAGAAGGGCAAGGGTAACAGAGTTTTGTAAAGAGAACGCACTGGTCGTAGCAAACACTTTCTTCCAACACACTGGTCATAGCAAACACCCTCTTTCAACAACACAAGAGATGACTCTACACATTGCCATCACTAGATGATCAATACTGAAATCAAGACTGATTATATTCTTTGTAGGCAAAGATGGAGAAGCTCTATATAGTCAACAAAAGACAAGACCCAGAACTGACTGTGGCTCAGATCATGAATTTCTTATTGCCAAATTCATACTTAATTTGAAAAAAGTAGGGAAAACCACTAGACCACTCAGTTCAGTTCAGTTCAGTCACTCAGTCAGATTCCTACTCTTTGCGACTCCATGGACTGCAGCACGCCAGGGCTCCCTGTCCATCACCAACTCTTGGAGTTTACTCAAACTCATGTCCAGTGAGTCAGTGATGCCATCCAACTATCTCATCCTCTGTCATCCCCTTCTCCACCTGCCTTCAATCTTTCCCAGCATCAGGTCTTTTCAAATAAGTCAGTTCTTTGCATCAGGTGGCCAAAGTATTGGAGTTTCAGTTTCAGCATCAGTCCTTCCAATGAATATTCGAGACTGATTTCCTTTAGGAGGGACTGGTTGGATCTCCATGCAGTCCAAGGGACTCTCAAGAGTCTTCTCCAACACCACAGTGCAAAAGCATCAATTCTTCGTGCTCAGCTTTCTTTATAGTCCAACTCTCACATCCATACATGACTACTGGAAAAACAATAGCCTTGACTAGATGGACCTTTGTCAGTAAAGTAATGTCTCTGCTTTTTAATATGCTGTCTAGGTTGGTCATAACTTTTCTTCCAAGGAGTAAGCATCTTTTAATTTCATTCAGGTATGACCTAAATCAAATCCCTTACGATTACACAGTGGAAGTGATGAATAGATTCAAGGGATTAGGTCTGGTAGACAGTGCCTGAAGAACTATGGACAGAGGTTCTTGATAAAGTACAGGAGGCAGGGATCAAGACCATCCCCAAGAAAAAGAAATGCAAAAAGGCAAAATGCTTGTCTGAGGAGGACTTACAAGAGCTGAGAAAAGAAGAGAAGCTAAAGGCAAAGAAAAAAGGGAAGATATATCCATCTGAATGCAGAGTTCAAAAGAATAGCAAGGAGAGATAAGAAAGCCTTCCTCAGTGATCAATGCAAAGAAATAGAGGAAAACAACAGAATGAGAAAGACTAGAGATCTCTTCAAGACAATTAGAGATAACAGGGGAACATTTCATGCAAAGACGGGCACAATAAAGGACAGAAATGGTATGGACCTAACATAAGCAGAATATATTAAGAAGAGGTGGCAAGAATACACAAAAGAACTATACAAAAAAGATTTTCATGACTCAAATAACACCATGGTGAGATCACTCACCAAGAGCTAGACATTCTGAAATGCAAAGTCAAGTGGGTCTTAGAAAGCATCACTACGAACAAAGCTAGTGGAGGTGATGGAATTCCAGTTGAGCTATTTCAAATCCTAAAAGATGGTGCTGTGAAAGTGCTGCACTCAATACGTCAGCAAATTTGGAAAACTCAGCAGTGGTCACAGGACTGGAAAAGGTCAGTTTTCATTCCAATCCCACAGAAAGGCAATGCCAAAGAATGCTTAAACTACTGCACAATTGCACTCATCTCACATGCTAGTAAAGTAATGCTCAAAATTCTCCAAACCAGGCTTCAACAGTACATGAACCATGAACTTCCGATGTTCAAGCTGGTTTCAGAAAAGGCAGAGGAACCAGAGATCAAATTGCCAACATCCATTGGATCATCAAAAAAGCAACAGAGTTCCAGAAAAATATCTACCTCTGCTTTCTTAACTACACCAAAGCATTTGACTATGTGGATCACAGGAAATAGATTATGACACATTAGCCTCAAAAGCTTCTGTATACCCTGCGTTGATCCTATCTTTCCTGCTGTACCCCAAACTCTCTTCAGGGAAGCAATACCCTAAATTTTGTATTTACCATTTTCTTGCTTTTCTTTATAGTTTACCATGTATCTATGTACTTGGAAGCAACAAATAATTTAATATTGTTGTTGTTGTTCAGTCGCTCAGTCGTATCCAACTCTCTGAGACCCCATGGACTGCAGCACACCAGGCTTCCCTGTCTTTCACCATCTCCTGGAGCTTGCTCACTCTCATGTCCATTGTGTTGCTGATGCCATCCAACAATCTCATTCTCTGTTATCTCCTTATCCTCCTGCCTTCAATCTTTTCCAGGATCAGGGTCTTTTCCAGTGACTTGGCTCTTCACATCAGGTGCCAAAATTACTGGAGCTTCAGCTTCAGCATCAGTCCTTCCAGTGAATACTCAGGATTGATTTCCTTTAGATTGACTGGTTTGATCTCCTTTCTGTCCAAGGGACTCTCAAGAGTCTTCTCCAACACCCCACTTCAAAAGCATCAATTCTTTGACATTTAGCCTTCAGTATGATACAACTCTCACATCCATACATGACTACTGGAAAATTCATAGCTGTGACTATATGGACATTTGTTGGCAAAGTAATGTCTCTGCTTTTTTAAAATATTGTCTAGGTTTGTTATAGCTTTGCTTCCAAGGATCAAGCGTCTTTTAATTTAACAGCTGCAGTCACGATCTGCAGTGATTTTGGAGTCCAAGGAAATAAAGTCTCTCACTGTTTCCATTGTTTCCCCATCTATTTGCCATGAAGTGATGGGACCAGATGCCATGATCTTAGTTTTTTGAATGTTGAATTTGAAGCCAGCTTTTTCACTCTCCTCTTTCACTTTCATCAAGAGGCTCTTTAGTTCCTCTTCACTTTCTCCCATAAAGCTGGTGTCGTATGCATATCTGAGGTTATTGATGTTTCTCCCAGCAATCTTGATTCTAGCTTGTGCTTCATCCAGCCCAGCATTTCACATGATGTACTCTGCATTATAAGTTAAATAAGCAGGGTGACGTACTTCCTTCCCAATTTTGACCCAGTCCATTGTTTCACGTCCAGTTCTAACTGTTGCTTCTTGACTTGCATACAGGTTTCTGAGGGGGCAGGTAAGGTGGTCTGGTATTCCCATCTCTTTAAGAATTTTCCACAGTTTGTTGTGATCCACACAGTCAAAGGCTTTGGCATGTCAATGAAGCAGAATTAGATGTTTTCCTGGAATTCTTTTGCTTTTTCTATGATCCAGTGGATGTTGGCAATTTGACCTCTGGTTCCTCTGACTTTTCTAAATCCAGTTTGAACATCTGCAAGTTCTCAGTTCACATACTAGTGAAGCCTAACTTGAAGAATTTTGAGCATTATTTTGCTAGCATGTGAAATGAGTGCACTTCTGTGGTAGTTTGAACATTCTTTGGCATTGTCTTTCTTTGGGATTGGAATGAAAACTGACCTTTTCCAGTCCTGTGACCACTGCTGAGTTTTCCAAATTTCCTGGCATATTGAGTGCAGCACTTTCACAGCACCATCTTTTAGGATTTGAAATAGCTCAACTGGAATTCCATCACCTCTACTAGCTTTGTAGCAATGCTTCCTAAGGCCCACTCGACTTCACACTCCAAGATGTCTGACTCTAGGTGAGTGATCACACCGTCTTGCTTACCTGGGTCATTGAGATCTTTTTTGTGTGGTTCTTCTTTGTATTCTTCCCACATCTTCTTAATATTTAATATCGTTTTCTTTTAAAATTTGCATAATGGAATCATTCCATAGGTATTCTTTTGCAATTTGCTTTTTAAACTCAACTTCCAATTCCTAATATTTAACCATTTTGATAAATGTAGCTATCATTCATCTATTTTCATTGTTATATTATTCTGAATACTATATACCTCATTTTAATATTCCAATCACCTAATCGTAACAATGGATGATTGGATCCATTGCATCCAGTTATTTTTCTATCATAACCGAGTGCATATCTCCCTGGTTAGTACTTATCAAAATACATTTTGGGAAGGAACTGTTTTATTTCCAATTATTGGCAGACTAACACTTTTGCAAAATACAATAAAAATGTACTACTGTAACCATGTATCTATGACATGACCCAGCCATGTCCATATAGATTTGTACACAAATGTGCACACCTTTATATGTAATAGACAAAAACTGAAATGTTCATCAACAGATGAATGAATAAAGAAATTGCAGTATATCCATAAAATGGAATATTACTCAGAAGTTAAAATGAATGAACTATTGATACATGCAACATGGTTGAATTGTAAAATAATTATGCTGAGCAAAATAGGCCAGACAAATCTTATCTACAGTGACAGAAAGGAGATGAATGGTTGCCCTGGAGAGAGGTGTGGGTGGCTGAAAGCTGGGGGAGCTTAAGGAAGCAGTGAATCAGTGTGCAGAGGAAAAAAGGAAGGATTATCATGGTGCACAAAAACATTTTAAGGACTGATGGATATTATCAGTCATATTATCATTATCTTGTCTGTGATGGTGATTTCACAAATGTATACATATGTCAAAATTCATCCAGTTGTACACTTTAAGTATGTGCAGTTTGTTGTATGTCAATTATACTTTAATAAAACTATATAAATAATAAATTACTAGAAAAATATTAGAAGAAAAGCACAGAATGTAAGCCCCAATGATTTTTTTAAAGACTTTTTTTAGAATGGTTTTGGTTCACAGCAAAATTGAGAGGGAAGTACAGAGATTTCCCAAATACTCCCTGCCCTCCACATGCATAGCCTCCCCCACCAGAGGGGTACTTTCGCTACAACTGAAGAACCTACACTAACACATCATAATCACCTGAAGTCCACAGTTTACATTAGGGTTCACTCTTGGTGGTGTACTTTCTGTGAATTCGGACATAGCCATAATAACATGTATCTACCATTATAGTATCATACAGAGTAGTTCACTGCCCTAAAATCTCCTGCTCTATCTGTTCTTCTATACCCTCCAATTCCTGCCAACTACTGACTTATTCACAGTCCCGGAATTTTGCCTTTTTCAGAACGTCATATACTTGGAATCATATGGTATGAAGTCTTCTCAGATTGGCTTCTTTCATTTAGTAATGTGCATTTAAGTTTCTTCCGTATCTTTTCTTGGCTTAATCTCTCATTTACTTTTAGCACTGTATCATATTCCATTGTCTGGATGTACCACAGTTTAGTTGTCCATTCACCTTACTGAAGGACATCCTTGGTTGCTTGCAAGTTTTGACAATTATGAACAAAGCTGCTATAAACATGTGTGTGCAGGTTTCTGTGTGGATGTAAGTATTCAACTCCTTTGGGGAAAGCCAAGGATTATGATTAGTAGATTGTATGGTAAAAGTATGTTAACTTTAGTAAAACACCACCAAACTATCTTCCAAAATGGCTACACCATTTGGCTGCATTCCCACCAGCAATGAGTGAGTTCATGTTGTCCAACTATCCATTTTTTTATTATTAGATTCAACAGTCAGGAAATTACACTTCAATAAGTTTAACCAGAACAAATGTAACATAGGGATAAAAAAAGATTACAAAAACTGTACCGTTACTCACTGAAGATGTGATTAATACGAACTACACCTTGACAAAGACCTGTAGAAAATCACGTGCAAACAGCACTGGTCCCCAGATATACTTTGGATAGTATTATCCTTAGCCACATGTGTATGAGTTTCCCTAGCAGTGCTTCTCAGTTCTAGGGGCCATTGGAATCACCTGGGAAGTTTTTCAAAACAAAGACACACAGACTCCAACCCCAAATATTCTGTTAACTAATTTGGGATAGAGATTCTCAAACATTCTTGGCTCAAGATACACTTGGTGTCTCAAAACTTTTTTTTAATGGCACCCCAGGACAAAAGAAATACCAAACAAGTCCATTTACTAAATAGTTCCAAACAACTTAGTAAGTCTTCATGTCTAAATGAGGCACTGCGTGTGTTAGTAGCTCAGTCATGTCTGACTCTTTTCAACCCATGGACTGTAGCCCGCCAGAATCCTCTGTCCATGGAATTTCCCAGGCAAAAATACTGGAGTGGGTTGCCATTTCCTTCTCCAAAATGATGCACAAGCCGTCTGAAAAACTAATGTGTGGAAACTGAAAGAAAAAATATTTTAGTTTCATTCTTAAATAACCACAATTGCTTAGGAATGGGATAGGGCACCTGTTCGGCTCTGTACAACTTCTCAAACCCTGGAATCAGAGTGGACTAAGCTATCTTCATTTCCTGTTCCACAGTGATTTTCCTATGGTTTTCCTATCTGCTTTTTATTTGAGCAACCACTGAAAGATCTAGTTTTGCAAAATCTTGCATAGTAGAAAAGAATGGAGCAAGTCTAACAAGGAAACTGTGACCTGAAACATTTTGAGTTAGTAGTTCACACAGTGTCCAGCAGATGCCAAGTATCACAGTATTCTCTCGAACATGTAAAATACCCCACAGTCCTCCGTGAGTTTGTGGTAGTGTCCCTGGGCACCTACAGACACAATCTGGTAACTACACGTCTGGGGTAACGCCCAGCCAAACTATTTCTGATCAGCTCATTTTTAGATTCTAACATATGAGTTGACCCTGATGATCAGAAAAGGCCCTGATGCTGGGAAAGATTGAAGGCAGGAGGAGAGGGGGACAGAGGACAAGATGGTTGGATAGCATCACTGACTCAATGGACACAAGTTTGAGCAAGCTCAGGGAGATGGTGAAGGACAGGGAAAGCTTGGTGTGTTGCAGTACATGGGGTCGCAAAAAGTCGGACATGACTAGTGACTGAAAAACAGCATTTTTAGATTCTAACATAAGGGTTGAAAATCACTATTCTAGAGTGTGGGCCAGGAGCTAAATGACCAGCCTAAAGATCACACACAGCTTCAACTCTTTCTAACAAGACTGCAGGGTTCTCCAAAGTGGCTGCCCTGATTCACATTGCCACCAGCGTCTAAGAGTTCCTGTTGTTCCATGTTCTTACTGTGGACTTTCCGACTTTAAGGTTTTCCCCACTCTGGGGAGTGTGACACAGTGTGATATCTGGTGGTTTTAATTTGCACTTTCCTAATTACACTAAAGTACTTAGTATTTAGTATAAAGTATATACTTTATTTAGTATAAAGTATTTCATATTTTATTGACCATTCACATTTCCACTTCTGTGTAATTTTTACTCAAGGCTTTTTTCAATTTTCATCAGGGTGCTTTTTACCATCTTAATGATTTGTCAGCCATATGCAAAACAAATATCTCTCCCCAGAATGTATGGCTTGATTTTTCACCCATATTGCAGCATCTTTTGATGAAATCATTGTCTGAAGGCCAGTTTCCTGTATCTTTATCATTTTTCAGTTACATGGGTGTCAAATACTTTCTGACAGTTCATGATTTCCACCTCTCCCAGCTCTTTTAGTGATGTCTTTTAAGGAAGTAATATCCTTGATTTTAAAGTAGTCCAATGACCAATCTTGCTTTCTGGCTAGCACTTTTTCCATCTCATTTAATAACTTTCCATCTTCCAAAGTCAAAAAGCTATTCTATATTTCTGCTGATAAAACTTCTATGCAGATACATTATGCAAAATGCCAGGCTGGATGAATCACAAGCTAGAAGCAAGATTGTCAGAAGAAATATCAATAATCTCAGATATGCAGATGATACCACTGTAATGGAAGAAAAGTGAAGAGGAACTAAAGAGCCTCTTGATGAAGGAGAAAGAGGAGAGTGAAAAAGCTGGCTTCAAACTCAACATTCAAAAAAACTAAGATCAAGACATCCAGTCCCATTATTTCATGGCAAATAGATGGGGAAATAATGGAAACAGTGACAGACTTTATTTTCTTGGGCTCCAAAATCACTTTGGACAATGACTGCAGACACGAAATTAAAAGGTGCTTGCTTCTTGGAAGGAAAGCTATGACAAACCCAGACAGCATATTCAAAAGCAAAGATATCACTTTGCCAACAAAGGTCCATATAGCAAAACTACGGTTTTTCCAGTAGTCATATATGGATGTAAGAGTTGGACCATAAAGAAGGCTGCTGCTGAAGAATTGATCCCTTAGAACTGTGGTGCAGGAGAAGACTCTTGAGGGTCCCCTGGACAGAAAAGAGATCAAATCAGTCAATCTTAAAGGAAATAAATCCTAAATATTCATTGGAAGGACTGATGCTGAAGCGGAAGCTCCAATACTCTGTCCAACTGATCTGAAGAATGACTCACTGGAAAAGACCCTGATGCTGGGAAAGATTGAGTGCAAGAGAAGAAGGGGATGACAGAGGATGAGACGGTTGGATGGCATCACTGACTCAATGGATATGAGTTTGAGCAAACTCCAGGATAGTGAAGGACTGGGGAGCCTGGTGTGCTGCAGTTCATGGGGTAGCAAAGAGTTGGATATGACTTAGTGACTGAACAACAACAATGAGGAAACCATTTCATCCCAATCAGCATGACTTTAAAATATGCAAATTAAGAGAAATTATCTCTACTTACTAAATGAGAGTTCGTGAGGCCCCCCCCAAAAATTAAAGTGACTTGAAATGTTACATATTTATATATCATGGCAAGAGCACTGGACAAGAAATTAGGTTTGATTACTGAAGATCTACAAGACCTTTTAGAACTAACACCCAAAAAAGATGTCCTTTTCATTATAGGGGACTGGAATGCAAAAGTAGGAAGTCAGGAAACACCTGGTGTAACAGGCAAATTTGGCCTTGGAGTACAGAATGAAGCAGGGCAAAGGCTAATAGAGTTTTGCCAAGAGAACGCACTGGTAATAGCAAACACACTCTTCCAACAATACAAGAGAAGACTCTACACATGGACATCACCAGATGGTCAACACTGAAATCAGATTGATTATATTCTTTGCAGCCAAAGATGGAGAAGCTCTATACAGTCAGCAGAAACAAGACCGGGAGCGGACTGTGGCTCAGATCATGAACTCCTTATTGCCAAATTCAGACTGAAATTGAAGAAAGTAGGGAAAACCACTAGAACATTCAGGTATGACCTAAATCAAATCCCTTATGACTATACAGTGGAAGTGACAAATAGATTTAAGGGACTAGATCTGATAGACAGAGTGCCTGATGAACTATGGACAGAGGTTTGTGACATTGTACAGGAGACAGGGATCAAGACCACCCCCATGGAAAAGAAATGCAAAAAAGCAAAATGGCTGTCTGAGGAGGCCTTACAAATAGCTGGGAAGAGAAGAGAAGCGAAAAGCAAAGGAGAAAAGGAAAGATATTCCCATCTGAATGCAGAGTTCCAAAGAATACCAAGGAGAGATAAGAAAGCCTTCCTCAGTGATCAGTGCAAAGAAATAGAGGAAAACAACAGAATGGGAAAGACTAGAGATCTCTTCAAGACAATTAAAGATACCAAGGGAACATTTCATGCAAAGATGAGCTCAATAAAGGACAGAAATGGTACGGACCTAACAGAAGCAGAAGATATTAGGAAAAAGTGGCAAAAATACACAGAAGAACTGTACAAAAAAGATCTTCACGACCCAGATAATCACAATGGTGTGATCACTCACCTAGAGCCAGACATCCTGGAATGAGAAGTCAAGTGGGCCTTAGGAAGCATCACTACGAACAAAGCTAGAGGTGATGGAATTCCAGTTGAACTATTTCAAATCCTCAAAGGTGATGCTATGAAAGTGCTGCATTCGATATGCCAGCAAATCTGGAAAACTCAGTCGTGGCCACAGGACTGGAAAAGGTCAGTTTTCATTCCAATCCCAAAGAAAGGCAATGCCAAAGAATGCTCAAATTACCACACAATTGCACTCATCTCACATGCTAGTAAAGTAATGCTCAAAATTCTCCAAGCCAGGCTTCAGCAATACGTGAACCGTGAACTTCCAGATGTTCAAGCTGGTTTTAGAAAAGGCAGAGGAACCAGAGATCAAATTGTCAATATCCGCTGGATCATCGAAAAAGCAAGAGAGTTCCAGAAAAAAATCTATTTCTGCTTTATTGACTATGCCAAAGCCTTTGACTGTGTGGATCACAATAAACTGTGTAAAATTGTGAAAGAGATGGGAATACCAGACCATCTGACCTGTCTCTTGAGAAACCTGTGTGCACGTCAGGAAGCAACAGTTAGAACTGGACATGGAACAACAGACTGGTTCCAAATAGGAAAAGGAGTACATCAAGGCTGTATATTGTCACCCTGCTTATTTAACTTATATGCAGAGTACATCATGAGAAACGTTGGGCTGGAAGAAACACAAGCTGGAATCAAGATTGCCGGGACAAATATCAGTAACCTCCGATATGCAGATGACACCACCCTTATGACAGAAAGTGAAGAAGAACTAAAGAGCCTCTTGATGAAAGTGAAAGAGGAGAGTGAAAAAGTTGGCTTAAAGCTCAACGTTCAGAAAACTAAGATCATGGCATCTGGTCCCATCACTTCATGGGAAATAGATGGGGAAACAGTGGAAACATTGTCAGACTTTATTTTTGGGGGCTCCAAAATCACTGCTGATGGTGATTGCAGCCATGAAATTAAAAGACGCTTACTCCTTGGAAGGAAGGTTATGACCAACCTAGACAGCATACTAAAAAGCAGAGACATTACTTTGCCAACAAAGGTCCGTCTAGTCAAGGCTATGGTTTTTCCAGTGGTCATGTATGGATGTGAGAGTTGGATGGTGAAGAAAGCTGAGCACCGAAGAACTGATGCTTTTGCACTGTGGTTTTGGAGAAGACTCTTGAGAGTCCCTTGGACTGCAAGGAGATCCAATCAGTCCATCCTAAAGGAGATCAGTCCTGGGTGTTCTTTTGAAAGACTGATGTTGAAGCTGAAACTCCCAATACTTTGGTCACCTCATACAAAGAGTTGACTCATTGGAAAAGACCCTAATGCTGGGAAGGATTGAGGGCAGGAGGAGAAGGCGACGACAGAGGATGAGATGGTTGGATGGCATCACCGACTCGATGGACATGGGTTTGGGTAAACTCTGGGAGTTGGTGATGGACAAGGAGGCCTGGTGTGCTGCGATTTATGGGGTCGCAAAGAGTCGGACACAACTGAGCGACTGAACTGAACTGAACTGAACTGACTCTAGGGTTTATACGGTAACTCTGTTTTCTCATCTGCAAGATTGCAATGTCCCATTTATTTTAGGAAAGAGCTTTTGAAAAGTATGATATTGTGTTTCCTAAGGAAAGGCTCATCAACTTTTTTCCTTGCCAGCATTTTAGTATAAAATAATTCAAACACACAGACAAGTAGAAAGAATTGTGGTATGAACACCACTCTGTATATCACACCTAATTTCTATCATTTCCATCGCATTCTTCATACTTTAAACCATCTCATTTTTTGATGCATCTGTTGAAGACTTCAGTATTCTTTATCTTCAAACATTTCAGCATGCACATCCATTAACTAGAGTTCAAAATTTATTCATTGTTCTTTTATTGAGGTGACATTTATATTCAGTGAAATACACAAATCTTAAACAGGACAATTCTGAGTTTTGACAAATGTATACACCTGCATAATTTGAACCCTTATTGAGAGGTTACCATAACCCCAGAAAAAATTCTCTCCTATTACTTCCTAGTCATGCACCACCCACACTGTTCAGAATTTTTCACTCTAGTCTTGTCTGTCTTAGAATTCCCTCTAAATAAAATCATATTGTGTGTCCTTTGTATGTATGTGAAAGACTTCTTTTGCTCCAAATGTATTTTAGACTGATTCATATATTCATATAAATAAGTAGGTTGTTACTTTTTACTGCTTAGTAGTGTTCCACTTGGAAATACTATTCTATTGAGCACTTGTATCAGTGTTGGTTTTATGGATAAAGGTGTCATGAATGTTGCTGTTGTTGTTCTGTCATTCAATCATGTCTGACTCTTTGCAACCCCAAGTAGTTCAGCAAGCCAGGCTTCCCTGTCCTTCACCATCTGCCGGAGCTCGCTCAAACGCGCGTCCATTGAGTTGGTGATGCCATCCAACCATCTAACACTCTGTCGTCCCATTTTCTTCCTGCCTTCTATCTTTTCCAGCATCAGGGTCTTTTCCAGTGAGTCAGCTCTTCACATCAGGTGGCCAAATATTGGAGCTTCAGCATCAGTCCTTCCAATGAATATTCAGGGTTGATTTACTTTAGGATCGACTGATTTGATCTCCTTGCAATCCAAGGGACTCTCAAGAGTCTTCCCCAACACCTCACTTCAAAAGCATCAATTCTTTGGTGTTCAGCCTTCTTTATGGTACAACTCTCGCACCCGTAAATGACTTCCGGAAAAAACATAGCATTAACTACCCGGACCTTTGTTGGCAAAGTAATGTCTCTGGTTTTTAATATGTTGTCTAGGTTTGTCCTAGGTTTCTTCCAAGGAGCAAGCGCCTTTTAATTTCATGGCTGCAGTCACCACCCACAGTGATTTTGGAGCCCAAGAAAATAAAGTCTGTCACTGTTTCCATTGTTTCCCCATCTATTTGCCATGATGGGTACTATGAATATATGTGTTCAATAAGAGAAGGGGTAGCTTGTATCAACTAAACTTTATACATTAAGTTATTTAAACCTTGAAATATCTGCATCAAACTGGATGTCTCTTCTAAAGTACACTAATGGCAATGAAAATAACATGTTTCCTAGAAAAGGAGTGAATCCACATTGACTCCATTGACACATTGAAATTTACTCAGTGAATACATAAAACCTAGGGTTTTTCCCTTTATGTAAGTGATATAATGATCACTTCCTATATGATCAATGCAAAGACATAGAGGAAAACAATTGAATGGGAAAGACTAGAGATCTCTTCAAGAAAATTAGAGATACCAAGGGAACATGTCATGAAAAGATGGGCACAATGAAGGATAGAAATGGTACGGACCTAACAGAAGCAGATTATTAAGAAGAGGTGGAAAGAATACACAGAACTATACAAAAGAGATCTTATTGACCCAGAAAACTATGGTGGTGTGATCACACACCTAGAACCAGACATCCTGGAGTGCAAAGTCAAGTGGGCCTTAGGAAGCATCACTACGAACAAAACTAGTGGAGGTGATGGAATTCCAGTTGAGCTATGTCAAATCCTAAAAGATGATGCTATGAAAGTGCTACACTCAGTATGCCAGCAAATTTGGAAAACTCAGCAGTGGTCACAGGACTGGAAAATGTCAGTTTTCATTACAATCCCAAAGAAAGACAGTGCCAAAGAATGTTCAAACTACCGCAAATTGTACTCATCTCACACATGAGCAAAGTAATGCTCAAAATTCTCCAAGGTAGGTAGGCTTCAACAACACACGAACCAAGAACTTCCAGATGTACAAACTGGTTTTAGAAAACGCAGAATAACCAGAGATCAAATTGCCAACATCCACTGGATCATAGAAAAAGCAAGAGAATTACAGAACATCTACTTCTGCTTCATTGACTATGCCAAAGCCTTTGACTGTGTGGATCACAACAAACTGGAAAATTCTTAAAGAGATGGGAATACTAGACCACCTTACCTGCCCCCTCAGAAACCTGTATACAGGTCAAGAAGCAACAGCTAGAACCAGACAGGGAACAAAGAACTGGGTCAAAGTGGGAAAGAAGTTTGTCAAAGCTGTATTTTGTCACCTTGCTTATTTTACTTATATGCAGATTACATCATGATAAATGCCAGGCTGGATGAAGCACAAGCTGGAACCAAGACTGCCAGGAGAAATATCAATAACCTCAGATATGCAGATGACACCACCCTTTTAGCAGAAAGTGAAGAGGGACTGAAGAGACTCTTAAAGAAGGTGAAAGAGAGTAAGAAACTGGCTTAAAACTTGACATTCAAAAAATTAAGATCATGGCATCCAGTCTTGTCACTTCATGGCAAATAGATGGGGAAACAATGGAAACAGAGAAAGACTTCATTTTCTTGGGCTCCAAAATTATTGAAGATGGTGACTGCAGTCATGAAATTAAAAGACATTTGCTCCTTGGAAGAAAAGCTATGACAAACCTAGACAGCGTTAAAAAGCAGAGACATCACTTTGCCAACAAAGGTTCAGATAATCAAAGCTATGGTTTTTCTAGTAGTCATGTATGGATGCGAGAGTTGTACCATAAAGAAGGCTGAGTGTCAAAGAATTGATGCTTTTGAACTGTGGTGTTGGAGAAGACTCTTGAGAGTCCCTTGGACTGCAAGGAGATCAAACCAGTTAATCCTAAAGGAAATCAATCCTGAATATTCATTGGAAGTACTAATGCTCAAGCTCCAATAGTTTGGCCACCTGATACAAAGAGCCAACTCATTAGAAAAGATGCTGGAAGATTAAAGGCAGGAGGAGAAGGGATAACAGAGGACAAGATGGTTGGATGGCATCACTGACTCAATGGACATGAGTTTGAGGAAGCTCTGGGAGATGGTGAAGGATAGGGAAATCTGACGTAGGGGCGCAAAGAGTCAGACACGACTGAGAGACTGAACAACAGCAAAATGATATGTGTAAATATTAAAGAAAATATAGTTGATACAAAAACCAGAAAAAGAAAATTTACCCCTTGTATCCCCATCCCTACAATACATGCAAATTGAGGACCTTAAATCTTAGAGAACCATTGCTCACCAGGCCCCTGGATATCCTGAACACTTGTTCTGACTTATCGGGGTTTGGGCCTCAATCTAGGATCTGGTCTTCTACCCTCGAGTACTACCAAAAAGACTATATTTGCCCGGGCTGGCAGTCACCAATGTTCCCACTCCCTTAGCCCTCCTGAGGTTCCTAGTTTTTCTTTTTGTTGCTAGAATGAGATACACTATAAGAAATCTTGGGATCAAAAGTATGGGACAACCAGTGTACCCTAACTGTTGTTTCTGATCGATATTATTTCTTATAGTTCATTCCACCACCTTTGGATAGGTTAGAAGCTACTACTCAAACTACAGAGACATTAATTATCAGCATAAGGAAAAACATATGTGCTCAGCAAGCAATGTCAAAAGAGATTGCTAAGCAGAATATGTCTGCCCAGAAGCAAAACTCAAATGCTCACATTTCATGAGAAAATTAATCCAGAAAGAAATTCTTCAATTTTTCTTACAGATTGTTTTTTGAACAAAACATGTATAAAAAACAGGTAAATCATTTTTCTGTGTCTTGTTCAATGGACTGTCTTTGCATTTAAATGTAGATAAAAGGCAATTATTTTCTGCTGCTGCTGCTAAGTCGCTTCAGTCATGTTCGACTCTGTGCGACCCCATAGACGGCAGCCCACCAGGCTCCGCCATCCCTGGGATTCTCCAGGCAAGAATACTGGAGTGGGTTGCCATTTCCTTCTCCAGTGCATGAAAGTGAAAAGGGAAAGTGAAGTCGCTCAGTCATGTCTGACTCTTCGCGACCCCATGGACTACAGCCTACCAGGCTCCTCCATCCATGGGATTTTCCAGGCAAGAGTACTGGAGTGGGGTGCCATTGCCTTCTCCAAATTATTTTCTAAGTCATCATAAATTATATTCTGGGTTCACAAGTATAACAATAATAAATTTCATATTTCTTTTCCCAATTAAAAAATCAAATCTATCTCCAGTGAAAAAAAATTTTTTCTGCTAATTTTTCCTCCCTTCTCTTTCTTCCCTTCCAGCATCCTTCCTTCCAGCAAACATCTTTTGAGTGCCTATGCTATTTACACACAAAACGTCTGAAATGTCAAGACTTCATCATACTGTATGAAGAAATCTGGTGGTTTTATTTATATGCAAGTTTATCCCTTTAAAAGATATCATGTGAAGCCATTCATACAATTCAGCTCAAGAAAATGAACTGAAATCAGCTCAGGCAGTGACCTCACTACAATCCCTCTAAATAAGAGGGATCTCCAAGGAAATTATTCCAGTTCAGGGCTGGGAAAAGGAAAGCTTTGTTTCAGGAGAAAGAACCATAGAAGGAAGGTCTTCATTCAGGAAAAGGGTTATTTCACACTATTCCAGGAGAATAAATACAGTAGGCTTTTTTGAAACCTAAAGAAGAATGAGGGAACATTTCTGATCTTGCAAAAAGCAGTATTGACCTGGAGTTACCAATATGAACTGAATTTTCTTATAATGTAGTTATGACTAGGAATGTAAAAGAATAGATCAAGTGACCCTTATTTCTAATCTCAACCTGCAACCAAGACTGGAAAAATTTATAATCTAAGGAACTGTCTCCAACCTGGATGGAAGGACCTTTTTATCAGGTGGCAGTAGTGGTAAAGAACCCACCTGTCAATGCAGAAGATGCCAGAGATGCAGGTTTGATCCCTGGATTGGGAAGATCCTCTGGAGGAGGAAATGGCAACTCACTGCAGTATTCTTGCCTGGAGAATCCATTGGACAACGGAGCCTGGCAGGCTATCATCCACAGGGTTGCAAAAAGCTGGACATGACTGAAACAACTTAGCAGCAGCAAGAAAAGAAAAATGTTTCTCAGACATGTTTCCTTTGCTCTGTACATGGGCACTTAGGTCTTACTGGTTACCAAAGTGAATGAAACATATGCTTTGAGTGTGTCTTCTTCCCACAGGAAGCAATGCGATCTTTCACTTGAAGGTTTTAAAATTGCCTCAGTTCATTAAAGACTTTAAATATAAGACGTGATACCACAAAACTATGAGAAGAGAACATACAGGCAAAACATTCTCTAATGTAAGTCAGATCAATGTTTTCTTAGGTCAGTCTCCTAAGGCAGTAAGAAAAAAAAGGAAAAATAACAAGTAATCTCAAAAGAGACTGCTAAGCAGAATATGTCTGTCCAGAAGCAAAACTCAAATGCACACATTTTAGGAATAGAATAACCAGAAATTATTCAACTTTTCTTATAGATTCTGTTTTTTTGAACAAAACATGTATAAAATATAGGTAAATCTGTTTTTCTGGGACCAAATCAGACATATAAGCTTTTGCACAGCAAAGAAAACCATAAAAAAACTGAAAAGTCAACCTACAGACTGGGAGAAAATATTTGCAAATAATGAAACTAACAAGGACTGAATTTCCAAATATACAAACAGCTCATACAACTCGATAACCAAAAATATCAACCCAATTAAAAATAGGCAGAAGGTCTACACAGACGTTCCTCTAAAGTAAACATAACAGATGGCCAACAAACACATGAAAAGATGCTCAACATCACTAATTATTAGAGAAATGCAAGTCAATGCTGCAGTGAGGTACCATCAAACTCTGGCCAGAATGGCCATCGTTAAAAAGTCTATGAATAACAAATATTGGAGAGGGTGTGGAGAAAAGGGAACCCTTCTATACTCTTGTTGAGAATATAAACTGGAACAGCCATCCAATTTATCCAACAGTCACTAAATTGGAAACCAGTAGAGAGGTTCTTCAAAAAATGAAAAATAGAGTTACTATATGATCTAGCAATCCCAATCCTTGGCATAAATCCAGACAAAACTATAATTCAAAAAGATACATGTACTTCAGTGTTCATAGCAGCACTATTTACAATAGCCAGGATATGGAAACAAGTCAAATGTCCATCCACAGATGAATGCATAAAGATTCCACACACAATGGAATACTACTTAACAACAAGAAGAAAATAATGTCATTTGTGGCAACATGGATGGACCTAGAGATTATCACATTAAGTAATAAAGTCAGAAAGAGAAAGACAAATACCATATGACATCACTTATATGTGGAATATAAAATATGACACAAATGGACATTTTTACAAAGCAGAAACAGACTCACAGGCAGAGAGAACAGATTTGTGGTTGCCAAGGTGAGGGGTAGAAATAGATTATGAATTTGGGGTTAGCAGATGCAAGCTATTGTATATAGGATGGATAAACAACAAGATAGTACTATATAGCACATAGAAGTATATTCAATATCCTACAATAAACCATAATAGAAAAGAATATGAAAAAGAATGTGTATATATATATAACTGAATCACTACTGTACAGCAGAAACTAACACAACATTGCAAGTCAACTATACTTCAATAGAAAAATCAATTAAAAATTGATTCAGCCTAAAAAACATTATTTATGATAACAAATAACATTATTTCCTATTTTGCATCTAACTTGCCAAAGTTACAAGCTGGTAAGTGGCTCGGCCAGGATTCAAAGTCCAGTGAACTGTCCCATCACAGAGCCAGTGCATCAGCTGTCCCACACTGTCTATAGCAGAACTTCAGCAATTGATTAGACTTAAGGAATATAATAAGGAGCATTAATAAAATAACATGAAACTTTTGCTATGAACTTATAGGAAGTTAAGAAGTACTGAAGTAGCTTAAGCAGAGAAAGAGATGAGCTTGTTTATGCTAAACTAGAGCAAAATCATCATCAAATTATCTCTGCGTTAGTTTGCAATTGTGGAGGGCCTGTGAGTTGACTATACAAAATGCACTCTTCCCACTTCCATAGTAAGAAATGCTGATGTCATTTGGAGTGGCAATGTGCCCAGCCACAAGACTACTTTTCTTAATCTCCTTGGCTTCTAGGGATATTCAAGGAAATGTAAGCAGAAGTCAAATCGGTAGAAACCAGGAAATCTCTTTCAAAGGGAGCTGTATCAGTTAAGAGATATGCACTTTCGCCATTCCATTTTCTTTCAGCTTGGAATGTGGACATGATGACTGGAGCACTAGCAGCATTTTGTGACCATGAGGAGACTTTTGGCAAGTAAAGTAGAAAAGAAGGTAAGAAGGAGCCTGGGTCCCTTGTGACTATGGATTTGCCGTATTAGGCCTGAACTACTTACCTCTGGACTTTTATGTTTAAACTGTTCCTGTTCGAGTTTTTTCCATGAAACACTGCTGACTCCTAGGTGATTACATAATGTAATCATATTACAATTAGATTACATATGTATCTTACATAATTTTTAAACTTTTAATTATCCTCAATACTTTCTCACCAGAAATATATAAGAACTCTTAATAAATTTTATTCTAATTCACAATAACTTCCTTTTTTTCTTCCATTTATTTCTCTCTACAACTCATCCCTACTAGCATCAAATTCATTTCTTCTTAAAGATGTGAATTCCTCTCAGTCCTACTCAGAAGCATAGTAACACTGACCTTTCATGAGGTTCATAGTATATACTGTTAATAGGAAAAAACCGAAATATCAGTAAAGGCAGCAATGAAAGGTAGATGCAGATGTCAACAGCTTGACTCGTGATGTCACAGGGAAAAATGATCAAGGGAAATTAAAGTTAAGAATCTTGTCCAGCAACACAGGTTCAGTAATTGATGAAACCAGGGCTGAAACATAAAGACTCCTTTACGATGTTGGTCTTAAAGGATGCCACTGACTGAACCAGCAAGAAGGAAGTGGAAAGAAGTTGAGGGTGACAGGTTTAGCAAAGGCCTTGGAGGGAAGGGAAAAGGGTAAAGAATCCTTGCTATGGACCATCAGAAGCCATGAGAGTGGGGGCTAATTTAAGAAAAGCAGAGCCTGGCGAAATACAAGGAACTAAAGAGGAAGTGTGAGATAATGAAGTAAGTAGGCTTAGAGGTACCTAAGCATGGGAAGGATGTGGGTGGCAAAACAGAATAACAAGTGGGAGCACCCAGCTACAAAGCAGGGTATTAAGACAGTCTTGTCAAAATGCACAATTGCTGGTTTTGTTTTTTTTTTTAACCAAATAATGCAACATTCATCTCTAACTCTGTTCTGAGTATGGAGGACTTTCAGCCTCCTCATGATCTTTTTTTTCAGTACTTTTGGACCAGTTTTCAAAATGTATTACTCTTATAACCATTCCTCTCCCAAAATGTCTTTAAAAGTCTGTGAGAATTTCAAGGACATTTTGGTCCTTTCCCAAAAATCATCATTATAAAGAATTTTTAAAAATATGATTCACACTAGTTATTCAGAGATTTGTTTTACAGCTAGATGATACAGGAGGAGGCTAGTCAGACTACTTATTTAGGATAGGAAGTTACTAAGACTATAAATCTTAACTCATGCTGATGAAGGCTCTTTCTTTCCTATGGCTGATCTTTATCTTATCATCATAAAAAGTGTCTTAACTAGTTTGTAGCAAGTTACTTTGAGATATCTAGACTTTGTAAGGTTAATCCTATTTCTTAGGAAATATAGTCATTAATTTTGAAGGTATACATAACCAATTGGCTGTCAAGAAAGCTGTCTTCAGGTCTCTATATGTTCCCTCCTTGGTAAGTGCTGTAATAAGAAAACATTAAAAGCTTTTTCTCATGGGCCTGATTGCAGTAATTTGATAACCATAAGCAGATTCTTTTCTTAGAACAAATACTAATATGAGGACTTCCCTGTTGGTACATTGGGTAGGAATCTGCCAATGTGGGGGCAGGGGTTCAATCTCTGGTCCAGGAAGATTCCACATGCTACAGAGCAACTAAGCCCAAAAGCCACAACTACTGAATGTGCTCTAGAGCCTGTAAGATGCAACTACAGAGCCCACATGCTACAACTACTGAAGCCCACACACCTAGAGACTGTACTCCATGACAACAGATGCCAGCACAATGAAGCCTGCACACAGCAACGAAGAGTAGCCCTCGCTTGCTGCAACTAGAGAAAATACGCACACAGCAACAAAGACCCAGTGAAATAAAAAAAAAAATACTAATATGAACTTTTCTTCCACAGGCCCAAACATTTTCACCTCACCCCTACTACCATCAATGACTTTAACTTTTGGCGAGAAAAGAGAGAAGTGGAATTTGAGGTAAGGACATTAAACATATAAGTAAAATCTCAGATATGAGAAGATGCTTTGCTTTGAGTGACAGCTTTTCCTGAGATGGTGGCTGGTAAACTGACAGCTGGTAAATTTCTAATGTCGATCATACGTGGTTGGCCTGCCAGATGTTAGTTAACTGTCAACCCATCTCACAGTTCCTTTTGATTTTAAGTCACCACATCTCTAATCCACCATAGTATCAAAACGGACAGGGCAGGGCAGGAAGTAGGGGAACCTGGGGGAGGAAGAGAAAGCAAATACAACAGGCTGGTCAACAGTGGGGGAAGGCTTGGAAAGTGAGGGTGTCCACTTTGTACATTTCTTTTAACTGAAAATCAGTGTCTTTTCCAGTCTATATCAAATGCTTCCACATGAAAATGGCCATGTCAAAGCAATAGATGGGACTGTCACGGGACTCTTTCTCAGGGCACATTCCAAGTTCTAACTTCATATCCTCAACAAGCCACTCTCAAATCTGTGATTAAACTTCCTGAGGAAAAGGTGTGAACCTAAAGACAAAGCTTTTCCTATTGAGCTTCATGAAGAAATAAAAACCAGAAACTTGAGAACAGTTTAATTCAGCCTTAGTTGAAATTAATGAGAATCCATGAGTGATAAAGGTATTTAGTGAGAAACTTTGAGAAAAATAACTCAGGTTATTTAAAAATTCAGAGTACTTTCTTAAGAGCATGTGAACAAAGAACACTTAAGCAACAAGAAATTTCTGCTCTAAGTATAAATTTGCACCTGCTCTATCTCTTGTCAAAAAAGTAGCTCTTAACGTTGGGGAAGTAATGTCAGGGAATCTCTGGGGTCTGTAATTTCAAACTACAAAGTCTTTAAGCTTTAACTTTACTCTCTTCAATGTTATGTGACAGCCTGGATCAGAGGAGGGTTCGGGGAAGAATGGATACGTGTTTATAAATGGCTGAGTCCCTTCACTGTTCAGCTGAAACCACCATAACATTGTTAACTGGCTATGTGCGTGAGAAGTCGGTTCAGTCGTGTCTCTCTGTGACCCTATGGACTGTAGGCCATCAACCTCCTCTGCCCATGGGATTCTCCAGGCAAGAATAATGGAGTGGGTTGCCATGTTCTCCTCTTGGGGATCTTCCCAACTCAGGGATTGAACCTGTGGCTCCTGTACTGACAGGCAGATTCTTTACCACTAGCACCATCCAAACAAAATAAAAAGTTTAGTTTGGTGACAAAAAAAGAGGATGTATGCCTGTCATAGAAAATTGAATTTCTTAGAATGTATATTATAGACAAGTGCTTGTTTATGTAAGGTTATAAACTACGTTTGACACAAGAAACTGATTTTGCTCACCTACCTTGTTATAATTAACTCAATGCTATGACTTCACTCATCTTGTTATAATTAACCTCATCCATATACAAACTATGTAGAGTCTCATGCCAGACATGAAATACATGCTAGACTCACAGAGTAAGATGTTTTCCTCCCAGTTAGATAATAAAACAAGATAGCATCTATAGTAGATTCACTTTCAAGACCATGATGCATATCATTCTTCCATGTACTTGTCAAGTTGTTTACCCAGGTGAATGATATATTATTCTAATAACAGAGCTGTTTGCCCAGATGAGCAAACTGTTTGTCCTGATAAATTGATTTGCAAGAATTCTGTAAAGCAAACAGTGCAGTTATTTATTAATTTACTGTCTCATCTCTCTGGGAAAGAATTTCCTGGAGTAAAGAGTCAAGTCATGTTGACATGGGTGGGTTCATTCTAATACCTCCCTCTCCACATGTAAAAATAAATGGTTAAGGAGAAAAAAAGGGACTGAAACAGAGAGATGTTCAACCCTATAGTTTTAGAGGTTGGTGAGCAGCCCAGAAAGAATGAAGAGACAGAGCCAAAGGAAAAACAACATCCAGTTGTGGATGTGACTGGTGATGGAAGCAAAGTCCAAGGCTGTAAGAGCAATAGGAAACCTGGAATGTTAGGTTCATGAATCAAGGCAACTTGGACGTGGTCAAACAGGAGATGGTAAGAGTGAATGTCAATATTTTAGGAATCAGAGAACTAAAATGGACTGGAATGGGTGAATTTAACTCAGTATTATATCTACTACTGTGGACAAGAATCCCTTAGAAGAAATGGAGTAGCCATCATAGTCAACAAAAGAGTCTGAAATGCAGTACTTGGATGCAATCTCAAAAAACGACAGAATGATCTCTGTTCATTTCCAAGATAAACCATTCAATATCACACTAATCCAAGTCTAGGCCACGATCGGTAACGCTGAAAAAGCTGAAGTTGAATGGTTCTGTGAAGACCTACAAGACCTTCTGAACTAACACCCAAAAAAGATATCCTTTTAATTATAGGGGACTGGAATGCAAAAGTAGGAAGTCAAGAAATACCTGAAGTAACAGGCAAATTTGGCCTTGGAGTACAGAATGTAGCAGGGAAAAGGCTAACAGAGTTTTGCCAAGAAAATGCACTGGTCATAGCAAACACCCTCTTCCAACAACACAAGAGAAGACTCTACAAATGGACATCACCAGATGGTCAATACTGAAATCAGATTGATTATATTCTTTGCAGCTGAAGATGGAGAAGCTCTATACAGTCAGCAAAATCAAGACCAGGAGCTGACACTGGCTCACATCATGAACTCCTTATTGCCAAATTCAGACTGAAATTGAAGAAAGTAGGGAAAACCACTAGACCATTCAGGTATGACCTGTCAAATCCCTCATGATTATACAGTGGAAGTGACAATAGATTCAAGGGATTAGATCTGATAGACAGAGTGTCTGAAGAACTATGGATGGAGGTTCATGACATTGTACAGGAGGCAGTGATTAAGACCATACCCAAGAAAAAGAAATGCAAAAAGGCAAATGGTTGTCTGAGGAGGCCTTACAAATAGCTGTGAAAAGAAGAGAAGCAAAAGGCAAAGGAGAAAAGGAAAGGTATACCCATTTGAATGCAGAATTCCAAACAATAGCAAGGAGAGATAAAAAAGCCTTCCTCAGTGATCAATGCAAAGAAATAGAGGAAAACAATACAATGGGAAAGTCTAGAGATTTCTTCAAGAAAATTAGAGATACCAAGGGAACATTTCATGCAAAGATGGGCACAATAAAGGACAAAAACAGTATGGATCTAACAGAAGCAGAAGATATTAAGAAGAGATAGCAAGAATACCCAGAAGAACTGTACAAAAAAGATCTTCATGACACAGATAATCACGATGGTGTGATAACTCACCTAGAGCCAGACATCCTGGAATGTGAAGTCAAGTGGGCCTTAGGAAGCATCACTATGAACAAAGCTAGTGGAGGTGATGGAATTCCAATTGAGCTATTTCAAATCCTAAAAGATGCTGCTGTGAAAGTGCTGCACTCAATATGCCAGCAAATTTGGAAAACTCAGCAGTGGTTACAGGACTGGAAAAGGAACCATGAAGTTTCAGATGGTCAAGCTGGATTTAAAAAAGGCAGAGGAACAAGAAATCAAATTGCCAACATCTGTTGCATCATCGAAAAAGTGAGAGAGGTCCAGAAAAACATCTACTTGTGTTTCATTGACTATGTCAAAGCCTTTGACTGTATGCATCTCAACAAACTGTGGAAAATTCTTAAACGGATGGGAATGCCAGACCACCTGATCTGCCTCCTGAGAAATCTGTGTGCAGGTCAGGAAGCAACAGTTAGAACGGTTATGGAACAACAGACTGGTTCCAAATCGAGAACGGAGTACATCAAGGCTCTGTATTGTCACACTGCTCATTTAACTTATATGCAGAGTACAACATAGAAATGCTGGGCTGGATGAAGCACAAGCTGGAATCAAGATTGCCGGGAGAAATAGCAATAACCTCAGATATGTAGATGACACCACCCTTATGGCAGAAAGTGAAAAAGCTGGCTTAAAACTCAACATTCAGAAAACTAAGATCATGGCATCCGGTTCCATCACTTCATGACAAATAGATGGGGAAACAATGGAAACAGTGACAGACTTTATTTTTGGGGGCCTCCAAAATCACTGCAGAAGGTGACTGCAGCCATGAAACTAGAAGACGCTTGCTCCTTGGACAAAAAGCCGTGACCAACCTAGACAGCATATTAAAAAGCCGAGACATTACTTTGACAACAAAGGTCCACCTAGTCAAAGCTATGGTTTTTCCAGTAGTCATGTATGGATGTGAGAGTTGGACTGTAAAGAAAGCTGAGTGCCAAAGAATTGATGCCTTTGAACTTGGTGTTGGAGAAGACTCTTGAGAGACCCTTGGACAGCAAGAAGATCCAACCAGTCCATCCTAAAGGAAATCAGTCCTGAATATTCTTTGGAAGGACTGATGCTCAAGCTGAAACTCCAATACTTTGGCCACCTTATGCAAAGAACTGACTCATTTGAAAATACCCTGATGCTGGGAATGATTGAAGGCAGGAGGAGAAGGGGATGACAGAGGATGAGATGGTTGGATGGTATCATCAACTCCATGGACATGAGTTTGAGTAAGCTCTGGGAATTGGTAACGGACAGGGAAGCTTGGCATGCTGTACTCTATGGGGTCAGAAAGAGTTGGACACGATTGAGGGACTGAACTGAACTGATTAGTCCAAGCTCATAAATTCACTGTGGAAGAAATTGAGACCCAAAGAGTTTAAATAACCCGCCCAAATTCATATATATATTTACAGAGAGTGGACAACACAAATATCTAGATATTTTGCTCTGAATCCAATGTTCTTTCATTGCATGACTCAGCTCCTTGAAATAGTCCTTTAAAGTAGAAAAACTTAGTCTTTTATAATACTTGTAAACAGTTCCCAGCATTGCAAGCACCTCTACAAATGTAATACAGAGATTTAAGCAAACTTATAAACTCTAACACACCTCACATACTTTACAATGTGAAACTAAGAAATGAATGTTAAGTCTCATTTATTTTACATTTATTTTATATCACTAAAGACCACATTTATCCTTTGGGGAAATAAGGTCCACTCCACCATTTGCTCTTCTGTACTTTACATTTGGAAGCTAATTAACATGAACACTTCATCTCAATTTGTACTAGACAAGAACTTTGACTAGTACTCCAATGTCACAACCATCACCAATGAAACATTATATAAAGACATAGTTATTTTTGATGCTCATTTTTATGGCTCTTAGTCATACAGAAAGTGTCTAACTTAGACAATGTGTTGGTTTTATGTTTGGAATGCTGAGATAGTGGTAAGATTTATAATACATCACATAGCCAAAAAATCTTTCTACTCTCAAGGACATGTGGTCCAATAAGGTAGCTATTCGCCACCACATGTGGCCATTTAAATTTAGGGTAACACAGAACCATGGAACCACAAAATCTCAGTGTCTTACTTAACACAACAAAGGTTCACTTGTTCTAATCCATAGTTCAAAGTAGATGTTTCTGGACAGATGGTTCTCCTGGATACTGCCTCTGAGCAGTGATTTGAAGAGACAGGCTCCTCTGTATTCACCTAGTCAATATTGAGAGAGAGATAGAGGAAATGGATTTTGTCAGATGTATGGGAGCTAGGTCCAAACATGCCACACGCTACTTCTTCCCATAATCCACTGGGCATAAATAGTCTCCTGGCTCCACACATATGTGAAGGGGTTGAGAAAAGTTATCTTCCAATAGACCGAGGAAGAAAATAAAATGAGGTGGTGAGTATACAGGGCTATCTCTGCCATAGAAGTCAGCAACATTCAGATCTTATTACACAAACAGATGAGAACTTATTTACAGCAAGTCTCAAGATTTCATAACTGTAATAGACTATGTCCTTATTCAAAAGTATCCATTGCCCCTCACCACGGAATAATTATACATCCCTGACCCACTGACACCAAGCCTCACTGTTCCTCTCTGTAGGACTACACATCCCCAGAGTGACCATCTGACTGGGTTTGGAAATGTGTGAGGTATGACATGCAACCCTTTCAAGCAGAAGTTTTAAGATGTGTCACGTTTCCACCTTTTTTCTCCCTCAGAGAGGGACTGCTCCTTCAGCTCATGTCTCAGAATGACATTAACGTATTAATAGAGTCTTAAATTTCCTGCAGTGGTGTTACAGCATGAGAGTTAAACCTTTGTTGTTTCAAGTCCCTAAAACGCTGAAGTTTGAAGAACATTTAATGGGTTCATAAACTTTTCACACAATAATGAAAATCAAGAAATCAAGAGGCTTTAGCTATCTAATTTATCTACCTATTTCCAAAGTTTCAGACAAAAGGAGTCTTACAGCAAAAGGATTTTTTTCATTCTCATTTTGCTTTCCTAAAGTCTAAGTCTCTTTGCTGTTATTTTAAGCAAATTCTCCTTAGGTATTCACCTAGGATAGAAAACAATCATCTTTCATATAATACTTTAGTTACAGTCAATTACTGATTATCAAGGCCACAGAGTAGCAAGAGATCAGTGTACAGTGTATCATGAAATCAAATCAATAAATATGTTTTCTCCATGCAAGGCATTGCATTAGATACCATCAGAGTGGCTCAGATGGTAAAGCATCAGCCTGCAATGCGTGAGACCCAGGTTCAATCTGTGGGTCAGGAAGATCTGCTAGAGAAAGAAATGTCAACCCACTCCAGTATTCTTGCCTGGAAAATCCCATGGACAGAGGAGCCTGGTAGGCTACAACCATGGGGTTGCAAAGAGCAGGACATGACTGAGTGACTTCACTTTGCAAGAACCTAAAATGTCAGCTTTCTTTACAACTGATAGCAAAATGGCCTCAAAGCCTGTAGAAGCACAGAAAATAAGAAAATTAACACAGATTTTTTTTCAAATCCACTGAACAAATAAAGCTCTGTGGATGATAGCCACCAAATTTCATGATAAATTATGATGATACTTTTAATTCTCCTTCATTTCTAACCTTTTGGTTTTCTCAATACAATTTGAAAACTTCTCATGAATGGAAATACTACAAATCTCATGTATTTTCTATGCACAGTGCCAGAGAGTGGGGACTGCAAAGATACTTTTCTTTGAGGATGAATCATCTGCTTAGGACAGAAATTTACATAAATAAAAACTGGAAAACTACAATACAGAAGGTAATTGTCTGCACCTTAGGAAACTGAATTTTTCCCCTTCCCATAAAATCATAAGGATATATTCAGATATTTACCACCAACTTCTTTGAACCTGGGCTTCCCTGGTGGCTCAGCTGGTAAAGAATCCACCTGCAATGCACGAGACCTGGGTTTGATCCCTGGGTTGGGAAGATCCCCTGGAGAAGGGAACGGCTATCCACTCCAGTATTCTGGCCTGGAAAATTCCCTGGACTACAGTCAATAGGGTCGCAAAGAGGCGGACATGACTGAGAGACTTTCACTTTTAATAACTTTTCTTTGAACCTGATTGTTAATGTACAGATTCCTCTTCTACACTGATATCTTTACATTCTCCTTTATTTGGAATGGAATAAGTTTGAGTAGATCTAACAAGCATACACCGGCAATTTTTCATTTGCAGCAGCTAATTAAAAACAGCTGCAACATTAGTCTTTGTAAGCAGAATGCATCTTAGAGCAATTACCATCATAATTCCACCAGACTCCAGGGTCTTACAGTGCAGAAACATCAGCAAATACCTCTTCCCCTGCAATCTGCTGCAGGGACTTCTAGCTTTGCTTTTGTTTTGGCTAAATTGACGACGTACAAATAAATGTAAAGAGACAAATTTAATGACACTAAGTCCGATTCTTTGTGACCCCAAGGACTGTAACCCACAAGGCTCCTCTGTCCATGGAATTCTCCAGGCAAGAATACTAGAGTGGGTTGCCATTCCCTTCTCCAGGGAATCTTCCTGACTTCCCTTCCCGACCCAGGGATCGAACCCAGATCTTCCAAATTACAGGCAGAGTCTTAATCATTTGAGTCACCAGGAAAGCCCAAAATTACAAAGGTCAGTGTCTTTTTTTCTGTTAGAATTATAACAAGTACATGCAATAATAAGCAAAATTTGCTAAGAAAATTGAATTATGTTCCAAAAGCCAGTAAGCAAAAAATATCTTTTTGTAATTAGCTTAGCCGAATTTGAAAATGTGCTAAAACATAATCCTTCCTATAATGCATAAGATAACCAGCTGTCGTGTCGTATTTACATGCATAAAATGAAGGGCTCCTAATAGTAACTTCAAATGATTTCAAATGTTAAATAGGAAAAAAAATCAAGTCTAAAAACTATTCTTTTCATTTTATAGCCAGAATAACTATACACCATGGTAGAGGATGAGATGGTTAGATAGCATCACCGACTCAATGGACATGAATTTGAGTAAATTCTGGGAGATAGTGGAGGACAGAAGAGCCTGGTGTGCTGCAGTCCACTGGATTGCAAAGAGTCAGACACAACTTAGTGACTGAACACATACACACGGCATTCAATCTGACAAATTAATAAAAAGTGGAATCTTTCATAAACAACTCTTTAGTTCTTTTATACATCTGTTCAAATGCCAAAAATATTTCTAAATTCACTTCTGATTCTACTGTAAAAGATAATATTTCAACTTCTGGGTAAAGATGGATTAAAACCATTTTTTTCCTACCTCCTGAAACTCCTCTAAAGCTATAGTAGAAAAAAAATTTTAATGTGTATGTATATATAGATACATATATACACACACAGATATAAAAGAATGTGTTAGGAAGCAACAGCAACAATCTGTTAAAAGCTGAGATACACAGGAATGAGGAGTCATTGACATCCCAGACTGAGAAAGCAAATATCTCTTAATAACATTATGGTAAGGATTACATGAGATAATGGATCTTAAAAATGTGTCCAATAAATGCAGTTACAAACGGTTACCTTCTGGAAGATGGCATGACATTTGATTTAGCAGGACGCTTAGGAGGAAAATATAACCTCTTGATACCAGTTGTGAATTACTGAAGGAAAGGCTCTATTATAGACTTCTCTAGGGGACTGTGTACCTACAGCAGGATGAGGGTAACCTTGTGTAGGAAACTCTTTCCAGAAGAGAATGAAGAGACCCAAGGGAAAGTATCTTCAGAAATCTGATAAAGTTCAGAAACAAAAAATATGACCACAGGAATGATCAAGAGAAGGGCCTCACTCCAGAATCATAAGTAGATGTGTACCAGGTACCTATTTTAAGGCATCTGAATCCCTCTTTAGATGGAAAGCTGAGTACAGCTGGCGCTTTTCCAGAAGGTATCAGAGAAGACACCCACACATCCACGAGGAAGGTGGGAAAGCAGACCTGGAAGACAAATCTCAGTGGGTGACCTCAAGGTCCAGACAGAAATCCTCAGGGTTCTCTGAGCACAATTGAGCTATCAGGCCAAACCACTCAGAAGCACTGAAGCCCACATCTGGATATTACCAGCTGTGTACTGAATAAGGGAAAGCATGAATTTGGAAAGAAATTCTGGTTTGGGCTCAGTAAATATACAGGGCTTTGCTTCTTTGCCTGGTAGAAGGGAATCCTCCACTTTAGGTTCCCCTTTAGTCCTACTACAAAAATATGGATTACTTCCGCCTAATACACGAATTGCATATATACATATATTTAAATTTTCAGGATTATAGCTATTCAAATATTTTGCTTATTTTCATAGTTTTAGTATCAAGAAAGTGGAAATTTAAATTCCTTTACTATTTAAACTACTGTTGGGATTCAGTACACGCTATCTGAAAATACGGTACCTTGGTATATCAACTATTTTAGGATAAAGGAGTTTGAGAAAATGACAGAGGTAGGGAAGGTCATAAAATTCTCATGTGAGACATGCCCTTCTTACCTGGGTAGAAAGGCACATCCTTCATTCTGGACACAGAGGGACACAGAAGAATCCAGAGAAACAGTCCTTGCTAAGTTTCCCCCGGCTTACTTCAGTAATCTCATACTCTGACCCACCATATTTCTCCACAAATGTTCACACTTCATCAGACTTACTCAAAATATTGAATATTATAAAAAATACTCAGGTATAATAGTTTCTTCGGGTCTTCACTTCCTGATAAACATATCACATAAAACATATGTTAAATAAATTTGTATTCTTTTCTCCTGTTAACCTGTCTTTGTTAGTTTAATTTTCAGACTCTGTCAGGGACCCTAAAAGAGTCGAGGAAAGCTTCTTTTATTCCTGTACTATCCTATTATTAGATTTTAAGCACTGGCACAAATAGGAAGGAAAACGATTTACTTCAAAATATGTTTTACCTATTTTAAGAAGGGGTCACTATTTTCTGTTAGCTTTAACTTTAGTTAATATGGATTGATAAATACACCAATAACGCAAAGTTTCTATCTTGCAATGTACACATCATCTAGAAACTGCTTTTATCATTTATTTAAAATGTAAGTATTTTCTTGGAATTGTTTCTGGTGGAAATGGCATCCGGAATCTTGTGTAAATGGGTTTCTCTGCAGAATTGCTTTATCACTTGAGGTGTGGCCTGCAGTTTCTATAAAGGCATAAACAGATTACACAGAAAAATGCAAAGCACAGTCCGTTCGCTTGTGGAGTAATCCCTCTTAAAGAATTATTTACTTTTCAGTGGGCTTAAATAACTATGAAGTACTTCGCATTTTGCTGGTTAATATTTCACGCTCTCCAAAGCTTATTTCTGTCATATGTGGAAAGAAGTGGCTGCTCTCTGTTCCAAATGGAGTGCTGCTTTATCTAAGGAACAACGATTTTAGTGGAAATGAAGCCCCTTACACACAAGGCAAGACAAAGCCTCACCCATCCCAGGGGAAAGGTGTTGAATTGAGTGACCCCCAGAGGCCAGCCTGCAGTGCTCCAGGACAGTCACCGCAGTAACAGAGCAACTCCCCACATCAGCAGTGGGGAGGGCTACCTGCTTTTTACCAGCCTGGCCAGTTTCCAGGCTCCTGCACAGATGTAGAGACCACTGAGAACCAATCCAGCCTTCCGCAGTGGTGCAGGTGGTAAAGAACCCGCCTGCCAATGCAGGAGATGTAAGAGACGCAAGTTTGATCCCTGGGTCAGGAAGATTCCCCTGGAGAAGGGCATGTCAACCCGTTCCACTGTTCTTGTCTGGAGAATCCCTTGGACAGAGAAGCCTGGCGGGCTATGGTCCACAGACTTGCAAAGAGTTGGACAAGACTGAATCAACTTAGCACGCATGCAGTAGAACCAAACCTGCCTGACTTCTTAATATTTCGAAGTCATGAGATGCGTGCTTTTGTGGTCTGTCTGCTTACTAGACAGTAGATCCCGGAGTAGTCTCCAGTCTGACTCAAACTGAAGTTAATCAAATTTAAATAAATCTGTAAATCAGGGGTTGATTTGCTGACCTGGCAAACAGATTAGTTCTGTTTAACCCTGGTCCTGCCCTATGTCACCTCTCTGTCCTTTTCCCAGAAAGTGAACCTTAAGTCCCAGTGAGAACTGCAGTCAAGACTTACAATCACAACAGGCAGGCAGCCAGCACTGCAGTCAGTGGATAATACTTTCACCATGACCTGCTCTTTTTAAACCTCCTGCTTTGATCTCTTTGATGCTGAGCCCATTCTCTCATTTAGGCTGTGTAAAATGGTGATCTCTTGATAGTATGAATCAGAATTGCTTTGAGTTCTGACAGTGACACACAGAAGTTATTCTTCCCCTCAATCAGCCTTCTAGACAAATTAAAGATATGACTAAATCTAAATGACTAAATGGAATTACAGCTATACCAGGAAGAGTATAATTTAGGAAATACAGACTGCAAGTGGTTTAGTAGTTCATACCCCTATAAGTAACTTTTGTGCATTTTCTCTATAAAATTAAACAAACAAACCAAAAAATGCCCACCATCACAAACCACATTAGCATATATATATATGTCTACTTTGGAGAAGGCAATGGCAACCCACTCCAGTACTCTTGCCTGGAAAATCCCATGGATGGAGGAGCCTGGCGGGCTGCAGTCCATGGGGTCACTAAGAGTTGGACACGACTGAGCGACTTCACTTTCACTTTTCACTTTTATGCACTGGAGGAGGAAATGGCAACCCACTCCAGTGTTCTTGCCTGGAGAATCCCAGGGGCGGGGGAGCCTGGTGGGCTGCCGTCTATGGGGTCGCACAGAGTCAGACACGACTGAAGCGATTTAGCAGCAGCATATGTCTACTTTGTAGACTGGGTCATCATATGTATACACTTCTGCAACCTGAATTTTCATTTGATACACATTCCAAACACATCTATATCATTATTTATAACAGCTGCAAATAACTTCACTAATCATTAATGCTGTTTCCAAATTTTTACCATTATATGAAGTTATTTTATATAAATATTTAGACTCTTTTAAAATCACTTTCTTTCAATACATTTTTACGCTTGTTTCCCTTAAATAAAAACTCAGTTCCTTCCCTCTTCTCCTTAGCCTTCCTCACTCCTCCAGCCAGAAAACCAGGATTAGCATCCCAATGGACAGGTTTGAATCTTTTCCCTTGCCTGTAAGACTGTAAACACTCACCTACAAATTGGCACTTGGCATTTACCTCCACAAGGATCCAATTAGGAGCTGCCGCAGCTGCTGACTGACCTTCAACACCCTCTGAAAGGAATTCAGGGTGGAGATCAGGAATGAGGCACTCGTGCTCTGGGAAATACTGGCAGAACAGGTCTTCAGATAGTTAGATATTTTCAGGAGACCACTTTATGAGCCCAATTCTTAACATCTCCTAGTATCTAGAAAAGCACTAAAATCCTTCAGTGGCGTCTGCTCTTCATGACTAGCATTACCTTTCACAAGACTAGCAGAAACCTTCTGCAAAAAGATGTGTGCCTGATTGCATGTACTCCCCCTTTACCAAAATTACACATACACTGACCTTCCCTCCTATCTCTTTGGAGCAGTTTCTCAGAGCTACCTGAAATGCTGTCTCCTGGGCTACAATCCTCAGCTCCGTTCTGTCGCTCAGTTGTGTACGACTCTTTGCAATCCCATGCACTGCAGCACACCAGGCTTCCCTGTCCATCACCAACTCCTGGAGCTTGCTCAAACTCATGTCCATCAACTCGGTGATGCCATCCAACAATCTCATCCTCTGTCGTCCCCTTCTCCTCCTGCCGTCAATCATTCCCAGAATCAGGGTTTTTTCCAATGAATCAGTTCTTTGCATCAGGTGGCCAAAGTATATGAGCTTCAGCTTCAGTATCAGTATTTCCAATGAATATTCAGGACTGATTTCCTTTAGGATTGACTGGTTTGATCTCCATGCAGTCCAGGGGACTCTCAGGAGTCTCCTCCAGCACCACAGTTCAAAAGCATCAATTCTTCGGTGCTCAGCTTTCTTTATAGTCCAACTTTCACATCCATACATGACCACTGGAAAAACCACAGCCTTGACCAGATGGACCTTTGTTGGCAAAGTAACGTCTCTGCTTTTTAACACGTTGTCTAGGTTTGTCATAGCTTTTCTTCCAAGGAGCAAGTGTCTTTTAATTTCATGGCTGCAATCATCATCTGCAGTGATTCTGGAGCCCCCCGAAATAAAAGTCTGTCACTGTTTCCCCATCTATTTGCCATGAAGGATGGGACCAGATGCCATGATCTTAGTTTTTTGAATGTTGAGTTTTAGCCAGCTTTTTCACTCTCCTCTTTCACTTTCATCAAGAAGCTCTTCAATTCCTCTTTGTTTTCTGCCATAAGGGTGGTGTCATCTGCATATCTGAGGTTATTGATATTTTTCCCAGCAATCTTGATTTCAGCTTGTCCTTGTTTTGCCCCAAATAAGACTTAGCTCACTTAAATGCACTCTCATGTGTATTTTTTCAGTCAATAAAACAAATGCATATTAATGCTTGTCTTATAAAATTTGTTTTATATTATGTACATATTCAGAAAATGTACATAGCATATTTACTCAGCAACTTGCTTATTTCACTAAAAAAAAAATCCTATGGGGCTTCCCTGGTGACTCAGTGGTAAAGATCCATCTGCCAATGCAGGAGACATGGGTCCAATCCCTGGTCCAGGAAGATCCCACATGTCAAGAAGCAACTAGGCCCGTGCACCACAACTATTGAGGCTGTGCTCTAGACCTGTGAGCCACAACTACTGAGCCCTTGTGCTGTAACTACTGAAGCCCTCAAGCCCTAGAGCACGTGCTCAGCAACAAGAGAAGCCATTGCAGTGAGAAGCTTGTGTACCTCAACTAGAGAGTGGCCCCCACTCTTCACAACTATAGAAATCCTATGCAGCACAAAGACCCAGTACAGCCAAAAATAAAATAAATTAATTAAAAAAAGAATTCAGAAACTCTTCCTAATCAACAGATAAAGATCTCACTCATTTTTTTATTACCTGTATAAATTCCATGGTATGGATTTTAGTCAACCATTCTCTTACTGATGAGCTTTAGATATTTTTTAATACTTGACATTAAGAAAACTAAGATAAAATTGACTTTGCATACATACATTTGAATCCTGCACTTTTATTTCTTTAGGAGAGATCCTTTTTTTTTAACTGTAAGAAGTTTTATTTTATTGGAATAATGTGAGCAGAAAAAACTACCCATAATATTAATATTGAAGAATATAAAATTTAGCTGGAGTTTGAATCCAAACATTACTATTACTACTATTACTGAATACATTAAGTCTAAATAAATAGAAATCTAATATGTTAAAGGGGAGAAAGTGCACAGTTTAAGAAAAATATACGATGTTAAAGAAAGAGAATTGTAGAAAATAAAGAACATATGCCATCATTAAATTACTCTTACTTAAAAAGTATGAAAAATAAAGCATTTTTTCTTTCCTGTTGTAAAATGTTTTTACTAGAAGCCAGGAGCATGCAATACAAGAAACTTTTATGTACATGTAGGAAATTTTAAACTTATAAACATTTATGACTCCTTTACAAAACAAATATCTCATTAACTCTTGGACTTGTCCATTTTGGAAGACCATTATCATTTCTATTATAAATTTCTTAAAGGATGCCACTCTTTAATACTTCACTCATTCTCCTTATTCTATTTATTACTATATAAAATCCTAGTGTTTACTACACTATAAAAATAATGGCCTGATAATTAGAATTTTATTATAATGTTATTTCAAAACAATCAAAAGCCTGGATATGTACTGTCACTTTATATGCTAATCAGAGGTAGCATTAATTATTCAAGAACTCAATGTTCTGATTTTAAGACTGTCTCACTCACTCCCAATATCAAATCCAACTCTTATATGGCATAAAATTCATGAAAAATATAAAGCTACTCCAATATAAACAAAAACTATGATTATTAGGTCACAGATCTTAGATATATGATCTAATAATTGTATGTAGTATTAGTTTTTAAATATTTCCCAGATAGCTTTCCCCAAAGGCTGTAGTAATTCACATTCCCTCTAGTAAATATGAGCGTGTTCTCTTCTTAAATTCTCACCAGCACCAGGTATCATCACTCTTTTTGCTAATCTGACAGATAAACAATAGTATTTCAATATTACCTTAATACACATTTTTCTTACTAAAACTAAGGCTGAGCCTCTTTTCATGTTTGTTGGTCATTCAGATTTCTTCTTCTGTAGAATCCTATTCCTATTTTTTGTCTTTTGTAAGATTTATTTCAGGAATGCTAAAATAGTTCATTTTCAGGAAATCTACTAACATAATGTACTGTATCAACAAAAAGAGAAGAGACACAAAGGAAGACACTAAGAGATTTCCACAATATTTTGGTAAAACTCAGCAGTTAGAAAAAATAGGGAAAGCTTAAAAATTTAAATATGATAAAGACAATTTACCAAATGCAAACATCATACCAAATGACACATCAAAACCATATCCACTAAAATCAGCAACAAAACAAGAATGACAAATATTGTCATTATGACTGAATTTTTAAGAGGTTCTATACGAGAAAATAAATACTCAGTTGTTGTTCTTGTTGTTCAGTCACTCAGTCATGTCCAACTCTTTGCTACCCCATGGACTGCAATACACCAGGCTTCCCTGTCATTCACCATCTCCCGGAGTTTACTCAAACTCATGTCCAATGAGTCAGTGATGCCATCCAACCATCTCATCCTCTGTCGTCCCCTTCTCCGCTTGCCCTCAGTCTTTTGTAGCATCAGAGTCTTTTCCAATGAGTCAGTTCTTTGCATCAGGTGACCAAAGCATTGGAGCTTCAGCTTCAGCACTAGTCTTTCCAATGAATATTCAGGGTTGATTTCCTTTTGTATTGACTGGTTTGATCTTGCTGCCCAAGAGACTCTCAAGAGACTTCTCCAGCATCACAGCTGGAAGGCATCAATTCTTTGGCGCTCAGTCTTTTTCATTGTCCAGCTCTCACATTCAAATGGGCTTCCCTGTTGGCTCAGATGGTAAAGAATCTGCCTGCAATGTGGGAAACCCAGGTTCTATCCCTGGGTCGGGAAGATCTCCTGGAGAAGGGAATGGCTACCCACTCCAGTATTCTTTCCTGGAGAATTCCATGGACAGAGGAGCCTGGCAGACTACAGTCCAAGGGGTTGCAAAGAGTCAGACGCGACTGAATGACTAACACTTTCACTTTCACATCCCTACATGACTACTGGACAAACCATAGCTTTGACTATATGGACCTTTGTAGGTAAATATTCAGTATAATATCATAAAAAATAAAATTATATATCAGGAAATTGTACAATAATTTAGAAAACCAAAGATATGATATTTCAAAAACTGTGATTCTTTTTTTTAATTAATTTACATTGGAAGATAATTACTTTACAAAATTGTGATGGTTTTTGCCATACATCAACGTGAACTGGCCACAGGTATACATGCGTCTCCCCCATCCCAAACTCCTCTCCACCGCCCTCCCTACCCTATCCATCTGGGTTGTCCCAGAGCACCAGCTTTGGGTGCCCTGCTTCATGCATTGAATTTTCAATGGTCTTCTAGTTTACCTATGGTAATGTACATGTTTTAATGCTACTTTATCAAATTATCCCACTCCTGCCTTCTCCTACTGAGTCCAAAAGTCTCTTATTTACATCTGTGTCTCCTTTGCTTCCCTGCATGTAGGATTGTAGGTACTACCCTTCTAAATTCCATATATATCCACTAAGATACAGTATTTGTCTTTCTCTTTCTGACTTACTTCACTCTGTATAATAAGCTCTAGGTTCATCCATCTCATTAGAACTGACTCAAATGCATTCCTTTTTATAACTGAGTAATATTCCATTGTGTATATGTACCATAATTTCCTTATCCATTCATCTTCTGATGACATCTAGGTTGTTTCCATGTCCTAGCTATTGTAAAGAGTGTTGCAATGAACACTGGGATACATGTGTCTCTTTCAATTCTGGTTTCCTCAGGGTGTATGCACAGCAGTGGGATTGCTGGGTTGTATGGCAAAAAACTGTGATTCTTATAGCATTTTGTAAGGTGACTTAATGTCACATACATATCAGTAGATTCCATTCAACTGTCGTATGACCTAGAAATTACACTCTTGCCTATTTACAAAAGAAAAATAAAATCAGGTCCATCAAAAGACTTATACAAGAATGATTCATAGTATTTTTGTTCCTAATAATTATAAACTAAGGTCCATTGATAGACTGATAAACAAAATGTGATGCATTTGTAAACTGAAATACTCTCAGCAGTAAAAAAAGAACTACTGATATAAACACAGTAATACTGATGAACCTCAAAAACCTTATGTTAAGTGAAAGAAGTCAACACAAAAGAGCAGATCTCTATGAGCTGGTTTATATGATATTCTAGCGTAGATAATACCAATCTATAATGATAAGAATAGAAACAGTAATTACATCTGAGGGGCAAGAGACCAGGGGACTTTCTAGATGATGGGCATGTTCCATATCTTGACTGGCACAGTGGTCACTGAATTGTACACTTAAGGTCTGAGAACTGTGGCATGTAAACTATACCTTGATGCAAATAATATCTCAATCATACATTAATAAAATTGGGAGGAAAAAGTTAAAGGAGAAACCGAAAAACTTTAGTTTTGCATATAAAATGGTGTAGTCACTTTGGAAAACAGTTTGATAGTTTCTCAAAAACCGGAAAATGAACTAGCAATTCTATTCTAAGGTACCTATTCAAGAAAAATGAAAACATGTCTACAAAAAGACTTGCATGTGATGTTCATATCAGGATTGTTCACAATAAACAAAAAGTGGAAACAATCCAACAGTCCAACAACTAATGAATGAATAGGCAAAATGTGGTCTATCCTTTCAATAGAATATTTTTACCAACAAAGGAATAAAGTACTGCCACAACACATGCTACAACATGGATGAAACTTAGTTAACATTATGCTAAGTGAAAGAAGCCAGTCACAAACATCACATATTGTATGATCCCATTTATATGAAATGCTCAGAAAAGGCAAACCGAAGGAAACTAACCCCAATGGCTTGGCAGTAAAGAATCTGCCTGCAATGCAGTAGCTGCAGGACATGCGGGTTTGATCCCTGGGTGGTAAAGATCCCCTGGAGGAGGAAATGGTAACCCACTCCAGTTATTTTCACTGGGAAAATCCCATGGACAGAGGAACTGGTGGGCTACAGTCCATGGGGTGGCAAAGAGTCAGACACTACTGAGCACACAAGGCAAAAGATACATAAAAATCCAATAGAGAAATAGTATACCAGGAAAAACTATTTTTGAGATAAAGTTATAAGATTCATAATTGACAAAGAGTGTTTATGAATTATGGGGGAAAACAACGAAATACCTAAAGGAAAAGTGTGATGATGCCTTTTTATGTCATAAATAAGATTAAAATATGTTCAAGATTATTATGCAAAAACTGTTTTAAAACTCTGTGGGAAGAAGCAGAGTTTCCCTGTGTTTTGTTTTTTGATTTAATACGAAAATAGTTTTTGAAAATCTTGGTGAGGGATAATTTGTGGAATAAGTGATTCCTACAGAATTCACATTCTTTTATTCAATATTTATTGAATCCCAAATATGTACAAGTTTCTTAAGAAATGTTTGATGGCAGCTGTATTTAAATAATTTTTCAGAGGAAAACTAAAATGAAAAAAGCGGCTAATAATTTCTAAAGAGTTGATAAGAATTGCATATGGAGTGAGAGATTACTTTAGGGTATTTGATCTAGTTCTGAGCTATTGCATTTGTAAGAAGAGAGGAAACACTCTAAAGTTAAAATTAGGTGAGCATGACTCCCTAGCTGTTTTCTGTTTTCTTTCTGTCGTTTTCTTTCTCTCTCTCCCTCCCTTCCGTTCTATTATCTTCTTTTTACTTTCCATCTTCCTCCATCCTTTCGCCCTTCCTCCCGTCCTTAAGAAAGCATTTATAAAAATGATCTTGTAAGCTAAAGTTCTCATTGATAGCTGAGAAATAAGTCAACACTAAGCTTATCTCAACAGCAGTTAGTGTTGAGATAGCTAATCAGGTAAGCAGGAGAGAGCTTTAAGGAATTTAAGGGGGAATTAGTATCCAGTACTCTTGCCTGGAAAATCCCATGGATGGAGGAGCCTGGTAGGCTACAGTCCATGGGGTCGCTAAGAGTCAGACACGACTGAGCGACTTCACTTTAAATTTTCCCTTTCATGCACTGGAGAAAGAAATGGCAACCCACTCCAGTATTCTTGCCTGGAGAATCCTAGGGACGGCGGAGCCTGGTGAGCTGCCGTCTACAGGGTCGCACAGAGTCGGACACGACTGAAGCGACTTAGCATAGCATAGTATCTAGGAGTCAGGCAGCTGATGGCAACTGGAGCTCTGCCCTAAATGGTGTAGGAGCCCTGGCCAGAGAGTTGAGAGCAGAGGTAGGTAGTAAATTTATGCATTTTACGTTGCTGGTATTAGTTGGGTTATGCTGTCATAACCCAACAGCATAACCATATAGGCATAACCGTACCTGGTGATGCTGGCTGAAAAACTGAACAACGTATAATTAAAGACAATAATCACAACAGACAATGACTTGGCCTAGGGCATAGTATGAATAGAGATTAATATAATTAATGTCTAGAACATAAGCACCTTGAGGGCAAAGACAAGGCCTGTCTTATTTAGCAGTGTATCCTCAATTTTGGTGTCGGCAAAGCACGTGAAGGAATGAATAGATATTCTGTCCTACCCACCAACCATTCACAAAAGCATAGGAGCATTAAACACTTAAGACTTCTCTACACAGGAAAGAGGTAAGGAGGCCTGAGCCTTGGGATTCCTCCACCCCTTCAAAAGATGTGAAATGGTGGGTAGCACTAATGGTGGGCAGGAGGTGAGTGAGAAAAAGATGAATGGAGCCAGATCTACTCTAAGAAAAGTCTGGACTCTGAGTCTCCTACTGCCTTTTCTCTGGGAGGGCTTTTGCTTCCACAGCAAAGTGCTATGATCTGAGATTCAAGTGTGAGTTTAGGGATAAAGAGGCAAAGTAGCTTGCTGGCAAGTCTATTTCCCATAAAAAAAAGACTCTAAGGTTTTTGGGTAAAGAAACCTTGTCTTTTCCTCTCTTTATCACCAGTACCTAGAATAAGAGAAAACCAATCCCGCCCGCTCACAAACATCCCAGCAGCAGTGGTGACCCCAACTAACGATAATCCACCAGCCATGACTGTCCTTGTTGGAGAACTGGTTGTTCTACACTTACCACATGGAGACAGATAAAAGCTAACCAGTAATGAATACATTAGCACTCAGTCCGAAGTAGAAACAAATATTAAAATAAGGAAGGGAGGAAGGCAGGGAAAACTGATGCAAAGAAGGGAGAAAGGAAAGAAAAAGCTATCTTAAAGACTAGTGCTCAGTTCCAGCAGCTTTAGTACTTTAATTTTAAAAATACAAATACATAAATAACAAAATAAGAAAAGCGTTTACATTGCTAGCTCAGCCATAACATACTGTGATGTAAGCCTTACTGTTTATTCCAGATGGGGAAGAACAAAGGGTACCCTGAGTGAGGTACCACAGCAAAAGAAAAAAGTACTGACTGCTGTGTGTAGATCTTAAGTTACAAAGGAAAGGAAAGCATCAAAATCTTGTTCTGTGTGGGAAAACTATACATCACACTTCCTAGGGACCTAATTTATGATGTGATTACATTGTTTAAATGACAGTAAAGTCTTAATTTCTAGTTCTTACCACATTCCCATCAGGAGTTGGCTGTGGCTCTGAGACTAGGCTAACAGACCTGCCCTGCCTGGAGCACTGCCAACCATGCTGGCAGAGGGAGAAGAGACACGGCAGGCTGTGCGAGCTCCCAAGACTCCCACTTGAGAGGGATGTCTGTCTCACACTTCGTAAGTCCAAACTAGTCAAGGTGCCATGTTTGAGTTCACCAGGGCAGGAATGTACAATGTTCCTATAGAGAGGCACCCACAGAGAGGGTGTTCTTCCATAGTGAACATCTTTGTTTTGATCTCAGTCTCAAAAAGGAATTTCTCATCATTTTACTATTTTAAGAATGAATCTGGGTGATTATTTGAAATCTTATATTTGAAGGACAAGTCACTTAACCTCTGTGGGCCTCAATTTACCTGAAATACTGTGATTGGACTAAATCAGGGTTTCCAACCTCAGCAGTATTTGGGTGTGAGGGCTTCCCTGCATATTGTGGGTGTTTAGCAGCATTCCTGGCCTTCACTTCTGGATGCCAAAACTCTCAACCCAGAAGTGACAACCAAAATGTCTCCAGACATTGAGGGCTAGATGCTCTCTTATGTCACTTCAAATTCTCAAATTCAATGCTCCACTAACATCTGTAAAGTAACATTTTGAAAGTGAGGCTTCACTTGCTGTAAACACAAAATATAGATCCATGAGCCTTCTATTATGCTAACTAAAGTTCTATAACCTTTAAAAAATAAAGTACACTATAGGGAAATGAGCAAACAATATTTCTGCAGAAGGCAGGGAACCAGATCCTTTTATGTGAGTAATGCTTAGGCTCTGTCCCAAAAAGGTTGCAAACATTTAAGTGGTTTACACATATTTTATTTATCGAATTTATATCCTGCCTTAATTCCAAAAAGCATCCGTGGCAGGTTGCAAAGAAGCATAGATAACAAAAATGGAAATAATATAATAAAAATAGAGGGAAATATATAATGAACAAGAAGAAACAAATATTCTAGTCCTAAAAGTCATCATTTCTGCGATTGTGCATAAAATGTAGCTCAGAATTTCAGGATATCTAAGTAAAAGTCAGAAATAAAACAATTATATAATTTGCCTTATCAGTTGGTAAAGAATCCACCTGCAAAGCAGGAGACCCAGGTTCAATCCCTGGGTCAGGAAGATCCCCTGGAGAAGGAAATGGCAACCCACTCCAGTATTCTTGCCTGGAGAATTCCATGGACCGAGGACCCTTGGGCTATAGTCCCTGGGGTCGCAAAGAGTTGGACATGGCTTAGCGAGTAAGCACACACAAGCACACATTTGCATTGTCAGAGAAGAAAAATTATTCTCTAGAGAAACAAGGTTTTATTTAGGATTAAACTCAGAAATATGTTTCATGTGAGAAGGACTCATATTCTGTGGTTTCACAGGAAAAGGTGCTTCTTGTATAATAGTTGAATATAATTTAAAAACATAACTTTAAAACACAATTTGGTGAAGGTGTATCTTTGGGAAGCTAAAGCAACATGAAGAGCTTTCCATAAAAGCTTCCAGTGACCTAGGTGATCCAAGGATGAGATGTCATTTGCCTACAAAAGTGGTTTTCAAAATGTAGTTGGTGGAGAAAACTTTTCTTCAGAGAGAACCTTCTAGTGAAGTCAGACTGAGGTAAAGCTGCACTTTCCCTCCCACTACTATCTGTCCTCCTCGGAAGGCTCCTGTAACAGAATTCAAAAGGCACCAACATAAAGAATAAAACTTTAAATGCCTAGAATAGATTCAACAATTCAACAAATATATGTTATGTTCTTGCTAAGTATCAGAGTAACCATTGTTGTATATATTATTATCCTTAAAATATTTTTTTCAGTTACACTTTTAATGAGAAAAGAGACAGTTCCCAGTACAATTCCAACAGAGCCTGAAGTGCTGATTAAGCCCAGATCGTTAGACTTTAGAGGGTTTATCACTGAGCCCACTGTATCACAGAAATGGAAGCTCCTGACCAGGATTCACTCCAGGTGCAGGCAGTCCCATTTCCTTAGAACAGACAGGGCACAAAGTCAGGATCTTCTCACAAATCTATTTTACATCCACTCAGGACCTAACCTAATGATTGTTTCAGATAAAAGTCCTACACTGCTGTGAGTTGCTGAGGCAATCTGAGCCTAAAAATTTTTCACCATTAACGTTACCAGTGACCATCCACTGCTTTGACTTTCTGGCTTCTGTCAGCCAAATGCCAGGTTCTCACCTCAGCCTCAGTGACTGCCTCCCCTGACCCCTCTCCCGCAAGGTCAGGCTAGAGCCACTCTGAGCAGCTGGCTTTCATTCCCTGCCCTGAGTTCCTCACCAGGCATTGTTCCTCTGTCCTCAATGGGGTCTTTTAAGCAGAAGGCTCATCGAGGCTAAGTCTTAACAGGTTAAGTAGAAAGCAAGGGGCTTGCATAGAAAACAACGGGGCTTTCCTGGTGGCTCAGACAGCAAAGAATCTGCCTGCAATGTGGGAGACCAGGGTTCGATCCCTGGCTTGGGAACATCCCCTGGAGAAAGGAATGGCAACCTAGTCCAGTATTCTGACCTGGAGAATTCCATGGACAGAGGAGACTAGTGAGCTACAGTGTATGGGGTTGCAAAGTGTCTGACGCAACTGAGCAACTAGCGTGCGTGCACGCGCACACGCGCGTGCGCGCACATGCACATGCACACGCACACGCACACGCACGCGCACACACACACACACACAACAAGGAACAAAAACCTGCACAGGGAAATGAAACTTTGGAACCTTCACTCTCCCTCCCACCAAGAATACAAAAGTATGCATTCTCATATTTATTTTATGATTCAAATGTAAATTCGAGGCCCACTTTGAGAAGAGTGGGAGGTGAGAAAGGTGTTTGACCAAGAACTATAACTTGGCAAAGCTTGGTCATGTGTTAGTAGCTAGTTCTAAATAACATTACATAATCTGATGTAACTGACAACATGAATAAGCTACAGAATGCAATCCTGTAACTGAACTAAATAACACAGAGCAGTCTGATACTTCTCTTTTACACACTGAAAAGTGTGTACCAAAATTATCTTTGCTTTATCAAAATTAGTATTGCTAATTTCTTCTTTGTAAATAGGTTAAATACACAGACATTAAAAAACATATCCAGGGACTTCCCTGGCGGTCCAGTGGTTAAGACTCTGCACTCTCAATGCAGGAGGCATGGGTTCCAATCCTGGTCAGGGAACTAAGATCCCACATGCCTCTCTTTGTGGCAAAAACAATAATAATAATAATAAAAAATAAAACCCATCTTTCAATAATAATAGCAAACACTTACATAGGCCCTACTATAAGCCAGGCATTATTTAGAGGGAAGACAATACATTTATTTACTTAAATATAAATACATGCCATCTCCTTTAACCTTAACGTTATTGAGTACATTATTATTTCCTTTTTAAAGGTGAGGAAACTAACCCACAAAGAAATTAAGTTACCTCCCCAAGATCAAAAAGCTTATGAGTGGTAGGGTTGGGATTGGTTTGCAGACATTTGGTTCTGTTCAAAACATCCCTAAGTCATTTGGTCCACACCAAAAGGTCCTTGATATTTGGTCCTGCTCAAACCTCTTGGCAAAGACCAAATATGCTCATGGACATTTGGACCAGATTTCAAGCACTGTTTTGGCATGGACCAAATGGCTCGTGGATGTTCTGGACAAAACCAAATGTCCTGCAAGGCTGGGATTTGATGCAAAGAAGCTTGGCTGCAGAATCTGTGCTTTTAACCACTATGAAAGGCTCTCTCTGGGTTTCACATGTGACCTAACATTAGGAAGATCCATGTCAAATAAGAATGACTCTCAGCTACTTCCCTGTAACTGCTATGTGCCCATAAAAGGATAAATATTTTTAAATTCTAAGCAAAACATGAATACATATGAATAACTTCAATAAAGCCAGGTACCATAATCTATTCTCCAGTCTGTCATAAATGCATCTTTGCTTTTCTATTTCAGAATACTGGCAACCATGTTATTTCTCATTTTCATTTTATTCCAGTAACACAACTTTCATACACTTGTGAATTAGGTAGTAGCTGAAAATATCTGATTATTTTGTGATCTGCATAACCTAGACTTGATTCTGGAAAAGAGAAAAGAATATCTAGAATTTAAGAAATGGAATCTGAAGCATTCTTTTAAGTTGATTTAAAACAAGTTATTTTCTTTTTATTTTTTAATTTTTTTAACTTTTTATTTTGCATTGGGGTGTGGCTGATTAATAATGTGATAGCTTCAAGTGAACAGTGAAGGGACTCAGCCATACATATACATGTATCCATTCTATCCCCAAACTCCTCTCCCATCCAACTGATTCCTTTTTTTTTTTTTATAAATTTATTTATTTTAGTTGGGGGCTAATTACTTTACAATATTGTAATAGTTTTTGCCATACATTGACATGAATCAGCCATGGGTTTACATGTGTTCCCCTTCCTGGACCCCCCACCCACCTCCCTCCCCATCCCATCCCTCTGGGTCATCCCATTGCCCCAGCCCTGAGCCCTTGTCTCATGCATCGAACATGGAATGGTGTTCTGTTTCACATATGATAATATACATGTTTCAATGCTATTCTCCCAGAACGTCCCACCCTCACCTTCTCCCTCAGAGTCCATAAAATTGTTCTATGCATCTGTGTCTCTTATTCTGTCTCGCATATAGGGTTATCGTTACCATCTTTCAAATTCCATATATATGCATTAGTATACTGTATTGTTGTTTTTCTTTCTGGCTTACTTCACTCTGTATAATGGGCTCCAGTTTCATCCATCTCAGTAGAACCGATTCAAATGTATTTTTTTTAATGGCTGAGTAATATTCCATTGTGTATATGTACCACAGCTTCCTTATCCATTCGTCTGCTGATGGACATCTAGGTTGCTTCCATGTCCTGGCTATTGTAAACAGTGCTGCGATGAACATTGGGGTACATGCGTCTCTTTCAATTCTGGTTTCCTCGGTGTATATGCCCAGCAGTGGGATTGCTGGGTCATATGGCAGTTCTATTCCCAGTTTTTTAAGGAATCTCCACACTGTTCTCCATAGTGGCTGTACTAGTTTGCATTTCCACCAACAGTGTAAGAGGGTTCCCTTTTCTCCACACCCTCTCCAGCATTTATTGCTTGTAGACTTTTGGATAGCAGCCATTCTGACTGGTGTGAAATGATACCTCATTGTGGTTTTGATTTGCATTTCTCTAATAATGAGTGATGTTGAGCATCTTTTCATGTGTTTGTTAGCCATCTGTATTTCTTCTTTGGAGAAATGTCTGTTTAGTTCTTTGGCCCATTTTTTGATCGGGTCGTTTATTTTTCTGGAATTCAGCTGCAGAAGTTGCTTGTATATTTTTGAGATTAATTGTTTGTCTGTTGCTTCGTTTGCTATTATTTTCTCCCATTCTGGAGGCTGTCTTTTCACCTTGCTTATAGTTTCCTTTGTTGTGCAAAAGCTTTTAATTTTAATTAGGTCCCATTTGTTTATTTTTGCTTTTATTTCCAATATTCTGGGAGGTGGGTCATGGAGGATCCTGCTGTGATTTATGTCGGAGAGTGTTTTGCCTATGTTTTCCTCTAGGAGTTTTATAGTTTCTTGTCTTACGTTTAGATCTTTAATCCATGCAATCCCTATCAAGCTACCAATGGTATTTTTCACAGAACTAGAACAAATCATCTCACAATTTGTATGGAAATATAAGAAACCTCGAATAGCCAAAGCAATCTTGAGGAAGAAGAATGGAACTGGAGGAATCAACCTGCCTGACTTCAGGCTCTACTACAAAGCCACAGTCATCAAGACAGTATGGCACTGGCACAAAGATAGAAATATAGATCAATGGAACAAAATAGAAAGCCCAGAGATAAACCCACGCACATATGGACACCTTATCTTCGACAAAGGAGGCAAGAATATACAATGGAGAAAAGACAATCTCTTTAACAAGTGGTGCTGGGAAACCTGGTCAACCACTTGTAAAAGAATGAAACTAGAACACTTCCTAACACCATACACAAAAATAAACAAGTTATTTTCTTATAAAAATAATGCATGTTATGGTAGAAATTTTAAAAATACAACCTGAGAAAAACAAAGTTAAAACTTATGGCCCAGTGATAACCAATGCAAACACTCAATTTTATTTCTATGCTGAAACCAGCTACCACTTACTTGGAATTTAAAGATTGTAAGGCACCATGCCAAGCACTTATGCTTTCACAAAAACCTACAAGGCAATTATTATTATTCCCATTTTGGGGGGTAACTGAGGCTTAGAGAAGTCTAGAAACCTCAGCCAAGTGATCCAACCTAGGACTAGAAAATTGCTAATACGATGAGTCCAATGAGGCAGGCACCCCGTCTACAACCCCGCTTTAGGCATTGTGTTGGATAGAGGTTTAACAAATGTGGTTAGCTTTCATTCTTCCCCAATTTTATCCCTTTTTTCATTTAAACACAGGTTTACTTTAACTCAGGATTTCTCTCAACTTGGGCAGTAATGACATTGTTGGTTGAATGACTCTTTGTTGTGGGCCCTGTCCTTTGGAATGCAGGACTTTGGATGTTTAGCAGCATCCCTAGCCTCTACCCACTAGATGCCAGTAGCGTTGCTCCCCTAGTTGTGAAAACCAAAAATGTCACCAGATACTGTGGAAGGGGGAGGGTGGACAAAAATAGCCCCCAACTGTTGTGGCCTGATTTTAAGAGAGTCTGTTAACTGAAATAGACTATTCTCATAAAACTAATTCAATAAAAATTACCTACAAATCTCCTTTTATAAAGGCGCCCTTCAGAATTCTTAAAGGGGTCCACATGTATTTCTCTCTAGTTTCTAGGTATTCTGCATCATTTTACAGTTTAGTTTTTGAATAGTCGAATCCTTACAAATCTTCAAATCAGTCAAATTATAAATCAGCTTAAGACTAACTGCCAAATCTTGAAAAATGAACTTTAGCCAAGTATCTCCTCAAATACCTTTATAGAAATCTGAACAGTCAATTCCTGCAGTCTCATTTCAAAGAGACTTCTAGTAATTCCAGTCTTTGTTCTCATTATATTCTATGAATATATATACTCTCTCTATACATTCTATATCATGAGTTTATATACTCACGAACCCCATTCATCTTTACTGCAGTTCCTCTGAGTCTGAAATGAAATACAAGCTCCCAAGGAATGCTTTGTCTAACCTATCATGGTCCCCTTTGGATCCTTCTGAGGGAAGATCTCCCTCTGGTTCAGCAAAAGCAGGGTAGTGTCATCTAATCATGCCCTGATGATCCTAGACTTGCCATTTCCCCTACACTGTCAGGATGCACAGCTATCAGGGAGCTCATTAAAAAAAATTTTGATGAAGAGTAGAAACACTGACAATTAGCTCCGGTGACCTTCTAAAATCCATTTTACCGCTTGATTTTTTTTTCCCCCACCGCAGCAGTCAGATTGTTTTCTAGAGTGTTAATGGATTCACTTTTGTCCTTTGAGGCCCTTGAAGAACAATCTTTTTCAATTTAACTATCAATGTGCTATTGAAGGGGATTTCTGAATCCATGCAGCAATGTTCCCCCTTTGACCCTCAGAACTAAGGAACAGAGATAAAGACAGGTTATATTTGGCTTTCTCTAAGTACCCTAATCGCCTCTATAACAAATACCATAAAGTTTCATTTAACAACAAGGTTTTTCCCAGTCCATTCACTTTCCTCCATGCAGTGAACATCTATAGTCTAAAATACTGACTGCTTTGATGTCAATAAAAAAGAGAAAAAAGATAAACATAAATTATGTGGTAGTAAACTCTGTTTAGTCTCTCACTTTTGAACCAACTATTCTGATTTATCTTTAGTTTACACAGTGGAAAGAACTGATTGTTAAGGGAACTCCTGAGAATTGGTGCATAATAGCCTGGCCATTAAAGCCACCAAAAAAAAAACCTGTATAGTGAATCAGTATCATTGATAAAACAAGACAAAGTCTGTAAATTATCAGGGTAATTAACAGAAGCTGCTATAATAGACAAATCTGTAAATTTCAATGGTTTAACTCAACACATGTCTATCTTCCACTCAGGTAAAGTCTAAAGCAGATCGGAGGCCCTCCTCCAGCTCTGCCCTCCAGGTTCCTTGCAGCAGGGGAAGAAAGGAACAAAGGAAACACACTCGCCCAACACCCTGGCCTGTAAGTGACACTAGTGAATTCTGTTCACAGGTCATCGTCTAAAACTAGTCTCAGGACCCTAACTAAACTAAAAGGGAAGTGGGCCATGTACTGGCACACGGAGTATTTGGTGAGCACCGGAATCTATGCTCAAAAGATGTTACTATAATACTGAAAAACTGAAAATAGAAACTTTTATATTCTACTTAAATATTATTATCAAACCATTAAAATGTTTCCCAAGCTCCTAATATAACCTTGAGTAAATAAGCAGGATACAAACTGAATATACATTATCTTTTAAAGAAAAAAAAAAACTATAGGAAAACAACTTTGTTGTTACCAAGTTATCTCTGTATAGTATGATTCCAAGTATTTAATGTTATTCTTTATATACATCCTTATTGTCAAATTCTCCACAATGAGCATGTACTAAGAATTTACATCAATCAAATAAAATTAGAGTATCAACCCATTTCAGTACATTGTGCATAATAAACCCTCTATTACTGCATGAATGAAAAGGAAACAGAAAGAATTAAATGAGATTTGTTACATTCTTACATAAAAATCTATTACAATAGAATTCAAATTTTATTTTTTAATCAAAGAATTTCTATTTCCTATTAGAAAACAAAGCTTTGATGAATATGGGTTAGAACTACAACAGGTAACATTATTGGCAAGTTACCACTAGCCAGGCATGTGCTAAGCATATCACATTCTTTATCTCATTTATTCCTCAAACTTGTATTTTGAAACAAGTTTATACCCAGTTACAGATTTGGAGGTTGGGGCACACAGAAGGGAAAGAGGATCTGACTTCAGATAGCATGACTTTGGAGCCCGCCCTCTTAACAACTACCCTATACATATTAATTATTTTTTGACACTGAAAAATCATAATTTACATTGCATTCTTCCAGAGATTGCTAAATGAATGTAAACTTTCAAGAAGGCAAAATGGATACTGTAGGTTGGTGCTTAACATTCATTCTAACTTCTTTCTAATGAGCCTTATTGCCAAGTAGAAGCTGGAATATTAAAAACTACATTTTCTAGGACTGCCTTGCAGGTAGGTTTTTGAGTGTGATTTAGAGTCACCATAGACACACTTTTGTGGGATTTAACTGGAGGAAGCAAGGCTGAGGTTAACGCTAGTTCTGCTATCCAGCATGGTCATGGTGGAATTTTCCTTCTCAGTTACAATCCTACCAGAGACTGCAGCGTCAACTCCCTCGCTTCACGAATGTTGAAGGGTGTGATGAGGGACATCCTTTTACTAGGCATATTACAGCAGGCAGGGCATGATTCTGCAACCAGCAACAGTATCTGCAGTTTCCTGATCATGTTGGCTGCTTTACTACTGTCATGGTGGTATAACTCTGAAGCTGACAGCTTCCCAGTATCAGAAAATTGAACAAAAATCCATGAAGAGTCACAGATGCATTAAAAAATATTCATCAGCGCATTCTATTTGCTAGATACTATTCCGTAGTATGTGATGGGAATACAATTACAAGTAAAATATACATGTCCCTGTATTTAGGGAGCTTTCAGCCTACTTGGGGGGGGGCAGAAATTAACAAATTAATTATACAAATAAATGTTTATTTACAAATACTGATTACCCTTAAAGTTTGGCCTTTCATCTTACTCCCTGGGCAGTGAATACCATCAAGAATTTCTAGAATTCACTTCAACTTACTGAATATTTAGTCTAGTTTATTGATCAAAAATTTCAAATTAAGGTAAATTATAATCAGGAGTTTAGATATCAAATAAAGACAAATTCAAGCCAGTAATGATGACAATGCAAAGCTTCCAAGAAGATCTTCTGGCAAATGGCTACAGTTCAACAGTTACCGTAAGCAAAAGTATTCTCTCCTGAAGACAAAGAAAAAATATATAACCATGATGTCAGTGCTGTGGAAAATAATTGGTCATATTGACATACCTTTAATGGAGTCTATGTCTCTGGTTGAATGACATTGATCTCACTAATGTTCTTTCTAGTGTCAGCTCCCTTTCATTTGTTATACTGCATGCCATTTTTCAGCTTGGAAGGATTATTACTCAGCATTAGTATAAGAAATGATTTGGCAAGGTTGTCTTCAGGCTCAAATTTTTGACAATGTTGGGGAGGTGCTCAGCAAGTCATGTAAAATATTGGATTTAGGTGAGTCTCAAGAAATATTGTCATCCAAATCTTCTTTCTGGATCTGAATAGACTATGGGCAATATCGGGTAATACTGTACATTAAGACTTCCAGACAAAAGATAAATATATTTGTCATAGAGTCGTAGAGTTAACCTATCCCATTAAAATAGTTTTTTAAAAAATAAATGATGTTAGATATTTATAAGCTTATATCATACATACTTTTGTTTCAGATAAAGCAAATTTGGGTAGAGCTTAAGTACAAGTGAAACATTATCTACCTTCATTTGTTTTAACTTAATTATATAAGGAGGAAAATGGAAAATTAGTACAGTATGTATATTTGTGTGTGCATGTGTGTGTGTGTGAAAGACAGAGATAGAGGGAGAGATCTGAAACTTAATTATACAAAAATAGGTTTCACCATTAACAAGAGAATCTACTCATCTCAGTATCTTATACATAATATTCTCTAAATTGTTGCATGAATGAATGAATACGAAAGACAAAAACAATTTTAAATGGCACCACTATATTTCAAAATAATTCATATTTTCATACCAGATTATAAGGATTAAAATTGATTTCAATAAAATAGCTCTTCTTACCCAGATTTAATATTGAAAAACTCATGCTTCCTGACTGTCCAAAATCTGTACTGAGGCACAAAACAAAAAATTTTTTTAAGTAAGGCACTTCCATTTTCAAGATAAATGAACAAAATCTCAATAAGAGTGGTTACTTTAAATGATATTTGTGGAATTATTACTAAAGGATATGATAGATTTTTAAAGATACCTTAGCTTGCAATAGTTTAGCTTTGTGTTGGAGGTGTCAGATGCCATACACCCATATCATTGTCACAACTGGGCAATATCCTCCCCATTTTGCAGGTGAGAAGTCCGAGTCTTGGAGAAATCAGTACTTCCCAAGAGTGACAACTGGGCATGGTGGGGCCTGGATTTGAACTTCAGCCTGTTAGGCCCAGCCCATCCTACACAAAGAAAGCTCTGTGTTCCAAGTGGGCAGCCGTGTGACTTCTGCTGAAGGGGAACCCCAACTATAGGTAGGAATTAACTGCCCTACTTCCCCCCTGGGCACAGGGATGGCAAGGCAACTGGGGTAGAATGTCAATGCACCAGGGAAACAGACAGAGTTCAAGCCAGAGTCCCAGTAAGAAGATGGTTAACATGGTGACTTTTGCTTGGGGACGTATATAACCAGCAATCATGGTGACATATCAAACACTGGGTCTTTGGATCCAAGACAATTCCAGAATCCCACCTGTTGGTGAACTGATTCTCTCTGAGCACTTTGCCAGGATGGGCTCTTGGAACCAAGATGTCAGGGCAGCATTGACAGATGAAGAACAGTAAAGGCTGAAGCTAACAGGACTGGGAGGACACATAGACTTTGGTTACTGTACCATGATGTTATAGCAATGCCCGACAGGGCTACAGGTATGTGTAGCATTACTGAGTCCACAATGAATAACCCTAGACCACTACATTTCTTGTAGTTTTTCTCTCTTCCTTCCCTGGCAGCCTACTGGGAGTCACTTTTTGCTGTCAGTATGCCTGATGAGCAACTTCTCTCTCCCCTACTCTCCCTATCAGCCTCTCCAAAAACAAACATCTTACTAATATAGCTAAATCTATATTCTAGAAAACTTGTTAACCAAATGTGTTTGATGGTGTACAAATTATACTCATATCACTGGTCCCATTCTTTCATTCACTCATGCAACAGACATTTCTTAAGCATCTTTAATCAAAAGTGGCAGGCATTGTGCAAGACCCTAGGAAAAGAATACCAAAGACCAAGTTCCTGCATTTGAAGAGCTCATAAACCAGCAGGGACAGAGAGGAGGGACTATAAAATGACACTTCAGGACCTCACAGGGGCTGTAACAGAGTTCTGTACAAGTGTGAAAGTTGCATAGAGTTGGAAGCAAAGCTCTCATGAGACTCATGGAGGGTTGTTGGCAAATAAATTACATGAACTTCTCTGCATCCTGGGACAGGGGCCAAATCCGCCACCAAAGAATTTAAAGAAGATGAATAGCTGACATTTGTTGAATGCTTACTCTGTGTCAAAGGTATTCTTTTCACATATTAACTCATTTAGTTCTTATGACAACCTTAATGTGTTGCTATTATTTTTATTTTCCTTTTACATCTGGAAAATGAACCACAGAGAAGTTAAATAACATGCCCAAACTCATACCACTAGTGGTGCCATGATCTAAAACCAGGCAGTCTAATTCCAAAGCCCACACTTTAACTACTTAACTATATTACTGCCTCAATCCTCAGCACACAGTAGGTACCCAATAATTAATGGTCATATTTAAATTAAATAAACTTTGTGACATCTGTTGGCTAAAGGTCCGTTAGGTACTAAAGGTACAACTGTAGAGGAGGCCACTCTTATTACCAACCTTCATGTATATTTTCATTTGGCATCAAAACCCTTTGGGGATTATTATCCCCATTTTGCAGATGCAGAGACTGACACAAAGGGAAGTTACACTCGCCCAGAATCACACAGCCAGCCCATGGCAGACAGTGGATTTGGTCCAGGCAGTCAGTCTTCAGAACCCACACTCTTAATCATGACAGCAAAGTGAATATGTGAATTTTAAAAAAAAATATGAATAGGTGAAAAAGTAAATTTCCAAGGTAAAATTCATTAAGCTACGCCCAATGAAGACAGGAATAAAAGGAGAGAGAGAGATTGAAAGAATACCTAGGAAATAAACTATCGTGCTGAGAAGACAAAGAAATGGTAGCAAGAAGATTTAGGGCTGGATGCCTCCTAGTACCTCCCAGTAGGTACCCTTGAGCCCCCAGAATCTTGTTTCTTTCCAGAATGAGCAGAAAATGTGGGAGCACACCCTTGATTTATCACTTTTAATATCTGGACATAGACTGTGCAGGCTTCTGTTTATCCTCTTGTCCTAGGCCCCCAAAGTGCTTAGGGGTGGCTCTGAAAATCTATTAATGTAAACTAGCCAAAATAATAACACAACACCTGCATTTTGCTCCTAGACAAACAGGTTTGTCCTACTGACATTTCATCCATTCTACAGATGTTAGATTCCTCAGCATCCTTAAGAGTGAGTCTGAGTTCTTCATTAACATTTGTATCTGTACATAAAGGATGCTACAAAAAGGAATAAGCATTAAAAAATGAAATTCAAATGGACACACAGAGGCAGGGATCAAGTACTTATCTCTGAAAATAAGGCTCTAGACTCAAAATAATTATAATAGTACAGAAGTGTGATTTCTAAAGAACTTCATCTGTTGAATTAACATCTAATATTTTAAAACATATGCCAATTACACCCACATTTGTTAAATCTGTAAAAACCAGACCTTTCATTTAGAAAAATAATAATTATAACTAATACACACATACCAGTAATTATGTTTCAGGCAACAGTTTAAAGTATTTTATATTTACTAACTCATTTAGCGTATACATGTGTGTATCCGTCTCTCTCTCTCTATATGTGTACACATGATACACACTCACACAAATAATTCAGATTGACAATAGCTAATTTATACTAATTCAGAGATAGTCACCTTAGCCATATTGACATTTTTGGTCAGATCGTTCTTTGTTTTGGAGGGATGTCCAATCAGTTGTAAGACATTTAGCAGCCAGCAGCAACCTCCAATTGCAATGGCCAAAAATGTCTCCAGACACTGCCAAATGTCTCCCGAGGTGGAGGATGGAGACAAAGAGGGCAAATTACTCCCAGTTAAGAACCACAAATACATACTAATTCATTCTGTATATGTATATAGGGGTGGAGGTGTGTATATATATCTATATTATACGTCTATAGAGAGCGAGGAAAAATGATGTATAAATATGCGCGTGTGTGTGTGTGCTAAGTCACTTCAGCTGTGTCCAACTCTTTGTGACCCTATGGACTGTGGCCTGCTAGGCTCCTCTGTCCATGGGATTCTCCAGGCAAGAATACTGGAGTGAGTTGCCATGTCCTTCTCCAATAAATAGATAAATATGTATAGATAAATAAATATGTAAAATCCCACAAGGTAATACATACATTTTACAAATAAGAAGACTGAGGCACAGGGATGTTAAGTAACGTCCCACAGTTTAGCAAGTAATGAACCTAGAATTAAACCCATACATTTTTACTCTAGAAGCCATGCTCCTAAACACTGAATTACACTGTATAATATAAACAATTTAAGAAATAAATAAAAGTCTAAACTACAGTCTACAACTTCCTCTTGGAATACAACACGGTACAAAAGATGACAGTATTTGATGTCTGGAAAATCTAGTTTTGGCTCCTGTCTATTCTGGTTATGTATCCAAAGGCAAATTATTTACCATGTTATAGCTCAGTTGGTAAAGAATCCGCCTGCAATACAGGAGACCCCGGTTCAATTCCTGGGTCAGGAAGATCCGCTGGAGAAGGGATAGGCTACCCACTTCAGTATTGTTGGGCTTCCCTTGTGGCTAAGCTGGTAAAGAATCCGCCTGCAATGTGGGAGACCTGGGTTCAATCCCTGGGTTAGGAAGATCCACTGGAGAAGATAAGGCTGCCCACTCCAGTATTCAAGGCTATCCACTCCAGTATTCTGGCCCAGAGAATTCCATGGACTGTATAGTCCATGGGGTCGCAAAGAGTTGGACACGACTGAGCGACTTTCACTTCCACTTCAAACACAAAAATAACAATTACACCATAAAATAATTTTGAGGATTAAATGACTGTAAAAAGTAACCTACAAGTCAGAGAATTAGCTTGACTACGAAAATACTACTTCATTTGCAAATGTCAAGTTAAAAGCTATTATTTTTAAAATAGTCCAGTAGCATTTATACAGTCAGCAAAAAGCTCTATACAGTCAGCAAAAACACAACCAGGAGATGACTGTGGCTCAGATCATGAACTCCTTATTGCCAAACTCAGACTTAAATTGAAGAAAGTAGGGAAAACCACTAGACCACTCAGGTATGACCTAAATCAAATCCCTTACAATTATACAGTGGAAGTGACAAATAGATTCAAGGGATTAGATCTGATAGAGTGCCTGAAGAACTATGGATGGAGGTTTGTGACATTGTACAGGAGGCAGTGATCAAGACCATGCCCAAGAAAAAAAATGCAAAAAGGCAAAATGGTTGTCTGAGGAGGCATTACAGATAGCTGAGAAAAAAAGAGAAGTGAAAGGTAAAGGAGAAAAAGGAAAGATATACCCATTTGAATGCAGAGTTCCAAAGAATAGAAAGGAGAGATAAGAAAGCCTTCCTCAATGATCAGTGCAAATAGAGGAAAACAATAGAATGGGAAAGACTAGAGATCTCTTCAGGAAAATTAGAGATAATGAATTGGTGATGGACAGGGAAGCCTGGCGTGCTGCAGTCCATGGGGTCGCAAAGAATTGAACACGACTGAGTGACTGAACTGAACTGAACTGAAGGGAACATTTCATGCAAAGAAGGGCACAATAAAGGACAGAAATGGTATGGACCTAACAGAAGCAGAAGATATTAAGAAGACTTGGCAAGAATACACAGAAGAACTATACAAAAAAGATCTTCATGACCCAGATAACCACCATGGTGTGATCACTAACCTAGAGCCAGACATCCTGGAATGTGAAGTTAAGTGGGCCTTAGAAAGCATCACTACGAACAAAGCCAGTGGAGGTGATGGAATTCCAGTTCAGCTGTTTCAAATCCTAAAAGATGAAAGTGCTGCATTCAATATGCCAGCAAATCTGGAAAACTCAGCAGTGGCCACAGGACTGGAAAAGGTCATCCCAACCCCAAAGAAGGGCAGAGCCAAAGAATGTTCAGACTACCACCCAATTGCACTCATCTGACTCGCTAGCAAAGTAATGCTCAAAATTCTCCAATCCAGGCTTCAACAGTATGTGAACCGTGAACTTTCAGATGTTCAAGCTGGATTTAGAAAAGGCAGAGGAACCAGAGATCAAATTGCCAACATCTGCTGGATCACAGGAAAAGCAACAGAATTCCAGAAAAACATCTAATTCTGCTTTATTGACTACGTCAAAGCCTTTGACTGTGTAGATCACAACAAATTGTGGAAAATTCTTCAAGAGATGGGAATACCAGACCACCTTACCTGCCTCCTGAGAAATCTGTATGCAGGTCAAGAAGCAACAGTTAGAACCAGACATAGAACAACAGATTGGTTCCAAATTGGGAAAAGAGCACGTCAAGGCTGTATATTGTCGCACTGCTTATTTAACTTACATGCAGAGTGCATCATATGAAATGCTGGGCTGGATGAAGTACAAGCTGGAATCAAGATTGCCGGGAGAAATATCAATAACCTCCAATATGCAAATGACCCTAACTTTATGCCAGAAAGTGAAGAGGTAGACAGCCTCCTGATGAAAGTGAAAGAGGAGAGTGAAAAAGCTGGCTTAAAACTCAACATTCATAAAATAAAGATCATGGCATCTGGTCTCATCACTTCATGGCAAACAATGGGGAAACAATGAAAACAGTGACAGACTTTATTTTCTTGGGCTCCAAAATCACTGCAGGTGATGACTGCAGCCATAAAACTAAAAGATGCTTGCTCCTTGGAAAAAAAGCTATGACCAACCTAGACAGCATATAGAAAAGCAGAGACATTACTTTGCCAACAAAGGTCCATCTAGTCAAAGCTACGGTTTTTCCAGAAGTCATGTATGGATGTGAGAGCTGAGCGCCAAAGAACTGATGCTTTTGACCTGTGATGTTGGAGAAGACTCTTGAGAGTCCCTTGGACTGCAAGGAGATCAAACCAGTCAATCCTAAAAGAAATGAGTCCTGAATATTCATTGGAAGGACTGATACTGAAGCCACCTGATGGGAAGAACTGATGGGAAGAAACTGACTCATTTGAAAAGACCCTGATTCTGGGAAAGATTGAAGGAAGGAAGAGACAGGGCCGACAGAGGATGAGATGGTTGGATGGTATCACCGACTGGATAGACATGAGTTTGAGCAAGCTCTGGGAACTGGTGATGGACAGGGAAGCCTGGCGTGCTGCAGTCCATGGGGTTGCAAAGTGTTGGACACGACCTAGCGACTAAACTGATTTAGTAGCATTTAGGGACCGTGCTTCCCTGGTGGCTCAGGGTTAAAGAATCTGCCTGCCAATGCAGGAGATGTGGGTTTATTCCTGGGTCAGGAAGATCCCCTAGAGAAGGAAATGGCAACCCACTCCAATATTCTTGCCTAGGAAATGCCATGGACAGAGGAGCCTGGTGGACTACAGTCCATGGGTCATAAGAGTCAAATACAACTTAGCAACTAACCACCACCACCAGTAAAGCATTTATCCAGTATAAAACAGTACCATAATTTTTGAGAAATTGTTTTGAGAGCTAAAACATAAGGATTTCCTGAGATTTATTCTTAGATCACAATGGGTAGCAATCTTAAGATACAGAATCAAAAATACATTAGTAATCAGTGCACCAAACATACATCACAAAACAGTATCACACAGTGCATGACACAAAACAAAATCTCTTATATGCACATATTTAAATTTATTTGTGTGTTTGTATTTACATTTATATATGTAAGAATTTTTTGCTTTGCAGAAGAGAATTCAAATAGTTGGATTTTTTTTTGAAAACAAGTAATTTCAAATGATTTGTTAAGAATACAAAAAGTAGCTTCAACTGCTTCTAGCTTCTACTGCTGTGTTACAGCAGCTCTCCTCATTGATCTAAACATAATGTGTTCTGAAACACATACATGTCTTGCCTGTGGTAAGTAACATCAAGACAAGCCTAGAAATATCATTACAGTATAACCTCAAAGTGTAAACTGACAGGCAGCTCGTAGCTCTTTCAAAAAGAATAACACCAAAACACCAAAAAATATTTGAAATTTTAGGGGAAATAGTCTAGGCTTCCAGTACCAAATAACTCCCACAAGGCTGTTCACACAGTGATCTCCCAGAGTGTCCCATCTGGAGCCAATACGATCCTGCTGTGCTTTGCTTCAGGACTTTAAGTGCATCCCTAGACTTCAGCAGCATGATAGCTGGGAACCGGAGCCATGGCTAAAGCCGCCCTTGGCTCTATCTCATTACTAATTCATCCCTGGGGGCTGGGCCTGAGCCGTGCTGAGGAGCAGAGATGATGGCATTGCATCCTTTGGGTACAGGCAGGCACTCTGCACACACGGATATTCAATGAGAGCTGTTTTCCTGCTGCCGGGACTGCAGTGAGTCTTAATAGCGCACACAAAAATCCTGGAGGAGCAACCATTTTTAAATGCAGTTTTACTGCCGAAAGGCCTGAGTCTGCTGTTGTCTCTTTACAAATGTCTGATAATCCACTCCTGTCACAGACTGACAGGAGCTGCTATTTTCCTTTCAGCCGTTGGGACAGACCTCAGGAGAGTAGTTGTCTCTCAGTGGGCAGCAACAGCAATGGCTATTTCAAGACTGCACTGCAATTTGAAAATGTTATTCTCCAGAGTTAAAAAAAATCACCATGGAACTACTTCTCTGAACTATACTGGTCAGTAGGATTCCTGGATAATTCCCAATTGGCTGATGTCACTGGAAGGGAGGGCTTAGTGCCTCTAGCCAGACAGTTAAATCTGAGACCCTTTCAGGGTTACATGTTGTAATAAAGGGGCAGAAATTTTTCAACAATTTCAAGTCACTGTTATAAAACCCATTTAATATAAGCAAATATATCTTACTATCTAAACACATACTGCTCCCAACAGTTCTTTTTATTTTAATGCAGTTGAAACATTAAAAATAAAGCATTTTTTTTTCTCTTAGGATTTTGGAGTGCAAGCAGATGTATGAAAGAAATGCACTGCTATTGTGATATTCTAGAACACCAATAGCAATCTTGCTTTTTACAAGAACTTACCTTTGTAGGGTTCAAATTTTTTTTACCATAGACATTTATTAAAGGAGATACTTTCATTTTGAGATGTTCTTATCTCAGTGGAGAAGAGGGCTGTATTATTCTTTTTGAGACTCTTAAAACAATGGGTCCTTGAAATAGATACAACAATTTAAAAAAATTCAGCTGAAATAGCCTACTAAAGGTTGAATTTTAATCTCCATAGCTGGACAGCTGAAACCCTCCTTTTTGCATATCAATTAGATGGAGCTGCTCATCATTCTACCTTATGGTGTTACAATTCACAGATGGTTACTCCGGGGATGGATGCATTTCAGTAACAGTTGGAAATGCCCCTGGGTAATAAACAGTGTAAATGATTGCTATGTCTTTGAAATAATGTGGACTGTTAGTGGCTGATAGGGTACAGCTGTGGACAAATTTCACATTTGCTTTTAGGCCCTGTCTGCATTGTGAATTAAATAAATTAAAAAATATGTTGATTAACTGGAAAAAATAATAATAAATTGTATTCAAGATACTTGATTTTAAGAAAACGACTTTTTTTTTCATTGCATTTCAAGTAAGAAAAGCAAAAAGGTTAATTTTGCAGGTGATCATTTCTCTGCCGAATTGCAGAAACAAGACAGGGTAAAATGCTTGAATTAGGGGAAAGCCTTAAATGGGTTCATTTTAACTGGATGCAGGATAAAGCAAGAGGTTTATCCACAGTACAGATATTATTTAGTGTATGATTAAGTTGATTTATAGTACCAGGCTATGCTGAACTATATACAGGATATCAATACTTTCCTTCTCTTAAGAAACTGAAAGTCTACTTTGATAGAAAAGAGTCATGCATATAAGACAACATATAACAAAGTATTGGGTTACAGGCAGTACAGGCCATAAGACCCCAGGAATTTGAGGAGAGGAAAGGAGAATATGAGTGAGCTACATTCACTGGAAAAGCTTCGAGGAGAAGGTGGGTCTTGAGGGAAGTTAAAAAAGACCTACTTTTTTGAGACCAGTAAGGTCACAGAGTGAACACAAATGTGACAGACAAAGGAAACACTAGCTACTCGGAGTTCAGGGCTCACTTGCAGGAATAGTGAGCAGAACTGAATGTCAGATTAAGAAGCTTGACCTTGAGCTGACAGACCTGAGGAGGCTGTTCACAAAGGAAGGATTTAAGTGGTATTTAAACAACAGATCTAACAGTGGTGAGTAAGATAAACTGGAGTGGAGACCAGAGCAGTAATTCTTAACCCAGGGTACATATCACAATCGCCTAGGAACATTTCTACTCTAAATTTTGCCTTTATTTTTCAAGATCACTCCAGATATTGTGATTGTAATGGAGCTCAGAGTAATTCTTCAAGTAATTCTGGTATGATTCCTGTCTGAGCTACTTACTAAACCAGAAGTTTTTAAAAAAACAAAACAAATGCCAAAAAAAAAAACCAACAACAACAAAACCCTCTTGGGAGAACACCAAAGACATTTCAATGAGACTATGTAGCCATGGCAACAGGAATAGAGAAGAAGGAATTATTCCTACAATCACTACATAGGAAAACTCAACTGGACTTGGTAATGGGACTCAACAAAAGAAAAGTTGCCAAAGATGAGTTCACGGTATTAAGCATAGGTAACTGGGAGAATTTCACTGGCATTGATCAAATTATGGGAATGTTAATAATTGTACGACATGAAGCCACAGAGTTGTAACTCAGTAGGCATCTGGTCTAAAAAAAATGGTTAAATGAGAGGTCAAGCCTAGAAATGTGCCTCCTCAATATCAAAATGTTGGAAAAACTCATGAAAAGAGAGTAAAAAAGAAGAGCAGAGGCCAAGGACTAACCTGGGTCCCTATTCATAGAGGGGAGAGATAAAGAGCATTTGGGGAAATTTGGAGGAAGAGATTTAAAATGAGAATGAGGGAAAAGAGTCACATAAGCTCAGAGAAGACGGAAATAATTTAAAAGTGTTATGTCTAGAACACTCAACACTGAAAAAACAATATTCCTGACTTTAAGATAAGGTCCGTGATGAACTTGGAGACTTTATCAAAAAATCTTAGAGTAGGCTGAGTTTTGAATCACGTGTCTGATTTTAAGCACTAGGAATTTGATAAGTCTTCACTGATTTAAGGTTTGGATTTCCTCTCCTGTCAGGTGGGCTTTGTGGACAGACTTCTTAAGAGCAGTTTTACTATGAAGCTTCTGGAATGAACTGAAGAATCTGCTCTTAGACCCAGGTGTCAGATGAGCAATTAAATCTAACCAGATATAGCTGTGCATTTCTTTGATGATATTATTACCATATGAAGTAGGTTTGATTTCTTTAAAAGAAAAAACAAAGAAATAAAAGATTAGGATATATGCTTGCTTATATCCTTAAACCGGAGAAATAACTCCTTAAATGGGAGAACTTATTCTCACATTGCTCATATTCCTGTTTTCTCAGGACTGGGTCCCAGAAGCCATGTTTGCACACACAAATCTCCCTGGTTATAGCTAAATGGACCAACTGCTTATTCCAGGTGGGCCAAACCATTTCTCTCTCACTGGCAGGTGAAACTGGGATTTGCACCAGCCTCTGCCAACTGCTGAAACTAAAGACATCTAGTCTCAGGAACTATGGAGCATCCACTTTCCACCATGGAAAGTGAAAGTGAAAGTTAGTCACTCAGTCATGTCCGACTCTTTGTGACCCCATGGACTGTAGCCCACCAGGCTCCTCTGTCCATGGAATTCTCCAGGCAAGAATTCTGGAGTGAGTTGCCATTTCCTTCTCCAGGGGATCTTCCCAACCCAGGGATCAAACCCGGGTCACCCACATTGCGAAATTCTATTTACCAACTGAGCCACCAGGGAAGCCTTGGAGAAGCCTTCCACCATGGAGAAAACGGCAAACCCGAGGCAGGGAAGAGAGGCAGACTCACCCTCAGCATGAGTCCACTCAGATACTCACTGTGACTCAGCTGCTCTCAGGCTCTGCTCCTCTTCCTTCTACAGCCTCTGCTTCCACAGCTGGCACTTCTGTTCCTCCCTGTCTCACAAATTCCCAGGAGGAGAATGTGCTAAACCTTGGTTAGTCATCACCCAACACATAGTAACCACAATGTACAGTTAAAAGCCTAGGGATGCCTGGAAATATGACCATCACAAAGCTATGACAAACCTAGACAGTGTATTAGAAAGCAGAGACATCATGTCTCTTTAGACAACTGTCTCTGAACAATAGCCAGCATAGTCTTATCTATTTCATAAGACACGAGAAAACCTCTTCTCTAGTGGGATATAGGACTATCATACACTCAGCACCCGTCATGGACCCAACCAAGGCTTCTGTATCAGGCTGTGCAGATGCATTGCATAACATTAGGGGTAGCATTTCTGTCACTACTCTGCAAAGCTATACAACATAGTAGCCCTGGAAATTGCTTATCTATAGCATGGGAAAGAAAAACAGGAATTCAGAGATGTTAACAAGCACTACATGGGTACAGCTAAAGAGAAGCATCTTCCTGGGTGTCCTTTCAGATCATCATTCTCTCTGTTCAGCCCCAAGGCCCAGTTCTTCTAGTCCCTACCTTCATCCACGTGCCTTTCTAAAACTGACTGGGCAACTCCTAGGATCTTCCTGTTTTAAACAGCAAACCGAGCTAAATTCTCCAGATCAAGAAGAAAATACGTGCGTTTTCTCTTACTTCTTTTGACAAAACTTTCAGACAGGCCAAAATACTAGAACTACTGCAGAATCTCAAACTGGTTACTCACACATCTTAAGATCACGTGACCAGAATTCTTCCAAGTCAGATACGGTTGATATTTTGCTTTTATTCTTGTTTTGCATCTTTTTAATTTTGACATTAGTTCTTTTCTTCGTTCACCTAAATCATCTAAAGCCCCAGTTTTATTGTTCTACATTTCAGATAATTTTTCTGGCAGTACTTTTCTGACAAAGCACACAAATTCAGCAACATAAAACAGTATGTATTTCTTGACTTCAGAAAAAAATGTTTTCTTGTGTAACACATATAGCAACATACAAAAGGCAGATTGGATTATTAAGTCCAAGTCTTATTATTAAGACTTATTAAGGATTATTAAGTTAAGTCTTAACTTATTACAAAGTTACATGCATTATTAAGTAATGTCAACATACAAGAACATAGAGCTGCATAAATGCTGTCATTCATAAGAAACCAGCCCATCACCACAAAGAAAATCTTTACTGATGATCAACACTGACTCCAATACTACCCAAGATCTATACTTATTATGTGTTTAGGAACATCATTCAGAGGATGATTCGGAGGACCTATTCAGAGGACCATGCTATAGAAATGGCCTGGCTCATGCAATTGAGCACAAGGAGACACAGTGCAATATGGGAACAATTATGACATTTGCAACTGACCAGTCATTCAACTAATACCTGTTTCACATTTTTACTATTACAGAATTAAGTCTTACTATATTAAATTTTATCATTTTTAGAAAAATAACTAACATGTAACTGCTCAGTGGAAGGCCTTAGTGTAACTGCCCAGTGAAAGGGAGGAATTTCTCCAGGAAAGTGCCTACCTGCCTGCAGGCCAAGAGATCTTAACGAGGAGCATAACTTGATGAATCTGATGATTTAGGTCATGAGTCATGGACGAGGAAACTAACCCTTTCCAAACTCATTCAGGCTCGTGATGCTCTGGCACAGGAATTAAACCCACAGGAGACTGATGCACAAAACCAGAACAATTTTTTTTTTTTTTGGCCTTGTGGCATGTGGGATCTTAGTACCCCAACCAGGGATCAGGCACAATGCCCCCAGCATTGGAAGCATGAAGGCTTAACCACTGGACCACCAGGGAAGTTCTTAGACATTTATTTTACAGTAAAACTTAAGAGAACTGCCAAGAGGCCAGAGAAAGACATCAGTAGAAAACTCACATTCTCTCTTCAAAGGCAAGCTCTCCAGAAACTAATTAACCAAGTATGCAGGTTAGGAGATCATGGATGAAGAGTCAACATGAGATCTGCCTGCTTTAAATGTAATTGCATCAGACCCTAACAACCCAATACACCTGTCTCCACAGCACAGGTCTCTTAGGAGAACTGACCACTACAGGGTCCAGGCAGGGTACCCACCCCTGCTCAGATCTTGGATAGACACAGCAAACAACTGCTTCCAGATCCTCTTGATTCTTTGCTTTTTTTAAAAAAACACAAAACTACCTTGGATTGTTGCAGTCTTAATACAGATATTACTTTTTCTTAAGATTGTAGTCAAAGCTTGCTGGCCATGCTCTCTCAGATTTTTCCTTTTCTCCTCTGGCCCTTTAAGTGTTTTTCTTTTTTTTTTTAATTTGCACAATCATTAACAACTGCTGTCAAAAAATTGCTTTTTTTCAATTTGCACGTTGTATCCTTTATTTACATATAAGAAGTAGTAAAACTTAAAACCAAATGTGACTTGTATAGAAATCTTTTAATTTATTTTTACACATTAAATAGTGAAACTATCAAATGGTTTTTCACAGCAGATTACACATGGGTCCGTTTAGACTTGCTCTCAAAGTGCTGTTGACACTTAAGTGCTGCCTGAGATGGCAGCTGTTAATCATAGAGCCAGTTACTCACTGCCCACATTCACTAAGCCATTGTGCATTTATGTTTCAAGAAAACTTGAAAAAGCTTTAAAAATTATCACCATGGAAACTATAAAGATAGTAGCCTTGAAACAGACGTTAAAAAGCAAAACAAAAGAAACTGAGTGAGCAGTGAACAATGAACTTGAATGATTTTAATCACAAATCATTTAACTTTAAATAGCACAGAAATTCTCCTTGGTAAATCTTAACTACCAAGAAATAGGAAGTTTAACTGTCTAATAGGTAATCAAATATCCAAAATGGTGGCCAAGGAAAAAAAAATCATCACCCAGTTGCCCTTTTAGTAAAATGAGAGCTGGGTTTCAGAATTCAGAATTCTGCTTGTGTTCCTGTGAACCTCCAATCCAGCTGCTTTCTAGCTCTGATATTTCCTGGCCTCTCTCAGCTTTGGTTTTTCTCATGAAACATTTGCAGAGTTTTCTCTTGAAACACTTCCCATGTTGGTTTCCATTCACCACTCCCAGCTGGTCCTTCTTACAGCTCTCCCACCATACTTGCTACTTTCCCTACATGCTCTTCCTCCACCAGCTCCGAGGGCAGTGACCCCCAAGACTCCATCCACAGCTCTTTCCTTTATCCTCTTTCATCTCACTCACTCCAAGACTTCAAGAATGACATATATGCAATAATTTGACATCATATATTGCACAATCAGAGCAAGACACATGTTAATGGCTCCTTTTTGTTAATTTTCTTGCTTTTTCATTTGATGAGATTCAGAAGTGTATTTGCACTAGCCTGTTCAGTACTGTTCATACCTTCACTCAAATGTCTTATAGTTCCTTTAAACTCCATATATTCAAAACATTTTTTTCTTAGTCTCAAATCTTTTCTCCTATGTTTTCTACTTCAGTTGATGATCTCTTCATCTACCTGCTTTCCCAAGTTGAAAATCTGGAAGCCAATGTGGCTGTGATGCACTACTGGCCAATATGTAAGAGTGACTAAAAAACAGCAATTATTAACAAAAATGTGCCAGTTGGTTGATAAGTAAGCCTGACATATAATTGTTAACTTATACATATGGTATAATTAGGAAGAAGACTGAAAGAGAAGAATGAATGGGTTATGAGAGAGCCTTTACTTGTATGTGTATGTCATTTGTAATTATAAACATGGAGAGCTGATTAATTCCATTTTTCCCACTTTAAGTGCTAGGAAGACAGAACTCACGCCTGTTTTTCTCATCTTTGTATGGCTAGCACCTATACAGTGTTTCACATATAGTAGGTACTTAGTAAACTCCTGCTGGGATACATAATTGCTAACACAATTAGGTGAAAACACAATTGATCTCTACTTTCACTTGTCAAATTAGATAAAAGTAGGCTTACAGAATGCCAATATATAATATTAGTCTAATACCACCACAAAAAAGGAAAGATGTCGAGTGGGACAAATAAAACTGTCTCAGCACATCTGCTGAGGCTTCAGTTCATCATTTGACGAGAAATTTCTCTATTTCACTAGTTCAAAGACTCTAATTGTGACAGTGATCTTCACCTCAGCAAAACTGAACTGGCTTTGAGGGTCATTTCAAAGATTAAACAGGTCTAAATGTCTCTGTTATCAGATTTCCTGCACATCAATAGATCAGGAAGGTATGACACAAGCAAAATATCTAATCAAAATCTTTGAACTTGTGGAAAAATAAGAAGAAACAAGAGAAAGAAGCTTCTTTGAAAGCATTCCACCCAAATACCCACTGGAGGAGGAACTAGCTCCCTGTTCTCTATGTCCAAAGCTGACAACTCAGACTGGGGGAAGGTAAATATTACATGAATAATTTATGTACAAGGATAAGCATGTCTGTAAGTGAATTCTCATAATGTATAAATATACCGAAAATAGAAATCTGCTGTCTTCTAGCACTTTCGTCACTCAGAAATATTCGTCTAGCCTTAAAACAACAAGTGAAAAAACTCCCTCTCCGTAACACATCAAATCTAACTGAACATCAAAATTTATCAAACTGGCCCTTCAAGATCAGTTCAAAAACTGTTTTCTCTGTGTAAAATTACTGCTTCTCTGTGCTCCCAACACATTCTTCACATTATGGTGTATTACAATTATAATTATAATTATTTTAACATCTCCCTCCTCCTCTCCTCTTCTCAGATTAGGAGCTACTTAAAGATGTTGAGGATCTCCTATATGATAACATGGTGTCTGGTAATTTAATTGGTAACCCCTAAATCATAGACAAAAGAAGGAAAAAATGGGATTTAGAAATATAGATAAAAGACTTTATAAGGTCTGTATGGTCAAAGCTATTGTTTTTCCAGTAGTCATGTATGCATATGAGAGTTAGACCATAAAGAAGGCTGATCCCCGAAGAATTGATGCTGTCAAATTGTCATGCTGGAGAAGACTCTTAAGAGGCCCTTGGACTATAAGGAGATCAAACTGGTCAATCCTAAAGGAAATCAACCCTGAATACTCATTGGAAGGACTGATACTGAAGCTGAAGCTCCAATACTTTGGCCACCCGATACGAAGAGTCGACTCACTGGAAAAGACCCTGACGCTGGGAAAGATTGAAGGCAAAAGAAGGGGGTGGCAGAAGATGAGATGGTTAGATAGCATCAATGACTCAACGGACATGAATCTGAGCGAACTCTGGGAGATAGTGAAGGACAGTGGAGCCTAGCATGCTCCAGTACATGGAGTCGCAAAGAGTCGGACACGACTTAGTGAATGAACAACAACAAATAGATTTTGATAGCAAGGATGAATTCTTTCATTCCTCCTACTTCACCTCTCCATGACTTTTTTCTCTACCACTTTTTGTCATATCCATGATCGTTAACGTGTGTTAAGAGCATTGCTCATATTTCAATAATGTGTAGCTGTGGGCACTGAATGGATGTACTTGGTATCAAGGCTTCTTTACTTTCTCGTTCCTCTCTTACTCAGCCCCTTAGCAAAAGCAAAGACCAAAATGTATGAGTCCAAAACAAAGTGCTAAGATATGCAGAGATAATACATGCATGTGCTCAGTCACTCAGTAGTGTCCGACCCTTTGTGACCCTATGGACTATAGCCCGACAGGCTCCTCTGTCCACGGAATTCTCCAGGCAAGAATACCAGAGTGGGTTGCCATTTCCTTCTCCAAATACATGCATAGTGGTACTGATGAAAACATTGACAAGAATTAAGGAATACTACTTTCAAAAACACTTAGATCTCCCTTAACATCTATGTGTATCACTCAACCATCAGGAGACAATCATCTCTTTTCCTGATAAGAGACAATTTCATTTGCCCCCTCCCATAGCAATGCCACGGGCATCTGTCCATAAAAGTAAATGGATGGTTGCTGTTGTTTTAGTTGCTAAGCCATGTCCAACGCTTTTGCTTCCCCACAGATCACAGCCCACCAGGTTCCTCTGTCTCTGGGATTTCCCAGGCAACAATACTGGAATGGGTTGCCATTTCCTTCTCCATGGATCTTCTCGACTCAGGGATTGAACCCGAGGCTCCTCATTGGCAGGCTGATTCTTTACCACTGAGTCACGAGGAAAGCCCAGGAAGATGGTATCTGAATACAAAAGAGGAGGACTCTGAGCTCTGGGATGGCAGATAATGCAGCTTGGCCTCTCTTGCAGGAGAATGGGGCGGGGTATCAGAAATGTGAAGGAGACAACATGATTCTGAGTAATTTGGTTTAATATCTGAATCTTAATGAAGGAAATAAACACCTAAACTTGCTGTATAAAAGGTCTCAGTAGATGAGAGATTTTTTGACATTGTTATGCACGTAGACAGTAAATTAACCTGCTTTGATTAATGAAAGCAATTACTAAATGCTGTTAGCCTAAATGGATTCATTTTACTATGTAACATCTCCAGGTGATTCGTCAAGTGGCCCAGATATAGCTAGAGGCTATCTGACAACATATTTCTTGTATTTAAGAAAGTATACGTTGCTGATTTAAACCACAGTATTTGGCATTCATCCAAGGGACTAGGATTCAGAATATATATAAAGAACTCCTATATACTTTAAAAAAAAAAAAAGACAGATCACCTAATATTTCAAATGGCTAAAGAGTTAAATAGGTATTTCATAAAACAGGAAATCCAAAATTACGCATTACCTGGGGTGGAGGAATTGCAATGGAGGAGGGGCACAAAGGGAGATTCTGGGATGCTCACATACTCCATTCCCCGTTTTCTATTCAGTCGCCTGGGTGGTGACTACATGAATAGTGGCTTTGTATTATTTATTAGACTGTACACTTGTGTTTGTGTACTTTTCCTGTACACATAGCATATTTCACAATTTAAGATGCTTTTTAAAAAGGCTATGCAGACATATAAGACTAGTTCTGAAAACTAGATGGGAGGAGACAAATGACAAAAAATATAGTCAAGAGATAATAACAGCCACAAAAAAACAGAAAGCAGGATAAGGGGAATGGGTAGAACTAAGAGAACTATTTATAGTCGGGGAATCGGTGTCTCTGCAGCGGTTTCACGGAGTGCTGCTGTGGACATAGCAAAGGCAATCCAAACCGAATTCACTATAAAATTTCAAATTGTTTAGGATTTCATAAGGACCACAAAAGATGCAGGATTTCATAAAACCCACAAAACATGGCTCCAGTAACACCCCAAGTCCCTGACAGATAAGAATTTTGCAGACTCAGACTGTTCATAATTAAAGAAAAGAAAATAAGAAAGCCTTTTTATATTTTGGATGCTTCATAAGAAAACAATTTTAAGTATTTTTTTAACCCTTGGAAAGTTAATGAAGTCCTCAAATTTAGTTTGAGATCTATTTAAAGAAATGCTTGTAGAGTCATATGTGAAGTGAAGGCTGTTGCAACGTGCTTTTTTTGTAGAGGAAAAAATGCCATAGGTAACAATAAACCATTTTCAATTTGAAAATTGGTTTACTTTTATTTTTCCAACATATTTCCACATATATATGCAGTTTCACATGCATATTTATGTATATTTTAATAAAGAATTCTAATTTTTTTCTTGACTATCGCTGTGAAATGTTGGTCCTAATTTTTAAGTAAATTATTTTGCTTTGACTTTTTGCGCTTATCAGTTGTTTCCAGATAATAGAGATTCCCAAAATGGATTAAACTTTAAGCCCTCACATCCATACCTTTTTGCTTATTATATTAGGCTGAGCTGTGTGGGATTACAATATTCTATAATTTCAGATCTATAAAAATGGCAATTTCATACAATTCATCCCTCCTGCACAGGTCTTGCCCAGTGATGCCTGAAGAGTTGACATTATGCAGAGAAAAGTGAAGAGAATTTTATGTTTTTTATTATGACTTTTCCTTCCCATTAGGGAGATAGGAATAATAGGAGAAAGGAATCCATTGTCTCCTCTTTTGTTCAGCAAAATGGAAAACATTGATAAAACTTATATCTTTTAAAAAATGAGACCATGATTTAGGTCTTCATTTAATAAACATTAGTTGACCACCTTCTGTGCACTAGGCCCTGAGGAGATACAAAACAAGTAAGACAAGGCTGCTGACTCAGGAAGTTCACAAAGAATGGGGAATAAAAAAGGTAAGGAAACCAAGATGTAGAGGATAGTGTGGTATGTGCCACACAAAAGTTTGTCCAAAGGAGGGGACTCCACGTCGAATTTCTCATTGGGCATTAGAAATACAGGATACTGTTCTGAGACATCTTTTCATACATGTTTAACCTAACAAAAACACAACAAATTGGCCAAAAGCAGATAAAATAAAAGGGCAAAAAATACATCAAAAATATAAATTCTGAATAAGTCACAAAGAAGATAGCAAGGTCTTGAATAATTCTATTGTCTTAAATTTTAAGTGGGTATCAGAAGACATGAGTGTAAGATCTAAACCCTGTCCTGTTTGAACTGTAAATCTTCACTTTAAAACGGCAGATGGAAGGCCTTCTGTTCACAGAAAGACAGCCAAGGGCTCAGAAAAAGTAACTACTTGTCAGGGCAAAGAAACAAAACAGAGAACCCTAGTTCTGAACTTTCATACCCTCAAAAGGTAACAGATTTTTACGGAAGTATAAGGTAACTAGTGTTACCCAACAAATTTTCCTTTCTGAGTCAAGGAAACAAGTACGCTCTAAGGAAAATTTCAACTATGAAAAAATCAAGTTTCCAGTCATTGAATTTAAAGTCACCACATTTCCTCTGGTATATACCATGCTGTTAATGCAATTACTAATCTTTTTTTTTCCAGTTCTGCTTCCTCAAATGCCAAAACTGCTACTCTTAAATATATAACCCCATGAGAAGGAGGATACACATGTAAAATTTTATCTTTCCAAGCAAATTAAAACCCAAGATTTTGCTTCTTATTTGAGGATCTAGTTCTTATAAACATTTAATCAAATAATCTGTCTGCTTAGAAAATAAAAGTCCTCTCAAACTATACGGCACTTCTTTCAGTGGAAGCATTGACATGCAGTTTGATAAGACAAAGGACACACCCCCAAAACAATCTAACAGAAGACAAATTTAAAAAGGTAAGCAACATGAAAAACAACTGTTCAACTTCATTAATAATGTAAAAATTCAAAATAGCATGACATTCTATGTTTCACCTATCCAATAAGAAAGGATTTTTGGCAAAGAAGGCAGTAGATTTCTATTTCTTATGTGACGAGTCAGTAACACTTGTAACCACAAATAAATTCCAGCATTTTTTATAATCTACATTTCTAATCATATGTTTGTTCCTACTGATACATCCTCAGAGCAAAGCAGGCTTCCAAAGGTCAGCCCTAGGAAGACTTCCAGCAAGAAATGAAAGTGCCATAAAATGCTTCCTGAAAAACGGAAGTCTATTTTTGACTTGATTTACCAGACATTTTAAGGTAAGATTATGCATCTTACCAGTGGACTAATACTGTTTCTACCTTCAACTTAAATATCCAAACTTTATATTATTATTCTTGGAGCTGCCTTGTACTCAGCCCTGTAGTCAGAATTGCGTGCTTATGAATGCAGTTATAGGTTCTCATAAAGGAGTAAAAGCATTACATCATAACATGTTTGCTGAAGAATTCTCCCCCTGTGTCTCCCCATCTGACCACTTGAGTCTATTCTTTCTCACTGAGTGATTCAGTCAAAAAAGACTAACGGCAAGGATGCATAGAAAAAGCAGAGGCAGTGATAGACGAACAATGGCCTGCAGATTGCAATGGGGGTTGAGGGGAGACTATGCCCCTGGCTCTGGGGTCTTAGATTTGTAGGATATGGGAGAAAACGAGCACCATCTTCTACAGGGCACAGCAGGGACAGACAAGTAAACCCAGTTGAGGTACTGGAAAGAATATTCTGGGAGGAGATTAAGACACAAGAAAGTTTTCTTACCATGGAGAAGGGTAGCAAACAGATTAGTAGAAAGTTTGGCAGGAGATGGGTGAGAGGGAAAGAGAATGGATGAGAGGAGGGAGGCTTGCTTAGGGGAGAGAACACAGGCTTTATGAAGGTAAGAATAAGAGAAAAGATGAATAAAGGGTATTCAAATCCAAGTATAACCATCTTGTTTATAGCCTTTCTTTTATTAGTCCACAATGAGAGGTTAATAAGGATATTATGTTCTTGACTTTAAGCATTTTTAAAAAATATTACATTTTTATAAAAATTTCTCTGCCATAAAAAAACCACTTTTGCCAGGGCAGGAAGGAAGCCAGTGAACCAAGTTACTCACTGGGAGCATAACTATAAACATTTAGGATTGTTTTGAACATGAGAAACAGAAAAGCTTTTATTTATTTTCAGAAGCTCAAGAAAGAATTCATCCTCCATTTATTTTCAGGGAGATATGGTGCTTCTTGGAAGAAGCCCCAAGGATCCTGCTGTTAAATCAAGACCTGTGCAGGGAAAAAAATTATCCACTCCACAATAACATGGCATGTAACACAAAGGCAGTGGTACTTATCCAGCAGGGAGGGAACCCCTTCAATACCGGGATCCCACTGGTTGACTTAATTACAACGCAGCAAGGCGATCCACTACAAAGACAGTGCAACCCAAAGGAGACCACTGAGATCCACCCAAGGTGCAGGGACAGATGGTTCCTCTGCTTCTTGTTTAGTATGAGACCTTCTAGAAAAATCTGAAAATGGACACAGGCCAACAAGCTTTCAACTACCAGTATTTTTTTTAAGCCTACCATATGCTACTATAAAAATAATCCATAACTTGAGAGTCAATCAGCAAGGATTTACTGAGCTGGGACTTTGTATAAGGGATAAGAAAAGGCCAAAATCAGCTTACCATCGAGTTTAAGGACATGGATTAATCTCTGATTTAATTTAAGGGCTTTTGGTTTTTTCATCATGCTGCACACACACACACAAAATTACAGCAGAAGCCATAAAACAACTGCCTTAAAATATTTTAGATAATAACAAACACAAATTTACAGAAACAGAGTGGTTCCACACTGGAAAACATGGTTTTAAACAAGTGATGGTGCACTGAAACTTAATTCAGCAGTCAAGGTAACTGAATGTTATTAAAGCAGTCACCATAGCAACCACAGCGACTAGATAATTAGCCCCTCCAATGATGAGATTATAATATGCTGCTGCTGCTGCTGCTGCATCGCTTCAGTCGTGTCCGACTCTGTGCGACCCCATAGACGGAAGCCCACCAGGCTCCGCTGTCCCTGGGATTCTCCAGGCAAGAACAGTTATAATATAGCCACTAAATAATAGCCCTGAGTAAATTCTATCTTGTAAAAAGTTTTAAGGAAAATGAAAATTTAACTACAAATTTACTAAAGAAGGACCAAGCTATTACTGTCATACTTTTTAAATAAACTAATTACAAATTCAACCTTTCTGCATGCAGCAAATTCTACCTTCCTGGTCACTTTAAAGGATATGAATTAATCAAAATCATAAAATTCGTGGTTTATTTTTTTTGTAGCGGCTTACAGGATCTTAGTTCCCCAGCCATGACATTGAAAGTGCCAAGTCCTAACCACTGGACCACCAGGGAATTCTCAAAAATCATAAAATTCTTCATTCCTATGTGTGATTGTACAATAATGCCACCCAAGAAATTGAGTTAACTTACAATTTCTATAGTATACACAATTCACATTTAATACTTGAACAAATCTAAGAACTAAGAAAGCACAGTTCAATACATTTGAATAAATTAAATGAATGTGTAACACCTGGAGAAATATCACAAAACCAGCACTTTGTTGATCCAACTATTACTCCTACCATTACAGTAATATTATTGCTGATATTACCATTATTGTTAATGCAAGTTTTGAAGTCACACTCCCTGACTCAAATTTTGGTTCCATCATTAACTGGACAAGTTACCTAATCGATCTGACTCAATATTCTCATCTATATAATGGAAATAATAGAAACATTTATTTCATAGACTATTGAGGGTATTGAGATCACACAGACTACATATTTAGCAGACTACCTGGTATGGTAGGCAGTGAACACAGTTTGGCAATTTTAACAGTTTAAATGTTTGGTCTTGGTCTCCTAGCAAGTACACAGGGAATTGTAATTAAAACTCAGGTTTCCTGACAAAGTTTAGAGTAGTTTCTAAGCCACACTGCTAGGAAACATATAATATAACAGTCCATTTAATCAAACAGATACACCCAAACATTAATATAATACAGAAACAATAAGTAACATTGGTTGCATATGCTGACACTAGGTGTGGAAAGGCTTTATATGATGTAAGATAATCAAGCCAGATGCCCAGCTGAAACATACACCACCAAACATGCTACCCTGTTCTCTTTTGTTCTACTATGATTTGTTTCCTTTTTGAAACACAGAGAAAAATTATCTATCTGAGTAATGAACCACCACAGTAAATACCTGAGAGTATTTCAGGCCACAAAAACAAAATAACTTGTTAATAAAACAACCACTTTAAAATACTAAGTATTCAGTGAAAACCAGAGTCATGATAAACCAAAACAGCGCTATACACCCACTGTTAGTAACTGTTTCAGAAGCCTTAAGCAAACCTGATAATAAAGCTCCTGATATGCGCAACAAAGAACTGCCTTGGTAATTTTTTAAGAATGTTCAGCGTGGGCACACTGTGGTCCAGAGTGTGGGGGGACATTCTTCTAGAGACTGGAGCTCAGGGCAGGCCTAGGAGACTGAAGGGGAGGAGCATCTGAGAAACAGGGAAGCAAGGAGATGCCCAGTCATATGCTTTCTCTGTTCTCTCTTCTCTCCCCCTCAAAATTCGCTCCATTCATTCATCAAAATGTCAAGTTCAGTGCTTGGTGATATAAAGTTGAATAAGACAGAAAGAGAAAACAGACATGAAAATCAACAATCACTGAACAGGGGAACACTCGAGGTGCCTCCAGCTATACAGGAGAGCATAGAGAGACGTCAGCTAACCAGAACAGGTACTTCGGGCAAAGTCACGCGCCAGGCGCTCCTGCACTTACCATCTCATTCAAAAGTAAACATAGACCTGTTTACTGTCCTTATTTAGTAGATGAGGAAACAGGCTTTGAGATACGAGGAAGACTCGGAGTAAAATTTGAGTCCTTTTAACCCAAGTCCGGGGCTCTTGGTAATGTACAATGATCCGACTCCAACTCCTCTGCTTTCTCATCCTTGACTTTGCTTTCTTCTTTCTTTCTCTGTTTTTCCATAGAAGGTCAACAGTGTCAGCATCTAGATCAGAAGTCAAAACTCAAATGTCAGGGACTTCCCTGGTGGTCCAGTGGTCAGGACTCCAAGTTTCACTGCAGGGGGCAAGGTTTCTATCCCTGGTCTGGGAATAAGATCCTGAGAGCTGCCTGGCCAAAACACAACAACAAACACGCAAACCAACAACAACAACAACAACCTTCAAATGCCAACAAGGAAGTGACAGATAATACAAATGAGAGAGGCAGACAGTAAGGTGTTATGGATGAGATGGAATGGTGGGGACCGTGATGAACTGGAGACTCATGCCCTTTCTGAAGAAAAGAGACTTGGCTCCAGCCCACTGAGTTCATAAAGAAATGAGAGCCGCGGGCTTTGTGAAACCTTTCAGTTCTTTGAGAGAGCTCTGAAATCCAGATTTTTCACATGACTTTCCTTTTTGTAAATAAGAAGAGGCTCCCTACATCAAATGTTCCTAAGTCAATGGGCTGCCTTTCGCCCAAGAGAGTCGAGTTTGTGATCTCTGCTCTGGTGAGGTGTGGCCAATCTCACGGGCACTGTTCTCCACTGTTCTCTGTCACTCTGGTATTTCACCTGCAGAGTTTAACAACCAAGCAGACATTGCAAAACAGGACTGGTACAGCTGTTGTCATCAGGATTTTAATTCTGCAGTGTCAGTGAGACAGGCATGTTTAATGATAGAGTTAAAATGCTGAAAACAATTTAGACGTCCTCTGTTCCAAAGTCCATCAGTGCCTGACTCACTTCCTTGACATTCCTACCAAACAATTTTTTGGCTTCTGCTTAAATATCTCCATTAGCCAACAAGGAAGTCTCTCTCCTCGGAAAATCTGCTCCTTTCCCCCTCTGCTCTTAGTCTTCCATAAAGGAAGGTCCTTCTTCATATTAAGTTGAGCTCTGTACTCTTGTTTCTGTTGTCCATTGTTTCGGCCTGGATCATTATACCTAGAACAAAATATTCCTGGAGTGGATGAACAGACATTTACCATCACATTCTGGACAGCGTCTCTATTCCTGCAGACTAGGGTCACATCAGCATGTTCACAGTCTGGTACACTTGCCTCCTTGGCCCTCAGGGACTATAACATGATCTAGCACTGCAAGCGAGCCAACAAAGCCCCACAGCAGAGGGGAAGGAAAGCTATTAATTTGTACCAGTTGCATTTTTTACTTTAATTCCAGTTTAAGGATATATCTATGCCCCACTCTCCTTGTTTCTAACTAGAGTACACACATTACTTCCTATAAATAATTAACTCTTCAGTTTAAAAAACACTGATATCCATTTTAGTAACTGGATGGGGCTGCCATCACAGAAAATCAGGAGAGTATATATGGCTAGCTTGTTTTATTTTATAGAAAGAAAAATGACAACATTTTAGCTTTGTAATGAAATGAAGAAATATGGCTACATAATGTGTATCGTGAAATGTAGCCAACTTAAGTCCAGTAAATTACATCATTGAGCATAATAACTACAGGATGCTTGTTTTTCTGTCAAAGTCATGAATCCTTTCCAAATGTTAAATGCTTTTGGCAGACACATTTTAAAATTCTTTTTTAAACAAAAGCATCAAAATTGGGATCCATAAGCATTTTCCAATTCAAATAAATACGGAATATTTCATTTCCTAAATTTAATTGTGAAATAGTATTCCTTTACTTTTGTATCTCATCTTATACATATTCCTTTATAATCTTCTTAGCTTGTTATAAAGAAACTTAGGAGCCATCCTGATTTCTCCCTTTCTTTTGTTCTCACAATCAATTAATCAGAAAATCCTTCAACATGCATTCGTAATTCTTCTTGTCTCACTTCCAAGTAGATCTTCCCCTAGCCCAAGCCACCATCACCTGACACTGGAACTTTTATAACAGCTTCCTTACTTGGATCACTCCCTCAACAGTCTGCAAGGCAGAGACAGAGTGATCTTTCCTGAAATATTTATCAGATCACATCACTCCAGTGGCTGCCCGTTACGCTTAAAATAAAGTCCAGACTTCTTGCCAGAGCTCAAGGATTTGTTTGCTGTCCACTATTCCATCCTCCTAACACCAATACTATGCCCTTGCTCCAGACTGTAGGGGTTCTCTACTGAGGGTAGCATAGCCTCCCCCTGTTGGGGGAAGGCAGGTGCTTGGAAAGTGTGAGGGTGGTTTTTTTGTTTATTCTTTCTACTTATTATTTTTTAAATTTTATTTGAGATATAATTGATATATAACATTGTATCAGTTTTTAGGTGTACAATGTGATTTGTTATATGGTACATTGCAAAAAGATCACCACAATAAGTCTAGTTAACTCCATCATCTCACATAGGTCTATTTTTTTTCTAGTGATGAGAACTAAGATCTACTCTCTTAGCAACTTTCAAATACACAAAACAGTAATGTTAACTATAGCCACCATGCTGTGCAGCAAGAATATTTCTGCAATCACAATGACCTGAGAGTGAGAACATCCTGGCATATTGTGGGTGAAGCCAGGGGTGCTAACATCCTCCAGGAGCCCCAAAGTCCCACAGTACATAGCACAGTTCTACCCTACAAAGGACTGCTGTACCCAAAATGCCAGTAACACCAAGCTCATTCACATCTCAAGGTCTTCATAATTGCTGTTACCTTCAGCCCAGGACACTGAAATCTCTTCCAGGCTTGCTGTTTCTCATCACCTGAGATGCAATCTCCTTTGAAAGGCCATGTCTGGCCCTCACTTCTGAAATAGCCTCCCCCACCAGTATACCTGGCATAATAATAGTCTTAACAATAGTCTTAATAATAGTCTTATTATTTCTTTACCCTGCTTTTTTCACTGTTTGGCACACGTCATTATGCAAAATTATTTATTTCCTTACTCTTTTATGCTTTTTTCCCCCATTGGTATGTCAAGTCCCTCAGGCAGGAACTTTGTACTCCACAACACCTAACTACAATGCCTAGGACATGGCAGGTGTTCATCTGTGAAAAAAATCAATGTCCATAATAATTTTTCCTATTTAGGATTAGGAATGAAAAAAACTTCATTTTGACCTAGAGGGTCATCTAACCTTTATTTCTAGTTATTTTTTCCTATGTCAAGTTTTCCTTTTTGTAATGGATTCTCAGTCAAAAGTTGCTTTTACATGCCACAACTTTTATTATTACATAAATACAGAGAGGTAACAGTAAGCTTAAAATGTCTCAAATCAGCACTTAGCTTGTTCACAGAGTGTGAAAGAGAGTTTTCTTATAAATGTTTTTGTAAATCTCAGAGTAAATGTGTTACTTCTTCAGTCAATAAGGTCAGGAGTCCAATGGTAGGACTGCTTCTGAGGACAATAGGTACAGGTGGTGGTGGTCCCTTTACTTTGAGAGGAGCAACCCCTGAATCCACCAGAATAGAGAATAAGTATCACTTTTTGTCAAAAATGCTCACAGACATATTTTCAAGAGAAGAAGAGTTGAAAAGTAATGCAAAATAAATGTTTTAAAAATCACACTTCAAGAGCACTAAGCCAAAAGTTTAAACCAGCTCTATGAAATGGGCTAAGAGAGAAGTGATTAGTATGGAATTACATCTAGATTTTAAGATATGATTTTACTTAAACATACAGTAATCTGTTAGGATACATAAGAAGAAAGAGTACAATTTGATTTCTTTTATGTTCCACACATATATGATACATGTTTAGAGTTATGAGGGTCTAGTTAGGTACTAATGCTAACCAGTGCTTCGCTTTGATGCATGGTATTTGAGAACTAGTATACACAGAGAAGGCAATGGCACCCCACTCCAGTACTCTTGCCTGGAGAATCCCATGGCCGGAGGAGCCTGGTGGGCTGCAGTCCATGGGGTCGCTAAGGGTCAGACATGACTGAGCGACTTCACTTTCACTTTTCCCTTTCATGCACTGGAGAAGGAAATGGCAACCCACTCCAGTGTTCTTGCCTGGAGAATCCCAGAGACGAGGGAGCCTGGTGGGCTGCTGTCTATGGGGTCGCACAGAGTCGGACACGACTGAAGTAACTTAACAGCAGCAGCAGCATACACTTACCTATGGCTTGTGAGAGACTGTTGGGCCTGAATATTACATGCATTTTATACCTTAACTGCTAAGTCACTTCAGTCGTGTCCGACTCTGTGCAACCCCATAGATGGCAGCCCACCAGGCTCCCCTGTCCCTGGGATTCTCCAGGCAAGAATACTGGAGTGGGTTGCCATTTCCTTCTCCAGTGCATGAAAGGGAAAAGTGAAAGTGAAGTTGCTCAGTCGTGTCCGACTCTTAGCGACCCCATGGACTGTAGCCTACCAGGCTCCTCCATCCATGGGTTTTTCCAGGCAAGAGTACTGGAGTGGGGTGCCATTGCCTTCTCCTTATACCTTAACACAGACTGCTAAATCACCTTCTCAAAGCTCATAGCAATTCATACTCCCACAAACAATGTATAAGAATGCTCACATTTCTACACACTCTGCAATCTGTATGTTATCAATATTTAAAATTTTTGTAAGTTGATTAGTAAATAAGTGAAGACTCCCTATTATTTAATTTGCATTAACCGGCTACTGACATAGAGCATCTTTTACACATTTATTATCTGCAAACCCTCTTCTGTTTGTCTAGTTACAGTCTTTGCCCTTTTTCTATTATTGCTGTTTTCAATCAACTCAAGGGTACCTGGATATTAGGAGTAATAATCCTTTGTAAGTCAATCATATTGCATTTTTTTCTAGTCTATTGTCTGTATTGTACTTCTGCTTATGATGCCTATCCACTTTCAAAAAAATTCTATGTAACTGAGTATGTCAGTCTTGCCTTTTGAGTCTAAGTTCTATATCTTGCTTAGAAGATTTCCTCCACACTGACATATAAAATTCCGGGAATTTTCTCCTAATTAGAGTTCATTCTTTCATGTTCCATTAAATCCTTGATATTCCGGTGTGAAGTTAATGTAAAGTTAGGGGATAAAAGAAGATGAGAAAGAAAAGTATACAAGGAGAAAAAAGGGACTGGAGAAGTCTTATTTTTTAACATTAAATAGAGAGTTTTAAATGTGATGCTGGATCGCTGAATTTTTACTCTCCATATTATTAATATTAGATTATCAAAGGGGAAAACCTCAAATAGTTTTGACTTGAAAACATAATTAAGCTATAAACATAAGGGGAAAAGTATTGATTTATAACTATCTGAACACAAGTAACACTATGAGGGTTTTCTTAAATAAAAAGAGAAACATATTTTTCATACTGTGAAAAATGAAATTATAAGATGATAAAAATAAATTTCAGCTCAGGTAATAGTTCATCTGAGTCTTTTTCATAAAAGTTTTAAATTTTACAGGAGTCTGATATCATTTATTATTAAAGAGATCAGTTAATTGAGAATTAGTGTAGAAATGTGTTTTTCCAATGACTGAGATAAGAAAATAACTAAGGGCAGAATTTTTATAGAGCTACAGGTAATAAATACCTTTTGCTACTCAAGGCAAAAGTGTTGATGCACTGCTTTCTTCTAAAGGTTCTTGCTTTAATTCCATTTAGCCTCTGAGCATTCTTACTAAGATGTCAATTCATTCATGCATTTTATATTATTATATATTATATAAAACTAATATCATAGTATATATACATATATTATAGTTTTATATTTTATCTAGCAGTTTTAATTGTTCCCAGCAGAAGGGTTTGTCAGAGGTCCTAGACTACTGTACTCTCAGAATCAAAAGTCAAAAATCACTGTTTTCAAACATGAAGTTAATGATATTACTGTCCTGCTTTGATACTATCAATGCTTTTCCCATGGTAAATAGATGAAGCTCCTTAGCACTCCCATAAGTGACCTGACTCCATTCCAAAGGCATAAAGGAGACTCCCAGAACAGCAGCAAAATGGGTGTTGAAGCTGAATCAATGGCAATTGAGAGAAAAGACAAGAGAGGAGGAAAACAGCCATGAGTCCTAAGCAGCAAAGCCAAGGAGCAAGGAAATATTAAGTCTAGTATGAACAGAACTCAACACCTGGAGTTTGATCAACAGGTTAGAATCTAGGTCAAGACCCCAGGGCATGAGACTCTCAGAGCCAAGAGAACCAGGAACTAGAGGGAGTGGGAGTGATCAGGGTTGTAAGGAACAGGAGCAGCCCAGCCTCAAGGAAGGCCAGCAGCACTGAGGACCCAGAAAGAAGGGGCAATTAGGCGATCTGTTCACAATGGAGGTAAGACTGAGAAGCTGCCAGTCTCCAATTGACAAGAAGCCAGGAGGCTAAAACAAACGGGGCACAAGAGCAGCAGAGACTTGAAGGCACCTTGTTAGTTGGAGGTACTTCTCACCCTATCACTAAGTCTGGCTCTCGGGGCAAAGCCTTCCCTGCAGAGGTCACACAGTTAGCCATGCCGAGCCTCGTTACAAGGCCCTTTGTGGTCGGGCCCCAAACCACCTCCCCAGGCTCACCTCCCACCCCTCATCCCATTTCAAATACCACCTGCAACAACACAGACGCTAATGAGGAGCAATCGCTCCAATCCTCCCTTCTCTGCAGGCTATTTCTTTTTCCTGAATGACTCTGCCCCTCATCTGCCTGGAAAATCCCTCCTCACATGTTCTTTACGCCTCCTCACATGTCCTCTTGATCAGAAAGTTTCCTAATTCCTTTGAGTTTACTGCCCTCCACTCTGGTGGCCTATCAAACACAGACAAAAAATTATTTTTACTATTTTATTATTATGATGAATTATCATCACCACATCCATCATTTATCAGGTGCTTACTATGTGTCAAGGATTACATTAAATGCTTTACATGGACTTCTCTTTAACATCCATAGTTACTATCTTCCTCCATTTTACAGGAGGAAAGTGAATTCATAGAGTTTTAAGTATTTGCCTAAGATCACAGAGCTACTAAACAGATTTTAATGCAGTTTGTTCTGACCCAAAAACCTGTGATCTTTCCAATAAAATACCTTAATCATATTTGCTCATGTCTTTCCTCTAACAACAAATAACTAACTTAAAGACCATGTCTTCCTCATTTTTGGATTAATACACTCGGCAGAAACTTGGCATATAACTGATGCTCTCTAAATATCAAATACATGAATGAATGAATGACTAAGTATCCATTCCAGTCCCTCAGGGACTAGAATATCATTGCAGAGAACCAGTAATACAATGTAAAACTGTCCTTACATCATGTTAGACTAGCGGCTACCAAGTGGCTCAGATGGTCCAGAATAAGGGACAGAGAGTAGAAGAAAGTTAGGTAAAGATTCTCGTTCAAGGAACAAGGCAAGACAACACAGTATCTTTTTTTGGAAGCTGGTTTAATTCATCAAACAAATGATTATTTTTAAAACAAGGAGTCTAGTTCAACTTCTTTTCAAAATAACTACCTTAATTACTTCATCTCTTTTTTCACCCTAAATGAACCACAATACCATAAACATCTGTAAAACACTTGCTATAGGTAAGGCAGAGAGGATAATACAACATCTCATAAATTACCAGATTAATTCCTTTCCCTGAAGGAGGTTACAGTCTCCTTGGATGTACACACAGGTGGCGGGAGGGAAGAGTAGGCCATTGTGACTCTTGTGCTCAAATCCTCCAGAAAGTTCCCATATACTTCAGAACAAATGCCAAAGTCCTGGTAACAATTTAAAAGCTGCTGCATCACTGATACCCATTCCCTCTCTGATCTCATCTACTGCTCACACCACTCCCCACCTCCCTCCAGCTATACACTCTGTTTGGCATCCCTCTCCAGGCTCCCTCTGACCTTTCCCCATTTCTCATGCCATTTCCCCCTTCCCTGCTCTGTTTTTCTCTATAGCATTTAGGACCATCTAACATTCTACTTTACTTATTTATTTTGTTTATTGTCTCCCCTTCCATTCTCCTGCAGAATGTAAACTTCATGAGCATGTATATTCCTGTTGGTCTTGTCTCTGCTGCATTCTCAGCACCTAGATTTGTGCTTAACACATAGGAAGTATTAAATATATTGTTATTGTAGGAAAGAATGAATGAACCTTAGTCAGCTTTATGCAATGACCTACTTGTTCTTGGTGTTTACTTTGGTGTCCATTGTCCACGTTTCTAAATCACATTTAGCATCACAAATTAAAATGCAACTTACAAAATTTTCTCTTGGAATTGACCAATGACGATTCTTTTCATTGTCATTTCCTGAAATGTCTTACTGTAACCACTGTCTAAAAATGTAATTGTGGTTTGAGATCCTGGTCTCAATTTTAGCAAATAATAGCTCATATTGTCCCAATGCTTCAATATGACTTGCAAAGATATATTATCTATTCGGCTAAAATGAAAAACACACATAAAACTTGATTGGAAATAACTGCAGTGATTAAGCTAGAGAACCTAAGCATTCTTAAAAAAAAAGGATTCTAGTTCTAAATTATTTTAAAATATTAACAAAAGAGTTATTGCTGTTTAGATCATTAGAATGAAATCATTAAATCATAGTTAATTGTGAATTACCAACACTAAGAACATTTATCAACTTAAAATATAAATCAAAGGGCTAACAATTCAAAAGTATTTATAATTTGTTTTCAAGTGTATTATATCCTTCTTTCTAATGGTTGCTTTTTCTCCTAATTGTATGTCCTTGAGGTTTTGAGCTTAAAGGCTCTATTTATATATCAGCATTAGCAGAAAGAATATCAGAATACGATTTAAAGGGGAAGAAAATGGCCATGTATGCCAAAAAGATAGTCTGTAAGATGACATTACTTTCAGCTCATCAAAAGAAATCATGTACAAGATTAAACTTATCCTGTCTCCATCTAGTTACCTCACATGGAGATCAACTTCAAAAAATCTTCTAATACTATCTAGAAAATGGCAATCAGTGAGGCTTATCAACAAGGCACATTCATGTTATAATATAAACCTCTTTCAATTTCAAAAAATTGATGGCTAAGAGCTCTTTAGCAGTGGCATTTGATTCCACATTAGTCTGCAGTGTACCAGAGAAAAACAAAGACCCATCATTCTGAGCCTTCTATTTACAGACTCAGGCCCAACTGCAAAAAACATTCTTAAGGAAATTGCTACTGTTATTATGTACTTCCTATGAATGTAAACAGGTCTCTTTATTTCAACTCTAAATAGAAAGATAGAAACACAGCAATTAAATATTACATTTTAGAGTTGTGCTATTTCTCCATAAAATAGTGTTTGAAAACACCAAGCATAACTAAAAGAACAGGTGAGAATAACCCCAGAAGTTAAAGATGAACCCATCAAAGCAATTCTCTTTATGAATTTGCAAACTTTAAGTTAATAAACATATATGAATTTTCAAAGAAATAGAGGAAAACAACAGAATGAAGAAGACTAGAGATCTCTTCAAGAAAATAGGAGATAACAAGGGAATATTTCATGCAAAGATGGGCACAATCAAAGACAGAAATGGTAAGGACCTAACAAAAGCAGAAGAGATTAAGACAAGGTGGCAAGAATATACAGAGGAACTATACAAAAAAGGTCTTAATGACCCATATAACCATAATGGTGTGGTCGCTCACCTAGAGCCAGATATCCTGGACTGTGAAGTCAAGTGGGCCTTAGGAAGCATTACTATGAGCAGAGCTAGTAGAGGTGATGGAATTCCAGCTGAGCTATTTCAAATCCTAAAAGATGATGCTATTACAGTGCTGCAGTCAATATACCAGCAAATGTGAAAAACTCAGCAGCGGCCACAGCACTGGAAAAGGTCAGTTTTCATTTCAATCGCAAAGAAGGGCAAAGAATGTTCAAACTACAGTACAACTGTGCTCATTTCACATACTAGCAAGGTAATAGTCAAAATCCTTCAAGCTATGCTTCAACAGTACAAGAACCAAGAACTTCCAGTTGTACAAGGTGGTTTTAGAAAAGGCAGAGGAACCAGAGATCAAATTGCCACATCCACTGGATCATAAACAAAGCAAGGGAATTCCAAAAACACATCTACTTCTGCTTCATTAACTACGCTAAAGCCTTTGACTGTGTGGATCACAACAAACTGTGGAAAGTTCTTAAAGAGATGATGAGAGTAGCAGACCACCTTACCTGCCTCCTGAGAAACCTGTGTGCAGGTCAAGAAGCAACAGTTAGAACCAGATATGGAACAATGTACTGGTTCCAAATTGGGAAAGGAGTATGTCAAGGCTGTATATGTCACCCTGCTTATGTGACCCTTACATGCAGAGTACATCATGTGAAATGCTGGGCTGGATGAAGCACAAGCTGGAATCAAGATTGCTGGGAGATTCAAAAGGGAGGGGATGTATGTATACCTATGGCTGATTCTTGTTGAGGTTTGCCAGAAAACAACAAAATTCTGTAAAGCAATTATCCTTCAATTAAAAAAAGATTTCTGGGAAAAATATCAACAATCTCAGATATATAGATGATACTACCCTAATGGCAGAAAGTGAAGGGGAACTCTTAATGAAGGTGAAAGAGGAGAGTGAAAAACCTGGCTCAAAACTCAACATTCAGAAAATTAAGATCATGGCATCTGGTCCCATCACTTCATGGCAAATACATGGGGAAACAAAGGAAACAGTGACTTTATTTTCTTGGGCTCCAAAATCACTGCAGATGGTGACTTCAATCACAAAATTAAAAGATGCTTGCTCCTTGGAAGAAAAGCTATGACAAATCTACACAGTGTATTAAAAAGCAGAGACATCACCCTGCCAACAAAGGTCTGTATAGACAAAGCTATGGTCTTTCCAGTAGTCATATATGGATGTGAGAGTTAGACCATAAAGAAGGCTGAGCGCTGAAGAATTGATGCTTTTGATTTGTGGTGTTGGAGAAGCCTCTTTGAGAGTCTCTTCAACTGCAAAGTGATCAAACCAGTCAATTCTAAATGAAATCAACCCTGAATATTCATTGGAAGGACTGATGCTGAAGCTGAAGCTCCAATACTTTGGCCACTTGATTCAAAGAGCCAATTCATTGGAAAAGACCCTGATGCTGGGAAAGACTGAGGGAAGGAAAAGGGGTTGACAGAGGATGAGATAGGGGGATGGCATCACCAACTCAATGGATGTGAATTTGAGCAAACTCCAGGAGATAGTGAATGACAGGGAAGCCTGGCATGCTGTAGTCTATGGAATCGCCAAGAGTCAGACACAACTTAGTGACTGAACAACAACAAAATTTGTAATAGAGCAAGAAAACAGACACAACAAAGGAGACAAATAACTTTTAAAAGAAATTTTATACAATAGGAGACAAATAACTTCTTAAAAAAACTTTAAAGAACCCTGAAAGATCAGAAATTATACACTTTTAGCACACATCTCGGAGAAGGCAATGGCATCCCACTCCAGTACTCTTGCCTGGAAAATCGCATGGACGGAGGAGCCTTGTAGGCTACAGTCCATGGGGTCGCTGAGAGTCGGATACGACTGAGCGACTTCACTTTCACTTTTCCCTTTCATGCACCGGAGAAGGAAATGGCAACCCACTCCAGTATTCTTGCCTGGAGAATCCCAGGGACGGTGGAGCCTGGTGGGCTGCCGTCTATGGGGTCGCACAGAGTCGGACACGACTGAAGCAACTTAGCAGCAGCAGCAGCAGCAGCAGCACATATCTTAACTGTCTAATGCAATTAAGTTTCTGATGATGTTTGTTGGTTTCTCATGTTTCACTTACAGAAAAAAGGCTTTCCCATGTCTTCATTTACAGCAATTAGAGAAGTAAAAACACTGTGTGATTGAGGTTTACGTACTAGCTCATAACTTTCCAGTTTTTCTTACTAAACACTCACACTTCTACAGAGTCACTTACTCCTAGAGTTGGAAGTTTCTAGGAGAGAGGCTGTCAGCCCTGGCTGCACCTATGCGGGGAGTGGGGTTAACATGCTGAAGCCCCACTTTACCTCTAATGACTGAACTGTCTCAGATGGGGTCTAAGCAGCAGTAGCTTTACAAATCACTGGCCAACTGATCCTAGTGAGCAGTCTGTCACCTCTTCAAAAAGAAGACCTCAGGGGGTATCCAGGCTCTGCACAAATACTTCCAATGTTGAGTTCCAAAATCTTATTTGAAGAATCTAAAGACAATATACTACTTTATGGATGGTCATTTTTCAAATGAATGAGTATGTTTTTAATTTTCCTTTTTTTATTGAGGTATCATTGATTTACAATATTATATTAGTTCTCAGGTGTATAACATAATCAAAATTTTTATGTATTATACTCCACTTAAAGTTATTATAAAATATTGGCTATAGTCCCTATGTTGTACAATATATATATTCTTGTAGCTTATTTATTTAATACATAATAGTTTGTATTTCTTAATCCCCTGTCCTTGTCTTGCCCCTTTCCACTGGTTTGTCTTGCCCCTAACCACTAGTTTGTTTTCTGTATCTGGGAGCTTGTTTCTGTTTTGATACATTCATTCATTTATATTTTAGATCCCATATATAAGTGATAATGGGCTTCCCAGGTAGCTTAGCGATAAAGAATCTGCCTGCAATGCAGGAGGTGCAGCAGATGCGGGTTTGATCCCTGGGTCGGGAAGATCTCCTGGAGGAGGGCATGGCAACCCGCTCCAGTATTCTTGCCTAGAGAATCCATGGACAGAGGAACCTGACGGGCTGCAGTCCATAGATTTGCAAAGAGTCAGACACGACTGAAGCGACTAAGCATGCACACGTATGTGATAACATTCAGTCTCTGTCTTCCTCTTTTTGTTTTTTTGGCCATGCCATGTGGCATCCAAGATCTTAGTTTCCTGCCCAGGGATTGAACCCAAGCCCCCTGAAGTGGAAGAGCAAAGTCTTAACCACTGGACCACCAGGGAAGTCCCATCTCTGTCTGACATTTCACTAAGCATAATACCCTTCAGGTCCATCCATGTTGTGCCAAATAGCAAAATTTTCATTCTTTTTATGGTGGTATTCCATTGTACCACATCTTTATATGAATGGTTGATTTTACAGGGCAAAATGACCCACCATTTCCCCTAACAACTACCAGCAGAGTTCCACAATCTTTGTACTTGTCCCTTTTCCTAAAATTCACTTCCCTCAATCTCTACCTGACTGGCTCATTCTAATCACTCAGATCTGGGCTCAAATGTCACCCCTGGGAGAGGTTTTTCCTGATCATACTTTCCCCAGCAAGCCTTCATCTCTTCACTCATGGCATTTCTCACATCTGACATGTGTGTGTGCTTGCTGATTCTACCCCCATAAGCTTCATTCAGGGAGTCCCATCTTGCTATCTTCAGAAAGCAGCACAGTGCCAACATAGTAGCCACTGAGTAAAAATTTTTGAATGAATAAATGAAATAGGACAAGAAGTAATGGACATGCCTCTGATGAAGCCTGTGTTTTTAAAAAAAGAAGTAATGGACAGTCTAAAGCAAAAAAAAAAAAAAATCCAATTGGTATAAAACGTAAAATAGTTGACAATGTAGATTATAAAATACTAGGCCAATAAAAATTATGGATGGTTTTAATTTTCTTTATACTTTTGTGTACTTTAGTATCTTCAATAAAGGTAAATTATCTTTATAATTATAACCAAAGTAGTATTATAATAAAAGTAACTTTTTCTGAAAAGTTACAAACAAAAAAGCTCAAGTATCACAGGGCAAAGATGGGATCATGTAATGAGTCCCAGTTGCTTCTGCATCATCTTGGCTTCTCCCCAGGACTCAGCATGGACAGGATGTGGCCATACTGCAGCATGCAGGACCAGCTCTTCCTGGCCCTGGAAACCAGCCAACTATTATGGTGATCCATGTAGCTCCAACACCAGCCAAGAAGACAAGGACTCAAAATCACTGCTAATTCACCCAGAAAACTTGCCATCATTTCCGTTGGTATTATCACACAAGCCTGTTTTGGGGTAACCCAACAAATTCCACCAGTTTCTATGACACACACACAAATGTTTTCTCTCTCACAGACCACCCAAGCTATCCTTAGGGCCAACTCTGGTCACCTCCCCACCCCTCCTGCCTCCAGTGCCAACCACACTCCCTGAGGCTCTCTGGTTTTCTTCCCGAATCAGTCCCATTTGCTTCACACTTGAAACATCAATGCCTTAAAAATACAGTCCTGCCCTAGAAACACCTCATTTTAAAAGGATATACTATTAAATTTAAATGTCAGGTTACAAAGTAATATGTACAGCATTATTCCATTTTTATAAAAACAAAAGAACAACAAAAAACTTGCATATGGATTCACATGTTTAAAGATATTTAAAACAAGTGTAAGAGAATACTCACCAAAGTGCTAACACAGAGAACTGGGAGGAGAGGAAGGGGAAACTACTTAATTGTCTATGCTTTCACTTGACTAGGATCATTGTCACAAATGGTCATAATTATACAACTATAATTTTTAAAGAGCAGTCAAACTCCTGTGGCCAAAAAAAGAAAAAGTAAAAATGCTAATGCACTCAGTCGGTGAGGGGTAGGGTGCTGTTGCTCCTAGTACCCTTTAACCCACAAGGTCTGGAACGGCCGGTTTTCCTCACTGGACCAGCCCAGCTTCTTGCTCACTGTTTATGAGTTGGCACATCTCCTAATTCTGAATGCAGAGTAACTGGTGAAAACATTGTTAAATTATCTGTATATTCCATATTCTGGAAATTAGGACTGAATAAAATGACAACCAACTGCACAAATTATTCATTTGTTTTATTAAACTAAGAATTGAGTATTCTAATTTATCAAGCAACTTATGCCTCCCCTCAAGGAAAACACGAATTTTAAAAATTCATATAACTCAGGCATCAACTTTGCCCTCTAAAACTTTCCCTCTAGAACCTTCCTTTGTGAATGAAACCACCTTCTAATCCACCCTGGTATTCTCAAACCTACTCTCTTCTTCACTTTCCACAACCAGTCACATCCAACACCACCTTCCACCCTACACCCCCCTTAACAGTCCTCAGGTTTGTCCCCCCTCGCACCTCTACCCCTACTGCCTCTGCAGTTCCAATCCACCCTCTATGACCAACACCATGACCTTCTTAACCACATGCTGACTCAGGTGTTGGAGCCTCTCAGGTAATAAGTATAAAGAAAGTGGGTTTCTTCCTGAACCAGGTTTCACTTCATTTTGTGGCCTTGGGAAGGACCCCTAGCCTCTCTAAAACTAGGTTTTCTCTTTTGTATGATGCAAGCCATATCTATCTTGTAAAAAGATTACTGTAAGAATTACATATAAGGCATGCAAAGTGCCTAGTCCTAAATGGGGCTGTATACATAGTTCAAGTCTTTATTACTTTAATTATTTTCTTATCTGTAAAAAAAAAAAAAGGCAATAAACCTCTGAGTTACTTTGAAGATTAAATAAGATGTTCCCCATCTCCAAGACAAAATAAAATACAGTCACTGATACTTTCCCAATTTCATTTTCTGCCACTTCTCCTTCAGCATAATGAATTATTTAACAGTCAGACTCTGCACCTCTTTATACCCTCCTCTCCTTCAAAGCCATGTTTTTAGGTAAAATCTTAGGTATGAGAAAGTCTTTACTATGTATTTCAACACGTAAGCTAATTATCATATTTTCAAATTTGGAATGCAATATCCATACAGTACAAGCATATTTAAGAGGAAGACAGGGGAGAATATTTGTAAGTATTAAATTTTGAAAACCATGGCTGCTGTACATGTTCATGCAAATATGATGAATGTGATGAGAGATGATAAAATTTTGCTAAGTGGTATCTGAGAAATAACTTTACTAGAGATGAAATTTTGAGTTGAAATAAAAAGAAAAAAATGGTGCAAGTTAGAGAAAAAGTGAAAGTTGCTCAGTCGTGTCCGACTCTTTGCAACCCCACGGACTATACAGTCCATGGAATTCTCCAGGCCAGAATACTGGAGTGGGTAGCCTTTCCCTTCTCCAGGGGATCTTCCCAATCCAGGGATAGAACCCAGATCTCCCATATTACAGGAGGATTATTTACCAGGTGAGCCACAAGGGAAGCCCGCAAGTTAGAGAAACTAGGTTAAAAAAGAAAAAAGAAATATGATTGAAAGTGTGATTATGTTTGCTTGTTGAGGCTGCTTGTAAATACTTTCCAAAAGTATATGTCCATATACTTTAGATGTTTTCATTAACTTGATAATAAATGCAATAGTAAGTATAACATTTCTTCTTTCAAAACAATAAAACTACTAGCTTAGATAAATAAATTCAATACTTTCTCTATGTTTCTTCATAGGTTGGAAAATAAATCTGGGTTTCCTCCCCCCCATATGATTTTATGATTTAGAATTTACAAAGAGAAGAGAAACTAACAATCTTTCTAAGCATAAGGAGGAAACAATGAGCTCTGTTTAAAGATGAACTCAGGTACTTAAATGGCTTTTGTCAGGTCCCTAACATGACAATCTCTTAAAACATGTAAGTTCAGTGTTTATTTCTTGGACGATTTAATTAGAATCCTGAAAGAGCACCAAGTTGGCTGTAAGAGGAAAAGCTGCTCTGTGTCCACAAAGTGCTCCCTCAGCATCTGGTGTCTATCCTTGGTGTCAGGCTGACAAAACGAGGAAATGAGGTAAAGATTCTTAGTAGAGAGTGCACTGTAACCTAGCTGCAAAACTTTTCTAAAGTTGTCACATGGACATGTTTTCTAAAATGCTACCAGGAATGCTGAATCATTCCTTTCGAAGAGGATCTTTTAAAACTTCTCTACCTTTTAAACATTTTTAAAGCAAAAAAACAAACAAAACTCTTAAAGTTAAATTTTAGGGTTTTTTTTTTTTAAATGAATGTTTAATTTTCAAATTATTTTAGAACCATGACTCTTCTTCAAATACTATTTTGGCCTGGGTGACAGGCACAGAGCTCATTTACACACATCCCCAAATTACAATCAGCCAGGCCCTCAGGCCACTGAAAAGCAAGCATTATCCATGAAATCATAAAGCCATGGTCAAGTATTTTAGTGGACATGTACTTTGTCCAGCTCTCCAAAGATAATGAAAAGGAGAGCAGTATGATGATGTCAGAAGTCATTCTTTTCTCACAGCATTAGTACTTTTTTTCTTCAAGTATGGTCGTCTGTAATTACAACAGTCATGTAGGCACAGGGCAGAGCCCTAATGTTATGAAGCCAAGACACAGAGCATTCCAGGCTTAGGAAAAAAAAAATAACTAGATAAAAATGAATGAATTAATCATTTTGATTCTGCACATGTTCAGCAATACTGCTCACTTGCATTACAGTCAGAGCTGGACACAGCCTGGGAAAGGGGGGGCAGCAGCATGCTGGGTGCTGACTCTTGAAAACAACATGACCTGTAAACACTGAGCCACGTCGCGACACTGCAAATTACTAACGTCCAACTTGAACTTAGCACAGTATTTGTCTGTTGACTGGTCCAATTACTTTTAAATAAATTATATCTGTTGAAACAGCTTGGAAATAAACCAAAGATTTTATACTTGGCTTTATAGTTTAGTGCAGCAACATCATTTCCTATATATACCTTCAAGCAAACAAAACTTCCTTTTGATAAATCAGAGCACTAACAAAATGTATTTTTCAAAAATGGCTTCTATGTGATATCATCACTGCAATATGTTAGTTTCCACAATTATTTTACATTTACTTTTCACACAGGAAATATTATTGAGACTGATCTAGCTCATTTAAATAATACTCCCACCTAAAGGATACATCATGTTTAAAGAGTCAAAATAACAGGTCTCACTATCAAATATAATGATTAATTTTATTACCCTAAAATACACTTTTATATAATTGTATAAGCCAGTTCACTGGGAACTTTAAATTATATTTATGCTAAATGCAAACTCAAAATACATACATAAACAAGTATCATTTGCTGACAATAATTTTGATAAATTTTTGTTAATCTCCTGATATACAGGACAAAAAACACCTCAATTTTTGTAGGAAAAAAATTGTAATTGATATTTGCATTATTCTATATTAAGAAAAATGTCACACTATTCTTATAAAACATTTTTTTCTCATTTTTCCTATGATGCTGATGAAAGTAATACAGGTAGCTTTTAACACTAGTCACTACCTATACTTCCTCATTTTCTTAGTCTCTCTCTGACACTAAGCAATATGGACTGGTGAATGCTTGATAAAGTATATATTCTTCCAGTATAAATTTATTCATAAAATATTCACTGTATGCTCACTATGTGGTGGGCTCTGTGTTAAAGACTTTGGATGCAATATTAATTAAGACAGATTCCTTGCCTAGAGAACGTACGGTCTAGTAAAGGCAAAAGACAATTGCACTAAAGTTTACTATATATGGTGAATGCAATGACACAGAAAAACCCTAGTAGGGTTATTTGAATCAGGCAGGAAAGCTAGTTAACAGTTATATTCCATTTCATTAAATTAAGTCTATCATCTTTATCAAGGAGGTGATGGCTTAACATTGCCTGGTTTGCACTTCCTTGTCTTGGTAAAACAGTGTTGATAAGTGTAGACAACATCAAAACATCTCTGAAAATTACAGTCACCATCCTGTTTCCTGACTTCACCAGGTTTAGCCTTATTGAATTTAAATGTATCAGGTAAAGACCTAATCTAAGTTGGAAAATACCATTAAATCTAGTTGTAGTTAAGAACAGACATATACTTGGTAAAAACAAAATCAAAAGACAAAACCAAAAGAATGTAAACTAGAAATTTACAGCCTAACACAAAAAATCAGATTTCCAATTAGGGTTTTTACCATATGTTTATTTTTTTGACATTTAGGCATAAGAATAAAAATAAGATATATCTGAAAGTATAAATGTTTACCACATTATGTATTAAATTAGAAGGCAGGTTGATTCGATATGTCATAGATCATGCTTTTAAATATAATAATACAAAACAAGACAGCCCCTGAGAAACTGTTCGAGTACATTATAAGAAAAACATGTATGATTAACATTATATACCAGATTAGAATTAACATTTTAAATGCCAACGGGCACATAAAAATAAAGACATGCCACACAGAAAAGCAGTGTGTACATTTTCATTTATGCTACACATAGTACCTCAGGAATTGGGTAAAACAGACTGAATTTCTTCAACAATATGTATATGTCTCTAAGTCTTTTGATAGGAAATCAAAGTATATTCATTACTTATTTTTTTCCAAACATTAGCTAGTCTTTAAAAGAAGCCAATACCAAAAGATAAAAGAGGACAACTGTTATATATACATGGTCCATTTGTGACATTCTGGTTTTATACATACAGTCATTTAAAAAAGAAGAGCCTTATTTGAAATGCCCCCCTACTCATGCATTTGATATGTGCCATTCTTTCAGACCATCTGTAGGGGAGTTAATTTTCCCTGGTCAGGGTGACCTTATAAGACTTCGGGCATGGCCCATTCTCACTCAGAGGGAAACTGAGGCAGCAGCAATCCCCAGCAGTAGAGTTGTTTTTCTCCTGCAGCCAGACAAGAATAACTAAAGCCAAGGAGAAGGAAGATTGCTCACTCTTTTTCAAATGGGATTGGCGGGGAATTCTCTTAATAACAGTTTCCAATCTCATCAAGGAGTGGTTACATTCAGCAGAAGGCTGAGGTTCTACATCCTTTGAAACTGTGGCTCCTCAACACAAACCTACTCAAAGCCTTTGTGGATGATGGGATTGTCACTGAAACCTGAGCTTGATATAACAGCAGTTTTGAGAAGTTTGATCTATGCATTCCGACCCGGCCGAACGTCGCCTCTGAGTGCTGAGACTTGAGGACTCTTACGAATCTCCCTCCCCCACAGGCCAAACAGCCATCGCCTCCCAAATTCCAGATTATACATTCATTTCCTGGGCAATTTCCCTCTTGGGGGTAAAACAATGGACTCTTTCAATCTTCTCTTATCTACAAGGGTTCTAAGTGAAGAAATAGTCCTTTCAATACCAAGCTTCCTGACTACTTTATAAATGATGAGTGGGCGCCGAGGGTGGGGGGACCAGGCCGAGCGGGGAAGAGGTGACAGGCAACTCACCTCTTTCAGCTGCTCCAGCTCCTGTTTGAGGCTGTCGTATTCAGCCTCCAGCTCATCATACTGCTGTTTGAGGGTCAGCTTCTCTTCCAGTACCACCAGTCCGTATTCGGCCGCCTGGATCTTTTCATGGGTGGTCTCCGTGAGCTCCTTGGTCAGCCTCTCTATCTCGGTCTTATAATGGTCCACAGTCTGCAATACCTCTTCCGCGGCCATAGCCCCGGTGGATGGAGGTAGGAGGGGGTAACCGGGTGGAGGAGATGGATGCAAAGCAGGCGGGGTAAGGGAGAAGGAACTAAAGAGGGAAGGATGAAAATGGGAAAAGAATTGCCTCTCCGGCAGCCGCAGCTACACTGCCCGAGAACCTGGCGAGAAACCCAACATGGAGAATGCAGGGGAGAGGATCAACGGCGAGATGGAAGCTGCTGCGGCATGTGTCCTCCGGGCCGGACCCTGCCTGCGGTCAGCAGCGGTGCGGCATGGCCCAGCTGCGGCGGCCGGGGGGCGGCAAGGGGCTCCGATTCTGCTTATTCAGAGGCGCGCGGCCGCCATGTCTCGGGGCAGCGTCACTGCAGTCTCCCCGGCTCCCGCGCTCCGGCACGCCGCGCCCGCCCGCTCCACCTGCTCCCTCCGGCCGCGCTGCAGCCGGTGCGGAATGATGCAGCGTCGGCCCGCTCCCTCCCTGCGCGCTGGCCGGGGCTCCGAGCGGGAGGCGGGGAGGCGGACGGAGTCGGCGCGGGGGGAGGGGGAGGGACCAGACGGAAACCTCCCGAGGCGCCTCCCGCCGGTCCGCACCGCGGGTGCCCGGGGCTGAGGCTGAGACGGCTGGACACGTGCAGGGTGGGACCCCAGCCGGGCCTGGCCTTGCCCGCCCGGCTGGCCGCCGGATGGGTGTCGAGGCCCCGGAGGGTGGCTTAGGCGCCTGGCTCTCGCAGAGACGTGAGCCCAAGCTCAGGAAGCTGCCTGGAATCGGTGCCTTCCTCGAAGAAGCAAACGGTAACTAGCGCGCTCCTGCCCGGGGCCCGAGCATCTTCCTTCAGACCCCCTGGTCTCGCAGCACACTTCCCGGTCTTCTGCACCCAAACGCTGTGCTTCCAAAGCCTTCTAGGAGCACCCCCCCCACACACACACACACACAAGGCTCCCGCTTCCGCCCCTTCAGCCTCCTTCGTCTCTTCTGTCCCCTCCTTTCCCTATCCTTCACCTCCTGCTCTCTCCAAATAACCTTACTGTCTCAGGACAGTCTTTGCTAAAGATTGCTTGCCCTCACCCAAGCTTTCAGTGTCCAGTTTATCACATCACTGCTTAGAAAAAGATCTATAATGTAGGCCTCTGGGTACTATTACTTCTTGCCCCAGTAGTTCTGCTCCACGGATTCTTCAATAAAGGAAAACTGCATGAAATTCCCTCTGTATAGTATCAACAGTTCAGTTCAGTTCAGTACAGTTCAGTCGCTCAGTCGTGTCCGACTCTTTGCTACCCCATGAATTGCAGCACGCCAGGCCTCTCTGTCCATCACCAACTCCCGGAGTCTACCCAAACCCATGTTCATCGAGTCGGTGATGCCATCCAACCATCTCATCCTCTGTCGTTCCCTTCTCCTCCCGCCCCCAATCCTACCCAGCATCAGGGTCTTTTCCAATGAGTCAACCCTTCGCATGAGGTGGCCAAAGTATTGGAGTTTCAGCTTCAACATCAGACCTTCCAATGAACACCCAGGATTGATCTCCTTTAGGATGGATTGATTGGATCTCCTTGCAGTCCAAGGGACTCTTTAGAGTCTTCTCCAAAACCACAGTTAAAAAGCATCAATTCTGCGGCGCTCAGCTTTCTTCACTGTCCAACTCTCACATCCATACATGACCACTGGAAAAACCATAGCCTTGACTAGACAGACTTCTGTTGGCAAAGTAATGTCTCTGCTTTTAAACATGCTATCTAGGTTGGCCATAACCTTCCTTCCAAGGAGTAAGCGTCTTTTAATTTCATGGCTGCAGTCACCATCAGCAGTGATTCTGGAGCCCAAAAAAGTAAAGTCTGACACTGTTTCCACTGTTTCCCCATCTATTTCCCATGGAGTGATGGGACCAGATGCCATGATCTTAGTTTTCTGAACGTTGAGCTTTAAGCCAACTTTTTCACTCTCGTCCTTCACCTTCATCAAGAGGCTCTTTAGTTCTTCTTCACTTTCTGCCATAAGGGTGGTGTCATCCGCATATCTGAGGTTATTGATATTTCTCCCAGCAATCTTGATTCCAGCTTGTGTTTCTTCCAGCCCAGCGTTTCTCATGATGTACTCTGCATATAAGTTAAATAAGCAGGGTGACAATATACAGCCTTGACGTACTCCTTTTCCTATTTGGAACCAGTCTGTTGTTCCATGTCCAGTTCTAACTGTTGCTTCCTGACCTGCATACAGGTTTCTCAAGAGACAGGTCAGATGGTCTGGTATTCCCATCTCTTTCAGAATTTTCCACAGTTTATTGTGATCCACACAGTCAAAGGCTTTGGCATAGTCAATAAAGCAGAAATCGATGTTTTTCTGGAACTCTCTTGCTTTTTCGATGATCCAGCGGATATTGGCAATTTGATCTCTGGTTCCTCTGCCTTTTCTAAAACCAGCTTGAACATCTGGAAGTTCACGGTTCACGTATTGCTGAAGCCTGGCTTGGAGAATTTTGAGCATTACTTTACTAGCATGTGAGATGAGTGCAATTGTGGGGTAGTTTGAGCATTCTTTGGCATTGCCTTTCTTTCTTTGGGATTGGAACGAAAACTGACCTTTTCTAGTCCTGTGGCCACAGCTGTTTTCCAAATTTGCTGGCATATCGAGTGCAGCACTTTCACAGCATCACCTTTGAGGATTTGAAATAGCTCAACTGGAATTCCATCACCTCCACTAGCTTTGTTCGTAGTGGTGCTTTCTAAGGCCCACTTGACTTCACATTCCAGGATGTCTGGCTCTAGGTGAGTGATCACACCATCGTGATTATCTGGGTCATGAAGATCTTTTTTGTACAGTTCTTCTGTGTGTTCTTGCCACCTCTTCTTAATATCTTCTGCTTCTGTTAGGTCCATACCATTTCTGTCCTTTATCGAGCCTATCTTTGCATGACATGTTCCTTTGGTATCTCTAATTTTCTTGAAGAGATCTCTAGTCTTTCCCATTCTGTTGTTTTCCTCTATTTATTTGCACTGATCACTGAGGAAGGCTTTCTTATCTCTCCTTGGTATTCTTTGGAACTCTGCATTCAGATGGGAATATCTTTCCTTTTCTCCTTTGCTTTTCGCTTCTCTTCTCTTCCAAGCTATCTGTAAGGCCTCCTCAGACAGCCATTTTGCTTTTTTGCATTTCTTTCCCATGGGGATTGTCTTGATCCCTGTCTCCTGTACAATGTCACGAACCTCTGTCCATAGTTCATCAGGCACTCTGTCTATCAGGTCTAGTCCCCTACAATAAATAGTCTTAAAAAGAGCTAATAGTTCTGGAGACCATGTGCCAAGCATTCTTCTAAGTATGGTACATGTAATGTCTCCCATCCTAACAGGTCTGGACCATTACAATTCACAAGTGATGAAAGAAAGGCGCAGGGAATTTGAGTGATTTGCCCAAAGTCAGGCAACTCTTAACTGATGAAGCCAAAATTTAATCATAACTCTAGAGCTGTAACCTGAATCATTATGTTTATTCACCTTCTGCTACTGCTGCTAAGTCGCTTCAGTCGTGTCCGACTCTGTGCGACCCCATAGACAGAGCCACCAGGCTCTGCCGTCCCTGGGATTCTCCAGGCAAGAACACTGGAGTGGGTTGCCATTTCCTTCTCCAATGCATGTTAAGTGAAAAGTGAAAGTGAAGTCGCTTAGTTGTGTCCGACTCTTCGCGATCCCATGGACTGCAGCCTACCAGGCTCCTCCGTCCATGGGATTTTCCAGGCAAGAGTGCTGGAGTGGTATTCACCTTCACTCATTACTAATGCAAAATCAACAACTATATATTACATGCTTGTAAAATGACCACTGTAATCAATATGAAGAGTGATAATGAAGAGTCACAAAAGGAAATGAAGGCAAGATCAGAGTGAAAGAGAATAAAGAATGAAGAAGAAATGGGAATTGAGAACAACCAAGAAGAAAGGCAGCAATAGGAGCAGAAAATGAGCTATTTCTGTGTAACTAGTAGATTGTGGCGGAGAAGGCAATGGCACCGCTCCAGTTCTCTTGCCTGGAAAATCCCATGGAGGAGCCTGGTAGTCTACAGTCCATGGGGTTGCTAAGAGTCGGACACGACTGAGCGACTTCACTTTCACTTTTCACTTTCATGCATTGGAGAAGGAAATGGCAACCCACTCCAGCGTTCTTGCCTGGAGAATCCCAGGGACGGAAGGGCCTGGTGGGCTTCTGTGTATGGGGTTGCACAGACTCGGACACGACTGAAGCGACTTAGCAGCAGCAGCAGTAGATTGTGGAGGCACTTCCCAGGTGGAGCTAGTGGTAAAGAAACTGCCGGCCAGTGCAGAAGATGTGGTGGTAAAAGACGTGGGTTCGATACCTGGGTCAGGAAGATTCCCTGGAGAATCAAACGGCAACCCTATCCAATATTCTTGCCTGGAAAATTCCACGGACAGAGGAGCCTGGCAGGCTACAGTCCGTATGGTTGAAAAGAGTCGTACACGATTGAAGTGACTTAACATGCAGTAGGCTATGGAGTCAATAGATCAATGACCTGACCAGTTCCTTCCCTCTCTCCTGGTGGCACTTATTGCAGAGTTGTTTCTAAGTGGCCAAGAGGTGTTCAAATACACACACACACACACACACACACACACACACATGCTCTCTCTTTAAGCAGGACTCTCCCATCATTGTGTACAAGGTGAAGGGAAAAAGAAGACAGTGGTTGATGGTGTGGGAGGAAGAGCAAATGACAATGTCCTTACAAAGCTTGACTAACAGGTTCTCTGGATGTGATTCTTCAAAAATAGACCAAAACAAGAGATTCCTTCCACATGCTCACAGTTACAACAGGATATTCTCTTGTGATTATCTGATCAAGAAAGGAGAGAAGAGAAGGCAAGGGAAGGAGAGGGGAGAGGAGGAAAGGGAAGGGAAAGAAAGAAGAAAACACATGAAATTTGTTTTGGATTTGGGTCACCGTGAATTCTATTCCAGCTTTGCAGCCTTGATCTTACTGCAGTTAAGAAACCCGTCCCCACCCCACGTGCTCCTGTAGTCCCCAGTCTCTGTGGCAATGACGAATGGCCATGAACTGCTGAAGAAAAGGAGAGGAAACCTATAATTGCAGTTAGCTAAGCTGCCTTCTTGCCAGGATGCCCTCACGCCACAAAGTATAAGCACAGCTCTTCAAAGGGATCACAGCCCTTGGGGTAGATTGCTGTATCTCTCTTTCCTCTGGATAGAACAAAGAATGGAGTTTTCTTCTGTGACTTTCCTAAGTTTCCATTGCCACCCATTGCCTATGCCCCATTTTCCTGGTTGATACAATTTTGTTAATATATTCAGCCTGACTTCATTAAGACATGTACACTAGTTTAATAGTTTAAAATTTGATTACAACTTTGATCGTTTCTAAGTCAGTATTTAACTTGAAAAAAGTAAGCATTTCCATATACATCATACTCTTCCAGTATTGCAGTTATATTTCTCTCTTTATTCATATATGTGTCATATGTATCATATATACATGCATACATATATATGTATATGTAAATCAATGACAGTACCCGGAAAATAATTTTTTAAATCATTTGTAGAAGCACGGTTCCCTCATATTTCTTTATCTTAGCAGCCTCCAATCACTTACGATACTTTCTAACAAATATATAAAAAAAAGTTGTGTTTTTGTGGTCTAGTACCTCAAACCAGAGCTTTCCAGGTGGCTCAGTGGCAAAGAATCTGCCTGCCAAGCAGGAGATGTGGATTTGATCCCTGGGTCGGGAAGATCCCCTGGAGAAGGAAATGGCAGCCCACTCCAGTATTCTTACTTGGGAAATCCCATGGACAGAGGAGCCTGGCAGGCTACAGTCCATGGGGTTGCAAACTTTGCAACCAAACTGCCACCACAACCACCTCAAACCAACCTTTCACCAACTTTGTCAGCATGAATATTGCTTTCTCTTACTCTCATTCATTCATTCATTCAGTGATTAAACCAATGTTTGTTAAGTACTCATTATGTCCGAGGTACAACAGTTAAGCCTTGTGACATCAATGACCAATAAGATGTCAATGCTGAAATATCCCTGATTCATGGAGTTTATGTTCTGGAACGGACAGAGAAAGAATAACATAAATAAAAAAAAAAAAACAGCAACAACAGAAAAGGAAATTAATACAATAATTCCAAATTTTGACATTGACAGGCAGAATACAGCATAATGGTTAAGAGCACAAGCTAGTTGGCTTGGAGCCAAACCCAAATTCGCCACTTACTAGTTATTGTGCCTCAGTTGCCTCATCCTTAAAGAGGAAATAATAACTTAATCAACTAGTGAGATTGCTGTGAATAGAATAGTATTTGACACCTAATAAGCAGCATATGGGCTTCCCTGATGGCTCAGACAGTAAAGAATTTGCCTGCAATGCCAGAGACCCAGATTCAATCCCTGGGTCAGGAAGATGCCCTGGAAAAGAGAATGGCAACCCACTCCAGTATCCTTACGTGGAGAATTCCATGGACAGAGGAGCCTGGTGGGTTATACAGTCCATGCTGACACAAAGAGTTGGACATGACTGAGCGACTTACACTTTCTGCTTTCAAGCAGCATATGTGTGCTTGTTTCTTTAAATTTTTGAAAAAAAAATAAGGATAAAATTGGAGTTTCCCAGGTGGCACAGTGGTAAAGAATCCGCCTGCCAATACAGGAGACAAGAGTTTGATCCCTGGGTCAGGAAGATCCCCTGAAGGAGGAAATGGCAATCCACTCACTCCTGTGTTCTTGCTTGGAAAATTCAATGGACAAGAGGAGCCTGGAGGGCTATAGTCCACAGGGTCGCAAGAGTCAGACATGACTGAGCATACACATAAGGATAAAATTGAGGTAGAAAAAATAAATAACAGGATAATCAATGGAGATCTCTCTGAAGAAGTGATTTTATCTTAGTATCTAAGGAACATGAAGGAATTAGATATGGAAAATGCAGGGGAAGACCTTTCCAGAGAGTGGGAACAGCATGTGTAAAAACCTAAGGCACAAGAGAACTTGGTGAGTGCAAAGAATAAAAATCAGAGGCTGAAGCTGATTAAGCAAAGGGGAGATGGTTTAAGACTACGGTAGAGAGACAGGCAAAACTGGAACACACTCGGAAATCGTGCCTACCTTGCAGGTTAGGATAGGGAGTTTGGCTGTTTCCCACCTGAAAATAATACAATGTTCTATGTCAGTTATATCTCAATTAGAAAAACAGAGTCTGGTGTTTCAAAGTATAAATGTTCACAGTAAAAAATTTTCCAAGGGAAATAAATTTCACATCACAGAAACAAGAAGAGACAAGATAGTTCTGTTTAGCTTCTCAACATGAACTAGAAAATTTGTTAAATAGCCCTACTAACTGAACCTGGGCTTCCCAGGTGGTGCTAGTGGTAAAGAACCCATCTGCCAGTGCAGGCAGACATAAGAGACACAGGTGCAATCCTTGGGTTGAGAAGATCCCCTGGAGAAGAACACAGCAACCCACTCCAGTACTCTTGCCTGGAGAATCCCATGGACAGAGGAGACTGACAGGCTACAGTCCACAGAGTCACAAAGAGTCGGAGATGACTGAAGTGACTTAGCACAACTGAATCAGCCTTAAAGTCAGGAGAGCTGATGGATTGTGAGTTATGATTTTTGAGGCTCCCAGAAAGGACTTTTTAAACCCTCTGCCCTTCTTTCTAATCCCCCTCAATGATGTCTGAAACTTCTTTGGTAATAAAAAAAGAAGTCTATTATCTCATAATTAGAAGTATGTTTTTTAAAACTGCAAAAAGTTATTAAACTTACAGTTATAATTGCTTTTTTTTTTTTCTGATTCTGATAAAGTTACACCAAAGAAGGAACAGAATGGTTGAAAAGGAGGAGGCTAGGAACACTGAAGACAAATATCATCTGATTCACATTTGTGCCTAAGGCAACTCTTCAGGGCTTCCCTGGTAGCTCAGCTGGTAAAGAATCCACCTGCAATGCAGGAGACCCTAGTTCGATTCCTGGGTTGGGAAGATCCACTGGAGAAGGGATAGGCTACCCACTCCAGTATTCTTGGGCTTCCCTTGTGGCTCAGCTGGTAAAGGATCTGCCTGCAATGCAGGAGACCCCAGTTCAATCCCTGGGTTGGGAAGATCCCCTGGAGAAGTTTTCTGGCCCAGAGAATTCCATGGACTGTACAGTACAAGGTGTTGCAAAGAGCTGGACATGACTGAGTGACTTTGATTTCACAACTCTTCAAGATTTGAGTAGAATTCCTTAATTGCTTCTTTTTGTTAACATGTTCTTTTCTCTTGGTTTTTGGTGGCCTCAGAATTTATATAGAGATCCCAAATCTGTTCAGAAGCTTTCCTTTGCCCAACAGTCAAGAAAAAAAAAAAGGATTAAGAAATTTGGGTTTTAGTCTCAATGCAGTGAGACGTTATTGGTTATTTAGCCAGGAATCATATTATTTGATTTGTATTTTAAGAATATCACTACTATGCACAAAAAAGTTTGGAGGTATCAAAAGATAGAAGTAGGGTCACTAGTTAGGAAGCTGTTGCAATTGTCCCAGAGGAAAAAAAAAAATGGTGGCCTGAATTAAGGTGGTGGCAATAGAAAAAAAGAAGTGGATGCATTCAGAATACACTGGGAGAGGGGATGGAAAAAGTCTCAAGACTTGGTTGGAGATTAGATATAGGATGGAGAAAGGAGGAAAAGGAACCATTAATAAACTCTAATTCCCTGACTTGGGCAATCAGGACAATGGTTTGCCATTAGTTAGATTGGAAGGCTAGGGCAGGGGAATTGCTGGAGGTTAAGGGTTCTATTTTGGACATATTAAGTTCAAGACACTTTTGAGACATTTGAATAGAAATGTTTAGTATATAATTGGATGTAAGACCAGATTTAATAAAGACTTCTTGGGAGATACAAACAATTCTCCTCTGGAAAATCACTAGTATTAAATGGTATTTAAAGCAAAGAAAATGAAAGGGATTATCTAGTAAAAGAATGTAAATAGAGAAGAGAAGGGATCCAGGACCTATCCCTAAGGAACTCCTAGTAAATGTTAAGTTGGAAGAGGAAAAGCCTGCAGAGAGGGGACCACTCAGTGCGGTAGGAGGAAAATCAGGAGAGAAACATCTGAAGGGAGCAAAAGAAGAGAAGGTTTGAAGTGTGAAAGAATAAGGACCAAGTCAATGCCACTGAGAGATCAAGGTCGAGTAAGATGTGGAGTCAAATAAGATGTGTACACAGAAATGTTACTGAATTTGGCAACACGAAGGTGAGTACTCTTTTTTTCTTTAATTTCTTTTTCTTTTTTTGGTGGGAGGGAGCGTAATACACTTTATTTATTTTATGTTTTTTAAATTGAAGTATCAGTTCAGTTCAGTTGCTCAGTCATGTCCGACTCTTTGTGACCCCATGAACCGCAGCACGCCAGGCCTCCCTGTCCATCACCAACTCCTGGAGCTTACCCAAACTCATGTCCATTGAGCCGGTGATGCCATCTAACCATCTCATCCTCTGTCATCCCCTTCTCCTCCTGCCTTCAAACTTTCCCAACATCAGGGTCTTTTCAAATGAGTCAGCTCTTTGCATCAGGTGGCCAAAATACTGGAGTTGCAGCTTTAACATCAGTCCTTCCAATGAACACCCAGGACCAGTTTCCCTTAGGATGGACTGGTTGGATCTCCTTGCAGTCCAAGGGACTCTCAAGAGTCTTCTCCAACACCACAGTTCAAAAGCATCAATTCTTCTGCACTCAGCCCTCTTTATACGCCAACTCTCACATCCATACATGACCACTGGAAAAACCATAGCCTTGACTAGACAGACCTTTGTTGACAAGTATAGTTGATTTAAAATATTGTATTAGTTTCAGATATATACCAAAATGATTCAGCTATATGTATATTTTTTCAGATTCTTTCCCATTATAGGTTATTATAAGATACTGAATATAGTTCCCTGTGCTATACAGTAAATTCTTGTTTTTTATATATAATAATGTGTATCTGTTAATCCCATATTCCTAATTGATCCATCCCCCCTGCCAACTTCCTCCTTTGGTAACCATAAGTTTGTTTTCTGTGCTTGACTCTGTTTCTGTTCTGTATATAGGTTCATTTGTATTATTTTTTAGATTCCACATGTAAGTGATACCATATATTCGTCTTTCTCAATCTGACTGACTTCACCTAGTATGATAACCTTTAGGTACATCCATGTTGCAGATGGCATTATCTCATTTGTGCTAAGTTGCTCAGTCAAGACCAACTCTTTGTGACCCCATGGACTGTAGTCTGCCAGGCTCCTCTGTCCATGAGATTCTCCAGACAAGAATACTGGAGTGGGTTGTCATTTCCTCCTCCAGGGGATCTTCCTGACCCAGGGATCAAACTCTTGTCTCTTATGACTCTTGCATTGGCAGGTGGGTTCTTTATCACTAGTGCCACCTGGGAAGCCAATATTCCATTGTATATGTATACAACTTCTTTATACATTCATCTCTTGATGGGCACTTAGATTGATTCCATGTCTTGGCTATTGTAAATAATACTATCATAAACATTGGGGTGCATGTAGTCTTTCCTGGTTTATTTTATGGTTTCCTTTGCTGTGCAAAAACTCTTAAGTTTGATTAGATTCCATTTGTTTATTTTGGCTTTCAATTTATGCCAGAGAATGTTTTCCCTGTGTTCTCACCTAGGAGTTTTATAGTATATGGTCTTACATTTAGGTCTTTAAACAGTTTTGAGTTTATTTTTGTATACTGTGTGAAGAAATATTCTAACTTCATAGATTTATATGTAGCTGTCCAGCTTTCCCAACAGCACTTGCTGAAGACACTGTCTTTTCTTTATTGTATATTCTTGCCTCTTCTGTTGAAGATTAATTGATCACAGGTGTGTGGGTTTATTTGGGGGCTCTCTATTATGTTCCATTGAGGTAAATGTCTATTTGTGCCAGTGCCATGTTGTTCTGATTACTGTAGGTTTGTAATATTGTCTGAGCTCTGGGATGGTTATACCTCCAGCTTCATTCTTTTTCCTTAAGATTGCTTTGGCAATTTTTGGTCTTTTGTTGTTCCACATATATTTTAGTATTATGTGTTCTAGTTCTGTGAAAAAATATCATGGGTAATTTGATAGGGATCAAATTAATCTGTAGATTGCTTTGGGTATTATGGCCATTTTAACAATATTAGTTCTTCCAGTCCAAGAACATAGGATATCTTTCCATTTCTTTGAATCATCTTCAGTTTCCTTCATCAGTGTTTTATAGTTCTCAGATTATAGATCTTTTAAAAAAATTTCCCTATAAGTTTATTTTTTCTTCTAGTCTTATTGAGATATAATTGATATACAGCATGGTGTAAGTTTAAGAAGTACAGAATAATGGTTTGACTTATATACATCATGAAGTGATTATCACAGTAAGTTTAGTGAACATCTACCATCTCATACAGATACAAAGTTTAATAAATAGAAACAAAACATTTTTTCTTGTGATGAGAATTCTTAGAACCTACTCTCTTAATGACTTTCATATATAATATACAGCAGTGTTGATTGTATTTATCATATTGTACATTACATCCCTCAGAGGTTCATATTCTTGATAAGAGTAGCTTCCGTGGAACATAGAAGGTAGAAATCAGATTGTTGCAGATTAAATCATGAAGAGAAGTTTAAGATATGAAGACAGCCTGAGCAGACAATTCCATGACTGCAGAAACATGGAGGGAAAAACATACAATAAGAAGGTGCATCTGTGGTTCATTGGAATCCTCTGCTATGAACTGCTGGTAGGAAGTCCACCCTTCAAAACAACCTCATGCACTGAGACCTCCAAATGAATCCTCAAGGTAGATGTGAGGTTCCCCCATCAATGCCTTCTGAAGTTAGGACTTGATTTTCAAGCTGCTCAAATATAAGCCCTCTCGGCAGCTGCCCCTGGTGCAGATCCTGGAGCACCCCTGAGCCCAGGGGCACTCCCTGAGGATGCTGGCTCCCTCTGCTCACGTGCTTCCTGAGTCCTGTCTGCTCTATTTTGTGTGTTTATTCAGGGAGCCTTCCCAGTTCTGCTACCTCATCTTTTGTCTCTTCTAAGATGCCTGATGCGGATTAATAAAAGCTGGAATATTTTGTGTCAAGGGGGAAAAAAGCCACATGACTGTTTTCTCCCTGTTTTATATATTCAAAATTAGTGGTGATCAGATTCTCTAGGTTTGTCTCTTAGCCACAGCCTGAATACTTAAGCATCTTCCCACTAGAACAGCACTGGTATTCTCAAAGCACTCAATTTAATTTTAGCTGGGATTGGATTTTTCCTCTTTTTTTTTTTTCATTTACTTTCTAAATGATGTGTTTTGTTTGTTTTTTTTTTTCTAAATTCTTGGTTTTTACCATTTTTGTTATCAGCATTTGCCTATTTTGGGGACAGTCTCATCTCGTTAGTTCTTTCTTCATTGTTAAATTTATCCTTCATTTATTTCATCTGGAAAGAACCAGAATTTGCAGCATACTATGGCACACAAGCTAATATAACTACTCTTTCATTAATAGAAGGCTAAAAAATTCTGACTACCAGGTCTTATTGTTACTGAGTCTGTGCTCACTCTGCTTGCCACATGACAGGCCAGTTAAATGAGAGATGAGGTATGGAGGCAAGGAATACAACTTCATTCTGAAAGCCAGCTGACCAAGAAGATGGCAGACTAATGTCTAAACATAGCCATCTTATCAGGGTCTGGACACTAGGTTCTGTTATAGAAAACAGATGGGGGGAGGTGAGGAAGTAAAAATTTCATTAATCTTGCAGTTATCTCCTGGAATGGCCAGCCTCAGAAAGGGAATGTGTTAATTTCTTCCTTCCTGTAGCCATCTACAGGTGGACAGAGTCTTGAACAAAGGCATTTTGGTTTAAAGGCATTCAGGCAGAGAGGCAGCGTTCCCCAAGGCAGGCCATTATGTATGAACAGTATCCTTTTAATGAACAAAAGCAACAGGAAGCAAAGATTAAAGTAAAAGAAACAGATCCAACATTGGGTCACTTCTTCCCTGTAGCATTATTTCTTTAGAATTTGTCCTCTGACCAGCCTTGATTTTCTTGATCTGAGGCAATGTTCTGAGTCACCTGCTTTAAAATATCAATTCCTCTTTTTTATAAAATTTATTTTGAGAACCACTTTAGTGTGCAGAACTATATATTAGCAGTTCAAGTGATAAATCCATCTAAGTTTTTACAAGGTGCTATAGCTCAAAGATAGAGTAGGAAGTGGCACCCCATACCAGTATTCTTGCCTGGAGAATCCAATGGACAGAGGAATCTGGGGGTCTACAGTCCATCGGGTGGCAAAGAGTTGGACATGACTGAAGCTACTTGGCATGCCCATGGATCAGAGTGGCTTCCCAGGTGGCGCTAATGGTAAAGAACCCAGCTGCCAATGCAGGAGACATAGATTTCTGATTTCTTTTTGCCAAATAGCCTGAGGTCCCAGGTAATATCAGAGGGTAGATGAAGCTAGACAGTCACAACCTTTACTCAGTATTAAAAGGTTAAAAGGTTATGGTGACTTAGTCTCATGTATAGCATGTTCTCAGAGAAGAATTAGTATTTCATGGTTAACATACTATCCCAAATCCTGGGAACAAGGAATTTGATTCCACAACATGAAACCATCAGCCTTCTTTCTTAGGTAGATAGATAGACCTGGCTTTAAATCTTAATCATCTTCCCTCCAAGCTCTTTGATCTTGCACAAAGTATTTACCTGTTCCAAGCCTCAATTTTCTCACCTACAGATAGGAATGAGTACACTTCCTTCACAGAGTGTTTAAGAGATTTATGAGACATCATTTCTTTTTCTTCCCAAGACTCTCCTTCTTACAGCAAAATAATATTCATCAAGAATTTAGACATTTAGGAACAAAAGCAAAGATGAAGATAAAAAGTTTATAGATGAGAAACTAGATGTGTTTCCTGTGTGGTAGCTATTATAGATGTCATTAAACTATAAGGAGGCTCATATTGGTGATTTCAGATTTAGTATGCATCAGAATTTGTATGGAAACTGAATGAGTCCCGGAAAAAGTATCTAGAATGAAGAAGAGGGCTAAGAGTAGATCCTGGGGAATACTCATATTTAGGGGCAGAAAGGGAAGGTAGGTAGGCTCCTTGAAGGAGGTGTTTTTTCCCAGTACTCTGTGTCCTGTGTGTATGTGTGTGTGCACACAGGTGCACAAGTACTATTAAAATAACCTCAAGATTGTCTAACTCAACCTTTTCTCTCTAGATAGAGGAGTTTCCCTCCCCACACTCCCACCTACCCACTGCCCTCCTGTACTGGTGTCCTAGGGCGTGTTTACAGAGGATGCTTATTCAGGGTAATGAATGAGGGCGCCAGCAAAGCCTTGTGATGAGGCAGTTATCCATTTAATGCAAATTCAGGAAGGAGCAATATCTCTCTATATCTAAGAAGAAACGGGTGTAGACCCTGGGGTGCTGATGAGCATACTGTTGTTCAAGTGGTAGGTCTATCTGATTGGGTATCAGGACTCAGCAACTAACCTCTCCTGAGCACAGAAATCTCCTAGCCTTAAACCCTCACTTCATGGGCAACTTCAAGGACCAACTTCTAGGTTTCTGAAGGCCCATCTGGAAATCTTGCTCATTGCTACTCTGATTCCTGTTGTTTCCTCCACATTGTTATTATGCCTCCCTCCATTTTCTCCTGCACCCCAAGTAAATCAAATGAATATCCATTTTCTCCTTCTTTCCTCTTAGTTTCATGAAAATCAAACCTAGGGTCCAAGCAATTAGGAACCAAAACTAGTGCCTGTTTCTGAGATATTCCAATTCAGCTAGAAAGTATCTTCCATTCTTTTATCGCAGTAAATAGAAGGAAAAAAGATTCTGGGCTTCCCTGGTGGTCTAGTGGTTAAGAATCCACCTGCCAATGCAAGGGACACAGGTTCAATCCCTGGTCCGGGAAGATCCCATATGCTGGGGGAACAGCTAAGCCTGTGAGCCACAACTACTGAGCCTGCATTCTAGAGCCGGGAGTTGCAGCTACTGAAGCCTGTGTGCCTGGAGCCCGTGCTCTGGAACAAGCGAAGCCACCGCAATGAGAAGCCTGCACACCACAGCAAAAAGTAGCCCCTGCTTGCTGCAACTGAAGAAAGCTCATGCAGCCAAAAATAAATCTTTTTAAAAAAAATTCCATATTAAGAAAAACTGAAGATTCATATCTTGCTAACATATATTTTAAACACAGTTGAGATCATGTTATACATAGTTTTGTATCCTGCTTTGTTTACTTAATATTATAGTCTGAAAATTTTTTTCACATTATCAGAACTCTTCCTAAGAATCATCTTTAAAACCTGAATAATTGACCACTTTATATTATATTTTTTTAAACTATTCCTACCTCCAATCCAGTGGTCCTATTGCAAATAAAAACTGTATAGCAAAATAAGTACTGAATTCTAGGTACTTGTTGAAATACATAGTCTCAATCTCAGGTCTTTGATCAAAGGAGGGTTATTAAGACTATCACCCCAGTCACTCTCAGGTGCTCTATAATCTTTAGACCAGTACAGAACAAGGTGGTTGGCACACATCCAGCTGCCTGTTACCATATTTTAATATTGGGTCATGTGTCTTATGAGAAAAGCAGGGACACTTAACCCACCAGAAGTGGTCGTCTTATCTACACAAGGATGCCATTGAGGTCATTAACCATGACCTTACATACTGTCTCTTTTTATGAGGACCTTCTGTGTTCTGTGGAATAAATCTGCATCTGTATTACCAAGAATAGTTGGTGTTTCCTGAAACAATTGATCTGCTTTTACTTCATGAATACTGTGAACTGTATAACAGATCATATGTTCAATTATTCAAAGACTGATAGAAAGCTTCCAGGCAAATTTGTGATGTTCTTTTAGCAAGTGTATAGGTTGCATAATATGTATTTCAGCCTCACTCCTAGCCCTGTTTTGCATCGCCACCATTGCTTACCTTTGTATATAACTCTGCCTGATGCCTTAAGTCTTTTCTAGAATGAAGCAGTCGAGCATAGTGGTTCAGGGTCTGGCTCTAGAGCTGGAGCCACTTCCTGTCTGTGTGCCCTTGGGCAAGTAAGTCCCTTACCCTCTCTCTGTACCTCAGTCTCTTATTTGTAGAAAAGGAATAATAGTGTCTGCCTTGTAGAGTTCTGATGAAGGCTAAATGACAAAATAAATGCAAAGGCCTCAGATTTGTCTTTAGCTCGTAGTCAAGTGCTTAAGAGAAATTGTAAAATAATTTAAAAGAAATCATTATAATCATTCTTCTATTATTGGAGTGTCAGTTCAGTTCAGTGTCAGTCGCTCAGTTGTGTCTGACTCTTTGTGACCCCATGGACTGCAGCACGCCAGGCCTCCCTCATCACCAACGCCTGGAGTTTACTCAAACTCATGTCCATTGAGTTGGTGATGCCATCCAACCATCTCATCCTCTGTCATCCCCTTCTCCTCCTGCCCTCAATCTTTCCCAACATCAGGGTCTTTTCCAATGAGTCAGGTCTTCGCATCAGGTGGCCAAAGTATTGGAGTTTCAGCTTCAGCATCAGTCCTTCCAATGAATATTCAGGACTGATCTCCTTTAGGATGGACTGGTTGGATCTCCTTGCAGTCCAAGGAACTCTCAAGACTCTTCTCTAACACCACAGTTCCAAAGCATCACTTCTTCGGCGCTCAGCTTTCTTTATAGTCCAACTCTCACATCCATACATGACTACTGGAAAAACCATAGCTTTGACTAGACGGACCTTTGTTGGCAAAGTAATGTCTCTGCTTTTTAATATGCTGTCTAGGTTGGTCATAGCTTTTCTTCCAAGGAGTAAGCGTCTTTTAATTTCATGGCTGCAGTCACCCATCTGCAGTGATTTTGGAGCCCAAGAAAATAAAGTCTGTCACTCTTGCATTGTTTCCCCATCTATTTGCCATGAAGTGATGGGACCGGATGCCTTGATCTTAGTTTTTTGAACGTTGAGTTTTAAGCCAGCTTTTTCACTCTCCTCTTTCACTTTCATCAAGAGGCTCTTCAGTTCCTCTTCACTTTCTGCCATTAGGAAGAAAGTGAGTTCTGCCAAACTCACTCCAAGTGAAATTACTGGGTCAAAGAACATGCATGTTTTGAAGGCTGTGTGCTAAATTTCACATCAATTGAAGTAGAAGAAGCTTCAGGGTTTTTTTAAATTAATCAATTTATTTTAATTAGAGGTTAATTACTTTACAATATTGTGGTGGTTTTTGCCATACATTGACATGAATCAGCCACAGGTGTACATGTGTCCCACATCCCAAACCCCCCATCCCACCTCCCTTGCCATCCCATCCCTCAGCGTTGTCCCAGTGCACCGGCTTTGAGTTCCCTGTTTCATGCATTGAACTTGGACTGGTCATCTATTTCACATGTGGTAATATACACGTTTCAATGCTATTCTCTTAAATCATCCCACCTTCGCCTTCTCCCACAGAGTCCAAAAGTCTGTTCTTTCTGTGTGTGTCTCTTTTGCTGTCTCATGTATAGGGTCATTGTTAACATCTTTCTAAATTCCATATATGTGTGTTAATGTACTGTATTGGTGCTTTTCTTTCTGTCTTACTTCACTCTGTATAATAGGCTCCAGTTTCATCCACCTCATTAGAACTGATTCAAATGCATTCCATTGTGTACAACAACTTTCTTATCCATTTGTCTGCCGACAGACCTCTAGGTTGCTTCCATGTCCTAGCTATTGCAAACAGTCATGTAATGAACATTGGGGTACATGTGTCTCTTTCAGTTCTGGTTTCCTTGGCGTGTATGCCCAGCAGTGGGATTGCTGGGTTGTATGGCAGTTCTATTTGCCATTTTTTAAGGAATCTCCAAACTGTTTTCCATTGTGGCTGTAGTAGTTTGCATTCCTACCAACAATGTAAGAGGGTTCTCTTTTCTCCACACCCTCTCCAGCATTTATTGTTTATAGACTTTTTGATAGCGGCCATCCTGACCAGTGTGAGATGGTACCTCATTATGGTTTTGATTTGCATTTCTCTGATAATGAGTGATGTTGAGCATCTTTTCATGTGTTTGTTAGCCATCTATACGTCTTCTTTGGAGAAATGTCTGTTTAGTTCTTTGGCCCATTTTTTGATTGGGTTGTTTATTTTTCTGGAATTGAGCTGCAGGAGCTGCTTGTATATTTTTGAGATTAATTCTTTGTCAGTTGCTTTGTTTGCTATTATTTTCTCCCATTCTGAAGGCTATCTTTTCACCTTGCTTATAGTTTCCTTCATTGTGCAAAAGCTTTTAAGTTTAATTAAGTCCTATTTGTTTATTTTTGCTTTTATTTCTATTACTCTGGGAGGTGGGTCATAGAGAATCCTGCTGTGATTTATGTCAGAGAGTGTTTTGCCTATGTTTTCCTCTAGGAGTTTTGTAGTTTCTTGTCTAAGATCTATCCATTTAGATCTTTAATCCATTTTGAGTTCATTTTTGTGTATGGTGTCAGAAAGTGTTCTAGTTTCATTCTTTTACAGGTGGTTGACCAGTTTTCCAAGCACCACTTGTTAAAGAGATTGTCTTTTCTCCATTGTATATTTTTGCCTCCTTTGTCAAAGATAAGGTGTCCATAGGTGTGTGGATTTATCTCTGGGCTTCCTATTTTGTTTCATTGATCTATATTTCTGTCTTTGTTCCAGTACCATACTGTCTTGATGACTGTTGCTTTGTAGTATAGTCTGAAGTCAGGCAGGTTGATTCCTCCAGTTCCATTCTTCTTTCTCCCGATTGCTTTGGTTATTCAAAGTTTTTTGTATTTCCATACAAAAAGTTATTTGTTCTAGTTCTGTGTAAAATACCATTGGTAGCTTGATAGGGATTGTATTGAATCTGTGGATTGCTTTGGATAGTATACTCATTTGAAGAAGTTTCAGTTTTATCATACTTTTATCAGTGCATGCATGCATCTGCAGTTGCTAAGTCATGTTTGACTTTTTGTGACCCCATGGACTATAGCCTCATCTGTCTATACCCATGGACTATGCCAGGCTCATCTCTCCATGGGGTTTTCCAGACAAGAATACTGGAGTGGGTAGCCAGTCCCTTCTCCAGGGGATCTTCCTGACCCAGGGATAGAACCTGCATCTCCTGCATTGGCAGGCGGATTCTTTACCACTGCACCACATTTTGTTGATAACTAATGAGAATGAGCCTTTTGACCAAAACTGCTATGTTTGTTTATTTATCATTTATATTTCTTCTCTCTCTTTCCATCGTTCACAATTTTCTTATTGAGGTCTTTGTATTTGTCCTTTTATCTGTTTAAATAAGTTGTTGTTCAGTTCCTTCAGGCATGTCCAATTGTTCGTGACCCCGTGGACTGTGCCCACCAGGCTCCTCTGTCCATGGGATTCTCCAGGCAAGAATACTGGAGTGGGTAGCCATTTCATTCTTCAGGGGATCTTCTTGACCCAAGGATTGAACTAGGGTTTCCTGCATTGCAGAGAAATTATTTATTGTCTGAGCCACCTAAGCCCTATACTTTAAAACATGACCAATTCCACAAAAAAAATAGTTAAACATTACATTTTAACATTCTTTGTTATTTCAGAGAAATAACATTCTTTGAATTACAATACAACTGTAAAATCATAATCAAAGACTTCTCTGTTGCAAAGACAGTTTGTAGGAGAGTAATTATTTTTCATAACCATGGAAACCCAACTGATGCCATGGCTACACAACCAGCTTGCACAGACAATTTTTAGTAACAAAGTCAAACAAATCACTATATCTACTAAAATCATTTCATTTTACGTTTTTTGGTTTTGGCCTTACAACTTGTATGATCTTTGTTTCCCAACCAGAACAGTGAAAGCACAGAGTCCCAAGCACTGGACCAACAGGGAATTCCTCTAAAATCATTTCGTTTTAGAAATGCTTTCTCTCATTGCCAGTGGAGGGAAGTTAAATGGTTTGGCATTGTGTTGCACACCTAACTCAACTTCTTAGTTTCTCTTCTGTGACATTTTAGCTTTTTGTCTTCTTTCTAAAAATTCTTAATAAGTACAAAGCACATGCTATAATAGCTCTCTCATCTGTTTTCTGATTTCTCCTAATAAGGTCCCTGTGTATAGCAGCAGCCTATTTTCATGAGGCTACTTTGAGAAAAAGATGCTGTGCCCAGCCCATAGCCACATACTAGACAGAACTTGACAAGCCACTGGCAATTTACTTCATGTATAAATACAGTCTTTGGGTACTTAAGGAAAACCCAGTTACAAGCTTTTGATATCTAATTTGGAAAACAGATATAAAGATTGATTCCTTCCTAGCTCATGGTTTTTTCTTCAATTTTTTTAAAGATAGTTTGTCTTGAATACCATTCTATGCCAAGCCCTGTTCTAAGCATTTTACATATATTAACTAAGGTGATTGAAGGTTATTATAATGATAGGGTGATATTCCAATTTTACAGAGGAAATGAAGGCACAGAGAGATTAGGTATCTTGCCAAAAATCTCGCAACTGGCAAGTGATGTTTACCAGCTGTTAACACAAACTTCTCTCCTAAGCCATGTACTCCTCTCCTACTGAATTTTCTACCCCTTTCTTCTCTATACCCAATGAATAACTAAGAATTACAGATCATGTTTGCTACCACAATGCTGTAGTGGACAAAACAGTAGACTAGTAGTCATAGGACTTGGATTCATGTCCTGTGTGGCTCCCATAAAGTCATTTAACCCTGTTGGGCTTTGGTTTTACCATCTGGCAGATGGGAATAATAATAATACTATATAACCTCCCATGGCAGTCATAGAAGTCAAATGAGATGATGGAGAGGAAAGGTCTTTGTTAAGGTGAAAAATCTTGAGCAACTCCAGTGATGTTTTATATCCATGCTCTTGGGCATTTGTCAAGGAGGCTTCGCAGAAGAGGCAATATTGGAGCTAAGTTTTGAAAGATGTGTGTGTGTCCTGATATGATCACCGATAACATTTACTGAGCAATTACTATGTTCTAGGCTCTCTGCAGAGTTTTACATGCATTATCTCATTTAACTCTTACAGCAACTCTATGAGGTCCTTCAGTTAGTTCCTACCTACCTTACTCATGTAAATACTGTTGGCATGATTCAAGAGTGGATCTGCTATGCCATCCACCAGTTACAGCCCAAAGAGAGAAGTGCTGGTGGCTGAAACCACAAACTGCACAAGCCTTGAAGGTGGTGACTCTTGTCCCAAACACGGCCTGATGAGCTGAATAAAGACATGATGGGAACAATTCACTTTGGTTAGCAGACACATCCTGAGACATAACTGGCATTGGGAGACTTAAGAGGCTTTTCTTTACTAGTTTTGACAATCATTCTGGCTTAAGCTTTGCCTGCTCAGTCAGACCAAGGGCACAACAAGAGACCCCAGTGAAAAGTCTAGAAACCTGAGTTGCCCAGAGAACACACTCCTAACTGACATAACCACAAATTTGGGGATGTATTTTAAGCAATGTGGAATGAGTCAAGTGAAAAATCATTGATGATTTTTGTTCATGTTTCCAAACAACACTCCTGAAGCAGTTAATATGACTAAAAATTGAAATGGACCATTGAAGCAATTGCTACACAAAATAGGAGGCAGCAAGAACATGAGCGGCAAGTTTTCCAGACTACGCAAACATATAATGAAGCTGAACATGTCCCAAGAAAGGACAACTAGATGAAGTATGTGAATCATATCACAACACATCAAATTAATTTTTAAAAATCATTTTTTCGCTTCAATACCAGAAATTCTGTCACTTAGCCCTACCAGAAATTCTGTCACTTAGCCCCAAGACAAAATTAAAGAAACCCCAAACTCTTTTGATTTTTGTTTACCTGAATGTGACAGGTAGAATTCTCTTGAGATGAGTGAGTAAGGTTGACTCTGTCTCAAATGTGGCTCAGGCAAGGCTGATGCTTTCAGGACCCATCTTACCCTATGGAAAGCATTCTCCATAAATACGTATTACACCTTTCAAAAGTGGCTGGGAATAGACAGAGGCAGAGCACAGGCAAAACGTGTTCTTCTATCAGAGTGAGGGTGTGGACTAAGAAGGACTCCTGGTGGAGAACATGGGAGATGAGTAGAAGAAATTTTAATCATCAAGAGAGTCCCTGAAGCAGGCCACACTGAAAGTGAAAGGCGCTCAGTTGTGTCCGACTCTTTGTGACCCCATGGGCTGTATAGTCCATGAAATTCCCCAGGCCAGAATACTGGAGTGAGTAGCCTTTCCCTTCTCCAGGGGATCTTCCCAACCCAGGGATCGAACCCAGGTCTCCTGCATTGTAGGCAGATTCTTTCCCAGCTGAGCCACAAGGGAAGCCCAAGCTAACTTTGTCCTAAAAAGAATTCTCTTACCCAGGGAGATCTTGTAGATACAACCAATCCCTAAGGTGGTGCTAGTAGTAAAGAATCTGCCTGCCAGTGCAGGAGATGCAGTTGGATCCTTGGGTTGGGAAGATCCCCTGGAGCAGGAAATGGCAATTCGCTCTGGTATTCTTGCCCGGAAAACTCCAAGGACAGAGGAGGCTGGTGGGCTACAGTCCGTGGGGCCACAAAGGGTCAGACACGATGGACAACAAAGGGAATTATTTTAATTATGTCTTCATTGAGCTCACCAGTTCACAACTTGAGCTCCTATAAATCATTCATTTTTGAGGGACACAATTTGCCGTCTTTAAAACCTGTGCGAGGTGACGTTACTGCACAAGGGCAGTACAGTGTTTTTCATAATAAACTTGTGAACTAAGAGCTGAAAAAAAAAACCCTTGTACAAAATGCTATGATTTTTGAAAAAAGATGGGACGCGGAATAATTTGGGTTAGGGAAACCAATGAAATGGTAGTTATGATAATGATACTCAACCAAGCCTCCAATGAAGAGTGAACTATGGCCACTAATTTGCCTGAGGAAAAATTAAAAATGTTAAGGGCAGGCAGCGGGAACTAAGAAATTCTAAATCATTCAATTTATAATATATAATAAGGAATATGTTCAAACATTGAAAAGGAAGGAAAAAAGAATAACATAATTGGTGATCAAACAATAAATGGAAAAAATGTAATTGCTTATAAATTTTATACTTTCTCTTTATTTGGAGAATTCAAATATGTATGGAAATAGAAACCTTGTTATTGTGTTTTTCTTCTGTTTATGGGCAAATACAAGCTTGCAAACCTTTGTAGGGGCAAAAAGACTTTACCCTTCTGGATATGATGTTGTTTAGTTGCTAAGTCGTGTCCTACTCTTTGTGACCTCATGGACTCTAGCCCACCAGGCTCCTCTGTCCATGGGATTTCCCCCAAAAGAATACTGGAGTGGGTTGTCATTTTCTTCTCCAGGGGATCTTCCCACCCCAGATATCAAACATGTATCTCCTATGTCTCCTGCATTGGCAGGTGGATTCTTTACTTCTTAGCCAGCAGGGAAGCATCTAGGTATGATATCTGGGTCAATAAATAAACTGGCATCAGGCAAGTTAACAATGGGAACACAAATTTAGTAATTTTTAGTATTACAGAGATGTGGCAAAAAAGAGAATATCCCCAAAAGATATGCAATCTGAGAGCTTATATACAGTCTTTATAAGGTAATGATAGAGGGATGTAAGCCACTTGGGAAAGAGTAACTGATTTTTAGGAATGACAAATGGGTCTTAGAACAGATGGGAGAGATGGTAATTTGTGACAAATGTATCAGGGTGTGGTGTCGACTTCAGGTCTCTTCTCCTGTGATGAGTCAGTCTTTCCCGGTTGATAAAACTAGCAAGATGGGAATCTAAGACAGTTGGATTCCTTTTGGAGGATCTGTCTTTAGGCAGATAAGGCAAGTTCAAAGAAAGCCTCTTCTAACACTTTCTGTTTTTCAAGAGCCTTCAGCTCAAAATAGTCAATAACCCAAATCAGCATGTTCTTGAAGTCCTTCGCTGCAAAGACATTGAACCAGCCATTTGCAGAGGCTGTGTGCTCTACAGAACACACGAGAGACGGACGCAGGTGCAAAGACATTGAACCAGCCATTTGCAGAGGCTGTGTGCTCTACAGAACACAAGAGAGACGGACGCAGGTCAAATGCCCTTCTTTGAAACTTCCATACCCCCTCAGGGGGCCAGCCAGCATGCTAATCAGAAAGTGTACCATGCAAGTTCTTTATCTTTAATAAGCAGGAGACTTTGTTAATTAGCATCTTGTTGTTAGAAGAGTTCTTATTGGCAAAGAATGTTCAAACTACTGTATAACTGCACTCATTTCATATGCTAGAAAGGTAATGCTCAAAATTCGCCAAGCTAGACTTCAACAATATGTGAACCGAGAACTTCCAGATATACAAGCTGGATTTAGAAAAGGTGGAGGAACTACAGATCAAATTGCCAACATCTGCTGGATCATATAAAAAAGCAAGAGAATTTTACTTATACTTTCATCAAGAGGCTCGTTAATTCTTCTTCTCTTTTGGCCATATGGCTGGTGTCATCTATGTATCTGACAGGTATTTCTCCTGTCAGTCTTGATTCCAGCCTGTGCTTCATCCAGCCCAGAATTTCGCATGATGTATTCTCCATATAAGTTAAATAAGCAGGGTGACAATATATAGCCTTGATGTACTCCTTTCCCAATTTGGAACCAGTCTGTTGTTCCATGTCTGGTTCTAACTGTTGCTTCTTGACCTGCATACAGATTTCTCAGGAGACGGATAAGGTGGTCTGGTATTCCCATCTCTTGAAGAATTTTCCAGTTTGTTGTGATCCACACAGATACACCCATTTGAATTACAGAGTTCCAAAGAATAGCAGAGAGAACATAAAAAAGCCTTCCTCAGTGATCAATGCAAAGACATAGGGGAAAACAATAGAATGGGAAAGACTAGAGATCTCTTCAAGAAAATTAGAGATACAAAGGGAACATTTCATGCAAAGATGGACACAATAAAGGACAGAAATGATATGAGCTTAACAGAAGGAGAAGATATTAGAAGTGGAAACAATACACAGAAGAACCATACAAAAAAGATCTTCATGACCCAGATAACCACAATCGTGTGATCACTCACCTAGAGCCAGACATCCTGGAGTGTGAAGTCAAGTGGGTCTTAGGAAGCATCCCTATGAACAAAGCTAGTGGAGGTGATGGAATTCCAGTTGAGCTATTTCAAATCCTAAAAGATGATGATGTGAAAGTGCTGCACTCAATACACCAGCAAATTGGAAAACTCAGCAGTGGCCACAGGATTGGAAAAGGTCAGTTTTCATTCCAATCCCAAAGAAGGGCAATGCCAAAGAATGTTCAAACTACTGCACAATTGCACTCATCTCACATGCTAGCAAAGCTCAAAATTCTTCAAGCAGGCTTCAACAGTACATGAACCATGAACTTCCAGATGTTCAAGCTGAATTTAGAAAAGGCAGAGGAACCAGAGATCAAATTACCAACATCCATTGGATCATCGAAGTGAAATATTACTCCACGATAAAAGGGAACAAAATATTGTTGTTCGCGGCAATATGGATGGACCCAGAGAAAATCAGAAGGGAGTCAGACAAAGACAAACATTATATGATATCACTTATATGTAGAATTTAAAAAATAATAAAAATGAATCTATACACAAAACAGAAACTGACTCACAGACAAACTTATGGTTAAAAAGGGGAAAGTAGGGGAGGGAATGGGGTAAATTAGGACTGTAGGACTAACAGATACAAAAGGAAAGAAAAGAAAGGAAAGTGAAGTCGCTCAGTCATGTCCGACTCTTTGCGACCCCATGGACTGTAGCATACCAGGCTACTCCATCCATGGGATTTTCCAGGCATGGGTACTGGAGTGGGTTGCCATTTCCTTCTCCAGAGGATCTTCCCAACCAAGGGATCAAACCCAGGACTCCCATATTGCAGGCAGACGCTTTACCGTCTGAGCCACCAGGAATACAAATACAAAGTACTGTACAAAAACTAGATAAGCCACTTAAAGAAATGAGAACAAATGGACCCTGGAACTGCAGATTAACTGTACCTAAAACAATTAAGATGCTGCTGGTCAGACCATGATGACCAATTTGAAGATGACTTTCAGGGCTGACTATGCTGTTTCTGCATGTAGCCCCCTCCTTTTTTTCTATAAAAACTCTTGCCCCACTGGTTGCCAGTGTGGCGTAGTTGGCCTTTGGACTGATGTCCGCCACCCTCCCCCACCAAGGTTGCAGACATCTGAAATAAAGCCAACTTTCCTTTCCACCAACCTGGCTTGTTTGTTGGCTTTTGAGCACCAAGCAACGAGACCCCACACTCCTTTTGGTAAGTCTTTCTCTTCCCACCTGGGTTCTGGACTAACTGAAAAATATTACAAAGGAATAGGAAACCCAAATATACTTTTAGTGCTGATTAAGTTTAATTTGGAAGATGAAGCTTTGTGCAGAGGACAAAATGATTTTTTAACTCTTCATCTTCCAGAATAGTTCCCCTGAGGACAAGTTTGGCACAGTAGAGCAGACACATATACCTAGTGGCTCCCTTCATTGAGCTAGAAAAAGAGGGAGAGAGAATTAAACCAAAATTGCCATGCATAGGACCTTATATTATTTTTCCCAAAGTGGAAACAACAAAAATGTCCATCAACTGATAACTGGATAAATAAAATGTGGTATATCCATACAGTGGACTATTATTCAGCAATAAAAGGAAATGTGTACTGATACATGCTACACATGGGTGAATCTTGAAAACATGCTTCCTGAAAGAAGCCACTTACAAAGAATTACACATATCACATGATTTATATGAAAGGACTCCCCCACAGTCCCATACCATGTCTCTTGAGTAATAGTACCCAGTTACCCATGACCAGCCCCATCAGCAACCCTGCCACCTCCAGGGTATTGCAGGGAGGAGATCTATGTTCTGTGCCAGCTGTGAAGAAACTCTCACTCTCCGCTCCTTCCAGACTCAAAGGGCTCCCTCCTTCTGCTCTTGGCGCTTCCTTTATGCAATCATGAACCTGGGATTAAAATTCTGAAATTAAATTCATTCTCACTTCATAAAGATGAAAAAGCAAAGCTCGTTCTAATTGTCAAAGCCTCGTTTTGACACTAGGATTGAGTCTATTTAGAAAAAACTCTTAAATGTTATCCAAAACTTAATATTTATCTCTAGAGATCAAGTATAAAAATATGCATATATATGTTGTTGTTGTTCAGTCACCCAGTCGTGTCTGACTCTTTGTGACCTCATAGACCGTAGCACAACAGGCCTCCCTGTCCCTCACCATCTCCTGAAGTTTGCCCAAGTTCATGTCCATTGCATTGGTGATGCCATCCAGCCATCTCATCTATCTACATACATACATATATATAAAAATCACGGTGAAAACTTTTGTTAGTATAAAAGAAGATTGTATTTTAAGTAAATTTCCTTCTCAAAAAAAGGAACCAGATTTATAATGTTATTTTATACACTGTTAGGTCATTAGATTATGATGTAAGTATGGTTCAGCTGTTGTCTATTTTAGCAAAATAGACTCAGAGTTCATGGAATGAACTAAGTCATCGCTGTGGCTTCTATCCAGAACAAAAACAAAGCTGAGGTATAACAATAATCATGGAAGCATTTTTAACAGCAAGAACTTTATTAAATACTTTTTTGCATAGCAAAAACAAGTAGCACTTAAAAAGCACAGCAAATTGCTTAAGGTTTACAGTATATCTTTAAGAGCATATGGTCACAACTATACTCCAATAAAAATTAATTTTTTAAAAGACAAGCGTATGGTCTAAGAATTTCGGGGCATTTTGGTCAAAAAAATGTGTTGAGAGTGACCAGGATTTTGTCTTAGGGATAGCCACAAAGAAAAGACATATTATAGGATAGTGAGATTCATTATAAATGTAAATTTAGACCTACATTGTTTACTTTTTAAAAAGAGCTAATGGACATGAAAACAAAGTTAATGAACTTCAGCAAAACAATGAAAAGTCATTATAGGCACAAATTCCACACATTAGCCACAATATTACTTTGCAGGCAGACTTTCTCAGACCTATGCTGAAATTGACTTAGTGCAGGATTGAGAGAAATTTCACTTAAGCCAGAAAGGCTGTTTTACTTAACCCACTGAGAGAGGAACCAAAGGAAAAACTTACTCCATATAAGGAGTTCTTTGTCTCCAGACCATCTCTACAAATTTAGGCAAATAACCACAAGCATGGAACACAGGGAAACGGAAAGGAAATTTGTATCTTTTGCAAAGATAGTACATATCAGGCTGTTCATAGTCAATTTTTTTGACTGCACAGTACACATCTATGAAGTATTTTACTGCTTTATGGATGACAAAACTGATGTCATTAAGTAGAGATATTTATCCAGCACAGCCAGAATCCAAACCCAGGTTTGTCTTCTATCAAGTTCTCTGTTCTTTGGGAATTCTGCTCAATGTTATGTGGCAGCCTGGATGGAAAGGGAGATGGGGAGAAGGGATACATTCCCTTGAGTATGTATGACTGAGTCCCTTTGCTGTTCACCTGAAACTATCACAACATTGTTAATCGGCTATACTCTAATATTAAAAAGTTTTTTTTTTAAAGTTCTCCTCTGCTCTTTGTAAACCTCATCCACTTCAGACTTAGGTATAAACCAAGACCCTCACTTTAACCAGACTGACACCTCTGATCAGATTGGGACCTCCTGAGAAGTACTTAGAAAGGAGGAACATAGGGAAGGAAAAGCAAAGAGAGAGAGGTATCAACATTTAAATTCAGAAATCTAGTCCAGGTCAACAACCTTTTGCCATAATAGGCCAATTATAGTAAATATTTTAGGTTTTTCAGGCTACATGATCTCTATCACTACATCTCAAGTCAACTATTACAGTATGAAAACAGCCGTAGACCATGTTTCCACAAACACAGCATCTATGTTCCAATAAAAGTTTATTTATGGACCCTGGAATTTGAATTTTTTATAATTTTCACATGCTACAAAATAGACCTATTTCTCCCAATCATTTAAAAATATAAAAACTGTTCTTGATTCATGGGCTAAACAAAAACAGGCATTGGGCCAGATTTGGCCAAAGACCCCCAGTTTGCCATCTTCTGCTCTGGGTTAAACTAGCCCTCAACTAGTAACAAGTGTTCAATCAAACATTCAGGCTTAATAAAAATAGCATGAAACTCTTAACAAAAGACCATAGAGCATTTTATTTATCTGATATACTGAAGATAATGAGACCTGTTGCACAAACAGAAGCCTTTAACGATATAAATCATATTGATGAACAGACAGTAAAACAGACTCCTTTGAAACAAATGGCTAAAAACAATAGATCTGAGATTTTAAAAGGGTTACTTATTGATGAAATAAAAAATCATATTTTAAGGCCAGACAAGAAAAATTTAAACATAATTTTTTTTTCTCTACCTATGTCAGCCTCCTCCCTCCCCTCGTGTGAATTGTGCATCTGCATAATGTGTTAACAAGAACTTCCCAAAGGCACCAATCATGTAACTCCATAGAAGATAATATTCCTTTCTCAATTCTTTAAGGGATCACAATGACTCTCCACTTGCCTTGTATGTGTAGACATCTTTGGTGAACATCATGAAGAAGGCCAATACATCATTTCCCTTAAAGATAGTGGTTGGTGCAGAACAGACTGCTCAGGCCTGGGGAGATATTATGGCTTGGGGAGATACTGGGCCACACCTAATGGAAGTTCTTAGCTTAAATACTTAATTGTGACCTTATAAGTGTTACTAGCTATATTACTTATATTGTGCCTATTTTTACAAGATTATTATTTCTTGCTTTGCCAAATGGGTGACTGAGCCTCAAATAAAATTAATGATGATTAGGTGACTTGAAATGATGGATCAAATATATATAGTTCAATAAGAGCAATGATTGTAATACTGCAATTCTAGATATAGGAAGGGAGAAGGCAATGGCACCCCACTCCAGTACTCTTGCCTGGAGAATCCCATGGACAGAGGAGCCTGGTAGGCTATAGTCCATGGGGTCGCTAAGAGTCGGACACGACTGAACGACTTCACTTCCACTTTTCCCTTTCATGCACTGGAGAAGGAAATGGCAACCCACTCCAGTGTTATTGCCTGGAGAATCCCAGGGACGGCGGAGCCTGGTAGGCTGCCGTCTATGGGGTCGCACAGAGTTGGACACGACTGAAGTGACTTAGCAGCAGCAGCAGATATAGGAAGAAGCAATGAAAGGGAACCATTCCCAGGATCATAACAGCCTAGTAAAGCAGGTGGTCCAGAGACTTTTGGTTACTTTTAACAGGGCCTAGTGCATCAATGAAGCTTCCCAGGTAGCTCAGTGGTAAAGAATCCACCTGCCAATGTAGGAGACACAGGAGATGTGGGTTCAATCCCTGGGTAAAGATGATGCTCTGAAGAAGGAAATGGCAACCCACTCTAGTAGACTTGCCTGGATGATCCCATGGACAGAGGAGCTTAGCTGGCTCCAGTCCATGGGATTGCAAAGAGTTGGCCATGACTGAGCATGCATGCACGCAGTCCAGCAGTAATACATTGAGTGGCCTATCAACTAAATCTTCCCTGACCTGGGAATGAGCATTCCTAGCATCATGGGCCAAATGAGTCATAAAATGCTTCCTGAATCTTGGTCAAAATTAAGAATGAAGGGGAATTGTAAAATAAAGAATGTTGGGGAAAGAAAAAAGCATGTTGCCCACTATCCAGTTCTGCAAGAATCAAGTCATTAGCTACTGCAATCAATGACCAACAAAAATATACCCTGAAAGGAACTCAGGGCAAAGATGAGGATGAGGCACTTTTGGCTCTGGGAAAACAGGAAAAACAGGTCCTTAGTAGTTAGAAATATTTCAGGAGAAATTTTTTGTAAACTTGGACTCTTGCATCTTCCCATACTTCGAACAGCGCTAAAACATTACCTAAGATATCTGTTCCTCACAGCTAGCAACAACCTTTGACTGAGAGGTGAGCTTGGTTGTATGTACCCCTTCACCAAAATCACATGTATACTGACCTCCTCACTTTCCTCTGAGAACTTTCTGAGAAACTGTCTCCCATAATCCTCAGTTTGGCTGAAATAAAAAATTCCATTTCTTTCTTAGAATATTGATTAAATTTTTGTTGACATTATTCAGTTCAGTTCAGTCGTTCAGTGGTGTCCAACTCTTTGTGACCCCATGGACTGCAGCATACCAAGCTTCCCTGTCCATCACTAACTCCTGGAACTCACTCAAACTGAAGTCCATCTATTCGGTGATACCATCCAACCATCTCATCTTCTGTCATCCTCTTCTCCTCCTGCCTTCAATCTTTCCCAGCATCAGGGTCTTTTCCAATGAGTCAGTTCTTCATAGCAGGCGGCCAAAGTATTGGAGCTTCAGCTTCAGCTTCAGCATAAGCCCTTCCAATGAATATTCAGGACTGATTTCCTTTAGGATTCACAGAATTGATCGCCTTGCTGTCCAAGAGACTCTCAAGAGTCTTCTCCAATACCACAGTTCAAAAGCATCAGTTCTTCGGTGCTCAGCTTTCTTTATGGTCCAACTCTCATATCCATACATGACCACTGGAAAAACCATGGCTTTGACTATATGGACCTTTGTTGGCAAAGTAATGTCTCTGCTTTTTAATATGCTGTCTAGATTGGTCATAGCTTTTCTTTCAAGGAGCAAGCTTCTTTTAATTTCATGGCTGCAATCACCATCTGCAGTGATTTTGGAACCCAAGAAAATAAAGTCTGTCACTGTTTCCATTGTTTCCCCATATTTTCCATGAAGTGATGGGAGCGGATGCCATGATCTTAGTTTTTTGAATGTTGGATTTGAAGCTAGCTCTTTCACTCTCCTCTTTCACTTTCATTAAGAGGCTCTTTAGTTCCTCTTCACTTTCTGCCATAAGGGTGGTGTCCTCTGTGTATCTGAGGTTATTGATATTTCTCCCAGCAATCTTGATTCCAGCTTGGGCTTCCTCCAGCCCAGAATTTCTCATGATGTACTCTGCATAGAAGTTAAATAAGCAGGGTGACAATATATAGCCTTGACGTACTCCTTTTCCTATTTGGAACCAGTCTGTTGTTCCTGTCCAGTTCTAACTGTTGCTTCCTGACCTGCATACAGATTTCTCAAGAGGCAGGTCAGATGGTCTGGTATTCCCATCTCTTGAAGAATTTTCCACAGTTTATTGTGATCCACACAGTCAAAGGTTTTGGCATAGTCAATAAAGCAGAACTAAATGTTTTTCTGGAACTCTCTTGCTTTTTCAATGATCTAGCAGATGTTGGCAATTTGATCTCTGGGTTCCTCTGCCTTTTCTAAAACCAACTTGAACATCTGGAAGTTCATGGTTCACTTATTGTTGAAGCCTGGCTTGGAGAATTTTGAGCCTGGCTTGGAGAATTTACTAGCATGTGAGGTGAATGCAATTGTGTGGTAGTTTGAGCATTCTTTGGCATTGCCTTTCTTTGGGATGGCATTATTAACTAAGCCTAATAACCAAGGGAGATTAACGTTCATACAGCATGATTTGTTTTCAACAAACGCTGAATCTTATATTTATGCCGTAACAAATGTTATTAACATAAATAAATTTTATAATTGGTGTTCTTTTTTCTTTTAAGGGTTTCCCCATTGGGTCAGGTGGTAAAGAATCTGCCTGTAACTTGGGAGACTCAGGTTCAGTCCCTGGGTTGGGAAGATCCCCTGGAGAAGGAAATGGCAACCCATTCCAGTATTCTTGCTTGGAGAATTCCATGGACAGAGGAGCCTAGTGGGCTATAGTCCATGGGTTGCAAAAAGTCAGACACAATCGAGCGCTTAACACTTTCACTTTTTCCTTTAAAAATCTATTTCTTAATTTGCTGTGTTCTGTTGAATATTTCTGTTTATATGTGCAGACTAGTCTTTTTTTACACATGAAATTCTTCCTTCATAAGATGATGTTAATAAGAAAAGCATGATTCAGTTTCAAGTAACTTCATAGTAAATTCTTTGAAAGCTATGCAATCCTGCAGAGACACATTGTATCTTCTCAGATATTCACTAAAGAAAATTTGATTAGAGAACCCTAGTAGAGCTACCATAATGAATACATCAAGAAAATGAACTAGAAGCTGCTAAGTTTGAGGATTTAAGACAGTAGACATGTTGCTGTACTTCAAAGTAGAAATAGACAGTTCATTTGTACGCTTGTCACAGTTCTCTCTGAGAAATACTGTCAAAGGAAAAACAGGCTCTGAGAATGAATGAACCGGGGTGGTACTGAATGCAAATAAGAGCTTCACTCTGTGGTATCTGCTTTCTGGCAGCAGCAGGAAATGTTCAATCTGCCATTTGGAAACTCCTCATCAGTGAACTGACATTCTCTGCTGTCAGTATCCTGTTCTTGGGGGGTGAAGAGCCCCCAAGAATCCTTCAGGAAAAGCAATATCCTTGTCGATTGTCAATGCCCTTGACAGGCTATAGGACAACCTGTCAGCTAGCTGGTGGTACTAAATTAATGAATAACAACCTTGAAAGAAAAAAAAAATCCCACAAAACTAACAATTTAGCATAGAATAATCAATGAAGAAACTTCCAGGTTTTTTTTTAAGGTGTTAAAATGTCCCCATTACGGAAGTGTTGAGTGTGGGAGCAGTTAGCAAGCATTCTTCTACATTTCAGCTCTACAAGACCTTTTATTTAACATGTCTTAATCATAGCAACACAAAATTCTGCCTTTGTAAGGAAGGAAGATCTCAGGATCACATCTCAAGATCACAGCAACACAAAAGGTATGTCCACAGGTTGGATTTTTCATATACTCAAGATAGGAGCAGAAGAAAGACTTTATTTGGCCATATTCCTTCAGAAATCAATTTAAAACAAGTTAAAACAAAATTTGTAAGCTTTTAATTTATTTGAAACAGATCATCATCTTTTTAAAAATACCATATAAATTATATCTATTTTATATTTATATAATTATATCACAATTATTTAAACACTTATAAATATTGTAATTAATTTATATACTGAGCTACCTAAAGGAAATTTAGGTAACTCCTAGCCTATTGCAAGAATACACATTTCCTTCTCCTCAGGCCATGGGAGGTATCATCCATTCATCATGGCTCACATTATGAAATTCGATCTCAATCATTCTAACACAACTGGTTTTTCAGAGATACTGCTGAATTGCAATCCATTTGCTTTCTCTGTCTTGTGGCAGTCACTAAATTTACAAAGTATCTCCTGTAAAGAATAATCTTTTTTTAGGAAATCTTGTGGAAAAGGCTCCTATTGTCTCATTTAGTGCTATTTCCAACCCTTTCTAGCTTTCCATCTTGCACTGTATATGCTGGAAAACTAAGAACTCAGCTTTCTAGACTCCCTGTGGCCACAGTTACATATAGGACCCAGGTTTTGCCAAGCAAGCCAGGGAGACTTGGAAAGTTGACAAAGGTCTGATGAAAAGGCTGAACAGTTGTTGCGGAGGCATTTGATTCTTCCAGGCAGAGGTTCTACTGACCAAGCCCTGGTATCATGGGCCCCCAGTGCCTACATGCACGAGTAGCAGTGGGGTTTCTGTGTTGGCAGCCCATGGCGTTGTGGGGTATTTCTTTGAGCTGTGCATCATTCAAGCTCTTGAAAATTCTATAAGCTATCCTATATTCTGAAATAAAGAGGTAGAGTGCATTACTTTGTTCCAACTAAAACCCTGACAAATACAAGCCTGGTCCCTAAATGCAAGGGCATTTTGAGGATCCAGTATACCTGGATGTGAAAACTAGCTCTATAATTGTTAGCTGAGATGTCTTGGGCAAGTTCCCCAAACTCTCTGTGCTTAAGTTCCACTGTTACAAAAGGAGGTTTGGGGGAAGCTAATACCTACCACATGGGGATGCTATGAAGAGACAGTGAGGTGATATCTATAACATAACTGGTGTAGGGATTGGGGTGGGGGGGAGGATAACTCATTAATAATAGGTTCTTCCTACATCATTGTGTCACACATATTAAAAACATAATGTTTATATTGGAGTAGACTACAAAACTGTTTAAAGACATCCAGTGGTGGGCAGGGAAAAATATGCAGTTCAAACTAGGACAAAACGAAAAATAAAATTCCAGAAGAGGATTGGGCCAGGAATATGTGAATGTGAGGTCACAGTGTCAGATGACATAATGCTTAGAAATAACACCAGATTGATGTGCTAAAAAGAGAAAGTTAACTACAGGTTAGGAATTCATGCTTTAACAAGTAAAAGAAAATTTAACTTCACTTTTAAACAAGTAACAGATAAATTTTCTCATAAAACATGGCCAGAGATAGATTGTTGCTGCATCAGTTCAGCTGCAAAATGATGCCATGAGGGATGCAGCTCTCCTCTGGCTCTGCTGTGCTTTTGTCCTCTACATGTAGCAGGAGGGATACTGCTCCAGGGAGTCCCCCAATTCAAGCCAATAAATGCGGGAGGCAGCAAGAGCATTTTCCTTTGGTATGCTTGTTTTATTTTTCAGGAAAGGTATCCCTCCTAGGTCAGTTCTACTTCCATCTCATTTGCCAGAATTGGCTCATGTATCCACTTTAAATAAATTGTTAGCTAAGGAAACAAAATCATAAGGAACCCTTTAATTTTTAAAAATATCATGTTAGCTGTGTGGTTTAGAAAGGGAAAGCAAAATATTCCTATTTTGAAGAAGTGGACAGATAAGGGTGAATTGAAGCAATAAAGGCAGGCTTTTTTTTTTTTTTTCCTTTTCTATTTATCCCTGAAAGTTCTTGTGCAGTGCCGAGAAGTGTTTCTTATAACCATATATAGCCCTGGTCTTGAGATCTGCTGGGAATACAACATGAACTGGCAGAGAGATGGAGATAAGCCCCAGAAATTAATGAATGTTACTAGGAAGCATACTGGTAATAGAACCACAACCCAAACTATTGACAGTACCTTAAACTTAGGAAGTCCAAAGTTGTCTGTGTGTGTGTGTGTGTGTGTGTGTGTGTGTTTGTGTGTATGTTGTAGGGGCAGGGGTTGATTCATGTCTGATCCAGGTCAAGTCAGTAGCTAAGGAATCCCTCCTGATAGACAGGGACTTTGGTGTAAGAGTCAGTGCATATTGGCAAAAATTTATGTCAAAATTATAGCACCATTGTGGACTCAGGGATAGTCAAGAGACAGGACAAAGCTGGAATGTTCGGGAGCTGAGACCAGTTCTACTAGCAAGAAAAAAGAAGGTTAACTAGAGCTATGCAGGGGATTTGGTCCATCACCAGATGGACTGGTTAATGGTAGGACTCAAATCCTGATAGGCGCAGCTGCTGCTGCTAAGTCGCTTCAGTCGTGTCCGACTCTGTGCGACCCCATAGACGGCAGCCCACCAGGCTCCCCCATCCCTGGGATTCTCCAGGCAAGAATACTGGAGTGGGTTGCCATTTCCTTCTCCAATGCACAAAAGTGAAAAGTGAAAGTGAAGTCGCTCAGTCGTGTCCGACTCTTCGCGACCCTATGGAATGCAGCCTACCAGGCTCCTCCGTCCATGGGATTTTCCAGGCAAGAGTACTGGAGTGGGGTGCCATTGCAGACTCCCATTCAATCAAATTAGACACACAAAATATGAGTGAGGAAGGGAAAAAAGCTGTACATCTGAAATTTGCCCTGGGCTCTAGGTAAGCAAATCAACTTCAGATCCTACCCATGTGAGATGCTGGAGGCCCTAATCCAGTCAGATTTGTTTTTCATTGACTTGGAGACTGTGCAGGTAAAGCAAGGCTGTGACACTCAGCTGCTGAAAGCGGGAAATTTGTTTCTTTAGCAAATTGAGTGCCCATTAAGCCCCAAACTCTATTCTAAGTGCTGGACATACAATAGAAGGCAAAGTATGTAATCCCTACTCTCATGAAGTTCACTAGCTTCCCCTGAGCAGTAACTACTGGCCAAGGCCAAAGGCTTCAGCACCCTCTAATATGGAAAGAATGAGTTTCGTGTAGGAATCAAACGTGTACAAGACAGGAGTCCTGTCTCCAAGGACCTGACAGTCTAAAGGGAAAGTTTCAATCAGGAGACTGTTTCAGGAGATTTCCAAAGGGACAAGACCACTTACACTAAGACCATGACAGCTTCAGGAAACTAGTATCCCTGCTTCTCAGAAAGTGTTCCCACCCTTTCACAAAGGGCAAGGGTTACAACTAGAGCTCCTCTTACTCGAGTACAAGGAGAGTCAGCTGGAGCACCCTACACTTGTCACCTGTCCCCAACCTTTGCATCTTACCAGTTAGGTTTTCAGAGTCCAATATTCCCCTGGTAAACGTGGGCATTACCAGTTTAACTGATAATCAGGATACATCGAGAACAAGAGAGTCAGCGACATATGTCATTAATAATAAACTGTCAGTGCAGATGTCTACACTTCTAACAGTTGTGACTGGGTCTTCATTTTCCCTCCATGTCAGTGATGGTTCACTTTACTAACAAGATAACCTAAATTATAGTTATGAATAGAGATGAAAAACAGTTCAGAAATGTAAACTCACTCATGCAAACCACCACTTTCTTATTCCATTCTCCAGAGAGTCTGTTTAAGCATATGTTGTTAGGGCACATGTGTCTTTCAGACAACACGCAGCTTTCCAAGGTGGTAGAGAGTTAACATGCACTATTAAAATAAAAAATCCAGGGGGATGTTTACAGTTTAACTAACTGTAATGTTGAATAATTAGTACACAGTGAAATTGATTAATTTAGTTAAGTTTCCATTATGTTTTTTACTGACTGCTAATCAGCTAATGAGAAAAGCATTAATTATTGGTAAAATAATCATAGATAATATGACAGAAGAAGGAAGAAAGGAAATACGGATTTAGCTAATCCATGATGTAACTAGCCAGTCTCTGAATTTACATTAATTAATGTGTAATTAGCATATAATTGATTGTTGATCAAGAATTCAACATAGAAGATAATTAATGTCAAATCCATGTAATAAAATCCATTTCCCTTTCCAAGGATCAGCAGTACCTGTTAAAAGGCAAATGTTGTAGCATCAGCAATATTTTTAAAAAATCTTTGACATATGGTATAAAAAATAAATTAAAATCATATTGAAATACCATTTCTCAACTTTTGGCAAAACCCCTGAATTTGACGTTATACTGCTAGCAAGGTTGTGGGAAAACTAGGCTGTGTCATACACTTCTGATGGAAATTAAAACTAGTTGAGGCTTTATAAAGGGGAATTTGTCAATATCTAACAAAATTACAGGTGTATTTATCTTTTGGTCCAACATTCCCATTTTTAGTAGTCTATCCCAAAGATGTAAGCATAAATAAACAAAAAATATTTGCTTGTATTTGCTGCTGCTGCTGCTGCTAAATCGCTTCAGTCATGTCTGACTCTGTGCGACCCCATAGACGGCAGCCCACCAGGCTCCCCGAATCAACCAACTAAAAGTTAATGAAATGCTGATGAAAATAGTTACCCATGAAGAAATAGGATGGAAGGAGCATTTATGGAAATGAGACTTATCTGAATGTGTTTATTTAGTTTTAATTTTGTAGTAATAAAGTGTTCACATAATAATAAACTCAATTAAATTAAAAATCAAGGTACAGAAATTGAAAATAAATCAAAACAAATGAATTTAACTATATTCACTATATGCACAGTATCTTTGAACATTCTCAATGAGACATATTCTAAAGATAAAAAACTGTAAAAAAAAATCTTGAACTTCATTCAGTACTGTTATTGTTAGTAATGACATTAATACTGATACATTGGTACAAATATATTCATATTGCAAGCTAAAATAAGTAATTATGCTAATATTATATGGAACTAGAGTTTTCAACTTGAGATACAACTCATTTAAATCAAAGGTTTGAAGTAAAAACCTAGTTATCTGAGACTTGAGTTGGAAATATCAGTGTATACTCGCAATTTCTTCCTGTTGCTATCCAATGAAGAGCCCTAGAAACAAGGACAACCAAGTGTTAGTAGCACTGAATATTCCCAAAATCTAGACTGTAGTCTTCAAATATCATTCTTCATCTGCAAAAAGTAACTAAAGCTAATAAATGAATTTAGCAAAGTTACAGGATACAAGCCTTTATATATTAGCAATGAACAACTGGAAACTGAAATTTAAAATACCATTTATAACATCTAAAACATAAACTATTTGGAAAAAATTTTAGGGATTTCCCTGGTGGTCCAGTGGTTAAGACTCTGTGCTCCCCATGCAGGGGGCACAGGTTCAATCCCTGGTCTGGGAAGACCCTACATGCCACATATGGGGTGTGGCCAATTAAAAAAAAGTTAACAAAATACTTATGAGACCTGTACACTAAAACCATAAAACATTGCTGAGAGAAATTAAAGAAGATCTAAATAAATGGAACATAGTGTATGTTCATAGATGGGAACAACCAACATTATTAAATGCCAGTGCTCCACAAGTTGATCAATAGCCTCAATGCAATTCCAATCAAAATTCTGAGAGTCTCTTTTGTAGATATTGACAAGCTACAATTAATATAAAAATTCAAAGAACATAACAATTTTGAAAAAGAAAAACAAAGTTCAAAGACTTATACTACTTGATTTCAAGACTTACCATAAAGCTAGAGTAATCAAGACAATTTTATATTAGCATAAGGATAGATATATAGGGCAACAGGACAGAATAGAGGGTCCAGAGAATGACCCATACACATGTGGTGAACTGATTTTCAAAAATGATGGGAAGAAAAGTCTTTTCAACAAATGAGTGGAAAGCAGCATATCCATACAGTAAAAAATAAACATCAATCTTTACCCTCATACCATACACAAAAATTAACTCAAAATGGATCATAGAACTAAGATAATAGCTAAACTCATAATATTTCTAAAACACATAGGGAGAAAAATATTTATAATCTTATAGTAGGGAAAGATATCTTAGAACATAAAAAAGCAGAAACCATAATAGAAATAATTAATAAGTGGGACTTCATCAAAACTTAAAACGTCTACTCTTTGAAAGAAACAATTAAGGAAATTAAATGGCAAGCCACAGACTGGGAGAAATACTCACAATACATGTTTTGCCAAAGGACTTGTATTCAGAATATACATTTTTTTAAAAAAGAAATCCTTGCAACTTAATAATAAAAATGCAACCCAGTTTTTAAAATGGGTGAATGATTTGAACACTTTCACCAAAGAAGATGTATGAATGGTCAATTAGCACACAAAAAGAGGTTCAAAATCATTAGCTATCAGTGAAATGCAAATTAAATCCAAAATGAAATACCACTATACCCCCAATTAGAATAGCTACAATTAAATATGATTTTCACTAAAAGGCACAAAGCTTAATCCATTTCTGGGGCAGAAAATATACATGATGAGCTTGGAACAGAAAGTAAAGAAGCTATCAAAGGCTAATAATGGGGACACATCCAAAGACAAAAACAAAAAAAATCATGAGTCAGATTGAGGAGGCTCCCATTGGTCAAAGGTGAGATGATTTGATGATTCAAAAGCACTATTATTCCAAGTGATTAAAATGAATGAAAAATATAAAAAGAGAAAGGAAAAAAATAAGCCTTCATGGCCATAATTAAAGGTTGTTGGGCACCAACTCATTATTTTTAAAACTGCTAACTAAAGAAAAAGAACTGAGATTTTATATTGTTTTTGCAGTATGAATAGTACTTCCTGGAAATCTAATAGTTCTATTGGGTAAGAGTCATACTAGAATTAGAAAGTCAACATTTTGCAACTCCTAATGAAATGACTCAAACTATGGTTATCAATAGATGATAAAATCATTAAGTAAAAGATAAATGGAAAGCTACAATAAAGGGATCAAGTTGCCAACACTTGAACTCATTGATCAGTCTTAACATCCACTAGAAGTAAAACAACCAGACATAACATGCTTTCAAATACAATGCAATATGAATTATACAGCATCACCCATGAAATAGTCTTAACAAAACAAAGTTAAACCCTTGAGCCTGAATCCAATCAATCCTAATGTCTATAGGAAACATGGAGAATAAAGGAAAAATTTAAGGATGAATCTTGGGTTAAAACTAGAATTTAGGACATTATGCAGAGCAACTGACCTGGCTTTGTAATCAAGTCAGTAGCATTCTTTTTTAAGAGTGGTGGGCTATGGGACATCCCTGGTGGTTCAGTGGTTAAGATTCCACCTGCCAGTGTAGGGGACACAGAACTGATCCCTGGTCTGGGGAGACTCCACATGCTAGAGAGTAGCCTTGCTCCCACCCCACCCCCCAGCAAGTAGAGAAAGCCCAAGGGCAGCAACAAAGACCCAGCACAGCCAAAAACAAACAAGCAAACAAACAAAGAAGTGGTGGGCTATGATAGGTCAAAAGAGGCTATGAGAAACTGAATGCAACCTAATTTTACTGAAAAATGTTGAATAATGTGACTGGCCATATATACTGTCAAGCAAACGCACTTTCAGGGGCAACTGTAGGGAGCATTGATAAAGAATTATGAAAACAGGACATCAAAATAATGTCCAGTGTTACAGTGTTAATGCAACATTGTAAACTGAGTTCACCAACAGTAGGATGGTGTATAACAACCATAGCTTTAATTCTAGGTAAACAGAGCTGAAAATCCACCAAGGTTTATAATCACGCATGGACTACCTGAGTGCATGAATTTTTTTTTTTTCTTTAATGCAGTGGGTGGGCGGATGGTGGATAAAATAGAAGTATGGGATTGGACTTCCCTGGTGGTTCACTGGTTAAGAATTTGCCTGCCAATGCAGAGGACGTAGGTTTGATCCCTGGTCTGGGAAGAGTCCACATGCAATGGGGCAACTAACCCTGTGCACAACTGCTGAAGCGCTCATGTCTGTGCTCTGCAACAAGAGGAGCTACAGCAATGAAAAGCCCAAGTACCACAACTAGAGAGCAGCCCATGCTCATCGTAACCAGAGAGCGCAGCAACAAAGACCCAGCACAGCCAAAATTAAATAGATATATAAACTTTAAAAAAAAAAAAAAAAAGTGGAAAATGGTTACAAACTTCAGCACTGAAAAACTAAACAACAACCAAAAAAAAGTATGGGACTAATAGATACAAACCACTGTACATAAAATAGATAAGCAACAAGGATTTAATGTATAACACAGGGACTACATTCAGTATCTTCTAATAACCTATAAGGGAAAATAGTCTGAAAAATATATAATACATGTAACTAAATCACTTTGCTGTACATCTGAAACTAACACAACATTATAAATCAACTATAATTTTTAAAAGTAAAAATTCTCATACACAAAAATGCGAGGTGACAGATATGTTGATTACTTTGATAGGGAAAATTCTTTTACAATGTATACATGCATCAAATTATCACATTGTACATTTTAAATATCTTACAACTTTGTGAATTACACCTCAGTAAAGCCAAAAAACTTTAAATCTTTTAATTTTCTAAAAATAATAAACTTAGCTAATTCTATGTTTATGAATTTGAGTCTTCCTTTGGGTCTAAATTTCTTGTTTCCCCAAGAAAGTTTCAAAACATTTTTAAGACACAACAAATGTGGTAAGTAGACTTTTTTGTACCCTAATTCAAGAAAACCAATAATATAGATTTTTTAGACCCTTGAAAAAACTTGAATTAAGATTTACTAGTAGAAATTTGAATATGGGTATTGGGTGATATTGAAAGGTTATTGTTACTTTTAGCTCAAGGGTTCCTCAAAGGCTTGGCTGAATCATATTTATGCTGCAGACTGTGGGGTGCTTCCCGGGTCAGTTTTGCATCAGTCTGATGTTTCTGATCACTCTCTGTCTTCTTCAACTCCTTCCCTATTTCCTTGCACACTAGTATCTTCTCTAATAAAATACTTCATGTTTAAACTCATCTTGACGTTTGCATCTAAGAGGAGCCAGACTCATAGGCAATACTATATGCTCACTTCTGTTTCAGATGCTTTTACCACTTCCACATTTCTTTCCACTTGTGTCTTTGTAACATCCCCTAACTCCTTCCTGGGGAAGTTTGAATTTAAGGGGATTTAAGATTTGAAACAGAAAGTAAATGTGCAAGCATCTCTCTTCCAACTGATGTATACATGAGATGCCCCAGCATCCATTGTCTTGGTTCTTTGATTATAAACAGAATAGATTTGGGTTGGAACAAATTTAAGCCATGGAAATCAGTTTATTCAAGGACTTTGGATATGACAAAACCTTATGCCTGCTGTGTCGGTAGAGTCAGGTGTCAGGCAGCCAAGAGCTTCATCCAACTTGAGCCCTAGATCTTTATATTCAAATAATCCACTTAATTTGCATTCAAACAGCCCCTCTAGCATAGGTGGGCATTTAAGCCCATGCTATTCTTTTTCCACACTGATCATACAACTTTTAAGCACCACAGAGTATATAACAATTACAAGAAGATTTTCTCTGAAGCACAACAAAATGCATGCATAGATATTCTTTCTGTGCCTGTGCTTCTGGCTCCTCTCACTACACGGCAGTCACCTCAGCACAGCCTATCTTTCACATACGATTTCTTTCCTCATACCAACCTGGTAAAAACTCCCCAACACTGTTTTGTCATACTCTTTTCGGAGGCTGTAGGGCTTGAAATTATGGTCAATTTTCAGAAACATAATCTGGATTGAAATCCCAGTCCTGCTTCTTCATACTTTATAAGCCTTACTTCCCTGGTCACTAGGTTCAGGTCTGTAAATTAAGTTCCTGCCTCATAATGTTGTGAAGACTAAATAAGGGAATGCTTGATACTGATTGGCCTATGCTCAGAGCACCATAAAAGCTTACAAATATTATGTTCTTTCGATACTGTGGACCAGGAATCTCCACTCACTCTTTCCTGCCCTCTAGTGTTGACTTTGTTCTCAGAGACGTTTCTGTGGGAGAACCATCTCCATTTTTGGGTCACAGCACACAGGAGATAGGATTAGCAGATACACCTCTGGCTGAACAAAGTGGGAAAGAGTGATTTTCTCAGCAACTGACTAGTGGTGGCTCCAAAGGACATTGGAGTGAATTTCTGCCTACCTAACATTCCACTTGTGAGCAGTCAATTCTGGCTGATTTAAGCAGATAGAAAGTTTATTCAACGGATATCACTTTTCTCAGATAATTATTTGGAGGGCTAGAGGACCATGCTTAAATCTTAGCAGCCAGAAGATGCTACAGAGAAAGTTCATCATATCTGTTTCTTCTACCACTCAGTCTAAAATTAAAAGTCAAACAGGAACACTGCCAGACATGCCAGTGACATGTCTGTACACTTGAGTTAACATGGACTGAGAAAGTACTAGTATCTGGCCTGTTGTTGTGGAAGGTAATCTCTGCCTCCAACTAAGATTCATTGGAGAATTTCTCCCAATCGTATCAAGGAGTTCCATTGCTGGGTAGACCAAAAAAATAGACAAACCCAGAGCCTCCTTGCAAACATTCACAAGAGTAACTGAATGAGTGGTCATAGCTATGGATAGCTATGAATAGGAACCTGGTTGTATGAAACATCTTCTTCGGGACCTTTATCCATTAACTGTTCCCCATTCATTTATATCCTTAACTTCTCTATATCTGTTGGTTCATCCTTTGTTAAAAAATTTTAACTCTCTCCAACCATTAAAATACTCCTTTCCACCTAGCATCCCTATCCAAGTTCAAGCCCATGTAACCTCTCACCTAGAAAATACCCATAGTCTGATGACTGATGCTTCTCTTGTCTTCCCTAAACCCATCTGCCACATCTGTCAGACTGAACTACCCAAAGTGGAGATTTTCACCGTATTACTTCTTTGCCTAAAACTCTTCAGAGTTTATTAATTTAATAAGCTTCTTATTTATTTTTAATAAATAATTTTTTCATTAATTTAAAATCATCCTCTTCAGTAAGTCTGCAAAGCCTTCAATGAACTGTGCCCCCTAGGTCCCCAGTTTCATCTCCTTCTTCTTCCTATGATAAACTTTAGTCTCAATAATATTGCTACCTGCTCCCTCTCTTCCAACATCTTGAGATTTATGGTATGGCTTGTGATTGTTCTCATCTTACAACGTCTTCCCAACTTTATCTTCTAGCCAACTTTTGCTCTTCTAAATGCATTCCATTCACTGAACAGCAGCTCAGGCCTCATCTACCCTAGAAAAACTTCCCTAATTTCCAAGACTGGATTTATTTCCCTTCACAATGTTATTAATGCACCGTGTACACGCATTTACCTTAGCACTTAACCTTACTTGTTGGAATTTCTATTCATGTCATTGCCCAAACCAGTACACTCTTCCAAGGCAGCACAGAGCACAAAGCTTAGCATATACAGGTGCTTTAAAAATGTTTTCTGAACTGAACTGAAGTTATTATAGCGAATTCCATTGGAAGATATAAGTATTAATCAGTTGGTCGTTGATTAATATATATTGATTGAGGCATTGTGAAATTATTAAGTGATTTGTCCCTCAAATATAAGTACTTGGAGAAATAGGGTGATTTTTGGTAGCATGTTCTCCAGTCAATTTAATTTTTCACTTAGCTAAGAAATGTAATTACAGTGTATTTTCTTCTAAAATGATTGATATACGTGGAAATCTTATATGATTTCAGGAACAGTTATTATAACATTAAAAATGCAAATCATGGGGACTTCCCTGGTGGTCCAGTGTTAAGAATCTGCCTGCCAGTGCAGGGGACACAGGTTCATTGTTCTGTTCTGGGACAGTCCCATCTACTGCAGAACAACAAAGCCTGTGGGCCACAATTACTGAGCCCACATGCAGCAACTACGGAAGCCGACACACCCTAGACCCCTGCTCTGCAGTAAGAGAAACCACCAAAATGAAAAGCCAGGACACTGCACCGGAGAGTATCCCCTGCTCGTTGCAACTAGAGAAAGTTAGTTTGCAGCAATGAAGACCCAGTGCAGCCAAAAAATAAATAAATAAAAAAATTTTTTAATGCAAGTCATGACCTGTTAAGGATTGTTCTGCTAGCAATATTAAAATTAAGAGTGCCTAAAGATTCGGATAAAATCTAAGATAGATACCGTAATGAACTAGGCAAACTAATATTCTCTTCTGGGTAACTGCTAGCAGAGCTTATTCAATTAAAGATTTTCCCCTCTGCTGCCATCTTTTGGCCGAACAACAGTAGAAAATATTAAGCAGAAATTAAGGACAGAAATTTAATTTTAATCAACACATATTTTATGCCAGTCACTAGCTTAGGGAATTTCACATATTTCATTTTATACTCATAGCAACTTTCTGTAGGTATTACCGTCCTCCTTTTGATAAGGGAGAAAACTGAGTATAGCAGACACTGTTGTCATCTTTCCTAAGCCTGATTTTGTTCCTCATGTAGGCAAATCCTTCATGAAAGTCTGAGCCCCTTGCCAGATAGGAGAGAAATCTTAATTGGCCTGAGCATTCATGGAGCTTGCCAAAAGACTTGTGTGAACAAGGGTACGGAATGAAATTCTAGCCAGTGCAATCCACTACCGGGAGGGTGGAGAGAACAGGTGTGAGAGGGGACATTTAGAAAGATTTTTCTGAGCTCTTAAAAAAGAGAGTCAAGTAGAGGTAAATAATTTTTTCTGCCTATGAACATTATTATTCTTATGTGACCATGAAATTGTGGCAGCCATCTTGGAACCATGAGGGGAGCCAGTCTAAGGAAACAGACCAATATGCTGAAAATGGCACAATAGAAAGATGAATGAAACCTGGTTTCTTGATAGCATTACTGAATAGCTGCTCTAATTCTAGAATTTTTTAAATATGAGATATTAAGTGTAATTAAGTCATTTTTATTTTGCATTTTCTGTTACTTGCAACCAAAAGCATCTTAACAGATTTACTGAGGCTTAGTGAAATTAATTTGCAAATATAAAGATTTGAATCTAGTATATTAAGCTATGATCTACCTGTTTCTTTCTTTATACAGAAAAGAAGCAGAAACTCTGACTGAGGAAAGGTTAAAGTTGTAAGCTCTTACCAAGCCAATGGAAGGTTTAAATTCCTAAGGAAGAAATGGGTAATGCTGGTTAGATCCTGAAGCAAAAAGAAACAAAAGAAGAGCTGTAAAGAAGATTATTAAAACTATTGGGGAAATTAGAATATGAATATGTATGTTAGATAATAGGCTGGTTTACTATATAAATTCTAAACTTTCTGAGTGAGATCACTGTGTTTGGATGTGTAGGAGAGTGCCCTTACATTTAGCATCTAACATAAAATGTTTATTAAAAAAAAAAAAGAGAGAGAAAGGATTCACAGCCTTTCTCACAGAAATGCTCTAAAGAAGGGAAATAGGAAAACAAACAACCCAATCAAAAAGTGGGAAAAAGACCCAAATAGATATTTCTCCAAAGAAGACATACAGATGGCTAACAAACACATGAAAAGATGCTCAATGTCGCTCATTATTAGAGAAATGCAAATCAAAACTACAATGAGATATCACCTCACACCAGTCAGAATGGCCATCATCAAAAAGGCTACAAACAATAAATGCTAGAGATGGAACCACCATATGACCTAGCAATCCCACTCCTAGGCATATACCCCGAGGAAACCAAAATTGAAAAAGACACATGTATCCCATTGTTCATTGCAGTATTATTTACAATAGCTAGAACATGGAAGCAACCTAGATATCCATCAACAGATAAATGGATAAAGAAGTTGTGGTACATACACACAATGAAATATCACTCAGTCATAAAAAGGAATGTCTTTGAGTCAATTCTAATGAGTTGGATGAACCTAGAGCCTATTATACAGAGTGAAGTAAGTCAGAAAGAGGAAGATAAATATCATGAGCTATTTCAAATCCTAAAAGATGATGATGTGAAAGTGCTGCACTCAATATGTCAGCAAATTTGGAAAACTCAGCAGTGGCCACAGGACTGGAAAAGGTCAGTTTTCATTCCAATGCAACAGAAAGGCAATGCCAAAGAATGCTCAAACTACCACACAATTGCACTCATCTCACACGCTAGTAAAGTAATGCTCAAAATTCTTCAACCCAGGCTTCAGCAATACGTGAACCATGAAATTCCAGATGTTCAAGCTGGTTTTAGAAAAGGCAGAAGAACCAGAGATCAAATTGCCAACATCCGCTGGATCATCGAAAAAGCAAGAGAGTTCCAGAAAAACATCTATTTCTGCTTTATTGACTATGCCAAAGTCTTTGACTGTGTGGATCACAATAAACTGTGGAAAATTCTGAAAGAGATGGGAATACCAGACCACCTGACCTGCCTCTTGAGAAACCTGTATGCAGGTCAGGAAGCAACAGTTAGAACTGGGCATGGAACAACAGACTGGTTCCAAATAGGAAAAAGAGTACATCAAGGCTGTATATTGTCATCCTGCTTATTTAACTTATATGCAGAGTACATCATGAGAAATGCTGGCCTGGAGGAAGCACAAGCTAGAATCAAGATTGCTGGGAGAAATATCAATAACCTCAGATATGCAGATGACACCACCCTTATGGCAGAAAGTGAAGAAGAACTAAAGAGCCTCTTGATGAAAGTGAAAGAGAGTGAAAAAGATGGCTTAAAGCTGAACATTCAGAAAACTAAGATCATGGCATCTGGTCCCATCACTTCATGGTAAATAGATGGGCAAACAGTGGAAACAGTGAGAGACTTTATTTTGGGGGGCTCCAAAATCACTGTAGATGGTGACTGCAGCCATGACATTAAAAGACGCTTACTCCTTGGAAGGAAGGTTATGACCAACCTAGACAGCATGCTAAAAAGCAGAGACATTATTTTGCCAACAAAGGTCCGTCTAGTCAAAGCTATGGTTTTTCCAGTAGTCATGTATGGATGTGAGAGTTGGACTATAAAGAAAGCTGAGCACCGAAGAATTGATGCTTTTGAACTGTGGTGTTAGAGAAGACTCTTTTTTTTTTTTTTATATTGTAATAAACTGTTTATTAAAAGGTTTACCAGCTAATATACTTTAACAGAAAAGCCCTAGAGGTTTATTAGACTATTTCTGAAGGAAAAAAAAAAAATTTAAGACATCTCAGATACAACAACAACAACTAACATTTGTGTAGCACTTTACAATTTACAAAGTGCTTTCCACATACATTATCTCATTGAATCCTCACAACAACCCTGTGAGGTAGGTATTATCGCCAATTTACAAGTGAGGTAACTGAGGCTCAGAGGTTCCAGGACCTTTAAAGAGATCCACTGCGAATGACTTGTCAAGATGGACCATAAAACCAGATCTTTTGACTCCAAGTCCTACTCAATGCCAAATGGATTTTTATTTTCATCACAGAATTACACCATACAATCATTAGTGATAAGTCTTAATTGCAACTGATCCAATTTTCCCAAAATGAACTTTTTTGTAAGGAAAATTTTATTTTTTTTCATTTATATGAAAATCCTTGACTTAATTATTTAAATGTTACTGAGTTTAAAATTAATGCTGGCCAATATTACCATGACTTTTAATCTCCTTAGAAAGTATTGACAAATGGCTTTCCTCTTGTTTTAGGATCATAGACAATCCTTTACACAAGAGCATATGTAGGACCTGTGAGCCTGAACACTTAATTCTGAAGTCCTATCCCTCTTAGCAAATATACAAAGGAAACTGTCTAACCCCCTCTAGAGGAGATAGCAGCAGAGCATAGAGTATAATGTGCTAGAAATTAGCTTCTGCACAACTGAAGGAGGAAGGGAAGAAAGGCATTATATAAACCTCCACTGAGCCTCGGGTGCCCCAAACTAACAGGCATATCATGTTTTACAGGAATGAATTCATTACCACTATCATTATCAGTTACAAGGCATCCTTTCATGTCACTAGTACAAACAAACAGAGAAATATAGTCCCTACCCTAGGACAGCTTGCTGAAGAGCTTCTTCTACAGTCTGCCAGTTCTAAAGCAGTGCTCATCACAAAACAACATTGAGCTTGACACGAGTAAAGAAAACAGAAGAAAACAAGCTACCCAAGCAACTACTATATAACAACCTAAAACAGAATAATTACAAGGTGAGTAGAACACAGAAAAAGGAGGAATATGAACAGTTTCCTGATTCGAGCCACAGTGTGGCGTGACTACGTAGAGCACTGAAAAACAACTAAAGCTGACAAACCAGTCTGGTATGGAACCAAGAGGAAGGGTTGTTCTTTCTCAGTCAAACTTTATACTGGTGGAGCATCTAAGAGGCAGCATCACAACAGCAACAGATCTTAAAAATAATCGTGAGGGATGAACGTGACGGATACTCAGGATCAGAAGAGCCAACATTCTTGCCCATTAGCAGTTAAGCCACGTTGTATACATAGATCGTATCACATACATATACTCAGTCTAAGTGATTTATACCAAGCTAACAGAAAAACAGCAATTCCAAACATTTTGCTACCACACAATTTCGCAAAAAATTAAATTGGTGGAAAAAGAACCATGCAATTGTACATTTTTGGTGCTCATTTTCAAAATGCTACCAAATTTAGAAAATCACTTCCCCTTATAACAAAGGGCTTGCAGAATCTAAATATCAAATGAAATACTTCTAGCATTTTAAGAGTTTATTAGACACATACAATTACATTCAATGAAGTTATAAGTGAGCTACAAAATGGAAAATTAAGAACTCACATTGATAAAACCTCAAACACATCTCAGAATAAATTCAAGCTTTTGAGCTTAACATCTATACCTTTATCATTTTTTAAAATGCAGAAGGACCCATTAAACACTGACGTAATAGAATTCAATGCCTAGGCTAAATGCAGAGAATTTTATAGTCCACAATATGGTTTTTAGTTACATATCACCTTTCTTCCACAATGCTTACATTACTTCACAATTATAGTAATTATTAAGCTAGTAATACAAAGCAGAACACTTCTTCAAATTAAGGTACATTTTGCTGTATGTAGCAAAGACTGCCTTCCTGCCCCAAGTAAAGAAGTGACTCTTGAAATGCTGGGTGGGATCTCTTTATCCAGCATGGGACCGATGCGTTGGCAGATTTGCAACAGATGGTCAGGAGCCACATGCTTATTGGACAAGACCAATTCCTCGTAGCTCCTGTTGTGCTCGTTGCCCTCCCAGTCCAGCCTCTTCGGCAGCAACTGGTACTGCTCCAGCTCCTGCACCAACACCTGGGCGGCTCTTCGACATGGGCCGGCCGATAGGTACCGGGCGATGAGGAAGTACAGCTCCGACTCGATGAGAGGCACCGGGCGTCGGGCGGGCGAGGGCTCCGCCATGGCCGGGAGGGGGCCGGGATGGGAGCGGGCAAGCAAAGCGTGTAGGCCGCGCCGAAGCCTGACCGGGCCGGCGTCCGTTTACCTCAGGCGCGCCGCCGCCACCGCCGCTGCTGCCTCCGCCATGCCGTGCGCGCCCTAGAGAAGACTCTTGAGAGTCCCTTGGAGTACAAGGAGATCCAGCCAGTCCATCCTAAAGGAGATCAGTCCTGGGTGTTCATTAGAAGGACTGATGTTGAAGCTGAAACTCCAATACTTTGGCCACCTCATGCGAAGAGCTGACTCATTTGAAAAGACCCTGATGCTGGGAAAGATTGAGGGCAGGAGGAGAAGGGGACGACAGAGGATGAGATGGTTGGATGGCATCACTGACTCAATGGACATGAGCTTGGGTGGGCTCCGGCAGTTGGTGTTGGACAGGGAGGCCTGGTGTGCTGCAGCTCATGGGGTCGCAAAGAGTCAGACACGACTGAGTGACTGAACTGAACTGAATGTATACATATGGAATCTAGAAAAATGGCACTGAAGAATTTATTTACAGGGCAGCAATGGAGAAACAGGCATAGAGAATAGACTTGTGGACATGGGGAGAGGGGAAGAGAGGGTGAGATGTATGGAAAGAGTAACATGGAAACTTATATTACCATATGTAAAATAGATAGCCAACGGGAATTTGTTTTATGGCTCAGGAAACTCAAACAGGGGCTCTGTATCAATCTAGAGGGGTGGGATGGGGAGGGAAATGGGAGGGAAGTTGAAAAGGGAGGGGATATATGTATACCCATAGCTGATTCATGTTGAAGTTTGATAGAAAACAACAAAATTCTGTAAAGCAATTATCCTTCAATAACAGAATAAATTAATTTAAAAAAAAAAAAAAGAAGGGAGATAGGGAAAAATTCTTTCCTTCCCTTCCTGGCCACTGGGAAAATTTATCTTTTAAATTATCTTTACTAATAGACTAATTATCTTTACTATAGACTAATAGATGAATGGAAAGAAAGAGAGAATTAGTTAGAGCAAATGTGGTAAAAATTTAATGATTGAATCTAACTAAGTGGTATAAGAGTGCTCACTGCAGTATTCTTGCAACTTTTCTAAAGTTTTGGAATTTTTCAAGATAAAACATTGAGAAACATCAAAGTATAACTTTCAAATACTTACAAACATGAATTTCAGAAATATAAGGTGAGAAACTACCAAAGGTGAATCTAGGTTAAAAGTTTATGTAACTAATTAATAAAGGGGACCAGCTGGATGGAAAAACTGGTTCAAAGGAGAATTTGAGGAACTGTGTGTACATATGTATACACAAACACACACACAACTACTAAGGGGGAAAAATGTGAACACATGATTGCTAAATTAAATAGAAAACTGTTTAATTAAAATGAAAACTGTAACCTTTTGCGTTATCTTTTCCACCAGACAGAAATCATTTAAATCTGTACTAGAGAATACATTGGGGCTTCCCTGATAGCTCAGTTGGTAAAAAATCCAAAAACTTTTCTTTTATTTCTTTACCAGCTGAGCTTCCGTGATAGCACAGTGGGTAAAGACAATATATTGGGGGCCACAGGGAGGCCCAGTGAGGAAAAAGAAGATATCATTTGGAAATTTTCCATCCATGTAACATTTAACTTCACAGAGTCTGAATCCTAACTTTGTGTTCCCCTACAGCAGGAGCTCCAAGGGTGGTCTTTGAGACCTCGTGATGGTAGGGGCCACAAAATCCTTTAAAGAGGTCTGTGGAGTCAAACTGTTTTTGTAATAATACTAAGACATTATTTGCCTTTTTCTCTCTCTTTCTTTCATGAGTCTATGGAGTTTACATGCGATATTGCTGCAGATTGTATATAGAAGCAGATGTGAAAACCCACCTGCCTTCTATTAAGGCAGATATTAATGAGATTTGAAAACATGTAAAATGATGCCATTCTACTCAGTAATGATTTTATTTTGGGGAAATATAAGTTATCTTTAAACAATATGTTATTTTTGCTGATCTGGAATGAATTTGATATTGCTGTTTTTAAATAATGCATTAAATATTGATTGACATTGCCCATCTAAACAAAAGTTTTTGAGATTCTCAATAATTTTTAGAATTTATGGGAGGTGTAAGGTCAACACATTTGAAAACCATTGTCCCAGAAAATTAGGCAGTATTTGGCAGAACTTGTTTTAGTATAACTTTGAAAGTATACAATCATAATTTTGCTTTATCTTCAAGTTGTAGATAAGTTTTCTTAGAAAAAAGTTGATAAAATAAAAGAAAAAAGTTGAATTTATTTCTACTTTAAAAAATAAAAAATGATATCTGGACATGTATGCATGCACACTCAGTCACTCAGTCATGTCCAACTCTTTGTGACCCATGGATTGTAGCCCACCAGGTTCCTCTGTCCATGGAATTTTCCAAGCAAGAATACTGGAATGGGTTGCCATTTCCTACTCCAGGGAATCTCCTCAACCCAGGGATCAAACCCACATCTCCTGCATCTCCTACATTGGAAGGCAGATTCTTTACCAACTGTACCACCCTTGCAATCTTGAAAAAGAAGACCAAAGCTAGAGGAATCACATTTCTTGTTTTCAAACTGTATTACAAAGCTTTGGTAATCAAGACAATATGGTGTTGGAATAAAAATACTTACTTAGATCAGTAGAACAGAATAGAGAGCCCAGAAATAAACCCATACATATATGGTCCCTTAATTTATGAGAATGGAGCCAAGAATACACAACAAAGAAACTATAGTTTCTTCAGTAAATTGTGTTGGGGAAAAGTGGACAACCACTTTGCAGCCACTTACAAAGAAAACTGGACCACTAACTTACACCTTACATAAAAATCAACTCAAAATGGATTAAAGACTTGAACGAAGAACAATAAAAACTGAAAAACTCCTAGAAACCATAAAACTGCTAGAAGAAAACATAGAGGATAAGGTCTTTGACTTCTTAGTAATGGTTTTTTGTGTGTTCCTTTTTCTTTTTTGGATTTGACACAAAAAGTAAAAATAGACAAATGGGTTACACCAAACTTAAAACCTTCTGTATAGTAAAGGAAGTGAAAAACTACTGAATGGAAGAAAATATTTGTAAATCATCTATCTGATAAGGGGCTAATGTCTAAAATGCAAAAAGAACTCATACAACTCAATAGAAAAAAATCTGACTAAAAAATGAGCAGAGACTGGAGAAATGTGTGGAGATTCCTTAAAAAACTAAAAATAGAATTACCATATGATCCAGCAATCCCTACCCTGGGCATTTACCTGAAAAAAAACTGAAATTCCAAAAGATTCATGTACCCCAATTATCACTGCAGCACTATTTACAATAAATGGGATATGGAAGCAACCTAAATGTCCATCAACAGAGGAATGGATAAAGAAGATGTGGCACATATATGCAATGGGATATTACTCAACAACAAAAAGGAATGAAATGATGTCATTTGCAGAGATGTGGATGGACCTAGAGACTGTCATACAGAGTGAAGTAAGTCAGAAAGAGAAAAACAAATATTGTGTATTAACACATATATGTGGAATATGGAAAAATAGTACAGATGACCATACAGATGGCCAAGCAAAATAGAGACACAGATGTAGAGAACAAATGTATGGACACCAAAGTGATGGGGAGGGGAGGTGGGATGAATTGGGATTTGGGATTGACATATATACACTGCTATGTATAAAATGGTTAACTAATGAGAACCTACTGTATAGAACAAGGAACTCTACTCAGTGCCCTCTGGTGACCTAAATGGGAAAAAATCCAAAAAGAAGGGATATGTGTATATTTATGGCTGATTCACTTTGTTGTACAGCAGAAACTAACACAACATTGTAAAACAACTATACTCCAATAAAAATTTTTTTTGAAAAAGTGGGCAGAGACTCTGACTAGACATTTCACTAGACAAGACATACAAATGGCCAAAGGTTACATGAAAAAGTGCTCAACATCACTAATCTTCAGGGAAATGCAAATTAAAACCATAATGAGCTATCACCTCTTACCTGTTAAGATGGCTTTTATCAAAAAGACAATAGAAAATGACCTTGGCAAGGATGAGGAGAAAAAGGTAACCTTGTAAATGTAAATTGGTGCAGCCTCTGTGGAAAACAGTATGCAGATTGCTCGAAAAATTAAAAAGTAGAGCTACCATATACTCTGGCAATTTTACTTCACAGTATTTATCTGATGGAAATGAAATCACTATCTGGAAAAGATATCTGTACATCTGTGTTTAAAGCAGCATTATTTACAATGGCTAAGACTTGGAAATAACCTAAGTGTCCATTGATGAATGAATGAATAAAGACTCTGAGATATATATATCTATATATAGAGATATATAGATATATATATATACACATACACATATATAATGGAATACTACTCAGCCAATGAAGAGATGAGATCTTGCCATTTGCAACAACATAAATGGAAAATCATCAGGTAGGATAGATTCTGGAGCCAAGTTGTTCAGATTCAACTCTCAGCTCTACCACTTAATAATTTTATGAAATTGGATCTGTCTAAGACCATAAGTGTAACTCATCTCATAGGCTAGTCATGAATATTAAATGAATGAATACTTGTAAAACACTAAAACAATACCTAGAACATAATTAGAGCTCTGTATGCTTACAGTATTATTTCACAAGAAAACTCATGCATTTATATTTATCTTACTATCTACCAATTTCTTCAAATACTGCTTTCTCTGAAAAGTGTACCAAAATAGTTCTCAAAGAATTTCATATGAAAATAGGGTTTCATAGTCATACAAATCTGAGCAATATTGGAAAAAGAAAAAAAATGAGAGGGACCAGATTAAAATTGAGTCATCACACATGCCTTTCTATGGCTTATAATCATGACTTACAGGGTCATTCTACTGTAAACCTCCTAACATTTCCTGCAATTTTCAGATTACTGAATAGCTAATCATAATATGTTACTACTAATATTTTAACCACCAATATGTTAATTTGTATTGTTTCAATTCTATTTCTACACATATCAAATTTATAGTTTTGTTGCTCTTGATAAAATTCTTCAAAGTCAGTGAGTTGATATATATCACTTTTTAATGGCTACTGTGACACAGTCATATCTCATTTTATTGTGCTTTATTTTATTGCACTTTACAGATATTACATTTTATTGAAACTGAAGGTTTGTGGCAACCCAGCAACCAGCAAATCTGTTGGTGCCATTTTTCCAATAGCATTTGCTTGCTTTGTGTCTCCGTGTCACATTTTGGTAATTCTCATGATATTTAAATCTTTCATTATTATTTTATTATGTTGATCTGTGATCAGTGATCTTTAATGTTACTATTGTGATTATTTTGGAGCACTATGAACTTCATCCATGTAAGATGATGAATTTAATTGATAAATATGTATAGTCTGACTGCTCCACGGACCAGCCATTCCCATCTCTCTCTGCCTTCTCAGGCCTCCTGATTCCTCGAACCACAGCAATATCGAAATTAGACCAATTAGTAATCCTGCAATGACCTCTTAAGTGTTCAAGTAAAAGGAATGATTAAACTCAGTGAGGAAGGCATCTCATAAACTGAGATAGGCTGAAAGCCAGGGCTCTTTGCCAAAAATTAGCCAAGTTATGAATGCAAAGGAAAGGTTCTTGAAAGAAATTAAAAGTGCTACTTCAGTAAACACACCAATGATAAGAAAGCAAAACAACTTTCTTGCTGATATGGAGAAAGTTGTAACGGTCTGGATAGAAGATTAAATCAGCCACAACATTCCCTTAAGCCAAAGCCTGATTTAGAACAAGGCCCTAACTATCTTCAATTCTGCAAAGGCTAAGAGAGGGGAGGGAGCTACAGATGAAACATTTGAAGCTAACAGAGGCTGGTTCATGAGGCTTAGGGAGAGAAGCCATTTCTAAACATAAAAGTGCAAGGTGAAGCAGCAAGTGCAGATGTAGCAGCTGCAGCAAGTTATCCAGATGACATAGCTAACATCATTAGTGAAAGTGACTACACTACACAACAGGTTTTCATTGTAGATGAAACAGCCTTCTATTGGGAGAAGATGCCATCTAAGACTGTCATGACTAGAGAGAAGTCAATGTCTGGCTTCAAACTTCAAAAGACAGACTGACTGTCTTGTTAGGGGCTAATGCAGCTGGTGATTTTAAGTTGAAGCCAATGCTCACTTACCATTCCAAAAATCCTATGGCCTTTAGAATTATGCTAAATCTATTCTGTATGTACTCTATAAAGGGAACAACAAAACCTGAATGACAGCACGTCTGTTTACAACATGGTTTACTAAATATTTCCAGCCCACTGTTGAAAGCTACTGCTCAGAAAAAAAAGACTCCTTTCAAAATATAACTGCTCAAGGACTTCCCTGGTGGTCCAGTGGTTAAGAATTTGCCTTCCAATGCAGGGGACTCAGGTTTGATCCCAGGTCAGGGACTTAAGATCCCATATACCTTGCAGCCAAAACAGAAATATAAAACAGAAGCAATATTGTAACAAATTCAATAAAGACTTTGAAAACGGTCCACATTAAAAAATATTTAAAAAACATATATAACTGCTCATTGACATGCACCTGGACACACAAAAGCTCTGAGGGAGATGTACAACCAGATTAATGTTGTTTTCATGTCTGTTTATACAGCATCAATTATGCAGCGCATGGATCAAGAAGTAATTTCAAATTTCAAGTCTTAGTATTTAAGAAATACATTTTCCAAGACTGTAGCTGACTTAATTAGTGATTCCTCTGATAGATTTGAGCAAAATAAACTAAAAACTTGGAAAGGATTCACCATTCTAGATGTCATTAAGAACCTTTGTGAGGGCTTCCCTGGTGGCTAAGTAGTAAAGAACCTGACTGCCGATGAAGGAGAGGTTTGACCCTGATCCCAGAAGATCCCACATGTCACAGAGCAACTAAGCCCATGCGCCACAACTACTGAGCCTGTGATCTAGAGCCCAAGAGTCACAACTAGTGAAGCCCACACGCCCTAGAGCCCATGCTCTGCAACAAGAGAAACCACCTCAATAAGAAGCCTGTGCACCACAACTAGAGAGTAGCCCCTATTCTCCACAAGTAGAGAAAAGCCTGTGTAGAAGACTCAGCACAGTCTACATAAATAAATAAAATTATATATATGTGTATCTAAAACACTTGTGATTCATGGGAAGAGGTCAAAATAGCATTAACAGGAGTTTGGAAGAAGTTGATTCAAACCTTCATGGATGATTTTGAAGAGTTCATGACTTCAGTGGAGGAAGTCACTGCAAATGTGGTGAAAATGGCAAGAGAACTGGAATTAAAAGTGGAACCTCAAGATATGGATGAATTGCTGCAATCTCATGACAAAACTCAAATGGATGAGGAGTTATTTCTTATGAATGAGCAAAAAAAAGTGGTTTTTTTGAGATTGAATCTCTCCTGGTAAAGATTGTTGAAATGACAGCAAGGGATTTAGAAAATTATACAAACTGAGTTGATAAAGCAGTGGCAAGATTTGAGAGGATTGATTCAAATTTTGAAAGAAACTCTCCCATGAGTAAAATGCTATCTATTGACAACAGCATTGAATGCTGCAGAGAAATTGTTCATGAAAGGAAGAGTCAATTGATACAGCAAACTTCATTGTCTTATCTTAAGAAACTGCCACAGCCCACCCCAATCTTCATCATCCACCACCCTGATCAGTCAGCAGCCATAAATTACAAGTAAGACTCTCCACAAACTAAAAGATTATAACTCACTGAAAGCTCAGGTGATGGGTAGCATTTCTTAGCAAATAAAGTTTTTGTTTTTGTTTTAATGTAGCCAATGACCATTTAATTCTTTTTTTTTGGAGGGGGGGCACACCTCATCTCAGTTCCCTGACCAAGGAGTAAACCCAGGCCATAGCAGTTTAAAGCACTCAATCCTAACCACTAGACAACCAGAGAACTCCCAGCAATGAAGTATTTTTAAATTAAGGTATGTACATTGATTTTTTAGATACAGTGCTATTGTGCACTTAATAGACTACATTACAGTGTAAACATTATTTTTACACACACTATGAAACCAAAAAATTCTTGTGACTTGCTATATTGCATCATTTGCTTTATTACAGTGGTCTGAAACAGAGCATATGGTCCTTGCCCCCCATGTCTTCAGCCTGCCTTTTGTCTGCAGAAAAATGTTAGCCAAAGAATAAGTTTAATCAGAGAAGTGAGAAAATGCAGAAAAGAAAAGAAAGGAAAACAGTCAAAGGAAATTCAACAATAATAGTATAGTTATTAAGCAAAGTCCAGGACTTTTAGTTCTTCCTCAAGGGCTATAGATAATATTCTGAGCTATATCCTGTGAGCTGTCTTATAAATATGGAAACCCTCATCAGGTGGAAGAAATTAACTGATAATCAGACGGTAGCCATGACATAAGCTGCTACAATTCCAAGAACTGGCCTCAAAGAAATAGGAACAAACCGATCCTGGAACCGAAATTAATTATACTTAAAACAATCAAGATAACACTGATCAGACCACTACATGACTGTCAGAGCTGACTGCTGTTTCTGCATGTAGCCCCCTCCCTCCATCTATGAAAGCTCTTGCCCATTGATTGTCGGTGGGGGTGAGAGGTGGGAGGGGGTCAGCCTTTGGTTTTCCCTCCCCCACCCCCAGGTTGCCCTCCTCCAAAATAAAGCATTTCCTTTCCACCAGCCTTGCTTCTTTAGTGACTTTTGAGCAGCAAGCAGCTGAACCCTCACTTTTGGTTACTATACTTGAAATATCTCCAAGGCATTCCTGAATTTCATTTTGTTGATGTGCCATAGGTTTGCTTTTTCTTTTTAAAATCAACTCTCCTGTACACAGACATTTAGATTGCCTTCACTTTTTCTACAATACAATGACACAATTAACATGTATGAGCATATAGATACAATATGCATATATGTGTATCCCCACATATAGATACAGATGGAAATCTCTGCATTTATTCCATCATTTTCTGTAGGGAAAGGTTTTTGACCCTAGCTTTCTATGCCAGGCAAACTGATCAAGAAAAACTTAAAGTGCAGGAGAAAGGTATCAAATGTTACCTTTGGCTTTCATTTCTGTGGAAGCACCAAAACTCCAGCCTTCCCTGGGGACTGTGTGTGTGTGTTATATATGTTAGTCACTCGGTCGTGTTCAACTCTTTGCGACCCCAAGGACTGTAGCCCGCCAGGCTTCTCTCTCCATGGAATTCTCCAGGCAAAAATACTGGAGTGGGTTGCCATTCCCTTCTCCAGAGGAACTTCCCGGAGCGGCTAGGCAAAGGAAAAAATACCTTTGATCCGACCACTCACCTTCACCCTAAGCCAGCCTTCCAGGCAGGAGAATAATGCTCCCTACCTAAACCCTGAGGGACTTCCCTGGCGGTTCAGATGGTAAAGAATCTGGCTGCAATGCAGGAGACCCGGTTTTGATCCCCGGGTCGGCAAGATACCCTGGAGAAGGGAATGGCAACCCAGGGCGGTTTAGCGTGTGGTTTTGAGTTCGGTGATATTCCACAGGAACTGTACTGCCCTCTAGAGGGCAATGTGGAAATTTTAGGAAGTCTTTTGGATTGTCCCAGTCCCTGAGGGCTTAGTTGGTCGAGAATCCTCCTGCAATGCAGGAGACCCCGATTTGATCCCTGGGTCAGGAGGATCCGCTGGAGAGGGGATAGGCTACCCACTCCAGTATTCTTGGGCTTCCCTTGTGGCTCAGCTGGTAAAGAATCCAACTGCAATGCGGGAGACCTGGGTTCGATCCCTGGGTTGGGAAGATCACCTGGAGAAGGGAAAGGCTACCCACTCCAGTATTCTGGCCTGGAGAATTTCATGGACTGTGTAATCCATGGGGTCACAAAGAGTTGGACACGACTGAGTGACTTTCACTCTATTACCTTCAGTTCAGTTCAGTTCAGTCACTCAGTCGTGTCCAACTCTTTGCAACCCCATGGACTGCAGCATGCCAGGCCTCCCTGTCCATCACCAACTCCCAGAGTTTACTCAAACTCATGTCTGTTGAGTCGATGATGTCATCAAACTATCTCATCCTCTGTCGTCCCCTTCTCTGCCCCCCTTCAATCTTTCCCAGCATTAGGGTCTTTTCGAATGAGTCAGTTCTTCCCATCAGGTGGCCAAAATACTGGAGTTTCAGCTTCAACACCAGTCCTTCCAAATAATATTCGGGACTGATTTCCTTTAGGATGGACTGGTTGAATCTCCTTGCAGTCCAAGGGACTCTCAAGAGTCTTCTCCAACACCACAGTTCAAAAGCATTAATTCTTCAGTGCTCAGCTTTCTTCATAGTCCAACTCTCACATCCACACATGATTACTGGAAAAACCATAACCTTGGCTAGACGGACTTTTGTTGGCAAAGTAATGTCTCTGCTGTTTAATATGCTGTCTAGGTTGGTCATAACTTTCCTTCCAAGGAGTAAGTGTCTTTTAATTTCACAGCTGCAGTCACCATCTGCAGCGATTTTGGAGCCCCCCAAAATAAAGTCAGCATGAGTAGTTATGTAGTAAAGTGGGTGTTCCAATGTATTTATTACTGAAAGGAGACACATGAGAAGACATTTTACAGTGCTGAGAAAAACAGCCTAGCTTCACATTGCCTGATACATCTCCATTCCAAAATACTTTGATTTTACTTTTGGTCTTAATGACCCAGATAACCATGATGGTGTGGTCACTCACCTATAGCTAGACATCCTGGAGTGTGAAGTCAAGTGGGCCTTAGAAAGCATTACTATGAGCAAAGCTCATGTAGGTGATGGAATTCCTGAAGAGCTATTTAAAATCTTAGCAGATGATGCTGTTAAGGCGCTACATTCAATGTTCCAGCAAACTTGGAAACTCAGCAGTGGCCATAGGACTGGAAAAGTTCGGTTTTTCATTCCAATCCCAAAGAAGGGCAATGCCAAAGAATCTTCCAACTACCACATAACTGCACTCATTTCACATCTAGCAAGGTAATGCTCAAAATCCATCAAGCTAGCCTTCAACAGCATGTGAACTGAGGACTTCCAGATGTACAAGCTGGATTTAGAAAAGGTAGAGGAACAAAGATGAAATTGCCAACATCCTGTTGGATCACAGAAAAAGCAAGGGAATTCCAGAAATACATCTACTTCTGCTTCATTGACTAGGCTAAATCCATTGGCTGTGTGGATCACAACAAACTGGACAATTCTTAAAGAGATGGAAATACCAGACCGCCTTACTTGCCTCCTCAGAAACCTGTATTCAGGTCAAGAGGTAACAGTTAGAACCGGACATGGACCGATGTACTGGTTCAAAATTGGGAAAGGAGTATGTCTAGGCTGTATATTGTCACCCTGCTTATTTAACTTACATGCAGAGTACATCATGTGAAATGCTGGACTACATGATGTACAAGCGGAAATCAAGATTGCCAGGAGAAATACCAGTAACCTCAAATATGCAGGTGACACTACCCTAATGGCAGAAAGTGAAGAACTAAAGAGCCTCTTGATGCAGGTGAAAGAGGAGAGTGAAAAAGCTGGTTTCAAACTCAACATTCAAAAAGCGAAGATCATGGCATCCAGTCCCATCACTTCATGGCAAAAAGATGGGGAAGCAATGGAAACAGTGACAGACCTTATTTTCTTGGGCTCCAAAATCACTGCAGATGGTGACTACAGCCATGAAGTTAAAAGACACTTGCTCCTTGAAAGAAAAGCTATGATAAACCTGGACAGTGTACTAAAAAGCAGACACATCACCACTTTACCAACAAAGTTCCATATAGTCAAGGCTATGATTTTTCCAGTAGTCATGCATGGATGTGAGAGTCAGACCATAAGGAAGGCTGAGCACTGAAGAACTGATGTTTTCAAACTGTGGTGCTGGAGAAGACTCTTGAGATTCCCTTGGACTGCAAGGAGATCAAACCAGTCAATTCTAAAGGAAATCAACCCTGAATATTCATTGGAAGGACTGATGCTGAAGCTGAAACTCCAATACTTCGGCCACCTCTGTGAAGAGCAGACTCATTGGAAAAGATCCTGATGCTGGGCAAGATTGAAGGCAAGAGGAGAAGGAGGTGACAAAGGATGAGATGGTTGGATGGTATCATCGATTCAGTGGATGTGAGTTTGAACAAACTCTGGGAGATAGTGAAGGACAGGAAGCCTGGCGTGCTGCAGCCCATGGGGTCACAGAGTTGGAAGTGACTGGGTGATTGAACAACAACAATCAAAAGGCATATTGACGTGTTTTTTTCTAAAACCAAAGGGATCCCAACAGCAATTCAAATTTCTCCTCTAGCATCTATTGACTGTGTCTCATTTCCCTTTTTCCCCCTGTCTCCAGTCTTCACATATTTAGGGTGTCTTCCTCAGACTGACTCAGTTTGCCCCTAGAGACAACCTTTTTACCATAACACACATGACTTCCTTACTACACTGTGGAAGTAACGGAGAGAGGTCTATTTGTTGCAGTATCTATCTGGCTCATAGTATGTGTTCCATAAACATTCATTTGCTGAACAAAAACTTAGGGAACTGGGAGTTTCCAAATTGGCAAACATGGAGATTAGGTGAGAGATGTGCACTCAGAGAACATGGAGGCTCTGCACCCCTTCTCACGTACCTTGCTTTACGCATTTCTTCCATCTCTCTGGTGCTGAAGTATATCCTCTTACAATGAACTGGTGATCTGGAAAACTAAAGAATACATGGGCACAATTAAATGTTTGATTAAGATTGAATGAAGAAAGCTACATAAGATCAGGGGAAAAAAGGAGCTGGGGGAACTAAGTACATAAATTAAGATAAAGTTAGTGTTATTGCTGAAATTGTTTTGATTATACAAAGAAAAGTGACATTGTAACAAATGTAAAGCAATAACCTGAAAGAGAGCTTTGTGGAAATGACCTCAATTATAAAGAAAATGTACAAGGTGATTGAAGTGACTTACAGGAAATTGAGAGAAATGGAAAATAGACAACGTAATAAAGAACAATGAGGGTTTATAAATTCAAGGAAACATACCAAAGGAAATGTTATTGAATTAGATGTGCAGATAGGAGTCTCATTGTACCCCATGAAAATGAAATAATACAATATATATCATGGTGTGATCAATTAAACTTCAAAGTAAAAAATGCAAAATTTTATACTCTGAGAAATGTTGCAGTTCATTTAAATGGATGAAAGTAAATGCCCTTTGAATTACTTATACTTAATAAAACAACACAGAGAAAACTGATATCTAAAACACTTTGAGGGAAAATACTAAAAAAATAAAAAATAAAACTTGGGGAATTTGAACCAGAAGACCTATCTGAAGATAATGGAAACAGATAAATTAACTATTAAGAATTCTCAAGCAGCTGTCAAGAAAATTACCCAAAACTTGGAAATAAGGCAAAAATGATGAGCAGAAACCCTTTCAGTATCATATGGAGGCAAAACCTGCCCAAGGATTGTCCAGGCCAAGGCTAACATACTTTATCTGTAAAGGTCCAGATAATAAATATTAAGGGTTTTGTTGCTTTAGGACCCTGAGTACTCAGTGCTACCAATATAGCATAAAAGCAGTCATAGATAATAAGTTAAGAAATGACTGAGATCCAATAAAAATTTATTTACAAAATACATAGCCTGAATTTGGCCAGAAGGTTATGGTAACATAAATTTATCCCATTATTTACTATTGATTAAAGGTCCTAGAGTTAGTGAAGTTACTTGTTAGCTTGGAGATTTTTGTCTGGTAGAGCTGCAAGTAACTCTGTTGGTAGAATAGATAACTCAAAGATTTGTGGCCAGTTGGGCATTAATCGGTTTTATACTCTATAAATCTTATCATATAAATTCCCTTGCTTCTAAGATGTTCTTTGAATTGGTCATAGCATTTTTATCGGTCCCTTTATTAATTAATGAGTTAATTAAATCTTTGACATGAGTTCATTTTATATTTGCCAGAGTGTCATGATTTTACCTTTTTGAAAATTATGCTTAACCTATAGTTTATACTTATACTCATAAGTGTGCATAGACTCTAGTCACAGGTCTTCTCCACTATAACGGGAACGGGACCAGTGATGGAATATGTTGCATTTCACAAATTTTGAAAAGGCTATGTTAACACTATGAAATATAGACATAAATTCAGCTTATTTCAAATCTTGGTGGGCAAGTGGCTGTAATAACCAAAACATGTATCTCACGAAACCTCTTCAATTAGGTTTCACCATAACAATTAGGGTGAGGCTCAGATTAACAATACTGAAAAAAAAAAGTTCATAACATGAGAGCTGTGAGTTAAGTTTTATTTGGGCCAAAATGAGGACTGCAGCTTGGGAGATAGCATTTCAGATAGCCCTGAGAAAGTGCTCCAAGGAGGTGAGGGGAGGAACCAGAGTATATAGTTTTGCAACAAAAGGCAGGTAGTCTTAACATCAAAAGATATTGTTAATTGAAGAAAATCAGATAACCCAAGTTAAGGAGTTTAGCACTTTTCTGTGCAAGGGAAGATACAAGAGTCTGAGTTCACTGAAATCATTCCTTTGATATGCACGTTAGCTATCTGGGGCCAGTATCCTGTGTTTTCACATCCTGAACTTCCTCAGGGCTCACCATAGGAAGTGGTTGCAGTCTGATGGCTGCTAGATGGCAGGTATTTTTCCTTCCTGAGTTGCCTCCAGGCTTACCAGCTCACCATCCATGGTGGCTGCAATTGCTGATTATTATGACATCCTTGTTTACTGATATGGCAGGAAATATTCCATTTTTCAACAATGTTAAAGTAAGTTCATATTTCAAACAGTATTGACAATTTTGAATGTTTTGATCAGCTTCTTGTAAAATATGCTAGATTTTTTTTTTTGGTCAAATCCACTCCAGTACTCTTGCCTGGAAAATCCCATGAACGGAGAAGCCTGGTAGGCTGCAGTCCACGGGATCGTGAACAGTCAGACACGACTGAGCGACTTCACTTACTTTTCACTTTCATGCTTTGGAGAAGGACATGGCAACCCACTCCAGTGTTCTTGCCTGGAGAATCCCAGGGACGGTGGAGCCTGGTGGGCTGCCATCTATGTGGTCACACAGAATCAGACATGACTGAAGTGACTTAGCAGCAGTCTAAGAGCTTCTACTATTGTAGGACTATTTGTCAGTGATGTCACAGATTCCTGTTTATTGGTACATGCACTATTCATGTTGTTTTTATAAACCAGTGGATTCCCTGTAAGTGTCTCTTAAAGCTACTCGTCCATTGTGTAAGACTAGATTTAGTTGAAACTAAGGTAATATTAGGGGCTTCCCTGGGAGCTGACTGTGGCTCAGATCATCAGCTCCTTATAACAAAATTCAGGCTTAAACTAAAGAAAACTGGAAAAATACTAAGCCAGCCAGGTATGACTTAAATAAAATCACATATGAATTCACAGTAGTGGTAATGAATAGATTTAAGGGACTAGATCTAGATAACAGTGTACCTGAAGAACTATGGACAGAGGTCCATAATATTGTACAAGAGGCAGTGAACAAAATGATCCCAAAGGAAAAGAAAAGCAGGAAGGCAAAGTGGTTATCTGAGGAGGCTTTACAGATAATTAAAGAAAGAAGAGAAGCAAAAACAAGGGAGAAAGGGAAAGGTACATTCAATTAAGTGCAGAGTTCCAAAGAATAGCCAGAAGAGACAAGAAGGCCTTCTTCAATGAATAGTGTTTAACAATAGAAGGAAACAACAAAAGGGGAAAGGCTAGAGATCACTTCAGGAAATTTGCAAACATCAAGGGAACATTCTGCCCCAAAATGAGCACAATAAAGGATAAAAATGATAGAGACCTCGTAGATGCTGAAGAGATCAAGAAAAAAAGAGATGGAAAAAATAGACAGAAGAACTGCATAAAAAAAGATCTTAATGAACCAGATTACTATGGTGGTGTGGTTAGTCACCCAGAGCCAGACATTCTGGAATGCAAAGTCAAATGGGCCTTAAGAAGCACTGCTGTTAATAAAGCTAGTGGATGAGATGAAATTCCAGCAGAACTATTCAAATCTCTAAAGGAGGATGACATCAAGGTTTTGCATTCATTATGTCAGCAAATCTGGAAGACTCGGCAGTGGCCACAGGACTGGAAAAGGTCAGTCCTCATCCCAGTTCCCAAGAAGGGTAGCACCAAAGAATATAGTAACCGTCGGACAATTGCACTTATCTCCCATGTTCGTAAAGTCATACTTAAAATCTTACATGCTAGGCTTCAGCATTGTGTGAACCAAGAACTTCCAGATGTCCAAGCTGGGTTTAGACAGGAAAAGGAACTAGAGATCAAATTGCCAACATTCACTGGATTATAGAAAAAGCAATGGAATTTCAGAACAACATCTATCTCTGTTTCATCAACTACGCTAAAACCTTTGTGTAGATCATGACAAACTGTGGAAAGCTCTTAGAGAGATGGGAATACCAGATCATCTTACCTGTCTCCTGAGAAACCTGTATGCGGGTCAAGAAGCAACAGTAGAACTCTGTATGGAACAAATGATTGACTCAAGATAGAGAAAAGAGTATGATGGCTGTCGTCACCCTGTTTATTTAATCTATACGCTGAGCACATCATGAGATATGCCAGACTGGATAAGTTACAAGGTGGAATTAAGATAGGAGGGAGAAACATTAATAACCTCAGAGAGGATGATACCACTCTAATGGCAGGAAGTGAAGAGGAACTAAAGAGCCTCTATATGAGGGTGAAGAAGGAGCATGAAAGAGATGGCTTAAGACTAAATATTCAGATGAAGAGTCAGACACAACTGAGCGACTGAACTGACTGAAGACTAAATATTAAAAAAACTAAGATCATGGCATCCGGCCCCATTATTGCATGGCAAATAGAAGGGGAAAAGGTGGAAGTAGTGACAAATTTCCCCTTCTTGGGCTCCAAATCACTGCGGACGGTGACTGCAGCTATGAAATCAGAAGACAATTGCTTCTTGGCAGGAAAGCAATACAAACCTAGACAGTGTGTTGAAAAGCAGAGATGTTACTCATCTGACAAAGGGTTGTATAGTCAAGGCTATGGTCTTCCCAGTGGTCAAGTAGGGTTGTGAGAGCTGGACCACAAAGAAGGCAGAAAGCCAAAGAATCGATGCCTTCGAACTGTGGAGCTGGAGAAGACCCCTGAAAGTCCCTTGGACTACAAGGAGATCAAACCAGTTAATATTAAGGGAGATCAACCCTGAAAATTCTGATGGAAGGACTGATGCTGAAGCTAAAGCTCCAATATTTTGGTCATTTGATGCAAACAGACGACTCATTGGAAAAGTCCCTGATGCTGGGAAAGATCAAGGGCAAAAGGAAAAGAGGGTATGAGAGTATGAGATGGTCGGACAGCATCACCAGTGCAATGAACATGAGCTTGGGCAAACTCTGGGGGATGGTGAGGGACAGAGAGGCCTGGCGTGCAGCAGTCCATGGGGTTGCAAAGAGTTGGACATGACTGGGCGACTGAACACCACCAAGAACAAGGTGATATTATCTGCCCTTAATCAGGCACCTACAGTCTGCAATGATACTAGACTCAGAAGGAGTTCAGAGAGGAAAGTTACCACAATGTGAAGCTTCATCTCCTCCCTGAAAATGTGATTTGTGACACCTTCACAGATTCAGGATGAGGAACCCAACATGAACGGTATGTTAAATATCAGTACTAAATTTTAAATTCTTCTTGATTTTTTGATACAAGTAAAGTAGAAACTGGTATTTTCTACCTGCATCCCAGTGGTTTTTCTTGCACACTCCTGGGGTACACACAACCCGAGGTTTGGCAGTCACTAAGCAGGTACCACCACTTGGTGGCTGTGGCATCCTGCAACTGTGGAATTCACTTTTGCAAGGAAAAGAAGCCTCTTCTTAAAAGAGAATTGTAAATAGTTAAAGGCAGGCAAAGACAAGATGCAGTCAGCCATATATGGGTCCTTCCTTCTGGCAATTGACACTGTTGAATTTTATCCTGTGCTTCTGGAAAGCAGCAATGGTAAAGAACACCTCCTGCAACATTCTGTTTTCCAAAATCCATCCTCACTCCCAACCTCCACATTCTTTTGTGTTCTAGGAAAGGACTTACTCAAAGAATCACTCTTCCCCACTTGACTCATAAAAATCCACTGTGCACTCTGTCTCATGACTCCCATAATCCTCTCATAATCCTCTGTTTACCTATGACTAGGCCAAACGCTGATAATTCTTTCTCCTTTTGCCTGAACCTGTCAACAAGACCAGGCAGAGATCCTCCAATTTCCCATTCTTTGTTAAAATTGATTAGCTATTTATTTGTTCCCCTGAAACTAGCTAACCTCAGTTGGCTGCCTGACTGAGATTTCTCCCGCTTACAGTTCAGTTCAGTTCAGTTGCTGAGTCGTGTCTGACTCTTTGCAAAGCAACTTCAACTGTAATAACCTCCACTATGACCTCTTTATGTCCTCTCCCTATATAAGTTGTCAACTATAAATTGGCACTTGCCACCTACCTCTACAGGATTAAATCATGTGCTGCTTGCAGCTGCTGACCTTCAACATCTCCTGAAAGGAGTTCAAGGTGGAGAACATAAATGAGGCACTCTGTGCTCGGGGAAAAAATGGCAGGACAGGCTTTCAAATAGTTAGATATTTTCAGGAGCTAATTTTTATGAGCCCAATTCTTCTATTTCCTCATATTCTCAAAAAGTACTAAAATCCTTCATGTTGACTACTGTTTTTCGTGAGTAGCAAAATCTTCATAAGACTAGCAGAAACTTTCTGGAAAAATATATGCTTGACTGTAGGAACTCCGCCTTCATGAGAATCACATGTTTACTGACCTTTCCTTACTGCCTCTTTGGAGCAGTTTCTCAGAGCTGTCTGAGATGCTGCCTCCTGGGCTGCAGTCCACATTTTGCTCCAAATAAAACTTAACTTTCAGCTCTCACGTTGTGCATCTTTTTTAAATTGACAAAGTCTAAGGCAAAACCATCCCATAGAGGTGATTTGATGTTGGATCTGGGTGTTCTCCTTACCACAACAGTCTGAATAAAGTCAACCTCCTTACTTGCTTGGTTTTGTCTTTGACATGTTCCTTTATTCCTCCTTAAAGAAGCTTCACCTTCACCAGACCTAACCTGTTGTCCGGGCAGGTAGAGTACTACCTACCCTGCACAGTATCTTCCAGGTAAACCTTCTCCCCAGAGAGACAGACGCCTCTCCATTTTTAATATTCAAACTTTGTAGACATATGTATTTCTCAATACAGCATTCCAGTCAACAGAGAAATCTTCTGTTTGCATCTTAAACATGTTACCAAGCCCAAACTTGCCCTGCTTGCCCCAAGACAGGTCAATGAATCTGAGAGATGAGGTGTTGAGTCAAGGAAAGTGACTATATTCATAAATCTGACTGAGAGGATGGCAGAGTAATGTCTCAAAGTAACTATCTTGTCGGGGTCTGGAAGCCGGGTTCTTTTGTAGAGACAGAGAGAGAGGCAATGAGGAACTAAAGTCAAAAGGCAGTATAGAGAGGGAGAGGCAGTGAGGAAGTTAAGTGAAAAGGAACTCAGTCTTTCAAAACATCTCTGGAAAGGGCCAGCCTTTGGAAGGGGTGTGTTAGTCTCTTCTTTCTTACAGTCATTCTCAAGTAGGCAGGGTCAGATTATCTCCCTGTGAGCTAAACAAAGGCACTTTGGTATAACAGTCAGGCAGAAGGGCAAGGTCCCTTGAGGCAGACCATTATGTATGATTGTAATAACAAAAGCAACACAAAACAAGGGTTAAAGTCAAAAGAAACAGATCTAACATGCAGTCAAAATAGACTCTCCCCTGTACAAACATAATACAATATTTTAACAAAATATTAAATGCAGGGGAAGCCTTTTATTCTAACTACTATTAACGTTCCTTTAGTGTGAGTTTTGGGTTGCCTTGTGCCCCTGAAAAAAAATGTGTTGAAGTCTAATCCTTGGTACTTGTGAATGTGACCTTATTTGGAAATAGGGTCATTGCAGATGTAATTAAGATGTAGGTTAAGATGAGGTTATAGGAGAGTAGTGTGGGCCCTTGATCCAGTATGACTAGTATTCTTATAAAAAGAGAAAAGACACAGAGAGAGACATGCATAGGGAAAATGCCATAAGATCATGAGAGCAGTGACTGGAATGATGCAACTACGAGTCAAGGAGCACCAACAGTTACTGGCAACATTAGAAGCTAAGAGATAAGCACGGAACAGAATTTCCAGGAGCCTTCAGAAAGGGCATGGTCTTGTCAACTCCTTTGCTTTTGGGCTCAGGCCTCCAAATTTGTAAGAGAATACATTTGTTTGTTTTTAAGCCACCCAGTTTATTGTGCTTTGTTATAATAGCCCCAGGAAACTAATACAGAGCCTCCACAAAAAATTTTTGAAAATTGAGAAATCGAATGTTCACAAAAAGGATGATATACAGGACAATTGACAGAGTTAAAAAAAAAAAAAAAAACTACACTGGACAAAGTTAAACATGTGATGGCAGATTAGAAGGAAGAGTGCTCATCTCCTCCTGCAAGAGCACCAAAATTGCAGCTAGCTGTTGAATAACCATTAATATGAAGATTCTGGAACCCACCAAAACAAGATACCCCACATTCAAAGACAAAGAAGAAGCCACAGTGAGATGGTAGGAGGGGCACAATCACGATAAAATCAAGTCTCATACCCGCTGGTGGGTGACCCACAGACTGGAGAACAATAATAACGAAGAAATTTGCCCACTGTTGTAAAGGTTCTAAACCCCATGTCAGGCTTCCCACCTGGGAATCTGACAAAGGAACTGGGAATCCTTGGAAATCTGACCTTGAAAGCCACTGGGATTTCATTACAAGACTTCCACAGAACTGGGGAAAACAGAAACTCCTGTCTTGGAGGGCACAAACAAAATCTTATGTGCACCAAGACCCAGAAGAAAAGAGCAGAGATCCCACAGGAGACTGAACAAAACTACCTGCTAGTGTTGGAGGGATCAGCAGGGGCTCGACACAGGGATGGGACACTGGCAGCAGCAATCTGGGAAGGTCTGTCTTAGCATGATCCCTCTTGGAGGTTGCCATTAACCCTACTATAGAGACCATAGACCCCAGGGCTTGGTCACCTCAGGCCAAACAACTACCAGGGAGGGAGTGCAACCCCATCCATCAGCAGATAACTGGATTAAAGCTTTACTGAATGGAGCTTTGCCCACCAGAGCAAGACCCAGTTTTTCTCACTGCCAGTCCCTCCCAACAGGAAGCTTACACAAGCGTCTTAGCCTCCTGCATCAGAGGATGGACAGAAGAAGCAAGAAGAACCATAGTCCCACAGCAGCTAAAAAAAAAAAAACCACATTACAGAAAGTTAATCAGGATGAAAAAGCAGAAAGTTATGTCACAGATGAAGATAAAACCCCAGAAAAACAACTAAATGAACTGTAGATAAGTCAGTCAGTTCAGTTAGCTCAGTCACTCAGTTGTGTCTGACTCTTTGCAATCCTATGGACTGCAGCACGCCAGGCTTCCCTGTCCATCACCAACTCCTGGAGCTTGCTCAAACTCACGTCCATCCAGTCGGTGATGCCATCCAACCATTTCATCCTCTGTCATCCACTTCTCTTTCTGCCTTCAGTCTTTCCCAGCATCAGGGTCTTTTCCAATGAGTCAGTTCTTTGCATCAGTTGGTCAAAGTATTGGAGCTTCAGCTTTAGCATCAGTCCTTCCAATGAATATTCAGGACTGATCTCCTTTAGGATGGGCTGGTTGGATCTCCTTGCAGTCCAAGGGACTCTCAAGAGTCTTCTCCAACATCACAGTTCAAAAGCATCAATTCTTCAGTGCTCAGCTTTCTTCACAGTCCAGTTCTCACATCCATACATGACTACTGGGAAAACCAATAGTTTTTTTTTTTTTGAGATAGGTAACCTTCCAGAAAAAGAATTCAGAATAATGATAGTGAAGATGATTCAGGATCTCAAGAAAACAATAGAGAAGTTGAAAGAATTGTTTATCAAAGACCGAGAAAAACTAAAGAACAAACAGAGATGAATAATACACTGCTGCTGCTGCTGCTGCTAAGTTGCTTCAGTCGTGTCCGACTCTGTGCGACCCCATAGACGGCAGCCCACCACGCTCTTCCGTCCATGGGATTCGCCAGGCAAGAATATTGGAGTGGGTTGCCATTTCCTTCTCCAATGCATGCATGCAGGCTAAGTCACTTCAGTCGTGTCTGACCCTGTGCAACCCTATGGACAGCAGCCCACCAGGCTCCTCTGTCCATGGGAGAGTCCCAGGCAGGATAAACACAAGGAGGAACACATCAAGACACATAGCAATCAAACAGACAAAATTAAAGATTAAAGACACAGAATATTAAGTGACAAGGGGAAAACAACAAATAACATATAAGGAAACTCCCATCAGTTTATCAACTGATTTCTCAACAGTAACTCTATAAGCCAGAGAGGAATGGCATGATATATTTAAAGTGATGAAAGGGAAGAACCTACAACCAAGAATACTCTACCCAGCAAGACTCTCCTTCAGATTTGATGGAGAAATCAAAAGCTTTACAGACAAGAAAAAGTTAAGAGAATTCAACACCACCAAACCAGCTTTACAACAAATGCCAAAGGAAATTCAGGAAACACAAGAGAAGGGAAAGCTCTAAAGAAAATAAACCCCCAAAAATGTTAATAGGATCATACATATTGATAATTACCTTAAATCTAAATAAATTAAATGCACCAAGCAAAAGACATAGCCTGGCTGGGTAGATGAAAACACGTGCACATATGCATTCTCATTTACCACATCACTCTCCTTGACTCCCCCTGCCCCCAATTGTGTGTAATTATTTTTTATTTTTAGGTTAATCATGTTTCCATTGTGGCTTGAAATTGTAATTATCTTATTTTTCATCTGACAATATATTGATTGGGAAAACTGATAAACATCTTTTACTCACTTAATACTATTGTATCATGATTTGTCAACAGAAAAATAATAGAACTCTGTATCACCAAAACTATAATTTAATAGAAAAACCTGTAATCACTTTTTAAAATCCAGATGCATATCAGAATTATCTTGGAATTTTTTGAAAAATACAAATGCCCAGGTATTGCATTTTTTTCTCCAGAACTCCAGATGTGTTCCTAATGAGCAGCCATGTTTAAAAACAACTGGATGATATGATGATTTTTACTTTTACCTAGTTTGTTTCAGTTTTTCTATTTCATAATTTTTTTAATGATGTTCTTTCTCAGGTCTTTATCAGATGTGGTAGAAAAGCTTTTGTATATATATAATATGTATAATATATATATTTTAGAAAGTTTATGAATTTTTGCTTAAGAAATTTTGACATTTTGATTCCAATTGTTTGACTTAGTATGAATGCTAAATTACTAGTTTCAAAAAAAAGATATGCAACGAGCAACAAATTTTACTGTATAGCACAGGGAACTATAGTCAATATCTTGCAATGGAAAATAATTCAGAAAAATTATATGTGTATATGTAAAACTGAATCACCTTTCTGTGCACCTGAAACATTGTAAATCAACTATACTTCAATAAAATACGTATATTATTAAGAAGGAAAAAAGAACAACAACAACAACAAAAAGTTAAATAGATGAAGAAGACTTTATTCAATGCTATTGCAGCTGGAGGGAGAGGCCAGAACTAAGTCTGAACTCAACTCCATGGCAACAGTGAGGTAGGGCTTTTTAAGGGCTGTGGTGAGCTAGTAGAAAAGTACTGGAGGACATTATGGGGAAGTCACAAGCCATCTGTGTTTGCTAATAGGCTTTATCCAAAGGAAAAATAAATTTCTCATATTTATGGCAAGAGATAGTTGTGGAACCTGGAGCAAGGAAATGTGGAGTTGGTGCTTACCCTCCTTCAGTAGCTGGAAAATAGGGGCAAAGCAATCTCCTTTGCTGATTACATTTCAAAAGGAGGATTCCCAGGTTCTTGAGAAAGACTTTCCTGGGTTGTAAAACTAGGAGGCTATTAAAAAGATTTACATATCAAAAGGGCAGAGAAAAAAAAAATTAGAAGTCTTCCAAAGTAAAAGGAGCCCAGGGGCCTCAATTCAAAAAAAAAAGCCTGTTTAAGTTTAGTTAGGCTGAAAGTGAAAGTGTTAGTGGCTCAGTCTGACTCTTTGCAACCCCATGGACTGTAGCCTTCCAGGCTCCTCTGTCCATGGAATTCTCCAGACAAGAATACTGGAGTGGGTTTTCATCCCCTTCTCCAGGGATCTTCCTGACCCAGGGATCAAACCTGGGTCTCCTGCATTGCAGGTAGATTTGTTACCGTCTGAGCCACCAGGGAAGCCCAAGGGGAACATTAAAGCCATCTTGGTAGTGACCTTCTCCTGCACAAAGGCTGCTGCTTGTTATCAACCATATTAATAATTGGTGATTAAGAAGCAAAGTTTTAAGCACTTGACACTTAACAAGATGGTTTGGATTTTTAAGTTATATTTAGGTGTATTAGCACACTTTAGCTAACTGTTTAAGAAATTGCTTGAGGAATTGGAGTTGACATACTAATTTTTTTTCCTACTTGAATAAATGTAAAAAGGCTTCAGATAAGCATTTTCATGCAGAACTAAATTTTTAGTAACAGATTACTGATATGCAGCAGGAGGTGACTACATTTCTAAATTGGTTAATTTTTTTAAAGAATTTTTAAAATCATAGATCCAATTTTTTTTTTTTTTTTTGGTCCTGCCACATCTTATGGGATCTTAGTTCCCTGACCAGGGACTAAACACAGCCCCTCAGCAGCAAGAGCAGGGAGTCCTAACCATTGGTTGGCCAGGGAATATCCCCAAATTTCCTTTAAGGAACTACCTATCTGATAGGGTGATTTAGAGCAGACCCACCACATTCTGACTCCTGGAAGAAGGCCACATTTAATGAGCTTTCTCTCTGAGTACCCCACTTCTAACCCCACTCTCATCATGATCCAGGACAGATGGGCCATCAATACTCAAAGACCAACAGCAGGACAACCACACTGGCAAATAGCCTAGGAAGCTTGGAAGTGAATAACAAACATCTGTTCTAAAATCCACAGCCCAGGTCCAAGAAGGAGACAGCTGCTAGCCATGTTGCCTCTACCCCAAGACAATGCTTTTAAATTGCTATTGGATACCAAAAATTAAAAAAACAGAAACAAACAAACATAATAGAAAAGAACAGAATGCATTGTATGATGTCAGGGCTAAGTGCTAATTCGATCTCGTGTGTATGTATTTGCCCTAGGACATAATATAAGGTTTATTCCTTTGAGAACTATTCCAGGAAATGCCCAGTCATTACTTGAAGGGAAAATAAACAAGGTAATACTAAATGCCATAGATATCTAAAGGCCAGGACTTGAGATCTAGTCCTATTCCCTTCAATTCACCTACTAATCAATATTACTGGTAATCATTTGGGGAAATTTTGCCTGTCCTAAGTTTGGGATACGAAACCCAGTACTCATTGAATTACCACTCTCCTCTTGTTTCTCTCACCTTGTGGCAAGCAGCCTTTTTCACTTGCTTCTGGTAGACAGGAGGGAATAAAGAGGAGAGATATGAATTTAAAAAAATCACATCAATTCTTGTTTTGTAACTCAGCAGGACCCTACAGAGTTTACAGGAACAGACCTCTGCCCATTATCCTCTGCTGTAGCTACTCTTTGAGGTACCTAGATAATAGTGTCTGACGCACACTCCCAGGTTATTTTACAGATGCTAAAACCACCACCAAATGGAAGAAATTAACTACTTGACGACGCTGAACACTGAGAACTGCTGTGCCTAAGGATTGATACCTCAACATCAACCAATCAGAGAACTGTGCAAGAGATGATCACATACCCTGTGATCCTCCCTCCCTTACCTGAGATATAGACAAAAATAATCCTGAAGGACTGTAGAGAATATCTTAAATCAAGCTCCATTACTTTTACAAATGAGAAAAAGTTAATGCCATTGACATGAAGTTATTTACTCAAGGTCATATATTAATAGAAACAATGACAAATTTAGAATGAGAAACTTCATCTTCGTATTTTGCCACCAGAGTTCTTCCTGCTAGCATCATGCCTGCTGATTGAGAGGTATGTGAATAGCACATAGGTGTGAATATGTTTTTATTGAATTTTACTCAAGTTTGACCTCTGGACAGTCTAGAAGACATTAGATGGTGGTAAGTGTAGCTGGTGTTCCTCTCCATTATTCCTCAATTTACCTGAAGTCAAAGCATCTGGAGATTAGGCTCTGAGTCCATTTTGGCATCACTAATCACACAGCAGTTGTCTTACTGAGGCTAAGGATGGTGACTCCCAGGGTGTTCTGAAGACTGTGTTCCCATATCTGCAGCTTACTGACAACTGATGGAAAGTTTATCCACAGTTTATTAAAACACACAAAGACATAACAAAACCCAAAAAAAAAAACCCAAGTGCAAGTAGTTTGAAACTTAAAATTTTCCATCATTTTTACCTCAATAAGACAGAAAGAAGAAGGGAAAGGGGAAGAAGAAAAAGAGGAAGACAAGAAGAAGGAAGAACGAGAAAGAGGAAGAAGAGGAAAAGAAGAAGAGAATTTTCTTCACCTAAATTCCACAGCAAAATTCTACAATGTGGAATTGATCTTCTTTAATTTTGTTGTCAGAGTTTTGTAGTTGCTTCACATAAATCCTGTACATATTTTATTAATTTATACCTAAGTATTTTATTTGAGGGGTGCTAAAGTTAATGGTATTGTGTTTTAATTTCAAATTCCATTGTTTATTTCTGGTATATAGGAAGTTGCTCAGTTGTGTCTGACTCTATTATGTTTAAAATATGTACATAACAATTTAAAAATACTTTATTGCTAAAAAGATGGGAAGTATTATCTGAGCCTTCGGCAAGTCGTAATCATTTTGCTGGTTGTTGTCATGCAGTTGCTCAGTCGTGTCCAGCTCTTTGCAACCCCATGGACTGCAGCATGCCAGGCTTCCCTGTCCTTCACTACCTCCCAGAGTTTACTCGAACTCATGTCCATTGAGACAGTGAGACCATCCAACCATTTCATCCTCTATCGCCCCCTTCTCCTCCTGCCTTCAATCTTTCCCAGCATTAGGGTCTATTCTAATGAGTCAGCTCTTCACTTCAGATGGTCAGAGTATTGGAGTCTCAGCTTTAGCATCAGAACTTTCAATAAATATTCAGGGTTGATTTTCTTTAGGATTGACTGGTTTGATCTTGCTGTCTAAGGGGCTCTCAGGAGTCTTCTCCAGCATCATAGTTCGAAAACATCAATTCTTTGGTGCTTAACCTTCTTTACGGTCCAACTCTCACATCCATACATGACTACTGGAAAAACAGTAGCTTTGATTATACAGACCTTTGTTGGCAAACTGATGTCTCTCCTTTTTAATGCTGTCTAGGCAGGCCATAACTTTTCTTCCAAGGAGAAAATCTTTTAATTTTGTGGCTGCAGTCACCATCTGCAGAGATTTTGGAACCCAGCAATATAAAATCTGTCACTGTTTCCATTGTTTCTGCATCTATTTGCCATAAAGTGTTGGGACCGGATGCCATGATCTTTGTTTTTTGAATGTTGTGTTTGAAGCCAGCTTTTTCATTCTCCTCTTTCACCTTCATCAAGAGGCTCTTTAGTTCCTCTTCATTTTCTGCCATTAGGGTGGTATCATCTGCATGTCCAAGGTTATCGAAATTTCTCCTGGCAATCTTGATTCCTGCTTGTGTTTCATCAAGCCCTACATTTCACATGATGTACTCTGCATATAAGTTAAATAAGCAGGGTGACAATATACAGCCTTGACGTACTCCTTTCCCAATTTGGAACTAGTTCATTGTTCCATGTCTGGTTCTAGCTGTTGCTCCTTGGCCTATATACAGGTTTCTCAGGAAGCAAGTGAGATGGTCTCGTATTTCCTTGTCTTTAAGAATTTTCCACAATTTGTTGTGATCCAACAGTCAAAGGCTTTAGGGTAGTCAGTGAAACAGTAGATGTTTTTCTGGAATTCCCTTGCTTTTTCTGTGATCCAATGGATGTTGGCAATTTGATCTCTGGTTCCTCTGCCTTTTCTAAATCCAGTTTGTACATCTGGAAGTTCTTAGTTCTTGTACTGTTGAAGCCTAGCTTGATGGATTTTGAGCATTACATTGCTAGCATGTGAAATGAGCAAAATTGTGCAATAGTTTGAACATTCTTTGGCATTGCGCTTCTTTGCGATTCGAATGAAAACTGACCTTTTCTAGGGCTATGGCCACTTCTGAGTTTCCCAAATTTGCTGGCATATTGAGTATAGCACTTAACAGCATCATCTTTTAGGATTTGAAATAGCTCAGCTGGAATTCCATCATCTCCATTAGCTTTGTTCGTAGTGATTCTTCCTAAGTCCCACTTCACTTCACACTCCAGGATGTCTGGCTCTAGGTGAGTGATCACATCTTCGTGGTTTTCCGGGTCATGAAGATCTTTTTTGTACAGTTCTTATGTATATTCTTGCCACCTCTTCTTAATATTTTCTGCTTCTGTTAGGTCCATACTATTTCTGTCCTTTATTGTGCTCATCTTTCCGTGAAATGTTCCCTTGGTATCCCAAATTTTGTTGAAGAGGTCTCTAATCTTTCCCATTCTATTGTTTTCCTCTATTTCTTTGCATTATTCACATTTTGCTGGTAGCGGGGTTTGAAATGTGAGGATTACCACAATGTGACACATATACATAAAGTAAGCAAATACTGTTGGAAAAATGTTATCAGTAGATTTTGCTCAACACAGGGTTGCCAAAAATCTTCAATTTTCAAAGGAAAAAACAAAACAATGTTGGCAAAACACAATAAAACAAAGTGCAATTAAATCGAATTCCTGTATTAATCTTATATTCTGCAAACTTGCTATAACATTTATTAGTTCCAGGAGGTTTTTGGTTGATTCTTTCACATTTTCTATATAGATATCATGTGCAAAGACTTTATTTCTTCTTTCCTAAACTATACCTTTTATTTCATTTACTTGTCTTAAGATACATTAGCAAGGACTTCCAGTACAAAGTTGACAAGGAGTGTTGAGTGAGGACTTCTTTGCCTTGTTTGTGATCTTGGTGGGCAAGCTTCTAATTTTTCACAAGAAGCATGATGTTAGCTGTAGGTATTTTGTAGATATTTTTTATCAAGTTAAGGAAATTACCTTCTGTTCATAAGTTATTGACAGTTTTAATCATGAGGGGGTGTTGGATTTTGTCAAATGTGTTTTCCACGTCCACTGACACAATTATCTGACTTTTCTTCTTTAGCCTCTCTATTTGATGAATTACATTCATTGATTTTTGAGTGTTGAACCTGTCTTGCATGCCTGGGATAAATCCCACTTCATCACTGTGTGTAATTCTTTTCATTCATTAATGAATTAAATTTGCTAATGTTTTGTTGAGGACTTTTGTATCTATGTTCATGAGAGTTATCTGTCTGTAGTTTTTTTCCCCCTACTATTGTCTTCATCTGGTTTTGTCATTAGGGCAATATGAACCTCACAGAAGAAGTATTCACTCTGCTTCTGTCCTCTGAAGACATTGTAGAGAATTAGTATAATTTCATCCTTGAATGTTGGGTAGGATTCACCAATGAACCGCATGGGCTTGGTGCTTCCTGTTTTGGAAAATTATTAAGTACTGATTCCATTTATTTAATAGATACGGGTCTGTTCAGAGTGCCTGTTTATTCTTGCTTGAGTTTTGGCAGATTGTGTCTTTCATAGAATTGGTCCATTTCATCTAGTTTATCAAAATTGTGGTCAAGAGTTGTTCTTAATATTCCTTTCAGTTCAGTTCAGAGAAGGCAATGGCACCCCACTCCAGTACTCTTGCGGAAAATCCCATGGACGGAGAAGCCTGGTAGGCTGCAGTCCACTGGGTCGCGAAGAGTCAGACACGACTGAGCGACTTCACTTTCACTTTTCACTTTCATGCATTGGAGAAGGAAATGGCAACCCACTCCAGTGTTCTTGCCTGGAGAATCCCGGGGACGGGGGAACCTGGTGGGCTGCCGTCTATGGGGTCGCACAGAGTCGGACACGACTGAAGCGACTTAGCAGCCGCAGCAGCAGTTCAGTTCAGTTCAGTCGCTCAGTCATGTCCGACTCTTTGCGACCCCATGGATCGCAGCACGCCAGGCCTCTTTGTCCATCACCAACTCCCGGAGTCTACCCAAACCCATGTCCGTCGAGTCGATGATGCCATCCAACCATCTCATCCTCTGTCGTCCCCTTCTCCTCCAGCCCCCAATCCTTCCCAGCATTAGGGTCTTTTCCAATGAGTCAACTCTTCGCATGAGGTTGCCAAAGTATTGGAGTTTCAGCTTCAACATCAGTCCTTCCAATGAACACCCAGGACCGATCTCCTTTAGGATGGACTGGTTGGATCTCCTTGCAGCCCGAGGGACTCTCAAGAGTCTTCTCTAACACCACAGTTCAAAACCATCAATTCTTCAGCGCTCAACCTTCTTCACAGTCCAACTCTCATACCCATACATGACTACTGGAAAAACCATAGCCTTGACTAGATGGACCTTTGTTGGCAAAGTAATGTCTCTGCTTTTAAATATGCTATGTAGGTTGGTCATAACTTTCCTTCCAAGGAGTAAGCGTCTTTTAATTTCATGGCTGCAACCACCATCTGCAGTGGTTTTGGAGCCCCCAAAATAAAGTCTGACACTGTTTCCACTGTTTGCCCATCTATTTGCCATGAAGTGATGGGACCAGATGCCATGATCTTAGTTTTCTGAATGTTGAGCTTTAAGCCAGCTTTTTCACTCTCCTCTTTCACTTTCATCAAGAGGCTCTTTAGTTCTTCTTCGCTTTCTGCCATAAGGGTGGTGTCATCTGCATATCTGAGTTATTGATATTTCTCCCAGCAATCTTGATTCCAGCTTGTGCTTCTTCCAGCCCAGCGTTTCTCATGATGTACTCTGCATATAAGTTAAATAAGCAGAGTGACAATATACAGCCTTGACGTACTCCTTTTCCTATTTGGAACCAGTCTGTTGTTCCATGTCCAGTTCTAACTGTTTAGGTTTCTCAAGAGACAGGTCAGATGGTCTGGTATTCCCATCTCTTTCAGAATTTTCCACAGTTTATTGTGATCCACACAATCAAAGGCTTTGGCATAGTCAATAAAGCAGAAATCGATGCTTTTCTGGAACTCTCTTGCTTTTTCGATGATCCAGCGGATGTTGGCAATTTGATCTCTGGTTCCTCTGCCTTTTCTAAAACCAGCCTGAACATCTGGAAGTTCATGGTTCACGTATTGCTGAAGCCTGGCTTGGAGAATTTTGAGCATTACTTTACTAGCGTGTGAGACGAGTTCAAGTGTGTGGTAGTTCGAGCATTCTTTGGCATTGCCTTTCTTTGAGATGGGAATGAAAACTGACCTTTTCCATTCCTGTGGCCACTGCTGAGTTTTCCAAATTTGCTGGCATATTGAGTATCCTTTTAATGTCCATGGGATATGTAGTGATGTTCTCTCTTTTGTTTCTGACATTAGTAATTTGTGTCCACTCTCTTTTTTCCTTAGTTAGCTTGTTTAGAGGCATATTGATTTTATTGATCTTTTCAAAGAAACTGCTTTTAGTTTCATTGATTTCCTGTTTTCAATTTTATTGATTTCTGCTCTAATTTTTTTCTTACTTTGCTTTTAATTTGCTATTTTTGTTCTAGTTTTCTAAGGTAGAAACAAATCATTTGTTATAGATCTTTCTTTTTTTCTCTTATATACATTCAGTACTGTAAATTTCCCTCTGAGCTTTGCTTTCATTATATCCCACATGTCTTTATAAATTGTGTTTTTATTTGTTCAAAATATTTTAAAACTTCTCTTGAGATTTTTTCCTTATTGTTGTTCAGTCACCCACTCATGTCTGACTCTTTGCAACCCCATGTACTGCCACATGCCAGGCCTCCCTGTCCCTCATCATCTCCCAGAGTTTGCCCAAGTTCATGTTCATTGCATCGATGATGCCATCCAGCTGTCTCATCCTCTGATGCCCTCTTCTCATTCTGTCCTCAATATTTCTCAGCATCTGGGATTTTTCCAGTGAGTTGTCTTTTTCCATCAGATGACCAACATACTGGAGCCTCAGCTTCAGCATCAGTCCTTCTAGTGAAGATTCAAGGTTGATCTCCCTAAGATTAACTGATTTGATCTCCTTGCTGTCCAAGGGACTTTCAGGTGTCTTCTCTAGCAACACAGGTCAAAGGCATCAATTCTTTGGCATTCTCCCTTCTTTACAGTACAGCTCTCACAACTGTAGATGACTGCTGGGAAGATGATAGCCTTAACTATATGGACCTTTGTCGGCAAAGTAATGTCTCTGCTTTTCAACACACTGTCTAGGTTTATCATTGCTTTCCTGCCAAGAAGGAAGCATCTTTTGATTTCATGGCTGCAGTCACTGTCTGCAGTGATTTTGGAGCCCAAGAATAATATACATAAACTGTATGTTATTTAGAAGTGTGATGTTTAATCTCCACATATTTTAGTATTTACAGTTGTATTTCTAGTATTGATTTCTCATTTAATTTTATTATGTTTAGAGAGGAGATTGTATGATTTCTATTTATTTAAATTTGTTAAGGTGTGTCTTATGGCCCAGAATGTGGTCTATTCTGGTGAATGTTCCATATAAGCTTAAAAACAATGTATATTCTGCTGCTGCTGGGTGAAGTAGTCCCTACATATAAACTACATCTAGTTGATTAATGGTGCTGTTGAGTTCAACTGTGTTCTTACTTGCAGGGAGCCAGCTCACGAGATCCCACCCATGACAAGGTCATGAGGAGAAGACCTGACAAGCAAGGCAACTCAGGCCTCAGGGATTCCCACTCATGACAAGGTTATGAGGAGAAGACCTGATGAGCAAGGCAACTCAGGCCTCAGGGATTTCAAAAAGCTGCCTCGGCGCTCACCTTAAAGATGATATCTATCTTTCTGATGCTTGCTATAATAAACCTCTCCCTAATTTCTGTGATTTAGGCAGAAGGCCTTCCCTGATCTTTTCCCAAATAGATCAATTTAAAACTTTAATTGACATGCCCTCCAAACTGTGGCCCCCTATAAGATTATCCATGATAAAGAGTATTTTAATCTAAAGTCCTCTTGCTAGCATATTAGATTGTTTGATAAATGTGCCTGTGCCTTTAGAGCTAATGTGCACGACTGCTCCTCAATAATAAACAGCATTGAGAGCCTGAACGCACAAAAAGTCCCAATGGGCACAGAACCCTTCGTGGGGGAGAAAGCCTATTGGAAAACATAAGAAATATTACTCTATGAAACTGTTGTTCAGTCTATATTTACTTGCTATGTTTTTGCTCTTAATGTGCTTAGCCTGTATAATAAAAGTATAATAGTTAGAGACTTATATAAATAAAGGTTTAGCCTTAATATAAATAATAAGACAATTGTTAACCTAGCTGGTGATTTTTGCTGAAGAACTGACCTTTGTGCTACATTGTTTCAGCTTGCTGTACCATGACTTTATGGGACCGCATTCTTTTCTGTTAGGCTCAAGGCATAAGATAGATTACAAAAAACAGGTTTTACTTTGAAACCTTGAGTTAATAAATCCTTTCTTTGTCATCATCTACTGTGCCTGTATTCTTTAAAAAATGTAGCTTTGGTACGTCTGTGCCTGATACAAGAATATCTTTAGAAAAAGTGTTCTGGCTGATCAACCCTTATCAATAAAAAGTCATAAGATGTTAGCAGGCCTCCAGGCCAGAAGATGATGTAAACAACATGAGACTTTTGTAACTAAGATATACAAACAGTATCCCGGTTTCGATAAGGGTCAAAAATTGCTGACCCGTTGAGCTGATTTGGCATGACTCTACATTTTACATTTTCCTCTATGTACAACTCAAGATATAAAAGCTCCCTTTGAAAAATAAAGCTCAGACGCTGACGCTACTTCACACCTGCCTAGTCTCGCTGTGTCTTCTCTTCTCCGTGCCGACGCCGTCCATCCTGAGAGAACCCCTGGACCAGCTGGAGCGGGATTCCGGCACTTACTGATTTTCTGCATGCTGGATCTGTCCTCTTCTGACAGAGGAGTGTTGAAGTCTCCTACCATGATAGTGGATTCATCTATTTCTCTTTTTAGTTTTATCAGTTTTTGTCTTACATTTTTTGCTCTGTTGTTAAATTCATATATATTTAAGATTATTATGTATTCTTGGAGAATTGATCCCTTAATCACTATGTAATGCCCTTCTTTATCCCTGATACCCTTCCTTGCTTTGAAGTCTGCTCTGTGTGAAATTAATTTAGCTAGCTCCTCCTGCTCTCTTTTGATTGGTGTTTTTGTGGCATGTTTTCTTTACTTTTAATCTATATATGTTTTTACTGAATATATTTAAAGTGAATTTCTTGTAGAAAGCAAATTTTTTTGTGTGTTTTGATCCACTCTGACAATCTGTCTTTTAACTGGTACATTTATATCATTGGCATTGAAAGTAATTTTTAAAAAACCTTTGGGTGCTCTGTGCAGCATGCAGGATCTTAGGTCCCTGACCAGGGATTGAACCCGTGCCCTCTTAACCACTAGACCACCAGGGAAGACCCTCAACGTGATTATTGATATAGCAGATTAATACCTATCATATTTATTACTGTTTTCTATATTTTTTGCCCTGTACTTTGTTACTTTTTTTTTTTGGCTTTTCACTCTTTGCTTTTTGTCATTTTAATTGAGATTTTTATGATTCCATTTTCTCTCCTTTCTCCTGCACAGATATATGCAAATACTCACACACATATATATATATCATTTTTTTAAAACATTTTTACTGGTTTCTCTAGAGTTAGCATTATACATTTATAATTAATCCAAGTCCACTTTCAAATAACAGTAGTATATCTTTTCCCAGGTAGTATGAGTACCTATTATAATAAAATAATCTTAACTCCTTCCTCCTATCCCTTGTATCATTGCTGTCATTCATTTAACTTATTAAAAGCATATATAACATATATATAAGGCTTCCCAGATGGCAAAAATGGTAAAAGTATTCCCAGTGGTAAAAGTATTCTGTGTGTCAATGCAGGAGATGCAAGAGATGTGGGTTTGACCCCTGGGTTGGGAAGATTTCCTGGAGTATGAAATGGCTACCCACTCCAGTATGTTTGCCTGGAAAACTTCATGGACAGGGGAACCTGGTGGGCTCTACAATCCATGGGGTTGCAAAGAGTTAGACATGACTGAGCACAACAACAATAAGCATGTATATACATATATAAGATGTATACATAAACATACATAATCAAGTATGTTGTTGCTGTTATTTTAAGCAGCAGTTATCTGTTAGATAAATTAAGAATAATAAACATAAAAGTTATTGTCTTACTTTCATTTGTTCTTTCCTTAGTGCTGTTCCTTTCCTAATGTACCTCTGAGTTTCCAACCTATACAATTTTCCTTTTCTCTCAAGAACTTCTTTTAGTATTTTGCATGGCAGGTCTACTGGCATCAGGTTCCCTCAGTTTTTATTTGTCTGAGTAAGTCTTGATTTCTTTTTCACCTTTGAAGGATAATTTCACAGAGTACAGAATTCTAGATTGGTGTTTTTTTTTTTTCTCTCTCAATACTTTAAGTATTTCATTCCATTCTCTTCTTGCTTGCATGTTTTCTGAGAAGTCAGATGTAATTCTTAGCATATTATAGATATTTTAAGTTCCCAGTCTAATAAATTCAACATCCTTGACATGTTTGGCTCTGATACTTGCTCTACATCTTCAAATTGTGTTTTTTGCCTTTTAGCATGCCTTGAAATTTTTTTCTTGATAGCCAGACAGTATATACAAGATAAAAACTACTATAAATGGGAGTTTAGTAATGTGGTGAAGTGTGAAGGGGATAAGAAGCATTCCATAGTCTTATGAGTAGGTCTCAATCTTAGTGAGCCTCTGCCTCTGAACTATGAACTTCACAAGTGTTTCTCAGCCTTTTCTCCCTGCTTAGATGGGACAGTGTGACTAGAGTGGGTGAGAGTTGAGTTATTTTCCTTCTCCCAGTTCAATTAGTCTCTGATATTAATAATATCCCAGCTCATTAGGATCTGATTAACTAGTTTCCCCAGAGGGCAGGTCTTGTCAGAATCAAGTGCTCTGGTATATTTCAAAATTATTTCTTTCCCATCCCCTGGCCAGAAGCCAGGGGATATTTTCTCTGATATTTACTGTGAGAAACTGTTTGAGCTCCTGGAGGTACAACTCACAAAAATGTAGTGTCCCCTCTAGGACTGAGTCCCCCTAGAGTTTTTAGCTTTCATACTTGTTCATACTGAACCTCCCCAACAATTTGTCAATTACAATTCAGGCTTCCTGTCTGAGTACTGTTTCCCATGGTGCTTTCACTTTTTAGTCTCTTCTCTGCAAGGCCTGGATTCCATGTATTTGCCGGTCTGTCTCTACAGTCTTGGAGGAAGCAGTTTGCCCTGTGTCCTCTCCGCTTACAGATCCAAGAAGAGTTGATTTTTCAGTCTGTTCAGCATTTTACTTGTTGTTACAACAGTGGCACTTCTAACCTCCTTCCATGTGGAACCAGAAACCAGAAATCTTCACTAATTTTTCACTTAATAAAGAGTTAAACTAATTTGGACAAGGAAGACAAAGGTCTTTTCATTAATGACAGTTGAGACAAATAATTATACAAGTTATTACACAATTTAATTCAAATGAAGCCACTTGCTTCTAAGAAATACAGAGTATATAATTCCACTCAACAATTAAGTCAAAGCAAAATATACTCCAAAGAGAAAGCAGTAAGAGTGGAAGAAAAGAAGCATTGAAAATGGAAACTGACAGACTAGGAAAGAATGAGAAATGAAGAGCTAACAGAAGAGACAGAGATAAAGGATGAATCCCACATATACATACACATACTTAAACACAAGCTGCAGAGACATAAAAAGCCTAAATGCAAAGAGAACTAACTACAAGTGTGGATTGTAGCATCATCTATCTATGTCTTGTTTACCTTTCAAGTCATAGCTGATGTTTTGGTTTTGTTTACAAATCTAACTTCTCACTTATTGAACTAAAAAATTATTGGACATCTTCTATGTACCCATCACTACATCAGGAGTAGGAGGTATAGATAAGATAATGACCCTGATCAATGACCCTGATCTTAGAAGAGTTAAAATTTGGCAAAAGACAGCCACTGTTTTTTAGAATTTAAACCACACCACTTTCAACATACACATGTAGAACTGATCTGAGGTGATGGATATGTTAATTAGCTTGATTGTGGTAAACATTTCAAAATAGATAATATGAATCTGTCAAAACATGAACCTGTACACCTTAAATGAATACAATCTTACTTGTTCAGTCGCTCAGTTGTGTCCAACTCTTTGCAACGTCATGGACTGCAGCACACAAGGCTTCCCTGTCCTTCACTATCTCCCGGAGCCTGCTCAAACTCATGTCCACTGAGTTAGAGATGCCATCAAACCATCTCATCCTCTGTCAGCCCCTTCTCCCGTTGCTATAAATCTTTCCCAGCGTAGGGTCTTTTCTAATGTGTCAGCTATTTGCATTCAGGTGGCCAGTGTATTGGATCTTCAGCTTTAGTGTCAGTCCTTCCAATGAATATTCAGGACTGATTTCCTTTAGGATTGACTGGTTTGATCTCCTTGCAGTCCAAGGGACTCTCAAGAGTCTTCTCCAACACCACAGCTCAAAAGCATCAATTCTTTGGTGCTAAACTTTCTTTATGGTCCAACTCTTACATCCATACATGACTACTGGAGAAACCATAGCTGTGACTATATGGATCTTTGTGGGCAAAGTGATGTCTCTGCTTTTTAATACACTGTCTAGTGTATTAAATACACTGTCTAGTGTATTTTCTTCCAAGGAGAAAGCATGTTTTTTTAATTTCATGGTTGCAGTCACCATCTGCAGTGATTTTAGAGCCCAAGAAAATAAAGTCTGTCAGTGTTTCCATTGTTTCCCCATCTATTTGCCATGAAGTGATAGAAACAGATGCCATGATCTTCCTTTTTTGAATGCTGAGTTTGAAGCCAGCTTTTTCACTCTCCTCTTTCACCTTCATCAAGAGGCTCTTTAGTTCCTCTTCACTTTCTGCCATAAGGGTTATATCATCTGCATATCTGAGGTTATTGATACTTCTCCTGGCAATCTTGATTCCTGCTTGTGCTTCATCCAGCCCTGCATTTTGGAAGATGTACTCTGCATATAAGTTAAATAAGCAGGGTGACAATATACATCCTTGACGTACTCCTTTCCCAACTTGGAACCAGTCTATTGTTCCATATCTGGTTCTAATTGTTGCTTCTTGACCTGCATACAGGTTTCTGAGGAGGCAGGTAACATGGGCTGGTATTCCCAGGTATATTGCTCTTCATTATGTTCACAGCGCCAATTGTCTTGCTGTTCACACAGTCCACACTGTTCACTGAAGCCAGGGTAAGCAAGGCATGAGCTAACAGACTGGTAGAAGATTCAAGGAGCCATAGAAACTGCAGACACATTTATTCTCTCCAGGCTGGCATGGCAATCGTAACAGTAGGTACACTATATTCTCGCCTCTCGTGGCTAACCAAACAGACCACAATGGTGAGGCAGCAGTAATGCCCCTGCTTTCTTTAGGTAGAGCTCATACATCCCTACAGCACAAAGTAGCTCGTGACCAAGCGAGCACCTTGTGATGTGTATGTGCAGTGCTAGAAGTGATCTAAGCTATTGCATAGTCATTATTTACAAACCATGAGGTGAGAGAGCCTGAATACACCATCTTGGGTAATTTGCTCTCTCTCCACACTATCTTTTCAAGAATTTTCCACAGTTTGTTGTGATCCACACAGTCAAAGTCTGTAGAATAGTCAATGAAGCAGAAGTAGACCCTTTTCTGGAATGCTCTTGCTTTTTCTATGATCGAACAGATGTTGCCACTTTGATCTCTGGTTCCTCTGCCTTTTCTAAATCCACCTTGAACATCAGGAAGTTCTCAGTTCATCTACTGTTGAATCCTAGCGTGGAGAATTTTGAGCATTACTTTGCTAGCTTGTGAGATGAGTGCAAATGTGTGGTAGTTTGAGCATTCTTTGGCATTGCCTTTCTTTGGGATTGGAATGAAAACTGACCTTTTCCAGTCCTGTGGCCACCGCTGAGTTTTCCAAATTTGTTGGCATATTGAGTGCAGTAATTTCGCAGCAGCATCTTTCAGGATTTGAAATAGCTCAACTGGAATTTCATCACTTCCACTAGCTTTGTTTGTAGTGATGCTTCCCTAAGGCCCACTTGACTTCACATTCCAGGATGTCTGGCTCTGGGTGAGTGATCACACCATCGTGGTTATCTGGGTCGTGAAGATCTTTTCTGTACAGTTCTTCTGTGTATTCTTTCCACCTCTTCTTAGCTCCCTCAGATTGTCCCCAAGGCATTCAGGCCCAGTCCTTATCCTAAGCATGCAACCCGTGCCTCCCTGTTCAGCTCCTGCTCGCTGGTGGTGGATGCGAGCATCTGGTCTACTCATCCGCTGGGAGTTGCAGTTAGGCGCGTATTCTGTGGGTGGTTTTTTTTTTTTTCCTTCCTGTTATGTTGCCCACTGAGATTCCAAAACTCCCCACAGACCCGCCGATGAGAGGGTTTCCTGGTGTTTGGAAACTTCTCCTCCTTTACAACTCCCTCCCCAGGATGGGTCTCCATCTCTAACTCTTTTGTCTCTGTTTTTTTTGTCTTTTATATTTTGTCTTACCTCCTTTCGAAGAGAATGGGTTGACTTCCTGGGTGCCTAGTGTCCTCTGCCAGCATTCAGAAGTTGTTTTGTGTAAGTTGCTCAGCATTCAAATGATCTTTTGATGAATTTGTGGGGGAGAAAGTGGTCTCCCCGTCCTATTCCTCCGCCATCTTAGGACCATCCTAGAGTTGTCTCTTGTCTTGTTGGAAGAGAGTGTTTGCTATGATCAGTGCGTTCTCTTGGCAAAACTCTGTTAGCCTTTGCCTTGCTTCATTTTGTACTCCAAGGTGAAACTTGCCTGTTACTCCAGGTAGCTCTTGACTTCCTATTTTCGCATTCCAGTCCCCTCTGATGAAAAGAACATATTTTTTGGTGGTAGTTCTAGAAAGTCACCTTTAGCTTCTTCGGCATTAGTGTTTGGACATAGACTTGGATCACTGTAGTATTGTATGGTTTTCCTTGGAAATGAATAGAGATCATTCTCTTGTTTTTGAGATTGCTCCTAAGTACTGCATTTCAGACTCTTTTTTGACTATGAGGGTTATTCCAAGGATTCTTGTCCACAGTAGTAGATAAAATGGTCATCTGAATTAAATCCGCCCATTCCAGTCCATTTTAGTTCATTGATTCCTAACATGTTGATGTTCACTGTTGCTATCTCCTGTTTGTCCACTTCAATTTACCTTGATTCATGGACCTAACATTGCAAGTTCCTACGCAATATTGTTCTGTACAGCATCAGATTTTACTTTCACCACCAGACACATCCACAACTGGGTGTTGTTTCTGATTTGGCTCAGCCTCTTCATTCTGGAGCTGTGTCTCTGCTCTTCTCCAGTAACATATTGGTCACCTACCAACCTGGGGAGTTCATCTTTCAGTGTCATATCTTTTTTCCTTTTCATACTATTCATGAGGTTCTCAAGGCAAGAATGCTGAAGTGGTTTGCCATTCCTTTCTCCGTGGACCACTGGAGTTTTATCAGAACAAAACTTATCAAAAGTTTTATCAGAACTCTCCACCAAGACCTGTTAGTCTTCAGTGGCCCTACATGCCATAGCTCATAGTTTCCTTGAATTAGAGAAGGCTGTGATCCATGTGATCATTTTGGTTGGTTTTCTCTGACTGTGGTTTTCATTCTGGCTGCCCTCTGATGGTTGAGGATTTCTCAATAAAGCTAGGAAAAATTGTTATATTTTTAAAGCATATACTACATTAAAATAAGAAATTCTCTATGAATTTCACTGTACTGTTTTAGATTTAAAACTCTTCTAGAAACAGATATAGGCTCATAAGTACAGAGAACAAACTAGTGGTTATCAGAGGGGAGAGGGTGAGAGGAGGGACAAAATAGGTAAAGTGGATCAAAAGCTAGAAAGTACTAGTTGTGAAATACATAAGTTGCAAGGATATAATGTACGGCACAGAAGACATATTTTACAATATTTTAAAATAACTTTGTATGGAATGTAATCTATACAAACATTGAATTACTTTGTTATACACCTGAAACTAACATAATATTCTAAGTCAACTCTAAACTTCAATAAAAAATAAGCAAATAAGATAAATAAATCTTGGATCAAAGAAGAAATTACAGTGGATTTGTGGACAAAGAATCTGCCTTATCAGTAAGCAAAGGATATTGTAGTCTTCGAGCCATCAGCCCCTGCAGCCATCCACCTCCTGGTGGTGCTTGCTGAGGAATTCAGGACTGAGAAAAACAGGATACTGGCCCTAGATAAGGTGCATATCAAAGGAATAATTTCATTAAGCCCCAACTCCTTCATCTTCTCATACATAGAAAAGTGCTAAATTGATATATTGAGTTGTTTTTTTTTTCAATTGTGTGAGTGTATGCTCAGTCATGTTTGACTCTTTGCTGTAGCCTGCCAGGTTCCTCTGTCCATGGAATTTTCCAGGAAATAATACTGAAGCAGGTTGTCATTTCCAACTCTAGGGGATCTTCCTGACCCAGGGATTGAGCTCACGTGTCTTGCATCTTCTGCACTGGCAGGCAAATTCTTTACCATTGTGCCACCTTGGAAGCCCTTTTCTTTAAGTAGCAGTTATCTTTTAATGGTCAACTACTTACATGTTTTTTTGGTTTTTTTTCAAAAATGTCTATGTATCCTTGCTCCTCTCTCGCCTCTCTAAAACAGTCTCTCAGAGCTATCTAAGGCTTAAGTAGTCAGTAATTTCCCATATAAAACATAATTCTCAACATTTACATTGTGCTTTTTTGGGTTTTTTCAGTTGACAGATACTAGAAAATATTTTTAAGAGGGGAAAGAAACTCTTCCTCTAAAGCCTCTTAATCTTGAAAATGTATTTAATATTAAGGCCTTAATGCAGTTTTTTAGACACTTAAATGCAAAAACTCCTTTCGTAAATTAACCGCATGAGGAAAAATAGCTTAGTTACTAAATAAAATAAATTTTGCTTTAGGAAAGAGCAATATAGGAAAGTAGATAACATTTTTTAGTAGTCATTCATGAATATATCTTTTTTTCTTCCTGATTGGGGTGTGCAGGGAAAGTATTAGAAGCAAATCTTTCTCCAGCCCAAGAAATCTATTGACTTAAAAGAAATCTATTGACTTAAAATCTCCAGCCCAAAAGTTGAGAAGTGTTTTATTTGGTGGGAATTTTTAGGACTTCAAGCCCAGAAGACAGTATCTCAAATAACTCTGAGAAAAATGCTCTGAGGAGGCAAAGGAAGGAGCCAGGTAATATAGAAGTTTCACAACAAAAAGCAGATAGTTTGAACATCAAAAGATTATTGTTAACTAAAGAAAATCAGATATCTCAAATAAAGGAATTTAGTTTTTTCTTTGTATGGGAAGATGCAAGAGTCTAGGCTCACTAAAATCGTTCCTTTGATATGCACCTCAACTATCTGGGGCCAGTTTCCTGTGTTTTTCACATCCTGAGCCGCCTTTCCTCAGGGCTCACCATAGGGATTGGCTATAGTCTGAAGGCTGCTAGATGGCAGATATTCTCCTTCTAGAGTTCCCTCGGGGCTCACTGGCTCACACTGGAGGGCTGCAATCACTGATGACTGACATTCTTGTTTACTTATATGGCAAGGAATATTCTAGTTCTCAAACTTCTCTGTGAAGGTAGTAGAAAAAGAAACCAGTTTTTTAATTGAGTAAGTATTAAACTAGAATGTAATGTGTATCACAGGCAGTGTCCTGTTGCTGCTGCTGCTGCTTCAGTCTGACTCTTTGTGATCCTATAGACTGTAGCCTGCCAGGCTCCTCTGTCCGTGGGATTCTCCAGGCAAGAATACTGGAGTGGGTTGCCATGCCCTCCTCCAGGGGATCTTCCCTACCCAGGGATCGAACCCACGCCTATTATGTCTCCTGCATTGCACTCGGGTTCTTGAGAGCTTGTTTGGAGGTTCTAGCAGGGGAGCGCAGCTACTCGTATACCCTTGACCGAAGACCGGTCCTCCTCTATCGGGGATGGTCGTCCTCTTCGACCGAGCGCGCAGCTTCGGGAGGGACGCACATGGAGCGGTGAGGGAGGAAGGGGACACCCGCCTAGCCAGCCAGATCAGCCGAATCAACCCTGGCGATCAATGGGGTGACAGATGTCGCAACCAGATCGCCCTCACATCCTGCACTCGGGTTCTTTACCACTAGTACAAACTGGGAAGCCCAGGTGGTGTCTTAAGAGATTGCAAAGATAGAAAAAAATCTCACCCTTTTATATAGCCAGAGAGATAGAACAATAACTATCCCTCAAGTAAGAAAACACAATTTGGCACACATCCTGAGTTCACCTGGAAATTGGAGTAGCCGTCTGCATTAACTGACTTTATATGAAGAAAAATGGACTTATCATGTCTTTCTGAGAAGAGCTAGTTTTGCAATTTGGAGCAAAGTACCCACCAAAGGTAGGCTCCTAGAGTCTCAACTGCTAGACAAAGGCACTCTCTCCCTTGATATTTACACTTCAAAGAGATGGCCCCCAGCTCCTTGAGAAAGTGTCCCTGGGTTACAAAATTGGTAAAAAAGTCTTTTTAAAAGATTTACATACATCTCAAAGAGGCAGAGAAAGAATTTACACTTACAAGTTTTCTAAAGAAAATGCTCTAAGAAAAGAGACAGAGGAGTTTCTTTCCCCACTTTTTTTTTTTTTGGCCTTGCCCTGTGGGATCTCTGTTCCCTGACCAGGTACTGAACCCAGGCCATGGTGGTGAAAGCCCAGAATCCTAACCACTAGGCAACCAGAGAAGTCCCTCTTCCCTCATTTTAAGAGGAAGAATTAAGTCTCTTACTATTTATATTTGCCCTTACACACCAAAATACCTACCTCCCGCAATTAGCAAGTATTAAGTTAGTAATGTTTGCTTTGAATTTTTTTAATAAAAGAAAAAATATTGAAGTTAAAGTCCCTCTGGTATGCTTTCCACTCTCAGTCTCAAGCCACCACTATTTTGTATTTGGTGTGCTTTGTTCTGTCAACTACAAATTGGCACTTACCGTGGGCATGTGCCATCTACCTATCTGCCTCTACGAGGATTAAACTGTGTGCTGCTTGCTGCAGCTGCTGACCTTCAACAACCCCTGAAAAGAGCTCAGGGTGCAAAGCAGAAATGAGGCACTCTGCTCAGAGAAAAACTAGCAGGATAGGTCTTCAGATAGTTGTATATTTTTAGGAGCCGATTTTATGAGCCCAATTCTTGCTATCCTCCCTATCTAGAAAGGCACTAAAATCCTTCAAGGTGACTACTGTTTCTCATGATGAGCAAAGCGTCACAAGACTAGCAGAAAACTTTTGGGAAAATATTTACTTAATTGCATCTATTCCCCCTTCACCATAATCACATATATACTGACCTTTTTCCCCTAGCTCTTTGGAACAGTTTCTCAGAGCCCTCTGAGGTGCTATCTCCTGGACTGCAGTCCTCATTTTGCCCCCAGTAAAACTTAACTCACAACTCTCAAGTTGTGCATTTTTTTGAATAGACAGTTCTAATTGCAGTTGTATGTTTTGTTTACTCTTACAATTTTGGAGTTACGGAATGTCTCTCTTCTACTCTCCACTTCTGCTTGACTTTTTTAGATTTCACATACTCATGAGATTACAGGTTTTTTTCTTTCTGTGTCTGGCTTCTTTCATTTAGCATACTATCTCCAGGTTTTTGCAAATGGCAAAATTTGCTTCATTTTCAAAGCTGAATAACATTCCATTGTATACATGCATGTGTGCGCCTGTGTATATCACATCGCATTTTTCTTTATCCATTCATCTCTCAACAGATACTTGGGTATTTTTTTCTTTTTCCGTCTCTTGGCTATTGTGAATAATACTGCAGTGTACCTGGATGTGCAGATGTCTCTTTGAGGTACTGATTTTATTTCTTTTGATATATATACAGTGCTACATTGCTGGATCATATGGTTCTATTTTTAGGTTTTGGAGGGAGAGAGAGGTGAGGGAAATAGGGAGATGTTGATTAAAGGATACAAAGTTGCAGTCTATAGGATGAATTAGCTTGTTGGAAAGATTCTTTGAGCTTCCCAGGTGGTGCTAGTGGTAAAGAATCCACCTGGCACTGCAGGAGAGGTAAGAGATGCAGGTTCAATCCCTAGGTTGGGAAGATCCCCTGGAGGAGGGCATGGCAACCCACTTCAGTACTCTTACCTGGAGAATCCCATGAGAGGAGCTACAGTCCATAGGGTCACAAAGAGTCTGACATGACTGAAGTGACTCTAGCATGCAGGAATACTTTTGCTACATATATGGATATCATATCAATTTCAATTGAAAAATAAAAGTAAAAGAAAGATAATGTCTCCTTTTGTAATGAAAAATATGGAATATAAATGATATAACTTCCCTGCTGCCGAGCCTGTATTAAGAAGGGAACAGTATAGATAAGCAACAAGGTTCTACTGCATAACACAGGGAACTATACACAATATCCTGAGATAAACCATAGTGGAAAAGAATATTAAAAAAGAATGTATATATACATACATATATATATATATGTATATATATACACACACACACTCATGTATAAATGAGTCACTTTGCTATACAGAGAAAGAAGCTTGACTCTCCCTCCATGATACAACCAAAGAAATGTGGTCAAGTCATGTGAAGATTAGTCATGCTCCAAAAGCTGGGCCTAAGTCAGATTCCTGCCAGTGGCTAGCATATTTCCCCTGCTCTGTTCCCACAAGCCTCTGTGCTTCAGAAGCTGTAAAGTCCTTATCCTTATGCACAGGGGGCATGGTGCAGCAGCAATAAATAGCAATAGGAAGAATATGAACAACAGAGGCTGGAGACTTGTCAATTAGCAAAAGGGTGTTACTTCCTTATAAGGAGATAATGGAGAAAGGTGCCAAAGGCCAAGATGAGAAAGACCTCAACATCTACCTCCTACGGTGTAACAATATTTACTGGAATCTGTGCTCCCTGATTTGTGTATCCTTTAATGCAACAGTTCTTCCACTATAGTTCGGAGACCCTGGGGAACTCTCAAATCCTTACAGGGGTTCCATAAGGTCAAAACTATTTTCAAAATAATGCTATGCTATTATTTGTTTTTTTACTTTCCTTCTTTTATGAACGTAGAATGAAGTGTTCCAGAGGCTGCATGACATTGGTATCATAACAGAATGAATCTATAGCAGATATGAGAATCCAGCTGTCTTCTGGTTGGCTAAACATCAAAGAGATTTGCAAAAATGTAAAACAATTCCTCTATTCTCAGAGAAAATTGTTTTGGAAGGTTTATTATTTTTCAATAATAAATTGTGTTTTTCCCAATTATTTATTGCAATTTAAGATGGATTATTAATAAACCTTTTAAGTTCCTAGTTTAATTTGTAATACAATAAATATAAACTACGTAAATAAAATTTCATTAAAATTCTCAATAATTTTTAAGAGTATTAATGTGTTCTGAGTCAAAAACATTTGAGAACCACTGATAAAACATTGGCTTCTTTATTTAACTATTGGTGAAATGCCCCCATTTACCATAAATGATAGATTTCTGGTCGAGTTTTCTTCCATTCCATGAAGAAATTAAACTCTTCCAAAACATTATTTTTGCTACTGATTCTGTCTTTAACCACTTGAATTGAAATCTTCTATGTTTAATTTTGTGTTAATTCGGAAGTCTTAAATAACTGCATAGAGAAATGCAACTTATTCTCATTAGAAAATTGTTTAATGAATCAGATACATGTTATCCTTTAAATTATTATGGGATTACCAATTTCCTCCTTTTTCTTTTCTTTATTTTTTCATGACATATATAACAGTGAAAATTTATTGGGAGGTGGCCTCCTCTTCTTTTTCCAGTTGTTAGTTATTAGAATAAAGGTGATATGGGTTATTCTTAATTCAAACTCTATATTCACTTGGGTTTCCACTGAAGCAGATGCTGAAGAAAGGATTTGAAAGCAAGTAATTTATTTGGGATGTGATCTTAGGTTAGAGGAATAGAGACGTGAGACAAAGATGAAAAGGAAGGCAATTACAGTAAGGGTGAGTTATCAGGTCAACTGCCATTGTGAGCAACTGCAGCTTAATCCTGCTGGGGAACTCAGAATTTGTGTAGAAAGCAGGCCTCTCATTCATCCCACCAGAGGGGTGAGGGAGCTGAGATATTTATACACCAGTTGCCTTCAGTAAGTGGTCACAGACTCCTGGGGGAAAGTTTAAACTCAGGCCATCAGAGAAAACCCTCAGACCATTGGAAATCAGCCAAGGATACACTCTAGTATCAGGAACATGGATAGGGGCATTAACAGTGGCAGCTACAAGTAATGCAACACTGTATTATTTTGTATGTTTTAGAAGATTTAGATATGTGTACGAGTGCATGCTAAGTCACTTCAGTCATGCCCAACTTTTTGTGACCCCATGGTGGACTGCAGCCCACCAGGCTTCTCTGTCCATGGGATTCTGCAGGCAAGAATATTGCAGTGGGTTGCCATGCCCTCCTCCAGGGGATCTAGGGATTGAACCCACATCTCTTACATCTCCTGCACTGGCAGGTGGGTTCTTTACCACTAGCACCAGGTAGTTGGTATCAATTTATATTATTGGAGGAGGCAAGACTTGAAGAGGAAATTTGAGAAGGTCCAGATAGTAGCTTAAACTTGACTGTGTGGAAATAAAGACCACCCAAATGAGAAAAAGAAAAGGCTCTTTATGCAGAGCTTGCTATTGTGGAGTCAGCCATAATTACTTGCAATTTAATAAAGACAAGGCAGACAGAGGAGAGGGAAATCTTTATAGTGGAAAAAGGGAAGCCTCCAGGTATGTTATGATCAGAGGTTGTTGGCATGGAGAAGCTGGTGGCCAGCTAACTAGAAATGAAACATCCTATGTAATTGGTTAGAAGAGCATAATTGGCTTTCTCTGGTTAATTCCTAGTTGGAATCCATGGTGAAAATTAGGAAAGCTGGCAGTTACTGACCAAAGTCTTCTCTTTTTTCCACTATAAAGTTTTCCCACTCATCTGCTTGCCTTGGAGTCTTTGCCAAACACAAGCGATGGTGACTGATTCCCTTGCTATAGCAAGCTCTGAATAACTTTTGCTTGTTCTCATTCAGTTAGTCTTTGTTTTCACAAACTATTTTTACTTTCATCCCATGCTCCAACATTATGGTTTTTGTGTGTGTGCCAGCCATATTAAACTTCTCACTTTCTCCAAATAAACATATAAGTCTCTGGCATGTAGGAATATCTTTGCTCATGTTGTATGTCTCCTATCTATAAAATTCTTTTACTGCTTCTTCAGCTGATAAAGTGAAAGCGAAAAGGAGTACGTCAAGACTATATATTGTCACCTTGTTTATTTAACTAACATGCAGAGTACATCATGTGAAATGCCAGGTGGGATAAAGCACAAGCTGGAATCAAGACTGCTGGGAGAAATACAATAACCTCAGATATACAGATGATACCACTCTTATGGCAGAAAGTGAAGAGGAACTGAAGAGCCTCTTGATGAAAGTGAAAGAGAAGAGTGAAAAAGCTGGCTTAAAACTCAGCATTCAAAAAACTAAGATCATGGCTTCCAGTCCCATCACTTCATGGCAAAAAGATGGGGAAACAATGGAAACAGTGACAGACTGTATTTTCTTGGGCTCCAAAATCACTGCAGATGGTGACTGCAGCCATGAAATTAAAAGACACTTGCTCCTTGGAAGAAAAGCTATGACCAACCTAGACAGCATATTAAAAAGCAGAGACATTACTTTGCCAACAAAGGTCTGTCTAGTCAAGCTATGGTTTCTCCAGTAGTCACGTGTGGATGAGAGAGTTGGACCTTGAAGAAAGCCGAGCGCTGAAGAATTAATGCTTTTGAACTGTGGTGTTGGAGAAGACTCTTGAGACTCCTTTGGACAGCAAGGAGATCAAACCAGTCAATCCTAAATGAAGTCAGTCCTGAATATTCATTGGAAGGACTGATGCTCAGGCTGAAACTCCAATAGTTTGGCCACCTGATGCAAAGAACTGACTCATTGGAAAAGATCCTGGTGTTGGGAAAGATTGAAGGCAGGAAGAGAAGAGGACGACAGAGGATGAGATGGTTGGATGGCATCACTGACTCAATGGACATGAGTTTGAGCAAGCTCTGGGAATTGGTGATGGATAGGGAGTCCTGGTGTGCTGTAGACCATGGGGTCACAGAGTCGGACACGACTGAGTGACTGAATTGAACTGAATTGATACTTATTGTCTATTAAGTGTACAACCACATTATGTCCAAAAAAATGTACATACCTCAATTTAAAAATACCTCTAATTTTAATTCCTTTGCTATTTGCATCACATCTACAGTTACTTCCTCCACTGAAGTCTTAAACCTCTGAAAGTCATCCATGAGGGCTGGAATTACTTGCCTCCAAACTCCTATCAATGTTGATATTTTGCCTTCTTTCCATGAATCACAAATATTCTTCCTGACATGTAGAATGGAGCTCATTATCCAAAAGCTCTGTTGCAAATGTACAGCCAGATTAATGTTTTCATGTCTGCTAACATAACATCCATTCTACAACACATGGATCAAGGAGTAATTTCAATTTTCCAAATTTATTATTTAAGAAGCACATTTTGTGAGGTTATAATTTACCATAGATGGTGATTCCTCTGATAGAATCTGGGCAAAGTAAATTGAAAACCTTCTGGAAAATATTCACCATCCTAGATTTTAGAATTAGAAGTGGAGCCTAAAGATGTGGCTGGATGCTACAACTCATGACAAAACTCCAATGGATGGGGAGTTGCTTCTTATGAATGAAGAAAGTGGTTTCTTGAGATAGACTCTCTCCTGGCGAAGATGCTGTGAAGACCGTTGAAATGACAACTAAGAATTTAGAATAGTACATACATTTAGTTGATAAAGCAGCGGCAGGGTTTGAGAGAATTGACTTGAATTTTGAAAGCGTTTCTACTGTGAGTAAAATGTCATCTAACAGCATTGTATGCTACAGAGAAATCGTTTGTAAAAGGAAGAGTCAGTCAATGTGGCAAACTTCATTGTTGTCTTATTTTAAAAAATTGTCACAGCCACTACCCTGATCAGTCAGCAACCATCATCACATTTGGGCAAGCCCCTTCACTTCTCCAAATGTGACTATGACTTCCTGAAGGCTCAGATGATGGTTGGCATATTTTAGCAATAAAGTATTTTTAAATTAAGGTATGTCCATTTTTTTTTAAAGACGTGCACACTTAAGAGTATACAATATAGTGTAAAGATAACTTTTATATACACTGGGAAACCAAGAAAAAAAAATCATGGATTCACTTTATTGCAACTTTTTAGTTCAGTGGTCTGCAACTGCATTCACAATATCTTTGAGGTATGCCTGTATCTGAAGGAAACAAAATCATTATCTGAAAGAGGTAGCTGCACTCCCATGTTCATTGCAGCATTGCTCACAGTAGCCAAGATATGGAAACAAGCTATGTGTCTGTCAACAGATAAATGGATAAATAAGATGTGATATCACACACACACACACACACACACACACATATAATGAAGAAGAAAGGAAACTGCTATTTTGCAAAAATATGAATGAATCCAGAGGACATAATGCTAAGTGGAATTAGCCAGAGAAAGACAAAAACTGCATGATCCCACTTATTTGTGGAATCTTTTTTTTTTTGTTAAAGTTGATTCATAGAAAATTCTTTTTTTTTTTGTTAAAGTTGATTCTCTGTTTACCAGGGCCAGAGAGTTGAGGGGAAAGGTGGATGTGGGGAAGGAGATGGGAAATGCTAATCAAAGGATTCATTTGTCAGAAGCATAAATTCTGGGGAGCTAATGTACCACATAGTGACTGTAGTAAATATTACTTTGTTGTGTGCTTGAAACTTGCCACGAGTAGACCTTAAGCATTTTTACCACACACACACACACACACGCACACACACACAGATAACTATATGAGTAGATGGATGTATTAATTAAACTGATTGTGGTAGTCATTTCACAAAGTATATATGTATGTCAAATCATCATGTTATACTTTAAATATGAGCAATTTCATTTATCTAGTATTCCTCAATAAAGCTGAAAAATAAAAGAAAACTTGATTAAGATATGTGAATATGTACCTAAGATAATTATTTTGCTCATGTATTTTTAATATTTGTATAATCAACATAAAGTTTTTAATTTTTGGTCTAACAGATACAGATAGATCTTATTTTTTATTTCTTAGAATATGATTTTGAAAATAGCTTAGAATTAAATTTTTTTCATAGATCCACCAAAATAATGTAACTAATTTGTTGATCAATATACATATATTTCAAAAATCTTAGAAGTAACCATAAATTATTTTTCACACCTCCTTTTAATATCAAAATGGTACTGTTTGGAAGATAATATGTATGGTGAGCCTCCCTACTCACAGATTCGTGCTCTGTGACTCTAACTGGTCCTCCATTCTATCTGACTCAGGATAAAGCACCATAAATAGCAGACTGACGCATTGCAGCACAAGTTATTTAAAGAAGGTGTCTCATAATGAAGGAGCTGGGAGGATGAGAAAGGAAGAAGGGAGAGCAGGAGCAGACACTATTGCAATCAGAACTTAAAGAATTTTAAGATCTCCTCTTCCCCAGATCATTCTTAGTCCACCAACAACATGCTAAGCTAAATCAGAATATACCCTGGGATTTCCCTGGTTGCCCAGTGGTTAGGACTATGTGCTTTCACTTCGGAGGTTTGATCTCTGGTCAGTGAACTAGGATTCCACAAGCCACATGGCCCCAAAAAATAGAGTATTCCCCACTTTCCATTATATTTGTGAATATTATCTTTCCTCAACTTTATTAAAAATCATTTTTCACTTTTGAAATTTTACTGTATCTATTAGGATCCACAAGGGGCTCACAGTGTATTGTTAAAAAAATGGCCAATTGCGGTGACCTGACAAACAAGGGATGAAGTCACAGTGGCCACGTTGCCCTGGTGGCATCCTGATTTTTCCTTAAGGAGACATCCTATTTTTCCCTACTGGTGCCAGTTTCTCAAGACTACAAGACCACCTGACCATGAGACCCCTCCGACTATGTGATCACAAGACCCCAGCTGTGAGCTAAAGATAAACTAAGGACCCCTCCCTTCAGGGCACAATTTCCCATCAATAGGGTATAAGAAAGATTGGTTGTAAAAGGGGAAGCACTGATTTCTCTCTAAAGCCAGTCACTTTTTTTCTCCCTGTAATAAATCTTTCTCTGCCTGACTGCCTGGCTCGCTCTCTTTTTCTCGTGCTCGCCTTACAATGTCTTGTGACCCTTACATATTAATTGTCATCAAACACATTAGGATAAGCAGAGTAAGTGTCCTATAGGGTAGTGCACCAAGGGGGTTATCTAGCATTTTACCAGGAAGGCTATAATCTAGAGGTTGGCACTACAAACTGCATCTAAAAGCCCAGCATCTTTACAAATTATCACAGTGAGTTTTAAAAATGGATTTTTATTAGTGTAATTAGTGATATTCAAGAAATGTGGATTGGCTGAAATATTTTAGGAATGTTCCCATGCTTTCGTGAACAGAGCTCTGGAAGCCTGTAGACCTAAAGGACAGCATCCAAATCTTGATCCCCAGACAACCTGCATCCAGCCATCAGCTCAGAGGATTTGGGGTCTGTGAGCCTAACTCTTATCCTGATTAACTGAAAGAACTCGTTGGCTAGGCGTCCTCTGAGCATCTAGTGACAGAGAGCAAATTGAACTTACAGAGCAGGGCTTCAGACGTGCTTTCACTATAACCTGGTAGGGAGAGTGCACGGGAGTGGCTGACCCTCACCCACCTGTAACTATGTGAGATTCAGTCAAAAAGACCTTATAGTTGAGTATGACCTGTCCCTCCATTTGCTTCTTTTTAATTTTTTCAGGTTTTTAGGATCTAGACCAGTGGTTCTCAAAGTACAGTCCCCAGGCGAGCAGTACCAGCATCATCTAGGAACTTGTTAAAAGTACGAATTCTCAAGACCCAGCTCAGATCTGCTAAATCAGAAGCTCTGGAGCTGTTTTTACTTTCTCAGGTGATCCTAATGCCTGAATGTTTGAGAAGCACTGGACCAGATCACATTTTGCCATCTATCTATCTTTTCTTGGTTGCTCTCATTTTTACTTCATTTATTGCACCAGTTGGGCCTTATCCGAGATTCTTCACACTGCTACTTCTCTCTTACCATTATGTGTTGTTCAAGATTCTCCATAAATCAAGACCCATAGGCAACTTGTAATCAGAATTCCTCACTAATCAAGGTTCCTTCATACTCTTTGTATTATGTTGATTTTATGAACAATAGTTTCAGAAATTCATATTCCTCTGTGAAGCAGCAGCAACAGTGCAGTGACTACCAAGCTTTGTTCTTCGGAAGCCGAGGTATTTCCCTGAGACTCCTGAGGGGACACCTGGAAAGTTGAGGGAGGAAGAATAAGGCTTCTTGTCTTTTTTGAAGCCAACATTTGTTGAGTACCTATTATGAGCCAGGTATAGTTCTGGTCCTTTCGCATGCTAATGCATTCATTTAGGTCGGATTCCACCCAGATTTTCCATCATAGAAGCTGTTGTTTAGTCACATTCGACTCTTTGTGACACTATTGACTGTAGCCCACCAGGCTCCCTGTCATGGGATTTCCCAGGCAAAAATACTGGAATGGGTTGCCATTTCCTTCTCCAGGGGATCTTCCTGACCTAGGGATCAAACCCACATCTCCTGCATTGGCAGGTGGATTTTTTACCACAGAGCCACCAGGGAAGCCCCAGAGAAGAAGGTATTCTCAGATATTTTATTTACTGGGTTGCAGCATAAGTTGTTTTTTTTTTTTTTAAGGATGCTAAAGACAAAACAAGCTGCACCCTTTATTCACTGAGCTCCTAGTATCCAGGCCTTTTCTCTAGTCCTGGAATACATAGGTTCTTTCCTATCCCAGGCTTTCACATGGTCTTCCCTCTTCCTGAAACTTTTCCCTGAAACAACCATAGTAGGCTCTCTAACATCCTTTAGTTTTCTACTTACATGTTATCTGTTTTAAGAGAAACTTAGCCATTTGATCTGTTTTAGTTATTTCCCCTCTTTTTTTCTTTTATAAAGCACTCTTACTTTTATCTTTATAACATTTAATGCAATTTATTATGATACAGTTTCCTTATTCAATTTTTGTAGTCTGTTCCCCACTGGATTGTAAGCTTGGCAAGGGCTGGAACCTTATCTATCTTGTTCTTTTTGTCTAATGAGCACTTACTAGCGTCTGGCACAATGTTGTACTTAATAAATATATGGTAATTCAATGACCAATGAGTATAATGAGGCAACTTGAGTTCTCATTCAGGCTCTTTCATTAACTAAAATTTTCATCCTTAAATGAAGGTTGGATGAGATGCTGTATGAGATGATTTTGTTTCAGCATCACATGGTTCAAATTTAACTTTTAATTTTATACTTGTCTGCTTATGCTTTTGGTGGGCGAGAGTTTTGTATCATTCCTTAATTGCTCATTGTGTAAAGGAAAGCATTTAAGCTAATTTCTCCAGTGAACAAGAATAAAGGTGTTAAAATACAAAATTGAGATCACACTTGAAAATTTCCTGAGCAGACAGAACCAGTTAAGCCACGTAAGCGAAACCTAGTATGCTTATTCTGCAGAGTAAGCAAAACTTAACTTGGATTGTAGATACCCCCGAAAATCATAAACTAAACCTAAATTGACTTAAATTGTTTTAGGTTGCCTAAAATGGCATATGAAGACCACTTTTAACCAATCCCTTGTCATTTGAAAAACCCCACTGCTATAACCAATAATTATAAAGATTAAATAGTTTCTGTGTTTTCAATATATAAGCCATCCTATAACATGTCTCTGTGCTTAATGCCACTGTTCACTTGAGAACTCCCAGTTTTAAAACTATTCTTCTATGTACAATAAACTCTTACTGGATACAGCTTTACTGATGTGATTTTATTTTCAACAGTTTCTGGATTTTGACACAGGTTGCCTGAAAACTTTATATTGGACTAGCCGTGAGAATTGGAATCTGGACCTCATCCAGTCATGCTACACAGACATTAACTGTAAAGAGAAATTTAGAAAAACTTTGATCTGGGTCAAAGAAAAGGAGTATGGAAATAATGTGCATTTATATTTTTCAATGAATTAGGACTTATTTATAAATCATTATATATTTATTAATTGAATTTTAAAATGAGTAGAGGATCCAAATAGAGATTTTTCCAAAGATTACACACAAATGGCCAACAAGTACATGAAAAGGTGCTCAGCATCACTAATCATCAGGGATTTCCCTGATGCAAGTCAAAATGACAATGAGATATCTATCACTTCATGTCTATTAGAATGGCTATCATCACAAAGACCAGAGATGACAAGTGTTGGCAAGGATATAGAGAAAAGGGAACCACTGTGCACTGTCGGTGGGAATGTATAGGGTACAGTCCCTATAGAAACAGTACGGAGGTTTCTCAAAAATAAAAAAAATAGAACTACAACATCATCTGGCAACCTGACTTCTGGGTATGTATTCAAAGGTAATGAAAACAGAATATCTAAGAGATACTTGCACTTGCATGTTCATTGCAGCATTATTCACAGTAGACAAAATATGGAAATTATTTGTGTCCAACAGATGAATGTATAAAGAAGATACATACATGGAATGTTATTCAGCTAGGAGGAAGAAGAAAATCCTCCTCTTTGCAACAACTTGGATGAAACGTGGCAGTATTATATTAAGTGAAACATGCCAGACAGAGGAAAGACACATTCAGCATGGTATCACTTATATGCAAAATCTAAGAAAAAAAGTTAAATTCCTAGAAACAGAGTAGATAAGTGTTTATAAGGGACTGGGAGGTGGAGGAATAGGGAAAATTTGATAAAAGTACAAACTTTCAGCTATGAAATGAATTAGAAGATCTAATGTAAAACATGGTGACTATGTTGATAACACTATATTAAATAGTAATTGAAATTGTATTATATAATTGAAATTTGCTAAAAGAGTAGAATTTAAATGGTTTAACAACAAAGAAGAAAAATATTTGAGGTGATGGATGTACTAATTCAGTACATGATGGGAGGCAAGAATATACAATAGAGAAAAGAAAGTCTTTTAGATAAGTGGTTGTAGGGGAAAAGGTCAGCTACATGTAAAAGAATGAGATAAGAACATTCTCTATCACCACATACAAAAATAAATTCAAAATGGATTAAAGACCTAAATATGAACTATAAAACTCCTGGAATAAAACATAGGCAGAACATTCTTTCACATAAATTGCAATAACATTTTTTTGACTCTGTCTCCTAGAATAATGGAAATAAAAGCAAAAATAAACAAATGAGACCTAATTAAACTTAAAAGCTTTTGCACAGCAAAGGAAATCATAAACAAAATGAAAACAGAACCTCCAGAATGGGAGAAAATATTTGCAAATGACGCAACCAGCAAGTGCTTAATTTCCAAAATACACAAACAGCTCATACAACCCAATATCAAAAAAACAAACAACCCAATCAAAAAATGGGCAGAATATCTAAATAGACATTTCTCCAAAGAAGATATACAGATGGCCAACAGGCACATGAAAAGATGTCTGGAGAGGGTATAGAGAAAAGGGAACCCTCCTACACTGTTAGTGGGAATATATTAATAAATTGGTGCAGACAACAAGGAGAACAGCATAGAGGTTCATCCAAAAGCTAAAAACAGAGTCACTATATGATCCAGCAATCCCACGCCTAGGTATATATCCAGAAAACACAAAAAAGCTAATTTGAAAAGACAAATGCATCTTAATGTTCCTGTTGCTGTTGTTGTTCAGTTGCTCAGTTGTGTCTGACTCTGCAACCCCATGGACTGCAGCATGCAAGGCTTTCCTGTCCTTCACCATCTCCCGGAGCTTGCTCAAACTCATGTCCATTGAGTCGGTGATACCACCCAACTATCTCATCCTCTGTCGACTCTTCTCCTCCTGCCCTCAATCTTTCCCAGCATCAGGGTCTTTTCCAATGAGGTGGCTTTTCACATCAGGTGGCCAAAATATTGTATCTTCAATTTCAGCATCAGCCCTTCCAAAAAATACTCAGGGTTGATTCCCTTTATGATTGACTGGTTTGATCTCTTTACTGTCCAAGGAACTCTCAAGAGTCTTCTCCAGCACCACAATTTGAAGGCATCAATTCTTCGGGCCTCAGCCTTCTTTATGGTTCAGCCCTCACATCTGTACATGACTACTGGAAAAACCATACCTTTGACTATGCAGAACTTTGTCAGCAAAGTAATATCTGCTTTTTAATACACTGTATTGGTTTGTCATAGCTCTTCTTCCAAGGAACAAGTGTCTTTTAATTTCATGGCTGCATCACTGTCCACAATGATTTTGAAGCCCAAGAAAATAAAGTCCTTCACTGTTTCCATTTTTCCCCCATCTATTTGCCATGAAATGATGGGACTGAATATCATGATCTTAGTTTCTTGAATGTTGAGTTTTAAGCCAGTTTTTTTTTTTTCCACTCTCCTTTTCCACCTTCATGGAAAGGCTGTTTAGTTCCTCTTCATTTTCTGCCATTAGGGTGGTGTCATCTGCATATCTAAGGTTATTGATATTTCTCCTGGCAATCTTGATTCCAGCTTGAGCTTCATCCAGCCTGGCATTTCACATGATGTACTCTGCATATAATTTAAATAAACAGGGTGACAATATACAGCCTTGACATACTCCTTTCTCAATTTTGAACCAGTTCATTGTTCCATGTCCCATCCTAACTGTTGCTTCTTGACCTGCATACAAGTTTCTCAGGAGGCAGGTAAGGTGGTCTGGTATTTCCATCTCTTCAAGAATTTTCCATAGTTTTTGTGATCCCACATATCAAAGGCTTTACCACAGACAATTAAGTAGAAGTAGATGTTTTTCTGGAATTCCTTTGTTTTATCTATGATTTAAAAAATGTTGGCAATTTGATCTCTGGTTCCTCTACCCTTTCCAAACCCAGCTGTACATCTGGAAATTCTTCATTCACGTACTGCTAAAGCCTACCTTGAAGGATTTTGAGCATCACCTTACAGGCATGTGACATGAGCACAACTGTACAGTAGTTTGAACATTCTTTGGCACTGTCCTTCTTTGGGATTGGAATGAAAACTGACCTTTTCCAGTCCTGTAGCCATTGCTGAGTTTTCCAAGTCTGCTGACATATTGAGTATAGCACTTTAACTTTTGGGATTTGAAATAACTCAGCTGGAATTCTTTCACCTCCACTAACTTTGTTTGTAGTGATGCTTCCTAAGACCCCCTTGACTTCACACTCCAGGATGTCTGGCTCTAGGTGAGTGATTACACCATCATGGTTATCTGGGTCATTAAGACCTTTTTGTACAGTTCTTCTGTATATTGTTGCCACCTCTTCTTAGTATCTTCTGCTTCTGGTAGGTCCATACTATTTCTGTCCATTATTGTGTCTATCTTTACATGAAATGCTCCCTTCATATCTAATTTTCTTGAAGAGATCTCTAATCTTTCCCATTCTATTGTTTTCCTCTATCTTTGCATTGCTTACTTAAGAAGGCTTTATCTCTCCTTGCTATTCTTTGGAACTCTGCATTCAGATGGGTATATCTTTCCTTTTCTCTAATGCCTTTCCCTTCTCTTTTCTCAGCTATCTTTAAGGCCTCCTCAGACAACCTCCTCAGCACTATTTACAATAGCAAAGACATGCAAGCAACCTAAATGCCTGTTGACAGATGAATGGATAAAGAAGATGTGGATAGCATGTATATGCAATAGAATGTTACTCAGCCATTAAAAAGAATGAAATAATTCCATTTGCCACAATATGGATGGACCTAGAGCTTATCATATTAAGTGAAGTAAGTCAGACAGAAAAAAGAGAAACATCATGTGATATCACTTATAGTGAAATTCACTCAGTTGTGTCCGACTCTTTGCGACCCCATGGACTATACAGTCCATGGAATTCTCCAGGCCAGAATACTGGAGTGGGTAGCCTTTCCCTTCTCCAGTTGATCTTCCCAACTCAGGGATTGAACCCAGGTCTCTCGCATTGCAGGTGGATTCTTTACCAGCTGAGCCACCAGTGAAGATCAAGAACACTGGAGTGGGTAGCCTATCCATTCTCCAGCAGATCTTCCCAACTCAGGAATTAAACTGGGGTCTCCTGCATTGTGGGCAGATTCTTTACCTGCTGAGCTACCAGGGAATCCCGTAATGGAAAAGAATCTGGCAAAAATATACATGTCAATATAAATATATATAACCAAATCACTTTACTGTAACACCTGAAATTAACACAACATTGTAAATCAACTATCAGTTCAGTTCAGTCACTCAGTCGTGTCCAACTCTTTGTGACCTCATGGACTGCAGCACACCAGGCCTCCCTGTCCATCACCAACTCCAGGAGCCTGCTCAAACTCATGTCCATTGAGTCAGTGAAGCCATCTAACCATCTCATCCTCTGTCTTCCCTTTCTCCTTCTGCCTTCAAACTTTCCCAGCAACAGGGTCTTTTCCAATGAGTCAGTTCTTTCCATCAGGTGGCCAAAGTTTTGGTTTCAGTTTCAGCATCAGTCTTTCCAATGAATATTCAGGACTGATTTCCTTTAGTATCGACCAGTTTGATCTCCTTGCAGTTCAAGGCACTCTCAAGAGTCTTCTCCAACACCACAGTTCAAAAGCATCAAATCAAATATACTTCAATAAAAATAAGTAAGTAAGAACCTTCAGATCATAGAAAAAACATGTGAGGTTATGAATGTGTTAATAGACTTGGATGTGGGAATATTTTCATAATTAAAATAATAATAATACAATCAATTAAGATTGTATTCACTGAACAATGAAAAATGAATTATGATGAAAAATAGTAGAAACTTTTCTAGATTTTCACTAGGCCTTTTGTTATGTGTGTGTGCATGCTAAGTTGCTTCAGTCATGTCCTATTCATTGTGACCCTATGGACTGTAGCCCACCAGGCTCCTATGCCCATGGAGTTCTCCAGGCAAGAATGCTGGAGTGGGTTGCCATGCCCTCCTCCAGGGTGTCTGCCTCACCCAGGGATCAAACCCCTGTCTTCTTTGGCTTCTGCAATGCTGCTGCTGCTAAGCTACCAGGGAAGCCCCAGGCCTTTTGTTATAGAGAACAAATCTGACTTCGTACCATATCTGTTTGTTTGTTTTTTTTTAACTTCAACTTTTATTTTCTATTACTTTTGCTTTGAGTTAATAATGTTGCATATAGCCTGAAATATACAGGACATCTTATTCTCAAGGTTATGATCTTAAATATTTGATTCATATAGAGGTAAAAAGTTGCAAAACAGAGAATAACATTTGTCTTGTTGGAGATTTATGGAAACTTCATGACCAGACCTCTGCAAGAATAAAGAATTCTTGCACCAAGAAGTCTGCAACAACCAACCTCACCCCTGCCTCACTTTGCCTTCAAAATTGCTTTGCTGAAACCCTTCTGGGAGTTTGGGGTTTCCGGAGCAGGAGCCACCCATCTTTTTGTATGGCCTTGCAATAAACCTTTCTTAGCTCCCAACTTCAATGTTTTGGTTTGTTTGGCCTTATTGTGCAGCAAGCACATGAACTTGTGTTCCTTAACACTTTCACATTGTAGCCTTTTTTTTTTTGGCTGTGCCATGCCCCTTGGGGGATTTTATTTCCCCGTCCAAGGATTGACCTCTGCCCCCTCCATTGGGAGCATGGAGTCTTGAACCATTGAACCATCAAGGAAATCTCTCAGTTCTTTTTAGATGCTTCAAAGAATCTTGGAGAAAACAAAATGTGTGGATAGTTAATTTTTCCGGTCAGATTCAAGTACACTGTTTATTAATTAACCCATACTCATTGTCTCTCATTAATGAAAAGTTAATATTCACAGTAAACCAGGAAGGTACATTGTCCTTATTTATAGATATGAGAAAACTGAACTATAGAAAATTAATTTAAAATTCAACAGCTTTTAAGCTAATAAAATAGCACCTAAGAATATAATCATCAAAAATCTTCTAATTTGACCCCAAATACTAAAATCAACAATTGCATACAGTTACCAAGAAGCATTTCTGTTCCATGATGAATATCATCAACACTTGCCCTTTCTCCATGAATATAAGTACTACACTAATTAGCCAGAATATGCCTTCTAAATAGTCCCAGCATAGTACTCAGACTGTCCTTCAGCTTCCACCTGTATTTTGCTTTGTCAGCACATATGTCTCCTCAAACAATTCATTTCTGCATGTTAGACAAGAGCCCTATTTGGGCCCTGGAAGTGTCCACCTTCCTGTAACACCTCAAGTATTAATATATAAAGAGTCCGTATGCCACAACTAGAGGGTCTGTGCACCTCAATGAAAGATCCTCCATGCACAACTAAGACCCGATACACCCAAATAAATAAACTTTTTTTTTTAAAATAGAAGGTGAAGGGTTCACTGTGGACCATCTTAGAGGCTACCTAAGAGTCTTTTCCTAAATGAAACCCTACATTGTTTATTCTTTGGGGATGATGGCTAAATGGACACATGAACTTTCTGTGTGATTTGAGTAACTCTATGCTTATTCCAGGGAAGTCTGGAAGTCTGGTTCCTTGGCCAGGATAAGGATAGACAGTGATACACCTGGTTAACCAGCTGCACAGACTGGTTTTAGTTACCTAGTGCAGAGGATAAAAGACCCCTGGGTAGACCTGTTCCTCAGCATCCCTGAGATTGCTGCATCTCGCTCCTGTCTTGGAGGTTCATAGTACATAGACTAAGAAAGGGCCCTAGGAGCTGTGCCCAGAAGACTCAGCTCTCTCTGGCTGCCTGCACTTTTTACCTCTGCTGTACTACATACTTTTATTTAAAAATTACCTAAGTGTATCCTGCAAAGTCACAGGAACTCTTTCAATGATCCAGTCCCATAGAATTGCTTCAGTTGTACAGAACTATCACCACACTGTGTGCACTTGAGATATCGCCACTATGTCTAAATTCCACTGGTATTCAAGGGGCTTTGGAAACTCTGCTAGCATCAGTCAAATCATCTGCAAAGAACCTCATTAAAAATCAATTTTTCTCTAAGGGCTAGACTTCTTTCTGCACTGCTCTTCATGACATTTTCTCATACTGTTTCTCTCTTTGTACATTACCCTTCTGAGTTTTCTACTGCTATAGGAGTGCTTATTGCATTATGTTACAATTACTCTCCATTTCTAGCTGCTCTTTGAGTGCAGGAATCCTGAGTTAGTTATATTTGTATTCACAGTGCCTATTGTCTAGCACAGTGCTGTCCAATAGAAATGAAATGTGCACTACATATACAATGTTAAGTTTTCTAGTTGTCATGTTAAAAAGAGTAAAAAGAAACTGGTGAAATGAACAATATATTTCATCTAACTCAATATATTTAAAATGTATCATCAACTGTAATTAATATTATCAACATGTAATTAATATAAAAATTATTATGAGATATTTTATATCTTTTTCTTTTCTTTTGAATTCTGGTACATATATCTTCCATGTACAGCTCATCCTGAGTTGGATGAATTTCAAATTCTTAACAGCCATATGTGACTTGTGGTCACTGAATTGGACAGCACAGGCTAGCACATAAAAGGTGCTCAAGTATCTGTAAGTACATGAAATGTCCTCATTTTTTGAGGATTTGTCAAGTGCTATGCCAATTTATTGTTCAACACTTGGCACATATTATCTCGTTTAACACACACACCACCTTGAGATGCAGGGATCTTTATCCCCAGTGTGAAAGAGAAAAAACAGTTGTTTTCCTCACCATTATTTACCCAATTCCTAGTTTATTTTTTAATAACAATTTATTTTATGAATAAGTAAATGACTATTAAAGAGTGAATATTTGGGCTTAAAAAGTTTAGATAACTTGTGTTAAGTGAGTAATAGAGGCCAAGTTTCACATCCAACTCTCTGACTTGACTCCAGAGCTCCTCACTCTTCTTGATGCCTCCTCTACAGATAGATGAAAGAACTGATATGTTAATTAATAACTATCACATTGATAAGAACTTGAAACCTAACCAAAAATATAAGAATCCATCATTTATCACTTAGGTGAAACACTAGTGGATCAGAAAATTTTTAAAAGTGGAATTGTTAAAAAATATTGAGACACATACCATGACATGTGGTGTCATGTGACCAATAAAAAGTGAATCCTAATTGCAACCAATGTCATTATATCTATCACTAGAAAGAAAATAAATCTTTTAAATAGCCCTGGAGTTTCTTAGAGTGCAACATCCCACAGCCTTTTAATGAGCAAAATAAATTCTTGGATGTAATTAAATTTGAAGCAGAGAGAGAGGACTGGTTCATTTACCCGTGTAGCAACTACAAGCAGGCATAATCTTGACAGCCAAAACCAAGACTAAGTGACCAGCAGAATCTGTATGAAGATTTCCTATGTTGTTTGACAGACTTTTACTTTAAACTTTTTCAGGGGGTGGGAGGAGCAGTTGCTGAAGAAGCTGAAGTTGATGGATTTTACAAGACCTTCTAGAACTAACACACAAAAATGATGTCCTTTTCCTCATAAGAGATTGGAATGCAAAAGTAGAAAGTCAAGAGATATCTAGAGTAACAGGCAAGTTTGGCCTTGGGGTACAAATTGAAGCAGGGCAAAGTCTAACAGAATATTGTCAAGAGAACATGCTGGTCATAAGAAACACCCTTTTGCAATAACACAAGGGATGACTCTACACATGGACATCACCAGATGGTCAATATTGAAATCAGATTGTTTATGTTCTTTACAGCCAAAGATGGAGAAGCTCTATACAGTCAGCAAAAACAAAATCTGGAACTGAGCATGGCTCAGATCATGAGCTTCTTATTGCAAAATTCAGACCTAAATTGAAGAAAGTAGGGAAAACCACTAGGCCATTCATGTATGACCTGAATCAAATCCCTTATGATTATATAGTAGATGTAACGAGTAGATTCAAGGATCAGGTCTAATTGTAACATTGTACAGGAGGCAGTGGCCAGAAGAAAAAGAAATGCAAGAAGGCAAAGTGGTTGTCAGAGGAGGCTTTAAAATAGCTGAGGAAAGAAGAGAAGCAAAAGGCAAGAGAGAAAAGGAAAGATATACCCAACTGAATGCAGAGTTCCAGTGAATAGCAAGGAGAGATAATAAGTCCTCCTTATGTGAACAATGCAAAGAAATCAAGGAAAACAATAGAATGGGAAAGACTAGAGATCTCTTTGAGAAAATTGGAGATATCAAGGGAACATTTCATGCAAGGATGGGCATTATAAAAGACAGAAATGGTAAGGACCTAACAGAAGCAGAAGAGATTAAGAAGAAGTGGCAAGAATACACAGAAGTACTGTACAAAAAAGGTCTTAATGACCCAGATAACTATGATGGTGTGGTCACTCATCTAGAGCCAGACATCCTGGAGTGTGAAGTCAAATGGGCCTTAGGAAGCATTACTACAGACAAAGCTAGTGGAGGTGATGTAATTCCAATTGAGCTATTTCAAATCCTAAAAGATGATGCTGTGAAAGTGCTACACTCAATATGTCAGCAAGTTTGGAAAACTTAGCAGTGGCCACAGAACTGGAAAAGTCAGTTTTCATTCCAATCCCAAAGAAGGGCAAGCCAAAGAATGTTCAAACTACTATACAATTGCGCTCATTTCACATGCCAGCAAGGTTTTGCTCATAATCCTTCAAGCCAGGCTTCAGTAGTACATGAACTGAGAATGTTCCGATGCACAAGCTGGCTTTCAAAGAGGCAGAGGAATCAGAGACCAAATTGCCAACATTCATTAGGTCATGGAGGAAGCAAAGGAGTTCTAGAAAAACATCTACATATGCTTCACTGACTACACAAAAGCTTTGGACTATGTGGATTACAACAAACTGTGCAAAATTCTTGAAGAGATAGGAATACCAAACCACCTTACCTGCCTCCTGAGAAACCTGTAGGTAGGTCAAGAAGCAACAGTTAGAACTGGACATGGAACAACAGACTGATTCAAAATTAGGAAAGGAGTACATCAAGACTGTATACTGTTACTCTGTTTAGTCCCGATGTTTATTCCAAAGACTCTTCCTGATGAGGGTGAAAGGAGAGTGAAAAAGCTGACTTGAACCTCAACATTCAAAAACCTAAGATCATGGCATCCAGTCCCATCATTTCATGGCAAATAGAAGAGGAAAAAGTGGAAGTAGTGAGAGATTTTATTTTATTGTTCTCCAAAATCACTGTGGACAGTGACTGCAACCATGAAATTGAAAGACACTTACTCCTTGGAAGGAAAGCTATGACAAATCTAGACAACATACGAAAAAGCACAGACATCACTTTGCTAACAAAGGTCCCTATCATCAAAGCTATGGTTTTTCCAGTAGTCATGTACAGATGTGAGTATTGGACCATGAAGAAGGCTGAGCACTGAAGAATTTATGCTTTCAAATTGTGGTGCTGGAGAAGACTCTTGAGAGTCCCTTGGATAGCAAGGAGATCAAACCAGTCAATCCTAAAGGAAATCAATCCTGAATATTCATTGGAAGGATTGATACTGAAGCTGAAACTCCAATACTTGGCCACCTGATGCAAAGAGCCAACTCATTGGAAAAGATTCTGATGCTGGGAAAGATGGAAGGCAAAAGGAAAATGGGGCAGCAGAAGATGAGATGACTAGATAGCATCACTGACTCAATGGACATGAATTTGAGCAATTTCTGGGCGATAGTGGAGGACAGAGGAGCCTGGCGTGCTAGAGTCCATGAGGCTGCAAAAAGTTGGACATGACTTAGAGGCTGAACAACAACACAGCTGTGTTGGGTCTTCCTTGCCATGCATAGGCTCCTTGTTGCTGCACGTGGGCTTTTTTCTAGTTGCAGTGAGAGAAGTCTACTCTCTAGTGGCAATGAGTGGGCTTCTCATTGTGGTGGCTTCTCGTCTTGTGAAGAACTGGCTCTGGAATGCGGGCTCAGTAGTTGTGTTGCACAGGTTTAGTTTCCCAGCATGAGGGATCCTAGTTCCCAGACCAGGGATCGAACCCATGTCCCCTGCATTTGCAGGTGGATTCTTAACCACTGGACCACCGGGACGTCTGCCTTTTCAACATTTAGAAAAAAATAATTTTATTGGAGTATAGTTGATTTACAATGTTGTGTTAGTTTCAGATATACAAAGTGATTCAGTTATATATATCCATATATCCATTTTTTTTTCAGACTCTTTCCCATACAAGTTATTATAGAATATTGAGTAGAGTTTTCTGTGCTATACAGTAGTCCTTGTTTGTTATTTATTTTATATATAGCAGTGTGTGTATGTTAGGCCCAAGTTCCTAATTTATCCCTCCCAACGAAGTTTCTCCTTGGGTTATCATTAGTTTGTTTTCAAAGTCTTTTGAGTCTGTTTCTGTTTTGTAAATGAATTCATTTACTGCTTTTTAAAATTAGATTCCACATATGAGTGCTATCATATGATATTTGTCTTTGTCTGACTTCATTCAGTATGAAAATATCTAGGTCCATCTATGTTGCTGCAAATGCAAATTTTGTTCATTTTTTTATAGCTGAGTAATAGTCCATTACATAGGTGCCACATCTTCTTTGTCTATTACTCTGTCAATGGACATTTAGGTTGCTTCCATGTCTTGTATATTGTAAATAGTGCTACACCGAACATTGGGGTGCATGTATCTTTTTGAATTAAATTTTCTTCAGGTATATTCCCAGGAGTGGAATAGCAAGATCATATGGTAGTTCTATTTTTAGTTTTTCAAGGACCCTACAATCTGTTCTCCATAGTGACTGTACCAATTTACATTCCCACCAATAGTGTAAGGGGGGTTCCCTTTTCTCCACACTGTCACTAGCATTTATTGTTTATAGACTTTTTGATGAGGGCCCTTCTGACCAGTGTGAGGTGATTTAGCTCATTTTAGCTATAATTTGCATTTCTCTGATAATTAGTGATATTGAGCATCTTTTCATGTGCTTTTTGGCCACCTGTATGTCTTCTTTGGAGAAGTATCTGTTTAGATCTTCTGCCCATTTTTGATTGACTTATTCTTTTGCTTTGGGTTTTTGTTGTTGCTGTTGTTTTGACAGCTGCATGAACTGTTTGTATATTTTGGAGGTTAATCCCTTGTTGGTCACTTCATTTGCAAATATTTTCTCCCATTCTGTAGGTTATCTTTTCATTTTGTTTATGGCTTCCTATACTGTGCAGAAGCTTTTAAGTTTAATTAGGTCCCATTTGTTTATATTTGTTTTTATTTTCATTATTCCAGGAAGTGGATCAAAGAGGACAATGCTGAGATTTATGTCAAAGAGTTTTCTGCATTTCCTCTAAGAGTTTTATAGTCTCTTGCCTTATATTGAAGTCTCTGATTCATTTTGAGTTTATTTTTGTGTATGGTGCTAAAGGATGTTCTAATTTCATTCCAAGTAGCTGTGTTGTTTTCCCTGCACCACTTACTGAAGAGACTGTCTTTTTTCTATTGTATATTCTTGCCTCCTTGGTCATAGATTAGTTGACCATAAGTGTGTGGGCTGGTTTTACAGGCCTTTGGGAATCTTATTTGCTGGTTATGTAGGGGGATATCATTGGCTACTTCCACTCTGACATCATAGTAGCACTGTCCAGTAGTTCTATATCTGGCTAACAGTGTAGCTGCTAGGCACATGTGTCTATTGAAGAACTGAATTTTTAACCGTATTTAATTTTAATTAATTTAAACCTAAATACTTCATGTGGCTATTTGGCTATATGTTTCTTACTAGATGGTATAGAGTTAATAAGATGGGTGGGAAATTCCCACAAGTGGATCTCTCAGTCACTAGGATTCCCACAGGTTTTTGCCAGATAGGATTAAGACCTGGCAAAGCCTGTCTAAGGCCTTATCTAGGTCCCTTGTGGGTCCTACTTAGGACCTGGCTGCCCTCCAGCCTCCTGATCTTAATTTTTTCAACTTCTAGTGAAGAGGAAAATTTGAAAACTTGCACCCAGCTAGAAATAACCTCACGCTCATTCTGCTTCTGCAACTCAGCTAACTCCTTGCAAAGTCATGTAGGTTACATAGTTTTGGGAAGACAGAAACTTGCCATAATGCTAAGAGCTGAAACTTACCTCACTCACTCTTGTCAATTACTGAGCCCCTGTAATCCTGTTTAACCATGTTCCTGTAAAGGTCAGGCATTTCCCCCTGCTGTGTTCTAACTGTTGTTCCCCTGTGAGCAGAACCCCCTAGTTTGAACTACCTATCAACAGTCAGCACTGCCCACTAAAGTCTGGTGTTATGCACTGTCTATAAAAACTCTGTAACTTCTTTGGGATTCAGAGCTGGAAGTGTTAATTCCTTTGGGCCCGACGGCATAAATAAACTTGAGTTCTCCAATTCTCTGAGTGCGGTGCTTGGTTTCTCCACAGACCGACTTCTGCAACATTTCTGGAGGCACCAGCGAGATTCCAACTATGCTGGCCTTTTGAGCTGCCAGACCAGTGGTTTGACCAGGCCGGAGCGGAGGAGCTCCGAGACAAATAAGGAGGCGCACCACCTGACGATTTTCTGGGTTCTCTTTCTGACCAGGATTCCGACTCTCCAGATGGCTGAGTCCCAATTGGACTTACTGGAGGAATGGACCAACTCACCAGGAACATGGCCACATAATAAGGTAAGACCCCAGGGCACAGAACCCAGTCAGGTCCCGTCTCCGGATGGAAGAGAAGCTTGATCACCTCCTATGGTCTTCAGGAAGAAGACTACCAGTTAGGGACCTTTCCAGGGAGGGGAGGCACTGTGATAAGCTCTGGCCTGAATGTGTGTGTGGGTGAGTGCCCTGGATCGTCCTCGTCCCGCTGCGATTGTGTGGCTTCACAGCCTTTGTGGCTACAGAGTCCAAGTGGGCCCTAACCTGTGGTTTCATGGTGACCTCATATGGCTCAACACAGTGTCTGTCTCTGGGGGACCAAGTTCATCCCTGCGAGTCAGATCTGGGTCAGGGGTTTATACTGACCTGTCAAAGTTAAGAGACCCCTAAGTTCCCCACGAGGATGTGGCCAGGTGGGTACCTGAATGATCTCTTCCTTTGAGGGGGCATCCACCCTTGTTTGTCTTCACGCCACCGACACAGGGCGGGATACACGAGGAGAGGGAACAATTGGTTACTGATTTTATTTAAAATTGTATTATGTCCAAACGGCCCTTTGCCCTAGGGCCCTCCACCAAAGTTAATTTCCTAAAAATTTTAAGGCTCACTCTCCCCTCCTGTCAGCTGACTCTTTGAGCTAATGTATTGAAAAATTAGGTTTCCCTCGAAAAACTTGCCCCTTTTGCCAGACTGATTTGTATCCCTCTCCCTTGATCCCCTGAGCCAGCCTGTGTGGAGTGGCACACTCTGACGTGCTCCTAAACACTTTTGAATTCTCATTACGAAGCTACCTTCCTTTGTCACCTTTTCCTTCATAATCCCCTGATTTCCCAAGGATTTCAGGCCCTTCACCTAGGCAAGGAGTACATATACTGCTCTCTCCACCTGCTCAGTGCCCTTGAGATGGTCAGTCACCCCAGACCCTCTCCAGAGCCCTGCCTGAAGTTATTCCTCCATGAATCCCATTATAAGGGATCACCTCCTTTCAGTTCCGACCCCCTGAGGCATTTAGCAATCAAGGCTGTCTTCAAGGAGGCACGTAATCATGCTGTCTGGGAATACTAGGCCTTCCAGGAGTGGCGATCTAGGATATAAGGCCCTAAGACAAGGCCCTTCCCATGCACACCCTTCTCCTTCCTGGTCAGAAAGGTAGATTATATTAGTCAACATGATGGGGGTGGGAGGCGAGTTCCTCTAAGCCAGTGGTTTTAGATTGTATGCCCTATTGGCTCTACTCTCCACCATGGGGTACAAGGTGTCATGGAAAAAGGCTCAGATCTGCAAACAGGAGGTCAAGTACCTTGGATTTGTCATTGAGAAAGGGCATCATGTGCTGGGACATGAGAGGAAGCAAACCATCTGTTCAATACCCGGACCAAGTACCAAGAAAGAAGTCTGTGAGTTCCTCAGGGTTGCTGGATTCTGCTGGATCAGATACCAGGCTTTCCTGAAATTGCTTAACCATTGTACAAGCCACAGCAGGATCTGGTAAGGAACCCCTAGAGTGGGAGCCTGAACAAGAAAAAGCCTTCAAGGAGATAAAGAGACTCTTGACCAGGGCTCCAGCATTAGGGTTGCCAGATGTGACACGGGACTTTAACCTCTTCGTGCATGAGAAAAATCACACTGCACTGGGGATCCTCATGCAAACAGTTGGACCATGGCAGCACCTGGTCACGTGCCTGTCCAAACAATTGGACTCTGTGGCCACGGGATGGCTGCCATGTCTCTGGGCATTGGCTGCCACTGTGGTCCTGGTCAGAGAAGCAGATAAGCTTATGCTGAGACAAAATATAAATGTAAAAGTTCCCCATGCTGAACAGCCAGGGGCACAAGTGACTGACCAACTCCAGGATGACTCACTATCAGGACTGCTTTGTGAAAACGCACAGGTCCACCTCGAGACTGTGTGGATGCTGAATCCCACCACCTGCTTACATACAGAGGTGGGAACCCTTGATCATAACTGCAAGGAGGTCATCGATGAAATTTATTTGAACATGCCAGACCTGATGGACACTCCCCTCCAGAACCCGGTACTGGTACTATTTACTGACGGAAGCAGTTTCATCCAGGATGGACAATGCAAGGCAGGCTATGCAATAAGGACAACAGATGAGATAGTAAAGGCTGAGGCCTTGCCACAAGGATGGTTGGCACAAGGGGCTGAGCTGTGGGCACTCAACCAGGCGCTAAGGCACACTAAAGGAAAGCGAGTTAACATCTACACTGTCTCAAGGTACACCTTTGCTACATTACATCTTTATGGAAGAACTAAAGAGCCTCTTAATGAAAGTTAAAGAGGAGAGTGAAAAAGTCGGCTTAAAGCTCAACATTCAGAAAACTAAGATCATGGCATCCGGTCCCATCACTTCATGGCAGATAGATGGGGCAACAGTGGAAACAGTGGCTGACTTTATTTTTCTGTGCTCCAAAATCACTGCAGATCGTGATTGCAGCCATGAAATTAAAAGATGCTTACTCCTTGGAAGCAAAGTTATGACCAACCTAGGAGAAGGCAATGGCACCCCACTCCAGTACTCTTGCCTGAAAAATCCCATGGACGGAGGAGCCTGGTAGGCTGCAGTCCATGGGGTCGCTAAGAGTCGGAAACGACTGAGTGACTTCACTTTCACTTTTCACTTTCATGCATTGGAGAAGGCAATGGCACCCCACTCCAACACTCTTGCCTGGAAAATCCCATGGACGGGGGAGCCTGGTGGGCTGCCGTCTATGGGGTCCCACAGAGTCGGACATGACTGAAGCGACTTAGCAGCAGCAGCAGCAGCAGACAGTATATTAAAAAGCAGAGACATTACTTTGCCAACAAAGGTCCGTCTAGTCAAGGCTATGGTTTTTCCAGTAGTCATGTATGGATATGAGAGTCGGACTATAAAGAAAGCAGAGCACCGAAGAATTGATGCTTTTGAACTGTGGTGTTGGAAAAGACTCTTGAGAGTCCCTTGGGCTGCAAGGAGATCCAGCCAGTCCATCCTAAAGGAGATCGGTCCCGGGTGTTCATTGGAAGGACTGATGTTGAAGCTGAAACTCCAATACTTTGGCCACCTCATGTGAAGAGCTGACTCATTTGAAAAGACCCTGATGCTGGGCAAGATTGAGGGCAGGAGGAGAAGGGGACAACAGAGGATGAGATGGCTGGATGGCATCATCGACCCGATGGACATGGGTTTGGGTGGACTCCGGGGGTTTGTGATGGACAGGGAGGCCTGGCCTGCTGCGGTTCATGGGGTCGCAAAGAGTCAGACACGACTGAGCGACTGAACTGAACTGAATCTTCATGGAACCATTTATAAAGAAAGGGGACTATTAATAGCAGGGGAAAGGAGATCAAAAACAAAGAAGAAATCCTTCAGCTGTTAGAGGCAGTCTGGTCCCAAGGGGCAGTGGTCCATTGTAAAGGTCATCACAGAGGAACTGATCTAGTCAGCAAAGGGAATCAGTTGGCCGACCAGGCAGCCAAGGAAGTGGCAACCCAACCGAGTCCCACAGAGGGCCCTAAACCAATCTCTAAGGTCCTCTTGGCACCAGAATTGCCTCTGTCCCTGAGATATACCAAGGAAGAAGATCAAAGGGCTTTAGATGAGGGAGGAACAAAAGGAAAAGAGGGCTGGTAGAAGCTTCCAGGCCGAAGATTCTTTGTCCCCAGAAATATACAGTCCAGCTAGTGAAACAGCACCATGAGACAACTCACTTAGGGAAAACTGCTCTGGAAAGTTTACTGAGTCATTACTATTTCGTTCCTAAGTTCCCAACCCCATGTGCCCAGATCAGTGGTAGATGTGTGACTTCTGCACAAAGCAATGCCAGTCAAAGACCAAGACCCAGCCCAGCGGTGCAGATAGTTGGGACACTGCCCTTTAAAGATTTAGAAGTGGACTTTACTGAAGTCAAGCCCTACAGGGGCTATAAGTATTTACTTGTGGTAGTCTGCACCTATTTGGGATGGGCTGAGGCCTACCCCATGTGCACTGAATGGGCATGACAGGTGGCCAAGGCCCTACTAAGAGACATAATCCAGAGATATGGGCTACCTCTCTTCATAGGGTCTGACAATGGGCTAGCCTTTGTGTCTGAGATAATCCAGACCTTGTCCAAGATATTAGGAGTCAAATGGAAGCTCCATACTGCTTAAAAGCCACAAAGCTTTGGGCAAGTTGAGCGCATGAATCGGACCCTCAAGACAACGTTAGCTAAGTTCTGTCAGGAGATGCAGTTACCTTGGGTCAACATACTACCCCTAGCCTTACTCTGAGCCTGATGCATCCCAAGGTCCTCAGGCTATTCTCCCTTTGAGATCTTATATGGGAGACCACCTCCAGTGATAGGAAAGCTCAAGAGAGACCCCCAGCAACTAGATGATCTGGAGATGTCCTGACACCTCCTGGCCCTGGGAGAAGTCTTATACCATATCACCCGAGAAACCTCAGAAAGGACTCCCATTCCTTTTTGCAATTGGGTTCATCCCTATCAGCCAGGAGATGAGGTATGGGTTAAAGATTGGAAAAAGGAATCACTTCAACCAGTTTGGACAGGCTCCCATATGGTCGTCCTGGCAACCCCTACTGCTGTTAAAGTTACAGGTGTCACCCCTTGGATCCACCACACCAGAGTCAAGATAGCAGCAGCTCCCCACGATAAGGACATCTGGAAAGCAGTTCAAGACTCTGAGAACCCACTCAAGGTCTGGATCCAAAATCAACAGCCCTGCTCTAGTCACTCCAGGAGCTGACTAGTCAACACATGGCAAAAACTTGAGGATTCTTCAGCCCTTCTCCAGCCACATCCTGTCAACTGGCTGGTCGATGTACGGTGGAAGCTTGAGGATCCAGTTATCAGGAATGTGAATGGGCTTCCATTGCCACCCTGGCCCCTTCCCTGATTGGCATTACTGCTGTGCTCTTTGCTATAGAACTAGTTTCAGCCACACCCCAGGACTGGAATTTGGGTCAGAAGCTGCTATTAGTTGTCTGCTATCTCGTCGTAGTGGGGAGTATCATCCCTATCAAGGGCCTGTTGTAATCACTCCCCGGTCAGATATCACCCCCCCCCGCCTTCCTTTCTTCGACTAGGGACATCAGAGAGTCAGGGTTATGATGACACCCTGCTGAATGGGGCCTGGTTATTCCACTGGCCTTGATGCTTTCTGTGAGTCAGATACAAAACGTTGCCTTGACTACAGTCTACCTAAAGGTACTGGGATTGTCAAGTGGAATCAAATGCTTTGTATAATAGCGGTTTCTATCCTGCCGAAAGTGAAAGTGAAGTTGCTCAGTCCTGTCCGACTCTTTGCGACCCCATGGACTGTAGCCTGCCAGGCTCCTCCATCCAGGGGATTTTCCAGGCAAGGATACTGGAATGGGTTGCCATTTCCTTCTCCAGAGGATCTTCCCAACCCAGGGATTGAATCCCGGTCTCCCACACTGCAGGCAGACGCTTTACCACCTGAGTCACCAGGGAAGCCCATATCCTGCTGAGCTGTAGTGTATTAGAGAGTAAAACAGACCCCACATGTATTTCATGCATTCACATGACCAGATCAGGTCAGGGGGTCACTTGGACCTTGCTTTACTGTACTCACTTCTCTTGCCAAGGAGAGGTAAAGGAAACTTACATACATAACAAAACAACCTGTTCTATTTTTCAACAAGAAGACCAATATATTTGTTTTGACCCCTGGTTTCCCCCTCAGTGAAAACTGGTTAGAAGTTTGCCACCTAGAAGGAAGGCTCCTGATTAACTGAACACAAATTACGAATTTAGAACACCTGCTGTTGGTGTACTTTGATGTATGCACTGCTGCTGACAAAAACCCTAATTCTAAATTGCAGGGGCTTATCATGGGAACAAGAATATGCATTCAATGACAAATATATGTGTAAACTGGCACGCCATAACCCCGGGTGTCGTGAAGATACCTGGTATTGCTGCTGGACCTGGGCCTGTGTCAGATGGGCAACCTTGGAAAATATAGAAGCAACTTGGGAGAATAAGGAGAAAGTAGCACTCCTCCAAAAGAGAACTGTTGATCCCAAATGTAAGCTGGGCACATGTAACCCTATCGATTTCACTATATTCAACCTCAGAGACCCAAAATGGAAAAAGGGTCATCAAATCAACATCTATATTAATGGGAGAGGTATTGACCCAACAACTGTATTGATATTCAGAGTGTTTCTGTTCCACTCTGGATTTCCACATACAGGCTCTTCCATTCCTTTTATGAAGAGATGGAAAGTGGCCCCCCTCCAATTTCAGCCAAGACTAAAAATCTGTTTCTAGCCCTGGCAGAGACAATAGCCCAGACTTTGATGGTTACTTCTTGTTATGTGTGAAGGAACTAATATGGGAGACCAATGGCCCTGGGAACTAAAGAATTAGATCCACAAAGACCCTTCAACACTCAGAAAAATTCAAGAAGACCAGGGTCAGAATTTGGCGTTTAAAGACTTCCATAATTGGCAAAAAAAACCCAAAACTGCCTGACATAGTGGGGCCCATCATTCAATGATCTGGTAGGAAACCTCACTTGTCTTGGCCAGCTACTCATGCTTCTAGTTGGTGGGGAAGCCCAAACTATACAGAGCCTAATCCTCAACCTCTAGCAAGCTTCCCCAATTTAAAGACCCAGTGGGATGACCTATCCACTGAAGGCCATTGGCCTGCTCCAGAAAGATTATATTGGATTTGTGGAACTAACACATGTTCAGTTTTGCCAGCCAACTGGTCAAGGGCATGTGTGCTGGGGACTATCCATCTCTCCTTTTTCCTATTCCCCCTAGCCCAAGGTGAATCACTGGGAGTCCCAGTTTATAAACAGAGAGGCCCCACCAAAAATCACAGGTCTCTACAGATTGGAGACTAGAAAGATGATGAATGGCCTCCTGAGTGCATAATCCAATACTACAGGCCAGCCACATGGGCAGAAGGTGGGTTCTGAGACTACCGAACCCTGATTTACATGCTTAACAGAATTATCTGGCTCTAGGTGGTGACTGAAATTATTACTAATGAAATGGCCAAGGCTCTTAGTTTACTGGCAGAACAACAAACCAGGATGTGGCAACAAACCAGGATGCTTTTTATCAAAATTGCCTGGCCCTAGATTACTTATTGACTGCAGAAGGGGGAGTCTGTGGAAAGTTCAATCTTAGTAACTGTTACCTACAGATAGATGATAAGGGCAAGGTTATAGAAGAAATAACCAGAAAGATGACTAACATAGCTCATGTTCCAGTGCAGACTGGAAGGGATGGAATCTGGGGGATCGCTTTCTTTTCTAGGAGGATTCAAAACTCTAGGATTCAGAACAAACCTCCTCCTCTTTCCTTGTCTCTTGCCATTATTCATGAGGACAATTTCCAGCCTAGCTGAGGCCATTGCAAACAGGAGGGCCACCACACTCCTCCTAGCACTGAAAAGTTATCAGCCCTTGAGCCAAGAAGATCAAGAGGTTGATGACTTATAAACTTTAAGGGGCATCAAGAGGGGAGATTGAAGAGGAAAATTTAAAAACTTGTACCCAGCTAGAAATAATCTCATATTCTGCTTCTGCAACTCAGCTAGCTCCCTGCAAAGTCATGTAGGTTACATAGTTTTGGGAAGACAGAAACTTACCTCACTCACCCTTGTCAATTACCCAGCCCCTGTAATCCTGCTTAGCCATGTTTGTTTCTGTAAAGGTCAGGCATCCCCTCTTCTATGTCCTAACTACTGTTCCCTCCTGAGCGGAACTCCTAGTTTAAACTGGTCTATGAACAGTCAGCACTGCCCACTAAAGTCTGGTGTTATGCACTGTCTATAAAAACTCTGTAACTCCTTTGTTCGGGGTACAGAGCTGGAAGTGTTAGCTCCTCAGGGCCTGCTGGTGTGAAAAACCTGAGTTCTCCAACTCTCCAAGGGCAGTACTTGGTTTCTCAACGGACTGGCTTCAGCAGCACTAGGATGTGGACCAATAACAGCAGCATGTACCTGGTTGTAACTTACACATCTGCCTTCAAGCACTTTGCTTTTGTTATAGAGTGAAATTTGTCATATTGACATCCTACAGAACATTGGTCCATTTCTTTGATGATATGCTAATTGTATCTGACAAGCAGAAACTAATGAGCATTCTATAAGACTTAGTAAGGGTTTCTCTGGTAGCTCAGATGGTAAAGAATCTGCCTGCAATGCAGGAGACCCAGTTTCAGCCTCTGGGTTGGGAAGATCCACTGGAGAAGGGAATGGCTACCCACTCCAAAGACTTAATAAAGCACACATATGCCAGAGGATATGAAATAAACCTTGTAAAAAATTCAAGGGCTGGGTACATTAATTATGTTTTGGGTGTCTGGAAGTAGTCTGGTGCAAATTGTACCACTTCCAGAGAAACACAAAGCTGACTTCATATTGGATCTGTTCCTTTAGCTGTAACCTTTGTGTTCTGTTGCTGGTGCTTAGTCATGCTGGCTCTGCACTTTGGTCTAAAAGAATGTTGGCCTACAGGGTGAAATGTGCATGATAGCCCATTCTCAAGACTCTGCCTCCCAGGCTTGACCTTTAAAGGTATAACATTTCCCATTCAAATAGAGATAAAATGTTGCAGAACAGAATAACAGTTGTCTTGTCCGAGGCTTACAGGAACATTATACAAGACCTATGTGGATAGCTGCAAGAATAAAGGATTATCACATCTTCTCTGGGGTATAACCTACACCAAGAAGTCTGCAACAACTAACCTTCCTTATTAATATAAAAGAAGCCTGAATTCTAACTCATGTAAGATGGTTGGGATACTAGCCTGCTATCTTCTCCATTGCTATTCCTTGCCCCAATACCTTGTCTCTCAATTTGAGCTTGGACTCAGTAACACTACCACAAAGAGGCATGGTATTTGATAGGCCTCTGGATGTGTTGCCCTAAGCAATTTATCAAGTAACTCGCAGGACTCCAGATCTCTGTGGGGCCTCAGATAAGAGAAAGTTCCCCAGCAGGCCCAGGCTGGGTGCAACCTGCCCTGCTCCTCAGGTCTAGTGGCCCCACAAGCCCATTAGTACAAGGAGTTTCAGTGCTGTCTGAAACCTCTCACAAGCATCTTTTAGGAGAATCCTAGCAAATTCCTTAGCACTATGTCCTCTTTTGTTAACATGTTTTCTGCATTTGAGAAGAAGCTCCTAGGTTGCTACTGTGCCCTGTTCTTAGGACACAAATTGACTATGCAGACTCAACCACCCAGGAATGCAGTGTTATCTGATTCACATAGCTCTATAATTGAACCAGTGCAGCAGCATTTCACTGTTAGGTGAAAATAGTATGTACATTACCAGCTCACCAAGGTCTTGAAGGCATAATTAAAACATAAACATGAAGCCCAGCATTCTGTCATAACCACTCCTTCTGTACTAGCTTTCCCTCAGTCCACATGTACGGCCTCATGAGGAGTGAGGAAAGAAAGTAGGGTCCTGGTGTACCCTACAGTATTTGGGTACACCCAAATATGGTTTGTACAGTATGCTGACTCCAAGAGAAGTATTTTATAGCTCATCTCAGAGATAATACTAAAAGACAGTAATGAAGTCAAAGTCACTATAGCCTGCCACCAAGAACAGAGAAGAATCAATACTGTAAATCATTTCTAGTTACCTATACTCCAATACTGCCCAGCCTCTACAAGAGCAAATTCTTGGTTGGGATTAAATGTGGAGCAGAGACAGAAAGTACTGCTTCATTTATAGCATCATTTATAGCATCATTTGTAACATCTACAAACTAGTCCAGACAGATCAAAACTAACAATAACTACCAGAAATCTGTACAAAATGCCAGAGTATATGGTTTGAAAATCTATTAAGCAAGTACCAGAGTGCCTGAAGAGCCAGTGAATTTGGTTATTAACTTTGGAAATGGATGGCTATGTATCCTATTTTGAAAATTTTAATTCATGGACAGTGATTAATGGGTTGACCTACTGGATAGAACCTTAGGAAGAACAAAATTGGAAGACTGGTGAAGTCTAGGGGAAAAGTTATATGGAGGACCTCTCAGAATGGGCATGTATGACAAATCCATGACCCATATCAATGCTCATCAGAGGACATCTATGGCAGAAAAGCTCTCAATAATCAGATAGTACATTCTGTGCTATGGATGTCAGTCAACCTCTTTCTCCAGCTGCCTAGTACTTCCTTAACAGGCCCATTTATGAAGTGGCATGGCAATAGGAAAGGAAGCTGTGCATGAGCTTTTCTTCACTGAGGTTGATCTGGCTTCTGCCTATTCTGAGTCCCCATGTGATAAAAGCCAAGGCCATGCTGAGCCCCTGATTGAACACACCATTCTCCCAGGAGCCAGTGAGCCGTTTGGAGGCAAGCTGATGCACTGGACACTTTCCATCATACAAGGAGCAGATATTGTCCTCTTGGGAATAGAAATATTTTCCAGATATGAATTTGCCTTTCCTGTGTAAAATGCTTCTACTGGCACTAAACAGAAGGCCTCATTCATTGCCATTCATATTCCATTCAAATCACCTCAGACCAAGGAATCTGTTTGCAGAGAAGGACACAATAGATTGGAATTATACTTACAGAATTCATTAGCATTTTCACAAGCCCCAGCAACCCAGAAGCATCTGGCTTGACAATGTAGTAGAATGGCTCAGTGACCACATCAGCGAAAAGAAAATTACCTCACAGGATTGTTATACAAGATGAATGTGTGACTTAAACCAGTGGAAATACATGGCAACCTCTCCCTCATAGCTAAATACATGAGCTGAGGAGCCAAGGAATGGAGGTTCACAAAGATTCTATATTCATTTTTCCCCTTGCTTTTTAAAAATTGAGATGTAATTCACAATACATATGAAGTGTACAATTCAGTGATTCAGTATTTTCATCAAGTGTGTGACCATAAACACTATCTAATTCCAGAACACCCTTATCATCTCCAAAATAAATCCTGTTACCCTCAGCAGTCACCTCCATTCCTCCTCCCCAAGTCCTAGGTAACCACTAATCTACTTTCTGTCTCTGTGGATTTATTTGCCTATTATGGATATTTCATATGAATGAAATCATGTAATAGGTGGCCTTTTGCATCTGGTTTCTTTCATTTCAGTTCAGTCACTCAGTCATTTCCAACTCTTTGCGACCCCATGGACTGCAGCACACCAGGCTTCCCTGTCCATCACCAACTCCCAAAGCTTGCTCAAAGTCATGTCCATCATGAGTTTGAGCCATGATGCCATCCAGTGATGCCATCCAACTATCTCATCCTCTGTCATTCCCTTCTCCTCCTGCTTTCAATCTTTCCCAGCATCAGGGTCTTTTCCAATCAGTCAGTTCTTCACATAAGGTGGCCAAAGTATTGGAGCTTCAGCTTCAGCATCAGTCCCTCCAATGAATATTCAGGACTGATTTCCTTTAGAATTAACTGGTTTGATCTCCTTGCAGTCCAAGGGACTCTCGAGTCTTCTCCAACACCACAGTGCAAAAGCATCAGTTCTTTAGTGCTCAGCCTTCTTTATGGTCCAACTCTCACATCCATACATGATTACTGGAAAAACCACAGCTTTGACTATCTGTACCTTTGTTGGCAATATTGCATAGGAACCTGGAATGTTAGATCCATGAATCAAGGCAAATTGGAAGTGGTCAAAGAAGAGATGGCAAGACTAAACATCGACATTCTAGGAATCAGCGAACTAAGATGAACCGGAACAGGTGAATTTAACTCAGATGACCATTATATCTACTACCTTGGGCAGGAATCCCTTAGAAGAAATGGAGTAGCCACCATAGTCAAAAAAGAGTCCGAAATGCAGTACTTGGACGCAATCTCAATAGAAAACAAATGGTTGATATTTTTTACATTGCATTTTCTTTAGAAAATCTAGAGCAAAGGATCGTTTATATTTCCATAATAGTTCAACACCACAGATTTAAAACAGAACTAGTGAGAATGGAGCCGAACTTGCACTTGAAGTCAACTTCCCCTTGACTGCAAAATTCAAGGTTTCTCAGATGTCAATACAGTGTTGAAAGCAGTGGATAAAACTTTGCAGATTGCTTGTGCTTGTTCCAGGCTGTTGCACTAGTAAACCCACTAGGCTGTATTGCACTAGGCTGTATTCTTCATTGTTCGCATCTGCAGTCTTCAAAGCCAATAAACTTTTTCCTGCACCCAGATCATCATCATAACATACCATTTGGATTATTAAATACAGAGCATACCCATGTAAAACATCATACTGATCTGATGTGGATACTTCTATACCAAACTTGGTAACCTGCAAATAACAGCAAAATAGTTATTTTTACTGCTCCCCCCACCTTTAACCTTTATGTTATAATTTTTTAACAACCTATAGTGATACAGAGTTGTAATTTTCTGATTCTGAAATTATATTTATCACTTTATTCAAAGTTTTGTGTACTTTTGCTTTCAGGTGGTTGGTGGCTAGGATTGCAAGCACGGCCTCCACTTTTCCCCTAGTTCTGCCTCCACTATGCGTTCCAGTGCACACCCTTTGAGGTACTGATGTGCAGAACTCCGGTGTCATGGTGTATTGGTCAGAGGAACCTTGGTTGAGTTATGGATGGTTTACTGATTCTAAATTGAAGGGGAGAAACAAAGGGAAGGTATCATGCCACTATAATGCTGATGTCACTCCAAGACTTTATTTTTTAGTAGATTTAAGATCACAACAAAATTTAGGAAGGAACCCCATGTACCCCCTACCCAACACATGCATAGTTTCTCCCATTACCGATATCCCCACCAGAGTGGTACATTTGTTACAACTGATGAATCTGGAGTGATCCAAAATCCACATTTTACCTTAGAGTTCACTCTTAGTGTTGTATATTCTATGCATTTGGACAAACAAATAATGACATATACCTATTATAATAGTATCATATGTAGAATTTTCATTGCCTTTTCCAGAATATCTTAGTTGGAATTGTATAGTATGGAGGTAGGTTTTTCAGGTTGGCTTCTTATTCACTAAGTAATATGCTTTTAAGATTCCCCTATATCTTTTCATGGCTTGGTAGCTCTTTTTTTTTTTTTTTCTTTTTTGCATTGAATAATATCCCATTGTCTAGATGTACCATTATTTATCTATTCACCTACTGAAGATAATGTTTGTGCTTGTAAGTTTTCACATGAATAAAGCTGTTATAAGGCTCCCCTGGTGGCTCAGATGGTAAAGAACCTGTCTGCAATGCAGGAGACCCAGGTTCAATCCCTGGGTCGGGAAGATCCCCTGAAGAAGGGAATGGCAACCCACACCAGTATTCTTGCCTGGAGAATTCCATGAACAGAGGAGCCTGGCGGGGTGCAGTCCGTGGGGTTGCAAAGAGTCTGTTACAAACATTTGTGTGCAAGTTTTCAAGTCTTTTGGTTAAATACCAAGGAACACGATTGCTGGATTATATGGTAAAAGAGTGTTTATTTCTGTAAGAAACCACAAACTCTCTTCCAAAGTGGGTGAAATGCGTTGCATTCTGACCAGCAATATTTAAGAGTTCCTGTTGCTCCAAAGGCTCTCTAGCATTTGGTTTTGTCAGTATTTTGAATTTTGTCCCCTTTAATAGATGTATTGCCATTGTTCAGTTGCTCAGTCATGTCAGACTCTTTGTGACCCCATGGACAGCAGCATTCCAGGCTTCCCTGTCCTTCACTATCTCTCAGAGTTTGCTCACTCGTGTCCATTGAATCGGTGATGCCATCCAACCATCTCATCTTCTGTCAGTTTACAGATTTTATTTTCTTGAGCTCCAAAATCACTGTTGATGATGACTACAGCCATGAAATTAAGATGGTTGCTCCTTAGAAGGAAAGCTATGACAAAACTAGACAGCATATTGAAAAGCAGAGACATCACTTTGCTGACAAAGGTCCATATAATCAAACCTATGGTTTTTCCAGTAGTCATGCGTGGTTGTGAAAGATGGACCATAAAGAACGCTGATGCTGAAGAACTGATGTTTTCGAACTGTGGTGCTGGAGAAGACTCTTGAGAGTCCCTTGGACTGCAAGGAGATCAAACCAGTCAATCTTAAAGGAAATTAATGCTGAATATTCATCAGAAGGATTGATGCTGAAGCTGAAGCTCCAACACTCTGGCCACCTCATGCGAAGAGCTGACTCATTGGAAAAGACCCTGATGCTGGGAAAGATTGAGGGCAGGAGGAGTATGAACTCATTGGATGGCATAATTCAATGGACATGAGTTTGGGCAAACTCTGGGAGAGAGTTTAGGACAGGGAAGCCTGGTGTCTTGCAGTCCATGGGGTCATGAAGATTTGGAAACGACTGAGCAACTGAGCAAGAACTACTGGTCTCTCTACTCTGCTTCACTGATCTACTATTTATTCTTTAATATCACACCACTTTGATTATTGTGACTTTATACTAAATCTTCAAGTCAGGGAGTGTCAGTCTTTCAACTCTATTCTCCTTCAGTATTGCATTGAGTATTCTGGGTCTTTTGCCTGTCCGTAAATATGCTGTCTAGGTTGATCATAACTTTCCTTCCAAGGAGTAAGCGTCTTTTAATTTCATGTCTGCAATCACCATCTGCAGTGATTTTGGAGCCCCCCATAATAAAGTCAGCCAGTTTCCACTGTTTCCCCATCTATTTGCAATAAAGTGATGGGACTGGATGCCATGATCTTAGTTTTCTGAATGTTGAGTTTTAAGCCGACTTTTTCACTCTCTTCTTTCACTTTCATCAAGAGGCTCTTTAGTTCTTCTTTGCTTTCTGCCATAAGGGTGGTGTCATCTGCATATCTGAGATTATTGATATTTCTCCCAGCAATCTTGATTCCAGCTTGTGTTTGTTTCAGCCCAGCGTTTCTCATGATGTACTCTGCATAGAAGTTAAATAAGCAGGGTGACAATATACAGCCTTGACGTATTCCTTTTCCTCTTTGGAACCAGTCTGTTGTTCCATGTCCAGTTCTAACTGTTGCTTCCTGACCTGCATACAGGTTTCTCAAGAGGCAAGTCAGGTGGTCTGGTATTCCCATCTCTTGAAGAATTTTCCACAGTTTATTGTGATCCACAAAGTCAAAGGCTTTGGCAGTCAATAAAGCAGAAGTAGATGTTTTTCTGGAACTCTCTTGCTTTTTTGATGATCCAGCAGATGTTGGCAATTTGATCTGTGGTTCCTCTGCCTTTTCTAAATTCAGCTTGAACATCTGTAAGTTCGTGGTTCATGTATTGCTGAAGCCTGCGTTGGAGAATTTTGAGCACTACTTTACTAGCATGTGAGATGAATGCAATTGTGTCCAGTAGTTTGAGCATTCTTTGGCATTGCCTTTCTTTGGGATTGGAATGAAAACTGACCTTTCCCAGTCCTGTGGCCACTGCTGAGTTTTCCAAATTTGCTGACATACTGAGTGTAGCACTTTCACAGCATCATCTTACAGGATTTGAAATAGCTCAACTGGAATTCCATCACCTCCACTAGCTTTGTTCGTAATGATGCTTCCTAAGGCCCACTTGACTTCACATTCCAGGATGTCTGGCTCTAGGTGAGTGATCACACCATCGTGCTTAACTGGGTCATGAAGATCTTTTTTGTACAGTTCTTCTGTGTATTCTTGCCACCTCTTTTTAATATCTTCTGCTTCTGTCAGGTCCATACCATTTCTCTCCTTTATTGATCACATCTTTGCATGAATTGTTCCCTTGGTATCTCTAATTTTCTTGAAGAGATCTCTAGTCTTTCCCATTCTATTGTTTTCCTCCATTTCTTTGCATTGATCGCTGAGGAAGGCTTTCTTATCTCTCCTTGCTATTCTTTGGAACTCTGCATTCAGATGGGAATATCTTTCCTTTTCTCCTTTGCTTTTTGCTTCTCTTCTTTTCACAGCTATTTGTAAGGCCTCCTCAGAAAGCCATTTTGCTTTTTTGCATTTCTTTTTTGGGGGATGGCTTGATTCCTGTCTCCTGTACAGTGTCACGATCCTCTGTCCATAGTTCATCAGGCACTCTGTCTATCAGATCTAGTCCCTTAAATCTATTTCTCGCTTCCATGTATAGTCATAGCAATCAGAGCATGCCATACCAGTGACCAATGGAATGTAACATACCTAAAATGCAGCAGTTCCCTGGATCTCCACAACTGCCTGGAATCTCAAGCAAATCACCAACTTGGAGTTACAGAGAGAGAAGGGAATAAAAGACAAGAAGGAAGCAACTAAAGGACTTAAAACAGGAAAGGCTAAATTTCCTTTCATGCCCTTCTCTTTCAATTCAGGTTAAGAGATTAGGTTTCTGGCTATCTTAAAAAAAAAATCCATTTATCTCATAGATAAATCTATCCTAATTAGATAAAGCAAATTGTAGGATAAATTATAAAGGTCCCATATTAAACCTCAGACATTCTATTAAAATTTATCCTAAAATACCATCCAAGAAAATAATGCTGTTTAGGAAGATGGTGCCTTGGGTCCAAGTTCATAGCTCGATTTCTGTCTAAATCTATACTGGGTTGACTCAACACTAATAAGTGTAGCTTAACTTGTTTAAGACCATTGCCTTACAGCCTGTCCTCCAGGAAAAGGAGATGGCCACTACAAGTTCAGTTCAGTCGCTCAGTCCAACTCTTTGCAACCCCACAGAATGTAGCATGCCAGGCCTCGCTGTCCATCACCAACTCCTAGAGTTCTAAAACTCATGTCCATTGCATCGGTGATACCATCCAACAATCTCATCCTCTGTCATCCCCTTGTCCACCTGCCTTCAATCTTTCCCAGCATCAGGGTCTTTTCAAATGAGTCAGTTCTTCGCATCAGGTGGCCTAAGTATTGGAGTTTCAGCTTTAACATCAGTCCTTCCAATGAATATTCAGGCCTGAATGCCTTTAGGATTGACTGGTTGGATCTCCTTGCAATCCAAGGGACTCTCAAGAGTCTTCTCCAACTCCACAGTTCAAAAGCATCAGTTCTTTGGTGCTCAGCTTTCTTTATAGTCCAACTCTCACATCCATACATGACTACTGGAAAAACCACAGCTTTGACTAGATGGACTTTTGTTGGCAAAGTAATGTCTCTGCTTTTTAATATCCCGTCTAGGTTGGTCATAACTTTCCTTCCAAGGAATAAGCGTCTTTTAATTTCATGGCTGCAATCACCAACTGCAGTGATTTTGGAGCCCCCAAAAATATAGTCAGCCACTGTTTACACTGTTTCCCCATCTATTCGCCATGAAGTGATGGGACCAGATGCCATGATCTTCTGAATGTTGAGTTTAAGCCAACTTTTTCACTCTCCTCTTTCACTTTCATCAAGAGACTCTTTAGTTCTTCCTCACTTTCTGCCATAAAGGTGGTGTCATCTGCATATCTGAGTTATTGATATTTCTCCTGGCAATATTGATTTCAGCTTGTGCTTCCTCCAGCCCAGAGTTTCTCATGATGTATTCTGCATATACGTTAAATAAGCACGGTGACAATACACAGCCTTGATGTAATCCTTCCCCGATTTTGAACCAGTTTGTTGTTCCATGTCCAGTTCTAACAGTTGTTTCCTGAGCTGCATGCAGATTTCTCAAGAGGCAGGTAAGGTGGTCTGGTATTCCAATCTCTTTAAGAATTTTTCAGTTTGTTGTGATCCACACAAAGGCTTTGGCATAGTCAGTAAAGCAGAAATAGATGTTTTTCCGGAACTCTTGTTTTTTCGATGATCCAGCGGATGTTGGCAATTTGATCTCTGGTTCCTCTGCCTTTTCTAAATCCAGGTTGAATATTCGGAAGTTCACGGTTCATGTACTGTCGAAGTCTGGCTTGGAAAATGTTGAGCATTACTTTACTAGCATGTGAGATGAGTGCAATTGTGTGGTAGTTTGAGCATTCTTTGGCATTGCCTTTCTTTGAGATTGGAATGAAAACTGAAATTTTCCAGTCCTGTGGCCATTGCTGAGTTTTCCAAATTTCCTGGCATATTGAGTGCAGCACTTTCACAGCATCATCTTTTAGGATTTGAAATAGCTCAACTGCAAAATCTCCATTAAAGCTGGCCGCTTGCTTAAGACAATTGATCCCTGACTCAACCACTAAGAAGTGTGGGTTAACTTGTTAAGACTGTGGCCTTCCAGCCTGTCCTCCAGGAAAAGGAGTTGGTCCCTGCAAAACCTCCATTAAAGCTGGCCACTTACTTAAGACCATCAATCCCCAGTCCCAAGATATCTGGTCCCACGCAGGCAAAGCAGACCTCTCCACCCACTCAGTGGCACCCACGCTATGGCACATTCCAGCAACAAGATTCCTCCCTTTTCTCCCTTACCCTGTCTACCTACTATCAAGGCCTATTGGGTCTCCCTCCAGAACGTCACCATTCAGATGGATATTTTTACTCTATATTTCTCCTCTAAAATTAGTCTTCATTTATTATGGTTTACTTTCTGATGCTAGTAAAGTAATGCTCAAAATTCTCCAAGCCAGGCTTCAGCAATACGTGAACCGTGAATTTCCAGATGTTCAAGCCGGTTTTAGAAAAGGCAGAGGAACCAGAGATCAAATTGCCAATATCCGCTGGATCATTGAAAAAGCAAGAGAGTTCTAGAAAAACATCTATTTCTGCTTTATTGACTATGCTAAAGCCTTTGACTGTGTGGATCACAACAAACTGTGGAAAATTCTTAAAGACATGGGAATACCAGACCATCTGACCTGTCTCTTGAGAAACCTGTATGCAGGTCAGGAAGCAACAGTTAGAACTGGACATGGAACAACAGACTGGTTCCAAATAGGAAAAGGAGTACGTCAAGGCTGTATATTGTCACCCTGCTTATTTAACTTATATGCAGAGTACATCATGAGAAACTCTGGGCTGGAAGAAACACAAGCTGGAATCAAGATTGCCGGGAGAAATATCAATAATCTCAGATATGCAGATGACACCACCCTTATGGAAGAGAGTGAAGAAGAACTCAAGAGCCTCTTGATGAAAGTGAAAGAGGAGAGTGAAGAAGTTGGCTTAAAGCTCAACGTTCAGAAAACTAAGATCATGGCATCTGGTCCCATCACTTCATTGGAAATAGATGGGGAAACAGTGGAAACAGTGTCAGACTTTATTTTTTTTGGCTCCAAAATCACTGCTGATGGTGACTGCAGCCATGAAATTAAAAGACGCTTATTCCTTGGAAGGAAGGTTATGGCCAACCTAGATAGCATATTTAAAAGCAGAGACATTACTTTGCCAACAAAAGTCCGTCTAGTCAAGGCTATGGTTTTTCCAGTAGTCATGTATGGATGTGAGAGTTGGACAGTGAAGAAAGCTGAGTGCCTAAGAACTGATGCTTTTGAACTGTGGTGTTGGAGAAGACTCTTGAGAGCCCCTTGGACTGCAAGGAGATCCAATCAATCCATCCTAAAGGAGATCTATCCTGGGTGTTCATTGGAAGGACTGATGCTGAAGCTGAAACTCCAATACTTTGGCCACCTCATGCAAAGAGTTGACTCATTGGGAAAGACCCTAATGCTGGGTAGGATTGGGGACAGGAGGAGAAGGGGACGACAGAGGATGAGATGGTTGGATGGCATCACTGAATCAATGGAGATGGGTTTGAGTAGACTCCGGGAGTTGGTGATGGACAGAGAGGCCTGGCGTGCTGCAATTCATGGGGTCGCAAAGAGTCGGACACGACTGAGCGACTGAACTGAACTGAACTTTCTGCAGTCAATTCTTTAGGTGGGTACTTATTGATTTATCTTTCACTCTTGCATCCTACTTTCTACTATTTAATTCCCTTCTTCCTGAAGGGCCTCTTCTTCATCCTTTCTTTCCCTGAGGGTTTTTCTTTGTATTATGCATAAATATTTACACATAATTGCCCTGAACCTCACACTTAAAAGATTGAATTGGTTTTTACTAAGTCAATGCTGTGTTCTTTTATTCTCTGCTGCAATTAACTGATGAAATTCAATGTCATAAAGTATTCACTGGTACTCGTAAGTGTAGTATTGGAGAAAACTCCTGAGAGTCCCTTGGACAACAACATCAAGCCAGTCAATTCTAAACAACAAAAAGTAACAGCAGCCAATTCAACATTTTAAACAAATCTTTACTTATTTGGTTATGCCAGGTATTAGTTACGGCATGCAGGATCTTTAGCTGAGGCATGTGAACTTAGTTGCAGTGTGTGTGATCTAGTTCCCTGACCAGAGATTGAACCCAGAACCCCTACTTTGGGAGCAAGGAGCCTTAGCCACTGAACCACCAGGGAATTCCCTCAACACTGTTAAGTACACATGTGCAACTCTAAATATCTTACCTGACTTGAGAAAAGTATTTGCAAGTTATTTGATAAAGGTGAGACCAAACTTATCCATCTAATTGTGCTTGTTCCAGAATCACCACTTTAACCACTGAGATTTTTTTTTACAATCTTAAAAATTGAGGAAACTCAATAGATATTTTTCAAAATTTAATCTATGAGAAATTGAAACACATTTTTAAAGCATTTTTCATTTAAAAGTAAACCCATTACATGGTTAAATAAGTTAACATTCTGGAACTTCCCTGGAAGTCCAGAGATTAGGACTCCATGCTCCCTTGGTTGGGGAACTAAGACCCCACATGCTGAGTGGTACAGCCAAAAGAAAAGAAAGTTATGAAAAATACCTATCTAAACAAATTTGAGAAAAGCATTGTTTCATATTTTTGCAAATCTAACTTTACAGCAGAAAGCTGAATTCTCTAATTTACTTGCGCCTTCTGTTGCTGAGATATATTGTCTTGACGTCAACAAAATCCAATCTCAAATACATAAGTTTTTTATATAGTTTGTTCACAGCCTCTTCACATAATCATGCATCATTCTTGATACTGTATCAAAAGTTGACAAGCAACTATTCCATAAAGACTTAATGGCAATGAATTTAGCTTTACTTCTCAGCTAGTAAGAAGTTGATACCACAAAGAAATTTTCATATTGTTTTAAAATCCATTGGTCTACCTGGCATTTTGAATGGATCTCTTATCTCTTTGCATTGGTCATCAGAAATATTGGTCCACTAAGCTATATAGATGTTCCAAATACTGGCACTTTGGTGTACAATATCAAAAATAATTGTTCATTAATATTCTCATTGAGTTGATTACGGTTCCAGGTAGTGGGATGCTATCAAATGCACGGTCTTAGGTAAAAAATTCCCCAAATCCCATTTTTTCTTTGAAAGCTTAAATTTTATCACTGGCAACAAATACTTTCATTCACCTTGAATTATCAGGATGATGTATTTTGAGACAAACATGTCAAATGACTTCAAGTAAAAATAATGTTCCATGGGACTACTTCTCAATGACTGTCACATCACCACTGCTTTTGTATCTCTCATTCTGGAGTGCATCCAGTTCATTATATGTGCTTGCTACTTCATCACCTAGGATATTTAAAAGATGTATATTCAGGGGTTGAGACTTAACAATTTACACTACTTTATCAAAGACATTCTTAAGGGAGACTTTCTGAGAGATACCAGCAGTAAAGAACACAATGACCAACATGATAACCACCATTATTCTGGAACTATTGCATTGCCTCAACTGATGTCATTTTACAACTTTGCTTTTCTAACTGAACCTTCTATTGACATTTAAACCATCAAATACTTAGGATGAGCACAGTGACTTCTTCTATGGAAGCCTGCTGCTTAATATTTTGATAAGCTCCATCTTCTGAACTCTTTAGAAAGTATCTTTAAAATTTGTGACAAACGAGTTACCACCTCACAGACGTTTATTAAAGTGGATTTCTGCAGTGCTAAGAATACTGACACTAGCAAAACTGAAACTATACATCCATTAACTCACTCCCCGTTTCTCCCTTGTTTTTCAGTTGCTCAGTCGTTTGACTCTGCGGCCCCACGGACTGCAGCACACCAAGCTTCCCTGTCCTTCACCATCTCCTGGAGCTTGCTCCAACTCATGTCTACTGAATCAGTGATGCCATCAAACCATCTCGTTCTCTGTCGTCCTCTTCCTATCCTGTCTTCAGTCTTTCCCAGCATCAGGGTCTTTTCTAATGAGTCAGGTCTTGGCATCAGGTGCCCAAAGTATTGGAGCTTCAGCTTCAACATCAGTACTTCCAATGAATATTCCATATCTCCCTACTCCCAGAAAAAAATTTTAAATGTATTTTTAAAACCTTGTAACATTAAGGTTTCATGAAAACAACAAATTTCTACTTCTAGTTGTCATATAAAGCCCAGAAACATTTAAAGAATTTTATTGTGCCTTCCTTGAAATTTCCTGAACCTAGAAAAATTTTTGCTCCTCTTCTGAATAAACCTGAAAACTTTTACTTGTGACAGTTTAACGTTTCTTTTAAAAACCCCTTTCTAAAATGTGCTGCTGTAAGGATAGGCAACAAAATTAAAATCAAACCATTTCCAACCTAGTTTTTAAAAAATAAATGTTTATTTCAAGTATGAAAAGTAATGTTTAAACATTATTCCAAAAACTGTATTCAGTTTAACAAGTATAAAACGAGACTTCCGACAAAAAGTTAACAATTCAGTACAAAATACTAAAGAATATACTTCGACATTCACAGTGAGCATTTCTGAAAAAATAAGTTTTGCAAAAAAGTTTTAGAAACAAAAATACAGTCCCAGAGGAAATAAACTAGTCCTTAAATAAGGAACAAATCTCCTTTAGGATGGATAGTTAGCATTTCAAAACAAGATTTGTACAAAAATTTCTTTTAAAATAATGGTACACTTGGTTCAATAATGTCAGAATTCAATAGCTTATGGTTCCCTTGACAAATACCATCTATTTCTTATGCCCTCTACCCACAAAATAAGGTTCTCAAGCCAGTTTAATTAATTTCAGTGATATGCATAACCTAAGGGGTAACCAGACTCAGAAATTTTATCATGGAAATCTTGAGTATTTTCAGAAAAATATTTAACAGAAATTTTCTGGTGGCAATTACAGAATAACCAGAATTAACGTCTCAAAATTATTCTAAAGGACTGCTACCAAGACTTCTGCTTCTCTTTTCCATGTACAGCTTTTTGTAGGTTTGAAACATTGCTTTTGAATCTTTTATTGGGTTTTGTAGTATCTCAAATCCATCTGCACTGTAGTTTCTCTTGGAGAGCCTTGAATTAGCCAAAACATTATCATCTAAGGAAATAAAAATTTTACTTTGTTACTCTTAATGTTAGTGACCAGTACAATCAATATAAATTGAGAGGGAAAACATGCATTCTTATCTGCAATATCGAGTTAAGTGTAACAAACAATGGCTCTTTACCTACAGAATTATAAAGTATATAAACAGGACATCTTGCCTCTCCTTTAGGGGCCATTTACTACCCCATCCCCATCGTCACTGACCAGGGCTATTCTCCTTTACCTATACCCCTATTCAGTAAAATCTCTTATCATTTGCATACTATTAAGAATGTGACTTTCGTTAACAGCCATCTAAACTAGCAATATAAAATGCACCAAGGCAAGCTAGTTCCAAAGAGCGAATGAAGTACAGTTTGCATCTTCTGGCCTTACTATGCATGAGGTATTCTAAGAAATATCTGTATTTCTGTTTCTTTCGACTATAGCGCTATGGTTAGTCTATCCTTTTTTTTTGATGGGCCCAGCCAGCTATTCCTCTTTCTGTGCATTTTAAAATGCACCTCTTTATCTGAGAAGCTGTTCCAATTCTTAGTTCCTATACTTTGCATTCCTGCTCTAGCCATTCCTTTCTGGATTAAAAGCCCTGTTTTACTTCTTTCAGCCTGGATGGGTCAAGTAATCTGTCCTCTTATTATTCTTCATTTTTTGGTAACAGAATATGGTTACTGTTAAATTCTTAATGTTTCAAGTTCTTCTCTGACCACATTAGCTTTCTGTCCTGAATGCTGATCCCTGAGGTCGGCTCTAAGCGGTCTTCCACTGGATTCTCTTACCTCCTCTTCTACCTTAGCCTGACAGTTTCACTACTTGCTCCATTTACATTCCAACCTTTGCCACCAAATTTACCCTGTCTCTTATCTAAAATGTATTTTTTATACCCATCTAAGAGTTGACGACCTTTATTTCTGTCTCATTTTAAGCCTGTTTTAGTTCTCTAGCCTCTTCATCTTGGTATGCTTTTTCATGATTTCCTTGAGTCTCATTCGACTTTTGACAGAGCTCCAAACTTGTTTCTTGGCTTTCCTCTCACCCTGCTGCAGCTCTCATCTGGACCCTGGTGTGTGTCTTCTTCATCGTGAACCTGAGCACTGATGTCCCACCTTCACTGTTTATTGCTCACCCTGTCTGCAGTTATCTTCATGTCTGTCGTTTAGCTCATGACATTTCCTGAGCCTCTCTGGTCACTCTGTGAATATGTCTTCTGAGTGTTTTCAGACTCAGGTTCCAGTTATGCCTCTCATCCCTGAGGCAATGAGGCAAGTTATGTCCCCTCCCACATCCAAAGACCTTTCTTGCCCCAATCGCCACATCCATTTACATCTTTCTCATGTCTTACTTCCTGTGTTCCAACTTTAGGAGTGTGTTTCCTACTTTCTCACTAATTCATTTTTCCCACTTTCCATTGTCTTCCTATTCTAATTAAGACTGCATTCCTTTTTCTTTCGATTTGATTCAGTTGAATTTTTCTCCTGTTTGCATCTTCAATGTAGAAGACTCAAATGATACATGCCTGTTTATATATATTTGTTTTTTAACTCTTCTGTGGGCTTTCCTGATGACTCGGCAGTAAAGAATCCACCTGCCAATGCAGGAGACCATGAGTTTGATCCCTGGGTCTGGAAGATCCCCTGGAGCAGGAAATGGCACCCCACTCCAGTATCCTTGCCTGGGAAATCCCATGGACAGAGGAGCCTGATAGGCTATCATTCATGAGGTTGCAAAAGAGGTGGACACACCTTAGCAACTAAATAACAATAATAAACGTTTGTCACACTTCCTCTCTTGCTTCTCTTTATTGCTATGTAACTTTGATCAAATGATCTAACCTCTCACTGATAAATATGAACATCTTCGTCTACTTGGTTTTGAAAATTAAATTAACTTGCAAATAATCTAATTGAGGGTAGGCTAACAGGGAAGGCAATGGCACCCCACTCCAGTACTCTTGCCTGGAAAATCCCATGGACAGAGGAGCATGGTAGGCTGCAATCCATGGGGTCGCTGAGTCAGACACAACTGAGCACCTTCACTTTCACGCACTGGAGAAGGAAATGGCAACCCACTCCAGTGTTCTTGTCTGGAGAATCCCAGGGATGGTGGAGCCTGTTGGGCTGCCGTCTATGGGGTCGCACAGAGTCGGACACGACTGAAGCAATTTAGCAGCAACAGGCCTATGGGCCAAGCCCAGCCTCTACAAGTTTTAGTAAACTTTAACTGGAACATAGCCCATATTCATTTATTACTTTACAGCCATTTTTTCATGTTATTATAACATTAGAGTCTAGTATTTAGGAGACATGATTTGCAAAACCTAATATTTATTGGGCATGGTCTACACAGGAAAAGTATGCCAACCCCTTGTCTAAGTCAAAGGGAGAATTTTCTTCTTAAAAGGAAACAGATCACTACTTTTCTGTCCAAAGCATGACAGAAAACATAGGAGAATGTCTTCCTACTACTCATTCAAACACTGAATCATTTTTTAAAAGAATATGTATAAAAACCAAACTTCACCATAGTTTCAGAACTGTAATCCAGCTTATATGAGTGTCAGGTAAGTAAAATAAAAACTTAAAATAGATGGTTTTACCTATTTCTTCGTTGGCTTCTGGCATCCTTTTCTCCTCAGTCACACATTTTAACCAGTCTTCTTTTGTACTTTTTATTCCTGAAACTATTTAAATATTCATTTTCAGATCTCTAGACTTTGCTACTCATTTCTTTTAGTACTATAATGAAGGAAAACCACGTAAACCTAAAACAGATTTTAGAAGGCATTACGTATACTCACACATTAACTCTAAAAAGGGCCTGGAAAAATGCTTTCTCCATATGAGGTGACTGAATCTCACAATTAAAAAGTTTACCTTCATAATGTAATTATGTTTCTCTCACCTGGACTGAACACCAATACATGTCAATGTACGTAAAGGCATGACACAGAACAGAACATATCTCACACTGCTGCACCCACATCCAACGTTTCTGTTACAATCAGGTCCTCAGATTCTAATAATCTAGTTTTAAGAACCAAGTGTAATCAATACAAATTTATACTCTATATATTCACATATCCATACACCTTCCAAGAAAAAGTAACTTATTCACTGTAATGTTATACACCCCAACAGATGCTGTCTGAACAGTGCAAGAGAAACTAAGATTTCCATTCAAATACTTTAGTTTTCCAATTTGGGTTTTCTCAACACAATGTTTTGCATATACTAACCACAACCCTTAAATGTTTCCTTACTACCACAAATATTGAGTCCCCTATTTTCTCCTTCCATCTCGCACTATGTTGAGAATTCGATCCTTCAGCTAACAAACAGTCATGATTGCCATTCTGGGGTATATGAGAAGGTACCACTTTAACTTTAGTGATATAATAGTCACCAACTGACTCAAAGATGGCAAGAAGTCGAACTACTTCTGTATATACAAAAAGATTTCATTACCAATTACATCCATTAATATTTGGACCAAAACTTCAAAATCACCGGGGGTCTAAAACAGCAAGCCCAAAGAACTGAACAAAAAGCAAGACTTAAAATAATGTATACCTGATACTTTTATAACTGCTCAAACAATGTTCTTCACTCCTTAGTGAAAAGGGAAATCTTTCGTATTTGGAAAACCTTGAAAATTTTGTAAACCTTGTCATTAATGTGAATGTAATATAATTTACAACAAGTGGGGCAAAACTTTTAAAACAAATATTGACCAATGAACCATCAACAAACTGAGAAAACCTAAGTAAACACAAAGTAAGTTTAAGTGTTTCCTAGCTACCCAGACATCAGGAGAGGAGCTCTGCCACTTGCTGACCTACAATGCATTACACTGTTGCAGACACAAGCAAAAAAATCATACTGGACCTTGCACAGGGGCTTGCTCCTTCCTAGGTGTGTGCTGCAGATTCTTCTGGTCTTCAACAGTGTTTGCATTTTTAAACACTCCATCTGGACATAATTTAAACTCCAGCATGCTTAGTTTTTCTGTGGTATCTTTCACAGGTAATAGGTTCTTAGATTTACTTTCTGGTCTCTTTTCTTTAGGCTTCCTGGGTGAATTGTCTAATTTTGTGAGATAAATGCGCTCACGTTCAGTGCATTTAAATGCAACTCTGTTCAGATACAGCTTCCTTTGATCCTTTGTTTGGGAAGACATTTGGCTTAGTTCACCTTCATTATTTATATTATTTAAATTTTTGTCTATCTTGGTTCTATCAATCCACATTTTCTCAGGCTGCTTTCCACCAACTGTTCCTTTAATATTCCTTGAAATACATGGTTTAGACTCTTTGGAATGATGGGTTTTGATGCTTTTACCATGGCCTGTACCAATATTTAATGATTCATTACAGGTCTGTACACTGTCATTGGGTCTCTCATTTGATTTCCCACAGCTTTCCACTTGCACAGAAAGTTTACTGGGCCTCATATACTGAGAATCACTATTTTTCAGACAGTTTTTCTTTAATGCTTCCTTATGCTTCTGCCTTGATAAATACTCCTTTGGTGAAAGAACTCTATTAATTTTAGATGAGCTATCCTTAGAGCCTGAGGATTTAACATTTGATACTGTCTTTTCTTTAATCCAAGTTCTTTCACTTGGGGTTGAAAAATTAGAGGATTTAAATGCACCACCTCCCACATTTTTATTCTGCTCTGGTTTATCATGTTTTTTCCTCTTTATCTCTGAATCAAGTATGATCCCTTCATCTAACTTCCTTTCTTCCAAAGATTTTTGTTTAGAGCCACCTGGTTTCAATTTTCTCTTCTCTGGGGATACTGACTGTACCAAAGAACCATTCTTCATATTCAAATCTTTACTTTTGCTGGTCAAAAAATTCATCTTTGGTTTTAGTGGTGCAATGAGCTTCCTCTGCAGGCTCTCCTGAGAAAATTTTGGAATTTTATTAGCAGGATGAAAAGTTACCTCATGAAACTGCAGGTTTCTCTTTCTTTTGTGACTCTGCAAAGAATCCAGTTTTTTACCACCTTTAGATAAAAGTTGACCGGTTAATCCTTGCTCTGTCCTTAGTGAACTGTTACGTTCTGTTTTAGATTTGTCTTTTATATTGCTGCTTTGCTTTGTTTCAGGAAAATGTTTTTTCTCAACTGGACAAGTCAGAGGAATCTTTGGAGGATTATTTGGAGGACTGTTAAGTGCAACAGGAACATCTCTGTCAGAGGTTCTCTCTCCTTGTTTGTAACTCTTGGCCTCTGAAGGAGAACATGGATTTGTCTGTTTTTTTTCTTTTGAAGCTGACTTCTTAACGGAATTACACTGGCACTGAGGTACCCCTTCATAAACCATAGAGAGCCACCCCAACGCACAGCAGCGGATATCATCTTTTTCCGAATCCAATGGCACAGAATCACAGCGTTCTTCAACTCTGCATGCCTGTGGATCACACTGCTTCTCTTCCTTTGTTACAGGATTTTCTTTCTGAGGTTCTGTCAATTTGTCTACCTCATTGGGTTGATCGTCCTGTTCAGGAAACAATTCTTTCATCTGATCTGAATTTAATATTGTAATTTGTATCTGGTCTGTTGATGCTTTGGAGTCACAATCAGTTTTACCACAAGTTTGAACTTCTGAGATTTGGTCTGCCATCTGCTGTACCACAGAACTTTCATGCATGTTCACAGGTTCAATACCATAGGGAAACTCTTTTAAAAGTTCTGACAGCTGATCATGTAGGTATAAGATAGACGTCTTATCATGGAGACTTTCATCTGTTGTAGGATCCTGTTCAGTGTAACTGCAGGACAAATCAGCTTCCTGAGGGTAACTATCCTGCTGAATAGCAGCTGATGAACACGTATCATTTGCCATGCTTTCATTTTCAGTGATATGCTCCAAACTGCTTTCCTCTAGAATTCTACTCTTTGCTTCAACACATTTCAAAGGTGACAGTGCTGGAGGTTGCAGTGATTCTGACTGATCCGTTATTTTATTTGAAACATCTGTGCACTGCACAAATTCATCTTTTTTAAAATCAAAGTCTTTATTTTCAGTGATGTTGTCTAAATGTTCATTTTGTTGTCTACTATTCATCATTTGGTGATTGGGTAGAGGTTTCTGTGGCTCAACTTTTTGCAAAGGCAGCAAGTTGAATATCTCTGCTATTTGGGAATCATAAGAGGTATCACCTTCAACAAGAGAACAAATACTGCCAATCTGTAATACATCACTGCCCACACTACTACTGTCCTTTGATATATATGAGGCTTGCTGATCACTCACAGGACATTGGATATCTGGTTCTGATTCATTGTGCTTCCCTTGATTGGTATTAGGTATGCCTTCTGAATTAGTATTAGTTGACTCACTTTGCTTGTCCTCAATTAGTGGGAAAATCGTGATGCCTGTAGTACTTGTTACTGGTTCATTAACATTAATCTTCAAAGCAGCAGTATTTTCTGTCAATTTATTTTGTAAGCTACAAACACTGCCTTCTTCAATAACTGGATACACCGTTTCAGGTAAAGCTTCAGATGTTGTATCTTTGACAGACAATGTGTTGACATCTGAAAGAATTAAGGGTGATACTACAGCAATCCCTTTTGTAGTAGTTGTTCCTGAAGACTCATAATTTTGTGCTACCACTGATGAAACAGTTTCTTGTGAGCTGTTTACTATCTTATTCTGAGAATTTCCCACAGGTGAAAATGGACTATTCTCACAGATGGGCACGGGCTTTGAAACTGCAATGGCTGTTGTGTTTGTTTTTGACTCATTACCCTGTTTTTCTTTGGTAGGTTCTGAAGGTTGCTTTTTCCACAAAGAGAGACATGTTGCTAGCAATTCCATGGAAAAGTGAGAGCCACTGTTAGAGGACACTCCATTACAGGATTTATACTCAAAGCAAGAAGTATCTGAGATTTTGGCATTTATATTACAAGTCCTTGGAGAATTTACAGTTTCCATGGTTTTCAGTTGGTTACCAGTGTTTTCGATATTTGGATTCATTTCAAAATTATGCAGTTTAGAATCATGAAAACATTCACTACTATCTTTTAATAATTTCTTCGGAGTTTTATCTCCAGAAGTAAGTAAACTGAGAATTAGCCTATTTTTATTTGGGTATTTTGAAATATATTCCTCAGATGATGTAGAATGAGGAAGAAAAGTTATTTCAGAATTTGTTGGCACATTTTGTGCAATGCTGACAAAATTTCCTGATGAAAACTGGGTGTTATTTAATGGTGTCTGAGTTACCTCAACAGTTGATGTCTTTAAAGGATTCGTAACTTCCAAATCATGGACTTTTTCTGGTATTGGCAACTTTTCTGAACAGGCAGAATTTAGTAAAACAGAACTGACTTGGTTAAAATTTCTGTCTTGAAGGTTGGAACTCAACACACTATGTGTTCTATTAGTTTCTTCTGCAGATTCCATTACTGTTGGTGGTTTATCCTCCACAGTCTCTGGAGTGACTAGGGTTAGTTGTGGTCCAGACTGGATTTTGGCAGTATGTTTCACAGACAATCCAGAATTTTGGGCTGATTCACTGTAAGAGGTATTAGGTGTTTTAATACAACCTGCTGCCATCAAGAGATTTTTATTAATTTTAATTTTCCTTGCAAGGTCTGAAAACTTCTTTTTTATTTCTACTAATGTTTTAATATCCCTCACTAACTTTTCTTTTGTGACACTTGTGTCAAGTACTTGATTTGAAGTTAGATTTTGAGAATCCACTCTTCTCTCTTGATTATTTTGAGCAAGAGCCTGAGCACTAGTCACAGATGATCTAACAGGTTCATTAAAAGGATGATTGACACTGGTATTTACTTTCAAGTTACAGGAACTTCCCATCATACTGAAATTTCCATTAAGGTTTTGCCACTGCTGTTGAAAGTCTCTACAAAAGTCTTTCCTCATTTCAGGTAAGTGCATTTCTTGACTCTGAGGAACTTCCATAGAGGATTGTTTAACAACACGTGGAGTACTTTGCAAAGACTGGCTTGCATATCTACAGTCATAAGGAGGAGGAGGTCTTTTGTCAGTTTGAGTAACTGCATATTGATATGACGGTACAGCTGCAATCTGCTTTGACTTAAATGTCATTGCAGGATTTGGAGATTGACTATTTTTAACTTGGAATGATACAGATGACATAGGGTTTTGTTTCTGAAGAGTAGGATCCTGCAAAAAGCTTCGTGATGAGTAACTGTATTGCTTTGGAAGTGGTCTGTAATCTTGGTAAGTCAGTCCACTGGATGCATGCTGAGGTGCCCAATCAACCTGTTGCTCTGACAAAGGTAGGTTGTGTCTTGGGTTTCCTTGGTAAGTTATAGGAACTCTTCCAGAATTAGAAGGGATCATATGTAGTTGCATAGAATAGGTATCTGATGTTAGAAACTGATTCTGTAGTGCATGCACATTGGGTACATTTGTTCCAAAACCAGCTTGATGAGATACAGTTGCCCCTGTATGAGAAAGCGTAGAACTCCTCATTGGTGAGTTCAACCATACATCTTGTGTAACTCCTGAAGAAATCTGCAAATCATGACTTAGTTGTTTGGGTCCTTTAACATTTGCATATGTTATTCTTTCTACTGATGTTTGTGAGGTCACAATGGTCCCACTATGCAAGTCAGAAATAGGGATTTGTGGAGGAGTCTTATGATTCCTGATGTTGAGTAGCGGCTGTGAAACTGGATGTGAATTACTGAGAAATAGGCATGGTTCTTGGTTACTTCCAGCATGGAAAGAACTTTGAGATGTTGTGGTAAGTGTATTTACTAAACCTTGCTCCAAAAAAGATGCCTGTTTTTTAGGATAATGTGGTGGTAAGGTGACATTCTCTGGTTTTGCATTCCAATTCATTGTCAAGTTGATGCAGTATCAGTGTGTTAAAAGCCACCTGTTTTGAATGCCAGGAATCTGTAGGAAATAAACATCTTTTATTAAAAAGCTGTTTTGCCTGGTCAGGATTTTTAAGATAATTTTCTCAGCTTATCTTTATTACTAATGCTGACCATGTCAATCAAAATTCCTAAAACCTCACACTAGAGAAAGCCTCATCTTCACTTCAGGTAAGAGAAAGAGCAAAGGAAGATGTAACAATAAAAATGGAAAATCTCAATAAAATTTTTGGTGGTGTTTAACAGAAACTCATTTTACTCAATATAATTAGCAATTTTTTTTTTGCTACACTTAAGAGACAATTACTTTCTCTGTTTATTTATTTTAACCAGCTCTTTATCCTAAGATACCCATACTCAGTGTAAAAAAATTAAAAAAAATAATCAAGCATATACTAAAAAGCCCTTACTACTACTGTTCATCTCCGGTGTCTAACTCCCTAGGGCTATCTACTACTACTGTTAACTTTTCTTTCAGAAAATTTCTATACATAAAAATCACCAACACATAAAACCTCATTCTTTTAAAACAGAATCCTACCAAACATGTTGCCTACAGTTTGCCTGATTTTCATCCCTATAACCAGGACATCTTATCATTCCACTACATATATCCTATCTCACTGTCTGCATAAACATTCCACTTTATGAGTGTATCAATATTTAACCATTTCTCTATTGATGAATATTTGGTTTTCTTAGGTTTTTACACTTATAAAACTATTCTACACTAAGTGCTAAATGTTCCTGGAAATTTCTACAAGTGAAATTCACGTCAAAAGACATTAAAATTGTTTTCATAATCAGTGACAAACTGCCCTTCAAACAGATTGAAATAAATTATACTCTCACCAACACTTACATGGACATATCTAAAAATGGACAAATCTGTAACCATAATGGGCTTCCCTGATGGCTCAGCTGGTAAAAAAAAAAAACCCGCCTGCCAATATAGGAGATGCAAGAGACATGAATTCAGTCCTCAGGTTGGGAAGATCCCCTGGAGAAGGAAATGGCAACCTGCTCCAGTATTCTTGCTTGGAAAATTCCATCTACAGAGGAGCCTGGTGAGCTACAGTCCATGAGGTCACAAAGTCAGACATGAATGAGTGCATGTGTGTGCATGCATGCACACACACACACAACCATATTAAATGACAGGGTAAACAAAATTGACTCAAACATACTAATAGTATGCCAAACAACTGCAGAATACACATTCTTTCCAAGAGCACAGGGAATTTTTACCAGTATTGACCATATCGCTAGGCCATAAACAGATCTCATTTTTGAAGGATAAATAATTCAGACTAATTCACAGTGGAATTAATCTAAAAGTTGTAGAAGGAACTAGGAAATTGCCAATAATTCAGAAATAAAGAATGCAGTGGGCTCTGGTGTCACTTCCTCTAAATATCCAATAGGATATCAGTCCTACTGAAGAAGATTCCACCCTTATGACCTCATTAAAACTTAATCATCTCCCTTAAAGGCCCCATCTCTAAATAGTCTCACTGAAGTTAGAGCTTCAATATATACATTTGGTGGGAGGGTAAGAATAGAGGACAAGACACACAGTTGAGTCCATAACAGGTCCCATCCTCATATTAACATAAGACTTGACTTATTTAATAGAAGACTGGGAGACTGTGGAGGAGGTGGCGAGGAATGATTAGAATCTGTATATGTTGTGAAGGAGGAAATCACAGAATTTGCTGACAGATCCACTAGGACATGTGAGACAAAGAGAGAAGTCAATAAAGGAGAAATAAAATGGGTTGATGTATGTTTAAAACGAAAAAGACTGGGAGATAATCTCTGCATTTATCATACAAATTCAAGAATAACAAATTAATCCAAGGAAAAGACACAGTGAAATAAATAATGAAAACAGATTAAACAAGCCACAAGTTGGTGAAGGATAAAAACTAATAAGCCTCTGTCGACACTGGTCATTAAAAACAAACCCTATATTGGGAAATGAGAGTATCACTAGACCCTATAGACATTAAAATGATAGCGTGTTTATTAACTATTTTCAAAAATATTTAAAATTTACGTGGAATAGAGAAATTATGTGAAAAAAACATACCCTAACCAGAGTTGACATAATAAAAATACTCTTTAAAGAAATTACATCTATAATTAAATATCTTTTCAGAAGGAAAACACCAGGCCTGTGTAGCTTTTCTGGAGTATTCTACCACTTATGGAAGAGATAATCCAATATAACCTCTTCAAAGGGTAAAAGAGGGGACACTTCATAACTTATTTACTGGGCCTCTGATACCAAAGCTGAAAAGACAATTAAGACATCAATCTCTCAGAAACAAACACAACAAGTCTTAAGCAAAATGTGAGCTTAGGACACAGTGACAGACTGTATTTTCTTGGACTCCAAAATCACTGCAGATGGTGACTGCAGCCACAAAATTAAAAGACACTTGCTCCTTGGAAAAAAAGCTATGACCAACCGAGACACCTGATACAAAGAACTGACTCATTGGAAAAGACCCTCATGCTGGGAAAGATTGAAGGCAGAAGGAGAAGGGGACAACAGAGGATGAGATGGTTGGATGGCATCACCAACTTGATGGACATGAGTTTGAGCAAGCTTCGGGAGTTGGTGATGGACAGGGAAGCCTGGCGTGCCGCAGTCCATGGGGTCGCAAACAGTTGGAAACGACTTGGTAACTGAACTGACTAAGAACTATTGATGAAATTCATTACAAGGACAATTGTATGAAACAAAGAACAGAAGTTTCCTTAATTTTGATAAATGGTAACTTTAAAAAAATTTAGACTAGCAAACAGTAATATTATTAGTAATAAACAATTTAAATAAAGGTGCTACTATCACCCACTTCTATTCATTGTTGTACTGAAGATCGTAAAAAATGTTAAGAATTGAGAAGGAAAACATACAACAAACTATTCCTATCAGTTATATAGAATATCCAAAACAATCTATAGATCTTTTAGATCTATTACATTATGGATCATAGTGCATGCAAACTAGATTGAAGAAGGCACGAGTTTCGGTTTTATGTGTATGATTCTTGGGAATATATATGTTTACTTTTGTATTTGCTCGTAACTAATGTAATAGTCTTCCCTGGCGGTTCAGAGCATAAAGGATCTGCATGAAATGCAGGAGACCCAGGTTCAATCCCTTGGTTGGGAAGATCCCCTGGAGAAGGGAATGGCAACCCATTCTAGTATTCTTGCCTGGAGAACTCCATGGACAGAGGAGCCTGGTGGGCTACAGTTCATGGGGTCTCTCAGAGTTGGACACGACTGACTCACTCACACACACAATGTAATAGGAGGGAGCCTTTCAAGGCCTTGTGAAATCTGTTTGTCCTGACCTGTCATTTGATCAAGGTACTAGAGAAACCTCCTCTCTTTCAGATTTTAATTTGTCAGGGAACCAGATCATCCGTATCCATCGTGACAGCATATATTTTGGTTTAAAAACAGGTGCCAAGAAGAAAGAGCTGTATTTTCCTCACAGGCCTTCTCCCAGGAAAGCTCCTACAATAAGACAAGTGACCAGGGAGAAGTGTAACACAAAGTAAAAAGCTTTAACTATAAGGCTCCCCTGGTGGTCCAGTGGTTAAAAATCCACTTGCCAATGCAGGGAAAGGAGTTTGATCCCTGGTGTAGGAAAATCCCACGTGCTACAGGGGAACTAAGCCCATGTGCTGCAACTTCTGAGCCCGTGCATACCCAGAGCCCATGGTCTGCAATAAGAGAATCCACCATGATGAGAAGGCCACACACCACAACTAGAGAAATCCCACGCACAGCCAGAAGACCCAGTGCCATGAACAGCAGTACTGAAAATGTTGATGGTGAATTCCCAATAATTCCCTATTTCTTAGGTGAGCTTGGTGGGGTGGGAGTGGGGGACACACTGTTACAGACTGAATTTTGTCCCCTCAAAATTCATATATTGAAGTCTTATCCTCCAGTGTGATTGTGTTTGGAGATAGGGCTTCCAGGAAGGCAATTAAGATTAAATGAGGTCAAAAGGGTTAGGACCTTAATCCAACAGGATTAGGGACTTTACAAGAAAGACACCAGGTATATGCTCACACAGGAAAAGACCACGTAAGGAAACAAACAGATAGCTAGTTGTCTGCAAGCCAAGGAGAGAGACCTCAGAAGAAACCAGAAACTTTGATCTTAGACTTCCAGACTCTAGAACTGTAAGAAATTTATTGTTTAAGCTACCCAAGATGTGGTCCTTTTGTCAGAGCAGTCCTGGCAGACTAATGAAAGAGCCTATAGTACAACTCTTTGCAACCCCATGGACTGTGGCCCACTAGGCTCCTCTGTCCATGGGATTCTCCAGGAAAGAACACTGGAGTGGATTGCCATTCCCTTCTCCAAATGAGCCTATGGGCAGAAGAAAAATGCTCTTTACGAGTAATTTGGGGTTGTCAGATTGCCCCCCCTCTCCCTCCACCTCTCGTGCTGGCACAGAAAAACTCAACATTGAACTAAATTAGAAGGAGTTAAGGGAATTTCCTGGGGGTCCAAAGGTTAAGACTCTGCACTTCCACTGCAGGGGTGCAAGCTCCACCCCTCGTCTGGGAACCAAGATCCCACACGCTGCTTGGTGTGCACCCACCTCCCACAAAAAGGAGGGAGTTAGAAGTTTTCTGATCTTTTTCCTGACTACAGTTTCTACTTCTGGATACAAACTACAGTTTCTACTTCTGGATACAATATATTCTTAGATATTTCAAAAATATATCTTAATGGAGATTTACCAGAGTCAGGATTTTCATGGTGTATCATTGAACTTTTTCTTGGAAAAAAACTTTTGCCCCCAAATCTCCATACTACCCTCTGATCACCCCCAACTTGTGACAGCCATGGCACTTACATAACAAATTCCAACGAAGGCTGAACTTAAGAACCTCTCTGCATAGGAGTAGCCAAAGTTATCTGGGGGGGAAAAAAAAAAAAATCACACAAGCCAACGGATTGAGTTTACACAAACATCAACAGGTGTACAACAATTCTACTTTATTTTGCTGAAATTTTAGTTTTATTTTCCCACTCTTCTCTCCTCCCTGGTCCCCAGAGACACCAACCCATAAACATGCTCCCCCTACTCAGGGGCTTATATTTCAGAGGGAAAAAAATAGCACTATCTGCCACCCTACTATCACCAAACCTATAAATCACAGCCTTGTAAATGTAATCTGCATTGACAGTATCAAATCTCTGTATTTAAAATCCTACCTCTGGGAATTCCCTGTGGTCCAGATGTTAGGACAGCACTTTCACTGTTTTGTGCCTGGGTTTGATACCTGGTCAGGGAACTAAGATCCCACAGGCCTGCCTTGGCATTAAAATAATGTAAAATCACAAATACAACAAATCAGATTTTAGGATGCTTACTTAACTCCCTTAAAGATAGAAACAAAAATGATTTTTAAAGATAATTTTATTTATTGTTTTTGGCTATGCTACATCTTTGTTGCTGCAAGCGCGTTCCTCTGTGGTGAGAGGGGGCTACTGTCTAGTTGCAGTGGTTGGGTTTCTCATTGTGGTGGCTTCTCTTGCACAGCATGGGCTCCAGGGCATGCGAGCTTCAGTAGCTGCAGTGCATAGGCTAAGCAGTTGCTGCTCCTGGGCTCCAGAGCACAGGCTCAAAAGCTGTGATGCACATAGGCTAGTCACAGGACTTCTAGAATTTGTGGAAGATGTTTTCCATGGCCCGTATGGAAACTTCCTCATGTGTTGCTCTATAGCATGTGGGTTCTTCCCAGACCAGGGACTGAATCCACATCTCCTGCATTGGCAGGTGGATTCTTATCACTGAGTCACCAGGGAAGCCCCCAAAATGACTTTTAAAAGTAATTTGTGCTTTTATAAAATAACTTTTTAAATATACATTGAAAAAATTATTAAAGAAGCCAAAATGATACACTAGAAAATATTCACTTAATGCAAAAGAAAATAGTGAGACAAAAAGATGTGAGACAGAAAATAAAAAGTATAAACAGCAGATATAAATCCAACTATATTAACAATTACATTAAAAGTGAGTGGATTAAACAATTCAAATGACAGAATGTCAGATTACTTTTTTAAAAGGGCTAGCCAACTATATACTTCAATAGGCATACCTTTGATTCAAAGATAAAAACGATTGAAAACAAAAGGATAAATATGCCAACAGCCACAAGAAAGGCAGAATAACTATACACATTATCAGAAAAAAATAAGACTAAAACAAAAAATTTGTCTCTACATAAAGAGGGACATTTTATAACCATAAAAGGGTCACTCCACCAATATATAACAACTATATATATATGCACTTAAGAGAGCATTAAAATATAAATAAAACATAGACAAGTCAAAAACAGGCAATTCACCAAAAGTCAGACTTCAATTCCCCATTTTTGATAATGAACAGAATTGGCAGGAAAAAAACACACACACACACACAAGGAAATAGGAGTTTTGAACATACTATACACACCCAGCTTTCTAGTTTACAGTGGAGATTTCAAAAAAATTAAAAAACTATAGTACCTTAGGTTGTAGGTTAGTACACAACTGTCCATTGGATGCTTTGTAGTTTTAAGGTGGTCTGCTCTCTGGCAGTTACTATAGATTGGATCCAACAGTTCATGTACTTTTGTCAAGTGGTGAAAGGGTCAGCAAGCAGTCTAGTGACAGGTGCACATGCCAGCAAGCCATCAAGCTCTAGATTTTTATATTCTGTTGTGGGGAATGCTCCTAGCTATGAATAGCTATAGGTAAATTAGCAAGCCCTAAATAATGATCTTTGATATAGCTGGCACAAAGTTTGGCTCCACTAACCCACCCATCTGAATGTCGGTTTTACAGTTTGGAGAACAAGCAATATTAATATGTTGATGCTGATAAGGTGAGGTGGCCCTCACCAGGAGGGGAGGCAAGCAGCCCGGGTGTGTTGATACTGATAAAGTGCTAAGGTCTACACTGGGGGGGTTCACAGTCATAATTCATACACTCCTATTTCAAAGAGAATCCATGGAAACTTCCTATGTCATCACAAAAACAATCTTTCAAATTTTTTAATTAAAAAAAACTTTTATCCTGAAAATAGACAAAAATTTATCTTTAGGTTTGATGATCCCTACATTTAAATCTTACATATTATTAATATTATATGCTATGAGAAAAGTGGGAAGAAAGCAAGTCACTAAAATCCATGGCAGAGGAAGTAGTGAATAGCAAGCTGTAAACTGCAAAATTAAGATCAATTTGTAAAGCAGGAAAAAAAAGGGAAGTCAATGGCTGCAGTAGACTAAATGTAACAATGTCTATGGATTTTCACATAAAATTTTCATGAAGACCTCACTAACATTAAGACTTGTGAATTTTTATAAAATACGCTATATCCATACAATGCAAAGAATATGGTTTAACTGGAAAGCCTCCTTTATTTTAAAATCAGCCTTATCACAGAAAATTACAAACCAAAAAATAACCTAAAAATTATACCTTTAACGAATAATCATATTAATACCTATCTTAAGCACAAATGCACAAGCACATACAACCGCCAACAGAAAGAACTCTACTGAAATGGACCTTTTACGGTTTCCCACAGCTAGGCCCACTTTAGGTCAGACAAAACAGTAAGAAACAGAACATGAAAGGACAAATAAGGCCACATGAATAATTATTTTATATGCGAGGGTAACCATTAATTTATCAAAGAAACTGGAACATTATTATAGTGAAACATAAAGCTATTAAAATCAAAAGAGATGGACTTCCCTGGTGGCTCAGAGGTTAAAATCAAAAGAGGTAAGTTTTTAAAAAGGCTGTTTCAGGGTAACCTAAAAGAAGCATATATAGGGACTTCCCTGGTGTTCACTTGTTAAGACTCCATGCTTCCACGGCAGAGGTCACAGGTTGGATCCTTGGTCAGGGAACTAGGATCCCACATAGAGTGCTGTGTGGCCAAGAAATTTTTTAAAAAGGATGCATATCTATAGTATTTGTCTAGCAAGCTTTGTGGAGAAGGAAATGGCAACCCACTCCAGTACTCTTGCCTGGAAAATCTCATGGATGCAGGAGCCTGGTAGGCTACAGTCCATGGGGTCGCGAAGAGTCAGACACGACTGAGCGACTTCACTTTCACTTTTCACTTTCATGCATTAGAGAAGGAAATGGCAACCCACTCCAGCATTCTTGCCTGGAGAATCCCAGGGACAGAGGAGCCTGGTGGGCTGCCGTCTATGGGGTCGCACAGTCGGACGTGACTGAAGCGAGTTAGCAGCAGCAGCAGCAGCAGCAAGCTTTGATAAATGTTTATCAAATGAATAAACATTATCTATAACTGCTGAAGACCAAGTTAGAGAAGTCCCTATTTAAAGTTGTAGATGGGAAAAAGTTTCCACCCCTCCCTTCACATCTGTGTAACCATAAACATCGCATGATTTCATCTGTCAGCATTCCAGTACCTCAAAAATATAGGATTTCTTAAAAAATATGATACTCTTTTCATACCTCAAAAGCACTTGTATCTGTTCTGGTATTTTAAATTGGAACTTTTCCTTATGGCTTTCATTCTGCTTCTGCTTCTTTGGAGAGTCCCTTGATGTGGTTAAATTGAGGAAAACTAGTATTTTTCGTTGAAAAACTGATCTGCAATGGAAAAAGGTACAGATACTTTAAAAAAACTCAACGAAACCACAAATACCAGCAAATATAAAACCCACTTCTGAGGAATTCCAAAGCATCAAGATTTACTCAAGCTATTCCAGGTCTGGCTTTTTGTGCCCCTGCCCTTGAATTAGGCTTTCAAGAATAGACTATCCTCAATTTTACATTTATAATACAACTCTATAAATAGTAAGAGCTAACCTTTGAAAATTTATGTCAAGAACTGTACTGAATGCTTTGAATGCAGTGTCATGTTTAATGGTTACAACAAATGCGTGAAGCCAAGCAGTCCTAAGCAGGAGGGCCAGGGCTGGCAGGGCTGGCAGTCCCACTGTCCTGGCTTTTAGGCTGGCTCTCTACATTGCTGCAGAAAGAAAGTGGATTTAAGACTGAATGGATTCTTACGAAGTTTTCTTTTCTAACGCAAATAGCAAAACCAACATCAGTGTCCCAAGTCCCATAAGGCAATATAGAGGTGGATGAGAAAACAGATTGCTGAGAATTCTAAATTGCAGTCATTTCATAGCCTGCAGCTATACCCCAAAGCGAAGGAGACTATCAAGTCTTTGGTGCAACTGAATCCAGGGAGGCAGAGAGAATCACCTTGTGCCATTTTTCAGGAAGCTGCTAATCAACCTTTGTACCAGGAGGACCTGTGGGGTGTCCTGTCAAAGTATCAGTCACCTGAGATTAAACAAAGCTTTCCTATGAGGCCCTACAAAAGAAAGGTCACCAGAGCACCATGGTGAAGCTGTTCACCGCCATCTCTGCTCTCCAGTCTTTCAGGTATCCAGCTCCAAACGTGATTCAGAAGTATAGGTCAACTCAATCAGATACCCTGTTCAGTCACTCAGTGGTGTCTGACTCTTTACAACCCCATGGACTGCAGCACGCCAGGCTTCCTTGTCCTTCACCATCTCCTCGAGTTTGCTCAAACTCATGTCCACTGAGTCAGAGATGCTATCCAACCATCTCTTCCTCTGTCGTCCCCTTGTCCTCCTGCTTTCAAACTTTCCCAGCAACAGGGTCTCTTCTAATGAGTTGGCTCTTCGCCATCAGCTGGCCAAAGTATTGGAGCTTCAGCTTTGGCATCAGTCCTTCCAATGAATATTCAGAGTTATTTCCTTTAGGATTGACTGGTTTGATCTCCTTGCAGTCCAAGGGACTCTCAAGAGTCTTCTCCAATACCACAGTTCAAAAGCATCAATTCTTTTGCACTCAACCTCCTATTTAAGTATATTTCCACTTTGTAAACACTGGGTTAGGGTGACTAGACAGTGACTCCCAGCAAGATGATCAGGCCATAACCAGGCTCCCCATATGTCCCAGAGGCCATTAAGGTTCACCATTCAGCTCCCATAAAGTTAGGATGAAATGCCTCTAAAGGGACAACTGATATAATCTTTTACTGTTAGTTATTCCTGTCATTACAGGCACATTATAGTGATTGCTTTGGTAGTCCTAGGTTGTTGATAGGATTCTAAGAACCGCAATAGAGGCATTTTGTTGTCATGGGGTTAAGATTCAGATTTTATAAAACCAGAGGTTGACATTAATGATGCAAAGAGATCCCCAAGTACCAGAAGAGACATACAGGACATAATCTATCTTATCTTCAGCAGGGTCAAGTAAAAGATGACAGATCCAGCAAGCAGTTAAATTCAGAGCTGTAACTACAGTCTAGAAAATGTATACAAGAGAGTTCTGCTTTCCCTTAATCAGAAAACCATGAGAAATCATGACTAATAGGATGAGGTTTTCAGGCCTTTGCCCAAGGACACAGTTCCAAGGATGTCCACTCCCCAAATCAGCAGCTGCTGAGTTTCCAAGTGTCCTTATAATTAAGATTTTCATTTGGCCTGCAGCTATGCTGAAGATAGTGGTGACAGTCTAGGGTAAATTAATGACTTCTATGCGCCCCTGACCCCCTGATCAGTACTGTCTTCCTTCCCCAGCAAGCACAGGGAAGCCATTCAAATTCTGCTGGATGAGAAAGAATGTGAAAGTATGAAGTGAACAATCCCATGCACCTGAGCCACAACACTTTGTCCAATAACATGATTGTAGAGAAGTAAAAAGTAAAATCTGATAGAATTTGTGGCAGTGACTCTTTAGGGACCTAATGAAGAGTGACCCACTGGAGATCAATTTCCATCATCCTATAAAATACTGAGGTAGAAATCATTAGCGAGTTAGTATAGGAACTCTGAGACCTCAGCCTGTTTCAACAAACATTTCACTCCATTAACCTAAACCTATATCCTTTGTCTTGAATTCCTGGCTCTCAGAGGAATGTGTCCTTGGGTCTGATAAATTATCAGCTCTCAGATCCAGGAATGGGTAGTAATTAACTTCTGTTCCATATGCCTGAGGGAAAAACAACTGGTGATCATTAATCTTCAGCCCACACATCTGGTCCACTATAAAATGGTGGGGGGGTCATGCAAAAAGGTCAAGGAATGGCGACTTAACGTCTAAGAAAACTAAGGATACCAAAAGCAGGAAAAGGGGAAAAAACAAACAGTAAAACTACAGACCAATTTATTATGAATATAGATGGAAAAATCTTAAAACAATAGCAAAACAAAGATAACAGCATATAAAAATAATCATATGCCATAATGAAGTGGGACTTATCCCAGAAATACAAGATTGACTTTTCTTTTTTTTTAATGTAGAACCAATATCCTGTAACACATCAATACAATAAAGGACACAAATCACATGACCATCTGAAGTGGAGTTATAAAAAGCATCTAACATGACCAAAATTAAATGCATCCTAAAATCCAACATCCTTTCAGATAAAAACACTAAAGCCAGAATAAAGGGGAACTTCCTCAATTTAATAAGACATCTAAAAAAAAGCTACAGCTTTAAAGCCTGAATGTTTTCCCTCTACAAGATCAGGAACAAGACATGGATAATCTGCTCTTGCCATTTCTATTTAACACTGTAGAAGAGGTTCTGGCCATGGCATTTGAAATAAAAGACATCCAGATTAGAAATTAAGAAGTAAAACTACCTTTACTTGTATATGGCATCATCTTGTATATTGAAAATTATAAGGAATCCACTAAAAAAAACTAACAGAACTACTTTGACTAGGTTGTCTAGTACAAGCTCAATATACAAAAATCAAATGTATTTCTATACAACAATCTAGAAAACAATTCCATTACAGTTAACAGCAAAAGAATGAAACACTTTGGAATAAATTTAACAAATGTGGAAAATTTACAGAAATTATTATACAGAAATTATATAATTTCAAAAGACACTAAAGACCTAAATGAATGAGTGGAAAAGTTTCCCACATTCAGACACTCAAGGTGCCAGGCAATACTTCTTAAATTGATCTACTGATTCAGGACAACCCTTACCGAAGTTCCAGATGGCTTCTTTGCAGAAATTGAGAACATGATCCTAAAATTCATTTTGAAAAAGCGTGTAATGTTGAAGGACTCACACCTCCCAATTTTAAAACTTAAAACTACAAAACTACAGTCAACAAAGCCATGTGGGACTGAATTAGGATCGACACTAATCAGTGGAACAGAAACCAAAAACAAGTCCTCACATACATAATCACTAGGAAGAAACCAGAATCCAGAATATACAAAGAACTGATGAAAGCGTTAGTCGCTCAGTTGTGTCCAACTCTTTGCAACCCTCATGGACTGTAGTCTATGGATTGTAGCTCCTCTGTCCATGGAACTCCCAGGCAAGAATACTGGAGTGGGTTGCCATTTCCTTCTCCAGGGGATCTTCCACACCCAGGGATGGAACCCAGGTCTCCTGCTTTGCAGGCAGATTCTTTACAACTGAGCCACCTGAGAAAGACAACTCAAATTTAAAGTTAACAAAGGTTTTCAATAAATACTTTTTCCGAAGACATACAAATAGCCAATATGCACCAAAAAAGATGCTCAACATCATTAACCACCATGGGAAAGCAATAAAATCACAGGATACCACTTAACGCTCACTACAATAGTTGTAACCAAAAAGACAAGTGTGGTAAGGATGTGGACAAACTAAAATTCCTACATGTTGCTGTTGAGAATGTACATGGTTCATCAAAAACAGTCTGGCAGGGACTTCCCTGGCAGTGCAGTGATTAAGACTTTGTGTTTCTACCGCAGGGGACACAGGTTTGATCCCTGATCCTGCATGCCACAAGGTGTGGCCAAAAAACTCTGGCAATTTCTTAAAAGGACAAACATAGTTACCAAATGATAAGACAGAGCAGTTCCACTCCCAGGTAAATACCTAAGAGAACTGAAAATGTATGTCCACACAAACACTTGTACATGAATGCTCAGAGCAGCATCATTCGGAGAATCCAAAATGATCCAAATGTGTGTGAACTGATGAAAGGAAAACAAAATGTGGCACATTTATACAATGGAATTACTACTTTGCAACAGAAAGGAATGAAAGACATATATGCTTCAATATGAATGCATCTTGAAAACATCACGCAAGGTGTTCGGGGTCATAAGAGACCACATATAAGAAATGTTCAGAATACACAAATCTATAGAGACAAACTAGATTAAATGGCTGCCTGCAGACAGGTAGAATGGAGAGTGATCGTTATTGAGTACAGAGATTGCTTCTGGGGTCAAGAAAATGTTCCAAAAGTGACTATGGTATTGGTTACATAGTATTGAGTATATGTAAAACCACTGTACATGGTAAATGGATAAATTGACTAGTATGAATATGACATATGAATTATATCTCTAAATTGTAGTTTAAAAAATTTTTTCCCAGTTATTAGCACAGACATGGGCACATGACACAATGAACTATAGGCTTTTGGCAGAGCACAAAGACAAAAGGCATGTTCTGTGCAAGTTGAAGCTGACTGATGATATACCTGGATATGTTAGGGCTATCCAATGAAGGGATGTGTGCCTGAGAATGAAGTCAATACCAAAGCAGACAGCAGAGCTCAAAGACGATGTTTCAAGTCTTTAAAACTTTCAGATTCAAATGTTGGATCCAGTCAAACCTGAAAGTCAAGCCACATGGAACTCTTTAAGTTATATGATCCAATAAATTCTCTTTGGGAGCTTAAAAACTAAAAACTTGCTTATGACTTTTTGTTTCTTAAAACCTAACTGGACAACGTAATTTCTTATAACACTCTGCAATTTTAACCACAAGATTTTATTTACAAGTGATTTCAGTTCAGTCGCTCAGTTGTCTCTGACCCTTTTGAGACCCCATGGAATGCAGCACACCAGGCTTCCCATCCATCACCAACTCCTGGAGCTTGCTCAAACTCATGTCCATTGAGTTGGTGATGCCATCCAACCATCTCCTGCCTTCAATCTTTCCCAGCATCAGCATCTTTTCCAATGAGTCAGTTCTTCACATCAGGTAGACAAAGTACTGGACAGTTTTCATTTACAAGTGAAGCCTTGCAATTTAATACATCTCAAGAGAATCTTGGTGACTGTCACAAAATCTCTGCAATCATTACATATAACTATATGTTTCACTCGAGACATTTACAACAGGCTAGCCTCTAACACTGCCCTTCAGTTTATGAGCACCCTTATGATATCAAGGATGGACATACCACAGAGCTGTCTCTCAACAACAAAGCACTTAGAATTCTTCAAAGGTCTATAAGATACTTCTTTACAAGGCTTATTACAAAGTACATTTTAATTTGCATTTCAATAGATTGGGTTGGTAAACTGTCTGGTTAACGGGGCAAGAAAGGATGATATAATTGGGATGGCGTCACTGGACTCAGTGGACATGAATTTGCACAAACTCCAGGAGATAGTGAATGAAAAGGAAGCCTGGCATGCTACAGAGCATGGGGTCACAGAGTCAGACACAATGGAGGAACTAAATAAAAGTCTCAAATTGAATGTTTTCTGAGCCTATTTCACACAGAATATGCCTTTGTGGGGCTGGAGGTGGAGGTGCAGAGATGACTGATTTAAAATGAAAAGCAATTCTTGAAATTCACCTTTCTAAATCCTTTTTAAACATTAGGTAGGATCACTTGCACTAAACATTTGCACTTTATCACATCTATATAACATTGCTAATCTAAATGGGAAGTGGTGGTGGTTTGGTTGCTAAGTTGTGTCCGACTCTTGCGAGTCCATGGACTGTAGCCTGCTGGGCTCCTCTGACCATGGAGTTCTCCAAGCAAGAATACTGGAGTGGGTTGTCATTTCCTTCTCCAAAAATGAAAGTGAAAGTCGCTCAGTGCTGTCCAACTCTTTGCAACCCCATGGACTACACAGTCCATGGAATTCTCCAGGCCAGAATACTGGAGTGGGTAGCCTTTCCCTTCTCCAGGGGATTGATCGAACCCAGGTCTCCCACATTGCAGGTGGATTCTTTACCAGCTGAGCCACAAGGGAAGCCCAAGAATACTGGAATGGGTAGCCTATTCCTTCTCCAGCAGATCTTCCCGACCCAGGAATCGAACAGGGATCTCCTGCATTGCAAGCGGATTCTTTACCAACTTAGCTATCAGGAAAGAAGAGTCCTGTATATCTAGAACAGGGAATGTAAGACTTTTGGACAAATCTGCCCCGGCTGGAAAATTTTGTAGAAGTACTACTGACTTCAAACATGCCTGCAGGTAAAAACTACAGAGTTGTGTCTGGTACTTCCTTACAAAAATAGAACCTACAGGATATACAGGGAAGGGTTTAATCAACACAAAGCTGATAAATTGATTTATTAGAGTTTAAATGAGTGAACCATCTCCTATAAGACAGGCCATAAAATATATTTCCTCTAACATATGACAACAGCTAAAATTTATTAAGCACTTACCATTTAGCAGGAGCTCTTCCAAGTGTGTTATATCTATAAAACTCATTAACTTATTGTAACAATCCTATGAGGCTGATACTATTGTTACCCTTATTTTACAAAAGATGAGAAAAGTGATACAGAGAAGTTTAATAATTCTCCCAAGGCTGCATAGACGGTAAGTGGTAGAGCCAAGATCTGATGCTCAGCAGTGACTGCAGGGACCATGGTCTGAAATCATTACAGAAAGTTTCCTAATACTACTTAGGAGTTTACAGAATGGAAGCCCCAGAAATGACCACTTTGGCTGTATAGGTCCCTATTTTAGGGATCGGTTCTCTCAGAGTTCTGCTCTGCTGCCTTATCCCATGTGCCACAAGTAATGAATCTGAAAAATAAGAAACAGACTATGTAGAGAATAATGTTAAGTAGACCTCTTCCTCAATAATTTAGACCATCATCTCCTATTCGTTTTCTAGTAAAGACGAACAACCGAATTCCTTGCTATGCCAACTGTATTATTTCTCCTCAAACTTTGTCATCAAATCCATTGTAAGCTGGTGGTGGTGTTAGCCGCTCAGTGGTGTCCAACTATTCGTGACCCCAGGTACTGTAGCCTGCCAGGCTCTTCTGTCCACGGAATTTTCCAGGAAAGAATACTGGAGTGGGTAGCCATTCCCTTCTTCAGGGGATCTTTCCAAGCCAGGGATTGAACCCAGGTCTCCTGCCTTGCAAGTGGATTCTTTACTGTCTGCGCCACTATAATTTAATACTGAACCAACGCTGGTTCAGCTTAATCATTCTGTTCCACAACAGATAAATTACAGTAGACTACTTACAGCTGACACACTTACCTTTAAATATATTACTCCTTTATTACTGTATATGTTACCATTTCCCTCCAAACTTGTCAGTACCACTCCACACAGTGTTTACTTCTCTGGTCCTAGGGACAGCAATAAACATTTTATAATTGATAATAAATTCAATATAAAATTTGTAATTGTATTTTTATTTATATTAAATTCACATTAAACTTATAATAAAGATACATACTAATTGGCTTACGTGATATGACATTGCTGCTCAAACCGTGTTAAGGCTGGATCAAAAGCAAACTAAACTTACTGAATTCTTAAGAAGGCAAAGTAACAAATAGAAACTGGGTCTGCTGTAAATTACCATTTACTTTTTAAGTGATAATTCAAGTTGCACGCCTCCTGGTCCACTCCTTCGATCACTCTAAACACTTTCAACTTAACAATTCTTTATCGAATTAGTAAATAAGAATCCAACTGTACAGGAAAAAATAAAACCATAACTCTCCCATGTTAACACCAAATAGAACTCGTTTGATTTACAGTTAACACATAAATCAGAAAAATCCCCAAACAGGCTCTGCGACTCGTCCATTTAAATGCACCCCAGCTCATCCCTTCACCTCCTCTTTTTATTTTGAAGGTAGGCACTAAAATACTACAAATAAATTGTTTTCACTGAAACCATTCTCTGAAAACTTGCTGTTCCCAAAGGACATCTGCTTAGGAAATTCGTATCCCTCGAGAACATCTAACATCGGTACGCATTTGTGCATTTAAAAATGCCTCGAGGGACTAACTACTGCTGAGGAATGGAAAGCGACTCCGGCACAAACGCGTTTGCCGGCCAGTTGGAGATGCAAGCTGAGCAATTTTGTTTTGGGAGGTTCGGCCTAATGGGGGTGGGGAGGAAGGGAACACTGGAAAAATAAATTCAAAACAAAGATTTTTTTTTTCCAAGCCAGCAACAGGAAATCATTAAAAACATAAGCCACTCTCACATCCATCAGTCTAACCAATCGCCTTGCAGTTTAACAAAATGCGTCCTCGCAGTCACCACCCGCGACCTCTATGGTGAGGAAAGGCGTTCTACAGAAAACACCCGGCGAGGCGCCGCCCTCCGATTCGGGGTCGGCATCCGCCCCGGTTCCCAGCCCACCCCGCGCGGCGGGCAGGCACCGAGCCGAGCCCGGCGGGCCAGCCCTCACCGCTGGCCGGAGACCCGAGCCCCCGGAGCGCCCGTAGCCGCCGCTCAGTCCCCAGCACAGAACAAAAGCGCTCGCCGCCGCACACCCAGCCCCCGGCCGCGGGCACTTGGGCTGCCGGTGCACCCCCGCCCCGCCGAGAACCCGAGGAAACGTGCGAGTGCCGGCAGGAAACAGGTCCCCCACTTACCTACCGGAGCTGAACCCAACCGGGGCGAGCCTGGAAAACGCAGCTCCTTTCGGCCCTGGAGTTTAAGTCAACTCGGGTCCGCCTCCAGGGGCGGGTCGAGGTGGAGGCCCACTCCCGGAAAGCCAGCCCCGCCCCGGCGCAACGGCAGCAGCGAGACCCGGTACCCGGTGCCGGGGTCCTAGTGCCGCTCGGATGAAGTAGAGTCCGGGGAGCCCAGCCCTCCAGATATCTCCCAAGCTTGCACAGCTAGCTCATGTACCTGAAGAAGAAAATTTCTCCAAGAGTGGCTCTTTGTCTTTAACTTGCATCAGAATCTTTTGAAGGATTTGTTAAAAAGGGACTGAAGAGCACCACCTGCAAAATTACCCATTCAGTAAGTCTAACTCCGGCCTGAAAATGTATATTTCTAACAAAGGGGAATATCCTTTAACACAGAGAAACTTTCTCAAAGGAAATAGACTCGTTTTGCCTGAGGATTTCTATAGATCAAAGTTGTGAAAATTAATACAGTAAAGGGAAACCTCACGAAATTGAGTTGAGAGGCCAGAAGGGGGAGCTGTCATGCAATACGGTACCACTCTCAGTAAATTATAGAAAGAATTGTCAATTACAGGGCCCAAGGGGAAAAGATGTAAGCTGTCCAACAAACTTTTTGACCGACCCATACATTGCGGCTCATAAAAGAAATAGACTACCCCACAACTCAGCCAATGAGAAACTGTCACCCTCACTTTTCCCCAATGAAATTTCCTTCAAAAGAACTGCTCCCAAACTCCTCCTTTTTCTCCATAAAGTAACTTTGCTTTGTTTGTTGGACTGTGGCTTTTGCTATAGTTTGCTTGACCCAAATTGCAGTTTAGTTACCAAATGCAAACTGACACTGCCTGCTGCATGACTGGCCAATAAATCGAGGGACCAGTTGTTGGAACAAGGAATAACGACTTTATTCAAAAAGCCAGCAGACAGAAAAGATGGCAGACCAGTGTCCCAAAGAAACATCTTAAACCTGAATTAGAATTCAGGCTTCTTTTATACTAAAGGGGGGGGAGTGTGGTTGGCTGTTGCAGGTATGAAGCTGTGACCTTCTTGGTGCAGGTCATACCCCCAAGGTGATGTGCTAACCCTCTGCTCCTGCAGCCATCCACATAGGTCTGGTTATGATGGTCCTGTAAACCTAAAACAAGACAATTGTTATTCACTGTTCTGCAATTTTTTATCTCTGCATAAAAGAAAATTGGGCTTCCCTGGTGGCTTAGTGGTAAAGACTCTGCCTGCCAATGCAGGAGAACCAGATTTGATCCCTGGGTTAGGAAGATCCACTGGAAAAGGAAATGGTAACCCACTCGAGTATTCCTGCCTGGGAAATCTCACAGACAAAGGAGACTGGCCAGCTACAGTCTATGGTGTCATAAAAGGGTAACACTTAGTAACCAAACAACAAATGAAAACTGTCACACATTTAAAGGTCAAGCCTGGGAGGCAGAGCCTTGAGAATGGACTATCATGTACATTTCAGGCTACAGGCAACATTCTTTTGGACAAAGCTGCAGAACCAGCATGACAGAGCACCCACAAAAGGTTAGAGCTAAAGGAACAGATCCAATATGGAGTCAAGTTTATTCTTCTGTTACAAGTCCCCTGCTATTCTAGAATAAACCTATTTTCAGCTGGGAAAATAACTTTCATTTTTAAAGTCAACAAAGTAAGCAAGTAATCCAATCTGAGTGAATAAGAATGAGAAAGGGCAGAGGTGCTTAGTTCTTGCAATATACAGGGCAGGGTATTCCTTTGCCCTCATCACTCTGCCACTCACTAGACATACAGCTTTGGGGAAATTACTTAACCTGTCTCTGCTCAGTTTTCTCATCTGTAAATTGAGAATAACATTAATATTTACCTCAGGATTGTTGGGATACTTACATCAACTAATACATGACTAAAAGCAGTTCCTGGAATATGGGGTGGTATACTTGGGTCACATAAGGGGTTTTCTAGAACCTAAGCCACACAAGTCAGCAAACAGAAATGAACCCAAGAAACAAGGTGTTTTGTTGCAGAAAAGTCTGACACAGATCCCACTCCTATAGAGCCTCTCTCTCTGTTATCACTGAGTTGTGTCCAACTCTTGCGACCCCGTAGACTGTAGCCTGCCAGCCTCCTCTGTCCATGGGATTCTCCAAGCAAGAAAACTGGAGTGGGTTGCCATTTTCTTCTCCAGGGGATCTTCCTGACCCAGGAATTGAACCCACGTCTCCTGCATTGCAGGCAGATTCTCTACCGACTGAGCTACAAGGGAAGCCCCCTAGAAGCCCCCTATAGTGCCTAAGGAAGGAAGCCTAAGGAAGATATTAGTCCAGCAAGATTTAATGCCCAGGAAGCTACAACTCTATCTGAGATGGAGTTGCTGATCTCTGTGTTGTGTTGTGTATCCTTGCCTGTGTTTGTGCTGACTTTCTCCTGTCTCCTTTAGACAATGAAAGCCTGTCTGATTTTCCAAAGTGTAGTCTTTCCACCACTCCTAAAGTACAACTGACGTTTGTCAATACAGCTACCCTGAAGGATCACCAGCTAGGAGACTTGCACGGGGAGGACACAATCTCCAGGACCTGAAGGTTGTTTAATCAGTGGCTGGACTATAAGTTGCCTTCTCTTTAAGACATTTATAACTCAGTATGCCAAATGAATAACTTTGTTATCTGACTGGTCAGGCTGGGGAAAGATCCCTCAAAAGATTAGATGGTTCTATGCTGTGTCCCCTATCATAAATTACAGATCCTCTCCCTGTGTTTTACAATATTCAAAAGAAAGTCTCTCAAGTCAAATTACTTTGGCTATACATGTTATCTCAGTCTTTCAAGAGCATAATACTTAGACTCAAGGCTTGTTAATGCCTTAACTTAAAAAACATGTTTTGGAAAAGTGCATGACATCATTATCAAGTCTATAGTAAGAAATTTGTAAAAAAATAAATAAAGATGCCTATTATTCATTTAAGAGATAAATGAGGTCATTGATTTTCTTTTCTTGTGCTTAGTCACTGAGTTGTGTCTGACTCTTTGCAACCAAACAGACTGTAGCCCACCAGGCGCCTCTGTCCATGGGGATTCTCCAGGCAAGAATACTGGAGTGGGTTGCCATGCCCTCATCCAAGGGGTCTTCCCACCCAGGGATCAAACCCAGATCTCCTGCATTGCAGGCATATTCTTTACTGCCACCAGGGAAGCCCTGGTTGTCCCCAATATTCTGTTTCTCCTTCTTAGTAGTATTTAGGTACATGGTCACTTTCCTGGAGAATACATTCCCCAAGCCTCCCTTGCAGCTAAATATTGCCACATTTCAGATCTCACAATGACATATGAGCAAAAAATGTTGTATGCAACTTCTGTGTGAAGAAATGTCTTACCCTGAAATTCCTCTCTCTAGTTTGTTTATACTGGAATGTAGAAATGGCAGTAACCTAATTTCAACCTCAGAAAGGAAAACTGTTCCTGAAGGCAAAAATTCTTTTCCTTTCTTGTGCCATAAATTTCTCTGGCAGTTTGGTGGAGCCTATAGACCCCTTCATAGAATAATGTTTTGGAATGCTTAAAATAAAATATATATGATTACAAAAGAAATTAATTGAGTATAAAAACTTCACAAAATATTTTAAAAAGCAAATGTGTGATATGATAATGCTTCTGTATTAACAAAATAAATAAGATCTAGTAGCGGATCTAATAACAACTGTGATTTTGAAAGTGATGGACATAAATGCCATTTGAAGATTATCTGCGTTAACTCTCATAAGAATTTTTATGATTCATAAAACCAGTGATTTTTATGGTGAAAAAACATTAATAATGCTATATTTCTGTGGCTTTGTTGCCAACATTTACATTTGAAGGAAATGCTATCTTTCAATAAAATGTTTAGTGAAAATAAAGTTAATTGTTTCCCATCCAAATTCATGGTATTCCTGAATTCTATCCATGGATGTGGTAGGCATAAGTTTGGACCCTATGACTTTCACCACCTGGTGTTACTCCATGGTTATTATTCAGTTCAGTTCACTTGCTCAGTTGTATCCGACTCTTTGCAACCCCATAGACTGCAGCATGCCAGGCCTACCTGTCCATGCCAACTCCTGAAGTTTACTCAAATTCATGTCCATTGAGTCAGTGATGCCATCCAACCATGTCATCCTCTGTCGTCCCCTTCTCCTCGTGCCTTCAATCTTTCCCAGCATCAGGGTCTTTTCCAATGAGTCAGTTCTTTGCATCAGGTGGCCAAAGTATTGGAGTTTCAGCTTCAACATCAGTCCTTCCAATGAATATTCAGGCCTGATTTCCTTTACGATGGACTGGTTGAATCTCCTTACAGTCCAAGGGACTCTCAAGAGTCTTCAAAACCACAGTTCAAAAGCATCAATTCTTTGGTGCTCAGCTTTCTTTATAGTCCAACTCTCACATCCATACATAACTACTGGAAAAACCATAGCTTTGACTAGATGGACCTTTGTTGGCAAGGTAATGTCTCTGCTTTTTAATATGCTGTCTAGGTTGGTCATAACTTTTCCTCAAACGAGCAAGCATCTTTTAATTTCATGGCTGCAGTCACCATCTGCAGTGATTTTGTAGCCCAAAATAATAGTCTGTCACTGTTTCCACTCTTTCCTCATCTATTTACCATGAAGTGATGGAACCAGATGCCATGATCTTAGTTTTCTGAATGTTGACTTTTAAGCCAACTTTTTCACTCTCCTCTTTCATCTTCATCAAAAGGCTCTTTAGTTCTTCACTTTCTACCATAAGGGTGGTGTCATCTGCATATCTGAGGTTATTGATATTTTTCCTGGCAATCTTGATTCCAGCTTGTGCTTCCTCCAGCCCATCATTTCACATGATGTACTTTGCATATAAGTTAAATATGCAGGGTGACAATATACAGCCTTGATGTACTCCTTTTCCTATTTGGAACCAGTGTGTTGTTCCATGTCCAGTTCTAACTGTTGCTTCCTGACCTGCATACAGATTTCTCAGGAGGCATGTCAGGTGGTCAGGTATTCCTCTGTTTTTAAGAATTTTCCAGAGTTTGTTGTGGTCCATAGTTAAAGGATTTGGCATGGTCAATAAAGCAGAAATAGATGTTTTTCTGGAACTCTCTTGCTTTTTCAATGACCTAGCAGATGTTGGCAATTTGATCTCTGGTTCCTCTGCATTTTCTAAGACCAGCTTGAACATCTGGAAGTTCATGGTTCCCGTATTGCTGAAGCCTGGCTTGGAGAATTTTTAGCATCACTTTACTAGCGTGTGAGATGAGTGCAATTGTGTGGTAGTTTGAGCATTCTTTGGCATTGCCTTTCTTTGGGATTGGAATGAAAACTGACCTTTTCCAGTCCTGTGGCCACTGCTGAGGTTTCCAAATTTGCTGACATATTGAATGCAACACTTTCACAGCATCATCTTTTAGGATTTGAAATAGCTCAACTGGAATTCCATCACCTCCACTAGCTTTGTTCGTAGTGATGCTTCCTAAGGCCCACTTGACTTCACATTCCAAGATGTCTGGCTCTAGGTGAGTGATCACACCATTGTGATTATCTGGGTCGTGAAGATCTTTTTTGCATACTTCTTCTGTGTATTCTTGCCACCTCTTCTTAATCTCTTCTGCTTCTGTTAGGCCCATACCATTTTTGTCCTTTATTGTGCCCATTTTTGCATGAAATGTTCCTTTGCTATCTCTACTTTTCTTGAAGAGAACTCTAGTCTTTCCCATTCTATTGTTTTCCTCTATTTCTTTGCATTGATCAGTGAAGAAGGCTTTCTTATCTCTCCTTGGTATTCTTTGGAACTCTGCATTCAAATGGGTATATCTTTCTTTTTCTCCTTTGCCTTTCGCTTCTCTTCTATTCACAGCTCTTTGTTAGGCCTCCTCAGACAACCATTTTACCTTTTTGCATTTCTTTCCCTGGGGATGGTCTTGATCCCTGCCTCCTGTACAATGTCATGAACCTCCATCCATAGTTCTTCAGGCACTCTAACAGATCTAATCCCTTGAATCTATTTGTCACCTCCACTGTATAATTGTAAGGGATTTGATTTAGGTCATACCCAAATGGTCTTATCATACTGTTCATGGGGTTCTCAAGGCAAGAACACCAAAGTGGTTTGCCATTCCCTTCTCCAGTGGACCACATTCTGTCAGATCTCTCCACCATGATCTGTCCGCCTTGGGTGGCCCCACACGGCCTAGCTTAGTTTCATTGAGTTAGACAAGGCTGTGGTCCATGTGATCAGATTGGCTAGCTGTCTGTTATTGTGGTTTCAGTCTGTCTGCCCTCTGATGCCCTTTCTCAGTGCCTACCATCTTATTTGGATTTCTCTTACCTTGTACGTGGGGTATTGCTTCACAGCTGGTCCAGCAAAGCACAGCCGCTGCTCCTGACCTTGAATGTGGGATATCACCTCTCATCCGCTCCTGCACTGCAAGTCGCCACTCCTGTGCCACGCAGCCAGGTCGGTAGGTACCCAATATGCTACTGGAGATCAGTGGAGAAATAACTCCAGAAAAATGAAGGGATGGAGCCAAAGCAAAAACACCCAGTTGTGGATGTGACTGGTGACAGAAGCAAGGTCCGATGCTGTAAAGAGCAACATTGCATAGGAACCTGGAATGTCAGGTCCACGAATCAAGGCAAATTGGAAGTGGTCAAACAAGAGATGGCAAGAGTGAACATCGACATTCTAGGAATCAGCGAACTAAGATGGACAGGATTGGGGGAATTTAACTCAGATGTTCATTATATCTACTACTGTGGGCAGGAATCCCTTAGAAGAAATGGAGTAGCCATCATAGTCAACAGAAGAGTCCGAAATGCAGTACTTGGATGCAATCTCAAAAATGACAGAATGAAGTCTGTTTGTTTCCAAGGCAAACCATTCAATATCACAGTAATCCAAGTCTATGCCCCAACCAGTAATGCTGAAGAAGCTGAAGTTGAACGGTTCTATGAAGACCTTTTAGAACTATCACCCAAAAAAGATGTCCCTTTCGTTATAGGGGACTGGAATGCAAAAGTAGGAAGTCAAGGAACACCTGGAGTAACAGGAAAATTTGGCCTTGGAGTAAAGAATGAAGCAGAGCAAAGGCTAATAGAGTTTTGCCAAGAGAATGCACTGGTCACAGCAAACACCCTCTTCCAACAACACAAGAGAAGACTCTACACATGGACATCACCAGATGGTCAACACCAAAATCAGATTGATTATATTCTTTGCAGCCAAAGATGGAGAAGCTCTATACAGTCAGCAAAAATAAGACCTGGAGCTGACTGTGGCTCAGATCATGAACTCCTTATTTCCAATTCAGACTTAAATTGAAAAAAGTGGGGAAAACCACTAGACCATTCAGGTATGACCTAAGTCAAATCCCTTATGATTACACAGTGGAAGTTAGAAATAGATTTAAGGGACTAGATCTGATAGAGTGCCTGATGAACTATGGACAGAGGTTCGTGACATTGTACAGGAGACAGGGATAAGCTTGGAATAAGCTTCCAAGCTGAATAAGTTTGGAAATGAAACTGTGAGATAATAAGTAGGTGTTATTAAAGCAGTTCACTTTGTGGTGATTTGTTGTGTCAGCAACAGAAAATCAATATAATAGACTCCATGTTATAACCTCTGCCCAAGGGAATGTTTAAGGAACAAAACAGAAGTAAACTAGGTACTGAAAGTTCTGTAAAGAAGAGCTTTCCACCAGCTGGGGGACCAGCTACACTATTACTATTGTTTTTTAGTTGCTCAGTTGTATCCAACTCCTTTGCAACTGAGTCGGACGCGGCTGAGCAACTTCACTTTCACTTTTCACTTTCATGCATTGGAGAAGGAAATGGCAACCCACTCCAGTATTCTTGCCTGGAGAATCCCAGGGACAGGGGAACCTGGTGGGCTGCCATCTATGGGGTCACACAGAGTCGGACACGACTGAAGCGACTTAGCAGCAGCAGCAGCTGCCTTTGCAACTCCATGGACTGTAACCCACCAGGTTCCTCTGTCCATGGGATTTTCCAAGCAAGAATACTAGAATGGGTTGCCATTTCCATTTCCTGGGATCAAACTGGCATCTCCTGCATTGGCAGGTGGATTCTTTATCACTAAGCCAGCCACCAGGAAAGGACTATTACAGAGAAAAAAATAAATTTCTCTCATTTATAAGTTGATTAAAGTTCTGGTTATGAAACAGTATTCTTTTATGTGAAGTGTGTAATAAGGAAAGTGTCCAGACCAAGTCTTGAAAAATTCTAGTGTTTACTAGAAAGGGAGGAAGATACACCTTAAAGAGAAATGGGAATAGCCAGAAAAACAGAAGGAAAACTAGAAGAATACTCACAGAGGCAAAGAAAGAGAGCAGTTCACGTAAGTAAAAAAAAAAAAAAAAACCTTTCAGTCCTCTTAAAGATCAAGTAAAAATAAACTGGAAAATATTCTTTGGATTTGACAAGAAGGGGCATAATTGGAGATCTGAACCTGGAAATGCAAAGGACCAAGAACAATGAAAACAGTCCTGAAGAACAGTTAAAAAGGACTTTCACAACCTGATTTAAAGACATGCTATATAATAACCAAGAAGTGTGGTATTGGTGTAAGTATAAACCACTAATATAAACCACTAATTTAAACCACTAAGTCCCCCTAATCCATGTGTACATCAGTACTTTTATCCATGCTCATTTAACCATATATTAATATACATATACAGAGATATTACTCACCATTTTATTAAATAGAATATGGTTCACTCTTCTCTGACTCTTACTTTATTCAACAAGCCATAGCAGTCCCTCCAGGTTATAGTAATAGCTCTAAGTCATTTTAAATAATTACTTAAAATTCATCATTATCTGTCGGGGCCAGCCGACGAGTCAACGTAGGCACAAACGCGGGGTTCCTCAGCTGAGAAAGAAATAGACACAGACACAGCGAGACACAGACACAGACACAGCGGGGGTTGAGAGGATCACTGCAACCTGTAATGCCAGTGATGCTTGTTTATTTTTACACACAGAATTTTATACCCTTATACCAGGAAATTCTTATACAACACAATCATCAAAAATCACCTAAGTAACATGCACCAAAAATCACCTAAGTAACATAAAGCTATCAATCAAGATCCCATGATTCTGTATCTCAGGACTCAGGTATCACCTAGGCAACATAAAGCTATCAATTAAGATCTCATGGCTCTGAATCTCAGGACTCAGGTCGTATCTCAGGACTCAGGTCATAAAAGCCATTTGTCCTGCGTCAGATGCGCTCCAGGGGCTGCAAGAAGTTTCCTTAGTAATCAATAAGAGGTGGCGGGACAGAGAGCTATGTCTGGACTTGACCCTCGAGTTAACAAGGCAGCTCCCAAAGCAAATCCTGCTTGTTGTCAGGTTGCCCCCCGCAATTATCCTAATGAAACTTGCTTTGTTTCCAATTTTTGCCACTTGTGAACAATCCACAAGTATTGGAGGAATTCCCAGGAGGAGAATTGCTAGGATGAACTGTAATTTCAACATAACAGATATTGCCAGATTACTTCCTTTAAAGGCTAGAACAGTTTTCAGTAGTGCCAAGAAAGTTATTCTTTTGCTATCATTGACAATGGGTATTAACGTCTCAATCTAGGTAAAGTGATCTCATTGTTGTGTGTAATTGAACAGTCAAAAAGATCTGGTGAGTTGAAATTCCAACCGGAAAACAAAATTCAAGGTTAATTTGGAAAACAAAGAACAAAAAGTGAGCCAGTAGCCACAGGATTCAGCAATCAAAAAAGAAAATAGCTCAGCAATTCAGGTGCTAAGAGCTTTGAGTCTGCTAATCAATTCACTCTTTGTTGAAACTACTATTCTTTCAAGATTCATGATTAAGCAGGATAAATTCAACTTGTTTTTAAAGACCTTACTTTAACCCTGTTCTGTCAGCTCTGTTCTTTCTCGGTGGTGATATCCAAGGTGATACTGAAGGTTGTGAGACTGAAGGACATGAGTGGTCTTCTCAAGTCCTTGTCCCCACAGTGGTTCCTCCTTACCCCTCCTTGCACATGACCATAACCCTTACCTATCACCGCCCCTCAATTCCTCTTGACCAAACAGTGGCTACCAATACTTAAGAATCATTCCTCCCTTCTCAAGGACCCATCTTTGGCCATCTGTTTCTCAAATTGGCTAAATTTCAATGGGCCCCTCTTGTTAAAATGCCATCCTTGCTCATACCCAGCATTCTTCAATAAAGGTTTATGCAAATAATGTTCCGGCCCATTTTCTAAAATTGTGGCACTTCAGTTCCAGTGAGGACTGGACCCTTTGCTACTCAGACCCTGGCCACAACAAGGAGAAAAGAACATGTCTGAGGCCCCTTTTCATGTCCCCTCACGTTGTAAGGAGCCCTTCTCCTGATCTGCTATCTGTATCGAAGCACCACCTAAAACTTTATTCTTTTTATTATCTGTGGTGCAAGCCTCCTGATTTGTTTTCACTATTTCAGGTTCTCGCAGATGAACTGGGCTCATAGCTCCAAGACACCTTCCTGGCCCACTTATTCTTGTTTGCTCTTGTCATTTGAAAATGGGATCAAAATTGTGGGGGCAACAAGCATTCAATGTTGGAAGCTCTGGCAGGATCTTACCAAGGACACTTGCTTGCTTTCTTTCTTTTTGGTTGCACCACATGCATCTGGGATCTCAGTTTCCTAACCAGGGATTGAACTCATGCCTCTGCAGTAGAAATGGGGAGTCTTAACCACTGGACCACCAGGGAAGTCCCTCACCAAGGACACTTCAGAACTTCAGTGGTTATTCTGGGGGACTTGGGATATGAATAAGACAATTCATTTGCTTGCTACCTTAGAAACAGTGGTTGAAAGACTCTAAAAATTTAATCATTTGCATTTTCAAATGAGCATTGTTAGTAAGGAAGGGATGGGGTTGAACCAGATTGTATCATATCTTGCAGAAGTAGAATAACAGGTAATAAGAGAAATATTATAGTAGCATGCACTGGACAAGCTTATTTCAGAACTCCTCTGTGTTCTCTTTGCTGATGATTGGGGGAAAGATAAACTATGGTTTCCTTGGTGTTCCTGTGGAGACAAAGAATAGATCTCAGCAATTAATGATTTTAAAAGGAACAAAGAACAGCAGGAGCAAATGACTATTGGCAGGAAAGAGAAGTAGCCACAGCAAAGATAATAAACCAGTCACAAAGACTTCTAGTTCTGTTTCAAAGGTAAAGATCAGTCTGAAGCACATCATGAGCTGTTTTGCAGGATCCAAACCCCCCGGAGCACTCAACCACCAGACTAAGTGGAGCCTAAGGATTGATGATGCTGACCTTTGCTGACCCTCTTGACTTCTCTCAATTAGATGCCTGGATTTTGTCAATCTAGAGTAACCTTTGCCTCATTTTAAAGTTAAAATCTCCACCCCAAGGGCGGGAATAGCTGCTGTGCTTTAAACAGCAACATCTGTCTGAGCCTGTTGTCACACTGCACAATCACCTCTAGAACTCCACCTCTAGTGTAAGATCACACTCATCCTTTCTTGAATATGCAGATGCCCTTAGCTTAGAACTCCCCTGATCCTTCTGTTTGGAGAGAGAGTGCTTTGAGAGCTATTTCCTCACCTCTTTACTTGTCACAAGTAATAAATACTTCTGCTTTGACAGAAAGTACTTAGCCTGTTTCTTGGCACAGACTCACTGAGTATGGCAACAGCATGAAGAACCCTCTAAAAGAAAATTCCAAAATTCCTGCCATTAATGATGCCTCAGGAAAGGCTAATAAACATGTGGAAGATCTAAAATCCAATCTTAAAATCTCTTTTTCTTTTGATCCAAACCTAAATTGACTTTCCTCCTTGACCCTTGTACCTTCTCTTCCTCCTACCTCTCATTCTGTTCATCCTCTTTTTCCTGTACCTTCCCTAGATTCTCTTCCCTTCTCTCCATTGCTCCTTTTTAAACATACCCCTTTCACCAAACAATGTCCCTTTATAATGTCTTATATCATAGGTAAAGATGATGACCGAGTGTGCTGACCTCATAGCTTTAAGCTTGGTCAAGATCAGGTTTGCATAATGTCATTAACAACTATCTATGGAGAAGGAAATGGCAACCATTCCAGGATCCTTCCCTGGGAAATCCCATGGACAGAGGAGCCTGGTAGGCTACAGTCCATGGGGTCACAAAGAGTCGGACATGACTGAGAAACTAAACAACAACCGATGCAGTGTGAGCTGTCCCCCTGTGCCAGACAAGGCTCAGATGGGGCTCATCTTTCTGGCAAAACTCCAAGAAAGCTAAGAATTCTAAATTAATTAAAACTACCTTCCAGGTTATCAAGATGGAAAGGTGGAACAAATTTCATGTCACTGTTCCCTGGCTTGGTTTACAACCTTTCAGTTCTGTAGAAGATGGTGTGGGGGCTCTGACTGTATTCTCTGCCCAGGGCAGGGTCAGGCTTGGATTATTCCAACTGAGTGTAAAGAAAGGCCAGTGTCTTCTGAGAATACCAGTTCTTGCCTACTGGGACTCTACTGTGTGCCAGCTACTCACTTTTTCTCTAACCCCCAAGATAACCTTGAAAAGGTAAAGTTTTATCCCTTTCCACTGGAGAAGTTGAGGCTCAGAGAGCGAGGTCACTTGCGGAAAGCCACGTGGCTGGAAGTGGCTGTGGTCAGGCCTTGTGCCAGGTCCCCCCTTGGCTGCCCGCCCCCTCAAGGTTCTGGGAGAGGATGGCAAGCTATGGATGTGACACCGCACGCTGTGCCCACCGCTCGGACCAAGTCCGTGACTTGACCCTCCGATGTCTGGGGACAAGGTCCCCTCCATTTGCTCACCCCTCCCCGGTTCTGCAGGATGCCCCCAGCCTCGCCCTGCTCTGTTCATCGCAGCCGCCTCCCCGAAGGCCCTGCGCCCTTACTAGGCGCAGCAGCACTCAAGAGGCGTTGCGCACCCTTCCGGTGCTGGAGGATCTCGGTGAGGGCCTGACCGATGAGCGGGGAGGACTATTGAGCTTCACTGCGCTTGCGATGAGCCTGAACCCTAGGGCACAGAAGCACCTCAGCGCCGCCCTCACCCAGCCCAGTTCAGTTATATAGAGAGGTGGGGCAGTGGAAATCCTGCACCAGGACAGCTGCTCCAAACGGCTGGACCAGAGTGGCTACTCCTTGAGGCAGCTTGACACACTTTTGTACCCCCATCCTTACCCTTTTTAAGAACTGATACTGTCTTATCGCTCCGCGGGTGGACAGTGCTCTTTGCTGGGCGAGCTGCTCAGGAAGGCGCCTCTGTGCTCCTGCCGCGCGCGGTGAGCAAGCCCGGAAGAGGCTGTGTGCCCTCCGGAGCCCTCAGCTGGCTCAGCCACCATCCCGAGGAATGATCTGCCTTTTTTCCCCCTGAAATTCACCTGTGTCTGTTGGAACGTACCCGGAAATGGAGGGGCGGTGTGCTCAACTCTCTGAAGCCGTCAGGCCAGAAGACAGGAGGCAGTTCTCACCCACACCGCAGACGAGCAAATGGAGCCACACATCCGCCTTCCTTCTGCCCCCATGACTGCTTCCCTAGCGCCCACTTCCGTGAGTGCTGTCCCCAGCAGCTTTAGGACCAACCTGCCTGCACGTAATGGAGGGGAAGGGTTTTCTAAGAATGAACGCTCCAAGGCTATTTTTAAGGCTAACAGGGCAGCATCGTTAAACACCATTTCTCCCAGAACAGAGTTGGCTTTTCTACTTCTGTCACTGAAACTAAACAATGACAAAAACACCGGGTCTGTGAGCACACTAGGAAGCTGGGGAGGGGGTCCCGCAGAGAGAGTAGGAGCCCTGTCAGGAGTATGGCCAAGCACGGAGCTGGGTCCCCACAAACCCTGCAATACTTTATGTGGGACCATGTGGGGGTTATTTTAAATATATAAATGAATATTGCATATATATTTTTTGCTATTAAAACAATAAAATGGTAAGTGTTTAAGAGGGAAAAAAAAGAACTGTCTAAATCCTCCTAAGGAAAGAGAAATTTCTCTTGTTGCTATTTAGTGGCTAAGTTGGGTCCAACTCTTTGAGACCCCATGGACTGTAGCTGTCCAGGCTCCTCTGTCCCTGAGATTTCCCAGGCAAGAATACTGGAGTGGGTTGTCATTTCCTTCTCCAGGGGATCTTCCCGACCCAGGGATGGAATCGCATTGACATTGGTGAACGAATTCTTTACCACTGAGTCACCAGGGAAGCCATCTATGGAATCTCTGAACTCCACCAATTAGTTCATCTATTTATGAGACCCAGAGATGGGGAATCTCTAATATAATGTGTAGGTCTTCTGCTATACTCTCCAGGTAGAAAGTTCTTGAAGAATTGATTCTCTCCACTTGCTGATAGTATTATCAAATGAGAGATACAACTTCTCAATGGATAAACTACAATTTTCAAGTCAAAGTTCTTTGTGTTAGTCATGACATCACCATATAAAATGGAAAGTATTTTTCGCTTCAGAGAATGGAAACTCTTCATAACTTTACCTGGCTAATTACCAAAGCATAATTTGGAAGAGTTCTTAATTCATGGGGCATTGTAGACATGGATTCCTAACTTTCTCTACAGGCTGCCTCTTAACTGATCTTAACTAGTTGACAGACCTGAATCCTTGCCCTGAATAGATTCACTACCCTTGGACTCCCTAATTATCATAAGCTTTTCTTTCTATTTGTATATAAAATATCAGGACAAATTCTAGGGCTCTTAACAATAGCACAATGGAATCAGAGACCTGTTGATTATATCCCCCTATTCTGACCCCATAGCAAAAGCCCATCCAACAACTTTGGGTGCAATGGCAGCAGCTGGAACTAAACTTTAGTACTTACATTTAACTTCATGGTCCCTGATGCAGTTCAGACCTTATTATGTTTTTTGTTTGTTTGTTTCTTTTGTTGTGTTCAGACCTTGTTTTTTTAATTAATTAGTTAATTATAGGATAAGGGATCTTTGTTGCATCATGCAGGATCTTTCATTGCGATGCACAGACTCTCTAGTTGTAGCCCATGGGCTCCGGAGTGTGTGAACACAATAGTTGCAGCACCAGCTTAGCTGCCCTGACACATGTGGGATCTTAGTGATTGAACTCCCATCCCCTGCATGGCAAGGTAGATTCTTACTGGACCACTGGACCATCAGGGAAATCCCTAGATCCTATTTTTGACTAAAATACCTTTCATTTTTCTGCCTCTAGATTGCCTTCCTAAAAAACCATCTCCTCTCCTCCTGCACATATGTCATCCGTTATATAAATACGCTAGGCTCCACCACTGTTCTGTCTCACTCAGTGGAAGGCAGACCTCACAACTGTCATGTGCTTATTTGGGAATTTATCTGCCTCATTCTGACTTCTCTGAAACTCATTTAAACGTCCACATCTGTGTGGATGGGCACTAGTTGAGTACCAAACAAGGAGGCAGTCAAGCTAGACATGCTGGCACAACGCACTCAGGCTTGCTTTCCCAGTGGCTCAGCGGTAAATAATCCGCCTGCAATGTAGGAGCTACAGGAGGCATAGGTTTGATCCTTGGGTCAGGAAGATCCCCTGGAAGAGGGCATGGCAACCCACTCTAGTCTTCCTGCCTGTAGAATCCCACGGACAGAGGAGCCTGGCGGGCTACAGTCCATAGGGTTGCAGAGGGTTGAACACTTAAGTCTTAAGTGACTTAGCACACGTTCATACCCTCTACCAGAGGCCGAATCTACACAAAAGTTTGACAGTCTTTTCCGAAACAAATTATGTGATATGATAAAAATTACATTTTTGAAGTACCCTGGAGGCTCAGTAGTTAGGACTCTGGGCTTTCACTGTTGGGGCCAGTGGCCCAACACCCTAATCAGGGTGTTCCTGGTCCCACAGATCATGTGGCATGACCCCAAAAAACAAAAATTATATCTTTTGAAGAAATAATATGTTTTCTTAACTAAAAATTCATTAAATAGAAAAAAGAAGGGAAGGGTTTTTGCTATTTTAAGGCCCCAAATTTCAAAATAAAAGAATACTGAATGCTATGGTGTGTTTTTTCCTCCAAGTTTTCAGTTTCAGACCAAAGTAGACAGGATCGTAAACAATACAAGCAGTATGATGTCTTTGTACTATGTCAACTTAGCTAGGTTCAAACTAACTTTCCTAAAATTTCTTTCCCTGCATGATTCTGAGTTACAGTTGGTCACAGGAGAAGCATGAGCATTTTTTGGAAGGCCTGAGTGAATTAACTGTCATGTTTTTTCACATTGAAAGTCAGTATAATGTGTCAGGCATTGTCATAGTGAGCACATATTGTCCCTGATCTGCTAATGCATGCTGTGAGGGTTACAGTGGTACCCAGTGCATAGTTCCTCAAGCAAACCCATATCTCCTCATTCAACTTTTCCTAGTCCTGGGTCAAATGCATAGGTAGTTTCATGGTGAAGGGCACTGGCTTCTCTTGCAGTTCACTCTACATCATGATTTACCCTTGTGGTTTCTAGTTTATCCTTATAGATTCTAGTTCTTGCTCATCCCTACTTTAATATCCAGCTCCCTCGGTTACTAGCCTGGATGACTTCAAGTCCTACACAATACAGAGCCAACAGCCTTGCACAGACTTCTCAATCAGCTATCATAATTGTCTAAGGTCCAACGCCTATAATAAATTTCTTATTGAATTATCCATCGTGTTTCTGCTTCTGTCTTCAAACTCTGCCTGATACAAGAAGTCAGTACACTTATGCAAAAAGCATCTTAAAAGACACTTGCTCCTTGAAAGAAAAGCTATGACAAACCTCAGTTCAGTTCAGTTCAGTCACTCAGTCGTATCCAACTCTTTGAGACCCCATGGACTGCAGCACACCAGGCAAACCTAGACAGTATATTAAAAAACAGAGACATTACCTTGCCAATAGAGGTCCAGATAATCAAAGCTATGGTTTTTCCAATAGTCTTGAATGGATGTGAAAGTTGGACCATGAAGAAGGCTGAGTGCCAAAGAATTGATGCTTTTGAACTGTGGTGTTGGAGAAGACTCTTGAGAGTCCCTTGAGCTGCAAGGAGATCAAACCAGTCAATCCTAAAGGAAATCAGGCCTGAATATTCATTGGAAGGACTGATGCCAAAGCTGAAGCTCCAATACTTTGGCCACCTGATGCAAAGAGCTGACTCATTGGAAAAGACCCTAATGCTGGGAAAGATTGAAGGCAGGAGGAGAAGAAGATGACAGAGGATTTGATAGTTGGATGGTATCACTGACTCAATGAACATGAGTTTGAGCAAGCTCTGGGCGATGATGGACAGGGAAGCCTGGTGTGCTGTCCATGGGGTCACAAAGAGTTAGACACGACTGAACAACTGAACAACAACAAAGAAGGAGCATAAAATTACATTTGGTACATTCATTGAGTGCTATGCGCCAGACATTTTACTAAGTGTGCCTTATCTCTTTTGATCTCTACTTCAACACTATTTTCCAGGTAAAGAAATTGAGCTCAAAGAGATTAATAAGTTTGCCCAAGAACACACTGCTAGAATATCAAAAGCTGGACAATTGAGAGCTTCTACTCAAAACTACTGTGTCATCCTGCCTCCCCAAGGGGCATAAACTCTGCACAGCAGTGATTTCTGGGCACAGAGTGGTAATTTCTTTTTTTACTTCATGGGTATTTTGACTTTATTCATTTTTGTTCTGTGAAACAGAATAAAGAAAACCTCATTTTAAATGGAGTTAAGAGGCCAGAATGGGGAGCCCTCCTGCACTACCACTTGTCATCAATTACAAATCCCAACAGGAACCATCAACTACAGATCTAAGCAGGAAGAGTTCTTGCCCAGCAATAAGTCCGGCCGATGGGAAAAGCTTGGCCACCCTGACTCTCGCTTTTTTCCAATGGACTTTTGTTCAAAACTACACCTCCCAACTTCCTTGTCTTTCTCCATAAAATAAAATTTCCTCTCCTTTGCTAATTGGGCTTGCCTATGGTTTTTGCTATAAATTTCTTGTCTCTAATTGCAATTCCTCTCCTATTCCTGAATAAACCCATTATATTGGTCAAATAACTGGTTGTTTTATTTTGTAGGATAAAGGTTTAAAAGTGATCAGAATATGATACCTCTAAATATGCCACGTTGATATAAAGACTATTTTGAACTGAAGGCATTAAGAAACACTCCCCGCACCGCCCCTCCCCCCGCCCCTGCCACCCTCTCACCCAAACAGGGAGAGAAGAGTGTCATTTTTCGTAAACAAATTATTTCTAAAATAGCCTTTATCTTTCACTAGTTTCACTTCTCTAGGAGTTTTTGTCCCTTGGAGTTCAATCCCTCCCAGGCCCCACTTTTTTTATTGTTTGTTTGGCTACCCTAGTGGCATGTGGAATCTTAGATCCCTGACCAAGGATTGAATCCATGCCCACTGGAAGTGCAGGATCTTAACCATTGGACAACCAGGGAAGTCCCTCAAACCCCCTTTCTTTTGATGAAACTCTGCTTTTTTGAGTTTCATTTCTTTGAGTTTCACTTCTTTTCTGTGAACTCCTACTCACATTAAAAAAAAAAAAAAAATACTTTTCTCTTGTTTAATTAGCACACCTCCAGGCAATAAACCTGTAGGGTTTTTCCTCTCACTGCCTGAAGTTAAAACTAACTGTTTTCCAAGTAAACCATCCAAAGAAGTTGCTTTAATTAACAACACAGTACAGAAATGTCTTCCTAGTCAAAACTTCGAAAAGACCTGCTGTCTGTGTAATTCAATCACAGTTTAAAGCATTAACTTGCCTTGTTTCACAGACATAACTATCAAATGCTCATTATATGAGGTAAACTTCTCAGGTATGGGGAAGAATAGAAACTACATGTTTTTGTAAAAGCCACAAGAGACCAGCTTATTGCATCACACATCTTAAAAGAAGAGTCAGGACATGCTGAAACATGCTGTGTTTTGTTTGTACCACCATTTTTCTCCTTATAAAAATAATAGTACTTTCTGTGTCTGATCCTTGGTGCAGAAAGATTCCACATGCAGTGGGGCAGCTAAGCCAGTGAGCCACAACTACTGAAGCCTGTGTGCCTAGATAGAGACTATGCTTCGAAACAAGGGAAGCCATCACAATGAGAAGCCCACCAACTAAAACTAGAGAGAAGCCTCCACTTACCACAACTGGAGAAAGCCTGTATACAGCAATGAAAACCCAGCACAGCCAAAAATAAAATAAATAATTTTAAAAATAATAAATGTTCACTAGACAATGAGAAAAAATTTTTTAAATAAAATATTATTAATAATCTATTTCTCAAAGATATACATTAATATACTTATTGATGAAGTAAAATTCATATTTTAAGATAGGATAAGAAAATTAAGCAGAACATATTAGCTGTCTATATTGGGCCTTCCCTAACTATGCAGTGTGAATCAGCATTATACATTAACCAGACATCCTTAAAGGTGGGAATGTCTGCTCAACCATAAAGATCAATTTTTTTCCCTTCTTCTGACTCTAGAAACATAACTACTTACGTTGGGGCCAGTGTGAGGAAAGCAGGAGAGACTCCATCTTGAAGCCTGTCATCCACCTTAAAGACAGGATGTGAACTGGGCCTGAACCCTGCCCAAGAGTGAGGAAACTGTTGCTAGTGAAAACCAGGCCTCCTGAAGACTTCCCTCCCTATAGATGACAAACGGAGACTGTAGTTGAGGTCAGGCTGCACCTGTTAGATTAAGCATGGAGACATCCCCTCTTGATGTATACTCATTGTTACCCCCCTTTAACCTTAACTGTTTGTTCTCCTAGCATTTACTTGCTGTAAAACTCAGTCATATACAACAAAGAGGTTGTTAACATGTAACCAGTGGGGGGTATAAAACTGGGCCTCTCAGGAACATCAGGGTCCTTGTAGGGAACGGATTCCCCTTGGACCCGCTGGTGTAATAAACTGTACTCCACTGTCTTGAGTGTCCTCCGAGGTGTGTTTTGTGACTCCAGATTCCACAACACTTAGAAGATAACATTCTTTTCTTAATGCTATAAGTGATCGTGGTGACCTGCTACACTCTTGGTACCTGTAGGTTGAGACTAAGTATCTTTGGTGAACTTCATGTAAAATGACAGTGGACAATCTTTTGTGTCCAAAATGTATAAAAGTGTACCTTTGACTTCTAACAAGTGGAACGGTCCTCAGAGTTTCCTAAAAGACTGGGTTACAATCCTCAAGTTGACTTGAATAAAATCCTCTATTTCTCCCATAAATCAACTATTCATTACTTTTTCTTTGATGTGATGTTTTTGCTCTCAAGTTTTCTTTACTATGCATAGTTTTTATTTTTATTTATTTGCAAAATGTGTTTATTTATTTAGCTGCTATGGGTCTTAGTTGCTGCACGCAGAATGTTTGATCTTGGTTGTAGCATACAAGATCTTTAGTTGTCACATGCGAGCTCTTAGTTACGGCATGTGGAATCTAGTTCCCTGACCAAGGATCAAACCCAGGCTCCCTGCGTGGGGAGCACGAAGTCTTAGCCACTGGATCACCAGGGAAGTCTCCAGCACTGTTTTCTAAAAACACCAGTGCAGGGACTTCCCTGGCGAGCCAGTAGTTAAGACTAAACATTTACAATGCACGGGGTACACATTCAATCCCTGGTTGGGGAAGTGAAACCAAATGAAGCTTCCAGGCATGAAGACCCTTTCCTGTCCTCCATTTCTCATAGGCAAAACTCCAGCATCCTTGATCTTTCCTTAGTTCCAGAGATGGATTCCAACAGTTGCTAATCTAGGGAGGAGTAGCCAAGAAATCACCTGAGGCAAGATTAAAGGGACTGGAGAAGTTCATCAAGATTAGGAGACCAATCACTAGAGAATAAGGGGCTACAAGTCCCACTCACACCCTAATCTTGTCAGAGACCCCACTTTGAACCACTGTTATAAAACCCTGCATCAAATCCTCTGTGATGGGGACATAATTTTTCCGGGCAGAAGCCTTAATATGTCTCCCTTTATGTGAATTTACTCTTCCCAATTTTTTTTTTTTAATTAACAAATCATATTCTTTTGAAGTGATAGAAGAAGAATTTTAGAGTTGTCGTGTATGTTCAATTTCAAACTGTTTTTCAAAGAAGGTGTATCAGTTTAAACTCCCAACAGCAGATCATAGTTTCCTATTGCCAATTTTTTTTTTTTTACCAATATGTGTTTTTTTTTTAATCAGCCTTTTAAAAATCAGTCATTCTGGTGCGTATATAGACATAACTGATTGTGATTTTACTGATTATTATGAGAATTGATTAGCACCTTAACCTATTTGCTGTTTGGAATTTCTGTTTATTTTTATTTATATTTTAAGTATAGCTGATGTAGAATGTTGTGTTAATTACTGCTATAGAGCAAAGTGATTCAGTAATATATATTTATACTTTTTTTCTATATTCTTTCCATTATAATTTATCACAAGATATTGAATATAATTCTCTGTGCTATACAATAGGCCTGGAGGAGGAAATGGCAACCCACTCCAGTATTCTTGCTGGGAAAATCGCATGGATAGAGGAGCCTGGTGGGCTACAGGCCATGAGGCCCCAAAGAGTCAGACTTGACTTAGTGACTGAGCAAGCTACACATGCTATACAGTTGGGCCTTGTTGTTTGTTCATTCTATATATAAAAGTTTACATATGCTAAGGCAGCCTTCCACTCCATTCCTCCTCATGGAATTTCTATTTGATGTTGAAACTGGGCAGGACCCTTTGGGGCTCCTGGGCACAAAAGCCCTTCAGTGTCCCCTTCCCCTAGTTTCAAAGAGCAGGTTCAAGAAGTTGCTAATCAGGGAAGGGAGGGGATACAGAGACAGGAAGGAGAAACAATAGGGCAGCCTTGGGGCAGGGTCTTGGTTTCTCCTCAAGGGATATACATAACAGTATCTTTGAGCTTTTCTATAGCTAAAACTAAAGCCCCAACCAAATGGAAGATATTCAAGAGAAGGTCACAATTCAATAACCTCAGGAACAACAGATCAGGAGACCACCTGACACCAGATCTTCAGAAGGAAGAAGGAATGCAGGCCCTAGACACGCCTTGATCCTTATCAACAACTCCACCCCTTGACCATAAAACTTCTCACAACTCATCCCCCACCCCCACCCCCACACCTGAACTGGGACACAAAGGCTCCCTTTGCCTGCAAAGCAATAAAGCTGTTCTTTTCTAATTTACCCAGTAGTCGGTATCTGAGATTCAATCCCAGGTGGCGCAATGGTAAAGACTCTGCCTGCTAATGCAGGAGACACAGGAGACTTGGGTTTGATCCCTGGGTCAGGAAAATCCTTTGGAATAGTGGAGAAGGAATTCATGGGGCCTGGACTCCATCTTAGGCCTGTTCGTGCTGATCATGTTCAGCCACCTCTCTAATGGACTCTGAACTCTGTGCTTAGTGTCTGTGGAAACGACAATAGAAGGATAAGACCCCCTCCGGACAGGGGAATCTTGAAGATTGAATCCAGGTTACTCATCACATTCTGTGCTTAGTGCCTGTGGAAACGACAATAGAAGGATAAGACTCCCTCCAGACAGGGGAATCTTGAAGATTGTATCCAGGTTACTCACCGCCTAAGAGAAAACATACACTAATCCCCCTACCTCCGGACAGGTCATAAATTTTTTCTCTCACCTTGGGCTTATTGATAATTGATTGTTTGAACATGGGGTTATTGTGATTGTATTTACCTTTCCTTTGTTTATGTAAGTCACAAAGAAATTGGGGCGGTGGGTTCAGACACGTACACATGGGGTATAAAAGATTTTCACAAATGCTGGTTGGGGTCCTTGGCTAAGAGGAGACCCTGCCTTGGGCCCGCCGGTGTAATAAACTGCACTTCACTATCTGCATCGTCCTTCTGAGTGAGCTTGTTTCCCGGAGCGCGTGGCTATAACAGTAGGAAATGGCAACTCACTTCAGTATTCTTGCTGGGATACTCCCATGGACAGAGGAGCCTGGCATGCTACAGTCCATGGGGTTGCAAAGAGTCGGATGCGACTGAGCACCCACTAGTGTACAGAGGCCAAATTTCACCATCAATGGGATGCCTGTTTAAGTTTTTAGTACGTTTGGAGAAAAAAATATCTAGATTTTCTTTGTTTTTATTGATCATCCTGGAATTGATTTTTGTGTAAGGTAAGTTGTGAAACAGGGCAGAAGGGGGCAGGGCACAAACTTTAAAATAAAGCATAGACCAAAGACACAACATAAGCTGATTAGAACTAAATGGGTTCAAGATGGCAGACTTCCACTAGACTTGAGCCTCAGTATACAAGCTCATTGTAATACATCAGCAAGCTAAGTGACACACCCACAGGCACCATGACAGTTCCATGGCCAACCATCACAGACCACAAAGCGGGTGGTGACCCAATTCATGGAAATCTCCACCCCTTCCCCAAAATAGTTGGATTAATCCTCCCACTTATTAGCCTATGAAATCCCCCAGCCCATAAAAGCTAACCGGACAGCATATCAAGGCTGCTCTGCTGCTGCTGCTGCTAAGTCGCTTCAGTCGTGTCCGACTCTGTGCGACCCCGTAGACGGCAGCCCACCAAGCTCCGCCATCCCTGGGATTCTCCAGGCAAGAATACTGGAGTGGGTTGCCATTTCCTTCTCCAGTGCATGAAAGGGAAAAATGAAAGTGAAGTCGCTCAGTCGTGTCCGACTCTCAGCAACCCCATGGACTGTAGCCTACCAGGCTCCTCTGTCCATGGGATTTTCCAGGCAAGAGTACTGGAGTGGGGTGCCATTGCCTTCTCCGCAAGGCTGCTCTAGCCGTTTGCAATAGTGCACATTCTGTCTGTGGAGTGTATTTCTCTCTCAATAAATCCACTTCTTACCTATCATTTTGTCTCTCATTGAATTCTTTCTGTGATGAGACATCAAGAACATGAGCTTCACTGAGTGCTAAAACTAGGTGTGTGATCTCAGTTGGAAGACCATGGGTTTTGGCCAGGTTTGAGTCCCGGCCAAGTGGGTTTAAGTCCTAGTGTGAGTTGTATGGTTTCAGTTGTAGGAGTTCAACTATCACTTTCCAGTTAGTCACTTTTCATAATACTATTCATTGAATAATTCATTCCAGATAATTGATAATATAGACTCAATACTTGTACATCTTTATGTATGCTTATCTATCAATAGTGTCAGTCAGTCAGTCAGTTCAGTCGCTCAGTCATGTCTGACTTTTTGCGACCCATGGACTTCACCATGCCAGGCCTCCCTGTCCATCATCAACTTCCAGAGGTTACTCAAACTCATATCCATTGAGTCGGTGATGCCATCCAACCATCTCATCCTCTGTCGTCCCCTTCTCCACCTGCCTTCAATCTTTCCCAGCGTCAAGGTCTTTGCAAATGAGTCAGCTCTTTGCATCAGGTGGCCAAAGTATTGGAGTTTCAGCTTCAACATCAGTCCTTCCAATGAACATTTAGGACTGATTTCCTTCAGGATGGACTGGTTTGATCTCCTTGCAGTCCAAGGGACTCTCAAAAAGTCTTCTCCAACACCACAGCTCAAAAGCATCAATTCTTCAACATTCAGTCTTCTTTATGGTCCAACTCTCACATCCATACATGACTACTGGAAAAACCATAGCTTTGAATAACCAGACATTTTTCGGCAAAGTAATGTCTCTGCTTTTCAATACCCTGTCTAGCTTTGTCATAGCTTCCAAGCAACAAGTGTCTTTCCCTCGGATGCAGTCACTGACTGTAGTGATTTTGGAGCCCAGGAAAATAGCCTGTCACTGTTTGCACTGTTCCTCCATCTATTTGCCGTGAAGTGATGGGACCAGTGATGGAATGGTCTTTGTTTTAGAATGTTGAGTTTAATCCAGCTTTTTCACTCTCCTCTTTTGCCTTCATTAAGAGGCTCGTTAGTTCCTCTTTGCTTTCTGCCATAAGAATGGTGTCATCTGCCTATCTGAGGTTATTGATATTTCTCCAGGCAATCTTGACTGCAGCTTGAGCTTCATCCAGCCTGGCATTTCACCTGATGTACTCTGCAAATAAGTTAAATAAGCAGGGTAACAATATACAAACTTGATGTACTCCTTTCTCAAGTTGGAACCAGTCTGTTGTTCCATGTCTGGTTCAAACTGTTGCTTCTTGACTTGAATTCAGGTTTCTGAGGAGGCAGGTAAAGTAGTCTGATATTACCATCTCTTTAAGAATTTTCCACAGTTTGTTGTGATCCACACAGTCAAAGGCTTTAGTGTAGTCAATGAAGCAGAAGTAGATGCTTTTGTGGATTTCTGTTGCTTTTTCTATGATCCAACATATGTTGGCGATTTGATCTCTTGTTCTTCTGCCTTTCAAAATCTGGCTTGTACATCTTGAATTCTTGGTTCACTACTGATGAAGCCTCGCTTGGAGGACTTTGAGCATTACCTTGCTAGCATGTGAAATGAGTCCAATTGTGCAGTAGTTTGAATACTCTTTGGCATTGCCTTTCTTTGAGATCGGAATGAAAACTGATCTTTTCCAGTCCTGTGGTCACTGCTGAGTTTTCCAAACTTGCTGGCATGTTGAGTACAACATTTTAACAGCATCATCTTTTAGGATTTGAAATAGCTCAGCTGGAATTCCATCACCTCCATTAGCTTCAGGATGTATGGCTGTAGGTGAGTGACCACCCCATCATGGTTATCTGGGTAATTAAGATCTTTTTTGTATAGTTCTGAAGTGTATTCTTGACACCAATTCTTAATATCTTCTGCTTCTGTTAGGTCCATACCATTTCTGTCCTTTACTGTGCCCATGTTTGCATGAAGTGTTCCCTTGGTATCTCTAATTTTCTTGAAGAGACTCTAGTCTTTCCCATTCTCTTGTTTTCCTCTATTTCTTTGCATTGTTCATTTAGGAAAGCTTTCTTTTTTCTCCTTGCTAGTCTTTGGAACTCTGCATTCAAATGAGTATATCTTTCCTTTTCTCTTTTGTCTTTCACTTCTTTTCTCAGCTCTTTGTAAGGCCTCCTCAGACAAGGCCATTTTGCCTTTTTGCATTTCTTTTTCTGACCCTTGTCTAACACTCTGAAATAAATTGTCTGAAAAGACAAATTTACTAAAAACTCCAATGACTTTGTTGGGAAGGGGCGCTCAGGAAGAGAGCCTCAGTGTAAGAGAACCCAGGAGAACTACTCTGTCATGTGACTCTCAGTCTCAGTTTTTATGACAGTGGGGTTAGTTTCCAGATTGCCTCTGGCCGATCATGTTTCTTGTACCTATATTTGATCTGACTCAGGGTCCTTCCCTCTCTCAGCCAAGATGGATTCCAGTACCATGGCTTCTGATAGGTTGGCAGGACATATTGTCTTATCCCTCCACCTTTTGGCCCCTCCCAAATTTTCAGGTTAGTTTTATAAGACATACAATAGGCTGGTGCCTCCTTCCTCTTCTTGCTTCCTCCTGAATTCTCCAGGTTAGTTTTCAGAGGCAACTGCACCTTCTTTATCAAAACTTCTTGTGAGACAACTCAGACAGGTAGTTGTCATCCTGCCTGGCCAAAGCGAACTGATTCAGTCAGTGGTTTCTTAACAGTTCTGCCTTTCTTAAGTCATAAATTCATCTATTAGTTACAGGTGCAGAGTGGTAGTCTCCCCTTTTGAATAATTTATATATAAATATGTAATTATGCCATTAGGTATATATGCAAAGCCTGTGAGACAATAATACAGAAAGCAGGAAATCCAAATGCCAAAAAAGATGATATGTTCAGGACTTCCCTGGTGGTCCAGTGGCCAGGGCACCCTGTTTGCAATGCAGGGGGCATGGGTTTGATCCCTGGTCAGGGAGCTGGTTCCCACACACTGCTGCTGGGCGTTCACATGCTGCAGTGAGTATTTAGGATCTTGAGGGAAAACCAGAGAAGCCAAATAAATAAAAATAAATATTAAAAAAGAAAAAGAAAAAATGGCCCAGTCACTTTTTTTCAACCTTACAAATAACAGCAGAAATTCGAAGTAAAATACTGAAATGCTTTTTTCCCTATAAGATTAATGTTGATGGTTTATTGAAATAAAAAAGGAGGATGGATGGAGGATGAAAGAGAGAAGGGAGAGGGGGAGAGGGAGAACAGGAAATCTGAAGAAGAAAGACAAAGTTTTATGAACAAATCTTTGTTTTGATAATGGAAGCTATGACATACCACCATGTTGGATCAAATGACAAGAATTAGTGAGCCAATAACAATTTTATGTTTTTATCTTTTTAAAAAATGTATTTATTTGTTTTTGGCTGTGCTGAATCTTAATTGCTGTGCACTGGCTTTCTCTAGTTGCAGCAGGTGGGAGCTACACTCTAGTTGCAGTATTCAGGCTTCTCATTGTGGTGGCTTCTCATGATGCAGAGCTCAGACCAATAGTTGTGACACATGGGCCTAGTTGCCCCAAGGCATGTGAGGTCCTCCAGGACCAAGGATCAAACCAGTGTCCCCTGGATTGACAGGCAGATTCTTAACCACTGGACCACCGGGAAGTCCTTAAGTTTTTATCTCAGTCAGTGTTAGCACCTGTTTGTTTCTAATAATTCTACTTGCATTGAACTGTATTGTTTCTCATTTTAATATGTATAGACTGGCTTTATTTTGTCTGGCTAAAGTTTTCCATCTATTTATTTCTATTCTACTATTTTCTATTACTATTTTCTTTCAACATTTCTAAAGTTATGCAGGCAGACTCTAGAATGGATTTTAAAACCCAGCAAAATTGCACTCATCTCATACATTAGCAAAGTAATACTCAAAATTCTTCAAACCAGGCTTCAACAGTATGTGAACCCTGAACTTCCAGATGATGGATCAAGCTGGATTTAGAAAAGGCAGATGAACCAGAGATAAAACTGCCATCATGCATTGGATCATCAAAAAAGCAACAGAATACCAGAAAAACATCTACTTCTGCTCTATGGTTTACAACAAAGCCTTTGACTGTGAAGATCACAACAAACTGTGGAAAATTCAAGAGATAGGAATATCAGACCACCTTACTTGTCTCTTCAGAAATCTGTGTGCAGATCAAGAAGCAGCAGTTACAGCCGGACATGGAAGAACTGAGTGGTTCCAAATTGGGCAAGGAGTATGTCAAGGCTGTATATTGTCATCCTGCTTACTTAACTTATATGCAGAGTACATCATGTGAAATGCCGGACTGGATAAAGCACAAGCTGGAATCAAGATTGTCGGGAGAAATATCAGTAACCTCAGATACGCAGATGACGCCATCCTTATGGCAAAAAGCAAAGAGGAACTAAAGAGCATCTTGATGAAAGTAAAAGAGCTGGCTTAAAACTCAACATTCAGAAAACCAAGATTATGATAACCAGTCCCATCACTTCATGGCAAATAGATGCGGAAACAAGGGAAACAATGAGAGACTTTATTTTTCAGTCCAGTTGAGTCCCTCAGTCATGCCCGACTCTTTGTGACCCCATGGATTGCAGGATGCCAGGTTTCCCTGTCCATTACCAACTCCCAGAGCTTACTCAAACTCATGTCCATTGAGTTGGTGATGCCATCCAAACATCTCATCCTCTGTCCTCCCCTTTTCCTGCCTTCAATCTTTCCCAGCATCAGAGTCTTTTCCAATGAATCATTTCTCCACTTCAGATGGCCAAAGTATTGGAGTTTCAGCTTCAGCATCAGTCCTTCCAGTGAATAGTCATAACTGATTTCCTTTAAAATGGACTGGTTGGATCTCCTTGCAGTCCAAGGGACTCTCGAGAGTCTTCTCCAACTCCACAGTTCAAAAGCATCAATTCTTCGGTGCTCAGCTTTCTTTATAGTCCAACTCTCACATCCATACATAACTACTGGAAAAATCATAGCTTTGACTAGATGGACCTTTGTTGGCAAAGTAATATCTCTGCTTTTTAATGTGCTGCATAGGTTGGTCATAACTTTTCTTCCAAGGAGTAAGCATTTTTTAATTTCATGGCTGCAGTCACCGTCTGCAGTGATTTTGAAGCCCAAAATAATAAAGTCTGTCACTGTTTCCACTGTTCCTCATCTATTTGTCATGAAGTGATGGGACTGGATGCTATGATCTTAGTTTTCTGAATGTTGAGCTTTAAGCCAACTTTTTCACTCTCCTCTTTCACTTTCATCAAGAGGCTCTTTAGTTCTTCTTCACTTTCTGCCATAAGGGTGGTGTCATCTGCATATCTGAGGTTATTGATATTTCTCCTGGCACTCTTGATTCCAGCTTGTGCTTCATCCACCCGAGTTTCTCATGTACTCTGCATATAAGTAAAACAAGCAGGGTGACAAAATACAGTCTTGACGTACTCCTTTCCCGATTTAGAAACAGTCTGTTGTTACATGTCCGGTTATAACTGTTGCTTCCTGACCTGCATACAGGATTCTCAAGAGGCAGGTCAGGTGGTCTGATATTCCCATCTCTTTCAGAACTTTCCAGAGTTTGTTGTGATCCACACAGTCAAAGGCTTTGGCTTAGTAAATAAATCAGAAGTAGATGTTTCCTGGAACTCTCTTGCTTTTTTGCTGATCCAGCGGATGTTGGCAATCTGATCTCTGGTTCCTCTGTCTTTTCTAGATCCAGCTTGAACATCTGGAATTTCATGGTTCATGTACTGCTGAAGCCTAGCTTGGAGAAATTGAGCATTCCTTTGCTAGGGAGTGAGATGAGTGCAATTATGTGGTAGTTTGAACATTCTTTGGCATTGCCTGTCTTTGGGATTGGAATGAAAACTGACTTTTTCCAGTCCTGACTTTATTTTGGGGGGTTCCAAAATCACTGAAGATGGTGACTGCAGCCATGAAATTAGAAGATGCTTGCTACTTGGAAGAAAAGCTATGACCAACCTAGACAGCATATTACAAAGCAGAGACATTACTTTGTCAACAAAGGTCGGTTTAGTCAAAGCTATGGTTTTTCCAGTAGTCATGTATGGATGTGAAAGTTGGACTATAAAGAAAGCTGAGCGCTGAAGAATTAATGCTTTTGAACTGTGTTGTTGGAGACGACTCTTGAGAGTCTCTTGGACTGCAAGGAGATCCAACCAGTCACTCCTAAAGGAAATCAGTCTTGGATATTCATTGGAAGGACTACTGCTGAAGCTGAAACTCCAATACTTTGGCCACCTGATATGAAGAACTGACTTATTGGAAAAGACTCTGATGCTGGGAAAGATTGAAGGCAGGAGGAGAAGGGGACGACAGAGCATGAGATGGCTGGATGGCATCACTGACTCGATGGACATGAGTTTGGGTGGACTCTGGGTGTTGGTGATGGACAGGGAGGCCTGGTGTGCTGCGATTCATTGGGTCGCAAAGAATCGGACATGACTGAGCAAATGAACTGAACTGAAATGAACTGATTTTTAACTCTTAAGGAATCAAGTTCATTCATCTTTCAGGAAATTAATCACCTAAAAATCTCCTATCTTAGTTTATGCTCTTTTACTTCCTAGTCTCTTTTGCCTTCTTTTAGCATAATTTTATTATTTTCCTATTACTTTGAAAGTTTTACATCATATTTGTATTTAGAATGTGGTTTTTGTTCTCTGATGGTATTTATTTTATAAATTGCAATTGATTACTTAAATTATAATGTCTAAAGTTAATTTCTTTGTCTGTTCCAAACGATGAACCTACTGTATATTTTAATTTTATTTTGGATTTTTTCTTTAAAATTTAATTATTAGTATATTATTATTTTGTAGTTAACATTTGTTTAGATTTATCCAATGTTGATGTATATTTTTTACCTTCACTATCTCCTGGAGTTTAATCAGACTCATGTCCACTGAGTTGGTGATGCCATCCAACCATCTCATCCTCTGTCATTCCCTTCTCCACTTTCCTTCAATCTTTCCCAATATCAGGGTCTTTACTAATGAGTTGGCTGTTAGAATCAGGTGACCAAAGTTTTGGAATTTCAGCATTAGCCCTTCCAATGAACATTCAGTGCTAATTTCTTTGCGGACTGACTGGTTTGATCTCCTTGCAATTCCATGGACTCTCATTCTTTGGCACCACAATTCAAAAGCATCAGTTCTTTGGTGCTCAGCCTTCTTTACGGTCCAGCTCTTACATCTGTACATGACTACTGGAGAATCCGTGGTTTTGACTATACAGACTTTTGTTGGCCAAGTGACTGCTTTTTAACACACTGTCTAGGTTTGTCATATTTTTTTTCTTCCAAAAAGCAAGCGCTTTTTAATTTCATGGCTGTAGTCACAGTCCACAGTGATTTTGGAACCCAAGAAAATAAAACCATAGCCTTAAAATATATATATTTATATTTTTATATATATATTATATATATATAAAAGAAAGACTAACATAATTACTAGAAGAAACAAATAAATGTATAATCACCATGGAAGAGTTTAGTAATTGACAAAAAATGTTTAGTAAGAACACAGAAGATTTTTGTACAGCACTGGGAAATATAGCCATTTTTTAATGAAGTATAATCTTTTTTTTTTTTTTTTGGCTGCACAGTGTGGCACATAGGATTTGCACACTATGGATTGAACTCACATCCCCTGCATGGGAAGCATGGATTCTTAACTACTGGGCCACCAGGGAATTCCCAGAAACTGATGCTGTTGATCAATAATACTTCAGTTAATCAATCAATGAATCACTAGAATATTCATATTATCAAAAAAAGAACATAGATGATTTGATTTCTATGATTTACAAAATTTTATGCAATGGAAACATAGAACACTGTATTGCACTGCAAATAAATAAATAAATTTCTCCTTAAACACAAATGACACCATTTATTTGGCCATAATACAAATCTTAACAAAACTCACAAGATTAAAATCACATATATAACATAACTTAACATGATAACTAGGGACTTTTCTGGTGGCTCAGTTGTTAAGACTCTGAGCTTCCACTGCAGGGGCATAGGTTTGATTTCTGGTTGGGGAACTAAGATCCCACCTGCTGTGCCACAATTTTAAAAAAATAAAATGATAACTAGAAAATCTCCTCCATGAGTTAGAAAATTAAGAAAAACACAAGTTAAGAATTCAGAATGGAAGCCCAGGCTATAGGCGTCTCTCCTTCACTGTCATGTCACTGAGGATGAGTGGTAGGGTGTGAGAGCCCTCTTTACAGGGCTCCCAACTCTAACTTTATTCGAGGTTTCTTTTGATTAGTTTTCGGTCTTGGTGCATTGTTCCTGGCAAAACCCTTGTAATTTCCAATATAAGATTTCCAATTTTTGTTTTAACATTTAGTTGTATTCCTAGGTCCTAAAATAATGCTAGAGGAATTAAGGTAAAATGGGTGTCTTTTGTTATTCATATGACAAGCCTCTTTCAATCAAGCAGGAGTTTATGTTAATGAGACAACTTTTTGTAAACTCCTAAAAGTGGAGCTGGTGGCCAGGGAAACTAGCTGGTGATTTACACAGTTGGATCTTTCAGTCTCACCCCACCACCCATCTCTGGGGAGGGAAGAGGGACTGAATGTTGAATCAGTCATCAGTGACCAGTGATTTAACCAGTCATGTCAAAGTAATGAAGCATGAACTACAGGGTTCGGAGAGCTTCCAGGCTGGATGCATGGAAATGCTGATAGATTGACATACCTAAGAGTGCACAGAAACTCTACACACTTTCCCACCTTTCTCCCCAAACTTGCCCTGTGTATCTGTTCATCTAACTGTTCATCCATATCCTTTAATATCCCTTGTAATAAACTGGTAAACTGTATTCCCGAGTTCTATGAGCTGCTCTAGCAAATTAATCAAACCCAAGGAGGAGGTGATGAGAAACTCTAAGTTACAGCTGGTTTGTCAGAAACACAGGTGACCACCTGGACTAGCAATTGGACTCTGAAGTGCAGGTGAGGGAAGAGTCTTGTAAGACTAAGCTCTTAAAGGTTCTAATGCTATCTCCAGGTAGATACTGTCAGAATTAAGTTGTAGGACACCCAGCTGGTGTCACAGAATTGCTCAGAGCATGGATAAAAAAATTAATGAATAGAAACCTCAAGTAAACAGAATTGGGAGACCAGAAGGAGGAGCTCTCATGCCCTTGGATGATAGCAGAGGTCAGCAGGAAGAACAAAGGTTCCTCTTTTACCACCCTCCATCTTCTGGTTTAGCTGAACACGCTAATGGCTTTATTAAGACTCATTTGGCCAAAACATTGCTGTGGGTGCTTCTAATCTCAGATCCACCCCTTTTGCAACTCATACTCTTCACTCTTTGAGATGGCCACAGGACATTCAATGCACTTGGCTCCTGCTTCTTTTGACTCACAATTGATAAATGGAGAGATGCTCTAATGTTGCAAAGGCCTAATTGCTTCTATTAAAAATAACCACACTTTGTAGAGCAATCTTTTCACCCTTGAGAGATGAAGACCTTATGCATCACACCTTGCAATCTGGAGATTTTGCCTATTGGAAAAGACACGTCCAGAAGAATATTCTTCAACCTCACTGGAGAGGCCCTTATCAGGCAATGATAACTAACCTTTGTGCCACCAAACTCCAGAAATAGACTCTTCAATTCATGTGACACACCTAAAGAAAACATGGAATCCCGACTGGACCAGTACATCATCTGGTAACCTGAATGTAAAGATTTCCCAGAAATGAAGCAAATGACATCTGATGAGACAAGCTTTCCCAAGATACCTAGGCCAGACCTTATGAACGTTTGTTGAGCAAACTTAGAATGATGACATAATGATTCAGAGACTATCCAAAGTTTATGATCTTGGTTACATGTGAACTTTAGATAAAAAGTGCCTGAGAGTTCTCCATCCTGCCTCCTCCTCCGACTCTTGTTACTTGAATGTGACCTCAGTAGGTTTCCAATCTGTGTACTTTCCCTCTGATGTGAGACACTACACCCAAGAAAGGTCTTTCCTGTAGACAGAGATACAAAAAGCTGCTAAAACTAGAAAACCTGACTCTTTATCTGGGGTGCCTTCAGAGGAAGACCTTGATCAATAAGGTAAAATGTTAAGAGACTCACAGACTTAGAGAATGAACTTATGGTCACCAGAGCAGGGGAAGGGAGGAGCAGGGAGGGAAAGGATTGTTAGGGAGTTTTGAGTAGACAAGTACACACCACTATATTTAAAATGGATAACCAATAAGGGCCTATTGTATAGCGCATGAAACTCTGCTCAATGTTATGGGGCAGCCTCAATGGGAGAGAAGTTTGGGGTAGAATGGATATGAGTCCCTTCACCGTTCACCTGAAACTATCACAATGTTGTTAATTGGCTATACTCTAATACAAAGTAAAAAGTTCTTTTTTTTTTTTTAAGGTAAAATGTAAAAAATTAATACCCATAAACTTCAGTTAAAAAGAGTTGAGAGACAAGAAGGAGAAACTCTCCTATCCTGTGATGATAGCAGAGCCCAAGAGGAAGAGGAAAGACCCCTCTTCTTTCCTGGCAGGGATTCAGCCAAGGAAGAGCCATGGGCTTTTTGTTCACTATAGTTCTCCCAACTCCCTTTCCTTTTCATTAAAGTGTTGTCTTTTCCTTTGTGTGTGGAGACCCACACATGGCTCCCCATAGTTGCAGACCCCAAATTGCAATTCTCTGCTGATCCCAAATGAACCCATCTCTGCTGGAGAAATATCCGGTAGACTATTTCAGGTCAACATGTGAAAAACCCACATCAGAACCATTCAGTGGAGAATCCTAGGTACTGGCATGCTCTGAACATTCAGATTATTGTGTGCAATATAAATGAAAATAGTAGGATTTTCCTTTACAACCAGATTCCACTTTAATCCTTTATATCACTAATAGGAAAAAATTTTTTTAAGTTCTAAAAAACACAATTCAACTGTATAAATTGAAAATTGAATTGCTTTTATTCAACAATTTATGAATTGGGCTGCATCTCACCTAGCAAATAGGAGGGAATTCCAGAGCTATAGAAAAGGAAAGATTTATTTTTAAATGGAAGTTCAAATTTCAGTGTCAAAAAAATTGTTTTTAATATACTTATTTATTTGGCTTTGCCAAGTGTTAGTTGTGGCATGCAAACAGTTGCAGCATATGGGATTCTAGTTCCCTAGCCAGGGATCGAACCTGGGCCCTCTGCATTGAAAGTGTGGCTGGCATCTTAGCCACTGGACCACCAGGGACAGCCCATAAATGATTTTATTTGAATATAGCCAAGCTCATTCACTTAAGTTGTTGCTATTAGTTTTGGGCTTTTTGTTGTTTTGTTTTGGGGTTTTTTTTGGTGTGTGTGTGCACTTTGAGGATGGCAGGATCTCAGTTCTCTTACTAGTGTTAAACCTACATCCTTGGAGTGAAGGTGCAGTCTCAACCACTAGACTGCCAGAGAATTTCCTCACTTAAGTAATACATGCAGTTGGTTTTGAGCTAAGACGGCACAGTTGAGTACTTGTAACATACCACATGGCCCACAGAACTGAAAATATTTATTACTTGGTCCTTTAAGAAAGGGGCTACCCAGGTGGCTCAGTGGTAAAGAATCTGTCTGCCAATGCAAGACATGAGGGAGATGCCGGTTCTCTCCCTGGGTAGGAAGACCCTCTAGAGGAGGAAATGGCAATCCACTCCAGTGTTCTTGCCTGGGAAATCCAATGCACAGAGGAGCCTGGAGGGTTGCAGTCCATAGGGTAGCAAAGAGTCAGACATGACTGAGCATGCATGCACCTTCAAGAAAAAGTTTGCCTACTAGATTAACCCACTCACAGTAGTTTAGTGTGAAGGTGATAGATCAGCCAAGTAAATGTTATAAAAGATATAGTTCACAAGTTTTCTTTGGTGGTTTTGCAGTAGGGAAGAGGCTTTAAACCACAGACTTTAAGTATCCAGTTTCCTTTAACAAATCGTCTCTATTTTAGTCTGATATTCTCTGTTCAGTCGCTACGTCATGTCTGACTCTTTGCAAGCCCATGGACTGTAGCACATAAGGCTCCTCTGTCCTTCACTATCTTCCAGAGTCTGCTCAAATTCATGTCCATTGAGTTGGTGATGCTATCTATTAGGTAGTTAGAATAGAAAAAGGAATCCAAAATCATGGCAGCTAAAAGACAAAGAAAGGGGAAAAGCCCACGAAAAGGGGAACAAAGGAAAAATCCAAGGACCGGAGTGTAAACCTCAAGTGAAACAAACGCACCCCCTTCTTGATCAATGATGGGTGCTAGGCCTAATTTGCATAGGGCAGGCTGGGGGTTGGAGGGGAGAGGGAGGGGACAAAAAGTATAAAAAGAATGCGTCAAGATGGATTGAGGCCTCTCCTTCAGGGTTGTCCCACCCTCACAAACTGGTGGTGTTTCTGTTTACCAAATAAAATTCTGAACTGTAACAGAGTTGTAACACTGGCCTGTCATTTCAAATCTTTTTGTGGTGAGACTAAACCGAGGAAATTATGTACTTTCCCGACATAACCATCTCATCTTCTTCTGCCTGCCCCATCTCCTCCTGCCCTCAGTCTCTCCCAGCATCAGGGTCTTTTCCAGTGAGTTGGCACTTCACATCAGCTGGCCAAAGTATTGGAGCTTCAGCTTCAGCATCAGTCCTTCCAGTGAATATTAAAGGTTGATTTCCTTTTGGATTGACTGATTTGATCTCTTTGTAGTCCAAGGGACTCTCAAGATTTGTCACAGCTTTCATTCCAAGGAGCAACCGTCTTTTAATTTCATGGCTGTGGTCAGTGTCTGCAGTGATTTTGATGCCTAGCAGGGCCCTATGGGACTCCTAGGCACTGAGACCTGTTTGTCCCCCATTTCTTACAGACAAGACTCTAGCCACCATGACCTTATCTCAGTTCCAAATGGCAGAACAGTTGCTAATCAAAGGAAGAACAGCAACAAAACCATCTGAGGCAAGATTAAAAGACCAGAAAGGCTCATCAAGATTAGGAGATGGACCACCTAAGACCCAGCACACACCCTAACCAGTCAGCAACCCCAACCTTTTGAAACTTTACAGAAGAATACTAGACTGTTCGAGGCCTGGCGGGCTACAGTCCAGTCCATGAGGTCACAAAGAGTCAGACACGACTGAGTGACTGACACAACCACTAGACTGTTCTTCCCTGGTGGCTTAGACGGTAGGGAGTCTGCCTGCAATGTGGGAGACCTGGGTTCAATCCCTGGGTGGGGAAGATCCCCTGGAGAAGGAAATGGCAACCCACTCCAGTATTCTTGCCTGAAAACCCCATGGACGGAGGAGCCTGGCGGGCTACAGTCCATGGGGTCGCATAAGAGTCGGATATGACTGAGCGAGTTCACTCACTCACTCATTCACAAGACTGCTACTGCCTTGATCCTTATCACATACTCCTGCCTGACTATGTAACCTTTTTCTATTCACCAGGGAGGGGGGCACAGTTCTTGAGGCACCAGTCGACTGTGCTCCCCCTTTGCCTGGCAAAGTAGTAAAGCCAGTCTTTCCTTCTCTTCCATAACTCTGTCTCCGTATTTCTGTTTGGCGTTAGGTGCATAGAGAGCCAAGATTCTGAAAAGTTTTGGAGCCCAAGACAATAAAATCTGTCAGTGTTTCCACTTTTCCCCCTTCTATATGCCATGAAATGATGGGATCATCTAGGCTCTTTTGTTCTAGTTTTGACTTGGCTTTGTAGGTAGTTCAGTCTGTAGAGACAATGTTATCATCATCAAGTCACTGAGTATGTTGCAGGAAAGAGTCTATTCTGACTTCTTGTTGGAACTGTTTCTTTGACTTGCCTTTTGTTGCTTTTGTTATTATAATCATACACAATAGCCTACCTCAGAAAACCTGCTCCTCTGCCTGACTGGTAAAATAAAGTGCATTTGTTCAGCTCACAGGGAGATAATCTGACCCTGCCCACTTGTGAATGACTACAGGAAAGAAGAGTTTAATCCCTTCCACAGGCTGGCCCTTCCCAGAGACATTTTGCTTTTTAGTTTACTTTCTCACTGCCTTTCCTTAACTATTCTGCCTTTTTTTACTTTATTTCTTCAAGTTCCATCTCTGCTCTATAAAAGAAGCTGGCATTTCAAGACATTAGTCTGCCATCTTTTTGGTCTGCTGGCTTTCTGAATAAAGGCAAAACATCCTTTGCCTCTACACTCGTCCCTTGGTTTTATTGGCAAGAGTGAACTATTGGTAACTGGTATTTTTCTTTCTTGTCATAGTGATTTTACATTGTGAATTAATGATTTTACCTTGTGATTTAATGAATGTCATTGGCTTTGAAACTGTTTAGCTCAGACTGGGACTCAAATCCACATGACCAAGACTTGAACCTAGTCAAAATCCTGCTTGGGACTCAAACTGCTTGGCTGGGACTCAGTTCAGTTCAGTCGCTCAGTCGTGTCCGACTCTCTGCGACCCCATGAATTGCAGCACGCCAGGCCTCTCTGTCCATCACCAACTCCCGGAGTCTACCCAAACCCATGTTCATCGAGTCGGTGATGCCATCCAACCATCTCATCCTCTGTCGTCCCCTTCTCCTCCTGCCCCCAATCCTACCCAGCATTAGGGTCTTTTCCAATGAGTCAACCCTTCACATGAGGTGCCCAAAGTATTGGAGCTTCAGCTTCAACATCAGTCCTTCCAATGAACACCCAGGATTGATCTCTTTTAGGATGGATTGATTGGATCTCCTTGCAGTCCAAGAAACTCTCAAGAGTCTTCTCCAACACCACAGTTCAAAAGCATCAATTCTGCGGCGCTCAGCTTTCTTCACCGTCCAACTCTCACATCCATACATGACCACTGGAAAAACCATAGTCTTGACTAGACGGACTTTTGTTGGCAAAGTAATGTCTCTGCTTTTAAACATGCTATCTAGGTTGACCATAACCTGCCTTCCAAGTAGTAAGCGTCTTTTAATTTCATGGCTGCAGTCACCATCAGCAGTGATTCTGGACTGGCTGGGACTCGCATCTAGCCAAAACCCATGATACCTGGTTTCAGGACCTAAGGGAATTCAAATTCTTGATATCTCATGGAAGAAAGAATTCAGTGAGAGACAAAGTGACTGATAAGAAGTGGATTTATTCAGATTCAGAGAGGCTCACACTTCATAGACAGAATGTGGACCATTGCAGAGGGTGAATTTGGCTAAGAAATGCAGGGTAGTGTTTTTATATGCTGGGTAAATTCATATGCTAATGAGTGGGAGGATTATTTCCCTCCTGTTACAGCTTCCTGTTGAAGCTTGAGTGCTTGAGTGCTGGGTGAGAATATGCTTCTTATATAGAAGTGAACATTCTGAGCTCAATGATAATTGTAAATTAATACATTTGTAATGGGAGGGAAAGGTGCAGGTCACAACTTTTGAAAGAATGACATAGTCCAAGGACACAACATAAATCAATTAGAATCAAATGGGACCAAGTTGCCAGACAAGACTAGACCTTGATACTCAATCAGCATGTGAAATGACACACCCAGAGGTGCCATGACAGTTCCAAGACACTGTTAAAAGACCAAGGAGTGGGCGGTGGACCAAATCCAGGAAATCTCTGCCCTTCCCAAAAATAGTTGGAATAATCCTCCCACTCTTTAGCATATGAAGTTACCCAGCCTATAAAAACAAACCATGCCAAATTTCAAGGCTGCACTCGCCCTCTGCGATGGCCCACCCTTTGTCTGTGGAGTGTGCTTCTCTCTGAATCTGAATAAATCCACTTCTTACCTATCACTTTGTCTCTCACTGAATTCTTTCTGTGATGTGACATCAAGAACCTGAGCTTCATTAGGTCCTGAAACCAGGTACTATGGTTTTGGCTGGATTTGAGTCCCAGCCACGTGGGTTTGAGTCACAAGCAAGGTTTTGGCTGGGTTCAAATCCCAGAACATGGATTCAAGTCTCAATCTGAAGTAAATGGTTTCACATTGACATACCAGATCTGTAAAGCAATCTCAACAGCCTACTTAACATTGGTCCATTATTAAGAGATGGACTTGCTTTTTTTTAAAAAACAAACAAACGAATAAAAACCCTTTAATTTGTACTGGGGTATAACCGATTAACAATGACATGATAGTTTTAGGTGGACAGCAAAGGGACTCAGTCATACATATACATGTATCCATTTTCCCCCTTGGGGTTGCAAAGAGTCAGACACAACTGAGCAACTAAACTGAACTGACTGATTCTCCCCCAAGCTCCCCACCCATGTAGGCTGCTGCATAACACTGAGCAGAGTTCCCTGTGCTATAAAATAGGGGGCTGGACTTGCTTTTGGTGAGTCAGGGCAGTACCCAGAACACATCAGGCTCCTGATAAATTACATTGATTATCACTAAACATTTCCTTCCAGGGGAGATAATGCATTTTTGATGCAAATAATCAACAAAGAATCTATATAAGAGTAGAAAAAAAGAGTTTTATCTGGGTGAAACTGAGGACTATTGCCCAAAAGTGTGGTCTCCACCAAGGAAGAAAGTGCTCTGGAGAAAGATGGTTTTCAGCACATTTTTATATCTTTTCAGAACAAAGAACAAACATCAAACATAACAGGGAAACATTCCTTGAAAGTTTCAAAAGACACAGATTGCTCTGGAGGGTAGACCTGAGGTGTGACTGGCACCGTGTTGCTACCACGCTCCTGTGCCATGCTGCATCCAGGCTACCAGTGCATCAGAAAGCACCCAGGCTGAGGCCCTGTAGGTGCACCACCTGGAGATACAGGTAGAGAATCACTGCTGTCTGAAACCATCCTTTCTCACAGCCCAGCAGCAGCACAGGCACGAGGCGGCCACAAGGGTAGCTGCCATACAGGCCCTCAAGTCATGAAAGGTGGCTAAGTTCCCCCCACACCAGTGGCTGGAGGACAAGCTCACCACCTCAACATCACCAGGAAGTGGTTGTGACCCTAAGCCATGCCATAGTTTTGTTTGGTAGAAAGTTTAGCAGGAGGAACAAGGGGTGAAAAGATTCAAACTGATCTCTAAATTCCACCTCCAGACAGGCCCCATTGCAGCCCAGGAGAGCTCACATATATGCTACAAAAATGACCACTTTTCCAACTCCAGCTCCTGTGCCCTAGGGGTACAGTGGATACAAACTAACCACAGGGAGTTCTCCAATTCTAGCACAGGCCTGCTTGGTGCACAGCTGTGTCCTCAAATGACCTTAGGCATCTGAGTCTGTTAAGGGTTCATAAATATTCTGTACATACATACATCTGACTATAACAAACTGAATTATGGGAAAGACGTGCACAAGAGAGCCTGTTATTTTGTAACTTGTAATTGTCAGTCAAAATTGTCAGTCCACATCCACCTAAATGATTATGTAAAAGCCCTGTCTTGAAAACCCCTATACTGCCTCTCTTGGCTTGGCCCGCCTCTCCCTTGAGGTGTTCTTTCTGTTCTTTCCTTAATAAACTTGTTTTTGCCACAGGTAAGACCTCAGATTCTTCTTTGTGTTCTTACCAAGAGCCAAGGCCTCCAAGGGAGGGTCCTTGTCAACTTTTCCTATATCCATTAACAGTTTTGGGTGTCTGTGTCCTGGGCCGAGAGGCAGGATCCCTTAGCCAAGCTGAGCAAGTGTGGAGGAGGTCCAGGCACCGTGCTCTCCACCACCTGCATGTCTGTTCTCGATAGCATCCTATATCTCTCTTCTCATTGCCGGCATCACAGAGGTAACAAATGTAACTTGGAGGAAGCTTAAATAAATCTACACACCGTGCATGTGTGTTAAGTCACTTCAGTTGTGTCCAACTCTTTGTGACTCCATGTACTGTAACCCACCAGGTTCCTCTGTCAGTGAGATTTCCCAGGCAAGAAAATTGGAGTGAGTTGCCTCTTCCTTCTCCAGTAGATCATCCCAACCTAGGGATCAAACCTGCATCTCCTGCATTGGCAGGTGGGTTCTTTACCACTAGCACCACCTGGGAAGCCCCCACATGCTGTCAGTTCAGTTCAGTTCAGTCACTCAGTCGTGTCCGACTCTTTGAGACCCCATGGACTGCAGCACGTCAGGCCTTCCTATCCATCACCAACTCCTGGAGTTTACTAAAACTCATGTCCATTGAGTCAGTAATGCCATCCAACCATCTCATACTCTGTCATCCCCTTCTTCTCCCGCCTTCAATCTTTCCCAGCATCAGGGTCTTTTCAAATGAGTCAGTTCTTCACATCAGGTGGTCAAGGTATTGGAGTTTCAGCTTCAACATCAGTCCTTCCAATGAACACTCAGAACTGATCTCCTTTAGGATGGACTGGTTGGATCTCCTTGCTGTCCAAGGGACTCTCAAGAGTCTTCTCCAACTCCACAGTTCAAAAGCATCAATTCTTTGGCACTCAGCTTTCTTTATAGGCCAACTCTCACATCCATACATGACTACTGGAAAAACCATAGCCTTGACTAGACGGACCTTTGTTGGCAAAGTCGTGTCTCTGCTTCTTAATATGCTGTCTAGGTTGGTCATAACTTTCCTTCCAAGGAATTAGCATCTTTCAATTTCATGGCTGCAGTCACCATCTGCAGTGATTTTGGAGCCCAATAAAATAAAGTCTGACACTGTTTCTACTGTTTCCCCATCTACTTCCCATGAAGTGATGGAACCAGATGCCATGATCTTAGTTTTCTGAATGTTGAGCTTTAAGCCAACTTTTTCACTCTCTTCTTTCACTTTCATCAAGAGGCTCTTTAGTTCTTCTTCACTTTCTGCCATAAGGGTGGTGTCATCTGCATATCTGAGGTTATTGATATTTCTCCTGGCAATCTTGATTCCAGCTCGTGTTTCTTCCAGCCCAGCGTTTCTCATGATGTACTCTGCATATAAGTTAAATAAGCAGGGTGACAATATACAGCCTGACGTACTCCTTTTCCTATTTGGAACCAGTCTGTTGTTTCATGTCCAGTTCTAACTGTTGCTTCATGACTTGCATACAGATTTCTCAAGAGGCAGGTCAGGTGGCCTGGCATTCCCATCTCTTTCAGAATTTTCCGCAGTTTACTGTGATCCACACAGTCAAAGGATTTGGCATAGTCAATAAAGCAGAAGTAGATGTTTTTTTCTGTAACTCTTGCTTTTCGATGATCCAGCAGATGTTGGCAATTTGATCTCTGGTTCTTCTGCCTTTTCTAAAACCAGCTTGAACATCTGGAAGTTCATGGTTCATGTATTGCTGAAGCCTGGCTTGGAAAATTTTGAGCATTACTTTACTAGCATGTGAGATGAGTGCAATTGTGCGGTAATTTGAGCATTCTTTGGCATTGCTTTTCTTAGGGATTGGAATGAAAACTGACCTTTTCCAGTCCTGTGGCCACTGCTGAGTTTTCCAAATTTGCTGGCTTATTGAGTGCAGCACTTTCACAGCTTCCCACATACTGTACTTTGGGGAAAAAAAAAGAAAGACAAATTAGCATACACAGTCAGTCAGCATGACCTTGGTGTCTGAAAAGAGAGTCTTTTCTTTGAAGGAGTACTAGCATTGGTATCATAGGGAGGAAGGAACATTTATTCCTCTCTTCAAAGTGGACACTATCAACCTCTGGATAATCTTTTTTTTAATGGTTAAAGTAGAAATACAATGCATGTTTGACAGGCCATAATATAGGCTGTTCTGGTAGAAATCAAGTCATGTATAAGCCAGAATAGCTTCCTCAAAACTCAGTCGGGGAATGTTTCTTCCATCACATTGATAGGAATTATTTTTCAATAAGCTGCATTCTGTTTTACACACTACATTGAGAGTCTATTTAGTGTGATTCGGTTCCCTTAAGCTTGTGTGTTCCTGAATGTTCAAACAAATGAGGTCCAGGACCTGCGAAACAATAGATTAGAACTTGAAAGTAATTAGTTTATTCATTCGTTATTTAATTACCTACAGCTCTTTGAATGTCTACCATTTACAAATCACTGCACTAGCCTCTGGAGTTCAAAATATGAATTAGACATAATATGTACTCCCAAGGAGCTCGCAACATTTAAACTAACCAAGTCATCAGAACAAAGCTATAGAAAGGTATGAACAGGAGTTATGATAAGTACAAAAAACAAGCACTTTAATCCAGTCAATGGCAACTTCAGAGAGTAAGTAATGCCAAGGCTTAAGGTGAGGATAATGAATTAAGAAGAGAAGGATGATTCTGGGAGTAGAGGATGTGAAGGCATGAACAAGGCTGGGACTCAAGGAACTCTATAGTTTGTGGAGGAAACTATATGCAGTTTGGTGAAGCTAGAGAGATTAGCATGAGCCAGATTAAGAAAGTCTTTTTAGGAAATGCCATCTTGAGTTTTATCTTTAAGATTTTTAGGACAGTACTGGGAAGTTGTTAAAACCTCCACTAATATTTATTGAGCATGGTACTAAGTGTTTGACATTGTTTATGTCATTTAATGTTCTCAGTGATACAGTGCATAGATAATATTATTTATCCTCATTTATCAGATGCAAGAACTAAGGCTCAGAATGATTAAGCAACTGTGCCAAGACCAGGCAGCAACTAAATGGCAAAACAAGAATTAAACCAAAGTCTTTCTAACTTCAGAAGCCATGTTCAATAACACTGTGAAATAATGCCAAACAATTCAAATAACATTTGAAGGAAATATTTCAAATAATATTTGAACGAAAGTCACCCAAACACCTACTACTCATTTTTTTCTGTCTCAAGTTAGACTTTGAAGAATTATTCTGTACCCACTACCTCAGTCCTTGAAAACAGCACACAAAGCTCTTTTTGTTAGAGGAAGACACTGACCGAAACCACCCACCCTGGCCAGGCACCATAGTAAACATTTGTGTGAGTTGTTTTACGACAGGAGGTTCTAGTAAGGAACATGGAACTAATATGCTACCACCAACCAAAAGAGTTTGAGAAAGGTCAAAAGCAGACGCCACATGTCCTACCATCTCCCAGAATCCTTCTCGCTGGCATCCATCTTGGCTGAGCAATGCGTGTGCACCAGGAAGGACTCTGAGTCAGAACGATTGGCCAAAGACAACCCAGAAACTAATCCCACTACCATAAAACCTGAGACTGCGAGCCACAAGGCAGAGAAGTTCTCCTGGTTTCCCTTACCCTACTGCTTACCTGGGAGCCCCTTCGCAATAAAATCTCTTGCTTTGTCAGCACATGTGTCTCTGCAGACAATTCATTTCTGCATGTTAGACAAGAGCCCACTCTTGGGCCCTGGAAGGGGTCCCCCTTCCTGCAACATTTTCATGAGATGCAAATTTACTTGAGGAAATATATATGAAAGATGCTTGAATGTCAAATACGAGCAAATTATGATTTTCTCATCTTGCTTTTGATTGAAAATAGTATCCAAGATGATCATGTCCCATGTAGATTTTGCCTTTCTTACTCCTTCATGAAGTCCTTCCAAAAAGGATCCCACTCTTAAACACATTTGAGGTTTGATGATTTCAAAATAGAATAGAGCAAATTCCCTGGCGGTCCAGTGGTGAGGACTTGGTGCCTTAACTGCGGGTAATTGATTCTATTGCAGAAGATGTCAGGATTCATTAAGAAAAGTACTTGTAAATGTTTCCAACTACTTGAGATTGGCACAGCCTTCTCCCATAATGCCAGTGGGATTTACAAATTCAATAAATATATCCCAACATTCTTTAGTCTCTTATCTTATTTGGATCTTAGATAATAGTAATGATAACTGAAACTAATCAGGCGTCTGAGTGGCTCTCCTGGGTACAAAGTCTTTCCCTGCCCTATCAGCCTCCAAGACCTTCCTTGAATTCCAAGGGGAAAGTTCAAACATTTGCTAATTTGAGAAGGGAGAAGGTGTGGAGACAAAGGGAGGAGCAGTCAAAAAACAATAGTGAAGCCTTGGGACAGAGTCTTGGTTCCCCCTCAAGGGATATACATAACAATATCTTTTAGTTGTTTTGCAGATACTAAAATCCCTCCTAGGTGGGAGAAGTTATCTGTAAACACACAGACCCCAGGCCAGCTGGAACCAGAAGGTAGATGATGCTAACTCCAGTTACCTCATCATCAGCCAATCAGAAGAATGCTCACAAGCTGATCACGCCCTCTTTGAACTATTACCATAAAACTCTTCACTCCCCCTTCCAAGCAGGGACACACAGTTTTGAGGGCATTAGTCTGCTGTGCCCCCTCTTTGCCTGCCAAAGCAACAAAGCTGTTAAGGAATCCAAACTCACTCTGCTTGCCACACAACAGGCCAGTGAATCTGAGACAAAGTGTTGAAGCAAGGATACAACTTTATTTGGAGAGCTGGCTGATAGAGAAGATGGCAGAATAATGTCTCAAAATAACCATCTTGTCGGGGTCTGGACGCCAGGTTCTTTTATAGATCAGAGATGGGGGAGGTAAGGAAACAAAGTGAAAAAGCCATTAATCTTACAAATATCTCCTAGAATGAAAAGTCTCAGGCAGGGGATGTGTTCATTTTTTCCTTCCTGCCATCTATAGGTGGACAGGGTTCTGAACAAAGACACTTTAGTAACAGTGAGGCAGAGGTTTCTCTGAGACAGGCCGTTATGTATGATTATAATAACAAAAACAACAAAAGCAAGTCAAGGAAACAGTTTTAACCATACAGTCAAAATTGGCTTTTCCTTGCAACAAAGCTAGTCTTTTTTTAAATATTGATGTAGATTTATAATGTTGTGTCAATCTCTGCTGTATAGCAAATTGACTCAGTTATACACATATATATGTTCTTTTTAAAGATTCTTTTCCATTATGGTTTAACACAGGATATTGAATATAATTCCCTGTAGTATACAGTAGGACCTTGTTAAAAGCTATTCTTCTCTAGTTCACCGAAAACTCTGTGGTTTAATTGCAGTGTTGGGGTACAAAGGCTGGATTTGGCTTCATTCTCACCCCAATTTCTACCTGTAAAAACTTCTCCCTGAAAACCACTAGGGAGTTCAGGGCTTTTGAGCAGGAGCCACTTGTTCCCCTTGCTTGGCACTGCAATAAACCTTTCTCTGCTCCAAACTTCCATGGTTCAGTTTGTTTGACCTCATTGTGTCAGGCACATGAACTGGAGTTCAGTAGCAAAATCAACATATCGCCCTGTCTTTGCGTTAAGTAATTCTGAGATGAAGGATTCTTTCCTGCCTTTGTGCTAAACAATGCCAGGATAAACAAAAATAACATAGTTACTCTTTCATAGAAATACTTTGTTGTAGGAAATGAAACTAGCAACCAAATAAAATAGTTTATTCATCAAGCTTACTAGTCAGTCCTTACTTCAAGGCACTCATCTGGCCCTCCTACACAATTCAAAACCATTACAGAGTAGCTTTGTCTAATCCCACTAAACTCTCTGCTTTGTGAGACCCATCATAAAACCCCCAGCACTGGCCCTAAAACCCTAAAAATATTGTTTCCGGACTTTTTCCTTTTGAGATACTACTGAAACTGTGTCAAAGTGGTGTCTTTTCTTATAGCAGTAAGCCCAATAAACTTAGCTTTGTTTGATCATTGGATCTTTCTGGTGGTCTTTTAGGAAGTAAGAAAATTCTCTGTTCCTTGGAATTCTCAGCAAGCTAACTGTGCAGATGCACCTGATCATTTCATTATGGTGAGATGACGCTAAACATTCTGCAATTCAATTTTGGGTGACCATCATTCATTAAGAAATAATTTGCTGTACTTTTGGTTGTGAAACACTGCATAGCAAGAACAAAATTATCTAGATAAGAAAATATGGCATTGCCACTGTTTAGTGAAAAATCCTCAGGCAAAGCTGAGTGTCTTCTGAGAGTTTGTAAGAACCCCATCTGGGGCAATGTGAGGGCAGGGTCTGAATCCTGAAAAATGCAAGGTTGTGGTGTAGGCTCAGGAATGGACATCCAGCAGGAATATGGTAAGGGAGTGTGCAATGCTCTGTACTTTCTATTTCTAGCTAACTGTGGCCTACATCTAGATCTCAGGAATTGATCAAAGCAGAACACTTCTGTGGGATAAAATGATTCTCATATGATCAGGCAGCGGGGGAGACGCAGAAGCAGTACAAACAAGCCAAGTGAGACAAGATGCTGAGTCTAGGTCAAATAGGGCAGTAGGCATCATAGGGATGATTCTCAATGCGTCTGTCTCCTGAGCTACATTGCTCCCCGTCTGGGTCAGTTGCCTTCTACACTTGGCATCTAGTTTTTGAGGCAGGAAGTATATGGACCCCTACCCAGCATAAAGTGATTGGAGATCCATTCCCTACAGATTGAAACTCCAAGACAAGAATAGCAGGGCAGTTAAGGGGGGAGGGTGGGCCCTGCTCAGACCGCATAGTTCTCATTCCCAAAGTCAGGAGACCTCCCTCAGAAAAGGTTCCTTGAGGGTCAAAGGGGTAGTTATGTCAAGGGATGCTCTATCCAGATGGCTTTTCAGTGAAATCCACACATGGGAGGATCCAGAGATATACCAAATACAGACCGTGAGCCAAACAAATCAAAGTGATTGGCCAAAGGAAACCTGGAATAAGTACCCCATAAAAGTGATTCAAACTGCCACGAGGGTGCAACTCTGACTTCTCTCTCTCTGAGTATGCCTGTACACACAGGTGTACTGTACAGGTGTACAGTACAGGTGTACTGTACATTTTTCCCCCTTAATAAATACTTTACTTGCTTCACTACTTTCCGTCTTTGTGGAAATTCTTTTCTGCAAAGCCGAAGGGCCAGGGCCCTTGTCACTGACCACTGGTCTAGTGGCTAGGATCTGGTGCTTTCACTGTTGTGACACAGCCCAGTTTCCAGCTGGGAACCCAAGTCCCGTTCTAAGCCACTGCACGCCAAGGCCACCCGAGATCAGTTTTCACCCTGTGATTTTCTGTCACTATCATCTCAGGCATCTCTTTGCCTCTTTCTCATTTCCTGTATTTCATACCTTCTTTTCTCTGTTTTATCATTTTTTGTGGCACATTTCCTTTATCATTTTCATTAAGAAGGGCATATGAAAGTATTCTTTTTACTCTTTGCAAGTTTTTGTATAAACCAGCACTTGTTTGATAATTTGGTTGAATAGAGTTGTCTGCTGGAACAAATTGTTCTTCAGGATTTTTAAAGCATTGCAATATATACCAGGAGGTGCTACCCCCAAAATACGGCACTTTGGCATACACTTCCCCAAAAGCAGGAAATGAATCTTCCAGGTACCCTCCCTGTATCAGGAGAAAGACTTATTACCAGAGACAGGACTTTGTTGTTGAGAACTCCAAAGGTATTCTAATTTCTTTTTCTCTTTTTCTGTTCCTTGTCCCCTTTTACTTACTTTTCTGGAAGCTTGAGAATCTCTTCTTTTGTTCTAAATGTTTTAAATTTTACAATCATATGCTTTGTTATAGGACAATTTTAATCTGTTATGATGACTCTCAATTTGAAAATTTGGATCCTTCAGTTCTGGGAATTTTCTTCGAATTTTTTCTTTCTTTCTTTCTTTTTTGTCTGTTCCTTGCAGCTTGTGAGATCTTAGTTCCACAACTTGCAAAACAAATTGTTTCAGCAAGAGCTCAGCTTAAACACGTGTGTTCAGAAAAGATAAAGCCACAGGCTTGTTCACAAACAGCCTTGCCTAGCCTATCAAAGCAGTCAGAGATTCAACTCATTTGCAATCTGACCACTTCTTTCCTGTCTTAGCCTAACCTTCCTTCCTGCCCCTCCTTCACCCTTGCTTTGACTAACTCCTCCCCAACAAAACTACATAAAGTTCTCAGAGAGTCCATTTGACTGGTTTCATTTGTCCAGTGTTTCCCTTGCCCGGCATGTTTCTAACAAACTAAGCTTGGTGTTCATTGTACAATAGTACATGAACCAAGAACTTCCAGATGTTCAAGCTGGATTTAGAAAAGGCAGAGAAATCAGAGATCAAACTGCCAACATCTGTTGGATCATCAAAAAAGCAAGAGAGATCCAGAAAAACATCTATTTCTGCTTTATTGACTATGCCAAAGCCTTTGACTGTGTGAATCACAACAAACTGTGGAAAATTCTTCAAGAGATGGGAATACCAGACCACCTTACCTGCCTCCTGAGAAATCTGTATGCAGGTCAAGAAGCAACAGTTAGAACTGGACATGGAATAATGGACTGGTTTCAAATTGGGAAAGGAATACATCAAGGCTGTATATTGTCACCCTGCTTATTTAACTTATATGCAGAGTACATCATGTGAAATGCTGGGCTGGATGAAGCACAAGCTGGAATCAAGATTGCTGGGAGAAATATCAATAACCTCAGATATGCAGATGACACCACCCTTATGGCAGAAAGTGAAGAAGAACTAAAGAGCCTCTTGATGAAAGTGAAAGAAGAGAGTGAAAAAGTTGGCTTAAAGCTCAACATTCAGAAAACTAAGATCATGGCATCTGGTCCTATCACTTCATGGCAAATAGATGGAAGACAATGGAAACAGTGAGAGACTTTATTTTGGGGGGCTCCAAAATCACTGCAGATGGTAACTTCAGCCATGAAATGAAAAGACGCTTGCCCCTTGTAAGAAAAGCTATGATCAACTTAGACAGAATATTAAAAAGCAGAGACATTACTTTGCCGACAAAGGTTCGGATAGTCAAAGCTATGATTTTTCCAGTAGTCATGTATGGGTGTGAGAGTTGGACTATAAAGAAAGCTGAGCACTGAAGAATTGATGCTTTTGAACTGTGGTGTTGGAGAAGACTCTTGAGAGTCCCTTGGACAGCAAGGAGATCAAACCAGCCAATCCTAAAGGAAATCAGTCCTGAATATTCATTGGAAGGACTGATGCTGAAGCTGAAGCTCCAAAACTTTGGCTACCTGATGTGAAGAACTGACTCACTGGAAAAGATCCTGATGCTAGGAAAGATTGAAGGCAGGAGGAGAAGGGGACGACAGAGGATGAGATGGTTGGATGGCATCTCTGACTTGGTGGACATGAGTTTGAGCAAGCTTCTGGAGTTGGTGAAGAACAAGGAAGCCTGGTGTGCTGTAGTCCATGGGGTCACAAAGAGTCAGACACAACTGAGCAACTGAATTGAACTGAACAAATTTCTTTTGGTCTCTTTGAGTTTCCCTGATAAGAATCCGCCTGCAATGCAGATACACCAGTTCAATCCCTGGGTCGGGAAGATCCCCTGGAGAAGGGAAAGGCTACCCACTCCAGTATCCTGGCCTGGAGAATTCCACAGACTGTATGGTCCATAGGGTCACAGAGTCGGACACAGCTGAGCGACTTTCACTTTCATGCTTTTCTTCTGGAAAGCTTTGACTGAACACAAATATTATAAAGTTTTCTTTCATCTATACAGTCTGTTTCCTTCAAGGTGTGTTTCTGCTCCTTTGGGGTTCATCTTACATAGTAAGAGACTTTCTCTAGAGTTTTGGTAATCTTGTGTTTATGGTCATGACTGAGAGAGATGGACTAAAGAGATGACTGGAAATTCTGAATACAAAGAGAACTTGCTTAAGAACTTATTTCTTAAATTTACCATGCTGCTACTGCTAAGTCGCTTCAGTCGTGTCCGACTCTGTGCGACCCCGTAGATGGCAGCCCACCAGGCTCCGCCAGCCCTGGGGTTCTCCAGGCAAGAATACTGGAGTGGGTTGCCATTTCCTTCTCCAAATTTACCATAGGACCATTTATTTGTTGGGCTCCCCAGGTGGCGCTAGTAGTAAAGAATTCACCTGCCACTACAGGAGACTCAAGAGACATGGGTTCGATCCCTGGGTTGGGAAGATCCCCTGGAGAAGGAAATGGCAACCCGCTCTATTATTCTTGTCTGAAAAATTCCATAGATAGAGCAGCCTGTTGGGCTATAGTCCACGGTATCTCAAAGAGTCGAATACTACTGAGCGACTGAGTGTGCGCACATTTGGATAATCCCAAATGTCAGTTTCTCTACTTAGTCTGTTTTGGGTTGCCCAGATTTCCCCAAGGAAGGGTGCCAATCTTGGGCCTAAAGGGTAAACATCTGACTGCCTTGGTTTGGGGACAGAATAGTTGAGTGCTATGGAGCAGGAGGTGGAGCTTTAGCAAGCAGGATACATGTGACTATGTAAACCTTCACTTTCTCATGGTGCCAATGCCCTTAACTTGTAACAGAGCAAGACCCCATGGGCCCTTGCAGGGGAGTGAGAGAGGGTGATAGGCTTTCCCCCATATCCTCTGCTTTAGTTCCTCTCTGAAGTACCTAGATAATAGTATCTGATGCACAATACCTGAATTGTTTTGCAGATGTTAAAAACCTTCTCCTTTCCAACAAATGGAAGACATTAACTACTTGATGACCATGAACCCTTAGCCCCAGGCCTCCTGGAGCCTAAGGACTGATAATGTTACCCCTGTGACAGCATTCTGCTACCTCACCATCAGCCAATCAGAGAATTGTGCAAGAGCTGATCACACACCCCGAGACCCTTCTCCCTCACCTGACTTTTAAAAGTGCTTTGTGAAACCCCTTCAGGAAGTTCAGGGCTTTTATGCTTGCTCGGCCCTGTAGTAGACCTATCTCTGCTCAAAACTCTGGCCGCCATTTCAGTTTGTTTGGCCTCACTGTGCACCAAGCACATGAACTTGTGTTGGCAAGCTGTGCCTGCTGTTTCCTGTCCGGAGACTTTTCTCTTTACCCTCTCTAGAGACTCTGGAGTTTCTCCTGGAGTCAGGGACAAACAGTCATCCAGTAGCATGGAGTTAAGGAGATGATTTGAGTTTGTGGGTAATTCTTTGATAAAATTATGTCTATTTTCAATTTTCTATACTGTTGCTATGGATTTCAGCTTTCTCAGTTTTTCTAAGTTAGTTTTCAGTGTTTGCTTTCCAGTTTCCAGAAATTTATTGTTGTCCCCTTCTTCGTGCATTCAAGTCTTTTCTTTTTTTAAAAAAAATCACTGTTGTAGTTTTGGGCTTCCCTTGTGGCTCAGTGGGTAAAGAACCCACCTGCAATGTGGGAGACCTGGGTTTGATCCCTGGGTTGGGAAGATCCCCTGGAGAAGGGAAAGGCTACCCTCTCCAGTGTTCTGGCCTGGAGAATTCCATGGACTGTATAGTCCATGGGGTCACAAAGAGTAGGACACGACTCTTAAAAAAATTGTAGTTTTAGGGATGGAACAATTAGATTGATGTGTTCTATCCACCATCTTAAGCCAGAATGCTTCTAAAGCATTTTCATTAACCTTGCGGCCTCCCATTGGCATTCCACTGGAAACACATATGTCGAGTCTATCATTTTGTAAAGGCTTATTCACCAATAGCAAAACTGGTTTCAGAACATTTTAAGCAAATCATAAGATTAAGCAATGAACTGGTTAAAGTACAGAATACTCAAGTCTTTCATGTGTATATCATTAGGAAACAGAAACAACAGCTTCCTCTTTCAAAATTCTCTTACTTTGCATTTTCTGAATCACAAGTCAAATGTATTATAATGTAAAGCATGCACTGGGTTTGAAGGGGAAAGAAGAGGAGGAAAAAGAGGAGAGGAAGAGGGTAAAAGAAGTTGGAGGGAGAGTGAGAAGAATTAAATTATGCCTGAATACAGTGTATAGGAGGAAAGACTTTATACCCTTTTATGTTTGATAGCTGGATCTATGAAATACCAACAATAGGAAGATTAACAGGAGAAAAGATAAACCAATTCATTAATTTTTAGTAGTATTGAGCTAAGAGATAAATGGGCTCCAGTTGAGGGATTCCTGTTTACCCTCTTAAAAGTGAAGTCACTCAGTCTTGTCCGACTCTTTGTGACCCCATGGACTGTAGCCTACCAGACTCCTCTGTCCATAAGATTTTCCGTGCAAGAGTACTGGAGTGGGTTGCCATTTCCTTCTCCCGGAGATCTTCCCAACCCAGGGATTGAACCCAGGTCTCCTGCATTGTAGGCAGTCACTTTACCGTCTGAGCCACCAGGGAATTCTACCCTCTTAAAAGGAAGTAGCAATAGAAATAGGACAGACAGCCAGTCTTTGTCTCTTGTAAACATCTCAAGCTTATAATCATGGCAAGGACAAAGAGAGGCAAAACTCTATTTGAGTAAAGGATTAAGGGATTCTCCCTCCCCACCCTTTTTAGGACAAGGGAGACACTACACAAAGGCTCCTTGGAGTCAAAAGTCAGAGGATAATTCCAGACCATAATGAGTCTTGCTCCTCCCAGAAGCCTTCACTTCGAGATTCATCTTGGCCGAGGAGGGCAAGGGCACCCCAGGAGAGGGTCCTGAGGCAAATTAACAGGGAAGGTGGGGAGGGGGCAAAGCAAGATGATTGGCCTGAAAGGAGACAAAGACCCAGAAAACTGCCCCCTTATAAAGGATTTAAATTTCCCAAAGGGGCAACTCTTTCCGAGTTTGCCCTTTTGCCTTTCCACAAGTACTTTTCCGTAAACTTCTTACTTTACTCTTTACCTTCTGCCACCTCACCTAAATTTGTTCTTGACTAGACTGGAGAAGGAAATGGCACCCCACTCCAGTACTCTTGCCTGGAAAATCCTATGAACAGAGGAGCCTGGTGGGCTGCAGTCCATGGGGTCGCTAGGAGTCGGACACGACTGAGCGACTTCACTTTCACTTTTCACTTTCCACTTTCATGCATTAGAGAAGGAAATGGCAACCCACTCCAGTGTTCTTGCCTGGAGAATCCCAGGGACTGGGGAGCCTGGTGGGCTGCCGTCTGTGGGGTCGCACAGAGTCGAACACGACTGAAGTGACTTAGCAGTAGCAGACAGGCAAGGACTAGGGACTCTAGCCCTAACTGCTGTCCCCTGTGCTCCAGTGGTTAGGACTCCTGGTCCGGGAAACTAAGACCTTACTTCCAGCTACTGCTTGCTGCCATTTACTGCTGCACATGTCTGAAATCAGTTATCAGCATGAAGACATCAGAGGGGAAAAAACTGAGTATCCCAAATAGCAGTGAGATTTGAAGAGTTTATATATGGTCATAATAGAGGTAAGGGAAGGAGGATTAGGCCTCTTAATGGAGAGTAAATTGTTTTTAGAAAAATTGAATGAATCCTTAAAAGAGATAGTATGACAAGTATATCAGGGAGTGATGTTGACTTCTAACCTCCTCTCCTATGATAAGAGTCAGTGTTACCTGACTGATGAAACTCCTGGGGAAGAGATTTATGACAACTGAGTTTCCTTTGGAGGGTCTGTCTTTAGGCAGATAAGGGGCATTCCTGCATTTGCTATTTTTCAAGTACCTTCACCTCAAAATAATCCTTATGGCCAAAAATGCACATGTTATGGTGGCAAACTGTGCCACTCTTCAAGAGCAAGCAGACTTGTGCACAGGCTCCTCATGCTATCGTGCCAGGACCATCCAGTTCAAGGTCTGTTCTTTAGTTTACAAACTAAATTGTTAAATACACCCAAAGTTGATTGAACCAACTCAAGAGATTCATTTAACCATTCTTTCATTAAATAATTATGTGTTCATCTTGGTGCCATGTGTTGAGAATAAAAAGTGAACAAAACTGACATAATCCTAGCCATTATGGTACACAGGATCTATATAGAGATTTCGGCTTTTATATTTGTTATTTAACTGTGATAAATATTACTATCAATAAGCATGCCAGATGTTACTCTGAAAGTACATTACCTGGTTTTCAGTCAAGTCAAGTGGGTATAGAATCCTCTCCCCAGCATACTTCCCAGATTCTGTGTGCTTAGTTGCTCAGTCATGTCTGACTCTTTGCGACCCCATTGACTGTAGCCTGCCAGGCTCCTATGTCCATGGGGATTTTCCAGGCAACAATACTGGAGTGGGTTGTCATGCCCTCCTCCAGGGGATCTTTCTGACCCAAGAATTGAACTGAGTTTGATTTGCATTGCAGGTGGATTTTTTATCAGCTGAGTTAGAGTTTCTTATTCTGCAGCTTCCCTTTTATTATGCCTTTCAGATCAATTCAGGACAGTTAAAAACACTACTTCTGTAGAGAGAATGAAGCACACCATTCATTAGGCCTCAGTTTTTTAGTTACAGTAACATTTCAATCATGCCTTTCTGATTGTGACTGAATTTGGGATAGTCCCAGTCTTATTATTTACTTTTTTTTTTTGCCGTGCTGTGTGGTTTACGGGATCTTAGTTACCTGACTAGAGACTGAACCTGTGGCTCCCACGATGGAAGCACTGAGTCCCAACCACTGGACCACCAGGGAATTCCCCAATTTTTTTTTCTTCCAATATTTAAGACATGCAAAGAATATGTAAAGAATAGCTCAGCAAACACAGAAATACTCATTACCCAACCAAAGGAAAAAGTTATATCAATGCATTTAAATCCTTAGTTTATATACATCCCTACCTTTCTCTCCAAGAATTAAGTATTACTCTGAGTTTGCTGTTTCATCATTCCATGTTATATTATTTCACAATATAAGTAGGTATTATTAAGCTAAATATAGAATCGTTTTGTGTGGTTTTTATTTTATATAGTGGTATTATACTATATTCATTCTATCACAGCTTTTTACTTTGGATGAACAGTACACACCTAGAGGTGAAAATGCAGATACAAGGTAAGCACATCTTCAAGTTTACTAAATATTATCAACATGTCTTTCAGTTTTGTTTCAGCAATTTACAATCCCCATCATGTGCCCCACCCCTAGTAGTATATAAGAGATCTTCTGCTTCAAAATTTTCCCCAAATTTGGTATTGCCTAACTTAAATTTTGCAACCACAATGGGTTTAAAATTTTATCTGATTGCTGCTTTGATAAGCAATGAGAATCTTTTCATATGTTTATTGGCTATTTGTGTCCTTCACTTTTGTGAGTTACATATCTACAGGAATTTAAGTTCAAGAGTACAAGAACTTTGTAGCCCCAGCACGAAGAGTAATGCCTAAAACATTGTGGATATTCAATACATATTTAGGTGAATATTTGGTTAACAAAGATATATAAGTTGACTGAATAGTGTAGAGGAGGAAAAAGTTTTCTGCTGGAGTCCAGCTCCAGCAGGTCCGGGGTTCCCTCAGGATGGACGGCGTCGGCGATGCGAATGAGAAGACACAGCGAGTCTCGGTGTTTCCAAGTGTCTCCCAACTTTATTATTTTTAAGACAGCTTTTATATTTTTTGTGGTACATAGAAACAAATGTAAAGTATAGAGTCATACCAATTCAGCTTAGTGGGCATACCAATTTAGCTTAATGGGCATATGAATTCAGCTTAATGGGCCTATCAATTCAGCTTAATAGGCCAGCAGTTTTGACCTTCATCGAAACTGTTTGCATGTTTTTAGTTACCAAAAAGCCTCATTTTGTTTACATCATCATCTGGCCTGGGGGCCTGCTAACATCTTGTGACTCTCCATTGATAAGGGTTGATCAGTCAGAACACTTTTGTATCAGGCACAGCAGGAAAGAATTCATCAATAGAAAGTTTCAAGGTAAAACCTGTTTTCGGTAACTTACTCTATGCCTTGAGCTTAACAGAAAAGAATGTGGTCCCATAAAGTCATAAAAGAGCAAGCTGAAGGTCAGCTCTAAGTAAGAATCAGTTAAATCAACAGTTGTCTTATTATTTGTATTAAAGCCAAACTTTTATAAATTTTTAACTATTATGCTTTCATTATATAGGCTAAATACGTTAAGAGTAAAAACATACTAAGTAACAGTTTCATAAAGCAATATTTCTTATATTTCCTAACAAGCCTTTTTTCCTGCGAAGGGTTTTGTGCCCATAGGGGCTTTCTGTGCGGAGGCTCTCAATGCTGTTTTATTATTAAGGAACAGTTATGCACATTAGCTCCAAAGGCACAGGTACATTTATTAAACAAACCAATATATTAGCAAAAGGAATTTAGATCAGCATATTCGGTATCCCAGATAATTTTATTTGGGGTGCTACCGTTCAGGGGCCTTGTTGATTTGAGGTTTCAGAATGATCTATTTTAGAAGGAAATCGGGAAAGGCCTTTTGCCTAAGTCACAGAAAATAGGAAGAGGTTTATTATAGCAAACATCAGACAGACAGATATCTTTAAGGTGAGCGCTGAGGCAGCCTTCCGAGAATCCCTGAGGCCTGAGAAGCCGTGCTCAATCATTCCTCTTTCCCATGACTCTGTCATGGGTGGGATCTCGTGGGCTGGCTCCCGGCAGTTTTCCTCAACCTTCTTAATGTCCCCAGTTGTGTCTAAAAATAAAATGGAAAAAAATAAATTAATAGGAGAAAAGCATACAAATTTTTTAAATATAAGTTTTATGTGACAGGGAAGCCTTCATAAGAAAATGAAGACCCAGAGAAACAGTATTTTTACAGTAGTTTTAATGAAGAGTGGATAGATGTGGGGGAATATGACAGGGGAATATGACGGGTTAAGGAGTATGAGGGATGTGCAGTAAACTGGGAGAAATTTAGCAAGGCTTGTTTACATCCTCAGTGTGCCTTCCTCTTTGAAGACAAACATGCTTGTTTCCTAGGGGTATAGGGAGAGATCTTTCACAGAAGGATTTTATGAGCTGTTTCAGGGGAAGAAGGGCAAGGAAGGAAATCAAAGTGATCTTTCTGCTTCTGCTGTTCTCTCAGACTCTTTCAGCTTATGATATTTAGAATGCCAACTTGCTATATTTGGGGGTAGCATGTCCTGAACACCATCAATATCGATGACTGTTTATAGCTTTTGCTCATTTTAAAAGATGTCTTTTTCTGACTGATTTGTCAGATACTTAAAATATATTTTGAATACTAATCTTTCATGGATTATATGTGTAGTAAATATCTTCTCTTAATTTATGGCATATCTTTTCCGTTTTTAAGAAACTGACTCTTTTTCATTTTAATATGGTTTTCCATTTAATATGTTAAAGTCAAGGATGGGGGTCCCAACTTGCCAGGTGGTCCAGTCCTTGTCATTCAGGAGCCCAGATTTCTTCCAATTTGAGGATAAGCCAGATTTTAGGATTATGTTCCCTTTGCATGGTTGAAACAGGAGCTGCAGCTACATCCATGTTTCATCCAGCAGGAAAAGGTAAGAAGTGTGTGGAGTGGGGACACAAGCTGTATTAAGGGAAGGACATTGCACTTATATCTGCTCACACTCAGTTGAGGCGAACTTATTCATATAACCTCATCTAAGTGCAACAGAGGGAGAAACACAGTCTCTGGTTAGGTGATATATGTCCACTGTAGCCTTCTTACCTTTGGAAGAAGGGGAAAAAGATTTTAAGCGTACACTTGACAGCTTCACTACCAGGAGCTTTGTCTCTTTTCCTACTCCTTGGACGAGTCATATGATTGCAATGATCTATTTCTTAAAGGTCTAATACAATGCATTTAAAATCGAAAGGGTCTCATATTTTTTTCTGGACTTCCCTTGTAGCTCATCTGGTAAAGAATCCGCCTGTAATGCGGGAGACTTGTGTTTGATCCCTGGGTTGGGACAATCCCCTGAAAGAGGGAAAGGCTGCTGTATTTGAAGTACTTTACTAGTAATAGAACTACTTAAGCTTCTATTTCTTCTTGAATAAGTTTTGCTAAGTTATCTTTTTTCTAAAATTTTTAATTTTTCTCTCTCTTTTTTTGGGGGGGGGCATGCCTCAAGGCATGTGGAATTTCCAGGGATGGAACACTCACCCCTCGTAGTGGAAGTGCAAAATCTTAACTACTGGACCATCAAGGAAGTCTAAAATTTTGAATTTTTGATCTAAAATTTCAAATTCAGTTGCATAAAGTTTTTATAATTACTCTTTATTGTTTAAATATGTTCCCACTCTGTGATAACATTTCCTTCTTTTTTTGATCCTAATATTATGTGTTGCTTTCCTCTTTTTTATTTTTTTATCTTATCAGAGGGTGCCTATTTTATTAATCTTTTAAAATTGCTAACTTTGGATTCTGTAGATCCTCTTTATTGTGTCTTTGCTCTCTAGTTTGCTATTTCTTGCTCTTATCTTATTTACTTTCTTCTACTTTTATTTATTCAGTTGCTCATTTTAAAAAAACTCCTTAAGCTTAATTTTCAGCCTTTCCTATTTCCTGATATAGACATTTTATAGACATAAAACCAAAAAAAAAAAAGAAAGAAAAGAAATTCTCTACATGCTGCTTTATCTTTTTTTTAATTTGTTATTATTTTTAAAAAAATTTATTTTGGCTACACTCGGTCTTCATTGCAGCATGCAAGCTCTAGATCCCTCACCAGGGATCAAGTGGGAGCCCCCTGTATTGGGAGCATGGAGTCTTAGCTGCTAGACCACCAGGGAAGAACCACTCACTACTTGTTGCTTCAGATGCACCCCAATTTTGATATTTGGTATTTTTCATTATCACTCAGTTTAAGATTTCTTAATTTTTATTATGATTTCTGCTTGGTTCCATGGGTTATTTAGGGTATGTTTTAAATTACCAAATACATTTCACTCTATTTTTAAAATAAATTTTTATTGAATTGCACTAAAGACAGAGATTGTGACCAGTAGAGTATACTGAGTATTGCATTGCTATCTCCTTTCTTACTTTAGCCTCTTTTCCTTGAACTAAACTTTTCCTTCTTAACCCTGTCTTCCTCTCAGAGGAAAGAGAGGTTTTCAGGAGATTCTTCTCTTCCTCTTAAATTTGGCCACCAGTCTATCACACCCACAACATTGTCCGGATCCTAGAGAGAGCAGACCACAGGCTCAAACTGCAGCTGGTGCCATGTAAGTTATTTTCAGCCCGTCACACAGTACATCACTTGTAATGCCATGTCATTCATTTGTGCCAGACATAGTACTAAAAATCTTATACATGAAGTGAAAATAAAAGCCTTAGTCATTTAGTCATGTCGAACTCTGCGCCACCCCATGGACTGTAGCCTGCCAGGCTCCTCTGTCCATGGGATTCTCCAGGCAAGAATACTCAAGTGGGTAGCCATTTCCTTCTCCAGGGGATCTTCCCAACCCAGGGATAGAACTCAGGTCTGCTACACTACAGGCAGGTTCTTTACCATCTGAGCTTTAAGAATCTTATATACATTATCTTATTTAATCATCCTAACAAGATCATTATTAACTGCCATTTTGTGGACAGGAAATTGAAGCAGTGAAAAATTAAGTAACTGTTCCCAAGTTATGCAGCTTCAAATGGAGCCACTAGAAGACCCCATTGTCTGTCGGATTCCAGAGCTTGTGCTATGTAAGCACTCACATGGGGTTTGTTGAATAAAGAGGTTTGTTTGATAGTTCATGGCCAAAATGAAGTTTATTGCCACTGGGTCAGGCATTCACATCATACTCTTCTTTTTCACATTACATAAAACACTTAAGACTTTTGAAAATACTCTGAAATATGGAATTACACTCCTTTTGAACTATTTCAATTCATCCATAAAACAACGTGAAGAATTATAAGACAGTTGCTATGTGTCTTTTAACAATAATTGTTTTGGTGTTATCTGACATGCTTGTCTAAAAATCAGTAGACACCCGCTAACCACATCCTTCCACTAAATGGTCCTTGTTGACGCTGTTAAAGTTCAGGAAACTGTGAATTTTCTAAATTGTTTAAGAAAATTTGTAATCTTCCCTGAAAGTTACTTATTTTTTGTCATGTAACTTTTCTTTCTCATGATATAGGTCATTTCCCACAAATATATATTACATATATATTTAAAAATTTGATAACATTTATGTTTACATGTATAAAATAAAAAAACAAGCACATGTTATGGAGTACATTTTATTAATCATTTTTAAAAGTGTGTGGGGCTTTTCTCTTCTTTGGTGTTTTCTTCTCTAATTGAATATAAGTGATACTTGAAATTTTTTAAATTTCAATTATTTAAAAATCACTGCTTTAATGTTTCTACCACAAAATGAAGGAAAAGCTTACATTACTTAGAAGTTTATAGAGCTAGTAATGATTGCCTACATTTTTATTGTGATAAAATATACATAACATAAAATTTGCCATTTTTAAGTGTAGAATCAGTAGCATTAATTGCACTCACAATGTTGTACAACCACTATTCTTTTCTAGAACATTTTTATCATCCCAAATTGAAACTCCTTACCCATTAAACAATAGCTACCCATTCTCTTCTCTCCCCAGCCCCTGGTAACCTCTATTTTACTTTCTGTCTCTGTGAATTTGCCTGTCCCAGGTGACTATATGAGTGGCCACAGGACTGGAAAAGGTCAGTTTTCATTCTAATTGTAAAGAAAGGCAATGCCAAATAATTTTCAAACTACTGCACAATTGCACTCATTTCACATGCTAGCAAGGTAATACTCAAAATCCTTTGAGCTAGGCTTCAGCAGTACCTGAAACGAGAACTTCCAGATGTTCAAGCTTGGTTTGAAGAGGCACAAGGAGCAGAGATTAAACTGTCAACATATGTTGGATCACAGAAACAACAGAAATCCAGAAAAACATCTACTTCTGCTTCATTGACTATGCTAAAGCCTTTAACTGTGTGGATCACAACAAACTGAAAAATTCTTAAAGAGACCTTACTTATCTTCTGAGAAGCCTATATGCAGGTAAAGAAGCAATAGGTAGAACCAGACATGGAACAACTGACTAGTTCAAAATTGGGAGAAGAATACAACAAGGCTGTATATTGTTACCCTGGTTTTTTAACTTCTATGCAGAGTACATCATGCAAAATGTCAAGCTGGATGAATTACAAGCCGGAATCAAGACTGCTGGGAGAAATATCAACAGCCTTAGATATGCAGATGATACCACTCTAATGGCAGAAAGTGATAAGGGTGAAAGAGGAGAGTGAAAATGCTGACTTGAAACTCAACATTCAAAAAACAAAGATCATGGCATCCAGTCCCATCACATCATGGCAAATAGAAGAGGAAAAAGTGGAAGCAGTGACAGATTTTCTTTACTTGGGCTCCAAAATCACTGCAGATGGTGACTGCAGCTTTGAAATTAAAAGATACTTGCTCCCTGGAAGAAAAGTTATGATAAAACTAGATAGCATATGAAAAAGCAGAGACATCACTTTGCAAACAAAGGTCCCTATAGTCAAAGTTATGGCTTTTCCAGTAGTCATGTATAGATGTGAGAGTTGGACCATAAAAAAGGCTGAGTGCCAAAGAATTGATTCTTTTGACTTGTGGTGATGGAGAAGATTCTTGAGAGTCCCTTGGACTGCAAGATGATCAAACCAATCAATCCTAAAGGAAATCAATCCTGTATAGTCATTGGAAGGACTGACGCTGAAGCTGAAGCTCAAATACTTTGGCCACCTGATACAAAGAACTGACTTATTAGAAAAGATCCTGATGCTGGAAAGATTGAAGGCAGGAGGAGAAGGGGATGACAGAGGAAGAGATGGTTGGATGGCATCACTGACTTGATGGACATGAGCAAGTTCTGGGAGTTGGTAATGGACAGGGAAGCTTGGTGTGCTACAGTCCATAGGATCTCGAAGACTCAGAAATGACTGAGCGACTGAATTGAACTGAACTGAAGGTCCTGTACCTGTGTTATCATTATAGGTTGAATTGTATCTCTTCCAAATTTTATATGTTGAGTCCTAATGCTCTCTGCCTCAGAATATGGCCTTACTTAGAAATAGGGTCTCTATAGAGGTAACCAAGTCAAATGAAATTATTCATTTCAGTTCAGTTCAGTTCAGTCGCTCAGTCATGTCTGACTCTTTGTGACCCCATGAATCGCAGCACTCCAGGCCTCCCTGTCCATCACCAACTCCCAGAGTTTACCCAAACTCATGTCCATCGAGTCATTGATGCCATCCAGCCATCTCATCCTCTGTCATCCCCTCCTCCTCCTGCCCCCAATCCTACCCAGCATTAGGGTCTTTTCCAGTGAGTCAACCCTTTGCATGAGGTGGCCAAAGTATTGGAATTTCAGCTTCAACATCAGTCCTTCCAATGAACACCCAGGATTGATCTCCTTTAGGATGGAATGGTTGGATCTCCTTGCAGTCCAAGGGACTCTCAAGAGTCTTCTCCAACACCACAGTTCAAAAGCATCAATTCTTCAGTGCTCAGCTTTCTTCACAGTCCAGTTCTCACATCCATACATGACTACTGGAAAAACCATAGCCTTGACTAGACGGACCTTCATTGGCAAAGTCATGTCTCTGCTTCTTAATATGCTATCTAGGTTGGTCATAACTTTCCTTCCAAGGAGTAAGTGTCTTTTAATTTCATGGCTGCAATCACCATCTGCAGTGATTTTGGAGCCCAGAAAAATAAAGTCTGCACTGTTTCCACTGTTTCCCCAACCATTTCCCATGAAGTGATGGGGCTGGATGCCATGATCTTAGTTTTCTGAATGTTGAGCTTTAAGCCAACTTTTTCACTCTCCTCTTTCACTTTCATCAAGAGGCTCTTTAGTTCTTCTTCACTTTCTGCCATAAGGGTGGTGTCATCTGCATATCTGAGGTTATTGATATTTCTCCCAGCAATCTTGATTCCAGCTTGTGCTTCTTCCAGCCCAGCATTTCTCATGATGTACTCTGCATATAAGTTAAATAAGCAAGGAGACACTGTACAGCCTTGACGTACTCCTTTTCCTATTTGGACACAATCTGTTGTTCCATGTCAAGCTCTAACTGTTACTTCCTGATCTGCATACAGGTTTCTCAAGAGACAGGTCAGGTGGTCTGTTATTCCCATCTTTTGAAGAATTTTCCAGAATTTATTGTGATCCACACAGTCAAAAGCTTTGGCATAGTCAATAAAGTAGAAATAGATGCTTTTCTGGAACTCTCTTGCTTTTTTGATGATCCAGCGGATGTTGGCAATTTGATCTCTGGTTCCTCTGCCTTTTCTAAAACCAGCTTGAGGATATGGAAGTTCATGGTTCATGTGTTGCTGAAGCCTGGCTTGGAGAATTTTGGGCATTACTTTACTAGCGTGTGAGATGAGTGTAATTGTGCGGTAGTTTGAGCAATCTTTGGCATTGCCTTTCTTTGGGATTTAATGAAAACTGACCTTTTCCAGTCCTGTGTCATTAGGTACACTCTAACCCAATATGACTTGTGTCCTTACAAAAACAGAACATGCACACAGGGAGAACACCATGTGAACACAAAAGCAGGTGGGACTGTATGTCTACCAGAAAGAAATGTCAGAGTGTCAACAAACCACCAGAACAGAGGAGCAGTCTCTCTCACAGTCCTTGGAAGGAACCAATCTTGCCGATACCTTGATCTTGGAGTCTAGTCTTCAGAACTGTGAGATAATAAACTCTGCTCTTCATGCCACCCAATTTGTGGTACTTTGTTACAGCAACCAAAGCAAACAAAGACATTTATGTTGGATATAACCCTTACTGTGGGACTACAAAGAATGAAAATAGTACAGGGGGTTCAGAGAATTAACATGATCTTGGGAAGCCAAGATATATTCATCAAAGGAATTTTATTCAGGGGAAGACCAGTTTCCTCAAACAGCTAAGGAGGATCTGCTCTCTGTCAGGAAAATGGTTTGGTAGTGGGGGCCAGCGGGTATTCAGTATTTTAAAATTCTTCACCTCATTCACACCTGCCAAAATGAGCTTATCCTATGTCTTAGGGTCTACCTCTTACCCACAAGTATCTTTACTTTTATAAAAGAGATCCTGATAGGGTTGAGTATGTTTTGTTACAGCACTAATAATTGCGTTTAGACCCTGCGCTTGATGTTTGCCTAACTGGCTTTGCAACCTCAAAGCTGCTATGAAGGCTTTTTAATCTTTTACTCAGTTTCTGAATCAATTTGTCCTTTGCCTTTTGTAGGGCCACCAGAAATATCCCAAATCTTTATAATCTCTAATGTCACCACAGCAGCTACGTCATAAGTGATTTGATCTCCCAGGGCCTTCAACCTGCACATCAACCTAGGCTACAACTGATATTTGAGTAATCATGATGCCACTACTCTGTGGATTATCAGTGTTCACTTTCCTTCAGCAAGGTGGGTAGCCATTGATTCTCAAGTATGTTAGCAACCTAATCCCAGTGTCACTTTTTGAAGGACTATTTCCTGGGACCACTTCTGGTGGTCAAGATACAGTAGGAAACTGCACATTCAAGTAGAGACACTGAAAAGAGTTTAAGAAAAATGTAGGTCACTTGATTTTCAACAAGGATGTAAGACAGTTCAATGGGGGAAAGACTAGTGTTTTCAACAAATGGTGCTGGGACAATTGAATCTACATACAAAATAATGATGTTGGGCTTCACTTCAAGCTTCTTCCTTCCAATACTTAGTATCCTTCTTACAAAAATTAACTCAAAATGGATCAAAGATGTACAAGTAAGAGATAAAACTCTTAAAAGTAAACTTAAGCATAAATCTTTGGGTTAGGCAATGTCATTTCTTAGACACGACATTGAAAGTGCAATCAAGAAAAGAATTTCTGTTTTCATCAAAATTAAAAAGTTTGTCCTTCAAAGGACATGATCAAGAAAGTAAAAGGGCAACCTACAGAATTTGGGAAAATCATATCCAGTGACTAATATCCAGAATATATTTTAAAGAATCTTAAAACACAACAATAGAAAGATGAATAGCCCACTTAAAAATAGACCAAGTATCTGAATAGATACTTCTCCAGAGAAGATATATAAATGGCTAATATGCACATGAAAAGATAACCAATATCATTAATCATTGAGGCAATGCAAATCAAAACTACAATGAGGTACCAGTTCATGCTCCCTACAGTGTGTGTGTGTGTGTATGTGTGTGTGCTCAGTTGTGTTTGACTCTTTGCAACACTCTGGACTGTAGCCCCTTAGGCTCCACTGTCTATGGAATTTTCTAGGCAAGAATACTGGAGTGGGTTGCCATTTCCTACTCCAGCTCCTACAATGGTCATAATGAAAAAGACAGCAAATGTGGTAAAGATGTAGACACTGGAACTCTGCCACGTTGCTGTTGAGAATATAAAATGGTGCAGTTGTTTTGGATAACAGCCTGGCAGTTCCTTGTTGGAGAGGACCAAATTTTCTCTTCTACCCACCTTGAGCACTTGTGGCTAGACAAATAATAAAACTGACACAAGACAGAATAACAGAAGAAAAGCCAATTAAATTTCACATCCACAGGAGATCATAAAATAATACTCAGAGAGTGACCAAAAGCAGGGAGCTCTTATATCTTGTCATATAAGGAAACAATAGGGCTTCCCAGGTGGCACTAGTGTTAAACAGTCCAACTACCAGTGCAAGAGATGTAAGAGCCTGGGATTTGATCCCTGGATTGGGAAGATACCCTGAAGAAGGAAATGGCTACCCATTCAGGTATTCTTACCTGGAAAATTCCATTAACAGAGGACCCTAGTGGTCTAAAATCCATGGGGCCTCAAAGGGTAGGACATGGCTGAGTGACTAAACACACACACACATAAAGAAATAATACATTTGTGAGGATTTGACAGGACAGAAAAACCTTAGGTTTGTGTGCCTAATTAGTAAGGAATTTAAACTGAGTATACGAGTAAAGAAGTGGTGAGTCTGTCTACATAGGCTTCTCTGCCTGAACTCCTTGTCTTTGGTGGTAAGGATGTCTTTCTACCTCTCAGTGCAGGGAGGGCACCTTTCACATTGAGGATTCATTTCCTTCTTTCAGGAAGACACAGAAGAGGGTCATGGTGTCCTTCTTACATCAACAGTTTCTTGTAGTTGTTGGTGTTCAGTCTTTCAGTCCTGTCCAACTCTTTGCAACCCCATGGACTTCAGCATGCCAGGGTTCTCCGTCCTTCACTATCTCCCCGAGTTTGCTCAAACTCATGTCCATTGAGTCGGTGATGCCATCCAACCATCTCTTCCTCTGTCACCCTCTTCTCCTGCCCTAAATCTTTCCCTGCATCAGAGTCTTTTCCAGTGAGTCGACTTTTAGCATCAGGTGGCCAAAGTATAGGAGCTTCAGCTTCACATCAGTCTTTCCAATGAATATTCAGGGTTGATTTCCTTTAGGAGTGACTGGTTTGATCTTGCAGTCCAAGGGACTTTCAAGAGTCTTCTCCAACACCACAGTTTCAAAGCATCAATTCTTCAGTGCTCAACCTTCTTTATGGTCCAACTCTCATATCCATACATGACTACTAGAAAAACCATAGCTCTGACTATACGGACCTTTGTCAGAAAAGTGATGTCTCTGCTTCTTAATATGCTCTCTAGGTTGATCATAGCTTTTCTTCCAAGGAGCAAGCATCTTTTAATTTCATGACTGGAGTCCCCATCTGCAGTGATTTTGGAGCCCAAGAAAATAAAAAGTCTGTCACTGTTTCCATTTCTTCCCCATCTATTTGCCATGAAATGATGGGACTGGATGCCGAGATCTTCGTTTTTTTTAATGTTGAGTTTTAAGCCAGCTTTTTCACGCTCCTCTTTCACTTTCATCAGGAGGCTCTTTAGTTCCTCTTCACTTTCTGCCATTAGGGTGGTGTCATCTGCATATCTGAGGTTATTGATACTTCTCCTGGAAATTTTGATTTCAGCTTGTGCTTCAGCCAGCCTGGCATTTTGCACAGTATACCCTGCATATAAGTTAAATAAGCAAGGAGACAATATACAGCCTTGATGTACTCCTTTCCCAATTTGGAACCACTCTCTTGTTCTCTGTTCGGGTTGTAACTGGTGCTTCTTGACCTGCATACAGATTTCTCAGGAGGCAGGTAAGGTGGTCTGGCATTCCCATCTCTTGAAGTATTTTCCACAGTTTGTTGTGATCCAGACCGTCAAAGGCTCTAGCATAGTCAATGAAGCAGAAGTAGATGTTTTTCTGGAATTCACTTGCTTTTTCTATAATCCAATTGATGTTGGCGATTTGATCTCTTGTTTCTCTGCCTTTTCAAATCCAACTTGTACACCTGGTAGTTCTTGGTTCATTTATTATTGAAGCCTAGTTTGAAGGATTTTGAGCATGACCTTGCTAGCATATGAAATGAGTACAACTGTTCAGTAATTTGAACATTCTTTGGCATTACCTTTCTTTGGGATTTGAATGAAAACTGACCTTTTCCAGTCCTATGGCCACTGCTGAGTTTTCTAAATTTGCTGGCATATTGAGTGCAGCATTTTAACAGTATCATCTTTTAGGATTTGAAACAGCTCAGCTGGAATTCCATCGCCTCCACTAGCTTTGTTTGTAGTGATGCTTCCTAAGGCCCACTTGACTTCACACTCTAGGATGTCTGGCTCTAGGTAAATGACCACACCATCTTGGTTATTTGGATTATTAAGATCTTTCTTGTATAGTTCTTCTGTGTATTCTTGCCACCTCCTCTTCTTATTATCTTCTGCTTCTGTTAGTTCCATACCATTTCTGTCCTTTATTGTGTCCATCTTTGCATGAAATATTCCCTTTGTATCTCTAATTTTTTGAAAAGATCACTAGTCTTCTCATTCTATTTTCTTCCTCTTTTTCTTTGTACTGTTCACTTAAGAATGCTTTTTTAAATCTCTCCTTGCTATTCTTTGAAACCTGTATTCGGATGGGTATATCTTTCCTTTTCTCCTTTGATTTTCACTTCTCTTCTTTTCTCAGCAATTTTTAAGGGCTCCTCAAACAACCATTTTCCCTTGTTGAATTTCTTTTTCTTGGGATGGTTTTGGTACAATGTTAGGAATCTCTGTCTATAGTTCTTCATTTCCTGCCCCTCTGCCTGCCTATAAACTAAAGTGCCTTTGTTCAGCTCATAGAGAGATAATCTGACCCTGGCCACCTGTAAGTAGAAGAAATTAACACACCCCTCCAAAGGCTGATGCTTCCCGAAGATGTTTTGCAAGACTGAAGACCCTTTTTTACTTTACTTCCTCACTGCCTCTCCCTCTCTGTTCTGCCTTTTGACTTTAAGCTTCTCTTTGCCTCTCTCTCTCTGACTCTGTAAAAAAAACTGGTACCTAGGACCCAACAAATGGTTACTCTGAGATGTTAGTCCAATCTTCTCGATCAGCCAGCTTTCTGAATAAAGTCATATTACTTGCCTCAGCAACTTGTCTCTCAGATTCATTGGTCTGTTGTACATTAAGCAGAGTCAGCTTGGACTCAGTAACAGGATGATGATACACAATGAAAATAAATTAATAGCATAAGATCTATACATGCCACGTCATCACAACAGAAACACCTTTCCAAGACCCTTGAGTCATCACTCTTTAGGGTTTATGTATGTTGGAGAAGCAGGAGTCCTTCTGCCTTATGAGATCTTTGAATCAGTAAATATTTATTGAGGATTCTTAGCATGTACCAGCTATGTGCCAGGTATACATCAGTTAAACACAAAAACACACTTGGTATCTGATTTTGTGGAGCTTATTTTTATTAACTTCACAGGACCAGTTGGTTACTATCTCTAACCTTTTGTGGAGAAGAAAACTTTTGCAAATGTTACAGAGTTGAGCCTCCACTCCTATCATAATACTGTCTTCAACTGCCTTTTAATTCAAGGTCTATGTCACATCCCTATGACAAAGCCAGTCTCAGACCCTCTAAATTTCCATTCTTTGTCCCATAAATGATTAGCTCAACAGTCTTCAATGACCAATCTAAAGAAAATGCCACTAATCTTGTTAGCAAGACAGTAATAAGGAAGGGATATGTTTACGTCAGTATGTCATATCTTGCAGAAGTAGAATACCAGGCAATCAGAGAAACTGTAACACACTGGACAAACGTTATTTCAGAGTGAATTTTAAAACCCATTTTTTTTTCTCTATACTGATGATTTGGGGAAAGGTAAATTATGGCCTCCTAGGTTTTCATATGGATCAAAGAATAGGTTTCAGTAATCAATGATTTTGAAAGAACAAAGCTGGTCAGCTTTAGATCCAGCAGTTACTCTGTCCCATCAGACTTCTGAAAGAGCAAAGAATTCAGGAATAAATGCACTATTATCAAGCCAGAGCATTAACCATAGTAAATGCAATAAATCAGTTACAAAGGCTCCTAGTTCCATTTTAAAGGTACATTTCCCAATCTTCTTGGGGAAAAAATTATGTTTCATTGAATATTAAGTTTTTGTTAATTGTTAAACTAAGTTTCTAGTTTTGTTAATTAAGGTCTAGTGTTTACTAAGACTCACTTCTGAGATAGTTCCTTGTTGTTATGTTATATTACTGAAAGTTTTAATTAAGTTATTAAAAAGGACGCTCTAAGTTTGTTTCTAAAGCTTATCTCAGTAAGCAATCTTCAGATAAAGATCAGATGCTCCATGATGTACAACCAAGAGGTTAACACAAGGGTATAGTCATTTAACAAATGAAGTCAGATAACTGGGAGTATACTGGGCTCTATCTAATAAAAGTTCTTGACTTATAATTCTTACTTATGACCTTACTAATAACTGCTAGCCAGATTATTTTCTATGTTGCTTGTTTCAGAATATTGTTTCTTATGTTACTAAATGTGTGACTGAGCCTGTGATAAAATGCTGATATGCAGTTCCATATGCGATCAATGATTGTAATAGAGTAACTCTAGATAAGGATATCAACCCTGAATATTCATTGGAAGGATTGATGTTGAAGCTGAAACTCCAATACTCTGGCCACCTGATGTGAAGAGCTGACTCACTTGAAAAGACCCTGATGCTGGAAAAGATTGAAGCAGGAGGAGAAGGGGATGACAGAGGATGAGATGGCTGAATGGCATCACCGACTCAATGGACATGAGTGTGAGTGAACTCCACGAGTTGGTGATGGACAGTAAGGCCCGGCATGCTTTAGTCCATGGGGTCGCAAAGAGTCAGACATGACTGAGTGACTGAACTGAGCTGAACTCTAGATATGTGAAGAAGCAACAAGAGGGAATATTGGACTGTAGCCCATCAGGCTTCTCTGTCCATGGGTTTTCCCAGGCAAGAATACTGGAGTGGGTTGCCATTTCCTCTTCCAGGTGATCTTCCTGACCCAAGGATTGAACGACCATCACCTGCATTAACAGGAAGGCTTTTTACCACTGTGATACCTGGGAAGACCAATATATTGGTTTATTACACTAGAAATTCCATGAGTAGATCTAGTTTCAGATACTTCATAAATCAAGAACTAAACTAGTATTAAAGTTTGAAATTGCTCTTTCAAATATTCTGGTTTTTTTCCTCTGTCACTTCTCTAACCTGCTTTCCTCTGTAAACTGATGTTGTTCTCTCTCAATAAAGATAGACTTTTTCATGGGGACACAATCTCTATTATCTTCCTATTATCCCAACTCCAACAGACTGATTTCCGTGTTAGCTTTGGTAGATATGTCTGTTACGTATGTGCCTAGTATACTGAAGTATTAGTTAATGCTTCTATAAAAGTTTACTGACAAAAATCAATCAATAATTAATTAGTCTAATGGAGAAATAGAGAATTTTATTTGAGCCAATATGAGGATTATAACCTGGGAGACAGTTTTTCAGAAAACCCTGAGTACTGTTCCACTTGTTAGAAGTTAAAGGCACAGTCACATATATTTTTGAGATGACACACTGACATCTTACATATAGTTTACCAAAGGTATATGGTCTAAATCTGCACATAAAATGAGAGCAGCTGGTCACCATGACCACTTACAGAATAAGGACAAGAAAAATTATGCTTCCCAATTTCAAAACTCACTACAAAAGAACAGTAATCAAAGCAGTGTTATACTGGCATAAAGATAGACATATGGATCAATGAGACAGAATTGAAGAGCCAGAAATAACCTATACATTTATGGCCAGTTGACTTTCAACAACAGTGCCAAGGCCATTCAGTGAGGAAAGAATAGTCTGTTCAACAAATGATGCTGGGACAAGTAGATATCCATTTGCAAAAGAATGAAGTTGTACCTCTACCTCATATCATATTCAAAAACTAAAGTGGATTATTGACCTAAATATGAGTCAAAAATATAAAATTTAGAAGAAAACAGGGTAAATATCTATGACCTCACATTGGAAATCCACAAAAAGCAGAAGCAACAAAAGAAAAAATTTTGAGCTTCATCAAAATTAAAAACTTTTTTACATCAAAGGACATTATCAAGAAAGTGAAAAGACAACATACAGAATGGGTATAGATAATTGCAAATCATATATCTGATAATAGTTGTGGAAAAACATTTGCCAGATGTCTTTGCAAAACCATGAGGAAAAATAACAGGAAACAGAAATAAAAAAATAACCAGAGTACATGGGCTGATTGGCTGGGGTCAGAGTGACCTATTCTAGCAGATGGAGAGCAAGGAGTGCGGACTTGAGAATGCCAAGTCAGCTCAAGTTAGAAAGCTGCCTGCGCATACACTGTTTCTGTGATGTTGCTGCCGGGATCTTTTCTATCAGCCATATGGTGCCCTTTGTACAGAAAATAACATAGAAGTTCAAAAGAAAAACATTAACTGGGGATATGATTGGGAACATGGGAAACGTATATTATCTCAAAAAACAGATACTTCCTGGATACCAAGAAGCTCAATAAAAGTGATGCGGCATTGGATGTCGGGACTGTTGATCCTCAAGGTCTTGAGTCCCCTGTCCCATCTTTCTTTCTATTCTGTCTTTGTGTTTTCTTATGTTCTGAGGCACTTATCTCTTGCCAGACTCAGCAAATAGTCTTATTCCCAAAATAAATAAAGAACTATTAACAACTCAACTACAAAAAGACAAACAACTCAACTTTAAAATGAGTGAGAGAATTGAGTAAACATTCTAACAAGATATACAAATGGCTTGCAAGCACAGGGAAAGATGCTCGGTCTTATTAGTCATTAAGGAAATGTAAATCAAAACCACAAAGAGGTACCACATCATTACCACTAGGATGCCTATAACTTAAAAAAAGAAAAAAAGAGAAAATAATGTTGGTGAGGATGTGGGGAAATTGCAAACTTCATACATTATTGGTGAGAAATGTAAAATGGTTCAGTCACTATGGAAAATAGTCTAGCTATTCCTCAAATAGTTGAACATAGAACTACTGTATGAAATTTCACTCTTATATGTATACCCAAAGAATTGAAGATAGAGACTGAAACAAATACTTGTGTATTAATGTTCATAGGGGCACTATTCACAATAGCCAAAATATTCAACCCAAATATTCACCTGCAAATACATGGATTTTAAAAATTACATAAATACAATGGAATATTTGTTGTTTTTGTATTTAGATGCTAAGTCATGCTCAACTCTCTTGTGAGCCCATGGAATATTACTCAGCCATAAAAAGGAATGAAGCACTATTACCTGTTACAATGTGAATGAACCTTGAAAACCTCATGCTAACTGAAAGAAGCCAGACACACTTGTTCACATGTGGGGACTTCCCTGGTGGTCCAGTGACTAAGACTCTGCACTCCCAATGTGAGGGACCTGGGTTTGATCCCTGTTTAGGGAGCTAGATCCCACATACTGCAATTAAGAGTTCCCATGCCGCAACTAAGACCCAGTGCACCCAAATAAATAAATAAGTAAATTCATAAAATATTTTAAAAGAGACAACCATAGGTCACATATGGCATGATGCCATTTCTAAGAAATATTCTGAATATGTAAATCCACAGAGACAGAGAACAGATTGGTGGTTGCCCATATGTGGGAAGTGGCAGGGAATATAGAGAAACTGCCTGATGGGCACAGGGTTTTATTTGGGGGTGATGAAATTTTTTTAATATTTTTGAACTAGATAGAGCTTGTAGTAAATTGTGACATTGTAAACATATTAAAGATATACCAACTGAATGCAGAGTTCCAGAGAATAACAAGGAAAGATAAGAAGGCCTTCATAAATGAACAATGCAAAGGAACAGAGGAAAACAATAGAATGGGAAAGAAAATCAGAGACTAAGGAAACATTTCTTGTAAGGATGGGCATGATAAAGGACAGAAAGACTACGGACGTAACAGAAACAGAAGAGATTAAGAAAAGGTGGCAAAAATACACAGAAGAACTATACAAGAAAGATCCTAATGACCCAGATAACCATGATGGTGTAGACACTTACCTAGAGCCAGACATTCTGGAATGTGAAGTCAAATGAGCCTCAGGACTGCATTACTATGAACAAAGCTAGTGGAGGTGATGGAATTCCAGCTGAGCTATTTCAAATCCTAAAAGATGATGCTATTAAAGTGCAGCACTCAATATTTCAGCAAATTTAAAAAACTCAGCCATGGCCACAGGATTGGAAAATTTCAGTTTTCATTTCAGTTCCAAAGGAGGACAATGCCAATTGTCTGTACAATTGTTTGTACTGTACAATTGTGCTCATTTCATATGCAAACAAGGTTATGTTCAAAATCTCTCAAATCTATGTTTCAGCAGTACATGAACCAAGAACTTCCAGATGTACAAGGTGGGTTTCTAAGAGGCAAAGGAACCAGAGGTCAAACTGCCAACAATCATTGGATCATGGGGAAAGCAAGGAGTTCCAGAAAAACATCTACCTTTGCTTCATTGACTAGGCTAAAGCCGTTGACTGTGTGGGTCACAACAAACTGGAAAATTCTTAAAGAGATGAGGATAAAAGACCACCTTACTTGTCTCCTGAGAAACCTGTATGCAGGTCAAGAACAGTAGTTAGAACTGGACATGGAGCAACTGACTGGTTAAAAATTGGGAAAGGAGTACATCAAGGCTGTATATTGTCACCCTGGCTATTTAACTTATATGCAGAGTACATCATGTGAAATTCTGGGCTGGATGAAGCACAAGCTGGAATCAAGATTCAGTTCAGTTCAGTTCAGTTGCTCAGTCATGTCAGACTCTTTGAGACCCCATGGACCACAGCACACCAGGCCTCCCTGTCCATCACCAACTCCTGGAGTTTACCCACATTCTTGTCCATTGAGTTGGTGATGTCATCCAACCATCTCAACCTCTGCCATCCCCTTCTGCTCCTGCCTTCAATCTTTCCCAGCATCAGGGTCTTTTCTAATGAGTCAGTTCTTCGCATCAGGTGGCCAAAGTATTGGAGTTTCAGCTTCAACATCAGTCCTTCCAATGAATATTCAGGACTGATTTCCTTTAGGATGGACTGGTTGCTAGGAGAAATATCAACAACCTCAGATATGCAGATGATACTACTCTAGTGGCAGAAAGTGAAGAGGAACTAAAGACCCTCTTGATGAGGGTGAAAGAGGAGAGTGGAAAAGCTGGTTTAAAACTCAACATTCAAAAAACTAAGATCATGGCATCTGGCCCCGTCACTTCATGGCAAACAGAAGAGGAAAATGTGGAAGCGGTGACAGAATTTCTTTTCTTGAGCTCCAAAATCACTGTGGATGCTAACCTCAGTTATGAAATTAAAGGATGCTTGCTCCTTGGAGGGAAAGCTGTGACAAACATAGACAGTGTATTCAAAAGCAGAGACATCACTTTCCTGACCAAGGTCTATATAGTCAAAGTTTTCACATCTGTACGTGACTACTGGTGAGAGTTGGATCATAAAGAAGATTGAGCTCGGAAGAGCTGATGCTTTTGAACTGTGGTACTGGAGAAGACTCTTGAGAGTCCTTTGGACAGCAAGGAGAGCAAACCTGTCAACCCTAAAGGAAACCAACCCTGAATATTCATTGGAAGGGCTGATGCTGAAACTGAAGCTCCAAAACTTGGCCACTGGATGCAAAGAGCTGACTCTTTAGAAAAGACTCCGCAGCTGGGAAAGATTGAAGGCAAAAGGAGAAGGGGGTGACAGAGAATAAGATGGTTGGGTGGCATCACCGACTCAATGGACATGAGTTTGAGCAAACTCTGGGCGATAGTGGAGGACAGAGGAGCCTGGCATGCTATAGTCCATGGACTTGCAAAGAATTGGACATGAGTTAGGGACTGAATAACAAAAACAAGATGTATTAAATGCCAATGAATTGTTCAGTTTAAAATGGCTAGTTTTATTATGTGATTTCACTTCAATTTTTTTAAAAAAGTAATATGTGTCATATCCAGGATAAGCATTTAATTGTTGAGTGTGAGGAACTAAAGAGCTTTCCTCCCTAATATGGCAACTGCCAGTGTTCAAGATAGTAAGTACTCCGTTCATCTAAGTATTTAGACTGAATGACCATGTGTCTAAGATGAACAAAGGCTCTTGCAGAACCTTGGAAAGCAGGCAAACAGAATGTGAAAACCTCTGTTGTTTTAAGCCACTGAGATATTGGGATTGTTTGCCCTGCAATATAACCTAGTCTATCATAACTGATGGAAGTACTGCTAAGAACTATAAGGTGTTGTGGGGTTCATAAAACAAGGGACATAGTCTGAAGGGTTCCTTAGAGAAGTTACATTAAAGTGAGCTCTAAAGGGCAAGTCAAAAAGACAAAGGATAACATTTAAAAAAGAAAAACGTTATGTGCCATAGCTCTGAAGTGGATGAGAAGATGGCACATTCATAAATATGGTGCAAAAGTTGAAAGCAAAAGGAAGAATGGTATGTAGGCAGTGAATACAATAAGGTAGAAAGGGGAAGATCAGGCAGTGTCTTGTAAGCCTTGTTAAAGCTTTTTGGCTTTATGCTAAGAACAATAGAATGTCTAAATGGTTTTAATGAAAATGTTGACCTAAAATAAGTAGACTGCCAGATATTTCTCCAAAAGAATGGATTTTTTCAGAATCAGTAGAGAATTGCAATTTGGGATCAGCAACTATAGTGAGGCTCAGTGGTAAAGAATCTGCCTGCCAACATAGGAGACAAAGTTTCAATCACTGGGTCAGGAAGATCCCCTGGAGAAGGAAATGGCAACCTACTCCAGTGTTGCCTGGAGAATCCTATGGACAGGGGAGCCTGGGGGGCTATAGTTCATGGGGTCTTAAAAGAGTCAGACATGACTTAGCAACTAAACAGCAATAACAACAAACTATGGTGAACCACATTCAAGTCCCAAATGGCAAGGGAAGGAAAACTCTTTTTATCAGGAGAAAAGGATGTTGGGAGGGCTGTAGTAAACAAAGAGTCCACAAATTTTCATTGGCTGAGTCCTTGTCGGGAAAGGAGTCTTTCTTCCTCCTGTCCTCTGCTATTGTCATAGGCCTGGGAACTCCCCCTCTGGCATTCTAACTCTATTTAACTGAGGTTTCTGTTGGTTAATTTTACAAAAAGTTATGCCCAACCTAGACAGCATATTAAAAAGCAGAGACATTACTTTGCCAACAAAGCTCCGTCTAGTCAAAGCTACAGTTTTTCCAGTAGTCGTGTATGGATGTGAGAGTTGGACCATAAAGAAAGCTGAGCGTCAAAGAATTGATGCTTTTGAACTGTGGTGTTGGAGAAGACTCTTGAGGGTCCCTTGGACTTCAACGAGATCAAACCAGTCAGTCCTAAAGGAAATCGGTCCTGAATATTCATTGGAAGGACTGATGCTGAAGCTGAAGCTCTAACACTTCGGCCAGCTGACGTGAAGAACTGACTCATTGGAAAAGACCCTGATGTTGGAAAAGACTGAAGTTAGGAAGAGACGGGGAAGATAGATAGAGGATGAGATGGTTGAATGCCATCACCGACTCAATGGGCAGGAGTTGGAGCAAGGTCCAGAAGTTGGTGATGGGCAGGGAAGCCTGGCATGCTGCAGTCCTTGGGGTTGCAAAGAGTCTGACACGACTGAGCAACTGAACTGAATTTTAGAAAAATAATAATGATAGTAATAACTAATACCTCTTGATTACTATTATGCTTCAGTTACCATTCTAAGAATTTTGCAAGTATTGTTATTTAATCTTCTGCAAAAATTTTTTGAACTATTATTATTCTCACCTACTTTATAGATAAAGACAATGAAACAAAGAAGTTAATGTTTTTTTCTTATTTTTTGCAAAATTTGCCAATGATAGAGCCATGATTTAAATATAGGAAATATAATTTTAAGGTCACAACAAGACAATTTATATTTATATTATACTTCAATGCGTCAAACCTGAAAACACCCTTTTTTCCCCAGTAAAAAGGCAATGATTCCTTTTAGTGAGGAGTCATATTTAGAAACTATAATCTGGTCACTAGGTTTGCTCAATGGTACTGTAGAGTCATTGCTTCTAGGCCGCTTCAGAGAACAAAATTAGAAAGTGATATCATTTTCAAATCTAGAGTTTATAGTGATATTGCCAGTTTAAATTTAACATTATGATTTTCTCCTATTTTATGTTTGTATCTCATTTCTCTTGCACTTTACTCTTAATGCGCTTTCTTATTTGCTGTATCCTATAATACATATAAATAGTTAAGTATAGTTTTCAAAGGTCAATGTCAGAAAGAACAAACAAAGTAGGGCTAATGTTCTTGATTAAAAATGACTAAAAAACCAGAAAACCAAATATAATGGATGAATATTGATTGGATTCTGGGTAGGAGAAACAAACAAAAAATCATCAATAAAAAGTTTTAGGTACCTTTGGGGAAAATGGTATTGTAAAATTATAATTAATGTTTGTTGGTGGGGTAACAGATTGTGGTTACCCCACAATCCATAAGGGAGACTCCCCTTATTCCTAAGAGATAGTTGCTTGAGTTATTTAGAGGTGATGTATTCTGGTATCTGCAACTTAGTTTCAAATGGTTAGATAAAAAAGCATAAATACACACAAAGACAATAGAAACATATAAAGTAAAAAGAACCATTTCCTTTTAAGAAATCATTTTCTTAAAACAACAACAGCAACAATAACAATAGCTGATTCCAGGTCTGAAGCAGGGAAATGCCAAATAAAAACAAATCAGGACATAAGAAAAGACTTCAGTTATAAAGAAAATCTAGTGCAATGGGGAAAACACTCTGATCTCAGGAATCTATAATGTTTAAAAATGAAACAGAGAGACTTCCCTGGTGGTCCAGTGGTTAAGAATCTGATTTGCAATACAGGGGATCCAGATTTGATTCCTGGTCAGGGAACTAAGATCCCACATGTCATGGAGCAACTAAGCCCAAGCAGTGAAACTACTGAAGCTCACAAGCTCTGAAGCCTGGGCCACAACTAGAGAGAGCACGCATGCCACAACTCTTGAACCCGAATGCCACAGCTAGAGAGTCCATGCACCACAACGAATGATCCCGCATGCCACACGAAGATCCTGCATGCTGCAGCTAAGACCCAATGCGGCCCAAGAAATAATAAATAAATCTTTTAAAACCAAACATAAAAAAGGTTATTCTTTTGTAGGCCAAAGGAAGGGAAGCAGAGATAAGCTGAATTTTTAAGGGAAAGCTGAATAAGCAAGAGGAAAGACCAGTAACATGTGACAGGAAAAGGATCTAGCTGTGGTCAGCTGATTGCCAGGAGAAGCTGATAAGAGGGCCACGATCCACTTCTCTTGCACATGCTTGCTCAGGCTTGGGGCAAGAAGGATTCAGGATCATATAGGAAAACAAAAAAATTAAGTCTTACTAAAGTTTGGTCAAGACAAAGTAGAGGGTAAGAAATAGGCCATTGTCAAATATTTGATTGGAAAATACTTTCTAAGGTCATTTTTAAATGTCCTAGTTTTAAATGAAGAGTCTACCACTCGAAAAGTTTCTGAAAATGGCACAACAAAAAAATTACACACAGATGGCTTCCCTGGTGGCTCAGTTGTAGAGAGTCTGCTTGCCAATGCAGGAGATGTGTTCAATTCCTGGTCCAGAAAGATCCCACATGCCATGGAGCAACTAAGCCCTTGCATTACAACTATTGAGCCTGTGCTCTATGCCTGGGAACCACAACTACTGAAGCCTCTGCACCCTAGAGCCCGTGTTCTGCAACAAGAGAGTAGCCTCTGTTTGCCATAACTAGAGAAAAACCCATGCATCAAAGAAGACCCTGCACAGCCAAAAATAAATAAACAAATAAAATGACAAAATAAACAAATATTTTTAAAAATTACAGGTGCAGAGACATTAAAACAAATATGGATAAAATTAATAGTGAATAAATCTATATGAATAGTTAGTTATTTATTGTATTATTTGAATTTTCCTCTGTATTTGAACTTTTTTTTTTTTTTGCTAATAAGAAGTTAAGAGGAATACATCCAAAGGGACATTTTACAGAAAATTTCAAGGGCTTAGGAATAAATCTAACAAAAGGTATAAAACCTTTTTTTTGGGGAAAAAAATATAAGCTCATACTGAAATACATTAAAAAAAAATCTAAATAGAGATGTACCATGATTTTGAATAAGAAGGATCAATTGATTATCTCTAAAATCTTCTAAGATTAACTTATAACTTGACAGACTGGCTCTAAAATTATTATTGAAGAACAAAAATGGTCAACCACAGTAAAATACTCTGCTTTAAAAAAATGCAGTATTAGAAACAAAAGACCTATATATAGAAAACTATAAAACACTGATGAAAGAAATCAAAGATGACACAAATAGATGGAGAAATATACCATGTTCATGGATGAGAAGAAGCAAGATAGTGAAAACGAGTATACTACCCAAAGCAATCTATAGATTCAATGCAATCTCTATCAAGCTACCAACAGTATTTTTCAGAACAAATAATTTCACAGTTTGTATGGAAATACAAAAAACCTCAAATAGCCAAAGCAATCTTGAGAAAGAAGAATGGAACTGGAAGAATCAACCTGCCTGACTTCAGGCTCTACTACAAAGCTACAGCCGTGAAGACAATATGGTACTGGCACAAAGACAGAAATATAGATCAATGGAACAAAATAGAAAGCCCAGAGATAAATCCATGCATCTATGGACATGTTATCTTTGACAAAGGAGGCAAGAATATACAATGGGGAAAAGACAATCTCTTTAACAAGTGGTGCTGGGAAAACTGGTCAACCACTTGTAAAAGAATGAAACTAGAACACTTTCTAACACCAAACACAAAAATAAACTCAAAATGTATTAAAGATCTAAATGTAAGACCAGAAACTATAAAACTCCTAGAGGAAAACATAGGCAAAACACTCTCTGACTTAAACCACAGCAAGATCTTCTATGATCCACCTCCCAGAGTAATGGAAATAAAAGCAAAAATAAACAAATGGGACCTAATTAAACATAAAGCTTTTGCACAATGAAGGAAACTATAAGCAAGATGAAAAGACAGGCTTCAGAGTGGGAGAAAATAATAGCAAACGAAGCACCTGACAAAGAATTAATCTCAAAAATATACAAACAGCTCATGGATGTGAGAGTTGGAGTATAAAGAAAGCTGAGAGTCAAAGAATTGATGCTTTTGAACTGTGGTGTTAGAGAAGACTCTTGAGAGTCCCTTGGACAGCAAGGAGATCCAACCAGTCCATCCTAAAGGAGATCAGTCCTGGGTGTTCGTTGGTAGGACTGATGTTGAAACTGAAACTCCAATACTTTGGCCACCTGATGCGAAGAGCTGACTCATTTGAAAAGACCCTAATGCTGGGAAAGATTGAGCGCAGGAGGAGAAAGGGACAACAGAGGATGAGATGGTTGGATGGCATCACCAATTCAATGGACATGAGTTTGAGTAAACTCTTGGAGTTGGTGATGAACAGGGAGGCCTGACGTGCTGCAGTTACAGGGTCTCAAAGAGTTGGACATGACTGAGTGACTGAACTGAACTGAACCTACCTATTAAATGTGTATTTCTCTGCTTAGGAGTTTGTTTATTGTCTATCTCCAATACCCACCTCAGCCCTACACATCAGCCCTATGGGCTTCCCTCATAACTCAGTTGGTAAAGGATCCACCTGCAATGCAGGAGACCCCAGTTCAATTCCTAGGTCGGGAAGATCCACTGGAGAAGGGATAGGCTACCCACACCAGTATTCTTGGACTTCCCTTGTGGCTCAGCTGGTAAAGCATCTGCCTGCAATGTGGGAGACCTGGGTTTGATCCCTGGGTTGGGAAGATCCCCTGGAGAAGGGAAAGGCTTCAGAATACTCCAGTATTCTGGCCTGGAGAATTCCATGGACTTTACATTCCATGGGGTCGCAAAGGGCTAGACACGACTGAGTGACCTTCACTTTCTCTTTCACTTGGGTTTCCCTGGTGGCTCAGATGGTATAGCGTCTACCTGCAATGCAGGACACCCAGGTTCGATCCCTGGGTTGGGAAGAACCCCTGAAGAAGGAAATGGCAACCTACTTCAGTATTGTTGCCTAGAAAATCCCATGGTCAGAGAAGCCTGTAAGTTACGGTCCATGGGGTCGCAAAGAGTCCGCCATGAGTAAGTAACTTCACTTTTGTATGTTGTACATATATGTACGGATGAGTGTAATTTCATACTATGGTAAATGCCAAAAAGAAAATATGTATCTTCTTCTGAGATATAAAGCATATATTAGGGCTTCCCTAGTAGCTCAGACAGTAAAGTATATTTTATTTTTAAAACAAAAAAAATTTATTGGAGTATGGTTGATTTACAATGTTGTGTTAGTTTCAGGTGTACAGCAAAGTGAATCAGTTATATATACACATGTGTGTAGGCTCAGTCGTATCGGACTCTGAGACCTCATGGACTGTAGCCTGCCAGGCTCCTCTGTCCATGGAATTCTCCAGGCAAGAATACTGAAACATGATGGCATTTCCTACTCCAGGGGCTCTTTCCAACCCAGGGATTGTCTGCGTCTCTTGCATCTCCTGCACTGGCAGGTGGATTCCTTACCACTGTACCACCTGGGAAGCCCTATACATATATCCACTTTTTCAAAGATTCTTCCCCATATAGGCCATTACAGAGTACTGAGTAGAGTTCCCTGTTCTACACAGGAGGCCTACACAGTGGTGTGTGTATATCAATCCCAATCTTCCCAATGTGTCCCTTCCCCCTCCTTGCCCTCTAGTAACCATGTTTGTTTTCTATAAGCATGAGAGCACTCTAGATGGTATGGTTGGAGAAGGCTTTTTGAGGAAGTGACATTTCATCTGAGTCTTGAACACTGAGAAAAGACCAACCACATGAAAGCAGAAAGAAAACTTAATAACTGTCAAAAAACTAAAGTAGATGATCTTAGACAATAAAGACCTAGCATTGAGGAAGGATCCCAGATGGAGTCAGAGGGATAATGTTTCGAAACAAGATGGGAGAGATAGCTGGGTGAGAAATTTGAATTTTATTTGAAATTTATTGAAAGTCCACTGCAAATTTTTATTGACGGGAATGACTTTACATTTATATTTTGAAAAGATTATTCTGGTGTAGTGTGATAAATGCAATAGAGGAAATAGGGATTGAAAGCAGAAAGGCAATTTAAAAGACGGTTGCACTAATCCAAGTGAGAGACTTTGGTGTAGCTGAAACAGGGTGGCAGCAATACAGAGGGAAGGAAATGAACAGATTAGAGAGATATTTAGAAGTTAAAATTGATTGGATTTGGTGATTGATTAGATATGGAAAAGGAAAGGAAAAAGCAGATTTTCAGTTTCCTGAAAGAGGAAATTGGGTGAATGGTGATGCCATTCACTGGGATTTCCAAGTGGATGTGTTAAATATCCACGCAGATACTCTGATATGCAGATGACACCAGCCTTACGGCAGGCAGAAAGCGAAGAGGAACTAAAGAGCCTCTTGATGAAAGTTAAAGAGGAGAGTGAAAAATGGGGTCACAAAGAGTCGGACACAACTGAGCGACTGAACTGAACTGAATCTCCCTACATGTGTGCTTCCCTGGTGACTCAGTGGTAAAGAATCCACCTGCAATGCAGGCGATGTAAGTTTGATCCCTAGGTCGAGAAGATTCCCCGGAAAAGGGCATGGCAACTCAGTTCAATATTTTTGCCTGAAGAATCCCGTGGACAGCGTAGCCTGGCAGACTATGGTCAACGGGGTTGCAAAGGGTTGAACACGACTAAAGTGACTGAGCATGGCATAGCACTTGTGTACGCCTCAAAAGAGGAGAAAGCCCTGGTTGTAATCTCAGAGAGGCTGGTTTCATCTTCTCCACAGGGATCATTTAGATAATTTAGCTTCCCAAGGATATAAATCCAAGACTCCTCCCCTTCTATTCCTAAGGAAAATCAGTTTACATCAAGGACAAAAATGGTTGTGTCTTCCCACGTAAACTCCCAGATCCCTATTTGTGTCCCTCAAATACAGTTTGATCCCTCTGTGCATGTAGGCGTGGCTGCCTGGCTGCAGAGCTATTCTGGCACTGTGGGTAAATCATGTTTTGATTTCTGATCCAGAGACCTCGTGTTTCTACTAGTTTCTCTTTCCCTCGCTCACTTTCCTCCCCATTTCCCTCGCTCTCTTTCTCTCTCTCCCTCCCCATGTAAGTAGGGGACTATCTCAGACCCCTCACAGTTTCTGATTTGACATCTTCCTTTAAGAAATTAGTGAATTACTTTCTTTAATAGTGATTCAACCAACATTGAGTTTCTAATTTGTATACAACACCACTTATGTATTTTCCTGCCTAAAATGGAGGAAATCTGAAAATGAGGAAACACTGAGAAAATCTACTTCTACCCTAAAAATATATTGGTTTGTGTGCTTCAAAAATGTCAGTGCTATATAAGATGAAGTCTGAGGAATTGTTCCAGATGAAAGGAGACAGAAGGGACACAGGGACAGGAACTAAATGAATTGTGTGAAGGGGAAAGGATTGTTACAGAGGTTATTGGAACAATTGCCAAGATTTGCATATGGACTGTGTATTAATAATAACAGGGTGTTGATGTTAAATTTCCTGCATTTGGCAATTACACTGTGGTTTTGTAAGATAATAACTTTTCCCCTGGTGGCTAAGACAGTAAAGAATCTGCCTGCAATATAGGAGACCCAGGTTCAATCACTGGGTCAGGAAGATCCCCTGGAAAAGGAAATGACTACCCTCTAGTATTCTTACTTGGAGAATTCCATGGACAGAAGAGACTGGTGGGCTAGAGTCCATGTGGTTGCCAAGATTCAAACATGACTGAGTGACTAACACTTTTCTTAAATAATAGATGCTAATTTAATTAGATGTGAGAGGTAATGATTTCTGTGCTGTGCTATGCTTAGTCGCTCAGTCGTGTCTGATTCTTTGGGACCCCATCATGGACTGTTGCCTGCCAGGCTCCTCTGTCTATGTGGATTCTCCAGGCAAAAGTAATGGAGTGGGTTGCCATGCCCTCCTTCAGGGGATCTTCCCAACCCAGGGATTGAACCTAGGTCTCCTGCATTGGAGGCAGGTTCTTTACTGACTGAGCCACCAAGGAAGCCCAAGAATACTGGAGTGAGTAGCCTTTCCTTCTCCAGGGATCGATCTTCACAACCCAGGAATCAAACTGGTATCTCCTGCATTGCAGACAGACTCTTTATCAGTTGATGACGTGATGCCTGTAACTCAGTTTGAAATGGAGAGATAAAAGCAAATGGCATAATATTTACTGATAATTGGTGATATAGGTGAAGGGGGTTTCCAGAGTTCATGGTACTATTTTTGCAACTTCTCTCTAATGCAAATTTTTTCCAAAATAAAAAGCTTTATAAAACAAACAAAAGTATTCTCATCAGGAAAAAGTTTGACTTGTGGTAGACACTAAACTAACTATGGCCCTAGAGATAGAGTATAAGACCCTCTAGTACTAACATCAAAAAATAATGTCATTTTCATCATAGGGGATTGAAATGCAAATGTAGGAAGTCAAGAGAGATAGAGTAATGGATGCAATATGTTCCTGATACTCTAGTGAAGGAGATATGCAAGTAAATTTATACCATGTGATGAAACAAAAAATATATATTATTTTAGAGCAAGGGGTCCCTGAATTGGTTTCAGTCCATGGCCTTTTAGGAACTAGGCTGCACAGCAGGAGGTAAGCGGTGGGCAAAACCAAATCCACCTTCTCCACCCTGGCCCATCGAAAAATTGTCTTCCATGAAACTGGTCCCTGGTGCCAAAAAGGTTGGAGACTGCTGTTTTAGAGGATGATTTTGACTGTTTTCTTCTCTTAGCTTCACTCTCCTATCTTGTGTGACATTCCCCTCCTCTCTCACTGACTGCTTCTTCTCAGTATCCTTTGCTAATTTCTCTACATCTCAAACTTCTAAATTCTTGTGTGCCACAAAATCCATGCTTTGAAACTCTTCCCATCTCTGCCTTCTCTTGCCCCTTAGAGGGACTTTAGTTGTATAGCTTTCAGTTCAGTTTAGTTCAGTCACTCAGTCGTGTCTGACTCTTTGCAATCCTATGGACTATAGCACATTAGGCTTCCCTGTCCATCATCAACTCCCAGAGTTTACTCAAACTCATGTCCATTGAGTCAGTGATGCCATCCAACCATCTCATCCTCTGTTGTCCTCTTCTCCTCCTGCCTTCAATCTCTCCCAGCATCAGGGTGTTTTCAAATGAGTCAGCTCTTCACATCAGGTGGCCAAAATACTGGAATTTCAGCTTCAACATCAGTCCTTCCAATGAATATTCAGGACTGATTTCCTTTAGGACAGACTGGTTGGACCTCCTTGCAGTCCAAGGGACTCTCAAGAGGCTTTTCTAATACCACAGTCCAAAAGCATCAGTTTTTTGGCACTCAGCTTTCTTTATAGTCCAGCTCTTACATTCATACATGATTACTGGGAAAACCATAGCCTTGACTAGACGGACTTTTGTTGGCAGTGATGTCTCTGTTTTTTAATATGCTGTCATAGCTTTAGAGAGCAACTAAGGAAGCTAATTCCCCAGTTTATATCTCCATGCCTGAGCCTATCCTCTGAACTCCTGCTGATTCAACCTATCTGCTTGGATGTCACACACCCATCAAAAACTCAACTTATCTAAACACAAACCCTGATTACTTCCCAAACCTTCTGCTTCTATAGCATAACCCACCTCAGTGAAGAAAATTTCTCTTATATGTTTAGAGCAGAAATCTTGGAGTCATCCTTGATGTTTTTCTTTCTCTCAAACTGTACATGAATCCTTTAATGAATTTTATTCACTCTAAATTAAAAATGCAATATATCCGTAATCTGACCATTTTGTACCACTTCACCTGTTGCCATTTTTCTCCCAATCATCATTTCTTGCCCAAATTTTTGTAATAACTTCCCATTTCATCTCTATACTTCTCTGTATCTATCCTTCCTACTATTATAATGCAAGTCTGATCATCTTATACTGCCTCAAAACCCCCAGTAGCATCCTATTTCACTCATAATTTTAAAAACAAAACCCAGGTCTAATCTCCCTGACCTCATTTCTTTATATTCTTCCCCTTGGACCCTCAGTTCCAGCATATTGGCTTCCTTTCTGTTCTTTGAATGCTTCCACCTCAGCACTTTGCACTTAATCATCTTGCTGTTTGGAACACTTTCATCACCTCTCCATATGGCTTCCTCCCTGACTCCCTTCATGTCTTTATTCAGATAGCACCTTCCTTGTGAAGCTTTCCCTGAGCACCCTGTATACTATTTTGTATTACTGCCCCCTAGCTCTGTACTACCTATTCCCCTGGCTCTATCTTTTCTTCATAGCGCCTATTACCACTAAATATATTAACTATTAATTTGTAGGTTCTTTGTGCTCCCCAGTTGAATATAAATTCCTTGAGAGCAAAAACTTTGTTTCTCATTCACTATTTTTATCTCTAGACCTGGACCAAGGTCTGTCATATATGAGGTGCTCAGTGAACATTTGTTGAACATATGAATGAACAAATCATAATTGTATGCAAGAAACACATAAAATTGAAAATAATAATTGTGTTTAGTTAAAAGCCTTGAAAAAATAAAGAACAAGGTCATGTAGATGTGGGTATTTGAAGGATTTTCAGTTCTATGGGAAAATTGCCCTGGTCAGCAACACAAAAAGAGGAAGTTGAAGAGCTGGCTCTCGTACATGAGATAAGAGAATGAAAACCAAATTAAGAGCTTGAGACTTGAGACTGCCAGAGCACCAGTAAGTCAAAGACACATTGGAAGCTGACCAAAGAGGTGTGTGAAGTCCACAAAACAGACTTCTCAGGCATGTACTGGTTCCTGTAGAAATGGGCTTCCTCCTGAAGATAATGTCATGAGAAATAGTGAACAGTCAACAAAGGCTGAAATGCAAATTGGTCTAATTAGTGCCACCATGGACGAAGATCCTGGGGAGATGTTTGAGCAGTAGCCAAAGGGTAAGTAAAGGATAAGATAGGTCAACTTCGCTCACTGGAGACTCAAGGACCTCATGGGGACTGAATATCTGTGAACCTTTATCTGACTGATGTGGTGATTGGGGTTTATGTTTATAAATTTGGTGTTTCATTCACCAACATTGATTCATTTTGTACTTCGATAAAAGCAAAGTGTCACCAAACCAGGTTCATTTGACTGGCTTGCAGCAAACTGAATACTGAGATGCTGAGGTTTGTAGCAGAGAAAAGGTTTATTTATAAGGCAGCAAGCAAGGAGACAGCAGATCAAGTCTCAGATCCACCTCCATTGAGAGAGGGGGTTAGGGTGGTGAGGCTTGAGGGAAGATGGTTGGAAGAAAGAAAAGTGAGGTAGTTGGTGGTCTGCACTAATGTAGTTGAGCTCATGGCTCGTCTTAGGATGTGTGTTCAGAAAATGTTGACATTAGCATGTTCTCAGGGTGAAATTTCTGACCTTCTGACGTCAAATGTCATCCATTAGACACTCATGCAGGCCCAGCTGAATGGTCATGGTCTCAACCAGCAAGAATTAACTCCAAGTTTCTGAAAAACAACTAGGCAATTGTTACCTAAGTTGACATCGTGACCCATAAGTTGAGGTGGTATCTATAGGGGGCAGTTAAAGGAGTCTTATGATAATATTGTCTAAGCTAAGTGAAGCTTGAGGGGAATGCAGTTTGCAAGAACAATGAAAGCAACCTTGATCAGTGAAGGCAGGTTACAACTTACTATTTATTAGACAAGCAGGTTATAGTTTAATGGATCTACTACTCAGTCTCAAAAGTGGTTTTTGTTTTGTTTTGGTTTGGTTTCTGAAAGGAAATAGAATTTATTCTTTGGGTTGTCGGCGCGCCTTGCTGAGGGGATGGAGTGCCTATGGTCTCTTACTGCTTGGTTTGCTTTCTCTCACCACAGTTGAAAATACAGTATCAAAGAGGAGAGCAATGTGAATCCACAATTAATATACTGTATGATAGTGCTTCAACATACCAAAGACCTCAGGTCAGCATATTAGCAATAATTGTTATGAAAAAGTTGTATTTCCATAATACTTTTAAACTCAGGTGTGCACTATACACTCTAATTCTCACAACCACTACATGAACTAGTGTCAACTCTCCCATTTTACAATGAAGAAACTGAGACTCAAGCAGGTTACTATGACTTACTGAAAGTCATTCAGTTGTGACCTAAGTCTAGAGAAAATATCTGTCCTGGTGTGTCCAAGAGAGTCTCAGTTTATTTCTATAGTTCCAGTATAATTATTAGCAATATCTCTTTCACTCTCCAAAGTCTCCTCATTTGACAATAAGTTATATAGTCATCCTACTAAAGCTGACTGCTTTCATTCACTCATTTCCAGTCTTTCATTATTGCTTTGTCTCCTCCACTTATAGTAGATTGGGGTGGTTATAACAGCCTAAAGAGCTGGCTTTGGACCAGGAAATCACTTCTATGAGAAAGAGCATTTCAAACTGCAAACAAATAAGTCAGCAAGTAACTTTTAAAATTGAAAATTATCAGTATAGTATAGCAAATAAATAATCAAGATTTGAATCACAGTTCTATTACTTTCCAGGCATGTGGCTTTGGGGAAATTAATGTGGAAAGAAAATCAGCCAGAGCACCATAAGCTTAAATGTTAGGCTTGAGAAGGCTCCTGAAGGAGCTAAGGAATGGTTTATTTTGGGGAAAGAAGGAGCAAAAATTTTAAAGAATTTTAGCTAGGGTAGGGTAGGGGATTGTTAACAAAAATTCAGCTAGTCTGGGGAATAGTTGGTCAGAAAAACTTCTTGGAAGGGAAAGGAATTGTTGCAGATTAGCAGGCAATATTTGGGTGACTTAGATCCATCAAAATGAGTGGCAGGAACAGTTAGGGAGGGGCTAAGCTTCTGTGCAAAATAAAAATGGGAGGAGCAACTTCAGGCAGAGACAACACAGCGGCCACGAGGAAAATTCTCAGGACTTCAGGATCTCTTACATTAGTTAGCCTCTCCAAGGCCTATTTTACAGATTTATAGGGTGGTTCTGATGACAGTACATAAGTGTTCAGTAAATGGCAGTTGTCATTTCTTTGAACCTCCACCCCACCACCAACTCCCACCCCTTGTTCCTGGTGTAGCAGGTAAGGGTATGGATTCTGAAGCCATACTGCCTTGGTTAGAACCCTGGCTCTACCAGTACTTAGCTTGGTGACTATTAGCAGAAGGGACCCCAAGCTATAAAGAAGGCAAAAAGGCAGATTATTTGGGGTCTTAGAATAGCAGTTTGAAGATCTCAGATTCCAGAGGAACCCAGAATAGTTCCTTCCACTTGAAGAAAGTGGGTGAGCATTTTATGCTAAAAAGGGGGGAAGTTCATGCAGGCTTACTTTTGTTTACCTAGAATTTGGATTGGAGAGTAAAATTGTTTTACACATACAATTGGGTTATGGAACACATCTCATCCTTAGTCCAGACAAAGTACAGTTCTCAGCATTATTCTTTCCTTTTGGCAGCTCAGGAACTATTCAGTAGTTTAATTTAGAGTGTTCAGCAGAAGTCCAGCCCAGGTGTAAACATGGTAGTCCTCATGAAACAGGAATCCGAGTTCTTGTTTGCAGAGCCAAAGAATGAACTTCACAAACACACAAATACTCACGGTTGCAAGCAGACAGAATTTACTTTGAAGAGAAGAAAAATACAATGCTCTCTGCATAAGGGTGAGGTGCCCGAAAAAGTGGGAATTACAGCAGTTTATATGCTTGCTGGTATTGAGCTGTACATTTTGTTGGCCCCTTTTCTTAATATGTGTCATTTTTAACCAATGGGTTTAAAGGTTACAATGTTTAACTTGACATCTTTGTGGCTTCTTTTCATCCTCAGTTTCTAAATCTCTTCAGACATTGAGTTGCCCTCCTGTGACCCTTTCTCATGACCCCAGGCCATTGTTTAAGGACCAGATGTATGGGCTAAGAGTTAAAGGTCCACCTGGTATTTTTCTTCTTGATAAGTTGGACAGCAGTTAATAGACGTCCTGTCTTGTGTCTGGATGTTTTATGACCTACCAGACCAGGGAGGCATTCTTCTGAAAGCCTGGAAACTGGAACAGAGTATAGCTTTAGATTAATGGAGTGAGATGTTTATTGAAAAAAAAAGACTGAGGTCTCAGTGTCCTAGGCTGACTGCCTACCAATTTCTACGTCACTCAGGTCCCATGTCAGTTATTCCTGACATAGCTTTTTAACAGTGACTTTAAGCAGGCTACTTAGCTTGTCTGTACCTCAGTTTCCTCATATGCAAATAAAACCAATTATAGTTCATATCTCCCAAACTGTTGAGAAGAGTAAATATGTTGTTAAATAAAAAGCAGATATAATAGCATCTGACACATACTAAGTGCTTAATAAATGTTATTATTATTTTCTTTCTTCACTTACCTCTGCCTTCTGAAGGAGAATAGAATAGAAATGAGGGTAAAGATATATTTGCCAGAGAGGTTTACAGCAGTGCCATCCCCAGAATTTTTATGTAGTTGGGCTTGGGGCTGACAATTTGTTTGGAAGGGGGACAGTGACAAGAGGGGGATTCAACTGGCATTAGTGCCTCCAAAAATTTAATGAACTATCCCATATACATCCTTTGATGTGGGCAAAAAAGTCTTTTTTTCTCAAAGAATTAGCCCAACACAAATTTCCATCATGCTGCACTGTTCACCACTTATCTCAAGCCAACCAAACTGCCATTCCTCAACATCAACGTTCTTGATCTGATAGGGAAGGCAACGGGACTTTCTCAATGCTCTGTTGTATTTGCATAATAAATCCACCATTTTCTACTTGGATTACATATTATAGATCAATAAATATAACAGCATACTAAAGAAACTTTTATTTACACTTTACTTAAGTTTAAGGAGATTGTTTATGACAGAGGATGAAAACTCTAAGAGGCATCTGGGTGGGGGCTGGAGAGTGTGCACAGAGATTACAGAAGCTGGGAACCTCCCAAGCTGGATTTGTATCTTGCCCACCCAGCAGATTGGAGTGGCAATTCATGGTAGTTTGAAGGTGCTTTATTTGTTACAAATTATGCAGAGATTTTACTATGTTTTCCTTTTTTTGGAAATATCTTCCTTTTTTGGCTTTGGGAAAACAAGGTAGATTTCTTCAGATGTCAAAAGTACTAATGACTATTCCAACAACTTTTCTTTAGCCCTAAGACTAAAAGAATAGTGATTAACTCACATGTAGTGTTTAGTAGTTTCATTCCCTGCATTCACAAAATTTCCGTTAGATTCTTCCTGGAACTGTTCAGATTCTGTCTAAATCCAAAGGCTGTAGTAATGCTGACAGTTTCTATCATAAGTATCAAGTTTCTACATGTATTTCTCTCTTTACAATAGTAACTTCCCAGATAGCTCAGTTGGTAAAGCATCCGCCTGAAATGCAGGAGACCCCGGTTCCATCCCTGGGTTGGGAAAATCCCCTGGAGAAGGGATAGGTTACCCACTCCAATATTCTTGGGCTTTCCTTGTGGCTCAGCTGGTAAAGAGTCCGCCTGTAACGTGGGAGACCTGGGTTCAATCCAAGAATCCACCTGCGGGAGACCTGGGTTCAATCACTGGTTTGGAAAGATCCCCTGGAGAAGAGAAAGGCTACCGACTCCAGTATTCCGGCCTAGAGAATTCCATGGGCTATTCCCATGGGGTCCCAAAGAGTTGGACATGACTAAGCGACTTTCACTTTCACAACAGTAGCAGTGCTTTGTAGAGATATGTGCTGCTATTAATCAAGGCGGAGAGAGGCTGGCCATTTTTTCCCATGCCATCAACGAGGAAATCAGCCCCTTCTGAAATCAACAGAACCAGCACAAGCACATTTCTAAAAGATGAAAAGTAACCTAACAAGAAAGATACTTCATGTTTTATTCCATGGAACAAATATTTATACAAATGCAACACTTCTACAAAGTCAAATTTTTCCTAAATTTAAGATCTATACATTTTGGCATCAGACTAGAGGGCCCTTATCTATCCCAAAATAATACAAATATTCAACTAGCTTTCTTTGGTGTTTATTGTTTTACTACAAGTGTTTCAATATTTCATTTTGTTCCTTTCTACTTTTGTATTTTAAATTGAAACTTTTACTTCTATTAGAAAAAAATAATTAAAAAAGAATAAGAAAAATACTAATACATATAGGGTGTACACAGTGTCAAATAAATAATAAAGTAGACTATAAAGGCAGAAAGAATTAGGGGGAAAAGGATGAAAACTACAAGGGCTAAGAAGACTTGGTGAAGAAGGAGGGACTGAAATGGGTCTTAAAGAATAGAAATTATGTAGGTTAAGAGGAGAGCAGAAGGATCAGGGTAAGGGTAAATACAACAAAGAATTGAGAAGATTATCTTAATAGGGAAATAAGTCATTTTGTCTCAAGTACAATATTTAGGTAAAGGAAAAAACTTTAGGGTCCACATTAGAAGAACTTGGAATTAAGATTTAAGGGTTTTTACACTTCATTCTGCAAAACTCAGAGACAAATTGAAGAACTGACTAGAGTTTTAACTTATATTTGCAAAGGAGACGTAATCAAGAACATAAGAAGCATTTGTGTAAAAAATCACAAGGTCAGGTGATAACTCAGATTGTTATATGGTAGTGGGCAGTCCTGACTGGGTAAATTTTGGTTCCATTTTGATAAAAAGAGAAAAAAGATGTTTCTGTCTTTTGAAGAAAAAACAACTTTATGGCTTATCTTGGAATTCAAGGCTTTTAGAATATTCCTGTTTTTCATGACTTATCTTAGCATGCAAGGCTTTAAGGAATGCCAGCCTTTTCCAGGCTGTGGTACAGGATGTGCTTCATTAGCTATTATGGTAGGCAAGGTTAGAAAAGATATCAGTTTTCTTTCTCATATTATAGAGATGAGAGTTTAGACAGATTTCCCCAGCTGTCCTGTGGTTAATATTCTGCTCTTCCATTGCAGGGGGCATGGGTTCAATCCTTGGTCAGGGAACTCAGATCCCACATGCTGAGCAGGGCAAAAAATATATATATATAGTGTGTAGAGCCTCAAAGGCCCATAGGTTTTAGCTGGACTACCAGGTTGAGTAGTGCTGATTGCGCAGATTGTGTATTGTACAACTCTAGGAGGTGGTATCGGAGAAGGCAATGGCACCCCACTCTAGTACTCTTGCCTGGAAAATCCCATGGACGGAGGAGCTGGTAGGCGGCAGTCCATGGGGCCGCCAAGAGTCGGACACGACTGAGCGACTTCACTTTCACTTTTCCCTTTCATGCGCTGGAGAAGGAAATGGCAGCCCACTCCAGTATTCTTGCCTGGAGAATCCCAGGGACAGCGTAGCCTGGTGGGCTGCCGTCTATGGGGTTGCACAGAGTCGGACACGACTGAAGTGACTTAGCAGCAGCAGCAGCAGGAAGTGGTACATGCATTGTCCCTCTGGAGTTATACAATTCAGTGTGCTCAGTCATACTTGGAAACCCGGAGGCCAGGCAAGTAACATAAGTCAGTGAAGCATCTAAAGGATTCCAACTAATTAAAAAACAATGTTCCTGACTTCCCTGGTGGTCCAGTGGTTAAGAATCTGCTTACCAGTGCAGGGGACACGGGTTCAATCCCTGGTCTGGGAAGATTCCACATGCTGTGGGGCAACTAAGCCTGTGTGTCATAACTACTGAGCCCAGGCTCTAGAGCCCATGGGCTGCAACTACTGAGCCTGCATGCCACAACTACTGAGCCCTGAATGCCTAGAGCCCAAGTTCCACAATAAGAGAAGCCACGGCAATGAGAAGCCTGTACACTGCAACTAGAGAGTAGCCCCCGCTTGCACAACTAGTCCGTGTACAGTAACAAAGACCCAGCAGGACCATAAATACATAAAATTTAAAACAAAACAAGACAAAAACACAATGTTCTGAATACTGGAGAGTTTTAATACAACAAATTTGCAGATTATATCCGACCTTGAGGCTCCAGTTTGAGGCCTCTGCTACAGAATGTAGAGTCAGTCAATATTTTTGAGCAGGGTAATGATACATTAAAGAGGTTTATAAGAAAGATTATAGAGCAAAGAAATTAGAAAGAAGGAAACCAGTCAAAAACCTCCTTCAATGATCTAGAGTTGAGGAAACAAGAGCCTGGGAATAGGTATAGAAAGAAAGAATTAATAGAATTCAGATTTGATTCAGAATCAAGTCAATTCAGGTAATTCCTCATAAGAAAAAAAAGGAGTTCAGAGTAGTGCAGGGTTTTGAACTTGAGTCCTTGGAAATATACTTGGAGGAAAAATATTTAACTTCGAAACAAATTCAGATATTTTCTAGAAAGGTTTTAAGATCTTAGATCTACAAAGGAATTAGATTTTACAAACAAAAAAATTGAGTTTTGAAAGATTATGTAATGTTATAGTACTGCTTATAATTAAAAATGTGGTGACTTCCCTGGTGGTTCAGTGGTTAAGAATCTGCCTGCCAATGCAGGGAACATGGGTTTGATCTCTGGGCCCGGAAGATTCCTCATACACGGGCAACTCAGCCCATGTGCCACAACTACTGAAGCCCCTGCACCCTAGAGCCCATACTCTACAGCAGTAGAAGCCACCACAATGAGAAGTGCACTCCACAACTAGAGAATAGCCCCCAAGCACAGCAACAAAGACCCAGCACAGCCAAAAATAAATTAAAAAAGAGATACAAAAATTGTATTTAAAAACAATGAGGAAGGAATTCCATGCTGGTCCAGTGGTTAGGACTTTATGCTGTCATTGCCAAGGACCAGGGTTCAACCCCCGGTTAGGGAACTAAAATTCCACAAATCAAGCAACTCAGCCAAAACAATTTAACAAAACAAAAAGACTAAAAAAAAAAAAAACCCAAACCAACCCAGATTTCAAATCAAGGTCTTCCATTTCCAAGACCTATAACTGTTTCTACAGATTAAGAATGGGAAACCAAGAAAACCATGCCTTGCTCACTGGGTTAGACCTTTCTCTGAAATGACAGTGGAGCCTGTTAATCTTGCCACCTTTGCCCAGCCTTATGATCTGGTCAAGCTCCAGGCTCTCACCATGGTCCAGCCTGCTCCAACCTAGTGAAATCCAAAATACAATAAAGGAAAATAGAAAGTAGTTAAAAACTCTTTCATTAAGGAAAAAAAACCACTTTCTTTAACTTTTTTTAAGGCATATTTGGCATTTAAAAATTGGCACAATGGCTTGTACTAAAATGAATACAAGAGTAAAGGTCTGAGATAAATAATGTAAATGGCTGAAAAGCTTACAAGTTTATTATTGCAATAAGTCACATTTCAGTTCAGTTCAATCACTCAGTCGTGCCCGACTCTTTGTGACCCCATGGACTGCAGCGCACCCAGCTTCCCTGTCCATCACTGATTCCCAGAGCTTACTTAAACTCATGTCCATAGAGTCAATGATGCCATCCAACCATCTCATCCTCTGTCATCCCCTTCTCCTCCTGCCTTCAATCTTTCCCAGCATCAGGGTCTTTTCCAATGAATCAGTTCTTCGCATCAGGTGGCCAAAGTATTGGAGTTTCAGCTTCAACATCAGTCCATCCAATGAATATTCAGGACTGACTTCCTTTAGGATGGATTGGTTGGATCTCCTTGCAGTCCAAGGGACTCACGAGAGTCTTCTCCAACACCACAATTCAAAAGCATCATTTCTTTGGTGCTCAGCTTTCTTTATAGTCCAACTCTCACATCCATACATGACTAATGGAAAAACTATAGCTTTGACTAGATGGACCTTTGTTGGCAAAGTAATGTCTCTGCTTTTTAATATGCTGTCTAGGTTGGTCAGTTTTTCTTCCAAGGAGCAAGTGTCTTTTAATTTCATGGCTGCAGTCACCAGCCCAAAATCTGCTGTGATTTTGGAGCCCCCCAAATAAAGTCTCTCATTGTTTAATTTTTATGCTTGAATCTTATACTTATCACAAATGGTTAAAAGGTGAGCACAACTCTCTTGGATAATCTGAAGCAGAACATCAAGAATCAGCTTCAGTTACGCCTGGTTACATACTCAAAATTAGTTTTCCCTTCATACTTTTTTAGTATGATCCCATTTGGCAGTTACACACACTTGGTGGAAGAATTTCTAAGGAGACATTCTATGATCAAGGGTATTCATTTGTCTTAACTGGTATTCTACTGTGCGTCATGCAAACATGATTTTTTCTTTAAACGCAATTTTGATACATTCTCAGTTTGTACTTCACACATGTGTGGGTTTTTAGTATATCTATTATCTGCCTGGATAATTCCCATGTATACTGTCTGGGTATTTGTTCATGCTTTTTATGCTAACACCCTTACCGCTTTGTTCAATAAAGCCATATTGCTGGATAATTTGAATATCCTAGCAAATAGCTCACCTATCACTCTACTAATCACTTTAAAAGCAACGCTGCTTTCTCTAAAGTTTATAATAATGTCACATAATACATCTTCATCAAATGAATGATTAAGTGAAATGAATATCAGCTAAGAAAAAAAGTGTTATGGTCAACTTTGAGTGGATGTTACAAAAAGTAGGAGCTTCCAACATTTTAGATATTATTTGAAGAGCAATAAAAATGGTTTAAGTCTAGTTGTAGGTTAGAATTTGAAACATTTTAAGAAATAATGCCTAGGGACTTCCCTGGTGGTCCAGTGTTTAAGACTCTGTACTTCCAAAGCAGGGGATGCAGCTTCCATCCCTGGTTAGGGAACTAAGATCCTACATGTCTCAAGGCACAGACAAAAGATGAAAGAAAGAGAGAAAGAAAGGAAGAAAGGAAGAAAGAAATCATGCCTAAGCAATAAAGTATAGATGTAAAGAACAAAAACTTGTAATAAAAATGACCAGCTTCGACAGCTTCTCAGAGGAAGCAGAGTCCGTCCTCCTGCCCAAAGCCAATCCCTTCTGTATTATTTATCTATTTCTGCTTATGGAGTTCAGGATATGCAACCTTCAAATATGACACCTTTGTATGTTGAATATTTTAAGCTGAAGAAGTTTGAGAAAAAGGGTGTAGCAATAAGGTTGCTCTGACCTTCCTTCTGCCATTTTCCACTGAAACAAGTCATAAAACCCCCATGTGAAAAGTGCCTTCCCTATACACAGAGGAAAGGAAGATCCTTATCCCCAAGACAAAAGGACATTAAGAAGAATTTCAACAAACAGGCCTTGCTAAGTCACCCCCAGTTTACTACAAATACCTCATACTCTTTAACCTGCCATATTTTCATAGGATGCCCACACTCTCCATTAAACCTAGCATAAAGGGGGCTTCTTTGGTGGTCCAGTGGTTAAGAATTCACTTCATAATGCAGAGGACACCAGTTTTATCCTTCATCAGGGAAGGTCCCACTTGCCTCAGAGCAACTAAGCCCCTGCACCTCAACAGCTGAGCCTACGCTCTAGAGCCTGTGAGCTGCAACTACTGAGCCCATACACCTAAAGCCTTTGCTCTGCAACAAGAGAAGCCACCATGATCAGAAGCCTGAGGCCTGCAACTGGAGAGTAGCCCCCACTCGCTGCAACTAGACAAAGCCCCTGCACAGCAATGAAGACCTAGCATAGCCAAAAAATAAATAATCAAAATTTTTTTAAAAAAATTAAAAACCTAGCATAAAATACACAGGTCTGTCTCTTTGGGTCTTCATTTCCTTATGAAGGCTCCTGTGCCACACAAAACTTACATGAAATAAATATGTATGCTTTTCTCCTGATAATCTGTCTCTGTCAGTTGAATTTTCAGACCCAGCCAAGGATTTTAAGAAGGCTGAGAAAATCTTTTCCTCCCCTGCATTGTACAGCAAATTACTTTATTATTAATATCTCACACCATTTCAGATGGTAAGGTCTGGGAGCAGCTTAACTGAGCGTTTCTGGTTCAGAGCATCTCATGTGGTTACAACCAAAATGTCAGCCAGGCTGTAGTCATCTGAAGGCTTAGCTGAGCTGGAGGATTCACTTTCAAGCTCAGTCACATGGTTGTCAGCAAGAAGTCTCACCTCTTCACCATCTGTGCCTCTCCATAGGGCTGCTTATGAAATGGCAGCTGGTTTTCCTCAGAGCAAGTGAGAGAGAGAGTGAGAAAGAGAAATGGCACTAAGACAGAAATTAGTGATGCCATATTCCAGGCAGCACATCCCTGGTACAAGATGGGAGGGACAACAGAGGGGAGTATCAGCAAGCAGGGAACATTGGAAGCCATCTTGGAATCAGACCACCAGACTTCTTCCACCTCCATCAATCACCCTTCTGCTCTCACAACTTGGAGTACTTCCACTTTACTAGCTCTTTCCCTATTTTGGTTGTAGTTGCTCTGAAGTTACAGTCCTGAAGCTTCACTTGTATACCTTCTTGTGAAAAAAAAAAAAAAGAAACCAAAATCCTTCTGTTCTGCTCTAGTTACCACTCTATCTGTAAGGCTGAGCTCCTGAAAAACAAGTCCACACACATCTCTCACTTCCTCACTTCCCTTTTTTTTGGTCCATGGAGATTTGACCTGCACCCCAACTTCTCCAATGGAACTGCCATCCAAGGGTCACTGGAACATTGCAAGGACTTCTTGGTTGAAACCCCAATACATTTTTCAGTCCTTGCTTAATCTCTGTAGCATTTGTTTTCCATGAATCTATTTCCCCATGACTGTGCTGAAACCATTCTTTCCTGGCTTTTGTTCTAATCCTTTGATAACTGTTTCTCAGCCTCCATTGCAGATCTCCTTCCTTTACCTCTCTTTACATGTTGATACTCTCCACAATTCAAACCTCACTGGTTTTTCCTTATTATTCTAAACACTTTTCTTTATAGCGTCTTCTATACCATTCTCTGGAGAAGGCAATGGCAACCAACTCCAGTCCTCTTGCCTGGAAAATGCCATGGATGGAGGAGCCTCGTGGGCTGCAGTCCATGGGGTCGCTAGGAGTCGGACACGACTGAGCGACTTCACTTTCACTTTTCGCTTTCATGCCTTGGAGAAGGAAATGGCAGCCCACTCCAGTGTTCTTGCCTGGAGAATCCCAGGGACGGGGGAGACTGGTGGGCGGCCTTCTCTTGGGTCGCGCCGAGTTGGACACGACTGAAGCGACTTAGCAGCAGCAGCAGCATACCATTCTCTTTAGCTACCCTCTGGATGCTGCTAACTGCCAAATCAAAATTTCCAAGTTCCACCCCATCATAATGAAGTGGAGCAGGACCGTATGGCCCTTGCCCCCAATCATGTTCTCTGCCTGCCTTTTACCTGTGGAAAACTTTAGTCAACGAATAAGTTTAATCAGAGAAGTGAGAAATGCTGAAACAAAGGAAAACAGTCAAAGGAGACTAAATAATAATAGTGTAGTCATTAAGCATAGTCAAGAATATTTAGTACTTTCTCAAGGGCTATAGATAATATTCTGAGCCATATCCTGTGAGCTGTCTTATAGATACCAAAACACCAAGTGGAGAAGTTAAACTACATGATGACCAGGCTATACCCAGGACTTGAGCTGCCACAATTCCAAGAAGTGACCACAAAGAAACAGGAACAAGTGCACCCTGGAACTGAAGATGAACTGTACCTGCAACAACCAAGATGATGCTAGTCAGGCAACTCATGACCGATTGAAGATGACTGTTAGAGATGACCGTTCTCTTTCTGCATCTTTCTCCCCCGCCCCCCTCCCCCAACTCTGTCTATTTAAGCTCTCATCCCCTGCTTGTCGGGGATGGGGGAAGTTGGCCTTTGGACAGATGTCTGCCACCCTCCCCTCAAGTTGCTGGCATCTGAAATAAAGCAAAATTTCCTTTCCACTTTTGAGTGGTGAGCAGCCAGAGCCCCCAACATACACCTCCTTTTAGTAACAGATTTTGGGCTCCCGTGCTTTCATGACACCTGGCTCTCCTGGGTCTTCCTGGGGTGTGCTGTGGCTATGACAGTGTATTAGCCTGCTGCTTGTAGCTAGCTAGCCCCAGGTAGGGGATTTGGAGGACGTTCCTAGCAGCTACTGAAACTGTTTTGAGGATCCTCCCTGTCTCTCCCTTCGTCGGCACTGGCTGCCAAATTACGCTTTTCTTGGTGGAATGGAAACTTGCATTTGGGATGAGCAGAAAAGCTCCAAAACTGGGTAAGTCCACTGGTGTGCACATGGGCAACTTTTCCATTTGGGAGTGCTAGTGCTATTTGGGCATTCTTGCCAATTGGTTTTGACTGCTGTTGAGGACTGTTTGTGAGCACCAGTGCTATTTAGTCATTCTTGCCAGTTGCTTCTGACACGTGTCTGATGTTGAAGATCATTTATGAACACTGAGTACTATTTGGGCATTTTTGTCAATTGGTTCTGATGTCTGTCTGCTGTTGAGGATGGTTTATGAGCATAAATGCTTTTGGGCATTCTTGCCAATTGGTTCTGACATCTGACTACCACTGAGGACTGTTTGTGTCGGGGAAATGTTTGTTTGGGACTCTGTACAAGTCACCCTTGGAGAGGATTTATAACAGATCTATCATTTGGTGTGTGAGTGTGTATTCCATTTGTATGGCTGGTAGCCTTATTGCCTTATGTAAAGTGGGAAATTCAGGTTCAATTCTTTAAGAAAAATTTTAGCTGTGGAATTATGACTTCAGAAATTATGACTAAAAAACATTTTCAGTTCAGTTCAGTCGCTCAGTCGTGTCCGACTCTTTGCAACCCCATTAACTGCAGCACACCAGGCCTCCCTGTCCATCACCAACTCCCAGAATCCACCCAAACCCATGTCCATTGAGTCAGTGATGCCATCTAACCATCTCATCCTCTATCATCGTCCCCTTCTCCTGCCCTCAATCGTTCCCAACATCAGGGTCTTTTCCAATGAGTCAGCTCTTCACATCAGGTGGCCAAAGTATTGGAGTTTCAGCTTCAACATCAGTCCTTCCAATGAACACCCAGGACTGATCTCCTTTAGGATGGACTGGTTGGATCTCCTTGCAGTCCAAGAGAAGCTCAAGAGTCTTCTCCAACACCACAGTTCAAAACCATCAATTCTTCGGTGCTCAGCTTTCTTTATAGTCCAACTCTCATGTTCAAATATGACCACTGGAAAAACTATAGCCTTGACTAGACGGACCTTTGTTGACAAAGTAATGTCTTTGCTTTTTAATATGCTGTCTAGGTTGGAATTATGACTAAGAAAAAAAGCTGTGGAATTATGAATTGTTTTTAAAAATGTATGGCAACAATATTCTTTAGATTCTAGATTGGTTAAGATGAAACTTGAAATTCAAAAAAACAGGATCTTTTTGCATATGCAGTTAGGGAAAGCTAGCTTGTTAAGCATTTTTTTTCAGATCCTGAAGAAACAAAAATATGCTTAGGAGAAAATTTGAAGTTAATGCTTATCATGTCCTTGACATACAACCACAGTCCACATAGCCTGGAACTCTAGCCTCTGGTTAATTGTAAAACTTCAAGCTAAGGAAACAAAAACAGGAGGGAAGTCTTTTAAAATTGAGTGTGTAATTTGGTTATTCTGATTATTATCCATAAACTGATAAGTTTAATTGCAATGCCTAATTCATGAAATGTAAAAAGATGAAACAATAAGATCTCTGTTTGTCTGGATGTTTGTGTATCTCAATGTGTGTTTTGTCTTTGGATAGTATCTCTGAGGTTAATTTGTAAAGAAACTATTTAATTGGCCTTAAAAATATAAGTACTTATAAATAATAAATCTAAATTTACCTACCTCTGTCTCCTTGTAAGATCAAGAGGGAAACTAAAGATGTCTGGGTTTATAAAACATATATGTTGTACCACTGAAGAAAAATTATGCTATAAAAATGTATGTTTTTTGAGGTTACAAAACATATTCTTAAGTTTGCCAATCAGAAAATGCTAGTGTAACATTTCAATCACTTGTTTCCTGGTTTTGTTAAAACTTTCAAGAGTTGAAAATTGTCAAATGTAAAAATGATAAGCAAAGCATTTCAGTATGTAAAGCAAGTAGGATATATGTTGTCCACAAAGAGAAAGAATAAAGAAGAGATTTTTGTTGAGGAAAAATGATAATAATTTTGTTCTATAGTTGTTTGTTTCTGGATGAGGAAATTTTGGATCTAGAAATTGACAAAAGGTTTGTGAAAAAGGAATTTTAAAAAAAGAATTGGGTATGTTGTCAGGATTAGATTAGACTAAATTTGATTAGGTATATGAATTTTATTAACAGTAAACTGATACAAGATAGAAGTTTGTTTTTTTCTCTCTGTTAAGAAAGCAAAGTTCTGGAATATTGATCTGATTTGGTAACAGAGACTTCTAATGAAAAATAATTGTTTAGTTTCTAACCAAACTTTTGACCTCAATGTTCAGGAAAGAAAAATTGTTGAGTAAAGCTGCTCATGATATGTAACACTGCTAGCTTTAAATGTACTGCTTACAACACATGCACAATATTTGTGTGACAATTGGATATGAATGATAAAATGTTTGGTCTATAAAACATTTCCCTATTAACATACCTCTGCGCCTGTTCATGATATCTGATTAGTTTTCCCCCAATGTGGACAACTAGCCAAATACATAAATAAAAAGGAGGCCTAGTACTGAGGGACATAGACGGACCCAGAGCAGGCAAATGAACCACTCTCGCAACTTTGGAAAAATACATTGATTATTAGTGCTCTCTATGGAAAGAGTTGTAACATAAAAGAGGAAAATGATGGAAGAAATATTCACATATTGAGGTATGGGAAAGTCATTCTGGCCTATACATGATTTAATTTAAACTTTAGGCTAACCGAAACAGCCTGTTTGTGGCCTATTAAACATACATTGTACATCTGCTTTAATCATTAAGACAAGAAAATAGTGCAAAGGTATATTTTGATTATTATCCTCATTGTAATATGTCTAATAATTTTCAAATGTTTGTCCAGGTACTATGAAAGTTTATTTCCATTCTTGTTCTGTACTTGTCCCTCCTCAAGATTGAGGAGTATCAAAGCAAAGGGGGGATTGAAATGGAGCAGGACCATATGGTCCTTGCCCCCAATCATGTTCTCTGCCTGCATTTTACCTATGGAAAACTTTAGTCATTGAATAAGCTTAATCAGAGAAGTGAGAAATGCTGAAACAAAGGAAAACAGTCAAAGGAGACTAAATAATAATAGTGTAGTCATTAAGCATAGTCAAGGATATTTAGTTCTTTCTCAAGGGCTATAGATAGTATTCTGAGCCATATCCTGTGAGCTGTCTTATAGATACCAAAACACCAGGTGGAGAAGTTAACTACATGATGACCAGGCTATACCCAGGACTTGAGCTGCCACAATTCCAAGAAGTGACCACAAAGAAACAGGAACAAGTGCACCCTGGAACTGAAGATGAACTGTACCCGCAACAACCAAGATGATGCTAGTCAGGCAACTCATGACCGATTGAAGATGACTGTTAGAGATGACCGTTCTCTTTCTGCATGTAACCCCCTCTCCAACTCTGTCTCTCACCCGCTGCCTGTCGGCAGGGGTGGGGTAGGGCAAGTTGGCCTTTGGACAGATGTCTGCCACCCTCATCCCAAGTTGCTAGCATCTGAAATAAAGCAAACTTTCCTTTCCACCAATCTGGCCTGCTCATTGGCTTTTGAGCAGCGAGCAGCTGGACCCCCTATGCATAACTTTTGGTAACAATAACAACTTCTGTTATTGTTAAAATCTATGAAAATTTCTCAACTGATGGATGTATTGGCTCAATTTGAGGTGATCCATTACTTCTGAGAATTTCTTCTTCATCTTTTAAATTTTTGGCTGTAGCATTTAGGATCTTAGTTTCCTGACCAGGGGTCAAACCCACACCCCCTGCAATGGAAGTGCAGAGTCTTAACCACTGGACTGCCATGGAAGTCCCACTTCTGAGAACTTCTGGGAGGAGTACTTTTTAAAAAGTATCCTAGAGAGAATTTTATCTCTAAAAATGGTTTTATCCATTTGCTACAATCCCTAGTGCAAAGGAAGGATGGAATGTGGACCCAGCATAGGATTTCCCCCTCTTCCCAAAAGAAGCTACCAATATGTTCACCAAGCCATAGCTTTAGTTCAATGTAAAGAAGAATAGAAGGGTAACCCTAATAATTAGTTCTTGCAGAGAATGGTAAAAGTAAGAACTGTACTAGTTTCATGTCAACTCTTATGTGCCAGCACCTCCTTCAGACACTTTCTGGTGGCTGTCCCAGGACTCCCAGAACCTTGTTGCATTCAGTCCTCCTAGACACAACTGCTCAAGTAAGACCAGCTTCTTCCTGGAATGCTTAGGTTTTCAGACCGAAACTTCTCCTCAACCAATGTTATGAGACCAAGTTCTAAGAGTTATGTCCTACAGTGTGTTAGCATAGACACTGAGTCCACATCCTGCAGCTGTTACTACTGCAATTACTCCTGCTGTCCCTACATTTCAACCATATAAACATGCTGCAAATGAGAGTTCACCATGCTCATTAATGCCATAATGCCCAGTCACAGGGTACCAGGCTGCAGCTTGACAAACAAGATCAGAAAATTTTAAGATTTCCATGTCAATATGTGCTGTTCCTCTAGATCGAAATCAGATGTCAAATGGACAGATGTTTCCTCTTATTCAAGCCATAATCCTTATTTTTGCCAGAGTAATCACTAGCCTTGAGACTGTGCACTCAGAACTTCTTGTGCTGCACACTCCAGAGCCTTCATTCTAAGACAGGTGAAGCCATCTCTCTACTTCAAGCCCAATTAGTCAAAGACACTGCCCAGAAGGCAATCATCAGTGGGACTGTGGTTTAAAACTGACCAGGAGTAACAAGAAGAAACTCATGTTTCACCCAAGAAAAATATCTAAACATTGAAAAACTTCAGTAGTGTGCATGTGTGTGTGTGGAGGGGGCGGGGGGGGGGTTGATTCAAAATAAAATGAAATTCCAAGTAGAAAAAAAACTGAAACACATATATATACTGAGAAAATACTATGTCTAACAAAATTAATGCTAGTCCTAGATTATTTATGGAGTTTTAAAAAGATAGAGAGGAAAGAGGAAGGAAGGAGGGAGGGAGAAGAAAAAAACATATAAAAAGGGAGCCTCTTTATACAGAAATCAATGAGAAAGCTATAAGCCTTGGTTCTAGATACCTTGAAACTACCTTTTCCAGTTAGTTAACATTCCTTCATAGCATAGTACTACTTATTTATCATTAGGATTGCATAAATTTATGGCCAATGTGGTTTTATACTGGTATGTTTGTATTTTTGTTTTGTTGAGAATGCTTCATGGACTCTTTTGTAACTAAGACTTAATAATTCACATGTTTTACTATGTAAATTATTTGTATCCATAGGTAATCCTGATGTTTTGATGATTGACTGGGAAAAAGGCACAAAAAAATTTTTAATAGTATCTCTGGTGCCAGGACAAACCAGGAGCATTCTGATCCTAACAGCTGTTCAAAGACTAAATAGTTCTGACTTTCACAGCATATCAGAAGCCCACAAAAAGAGGATAAACTACCAGATTTGACCTTCAAATCTGACATCATCAAATTAGGAGGAGGAATTTCAGCAGCAGAGCACATTAAAACCTCATTCCATTGATCTACCCAGTTAACACTGTATATTAGAGTGGTAGGCGCCTATGTGCAACAAGAACCAAGTCAGTATCACAAACACTTACTATAAGATGTAGATAATGGTAAGGAGACCCTGGTTAATGTTATAAATTTGAGATGGCTTTAATTATGTATGTTTTTTTCAAAAAGTTTTTCCTACAAGCATGGCTAAGAAACTATGATACTGACATGAATCACAAGATCAATAAATCCTTTCAAGATTCTGCAAACCTGGCACCTCTGTCTCCTTGATATTCTCCTGTTGCAGTTGAGACAGGCTGTTGAGACTGAGGAGGAGGCTGAATGGACAGCCTGAAGAAAACTGTAAATGTTTGTTAAAATCTGAAAGAATTTTGGAGAAGCAGATGGCTCAAAGCAATAAAAACATTGCCAAGTTCTATTGGAGGTTCACCTGAGTTTAGAGGTCACAGATTGATTGTGGTGATTGCATGCCAGATCCCTTAAGTTTGTTTGCACATTTAATCTTCATGACATTCATATATGTAAATATAATTTTCTTGATTATACAGAATGTAAGTCACTAACATAAGCTTCCATAGCTAGTTAGTTAGGGTTTTGTGGTTGTATACAATAGAAAATTACTCTGGCTAATATAAGGTAAAAGAAATTTCTTTGAAAGGATATTTGAAAGCTGACAAAACATATTGGCTAATGAACCAATACATAAAGGATGAAACCAAAGCATTTTCATAGGTCTCACTAGTAGAAATGGATAAACTGACTCTTTAGGACATAGCTGCCTAGGATCACTCCACTCAATTAACATTGCTGTATATTATATAGACTTCCCTGGTGGCTCAGATGGTAAAGCGACTGCCTACAATGCAGGAGACCTGGGTTTGATCCCTGGGTTGGGAAGATCTCCTGAAGAAGGAAATGGCAACCCACTCCAGTATTCTTGCCTGGAAAATCCTATGGACAGAGGAGTCTGGTAGGCTACAGTCCATGGGGTCACAAATATTATATACAAAACTTGTCAGGACATGTGAAGTGAAAGTCGCTCAGTGGTGTCTGACTCTTTGTGATCCCATGGACTATACAATCCATGGAATTCTCTAGGCCAGAATACTGAAGTGGGTAGCCTTTCCCTTCTCCAGAGGATCTTCCCAACCCAGGGATCGAACCCAGGTCTCCCACATTGCAGGCAGATTCTTTACCAGCTGAGTCACAAGGGAAGCCCAAGAATACTGGAGTGGGTAGCCTATCCCTTCTCCAGTGGATCTTCCTGACCCAGGAATTGAACCGGAGTCTCCTGAATTGCAAGCAGATTCTTTACCAACTGAGCTATCAGGTAAGCCCCAGGACATGCACCTGTGGTCAATTAAATTTATGACAAAGGAGGCAAGAATATACACTGGAGAAAAAAAGAGTCTCTTCAAATAAGTGGTGCTTGGAAAACTTAATAGCTACACGTGAAAGAATGAAATTAGAACATTCTCTGATACCATACACAAAAATAAACTCAAAATGAATCAAAGACCTAAATGTAAGGCACACGTGCTAAGTTGCTTCAGTTGTGTCTGACTCTTTGTGGCCCTATGTACTATGTAGCCCGCCAATCTCCTCTGTCTGTGGGATTCTCCAGGCAAGAATACTAGAGTGGGTTGACATGCCCTTCTCCAGGAGATCTTCCAGACCCAGGGATTGAACCTGCATCTCCTCTGTCTCCTGCATTGGCAGGTGGGTTCTTTACTACTAGTACCACCTGGGAAGCCCAACTATAAAGCTCTTAGAGGAAAAACAGTCAGAACACTCATATAAAATGAAGCAATATCTTTTTCAATCCACCTCCCAAAGCAATGGAAAACAAAAATAAACAAATGGGACCTAATTAAACTTAAAAGCTTTTGCATAGCAAAGGAAACCAAAAACAAAATGTTTTCTTCCACAAAATGGAAGAGAACATTTACAGATGAGGTGACCAACAAAGGGTTAATCTCCAACTGATATTAACAGTTCATTCATTCATACTCCTCCCCAGCAGAATAGGAAGGACTAGTTGGATATGTGAGTTGGGGAGAATAAACAGCTCAGCCCATCCCCACCCTTCCTATTAATAGGCCTATGTTTTGCAGAAAGTGGGTCTGAGCTCCTCACAATAGAGGCCCTCCTAATGGGCCTCTATTGTTCTACTGGGAAGCCTGTGGTTTTCAACTATGCCAGTGACCAGTGCATAAGTCTGGGAAAAGTGTGTGTCCACTTGGCCACGCCTTCAAGTCAGCTTTATTAAGATAATATTTTGACCTTCACTCATATCTCAATCGATTCTGAATTCAGAAGGAAGAATGGGACAATATTTATTAGGTATCTGGTACTTGCAAGGAAAAGATTTTCAGCTGGTGTGAACTCTTAGGTCAGGCCCAGGGACCCTGGAGGTATAACCTTAGATTTGCCTTCTTGCTACTCTACTCTCCAGAGTGTAGTGATGTGAGATTAATGTGGAATGTTAGCAGATCAGATTACACCTGGTTCCAGAAGCATTCTCTGTGAAATCTCTGACTCATGAGTTGCAGCTGCACTGGGAGGCAGGCATGTGACTTGGCACCCACTCCTACAGAGACTGGGCAGCAAGCATACGACATAACACAGGCAGGGAATAGGAAGGGAGGCTGCTCCAAGGTGAAGTTGTCTGCACTGGGCTCTACCTCATTCTTGGGACTGAACCTTGGGGAGTGGAAGAAAGTGGAAGCTGAACCTAACTTGTTGCCAGATGTCAGGAGGCCTCTGCCATTTGGCTTTGTGCATTATTACGATTTATCTTTCAAAGTTAAGGAAACTGGTGTGGAGGTGGGGAACATGTCTTTGTTGCAGAAGTCGGAGGGTGAAGAAACCAAACACCACACTTTGAGAGCTGGAGATACGGAGGTCGGCCCAGAGGAGTTAACACTTCCAGCTGTGAGCCCCAAAAAAGCAGTTACAGTTTCTATAGGCCGTGCGTGACATCAGACTATAGTGAGCAGTGCCGACTGTTAATAGGCCAGTTTAAACTCGAGGTTCTGCTCACCCCTGAGAACAGCTGTTAGGAGGCAGCAGGGGGGATGCCGACCTTTACACAAACATGGTTAAGCCTTATTCCAGGGGCTGGGTAATTGACAAGGGTAAGTGAGGTAAGCTTCAGTTTCTAACATTAAGTTTCCCTTTCCCCTGAAACTATGTAACTTACCTGACTTTGATTTAAGCCAACTTTTTCACTCTCCTCTTTCACTTTCATCAAGAGGCTCTTTAGTTCTTCTTCACTTTCTGCCAGAAGGGTGGTGTCATCTGCGTATCTGAGGTTATTGATATTTCTCCCGGCAATCTTGATTCCAGCTTGTGCTTCCTCCAGCCCAGCATTTCTCATGATGTACTCTGCATATAAGTTAAATCAGCAGAGTGACAATATACAGCCTTGACATACTCCTTTCCCTATTTGGAACCAGTCTGTTGTTTCATGTCCAGTTCTAACTGTTGCTTCCTGATCTGCATACAGGTTTCTCAAGAGACAGGTCAGGTGGTCTGGTATTCCCATGTCTTTAAGAATTTTCCACAGTTTGTTGTGATCCACACAGTCAAAGGCTTTGTCATAGTCAATAAAGCAGAAATCAATGTTTTTCTGGAACTCTCTTGCTCTTTTGATGATCCAGTAGATGTTGGCAATTTGATCTCTGGTTCCTCTGCCTTTTCTAAAACCAGCTTGAACATCTGGAAGTTCACAGTTCACGTACTGCTGAAGCCTGGCTTGGAGAATTTTGAGCATTACTTTACTAGCGTGTGAGATGAGTGAAAAAGTTGGCTTAAAGCTCAACATTCAGAAAACTAAGATGATGGCATCCAGTCCCATCACTTCATGGCAAGTAGATGGGGAAACAGTGGAAACAGTGGCTGACTTTATTTTGGGGGGCTCCAAAATCACTGCTGATGGTGATTGCAGCCATGAAATTAAAAGACGCTTACTCCTTGGAAGGAAAGTTATGACCAACCTAGACAGCATATTGAAAAGCAGAGACATGACTTTGCCAACAAAGGTCCATCTAGTCAAGGCTATGGTTTTTCCAGTGGTCATATATGGATATGAGAGTTGGACTATAAAGAAAGCTGAGCACCGAAGAATTGATGGTTTTGAACTGTGGTGTTGGAGAAGACTCTTGAGAGTCCCTTGAACTGCAAGGAGATCCAAACAGTCCATTCTAAAGGAGATCAGTCCTGGGTGTTCATTGGAAGGACTGATGTTGAAGCTGAAACTCCAATACTTTGGCCACCTGATGTGAAGAGCTGACTCATTGGAAAAGACCCTGATTTTGGGAAAGATGGAGGGCAGGAGGAGAAGGGGACGACAGAGGATGAGATGGTTGGATGGCATCACCGACTCAATGGACATGGGTTTGGGTGGATTCTGGGAGTTGGTAATGGACAGGGAGGCCTGGCGTGCTGCAGTTCATGGGGTCCCAAAGAGGCAGACATGACTGGCGACTGAACTGAACCTGACTTTGCAAAGAGTAAGCTGAGCAACAGAAGCAGAAGGGAGCATGAAGTAATTTCTAACTGGGTGTAAGTTTTAAATTTTCCTTCTCTTCTCGACTTTTTATCAATTTTGAGCCAGTAAATGTTGTGAGCCATTCTGGAATCACTGCTGGATGACAAAGTCACAGCACCACTCAAGAAGAAACTGCACAGCAGTTTCTCTCTAGGATCAAAACCTTCACTCTTTTCTGTTTCTATGCTTCTGTTGTGGCTAGCTGTGTTTCTTTCTTTGTTGGTAGGATTTGAAGGGGCTTCTGTTGTGAGTTCACGAGAGTCCAGGGAAAAGAAAAATGATCTTCTGTCCCAAAGAAATATTCCCAAAATGATTAAGCCTATTGAGGCCCCTGGCTGATGGGTCCCTAACACTCAGCAAGGGAATAAGGCCATGTTCATTTGGAAAACAAGCCCTAAGCCTATTGTGACCTGGCCTCACGAGGAGATTATTATTGATAACTGGAAAACGTGGGTCATGTATCAGGGAGAATTACAGAAACTAAGCCAATTACCTTTTCTCAAAAAGATTGGGATGCTAGAGATATTTGTCCCCCGCAGAATCTGAGTGCAGACAAAAAGAAATATGTGAGTTATATTGTAGGTGGTTTCAGGGTAGACTGTAAAAGACTTATCCCTGACAGAAATAGTCTTGTGGTATGTGGGTAGATGGTAAACAGACCACCACTGACAATGGCTGTACTATGAGAAACTCTTGACCTTAGATGCCGCTATAGTGCTTATTCACTGAAGCAAGACGCTTTATTCTCTGAAGTAGCAGACTGTATGGAATAAGTAGATGGAACAATATGATTCACGATATCATAGACCATGTTTTAGTAGAAGAAAAATAGGTTTCGGGGTAAACATGTAACCAAAATGTGACAAAGGACCAGGAAAAAACCTTCAACACATCTTAGAATCAGGGGATGTTGATCTGAATGGAAAAATATTGCAAGAGTCATTACGAAGAAAAACATGTGCTATAAGAGTTGACTCACTAGAAAAGACCCTAATGCTGGGAAGGATTGGGGGCAGGAGGAGAAGGGGATGACAGAGGATGAGATGGTTGGATGGCATCACCGACTCGATGGACATGGGTTTGGGTAAACTCCGGAAGTTGGTGATGGACAGGGAGGCCTGGCATGCTGCTATTCATGGGGTCGCAAAGAGTTGGACATGACTGAGCGACTGAACTGAACTGAAAGGCAATAAAGAGAGATTGTTCTTGGACCTTCAAGAGACTCCGTGTGATTCTTTCCTCTCACCAACGCCGTTCATCCCTTGGGTACTCCTGGACCCGCTGGAGCAGGACTCCAGCAAATGAGACAAACCAATATTGAGTAACACAGCAAGTAGTCCAGGAAAATTCTAATACTTGGTACCTGCTCTTCAATAACAGGATAAAGTCTTTGTTAAGTTCATTTGGTTTTTGCAGTCCATCTATCACTCATTTCAACCCTTATTTCAATTTTCCTTCCTTTTTAATTTTTTTACTTTTATTTAAAAAATTTTTGGCCACATCGAGTGACATGTGGAACTTTCCTGCACAGGGGACCAAGGACCAAAACCATGCCCTCTGCAATGGAAGCATGCAGACTTAACCACTGGACCACAAAGAAAGTCCTTCCCTTCCTTTTTCAGAGAAGCAGGATAATAATTTAAAAAAAAAAAAAAAAACAACTTTCCTTCTCATATTTCCTTTCTGTTAGAGTCAATTCTGGCAGATAAAGTGAAAACTGATTTTCTTCTGGTACAGCTCCTTCTAGTTCATTATTCTTCCCTAGAACACATGTGTGATGCTTGAGGCTTGGTAATCATTGCTAAGTATGGTAGAGCACAAGGCAAAAGGGATTGGTTTCCTTGACGGCCTTAGTGAGCGACCATAACTGTCTTAAATTTCCCCTTTCCCAGACTTACTGGTACGTGAGACAAAGAAATCCTTTACTGTTTTTGGCAGTCAAGTGCCATCTTAATTGATACATTCATCCATTCCATTTCCATGTATGGTAGGCAGAATAATGGTCCCCTAAAGATGTCTATGTCCTAATCTCTTGAACTTGTGAACGTATCACCTTACATGGCAAAAGGGACTTTGCAGCCAGGGTTAAGTTAAGGATCTCTAGGTGAGAAAAGCATCCTGGATCCTCCAGGTGGACCCAATGTGATCATAAAAGTCCTTCTAAGTGCAAGAGGATGGCAGAAAGAAGATCTGAGAAATAGATGTGACAACAGAAAGGTCAGAGAAATGCTATGTGCTGGCTTTGAAGGAAGAAGAAGGCCATAAGCTAAAGAACGTGGGTGTCTCACTAATCCTGTTCATGATGCCAATTGTCTCGCTGTTCTCACTGTTCACTCAATTCGCTGAACCCAGGGTAGGCAAGGCATGAGTTAAAGAGTCTGGAAGAAGACTCAAGGAGCTGTAGGAACTGCAGACACATTTATTCTCTCCTGGCTGACATAGCGGCCATAACAGTATTATCTCCTGGCTTAGCAGCTGTAGCAGCAAACTCGTTATATTCTCTCCTCTTATGGCTGACCCAATGGACACAACCATGACACAGCAGTAATGCTGTCGCTTTCTAGGTGGAGCTCATATATCCCTACAGTACAAAGTAGCTTGTTACCAAGCAAGTACCTCGTGACATGCATGCACAGTGCTACAGATGATTTCAGCTGTTACATAGTCACTATTTACAAAACGTGGGCTGAGAGAGCCTGAACACACCATCTTGGCTAATTGGTTTTCTCCCCACAGTGGGCATCCCCTAGAAGCTGAAAGAAGAAGGAATATTTCCCCCCAGAGGCTCCAGAAGAAAACAACATTTCTAAAAGCCTAATTTTAGCTGAGTGAGGCCCGTGTCAGACTTCTAACCTACTCAACTGTAAGATAATAAATTTGGGTTAAGCCACTAAATTTGTGGTAATCTGTTATAGCAGCAATAGAAAATGAATGCACTATATTAAGGTCTCTTAACAAATTATGGTAAGTCCAAGTAAATTGCTTCTTCTCAGTGCAAGATTCCTCTAGCCTTTTTAAAGTCAAGTGCAGGGGAAAAAGAGACATAACTTACTTTTTAAGAATTAAAGAAAAAAAATATCCCCACAAACCTAGGGAAAGAATGACTTTTTTATAGCCATGGTGCATGTTTGCTAACTCACTACAGTCATGTCTGACTCTGTGAAACACTATGGACTGCAGGCCGCCAGGCTCCTCTGTCCATGGGGATTCTCCAGGCAAGAATACTGGAGTGGGTTGGGGTCGAACCCATATCTCCTAAGTCTCCCGCATTGGCAGGTGGGTTCTTTACCACTAGCGCCACCTGGGAAACAAACACCAAAGCTGATTTTAAACCTGTTTAATCAGTGACAACTTGCTTCAATAAACACATCTCAGTAACAGGAAACAACTTTTTGTAACCCATACTTCTAAGGCTGATTTTCAACTACTTCTACTTCATAGAAGTATTTTCTCAACAATAATTTTCATAAACCCTGTATTTGCAAGTCAAGTCATCTTGACTTTTATCATCATAGCTTTCCCTTATTTAAGTGGTAAATTCAGTTTCTAGGTTTCAGATTTTGGGAGATGGTCTCATCTTTTGATATATTGTACATTCGTCTAAGGAAAAGACAGTCTTGTTCTTAATTTAACAAGTCAAGTAAAACACAGAGTACTACTATTAAGTGAAGGGAAGTGGGAAGTGGTATGTGAGAATTTGCTGTAATAATGTGAACAAATAACTATATGTTTGTTGTTTAGAACTCTAGATTTGGTAAAGAATCTTCCTGCAACCCAGGAGACCCAAGTTCAATTCCCGGTTCGGGAAGATCCGTTGGAGAAGGGATAGGCTACCCATTCCAATATTCTTGGGCTTCCCTGGTATCTCAGCTGGTAAAGAATCCACCTGCAGTGAGGGAGACCTAGGTTTGATCCCTGAGTTGGAAGATCCCCTGGAGAAGGGACAGTCTAACCACTCCAGGATTCTGGACAGGAGAATTCCATGGACTGTATAATCCATGGGGTTGCAAAGAGCATGACTGAGCGACTTTCACTTTGTTTGAAAACCAAAAACCCTAAAAATAAAATCATTCATGATCCCACATTTTTATTTTGAAATATTTAAAGTAAGTCCTTATATGTATATGTATAGCTGATTCACTCTGCTGTACAGTAGAAACCAACATACAACATTGTAAAGCAATGATGTGTGTGTGCGTGCATGCATGCTCAGTCATGTCCTACTCTTTTCAGCTGCATGAACTGCAGCCCACCAGGCTCCTCTGTCCATGGAATTTTCCAGGTAAGAATAGTGGAGTGTGCTGCCATTTCCTATTCTAGAGAATCTTCCTGATCCAGGGATTGAACCCAGATCTCCTGGGTCTCCTGCATTGACAGATGGATTCTTTACCACTGAGCCACCTGGGAAGCAGCTATACTCTAATAGAAATTAATTTAAAAAAATAAAGTGTTCCCTGGTCTACTTCCTACCAATCCCACTCAACAGAGGTGATTGCTAGTAATAATTTTATGTGTACTTTTTCAGATATAGACTTAGGCACAAGGTGTTATAATAGCCTATTTCAACCAATTGCCATGGTGTTGCTAGGGTCTTTGGAATATATTTTATATATTTGAATATAGTTTAGCATTTTAGCATGGTTGTAAACTTCTTGAGACTGATAGTCATAATATATTCATGTCTACACAGCAGATTACATTACCTAATAGGTTTTCAACAAATATTTACTGAGTTGAATTAAGAACTAAATTTTTTTAATAAGATCTCATTTAATCTCTGGTGTGAGAATATAATACTTAGTCCTAAGGGGATATAGATAGAGATCCTGGGTCCAACTGTGGCAGGCTCTCTGGAATCTGAATATTTAAAGTTCTAGTACAGTATTGTTCAAAGAGTGGTCAACTGGTGGTCTATCAAGTAGTCAAAAAAGTTTACCAATTTCAAAGGAAAAACAAAGAAGCAACTTTGTTAATACATAGTTCATAAATGTAAAACTAAGATTAATTGCTACTTTTATAGAAATCATCTTATATTCTTAGTTTATTATTTTAAAATAGGTTGGACTTTCACATGATTCAAAATTGAAAAAGATCCAAGGATAAACAGTTTCCTATGGTTGCATCTTCTCCTAGCCAATATTTATCAGCTTGTTATTGTACTTGTAATTTTAAAGTTACTGCCAAAATCTTTCATGATTTTGGAAAGGATTCTGCCCTTCCATGGAGGGCAATTTATCCTCTAATGGGAATTAGAGGGCCTGGTTCCCCATAGGCTCAGCCACACAACACATTATCAAAGATTTTTTTTTTCATTAATTCCATAGCTCAAAATGATCTCTCAGTGGCACATTAACTTGCATTCTATTGTGAGTAAAGTTAACAGTTTTTTCATGTTTGAACCATCTGTGTTAAGTTTCCTGTGAATTACCTGGTCCTCTGATTTCCATTTTTCTATTGGGGTGTTGTTGGTTTTTTCTTTTTTTTTTTTCTTTAGTTATTTTAGGTGTTCTTTTATATTAGGAAAATTAGCTTTTTATGTCACTAATATCAAATGATTTTCCTTAAGTTGCCATTTTAACTTAGGTTATGGTAACTTTTCCTATGCAGATTTTTAAAAAATATGTGATTGCATTTCTCAAGGTTTTCTTTAGTTTCTTTTGAGCTTGTGTTGCAATGAAAAGGATAAAAGAGAAATGAGTTTTTTCTTTCCTTTCCTTTCCTGAGAACAAAGAGGATAACAGGAGGCAGGCGTGATCACTCTTAGTTTTTACTTTTTTCCTAATCTGTAGTCTGTAACTAAGTTTGCTTTTCTGCCCCCTAACTCTGCATGAGCTACATTTTGAACCTATTATCTTTTGACGTAATGCTAATTACATCCTGTATCTGGTGCTCACCATTATAGCACTTTCTTCCAAGACCACCCCTTGGAGCTTTTTCTCTTTTTGCATTACAGAAAGAAGGCCACAGTACAATACACAAAAGACAACCGACCCAACTCTCTGGCTACCAGATTGCCAGATCCAATTAGCAGGCTACCTGACACCAACCTATGACTGTTTGTGAAACAATGCAAGAGGAAGAATACAGGACCCTTACACCTTTGTTCCTCAGCAACTACCCCTGTCTGGGAGCCACCTTCTTATATAAGCCCCTAAAACCCCTCATTGGAGAAGGCAATGGCAACCCACTCCAGTACTCTTGCCTGGAAAATCCCATGGATGGAGGAGCCTGGTGGGCTGCAGTCCATGGGGTCGCGAAGAGTCGGACTCAACTGAGCGACTTCACTTTCACTTTTCACTTTCATGCATCGGAGAAGGAAATGGCAACCCACTCCAGTGTTCTTGCCTGGAGAATCCCAGGGACGGCGGAGCCTGGTGGGCTGCCGTCTATGGGGTCCCCCAGAGTCGGACACGACTGAAGCGACTTAGCAGCAGCAGCAGCAGCAGCACAACCCCTCATGGAGAGGGGAAAGGCACAGCTCTTGAGGCATGAGCCTCCACTGGCTAAAGATTAAAGCCATCTTTCTATTTCGTCCAAACTCTGTCTCTATGGTTGTTTATTTGGCTCTGGTAGGCAGAGAAAGCCAAGATTTTGGTGGCAACAATGTAGGAAGCTACATTTAAATTTCTCAGGTAATTTATTCTAGTATTGGATAATTGCATTTTTTCCATCTTAATTTTTTTTAAAAAAAATTAAAGTATAGTTGATAAGCAGTGTTTCCATTTTAATCTTTGATTACCTGAGCTCTATCTTGGTGAGAATGTGAGATATGGATCGAAGTTGTTTTTTTTTTTTTCATACCAGTTATCCTCAAACATCCACCATCCAACAACTGCCAACATCTGCTGGATCATCGAAAAAGCAAGAGAGTTCCAGAAAAACATCGATTTCTGCTTTATTGACTATGCCAAAGCCTTTGACTGTGTGGATCACAACAAACTGTGGAAACTGGTGAAAGCGATGGGAATACCAGACCACCTGACCTGCCTCTAGAGAAACCTGTATGAAGGTCAGGAAGCGACAGTTAGAACTGTACATGGAACAACAGACTGGTTCCAAATAGGGAAAGGAGTACGTCAAGGCTGTATATTGTCACCCTGTTTATTTAATTTATATGCAGAGTACATCATGAGAAACGCTGGGCTGGAAGAAGCACAAGCTGGAATCAAGGTTGCTGGGAGAAATAGCAATAACCTTAGATATGCAGATGACACCACCCTTATGGCAGAAAGTGATGAAGAACTAAAGGGCCTCTTGATGAAAGTGAAAGAGGAGAGTGAAAAAGTTGGCTTAAAGCTCAACATTCAGAAAACTAAGATCATGGCATCCAGTCCCATCACATCATGGCAAATAGATGGGGAAACAGTGGCAACAGTGGCTGACTTTAGTTTTGGGGGCTCCAAAATCACTGCAGATGGTGACTGCAGCCATGAAATTAAAAGACCCTTACTCCTTGGAAGAAAAGCTGTGACCAACCTAGACAGCATATTAAAAAACAGAGACATTACTTTGCCAGCAAAGGTCCATCTAGTCAAGGCTATGGTTTTTCCAGTGGTCATGTATGGATGTGAGAGTTGGACTATAAAGAAAGCTGAGCGCCAAAGAATTGATGGTTTTGAACTGTGGTGTTGGAGAAGACTCTTGAGAGTCCCTCAGACTGCAAGGAGATCCAACAAGTCCATCCTAAAGGAAATCAGTCCTGAATATTCATTGGAAGGACTGATGTTGAAGCTGAAACTCCAATACTTTGGCCACCTGATGCAAAGAGCTGACTCATCTTCAAAGGCCACGATGCTGGGAAAGATTGAAGGCAGAAAGAGAAGGGGACGACAGAGGATGAGATGGTTGGATGGCATCACCAACTCAATGGACATGAGTTTGAGTGAACTCCAGGAGTTGGTGTTGGATAGGGAGACCTGGCATGCTGCAGTCCATGGGGTTGCAAAGAGTTGGACACAACTGAGCAACTGAACTGAACTGATCCTCAAACATGCATTGAATAGTCCATAGCGCTTTAAAATATCACCTTATCACATGCTAATTCATTCATGCAATTGCATCTATTTCTGGATTCTATTCTGCTCTGTTGATGTGTCTATTTACACACTAGCCCATACTGCTATAATTACAGTTCTACAGCAGGTTTTCGTCTCTGGTTTTACTAGTTCTCTGTCATTTTTCTTCTTCATCAGAAATGTTCTTATTTAAATTTTTTTCTCTGTAAATTTTAGAATTAGTTTGTCTCTTAAAATTTTTTCTTAGAATCACAGTGGATTTTATAGATTAATTTAGAAGAATTTAAGTTTTATGATATTAAGTCATCCTATCCTATGTTTTTCCATTTATTCAAAGCTTTTGTTTCCCTTCATAGTGAGTTAAACGATTTCTTTGTGTATTGCACATTTTCTAATAGCTTATTCCCAAGAATTCGATCTTTTGTGTTGCTATTGTAACTAGATATTTTTGAACTGATTGTTGTTTATATCTATGAAATGGAGTGATTTCTGAATATTCAAATTTAAGGACTAGATTTTCCATTTCTGAAAAAAAAAAGGCTATTGGAATTTTGATAGCTTAATTTGGGTGCATATCATCAATTCATAAACACAGGTAGCCTTTCAATTTCAAGTTTTCTTTAATATAGAATTTCAGGGGGCCCTGAATAGCCAAAACAATCTTGGAAAAGAAAAGTTGGAAGACTCACACTTCCCCATTTCAAAACTTATTTCAAAACTACAGTAATCAGACTGTGTGGTACTGGCATAAATGAATAAACTGAGAAATAACCTATATAATTATGATCAGTTCATTTTCACTAAAGGTGTCAAGGCAATCAACAGGGGAAAGAACTGTCTTTAGCAAACAATTCTTTAATTTCTTTCAGTGGTTGTCAGGGGACGTTCAACTTTAAGGAGTCCAATATGTTGCATTTTCTTCCTTTGTGTGCCATTACTCAAAGACTCTCTGTTCCTTATCAGTTCCTGGAATACAGGAAGGAGTAGAGCTGCATGCATTCTCAGGACTGAGATCATGGGAAAGGGCACCTGCTTGGATTCCTTTCAGTGACTCCCTTCAATGACTCTCTTCAGCGACCTTGTATGTATTAGACTATCCATTTTGTTGCAACTGGTGGAATTTCATCCCTTGTAATGGCTGAGTAATCATTTTACTGAAGATGTATAAGCATGCATTTCTGCTAATAAAATACCCTTGTTCTACTAAAGACTTGGGTCCCCCATGTCCTTCTTTCTGTCTTCATTCTCTTTGGAGCGTGGAAGCCTACCAAGCTCACTTTCTCACCTGGGCTTTCAAGACCTCCTTGAGAGGACGCCTTGTGCCTTCGTGAGCAGTACAAGTCCTGTGTATGGGCTTTATTGGTTTTCTGTGTAACCCGAGAGATACTGCTCTCTCTCTCTTTTTCTCTCTTTCTTTTCGTCTACTCTGGTCCCCAGGTCCTGGTCTGTAAAAGACCGCAACAAGTAGTATTTTGTTTTTTGACTATAAACCATCCACTACTTTTGGTTAAGTTTCAGAATTTTACTCTTTTTGATGCTTTGTGAATGAAATTGTTTTCTTAATTTCATTTTTGAATTGTATTACTAGCTTATAGAAATACATCTGTTTTATATATTGATATTATATCTCTGCAACATTGCTGAATTCATTTATTAGTCCCAATAGATTTGTAGTTTCTTCAGAATTGTCTTTAAATAAGATTGTTATATGCTGGGACTTCCCTGGTGGCCCAATGATTTAAGACTTCACCTTGTAGGAGATAGGCCTACTAAAAGGACTGGCAAAAGAATTAAGCAATCTTGCTGAGAAGACATGACTTAGCCTGTAACTCCTGAAGGAATCCAAGAAGGAACAAAAGACATCTTGAAAGCAGGATGTATGCCTGGGGGTGGAAAGCTATCAACAGACTGTTCCTATCTTTGATGCCTGGGAGGCACATAAAGATTAATTAGAACGGTGGTGCCAGCTGCAGGAAGATGGCTGCTTTGCTGTGGAGGCATATCTCTGGAACTGCAAAGCAGCCACGGGGTGACTTCTGTGATGGAGCTCTTAATGCAATTGATGAACCTTTTTTTTCGCAGGTGGTGAAAGGGTCTTCACCGCTCGGCCCCACAGGGCTGGGACTGGAGGAGCTGCCGTCCCCTGCGATGAATGCAGCCGGAGAGGTGCATCGAGTTCCAGTGCGGGCAGTGCCACGCCTTGCTCACTGACTCTGTTCACCTCGGCTGGGAGCTGTTGCGGTCCCTTGGGGCCGTGGTCTTCTTCAGAGTCACAAATAATGTAGTTTTGTAGGCTCTGTTCCTAGTAGGCATTGAAGGTCACTCAAAGACAGCACATAACCTTTCATTCTGGAGTTCCTGTGAGCTTCCCATTGGTTTCTATCTGTATTCTACCCATGCTGCCCTGGCTGCCTTGAGAGGCCACTTCTGCCTTTCCAGTGACAAAATGGTGTGCTTCAGTTCAGTTCAGTTGCTCAGTCGTGTCTGATTCTTTGCAACTCCATTAATTGCAGCACACCGGGCCTCCCTGTCCATCACCAACTCGCAGAGTTTACCCAAACTCATGTCCATCCAGTCGGTGATGCCATCCAACCATCTCATCCTCGGTCGTCCCCATCTCCTCCTGCCCTCAATCTTTCCCAGCATCAAAGTCTTTTCAAATGAGTCAGCTCTTCGCATCAGGTGGCCAAAGTATTGGAGTTTCAGCTTCAACATCAGTGCTTCCAATGAACACCAAGGACTGATCTCCTTTAGGATGGACTGGCTGGACCTTGTTGCAGTCCAAGAGACTCTCAAGAGTCTTCTCCAACACCACAGCTCAAAAGCATCAGTTCTTTGGCACTCAGCTTTCTTTATAGTCCAACTCTCACATCCATACATGACCACTGGAAAAACCATAGCCTTGACTAGATGGACCTTTGTTGACTAAGTAATGTCTGTGCTTTTTAATATGCTGTCTAGATTGGTCTTAACTTTCCTTCCAAGGAGTAAGCGGCTTTTAATTTCATGGTGGCTGTCACCATCTGCAGTGATTTTGGAGCCCCAAAAAATAAAGTCAGCCACTGTTTCCACTGTTTCCCCATCTATTTGCCATGAAGTGATGGAACCGATGCCATGATCTTAGTTTTCTGAATGTTGAGCTTTAAGCCAACTTTTTCACTCTCCTCTTTCACTTTCATCAAGAGGCTCTTTAGTTCTTCATTTTGTGCCATAAGGGTGGTGTCATCTGCATGTCTGAGGTTATTGATATTTCTCCCAGCAATCTCGATTCCAGCTTGTGCTTCATCCAGCTCAGCATTTCTCATGATATACTCTGCATATATGTTAAATAAATAGGGTGACTATATATAGCCTTGATGTACTCCTTTTCCTATTTGGAAGCAGTCTGTTGTTCCATGTCCAATTCTAACTGTTGCTTCCTGACCTGCAGACAGGTTTCTCAAAAGGCAGGTCAGGTGGTGTGGAATTCCTATCTCTTTCAGAATTTTCCACAGTTTATTGTCATCCACACAGTCAAAGGCTTTGGCATAGTCAATAAAGCTGAATGAAAACTGAACTTTTCTAGTCCTGTGGCCACTGCTGAGTTTTCCAAATTTGCTGGCATATTGAGTGCTTATTTACCTTATATGCAGAGTACATCATGAGAAACGCTGGGCTGGAGGAGGCACAAGCTGGAATCAAGATTTCCAGGAGAAATATCAATAACCTCAGATACGCAGATGACAACACCCTTATGGCAGAAAGTGAAGAAGAATTAAAGTGCCTCTTGATGAAAGTGAAAGAAGAGAGTGAAAAAGTTGGCTTAAAGCTCAACATTCAGAAAACTAAGATCATGGCACCCAGTCCCATCACTTCATGGCAAATAGATGGAGAAACAGTGGAAACAGTGGCTGACTTTATTTTCTGGGGCTCCAAAATCACTGCAGATGGTGACAGCCACCATGAAATTAAAAGCCGCTTACTCCTTGGAAGGAAAGTTAAGACCAACCTAGACAGCATATTAAAAAGCACAGACATTACTTTGTCAACAAAGATCCATCTAGTCAAGCTATGGTTTTTCCAGTGGTCATGTATGGATGTGAGAGTTGGACTATAAAGAAAGCTGAGCACATAAGATTTGATGGTTTTGAACTGTGGTGTTGGAGAAGACTCTTGAAGAGTCCCTTGGACTGCAAGGAGATCCAACCAGTCCATCCTAAAGGAGATCAGTCCTTGGTGTTCATTGGAAGGACTGATGTTGAAGCTGAAACTCCAATACTTTGGCCACCTGATGCCAAGAGCTGACTCATTTGAAAAGACCTTGATGCTGGGAAAGATTGAGGGCAGGAGGAGAAGGGGACAACAGAGGATGAGATGGTTGGATGGCATCACCGACTATATGGACATGAGTTTGGGTAAACTCTGGTAGCTGGTGATGGACAGGGAGGCCTGGTGTGCTGTGGTTCATGGGGTGGCAAAGAGTTGGACACGACTGAGTGACTGAACTGACCGATAAAGCTGGAATAGATGTTTTTCTGGAACTCTTTTGCTTTTTCAATGATCCAGCAGATGTTATCAATTTGATCTCTGGTTCCTCTGCCTTACCTCTTAAAAACAAAAGCCATAGTAAATTCATCTGAGATGGATATCCACAACATCCCTCCACCAGAAAAGGTTGCAGAGCTGAAAGAGACGATAATGTTAACACATACTCGCTTCAATTCACTGATAAAGATTCTGAAAGAACTGCCTCCTGACCAGTCCAAGCTAACTAATTCAAAATCAAAGCTTGAGTATCAGAGGCAGGCCTTATTGCTGTCTTCTGTCCAGGTTTTATAGCTATTTGTCTTAAGAATTCATTTTGGCTTCTTATCAATTTCATAATATTTATTTTTGAAAACATTCTGATTGCAAATTTAAGAATTAAGAGCCAATGTCCAATGAATGCTCTGATCTAAAGATGCATGATTGGCCTGAAAATAGAGTTATACTTCTGTTAATTAGTTATTATTCCTACATGGAGCAATTTTCACATGAATACTGAGAAATCATTTTTTTCTTACATGAAATACAGGTACATACATATTCTGGAGGTAATCTTCAATAAGTTAACTGCATAATATATATTTATCATTATCTTTTCAGTTATAAACTGAACTTAGCAGGATAGTAATGAAAGGAATGATAAAAACGTCAAATAGTCGCCGAATGCTGTTTTCTCGTTATTTTGCTTTATGTAGCACTGTGGCTCAATAGTTTATCATAGTATTCATTTAATAAATAGCTATAAAATATTATGCTAGCTGCTGGAAATAAGCAAAAACACCTATTCTGTATCTTTGGAGCTTATAATCTAGTTAGAGATGGACATTCAAATAACCACATGAAGGCATTTAAAATTATAACTGTAGTAAGGGTTTTGAAGAAAAGGGACATAGAGAAATAAATACATATAGCAGGTAACTGATCTGGTTTGGGAGTTAGAGAAGGTCTTTCTGTGGAAGTGTTTCAGCAGTGGTCTGAAAGATTAGTAAGCGTTAATTAGCTGATAGAGGGAACGACTTATACGAAGGCCTTGTGAGGCCCCTAAAAAGGCATGTAGGAGTTGTAATAGTGTCCAGAAACCAGAGATGCAAAACCTTGTTGGCCTCCTGAAGGATATTTGCTTTTATCCCAACAACAATGAAAAGCTCTTGAAGAATTTTAAAGGAGGAAGCCTATGACAGGATCAAATTTTCTTTTTCAGAACTCATTATGATTGTCCTGTGAAGAATGGGTGAGAGGGCAGCAAGCAGACCTGGAGGGGCTGGCACTAGTACAGTCAAGAGATGATACAGCCAAAGGGTGGTGTGCAGACAGGGTAACATGGTTCAGACGTGGCCAGTAGATTTAATTGCAAGTTCTTTCCCTTTTTGACTGCATAAAGGATATAGTCCTTTAAAAATATGTTAGAGAGAAAATTCTGACTTGCTTTATGCTTTTCAGTTTGCAAAATTTGGTTAAATAAGGAGGAAGCCTCTGGCAACAAACAGTACCAGAAAAGCTCTTTCTACTCCTGAAGAATGAGACCCAATAATAGTCTCTATTGAATCATCCTGGGGTTTGTTCTGTGTATGGGTAGGTCTACCTCAACATATTTTCTTTATCTAAATTAAGCTCTTCTTATGTAGCTATTTTCCTTAACCTTTGGATTTGTTGTTTCGGTAAACTTTCAATGGAAAATTAAATGCTTGAACTTGACATCAAAAAAAAAGAAAGAAAGATTAACTAGGTCCTTGTCCTTGAGGCAGAAAAACAGGGATACAAAAATGTTAAATGTTAACTGCACAGGGTTATCATTGAACGCCATCTGACCTGCTATGCTCATGTAAGCACCTACGAGCAAGTCTCAAAAAGTATAATAAAGCAGACTTGAGATCAGTTTGGGCATCTTCAACTTGTGATGGTGTTGGTCCTCTAATCCTCTCTGTAACTTTCTTGAATGTTTCTCATTCTTTCGCTACGTTGCACTTTCAGTAACCTGTGCTGTTGAGGTGGACTTGACATTACCTTCCAATGCAGGGGATGCGGATTTGATCCAAGATCTGGGAGCTAAGATCCCATGTGCCTTACAGCAAAGATGCTAAAACATAAACAACAGAAGCAATACTATGCATGTGTGTGAGCTAAGTAGTTTCAGTCATGTCCGACTCATAGTTTTTTTGGCTATGCTGCTTGGATGCCTCGGTCCATGGGGATTCTCCAGGCAAGAATACCTGAGTGGGTTGCCATGCCCTCCTCCAGGAGATCTTCTCCATCTAGGGATCAAACCAGTGTCTCTTATTTCTCCCACATTGGCAGGTGGGTTCTTTACCACCAGTGCCACCTGGGAAGCCCCAAGCAATATTGTACAAATTCAGTAAAGACTTTTTAAAAAAAAAAGATTGTTATCTGCAAAACAAGAACGTTATTTATTTCATCTTCTTGAATAATTGGCCTGGCTAGAAACTTCAGTACAATGTTGAATAGAACTGACAAGAGCAGGTACACTTTATACTTTTAATTTTTCCTGAAATTATAAAGATAATTGTATCACCTAGAAAATGTTAGTAGAAATAGGAGTCATCATTTTTTAAAACTTTTGTTAACGACAGTGGCTGTAATATTTTCCTATTGAACTTAAGCTAGTTTGGGAGTTAAAATAAATTCATGTTAAGGAAGTGTCTTATATTCTTATTCTTTTAATGACATTTTTGATTCAAAAATAGATGTTACATGTTTTATCAAATTCTTTTCAGTCTGTGGAATCGATCTTTCTCAGATCTATTCACAAAATACATGTCCTGGGAACTTCACTGGTGGTCCAGTGGTTAAGAGTTTGCCTGCCAATGCAGGAAACACATGTTCCCTAACCTAGGAATTAACATTTATTCACATGCTGCAACTGCTGAGCCCATGACACTAGAGACCATACTTTGCAACAAGAGAAGCCATTACAACAAGAAGCCCGTGCACCGCAACTAGCGAGTAGCCCCCACTCACTGAAACTAAAGAAAGCCCCTAAAGAGCAACAAAGAGCCCTTGAACTGCAACAAAGACCCAGCAAAGCAAGAAAGAATAAAGAATTTTAAAAATATATCTGTCATAACATTTAATCATTCTTGTATTCCTGAAATAAACCCCACTTTGTCAAGTTATTGCTTTATAATATTGCAGAATTTGTTTCCTAATATTTTACTTAGTATTATTTCATCAATATTTACAAGTGAGATTAATAATTAGTTTTTTTCCCCCTCCAGTCTTTGTCAGATTTAGTATTGAAATTATTCTTGCTTTGTATAACAAATTTGGACAGTTTCTTTCTGTATGTGATGGGATAGCTTAAATAATTTTGGCGTTGTGTGTTCCTGAAAGGTGCAACATAACCACCTATGAGAAGCACCTGCTGCTTTTTTTGTGCTTTCTTCTTTAAATTAAAAAAAAAAAATCATTTATCGAAAGTCATTTTGTTGACAAAATAGATCTATTTTGAAATATATCAATATATTTTGAAATATATTAGATTTATATTCATATAATGGTGGCCCCTAAACTTTTTACAGGAAATGTACAGACTGTGTATCTTTGGATATGTACATATTTTACACATTTTACAATTTAACAAATAATTATTTTAATAAATACATCCTCTAATGTTTTTACTCAGGATGTATAGTTAAGACATTTCTTGTTTGTTTACTTAAGGCATTTGCCCCATCGTTGTTGTTTCGTAGATAAGTTGTGTTGACTCTTTTGGGACCCCATGGACAGTAGCCTGCTAGGCTCCTCTGTCCATGGGATTTTCCTGACAAGCATACTGCAGTGGGTTGCCATTTCCTTCTCCAGGGGATCTTTCTGACCCAGGGATCAAACCCAGGTCTCCTGCATTGGCAGGCGGATTCTTTACCACTGAGCCACCTGCGAAGCCCTTGCCTGGTCACTAAGGATACCCAAACTGTACAATCTCATTAGATTGGGGGCAATCCTTCCTCTAGGATGTGTTAGGAATAATAGTTTATGCAGGAGTGTTGAGGGAGAAAACTAGGTCCCTCATTTGTACGTTCTTTTATTGTAATTAAATTGTTGAGATTTGTTTTGAGATCAGTGTCTGTACATGATATCTTCTTTAAAAAGAATCCATTTTATCTAGAATTTCCAGCTTTTTGCTTTTGTTCTTAATTAACTTAGCCAAGAGTTTGCTTTTTCAAGCAACCAGCTTTTGGGTTATTTAATTCTACAGTTTTTTGGTTTTATATTCTAACTAAGTGGTTTCTTTTATCTTTTTAATCCCTTCTTTCTGCTTTCTTGGGATTAATTTTGCTGATCTTTCTTTAATTTCACTTGGACTCTCACTTCATTTGTTTTCATTCTTTCTTATTAGTTAATATAGTGAAATTTTCTAGCTGCTTTGAGATTTACTCCCCTGTGAATAAGGCCTAGCTTGAAATGTTTGTAGGGCTAGATTCTAGGATATGTTTGTGTCAGAATAACTTGGAATATATGCAATTTATATCTGCTTAAAAATGAAAATTATTTAAGCAGGCACTGATAAAAGGTTGGTCAAACTTAGTGCTTGACATAACCTTTGTCTGTTAAAGGAAGTAGACCTTGAACTTCATGCAAACTTTCTTTACTGTAATTTGCTCCACCTAAGACCCAAACTCCACCCCACATACCTAACCACTGACTAATATTTCCTCCCATGATCTTCCTGTTTTTGCAATATTTGCCATACATACTTCATTAAGGTCAGGACTTTCCTTACCAATTTTAATATACCACTTCCTCTTTTCACAACCACCTGTCCCATGGTCTCTGCATATAAAGCTGTGCTTGGGCACTCCTTCTCAGAGATGTTTCTGGCTTCAATTTTGAGCATCTCCCTATTGCACTAGTCTCTTTTAACAAAGTGTTGCCTTGCTAATGTCCAGAGTCACAGTTTTGCTTTGAAATCAGAACAGTTTGAAAAATACTTTGATTCCTAGAATTACATTGACTTTTTAAAAAATTGAAGTATAGTTGGTTTACAATACTAAATTAGTTTCAGGTACACATCCTAGTGATTCAGTATTTTTTTGGTTTATACTCCAGTAAAAGTTATTGCAAGCTGATAGCCATAATTCCCTGTACTATAAAGTATATCCTTGTTCCCTTATCACTTTATGTATAGTAATTTGTATCTATTAATTTCATTCTCCTAATGTCTTTCCCCCCTTACTTCTCCCCTTTGGTAACCACTAGTTTGTTTTCTATATCTGTGAGTCTGTTTCTGCTTTGCATATACATTTATTTGTACCATTTTTTTTAGATTCGACATATGAGTGCTATCACAAAAGTGTTTGTCTTTCTCTGTCTGACTTATTTACTTAGCATAATACCCTCCAAGTCCATCCATACGGCAAATGAAAAAATTTCATTCCTTTTTATGGCTGAGTAACATTCCACTGTATACATATATACATAGTACGTCTTATTAATCCAATCATATAGGCTGTGCTGGTTTTGTGTTGCAGCACTTGGGCTTCTCTAGTTGTGGCAGGCAAGCTTAGTTGCCCCACAGCATGTGGGGTCTTATTTCCTGACTAGGGATTGAATTTATGTCCCCTGCACTGGAAGGATTCTTAACCACTGACCACTAAGGAAGTCCCAATCCAATTGTCTGTTTACGGGCATTTGGTTTCCTTCCATATCTTGGCTATTGTAAACAGTGCTGCTATGAACACTGAGGTGTATATATCTTTTCAAATTAGTGTTTTTGTACATTTGCTGGATCATATGGTAGTTCTTCCCTACCATAGGATTTTCCTAGTGGCTCAGTTGGTAAAGAATCTGCCGCAATGCAGGAGACCTGGGTTCGATCCCTGGGTCAGGAAGATCCCCTGGAGAAGGGAATGGCAACCCACTCCAGTATTCTTGCCTGAAGAATTCCATGGACAGAGGAGCCTGGTAAACTACTGTCCATGGGGTCCCAAAGAGTATAACACAACTGAACGATTAACACTTTCATGGCAGTTCTATTTTTCATTTTTTGAGGAACCTCCATACTCTTTTCCATAGTGGCTGCACCAGTTTCATTCCTGCCATATATAAAGGTTCCCTTTTCTTCATATCTTCTCCAACTCTTGTTATTTGTAGACATTTTGATGATAGCCATTCAGACATTTATATTTTTTTAGAAAGAGAAGATTGTGTTTAGAGTTAGATGAAGCCACTAACCACTAGAAAATGAATCAGTTCTTGGCATGTGTGGTATATGAAGAAGTGGTAAAGTGTTTTTTGTTCTGCTCATTACTAAAAATCCAGTGCTTCTGGAGAAATTTTTTTTTAATGTAGATTTTCACTATGTTGTAGGCCATAACATAGACTGGAAAGGATATGCTGGATTCAGTTCAATGTTACACCAGCTAACTAGATGCAACAATGAAAGTTGCACTTAAAGGGCAATTCATGCACTGTTTTATAAAGAAAAATGGTTGGTCAATAATATGCCTTCTGATCTTATTTAAAGGAAACTGAAAAAAATGTGAATAAACCAAAGGTTGGCGGCTTGTTCATCTCCCCAGTGTGTATAAACCAAATCAGGCTTTTACCTGTATCACTTATACCTATAGCCCTGCCTCCCTCACTAAACGACAGATTACTTTATCCAATTACTTGAATTCTCTGGTTGGATATTGAAAAAGGATACTTAAAATTAGCATATCACTCAGCAGTGGCCACAGGACTGGAAAAAGTCAGTTTTCATTCCAATCCCAAAGAAAGGCAATGCCAAAGAATGCTCAAACTACCGCACAATTGCACTCATCTCACACACTAGTAAAGTAATGCTCAAAATTCTCCAAGCCAGGATTCAACAATACGTGAACCGTGAACTTCCAGATGTTCAAGCTGGTTTAAGAAAAGGCAGAGGAACCAGAGATCAAACTGCCAACATCCAGTGGATCATCAAAAAAGCAAGAGAGTTCCAAAAAACATCTATTTCTGCTTTATTGACTATGCCAAAGCCTTTGACTATGTGGATCACAACAAACTGGAAAATTCTTAAAGAGATGGGAATACCAGACCACCTGACCTGTCTCTTGAGAAACCTGTATGCAGGTCAGGAAGCAACAGTTAGAACTGGACATGGAACAACACACTGGTTCCAAATAGGAAAAGGAATACGTCAAGGCTGTATATTGTTCCCCTGCTTATTTAACTTCTATGCAGAGTATATCATGAGAAACACTGGGCTGGAAGAAACACAAGTTGGAATCAAGATTGCCGGGAGAAATCTCAATAACCTCAGATATGCAGATGACACCATCCTTATGGCAGAAAGCGAAGAAGAACTAAAGAACCTCTGCTGCTGCTAAGTCGCCTCAGTCGTGTCTGACTCTGCACGACCCCATAGACGACAGCCCACCAGGCCTCCCCGTCCCTGGGATTCTCCAGGCAAGAGTACTGGAGTGGGTTGCCATTTCCTTCTCCAATGCATGAAAGTGAAAAGTGAAAGGGAAGTTGCTCAGTTGTGTCTGACTCTTAGCAACCCCATGGACTGCAGCCTACCAGGCTCCTCCATCCATGGGATTTTCCAGGCAAGAGCACTGGAGTGGGTTGCCATTGCCTTCTCCAAAGAGCCTCTTGATGAAAGTGAAAGAGGAAAGTGAAAGAGGAGAGTGTTGGCTTAAAGCTCAACATTCAGAAAACTAAGATCATGGCATCTGGTCCCATGACCTCATGGGAAATAGATAGGGAAACAGTGTAAACAGTGTCAAACTTTATTTTGGGGGGCTCCAAAATCACTGCTGATGGTGATTGCAGCCATGAAATTGAAAGACGCTTACTCCCTGAAAGGAAGGTTATGACCAACCTAGATAGCATATTGAAAAGCAGAGACATTACTCTGCCAACAAAGGTCCGTCTAGTCAAGGCTATGATTTTTCCAGTAGTCATGTATGGATGTGAGAGTTAGAAGAAAGAAAGCTGAGCGCCGAAGAATTGATGCTTTTGAACTGTGGTGTTGGAGAAGAATCTTGAGAGTCCCTTGGTCTGTAAGGAGATCAAACCAGTGAATCCTAAAGGAGATCAGTCCCGGGTGTTCATTGGAAGGACTGATGTTGAAGCTGAAACTCCAATACTTTGGCAACCTCATGCGAAGAGTTGACTCATTGGAAAAGACCCTAATGCTGGGAAGGATTGGGGGCAGGAAGAGAAGGGGACGATGGAGGATGAGATGGCTGGATGGCATCACCGACTCGATGGACATGAGTTTGAGTGGACTCAGGGAGTTGGTGATGGACAGGGAGGCCTGGCGTGCTGCTATTCATGGGGTTGCAAAGAGTTGGACACAACTGAGCGACTGAACTGAACTGAAAGATAATTTTGTTTCTTCCCCCCCAAACCTTGGTCTTTCTGCATTCATTACTATCTCAGTTATGGGACCACCATCGACCCTTTGCTTCAGCCAAAACCCATGAGACCTTCTATACTGTGCCCCTGATTTGTCTCTTATTCCACTACAATTTGCTCTCCACACACAGTATCCAATCAATTATTTCCTATTTACACTTTTAAATCTATGAAATATAGTTTACATACAGAAGAGTATATATGATATGTTATAAAGCAAATGTTCATGTATCTACACACAGCTTTAGAAGTTGAACCTTATATGCAAAAGAAATATCAGATTTTCTGCCTCACAGTAAATATAAAATTTAACTTAAAATAGACCAAAAATGTGAATGTTTGAGCTAAAACTATAAAACACTTTGAAGAAAATATAAGGATAAATCTTTGTATCTTTGGGTCTAACAAGGATATCTTACACCCAAACTGTAAGCAATCAAAGGGAAAATATATACAAGTTGAACTTCATCAAAATTAAAAGCTTTTGTGCTTCATAAAAATGGAACACTTTCAGGGTTTCATAAGGCTACTTCTGCTTATATCTCCTCTCTCCTATCGAGATAACCATAGTCCTTTGTTGTTTTTTTTTCTTTTTTTCTTTTTTTGGATCATTCGCTTGCTTTACATCAGTTTTACTATACATTTATATATCTTGAAATTATATAAATGATGCGAGACAGAATAAGAGACACAGATGCATAGAACAATTTTATGGACTCTGAGGGAGAAGGTGAGGGTGGGACGTTCTGGGAGAATAGCATTGAAACATGTATATTATCATATGTGAAAGAGAACACCATTCCATGTTCGATGCATGAGACAAGGGCTCAGGGCCGGGGCAATGGGATGACCCAGAGGGATGGGATGGGGAGGGAGGTGGGTGAGGGGTCCAGGAAGGGGAACACATGTAAACCCATGGCTGATTCATGTCAATGTATGGCAAAAACTATTACAATATTGTAAAGTAATTAGCCCCCAACTAAAATAAATAAAGTTATAAAAAAAAAAAAAGAAATTATATAAATGGAGTCCACTGTATATGTTCTTTTGTGACTTTCTTTTCTTTCAATATTATGTTCGTGAGCTTCATCCATCCTAATGGATATAGCTGTAGCTCTGTATAAAATTTTATACTATATACCATAATTATGGGCCTATTTATACCATAATTAATGGGCTTCTCTGATGGCTCAGATGGTAAAGAGACTGCCTGCAATGCAAGAGAGCCAGGTTCAATCCCTGGGTCGCGAAGATCCCCTGGAGAAGGTAATGGCTACCCACTCCAGTGGAGAAACCCATGGACAGAGGAGCCTGGTGAGCTACAGTCCATGGGATTGTAAAGAGTCAGAAACAACTGAGCAACTAACAAACACACACACACACACACACACACACACACACACACACAGAGTCATGGACTTTGGGCTGTTTTCAGTTATCAACAGTGCTACAATAAACACTCTGATACATGTCTCCTGGTACTTTTGTGAAAGTTTCTCTAAGATCTATATCGACGTGGCTGTAGATATTGGACTGTATAATAACCATGAAGGTATGCATCCTCAATTTCCCAAAATAGTTATACCAATTTAATACTCTGACAACTAGTAGAGGGTGAGTTTGCATTGATATTTTCAATGTTTTGGTAATGTGTTTTTTTCTACTTTTTACCAAGCTAGTGGCTGATACAGTTGTTATTGCAGTTTTAATATGTATTTCCCTCGTTAATTAATAATATTAAATAATATTTTTCATGTCTTTATTGACCATCTGAATTTCCTCTTTTGGAGAAAAGCCTTCTCAGATATTTTGTTAATTTTCTAACTGTGTTCTTTGCCTTTTACTATATTGATTTGTAGAAGTACTTTTAATACTCTGGATACTAAATTCTTCAGTTATTTGTTTTGCAGATACTTTTCCCAAATTTATGGCTCCAAATTGATCTGACCTGTTAAAAATGCCAATCAGATCTGGTCACATGCTTGTTTAAAGACTTCTAGTGGCTCCAACTACTCCAGTGTTCTTGCCTGGAGAATCCCAGGGACGGCAGAGCCTGGTGGGCTGCCGTCTATGGGGTCACACAGAGTCAGACACGACTGAAGCGACTTAGCAGCAGCAGTGGCTCCCAACTGCATTTGGCTATAAAATCTAAACTTCTGCAATCCTCAAGGCCCTATATGATCCAGTCCCTACTAATCTCCTGCCTCCCTAAGCTCCAGCAACACTGGCTTTCTTCTTATTCCTTAATTGCATGTGTGAGGTATGTGTGTGAATTCCTTTTCTTGCTCAGCTTTGAGTAAGTGCCAATTCTTGGCAAATGCTCACTTGCACTTTTGCAGAAAGTTAGACAGGCTGAGCTGCAAGGTGCATAACACTAGCACTGATAAAAAATGTTTTTTTGCAATTTTGTAAAACCAGAGGGTAAAAACAACAAAAGTAGTCTCAACAACAAAAGAGGAAGACAGAAACTGACTCAAGTAATATCTATTGTTAATGTTTGTATCCAATGGAAAATTTTCAGCTTATGTAGTAGACCAGATGTCATATATGAGGAGAATTATATAAATCACAGTGGAAGCCTTTCAGATGAGGCAAAGTCCAACTTATTACTGGCTGCAGGTCTGTTGGAGGCCACACTTGCTGAGTGACTTGAAGGTTGCATTCCTGGGAAGAAACACCAACAGGGAATATCATACCTGAAAATATAGGGTATAATATTTCTCTGTCTTTTATTAGAATTTTGGGCATTGAGTTCCATACCCCTCATTAATAGATGTAATGTGATTAAGGTCTTTCTATGAGAATTCTCCACTCAGTGTGACTCAGTGAAACAAAAAGTTCTTGTGACCAAGTTTGTCTAGCCTCAAGGCATTTGTATTCACTGTTCTTTTTAAAAATACCAGCTTTGAGATATCGTTCATATATCATGCAATTAATCCATTTAAAGTATATAGTTTAATAAATTTTAATATATTCAAAGTTGTGCAACTAATATACAAGCAATTTGGGGACATCTTTATCACCCTCAAAAGAAACCCTGTAACCATAAGCAATGCATTTGCTCTTTATGCCTGAATGCTAGTCTCCAGGTTTCATAAGACTGACACCTTCTTGACAAGTCTCAAGTGAAACATTACCATTTCCAGGAAAGCTACCTTACCTCTCCTTTTATTCCCTGACTTTCTGTGGATGACAGTGTTTGTTGCTTACAGTAACTCCCTGACCCCTCCTCTTCTCTTGTTTAACAGAACTTTGATTTTGTTCAGTATCAGGTAGCATATGCTACAGGGGCAGTCAGGCCCATCGCCATTGCAAGGCATAAAGCACAATCAATCTAAGCCATTGGTTTAGTCATGGTACATGCTATAATACAAAGGCACTGCTAGGGATTCTTCTAGGTATCTATTTTGTGCTCTTAGAAAGGGAGATGTGAGAGGGGGGAAAAAATGTCCATTTCCCCTACCTCCAGACTCCTTAGTACAACAGTGTATTGTTTAGACCCACAGAGCCATCTTACAAGCCTGAGAGGAAAGCTCAAGAGAATCAAAGAGATGGAGTCACAATGTCATTGAGCCACTGAGTAACCAGCCCTGGAACCATCTTACTCTGACAACCCATAGTCTAGTTGGGGAGGTAGGAGAGGAATACTAACATAGATCATTTCTGTGTGAGAAATGAGGAATGCAGAGGTGAGTGTGGTGGTCTGGGTGGGTGGAGAACTGCACTTCCTACTCCAGTTGCACAGAAGACTGGGTAAGCAAGGAGCCCCTCTCCTCTGTGCTCTGTGTGGTGGTGGATTTGTATGAATGCTTCACTACATAGGCACAATTGATTAAATCATTGCCATTGGTGATTGATTCTGTCACCTACCCCTCTCTGCTCCTCATAGGTTGGGGGGCAGTAGGCTGAAAGTTGCAACCATCTAACCTCATGGCTTGTTCCCCTGGCAGCCAGCTGCCATCCTTAGGGGCTTTCTAGAAGTAAGCTCATTAATGTCAACTCAAGTGTTAGTCCAAAGGGGCTTGTTATGAATAGCAGTGTTACCAAACTCAAGTCCCTGTACCTAATTCACAGTGAGGCCAAAACAATAGAAGTTTGGAGCAAAGATAGGTTTATTGTAAGGCCAAGCAAGGAGACAGGTAGCTCCGGCCTTAAACAGCCAGAATTCCCTGAAGGCTTTCAGCAAAGCCCTTATAAAGGCAAGTTGAGGGAGGGGCACGGTTAGTTGTTGAAAACTTCTTGTTGCTGGTTTTTTTTTTTGTTCTTGCAACTGTCCGTGTAGGTTATGTCATGATGTACCTGTAAACCTCCAACAAGACAAATGTTATTCTCTGTTCAGGTCAGATCATGGTCAGTTTGCCCTGTATATTTCAGGTTATAGGCAAATTCTTTTACAGAAGGTGCAGAGCCAGCATGACTAAGCACAAGCAACAGAGCAAAAAGGTTAAAGTGCAGATCTAATATGGTGTCAGATTTGTTCTTCTCTATCGAAACAAGATTTTCCCCTGGAGGTATTTCAGGAACAAAGACCAAATACTATTGAGAGAGTCAATTCCTCAGCTCAGTTTAGTTGCTAAGTTGTGTCAGACTTTTTGTGACCTCATGGACTGCAGCACACCAGGCCTCCCAGTCCATCACCAACTCCCGGAGTTTACTCAAACTCATGTCCATTGAGTTGGTGATGCCATCCAACCATCTCATCCTCTTTCGTCCCCTTCTCCTCCCACCTTCAATCTTGCCCAGCATCAGGGTCTTTTCAAATGAGTCAAATATTTGCATCAGGTGGCTGAAGTATTGGAGTATCAGCTTCAACATCAGTCCTTCCAATGAATATTCAGGACTGATTTCCTTTAGGATGGACTGGTTGGATCTCCTTGCAGTCCGAGGGACTCTCAAGAGTCTTCTCCAACACCACAGTTCAAAACCATCAATTCTTTGGCGCTCAGCTTTCTTTATAGTCCAACTCTCATATCCATATATGACTACAGAAAAACCATAGCCTTGACTAGATGGACCTCTGTTGGCAAAGTAATGTCTCTGTTTTTTAATATGCTGTCCAGGTTGGTCATAACTTTTCTTCCAAGGAGTAAGTCTTTTAATTTCATGGCTGCAGTCACCATCTGCAGTGATTTTGGAGCCCCCAAAACTAAACTCAGCCACTGTTTCCACTGTTTTCCCATCTATTTGCCATGATGTGATGGGACCGGATGCCATGATCTTAGTTTTCTGAATGTTGAGCTTTAAGCCAACTTTTTCACTCTCCTCTTTCACTTTCATCAAGAGGCTCTTTAGTTCTTCATCACTTTCTACCATGAGGGTGGTGTCATCTGCATATCTGAGGTTATTGATATTTCTTACAGCAGCCTTGATTCCAGCTTGTGCTTCTTCCAGCACAGCATTTCTCATGATGTACTCTGCATATAAATTAAATAAGCAGGGTGACGATATACAGCCTTGACGTACTCCTTTCCCGATTTGGAACCAGTTTGTTCCATGTCCAGTTCTAACTGTTGCTTCTTGACCTGCATACAGATTTCTCAGGAGGCAGGTCAGGTGGTCTGGTATTCCCATCTCTTTAAGAATTTTGCAGTTTGTTGTGATCCACACAGTCAAAGGATTTGGCGCAATCAATAAAGCAGAAGTAGACGTTTTTCTGGAACTCTTTTGCTTTTTTGATGATCCAGCGGATGTTGGCAATTTGATCTCTGGTTCCTCTGCCTTTTCTATATCCAGCTTGAACATCTGGAATTTCATGGTTCACGAACTGTTGAAGCCTGGCTTGGAGAATTTTGAGCATCACTTTGCTAGCATGGGAGATGAGTGCAATTGTGTGATAGTTTGAGCATTCTTTGGTATTGCCTTTCTTTGGGATTGGAATGAAAACTGACCTTTTCTAGTCCTATGGCCACTGATGAGCTTTCTAAATTTGCTGATATATTGAGTGCAGCACATTCTCAGCATCATCTTTTAGGATTTGAAATAGCTCAACTGGAATTCCATCACCTCCACTAGCTTGTTCATAGTGATGCTTCCTAAGGCCCACTTGACTTCACATTCCAGGATGTCTGGCTCTAGGTGAGTGATCATACCTAGAGCCATATCTGGCTCTAGCTCATATCTGGGTCCTGAAGATCTTTTTTGTATACTTCTGTGTATTCTTGCCACCTCTTCTTAATATCTTCTGCTTCTGTTAGGCCCATATCATATCTGTCCTTTATTGTGCCCATCTTTGCATGAAATGTTCCCTTGGTATCTCTGATTTTCTTGAAGAGATCTCTAGTCTTTCCCATTCTATCGTTTTCCAGTATTTCTTTGTGTTGATCACTGAGAAAAGCTGTCTTATCTCCCCTCACTATTCTTTGGAACTCTGCTTTCAAATGGGTATATTCTTTCTTTTCTCCTTTGCCTTTTGAGTCTCTTCATTTCACAGCTATTTGTAAGGCCTCCTCAGACAATCATTTTGCCTTTTTGCGTTTCTTTTTCTTGGGGATGGCCTTGATCGCTGCCTCCTGTACAATGTCATGAACCTCCATCCATAGTTCTTCAGGTACTCTCTCTATCAGATTTAATCCCTTGCTTGAATCTGTTTGTCACTTCCACTGTATAATCATAAGGGATTTGATTAGGTCATATCTGAATGGTCTAGTGGTTTTTCCCACTTTCTTCAATTTAAGTGAATTTGGCAATAAGGAGTTCATGATCTGAGTCAATTCCTAGGCGAGTTGATAAGAAGTCCAGAGTCACCGAGGATGAGAAAGCGGTCTGGGGCTCTTGAGGAGGAGATAGGGGTCTGGAATCCTCAAGGAGGAGAAAGGACAAATGTCTTTTTTTTTTTTTCTCTACATTCCTTAGTCTTAGAGTCACATAAAACGTTTTTTTCTTTAACTCCAGAACTGATGATTAGACAACAACACAACTCAGCTTAAACTCTGTACTAAGGATTATATACAACAGTGTATCCTGCTTGAGGACAGATTCTCCTTGAAAGCCTTCTGGCTAATCCTTTCATCTGAAAACATAAATTGTGGGAGTGGGTCTGGTAAAATCTTTACAACACTGAGACATTCTTTTGATTTATTGTAATAGCTATTTTAAAAAGTATATAACTCCCTTGCTTAGACTAGTGAGAGGGGCACTCTCTGTCCCCCTTCTGGATGTCTATGTCAGAAGCTTTCCCTGTTCTTTTTCACTTTAATAAAACTCTGCTACACAAAAGCTCTTGAGCGATCAAGCCTGGTCCCTGCTCCCGAAGCTAAATCTTCTTCGGAGATCATGAATCCACATCATTCACTGTAAACTATCACTAACAAAAGATGCTTCCATTGCTTCTTACTGCTAAGGAATTCGGAGGGTTTTAGGAGCTCTTTGCCAGAAACACACGTGTGTGTGTGTGTGTGTGTGTGTGTGTGTGTATAAAATATTTAATGTATTTAAATCTTTAAAGTATATAAATATATATATTTCTTATTATAAATCACAATTTCACAGTCACCTCAGGCTAAAATAAGGGTTCAGGCTCTGAGATTAGAGTGCAAGCTTTTAGCTATATGCAGGGTCCATGGTTCATAGATTTAGGGGTCCATGATGAAGAGATTTCAAGTGTTATTACTACTGTTAGGTAGGAAGTTAGGCATGAGCAATGAGAGGTGGCCTAGCTGAAAATGATGCAAGCTGATCTCTAAACCCCACCCCAGTCAGGCTCAGGAGAGCTCCCAGATATACTATGAAAATAACCACAGGGGCTTCTCCAACTCCAGCACATGTGCACTTGATGCACAATTCTGTCCTCAAGTAACCTTAGGCAGCCAGGAGCCCATTAATATTCTATACATACATAAATCTGATTGTAACAGATTGAATTATGGGAAAGATGTGCAATAGAGCCTGTTGTTATGTAACTGGCAGCTGTCAATTGGCCTTGAGCATTCCCTTTCTTGACTGGTGGCAGGCACAAGCTCTATTTTGCACAGGACAGAGCCAAGAGAAGAAGACAGAGAGTATACAAAGGGAAGCCAAGAGGGATCATGGCCTCTCCTTCAGGGTTGGCTGGCTCCCACATCTCAGGAGTGTACTATGCGCTGTTTAATAAAAGATCTGTCTGCTTGAATGGTAACCAGTCTATTGTTTTGAATCCTTGCAACAAGAAGACAGGAGCCAAGAAATCCTGCCTGCTTGAGCTGTAATTATTATATTATTCCAAATCTTTGTGATGACAAGACAAGAACCGAGGGAGAGGAGTAAACCAACCGGACACTGCCATGACAGCAACCCACTGTCAAAGGCTTCAGAGCCCCAGGCACTGAGGTTTTGTAGATACACATGCTGCCTGCTGCCACTGTAATAGGAAGAACAAACCTGACTCTATATTAAATCTTTTCCTTTTTACTTTAATGTTTGTGCTTTGTTCCCTGTGCTTAGTCATGCTGGCTTTGCACATGTTGCCAAAACTCAGCCTCTGTTCACCAGTGACAAACAGAAACACAGAGACAAAGTTTTAGGTGAAGTAAAAAGGGTAGTTTTTATTGCTTTGCTAAGCAAAGGAGCCCAATGCCCTCAAGTCTATGTGACCCACCCTGGAAGGGGTAGTGAGGAGTTTTATAGGGTTCAAGAAGCAGGGTGTGATCAACTTGTAGACAATTCTCGGATTGGCTGGCATCAAGGTGAAATTTCATGCATCATCAATCTTCTGGTTTCAACCAGTCTAGGATCTATCATTTTGTGGTCAGCAGTTTTCATCTGAAAGGAATCTGCTTCCTGTAAAAGCAATTTAAGAATGTGTGTCAGGCCTTTATCTATATCTTTCAGGGAACTGGGAGTTCAGTGATTCTGCTATGTGGCAGAATTGTAGTCTAAATTGTTACCAGTTCCCTAGCCCAACAGTTCTTCTTTGTTTCTACATCTTCATACTTCCCAATCATTTACTCAAGTTAGCATTTTACTTCAAAAGGCAAGGACACAGGGGCTTATACACAATTTCACAACTTTTTGGTAAAAGAATGTTGCCTATAGCCTGAAATATACAATGTAGCCTATCTCAAGGCTCTGACTTTCAAGAATCAGTTCATGTAGAGATAAAAATTTGCAGAACAGAGAAAAATGTTTATCCCATTGGAGCTTTACAGGAATGTCGTGACCTGCCCTACTGGACAACTGCCATAACAAAGGATCCAACAACAGGAAGTTTGCAAAACTAACCATGCCCCTCTCTCACCTGGCTTTTAAAAAGGCTTTGCTGAAAGCCTTTGGGGAGTTCAGGCTTTCTCTGATGCATGAGCCATCTGTTTCTCTGCATGGCCCTGCAAAAAACCTTTCTCTGCACCAAACTCTGACATTTCAGTGTTATCTGGTCTGTGCCAGGCACAAAACTTGTGTTTGGTAACAGCACCACCACCACCGCCATCTCTAACAGCACCACTGCCACCAGAAGCACCACTGTTCTTTTTCCCTGGAGGGCACCTTCCACTTGGTTGCAAGGGAGCTGAGAATGCTGGGTGGGGGCTCTGGTAAGGTATAACCTTTGGGGAAACCACCACCACACTCAGCTCTGTTCAAGACATGCTGTGATTCACTCCCTACAGCTTCCTCCATTCTCTACACTGCAGCCCGAGTGATACCAATTCCCTTCTTTAAACCTTTAGTGGTTTCCATTTCTTTTGTGTGTGTGTGTGGAGGGGGGACAGTGTTAGTTCTGTCTTTATTCATCCCAGTTCATTAAAAATGTACTTTAAAAAATATTTTAATTTATTTATTTGGTTGCTCCGGGTCTTAGTTGTGGCATGTGGGCTTTTCAATTTTTGTTGTGGCATGCAGGATGTTTAGTTATAGCATGCAGAATGTTTAGTTTCAGCTTTCGAACTCTCAGTTTGCAGCATGTGGGATCTAGTTCCCTGACGAGGGATCAAACCTAGGCCCTCTGCATTGAGAGCTCAGAGTCTTAGCCACCAGACCACTAGGGAAGTCCAAAAAATGTATTTGTTTTAAAGGCCTTGTAATTAGAGTGAGTACCCACTAATGTGCTTCCCAGGTGACTCGATGGTAAAGAATCTGTCTGCCAATGCAAGAGACACAAGTTTGATCCCTGGGTTGGGAAGATCCTCTGGAGTAGGAAATGGCAACCTACTCCAGTATTCTTGCCTGGAAAATTCCATGGGCAGAGGAGACTGGCAGGTTACAGTCCATGGGATCACAAAAGAGTCAGACACAACTGTGTGACTGAGCACACATGTACACTTCCACTAATGTGGGATATAAGTCACCCCTCTTAGCTTGGTATTTTTGTCTTTAAAAAAGCAGAATTCATATAGGAATCTTATTGATCACATGGTAGTTGCAAGAATGTTAGATATATTGATGTATACGGTCTAAACAAGATACACTGATTAAAATCTGTATAATGTAAAAATATATTTATTAAAAGCTAGTCATGAGGACAGGTGCATGCAATGGGAAGAGTAGTTGATTGGGATTGATGGCCCATATGCATCAATATTGATTTTTCTTCCTCCGTTACAGTCACTGCTACTAATAGATACAGGTATTCCACAGACATCTAGCTCCACAAGGGTAAATGGCAACCTGCTACATATATGATCTAAAGTGTGTCTCTGAATCTTTGTGGTAACTCTCACAAAAATAGTACATAATGAACCCTATGCAGGTAGTAGGAAGCACTGATTATTTATTCTAGTTGGACTTTGAAAATGTTTAAAATTTGACTTCAATAACTGTGAAGAATATCTTTCCTCCTGCTTTTTCAAAACTGACACGCACATAGAGTGGAGGAATTTCGACGTTTGTTTGGCCGTAGTGATAACTGAAATACTCTTTAAACATACTTTTTAATAACATATTTTAGTCACACACAACATAAAACATGGATCATCTATAGCTTTAAGCTGAAAAGTAGAAGTGCATCTAAATTTTAATGCTTTTGGTTTCAGTAGTCTGTAGTTTTCTACCTTTCTCCTAAAAAATGAAACTGATGTAACTACTTGTTTAGTGTCCATTTCCTTTTGAATAACATTCAGATTCAGTTCTTTGGTCATCATGATTTTGCCTCACCTGGCTTCTGGCTTTTCCAATCTTATCTCCTACTATTCTCACTTCCATACTGACCTCCTTTGGTCCTTCAAATTTTACTAAGCACATTTTTTTGTTTCAGAATGTCAACTGAAAAAATGATGCAGGAGGCTGCAAATAAGAAAAGAGTTTATTTGGAGTCTTAAGAGTTGCAATTCATGAGACACAGATTTGGTAAACCCAAAGGAGAGTTCTAAGGAAGAGAGTCAGAAGCTTATAAAGACAAAACTCAAGGCTGTTAAAAGTTGCCTAACAAGAATTGTGATTGACTTAGATGTGAGTCAGAAAATATTTGTTCTTAGGAATCACAAGTTGTTTTAGGGTAGTGGTCGAATAAGTAAATACACTGTCATGAATTGTTTTAGAGTAAGGATCCAACAACACCTTCAGTTTCTGGCAGGTGTTCTGGATCACTTCATCAGGTCAAAAGGTCAGATTTCATCCAGGCTGACATGTGCAAAAGCCATACTTTCTTAATGATTTCCTGGCTCCATTTTAGAAAGCTCGCTTAGTCATACTGACTCTATTTTTATTTTCCTTTCACAAGAGTCTCTTCCCTCAGTCTCCAGATTTCTGCATTATTAGCTCCTTTTTATAGTTCAAGTATGAAGTGTAAAACAAATAAATAGGGAAGCAATTAGATTGTGATTGACTCTAATGCCACGAGGCTTCCCAAGTGGCTCAGTGGTATAGAATCTGCCTGCCAGTGCAGGAGACACAGCTTTGATCCCTGGGTTGGGAAGATCCTCTGGAGTAGGAAATGGCAACCTACTCCAGTATTCTAGCCTGGAAAATTCCATGGGCAGAGGAGACTGGCAGTCTACAGTCCATGGGATCACGAAAGAGTCAGACTGGGAGCTGACTGTGGATCAGATCATAAACTCCTTATTGCCAAATTCAGACTTAAATTGAAGAAAGTGGAGAAAACCACTAGACCATTCAGGTATGACCTAAATCAAATCCCTTTTGATTATACAGTGGAAGTGAGAAATAGATTTAAGGGACTAGATCTGATAGACAGAATACCTGATGAACTATGGATGGAGGTTTGTGACATTGTACAGGAGACAGGAATCAAGACCATCCTCAAGAAAAAGAAATGCAAAAAAGCAAAATGGCTGCCTGAGGAGGCCTTACAAATAGCTGTGAAAAGATGGGAAGTGAAAAGCAAAGGAGAAAAGGAAAGATATATCCATTTGAATGCAGAGTTCCAAAGAATAGCAAGGAGAGATAAGAAAGCCTTCCTCAGCAATCAATGCAAATAAATAGAGGAAAACAATAGAATGGGAAAGACCAGAGATCTTTTCAAGCTAATGAGAGATACCAAGGGAATATTTCATGCAAAGATGGGCTCAATAAAGGACAGAAATGGTATGGACCTTACAGAAGCAGAAGATATTAAGAAGAGATGGCAAGAATACACAGAAGAATTGTACAAAAAAGTTCTTCATGACCCAGACAATCACAATGATGTGATCACTCACTTAGAGCCAGACATCCTGGAACGTGAAGTCAAGTGGGCCTTAGAAAGCATCACTACGAACAAAGCTAGTGGAGGTGATGGAATTCCAGTTGAGCTATTTCAAATCCTGAAAGATGATGCTTTGAAAGTGCTGCACTCAATATGCTAGCAAATATGGAAAACTCAGCAGTGGCCACAGGACTGGAAAAGGTCAGTTTTCATTCCAATCCCAAAGAAAGGCAATGCCAAAGAATGCTCAAACTACCACACAATTGCACTCATCTCACATGCTAGTAAAGTAATGCTCAAAATTCTCCAAGCCAGGCTTCAGCAATATGTGAACCATGAACTTCTAGATGTTCAAGCTGATTTTTGAAAAGGCAGAACAGAAATTGCCAACATCCGATGTATCATCCAAAAAGCAAGAGAGTTCCAGAAAAATATCCATTTCTGCTTCATTGACTATGCCAAAGCCTTTGACTGTGTGGATCACAATAAACTGTGGAAAGTCCTGAAAGAGATGGGAATACCAGACCGCCTGACCTGCTTCTTGAGAAACCTGTATGCAGGTCAGGAAGCAACAGTTAGAACTGGACATGGAACAACACACTGGTTCCAAATAGGAAAAGGAGTACGTCAAAGCTGTATATTGTCACCCTGCTTATCTAACTTATATGAAGAGTACATCATGAGAAACGCTGGGCTGGAAGAAAGACAAGCTGGAATCAAGATTGCTGGGAGAAATCTCAATAACCTCAGATATGCAGATGACACCACCCTTATGGCAAAAGCAAAGAAGAACTAAAGAGCCTCTTGTTGAAAGTGAAAGAGGAGAGTGAAAAAGTTGGCTTAAAGCTCAACATTCGGAAAACTAAGATCATGGCATCCGATCCCATCACTTCATGGCAGATAGATTGGGAAACAGTGGAAACAGTGGCTGACTTTATTTTTCTGGTCTCCAAAATCACTGCAGATGGTGATTGCAGCCATGAAATTAAAAGACGCTTACTCCTTGGAAGGAAAGTTACGACCAACCTAGATAGCATATTAAAAAGCAGAGACATTACTTTGTTAACGAAAGTCCATCTAGTCAAGGCTATAGTTTTTCCAGTGGTCATGTATGGATGTGAGAGTTGTAATATAAAGAAAGCTGAGCGCCGAAGAATTGATGCTTTTGAACTGTGGTGTTGGAGAAGAATCTTGAGAGTCCCTTGGACTGCAAGGAGATCCAACCAGTCCATCCTAAAGGAGATCAGTCATGGGTTTTCATTGGTAGGACTGATGTTGAAGCTGAAACTCCAATACTTTGGCCACCTGACTCGAATAGCTGACTCATTGGAAAAGACCTTAGTGCTGGGAAAGATTGAGGGCAGGAGGAGAAGGGGACGACAGAGAATGAGATGGCTGGATGACATCATCGACCCAATGGACTTGGGTTTGGGTGGACTCAGGGAGGTGGTGATGGACAGGGAGGCCTGGCGTGCTGAGGTTTATGGGGTCGCAAAGAGGCGGAAATGACTGAGCGACTGGACTGCAACTGAACTACTGAAGGAGACACAAAAGACACAAGTTTGATCCCTGGGTCAGGAAGATCTCTTGGAGTAGGAAATGGCAACCCACTCCAATATTTTTGCATGGAAAATTCCATGGACAAAGGAGCCTGGTGGGTTACAATTCATGAGATCGCAAAAAGTTAGACATGATTTAGTAACTGAGCACCCACACACGCTAATGCCAAGCAGCCTATTTAAGCAAACCAAAATCTAAGCCTGTGAATGTCAAGATTATACCAAAATGCTAGCATAACCAATCACAAATAGCCAACTAGGCTTTTAGCTATAGCCAATCAAATAATTTCCTTCTTTGGTTTTGCACTTTATCTATGTAAGTCTCTCCTCCCAAACCCTATCAGCAGAACACTCCTAACCACTTCTGGTTTAGCACTGCCTAATTCTAATCAATTTTTTTCAAATAAACTCTCAGTATTTTTAATATGCTTCAGTTTATCTTTTAATAGGTTTTGGCAAAAATGTCACAGTCTCAGAGATGCCTCCCATGACTACTCACAGCAAAAGTAATCCCTCTATCATCTCTCCCCTTCCCCTGACACCCTCTCTCTCCTTGATCCTATCCTATTCTTTATCGTCCTCATCTCCACACATTGTTTGTGTGCTTGTTTTCTATCTTTCACACTAAATCTAAACTCCAAAAGGATATGTTTGCTTACTAATATATGTTATCTGGAACCTAGAAAGCTTAAATATTTGTTTGAATGAATGTAATGAATGGATTTTAAAAAATCTGACCGTATGGCAGAAATATCAAGCATTTGCTTCCATTGTAAGTGACTGATAAATATGAGTTAGGAGTCATGTAATATTGTAAAAATAAAAATAACAGATGAAGCTAACAAGAAAAAGACAAGGTTGTCTTTGCAGTGGCTCTCAGCATACTGATGAAAGAAACCAATTTCCATCTTCTCACTGTTACAAAACTGATCATTATCATTTTGGCTTTATTTAACTATTATTCTTATTAGTTTTCAAAATGTTAGTGATATTTAATTACTTTATCTAAAAATCAGTGGTTTATTTATGAATTGGATATTTTCCACTCTGTCCTGTGGGAACTTTCCTGGTGGTCTAGTGAGGTGATGATCAAAACCATCTTCAAGAAAAAGAAATGCAAAAAGCAAAATGGTTGTCTGAGGAGGCCTTACAAATAGCTGAGAAAAGAAGAGAAGCTAAAGGCAAAGCAAGAAAGGAAAGATATACCCATCTGAATGCAGAGTCCCAAAGAATAGCAAGGAGAGATAAGAAAGCCTTCCTCAGCGATCAATGCAAAGAAATACAGGAAAACAACAGAATGGGAAAGACTAGAGATCTCTTCAAGAAAATTAGAGACACCAAGGGAACATTTCAAGCAAAGATGGGCACAATAAAGGATAGAAACAGTATGGACCTAACAGAAAAAGAAGATATTAAGAAGAGGTGGCACGAATACACAGAAGAACTATACAAAAAAGATCTTCATAACCCAGAAAACAATGATGGTGTGATCATTTACCTAAGAGCCAGACATCCTGGAATGCGAAGTCAAGCGGGCCTTAGGAAGCATCACTACAAGCAAAGTTAGAGGGGGTGATGGAATTCCAGCTGAGCTATTTCAAATCCTAACAGATGATGCTGTGAATGTGCTGCACTTAATACGCCAGCAAATTTGGAAAAATCAGCAGTGTCCACAGGACTGGAAAAGTCAATTTTCATTCTAATCCCAAAGAAGGGCAATGCCAAAGAATGCTCAAACTACCACAGATTGCACTCATTTCACATGCTAGCAAAATAATGTTCAAAATTCTCCAAGCTAGGCTTTAACAGTATGTGAACCAAGAGTTTCCAGATGTTAAAGCTGGATTTAGGAAAGGCTGAAAAACCAGAGATCAAATTGCCAACATCTGTTGGATCATAGAAAAAGCAAGAGAATTGTAGAAGAAAATTTACTTCTGCTTCATTGACTACACTAAAGCCTTTGATTGTGTTGATCACAACAAACTGTGGAAAATTCTTCAAGAGATGGGAATACCAGACCACCTTTCCTGCCTCCTGAGAAACGGGAATACCAGACCATGTATGGTATAACGTGTATGCAGGTCAAGAAGCAACAGGTAGAACCGAAGGTGGAAAAACAACTGGATCAAAACTGGGAAAGAAGTACATCAAGGCTGTATATTGTCACACCGCTTATTTAACTTATATGCAGAGTACATCATGCAAAATGCTGGGCTGGATGGAGCACAAGGTGGAATCAAGATTGCCAGGAGAAATATCAATAACCTCGGATATGCAGATGATTTCACCCTAATGGCAGAAAGCAAAGAGGAACTAAAGAGCCTCTTGATGAAAGTGAAAGAGGAGAGTGAAAAAGCTGGCTTAAAACTCAACATTCAAAAAACTAAGATCATAGCATCTGGTCTCATCACTTCATGGCAAATAGATGGGGAAACAATGGAAACAGTGACAGACTTTTATTTTCTTGGACTCCAAAATCACTGCAGGTGGTGACTGCAGCCATGAAATTAAAAGACGCTTGCTCCTTGGAAGAAAAGCTATGAGAAACATAGATGGCTTATTAAAAAGCAGAGACATTACTTTGCCAAAAAATGTCTATATAATCAAAGCTATGGTTTTTCCAGTAGTCATGTATGGATGTGAGAGTTGAACCATAAAGAAGGCTGAGCACCGAAGAATCGACGCTTTTGAACTGTGGTGTTGGAGAAGACTCTTGAGAGTCCCTTGGGCTGCAAGGAGATCAAACCAGTCAATTCTAAAGGAAATCAGTCCTGAATATTCATTGGAAGGACTGATGCTGAAGCTCCAATATTTGGCAACCTGATTCAAAGAGCTGACTAGTTGGAAAAGACCCTGACTGGGAAAGATTGAAGACAGAAGGAGAAGGGGACAGCAGAGGATGAGATGCTTGGATGGTATCAGCGACTCAATGGACATGAGTGAGCAAGCTCAGGAGATGGTGAAGGACATGGAAGCCTGGCGTGCTGCGTCCATGGGTCGCAGAGTGGGACACAACTGAGTGACTGAACAACAACAATCCTTCTGTACTCTGGGCTCTAATAAGCTGACCTTTATAGATTGTGTAAACTGGGATCCCTTGACCTCTAATCTCTGCTTGGGTTGAAGGCATGATGGCACCAGCAGATCAAAAGAGAAGATAGAGAATGATCTATACTGTTTATTCTTTCAGTTCCCTCCTGTCTGAGTTGCACGTGCTGACTGTGTTCCCTTACTGACTCAAAGGCCATAGCTCCTTTTTGGTGGCCTCACCTATGTTAATTCTCTCCAGATTTTGGTAATTGCTCCCTCCCTATCCTTTCAGGGCTAGGAGAGGTAATGGCTTCCTGCTATTGCTGGTGCTAAGGTATTGAAACATAATTACTCCTGTACCCAAACCTTTGTAAACATTCTCTTTATTAAGGTCTTGCTTTTCTTGTTTGCGTTTGCCCAGCTGTTTGCTGCTTTAGATCCAGAATCATACACTTCATGTCTCAAATCCATGAGAATTAGAAAGACATGGATCTATAGTCTAGAAACAAATTAAATCAAGGATCCCATCACTTCATGGCAAATAGATGGGGAAAGAATGGAAACAGTTCAGTTCAGTTCAGTGGCTCAGTAGCATCTGACTCTCTGTGATCCCATGGACTGCAGCATGCCAGGCTTCCCTGTCCATCACCAACTCTCCGAGCTTGCTCAAATTCATGTCCATCAAGTTGGTGATGCCTTCCAACCATCTCATCCTCTGTTGTACCCTTCTCCTCTTGCCTTTTCTCTTTCCCAGCATCAAGGCCTTTTCCAATGAGTTGGCTCTTTGCATCAGCTGGCCAAAATATTGGAGTTTCAGCTTCAGCATCAGCCCTTCCAATGAATGTTCAGGACTGATTTCCTTTAGGATTGTCCCTGTGGACGGTGACAGCAGCCGTGAAATGAAAAGACACTTGCTCCTTGGAAGAAAAGCTATGACATAACTAGACAGTGTATTAATAAGCAGAGACATCACTTTGCTCACAAATGTTCATACAGTCAAAGCTATGGTTTTTCCAGTATGATGCATGGATGTGAGAGTTGGACCATAAAGAAGGCTGAGCACCAAGGAGTTGATGCTTTCAACCTGTGGTGTTGGGAAAGACTCTTGAGAGTCCTTTGGACAGCAGGAGATCAAACCAGTCAATCCTAAAGGAAATTAATCCTGATTATTCATTGGAAGGACTGATGCTGAAGCTGAAGCTCCAATACTTTGGCCGCCTGATGCAAACAGCCAACTCATTGGAAAAGACCTTGATGCTGGGAAAGATAAAAGGCAGGAGAAGAAGGGGGCGAGAGAGGATGAGATGATTGGATGGCATCACCAATTCAATGGACATGAGTTTGAGGAAGCTCTGGGAGATGGTGAAGGACAGGGAAGCCTGGCGAGCTGCAGTCCACGGGGTCGCAAAGAGTTGGACACAACTTGACTAACAACAACAAATTCCGATTTCACGGGATTAAAAGAATATGGTTAATTTTTTATTATTTTTGGTTATGCTGGGTCTTTGTTGCTGCACGCAGGCTTTCACTAGTTGCAGTAGGGGGTAGGAGGCTACTCTTCCTCGTGGTGGCTTCTCTTCTTCTGGAGCACAGTCTCTAGTAAAATGGGCTTCAGTTGTTGTGGCTCACGGGCTTAGTTACTCTGACGCCTGTGGAATCCTCCCCGACCAAGGATTAAACCAATGCCCCCTGCATTGGCAGGCTGATTCTTATCCACGGTACCATCAGGGAAGACCAGAATATGGTTAATTATTGAAAGCAGGTGGTTCGGTGCTCACTTTCTTATAGGAAGTGCTCCATAAACGTCACTCTCCAGTCCTCTAAAACACGCCCTCTGACGGTCATGGTTTCTTTACCTAAGAGGGTCTCCGGTGTGCGTCCACTAACGCTGGGCCCAGCATGGACTGCACCCCTGTAGTAACAGCGGCCATGCGCAGAGGCGCGAGGTTCCAGGGGGTACTAGGGGAGGTCCGGCGCCTGGCTAGCCCACCAGGGAAACCGCCCGAGCCACGCCGGAGGGACTGCAGAATGACAACTCCCACAGTCCTTCTCAGAGCCCAAGACTTCTCTCTAGTTTATCACACTGTCGCTCCGGGGCAGCGTGCAGGGTTCCGCCCCGAGGGGGCTACGCTATCCCTCCGTAGTCGCGAGCGCGCCGGCGCCTGGTCACCGGAAGAGGCGGGTGACGTCACGAGGTACTACGCGTTGCGCTGGAGGCGGGAGTTGACAGACGGTCTCTGGCTGAATCTCCGCGGCCCCGAGACCGTGGAAGAGGCTCCGAAGGGCGGCCGCGATGCCCAGCCCCGAGCGGGTCAGTCAGCTCCTGGATCTGTGAGTCCGCCCCGGCCCGCCTTCCCCTCGCCCCGCCCCGGCACAGCCCGCGCCCGCCGCTCCTCTCGGCACCCCATCCCCGCCCCCTTCCTGCCTCCCATCGAGTAGGTCCACAGGCTGTTTCTGCTCCTGGGTCCGAGATTTGTCCTGTCCTGGCTGAGGACAATCGTGCCAAGTGGGCTGCCCGGCAAGCTTGCCCCTCTGTCCCCCGATAGGTGTCCGAACTCAGCCTTGACAGCTCCTCGCCCAGGCGATTCCTGGCAGTGGCCTGTCTCTGACGGGAGCTAAAAGCCTTAGTAAAATAAAACAAAACACTGGATGGGGCTCTCAAAAGCCTTCAGCAGAGTTACACCCAGTTACTGTAATGGGGATGATTATTGATTCTGTGACACAGCGCTTAAATCCCTGATTGCGCTTGCTGGGTTCAGCTCCCGGGTCTACCATTCTCCAGCTGTATGTCTGTGGAAGAGTAGCTTAACCTTACTGTACCTGAGTTATGGATCAACAAAGTTAGTATAATAACAGTACCCATCTCATGGCGTTATGTGCTGTGCTTAGTCGCTCAGTCGTGTCTGACTCTACGACTACATGAATTGTAGCCAGCCAGGGGGCTGGCTGTCCATGGGGATTTTCCATGCCTGTAAAATATTCATATCAAGTTAAGCTCTCTGAAATTTCTGTTAATACTAGGCAGTCTTCTAAGGATTTACGTATGTTAAATTTACTCCTCCCTGTAACGCTATGACCTGTAACTGGCTGGTATTAAAACAAATTTCAGACCCCCTAACTTGATATGAATATTTTATAGGCATGTCGTTATAGGATGGCTTATAAAGTGAGCATAAGGAAGTTCTTTAACCTTTGCAATGGTTTATGACATTAGGAGTTTACAGATGGTAGGAGACTGGTTAACAGTGATTACTTTAGGCTATTTTAAGACTATTTAAGTTGATTTTCAGAGGCATTTACAAGAAATAAGTTTCACTTATGTTCATGATATAAACTAGATTTGGTTTTGCTTATGTGACTTAACTGGTTTGGTCACCTTGAGGGATTTTTCAAGTCTGATCTCCATTTATTTTATTTAAAAAAATCCCCAACTGTCAGTCATTCTCTCAGCAAGCTGAGAGTGAACCAATCTAGTGTTACTCTCACTACTCCTTCAATGTAGGCATTGGGATGGATGGTCATGTAATTGCCCTTGCCGGCAGTTGCATAGTCACCCTGGACACTGGCAGTGGGATCTTTGTGTTCTTCCAGTTGTCTTAACACTAATGGATAACATTTGATGTGTGAGTAGCCACTGAAGACATTTAGAACTCTAAAGAGGATACAATGCATTAAGGAGGCTAATATGATGACTATCAGGAGAATAATAGCCAAGTATTGAAAAGGATTCTCCAGAGCAGAGATTTCCAACTAAATAATCAAGAGAAGCATGTATGTGTTAAGTCACCTAAGTCATCTGTGACTCTTTGCGACCCTATGGACTGTAGCCTGCAAGGGTCCACTGTACATGGGATTCTCCAGGCAAGAGTACTGGAGTGGGTTGGCATTTCCTTTTGCAGATCTTCTTGATCCAGGGATTGAACCCGTGTTTCAGAAGTGTTGCCTATTTGATGAAAGATTGTCATCTAGTCTTTTAGATCTTTTTGGTATGTTAACATAGAAATTTTTTTTTTTAAACCAGTTATGCTGTTAACGAATCACAAGTCCGTGTGCCCAGTGAGGCGCATCAATACTAAAACATTAAGAGTTTGAAACAGATTTATTACAGATTCATACAAGGAGATGAGTGGCTCATGCCCTAAGAACCCCAAAGTTACTGAAAGCTTTCAGCAAGCCCTTTAAAAGTAGAAGGTGAAGGAGAGGTGTGGTTAGTTGTTACAAACTTCTTGTGTCAGATCCTTTGCTCTTAAGGTCAGGTCATGGTCAGGTAACAACATTCCGGTAAATCTCTACCAAATGAATGTTATTCTGTGTCTTGACAAGAAAGGCAAGGTCCCAGGGCACAACTTTCACCCTCCAGGAGCCCAGTCCTGGCTAATAGGAGGCAGATCTCAGTTGGCTGCTCTCTCAGGGCCAGGTTCCCACATCCTGCCCAGATGTCATCTCTAAGGGAGCCAGGCGCCCAACCCAACTGGCCCTCAGTCTCCTCAGGCCACCCAGATGGGGAGACCAGGTTCAAGGCCTGGGCCAAAGCTAGTGGAGGGCCTTAGTAAGGACTTTGGAGCCCTATAGAAGAACATAGTTCTTAGTGTGTTCCCTGGGTTCTCCAGCTCACCTGCTGGCCCAAGGCTGAGTGAGGTGGAGGGCCTCCAGGAGAAGGTCTGAATCTGCCTCTTACCTCACTCTTCATCCAATGACCACCACATGAACGACCCTTGGGTAAATCACTTCCCTAATGGTCCCTCATTGACAGTTGCTTGTGGGCAGGGCTCACTGAGGCACTGAGCAATGACTGAGCAAGCCCTGTTGCCTAGTAACAGGGTGCAGAGTAGTGAGGCACAGCAATGGCTGCCTGCTAAGGGCTGTGCTCATCTTGCTCTCTTACAATAGTACATGCGCCTCCATCTTGGGTAGTTAGGGTGTCTAAGGCTATGCAGTTGTCTAAAATAACTCTGGCTAAAGAATTTCTAGATTCTTGCTGTGATTATAGAGTTTTGCAGGGGATAAGGTCTCTCCTAGTGAGATTTAAGTGCAAGTTTTGTTGGTGTCTCTTCCAATAAACTGAGTCTCTAGGTTTTAATATATGAGGCATTGTCTTCTTTTAGAAGCAGACCACAAAAAGCTTTATGGACCTGGTGGAAATAAGCCTTTCAATATTACATTAGTGTCTTATGGTACTGAACTATGTCATGGTTACTTAGGATGGGATTAACATGCTGCTGCTGCTAAGTTGCTGCAGTCGTGTCCGACTCTGTGCGATCCCATAGACGGCAGCCCACCAGGCTCCCCGTCCCTGGGATTCTCCAAGCAAGAACAGTGGAGTGGGTTGCCATTTCCTTCTCCAGTGCATGAAAGTGAAAAGTGAAAGTGAAGTCACTCAGTCGTGTCCAGCTCCTAGTGAGCCCATGGACTGCAGCCTACCAGGCTCCTCCATCCATGGGATTTTCCAGGCAAGAGTACTGGAGTAGGTTGCCATTGCCTTCTCCGGGATTAACATGAAGATGCCTTATTTTAGGAAGTGGTATGATAGCTAACTGGAGAAGGCAATGGCACCCCACTCCAGTACTCTTGCCTGGAAAACCCCATGGACGGAGGAGCCTGGTGGGATGCAGTCCATGGGGTCTCGAAGAGTCGGACACGACTGAGCGACTTCACTTTCACTTTTCCCTTTCATGCATTGGAGAAGGAAATGGCAGCCCACTCCAGTATTCTTGCCTGGAGAATCCCAGGGTCGGGGGAGCCTGGTGGGCTGCCATCTATGGGGTCGCACAGAGTCGGACACGACTGAAGCGACTTAGCAGCAGTAGCAGCATGATAGCTAAGCTTCCATGTAAGTAAGCTTCTATGTGGTGTAAGCAATCAGTTATTTAATAACTATTTCTATGGAAACAAAAGAAAGGCAAAGATTAAAGATTAGTTGGAACAAATTATAAATGCAGTTGTTGAGTCTAGAGAGCAGCCAGTCAAGAAAATTTTTGGAGCTGAGCTTAGATTTTTAGATGGTGGAATGAAGATGGCAGTTTCAAACTGATAGATTTTCCTGGTTTGCAGTTTGAATGTCAGTGATGATGTCATCAGGTGTTCTGCTGAGGTCTGAGTGGCCTACATAGAAGTAAGTATGAAGGTTGTTTTTTTGTCTATGCATGATCCATTGTGGTGAATTCTCTGAAGTCTATATCAAGACCTATAGCTATATCTTGTAGGGTTTGAGGAAAAGAATAGTTTTAGTTTTAATTTCAAGTCAGAAGGGTGGGAGAAAATTGAAAATATTAGTTTGGAGAGTTGTAGCCAGATGTTAGAGAAAACCATAAGAGTTCGGGATCCAGTCCAGTTTACAGTTAGAAACAAAACCCCAAAGAAAATAAGCAGGACTAGAATTTGATTGTGGGTATGCCAAAGTTTTCTGTTTAAACATAATTTTTCTCTCTATAGTCATTTTTACTAAATATAATCATAGTAAGTAATCTGTTTGTAAAATGAGTCTAGTCTCGTTAAACTTGACTTGTTATTTACATAAATACAGCAAGAATAGATTTTATGTGCTCTCAAATATGATATTCCAATCAAAGCTTTGATAATATCCAAGGGCCTTTATTGACTCTATAGAGTCAACTTTAGGGACTTCTCTGGTGGTCCAGTGGTTAAGAATCCACCTTCCAATACAGTGGACCCAGATCCGATCCCTGGTCAGGAACTAAAATCCCACAGGCCCTAGGGCAAATAAGCCCCCACGTACTACAACTGCGGAGCCCACTAGCTCTGGAGCCTGTGTGGCAACAAAAGATCCCTCGTGTGACAGCTAAGACCTGTCACAGCCAGAAACAAACAAACAAACAAATAAATAAATAAATATATATTTTAAAGTCAACTTCAGATACTTAAAACTGACTTAACAAGGAAACTCAGGTTACATCTTTAAAAGCCTCTTTATGCTAAGAAGCCAAGCCAAGGACTTAGCAGTTATGTCCTATTACAGGGAGAACAAATTCTTATTGAATTTATGCAAATATGTATTGCCATGAAAATAAGGATGCTCAATAACAGGGTTTTTAAAATTTGTTTTAATTCTGAAGGAGTCAGATAAGGAGAAAAAGAAAAATGTTTCATTTTTGTTTACAAAAGTATACCAAATTGTTGTAGTTTTAGATAACTTAGAAGGAGAGGGAAAAAAAGATTTTTAAATCTGGAAAACAAGCATTAAAGAACAACGTTTCAAGAAAAGTCATAAAAGTTAGTTATTTTCATCAGTTCATTTGGTCCCTTGGAATTAATCTTTATTTTCCCTAATCTTGGGTTAGCAGTTTTATGAATTAAGCAGTTTCTCCATTAGAGTTCTAGAAATTCTTACTCAGTTTACTGGTGTGATCTTAAAATTATCAGAAAGCTATATTTTAGAGTACTTGTTAGGGTCCTTTCTGTGAATCTCCCCAAAGACAAAGCATTCTGGCCTGTAGTTGATTGTAAATGCTTTCCGAGAATTAAGAGTATAACAATAACTCTCTGTGAATGACAAAAGACTTAAAAATAGCCATGGTTAAAGATCTGATGAGAGTTCCCTATTAACAAAAATGATGAAATTGTCAGATAAATTCAGTTATTTCTACGACATACAATATTTTAAGATGACTGATAACATTATACTAGGATGTGTCAGATTTCTAAGAATTTCATGCAATTTCTGGAACACATATTAATAACATTTTGCTGTTGTTCAGTCACTCAGTTGTGTTCGACTCTTTGCAACCCATGGACTGTAGCACACCAGGCTTCCTTGTCCATCAGCAATTCCCGGAACTTGCTCAAACTCATGTCCATTGAGTTGGTGATGCCATCCAACCATCTCGTCCTCTGTTGTCCCCTTCTCCTCCCGTCTTCAATCTTTACCAGCATCAGGGTCTTTTCCAATGAGTTGGCTCTTTGCATCAGGTGGCCAAAGTACTGGAGCTTCAGCTTCAGCATCAGTCCTTATAATGAATAATCAGGATTGGTTTCCTTTAGGATTGACCAGTTTGATCTCCTTGCAGTCCAAGGAATTCTCAAGAGTCTTCTCCACCACAGTTCATAAGTATCAGTTCTTCTGTGCTCAGCCTTCTTTATGGTCCAACTCTCACATCCATACATGACTACTGGAAAAACCATAGCTTTGACTAGACGGACCTTTGTCAGCAAAGTAACTTCTCTGGTTTTGAGTATGCTGTCTAGGTTGGTCATAGCTTTTCTTCCAAGGAGCAAGCGTCTTTTAATTTTATGGCTGCAATCATCATCTGCAGTGATTTTGGAACCCAAGAAAATAAAAAGTCTGTCACTGTTTCCATTGTTTCCCCATATACTTGCCATGAAGTGATGGGACCAGATGCCATGATTTTAGTTTTTTGAATGCTAAGTTTCAAGCCAACTTTTTCACTCTCCTCTTTTAGTTTCATCAAGAGGCTCTTTAGAGAACCCCGTGAACCCCATGAACAGTATGAAAATTCAGACAAAAATTAGTGTAAATAAATAATTTTTTTTATAAAACCAAAAAGCCTTACCTCTTGTGATGTTGCAGAGGTTCAGTTTTCCCAACTAATTACAGACCTGATAAAGATAACATGAAGCACAGGAAATTAATTTGCTAAGACACAGAATCTTTAGTTTCTAGACAGATTACACAAAAGGTAAAGAAAAACCTTTTATAATATCAAGAGCAGACCAGTAATCTAAGAAACGTTTTAACACCGGGGGCAGGGAACCTTCAGTTTGTGTCAGTTTATTACTGAGCTCATTTTTAAAACCCTTATAAATAAATCTATGTAAGTTTAGCTAAATTTGACCTTTCAACATAAAATTTATAAACAAGCAACTTTCTGTATTCATTTAGACTTTGAATTAGTCCTTTTTCTCATTTTGAAATAATCAGTAATTTTACTTTACAAAGTTAGTGTATAGAATTACTTTGTTTCTTTCCATAACAAAAGCAGAACCTATTCTTTACATACTCTTCCCTGATAGCTCAGTTGGTAAAGAATCCACCTGTGATGGGGGGACCCCAGTTGAATTCCTGGGTCAGGAAGATCCCCTGGAAAAGGGATAGGCTACCCACTCCAGTATTTTGGGGCTTCCCTGGTGGCTCCATTGGTAAAGAATCCGCCTGCAGTGCAGGAGACCTGGGTTTGATTCCTCAGTCAGGGAGATCCCCTGGAGAAGGAAGCAGCTACCCACTGCAGTTTTCCGGCCTGGAGAATTCCATTGACAGAGAAGCCTGGCAGGCCACCGTCAGTGGGGTCTCAAAGAGTTGGACACAACTGATCGACTTTCACTTTCATATAGAAATACATCCCATTTCTCTCTCATACCTTGTATACAAAGTTGTTTTCTTTCATTTTTGTTTCTAGTATTTATTTTTGTATATTGATTATTAAATTTAACTTTTATTAACATTTATTTTCCAGTGGAAACTCAGAAGCATGCAGTTGTTGAACTGTCTGTCATATAGCAGCATCCTGTAGTAGATTAGCAAATTCATGAATACATAATTACAAAACATTATATTTTTAGAGACATGTTTTTTTACAGTACAACTTTTTCTTACAGTTTCATTGAGAAATAATTGACATGCAGCACTGTGTAAGTTTGAAATATACTGCATAATGACTTGACTGACATATACAGTAAGTTCAGTGAACATCTATCATCTTATAGATACAAAATAAAATGAAAAAAAAAGATTTTTCTCATGATGAGAACTCTTAGCAATTATTCTCATAACAACTTCTATATGTGACATACAGTGTTAATTGTATTTGTCATGTTGTACATTCCATCCCTAGCACCTATTTATCCTATAACTGCAAGTTTGTACCTTTTAATGCCTTCATCCAATTCCTCCTGCCTCTGGTAATCACAAATCTGATTTCTTTCTATGAATTTGGTTTTTGTTTTTAAAGTATAATTGTCCTACAACATTATATTAGTTCCTGTTACACAACATAGTGATTCAGTATTTCTACACATTTCAAAGTAATAACCGCAATAAATCTAGTTACAATATCTCACCATATAAAGATATTTTATAGTTATTGATTATATTCTATACACTGTGTATTTCATACCCATGACTCGTTTATTTTGCAACTAGAAGTTTGTACCTCTTAATCCCCGTCATCTATTTTTTCCTCACCCTATCCCCTCCCTCTGGCAGCCATCTGTTTGTTCTCTTTATCTGTAGCTATATCTGTTTTGTTATGTTCAGTTTTGTTTTTTAGATTTCACATATAAGTGAAATTACATAGTATTTGTCTTTCTCTGTCTGACTTATCTCACTTAAGCATCATGCCTTCTAGGCCCATTCATATTGTCGCAAATGGCTATATTTCATTCTTTTAATGGCTGAGTAATATTCCATTTTGCAATATATATCACATTTTTATCCATTCATCTCTTGATGGGTGCTTAGGTTGCATCCATATCTTTATTACAAGTAATGCTGCATTGAACAAAGTGTAGTATATATCTTTTTAAATTAGTTTTTCTTTTCTAAAGATAAATACTTAGGAGTGGAATTGATGGATCATATGGTGGTTCTATTTTAAATATTTTGAGGAATCTCCATACTGTTTTCCATAGTGGCTGCACCAGTTTACATTCTCACCAGCAGTGCACATGGCTTCCTTTTTCTTCACATCCTTGTCAGCACTTGTTACTTCTCTTTTTGATAATGTCCATTCTAACAGATGTGAGTTGATATCTCGTGGTTTTGATTTGTATTTCCTTGATGATTAGTGAAATGATCATCTCTTCACGTGCCTCTTGGCCATCTGTGTGTCTGGAAATATATCTATTCCGGTCCTCTGCTCATTTTTTAAGTTGTTTGTTTTTTAATGTTGAGATGGATGAATTCTTTGTATATTTTGGATATTAACCCCTTATCAGATATATTGTTTGCAAATATCTTTATATGCACTTTTGTTTTGTTGATAGTTTCCTTCACTCTGCAAAACCTTTTTAGTTTAATTTAGTCTCATTTGTTTATGTTTGCTTTTGTTTCCCTTGCCTGAGGAGACATAACCCTACAAGTATTGCTAGGAAAAAACGTCAGAGAGCTTAACTACCTATGTTTTATTCTAGAATTTTTATGGTTTCAGGCCTTTCATTGAAGTCTTTAATCCAGTTTGAGTTTATTTTTATATATGGTATGAGAAAATGTTCTAATTTTATTCCTTTAAATGTAACTGTTCAATTTTCCCAGAAATGCTTACTGAAGAGACAGTCTTTTCCTCATTGTATATTCTTGCCCCTATGTCATAGTTTAACTGACCGAAAATGTTTATTTCTGGACTTTCTATTCTGCTCTATTAACCTAATGTGTCTGTTTTTGTGCCAGTACAATACTGTTTTGATTTCTGTAGCTTTGTAGTACAGTGTGAAATGAGGAAGCATGATACTTCCATCTGTGTCCTTCTTACTCAAGATTGTTTTGGCTGTTGGGGGGTCTTTTGTGTTTCCATACAAATTGTCAGATTATTTTTTCTAGTTCTCTGAAAAATGCCAGTGGTGTTTTGATAGGCATTGCATAGAATCTGTAGATGGCCTTGAGTAGTATGATCATTGCAACAATATTAATTCTTTCAGTTCATGAACACAGTGTATCTTTTCATCTATTTGTATCATCTTCAATTTCTTTCATCAGTGCTTTATAGTTTTCTGAGTACAAATCTTTTACCTCCTTAGTTATATTTATTCCTAGGTATTTTATTCTTTTTGATGTAGTTGAACATGGGATTGTTTTTTTAATTCCTCTGTCTGATAGTTCATTGTTAATATACAGAAATGCAAAAGATTTCTGTATATTGTATCCTGCAAGTTTACTGAATTCATTGATCAATTATGGTTTTTTAGATGGTGGCTTTTGGATTTTCTATGTGTAGTATCATGTCATCTGCAAACAGTGATGGTTTTAATTCTTTGCTTCTTATCTCGATTCCTCTTATTTCTTTTTCTTTTCTGATTGCTGTGGCTCAGACTTACAATACTATGTTAAATGGAATTGGTGAGGGTGGGTATCCTTGTCTTGTTCCTTATCTTAGAGGAAATGCCTTCAACTTTTCGCTGTTGAATATGATGTTAGATGTGGGCTTGTCATATATGGTCTTTATTATGTTAAGGTATATTACTTCTGTACCAACTTTGTTGAGAGTTTTTATCATAATTAGATGTTGAATTTTGTCAAAAGTTTTTCTACATTTATTGAAATGATGATATTTTTCTTCAATATATTAATGTGGTATAACACATTGATTTCTTTGTGGATATTGAACTATTCGAGGATGAGATTGATTCATCCCATCCCTGGAATAAACCCCCACTGAACATAGTATATGACTGTTTTAATGTACTATTGAATTCAGCTTGCTAATATTTTGATGAGGATTTTCACATTTATGTTCATCAGTGATGTTGGCCTGTAATTAGCTTTTTTGTGATATCTTTGTCTGGTTCGGGTATCAAATTGATGATATTCACTCACAGAATGAGTTTGGAAGTGTTCCTTGGCCTGCAATTTTTTGGACTAATTTGGGAGGAACAGGTATTAACTTTTTTCTTAAATGTTTGGTAGAATTCACTTATAAAGCCATCAGGTCCTGAAGTTTTGTTTGTTGAGAGATTTTTTAATTACTGATTCAATTTAATTCAAATTCATAACTGGCCTGTTCATATTTTCTATAGTGTAATTTTTTAATCTGCAAGTTCAGTTCAGTCGCTCAATCGTGTCTGACTCTTTGCGACCCCATGAATTGCAGTACACCAGGCCTCTCTGTCCATCACCAACTCCCCGAGTCCACCCAAACCCATGTCCATCGAGTCAGTGATGCCATCTAACCATCTCATCCTCTGTTGTCCCCTTCTCCTCCTGCCCCCAATCCTACCCAGCATTAGGGTCTTTTCCAATGAGTCAACTCTTCGCATGAGGTGGCCAAAGTATTGGAGTTTCAGCTTCACATCAGTCCTTCCAGTGAACACCCAGGATTGATCTCCTTTAGGATGGATTGATTGGATCTCCTTTCAGTCCAAGGGACTCTCAAGAGTCTTCTCCAACACCATAGTTCAAAAGCATCAATTCTGCGGCGCTCAGCTTTCTTCATCGTCCAACTCTCACATCCGTACATGACCACTGGAAAAACCATAGCCTTGACTAGATGGACTTTTGCTGACAAAGTAATGTCTCTGCTTTTAAATATGCTATCTAGGTTGGCCATAACCTTCCTTCCAAGGAGTAAGCATCTTTTAATTTCATGGCTGCAATCACCATCTGCAGTGATTTTGGAGCCCAGAGAAATAAAGTCTGACACTGTTTCCACTGTTTCCCCATCCATTTCCCATGAAGTGATAGGACCAGATGCCATCATCTTAGTTTTCTGAATGTCGAGCTTTAAGCCAACTTTTTCACTCTCCTCTTTCACCTTCATCAAGAGGTTCTTTAGTTCGTCTTCACTTTCTGCCATAAGGGTGGTGTCATCTGCATATATCAGGTTATTGATATTTCTCCTAGCAATCTTGATTCCAGCTTGTGTTTCTTCCAGCCCAGCGTTTCTCATGGTGTACTCTGCATAGAAGTTAAATAAGCAGGGTGACAATATACAGCCTTGACGTACTCCTTTTCCTATTTGGAACCAGTCTGTTGTTCCATGTCCAGTTCTAACTGTTGCTTCCTGACCTGCATACAGGTTTCTCAAGAGGCAGGTCAGATGGTCTGGTATTCCCATCTCTTTCAGAATTTTCCACAGTTTATTGTGATCCACACAGTCAAAGGCTTTGGCATAGTCAATAAAGCAGAAATAGATGTTTTTCTGGAACTCACTTGCTTTTTCGATGATCCAGCGGATATTGGCAATTTGATCTCTGGTTCCTCTGCCTTTTCTAAAACCAGCTTGAACATCTGGAAGTTCACGATTCACGTATTGCTGAAGCCTGGCTTGGAGAATTTTGAGCATTACTTTACTAGCATGTGAGATGAGTGCAATTGTGCGGTAGTTTGAGCATTCTTTGGCATTGCCTTTCTTTGGGATTGGAACGAAAACTGACCTTTTCCAGTCCTGTGGCCACGGCTGAGTTTTCCAGATTTGCTGGCATATCGAGTGCAGCACTTTCACAGCATCATCTTTGAGGATTTGAAATAGCTCAACCGGAATTCTATCACCTCCACTAGCTTTCTTTGTAATGATGCTTCCTAAGGCCCACTTGACTTCACATTCCAGGATGTCTGGCTCTAGGTGAGTGATCACACCATCGTGATTATCTGTGTCGTGAAGATCTTTTTTGTACAGTTCTTCTGTGTATTCTTGTAATATTCTGTGTAACCTGCAAGAGCCGTGTTTATTACTAAAACTTAATAGGTACTTCTCTTGTGGTTAAGAAAAAACTATTAAAAATTCCAACATATGGAGGCTAAACATCACGCTTCTGAATAACCAACAAATCACAGAAGAAATCAAAAAAGAAATCAAATTATGCATAGAAACGAATGAAAATGAAAACACAACAACCCAAAACCTATGGGACACTGTAAAAGTTCTGGGAGAATAACATTGAAACATGTATATTATCATATGTGAAACAGAACACCATTCCATGTTCGATGCATGAGACAAGGGCTCAGGGCCGGGGCAATGGGATGACCCAGAGGGATGGGATGGGGAGGGAGGAGGATGGGGGGTCCAGGAAGGGGAACACATGTAAACCCATGGCTGATTCATGTCAATGTATGGCAAAAACTATTACAATATTGTAAAGTAATTAGCCCCCAACTAAAATAAATAAATTTATAAAAAAAAAAAAAAGAATCTGCCTCCCAATGCAGGGAACTCGAGTTCAATCCCTGGTTGGGAAGCTAAGATTCCACGTGCTTCAGGGCAGTTAATCCTGCACGCCACAACTAGAGAGAAGCCCTCACACTGTAATGAAGAGCCTTTGTGTCACAAGCAAGATCCCAAGTTTTGCAACTAAGATCCAACATAACCAAAAATAAAATAATAATAATAAATATTTTTAAAAAATTAAAAAATAAACAAGTGTGAAAATTAAAAGGCAAAAGTAGGTAAAAATTTATGTTTCAGTATATTATCATATTTAGAAGCGGTCTAGAAAAACTATGATAGGTAATGAATATCCATCATTTAATTTAACTTAGTGTAAACTTTTGTCTTACATCTATTTAATCTACTTGTTTTTAATAAATATGCTTGGCCTTAAACATTAAACAGCTTATAATCATCTTATATTGTTTTTCTTGCTGACAAATTTTGTAGCATAGAAATAGCACAAACTTCTTTAACTATTAAACCTGGGTAGAATTGGTTGTGTGTTCACATTATATTTAATATCAACAACCCTGAGGACAAGCCTGTTTTATTAAACCGACACATTTAAGTTGGCTTTTATTTAGCAAAGTTTATTCCAGATTATACAAACTTGAAAAACATATGGGCTAGTCTCTATAATTTATATAATTGCTTAATTTCCTTTAAGTAGATTAAATAGAGCTCTTTAAAAATTATCACATAACATACATGAATTTGTGTATACATGCATCTATATGCATAAATAGACAGACCCAGAGATCATATAACTTTCATTTTAAAATTTTAGCCATGCATCAGGTACAATAATATAAAGCTTAAAAATAAATAAATAAATAAAATAGCTGGATCCACATTGTTTCTGACAGATAGAATAAATTAAGGTTACCTGCTTATGGCCAGAGTTTGTTTTACCAAAATTTTTCTGTTTGTGTGCTGTAAGGATTCTTTTAGGGAAGCTATTTTTGGTGTCATTTTGTCTTTTAGAAGTTTTTGCCTACCGTTGTCTCTTGAGAAGTTTGGGATGTTCTTTTTTTAAGGGTGTCACTAAGGTGGACTATCATATCTAAATTAAAGATTCCTCAAAGTGGCCGCTGCAAATCCAGTTATCCTTCATAACATTCACCCATTTTTTCAAAAAGTTGCAAGATCTTGGTCTGTGATTTGGACCAGGTAGAACCCATCTTCACCTTAGATTCTCTAGGACATCTTAACTCTGAGGGGTCCTGTTTTTGAACAGCTGTTCTGAAACCGGGGGATTACTCCTCCCCACCCCCCACTTTTTGAATAGAGTTGGGTACTTACCAAAAAGTTTCAGTAACAGTTCTTAGTAAAATTGGAGAGCTCAACACAAAAGGGAGTGATGCTTGGATCCAAGAGAGATTTACCGTGAAACTCCACGGTCAGTGAGAAAATAGTGAGCATAATGAACTCTATTAGTACTGGCACGTGTTTACTCACTAGGCTCTTGACTAATCAGGGGTTGTCTACAGGTCCCACTTCTGACACCAAAAACTGTCAAAAGAAAATAAAGAGAGATTTATTTGTTATGAATATTTTTTTGAATGAGGAAGAAGCTATTCATAAACAGACTTCAAACTGAAAGTGGTTAGAAGTTCAGAGTTATGTACTTACAGATGGTTTATAAAGTGTGAATGAGGAAGTCATTTAACATTTACAATGATTGGCTATTACAGTGGAAGTTTATGGATGACAGGAATTTGGTTGAAAATGTTTAGCTTATACTATTTTGGAAGATGATTTAATTTTTGCCTATTGTTGTCAGAAGCATATACAAGAAATAGTCGAAGTTAACTTTTGCTTAAGTTCATGAAATAATCTAGAGTTTCACTTATGTAGCCTAACTGGTTTTGTTTTCTTGGAGGATTTTCAAGCTTGGTTTCTATTTTATTTTAACACTAGCAAGTAATATATACTACTAAATGCTAGTTATTATTATTGTCAATTATTTCACACCAGAAATTGTGCTGGAAATTGCAGTTATAAAGGCAATTGCTTATCTCCAGGAGCTTTCAGTCCATTAATATTGCCACAAAAAAAGTTAAGACTGAGAAGAACAATTGCTTTAATCTACCAAATGCCTTCTAAAAAATAAGATTTGACATTTATGTTATATCTCATAAACTTCTGGCCCTCAGTCCACAATCACTTTTCATAAAAGTGAAGTCTGTTGATTCTCCTTTATGTAGACTCAGACTTGTATAGAGTCCTGAATAAGTATCTTGGTTTAGTTCTTGGCATAGTTTTTATACTTCATCCAAACAGAATATCTTTTCTGTCAGTAAAGACAGAGTGGTTCGGCATCTGAGAAAGCCGAGCAGTCATGGCACATCAAAGGGTTCTTGGGGCACATCAGAAGTTTCCCAAGGCCCATGGGGGCGGCAGAGGTCTCCTCCACCCACCGACGCCTCAGCCTTCATCCATGGCATCAGCCTCAGGCTTCATGGAAGTGAAAACAAGCCAGGAGTAAGACAAAACCAGTACAAATAAATCCACAAGTCAAATTCAAGGAAAGCAAAGAACATGATAAGCAAAAGTTACCAGAAAGATGGCAGAGTAGAAGGATGTGCACTCATCTTCTCCTATGAGAACTCCAAAGTTGCAACTAATAGCTGAACAACCATCAACAGGAGAATGTTGGATCCCACCAAAAAAAGGTACCCCATGTCCAAGGGCAAAGGAGAAGCCCCAACAAGACAGTAGGACGGGCGAAATCGTGTTTTGAATCAAACCCCATACCCACTAGAGAAGCTCGAAGGGCTCAAACAAAACATTATGCGCATCAGGACCCAGGGACCCCACAAGAGACTGAGCCAGACCTGCCTTTGAGTGTTTGTCTCCTGTGGGAGCACGGATCAGCAGTGGCCTGCTGCGAGGACAGGGACTCGGGCTGCAGCAGACCTGGGAGGGGTGGCGTGTGAGCCCCACCATAGAACCACTGAGCAGACAACCCACAAACAGGAGAACAATTATACAAAAGAATTTCTCACGCTGTTGCAAAAGTTCCAGGGCCACAACATATTTCCCAACCTGGGGATCCAGTAAAGGGACTGAGAACCTCCAGGGAATTTGACTTTGAAGGCCAGTGGGATTTAACTACAGAACTTCCACAGGACTGGGGCAACACTCTTGGAGGGCACAAACAAAACCTTGTGTGCACCAGGACCCAGAAGAAAGGAGCAGTGACGCCAATAGAGACTGAGCCAAACTTGCCTGTGAGTGTCCAGGAGTCTCTGGGGGAGGTGTGGATCGACAGTGGCCGGCCATGGGGTAAGGAGCACTGAATACAAGAGTCCTGGCCTAAGCCCTTTTGAAGAAGGTCACCATCCCCATACCATAGTTTGGCCTAAGACCAAACTACAGGGAGGAAACAAAGCCCCACCCATCAACAGAAAATTGGATTAAAGATTTATTGAGCATGGCCTATCAGAGCAAGACCCATGTTCCCCCACAGCCAGGCCCTCCCATCAGGAAGCTTCACAAGCCTCTTATCTTTATCCTTCAGAGGGCAGACACAATGGAAACCACAATTACAGAAAACTAACCAAACTGATCACTTGAATCATAGTCCTGTCTAACTCAGTGAAACTGAGCCATGATGTGTAGGGCCACCCAAGACGGATGGGTCATGGTGGAGAATTCTGACAAGAAGTGGTCCACTAGAGAAGGGAATGGCAAACTACTTCAGCATTCTTGCCTTGAGAACCCCATGAACAGTATGAAAAGGCAAAAAGATATGACATGGAAAGATGAACTCCCCAGGTCAGTAGGTACCCAATATGCTACTGGAGAAGAGTGGAGAAATAGCTCCAGAAAGTAGGAAGAGGCTGAGGCAAAGTGAAAACAATGCCCAGTTTATACAATTATAATTATATGTGGAAGTGGCAAATAGATTCAAGAGATTAGATCTGGTAGATAGAGTGCCTAAAGAACTATGGATGGAAGTTTGTATCATTGTACTAGAGGCTATGATCAAAACCATCCCCAAGAAAAAGACATGCAAAAAGGCAAAATGGTTGTCTGAGGAGGCCTTACAAATAGCTGGGAAAAGAAGAGAATCGAAAGACAAAGGAGAAGAGGAAAGATATATCCATCTGAATGTGGAGTTTCAAAGAATAGCAAGGAGATTAGAAAGCCTTCTTAAGTGATCAGTACAAAGAGATAAAGGAAAACAATAGAATGGGAAACACTAGAGATCTCTTCAAGAAAATTAGAGATATCAAGGGAACATTTCATGCAAAGATGGGCACAATAAAGGAGAGAAACAGTAAGGACTTAACAGAAGCAGAACATATTAAAAAGAGGTGGCAGAAATACACAGAACTATATAAAAAAAGATCTTCATGACCCAGATAACCACGATGGTGTGGTCGCTAACCTAGAGCCAGATACCCTGAAGTGCAAAGTCAAGAGGGCCTTAGGAAGCATTACTACGAATAAAGCTAGTGGAAGTGATAAAATTCCAGCTGAACTACTTCAAATCCTAAAAGATGATGCTGTGAAAGTGCTGCACTCAATATGCCAGCAAATATGGATAACTCAGCAATGCTCATAGGACTGGAAAAGGTCAGTTTACATTCTAATCCCAAAGGAAGGCAATGCCAAAGAATGTTCAAACTACTACATGATTGCACTCATCTCACACACTAGCAAAGTAATGCTCAAAATTCTCCATTCTAGGCTTCAGCAGTACGTGAATTGAGAACTTCCAGATGGTCAAGCTGGATTTAGGAAAGTCAGAGGAACCAGAGATCAAATTGCCAACATCCATTGCATCATAGAAGAAGCAAGAGAATTCTGGAACATCTACTTTTGCTTCGTTGGCTATGCTAAAGACTTTGACTGTGGGGATCACAGCAAACTGTGGAAAATTCTTCAAGTGATAGGACTATCAGACCACCTTATCTGCCTCCTGAGAACTCTGTATGCAGGTCAAGAAGTATCAGTTAGAACCAGACATGGAACAGTGGACTGATTACAACTGGGAAAGGAGTACGTCAAGGCTGTATATTGTCACTTTGCTTATTTAACTTCTATGCAGAGTTATCATGTGAAATGCTGGACTGGATGAAAAACAAGCTGAAATCATGATTGCCGGGAGAAATAACAATAACCTCAGATGTGCAGATGTTATCACCCTTATGGGAGAAAGCGAAGAGAAACTAAAGCACCTCTTGATGAAAGTGAAAGAGAAGAGTGAAAAAGCTGGCTTAAAACTCATCATTTAGAAAACTAATATCATGGTATCTGGTCCTATCACTTTATGGCAAATAGATAGGGAAACAATGGAAACAATGACAGACTTTATTGTCTTGGGCTCCAAAATCACTGCAGACGGTGATTGCAGCCATGAAATGAAAAGGTGCTTGCTCCTTGGAAGAAAAGCTGTGACCAACCTAGACAGCACATTACAAAGCAGAGACGTTCCTTTACCGAAAAAGGTCAATGTATTCTAAACTATGATTTTTCTAGTAGTCATGTATGGATATGAGATTTGTACTATAAAGAAAGCTAAGCGCTGAAGAATTGATGCTTTTGAACTGTGGTGTTGGAGAAGACTCTTGAGAGTCCTTTGGACAACAAAGAGATCAAATCAGTCAATCCTAAAGGAAATCAGGCCTGAATATTCATTGGAAGGACTGATGCTGAAGCTGAAGCTCCAGTACTTTGGCCACCTGATGCAAAGAACAATGAGCCATCATTGGAAAAGACCCTGATACTTGGAAAGATTAAAGGCAGGACAAGAGAGGATGAGATGATTGGATGGGATCACCAACTCGATGGACATGAGTTTGAGCAAGCTCCGGGAGTTGGTGAAGGACAGAGAAGCCTGGCATGCTGCAGTCTATGGGGTCGTTAATAGTTGGATACGACTTAGTGACTGAACTGAACTGAATTGAAAGACACAGTAGGTTAAGAGTAGAAGTTAGGAAAACAGACTACCTGGGTTCTATACATACACTTAACTTTTGCTAGTTATATAGTCTTATACAAATGATGTAACTTGTCTTGGTTTCAGTTTTCTCATCTGTAAATGAAAGATCATGGTGATATTACCTGCCTTATTGAACTGCTATGAAGATTAAAAGCCAGTACATGTAAATTCCATGAAATAGTGGTTGGCACATAGTAAGTATTCATTTGTATTAGTTATTAATCTTATTTCATACCTACCATGAAAAGCAGTGTAACAAGGGCTTTGTTACCTAAGGCTTGGCCTTTTTTTCCTAAGATGTGGCTTAATTCCTGTCTCTTAGTTCTGAACTCTATTCTAAGGTTCCTTGAGGGTTCCATGCAAACGATCCTCTGAACCTCTGTGGGCAGAATCAAGTCTTCTGTCTCTTTGTACCCACAGTTTCTTATTTTTAGGAGTTAGCATTCAGGTAAGCACCCTCTTCCAACAACACAAGAAATGACTCTGCATATGGCCAATGTGTAGATGGTTGCCAGATGATCAATACCAAAATCAGATTGATTATATTCTTTGTAGTCAAAGATGGAGGAGCTGTATACAGTCAGCAAAAACAAGACCAGGAGCTGACTATGGATCAGATCATGAACTTCTTATTGCAAAATTCAGACTTAAATTGAAGAAAGTAGGGAAAACCACTAGACCATTCAGTTATGACCTAAATAAATCCCTTAAGATTATACAGTGGAAGTGACTAACAGATTCAAGGGATTAGATCTGAGAGACAGAGTGCCTGAAGAACTATGGATGGAGGTTCCTAACGTTGTACAGGAGGTGGCTACCAGAACCACCCCCGCAAAAAGAAATGCAAGAAGGCAAGGTGGTTGTCTGCGGAGGCCTTAGAAATAGCTGAGAAAAGAGAAGTGAAAGGCAAAGGAAAAAGGGAAAGATATACCCAACTGAATGCAGAGTTCCAGAGAATAGCAAGGATCAATAAGAAAGCCTTCTTAAGTGAACAATTAATGCAAAGAAATAGAAGAAAACACTAGAATGGGAAAGACTAGAGAGCTCTTCAAGAAAATCAGAGATACCAAGGGAACTTTTCATGCAAAGATGGGCACAATAAAAGAGAGAAACAGCAAGGACCACACAGAAGCAGGAGAGATTAAGAAGAGGTGCAAGAATACATAGAAGAACTGTACAAAAAAGGTCTTAATGATGTGGATAACCACAATGGTGTGGTCACTACCTACAGCCAGACATCCTGGAATATGAAGTCAAGTGGGCTTTAGGAAGCATTACTACAAACAAAGCTAGTGGGGATGATGGAGTTCCAGCTGAGCTATTTCAGTTCCTAAAAGATGATGCTGTGAAAGTGCTGCACTCAATACACCAGCAAATTTGCAAAAAACTCAGCAGTGGCCACAGGACTGGAATAGGTCAGTTTTCATTCCAATCTCAAAGAAAGGCAATGCCAAAGAATGTTCAAACTACGACACAATTACGCTCATTTCACATGCTAGCAAGGTAATGCTCAAAATCCTTCAAACTAGGCTTCAACAGCATGTGAACTGAGAACTTCCGGATATACAAGCTATATGTAGAAAAGGCAGAGGAACCAGAGATCAAGTTGCCAAACATCTGTTAAATCATAGAAAAAGCAAGAGAGTTCCAGAAAAACATTTACTTCTGTTTCACTGACTACACCAAAACCTTTGACCTGTGGATCACAACAAACTGTGGAAAATTCTTAGAGAGATGGAAATACCAGACCACCTTAGCTGCCTGCAAGAAACCTGTATGCAGGACAGGAAGCAACAGCTAGAACTGGACATGGAACAACAAACTGTTTCAAAATTGGCAAATGAGTATGTCAAGGCTGTAGTCACTCTGCTCATTTAACTTATGTGGAGAGTACATCATTGAAATGCCAAGCTGGATGAAGCACAAGCTGGAATCAAGATTGCGGGATGAAATATCAATAACCTCAGATATGCAGATGACACCAGCCTAATGGCAGAAAGTGAAGAACTAGAGAATCTCTTGATGAAGGTGAAAGAAGGGAGTGAAAAAGCTGGCTTAAAACTCAACATTCAAAAAACTAAGATCATGGCATCCAGTCCCATTGTGCATACAGGCTAAGTTGCTTCAGTCATGTCCGACTCTTTGTGACCCTGTGAACTGTAGCCTATTAGAGTCCTTTGTCCACCGGATTCTCCAGGCAAGAATACTGGAGTAGGTTGCTGTACCCTCCTCCAGGGGATCTTCCCCAGCCAAGGATCGAACCCACATCTCTTGCAGCTCCTGCATTGCAGGTGGAGTCTTTACTGCTGAGCCACCAGGGAAGCCCCCAGTCACGTCACTTCATGGCAGATAGATGGGAAAACAGTGGAAGTAGTGACAGACTGTACTTTCTTGGGTTCCAAAATCACTGCGGACAGTGATTGCAGCCATGAAATTAAAAAATGCTTGCTCCTTGGAAGAAAAGCTATGACAAACGTAGACAGCATATTAAAAAGCAGAGACACCACTTTGCTGACAAATGTCCATATAGTCAAAGCTATGGTTTTTCCCATATTCATGTATGGATGTGAGAGTTGGACCATAAAGAAGGCTGAGCACCAAAGAATTGATGCTTTAGAACTGTGGTGCTGGGGAAGACCCTTGAGAGTGCCTTTGACAACAAGGTCATCAAACCAGTCACTCCTAAAGGAAATCAACCCTAAGTATTCATTGAAAGGACTATTGCTGAAGGTGAAGCTCCAATACTTTGGCTTCCTGATGCAAAGAGCTGACTCATTCAAAAAGACCCACATGCTGGCAAAGATTGAAGGCAAAAGGAGAAGGGTCTGTCAGTAGAGGATGAGATGATTAGATAGCGTCACTGACTCAGTGAACATGAGTTTGAGCAAACTCCGGGAGATAGTGAAGGAGAGGGAAGCCTAGCATGCTGCAGTCCACAAGGTTGCAAAGATTCAGACACAACTGAGTGACTGAACAGCAACAAATTCAGTTAAGCATGCATTTAAAAACACACGTGGCATATGAACCACTATGCCAATGATTGTTGGGAATAACTAACATGAAAGAGGTATAGTCTTATGGGACTAGCACAAGTATATAAATAACTATATATAATATAGGTGGAATAATGACAAAAAGAGGGATTAACAAATGGAAGTACATTCAAGAGGAAGTAATAAGAACAAAGTCTGACAAACAGGAAAGTTAGAACTATGTGAGAAGACAGAAAGTAGTATTTCTGTCTGGCTGGAAAATACAGTATTAATAGTGGAATAGTAAGACATAAAACTGGGTAATTAGGAGCAGAATGTTGGCCACCAGAATGAAATTACTGTTTAATTCTGTAGCAATGGAAAGTTATTGAAGGTTTTGGAACCATGCTGGGAGAGAGAGAGAGTCGAATTAGGGAACAGCTAAGAATAAGGAGACAGGAAACTTCTAAAATTTTGGAAAGAGGTAGAGAGAGCCCAAACCGAGAGACATATGTGATGATGGTCATTGCAAAATTCATTCTGGTAAAAGAGAATTGGAATGTCCATCACTGGGAGAGGTGCCATGGAGTAGTATGCAGTTGCTAGGAGAGTAAAGAATAGATGTGTATATGTTCACTTGGATGGAACTTGAAAACGTAACGCTTAGTGAAAAAAGATGAAATGAGAACATATGAAGAAAAATTATCCAAAACTTTGAATTAAAACAAAAAGACTGACTACATGACCTTCATTGTCCTGTTGGAGTGTTGTCTCCCGTGTTAAGGCCCATATTTTCAGATAATATTTTCTAACCTTTTGGGGTCAAAATATGTTCAGACTAGTTATTCAGCAAGTGATTTCTGGAGTTACCTTGGTTTTTGTTACCTTCTAACAAGGTAAGGAACTTGATCCAGAATAGCAGTCAACTGTTACTAAGTGCACTGTTTAGTCCAGAGGAATGGGACTTCTCCATGATGTAAACTGCTTGGTTTACATCCTTGCATTAAGTTCCTAATCTCTTCACTGGGCCAGCATTTTAATAGCACTGCCTTTGGCTCTGAGCTATGGTGAGCAGTTTTGAATAAAGGGAACAAAGAAAGACAGAAGTTAAAAATTACTCCGAAGTTTTTAACTTTGTTGACCAGGAATATAGTGATATCGTTAGATAATTATGGAGGAGTGTCTTACCAGGAAAATTAATCAGTTAACATCCAGTTGAAATAACAAATAGGCAGTTAGAAATATAATTTTTAAAAATTTTAATTCAGTTTATTTAAACTAAAAAAAGCCCAACAGTTCACCTATTTCTCCCCAACCGCTACCCCCAGCCTCCACCTCTAAGAACCACCAGTCTGTTTTCTGCATCTGTGAACTTTTGTTTGGGTTTTCTGTTTTGTTTTGTTTTTATACTCCACAAAGAAGAGAAGTCACATGGTATCTAGCTTTCTCTGTCTGACATCTCACTTACCATAATGCTCTCTAGGTCTATCCATGTTGCTGCAAATGGCAAGATATAATTCTTTTTTATGGTTGAGTGATATTCTATTGTATATATGCCACATATTTCTTTATACATTTATTCATTGATGGACACTTAGGTTTTTTCCATATCTTAATATTGTAAATAATGTTGCAATGAACATGGTAGTGCAGATACCTTTTCAAATTATTATTTTCATTTTCTTTGCATCAGTTCAGTTCAGTCACTCAGTCATGTTCGACTGTTTGTGACCCCATGGACTGCAGCAAACCAGGCTTCTCTGTCCATCACCAACTCCTGGAGTTTACTCAAATTCATGTCCGTTGAGTTGGTGATGCCATCCAACCATCTCATCCTCTGTCATCCCCTTCTCCTCCTGCTTTCAGTCTTTCCCAGCATCAGGGTCTTTTCCATTGAGTCAGTTCTTCTCATCAGGTGGCCAAAGTATTGGAGTTTCAGCTTCAGCATCAGTCCTTCCGATGAATATTCAGGACTGATTTCCTTTAGGATTGACTGGTTTGATCTCCTTGCAGTCTTTGCATAAATAAATATTTCTTTGCATAAATACCCAAAAGTGGAATTCCTTCCTGGATCATATGGTAGTTCTATTTTTAATTTTTTGAGGAACTTCTATACTCTTTTCCACAGTGCCTGCATCAACTTACATTCCCGCTAACAGTGCACAAGGCTTCCCACTTCTCCACATCCTCTCCAATACTTGTTATTTCTTGTCTTTTTGATAGTAGCCATTCTGGCAGGTATGAGATGATATCTCGTTGTGATTTTGATTTGCATTTCCTTGATGATTATTGATGTTGAGCATCTTTTCATTGGCCATCTGTGTGTCTTCTTTGAAAAAATATGTTTTAATCTGAAAGAGATATCAAGGATTAAGTCTAAGATTAGGAATAAACTCCTTATAGATGGTAGGTGAAGCCATGGTTAAATTTAAGGAAGAGGATATAGGGAGAAGAAAAGGAGACCAAAAGCCAAATTTTATGCAGCACTTACATTAAAAGCAGGCATTTTGCCTGCAGTCATTTCTTTGTTAGATTAATTCACCATATAACTGATTGGCTAAATATTAATAAGTTGTTTCTTTTAACTATAAAGCTTAGGGCAATTTATTGGATGAGAAATCTATCTCTCCTCCCATCTCCCACCCCTCCCCCCTTTTTACAGCTTTTGCAGATTTATTAAGTTTTAGCTGACCACTTTTTATTTTTGTCTTGAGAATTGAGACCACCTGTGTTAACCTTTGGGATTAAGAACTAAAATTATTTATGTCAATATAGCTTTTTGCTCCAGGAAATTTTTGCCATCAGTTTATCTATGTAAACATTTGGTTATGAGGATAAACATTTTGATTGGTAGGGCAAACATTATGTTTATTAGGATAGATTTTTCAGAAAGCTTACTTTAAGACCCCATGTCCATCAGTGTTAAACTATTATGTCACAAATTTTGCTTAATCCTATCCCATTCCCTATCTGGGATGGAGAGAACCTTCTTAAACCCCTCAAGCTTATATCCCCAAATCCTGAATGTACTCTTCTCTAGCTTTCTGCTCAGGGCTTCCCTGATAGCTCAGTTGATGAAGAATCTGCCTGCAATGCAAAGACCCCAGTTTGATAGCTTTTCCCTATTAGCTCTCCCCTATTGAAACATTATCAAAACCCTGTTAAACCCTCACGGCAGTTAATTTAATAAACTTGCTCTGTTTGACCGACTTTTTGGATGGTCTTTGTGAGCCATTTAATAGTTCTCATAGCAGCATTTTAAGAAATATTTCATTTGTTTCTGTCCCAGATCTCTGCTAGTGCTGCTGGAGGGAACTGGAACAGAAAAAGGAAACCATTTACCATGTGGAATGCATGGCACAGCCTGAGTTCAGAGAAGAGGCCAAAAACAAAATGAAAAAGATCGAGAGAAAGAGAGGGGGGAGAAAAAGGGTACTACTGTAGAAAAAATTAAAAATATAGATGGATTGTGTATAAAGGAAAATATAAGAGGAGTGAAGATGGAATTTGATCTTTCTCTTCTTCAAACTAATGTTTTTAGCTTGGTCTTGTTTCATGAATGTTGGTAGAAGATTTGGGTCTTGGGTCAGAGATATCAAGAACTTTATTATTCATTGCACAATAAGCAGCATGAGCCTTAGCATGCTTATGTCACTTCCCCTTGACCTCCAAGACACACGGCAGCAACACAGAAGGCCAAGACAGATGTCTACCCAAAGGATGGGTTGTGTTACAGGAGAGAAACTCTGAATTTGGAAATTCTGCATTTTATAGCAAGCAGTAATAACCTCTTTGTCCTGGAGGGAGACATTACTTTATCCCACAGGTTGCTCATTGTAAAGAGAACCCTGAGAGAGGCCCAGATAGAGTATCAGGGTTTTGTTTTTTTGTCATTCTCAGCAAAACAGGCAGGACCATGAAAAATCACAGGGTAGTGCCTTTCCCAACATTTCACCTTTTTGCCCTACCACCTTGGCATCTGACAAATTATCACATGGGCATGACACTTCTTTACCATGCTGATTAATTGGCAGAGGCTAGGACCAAATGTATTTAATTTATGGCATATAGAAATCAACTAAGGCTATTAATGTTGCTCCCAAAAGGAGGATGAAGCCAACCAGCAATATTGACTTCAACTATGCCTCCAGAATCCCAGACTCAAACAACTGGGATTAATCACAGGGGAGACTAGTAGGTCTTATTTCAGACAACCAAGACATAGCATAAGCCCAGGATGGTGTCCGTTGTGACCTGCACAAGGACATTTACATTTTCCTGTTAATTTTTGGTGCTGTTATCAGTAATGACAGGAACAATAGATGGGCCAAAAAAGAAATCCAACTGAGAGATATCCCATGGCCTATTCTGTACATAGAAACATATGAAACAAAGAGATACTCTAGTTTGGATTTACTTTTAAACTTGATTTGGATCACCATGACATTGTTTTGTTTTTATCACATGGGACAATGTCTCTGAGTAGTTGCAGCCTTGATTGTTACACATAAAATAGCCCAAGATCACTTGAACATCAGGGGAAACCTGTGTTTATATCTGTCATATTGAAACAAGATTGTGTTGGTCAACTTTTTCATACCCTTATAAAGAGAGGCTAGGCAAAGCAGAATAGTTCAGGGTCTTCCATATTCACATGAATTTTTCTGTAATCATAGCACAAACACAATGATGAGAAATCTAGCAGTAGGTCAGATTGTCAGCTGCAGCTACTACTTGCCCCAGGTGGATCATATTAATTGTTTTGCCAGGGTGCAGTGCTGAGTCTAGAGGATGAATGGAACATGAATTTCTCCCCTTCCTTAAGTACTTCCCAGAATCTAAAGTGTTCCTTCTCCAGGTTCTGGAGTTATTGCTACCCTTATGATCACAAAATTGGTGTTCCCGTTACCAGTACACATGCTATCACTTTTTTCCAATCATCTCCTACTCAGCAGAGGTCAAGTGCAGAAGAGATAAGAGTATTTTTACAAAAGTTATAGGGATCCATTATATTTCCCACCATGATGGGCATGGGCTACTGCAGGGAGACTTAGTGAGCAGTTTATTCAACCGAGTGGTCATTATTTTCATAGGACAGAGGTTGGCAAACTTTTCCTATAAATGGCCAAAGAGAAATATTTTCAGCTCTGTAGGAGAGCTTTTGTAGATCAAAAGCAACAATAGATAATATATAATAAACTGTCATGGCTATGATTCAGTAAAACTTTATTTATGGAAAAAAGCAAAAGATCAGGCTCAACCCACGGGTTATAGTTTGCTGATCTAGATCTAGACTCCAGTGACTCTGATCTAGTATCAGTTCAGTCTGAAAGGAGAAACCAAGTGACTAAAACCAGATTAAGTTTGAATTCCATAAGCTCCTTTTTGGCCAGGTTGCCATTCAGGTGTACCAACCAGGCTGGCTTGGGGTGGCTGTTAGAGAAAAGAAAAATGCATCATGTTCAGGAAATATCATAGTAAAATTCTATTTCTTTATTGAGAGTGACTAATAAATATTAGTAGAGGTAATTAGTTAAGGTAATACTGGCTGTTACTTATAACCAATAAACTCCAAGGGTTTAGCAATGTCACACACAATAAGCTTATTTCTCATTCATGTAAATACCCAGTGTGGATAGTCTTAGTTGGCTGATGGCTTTCCTCCACATGGTAATTCAGGATCCCAGGCATCTCACATCTTGTAACTGTACTATCACCAAGGACCTCAGAGTGTTCTGCATCTAGCTGCTAGTATTAGAGGGTCTCCTGCAGAGGCAAGGGGAGGCTCTGGCCAATTGTGAGGACAAAGACATTGGAAGCAGCAGTTCTGAGAAGTAATCATCATTGTGAGCCCTCTCAGAAGCCACCATTAGCCCCACCAAACAGCCTGTAAAAAGTAGAATTCTAAAATTTCAAAATAGGTCAAGATAACCCCTTTCATCCGATCTTTGTCTAGAAGGCGGCCAAGAAGATGTGAACTCTTTCAGTGGATGCTCGCATTTAGTGACCAAACTACCTCAATAAGATGTATGGACCAGGAGAAGGTGAAGCAGGTAGAGTTAGAAATCTCTCTAGTTGACTTTTTTAAAAACTCCATTTATCTCTTACTGAAACCAACAGCTCAAGGATGATAAGGAATATGAAGTGTCCATCAAATACCTTGACTATTGGTCCAGTATTGACTGGACCTTTGCATTAGAAGATATCATACAGTCTGACTGAATATGGTCTAAAAGGCCAAAAACATAATACATTTTATGTTATAGTCATTGTGGCTGGAGTTGGTTTATCAGATTGGAACAGTGACACCATAAACTGAAAAGATAATGACAAGAGGGATCAGTGGAGATGCCAAGACAAGTGGTCAAAGGCTCAATATAGTCAGCTTGTCAGGAGTGAGAGGGCCTATTTCACTTGGAGACAAACAGGTTAACTTTGGAAAGAAGGTACAAGACTGGCATGTAATGGTAGTTTTAACATCAGGCACATGTAATCCTTACTTTCCTAAGCCATGATGGTGGACGTGTCACCATGTTCAGTATAATGATGAATTTCCAGTAGAAATGACAGGGATCTGGGTAGGGCATACTTAATTAACAGTGTCATCCCAGCCCATTCCATTGGAGAATGAGCCATTGCGATATATATATCAGCTATAATTTGTTTCTATAGTTCACAGTCCTAAAGAGGAATATCTTTAATTTGCCCATCTGTAGTCTTCCAAATTGCAGACCAAGTGACTAGGCAGTTGGCAATAGTCCAAAAGTCAGTAAAAACATATGGCTTAATCTTAGTAGTATTACATTGTCTAAGGTAGGTATTGGCAAACTGCTTATAAGTTCTAGACAGTAAATATTTTCAGTCTTTCAAGAAATACAGTCTCAGCTCTGTCATTATAGTGTGTAAGCAGCCATAGACAACACATAAATGAACAGACATGGCTGTGTTCTAAGAAAACTTCATTTATAAAAGCAAATAACAGGTCAGATTTGGCCCATAGGTCATAATTTTCTGACCCCTGGACCTAAGGGAGGCCCAGGACAATGGTAACAGCTTTTATTTACCAGAAACTACCTTTAAGAGGACTCAGATGTTGGACTTAGCAAAGATTTAAAAAAACTACTATAAATATGTTCAAAGAACTAAATTATGCCATACTTAGAGAAGTAAGGGTAAAAATAGTTTGGCAGTTCCTCAAAAAGTTAAACATAGAATTACCATTTTTACCCAGAAATTCACTCTTAGGTATATCAGTTCAGTCGCTTAGTCGTGTCCGACTCTTTGCAACCCCATGAATCGCAGCACGCCAGGCCTCCCTGTCTATCAACAACTCTTGGAGTTTACCCAAACCCATGTCCATCAAGTCAGTGATGCCATCCAGCCATCTCACCCTCTGTCGTCCCCTTTTCCTCCTGCCCCCAATCCTGCCCAGCATCAGGGTCTTTTCCAATGAGTCAACTCTTCGCATGAGGTGGCCAAAGTATTGGAGTTTCAGCTTCAACATCAGTCCTTCCAATGAACACCCAGGACTGATCTCCTTTAGGATGGACTGGTTGGATCTCCTTGCAGTCCAAGGGACACTCAAGAGTCTTCTCCAACACCACAGTTCAAAAGCATCAATTCTTCGGCACTCAGCTTTCTTCACTGTCCAACTCTCACATCCATACATGACCACTTAGGTATATACCCAACATAATTGAAATTGAGTACTCAAATATTTCTACACAAATATTCATAGCAACACTGATCACAGCAATCCAAATGTGGAAACAACCAATATGTCCATCACCAATGAATCAATACACAAAATGTGGTATATCCATACAATGAAATATCATTCAACCATTAAAAGGAATGAAGTACTGATATATGCTACAACATGGATGAACCTGAGAAACATTATGCTAAATGGAAGAAACTAGACATAAAAGTTCACATTTATATGAATAAATTTATATGAAATATCTAAAACAGGAAATTCCATAGCAGAAGAAGCATATTGGTGGTTTCCAGGTACTAGGGAAAGAGCGGAATGGAAACTGACTCCTTAGTAAATGTAAATTTTCTTTTGGGCTAATGAAACCATTTTATAAGTGGATAGAAGGGGTGGTTACACAATATGAATATACAAAATGCCAAGGAATTTTACACTTTAAAAGGTTAATTTCATATTATGTGAGTTTCACCTCAATTTCAAAAAAAAAGGAAAACAAAAGAAGTGAAGATGTGATGACAATGTCTCATGAAATAGATGAAATCGTCATCATCATTCAGTTGATCAGTGGTGTCTGACTCTTTGAGACCCCATGGACTGCAGCATGCCACACTTCCCTGTCCTTCACCATTTCCTGGAGTTTGCTCAAATGCATGTCCATTGAGTCAGTGATGCCATCCAACCATCACTGTTGTCCCCTTCTCCTCCTGTCTTCAATCTTTCCCAGCATCAGGGGCTTTTCCAATGAATCGGCTCTTTGCATCAGGTGGCCAGAGTATGGGAGCTTCAGCTTCAGAATCAGTCCTTTCAATGTACATTCAGGGTTGATTTCCTTTAGGATGGACTAGTTTGATCCCCTTGCAGTTCAAGGGACTCTCAAGAGTCTTCTCTAGCCCCACAGTTCAAAGGCATCATTTATTTGACGCTCAGCCTTTTTTATTGTCCAGCTCTCACATCCATACATAACTACTGGAAAAACCATAACTTTGACTATACAGACCTTTGTTGGCAAAGTAATGTCTCTGCTTTTTAATATGCTGTCTGGATCTGTCATTGGTTTTCTTCCAAGGAGCAGGCATCTTTTAATTTCATGGCTGCAGTCACCATCCACAGTGATTTTGGAGCCCAAGAAAATAAAGTCTGTCACTGTTTCAATTGTTTCCCCATCCATTGCCATGAAGTGATAGGATGGATGCCATGATCTTTGTATTTTGAATGCTAAGTTTTAAGCCAGCTTTTTCACTCTCTTCTTTCACCTTCACAATAAATTGTGGAAAATTCTGAAAGAGATGAGAACACCAGACCACCTGACCTGCCTCTTGAGAAACCTGTATGCAGGTCAGGAAGCAACAGTTAGAACTGGACATGGAACAATAGACTGGTTCCAAATAGGAAAAGGAGTACGTCAAGGCTGTATATTGTCAACCTGCTTATTTAACTTATATGCAGAGTACATCATGAGAAATGCTGGGCTGGAAGAAACACAAGCTGGAATCAAGATTGCCAGGAGAAATATCAATAACGTCAGATATGCAGATGACACCACCCTTATGGCAGAAAGTGAAGAAGAACTAAAAAGCCTCTTGATGAAAGTGAAAGAGGAGAGTGAAAAAGTTGGCTTAAAGCTCAACATTCAGAAAACTAAGATCATGGCATCTGGTCCCATCACTTCATGGAAAATGGATAGGGAAACAGTGGAAACAGTGTCAGACTTTATTTTTCTGGGCTCCAAAATCACTGCAGATGGTGATTGCAGCCATGAAATTAAAAGACACTTACTCCTTGGAAGGAAAGTTATGACCAACCTAGATAGCATATCAAAAAGCAGAGATATTACTTTGCCAACAAAGGTCCGTCTAGTCAAGGCTATGGTTTTTCCAATAGTCATGTATGGATGTGAGAGTTGGACGGTGAAGAAAGCTGAGTGCTGAAGAATTGATGGTTTTGAACTGTGGTGTTGGAGAAGACTCTTGAGAGTCCCGTGGATTGCAAGAAGATCCAACCAGTCCATCCTAGGGGAGATCACTCCTGGGTGTTCACTGGAAGGACTGATGTTGAAGCTGAAACTCCAATACTTTGGCCACCTCATGCAAAGAGTTGACTCATTGGAAAAGACCCTGATGCTGGGCAGGATTGGGGGCAGGAGGAAAAGGGGACGACAGAGGATGAGATGGCTGGATGGCATCACCGACTCGATGGACATGAGTTTGGGTAGACTCTGGGAGTTGGTGATGGACAAGGAGGCCTGGCATGCTGCGGCATGGGGTTGCAAAAAGTCGGGCACTACTGAGCGACTGAACTGAACTGAAATGAATGCCTACATTATTATTTGGTCTCTTTTGACTGTTTTTCTTTGTTTTCCACATTTCTCACTTCTCTGATTAAACTTTCTCTTTGTCTAAAGTTTTCCACAGACAAAAGGCAGACAGAGGACATGGAATAGGGGTAAGGACCATAGGGTCCTGCTCCGTTTCAAAATCTTACAAATTGGATTACTGTCTTTACAAAGAAGCTCCAGAGAAATCCCTAGCCCCTTCTACCATAAGAGGACACAGAAAGAAGGTTCCAGCTGTGAATCAGGAAGAGAACCCTAACTCAACCATGCTGGCACTTTGATCTTAGACTTCTAGCATCCAGAACTGTGGAAATTCTTTTGTTTAACAAATCTATCCAATCTATGGCATTTTGTTATTGCAATTCAACCAGACAAAGACAATGTCCTTAAGTGGAGGAAAACTCAAACTTTCACTATGAGGTTTGCTTTCACAACACAAAGAACACAGGATTCTCACGCAAACCTACTTCTGCCAAAGAAGTGTTAACAGTCAAAATTTACAAAGTACCTAAAGAACAAAATAGCATGAAAGAGACTCAACAGAAAATAGGACAATTGACACTTTATTAACTACGGACAATAGAATAACTTGAAAGATATTTTAAAACAAATATATTGGAAATGTTCAAAAACAAAGGAACAGTTATCCTTAAGAGATGAATATAGATAAAATAACAGATAAATTAAGGAAAATTAAAAGCCCTAAGAAAGAAAAATGTAGTCATTGAAATAACCACCTAAATTCCCTTGTATGTTTCATAAGAGGTGATAGACTGGACTTTGACCACATCCAGTGTGTTGAAAATAAGACCTACTGGTTCCCTTCCCCCACTCCACACTTTTTCACAGTTAGCTGAATCTGGGGCCCAGCAGTTACTTTTGAGGTCGTTACTGCAGGTTGGCCTTATCCTGCTGCTTGGAGTACTACTGATAGTTGTTCACTCACTAAGTCACATATCCAACTCTTTGTGGCCCTGTGGACTGTAGCACACCAGCCTCCTCTATCCTCCACTGTCTCCGACAGTTTGCTCAATTTCGTGTCCATTGAGTCAGTGATGCTATCTAACTACCTCATCCTCTGCCACTCCTTTCTCCTTTGCTTTCAATATTTCCTTGGATCAGGGTCTTTTCCAATGAGTTGGCTATTGATAGTAGCTTTAATTAAGTGCTTTAAGAGACAAACTGAACAGATTAGGTTTTAGCCTCTGTTGGTCAAATTAAAGTAGCTGATAGAGTGGCGTACTTCCATGAATATTTGAATTCAGCCAAGAACTTATTGGGGTGGATTGTTGGAAGAGGCAACACCATGGACCTGCACATTCTTGCTGGGTATACCAAGAATGCAGGGCCTTGATTACCTAGGCCTTTTTTCAAGGTTGCATTTGTAGTAAACAGCCTTGAGAGATGAAGTATTTCCTCCTTCCAAAAAGAGCAGACTTGCTTCAGTTTGCTATAAAAATGGTGAACCCCCTCAAGCTCAGTGTTTCTGTCTTGTAATATAACCCACTACATGAGTAAACATCTATCTGGACCAACCTTCCTACATTATACTGTAGGACCTGGGGCATGGGGAACCAACACAAACATGAAGCTCCAGCTACTACGCTTTTTCTTTTTTTTAATTTATTTATTTTTGACTGAGCTGGGTCTTTGTTGCTGCCCATGGGCTTTCTCTAGTTGCAGCGACCAAGGTCTACTCTGCTCATTGCGGTGGCTTCTCTTGTTATGGAGCGCAGGCTCTAGGGTGCACAGGCTCGTGGTTGTGAAGTATGGGGTTAAGTTGCTCAGCCGCATGTGGGTTCTTAATTCCTGGACCAGGGTTCAAACCACAGGCCCCTACACTGGCAGGCAGATTTTTAACCACTGGACCACCAGGGAAGTTCCCTGGCTACTGCTCTTATCATGAGTAATAAAGTCATTTTTCACTGACCCAGCATTCTTCTGCCAGCATTCATAAAATGGTAATAAAGCTAACTCATAAACTACTAAGTAGAATCAACTCTTCAGGTTCTGCACGACTCTTGACAATTACAAAAATCAATTACTAGAGAGTTTTTAAGTCAAAAATGAAAGATAAGGGACTTCCCTTGTGGTCCAGTGGTTAAGACTCCATGTTCTCACTGCAAGCGGCATGGCTTCCATCCCTGGTCAGGGAACTAGGATACCACATGCTGTAACTAAGACCCAGCACAGCCAAATAAATAACTATTTTTAAAAATATACAAGTATTGCAAACTAAGAATTCTACAGATTTAGTAGAAAGAATAAGAACATAGAAGAATTAAATGATACTAATCAATGAATAATCACATACACAGTGGCTCATATGGTAAAGAACCTGTCTGCAATGCTGGAGGCCTGGGTTCGATCCATGGGTTGGGAAGATCCCTTGGAGAAGGAAATGTATTCTTGCCTGAAAAATCCCATGGACAGAAGAGCCTGGTAGCCTACAGTCCATGGGGTTGCAAAGTGTTGGACACGACAGAGATTAACACACATATAATATATCCGTGTGCACATACATATACATACACAGAGAGAGATATTTAGACACGTATATATAATACACAGAAAGAGAACATTACAACTCTCAGATAGAAAATATAGATTTTCTGAATATTTATAGAGCACATACAAAATCAGTCATGTATTTGACTACAAAAATAGCTCATAAATTTAAGTAAAAAACATAGCAAAATAGGTAAAGGATATGAATAGATTATTTTGAGGAATAGATAGCCAGCAACTTTATGAAAAGATGTTAAATTTACTAGCAATTAGAGAAATAAGAATTAAAGTAGTAATGAGATACTACTTTTCACTCACGATATCTGCCAACATTTAAGAGTAAGCAGATCTTAAAAATAGTGCTCAGTGAAAAACTAAACAAATCTATGACGAATACCACACACATAAATTAGAAATACATCCATAGAACAATCATGTTAAAAGGACACATACAACAAAAGGATCTACATTAGACATTAGAATGATTTCCTAGAGTGGGGGAATGAGATTGGGAAATGGACATAATGAAAATAAATGGAAAAATAAATAAATAAAATGAACAATAACATCTGCTGCTTAGCAATGTAGATGAAAAGGAACTCTCCAACACTGCTGATGGAAATATGAAGAAAATAATCTGACAACATATGTTAATATATCCTAGAAACAGTGGAATGCTCCTCAATAGGGGATGACTAAGTCATCCACACTGTGAAATACAATATTTAGCCACTAAAGGAGAATTAAAACTATACTTGATGCTTTAAAGAATTATTATTAAATGAAAGAGTTTGTAGAAAAGTGAGTATACACTGATGCCATTCTAAGAAACAGGGATCTCTCCCCACCCCTAACCTAACCTTTAAAATGTATGTGTGAGAACACAGATACATGTGTGAGTGAATGTGTGTGTGTGTGTACAAGCACAGAGGAAAAATAAGAATATACAAGGAATAGCATGAGAAACTAAACTAATGGAAGGGGAAAAGATAGGAGAAAGAAAGGCAAAGGCAACCAAAAGAAGGAAAGAAAAAGACTGCACTAAAAAAATTCAAGTGTGTATGTGTGAAAGTATTTGTAGGCAGAAACTAAGAAAGATTTGTATTTATTTAACATACAATTATCTCAGATAGTTGGAATTTCAGGCCACATATCAATATGAAGTATGTTGGTCGTATGGGTCTTGGTTGTTGCCTGCCTTGATAACTCTGTGATACATAATACTGGCACTAAGTTTATGATCTCTCTGATTTGTACTAGTTGTGAAATCTTTGTTGTTACAGTTCTTTCTTGGTTCTTATACCTGTACAATTTTTAAGAAAAATAGTGAAAGCAAGTTTGTTGGACTAACACATAAAATTTGTCAATTAGTAGGCCCTAGTTTAAAGTTTAGGAATATATGTGACTGAAAACTTGGTAGTAACTGTATATCTTAGGAATTGGAGAGACTGACTTAAGAAAAATTCTTTGTCATTTAGAATGCATTTTAGTAAGTGATGGATGCTGAGAAAAAGTTGTAGAGGAAAAGGGCAACTTGTTCATAACTGAGGCTTTTGAATCTTACCAAGCTTAAGTTGTAAATATTCATTTAAAATATACAACCATTTTTTCTTTCTTGTTTATGAAAGAACTAAGTGCTAACAAATGCATTAAACAAATATTAGGAGTCAGTACCTGTATAGTGTAATTTACTGTGTTGTATTTGTATTCCAGATGCCTTTGGTGCTTCATGAAGAATATTTCTAGATATATCACAGACATTAAGCCTTTGCCACCCAACATAAAAGATAGACTCATCAAAATTATGAGCGTGCAGGGGCAGATAACAGATTCAAACATAAGTGAGGTAAGAATATATACAAATATAAAGCAAGCTTATTATATTTTACTGTTCAGCTATGATTTCAGATTTTTGGAACAATGTTTTATATTAGGATGAGTAATTTTAGAATATACTAAAGTTCTGTTTTTCTCCAGATAACCATAATGTCCTTGTGTAAAAGCTTCTAAAAAAATCTCCCATTGACTTCCCTGGGGGTCCAGAGGTTAAGACTCAGCGCTTCCAATGCAGGGGGTACAGATTTCATTCCTGGTTGGGGAACTAAGATCGCATATGCTGAGCAGCCAAAAAACAAACAAAATAAAAATTAAAAATCTTCTCCCACTGTTCCTTCAGTTATTCCCCTTGTCTTCATGGTACCTCCATGAACTGCATATTTTCAAGAAATGTTGAACTTTTTGGTTAAGTATACCTTAGTAAATCTAGAAAAAATTAAAATGCAGAGTGAAAAAACAAATGGCAAAAATAAAGACCCACAAGAAGAAATATGAATGTTACATTGTGACTCTAAGACTCAAATCACACCTACGTGTAACAGTACAGTGTGCAGTACACTTGGATATTTTCTGTTTTATTCTAGTATGTCTTATTTCAATTAAAAAATGTTGATCATAGCCTACTAGATTGATTTTATCCATTCAGGGATAACAATCAGTTAAAAATCATTCTTCTAAACTCTTTTCATTCTTCTTCTGGCTACCTCACTCCATCTAACTTATATTACTCCCTTTCCCTATATAAATGTTAGTTGCTCAGTCATGTCTGACTCTTTGCACCCCACGAACTGTAGCCCACCAGACTTCTCTGTCCATGGGATTCTCCAGGCAAGATTACTGAGTGGGTTGCCATGCCCTTTTCCAGGGGATCTTCCATATCCAGATATTGAACCCAGGTCCCCCACATTATAGGCAGATTCTTTACCAACTGAGCTTCCCAGGAAGCCCTTTCCCTAATTAAGCTAAAATTAACAATTCTGTAAGAGAGAATGTATAGTAAAGCTTCTGGCCTGAATAAAAATACCAGCTTTGCCACTCTTTCTGACACTGAACCTCATTTCTCTTAACTGTAAAATGGGTTTGCAACTATCATCACTCACTGCCTACAGAGATTAAAGACTCGTATCTGCTGAGCAAAGAGGCACGTAGCTAGAATCTCTCATGATAGCCAGAAACTACTGGAAGAGGATACACACCCCACTACCTTGGTTCTGCTTCCTTATCTAATGGGTTCTTATTCTGTACCAGCTGTCTCAGTAGAGCTCTGTCCCAGTACAACTTTGGGAACACTATAAGCTGCACCCTCAGTTGGAAGTAGACTTGGTTTTTTCTGCTTTTTGTACCTGTCTCCACACAAATGCATTTCTGTATTCTTTGCTATAGTTTTCACCTGCCTCTTCTCTGTTATGACCATCAAAACACTGAATATGGAATAAATATTTATGTTTATAGGAAATTTTAATTTTTCAAAATAATGTATGTATTATAGATTTTACATCCTGAAGTCCAAACTCTAGATCTCCGAAGCTGTGATATTTCAGATACTGCTCTCCTGCACCTGTGTAACTGCAGAAAACTGAAGAAATTAAATTTAAATTCCTCAAAAGAAAACAGAATTTCCATAACTTCAAAAGGTATGTTTATTAACACTGAACTTATTGGTAGAGAACTATTCACCATAGTTTTGGAGCAGAGAAGCAGAAAATATGTTAAAAGATAGTATGAAGATGTCAGTCAGTTCAGTCGCTCAGTCGTGTCCAACTGTTTGCTACCCCATGGACTGCAGCATGCCCGCCAGGCTTCCCTGTCCATCACCAACTCCCGGAGCTTGCTCAAACTCATGTCCATTGAGTTGGTGATGCCATCCAACCATCTTATCCTCTGTCGTCCCCTTCTCTTCCCGCCTTCAATCTTTCCCAGCATCAGAGTCTTTTCCAGTGAGTCAGTTCTGAGAACCCCATGAACAGTATGAAGGTGTCAAAAAAATAGAAACTGTATTTATCAATAAAAATATTCAAAATAAACTAGAGAATCCTAATTAGAATTCTTGCTTACAATCAGTACTGAAAGTTAGGAAATACATTGTCAGTACTTAAATTTTAAACATATTTAAAATAAACATGGCTAGATAAATATTTTAAATATTTTGCCTAGTATAGTGAAGCAAGAAATGACCAGTTCATAACTTTGTTAAGACTTTTTTGTTGTAATATTACAACAGAAAGTTAAATCGTTAGCATATATTTACTAGATTCTCTCCTATCATCCTGTATAACACATAGCTTTGTAGCCAGAACTGCCCCATTTTGAACTGCACAAAACTTGAAATGTGTATTTTCAAGTTGCCTCATTTTGAGCTGCACAAAACTTGAAACATGTATTTTCCACTCCTGCTGACCTAAGCATGCCTCAAAACTATTTTAGACAATGACTAATTGACTGAAAAAGAACTAATCTTGCTTGCTTAATTCCAGATACCAACCTCAAGGACATAGGCAGGGAAGCTGAAACAATTTAGACTATAAGCCAGTCACATAGCAAAAGCACCAAACACCCAGTTCTCGGAAAGATATAAAGATCTAACACACACTCCTAAGTTGTTTTCACAGGAAGCAGACCAGATGAAAACTGCTGACTGCAAGCATGTAGACCCCAGACCAGTTGAAACCAGAAGACTGGTGATGTTTGAAACTTTACCTTGATGCCAGCCAATCTGAGAATTGTGTATGAACTGCTTGTGTACCTTGCGGCCCCCTCCCTCACACAGGCATCTCCCAACTGGCAACTTGGAGATGCTCTTAAGGACGTCAGTCTACCATCTTCCCAGTTTGCCGGCTTCCTGACTAAAGCAACTTTAAGTTCTCCAGCTACGCTTGTCTCTTGAGTATTGACCTTCTGAGTGGCAGGAAGCTGAAATTGGGTTTGGTACCGACCTTGTCCAGTTACAGTGTTTTATAACCAGGCAGACTGCATGTATCAGTGTGACTGTTACATGAATTAATGGATTTTTACCATTTTTTAAAAATATAAAATTTTTACTCTTTTCAATATAAGAAAGAGGGAGTTATTTGGCTACCTAGGTTTCTGGAAAATTTTGTAGGTAGTTGGCTCTATTTTACAATTAGCTTGGTTAGCAAGTTAGGATATTCATAATATTGCAAGGAAGCATAAATTTTAAAATGTTTACACAAATACTGACTCTCTAAAAAGAACTTTCATGCTGAACACTAATGAATAAAGTAAGAGTTCTTTCTTAAGACATAGTAAACAATAAAAAGGACCTACACATGAATTTACCATCTTCCATTTTGTGTATTTTGCCCATAAAGGTGTCTTTTAACAGTGCTATAATGTTTGTCCATGACTGAAGGGCCCAGCATTCCTTCAGTACTTTTGTTATTTATATGGCACATCATCACGTACCTGTCACCAAAATGCTTTTACATCAGTTTACTTGGATTTAAGGGCCTCTCTTTTCTTGACCCTCGGTAAAATCTAAGGTTCGTCCAGGCTAACAGAGAAGGAGCATGGTGGTAGGAAAGGGTGGAATCAAAGAGGGAGGAGAAAACACAGAAACGTGGGTATGATTTCTAAGGATAAGCACGAAAGCTATTACTTAAGACATTTGCAACATTTAACTTTTGATTTCTTTTCAGAGTCTACAAGAAAATTAACTTTATTACTTTAAAACTTTTAACAAAAAGGAGAATCATCTACTATTTAATTACCTAATTTGGTTCTGAATGATTTTTGGTCATTTCCTAAAAGCAAATCTAATCATACAAATGGCATGTCATTAATTGCAGATATTCTGAAGAATATACTACAGATTGTATAGAGAATTCTTGAAACATTCTAAAAGAGTTTTAAATAATGACAGCATCACTGAAAAAATAGTATATTCCCCACATGAACTACTTTGGAAAAGGCTAATTGGATATATCAGCACTGGTGATTACTAAAATAAAAATCAGTCACATGTCTCATATATAAACATCTATAATTCATTGACACAGAATTATATTTTCCCTCAGGAATAAAAGCTGTGGCTTCATCTTGTTCTTACCTGCATGAAGCTTCTTTGAAAAGATGCTGCAATCTCACTGATGAAGGAGTCCTTGCTCTTGCACTCAATTGCCGGCTGTTAAAGATCATTGATTTAGGAGGCTGCTTAGGTATTACTGATGTGTCCTTGCAGGCATTAGGAGAAAACTGCGCATTTTTGCAGTGTGTTGATTTTTCAGCTACTCAGGTAAATGAAATAAAACTTGAAATGTAGAGACTATATGTATTTATTTGCCCAGTATATTTCCATAATTCATCAGAACACAATTTTTTTGTTGTTGCTGAAATTATTGACTTCATATTTTGATACTTAAATAATTGCAATATAATTTGGCACCCTCCCCTCAATTGTTTTAAGTAAGGATGGAAGGTATGTGTGGCTAAAACACATGTTTGCTAAATGGGAGGAAATAAAACAATATCTAAATAATAATTTTTAGAAAAATATGCTTCCATCATCTCCATTTATGTGCTGTGTTCTTTTTCCCTGTGCTTAGGTATCTGACCATGGTGTGGTTGCGCTTGTTAGTGGACCTTGTGCCAAGAAATTAGAGGTAATTTTAAAATATCTATAGAGATGATAACTGAATTTATATTATCCTCAGAAATTCTTTATTAAACCTAGAAGACAACCAGTGCCTTATTCTCAATTAGGTATTTCCAAGGACTTTTTCCCCCTCCACCTCTTTATTCCAGAGTGAAAAAAAACTGGTAAAGTTAGGAGATAAAGTATGCTTTATAAAAAACCCATTTTACTTCCAATAAATATTCTTATTTTCCAGAGGTTTTAACTTCTAATACATTTAAGGATAGTCTTATTATGGATAAAGATAATGAAAATTTATCAATGTATAATTTAGGATTTTCATGTCTGACTGATATTTTTGCCAGGACTACTTAATGCTCTTGCCAGTGTATTTTTCTTGACATCATATTTATTCTCTCTTGATCATCTTTTTCTGAATCTATGAAGGCATCCAGAATATACCACTGTGGCATAAAGATTATTTTGAGCTGAAGATGTCTAAGAAACAACAGAGGCTAAAAAAAAAGATTTCGTCTGAACCGCCTCCCACCCCCACTGTCTGCCTAAAAGCAGACACTTCCAAAAGAATTCAAATGCCTCAAATCATTTTTAAGGAAGATTTCCAGATGAGAAATTGCATTAAACAGACATTGTCACAAGATTATCATAACTCCCATCTATTTTCCTAAAGGTCCATTTTGTCTTCACTAAAAGTCATTTGTATGACTGTTAAGTATCCTTTCTCCCTCTCCTCTTCCCCTATTAAGATGGTATATAAACTAAATTCTAGCCATTTCTTTGAACCACGACCTTTGTGAGCTTGTGAATAGATTTTGCCTTTCCTCTTGTTAATCTTATTGTCAGTTTAATTTAAAGGCTTCCAAAGACAAATATAAGCGGATAGAGAAAAGGTTTTTCCTCCCCCAGAAGCCACATTGTGCAGCTGTTTAAAAAGATCTTAGTGTTCCTCCTTTGTATTCAGTGACAGATGTGGCACCTGTAACCTGTTTCTAAATATTAAGAAGTCTTTTGTCCCAAGATTTTGATTTTTTTCCTTTCCCAGTTTACAGTGTTTTAGTTTGTTTTTACTCTTAATTAAAACAACAACAAAAAGTCACATCAAATCCTTTTTGGAAGTAAGCAGCCTATAAATGAATTATACATGTTAGTAACCACTATTAGAATGGTAGTGCCATGTTTTTGCCAAAATATTTCTGCTTCATTTATTGCCCAAAGAATTTTTTTTGTGATGTTTATATATCTGCATCCTGCTTATATGTATATATATATATGTGTGTGTGTTTGTATATATAAAATAGCATATATATTTTTATGAATCTTTTCATTAAGAAATTTATTTATTTTTTTTTAAATGAAGTTCCAAATTCCAAATTGCATTCTAACTGTAGGGGCAATAAATTGCCATAACTTTTACTGTTTTAAATACAAACATTTGTTGAGCACTTAATATGCTGTCCTCCATACTACTGCCTTATGTTCACTAGGTTATTTTGTTTTTACAGCATTATCCTATAATCATCATCAATTTTATCAAAGCTCTCAAACAGTTAACCTAGTTTATCACTTCCTAATAAAACCACCAGGAAATTAGTTGTTGTGCAGTGGAAGGGAATATACCTACATATTTACTTCAGCTTTATAAAATAAAGACCACCTAGGCAGACTGAGGAAAAAATCCAATAACCAGTGCATTGGTCATTGTAACGTTATTGAATTTTTCATCTTTTCAGTTTCCCAAAGCTTATTTCTGTAAGTATCAAAATATTTTAATGAAAATGTTTCTAAAATTTGTTAGAACTTAATTCCTTCCTTAAACAAAGGAACATATTTTAACATTTGACTCATTGCATCTTTGTGACCACAATTTCTGACAAATTGAAATGCAAACATCTTCATTTTTTTTAACTGATTCTTCTCTTTTGGGTAATATACATACCTACAGTTTTCAGATACCCCATATCTAACCTGTTGCTTTTAATTTGTTCAGTTCCCAGAAGTTAGGGGCTTCCCTCATAGCTCAGTTGGTGAAGAATCCACCTGCAATGCAGGAGACCCCGGTTTAATTCCTGGATAGGGAAGATCTGCTAGAGAAGCGATAGACTACCCACTCCAGTATTCTTGGGCTTCTCTTGTGGCTCAACTCAGAGAAGGCAATGGCACCCCACTCCAGTACTCTTGCCTGGAAAATCCCATGGATGGAAGAGCCTGGTAGGCTGCAGTCCATGGGGTCGTGAAGAATCAGACACGACTGAGCGACTTCACTTTCACTTTTCACTTTCCTGCATTGGAGAAGGAAATGGCAACCCACTCCAGTGTTCTTGCCTGGAGAATCCCAGGGATGGGAGAGCCTGGTGGGCTGCCCTCTATGGGGTCGCACAGAGTCAGACACGACTGAAGTGACTTAGCAGCATCTTGTGGCTCAGATGGTTAAGAATCCACCTGCAATGTGGGAGACCTGGGTTCAATCCCCGGGTTAGGAAGATCCCCTGGAGAAGGGAAAGGTTACCCACTCCAGCATTCTGGCCTGGAGAATTCCATGGACTGCATAGTCCATGGGGTTGCAAAGAGTTGAATATGACTGAATGACTTTCACTTTCACTTTCTGGAAAGTTAAATATCAAGGTTGCTAAATAGTTTACAATTTGAAAATAAGTTTGATTGAAAGTCTAAGAACCTCTCCTAAAGATTGCCATTTAGTAAAAACATATGTTACAGCATTTATGGGCTTCCCTGATGGCTCAGACGGTAAAGAATCTGCCTGCAATGTGGGAGACCTGGGTTTGATCCCTGGTTTGGGAAGATCCCCTGGCAAAGGAAACAGCTACCCACTCCAGTATTCTTGCCTGGAGAATTCCATGGACAGAGGAGCCTGGCAGTCTACAGCCCATGGGGTCACAAAGAGTTGGACGTGACTGAGCGCCTTTCACACACACACAGCATTAACTGAATGTCAGTATTGACTCTGAAATCTCTATTGGTCAGAGTTCTCAGTGAGAGTGGATCATTTTGTTCATCACTCGGTCATCATTCTATACGTAGGTTTTACTAGTTCCAGTCACACAGTAGTACCTCAATAAATGTCATATTTTTAACTTTATATCACAGTCATTTTATAGTTTTCTACAATCTTCATGGTTAAAATTTAATTTGCTGTGAAAGAATTATTCATTTATTAAACAAATATTGAGTATCTGCTAAGTTCTAGGCACTGTCATATCAGAGAACAAAATCTGTCCATGTTATGTATCACTTTTCCTTAATTGTTTTTCTGATGTTGGTACTTCAGCTTATTTACAGCTTTTATCTATTGGAAATAATCATGTTGGGACATATCACTTTTTTCTTCCTTTTCTGTAATTAAATCCCTAAAACAACACAAGTGTTCTTCCTTCTCCATAATTAAGTCCCTAAAACAACACAAGTGGATCAATTCTACGTCGTGGTCTATTGTTGTTCTTCAGTCTCTTAAGTCACGTCCCACTCTTTGTGACCCCATACCATAGCACAGCAGGCTCCTCTGACCTCCACCATCCCCTACAGTTTGTTCAGATTCATGTCCATTGGGTTGGTGATGCTATCTAACCATCTTGTCCTCTGCTAGCCCCTTCTTTTGCTGTTGCGGTCCTTTAATGGACTGGAACCTGGTGGTCCGGAGTTGACGATAAGAAAGTAAAAGAGAGAAAGAGGCTAAAATTCCCTGGTTTACGCAGAGAGTCAATAAAACCCTTGAACAGGGCTTGCACTGCTCACAAAGGCACAGGGTGTCCTCTCGAGGAGGTCTTGAAAGCCCGGGCAAGAAAGTGAGCTCAGTGGGTTTCCACGCTCCAGAGAATTAGCCGGAGAAAAAGAGATAGAGATAGAAAGAGAGAAAGAAAGACACAGGGACCCAAGCTCTGATGGAACAAGGGTGCTTTATTCAACAATGTGTGAGTATATATACTGTTTTACAAGGTAGCTTTTTCCACAAAGATCAAAAGACCAGTCTTACAAATTACCAAGGAAACAAGGAGTAATAGGGGTCATAAAGCTAGAAGACAATCCATATCAAAAGGAAGAGGGTCGTAAATAATCACTTACACCATATGGAAAAGCAAATGGAGGAAATGCATGCATTCCTCACTCCTGGGAGCCACGTGCCAGGAGCTGATAAGGAACAGAGGATTTATGAGAGACAGAAAACAGCGCACAGGAATCCTCCTGTTAAACATTCTCTGACATTTTGCCTTCAGTCTTTCCCAGCACCAGAGTCTTTTCCAGTGAGTCAACTCTTCATATCAGGTGGCCAAAGTATTGGAGCTTCAGCTTCAGCATTTGTCCTTCCAAAGAATATTCAGGGTTGATTTCCTTTAGGAACGACTGGTTTGATCTTGCAGTTCAAGGGACTCTCAAGAGTCTTCTCCAACACCACAATTTGAAAGCATCAATTCATTGGAACTCAGCCTTTCTTGTGAGGACAGAGAAACATGGTGTGTTACAGATTGGGATCGCAAAGTGTTGGACACGACTTAGCAACTGAACAACAATAACATACACTGAGAACAACAGATGGAAGGAACAGTGTTCAACTCAGGTTTCATTTAAAATATATTAAGGCATTTAAAAAAAGAAAATATTCAATTTTGGCAAATACAGGTCCTAGCAAAAATTTCAAATTCACAATATAAACTTCATGGGAAACAATTTAGCAATGTGAATATAGGACCTTTTAAAAAACTCTCACATCTATACATGACTACTGGAAAAACTATAGCTTTGACTATAAGAACCTTTGTTAGCAAAGTGAAATCTCTGCTTTTTAATACACTGTCTAGGTTTATCATCACTTTCCTTCCAAACAGCAAGCATCTTTTCATTACATGGCTGCAGTCACCATTCACAGTGATTTTGGAGCCCAGGAAAATAAAACCTGTCACTTCTTCCACTTTTTGCCTTCTGTCACTGCTTCCACTTTTTGCCATTAAGTGATGGCACCAGATGCCATGATCTTTTTTTTTTTTTTGAATGTTGAGTTTCAAGGCAGCTTTTTCACTCTCCTCTTTCACTTTCATAAAGAGGCTCTTCAGTTCTTCTTCACTTTCTGCCGTTAGAGTGGTATCATCTACATGTCTGTGGTTGTTGATTCTTCTCCCAGCAGTCTTGTATTCCAGCTTGTGCTTCATCCAGCCTGGCACTTTGCATGATGTACTCTGCATATAAGTGAAATAAGCAAGGTGACAATATACAGCCTTGTTGTACTAATTTTGAACCAGTCCATTACTCCATGTCCATTTCTAATTGTTGTTTCTGACCTGCTTATAGGTTTCTCAAGGTGGTCTGCTACTCTCATCTCTTTAATAATTTTCCACAGTTTGTTGTGATCCACACAGTCAAAGGCTTTAGCAGGGTTGATGAGGCAGAAGTAGATGTTTTTTTGGAACTCCCTTGCTTTCTCCATGATCCAATGAATGTTGCCAATTTGATCTCTGGTTCCTCTGCCTTTTCTAAACCCAGCCTGTACATCTGAAGGTTCTTTGTTCACTTACTGTTGAAGCCTAGCTTGAAGAATTTTGAACATTACCTTGATAGTATGTGAAATGAGTGCAATTGTGTGGTAGTTGGAATATTCTTTAGCATTGCCCTTCTTTGGGATTGAAATGAAAACAACTTTTCCAGGCCTGTGGCCACTGCTGAGTTTTCCAAATTTGCTGGCATATTGAGTGCAGCACTTTCACAGCATCATCTTTTAGATTTGAAATAGCTCAGCTAGAATTCCATCACTTCAATTTGCTTTGTTCATAATATGCTTCCTAGTGCCCACTTGACTTCTCACTCCAGGATGTCCAACACTAGGTGAGTGACCACACCATCATTGTTATCTGGGTCATTAAGGCCTTTCTTGTATAGTTCGGTGTATTTTTGCACCTCTTCTTAATATTTTCTGCTTCTTTTAGGTCCTTACCATTTCTGTCCTTTATCATGCCCATCCTTGCATGAAATGTTCCCTTGATATCTCCCGTTTTCCTGAGGAGGTCTCTAGTCTTTCTCATTCTGTTGTTTTCCTCTGTTTCTTTGCATTGTTCATTTAAGAAAGCTTTCTTATCTCTCTTTGCTGTTCTCTGGAACTGTGCATCCAGGGCATGTACCTTTCCCTTTCTCCCTTGACTTTTGTTTCTCTTCTTCCCTCAGCTATTTGTAAAGCCTCCTCAAACAACCACTTTGCCTTCTTGCATTTCTTTTTCTTTGCGATGGTTTTGGTCGCTGCCTCCTGTACAATGTTATAAACCTCATTTAATAATAACCTCATATAAATGTCCATAGTTCTTGAGGCACTGTCTCTACCAGATCTAATCTCTTGAATCTATTCATCAGCTCCACTGTGTAACCATAAGGGATTTGATTTAGGTCATACCTGAATGGCCTAGTGGTTTTCCCTACTTTCTTCAATTTAAGCCTGAATTTTGCAATAAGGAGCTCATGATCTGAGCCACACTCAGCTCTGGCTCTAGGTATAGAGCTTCTCTATCCTCGGCTTCAAGAATATAATCAATCTGACTTTGGTATTGACCACCTGGTTATGTCCATGTGTAGAGTCATGTCTTGTGTTTTTGGAAAAGGGCGTTTGCTATGACCAGTGTGTTCTCTTGACAAAATTCTGCTAGCCTTTGCCCTGCTTTATTTGATACACCAAGGCCAAACTTGCCTGTTATTCCAGGTATCTCTTGACTTCCTACTTTTGTATTCCAATCCCCAAGGATGAAAGTTCAGTTCAGTCACTCAGTCGTGTCCGACTCTCTGCGACCCCATGAATTGCAGCACGCCAGGCCTCTCTGTCCATCACCAACTCCCGGAGTCTAGCCAAACCCATGTTCATCGAGTCGGTGATGCCATCCAACCATCTCATCCTCTGTCGTCCCCTTCTCCTCCCGCCCCCAATCCTACCCAGCATTAGGGTCTTTTCCAATGAGTCAACCCTTCGCATGAGGTGGCCAAAGTATTGGAGCTTCAGCTTCAACATCAGACCTTCCAATGAACACCCAGGATTGATCTCTTTTAGGATGGATTGACTGGATCTCCTTGCAGTCCAAGGATGAAAAGGACATCTTTTTTGGTGTTAGTTCTAGAAGGTATTGTAGGTCTTCATAGAACCGGTCAACTTCAGTTTCTTCAGCATCAGTGTTTGGGCATAGACTTGGATTACTCTGATGTTGAATGGTTTGCCTTAGAAATGAACCAATATCTTTCTGTCATTTTTGAGGATGCACCCAAGTACTGCATTGTGGACTCTTTTATTGACTGTGAGAGCTACTCCACTTCTTCTAAGGGAGTCTTGCCCACAGTAGTAGACATTATAGTCATCTGAATTAAATTTGCCCATTCCCATCCATTTTAGTTCACTGATTCCTAAGATGTCAGTGTTCACTCTTGCCATCTCCTTCTTGTCCACATCTAATTTACCTTGATTCATGGACCTTACATTCCGGGTTCTTATGCAACATTGTTTTTTACATTGTCAGACTTTACTTTCACCACCAGATGCATCCACAGGTGAGTGCTGTTCCCACTTTGGCCCAGCCGCTTCATTCTCCTGGAGCTGTTCGTAATTGCCCTCCACTCTTCCCCAGTAGCATATTGGACACCTTCCTATCGGGGGGGGGGGGGGCGCTCATCTTCTGGTGTCATATCTTTTTGCCTTTTCATACTGTCCATCGGGTTCTCCAGGCAAGAATATTGGAGTGGGTTGCCAACCCCTCCTCCTGTGGACCACGTTTTGTTAGAACTCTTCAGTATGACCCATCTGTTGGGTGGCCCTGCATGGCATGGCTTATAGATTCAATGAGTTATGCAAGCCCCTGCCCAACAACAAGGCTGTGATCCATGAAGGGGTTCATTGTCTGTCACCTTGCCAATTCATGTCATAGGATGCCTTTTCCATTGTAAAATATATGATGTTTTCACCTCAGTTTTCATGAATTTTCAATATATCCAAGTGTCCTTTAAGATATGATTAATTATAATAATATGTACACCAACATAATATCAACTTTTCAATAGAAAAGAAAAACTACTACCATAGGTATACATATCAATTATTAGTTGAATCTTACTTTCAGAATTGTTAAAAAATTTTTTGGTGTTAGCAAATATACATAAAATTTACTGTTTTAACCATTTTTAGGGTACAATTCAGTGGATTTAAGTACATTCACATCGTTGTGCAGCCATCACCATTAACTATCCCCAGAACTTTTTCATCATCCCAAATAGAAACTCTTTACCCTTTAAACAATAACTCCCCATAATCCTTTCCCCCAGCCTCTGACAACCTCTGTTCTATCTTCTGTCTTGATGAATTTATCATTATACTGCCGTTTTTAAAAACCATTCATCCACTGATATGGTTCCACCTTTTGCCTTCTGTGAATAGCTCTACTATGAACATAGGTGTATAGACATCTATTTACATCCCTGCATGCAGTTCTTTTGAGTATATCCCTAGAAGTGAAATAGCTAGATAATATTCTAATTCTATATATAATTGTTTGAGGAACTGCCATACTGTTTCCATAGCAACTGTACCCTTTTACATTCTCACTAGCAATGAGAAAGTGCTTCAAATTAGAACATTAAATAAAAGATAGATAATATTTCAAATATATGAAAATGTATAGAAATTTTTATAACAGACCTGTGAGCCAACCACTTGAATTTAAACATTGTCTGCATTTATTCCAGCCAATTATTTTTTAAAAAATTATTAAATTTGATATCTAAAGCTCCCTCCCTTCATTTATTCCCCTTCTTCCTTCAGAGGTAACCACGCTTCTGAAAATGCCTGTGTATCTTTCCTTCCATGTTTGAATATTTCATCTGTCGTTCTGTGTATATGTGTGTATATCTGTGACTGTTGTTTTTCGGTTGCTCAGTCATGTCTGACTCTGCAATCCCATGGACTGCAGCACTCCAGACGTCCCTGTCCTTCACCATCTCCCAGAGCTTGCTCAAACTCATGTCCATCGAGTCAGTGATGCCATCCACCCATCTCGTCCTCTGTCATCCCCTTCTCCTCCTGCCTTCAACCTTTCCCGGCATCAGGGTCTTATCTAACGAGTCAGCTCTTCGTATCTGGTGGCCAAAGTATTGGAGCTTTGGCTTCAACGTCAGTCCTTCTAATGAATATTCAGGACTGACTTCCTTTAGAATCAATTGGTTTGATCTCCTTGCAGTCCAAGGGACTCTGAAGAGTCTTCTCCAACACCACAGTTCAAAACCGTCAATTCTTTGGTGTTCAACCTTCTTTATGGTCCAACTCTCACATCCATACATGACTACTGGAAAAACCATAGCTTTGACTATACAGACCTTTGTTGGCAAAGTAATGTATCTGGTCTTTAATATGCTGTTTCAGTTTGTCATAGTTTTTCTTTCAGGGAGTAAGGGTCCTTTAATTTTGTGGCTGCAGTCACCATCTGCAGTGATTTTGGAGCCCAAGAAAATAAAGTCTCTCACTTTTTCCATTGTTTTCCCATCTACTTGCCATGAAGTGATGGGACCAGATGCCATGATCTTCATTTTTTGAATGTTGAATTTTAAGCCTGCTTTTTAACTCTCCTTTTTCACCTTCATCACGAGGCTTTTTGGTTCCTCTTTGCTTTCTGCCCTAAAGGTGGTGTCATCTGCATATCTGAGGTTATTGATATTTCCCCCAGCAATCTTGATTTGAGCTTATGCTTCATCATTTGTGATCAGTTCAGTCGCTCAGTCGTGTCCAACTCTTTGCGACTGCATGGACTGCAGCACGCCAGGCCTCCTTGTCCATCACCAACTCCTGGAGTTTACTCAGACTTATGTCCATTGGGTCAGTGATGCCATCCAACCATCTCATCCTTTGTCATCCCCTTCTCCTTCTGCCTTCAATCTTTCCCAGCATCAGGGTCTTTTCAAATGAGTCATGTGTTTTTAAATAGTGCATAATAGTTTCATATCATATGTGTTGTTTTACAATTTGATTTTTTATTCAAAATCATGTTTTAAAATTTTTTTCAAGCTTTATTGGAGTTTAATTTACATACAATAAAATTCACCTATTTTAAGTGTACAGTTTGCTGAATGTTGGTAATTGTTTTACAATCTTATAACCACTACCACAATTAAGGATAGAATATTTCCATCACCCCAAGAGGTTTTCTCCCATCTCTTTGCAGTCAATGCTCTGCTGTGGCCTTCCCCCAAGCAACCACTCATTTGTCAACAGTTTTGCTTTTTCTATAATATTTTCTATGAATGAAATCATGCAGTATATCATCTTTTGGTTTTTTACTGTTTTCTTTACTTCTTTCATTTGGCATGATATTTTTGAGATACATCTATGTTGTTAAACATGTTAATATTTCATCCCTTTTTTTTTTGGCTGAGTAGTATTCCATAGTCTGGGTATAACACAGCTTGCTCATATATTCAGCTTTTAGGTTGTTCCAATTTTAGACTATTATAAATACTGCTGTGGACATTTGCATACAAGTCTTTGTGTAGACATATGATTTCATTTTGGGGGTAAATAACTAGAATGGAACTGCTGTGTCATATAGTAAGTACATGTTTAGCTTTATAAAATGCCACAACACTGTTTTCTAAAGTGTCTGAACTAACATTATGTTTAAGATTTATGTCTATTAATACAAGTAAATGTTTTACTTTGTAACTGTTTTCTCTTATTACAATATATTAATGAACCACCATTTACTTACCCAATCTCCACTTATTTACTATTACAAGTAATATTTCAGTTGACATATTTATAAGTTGTTTCCTTCCACACATGTACAAGCATTTCTCTATATATAATGGACATCTTCAGTTGGAATTAATTACTGGGTTCTGGAGGATACTTATTGTCAGTTTTAATAGATACTGCCAAACTGCCTTATAAAGTGGTTGGGCATTTAACTTTTAAAGCTGCTATACCTTCCAAATTACTATAGACTTTCATTGGTCCTTCCTATAGAGTTTTTCCTGCAAGTAGGTATTGGGGGTTTTGTTATCAGAGTACAGTATTTCCCAAGCATTTCACACTGTTATTATTGTCCTGTTTTTTCTTTTGGTTATACTTTCTTTATTTTTAAACAGGAGATTCATATGGGGCATTGTGTGAACCTGACTGATGAGGCCGTTGAAGCTGTCCTTACTTGCTGTCCTCAGATATGCATATTACTCTTCCATGGATGCCCTCTAATAACAGGTTAGTATAAGGCTGTGTGTGTGCATGTGTGTGTGTTAGTTGAGCAATGACTCTTTGCGACCCCATGGACTATAGCCTACCAGGCTCCTCTGTCTGTGGAATTCTCCAGGCAAGAATACTGGAGTAGAGTGAGCTGCCATTCCCTTCTCCAAGTGTGTGTGTGTGCTAAGTCGCTTCAGTTGTGTCCAACTGTTTGCAACCCTATGGACTGTAGCTTGTCAGGGTCCTCTGTCCATTTGGATTCTCCAGGCCAGAATACTGGAGTGGGTTGCCATGCCCTCCTCCAGGGGATCTTCCCAACCCAGGGATTGAACCCATGTCTCCTGAAGCTCCTGCATTGCAGGTGCATTCTTAACCACTGAGCCACCAGGGAAGCCCCTCCTTCTTCAGATCTTCCTAACCCAGGGATTGAACCCAGGTCTCCTGCATTGCAGGCAGATTCTTTATACCATCTGATCCACCAGGGTAAGTATGAGGCTGCTTGGGTTCAAATCTTGGTTTCATCTTTCAATAACTGTGTAACCTTGAGTAAATTACTTAACCCATTCCATTATTCAGTTTCCTCATCTGAAGGTGAGTATAATGACAGTACCTACCTTGTAAACTTAATCATGACAACACATTTTTTGGTGCCTAGCACATAACCGAGGGCTCAGTAAATGTTAATCATGATGATGGTGATGGTGATGGTGGTGATGGCCAAGGCTCAATAAATGCTAACTGTGATGATAAGGATGATGGTGGCAGTAGTAGTGGTCATGATATTAAACGTGATGCTTTATGTAGTCAAGTTTATAATATTACATCCATCAAATATGCTAAATGACCTGTTAACTGTAATTACACCAAGCTGTAGCCATTGAGATTCAGAATCATTTGGCTGATGTGGTACTTCACTTAATTAGTCACAGCCTTTGGCTTGTATAAGAGCCATGACACCTCTTTCACATTATTCCTACTCATGGGTCCCCTACCACAATATAAACCTGGTTCTCACTTGTCAGTCAGTACTTAATGCCCTGCCCTTGCAGCTTATTTTCCTAATTATAGTTTAATAGTTACTGTCCTTTTGACAACTTCCACTTTTTCTGTTTGAACTGCCAATCTAAACTAAGCCTGTAATGGGTTATATTTGGTTATCAAAGACATCTGTAATGAAGGCTAAAATCTTATTCTAGGTAGACATTTTTCAGAACACTAAAGCCAAAACTTTAGTTGGAAACTATTACCAGTGGGTACCTCTGGGGAAGGCTGTGGAGAGACAAGAGTAGGAAAAAGCCTTCACCATATACCCTTTTGTTCTTTTGAATTTTGTACCATGTGAATGATTTTACCTATTAAAAATTAATAATCATAATTTTAAGAAAATAATTTAGAACCAGAAAAATTCATGTGACTGAGTACAGGGAATCAGTTAATGTGAACACTATTCTGAGGGTTATGAGAAGGCAGGTAGAGGCTCTCTAGTCATCAAACAAAGCAGAAAATTATATTTTAACAAGAAGGCTATTATTGTAAGGTGGAGGAGACCACAATATGTGAAATGTAATTGCAGCCATTTTTGATAATAGGTCTTTTCAGGATACCAACTAAAAGTGTGTAAATCTACTCAGTGAGGTATATGTATGTTTAATCAATACACTGAACAAGAAAGTGGTATTCATAAAGTGACTCCATTTTCCTCTCACTATATTGATTACAAATTTGCTCTAAAGGAGTTAATTTTTCCCAAACCCCAATGAAAATCTCAAACATGTGCCACTGACTTTTCTTATCATTCTCATCCCGTGTGATGCTCCAAACGAGTTCAAATTAAAGCTTTTCACTCCTCCAGTTAGCTCAGGTTTGCTGTAGGTGGAAAGACTGCTGTGTTAAGGGAACATTGTTAGTTTCCCTGTTTTCCCTCCTGATTCTCCTCTTCCTTTCCTAATTCACCCAGCATAGTTTCTGACCTCAGCAATGTTAGCGCAGGGTAGGACTGCGGTGAGCAGGAGGGCAGGTAAGGGAAAGAAAAGTCTTACTTGAGCACTTACCGCTGTGATCTAGTGGCAGCACCATGGGCTCAGTGGGTGAGCTGATCCTGATCCATACTCTTACAAAAGTGGGGCACTGTTGACCTTCTTCAGAGACCACTTTCTGCCACTCCCCTCTTCACTGCATATATCTCCTATCTACAGTTCTCTTGATTCAAGCAAATGTGTCTCCTGGCTAGTAGCGAACGTTTTCTTCCTCTGCCCGCATGCCTTTAGCAGCATTCCTTCAGTTTCTTTCTGTTGAGGTTGCCTCGACCATCACGGTTGCTTTCATGAGCAAAATACAAGGCAACCCATGCCAGCCCCCATCTGTCCACAGGAAACAATACTGTAGATGGTGAGAGTGCAGATATTTCCCCACTTCAGTCCTCTCTTTAGCCACACGGACTCTTAACATAGCCTGCTTTTTAGTTTTCTTAGGTCTGATGTGTACTGTTTGTGATGTGTATCGTGTTCCCCAAGCTCCAACGGATGTATCAGATTCTCCAACTGATCCCCTTGGAGCCCTCTCTCGCTAGGCTTGAAGGGAAGAGCAAGCACCTGCAGCCCTCTTTCTAGAACTCAGATCACAACTGTCTTCAAAGAAATCCTTTCTTTAATTTCCAGTTTTCCATCACTTCCCATTTTTACACTTTTATATCTTTGAATGGATAAGGCACCAAAGATTTCAAAATCATTTTTCAGCCAAGCATTTGCAAGTCATATACAAGTGGTCTGGTACCTCATTTTGGAATGAGAGAGTAGCTGGTACCTCTAGTCCTAGAACCTTAGCTGGAATAATTCTGGTTTAATGTTCTGTTATATTTGTCTCAGATCAGCCTGACTACTTAACACATTATAAACTCAACCTTTGTTAATTTTACGTTGATCATCTTTCTGGTTACAATTTGGAAATAGTTAATTTGGCATTTTGTCTCTACTTCTAATAGAAGTGAAAACAGACTATACACAATCAACCAGAAAAGCTTCTCCTTGGGCAAACTGCTTAAAACAATTATCAAAGACCTTATAGGTAATGAAATATTTAGAAGGTACAACCAAAAACTGAAAATTTGAGTACAAGACCAATATTAAAATGCTTAAATGTGCCTGTATTAATATAGAAATGACTAATGAATATGAATTGAAAATATGTTGCAGTGATTAGTTTGATTTTTAAAGCAAAAAGACAGTTTTGAGATAAATTATATAATTACTGAGATTGCTGGAAACCAAAGATATATTATCAGCTGGTGAATTAAAGAGAAATGCCTATCTAGTATGATTATGTAACACTGGATATAGATTACTGGAGTGGGTTGCTGTTTCCTTCTCCAGGAGAGCTTCTTGACCCAGGGATCAAATCCAGGTCTCCTGCACTGTAGGTGGATTCTTGATTGCTGCACCACCAGGGAAGCCCCTGACTATAGACACTAGGAAAGCTTAATCCCACTCTTTTCCCGTCTATATAATAACTCAAACTACTGAATTTACCAACTCTCATGTGGCCTAGCAAAGGGATGACAAATAACCTCCCTCCTCAGTCTCCTGGGAGTTCCCTTACTTTACTTCCTTTCCAAGACTCATACACACACCCTTTTGGAAGTTCTTCTGTTGTGTGGGACTCCCCTTCCCTGCAAACCTAGCAAAGGGCTGCCCAAGTAAATCTCCTTGTATGCTACTGCTACCTTGTGGTCATATCTTTTTTCTTGTTCTGCCACACAATCCCTTGCTCAAGGTATGCAGCATAAAACAAAATATGTTTATATGTCCAAAAAGTTTAGGAAATCTATCACTATTATGAATATTCATTTTTCAAAGACTCTAAGAAATACTGTAGCTAAGAAACTTTTTTATCTGAGTGCCAAGGAGTTAGAAATTTTCCTCTACCCTTTTAGATTCTTCTGGCTTATCTAAGACGTAAATTGACAGGAGGCAGGTAAAGAGGAGAAAATCAGAATTTACATACATGGGAGAGACCCAAGAGAACTGAGTAACTAGCCAAAATGTCTGAAACCTTCACCTTAACATCTTCAGCAGCTAAAGAGGACATGCAGGGGTAGATGTTTGGAACTTCAAAAGAGATGAAGGCAATTCACATGGAGATAAAAAAGCAAATGCTTGGCAAACAAATATTTGCTGGGCCATGCAGAAACAATGGAACATAAAGGTTCTCTGAACTCTAGGCCCCTCAGTGAGTTTCCCCCACCACACCTGGCCCAGATTCTTTGCAGATAATCTCTGATGGGGGCAGGAGGACTTGATCGGTACTTCCTTTAGGCAGTAAGGGGAAAGGGCAAAGTTTCTTCTTGAGTCTTTTGGGCCTTGATTGTTTTCGGCTTGAAATAATCCTGATGACAGACACTTTGGGATGGCTACAAGGTTTTGCTCCCCTAAACAAGCATTTCTCAAATTTTTTTAACACAGGATAATTTATGTTTTTTTTTTTTTAATCCCTGTTTTCACAGAATAGGAAAGTGAGAAACTGAAACGGTACTTGCCCATTATGACAGAGTTTTTACTAATAGTGCTAAGATTAAACAAAAATCTCAAGATGAAGTGAAATGAGCACCACTCCTCAGTGTCAGCCACACATAGGCACTTGCCATGGGAGCCTGCCATCTACCTCTACAAGGATTCAATCTTGTGCTGCGGTAGCTGTTGACCTTCAACACCCCCTGAAAGGAGTTCAAGGTGGAGAAATGAGGCACTCTGTGCTGGTGGGGAGGGGGAAACTGGCAGGTCAGGTCTTCAGATAGTTAGATATTTTCAGGAGCTGATTTTATAGACCCAATTCTTGTATCTCATCTGTAGAAAAGTGCTAAAATCCTTCATGGAGACGATTGTTTCTCATGACCAGCAGAAAGCTTCACGAGGCTTGCAGCAACTTTCTGGGAAAATGTGTGCTTGATTTCATATACTTTCCCTTCCCCAAAATCACATATATCCTGACCTTTCCCCTTACCTCTTTGGAGCATATTCTCTGAGGTGCTGTCTCCTGGGCTGCAGTCCTCATTTTGCCCCCAAATAAAATTTATCTCGTAACTCTCACATTATGCATTTTTTTAAGTCAACATTGGTCTCCTCAGTTCAGTTCAGTTCAGTTGCTCAGTGGTGTCCGACGTGTTGCGACCCCATAGACTGCAGCACGCCAGGCCTCCCTGTCCATCACCACTGCCGGAGTTGAGTCAAACTCATGTCCATTGAGTCAGTGATGCCATCCAACCATCTCATCCTCTGTCATCCTCTTCTCCTTCTGCCCACAATCGTTCCCAGCATCAGGGTCTTTTCCAATGAATCAATTCTTTGCATCAGGTGGCCAAAGTATTGGAGTTTCAGTTTGAACATCAGTCCTTCCAATGAACACCCAGGACTGATTTCCTTTAGGATGGATTGGCTGGATCTCCTTACAGTCCAAGAGACTCTCAAGAGTCTTCTCAAACACCACAGTTCAAAAGCATCAATTCTTCGGCGTTTAGCTTTCTTCACAGTCCAACTCTCACATCCATACATGACTACTGGAAGAAACATAGCCTTGACTAGACAGACCTTTGTTGACAAAGTAATGTCTGCTTTTTAATATGCCTTCTAGGTTGGTCATAACTTTTCTTCCAAGGAGTAAGTGTCTTTTAATTTCATGGCTGCAATCACCATCAGCAGTGATTTTGGAGCCCCAAAAAATAAAGTCAGCCACTGTTTCCACTGTTTACCCATCTATCTGCCATAAAGTGATGGGACCGGATGCCATGATCTTAGTTTTCTGAATGTTGAGCTTTAAGCCAACTTTTTCACTCTCCTCTTTCACTTTCATCAAGAGGCTCTTCAGTTCTTCTTCACTTTCTGCCATAAGGGTGGTGTCATCGGCATATCTGAGGTTATTGATATTTCTCCCGGCAATCTTGATTCGAGCTTGTGCTTCATCGAGTCCAACATTTCACATGATGTACTCTGCATATAACTTAAATAAAAGGGATGACAATATACAGCTTTGATGTACTCCTTTCTTGATTTGTAACCAGTCTGTTGTTCCATGTCAGTTCTAACTGTTGCTTCCTGACCAGCATACAGATTTCCCAAGAGGCAAGTCAGGTGGTCTGGTATTCCCATCTCTTTAAGAATTTTCCAGTTTGTGGTGATCCACACAGTCAAAGGCTTTGGCATAGCAAATAAAGCAGAAGTAGATGTTTTTCTAGAAATCTCTTCTCTCCAAAACACTGAATAACTTAACTTTATGGACCTCAACTTTCCCTTATGTATAACTGTCAATCATAAATTTGGGTGATCTGATAATAATACAGGAATTCCTATACAATGGCTTTTATCATTAAAGTTTCTTAAAGAGAAAAAAGCTGAAGTTTTTCAACTACCCAGATCGTCTCTACTCTTCACTCTTTTCTGTCAGCATTGCACCATTGTATATCTTTGCTACCATCATTGAATAAAAATAAGTCAGTTCAGTCGCTCATCGTGTCTGACTCTTTGTGACCCCATGGACTGCAGCACGCCAGGCCTCCCTGTCCATCACCAACTCCCAGAGTTTACTCAAACTCATGTCCATTGAGTTGGTGATGCCATCCAACCATCTCATCCTCTGTTGTCCCCTTCTTCTCCCGCCTTCAACCTTTCCCAGCATCAGGGTGTTTTCTAGTGAATCAGTTCTTCATATCTGGTGGCCAAAGTATTGGAGTTTCAGCTTCAACATCAGTCCTTCCAATGAATATTAAGGACTGATTTCCTTTAGGATGGACTGGTTGGATCTCCTTGGTGTCCAAGGGACTCTCAAGAGTCTTCTCCAACACCACAGTTCAATAAAAATAAAATGAGTTAATATATTCACCTTATGTTTATTAATTTCTTTTTTCTCCAAAGAAGACAAATGCTTTTTTTAACCCGATAAATGAAAGTTCTTTCTTCTTTCCTATCCTAACACTTTATATGCTTCCTCTTTTATATTCATGTGATTGCTCACATCTGACTAGATAAAACAATATGATTTATATTCTGTAAAAGGAGGGTATGTATAGGACTTCCCTGGCAGTCCACTGGTTAAGCTTTACCTTCCAATGCAGGGGGTATGGGTTTGATCCCTGGTCAGGGAGCTAAGATCCCACATGCCTCTAGGACAAAAAACCAAAACATGAAACAAGCAATATTGTAACAAATTCAATAAAGACTTTAAAAATGGTCCACTTTTAAAAAAGAATGTATGTATATACATATGTTTGTGCAATTCTAGTATTATGACCATCCTCAAGAAAAAGAAATGCAAAAAAGCAAAACGGTTGTCTTAGGAGGCCTTACAAATAGCTGTGAAAAGACGGGAAGCGAAAAGCAAAGGAGAAAAGGAAAGATACACCCATTTGAATGCAGAGTTCCAAACAATAGCAAGGAGAGATAAGAAAGCCTTCCTCAGTGATCAATGCAAAGAAATAGAGGAAAACAATAGAATGAGAAAGACTAGAGATCTCTTCAAGAAAATTAGAGATACCAAGGGAATATTTCATGCAAGAATGGGCACAATAAAGGACAGAAATGGTATGGACCTAACAGAAGCAGAAGATATTAAGAAGAGGTGGCAAGAATACATAGAAGAACTGTACAAAAAAGATCTTCACCACCCAGATAATCACGATGGTGTGATCACTCATCTAGAGCCAGACATCCTGGAATGTGAAGTCAAGTGGGCCTTAGAAAGCATCACTACGAACAAAGCTAGTGGAGGTGATGGAATTCCAGTTGAGCTATTTCAAATCCTGAAAGATGACGCTGTGAAAGTGCTACATTCAATATGCCAGCAAATATGGAAAACTCAGCAGTGGCCACAGGACTGGAAAAGGTCAGTTTTCATTCCAATCCCAAAGAAAGGCAATGCCAAAGAATGCTCAAACTACCACACAATTGCACTCATCTCACACGATAGTAAAGTAATGCTTAAAATTCTCCAAGCCAGGCTTCAGCAATACATGAATTGTGAACTTCCAGATATTCAAGCTGGATTTAGAAAAGGCAGAGGAACCAGAGGTCAAATTGCTAACATCTGCTGGATCATCAAAAAAGCAAGAGAGTTCCAGAAAAGCATCTATTTCTGCTTTATTGATTATGCCAAGGCCTTTGACTGTGTGGATCACAATAAACTGTGGAAAATTCTGAAAGAGATGGGAATACCAGACCATCTGACCTGTCTCTTGAGAAACCTGTATGCAGGTCAGGAAGCAACAGTTAGAACTGGACATGGAACATCTGACTGGTTCCAAATAGGAAAAGGAGTATGTCAAGGCTGTATGTTGTCACCCTGCTTATTTAACTTATATGCAGAGTACATCATGAGACATGCTGGGCTGGAGGAGGCACAAGCTGGAATCAAGATTGCCAGGAAAAATATCAATAACTTCAGATATTCAGATGACACCACCCTTATGGCAGAAAATGAAGAAGAACTAAAGAGCCTCTTGATGAAAGTGAAAGAGGAGAGTGAAAAAGTTGGCTTAAAGCTCAACATTCAGAAAACTAAGATCATGGCATCCGGTCCCATCACTTCATGGCAGATAGATGGGGACACATTGGAAACCTTGTCAGACTTTATTTTTGTGGGCTTCAAAATCACTGTAGATGGTGATTGCAGCCATGAAATTAAAAGATGCTTACTCCTTGGAAGGAAAGTTATGACCAACCTAGACAGCATATTAAAAAGCAGAGACATTCCTTTGTCAACAAAGGTCAGTCTAGTCAAGGCTATGGTTTTCCCAGTGGTCATGCATGGATGTGAGAGTTGGACTATAAAGAAAGCTGAGTGCCGAAGAATTGATGCTTTTGTACTGTGGTGTTGGAGAAGACTCTTGAGAGTCCCTTGGACTGCAAGGAGATCCAACCAGTCCATCCTAAAGGAGATCAGTCCTGGGTGTTCATTGGAAGGACTGATGTTGAAGCTGAAACTCCAATACTTTGGCCAGCTGATGAGAAGAGCTGACTCATTGGAAAAGACCCTGATGCTGGGAAAGATTGAGAGCAGGAGGAGAAGGGGATGACAGAGCATGAGATGGCTGGATGGCATCACCGACTCAATGGACATGGGTTTGGGTGGACTCAGGGAGTTGGTGTTGGACAGGGAGGCCTGGGATGTTGCGGTTCATGGGGTCACAAAGAGTCGGACATGACTGAACGACTGAACTGAACTGAACTGAGTGTTATGTTATCCTCAAAGCAACCTGACCCCCAAATAGGCAGTTACTCATCTGATTCCCTGAATTAATAAGTTTATCTTCTACTCTGTGTTTCTAAGTTTTTTATAAAATTTCATAAGATTTCAATCAGACTTTAAGGAAAACTACACATTATAAATTAGGTATTGAAACTGTTAGAAGCACTCTGATTTTATATCTGCAGAAGAGAAAAAAATTAAGCTGCTGTTTAAAATACTGTAAATTATAGACATTATGGAAAACAGGAAAATAATTTTAAAATGTATTATTTTAAATTCATTTATGTCTGCTATGATTTTCAGTAATATCAACTCACACAGTGTTGTTAATCTCCTTAATTGGACATGTATTTCTATTTCTAACCATTACCTAAACATGTTTCTCAGTATTCACAGCCATCTCGGTTTAGATTTTGGAAGGCCAATAAAGGAATTAGCACAAACATCCTTATGTTTATATTGAGAGGCAGGAAAACCCAACAGGAAATCTGCCACTTTTGGTTCACTTGACTCAAATTTTAGTGATATCTGAGAATTTGTTTCAGCTTGATTACTTTACAAGCAAATTCTTTAGATTCCTGGATAATAAATATGTCAAGATTTACCACATTGAGCCAAGTGGTTTGTTTCAGAGTTTCCTGTAATTAAGCTGATTCCTTGCTTCAAGGACAACTACTTTTTAAATTTCATATATTTCATTTTCTGCGTCCTATATTATTCTGTTTCTTCATCATTCTTTAGTCATCTATTACTAATCCAGCATGACAGAACTTCTTTATGCCACACACTTGTAATGAAATATTAGAAAAAATGTGTGCAGCCTCACTTTTTTACCTGTATATTCTATTAAAATGTGTTAATTACATTTCCCTTGATCATTTGAAAGACTTAGTTTGTTAATTTATATTCCCATAGTTTCTTCTTTTTCTTGGGGCTTCAACAGCTCCCATAGTGAATTTCTTTCAAAAAGTGGTCTCCATCTACATTAGTCATAGATTTTTTAAAAGATGGTAAAGTAAAAGATTCCTCAGAAGTCGTCTACACAGTTTCTTTTTTTGAAAGATAAGGGAACAGAAATACAGTGAATTTAGGTGGCTTGTCCCAGATATTAGAAATAGGTACTAGTAGAACTGGAAGTGAAAAACCTAAATCACCTAATCCACAATCTCTACTTCTTTTTCTAATAGAGCAACTTCCTAAGCCTTTGGTGTCAAGTGGCTTAACTACTAATAGAGAAGGGAAGAAAGTAGGAGAGTGACATCAAGCATCAGTAGTGTGGTTGGTATAAATGACCTTTAGAATCGTTTTCAGTCCTGAGTCTGGTTTTGGTGAGTAGCAGAATTGTTGTTTAGTTGCGTAGTCATGTCTGACTGCCAGGCTCCTCTATCCATGGGATTTCCCGGTAAGAATACTGCAGTGGGTTGCCATTTTCTTCTCTGGGGGATCTTTCAGACCCAGGGATCGAACCCAGGTCTCCTGCATTGGCAGGTGGGTTCTTTACACTGAGCCACCAGAGAAGCCCGAGTAGCAGAATAAGCCACCCCAAATATGCCTCTTTGGCATAAGGATTATTTTAAGCTATTTTTCCTGAGAATCAGCAGACACTGGAGGAGCTCTGAAAAGGGTAGAAGTTACCCTTTTGTAAATAGAGTATACATTTTTAAAGAGAATCTTCATTTGTAAAATGTCTCCCTTGGTGTCTTCCTCTCTGTACCAAGAGGAGAGTGAAAGTGAGAAGAGAGGGATGACTCTAAATCAGAATCATATTCAGTGGATAAGGCACTTTAAAGCTTTATAGTGAATCTTACTGTTACCAAACTGAAATTGGGTCTCTTCACCCCATGTGCAGCAAAGCCAATCTTCTGACACCAAGTGGTGGTGAGGGAAAGTGCAGGGTGCCAAGCAAGTAGTGTGGGCAGCTGATTCTCAAAAGGCGGGAACTCCCTGATGGCTCTCAGCCAAGGGTTTTTAAAGGCAACATAAGTGATGAGGGTCGCAGGGCGCATGATCAACTCATGCATGTTTTTCTGATTGGTTGGTAGTGAAATAGCAGGTTGTTTTGGGAATCTCAAACATCAGTCTCCTGGTTTCAGTCAGTCTGGGGTCAGCCAAAATGCGGGTGGTCATCATGTAGTCAACATCTTCCATTTGGTGAAAGGGGTGTTAGTTTCTGCAGAAAAACTCAAAGATATGCATCAGATTATTATCTGTATCCCTTCAGGAGGAACTAGGAGTCCTGTGACTCTGTTGTTCAAGCTAGGATTACTTTTCTTGCTTGACTGCTTTCTTTGTTTCTGCATTTTCTATTTTTCTAATCATTAACTGTTTAAGTCTGCTCTTTGGAACTCAGGGAAGCCTAGTAGACACAAGGTTTTTCTATAAATAAGAAGTGGGAGACATGGAGGGGATTGTACCTAGGAGGACCTGGCAGAGTTTGGTTTCATTACCCTTGTTAATTGTACTTTTACTGGTAACTTTCCATAACCAGTTTGCCAACAATCCCAACATCTCTTAATTGTCTTTAGCTGAAAATGGTGGTAACTTGGGCCATCTCAAGGAGTTTACTCATTTTTCCTGATTATCTCCCATATATATATGAAGTATTCTTGTTGATAAACTTCTGTTTGTTTTTCTTTTGTTAATTCGTCTTTGGTTACAAGGGGATCTCAGCCAAGAGCTCAGAAGGGTAAAGAATCTTTTTCCTCTTCCATAGTTTCTACAAAATATTCTGGCAAGAGATCATGAAATACTTAAGAGACGCCACAGTTTCTCCCTATAGCATAAGAAACTTACAGGCATCAAATATTCCTCCTATTGACTCACTGCCCTAAGTACTCTATATATTTATGAGGAAAAGCTGCCTGAGGAGACTGAGTAATGTAATACTGGAAAAGATTGAGGGCAGAAAGAGATGAGGGCATCAGAGGATGAGATGGCTGGATGGCATCACCAATGCAATGGACATGAATTTGGGCAAACTCCAGGAGATGGTCAGGGACAGGGAGGCCTGGCATGCTATAGTCCATGGGGTTGCAAAGAGTCAGACACAACTAGGCAACTACCCTCTAGCATCAAATTTTGTAATTACATTAATATACACTGTATTCTCAGAGCTAGAGGGAAAAGTGTTTTTCTATTTATGTGTAATAATAAATTCCTACAGAAGAATGACACAAGTATAATCAGAAGATAAATATTTACATATATTTGATAATAAATTCATAATTAGTAAAAATGCCAAAATAGTCTTAGAAACACCAACTAAAGTATATCAGGAAGTATATGTTTCCCATTTTGTTCTTTTTCAAAACTGTATTGACTGTTCTGATTCCCTTAAATTCCTGTGTAAATACTAGGATCATTTTGTCAATTTCTTTTTTAAAAATTAGGTGGCATTTTGCTAAGGATGGCATTGAACCTGTAGATCAGTTTGGGGAGTACTGCCATCTTAACAAAAACTCTTCTGATCTATGAAAAAATGGATAATGATCCATGAATCATTTATTCTGATCTTTGAATAAATGGACACCTTCCCATTTACTAGACCTACTTTCATTTCTTTCAACATCTTTTGTAGTTTTCAGAGTACAAGTTTTTCACTTATTTTGTTAAACTTATTCCTAAGTATTCTTTTTGATGGTAATATAAATGAAATTATTTTCTTAATTTCATTTTGTAACCAAACCCAGGTTTGGCTGCTTGCCTCTCATATGCCAGTAATTCAAGAGGCAAGTGTCAGTAGAAAACAAAGTGCTTTAATCAGAAAACCTGGAGGAATTCCCTGGCATTCCAGCAGTTAGGACTCCATGCTTTCACTGCCGATAGCCTGGGTTTGGTCCCTGGTGGGAGAACTAAGGTCCTGCAAGCCTCCTGGAATAGCCAAAATAATATAATAATAGTGAAGGAGAAGAAGAAAGAAAGCAAAAAGGTGACAATCTGGGAAGATGGTGGATTCATGCCTAGAGACTAACTCCATGGACTCTGCTCAGTGATGACAGTTTTTAAAGGGAAAGATGGGAGAAAGAATCTTAGTGACACATCAAGGTAGGAAGTTGAGTAGAGTGCAGACTGGCTGACTCTTTCTTCAGAGAGAAGAAAACCTTGCCTGCATGATCTGCCTGCAGGATTGCTAAGGGGGCTGTTGGGGTTAGAGAGCCAGTCATTTTTTAAACTACTTAATTTTTCACTCTGACTTCTTTTTTATCCAGGAAAAGAATCAACAGGTTAGACAGGGCATAATGTGCATTCAGGAGAGCATAAGTCAGATGTTCGTTTCAATTGCTTACTGATTTCATTTCTATAATTAGCTCTTTTAAGATTAGAGGGGAACAGAAATGGGCAAACACAAAAGGGGCAAAGAGCTACTTTCAATTTTTGGATTGTTCATTGTATAGAAATAAATTTATTTTTGTATATTGATCTTATGCACTACAACATTTCTGAACTCATTAATTCTAATTTTTAGTAGATTCCTTAGAAAATTCTATATACCATATTATGTAACTACAATTAAAAAAAGTTTTACTTTTTCCTTTCCAACATGAATGGTTTTTCTTTTTCTTCCTTAATTTCCATGGTTAGAACCTCCAGTGCACTGTAGTATAGAAATGACAAAAGCAGAAATCTTTGTATTTGTTCCTGATCTTAGGGGGAAAGTAGTTAGACTCTCACCAGGAAGGTGGCAGCTTTTTCATATATGTCCTTTATCAGGTTGAAGAAGTTCCTTTCTGTTTCTAGTATGCTAAATGTTTTTATCATGAATGTTGGATTTTATCAAATGTCTTTTCTGTGTCTTTTGAAATGATTCATGTCATTTTTATCCTTTATTCTATTAACATGGTATAGCCATAAGCAAAATAATGTCCCCACCCAAATACGTCCATGTTCTAATGGTTAGGACCTACAAATATACTGACCTTACAATAGGAAGATGATCCTGAGTTACCTAGGTCAGCCCAGTGCAATCATTGTTGTTCAGTTGCTAAGTCATGTCCAACTCTTTGCCATGCCATGGACTGCAGCACACCAAATTCCCTGTCCTTCACTATCTCCCGGAGTTTACTCAGATTCATGTCCATTGAGTTGGTGATGCCATTAAACCATCTGGTCCTCTGTCATCCCCTTCTCCTCCTGCCCTCTATCTTTCCCAGCATTAGGATCTTTTCCAATGGGTCAGCTCCTCCTATCATGTGGCCCGAGTATTGGAGCTTCGGCTTCAGCCTCAATCCTTCCAATGAATATTCAGGATTGATTTCCTATAGGATTGACTGGTTTGATTCTCTCTTGCTGTCCAAGGGACTCTCAGGAGTCTTCTCTAGCACCACAATTTGAAAGCAACAAATCTTCGGCACTCAGCTCTCTTTATGGTCCAACTCTCACAACCATACATGTTGTTGTTTTTCAGTCACTCAGTCGTGTCCAACTCTTTGCAACCCCATGGACTGTAGCATGCCAGGCTTCCCTTTCTTTCACTGTCTCCCAGAGTTTGCTCAGATTCATGTCCATTGACTTGGTGATGCCATCCAACCATATCATCCTCTGTTGCCCCCTTCTCCTCCTGCCCTCAATCTTTCCCAGCATCAGGGTCTTTTCTAGTGAGTTGGCTCTTCCCATCAGGTGACCAAAGTATTGGAGTTTCAGCTTCAGCATCAGTCCTTCCAATTCAAGGTTGGTTTTCTTCAGGAATGATTGGTTTGATCTCCTTGCAGTCCAAGAGACTCTCAAGAGTCTTCTCCAGCATCACAGTTAGAAAGCATCAATTCTTTGGAAATCAGCCTTCTTTATGGTCCAACTGTCACATCTGTACTTGACTACTGGAAAAACCATAGCTTTGACTATATGGACCTTTGTTGGCAAAGTGATGTCTCTGGTTTTTAATATGCTGTCTAGGTTTGTCATCACTTTCCTTCCAAGGAGCAAGTGTCTTTTAATTTCATGGCTGCAGTCACCATCCACAATGATTTTGGAGCCTGAGAAAGTAAAATCTGCCACCGCTTCCACTTTTCCCCTTCTATTTGCTATGAAGTGATAGGACCAGATGCCATGATCTTAGTTTTTTTCGATGTTGGGTTTCATGCCAGCTTTTTCACTCTCCTCTTTCATGTTCTTGACTTCCTACTTTTGCATTCCAGTCCCCTATAATGAAAAGGACATCTTTTTTGGGTGTTAGTTCTAGAAGGTCTTGTAGGTTTTCATAGAACCATTCAACTTCAGCTTCTTCGGCGTTACTGGTCGGGGCATAGACTTGGATTACCGTGATATTGAATGGTTTGCCTTGGAAACGAACAGAGATCATTCTGTCGTTTTTGAGATTGCATCCAAGTACTGCATTTTGGACTCTTTTGTTGACCATGATGGCTACTCCATTTCTTCTAAGGGATTCTTGCCCACAGTAGTAGATATAATGGTCATCTGAGTTAAATTCACCCATTCCAGTCCATCTTAGTTCGCTGAATTGCGAAGAATTCTGAATTCCTAGAATGTCAACGTTCACTCTTGCCATCTCCTGTTTGACCACTTCCAGTTTGCCTTGATTCATGGACCTAACATTCCAGGTTCCTATGCAATATTGCTCTTTACAGCATCGGACTTTGCGTCTATCACCAGTCACATCCACAGTTGGGTATCGTTTTTGCTTTGGCTCCATCCCATCATTCTTTCTGGAGTTATTTCTCCACTGATCTCCATTAGCATATTGGGCACCTACTGACCTGGGGAGTTCATCTTTCAGTGTCCTATCCTTTTGCCTTTTCATACTGTTCATGGGGTTCTCAAGGCAAGAATACTGAAGTGTTTTGCCATGCCCTTCTCCAGTGGACCACAATCTGTCAGACCTCTCCACCATGACCCATCCGTCTTGGGTGGCCCCACACGGCATGGCTTAGTTTCATTGAGATAGACAAGGCTGTGGTCCGTGTGATCAGATTATCTAGTTTTCTGTAGTTTTAGTTTTAGTGTGTCTGCCCTCTGATGCCCTCTCGCAACACTTACCGTCTTACTTGGGTTTCTCTTACCTTGGGCCTTGGGTAATTCCTCTTACCGCCGCCGCCGGCCCCAGCCCCCGGCCTGGCCTAGCCCCTCTCGCCTGCTGCCCCCGGCCCCCCCGCCCCCGGCCCAGCCTAGGCCCTGTCAGCCGCTGCCCCCGGCCCCCGGCCCGGCCTAGCTCCTCTCGGCCGCCACCCCCAGCCCCCGGGCCCCGGCCCGGCTTAGGCCCTCTCGGCTGCCGCCCCCGGCTCCTGGCCCCCAGCCCGGCCTAGGCCCTGTTGGCCGCCGCCCCCAGCCCCTGGCCCGGCCTAGTCCCTCTGGGCTGCCACCCCTGGCCCGGCCTAGCCCCTGTCGGCCACTGCCCCCGGCCCCTGGCCCGGCCTAGGCCTTCTCGGCCGCCGCCCCCGGCCCGGCCTAGCCCCTGTTGGCCGCCGCCCCCGACCCCCGGCCCCCGGCTAATAGAGTTTTGCCACCAGAACACACTGGTAATAGCAAACACCCTATTCCAACAACACAAGAGAAGACTCTACACGTGGACATCACCAGATGGTCAACACCGAAATCAGATTGATTATATTCTTTGCAGCCAAAGATGGAGAAGCTCTATACAGTCAGCAAAAACAAGACCAGGAGCAGACTGTGGCTCAGATCATGAACTGCTTATTGCCAAATTCAGACTTAAATTGAAGAAAGTAGGGAAAACCACTAGACCATTCAGGTATGACCTAGATCAAATCCCTTATGAGTATACAGTGGAAGTGACAAATAGATTTAAGGGACTAGACCTGATAAACAGAGTGCCTGATGAACTATGGACAGAGGTTCGTGACATTGTACAGGAGACAGGGATCAAGAAAATCCCCATGGAAAAGAAATGCAAAAAAGCAAAATGGCTGTCTGAGGAGGCCTTACAGATAGCTGGGAAGAGAAGAGAAGCGAAAAGCAAAGGAGAAAAGGAAAGATATTCTCATCTGAATGCAGAGTTCCAAAGAATACCAAGGAGAGATAAGAAAGCCTTCCTCAGCGATCAGTGCAAACAAATAGAGGAAAACAACAGATTGGGAAAGACTAGAGACCTCTTCAAGAAAATTAGAGATACCAAAGGAACATTTCATGCAAAGATAGGCTCGATAAAGGACAGAAATGGTATGGACCTAACAGAAGCAGAAGATATTAAGAAGAGGTGGCAAGAATACACAGAAGAACTGTACAAAAAAGATCTTCACCACCCAGATAATCACGATGGTGTGATCACTCACCTAGAGCCAGACATCCTGGAATGTGAAGTCAAGTGGGCCTTAGAAAGCATCACTACGAACAAAGCTAGTGGAGGTGATGGAATTCCAGTTGAGCTATTTCAAATCCTCAAAGGTGATGCTGTGAAAGTGCTGCACTCGATATGCCAGCAAATTTGGAAAACTCAGCAGTGGCCACAGGACTGGAAAAGGTCAGTTTTCGTTCCAATCCCAAAGAAAGGCAATGCCAAAGAATGCTCAAACTACCGCACAATTGCACTCATCTCACATGCTAGCAAAGTAATGCTCAAAATTCTCCAAGCCAGGCGTCAGCAATACGTGAACCGTGAACTTCCAGATGTTCAAGCTGGTTTTAGAAAAGGCAGAGGAACCAGAGATCAAATTGCCAATATCCGCTGGATCATCGAAAAAGCAAGAGAGTTCCAGAAAAACATCTATTTCTGCTTTATTGACTATGCCAAAGCCTTTGACTGTGTGGATCACAATAAACTGTGGAAAATTCTGAAAGAGATGGGAATACCAGACCATCTGACCTGCCTCTTGAGAAACCTGTATGCAGGTCAGGAAGCAACAGTTAGAACTGGACATGGAACAACAGACTGGTTCCAAATAGGAAAAGGAGTACGTCAAGGCTGTATATTGTCCCCCTGCTTATTTAACTTATATGCAGAGTACATCATGAGAAACGCTCGGCTGGAAGAAACACAAGCTGGATTCAAGATTGCCGGGAGAAATATCAATAACCTCAGATATGCGGATGACACCACCCTTATGGCAGAAAGCAAAAGAGGAACTAAGGAGCCTCTTGATGAAGGTGAAGGAGGAGAGTGAAAAAGTTGGCTTAAAGCTCAACGTTCAGAAAACTAAGATCATGGCATCTGGTCCCATCACTCCATGGGAAATAGATGGGGAAACAGTGGAAACAGTGTCAGACTTTACTTTTTTGGGCTCCAGAATCACTGCTGATGGTGACTGCAGCCATGAAATTAAAAGACGCTTACTCCTTGGAAGGAAGGTTATGGCCAACCTAGATAGCATGTTTAAAAGCAGAGACATTACTTTGCCAACAAAAGTCCGTCTAGTCAAGGCTATGGTTTTTCCAGTGGTCATGTATGGGTGTGAGAGTTGGACGGTGAAGAAAGCTGAGCGCCGCAGAATTGATGCTTTTGATCTGTGGTGTTGGAGAAGACTCTTGAGAGTCCCTTGGACTGCAAGGAGATCCAATCAATCCATCCTAAAAGAGATCAATCCTGGGTGTTCACTGGAAGGTTTGATGTTGAAGCTGAAGCTCCAATACTTTGGCTACCTCATGCGAAGGGTTGACTCATTGGAAAAGACCCTAATGCTGGGTAGGATTGGGGGCGGGAGGAAAAGGGGACGACAGAGGATGAGATGGTTGGATGGCATCACCGACTCGATGAACATGGGTTTGGGTAGACTCCGGGAGTTGGTGATGGACAGGGGGGCCTGGCTTGCTGCAATTCATGGGGTCGCAGAGAGTCGGACACGACTGAGGGACTGAACTGAACTGAACTTTCATGTTCATCAAGAGGCACTATAGTTCCTCTTCATTTTCTGACATTAAAGTGGTATCATCTGCATATCTGAGATTTTTGATATTTCCCCCAGCAAGCTTGATTCCAGCATTTCACATGAGGTACTTTGCACAGAAGTTAAATAAGCAAGGAGACAATATACAACCTCGGCATACCACTTTCCCAATTTTTAACCAGTCAGTTATTCAATATCAATTCTAACTGTGGCTTCTTGACTCATACAGGTTTCTCAGGAGGCAGGTAATGTGAGTTGGTATTCCAATGTCTTTAAGAATTTTCCACATTTTATTGTGATCCACACAACCAAAGACTTGAGCATAGTCAATGAAGCAGAAGTAGATGTCTTTTCTGGAATTCCCTTGTTTTCTCCATGATCCAACAAATGTTGCCAACTTGATCTCTGGTTCCCCTGCCTTTTGTAAACCCAGCTTGTATATCTAATAATTCTCAGTTCATGTACTGCTGAAGCCTAGCTTGATGGATTTAGAGCATAACCTTGCTAGGATGTGAAATGAGTGCAATTTTATGGTAGTTTGAACATTCTTTGGCATTGCCCTTCTTTGATATTGGAATGAAAATTGACCTGTTCCAATTTCTGTGGCCCCTGCTGATTTTTCCAAACTTGCTGACATATTCAGCACAGCGCTTTAACAGCATCATCTTTTAGGATTTTAAATAGTTCAGCTGGAATTCCATCACTTCCACTATCTTTGTTCATATTAATAGTAATGCTTCCTAGTGAAAGTTGCTCAGTTGTGTCTGACTCTTTGCAACTCCATAGACTCCATGGACTATAGAGTCCATGGAATTCTCCAGGCCAGAATACTGGAGTAGGTAGCCTTTCCCTTCTCTGAGGATCTTCCCAACCCAGGGATTGAAGGCAGGTTTCCCACATTGCAGGTGGATCCTTTACCAGCTGAGCCACAGGGAAGCCCAAGAATACTGGAGTGGGTAGCCTATCCCTTCTCCAGCCAATTGTCCCAACCCAGGAATCAAACCAGGGTTTCCTGCATTGCAGGCGGATTCTTTACCAGCTGAGCTACCAGGGAAGCCCTCTAAAGGTTTGGCCTGCTTTAATTTAAGGTTCCAGTTCTCACATAATCCAGTGAATACATCCCGTTCACTAGCTAATGAGCAATAGGGTGAATATTCCCATCTAGGAATAAAAACTTCATCAACCTTAATCTCTTTTTTTCTTAAAGAGTGGCATTTTGTCTCACAAATCCTGTTCACAACACCAATTAATGTTTTGCCGAAAGTTTTCACTTTCATCTCAGGTTCAAAGGATTTGTTAACAAAATAAGCCACTCGTTATATACAAATAAATAATACAGATATTTATTAGAGAACTATCTACCTTACTTTCAATATACTAACATTAAAAGAAAAGAGAAATAAAAAGAGCAGAGAGTACATCACCAAATTGGGTTTTGACCAACATCCAGACTTAAACAGTGCTGGAAAGTCCCGTGTCACAGCACATCTGGAGTCCCAACTGGGAAAGGGTCCCAGGCAGCACGTCTGCTCCATGGGTGAGACTTCCAGTGCTTCCTAATGCCCACTTGATTTCACACTCCAGAATGTCTGGCTCTAGCTGAGTGACCACACCATTGTGGTTATCTGGGTCTTTAAGACCTTTCTTGTATAGTTTTTCTGTGTATTCTTGCCACCTCTTCTTAATCTCTTCTGCTTCTGTTAGGTCCTTACCATTTCTGTCCTTTACTGTGCCCATCCTTGCATGAAATATTCCCTTGATATCTCCAGTTTTCTTGAAGAGATCTCTAGTCTTTCTCATTGTATTGTTTTCCTCTATTTCTTTGCATTATTCATTTAAGAAGGCCTTCTTAATTCTTCCTTGCTATTCTCTGGAACTCTGCATTCAGTTGGGTATATTTTTCCCTTTCTTCCTTACCTTTCACTTCTCTTCTTTCCTCAGCTATTTGTAAAGCCTCCTCAACCAACCACTTTGCTTTCTTGCATTTCTTTTCCTTTGGGATGGTTTTGGTCACTGCCTCCTGGTCAGTGTTACAAACTTCTGTCCATAGTTCTTCAGGCAATCTATCTGTCACCTCACTGTGTAAGGGATTTGATTTGGGTCAGACCTGAATGGCCTAGTGGTTTTCCCTACTTTCTTCAATTTAAGCATGAATTTTTCAATAAGGAGCTCATGATATGAGCCACAATCAGCTCTAGGTCTTGTTTTTACTGACTGTATAGAGTTTTTTCATCTGTGGCTGCGAAGAACGTAATCAATTTGATTTCAGTATTGAGCACCTGGTAATGTCCATGTACAGACTCATCTCTTGTGTTGTTGGAAAAGGGTGTTTGCTATGATCAGTGTGTTTTCTTGACAAAACTCTGTTAGCTTCTGTCCTGCTTCATTTTGTACTCCAAGGCCAAACTTGCCTGTTATTCCAGGTATCTCTTGACTTCCTACTTTTGTATTCCAATCCCCAAGGATGAAAAGGACATCTTTTTTGGTGTTAGTTCTAGAAGGTATTGTAGGTCTTCATAGAACTGGTCAACTTCAGTTTCTTCAGCATCAGTGTTTGAGCATAGACTTGGATTACTCTGATGTTGAATGGTTTGCCTTGGAAATGAACCAATATCTTTCTGTCATTTTTGAGGATGCATCCAGGTACTGCATTGTGGACTCTTTTATTAACTGTGAGAGCTACTCCACTTCTTCTAAGGGAGTCTTGCCCACAGTAGTAGACATTATAGTCATCTGAATTAAATTTGCCCATTCCCATCCATTTTAGTTCACTGATTCCTAAGATGTCAGTGTTCACTCTTGCCATCTCCTTCTTGTCCACATCTAATTTACCTTGATTCATGGACCTTACATTCTGGGTTCTTATGCAACATTGTTTTTCACATTGTCAGACTTTACTTTCACCACCAGATGCATCCACAGGTGAGTGCTGTTTCCACTTTGGCCCAGCCGCTTCATTCTTCTGGAGCTGTTCGTAATTGCCCTCCACTCTTCCCCAGTAGCATATTGGACACCTTCCTACTGGGAGGCGCTCATCTTCTGGTGTCATATCTTTTTGCCTTTTCATACTGTCCATCGGGCTCTCCAGGCAAGAATATTGGAATGGGTTGCCAACCCCTCCTCCTGTGGACCATGTTTTGTCAGAACTCTTCAGTATGACCCATCTGTTGGGTGGCCCTGCATGGCATGGCTCATAGATTCAATGAGTTATGCAAGCCCCTGCCCAACAACAAGGCTGTGATCCATGAAGGGGTTCATTGTCTGTCACCTTGCCAATTCATGTCATAGGATGCCTTTTCCAATGTAAAATATATGATGTTTTCACCTCAGTTTTCATGAATTTTCAATATATCCAAGTGTCCTTTATGATATGATTAATTATAATAATATGTACACCAACATAATATCAACTTTTCAATAGAAAAGAAAAACTACTATCATAAGTACACATATCAATTATTAGTTGAATCTTACTTTCAGAATTGTTAAAAAAATTTTTGATGTTGGCAAATATACATAAAATTTACTGTTTTAACCATTTTTAGGGTACAATTCAGTGGATTTAAGTACATTCACATCATTGTGCAGCCATCACCATTAACTATCCCCAGAACTTTTTCATCATCCCAAATAGAAACTCTTTACCCTTTAAACAATAACTCCCCATAATCCTTTCCCCCAGCCTCTGACAACCTCTGTTCTATCTTCTGTCTTTATGAATTTGCCATTATAATCAGATTTTTTAATGTGAAAATTCATGTGTCCTGTCACCACAGCAAGACTGTCCATGAAGGGGAAAACAGTGTACTACATTAATTAATTCCCAAATGTTAAGCTAACCTTACATTCCTAAGATAAATCCCAGCTGATCATGTCATATAATCCTTTTTCTGTGTTGCTAGATTTGGTTTGCTCTTGTCTTGTTGAGGATCTTTGAATACATATTCATAAGAAATACTGACCTGTTGTTCTTCTTCTCTGTGTGTGTAATGTCTTTGTCTGGCTTTTGTGGGAAGGCAATACTGTCCTCATAGAATAAACTGGAAAGTGTTCCTCCCTCTCCTATTATAGTTGAGGTATAAACTTCTATACATAGTTTTCTTATAGTTGCTGTCTTCATCCATCCTTTTACTTTCAACCTATTTGAAATCTGCCATTAATCTAGATTTCCTGTAATAATAGACTTCCTCTGAAATAACCAATGATATTTTTAAAACAATGAAAACTCCATTTATTATATTTTTAGGGACTTAACAAAATTACCTGCCAGTGTAAACATTGATTTCACAACTATAATTTCTTGCTTCCAAACACTCTATGGTTCTCTTTATGTACTAAATCTGAATGTTTGACTTATTTTTGTTTTACTTAAAATAAAATCTAGTAACCGTATGTTGGGCCCTCTTTTTTTCCTTGTTGTTGCTGTTTAGTCATCTCCGACTCAGCAACCCCATGGACTGCAGCACGCCAGTCTTCCCTGTCCTTCACTATCTCCCAGAATTTGCTCAGACTCATGTACATTGAGTCGGTGATGCCATCCAACCATCTCATCCTCTGTTGCCCCCTTCTCCTCCTGCCCTCAATCTTTCCCAGCATCAAGGTCTTTTCCAGTGAGTCAGCTCTTTGCATCAAATGACCAAAGTATTAGAGCTTCAGCTTCAGCATCAGTCCTTCCAATGAATATTCAGGGTTGCTTTCCTTTAGGAATGACTGGTTTGATCTCCTTGCAGTCCAAGGGACTCTCACGAGTATTTTCCAGCACCATAATTTGAAAGCATCAATTCTTCAGCACTCAGCTTTCTTCTTTATGATCCAACTCTTACATCCATACGTGACTACTGGAAAAACCATAGCTTTGACTGTACGGACCTTTGTTGGCAAAGTGATGTCTCTGCTTTTTAATATGCTGTCTAGGTTTCTCATAGCTTTTCTTCCAAGGAGCAAGTGTCTTTTCATTTTGTGGCTGTAGTCACCATCTTCAGTGATTTTGGAGCCCCAAAAAATAAAGTCAGCCACTGTTTCCATTTTCCCCCCTTCTGCTTGCCATGAAGTGATGGGACCAGATGCCATGGTCTTAGTTTTTTCAATGTTAAATTTCAAGCTAGCTTTTTCACTCTCCTCTTTCACCTTCATCAAGAGGCTCTTTAGTTCCTCTTCGCTTTCTGCCACTAGGGTGGTGTCATCTGCATATCTGAGGTTACTGATATTTCTCCCGGCAGTCTTGATTCCAGCTTGTGCTTCATCCAGCCCAGCATTTTGCATATGTACTCTGCATATAAGTTAAATAAACATGGTGACAGTATACAGCCTTGACGTACTCCTTTACCAATTTTGAACCAGTCCGTATCTGGTTCTAACTGCTGCTTCTTGACCCACATACACATTTCCCAGGAGGCACGTAAGGTGGTCTGGTATTCCCATCTCTTTGAGAATTTTGCACAGCTTGCTGTGATCCACACAGTCAAAGGCTTTAGCATAGTCTCTTTAAGTCTGAGAACCACTAAGACTAGGTTAGAGATATGTTATACATACAACATAGATTTTTAACTGCTTTACAATGTTTTGTTGGTTTCTGCCAAACATCCAATCAACCAGCCATAGGTATACATATGTCCCCTCCTCTTAAACCTCCCTCACTCCTCCCACCGTATCCCACTCCTCTGGGTTGTCACAGAGCACTGCTTGAGCTACCTATGTCATACAGCAAATTCCCACTGGCTATCTATTTTACATATGGTAATGTATGTTTCAATGCTACTCTCTCAATTTGTCCCACCTTCTCCTTCCCCCGCTGTGTCCACAAGTCTATTCTCTATGTCTGTGTCTCTATTGCTGCCCTGCAAATAGGTTCATCAGTATCATTTTTCTAGATTCCATATATATGTGATAATACACAATATTTGTTTTTCTGACTTACTTACTGACTCTAGGTTCATCGACCTCACTAGAAATGACCAAATTCATTCCTTTTTATAGCTGAAACTCCTGAATAATTTTTTAAAATAATTAATTTATTTTAATTGGAGGCTAATTACTTTATAATATTATAGTGGTTTTTGCCGAACATTGACATGAATCAGCCATGGGTGTACATGTGTCCCCCATCCTGAACCCCCCTCCCACATCCCTCCCCATCCCACCCCTCAGGGTTGTCCCAGTGCACCAGCTTTGAGTGCCCTGTTCCATGCATCGAACTTGGACTGGTCATCTATTTATGGCTGTATATTGTCACCCTGCTTATTCAACTTATATGCAGAGTACATCATGAGAAACGCTGGGCTGGAGGAAGCACAAGCTGGAATCAAGATTGCCGGGAGAAATATCAATAACCTCATATATGCAGATGACACCACCCTTATGGCAGAAAGTGAAGAAGAACTAAAAAAGCCTCTTGATGAAAGTGAAAGAGGAGAGTGAAAAAGTTGGCTTAAAGCTCAACGTTCAGAAAACTAAGATCATGGCATCCGGTCCCATCACTTCATGGCAAATAGATGGGGAAACAGTGGAAACAGTGGCTGACTTTATTTTTGGGGGCTCCAAAATCACTGTAGATGGTGACTGCAGCCATGAAATTAAAAGACACTTACTCCTTGGAAGGAAAGTTATGACCAACCTAGACAGCATATTAAAAAGCAGAGACATTACTTTGCCAACAAAGGTCCGTCTAGTCAAGGCTATGGTTTTTTCAGTGGTCAGGTATGGATGTGAGAGTTGGACTATTAAGAAAGCTGAGCACCAAAGAATTGATGCTTTTGAAATGTGGTGCTGGAGAAGACTCTGAGAGTCCCTTGGACTGCAAGGAGATCCAAACAGTCCATCCTAAAGGAGATCAGTCCTGGGTGTTCATTGGAAGGACTGATGTTGAAGCTGAAGCTCCAATACTTTGGCCAGCTGATGTGAAGAGCTGACTCATTGGAAAAGACCCTGATGCTGGGAAAGATTGAGGGCAAGAGGAGAAGGGGACAATAGAGGATGAGATGGCTGGATGGCATCACCGACTCGATGGTCATGGGTTTGGGTGGACTCAGGGAGTTGGTGATGGACAGGGAGGCCTGGCATGCTGCGGTTCATGGGGTCGCAAAGAGTCGGACACGACTGAGCAACTGAACTGAACTGAACTGAACTGACTATACATGTTTCAATGCTATTCTCTCAAATTATCACACCCTTGCCTTCTCCCACAGAGTCCAAAAGTTTGTTCTTTATATCTGTGTCTCTTTTGCTTCTTGCATATAGGGTCATTGTTACCATCTTTCTAAATTCCACATATATGCATTAATATACTGTATTGGTGTTTTCCTTTCTGACTTACTTCATTGTACAATAGGCTCCAGTTTCATCCATCTCAGTAGAACTGATTCAAATGTGTGCCTTTTAATAGCTGAGTAATATTCCATTGTGTATATGCACCACAGCTTTCTTATCCATTCATCTGCTGATGGATATCTAGGTTTCTTCCATGTCCTAGCTATTGTAAATAGTAGTGCGATGAACATTGACCCCGGTGTTCTCTTGGGGAGACCCTAACGTGTCTCTTTCAATTCTGATTTCTTTGTTGTGTATGCCCAGCAGTGGGATTGCTGGGTCATATGGCAGTTGTATTTCCAGTTTTTTAAGGAATCTCCACACTATTCTCCATAGTGGCTATACTACTTTGCATTCCCACCAGCAGTGTAAGAGGATTCCCTTTTCTCCAGATCCTCTTCAGCATTTATCCTGAATAATTTTTAAAGTAATAAAATTTTAGCAGTATTTTTGCATTAGAAGATATTATAAAACTGACTTTGTAAACGTAAACCATATTAAAATCACTGCTATATACTGTGAATAACTGAAAACCATCTAAATGTCTAGTCATATATATTGGTTAAATTATAAGGAATTCATATAATAGTTATCTATTTAAAATCGTGTTTTATAAGTATATGACATGGAACATATTCAACAATAGGTTAAGTTGTCCTGTTCTAGTAACTACTCTCTCCTCTAACTTTTTTCAGCATGTTGCAGCTTCTCAAGGTGTTTTACCATACCTGCTGGCTTTCTTTAATCATGCTTTCTTTAATCACTCCTTTGTAAATGGTCATTTCATTAACCGCTGTTCAAACATGCTACTTTAGTTCGTCATCTAATTCTTGGCAGGACCCTGAGAAAGTTTAACCCTGTAACTCTCTGTTTAGTGTAATTAAGATAAAATTACAGGACTTCTCTGGTGGTCTAGTGGATAGGAATCCAGCTGCCAAAGCAGGGGACATGGTTCGAACCCTGGTCAGGGAAGATCCCAGATGCTGCAGAGCAACTAAGCCTGTGTACCACATCTACTGAGCCCATGCTCTAGACCCTGTGAGCCGCAACTACTGAGCCCTTGTGCCTAGAGCCTGTGCTATACAAGAGAAGCTACCACAAGGAGAAGCTTGCTCACTGCAAAGAAGAGTAGCCCCCACTCACCACAATGAGAGAAAGCCCCTGAGCAACAATGAAGACCCAGCACAGCCAAAAAAAAAACGATGTGATTACCGAGAAAACAAGAAATGCCTGTTTTTTCAAAGTATTAACTATGTTTACTGCAGCTGTTAAGTCTCTCAGTCATGTCCGACTCTTTGCAACCCCACAGACTGTAACCCACCAGGCTCCTCTGTCGATGGAATTTTTCAGGCAAGAATACTGGAGTCTATTGCCATGCCCTCCTCTAGGAGATCTGCCCAGCCTAGGGATCAAACTCAGGTCTCCTACATTGCAGGCATATTCTTTACCATCTGAACTACCAGCAGGGAAGTCCAATAATAGTGATGGCTACCATTAATTAAATGTATTTTTAGTTTATACTATGCTTTGTATATCATCTAAGTCTTTTAACCCTATGAGGTATAATAGTCATCATCCCCAGTTTATACATGAGGATACATTCAATATCTTTGATTACTGTGAATTAATATATTGTCATTGTTTTCTTTTGTAGATCATTCACGAGAAGTCTTGGAGCAATTAGTAGGCCCGAACAAACTAAAGCAAGTGACGTGGACTGTGTATTGATGCTCACTGAAGCTTATCAAATCTATGATCTTCATACTACTTTCCCTGGAAACAATTGTCTCAGAGATTGGCTTTCCAATAGTATGATTTATGCTTTGAAGTTAACCTGGCTCTTAAACATTTTAATAGTGCTTTTATTTCTATATATAAGTTCGTTGATGAGTGAGTGTTCTTGAAATGGCAATTATAGCATGCCCTCTGATATATTGGGGGAGGGTATTGTGTTTTTTTTTATATTGGGGGAGGGTCTTGTTTTTTTTTTAAATAAGAAAGTTTTAAGTTACCTGTTTCCCCTGGAAATTTCATTCTCCTAACTAGATATTTGAGCTGCTATAAGAGATGTTTATCACTGTGGATAAACAGGAGAGTTCTAAGTTATTTCTAAAAGCATAGTTACCTTCCTAGCTATTTTCTGGCTACTGCCTTCCAAAGTATTTAAATGTCCACTGGCCAAAAAGCAAAGCTGAATATCAGGCCTGTATATTCTTCACAAAAATTATTATTTCAATGAAACAAAGAAATGTGATAGTTTAATGTCATAATCTCGGATATCATATACCTTAGCCATTTAGCATATGAGTGATACTGAGGCCTTTGCCCGGCCACTTATTACATTGATTTTTATGGCTACTTTCCCCCAATACATGTTATTTATCTACAAACTTTCCTCCTTAAAAACTGCACTCAAGAATGTGTAAGAATGAGTGAATACGAAATAGCATCACAGAGGTTGTATCCTGAAGCTCTATTCGTTTCACATCGTAAAATAAACAGCACAGGTCTTAGTTTTCAAATGAAATGTATTACTATCTATAATCACAAAATTCTCTGAAATATACTGTGCTTAGACTACTCCCAAATTCACTATATTCCCTGTGCCAAAAGCCTTTGTCAGTGGGACCTTCTTAAAGACTTCCTATTTTAACTGTGATACAGTGAATAACAGGGAAAGTATGGTATGGTAGATTTCTTGGACATATGTAGAGGGACAGGTTTACATATTCAACTCTACTTGTCCTTACTATTAACTACTTTATAAATGTGCTATGTTTATAGTGTATAGTGTACAATATAGTGTATTGCAACTGCAAAGGTGGTACATGTGTGTATGTATAAAATGGGTAAGGCCTATTCCATCTATGAAATTTCTCTAAAGACAATTTCAGTAAGATTTAATACTGAACACCTAACCAAGTCACTACCGTTTTCCCCTTTTGAAGAAACTAGTTTCAAGATCTAAAGTGTCAGGTTTTTAAGGTCTATAAAGGATTTATCATCCTAAAGCAGCTTGTGGCTTGATCTTTTTCTTATATCACTGGTTGTATCAGCTATTTTTCAGCACCCTGCTTAAAAGTCTGGTCTCCCATCCCTATCCTACCTATAACTGTCACCCTTACCTGTCATTCTGAACTCTATTTTTCCCCTCTCCATCTTTTACCATCTGACATCTTATTTTTTATCTGTCTGCCCACCCTAGTATATAAGCTTCATGAAGACAGACATTATTTCTCTTTTTTCACTGCTGTATCTCCAGTACCTAGAACAGTGTCTGGTATATAATAAGCACCCAAATATTTGTTGAATAAATAGACAAGAAAATAAATAAAAGTAATACCCATACTTCAAGTTTCTGGTCTGTGACATGTACAGAGATTGGAAGTCATCACTCTTGTCCCCACAAAAGCTGAACAGACTGAAAATCACGAAGCAGTACAGCACTGTTTGAAAGTAGAGTTGTATTAGTTGTAGATGTACACTGCAAACTGTAAACTCTAGGGCAACCGGTAAAATAAATTTTAGTAAATATGACTGATGTCCTAAGGGAGGGGAGATGAAACCATATAAAATGCTCAATTACACCAGAAAAGGGGGCTTCTTTGGTGGCTCAGTGGTAAAGAATCCGCCTGCCAATGCAGGAGAGACATGAGCTCGATCTCTGGTCTGGAAAGATCTCACATGCCATGGAGCAGCTAAGCCAGTGCGCCTCAACTATTGAGTCTGTGCTCAGGAGTCCAAGAGCCGCAACTACGGAAGCCCACACACCCTTGAGCCCATGCTCCACAAGAAGAGAAGTCATGGCAATAAGGAGACCACACACCACAACTAGAGAAAGCCTAAGCAGCAACAAAGCCCCAGCCCAGCCAAAAAACAAAAAAAGATAAAGGAGAATTCTCCAGTGGTTCAGTGGCTAAGGACTCTGCACTTTCACTGACAAGAGCCTAGGTTCTATTCCTGGTGCAGGAACTAAGATCCCACAAGACTTGCAATGCAGCCCCACTCCCACCCCCACGCCACAAAAAAAGATAAAATCAGAAAAAGGAGAAAAAGTAGAACACAAAAAAGAAAGAACAAAGGCAAGGAATAGGGAACAGCTATAAGGATGGTAGAAATTAATCCAACTAGATCAATAATGTCTTTAAATGTTTAAATGTGAACAATCTATTTGTTAAAAGATATATTTATTTAAGGTTTTGGCTGTGGTGGGTCTTTGTTGCTGCGTGCAGACTTTTCTCTAGCTGTGATGAGTGGGGGCTACTCTGATTCGGTGCTCAGGCTTCTCTTGTTGCAGAGCACAGGCTCTAGGCACTTGAGCTTCAGTAGTTGCAGCAAGTGTGCTCTAGAGCTCAGGCTTAGTGTTGCATCACACAAATTTAGTTGCTCTGCAGCATGTGCATTCTTCCCAGAGCTGGGATCGAACCAGTTTTTCCTGCATTGGCAGGATCTCTGAAGAAGATTTAGCTCCAGGACCAGGGACCAGGCTTGATCACTCAAGAGCTTTAGTGTAGCAAAGTTTTATTCAAGTATAAGAGGGGACAGAGGAAGCTTCTAACATAGACATCACAAGGGGAATGGACAGCACCCCACTCACTAGTCTTAGCAAGGGAGCTATATACTTTTTAATTGGTTATAACAATAAATCAAAAGAATGTCTCAAGGTTACAAAGATCTTACTAGCTCCACTCCCACAATTTACATTTTAAGATGACAGTTCAGTTCAGTTGCTCAGTCCTGTCCAACTCTTTGTGATCCCATGGACTGCAGCACGCCAGGCCTCCCTGTCCATCACCAACTCCCAGAGTTTACCCAAACTCATGTCCATTGAGTTGGTGATGCCATCCAACCATCTTATCCTCTGTCGTCCCCTTCTCCTCCTACCCTCAATCTTTCCCAGCATCAGGGGCTTTTCCAATGAGTCAGCTCTTGGCATCAGCTGGCGAAAGTATTGGAGCTTCAGCTTCAACATCAGTCCTTCCAATGAACACCCAGGACTGATCTCCTTTAGGATGGACTGGTTGGATCTCCTTGCAGTCCAAGGGACTCTCAAGACTCTTCTCTAACACCACAGTTCAAAAGCATCAATTCTTTGGCACTCAGCTTTCTTTATAGTCCAACTCTCACATCCATACATGACTATTAGAAAAACCATAGCTTGACTAGATGGACCTTTGTTGACAAAGTAATGTCTCTGCTTTTTAATATGCTGTCTAGGTTGGTCGTAACTCTCCTTCCAAGGAGTAAGCATCTTTTTAATTTCATGGCTGCAGTCACCATCTGCTGTGATTTTGGAGCCCAGAAAAATGAAGTCAGCCACTGTTTCCACTGTTTCCCCATTTATTTGCCATGAAGTGATGGGACCGGATGCCATGATCTTAGTTTTCTGAATGTTGAGCTTTAAGCCAACTTTTTCACTCTCCTCTTTCACTTTCATCAAGAGGCTCTTTAGTTCTTCTTCACTTTCTGCCATAAGGGTGGTGTCATCTCCATATCTGTGGTTATTGATATTTCTCCTGGCCATGTTGACTCCAGCTTGTACTTCTTCCAGCCCAGCATTTCTCATGATGCATATTAAGTTAAATAAGCAGGGTGATAATAAACAGCCTTGACGTACTCCTTTTCCTATTTGGAACCAGTTTGTTGTTCCATGTCCAGTTCTAACTGTTGCTGCCTGACCTGCACACAGGTTTCTCAAGAGGCAGGGCAGGTGGTCTCGTATTCCGATCTCTTTTAGAATTTTCCACAGTTTATTGTGATCCACACAGTCAAAGGCTTTGGCATAGTCAATAAAGCAGAAGTAGATGTTTTTCAGGAACTCTCTTGCTTTTTCGATGATCCAACAGATGTTGGTAATTTGATCTGTGGTTCGTCTGCCTTTTCTAAAACCAGCTTGAACATCTGAAAGTTCAAGGTTCACATACTGTTGAATCCTGCCTTGGAGAATTTTGAGCATTATTTTACTAGCATGTGAGATTAGGGCAGTTGTGCGGTAGTGTGAGCATTCTTTGGCATTGCCTTTCTTTGGGGTTGGAATGAAAACTGACCTTTTCCAGTCCTGTGGCCACTGCTGAGTTTTTCAAATTTTCTGGCATGTTGAGTGCATGTTCACAGCATCATCTTTTAGGATTTGAAATCCTCAACTGGAATTCCATCACCTCCACTAGCTTTGTTTGTAGTGATGCTTCCTAAGGCCCACTTGACTTCACATTCCAGGATATCTGGCTCTAGGTGAGTGATCATACCATGGTGATTATCTGGGTCATGAAGATCTTTTTTGTACAGTTCTGTGTATTCTTGCCACTTCTTCTTAATACCTTCTGCTTCTGTTAGGTCCATTCCATTTCTGTCCTTTATTGAGCCCATCTTTGCATGAAATGTTCCCTTGGTATCTCTAATTTTCTTGAAGTGATCTCCAGTCTTTCCCATTCTATTGTTTTCCTCTATTTCTTTGCATTGATCACTGAGGAAGGCTTTATGTCTCCTTGCTATTCTTTGGAACTCTGCATTCAAATGGGTATATTTTTCCTTTTCTCCTTTTTTTTTTCACTTCTGTCTTTTCACAGCTATTTGTAAGGCCTCCTCAGACAGCCATTTTGCTTTTTTGCATTTCTTTTTCTTGGCGATGGTCTTGATCCCTATCTCCTGTACAATGTCACAAACCTCCGTCCATAGTTCATCAGGTACTCTGTCTATCAGATATAAGCCCTTAAATCTATTTCTCACTTCCACTGTATAATCGTAAGGGACTTGTTTTAGGTCATACCTGAATGGTCTAGTGGTTTTCCCCACTTTCTTCAATTTAAGTCTGAATTTGGCAATAAGTAGTTCATGATCTGAGCCACAGTCAGCTCCCGGTCTTCTTTTTGCTGACTATATAGAGCTTCTCCATCTTTGGCTGCAAAGAATATAATCAGTCTGATTTCGGTGTTGACCATCTGTGGTCCATCTGTGTCCATGTGTAGAGTCTTCTCTTGTGTTGTTGGAAGAGGGTGTTTGCTATGACCAGTGCGTTCTCTTGGCAAAACTCTTATCAGCCTTTGCCCCGCTTCATTCTGTACTCCAAGGCCAAATTTGCCTGTTACTCCAGGTGTTTCTTGACTTCCTACTTTTGCATTCCAGTCCCCTATAATGAAAATACATCTTTTGGGGGTGATAGTTCTAGAAGGTCTTGTAGGTCTTCATAGAACTGTTCAACTTCAGCTTCTTCAGTATTACTAGTCAAAGCATAGACTTCAATTACTGTGATACTGAATGGTTTGCCTTGGAAATGAACAGAGATGATTCTGTCGTTTTTGAGACTGTATCTAAGTACTGCATTTCAGACTCTTTTGTTGACTATGAGGCTACTCCATTTCTTCTAAGGATTATTCAGAAAGTTCTTAGGAAGGAGAAATATGTCCTTAGCAGGATACGTTGTTATATAGTCACTGGTACAGAGTTTCAGGAAAAACATATCCTTGAGCAAGATGAGTTGTTTTGTTGTGCAATCATCAGCTCTGGGTTTAAAGAAAAAAATTTGTCCTTTTCTCCTCCTTGAGAACTCCAGACCCCTATCTTCTTCTTGGGGACCCCGGACTTCTTATCAACCTACCTAGGAACTGACTCTCAGATTCTCAACCACTGCACCACCAGGGAAGCTCATATGTTAACAGTCTTAATACAAACCGGTTTGTTAGCTATTAAGTCATTTCAAGGATCACTGTTACATATATGTGGGAGATTTTAAATATTTTAAGTAATATTTGAATATCTCAAACACCTTCTTGTACCCTTCTCATAAATAATTGAGAAGATAACAGAAATAGGGTTGTAGATATTTAAAATTAAATCTACTCTTGGCCTCTTCAAGTCAATGTCCAACAGTGCTCCAGAGTATAATTCCCTTTAATTTTCTCCTTATCCTGCTGAAAAAGACACTACCCAGCAGAATATCCTGAATTTTCAAAGAATATGTCAACAAAACTCTTTCTCCTCAAATAGCACCCAATGCCACTATAGCCTATAATTTCCATTAATGTTTACCAATGTGGAATCAAACTTTTGAGTTTATAATTGACCCCCAGTAGATCAATGGAAATTGGATACAAGAATTGATTTATTGGGTTATAATAATCTCTGACTTCCAAATTCAGGGGGCTCTCAAGTGTCTTCTCCAACACCACAACTTGAAAGCATCAGTTCTTTGGCGCTCAGCCTTCTTTATGCTCCAACTCTCAAAACATCTGTACATTACTACTGGAAAAACCATAGCTTTGACTATACGGACTTTTGTCGGCAGAGTAATGTCTGCTTTTGAATATGCTGTCTAGGTTGGTCATAGCTCTTCTTCCAGGAGCAACTGTCTTTTAACATCATGGCTGCAGTCATCATCCACAGTGATTTTGGAACCCAAGAAAATACAGTCTGTCACTGTTTCCATTGTTTCTCCATCTATTTGCCATGAAGTGATGGGACCAGATGCCATGATATTCATTTTTGAATGTTGAGTTTTAAGCCAGTTTTTTCACTCTCCTCTTACACCTTCATCAAGAGCCTCTTTAGTTCCTCTTCACTTTCTGCCATTAGAGTGGTGCCATCTGCGTATCTGAGGTTATTGATATTTACCCCAGAAATCCTGATTCCGGCTTCTGATTCTTCCAGCCCAGCATTTCCCATAATGTACCCTGCATAGAAGTTGAAATAAGCAAGGTGATAATATACAGCTTTGGTGTACTCCTTTCCCTATTTTGAACCAGTCCATTGTTCCATGTATGGTTGTAACTTGCTTTTTGACCTGCTGGCACCCCACTCCACTACTCTTGCCTGGAAAATGCCATGGACGGAGGAGCCTGGTGGCCTACGGTCCATGGGGTTGCTAAGAGTCGGACACAACTGAGAAACTTCACTTTCACAGGTTTCACAGGAGGCGGGTAAGGTGGTCTGGTATTCCCATCTCTTGAACAATTTTCCAGTTTGTTGTGATACACACAGTCAAAGGCTTTAGCATAGTCAATAAAGCAGCAGCAGATGGTTTTCTGGAATTCTCTTGCTTTTTCCATTATTCAGTGGATGTTGGCAATTTGATCTCTGGTTCCTCTGTCTTTTCTAAATCTAGCTTGTACAACTGGAAGTTCTTGGTTCACATACTGTTAATGCCTAGCTTGGAGGATTTTGAGCATTAGCTTGCTAGCATGTGAAATGAGTACAATTGTGCAGTAGTTTGAGCATTCTTTGGCATTGCCCTTCTTTGGGATTGGAATGAAAACTGACCTTTTCCAGTCCTGTGACCACTGCTGAGTTTTCTAAATTTGCTGGAAGCAAATTTTCTAAATTTGAGTGCAGCACTTTAACAGCATCATCTTTTAGGATTTCAAATAGCTCAGCTGGAATTTCATCACCTCCACTAGCTTTGTTCATAGTAATGCTTCCTAAGGCCCACTTGACTTCACACTCTAGGATGTCTGGGTGTAGGTGAATGTTGGCAATTTGATCTCTGGTTCCTCTGTCTTTTCTAAATCCAGCTTGTACATCTGGAAGTTCTTGGTTCACATACTGTTGATGCCTATAACTACACCATAGTAGTTATCTGAGTCATGAAGATCTTTTTTGTATAGTTCTTCTGTGTATTCTTGCCATCTCTTCTTAATATTTTCTGCTTCTGTTAGGTCCATACTGTTTCTGTCCTTTATTGTGGCCATCTTTGCATGAAATGTTCCCTTGTTATCTCTAATTTTCTTGAGATCTCTAGTCTTTCCCATTCTATTGTTTTCCTCTATTACTTTACACTGTTCACTTAGGAAGGCTTTCTCATCTCTCCTTGCTATTCTTTGGAACTCTGCTTTCAAATGGGTATATATTTCCTTTTCTCCTTTGCCTTTTGATTCTCTTCTTTTCTCAGCTATTTGTCAGGCCTCCACAGACAACCATTTTGCCTTTTTGCATTTCTTTTTCTTGGGGATGGTTTTGATCACTGTCTCTTGTACAGTGTTACAAACCTTCTAAACTCTTTATCTATGTTTCTTAATTGATGCCCTATTATGTACTAATCTTATACTAGGCACTTTATACTTTCATTTAATACAATAACCTTTTGAAGTACAGTACAAATTTATTACTATTAACATGTTATAAGTTAAGAAATGAAATCTCAGAGAGCTTAACTCACCCAAAATGCCAACTAGAAAGTGACAGAGTGGTCACACTCTAAAGCCCATGTACTCAGTATCATACTAACTGCATCTCTGATATTTACAGGTAATTTTTTTAAATATAGTATTCTTCTGTATTTTTTATTTTAATTCAAAGATACACTGTAATTGTTCTCAACTATAGAAACAGACTCTGCTAAAACATCTAATTCCAAAAACCTTTAAAAAAATCTAATTCCTCTCTGCTATTTACATTACATGTGGTTACTACTGGATACTGCCTTGTATAATTATATTCCTATAGCAGGATGAGGGCATGGCAACCCATTCCAGTATTATTGCCTGGTGAATCCTTATGGACAGAAGATCTTGGTGGGCTACAGTCCATGGATTGCAAAGAGTTGGATATGACAGAACAACTAAGCACATCAGTAAAACTAGAAAAAAAATTACAGATAGAGATTTCTGCATTTGGCTTACTATAGAACAAGTTATAAAGGCTGACAAAATTTTAACCTTCCTATTGGAAGCAAGATTTACCATTTAACACAAATTGCCTTCTTTTAACCAGAGAGTCTTTTCAGGTTAAACCCAAACATAGCTATATCCCCTATTGGAGGGACTTCAACAGCTCAAGGCTGAAACTGCCACACTGTGCTTGTCGTCAGTCCATTGTTATCCTGCCTTGTAGGCTCTGGAAGTGAATATTCTGCCACTTTCTGCAGTTGATGCTGAATGCTATGTCCACTGAATTGGGGTCGCCCAGGGTCACCAATCAGTACTTGAGTTCTGTGGGCCTCAAAGCAGTTCTTCAGCCATTGAAGCAGACTGTCTGCAAGGTCTTCATCATAAAACATATCTCCAAGCACAACGAGGTCCCACTTATCTTGTTCCAAATCCAAAATGTTTTTGATTAAAATGGGAAAAGGATTCAGTTGGTTCAACTCACAATTTAGTGTAATAGCCATTCCTGCAACTTTAAAAAAAGGACATGGTGAATTGGTATATGCTAAGTTATTTTAATTTCCTACTGATTAACTTAAATAATTTAGAGAATCTCCAATAGGTTTTTTTCCCCTTTCTGTTGAAAGCTGTTTTTTTAGGTAAAGAAGCCTAAACTATATGCCAATGTAAGCTATTTCTTACAATGCTCAAATATATAACTATTCTGAAAACAAAGCAAATGATACCACACACCTGGAAAAGGAGAGGTTTTAAGGAATATTTGCTTATCTCAACAAGACCATTTAGAACTAACACCAAAAAAAGATGTCCTTGTCAACCTAGGAGGTTGGAATGTAAAACTACAAATCGAGATATCTGGAGTAACAGGCAAGTATGGCCTTGGAGTACAAAATGAAGCAGGGCAAAGGCTAACAGAGTTTTGTCAAGAGAACACACTGGTCATAACAAACACCCTTTTCCAACAACACAAGAGACAACTCTACACATGGATATCACCAGATCAGCATCATCATCACCAGTACCAAAATCAAATTGATTATATTCTTTGCAGCTGAAGACTGAGAAGCTCTATACAGACAGTAAAATAAAGACCTGGGTCTGACTGTGGCTCTGATCATGAGCTCCTTATTGCAAAATTCAGGCTTAAATTGAAGAAAGTAGGGAAAACCACTGGGTCATTCAGGTATGACCTAAGTCAAATCCATTTTAATTATATAGTGGAGGTGATGAATAGATTCAAGAGATTAGATCTGGTAGACAGAGTGCCCGAAGAACTACAGACAGAAATTTGAAACACTGTACAGGAAGTAGTAACCAAAAGCAAAAGAAATGCAAGAAGGCAAAGTGGTTGTCTGAGAAGGTCTTACAAAAGGTTGAGGAAAGAAGAGAAGCAAAAGGCAAGGGAGAAAGGGAATGATAAACCCAAATGAACGCAGAGTTCTAGAGAGAGATAGGAAGGTCTTCTTAAATGAACAATGCAAAGAAATGGAGGGAAACAACAGAATAGAAAGACTAGAGATCTCAAGAAAAATTGGAGACATTAAGGGAACATTTCATGCAAGGATGGGCATGATAAAGGACAGAAATGGTAAGGACCTAACAAAAGCAGAAGAGATTAAGAAGAGGTGGCAAGAATACACAGAAGAACTATACAAAAAAGGTCCTAATGACTCAGATAATGATGATGGTGTGGTCACTCACCTAGAGCCAATATCCTAGAATGTGAAGTCAAGTGGGCCTTAGGAAACATCACTATGAACAAAGCTAGTGGAAGTGATAGAATTCCAGCTGAGCTATTTCAAATCCTAAAAGATGATGCTGTTAAAGTGCTGCACTCAATGTGTCAGCAAATTTAGAAAACTCAGTAGTGGTCACAGAACTGGAAAAGGTCAGTTTTCATTCCAATCCCAAAGAAGGGCAATGCCAAAGAATGTTCAAACTACCGTACAATTGCACTCATTTCACATGCTAATAAGATTATGTTCAAAATCCTTCAAGCTAGGTTTCAGCAGTCAGTGAATGGAGAACTTCTAGATGTACAAGCTGGGTTTAGAAAAGGCAGAGGAACCAGAGATCAAATTTCCAATATCCATTGGGTCATAGAGAAAGCAAGGGAATTCCAGAAAAACATTTACTTCTGCTTTATTGGCTATGCTAAAGCCTTTGACTCTGTGGATCACAACAAACTGTGGAAAATTCTTAAAGAAATGGGAATACCAAACCATCTTCCCTGTCTCCTGAGAAACCTGTATGTGGGTCAAGAAGCAATAGTTAGAACTGGACATGGAACAATGGACTGGTTCAAAATTGGGAAAGGAGTACACCAAAGCTGTATATTATCATCTTGCTTATTTAACTTCTATGCAGGGTACATCTTATGAAATGCTGAGCTGGATGAATCACAAGCTGGAATCAAGGTTACTGGGGGAAATAGCAATAATCTCAGTTATGCAGATAATACCACTCTAATGGCAGAAAGTGAAGAAGAACTGAAGAGCCTCCTGATAAGGATGAAAGAAGAGAGTTTAAAAAACTGGCTCAAAACTCAACATTCGAAAAACTAAGATCATAGCATCTAGTCCCATCACTTCATGTCAAACAGAAGGGTGAAAAGTAGAAGCAGTGACAGGTTTTATTTTCCTGGGCTCCAAGGTCACTGGTGATGGAGACTGCAGCCATGAAATTTTTAAAAAGGCTTACTCCTTGGAAAGAAAGCTATAACAAACCTAGACAGTGTATTAAAAAGCAGAGACATCACAAAGCCAACAAAGGTCCATATAGACAAAGCTATGGTTTTTCCAGTAGTCATGTATGGATGTGAGAGTTGGACTTTAAAGAAGGCTGAGCACCGAAGAACTGATGCTTTTGAACTGTGGTGTTGGAGAAGATTCTTGAGAGTCCCTTGGACTGCAAGGAGATCAAACCAGTCAATCCTAAAGGAAATCAACCCTGAATATTCATTGGAAGGACTGATGCTGAAGCCCCAATATTTTGGCCACCTGATAGGAAGAGCCAAGTCATTGGAAAATACCCTGGTGCTGGGAAAGATTGAAGGCAAAAGGAGATGGGGCAGCAGAGGATGAGATGGTTGGACAGCATCACCGACTTAACAGCCATAAATTTGAGCAAACTCTGGGAGACAGTGAAGGACAGGGGAGCCTGGCGGGCTTCAGTCCATTGGGTCACAAAGAGTTGGACATGACTTAACAACTAAATAACAACAACAATGAAGACTTTTGGTTTGTCACAGTTGTACAAGAGACAGGAAAACAAGGCTTATGTTTGAGCAGGATGACAACTTGGAACTGAGAGTCCTATATATAATAAGGCTCCTCAAGGGCTAGATCCTCAGTGAAAGGGAAGACTAGAGAAAATCAGGTAAAATTAACACTTACCTGTCTCAACTTGGGTTCAAATGGTATAAAATCTCCCTCAAATGCCCAGGTCTATCTTCTTGGGTTTTGGTCAAATAAACACTACCTACATATTTCAGGAAATCCCTAGCCCAGAGATGACCAACAGTAAGTAACTGTTCCCAGGTTGGTATCACTTTGGGATATCCGCCAGACACAAATAGAAGTCCTCCTGTCAAAAATGCACCATCAACTCGGCCTTTCAGGGCTCCCACAAACAATGTCCCACTGAGTTCACTAAATTAGATTATGAAATAAAACATAGAAATGGCTTATGGTGTTTGAGCAACTGTAGATATTTATCCTGGAGGAAAAAAAAGGTGAGCTCAAAATATTTGAAAATATGACAGTCTTACTAGGGTCTATGTCATTGGCCAAGATCCTTAAGGCTCCACTCATCTTAGCAGCGATGGCTGTAGCTCCACATCCACTCCCAATATCTAACACAGATTTTCCTCTGACAACATCAGGATTATCCAAAAGATACCTAAATTAGAAAAGGGAAAACATAATCTAAGACAGATGGGAGGTCAGTAAGAGGTGTCCAATATTTATACTTTGGATTGATTGCACAAGGAAATAGTGAAACTTAGCAGAAGAATTCAGTCCAACATTGGCAAATTTGGCCTGAATAGAGTGAGAAAAAAATGTCAGTTTTAAGAGCTGGGCAGAGATGGCAGAGAGAGGACCTAGTCATTTTGGTCTGTCTCTTTACCAAGTGTGAAGAGCAGTTCCATACAACTGACTAATCATGCTCTTCAAGTCAACTTTTTAAAGCATTGAGCACTCACTATGATTCAGAAACTACCAACCACCAAAAATACAGACTGACAAAATACTGTTATAATCAGGACTCAGTAAGCTAGATCCAAAATTCACTGTCTCCTTTTCATTGTTCATCAGAAAGTGGTTTTACCTACAGCTTGAACTATATAAAAATGACCTCTCTGGAAAGGTACCATCAAAGTCCAGTTCAACCAAAGGATTTGGACCTGGGCTAAGCAGTTACCAAACAAGTGAAGATGAATGGGCAAACACTGAAATAATCAATGTCAACTGACACTTGACCTCAGTACTGGAAAATTTACTCAGCAGAGGAAATTCCCTGGTTGTCCAGTGGTTAGGACTCCACATTTTCACTGCCAAGGGCCTATCCCTGAGATCCTGCAATCCAAAAAAAGACTAAGGAACAATGGCAAGGCAGGGGTGTAGTGCCCCATCTAAAGGGCATCTTTCTTGAGGTAACAGTTGCCACAACAGAAATTAGGTGTTAGCAGAGATTTAAATCTAATGTTAGCAGAGATTCTTTCTTTCCTTCTTTCTTTTTTGCCATGTGTTTTGGCTTGCAGGATCTTAGTTCCCTGAATAGGGATTGAAGTTGGACCAGGCAATGAAAGTGCCGACTAACTCCCCATAGATTCTTATTTTTCAACTGAAGTAAATTTTTACATGCTTCAAGTTTTAAATGATAGAAACTGATTGTTTTAAAGTTTATAAGTAAAACAAGTTTACAAGTTTACAAAAACATATCCATTTTTTTAAAATAGAAAACACATCTGTGGATGACCAATTTGTGACCTCTGATTCATTCTCTTAAGGAATCTGATTGCCCTTACATTTGGAGTTGATACACAACAATTTGCATAGGTATCATTTACATATATACCACTTATTTTTTTAAATGATACAAGTAAATATAGGAAAATTTGGCAACACAACAGCCAGAAAATTGGAACTGATACCACCTGGAAAGTTTTCCAGAACTCAGGATTTTCCAAAAAGCTCTATGTTTGCATTTATTTATTTTTCATTTTAAACTATATACAAACTGGACTTCCCTGGCAGTCCAGTGGTTAAAACTCCATGCTTCCAATACAGAGGACACAGGTTCAATCCCTGGTAAGGGAACTAAGACCCCACATGCCACATAGCATGGCCAAAGAAATAAAAATTTTAAAAACTACATACAATCTGAATTCTGCTAGACCATACCATTCCTGTGAAAGAGAAGTTCTTATACATTTCCTTTCACAGTTTTGTAACCTCAAGGCATTAAAAAATTATATCATTTACCAATCTAAGAGCAAAGACTAGATTAAAATGCTGAAAGTTCTTGCATTTGTTTCAGCGACTGTTTTAATAAAAAGCATTGTGTGTATATGTGAGAAAATGTCCTTTGCAGTATGGGGAGTTGGAAGGGGGGGACCTTAAAAATGCAGATTCAAGTTCACCTTTGTGATGTCCCAATCACTCATATCCCTCATTCTTTGGGAGCTTGGGAAAAGGAAGTGGTGGAGGGAGCAACATTTATAGGATTAAACCAAGAGAAGGAATGGGGGGCTTCAAGTTCCACCAAGGATCTGCATGGGCCATGCATCACAAACCATGAACCTGAGAACAGTGTGAGATTTCTGGATCATTACCAGTTACCTAGGGTCTTGACAGCTGACCTAGGATTTCTCTTGGGGAGAGAACGATATATGGGGCAACACTTTGGTAAGCTTGGAATAGAAGGGAAAACCATGCAACAAAGCAACCCAGAACTGTTCCTAAACTCTAATAAAAGAATTTGGGGCTTTTTTGAGGAGCAGGGAGAATGCAGAGTTGGAAAGGACAGAAAAGAGAGAGGTTGTGAGGAGCCCTGAAGGTTCCCGCTTCACTTAAGGCCATACATACCTAGACAGGGCTTGGCCCCCTGGCCAGTAGATTGCCCAGTAAGGATCCCTGAGGGGCCACAGGTCAGCTCTCTCCCACCAGAACTTGCATCTGGGGGTCAAAAGCCGCAACTGGATTTCAGGAGTGAGGCTGCCACTGCTGGTGACTTCAGTGTTCTCCTCCAGGAAAGCTTTCATCTCAGGGTCCAAAAGGCTTCCAGTTCCTCTCCAGGGGCAGTGACCCCAGGGAAACAAGGGGAAGCCACTGCTTCTCACAGCCTTCCAGAGGACAACAGAGCGGTTCATGGGAAATGATGCAAACACTCTCCAGCCTGGGCTCAAAGCCATCAGTCCAGTCCCAAAGCACAGGTATGCTGGTGTTGCTCTTGGTAAGAGCTGCTTCTCCTGGGGAAAGAGTCTGGTTGCCCAACTGATCTCAGCTGGAGTCACTGGACCTCTAAAAACACAATAATAATGAAAACTCTGACACTTCTAAATCCTATCACATAGTAAGAAAATATTAGTGTTACCTCTGTAGCAAATGATGCACGAGTGCAAGTTCACTTTAGATGAAAATTTTTGTGCGTTAATTTAGGAAAATCCTGTCTTCCAAAACATGCCTTTTCATTCTTTGTGAACAACAGAATCCTTTTAATAATTTAGAAAACCAAATATACAAGCATTTGATTTTGATAGAGTCCTCAGGAACATTCCTGTTACATAAAATAAGGTATACCCTTAACATTCTTTCATTCATTTAATAAATCATTTTCCTTTAAGCAGACACTGTGCTTGATAACCGTGAACAAAATAAAAAGTCCCCATCTTCAGGAAACTTAGATTCTAGCGATGGGATAGAGCAGGTAATCAGGGCAAACACAGTTCTTACCTTTATGGCATCTAGCTAAGAGTTGTGCAGATTATCAAACTGTAACTGTGGTTAGAGATATATAAATTATACTGACTGATCAATAAAGATAACCCTAGCACATGGGGGCTTTGCTGGTGGTCCAGTGGTTAAGAATCCACCTTTCAATGCAACAGATTCAATCCCTGGTCTGGGACTAAGACCGCTTGTCACAGCTGCTGAGTCTTCATGCTCTACAGTCAGTGCACCACAGCTAGAGCAGCCTGCCCGCTGCAACAAAGACCCAGCCCAACCAAAAAAAAAAGATAGCCCTAGCATAAAACATCAATGTAATTAAGATTGTTTTTCTCCTAAAACAAACAAAACTATGGATTTAATTGTAAGAAAAGAATATCAAATCACTTTCTGTAAATACCTCTGATGAGTCATCTTCACCAAACCTGGACTTAATAGAAAGACGTTTTGATTAAGTAGGAATGAGGAAGCGAAGTTGAAACGCAAATTACACACCAAGTTGTTTGGGACCTTTGGTCTGTTCTGCATAAATATTTTAAATAGTCTTAAATTCACCCAAATATTTAGAGTTGTTCAGCTGCCAAGTCATGTCTGACTCTTTGCAACACCATAAACTGCAACCCTTCCAGGCTTCCCTGTCCTTCACTGTCTCCCAGTTTGCTCAAACTCATGACCATTGAGTCAGTGATGACATCCAACCATCCGTCTCATCCTCTGTCACCCCCTTCTCCTCCTGCCCTCAACCTTTCCCAGCATTAGGGTTTTTTCCAGTGAGTCAGCTCTTCCCATCAGGTAGCCAAAGTACTGAAACTTCAGCTTCAGCATGAGTCCTTCCAGTGAATCTTCAGGTTTGATTTCCTTCAGGATTGACTGGTTCGAACTCCTTGCTATCAAAGGGTAGGGGCCCCAAATTCAAATGCCTACCTGGGGTCAGACTGGTGATAAATGAGTGATGCAGGCTGGTTGCTGGTAACAGAGAGGCTGTGGCAAACTAGAAAGTGTTTCAAAACAGTTCAAAGGAGCCAGCAAACTGCTGCTTGTCCTGGGACATATGGCCAAATCTTTCCATTTTTCAAGATAATCCACGGACTTCCCTGGCAGTCCAGTGGCTAAGACTCCCAATGAAGGGGGCACAATCCCTGCTCCTGGAACTAAGATCCCATCTGCTGCAAGTTCCTACCGGGAAAAAAAAAAAAAATTCCCACTTTTAAACGCGGGAAATTAATGAAAATATCAAGACAGAAGGAGGGTCAAAATGCCTGTCAGGCCACTAGTTTGTGAACTCAGGATAGATTTTAAGTGGGTGTCAGCCCACATTTATGCCCTTATAATCACATGGTCTCTTAACAGCCTGACCTCATTGGACTAATTGCGTAGGAAGGATTGGGTCAGCCCTTGAGTCTAAGGTTTAAAAAGAAAGCAGAGCAAATACGAAACGATTTTGGACATAGTGTCATCCAAACCGATGCCGCCCACTCCCACGCCAAGCACTAATGAAGCATCCGTTATGAATATGTGATTAAGTGGTGGACACTGGGTATTTGGATTAATTAGTAAGAAGACAGGTTTAAAAGTGCAAGCTCCAAAAGTGTTAGCACGTTATTTTCCTCCGAGGAGGATGTGAGTCGATCTTAAAGGGGCAGGCACAGTCTTCCTTATCTCCTTACCTGTATGTGCTAACACTACCCTGGGGAGCAAAGCACAGGGCAAGTCAGTCTTTGCCTTTGCGCCTCTTTTGGCGCTTTCTTACAACTGCACTCGGGATCCAGAGTTCCGGCGGAGCCTGCAACCCCCGCCCCCGCCCCGACCTCCTTGCTCCTCCCTCTTTCCCGGCAGTGCTCTCTCCCTTCACGCGGACTTCTTAAAGGCACAGAAGTGTGAAACCACAGGGTGCCCCGACCTCGCTTGGAAAATAAAAGAATGTCAAATACTGATTTCTAAAAAACATGCTCTGAAGCCATGAAGCATCTGCTTTGTGCCAATCACACTTCTAGGTACTGGGCATAGGGTGGTGAGCCGAATAGACACAGCATAAACCCTTAATGACACATTCAACTGGGATTAAATCATAATATGTCCTCCCTATTATAATAATTTTCATACACGTACAATCTTTTTTGTTTCCTTAATTGTAACTTGTCATTTCAATTAATGCTCACTGATTCTATTGTTAGTAATAATTCCTAATAGATGTTCAAGATCGATTTGTCTAGGGACTTCCCTATCAGTCCAGTGGTTAAGACTCTCATTACCCAATGCAGGGGGCATGATCCCTTTTCTGGAAACTAAGATCCCACATGCCACATGGTGTGGAAAAAAAGAAAAAAAAAAAAATCCAGATCGGTTTGTCTAAGGATTGTAGTTTTTAACCAGCTAATGTATTCTATCCCAGAGACAGTTTTTAAATTGATCTTCTTTCCATCCCTCGCCTTTCCCTTAGTTCTGCCTTATGATTGCTTGCCTGAATTCCTGCAACTGGTCTCTCTGCAGTCCTGCCTTCCTCTATCCCATTCACTATTGTGCAGTTTAAATGTTTTTTTGTGAAACTTTCATGCCATAGTCCAAAAAAAAGGATTCCTACAAGATAAGCATGTTGAAGCTGAAACTCCAATACTTTGGCCACCTGATGCGAAGAGCTGACTCATTGGAAAAGACCCTGATGCTGGGAAAGATTGAGGGCAGGAGAAGAAGGGGACAGAGGATGAGATGGTTGGATGGCATCACCGACTCAATGGACATGGGTTTGGGTGGACTCCGGGAGTTGGTGATGGACAGGGAGGCCTGGCGTGCTCTGGTTCATGGGGTCGCAAAGAGTCGGACACGACTAAGCAACTGAACTGAACTGAACAAGATAAGCTAAGCAGATAAGCCAAAAGAAACAAACTGTAAGCCCTGAGAAGCAAACCTGGACTTTCTTTTCTATTGTTTGCTGTTGATTTTTTATTTTTATTTATTTATTTTTGTCACAGGGCGAGATCTTAGTTCCTTGATCAGGGGTTGAACCTGTGCTCCCTGCAGTAGAAGCCTGGAGTCTTAACCACAGGACAGCCAGGGAAGTCCCTTTTGTTCTTTCTAATTGAGAGAAAGAATTGTCTCTCTTTTATCAAAATTGACCCAAATGCAACCAAGCAGATCTGTCAATTTTCTGGTAACAACTGAGCTATCATCTGACCTTGTGATTTTTGCCTTTAAATATCTGCCTACATCTTTGTACACATTCCAGTTCCCTAATAACTGGACACTCTTGCAAGTAAAAAAATATATATCTCATACTCAAATTTGTCTTTAAAGGTTTTTTTTGAACAAGTTATTTAAGTATACTTATTAGCTGTGTGACCTTGGGCACATTATTAAACCTTCCTAATGAAGGGGATCAGGATATACCACTGTGGCACAGGAATTGTTTTGAGTGAAAGAGATTTGAGTTTCTGAAATCTCTTATCTACCTAAAGCAGACTCTCCCCAAAGAACTCAATTGTCATAAAACCCCTCCTTGAAAACACCCTTAATCTTCTTGGACTTGAAAAATGGACACCACACCCAAATAGACATTGTCTCAAGGTTATCATATCTCTTATCTATTCTCTTAGAAAACCACTTGTCTTTCCAAAAAAGTCATTCCTATAAGTTCCCTTTCTCTCTTTCCCTATCACCTATGATGGAATAAAATGTATGTTTTTTAAGGCAGGACAAGAAAATTTAAGCATAACACATGCCCTCCCGGACAGGGCTCTCCTTAATGTGCAATGTGCTTTTTCATTATACATTAACCAGACCTCCTCAAACACAGGAATGTCTGCTCAACCATAAAGTTCGTTTTTCCCTTTTTCTGACGCCAGCAATGTGACTCCTTAGAAGATAACATTCCTTTCCTAATCCTGTAAGGGGTCATGGTGACCTGCTGCTCCCTTCCTACATGTAGATCTGGACTTCATATCTCTGCTGAACTGTAAAATGTCAGTGTACCAGTTTGATGAACGATCCTTTGTCTCAAAAATGTATATAAGTGTGCTTTCAACTTCTAATCAAGGGGAACAGTCTGCAGTTATCTGACTGTCTCTAGTGTTATAGCCTTCAGATTGGCTAGGAAAAAAAACAGAACAAATCTCTATTTCTTCTTTAGATTGACTATTGATTAATTTTTCATCAACACCAACTGAGTTAGATGTATAAACACAAAAATTTAACCACTCCCTATGAGCTACTCATCACTGAATTCTCCTGTGTGTATGGTAGATGTTGCATATGTAAACTCAGGTTTTTTTCCTCCTGTTAATCTGTCTTCTGTCAGTTTAACTTACAGATCCCAGACAGTGAACATAAGAAGGTAAAGAAAACCTTTACCTCCCCTAAACTAAGTATCAGTTTGCTGCTGCTGCTGAGTCGCTTCAGTCGTGTCCGACTCTGTGCGACCCCATAGATGGCAGCCCACCAGGCTCCCCCGTCCCTGGGATTCTCCAGGCAAGAACAGTGGAGTGGGTTGCCATTTCCTTCTCCAATGCATGAAAGTGAAAAGTGAAAGTGAAATCGCTCAGTCGTGTCCCACTTGTCGCGACCCCATGGACTGCAGCCTACCAGGCTCCTCCGTCCATGGGATTTTCCAGGCAAGAATACTGGAGTGGGGTGCCATTGCCTTCTCCGAAGTATCAGTTTTCTCGTCTGTAAAATAATGATGATGACAATAACAATGTATTGAGAGGATTTAATGAGATAAAAGTAAAGTGCTTGGAACAGTTCCTGACATCGTGAACAGTGTGATTATCATTATTGAAACAATGGAGTTAGTGATGGTATTAATAAGACACAAGACTGGAAGATGAAGATCGGGTTTTAAGTGAAGAGTGATGGGATCAGATTTGAGTTTTAGAAAACAGTTTTAAACTGTGGGTATCAAAGAGAGAGGTTGGACTGAAGGAGACATCAGTTGAAGAACCTGGTGGTAACCCAAGCAAGAATTGATGAAGGCATGGGAAGAAATGGACACATATGAGTGTGACTCAGCAAAAGCCATTGGCAGGACTTGGAGACCAATTAAATATGCTTGCTTAACCATGTGCGTGCATGTGCTTAGTCACTCAGTTGTGTCCAACTTTGTGACCCCACGGACTCCACCCCGCCAGGCTCCTCTGTCCATGGGATTCTTCAGAAAAGATACTGAAGTGGGTTGCCATTCCCTTCTCCAGGGGATCTTCCCAACCCAAGGATCGAACTCAGGCTTCCCACACTGAGGGCAGATTCTTTACCATCTGAGCCACCGTGGTTAAGCTAGCTATGCTTAACCATAATGATAGACAATCTAAGGGCAAGATGTCATTTTTTTCTTTATCAGCTTGACCTGGGCTCTTAATCACCATGCTCTCTGATCTCATTCTTCCCTGCTTGAAATCCTGTCTGACTTCCCAAGCATTCAATATCAGAGCTAAATTCCTGATCACAGCTTCTTAAGCTCTTAATCAGTCCCTGCTTACCCATCTTGCCTTTAGAAAACCCTTTCTCTCCTACAGTTTGTTTTCTTGTAGCAAGCCCTTGTCCTCTCACTTCATGCTTTGCTTCCAACAAAGTTGCCAGGCCCACCATACACACATCCCCTCCTCACTGTCCCTAACCACCTCCTCACTTTTCAGAATGCAACTCATAGTTAAAGCCCTCAGAAACCGCCCCCAACACACACACTGATCTTGACATTTCATTAGGTTCCTATGGGCATATCCAGCAAGAAACCATGCTAACTGTCATTGTCTGACTCCTCTACTGGACTTAGAGGAAGACCATTTCATTCCTCTATCTTCTGCCACAGTTAAGACACTCAATAAATTCTGTTAAATGAAAGAAAAATCAAATAAAGGAGGAAGTGAACAAATATTACATAGCAGTATCTCATTTCCAAATTTTATTTTTAACAGCTTTTTTGAGGTAGAATTGACATACAATAAATTTCACAAATTTCAAGTGTACACTTTGATGTCTTGCTATGAAATTGTCCCCAAAATCAAGAGACTGAACATCTTCAGGGCCCTCTGTTATCCCTCCCTCTTGCCCTTCCCTACATCCTCTCCATCCCCAGGTAGCCTCTGATCTGCTTTCTGTCAGTATAGATTAGTTTGCATTTTCTAGATATTTATGTAAATGCAGTTTTACAGTTTGTACTCTTTTTTTTGTCTTTTCACTCATCATAATTATTTTGAGATTCATCTATGCTATTTCATGCATCAGTTATTCATTCCTTTTCATCACAAAGTAATTTTCCATTGCATGTATGTATTGTTGTTGCTTTGTTGTTCAGTTGCTAAGTTGTGTTCAACTCTTTACAACCCCATGGACTACAGCGCACCGAGCTTCCCTGTCCTTGACTATCTCCCAGAGTTTGCTCAGACTCATGTCCATTGAGTCAGTGATGCCATCCAACCATCTCATCCTCTGTCTCCCCCTTATCCTCCTGCCCTCAATCTTTCCCAGCATCAGGGTCTTTTCCAGTGAGTCAGTTCTTCCCATCAGGTGGCCAAAGTATTGGAGCTTCAGCTTCAGCATCCATCCTTCTAATGAAGATTCAGGGTTGATTTCCTTTAGGATTGACCGAGTTCAAGGACTCTGAAGAGTCTTCTCCAGCACAATTCAAAGCATCAATTCTTCAGTGCTCAGCATTCTTTATGGTCCAACTCTCACATCCTACATGACTACTGGAAAAGCCAGTATGTATGTATAATATGTGTTTATTCATTTATCTGTTGATGAATATCTGGGGGATTTTGTTTGTTTACTATTATAAACAAAACTGCTGCAAACTCTCATGTACTAGTCTTTGTATGTGCTCAGTCGGTTCAGTCATGTCTGACTTCATGCAACCCCATAGACTGTAGCCTGTCAGGCTCCTCTGTCCATGGGATTCTGCAGGCAAGAATACTGGAGTGGGTTGCCATTTCCTTCTCCAGGGGATCTTCCTGACCCAGGGATTGAACTTGCGTTTCTTACATCTCCTGCATTGGCAGCCGGGTTCTTTACCACTAGCATCACCTTCAGAGCACCAAGTCTTTTATAGACGTATGCTCTTTTTTTCATTGGGCAAATACTTAGGAGGGAAATGGCTAAGTCACACGGCAGTGTGATTAACTGCAAACCTTTTCCAAAAGGGTTGTCATTTTACATTTCAATCATCAGTGAATGAGAACCCCAATCTTTCAAAGAGATGAGAAAAATTCTGCTTTTCTGAGTTGCTTCAGTTCAGTTCAGTCACTCAGTCGTGTCCGATTCTTGCTACCCTATGAACCACAGCACGCCAGGCCTCCCTGTCCATCACCAACTCCTGGAGTCCACCCAAACCCATGTCCACTGAGTTGGTGATGCCATCCAACCATCTCATCCTCTGTCGTCTCCTTCTCCTCTCGCCTTCACTTTTTCCCAGCATCAGGGTCTTTTCCAATGAGTCAGCTCTTCGCATCAGGTGGCCAAAGTGTTGCTACCTAGTCGTTTTACAGTATGAAAACACTACTCACACCAAGAGTCTGGACATTTAGAAAAAACTTGAGTTGAGGATACCCACAGTAAGTTCCTGCTTTGCTTTCCGCAAGGCACCTTTTAAAATAACAACTTAGGGGATAGCCTGATGAAAGTTAGCAAACTCTGCCCAACCACCTTGAGTAATAGGTGCTTGCTACCCTGCTCTCCACCTCCTGCTTGCCTAGCTCTCCTTTCCCACAGCTCAATGTACCCCCCCTTGCTTCTGGGATCTGTAAGTAATAATAAATCTTGTGATTCTACTTCCTTTGTGTGGGTATATTGAAACTACATCTTCACTTAACATGACCCATGGACTTCACTTCCCCAAAGTGGGAGCTTATTTGCTGAGGGAGCTACATGCTGACCCTGAGTGACTTTTGCCCCTTCATTATTCGGGTCATAATCTACATATTCTTATATATGTGCATGTGTGCTCAGTCACTCAGTCATGTCCGACTCTTTGTGACCCAATGGACTGCAGCCCACCAGGCTCCTCTGTCCATGGGGATTCTCTAAGCAGGAATACTGGAGTGGGTTGCCATGCCCTCCTCCAGGGGATCTTCCCAACCCAAGGATCAAGCCTAGGTCTCCCTCACTGCAGGTGGATTCTTTACTGACTGAGCCACCAGAGAAGCCCATTCTTATATACACACCTAATTTATTTTTAGCCGCACGTGGTCTTTGTTGCCGCATGGACTTTTCTCTATTTGCTGCGAGTGGGCACTATTCTCTAGTTTTGGTGCACAGGCTTCTCGTCGTGGTGACTTCTCTTATTGCAGAGTACGGGCTCTAGGGCAAACAGGCTCAGTAGTTGTGGCTCCCAGGCAATAGTGTACACGCTTAATAATTGTGGTGCACAGACCCAGTTGCTCTGTGGCATGTGAAATCTTCCTGGACCAGGGATAGAACCTGTGTCTCCTGTATTGGCACCAGATTCTTTACTACTGGGCCAACAGGGAAGCCCTCTACATACATTTAATTCAGTACACAAGCTCTGCCTTCTCAACACATTCCACATCCTCATCCACACTTCTTTCTTTCTGATTATAGACATCCTAGTGGGCAGTACTCTTGCCTGGAAAATCCTATGGATGGAGGAGCTTGGTAGGCTGCAGTCCATGGGGTCGCTAAGAGTCGGACACGACTGAGCAACTTCACTTTCACTTTTCACTTTCATGCATTGGAGAAGGAAATGGCAACCCACTCCAATGTTCTTTCCTGGAGAATCCCAGGGACGGGGGAGCCTGGTGGGCTGCCGTCTATGGGGTCGCACAGAGTCGGACATGACTGAAGCGACTTAGCAGCAGCAGCAGTAGGCATGAAGTGCTATTTCATCATGGTTTTAATTTGCATTTCCTCAAAGACTAACAATGTCTGAGCACCCAAATTGTTGCATTATTTTTCTGATCTTTCATAATTTGGGCACATTAAAAGCAGGCATTTTTTATCTATGTTTCTCCTTGGTGCTGGAAGAATAGTTCAATAAAGCTAGTGGAATTATCTGGAATTATGAGAGAAAAATAACCTTTTTTAGAGAATTTATTTATAAATATAACACAGTTGGTAGATGTTTATAAATACTAATTCTAAATAAATTTGTAAATATAGTTATTTTAAAATTATTTTATTTATTTGTTTATTTCTGGCTGTGCTTGGTCTTTGTTGCTGTGCATGGGCTTTCTCTAGTTGCTGTGAGGTGGGGTTTGCAGTGCACGGGCTTCTCATTGCTGTGGCTTCTCTTGGTGTGGAGCACAGGCTCTTGAGTGCAGGCTCAGTACTTAGTTACTCCCCAGCATGTGGGATCTTCCCTGACCAGGGATTGAACCTGTGTCCCCTGCATTGGGGAATAGATTCTTAACCACTGGACCATCAGGTAAATTCTTGTAAATATATTTCTAATAAAATATTTACTTCAATCAGCCTTGAGATCTGAACAACAGATAAACTGTACTCAGGCAAGTGTGATTTGCCTCTGCCATCCCAGAATGTTTTTTGCCAGACTTTTAAATGAAGTTTGAGGTTTTGGATTTTCTAGATCTTTGGCTTCCTCTTTTCTCCCTCAAACTGCCCTTGCAAAAAGTCTATAGCACCATGTCTGTTTTAGGCTTCCTTTTCTCAGTTCCTTATCTGCATTTGCAGTCTTTAGTTGGTCACTTGGCAAGCTTTTATTTATTTAATTTTATTTTTTTGTCTGCACCTCACAGTGCATGAGATCTTATTTCCTCGATCAGGGATCAAACCCACACCCCTTGCAGTAGGGGCACAGAGTCTTAATCACTGGACCACCAGGGCAATCTCTAGACAAACTTTGAACACCTGTCGCTAAATCTTCCCTAAAAATTCCGACATCTGGCCCTTGAAGACCAGTCTGTTATAAAAAAGTCTGTTATAAAAAGAGAGGTTAAAGCCTCAACCAACTAAATCCCTAGTGCCATCTAGTGGTAGTTTAGGTGTGTCTGAGCTAAAATGGTAAAAATTAAAAAATAATACACAAGATTCTCACCCACGATTTGACCACATACTGGTATACATTTTTAGTTGTAAGATGCAGCAGAAATATTTATCACTGATTAATGTTAAGGCCTAAAATTTATGAAAGAATTGGTATCACCCATGGTTCTATCTCTGTCTCACACAAACACACACACACACACACTCCACAACTAACCCATCAGGAAATCTGTAGGCTTTACCTTCAAAATTTACTAGAACCTGAGCTCTCCTCATCACCTGCAGTGCTTCGCTCCAGTACAGCCACTGTGAGGGGATTATTGTGACGGTCTCTGAACCAACCCCTAGATTTCTGACCTTCTTCTCCCAGTGGTCTATTAACAACAAGAAAGCTAAAGTGCTCCTCTGAGAAGGAAGTGAAGTTATCAGCACTTCACTGGAGCCCTCTGACAATGCCCTATTGTTCCTTCCAGGCATGTCCAGCCCAGCCCCTTCTCTGACTTCCACTCGGACTGCTTTCCCCGTTTTGACGAACTTTCATACACATTCGACCAACCTCTACTGTTTTGTTTTTTGTTTGGCTGTGGCGTGTGGTTTGTGAAATCTTTTTTTTTTTTAATTACTTTTTAAATTTGTTTTTGGCTATCCTGAGTCTTCGTTGCTCTGTGAGCTACTCTTAGAGTTGAGGTGCACTGGCTTCTCATTGCAGTAACTTCTCTTGTTGCACAACATGGGCTCTAGGGCATGTGGGCTTCAGTAGTGGCGGCTCCCCCACTCTAGAGCACAGGCTCAGCTGTTAGTTGCTGAGCTTAGTTGCTCCATGGCATGTGCGATCTTCCCAGATTGAACTCATGTCTCCTGCATTTGCAGGCAGATTCTTCACCACTGAGCCACCAGGGAAGCCCAGTTTGTGAGATCTTAGTTCCCCAACCAGGGATTGAACCCCATCTCTTGGCAGTGAAAGCATGTAATCCTAACCACTGGACGGCGTCAGGGAGTTCCTTCAATGACTGTCTTAAGTGTTTTGTTTTGTTTTTGGCTGTGCTGAGTGTTCATTGCTGCGGGTGGGCTTTTCTCTAGTTGCGGTGTGCAGACTTCTGTTTACTATGGCTTCTCTTGTAGCAGAGGATGGGCTCTAGAGCTCTCAGGCTTTGGTAGTTGGGTCATGTGGGCTCTAGAGCAAGGGCTCAAGAGTTGTGGCACGTGGGCTTAGTTGCCCCGAGGCATGTGGAATCTTTCCAGACCAGGGATCGAACCTGTGTCCCTGCATTGGCAAGCGAACTCTTAACCACAGGACCACCAGAGATGTCTAGATTAACTTTACCTGTTCTAGAGTTTCACATAAATGAAATTACACAGTTTTTACTCTTCTGTATCTGGGCTTCTTTTGCTCAGCATAATGTTTTTGAGATTCAGCCACACTGTTGCTTGTATTGTTGTATGGATCCTTCACTCCTTTTTCTTGTTCAGTAGCATTCCACTATCCGAACATACTTCAGTTTGTTTACTTCTTTTTCTGATTACTGACAATTGAATTATTTCCAGTTTGAGGCCATTATTAATAAAGTATCTATGAATATTCTTCTAGAATTCTTCTTGTGAGCATATGTTTTCGTTTCTCTTGGGTAAATATCTAGAAGGGGAATTACTGGACTATAGGATAGGTGTATGTTTAACTTTATAAGAAACTACCAAACAGTTTTCCAAAATGGTTATAACATTTTAAGATGCTCACCAGCTGTAAGAGGTCTACATCATGGACTGTGGTCCATTTCAATGTTAGCCATTCTACTGGCAGTAGGGTAGTATTTCATTGTGGTTTTTAACTTGTGTTTTTCTGTAACTTAATTTCCACATGCTTATTGAAGGCTGGGGTTTTGTCCATTTTATTTATTGCTCTATTACCTGACCATTAGTGCAAGGTGGAACTCACATTAGGAGATAAATAAATATCTATCACAGTGCTTTAGTTCCCTAAAGTGCTGTTTAAATTTTTAAAAATTACTTTATGCCTATGGTGGTGGGAAATGTGAGAACTATTAATAAAATTTAGGTAACTGATTGAAAGGGCTTGGGCTTCCCCCATGGCTCAGCAGTGAAGAATCCACCTGCAATGTAAGAATGTAGGAGACCTGGGTTTGTTGGAGACCTGGGTTTGTTTGATCCCTGGGTCGAGAAAGATCCCCTGAAGGAGGGCATGGCAACCCACTCTAGTATTCTCTCCTGGAGAATCCCTTGAACAGAACAGCCTAGTGGTCTACAGCCCAATGGGTCACAAAGAGTTGGACATGACTGAAGCAACTGAGCACACACACACAACTGATTGAAAATTATCCTTGGATCTTTAACTGATACGCTCAGAATTCTTAAAGTGTTGTTCTTCAGTTGCTAAGTCATGTCCTACACTCTGCAACCCCATGGACTACAGCATGCCAGGCTTGCCTGTCCTTCACTATCTCCCAGAGTTTGCTCAAATTCATGTCCATTGAATCAGTGATGCCATCAAACCATCTCATCCTCTGCCACCCCTTCTCCTTTTACGTTCAATCTTCCCAGCATCAGGGTCTTTTCCAATGAGTCGGCTCTTGACATCAGGTGGCTAAAGTATTGGAGCTTCAGCTTTAGCATCAGCTCTTCCAATGCATATTCAGGGATGATTTCCTTTAGGATTGACTGGTTTGATCTTGCAGTCCAAGGGACTCTCAAGAGTCTTCTCCAGCATCACAGTTCGAAAGCATCAATTCTTTGGCACTCAGTCTTCTTTATGGTCCAACTCTCGTATCTGTACATGATTACTGGAAAAACCATAGCTTTGATTATCCTGACCTTTGTTGGTAAAGTGATATCTTTGTTTTTTAATATGCTGTCTAGGTTTGTCATAACTTTCCTTCCAAGGAGCAAGCATCTTTTAATTTTATGGCTGCAGTCATCATCAGCAGTATTTTGGAGCTCAAGAAAGTAAAATCTGTCACTGCTTTCACTTTTCCCCCTTCTATTTGCCATGAAGTGATGGGACTGGATGCAACAATTTTAATTAATATAGAGTTGTAAGTCAGATTTTTTTTTTAATATTTGAGGAAAGTCCTTTAATCAATAGTATTCCATCTATAGCTTGTTTTTACTATGTTTTCATTGATTACATTTTAAACTTCTCAAAATCCAACTATAAAAATGGATCATAGCAAAAAAAAGTATCACTAAACCGTTAATTCATAATGTTGTAATCAATAATGTAACATTGAAATGTGCTTTGCTATACTTAGAACTTTTGAAGAAAGTAATCCTTTTTATTTCCTTTTTAAAAACTTTTAAAAATTTTATCTTTAATTGGAGGATAATTACTTTACAATATGTGATGGTTTCTGCCATACATCAACACGAATGAGCCACAGGTATACATATGTCCCTTCCTTCTTAAACCTCCCTCAAAACTCCCTCCCCAGTCCACCCCTCTAGGCTGTCACAGAGCACCGGCTTTGGCTTCCCTGTGTCATACAGCAAATTCCTGTTGGCTATCTAATTTACATATGGTAATATATTTGTTTCATTGCTACTCTTTCAAACCATCCCACCTTCTCTCTCCCCCACTGTGTCCAAAAATCTTTTCTCTATGTCTGCATCTCTATTGCTGCCCTGTAGATAGGTTCATTAGTACCATCTTTCTAGATTCCATGTATATGCATTAATATACGATACTTGTCTTTCTCTTTCTGAATTACTTCATTTTGTATAATAGGCTTTAGATTTGTCCACCTCATTAGAACCTTCTTAAATTCCTTTTTATAGCTGAGTAATATTCCATTGTGTATATTCCATTCCAACTTCTTTATCCATTCATCTGTCAATGGACATCTAGGTTGCTTCCATGTCCTAGCTATTGTGAATAGTGCTGTGATGAACATTGGGGTATATGTGTCTTTTTCAGTTATGATTTCCTCAGAGTATTTGCCCAGTAGTGGGATTTCTGGCTCATATGGTAGCTTTATTCCTACTTTTTTTTTGTTAAGAACTCTCCATGCTGTTCTCCATAGTGGACATATCAGTTTTCATTCCCACCAACACTGGAAAAGGGTTCCCTTTTCTCCACATTCTCTTCAGCATTTATTGTTTGTAAACTTTTTGATAATGGCTATTGTGACCAGTGTGAGATGATACCTCATTGTAGTTTTTATTTGCATTTCTCTAATAATGACTGATGTTGAGCATCTTTTCATATGTTTATTAGTATGTCTTCCTTGGAGAAATGTCTGCTTAAGTCTTCTGCCCACTTTTTGATAAAGTGAAAGTGAAGTCACTCAGTCATGTCAGAACTTTGCAACCCCATGGAATGTAAGCTACCACACTCCTACAACCATGAGATTTTCCAGGCAAGAGTACTGGAGTGGGTTGCCATTTCCTTCTCCAGAGGATCTTCCCAAATGATAGGAGTGTTTGTTTTTCTGATATTGACCTGAATGAACTGGTTGTATATTATAGGGATTGGTTCTCAGTTGTTTCTTTTGCTATTATCTTCTCCCATTCTGAGGGTTGTCTCTTTTTTTTATTTATTTATTTTTAATTGAAGAAGAATTGCTTTACAGTATTTGTTGGTTTCTGCCAAACATCAACATGAATCAGCCATAGTTATACATATGTCCTCTCCCTGAAGGTTGTCTTTTACTCTTATTTATTATTTCCTTTGCTGTGCATAAGTTTTTAAGTTTAATTAGCTCCATTTGTTTATTTTTGTTTTTATTTCCATTGCTTTAGGAAGTGGGTCACTTCAGGATCTAGCTATGGTTTATGCCAAAGACTGTTCTGTCTATGTTTCCCTCTAAGAGTTTTATAGTTTCTGGTCTTACATTTAGGTCTTTAGTCCATTTTGAGATTTTTTTGTGTATGGTATTAGTATGTCTTTTTCATCATAGGGGACTGGAATGCAAAAGTAGGAGTCAAGGGATATCTAGGGTAACAGGCAAGTTTGGCATTGGAGTACAGAATGAAGCAGGGCAAAAGCTAACAGAGTTTTGCCAAGAGAACTCGCTGGTCATAGCAAACACCCTCTTCCACAACCCAAGAGACAACTCTACACATGGACATCACAGATGGTCAATACCAAAATCAGATTGATCATATTCTTTGCAGCTGAAGATGGAGAAGCTCTATACAGCCAGCAAAAAGAAGACCAGGAGCTGACTGTGGCTCAGATCATTAATTTCTTATTGTAAAATTCAAACTTAAATTGAAGAAAGTAGGGAAAACCACTAGACCATTCAGGTATGACCTAAATCAAATCCTTTGTATTATACAGTGGAAGTGGCAAATAGATTCAAGGGATTATTAGATCTGATAGAGTGCCTGAAGAACTATGGACAGAGGTTTGTAACATTGGACTGGAGGCTGTGATCAAAACCATTCCCAAGAAAAAGAAATGCAGAAAGGGAAATGGTTGTCTGAGGAGGACTTACAAATAGCTGAGAAAATAAGAGAAGCAAAAGGCAAAGGAGAAAAGGAAAGACATATGCATTTGAATGCAGAGTTGCAAAGAATAGCAAGGAGAGATAAGAGAGCCTTCCTCAGTGATTAGTGCAAAGAAATAGAGGAAAACAATAGAATGGGAATGACTAGAGATCTCTTCAAGAAAATTAGAGATACAAAGGGAAGATTTCATGCAAAGATGGGCACAATAAAGGACAGAAATGGTATGGACCTAACAGAAAAGAAGGTATTAAGAAGAGGTGGCAAGAATACACAGAAGAACTATACGAAAAATATCTAATGACCCAAGAAACCACAATGGTGTGATCACTCACCTACAACCAGACATCCTGGAGTGTGAAGTCAAGTGGACCTTAGGAAGCAATTCTACCAACAAAGCTAGCAGAGGTGATGAAATTCCAGCTGAGCTATTTGAAATCCTAAAAGATGATGCTGTGAAAGTGCTGCACTCAACATGCCAGCAAATTTGGAAAACTCAGCAGTGGCCACAGGACTGGAATAGATCAATTTTCATTCTAATCCCAAAGAAAGGCAATACCAAAGAATGTTCAAACTACTGCACAGGTGCACTCATCTAACACGCTAGCAAAGTAATGCTCAGAATTCTCCAAGCTAGGCTTCAACAGTATGTGAACTGTGAACTTCCAGATGTTCAAGCTGGATTTAGAAAAGGCAGAGGAATCAGAAATCAAATTGCCAACATCTGTTGGATCATAGAAAAAGCAAGAGAACTCCAGAAAAACATCTACTTCTGCTTCATTGACTATGCTAAAGTCTTTGACTGTGTGGATCATAACAAACTGAAAAATTCTTCAAGAGGTGGGAATATCAGACCACCTTACCTGCCTCCTGAGAAACCTCTATTCAGGTCAAGAAGCAACAGGTAGAACCAGACATGGAACAACGGACTGGTTCAAAATTGAGAAAGGAATATGTCAAGGCTGTATATTGTCACCCTGCTTATTTAACTTATATGCAGAATACATCATGTGAAATGCTGCGCTGGATGAATCACAAGCTGAAATCAAGATTGCCAGGAGAAATATCAATAACCTCAGATATGCAGATGACATCACCCTAGTGGCAGAAAGAGGAGAACTGAAGAGTCTGCTGATGAAGGTGAAAGAGAGAGTGAAAAACCTGACTTAAAACTCAACATTCAAAAAACAAAGATCATGGTATCCTGTCCCATCACTTCATGGCAAAAAGATGGGGAAACAATGGAAACAGTGACAGACTTTATTTTCTTGGGCTCCAAAATAACTGCAGATAGTGACTGCAGCCATGAAATTAAAAGATGCTTGTTCCTTGGAAGAAAAGCTATCACCAACCTAGACACCTTATTAAAAACCAGAGACACTACTCTGCTGACAAACGTCTGTATAGTCAAAGCTATAGTTTTTCCAGTAGTCATGTATGGATGTGAGAGTTGGACCATAAAGAAAGCTGAGCGCCAAAGAATTGATGCTTTTGAAATATGGTGTTGGAGAAGATGCTTGAGAATCCTTTGGACAGCAAGGAGATCAAACCAGTCATCCTAAAGGAAATCAGGCCTGAATATTTATTGGGAGGACTGATGCTGAAGCTGAAGCTCCAATATTTTAGCCACCTGATGCAAAGAACTGACTCATTGGAAAAGACCCTGATGCTGGGAAAGATTGAAAGCAGGAGGAGAAGGAGACGACAGAGGATGATATGGTTGGATGACATCTGTGACTCGATAGACATGAGTCTGAGCAAGATCCAGGGGTTGGTGATGGACTGGGAAGCCTGGCCTGCTTCAGTCCATAGGTTCGCAAAGAGCCACACGTGACTCACTGACTGAACTGAACTGATGGTGTTAAGAAGTGTTCTAAATTCATTCTTTTACATGTAACTGCCCAGCTTTCCCAGCACCACTTCTTGAAGAGACTGTCTTTTTTCCATTTTACATTTTTGCCTACTTTGTCAAAGATAAATTGCCCATATGTGAGTGGATTTGTCTCCAGGGTTTCTATTCTGTTCCATTTGTCTATGTTTCTATTTTTGTGCCAGTATCATACTGTCTTGATGACTGTAGCTTTACAGTAAAGCCTGAAGTCAAAGAGGGTGATTCCTCCAGCTCCATTCTTCTTTCTCAAGATTGCTTTGGCTATTCAGGGCCTTTTGTGTTTCCATACAAATTGTGGAATTATTTGTTCTACTTCTGTGAAAAATACCATTGGTAGTTTGATAGGGATTACACTGAATCTGTAGATTGCTTTGAGTAGTATAATCATTTTCACAATATTGATTCTTCCAATCCAAGAACAATGTATATCTCTCCATCTGTTTGTGTTAACTAATTTCTTTCATAGCATTTTACAGTTTTCTGCAAACAGGTCTTTTGTCTCTTTAGGTAAGTTACTCCTAAGTATTTTATTCATTTTGTTGCAGTGGTGAATAGGATTGTTTCCTTAATTTCTCTTTCTGATTTTTCATTGTTAGTGTATAGGAATACAAAGGAGTTCTGTGTATTAATTTTATATCCTGTGACTACTATTTTCACTGGTTAGCACTAGTAATTTTCTGGTGGAATCTTTAGGGTTTCTATATAAAGAAACATGCCATGTGCAAACAGTGTGAGTTTTACTTCTTCTTTTCCAATCTGGATTATTTTTATTTCTCTTTCTTCCCTTATTACTGTGGCTAAATCTTCCAAAATTATGTTGAATAATAGTGGCAAGAGTGGGCACCCTTGCCTTGTTCCTGCTCTTAAAGGAAATGCTTTCAATTTTTCACCATTGAGAATAATGTTTGCTGTGGGTTTGTTGTGCTGTGCATGCTAAGTTGCTTCAGTTGTGTCTAACTCTTTGCGACCCTAAGGACTGTAGCCTGCCAGGCTCCTCTGTTCATGGGATTCTCCAGGCAGGAATACTGGAGTGGGTTGCCATTTCCTCCTCCAGGGCATCTTCCCCACCCAGGGATTGAAACCACATCTCTTATGTGTCCTGTATTGGCAGGCGGGTTCTTTACCACTAATGCCACCTGGGAAGCCTGGGTTTGTTGTATATGGCCTTTATTATGTTGAGTATGAGAAGCTCACACGCTGCAACTAGAGAATAGCCCCCACTCGCTGCAACTAGGGGAAGCCCTGAGCAGCAACAAAGACCTAGCACAGTCATTAATAAATAAATAAATAAAATCTTTTCTAAAATAAATAAATACAATAAAATAGATAAGTTCCCTCAGCTCACAACCCACCTTCTTGGTAACCACCTTTCCTTCAGGCCATAGAAGGGCCCATGCTCTGTTCTAGAGGGTTGTCTCCTACAGCTTGTCTGTACTGTAACCCTGCCTCCTGAATCAGATGGCCTGAGAGAGGAAATGACTGAATTTGGACTTGGAACTGAGAAGACTCCTTGGAACCACCTGACTCCTAAGAGCTGTCAGAATATATTTCCCACCAAGTGAAATGGACAGTAGATGTATTGAATAGATAAAGTCATGCATGGAGAGATACAGTGTAACCAGGGCCTATGGAAGATACAAAGAACTATTAAACACTGTTCTTATCTTCAAGGAAGGGACAGGAAAGATAAATTGAGCAAAAGGGAGTTCATATTGTGCCCAGGTCATAAGGTAGTCCCTAAAAGTCAATGATAAATTAGTCAAAGTCCTCAGGAAACTTATCATCTTATGGAGAAAATTAGCAGAAGGACACTTACAGTTTTCAATTCTAGCACTAAGCATAGGGTGCTGAAAGCACTCAGAGGCGATCTTCCTAATCCAAACTCAGGGCCAGGGAAGAAGCTTCTTTAAGAGAAGCCTAAGCTAATTCTTGGAGAAGGCAATGGCACCCCACTCCAGTACTCTTGTCTGGAAAATCCCATGGACGGAGGAGCCTGGTAGGCTGTAGTCCATGGGGTCGCTAAGAGTCAGATATGACTGAGTGACTTCACTTTCACTTTTCCTGTTCATGCACTGGAGAAGGAAATGGCAACCCACTCCAGTATTCTTGCCTGGAGAATCCCAGGGATGGCGGAGCCTGGTGGGCTGCCGTCTATGGGGTCGCACAGAGTCGGACACGACTGAAGCAACTTAGCAGCAGCAGCAAGCTAATTCTTGGTGTAATAGTAGTTAGCATTATTAACAGATCATTGTTTCGTTTAATCTTCTCTATGACACTATGTGGCTTCCCAGGTGACCGAGGGGTAAAGAATCTTCCTGTCAATGCAGGAGATACAGATTCAATCCCTGGGATGGGAAGATCCCCAGGAGGAGGAAATGGCAACCCACTCTGTTATTCATGCCTGGGAAATCCCATGGACAGAGGAGCCTGACAGGCTACTGTCGATGGGGTCGCAAAGAATCGGACCACAACTTAGTGACTGAGCACACGCACAACACTATGTGGTAAGTACAAATATTATGTCCAATTTACAGATGAGGAAACAGCTTTGGCGAAGTTCAGGGACTTGTTAGAGGTCACACAGCTCTGAAGTGGTAATGCTGAGCAGCTCTAACCAGGCATAGTGAGTTTAACCACCCATACTCATAACCACTGTGCTGCTGCAGCTCTCTAGCAGTTCATGGGGCTGGATTGGGGAAGGGGAACTTCAAGGAGGAGAAAAGTGGATGGGTGAGAGTGCAGGATGTGTCCTGGAACGGAATTCAGATAGTTCAGAGTGGCTAGATTGAGAGAGTGAAGGGGAAAGAGCAGGAACAGTAGGTTGGAAGAGGGACTCATAAAAGAGAACCGCTGATGATTTTAAGCATCAAGAAAAAGGATAAGATTCTGAAAGTATGCAGAATGAATCATTGAAAGTGTATGACTAGAGTCAAGGAAATCAGACAAGAGATGGTTGCTTAATTCCAGTAAAATGATGACCTCAATGAAGATTGCAACAGGAATGGAGAGAAAGAACAGATTCAAGAGACACAGAAACATTATACTCAGAAATGTGGCGGTCAGCTGTTTTTCTACCCGAGCAACACACTCTAAGGGGCCTTTTCAGATTCTTGGTAGAGTCTAGAAATTTTGCAGAGAACTAAGGCAAATGCACTGCAGACTTTTTTCCTTTGTTGATAACACCCATCATTCTGACTTGAAGAATTGTATGTGTGCTTAGTTCTGCTTACTCCCTCAGTCATGTCTGACTCTTTGTGACCCTATGGACTGTTGCCCGCCAGGCTCCTCTGTCCATGGGGATTCTCCAGGCAAGAATATTGCCATGCCTCCTCCAGGGGATCTTCCCAACCCAGGGATTGAACCCAGGTCTCCTGCACAAACCCAGGTCTCCTGCATTGCAGGCAGATTCTTTACCATCAACAACGGGAAGTGGCAATACTTCTCTAAGTAAAGAAGTCCAAGAAAAAAATTTGTACGGAATATGTAAATTCAGTTTGAGTTCATCTTGAGTTTGAGGTAACTGAGTGAATCTGGGATTAAGGGATATTCTTAATATCCCTGAGGCAGCTGGATATATTTCTGGAATTCAAGAGAGTTCTGGTTTGGATGTGGTGTAGACAGTCTGCAAGATGACCAGGTGCCCAGACCTGAGAGGTTTCCTGGAACATGAGATTTTCAGTGCTAAAACCAGGACAGTTGCAGGCAGAGCAGGACAGCTAGTCACCCTAGGACAAGTCTGGGACCCCAGAGAGAAAGTTGAGTTAGAAACATATATGTAGGCAGCACCAGTCTATAAGTGACAGCCAGGAAGGGATGGAATCACCCAAGAAAGATATTTGTTGTATAAAGAAAAAACTGCCGAGGAACGAATCTTGAGGATTGATAACACCAAATGAAAAGGTAGAGAAATAAAAAACTGGCTCTCTATTGGTTGTTTACCCAATAGCCATTCTCCTTGCTTTAATTTTGGGCCACAATGTACTCAGCTGAGGGTGAGCGGTGGACAGTCCAAGCCAGTTAACGGCAATCGTCTCCCCCTTTCCAGGGATTGGTTTAAGGGTGGGCATGTGACCCAGTTCTGATAAATGAGAGTCATTGGTCCCTTCAGCAAGCAAGGACTGATTGCCTACCAGGTACCAAAGCTGTGGGGATACAGTTGAGATGAAAATCCTTAACTTCACGGAGTCTACTTTTTCATGGATAAGAAAGAAAGAAAGGTGTATGTCGGCTATTGATAATCCCTAAGAAGAAAAATCAGAATAAGGGGAATAGGTTAAAGTGGATCGAGGTAAATCAAAATTTTATTTGGAGGAATGGAATGGCCTCTGGTAAAATGATATGAAATAATGGGACACTGTCCCGGTGGCAGATACCTACCAGAGATTTCAGCGCCACCTGGTGACCACAGAGGCAGATACCACTGAATCAAGTCCAGGGGAAAGAGCCTGGATTCTTGATGGCCTCTGGATTCTTGACATCACTGAGCAGCCAGACAGGGGTGGAAAAGGAGAGAAGGACAGGAGGGAAGAAAGTCATCAAGCTTTGTATCCTAGAAACTAAGGGGAAGGAAAGTTAACAGTTTCAAATGCTACAGGGAGACCAAGGAAGATAAATGTTTGAAAAGTGTCTAATGGTGACCTTGATCAGGGCCATTTCAGCAGAGCTATGATCACGTGATCACACATTCTCTGGGACCCTGGTGTGGAAATGGAAGGTGAGGAGAGGACACAACAGCCAGATGAGGGATATAAACCAGAGGATGAAACTCATAAATCCATAACTACATCTAAGCTTGTTTTACATTGAGGAAAAGTAAAAAACAATAGACAGGGGGAAAGCGAAAGACATGGGAGTTAATTGATAGAGACTGTATTCAGGGGCAGGGAAACCACAAATGTACAAACTGCTTTTCTTCTCGTAGAAAGCCAAGTCCTTTCGGGCTTCCAAGGCCCCCCTACAGCTCTGCTCCCATCCCCAGCCCCCTCCCCGCACCCCTCTGAGGCTTCCGTCCGGCCTTCTTGCTGCTCCTCCCTCCAGCTGCTCATCGTTCTTCCCCCAGATATCTAAGTTCTCCCTTCCTTCCTTCTATGCTCTGCTCACAGATCACCTTTTCAAGGAGTCTCCTTGACCAAGTGATATAAAATAACACCGCCACGGGCACTCCGCACTCCCAAACCCTTGCCTAATTTATTCCCATTGCACTTATTTCCACCTGACCTACCGTTCGCCTCACTTTCTTAATCGTCCACTGCCTGTCTCCCCACAACGAGACTACAAGCTCCACGAAAACAAGGCCTTTGCTTTGTTTTCGGCACTGAGAACATTGTGTGGCACATAACAGGCATCCAACCAATATTTGTGGAATGAATGAATATGTGGCAAACAAGCAGCGGAGACAACATACGAACTTAGAAAAAGGAGTCACTGCTGTGAGATGGTGGTCAGCAAAGGCTCAGGTCCAAGAAGGCAGCATGAACAATAGGCGCTTGTATACTGCCCGCTAGATTTTGTTCTAAGTACTTTACATAAATTGTCTTTTAAGTTTCAAAATGGGTCTAGAATGTAAGTGTTCTTGTGACCTCTGGAGGCACAGAGAGGGTAAGTCAGGTACTTGAAATCTCATACATAATTCACAGCACAGCTGAGATGACAGACATAGGCCGTCTGGTTCCAGAACTGAGCACATAAAGACCAGGTTCTATTCCCTTAGCCTTTAAGGATTTAGACTTGAGGGTGAGAGAGGAGAAAGATATTTCGGGCACAGAGTGAAAGGCCAGAATTTACAAGTTCTTTATGGAAAGAATAAAGAGCCCAGTCTGACTGCAGAGGAGCATTCATGGGCTCCAGGAAATGGGAGACAAAATTAGAAAGACCGGGTGGGGCCAGCTGGTGGACAGCTCAATTGCCAGACTTAGAAGCTTAGATTCCATTAGGAATTTCAACCGGGAGTCATGGTAGACATGTGATCAGAGGAGTAACAATATGTCAACAGCAGTGCAGTAGCTGTGGGCATGTTAACGGCCTCTGAAAATAAAGCAGACACATTTAGGAATATTGGGAGGGTGAAAGAAAAGCTTTCTCGTCACCAAGCTCAAACTACTCTGTATTTTAATTATGTGTTTTAAACAGATGAAAGGGTAGACTGACAATCCTCACCAACTTTCCTGTCTCCAGCAGACAGACTTAGACCTTCTAGTCCATAACTGGGATTCCCAGGAGGTGCTATGGTAAAGAATCTGCCTTCCAATGCAGGACACAAGCGATGCAGGTTCAATCCCTGGGTGGGAAAGATCCCCTGGAGGAGGGCATGGCAACCCACTCCAGTATTCGCGCCTGGGAAATCCCATGGACAGAGGGTCTGGCAGGCTGCAGTCCATGGGGTTGCCACTGTGAATAGTGATGATGCAGTCACGACCGGTAGCACCCGAGTACTGCATTTCACATCATTTACATAAAGTATTTCATTTAATCTGCACAGCAACCTGTTCATGAGAGGAAACTGATGCTTAGTTCTAGAATCATGGACTGTTAGAATGGAAAGGAACTTTACTATCATCCATGTTATCATTTAGTTTTCTCTACAACATCTGAAACTCACCAGAGTCCAGCCTGTCCAGTTCTAGCTGCTACTGAGAAGAGGGATGGAGAGTATTTCACAAAGTCAGTCTCTCACTCTCAGCCCAAAGTGATCCTTAGAAGCTAAAAGAACATTGAAGAAGAGACTTCCCTGACAGCTCAGTGGCTAAGACTTAGAGCTCCCAATATGAGCGAGGGGCCCTGGTCCGATCCCTGGTTAGGGAACTAGATCCCACACACTGTAACTAAAGATCCCGAGTGTCACAACTAAGAGCCAGCACAGCCAAATAAATAAATAAGTACATTTTTTAAAAATCAAATAAAAATATCACAAATAGCTCAAGGATAGTAAGTGTTGTTACTTCAGAAATTGGAATATGTATATCTTTACACAGAAACATTGTAATAGATAATATTTAGTTCCTAGGCCCTCAAACAAAAGACTGTTTAAGCCATGCTGTCACTTAAGACTTTCATGTTTGCAGTTTAAAAACAATTTTAAAACCATTCTTTGGGGAGGGAAAGGAGAGAGAGGTTCAGAAGGGAGGGGATATATGTATCCCTATGGCTGATTCATGTTGAGGTTTGACAGAAAACAACAAAATTCTGTAAAGCAATTATCCTTCAACAAAAGAAATGAATCAGTCATAGGGATACACATGTTCCCTCCTTCTTGAAAGTCTCTGCCACCTCCCACCCATCCTGCCCCTCTAGGTTGTCACAGAGCACTGGTTTTGAGCTCCCTGAGCCATGGTTTTCCCTTACTTCAATGAAAAAAATCAGAGAAAATTTAAAAATAAAAACAACATGTAGACCACATTAATAGAATGCAATTGAGACATAGAGGGTTCTCAAAAAAGCACCTCCTGAGTTTCAGTTGAATGCTCACTAGTTGAACTATGAAGGAAAAGAAAACAATTAAAGAATATGAGCCAAGTATTAGAAATAAATATTTGAAGAGTATGAAATAAAATGAAAGATTTGATTACTCATTTTAGTTCTCTTTAGTTTTAACAACTAAAACTCCCATAACACATTAAGTTCATATAGAGTACCTAAATCCAACTTTCAAACTTTTGATTCTCAGAAATGCTGCACTGTAAGTACAGGAGTAAAGAGATGGCCAGGACAAAGCAAGGAAGCCCCTGTGCCAGGTGATTCCCCAGGGTGGCCACCAAGGGGCACCATCAGCTCATTCATAAATAACTTGCTCGGGGAGCTGTAAGTGAGGGAGGGCTGTTTCCAGTGTGGTTTAATAAGGAGCTGTTTCACGCATTCATTCAGTTGGGACTTGTACAACTTAGTATTTGTAGCTGAGAGACTGCCAGAGATTCAGAATGTAATTTGGCTTTTGCTGTGTCACTGAACACATCTCCTGTATAAATGCAGTCTTGATTCTCACTTCTCCATTCTCTTAAGGGCTTATAGAATTATTCCATTTCCGACAAGGCCCCAGTAGCTTCATCTGCTAGAGTGGATTCTCTTATCTGTTTGAACTCTGAAACACTGAATCTGAGTAAGAATTTGACCTTAGATTTTTTATTTAAATTAGATAAACTGTTGCACTTACATTTATCTGCACAAGTGCTATTTGTGTCAAGACAGGAGGCAGATTCTAGACCAAACTAAACTCCCAGTCAAGAAAATGGCAGTCATGCAGCCCTCTTGGTTCCTACGGCTCTGCTCCCGGGGAGACACCCGGTTCTGCTGAGTGATCTTGCACTAATTGCTGTCCAGTATGCTTTCCCTTTTCAGGTGTTTCCTGTTGCTGACAATCTGCTTATTTTAAGGCCTAAGTTACTGTAAACCATTTAAAAGACAACTTGATGTGAGAAGCTTTGGCTGGTAAGCCTTGCTGCCTGCTAAAGAGGGTCTTCCTGGGAAGCAGAAAGCTGGTGGGAACCTCACATCCAGGATTTGGCCCCAAAGTCAGCTTTGACAAGACACAAAGATAGAGACTTACACCACCGCATTCCCAAGAGTCTACTGTACAAAGAACAATACACTGTCATTTATTACAGCATAATGAGCAAACAGGGTAGAGGATCACTGATGGAGGCTCCTCCATGGTTTGATGAAAAGAGCTCTTATTGAGTTGTTTCAACTGATGGTAGCCTGATCCATTAGAAGCAAGTTCTGTTTGTTCATTTCTCAAGGGGCACGTCGTTTCCACGTGTGGGGAATGCATTTTCCTGTAATGTCCCTCACATACTAGACTGTGTGTGTGTGCGCGCGAGCGCTTAGTCACTCAGTTGAGTCCACTCTGTGACCCCATGGACTATAGCCCACCAGGCTCCTCTGTCCATGGAATTCTCCAGGCAAGAATACTGGAGGGGGTAGCCATTCCCTTCTCCAGGGGATCTTCTCAACCCAGGGATAGAACCCGGGTCTCCTGCACTGCAGAAAGATTCTTTACCACCTGAGCCACCAGGGAAGCCCTTTAAAGTTAAAAGTGAAAGTGTTAGTTACTCAGTCGTGTCCAACTCTTTTGCAACCCCATGAACTGTAGCCCTACCAGGCTCCTCTGTCCATGGGATTTCCCAGGCAAGAATACTGGAGTGGATTGCCATTTCTTCAGTGGATCTTCCCATCCCAGGGGTCAAACCCACGTCTCCTGCAGGAGATCCTGCATTGGTAGGCAGGTTCTTTACCACTGAGTCCCTTAGGAAGCCCAGGGAAGCCCTTAAAACAGTATGAATGTGCCTTATTGTACAGTCACTCACCACACTGTACACCCCACACGCTGTTCCTCCTCATGTTGAGGTGGCCCCTCTTTCCAATAAAGAGTAAGGATGTTCATAGCATGGTGTTAAGATAGTGAGGCTCTGCCAAGTAACAAATAAACCCTGAACTCTCAATGGCTGAACAGTATAGAAATTTGTTTCTCGATCGTGCTGATGTTCCTGGTCAGAGGGTTTTCCGGGACAACTGTTCTCTAAGCAGCAACTTCTGGGATTGGTGCTGCCAATCACACACCTCTGCCATCTCAGAGTCTTCACTTTCAGCCTCACAGATGGAGAGACAGCCCAACAAAAAGAGCGTGAGGAAGTTTTATGTAAGTTCAGTTCAGTCAGTCGCTCAATCATGTCCAACTCTTTGCGACACCATGAACCACAGCACGCAGCGCACCAACTCCCAGAGTCTACCCAAACCCGTGTCCATTGAGTCAGTGATGCCATCCAACCATCTTATCCTCTGTCGTCCCCTTCTCCTCCTGCCCTCAATCTTTCCCAGCATCAGGGTCTTTTCAAATGAGTCAGCTCTTCGCATCAGGTGGCCAAAGTATTGGAGTTTCAGCTTCAACATCAGTCCTTCCAATGAACACCCAGGACTGATTTCCTTTAGGATGCACTGGTTGGATCTCCTTGCAGTCCAAGGGAATCTCAAGAGTCTTCTCCAACACCACAGTTCAAAAGCATAAATTCTTCAGCTCTCAGCTTTCTTTATAGTCCAACTCTCACATCCATACATGACTACTGAAAAAACCATAGCCTTGACTAGACAGACCTTTGTTGGCAAAGTAATGTCTCTGCTTCTTAATATGCTGTCTAGGTTGGTCATAACTTTCCTGCCAAGGAGTAAGCGTCTTTTAATTTCATGGCTGCAATCACCATCAGCAGTGATTTTGAAGCCTCAAAAAATAAAGTCAGCCACTGTTTCCACTGTTTCCCCATCCATTTGCCATGAAGTGATGGGACCAGATGCTATGATCTTAGTTTTCTGAACGTTGAGCTTTAAGCCAACTTTTTCACTCTCCTCTTTCACTTTCATCAAGAGGCTCTTTAGTTCTTCTTCACTTTCTGCCATTAGGGTGGTATCATCTGCATATCTGAAGTTACTGATATTTCTCCTGGCAATCTTGATTCCAGCTTGTGCTTCCTCGAACCCAGCATTCTCATGATGTACTCTGCATAGAAGTTAAATAAGCAGGGTGACAATGTACAGCCTTGACATACTCCTTTTCCTATTTGGAACCAGTCTGTTGTTCCATGTCCAGTTCTAACTGTTGCTTCCTGACCTGCATACAGGTTTCTCGAGAGGCAGGTCAGGTGGCCTGGAATTCCCATCTCTTTCAGAATTTTCCACAGTTTATTGTGATCCACACAGTCAAAGGCTTTGGCATAGTCAATAAAGCAGAAATCGATGTTTTTCTGGAACTCTCTTGCTTTTTTGATGATCCAGCAGATGTTGGCAATTTAATCTCTGGTTCCTCTGCCTTTTCTAAAACCAGCTTGAACAGCTGGAAATTCATGGTTCATGTATTGCTGAAGCCTGGCTTGGAGAATTTTGAGCATTCCTGGGAAATGTAGACTTCCTATGAGTGCAGAAGGAAATGAAATGATTTGGTGAACACATAGAATCAGCTCTGCCATGATCATGAATCATTATTTCTAAAAGGAAACTTTCTGTAAACATCAAGTTCGTCTTCCATTTTAATCTCACCTTCTTGGATTCTATAACATTTCTAATAACAGGGAGAAATTAAGTCAAAATTTTTCATCCTTGTGATTTTATTGCCTGTATAACCTACATAAGTATCTTAATCTACATCAGATTTCACTTAACCTGGAAAAATATTTTAATTACAAGCCACCCTTCATAGATGGAAGAACACTGACCACACTGTCCCTCACCCTAACATTCCACCTTGAGACTTCACATCATGTTACAGTTGGAACCCACAACCATTTGCAAGGCCTTGCTTCTCCACAGTTGCAAAGCCTTAACCCTCCCAAACACAACAGAGAACATTAAACTAGAGTAAAGTTTTCAAATTCCTGACACATATTAATCTTCGGGATTTAGGAATGAGATACCAGAATTCTCAAGAAGCCCAGAAACCATTTTCCTTAAAATACTGCCAACATTCTTCCTACTCTTTATTCATGATTATGAATATTGGAAACAAATATAATAATTAATAAATATTATGTTTAGTGGAATTGCAGAGAACTATAGCCTGTGGCAAATATTAAAACACTGAAGAAAAGTGAATGAATATTAGTAGATAGTATTTGAATAATGTAACATTCACATCTCCCAGCAAGGTTAACAGCACTATCAGAATCATGTGTGAAAATTGCCAACTTAAGCATCTGTTGTCTTCCCAAACGTGTTATTTTTGTAACAGCACTCACAGGATTTGTGTAAGGTATATGATGCACATAATTGAATTCATACTTTCTTTGCAAGAATGACTCACTGTTAGCAGCAGAATACACACGTATAACATGGCAACAGCTGCAAGCAACACGGCCTGATTAGATGGTGACCACTTCTCTCTAAGTGTTGACTCCAGTCTCAGCTCCATGTCAGCAAAACCTTGCCGAGCAAAGCTCAACAGAATTCTGGCACAGACATGGTGAATTAGGACAAGTGCAGCTAACTCCCAGAGAAGGCGATGGCACCCCACTCCAGTACTCTTGCCTGGAAAATCCCATGGACGGAGGAGCCCGGTAGGCTGCAGTCCATGGGGTCGCTAAGAGTCGGACACGACTGAGCGACTTCACTTCACTTCACAAACCAGCCTTGGTCCTCCTGCTTAATCCCAGACCTGAGCACTGCTAGTTCCATTACCACTGATGCCTCCCATTGATTCTGATAACTAACCTTCCTACGTGGGCCTTAATGGAAGATACAAGTATAAACAATATCTTAGAAAAGGGAACCTTCCTACGCTGTTGTGGGAATGTAACTGGTACAACCACTATGGAAAACAATATGGAGGTTCTTCAGAAAACTAAAAATAGAGTCACTATATGATCCAGCAATCCCACTCCTGGGCATATATCCAGAGAAAACTCTAATTTGGAAAGATACACGCATCCCAATGTTCATATCATTATTTACAATAGCCAAGACATGGAAGCAAACTAAATGTCCAAACATATTCAGTGAAATACTATTCAACCATAAAAAAGAATGAATGCCATTTGGAGCAATATGGATGGACCTCAAGATTATTATACTAAGTGAAGGAAGTCAGACAGAGAAGACAAATGTCGTACGATGTCACTTATATGTAGAATGTAAAATATGATACAAATGAAATTATTTACAAAACAGAAACAGACTCACACAAAACAAACTTACAGTTACCACAGGGAAAGAGGGAAAGGGATAATCAAAAGTTTGGGATTAGCAGATACAAACTACTATATATAAAACAGATAAACAACAATATCCCACAGTACATAGCACAGGAAACTATATTCAGTATCTTGTAATAAACTTGTAATAATGGAAAAGAAAAAACCAATATATTAAATCTGCAGATTGAAATAAAATGTTTCATATATGATCTCAATCTCATAACACATCTGACAGATAACAATGGCAGCATTATTTCCTCAATCTTAAGATGAGAAAAAATGATGAATATGAAAGTTGTGATAAATTTAAACAGGTCAACTTTTAATACGGCTGAACTGGAATCAGTGTTTCTTTTTTATTCTTTGAATAGATAACTGAATGTCTTCTAGTGCCGGGCACTTAATGAAGTTTTCATTTTATCAATGGTGAAGATATTTACAGAGGTAACCTCTTGTTATGAATATCTGGTTAAAATATCATAGTGGTAGAGCACTATTCTTCACCATTGATATAAGCACATTCCCTTCTAGAGAATACAAAGAAATAAAATGAAAACTGCAGTAAGTGCCTGGCACTAGTAGGCATTCAGTTATCTATTCAAATAATAAAAAAGAAACACTGATTCCAGTTCAGCCGGGAGAAATATCAATAACCTCAGATATGCGGATGACACCACCCTTATGGCAGAAAGTGAAGAAGAACTAAAGAGCCTCTTGATGAAAGTGAAAGAGGAGAGTGAAAAAGCTCAACATTCAGAAAACTGAGATCATGGCATCTGGTCCCATCATTTCATGGGAAATAGATGGGGAAACAGTGGAAACAGTGGCTGACTTTATTTTTTGAGGCTTCAAAATCACTGCTGATGGTGATTGCAGCCATGGAAAGTTATGACCAACATAGACAGCATATTAAAAAGCAGAGACATTACTTTGCCAACAAAGGTCTGTCTAGTCAAAGCTATGGTTTTTTCAGTAGTCATGTATGGATGTGAGAGTTGGACTATAAAGAAAGCTGAGTGCTTAAGAATTGATGCTTTTGAACGGTGGTGTTGGAGAAGACTCTTGAGAGTCCTTTGGACTGCAAGGAGATCCAACCAGTCCATCCTAAAGGAGATCAGTCCTGGGTGTTCATTGGAAGGATTGATGTTGAAGCTGAAACTCCAATACTTTGGCCATCTGATGCCAAGACTCTGACTCTTTTGAAAAGCCCCTGATGTTGGGAAAGATTGAGGGCAGGAGGAGAAGGGGACCACAAAGGATGAGATGGTTAGATGGCATCACCGACTAAATGGACATGGGTTTGGGTAAACTCCAGGAGTTCGTGATCAACAGGGAGGACTGGAGTGCTGCAGTTCATGGGGTTGCAAAGAATCGGACACAACTAGCGACTGAACTGAACTGAACTGAATCATATCTGAGCACTTTCATTAACTGTTTCTTAATGACTGATGCTAAGAGCTAATTCATCCATCTTTGCAGCCCAGAGAGGAAGGCTTGGGGAACTGTCAGAGATAGGAACTTGGAGCACTTTCCAACTTATAAAGTGTCACTAACATCTCCTCTAATATAAGCCTCAATTTTCAAGTAGCCTGGTGTGCTGTAGTCAATGGGGTTGCAAAGAGTTGGACATGACCACTGAACTGAACTGACTGGGTTTTTGTTGCCACTCTCAGGCTTCTCTTGTTTTGGCCTGGCTCAGTAGTTTCACCCACTGCATTCATTGCTTCAAGTTAGCAGCAATTTCTACTGCGTTCCTATTGTGTTTATACTACAGTGAAGCTTTGCAACAGGCCAGATTCAACTGCACAAAGTTCCCAGGTGACCACGGTTGCAGTCTCATTAGTTACCACTGAAAAGCCACATAGTAGCAAGCATGTAGCCCACTCAACTCCTGTAGTTAAAACCAAAAAGCAGCTGGGATAATATTGAACTTGCCCCTGGGAGGTGATACAGAGTTGTGACTGAGAGTTTGGGACACTGAGCCCAGACAGCTCAAAATCTGGCTTCATTTTTCACCAGTGGTGCAACTTGAACTGTGACCTCCTCTGTGATTCTGGCTCCTTATCTGTACATGGGTAACTAATAGCACAGCCTCAGAGGTGGCTGTGAAGATGAAGGGCAGCAGAGTATGCCTGCTCAAAACAGGCCACTTTGGCCTGAGGATTATTTTGAGCTGGGGGCTTCCCTGATAGCTTAGTTGGTAAAGAATCCGCCTATTATACAGGAAATGTGGGTTCGATCCCTGGGTTGGGAAGATCCCCTGGAGAAGGGAAAGCCTGCCCCCTTCAGTATTCTGGCCTGGAGAATCTCACGCGCTGTATATTCTCTGTACATGGGTAACTAATGGCACAGCCTCAAAGGTGGTTGTGAAGATGAAGCATGGCAGAGAATGCTAACTCAGAACAGGTCACTTTGGCCTCAGGATTATTTTGAGCTAAAGGTACACAGCAAGTGAGCTGACCAGCTCTTTTTTCTTCCTAAAAGCAGGAGATAAATTGCCCTATGGCTTTCCTAATGGCTCAAGTGGTAAACAATCTGCCCTCAATCCAGGAGACAAAGGGGGCTCCCGTTCGATCCCCGAGCAGGGAAGATCCCCTGGAGGAGAAAACAGCAACCCACTCCAGTATTCTTGCCTGGAAAATCCCATGGACAGAGGAGCCTGGTGGGCTACAGTCCAGGGGGTTGGACACGACTGAGCACGCCCACACTGTTGGAACTGGAAACCGGCCTATGAGAGATGTCCTGCCACTGAAAGGAAACAACCTTATCATCAAGGGTGGGAAGGTGAAGGCAAGAGACTTCTGTGCAAACAGACCTTGTTAAAATAACTCTTATCTTTCTTTAGCTTCCTTGTTTATTTTAGTTAGTTTTCCACAATTACCTGTCTTTGTTCATTAGGTCTTTATTTCCTTATGAGGGCTTTCCTGTCACATTAAAATTATACTAAATAAATATGTATGCTTTTCTCTGGTTAATCTGCCTCATGTAAATTTAAATCTAATGCCCAGATGAAAACTCTAAGTTGTTCAGTCACTAAGTCGTGCCCTACTCTTTGTGATCCCATGGATTATGGCACACCAGGCCCTTCTGTCCTCCACTCTCTCCCAGAGTTTGCTCAAATTCGTGTGCATTAAGTTGGTGATGCTATCTAACCATCTTATCCTCCACCGCCCCCTCCTCCTTTTGCCTTCAATCTTTCCCAGCTTCAGGGTCTTTTCCAGTAAGACTCTTCACCTCAAGTGGCCAAAGTACTGGAGCTTCAGCTTCAGCAACAGCCCTTCCAATGAATATTCAGGGTTGATTTCCTCTAAGATGGACTGGTTTGAGCTCCTTGCAGACCAAGGAACTCTCAAGAGTCTTCACTAGAACCACAATTTGAAAGCATCAATTCTACAGCCAAAGGTTGGGTAAAATTTTGCCTCCTCTACAGGGATTAAATAAGATAACTATGTATCTGAAACACCTTAATATGGAAGAAACACTATTATTATCTACTAAATATGTGCATATATGTGAATATGAATGTAAATGCAAAAAAAAAATGCTCTGGAAGGGAGCACATGAAAATTGTAGTAGTTCTCATTCTAAGGAAGGGGAGTGCGATTCAGGGGAAGGGTTGGGAATGATGAGTGACTTTTACCATTTACTCTGTATTTTTCTGAATTTTAATTTTTTTCAATGAGAATTTCTTCATCAATGAATTATTTACGGAACTTTAAAAGTGATATATAGGGAATTCCCCAGCAGTCCAGTGGTTAGGACCTCGAGCTTCCACTGCAAGGGGCATGTTTGATCCCTGGTAGGGAAACTAAGATCCCACAAGCCTCATGACCCAAAAGCCATGTGACACGGCCAAATAAAAAAAAATTTTTTAATTAAAAAACTGACATGTAAAACTCAACCTTTGCAGTAGTGTTAGAAAAATCACACCATGTACTAAAAGTACCTATCAATTAATCAAGTAAAACAGGTTTTGTATTTTCTAAAATAACTTGAAAATATCTTTTAAAAAATACAAATCTGATTTTTTTGAAATCATATCAGTTTTACCACAGGACAGGATTGCCTTAGGAAGTAGATAAAGCAATGTCATAGGAAACTGTATTAATGTGCTCCAATCACAACATCTTAGAACCCTCTTGTGGTGTAATTATAATGGAAGTTCTTACATGACGATGCCAACCTTTTTCATTACTGTGTCACTGTCTAGCGTGGTCATTGCTTTTAGTCTTCTGCAGTCATATCATCATGACTATTTGAGTTTCCACACCATAAACATATTTATATGACAAAAAAAGAAACATGCTGCTGTCATTACTTCACCTAGGCCACAGCCACGCATTATTATATACGACACCTTTTATTAGAGGTAATAAAAATCACAACAAAAATAAACTTTTAAATTTAAAGCCAATATTCTGCACTAGTCCAGAATATTTCTGGTGACTTCTGTGCCTCATGTCTGGGAATATTAAAACAATAATTTACCTGAGCAGTTTATCCCTTATTTCAAGGGTGTAAACTCTGGGAAGAGAAGCTGTGGTAGAGATGCTTCTGGAGCTCCTATTCCCCCAGACGGAGCCTAACTGTACCCACGGAGGCCTCTGCGGACCTTTCCTCCGTTTCCAGGTGTATAGAGAAAGCGCAGGGACGGTAAAGGTGGAAGCTTGAGATTTCCCAGCTGGTGAAAATGAGTCGAAGATAACTAAGTTAGAGAAACTTCTTCAGTATGGTCAACCATTTACACTATCCCAAAGGAAATAAATCCTTTTCCAGACGGATATTAGCGGGGGCGGGCGTTGGGGACAGATGTGTGTGGGGTTGGGGGTGGTAAAGAATCCCCTTGCCAATGCAGGAGTCGGGGTTCAATCCCTGATCAGAGAAGTCCCACATGCCGAGGAGCAACTAAGCCCAAGGGCCACAACTACCGAGCCTGTGCTCTAGAACCTGGGACCTGCAACGACTGAACCCTTGTGTTGCAACTATTAAAGCCAGTACGGCCTAGAGCCCAGGCTCCAGAACAAAAAAGAAGCCACCACAATGAGAAGCCCTCCCACGGCAACTAGAGAGTAGTCCTACTCACCACAACTAGAGAAAAGCCCGAGCAGCAATGAAGACTCAATACAGGCAAAAAAAAAAAAGAGAGAACAAACAAAAACGTCTGCCTTAAAAAAAAAAAAGAGAGAGAAGAAAAAAGAGGAAGGAGGAGAAATGATAAACCAAAAGGGGCAAAGGAGTGGCCTTTGAGGAACCAGCCCAGATGAAAGCTCCTGCGATTGCATAACATAACCACCAGGTGGCGCACGGGAAAGCATCAAACTCGGGCCCTCGGCGGACTACAGTTCAGTTCAGTCACTCAGTCCTGTCCATTACCAATTCCCGGAGCTTACGCACGTCCATCGAGTCGGACTACAGTCTTGAGTTAAAGCCACCAGCCCCTTAGGTTCCCACCAGTAGTGAAACAAAGCAAGAGTGGTCTCGCTTTGGCCGCACATATACTAAAATTGGAACGATACGGAGAAGATTAGTATGGCCCCTGCACAAGAATGACACGCAAATTTCTGAAGCGTTCCATATTTTGTGCCCTTCCCCACTGTCCAGACACCGTTTACCTCTTAGCCCCCAAGGAAACGCTTTTTGTCAAAACCACAACGCCTGGCACTTAATGCTGAACTTGTGATTTTTCACTATAAAAAATAAAGCAAGGGTGACTGTAAACGCCGTGAAATTGTGCCGCGTAGATAGGAGGGGATTGGGAGGGGCTCATAAAAGGGTTTGGGTTTCTGTTAGATGATTTAGGGAAGAGTTCATCAGGGTGAGGCTTGCTCTGGACCAGGTGCGGTCCAGAAAGGAGGGGTAATTTGGTGATTGAGTATCTTAATGATTTTCATCAAAGACAGGAATGGGATCAAGCTAACGCCGTCATTCAGAAAGAACCATAAAGAAGCGGTAGTTACTCGTGTTAGCTAGGAAATGGTGGCGGGGGTAGGAGGGCGCAGGGCAGGAGGCGCGGGAGTTGTTTGAATTGTTTCTGTGGTTCTAAGAGCTGTTTTGGTTTGTGCTGAAGGCATGGTTGCAGAATGGTCTCTGCCTCACTCCACAGAGGGCTCTTAGGAGACAGTGCCTTTCTGAGAAAAGATTTATGACTGGTAGGTACTAAACCAGTTCCCAGCTGTGGGGGCCAGGCCAGTTGCCAGCTGACAGCTGTGGACACTTCTTTTTTTTTCTTTTTTTCACATGCTTCCTATCCTCCGGTTCCCTGATGTCAGAAGGAGCATCCTAGGAAGTCATCCCCAGGGAAGCCTGTGGCATGGTAGCTAAATGGCTGAACCATGGCTTCAGACTGACCTGACTGTGCTTCTCAAGTCTACCATTCACACTGGCTGTGGGACCTTGGATAAGTTATTTAACTTCTCTGTGCCCGTTTCCTCTTTTGTAAAAGAAAATAAAAATAGTACATGGACACTGGGAAACTGGGAAAATGAAATGAGATAGCATATGTAAAGCACAACAGTGCCTAACACATGATAGGCATTTAACTTAGACTGATCTACCCTGTTCTGGAGGAGGAAATGGCAACCCACCCCAGCATTGTTGTGTAGGAAATCCCGTGGACAGAGGATCCTTGCTGGACAGAGGATCCTTGCGGAACTACAGTCGAGGGGGTCACAAAAGAGTCTGACACAGCTTAGCGACTAAACAACTACAACCCTGTTCATTATTTGTCAGAGGTCACAATGCTCAATGCACTCTGGAAACCCATAGGGGACTGAAGAATCAAATAATATTCAGTTTATGAAAACACTTCTACTATCAGAAGATGCTCATGCATATACTACTATTATATATAAAGTAGATAACTACTGATAATAAGGACCTACTGTATAGCACAGGGAACTCCATCAATACTCTACAATAGCCTATATGGGAAAAAAGAAGGGATATATGTATTCACTTTGCTGTTCACCTGAAACTAATACAACATTGTAAATCAACTATACTCCAGTAAATTTTTTTAAATGTGTTCATTAAATAATATTTTTCTTTTTTCTGACAACTTGAAAATAAAATCAGAATATTAAAAAGAAAACAAAAAGAAAATTGCTCATAAATGAAGTTGAAGGGTTCTCTTTTATTTCTGGTTTGTCCAAAGCATATCTATTCCAGACTTAGTAAGAAGAGACTTGTATTCAAAAGGATTACTGCAAGGGGGGAAGGAAAATACTGCAGTGAGAGAAGGCTGTGACATAGGTTTGCTGCAAGCATCTCAGAGTTGGGCAAAAAGATTTTCCTCTGTTATAGAGAGGGGTAAACAAGGCTGGGAAGAGCTAGACTCAGGGAAGTGGGATGAAACAGTGGTGTGAGGACTTCCCTGGTGGTCCAGTGGTTAAAAATGTGCCCGTCAATGCAGGGTACACGGGTTCAATCCCTGGTCCAGGAAAGTCCCACATGCCACAGAGCAACTAAGCCTGTGTGACACAACTCTAGAGCCCAAGCGCCACAACAAGAGAAGCCACTGCGATGAGAAGCCTGTGCACCTCAACTAGAGAGTAGCCCCTGCTTGCCGTCATTAGAGAAAGCCAATGCGCAGCAATGCAGACTCAGTGCAGTCAAAAATAATTTGGAAAAAAAAAAAAGAACTTAAAAAAGAGTAGCAGGAATGGATGGATGGTAGATTCGAGAATGTTTGACCCTATTCTCAGAAGCTTTGTGTTGTGCTGTGTGTTTGATCACGTCTGACTCTTCGTGACTTCATGGACTGTAGCTCGCCAGGCTCCTCTGTCCATGGGATTTTTCATTCAAGAATACAGAACTGGATTGCCATTTCCTTCTCCCAAAGGATGTCTCTGACCCAGGGATCAAATCTGCATCTCTTGTGTCTCCTGCATTGCAAGCAGATTCTTTACCACTGAGCCACTGGGGAAGCCCTTTCTCAGAAGCTGAGGGTGGGCCAAAGTTCAAGGATCTAGAGGAAGGAGAGAGCTTAACCAAAGTTTGGTTAACATTATTGTGTTGCATTTATTGGTGGGGACAAGCAGTTCAGCTAATCATTTATGAGGCAAAGAAAGGAAATCATGAGGGTCTATGTCTGGCCTTGTCACAGTAAACAAGGGACATCTTGTCTACACTGGCCAGGAAAGGACAGGTCTTGGTATTAAGCAAAGGCTGCTGGGGGGTTTCTTAATCCCCACCAATGTTTTCCAGGATAACAGGGCTCAGGGAAGATTCAGCATTTATTCAGATTGCAAATTATAATACATGTTTCCTATTTCTCAAATTGCTGTGTATCACATAAAGGATGAAATATCCTGAGAGATCATGGATTCTTACATAGAGGCGAGGGTCTGCAAGGCAGAAGGCCCAGGGAAGGGCTGGTTTATTTGCCAAGCCCTTGGCAAACTGAACTGTTTAGAATGTAAAACTTGTGTGGCTCTTGCATTTCTTCGGGCCTACAAGTGAATTCTGGTGACTCAGTGGTGGAGAATCCATCTGCTAATGCAAGGAGACACAGGAGACACTGGTTTGATCCCTGGGTCGGGAAGATCCCCTGGAGAAGGAAATGGCAACCAGCTCCAGTATTCTGCTGAGATAATCCCATGGACAGAGGAGCCTGACAGGCTACAATACATAGGGTCACACAACTGAATGACTGAGCATGCACGCAAGCACAAGTGGATCAATAAAAACTAAAACTTGAAATGAGGCAACATCAGCACAGATGTTGAAACCACATTTTAGTTCAAACCCTGTTGAGGGCCCAGCTCTCTTCCAGGGCTTTGGGGAGTCTCGGTGTTAAAATGTTGCTCAGCCCACACCCTCTGCAGGGCGATTGCTGTAAGGAGTCCAGCCTGCATGTAGACCCTCTCCCTCTCATTCTGTCCTCTCCTTTAGAGCCTTTCCATCTGCAGTGACACAGCTTGAGGCTGCTCACATATTCCACTGTGGAGCTGGGCAATCTTGTAACTCCTGCATTTTGCAATGTGTCCTGGAGGCAGCCTGGATCTGCGGTAGACCTGAGAGGCTCCCCACGCCTGCCCCCCACCTCGGGGAACGTCTTTATTATACGCTCTTGTCAGGTTCTGAGCAGTCAAGCTTTGATTTACTTTCCCTTCCGAGAGCCAAGGGAATAAAACTGTCAAGTACAAGCTGATGATTTGAACTAGTTCTGAGGATTTATGAAAATGCTCAAAATCCAAGCAGGGCGTGAGGAGAAACAGCCTGACGTCCTCAGCCAGGAAGTGCGTGCAGCGGGTCTCGCCACCTCCCCACTCCACCGACCGCCGCTTCCTCTTTCCTGAAAAGATTCCTCTCCCCCTCCTCCCCACCTGTCAGGAGACAATGCTCTCCCCTTCTTGAAAACAAAACCAAACCCTGCCTGTTCTCAGAGAGAGGATGTGAATCAGAGGATCCCATAACTGTAAGGAACTTGACTGACTTGTCTGATCCCCCCTCCCTCCTTTGGGAAACTACTTGTGACTCCACATTTGGAAAGTTAGCTCCCGCCCTTTTTCTTTACATCTAGGAAGGTTCTAATTATGAATCTTTCTAGGGGCTTCCCTGGCAGCTCAGACGGTAAAGAATCCACCTGCAATGTGGGAGACCTGGGTTCGATTCCTGGGTTGGGAAGATCCCCTGGAGGAGGGCATGGCAACCCACTCCAGTATTCTTACCTGGAGAATCCCCATGGACAGAGGAGACTGGTGGGCTAACAGTCCATAGGGTCACAAAGAGTCAGACACAACTGAGCTACTTAAGCACAACTGCAGGTGTCCATACACACTCAGTCCTCTCTGGTTCCTTTCTTCACATGAGCTCAGAGAGCATTGTGTATTTAAATTCAAAATAGATGAATGGTAAGTATTAGTTTTACTTGAAGATGAGCAGAGCTTACAGTGGGGAATTGACAGGAAGCAAACTAGAGACATGAGCTAAGAAAGCAGAGGAGGACTTCCTCAGTGAGTGGCCGCCTATTCAGATGAAAGGCAAAGTAAAATTCCTCCCAAAGAGACGCAGGAACAGTTGGAGAGCAAAATCCTTCTAAGGCTTGCACCTTGACAAGCATATAGACTTTCTGAGGCACTGCAAACTGTATAAACTGGCTCAATCCTCTTTGAAATGCATTTGTTAGCATTTAGAGAAAAGAAAGCAATGGCACCCCACTCCAGTACTCTTGCCTGGAAAATCCCATGGACGGAGGAGCCCGATAGGCTGCAGTCCACGGGGTTGCTAAAGAGTCGCCCGACTGAGCGACTTCACTTTCGCTTTTCACTTTCATGCGCTGGAGAGGGCAACGGCAACCCACTCCAGTGTTCTTGCCTGGAGAATCCCAGGGACGGCGGAGCCTGGTGGGCTGCCGTCTATGGGGTCACACAGAGTCGGACACAGCTGAAGTGACTTAGCAGCAGCAGCAGCGGAGAAAAGAAAATTTTACCTTTTGACCCACATTTTAAATACCTATTAATAGCTAACTATCACAAGTCATAGAGCTTAATATGACCATTTTTTAAAAAGATTTATTTATTCATTTGGCTGTGGTGGGTGTCTTTGCTGCCGTGAGAGGGTTTTCTCTAGTTGGGTCCAGTAGGGGCTACTCTGTTGCAAAGTGCAGGCTTCTCACTGTGGTGGCTTCTCTTGTGTGGAGCACAGGCTCGAGGCACATGGGCTTCAATAATAGCAGTTCGGGGGCTCGGTAGTTGTGGCTCTCGGGCTCTAGAGTGCTGGCTTAGTAGTTGTGGTACATAGGCTTAGTTGCTTTGCAGTATAAGGGATCTTCCTGGACCAGGGATCAAACCAGTGTCCCTTGCATTGGCAGGTGAATTCTAAACCACTGGACCACCAGGGAAGCCCTTTTCAACCACTTATTTTGCAAGTGGTTTTACAGGTAAGCAATTTCAGGACTCCACAGGGCAGTCTGTCTGCCTGGCTTCATGTGGAGGCAGCAAGGTCTAGTGATAGCCTTGTAGGTGGCGTCCTTGCTCATGTGTCTGACGTCTCACTGATCCTTGGGCTTTTCTTGATGCCCACCTGGGGCTTCAGACCCCAGGGCTTCTTCATGTGGCTTGAGCTTCTCATAGCATGATGGTTTCAAGAAAGCTGCACTTTCTAGAAGTAGGAAATAGATGTTGCTAAGGCCAGTTAAGGGCTATACCTGAAACAGGAACAGTGTCACCACTGCCATATTCTAATGGTCAAAGTAGTCACAGAGCCCATCTAGGTTCAAGGGGAGTGTCAAGTCCTTGTTGCAGAAGAACAATGGGGTTGGGAGATATTATGTGGCCATCTTTAGAACATACAACCTATCACAACCCATAATCTTTTTAGGAATATATCACATGGAAATTATGCCAGAGAAGTACAAATCAGAGAAGTTCATCACAGCTTTTGTAGGAAAAAACCTCCAAACAATGGAAACAATCAGACATGACTGAGTGCACACACACACACAACTCCCAAATAGGAGGAAATAATAAAGAGATTTAAGTAAAAGTGATATTTAAAGTATGCAGCAACCATTTTGGTACTCTGTGAAGGCTTCAGTTTCCACAAGCAGCCACGGCAGGTTTCCTGTGAGATGGTACAAGATGAGAGACCAAGTGGGCATCAAGCATGTCCACTAGGTGTGGGCCCATCAGAGCCCAATCCTGCCCCGCAGAGGGCCAGAGAAGCCAGAGGAAGGCTGGGTGGGTCAGGGGGCGGAAGAGGAGGAAGTGCTAGGGTGAGTTTTCACCTTTTAGGAGGAATTTTAATATTTTAACAGAGTGCAATAACTGCAGTGTAAAGCCAGCTGAAAGTCAGCTGTGATGTTAGTAAGGTTGGTGTTAAAATATTTCTCTTTTCATTCTGGATTCAGAAAAATTGTTTTCAAAATCAGAGATTGGGTTTCAGTTTTGCTCTGTTTCTTGTCTTGCAAATAATCAACTTGTTCTATTTCTAATCCTTGGATAAAATCAACCACCTATGCAACCAATCTATCAAATATGGGAATGTGATTTATAAGATATATTCATTTTAACATAATTTCAGCATAACAAAACAATACATGGAGACAAACTCAAAATTCAAATTCCTGCAAGTTCAATCTGAAAAAATGTTTGTATTACTATTGTTATCTAAGCTAGGTGACTATCAGTAAGACTTTAATATTGCTTACTGTATATTATTTGGTATCAAAGTTTTCATTTTTTCACATTTGTAAATGACATTATGATTGTGCTTTTTAAAAAAGAGTCAATATCTTAGATGTACATACTACAGTATTTCTGATGATATATTTTATATCTGACAGTTAATTTCCAATAATCTAGTGTAGTGGAGTGTGGGGTTATAAATGAAACAAAATTGGCCATATAGCGATACATGTTGAATCCAGGTAATCAGTATGTAGTAGGAGTTTAGTCACTAAGTCATGTCCAACTCTTGCGACCCCATGGACTATAGCCTGCCAGGCTCCTCTGTCCATGGGATTCTCCATGCAAGAATACTGGAGTGGATTGCCATTTCTTTCTCCAGGGAATCTTCCCGACCCAGGAATTGAACCCAAGTCTCCTGCACTGCAGGCAGATTCTTTTCCAACTGAGCTACGAGGGAAGCCCAGTACATAGCTATGAGGGAATCAGTACATAGGGGCTCGTTATTCCATTCTTTCTACTTTGTCTATGTTTGGAAATTTCCAAAACAAAAAAATTAAGAAAAAAGTTCAATATTTATGCAATCTTTGGAGAGTACTGCTGTTCAAACAAAAGGACACAGGATACCAGACAGTAAATTATTTTCTGCATTTCACTTGTTTTAGGTTCTCTTTTTTTTTCTTGAAAGGGTTCTGTGAAATTGTACATTTCAAGATGAATATAAAAAGTAGTATGTATTTATCCATAATTTCCTTTTAGCAGTTTCTGGGTGTCTCCTATATACTTCCAATTATAGCAATGAGAGTAAATAATTCCCCCTAATTTGGTCTTAACACTCAACTGCTGTCACATTAATTGCTACCTTTGTGTAGCTGCTGCCTAGCAATACATTACTAGACAAGACAGATATTTTAGAACACAAATTCGGATATTAACTTAGCAAGTTTTTCATTTCTCATTAAGTTACCTTTTTTAAGGTGAAAAAATTTTAATTCTGTTATTGGCTTAGTTCTTTATTATAATCTGGGCACACTTTGTCTTAGAGGAGTCTCCAGAACTCACTTTTTACCCAACAATGTTTGAAAGATGGTTCCACAATACTTTAACATTTCTAGCTATCAATTATTTTTTATATTCCTAAATAAGACACTCTTGCCACCCTTACCACCAACATCCCTTCACAACCATGTGAAGATATAACTTGGAGATGGCTGTCTGCACACCAGGAAGAGCACTCTTCCCAAACAACTAAGCTGGCCTTTTGATCTTGGATTTTTCAGCCTTCAAAACTGTGAGAAATAAATTTCTATGCTTAAACCTTTCAGTCTGTGATAATTTGTTACCTGAAGCCTTAACTAAGACATGGAGTTTGGTGTTTTATAAGCCTAGATAGCAATTTTGTAAAGTGATAAAAGTTAAGCAAACAACTAAATTTAAGGACAGAACAGCTAAAAACAGAGAGTTGAAACTGTATTATCTGGCTCAAACCTTGAAGAAATGGGAGTGTAAACTGAAAATGGTTTTTTCCTGCTCTTGGTTCTTCAGTACTAGACAGTGTTCTTTCCTGCTGCTGCTGCTGCTGCTAAGTCGTTTCAGTCGTGTCCAACTCTGTGCGACCCCATAGATGGCAGACCACCAGGCTCCCCAGTCCCTGGGATTCTCCAGGCAAGAACACTGGAGTGGGTTGCCATTGCCTTCTCCAGTGCATGAAAGGGAAAAGTGAAAGTGAAGACGCTCAGTTGGGTCCGACTCTTAGCGACCCCATGGACTGCAGCTTACCAGGCTCCTCCGTCCATGGGATTTTCCAGGCAAGAGTACTGGAGTGGGGTGCCATTGCTTTCTCCGGTTCTTTCCTACTCTTAGTTAATAACATGCATATCTAAAATTAAGCCTCTTGTGTTGCCTTGGATTCTGTTACTTTAAATAGGCACCCACCAGATTATAATTTTTACTTGTTTGAAGATTGTTGGAGTCTGATATTAATTTCTTTCCTGCCAAAAAATCACAATGGGCAAGCTGGAAGTCAGAAACAATTATTCAGGATAGTACAATTAAATTGGCTTTTCTCCCAGCATCTTTCTTGTTATCTTTAATTATCGTTGGAGTCTGAAGTTCAAGGAAACAGTCATAGGAGAAGAATTCTTTTACAAAGAGAGGGGGAGAGGGAGAGAGATTGTGAGAGAAAGAGTCCATAGTTTTCCTAAAACAGAAGCGGTACTTTCCACAATGTATTCTAAAAACTGTCATGTAATCGAAAATTGCTCCCTGGAAATGATTGAGGGAGTTCTAAGCTTGGAGGATAACAGTTGCTTAGAAGCAACTAAGGTGAATAAACGTCCTACAATTTCTTTCTAAGATTTCAAGGCTAATTCAATGATGTGGTTATGTCTAAATTGCTAAGCTTAAAATAATTGCCTCATGAATAGTCTTATTGATTATGACTGAAAAACACAGAGGATCTGTGTTCTATTTTTAGTTTAAACATATGCTCTTTGTCGAGGAAGCCGAGGGATGCATTTAGTCAACTTTCTGAAAGAGTAAACTGTGATGTGTGGATGTGAAGAGAGAGAAAACAGTTCCTAACCTCCATAAGCTCTCAGCTACACAAGTTGGAAGAAAAAGATTTATATATATGAATTAATTAATATTGCAAGAATAAATTATGTAGGACTAATTACAAATGCCTCTGAATTCAGAGTGGGAGAAAGTAGACGAGTGAGAGTTCTGTAATTTAGAGAAGGTATTCGAAATTGTATACAAAGTCTGAAACTGAGAACTCAGGTTTAAATTCCGGCATGTGGTAAGAGTCTAAAAATGGGGGATCCAAAATACACCCAAATCAAAATTGGTAGTTTTATGTAGTTGGCTCTTCAATTTGGTGCTTTCAACCGTGAAATTTAGAGCTGAAACTGAGGAAGATTACACATTTATAACATGAAATCGAGTTCATTACCAAATAGCCAAAGTAAATAGTTTCGATGACTGAAAATTATGCATACATAAACATTATACCCTGCTACATTTCAACATTTGTAGTTACTTATATTCTTGAGACTATTTTGGACCTCCTTATGTGCAACACTGTAAATCTATAGGACTCTGACATAGCACTAGAACACTGCCTGACATACAGTAGGCACTCAATAAGAATTCTTGAGGACTTCCTTGGAAGTCTAGGGATTGGGAATCTGCCTGCTAATGCAAGGGACATGGGTTTGCTCCCTGCTCTGGGAAGATTTCACATGCCTTGGGACAACTGAGCCCGTGTGCCACAACTACTGAGCCCACATGCCCTAGAGCCCGGGCTCTGAAACGAGAGAAGCCATTAGAGTGAGAAGCCTGTGCATTCAACTAGAGAAAACCCGCATGTAGCAATGCAGCAATGAAGACCCAGAGCAACCAAAAATAAACAAATAAAATTATTTAAAAAAGAAATTGTCAATTCATTCTCCACTATGCATGCATGTGTATATATGCATATATTCAATATGACTTTATCTATAGTCATTCAAATTACCCTTAAGAACAAGCCAGTAAAATAGTTACAAGTGTGAGTTATGTATATGAGAATGACTATGATTCACAATGTTGATAATCTTTTCTCACAGAAAAATACACATACACACTTAAAAAGAAAGATTTTGAATTACAAAAAAGCAATAGATGTCTGTTGTACAATTTTTAATAATTTATAAATTTAATATTCAGAGATATGAAAAATAAAAAGTGGATGCTTTTCATATTTTTTAAACACAAACATATCTATAGTTTATTTTTAACACAGAATCATACTACATATTTTCTTTCTTGATTTTCCATTCAACCATATAGTGGATAATTTTTTTTTTCCATCAGTGCAACTTCTTTCTCAGCATTACACCATATAAATATGCTATAATTTATATAACCATTTCCTCTTGGTAGAAATAAGATTGTCTCCATTTTTTTTAATATCATAAACAATGTTGCAGGTAATATCATTGCACACGTACCCTTTACCTGTGTGTTTTTGTAGGAGAGGTTCTGAGAAGCAGAACTGTTGAACCGAAAGTTAGGAGTGTTCTAAACTTTGATGGAAGATCTGTATTTTAATTGCTACTCTTATATTCTCAATCTTGGCTTTGTGACAAGGAACCCATCCAACCAAAGAAACTATCAATTTCTTCCTCATTCTATGGGGCTTCTCAGTGGGGAGCCTGCCTTAGCTGCCCAAGAGTCTACTGGCTTATTGTTGTTACCTCCTTGAGAAGAGATAAGGCTGGGTTGTTTTTTTCCTCCAGAATATGGACTTATATATCCTTTCCTTTTAGGTTTAAAATACGTATGATTTTTTTTTTTTAAACTGGGAAGGATCTTACAGATCAATCCCCTTATTTGGGGGGGGAATACTTTTAGTTGCAAGTAAAAGAAAAATAATTCAAACTGGCTGAAACACTAAAAGGAATGTATTGGCTCATATTAAATGACAAATTTCAGATACTGAGCTGGCTTCTTGTGTGATTTGACCCAGGGTTCACAATACAATCTGCTTTTCAGAGTTTCTCTACTCCTTGCACTGACCTGTATGTTGGCTTCATCCTTGGTCTGGCTTTCCCCCATAGGGCTACCAGCAATTCTGTGTTCTTCCTTACTGACATCCAAGATGAGAAGATGGTGCTCCTTCCTCCAACTGTCAAACAAATGTTCTGAACCTCACACTAATAGACCTGCCGCTGCTGCTGCTAAGTCGTGTCAGTCGTGTCCGACTCTGTGCGACCCCATAGACCAGCTTAGGACAATTGTACATCTCCAAATCATTAACCCTTGAAAGGGTCATAGGTTCACAAAGCCTCACCCTAGAGTTAGTGGTAAGGCCAATCCCACCCAAACGACATCCAGGCTACACAATGAAGGGAGGGGAATGGATTCTGATTAAACAAACACTCCTTAGGGAGGAACTTCCTTTCCTCTTGCCTCATGTTTCCATAAGGAGGGACTTCTACTACTGTAACACTTGTGGCCCCTCCTTTACCCATTGCTTACTGTTCTCGTGGGTGATGGATAGCAAAGTCTAACATTCACAGTCCTCATTTCTCTGATGGAGGAAGCTAATCTAATTAAATGTTGCAAGCATTGAAGATTCAGCTGTTTTCTTTCCTCCTGGAACTTACATGGGATGGCAGTACAAGGGTAAATGTAGATGCTCTGCAGTCTCAAATGTTCCCTTCTGTGTGCTGTGTCAGGATATGGCCTGGGGGAAGATTTCTGAACACAAAATGCAATCTATCAACAATTGAGGATATAAATTTATGATATTTTAAATATAGTTTGCTTTGTTTCAAAAGTAGACAGATAAGGTACACTTAGTTTCTATAGGTTTATGTATTTATAGTTATATAGAGATCTTGAGGGCTTCCTAGGTGGTGCTAGCAGTAAAGAACCTGCTTGCCAATGTGGGGAGATGTTAAGAGACTCGGGTTTGATCCCTGGGTTGGGAAGATCGCCTGGAGGAGGGCATGGCAACCCACTCCAGTATTCTTGCCTGGAGAATCCCATGGACAGAGGAGCCTTGCAGGCTGCAGTCCACAGGATTGCACATAGTTGGACACGACTGAAGTGACTTAGCACGCACGAACGCACAGAGATCTTTAAAACATACAGAAATACAGCTTCTTTTCATATCTTTTGAGTCAGGGGCTGAGTGGATGTGTGCTGCTGCTGCTGCTAAGTCGTTCAGCCATGTTCGACTCTGTGCGACCCCATAGACGGCAGCCCACCAGGCTCCGCCATCCCCGGGATTCTCCAGGCAAGAATACTGGAGTGGGTTGCCATTTCCTTCTCCAGTGCATGAAAGGGAAAAGTGAAAGTGAAGTCGCTCAGTTGTGTCCAACTCTTAGCGACCCCAGGGACTGTAGCCTACCAGACTCCTCCGGCCATGGGATTTTCCAGGCAAGAGTACTGGAGTGGGGTGCCATTGCCTTTTCCGGAGTGGATGTGTAGATAAGTCTTTATACTTTTTAGCCTGGGGTAGCCTGAAGGTTTTGCCCAATTCTTCCTATCAACATTCTCCAGACCAAATCACACTTAAATATGTGCTTTTTTGGCTGCAAGTGGCAGAATCCCAACTTAAATTACCTTAGACAAAAAAAGAGTCAAATTCACAATAATGATAGAGGATGCTTGCTCCATTTGTCTTCTCTATCCTGGCTGTCAGTCTCATTCTTCTCTCTTGCTGCAGACTATTTTTCTTCACATAACAGAAACATGACCGCTGGTATCTCCTGAGGTTTTCAGCTTACAACACTGGCCATCTGCAGAGAGACCACCTCAACTTTCTGGGCCCTAAGTCCAAGACCAATGGGGAATCGCTTATTGGCCCAGCTTGAGCCATAAGCCTTCTTCTAGACCAATCAATTCTTCTGAGAGGAGTATGAGTGTGTGTGTGTGTGTGTGTGTGTGTGTGTGTGTGTGTGTGTGTGTGCACGCACCCGTGTGTGTGTGATGTTGTATCATATCACTGTAGCTCCTGAGAGAGCAATTTGGTTGGAATGAAAGGAAGGAGATTCTCAGAAGGAGGCAGTCCTGAGGAAACAATTACATGTAAATCTACTAAAGTATTATTGGAAAAAAGAGAAAGAACAGGACTAGATGATGAAAAGGAACTAATGTTGGGTATTTTATGTGAGGTAAAGGGAGAAAAGAAGGTCTAGATATTTCATTGAGAAAGTAAGGAAACATTTATGTGAAACTTTAGATAGGACAGACATACTCAAAATGTTGACTAATCTTGTGCCTTATTTACATTCAAATACTTCAGTAAAATGGAGGAGGAAATGGCAGCACACTCCAGTGTTCTTGCCTGGAGAATCCCATGGACAGGGAAGTTTGGTGGGCTATAGTCCACAGGGTCACAAAGAATTGGACACGACTGAGCGACTAAGCACCCATGTACTTCAGTTAAAAAACAACTAAATGGCAAAATGTTAACATTCAAACTGGGTGATGGGAGAATAGTCAAATTCATAGAATCATAAAGTACCCTGGTAGATGGTAGGGGCAGGAGGTTGGGATAGGGGAGGAAGAATGGGTAGTTGGTGTTCAATGGGGACAGAGTTTCAATTTAGGAAGATGAAAAATTCAGGAGGACGATGGTGAGAGTTGTACAACAATGTGAATGTATTTAGTGCCCCTGAACTATACTGTTAAATACGGTTAAAATAGTATATTTTATATCATGTGACTTTACCACAACAAAAAATTGTAAAAAACTAAGTGAGGGGTATACACGTGTCCATTATTCTAGTCTTTATGTATGCTTGAAAAATGTTCATCACCAAAGAAAAAATAATCAAATTCTGAAGTGGACCTCTGACGAGAAGTCACAAGCAGCACAGAGGGAAAAGATTAGTCAACTCACATGGAGAGATTTCATAGACTTACAGACATCAGAGGGATTCCCAGGTGGCTCAGTGGTAAAGAATTGGCCTGCCAATGCAAGAGACTCAGGAGACACAGGTTTGACCCCTGGGTCTGGAAGATCCCCTGGAGAAGGGAATGGCAACCCACTTCAGTTTTCTTGCTTGGACAGTTCCATGGACAGAGGAGCCTGGGGGACTACAGTCCATGGGGTTGCAAAGAGTCAGACATGACTGAGTGTGTACACACAGACATCAGAGCTGAGAATGCCTTAGATAGTCTACAATACAGTGTTTGGTTTGTTCCTGGTCCCACTACTGACAATGTGTGTTTGGGTAAGTCAGGAAAATCCGCTGGAACTTAAGACACTTTTATTTGTAAAATGAGGGAGCTAGCTTAGCTGATTTCAAATATTCCGTGTTAAATTCATTCAAAGCTAGCTAAGTCGAGCTCTCAGGTATCAGCAAAACCAAGAAAGTGAGTCACCCCTACTGCTTGGCATTCAAGGCTCTTCATGCTCTGGCTCCAACTGAACTTCTGTCCTCTCTACACTTTTATACCCCAGTCATTTCTTCTGTGCCTGAATGTTCCCTCCCAGTTCTACCTCCTATTCCTCTTATAAGACCATCTCAAATATGACCACTTTCATGGTGTCATACTGGATTCCTTAATAAGATCTGACTTCTGTTCACTATATCCCACATATTTTTAGAACGTGTCATGTGGAATATACAATATTTTACTTTTTATTATTTCTTTTTGGTATTTTAACTAGTTTTGAAAAGTATTTTCCTTCCTTGTTGCTGTTGTTCAGTTGCTCAGTCATGTCTAACTCTTTGTGACTCCATGGACTGCAGCATGCCAGGCTTCTCTGTCTTTCATCATCTTCTGGAGCTTGCTCAAACTCATGTCCATTGAGTCCATGATGCCATCCAACCATCTCAGCCTCTGTCATTCCCTTCTCCTCCTGCCTTCAATCTCTCCCAGCATCAGGGTCTTTTCTAATGAGTCAGCTCTTCGCATCAGGTGGCCAAATATTGGAGTTTCAGCTTTAGCATCAGTCCTTCCAATGAATATTCAGGACTGATTTCCTTTAGGATTGACTGGTTTGATCTCCCTGCAGTCCAAAGGACTCTTAAGCATCTTCTCCAACACCACAGTTCAAAAGCATCAATTCTTCAGCACTCAGTCCTCTTTATGGTCCAATTCTCACATGCATACATGACCCCTGGAAAAACCATAGCTTTTACTAGACAGACCTTTGCTAGCAAAGTAATGTCTCTGCTTTTCAGTAAGCTGTCTAGGTTGGTCATAGCTTTTCTTCTAAGGAGCAAGCATCTTTTAATTTCATGGCTGCAGTCACCATCTGCAGTGATTTTGGAGCCCAAGAAAATAAAGTCTGTCACTGTTTCCATTGTTTCCCTATCTATTTGCCATGAAGTTTACCTATCTATTTTCCTTCCTGCTAGACTATAAACTCCTGAAGAAGAGGAATTGTGTCTTATTTAGTTTCATATTTTTAGATCATTAGCATAATGACTTAGACAAAAGGTTTTTTATAATCTTAGATCCACTGTTTAAGGTGGAAACAGATTTATGCAAAACTGTGAGTTGGCTGTTTTGCTTCCAAACTCTATTTTTTTTTTTGGTTGCATTGGATCTTCGTTGCAGTACAAGGGCATTCTCTAGTTGTACCTTGCATGGGGCTTCTGGTTGCAGTGCATGGGCTGCTCTTGTTGTGGAGCACAGGCTCCAGATTGCATGGGCTCAATAACTGCAGAGTACAGGCTAAGTTGCCCTGAGGCATGGGGGATCTTAGTTCCCTAACCAGGGATCGAAGGCATGTCACTTCATTGGAATGTGGATTCTCAACCTTTGGACCACCAGGGAAGTTCTGCCACCAAACTCTTATTGGCATAAACTAATGCTTTTTCTGAAAGTAATGATGAGGGAATATGATTATTGATTTTCCAAATAATTTTTCATTGCGGTAAGATTTTCCCAGAAAGCTTTTTAGCTGGCAGAAGAAAATGTTGCTCAAAAAAATGCTACCACAAAAGAATCTTTTGTTGGAATTGTGATTATTTGGCATGTTTTGTGCTATGGGATTGTTGCCTCCACTGTAGGTTTCCAGTCGGGCAGCATATGTACCAGGAACAGCAGCAGAATGGAAGGCAATGCTGTAAGTATTTGAGAAATGATCTCTAAAGGCTCTCTGGTAAAACCTCCAATGGAGGGGATGACTTCTGTGTGGAAAGGTTCAGCCATGCCAGGGTTTGCTGCCTGCAGGAGGCACAGGAATGAGGAATTAACTGATTACTGCTAACCTGGCATAACGAATGGTGACTCTGACTACTAGTAAAACGTGGTCCAAGGAATGTCTAGGGGTCTGAGTAGTTTCTTTAGCAATCCTGTCTCTCTTGGTTATGAATATGTGTAGATGACATGGTGGAAAGGAAGAATGGTACCAATAAGGGTTATCTTAGCATGGGAATAGGGATATGATCTCTCCCCTCCTCGACACAGTTTAAATAGCTTGTAAGATGTAAGTCATTTTATTCACTTAGCTAATTTATTTCTGTGTCATCATTTAGAGGAAAACATATGTGCATTGATGTATAGTTAATTCTTTTTTTTTTTTTTTTGCTGAGATCCTCATAGCATCATGCAGGATCTTCTGTTGTCTTAGACTCTCTAGCTGTGGCACACAGGCTTAGGTGCTCCAAGGCATGTGGGATCTTACTTCCCTGACCAGGGCTTGAACCTGCTTCCTCCGCATTGCACAGTGGACTCCTAAACACTGTACCGCTAGGAAAGTCTCTCTTGGTTATTCTTTCAACTTTGTTTTATTGCAGCTTAATGCAGAATATACCACAGTGTTGTTCTGAAGTGATACTTAGGAACATACCCAGGTATTTTCAAATTAGAGTTTTAACCTTGTAACGTGTGATAATTCTATTGAAAGCTTTAGGGAAGATTTTAGCCACGACTAAAAGATCCCACATAGCACAACTAAGATCCAGCACAGCCAAATAAAATTTTTTAAAAAGTCAGTTACTTTTCAAATCAACAAAAGTATCATATCCCCTGGCTAGTTCAAACAGTGAATTAGTTTCCTATTGTCCTCTATTAATCTAGAATCTAACATTCTGTAAGGATCTACCAGCAAAGATAGGAGATATACATACACATCCTGTCATTCCCTCCCCTCCTTATTAGTGAAATTGTTTTACATATTTCAGTTCTGTCTATATGACAAAAAGCAATCCTTTTATAATAGCAAATTAGCGTATGTTCATAAACATGTCACAGATAGAGTTTCTGTATTTTCCTAGTAGCATCAACAATTTGTTACTGCCTAGATAACCACCCTTCTTTCATTCATTTAATAAACATGAATTCAGGGGCTAGATGGACCAGGGTTCTGCTAGACACTAAAAATAGAAACAGGATGAACCTAGCAGGATCCTGACTCCTGCTCTGTGGAGCTTACAATCCAGTTGAGCAGACAGACATAGAAAAGGTCATTGTAAGTGTTTTGAAGGAAGAGTGCAGGGTGCAGTAGGAGCATTACCCAGGCTGTGGCTCATTCTGATGTTTTGATTTTTCTTATACTTCAAACCTGAAGAGAAAGTGAGGGTACAAGCTACAGTAAATGATGGTATGCGTGTGTGTGCTCCATGGACTGTAGCCCATCAGGCGCCTCCATGGGATTTTCCAGGCAAGAATACTGGAGTGGGTTGCTATTTCCTCCTCCGAGAGATCTTCCCAACCCAGGGATGGAGCTTATGTCTCTGGGGTCTCCTGCACTGGCAGGCAGGTTCTTTACCACTGAGCCACCTGAGTGAGTGAGTGCTCAGTCGCTCAGTCGACTCCGACTCTTTGCCACCTAATGAACTGTAGCCCGCCAGACTCCTCTGTCCATGGGCTTCTCCAGGCAAGACTACAGAGTGGGTTGCTGTGCCCTTCCCCAAGGGATCTTCCAGACTCAGGGATCAAACCCGTGTCCCTTAGTCTCCTACACTGGCTGGTGGGCTCTTTACCACTAGCGCCACCTGGGAAGCCCACTGAACTTCCATACATATCTTCCAGGAAGAACATTTTCCAGTCAAATAATTGAGGTTCGTTCTCTCAGTCCACCTGCCTGGAAGATTTGCTAGTGTGTCTACCGGAAGTGTTCACGATGCACACCCATACACCCCCCACTCCCCGCCACCCCGTACCTTCTACCCAAATCCCTAAAAAAGAGTACCGAAGTGGTGTGGAAGGCATGACAATGTGGAGATAGTATGAATTTAGTTTTTCACTTTTCAAGGGAATAAGAGTAGATCTGTGATGTCGTTGTGAAGAATGGGAAGTCAGAGGAAAGAGCAGGGTAAGAAAGTCATAGCCTTGTGAAGAGAAGAATTCAGGGTCTAATTCCTTTTGCCTTATCAGCCGCCGATTGTACCTGCTGGAAAAGCAGATAAGTTCAAATGAGTACAGAGCTGGGGAACTGGAGCGCCTTGACTACATTACACTGACCTGGAAAACGTCAGGATAAATTACGGAATGGGTCGGCTAGGGTAAGTTGGTAATTGTGGTCATTTTAGAAGTCTCAAAGCTTTGTGGATATTGAGTGGGTTTTTTGTTTTCTTTGTGCCATTGAGTAGGCACCAGTTCGGTGAGGAAGGGTGGCTTGTGAGCGCGGTTGAGCGCTGGTGGAAGGATTCAAGGACTACGATCTTAAAATAAGATGGACATCCGCACTTGTCAGTTTAAAATATGTTGATGGTCCAGATCGTTATGGGAAATGATTTCGGAGCAGCCGTTAACCTTTCCCAAAGCTGCATTTCTTTTTTAAAAATTCAGGCTAGGAAGCATCCCCTCTGCGGCTTTGCCTCTTGCTGGCAGCCGGAGGCGCGTGTGTGGGGTCGCCCTTGCGCCGCAGCCCCGGCCGCCGGGCTGGCACGAATCCCGGCAGCATCCGGTGCTCCTTCCGAGCCCGCTGGACGCGCGCGCACGTACGGCCGAAACGCGCGCTCCCGCTCCTCGCGAGCGCGCCCTCCCCTCTGCGCCCCCGCCCTCCCCGCGCTCCCACCGCCGGAGCGCCGCTCAGCTGACCGGCGGGCGCCAGACGCCGAGGCTCCCAGCTCGCGAGCGCAGCTGCGGCGACGCGGGCCTCTCACAGCGACACTCCCCCCGCGCGCCCCTCCCCCGCCGGGCACCGGGAGCGGGACCGACCGGGCACGAGCTCGAGGCCGCTTCCCCGGCGCCGAGCGAGGAGCGAGGCTGCGCTGACGAGCGGCGGCTGCGCGGCCATGGGCTCGCCCGGGTCGCCCTAGGGCGGGCGCGCGGAGACCGAAGCCCGAGCAGCAGCCTCAGCAGCGAGTCCTCTCAGGCGACGGCGGCGGCAGGAGCAGCGCGGCCGGGATGAGCGGGAGCGGCGCGGCGCCCGGCCCGGCCTCGGGCTCCTCCCCGGCCGCCTGCCGCTTCGCGCACTACTTCGTGCTGTGCGGGATCGACGCGGACAGCGGGCTGGAGCCGGACGAGCTGGCGGGTAAGGCCGGGCTGCGGCAGCGCGGAGTCCCCTCAGGGACGCGGGGGACGCTGCGGGGACGCGCGGGAGGCGGGGTGCCGGCTCCAGACAAAGTCAGCTCCCGGCGGCGCTCGCTTGCTGGCCGGCCAGGCTCTCGGGCAGCGATTTAATGACATTGTTATTTATTCCGCGTGCAGGGTGCTCTGCTGAGCCCGCGGGCGCCCGCAAGCCGTCCCCCTCGCCCGCAGCTGCCCGCGGAGGCGGCTGGTGAGTCACCGGGCGCGTTAACTCCCGGCCTCGCTGCGCTCCCGCCTCCCACCCTCAGCCCCGACCTCGAAGTTTCAGCCTCAGCACGTGACGCGGCGCCCCGACCCTTCGGGGAGGGGGCGTCGGGGGCCGCGGGGCCGCGGGGCGGGAGTCCACCCAGGCGGCGGCGGCCGCGGGGCGAGCGCCGGGCGGGAGGCTGATTGGACTTCATCCTTGAGTGTTCGCGGTCTGCGCCGCCTCCGGCCTCGGGTTCTGAGCTGACGGTGGAGTCACCTTTTGGAATCCTGTCGATTTGGCAGTATCACGGGGGCTGGCGAAGATCTTTGAACCTCGGGACTTAGGACGATGCTTTGTTGATACCGCCTATAGGGTTCCACGTTTAAGTAGTTAGATATTTCCACTCAGTTGGGTGCACCGAGTGTTGCTGCCTGGGTTTTCCCGGAGGGGCGTCGTGCGTCCTCTTGACTCATTATTTGATGGCGCAGTGCGGGGCCGAGCTGGGGAGCAGCCGCTGGAAAGGGGGCTGTTAAAGGCTGGTGGTGGAGGGGCAGGGGTGTGGGCGCAGTGTCAAGAGGAGCCTGGGGAGAAACAACTGATTGCGTTTTTCACGCCTGTTTCTTTCTGCTTGCCTTCTTGGGTTCTGAATCTCGATTTTTTTTTTTTTTTTTTTTTTTTAACGTGTGAGACAAGTGACATCTACCGCTTGAACTTTATCTGTGTCAGTGTTAAACACTTAGGTCATAGCCTTTCAGAACAGCTTTTTTGGACATAGCATTCTTGATTGCACCAGTGTGTGTGTGTGTGTGTGTGTGTTTTCCTTTTTTGGCGGGGAGGGGGTGACTGTGAAGAATGTATTAAATAATAAACACTAGTAAACAGAACTGTTCAGCCTTTAAAACAATACCCACCAACTCACCTCTTAGCTAAATGAATATCTTAAGTCAGTTTCACAGCAAAACATTTTCAACAAAAACTATGTCTAGTTTTACTTAAAAATTTTGTTTGAAAAGAGAGATGAGTACCAAGCTATGTGTAATTATATATTTCAGTCGTTTCTTCATGTACATATTAAGAATGGTTTTGTTAAGGGTTACGGAGTTAGAAAAAAGACGTGTTTGGAGAGATTCCTCTTTCAGGATTGGTGAAGGGGTTATTTTAGGTTTCTAGAATCCCTTTCCCCCTAAACATTTCCCTAAACATTTATGACGCTGAGTCACGTGGAGACCTTCTGTCAGTGGCTACTGATGACTGGAAAAAGCTTGTATTTTTTTCTTCATCAAGTCTGTATGCCTAGTAAAGCTAAAACAACGCCTGTAAGTGTGACCTGAGTCTCTTTGGCCATAGTGCAAATAGCTTTAACAAAACGGTAAAAAAAAATTTTAACGCATTCATTAAGTAGTTTTGAAAGCCTTTAGGTGTAGATTTGTGTTCTAGGCACTGGGCTCAGCTATAATCAAAGCAGTCAAAAAAATCAATGCCATCATAGAGCTTACATTGTAGTGTAAAGAAATAATAAACATATGTAGTTTTGTCAGAGGTTATTAAGTGCTGTGAGGAAAAATACATCTGGGTGATGAGAGTAGGGCAGTGCCAACAGAATGATGGAATGTGTAGGGTTGTAATGATTTTAAATAAGATAGTTAGGGAAGGCCTCGCTGATAAGGTAATGTTTGAAAAGAATCCTAAAGGAGGTGAGGAAGCTGGCTATGTGGATTGTCTCAGGAAACAGCATTGTAGGCAAAGGAAACAGCATGTGCAAAGACCTGAGGTGGAAGAGTTCCTAGTTTTGTGGTAACAGCAAGGAGGCCATTACTATACGGAGTAAGAAGGAGAGTAGTAGCTGTCATCATTGAGAAGAAGTAGGGCTTCATAGACTGTTAGGCTTATAGATGGGAAACATATCACTAGGCTTTGAGCAATGTAATCAGATCAGATCTACCTTCTAAAAAAGATGGCTGTGGCTGCCATGTTGACTAGACTATATCAAGCAAGATAGAGGCAGAGCAGTTAGGAGGCTCTTTTTCACTCTTTGAGGAGAAAGTTGTTGGGGGTTGGACGAAGTTGTGTGGTTAGAAGCTGAGTATATTTTGAAGGTAGAGCCAACAGGACTTGGTGATGAATTGAGTATGGTATTCATAATAAAAGAAAATGATAAAAAAAAAAAATGACTCCAAGATTTTCTCCCTAAACAATTACATGCACCTGTTTACTGAAATTGAAAGACTGATGGAGAAGCTGGCTGGAGAAGATTAGTTTAGCTTTGGACATATTAAGTTTGAGGTGCTCATTAGACATTCAGATAGAAATACCAAGTAGGCAAGACATCTGTCTGGGCCCCTAACTTTATTTTTAGGTGTAAGTTGAAAGCCTTGAAGTTGGGTGTTGTCACCCAGGGAGTGGATGTAGATAGAAAACAGAAGAGGCTCCAGGATTGAGTCCTAGGGATATTGCAACATTCAGAGGTGAGAAGGATGAGGTGGAAACAACCAAGGAGTTTAAGAAATGCAGCTAGTGTGACAAGAGGAAAACAAGAGAATGTAGTATAATGAACCCAACTACCAACTTCTTAACTTTTTCCACAGAGCTACATTTAGGGATCAGGAAACAAGGCTGGTGAGTTAAGCAAATTAGTCACAAGATTGTTTCTGTTTTGCTGCATTAATTTCAAAGTTAATGATAGTTGGTTTCTATTTTACTTTTCTGGAACTGATCTATTTTTATCGGACTGTTTCTTAGCAAGTTGTCAGAAGATCTTAATTGACTTCTATTAAACATAAACCAGTTGCTTTATAGACTTTTTCTTAACATATACATATTCCTGTAGAAGATCTTAATTGACTTCTATTAAACATAAACCAGTTGCTTTATAGACTTTTTCTTAACATATGCATATTCCTAGAATTTACACTTTGCAGGTGGCGGGTCATTGTTATCAAATGAAGGACACGAACCATATGATGATGTAACAGTTAAATAGACTGAGATCTTATGAGAAATGAGATCTTGTAATAAAGTGATCTTGCTGTTTACACACTCTTCCAGTAAAGCTTTGCTTTACCAACAATGGAAAAGACTTCTTTCATCACATATAGGTCTTTTAACAACTGAAAATAATTCAAATATATATAAATTTAAAATATTTTAAAATGGAAGTCCTAGAGATTTTATGGAGGTGTTTCTTTCTATATATGTATACTGATACAGCAGTCTTTGGCTTCCCAGGTGGTGCTAGTGGTAAAGAACCCACGTACCAATGCAGGAGACATAAGAGATGTGGGTTCAATCCCTGGGTCAGGAAGATCCTCTGGAGGAGGGCATGGCAACCCACTCTAGTATACTTGCCTGGAGAATCCCATGGACAGAGGAGCCTGGCGGGCTATAGTCTGTAGGGTCGCAAAAAGTCGGACATGACTAAGGGATTTAGCATGCATGCACGCACAGCAGTATTGCCTATTGTTCTTCTCTGCCATGTCTTAGCTATTGTGCTTCTACTCACTGTGTATTTTCAAGATGTATTTGATCCATAAACAAAAATGTCCCTTAAATGTTAAAGCAGAAATATTTAAATTTCCTTTAATGGTAAAGATAAGATGTTTCAGACTGACTATTGCATGAAGAAGAAAGGAGGTGTAAATAGAAGTCACTGGAATTAGTTGATGTGAAGGGAAGTAGGTATCATTTTGAAATTTTCCTTTGTGTCTCTCATTTCCTCTAAGACCAAGCTGTAAGAATTTATGTGGCTTGATTTACAGCAACAGATCTTTTAGGCAGTGGAAAAATGAAGGAAGTAATTAGACATTTATTCAAGTAATGTAAATATGCAAGCCCCCAAATATTCCTCCCCCCAAGAGGGAAACGCCTTTGGTGCTCTCTTTCATAGTACCTTGTACATAGTGTTTAATAAGTGAAACATAAGGTTTACAAATGAGTCTGCAAATTGTGTGGTGACCAGAATATTCTTAAAGCTTTTCCATGGTAGCTTGGATTCAGGAATGCTGATAGATATGGAAGTTTGATGGATGAGATCCCTGCTTTGTTTGGAGACCTTTGTTTTGATTTCTTCCTTGGTGCCTCCAGCTGTTTATTTTTAGCCTTGGTGTCTTGGCTGTGGTTTAGAGCTTAGAGGCAGTGGAGACCATGTTCTGCATTCAGATGTAAAATTTCGTTAAAACTGACAGTATCATGCCACAGTAGTACTGGACAGGAGCTTAGACATCATTTAGAGTGGAGAAACCAAGACTGAGAGTTTAAGATCTCAGAGATCCCATTTGATCAGAGCAGGCACCAGACTAAAGCCTGGTGGTTTTTTTTTTTTTTTTTGGGCCGTGCCATTCAGTTTGTGGGATCTTAATTTCCACAACCAGGAACTGAAACCAGGGCTCCAGCAGTGAGAGCAGCAAGTCCTTAACCACTGGACCACCAGGGAATTCCAGGCTTGGTTGTTGTAATGCACAAAGCTGCATAGTTATTTAAACTCAAAAAAAGATGAGCTTAATGTGAGTTCAGCAAGCATTTCAGGATTACTCTTAATCCAGACTGAATGTCATAGTCAAGACTGTGCTAAAGTAAGTCTTTTAAAAACCAGGGCCAGGTGTACAGGGATGGGTGGGATAGGAGCTTCCCTGATCTGAGCACAATTGGTAGTGCCTTGGTTGATAACTTTGCTGACATCCTTGGTCCACAGTAGATTATGTTTGGGAGTTTGGAAGGTCTGGTCTGGTAACTGGAGTGCTGGGGAAGGAATAATACAAGGATAGACTTCCATTCGAATGGGGCCAAAGAAGATTCAAGATCTAATTGCTGTGGTATTGATACTTGATTTTAAAAATCCACTGGGAGTAAAATTCTTTATAGTGAAATTATCCCAACAGTGGGGGCAACTAAGTCCCTGTGGTAACTCCAGGGCTCAGGCATCTGCTGCACTGGTTCATGCAGGACGTACCAGCACAGGGAGCTCAGAAGAGCAGAGAAGATGAGACGGTTAGGAAAGAGGGGAGGAGGGAGGAACGTAAGTGTCTTTGGAGGAGAAATAGTAAGAGAAAGGGGAAGAAAGGGGATGAGAAGATAAAAAGGAGGCTGGAGGAGGGCACATACATAATATCCACTGCTGAGGAGTTGAGACAGACTGTCCTGACATTCCTGAGTATATTCTTTGATTTGCATTTCCACTTCTGGTCACAGACACTCTTGGAGTAATAGAAGTAAATGTCTAGAATACAATGCATTGTTAATCATAATTTCTATTGAACTCCATATGGAAGAAAACATTTTCTTCTATAATTTGTTAGAGGGTAGAGGCAGTTCCTACGTAAGGTACTTCAGTCAACTATACTTCAATTTTAAAAAATAGGTACTTTAGGAAACAAGTGCCGTATGTCCAAATCCTTAACAGTTTTGATTAATAATGACCTAAATTTTGTTTTTGGTAAAGCCATAGCTAGCCTTTATGCTTTGGATTAATTATTCAGTGTTAAATGCTTACAGTGTGCCAGGTTGAGGAGTATATAGCTGACAGTCACTGTTTTGAAAGAATCTACAATAAAATAGCAATAATAAAATAACCTTCTGCATGCTAAGCACTGGCTAAATGCTTCATAACTATTACCTCATTTCATCCTGACAACAATCTTAGGAGATGGTACTATTTTCTCTATTTTACAGATGAGGAAACTGAGGCTAGAGAATTTAAGTACTTTGCCTAGGTTCATATAAGAAGTGAGAAGCCTGAATTAAAAGTCTGACATGATCTGTCCATGCTTGTAACCACTACATTCGATGCCTCCTTCATAATACATACTGTATCACACAGATTATAAATTCTGCCAGTACCCTATATGGTTAACCTCATAATCAAATGAGATTATTGTATTATTGTTTAACACCTCTGTAGAAAAAAGGTGTTAAGAGGGAGAAGACTGGTCTTTATTACCTTTAAGACCCGACCTGGCTTGTCTCCTTGAAGGCAGCACTGCATGCATTCTTTTATTCATTTATCAAAACAAAAATAAAAAAAGAAGAGTATATATTTGATACTACTCCTGTTCTTATTAATGAATATAACTATAAGATATAATGGAAGTATAAGGTATTTACTGCACAAATGAAAACACTACTTCCAAAAAATTTTAAACCTTTTGTTCTTCTTACTGGGTTTTATACCTATCTTTTCTTGGCATAAATTACCTGTCCTTAGATAAGTTTATAGTTTTTAAAAGGAATGTTGCTTGCTTGTGAAACCTTGGCTGGTGTGGCTGTCAGTACAATTGTTAAAGCTGTATGCACAGTCAGAAGCTGAGAATCCGGTCCTGGGTCTGTTATTTAGGACAGCTGTGGGCCTCAAGTGTTTTTATTTGTATTGAAGGGGTTAAAGGAGGTACTTGGTTTCTGAATTTACCACGCCTCTGTTTATGGGTTGGAAATTGTTTTTGAATGAGGAACTAAGTGTATCCGTTTTTTAAAAGATTAATCCTAAATGACATAGAACATGAAGACTGAATGTACCCCATATTTCACATGAGGATTGATGAGTTATTATAATCTCAGCCACAAGGAATGGAAAAAAATAAGTTATTCTGTGTTGTGCAGTTTTTTAGTAAGCTTTTTGAAATGTTAGTTCATGCGCTCTCGGTTGTTATCTGCATGGACTCTTAGAAATCCAGAGATCTCTGTTTGAAATGACCATGTTAAGTAATCTCTAGAAGTCTGTATTCTAGCAGTGTGGATGGTATTGCCAGTTCTGCACAAAATAGCCAGTGGGATCTTAGAATAATTTTTTCTACTTAAAATTCTTCAGTAACTTTCTTTGTATTCAGATCGAGATTCAGATTCTTTTTGGTACCTTAGTTTATTCAGGCTGCTATAAAAGAATACCATATACTGGGTTGCTTATAAACAAGAGAAATTTATTTCTCACAGTTCTAGAGGTTGGTAAGTCGAGATGAAGGCGCTGGTAGATGAAGTGCTGACGAGTCCTACTTGCTGGTTCCTAGGTGACTGTCTTGTATGAAAGGAGTGAGGGTGTGTCTGAGATCTCTCTTGTAAGGATTATGTATGAATTCCATTCACGAGGCCTCCACCCTTGTGACCTAAGCACATCCCAAAGGCCCAAGCTCCAAATATCATCACATGAGGGATTAAATTTCAACATAGGAATTTGGGGGGTGGGACACAGATATTCAGTCTGTTCACCCTGGTTGGCAGAGCCCTTCATAATCTGCTCTCTGCCTGTCTTTCCAACCTTTTCTGATTGGCACAACCTTTCTTGTTGCATTGGTTTTCTTAAAGGTTCTTAAACATGGCAAGCTTCTTATCTCATGGCCTGTTTATCTTCTGTTCTCTCCCTAGAACGTCTTCCCCCTAGACCAGCATGGTCCATTATAATTATTAATATAATGTGAGACACGTTTATAGTTTTAAAATTTCTAGCCACATTTAGAAAGGTAAAAAGAAACAAGTGATATTAATTTTAATGATATATTTTATTTATATATCTAGGAGATTATTTCAACATATAATCAACATAAAAATTATTGGTGAGATATTTCACATTCTTTTATTCTTTCAAAATCTTCAAAATCCAGTGTGTATTTTATGCTTACAGCATATCTCAATTGGACTAGCCACATTTCAAGTGTTTGGTAGCCATGTTTTAAGTGTTCAGTAACCACATGTGTCAGGTAGCCACCCTTTGCACAGTGTAGCCCTACATCTTTGCAAGATTGTCTTCTTCCTGTTCAGGTTTTTGCACAAGTGTTGCCTTCTCAGAGTAGCCTTCCCAGACCATCCAATATAAGGTTGTGTCCTTCCTCTCTCTGCCTGCCCAACCCTTGCAGTCTCCCTGCTTTATTTCCACATTATTTATTTCCAGGTATATTGTACTTGACATGTCAATATTTCCCATTCGATTGTCGGCTCCTGGAGGGCAGGACCATGTCTCTCTTGTTTAGTTTTGTATACCCAGTGACTAGATTGTTTGAATAAATGAATGAAATCACTTGAGATGGGCTTTCCTGATAGCTCAGTTGGTAAAGAATCCACCTGCAATGGAGGAGACCCTGATTCGATTCCTGGGTCAGGAAGATATGCTGGAGAAGGGATAGGCTACCCACTCCAGTATTCTTGGGCTTTCCTTGTGGCTCAGCTGGTGAAGAATCCACCTGTAACATGGAAGACCTTGATTTGGTCCCTGGGTTGGGAAGATCCCCTGGAGAAGGGAAAGGCTACCCACTCCAGTATTCTGGCCTGGAGAATCCCATGGACTGTTTATCCATGGGGTCGCAAAGAGTCAGACATGACTGAGCAACTTTTGCTTTCACTTTCACCCAGTGACTAGATTGTTTGAATAAATGAATGAGATCACTTGAGATGGATAAATATAGAACTTTTGTTACCAACAATAAAAGTTAGTATATTTGGTTTATCTGTGTTTTTTAACCTCTAAAGTGGACTAGCATTGTTTTTTGTTTGTTTTTTTAAATGGGAAACTTGAAATTGATAAAAAAGCAAGAGAGTAGAAGAATGGTTAATTTTTTAAAAGGTCTATGTCAGCTTTGTGGAAAGCTATTAAAATTTCTTATGTTTATAATATTTTTAGTCTATTCCTTTCCTCTTGAAATAAGCTATGATAGGTAAATAAAATTAATAAACTTTTTTTTAAACACCAATTTTAAGCAAGCATACAGATACCACCAAGTCTTTGATTTTTCCTCTTCGGCAGACATGTCTTATTTATTTCTAAACTAGTGCCAAGTGATGAGCACATAAATGGTGAGTAGTGTTTATGAAGTTTCAGAAAGTGGCTATATGAAAGAACACTGATAACTTCAGTTGTGTCTTTAGAGGGATACTTCAGGAAATTGTGTTCCGTTTCCTTCTTTGTGGACATCCACATTGGTTTTGGGCCTGGTCAGCCAGGACAGTTCTCTTTTTCTGTAAAGTTTAATACTTTGTAATTTTTCCCCATTTATATTTTGTCTTTATTGTACCTTGTATAATGTTCTCTTCTGCTTGAGACTTGACTTTTAAGATTTAATAACCTCTTAGCCAGAGATTCCAAAAATTTTCAGTATGAGGCTGTATTCTACACTACTTTTCAAACAGAATGCAAGGATAGCTGTTTTAGTGTGAGGAGATAAGAACTGAGAGTTCTAGGAATAAAAATGGAAATGTTTTATGTACTGCTGAGACAGCACATCATGAGGCTAGAAAAATATGAAACAGTTGCTTTCCCCTTCATTCCTGCACCTTTCCCAAGAATCCATGATTTTTACTAACTTTATTCTGAATTAAATATTGTAACTATTTTAATTAATGGATTTCTTAAGTTAGTACCTTTTATTTTCCTTTCATGAATTTTTATATATCACTGATATAGAAAGTTAAGTTTGAAATAATGCTTTTTTAAAATGACTTTCAAAAATACATGCTAGCACTATTAAGTCAGAAGTAGCTCCAGGAAAACCCCTTTATATGATGAAGCTATGAAAATAGTTAATATTTATTGGGCCATGAACTGTGGTTGATGATTTATAAACATTATCTTGAATCCCCACAATAACTTGAATGTATTACTATCATCACTTTATAGGCGAGGAGGCTGAGGTTTGGTGAGTTGCTGCCCAGAGTCACAGAGACAATAAAGGCCAAAGCTGGGATTGCATCCTGGTGGCCCTCTTCCACTGTGCCCTGCTGCCGCTCCAAGTCCCCCAGACCAGCTGTCCTCAGCTGCTGGGTGGTGACATATTTCCAGGCCTGGCGGCTGTGAATTGGGTCACAATTAATTATTAATAATAGTTGAGGACTTTCTGGTGGTCCAGTGATTAAGAATCTGCTTGCCAATGCAGGGGACACAGATTCGATCCCTAGTCCAGGAAGATTTCATGTGCCATGGATCAACTAAGCCCGTGTGCCATAACTACTGAGCATGTAGTCTAGAGCCAGCACTTTGCAACAAGAGAAGCCGCTGCAGTGAGACGCTCTCACACGCAACAGGATAACCCCTGCTTGCCACAACTAGAGAAAGCCTACTGACAGCAATGAAGACCCAGGATAGCCAAAAATTAATTAATAAAAAATAGGTGAAATACTGAGGTTTTAAGTGGTATTTTTAAATAAGTGGAATTAATTCAATATCTGCCCTCTAATGATGTCATTCTCACTTCCATTCCTATGTGCTTTTGTTAAGTGGTGGAAGAGAAAGTTGGCGTTGCATGCACTATACCAGCAATTGTGAATAGCCCCACACCTGATGGGAGATCTGTTTTGTTAATGCTACTGCCAAGCTGGTTATTCATGAGCTGTGAATAGTTTTCACATATTCCTATTCTATTAGGAATACCATTGCAAAAGTAGTCTGTTTGCTTCCCTTCCCTGTAGATTTTTTTTAACAAATTATTCATAGTTCAAGGACACATGTGGGAGTATGTTTTTGAACTCTTCATGCTGATCTAGATTGTTTCTCGATACTTTTCTCAATTATGAAATGTGACGGTGTTTTGCCAAAGAGCTTTCTAAACTATAGGATAAAAATATGAGGTAGACTTATAATTTTAGAGTTGTAGAATTTTTTAAGTTCAACCCTGCTGTGGACTAGTAGGCTGAACCCTTAGATACAGCTTGTAGACCTCTAGGTTTTAAATATGAAACCCAGTTTAGAGATATTTTAAGTAATTTTTTTTTGCTATATCCCAGAGGCCTTGTGATGTAAATCCATCTGTCTTGCATAATTTTCTGGTGCTCTGGCTGAAAGAATCCAGGTTTCTGCTATGAAGATCTTGTTTTCTTGCCCTCTTTGTCTCCCTCTTTTCTAGTACAAGACACTCCTACTGTCATTTATTTAACACAGAAAATTATTCTATAGTGTGAAAAAATATCATGTAGAACTGGTATCTAAATTAAGTTTCAGATAGTCAGCATGGCACAAGTTTGCTCACAGGCCAGGTTTTTGTATCCCCCCCCCCCAATCCCTTCTTCAGAGATCACCCTTATTTTCTCTTTAGTCCTCATGAAGCCACAACCTGCTCTTTTGGTTCTTTTTTCTGTAATAATGGGGAGATTTTTTTTTGGCAAAAATTTTAATTGTCATTAAAATCTCATAGGGAAGAAACTCTAAGGTCTCACTGAATCCTCCAGTTACCTTCATCCTTAGCAGAACAAGGAGGAGTCTTTATTTTATTTTTTTTTGGCCGCACTTTGTGGCTTGTGGGGTCTTTATTCCATGACCAGAGATGGAACTCTAGGCCAGCAGTGAAAGCACCAGGTCCTAACCACTGGATTGCTAGGGGATTCCCAGGGAGGAGTTCTGATTTCCTACAGCTATTCAGGTTTCATACTTTCTGTTTCTAGTATCCTTTCCATTTCCCTCCTTTTTCTTCCCTCATAGTCCTTTGGGAAAACAAAGACAGTCTGCTAGATCAACAATATTCTTTCTATGTACTAAAATTATATGTTTTTTTTCTCCCAGGACTGAAATAACAGAGATCGTTTCGCTATAGGCAGATGAAACATGATTGTTTCATAATCATCCCATAATCTCATATAGTTCCCTGACATGGAATTCCTCTCTGTCATTAAGTATCAACACCAACATATCAACTGGAATTCCATGAGAATAAGGTATTGACTTTAATGAGTAGTTTGGGCAGTAGGATAGGACTGTACTTGAGTTTGATCCCTGGGTTGGGAAGATCCCCTGGAGAAGGAAACGGCAACCCACTCCAGTATTCTTGCCTGGGAAACCCCATGGACAGGGCAGTGGGTCATAGTCCATGGAGTTGCAAAAGAGACGCGTCAACTTAGTGACTAAAAACAACAACATATGTTTAAAGTTTATGGATGATACACTTCTAGCACCACGTTTTGTTTTACTTTCTTGGTTAATTTTCTTCACTTTTAAGTTTAACCCTAACTTTTAAGGAAATTTAAATGGGTGGCGTAACAAGATAATAAATTGTTTAAAAATATTTCCCCATCTATGTCAAATATGTTCTTTTTCTTAATAAATAAACTTTTGTCCAGATTTTAAAATATTCTGGCTCAGCTCCAGGGAAATGAGCTTTGGTACTTGACTGTTTGCTTTGTGCCATTGTTCATTAGAACAATGACTGTGATTTCACAGTTTTAAAACAAAAGCATTGGTACCACTGAGGTGATTTGATTATGCCAAAATAGGTTATTTTGTTTAGTTGTTCTCACTCCTGTCTGGCAGTGCTTATTTTTCCATTGGCAGCCCTGTTGTAATTCTATTTTAAATAAATACCTGAAAGCTGTGTGGGCTTGAATGTAAAATCTTGTGTATTCCTCACAGTGAAGGATTGAGAGGCCTCATTTACTGCGAAGCACTACTAAGCCGTCTTGTCCCTGGTGGAAGGGGCCACTGGGGAGAGAGGTCAAGTATGTGTGTGTAGAGGATGGAAGGTGATGGAAAACAAAAAGTTAAAACCATACTTATTATTCCAAAATCTTCTTTTCCTGATCTTGCTGATCTGGTACTGTTACCCTGTCTTCTATGTGGAACACAGTTTTGTGGTTAGAATGTGATAAATGGTACAGAGATATCCAGACAGATGCCCTAGACCCTGGAGTCCCACAGTAATTGTGTGAGAGAAGTCATTATGGAGTCTCCTGTACAAATGTCACACCTGCTGAAAGTTTAACAGAATCATATTCACTCTTCCCTGGAATGAAATCTCCTGTAACAGAAATAAAAATGTAGCTTTTTCCGAATGTGGCCATAAGATCAAGAAGTAGACATATTTTGTCGAATCATTAGGGAGTAGAAGCCTTGCTGTGAAATGTCTGTTGACATGTATGCATATTTAGTATTTATTTCTGTGCCCCAGTGAACCCTGTTGAATAGATCAGGTGACAGCTTTTATCTAAAGTCAGTCTTTGAGGGGCAGCTGAAGCATGGGTGTATGAGTGTGAGGGATTGTGTTTTTTCAATGTTGGGGAAAGAAGTAACTTCTTAAATTCCTTGCTCTTAAAAATAAGGAATACTTTCATAAAATTCATATTTGCTCTGGGACTTAAAGGAAATGGTTGTATTATTTTAGTGTGTGTGACTGAATAGTTTTTTAATGTCTTCTGAAATGAGATATAGGCTCCTCTCAAGTGTGGGAACTGTTTTGCACCCTGTTCCCCTGTTCGCTGACCTCTGCCTTTTGACCCTGCTGCTTTGTGATGAGATTATGGGCCTTTGAGCTTTTCACCAGTCCACCCAGACTTAACATTTCGTTACACAGAAACATAAAGCTTTAAGCTTCCTTAAAAGATGTTTTTAGAATTGAGGCGAACATTCAGATTTAATTGTGGGCATGAGCTTTTGTAAATATTTTTTCTTTAAAAAGTTTGTTTTTTTCTGTCCAAAGTATTATATATTTTCTAATAGGAACTTTTAGTTTTGTGGATGTGTATATGACTAAATATGTTTTTTTTTCCCCTTCAGAGTAAAGTGTCACAAAGTAATAGTGTTTATTTAGGGAGAGACTTAAAATTCAAGTTATCCCACGGACAGAGGAGCCTGGTAGGCTGCAGTCCATGGGGTCGCTAAGAGTCGGACACGAGTGAGCGACTTCCCTTTCACTTTTCCCTTTCATGCACTGGAGAAGGAAATGGCAACCCACTCCAATGTTCTTGCCTGGAGAATCCCAGGGACGAGGGAGCCTGGTGGGCTGCCGTCTATGGGGTCGCACAGAGTCGGACACGACTGAAGCGACTTAGCAGCAGCAGCAGCAGCTTAAGGGAACCAAGGGAGACCCAGCTATTTGCTCTCCATTGTTGTCTTTTTAGGCATGAGAAGTTAAAAATCTGTATTCGGAGAGTGTTATATAAGAGCAACAAATCAAACATTTCCAGAGAGAATCAATGCTTTCACCTGCTTATCTTACAGTAAATACTTTTTAGACACCTTGCCAGATGCCCAAAGTAGAGAAGGAAGAAAATCAGGAACAGAAAAAAGAAACTCATTTAGTTTTGCTACTTGTTTGTAGTTAATGTGATAGTTTTTGTTTTGTTTTTGGAAAGAGGGTAAATTTAGTGTCAAAAATAAAGGTTTGTTGATTGTCTGTGTATTTTATTATTGTTTTACATACTATCTTCAAGATTACCCAGAAAACTATGCATTTGCTCTGTTTCAAACATTTTGGTAAGACTTTCTGAAGAATGTCTGTTTACACGCTGTCCGGAGGATTTATAATAATGAAGCTTTTGGACTTCTGTTTACATGGCATTTTCCTGCTACTGAATATCCTACCAAAAGTGAGGATAAGCAAAACAATTGGCTTAAGATAATAAAAGACAAAGTGCTTTTTAAAAAAGCATGTGGCTTTTAAATTATAAAAATAATGTATGTTCAATTTAAAAACAGAAGTAGGTAGAGGATTGTGTTAAAGAAAACAAGCATTATCCCAGAGGGGTGGAATTTAAAATAAGAATAGACTTTCTGATTTCTGATCACTAGTTAGAAACCACAGTGATCATTTTACTAAGGTGTTGTGGTTAAATAAGCTGAGCAGTAATCTGAGAAACACAGTAAGATTTTCCTTTGTTCAAGTCATTGCCATTGATTTAGTAAGACAGTTGTGATGACCTCTGTGAAGAACTGTTAGTTGAAGGAGTGAATGAATAAATAATATGGAGTTGTCTACCTCAGGTGTTTACTTTGAGGGATAAAAATTAAATGCTTAGTACTTAAAACAGAATTTTTAAAAAACCAAAATCCTCTCTATAAGATCAGTAATTACAGTGAAATAAGAAAAGAAATAGTGGCTTTGAATCTTAAGAGTTTGACATTAATATATGTTTTTTCATTATGGAAAAAGAGAAAAGCATTGGTGACAAATGAGATAGGTAGAGGAAGGAGAAACTGGTAAGTGAAAGAGGCGGCTTGGTGACAAATGAGATAAACTCTTGATCTCCATCTCACTGGGAATCCAATTTATTTATAGTCATGTAGTGGAATGGAAATATGTTAAGATGGCATAAGAAACCTCTGATGGAAAAGCTGCTTGTCTCCCCTCAGGTTGCTGAATCTAGAAGCAGCAGCAAATCCGACACTTGTCTCTCACAGCTCCGGGCCTGCGTAGGGGCTGTGTAAACATTTTAGGAGCAGTGCTGGCACTGGCTGCAGAGGATGCAGAGAGGGCTTGCTATTTCCTTTTTCATGTAGCAGAATAATGAGAACAGGGACAGTCTTTTGATTGTCTTACAGTGTTTTGGCTGTTAGTTCTTTTAGATCCTTTCTGTTAACTACTTGCCTCCTAAAAGATACTTAGATGTTTAAAGTCATATGTTTAACTAACCAACCAGAGACCTTAACATACCAAAGAGGGGATGTTTGTCATCGTAACTGAAAAAAACTTTACAGACAGAGCTGCTTCTCTCATTTTCTTTAAACCTGTCTGTTTCCTGCCATGAATGTGAGTTTTGTCAGTAATGACTATGCATTTTAAAAATTGTATGAGTAAATGAGGCAAAACTCTTCCTCCAAAAGAAATTTTTTTAAGGGGAGAGAGAGACAGATGAGGGAGGGAGGGAGGAGGAGAGGGAGAGAGAGAGGACTTTAGTTCTTATCTGGAGAGGTATTATTTGCATTTTTGTTTCTGTTTAGTTATTTTTATCTTTTTAGGATGGGCTGAATTGAGGTGAATTTTAGTTGTTCTAAGGTCTGTGTCTAGCAGTGATTCTTGAAAATTTTTTTTGAGAATATTAACACATTCACAAAAGAATATTAACACATTCACAAAAGGTAAACCATGGGGAAGAGAGGGTTTATTTATGCCCAGGTCTCTGCTCGCACTTTTGTTTCTATAACTGGATATGTACCTTACACACTTAAAAAAAGGTGTATAGACTAGCCTCCTTTAAGCATTTCGTGCAATGGAGATGAGTCTAGCTTTTAGAAATTTTTTCTGTCAGTTAGAATACTTGTAACTATAGGTCAAAGAGGACCTAAGAAATGAAGGAATTTGGCTGGTTCACACAACAGTTTTCTTCGGGTGGAGGTGATTAGGTATAGTTTAGACAAAGCGCTCGTCCCAGTTCACTGCAGTTCTTTGTGCTCCGTCTGTCCCCAGTGTTGACTTCCTCTTCAGTTTGGCTTCCTTCGTGGTATTAAAATGGCTTCACATTTGCACTTCACGTCTTTCCTAGAGGAGATTTAACTTTTCCTCCTCCACTACCCTCTCATGTCTGAAATAAGAATCTAGGTCTTTGCTATGACCGGTCCACTTTAGGTCACACTGCCTTGAGGGCATCCTTGAACCATTAGTGTGGCCAAGGAAAATGGGGTTAAGCTGAGTGTTTAGAGACCAGTTTGGGATGGAAGTACAGGACTTCTTCACAGTGGAAGAGTGGAAGATTGGCTGCTGGAGTGCAGCCTCTTTGAATGCTAAACTTTGAAGGCGGAACGTGCTTCTGGGCTGAGTTCTAGGAATATCACTCTGGATGAGGGGTCAGAATAGAATTAAACTGGGGAGAAACTAGAAAAGGGGAACCAATTAGATTGTTTTACAAAACAAACTAGAGAGGAAGGGCCTGAATTAGGGTAGTGGCGTTGGGAGTAAAGAATCAAGGATGGATGTAGGAAATAGAATAGACATAGGAAGAATTGAACTTGACAACTTCAGAGTATATGAGGTTAAAGGGAGGTGAGATGCACATGACTAGACTTTGCACCCAGGCAACAGGGCTGTAGGAGTGTCATTCATAGCAGGAACATGGGAGGAAATAAGTTTGAGAGGACGGAGGTGAATTTAGTTTTGAATTTGTGGTAATGATGGTGCTGGTGTGATGTTATTTTTCTTTACATTGAGGTGGACTAAAACCACATTCTCCACATCTTCTTATAATAGTAGTGATTAACTGTTAAGGATGTGTGTGTGTGTGTGTGTGTGTGTGTGTGTGCGCGCACGCGCGCAAGTATTGGAACTAGAACTTGAATTCAGGGCTTCAGACCCAGAATTCCATAGTCATGTCACACTTACCACTGTTTATAGACATAACTCATGCATTCTTTCTTCTCCTTTTCTCTCCCTCCTCCCTCCTTTTCTTCCTTGGAGCCAAGAATGTATGTATGTTCATTTAAATCTCTGTTTTTAAACATGAAGTATAAAAAATACCATAGGGACTTCCCAGGTGCTCCAGTAGTTAAGACTCCTAGCTTTAACTGCAGGGGTGGGGATTGGATCCTTGGTCAGGAAACTAAGATCCCACATGCTGTGCGGTGCAGCCAAAACAAAGCAAAATTATTATTAAGGAAAATATGGAAACTGCCCAGGACACAAGCTGAGAGACGTATTTTTTGAGTTAGGATAATTCATTGGGCATTAATTAGTAAATAATTTACCTTTCTCCCCAGCGCTTCAGTTTGTAGTTAAATGCACAGCTTTTGTGGCAAGCTTTAGTAGAGCATTTAGAATACATCTGTATTCTTCAGCTGTGAGGCAGTGAACCATATGCTGCATAAACTCTCTGGAGTTTGTACAGCAAACAACTCCCTCACCAGTTTGTAAGTGCTTGTACAGGATTCTAGGCATTCCCACCTAGAACATTCAGGCCCTCTGTTACTGCTGGAGAACTCTGCCTACCAGTTGGCTGAAACTGCATGTATAGTGCATACTGTAGAGGCTGGTAAGATATAATTGTTCAATAAACATTAGCTACTACCCTTATTAACATATCAGTTGGATTAAACCCCAGACACTGGTGAGGTTTAAGATGTTTCTGGAGCTCTCCTTTAGACATTAAAAGATAGTCCCTAGGGCTGTGTCCTTTTTTTAAAATGACAGCTAATTTTATCCATTATTTTTATTTTAAAATGTTTATTTATTGATTGGTTTGGCTGCTTCGGGTCCCTGTTGCGTTACGTGGGATCCTTCATTGTGTCGTACAGACTCTCTGGTTGCTGTGTGTGTGTTCGGTAGTTGTGGCATGTGCGCTCCCTAGTTGTGGCACACAGGGCTTGGTTGCTCGATGGCCTGTGGGATCTTAGTTCCCTGACAAGGGATCAAACCCTTATCCTCTGCATTGCAAGGTGGATTCTTCACCACTGGACCACCAGGGAAGTCCATATTCATTATTTTGAAATAGATAATATACTCATGTGGTATTATTTTTAGAAGATACAAAAAGATTACGTTAAACAATATGTCCCCTTTTCCCAACTGTCTACTTCCTCTCCTCAGATGCAACCTTTGTTATCACTTTCTTGTGTGTCTTTCTAGAGACATACTATGTTCCATGACATGTTTCTTATCAATTTCAGAGTGTACTCTTAACCTCTGAACTTTGATATATTTCTCTTACCCATGTTAATTGCCCTTTTTCCCCACTTTAATTAGTAACATTAATGATAAAGATATTGCCCAAGTTATATTTTTTATTGCTTATAGCAGGTCAGGTACTAACCCTAACTTGCTGTTGGCAGTCATGTTCAGAGATTTTAAGTAATATGCCTAAATTTGCATTGCTTGTGGTAGAAAAAGAACCAGAAAGGGTCTTCTCGGTCCAAATTCAGGCCCCTTTTCCTATAGAAGAACTTAACAGTTTTCATGAGTAAAAGAGCCCACCCCTTTAATCTGATGGAAAGCAGGGCACTTACATTGTACTTAAAAAGAATCGTAATAAACTCATTAAACTTAAATCACATTCTAAATGAACACAGGACCAACTTGGCGCTGTTGTACACATGAGAATTACAGATTTTATTGGCTGACCGTCTGTTTTAGGGATAGATTATCTGCACATGCAGACATTTTGTGTGTGTGTGTGTGCGCTTTGCTTTATTATTTTTCACCTTATAGACTTTTTTCTTTTACCCTGTGTCCAGCAAATCGGTTGATGCCATTTTTCCAATAGCAGCTGCTCACTTTCTATCCCTTTGTCACATTTGGTAATTGAAATATTTCAGACTTTTTCATTATTACTGTAATATTTGTTATGGTGATTTGTGATAAGTGTCATTGATGCTACTACTGTAATTGCACCACTAACCAAGCCCATATAAGATAGAACTTAATCAATATATGTGTGTATTCTGACTGCTGTATAAATCCACTCTTCCCCTGTGTCTGTCCCTCTCCTCAGGCCTCCCTATTTCCTGACACACAGCAATATGGAAATTAGGCCAGTTAATAACCCTACAAGGGCCGCCTCTAATGTTCAAGTGAAAGAAAGAGTTGCATGTCTCTTGCTTTAAATCAAAAGCTAGAAATGATTAAGCTTAGTGAGAAAGGCAAGAGCTGAGGCAAACAGAAAGCCAGGTCCTTGTGCCTAACAATTAGCCAAGTTGTGAATGCAAAGGAAAACTTCCTGAAGGAAATTAAAATTCTCTTATGAATGCATGAATGATAAGAGAGTGAAACAGCTTTATTGCTGATGTGTAGAAAGTTGTAGTGATCTGGATAGAAAAACAGGCCACAACATTCCCTTAAGCCAAAGCCTAATTTGGAGCAAGGCCTTAACTCTCTTAAATTCTCTGAAGGCTGAGAGAGGTGAGGAAGCTGCTGAAGAAAAGTTAGAAACTAGTAGAGGTTGGTTCATAAGGTTTAAGGAAAGAAGCCATCTCCATAACATAAAAGTGCGAGGTGAAGGAAGCAAGTGGTAATGTAGAAACTCAAGCTATTTATCCAGAAGATATCGCTCAGATAATTAATGAAAGTGGCTACACTAAACAACAAATTTTCAATGTAGATAAAGCAGCTTTCTATTTGAAGAAGATACCATCTAGGGCTTCGATAGCTAAAGAGGAGAAGTCAGTGCCTGGCTTCAAAGCTTCAAAGAATGGGCTGACTCTTTTGTTAGGGGCTGATGTAGCTGGTGACTTGAAGTTGAAGGCAGTACTCATTTACCATTCTGAAAATCCTAGGACCCTTAAGAATTATGCTAAATCTACTCTGCCTGTGCTCTGTAAATGGAACAACAAAGACAACATCTGTTTACAACATGGTTTACTGATTATCTTAAGTCCACTGTTGAGACCTGATGAGAAAAAAAGATTCCTTTCAAAATATTGCTGCTCACTTGACAATGCACCTGGTCACCCAAGAACTGTGATGGAGATGTACAATGAGATTCATGCTGTTTTTATATCTGCTAACACAACATTCATTCTACAACTCATGGATCAAGGAGTAATTCTGACTTTCAGGTCTTATTATTTAAGAAGTACATTTCATAAGACTATAGCTGCCAGAAACAGTGTTTCTTCTGATGCAACTGGGTAAAGTCAATTAAAAACCTTCTGGAAGGGATTCACGATTCTAGATGCCACTAAGGACATTTGTGATTTATGGAAAGAGGTAAAAATATCAACATTTATAGGAGTTTGAAAGAAGTCAGTTCCAGCTCTCATGGATGATTTGATGTGGAAATAGCAAGAGAACTAGAAGTAGAAGTGGAGCCTGAAGATATAACTGGGTTTCTGCAATTTCATGATAAAACTTGGATGGATGAGCAGTTGGTTCTTATGGATAAACAAAGTGGTTTCTGGAAATGGAATCTACTCCTGGTGAAGATGCTGTGAAGATTGTTGAAATGACATATTACATAAACTGAGTTGATAAAGCAGCAGCAGGGTTTGAGAGAATTAACTCCAATTTTTAAAGTATTCTCACTGTGGGTAAAATGCTATCAAACAGCATTGCATACTACAGAGAAATCATTCATGAAAGGATGGGGCAAACTTTACTGTTGTATTATTTAAGGAGTTGTCACAAAAAATTCCATGGTGGTCCAGTAGTTAAGATTCTGAGCTTTCATGGCTGAGGGTGTGGGTTTGATCCCTGGTGGGGGGACTAAGATCCCACAGGTCACGTAGTGCAACGAAAAACTAAAAACTAAAACAAAAGAAATTGCCACAGCCACCCCAGCCTTTAACCATCCACCACCTGATCAGTCAGCAACTATCAGCCTCAGGACAAGACCTCCACAGAAAAAAGATTACAACTCACTGAAGACTCAGATGATGGATAGCACTTTTAGCAATAAAGAATTTTTAAATTATGGTATGTACATTGTTTTTTTTAGGCATAGTGCTGTTGCACACTTAGACTACAGGATAGTGTAGCTATAACTTTTATATGCGCTGGAGAACCAAAAAATTCATGTGACTCACTTTATTGCAATATTAGCTTCAGTGCTGATAGTCTGGAACCAAACCTACAGTATCTCTGAGGTATGCCTCTGATTGACCAAAGACACCCACATACGCAAGACATATATATGTAGGTCAAAAGGGCTTAAAAACATAAATGTAAAAGGACTCAGTAGATATAATCCTTTCTTTTTTTCCCTTCATATTAAGTATCTTCAGGGCTTCTGCACTAGCTCAGCTGGTAAAGAGTCCGCCAGCAGTGCAGGAGACCCCAGTTCAATTCCTGGTCAGGAAGATCCCCAGGAGAAGAGAACAGCTACCCACTCCAGTATTCTTGCCTGGAGAATTCCATGGACAGAGGAACCTAGCAGGCTACAGGCTCAGTCAAAAGGGCTATATGTCGGTCAAAATGACGTAAATATAAAAGGACTCAATAGATATAATCCTTTCTTTTTTTCCTTCATTTTAAGTATCTTCATATTTATATATTTTTTGTTTATAGTGAAAGCCCAGTAGTTGCAGTAGCAGAGTTTTATACAAGCATATTGTTACAGATTCCATTTCAAATTACAGAGAAATGCCTGGAATCTCATTAACTGTGCTTTAACACGTTTAACACAAATTTTCATGTTTATGCGTAACTGCAGTTGCATCCTTCCTTGCTTGACACCAGTATCCCCAGGGTGGGCCTCAAAATCTATGAGACTGGGTAGCCAAGTATGGCAAAATAACAAACGACTGGAAAATAAGATAATTCTTTCTTTTAATAGATACTTGAAAATAATTCAGAAGTATAACTGCACGTGCTGCATTAATGAAAATTTTACTTTAAAAAAACTTCATTATCAAGAATTTCTTAGCTGTCCAGTGGTTTCACTGCTGAGGGCCTGGGTTCAATCCCTGGTTGGGACTAAGATCCCACAAGCCACACCTTGCAGCCAAAGCAAACAGACAATCTTTATTATCTAAAGAAGTACAAAAGACACATTGATTAACCTTTTTCTTTGGTAAGATGCATTTCTATAAATTATGTGACATCACCTTGATTTCATGGAGTCTTGGTATGCTGAGTGGAGGTTTTGGTAGTTAACTAGGAAATTAGGCAGTGTAGAGTATATTTTGTTTTGTCTCCTTAGGAAAAAAAAAAATGCCAAAAACAACAAAAAACAAATCCCTCAGTATGGAGAGTTTGAAATATACATAAAAAAGAGTAGTTTAATGAACCCTCATATGCCTCCATGGACAGAGGAGCCTGGTGGGCTGTAGTCCATGGGGTCGCAAAGAGTCGGACACGACTGAGTGATTAAAAATGCACAAACTTATGTGCCCATCAGTTTACTAGCATATTACTTGAGCTTCCCCCTCCTTCCTCCTCCCTCCTCCCTACCAGTATAGAATTACTTGAAATAAATGCCATATATTGTCATTTCAACCACAATCTTTTAGAATGTTACTCCAAAGATGAGTACTCTTTTATGTACACTTTTAGTAGAATGAATTTTGGTTTTCTATTTAATCTTCAGATCCCAGTTGCAAACAGTTTATGTGATAGATAAACAATATGAAATGTCTCATTAACCAAATGCAGTAATTAAATCTAGAAGTAAATCTTTTAACATTTTGAAAGTTAAATTGACATAGATTTTAAAGAGTGACTGATTTTTTGGGGGGGCCACACTGTGTGGCATGTGGGATCTTAGTGCCCAGACCAGGACTCAAACCTGTTCCCCCTGTGGTGAAAGTGTGGGGTCCTAACCACTGAACTACCAGGGAATTCCCAAGATGTAACTAATTATTAAAAGCACCAATGTTATTCTGGCCTAGAAATTTAGACTTTTTTTTGCTGGTCTTTTTCTACTTCTTTTTTTAAAATTGAGATTTAGTTGATTTACAGTATCATAAATTTCAGGTAATTTTCAAGAAAATTAGAGATACCAAGGGAACATTCCATGCAAAGATGGGTACAGTAAAGGACAGAAATGGTATGGACCTAATGGAAGCAGAAGATATTAAGAAAAGGCTGCAAGAATACACAGAAGAACTATACAAAAAAGATCTTAATGACCCACATAACCACAATGGTGTGATCAGTCACCTAGAGCCAGACATCCTGGAATGCGAAGTCAAGCGGGCCTTAGGAACTACGAACAAAACTAAGGGAGGTGATGGAATTACAGTTGAGTTATTTCAAATCCGAAAAGATGATGCTGTGAAAGTGCTGCACTCAACATGCCAGCAAATTTGGAAAACTCAGCAGTGGCCACAGGACTGGAAAAGGTCAGTTTTCATTAAAATCCCAAAGAAAGTCAATGCCAAAGAATGTTCAAACTACTGTACAATTGCACTCATCTCACACGCTAGCAAAGTAATGCTCACAATTGTCCAAGCCAGGCTTTGACCGTACATGAACTGAGAACTTCCAGATGTTCAAGCTGGATTCAGAAAAAACAGAGGAACCAGAAATCAAATTGCCAACATCCATTGGATCATCGAAAATGCAAGAAGAGTTCTACAAAAACATCTGCTTTATTGACTACATCAAAGCCTTTGACTGTGTAGATCACAACAAACTGGAAAATTCTGAAAGAGATGGGAATACCAGACCACCTTACCTGCTTCTTGAGATATCTTTATGCAGGTCAAGTAGCAACAGTTAGAATCAGACTTGGAAAAACAGACTGGTTCCAAATCAAGAAAGGAGTATGTCAAGGCTGTATATCGTCACCCTGCTTATTTAACTTATATGCAGAGTACATCACAGTGCTGGGCTGGATGAAGCACAAGCCGGAATCAAGATTGCCAGGAGAAATATCAATAATCTCAGATATGCAAATAACACCACCTTTATGGAAGAAAGAGAAGAGGAAATAAAGAGCCTCTTGATGAAAGTGAGAGAGGAGACTGAAAAAGCTGGCTTAAAACTCAACATTCAAAAAATGAAGATCATGGCATCCACTCTCATCATTTCATGGCAAATAGATGGGGAAACAGTGGAAACAGTGACAGACTTTATTTTCTTGGGCTCCAAAATCACTGCAGATGGTGGCTGTAGCCATGAAATTAAAAGACGCTTGCTCCTTGGAAGAAAAATTATGACCAACCCAGACAGCATTTTAAAAAGCAGAGATAATACTTTGCCAACATAGGTCTGTCTAGTCAAAGCTGTGGTTTTTCCAGTAGTCGTGTATGGATGTGAGAGTTGGACCATAAAGAAAGCTGCGCGCCAAAGAATTGATACTTTAGAACTGTGGTGTTGGAGAAGACGCTTGAGATTCCCTTTGACTGCAAGGAGATCAAATGAGTCAATCTGAAAGGAAATCAGTCCTGAATGTTCACTGAGACTGATACTGAAGCTGAAATTCCAGTACTTTGGCCACCTGATGCAAAGAACTGACTCATAAGAAAAGACCCTGATGCTGGGAAAGATTGAAGTCAGGAGAAGGGGGCGACAGAGAATGAAATGGTTGGATGGCATCACCAACTCGATGGACATGAGTTTGAGCAAGCTCCGGGAGTTGGTGATGAACAGGGAAGCCTGGTGTGCTACATTCCACAGGATCGCAAAGAGCCAGACATGACTGAACGACTGAACTGAACTGAAAGGGAATGCTTCACTTATAGTTATTATGAAATATTGACTGTATTCTCTGTACTGTAAAATAAAAGGCTCTTTCTATTAAGATCTTGTTATAAGTAAGCTGTCAGTAGGGCCACTTGCTTGTACTAGTTAACTATTGCCATGGAACAAATTATCCTAAAATTCAGCCCTAACAGAAGTGTTTATTATCTTGCATACTTTCTGAAGGTCAGAAATCCAGGGGCAGCATAACTGGATGGTTCTGGCTCAGAGTCTGTCTATTACAAGGTTGCAGTCAAGCTGCTGGCAGAGAGGGTAGTCATCCCAGGCCCTGCCCAACTGTGGCTGAAGAATCTGCTTCTAAACTCAATTGTGTCACTGGTAGCAGCCTGTTTCTTACCACTTGGGCCTCTTTGTAGGCTGCCTGTTCGTCCTAATTACATGACTGCTGACTTCCCTCAGAGCAAATGATGAGAGAGACAGATAGACAATCACAGATAGACAGATGGAGAGGGGGCTCATAATGGAATCTGTGGGGTTTTTTATACCTTATCTCAGAAGTGGCATACCGTGGTTCCTGTCTTATGTGTAGGACCCACAGTCCTGCCCTGGTTCACTGTGAGAGGGTATCCTCAGGGCTGTGAATGGCGGATGACAGGGATTGAGCTATCTTGCAGGTTGGCTACCACAATGATTTTGGCAATATTAAAGCCTTCAAGTTTCTGATTTAGGACTTAAAACCTTCAGCAGTGATTTCAAATAGAATGTGTCAAAGCTGTGGTAGTAGTGTGCAGGATTTTGAGCAATCTGTATTTGAAAGAGATAATACTGATCTGCTGTTTTAGAAAGGCATAGTGAGCAGAATTTGAGTGTAGGCTCTGAAGCAGACTGCTTTGGGAAGGTACTTAAATTTCCTCTACCTAATAATAATAGAACTCTTAACTCCTCTTGGGATTTGCTGGTCAAATGCTTAGAACAGTGCCTGGCACATGAAAGTGAAAGTCACTCATTTGTGTCCAACTCTTTGCGATTGCTTGGACTGTAAAGTCCATGGAGCTCTCCAGACCACAATACTGGAATGGGTAGCCTTTCCCTTCTCCAGGGGATCTTCCTGACCCATGGATCAAACCCAGGTCTCCTGCATTGCAGGCAGTTCTTTACCAACTGAGCTATGCTGGGCACACAGCAGGCGCTTAAATCTTATTTGTAATTTTAATTTTTATTGTTAAAAGAGCTTGAGTGAACTCGGCTGCTTTTGTCTCTGGAACATAGGTTAGAGTGTTGGAAGATGAGTCTGGAGAGGTAGGCAGGGACCTGTGTGCTCTTGGAAGGATGAAGCTTCACCTCTGCTGGCTAAGCAGAGCTGATTTGTATTTATGCCTGATAACGCTTGGCAGTTAGTGTTTATTTTAAACTACTTTGTTTAGAAAAGAGTGGTTAGGCTTTTGTAGCACTTCCTTTGTTCATTTTTGCTTCAGTAATAACACCTAGACTCATACTTTGGCCTCAGCAGTACAGAGGATGCAGGTATTCTTCTCTTTTCTTAAAAAAAAAAAAAAAAAAACCAAACCAAAAAACAGTCCCATTTGAAAGAGAAACGATGGTGGTATTGCTCTTTAAAAAAGGAAAATGAAAAAAGAAAGAACAAAAAGGGTGGTAGTAAAAGGGAACTGAAAAGTGCTTGATAAATTATGTAAGGAAGCGTTTAGCTTTGGTCCGAAATTTAGTTGTTAGCCAGCTGCAAGCAAACCCATCTGGCACCCTTTTTCATTATTCTTCTGAAATATTCATGGACTCCAACAGCCCCTGCCTTGTTTCCATTAGTTCCTCACATATTCTCATGTTTAGTAGCCAATCTGGAGATGCAGTGAGTTGCCCTTGTTTTGTTTCCTTGTTGCTGTGGATGTAATCAATGAAGAATAGACACTCAAGGAAAACTTTGTGTATACTCAAATTCTCTTGAAAAATAAACTGTGAGCCAAATTAAATAATGTAGGATTTGAACAAAGTAATCACTACAGTTCATTATGCTTAAAAGTATCTATGATACTCTAAGCATTTCTGAATTATGCATCTCTTTTGGTCATCAGCAGTACCGTTCATGTTCATTAAAGAAATTTTATTTTTTATTTAGAGAGCATAGGATTAGTAAAGTAAACTTAAAAAAATTGTTTGTAAAAGGTATTTGCATGTTTCTTATTTCTCAGAGATCTCTTGAAGTCATTTAGAATGTAGATCAAGAGAGCATAAGCAATCCTTTTATATTTTAAAATTAACTTCTTTATTGAAGTATAGTTGGTTTGTAATATTAATTTCAGGTATAATATAGTGATTCAGTATTTTTACAGATTATACTCCATTTAAATAATGGCTGTATTTCCTTGTGCTGTACACTGTATTCTGTTGCCTATCTATTTTATACAAGTAGTTTGTATTTCTTAGTCCCAGACTCTTAACTTGTCCCCCTCCTCTTTCCTCTCCCCACTGGGAACCACTAGTTAGTTCTCTGTGTCTGTAAGTCTGTTTCTTTTTTTGTTAAATATATTTGTTTGCTTTCTGTTAGATCCCAGGTATGAGAGAGAAGAGTATTTGTCTTTCTCTGTCTAACTGGAACATTAGAGTGCGTGTGTCTTTTTGAACTGGTGTTTTCATTTTTTTGGGTATATACTCAGGAGTGGAATTGCTTGATTATGTGGTAGTCCTATTTTTAATTTTTTGAGCAATCTCCATACTGGTTTCCACAGTGTTTGTACCAGTTTACATGCTTATCAACAGCGCACAAGGGTTCCCTTTTCTCTACATCCTTATTTCTTGTCTTTCTAATGATAGCCTTTCCGACAGGTGTGAGATGATGTCTCACTGTGGTTTTGATTTTCATTTCCCTGATGATTAGTGATATTAAGCATCTTTTCATGTGCTTATTGGCCATCAGTATGTTTTTGGAAAAAATGTCAATTCAGAGCTTCTGGCCATTTTTTAAGCTGGATTGTTCAGGGTTTTTTTTTTTTATATTGAGTTATATGAGCTGTTTATATATATTGGATATTAACCGCTTATCAGTCATATCATTTGCAGATATCTTCTCCCTTTCAGTAGGTTGTTTAACTTCTTTTACCCCAGATCATTGATATTGGAGTTGTTTTTAATATTCAAAAAAAGGTTCTGAAAACTGGTCTTATAAATTTCTCTCCAGGTTCACGAAAGTGCTCTTTTTACACATCTATTATAGTTATTCCTACTTCTCTCTCTCCCCCGCTTTTTTTTTTTTGGCTTGCTGTTACTGTTTTATCTCAAATTCCTTAATGTGGGCTTTAATGGAGGGATATCCAGCACTTTGGAGGGGATGTTGATGTCTTAAAAGGGCTGTCTTGTAAGAAGCTTAACGAGCCCCCTTACTCCGTGCTTCTTTTCTTAAAAAAATATTTTGTTGTTGTTTTTAATTTTATTTTTTCTTTTTACCTTTTGACTCCTTTCAGCAATTTCTCTAACTTCCCTCCACCCCTGCCAGCTCTGGCAACAACCAATCTGTTCTGTGAACTTGGGTTTATATACATGTGTGTGTATGTGTGTGTGTGTATACATATATGTATATAATATATATTATATATAATTTTTACATATACTATATGGGCTTCCCTGATAGCTCAGTTGGTAAAGAATCCGCCTGCAATGTGGGAGACCTGGGTTCAACCCCTGCGTTGGGAAGATCCCCTGGAGAAGGGAAAGGCTACACACTCCAGTATTCTGGCCTAGAGAATTCCATGGACTGTGTAGTCCATGGGGTCGCAAAGAGTCAGACACAACTGAGCGATTTTCACTGTGTAAGTTTTCTCGCCTGGGAAATCCCGTGGACTAAGGAGCCTGGCAGGCTATACAGTCTGTGGAGTTGCAGAGAGTCAAACAGGACCGAGCACACACACATGTATATATATATACACATATATATGTGTTTGGGTAGTTTTTAGATTCTAGGTGTAAAAGACATCATACGGTATTTGTCTTTCTCTGTCTGACTTTCTTAGTATAGTGCCCTCGAGGTCCATCCATGTTGTCATAATGGCAAGATTCTATTCTTTTTATGGCTGGATAATATTCTATTATATGTATATGTGTCTTTGTGTGTATGTCTGTCTCACAGTTTCTTTATTCATTTATCCAGTGATGGACACTTAAGTTATTTTCATATGTTGGCTACTGCAAACAATGCTGCAGTTAATATTGGGGTGCAAATATCTTTTCAAGCTAGTGTTTTCATTTTCTTCAGATAAATACCCAGAAGTGGAATTACTAGGTCATATTGTAGTTCTGTTTTTACTTTTTTGAGGAACCTCTATACTATTTTCCATAGTTCCTGCACCAGTTTAACTTCCTTTTTTTGGCCCCGCTGCATGGCTTAGAGGACCACCCAGGGAATTCCTGTCAGTTCAGTTCAGTCCCTCAGTAGTGTCTGACTCTTTGCAACCCCATGGGCTGCAGCACACCAGGCTTTCCTGTCCATCACTAACTCCTGGAGCTTGCTCAAACTCATGTCCATTGAGTCAGTGATGCCATCCAACCATCTCATCCTCTGTCATCCCCTTCTCCTCCTGCCTTCAATCCTTCCCAGCATCAGGGTCTTTTCCAATGAGTCAGTTCTTTGTGTCAGGTGGCCTAAGTATTGGAGTTTCAGCTTTAGCATCAGTCCTTCCAGTGAATATTCAGGACTGATTTCCTTTAGGACTGACCCCTTTGATCTCCTTGCTGTCCAAGGGATTCTCAAGTCTTCTCCAACACCACAGATCTAAAGCAGCAATTCTTCGGCGCTCAGCTTTCTTCCTAGTCCAACTCTTACATCCATACGTGACTACTGGAAAAACCACAGCTTTGACTAGACGGGCCTATGTTGGCAAAGTATTATCTCTGCTTTTTAAAATGCTGTCTGGGTTGGTCATAGCTTTTCTTCCAAGGATCAGGCGTCTTTTAATTTCACGGTTGCAGTCACCATCTGCAGTGATTTTTGGAACCCAAGAAAATAAAGTCTGTCACTGTTGCCATTGTTTCCCCATCTATTTGCCATGAAGTGATGGGACTGGATGCCATGATCTTAGTTTTTTGAATGATGAGTTTTAAGCCAACTTTTTCACTCTCCTCGTTCACTTTCATCAAGAGGCTCTTCAGTTCCTCTTGACTTTCTGCCATGAGGATGGTGTCATCTGCATATCTGAGGTTACTGATATTTCTCCCAACAATCTTGATTCCAGTTTGTGCTCATGATATACATGCTCCTGATACACACTGCATATAAGTAAAATAAGCAAGGTAGTGATATACAGCCTTGACGTACTCCTTTCCCAATTTGGTACCAGTCTGTTGTTCCAAGTCTGATTCTAACTGTTGCTACTTGACCTGCATACAGTAGCTCAGGAGACAGGTAAGTTGTCTGGTATTCCCATCTCTTGAAGAATTTTCCATAGTTTGTTGTGATTGACACAGTCAAAGGCTTTGGTGTAGTCAGTAAAGCAGAAGTAGATGTTTTTCTGGAATTCTCTTGCTTTTTCTATGATCCAGCAGATGTTGGCAATTTGATCTCTGGTTCCTCTGCCTTTTCTAAATCCAGCTTGAACATCTGGAAGTTCTCGGTTCACGTACTATTGAAGCCTGGCTTGGAGAATTTTGAGCATTACTTTGCTAGCGTGTGAGATGAGTGCAATTATGCAGTAGTTTGAGCACTCTTGGGCGTTGCCTTTCTTTGGGATTGGAATGAAAACTGACCTTTTCCAGTCCTGTGGCCACTGCTGAGTTTTCCAGATTTGCTGGCATATTGAGTGCAGCACTTTCATAGCGTCATCTTTCAGGATTTGAAATAGCTCAACTGGAATTCCATCACCTCCACTAGCTTTGTTCATAGTGATGCTTTCTAAGGCCCACTTGACTTCACATTCCAGGATGTCTGGCTCTAGGTGACTGATCACACCATCGTGATTATCTGGGTTGTGGAGATCTCTTTTGTATAGTTCTTCTGTGTATTCTTGCCACCTCTTCTTAATATCTTCTGCTTCTGTTAGGTCCATACCATTTCTGTCCTTTATTGAGCCCATCTTTGCATGAAATGTTCCCTTGGTATCTCTAATTTTCTTGAAGAGATCTCTACTCTTTCCCATTCTATTGTTTTCCTCTGTTTCTTTGCATTGATCGCTGAGGAAGGCTTTCTTATCCCTTGCTATTCTTTGGAACTCTACATTCAAAATGGCATATCTTTCCTTTATCCTTTGCTTTTAGCTTCCTGAGGGTTCTCTTTTCTTTACATTCTTGCCAGTGCTTGTTGTTGTCGTTCTTTTTGATAATAGCCATTCCGACAGGTGTGAAGTAATATCTCATTGTGGTTTTGATTTGTATTTCCCTGATAATTAATGATGTTGAGCATCTTTTCATGTACCTGTTGGCTCTCTGTATGTCTTTGGAAAAATGTCAGTTCAGAATTTCTCCCCATTTTTAAATTGGATTTTTTTTTTTTTTTACTATCATAAGAGTTCTTTGTATATTGTAGATATTTACCCCTTACCAGATACATGGTTTGCAGGTATTTTTTTTTCCATTCAGTAGCTTGCCTTTTCATTTTGTTGATGGTTTTCTTTCTTGTGCAGAAGCTTTTTCATATGATATAGTCCCACTAATTAATTTTTGATGCTATTGCTTTTGGTGTTAGATTTAAAAAAATCATTGCCAATACCTATGTCAAGGAGCTTACTGCCTGTATTTTCTTTGGGGATTTTAATGGTTTCAGATCTAATGCTCAGATCTTTAATCCACTTGGTTAAATCCATGAATGGTGGATTTAATCTGTGTATGGTGTAAGATAGTGGTTGAATTTCATTTGTTTGCATGTGGCTGTTCAGTTTTCCCAACACTGTTAGCTGAAGAGACTGTATTTTCCCTATTGTATATTCTTGGCTCCTTTGTTGTAAATTAATTGACCATTTATTTGTGGGTTTGTTTCTACATGCTCTCTTCTATTCTATTGATCTGTGTGTCTGTTTTTATGCCAGTCACATGCTCTTTTGATTGCTATAGCTTTGTAGTATAGTTTGAACTCAGAGAGTGTGATGCCTCCAGCTTTGTTGTTCTTTCTCAGCATTGCTTTTGCTATTCAGATTTTGTGTGTGTGTGGTTCCTTATAAATTTTCAGATTATTTGTTCTGTTTCTTTGGAAAATGTCATTGGAGTTTGATAGAGATTGCAATGAATTTGTAGATTGTGTTAGATAGTTATCATATTTTAACAGTCTTGATTCTTCCAATCCATGAGCATGGAATATCTTTCCATTTATTTGTGTCATTTTCAATTTTTAAAAAAACTACCTTCAATATACAGATCTTTGATATACAGATGTTTTCAATATACAGATCCATTTATTTGTGTCATCAATTTTTCTATTAATGTCTTTGATAAATACAGAAAATTTTGATATATATGTTTTTTCTTCCTTGATTAAATTTATTCTAGTTATTTATGCTTTTCGATGCAATTGTAAAGGGGATTGAATTGCCACAGTTTTTTTATATTGATTTCGTGTCCTACCACCTTCCTGGATTTGTTTATTAGTTCTAGTAGAATTCTGATGGTTTCATCAGGGTGTTCTATACATATCTATTTCTTTTTTAAGAAGAAACCTTGCCACTATTTAAGGATGTCTTCAGTGGTCATATATGACATTCTTCTATTAGCTCCCTGTTTTACATGGGAAGAAAACTCTTGTATATATTTTAAAGGAGATTGGCAGTTTTTATGCATACCAACTGCTGAGATTTTACCTACTTGAATGATAGATGAAAATTTTTAAAACAGAGTGAGGTCAGTCTTTTCATTTTTGTAGGTTAGCATTATGACAATGGTGTTGATTAAAAACAAGGGCTGTTTGTGTCACAAATTTGTATGATATAGATTTTAATGTTTGTTTGATCTTCCTTTGGTTTCTCTTTTAGCTCTGGCTCCTTTGTCTGCTCTGGTCTTGCAAGATGAAGAAACATAATGACTTTTCTGGGGTCAGTGCTTCCCGGAAACCTGGCTGGCTTTATTGGTCAGTAAGACCCATTTGCCACCTTTTAAACAAAGAATTTGAAGCCCTTGCAGGCTGCCTATCTGTCCTAGGAAGTTTTGTATAGCTAACGTATAGAAAGAAGTTTTACTTAGAGGCAGAAGGAAGCCTTTTCTACATATGTATTTAGAATTTATGAAAAAAGTTTCTAGGTAAATACATAAAGTGACTTTCAGTTTTGTTCTATATTCCAGGTCACCTGATTTTGTTTTCATGTGTTAGGAAGAGATGAGTTGAACAGAACAGAAGGTCTTGTCACTGAAGGAATTAACTTGAAGTTATTGCAGAGCAGTCTTTTTCAAGTAGTAAGGACTTAGTTGCTTTTATGTGTTATTTTCATTCATTTTATTACTCATGTAAAATTGCCATCATTATGTGAAAGCCATTTATTTCTCTAAGTTTGTCCTTTTAGGGAGTAATTCTGTACTGTAAGATGTGTGCATTCTTTACCTGTGGGTACTTAATTTGCCATTTTTATTGTCCAGGTAGGCTTTTGGGCACTAATGAGGTGGAGCTGGCCACATGTATTAACATCATTTCTAAGCTCATCTTTCTGTCCTCCAGACTTGAAGCTAGTTGAGGGAAACAGTTTAGCATAGCAGTTGAGTATATGCGTTCTGGAGTTTGAAGTGCCTGAGATTAAACCCCAACTCTGACACTTGCTAGTTTTGCTTCTTAAATTTTCTAAGCTTTCATCTCTAAAACAAAGAAGTTTAACTCATAAAGTTGTTAATAATAAATGAGATAATATGCCCTGTTTGGGATACATAGGAAACAATAAATATAATCTATTATTTACTTTTGTAATCCCTCAGCATCTAGTACAGTGCCAGAATGCATAATCATTGTCAATATAATTGATAAGTTTGCTTAAAAGAAAAACAAATACTTATGATTTGATATTTGTACCTTATTTTGACTGTAGTCACTACACTCAAGGTCATATCAACTCCTATCACAACCTAACAAATATTAGGTACCCAAGATGTGTTTGAATAAATTGTTGATTTTTCACTTGTCCTTGAAATGGCAAGTTTTTCTGTTTGTCACTTTATGTTATGCTAAATATAGTGGAGCTTTTGGTGTCGTTTTTGGAGACTGAAACTATAAATTCAGGATGTTAGTTAGATGCTGTCTAAGATTTCAGAACCGTGATGAGTTTTGGTTTTTGTTTTGTTCTTTGTTTCTAAAGCTGATCATCTCAGCTTTAGGTTTTCAGGTAAAACAAAATGTTACAGGTATATACCTCTAGCAGAAATTATTGTTTAATTTATTTGCATTTACCTGGCGTTGAGATGTATTTCCTTGCTGTTTCTCTTTTGCCATGTTTGGGTAAGGAAATGCTTGCTAAGCTTTAAACTATATTTGGTTTGCTTTTTTTTCCCCATGAAACTCTTACATTAGTGTGTACCAGGTATATATATGTGACTCAGGGCCTCTGAGTTTAGATCTTTCTTGGTAACAGAACTCCTCCTTTCTTTGTCCTTTGCACAGAGTTCTTTTCAAGTCTCTAAACATGACTGGAGTCTTGACAAAAGGTTCCAGCTAATCTCTTATTCCATTTTCTCATGGGAATATACTCCTAGTTCTAGTACTATCTTCCACAGTCTTTGCAAGGTGAAGTGAGTTCGCTGAGGGTGAATTTCTTCCTCTCTTTCTCCTTTCTTTCCTTCCTTCCCACTATATTAAGCATACTGGCCAGGGTAGGCCTCATTGAGAAGTGATCTTTGAGCAAAGACCTTAAGGAAGTAAGGAAGTTAACCAAGTGAATGTTTGGGATAAGTGCCTTCCAGGTAAGAATTCTTATTCCATTTTACTTATGTTAAAGTTAGATTTATTGAGGTATATTTCCACAAAGTAAAATTAAACCATTTTAGCTCATCAGTTCAGTCGCTCAGTCGTGTCTGACTCTTTGCGACCCCATGAATTGCAGCACGCCAGGCCTCCCTGTCCATCACCAACTCCCGGAGTTTACCCAAACCCATGTCCATCGAGTTGGTGATGCCATCCAACCATCTCATCCTCTGTTGTCCCCTTCTCCTCCTGCTAGTGTTGTGCATTTTAACAAGCTCATACAGTTGCATAAACACCGCCATAATCAAGACACAGAACAGTCCCAACATTCCCCCCAACCCCTCAGCACCTGGCAATCACTGATCTGTTTTCTGTCACTATAGTTTTGGCTCTTCTAGAATATCATGTAATGTATGGCTGCATGCATCAGTTTATTCCCTTTTCTTGCAGAGTATATTCCATGGTGTAAATGCAACATAGGTTGTTTATCCATTCACCTATTTAAGAACATTTTGCTTATTTCTGGATTTTGGCAATTATGAAAAAAACTACTGTGAACGTTCTTGTACAAGTTTTTGTGCAAACTTAAGCTTTGTCAGTCAAAATTTTGACAGGTAATTTCTGTATTTACGGAAAATAGAAAAGAAAAAGGGGAAGGAAAAAAAAAAACATTGAAGTCTGAGATGACCATTCCAAGGAGCTTCTCTTCACAGAGTGTTTCATAGAGGAATTAAAAGAGTTTTTAAGGATGGATAGAAAATCTGATGATGTTTGAGGGCCTTTCCAAGGGAGGAGGATAATTCTTAACAAAACTGGAAATTGGGAGTAAGAAAAGCAAATAAATTGGTTTCAAGATGAAAAGAGAGAGAGAACAAGAAGAGCATGGATTCTCGGTGTGGTTCTGGTGGTTGTCTGACTCCAAGGAACCTTAAGGAGCCTGGAGGAATGAACAGGAAGAAGGATAACAAGAGAGGAGGGCAGAAGGGTCACTATACAGTCCATGGAATTCTCCAGGCCAGAATACTGGAGTGGGTAACCTTTCCCTTCTCCAGGGAATCTTCCCAACCCAGGGATCAAATCCAGGTCTGCCACATTACAGGTGGATTCTTTACCAGCTGAGCCACAAGGGAAGCCCCAGAAGGGTCACATCTGAGGTCAGATCCTGAAAGGCCTTGTATCATTGAAAGGGCTTTGGCTTTTAACTCTGAGAGATGAAGAACCATGGCTGGGTTTGAACAGAGGAGAGACCTCTGACTTAGTTTTAAAAAGATCATTCTGGCAGCTGTTTCAAGATTGGACTGTAAGGGTACAAGAGTAGAAGCAGGAAGATCTGTTAGGGAGCCTGTAGTAATCTAGGTAAGAGATGGTGGTAGCTCAGAATGCATGGTGAGGTATGATTAGTTTTTAGATATATTTGGAAGATTGAAGCAATAGGATTTCATTACCAAATTGTGGGATGTGACAGAAGGGTAGGAATCAAGAACAACTCCAAAGGTTTGAACTTCAGCACCTTGAAAAATGGAATTGCTGTAAGCTTAAATGGGGGAAGACTGTGGGTTACAAAGGTTGGAGGGGTGGCAGTGAAGATCAGCACATGGACATGCTGAGTTTGAAATGCTTATTAGATATCTTGGTCAAATATGTTGTTAAGTGTATGAGTTTGAAGTTAGAAAAGACTGAGCTGAAATTAAAATATAATATAATTATGCATGTATTAAATCCTTGAGACTGGATAACACTACCTAGAGAGAATTATAGATAGAGAAGAGGAAAAGAGCCAAAGATAGCTCATGGACACTCTAACATTAATACTGTATCAATAAGCACATATAAAACATTTTAGGGAAGAACTATGAGTATTTTTTAAAGACTAGGATAATAAAGGAGGGTGACTGTACTCACACAGACTGAACTGTAGGGGTTCTTTTTTCTTCCTACTCTTCCTTCTTTTACAAAATTCTTAAAAAATTTTCCTTTGGTAGTAAACTGAAGGTCAGAGTGAACCTACTCAGTTCAGTTCAGTCGCTCAGTCATGTCCGACTCTTTGCAGCCCCATGGACTGCAGTATGCCAGGCTTCCCTGTCCATCACCACCTCCTGGAGCTTGCTCAAACTCATGTCCATCGAGTCAGTGATGCCATTCAACCACCTCACCCTCTGTCGTCCCCTTCTCCTGCCTTCAATCCTTCCCAGCATCAGGGTCTTTTCCAATGAGTCAGTTCTTTGCGTCAGGTGGCCGAAGTATTGGAGCTTCAGCTTCAGCATCAGTCCTTCCAATGAATATTCAGGACTGATTTCCTTTAGGATTGACCCATTTGATCTCCTTGCAGTCAGGGATTCTCAAGAGTCTTCTCGAACACTGCATCTTTGGCGCTCAGCTTTCTTCATAGTCCAACTCTCACATCCATACATGACTACTGGAAAAACCATAACTTTTACTAGATGGACCTTTGTTGGCAAAGTAATGTCTCTGCTTTTGAATATGCTGTCTAGGTTTGTCATAGCTTTTCTTCCAAGGAGCAAGAGTCTTTTAATTTTATGGCTGCGGTCACCATCTGCAGTGATTTTGGAGCCCAAGAAAATAAAGTCTGTCACTGTTTCCATTGTTTCCCCATCTATTTGCCATAAAGTGATGGGACCGGATGCCATGATCTTAGTTTTTTGAATGTTGAGTTTTAAGCCAACTTTTTCACTCTCCTCTTTCACTTTCATCAAGAGGCTCTTTAGTTCCTCTTCTCTTTCTGCCATCAGGGTGATGTCATCTACATATCTAAGGTTGTTGATATTTCTCCCGACAATCTTGATTTCAGCTTGTGCTTCCAGCTCAGCATTTCACATGATGTACTCTCCATGTAAGTTAAATGAGCAGGGTGACAATATACAGCCTTGACATACTCCTTTCCCAATTTTGAACCAGTCCTTTCTTTGTTCCATGTGCAGTTCTAACTGTTGCTTCTTGGCCTGCATACAGATATCTCAGGAGGCAGGTAAGGTGGTCTGGTATTCCCATCTCTAAGAATTTTCCACAGTTTGTTGTGATCTACACAGTCAAAGGCGTTGGCATAGTCAATAAAGCAGAAGTAGATGTTTTTCTGGAACTCTTCTTGCATTTTCGATGATCCAGCAGATGTTGGCAATTTGATCACTGGTTCCTCTGCCTATTCTAAATCCAGCTTGAACATCTAGAAGTTCTCACTTCATGTGCTGTTGAAGCCTAGCTTGGAGGATTTTGAGCATTACCTTGCTAGCATGTGAAATGAGTGCTAAAATATTTGTGTTTCAATATTTTATGTATTTAAGCAGTATTCATAATGAATGATAGAAAATAGCTGAGCTAGCAACTGGAAAATTCTTACTGATAATTTTAGTGAGTTGAGTGGAGCTGATTCTGAGCTATAATGTGGCTTAGAGGACCATGTCCTTCTTTCTTCTCTCTTCTTCCATTCTGTGTCCAGTTCTTGAGCTTGTCTTTGAATTTGTTGAGGAAAAGTAACTTACAGAGAGTAGCTTGACTTGCCATCAGTTCATGTCCTCTACTAATTGTTCAGCTAAAATAGGCTGGAGACTGATTATTTTTCCTTTACTCAGTAATAAGGATTATCAGTACTAAAATGATAGAAAGTTTGCTTTTTGTTTTTCACCTGTTGTTAAAACTTCTGTTCTAAATGACATACTTACCATTGAATGAAGGTATATTTGGTGATTGAATGGGTGATATTTGGGAAGACAAGTGTACTTTTTTTCCTCTCCTCACAGATAATGCTTCAAAAATGCTGATTAAGTTGGCAGTTAAGAGTCTTTAATCACTCCTAATGAGGAATGAAATTGTGTTAGTTGCATTTGTTAATAAAAATCAGTAACAGACCATATTCATGAGGTTTCTAGTTTGAAGAATCATAGAGTTTCAAATACTAAAACTTTCAGTTGCTAAATGGATGTGTAGTCAATTCTTAGTCATTAGGCTGGTTGGTTTTGGGACTTTACTTCTATAATTGAACCAGTCCTTTAGGAGGAGGGAAGCAGAGGGGAGTTGATTTAGAGTACTGTACAAAATTATTGTAGGTATTTTTCTTCTTTTATTCATGGAGTCATGGGTTCGAAGAAGTTTTAGTAAAATGCCCAGTTTTGTTTCCAGTGTCAGAATAAACTTTGAAAATAAGTTTGTAACACTTGGGTACAAACTCAAAGTCTAGGGAAGGGAGTAATTTGGATCTTGCATCTAAAATTTAGAAGTTCAGGGGAAAACTTTCTGTCTGATTTTGGACATCTGTAAGTCTCCATAGATCAAAGAGCTGGGGTTCAGTTTTCTTCTTTTGCTCTTCCTTCACTTTCACTGCAGTAATCTTTGTGAAATGATATCATTGCAACTGTTTTTTGTTCCAAGCCCAGGAAAAAGAAAAAGAAGAGGGAGAGAGAAGCTCGCTTATGTGTGTCCAACTCTCTGTAACCCCATGGACCATAGCCCGCCTGACTCCTCTGTCCATGGGATTTTCTCAGCAAAAATACTGGGGTGGGTTGCCATGCTCTCTTCCAGAGGATTGGACCTGCATCTCCTGCACTGCAGGTGAATTCTTTGCCGCTGAGCCACTTGGGAAGCCCCATTGATACATTGTATGTGAGGAAATTTAGAACTGCCTTTTATGAGGAATTGAGCTTCCCTGGTGGCTCAGATGGTAAAGTGTCTGCCTACAATGCGAGAGACCTGGGTTCAATCCACCTGGGTTCAATCCCTGGGTTGGGAAGATCTCCTGGAGAAGGAAATGGCAACCCACTCCACTATTCTTGCCTGGAAAATCCCATGGATGAAGGAACCTGGTAGGCTACAGTCCATGGGGTCACAAAGAATCGACACGACTGAGCGACTTCACTTCACTTCACTTATGAGGAATTACTGAAAATACATTTTCAGTAATTTTACTGTAAATATCACAGTAAAGCTTTGTGATATGTTTCCTTATAACTTTAGAACAGGTTCAGTGTCTGAGGATAACCAAATCTTGATGGTGAGCTCCTGAGACTGGTCTCTGTGGTTGGTTTTGTTTCGGGTGGGGTGGTGGGCTTAAAAGCAGCTTTCCTTGTGCTGCTTCTGCTGTGGTAAAAGTGGTGAACATCTCTCTGGTGGAACAGGTTGCTCATTGTTCCCACTCTTTCGGTTGTTTTTCTCATTTCTCCTTTTCCCTGCCCTCCAAGAGACCTGAAATGTAGTAGAGAGGTGGGGAGGGCTTTGTGCTTTTATTATTTTTTTTCCATTGTTAAGCTTCCTTATTCATTCTAAGCCTTGAATTTGCACTTCTACTTTTTGCCTTTAAAAATGAATATACTGGACTTCACTGGTGGTCTTTAAGACTCTGTGCTTCTACTGCAGGGGGTCTGGGTTGTCTTGGTCTGGAAAGTTCTGCATGCCTCATGGTGCGGCCAAAAAAAAAGAAAACAGTATTTTTAAACTGATTATAAATATATTATATATGGTTTGTAGAAAATTCAAGCAGTACAGGGAAACATAAAGGAGATGAAAATGAAAAGCAGCCCAACAATTGAGGAGATAACTACTGATACTTTATTGGACATCATATCTCTACTCTATATACATGGAGATACAACATATAATAAATTATTTAATATTAATAGTAGCTTTAATATATATGATTTAAATGTGTCATTTAATATATTTTCATAATTATAATGTTTTTTTTCACTATGTAAAAACAATGAGAGGGCTTCCCAGGTGGCACTAGTGGTAAAGAATATGCCTGTCAATGCAGGAGACGCAAGAGACGTAGGTTCAATCCCTGGGTCAGAAAGATCCCCTAGAGAGAGAAATAACAACCCACTCCAGTATTCTTGCCTGGGAAATTTCATGGACAGAGGAACCTGACATGAGTGAGCAACTAACACTATTCTTTTAATAGTAGAATACCATGTGTTTTATCCATCAAATGAGATGGTTGGATGGCATCACCAGCTCAATGGACGTGAGTTTGAGCAAACTCTGGGAGATAGTGAAGGACAGGGAAGCCTGGCATGCTGCAGTCCATGGGGTCACAGATTTGGACACGACTGAGGGACTGAACAACAACAAAATATATTTTATGATGCACTTATTTATTTACATATTATCTTCCAATAGGTTCTCAGGTTGTTTTGAATTTTTTATTTATAAACAGTATTGTGGGGGGGAGTGGGAGAGAAACTCAAGAGGGAGGCGATATGTGTATACTTATGGCTAATTCATGTTGTTGTATGGGAGAAGCTAGCACAATTGCTTACAGCATTGTAAAGCAGTTATCCTCCAATTAAAAGAAAAACAGTATTGCATGAAATTGCCTAGTAGGAAAATCTTTGCACACATTTTAAATCATTTCTTTAGGTCATTTTCTTAAGGGGGAAGTTACTGGGTCCAGTAGCATATATATTTTATTTTTTAATGTATTTTGCCAAACTGCCCTCTATAAAGGCTATACGTGTTTACCAGTATTATTTTTTACTTGTATTCTTGAAGAAATATTAATAGTTTTGACATTTTTTTGATCCTCCACTATTCACTTTGTTAAGAAAACACATTCCACTGAAGGTTTCAGAATCTCTTTATTCTGTAGAAGATGGATTTCTTAATAGTGTCCTGCAAAACCTCTGGAATTTCCAGGTGCTGTAAAGTTCTCTCTGAAAACTAAGAGGGGCCTCTTAAAGAAACTCATTTGGCCAAAAATTTTTTTCTAAAAAAATACGTAGATAACATTAATTAGTATTTGCCTTCTAAAATAATTTTAATAATCTTAGGTTTTGTGCACAACTTTCAAAATTATAATTCCTTTTCTTAGAATGAAAAGAAGTTGGTGCCTTTTTAGTGTAATGAGGAGACTTGGTTCTCATTGCTGATGCGAGTAGATGATATATTTTAACTCATTTCTGAATTTTCTTACTGAAGCCACATTAGAAAATGAGTTTGGCTTTCAGTTCTGTGCTTATTGATCCTATGATGAAAGGCTTAAGTTTTCAGTTGCACCCAATAATACATTCTCTGTTTAAGGAAACTGTAGTACTGACCTTTCAAAAGTACATAACCATAAATTAATTAAATTGGTTCCCTTGAGGGCACTCTTGCTGAAAAGGTCCATCCTTTTACACAAAGAAGGAGGAAGTTTGATTAATTTACAGATTTTACTGTAGCATATTATATAGTATTTGGAAAAATGTTAGGCTCTCATGAATTTAAAAAACCTATACTATGGGAAATTCACTTACTTGTTAATTGAATTAGTTTCCAGAAGGATGTGAAAGCCTCAGAAGGTCTTGTGAGGGAATCAGTTTTGTTGAGAGGCAGTATGTCATGTAAGGAAAAAAAACCCTGATCTCAGAATCAGATATTCTGGGTATTACTCCTGTGGGGAGACTCACTTGATCTCTCCCGGCCTCAGTTTTCTCAACTGAGCAGTGTTGGTTCAGTTTCTGGGACTTCAGTGAGCATGCCTGTCTTGGGGACAGAGTCGGTTCAGTAGTTCTAGGCTGGGTCTGAAGTTCTGCCTTTTGAACAAGCTCCTAGATAATGCCAGTGCTTCTGGTCCAAGTCTATTTCAGTAGCAAGGAATATATAATAATCTGTGTTTCTTCTAGCTCCGAAAGTCTAACTGAGGCTATAGTAGCGTGCATACTCAGTCCTGTCCGACTCTTTGTGACCCCCTGGACTGTAGCCTGCCAGGCTCCTCAGTCCATGGAATTTTCCAGGCAAGAATACTGGAGTGGGTCACCATTTCCTATTCCTGGGGATTTTCCCAACCCAGGGGTGAAACACACATCTGTTTCATTGCCTGCATTGGTAGGTAGATTCTTTACCACTAGCACCACCTGGGAAGCTGTAGTAGACATTGTTTAATATCTTAACATTTTAATTTGGCCATGCCACACGGCATGCAGAATTTTAGTTCCCATACCAGGGATCAAACCCAAGCCCCCTGCAGTGAAAGTGAAAGCAGGGATCTTAACCACAGACTACCAAGAAGTCCCCATTTTAAGTGTTTTTAATATTGTTAGCTTTAAGTGAAAGAAGGCAAGTATCTTTACAAATTTTAAGTTTGCTAATGACAGACTTTCTTCTGATCATGTCCAAGATTTGTTTTCAAGGAATCCAGTATTCACTTCCTCCCTTAAAAAGTTGTGAGGGTGGGGCGTGGGGAATAGATAAAACCAGAATAACAAATGTTGGTAATTGTTGAAGCTGGATGACGGGCATATAGGGGTTAATTATACTTTTCCCTTATTCTCTATCCTTATGTGAATATTTGAAAATTTATTTTTTAAAATTAAAGAAAACACAAGCAATAATAAATTTGAATTTGCCAGGATCGCAGGCTGATGATATAAATACATACATATATGTATAGCTTTAGGCACCGTTTCTCAGTACTAACTTGTCTAATATGAAGCAACAGTGGCAGTGACCTGAGAGAAGCTCTTTGAAGGAAAAAAAGCACAATAGCTAATGAAGCACATTTGCTGGAAAGACAGAACTCAGAGCTGCCATTCTCCACGTGCAAGTCTTAGGCTGTTTGTTTCTTTTAAACATTGCAAATATGCTTCTGCCAACTAAACTTCAGTGTGTTAAAATGATATTTTTGGAATTTGTCTTTGCAAACTGTAAACTCGGAATAAATTTTGGTCGCTGTAGTTGGATATATCAGTCAAATACTGTATTTTTTTAATAGAACAAAGATGCTTAAATTAGTGTACAGGAAGTACACATTCAACAAATGTTTCCCACAAATCCAGGGGCTTTTAGATATGGGGTTATAATGTTGCTTTTAAAGCTAGAGTTATTTTTACATAATGAGCATCAAAAACTTGATTCCCACTAAACATGTGTTTTTTCAGGGAGGAGTTGAAAACAAAATGGAGAAAGAATATGAGAGCTTTGTTTTGGTAAGATTTCAAGGAAATGATCAGAAAATAGTTATAGAATGGTACCCTATTTAAGAAATAACATTTTCATATGAGATAAACAACTATCTAGTTATTATATAGATCATAATATAGTTTACACTTTGAAAATAAATACTTAAAAAACACAAATTTTGCTGTTAATAACAAAAACTAGAAAAAAAAATTTAGAAGTGTAAACCCCAGGTACAGCCATTGTTAATATTTCTTTGTATGTCTGTTTTTAATGTGATTTTTTGTTTTTAATGTGATTTTATATAGTTTTTCTTCTTCTTGATAAATCCTTTTATCCTGTTTTTTTTTTTCATTCAACATTGTAGAATATGCACTTTTGTTATTATACAGTCTTTTATAAATATAACCTGAGTAAAGTAATTCTCTGTCAGGTCAGGGTAAAGACCTTCATGGCTCTCAAATGGATAGTTTAGAAGTATCCACTTTGATTAGGTCTAGGTTATCTATTATGATGCGTGAAATGGAGATAGAAAGTAGTTTTCTGTTGGAAAAATCAAGGCAGTTGCAAGGTCTATTTGATATTTTGAGTTTTGAACTGAATAAAATTTTTATATTCATCCGAGAAAGAATGTAATCCCAGGTTGAACGGAGCCACACTGGACTTTTATAAAGTCCAGACAAGTGACAGCTCTGATGCCAGGATTCAGCACTTGGAAGGCTCTTCGTGGGGAAGTCACACTTCTGAACCAAACCGCAAAGTGAACCTTTGGGGATAAATAGGATCCGATACTGGTGATTCTTGTCAGTCCAGGGAGTTCAAGTCTCAGCAGAGGACAAAACAAAACAAAAAGTCTGTATACACAAACATGGATTAAGTGAACTGATATCAATAAAGTGCTTAGAATAATTCTTACCACATACTAGGAATATAAATGTTAGGTACTGTGTGAAGAACTGAAGAGAGTTTAAGGCAGCTTTATGTTTAATATTAAAAGCAGTGTAAGTAAAAGTTCAATTTCTTTGAACACTGAATGTGCTGAACCAAGTTGAAAATAATGACTAAGCCCATTTCTGCCTCTCTTTCTCTTTCATGTTTTACCCGTTACTGAGGACCTTTCTTGGTGTTACCTATTTCTCTGTTTTAAGTCTTTTTTTTAGATGCCTAGAGTAGAGTAGGAGGTGAATCTTATTAGTAGAAGCAGGAGGAATTAGCTAATAACCTCACTGGTAACCGAGAGCAGTAACTTAAATTTAAGGTCCTAGGCTTCTGTTCCTTTAAGGTTTAAAGTTTTCAGAAGTAAATGTACTTGCTCTGTTAAGGAAATTCTTTGGAGCATGTTTTCATTAGTAAATTTTCCTGGCATCTAAACCTGACTTGAACTTGACAAATTTCCCTTATTATCAATGTAATTGCTTTTAAAGATGTGAAAGTATATTCTTTTTCTAAAATTCAATAAATTTTTCGATCCTGACACATTCAGCTTGTGATTTATTTTGATTTCCATATCTCTAGTGATGTTAACTTTCAAACCTGAAAGTTTAAACTATGTTAAGATCATGGATCCCATTGAAAATATAACAAAATATCTGAACCTTCCTTCTGGAAAGATGTGTGTACATTCAAGTTGTATATAGTGTGAGACTTTTCACAAATATCGTGAAACTTATCCGTATATTGTTTTTAAAAGCTGTTGCTTCTCCTAAGTTAAAAAAAAATAAAGATTCCTTCTACCAGGAAAAAAAAAAAACTGTTGTTCTTCCTTAGATATATTACTAGTCTAGTTCCATTTCGTTAATGTCTTATTATATTAAATTTTAAAACTGAACTACAAAAAAATTGAACTACAATGCTATAGTATTTAATTTGCATAACACAAAAGTTCTAGATTGTCTGTTTGTAAGTAGTAATAAAATAGAGGAAGGCTAGTTGTGCTCAATGGATTTTTTTTGGAGGGTTCAGAATTCAAAGCAATGACTACTGAGGCAAATATAGCTATCCTTACTTTATATGATTTTCCTGGTAGTTCAGCTGGTGAAGAATCCGCCTGCAATGTGGGAGACCTGGGTTTGATCCATGGATTGGGAAGATCCCTTGGAGAAGGAAAAGGCTACCCACTCCGGTTTTCTGGCCTAGAGAATTCCATGGACTGTATAGTCCCTGGGGTCACAAAGAGTCAGACATGACTGAGTGACTGTCACTTGTTTTATATACTTTATATATTTGTATATACTTTGTCTTACTTTTTAAAATATAGTATTAGAGATTCTTTTTTTTTTTTTTATAAATTTATTTATTTTAGTTGGGGGCTAATTACTTTACAATATTGTAATAGTTTTTGCCATACATTGACATGAATCAGCCATGGGTTTACATGTGTTCCCCTTCCTGGACCCCCCACCCACCTCCCTCCCCATCCCATCCCTCTGGGTCATCCCATTGCCCCGGCCCTGAGCCCTTGTCTCATGCATCGAACATGGAATGGTGTTCTGTTTCACATATGATAATATACATGTTTCAATGCTATTCTCCCAGAACGTCCCACCCTCACCTTCTCCCTCAGAGTCCATAAAATTGTTCTATGCATCTGTGTCTCTTATTCTGTCTCGCATATAGGGTTATCGTTACCATCTTTCAAATTCCATATATATGCATTAGTATACTGTATTGTTGTTTTTCTTTCTGGCTTACTTCACTCTGTATAATGGGCTCCAGTTTCATCCATCTCAGTTAGAGATTCTAAAAAAAAAAATTTGACATAATTTTATGTAGGATATTTCTTAAACAGTATTCTCTTGAATGATGGATACTTATTTTTGTAGCAATTGGAAGGCTGTGTAGCAGTATGCATTGTAAAATTTGGGGAGAAGCCAGAAGATCTTCCAAGATATTAAGTAAGCTAGGCTTTTCTTCAGTGGATCCAGTTTGCTTAAAGAAATGCTGATAGCTCCATTTAATCTTAGGATGACTGAGGTTATCAAATTTTCTTTGGTTCTTTTCTGCCCTGATATATATGTACCACTTTGTGATTTTTATAGGCATGCTGTAACTGTCTTCTTTGGTGATCTAGTCCAATATCATGACTTTAATATGATCTAATATTAGCACTCTACTGATTAAATGTTACATTTATATCTCTAACTCAGAGTTTTCTCCTGAAATCCAGACTTGTATCTGATTGCCTTCCTAACATCTCCATTTTGAATTACCATATCAAAATCAGTATGTCCAAAACTGAAATTCTGTTATTTTTCCCTAAAATTTATCTTCCCCTTCTTAGTTGATGATGTCAGTCTCAAAGCCTTGGAGTCATTCCTGATTCCTCTCTTTCTCTCACACTTCACACTCTGTTTAGTCTATCAGTAATTATTACCTCAGCCTTCAAAATATACCCAGAATCCAACTGCATCTCACTAACTCCACTGCTACCACCCTGGTTAGAGTTACTACCATCTTTTGCCTAGATTACAGCTTCTGTAGCGTCTACAGCTTCTACTTCTTTGTTTGCCCTCAATAATCTATACTTAAAATTTTTTTCCTGCAAATTCTTATTCTGAAAAATATCACATCTATAGAAGAGTTGAAAGAAGAGTTTAATAAAAACCCATAAACCCTTCCTGCTAGTTTCACCTGTTGGTAACAATTTGCTATATTTGCATGTTATCTAGTGTGTGCTCTCTTTTTTCTCTCTCTATGTTTGTTTTTGATGTACAATTTAAAAGCAAGTTACACACTTTATTCTTTCAGCATTTAACCCCTAAGAACAGAGTATTACCCTGTAACTGCAGTCCTGTTATCACACCTAAGAAAATTAATGTTAATTCAGTATCATCTGGTCTTCCCTAGTGGCTCAGCTGGTAAAGAATCACCTACAGTGCGGGAGACCTGGGTTCAATCCCTGGGTTGGGAAGATAGATCCTCTGGAGAAGAGAACAGCTACCCACTCCAGCATTCTGGCCTAGAGAATTCCATGGACTAAATAGTCCATGGGATCGCGAAGAGTCAGACACGACTGAACGACTTCCACTTTCATTTTCAGTGTCATCTAATGTCTAAGAAATGTCTTTCTATGCCTTTCCCTTCTGTAGTAGGCTGAATGATAGTCCTTCAAAATATCAGATGCTAATTCCTGGAACCTAAATGTTTCATTATTTAGAAAAAGCATTTTTCCAGTTGTGATTACATGTAGGATTTTGAGATGGAGATATTATCCTGGATTATCCCAGTGGACTCTAAATAAGAGGGAGGCAGAGAGAGACTTCACACACACACACACACACACACACACACACACACACACACACACACACACAAGGAAGTGATGTAACTCTAAATAAGAGGGAGGCAGAGAGAGACTTCACACACACACACACACACGAGGAAGTGATGTAAAGACAGAGGTAAATATTGCAGTAATACAGCCAACAAGCTAAGGTATGTGAGAGCCACCAGGAGCAAGGAACAGATTTGCCTGTGGAGGGATTATGGTCCTGTCAGGACCTTGCTTTCCGCCCAGTGATACTGACTTCTGCCTTTAGAAGTGTGAGGCATTTAATTTCTGCTGTTTTATGCCACATAGTTTGTCATAATTTGTTACAGCAGCCATAGGAAACAAATACACGCCCCCTTAAGGATTTCAGTCAAGGTTGTTAATTTTGCTTCGTTGTTATGGCTCCTTTAATCTAAAATAGTCCCCTCACCTTTTTTTGTTTGTTTGTTTTTCATGACAATGACTGTTTTAAAAAGTCTGGGCCTGTTGTTTCGTAGAATGTCCCATATCCTAGAATCACGTGATTGTTTTCTTATGGTCAAGTTCAGGCTAAACATTTTTTTGCAAGCCTATCACATAGGTGATGTTGTATAAAAACTATTCTTAATACAACTGCCAGAGCCATCCTTGTTTTAAAACAGTGAGTTGGATCATTGTACTCAGTACAGTCTCCAGTGGCCCCCATTTTGTTCAGAGGAAAAGCCAAAGCCCTCCTGTGGTCTGGCTCCTGAGACCCTCTCCGCTCCCACCGCCTCCTCCCTCCCTGTTCTGCCTTCTCACTGACTGTTGTGCTGCTCTCTGAACAAAATGGGCTGCTCCGTTCTTGGAACCTTTGTTTGATTTGCTCCTTGGCCTGGAGAGCTCTTCCCAAGAATAGCCTTGCCCTGCCCACCCCTTCTCACCCTCACCGACCTTGTTCACACGTCATCTTCTCAGAGAGGCCTTTCCACACGACTGTTTTGAAAATTGCAGCTTTTCCTCCCCTTCTCTACTTCCGGTCTCCCTGAACTGCTTTACTGTTGTGTTTCGTCATAGCACTATTACCTTCTCACACATCATATAGCTTACTTATTAAATTTATTATTTATTGTTTACTTCTCCTACTTGAAATGCAAGAGCCCTAAGGCAGAAATCTTTGTTTTTCGTTCACAGAGTCATTCCATGATCTTATGTTCATAGCAAGTACACAATAACATAAAAGAACTTTAGATGAATGTATCTAACTTTACCTTACTCCATAGGTATGGAGCATGCTTTAAAAAAAAAGTAACCAAAACCCTTTATTTTGAAATAACTAGATTTGCATAAGAGTTTCTAAGATAATACAGAGTTCCTGTACGCTTCACCCATCTCTCCAGATGTTAACATTCCACATGACCATGGTACATTTATCAAAACTAAGAAATTAACATTGGCATAATACTGCTTACTAAACTACAGACTCTGTTTGGATTTCACTAAGTTTTCTGCCACCCTCCTCTTTCTGTTCCTCAGGCCAGTCTAGGATACCACACATTGCATTGCGTTGTGTCTCTTTGGTGTGCTCTACTCTGTGGAGAGGCTGATTCAAAAAGGTAAATCTTTCCTAAGAATACTGCTGCCACCGTTGCTGCTAAGTCACTTCAGTCGTGTCCGACTCTATGCGACCCCATAGACAGCAGCCCGCCAGGCTCCCCCGTCCCTGGGATTCTCCAGGCAAGAACACTGGAGTGGGTTGCCATTTTCTTCTCCAATGCATGAAAGTGAAAAGTGAAAGTGAAGTCGCTCAGTCGTGTCCGACTCTTAGCGACCCCATGGACTGCAGCCTACCAGGCTCCTCTGTCCATGGGATTTGCCAGGCAAGAGTAACGGAGTGGGTTGCCATTGCCTACTACCTTGTGTAAATTATTGTAAAACACTGCAGCTTGTTCATTGTTTGAGCAAGTGGCTATGTCAAGAGAAAGAAAGATGGTAAAATTCAGGAGCACTAGACTATGTAGCCATGGGCATTGTTAAACTTCAGATCACAGGATCTGACAGTACTTTCTGGTTTCGATGCAGAATATACCTGTCTAGTCCATTTTTGTCTGCCATCAGAACTTCCCATCCCATCCATATTATCACTATAAAGAGATGAATCCTAGATGAATCCTAACCATTTGTGACTTTTTAACAGCTAAATTTGACTCAGTATGTTTAACTTGCTTCATATTATTTGCCTGTGTCTCTCTTTGAGGGTAATTAATTCTGTAGTGCACTAAAGTAGAGATATGTTGAGTACCTACTCTGTAATGCATTGTGTTAGGTCTTGGGAGAGTGGATGCAGAAGATGCAAAAAAGAGTAGCAAGGTTTTTACTGTTCAGAAGCTTGCATTCTAATATAGGTAATAAAGAACTAATGGAGTATAATAACAACTGGTTTGACAGTGTAGAGGAAATTATTAATTTTTCCTAGATAAGGTAAGAAAAGGGGGAGAATCATATTTGAACTTGCCCTTGAAGTACACATAGAGCTTTTTAAAATTTTTCATTTTTTAATATAACATTTTTATTTATCTTTTTGGCACACAGCAGGGCATTCAGGATCTTAGTTCCCTGACTAGGGATGGAACCTATGCCCCCTGCAGTGGAAACACAGAGTCTTAACCACTGGACTGCCAGGGAAGTTCCTGCATAGAGCTTTTAACACAGTTTGAGATGTAATTCATATACCCTATGCACACCACACATACCATTTAAAGCAGACAATTCAATGGCATTTAGTATATTCACAGGGTTATGAAACCATAAGCGCAAAATCAATTTTATAACATTTTCATTATGCTGAAAAGAAACCCCACATCTGTGTTGGCTCCCTATTCTCCCCTCCTCTCAACTCCTGGTGACTACAAAGCTATGACTTGCCTACTCTGGACAATCCATATAGGTGAAATCATACAATATGTGTCTGACTTCTCTCACTTGGACTTCCCTAGTAGCTCAGAGGCTAAAGTGTCTGCCTGCAATGCAGGAGACCTGGGTTCAATCCCCAGGTCAGGAAGATCCCCTGGAGAAGGAAATGACAATTAGGTTACAGTCAGTGGGTTCACAGAGAGTTGTACATGACTAAGCATCGTCACTTCTCTCACTTAACATAACATTTTCAAAGATCATCTGTTTTATGGTATAATTTAACATTTCTTTCCTTTATATTACCAAACATTATTCCATTGTATTGGAAATACTGTAATTTATTTTTCCATTCATTAGTTGATGGATGTTTGAGTGTTTCTACTTTTTGACTATTATAAATAACACTGCTGTGAATAGTCACGTACAAGAATTTGGGGGGACATATATTTTCAGTAATTTTGGGTATTGAAACTGGGAGTGGAATTGCTGGGTTGAGGAACTGTTGGATTGTTTTCTAAGGTACCGTTTTACATTCCTGACAGCAGTGCATGAGGATTCCAGTTTCTCCACATCCTACCCAACATGTTTTGCTTTCTTTTAAGCTGTTTTAGTTCCCTGACCAGGGATTGAACCCAGGCCTTGACAGTGAGAGTGCAGAGTCCTAGTATCTCCAGGGAATTCCCTTTTTGTTTTTGTTTTGTTTTAAATTTACTAATCCTAGTGAATGAGATCATAGAAAAAGCAAGAGAATTCCAGAAAAACATCTGCTTCATTGACTACACTAAAGCCTTTGACTGTGTGGATCACAACAAACTGGAAAATTCTTAAAGAGATGAGGATATCAGACCACCTTAAAAATGAGACTACCAGATGGCCTCCTGAGAAACCTGTATACAGGTCAAGAAGCAACAGTTAGAACTGGACATGGAACATCAGACTGGTTCAAAATTGGGAAAGGAGTACGTCAAGGCTGTATATTGTCATCCTGCTTATTTAGTGTATATGCAGAGTACATCATGTGAAATGCCAGGCTGAATGAAGCACAAGCTGGAATCAAGATTGCTGGGAGAAATATCAACAATCCCAGATATGCAGATGACACCACTCTAATGGCAGAAAGTGAAGAGGAACTAAAGAGCCTTTTGATGAGGGTGAAAGAGGAGAGTGAAAAAGCTGACTTAAAACTTAACATTCAGAAACTAAGATCATGTTTGTCCAGTCCCATCACTTCATGGCAAATAGATGGGGAAACAATGGAAATAGTGACAAAATTTATTTTCTTGGGCTCCAAAATCACTGTAATGGTAACTGCAGTGAAAGTGAAAGTTGCTCAGTCATGTCCGACTCTTTGCGACCCCATGGACTATGCAGTCCATGGAATTCTCTAGGCCAGAATACTGGAGTGGGTAGCCTTTCCCTTCTCCAGGGGATCTTGTAACTGCAGCCGTGAAATTAAAAGATGCTTGCTCCTTGGAAGAAAAGCTATGATAAACCAAGTGTGTGTGTCTTAGTCACTCAGTTGTGTCCGACTCTTTGTGACCCTTGAATTGTAGCTCCTCTGTCCAGGCAGTTCTCCAGGCAAGAATACTAGGGTGGGTTGCCGTTCCCGTCTCCAGGGGATCTTCCCCATATAGGAATCAAACCTGGGTCTCCTGCATTTAAGGCATATTCTTTACCATCTGAGACAGCGTAGTAAAAAAGCAGAGACATCACTTTGCTGATGAAGGTCTATATAGTCAAAGTGATGGTTTTTCCAGTAGTCATATATGGATGTGAGAGTTGGACCATAAAGAAGGCTGAGAGCCAAAGAATTGATGCTTTTGAACTGTGGTGCTGGAGAAGACTCTTGAGAGTCCCTTGGACAGCAAGATCAAACCAGTCTATCCTAAAGGAAATCAACCCTGAATATGTCTTGGAAGGACTGATGCTGAAGCTGAAACTCCAATACTTTGGCCACCTGATGCAAAGATCTGACTCATTGGAAAAGACCCTGATACTGGGAAAGATTGAGGGCAAGAGGAGAAGGGGGTGACAAAGGGTGAGATGGTTGGATGGTATCATCGTGAGTTTGAGCAAACTCCTGGAGATGGTGAAGGACATGAAAGCCTAAAGTTCATGGGGTTGCAAAGAGTCAGACAGTACTTAGCAACTGAATAGTAACAGTGAATGTGAAGTGGTCTTGATTTGCATTTCCCTAATGACTAATGTTGCTGAGCATTTTCATATGCTTATCGGTCATTTGTAGATCTTCGTTTGAAGCATAGAATTTTAATAGATGAAAAAAGGAGAAGGGAAGGGAGCACTTCAGCCTAAGATAATGGGGTCAAAAACCTGAGAAATGGTGAGAAGTCAGTAAAAGTAGATAGTAGGGTCTCCAGATGAAGAGAGTGAGAGAGAACACTGGAAAATGTAGAGATGCCTGAGTCTCTTTTCTTGGGCCTCTCTGGTGGCTCAGATGGTAAAGAATCTGCCTGAAATGTGGGAGACCTGGGTTTGATCCCTGGATTGGGAAGATATCCTGGGGAAGGAAATGGCTACCCATTCCAGTATTCTGGCCTGGAGAATTCCATGGACAGAGGAGCCTGATGGGCTACAGTCCATGGGATTGCAAAGAGTCGGACATGACTGAGCGACTTTCACTCCCTGAGTCTTTTTATTTTTTGATGAGTCAAGTCACTCCGTCCTCTGCTTATCTTAAACTTAACATTTGTCGAATTTCAAGGTAATTCCTTCTTTTGTAAATGTCAGAGTGTTGTGGCTAGCTCACTTGATTGATTCATCCAACCTTAAGTAAAAAATTATTGAGGGCTTACTTCATTCCGGGAGTTCTAGGCCTCAGTTAGTGAGGGGGTACATCGGAGCAAAAGCAGGGAAGGTCCTTGCTTTTCATGTACCTTATTTTCTAGTGGGGCAATTTTTGTACCAATGAAAACCTGCCCGTTAGAGGCTGCCTTTATCCAGCATTTCTAGGCTTGGTAAGCAAATCCAGGTCTACTTTGCTCATGCTGTTGCCGATTCTATTGGCTTGGGTCATAGCACTTCTCAGCTTTCACTCTTTCAGACCTGCCTTTTAATTTTTAATAATCTCTTACATAGCAGCAGCCTGAAATCCTTCTTGGCATCCTTGTTCCTCTTTTTGGTAGTGTTATACTTGAAAGTTTTTTCCACTGTAGTTTGTAGGAATTACTCAAAAAGTCTGATGAAGTATAAAGAAAAGTTACATAAATATTTGAAACATTTTCTCTTAGAACATACTATGTATATTTCATACGTGTTTTGTTTTAGGACCAAGGCTTTTTGTTTGAATAAGGATGTGCTGACTGTAATTTTCTATGATATTTATTTTTTTAAATATTCAGTTATTTATCTGGCTGCATTGAGTCTTAGTTGTGGAACACAGGCTCTTCGTTGCCACGCACAGGCTTCTCTAATTGTTGCAAACGAGTTCTATGATGTTTCTTATGTAAACCTCGCATAAAAAATGAATCACCTATGGTTTTAGGTTTCCACTTCTTTACAGTAGAGTGGGAATTTAAAGCCATTTCAAAGAAAGCTGAGTGCAAAATCTATTTAGATTTTTATGATTTTTCCACCCTTATCTAATTAGATAGCTTATTATTTTTTGTAGCAACCTGCCTATAATTTAGCTTCATTTTTGTAGAAATTATGAATCCTTTCACAGTCATATTTCATAATTTATTTATTTATTTACTGATTAAATTATGAATTAAGTAACATGTAAAACTGCATAAGCGGGTTGGGAATGGCTGTGGCAAGCAAATTCAAGGACAGGAAGCAGAAGTGCTACTGACTGATCATTTTTGGCCCACTGTGGCCATCAGCCATTATGTTTTATAGGAGAAGCAGTATTAGTTCAATCCAGGCTATTGGTTAAGGAGAAATTGATTAGGACTGCTGCTTTTATATATTCCAAGCTAAGTCCTCTTCCACTGTTTTCTCCTAGTAGGCTATGGAGACCTCTTTTATAACACTTACCCGGCTCTCTACTCATCTACTTGTTTGTCTTCCTTATGGGATTTCATAGTCTTTGAGAGCAAAGATACACTCTCTTGTTGTTATAGTCATAGTTTCTGGTGTATTCTTGGCATGTAATTATTTATTCACTTTTAAAAAACAATTGACTGTAAGCTCAATATAATTCAATAATATGACTAGTTCAGTGTGATTCCTAGGTTGCACTTAGTTGTTTATAGTGTTCAGAATAGTTCCACTGTATTCATGTTGTATTGAACTAGGGTGATAGATTTTAAGTTACATATTGATTAACTTGAGCACATCCCTTAAAAAGTTAATTCAATGAGACTGTGTCTGTTTTATGCACTGCTGTGTCTCCAGTACATTATAGGATAGAGTATTAATGCCTGGCAGACCAAAGGTGCTCAGTTTTTTTAATTTTTAAATTACTGAATCCAAAGAATGAAGAATAGGATGGTGACATTTCTTTAGTATTTCTTGAGGAATGGTAAAATGAATAGGGTGTGCTTTCTTAGAAGAGAAAATCAATGAATATATGAACCAAATTTGATGCCTAGTGATACAGAAGAGAATGTGGATCTCATTAGCTCTAGAACTGAACTGGAACTAGAGAATATAAATGGTAGGAAAGCAGATTTTATCTTTTTTCTAATTATTAGGACTTAAAAAATAGAATGAATTGTTTCATGAGGTCACTGGAACAGAAGTTTAATAACTTATTTCAGGGATGTAAAAAAATAAATTTTTGTATGAAGTGTGAGACTGGTTTATCTAGACAAGCCAAATTCATCTTAATCTAGGCCCTGTAGTCTCTTGATTCATTCTTCTATAGCATTAATATGCTTCATCAGTCATTTATTTTATAAGCTGTTATAGGTCTTCGGACATTAAGGAGAAAAAGTGACTTTTTATCTCCCCATTTAATTTTTAACTTTGATGGAAAGCAGATACTATATCGTCAATTCAGTTCAGTTCAGTCGCCCAGTCATGTCCAAGTCTTTGCCACCCCATGGACTACAACATGCCAGGATCCCCTGTCAATCACCAACTCCTGGAGCTTGCTCAGACTCATCTCCATCATGTCCGTGATGCCGTCTAACCATCTCATCCTCTCTCGTGCCCTTCTCCTCCTGCCTTCAATCTTTCCCATAATCAGGGTCTTTTCCAACGAGTCAGCTCTTCGCATTAAGTGGCCAAAGTATTGAAGCTTCAGCTTCAGAATCAGTCCTTCCATTGAATATTCAGGGTTGATTTCCTTTAAGATTGACTGGGTTGATCTCCTTGCAGCCCAAGGGACTCTCAAGAATCTTCTCCAACACCAAAGTTCAAAAGCATCAGTTTTTCAGTGCTCAACTTTCTTTATGGTCCAACTCTCACATACATACATGACTACTGGAAAAACCATATCTCTGACTAGGTGGACCTTTGTTGGCAAAATAATGACTCTGCTTTTTAATATGCTGTCTAGGTTGGTCAGCTTTTCTCCCATGGAGCAAACAACTTTTTAATTTCATGGCTGCAGTCACCATCTGCAGTGATTTTGGAGCCCCCCAAAATAAAGTCTGTCACTGTTTCCATTGTTTCCCCAATCTTTTTGCCATGAAGTGATGGGACCAGATGCCATGATCTTAGTTTTCTGAATGTTGAGTTTTAAGCCAGCTTTTTCACCCTCCTCTTTCACTTTCATCAAGAGGCTTTTTAGTTCCTCTTTGCTTTCTGCCATAAGGGTGGTGTCATCTGTGTATCTGAGGTTATTGATATTTCTCCTGGCAATCTTGATCCTAGCTTGTGCTTCATCCAGCCCGGAATTTCTCATAATGTACTCTACATATAAGTTAAATAAGCAGGGTGACAATGTACAGCCTTGATGTACTCCTTTCCCAATTTTGAATCAGTTCTTTGTTCCATGTCCAGTTCTAATGATCGCTTCTTGGCTTGCAACAGATTTCTCAGGAGGTAGGTAATGTGGTCTGGTATTCCCATCTCTTGGAGAATTTTCCACAGTTTGTTGTGATCCACACAGTCAAAGGCTTTGGCGTAGAAGTAGATGTTTTTCTGGAACTCTTGCTTTTTCTATGATCCAGCGGATGTTGGCAATTTGATCCTCTGCCTTTTCTAAACCCAGCTTGAACATCTGAAAGTTCTCAGTTCAGGTACTGTTGAAGCCTAGCTTGGAGAATTTTGAGCATTACTTTGCTGGCGTGTGAGATGAGTGCAATTGTATGGTAGTTTGAACATTCTTTGGCATTGCCTTTCTTTGGGATTGGAATGAAAACTGACCTTTCCCAGTCATGCCACCACTGCTGAGTTTTCCAAATGTGCTGGCATATTGAGTGCAGTGCTTTCACAGCATCATCTTTTAGGATTGAAATAGCTCAACTGGAATTCCATCACCTCCACTAGCTTTGTTCATAGTGATGCTTCCTAAGGCCCACTTGACTTCACACTCCAGGATGTCTGGCTCTGGGTGAGTGATCACACCATCGTGATTATCTGGGTCATGAAGATCTTTTTTGTTTAGTTCTTCTGTGTATTCTTGCCACCTTTTCTTAATATCTTCTGTTTCTGTTAGGTCCATACTGTTTCTCTCCTTTTTTGTGCCCATCTTTCTATGAAATGTTCCCTGGTATATCTGATTTTCTTGAAGAGATCTCTGGCCTTTCCCATTGTATGGTTTTCTTCTATTTCTTTGCATTGATCACTTAGAAAGGCTTTCTTTTTCTTTTTTTTTTTTAATCAATTATTTATTTTAATTGGAGGCTAATTACTTTACAATATTGTAGTGGGTTTTGCCATACATTGACATGAATCAGCCATGGGTGTACATGTGTTCCCCATCCTGAACCCCCCTCCCACCTCTCTCCCCATCCCATCCCTCAAGGTCATCCCAGTGCACCAGCCCTGAGCACCCTGTCTCATGCATCGAACCTGGACTGGCTATCTGTTTCACATATGATAATATACATGTTTCAGTGCTATTCTCTCAAATCATCCCACTCTTACCTTCTCCCACAGAGTCCAAAAGACTATACTTTACATCTGTGTCTCTTTTGCTGTTTCGCATATAGGGTCATCGTTACCATCTTACAAAGGCTTTCTTATCTCTCCTTGTACTCTTTGGAACTCTGCTTTCCTTTTCTCAGCTCTTTTTAAAGCCTCCTCAGATAACCATTTTGCCTTTTTACATTTCTTTTTCTTATGGATGGTTTTGATCACAGCCTCCCATACAGTATGTTACAAACCTCTATCCATAGTTCTTCAGGCACTGTATCAGATCTAATCCCTTGATTCTATTTGTCACTTCCACTGTATAATTGTAAGGGATTTGATTTAGGTCATAGCTGAATGGTCTAGTGTTTTTCTTCAATTTAAGTCTGAATTTGGCAATAAGGGGTTGATGATCTGAGCCACAGTCAACTCCCGGTCTGTCCTTGCTGACTATATAGAGCTTCTGCATCTTTGGCTGCAAAGAATATAATCAGTGTGATTCTGGTATTGACCATCTGTTGATGTCCATGAGTAGAGTCTTCTCTTGTGTTGTTGGAAGAGGGTGTTTGCTATGACCAGCACATTATCTTGGCAAAACTCTGTTAGCCTTTGCCCTGCTTCATTTTGTACTCCAAGGCCAAAGTTGCCTGTTACTCCACGTATATCTTGACTTTCTTAAATTCCTGCTTTTGCATTACAGTCCCCTATAATGAAAAGGATATCTTTTTTGTTGTTGTTAGTTCTAGAAGGTCTTTTAGGTCTTCATAGAACTGGTCAAGTTCAACTTTGACACCAGTGGTTGGGGCATAGACTTGGATTACTGTGATATTGAATGGTTTGCCTTGGAAACAAACAGAGATCATTCTGTCATTTTTGAGATTGCACCCAAGAACTGCATTTCGGACTCTCTTGTTGACTGTGAGGGTACTCTATCTGTTCTAAGGGATTCTTGCCCACAGTAGTAGATATAATGGTCATCTGAATTAAATTTGCCCATTCTAGTCCATTTTAGTTCGCTGATTTGTAAAATGTTGATGTTCACTCTTGCCAACTACTTTCGGACCACTTTCAATTTACTTTGCTTCGTGGACCTAACATTCCAGGTTCCTATACAATATTGTTTTTTACAGCATCGGACTTTACTTCCATCACCAGTCACATCCACAGCTTGGCACTGTTTTTGCTTTGGCTCAGCTTCTTCATTCTTTCTGGAGTTATTCTCTACTCTTCTCCAGTAGCACATTGGGCACCTACCGACCTGGGGAGTTTGTCTTTCAGTGTCATATCTTTTTGCCTTTTCACACTGTTCGTGGGGTTCTCAAGGCAAGAATGCCGAAGTGGTTTTCCATTCCCTTCTCTAGTAGACCACGTTTTGTCAGAGCTCTCCACTGTGACCTCTCCATTTTGGACCCTACACAGTATCTCTCATAGTTTCACTGAGTTAGAGAAAGCTGTGATCCATGTGATCAGTTTGTTTAGTTTTCTGTTTTTGTGGTTTTCATTCTGTATGCCCTCTGATGGATAAAGATAAAAGACTTATGGAAGCTTCCTGATGGGAGGGACTGGCTGTGGGGGAATCTGGGTCTTGCCCCTGATGGGCGGGGCCCTGCTCAGTAAATATTTAATCCAATTTTCTGTTAATGGGTGGGGCTGTGTTCCCTGTTTTCTGTTGATGGGTAGGGGTAATGGTGGTAATTATTAGAGAAATGCAAATCAAAACCACAATGAAGTATCATCTCACACCCATCAGAATGGCTGTCATCAGAAAGTCTACAAATAATAAATGCTGGAGAGGGTGTGGAGAAAAGAGAACCCTCTTATACTGTTGGTGAGAATGCAAACTCATATAACCACTATGGAGAATAGTATGGAGATTCATTGTGGTTTTACTTTGTATTTTGTGTGAGTTGTGTGTGTGCATACTCAGTCTTGTCTGACTCTTTGCTACCCCACGAACTATAGCCCACCAGGCTCCTCTCTCCATGGGATTTCCCAGGCAAGAATACTGGAGTGGGTTATGGTTTCCTCCTCCCGGGAATCTTTTCAACCCAGGGATTGAACCCATGTCTCCTGGTTGGCAGGCTAATTCTTTACCATTGAGCCACCTGGGAAGCCCTAATTTTTTAAAATGGGTTGTCTTTTTTAAATTATTGATTATTATAGGAATTCTTTTAATATTCTGGTGAACAAGTCCTTTGTTAACTATAAGGACTTTTGATTTTAAAAATTAATAAAATATTCAATTTAGATGTTTCAAGATTCTTTGGTCATCAGAGTAATAGGTCAGTTTATTATTGGCAGAAATCCCATTCCAATTCTAAACCTAGGGTTACAGAAGAAAATTGGTTAGGGGTATGTGGATTTTCTGGAGAAGGAAATGATAGCCCACTCCAGTATTCTTGCCTGGAGAACTCCATGGACAGAGGAGCCTGGTGGGCTGCAGTCTGTGGGGTCGCAAAGAGTTAGACACGACTGAGTGACTAACGCATGTGTGCATGTGGATTTTCTGGTTATCTATTGCTGTGTAACAAGCTATCCCATAGTGGCTTAAATCACCAGTGATTTGCTATTTCTCACAATTTTCTGGGTCAGTTAGGCAGGTTCTGTGTTTCACACGGTGCCTGCAGGAGTTGCTTATTTGGCTTGATGTCCCAGGATGGCTTCTCTCACTTTATTTGGGTGGCTGTAATGGCTATCGACTAGGTTGGCTTCTGCTTCTCCATGTCATCTCTCATTATTATGTAGTAATTTAGCCCAAGTCTCTTTATGTGGTGGCTTGATTCTAAGAGAGAACAAACAGGAGCTGTCAGGACTCTTAAGGGCTAGGTGTAGAACTGGCACAGTGACACTTCTGTCTCATTCTGCTGGTTAAAGCAAATCACAGAGCCAGCCCAGATTCAAGGGGAGAAAAATACAGCCCTTCTTTTGATGGAAGAGGCAGCATGCACACATTTGGGAAAGGGGAGAATTTTTGGTGGCCATTTTTTGTGATATTTTATTACAGTGGAGGAGATGTTTAGAATTCCCTAATAAAAGATGATTTCATTAAAAATATAATCTGTAAGTTATCCCTACATTTATTTCTAAGTATCTTTCTAATTTGTTTCTATTTCATGCATTTATTTATCCCTACTGCATATACTCTGCTACCAGTGTTCTTCAGACATGATTCAAATTGGAGATGATTAAAAAAAAACTCAGTAGTTTTCACTTAAAAGACAACAAGGAGGCTTACTGAGCTATTACAGATGTTAATTAGGGTTCATTTCCTTTAATATGCTAGAGAGAAGTTATGATGCCACTTTACTGATGAACAAAATGAGCTTAATCACATCCTGGGTGCTCAATATTCTGACATTATAATCTTTTCACTCAGAGCCCATCAGAGCAGTCTTAGGATTCAGGATAAGATGCTGGGTGACATTATAGGGCCAAGTGTGTCATGTATAAACAGTGAAGGAAAGGAGGATGGCCTTGGTAGTCCTGCAGTGTTTTTTTCCTCATGTACTTGTTTTTCACTTTCAAAAATTGGGGTAAAATTCCCCTAACATAAAGGTAACCATTTACCATTTAAAAGCACACAATTTAGTGGCATTTAGTATGTTCACAATATTGTATGTCTCCTCTCCTCTTGCTTTATAAAAGAAGCGTTTATTTCAGGAAAATGAACAATAAAATTCGGGCCTCCCAGGTGATGCTAATCCTCCTGCCAGTGCAGGAGACGCAGGTTTGATCCCTGGGTTGGGAAGATCCCCTGGAGTAGAAAATGGCAACCCACTCCAGTATTCTTGCCTGGGAAATCCCAAGGACAGAGGAGCCTGACAGGCTACAGCACATGGGGTCCCAAAGAGTCGGACACAACTGAGCACACTAGGGCAAAAAAGACTAATAAGATGCCTAAACATTAACTCAAAAAGAACTCTTCTTTGGTGGAATGCCGTAAGAGATGTGCTGGGACCACTGCCTTCCCACTGAAGTGCCAGTGTCTGGTCAGCAGCAGCATGGCCTAAGCAGTCTCCTTCTCATCTCCTGCTAGCCTCCTAAATCCTCCAAAATTGCAAGATTAGTTCAACTTTATCTTAGCTTCCTTCTTCTAGGGACGGTAAGCAGTCTCAGGGAGTTCACTGCTTTGGTCTTCTGTATCACAAGGCTTGGGAATTTCACAGATCTTTATTCCAGATCTGAGACAAGTGCTTTTCCTTAGAGCAGGGATTGTGGGCATCGTTAGCCTCTCCTAGTCCTTTTCTCTGCCTCAGAATGACTGACACACAAGTTGTCCTGAGGGCCAAGGCCACCTGCAGTAAACTTAAAGTTGACTTGAAGAGGCCCTGCTTCCTTTTCACCTAAAAATGGAAAGATATTTAGATGTTTTTGTCATTGGTGCTTTACTGGGACCTGGTAAGACCTGAACAGATATGGTAAGTCATTTGGGATATAAAGATGTCTTAAAAATTTAGCTATACTTGCCCTTACACACTTAAGATAGTCTCAGGACTTAGCTCCCACCTCCCTTGACCTAAAAAGGGGTGGAGAGAAGGGGAGAAGGAGGAGACATCTCTGAGGAAAAAGATACTTTGCCCAGAAAAATCAGTCCGTCTTAGTCATTAGAATAGGATGGAATAGAAGCAAGAAGATTAAAGAGAATATAACCTCCTTGCTGCTGCTGCTAAGTCACTTCAGTCATGTCTGACTCTTTGTGACCCCATGGACTATAGCCCTCCAAGCTCCTCTGTCCATGGGATTCTCCAGGGAAAAATACCAGAGTGGGTTGTCATGCCCTCCTCCAGGGGATCTTCCCAGCTTAGGGATTGAACCGTGTTTCTTAAGTCTCCTACATTGGCAAGTGGGTTTTTTACCACTAGTGTCACCTTAGATAGTAGTAATCCAGTAATTTTTTTTTCAGCAAGATGTTGGAAAAGCAGTGCTGATGATTATGGGGCACACCAAGAATAATATTAGCAACCTTACTAATTAAAATGTAATACCAGTCATAACTTACTTGATATTTCCCTCATCTCTGAAATGGAGATCTACCTTACTCCCAGAGAAAGGTGCATTTAGGACTGCAGAGTACAGCAAGTTTCAGTTCTCAATAAGGCCATGGTATCCTGAGAAATTTCCAGAGGTATTTTAACCTTGATTTTAGCCTTACATGATCACATTATAGACAAAGCCTTGTAAAATTTGACTCCATTGCACACCGTGATAGGTGTTGAAAAAGGACGTTTAGCGAAGTGCATCTAACATTCCCTGGCAGCATTTCCCTGAGCTTGTATCACTGAACTAGGAGCAGATGTTTGCTAACTTGGCAGGGATTGAGGGGAGAATGTCTTAAACTGAGTGAAAATATTTGTAAAGGCAGCAAGGGGTAAGAATGTGACAGAAGTAATTCACTCTAGCTAATGTGGGAGGGAAGAAGATGAGTTGTTAGTAGAACTGGAGAGGTAGTCAGGGACCAGATGTACAAGTTAAGGAATCTGGGGCTTCCCAGGTGGCGCTAGTGGTAAAGAACCCACCTGTAGGAGACACAAGAGACTCAGGTTCAATCCCTGGGTCCGGAAGATCCCTTGGAGGAAGACGTGGCAACCTGTTCCGGGATTCTTGCCTGGAGAATCCCATGGACAGAGAAGCCTGGCAGGCTACAGTCCATAGCATCGCAAAGAGTCCGACCTGACTGAAGCAGCTTAGCACGCACACAAGGCATTTGGCTTTTTATTCAGCATTAAAGCGCCACTGAAGGATTTCACGTACAGGATTGTAACGATCAGACTAGAATAATAACAGCAATATAGAGGCCAGATTGACAAGGAGGCCAGTTTGGAGTCTACTGGAATACTCTGGGCAAGAGATGATGAATACCTTAACTCAGGCACTCCTTACGATGAATTAAAAGAGAAGCTAACTTCAGGAACCTAGTGCTGTGCTGTTGAGTATGGGGGCACTTAGCCAAACATGGCTATTGAGCACTTGAAACTTGACTATTGCAAAGTGAGGTATGCTATAGATGCAAACACTCACCAGATTTCAGAGGCTTGGTGTCTCAGCAGAATGTTCTTGTATATTGATGACAAGTTGAAGCAATATGTTGAATACATTGGGTTAAGTAAAATATATCAGTACAATTAATTTTTCCTGTTACTTTTTACTATTTCAAGAATGTGGCTACTAGAAAATTTTAAACTATATATATGGCTCACACTGTATTTTTACCTTTTTCATTGCTGACTAAATTTATTTCAATTTAGTTGCTTGCCTAATTTATGCTAGCCATTTGACTAGAAAGTGTTTCATTTTAATTTGTAATAGGTCTGAACACTGCAGTAATGCAAAATGAGTTTCATATATTTGGGAAACAAGGTTGAAAAGCTCTGTAAGACCATATTTTTATTAATTTATTTATTTTCTTAATACAAACCTCAACACTTGAGTATCTGCAGGAGGAACCTGGCTTTTGCAGATGAGGTCACAGTGCATTTTGAAATCCATTGTTAGATAATGTTTATTCACTCTTCTACAAATAAATTATTTCTACAACAAATGTTCCAAAGCTCATGCATGGAAAAGACTGGACTAGAGAAAAAGTTTATCTGAAAAACATTTTTTGAGACATTTTAGATGTTGTCTAAGCACTCTAGAATTTTTCCTACCATGTTCCAGTTGATAAGGCCAAGAAATGCCCTCACAGGTAACAAACTTTCATAGCTAACAGGGATGGCTATTTATGTCAGAAACTCTTGTCTACTCATAGTTACAGAGGTGTGTGTTGTTTTTTTTTTTTAAATGATGAAACGTTCTAAAATTAGATAGTGGTTATACAAGTCTGTGGATATCCCCCAAACATCGGAATTTTAAACTTTGAAAGGGTGAATGTTAGTGTGTATGAAACATATCTCAATAAAGCTGTTATTTAAAAAGCTCAATCTTTACATGCACATCTATTGCAGTTACTGATTTCCTAGTCATTTAATGAGAATTATGTGAGCAGACACACAAAAAAACAACCATATGTTCAAAAATTACTGTGATCAGACAAAATGGTCTATCCTATTTTGGCTTCTGTGCTAGCCTCACAGATCTGGTGGTATATAGGGAAGCCTAGTAGCCTCCTTTGGTGAGTACTTGTGAAGCTATGAAGCATTGTTTAGCTTAAGAGAGTGAAAGATTAAGTACACTTGATTCTCATTCATGTTCTAGTACACAATGGATGTGAGTAGAAAAAATAATACTCTGATATTTGATCATTTGATGTTGAGGAATTTCTTAAAGTTTTTAGACAGAGTTCTAAGAGTTGGTTTATATGTACTCTGGATTTTGTTAGACACATCTCCTGTTTCTTGTATCTTGGTTCATCCTGTAGAATACCATGCCATCTGACTCACTAGATACCCAGAGAACAGCCATGGAGTGTTTTCAACTCAGAAACTGGCAGAGGATGCCTTACTATTTCTTTTACATTTGCTACCATCTGAAGGAGGATTTTCTGGCTCATCACCACACACCTGTCATCTTAGAAAGGAAGAGGCAGGGTGGATTTGGTGCATCTTTTTTTCTTTCTACAACCTCTTTCCGAGTCATTTCCACAGAACTGCCATGGTACAGGAGAGAAGCTGGGCGCCAGTTTTTCTGTCAAAAGCAGAGCTCTTCAAATAGATTTTTACACAGCTGCTGCATTTGTCCTAATCCTTTTCCTTGCGCAGCCTTGTTACCGTGGCCTTGCTCTAGAGCTGCTTTCAGCAACCTCTCTGACACAGGTTTAATGCTGATTAGTTCCCAAACGATTCTAGGGCAGAGCTCCCTGCCAGGATAAAGAATGAACAAAATTGGTTTGCACACAGGCCAGCTGCAGTTGCTGCAACTTGAGCCTGTCAAATACGGACCATTTTCTTGTTTACCAAGATGAGGTTAACTTAGCACAGCATGAAGCAAAACGGATAAAAAAAAAAATTAAAACTAGCTATGCTAGTTGGGTAGGATGCGGTGAGTGTGGAATTCAGGTGATTTTAAATTAGTTTGAAAAGGTAAAGTAGTATACAGCTCTAAAAGCTGATTAAAAGTCACTTGAGAGATTTGCTTGCTCTATATGGGCCGGGAGCGTGAGTGGACTGTACAATCTTTGAAAGATTATTCAGGTCTAGCACGGTATGAATTACTCATTTATGAAGTTATTTTCTAAAATATTTGAATCAGGTTTTATGTGTCTATAGAGCGATCTCTGGCAGACAGACTTCCAGACTAGATGAGAAAGCAAGGTGAACTATGTAATAAGAGAACCCCAAACCCAAGAGGTCTCTGACTTCCAGAACTTAAGTGTTCGAGACTCCCTTCCTCTTTCTTCTGTGTGGAGCCTGTGCACAGATCCTCTCTTCCATCCCTTACATTCAAGGCAAGTTGAGGGGAAGAGGTGGAGTAATTAACTGAGGATTGGAAGAATTATAGGAGTGGAAAAGGAAGAAAAGGCATATACAGAGAAGAGTGTGAGACAAAAGGTACAGTGTCTCATCTGACTCCCGAGCCTCTAAGCTTCGCTCCCCCGTCCTTCATTATCTGTGGGTTTGAGAGCTCCAGATCTTCTCTTTGCTCTGACCTTCCCAGGTTCTTGTCCTAGGTTGTTAGGTGTTTTACTCCTGCTAGTTTAGGGCTGGAGAGAGAGAGACACTTAACCGCCTATGACATTGTTCCTAAGGGACATGAATTCTCTTATAGACCAGTCCCTGAGTATAACCATTAATTAAATTAAGGCTATTAAACTGCAGGTTGTGTGGTAGAGAGAGATCTTTTTACCAACTGTGCACTTCTCATTCAGCACTGTACTGTACATTTCACTATCCGTCACCTCCACTGAGATAATGTACCTAATGTCTCAAGACAAGGAAGCAACAGGAGTATTAAGAGACAGCAGCATAATCAGCATGTTACCTACTCACAGGCCATTATCAGTTCAGGCTGTAGGGAACTCACAGAAAAAATAAGATCTGCCTGTATTGGAAATAAAGTGGGTTGGATTTAGAGAAAAGAGGAATCATTGTGGACTGTAGTAGGGTAGTTTATAATTTAGACTGTGTCCTGAAAGAGGATTGACTGAGCGAGGGCGGACTAGTGTTGTAAGTTCCAGGCCTAAAGGGGTCAGTTCAGTTCAGTTCAGTCACTCAGTCGTGTCCAACTCTTTGCGACCCCATGAATTGCAGCACGCCAGGCCTCCCTGTCCATCACCAACTCCCGGAGTTTACCCAAACCCATGTCCATCGAGTCAGTGATGCCACCCAGCCATCTCATCCTCTGTTGTCCCCTTCTCCTCCTGCCCCCAGTCCTTCCCAGCATTAGGGTCTTTTCCAATGAGTTAACTCTTCGCATGAGGTGGCCAAAGTATTGGAGTTTCAGCTTCAACATCAGTCCTTCCAATGAACACCCAGGATTGATCTCCTTTGGGATGGATTGATTGGATCTCCTTGCAGTCCAAGGGACTCTCAAGAGTCTTCTCCAACACCACAGTTCAAAAGCATCAATTCTTTGGCACTCAGCTTTCTTCACCGTCCAACTCTCACAGGGTCAGGGAGGGACATAAAGGGGACTTTTATCTCTAAAGTTTTATTTCTGTTTTTAAAAAATTGTGAAGAAGCTATAGCAACATGTTAACATTTGTTAAATTCAGGTGGAAGATACCCACACAAGTGTTTATTATTTTCATTTTACTTTTCTCTATGTTTGAAATGTTTTTTAATTACAAAAAGGAAAATAAATAGCCTTAGAACTGGGCAGTACAAGAGAAAAATGGGCTTCCCAGATGATTCAGCGGTAAAGAATCTGCCTGCCAGTGCAGGATGCAGGTTCAATCCCTGGGTCAGGAAAATGCCCTAGAGGAGGAAATGGCAACCCACTACAGTATTCTTGTCTGGGAAATCCCATGGCCAGAGGAGCCTGGCGGGCTACCTTCGTGTGGTTGCAAAGAGTCAGATATAACTTAGTGACTAAACAACAGCAACAAGAGACAAATGAAAGAACTTAAATAACATACAAGTCAGTAACCAACTCTTGAGTAGGGAGGTGGTGATGGTAGTCATTTTATCAAGGGTCTTGAAGAAACATACAAATAGTGTGTTTTTCTCTAAGCAAAGAACTGATAAATGATTAAAATCATCCATAATGAAAGATCAAATTAATAAAAAAGTAAATAACAAACCAGAGCATCTTTATGGCTTGGGCTTAACCACTTTTAGGTCTGGAGATATGCTAACACAGAAAATACGTTGTGTATCATTGGAGGAAGTGAATTGTTCAGTCGCTCAGTTGTGTCCGACTATTTGTGACCACATCGACTACAACATGCCAGTCTTCCCTGTCCTTCACCATCTTCTGGAGCTTGCTCAAACTCGTGTCCTTTGAGTTGGTGATGCCATCCAGTCATCTTGTCCTCTGTCATCCCTTTCTCCTCCAATAAATTATATATTTTAGTCACTATAATCAAAAGGAGCAAGTTCAGGAGCAAAGGAAGTAAGCATAACCACTTGGTTTTCACACCTATGTTTATCATGAAAAATAACCGTAAGCATAAGAATTATTTTTTTGAGAGATTGGCTTTAATACATATATATATAGGGATTCCCTGGTAGTCCATTGGTTAGGACTCTACTCTTTCATTGCAGAAGGCAAGGGTTCGATCCCTGGTTGGGGAATTAAGATCTGATATGATACAGCCCCACCTCAAAGACCATATGTTTAAATTCTGTAAAAATATACTGTATGGCCTCTCTTTTTCTGATATAATTGTCTCTCTTTACCAGCTTGAATTACTGCCTTTCCAGGAATTTCTTCTATAAGCACTGAGGGGAAAATCATTACTAATAATCTTTCTGTATTCCTAATATGCTTGATTAATTTTATAGAAAGAGCTGGATATATTTGTTGGTTGGCAATATAGGCTTGTGAGCAGTATATTAACTACGAGTTATACTGTGTTCTGGGCTTCCTTGGTGGATCAGATGGTAAAGCTTCTGCCTGCAATGTGGGAGACCCAGGTTTGATCCCCGGGTCAGAAAGATCCCTTGGAGAAGGAAATGGCAACCCACTCCAGTACTCTTGCCTGGAAAATTCCATGGACGGAGGAGCCTGGTAGGCTACAGTCTCTGAGCGACTTCACTTTCACTTTTCGCTTTCATACTGTTTTCCTAGTGAATAAAACAGTTTAATCTTAGTGCGAAAACTATGTCCATGTAATGTAGTTTTTCAAATTGACACACTACTGATTATATGTAACTGAATGAAGTTTGAATTTAATGGATTTTTGTTCATTCATTCATGCAGAATGGAAAGGCCTTTAAAACTCATCCTAAAAGTACCTCTCTCCTATTAGGATGTCTTCTTTCAAAAAACCAGAAATAAGGAATGTTGGTGAGGATATGGAGAAACTGAATAATTGAGTTAATTAGAAAGTAGAATGGTACACTTGCTGTGGAAAACAATATGACAGTTCTTCAAAAAATTAAAAATAGAATCACCATATGATCTAACAGAGGGCATATACCTACTTGAAAGAGTTGAAAGCCAGAGTCTCAAAGAGATATTTGTGTCAGGTTCATGACAGCATTATTCACAATGGCTCAGACAAGGAGGCAGCCCAGGTGTTCATCAGTGGATGAAAGGGTAAACACGTTGTGGCTTATGCTATACAGTGGAATTATTCAGCTTTCAAAAGGAAGAAGATTCTTCAGTACGCTGCAACATAAATAAACTTTGAGAACATTATATTTAAGTGAAGTAAGCCAGGCATAAAAACACTCTGTGATTCCATTCATATGAGGTGCTTAGAGTAATCAGTCATTTATATGAGGTACCTAGGAGTAGCCCTCATAGTCAACAGAAGAATCTGAAATGCAGTAATTGTGTACAGTCTCAAAAACAACAGGATGATCTTGGTTTGTTTCTAAGACAAACCATTCAACATAATAATCCAAGCCTATGCCCAAACCACTAACGCCGAAGAAGCTGAAGTTGAACATTTCTGTGGAGACCTACAATCTTCTCTGGTGGTTCAGATGGTAAAGAATCTGCCTGCAATTCAGTAGAAGTGGGTTCAATCCCTGCATCGAGAAGATCCCCTGGAAAAGGAAATGGCAGCCCACTCTAATATTCTTGCCTGGAGAAGTCCATGGACAGAGGAGCCTGGTGGGCTACAGTCCATGGGGTCACAGAGAGTCAGACGTGACTGACAGACTTTCATTTCACCTTACTTCATTTCATGAAGACCTACAAGACCTTCTGGAATGAACACACACACACACAAAATGTCCTTTTCGTCATAGAGGACTGGAATGCAAAAGCAGGAAGTCAAGAGATACCAGGAGTAACAGGCAAGTTTGACCTTAAGTACAAAATGAAGCAGGGCAAAGGCTAATGGAATTTTGTCAAGAGAACACACTGGTCACAGCGAACACCCTCTTCCAACAACCCAAGAGATGACTACACATGGACATCACCAGATGGTCAATACCGAAATCAGATTGATTATATTCTTTGCAACCAAAGATGGAGAAGCCCTATACAGTCAGCAAAAACAAGATTTGGAGCTAACTGTGGCTCAGATCATGAACTCCTTATTGCAAAATTCAGGCCTAAATTGAAGAAAGTAGGGAAAACCACTAGGCCTTTCAGGTAAGACCTAAATAAAATCCATATGATTGCACAGTGAAGATAATGAATACATTCAAGGGATTAGATCTGATAGAGTGCCTGAAGAACTATGGATAGAGGTTCATAACATTGTACAGGAGGTGGTGACCAAAACCATCCCAGAAAAAAAGAAATGCAAGAAGGCAAAGTGGTTGTCTGAGGAGGACTTAAAATAGCTGAGAAAAGAAGTGAAAGGCAAAGGAGAAAGGAAAAATATATCCAACTGAATCCAGAGTTCCAGAGAATAGTAAACAGATAAGAAAGCCTTCTTAAGTAAATGTTGCAAAGAAATAGAAGAAAACAATAAAATGGGAAAGACTAGAGATCTCTTCAAGAAAATTTAGAGATACTGAGGGAGACATTTCATGTGAAGATGGGCACAGTAAAAGACAGAAATGTCAAGGCCCTAACAGAAGGAGAAGGGATTAAGAAGAGGTGGAAAGAATACACAGAATAGTACAAAAAAAGGTCTTAATGACCCAGACAACTGTGGTGGTATGGTCACTCACCTGGGGCCAGGCATCCTGGAGTGTGAAGCCAAGTGGGCTTTAGGAAGCAATACTACAAACAAAGCTAATGGAGGTGATGCAGTTCCAGCTGAGCTATTTCAAATCCTAAAAGATAAATGCTGTTCAAGTGTTGCACTCAATATGCCAGCAAATTTGGAAAACTTAGCAATGGCCACAGGACTGGAAAAGGTCAGTTTTCATCCCAATCCTAAAGAAGGCAGTGCCAAAGAATGTTCAAACTACCATACAGGTGCTCTCATTTCACATGCAGGAAGGTAATGCTCACAATCCTTCAAGTTAGGCTTCAGAAGTACTTTACCAAGAACTTGCAGATGTATAAGCTGAAGTTAGAAAAGGCAGAGGAACCAGGGATCAAATTGCTAACATCCATTGGATCATAGAAAAAGCAAGGGAATTCCAGAAAAACATATACTTCTGCTTCATTGACTACGCTAAAACCTTTGACTGTGGATCACAACAAACTGGGAAATCTTAAAGAGATGGAATACCAGTCCACCTTACCTGCTTCCTGAGAAATCTGTATACAGGTCAAGAAGCAACAGTTAGAACCAGACATGTAACAATGGACTGGTTCAAAAGGAATACGTCAAGGCTGTATATTGTCATCCTTATTTAACTTCTGTACAGAGTACGTCATGGAAAATGCTGAGTGTATGACTCACAGGCTGGAATCAAGATTGCCCAGAGAAATGCCAGCAATCTCAGATATGCAGATGATTCCACTGTAAATGGTAGAAAGTGAGGAGGAACTAAAAAGCCTCTTGATGAAGGTGAAAGAAGAGAATGTAAAAGCTGGTTTGAAATTCATCATTCAAAAAAATAAGATCATGGCATCCGGTTCTATCAGTTCATGGCAAATAGATGGGGGAAAAGTGGAAAAACAGTGACAGATTTTATTTTCTTGGGCTCTGAAATCACTGCAGATGGTGAGTGCAGCCATGAAATTAAAAGACACCTGCTTCTTGGAAGAAAAGCTATCACAAACCTAGACACTGTATTAAAAAGCAGAGATAGCACTTTTTCAACAAAGGTCTGTATCGTCAAAGCTATGGTTTTTCTGGTCATCATTTACGGATGTGAGAATTGGACCATGAAGAAGGCTGAGTGCTGAAGAATTGATGCTTTTGAATTGTGGTGCTGGAGATGACTCTTAAGAGTCCTTGGAGAGCAAGGAAATCAAACTAGTCAATCGTAAAGGAAATCAACACTGAATATTCCTTGGAAGAACTGATGCTAAAGCTGAAGGTCCAATACTTCGGCCACGTGATGGGAAGATCCAACTCATTGGAAAAGATTCTGATGCTGGGGAAGACTGAAGGCAGACGAAGAAGAGGGCAACAGAGGATGAGATGGTTGGATGGCATCACCGAATGAGTGGTGAGTTTGAGCAAACACTGGGAGATAGTTAAGGACAGGGAAGCCTGGTGTGCTGCAGTCCATGCGGTCACAAGTACTCAAAAGCTAATTAGTGACTGAACAGCAACAGCAGTAGTAATCAAAACCACAGAGGTAGTAGAATGATGATTGCCAGGGGCTGAGGAATTGGAGCAAATGCATAATTTTTTTAATGGGGATAGGGTTTCAATTTACTAGATGATAAGAATTATATAGATGGATTGCAGTGATGGTTGCACATTATAAATGTGTTTAATGCCACTGAATTGTATACTTACAAATAGTTTAAATGGTATATTTTACATTATGTGTGTTTTGCTATAATGAAAATATTGAAGGAAAAAATTAATCCTAAAAAGAATTTGACTTGTATTCTATCACAGAAATACAAACATTTATGGCAATCAAGTATATCTACAAAATTATATGTATCTGTAATGGTTATAGCAGGAGCACAAAGTCCATAATGTGCTTCCCTGGTTATTTCTCACCTATTTCTGCATAATTAGTTCAGTTCAGTCTCTCAGTCATATCTGACTCTTTGCGACCCCATGGACTTTGCGACCCCATGGACTGCAGCACGCCAGGCCTCCCTGTCTATCACCAACTCCCGGAAAAGGAAAGTAAGGAAAGTGAAGTCGCTCAGTATGTCCAACTCTTTGCGACCCCATGGACTGTAGCATACAAGGCTCTGTCCATGGAATTTTCCAGGCAAGGGTACTGGGGCGGGTAGCCATTTCCTTCTCCAGAGGGTGTTCCCGACCCAGGGATTGAACCTGGGTCTCCCACATTGCAGACAGACGCTTTACCATCTGACCCACCAGGAGTTTACTCAAACTCATGTCCATTGAGTCGGTAATGCCATCCAAGCATCTCATCCAAGCATTCTCCTCCCACCTTCAATCCTTCCCAGCATCAGAGTCTTTTCAAACGAGTCAATTCTTCACATCAAGTGGCCAAAGTATTGGAGTTTCAGCTTCAGCATCAGTCCTTTCAATGAATATTCAGGACTGATTTCCTTTAGGAAATCAGTTGGATCTCCTTGCAGTCCAAGGGACTCTCAAGACTCTTCTCCAATACCACAGTTCGAAAGCATCAATTCTTTGGTGCTCAGCTTTCTTTATAGTCCAACTCTCACATCCATACCTGACTACTGGAAAAACCATAGCTTTGACTAGATGGATCTTTGTTGGCAAAGTAATGTCTCTGATTTTTAATATGCTGTCCAGGTTGGTCATAACTTTTCTTCCAAGGAGTAAGCGTCTTTTAATTTCATGGCTGCAGTCACCATCTGCAGTGGTTTTGGAATCCAAGAAAATAAAATCAGCCACTGTTTCCACTGTTTTCCCATCTATTTGCCATGAAGTGATGAGACCAGATGCCGTGATCTTAGTTTCTTGAATGTTGAGTTTTAAGCCAACTTTTTCACTCTCCTCTTTCACTTTCATCAAAAGGCTGTTCAGTTCTTCTTTGCTTTCTGCCATAAGGATGGTGTCATCTGCATATCTAAGGTTACTGATATTTCTCCCAGCAGTCTTGATTCCAGCTTGTGCTTCATCTAGTCCAGCATTCCTCATGATGTACTCTGCATATAAGTTAAATAAGCAGGGTGATAATACACAACCTTGACGTACTTCTTTCCCTATTTGGAACCAGTCTGTTGTTCCATGTCCAGTTCTAACTATTGCTTCTTGACCTGCATACAGATTTCTCAGGAGGCAGGTAAGGTGGTCTGGTATCGCCATCTCTTGAAGAATTTTCCATAGTTTTTTTGATCCACACAGTCAAAGGCTTTGGTATAGTCAATAAAGCAGAAGTAGATGTTTTTCAGGAACTCTCCTGCTTTTTCAATGATCCAGCAGATGTTGGCAATTTGATCACTGGTTCCTCTGCTTTTTCTAAATTCAGCTTGAACATCTGGAAGTTCACAGTTCAGGTACTGTTGAAGCCTGGCTTGGAGAATTTTGAGCATTACTTTGCTAGTGTGTGAAATGAGTGCAATTGTGCGGTAGTTTGAACATTCTTTGGCATTGACTTTCTTTGGGATTTTAATGAAAACTGACCTTTTCCAGTCCTGTGGCCACTGCTGAGTTTTCCAAATTTGCTCGCATGTTGAGTGCAGCACTTTCACATCATCATCTTTTAGGTTTTGAAATAGCTCAACTGGAATTCCATCACCTCCACTAGCTTTGTTCGTAGTGATGCTTCCTAAGGCCCACTTGACTTCACATTCCAGGATGTCTGACTCTAGGTGAGTGATCACACCATTGTGATTATCTGAGTCGTGAAGATCTCTTTTATATAGTCCTTCTGCATGTTCTTACCGCCTCTTTTTAATATCTTCTGCTTCTGTTAGGTCCGTACCATTTCCGTCCTTTATTGTGCCCATCTTTGTATGAAACATTCCCTTGGTAGCTCTAATTTTCTTGAAGCGATCTCCAGTCTTTCCCATTCTATTGTTTTCCTCTATTTCTTTTTGTTGATCACTGAGGAACGCATTCTTATCTCTCCTTGGTATTTGGAACTCCGCATTCAAAATGGTTTATCTTTCCTTTTCTCCTTTGCCTTTCACGTCTCTTCTTTTCATAGCTATTTGTAAGGCCTCCTGGGACAACCGTTTTGCCTTTTTGCATTTTTTTTTCTTGGGGATGGTCTTGATCACTGCCTCTTATACAATATCAGAAACTTCCATCCATAGTTCTTCAGGCACTCTGTCTGTCAGATCTAATCCCTTGAATCTATTTGTCACTTCCACTGTATAATTGTAAGGGATTTGATTAGGTCATACCTGAATGGTCTAGTGGTTTTCCCTACTTGCTTCAATTTAAGTCTGAATTTGGCAATAAAGAGTTCATGATCTGAGCCACAGTCAGCTCCTGGTCTTGTTTTTGCTGATTGTATAGAGCTTCTCCATCTTTAGCTGTAAAAAATATAATCAATCTGATTTCATTATTGACCATTTGGTCATTTCGGTACTGACAGACTGAAAACCACATTACAGAAAACTAACCAATCTGATCACATGGACCACAGCATTGTCTACCTCAGTGAAACTATGAGCTATGTCATTTAGGGCCACCCAAGATGGATGGGTCATGATGGAAAGTTCTGATGAAACGTGGTCCACTGGAGACGGGAATGGCAAACCACTTCAGTATTCTTGCCTTCAGAACCCCATGAACAGTTTGAAAAGGCAAAAAGATAGGACACATGATAGATGAACTCCCCAGGTCGGTAGGTACCCAATATGCTACTGGAGAAGAGTAGAGAAATAACTCCAGAAAGAATGAAGAGGCTGAGCCAAAGCTAAAACTGCGCCCAGTTGTCGATGTGACTGGTGATGGAAGTAAAGTCTGATGCTGTAAAGAGCAATATTGCATAGGAACCTGGAAAGTTAGGTCCATGAATCAAGGCAAACTGGAAGCAGTCAAACAGGAGATGGCAAGAGTGAACATAAACATTTAAGGAATTAGCAAAGTAAATGGACTGGAATGGGTGAATTTAACTCAGATGACCGTTATATCTACCACTGTGGGCCAGAATCCCTTAGAAGAAATGGAGTAGCTATCATAGTCAACAAAAGAGTCTGAAATGCAGTACTTGGATGCAAGGCAAACCATTCAGTATCACAGTAATCCAAGTCGATGCCCTGACCAGTAACGCTGAAGAAGCTGAAGTTGAACAGTTCTTCGAAGACCTGCAAGACCTCCTAGAACTAACCTAAAAAGGATTTCTACATAATATTGTGAAAGAAGCAAAATATTTTTACAATAATAGTAGTGATAATTTTTAATACTACTACAAAACGGTTTTCCTAAAATTGGTACACACATGATAAAAATCTTTACATGGTGTCAATAGTGACTCATGTTCTTTCTGCTCCCCTGTGTTCATACTTGTTTGCTTACTTAGTGAGTGATCCTTGAGTTCATGTATTCTCGGCCCTGTGTAGGCCCTGGGGATTCAGTAGTGAGCAACTCTTACCTTCACAGAGCTGCAGCCTTTTCCAGAAGAAATGACTATAAGCTTAGATCTGAAGGGTGGTCAAGAATTTACAGGTGGGCTATATGCAGGTCAGGAAGCAACAGTTAGAACTGGACATGGAACAACAGACTGGTTCCAAATAGGAAAAGGAGTATGTCAAGGCTGTATATTGTCACTCTGCTTATTTAACTTACATGCAGAGTACATCATGCAAAATCCTGCGCTGTAGGAAGCACAAGCTGGAATCAAGATTTCCGGGAGAAATATCAATAACCTGAGATATGCAGATGACACCACCCTTATGGCAGAAAGCAAAAGAGGAACTAACGAGCCTCTTGATGAAAGTGAAAGAGGAGAGTGAAAAAGTTGGCTTAAAACTCAACATTCAGAAAACTAAGATCATGGCATCTGGTCCCATCACTTCATGGCAAATAGATGGGCAAACAGTGGAAACAGCATCAGACTTTATTTTTGGGAGCTCCACAATCACTTCAGATGGTGATTGCAGCCATGAAATTAAAAGATGCTTGCTCCTTGGAATGAAAGCTATGACCAACCTAGACAGCATATTGAAAAGCAGAGACAATGCAATCCCTATCAAGCTACCAATGGTATTTTTCACAGAACTAGAACAAATCATTTCACAATTTGTATGGAAATATAAAAAACCTCGAATAGCCAAAGCAATCTTGAGAAAGAAGAATAGAACTGGAGGAATCAACCTGCCTGACTTCAGGCTCTACTACAAAGCCACAGTCATCAAGACAGTATGGTACTGGCACAAAGATAGAAATATAGATCAATGGAACAAAATAGAAAGCCCAGAGATAAACCCACGCACCTATGGACACCTTATCTTCGACAAAGGAGGCAAGAATATACAATGGAGAAAAGACAATCTCTTTAACAAGTGGTGCTGGGAAAACTGGTCAACCACTTGTAAAAGAATGAAACTAGAACACTTCCTAACACCATACACAAAAATAAACTCAAAATGGATTAAAGATCTAAACGTAAGACCAGAAACTGTTAAACTCCTAGAGGAAAACATAGGCAAAACACTCTCCGACATAAATCACAGCAGGATCCTCCATGACCCACCTCCCAGAATATCGGAAATAAAAGCAAAAATAAACAAATGGGACCTAATTAAAATTAAAAGCTTTTGCACAACAAAGGAAACTATAAGCAAGGTGAAAAGACAGCCTCCAGAATGGGAGAAAATAATAGCAAATGAAGCAACAGACAAACAATTAATCTCAAAAATATACAAGCAACTCTGGCAGCTGAATTCCAGAAAAATAAACGACCCAATCAAAAAATGGGCCAAAGAACTAAACAGACATTTCTCCAAAGAAGACATACAGATGGCTAACAAACACATGAAAAGATGCTCAACATCATTCATTATTAGAGAAATGCAAATCAAAACCATAATGAGGTACCATTTCACACCAGTCAGAATGGCTGCTATCCAAGTCTACAAGCAATAAATGCTGGAGAGGGTGTGGAGAAAAGGGAACCCTCTTACACTGTTGGTGGAAATGCAAACTAGTACAGCCACTATGGAGAACAGTGTGGTGATTCCTTAAAAAACTGGGAATAGAACTGCCATATGACCCAGCAATCCCACTGCTGGGCATACACACCGAGGAAACCAGAATTGAAAGAGACGCGTGTACCCCAATGTTCATCGCAGCACTGTTGACAATAGCCAGGACATGGAAGCAACCTAGATGTCCATCAGCAGACGAATGGATAAGGAAGCTGTGGTACATATACACAATGGAATATTACTCAGCCATTAAAAAAAATACATTTGAATCGGTTCTACTGAGATGGATGAAACTGGAGCCCATTATACAGAGTGAAGTAAGCCAGAAAGAAAAACAACAATACAGTATACTAATGCATATATATGGAATTTGAAAAATGGTAACGATAACCCTATATGCGAGACAGAATAAGAGACACAGATGCATAGAACAGTCTTATGGACTCTGAGGGAGAAGGTGAGGGTAGGACGTTCTGGGAGAATAGCATTGAAACATGTATATTATCATATGTGAAACAGAACACCATTCCAGGTTCGATGCATGAGACAAATGCTCAGGACTGGGGCAATGGGATGACCCAGAGGGATGGGATGGGGAGGGAGGTGGGAAGTGGGAGGGGTTCCAGGAAGGGGAACATATGTAAACCCATGGCTGACTCATGTCAATGTATGGCAAAAACTACTACAATATTGTAAAGTAATTAGCCCCCAACTAAAATAAATTTAAAAAAAAAAGAAAGAAAAGCAGAGACATTACTTTGCCAACAAAGGTCCGTTTAGTCAAGGCTATGGTTTTTTCAGTGGTCATGTATGGATGTGAGAGTTGCACTATAAAGAAAGCTCAGCACCGAAGAATTGATGCTTTTGAACTGTGATGTTGGAGAAGATGCTTGAGAGTCCCTTGGACTACAAGGAGATCCAACCAGTCCATCCTAAAGGAGATAAGTCCTGGGTGTTCTTTGGAAGGTCTGATGTTGAAACTGAAACTCCAATACTTTGGCCACCTGATGCGAAGAACTGACTGATTTAAAAGACCCTGATGCTGGGAAAGATTGAGGGCAGGAGGAGAAGGAGACGACAGAGGATGAGATGGTTGGATGGCATCACCGACTCAATGGACGTGAGTTTGGGTGGGCTCCGGGAGTTGGTGTTGGACAGGGAGGGCTGGTGTACTGCAGCTCATGGGGTCGCAAAGAGTCAGACACGACTGAATGACTGAACTGAACTGAACTGATGGAGTGGGGGCAATACTAAAAGAAGTGTTTGTGGCAGACAGGCAACATGTGTAAAAGTCAGCTAATTTGAGAGAGTGTAGTAAATATGGTGAACAGCATGACTGGAGTGCAGAATACAAAGCACATGAAAGATTCTGCAGAAAGGGTTAAAACATAAGCAGTCAGGTTGTGAAAAATTTTGAAGTGATACTAGGCAATTTGAGATTTAACATTGGGATAATGAAGCAATATTGAAGGAAAGTATTGAATTTGCATTTAGAAAGATTTTTTGGCTGCATTACAGGGTAGTGTTGGTAGGGAGTAAGCCTGGAGGCAGAACACATTTTTAATAATTCAGGTGAGAGATGGCATTGGATTGGATTAGAGCATTTTCAGCGGGAATGGAGAGAGCTAGATAGAGTTAAGAAAAATAGGAGGTAAAATCAGTAGGATGAAGCAACTGATTAGATGTGGGCAGTCAGAGGGAAAAGGGAGTCAAAGATGACTGCAGCTATCCATCTTGAGCCACTGGTTAGAATGGTTGTACTAATTGAGCTAGAGAAATTACAGCTCAGGGCTTTGGAAGTGATTCCCTGTTTGATCTCTAACAATTGTCCTCTTGTAAGGAATAGTTCTCACAAATCTAAGAATTTGTGATTCTTAACTCTTCTAAGGAAACTCATTATATATCCTACAGATTAGATCATTTTTATTGACATTTACACTAAAGTCATTCCTGAGATGTCTGTATCCTTAATTACTCTTGGAATTCATTGTTAGAGCTCATTGGCTTTTTTGTTAAAGAGAATATTGTTTTCTGTAGGCAGTGTATAATTGTGTCTAGTTGCATATGTAACTGTTATGTATAACCCTTTGTAAGCAACATAGCCATGTATCAAATGACTCCAAAACTAACTGTAATGATAACAGAGCCACCGTTGACAAGGATGACAACATAAATATATCTGAATAAGTTAATGTTAAAAGTAAACATTTGACAATTCTCATTCATTCCCAGTGGAAATGCAAAATGGTATAGCCATTTTAGAAGTCATTGTGACAGTTTCTTGCAAAACTTAACATACCTTACCATATGATTCATTAGTCACACTCCCTGTTATCTATCCAAAGGAATTGAAGGCTTACATCTACACAAAAAGCCTTACACATGAATGTTTGTAGCAGTTTTATCCTTAATTGCTCAAATTTGGAAGCATTCAAGATGTCCTTAAGTAGGTAAATGGATAAATAAGCTGTGGTATGTTCATACAATGGAATATTATTTAGTGCAAAATTGAAAGGTGCTACCAAGCCTTGCAAAGACATGAAGGAAAACTAAATGCATATTACTAAGTGAAAGAAGCCAGCCTGAAAAGATTTCAATTGTGTGACTTTCTTGAAAAGACTAAACGATAGAGATGGTAAAAAGATGGTTATCAGGGATTAGGGAGGAGATGGGAATGAATAGGCAGAGCACAGAGGACTTTTAGTGCAGTGGACTGTTCTGTACCATACTACAACAGTGGATACATGGCATTACATATTTATAAAGACCCCCAGAATGTACATAATCAAGAGTGAACTCTGTTATAAACTATAGACTTTGGATGATATTGATGTGTGAATCATCTCTTATTCAGGGTTACCTTTTATTCAAACACACACACACACACACACACACACAAATTAGGCAAATGGTTGTCTGAGGAGGCCTTACAAATATCTGAGAAAAGAAGAGAAGCAAAAGGTAAAGGAGAAAAGGAAAGATATACCCATCTGAATGCAGAGTTCCAAAGAATAGCAAGGAGAAATAAGAAAGCCTTCCTCAGTGATCAGTGCAAAGAAATAGAGGAAAACAATAGAATGGGAAAGACTGGAGAGTGCTTCATAAGGAATGCTGGAGTGGATGAAGCACAAGCTGGAATCAGGATTGCCGGGAAAAATATCAATAACCTCATATATGCAGATGACATCACCCTTATGGTAGAAAACAAAGAAGAACTAAAGAACCTCTTGATGAAAGTGAAAGAGGAGAGTGAAAAAGCTGGCTTAAAACTCAACATTCAAAAAACTAAGATCATGGCATACGGTGCCATCAGTTCAGTTCAGTTCAGTCGCTCTGTCATGTCCGACTCTTTGAGATCCCATGAACCGCAGCACTCCAGGCCTCCCTGTCCATCACCAACTCCCGGAGTTCACCCAAACCCATGTCCATTGAGTTGGTGATGCCATCCAGCCATCTCATCCTCTGTCGTCCCTTTCTCCTCCTGCCCTCAATCTTTCCCAGCATCAGGGTCTTTTCAAATGAGTCAGCTCTTTGCATCAGGTGGCCAGAGTATTGGAGTTTCAGCTTCAACATCAGTCCTACCAATAAACACCCAGGACTAATCTCCCTTAGAATGGACTGGTTGGATCTCCTTGCAGTCCAAGGGACTCTCAAGAGTCTTCTCCAACACCACAGTTCAAAAGCATCAATTCTTTGGTGCTCAGCTTTCTTTATAGTGCAACTCTCACATCCATACATGACCAATGGAAAAACCATAGCCTTGACTAAACAGACCCTTGTTGGCAAAGTAATGTCTCTGCTTTTCAATATGCTGTCTAGGTTGGTCATAGCTTTCATTCCAAGGAGCAGGCATCTTTTAATTTCATGGCTGCAATCACCATCTGCAGTAATTTTGGAGCCCAGAAAGATAAAGTCAGCCACTATTTGCACTGCTTCGTGGTTCGTGATGCTTTTGAACTGTGGTGTTGGAGAAGACTCTTGAGAGTCCCTTGGACTTCAAGGAGATCCAACCAGTCCATCCTAAGGGAGATCAGTCCTGGGTGTTCATTGATAGGACTGATGTTGAAGGTGAAACTCCAATACTTTGGCCACCTGATGCGAAGAACTTACTCTTCAGAAAAGACCCTGGGAGAGCTAACTTTGTACATCAAGAATGCTTTTTAGACATGCTTGCTATTGTGTTCTCTTTTCCTAGCATTTGGAGGAGGATTTTGAAAATAACCTTTATAATATTTATAATTTTTATGATATAACTTCACTCATCATTGCAGTTTCCTTTCTGGAAATAGAGAAAAACTTAAAGTAGTTTACCCAAGGTCACATATGGCTTGCTCATTGTATATATATTTATGTTCCAGAAACAGAAAGCTAAGATTCATTCTCCGCATTGTGGGAATGTTGAACTCTCTTCATTTCAGAAAATACTTTGTATGCTAGACGAATTCTATTTATATTCATTCTATATTTTCTACCTTTTTCAAGAGAATAGAGTCAATCCCAGGTCTTGACTTGGAAGATTCTTGGTCTGTCCAGTATGATAGCTACTAGAAATATATCTTATGCAGCTGAGCGACTGAATTTTAAATTTTATTTAGTTTTAATTAAAATGTAGATATCCATGTGTTAATAGTGGCTACTTTATTGAACAGTGCAGCTCTAGATTACCAGTTAGAAGACAGGACCATGTTAAACTCTAGTAGGGGGAGGCAGTCAGCACAGTTCATACTGTGGCAAACTCTGTCAGGTTCTTCAACAGAGAAACTGTAAGTGGGGAAAAAGATGTGGAGGGGAAATCCTAAGATTAAAAGAGACTTAAAGGGTGTATCAGCAAATCACAATGTATGGACTTTATTTGAATCCTGATACAAACTGTTAAAAATATTTATTACATTTATGAAATAATTGAATAACAGCTAGATTTTTGGTATTAGGGAATTATTGTATTTTTTTAAGCATCATGATATATTGTAGTTGTCTAATAAAAGGAGGAGTCATTATCTTTTAGAAAGATGTTGAAGTATTTACTTCCTGCCCTTTGAAGCTAGGCTTATATTTACTGCATTTTTCATCAGTGACCTATTTTCTTTTAGCATTGATTAAAAAAAAACAAAAACAACTTCTTATATGGAGAATTTTGAACACATGCAGGTGGATAGAGTAGTACAGTGGATCCCCATATACCCATTATCCAGATTTAAGAATTACCAATTCATGACCAACACTGTTTCCTCTTCACATCCCCATATTATGTTTTATAAGCAAATCCTAGATGTTTTATGATTTTATTTGAAATATCTCAGCGTATATCTCTGAAAAGGAAGGCTGTAAACAGATAAGGTAGGGTTTTCCTGAGAAAGAGAGCCAAGCATTGCTTTCTTGACATAAGAGAAGCCATTTTTGGCCTAAGCCACTTTGTGATCTAAGCCTGTCCTAGTGCTTATCCTTGAATAGGTCTCAGAAATGATCTCGAAAGGACAAAAATAATGCAGAAACAAACTGTTATCAGGCGAAAGAAGTAACTTTGCGGTTGTTGGAAAGATATATCAGTTGTAAACATTGCTAGTTCTGTTAAAGTGGTATAAATTAGTCTGAAGTGCTCAACCACTAGATCAACTGGAACTCAAAGGATAAATATGTTGAGCTTTTCTGACCTTCCTGACTTCAGTCAGGAAGCTTGGATTCTCTAGACCTATCAACTGCCCAAGCCTTTCATGAATATGCATGTATCTTTAGCTTTAAACTTCCCAGTTTTGCTGTTCAGAAGACACTGCGTTGGGAAAGATCCTTGGTGTTCTCCTTGTGTGTATGTGTACTCAGTCCCTTCAGCCGTCCAAGTCTTTGCGACCCCATGGACTGTAGCCCGCCAGGCTCCTCTATCCATGTTAGTCTCCAGGCAAGAATACTGGAGTGGGTTGCTGTGAGCTTCCCCAGGGGATCTTCCCAACCCATGGATTGAACTGTCTCTTAGCCTCTTGCATTGGCAGACAGGTTCTTTACCACTAGCGCCACTTGCTGTAAATAGTAGGTCCTTTTCCCAGTCTTGGCTTGACACCCACTGAGAGGCGAACCCAGTTTTCAGATAACAAGGCCTCTTTGGTTTTCCATTGTTCAATACAATTACCAAACCTAAAATTTTAAAATAATATTATTTTTAAAATATCATTATTTTATATTCAAATTCCCACTTGCTTCAGAAATTTATAGTTTACATCTAAATGACCAAACATGACCAAATAAACCAAGTTACATGATCCATTTTATGTTAACAAAGTGGCAATGTAAAACAAATATTTCATGAAGTTGCTAATTATGAAAAGGATTGTGTAGAGCTTTGTGACAATTATGAATTAAGCCAAAAATAATGTAAGGTAGCATTGCCAAGTTGGTAAGTCTCATTGTAAAGATTCTTGAAATGTAATGGGAAAGCTTTTTTAGAAATTTTTTCTTTTAAATTTATTATTTAGTGCTGGGTCTTTGTTGCTGTGCGCAGGCTTTCCCTAGTTGCAACAAGCAGGAGATACTGTAGCTGTGGCACATGGGCTTCTCATCGCAGTGGCTTCTGTTGTTTTAGAGCACGGGCTCTAGGGCATGTGGGCTTCAGTAGTTGTAGTACATGGGTTTGGTTGCCTCAGAGCATGTGGAATCTTCCCAAAGCAGGGATCGAACCCATGTCCACTGCACTGGCAGGTGGATTCCTACCCACTGGAGCACCAGGGAAGTCTGGGAAAGCTTTTTAGAAAATAAATAAGATATTAGAGTGGAAACTACTCAAAGGCCTCTATAAAACTCTGGTTTGGACAACTTGAATCATAGAGTTCATGAGAAGTTAAATAATGATTGTACGGTATAGACAAGAAAATGGGATAAGATGAATAAGTTTTAATAGTAATTTACCTTGAATGTTGCTGAAAGAGTGTAGTGAAGAGACTGCTAGAGAATAGAAATTTTTTTTTCTTTAAAATGCCCTCCTATATAATAATAAAAAAATGCATTTTTTAGTATTTGAAAGATTTAAGACCATCCAAAATAAAAAATTCTGAGAAATACAAGAATTCCACAGAAATACGGATATACTCATTTCTTAAATATACTCATTTCTTGTCTTGAATATGCTCAATTTTTGTCTCCATCTGGGATGGATGAGATTCATAAAATCTTTTCAGATGTGGGCAGCATAGGGTATTATTTGCATTAAGAGTTTCACCTGTTTTGCAACTACATTTGTACAAAACTACTTGTAAATTTTGTATAAAATCAGCAGTTATTAAGTCTATAAAAATATTCTTGGCATCTTTTCTTTGAGGATCTCAACAAAAATGTTAAAAATTGTATCGCCCATTGGCCCTCCAGGTTAAGAATTGAGGAATATAGAGAGATAGGTTATTAGAGTAGAGGGGAATGGTGCAATCGTAATATGAGGCAACTGCTGAAAATATTACAAAGAACAAATCCTGCATAAGATATTATTGTGAAGAAGTTTAAATTTTACTTATAAATTAGCATTACCAACCATCTCCTATTTCTGAATATTTAAGTGGTAGATAAAAACAAGTTAACTTCTGAAGGGCTTAGATGCAGTGGTACCCCAGTAGAAATGAGTGCCCAGTCTTGATTTCTAATATGATTCCCCAGTTAATGGGTTAAGAGAGATCCTTGAAGAAAGGGCTAACTCTTGAGCTGGAGCAAGGAACAAAGATGAGCTTAGAGCATCTCATAGAGTTGGAAATTAAGGAAAAATAAAACACATAAATAAGAGTATGTCAAAAGGCCACAAGAGCCAAATGAAAGAGTTCCCATTGGCCATGTGAGCAACAAAATAGAAGTCCCATTGGTTATGACCCCAAATATAAAATATCCACAAGTTTTTACTGATACAAATAAACAATCCAATAAATTAATAAATAGAAGAGGAGAGACACATCTCCCTTGCAGAAGAATTCCAAATAATTTATGTAGATACTCCGCTTTCAAGGACATGGAACACAACTCTCTTCTCCAGTGTGGGCTGGTTACAGTGATTTCCTTCTGAAATTATAGTTGGAAAGGAAGAAAATAGTGGACTTTTACAATGGAGAAATGTTGTTTCAGGTAATCAAAGTGATCATCAACAGTGATGAGTCATGTTGATGTGTATTCCTAATATGATGTGATGAAAATGGCACTTTACCTCCATGGTCTTCTTCCCCAAACCCATAACCTCAGTTTCATCGTTAGAGAAACATCAGGCAAATCTCGTTTGAGAGACTTTCTACAAAATACCTGACAACTACTCTTCGAAACTGTCAATTGATATCTAAAACAAGGAAAGAATGAGAAATTGTCACAGCCAAGAAGAGCTTAGAGAGACATGATGCAATGTGGTATCCTGTATGGGATTCTGGAACAAAGAAAGGACCTTAGATAAAAAATCTGAAAATCTGAATAATGTGTGAAAGTGTTTAGTCACTCAGTCGTGTCTGACTGTTTGCAATCCCATGGACTATAGCCCACCAGGCTCCTCTGTCCATGGAATTTTCCAGGCAAGAATACTGGAGTGGGTAGCCATTCCCTTCTCCAGAGGATCTTCCTGACCTAGGGATTGAACTGAGGCCTCCTGCATTGCAGGTGGATTCTTTACTGTCTGAGCCACCAGGGAAGCCCTGAAAAATGAATAGATTTAGTTAATAATAATATGTCAATATTGCTTCATTAATTATAACATAATGCTTACTGATAGGGGAAACTGGTTGGAGAGTATATTGGAACTCTGTATTTGTCTTCTCAGTTCTGTAAATCTAAAACTATTCCAAAAACTAAAGTTTACCTTGAAAAAAAGAAAAGCCATGAAGTCCTGGGTTCAAAGCAAAGAATAATAAAGTTCTGGTTGTGTGATACCACCATGAGCATATGATATGATAATAATATCCTTATGTCTTATGTTTGACATAAGGTAGGTATCAAATTTTAATGTATAAGTTGGTACAAGTTGGAAAAGAAATAAAATGTTCTAAAGAAAATGGACTAATTTTATTCCTTTACTTATATTACTTTTCAGTTTATATAGTCAAAGTTTGGAAGTGAATCATTTTCACAGCTGTCAGTTCTTTAAATAAGTTTTCCAAATTCTGGAGTATATGATTCAGATCAAAGTACCATTTTCATTTTCATTTATCCATTTATGCAGCAAACATTAATGAACATATGTACCAGGCACAGTATTAAGTAGGTGCTGAGGATGTAAGAATGAATATGTTGTAGAGATTAAAGGAGGAGATAGAATTGAACAGTTTTAATACAGTATGTTAAGTGGATAGCAATATGCAGAGCAATTATGAGAACAGGGTTCCAAAACCTGAACAGTTCTATTTCTTTAAAAAAAAAAAAAAGCATTATATTTACATATTATGTGTCAGTCAAGAAGAAAAATGCAGTGTCCTGAACCTTAATATCAAGGAAAGTTTTTATTTTAACACATCAACTAATACATATTTAGTACAATGTTTGTACAGTAGTGATTTACTTAAAAATTAAGCTTATGGAATTTAAAAGATGTTGGACCATAAAAATTATCTGTTCTAATTAAGGTTTTATATTGAAAAAACTCCTTACTCTTTCTGTGCTTAAAGACCTTTTGAGACCTAGAGCAAAGGAACCCTTGGGCCACACTGTGCCCAGACTTCTGACCCACAGAAACTGATAAGAAGTGTGGGTATTGTTTTAAGTTGCCAAGTTTGTCATAATTGATTAAAGGGGTAATAGAAAATCAAGATGGAGGAAGACATTCCAGACACAAGACCCTGTCACAGTACTTAAAGGGAACTGCCAGTCGTTGAACTTAAGTGCAGGTGTGTAGGGAGTGGGGAGATTCATAACCTGGAGCTGAACATGTAGGGTAGCGCTAGATCACGGTGGTCCTCAAGTGCCATCTGAGGAATCTGGGCTCTGGGTGACAGGGGTCTGAACTTAGGAGATTGGTGTCTTAGTTTACTTTGATTTTCCTGAGAGAGAAGATTAACTCACTTACCTTCACTTGATTCTCTGCCCAGACATCATCATCTTAATGAGACCACCTGACCTCCCCATTTAATATTGCAACTGGTGCTCTGTACTGCCTTCCTTACTCTGCTCTTTTCTTTAACTTTCCATTGCACTTTTTGTCTTTCAACATACTGTATAATTTAAATTTATTATTTTCGTTTATCTTCTCATAGAATATAAACTCCATGAGGACAAGGATTTTTTTTTGCCTTTTTGTTCACTGTTTGTTCCAGTTATTTATTGTTGCATAACAAACCAGATAGAAAACTCTCTGCTTAAATGACGGTCATTTACTTTACTCACAGATCTGCAATTTGGGCAGCCCGTGGTGATGCCACCTTGTCTGTGCTCCATGCTGCATCAGCTGAGTGGCTGACAGGGCCACAGGACACACTTGCAGGGGGCTCACTTCAGGACTGGCTGGCTGTTGCTCACTGTCGGCTGGGCCCTCAGTTTCTCTCCTTCCCACAGCATGTGACTGTGTTGTAAGGGCATGTGTCCCAAGAGAATACGGTGGAACTGCCTGGCATTTTTTATGCCTTAGCCTTAGAAGCCATAATCTCATTTCTCTGGTATGCTTATGTTTGAGGCAGTCTTAAGGTCCTTCCAGCTTTAAGAGCAGGGAACATGGACTCCACCTCCTGATGGAGTTTCAGAAGAGCATGTGGATAGGAGATATTGTTGTGGCCATCTTTGGAAAATACAGTCTTTGTGTTGTTGTATCCCCAAAGCTAGAACAGTGCCTTGGCTGGTAGAGCTCTATAAATGTTTGTTGAGTAAATGAGTAAGTGAGAGAAAGAGAGAGAGAGAGGAAGAGGAATTAGAAGGGAAGAATTGTGTACAGTGTGTGGCAGGGAGACTAGAATTTTGGAAACTGTAAGTATTCTGAGCCTGGCTTGAGATTCAGAATTAACAAAGTGGCAGTGAAAATAGAAAGGAAAGGCTGGTTAGGAGGGATAGTAAGGAAGCATAAATTATAAATTTTAATGACTGTTTGAATATGGAAGGAAAGGGGTGGGGTCCAGATGAGGGAAGGGGGAGAAATCTAGAATCTAAATCTAGAATGACTCCTAGTCAGTCAGCTATCTAAGCTATGTGCCAAGTACTAGAATAAAAGTAGTGAATATGATACCTTTTTGATAGAATTATTCTTAGTGTTAAATTCATCCCTCTTCAGAGATGAATAGTAGATAGTAATATTTGAAAACTGCATGGCTTATGGCACTGTTAACAGCAGAAAACCTTTAGGGGAGAAGAGTTTAGCTTTGAAAATGAAGTTCAGGCTGCTGGTACTGAGACAGATAAGTGGAGATTCTTGGTGAGAAGTAAGAATTGTGAATTGAAACTCAGGGCTAGAGATCATCTTGAGGGTTTTCTTCTGTGTTTTTCTGGTGGAGAGAGGAAGGAAGAGATTGTTTTTCCTATAGAGAAGAGGAAAATTCTACTCTTCCCTCCCATTTTTATCATTCTTGGTGGGTTTTGTTTCATGTTAATTTTGAAAACTTCAGAAAGTGATTGAAAGGACTTTTTTCCCCACCAAAGTTGATTTTCTTCTTTCTTAATATACTAGGTAGTAGCTTTAGGAATCACAGTCCCTTGTAGAAATGGGAAAGTCTTAGTCATCGTATAGGTCACATTCCCTCTGACCCCCACCCCTAGTGTTTGTGGACCATTGGGTCTGTGCTCAACCTCAATACCATTTTAAAACCTAGAGTTTAGTTAGTTCATTTTAAAGCCTGAGTGTTCTAGCTCACACTCAGCATATTAGCAGAGGCCTGGAAGGCCTTTGGTGAATGTGCACACCGATGCATAGAGACTCAGAGGTGGTCACATCAGTGGAACATGCTAGCTACCAGCAGCTTCAGGTAATTGTTAGAATAATACTTCTTCTCTTTGATTCTTGTAGGAGTATTCTCTTTCCTAGTGAATCCTGTTACTGATACTTATTTTGCCTGATTTTGCAGATGTTAGAACAATTTCATATACCATGGGCAGTAGCATTAGTAAAACAAACATATCCTTTCCTGTCTTATAATTTATATATCTCCTTCAGAGAACATTGTTGATTTCTTATGCAGGAATTTTTTTGTTTTTGAAAAGTGTAGGGGGAATAAAGTGGTATTCCTGTGAGAGTTAATTGCTGTTCCTGTGCAAACTAAATGTATGTGTGTAGGTGAGTATAGTAATGAATGGAAATGGAGGGAAAGGTCTGCCTTAGCTCTGTGCAGATAGTGCTTCTTTGAGTCACGCAGTAGAAAACCTTCAGTTTGAATGTCTCATAACCCTAGCTCTGTAGTATTACTTGTCAGCTATAAATATTTTAACGGTGGGTGACTTTCTTTTGTTCCTAAAGGCAAAGGGTGGCTCTCTTGTAGGCTCTTTAGCAGAGAATAAGTTCTTTAGCAGTAGGGGAAGATTCGTTTTATTTTGTATGATAAAAAGCAGCATGAATAGTAATATTAACATGCTTTTTTTGGATAAATGATTCTCACAGCAGATAGATATCTAATAACACTACGTGCTAATAATGTGTTGTTATAGTAATAAAATAATCTGTATTTTATGTATGAGGATATTTTTGCTCAAAGAAATTGTGATTTGCTCTAGGATGCTAGAACTAGAACCTTGTTTTCTTGGATATAATTATTTGAAAATCACTTGTATATAAAAATAGTAAAAATCATTTACTAAACACTAGTGAACACATGACACGTGATTATTAACCTAAAAATGATGGACCCTTTCCTCTTAGAGAGTTTCATGATATCAGTTATACTATTTCAGTGGCTTTTTAAAGTTTTTTGTCTTGTTTCATAATTTTATTGCAAAAGGGATACTATGACAAGCATGGGTTAGGATCAGAATGGTTTGTTCTTTCATCTTTAGCAGAGGACCATAGAACCTGGTTTCATTGTTAAGGATTTTACAAGTAAATAATATACTGTTATATTCTATGCTTGGTGGTAGGAGGCACAGTGCCTAGTAATAATTTATCTGGTCTTTGTCCCGAGTTCCTGGAGCAAAACTTCCAAAACCCTGAGGATTTCCTGGTAGCAGGAGTGTTGTCCTAATGAAGCAACTACTGATGGGCTCCTAGATAACTTCAGGTAGGGCTTGGTCACAGAACCAACCTAGCAGAGGGGAGGAGGTTTGAGATTGAGTTTCAGTAACATGGCTATGATTTAACAAGTCATGTCTATGTAATGGTGCCCTAATAAAAACTTTAGACACCAAAGCTTAGTGGGGCTTCCTGGTTGATGAACACATTGTTGGGAGTAGGAGTGTGACACACTCTGATTCCACAAGAAGAGAGCATGAAAGTTCTTCTCTGATCTCAACCTGTGTATATCTTCATTTGTCTAGTCCTTCTGATTTGTATGCCTTAAAATAAAACTATAATCATAGGTGTAGTGCTTTCATGATTTCTGTGAGTTGTTGCTGTTCAGTCGCTAAGTTGTATCTGACCCTTTGTGACCCCATGGACTGCAGCACACCAGGCTCCTCTGTCCTTCACTATCTTCTGGAGTTTGCTCAAATTCATGTCCATTAAGTCAGTGATACTGTCTAACTATCTGATCCTCTGCCACCCTCTTCTTCTTTTGCCATTAATCTTTCCCAGCATCAGGATCTTTTCCAGTGAGTAGGCTCTTTGCATCAGGTGGCCAAAGTATTGGAGCTTCAGCTTCAGCATAAGTCCTTCCAGTGAATATTCAGGGTTGATTTCCTTTAGGATTGACTGGTTTGATCTCCTTACTGTCCAAAGGACTCTTCAAGAGTCTTCTCTAGTATCACACTTTGAAAGCATCAGTTCTTTGATGCTCAGCCTTCTTTATGGTCCAACTCTCACATTTGTACATGACTGCTGGATAAACCATAGCTTTGACTATACAAACCTTTGTTGGGAAAGTGATGTCTCCGCTTTTTAATATGCTGCCTAGATTTGTCATAGCTTTCTTTCCAAGGAGCAAGCATCTTTTAATTTTGTGGCTGGAGTTACCACCTGCAGTGATTTTGGTTATTAATTGCCAAACCTGAGGGATTTGTGGGAACTTCCAGATGTATATCCAGTCTGTGAGCAGTGCAGGTGGTCTGGGGAATCTCTGAAATCAGGGAAGTCTTAGGGAACTGTGCCCTTGGAGAGTTAATACCTGCACTAACTCCAGGATTAAATTGGGATACCTCTGGTTGAGTTTGAAGCACAATATCTATATTGTGTACTTTTTTGATTCCCAGTGAATAAACTTCAGTATTATGAGTCTCTTAGAAATTAACAACTCACTGGATTGCTGTTGATGTACTTTATTAAGATCTTAATCAAGATAAACTTTTAGGATTACCAGAATTCAGGTTTCTTTATTGATGAACATTTCTTTAGTAGGGCCTATGAATTTTCAGACTCCTCTACCTTCTTTTGCTTGATTTTCTTTGTGACCAGCAGCCTATACCTGCAAGATTGCAAATTGGATTTAGAGTTTTTAGATTTAGAATGGCTGATAGGCCCATCATTAATTAATACCTCTGGTCTTGATTATTAGCTTAGTGATTGGTATATGAAAGATAAAGAGCATTCACAGGAAAAGGGCAAATTCTATCCCATATTTGAAGAACTATACTCATCATGTATTTGAACACAGTAGCAGGCAATGTAGAACATTACCAAGGAAGCGAAGGTGGAATATAGTCAGGGATTGATATTAGAGCCAGAAGGTCAAGACTAATGCAAGTTAAAACTCAGGCTAATCCAGAAACATAAAAATAGCTAACTACTATAATAACAACCATAGACTATAAGTGGCTCAAAACAATAGAAACTTACTTCTCGTTCATTGTTTAGTCTAATGTAGGCCAAGCTGGAGAGAGGCTTTATTTTGCAGAGACATTCAGTGACCCAGGTTTCTTCCATGTGTGCCCTTCCATCTTTATGGCTCCATTTCCATTTGAATTTAGCTGGTGAGTCACAGAAGAAAGACAGATTGTGTGCCTCAGGCTGGAAGTGATACACATCACTTCTGCTCACATTTCATTGACAAGAGCTAGTCTTTTGGCCCCCACTCAGATGCAAGGATGTTGGGAAGGAGAAGAGAACAGGGATGTTGGTGGGCACCTGCTGTCTGTCATAAATTCAGGATCAGTGAAAGCTGTTCCCTGGTGCTAAGATAATTGGAATGGCTTATCCAGTGAGAATGATTTGGGATTGTTTCAAGGAGTGTCAGAGGGAGAAAAGATGCAATTCCTTATGGATTCAGTATCCTGTATAAATGTTATCAAACTCAGGTTTGGCTGCTTGGTGCTTGAAAGCCAGTACTCAAGACAAGTGCTGGTAGGAATGGAAGTGTTACTTCATTGTTACTTCACAACAAGGCTTGTGTCCAAAAACCAGCTCCAGGGATTTTGCTCTACCATGAAATTTTTTAAAGGGAGAATTACTCGGGAAGGGGTTCAGAGTCTTTGTTGTCTTCCACTGTGTGCAGACTTTCTTCTGATTGATTGGTGGTGAGGTAACAGGACAGTGTTCCAGGGCTCTGGAGCTCAGCCTGAAGTTACCATTCTCCTTCCTTGTGGGGGCTCTCGTTCCTGCAGAGGAACTCAAAGGTGTTTTGTTATGTATGTTTCTTGTGGAGGAACCAGACACAGTGTAGGCACAGTGGAAATGTTGCTTGAATGTGTTAACATTCTCTGGTCTTTAAGAAAACAAAATCTGAAATCCTTCCCTCAACCCCACATTCTCCTCCAGTACTATCACTTATCATCTTTCCAACAGAACTCTTCAGAAGAGTGAATTGTACTGTCTGCCTTGACTTCCTCTCGTTTGCAGTCTTTCTTGGAACCACACCAGGCAGGTTTTCACCAACACACCCGGCAGAAATCTCTTTGTCCAGGTCACAGTGACTTACTTGTTGTCGACAACCTTCTTTAACTTGGCTTCCATGATGCTTCTGGTTTTTTCTTATTTTACTGACTGCTTTTTCTCTTTTACCTTTCTGCCTGTTCTTCTTCCTCTTCCCAGCCTCTTAATATTGCTCGAGTCCCCTAGGGCTCTGACCTCAGCCTCTGTCTCCATCTGCAGTCATTTCCTAGTGATCTTCTCCAGCCCTGTGATGTTAAATACCGTCTTTTTTATATAGAGCCCTGAGTTTCTAAACTTTTCCCTTGAATTTAAATCCATATATCTGAATGCTTACTCAAAAATGTCTCTTGGATATCTAGTAGGCTTCTCAGACTTACCATATCCAAAACTGCATTCTTCATTCCAGCTCCCTGACCACTATCCTCCCCTCAGCAAAACCTCCAACTTCCTTCTTTCAGTAAGTAGCTACACTGATAATCCAGATGCTTAGATCAAAATTCATGGTATCACAATATCCTTCTTGACTACTTCTTTCTCTCATATCTAATTCGTCAGCAAATCATCCATTTTATGCCTTCAGAATATATTTAAAATCTTATCACTTCTCACCACCCTAGCACTTACTGTCTCTCTAATCTGTACTGCCATCATCTCTTACTAGACTGCTGCAGAAGGTCCTAAATGATCACTTTTCTTCTACTTTTGCCCACTATAATCTGTTCTCTCAGCTGCCAGGGTGATCTTTTTAAAACAAAGTCACTTCTCTGTGGAAGACACTCCAGTTATTTCCCACAATGCATGCTAAGTTGCTTCAGTCGTGTCCGACTCTGCGACCCTGTGGCTATATAGCCTACCAGATTCTCTGTCTGTGGGATTCTTCAGGCAAGAATACTGGAGTGGGTTGCCATTTCCTTCTCCAGAGACTTTCTGTGATACTTAATATAAAATCAGAAATCCTCACCATTGCTTACAATCCTCACTTGTTTTATCTGGCTCCTGGTTACCTCTGACTTCATCTTCTACCACCTCACTAGATGCATCTGTGTCCTGGTCTTACTGTAGCTCAGCTGGGACAAGCTCACTTGTACCACCGGGATTGTCCACTTGCTAATTCCCTTGCCAGAAAGACTCTTTCCTGAGATGAGCTGATACATAGAATTAAGAGCACAGACTCTGGAGTCAGACTGCTTAGGTTTGAATTTCCTTGTTATCTGACCTGAGCAAGTTATTTAACCTTTTTGTGCCCCAGTTTCTACATCAGTAAAATGAGAATGATAAAAGGATCTACTTCATATAGTAATTATCATGATAAAATGGGTTAATATATGTAGAGCACTTAGAATAACACCTGCCTGTAGTAAGCTCCGAGTGTTATTGTGTGATGGTTACTACTTCATAAGGTCTCTACTTATACATCGCCTGTTCAGAGGTGTTTAGTTATAGGATCATCAGAATGAATATTGAATATGCAGCCTCCTGGGGGACCTGCTTTGAAGAGGACAGCTTACTGTGGTGTAGAGACAGCACATGTGTAGCAAATGGCTTTCTATGAATGTCACAGAAGTGCCCCCTTATTTTATTTATCACCCTCATGGTGCTCTCTCCTCGTCACCCACGCCTACTTCTCTTTCCCTGTGAAAGTGAAGTCAGTTGTGTCTGACTCTTTGCAACCCCATGGACTGTAGCCTACTAGGCTCCTCTGTCCATGGGATTTTCCAGGCAAGAGTACTGGAGTGGGGTGCCATTTCCTTCTCCAGGAGATCTTCCCAACCCAGGGATTGAACCTGGGTCCCCCACATTTTAGGCAGACGCTTTACCGTCTGAGGCACCAGGGAAGTCCCACTGCTGCCCTAGTGTTCCCCTTCCCAGCTCCTGCTTACGCCAATTCAGGTTGGGTCTTTGAAGACACACATTTGGAGACCTGTGGGGGTAGACATGCGAAGGAGGAGTTGTCACCACCACATCATCCCTTTTTCTTTGCCTCAGCATGGGTTTCATCATAGGTAGCATCCATAGTGTCTCCATTTCCTTCTGTCACCTTTGTCATCATACTGAGAAAGATTTACTATTGTAAGTATTCTGACCACATGTGTGTGTGTGTGTGTGTGTGTGTTTTAACTTTCCTTTAGAGAGAAAAGGAATAAATGAAAAAGACAGGGCAGAAGAGATTACCTGTTTCAGCTTCCCTTCTGTTTTCATTGTTCCCATCAACAAACTTTCTTTACAACATCTAGACTTCAGTGATATCCTTCAGGGATAGGCGCATAGGGAAGTATTGGGAACCTTGGCCTTGTTTTGTGGAGAAATACCCTGCTCAGAAATAGGCTGTGGTGGAAATGGGTAATAAGGGAGGGAATTCACTGGGGCCCTAGGAGTGAGAAGGTTCAGAGAGGAAATGAGAAGGTTCAGAGAAGAAATATATAACAGGGACCCTCAGCCTGAGAAATAGCTCCGAGATGTCACAGATCTCTCTGCTTACAGAAGGTCAGATCTTATGCTCCCAACCACAGGGGAAAGAGGTATGTTATTGATATTCTGACATCATCTACAAAGTGAAAGGAGGCTCAGACTCTTTGTAATATGCCATATTTCAGAAACTGTGAGAGTTTAAGAAATGTTTAGTGCTCAATCCTTCTGGACCTGCCTGTATACATTTTTGTATGTTAAGTGAAATATCAGTCACATTTCTTTTGTAGTTATACGTTATCTTTTTAAATATATAAGCTATAGAGTAGACTGAAATCCAAATTTTGTCTATGGTGATTCTCGTTATAGCTTTCCATGAAGCAGATGCACTTATTTCACTGGAAATTCTCTCAATTATTTAGACCATAGTTTATTGGATTTTGGTGATCTGGAGGTAGTGATAAAATAATTGAACCGCAAATCTATTAACATTATTTTTGCTTATGTACCATTTTTTGTATAACTGGTCAGAATAAAATGATCTGAAATAACTTTTGTATTTTTTAATTTTTGGCCAATGAAACCAGAAACAACGGCTATATGAAATAACTGGGACTACTGGTAAATATAATGGCAGCGACAGTCTGAACACAGCCAAGAGTTTCTACCTTTATCAGGGCAGATTTAGGCTTTAGATGAGAGCTGGGCAGAATTGTCAGACCATTGAATGGATTAGTTTCCTTGCTTTGTGTCTTATTTTTATAAGAAGGATATTCAGTATCAGTAGTAAAGTTCGTGCTCGCTTTTCCAAATGGGGAGATTTTTGTGCTGCTTGGAGGAGTCCAATACTATTCTACTACTGCTACTACCCTACGCTAATTTGTAGCTGTTATTCTTTTGACCCAGAAAGAGGAAATGCCATAGTATACATTTAGTGAGTGAGATCTGCTTCTCCAGTTCTTTCATGTTGGTCCCAGTTACAACAGTATTGCCTCCCTGGAATCCTAGAGGAGTGAAGGAGCGCACTGACTTGTGTCCCCACTGGTACACCTTCAGCCGAGGGCTTTGCATGCTGCGTATATGTGTAGGGGCTCTTCTGAGGTCTACTTTGGGTCATTTATCCCTGATAGTGGATGGACGTCAGTTCACAGTTCTGACTATCCCTAAAGATCCAAATAACTTCTGTCATGATTTCAGAGTACCTTCAGCCATTTATGAGCTTCCCTTGTGGCTCAGCTGGTAAAGAATCTACCTGCAATGCGGGAGACCTGGGTTCGATCCCTGGGTTGGGAAGATTCCCTGGAGAAGGGAAAGGCTACCCACTCAAGTATTCTGGCCTGGAGAATTCCATGGACTGTATAGTCCATGGAGTCGCAAAGAGTCAGACACGACTGAGCAAAGGACTTTCACTTTCAGCCATTTTTAATGAATCAGCTCCTTTATTCCTTCAGTTCAGAAGTTCCACAGGCACCTTTCCCAGCCCTGTTTTTGTTGTTATTTCGTGGAGGGAAGGCACAGAAGGTTTCTGCAAACCTTGTCTGGAATCTGGAACTCTCACAATATCTGTGGGTAAATAGCCCCCCAAAGTAGCAGCTTAGCCTGTGCTACTCTCTTGGGATCATTCCAACTTTGAGATATCGATGGGAAGATTTGGACCCATGATTATCATTATTTGGCTCTTTAAAGGGCAGACTCTGACATCTTTTTAAAGATGTCTAAAAACTGTAGACATCTGGGTAACCCATAAAATACAGAAGTTTGAACACTCTTTGAAGCTTCCAAGTCACAGAGCTCTACTGTAAATTCCCCCCTTCACCTCAAGTGTGAATATTTTAATAGGCTGTGTCCTCATTGTAGTAAAACTTTTCCCCAAGAGTTGATATTTCTTACAAGTACCTAAGAAGATAGTTGACTAATGGAATCTCTACTGAGCAAACTTCAGCTTGTGCTTGCATAGTAATTTACAAAAGATAGAATAATTAAAAGATTGGATGTAATATATGTTTTTGTCCTTACATTAAATCATTTTTAAATTTTAAAAAATTTAAACTTTACAATTTTTAAAAATTTTAAAGACTTGTTTTTAATATTTTTAAAACAGATTTGATTTTTAGAAACAGTTTTAGATTTACAGAAAAATTGAGAAGATAATACAGAGTTCCCACACACCCACACACTCTCCATCCATGCACATAGTTTTCCCTATCATTTACATCCTAGGGTGGTGCCATTCATGTGTTGCAATTAATGAATCAATATTATTGTTAACTAAAATCTATACTTTATTCAAATTTCCCGGTGCTTACTTAATGTCCTTTCTGTGTTGGAGGAGCCCATCCATTATACCACATTATGCCTGTTTTCTCTCCTTAGGCTCCTCTCAGCTATGATAATTTCTGAGACCTTACTTGTTTTTGATGACCTTGACAGTTTTGTCAAGTATTTATCCAGGTGTATTGTAGGTTGCTCCTCTTGGAATTTGTCTTACTTTTTTCTACTGGTTAGATAGGGGTTGTAGGATCATATGGACTATGTTTAGCCTTGTAAAAACTGCCAAACTTTTTGCATTACCGCCAGCAATTTATGAGTTATCTTTGCATACTTGTCAGATCTTGGTATAGTCAGTTTCTTGAACTTCAGCCAATCTGATAGGTTTATAGAAGTTGGGATGCAATTTCCATAGTTCATCTTTTAGTCTTACTATCATATTTTATTGTATCTGGCTTTAGAAACATTAGCTTGCTCCTGATACTTCTTTTTAAATTAGCATTAAGAAAAGAACATGTACCTTTTCCCATATGAATAACTGTTACAGATGTTTAAATAGCATTTCACTTTTTACATTAAAATGCAATTACTTATTCTCTTTGCTTTCTTATCACTAATAGCCTATAAGCTACATACTGTTGGTGTTGTGTTCTGTTGATGTTAATGTCTCATGTTTAATTGCTTTTAATTTTTTTAATTCTTATTTTCCATTCTTCAGAGTCATTATTGCTTTTTTGTTTGTGTTTCTTTGTTCATAAAAGCTTTTTTGTTTCTATTACATTATGTAGTTTTGTACCAATGGCTAGAAGCAGATCGTCATGGCAAGAGCCAAGATGCTGCAAATACGACTTCAGGTAAAAATAAAAAGTTGAGGTGTTAGAAGCTATTATCTTAATTCACCCCAAGCCCATCGTAATTGTTTCCTTATTCAGTTTTGCTTAGGCAAAAAAAAAGTGTTATTTTGTATTTCTGTTCTCTTATTTGCATCTTAATTTTTGTAAAGATCTCATTTGCTTCAAGCCTTGAAGAAATTAATTCATTAGTCTTTAAGCTCTCTTGGCAGATATGTTCTATTTTCTTAGGTGGAAAGGCTTAATTGTAGTTTAAGTTTAGTAGGAGGTTATTTGGCAATATTACTTGAAATTAAGTCTACTTGTAGTTGTTGCGAGGGATATTAATAATTGCACAAATTTATAATCCTTGTTTATTTCAGGATAATGTTTGAAAGATGGATTTTAGGTTAATTAAAGCATCCTTATGTAATTTTCATTTCCTGGGAATCCAGATTCTTAGACTGGTTCATTTTTCCTGCTAAGTCCTAAACAGTAAATTCTGAGTTAGAGGTTTATGGGTTCAAAATGCAAAGGTTAGGTTGTTCCCCTGTCTCACATCTCCAAAAGTCATCTCCATGATTCTTTTCTTTGACTAATATTAGTAGGAATAGCTGCATTTACTCACTTCTAAATCCTTAACAGTGTTATCAGAATTTCTAGTCAGCTTGTCTCCAAATTTTCTTCAAAATAATATTTGCCAAGACAGCTGTATATACAGCAATGATCTTCCCCCCTTTTAGAGCAGTCTAATAAGAAGTGGTGCTGGTGGTAGTGGTGGTGGTGGTGATGGTTCTGTTTTTCTTTCATTAGATTTGTATTTCTGTTTTGTGGGGTTTTGTTTTTGTGAAATTCTTTTTCTCTCCAGGTGGTTTTCTTTCTCTCTCTTCTGGTTGATTCATTGTTCCTCGAGTGTGTGGTGTTCCTTAGTTAACAGGACAATTATATTGAAAATAGCAGTGTCATGACTTTTTCTGATTTATTTCCTGTCATATTAATAACTTGATATATGAATGAAGATAAAATTACTATTTTAACCAAACTCAGGCAGGAATTCATTAAAAGGTAAGTGTTGCAAGGATTTATATCCTCTTTATATGCTGTTTCTTCTGCCCCTGCAGTATTTCATATTTTATTTACATTTGTGAATGATAAAATGAGCATTTTTGGTATTTGAGGGAAGGTAAAGGAGAGGGTTTCTTGATGGCTGGGTATTATCTAAGGTGAGATTATCCTTTTGCTATGTCACTGGCACAGTCAACAGCATAAACCTTAGAACCAGGAGAGAATTTTAGTTTTGCTTTTTCTCTGACTTAAACTGAAGTGAAATGTAACCTTTTTTAATGAAGAAGTAAATAATCTAAAAATTCTTAGTGTTTGCATAAGAATCTAGTGCCAACTTAAAGATAACCATTTACTCTTTCTGAAATCAACCATGAACGCTGACTCATTTCTTTGGACATAGTGACTCTTGAATGGTTTCACATTTTCCACTGACTTTTCCCATGTTCACATACCCTAGAAGCATGGTGCAGAAATTGATAAACTTTCACTGGGGACACCTTTGACAGTGTCTCTTCTAGAAGTGAAAGCTCTTTATTCTTGTCACTTAGAAGATGAAAATATGAGGTAGAAAGATAGAGATGGAGTGCTTGCCTAAATAACTAAGAGGAATCCAAAGGAAAAAGATTGTTAGCCAAGGACCTAAATTAGAAGTAATAGGTTAGTTGTTGCAGCAGATCTGTTTAAATTATGTGCCTTTATTCAAAAACACTCGTGTGTGTTTTATATTGCATTCTCCAACAAAATTTTAGAATGTGACTTTCCCCTCCATCTGAGATCTGTTAAGTTTCACACTGAAAGGTGTTTTAGTGTGTATCTTTTAGATTTTTACCAGAGATGGAAACTGAATCTAGCTAGGTGTCCATATGTAACTCATTAATTGCTTTTTGTTTGTACAAATACTGGTAAGTAGCATTTATCTTTGGATATATCAGCTTGTGTTTTGTAATTAAAACTTGAAAAGTAGAAAAAACACAGGAGACAGATGGTATTGCTCCCAAGGTCTTTATGACTCCTTAATCTCAACTTTTTGACATTGAGAATTTAAGATCCATCCATATTAAAATATTTCATGAAACTAAGGCATTTGGAGGTAGCAGGTCTCATGGAAGTTAATTTGGTTAAGGACTTTAAAGAACTGAGCTGACAGCTTTACTGAATTTTGTTATATGTAATGATCAAAGCGTAGCCTTTTACCTTTTCAGGATTTTAACAGGTGATGAATTTGGCTTAGAATAGCTTCATTTTAGAGGTTAGTGTTCTTTATTGTGTCCTGTTTACTAAACCAGACAACTTAGTAATGATGTTTCTGATTCTATTAATTCTTATAAAAGCATGGAGATGCAGTCACATTTATCAGAGGATTTTGTGGAAACTCAAGCAAACTTGCCTCCTTTGGGCACTGCACCATTAAGTTTATCTATGTACAAAATTTCAGAATCTTAATTACAGTTAGTTTATTTTGAGATATTTCTTTAGTGAGTTAAATGTTTCCAAATTTTTTTTTTTTTTTTTGGTCATCATGTGTTGAAATGAGGACAGTAATTAGGTCACAGTAAGGATTATTGTAGTGTATCTTGATTTTTAGTATCAGTTGTCTAGCCAGGATTTTAAAATTTGTATTCTGAAGTTTTAAATGCACGTCTCTTATTAAAAGTTCCTTTTTAGTTGTCCATGGAAAAATTTACAAGCCAGACTATTAGAGGTAGAAATTGAATCAGATTTCAACATTATCACTCAACATATCTACAAAATAAAAATAAAATTATGACATGCTATTGAAAAAATTCTAGATATTAACTAATTATTAATTATCTGTTGTAGGTGAAAATTTTGACCAGAGTCCTTTGAGAAGAACATTCAAATCCAAAGTTCTGGCCCACTATCCTCAGAATATAGAATGGAACCCTTTTGATCAAGATGCAGTAAACATGGTATGTGGTTTTTTTTCTCCTCTTCAGCCTTATTTTTATTTTATTAATATGACAGTTGTGACTATATTTTGAATTTATACATTATTTCATTTAATTTAACCCTTTAAATAAAAAAGTTTTTTAAATGGTATTATCCTCATTTTACAGATGTGGAAAATGAAGCTCAGAGAAGTTAAGTAACTTGCCTAAGATCCCCATAGCTAATTAGTACATACAACAGACCCTCAGCAGCCCATTTTCTTTTCCTGCTATTAAGCTGTGTGGTGAATTTGCATTAATTAATACATAGATGCTTTGATGATAGTGATAATAGTTTGTTTCCTGGAGAGGAGCCTGACGGAAGGTGCGTGATTAGTTTTCATATTTCAAGGAATGTTATATGCTGCTGCTAAGTCGCTTCAGTTGTGTCCGACTCTGTGCGACCCCATAGACGGCAGCCCACCAGGCTCCCCCGTCCCTGGGACTCTCTAGGCAAGAACACTGGAGTGGGTTGCCATTTCCTTCTCCAATGCATGAAAGTGAAAACTGAAAGTGAAGTAGCTCAGTCGTGTCTGACTCTTAGCGAACCCATGGACTGCAGCTTACCAGGCTCCTCCGTCCGTGGAATTTTCCAGGCAAGAGTTCTGGAGTGGGTTGCTGTTGCCTTCTCCATGTTATATAATGGGTCTGTAATTTATCATGTTCACAAAGTAAGGTAGGAAAGGAACTTAAGTGCCTCATTTAGACATTAGTAGGAATTTGTTTATAAGGAATTTAAAATAAAGTAATTAGTTACCAGTGGTGATTGTAAGTCCCATTAGAAGTTCTTAAAAATACGGTCGGTCATAATTTTCAGGTCAGTTAGGAACAGTTCTTCTTAGAAGTCTGGGAAATATTTTGTACCTCCATGAACTCTGCAATTATAAAAATCAGGGGGCCCCAAAGTGAGCAAATCAGAGATCAGGTACCATAGGCACAAAAATGATTAAAGGTGGACTAAGACACATAGATGTGGTTCTTTTTGAGTATTTTAAAGGTGGAACCAAAAGATCCCATTATGATGTGATACTGTAAGGGAAGAAAATATTTAGTAGATACCTGTTAGGTCCCTTATATATGTTACTTTCACATACTTGCTTACATGTACCCAGTGAGGATTATTATTCATATTTTACAGAGATTAAGTTAGTTGCCCAGAGTTGTACAGGGAGTCTCAGAGATTAAATCCAGATTATTTTTACTCTCTAGTTCACTTTTTTCCCACCTGCATGCTACTTCCCCCAAAGAAAAACTATATATTTTTAATAACATGGTTTTCACCTGCTCTCAGTGATATGGTATTTCTATATCACAGTAAACCCATCATTCCAGTCTGATGTTACTGCAAGAAGGGAATATCATGGTATCTTTTCTAAGGACAGATGACTAAGGCACATGGTACTTCAACTTTGATTCTTTACTGAGCATGGTATAGTTACTTCTCTAAACTGTTGCCCTATAGCAGAGTAACAGGAGATGTCACTTTGCTAGAAGTTAATATTGTAGGGCCTAGCCTCATCTTTGGTGAAGACAGCACTGTAGATATTAAGCAGAATACAACTGCTAGTCATATTTATGAGACTTGGAGAAGTACAGACAAGCTTCTTACTAAAATAGTCAGCAAACAGCAGTGACAAAAAATAAATTATCAGCTGCTTATGCCAGAAAATTAATGGAAAGATATTAATGATATAAAAGAGTACCTAAATGAAACAATGGAAAAATGGATAAGAATGTAAATAGATTATAACATTAATCTTCTTAAATTAGTAATATGTTTCAAAATATTTATAAATTATTCTTTGAGAAGTCAGAATGGTGTCCAAAACTAGATTCTTATTATCATATGAATCCACAGTCATTTTGAACAAAATGCTGCACTTGATGTGTTTTATTAGTTTTAATCATTTGGATGGCTTAATAGTAAGATATCTGTGTTAACCTTTGCCTCTGTCTAGCATTTATCTTTTGGAGAAGGAAATGGCAACCCATTCCAGTACTCTTGCCTGGAAAATCCCATGGACGGAGGAGCGTGGTAGGCTGTAGTCCTTGGGGTCACGGAAGAGTTGGATACGACTGAGTGACTTCACTTTCACTTTTCACTTTCATGCATTGGAGAAGGAAATGGCAACCCACTCCAGTGTTCTTGCCTGGAGAATCCCAGGGATGGGGGAGCCTGGTGGGCTGCCGTCTGTGGGGTCGCACAGAGTCGGACACGACTGAAGCAACTTAGCAGCAGCAGCAGCATTTATCTTTAAAGCAATTGTCTGCTTCCTTGACTGTCTTTAATATTGTCTTTACCTCTTGTCTCTGAATTATTTTATGTAAACAGGAAACATTTCCCTCTGAAGAATAGACTAGTAGGCTTGTGTTTTGATGCTTAAACACAATACAGCATTTTGTTTATTGCTGCAGATCTAAAAGAATTTGCTAGTACTCCTTGAAAATCTCTGTAAAGCATTCCATTAAACTAGTCTGCATTTGGGTCATAGATTTACTGCCCTTAATTTCCTCTTTGATTTATTAGTAAGTGCATTTGTATGAAGCTATAATTTATTCCCACCTAAAGGTAGAAAGCTTTGTTCTTAGCTTTAGCAAGACCCCACTCCAATAAGTTACTGCCTTCTATAATATCACTCATTCTGCTAACAAAGTGGAGCTTTGAATAAGGATCATTAATTTCATACAAATTAAGTCCCCCAAAGCAATGAAATTTGTTAAACAAAAAATCCATGTATATGAGTGCAGTGCATATGTAACAGAAAATAGGTATGTGACATTTGAAATTTTCTGAATTAATTGCTTTTATATCTCTTTTGGTTGTGGATTCACAGATTTTTGTGGGAAAACAAATGGAAATATCATAAAACAGAGAGAAAACAATAATATACCCACCACCCAGAAATAACAGATGTCAACATTTGACAAATTTGCTTCAGATCCATATCTTTCCTCTTAAATGAAACAAAGCAATGCAAATGGAGCTGAAGTTCCCCGCTCCGCCCCCCCATTTCATATCTCCTAATGAAATCTGTATATTAGCATCTGTGACTGTCTATGTAATGTTCTAGTAGATAGAGCTTATCCTTACGAATGTAGTGCACCTAGGAATGATTAGGAAGAAAATGTGGTCAATACCTTTTTAAGCATGTTCTGTGGAATATAAAGATTCCATTTTGTGTATATGTCCTAAATAAAACATCTTATGTATAAATTTTCAGACAATTGAAGAGTAATAACTATTATATAGTTCTTTATAAAGCTCAATTTACTGTTAACTTTGATTCCAAAGAAGAGTGAAGTGGAATGATGAGTAAAGAGTAAAGGATACATTGTAACTGGCCCCCTGCTGCCTGTCTTTTTCATTCTCACACTACAGCTTCTGTTTCTGCTTTCATTTCTCTCTGGAAGGCTCTTCCACTTCTTCCTCTAGTGAATTCCTCATATTGACATTTCAGATTTCATTTTAAACATGATTTCCTCAGAGAAGCCATTCCTGACCACCACCTTCCACCGCCCTTCCAACATTTAGCCAGGTCCCCTTAAGTTCTCTTGGCACCTTATACCTTTTGCAGCACCATTACAGTTACAATTAATTAATTATATAGCTGGTTGTCCGACTTCTTGTCTCCTGCTATAAAGTAAGAACCATTAGGACAGGAACACACTCTTATTCCTTGTGATAGGTGTCTCACAGTTAAAGAATTCACCTGCTTAGCAGGAAATGCAGGTTTGATCCCTTGATCGGGAAGATCCCTTGGAGAAGGAAATGCAGTCCCCTGCAGTATGGGCAGAGGAGCCTGGCGGTCAACAGTCCATGGGGTTGCAAAGAGTTAGACACCACTTAGCGACTAAACCACCATATCCTTAGCTTTGCACATAGTTGAGGTTCAGACCATTAAATAAATGAAGGATTGTATGCTTGCTTACAGAACTTCACTTCCCCATCTTTGATCAGGTATCACCTCCACTGCAAAACTATCTCTTAAGCAGGAATAGTTAGGTGCTCTGTCTTCTCTGTTCCTGAAACAGGTTGAACACACTCCGTAGCAATAGGGATCACATTGTTTTGTAACTGTTGGTTTATATGTCTCTCTTTCCTATTAGACTGTAAACTTCCAGAAGTAAAGAATTATTTTCATACTTGTCTTCTGAGTTATCAAGATCTAATGCAATATATGACATAAAGTAAATGTTTATTTTTTTAACCAGTTTATTTATCTATTTTTTAACTTTAAAATATTGTATTTGTTTTGCCATACATTGACATGAATTCACCATGAGTGTACATGTGTTCCCCTTCCAGAACCTCCCCCCAACCTCCCTCCCCATCCCATCCCTCCGGGTCATCCTGGTACACCAGCCCTGAGCACCCTGTATCACGCATCGAACCTGGACTGGCGATTCGTTTCACATGTGATAATTTGCATGCTTCAGTGCCATTCTCCCATATCATCCCACCCTCGCCCTCTCACATAGAGTCCATGATACTGTTCTATTTATCTGTGTCTCTTTTGATGTCTTGCATACAGGGTTATCTTTACCAATTAACTAAATTAAATGGAGAAGGAAAGAAGGAAGGAACGGAAAACTGACTGACTCATTAAGAGTTTTCTGAATAGCTTTTATTTGTAGCATGCGAGAAAAGGAATGGGATTAATAGAGCCATAGAAAATGGGGGAAAAATTGTTAGAGTTCTAGCCACACTGACTAAAAGAGTCCAGAGAGGTAATAAGGATTTTGGTCACTCAAACCAGGAAAGGTATACAGCATTGTGAGCCTACCGTGGCTCAAGTAATCTAGCCAGTGACAGTCTGGTTAGCAGTGACAGCTCTTAAGTTTTTTAGTTGTCGTGAGAGTGGGGTGGGGAGAGGATATTGTTAGTAAACATCAGTATTAGAGGATAAAAGATAATGATTGTCATGGTGAGCAAATCTTGATTTATAGCTTAGAATTATGAAAAATAAGCAAGTCATATGATTCTCACTTTTAAAAATGAAAAAGCAATAGCATTTTCCAACTATGGTTCCCAGATTAGAAATATAATTCTTACTTTTTTTTATTTGTAGGAGAATTTAAGAATTCTTAACAGCTGTTATCTGTAGCATAGAAAGTCATTCTTCACTTTGGGCACAACTTTTGGCAAGCTTTTCCTGTAAAAGTTTGAATGCATGCTAAAGAAAACTACAGACCCTTAAGGGAATATTTGGCAGCTCTTCAAAAACAGTTTGAGCTTGAATTTAATGGTTTATGATGTCAGGAAAGCCTGTCAATTAAATTAAGTCTTTATGTTGACTTTGGAGGTCACTATGTTTCTGTATTGCCTACTTGATGTATAAAGAGAACTATGGACTGAATGAAGAGATGAACTAAATCTGATCCTGTACCCTGAGCTGTTGTTTTTGATTGTTTTCTTGTTCGTTGCTTTATTCATTCATTTAAAAGATACTTATGTATGCCATGCACTGTGCTGTGCAGGTTTGAGCTTAGCCTGAGGCAAGACTGATTCAGGTCATCCTTCCTATAACCTTTATTGACTCTAGTAAATGTGTCAGATGAATTTTCATTCATAATCAGTAGAGGATCTCATTGACTTGTTACAATGAAAGCAACCTTAATCTAAAGACCTAATTATGAAAATATCCTGCCATGGCCTTTTTTTCCAAGATTAGGAATAAGCAAAATTTCCCCCCAAAAAATCCAGATATTCATGTGTTTTATCTAAATCTGTATCTTATTCTGCCCAAATACACACAATAATTTAATTTTTGTCAACATACATATACCATAATGATTAAAGCTACTATAGCTGTTTCCAATTCTCATGTTCAGTGATGTGAAATATAAAGACATTTTCACTGAGATATTTATGCTGAGCTTCACGGTTTTTGCTTTTTACCTTTATCAGTCATCATTTATTATGGCCCAAATACTATATTGTTCCAAGTGTGGTACTCTTGAATGGTTAAAGCTATTACCAGTCCTTGAGTAGTTTTTCAGTCTAGAGATGAGACAAAATTAGAGAAACTACTGACGTGTGTCATACATATGCAATGTACATATGTATACTGTGGTGCAGGGCTTTAACTGCTTCATTCAATAAAAGCTTTTTAGAGGAGAGGTGACGTTTTAATGGCATTTATGGGATGAAAACTATTTTTTTATGGAAAGATAAATTCAGGCCTCTTTAAGGTAGTTATATGGAGACTTACAGGGAGTAAGGGAGTGTTTTGGGTATCTATAGCTGCATAACAAACCATCTCAGTGTTACTTAGTGACTTAAAACATAGACTTGCAGGGTTTTTTTTCCCCCACACAGAGGCCAGATAGCTGAGTGTTGTGGGCTGTGCAGTCTTTGTCACAGTGATTCACCTCTATTGTTGTAGTGCAAAAGCAGCTAGACAGTGCTTAAATGAAGGAGTGCGATTGTGTACCAATAAGATTTTATTTTCAAAGGCATGTGGCAGGTTGGATTTGACCTGAAAGCTGTAGTCTCTTCATTTAAAACAATAAAGCCATCATTCTGCTTACAGATCTGCAGTTTGGGTAGGGTTTGGGGCAGAGTAGCCCTCCTTTGTTCTAGCAGGTGTCAGTTAGGGTGGATTGAAGGCTGAGGACTAGGATTGTCTGAAGGCCCACAGCAGAGTAGGTGAGCTGAAGAGCAGTGGAGAGTGGAGCAAGAGCTGCTGGGGCCGAGTCATGTAGAGCCTCACAGGGGCCTTGTAGTGTGAAGATTTCACCTTCTAACAAAATGAGAGACATTGGAGGGTTTTGAATAGTGGCAAGATCGAACATATTTTTTTAAGAATCACTTTGGCTGCTATATATGAGGAGCAGGTTATTGAGGACAAGGACAAAAGCAAGGAGATGGGTTAACAGGCTATTATATTAAATAGTCATCCAGATAAGAGAAGACTATGGCTTAGATTAGAGAAGTAAGAGTAATGATGGAAGTAATTTGTTCCTGAATATATTTTTGAAGGTAGAACTGGTCTCTTTTGATGGATTGGGTAATGGAGTGAGCAAGAAAGAAAGGAGTCAAGGTTGACTCCGAGGCTCTGAGCATTCCTGCTGCCTCCTGAGAACCTCTGGGGAAGCCACCGCCCTCACACATGCCAGAAGGTTGATGTGCTAAGCAGCACTTCAGTTTCTGTCCCTGTCCTGCTGAAAACTCTCCAGAGGTTTCTCATCCCCCTCCTCAGACTTCTGCTGTGACTCTCCAAGGCCCTTTGGGGTCCAGTATCTCCTGCAGTTGCTCTCCCCTCCCCACACCTTTCGTTCTGCTCCCCACCCACAGTGAACTTCACATTCTGTCTTCTGGGCTTTTGCCCATGCCCTCTCTGCCTTCATTTCATCTCATTAAAACCTGTACTTATCCTCAGGTCTCCACTTGGGCTTCCCTCATTTTTTCCTCTGGTCATTTGTTATTTTTAGTCACTATGTCATGTCCACCTTACCTACGTCCTGAGACCACCTTACCTACCTCCTGAGAAATCTGTACGCAGGTCAAGAAGCAACAGTTAGAACTGGACATGGAACAACAGACTGGTTCCAAATAGGGAAAGGAGTACGTCAAGGCTGTATATTGTCACCCTGCTTATTTAACTCATATACAGAGTACATCATGCAAAATGCCAGGCTGGATGTAGCACAAGCTGGAATCAAGATTGCTGGGAGAAATATCAATAACCTCAGATATGCAGATGAAACTACCCTTAACGGCAGAAAGTGAAGAGGAACTAAAGAGCCTGTTGATAAAAGTGAAAGAGGAGAGTGAAAAAGCTGGCTTAAAACTCAACATTCAGAAAACTAAGATCATGGCATCTGGTTCCATCACTTCAAGGCAAATAGATGGGGAAACAATGGAAACAGTGAGAGACTTTATCTTTTTGGGCTCCAAAATCACTGAGGATGATGACTGCAGCCATGAAATTAAAAGACGCTGTTCCTTGGAAGAAAAGCTATGACCAACCTAGACAGCATATGAAAAAGCAGAGACATTACTTTGCTGACAAAGGTCCATCTAGTCAAAGCTATGGTTTTTCCAAGTAGTCACGTGTGGATGTGAGAGTTGGACTATAAAGAAAGCTGAGTGCCAAAGAATTGATGCTTTAGAACTGTGGTGTTGGAGAAAACTCTTGAGAGTCCCTTGGACTGCAAGGAGATACAACCAGTCCATCCTAAAGGAAATCAGTCCTGAATGTTCATTGGAAGGACTGATGCTCAAGCTTTGGCTACCTGATGCGAAGAACTGACTCATTGGAAAAGACCCTGATGCTGGGAAGGATTGAAGGCGGGAGGAGACGGGGATGACAGAGGATGAGATGATTGGATGGCATTACTGACTTGATGGACATGAGTTTGCACAAGCTCCAGGAGTTGGTGATAGACAGAGAGGCCTGGTGTGCTGCAGTCCATGGGGAGTCGGACACAACTGAGCGACTGAACTGAACTGAAGTCATGTCCGACTCTTCTGCAATCCCATGGACTGTAGCCCACCAATGCTCCTCTGTCCATGACATTTCCCAGGCAAGAATACTGGAGTGGGTTACCATTTCCTTCTCCAGGGGATCTTCCTGATCCAGGGATGGGACCTGTGTCTCCTGCACTGACAGGCGGATTTTTTTATCGCTGAGCCACCAGGAAAGTGCCTTTTAAGCCATGGTAGCTCCCTCTTCTCATTTATGTCCTCCTACTGTGTTTTTCCTAGCAGCCTATATTTACCCTATCACAGCACTTCCCATAGTTTAGTTTATATATTTTTTTAATAGTCTGTTATCCTTATTGCACTGGAAACTCCAGGGGAGCAGAAACTGTATTTCTCACCATTGTATCACTATCCTAGGGCCTAGCTCAGAAAGGCAGTTAATAAGTATTTGTTCATAGTTTGAATGAAAGGCATAACTCTTAAGGGAATTAAATTTTTTGGTAATGTGGGGATTTGGGAGAACTTCTAAATTTTATACCAGATCGATTATTAAATCTGAAATGAAAGAAAAAAAAGTCGTATGGTAAAATTATTTCTATGCAGGAAGCATATAATACAAAAGTAGAGAGGAATAATAGAAAAATTAATAATGATCATTATTTTAGGATAGTTGAACTACAATTCTGTTTTCCTTAGTATATTTCAAATTTTCTATAATTTTCTTGTTTAAAATGTTTTAGACTCAATTCTAATTTTTTATGCCTTATAAAGTATCTTAAATATAGCATCTTTAAGTCTTCAGGTAATTGTATTCTCAAATTTGACTCAATCCTCGGTGCAAGACCTGGGACATAATCTTTGCTGGAAATAATCTGAAGTGTCGTTGTTCTACCCTTCTGCTTCAGTAAAGAAAAATCAATCCATTTTCAACATTTATTTTTCTAAGGACAAAGTAGCGTATTCAAAAGAACAAAAATTTTATTTTTATTATTCTGTGTTTAACTTTTTTCCATTTATCAAATGAACCTTCACCTATTTCTATATTTGTCTGAAACATTATCAACTTTACTCTAAAAATAAAAAGTATTAAATATTAAAATATTATATTTTATATTTATTTTATATTATATACAAATATTAAATATTTGTAAAGTGTCCTTGCGTATTTTGTCTTAAAGTCACTGATGCCGCAAATGTCATAGATAAAGAAACTAAGGCTCAGAGAAGTTACATAACTTAATGAAGGTCATAAGCTCAGATAGAACTTCACAACCATTTTTCTCTGGTTTGAATTTGTTCATATACTGCCTTCTGATGCTTTTCTTCTCCTTCCTCCACAGTTGTGCATGCCTAAAGGGCTGTCTTTCAGAACACAAACTGACAACAAAGACCCTCAGTTCCACTCATTTATAATTACCCGGGAAGATGGTTCTCGTACCTACGGTTTTGTTCTCACTTTTTATGAAGAAGTTACAAGTAAGCAAATCTGCACAGCAATGCAGACACTCTACCAGATGCACAATGCAGAGCATTACAGCAGTGTATATGCTTCATCCTCCTGCAGCATGGATTCACTGGCGAGCAGTATTGACGAGGGAGATACAACTTCCCTTTTGAAACTCCAGCGATACAACTCCTATGACATCAGCAGAGACACCCTGTATGTTTCAAAAAGTATATGTTTGATCACACCACTGCCTTTCATGCAGGCCTGCAAGAAGTTCCTTATCCAACTTTACAAGGCAGTTACCTCACAGCAGCCACCACCTTTGCCTCTTGAGAGCTACATCCATAATATTCTCTATGAGGTGCCCCTCCCACCTCCAGGGAGATCACTGAAATTTTATGGTGTTTATGAACCTGTCGTCTGCCAGAGGCCGGGGCTCGGCGAACTCCCCCTCTCCGACTACCCTCTCCGAGAGGTCTGCGAGCTCCTGGGCCTAGAGAACCTCGTGCAGGTGTTTACCTGTGTTCTTTTAGAGATGCAGATCCTTCTCTATTCGCAAGGTAGGTCTGCCCTAAATTTAGGTCTCCCAAAACCAAGTACTTATGCTCTCAGCTACCAGGGTGTATTATCAGAGCCAAATGATTGATGGTCAGAAGTTTTTTCTGTCTTGTGTAAAAGGAGAGGGTTTTAGGTAGGACCAGATGCCAAGAGGTTACTTCTCTTTTAGGTGACAGTGGCTGTAGAGAAAATAAAAGGGGAAGAAATATGAAAGCATTAGCTTGGCTGATTTGCATGTATTTATTTTTTTAATGGAAGTAACCCTTTTTTCCTGATAATACATATTCATTGTAAAAGAAACATATTTCTCTTTATAATAAAAGTGAGAGAATCCTCTTACTACCAAGACCATGTAGACTTCTCTTTTTTTTTTCCAGATTAGTAAAGATTCACATCAAAACTCAGCTGACATTGGAAAGGGACAGACAGAATTGTTAACTCTGAAGCTTCCTAAGGTGATCACCTTTGGATCTTTGCCTATGAGTGATTTCATGGAGTGAGAGAAGGGGTACAGGCATGTGAAACAGACACGATTCTCCTAGGTCTAACAGTTCCACTGAAGTTATATGGAGTTTTTGTGTTTTGTTTTCAATCCCAAAGGAAGCTATCATTGTGATGCTTTTCATTCAAAATTCTCCCAAAACATACTTTAAAAACAAACAGAATTTGGGTTTTATTTTACCAGTGCATCTGCGATGACTAATGTTGAGCCTAGACTAAAGCACTGGTTCCAATCTGAACCTGAATTTGCAGAGGAGATAGAGATGCTGTGTTTTTTGGATAGTCAATTGACAGAAAATATAAAATAGTACCTGTGCATTGATGGGTTTTTTGAAAAAAGTGGCACAAATATTTGGTTTAGCATTTTGCTAACTTGTATTTAGGCTGGCAGAACTGCAGTGCAGTCTTCTGACTGTTGCTGTCAAGCTTATTTTACCAGTTTCCTTTTTTTCTTTTCTATTTTAAATTATAAATGAGGCTGAGCCAAGTAGGCTGTATTTGTACTTCCCCATCTTGTGTGTATGTTGACACTGTTTGTGTGTTGACAGCCCTTCACGAGGTTGTATTTTCTTCAGTTTATCCTCATCGTGTTCTCTGATAATGTGTTCCAATGTCTCAGTTTTTGTTGTCAGGAAATTCTTCTCTAATGACTAATTTAAATTCTTTCCTGTCCTCGTGCTCTTAGTTTGTTAGTGCTGGTCATTACCTGCAGATCACCCTTTGGTATCCAAAATATTTAACGTTAAGTAATTCTTTCTTCTTTTCAATGTCTTCCTTTTTTCCCTGAAAGGATTGAGATTGGAGAGTTGCTTGGAGGGGCAGGGGCTTGGAGCTTAATACTTTCAGGTTTATTAGCTTATTAGTAAAAAGAATTTTAGATCCTAAATTTTTGAGAGATCTTCCCAATCATTTAGTTCTGTGTCCTTCTGTTCTACCTAGAGAAGCAATTTGGTACTGGAATAATATTGGTTTTTGAAGTGAAAACAATCATGGGTTCAAATCTCTGTTCTGTGACTTGCTAACTGAACTTTGGAGAAGGTACATAATCTTCCTATGTGTCAATCAGTTCATCTTTATGGAGATAACAGGTTTTTTCCTTCCTCTCTCACTGATTTATTCTGACAAAGTAAGAAATCTGTGCTGACTAAACGATAGCCGGTGTTGTTGTAATTATTATCAGTTTTATCAGTCCTACATAATCCTTTATAAATTATGCACTTCTTAAGTTGTGAGAATCTGACATATTCAGTTCAGTTCAGTTCAGGTCTTAGTCGTGTCCGACTCTTTGTGACCCCATGGACTGCAGCACGCCAGGCCTCCCTGTCCATCACCAACTCCAGGAGTTTTCTCAAACTCATGTCCATCGAGTCAGTGATTCCATCCAACTATCTCATCCTCTGTCATCCCCTTCTCCTCCTGCCTTCAATCTTTCCCAGCATCAGGGGCTTTTCCAATGAGTCAGTTCTTCGCAACAGGTGGCCAAAGTATTGGAGTTTCAGCTTCAGCATCAGTCCTTCCAGTGAATATTCAGGACTGATTTCCTTTAGGATGGACTGGTTGTATCTCCTTGCAGTCCAAGGGACTCTAAAGATCTTCTCCAACACCACAGTTCAAAAGCATCAATTCTTCAGTGCTCAGCTTTCTTTATAGTCCAGCTCTCACATCCATACATGACTACTGGAAAAACCATAGCTTTGATTAGATGGACCTTTGTCAGCAAAGTGATGTCTCTGCTTTTTAATGTCTCTGACATATTACTGCATTTAAAATATTAACTGTTAAATTAAATAGTCCAGGCATTTGTTTCACAGTTGAAAACTTAACAAACTTTCTCTTATACTGAAAGTGATGCTTTTTAAAGGAAAAAACTCTTCATTATCACTCTTCCTGTTTTAAATAGCACTTTATGTCTTGGTGCTTTTTCTCTGTCTTTCTGCTCTACTTCATTAGCTTATTCCATTTAGTTTATGGAGTCTGTTGAAAAGTTGCAGTTGATTAATATCTACACATTTATTTCAATTTCAAACTAAGAAGACAATATTTACGAGCATGTTTTTGTACTCAAATGAGTTCAGTTTTTTTTTTTTTTGTAACTTGGTCTTTGATTCTGAGAAGAAGAGTGAATCCTGAGATTGTAGAATTCTACATACATACATTTTTAAAGTGTCATACAAAAAAAAAACTTATAATTTTCTCATCATTCACAGAAATCACTTTGTATTAGGAATTATATGTTAAAATGCCTTGTCCATTTTGATTTTTACCCCAACACTTAATCCTCTCAACAGTGAGTTATTACTGTCCATGCTTTTGATGAAGGGGGAAATTAATGCTCAGGGAAGCTTAGTAACCTACCCAAGATCACATAGCAGTTGGGTAATGTGGTAGAGCTGAGAATGGGCTTGGATCTGTCTTTCTCCAGAATTGTTACCCACGTGTTAGCTGTATTGGACACTGCACTTAACCTCTCCTTATCTATCTCATTCTTTATTTTTATTGTATTTTTTATTTTTTAAATTTTTTGGCTGCATTGCCCAGCATATGGGACCTTAGTTCCCCGACCAGGGATTAAACCCATGCCTCCTGCAGTGGAAATTTGGAGTCTTAACTACTGGACCACCGGAGAAGTCCCCATGTCTCAGTATTTATTTTTAAATTATAAACTCACCTCTGAGGGTCTTTTGTAAAGGTTCCATATTAAATAATTGTAGATTATCTGTGTAAATGCAGATTTTAACAGCAGGAGACCCCAGTTCGATTCCTGGGTTGGGAAGATCCACTGGAGAAGGAATAGGCTACCCACTCCAGTATTCTTGGGCTTCCCTGGTGGCTCAGCTGGTAAAGAATCCGCCTGCAATGTGGGAGACCTGGGTTCAATTGTTGGATTGGGAGGATCCCCTGGAGAAGGGAAAGGCTACCCACCCCATTATTCTGGCCTGGAGAATTTTATGGACTGTATAGTTCATGGGGTTGCAAAGAGTTGGACATGACTGAGCAACTTTTACTTCACTTCACTTCTCTAATTAGAGAAAGAAAGGAATGAAATAAGAGCTGTTGGGTTGATCTGTACTCTGGTGCCATTTGTCATTTCTCCTGACTGTGTTCAGGGTTTTAATAATATCTGATCATTTCTTGTTCACTGATGTCATAAAATTTTAAAACATTGCAAATGTTGAACAATTACCATAAAAACCCAAAGTGAATAAAAGTATAGATGGATTTCAGTGAAGAAGATGTCTTTCTACACTGATTTGAAATTCTTGTCCATGGCCCACATAAATCTATCCAGTCTGTTGTTTCGAAAGTGTGTAAGTCTCAGTTACTTTGCAGTGGTAACTGGCTAGACATTTTACACGGAGAAGGAATCCAAGAGGTAAAGACTCTTTTCTAGAACCCCGAATCAGAAAAGAGTACTTTTCTGAGGCCTAGAAATACTTGGAGCAAGAGTGGGAAGATTGGAGTCTGATCATCTTTTCAAAGAAACAGTGGAAGAATAAAAAGAATTTAAACAGCAGGGTCTAACTTTTGATACCAGTAATTAAGGTCTCAGGATACTTTTGGACCTTGCTTACGTCCTTTGATTCTTCACAATGGAAATAAGCAGTTACTCACAGCCCACGCTGCACTGGCTGCCTGTGAGCCTTCATTTAAGATTGTCATTGTTTGATCCATGACTATTTGAGGGAACCTGTCAGTCTATTTGGTCTTGCTGGAAAGATGTTAAGTACCAATGCAGTATCTTTAATGGTTTATTTAGGTTTTTCTATATCAGTAACCTCAGATATGCAGATGACACCATCCTTATGGCAGAAAGCAAAGAGGAACTAAAAAGCCTGTTGATGAAAGTGAAAGAGGACAGTGAAAAAGCTGGCTTAAAACTCAACGTTCAGAAAACTAAGATCATGGCATCTGGTCCCATCACTTCATGGCAAATAGATAGGGAAACAGTGGAAACAGTGACAGACTTAATTTTGAGGGGCTCCAAAATGACTGCAGATGGTGACTGCAGCCATTAAATTAAAAGATGCTTGCTCCTTGGAAGAAAGGCTATGACCAACCTAGATAGCATATTAAAAAGCAGAGATATTACTTTGCCGACAAAGGTCCATGTAGTCAAAGCCTTTGACTGTGTGGATCACAATAAACTGTGGAAAATTGTGAAAGAGATGGGAATACCAGACCACCTGACATGTCTCTTGAGAAACCTGTATGCCAGTCAGGAAGCAACAGTTAAAACTGGACATGGAGCAACAGACTGGTTCCAAATAGGAAAAGGAGTACGTCAAGGCTGTATATTGTCACCCTGCTTATTTAACTTATATGCAGAGTGCATCATGAGAAACGCTGGGCTGGAGGAAGCACAAGCTGGAATCAAGATTGCCAGGAGAAATATCAATAACCTCAGATATGCAGATGACACCACCCTTATGGCAGAAAGTGAAAAGGAACTAAAGAGCCTGTTGAAAGTGAAAGAGGAGAGTGAATAAGCTGACTTAAAACTCAACATTCAAAAAACTGAGATCATGACATCTAGTCCCATCACTTCATGGGAAATTGATGGGGAAACAGTGGAAACAGTGTCAGACTTTATTTTTGGGGGCTCCAAGATCACTGCAGATGGTGATTGCAGCCATGAAATTAAAAGATGCTCACTCCTTGGAAGGAAAGTTATGACCAACCTAGATAGCATATTAAAAAGCAGAGACATGACTTTGCCAACAGAGGTCCATCTAGTCAAGGCTGTGGTTTTTCCAGTAGTCATGTATGGATGTGAGAGTTGGACTGTGAAGAAAGCTGAGCACCAAAGAGTTGATGCTTTTAAACTGCGGTGTTGGAGAAGACTTTTGAGAGTCCCTTGGTCTGCAAGGAGATCCAACCAGTCCATCCTAAAGGAGATCAGTCCTGGTTGTTCACTGGAAGGACTGATGTTGAAGCTGAAACTCCAATACTTTGGCCACCTCATGCGAAGAGTTGACTCATTGGGAAAGACCCTGATGCTGGGAAGGATTGGGGGCAGGAGGAGAAGGGGACGACAGAGGATGAGATAGCTGGATGGCATCACCAACTCAATGGACATGAGTTTGGGTAAACTCCCGGAGTTGGTGATGGACAGGGAGGCCTGGCATGCTGCGATTCATGGGGTCGCAAAGAGTCGGACACGACTGAGCGGCTGAACGGAACTGAACTGAGTCAAAGCTATGGTTTTTCCAGTAGTCGTGTATGGATGTGAGAGTTGGGCTGCAAAGAAAGCTGAGCGCTGAAGAATTGATGTTTTTGAACTGTGGTTTTGGAGAAGACTCTTGAGAGTCCCTTGGACAGCAGGGAGATCCAACCAGTCAATCCTAAAGGAAATCAGTGTTTCCTTTGAATGTTTCCTTTGAATTCAGGGAATCAGTATTCCCTGAATATTCACTGGAAGGACTGATGCTGAAGCTGAAATTCCAAAACTTTGGCCACCTGATGGGAAGAACTGACTCAGATGGTTGGATGGCATCATTGACTCAATGGACATGAGTTTGAGTAAACTCCGAGAGTTGGTAATGGACAGGGAGGCCTGGCGTGCTACAGTTTGTGGGGTTGCAAAGAGTTGGACACGACTGAGTGACTGAACTGAACTGAAGTGATTTCTCCTCTCCTATCTCCCTCCTACTCCTCCTCTGTCATCATTATCATCATCATCATTGTCAGTATCATCAACTGGGGACAAAAGTCAAATATTTAACACAGTCCATTTCCTGGTCTTTGACTGTGATCTATTATAGCACAAGGATCTTAACAGTTAAGACAGTGCTGGCGTATTACTGGTCCCATTGTTATTACTGCTTAGTTCAGTCTGTCATCCTGTTGTATGAAAATGTCTCCCAGGGCAATGCCCTGGGAAGCACGGAGGTATCTGTATAGTAATTGAGTGTGATCACACACTTGCAAAGGCATATAAGTCAGCCCTTTATGCTTTTGTCTCACCCTTTTCAACAGTAAATGTTTCAACTGCCTGTTCTAATTCTCAATTAAGCCATTACTGTGAGGGTGATAAACAGCATCATATGTCCATTTGATGTGGTATCTCTTCACCCACTGTTGGACACTGTGTGCTGTGAAGCATGTTGTGTCCCATACTTTGAAAATGTGTAACTTGGCAGCCCGTATTGGTAGAGTATCTTCTGTTCCACTCCTCTCCTAGTATTTTAAGCATTTGCATCTATTTCCTCCTTTGCAAAGCACAGTCTGAAGTATCTATTCCTGGTAGGACCCATTTACAGCCCTCCCACCAGTGCCGCTGGCATTAATCCAGTGTAATCTACTTGCTGGCTATGTGTAGCAGGGCCTTCCCCCCTGGGGAATCTTCCCCACAGCCATCTGCAGCCTCTGTCTCTCTTGTTAGCAGACAAAATAGTTCTCGTTGGCAATTTGTGCCTTAGAGATTATAAGAAGGTTATGTATAGATTCAGCCCATCTCTGGCATTGCTGAAGTCCTCTAGGTGGGCACTTCAAGGGAGTGTACCAAAAGGTCCACTTGGGGGTCACAGTTACCTCCCAAACCTGAAAGCGGGTTCTTCTGATGAGCGTTAGCATGTCCTATTTAATGTGGTCCATGGATTCCCAGAGGGATTTCCATATGGCTGCACCTTATACAGACATCCTTTTAGTAGTCCAGTTTTCCACTGTGCATGAATATGTACTTTTGGGTTTCCCAGGTGGCTCAGCAGTTAAGAATCCACCTGCAATGCAGGAGGCACAGGAGCTGCAGGTTTGATCCTTGGGTCAGGAGATCCCCTGGAGGAGGGCATGGCAACCCACTCCAGTATTCTTGCCTGGAGAATCCCACGGACAGAGGAGCCTGGCAGGCTATAGTCCATGGGGCCACAAAGAGTTGAACACAACTGAGGCGACTTAACACACACACACACACATGGACTTTTACCATTGTTTAGTTTTTCCATCACTGCTAAAAAAACAGCATGCAAGTCAGTCCACTGAGCCCATTTGTGTTTCCCTGCTTTAATCAAAGTAATGGCCATTCACCTTGAATCTCACCCATAACCAAGAAGCTCTAGGTTGGTCAGTTGAGAAGTATTTATGCTGTCCAAGTGACAGTATAATCTGGTACCTCCTCACTCAGTTCCAGAGTCAGTTCTCTGGGAAAAAAAGCTCTTGGTTGTATCTCCTCCTTGTATTTTCCTCCTAACAAGATTCCATATAAACTCTTGTGTGCACTGTCTTCCCCATTAGTGTGTTTTTCTGATCACCTGAGACACCATGATTATATAGGGTTTCAGTATCATTTTGTCTTTCAGTTTATAGGGGCAGTTTAGACTAATGTGCAGTAGCAGGCTAGTGATTGCCTCTCAAATGGAAGTTCTCCCGTCCAGAATCCCAGTTGTTTTTTGTCACTGGGAGTCAGGCTTTTGCCATAAGTGCCAGTCTGTGCTCTCTATAGAGCTGCTGTACAGAGTTTGTCTTCAGACTCCAGTTTCTTGTCTGCAACACTATGGGCTCAGGCAGTCTTATTCTCATTTAGCATGATGTCCAATTAATATTGCTTGGAGGGCAGTTGACATGCCATCTGTTTTATGTTGGGGGAAGGTGTACCCCGTTTAGACATAGTATCTATTCCTATAAACCATTGAGGTAAGCCTGTGGATGACTCTACACATGGGCTTCACCAGATGGGCTTCACCAGGACTGAAATCAGATTGATTATATTCTTTACAGCCGAAGATGGAGATGCTCTACACAGTGAACAAAAACAAGACCTGGCTTTGACTGTGGCTCAGATCATCAGCTCTTGATTGCAAAATTCAGGCTCAAATTGAAGGAAGTAGTGAAAACCACTGGGCCATTCAGTGAATGTGAAAGTGTTAGTTGTTCAGTCATGTCCAACTCTGTGTGACCTCATGGGCAGAAGACCCCGTGGACTGTAGCCCGCCAGACTCCTCTGTTCATGGGATTCTCCAGGCAAGAATACTGGAGTGAGTTGCCATTCCCTTCTCCAGGGGGTCTTCCTAACCCAGGGATCAAACCTGGATCTCCTGCATTGTAGGCAGATTCTTTACTGCCTGAGCCACCAGGAAAGCCTAGGCCATTCAGATATGACCTAAGTCAAGTCCCTTGTGATTATACAGTGGAGGTAATGAATAGATTCAAGGAATTAGACCCGATAAACAGAGTGCCTGAAGAACTATGGACAGAGGTTCATAACATTGTGCAAGAGGTAGCAATCAAAACCATCCTCAAGAAAAAGAAATGCAAAAAGTCAAAGTGGTTGTCCAAGCAGGCCTTACAAATAGCTGAGAAAAGAAGAGAAGCAGAAGGGAAATAGAAAGGGAAAGATATACCCAACTGAATGCAGAATCCCAGAGAATAGCAAAGAAAGATAAGAAAGCCTTCTTAAGTGAACAGTGCAGAGAAATAAAGGAAAACAATACAATGGGAAAAAAATAGAGATATTTTCAAGAAAATTAGAGATACCAAGGGAACATTTCATGGAAAGATGGGCACAAAAAAAGGGTAGAAATGTCAAGGACCTAACAGAAGAAGAAGATATTAAAAAGAGGTGGCAAGAACACACAGAAGAACTGTACAAAAAGGTCTTAATGACTCAGATAACCACGATGGTGTGGTCACTCACCTAGAGCCAGACATCCTGGAATGTGAAGTCAAGTGGGCCTTAGAAAGTATCACTATGAACAAAGCTAGTGAAGGGAATGGAATTCCAGTTGAGCTATTTCAAATCCTAAAGGATGATGCTTTTAAGCTACTGCACTCAATATGCCAGCAAATTTGGAAAACTCAGCAGTGGCCACAGGACTGGAAAAGGTCAGTTTTCATTCCAATCCCAAAGAAAAGCAATGCCAAAGAATGTTCAAATTACTGTACAGCTGAACTCATTTCATATACTACCAAGATTATGCTTAAAATCCTTCAAGCTCAGCTTCAGCAGTCCGTGAATGGAGAACTTCCAGATGTACAAGCTGGATTTACAAAAGGCAGAGGAACCAGAGATCAAATTGCTGACAACTGCTGGATTGTAGAAAAGGCAAGAGAATTCAAGAAAAACATCTACTTCTGCTTCATTGACTACACTAAAGCCTTTCACTGTGTGGATCACAACAAACTGTGGAAAATTCTTCAAGAGATAGGAATACCGCCTTACTGCTCCTGAGAAATGTGTATGCAGATTAAGAAGCAGTAGTTAGAACCAGACATGGACCAACAGACTGGTTCAAAATTGGAAAAGGAGTACATAGAGGCTGTATGTGGCCACCCTGCTTATTTAATTTCTACGCAGAGTACATTATATGAAATGCTAGGCTGGAATCAAGATTGATGGGAGAAATATCAACAACCTTAGATACGCAGATCATACCACTCTAATGACAGAAAGTGAAGAGGAACTAAAGAGCCTCTTGATGAAGGTGAAAGAGGAGAGTGAAAAAGCTGGCTTCAAACTCAACATTCAAAAAGCAAAGATCGTGGTATCCAGTCCTATCACTTTATGGCAAATAAGATGGATGAAAAGTGGAAACAGTGACAGACTTTATTTCCTTGGGCTCCAAAATCACTGTGGATGGTGACTGCAGCCATGAAATTCAAAGACTCTTGCTCCTTGGAAGAAAAGCTATGACAAACCTAGACAGCATATAAAATGGAGAGACATCACTTTGCCAACAAAGGTCCATGTAGTTTTTCCAGTAGTCATGTATAGATGTGAGAGTTGGACCATAAAGAAAGCTGAGCACAGAAGAATTGATGCTTTTGTATTCTGGTGCTGGAGAAGACTCTTGAGAGTCCCTTGGACTGCAAGCAGATCAAACCAGTCAATCTTAAGGAAATCAACCCTGAATATTCCTTGGAAGGACCAATGCTAAAGCTGAAGCTCCAATACTTTGGCCACCTGATGTGAAGAGCTGACTGATTAGAAAAGGCCCTGATTCTGGGAAAGATTGAGGGCAAGTGGAGAAGAGGGCGACAGAGAATGCGATGGTTGAATGGCATTACTGACTCAATGGACATGAGTTTGAACTAACTCTGGGAGATAGTGAAGGACAGGGAAGCCTGATGTGTCGCAATCCATGGGGTAGCAGAGAGTTGGACACAGCTTAGATATTGAACAACAACAAAGCCTGTTGAAAGATTCCAGTTTTCACCCAGACTTTCAACCTTAAGGTTCATCCAGTCAACCTTAACTGTTTTCATATTCTCTCAATCTAATTGTAGCCTGTGTTAAGACTTCACCAGAGGGTTTTGGTATCTTGGTTCATGCGGTCCCATCCAAGTAAAGGAGTCCCAGAAACTTCTCTTCTCTGATCATTATAGCCAGCAGGGGGTTTGAGCCAATAGACCTTGGTCCTTCTTGTCAGTCTTCATCTCAAATAATCTGCCTGTTGCCCTGTACAGTTTCTCATTATAATCATTGCTTTCCCTGTATCTTAAATTTGTCCAAACTGGGGTAGATAGACTCAACTAGTTTAACGCCATTTTATATAGGGGGACTAGCAGAGTCCCTTTGATCCACCCAGTCTCAGTACTGTGTTAAAGCCTTTGTTTCAGGGACTTCTCTGGTGGTCCAGTGGTTAGGGATCTGCTTTGCAATGCAGGGGACATGATTTTGATCCCTGATGGAGGAGCTCAGATCCCACATGGGTTTAGTAAGCCTGAGTGCTGCAACAAAGACCTAAGGCAGCCAAATAAATAAATATATGTATATATTTTTAAAAAGACCTTTGTTTCAACCCTATCAGTGCCCATTTTATTCATCCCGTTTCTTAATAACCATCCTCAGATTTCCATCCTGCTGGGACGAGTCCTGTGATGCCTTTCTTTCTTTTCCCTCTTTTCCACTCCTCAGTATTTGCTTATTCACCCCATTTCTTAATACCTGTTTAAAAATGCTGGGACGAGTCCCTTCACTACTTCCTCTCCTCTCCACTACTTCTCCTTTCCACATTTTCTTTTTAATTAATGTTTTTATTAACATCTGTTAACAGTTTATGACAGGAAGCTGAGACAGGCTTCTCTGACTATAAGATTATATGGGTTGCTAATGCAGAAAGGGCCCACAGTATTTACCATGACCTGAGTAATGGGCATTTTCAGTTGTAAATATTCTGATTATTATAACAGCAATCCCACGAAGCTTGCATATGAATAACATGGGGTGAATTCATCTGGGGTGTTCTACTTCACATTTTTAGAGGGAGTCAGGCAGTCCCTGTTGTTTGTGTAAACATAGTAGCTTTTACCCAGTTCACTAGGCTGGCTGTTCTCTCAGGAATAACCCACTGTGGTGTCTGTGTCATGGATAGCCATCTGTGATTGTCTCATAGTTAGCTGTGGTCCTGCATCAACTCTTCCACTCTACAGCATTTAAAAATGAATATGCTGCTCCTACATTTCTTAGTCCTTTAGCAAAGCTTCTTCAGGAAGCTGGTGATGCCAGTCTACAAAGGAAATGATAGTTCCTTCACAGTAAGCCCCTGTTCTCAGTAGTTTCTTGGTTTTGCCCTTCCCACCCCCCACACGTGAACCTTGGTGACCTTTGTTGTCCCCAAATAATTGTTCCCTTTGGGAGCAGCTTTGAAGCTAGATTGCCCAGCAACAAAATCTGACCTTGCAGTCTCTTTTAATTTTGTTTTAGCCGTTATAGCTAAATCAATCAAGGGATTGCACGTGTCACTTTTTTTCTTACTGATTTCTTTATGCATCCATTGAAACAACTCCCCAGGAGTTAGATCCATCAATAAATTCCATTGATAAGTTTTACCTTCAGTAATTTATCTCAGCATAGCTTTTGCTCTATACTGTGATTAACCACGTGGCCTCCCGGGGGTCAACAGTTCCTCATCCTTTCTCTCCCCAGACCACATGTTTCTACAAGCCTGGGTCATTCTATTAGCTCCCACATTTTCTGACACTGAAAGAGAGGTTTTTTTCTCCGTCAGACATGATTCTGGCAACTCAATTCACTTCTGACACTAACCACCTGGACTTAACATCAGGTTTAAAGTTTTGGTCCTGCAGAACTGCCCTCACTTCAGACACCAGCCACAGGGTGGTTAGGTTACCCACATTTCTGTCCAGCTAACTGGACAGAATTCAGAATTTCCCATGACCTTTCTTTCAGGTTCCATAATTCACTAGAGCAGCTCATAGAACTCAGGGAAGCACTTTATTTACTATCACCGTTTATCATAAAGGCTACAACTCAGAAACAGCCAAATGGAAGGGATGTATAGAAGAATGTATGCGAGGAGGAACACATAGCTTCCATGCCTGGAGGGTGGGTATCCTCCCCCACTTCAACGTGTTCACCAACCTAGAAGCTCCTCTATTTCTTCTTGAATCAATTTTTGTTCATTTCTGTTTTATCTAGGAAAAATTCTCTTACCCTTCGGTTTATTGACATAAAGTCTTAATTATATTTCCTTATCATCTTAATCTCTGCTATGTCTATATTTTTCTTCCCCTTTTCATCCCTAATGCTATTTATTTGTGCCTGCTCTCTTTTTTCTCTTGATTATTTTCCCATAAAGTGTGTCAGTTTTACTACTCTTTATAAAGAACTATCTTTTACCTTTGTTTGTATTTTCTGTTGGAGCTTTATTTTTTGTTTTTATTAATTTATGGTTTTTTTATTTGTGTTGGGCCCACCTCACCCCCAAATACTAACATCTTAAGTGTTTGAGTGCTGTGATAGTTGTACCCTACAAGTCTTCAGTTCAGTTCAGTCACTCAGTTGTGTCTGACTCCTTGCGACCCCATGGACTGCAGCACGCCAGGCCTCACTGTCCATCACCAACTCCCGGAGTTTACCCAAACCCATGTCCATTGAGTCGGTGACGCCATCCAACCATTTCATCCTCTTTCGTCCCCCTCTTCTCCCGCCTTCAGTCTTTCTCAGCATCAGGGTCTTTTCAAATGAGTCAGTTCTTCGCATCAGGTGGTCAAAATATTGTAGTTTCAGCTTCAGCATCAGTCCTTCCGAGGAATATTCAGGACTGATTTCCTTTAGGATGGACTGGTTTGATCTCCTTGCAGTCCAAGGGACTGTGAGGAGTCTTCTCCAACACCACAGTTCAAAAGCATCAATTCTTCGGTGCTCAGCTTTCTTTATAGTCCAACTTTAACATCCATACATGACTACTGGAAAAACCATAGCTTTGACTAGACAGATCTTTGTTGGCAAAGTAATGTCTCTGCTTTTTAATATGCTGTCTATGTTGGTCATAGCTTTTCTTCCAAGGAGCAAGCGTCTTTTAATTTCATGGCTACAGTCACCATCTGCAGTGATTTTGGAGCCCCAAAAAATAAAGTCTGTCATTGTTTCCATGTTTCCCCATCTATTTGCCATGAAGTCTTAGTATCTGGTATTTTCATTATTCAATATTCTAATGATTTTTACATTTTCATTTATTTTAACCATTTGCCTTTCTCCTTGTTTTTCTTTTTTGCCTTCTTTTGAAATAATTGAAAGATTTTTCTCATTCATTTATTAATTTAATTATTGTAAATGTTATATGCTCTGTTTGCCTTTATTAATGATAAGCTTTGAAATTTTTAACATGAACACTTAGTATTATGTTAATAAGAATCTTTGAAATACAGATACTCTAAAAATGCTTTGACTTCAGCCACCCCCATCATGGCTTACTTATTATAGTTGTTCAAAATTTTAATAACCCTCAAGTTAGATATATTTATTTACTATACTTGATTTTGCTTAAACTTACTCATAATTGCCATTTGTTGAAAATTCACATTCCATTTCGTATCTTATATATTTCTTCTGGGATTAGTCTCCTTATTCCTAAAGTTTATCCTTACAAGTTCCTTAAGTGAGGTGGCATCCTCTATTAGATTTTGTTCATCTAACAGTGTTTTAAATTTGTCCTTGTTTTTGAAAGATGGTTTCATTAGATATTAAATTCTGTGCTGAAAGGTTTTTTTTCCTCTCCCTCTGAGTACATTATATTCTAGTATCTTCTTTGTAACCATTCTGTTCTCATTTATATGAGAAGTCATTTGTTACAGTCACTCTCATTGTCATTCCTTGGCCAGAAATCTTTTTTCATTCTGGCTATGTATATGATTTTCTGTTTGTCTTTGGTGTCCCATATTTTGACTGTGATTTATCTAAATAAGGGTTTCTTTATTTGTCCTGGTTGTGATTCATTGTGTTTCCTGAAACCTAGGATTAATATTTTTCACCCGTTTTGGAAAATTCTGTTTTCTTTCTGAATTTTACTTCCATCTGTCTTTTTTCTTTTTTTATCATCTTGAAACTTTAATTAAATGTGTTACTCTGTCTTGCTCAGTCTTCCATATCTTTCAACCTCTTTTTCTGTCTCTTTGTCTCTTTGCTGTATTCTGGTTGATTTATCTCTCACCTTTTGCCCATGTTTAATCCATAGTTAACCCTTTCTTTGACATTTTAATTTCAGTGGTCCTATAAATAGTCTTACTCCTAATTTTTCCCTTAATCTCCTTAAATACTTTAAACATACACATCTTATGTTCTTTTTCACATAAATTCAGTACCTCATGAGTTGAGGATTGAGGATTTGTTCCTCCAGGGAGGGTTTGTATTTTCTTTCACTAAGTACCTGAATTCACTGGCAACACAAATTAGTTTACTTTAAGTTATAGTTCTCACTGTGGGTCTTTCTTTGGGCCTTACAAATAGCATGAGAGCCCTAAACACCTTTGAAAACTAGCCAGTAGATAAGAATTTGCAGGAAGGCTTTTTTCCGCCTTCCTCCCTGGGCCAGGACCAGAGCCAGAGCAGACAACTTTTGTTGGCAATACAGATTTTTTGCTGTAATCATTTTGGTTTCATTTTTTCCTTTCTTGGTCTCCTTTCCCTGAGGTTTTTGCCCTTTTTAGATCTGACTTTTTTGCAAGAGGATCTACCATTTTAATTCTAGCCTTTCTTGAACTTTGTCCCTCAGCATGCACAAAAGTAATACTGACGCTCTAGGCCACCTTAGTTCAGTAAACACTCCAAAGACAGCCAGACATTTCAGCTTTACCACACTGAACTCTCGCTCCCATTTTGTTCCCAGCCTCCAATGACTTCCTTTATATTTTTTTGCAAATTCATATAGTCACGTACTGGGTGTTAAATAATTATTTTATTTACCATTTTTAGGTTAGTTTTGGAACCCTACTCCATAAAACTGTCATAAATAGAAATGTTTAAAACAGATCACTGAACTAAAAATGAACAGATTGGTTGTGACAGTTATTACAGAATATAACAAATGCTAGGCATAATATAACTCTTAGTAATATAAAAAAGGAAATAATGCAGATCTTTTTTCTCTTTTACCAGCAATTACCAATTATATTTAACCTACATTAAATAATTTAAGTACACAGTATGTGTGTAAATATTTTGTTTTTGTTTTAACCATTGTTGAAACAGTAAGAGATACTACTTTTCACAGATCCTCATGAGTGTTAGAAAATTACATTTTTATGAATGTATAGATATGTATATATTTATAGGAAGTTACATTTAAAATTATGAATTAAATAAGACCTTTAATATAGAAAACAATTTTCAATGAATATATATTTCATTACCTATTTTGCAAGCCTGTTTGTCTTTGAAACCTGTATATACTTTCTTAAAAAGTCATCTCATATCAAATAATAAATTGTTTTCAAGTCAGATTCAAATTATTTATTCTTATAGATGCATTTGGGGGGGAATTCCACTTCCCACAGATTATTTCCATATAGATTAGATTCAGTAAGTTTTTAAAATTGTAATAAGAAAAAAAAAAGATGTATAAATTTACCATGTTAAGTACTGCTTATTGAAAAATTCAGTATATTCACATTGCACTAAATATATTCAGATTGTTTTGCAACCAGTCTCCAGAGGTTTTTCATCTTGCAAAACTGAAGCTCTATACCCATTCAGCAATAACCCCATTTCCTACTCCTCTCAGTCCCTTCCTGACAACCACCATTCTTCATTTGTTTCTATGAATTGACTACTTTAAGTACCTCATCTAAGTGGAATTATACAATATTTGTCTTTCTATGACTCACTTGTTTCACTTAACATAATGTCCTTAAGGTTCATCCACATTGTAGCATATGCCAGGGTTTCTTTCCTTCTTAAGGCTGAATAACATTCCATTGTATAAAATTTTTAAAAAAGAAAAGGAAAAAAGCATTCCATTATATGTATATACCACATTTTGTTTATCCATTCACCCATTTTGTTTCCACTTTGGCTACTGTGAATAATGGTACTATAAACATAGACATTTGACTATATCGTCAGCACTCTGCCTTCAGTTCTTTGGGTGTATGTACCCAAAGTACCCAAATTCCCAAAGGGGAATTTCAGCAAATTTTTAGTACCTAGTTGCTTCCTACTGCTGCCAAACACATTTTGGTTTTCCATGGTAATAATATAGATATGCTCTTAATAGCTTTAATATATTTCATTATATAAGTGGCCATAAATCTAACCCTTTTGGTAGTTACTTAGGATATTGCAAATAGTTTACTGTTACAAATAACACTTTATACACTGTAAGCATCCATGTACATATGTTTTTGTTTATTTATGTGGTAAATTAACTAGAATTACTGGGTCAGATGATCTGTTTATTTTTAAGCTTTTGAAAAACATTGCTGAGTACAAAGGTCTAGCAATTTATGCCACCTTTATAAGACGATCGGAGAAGGCAATGGCACCCCACTCCAGTACTCTTGGTTGGAAAATCCCATGGATGAAGGAGCCTGGTGGGCTACAGTCCATGGGGTCGCTAAGAGTTGGACACGACTGAGCGACTTCACTTTCACTTTTCCCTTTCATGCACTGGAGAAGGAAATGGCACCCCACTCCAGTATTCTTGCCTGGAGAATCCCAGGGATGGCGGAGCCTGGTGGGCTGCCGTCTATGGGGTCGCAGAGTCGGACACGACTGAAGCGGCTTAGCAGCAGCAGCAGTATAAGATGATATATGAGAATACTCGTTCCTCCACATTTTTGCTGTGATTTTCTTTTTTAATCTTTGTCAATCTGATAAGCAAAATATAGCTCACTCTTCAGCCATCATTGAGGGTAATTTTTTAAATGCTCATTTGAATTTGTATTCTGCCTTTTGAGATATCTTTGTGAACTAGTCAGATCCAAGGCCTCAAAGCCAGTCTGGCTCAGTCAGTAACCAGTCACTGCCCTGGGTTAGTACATGTGTAATCTTCTAGCTTTCATCAGGATGTTCACCAAAGGTATGCTGGACACCACCATCTTCACACCTCCATTGGCAGTGCTTCATAATATGTAAACCCCAGTAAGTGTGGCCTTTCCATGGGCTATTGTACCACCAGCCAGCACTGGAACTACCCTGTATCACTCATCCATCTCCTGAGGCTGTAGCCTGGGTCTTGTGCTCCCAACCTCAGTTCCAGCCTCAGGCTGCTTGACTGTCTCCATAGGGCTGACCTTATTCTCCACAGTGATACTGGTGGACAGGGAAGGGTCAAGTCCCAGGGATGAGACAGCAGAGGCCAGGCCATCTCAGGGTCGGTGCCTTTGCCACGGCTAGGCAAATTTTTGACAATGTGTTTTATTGTAAAACATGGTCAAGCATAATGTCCGGTAGTTTTATTTCATTTTACATGCCTTAGATGTTCACATAATAATTTCTCAGTGTACACTTATTGACCAGTCACTATGTACTAGGCCACTTAACAAGTGCTGGAAACTCTGAGATTAAAAATATAGTCATTGGTACTCTAGCAAATGATGGTTAGCAGGGAAGAGAGGAGAGACACATAAATAGATAATTATAATAGAATTTTAATAGTTTTACTGGGAGGAATAATTACTGTGATGAAAATAGAGGTGGGATACTGTGGAAGCATGTAGAAGGGACTCTAGTGCCAAAAAGTATTTAGGGAATGCTTTCCAAAGGAACCACTGCCTAAAGAAAAAGTGGTACTTAGCCAGGTACTGCAAGGGAGAGACATCCTCGGCAGAGGGAAAAGGTTACAGAGGCACAGGGACCTGTCATGTTCAGTACTGAATTGCTAGCATATGATTTGGCTACATATGTGGTAAGAAATGAGGCAAGAAAGGACCAAATTATGAAGCTGAGACATGTCTTAAATATGGAAACTTACTACACATTCATCGTGTTGAGTATCAAAGAAAAAATAATTTTTCCAAGTTATTTAATATTTTAAAAAAAATGCTTAGAGGAGAAAACTACCTTTTATTTTTTGATTCAGTTAAAAAGAATTGGCCTTGTTTCTGCTAAGTAACTGCATTATTAAAAAGCGTATGGCATTTATACTGTCCTTGAGAAAGCAGAACTAGAAAGAAGAATAGACATGAAACACCCATAACAAATGGGCAGAATTGTGGCGAAGGAAAAATAAACTACGTATATCAGTCTTTCATGTCTGCTAGAAAGGTGGAAAACATATAATTTGTTTTCACTTCCCCATGTGAAAGATTTCCATAATTAAAGCAAGAAAATAGCCCAAGATGACTGGTTGCCATTCCTTAAAGAATTTATTTTTCCTTTGAGATTAAACATTTTCCCATTAACAGTAAATAAAGTAGCCAAGCTGCTAGGGATTTGATTTGAGTGTTTAAAACCCTCTGCCTTTCAGCAGAGGTCCAATCAGGAGACAGGTTAAACCACACAGTAATTTAAACAGAGGAATGTGGTATGAAGAATTATTAAGCTATAATAGGAAAGTAACTATAAAGACATGAAGAACACTCTAAACGGTACCCTAGGAAGGACCAACTTGGAAGGAGGCCTACTTCCCAAGGCTAAGGTTCATACCTCATTGAAGAATGTGTGGTTACAGCTCATTGGATGGTGGAGGCCAGTGGGTTGCCTGGACTGGAACTGATCCTCAGTAAGATAGGCAGAAAACAAACCTCCCAGGTGCAAGTCAGCAGTGGCTGTGAGATATGAGTATGCCCTATCCTTATTAGGAGGACCTGGTCACTGAGACTGCCCACTCTGGGTGTGTGGCCAGAAAAGTGGACCATCAGATGTCCTCACAAATCCACACCACTGATCAGCCATGCAGTAGGAACAAAAGCACACAAAACACTGCACCACTGTACTCCAAAACCGTTACGAGAAGCCCTTCCTCCTGCAGTGTCTCTCCAGTTATCTCTACTGGCAAAGCTTCACGGTGTGCTCACTGTAAAAGAGAACATGCTAACTGGCCAGTCCGTTTTCATAGACCACCTGCGGAGTGAATTTGGAGCTCAGTAAATAGATCAGTAGATAACTGGCATAGAATCTGATTGCCTAAAACCCCGAACGTTCCACCTGTGTCTGGCTTATAATTGAGAAAGAAATTTAAAAAACCCTGAAACCCAGGAACTGATATAGCTCTCACAGCTCAGCATCCCTGTCACTGCAGACTGATGGGATGCTCACAGCTGAACCATACTGTTCTGTTGAGCATAAGCAGTCCCATGGGACCATCCACTACAAGCAAGGTCACTGTGCAACCCACGAAATATGAAACACCCTCTTCCTTCAAGCTGCCTGGTATATGTTTTTTAGAAGTGCTCCTCTAAGCAGGTTTTCACCTAACACTTAATAATGAATCAGATAAGGAAAATTTTAAATATATGTAGGCTGTAGGTAGATGATAATTTGTGACCAGAATCCTGTTGTAGACTATTAAAAGTAGTCATTTACAGATTATAAAAGAACACAAGAAAAATTTTAATGAAAAACATCTTGCTTGTGTGTGGTTGGGTGTTCTTTTGAGTTTAATATGAACCAAGTAGCATCAGCTCATTTCCCTTAACTTTTTAAAAAAGTCTCCCCCAAAGCCTTCTCCCTCAGATTTTACTGTATTTGTGCACAGTGAATTCTGTGAGAGAATTATTACAATTCTACAATATCCATTCTGAAGACCAAACATTTTTTGGTAACTCATTTATTAGTAAAATTAGATCTGAACCAGCGTGACCCTATTTAGATTCTTTGGGTATACTGGGACACTCATATAGTTTGCTGCAGAAACATTAACTGATTATAGGGTGCTGCCCTGGGTAGTTCATGTATGTGTTGCATGCACAATATTACCTTTCTAAATTAAGTTATGAACTATGTCTCTGCCTCCAAAGGTTTAAATAGGGATTATAGACATACGTCTATACCACTGCTGGCTCCTGCCAATTGCTAGAAACGTGGGTTCTATACCTGGGTTGTGAAGATCCCCTGGAGAAGAAAATGGCAACCCACTCCAGTATTCTTGCGTGGGAAATCCCGTGGATAGAGCAGCCTGATGGGCTACAGTCCATGGGGTCGTAAAAGAATCCGACAAGACTTAGCAACTAAACAACAAACAACAATAGACATATGTATGTATAGCATCCATGGCAGAGTGGTTTTAGAGGGTACTTCATTTGTAACTATGTGAGTTAATGAATGTTAGCTAAACTTATTGTGGTAATATATTTTGCTGTTTATACATATATCAAATTATCATGTTATACACCTAATACTAATATAATATTATATGTTAATTATATTTCAGTAAAACTGTGAGGAGGAAAGAGGCCACTTTAATATTGTGGACAGTTTTTAGTTTTGATAAATTAGCTCATGTAAACAAAACAATAAGAAAAGCAACCTTTAATTTTCCAGTAACTTTCCATTTTGTCTCTGGATTTCATTGGAGGTTAATGTAGGAAGTGTGACTGTGAATATCTTGTATCCCCGAAATGAAGGCTAAAATAAATTTAATCAGGACAGCTATAAGCTATAGCTATGATCATTTATACAAGAAAAAAAGAGCTTCTGAATTGAGGATTGCGTAGATAATACATGTATATAAAAAGGGATCAATAGCAGTATTCTTACGCATTTTCAATGGGAGAAATGCCAAGAACAATTTTATTAGTTCTTGTTTGCTTTGCATTTTAAAGGAATGTCAATTCACCTACCAGTGTTTTCATAAACAAGAAGTTTGATGATGTTTCCCACTTACTCATACCCCCTGAAAATCATTCAAGTGAAACCTTTCAGCTCTTTAAATATGGTGGGATAGAACTGACTTCTTTTCTGTGTGGTCATGAAGAAGCATTTTAGCTCAAGAATTTAGCACAAGAATTTTAGCACTTTAGGATTTTAGCACAAGAATTTTTCTGGAAATTGATGTTTTTAAGCTTAATGCAGTGATTATGTTTTGACTTGGAATCTTCCCTTCCATTTCTGTTATTGTTGTTCTGTGCAGATTATCAACGCCTGATGACTGTGGCTGAAGGCATCACCACACTTCTGTTCCCATTTCAGTGGCAGCATGTTTATGTGCCCATCCTCCCTGCCTCTCTGCTACATTTTCTTGATGCTCCTGTCCCTTATCTGATGGGCCTTCAGTCTAAAGAAGGAACTGACCGTTCTAAGCTAGAACTTCCTCAAGAGGTAAAACTTAAAATGAATGATGCAGCATTTGCTCTTTGTTAATTTAGGTCAGGGCCACTTTTATTAGATAGCATTGTCTTTGTCCAAAATGAGTCTCTGGCTATTCTGAATCTTCCAAGTAGGTCTAGGGCGGATATTTGGCCATGGAATTCAGATCCTGACTTCTGATGGTTATTATATGACATAGTCAATAATTAAACATGGTTCAAAACAGAACAGTGGCAAATTTTCACAGCTCTAAATTTGTGAAGATGGAATGATAGTAGTATTATCTAGTTGCTTTATTATTCTAATAACATTTTATTTCTTTATTCATGTTTTAAATTTTGTTTTTAAGTGGTACAGCCCAGTTTTAACATCCTTCAAAATTGTTATATTAATTGAAGTGAATTTGATTCTTGACCTCTGTCAAATGAAAAGTAACCTCTTTCTGCAAACTAAGGATCATGGAAATATTAAATACTTAGTCTTTGTTTTTAGACATAAGACCAGTAATCAACTTTCTCTGAATGTCAGCTTAGCTAGCTGAGTGAGATAAAAATTCTAACCCTTAGCTTTTAGCCCACCTTAAGATTACTATACTTTCTGTGTGTTATATTTTCCAATGTTGTTTCAAAAGAAAATAAACAGGAATTTTTGAAAGCATTTTGAATCTAATTTTTAGCTGTTGTTAATAGTACTCAGAATTGAAATGTAAAGCCTTTGAATTGAAATATTGATGAGAGAGCCATGGCCTATTAAAAAACATAAAATGGTTAATTACATTATATTATTAGCAATTTAATTAGCACCTTTCTCAGTAAAATTTTTCATGCTGTGCTTCACTCTTATTTGCTCTTATTTCCCATAGAGATTCTCATTTTAATAAGTGAATTTAAAATAACACACTAAGCCATAGCTGTTATACCCAGAAATGATTCCTGTAATCATCCATTGCTTGCTTTATTCTAATGAATGTTTTCTTACCAAAATGAACGTTTTTGTTCCGGGGAAAGTAGCCAGTTCGGGTCATGTAGAATACACGTGCAAACTGTCTTGCTCCTTTTGAGCTTGTGCATGTTCTCTGCTTCTTTCTCGGATACCTCTTTTTTCTTATAACTGAACTCTCGTTTTCTCTTTTATTAAATTAATTTAAGTGTTTTGTTGGTTTAAAGAAGTCCTTTAAATTTTCAAGGAAAAAGAAATAGACTAGCCAAATGCAGATTGGTTTAAAGATTTAAACTGTGATGTGTGTTAGTTTCTTGTTGAGTGATCGGCTCTATTTACACGTTAATTAAATTATATTTGTTTAGACACAAATACTACATTTCCATTTTTGCATGAGTAATAATTGTTGAGAAATTTTTATTTATTTATTTACTTTTAGAGAATTTTAAATGCGAGCTTGATGTATTTGTTGTTAGGAAATCTTTCTGTTTCTGTGTGTCTACGTGTATCCTCTGACTCTAAAAATGGACATACTTAAATACTCTGAAAGCTCTTATAGTCATATCTGTGATTTTCTGATTTTTCATTCACTAAATCAATACTTGAATAAGTATACATACTTATCTATTCATAGAGTAGAATAATATGAAATAGTCTGAATCAGCTGTGATAATAGTAGTACTTCTGTATAGAAAGTATATACATGTGTGCATTACTGACTTAGAAGAAAAGGCTAATGGCATATCACTTTGCTCTGCTATTGTTTTACAATGAGATGAAATAATCCATACACATAATTTGGAGGAGGAAGTGGTTATAAAAATAATCATTTTTTAAAGTGGCTAGTAATATTCCCCTTTCCCTAAAAACTGCAAATAAAATAATAGCTAAAAATAGTGAGAGAATTTCTTAGAATAGTTGTGAAAATGTTTACAAAATGATTATTTTAAGAAGATGACTGTAGTTGTTAGCTAACTAATGTAACTACATAGGCTTATAATCAACTACACACTCACTAGCCCCATGATTCCAAAATGATAGGCACAGGTAGCTGTTCTTACATTGTTTTTGGTGGCGTACGGGAAAGTGATGGTGCAAGGATGTAGCACTGAGGATTAGTTGTATAGACTGGTACCTCGCGAATGGTAGACAAAAAGCAAGAGAAAAACTGAAATAGCATTGCTTTTGCAATTTTCTTTTTGTTAATATCTTGCTTTTGCTACTTTCTTGTTGTCATATCTTGCCCTAAAATTCTATGAAACTGTTAAATTTTCCTCTCTGACATATACTTATGCCAGCTTAACTTCAGCCATTGAGAAAGCAAAACTCTTACCAAACATGGAGAGAGCTTCCCTGGCCTCACGTTTCTGGATACTTTATCCTCTCGCCTCCATTTTTAAGGTTCCATAAAATGACCATCTCCTTGAGCCTTATTCATTCATTCAGCAAACAGTTGTCTCATACACTACTAGTGTGTGATATACTGGGAGACATCTAGAGGAAAAAAGTCACCTCTAAGAGGTGTTCTGTTTTCCAGAATAAGACATTTACAAATGTTAATAGCAGAGGCTAAAAAAAGTAAGTAAGAGGAATGAAAGATCGAAGAATGTATACAAAGGAAATCAAAATGCCTTGAGGATTGGGACAGGCTTCCTGGGAAAAGAGATCATTAAGCTTCAATCCTTTGTCCCCTTACTTCTGAGGGAATGTTTGTTGTTTTTAATTGGTAGTAATTACATATCATGAAGGCTTCTGGCAGTGTTGATTAGTAAAAGTATAGAAGTATTTAGTCCTAAAACAACATTGGTTTGAGATGTTTGAGTATATTTTTCATTCTTGAGTTTTTACACTTTTTTTAGATTTAATGGTATTAATAATGAGAAACTGACTTACAAGAATACCCTATTGTATGCAGTTCTTTTCTGTTGTAGAAAAAGGGCTTTTTGGTTTGTCTTCAATAAATTTTTATAACACAAGTTTACACTCTCTATCTCTTCTTTGTAATAAAGCCCCAATTTGGGCCCTTGCAAGCCTGCATAAGAGGGGAGAGAGAATTGCAGGAATATGGAGAGAAGCCAGTAACTGCAGTGCTGGAACACCCACCTTGCCGTACATTTTTGGCTCAGTAGTGATTACGTGAGCATGACAAGCTTTAAAATTTCCCCAAATGTATCATTTTTCTCTTTTTATGGGGGAAGGAGAGGAACAGAAAAGGATAGCAGGAAGGCGTTAATGATGGAGACAGTACAAAATCTAAGTGGTGAGAGGTTGCAGGTTAACATTGAGATTAGCAAGTTAGTGAATTTTTTTCTTCCATTTTTAAAGATACTGAATCATCCATTTGAATTATGGTGACCTAGTTTCTCCCTTTAAGCCTTACAATACATCCTACTTTCTAGAGACTGTAGAAACATGTATAAAGATGTGGATCTAAATAAAGCTGTAAGTAGCACTACTGTCTTCAGTAAGATATGACTTTAGCTCTTAACTTTATTTTGAGAAAACTATTAACATTGGAGATGAAGCATAATGGAAAAGAAAAGAATCCCTTAAGCTACCAGGCTGTTTGAAGATGCATATCTGGAACAGATGTCAGGAAATCATGTATGTTCTTGAGCCTCAGTTTCTTCATCTACAGAATTAAAAGATTGGATTCAAAGGTTATCTTAGGCTTAAAGTCACTGTTGATTCTCTGGTTTTGGATAGTAGAAAATCTTGAGCTTTTATTGATCTTAATTTGGAACTCTACTGTACTTCTTGCTTATCAGTATCTAACATGAAGAACAGGGATCAAAAAGAGAAGAACAGAGACCCAATTGTTTGCTCTCCTTTTTTCATCTTGGTGGTGGTGGTTTAGTCGCTAAGTCGTGTCCGACTCTTGGAACCCCATGGACTGTAGCCCGCCAGGCTCCTCTGTCCATGGGATTCTCCAGACAAGAATACTGGAGTGGGTTGCCATTGCCTTCTCCAGAGGATCTTCCCAACCCAGGGATCGAACCTGGGTCTCCTGCATTGCAGGTAGATTCTTCACCGACATAGCTATGAGGGACGTTAGCATTCAAGATCAGAGGACAGTGTGAATTCTGTCTTTGTTGACCCTGGGGACATTGTTGGGGGGCAGGTAGAGGGAAGTATGAGGTGAGACTTCCTATTCTGTTTACTGACTTCACCTTATGCATACTAATGCAGTCAGGATCAGTTTCACGTGATGGGCTACCTTGCCCTCCTCCTCCTCCTCCCCAATTTAGGAGCCCAGTTTTCCTTACTCTGACAACCTTGTTCTGACTAAGAGGGTATGAACAATAAAGGTAAAATACTGTTTTAGCATATATTGTCATCAGGTACCTGAGGGATAATCCAAATTTCATGCAGGTACTTAGCCCCTTGAATTTTCTCTATCTACTTGAAAGATATTTAAAAGTCTTTTAATTCAAAATCTTGAGTGTAAGCAAACTCAAGAAAAAAAAGCCATTTTCTCTTATTTCAACCTCTTATTTTCCTTGACTCAAAAATATTCAAGTCAAGTCTGAGTTACTCAAGGGTCACTTACCTTTCTCTAGGCACTAACCCCACCCCTCTCTGCCTCCTGCTCTTTGTCCTGGCTTCTGAAATGGTCTTGCTGTGTAAGAGGTTGAAGCTAATTTTGGATAAAGTGAAAATTTTTGGATTTTCTGGGAACTGTAATGCTCTTTGCCAATTTCTTTCCATTTTGGAGTACTATAGCTGCTAAATTTTAGCAATTATTAATTCTAAATTATAAATGGTGTTAGAGCAGTGGAATGGCATAGAAAGTTCAAGCTCAGTGAGCATTTTATTTTACCCTGTGACTTCTATTTGTAAGGTACTGTGAATCCGTGCACTTTTACCTGTTTAAGGAATACCTACTGGATGCCATATATTGCAGAGTCATATCCTCATCAGTTATAATAAACTGATGAGACCTGGGGGAAATGATTTATATATATGTTAAAAATATATATTCCTTTGCATAGGGAAAGTGCTGGCAACAGAGGTTTATTTTTAAAGAATAAAAAATTCTTAACTCTGAGAAGGTTAGCATAAAAGGCTGTGGAAACCTGTGGTTTTGTTAATAATAGCTGGCAAGAATATTTTAGAACATAATATTCCTTTACTTTAAAACCTTTGTGTTTCTTTTTTTTCTTTCAGGCTAACTTGTGTTTTGTAGATATTGACAACCATTTTATTGAGTTGCCTGAAGAATTTCCACAGTTCCCGAATAAAGTGGATTTTATCCAGGAACTCTCTGAAGTTCTTCTTCAGTTTGGGATCCCTCCTGAGGGCAGCCTACATTGCAGTGAGAGCGCCACCAAGCTCAAGAATCTGGTTCTGAAAGACTTGGTCAATGACAAGAAGAATGGCAACGTCTCTGCAAATAGCATCAGCATGTATGAGTTACTGAAGGGCAACGAAGCCATAGCCCGTCTCCAGGCTCTGGCCAAGCGGACTGGTGTGACTGTGGAAAAAATGGCCCTCTCTGCCTCTCTGAGTGAAAAAGAAAAAGATTTAAAACTGCAGTGCGAAGAGGCAGAACTAAGGGACTACCAGCTCAATGTCCAGCTCCGAGAGGTCTTTGCCAACCGCTTTACACAGATGTTTGCAGATTATGAAGCGTTTGTGATTCAGACTGCCCAGGACCTGGAATCCTGGCTGACCAACCGGGAACAGATGCAGAACTTTGATAAAGTAAAAAGAATCAGAGTTTCCCTTTTTGTGGTTCTTAATAGGCTATATGTTATTGATTTTGTTACCTTTTTTTTAATACAGATTTTCCCCCCACCCTTCCCCTTAAGAACTTTTTTTAACCATTATTTTATAATAGATAAAATAATTTCACAGGAAAGTAAATAACTAGCTCATTAAGCTGCTCACTGAATCATGTATTAAATTGCCTTTAACCTCATTTTTAAATTTTCTATACTTTGAAGATACTTGAAATAGAAACTCTTAAATTTCATTCATTTTTCAAATCTGTTGACACTTCCTCACCTTGTAAGAGTTTTATTTACTCATATTTTAGAATCAAGTCTAGTTAAATGAAGCCTATTCCTTTCTAATAAATCCTTAGATTTTTGTCTTTATCCCACAGTGAAGTCACAACTTGCCCATATAAAGGTAACAAACAGTTTACTTTCAGAAGGTAAATTTTTGTCTCAGCATCAAAAGAGAAAAAATCAGGTTTTACAAGAAAAATGAGGTTTTATGAGTGTTCGGCTGTGTTCCGAAGTATCAGAAAAGGAAGACAGAAAGTGATATTAGCTTTTGATTGTCCTGCTGAAGTTGAAGCTTCTTTCTAAGGTCTACTGTGTTCTGCCAGTTTTTCTGGACATATTCACCAGATTTCTTACCCCCACCACCCTCCCTGCCCAGGACGAAAGCACTTAGGGGTGTACATTAATTCTTTCACATCACTAGGGTGTAGTTCAGTCCCTTGCCTTTATGGTTGCCGAGGCATGATGCAATTAGAATAAATTATGGCTTTTTGCTAAATGGTATCTTTGTGTCATGGAAGACCTCTCAAAGAAGCTAATATGTTCCAAGAGGCTAATCTACAATCTTGGAGCATCTGCCAAATAAATATTAACAAAAAATTTCTGTAAAGGTGGGTAGTATAAAAGATTTTTTTCTGATTTCATCAGGTATTTTTTTAGATAGTTATATAAACAACATTTAACAGTTAAGTCCTGATGCACTTTATGTTAGAGAAAACTTCTTTAATAAATTAAGAGGCCTTCACCTATCCAAATGTATTCCTGCTGTTAGGTTCCTTTCTCATTGAGCTTAAACATTTCTCCACATTTTTTCCTAGCCAGCTCGGAACTAATCTGTGTATACTCATGATTTATCCTTGGAGCAATTCAAATTCTTATCTAAATCAAGCACTGGTACATTCTTCCTCTAATCTTTATGTAGCTTCAAACTATAAATGGAATTCTTTTTATATAACCCCTAGAGAAATGAAAGTTTCATGTTGGATTCCAGAAGGCCTGTAATCATCTCATTTTTCACTAGGAAAATTTACAGAACTATCACATACTAGTCCTGCAAGCCAAGTCTTTGCTGACTTAAAGTGGTATAGCCCACAAGGATCTGAATATCAAAAAGCCAGACATTTGGTTCTTTTAGGAAAAAAGGCTGTTTGCTCTATGAAAAATAAAGTTGATATTTATCTCTAAAATAACTTTTTAAGAGGTGAGCTGACTTCTGGAGACTGCTATGAACCATTCTTTGGCTGTTTGTATTTGTGTAACTACATCTAAGCTATGAAGGCACTTAAATTGAGTAAGTGCATTTCTGTAAGGAAGTTTGTCAAAGACATCCTAAATAGCAGAATTCGTTTCCTAAATAAATATGCTGGGAGGAAGTTATGAGTATTAAGGAGAGTAACCATCGGTCAGAACATATACTTCCACCTTTCCGCTTCTGGCTTTTGCCACATTGCACCCAGTCAAAAGAATGAAAAGCAGAGGCATCCCAGTAGCTGAAATAGTCCACTTCCAAATTTTAGCTAGTGCCAAGTTGTGACTAGAATTCCTCTACACACATGGCCCTGAAGAGCCAAAGGAAAGAAATGAACCCTTTGAATTAGAAGCAGATTACAATTTCCTGAGCCATTCCATGCAAGCAGACAAGCTGGTAACAGGAACATGTGGCTGGTTGTACATGTTTTCCACAGGCTTGGCTTGCTTTGGATGGTTTTCCAGGCAGTGCTTTTTTTTAGTGGTTAAGGCCCAGACTATTCTTTTAGCATAGGTCTGGATGGAGTTTGATCTTGAATTAGTACTCATCCATCAGTTTCTAACTGTGAGCACCTAGGAAAACATCTACTTCAAGAACAGATGATTTTACTTATAAGCACAAATTCCATATTGTTCGTTTTTTTTTTTAAAGAGTATTGCTTATGTATATATTAATGCTATTATTGTATCCATTAATCACCTGGCTGCCTTATGACTTGGAGATATTTGGCATAGTCTAGGAATAGAGAGTGGAAAAAATTACAGCTCACTGGCGAAAAGGTGTCCTATTTAATGGCAAGTGGAGAGAATAATTGACGTTCGTGTAGCTACTGATCCACCATCTTTCATTATCAATGCTCTCTCATCTGCATGATGGTCATGAGGACCAGAACGTAAATCGGTTTTGAAAGGTAGGAGCAGCACTAATGACTAAAGTGACCTAAATTCTATGAATTTAGAAGATGGGAGGGAAAAAGTGGAGTTTTAAGGATTTTTGAATTTCATACATTAGTTTTGCGTGTTATAAGATTGAAAAGGAATGACCTTAGCAACAGATAATTTTGGGGTTTATCATGTAGTATTGAGATGATCTCTTTGCACTGATAATTGCCTGATTGTCTCATTACAGGCTTCCTTCCTGTCTGACCAGCCAGAGCCATACCTGCCATTTCTTTCACGCTTCATTGAAACACAGATGTTTGCCACCTTTATTGATAACAAGATTATGTCTCAGTGGGAGGAGAAAGATCCTTTGCTTCGAGTCTTTGACTCTCGGATTGAGAAGATAAGACTGTATAATGTAAGGGCACCCACCTTGAGGACATCTATTTATCAGAAATGCAGCACTTTAAAAGAAGCAGGTACATTTATCATGCCTTTAAAAACTAACTTAAAATCCACAATCATTTCTTTTTACACATTGTTGTCCTTATAAACCACAAAATTAATTTTCAGTTTTAGACTTCCTGGTTAATCCTTGTGCTATATCAAGAGATGCTTTCTGTAGTTTTGTTTCTTTCTGTTTTGCCAGCTAATGTCTGTCCTGTTCCCACTTGACATTCCTCTTCCCTCAGAAGACGAAAAACAGTAACAAACTGAATGGAATAGAACTATTAGGTTGCTGTAATTTCTGTCTTATTCTCTTTATTACCTTAATGAAAAAATATTAATTTTTGTCTTGCTGCTTATTTTGGTTTTTTTGCTTTTTACCTTTTCTCTCTTCATCCAAGGAAAATAAATATTAATTTAACATAGTAAATTTGAGTTGCTACCTAACTTACATAATTAAAACTTTAGTGGTACCATTAATTAAAATAACTTCATCTATTGAAATTAAACCTCTAGATTCTTGTATTCAAATGAGAGATTCCCAACTCTGATGTTAGTTTTTCTCTCAGAGAATTATGAGTCTTGGCCAATCTTGTCTGGCAGTGTAATACTATAGTCAGTTAAATAAATAATCATGTTAATAGTGTTTACTGAGTCCATACTCTTTCTGTTTTATGTACATTTTTGCATTTGATCATACTAGGAGGTATAGACACATTTTATTGTCTGTTTTATTGCTGCCTTCATCTTACAGTTGAGAAAACTGAGAGGTGAAGTCACTTGCTTGTGCTTGCATAGCTAGTGGTTGGTGGAGCCCTGATTTGAACCAGAGTTTGACTGATTCTAGCACCTGGAGTCTTAACACATTAAGCTGTTCATTCAGTAAATAAACATGTAAAATGTACCAGTCCACATAGTTTTATACTTTTATACCCGGTTCCTAACTCTTTCTTAGTTTATTTCTCAGCCAGTAAACTGACTTTTATCACTTGAGTGCCCCTTCCTTTTATTTCTTCCCCTTGAGGTGTAGAAGCTGTTTGAGAGCAACCTTCTTCTTTTTCTTTTTTTTTTGAGCAAAAACCAGCAGATGTGGATTTTCTTTGCTCTGCCTCTGTTGCTTGCCTTTCTCACTTCATTTGAGGTAGAGCAGAGTTACAAGAGTGCGGTTATGCTGTAACTGTAGCATGTTTTAAGGAAAGAAGTATATAAATGATGTCTCTTGTGTAGCCTTCAGAGGTTTCTGATAACTTGAGGAAACATCATTCTGTTATATCCCACTTATGAGGGTAGATCTTTGGAGCCCTTTAGGAAATGACAGTTGCCTCTCTGTTTCTGAAAGTTGGGGGAGCAGAGTGATCAAAATTGACTGTGCCTGTTTAGAGAGTAGTATGGCTTTCAGTGCTTTAGTAGCCATGTAAAAAGTATCATGCCTTGTTGAGCAAATTTTATTCCTCCCTTCCTGACAGAATTTTTAAAATGAAGCTAAGTACTGATTGCTTTATTGTATGCTTGTAGAAAATTTTTTCAATTAAAATAGATTACTGGCCTCTCAGAGTTTGGTACTCATACTGTCATCACAAAAATCATATAATACTCTTAACAATGTACCATTATAGATTTACCATATATGAAAGAGATTAAACTAAGTTTAGGAATAGTCTCCCAGGAACTTAATTTATCAAAGACTTTCTTTAAAGGGAGGCAGTTGACTGTGACTATATCTCTCATGAATAGTGCAGTTATTTCTTTTATCAAGTAAAATATAATAGACTTTTATCTTTTAAAAGACTTACCTCACCCTCACCCCCATCCCAGCCCCAACAGAAGCTGTAGAGATTGGGATTTTGTTGTTGACATTGAATTTTACTGTGTATCTTTTTCTTTTTGGTCCTTTGTTGTTTTGCTTTTGTTTCTATTTTGCCTCTAACTAAAAAGAATTTTGATTTGCAGGTGAACGCTTTAGGCAGAGGCTATCTGCTGCTGATATTGTGGCACCAGAACCTCACGATTTCTTTGCAGAAAGACAACAAGTTGCTAGTAACACAGTTTTCTTATTCCTTACTGATCACAGAAAATGAGTTTTGGCACAAACCCTTGGAAGTCTAACAACAGGCCTATGACCTCTTGAAGCAGGCATTTAATAATTTCTGAATGTTCAGTATTCACTGATGGTATAATCACTGAAATGTAACATTGCATTGTGCACCCTGTGGCAATCTTATAAACCCAGATAATTAATCGTGAATCGTGATTTTTGTTTCTACAGAGCTTCCTAACTAAAGGAGAATAACTCAATATCAGATGAGTTTTTCTATCATTTTAAATCCAAAAGAAAAACTGACGCTACTTTTCTCTTTTTCCTTTTGTGAGGGTAGAAGCAGTTTTTGGCAGAGGTAGAATTTTGTAGTAGTTCATGGAACATAAAATTGGCAGAGACTTCAGAGAATTCCGCACCATGAATCTAAGCATTATTTGCCTAAACCTAATTGTGTTTTATAAATATTAGGAAGCATTAAGAATATATATACTGTTGTGGAAAGTCGGAGGGCATCATTGAAAATTAAATATCACCACATTAAAGCATGACACCCTTTTGCCCAGTCTAGAATATATGGACAGTATTTTGAGAGAAGTTATAAGTTACACATTAAAGTGAAATTTTAAAAAGTTTCAGATAAATTCATAAGAGTTAAAAAGAAAAATTAGGAAAGCTTAAAGTAGACGTCTCACACTTTGAAGTTTAGTGTAATAATGCCTTCTGTACACATCTCTTAATGCTGCAAACACAAACACTGGCTGGGAGGCATCTTGTTCTTTGGCAAGAGTGAAATGTGTCATTCACAGACCTCTTCCCACCCTAAGAGATTTTTTTTAGAATATATATGGAGAAGAACCAGCAATACTCAATCTGCTGGTATTGAATGGGGCAGAGTAAACTGATTCTATGAAATATTTATAAGAAAATACCTTTTTACTTCTCTTGGATCCCAAGATTGGCAGTGCCCACAATGTGTTCTGTATATCACACAAACACAGTTACTGCTTGTCCTCCCCTGCATTAATCTCTAGGCAACGGATGGGAGACCTAACCTTGGTTTACGAGTATTATGTTTTCTCTTATAAATTCAACTGATAAAGACATTTAAGATCAGATTTATTTTAACCAGAGAAATAGTTCACTGTTTCCTTCCTGAGACTTTGAAACATCTCCAGCTTTCAGTGGTTTTAAAAGAGAAATACTGAGTAATTTCTATTTTTTAACTCTGGCCTATGTTATTCTTCAAATGGCAGTTTTTTATTCTCTGGACATTTTCTAAATGCCTGCTTATTTTATTTTTCTCTGCATTACCCATTTTGATCTAATGAACACTTTTAAATAACTCCTAATGAGAATGTGAGTGACTGTTGCTAAAAGTGAAGGTAATAAACTTTACACAGTTCCTTGTTTTTTACAAGTGGAAAAGCATGAATATTTAATGGATCTTTGCACAAAGAAATAAAGTAACATAGGGCTACAGAGCTTGCTTTTACCTTCCCTAATTTGTCTTTCAGCTCAAGGAAAATATTTTATCTGCCATCATTTTCTTTAATGTTGTACTTAGAACCATATTTTCATTAAGAATATGAATTTCCCACTCACAGGAAATTGTTTCAGTACTAAATTATAGATTGTTTTTTAACCCCACTGCCCTGCTTTTGCCAAATGCAGAAAATAATATGAAAATTCATTATCTAGTAGTTACTTAAAACTAACCTTTTTATATTTACATTATACTGATTTCTGAAGAGCTTTTGTAAAAATCTATTTCAAACTATCACAAAGATTGAGTTTCTTGTCACTGCATGAGTAGAGGAAGCATTATCTTTTAAGGTTTAGCCAATGAAATGTTTCTAACATGTTATAAATTTAATTTATAGCCCAGTCAGTTGAGCAGCGACTGATGAAAATGGATCACACTGCAATCCACCCACATCTACTTGATATGAAAATTGGTCAAGGCAAATATGAGCAAGGATTTTTTCCAAAGTTACAGTCTGATGTCTTGGCAACAGGACCAGCTAATAACAAGTAAGCATGTTCTTCATTTGTGTCGTTGATTGAAGGAGTGAATGAAGGGCACAGTGCTCTGCACCTCTTATGGAGACTGCTTAACTAATTAAACATTTTATCAATCATTACTTTTTCAAAAACCAAATTAATCCACTTGAAATATGAATTAACAATGAGTATTGGACTTTTAATTCCATCATGTAAGAAAATCCAAAAGTAGAGATTTTTTTTCTTGTTGAAGTAATGTGCTCTTAGAAATAGTTTAGTTTTAAATGACTGTTTAAATATAATGCTAATACTGTCTAATGGAATGAGAAAAGTAATGCCTTCATTGTCTGTATTAGTTTCCTAGGACTGCTGTAACAAAGTACTACAAACTTGGTGGCTTAAAATGACAAATTTATTCTTTCGTAGTTCTGGAAGCTGGAAGTCCAAAATCAAAATGTTGGCAGTGCCATGCTCCTTCCAAGACCTGTAGGAGAGGATCCTTTCTTGTGTTTTCCAACTTCTGGTGGCCCCAGGCAGTATTTGGCTTATAGTAACGTAACTCAGTCTCTGCCTCTACCTCACATGGCTACTATCCCTCTATGTCTATGTTCAAATGTCTCTCTTCTTATAAGGATACCGGTCATGTTGGATTAGGGCCCATCCTAATGGCCTCATCTGAACATCTGCAAAGACCTATTTCCAAATAAGATCAAATTCACAGATACTGGGATTAAGATTTCAGCATTTATTTTAGGGAAACAATTCGACCCATGACACCATTTTGTACTTTTAAGTATCAGATGCAAAAATTACAAAACAACCAAAAATAAAGATAAACCCTATCATTCTTTATGGTAGATGATCCCATTCAGAAAATATTTGAATATGGTTAGAATGGAAAACACTTATTTGGGTTTAAGGGAATTCTTGATTTTGGGTGAATGCCTGTATGTATGCTCAGTCCTGTCCAGTTCTTTGCAACCACGCGGACTGTAGCCCATTTTCATATGGTTCATGGGGTTCTCAAGGCAAGAATACTGAAGTGGTTTGCCATTCCCTTCTCCAGTGGACCACATTTTGTCAGAACTCTCCACCATAACCCATCCGTCTTGGGTGGCCCTATACGGCATGGCTCATAGTTTCATTGAGTTAGACAAGGCTGTGGTCCGTGTGATCAGATTGGTTAGTTTTCTGTGATTGTGATTTTCACTCTGTCTGCCCTCTGATGGAGAAGGATAAGAGGCTTATGGAAGCTTCCTGATGGGAGAGACTGACTGAGAGGGAAAATGGATCTTGTTCTGATGGGCGGGGCCATGCTCAGTAAATCTTTAATCCAGTTTTCTGGTGATGGGTGGAGCTGTGTTCCCTCCCTGCTATTTACCTGGGGCCAAACTATGGTGGAGGTAATGAAGATAATGGTGACCTCCTTCAAAAGATGCCATGCATGTACTGCTACACTCAATGCCCCCAACCCTGCAGCAGGCCACCACTGAACCCCGCCTCTGCTGGAGACTCCTGGAAATTCCCAGGCAAGTCTGGGTCAGTCTCTTGTGGGGGTCACAGCTCCTTTCTCCTGGGTCCTGGTGCACACAGGGTTCTGTTTGTGCCCTCCAAGAGTCTGTTTCTCAGTCCTATGTAAGTTCTGGCAGCTCTATGGTAGGGTTAATGGCGACCTCCTCCGAGAGGGCTTATGCCATACCCAAGTATGCTGCACCCGGAGCCCCTGCCCCTGTGGGAGTCCACTGCAGACCCGTACGATCACAGGGGACACTCAAACAGTTCTGTCTCGGTCTCTGTGGGGTCTCTGGGTCCTGGTGTGCACTCAGTTTGTTTGAGCCCTCTGAGCATCTCTGGCAGGAATGGGGTTTGATTCTAAACGCAAATTTGCCCTCCCTACCATCTTGCTGGGGCTTCTCCTTTGCCCTTGGACGTGGGGTATCTCCTCACAGCTGCTCCAGTGCTGCGCAGCCGCCACTCCAGCACCTACTGTCTTGCTGGGGCTTCTCTGACCTTGGACGTGGGGTACCTCCTCACAGCCATTCCACCGCCACACCAAAGCAAAAACAACAGCCAGTTGTGGATGTGATTGGTGATAGAAGCAAAGTCTGATGCTGTAACGAGCAGTATTGCATAGAAACCTGGAATGTTAGGTCCATGAATCAAGGCAAATTGAAAGTGGTCAAACAGGAGATGGCAAGAGTAAATATCGACATTTTAGGAATCTGAACTAAAAAGGACTGGAATGGGTGAATTTAACTCAGATGACCATTACATCTACTACTGTGGACAAGAATCCCTTAGAAGGAATGGAGTAACCATCATAGTCAACAAAAGAGTCTGAAATGCAGTACTTGGATGCAATCTCAAAAACGACAGAATGATCTCTGTTCGTTTCCAAGGCAAACCATTCAATATCATGGTAATCCAAGTCTTTGCTGAAGAAGCTGAATTTAAATGGTTCTGTGAAGACCTACAAGACCTTCTAGAACTAACACCCAAAAAAGATATCCTTTTCATTATAGGGGACTGGAATGCAAAAGTAGGAAGTCAAGAAACACCTGGAGTAACAGGCAAATTTGACCTTGGAGTACAAAATGAAGCAGGGCAAAGACTCATAGAGTTTTGCTAAGAGAATGCACTGGTCATAGCAAACACCCTCTTCCAACAACACAAGAGAAGACTCTACACATGGACATCACCAGATGCTCAATACCGAAATCAGACTGATTATATTCTTTGCAGCCAAAGATGGAGAAGCTCTATGCAGTCAGCAAAAACAAGACCAAGAGCTGACTGTGGCTCAGATCATGAACTCCTTATTGCCAAATTCAGACTTAAATTGAAGAAAGTAGGGAAAACCACTAGACCATTCAGGTATGACCTAAATTAAATCCCTTACAATTGTACAGTGGAAGTGACAAATAGATTCAAAGGATTAGATCTGATATACAGAGTGCCTGATGAACTATGGATGGAGGTTCGTGACATTGTACAGGAGATAGGAATCAAGACCATCCCCAAGAAAAAGAAATGTAAAAAAAGCAAAATGGTTGTCTGAGGAGGCCTTACAGATAGCTGTGCAAAGAAGAGAAATGAAAAGCAAAGGAGAAAGGAGGGAGATACCCATTTGAACGCAGAGTTCCAAAGAATAGCAAGGAAAGATAAGAAAGCCTTCCTCAATGATCAGTGCAAAGAAATAGAGGAAAACAATAGAATGGGAAAGACTAGAGATCTCTTCAAGAAAATTAGAGATACCAAGGGAATATTTCATGCAAAGATTAGCACAATAAAGGACAGATGGTATGGACCTAACAGAAGCAGAAGATACTAAGAAGAGGTGGCAAGAATACACAGAAGAACTATACAAAAAAGATCTTCACAACCCAGATAATCACGATGGTATGATCACTCAGCTAGAGCCAGGCATCCTGCAATGCTAGTCAAGTGGGCCTTAGAAAGCATCACTACGAACAAAGCTAGTGGAGGTGATGGAATTCCAGTTGAGCCTTTTCAAATCCTAAAAGATGATGCTGTGAAAGTGTTGCACTCAATATGTCAGCAAATTTGGAAAACTCAGCAGTGGCCACAGGACTGGAAAAGGTCAGTTTTCATTCCAATCCCAAAGAAAGGCAATGCCAAAGAATGCTCAAACTACCACACAGTTGCACTCATCTCACACGCTAGTAAAGTAATGCCCCAAATTCTCCAAGCCAGGCTTCAACAGTATGTGAACCGTGAGCTTCCAGATGTTCAAGCTGAATTTAGAAAAGGCAGAGGAACCAGAGATCAAATTCCCAGCATCCCTTGGATCATCAAAAAAGCAAGAGAGTTCCAGGAAAACATCTATTTCTGCTTTATTGACTATGCCAAAGCCATTGACTGTGTGGATGAAAACAAACTGTGGGAAATTCTTAAAGAGATGGGAATACCAGACCACCTGACCTGCCTCTTAAGAAATCTGTTTGCAGGTCAGGAAGCAACAGTTAGAACTGGATATGGAATGACAGACTGGTTCCAAATAGGGAAAGGAGTACATCAAGGTTGTATATTGTCACCCTGCTAATTTAACCTATATGCAGAATACATCATGAGAAACACTGGGCTGGAGGAGGCACAAGCTGGAATTAGGATTGCCGGGAGAAATATCAGTAACCTCAGATATGCAGATGACACCAGCCTTATGGCAGAAAGTGAATTACTAAAGAGCCTCTTGATGAAAGTGAAAGAGGAGAGTGAAAAAGTTGGCTTAAAACTCAACATTCTGAAAGCTAAGATCATGGCATCTGGGCCCATCACTTCATGGCAAAAAGATGGGGAAACAACGGAAAGAGTGAGAAACTTTATTTTGGGGGGCTCCAAAATCACTGTAGATGGTGACTGCAGCCATGAAATTAAAAGACACTTGCTCCTTGGAAGAAAAGTTATGACCAACCTAGACAGCATATTAAAAATCAGAGACATTACTTTGCCAACAAAGGTCCATCTAGTCAAAGCTGTGGTTTTTCCAGTAGTCATGTATGGATGTGAGAGTTGGTCTATAAAGAAAGCTGAGCGCCGAAGAATTGATGCTTTTGAACTGTGGTGTTGGAGAAGACTCTTGAGAGTCCCTTGGACTGCAAGGAGATCCAACCAGTCCGTCCTAAAGGAAATCAGGCTTGAAAATATTCATCAGAAGGACTGATGCTGAAGCTGAAACTCAAATGCTTGGCCATCTGATGGGAAGAGCTGACTCATTTGAAAAGACTCCAATGCTGGGAAAGATTGAAGGCAGGAAGAGAAGGGGACAACAGAGGATGAGATGGCTGGATGGCATCACTGACTCAATGGACATGAGTTTGAGTAAACTTTGGGAGTTGGTGGTGGACTGTGAGGCCTGGTGTGCTGCAAGTTCATGGGTTCTCAAAGAGTCAGACATGATTGAGCGACTGAACTGAACTGAATTGGACTGTAGCCCACCAGGCTCCTCTGTCCATGGGATTTCCTAGGCAAGAATACTGGTGAGTTGCCGTTTCCTTTTCCAAGGGATCTTCCTGGACCAGGGATCAAACCTGAGTCTTCTGCTTTGGCAGGAGGTGAATACAGGTGTGTAATAAAGGAGTATTTTATATGAAGAGAACTCAAAGACTAGTAATGCAGATTATGTTAAGTTGGAAAGAAGGTTTTGAATTAGAAATCGGCAGTTTTGAAATTTAGTTCATTCCTGACCACTTAGGATCCTTGGACAGTTGGAATCATTTGCCTCTTTTCTGATCTGAAAACACATTAACATTCTATAACATCTGTGATTTTCTTAAAGAGGCTCAGAGAAGGAAAGGGAAAAGCCAAGCAGTGGCAAAGAAATGGTAAAAGACTGTGATAGAGATTGGGTGCACAAAATGGAGTGGCATTGAGCCACCAGAATTGTCAGAAGGCAGGTAGAGAATCAGTGAGGAGAATAAAACAGGTAGTATTGCACCTTTTTACCTAAGTGACCTAAACTAAATATTGATAATATTATGCAGATTCTTGAAAAATGGCTAAAAAGTGTGATGTTTCTATCTTCCAGATGATCTGCTGAGCTATTTGTTGGAGAAGTTTTGGTACTTACCTTTTTATTTCCCACGATGCTTGTCATGATTTTATTGTCAGGAAAAAAAAAATGAAACTTTGTAAATTATCATATGTGACAGTGATACTTGGTTTAATTTACTGAATATTATCTAAGTTAAGTATTGTGCTGTTGGAGTTTCTTGGGGTGCATATATGTGATAATATTTGTAGATCCTTGTGTTTGTATAGTTACTGTCCTATTTTTAATAACCTGAAGGGAATGAAATCCTTACCATTTTCTCAGCTAAAGGTGTTCCATTAAATATGTTTCTGAAATGTGTCAAATTATCGATTCATTTAGGTGTACATGTGAGAAAACTGTAGTGATAGCAAACACATCAAAGGACGAAAGAGGGTGTGTATGAATTAAGAAAGGCTTCCCTGGTGAAAGGGAAAGTCACTCAGTCGTGTCCAACTCTTTGCGACCCCATGGACTATTCCATCCAGGCCAGAATACTGGAGTGGGTAGCCTTTCTCCTCTCCAGGGGATCTTCCCAACCCAGAGATCGAACCCAGGTCTCCCACATTGTAAGTGGATTCTTTACCAGCTGAGCCACAAGGGAAGCCCAAGAATACTGAAGTGGGTAGCCTGTCCCTTCCGCAGCGAATCTTCCCAACCTAGGAATCAAACCAGAGTCTCCTGCATTGCAGGCGGATTCTTTACCAACTGAGCTACCAGGGAAGCCCCATTAGTAAAGAATCCACCCGCCAATATAGGAGACAAAACTTCCATCCCTGGATCGGGAATATCCCCTGGAGTAGGAAATGGCAACCCTCTCCAGTATTCTTGCTAGGAAATCCCATGGACAGAGAAGCCTGGTAGGCTAAGTCCATGGGATTGCAGAGTCAGACACAGGAACTTCGCCAGTGGTCCAGTAGTTAAGACTCTGTCTTCCAATGCAAAGAATCAGACACAACTTAGCGACTAAGCAACAACAACAATGAATTAAGGAAAACAGTCACAGTCCTGTATACATTGCCATTTCCTTTGCTTTCAGGGTATAGTACAGGCATACCTCAGAGATACTGTGATTTTGGTTCCAGATCACCACAGTAAAGTGAATATCACAATAAAGCAAGAAGTTTTCGGTTTGCCAGTGCATATGTTTACACTATGCTGTTGTCTGTTAAGTGTGCAATAGCATTATGTCTAAAAAAACAATATAGGTACCTTAATTTAAAATACTTCATTGCTAAAAAATGCTAACAATCCTCTGACAGCACAGTTTGCCACTAACTTTCGATTTGTATAAAATGCAGTATCTTCGAAGTGCAATGAAATGAGGTATGCTTGTATTTATCATTATAAATATCCACCTCTTTTCAGATCTCAGTCAAAAAATTTGGAAATTTTCATCATTGTTTTACTTAATTATCCTTCTTTGTAGCCCTTTTTTTCCCCCTGCTTTCAAAAGCAGTGCCTTTCCTGCCAGTGAAGCCTTCTCCATGCCAAGAGAGTGTTAGTTGTGGAGATACTGCTGATAATAGCTAGTATTATTAAGCTGGTCTGCACTAGCTTCTTTGCTGACTGCATTAAGTATATTAGTTCTTTGATCCTTATTATAAGCATATCCCTACATATAAACCTATATTGTTTTACCCATTTTATGATGGAGGCTCAGAGATGATCAACAGCTTGCTTCAGGATCACACAGCTAGGAAGTGGAAAACTAGGATTCAAACTTAGGTCTACTAATTTAGAGCCCAAGCACTTAACCATTGTACTATATATACCTGGCTCTGTCACTCTAAGGAGAAGGCAATGGCACCCCACTCCAGTACTCTTGCCTGGAAACTCCCATGGACAGAGGAGCCTGGTAGGCTGTAGTTCATGGGGTCGCGAAGAGTTGGACACAACTGAGCGACTTCACTTTCACTTTTCACTTTCATGCATTGGAGAAGGAAATGGCAACCACTCCAGTGTTCTTGCCTGGAGAATCCCAGGGACGGGGGAGCCTGGTGGGCTGCCGTCTATGGGGTCGCACAGAGTCGGGCACGACTGAAGCGACTTAGCAGCAGCAGCAGCTGTCACTCTAATACAAAGGTGATGTGTGCGTTTTGTTGCTTTTGAGCTGGATGTTTTACTTTGGTAGCCCCCTAAGAAATTTTGAATAACCTGAAATACTGAATGTAAGAGAGTTCAGCAACAGCCTGTCATACCAATCTGATGAGGCTTTGGGAATGAAAGAACTCTCAGATGCCTCACCCCTGACTCACCCTGGACTCTGTGAAGAGGGGTGGACCCAAAAGAAGATAGGATAATACCCTGGGAAGCAGGGTACATTCTCAGGTGCCATCTTGCCTCATGAAGCATTTCATGAAGCAAAGATTGAGATCAAAGAGCCTAACCCTGAAACAGTGTCATCATTACATGTTGGTAAGTGTACAAGCTTGGATTAGTAGCAGAGTTAGGATTAGAACCCGGGTTTCCTTATTCCTGGCACCATGTTCGTGATGTCAAATTCATAAGGACTGTGGAAAGGTCTGGAAAATCTTCAGTACCAGCATTCTTTTACATATTTAGAAAAAGAATACTATGCAGTAAAGTGAACTGTGGATTTTTAAAAAGCTTTATTTGATTGAACTCTCTTATTTAAGCAGGTTGCTTCAACTCTAATGAAGACAGTGAAAGAGGATGATTCACTAGAAAGGTGGAAAAGTTATATGTTCGGAATGAAATCTTCCTTTCTTGTAGAAATGCAAGTGTTTATACTAAAGTCTTGGGGAGGAAGGTTGCAGAGCAAATTAATACTCTGCTTATGAGATAGAAGTAAATAGCTAATGAGTGAAAATTTTACTCACTTACTTACCTTAGTTAATTTGCACCCGCTAGTGAAGAGCTATCCTTGCTTTTATAAACACTGAACTTGAAATGCACTAAGAGATGTTGACCGTTATGGGGATTCAGACTTTCCAGGTGATTGTACTAGATACAGTGTTTTATTTTTCACAAGTGGATGACTAAGTCATCAGTTCGTTCATTTTCTCTCATGTTGATAAATTATCCTAATTTTTTTAATCAGTTTGACATGGGCAGACTATTAATTTAAATGGTTTTTATTTCCTTTTGATAGCATTAGAGTGCTCATTCATTCATTTGGAAAATATTTATGGAACCCATACTATATATGAGACACTGTCCTGTTCATTGGGAGTTTAGCAGTGAACAAAATAACAAAAATCCCTGTTTTCAGCATGAGGAAGCAAACAAGGAACTTATTAATATGTAAAATAAATAACCAGTCAGAAAGTGATAACGTTTGTGAAGAAAAATAAAGTAGGGGAAGGAAGCAAGGAGTGCTTAGGAGGAAGGATTTCAGGTTTAAAATCTTCCTGCCATATTTTATTGCTGTTAATCTTACATATAATCTCAAATTTTCCCATTTCCACACAGAGCTTCAAGAATTACATTTTTAGCTGAGTTATAGTCAGTTATAGAAAGCATTACATTTTCACCTAGATTGTAGTCTGAAAGAGAATAGATCTCAGAATTAGTTACAGGGTAAAGGGATTTATAACCATGACTATGCAAATGATTGATCAACTGTTAGAATCTCATATGCTACTTAGAAAACAAAAGCAAATAAGCAGTCTTTAGTATTTCAGCAGATGTACTCTTCTTTGGTAAAATTGTACTTAATAAATGAGGTTTAATAATGTAAAGAATAAATTATTTAACAAGACAAATGTGTGGACTTCATAGTAATTTTTTTAAGCAGATGCCCGTTTCCTTGTTTTGAAAATAAAATTAAACTGGGCATTTTGTCTCAAAGAATGAGATGCTAGTTATATCCTGAAAGTTAATATTTATCCTTGTCTTTTGTGCTTTTCCAGTTTGCCTACCAGGAGAAATGTTCAGCCATGTGTATTTTGCTCCTTCCTTTATTCATTATATAAGTTCATTAGCTGGTGTTTATAATCCACCTCATATTTTTACTATTTATTTAGTAACCCTAATTTTTTAATCTGAGCAAATTTTACTATCATACATGACAGGATTTTTTTTTTTGCTACAGGGCTGTTTCCAAGGCCTCCAGGTCTTTATATATTGTGTTACTTATATTTTATTCTTCTTTGTTTATTACATAAATTCATCAACTAGTATTTATATTTTGCTTCCGAGTTCTTAAAAAAAAATTTCATGACACTTGTTGAAGAGGGTACCTTTATTTAAGGTATAGAGACCACTGCAGTGGGGTCTTGCAGTGGAGAGGGAGATTAGAGGCTTTTCTGAATACTGCATGGACACGTGGGAATTTATCACCAAGGAGCAGAGTGGAGATCAGTGAGTAGGAAGTTACCAAGAGGGAACATCAAGGGTAAAGGGGGATTCTGAGTGAGCTGACCTAATAGGATTCTTGCTGAAGACAGACCTGAGTGATTAGACATCACCTGGGGGATGGTGGAGAATTCAGAACTTGATTGGATGTCCAGAATGATCATATAATGAGAGGGAAAATGGTTTCTGCTAAGCTGACTTAGCAAGTTTCTTACTAAAACTGGATTTTATAAAGAAATGCACAGATAGGCTTGGGAGAAGGTCCAGGGGTCTGACTAAAGTTTGATCAAGCAGAGAATCTTTTTCAGTGTCTTGATATGCTTTTTTTTTCTGAATCTTCCTTTACAATATCCTTTTTACAGTCTTATACAGTCTTACATTGATCTTTTGTTTTAGGGACATTTCCAAGGATTCTACTTCAAATATCTGTCACTAGGTCTTTGCATTTTTTTCTCAATATAAACCTATTCTTTTAAAAAAAACAAAAAACTATTTTAAGAGGGGCTACTTTACTTTGCTACCATTTTTATCATAATTATTCAGCGTTCCTCTAAATAGCAGACTGAAATGAGATGATTCATCAGTTTGAAACCAAAGGCATGCATAAATTATTTAAAGAGCAACAAAAGAAGCAGCACTCTAATTTTAAGCTTTTTCTAAATTGGATACTATATTAATAATACAATTTAAATCATCAGTTGTCGGTCATGCAGTGTGACTTGCTGGATGGCAAAAGTATAAATGCACTTCTTGTGTGTAGCTCTGTGCTCTCAGGGATAGATCAAGAGTAAATAGTTCTAGAATAGTGCAATGAATGCAGTCATGGGCATGATAAATCAAGAGCTGAGAAGTCTTTTAAAATAATTTGATATATGAAGAAAACATAGAACACTATTTGATATAAATTGTAGCAGTATGTTTTTGGATCTGTCTCCTAAAGGAAATAAAAGCAAAATAAATAAATGAGACCTAATTAAACTTAAAATTTTTTGCATAGCAAAGGGAGCCATCAAGAAAACCAAAAGATCTACTGAATGGGTGAAAATATTTGCAAATGATATGACTGATAAGGGATTAATATCCAACATAAATAAATGGCTCATCCAACTCAAGATCAAAAAAACAAACAGCCCAATTAAAAATGAGCAGGAAGTCTGGATAGAAATTTTTGCAAAGAAGACATACACAAATGGCCAACAGGCACAGGAAAAGATGCTCAACATCATTAATCATCAGAGAAGTATAAGTTAAAACCACAGTGAAATAACACCTCATGTGTACGTCACTCAGTTGTGTTCAACTCTTGTGAGCCCATGGACTGCAGCCCACCAGGCTCCTCTGTCCATGGGAATTCTCCAGGCAAGAATACTGGAGTGGGTTGCCATCCCTCTCTCTAGGGGTTCCTCCCTACCCAGGTCTCCTGCGCTACAGGCGGATTCTTTACCTTCTGAGCCAGCAGGGAAGCCCAAGAATACTGGAGTAGGTAGCCTATCCCTTCTCCAAAGTATCTTCCTGACGCAGGAATCAAACCAAGATCTCCTGCCGGGGTCTCCTGCATTGCAGGTGGATTCTTCATGAACTGGGCTACCAGGGAGGCCCCAAATATCACCTCACACTTGTCAAAATGGCTATCATCAAAAAAGACCACAAATAACAAATGTTGGTAAGTAAATGGAGAAAAGAGAACCCTTGTACACTGTTGGTGGGAATGTAAATCAGGGAGGTCACTATGGAAAACAGTACGGGTGTTTCTCCAAAAACTAAAAGCTATTTTATAATTCTATTGCCATATTTTACAGTAGTTCTATTTCTGGGTATTTATCTGAAAAAAAACAGAAAAGGCTAATTCGAAAAGATGCATACACCCCAGTTTTCATAGAAACATTATTTATAATTGCCAAGTTATGGAAGCAGCCTTAGTGTCCTTCAATAGATGAATGAATAGAGAAGATGTGATATCTGTACATATATACAATGGAGTAATGCTCAGCCATAAAAAAAGAATGAAATTTTGCCATCTGCAACAACATGGATGGACTTGAAATAAGTACAAGAAATAAGTCAGAGAAAGACAAATACTGTATGGTATCACTTATATGTGGAATCTAAAAAGTAAGACAAATTAGTGAACATAAAACAGAAACAGATTCACAGATACAGAGAACAAACTAGTGATTATCAGTGGGGAGGAGAGAAGGGGAAGGAGAGACAAGATAGGGGTAGGAGATTAAGAAGTACAAACTGCTGCTGCTGCTGCTAAGTCGCTTCAGTCGTGTCCGACTCTGTGCGACCCCATAGATGGCAGCCCACCAGGCTCCGCCATCCCTGGGATTCTCCAGGCAAGAGTACAGGAGTGGGGTGCCATTGCCTTCTCTGAAGTACAAACTACTATGTATGAAATAAACATACTACAAGGATATAGAAGAATGTAGGGAAAACCACTTGGCCATTCAGGTATGACCTAAATCAAATCTCTTATAATTATACAGTGGAAATGACAAATAGATTCAAGGGATTAGATCTGATAGAGTGCCTGAAGACCTATGGACAGAAATTTGTAACATTGTACAGGAGGCAGTGATCAAAACCATCCCCAAGAAAAAGAAATGCCAAAAGGCAAAGTGGTTGTCTGAGGAGGCCTTACGAATAGCTGAGAAAAGAAGAGAAGCAAAGGCAAATGAGAAAAGGAAAGATATACCCATCTGAATGCAGAGTTCCAGAGAATAGCAGGGAGAGGTAAGAATGCCTTTTTAAGTGAACAGTGCAAAGAAATAGAGGAAAACAACAGAGTGGGAAAGACTAGAGATCTTTTCAAGAAAATTAGAGATACCAAGAACATTTCATGCAAAGATAGGCACAATAAAGGACAGAAATGGTATGGACCTAACAGAAGGAGAATATATTAAGAAGAGATGGCAAGGATACACAGAAGAACTGTACAAAAAAGATCTTCTTGACCCAGAAAACCACAATGGTGTGATCACTCACCTAGAGCCAGACATCCTGGAGTGTGAAGTCAGATGGGCCTTAGGAAGTATCACTATGAACAAAGCTAGTGAAGGTAGTGGAATTTCAGCTGAGCTATTTCTTATCCTAAAAGATGATGCTGTGAAAGTGCCAGCGATATGCCAGCAAATTTGGAAAACAGCAGTGGCCACAAGACTGGAAAAGATCAGTTTTCATTTCAGTCCTAAAGAAGGGCAATGCCAAAGAACATTCAAATTACCACACGATTGTACTCAAAATTGTACCGCACAATTGAATTCAAAATTTTACCGCACAATTTTACATGCTAGCAAAGTAATGCTAAAAATCCTTCAAGCTAGGCTTCAGCAGTATGTGAACTTCCAGATGTACAAGCTGGATTTACAAAAGGCAGAGGAACCAGAGATCATATTGCCAACATCCATTGGATCATAGAAAAAGCTAGAGAATTTCAGAAAAATATATGCTTCGTTGACTACACTGAAGCCTTTGACTGTATAGATCAGAACAAACTGTGGAAAATTCTTCAAGATATGAGAATACCAGACCACCTTCAATGGACTGGTTCCAAATTGGGGGAGGAATACGTCAAGGCTGTATATTATCACCCTGCTTATTTAACTTATATGCAGAGTACATCATGTGAAATGCCTGACTGGATGAAGCACAAGCTGGAATCAAGATTTCCAAGAGAAATATCAATAACCTCATATATGCAGATGACACCACTCTTATGGCAGAAAGCGAAGAGGAACTGAAGAGCCTCTTGATGAAGGTGAGAGAGAGTAAAAAAGCTGGCTTAAAACTCAACATTCAAAAAAACAAAAGATCATGGCATCCAGTTCCATCACTTCATGGCAAATAGATGGGGAAACAATGGAAACAGCGACAGATTTTATTTTCTTGGACTCCAAAATCACTGCAGATGGTAACTGAAGCCATGAAGTTAAAGGATACTTGCTCCTTGGAAGAAAAGCAGTGACAAACCTAGACAGTATATTAAAAAGTAGAGACATTACTTTGCCTACAAAGTCCTGTATAGTCAATGCTACAGTTTTTCCAGTAGTCATTTATGGATGTAAGAGTTGGACAGTAAAAAAGGTTGAGTGCTGAAGAATTGATGCCTTCAAATTGTGGAGAAAACTCTTGAGAGTCCCTTGGACAGCAGGGAGATCAAACCAGTCAATCCTAAAGGAAATCAACCCTGAATATTCATTGAAACGACTGATGCTAAAGCTGAAGGGCCAGTGCTCTGGCTTCCTCATGCAAAGAGCTGACTCATTGGAGAATACCTTGATGCTGGGAAAGATTGAAGGTAGGAGAAGAAGGGGACAACAGAGGACAAGATGGTTGGATGGCACCACTGACTCAATGACATCAATTTGAGCAAACTCCAGGAGATAGAGGAGGACAGGGAAGCCTGGTGGGCTACAGTTCGTGGAGTCGCAAAGAGTCAGACGCTACTGAGCAACTGAACAAGAACAACAAGGATATATCGTACAGCACAAGAAATGCAGCCAATACTTTAACTATAAATGAGATATAACTTTAAAAAATTGTGAATACTTTGTTGTATACTGAAACTTACACTGTATATTAGCTATACTTCAATTAAAAATTAATTGAAAATAAAAAGAAAACCACCTATAATGCCATCACCGTGAAATGTTAACTTTTGGTCTTATGCCCTTCCATTGCATGGATCCTGATATGTGTGCATGTCCATACTTATTTTGTTAATTAGAAAATTACTTACACAGCATTGTATCCAGCTTTTTAATTCATTATTGTATCATGACCACCATCCCATATTATTGATATTCCTGAAAGTGAACGTCTTAGTCACTCAGTCGTGTCCAACTCTTTGCGACCCCATGGACAGTAGACCACCAGGCTCCTCTGTCAGTGGCCTTTTCCGGGCAAGAATACTGGGGTGGGTAGCCATTCCCTTCTCTAGGGGTCTTCCCTACCCAGGAATCAAACCCAGGTCTCCTGCATTGGAAGCAGATTCTTCACCATCTGAGCCACCGTGGAAGCCCCATTGTTATTCCTGGTCACTTAATTTTTTAAATGACTATATGATCATTCATTATATCACCCCCTACTGTTGAACATTTAGGTTGCATTGAGCCATGAAATTAAAAGATGCTTGCTCCTTGGAAGAAAAGTTGTGGCCAACCTAAACAGAATATTAAAAAGCAGAGACATCACTTGGCCGACAAAGACCCCGTCTAGTCAAAGCTGTGGTTTTTCTGGTAGTCATGTATGGATGTGAGAGTTGGACTATAAAGAAAGCTGAGCACCAAAGAATTGATGCTTTTGAACTGTGGTGTTAGAGAAGACTCTTGAGAGTCTTTTGGACTGCAAAGTGATCCAACCAGTCAATCCTAAAGGAAATCAGGCCTGAATATTTGTTGGAAGGGCTGATGCTGAAGCTGAAACTCCAATAGTTTGGCCACCTGATGCAAACAAAGAACTGACTCATTTGAAAAGACCCTGATGCTGGGAAAGATTGAAGGCGGGAGGAGAAGGTGACGACAGAGGATGAGATGGTTGGATAGCATCACCGACTCGATGGACATGAATTTGAGCAACTTCCAGGAGTTGTTGATGGACAGGGAAGCCTGGCGTGCTGCAGTTCATGGGGTCGCAAAGAGTCGTACACAACTGAGCAACTGAACTGAACATGTTTTCTGAGTAACTGTTGGTTGTAAGATCGGCTATTAATTCAAAAGCTTTTTGGAAAAATTATACTTTAAATTTGTATATGATGTAGAAGATTCATCCTAGTTTCAGAAACATTTAAAAGCCAAAATGTGAGTCTTGTGTATGTAGTCACTCAGTCACATCCAACTCCGCTGCCCTTTGAACTGTAGCCTGCCAGGCTCCTTTGTCCATGGGATTCTCCAGGCAAGAATATTGGAGTGGGTTGCCATTCGTTTCTCCAAGGTATCTTCCCAACCCAGGAATTAAACCCTCGACTCCTGTGTTTCCTGCATTACAGGCAGATTCTTTATCCACTGAGCCATTGGGGAAGCCCCAAGTGTGAGTGACTAACTCACTCAAAATGTGAGTCTTAGAATAAAGGAAACTCAGAATTCATTATTGCATGTATGCTGTGATGAACATCGGTAAACCTAAATATTAGACTGTGTCTCCGATTACATTTATTTAGGGTGTATTTATAAAAGGAGTAGGTGATGTAGTTGACTCTGCAGATAAATGGCTTACAGACATGACATCGACCCTTCAAGCATTTATAGCAGAGAGGATTGTATAGAAAATCAAGTTAAGTTATTATAAAACACTGTGATAAATGCTGTAATTGGAGAATATGAGAGGGATAGCTAATTTAAATTTGGAGGAATTATAGAACACTTTCTATGTAGCATCTAAAGCTGTCTGAGAGATGGATAGAAGCTGGAAGAAAACTTCATCTTCCAAGGCTCAAAGGTGAGAGATCTTACACTATTGGGATCACTGAGGTATTTGAAGATAACTGGAGATTTAAGGTAGAGAGAAGGATCAGCAGAAAGTGTTAAGTAAGCTAAGAATCGAATTACAGCCATTAGATTGGCAGTTAGGGCTATAAATGGCTTCATCAAGATCATTTTCAGGGAAAGAAGCTGATTTGAGATGAACAAAAGATCCAAAGATAATTAAGCAGAGGCCTTACATGTAAACTTTTCTTAAGAATGTTTACATGAAAGAGCAAAGAAACAGATGGAAATGTAGTGTCAGAGAGACCGGCATACTTGTAGGCTGAAGGGCAATCCTCATTTGAGAGAAAAAAAATTGGAGATACGGCACACGAGGTTTCTAATGTAGAAGACTGGAGTAGGCAAGGGAGGACTGGTCAGGTATCCTGGTGGAAGAAAGTTTCGAGCTGTGGCCCGTATATATTACACTTTGGGATTAGAAGAAAGATGTGTGGGGGGTGGGTGTGTATGTGTGTATCAGTGAAGTAGAGAGCAGCAGGAGGGAGGCAAGGCTGGGTCATCAAGGTGAGTAGAGGCGCTTGTGAGGATAAAGGGAAAGGTTTGGTAACAGTCTTGAAGAGAAATGGGGGAACTTGATAAAGGACAGCAGGTTCAATGATTGTTGGTAGTCATGAGGGAAATTAAGAACTAATCTATTAATACATGGATATGATAAAGGAAAGTGCTACGGTGGTCTCTATCCAGGCTTGGGGCTCTGTTGGGCAGATAGGTGGAAAGGAGAGAATCATTACAGACACTGTACATTTTTTAACCTCAGTTTGAAAGAAGCATTGATTGTGGTGAAGGTTGCACATCTCTATGAATATGCTAAAAACCACTGAATTGGATACTTTAAATGGGTGAATTATATGGTATCTCCTGGAGAAGGAAATGGCAGCCCACTTCAATATTCTTACTTTGAAAATTCCATTCTGGGGAGCCTGGTGGGCTATAGTCCATGGGGTTGCCAAGAGCTGGCCACGACTGAGCAACTGAGCCAGTATCTGGTATCTAAATTACATGTCAATAAAGCTGGTATATACTTGTTTAAAAAGAATCTATTGAAAAATAAGTATTGCTGGTCTTTAGTTTTCAACCGTACATCCTTTCTATTTTAAAGACAGGTGAGATCACATTTTATTTTTTCGTTTGATTGTTTGTTTTAACCTACCCCCTTCTATTCTTTCAGTCGCTGGGTGAGTCGGAGTGCCACTGCACAGCGCAGGAAAGACCGCCTTCGCCAGCATTCCGAGCACGTTGGGCTGGACAACGACTTGAGGGAGGTATGTGTGTTGCCTTCCTGGGATGCCTTGATGTGGGAACTGTAAACGAGGCTTACTTAGTCCAGCAGGTATCATTGTGTAGGTTCTCTTCTATTCTTCTAAAAAGAATAATTGTTCAACTTACATTTTAAAATAGTAATTCTTTTATACTGACTGACATAGCTGAAATACCTTTTTTTCCCCCCATTTTGTAATTTTAATACATCTAAAATAAGGCTGTAAAACAAGTCTCCCTGTGGACCACATCAAGTAAAGGCTGAGCTTAGGATAAAGTTTTAGTCAGTATATCTCCTGCAAGGGAAAAAAGATATAAGAAGCATAGACTTTCTAAGTTGCAAGCATAATTTAAACTTAGTAAATATATATTTGCCTGTGGTTTGTCCTTGGCTTGTTGACACCATTTTTAGGAGTGTTTTAAAATTACTTTAAATTAATAATATTATGCTTTATTTGTACTGTTTGAAAATAAAACAGTAATTATACATTTGAATAATGATAAGTAATTTTTAATTTTTTCTTGTGATCAAAAAAATGCAGTCAGTTATCTGTTAATTCTTTTCTAAACTCAAATGGGTAAAAAAAAAAAAAGCAGAAAACATCATTCTGAATATATATATTGCTTTTTGTTGATTTGTTTATACATACATGGTTTTAAACATTTTCTTAAAAACTGAAGCATAGCCTGTCTGCTGCTTTTGTTTGCACTACTATATTTCTCTCCCTTCCCTTCTGCTGTGACTTTATCATATGCATGCTTGTTTTGCTTGTCTCTTTCTCCCATCCTTTTCTTTTTTGCTTTTCTGTCATTTGCACTTCTCCATCCTCATAGCCTTCCAGGGAACTTGTGGTCTGTCAGAACTCCATGGCATTCTGGGAGTGGGATCAGGGTCCACCTCCTCCTGCACGACTTCCTAAAAAATCCTTCTCTGAGTGCTGCCTGGTATGTTCTTTGCCGGAAAGTCCTTTGCAGATGTTCCTGAATCTTGTCTGCGGTGTTCCTTGAATCATCCACGTGTGTGAGTGCACATAGCTCTAGATGCCTCACATCACCTTGTGACGTGAAATCTTAGCTCTCTACTTCCTTTTGTGACTTGTATCTCTTCATGATGGTGTGTGCACTAACAAGAGTATTCTCTACATTTGGCAGAGAAAAGTGATTATTTGAATCCCAAATCAGTGGTATTTCTGAGGGAGAAGAAGGGGACTAGATTTAGCACATTGTTTTTCTTCCAAAAAGAGGAAATATATTAAATATTCAAATTTTCTTTTACTTAAGCATTTTGCAAAAGTGCACAAGTGATTCATTTTCAAACAACTTTTCTTTTGCTGAGTTTATCTCTGCAGTGTTTTATTTTACCCTTCCTTGTTCCTGGTCTGTATTTTATATGGTCAGAAAATCAGATCACCAATATAGAATCTTAGTGCTAAGAGAAACAGGTGAGGTATCTTTGTCCAGCTTGACATGTTTTAACCAAATCCAAATGTTCGATCCCTGCATTGGGAAGATCCCCTGGAGAAGGAAATGGCAGCCCACTCCAGTATTCTTGCCTGGAAAATCCCATGGACAGAGGAGCCTGGCAGGCTACAGTCCATGGGGTCGCAAAGAGTCAGACACGACTGAGCGACTTTGCTTTCGCTTTTTTTTCCAAGTGTTAGTCGATCAGTCATGTCTGACTCTTTGTGGCTCCAGGCTCCTCTGTCCATGGAATTTTTCAGGCAATAATACTAGATTGGGTAGCCATTCCCTTCTCCAGGGGATCTTCCTGACTCAGGATTCGAATCTGGGTCCTCCCGCATTGCAGGCAGTCTTTACCATCTGAGCCACCAGGGAAGCAAGTCCAAAAGGCTTTGTCTAAAGTCAAACGGACACACAGAGGCAGGGCTAGACCCACAGGCCAGACCTCCTGACTCTAAGCCAATACTTTTCCCAGGAACCCTCCACACTGGGTTGCACTGAACATTACTCACCTGAGGGCCAGAGTTACTTAGGACTTTTGGTTGTATTTTATCCCATTATGACATAGTAAGATAAATTTACAACTAAATAACTTTACATTGGTCTGCTCTTCACATGCTCCACGTTGGTTAGAGGGACAGGGTATTTATTAAACGAAATCCTGTACTGAAGAGCAATTATTTCAGTGTTTATTGAATAATAGGATATGTTTTTATAGTTAGTTGCTACTATTTTGGGCTTCCCTGATGGCTCAGTTGGTAAAGAATCTGCCTATAATGCAGGAGACCCCAGTTCTATTCCTGGGTCAGGAAGATCCGCTGGAGAAGGGATAGGCTACCCACTCCAGTATTCTGGCCTGGAGAATTCCATGGACTATTAAGTCACATAAGAGTCACATAAGGGTCACAAAGAGTTGAACACGACTGAGCAGCTTTCACTTTATTCACTCACTTTCCTGCTATTTTTAGCTTAGACAGAAATGAAGAAGAGCATAGTAGAAATCTCAGAGGAAACCTGGGGTGACTTCCCTCTGTAGGAAAATGGATTTTATTATGAAACTACTCCCTATGAAAGATTCCTTCCTTCTCAGTTTTTTATCTTAAAATACACCTTTTCCTCCAGTTACCCCAAAGAAAGCACGTCTTTATTGTCACTTGTTTATTGTAAGGGCACTGCTTTGTTTTTGCAGTATGCAGAGGCAGCCTCACTTCTTGCTATGAGAAGGGGTCTTTAGCCACCCCTGTATTCATTCTGCACATGTCCATGGAATGTGGCTTGTTTTGTGGCTTCAACAAAGGTGCTCAGAAGGAGAGTTTGCATGTGGCCCTGTGGAATTCACTGTTGGCTAATGCTATATCCGCCTTGTATGTGCTGGCTGATCAGTGAATATGGCCACTCAAAGGACAGTCCCATTCTAGCTTGCTGTCATTTATATTGTAAAATAGAACCTAAACTTTAAACAGTGCTTAATTTTTTAATCCAATTATTGACTTTTAAAAATCTATTCATATATTTCAGAGAAAAAGAAAAATGACTGAGGCTTCTTCCTGTCCTCTTGCTTTATCATGTACCTCACTTCTTTCATTGTAGCTAGTGTATTTCTTCCTAAGCCAAGTTTGATACTTCACTCTTCTTGAGAATTGGGTCTTGTAAGTGCTTCTCTCTGCATTTGCACAGTCCTAAAGATGGAGAAATTGAGGCCTGGGGAGAAACAGAACCCTTTTAACATTAGCAGTTAACATTTGTTTTTACCAACCATTTATCTCTAAGTTGTAATGTTCCAAATAACATTAATACAACCTGAAATGATAGGAAATGCAGGTAATTATAGTCTCATATATGATCCCTGTCTTATATCTCAGGTTTATTTTTCTGAAATTCTTAATTTCCTGCTTTTATTTATACTAACCTTCAGGATGTTTCACACAACTCTATTACACTTAATTTCCCTGGTGGAGATTGTTGCCTTTCATTGTCAATTTTCCCTCTTCCTTTTACCCTCTAAAAAGGATTTGAAGCAGGAAGAAATATACACAATTAATCGTGTTCAGAGTCCATTTAATTTTTAAATCCATCCTTAAAATAAGTACACTGGAAAAGAGATTATTTTGTAAATGCTGCGTTTTGTCAGGAGGGTCGGAAAGTAGAAGGTAAATGGCTTTGTTGAATCCCTAATTGGTGGGATTTTTAACAATTGTACTAAATTTAGCAGGTTATTTTTCTTCCAAAGGGGAAATGTGTTAAATGTGCAAAAACTCTCTTTTATTTAAAGAATGCAAAAGATTTTACACATATTTTTCTTATAATATCAAATCTCCCCTTAAGATAGTAAAGATAGATTTCACATATGTGTCTGTGGGAGGATGTTCTGGCTTGCAATCTCTCTCACTCCAATAAACTGCTGGTTTTACTATATAATTAGAGGAATTATTCTCTAAATACAGACCTAAGACACTTAAGACTTCTTGGAGATTCTGCCCTGTGGTCCTGACCCCAACATAAGGTATCCGGATGAGCTTTTGCAGGTGCCACAGAAAGAAGAGAGATAACAGCTGTCCTCAACTAATTACATGTAGTGCTTCTCTTACTGGAAATGCACTAACCAAAGTTCAAGAGCAGTGGTCTGAGTTTCTGTGGTCCTCTCTGAGCCGTCGATGTCTCCTAAAATAATATGATATTTCCAGTTTCTTTTGACCATGGAACAAGGCAAAGTAGGGATGTTGCAAAGTGTCTTGGAAATAAGAGGTCACCTCCTGCATTGGGAGTACATGATACTTTTCAGAGTGGTCTCATAGCCTTTGTTATGAGGCAGGTGGGCTTGTTTTATGCCCATTTTATGAATAAGCACATAGGCCTGAGGTCATAAAATTCATTGCAGCCATTTTCCAGAGCTGACTTAATTTACTGTTGTGACTTGAGTAGAACAAAGGACAGCACTGCCCAAGAGGCTGGAAGCACTTCATGGCTCTTGATCTGTGGGGAAATGGGTGGAGGAAACCAGTGATTTGAGAATCACTGGGTTCCTGGAAAACCTTGGGTTTGATATTCATTCAGACACCCCAGTTTTTCCATCCCAGCCATGATCCCAACTAATCACACACTGGGTATTCCCAGTAAAAAAGACTGAATGAGTTTTTATTTGCTGTGGCTTCTGTCACTCTCATTTTCACAGAACTAACAGTAGAGGGAGTGTGACTACCCTCTGCCTTTCAGTGTACTAAACCTTGAACTGCTGTTGCACATACATACATGTACGGCCTTTTTTTGCATTTTGTTCCTGCACTTATTTTTAAGGTTAAGTAGGTTAGAAGAATATCTGATGTTTATGTATTAAAAATACTCTTTAATTTTTAGAAATACATGCAAGAGGCACGAAGTTTAGGAAAAAACCTGAGACAACCCAAATTGTCAGACCTCTCTCCTGCAGTGATTGCACAAACCAACTGGAAATTTGTAGAAGGCTTATTAAAAGAATGTAGAATGAAGGTACGTATTACTCACTGGTGCAGGACAGTGCCCATTCATGTTCACTCCACTTGTGAAGCTAAAATGAGCTGAGCCAACTCCCACTTGAGTCTTTAGCTTCACTTGAAAGACACTTAATACTGGGGCATAAACCTCTTGTGCTCTTTACTAAAGTCATGAACCTCTGTGGGTTCTGTCACCCACAGAATCAGTGACATGGGAGCCCTTCACAGTTTTTCTCACCTTTCAGCTGTTGCTGTCTTCCTCTCCAACATGGACAGATATTAAGCCAATCAGAAGTTCTGTCAGGGATGTTGTCAACTTATGTGAAAAGCAGCACATTTTTTGTATGTGTTTGTATGTATCTCTATGTGAACCTGTGTAGAACCTCATCTGTGCCCATATGTGTGTGCACATACCCATAAGGAAGAAGATCTTAGCTGTGTTGTAGGTTTGTGTGTTATACATGAGTCTCCTCTCAGATATCTGTGTTTATCAGAGGTAGCACTACAAGTTGACAAAACTCAAAACATCATTTTAGCCAATAATTTCATTCATTTATTTGACAGCCATTTCTTGAGTACCTTCTCTGTGTTCAGTAAATGTACTGTGTCAGCATCAGCTTGCAATGCTGAATCATACAGACATGGTCCTTGCCTAAAGTAACTAGATGCTCTCTCACTTATATTTTATGAGGACAGTTAAGTCTGCTGTAAGTTACCGTACTTGAAACTGATTTCCATTTCCTTTCCATTTTCTGGTACATACTCATTCCAGAGAAGAGATGAAAGGGAAAATGAAGAAGGAAAAAATAGGTCTGCTTCACTTACAAATTAGAGAATTCTGAAAAAATTTAGAACTGCCTGTTTCTATTGTGGTTTTTGCCTAAGTGCAATCAAAACTAAGTGTGAATATCTTTAGTGTGCTAAGATGGAGCATGAGTGGTGGTGGCAGGATGGAGTTTCAGATTCTATGATATATAGTAGATCTGGTGTAATTGCCCAATGTTATGCAAGTTAGTAATCTGAAAATTGTACATAAGCATTTTCATGAGGATACTTTAAAATAGCATCATAATCTCTCTTTAGTGGCTCTCTTATTTCTCTGACAATAGTTATACATGATATTATTCATTAGTTGACCACAGAGATTAAGACACTTTCCCCAAGGTGATTCAAAATCTGCAGTTAGAAATATAGTGAAGGGAACTCAGGTCTCCTCATTCAGGAATTGACTTGATGGCTTTTGGCCTCATTGCTGGAATAACACTTAAGAACCACATGTGATATTTTCAGACGAAACGCATGTTGGTGGAGAAGATGGGACACGAAGCAGTGGAACTGGGCCATGGGGAAGCAAACATAACTGGCTTGGAGGAGAACACCCTGATTGCCAGCCTCTGTGACCTGTTGGAAAGGATATGGAGCCACGGCTTGCAGGTCAAGCAGGTAACAGGTTCAAGAGGCCCTACTGACAGGACCAGTTAGAAGTCCTGTTAAGAAAAGTAACAAAAAGGAAAAAAACCATAAAAATGAAAGGATAAGTCCCTTTGTCACAGGATAATAAGAAATATACCACAGACATTTTAATTCCAGAAAAAGAAAATACAACCCATGATTAGCAAGCAGTTTGGGACTCCTTTCCTGGTAAACAGGAAAAGATAAAAAAAAAATTAACTGCAGGGACTGTATTCACTGTAGATTCCATTAAGTATCTACTTTGATCACTGTCTAAGAAAAAAATCTAAATATTAGCCAGAATTAACAGTTCTTTGCCATTTTAAGTTGTCTGTTAATTCAGAGTAGAAAAATTAGATGCTTTCTTTGCTTTTGTCTTTCTTACCTCCCTTTCTGGGTTTTTTTTTTTTTCCTGCTATGTGCATCTTTCTTTCTTCTTCATCTTTTCTGTTTCTCCTCCTGTCCCACTTTTCTTCCCTCATTGCTCCTGCATGCATCCAAACATGTTTTGCATACACAAATACATTCTGTGCTGCTAGAGCCTTTAATTCCACACTTACTAATGTGGCCAGTGTAGACAGCCCTAGTTACATACAGTGAAGTAACAACCCAGCTGAAGTTGGGAATTTCCATGCCTGCACTTCTGGCCTTTGCTTACTTAGATGCCGTTCCCCAGGCTGCTGCCAGCCTTGTCAGTGAGGCAAAGGATGACCCTCACTACACATGGAGTGGGATGCTCAGGATGCCACACAGCTAGGAAAGGATGAACTTCAGTTTACCAGCTTCAGAATCGGCATTTCAATGTGAATGGTTTTGATGAGAAGTTATTTTTCAATGAATTGTTTCTTACAAAATGAAAAATTATATATGCCTTGTACTTTCAGGGGAAGTCAGCTTTGTGGTCACATTTAATTCAGTTTCAGGACAGAGAAGAGAAACAAGAGCACCTTGCAGAGTCGCCAGGTGAGAATTCATTGGCTTGATTGTTTCTACAGCACTGGCAGCAGTGGACCATGTGAAAAATCAGTCCCCATGGCTTTGTCTTCACCTCTCTCTCTCAAACTGACACTCACCCCATCTTGCCAGTAGTGGGTGGAGTAGGAGGAGGAATATTACTTATTAGCTCTGAGACCTGGGAAAAGTCCCTTGACCTTTTTGATCTTCAGCTTCCTCATCCACAGATTGGGAAAATAATATTAGCCATGCCAAGGCTATAATGTTGATCGAATCAGATAACATTTGAAAACCTCTAATAAGGTGTAACGAATCATATAAATAGTATTCCTACTCTAACCAGTATTAGGGTATGGTGTATACTGATTTTTTCTTGAATAAAAGTTTCATCACATTGTTAATAATCTTTCAGGGGAGAAAGCATGTATATATATATATATATATATATTTCAAAAATCTTCAGAAATCATATTCTTCAATTTATAATGAGACATCTTATGTTACACTGTCACGAGTCATTAGCTCTTTAATTATATAGGATTCCTAGATGCTCTACCTATTGTATATTTTTCATAAAAAGAAGCTTGTTTTTCTTTAAGCAAAATGGCCATCTATTTCATAAAAACTAGAAGTAATACTAGAGAGCTAGTAGAGATAAAATGTTTTATACTGAATCAGCTATTTGGGAACATTTTCTAAAATTATGAATTACTTTAGACATTGAAAAAATATTTTTTAAAGGCTTATTAAACAAAAAACAAACTCATAAGCCAACCACTAACTTTAGAAATAAAGCACTGCAGAGACTTCGCTGTGGTGGCTAGGACTTCATGCCCCTAATGCAAGGGGCCTGGGTTCAGTCCCTGCTCAGGGAACTAGATCCCACATGCCACAACTACAGATCCCACATGCAGCAACAAGGATTGATGATCTCGTGTGCCACGCCGAAGGCCCAGCCCAGCCAAAAAAATAACTATTTTTTAAAAAAGAAGGAAAAGAAAGCATTGCAAATATGATTGAAGCACCCTATTTCCATTCCCCTCACTGCCTCTAGAGGGCAATACTACTCTAAAAGTGGTGTTTATTATTGGAAACCTACTTTTTCAATGTATCCAAGGAGACAGCTGGGAATAGGAATTGGATACTACATTGCCCTGGACCCCTTCTCAACAGAATGTCAAAAGTTCTGATGTCCCATGATGTAACTATATTTATAATGATTGAGATCAAGTTTAAAAGCATTCTCTAGTGTCCACTTGTCCCTTTTCCTATTGAAAAAGTAAAAATGCATTAGTGTATCTGAAATTATCTCTAATATTTACCCAAGTTCATAGAAAATTTAGCAGTTCAGACCTAAGACCATTTTCAAAATAGTTTACCCTAATTAGAATAAATTCCTAGGAAGAAATAACCATTTGTAGGATGAAATGTTGCAAAACGAAGCTTTGTTAGGCAGGGAGGCATTTGACTTCTACTAAACAGGCATGTGAGAATGTTGGTTAGAGTGAGCAGCTACCAGGCAACACCAGGAAGTTCATGGCTTTGAATAACCAAATCATGGGTGGTTGAGCTCGAGACCAGAGACTTAGCCATTTGCAGGGTGCTTCAGGAAGTCAGTAATAACACTACTAAAACTCAAGTCAGGGCTCAGAAATACGGAATGTGTCAAAGCCTCATGCAGTCATTGTGCTGCACTGCCAAGTGTCGGTGAAGGGCTGGTGATCTAAGAATAAACATAAACTAAATATTATACTGATCCTAAGTAGGAATAATGTAAGCTGTGTAGCTTTTGAAATCAAATTTACTGTCTGTTTGGAGGGGTGGATTTGATAAATATTGCTCTAACACTTGTGATGATTCAGCCCATGAAGTTAGGACTTAAAAATATGACAGTGTGAAATGTATATAAAAACATCAGTTTAAAAATAAAATTCATTATTGAGAAAGTGTGTTCTAATTATACAGAAATTAGCAGTTCCCTGACTTTAATGATTTTAAATCTGGTATTTTGTTTTTTTCCCAAAAAATAGTTTGTTTGCCAACTACTTAGCTTCCTAATTAATGGCAGTAAACAGTCTGCATCTTCATATTATGCAAAGATCCTCCAAGTCCTTAGAGATTCGCAGTGGATTTGAACACAGCTCTTACTAGCATTGAGCCAGGAAGCAGCCCTAAACAGGAATCAGACATTTTAAGGATTGTAGAAGAATGGAAAAAGTCTGTCTTCGCAAGAGGACCATAGCAGGGTAGACTGTCTTAAAATTTTTTGATAGATTTTATTTTTAGAGTAGTTTTAGGTTCATGGCAATATTGAGCAGATAGTTCAGAGATTTCCCCGAAACCCTCTGCCCCCACACATGCATAACCTCCCTCATTATCCTACTTCTCCACCAGAGTAGTACCTTTCTTACAGTTGTTGAACCTTCGTCAACACATCAGCACCTAAGCCCATAGTTTATTTACATTAGTATTCACTCTTGATGTGTCATACGTACTATGAGTTTAGAAAGATACGTGTTAATGACCTGGATCCACCATTATAGTGTAATATAGAGTAGCTTCACTGTCCTAATAATCGTGTGTTCCACCTATTCATCCATCCCTCTCCTCTAACCCCAGGCAACCACTGATCTTTTTAATTGTCTCCATAGTCTTACCTTACCTAGAATGTCATATAGTTGACATCATGTGGTATGAGGCCTTTACAGATTGGCTTCTTTCTCTTAGTAATATGCACTTAAGTTCCCTCCATGTCTTTTAAAACTGTCTTAATTTTGACCTCATCAAATTTTGACCAAGTCACTGTACCTAGTAGTTAGAAGTCCTATTTTAGAGAGAGGATCTCAGAATGCAGTTGATTCTAGAAAGAGGACCATTCTTGATATATGACCCAAAAGTTTCTACCTTTAAAAATGTAGACCAGCTTAGACATGGGTATTGTCTCCAAACCGTTCGTCCTCAAGATAAGTTTCAACTAAACTTTAAATGCACTTTTAAAACAATTGGCAAGGAGTAGGGTAGAATGCAGAAGGGAATAGAAATAGTAGTTTAAATGGTTATTCTAGATCTGGCCAAGAATTTGGAGTCACTCTTGAAACGTCTTAGCTTCATCGAAAGTTTCTTTAATTACTTACCTGCCCATAGGTATATTATGACTCTATAAAACAATACATGCAGTCTCTGTGCTCTGTGTACTTGCTGTCTATGCGGTAGCATTCATGCAGGCAGACTACAAAGGACATTTCTGTGGCTGAGTATTAAACCAGTGTTTGTATTGAAGGAGAAAGTAGCCTATTGCATTTGAGTATAGCAAATTAAGAAATACCAAGAAGTTCCCTGTTGAACTAGTGGTTAGGATTCCAGACTTTCACTGCTGTGACCCAGGTTCAATCCCTGGTGGGAACTGAGATCCTGCAAGCTGTGCGGTGTAGCCCAAAAAAAAAAGAAGAAATACTAATAGAAACATACATTTGAATAGTTTATAAATTTTTCTTCTGTCTAGAAGAGACTTCATGGAAATTTTCTTAGATTTTAGATCTCTAGATTAAAACTGTGGCCTCATTCCTTAACTCCTAACCTGCATTTTTGTTCACAGGCTTCTAAACTTTCCTCCAAAGTTTACTAATAAAATACTGTATTAATTTCCTGCATTTGCCATTATATAGGACCACAAACGAGATGGCTTGAACAACAGACATTTATTGTAGAAGTACTGGGGGGTTAGGACTTAAGCATCTTTTTGTTGACAGCTAATGCACTGTTACCATCAATCTATCCCATTAGCAGATTTTTCATAAATCTCTATCTCCAGCCCTAGTTCCTAGACATCCATAGCCCAGTGGGACCTCAAACTCAACTCATCCTGAAACAAACTCATTATCTTAGCACCTCTCCCTCCTGTCCCAATCATACTTCTTCCTTCTTCTCCAATTCACTTAATGACATCATAACCCTCTTCTCAGTCAAGCAAGCCAGAAAGTCATCCTTAATGTAACAGTCCACTGGACATGACATCAGAATACTCTACCCCTTTTAACTAATGGAATTTGGGGGGCAGGTTTCTTAACCTCTTTGAGCCTCAGTTTTTTCATTTGCAAAATCAAGATTAAATAAAGGAAAGTTATGATTATGGAACAGTATATAGTAAAACAGTTTATATTCATACTTAATATTGTTTTGAGTCTTGCTTACCCTTAATCTAGTTATTTAATTCTACTGCATATTTCTCCTCTTTGTTTTCACTGGCTGCCACTGTTTTTGTTCATCTACAAGCTGGCCTCTGGAACAACCTCTAGCTCATCTCCCTTGTAACATTTGTACCATTACACTGGACTTCCCTGGCTCAGATGGTAAAGAATCTGCCTGCAATGCAGGAGACCCAGGTTTGATTCCTCAGTTGGGAAGATCCCCTGGAGAAGGAAATGGCTACCCACTCTAGTATTCTTGCCTGGAGAATCTCACGGGCAGAGGCGCCTGGCGGGCTCCAGTCCATGGGGTCGCAAAAAGTCAGAGGTGACGGAGGGACTAAGCGCACACACACACTATCACACTGTCACTCTCCTTAACTGACTAAACAGCAAGAGGGCACTTCCCTGGAGGTTCAGTGATTGAGACTCTGCACTTCCACTGCAGGGGTGTGAATTCAATCCTTGGTCAGGAAGTAAGAGCCCACGTGCCATAGCATGTGGCCAAAAAAAAAAAGCACTGAGAAACATATCATTTCTTTTCAAAATCTCTTTCCCCTCCCTAGGACTTCTGTATGTTTCTAACTTATTATTTAAGGTTCTGCCATCTGGCCCTAAATAATCTTATCTTCCTCAATGAGTATTTGCTCAGCATTTTGAGGGGCCCTCTGGATATTCTAAGAATAGGATATGACCAAGCCTCAAGAGGCATATAATTTAATAAGAGTAATGGAAGTGTTAAATTGTGGTTGGTTTGTGATAGAGGTTCACTATTACAAGTCCCACAAGAGAAAGGGAATAACTTATCTAACAATGTGCCTAGGGGAGAAAGTATATTCAGGAAAGATTTCACACAGAGGCAAAATTAAAGCTGAATTTCTTTTTTTTTTCTTTTGAGAATTTACTTTGTGCTAGGCACTATCATAAGGGTTATACATCTGTTTGAATAAGGGTAGGTATTGTGACTATCCCCAATTTGCAGGTGAGGAAACAGACCATAGAGGGGTTAAATGACCCACCCGAGGTCAGTGAGCTATTAATTTCTCTGTAGGGTTTGAGAAAACCATATTCTTAATCATTATGCTGTACTGCTCTCAATCTGAGGTGATAGTCAGTTCAGTTCAGTTCAGTTCAGTCACTCAGTCGTGTCTGACTCTTTGCGACCCCATGAATTGCAGCACACCAGGCCTCTCTGTCCATCACCAACTCCCGGAGTCTACCCAAACCCATGTCCATCGAGTCGGTGATGCCATCCAACCATCTCATCCTCTGTCGTCCTCTGCTCCTTCCGCCCCCAATCCTACCCAGCATTAGGGTCTTTTCCAATGAGTCAACCCTTCACATGAGGTGGCCAAAGTATTGGAGTTTCAGCTTCAACATCAGACCTTCCAATGAACACCCAGGATTGATCTCTTTTAGGATGGATTGATTGGATCTCTTTGCAGTCCAAGGGACTCTCAAAAGTCTTCTCCAACACCATAGTTCAAAAGCATCAATTCTTCAGTGCTCAGCTTTCTTCACCGTCCAACTCTCACATCCATACATGACCACTGGAAAAACCATAGCCTTGACTAGACGGACTTTTGTTGGCAAAGTAATGTCTCTGCTTTTAAATATGCTATCTAGGTTGGCCATAACTTTCCTTCCAAGGAGTAAGCGTCTTTTAATTTCATGGCTGCAGTCACCATCAGCAGTGATTCTGGAGCCCAAAAAAGTAAAGTCTGACACTGTTTCCACTGTTTCCCCATCTATTTCCCATGAAGTGATGGGACCAGATGTCATGATCTTAGTTTTCTGAACGTTGAGCTTTAAGCCAACTTTTTCACTCTCCTCTTTCACCTTCATCAAGAGGCTCTTTAGTTCTTCTTCACTTTCTGCCATAAGGATGGTGTCATCCGCATATCTGAGGTTATTGATATTTCTCCCGGCAATCTTGATTCCAGCTTGTGTTTCTTCCAACCCAGCATTTCTCATGATGTAGTCTGCATAAAAGTTAAATAAGCAGAGTGACAATATACAGCCTTGACGTACTCCTTTTCCTATTTGGAACCAGTCTGTTGTTCCATGTCCAGTTCTAACTGTTGCTTCCTGACCTGCATACAGGTTTCTCAAGAGACAGGTCAGATGGTCTGGTATTCCCATCTCTTTCAGAATTTTCCACAGTTTATTGTGATCCACACAGTCAAAGGCTTTGGCATGGTCAATAAAGCAGAAATAGATGTTTTTCTGGAACTCTCTTGCTTTTTCGATGATCCAGCGGATATTGGCGATTTGATCTCTGGTTCCTCTGCCTTTTCTAAAACCAGCTTGAACATCTGGAACTTCACGGTTCACGTATTGCTGGAGCCTGGCTTGGAGAATTTTGAGCATTACTTTACTAGCATGTGAGATGAGTGCAATTGTGCGGTAGTTTGAGCATTCTTTGGCATTGCCTTTCTTTGGGATTGGAACGAAAACAGACCTTTTCCAGTCCTGTGGCCACTGCTGAGTTTTCCAAATTTGCTGGCATATCGAGTGCAGCACTTTCACAGCATCACCTTTGAGGATTTGAAATAGCTCAACTGGAATTCCATCACCTCCACTAGCTTTGTTCATAGTGATGCTTTCTAAGGCCCACTTGACTTCACATTCCAGGATGTCTGGCTCTAGGTGAGTGATCACACCATCGTGATTATCTGGGTCGTGAAGATCTTTTTTGTACAGTTCTTCTGTGTATTCTTGCTACCTCTTCTTAATATCTTGTTCTTCTGTTAGGTCCATACCATTTATGTCCTTTATCGAGCCTATCTTTGCATGAAATGTTCCTTTGGTATCTCTAATTTTCTTGAAGAGATCTCTAGTCTTTCCCAATCTGTTGTTTTCCTCTATTTCTTTGCACTGATCGCTGAGGAAGGCTTTCTTATCTCTCCTTGCTATTCTTTGGAACTCTGCATTCACATGGGAATATCTTTCCTTTTCTCCTTTGCTTTTCGCTTCTCTTCTCTTCCCAGCCATCTGTAAGGCCTCTTCAGACAGCCATTTTGCTTTTTTGCATTTCTTTTCCATGGGGATTTTCTTGATCCCTGTCTCCTGTACAATGTCACGAACCTCTGTCCATAGTTCATCAGGCACTCTGTCTATCAGGTCTAGTCCCTTAAATCTATTTGTCACTTCCACTGTGTACTCATAAGGGATTTGATCTAGGTCGTACCTGAATGGACTAGTGGTTTTCCCTACTTTCTTCAATTTAAGTCTGAATTTGGCAATAAGCAGTTCATGATCTGAGCCAGTCTGCTCCTGGTCTTGTTTTTGCTGACTGTATAGAGCTTCTCCATCTTTGGCTGCAAAGAATATAATCAATCTGATTTCGGTGTTGACCCTCTGGTGATGTCCACGTATAGAGTCTTCTCTTGTGTTGTTGGAATAGGGTGTTTGCTATTACCAGTGCGTTCTCGTGGCAAAACTCTATTAGCCTTTGCCCTGCTTCATTCTGTACTCCCGGAGAAGGCAATGGCACCCCACTCCAGTACTCTTGCCTGGAAAATCCTGTGGACGGAGAAGCCTGGTAGGCTGCAGTCCATGGGGTCGCTAAGAGTCGGACACGACTGAACGACTTCACTTTCACTTTTCCCTTTCATGCACTGGAGAAGGAAATGGCAACCCCCTCCAATATTCTTGCCTGGAGAATCCCGGGGATGGCGGAGCCTGGTGGGCTGCCTCCTGTGGGGTCGCACAGAGTCGGACATGACTGAAGTGACTTAGCAGCATTCTGTACTCCAACGCCAAACTTGCCTGTTACACCAGGTGTTTCTTGACTTCCTACTTTTGCATTCCAGTCGCCTATAATGAAAAGGACATCTTTTTTGGGTGTTAGTTCTAGAAGGTCTTGTAGGTCTTCATAGAACCGTTCAACTTCAGCTTCTTCGGCATTACTGGTCGGGGCATAGACTTGGATTACCGTGATATTGAATGGTTTGCCTTGGAAACGAACAGAGGTCATTCTATCGTTTTTGAGATTGCATCCAAGTACTGCAGTTTGGACTCTTTTGTTGACCATGATGGCTACTCCATTTCTTCTAAGGGATTCTTGCCCACAGTAGTAGATATAATGTTCATCTGAGTTAAATTCACCCATTCCAGTCCATCTTAGTTCGCTGATTCCTAGAATGTCAACGTTCACTCTTGCCATCTCCTGTTTGACCACTTCCAATTTGCCTTGATTCATGGACCTAACATTCCAGGTTCCTATGCAATATTGCTCTTTACAGCATCGGACTTTGCGTCTATCACCAGTCACATCCACAGTTGGGTATCGTTTTTGCTTTGGCTCCATCCCATCACTCTTTCTGGAGTTATTTCTCCACTGATCTCCAATAGCATATTGGGCACCTACTGACCTGGGGGTTCATCTTTCAGTGTCCTATCTTTTTGCCTTTTCATACTGTTCATGGGGTTCTCAAGGCAAGAATACTGAAGTGGTTTGCCATGCCCTTCTCCAGTGGACCACATTCTGTCAGACCTCTCCACCATGACCCATCCGTCTTGGGTGGCCCCACACGGCATGAGGTAATAAACAGGCCATAAACAAGGAGAAAAATACAGAAACACTGTAAAAGCAAAAGCCTTTAACAAATTGCATGAAGACATGAAAAAGTATATTGTGTGTTTAAGGAATATGGTACTGATGAACATTTTTGCAAAGCAGGAATAGAGATGCAGATGTAGAAAATGGACTTGTGGACACAGTGGGGGAAGGGGAAGGTGGTATTGACATATATACACTACCATGTATAAAACAGATAGCTAGTGGGAAGTTGCTGTGTAGCACTAGGAGCTCAGCCTGGTGCTCGGTGATGACCTAGAGGGGTGGGATGGCCGGAAGGGGAGGCAGGCAGAAGAGGGAGAGGATATCTGTAACTTACCGCTGATTCACATCCTTTTACAGCAGAAACCAACACAGCATTGTAAAGCAATTATCCTCTAATTAAAAATAATTTTTTTTTTAAAAAAAAAGGAAGATTGATCAGTGAAGGGTGGCTTGGAAAGAGGATTCCAAAATAGGATTCCTAGAACATGCTTAGACCTGTGAATGTTCTTTTTGTGGATGCTGTTGCTTTTTTAAATGTCAGGCTCCTCTGTTATTTAGTATCTCACCTGTTCTCTGCCCCCTGAGGCATGATTCCTTCTATTGTCCTGTCTTCCTCTGGTCAAGTTGCCAGATTATGGTAACTTAGCCCCTTTGTCCTGCCTCATAGTCTTTTTCTTTTTCCCTTCTCAACCCATTTCTTACCACGTGTGGCCATCTTACATGCTGTCTAATCATCTGGGGTGTGGAGGCATTCTCTGAGGCATTTCACTTTCTCTCCAACAAGAGGGATGTGCTTTCATTAATTAACACACTTAAGTGGTAATAGTCTCAAACAGGAAGACAAACAGCATATTGCCTGCAAATCTCTGAAATAGTATCCTCAGTGTCTATTACCTCTTGGGTATTGAGATCAACCAGTGTTTTCAGTGACCCATTGAAAACTCCCTCCCCAGACTGCCAAGACAGATGCTGTATTTATTACCTACTTGGTAAGGAAGGCCCTCAAAAGAACTGCCTTTAGGTTGGTCTGGCTGCATTCTTTTTGTCCTGGCAACTCCATCAATGTTCATTTATGTTATACCTGCCAAGTATCAGTTGAGCTTCTTGCATCGAGTGCCAAAAACTTGCAGATCCTTATCCACCAAAATGTTCCCTCTCTTCCTTCAGTGCCAGCTTCATATAAACTTATGTGTTCCGATATTTTATCCTGCCCCCTGAAAGTAGAATGGGTCTAAAAACTGAGAAAATGCAAGTTTAATGTACAGTGAAAACCCGCATCCTTAATTCTCATTTTATGATGTATTTGCCAAGTGTGATGTTGCAATTTAGTTTTCATTTCAGTTCAGTTCAGTCGCTCAGTTGTGTCCGACTCGTTGCGACCCCATGAATCTCAGCACACCAGGCCTCCCTGTCCATCACCAACACAGATGAGGAAATGGAAATAAAGGGCACTGAACTCCATGGGACTTAAAGTGATATTGAGCACTCCAACAATATTGTTGTTACTGTTTAGTCCCTAAGTCGTATCTGACTCTCTGCAACCCCATGGACCGCAGCCCACCAGGCTCCTCTGTGCATGGGATTCCCCAGGCAAGAATACTGTAGTGGGCTGCCATGTCCTTTTCCAGGGGATCTTCCTGACCCAGGGAAGATTCTGAGTCTCACACATTGGCACCACTGAGCCACCAGGGAAGCCCAACTACAATATATTAGCCAATAATTGATTGTTTAGCCATTGTTATATAAAAGAATAATCTTTCCTTCTTACATAAATGTTAGCTCTTCAGGCTTCATAAGAGAATGACTCATAGATACTATACTTCTAACTGTCCATTTAGATTACTCACTTTGTATGATAAACATACTGTTACTTGGATTCTGAACTTGAAACTTATCAGACTAAAGAATCCAAACTCTTTTAAGTTTTTCTTTTTAAACATTTTTTCAAAAGGGAAGTTTTATGATTGTAGCTAACAAGACCAGAGATGATTCACGTACTTGGTAGGTTAATTTACAGGCACTGATTTCCTGTAATTATTCAGAGCTATTAGGATGATGACTTTAGAAGATGACTGGCCCTTCTGGCCAAAATGTGCACACATTGTCTTATTTGCTATGTGGGTTCTTATGATTCATTTAAATTTTCAGATAAAGCCCTGTATTAACTAGGAAGAAAACAGCTAGTTTACTGTATTAATAAAATAGGAATATTTGGGTAAACAAATTTGAGCTTTTCTGTTATCTTTAAAATTTGTTCATATCAAAGTAGCTTCAAAGTATTTATTTGTGGAATGTGAACCATGTAGACTTTTTTTTAAGTCTCTACTGTTGTTTTTCTAATACTTTGCTGATATTTTTCTATATAGTTGCCCTTGGACCAGAAAGAAGAAAATCTGACTCAGGAGTTATGTTGCCAACCCTCAGGGTCTCTCTTATCCAAGACATGAGGTATTTGTTATATGTGCTAGCATATGGTGATAACTTTTGAAATATTCATGGTTTTCATATAAATTGCTCAAATAACTGTGACTATGGTATTTTTTGCCTATGTATTCTGAAGAAAACATTTTTTATAATCTATTTTAATTTTGTACTGTTATGATTTTCCTGACATTAAATCCAAAGACAAAATGCAACTGAGAAGAGTTTTTTAAATATCTCTAAATTATTTTACAATTTCTTTTGTTCTGTTTTTTTTCTTTGTTAGTATCCTTAAATTCTTACTATCCCCAGATATAAACCAAAAAATCTGCAAATAATAGCAAGTTAACAGAAAAATCTCTGTCAGGTAGATTTCCTTTGAAGCAAATGCAAATCTGAAAATTATCACATGCAGTTACTGGTTTTAAAAATCATTAGAAGGCATCAACATACTTAAAATAGATTTATTGAATGAGGAATACAAGTTTTTTCTTTTGAATATTTTGGGTCCTTTTTAGTTAACTTTTAAAATATATGGGTTTAATGTTACAACATTTAATTATTGATGTTTATTTGATTTGTCAAAGGCTTACAACTGTAAAGTATAACTTTTATGAGTAGTGTCATAATACAGTAGTGGCACATCCTGACTTCACACAAGCTGTGTGATCCCAGGCATTTTTTGTAACTTCTCTTTGTCTCAGTTTTTCTTTCTCTCGTTGTTGTTTGGTTGCCAAGTTGTGTCCAACTCTTTGTGACCCCATGGATTGCAGCACGCCAAGCTTCCCCCTGTCCCTCACCATCTCCCGGAGTTTGCCCATGTTCTTTCTCTCAAATAAGGATAAAAACAGTTGTCTAACTCATGAGACTTAAACAAGTTAGTCCATTATACTAAAAAGTTTCAAGAAGTTCTTGGCTCATCCTAAGAATTCAGTAAATGTTGAATTTTGTTTTCTGAATCCATTTTCATATTTACATCTTAAATGCTCTTATTGCTTGATAGATGAAATGTAGTTGTCCTCATGTGGTTTATGATTCCTTTTGAGGTCAGCAAGAGATGAATAGTTCTAACTATGAGGGGAATGCACTCCCCTCTCTTAATGGAAACATAAAACCACATGTGTTATGCCTTGATTTCACAGTAGCCATCATTTTAAGGTGATGATTGTTGAGAGCTTTGCAGCGGTGACCTCAACGACCAAACTTCTGAAACCTAATTAGGAGATGATCACGTTACATAAGGCTACCCTACTCCTTCCAGTTTCCTGCATATTTACTTTTATCTCCTTTATGTCGTTGGTTTTGTGTGTGGAGGGGTGTCTGGCCTTGGTAAACTCCCTTCATTTGATAAAAGGCAGTCTAGCATACTGATTAAGATCTTGGACTGTGGAACCAGCCCACAAGAGTTGCTGTTTTAACTCTGCCGCTTACTAGGCTCTGTGGCCAAGGGCAGTTGCTCATATTTCCAGTTTCCTCACCTATTAAATAATAGTGTTTCTCTTAGAAATTTTGGTATAAATATTCAATGAGTTAATAAATGTAAAGCACTCAAAATTGTCCTGGAAATAAATGTATGTTTGTGCCCTCATGCATACATATACATCTATATTTATTTCTGTTTCTATATTTATTTATATGTGTATGTGTATTTTTATACACACAGTTTTTAAGACCATAAATTCATAATGATATCTCTGATTCCAGTTCTGTACCACAGGGATCATTCTAGTCTTCTCCCTTATTTGTAATTTTTTTCTCAAACTGTAAGAAACCTGGCTCTCATTATCTGCAATATATTCACTTATTTGTGCAACCTGTAAGGTAGTTTTGAAATTGCTGCCTCACACCCCTGTAAGAAACAGGGGTACTAACTAAGCACAGTGTTTGCACAGCTCAGTTTTGTCGTTAGCCTTTCAGTATCCAGTCAAAATACTGTTTTCCAAAACTTAGGTTCTTTCTTTTTTTCTCCACTCCCTTCAGTGTGGTCTTATTATTCATTTGTAACAGTGTTAGGTTTATTTGTTACCTTGTATTCCATCTGGGGTTCCCTTCACATCCTAGTGATTTTTGTTTGGCTGCTGCTAAGCTGCTACGTCGCTTCAGTCGTGTTCGACTCTGTGCGACCCCATAGACGGCAGCCCACCAGGCTCTGCTGTCCCTGGGATTCTCCAGGCAAGAACACTGGAGTGGGTTGCCATTTCCTTCTCCAGTGCATGAAAGTGAAAAGTGAAAGTGAAGTGGCTCAGTCGTGTCCGACTCGTCTCAACCCCATGGACTGCAGCCTGCCAGGCTCCTCCGTCCATGGGATTTTCCAGGCAAGAATACTGGAGTGGGGTGCCATGGGGTTTTGCTTAAATATATATACAGTGAAATTCATTCTTGGTGTGTAGTTGTATATGTTTTCATAAACACACAATTGTGATGCAGAACAGTTCCATCACCCCCTTGTGCTACTTGCTTTTTTAATCAGCCCCTCTCCCAGCTTCCTACTCTTGGCAGTCACTGATATATTTCCAGGCTCTTTCCACTGAGAGAGCCTAGAAGTAGTAATACCCCAGCAATAGTGAGCACAGCTAGTGCCCACAGATTGGTTTCTGGATACCATTCTCCAGTGAAAGGAACCATGGCTATCTAGAGAAGTGATTGATTCCAGGAACTGAGGAAGTGAAAATATAGGATGAACCAAGTGCATCTTTGGTAAGGCCAAATAGTAAGGGAGTGCTCAGAAAGTATAGGATCACGTAATAAAGACATAGGAGCCAGCCTGAAAGAGCTCCAAATGGCCAAAGCTGAAACAATTTGAGCAAAAAAAGTAATTTACAATAGTAATAAAATAAATAAATAAAAAGAATATCCAAGAGCCTTTTCCAATATAAATAGTTAAATAAGTGAATACAGTGGAACAGCTCTTTTTTACAGAAGCACTCCAATTAATAAATGTAGAAGAATGAAGTAGAAAAATCAGTGGTTGAAGCATCTAAGCTGAAACAAGAATATTTGCATAGTCTCAAAAGTATTTTCCCCAAGAATTTATTAATTACAAACGAAAAAGTATTAAGTTTACAGTGGATTTCCCAGGCAAGAATACTGGAGTGGTTTGCCATTTCCTTCTCCAGGGGATCTTCCAGACCTAAAAATCAAACTCTCGTCTCCTGCATTAGCAGGCAGATTCTTCACCAGTGAGCCACTAGGGAAGCCCCTTATTCATAATATATTTACTTATATCTCAGTGGATGTGCTAATTTCTGTTTCCAAGTTCTTGGCAAGAACTTCATTGTAATCCTTAGTTGCAATCTAGATAGTTCATGTGGACCTTTTTCCTTAAAGAGAAATACCTAAATAATATGCTAAACTTTGACATATAAACAAAAAACTTGTTTTCTAAAGATTAGATTACATAGATCTCAGTTCACACTCTGTTGGCCTCGTGCCCTGCCAGTACCTCCTGTCTCCCAAATTTCTGTCTTGAGGCAAAGACATGGGCAGTTTAGAGACTTTGAGTCCTTGTAATTGTCAAGAGTCTTGGTACCAGATTGCTCAGCAGCTGGCATGAGTCTAGGACAGATGTGTCTACAGGCTATCCCCTTTATCTTAGTATCTCTGACAATTCCTCAGGACTTTCATAGATACTAGGTATCACTGTACTGTCAATAATAGAATGATTTCTTTTCTTCCAAAGAGAAAGGCTTGGGACAGTAAATAATTATACAGGTTATCTACATATAAAAGAGGAGTATTACCATGCCATTATCATTATTATTAATTTCTTTCCAGAGTAGCTATGCATATATCATCTAGACATTCAAACCAACTTTTATTGTTAATGACAAAATGTAATTAATAATGAGGGGCATAGTAGAATATTACATGATTGAGGAGATTGTTAGTACTGTTACTAAGTATAGATATTCTGAATATGTCAAACAAATGAGCAGGATGTCTTAAGTATATCCTAGAAGTACTTGGTTTCATATACAGATGGGAATAAATTTCTTGACAGTAAACTGGATGGTCACTTTTATCTTTTTATAAATAATGTTTGCATATGTGCTTGTGAGCATCAGCTTTATTCTCCACTAAAGTTAAAATAAGCAGGATTAATTTTGTTACCCTAGGAAGGAATATTTGAGGAATCTTTATGACTACAGAGTGTGGGCTTAAACTAAAATTGGCTAATTCCTTAATTTCTCTAATAAATATTACTGGCTTTCACTGGTGATAACAGTGAAATAAGGACCAGTTTTGGATTTGGGAAATATGGATTCAAATTTAGTTGCTTCTACTCTCAAGAATCATTCAGTTTTAGGCAACAGAAGCCTGTTCAAACTAGCTTCAGGAGAAAGGATTTATGGGAGGATTTATGGGAGATATGCAAGGGTATTTTCCAGAATCCAAGCCCAAGAACTGTTGGCTGGATTGGAAACTGTTTTGTTCATCTCACTGGAAGTAAATTGTCCCTGCTTTTACCTCCACTTGTGCGGGCTTCTCTTCTCCTTTCCTCTGCCCCTTTCCCTCCTTTTCTGCTTTGCTGTGAACATGCTCTCCCAAGCCCTGGCCTTGACACCCGTCTATTTTAAGCATTCAGCAAAGACTGACTTGGTTTTTCAGTGTACTAATTTCCAGTTTGTGAGAGAAAATCTGATTGACTCAACTTAGATCAGGTAGATGCTGCTTATCCATTCACTCCTAGCTGACAGATAAGGAGCACTGGTCATGGTGGTACCTGGAGTTGTTTCTTCTGGTTCTTCTGGGTCTAGAGAAGGGGAACTTCTCCAAGAATGTGAGTACCATGAAGAAATGCTTGGTAGAAAATGGGTGACATCTATAGAATAATATGTATTACTTCTGTGGTCTTGGGTGGGTCACTTAGTCTCAACGAATCTCAGTTTCCTCATCTTTGAAGTGAAATAATGATGGTCTCCCTCTCACTAGATACTGTGACAATCAGGTAAGACAGAATACATAAAAATTAGAAAGCTTTGTACCAGGGTTGGAAACAAATAAAGTACATAAGGTATTTAAGCCACACACCATGTATACTTTGCTGTGAATTAACAGGATCTATTTTAGAAGTAATAACTTGTAGAATATTATGCTGAATGCCATTATAGTTACCTATAATAAAATTATTCCAATTAAAAACAGATTCAAATGGTATAACTATACAGAAAAAAATTTAATAGATTTAAAGTTTAATAACAGCATAAATTGTTTTAAAGCATAAAATTAGATATAGACTTTTACAAAGCAACAGTTTTCTGAGCTTTTAATATACATTAAGCCTTATAGGGAACAAACAGGGATGCAAGGCTAGTAAGAAGTATTGGGCTCCTTGGTCTCAGGGAGCTTTTGTCAAAATGAGAAATATGTATACCAGGAGAAAATGATAAAATAATAGAGAGTGCATGATAAATGTGAATTAGACTATACAACTTCATAAATTAGATCATTGAAGGCTGTCAAGGTCAAGGAAAGCTTTCTAGAAGAAGCTGGGATTTCAAACATGAATAGAATCAAATAAGGAAGCTCGAAGAAAGTAAGTACTTCAGGTAATAAAATACGGAGTCTATGAGTTAACTGCTTGGAGTAAAATTTTTTAATAGGAAAATATGTTGAGGCCAAGGTTTCATGGGCCTTGAATGCAAGCTTGAGCAGTTCAGGTGATACCCTGTGAGCTTTTGAAGATTCTGCAACAAAGCAATTAATTACATTAGGAAGCAGTCTTTTAGGCAAAGAAATTTCCCTAGTGCCAGTAAACAAAGGGCTTGAGACGAGTCTGGTGGCCTCATCTCTTGACACCCATGCCTCCTGCCAAAAAAAAAAAAAGAAATAGTGCAAAGATTTTTATGATGGGAATGCTAATAGCCACCTAAAGAAAATAGGTTTCCCTTTATGTATTCCAATCCTGCCCATTTTCCTTAACCATACACTGTTTTTCAAATTATTATTTCCCATTTTGACATTCTTGATCTATTATGTCTCCAGATACTTGTTTAAGGCCAGCATAAAACTAATTTCAGTAGATTTTACTGTGTTAGAGCAGTAAGAATATTTAGGGAAAGATTATACAACATTAAGTACTTACCAAACTTCATGTAGATTCATTTTAGGTGGATACACTTTGACAAGTTGGTATTCCTGGATCCTGTGAGCTCTTATCTGGCACTGAGCTCATGGGGGGACCTTGTAAGTACTGTGGAACTTTAAGTGGTAAATACCTGAGCATTTACCAAGGCTCCGATAGTGGCTCAGATGGTAAAGCGTCTGCCTGCAATGTGGGAGACCCAGGTTCAACCACTGGGTCGGGAAGATCCTCTGGAGAAGGAAATATCCTCTGGAGAAGGGTACTGGAGCAACCCGCTCCAGTACCCTTGCCTGGAAAATCACATGGACGGAGGAGCCTTGTATGCTACAGTCCATGGAGTCGCAAAGAGTTGGACACGACTGAGCGACTTCACTTTCCTTTCCTGAGCATTTCCCAGTGTTGCTTTTAGTCAGCTGTTTGATCTGGGCAATGTCAGGGTTGAAGAACAGCCAATGCTGTTTCCCAGGCTCGTATTGGCTGTGCCCACGTCGGTTGTCCAGTGCCCCCAACTGCTGCCACCACCATAATCAGGGTGTAAGTGGGGCTTACCTGACCCCAGTTTTCTTCACTTGTGACCATGTGTAATGGTCTTAGCCCTTTAAAGATAAATTAAGTCTGTCATAATTTCTGAAAAAAATTCTTAGAGGTGAGGTGATGTTGGTTAACACGAAAATGGCAACAGAATTTTCTTTTATCTCCTCATTCTGACGTGTTTTTCAGCCACTTCTTTAAGCCTCTTGTGTGATATGATAATGCTTTATTTTACATTTTGTTTATCAAGAGTGTTTGATCAGATGCAAGGGAGTCTGCCCCAGACGGGAAGCTGGAGCTGCCAGCCTCCCTTTCCCTGCCTCTGCTGGGGGAGTAGCCACTAAGAGGCTGCCAGGGCTGGTTTGACCTGAGCAGGTGACCTCAGCAAGGGATGGGGGGTACGCTGAAGAAGGCCGGCCTACAACTGGGATCGAGGGGCGTGACCACACTGCAGAAATGGAACACTCCGCCCAGGGCACACGAGAAAACCAAACCGCGGGAGGAGGGAGGGAGGGAAACATGCAAACACAGGAAGACCCACAAGGCATCCCACACATGGAAGGGCAGTGCTGGGGACCACAGGTGACCTGCAGCTGGGAACCCAGCACAGAGAGCATCATGGCAGAGCAGGTGGCTCTGAGCCAGACTCAGGCATGTGGGATACTGCGGGAAGAGCTGTACCAAAGCGATTCTTTCCATCAATCAAGGACAACATACCTTCATATGTACATATCCTCTTCAAGAGGAAGATCTACCCCACCAACTGGTGGGTGTTCCAGGATGGCTTCTGCCCAAAGATACCTTCATTGTGGGCTACACTCACTCCCACTTCACAGTGGCCAACATCTGCAAGCAGAGTGAGCCATTCATCAAAGCTACCCCAGAGAAGGAGCCCAAGCTGGAGGAGTTCTTTGCCCACAACTCCTACGTGGCCAGCCAGTATGATGACATGGCTTCCTAGGAGCGCCTCAACACTGGCATGAACGCCCTCCACCAGAGTCCGCAAGCCAATGCCTCTTCTACCTGGCCATGTCCCCCAGCGGCTATGAGACCATCACCAGGAACATCCATGATACTTGCATGAGCCAGACAAAACTGTATCATCATGGAGAAGCTCTTTAGGAGGGACCTGCAGATTTCCAACCAGCTGTCCGACCATGCAGCCTCCGTTTTGTGAGAACCAAATCTGCTGCATCGACCACTACCTGGGCAAGGAAGTGGTCCAGAACCTCACGGTGCTGAGGTTTTGTCAACAGGATTTTCGGGCCCCATCTAGAACCGTGACAACATTGCCTGCATGGAGCCTTCAAGGAGCCATTTGGCACTGAGGGCCGGTGGAGCTACTTCAGTGAATTTGGGATCATCTGGGAGGTGATGCAAAATCTCCTCCTGCAGATCCTGTGTTTGGTGGCCATGGAGAAGCCTGCCTCCACCAACTCAGATGATATCCGTGATGATAAGGTCAAGGTGTTGAAAAGTATCTCAAAGGTGCAGGTGAGCAATGTGGTCCTGAGCCAGTACATGGAGAAACCCACCGAAGAAGGTGAGGCCACCAGAGGGTACCGGGAGGACCTCAGGGTGCCCCGTGGGTCCACCACTGACACCTTTACAGCTTTTATGTTCTCCGTGGGGAATGAGAGGTGGGACGGGCTGCCCTTTATACTGTGCTGCGTCAGAGCCCTGAATTAGCACAAGACCGACGTATGTCTGCAGTTCCTAAATGTGGCTGGTGATGTCTCCTAGCAGCAGTGCAGACACAACGAACTGGTGATACATGTACAGCCCAAGGAGGCCGTGTATGCCAAGATGATGACCAAGAAGCCTGGCATGTTCTTCAACCCTGAGGAGTCAGAGCTGGACCTGACCTACAGTAACAGATACAAGAACGTGAAGCTCCCCGATGCATGTGAGCACGCCTCATCCTGGATGTCTTCAGTGGAAGCCAGATGCACTTTGTGTGCAGTGACGAGCTCCAGCAGGCTGGGTGCATCTTTACCCCACTGCTGCACCAGACCGATCGCGAGAATCCCCAGCCCATCCCCTACATCTGTGGTAGCCCAGGCCCCACAGAGGCTGATGAGCTGATGAAGAGAGTGGGCTTCCAGTACAAAGGGACCAACAAGTGGGTGAACGCTCACATGCTCTGAGCCCTGAGCACCTGGTCCCCACCCCAACCCACCTTGGTCTGTCTCTCTGTCCTTCCCACTGTCTGACTCCATTTCAGGAGGACTTCGGAACCATAACCCTCAGCCTCACAATACCGGCTCCGGGCTCTGGCCATGCTGTGCCATGGCTGCCTTGGGCCCAGTTACATTCTTCAACCACGAGCACTGGAGAATCACACTGTGACCATCCCCAGCCACCCGTGAGCCAGCTTCTGTCCACAAAACTGAGCCCCAGTGGAAGGAAGAAGAGCGGCTCTTCATCTGTCCTGGCTCTTTCCAGATGACTAGAGTTAGAGGACCATAGGGAAGGGCAGTGGTAGGCCTCAGTGGGCCATGGCTGTCAGCAGGCTCCTCGGAACTCACGAGGAAGGCCTAGTTGCTTCTGCACCAGCCTCAGTGCCATTCGATATTCCTGGTCACCCCTGGAAGGAACTTCCAGGCTGCCCAGCACCCGCCCCCCCATGTCTCGGCTTCCTCAAATGTCCCCCTTGAATGTCCTCCCCACTGGAAACCAAGCAGCAGGTGGGATGCGCCACCTCAGTCCCCTGTCATTAAACCAGCAAATAGGAATAAAAAAAAAAGTGTTTGATCATATCAGTGCCCTGGATTGAGAGGCTGAATCTTTACATCCAGGGATTGAGAGAGAAGGAGGGAAGGAGAGAAGTAAGAATGTGTGTATTATAACATGGATGGACCTAGAGGGCATTATGCTAAGTGAAGAGAAATCTTGCATGATGTCACTTACATGTGGAATCTAAAAAAGAAAACGAATGAACAAACATAATCAGGCATAGATACAGAAAACAGGTGGTTGCTAAGAGGGATGGGGCTTGGGGAGAGGAGAGAAATAAATGAAGGAGCTTGAGGTACTAACTTTCAGTTAACAAATTAGTCACAGGTATGAAATGTAGTGTGGGGAATATAGACAATAACCATGTAATACTGTTTTATGGTGACAGATGTCAGCTAGACTTATCATAGTGATCTTTTTGAAATGTATAGAAATCAAATCACTTGTGTAACAGGAACTAACATAGTGTTGTGGGTCAGTTATAGTGCAAAAAACAAGTTCATAGAAAAAGAGATCAGGTTTGTGATCACCAGAGGCCAAACTGGGGTGGAGGGAGATCGTCTGAAGGCAGTCAAAAAGTGTGAACTCTGAGTTTTAAGTACTTAGTAGGGATGTAGTGTGTTGTGCAACATGACAAGATAATACTGCTGTACAGTGTAAATGCAAGTTAAGAGTAAATCGTAAAAATTCTAATCACAAGGAAAAAAACTGTCTTTAATGTGTCTATAAGAAATGATAGGTGTTCACTAAACCTATTGTGATCATCATTTCATAATCTGTATAAGTCAAATCATTATGTTGTGTACCTTATATGTTGTGTGTCAATTATATCTCAATAAAACTGGGCAGGGGGAGATGTGTGTGTTTTACAAGGAGGCTATTCCTTATTCCAAATGCTGGAATCATCAGAGTCTGTTGCAGTATTTATTACAGCTGAGATAAGTCATTCTATACTTAAAAAAAAAAAAAGCAAAGGAAAGGATGGTGGGTCACAATCACAAAAGACTTTTCAGTGACTCATTGTACTGTTTCTAGAATTACCCTGTCCCTTAGGTTTGTCCTTCCTGCTCAATCCTTCTTTCCCCCTAGGAGGGGAATCATTTAGGAAGATTAGTTCAGTCTTGCTGGGCATAGCATCAACTTCAACACAGAATACTAATTTATACATATATGTAACATTCACTTGGAGGTTGATCACACAATTTGTTTGTGGCCACACAGTATCCTAAGTCTTTCAAATTTTTAAGAAATTTGAATTTATTAATATAATACAGCTTTTCTTCTAATGCCATAGAAAATGGAATTTCGTATTTTCCAGATGTTGTCAGGGCAATTTGAAAAATGATTCAGTGAATTAAAGTTGTAACAGAGACTTAATTAAACTGTAAAACAATTATTTTGAGTAAGAGCATGAATATTCAGCCTGTTTTATTACTTTTATTTTTCTGAGGGTCAGGGATAACCAATTGCCAGTTTATATGTATCTGCAAGCATGAAACAAGAACAAAATAAAACCTGAAAGAGTAAATGAGTGTTAAATGCTTTATCTTAGGAAATTGTCTATGTGGTCATGTTGTAATGGTAATTCTGATGTGGGACTAATTTCATGATTCAGATGGGACACTTGAAGTTTAATCAGCATAAATGGTATATGGCCTATTGTTTCCTCTAAGTAGAAAATAACTTTTCTGTGCAAAGTGCTGTAATTCTTCAGTTCTTTTCCAGTTCAAGGTTAGCCTTAGGATTTACATCTTTGCTGTTTTACTATTCTTTAGGCATATTCAAAACATGAGTGAGATCAAGACTGATGTCGGACGAGCCCGAGCATGGATAAGATTGTCTCTAGAAAAGAAGCTCTTATCCCAGCATCTCAAGCAGTTGCTCTCTAACCAGCTGCTCACGAAGTAAGAGGTGGCCTCGAGGCATTTCTGTTTCTGTGACCTGTGTGCTTACAAAATAAATTGCCTAGACTGACAGGCTGCCTTCTTCAGCATGAGTTGTTCACTCCTGTGCACATGCGCTCTTTCTTTCTAACAGGCACATGTTTCAGAAACTCTGTGTCATGACCTCCTATTTGATTAGATATGGGAGGGTACAGATCAGAAAAAAAAAAGCTAAGTAGTCCTACAGGTTGATGGTAACATCCAAAAAGTGAAAGTCGCTCAGTCGTGTCCAACTCTTTGCGACCCCATGGACTATACAGTCCATGGAATTCTCCAGGTCAGAATACTGGAATGCGTAGCCTTTCCCTTCTCTAGGGGATCTTCCCAACCCAGGGATTGAACCCAGGTTTCCCACATTGCAGGTGGATTCTTTACCAGCTGAGCCACAAGGGGAGCCACAAGAGAAGCCACAAGGGAAATATCCAAAAGATGGGTTGAATTTATGTAAACCTTGTATCATATTGTGAAGATCACAACAAAACCAGGAATAGCAAAAAAATTAAAAGGTCCACAGTAAAGGGCTTCTCTGAGAGTCTCAGCAATACTTAGATTTAGTAGTGTAGAGCCAGTAAACCAATCAAGTGCATATTAGTTAATTATTAACTGTTTTGATTGATTCCCTTTACTCCATCAGAAACCTTGGGTGAAATGCATCATCTAGAATATGTATAGTAGAATTAAGTTGAAAATTAAGGGCTTTGGGGTTCTCTAGAGCAAAGGCATGCAAAGGATTCAGCAAAGACCTCAAACACAAGAGTGTTGGAATCCCACCATAACCCAATTCTTTTTGTGATTTTAAATTTGTATGTATCATTGTCAAGTTAGTTGTCCCTTGGAGCATTTCAGGATGAGTCTTAATATCCAAAGAATGGGTTAGATAAAGAGTACATGATGTGAAGTAGAGCCTGTGAACCTGACCTTCTCCTCTTAAAACTGACTATGCTCCCCACACCTTATCCCTGCTGATAAGTCTTCTGCCCTTTGTGGCCAAAGTACAAAGCAGAAAATGATAATCGTTTAAAAATCTTACTACATAAAGGTAACTACTGAGTATCTTGCATGTTTTCTACTGTACTTTCTTCTACGCATGTTCTCTTAGTTAAGATTATATTGTATTTGCAATTCAGCTCACCCTTTTTTCAGGTTAATATTATACCATAACATTTTATATGTCATAAAGTCTCTGAAATCTGAATGCCTGTGTTCAAATACTGCCTTTACTATTCACTATTGAATGGCCTTAGGCAAGATCCTTAACTTCATTTTATCACTTTTCCTCATCTATAAAAGGAGAATGCTAATAGACTTACCTCTCATGTGATCACAAGGATTAGATATATTAATAACTATGAAATACTTGGGAAATGCTTAAATGTAAGTGCTTAATAAAAAGTTACTGTTTTAGGGAGCAGTAGTTTTTTTCTTACTCAGTTAAAATTCAATCCTTATTTGAAATGAAACATCTGAAACAGAGTGGTTTAAATTTTCCAGAAAGATATCTTCCAAACACTATAATATAGATGATTATATTATAACTAGTCGATATTTTTAAAAATTTATCTTTAGTGAATGTAATGTCCTTCAGCCATGAGATGAGAAAAAAAAATCCACCGTAGGCTGTTAATAGCAAATGTGGGGAGTAGTAGTTTTGTTATTGTTAAAACTCTTCTTAAACTTTATTTTTTTAACAAATTTTTAAGAATTTGTTTTTAGCTGCACTGAGTCTTCATTCTGCATGCTGGCTTTCTCTAGTTGCCATGGGCAGGGGGCTACTCCCTAGTTGTGGTGCATGGGCTTCTCACTGCTGTTGCTTCTCTTGCTGTGGCTTGCAGGCCCTAGAGCTCGGGCTCAGTAGTTGTGGCGCCTGGGCTTAGTTGCGCCGTGGCATGTGAAATCTTCTCAGACCCAGGAATTGAAGCTGTGTTCCCTGCATTGGCAGGTGGATTCTTATCCATTGTATCACTAGGAAAGTCCTAAACTTTATTTTAAATTAGTATACTATGATATATTGGGTTGGCCAAAAAGTTTGTTTGGTTTTTCTGTACCAGCCTTTGGAAAAACCTGAATGAACTTTTTGGCCAACTCAGTATTTTTATTTTTGCAAATAATATTCAAGTGGACATTTGTGAGTAAATCTTGGCCATTTCATATATATCCTTAGGACTGAGTCCTTAAAATAAAATTAATATGTCAAAGAATAATTATCTTTTAATTACTTAAATATTACCAACAAATTGCTTTTCTGAAATTTTCAGAAGATTACACTTTCTGCTATTCACTGCCATCCCCTACATACACCCCATCAGCACTGATCATTAACTTTAAATCTTTATTACTTTGATAGACAAAATGAATTCATATGGGGTTATTTCGTTAATTACTAAGTAGGTTAAAATAATGTATATACATTCATTTTTATGAATCGTCTGTTCTTTCTATATTGAAGTTTCTACTTGTAGTTTGTCTAAGAGAAAGTATTTTTTAGAGGAAGACATAAGGAAAAATACACTATTCTATTACTTTGTGTTTGTCTTATCCTTTCCTAGGAAGCTTTATAAACGTTATGCTTTTCTCCGATGTGAAGAAGAAAGAGAGCAGTTTCTTTACCATCTTCTTTCCCTCAATGCTGTGGACTATTTCTGCTTCACCAGTGTCTTCACCACTATCAGTAAGTCTGGAGAAGTGAATGTTAAGTGAAGTGCTGCTCAGATGACTAATGGAATAAGAGTATATTTTTAAAAGTGTGACATACCACAGTCCAGTGAGACACTGTAACATCCACCCCTCCTCCCACCCTCCCTGCCCTACCCCATCTCCATTTAGCAATAAAGGTTATGCCCCAGCAACCCCACTTCCTGAAGACAACCCTCAGCTGTTTAGGGAATGTCTCACCAAAGAAAACTACCTTCCCTGAGGCTGTCCGTCCTGCTAGAGCCAGCCAGGATTCCTGCCTGATCCCTGGGCTGCCCCAGAACTCACTGTGGTATCAGCTGAGGACTTACAGCATCAGAGCTCAGTTTCTGCCTCAGCCCACCCTTTCTTCCTCACATGTTGAACCCAGAAGCAACATTCTTCATGCTAATTTCTGACTCAGAGTCTACTTACCAAAAAAAACCCATCCTGCAGTAGGAAATGGGGTAGATGTGAAGAGGAATGTTTTATTAAACAAACATTGCAGTGTCTTATCTGAAACACATAAATTCAAAGAATCAGTATATGATAATACTAAACATGTAACTGAACTGCCATGAAGTTAAAAGATGCTTGCTCCTTAGAAGAAAAGCTATGACCAACCTAGACAGCATATTAAAAAGCAGAGATATTACTTTGCCAACAAAGGTCTGTCTAGTCAAAGCTATGGTTTTTCCAATAGTCATGTGTGGATGTGAAAGTTGGACTATAAAGAAAGCTGAGCGCCAAAGAATTGATGCTTTAGAACTGTGGTGAAGACTCTTGCGAGTCCCTGGGACTGCAAGGAGATCGAACCAGTCAATCCTAAAGGAAATCAGTCCTGAATATTCATCAGAAGGACTGATGCTAAAGCTGAAACTCCAATACTTTGGCCACCTGATGTGAAGAACTGACTCACTGGAAAAGACCCTGATGCTGGGAAAGATTGAAGGCAGGAGGAGAAGGGGACGACAGAGGATGGAATGGTCGGATGGCATCACCAACTCGATGGACATGAGTTTGAGCAAGCTCCAGGAGTTGGTGATGGACAGGGAGGCCTGGTGTGCTGCAGTCCATAGGGTTGCAAAGAGTTGGACACAGCTGAGCAACTGAACTGAACTGAACATCATTAAACTTTGATGATTCAGAAAGACTTCAGAATCTTGCTGAATGTTGCAGATCTTAATGACCCAGATAACCACGATGGTGTGGTCACTCACCTAGAGCCAGGCATCCTGGAGTGTGAAATCAAGTGGGCCTTAGGAGGTGGGACTACAAACAAAGCTAGTGGAGGTGATGGAATTCCAGCTGAGCTATTTCAGATCCTAAAGGATGATGCTTTGAAAGTGCTGCAGTCAATATGCCAGCAAATTTGAAAAATTCTGTAGCAGCCACAGGACTGGAAAAGGTCCATTTTCATTCCAACCCCAAAGAATAGCAGTGCTAAAGAATGTTCAAACTGCCATACAATTGCACTCATTTCAAATACTAGTAAGGTTATGCTCAAAATCCTTCAAGCTAGACTTCAGCAGTACATGAACTGTGAACTTCTGGATGTACAAGCTGGGTTTAGAAAAGGCAGAGAAACAAGAGGTCAAATTGCCAACATCCGCTGGATCATAGAGAAAGCAAGGGAATTAAAAAAAAAACACATCTGCTTCATTGACTACACTAAAGCCTTTGACTGTGTGGATCACAAGAAACTGTGGAAAATTCTTCAAGAGATGGGAACACCAGATCACCTTACTTTTCTCCTGAGAAACCTGTATGTGGCTCAAGAAGCAACAATTAGGAACTTACATGGAACAACTGACTGGTTTAAAATTGGGAAAGAAGTAAGAAAAGGGTGTACATTGTCACCCTGTTTGTTTAACTTCTATAACTTCTTGTATAGAAGTTAATGCCTAACTGGATGAATTACAAGCTGGAATCAAGATTGCCAGGAGAAATATCAACAACCTCAGATATGCAGATGATACCACTCTAATGGCAGAAAGTAAAGTTAATCTAAAGAGCCTCTTGATGAAGGTGAAAGAGGAGAGTGAAGAAGCTGGCTTAAAACTCAACATTCAAAAAACTAAAATCATGGCATCTAGTCCCATCACTTCATGGCAAATAGAAGGGGGAAAAGTGGAAGCAGTGACAGATTTTATTTTCTCGGGTTCCAAAATCACTGAGGACAGTGAATACAGCCATGAAATTAAAGTGCTTGCTCCATGGAAGGAAAGCTATGACAAACCTAGACAGTGTTTCAAAAGCAGACATCACTTTGCTGACAGAAGTCCGTATACTATTAAAGCTATGGTTTTTCCACTAGTCATGTATCGATGTGAGAGTTGGACCGTAAAGAAGGCTGAGCATCAAGGAACTTATGCTTTCAAATTGTGTTTAGAAGACTCTTGAGAGTCCCTTGGACTTCAAGGAGATCAAACCAGTCTATCCTAAAGAAAATCAACCTTGAATATTCACTGCAAGGACTAATGCTGAAGTTGACGCTCCAATACTTTGGCCACTTGATGCAGAGTCAACTCATTGGAAAAGACCCTGATGCTGGGAAAGATTGAAGTCAAAAGCAAAATGAGGATGTGGTGGTTAAATAGCTTCACTGATTTTGAATGCTAATGGACATGAATTTGAGCAAACTCTGGGAGATAGTGAAGGACAGGGAAACCTGACATGCTACGGTCCATGGGGGTCAAAAAGAGTCAGACACAGCTTAGCAGCTGAACAACAAGAGGGAGGAAATACTGATTGAAGATGTGTTTTTGATAAACTAAATTATAGCATTTATTCTGTTGCATTGGTTCCCTTCCCTACTTCAGAGGATTTTGACTTGTATCAGTTAGGAGTTATTTTCAGTTGCAAATATCAGAAAACAAGGGTTTAAACAAATCAGTAGTTTTGTTTTTCTTACACAGTAAGAAGTCTTGAGGTAGGCAGTCTGCAGTGCTATCACGGACCCATGCTCTGTGACAGCTGTCAGTGTGTGCTAATCACCTCATGGTCACAAGGTGTCTGTTCTCAGTTTATGCTCCAGCCTGAAGAAGGAAGCAATGCCAAGGAAGAGGGGTCAGAATCTGTGCCGGAAAAACATAGTTTTCTAAGAAATTTCAATAAATATAACCAGTATTTCACTGGGCAGAGTTGTGTAGTTTTTAGTCTTCTAAGTCTCTGGTAGAGGCAGACAAGGAAAATGGAGTTAGAATGGTTATTAGGATAACCTATAATATCTGTCAAGATACTGTTAGTTAATTAGAAGCTAAGGTGTTATATACAATTTTGAAAGAGAAGAAATTGCAGAGGGAGTTAGGACTCGTAAGCTCCTCCCCATATCTGCAGATTTCTCTTTATCCGTGTAACTCTTACAACTAGGGAATTGAAATACTTCATGAAATAAATATTCTGAGTTTAATAATACTACTCTTTTTCTGCTTTATGAAATCATTGTTGTGTATCTGTGAGCCCTTTGCAGCCAACAGAACTGCTGACCCTAAACAAGCCTTTTTCTGCAGCTTTTCTAATCCTGTCAGTGAAAGAAATGAGTAGCCTCTGGCACCTAAAATAACGTCTTGCACTAACCTCTTCTGCTTTCAGTTTCAAAAATCGTTTGATTCTCATGATTACTAAGCCATGAAAATATGGCCTTTTTCTCTGACATTTTCCTTTCCTTCAGCCAAAATAAAAGAACAGAAAGGGGGGTTATTCAGCCAACAGAAAGAAAATCCTCTATGTAAAGTTAGAGAAATGAACCACTTATCCCATTCATTTTGCTCATCTAAGAGCACACTGAAACATGAGCCCCTATTGTGAGGCGGTATCTGAGCCCCTTGTCCAGTGACTGTCTTGAATCCTATGTGTAGTTCTTTCAAAGAGGACTTTTTAGTAGTTCTCTTGTGACTGGATGAAGAGAATACCAACCAAAATATTGATTCTACCCTGCTTTTTTAAAAAAAGTATGGCTCTGAGGGATAAAAATATGCTAATGTGTTTGAGCCATCCTCATTTTTTAAAGGAAAGGGAGGTATGTGGAATGCCTAACTGTGGTTTCCACATTTGAGCAAAGGATGGTGTTTGGCCAGTGACATCTAGTGGCCTGCCTTTGAAGAGCCTTCAAAGGGAACGATTTCACACGGATTCCTTTCCACATCCTGATTCTCTCCCTGAGGCACCTCTTGCCTTAGAGCCCCCTTTCCAAGTTGTAGCTAATAGACTTCATATTACAACTGGAATGGAGGTGCTGTTGTTTATTATTGGCTTTTTGCATGTTGGACTGTAACACGGGGATGAGAAAGTTCTGAAGTGCAGCGTTGTGAAGCATTGCCCAAGAAGATCAGCAACAAGCAGATACTATGCAAGTAGTCACCTACCACCTTCTTTGTATGAAACCATGCCAGTAACCATGCTCATTTGTACTCCATTTTGGAACAAAATGAATAAAAACATCAAAGCAATGAGAATACTACACAGTCACTGTTTAAGTCCTCTGGTATTCTGGTACTAATGCCTGACATAGTTTATAAAATGTAGTGTTGATGATAAGCATGCCATGTTATGGGTGTGAGAGTTGGACCATAAGAAGGCCGAGTGCTGAAGAATCGATGCTTTCAAATTGTGGTGCTGGAAAAGACTCTTGAGAGTCCCTTGGACTACATGGAGTTCAAATCAGTCAATCCTAAAGGGAATCAACCCTGAATATTTATTGTAAGGGACTGTTGCTGCAGCTGAAGCTCCAATACTTTGGCCACCTGATGCAAATAGCCAACTCACTGAAAAAAACCTGATACTGAGAAAGATTGAAGGCAAAAGGATAAGAGGGTGACAGAGGTTGAGATGGTTAGATAGTTATCACCGACTCATGTATAAGAATTTGAGCAAACTCCAGGTAATAGTGAAGGACAGAGGAGCCTAGTGTGCTGCAGTCCATGGGGGTTGCAAAGAGTCAGACAGAATTTAGCAACTGAACAACAACAACAATGCCATGTAATGTATACATGTATACATTGTATATGTATGTATAAGTATGGAAACCAGTACAAGTATTGGGACTTGTGGCTTATAAACCAGACCTCATCCTTCTAGATTAGAGGAGGTTATGATCTCATCCTGTTGCTTAAGTATATCTTGATAGATCATTAAAAAGCAAATTATCTGTGAAAGCCAACAGAATTCTGAATATATATTTGTTTTCTTCAGGACAACTTCATTGTAATTTTGTATTAATTTCAGCATTTTTCTTTCAGTGATTCCATATAGGTCAGTGATCATTCCCATCAAAAAGCTGAGCAATGCGATCATCACGTCGAACCCTTGGATCTGTGTGTCAGGAGAACTAGGAGACACGGGAGTAATGCAGATTCCCAAAAACCTCCTTGAAATGACCTTTGAAGTAGGTTCAGCTAATTGCTTTCTTAGCACAAAGTGTCATACATAGTTCTACACAACAATGCCAGTTTCAGTTTTTCATTTTTCCCTGAGTCAGATAATACAAAAGGGTAGTTAAGCATGCAGGATCATTTAGGGGATTATATACCTAAAGTTGTCTCGAACACATGAATTTGTTTTGCATTTTTATTGTTATTTTAATTGTTAAGCTGTGTATTTCTACTTGTAGTGGTGCACTCTGGGGGGTTGCCAGGTCCTTTTCCGTAATTCCCAGTGCGTGTTGTAGAACCTGGCACATAGAGAACATTCAGGTGAATGCTTTCCCCACAGTGGTTCTCTTCCAAACTGTAAATTCACCCTGCCTGAACCTGGACAAAGGGAACGGGAGCTGCTGTTTATGCTTTGGCCTTTAGACCACATGGCAATATTTATAAAGTGATGTTGTGAAAATACCTCTCACTATGATAGTTAGTTTTCAGGTCTTACCTGGTGAAGTAGTCCCATACTTTTGAGCCCACATGCTGGTTGATCCTGGCATGCAGAAAGGAGACAAACTCCTGTTCTCCTTTCAGAAGGAAAGTGGTACTAACTGAATGTTCTGTTCCTGGGGTCTAGGAATGGCAGTTTCCACTCAGAGTCATGACACTGCCCAAGAGCTTATTTTGACACTACCTATCCAGTGGGCTCACAGCTATCTGTATATAAAATATTAAAATCCTTGGCTTTTCTTTGACTACCAAGTACAGAGCATAAACTGCATTATAAGTCCCATCATTGCTGTTTCCAGACTCTCACATCTGCCTGCTTCTTTCCATCTCTGCTGCCACAACTAATTCAAGGTGCCCTCCTCCATCACCTAGATCTCTGTGATTCAAAGACGTCAAGTGCTTTGAGAACTCATAGCTTTGAGGTTCCCAGCTATACATAGTCAGTTGGGGTCTGTGATCTTTCATCAGAATTTCTAAGTCAGAATTTTGTTGACATTTATTTTTACCATTTCTATTATCATCACTTTCTTTTGTACTTATGCACAGAAGGTCAGGAAGGACACTGATAACTATGCTTTTTTTTTTTAACAGTAGCTTCAGAGACTTCTAGATGATGTTTGATGTCAGTTCTGCCTTAGTATTTATTAAAACAGAAAAAGTTGGTAATTTTTTATGTCTGTAATTATTTTTCTGACCTCTCTATAAATAAATCTGAATAGCATCCTTTCCTATTTTTTGGAATTCTTCTCATCCTTCAAAGGCACAAATCTACTGACTCAGTGATGTTTCTGGATTCTCCAGTTAGAAATCATTGTTCCTTCCCAAGTGTTCTTCAAGCACCTGTTTACATATCTACTCTTAGACATTGTGTAGTCCCTCTCATTTAATAATGTTCCTATGTCTCCTGTCTCATTAGAAGGGATCTATTTGGATATTTTTCTCTAGTGCACAGCAGAACACATTATGCAGAGTCCTCTGCACTTGTAAATTGTTTGGAACCACTACTAAAGCTGAGAGGTGGCAGGAAAGAAAAGATCAGGAACTGAGTGCCCTATGGTCCTGTCCCTATAGTGCCAGAACCTGGGGAAGCTGACGACTGTCCAGATTGGTCACGATAACTCAGGACTGTTAGCCAAATGGCTAGTGGATTGTGTCATGGTCAGAAATGAAATCACAGGACATACATATAGGTAAGTAAATGTCCCTGGGAGTTCAGATTTCTTTGAATACTTTTTAGACAAGAAAAGGTTTGAGAATTATTTTCATTCTAAAGCTTTCCCACTACCTTTTGAATTTTAGTTTAGTTTTTTGGATTGTCTTGTTTATGTAATAACAAAGTTCTGTTATTTTGTTCCAAATACAAAATTGCCCCCAAAATACTTCTCAAAAAGACTGATTGTGTTTGCTGCTAACACTTAGTTCACAAATGTTGAAAAAGATTAGAACTCTGATAAGAAAAGAAAAAAAAAGAAGCTTAAAATAATGTCAGTAAGAAAAAAGGCTCTTTTGGACACTCCTGATTGCAGCCAGCACTCCTCTTTGAGAACATTCTCCTCTATTTTCCTGAAACTTAACTCCCACATTAACATCTAGTTTGAAGATACTCTTGTTGAAACTTAACTACAGAATTTTAATTTAGATAAGGTATGAGAAAATATTTAAAAGTTACTTTAATTTGATATTAATTTGTGGCTATACAAGAGAGAATTTCTTTATTTTTCAGAGATTCACTGAAGTAATTAGTAAAATGTCCTGATGTGTGTAATTTACTTTAAAATACTTTTAACAAAAAACAAAAATGAAGCATATGGAAGAATGTTACATCTAAGTCATAAGAACATGGGTGTCTATTTTTTTGTCTTCTTTTTTAAGTGTTTGCAATTTTTCATAATGAAAAAAATCACCCACAGGCTGATCACCCACTAAAATGATGGGTTTCACCCTTGGTGCCATTTAAAAATTCTGATTAAAGCTAGTAAAATATTGGAGATTCTGAAGTTGGTTTCTGTCCTGCCAGGTTCCCATGTGGGCGGTGGCTGGGGAAAGGCATTGATGATGGAAGTTTGGAGAGAATTCTCATTGGAGAATTGATGACATCAGCAGCAGATGAGGATCTAATAAAGCAGTGTCGGACTCCACCCCAGCAGAAATCACCCACTGTGGCCAGGAGACTAAGCATCACGTCACTGACAGGAAAAACTACAAGTAATTAGTTGGTTTTTTATTTTCCAATGTGTCTTAGATGTTTTAGGCATCATGTGGCCATTTCATAGAAAACTGTTTTGTTAAATGAATTATGGTAACGAGATTAAAAAGAAAGCTGAGGAAAATTAATTTGTGAGAAAGACTTCAGAGTGGAGACAGAAAAGGGGGGAAATAAGGCAGGATAATTGCAAATAATTAAAAGCCTGAAGAATTTAGACATTAAAATCCAATTAAAAAAAAAAACCCACCTGCCCTTTTTAAGTTATGCTCTGAAAGTATGAATAAATAATATTTTGCCTGAAACTTCAAGGAAGAATAAGGACAGTTGTAGTACTCTCATAACTAGTTATCCAAAGCCCCTTTTTCTAAGAGGAATTCTAAAAATTCCACTCCCCATTCCACCCCCAAACTTCCTGTAGAAGTGACAAAGTACATAAAAAAGTGACTTCTACAGATAGGATACTGTGTTCACATGCCATTTTTAATAGCACAATAAACTTCTAGTTTATACTAATGTGGTCTTTAGTCTCCCAAGGGTGTCAAATTTTAATCCCTGGGATATGTAAATATAACTTTATTTAGAAAAAGGATCTTTGCAAATATGAGTAAGTTAAGGATCTTGAGATAGGGAAATTATCTGGGTTATCCAGGTGGACCCTAAATGCAATTACATGTATTGTTATAAGAGAGGCAAAAGGAAATTAGACACACAGAGGAGAAGACGACAGACAGATGGAGGCAGAGACTGCAGTGATGTGGGCACAAGCCAAGGGATGCCACCTGGGCTTGAAGAGGCAAGGAGCAGCTTCTTCCACTGAACCTCCTGAGGAAGCACAGCCCTGTCCACAACTTGATTTCTACCCATTGATACTGATTTCTGACTTCTCCCTCTGAAATTGTGAGAGAAGAAATTTCTCCTTTTTTTAAGTTACTAAATTTGTGGTCATCTATTACAAGAACCACAGAAAACTAATATAAAGAGACAGTTTATCAGTGAAGTGGTTTTATTTCAATTCATAGACAATAACCATGAGTTATTGGAGGTACCTTATTAATAAGAGGTACCTAAGAGGTCCTTAGTTAACAAAGCAAACCTTAGATATTATTATTCTATATCCATTTGTTAGCATGTAGTGATATATTAACTATTAGAATGATATAGTCTTTAACAATCTCCCTTATTCTTTAATAAATGATTCCCTTTATCAATAATTCTTTTCTGCCTCCAGAAGTAAACTTAACACCACAATACAGAATATGTAGAATAGCTAAAATGAGGATAGACAACAGTGAATACGCATATATTACATTGGGAATGCAAAAGGAAAAACCATTTGGCAATTTCTTATAAAGATACATACATGTACTAACCATACACTTCACCCAGAACTCTCAATCTAGATGTATATCCTAGAGAAATGAATGCATATATTTATACCAAGACTTGTACTCAAATTTTGCAAGCAGCTTTATTCATAATAGCCAGAATGGAAACACTCGCAATATCCACCAGCTGGTAAGTGGCTAAGCAAATAGCGATATATCTAGTCGGTGGGATACTATTCAGCAATACTGTTGATACAGCTAACATCATGGATGAATCAAAAGTATTGTGCCAGGTGAGAGAAAGCAGACATTATACAATTCTATTTATTAAATTCTAGAAAAGGCAATATAATAATGGTGGAAAGCAGATCAGTAGTTGACAGGGGTTACAAGGTTACGAGCTGGGGAAGGGAATTGACTGAAAAGGGAAACAGCAGAACTTTTGGGGCTGATGAAAATTTTCTGTATTTTGATTATAGTGGTAGTTACATGTCTATACATCTGTCAAAACTCATCAAATTACATACTTAAAATTGGTGACTATAGTTATAGATTTTGAGTGGTAAGGCTGGGATTTGAGTCTTGGGGGGTCTCTTAGATTCTTTTCCATTGTGCCAATATGCCTCACTTGACCAAACTGACAAGGCAGGTTTCATGGAACCCTGACAAGGCAGCCTGCCCTGGTGAAGTGTTTTCTGCACAGGCAGGCACAGTTGATGTCCTGTACTACTTGGTTTATTTTCCTTGCCTGGAATTTCCACCATTATTCATTATTTTTTAGAACCCAATGCAGGACAGATCCAAGAAGGAATTGGAGAAGCTGTAAACAACATTGTGAAACATTTTCACAAACCTGAAAAAGAGGTATGATGGGCTATAAAACTTACTATGGTAGGATTTTAAAGCTGCTTTTATACATGATACATAAGGCAGTAAAAAGGTGCTTTAATTTTCATTTGTAAGCTTTCTAATAGCTGCAAAAACATGCTTCATAGCTACCCTCAGCACTTGTTCCTCTGTTTTTCTTAAACATCAGCGCGGTAGCTGATTCTCTGACACCGTGTGTTGCTCTCCACAGAGAGGAAGCCTCACTGTGTTGCTATGTGGAGAGAGTGGCTTAGTTGCAGCACTTGAGCAAGTTTTCCACCATGGCTTCAAATCAGCTCGCATCTTTCACAAGAATGTCTTCATCTGGGATTTCATAGGTAAAAGCTGGTGTACGTTGTTGTGAGGTCATTGAAATGTGTTTTAGAAAACTCAAAAACCCAGGAATTTGAGCGGATAAGGGTTAGTGATGAGGGTATATGTTTTTCAAAGTAAATATCAAATAAGCAGTGTCTGTGCTTTTCATTCAGTCAACAAATATATCTGTGTGTGTGTTCACAATATTCTAAACTATTTTAGATGCTCAAGATATATACTTCAAGTTAAAAGTAAACAAGACACAGAAATTCCTATGGTTGACAAACTTACAATCTGGTGGGGTCAGGAGGGCAAACAATGCAAAAAATCATAACATATTTAATTCATCTGATATGTTGGAAGGTCATCATTGATGCAGACAAAAATGGAGCAAGGGAAAAGGAAATGGAGTTGGGAGTACTCTTTTAATTAGGAAGGTTAGACCTTGTTGATAAGGTACTGTTGAGCAAAGACTTTAAGGACGTGAGGAAGTGAGCCTTGTGAATATCAGGAGGAGAGCACCCCGGGCTGAGACAAGTGCCCTGGCAGAGCAGGGTGGGGCTGTGCTCATCTTTCTGTAGAGCAGCAAGGAGGTGAGTGTGACTGGAGCAGAGGGAGAGAGGGTGGGTATTTGGAGAGAGGATTTTTATTGCCAGAGCCAGGTTATGGAGGGCCTTCTAGGTCTTTGGAAGCAGTTGGTCTCTATCCTGAATGGAACGGGAAGTCATTGGAAGACTTGGAGCTAAGGTGTGCTTAGTCACTCAGTCATGTCCGACTCCTTTGCGACCCCATGGACTGTAGCCCGCCAGGCTTCTCTGTTCATGGGGATTGGATTCTCCAGGCAAGAATACTTGAGTGGGTTGCCATGCCCTTCTCCAGGGGATCTTCCCAACCCAGGGATTGAACCCAGGTCTCCTGCATCGCAGGTGGATTCTTTACCATCTGAGCCACCAGGGAGCTGAGGAATATGATATAATTTATGTTTTAAAAAGATTACTCTAGTTATGTGCTGTCCAGTATGGTAACCACTAGCCACATGTGGCTATTTAAATTGACTTAATTTAAATCAAATTTTAAATTGACTCCCTTAGTCATACTGGCCCTACTAGGGGCGATAGAATTGGACCTTGCAGATACAGAATGTTTCCATCTTCAGGAAAGTTTGACTGGAATGTGGTTCTCTAGCTCCCTAAACTTTGTATTCTTTATTTTGCTATGCAGCTCTTCTACAATTCCCAGTCTCTTTAACAGGGTAATTAATCGTTTCACATTTTGTAAATAAGACCTGGATGAAGTAGTTGGTTTTATCCAAATTTGAACTTTTAGACAAAGAAAGGAAAGTGGACAGAACTAGGCCCCTAGAGTGGGGCATTTTTTTTTGTTTTGGAATGCACTGAAGCTTACTAGTCCTGCTTCTGATATGTGTATTAATAACTCTTCCTCAGATTTACTGAAGCAGTTCTGTTTCAAGGATTTTGCTGCAAAGTGTTAGCCAGCCATTCTATAACTGGAACAAAGGACACCGTCTCAACGGCTACCATGTCTTTGCTACTTACTCCTAGAAGGATCCAGTCTTAACAGACAAGACCATGTTTATTTTTTTCTTTGCTATCAATTGCCATTTTTGAAGGTATTCTAAAAAGAGTAAGCTTTCCAACCATAGTCTAGATTAGAAAATAAATTCCTTGGAGCATATTGTTCTACCAGGAAACAAGGGCCTTTAGGATTTGTTGTGAAACCAATGATAAAATAATGGTTTTGGTTTTAGGACTGGCTATAATGCAAAACATCGTTAGTATTTCCAGAATAAATTGTGTCGTCTTTTTGTATATGAAGTATTAATGTGTATTGTGATATGATTCTTATTTCCTTCCCCAGAGAGAGCAGTTGCTTATTTTGAATCTACTGACCAGATTCTAGATAATGAAGATGATGTCCTCATTCAGAAATCATCCTGCAAAACCTTCTGCCACTATGTAAATGCTATTAATACTGCACCTCGGAATATTGGGAAGGACGGCAAATTCCAGATCCTAGTTTGCCTTGGAACACGGTATTAAGCCAGTTCTTGACTTTCCCTGTCTTTTTCATGTGTTGAACAAGAATTTAGAAAGGTTTACACCAAACCATGCCCCTTCCAAAGCTCTCTGGTTGGTTTCTTCCATTCCAAGTTTTATGAGACTCCTGTTTATTGGGTGCTTGCTGTGTGTTGGGCACTATGCTTAGTACTTCACATGTATTATCTCATTTAACCCTCCGATCACTTCACCACCACCCCGGATGAAGTAGCAAGCAATATCCCCACTGTATAGGTGAGAAAATAGAAAGTAGAAGAGGCACAGATAAGTTAACCGATTTTCCCAAGGTCACACAGCTAGAAAGAGGCGGAGCCAAGATTTACACCCAGACTCACCCCAGAGCCCCAAGCTCTGAACCGTGACACAGTACTGCACCATAGACAGGTGGAGGTAATTAGACACACCAGCACATTCACACATACATATTTTCTGTACAGAGCTTGTATGGTGTGTATACACTCCCATATTGCTTTAAATTTGATGACATTGTAGAATTCTTACTATGGAAATCTCTTTAAGACAGTTTCCTACCCCTTTCTTTTTGTAAAATGACACATAGGAGCTATACAATCCATTAATTTTAAAACAGCTCTCAGAATTGTAAGAAATGAACCACACAGACCCTTGGAAGGTTTTTTTTATCTGCACAATGTGTTTTCTTCTAAGCCCTAACACCTCTTGTAGGATGGCTGAGCTGCCTTGTCATGAAGGTATACTGAGAGCTGCTCAGCAAGGGTGTCTAAGCAACTTAGTGACAGATGCTAATGTCAGTTTAATCAGGAAACATTAAAGGTTGAGATTCTGTCCTCCTGAAACAGCTGGTTTATTGAGCTAAATTCTGTATTTCTTCTTAATAAAAGCTGCCCAACTTCAGCTGTGCTTTTTAAGTTCCTTTTGGGCATGATCCTTATCTCCTTTCTTCTCTTCACTGTTGTGATTTATTAGATCAATGCAACACCTCTTTTGGTTTATAAGATCTACTTAATGTTTTTCTGCTTTGATTTTGTTCCTTACCTTTTTATGTTGTGTAAATTTTTTTTTCAAGGGCTAGTCCCTACAATTTAATGGAGTCTTTCTTCCCAAAAGGTCTACTTTGGCATGGCTTGTCACAGATGTCTGGATAACATCTCTGTTAAACAATACAGAATGACATTCTGCTTCTTTTTAAAAGAGGTAGAATCAGGACTTCCCTGGTGGTCCAGTGGCTAAGATTCCATGCTCCAAATGCAGGGGGACATGGGTTCAATTCCTGGTCAGGGTAGATCCCACATGCTGCAAGTAAGAGTTTGCATGCCACAACTAAGACCTGGCACAACCAATAAATATAAAATTTAATAAAAATAAAAGAGGTAGAATCAGAATAGAGAATATCTTTACCACATCTAAGTCTTTATGGCCAACTTGTGCAGACTCACTCTTAGAGTCTGATGGGTTTCCTTTCCCCCTTAGCGTACACTGTTTCATTACCTTATCTTTTTAACCAACTACTTAACTTTGATTTTCTCTCTGGTGACCTCAGAGCTTGGCTAGATTTCGCCCCATTCAGCCTTGCACCTTCCTGTCAGCCTTGCTGACCCCTCTGAGATACTTTGAAACATGAGGCAACAGACAAGGACCTCAGATTGCCCAGGGAAATATTTATTTGACAGCATTGGGAGTGTAGCTGTTAATTATAAAAGTTTCTTTCTGCTAAGAATTATGATTTTTCAGTAGATTTTCATTTTGAGAACTGTTGAGTATTTTCTTTGTGAGGTTTATAGAAACTAGTCTATCTTTTTCACCATTTGGAAGGACAATCTGAACCGTAGCTATTTATATTTCAGTATTAGATTGAATACCCCTGTAACTTAAAATCAGTAGCTTAAAAGTATTGGGAGTTGGGTAGTGGGGAGAGTGGTGCTAATCAGGAAGAAACCAGTAAACATGTAAATATAGTACAACCCATTGGGGCTTTTTATTTTCCTCCGGGTACCACAAAGGAATCCAGAAAGCATCCAGTGTGTGTATAGTTCTGCAGCAGGGCAGCAGTGCTCAGGACTTGTTTCTGTTTGGGTCTGCAGAGATCGCCTGCTCCCACAGTGGATTCCTCTGTTAGCCGAGTGTCCTGCCATCACCCGAATGTATGAGGAGAGCGCCCTCCTGCGAGATCACATGACAGTCAACTCCCTCATCCGCGTTCTGCAGACCATCCAGGACTTCACCATAGTCTTAGAAGGCTCACTCATCAAAGGAGTGGACGTGTAACCCAATTAGCTAGAAACTCAGTCCAGAACCCTTGTTCCTGAACCTTCCCCAACAATGGGGACAGATTTGGACTTGTCTGACAAGGCACTGAGTCACTGCAGGGGCTGCACAGCGTGTCCCCCAATGTGAACAGTTCTCACACTGCAGACAAGGCAAAATGCTGTATTGTAGTTCATTTGAACCTGGAATTTAGTATAAAATAGAGTATTTTCATGTGTTAGATGTGTGTAAATATGCTCTCTTCTTTAAGAAATTCTATTACTCTAATAAGATACTTTTCTTAGATTGAATACTCCTGTAACTTAAAATCAGTAGCTTAAAAGTATTGGGAGTTGGGTAATGGGGAGAGTGGTGCTAGTCAGGAAGAAGCCAGTAAACATGTAAATATAGTACAACCCATTGGGGCTTTTTATTTTCCTCCAGGTACCACAAAGGAATCCAGAAAGCATTGTTATGTACTCACCAGCCCTCCTGGTGTCTTGCCCTTTATATTGTGAATGTAAACAGTTTACACGTACTGTAGGGGAGAGTAGCCCTCATTTACATTTACATCTTTTAAGTTTCAGATGGTTTCATAATTTGAATTGAGCCACTCTTCCAGTCTTTTGGAAAATTTTTTCATCAGCACAAGATAAAGATATAATTCAAATATTGTAAATACTGGACCCCAGGAGCTTGGCTGGACTGAAGAGAGCACACAGAGCCCTGAGAAGTGTGTGAAATTGTGGGGGTTTATTAACTTCTTTACACTTTGGGAAGATGAGCCTAGACTGACTTCATCCTTGACATTTTTATTCTTGTTATTTGAGGTACTTTGGGGAGATGTGAATTTCAGAGTGTTGGCCTTATAGTCTTAAAAACTGCCAACAGCAGTTTGATTCTGTACTTTCAATTTGGCCACCTCAACCCTGCAGTGGTCCCTTACCTCTCAAGAATAACCACAAACACTGTCTTTGTTCGGTTCCAATCACCCGCCTCCCCTCTTCCAGTGCCCATCCCCCCTCAGGAAATGGAAAGAATGTCTAAGAAGGAGGAGGACTCTGTGTGGCTTGGAATGTTTTTGTGAAAGTATTTGTTGACCATGATAATGCAAATACCAGAAGAAGAGTGAAAGAATGAACCCTTTCTGGGTGTTTCAGGGCCAGCTGTATGTTCCTTTGTAAGCAGGGGTGAAAATGTAATACTGCTGGCCCAGGAAGGTAAAAGCCAGTACTGCGCAGACTGGCAAAATGGAAGCAAATAAGAGGCAACAGTTTGGAAGACCAAACGTTGTGAGTAACTTTCCAATTTGGTGTTTTTTAAGGAAGTTAAATACAGTGTTAGCACGTTACCTTAAGTCTTCATGTTACGGTTGGTCTTGTAAGTAATTTAGACATTTGCACGTTCTTAGCAATGAAATTGCCTTAGCAGAGCTCCAGGTTTTATTCCCAGTTGTGACTGAGAAGCAAAGTTATGGCCCCTCAGGACCCTTGTGTCATCTGAGGGTCTTGGGCTTTAGCCAGTAGTGTTGCTTCCCTTTTTCTCTTGAGGAAGAAACTGATGAAATAAGTGCCCCACTCCCGTTATCAAACACTGGATTCAGTCTTCAGCCAAGGCACACTCCCTTTTAATACGTGACTGAGACCTTGAGGAGGTAAGGGAGAACTGAAGGCAGCATTTAGAAACCCATGGAAAGGGTTTAAGATGGTTCTGGGTGACCTGGGTAGACCAGAAATTTGTTTGCCTGCAGCTAAAGTTTGTCCACAGTGGTGTGGCTACCCCTGGAACATGGAGAGTCTATTATGGGACATATCCAGAACCTGTTTCACACCAGGTGCTTACTGTTTCAATGATGAGAAACCATAGAATGATCCAATCTAGGGTTTTGTTCTTGTTACCTTTTCCAAAGGCCTTGCTTCTGACACATTCTGGGCAGAGAGGTGACTTAGGTTAGCATGCTAGAATTGAGTCATCTCATCTAGCCTTCTCATTTTACAGATGGGAAGACTTATGGATCAGAGAGATTAAATACTTAGCCGCACACCTGGTCAGTGACAACACAGGGTGTAGAATTCATGTTTTTTTTTAATTATACCAGCCTACATGAGACTGGCCTTCAAGGCATTCATATTAATAATAGTCTTTCTACCCTTGGATCTTAATTCATCCACCTATACAGGTAGTAATAATTTAAAGGGATTAATATTCATTTTAACAAATTGTCCTTAAGTTATAGAAAATTACACCTGTTATAAAAAGTAGCAGCAGGAATTCCCTGGCAGTCCAGTGGTTAGGATTCCACACTTTTACTGCTGAGGACCTGGGTTTGATCCCTGGTCAGGGAACTAAAATCTCACAAGCCTTATGGCACAGCCAAAAACAAAACTAGGAGCAAAACTGGATTTCAGACCTGTGAGTAAAACCATTACTTTAGAAAGTAATATCCCCCAAGAGTCTGACCTAAAGTTTCATCCCATTTTCTATTATCTGTTCTTTTGAAAATTTCTAGTGATGGGTCATGGTGGCTTTTCAGAAGAAATTTAATATTTGGAAACAACAAAAAGTTCTTAGAATCCAAGTTGATGAATGAAAAGGATACTTAAGCAGAGTTTGGGGTCATGTAAGAAATACAGTTCTAAAGAAGTTAAGACAATTCTTATATGGCTTATAACTGTCTTTGAGTATCAAAGTATTTTGAGCAGGACAGCAGCAGAATTCTTAGAATAAATGTACATATAAGTGTACATAGCCTTCAGACCTGACTTTGGAAAGTCATTCAGAGGTATACTTTTTGCTGTTAATAAATTAGTATATTGCTATATCATCATACTTCAAAGTTAAAGTATACAAAAATCAAATTTGACTTTTTTCTTCAAAATAAATTAAAAGTTGTGCCTGGAGTCATGATTAGTATTTTCACAAAATAGCTTAAGAAGAAATTATTTTAAAATTAAATTGCCAAAAATGTTAGCTTTTGAAATACTTATCTTCCAAGTGTTTTTCAAATGTTCCGAAACTCCTAATAATAACCTTTTTGATATAGTGGCATTACACCAGTGTTGGTATTATGTGTGAGACCCTGAAGCTGTGTTCTGTTTGGGGGCTTATCTGCACCTTAAAATGACTGAGGCTCAGTGTGGAGTAGTATAAAGTTGGGCTCTCAGTGGAGAAAGTGGGGCTACTGAGATCAAAAGGAAGGCCTCCCAACCTTCCCTTCCTCTTTCCCACTGTGGCAAGAATTTGATAGAAGAAACCGAAAGCTTGCAAAATTTATGATTTCCCTCTAAATTTTATTTTAAATATTTCATACAATTTGTACCTTTTGTAACCCTGTGATATTTACTTTAACATGGCTTTTTAAGAAATCATTTTAATGAACTTCTGTCACACTGTATGAATATACAAGGGAAATACTGAATTGCTTATATTTCCTTTTTTGGCAATAAAGCACTGTTGTATGTAAATGGAAGTAAAAGAGGAATGGAGACTATACATAAGAGTTTGTGTATAATAAATGCTGACCCCTCTGAGATACTTTGAAATATGAGGCAACAGACAAGGACCTCAGATTGCCCAGGGAAATATTTATTTGACAGCATTGGGAGTGTAGCTGTTAATTATAAAAGTTTCTTTCTGCTAAGAATTATGATTTTTCAGTAGATTTTCATTTTGAGAACTGTTGAGTATTTTCTTTGTGAGGTTTATAGAAACTAGTCTATCTTTTTCACCATTTGGAAGGACAATCTGAACCGTAGCTATTTATATTTCAGTATTAATACACCTTCATTGATTGAGAATGGAGTCTTGAGATCTTCTCTACTTTTATAAAGTGAATTCTATTTCCACGTCATTCATGTCATTTTAAGTCCGTGTTTCTTATATAAGTATTTGTTATATTACCTTTTAGTGTAAAAGGAGAAACAAATAATAAACTACTAGGTCTCTTATTCCTATTAAAATCCATTTATAAAACTCTTGAATCAAACTGATTTCCAAGCTTTTTGAAGAGGGTACCAATGGAGTGTGATCAGAATAATCCAAGGAGAACCTCATCCTTTCAGATCTTAGCAGACCTGATTGTCCTCTCAATGACAAAATAAAAATTGGATCCAGAAAGGTATCACACTAAGCAATTAATATGAGTGAAAAAAAATCATCAAAAACATTTTCCTCATTTGAATGAATCCAGGGTATCCTTGGGTTATGTGGGAGGGAATTATGCTTGACACATTCACCTAAATTTATTTGTGTGTGGCCCAGTCTTTATTCCAAACACCAGACAGATCTTGTTAACAGTAGAGAGGTATGGTGAGAATTCTTGTTGTCAATCAAATGAGGGTGTTAAACATATAGAAAGAATTCTCTGTGTTACACTTGAACCATGTATAAATGTATCCTGTGTATTTTTTTTTAAATAAGCATTTCTGCATTTAAATTATTTTTTTTCCTTTGTATTGTTAACAAAATGCATCAGAACTGGATTTTTTTCTCATCTGAACATAATTAAAATTTAAAAAGTATTGTGATATCAAGCACTTTAACATATGTATCAGAGAAACTGATGTGGGTTTTTCAGGTTTTGGAGTACATTTAAATATGACTTTTCATGCTTTGTTCTTTACAAATAAAACTGTGGGGTTGATACTTTGTTTTGCTTCATTATTGTAGAACCTTAATACTGAGTAGTGCACAGGGCCAGTTACTCCAGAAAGTAGAGCAATAAAACCATGATGAGAGAGAAAGCTACATGAAACCATTATGTAGTAGAAATAGGAGCTTCCCACATGGCACAGTGGTAAAGAATACCCCTGCCAGTGCAAGAGGCACAACTGTAGGTGTGGGTTCAATCCCTGGGTCAGGAAGATCTCCTGAAGTAGGAAATGGCAACCTGCTCTAGGATTCTTGCCTGAAGAATTCACGGAGCACGTACACACACACACACACAATAGAAATATAATCTGCTGGGCAACTGGTTATCCAGAAGCCGTAAAAAGAAAAAAAAGTGTGAACCCTATCTTACACCATACAGAAAAATCAATTCTTAGCTTAACAATCTAAACATAAACAGCAAAACAACTTTTGAAAGAAAATGTAGAATGTATTTATGAATTTGGGAAAGGGTAGTATTTCTTAAACAAGACATTCAAAAATAACTAGCACTGTAGCACTGTAGTCCTTAGTAAAAATGAAAGGCAGAGATGCACTGATTATTCACATGTTAAGCATTACTTTAGGTTATGACCATACAGCAGTTTAAACAAACACACACATCAAATTCCTGCTTTTATGGAATTTATTCTAATGGAGCAATTACCTAATAAATATGACAAGTAATACATATAGTTGTTGTTTAGTCGCTAAGTCATGTCCAACACTTTTGTGTCCCCATGGACTGTAGCCCACCAGGCTCCTCTGTCCATGGAATTTTCCAGGCAAGAACACTGGAGTGGGTTGCCATTTCTTTCTCCAGGGAATATTCCTGACCCAGGGACCAAACCCACATCTCCTGCATCGGCAGGCAGATTCTTTACCGACTGAGCCACCTGGGAAGCCCAATACGTATAGTAATTCGATAACAGTAATAAGCAAAGAAGAAGGATTGAAAGTATGGTTGGGGCTGCTTAAAGATGGACTGCAATTATAAATTGGTTTAGCCAGGGAAAGCCTCACTGAAAATGGAGTTGTCTTTAGCTGAGATTGGAAAAAGCGTAAGAGAAACAAGTTTGCAGAAGGAACATCAAGAGCTTACTTTTGGCTGTAAGTTTGGCATGCCTGTTAGACATCCAAGTAAAGATGTTGGATAGTTGCACATATGGATTTGGAGTTCAGAGGAAAATAATGGTGTATTTGTCAGGATCCAAATCAAGAGACAGAAACCACATAGCAATCTGAAAAGAAGCAGTTTAATGTTTAGGACTGTTAGAATTATCCAGAGAAAGAGAGCTAAGGATGTATACAGATGTGTGTGTGTATGTATATGTATAGAGAGAGATTTATTTTAAGGAATCAACTGACACAGTTGTGGAGCCATGGTAAATCCAAAATCTGCAGGTTAGGCTGGTGGACTGGAGAACCAAGGAAAGAATTGTAGTTCAAGTTCAAAGATCGCTGACTGGCAGAATTTCTTCTTGCTCAAACGAGGTCAGTCTATGCTGAATTAAGGCCTTCAACAGATTGGATACGTTATGGAGGCTAATCTGCTTTACTCAAAGTCCACCAATGTAAATGTTTATCTCATCTGAAGAACACCATCACAGAAACTTCCAGAATAATGTCTGATTAAATATCTGGGCACCATGGCCCAGCTAAGTTGATGCATAAAATTAACCATCACAGACTACTATAATAACAAACTAGAATGATGAAGGATTTGCTACTAAGCAATAAAAAGAACTCTAAAGAATACAAAAATAGCATATATAGGGAGCAACTCTAGGGCTGAGGTAACGTAAACCTCAAAGGGCCCCCTCTCACTTAGGCTGAGAGTCAGACTTTATTAGAAAGGGCACAGCCATGGCCCACTGGATGGCAGAGAAGTTAATAGAGATGCTGCACCAGTGCCACTTGTTTGGAATCTGCTGTCAGGTGCCAAAGAAACATCCTTGGAGAGCTGGCATAGCCCAGAACTTGCTGGGAACCCACTGGAGAAGGAGGTGCCAGGGAAGCCCTGCATGGACAGGTGTGATACCAGTAAAGCTCACTACAGAGCCCCCCAAGCCTCCCTACCACGAGAGGTTAGCCTCTGAGACCACAAGGGCTTCCCTTGTGGCTCAGCTGGTAAAGAATCCGCCTGCAGTGCAGGAGACCTGGGTTCAATCCCTGGGTTGGGAGGATCTCCTGGAGAAGGGAAAGGCTTCCCACTCCAGTATTCTGGCCTGGAGAATTCCATGGACCATATAGTTCATGGGGTTGCAAAAAGTCAGACACGACAGAGCAATTTTCACTTTCACTTTCCATAAGAGCCAGGAGCTGCACACTGGAGGAGCCCACAGAGGGGAGCACAGCAGAACTTGGAGAGAAGCTCCCTCCTCCAGTGCCTCTCCAGTGCATTCTGTCAACGAAGATTAACACTGTGCCACCTGTCAAAGGAGAAATGTTTACAAGAAGGTCTAGCTCCATTGCTGCAGAGCAAGATTTTTATTGCTATGGGGCAATAAATTGATAACTGCTCCAAACAGTTTAGTTCCTTATATTCAGTTAAGGAGGAAATGAAGGAGGGGAGTAGGAAAATGCAGGAGACGATAAGATAGTGAGCAAATGTCTCCAAACTTTATGAGGTAAAGATTTAGAGCTGACACTGTCTGCCATTTGAACTTAGTCTAGATGTATACAATTTTCATCACTGCTCTTTTGCAATGTAAGGGAAAGAAGACCTCAGGGGTAGCAATGGTGAAAAGCACTGGGTATGGGTATATTTTTGAAGCTAAAGTCAGAAAGTTTCCTGATGGATTGAACATGGGGGATGAGGAAGAGTCAAAAATGACTCCAAGGGAAACCAGGAGAGCCACTAGAATCGTCACTTTCCTCAAGAATGTTAGGCTGGTGACATCTTTCACCACCAGAGGCCTCACTCTAATTCTGCCCACACTCAGCTCACACAGTAAGGACACCATCATGATCAACCAGGCCACACCCTACACCTACCTACCCAGTCCTCTCTCAAGACGATGGGAACATGCCCAACACGCCTAGCCACCCCCAGACCCTCAGAGCCTTGGAATGGCTGAAATGGCTGAAGAACTGTGAGCTCCTCTGTTGACAGGGACAGGCCCCCTACCCGGTGGCCCCCAATAAAAATGTGAAAGACAAAAACAAAGCTGACTCCAAGGATTTTGACCTGAACAAATGGGAAAGGAGAGGCTAGAATTTCTACTAACTGAGATGAGTAAGGATGTGGGGAGAACAGGATTTAAAGACAGAGCAGGAGTTCAGTTTTAGACATGTTAAATTTCAGATATTGACTAGACATCCAAGTGAAAATGGTGAACAGGAAATTGAATGTCTGAGTCTGGATCTTCTGAGCTATTGGACTTCTGATATGCATTTGGGAGTTGCTGGCATGTATAGATGGAATTTAATGTGATAAAATTGGTCGAGGACACAAAGGGAGGGAGTTATTAAATAATCTCTCAAAACTTTAATTTTACTTTTCCAGTATTGTGACATGATTTACTGTTTGACATTTAGATTACTCTCAGTGTTTCACTATTCTGAACAATACTATAATTAACAAACATCCTTGCTTTGTGAGAAATTACCATTTTTGTAGGTCAAAGACAAATGTCAACTCCATATGACTCAACTTAACATTTTTGATAATTCTTTTGGTTCTTTATCCTGATATGTGCTTTACTTTGATTGAAATTGATACTGTAACCTAGATGGAGCAATTACTCTCTGAGCAGAGTAATCTAAAAATAAATCACTCTAGTCAGAGCCAACATGTGGGCCAGATGTTCCTTATACTCAACATAACCTGGAGGCCTTTTACCTACCCATACTACCCACCTACTACTCATACCACCTATCTACTTGTGTTAAGTGCCCCAAAACTCTTCCTTGATTTCCCACTTACATCCTGTTCAAAACCAGCAGAACTTCAAAATGCCTGGACACAAAAACAATGGACTCAATAAGAAATAGACAAAGTCTCAGTTACAGTAAGATAAAGCTCTTTCTCAATAATTGATAAAAGAAATGGGAAATCAATAGAAACACAGAGGACTTGCACAACAGTACCAACCAACTTGACCTAAGTGATGTTATTAGAATGTCCAACAACACCAGAATACAAATTCTTTTCAAGTACACAAAGAACACTTAACCAAGATTGACCATATTCAGGTCAAGAAAACATGTCAAATTTAAAAAGATTTAAGTCATGTGAAGTATGTTCTTTGGCCACAAGGGTCAAAAAATGAATCCAAACTGAAAGCAGAAAGTATTTTGAACTGAATGAAAATAAAGCATATCAATATTTGTGGGATACATCGAAAGCAGCTCTTAAAAAAAATTAATTGCATTGAACACCTCTGTTAGGAAAAAAAAAGATCTCAAATCAATGACATATACTTCAACCTTTAAAAATCTAAAAACAATAATAGTAATAAAAATAAAGATCAGAGCAGAAATCAATGAAACAGAAAACACAGAAAAAATCAGTGAAAACAGAAGGTGGTTCTTTGAGAAACCAATAAAACTGATAAACCTTTAGCCAAACTGACTACAGAAAAAAAAAAAAAAGACACAAATTGCCATATAAGAATGAGAGAGGTGATGCAAATACAGACATTACATACATTAAAAGGATAATAGGAGAATATTATGAATATCTTTTTGGCAAGAAATTCTATATCTTAAATGGTAGATAAGTTTCTTAAAGACATTAACTACCAAAGATCACTTAAGAAACAGATAATCGGAGTAGCCTATATGTATTAAAGAAATGGAATTTGTTATTCAACCTTTTTTTATCTTTGTCATCTGAGTTTGTTTCCAAGGCAAAACATTCAACATCACAGTAATCCAAGTCGATGCCCCAACCACTAATGCCGAAGAAGCTGAAGTTGAACGATTCTATGAAGACTTATAAGACCTCCTAGAACTAACACCAAAAAAAGATGTCCTTTTCATCATAGGGGGCTGGAATGCAAAAGTAGGAAGATAAGAGAAACCTGGAATAAGAGGGAAGTTTGGCCTTGGAGTATAAAATTAAGCAAGGCAAAGGCTAACAGAGTTTTGCCAAGAGAACACACTGGTCATAGCAAATACCCTCTTCCAACAACACAAGAGACGACTATATGCATGGACATCACCAGATGGTCAATACGAAAATCAGATTTACTATATTCTTTTCAGCTGAAGATGGAGAAGCTCTATACAGTCAACAAAAGAAGACCGGTAGCTGACAGTGGCTCAGATCATGAGCTCCTTATTGCAAAACTCAGACTTACATTGAAGAAAGTAGGGAAAACCACTAGGCCATTCAAGTATGAGCTAAATCAAATCCCTTATGATTATACAGTAGAGGTGACAAATAGATTTAAGGGACTAGATCTGTTAGAGTGCCTGAAAAAATATGGACAAAGGTTTGTAACATTGTACAGAGGGTGGTGACCAAAACCATCCCCAAGAAAAACAAACGCAAGAAGGCAAGGTGGTTGTCTGAGAAGGCCTTACAAATAGTCGAGAAAAGACGAGAAATGAAAGGAAAGGAGAAAGGGAAATATATGCCCAACTGAATGCAGATATCCAAAGAATAGCACGGAGAGATAAGAAAGCCTTCCTCAGTGATCATAGCAAAGAGATAGAGGAAAACAATGAGATGGTGCTGTGAAAGCACTGCACTCAATATGCCAGCAAAATTGGAAAACTCAGCAGTGGCCACAGGACTGGAAAGGTCAGTTTTCATTCCAATTCCAAAGAAGGGCAATGCCAAAGAATGTTCAAATTACTGTATAATTGCATTCTTTTCACATGCCAGCAAGATTATGCTCAAAATCCTTCAAGCTAGGCTTCAGCAGTATGTGAATCAAGAACTTCCAGATGTACAAGCTGGATTTAGAAAATGCAGAGGAACCAGAGATCAGATTGCCAACATATGCCGTATCATTGAAAAAGCAAGGGAATTAAAAAAAACCATCCACTTCTGCTTCACTGACTATGCTGAAGTCTTTTGACTGTGTGGATCACAACAAACTGTGGAAGATTCTTAATGAGATGGGAATATCACAACACATTACCTGCCTCCTGAGAAACGTGCATGCAGACGAGAAGCAACAGCTAGAACTGGACATGGAACAATGGACTAGTTCAAAATTGGGAAAGAAGTACATCAAGGCTGTATATTGTCACCCTGCTTATTTAACTTCTATGCAGAGTATATCATGTGAAATGCCAGGCTGAATGAAGCACAAGCTGGAATCAAGACTGCCAGGAGAAATATCAACAACCTCAGATATGTAGATGATACCACTTTAATGGCAGAAAGTGAAGAGGATCTAAAGAGCCTCTTGATGAAGGGGAAATGGGAGAGTGAAAAAGCTGGCTTAAAACTCTATTCAAAAAATGAAGATCATGCCATCCAGTCCTATCACTTCATGGCAAATAGGTGGGGAAAATGTGGAAACAGTGTCAGATTTCATTTTCTTGGGCTCCAAAATCACTGCGGATGGTGACTGCAACCTTGAAATTAAAAGACGATTTGTTCTTTAACGGATTTGTTCTTGCTCCGTGGAAGAACAGCTATGACAAACCTAGACAGTATTAAAAAGGAGACATCACTTTGTCAACAAAGGTACATATAGTCAAAGCTAAGTATGGTAGCTTTTCTGGTAGTTGTGTATGGATGTGAGAGTTGGACTATAAAGAAGGTTGAGTGCCAAAGAATTGATGCTTTCAAGAGACACATGTACTCCAATGTTCATCACAGCACTGTTTACAATAGCCAGGACATGGAAGCAACCTAGCTGTCCATCGTCAGATGAATGGATAAGAAAGCTGTGGTACATATACACAATGGAATATTACTTAGCTATTAAAAAGAATGCATTTGAATCAGTTCTAATGAGGTGGATGAAACTGGAGCCAATTATACAGAGTGAAGTATGTCAGAAAGAAAAACACCAATACAGTATATTAACGCATATATATGGAATTTAGAAAGATGATAACAATGATCCTCTATGTGAGATAGCAAAAGAGACACAGATGTTAAGAACAGACTTTTGGACTCTGTGGGAGAAGGCAAGGGTGGGATGATTTGAGATAACAGCATTGAAACATGTATATTATCATATGTGAAATAGATCACCAGTCCAGGTTTGATGCATGGGACAGGGTGCTTAGGGCTGGTGCACTGGGATGACCCTGAGGGATGGGATGGGGAGGGAGGTGGGAGGGGGTTCAGGATGGGGAACACATGTACACCCATGGTTGATTCATGTCAATGTATGGCAAAAACCACTACAATATTGTAAAGTAATTAGCCTCCAATTAAAATAAATAAATTTTAAAAAAACAAAGAATTGATGCTTTCAAACTGTGGTCCTGGAGAAGACTCTTGAGAGTCCCTTGGACAATGAGATCAAACAGTCAATCCTAAAAGAAATCAACCCCGAATATTCATTGGAAGGATTGATGCTGAAGCTGAAACTCCAATACTTTGGCCACCTGATGTGAAGAGCTGACTCATTAGGAAAAACCTTGATTCTGGGAAAGATTGAGGGCAAGAGGAGATGGGGGTGACAGAGGATGAGATGGTTGGATGGCATCACTGATTCAATGGACATGAGTTTGAGCAAACTCCAGAAGATAGTGAAGGACAGGGAAGCCTGGTGTGCTGCAGTTCATGGGGTCACAAATAGTCAGACATGACTTAGCATCTGAACAACAACAAATTAACCTTCTCCCAAAGAAAAACTCCAGGTCCAGATAACTTAACTAGTGAATTCTATCCAAAATTTAAGGAATAAATAATGAAAATTCCATACAAAGTCTTCCAGAAAATGGATAAAGAAGTATGTGTTAGTTTGTTAGGGTTGCCATAACAAAGACTGGTTGGCTTAAGCAACAGAAATTTATTTTCTCAATATTCTGAAGGCTAGAATTCTGAGAGCATGGTGTCAGCAGGACTGGTTTCTTCTGAGTCCTTCCTCTTTGACTTCTAGATGGCCGTCCTCTCTCTGTCTTCATATGATATCTCAGTGGCTGTCTGGGTCCTAATTTTCTCTTCCTCTAAGGTCACCAGTCATACTGGATTAGGGCCAACCCTAACGACTTCATTTTAACTTATCTCTTTAAAGACCTTATCTCCAAGTACTGTCACAATCTGAGTACTAGGGGTCAGGATTTCAACACATGAATTCTGAGAGGATACAATTCAGCTCACGACAAGGTAATACTTCCCAGCACATCCCATGAGTCAGCATTGCCCTGATACCAATACCAAACAAATTACAAGAAAAGAAAAACACAGACCAAGAACTCTTATGAAGGTAGCTGTTAAAATTCTTAACAAAATATTAATTCAAATCCAGTGATACAAATAATATGTCATGACTAATTGGGGTCTATCAGGGAAAGCAAGGTTGGATTAACATTCATTCAAGCAACATAATTCACCATACTTACAGACTAAAAAAATAAAAGCAAGTTATAGGCTCATCCCAACAGAGGCAAAAAAATTGACAAATTCTACTGTTCATTCAAGGTTTAGGAAAAAAAACTCAGCAGACTTCCTCACATCAGATATACTGGGTTCATGGGTTAGAAAATGCTGAAAGTCATCTGCAAAAATCTACAGCTAACATCACCCTTTATGGATAAATACTGAGTGCTTCCCCCGTAAGATCAAGAACAAGGCAAAGACATCCACTCTTAACACTTCTATTCAACACTGTACTGTAGTTTCTAATCAGTGCAGTAAAATAAGAAAAAGAAAAGGCATAAAGATGAGAAAGAAAGAAGTAAAATCGTCTTTATTCACAGATGATTAATGATTGTCCATTTATCAATAGACAATCCTATGGGATTTACTAAAAAGATACTGATGCTAGTGAGTGAGATTAGCAAGGTCAGAGGATATACAGTCAAGGTACAAAAATCAATTGCATTTCTACATGCAACAGCATTACAAATCTGAGATACCTGGGGATAAATTTGACCAAAAATGGGCAAAACTCACTCACTGAAAACTACTGAGGAAAGCTAAAGTCCTAAATACATGGCAAACTATAGTGTGGTCCTAAATCAGAAGATTCAATATTATTAAGATGTCAATTCTCCCTAAATTGAGCTATAGAGTCAACGCAATCTAATTCAAACTCCCAGCAATCATTTTCACAGAATAAACTGATCTTAAAATTTATGGAATGTGAAAGCCCTAGAAGAGCCTAAATAATATGGAAATAGATTAAAAAAAAAAAACTTGGAAGACTTACACTACCTGATTTCAATACAGTGAATCTCCTACATATGAATGAGTTCCATATTAAAAGCACATTCATAAGTCCAATTTGTTTGTAAGTTCAACAAAATCAGCCTAGGTGCCCAGCTAACACAACTGGCTATATAGTATTATACTGTAATAGGTTTATAATACTTTTAACATAAATAATACATAAAAACAAAAAATACAACATTTTTAATCTTACGGTACAGTAGTTTGAAAAGTGCCGTAGTACAGTACAATAGCTGGCATACAGAGGCTGGCATTAAGTGAATAAGCAAGAAGAGTTAGTGACTGTAGGAGGGAGAGAAGGTGGGAGATGGTAAAGCTGAAGGATCATCAGCAATAGGAGAGAAAGGGCAATTTCATTCATGCCTAATGTTGACAGAACGCTCTTTCACATCTTTGAAAGTTTGCAACTTGAAGATTCGTATGTAGGGGGCTTGTGTGTGTGTGTGCTCAGTCACTCAGTCATGTCCAACTCTTTGCCGCCCTGTGGACTGTAAGCCGCCAGGCTCCTCTGCCCATGGAATTTTCCAGGCAAGAATACTGGAGTGGGGTGCCATTTCCTACTCCAGGGGATCTCCCAGACCCAGGGATTCATCTCCTGCATTGGCGGGTGGATTCTTTACCACTAGCACCACCTGGGAAGCCCGTTAGTGCTTATACTTAAAGCTACAGTGATTAATACAGTGTGGGAAAACTAAGGTAAAGCTAGACAAATTTAGGTCAACTGAACAAAAAGTCTAGTAACAGACCCACATATATATGCTCAATTGCTCAACAAAGTTATAAGGGTTGTTAAGTGTCAAAAGGATAGTCTTTTCAGTGAATGGTCCTGGAACAATTGAATAACTACATGCAAAATTAATGAAGTTTGATCCACACCTCACAGCATATATTTTAAATCAACTCAAAATGGATCACAGATATAAACGTAAATTTTAAAATTAAAAAGCTGATAGAATATAGAGTAAATGACCTTGGGTTAGGCAAAGATTTCTGATATGACAAATAAACACAGTCCTTAAAAACTGATAAATTTGACTAAACAAAAATTAAGAATGTATGTATGCGTTTTGTTCAAGTTTCAGACATTTATTAATCAGTATAAACCTCCAACACAATACACAATCATGATTTCATGCATTTAAAGGGGAAATATTTCTGGGTTAAATAGAAAATTTTACAAATGACTTCTGGAAGACCTTCATTCTAAGCAGCTTTATAGTCAAACGTTTCATTTAGAAGTCTGGACCTTCTTTCTTCAGCTTACTGTAATCCACATTCACTGAATAGAACTTACATTGATCACTGGGATTCAGTTTCTTCTGGCTTATCCTTTCTGTTCCAACTGATTGAACAATGCCAGATACAAGACATACAGTGCTGCTACAGTACCTCCAGCTCCAATAAATACAAAGAAAGAAACCAAGCTTGTATGTTTCTTGGCCTAACCAAGGATCTAGTGGAGCATATTTGTGGCAAAGGCCTTTGATCTGAAAGGAGATGAGAACAAATCTGCCAGGCCCTAGACTAAGTAGTCTCTGCCCAAATGTACACTTTTTGGAAGATACTTTTAGAAGAATGCAAAAATAAGCTACAGGTTAGGAGAACATTAGCAAATCACATATATGATAAAGGACTTGTATCCAACATACATAAAGAACTCTCAAAATGCAATAAAAAGTCCAACAACAACAAAAAATGACAACTGATTTGAAAGGATACTTCACCAAAGAAGACATTTTTTGTTTGTATTAATCGCTCAGTCGTGTCCAACTCTTTGCGATTCCATGGACTATAGCCCACCAGGCTCCTCTGTCCACGGAATTCTCCAGGCAAAAATACTGAAGTGGGTTGCCATTCCCTTCTCCAGGGGATCTTCCCAACCCAGGGATTGAACCCGAGTCTCCAGAATTGCAGACAGATTCTTTACCATCTGAGCCACCAGGAAGCCCTCCTGACATATCGATGGCAAAAAGCACACAAAAAGATGTTCGGCATCATTAATTATCTCAGAAATGCAAAATAAGATACCATTGCACGCCTCTGAGGATGGCTAAAATCGAAAGGACTGGCCAGACCAAATAATGGTAAAGGATGTATAGTAACTAGAATTTTCATACATTGCTGATGGCAATGTAAAATGGTACAACTACATTGGAAAACACTTTGACAGTTTCTTAAAAACTACTTGCACACGAATGTTAATCAGTTTCATTTGTAACAGCCAAAAACTGGAATCAACCCTATAATCATCAACAGATGAGTGGATAAATAATTTGTGGTATATCCATACAATGAAATACTACTCAGCAGTAAACTATTAATACATGCAACAACACAGATGCAAACAATTAAAAAAAAAAGCCATGCAAATAACCTGTAGTGACAAAAGACAAATCAGTTGCTGCTTAGAGAGGGGCCTGGGGGGAGGGGTTGACAGAAGCCCAAGGAAACTTTGGAGGTAACAGATATATTCATAATCTTAATTGCAGTGATAAGTTTCATGAGTACATACTCATATCAAAATTGCATACTTTAAGTATATGAAACTTGTTGAATGTCAGTGACACAAGGTTTTTTAAAAAATATAACTGAAAAGTTGAGAATACACACATTATAATTAAAATGTGATTTTAAACAAAGGAAAAACCCAATAACTTGATTTACCAGTCATTCCCTTCTACCTCATTCTATAAGCTTCTTAGTCCCATCACCTGTTTATCCACAAGCACTGAAGGCATTGATGCCAAAGGCTAGAAGCAGGTCAGGTAAATCTGGACAAACCCAACAAGCACTAGCATAAAGAATTGCAGGCATACAATTGCAGTCACAGTTATACACTCTTTCCAAGAAAGACAACCTGCATTTTTGCTTCTAGGTTTCTACTTGGCATGTTGTAGTGACTCTTTAATCTTCTTTCCTTAAAACCCTTGCAGGACTGTGTCCATTAATCCCAAATTATTTTATCATGATCCTACCCAAACTTAACCAAGCCCCCTTCCCCATGGAAAGCTCTGCCTTAGACCAATCTCCAAAACTTCTGTAAATATCCAGACTCCACCCTTTGCCCTCTGATAGGTTACTAAGACTCTGTCAAGGTAAAGCTCTTCCTTACTGTGCAAGCAATAAACAGAAAGTTTTGATGATAATTCAGGAAGCCAGTGTTCAACATTATTGATTGTGTATTTCCTCTTCTGAGTTATTTTAGTAATCTTTTCCCATTCATTTTTAATGTGCGGTTTTGACTTATAGTTTAAAAACCTTTTGGAGCTATTCTTTGCTCTATATGATGTCAGTATTTTCTCACTTTCCTTTTAGTTTGGAGGATTTTCTGTTGTACAGAAAGTTTAAGCTTTCAATTGTTTAAAATTACTAACCATTCCTTTCAAAAAAATAAATAAATAAAGAGGTACAGCTTCTGGTGCCATACTGCCTGGTTTCAAATCTCTACTGCTTACTAGCTGAAGACCCTTGTTTATCACTTCAGTCTCTGGGAACCTGGTTTCCTCACCTGTCTCCCCACAGGAACGCAAGCTCCACAAAGGAAGCATTTTTGACTGTTTTGTTAATTGCTGTAGCTCTGGGAACAGTGCCTGATACACAACACTCAATAAATATTTATTAAATGAATGAATCTACAAAGCCAGAACAATAATCTTATTTACCTCATAAGGTTGTTATAAGAATGAACTAATCCTTGTAAATTTTGGTCTAGAACAATGCCTGGCACACAGTAAGAGTGCAAGAAATGTCAGCTCCCCCACCCCCAATACCAGAATCCTGCCTCTTTGTGAAGTCTTACTTGAATACCCCTCTCCTCCATCTTCCCTTCTCCCTTGTCCATCCATTCCCGCCAGGTCTGCATCACTGTTCCCCTTTAGCAGCACCCACATATCACTTGGAGTTCTTAACCTTTGGGCAGCAGTAAGCCCCTCTGAGAATCCAAGGAGAGCTATGAACACTCCCCCTAGAAAAATACACCTATGCACAAGCTACTTTTCAGTACAATTTCAAGGAGCTCATAGTATCTAGATTCCTCAATTAAGTAGACCTTAATGTCACAACTCAATACTGCTTAGTGGCAACAAACCTTAACAGGTCACAGGAAATTTCTCAGAGCAGATCTTAAGGGTCAAAGTACAAACTGAGTGTCAAGAGCAGAGCTCCTCTGGGTTGCAAATTTCTTTCTCCTTTTGAAGAGACGAGGATTATTCCTTCCTGACTGCCCTTTCGGAGCTGACCCTTCACCCTAACCGGACAGGGAAAGGCATTGTAGGGGACGAGGGGCCGGGAGGAAGGCGGTTCTTAGTGAAAGCAGGGGGCTCCAACAGATTCCAAGATGAGCCGTAAACTTCGGCCACCCAGTCTCCCGGTTGGTAGTCAACAAATTCTCACCAACATAATGACCCGAGTTCCAGTCTTCTCAAGCAGGAAAGAGGGGTAAAACGGAAGACTGTCTTACTGTCCTCTCGGGGAAAGAGGAAGACTGGGCAGTATGCAAGTGAAGAGCCCTGGACCCTGCGGCTACCCGCGTCACTTCTATCAATTCTGTAAACTTCCTAAGCCTCCGTTTTGCCCTAAGAATGGGAACAGCAGAATGAATCTCATCCTTTGGTTGTGAGGTAACTAAACCATCTACACACTGTTTTGCACCTGGAAGCACCCAATAATTATGAGCTGTTCTTTATTAATATTAAATAACAACTGGAAGGAACGACGTTGCCTGCTTACCAACCTTGTGGGCCTGGCGTCGGCTCAGAGGAAGGAGAGCGGCGCGCAGAGCTGGCCTGGGCGGGGCCTGGGTGGGGCCTGCGCCACCGCCCGGCCTCCCCGAGCCACAGGCCCGGCTACTTCTATACCTTTGCCCGCCTTCCAGGAAGGCGGCCCCTGGCCTGGTCTGTGTTCTGGAACTCCCCAGACAGAAATGCGCAGCTTCTCAAGGGGTTCCCTGCCTCCCCCTCCCTTTAGCCACGGGCTGAGACTGCCTCATCTACGGATGGTTCTGTCATAGAGTCAAAAATTACTGGACTCAGAGAAAGACAAAGGCCAGCCTTTTATTTTGATTAGAAACAATCCCGGAGGGGAGAATGGATTACATGTATATGTAAGGCTGAGTTCCTTCGCTGTTCACTTGAAACTATCGCAACACTGTTCGTTAATCAGCTTATACCCCAATACAAAATAAAAGGTTAAAAAGAAAGAAAGAAACAGTCCCAAAGGTGACGTGATTTGCCCAAAGTCGGCAACTTCCTGAAATTAGAAACCAATCGGAAGACTTCCATGTGGGTGTTCTTTCCGCTGTTATCAGGTTACCTCAGAGTCTTAGGATCTGCTTTTGAAAAGGAATGAAGAGGTCGGTTAGGGAGAGCCACTGAAGGAAAACATTCGGATTTGGTAACTGCTTATGGCAGGGGTTGAGAGTGGGGGTGATACAGAGTGTAATCGGCTTCCCCAAAAAACACAATGTAAACAATTTTAAAATTGTTTTAGATCATGAATTTGAATGCATCTTCGGCCACGGGGAGGGGGGCACCTTAACCTGTTTTGTTTACCCAGCCAAGTGCCTAATGCCGAGTACCTAGTAAACGTTTGCCACCTGAATGGGCGCGCCCCATCCACCATGGAGGTGCAGGAGGGCTGGGAGGCACGTACGTCTGTCTTTTCCAGTTTTTCTCAGTTATGGCTTTGCCCTGAATATTCTTTGTTCATAAATCTTTGACTGCATCTCTTGATTATTTCCTTAGGATATTTTCCTAGATGTGGGATTACTGTGAAGGGTATGCACACATTCAAGGCTCTAGATTCAGAACCCCTCCAGCGGTGCAAGAATGAGTCAGCTTCCCAGCGAGCTGGCTCTAACTAGGTATTAACAGGCTTCATTTTATTTATTTATTGCCATCTTGATAAAACAAAAGTATTTTATTTGCCTTTCTTTGTGGACTAATAAGATTGAGATTGAAGTAATTTTAAAGAAATACTATAAGCAGCCCGGAGAAATCCTTGTGTGGGGTAGGAGACCAGTGAATTTAGGCACCTTCGGCCCCAGAGGGGAAACCTAAGGGCAACTATTGTTTGGAGCAATTTGACCTGAAGATGTAAACATCTGAGCCTTTCTAGAGAGGCTCCCCCTGGGCCAGGGAGGGGAGCTGTGATTTATGCCTTTCCCTCTGCTACTTTCATTTCCTGATGAGGAGTTAGTATTTTAAAACTAATGAAAAACCAGTATACGTGTCTTTAAGGACAGCAAGAGAAGGTAGAAGTGGGAAAACCATTTCAAGTTAAAGTCCTGGAGAAAGGGGAGGGGTGAGTGGTGAACTGTGAAACATGTATCCAGAAGATGGGAGGTAAGTCCTTGGGGGTCTGCTGCCAGTCTGGAGGGGCCCAAGGTGGGGTCTAGAGACTTTGTATGTGAAAGGCTGCTCTTTGGTTGTGGAACTTACGAGGACAGGGGTCCCCGAAGGACCTGGAAGGGGCTTTTAATGCACTTTGGAGGCTCACAGTTAAATCTCCAGGGACAAAGGAAAGCAGTAAGGAAGTGGAGGGAGCCATGCAGCCCAGGCTGCTCTCAAGAGTGCTGAGAAGGGAGCTTGTGGTTTTCCCAGAGAAGAGGCAACCACGAGCTGGGGAGCTTTTCTTGGTTTGTGAAACAATGAGGACTTCCCACCCTGCCAGAGCCAGGAACCAGCCCCAGCTCTTCAGAGGTCCACTGGGTTCTTTTACAAACCATACGGAGGAGGATAACTATTTTACAAATGTTTACAGGCAGTTTTATTTACTAAACTAGCTCTCATTTACTCTCAACTAAATTTATAGTCCTAATTGCCATCATTAGCATTTTTCTTGATAATAAACATACAAAATGTATTTTATAGTTGGTGGCTTTTTTTAATTATCTTTGTGGGGGAGTTTATTTTCTTGATTGCTTTAAATTTCCTATTAAGGTCTTAAATTTAACAATCAGCTTCTCGAAGGTCAGCAATCTACGAATTTTTCTGTCACTTTAATTCTTCTGAAAGAGCTTAAGCCAAATATGAACCAGTAGTTCTTAGAGGTTTAAATGAGTGATTTGAAAATCTTGTCACACCTCAAATCACTTAGCTACTTTTAGAAAAACATTACAGTTGCCCCTGCCTCCTTTTTGAGAGACTTATTTTATAGGGTTGGGACATCCCCTGTAAATGGTGGGGTTTTTTTGTTTTTTTTTTTCAAGCCTCCTTGGTGATCTTTTAGGGAACTGATGCCTAAATGTTTATCTGTTTGTCTTTTAAAATGGAATTTTGAAATGGCAGCTTTAACTTCTAAAATATTAAATAACACTTTGCATTTCTGGAGAACATTTCCTTTTCACCTCCCTCCCCACTTGGTCCAGGCTTCATCTCTCCAAGCTCTGCAGTCCTTTCTTGATACTTACTGCCCTGCGTTCTCTCTGGTTCCTGTGACTCCTGGTTTTCCTTCCTGGCAGCATATTTGGGGTTTTCTGTTATTCACTGGCGTCTCTTCTTGTACTGTCTTTCAAAGCACTGTTGCTGCTCAAGGTGTCCTGGAAACTCTGGTGGGCATATTATCCACTCCCACGATCGATCATTGATCGGCATTTGGGTGCTTACTGTTCTCTAATCTGCATCTCTCACTCTTTCTGTGGGAAGCCCTCCAGATACCCATATCAGCTGCCTAGGGAGAACCTACTCTTGGATGTCCCACAAAGCACCTCACACTCCTTGTTTGTCAAATATTGAGCTCCTCACCGTGTTTGTCCCATGTGTTTCATATCTCAGAGAAAGGCTCTCCCAAGTTATTCACCGAGAAACCTGGGGATACCAGAAACTCTGCTGAACTTGCATTCTACAAGGTGGTGACAGTCAGTCTCTCAGCCTCACGGATTCCAGCTCCTTCGTATCTCTAGACTCCATTTTGTCCCTTCAGTCACTCCTTAGATCAAAATTCCCCAACGGCCTGCCTTTGAGATGGCCTCCTGCTTTTCATGCCCTTGAGTGTGAGCTGGACTTCTGATATGATTCTGGAGAAGAGAAGATGGCCGAAGTGACAGCCTGCTCCTTTCAGGCACCCTCCCCGACCTTTCCTGCTCTGTAGGAAGCTAGTTGCCCTGTTGAAATGCCCTGTGACGGAGGGGAGGGCTCCAGCCAACAACCTGTGAGGAACTGACTCCTGTCAGTAACCTGAAGAGTGAGCTCAGAACTGGGTCCTCCACTAGTTGGGCCTTCAGATGAGAGGACGACCTTGGCCAAGGGCAGTAGTGCCCCCCCACCCCCCATGAAAGGCCTTCAGCCTGGGGGCACCTGGCTAAGCCACACCTGGATTCCTGACCCCAAGAAACTGTGAGGTAATAAACCTTTGTTGGTGAAGCAGCTCTGCTTTTGTTAATTTGTTACACAGAAATAGATAACCAGTGTCACCTCTGGACCCCTGCCCTTCCTCCACACCAACTTCAGGGTCCTTCTGAGTTCCAGTTTCCACCTGTCATGATCAGAACTTAGCCTTAGTACTAGAATTAGGATTTGTCCTGATCTCTGCCTCCAAACTGCAGACTATGGGGAAAAGTAGGATAGGAGGGAAGAAGGTCCCATTTCCTTCCAGAGACTCTGAATCCCACCCTGCTCCTACCACACCTTTGCACACCACAGCATCACACACAGCAAGTGCCCCAAGGAAGAGGCTCAGGCAGCAGAGCCACGCTTGCAGTCCCCACCTCTCGGCCAGTACACACTGGGCCCACAGGCCTTTCTGGGCGCACTGCCCTCTCTGAGGAGGAGGGAGGAGAATGGAGTCTCTCTTTGCTCCTTCGCACACAGCCTCAGGCCATACTTTTGCGAGGGATCAGAGTCGGGGGAGCTGAATGGCAGGTGGGGAAGGAGGGCCACCCAGTTCCTCCAGCCAACTTAACTGTCACACTGTTCCAGGTATGGTGGGGAGGCCCTGCAAAAAGCGAAACAAAACAAAAACCCCACTAGCCTAGGGTGCTTCCTGCTGCTTTCATTTTCTGGTGACTCAGGCACAGGTCACTCGCTATCTCAGACCTATCCCTGAGCTCTGAGTACAGTTCCTGGTTCCCAGCACCCGCCTCAGGGCAGGTATCAGCACTTCCGGCCCTATGCCTGCTGTGCCAGGAAGGTGGCATCTCCCGAGGCCCCACCCCTACCCCTGCTGCCAACCAGCCAACATCTCTTGTGCACAAGCTGGATGAATGAATGTTTGAGAGACATGCCTGGGTATGAACACTTCTCCATTTCAGAAGAAAAGATTCTAAATAACACTGCACGCACGCATGGCATGGGCTTCTGCCCTGCCCGACTGCCAGCAGTTTTCCTCTGGGCCCTTCCTCCTGCAATGGCTTTCTGCTAGCTGCTGTCTGTGGCTAAAAAAGTTCTGCTCTAGAATGTGGTAGTGCGGTCATGGGAAGCACACAAGTTTGAGGGCGCAGGTCTGCTTTCAAAGCTGGATTCTGTCATTTAGTATATCTGACCCTGATTGTGTTACCGGCCAGCTAGGCCTCATCCTCTGGATGAGGTCAGCTAAAAAGCTGTTTGCCCTGGTACTGTGATTAGATGAAATAAACCATGAATATGACTATGCAAGGCATCTGTAGTAGTAAGTGTTCAATAATTGTTTATTGTGTGTTTTAAAAGGACTTTAACCATCCTTGTAATTTTTCCTTGGAAATTAAGCTTAAGAAGATTGTTGATGTCTAGTTGACAAAGTGCCACTTTAGGTTTTTTGTTTGGTTTTTTGGCAGGAGGTGGAGTAGGAAAAGATTGAAGGGTTAGGGGACCACTGTTTTACTGGTTTCTAATCTGACTCTCCCATCTGCTGTTCGGGGCAATACAGTAGAAACAGCTGCTCAAATGCACAAGGAATGGATGTGCCTGAACCTGCCTCCGACTCCCAGGTGGTAAGGTGTTTTTCGTGTTTGTATTCAGGCCTCTGTGCCTCTGCTTTGGCCCTGTCAACAGGTGAAAGGGAATTGCTTATGTCACTGAGAGCGTACAAACGCAGTGGCTCGCATGAGGTCTACACTCAGCCATTAGCAGCAGGTATACAGACTCAATTTCCAGATCAATAAACAGCTTGACTTCAAAAATTAAGTGCATTCGACTTTCTTTTCATTGCCCAGAGTACACACAGGGGGTCGAACAACGGCTCAGTAGTCTTTTCATTTTTTTTTTTTTAATATTTAATTATTTATTTGGCTGCACCAGATCTTAGTTGCAGCATGTGGGATCTAGTTCCCTGACCAGGGATTGAACCGGGGACCCCCTGCTTTGGGAGCACAGAGTCTTAGCCACTGGGCCACCAGGGAAGTCCCTCAGTAGTCTTCAAATCAGTCCAGTTTAGGTCTAGAGCATGCCAGTGCCTGCGTGATGAGAAGAGTCAGACACACTGTGGTGAGATTTTTAGATATTTAAACCGACTGTAGAAGCGTCTACACCCACAGAAAATTCATTGTAACTGTTCATCTTTTTCTAAACAATGTGAAAAGTTACCATAGTGTGGTAAACCTAGGTTTAATCAAAACCAGATCAAAATTTGAGTCCTGAAGTCAACATACTTGCTTCCTTGATACCATAAAGAGGAAGGGGAAGTATAACAAGATATTTTAACAGTGGGAGAGGAAATCTGGCATTTTTGTATAAAGTAAGCACTTCAAATAATACTCCAAAGGGGCATCTACTCTCACCTAGTTTCTACCAACTGTGTCTGAACTTGCTCTCCACCAGAGCCACTTAGAGTTGTTTGCCATTTAAAATGATAAATACCAGTCATCACGTATAATCATTGGTAAGACACTTAAAGAAAGCAAAATAAGGATGTCAGGGAAGGAGGCTGACAGGATTTGACTGGTTGCTCAGACAGGACTGCATGACTTTGTTTAAGTCATAATGCCCAGATCCTCAGCTTTGAAGATCCCCAAAGTCCCTATTTTGCTGTATTGGAGGTAATCACTAGGGCTCACAGTGGGAGCTAACAGTAACTAAACTCCTAAGAAACTGATGTGCAAAACTAGCTGCCCATTTATAGTTTCATAGTAAGAAACTATAATACCAAGAGGACCAAATGGTCAGCCCAGTCTCCCTTATGGGAATAGACATGAGCAGTGGGCAGCCATGTGTTAGTATAGGATAGTAGAAGTCAGAGACCAGGAGCTCACAATCAGGATCTGAGAGGTCAAGAAGCCCTCTACTATCGTGATAAAGGAAAACCCACGTTATAAAACAGTATGTCCAGTGTAACCCCCACTTTGATTATTTGTTTATTTTTCTTTTTTGGGTGTGCAGTGTGGCTTGTGGGATCTTAGTTCCCCAATCAGAAAGTGAACCCAGGCCCTCGAGAGTGAAAGCATGGCATACTTACTAGCGGACCACCAGGGAATTCCCCCACCTTTGTTTAAAAATAAAAACAAACCTGGAAAAACATACATCATGATGTTTTAATAGAAGTTATAATTTCTCTGTAATGGCATTATGAGCAATTTTTATTTTTCTTATCTCCACTTTAAATTTTTCCACAAAGTAATTACGAGTTCCTTTTAAAGAAAGAAAATAAAGGATAAGTTAAAAGTTCAACTTTAGAGTCTTTGTTAAGTAAATCATGAAAATGTAGATGGAAAGCTATGCTGTCATTAAATATGTTGTAGAAGAGTTTTTAATGCTTGGGGAAGTATTAATAGCAGTTAATATTTGTGAGGCACTTACCATGTGTTAGGCACATGTGCTTTATGTGTCTGAACTCACTTAATTCTGTACCAAGCTTGCAAGGTAGATGAGGAAGCTGAGACCGAGAAACGTTAAGAAACTTGCCAGTATCACCTAGCCGATCCCAAGGTCAATTTTCTCTTCCATAAAATGAGTTCCCTTCCTGACATTAGCTCATCAGATTGATATTTGAATTCAAGAAGATAACAAATATAAAGAAAAGAATCCAGCATCCATAACGGGTGTCAGCAAACTTCAGCCACAGTCCGAATCCAGCCCTGTCACCTGGTTTTGTATTTTGTATGAGCCATGAGCTAAGAATTGTTTTCACAGTTTTAAATAGTTGGGAAAAAATCAAATCAGAAAGAGAATAGTATTTCGTGACACGTGAAAATTACATGAAATTAAAATTTAAGTGTCCAAAAATAAACTTTTACTGGAACACTATCAAGCTTATTCTTATTTGTCTGTGGATGCTTTTCTGCTCTGCTGGGATGAGTAGTTGAGACAGAGCCTGAACCGCAAAGCTTAAAACATTTACTATCTGACCCTTTACAGAGAAAGTTTGCCAAAAGCCCCGGGTGAGGTCTAGCACTGATTATAATAGTTACGTGAAGAAGCCTAGTATTAATCAGTTAAAGCAGTGGTCTCTGACTTTGGCCGCACTTCAGAAGCTCCTTGCATGCTCCACTGGTCGCCCTACCCTGCTCCCCTGCACAATTGCAGCTTATCCTGAAGCAAGGTAGTTGGGAAGTTTGTATTTTCATGTGCATATTGTGTCTCATATGTTTGTGTTTACATATATATCCTGTTTAATTTTGACAATAGTCCAATGACCCCAGTTTTACAGGTGAGGAAGCTGAGGCTCACAAAATGAAGGTAGTTTGCTGAAAAACTATATAGTTTAGCAAATGGCAGTAACACCAGTTTTCTGGAGCTGGTTTAGTGAGTGTTCTTACTACACATGCTGCTTCTCTGCATCTCTCTTGCTGTTTCACATCCTTTGTTTACTCTTATTCTCTACAACCCTTGATCACTTCCTGTTTGGGGTTGGCACCCCGATCCCACATAAAAATCAAACATCAATCCACTAAGAGGAGTAGCTAATCCTCTGGCCAACTACAATTTACTAATGGGCAAAAACTAACCTCCTTTCAGCCCCAGATAACATTCAAATCTCAGTGTATTTGAACCCAGTTCTTCCGAAACTGACCTTGCTGTCTTATTGAGGGACACTGTTGGTGGATATTCTAAGTGGAGGCGAGCACAGTGGCAGGTTGATGGGGATTTCTGTTTGGACAGGTGTGACTCCATTAAAAACCACACTATGCAGACTTTCACCATTCCACAGGGCACTTGTGTAATCTTGTATGCGCTCATTTTTACAAAGTGAAAATGGCTTTTCCTTTGTACTTTTGCATTTGAGCACCTCATGCTTGCTGGTAATGCCAGCTCATAGCAAGTGAAAGATCCATAAATAATGTTAAATCCAGGGGCAGAGTGTTTATTAATGCCAAGTGTATTAGTAAACCTTGATTCTATTTTTTTTTCCTTCTTCATGTAGAAGATGTACTTATTTTTTCATTATTTTCATGGTTCTTTATAGACTGTTACTTCGATTCAGTCTCTTTCCTTCTGGCATATTTAATTTCTACCTCATTGAGTCCATACCCTTGTGGCCACTCAGTAGGGCAGGGCAGGCCAAGGAGAAGAGAGCGTTGCGTTCTTTGCCAGCACTAGCTTGGAAGCAATGTTGTCCAGTGACTCTGCTTGCCGAAAGCGTGAGCAACACCTCTGGGGCCCAGAATCAGTAGAAGGTGTCGTGCAAAGTTGCTGCTTTCCTGGAAGAGCAAGTCTTAAATAGTTAATGATTGTAAAGAAACTCATTAAGAGAGGCATATTTTACCTCCTTTTCTGTCATCGTTGTAACAGAGGATTCAATCAACTTTAATTTATTCAGCCAGGTGCCTGTGGAAGCTGCCTCGTTTGTTTGGCTTTGTTTTCATGAAATCCCTTGTCAACTGTGTTCCAAGCATCAGTGAGCTAATCCTGCCCCTCTGTCAGATTCACAGTAGACAAAGGCCACTAGCACTGAGTCTCCACAATGAGAATGGCAGAGGATCTATTAATGTGTCAGTTGCCTGTGAATTACAGCCAAGATATTTGCCTAACATATGGCATAAGGTTATCATGTTGTAAAGTATCTCATTGGAAGTCAAGTGTCCATGCCCACTTATAGACGCTCATAACTACTTAGTTGTATAAAAAATTATGCCCAAGGACAAATATCCTTGGGAATTTGATGCAACCACTAAATTACAGTAGAGTTAATCTATTGGGAGCATTTTACTTTTTATAGGATAAAAATAAATCAGAGATGAAATCAGAGCAGCTTTTAGGGATAAAGTGGAAAAACTGCCACATTTAGTTCTAATCCTCAATTAGGACTGAGAGGTGGGGTCCATGGGCAGTAAAGAGTGTTATGAGCAGAGTCCATTTTATCCACAAAGACATTCAAATGGAAAGGAATAAGGTAATGTCACGGAGACAGATATCACCTGGTTTTCTGATTGCCCCTCCATATAGGCCCAAGAGGTTTGGCTTCCACTTTTGCTGATTAGGAATCTTTAATCAGTAGCCCCAAGTTAAAAGGACTCAGATACTAACTCACCAACAAAGCTCAAAAACAGGAATGTATAAAAGAGAATGCCAAATTATTCATTTCCAATGAGAAATAGAATGGCCCAACTTAACAGTTACTGAGTCATCCTAATCAAAGATCTCTCTTCCGGCCAGTAAGAGAGGCTGCCTTTTCCTCTTATTAATTTTCCATCCACTGACCACCTCCCACCCTGATTTCTTGCTATAAATTTCCACTTTTCCTTGTTGCGTTCAAAATCGAGCCCAAGCTCTCTTCCATACTTGCAAAGACGCCCTACTGTGATGGTACCTGAACAAAATCTCCCTCATCATTTTTTAATGATGTTGAGAATAATTCTTATAAGGACACAAGTTATATGAGGTAATGACTCACAGTGTGACACCATCTTAACTACAGCTGAACCTTAAACAACACGAGTTCAAACTGCATGGGTCCACAGTACTACATGATCTACAGTCAACTGAGTCCACAGATGTGGAACCAAGGATATGGAGGGCAAACTGTAAAGTTACATGCAGATTTTCAACTGAGTCATTGTCCCTACCCCTCCACCCCCATCCCAACTCCTTTGTTCAAAGGTCAGTTCAGTTCAGTTTAGTTGCTCAGTCATGTCCGACTCTTTGCGACCCCATGAACCACAGCACACCAGGCCTTCCTGTCCACCACCAACTCCAGGAGTCCACCCAAACCCATGCCCATTGAGTCGGTGATGCCATCCAACCATCTCATCCTTTGTTGTCCCCTTCTTCTCCTGCCCTCAATCTTTCCCAGCATCAGGGGCTTTTCCAATGAGTCAGCTCTTCGCATCAGGTGGCCAAAGTATTGGAGTTTCAGCTTCAACATCAGTCCTTCCAATGAACACCCGGGACTGATCTCCTTTAGGGTGGACTGGTTGGATCTCCTTGCAGTCCAAGGGACTCGCAAGAGTCTTCTCCAACACCACAGTTCAAAAGCATCAATTTTTCTGCGCTAACACAACTGCAATGACCTTATTTCCAAATAAGGTCACATCTGAGGTCCTGGGGTTTAGGACTTCAGCGTGTCTTTTGGGAAACACAATTCAACCCATAATAGGCAACTTCTCCAGAATGCATGGTGGGCATTCTGATGTTGCCTCCCGCACTCTTATTCTTTCTTCTGGTAGTGCACCACCCTCCTTCTGTCCCCTCATTCCAAACCTGAGATTCCACACCTCTGGCCGCACAGGACTCAAGCAGGTAGGCTGGTCAGCTAACACCCTTCCCTCAGATTTCTCTAAGTAGAGTCCGGGTGGTAGAAGCCCTCCCCCACTGGGATGTCGTACTTGGGCATGAAACCTTAGACCTGCTGCACTATGTCCCCAAATAAGTGGAAAGAACTTGTTTACAGGATGAGCCACTGAAGCCCCCGGAGGAAAGAAGCTGAGATGAGGGGCAGAGAGCCAGAGCTTGGAGTTCCGGCTCCCAGCTTTCCCCAGGCTCAGCCTTAGCTCTTCCAGGGTCATGAGAGCCAATCAGGCCTTCTTTGTGCTCAAACAAGTTTGAGTTGGGACTTACGATTTGGAAGGAAAAGAGTCCCAGGAGAAGACAAAAGATAAAGAGCATTTAGTGGATCCTTGAGGGCTGTGTCATTTGGGAAAATCCTGGAGAAAGCCCCTTGGGAAGGATAACATCCCCCAGAGAAGCCAAGGGGCTGGAACCCTTCTTTTCAGAACAGAAGGGAATCCTGAGACATACTTGGGGACACTTCGTGGGCTGAGGCAGGTGGCTCGCTATAGGAGAGCCACCGAATCAGAAAACTTGGTGTTAAAACTCAGGTGGACTCAGTTATGACCCTGTGGGACCTGAATATACTTGAATTAGAAATGAGAATGCAAGTTATCAAAAGGCTGGTTGACAAACCTAGAATCCTAGCAAGGGGTATTGACATGAGCTGAATGACTTAACTGTTTACTGGCACCAGGCTCCGATATCTGTTTTCATAACAGAACATGCCTGTCAGAAGAATATTAATCTATTCATTATTCAACAAATATTTACTAAGAGCCTTTGATGTCCCAGGCACTTTAGTAAGAATGAGTATATACTGATATGCAAAAGATGTGAACTCCTCTCCCATGGAGTTTTTAGTCTGTGGAGGAAAAAAGATATTTAACGAATAAATATACTACTAAATGTACAAATTGTAGTAAATGAAGTTATGGGAATTGAGAATTTTAGATCAGAAGGTCAAGAAAGTCCTCTCTGAGACTATTGAGACTTAAAGTTGAGTAGAAGTTAGCCAGGTATGGGGAAGGGTGGTAACACAGGAAACAAAAGGAGAATCCACATGAAGGAAACAGTGTATGTAAAACCCTTGTGTCCAGAAAGAGCTTGACAAGAAATGAGAGAGAAGCATGGCTGAAGAATAACTAGGGTGGGCATAGAGGGGCTAAAGAAGAGCCTAGAGAGATGGGCAAAGGCTTGATATAAAGATCCTAGCGTCTATCCCAACTAATTAATGTTCCAAGGCACCTTTTAAGAAAGAGAAGTGATTGAAGGACATAGAGGAAAGAGAGACCAATTAGGAGGTTGTTTGCAATACTTCAGATGAGAGAAGACGATGGGTGACGGCAGAGACGTCTGAATTTGAGACACTTGTTGAAGGTAGAATTTATGGCTCTGGGCCTGGTGTACCTATCGTAGGTGACATGAGGGAGGCATTGAGAATGACTTTCAGGTTACTGGCTTGAACTTTTTGGGGTTGGTAGTGCCTAACTGAAGTGAGAAATAATAAAGAAGGATGTTGCAAAGAGATAGGCAAGCAGAATCAAAGAGTGATTTCAGGTTTAACATGTTCAGTCTAAGATTCTTTGAGGACTTTCAGGTAGAGATAGGAAATACTAGTTTGATAGTCAGTCTCGTGATATAGGGAAGATGCTGGAAAAAAGCAATTGGGATAGGATGGTTGAGACTGCCTAAGAACAGAGTATAGAACAAGAGGAGAACCTAAGGACTGAAGGAACTCTTTGGAATGAGTTGTTGGGTATAAGCCAGCGTGTTAACAAAGGGAACTGAAAAGGCACAACCAGAAAGGTGGTAGAAGAACCAAGAGAAGGTAGTGTCACAGATTCCACAAGGAGAGTGTTATGAGGAGCCACTCCTCGTGAAGTCCAGTAGGATGAGGATGGAAAGGTATTTATTGAATTTGGTGGCCTCATCAAGAGCTTCCTCAATGGAGCAGTGGGAGGGTAAGCTATTCTGGAAAGGGTAGAAGGGTCAATGGGAGGTGGCAATGGAGTTAGAAAGAAGTGTAGAGAGTGCTTTCAAAACTTTTATTTAGGGAATTCCCTGACAGTCCAGTGCTTAGGACTCTCTGTTTCCACTGCCGGGAGGCCTGGGTTCATACTCTCATCAGGGAACTAAGATCCCACAAACTGCATGGCATAGCCAAACAATAACAACAAAACCCTCTAGGGCTTCCCTGGTGGCTCGGACAGTAGGACGGTAAAGAATCTGCCCACAATGACGGAGACCCAGGTTTGATCCCTGGGTCAGGAAGATCCCCTGGAGAAGGGAATGGCTAACGACTAACACTTTTGCTTCACTTTCACCATGGGAGGCAGAGAAATGGTACTGTGACCAAAGAGAGAATATGGGGTCAAGAGGGGTGGGATTTAAATATGAAAGATAATAGAGCATGTGTGTTAGTCTCTTAGTCATGTCCAATTCTATGGGACCCCAGGGACTGTAGCCCACCAGGCTCCTCTGTCCATGGGATTTTCCAAGCAAGACTACTGGAGTGAGTTGCCATTTCCTCCTCCATAATAAAGCATATTTGAATGCAAATGAGAATTATCCCCACTGAGCAGGAGACAAAGCACAGGGGAGGTACTAGGCAGGATCCAGGAAGTAGCCTGAGAGAAGGTACTCTCCTCTGGGCAGGGTAACACCTGACTCCAGCTGTGTGCTGCTTTTGTTGATGACCTTTCCTCCTCATCCTACTCCTTCTGGTTGACGGGAGAATGCTTCATTTTCGTGAATCATTTAACTGTGAGTCAGTGTCTACGTCTGTCTTTGTGTTGTGTTTTGGTTTTATAGTTTTGTTCTTTGGGAAGAATTTTCATTTTCCTTAGATACTATACTAATGAGAATATTCTGTCCCAAGGTAGCCTGGGTGGTGTGAATGGAATACCTAGGAAAATTTATCCTTGCCCCAAAGTATCATTTAGTAAGAACTAATAATAATTAACTTAAGTACAGGAGTTACCTTTAATGAGGATCTTAATTTCACAGATATTACCTCCTTTCATCTTTTTTTTTTTTTCCCAGCCATGCTTCACAGCTTGTGGGATCTTAGTTTCCCAACCAGGGGTGGAGTTCTGGCCCTTGGCAGTGAAAGTGCAGAGCCCTAACCACTGGACCACCAGGGAATTCCCTCCTTTCATCTTTTATACTTTTACACTTAAAAAAAATTTTTATTGGCGTATAGTTGATTTACAATGTTGTGTTAGTTTCAGGTGGACAGCAAAGTAAATCAGTTATACAGATACATATATTCATGCTTTTTTTTAAGTTCTTTTCCCATATAGTATTGAGTATTACAGAGTAGTGAGTAGAGTTCCCTGTGCTCTAATAAGATAGCAGGTCCTTATTACTTACCTATTTTATAAGAAACCCTGACGTAGTTTTTATTATTATTATCTCCACTAGGAAAATAAGAAATTGAGACCAGGAGAAGTTAAGTAATTCATAAGTTTTTAGAGCCGATAAATGGCAGATCCTTGGTAGTTTAAACCCAAAATTCCAAGAAAAGCTCTAACTGTATCTTTATAGATGTAGTTTCATTGTCCTTGAGATAGATGTAGATGATGGAACAATCACAGATATTCTGACAACACCCCTCAGTTGTCAGCCTCTAAGAACAGGGACAGGGAGCGGGGTTAGAAACAAAAAGCCCACATTTGAAGTTCAGCTCTGAAAGCCCCTTGTGAGTGCGTGAACCCCATTACCTGGGAATCTTTCACAGATAATCATCATTCCACAGAATTCAGCTCATGTCCTCACAAGCAAAACTGAGATTGAGAAATGATCTGGTTCCTGTGGACAATCAGACTGGAACCAGGCATGAATTAACTGCAATTAACCAGGAGGAGGCTTATATTGTTACCTTTCTTGTACCAGCACATAAAGTAGAGGGTAGAATAGAGGTTTCTCACAGCTTAATTTTCTGAGAATAGTGTTTGCAGTTGGGATGAGATAATGGATATGAAATCCTCTTGAAAACAGTGCATTCACTTTGCTGTGTGATGGTGGTGGGAGAAGGGAACTGGCAGCTCATGAGTTCACAGACCCTAGAGTTCAGGTTCTGTGAGCCAATGACCCTTCCTCCTCCCAGGAAGTGTGGAGCCTACGGAGCCTCCCTGAATCCCCCAAATGTGGTGCTCCATTTACTGACGGGCCCTTAGCTCTTCCATCACATGGGAAGCAAGAATACTGGAGTGGGAAGTCCATCCCTTCTCCAGCAGATCTTCCCCACCCAGGAATCAAACCGGGGTCTCCTGCATTGCAGGAGGATTCTTTACCAACTGAGCTATGAGGGAAGCCCCTCCATCACACCAAGGAGATTCAAAATGGAAGATGGACAGTGTCCTTTAGAAGCTTTGAGGACAGTTCAGAAGCCTAAATTGACTCTTTGTTTATGCAAAGTAAACAAAGGTTTTGGAAAATGTCCACCATGTAGTTAAGCTGTAGAACTCCTCCACACACACTTATTGATAGGCAAACTGAGCAAAGCCATCCCTTTTTCAGAAAATGATCATATATAAACTAAGAAGGTAAAATGATAGGTGCAATATTTGGATTCAGAAGGACCAAAGGTGGGATGGGGTGGGAGGTGGGAGGGAGGTTCAAGAGGGAGGAAACATATATATACCTATGGCTGATTCATGTATGGCAGAAACCAGCACAATATTGTAAAGCAATTATCCTCCAATTAAAAATAAATTAAAAAAAAAAAGGACTGGGGTACAAGCTCATTTCTATCACTTATAAGATGTGAGGTCTTACTTTATTTCTCTCAAGCTCACTTTGCTCAGTGATACAAGGAGTATGATAACAAAAATATTGCTCAGTTCATAGCAACAGTGTAAAGTAAAGAGATAAAGTGACAGACCAGATAAAGTAGGCAAAGTGCTTGGTGTTTTGTGTTATAACCATTGGTTTATAGCTGACAGGCTACAGTCTATGGGGTCAGAGTTGGACATGACTGAACAACTTTCACACTATAGCGGAAACGTAGGAAAGTGGGCTTGTAGACATCTTGAGGAAAGTATAGGAATCAAATGAGGTTTTGAGAACAGCTGCTACAGAATGAAGAAGTGCTGGTCTGGAGAAGTGTGTGGTGGGTGTGCCAGAGGCTTGGTGCCCTGGGGGCTGTAGAAAGTGGTCTGCTGGCTTAGTCAGATTTGGACTGGAGGCTATAAAGCTTGTGTCATTTCTGACACATTAAATAAAGTCCATCATATTGGCTTCTAAGTTCAAGGTTTTATAGTTCACCTTGGAGGGTAAAAAGCATTTTGCTGCTAGCTTCACTGTTGCTTGTGTGCTCCTTGCAGGTGCTTTTCATTTCTGAGAACCAGTTTGTCAAGACTAAAGACTAATGCCTATGCTGTAGGCTTGTCTGGAGAAAAGAAAGCCATTAATGACAGTTAACATATTAATTGCAGAAAGCGCTTCTTTAGGTTTCTGTTGGCAACCAGTTACCAGTCTAACAGAGTAAGTGAAGTGCATCCAGACTCAATTTAAAACCTGGCCAGGCAGGGCTTTTAATCTCCATGCTTCAGGTTTTCGTTATTACCGTTGCCAAAACGCCAAGCTTATAATTTACAAGTATTACCCGTGTGTCACTTAGAAAGAAACCCAAACCTAAAAATAGAAATGAAACTCAGGAAAACGCCAACCCAGATAAATGAATCTCATGTGAAGTGCAGAAAGCTTGTAAACTGTGCTCAAGGTTACACTAATTGTTAAATTTCAATTGATTAAAGTAAGTGCATTAACCAGTCAGTATGTCACTGCCCAGAGGAAAGTGACAATTCAAGAGAATTACCTCAGAAAATTTTCTCACAATCATTTCTTGCTCTTTTTTTCCTCCTGTCCGATTATTCAGTTCTTAGGTAACAGACTGCTCTTTCTGTAATAGCCATGGTAATACCTACATTGTGATTACTTTCTATTATAATATTTATTTGGCTGCGCCAGACCTTAGTTGCAGCATGTAGAATCTTTAGTTGCAGCATACGGGATCTAGTTCCCTCACCAGGGATTGAACCCCGGGCCCCCTGCACTGGGACTGTGGAGTCTAGCCACCGGACCACCAGGGAAGTCCCCATCATGATGACTTTTACCTAAAGTATTACTCCTATAGGGCCACAGTCATTGATCATCCCTGTGCAGAACTTTGTTACATTGCCACACACTGTGTCCTTAACCCCATCCTTGTTAGAAATGTGTGTGCCATTGTTCAGGGTAGGAAAAGATGGAAGTTAAGAGTAGAAACAGAGTACTCATTGTTAAGGGTAGGCCAGAAGTGAGGATCTTGCAAACCATTGCGTCCAAGCCTAAAACCTTGGACCTCCTTTGTCTTTAGCCCCAACCCCCACATTCCAGCCTATCACCAAATCCTCCTAATGTTTTCTCAATTTTTTTTTAAACTTTATCCATCCTTTCTTTCCCTTGTGTGATGGTTTGTTTCATATGTCAACTTGGCTGGGCTATACTACCCAATTATTTAATCATGCGCTAATCTAAGTTTGGGTTACAATGAAGGTATTTTATAGATGTGTTAACATCTTTGATCAATTGTTAATGTGGGTGGGCCTCATATAATCAACTGAAATTGTAGAGGAAGGAAAACTTTTTATCTGCCCTCTTAGGTTGAGTGAATGGGAGCTGCAAATTAAACTGATAAAGACCAATTAACAGGAAGAGAAAATGGAGTTTATTTATGCAATGTGCATATAGCAGGAGAACTCGGTGAGAACTCAAAGGAGTGGTTAGAATTTGGGATTTACGTACCATCTTAATATTAGGTGAAGGGAAGATGGAGAAAGGCATTTATGGAGAAACATTTATCTTTATAAAGATAATGGATTTTCAAGAGAACAAACAGGAGATAAGAAAGGTTGTGATGATGTTTGTCTATACAGGTATGAGTAGTCTTTCCTGGTCCTTCAGGACCATAAGGAAACCTCCTTTGCAGAAGGGGTAGCTCTTTTTCACATTCTCCCTTCTGGGAATAGATCTACCTTGAAGAAGAATTTATGGTAGCCTAATTTCCCAGAAGTTGCTGCTTTTAGTCAGATAAGATGAGCTCTGAGAACAATTTTTCTCCATCTGTTGAATTTCAAATATCTTCAGCTTAAGATAATCTTTATACCAATGTTTGGTTCTGAGTGGACAAAAACTGAGGTTTCCCAGAAAGGAAGTGATTTTGCCTCTTCAACGGCCTGAATTCTAAGTCTTCACCCTGTGGGCCTGCTCTACACATTTCAGACTTATCAGCCCCCACAAATGATTAAGCCAATTCCTTAAAATCAGTCTCTTTGTATACACATAGATACATCAGCTCTGTTTCTCTGGAGAACTCTGAGAGATACATAGTGCCACTACCACTAATGAAGGATCTTATCATCTAATATTTATACTAATGGAAACTTAGGTAGTCTTCCTATTTGAAGTGTTTCTCTGCTCTAAAATCTTATACATCAACTTTATCTTTCTTTGGTTGCTCTCCTAAGCCTGCAGAACACAGCACAACTCATTAAGGAGGCAATCTACGTCCTCAGCATTTGATGGACCCCACCACTCCAGCCTCCTTTTCCAGCACACTTTTTCTTCTAGTCTCCTAGTTCCTGAGTATGCTGTGGGCATTGTCAGCTTCTTACTATCTGCATTTTTTATCACCCATTTCCCCATTCCCTTGTCTTCATTTATAGATGTCCTCAGTTCAGTTCAGTCGCTCAGTCATGTCCCACTCTTTGCGACCCTGTAATCGCAGCACGCCAGGCCTCCCTGTCCATCACCAACTCCCGGAGTTTACCCAAACTCATGTCCCTCGAGTCAGTGATGCCATCCAGCCATCTCATCCTCTGTCGTCCCCTTCTCCTCCTGCCCTCAATCCTTCCCAGCATCAGGGTCTTTTCCAATGAGTCAACTCTTCACATGAGGTGGCCAAAGTATTGGAGTTTCAGCTTCAACATCAGTCCTTCCAATGAACACCCAGGACTGATCTCCTTAAGGATGGACTGGTTGGATCTCCTTGCAGTCCAAGGGAATCTCAAGAGTCTTCTCCAACACCACAGTTCAAAAGCATCAATTCTTCGGCGCTCAGCTTTCTTCACAGTCCAACTCTCACATCCATACATGACTACTGGAAAAACCATAGTCTTGACTAGACGGACCTTTGTTGGCAAAGTATTGTCTCTGCTTTTAAATATGCTGTCTAGGTTGGTCATAACTTTCCTTCCAAGGAGTAAGCGGCTTTTAATTTCATGGCTGCAATCACCATCTGCAGTGATTTTGGAGTCCAAAAAAATAAAGTCTGACAGTGTTTCCCCATCTATTTCCCATGAAGTGATGGGACCAGATGCCATGATTTTAGTTTTCTGAATATTGAGCTTTAAACCAACTTTTCCACTCTCCTCTTTCACTTTCATCAAGAGGCTTTTTAGTTCCTCTTCACTTTCTGCCATAAGGGTGGTGTCATCTCCATATCTGAGGTTACTGATATTTCTCCCGGCAATCTTGATTCCAGCTTATGCTTCTTCCAGCCCAGCATTTCTCATGATGTACTCTGCATATAAGTTAAATAAGCAGGGTGACAATAGACAGCCTTGATGTACTCCTTTTCCGATTTGGAACCAGTCTGTTGTTCCATGTCCAGTTCTAACTGTTGCTTCCTGAGCTGCATACAGGTTTCTCAAGAGGCAGGTCAGGTGGTCTGGTATTCCCATCTCTTTCCTACCATCTCTCCAATGTCTAGCTTTTCTGACAAGTCTTCTTTTACCACTTGTATTAGTTTCCTATTTCTACTGTGACAAATTATTACAAATTTAGTAGCTTAAAACAACAACACAAATTTGTTCTGTTACAGTTCTGGAAGTCAGAGGTCAAAAATCAGTTTCACTGGGCTAAGGTCAAGATGTCAGGAAATTTGGTTTCTTCTGAAGGTGGGAATATATTAATTTGCTTTTTTCAGTTTCTAGCAGTCACTATATTCTTTGGCTTATGGCCCCTTCATCCATCTTCAAAGTACATCACTTTTATCTCTACATCTGTCATTGTCAAATGGCTTTCTCTCTCATAGTAAAATCTCCCTCTGCCACCTTCTAAGGATACTTGTGACAAAAGCACTCTCTCCCACTCCAGTCAGCAATGGTTCCCTCACAATTCTTCTCAGTCCACTCAAGCACTTGACTTTTTCTCTTAAGTTGGCTAACTTGCTTTCATTTCATTAACAAAATCAAGGTCATCAAGCAGCAGATATCTAAACTTCTCCCAATTCTAGAAATGTGGCTTCATTTCCCACCATGGCCACATCCTTCCCATGGGTCTCAGAGGATGAGATACCCTTCTATTGCTCCAGGCCAACTCATCTACCTCTGCCCTTGTGTTTTCTATGTCTTGTTTTACCAGGACCTTGCTTTATCAGACATGCTCTCTCTTTATCTTCAACGTCTTCCTCTCAACTCATTCTTTTCATTCTTTCAACAAATAATTTATTGAGTGCTATGCAGCATAAGATGCAATGCTGGGTCTCTTAGCCTACGAGCATGATCAAGTTATTCACAGTAAAACATAACAAAATGTATAAACAAAAAACTGTCTTTGAACTTTCATTCCTTTCTAGCTTCTACTTTCTCCTTCTTTTCCTCAAATTAGATCTGTTCATCTATTCCTCTAAACCTGTTGATTTCCCACTTTTCTCAATCTCAGTTCATGTGACCATTATCTAAATTAAAAAAAAAACAAACCTACTTATTCCAGACTTCATGCTCTCCTTCATATACATCCAATAAATAACCAAGTACTTCTTCTTTTTCCTCCTTGAAATCTCCCAATCTGTCCTCTTTGGATAGTTCGTTTATATCCAATTATGGCCCTTAATGATATTTTGCCTAAACTACAGAACTATAATCTTAAGTAATCAGCCTGCCTGCGGCCTTATTTCCTTTAATCTGTCCTCCATGCTGCACTTAGATATTTAAAAACATGAATCTAATTATGTCATCTCCCTGCTTAACTGCTTTTAATGGCTCCCACTGCTTAGAGCCTAAGTTCAAGCTCTTCATTAGCATGGCTCACAGGCCCTTCATGACCTGACCAAACTTATCCCCCATAAATCCTAATCATGCACTTGACATTGCAATAATTCTGCATGTTCCTTCACCATGGCATGCTTTTTCCCACTTAAGAGCTTTTGTTTATGCAGTTACTGTAACTTTGAAAGGCCTGCCCGTGTTTGCTCATCTGTCAATCTCACGTTCATCCTTCCAGATCTGCTCAAGCAGCATTTTCTCCAAATCTTCTCTGAACAACAAGCTGTGCTCAACATTCCAGCCTTGTGTTTCCCTAGTACCTTGTGCATACTTTATCATGTTATGTTGACATTATCTATTTACCTATCCAGGATCTTTACAAGCTCCTTAAGGACACAGACCATGTGAACTCATAAAGTAATATGGTGAGTATATTTCACTTAATACAGAACTTATATCACTTTGTGTATTTGGGTAATTACTTTTTATGTAACTGTTATGTCTCCCTTGTGAGGCTGGAAGCCCATTAAGGGTAGGAATTATATTTTATAATATTGTGTATCCTTATCAAATAACTAATGTTCTAAAGATATTAATTAATGATTATTATTGTGAATATTATGAAAAACACCTCAAGGATATACTCTGCTATTCAGTTGCCAAGTTGTGTCCAACTCTTTGCGTCCCCACGGACTGTGGCATGCCAGGCTTCCCTGTCCTTCACTATCTCCCGGAATTTGCTCAATTTCAAGTCCACTGAGTTGGTGATACAATCTAACCATATCATCCTCTGTCACCCCCTCTCCTTTTGCCTTCAATCTTTCCCAGCATGAGGGTCTTTTCCAATATGTCCGCTCTTCACATCAGGTGGCCAAAGTATTAGAGCTTTAGCTTCAGCATCAGTCCTTCCAATGAATATTCAGGGTTGATTTCCTTTAGGATTGACTGGTTTGATCTCATTACTGTCACAGGAACTCTCAAGAGTCTTCTCCAGCACCACAGTTCAAAAGCATCAGTTCTTTGGCATTCAATTTTCTTATGATCCAACTCTCACATCCATACATGACTACTGGGAAAACCTTAGCTTTGACTATCTGGACCTTTGTTGGCAAAGTGATGCCTTTGCTTTTAAATACATTGTCTAGGTTTATAATAGCTTTTCTTCCAAGGAGCAAGCGTCTTCTAATTTCATGGCTGCAGTCACCATTCACAGTGTTTTGGAACCCAAATCTGTCACTGTTTCCACTTTTCCCCCTTCTGTTTAAGATGAAACGATGGGACCAAATGCCATGATCTTAGGTTTGTTTTATGTTGAGTTTTAAGCCAGTTTTTTCACTCCTCTTTCACCCTCATCAAGAGGTTCTTTAGTTCCTCTTCACTTTCTGCCATTAGAGTGGTATCATCTGAATATCTGAGGTTGTTGATATTTCGCCTGGCAATCTTAACTCTGTCATGTAAAGAAAGTAGCCCATTTCAGGGAAAATCTAATTACAGCAGATTCTAACAAGACTTCTAAATTCTTATACTGATTGTTAATATAAAAGATTGAGAAAAGTGAAGCATCACTTAGTATGTATTACACATACACACAAAAACTCTTTTGTTACTATAAAAGTATCCAACTGACAGGCAGAGATATCCACAAAATTGAGCTGCTTTAATAGATAACTTCTTAGGTAAGGAACACCATATTTTATGCGGCATTTGTAGTCAGTCCTGTTCAACCACATTCTTGCTGTGGTCCCCTTAAATCCCCTTATCCTCCTAGATAAATTCATCCATTTTCAAAGCACTGCCAGCATGTTCTAGCCTTCTTTTGCTTTCTTACAAGTTTAAGGGAATTTGGGAAAGTCAAGGCAAGCTTTATTTTTTCCGTAGAAATATTTATTATTCCCACTTGGTCCACTACTTGGTCCATGAGTGGCTCCATGGTGGTTAAAAAGCTATCTAGTACACATAAAAACATACTAAATATTGGTAATTATTAGAGAAATGCAAATTAAAACTACAATGAGGTACCGCCTCACATGGGTCAGAATAGCCATCATTAAAAATCCTACAAAATAGGGGCTTTCTTAGTAGCTCAAAGGTAAAGAATCTGCCTGCCAATGCAGAAGACATGGATTCTATTCTGATTCAGGATGATTTTGAGAAAAAAATTCTACAAATAACAAATGCTAGAAGGGTATGGAGAAAAGGGAACCTTCCTACACTGTTGGTGGGAATGTAAGTTGGTGCAGACACTATGGAAAATGGTATGGAAGTTGCTCAAAAATAGTAAAAATAGAGTTGCCATAAGATTCAGCAATCTCACTCCTGGGCATATAGCCAGACAAAGCTATAATTTGAAAGATAATGCACCCCAATATTCATAGCAGCACTATTTATAATAGTCAAGACATGGAAAAAACCTAAATGTCCATCAACAGATGAATGTATAAAGAAGATGTGGTACATATATACAGCAGAATATTACTCAGCCATAAAAAGAATAAAATAATGCCATTTGCAGCAACATGAATGGACTTAGAGATTATCATACTAAGTGAAGTAAGTCAGAAAGAGAAAGATAGATACCATACGATGTCAGACACAAATGAACTTACCTATAAAACAGAAACAGACTCATAGACATATAAAACAGACTTACTGTTGCCCGTGGGGAGGGAAGGTAGCAGAGAAGTGGACTGGAAATTTGGGATTAGCAGATGCAAACTATTATGTGTAGAATGGATGAACAACAAGGACCTACTGCACAGCACACGGAACTATATTTAATATCCTGTGATAAACATAATGGAAAAGAATATGAAAAAGAGTGTATATATATATATGTATAACTGAATCACTTTTCCAAACAGCAGAAATTAACACAACATTGTAAATCAACTATCCTTCAATAAAATAAAATTTTTTAAAAGCTGTTTAGTGGCTGCAGGGAATCTTCCAGGCCAATGCCCTAAAAGCAGGGGAATGCCAGGGCTCCTTAAATGACACTGGGTTCCATTCTAGAGGCTCCTTGGCATGCTTGAGGGTGAGCTCTTTTGAAGAGATACCCACTTAGCCCAGTCTGGGGGCCTCCAGCCTGTTGAATTTAATTAGATAGTGGCCAACTTCTTGATGAGTTTCACCTTTTCATCTAGAAAGTGGCTCTCCAGGAAGTCACAGAGATGGGGGTTTATAAGGGTAGAACCCAGGGCATGCAAATCCAAAAAGCTTGGTTCATGAGATGGTTGTAAACCTAGCATCCCGGGTTTACCCCATTCATCTTGAGAATACTTCTCCTTGTCTTGGAAGAGGGCTCAGCTACTGCATTGGTTTTGCATTCTCAAGAGATACACTTCTCCTTGGCCCACTCATGAAAAAAGTGGCTCACAACCTCCAGAGCCACATCACTGCCTTCAAAATAGAAGCCCAGCTAGAGGTAGGATGGCGATGGCCTGCACCTTGGTGGAAAAATTCTTATGAATCTGGAAGTTTATGGTTGATCAGCAATAAGGAGCTGAGCTCCATACTGTTGGCTGGTCCTGGAGGTTGAGGATGGCTAAATGGTTGGTTCTGAAGACTGTGACTGGAAAAAAGGTTGGAGGATGACAGGAGGCTGGAAGAAAGGGTGTCCCTAGGTCTGTTCTGACCAAATACTGTTGAAACAAGAGACACATCTGTGGCACCAGGAGCGGAATGAAGGCAAACTCCTTATTCTCCCAATATAGCATAAACACTTTTATACATGTGTGATCTGGATAATATAAGGGTGCCTTTCAAAGGAAAATGAAGAGCAAAGCCATCATAAAAGGGCAGTATGTAGCCTGAATGAAAGTGTTAGTCACTCAGTCATGTCTCACTCTTTGCGACCCCATGGACCGTAGCCCACCAAGCCTGTCAGGCTCCTCCGTCCATGGGATTTTCCAAGGAAGAATACTGGAGTGGGTTGCCATTTCCTTCTCCAGTGTAGCCTGAGGGAGTGACCTAATAAGCCTGTTTTCCTTATTCTTTATGGCTGTTTCCATGTTAACATCTAAGATGTGTTTGAGCACACCTTTGTGCCCCAATTGTTTCACCTCTCAACTTCATTGTCCACTACCTCTCTAGAGCTTACGCTATATTATCTTCACAGTGATTGTATCACCCAATCACTTGGACTTTTATTTCTAGAGATGTATCTCTAATTTTACATTTGAATTTACAAAAATCATTAATGATTATGAATAACAACAAATATTATTAGGCAACTGCTTTTCACAAAGCACTATGGAAATCAAAGATGAATAAGGTGTGGATAAGCCTAGCAGTCCTCAACCCTTGGTATGCATCAGAATGGCTTATGTAGTTTTTTTTTTAATATGCAAGTACCAACTGCAGAAATTCTAACTCCATTGGTCTGTAGTCTAAATATCTTTTAAAAATTAACACATCTATTGATACCAAAGTCAGACAAAGACACTACAAGAAGAGAACACTACAGATCAACATCCCTTATGAATGTTGATACAAAAATTCTTAATAAAATTCTAGCAAAACAAATACATCAGTATATTAAAAAGTATTACATACCATGACCAAGTGGGACTCATTTCTGGAGTAAAAGGATGGTTCAACATACCAAAAAAACAAAAAACCCTCACTTATATGATTATCTCAATTGAGGCAGAAAAACCATTGGGTAAATTCAACACTCTAGTATGATAAAAACACTCAACAACCAAGGAATAGAAATAAATTCCCTCAATATAATAAAATCCTTGTTGTGAAAAATCACACAGTGAAAATCATACTCAATGATGAAAGACTGAAAGTATTCTTTCTAAAATGAGGAACAAGGCAAAGATGCTCACTTTTGCCACTTCCATTCAACATAGCACTAGAAGTTCTACCCAGAGCAACTAGGCAAGAAAAATGAATACAAGATATCCAAATTCGAAAGGAAGAAATAAAACTATCTCTGCTTGCAGATGCAAGGAACGAAAAGATTTCCCTCAACCCTCTTATCCCTGGTTGCACCTGAAAATTAAATGGGCAAAGACAGAGTAACAGGAGAAAACCATACAAATTTGGTTGTTTTATGTGGCATGAGAACTTTTATAAAGAAACAGAGACCCAAAGAAACAGTTAAACCTAAATATCTTTATGCTAAGTTTGATAAAGTATAGAGAGTTATGAAGAAAAATCATAGTTCAAAGAGTATGAAGTATAGTAAACTGAATGAAACTTAGCCAGTTTGATTAGATTTTCCTTAGTGAAAGTCGCTCAGTCATGTCCAACCCTTTGTGACCTCATGGACTATACAGTCCATGGAATTCTCCAGGCCAGAATACTGGAGTGGGTAGCCGTTACCCCAACCTAGGGATAGAACTGAGGTCTACCACATTGCAAATGGATTCTTTACCAGCTGAGCTGCCAGGGAAGCCCTTTGTGACCCATTATTTGGAGATAAGGATGCTCCTTTCCTCTTGGTAAACAGAGGGCATCTCTCACATGAGATGAAACACGGTGACTTGCTTCAGGGGAGAAAGTTTGCAGGCGAAGGTGAAAATCACTTTCCTGTTCATACCATTTTCTCAAACTCCTTTAGCCAAAAATATCCAACATACCAAGGTGCCATATAATGGGGTGAAAGTGTGAAAGTGTTAGTCGCTCAGTTGTGCCCAACTCTTGCGACCCCCATGGACTGCAGCCCATCAGGCTCCTCTGTCTATGGAATTTTCCAGGCAAGGATTCTGGAGTGGTATGCCATTTCCCTCTCCAGGGAATCTTCCCCATCCAGGGATCAGACCCGGGTCTCTTGTACTGCAAGCAGATTCTTTACCGACTGAGCTACCAGGGAAGTCATATATTATGGGGTAGCATGTCTTAAATCTCATCATAGATATATACCTTATATGTAGAAAACCCTAAAGATTCCACACAAAAAAACTGTTAGTACTAATGAATTCAGCAAAGTTCAGTTCAGTTCAGTTGCTCACTTGTGTCCAACTCTTTGCGACCCCGTGGACCACAGCACGCCAGACCTCCCTGCCCATCACCAACTCCCAGAGTTTACCCAAACTCATGTCCATTGAGTTGGTGATGCCATCCAACCATCTCATCCTCTGTCGTCCCCTTCTCCTCCTGCCCCAATCCTTCCCAGCATCAGGGTCTTTTCCAATGAGTCAGCTCTTCACATCAGATGGCCAAAGTATTGGAGTTTCAGTTTCAGCATCAGTCCTTCCAATGAACATTAAGGACTGATCTCCTTTAGGATGGACTGGTTGGATCTCCTTGCAGTCCAAGGGACTCTCAAGAGTCTTCTCCAACACCACAGTTCAAAAGTATCAATTCTTCGGTGCTCAGCTTTCTTTATAGTCCAACTCTCACATCCATACATGACCACTGGAAAAACCATAGCCTTGACTAAACAGACATTTGTTGGCAAAGTAATGTCTCTGCTTTTAAATATGCTATCTAGGTTGGTCATAACCTTCCTTCCAAGGAGTAAGCGTCTTTTAATTTCATGGCTGAAATCACCATCAGCAGTGATTTTGGAGCCCCAAAAAATAAAGTCTGACACTGTTTCCACTGTTTCCCCATCTATTTGCCATGAAGTGATGGGACCAGATGCCATGCAGGGCGGGCTCGGACACCCGACAGGCGCCCGGGGGGTTCCCACCCTCCCCCAGGGACGCGGGGGTCACGCGCAGGCAGCACCACACACGGCCACAGCCCGCCCACACAACGACTGCCATAGTGGCCACAGGACTGAAAAAGGTCAGTTTTCATTCCAATCCCAAAGAAAGGTTATGCTAAAGAATGTTCAAACTACTGCACAATTGCACTCATCTCACACACTAGCAAAGTAATGCTCAAAATTCTCCAGGCGAGTCTTCAACAGTATGTGAACCAAGAACTTCCGGATGTTCAAGCTGGATTTAAAAAAGTCAGAGGAACCAGAAATCAAATTGCCAACATCTGTTGAATCATTGAAAAAGCAAGAGAGTTCCAGAAAAATGTCTACTTCTGCTTTATTGACTATGCCAAAGCCTTGGACTGTGTGGATCACAACAAACTGTGGAAAATTCTTTATGAGATGGGAATACCAGACCATCTTACTGAGAAACCTGTATGTAGGTCGGAAGCAACATTTAGAACCCGGACATGGAACAATGGACTGGTTCAAAGTTGGGTAAGGGTATGTCAAGGCTGTATATTGTCACCCTGTTTATTTAACTTCTACGCAGCGTACATCATGCAAAATGCTGGGCTGGATGAAGCACAAGCTGGTATCAAGATTGCTGGGAGAAATATCAAGAACCTCAGATATGCAGATGACACCACTCTTATGGCAGGAAGTGAAGAGGAACTGAAGAGCCTCTTGATGAAAGTGAAAGAGGAGAGTGAAAAAGCTGGCTTAAAACTCAACATTCAAAACCTAAGATCATAGCATCCAGTCCCATGACTTCATGACAAATAGATGGGGAAACAACGGAAACAGTGACAGACTTTATTTTTGTGGGCTCCAAAATCACTGCAGATGGTGACTGCAACCATGAAATTAAAAGATGCTTGTTCCTTGGAAGAAAAACTATGACCAACCTAGACAGCATATTTAACAGCAGACACATTACTTTGCCGACAAAGTTACATCTAGTCAAAGCTATGGTTTTTCCAGTAGTCATGTATGTTGTGAGAGTTGGACTATAAAGAAAGCTGAGCACTGAAGAATTGATACTTTTGAACTGTGGTGTTGGAGAAGACTCTTGAGAGTTCCTTGGACTGCAAGGAGATGAAACCAGTCAATCATAAAGGAAATCAATCCTGAATATTCATTGAAGGACTGATGCTGAAGCTGAAGGTCCAATACTTTGGCCACCTGACGTGAAGAACTGACTTATTGGAAAAGACCCTAATGCTGGGAAAGATTGAAAGCAGGAGGAGAAGGAGGCAACAGAGGATGAGATGGTTAGATGGCATCCTGACTTGAGAGATATGAGTTTGAGCGAGCTCTGGGAGTTGGTGAAGGACAGGGAAGCCTGGCATGCTACAGTCCACAGGGTCGCAAAGAGTTAGACGTGACTGAGTGACTGAACTGAACTGAACTGATGATTCAACAATTCTACTTCTGGATATATATCCAAAATAACTGAAAAGAGGTACTTGAAGAGATATTTGTATGTCCTGTTCATTGCAGGATCATTTACAGTTGCTAAAACAGGGAAGCAACCCAAGTGTCCCTTGATAGATGAATGGGTAAGCAAAATGTGGTGATATACATACAATGGAATATTATTTATTCTTAAAAAGGAAGAATATTCTGACATATGCTGCAATGTGAGTGAACCTGGGGACATTATCCTAAGGGAAACAAACCAGTCATGAAAAGATAAATATGGAATGATTCCACTTTTATGAAATACTTACACTAGTCAAAATCATAGACAGGAAGTAGAATGGTGGTTGCCAGGAGCTGTGGGGAAGGAAGAATGGAGAGTTACTATTTAAGGAGTATAGAGTTTCAGTTTTACAAGATGAAAATAGTTATGGAGATGGATGGTAGCGATGGTTGCACATTATCAGTGTATTTAGTACTACTGAACTGGATACATAAAATGGCTAAGATAAATTTTATGTTATGTATATTTTAGCACAATAAAAAAACTGAAAAAATATTCTTTGGTGATTTTCATGCGCTGCAAGGGTTGAATTATTGGAAAATATCACTTGCCGTTTGAGGAATCAGGGTGAAGTCCATGAAGAAGTACAGTGGAATGAATCCAGAATTTAGATCTAAGAGACCTGGTTTCCTCTTTCGCCTTTGCCTCTTACTATGACATATGAGACACTTGCTTAGTAAGCCTCATAACTGCTAAGCCTAGTTTTTATATGCAAATAAAGATGTGACAAAGACTCACATCTGTCACAGAATTTTTATGAAGATTTTAAACAATGAAGAGAGATAAAACATGTGGAAGCACACAGAGTAATGCCAGGTCTGGAGCTGGCAATCAGTAAATGATAATTATGTCTGAACCTGAGCTGGCATTTGAGTCAGGCCTTGAAGGATGGATAAGATTTAAACATTCAGACCTGAGAGGAAAATGTTTCCAGTAGAAAAAAGAAGAGTTTTTATGGACTGCATGGTTTTATGGCTGTTTATGTGTATGTACCATACAAAACACTTGGAAGCTTTGGAGTCAAATCAGATACGGATCTTTAGTTCAAGAAGCTAACAGTCACCTTAGTAACTCATTCATTAAACTGATACAGATACTTGTTCTTTTGAAATGTTGCTTGTATTCCTAATGTGCCACATATGTTTTAATAGGTGTTTTCTACCTTAAAATATTTTACAAGTATCTATAATAGATGTTCATAAAGGTTCAAAGAGGAAAAATTATATAAAATAAAAATTACTACCCCCACTTTCTCAATTCTATCTTCCTCAGATGTAACATGTGGTATGTCTACTTAAAATCACTTTTTGTGCACTTAAAAATACATTATATATATATTTCTTTTTGCCTCTCAAATGAAATCATACCTTACCTGCTGTTCTGGAAACTGCTTTTTATCCACTTTAAATAGCGTGCCAGTATCTTACTATGTCAGTATATGTAAAGCAACCTCATTCTTTGAAATAACAGTATAGAATTCCATTTTATGTACGTTTCATCATTTCTTCAATCAGCTACCTATTGATAAGCATTTTGGCTATTTCCATTATGAATAATGCTGGAATTAATATCCTTAGACATATCTGTGTGCTCTGTATAAATATATCTTAGGGGAAATTCCCAGAAATGGAACCAAACAAAATTTCCACATTTCAATAGATAATGTTAAATTGGTATCTTAATGGAATGAATAATGTATACTTCCCAATAAAAGAATATGAGAGTTGCTGTTTCCCTACATGTTCATCAACCCTGGATATTATCAAACAAATTTATTTATAATCAAATCTAGGTAAAAAGTGGTTGATTTTCTTTATTCTACAATTATTAATAAAGTTACTATAAAATTTTTAAATAAACAATCTTATTATAAAGTATGACTAAAGTTCAGCATCTTTCCATGTGTTTATTTCTATTTATATACTTTTGGGTGAATTATCTTTTTATATTCTTACTCATATTAAGAAATTATCTTTATTTTGCAAGATTTTTTCAGTTTGACTTTTTTTTGTTGGCACTATCATGTCTTTCCCCATGTACAAATTTTTAAATTTTATGTAGTTAAATTTATTAATCTTTCAAGTCTTTTGAATTCCTTCATTCCAGGATTTTAAAAAAAATGGTATACATTTTAATTCCAGGGCTTACCTGGTGGCTCAGCTGGTAAAGAATCTGTCTGCAATGCAGAAGACCCAGGTTTGATCCCTGTTGTTGGGAAGATCCCCTGGAGAAGGAAATGACAACCCACTCCAGTATTCTTGCCTGGAGAATTCCATGGACAGAGTAGCCTGGCAGGCTACACCCTATGGGGTCACAAAGAGTAGGACATGACTGAATAACTAATACTTTCACTTTAAATTCCAGTCTTTAATTGCAACATTCTATCAAAATAATATTCATGATATGATAAAAAGAGGGAAAAGTTTATAAATTTTATCTTCTGATTATACTACATCAATTATGGTAAAAGTTAATGAATGTAATTTATTTATATTCAGTTTTCCAAATCAAGAATTTGGACAAAATTAGTTAATTATCCAAAACATGAAGTTTATTCTGGCCCCACTGGCAACTGTTCTGATTTGAAGAAATGACAGGTAAAATTTTAAAGAATGCATTTTTTCAGAAATAGTTTTAAAGATCTGGGAGTCCTGTATTCTCCTCCACAGAGTATTATTTTGTAAATTATTAGTCTAAGTATAGATTACATTGCTGGCATTATAGTAGTGTTTTAGTTGTCAACAGTTGTGTACTAACACATCCCCTATTTTCAACAAGCTTGAGGGTATGTTTTAATTTTATTACTGTAAAAAAATTTAAATTATGTTCATAGTCTAAACCTTGCCTGCTAGCAAAACAGTATGTAATGTTTTATTCTCTGCTGATACCATCATCTCTAACCATTGCCACAGATGCAATATGGTACATTGATTACCTCTGTTTCATCTGCTCTGCTTTGTATTTCCATTTCTGGAACACTAAAGCACTGCCAAATTAGCAATACATCTAGATAAACTACTAATGCTTGCATCATCTGAAACCTTGAAACCAGTATCTCTTATTTGCTGAGCTAAGCTAGGAAGTTGCATTCTTTTTTTTTAAATTCACACACAAAAATTCAAATTCTTTAAAATACATATTTAAATGTTTTAAAAAATCAACTGTCAGCAAAATATTAAAAATTTCTAGATTCCTAGATAGTTTATTCCCAAAGTTTTTAGCAATGGCATCCCAGCATGTATCTTTTACTTTTCTGTATTATGTAACTGCTGTTCACCTGTTCGTCTGTTGTAGCATCTGTTGTTCATCTGATATAGCATATTTGCCTTTAGTAGTGATCTGAATAATTAGAACAAGGATTCTTTCAGGAAGTGGATTCTATGGCTGGGGGATCAATTTCTTATTGACATTTAAAAAAAAATTTTGCAGAAGAAATATATATTAATTATACCAATTGTAATCTAATCCCAGGGGTTTGTCTCTGGAGTCTCTGCACTTGCATGGTGCAACTACTTCCAACTCACTGTAGGTACTTCCAAATCCATAGGGCTTACATTCCGATTTCTACTAGACTCCAACACTTGACATGATCTTTTCCCTCAAACAAGATTCATGTGTGATTTTTATTCAAAGTTATGATTCTTCTGGTCATGTCTTTTCTCACCACCCCAAGCACCTGTCTTTAAGAACTTGTTCCTAAAATTGCCATTGGTTCAATACTCTTTCCACCGTCCAAGCCTCCATCTAATCCTGCTGATAATTCAACTTTACCCCTTCAAAGATGCTATCTTTTACCTCCAGATTATATCAGATCTCCTTGCTATACATGATTAGGTTCACAGTACTTTTTTCCTTTTATTTCTCATGGTCTGTCATCATATTGGTGCTGTTATTTGGAATGCCTGCCACGTTCCATGAGAGACTGTTTCTGCATTGCTCACCATTTTACTGTTAGAGCCTGGCAATTAGTAGATACTCAGTACGTATTTGTTGAATGAATCAATGAATTCCTGTCCAAACTCAAATCGCATACTCTCCAAAATGACATTCCTCACCTCTCCAGCCACAGTGATCGACAAATTTCTTTCCTGAATTTAAGACTCCTCTTGTTGATGCCATTCATTTATCCTAAGGAATCACAGATTCACAGAATTCAGTAGGAGTAGATAGCAAGCTTTCTACTGTAAATAATGTAACTCACCAAAATAAAAGTCTTGGTTTTATTTTTGTGAACACCTTCATTAATGATGGGGACTTGAATTCTTCAGTATCGTGAACCATCCTTGGACTATTCAAATGTTTAGAAATATTTCTTATATTTAGCAGGACATTCTTGTGCTTTTCAAGATGAATTTGGCTCCCACGCATAAAAGAATAAGCCCATTTGCTCTTCTAATGATGGTCCTTTCAGGTAGTCAGATTGCTCTGTTGCTCAATCAAAAAATAGCCCCTCCTTCAACTATTGCTTTTATGCTGTGGTTTCTGGACTCTTTCATCATCCTGATTCCCTCTCCTGTGAATTCATTCCAGTTTGTCAATGTCCTTCTTGAAATAAAATTACTTTTTTTTACCAGTAATTTTATTTTAAATTTAAAAAATTTTATTTTTTGAAAGTTAAAGTCACTCAGTTGTGTCCAACTCACAGGATTCTCCAGGCCAGAATACTGGAGTGGTTAGCCTTTCCCTTCTTCAGGGCATCTTCCCAACCCAGGGATTGAACCCAGGTCTCCTGCATTGGGGGCAGATTCTTTACCAGCTGAGCCACAAGGGAAACCCAAGAATACAGGCAGATTCTTTACCAAGTGAGCTCTCAGGGAAGCCTAATTTTTTCTATTATTATTATTGAAAATTTTTTTTTAAAGTATGCTATTATCATAATATTTAAAATTTCTATAAATTCAGAGGTTGCTCTTTTAAGAATAAATTTGTGACAGTTCTTTAAGTCTAAGTTCAGAAATTTGAAAAGTTAATTTTGATTAAGTAATAGATTTCTGGCAGCTGTGAACAGTTGCTGGAGGATTGCTTAGATTACATAACCAATTCTATACTTACAGTTTAAAATTATCTGACTTGCTCTGTCCACTTGCTAGTTGAACTTCAAAAGGACTTAAACAAATGAGTAACAAAATACTGTGCTTGTTTAGGTGTGAGGAAAAGATTTAGTCTTGTAGCTATTACCTGTTAAGGATCCAAACCCAATGGTTAATAATAATAATAATCAGCTCTTTCCTGGGCTCAACAAAAATGTTTTGATGTGGTTCATACCAGCCTCTGATGAGGGTATGAGCCTTCATTTAAAAAATCATCATTAGTTTGAGTAGTCATTACAAACCTTACTAAATTGCTGATGATATCCTTCATTGCCAAGCATGAATTGTCCTTTTCAGTCCTTTAAATAGAATTTATCCTCCATTCCAAGATCATAATAAATTGTAAAGTTGCTGATAATAGTTAATCCTCAAAACAAGACAACAAATGCTACAGAAGAGAAAGTAGCAAGTAAAATGGAAAAAATAGAAGAGGTAAGAAGGGGTTGAGTCTCTCTGCTTAAATGGTTTTACTGTCTGGCACATAGTTATGATCAGTAAATGTTTGCTAAATGATTGAAAACATTTGGGCTATAGGCATAATTCTACAATGGGAACAACACATAAGCAAGGTAGTTGGCTTATCTGGTAACTTATTTTCAATTTCAATTTTTACTACATTTTCAGTATTTTTGATAACTCAGTATGAGTTCAAGATAGCACTACAGTCATTAAAAATACTCAAAATTTCCCGAACATGGTATAAGTCAATCTCCTATAATCCAAATATAATCTAAACTTATGTATTATAATTTTCTTCTATCCTACCTTCCTTTCTTATGAAAAATTCACTTAGGCTATTTAAGAAATAGTTATTTTAAAAGTAGCTCATAAATGAAGCTATTAGTTGGCCCTGGATAGAGCCAGCTATAACAACGTGTTCAAGCAATGAAAGGAACAAAAGAACCTTTGGAATGCACCAGCTTGTTCAAAAATAGCAGTTTTTTTTTTTAAGACTCTAAGGAAATGAAATTTTCTTTAAGGATTTTGTTGCTACCTTTCCTACAGAAATTACCTAGATTGCTTCTTGACCTCTACTTTGAGAGTAGAGGAAGTCTTGCTGTATAGTATTAGTTCCATAGCATGAAATGTCCAAAATACTGTAGTTCCTGCATTCCTTGCACATTTGGACTTATTTTACCCCTGTATTAAAATATATATCCTTTTTTTTTTTTGTATTGAGCTATAGTTGATTTACAATATATTAATGTCAGGTGTACAACATAGCAATTCAATATTTTTGTAGATTATGCTCTGCTTCAAGTTATTATGAACCAGTGGCTTACAATATATATTCTTTACATAAATTTTCAAGAGAAAAGGCATTGAAAGTACATATTTATATTTTACATGAATATACATTTTATATATATATTAAAAAATATATGTATATTAAATATATAGATATGCCCTACAAGCAATAATTGAAGTTTGAAAAATATTACTATACTTGTAAGTTCCATACTTTCAGAAGCATACACTAATGTGAAATAATTTTTGGACTATTTGCCATAAACCAAGTAAGTACTTGAGACAACCTGGGCTACATTTTAAAAATTCTCTTTAAAAATAAGAAAGTAGAAGTTTATGCTTAAGAGTCCAATTTGCCATCAAAGTTCAGAAATGGTTATGAATCTTATTCTGCTTTACTTATTATGATTTAAGGATAGCCATCATATCAATCGAGGTGATCACTATAACTTCCAAAATCATTGTAGATAAAATACAAAAATTCTAAACTAAAACTGTTTTTACGTGAGATAAGTCTGTAATAAATTTGAAAACATCCATTGATTTATTATTTACAAGCAGTTTGTCAGGGTTCATTACATACCGTGCACTGTTTTAGGCACTAGGGTACAAAAAAGAATATAACATAAAATTCTTGCCCTTAGGGAGCTGACATTTTAGTGACAGATGTCAGCTTTTTTCTCCTTTGTAGGTATTTAGCATAGTTTTTACAAACAGTTACAGAAATAGTATGCTACAGAACCTAAAGAAAATGAAGAAGCATTAGTTGAAGACTTAAAAAGTGGGTTTGTCTTGTTTGTACTAGGAACTAACTGTCGCATTAAATTAGCATTTCAGAAGTAGCTATTTAAATCCATATTGTTGACACTACAGTGAAAGCAGTGAAACTAGTCAGCAGATGATTAAGTTTTATGGTTGATGTCCACACTTTTGTATCCTGAGACCAATATCAAGTTTCTGGGAAAAACATCCTTGCTCTCTCCCCATGTCCCTCTATCATTAAGTCAGGGTCTCAGCTTGTTGGTGTTAAATGTGTTCTGGGAATAAAGATGTATCTCAATCATTCTTTCTGCATTTTTCACTTATCAATCTGAGAAGATTTACTTCAGCTTTTCCAGGTTTGTTCCTCTCCTGAAGCAAGAAGCATTTAGATTGTTTATTATATTCCACAAGGGAAAGTCTGCATTTAACTGGCTACTTTTTCAACTACCAAGACCATCCGTTTAGTAGAATCAGTATTATTTCTGGGTGAGTGGAACAAACTTTACTAGCAGCTGGAGGTGGTATGCACATTTCTAGCTAGATTACTGACTTTCCACTAACTAGTCTATTAGGAAAGCGACACTGTTCCCACGGAAATTAACAACCATTCAATTCAGGCTTGAAATCTTAAGGCTGAAGTGGAGAAATAATTGGATTGTCATGGGTTGTGTTACTGTTTGAGGAGGGCAGACAGGAGTTAGTGAATGGATAGTGTCAAAATGGGACTTTACTAAATGACTCATTAAAAGTACAAGAAAGACAAACCTCTACTGGCCCCAGAAGAATAAAACAGAAAAAAGATTCAAAAACCTGTTTTCAAACAAAATTTAGCAAATGTGGGAAACATATAAATTCAGTCTGGATGCTTGCAAGACCACCTCCCCTATCACTCAGGCCGGAGACCGGGCACAGGTATGAGAATTTTGCAAAAACAGCTTTCAAAACTATTTTCCAACGTGAAACGGTGTGCCTGAAGAGCTTCGGAGTGGAAAGCACTTCACGCAGTCTAGTATTCTCCCTGGGTTGCTAACCTCTCCGCCTTTCCCATCCCGCCACTCCCACTTGGCCGCCGCCTCTAGGCAGAGGGCGTTTGTTTACGTGACGTCAGCCGTAGTAAGCAGCACCCGCCCCCGTTTCCCTCTGGCCGCCGCGTTTCCCGCGCCACGGCGCTTCTCCCCTTAAAAGGACAATAGAGGCCTCGGGAGCGCGCTCGGCCGCCGAGCCTTTTCCCCTCCCAGCCCGCGACGCGCGCGCGCCCGTATGCAAATAAGTTCGATTCAGGAGAATTTTGTACCGGGAGCCGCGCGTGCGCAGAGGGAAAGCGGAATCTACACCTTCCCCGCCAGCGGTAGCAACTGCAGAACTGCAGGAGACAATCTTTCTAGACAAGGCAGTTGAGGAGGAGGGAGCGATTGAAGGGGGGGTTGACTTGGCGTGCACCGCGCCCCTCGGGAACGTTATTGCGCGTGGAACGGCTGCTTTTGGAAGGTGAGTAACTCGAACCATTACTGTGGTGCAAAACTGTCTCACGAGGCTTTGATTTCAGAGTGGTTTCTTTTCTCTTTTCACCTCACCTCACCGCCTCCCCCAGTCCTTCCAAAGACACGCACACATTTATACACACAGGAAGTTTTGTCTTGGAGATGGCATTTCGGGGAGCGCTGTTTTCGTGATCCTCAGACCCCAGATTCTTTTGTATCTGCATGTTTAGTGTGCCCTTTTTAATTCGGGAGGGTATTTGAGGAAAAGCGAAAGTCTTCGGGTGGGGGAAGTGAGCGGAGCCTGGAAAGGGGTGAGGAGTAGCCGGAGTTCAGGGATCCACGTTGAAGGTGACAATGACTTGTCGCAGCCGCAGTGTTCGCTGGCGAAAGGGAGCCCGGTGGCTTAAAGGCCCCAGAGAAAAGGACTTGCTGGCGATTGCAGAGGGGCCCCGGGTCTGTGCACCCGCGTGGGCGCGCGCCCGGGAGTGGCCGGGCGCCGTTGTTGGCCCTCGTGGTTTAGTTTCTTGCGGCTCCTCGCGCGTGTTGTCATGAGGGTGGACAATGAACGCCCCTTGCTCGGAAACTAAGTTGCCGCCTACTTGAGAGCTAGAGGGCGGAGGGGGTTTAAATCGGCCTTTCGGGTCGGTGCCGGCGTGGCCATAGTGCACGCGGGTGGCGTTGTTCGCCCAACTCCGGAGGGATGCGGATGCGACAATGAGCAACACGCGGCCGCTCGGAAGCGGCCCCGGCTCGCAAACGCCTCTCCCCGGGCCGCGCCCAGACAGCGCGGGCGTCCGGGGTGTCGGTGGAGCCTCAAGTTTGGTTCGCAAATTGATTCACCTGTAGCGTATAAAGTGGGCGCCGCGGCGCTCTCTAGGGCGACGGTGCTTGGCTTAAGATGGCCAGTCGGAGCCGAGTTGACTCCGGGATGGAGGCAGCGGCGTTGTCTGCGCCAGAGGAGTGCGGGAACTCCAGAGGGCACTGCTTTTTGTGCGGAGCGTGACAGACCACGTGCTGGGGCTGCGACCCGGGTTTGGTCCGGGGTCCGACTGAGCGTCCGGCTCGCGATCAGCGGGGAGATGCGGGCGCTGTCGGGGCCGGCCGGCGGGACAATGTGACTTGCTGATGATGGCGTCTTGCCAGTTTAAAAAGCAGAGTGAAAGTCGCCAACTCTCGGCCGGTGCGGGGCGGGGGATCCGGGCGTTTCTCATCAAGGACATTGCAAAACTTTGATTAAATGGACCTACTGCTTGGGGAGGACGGCGGGACCGGCCCCGGACTCCCGGGGCGCAGGGTCCGGACCCTTCCCCTGGGCGATCGTCAAGTGTCTCCCCCTGGGAAACAATCCCACGCCCCTGATGCTGCACGTAGGCAGCGCCCGGCTGGACAGAAAACAAAGAGCTGCATGTGCTGGTGCGGGCCCGGCCGGCGCTGGAGGCAGCCGCCTGGCAGGCCGGGCCCTCCTAAGTTCGGGCGAGTTTCGGGAGGGGCTTTTGTCCCTCGGCCCCTCGCGGGGAAACTTTGGCGACGCTACTTTTGCGCGGTGCGGTGCCGGAGCGCGGGGGGGGAGGCGGCGTGCTTCCTCGCGGTGGGCGGCCGAGGGGCAGCAGTCGGGGCTTGGCGCTGGAGCCGGGGCCCCGGGTGCCGCGACGGCCGAGGGCCGGGGAGAGAGCGGCCGCGAGGGCTCGGCCCGCTCCCCGGGGCCGGAGCCTGCGTCTGGGAGGTCTGTGGATCCGCCTTTGAAGTCGAACTGTTGCCATGTTTGAATTACGTCAGGGCAAAGCCATGAGGAGGAACAAGCCCCGGCAGCGCGGCGTGCGGGAGGCGCGGCCTGCGGGAGGCGCCGGGCCGGCCGGGTGGGCGGGCGCGGGGCCCGTTGTTCCGGCGCAGGTGAGGGAGGCGGCGACGAGGGACGCGCTTCCCTCCCGCCGCCACCCCCTCCCCTGCGGGCAGCTCTCCACTGGAACTTTCCTCCCGACCCCAGCTGCTGTATTTACCCACGGGTCCGCCGGGGAGCGGTTCTGTTTGCCGCCTGGGTGTCTCTGTCTCGGCCGTCGCCGCGTGCCCGGGGGGAAGCGCAGCCTGGGGCCACCGCGGAGGACTGGGGCGGGACGGGGAGGCATTTTGCTGCTTTCGGGGAAACCGGCGAGCACCCCTTCCCCCCAGCCGAACCACGGCCCGCATGTTCAGGGGACCCAGCCCCGACGACACCCAAAAAGCAACCGCAGGGAACTTCGGGGCTCCCGTTGTCCTACAGAGGGAAGTGAGGACTGTGGGCAAACCGTGCGTGCAGCTCTGGTCTTTGTGTGTTTACGTGTGGGAGGGGGGCCGGCTGTGGCCAGGGCTGTTTTGGTTGGGGAGGTGCTACTTGGGGTGGTCGGGCGGTGCCGAGTTTGTTCTGGTAACTCTAACCCCCTACTAGATTTCTTTGTTTTTATTTTCTCGCTCTAATCTTCGATTACTCCAGGCACCCGGAAGACCAGGAATTACTGTTTAGCCAAACATGAACCCAGCGCTAGACCGTTTCTCCCCATCCGTCCTTCTCCCCGCCCCCGGACTCCTCACTCACATTACCCTAAGGAAGCTTAAGAAAAGTCCCTCCTCCCCCCTGCCTTTCTCCTAATAATTAAAAAACAAACAAACAAAAAAAGTGAATTTGACCTTGTCATTAAAAGTACTCAAAGCACCTGTTTTTAAAGTGGAGTTTGTCACTCTTGAAGAGCGTTTTCATAATTTGTGTTACAAAACCGAGCACGTTTATTAGTTGCTCAATCTAAATAAACTTCTGGGACTTTGTTTCTGGTGGGCTATGGCATTTAAAGTATTTACCTAATGGTTTGGGCAAGGGGGAATCTTTTGGCCTAAAGGTGTGCTCAGCTCAGTGTTCCTGCGTTATCTTTGGACGACCTTGAAGAAGCTAGCACGTAGGAGTTAGGCCTTTCTTGGAGATTTTCTATGGGGGTTGGGGAGGAAGCTGCTCAGGGGGATGACACAAGGTAATGGCTAGCTGTCCCAGCTAGCTCTTCCTAGTTCCTGTGACCTGGGATTGACCTGCTGGTTACCCCTCTTAGATTTTCTTTTCAAGCTAACTTTTTTTTTTTGGTATGTGGCCCCAGGCATAGCTCAGAAATTATGCTGGTTTGACACATGGATGCTTCTTTGGTATTTGGGGTTTGCTTGCAGTCTAGACATCCGATAAGCAGCACCGTGTCTGTTGTTTCTTTCCTTATTTCTCCTGTATTTTGATCATGTTTAAGGGTTAGAATCTAAAAGTGGCCTTTACTGAAAAATAAAAATAACCTTTGAGGGCCACGCCCACACGAGACTATCCATACAAATTGAAACCAGTTTTGTGCTTTCATTGTTTTGCTATTCAGTATACTCTTTTCCCCCAAGTTTTGGTTGACTGAATGACAAATACCTAAAAGCTGCCAATATTAATACTTTTCTGAAATGAGTAGAAAGATCTTGTCAAGAGAATGAGAAACTTCAGGTTTAATAACCTTATGGCTTTCCTTTGGGGAGTTATTTCTCTGGGTCAGGTATTTATTAATAAAACGCATATGAGGAGCTTTGCCAATACACTGTGAGATTCTTTAATTTGTTTTCTTAATTAGTATTTTAGAGCCGTTACAGCTAGATTTCAATATTCTGAGAAATTTCAAATGTATCTAGAGTTTAAGGCTTTTGTTTTAAATATCAGCTGATATGTGCAGCAGAGATTTGGTTTATCAAGGTAAATGAGTTGAGAGTGGGAAAGACACAGACGAGGTCTCTGCTGTCTTCCTTTTTTGCATTACCTTTACAAGAGATTGGAGATAAAAAGTTCAGTACATAGTAAATTCTAGAATCTTAGGAGGGCCTCAAGGCTGCTATTGCGAAGTACTATTCTGTGTATCTGGAACCTGAATGATCAGTTTTTTCTCCCGAGTTGGCAGTCAGACCCTGGGAAAACCTGGCTCATAAGCTCACAGTCAGGCAGATTTATGTCACGGAAGCACTTTGAGAACGATTTTCCATGTAAAATAAGTTTTTCACTGGGAAAAACTTAAGCTAATTTGAAATGTAGACCAACCTCATAAGCTGTTGCAAGGACAAATTAATTTACCATGCTAGGCACATAGTAGGTTGCTTTAAAAGTATTACATTTTCTTTTTTTCCCTAAACAGTGCTAGGCATGTAATTGGCTAAGAAGGAGGGGAATATATTTGCTGAGGCACTAGGTTAGTGTTCAGAAGTCTGTGGGGTTGAAATGCTTGGTTTCCAAAGACATGATCATCACTTTGTAGTCAGATTTTGTCATCTGCAAAATAGCAATAATCATACCTGGTTCTCGGGGATGTAAATAAGTAAATCATGTGCTTGGTAATACAACCTGTTGTCCTCACAACTTTGGAAAGTAGACATTTTGCAGAAGACAAAACAGGTTTGGATCAGTTTCCTTGCTGGAATACATAATTGTGTTTGGTCCCATCCCCCACCTTCAGAAACTGTTTCTGGGAAGACACTGCCTTAAACTCCTGGTTGCCAATCTAATTCTGATTCACCCAGGTAACATCAAAAAGTCCGGTAGAAATCTAGAAAATGCCATTTTCTTTCTGATTTGTCCACAAGAGGGTCCTGTTATAAATTGAAAATATTTTGTTATCTTCTGGTTCTCCAGTTTCTCTTTTTCAGTTTCTCTTTTAATTGAACCTGCAACTGAGAGGTTTTCTGTATTATGGAAATGCAGCTAATCCAAAAGAAGGGAGTTTATTTTCAAGGGAGAGTTTTCTTTTTGTACTAGAAATACAGAAGTCACAGACACATTTGCTATTACATATTCAAGTACAAAAGTTGCAGTTTAACTCAATTTTTTCTACCTTCATATTTAGTTGTTTCCACCTGCTATGTTTGATTTGGCTTAATATTATTTTAATTTGGTTGATGTTAATGTATGCTGAGTTTAAATAGCTCTCGTTTTGAGATTCATTTCTACACACATTGTTCTCCTAATCCTCCCTTCCTCTACACATGCCTGCTTGAAGTCAGCAAGAAATATTTTTTCTATCAATTGTTATGAAAACATTGACTTGTCCGCTATTAGTCTTTTCTGATTAAAGCCATTCATTTGTTGTACATTTCTTGGAAATCTTTAAAGCTCACTTTTTTGGGGGGGGGGTGCAAAAGTTTAGAAACTAAATGTTAAAGAAAAATGATACTGTTCAAAACATCATTTTTTTTTTTTTAATGTACGTCTTTATTGTGGACACCATTCCTATTTCATGCCCTTAAAAACACTGTTCAACTCCATTTTGTCTACCCCACACTTCTTAGCAAGTTCCACCCAGTTCTGTATACGATGTATAGTCAACACCTGGTTGTAATATAAGACTTATTAATATTTTCTGTCCTGTAACAGTTTATCATTGAGTAGAGGGAGCAATCCCCTGGAGGAAGGCATGGCAATCCACTCTATTATTCTTGCCTGGAGAATCTCCACGGACAGAAGAGCCTGGTAGGCTACAGGCCATGGGGTTGCAGAGTCGGACACCACTGAGTGACTAAGCACAGAGGGAACAGTACCTTAAACAAGTACATGAAATCCAGTGTGTTTGTTAGGAATGGAAAGGTTTTGTAAAAAGATGTAATTCTCAAATAACTTCTTAGGTTAAGAGGATGAAGGAGAAACGATTTGGACAGAAATAGCAGCCTTAAGTATGGATGTGGTTAGTTATTAAGGTTGATTTGACACTCCTGGAATATCAGAATTCTGTATTGAGAGTAGCGGGTAGACAGGACTAGATCCTGAAAAGATTTGAATTTCTTGCCAAGGAGTTTGGATATTATCATGATATCCAAGTGTTGGTACCTTGGAAGGGATATTAATATTTGAACTTTAGGACGATACCACCTATTTGAAGGGTGCAGCCTTATAAGTCAGTACGAGGCTCTGACAGACGTTCAGACACCATGAGGGACAAACAGGCAATGGGAATGCAAGGAACATGAACCAGAGAAGTGAAAGAAGAAGCAGAGTCTCTAAGGACTTCATCATGGAGATGGTAGAGATCTTGCAGAGGATGAGAAGGGAGAACCTGGTTGACTTTCAGATTTTTTATGTGATAATATGGATTAAAGCCAGGTTAGGTGAACACAAAAAGAATGTGTTTGGAAGAGAAGACAGTATAATCAGGAGGGCATTTAAAGGTTAGGACTGCCAGTCCTTGTATTTATTGGTGCTTCAGAGAGCTTTAGGAACTTTCCTGAGATTTGGGTTAGACCAGGTAGGTATGGGCTTTCTTAACATTTTTGTCAAGTTTGAAAATGGAGAACAGCCTTCATGGAAAGGAATATGGTCTAGTTTCATAAACTGAAAATCTCTGGAAATTTTAAGTTCCTCCTTCCCCACAAGCTTGTTCTTAAAACCTTCAGATATCAAAATTCTAATTCATTTTAATTAGTTGGATGTGTCTTGGGACAGATAAGAGTTTATATTTCTACAATGTGCAAGTCATAAATTCAAGGAAATAAATGGCATACATGCACTGATGTTTTCATATTCTTGCTCCACAGCATCCCTGGAAAGTAGAAGTAAGATTTTACCCTAATATTACAGAGGACAAATAAAATTTGAGACTTCCTATTCACTTGTAAAGACAAAAGCAGCAATATAGATTCCAGCTTGACTTCTTCGCCACACTCATAACAGTCACATTTCTTAACTAATAATCATCCTTTAAAAGCAGATAAATACTATCCCCCCAACCTTTAACTTTCTCATTCACTGGAATTGCTCTTAATCTGGTATTAGAATACCCAGTTTTGTTTTGTTGTGTTTTTACAGTATCAAAATGGAAAGACCTAGTATTTCTTTTTACACCATCTAAAATGCAGAGACCTGGATTTGTGATTTTTTCTGTCTAAAAGGCAGAGACCTGGATTTGTGATTTTTATTTTTAACCTGTGCTATGTCAGCTGAAGACTTAATTTCTGAGTTTGACCCCTTTCCTGTAGGAGGAGTTCTAGGGTCTTCTACTGAGCGTGGATTCCATAGGCAGCACTGGATAAATATTTATCATATAATTTCTCAGACTGGGTACATGTTTGGAGAAGCTATTGGCAGACAAGTGGGCGTCCACCACCTCTTTCTGTTTTTCTCCAGCAAGTTTAAATTATTAAATTTCACTTTAAAAAGTGAATTAATAAATTCAGAAACTTTGGTATTGGGGTGTGGGTAGGTATCTACTAGAAGCAAGTAAAAGGAAATAGTAGTGTTTGATTGCCCCATGGTTTTCCTTAAGCACTATTGAAACGTATCTTTTTGTAGGGGAATACTGCAGCCAAGTGGCCTAGCAGTGGGAGAACACAAAACAATCCTATTTGACCCTTTGTGAAGAGTGTTGCTACAGTTACACTGTTAGTGTTTACTGGATCCTGTACTTACATGTGATTAAAGATAGCATACTGTTGACTAAAATGGTGTCAAAGGTGGCATTACCAGTTTCAGGAACTCGAGGTGGCACTTAACTTTGGATCATAAGTGCTTTTTCGTATTTATTTCTCTTCCTTTCCCATAATCATGCCGTTTAAAGTTCAGCTCTAAAAAATGCACCTCCTTCACTTCAGAGTTGTCTTTGGTTGCTTGGTTCCTTTCGTCTTGGTTCACTGCTGCTTCCTTCCCACTTTACAAATCTTTTGCTTGTCTCGTCTCTGCAGTTTCCTTCCCATTCTGTTCTGTCTGTTCTGATTTTACTAGTCTATTCTGTATGCTCTCTTGTGGAATATATTTCCTAATGTGTATCCCTTCATCTGTATGTCTTTGAGGAAGTTTATTTAAGTTCTTTGGGCTTTTTCAGATTCCTCTTCAGTTAAGTCAAGATATGTGATGATGAGTAAAGTTTTGGGGGGTGGTGCTCTTGATTTTAAAAAAAATGGTATAGAAGGGAGTAAAGTGAAAGTAAACCTCCTTCATTCTTGCACCCCTCAGAGACAATTGCTAGTTATTGGTTCTTAAAAGTCTGTTTTAAAAAGCCAGTTTGTGTATTCAAGATCTCATTAAAAACATACTATATAACAAGATATCTTGAAAAAAAGTACCTTCCCTGCACATGTTGTAGATCTACTGCCTTCTTTTAAGGGCTGAAAGGGTATCCTGTAGTATGAAGACACCATACTTGAACCAGTCTGAGAATCCATGGACATTTACTTTGTGGCACAGTGGTCAAGAATCCTCCTGACAGTGCAGGAGATACAGGAGATGTGGGGTCGATCCCTGGGTCAGGAAGATTCCCTGGAGGAAGAAATGGCAACTCACTCTAGTATTTTTTCCCAGAAAATTCCATGGACAGAGAAGACTGGCGGGCTACAGTCCAAGGGATCACAAAGAGTCGGACACAATGCCAGAGCATCATGCACGCACACTATCTTATGTGTGCTTTTTAAAAAAAGAAGTCTAGGTCATTTGGTTTGTTAGAAAAAACGATTAGAAGCTGTAGGGTTTGGTCTCTTGAAAATGAAGAACAATTTAGAAATGTTTTAATTTGGGAGGTTGCACCCCTAATTTGTGCATCAGAATTTCACTTCTCAGGATGGTACGGACAAGTTACGAAGTTAACTATGAAAGCTGATTTATCATCATCTTTGGCATATTTACTTCTGTTTTCTTCTACCTAGTCTATCCAGTGCATTTTGAGTTTTGAAAAAAAATTTTTTAAACATTTGTTTATTTTGTTTCTTGGATGTGTTGAGTCTTCCTTGCTGCACTGGAACTTTCTCTAGTTGCAGCAAGCTGGGGCTGGTCTCTAGTTGTCGTGTGTGGGCTTCTCATTGCAGTGGCCTATCTTGTTGTGGAGCATGGACTCTAGGTAGGGCATGCAGCCTCAGGAGTTGTGGCACAGGGCATGTGGAATCTTCCTGAACGAGGGATGGAACCCATGTCCTCTGCATTGGCAGGCGAATTTTTAACCACTGGACCACCAGGGAAGCCCCTGAAAGGTATTTTTGAATATAAGAAAAACAATTACCCAGAAGGAATCTAGAAAATGTAATTGGGGAAGTTATTACATTGGAGGAACTGTTGGTGTCCTTCAAAGCATACCAACTAAGGTGAACCTAATAGATGTTACATACATCATAATAAGAACCTTCTCCATTTTCCTAAATGTTAATTAAAATCACACCCTTATAAGATTTGAAAGATAAGAAAATACTCTGCAGAATTAAGATTTTCACCTCACTGTCTCCTAATTCCATGTTAAAAAGGGTACTAAAAGCTCTAAAATGTGCATTTTTCATGATTCTTCATACTGTTCCTTAGTTGATACCAAATTAAGTATTTGGTATTACTAAAAATTATAAGAGATCATCTTTAAGCTTGGAACTATCAGAAAACTTCTTATACATCCTTTTACTATTGGTTGTTAAGATTACTTCCCCATCATATTATACTGTGCTCAGTAAACTTACATTATGTGTGCTATATTAAGTGTACTAAGACATCATCCTGCTCTTTGGCTTCATCGTCTTATTAAATGAGATTAGAATTGGCTCTTTTGCATCTTGATAAATAGTGGTTACTTCACACTCTGCTCGCTTCAACACTAAGGATGCATTCCCCATCCTTTCATTAAATTGGTCATTGAATTTTTATGAAATTTATAGTTTTAAAGTAGATGAAACCCCAATAAATGAATCAAAAGAAATGTTCAAAATTGATTGTTGCATTTTAAAAATTCACATTGCTGTCTCTGTATGCTAGTTGTTCATGTAATTACAGTTATTTCTCCTATGGCTTTTGCTGACTTAGCTATTAACTTTAATCTTTTCAATTTTGGGAGATTGAATTAAATTAGAACAGTAGTTTCAGCATGGTTGGTTTGTTTTTAACTGTTATAATATTTTTTTAAAAATGTGGCTTTTTGGCTGACAGTAGGTAAAGAAATGTCAGTGAAAGTACTTTATAAAACATGAAGTACTGTACAAATGACGGTTTTTTTTTTTAAAGTTTAATCCACACATTTATTGAGTTCATATTACATGATTGACAATATTCTAGGTGCTGAGGTTACAAAGATGAATAAAGTCAAGAGAATTCCAAACCCAATCTTTTTATTTTTAGAAACAAGCTTATTGTAATAATTTATGTATCATAAAATTCACTCTCAAAGTATACAATTCAGTAGCTTTTATATATTTAGAGTTTTGCAACCATTGCTACTGTCTTATTTTTAGAAGGCAAATGACAGTTTTAAAATCAGCATTTTAAGTCTTTTATTTTTTTAAGTCTTTTATTTCAAAGGTAAATTTTCTTCTGCTTCTGCAAATACATGCTTAAGGGTGATATTATATGGAGTCTACTCTGATCTGTAACTGTTCATCAGTTAGGAAGCAGATGGCATTGGCTTCCTTCTATTAAAACACTGATGAGTGATGTGACATCTGTAAGAATACATACAAAAATCACTAATAATTTAAACAAGTAAAATAGGTTTTTCTGGAGGAATCATTTAATACTGCACAAATGTAAGCTTAGGAAAGAAATACTCTGTTTTTAAAACTGAGGTTGATTCAGTTTTATTATGTTACTTATTTTTATTATGTTAATTTCAGGTATACAAAGCAACATAGTTATTCAGTATTTTTATAGGGAAGAAGTATTCTAAAGACCACTTAGTTTGTTGAGGTAGCAGAAATCCCACGTTTAAAATCAAACTGTGCCGTGCTCACTCACCACCTTCTCAAATATATAAAGTAACTTGGTTTCAGAGCCATTTTGTGTCTTAGTTTTTTCCCAGAGATTAGGTAAGGTTTTTTTTTTTTTAAAACATTAGTGGGTCTGTAGGTTTTGTGAAAATACTTTCAGTTAATCTCTGGCCTCCCCAAAGCTCAAAATGGTTAAACACCAATCACTGCTTAAGTGAGTTGCTTGTAAACAAAGCCCAAAATGAAACCCCTGTGTATTTACTGCAGATTCCCAGGTGCCTCTCAAGTGCAGGAATAAGCTCAGAAAAGGTTTAATAGGTTTATTAAGTAATCATCCGTTAAAAGGCTCATGTGCTACTTGCATGTTGCATCAGGACAGGTGCCTGCCTCCTTACTGCACTTAGCATTGAAAGAGGGTGAACCCTAGAATTTAGACTCCCCACTCAGCTGTTTAGGCAGAAGAATTTTGCCAGGAAAAACAAGGTTGCAGAGCTACATAAAAGATATCAGTCAGAAGACATCAAGCTATTAGATTTTCTCTGATGTCTAAGAAGAACATTTCTCAGGCTGAAGAGTGGATTGTTTCACTTACTATTGGCTAAGTTTTGTGGTGATTCCTACCACCAACAAAAATTGATTCACAATCGCTGCTGATGAAAAGGAAAGTAATATTTAGCTATAGCCTTAATATTCCTTAGCAGCTTGCCAGCATGATAAGTGGCACAAACTATGACTTGGTCAAATCCAGCCTCAGTGAAGGTAGTAGTAGTTCATATCTTGGAGATGACCTGCATTTTTTATAGTTTTGATAGTATGTTTATTATTTGTGGAAGGAAGGGGATTGTGAGGGTAGAAATAGTCTGTCCTGTAATGGGATTTGGCCTGTGTATTAATGGAATGAACTGGCCTTTCTTGCTGTACTTCCTCTGTCCTTGCGGAGAAGGGAGGGAGGTTGAAGTTTCCTAGAGCTACTGATGAAGCTGGCGACTGCAAGAGGAACTGTAGACTTTTGACCTTGATGATAATGGAAGGTATTAAGGGAATTTGGAGAGGCTGCAGGTTGGTGTAAGGACTAGAAAGAGTTGTGTTACATTTTTGCCTCAAAACAGGAATATACAAATTAAAGCAGTAGCTTCTACTTTTGTATAAACCCGTGTCGTTTGACATTGTTTTTTCCAAAGAAGTGCATGGCCATTTTCTTCAGAAGGCAATTTTCTTTTCATTTATCATGTGAATTTTTGTTAGACTGAAAAAAAAAAAATCTACCTCATTTCACAGGTCTATGCCTTTTCCTACTACATATTGAGCACCTTCCTCATTTTTTTCCTTTCAAAAAAAGTCTCACTTAATGAAAACAATTACCTTAATCAACTAGAAATGTTATGTTCTTGTTTAACAATTCTTAAACTAACTTTTAATTTAGACTTAATTATTGAAATGCATCAGTGGCCTTCTGATCCATCACATCTTTCTTACTTGCCTCTCAAAAACATCAAAGAATACTAGTTCCTGTTTAAAAGGAAAACTTAAGTGTTTGGCTAATTATTTGCTGATAAATTATTTTCTTAAAAGCAAATTTTAAATCCTTTGTATTTCAGAATCCCTTCATCTCACACGCACCCATACAGAGTCTGATTATTTGGTTATTTTTCTGAATCACTTTCATAAATGCTTAGTCTGGTATGGCTAACCAGAATTGGAATGGAATGAGGTTAGAGAAGAGGTCATTCAATGACAAACACCAAGGCTTTTGTTTTACTCATATATTTCAGTGTATTTCTAAAAGAACTTTTAAAAGGATGGCATTCCTTTTAAAACGTGATCATAACTCCTAAAACTGTGGGTACAAATCTAGTTAATATTAATAATTTTCTCTTATGCTTTATGTGATGTTTGTGTGTGTGTGCAGGCACACACACACACACACACAGAGGCTCTGCTCTGGATTTGTCCTTTGGGGTTTAGTTTCTGTTCATTACATTTTCATCACCTCTTAGTCCAGATGTTTTGTGAAGTTGGTCCTTGTTTTGGATATTCTAAATTATTTATAAGGTATATGTTTACTACCAGCTGCCTTTTTGTTGCAACCAGCCCTGGAGTTCTTTCTTCCTTCCTTGATGGATGTTGAGGGTTTTTTTGATCATGGAAATCACAGTTTATCTCACTCTACATTTTTGAACATCTGCCTCCCACTATTACGGCTCTCAGGCACAGCACCTCATTGAAGAACTTCAAAAACCTCTGTAATGGCTGAGGGGCAGACCACTGGTCAGGCAACATGAGCTCACTCTTAATCTGTCTTAATGATTTATGAAATTACCATTCTTAAACTATAACCCTGGTTTTTTGTATATTTTACATCCTCCTTTCCGTAGTTTCAAATCAAGGATAACTCGCCTGCTTAGAACTTCCCGTTTATCGCAGAAGAAATCCCCTCTGATTTCCCATAGGGCAAACTAGTGTGGGTTGATGCATATTGAGCTACTTCTGTGCTTAGTATCAAATTGTAGTCCCGTGGTAAATGCTCAGAACTTTCCAAGCGGGGAATCACAGTAATGCAAACATGCAGAGTCAAAAGGGGTACCTTTAATTTTAGGACGTGTCCTCCACTATGTGTGATTCCGGTGTTTCACAGGACAGTGGAGAGAATTTGTTGTATTCTCTGCTTTGTTGTTGTGCAGTCGCTCAGTTGTATTTGACTCTTTGCAACCCCATGGACTGCAGCACGCCAGGCTTCTCTGTCCTTCTCTACCTAGAATCTTGAATTTTAGAAAATGCCTGCTTCCTGCAGTTTCAGAGTGAGTTTTTGCCAGGAGAGTAGGGGGAGGTAGGAGAAGCCTTGTTATATATCTGAACTATTTTGTTTGTTTTAGATACTTGGCATGCTCGTGTGCCAAGAATTGAGGTAGATCCAAGAGGTCTTCACCAGAGCCCTCCTGTCTGGCTTGGTCATATAATACCATGATGCAGGGGGTGGGGTGGAGCAGAGAGCTTGCTTTTAATGGTTTCTTGTTATAGCCCTCAACAAAGCTGTGTCAATTCCCTTGGCTTTACAGGCTATTGCCCAGAAGAAAAGATGTTTGGTTTTCACAAGCCAAAGATGTACCGAAGTATAGAGGGCTGCTGTATTTGCAGAGCTAAATCCTCCAGTTCTCGATTCACTGACAGTAAACGCTATGAAAAGGATTTCCAGAGCTGTTTTGGGTAAGATCATGTGAGATGTTTGTACCATTTTTAGAGTGAAAAAGATCACAGTATAAGGAAATATTTCTAAGCAAAGGGATTGGAACAGTGCAATAATAATTAAAATCACTCATATTCTAATCTAGGTTGTTTCAAGGCACTTGCTCTTAAATCCAAACATACTGACAGCATACCTTTTTTTTTCTAGATTATGAGGAACCACCAAGTTTATTGTGAAGCCCTTAATCATGGGGGAGTTAAGAGGGAGGCTCAGAAGGGAGGAGATACATGTATACTGATAGCTGATTCATGTACAGTAGAAACCAAAACAACAACATTGGATAAAGCAATTAGCCACCAATTAAAAATATATTTTTAAAAAGTTATAATAGAACCTTTCATTGTTAACTTTAAGATGTATAAAGAGATTAAAAAAATAACCCTTATTCTCTCTTAGAGTAATTGTCCTCCACTAGTTTTCTGTATTTTGTATTGTTTTTTTAAGTTATACAAATAAATTTTAACCCAATCAACTGAGGATACTAACAGGGTTTAATGTTCTGCCCTGAAACCTGTCAGGGTACATTAGTTTTATTTTATAATTTTGTTCTTTATTTATCTTTTGACAGTAAACCTCTGCTTAATAAAATGGAATTTACTTTCCAAAAAATACTTTGATGAAACAAAATACTTAATGTTGAGCCATTTTTTATGTTAGAAATTAATTTCACCCCTGTATTTTCTTATCAAAACATTCTGTTATTGTTAATCCTTGACTGTATTTATTCTGAAGGTTGTCAGAGTCTCCACCAACCAACCTTGCCATATGAAGTCACATTTTTCTCTTAATGTCTTTATTTCCAATTGTATATATAATAAATGCTATTAGTATTTTTCTGTATATATTTGTAATATAGGAATATGTGTAGTAAGTGAAAAATTCCTCAGAGAGACAATTAAAAAATAACTTGGAAACTATACATTTATTTCCCCTTATGCAAATACCTTCATTAAAATAATATGACAGTGTCTCTCTGGTTTTGTTTGTTGGGAAACTAGATATCATGGCACATTATTTTACTTAAAGGATAGTGTTTTATTGCTTATGTATCTATACATTTCAAGAAAGATTAATTGGACATCATTGTTTAAAACCATGGTGACCAGGATCTTCTCTAGGTCTTAAACTTTACCATTGTTTAATTAAAAAAAATTCTTTATTTTAAAATGACCAAATTGCAGCACATAGAAGTTAATTAGACTTTTGAAATATTCTACAGAAACAGTAGAACTGGATCACTCCAGACTATTGGAAATAACATCTATAAACTATAAATAGTGTTTTTTTCTAAAAGAAATGTACTTGCATGAATTCTTTTATGAAAGGAGTAAAGATTTGATCATTTTCTTATCAGATTACATGAGACTCGTTCAGGAGATATCTGTAATGCCTGTGTCCTGCTTGTGAAAAGATGGAAGAAATTGCCAGCAGGATCAAAAAAAAACTGGAATCATGTGAGTTTATCTATTTCTCTTTCTCAGTTGTACCTCTGTTATATGTAAAGTAACACTAGTTTTTCCCCTAATTTAGGAAATAATATGTTCCTGGGGTAGAAAAGTCTGAAAAAAATAAAGAAAAATACTAGTTGCTGCTTAGATATAATCATATAACATTTTGGCGTGTTTGGGAGCAGAATATTAATAGCTTGGTATGGCCTTTCCCTGAGGTTGTATTGAATATACCCATTTTGGAGATTCACAGTATACATTTAACATATTTTTAGATTCAACCCAGAAATTCCTTCAGTTAATTAGACATGAATCCTTTTTTTCATCTCTTAGGTCTCTTAGGACAACATATTTCCTAACTCATGCTGGTACTAATGAGCACATGGATGTACATTGAGAACTGGATTTAAACCCTCCTTTTTTACCACTTACTACTTGTGAACTTTGGACAAGTGACATTATTTATTAAGTGCAAAAAAGGATAATAGCCATGTCACAGAACTGTTGTAAGAACTGAATGAGATGATACATATAAAGAATAATTAGTAATCACTCAGTTAAACAGAAGCTGTTTTTATTCTCTATGTTAAATTGAGATTTGCATTGCGCTTTATAATGTCACTAGACTTCTTCAGAAAATATTTTCAGTGACTAGAACAACACTGTTAAGTGTTACTTATTTTTCTATATGCTAGCTTTCAGAAGATTTATGACATTTATACAAGATACTTGTTTTTAAGCAGGCAGGCATTTATTCTTTACATTTTTTCTTACAGTAGCCTTATGCTGTTCTTTGATGACAATGTTACATTTTTATAATAGGTTTCCGTGTGTCTGTTAACTGATAAAATTGTGAGTTTTTCTTTAATAGCTTATGTGGGGAAGATCCAAATTGTGATTTTGAAGGTGATGTCAACCTTTTTACATCAGGATACCCACATGCTAAGTCGCTTCAGTTGTGTCTGACTCTTTGCGACCCCATGGACTGTAACCCACCAGGCTCCTCTGTCCGTTACATAAGGATAGAAATCTGCAGATAGTAAATGTGAATGAAGACATGAGAAATGAGACCATATGGGGCTAGACCAGTGGCCTTACCAGGCTGTGGGAGAACATGCCATTGCCCGCATGTGGCTGACCTCAGGCTTAAGGGTGTGTAGTAAAAAGAGCATGAAGCATAGGTCTGAAAACCCTGATTTGAGTCTGGGCGCCTTCCCTACCTACCTTTGCCTATTTACTAGTTTAGTGAAATATGGCAAAATACATAGTTTAATATCTCTTGGAGTAACAAATTAATGCTTACTGCTTTGTGGTGAAGTTAGAATCAAAAGTATATGAAAACGTTTTGTAAACTGCAGACGTCATCCAGTAGGAATGTTAATTGTTGTAAGGTCTGGTTTTTCTTAACCTACTTGGCTCATTTTCACCATATATAAAATCTATATAAATTTTTTGTCCAGCGACGCCTGCTGTTACTACTTCAAAGTAAAAAAACCCTAGATAAACTGTTTTTAATACCATGTGATGATTCAAAGTGCACATGAGCTCTTAAACACTGAGTAGAAAACTATGGTTCTCAAATTTGGCTCCTTCAAATAAGCACTCATCTGAACTAAGGGAATACAGAGGTGTCATTTTTAAAATGGTATTAAATATTCAGTATTTTCTTCCAGGTGGTAGATGCAAGGGCAGGACCCAGTCTAAAGACTACACTGAAACCAAAGAAAGTGAAAACTCTATCTGGAAACAGGATAAAAAGTAACCAGATCAGTAAACTGCAGAAGGAATTTAAACGCCACAGTAAGTTGGATATTGAGACATGAGGATTTAAGAATGGATGTTTTGTTTTTGTCTGCAGGTGGCACATTCATATGTAGACCATTTTTTCTTTTGTGGCTTTTTAAAAAAAGAGTGGGAGGCAATGTTGACTTGGTAGAGATGTTTTTCTCTAGGAAATCTTGAAACTGTATCTTGATTTTGATGTCTTAAAAGTACTTTCATTAGCCACTTCTTCAAACTACTCAGAACACTTGGACCATTCTTATCTCTTTATTGACATCTTTTCTAGAAGATTAATGTTTCAAGTTTGTTTACTTGATTTTTATGCTTAAGGAGATTGAGGCCTGAAGATAGGCAGAAAGGTATGTAAATAATTAGTGGGCAGCCTGAGACTAAAACCCAGGTTTTCTGGAGAGTAATTTTGGAAATCATAACTCACATATTGCAGCCTCAAGATTTTTAGGTTTAAAGGGGCTTGGTGTGTTGGGTGAGAGGATGGGAAAGAAATGATAAATTAATAATAAGCTCATCTACTTTTATGGGAAGTCATTGGGGGCAGGGGACCTGTTGTAGTACTTCTGTATTTAGGAATTTAAATTTTGAAAGGGAAATCCACTGTATATAATGTTATTACTCCCTGGGGGTTTGAGGCAGCACTATTGAGTCAAGCACAATAGTGTTTCTGCAGGAGAAATGTAGACATATTTATATTGGTGGAATAAACGAACTGTAAATAAACTAGTCATGTTTGCCCACCTGATTATGGTCCGGATCAGGCCAGATTTTGTGGCCAAATGGGTTAGAAATAAGTGTTTGTTTTGAGAACCATTTAAGAATTGTAGGTGGACCTATATTGGAGTTTTCAGGATTAAAAAAGATCTGGGGACTTCCCTGGCCCTGGCGGTTTAATGGTTAGGATGCCACTGCATGGGGCATGAGGTGTGGCTAAAGAAAAAAGATCTGTAGGCCCTTGTTAGACAAAATATTATCAATCAATGCATGTTTTAGAACAATGGAGAAAGACAGTTAAATTTACTGATCAGACAGAAGGAAAGGAAGGAAGGAGAACTATCATCGCTTGAGCATTTTGGTATATATACCAAGCACTTTACAATTATCCCAGTGATTTCAGTTTTAGAGGTTAGGATAGGAAGTACAAGGTAGTGATTCCACCTTAATCTGGGGTCATTTAATAAGTGGTAGAGATGAACTTGACCTGGGGTTTGTCTAATCTCAAAACCCTGTGCTCTTTCTATACAATCATCCTGCTCTTTTGGATAGCATAGTCCCAGGACTCCAAAGTCTTTCCAGATCTGCTACTAACTCCATGCTTTAAGTTGGTGTTCCTAGTAAGTTGTTGGTATTACTAGTCCATAGTTATTTTGTTAATATATTTAATATATATTTAATCTTTGGCTAAACTATTATAATACATTGATAGTAAAATATTTAGCCAACATCAATTCAGTTCAGTTCAGTCGCTCAGTCGTGTCCAACTCATTGCAACCCCATGAATTGAAGCACACCAGGCTTCCTTGTCCATCACCAACTCCCACAGTCTACCCAAACCTATGCCCACTGAGTCGGTGATGCCATCCAGCCATCTCATCCTCTGTCGTCCCCTTCTCCCCCTGCCCCCAATCCTTCCCAGCATCAGGGTCTTTTCCAATGAGTCAATTCTTTGCATGAGGTGGCCAAAGTATTGGAATTTCAGCTTCAACATCAGTCCTTCCAGTGAACACCCAGGATTGATCTCCTTTAGGATGGACTGATTGGACCTTCTTGCAGTCCAGGGGACTCTCAAGAGTCTTCTCCAACACCACAGTTCAAAAGCATCAATTCTTCTTCACCGTCCAACTCTCACATCCATACATGACTACTGGAAAAACCATAGTCTTGACTAGATGGACCTTTGTTAGCAAAGTAATGTCTCTGCTTTTAGATATGCTATCTATGTTGGTCATAACTTTCCTTCCAAGGAGTAAGCGTCTTTTAATTTCATGGCTGCAATTACCATCTGCAGTGATTTTGGAGCCCAAAAACATAGTCTGACACTGTTTCCTCCGTTTCCCCATCTATTTCCCATGAAGTGATGGGACTGGAAGCCATGATCTTCATTTTCTGAATGTTGAGCTTTAAGCCAGCTTTTTCACTCTCCTCTTTCACTTTCATCAAGAGGCTCTTTAGTTCTTCTTCACTTTCTGCCATAAGGGTGGTGTCATCTGCATATCTGAGATTATTGATATTTCTCCCGGCAATCTTGATTCCAGCTTGGGCTTCCTCCAGCCCAGTGTTTCTCATGATGTAGTCTGCATATAAGTTAAATAAGCAGGGTGACAATACACAGCCTTGATGTACTCCTTTTCCTATTTGGAACCAGTCTGTTGTTCCATGCCCAGTTCTAACTGTTGCTTCCTGACCTGCATACAGGTTTCTCAAGAGACAGGTCAGATGGTCTGGTATTCCCATCTCTTTCAGAATTTTCCACAGTTTATTGTGATCCACACAGTCAAAGGCTTGGCATCGTCAATAAAGCAGAAATAGATGTTTTTCTGGAACTCCCTTGCTTTTTCGATGATCGAGTGGATATTGGCAATTTGATCTCTGGTTCCTCTGCCTTTTCTAAAACCAGCTTGAACATCTGGAAGTTCACGGTTCACGTATTGCTGAAGCCTCGCTTGGAGAATTTTGAGCATTACTTTACTAGGGTGTGAGATGAGTGCAGTTGTGCACTAGTTTGAGCATTCTTTGGCATTGCCTTTCTTTGGGATTGGAATGAAAACTGACCTTTTCCAGTCCTGTGGCCACTGCCGAGTTTTCCAGATTTGCTAGCATATTGAGTGCAGCACTTTCACAGCATCATCTTTGAGGATTTGAAATAGCTCAACTGGAATTCCATCACCTCCACTAGCTTTGTTCATAGTGATGCTTTCTAAGGTCCACTGGCCTTCACATTCCAGGATATTTGGCTCTAGGTGAGTGATCACATCATCTTGATTATCTGGGTCATGAAGATCTTTTTTGTACAGTTCTTCTGTGTATTCTTGCCACCTCTTCTTAATATCTTCTGCTTCTGTTAGGTCCATACCATTTCTGTCCTTTATTGAGCCCATCTTTGCATGAAATGTTCCCTTGGTATCTCTAATTTTCTTGAAGAGCTCTCTAGTCTTTCCCATTCTGTTGTTTTCCTCTATTTCTTTGCATTGATCGCTGAGGAAGGCTTTTCTTAACTCTCCTTGGTATTCTTTGGAACTCTGCATTCAGATGGGAATATCTTTCCTTTTCTCCTTTGCTTTTCACTTCTCTTCTTTTCACAGCTATTTGTAAGGCCTCCTCAGACAGCTATTTTGCTTTTTTGCATTTCTTTTCCATGGGGATGGTCTTAATCCCTGTCTCCTGTACAATGTCACAAACCTCCATCCATAGTTCATCAGGTACTCTATCAGGTCTAGTCCCTTAAATCTATTTGTCACTTCCTCTGTATAATCATAAGGGATTTGATTTAGGTCATACCTGAATGGTCTAGTGGCTTTCCCTACTTTATTCAATTTAAGTCTGAAACATCAAATACGTGTATATTTTAATCATAGATGTTTCTTAACCAGCGATCACCAAGGGGCAAATAAAAACTGACTCTACCCTTTATTCTCAGTAAATGTTTTAGTGAACGTTTAGAAAACAGTAATTTTCTTATCATTTGAGGAGTAGAGAAATTGAAAGTTTGTATGTATATTCTTAGCATCTTCCTTTAATTATAGGGAAGGTGACACCTAACTTTTGCCTTACCTAAGGGAATATGTCCAGTGTAATTTTAGATTTTTGTGATAAAGCTATGTTGTGGAAGGTTGGAGATTGAAAATTAATGGGTTTGGAGACTCGGTGAAACAAGATTTCCTAGGTGCATTGTGAATTGCTAGCAGCTGTGTGCAGTGTAACAGTTTTGAGATATTTGAATTTTTATACATCACCCACTAAATGGTTTGTCTGCCTCTAGTTATATATTTACATCTGTGCATCTTGCGTGTACCTGACATCTATTCCTCTTCTTGGGATGTTCTTTCCTTTGTGATGTACTGGAAAGGCATTGGATCTAATTCTTGAAGATATGGATTTTAGTTAGAGTTCTTGAACAAATATGTGACCCTGGTGTTGCTTAACATTTAACCACAGTTTCCTAATCAAGAGAAGTGAGGATAAGCAAGTAACAAGGGCTTTTGTAAAACAAAACAAAGAAAAATAAATTCCTCTAGAAATGTTAGCCTTTTTTTTTTTTTTGATCATTTTTTCTAAAATCTGCCATGATTTTGGTTGCTGTAGAATAAAATTGAAAATCCCTAGTGAGTCTTTGGATGTCTCCTTCAGGGAAAGGGTCAGTTCCCTTAATATGCATGGTGTATTCTGTTTCCGTCACTTTCCTCATCATCCCCATCTATCCCATGTGGGGGATGGGATTTCCAAATCCTACCTAATGTTTAAGATTTTTAAAATTTCAGTTCTTTGAAGAATTTCCAGATTTACATTCTAGAAGAAAGCTTTTTTCCCCCGAACTGCATTTCTTTGTGTAGTTAATTGTATCCTGTTGTCCCAGGTATTATTAGATTAAGCCATATAAAAAAGTTGCCGCTTTTATAGTTAGAAATGGACAAATATAACTGCAATTTCAAATGGTTCATAGGTATTAAGCAGTTACTAGGATAGTGCATTTTCTTCAGAAGCATAGCACTGCTATTGCTGTTAATTATTAAGGAAGTCTTTTTAAGTATTCCCATAGCCTTACTCCTTTAAAGCCTGCTACTCTTTTTTTTTTTACATTAAAAAAAATATTCTTTTACCATTATGGTTTATCATAGGATATTGAATATATTTCTCTGTGCTATACAGTAGGACCTTGTTGTTTATCCATTCTATATGTAAAAGCTTCCGTCTGCTAAGCTCACCCTCTCACTTCATCCCACCCCAACCTCCCCGCCTTGGCAACCACAAGTCTCTTCTCTGTGTCCATGATTCTGTTTCTGTTTCATAGGTTCATTTGTGTCACATTTTAGATTCCGTGTATAAGTGTTATCATATGGTATTTGTCTTTCTCTGTCTGACTTATTTCACTTAGTATGATAATCTCTAGTTGTACCCATGTTGTTGCAAATGGCATTATTTTGTTCTTTTTTTATGTGAAGCCTGCTGTTCTTAAGGATTTTGTTTGGTTGTGTTTTTCCATGGAGTTAAGCTCTTCATGGATTGGAAGTGAATGAACATATTAAAAACACTAATGGTGCTTTCTTTGTTTTAGGTACTTAATTTTATGCTATTTTATGTAGAATTTTGTTAATAGAAAACACTTGGTGAGCGCTGTTCTGAACAGCTTTCTTTAGTCCTGTTCCTCCCCATGCAGGATGTGACACAGGGTTTGTTGTCTAGTGGATGCCTCATGAATATTTGATTGGTTCTCTAAATTGGAAGATTGTTCTAGCCACCTGTCCTGGGAGGGGGGGGGAGTCTTTAGATAAAGGTGAGGTGTGTAGTAGACTCAGCCCTTGTCTGATGTTTCTGTTGCTGAGAATGGCAGTTGGATGGCTTTATAGCTCAGTGCCTGTTAACCGAAAGATTTATATTCTGGTTTGTTAATGTATGTGATATCTTCTGGGGGCAAAAATACTAAATCATGTGTAGCTTGTATCTGATTAACTGCCTTTATTCCTTACTAAGTTAGAATCTATTGTTTTTGCTTTATAGGTAAGGTTTCATTTTTCTTTGGATGCTTTCAATTTGTCTCTTTTTCTCCAGTTTTCGGGAGTTTAATTCTAGTGTGTTATGTGGCAAAGATGGTAAAGAACCTGCCTGCAGTGCAGGAGACCCAGGATCGATCCCTGGTTTGGGAAGATCCCTGGAGAAGGGAATGGCTCCCACTCCAGTATTCTTGCCTAGAGAATTCCATGGACAGAGGAGCCTGGTGGGCTATAGTCCATGGGGTTGCAAAGAGTCAGACAAGACTGAGTGACTAACACTTTCACTTTGGCATTGGTTTCTTTGGGTATATCCTGTGTGACGTTTGCTCAGCTTAAATCTATAGGTTTGTCTCTTGGCAAGTCTGGCACATTTTCAGCCATTATATTTGAGTACTTTGTTACCTGGGCCCTCTTTGTCCTCCTCCTTCAGGACTGCAGTCACGTGGATGTAGATTTTTTTTGTCGTAGTTTCACAGGTCTCTTAAGGCTCTTCATTTGTTTTCTTAGTGTTGTACAGGCTGGGTGATTTCTGTTGTTCTTTCTTCCAGTTCACTGGTTGTTTCCTCTCCCCTCCATTCTGCTGTTGAGCCTGTCCACTGTCCTATCATTTACTGTATTTTTTTCAGTTTGGATTTTAGTACTTAGGTTCTTTATAGCTTTTTTTTTTTTCAAACTGAGACCTGCTTGTTGAGTTTATGTTTCCATTTATTTTAAGCTTGTTTATAAAGGCTCACTGAAGCATTTTTGTCATGGCTGCTTTAAAACCTGTCAGATAATTTTAACATTTCTGTCATCTTGGCATTAATGTATACTTGACTTTTCATTCAATTTGAGATCTCCCTGGTTCTGGATATGATGTGATTTTTTTTTTTTTATTGAAACCTAGACATTAAAAAATTGTGTGATGAGATTCTGAGTTTTATTTAAACCTTCTGTTTTAACTGGCTTTTTTTTTTTGGTCAGAGGGGGAAATGGGAGAGGGGCACAGCCTTGTTACTGCCAGGTGGTGTTAAAGTCAGGTTCCCCACCCAACCTCTATAAATATCTTAAGTGGGAGTGGCTCCTGACTGCAACTGTGTGGGGGTGGGGTGGGAATTAAGGCTCCCACGTGGTGGGGGTCCTCCTGTTCTTGGTGGGCCATACTGAAAGCCCAGACTCTTTAGTAGACTTCCACTGCCATCACCCTGGTGAAGGTGTTGGGGAGGCCTCGTAACATTCTTGATAGAATGGAAATCTAGGCTTTCCAGTTGGCCTTTGCTAGGGTGGGTGGGGGTAGGGACCTGTTTTTTCTGTTTGGCTACAGTTAAGTGGTTATTGTGTTGTAAAGATTTCCTGTCTTGCTAGACTGCCCCTTTCTTGGTCCTCTGGCTAGAGAGAGCAGACTTTTGTTGGGTGTGTGTATATCTGTGTGTCTGTGTGTACCCACTGGTTTTTCTGAATTGCTGGCTTCTTCAGCTTCAAGACTGGGATATATAAGGCAAAAATAAAACCCATAAAAGCTAGGGTGCTCACCTCCACCTCCTTCCTTAAGTCTTAAGCCCTTCAGCTGTTGCCAACTTTTGGAGTCTTTAGTTTTGTTTTATATGTTACACCCTTATATGTTTTTAGTTGTACTTATTAGCAGAAGAGAGAAAAGTATGTCTATTCTTAGTCTTACCAGAAGCTCATTTTCTTTTAGATACACTTTAGTACAAATACAGTAGAATAGAAAATCATTTTTTTCCATCTTCGACTATCTCATTGACTGTGTTTTATGCTGAGGCTTAGTTGTGATGGCATATAATGAAATTATCATTTTTGTTTTCTCTTTACTTCAGATTCTGATGCTCACAGTACAACCTCAAGTGCCTCTCCAGCTCAGTCTCCCTGTTACAGTAACCAGTCAGATGATGGCTCAGATACAGAGATGGCTTCTGGCTCCAACAGAACGCCAGTGTTTTCCTTTTTAGATCTCACATACTGGAAAAGGTAAAAGCAACAGAAAATATGTCTCTAACCAGCAAACCTTCTTAATTACAGGCAACCGTTTCCCATTCCCACTTCCTTAGCAATTATATGGCATTTGGCAAACAGTTGGTAGCATGTGTGGTTGGAGGTGGATTAGGCAAGAATGGAGCTGGGAGTTTGGATTTTGTGTGTTTTTCCTATTAACATTGATTTAAAATAAAAACCATGTTAAGGAATCTAAATTTGCTATAATGGAGTATACTTAGGTATTCAATGTGACCAACTCTCCCACTGAAAAAAAGTAAAAAGACTAGAAGTGTATATATATATATTTATGTCTTTAAAAACGGCATTAACAAGTGGACAAGTTAATAAGGAATATGTATGCATGCTCAGTCACTCAGTCATGTCTGACTCTTTGTGACCCCCACGGACTGTAGCCTGCCAGGCTCCTCTGTCCATGGGATTTTACCCTGGCAAGAATATTGGAGTGGGTTGTCATTTCCTCCTCTAGGGGATCTTCTTGACCCAGGTATCAAACTTGTGACTCCTGCGGCCCCTGCATTGGCAGGCGGATTCTTTACCCCTTAGCAGCCTGAGAAGCCCCTAATAAGGAATAACAGAGGCCAAATGGCATGTGAAGGAGAAACCCCAAAGTCAAAAACGAGATAATAGACTAGGAAAGAGAGAATATTGAAAGAGAAAAGTGGTTAAGGATTTTCTAGTTCACAGATTTGGGAAGACTAACAAGTTAAAAGCAAGGTAATAAGCAGTTATTGTATGGGTGAGGAAAATTCACCCATATGACACATCATAAGAAAACTATGGAACATGGGAGGCAAAACAGTTAGTGAGAAAATAAAGACTTTATTTTCAGAGGAACAACAAACACACAAGCTGAGTTCGAAGCATGAACAAAGGATGCCGTAAAACCGCAGATTTAACACCTTCAGTGGCCCCAGAGATAATAGCCGGGAGATAATTCTCCCAGGCAAAAATACTGGCGCGGGTTGCCGTGCCCTTCTCCAGGGGATCTTCCTGACCCAGGGGTCGAACTCATGTCTCTTAGGTATCCTGCCTTGGCAGGCGGGTTCTTTACCACTAGCACCACCTGGGAAGCCCTTACATGACAGCAGTAGCATGTAAATCAAAGTAGTAAAAGTAATGGGAGTTAACATGTCCTAATATCTTTGTATTGTTGAGAATAAATATATTGAATAACTTTAAAGCTTGATTAATGAACTGTATAACCCCTAAAAATAAAAATAAGAATGTAAAACGTCTAGAGAAGAGAAAGATCTAGAATTTAAAAATACACCTAGCAAGATAAAATGATGAAAACTATATATTTGTAAATTGAGAAACTTTGGGTCAAGAAGAAAGTGTAAGTTAGAACATCCTTATAACTAAAAAATAACTGAAAAATACCACAAATCAAAATGTGTGGTATGAAATTAAAGAGGTAAATAGAAGAAAAGTTGCTTTTAATGCTTTGTTTTAACACAAAGATTTAAAATAAATGAAGTTATATATATCCAGTTTATAGATTAATGAAGCTCAATATAAAGAAAAATAAAAGCAAGGAAATCCTAAAGACAGAAGTAGGAATAAATGGAATACAAAACCAATATGAATGAATAGTATAAGTAGAGCCAAGAGTTGGTTCCTGAAAAAGATGACCAAAGAAGTTACTAGAGATAAAGCAGATCAAGAAAAAGAGATGGTACCCTTCTTATTTCTTATTTCTTGGATAAGAAAGTGATACTCAATTCTAGACAAACAGAAATTTAGAAGACAAAGGATATTATAAACAACTTTATGCCAATAAATTTGAACACACAGGTGAAGTGGACACATTAGTAGAAAAAGACAGTTTACCAAAACTGTGCTGAGAAATAGTAGAAAACTTGAAGAGTCACATAATAAAGAAAATGGATTCAGTGGTCAGAAGTCTTCCCACAAAAAACCCCAGGCTGAGATAGACAAGTCCTACTGAATGTTCCAGAAACAAATGAATCTGATCTTGCACTGGCTTTTCCAGATTATGGATCAAACAAGGCCTAGCCTCCAAGCATTCTGCGAGGCTAACATAACTTTGATATGTTATAAACAGTTTATCATAAGCATATTAGATTTATTCTAGGAATGTGAGATTGTTTTAAGCATTAGAAAGCCAACTAACATAATTTGACAGTTCCAAAAGGAGAGGGGAAAATGCCTGTCGTATTAGTGGTATATTGAAGATATTTGATAAATTTGAACTTTGCTTCAAGGTTTAAAATAAAACTTTTAGCAAAATAGGAATAGAAGGGAACCACACTGATAAATACTTTGTATTTTCAGGTAAAATTGAACATGGTCCCATTCTTATATTTCAGCAACATAACCTAGAAAAAACCTTCAGACATGTGCACTGATATGTACAGTGTGTTTGTAATAGCAAAAATTGTCCCATCAGGAGAAGAGTGGATAGCCCTTTCACCATTCACCTAAAACTATCACAACAGTGTTAATCGGCTGTACCCTAATACAAAATAAAAAGTTTTAAAAAGGAGAGTGTGCAAACTGTGGTATATTCACATGGTGGAATACCGTACATAAGTTAAAATGAAAAAAAGCTCTTAACAGTATAGTATATATGAACCTCAGTTATTGTTGATGAAAAAAATTGCAGCATACAGTATGATTCCATATATGTGCATTTCTGTATATATTTTTATTCTATATATTACATATATGAGATAACAAGCAATATATTTAGAGATGCAAACATGTATACAAAGAAAAAGGGGAGTGATAAACCTAAAATTTTAAGGAGAGAGTAAGGTTGAGTGGAGTGGGATTGAGAAGGGCATACAGGGGGATTTCATAGGAAATAACTGTTTTTTTCTTAGAGCGTGTGACCCATGGGTGATTTGCTGTGTTGTCATTTTTGTATGCCTTTATGTGTATTTGATAATATGTATATATATTTTTTGTCTGATCAATATTAAAATAAAACCGCCGGCTGAATAAGCCTGTTCATGGCGGCTGTTTTTCTTTAAGATCTGGTGACTTTTGGAGGAAACAGTTAGTAACTTTAAGAGCAGCCTCTGAAACTGAGGAATGCCTTCTCCCCCTTAATATTGAATAAAATTCAGCGTGGGATTTGGGCTTCCCTTGTGGCTCAGCTGGTAAAGAATCCGCCTGCAATGTGGGAGACCTGGGTTCGATCCCTGGGTTAGGAAGATTCTCTGGAGAAGGGAAAGGCTACCCACTCCAGTATTCTGGCCTAGAGAATTCCATGGACTGAATAGTTCATGGGATCACAAAGAGTCAGACATGACTGAGTGACCTTCACTCACTCACTCAGTGTGGGATTTAAGGGGCTTGGGTAATTCCCATTACCTGGCAAATTGAGGTCATTCTAGGAGACTATTCATTAGAAATGTGATGAGATTGTGGAAGTAGAACCTTTCTTTGATCATGTTCTACTAGTTATAATGATTGGTGTGTATGTGTGTATGTTAGTTGCTCATTTGTGTCCAACTCTTTGCTACCCCATGGACTATAGCCCACCAGGCTCCTCTGTCCATGGGATTCTCCAGGCAAGAATACTGGAGTGGGTTGCCAGTTCCTTCTCTAGAGGATCTTCCCGACTCATGGGTTGAACCCAAGTCTTCCCACAGGCAGGCAGGTTCTTAACTATCTGAGCCACCATTAAACCAATATAATGATTGGTGGATTGTTCTTTTTTTTTTGTATTCTTATTCTGCCTTATTGATATATTTTTTTCTCTCTCCGTTTTTTCTTTTAGACAGAAAATATGCTGTGGCATTATCTATAAAGGCCGCTTTGGGGAAGTCCTCATTGACACACATCTATTCAAGCCTTGCTGCAGCAATAAGAAAGCAGCTGCGGAGAAGCCGGAGGAGCAGGGGCCAGAGCCTCTGCCCATCTCCACTCAGGAGTGGTGACTAAGCTTTATGTAGAAGGGGAGCAAAAACGATTTAAATTTTGGAAAACAAAGCAACAAAATGACCCTCCTATTTTTAATTTGGATACCTGCTATTCTGCCAAAAGATGGATTTGTAGAATAGTTTTGAATGGGTTATTTTTCCTCCAGTTCCACAAACTCTGAAGCCAGTGAAGCTTACTAAGAGATAAAAAAGAAGTGTACATAATATTTAAGATGCTGAGTATTTCATAGGAAAGCTGAATGCTGCTGTAAAGTGCTCTTTAAGTCTTTTTTAAAAATCCCCTTCTAATGAATGAAATTAGGGGAATTTTCAGGGGACAGAGATGGGATTTGTTGTATGATAAACGTATGTAGTTTTAGTCTTTCTATTTTGAGAAGCAGTGGTTGGGGCATTTTTTAAGATGGCTGGCTACACTTGTTTTCCTTCGTTATAATAAATGTGTCATAACTCAGTAAACATGGACTTGCCCCTAGAAGTAGTTGTTAATAACTGAAATATTAAGGTCTTGCCAAGGTTCTGGTGATTCAAACCTGTACTACTGAATATTAAGCAGGACAGACAGCTCTCTGGTGCGAATATCTTGAAGGAGTAATTTCTAAATATGCAGAGGTAACTTGACTGTATATGTTGCATCCTGTGTCACCTCCCTCCATATTGATATTTGATACAGATTTTAATTTATATGAAACTTAAAAAGCAGAATCAAAACTTAAAGCAGAATCAAAGTTCCTCTTGGGAAAATGTCAAGTCTTTAGGATAAGCAATCCTATATGAATAGTACCAAAGCATTACCACTTGGTAGAGAACATTCTCTATTAAAAATGTTAGATTATCTGAAAAATAACAAATGTGCAAGTCTTTAGGATGGCACACAAAAAAAACAAAGGTTAATGCTTCTTGGGGCACGTTTCTTAGAGGGCTTGCAAGTGTGTAAATAATTTGTTTATGTTACGTGACTGGTGACTTCACTGAAAATCTGCACAATTCAGTTTTAGCTCTGGATTACTTCAGTTGACCTTTGTGAAGGTTTTATCTGTGTAGAATGGTTGTTTGACTTGTTTTAAACTGTTAGGGTTTTGGGTTTTTTTTTTCTTTTTTTTCATTCTATATTAAAGTAAAATTCTAGTAAAAGGAAAGAGGTGTGTGTTAATGATGAGTGGGTTGGTTTTGGTTTGGTTTCCTTTAGTCAGGCTTTCTGAACATTGAGGTGTTAGATGATACATCTTAAATGTGGAGCTCTTCCATTCTAAAACCTTCATTAAAAGCCTTTTACTTGAACCCAAACCAAAGTACTATCTATTGCCTCTTTTCTAAAAGTACAGGAAAAATATATCACCCGTTTTCACAATGAGGGAGGATCATTTGCCTCCCTGGTAAAATCTGACTCAGTGCTTATTTTTAAAACTGGATTTTAAAGATTGGATAGTATACATAACAAGAGAGTGAGCCACTTTTTATGGGCACCCTATAGTTTTATAGTGCTTAATCAAAACTTAAAATTTTATATTTCTTCCTTTGGAAAAAACTACAAGCCACCATATGCACAGACTACACCGTGAGTTGGGTCAGTGCTCCCACAGACTTTGAGGTGTATTACAAGAACCCCAGCCATTATCATCTTCCTCCTGAGTTATTTTGAAAATTTTTTTTGTACATTTTGGCTGCAGTATTGGTGGTAGAATATACTATAATATGGATCATCTCTACTTCTGTATTTATTTATTTATTACTAGACCTCAACCACAGTCTTCTTTCCCCCTTCCACCTCTCTTTGCCTGTAGGATGTACTGTATGTAGTCATGCACTTTGTATTAATATATTAGAAATCTACAAATCTGTTTTGTACTTTTTATACTGTTGGATACTTATAATCAAAACTTTTACTAGGGTATTGAATAAATTTAGTCTTATTAGAAAATAAAAGAGAGGCTGTTTTGTGGCTTTGTTTGAAAGGTGATCTTAAGTAAGAATAACTAATACTTTTGGCCCTCACAGGTGTTACTCAGTATAAGCCCTTAGTATTGTAAGAAGCCATGAAGGAAAAAAGTCCTCTTTACCAAGAAATACAGACTTTAAAATACAGATCTTCTCTACTTACCTTAGGGTTACACCCCAATAAACACAAGTTGAAATCATTGAAAGTGAAGAATGCATTTAAATGACTTCCCTCCCTGTGGTCCAGTGGTTAGGAATCCCCCTTGCAGGAGGGGGAGGGGGGGAGAGAGTGAGGAACACACAGGTTGGGAACTAAGATCCCACATGCTGCAGAGCCACTGAGCCCTTGTGCAACAAGCAACTAGAGTCAGCTGCAAGGAAAGCTCCTGCATGCTAAGTGAAATAAATATTTTAAAAATGCATTTAATACATTATAGCTTAGCCTGCTGCTAAGTTGCTTTAGTCATGTCCGACTCTGTGCAACCCCATAGATTCTCCAGGTAAGAGTACTGGAGTGGGTATAGCTTAGCCTAGCCTACCTTAAACATACTCAGAACATTTACATTAGCTTACAGTTAGCAAAATCATCTAACACACAGCCTATTTTTAATTAAATATTGAATGTCTTACGTAATTTATTGAATGTTGCACTGAAAGGGAAAGCCAGAATGGCTAAACATGCTGGTAGTTACCAGGATCATGTGGCTGATTGGGAGCTGTGGTTTGCTATGGCTCCCTGCTGCCAGTGTATCCTACTGTGTATTGCTAGCCTGGGAAGAGATCAAAATTCCAAGTCGGATTTCTACTGAAAGCATGTCTCTTGCACGATCGTAAAGTCAAAAAATTAGGTTGAACCATCATTAAGCCAGAGACTGACTATAAAAGACATTTTAATTGATGTGCACAATGAGGTGATTTTAACAATAAAGGACAAAAGTTCTCCAGTGATTCAATGACTACAGTGTTTTTATTGCTGTTATCTGTGTACATATGTACATATGGAGAAGGAAATGGCAACCCACTCCAGTGTTCTTGCCTGGAGAATCCCAGGGACGGAGGAGCCTGGTGGGCTGCCGTCTATGGGGTCACACAGAGTTGGGCACGACTGAAGCGACTTAGCAGCAGCAGCAGCATGTACATATGGGAAGCACCATTGAGACTTCAGAGAAACTAAAAATTGTTTCGAGACAGATTTTGGCATTGGGATCAGACCTGGGTTCTCTAATTTATGGTCCTACATTAGCTATGTGAGTCACTTGACTTTGTGAGTCTCCAAACTTTCTGTTAAGGACTTCCCTGGTAGTTCAGATGGTAAACAATCTGCCTGCAATGTGGGAGACCTGGATTCAGTCCCTGGGTCAGGAAGATCCCCTGGAGAAGGGAATGGTAACCCACTCCAGTATTCCTGCCTCGACAGTTCCATGGACCGAGGAGCCTGGAGGGCTATAGTCCCTGGGGTTGCAAAGAGATGGACAAGACTGAGTGACTAACACTTATATAAACTTATGTTACGTTACTTCATAGAATTGTTTATAGATTTATGAGGAAACCAAGAGGTAAAATTCATACCAAAGGTTTTTGTTTCTTTTTGTACCACTCTGCTTGTGGGATTTCAGTTCCCCGACCTAGGGATTAAACTGAGGCCATAGTGGTGAAAGCCCAGAATGTTAGCCACTAGGCCACCAGGGAACTCCCATATATCAAAGTTTTAAAAACAGATTGTTACTTGGGCAAGGTATATTCTCTGGGTTAAACCTTTTATACTACAGTTAAATTTGCTTTGGGATAGTCCAGGTGATTTTGCCAGCACCTAACCTAGTTACTGTGAAGCTACTAAATTAGGTAGTAAAGATGATAGCACCTACATTATTATCTATTGGTGTTTAATGAAATTACCACAAATATAATGGCTTACAAGAAATTGATTTTGGTTTCCATCTAGGTGCAGTGTGGCTGGGTCCTTTGCTCAGGGTCTCATAAGGCTGCAACAGGTGTCAACTTGGTTGCCTTCTCATCAGATGACTTGAGAATAAATTACTCCAAACTCGCTTGGGTTGTTGACAGAATTCTTTCCCTGTGGCTGTGGGATGGCGGGGCCCCCTAGATCCTTACCAGTTGTTCAGTTGCTCATTTGTGCCCGACTCTTTGTGACCCCATGGACTGCAGCATGCCTGGCTTCCCTGTCCTTCACTATCTTCCAAAGTTTGCCCAAACTCATGTCCATTGAGTCGGTGATGCTATCCAACCATCTTATCCCCTGTTGACCCCTCTCCTCCTGCCCTCAGTCTTGCCCCAAATTAGGATCTGTTGAGGTTTCCCAACATGGCACTCGCTGCACCAAGCCGGCAGGTCTCCAGAGCCAGTCAGCTGGCAAGAGTCGTCTGGTCCACACTCAGGTCACTCAGTGAGCACGAGTGGTGGACTGTGGGAACCAGAGAGTTTGGTCTGCCATGGCACCTCTTTCATAAATGAACCACTTGAAAGTGTCCTATAATACAAGCATTTGGTGTCGCAAGAAAAAAGAAAAAGAAGCTCCTCCTATTAGGAAACACACTGGGGTGGGCCTGGCACCTTTAAACTTTATTCAAACAACCTCACAAGTGAAAGAAAAAAACAACAAAAAACATGTTTACAGGTAGTCGGTGAAGGGGTGCAAGGGGGCCATAATTATAATTTAAACCAGCTTTCCTGGTTGCAAAGCCTTTGCTCTTCAGACTGGCCCCTGTCCCTGCTGTAGCAGCGGTGCCTTCTTAACTTGTCTCTTCTAAAGGCTGCAGATGGGGCAAGTTTCACCTTTGCAAAGAGGTTGACCTTTGTCTAAATCAGTTACTCGAATTCTGATAATTTTGACGTTGAAAATGCATAGTATGTACTATCTTTTTGTGGAGAAGATAGTCTCCAGGAGGTTTAGTAAAACATGGAATCATCTAAATAAAGGAGCCATAACTAACTGCTTGCTCTGTACTAAAGAATGGAAGATCCCGAGGGAGCCTCTTGATGCACCGTCCCTAGAGCAGTTTCCCAATCACCCAGATTTAGCATTGTGCTGCCCTGGCAATCATTGTTGTGTGATGTTCAGTGAACTGGGAAGGAGGAGAAAGCCAAACTGGATCAAAGTTAGATATTTCCCAGGCTCATGTTCTCAAAGAAAGGGATCTGAGGCTTCTAACAATTTCTCAAGCTATGGAGTTTGGTTACTCATTGTGATCATGAGAATGCTTCAGGTTTCAAATATCTTGCCCCTGGTTAGAAACTGCTTGGTATTTTATGTCGAGTAGGGGGGTCTTGGACATGCTTAGTTACAGGCTTCAGTGTAAACGAGCTTAATCTTTCAGTTTGTTTGTTGTTGTTTAGTCGCTCAGTCGTGTCCGACTCCTTGCGACCCCATGACTGCAGCACGCCAGGCTCCTCTGTCCATGGGATTTCCCAGGCAAGAATGCTGGAGTGGGTTGAAAAGACTTTGGCAAAGCTTGCCTTTTGTCTCAGTGTTTGAAAGAGGGGGAAGTAATTTACTCTGTTTTAGAGCTTTGATTCTCTACACTTCTGTAGCTTACATTAATTAGCTTTAGTATTGTCCAGGTATTTTTTTTCTTTTGTAACTGCAAGGAAGAGTGGCTGTTTTATGTTTATATTTACACCTCAAAAATTAAGACAAAAATCTCGAGATTCTTCAGAAAGTCCCTGGAAGAGTTAAAAAGTTAAAATAGTAAACTGAACAGTTTTGTCTTTTTCTGACAGTAACAAGTGTGTTCTTTGCCTCCAACCACCATTACAGTTCACTCAAGTTAATTTTGCCCCCACTGCCCCAAGGATGGCTTTCTCATGGGGAATTCCAAGGCCCTCATTTTACTCATCCAGCCTCTCAACAGCACTTAATACAATTGTAGTTTCTCTTTTGAAATATTCTTGGCTGATAAGGCTGCTGTTTACAAGTTTCCTGCTTCAGATGTTCACTGGCCCAGGGTGCATCTTCAGCCCTCTTCTCAGACCATCTCCATTACCACGGTTCCAAATAACATCTAAAACACGCAGGCCTCTCCCAAGTCTATCTCATCAGGGTGTCAGTGGGAAACAGATGGCTTTTTGAAATTGGATAATTTGAGGAAAGTTTGATAAAGGGACTTTACAAAGCTGTGCACATGGTATAGGGAAACTCCAAAGGAGGATGCAGTTCTCAGGACTGGTAACATTGTCGCTAGTAACCTAAGGTTGCTGTTAACTACCCCTGGGTCTGAAGGGTTGGGAGTAGGGCATTATTGATGTAAAAAAGGGTGGGGGACATGGTGAAGCCATAGAAATAAATGTTTGTCACTCTCCATACTGACCTACACCATCATTGGTTTACACATACAGTTTGTTCTCTCTGACCCATTTCCCCACCATACTATAGCTAGGTAAAACCTGCTTATCCACCAGGTTTCAGCTTAGGCACCACTTGAGGAAGGCTTCCAGAACAACCATTACCCTTCCCAACACACACACACACACACATACACACACAGAATTGTATGCTAAGTGGGTTCCATGAAAGCAGAAACCATGTTTATTTTTTACAATAGTTCCCAGAATCTAGTATAGTTGTTATTAATATATGAGTAGGAGCACAATAAATATTTATTAATTGACTCATTGGTTACAACTTTGTGTTTTCATAAGTCATGATCATAAAAGAGTTGAATTTATATGCTAATGGTCTTGATAAATTTCAAGAATTTTAAAAAATATTTTGACTTTGAAAATTTTTAAATATACAAAAAGTTGACCCATCAACTTTTAAATTTTACCACAAGTACTTTATCTGCTTTGCTGAATCATTTGAAATTAAGTTTTGACAATTGATACTTCATCCCTGAATACGTAAGCATTCATCTCCTAGGAATTCTACATCCTTAGGTGTACCATTGTCACACCTGAGACAAATCACTCAGTAATATCTAATATGATAGATCAGTATGGAATAATTGACCCAGTCATCCCAATGTGTCTTTTAAAACTTTTTTCCTCATCCAGAATCTAGTCAAAGTTTATTTATTTGGTTATGTCTCTCCTCTTTTCATTTAATCAAGAATAGTCCTTTCTGCTTTTTTTTCTTCATGACACTGAACTTTTTCACATATCCAAATCAGTGTATAATATCCTAAATCTTGAATTTTTTTCTAGTTGTCTTCTTTGTAGATTTAGATTGCTCATTCTGCGTGGTTCATCTCTTAGCACATCAATAGAGGTTCTGGTGATGCTAACATGATCACTTGTTTAAGGTAGTGACAGCCAGATCTTTTCATAGTACATTTTTGCCTTTTGTAAATGCATAATCAGTGGGGTGATACTGTAAACCTTTTTAAACACCTTTTCATTCAAGTGTTCATTGAGCATATATGTCCAAGACTCTACCAAGTGTCCTAAACAGTCCTTTGATGCTTGAGAAATCATGTAATCCTTAGTTCCTTTGAGAATCCTTGGTTGGTAAGGTTCTTTTGCTTATTCTTGCCATTTGACTTTTATTTTCTTGATTTTCCTCTGGTTCCCATTCAGAAGTAAAGGTGTGATGGATGGGAGTAGGGATTATGTTTGGCGTGTGAGCTTATTAATATCACTGGGGCATAGATGAATAAACAATGGAGTTAAAGTTAGAAGACTTGGATTCAAATTAAGATCTTGATTTTGGTGCTTAATGGTGTTATGATCTCAGGTAAATTTTCTCTGAGATCATTTCCCTCTCTGTAAAGTGAAGTAAATAATAGCAACCCAAGTTGTAGTAACACAAAATGAGTCATACGAAATGAGTAGTGCACAGTGAAGCTTTGTGCCATCACTTGTCCTTTTTAGCACTGAGGTCTATTTGGATATGGAGAAATGAAAACTTTTTTTGTTATATGTAGTTATCGTGAACACAAGAAAGGTCATCAAGAGTGCACAAGACACCTACCGCCTCCAAACCACCCCCTCGAAAAAAACTACAACCCTAAACCTAGATCAAATCCCTTATGAGTATACAGTAGAAGTGACAAATAGATTTAAGGGACTAGATCTGATAGACAGAGTGCCTGTGAACTATGGACAGAGGTTCGTGACATTGTACAGCAGACAGGGATCAAGACAATCCCCGTGGAAAAGACATGCAAAAAACAAAATGGCTGTCTGAGGAGGCCTTACAGATAGCTGGGAAGAGAAGAGAAGCGAAAAGCAAAGGAGAAAAGGACAGGTATTCCCATGTGAATGCAGAGTTCCAAAGAATAGCAAGGAGAGATAAGAAAGCCTTCCTCAGCGATCAATGCAAAGAAATAGAGGAAAACAACAGATTGGGAAAGACTAGAGATCTCTTCAAGAAAATTAGAGATACCAAAGGAACATTTCATGTAAAGATGGGCTCAATAAAGGACAGAAATGGTATGGACCTAACAGAAGCAGAAGATATTAAGAAGAGGTGGCAAGAATACACAGAAGAACTGTACAAAAAAGATCTTCATGACCCAGATAATCACGATGGTGTGATCACTCACCTAGAGCCAGACATCCTGGAATGTGAGGTCAAGTGGGCATTAGAAAGCATCACTACGAACAAAGCTAGTGGAGGTGATGGTATTCCAGTTGAGCTATTTCAAATCCTAAAAGATGATGCTGTGAAAGTGCTGCACTCAATATGCCAGCAAATTTGGAAAACTCGGCAGTGGCCACAGGACTGGAAAAGGTCAGTTTTCATTCCAATTCCAAAGAAAGGCAATGCCAAAGAACGCTCAAACTACGGCACAATTGCACTCATCTCACATGCTAGTAAAGTAAAGCTCAAAATTCTCCAAGCCAGGCTTCAGCAATACGTGAACTGTGAACTTTCAGATGTTCAAGCTGGTTTTAGAAAAGGCAGAGGAACCAGAGATCAAATTGCCAATATCCGCTGGATCATCGAAAAAACGAGAGTTCCAGAAAAACATCTATTTCTGCTTTATTGACTATGCCAAAGCCTTTGACTGTGTGGATCACAATAAACTGTGGAAAATTCTGAAAGAGATGGGAATACCAGACCATCTGACCTGTCTCTTGAGAAACCTGTATGCAGGTCAGGAAGCAACAGTTAGAACTGGACATGGAACAACAGACTGGTTCCAAATAGGAAAAGGAGTACGTCAAGGCTGTGTATTGTCACCCTGCTTATTTAACTTATATGCAGACTACATCATGAGAAACACTGGGCTGGAAGAAACACAAGCTGGAATCAAGATTGCCGGGAGAAATATCAATAACCTCAGATATGCAGATGACACCACCCTTATGGCAGAAAGTGAAGAAGAACTAAAGAGCCTCTTGATGAAAGTGAAAGAGGAGAGTGAAAAAGTTGGCTTAAAGCTCAACGTTCAGAAAACTAAGATCATGGCATCTGGTCCCATCACTTCATGGGAAATAGATGGGGAAACAGTGGAAACAGTGTCCGACTTTATTTTTTGGGGTCCAAAATCACTGCTGATGGTGACTGCAGCCATGAAATTAAAAGACGCTTACTCCTTGGAAGGAAGGTTATGGCCAACATAGATAGCATACTTAAAAGCAGAGACATTACTTTGCCAACAAAAGTCCATCTAGGCAAGGCTATGGTTTTTCCAGTGGTCATGTATGGATGTGAGAGTTGGACGGTGAAGAAAGCTGAGCGCCGCAGAATTGATGCTTTTGAACTGTGGTGTTGGAGAAGACTCTGAGAGTCCCTTGGACTGCAAGGAGATCCAATCAATCCGTCCTAAAGGAGATCAATCCTGGGTGTTCATTGGAAGGACTGATGTTGAAGCTGAAACTCCAATACTTTGGCCACCTCATGCGAAGAGTTGACTCGTTGGAAAAGACCCTAATGCTGGGTAGGATTGGGGGCAGGAGGAGAAGGGGACGACAGAGGATGAGATGGTTGGATGGCATCACTGACTCGATGGACATGGGTTTGGGTAGACTCCGGGAGTTGGTGATGAACACAGAGGCCTGGCGTGCTGCACTTCATGGGGTCGCAAAGAGTCGGACACGACTGAGCAACTGAACAGAACTGAAGGAGAAAATGTATTCACTGCAGGATAATTACCCTTTGGCAGTGCATGTATTCCAGGGTTGGGAAATTTTACAGAGGACACGAAGTGATGCCAAATATAATTACACTATCCAAAAGTGTGCTGAGATGTAGGGAGTGGCCAAGATACGCTCGCAGGATGGTTTTTGAACGGTTAAATTTGGCTGTGCTGTAACAGTACCGTGGAACCAATTCATAAACATGCTGAAATAATAGAACATACCTCTTAGCCTCAAGGCCTAAGTCTTCAGTTAGTTTAAGCCAGACCAGTTGCCTGCTTTGGCCAGCCTAACCTCCTGGAACAACTCCAAGGGTGAACCGTTCATATCCTACAGAAATACTGTCCCTCCTCCTCCCCCCACCTCCGCCGCACCCCCTGTTATGCTAGCACTGAAGATAATGTCAGTGGAGTGCATGATTTCCAGAATGCTTGTGGCTCTAGCAGCTTGAAATTCTTCCTAAACTCCGTGGGACATGGTTCGGTTCTCTTTGTAATGTTTTCTTTCCCAAATAAACCAGTGATGAGGGGTATCTTTGGCTGTTTCTAGACCATCCTGGGGATAAAAGTCTGTCAGTTGTTTTTTGTTTGTTTGTTTTTATTATTAAGGCCTGTCAGTTGTTAAAGAAATCTGACATAATTGAAAATTCTAATTTTCATTTTCTTCTGAAGTACTTAAACCACTGTTCAGGAGGAGGCTGACATTTGGCCACCAAGCTTCTCTTATCATGTTATTACATGAATATCCACAAGGTGGTGCTAGTCACACAATAATTTTAGGGCCATCCAGTTTAGCGCCCTCATTTACAGAGGAAGAAATTTACCAAATGATCACCTAGCTCATTAATTGAAGAGCTAAAACTGGAGCTAATCCATTGTTGAATCCACAGTCAGCCAAACAGTTGTTTTAGTTTAAATGTAAGTCTTAGAAACATACTTAAAATGTCTGGAGAATCTATTTGTATTTCCTTTGACAAGATAACTTAAATCATTTTTAAGAACTGAAAGCCAACCCTTAGTGTTTTCTGCAATCAATTTTAAATTATCACAAAAGAGAAATAAAACATGCTTGTATTTTCCTTCTTCTAATTTCCAATCCCAGAAGACTGCCGTTGTGCATAAACATGCTACTGGGGGAGTCAATTCTTGAATATCACAGATACTGTGGCCATAGTCCTAAAGGTAGGACAGCTGGGATGTCTGCCCAGTGTACATTTGGAGATTAAGCTGGTGCCATACAACAGAAACTAGAAGTTATCAAGCCCACCAACAGCATGCTCCTGCTGTCTGTACAGGTGTGGTTTCCAAGAAGTATGCAAGGCTGGTCCTTTGAGGTATGCCAAGTAATTTCTGTTTACTTTTTCTCATTCTTTTTGTCTCCTATTTTTTATTGATGTATAGTTGACATATAGCATTATATTAGTTTCAGGTATTCAACATCATGATTTAATATATGCATGTTTTGTGAAATGATCATCACAGTAAGTCTAGTTAACATCCATCACTGACATAGAGTTACAGAGTTTTTTTCTTGTGATGAGAACTTTTAAGATCTATTTTTCTTCTATTTTTTTTATTTTTAATGTACATAATATTAGCACAGTGCTACATGCATATGGAAAAAATATGTATGGAGTATATACTCATTTTTTTTCTTACTAGTTGGAGAGGGATCAGAAAAGTTTGGAGAGAATTGTGTACTTCTCTGCATGTGTATTACATATCAATAAGAAGTTTACTTTTAATATATTTGAAGGTCATTGCTCTAGATACCATACAGTGATGGAGGGTTAGGGATAGGAGCTATTTATTTTCAAGTCCAAGAGATTCTTTAGTGTGAAATATTAGAGAAAGTGGTTTATGGACCTTTCCTAAATTGGGTGGGAAAGGAGGGATGACAGTTGCCAGAGCTGGTTTATATTGCATGCTTTTCAAATGGCTGTTTCCTCTCCCATGGTGTAATGTTTCCTCCTTCCTGCCTTTATCACCTAGAGTGGAGTGTTTTTCAGAATGGGATATCCTCCCTTGGGAGTAAAGTTATTAAGTGTGCCTTGTCGTTGGTGGAAAGGAAAAAAAAAACTAGCTTTACCTGGGGATTTCTAGTTGTTTTCCTTTACCTCCCATTCAACTGGATCCCTACAATTTCTAACCCCCAATTACTTTTTTGTAATCGTATTGAAACTCCATAGAAAATGGTAAAAATGACCATACTGGCTTATTAGTCAAGGATAAGTCTTTACATTTGCCAAATTATTGAAGGCACTGAAATAGATCAGGAAAGATAAAATTATGTGCAAGCCTTTTTAAGGGAGGTTGAGAATGGAAGGTAGAAAATCAGTTACTTAGATTTTTAGTTGTAAAATAAAGCTCCACAGCTACCCAACAGGACAGGTAATGTATTCATTATGAGGAAATAGAAGAAAGGTTTCTTTTGGAAGAGAATCAAGTTGAAACTTCTGGGGAGAAATTATTAGCGGATGGTGTGTGTGTGTGTTAGTTGCTCAGTTGTGTCTGACTTTTTGCGACCCCATGGACTATATAGCCTATGAGGCTCCTCTGTTCATGGAATTCACCAGGCAAGAATACTGGAGTGGGTAGTCATCCAGGGGATCTTCCTAACCCAGGGATCAAACCTGAGTCTCCTTCATCGCAGGCAGATTCTTTATCAGACATCTGAGCCACTGGTATGGTAGAAACCAAGAAAACTTGTTTTCAGGGAAAATTGATGTGATTCCATAATTTAGCAGTAAAATAATAGATGTTGCAAAGTGTCAGCAATTTATTTACTCAATCATCTATTTAATACATTTTGAGTTCTTATTCCACACCAGCTGCTGAACTAGGTGCTGAGAAAATTATGATGGACTACACACTACCCCTGCTCTCAAGTGCCTCATAGCCTTGGAAAACAGACAGTAAGGAATGCGTAGACAAGGGAAAGTATGGATCTATGTTAGCACATGGAATAGTCCACTGGTTTAGGGGAAGGTATTAAGTGACAAGTGACCATTTATTGAGCATCTTGTGCTAGGCACTGTGCTAATAAACACTTTACAAATCACATTGGCTTTTAAAAGCTCCTCTACTTTAAAACTAGAGTTTTAAATAAACTCTACTGGTGTCATTTTTCAGATGAGAAAACAGAGGCTCAGAAGGACAAATAGTAAGAAAAAATTTCGTCGTCAATACCCAAAACTCTAAGTTAAGTAGAAATACAAGAAACTAAAAAATAATTTGAAAAGTATTTATAGATAAGAGAAACTTCAATTCAGGTACTAAAATGTCAGCTTCCCTAGGTACTTCTATGGTGATACTTTTCGCTGAAGAGCAGGGCCCATGTGCAGCTGGGTGGGTTTTAGTGACTGAGCACACCTATGGAACTTGTACCCCGTGTCAGAAACATGACATCACCAGGTTCCTAGGAGACCCTCCGACCCCTACCTCCCGCTCGCTACCTGCCCCTGACTTCTGACAATATAGATTACTTTATGTAAATAGAATTGTACAGCATGTACCCTTTTCCATCTGGCTTCTTTTTTTGTTGGCTAACTGTGAGATTCATCTATATTGTTGCATAAAGTTTTACATCATTCAGTCTCCTTACTATATAATATTTCATCATGTGAATGTACCATAAATTTTCATAGATATTTGGGTAGCTTCAGTGAACATTTTAGTATGTGTCTTCTGATGAACCTATGGATGCATTTCTGTTGGGTGTACACTAGGAGTGAAATTACTGTCTCATAGGAGATGCATATGTTCAGTTTTAGGAGATGTTGGCAAATGATTTTCCCAAGTGTTCGTACCAGTTTGTACTTGACTAGATTTGTGTGAGTACTCCAGTTGTTCATAGCCTTTCTAATACTTGGTGTTTTGCATCTTTTCACTTCAGCCATGTGGTCACATTTTAGTTTTAATCCACATATCCCTGATAATGAATCAACCAGTTGAGGACATTTTTTCACATGTTTATCAGATGTACAATTTCATATACTCTTAAGAAATGTCTGCAGTGTCTTTTGTCTCTTTCTATTGGTTTGTATTTTTTTCTTACTGATCCGTAAGAGTTTTATATATATTTGGAATATGAGTCCTTGGAGGGATATGTGTGTCTGTGAATATCTCCTCTCACTCTAAGTTGCCTTTTAGATCTCTTAGTAGTATCTTTTGAACACATGTTCTTAATTTTTATTTTGGATGGTATATAGGGAAATGTGTCTGACTGAGTCAACTTTTAAGGCACTGAGACCTGAGAATTGTTGAATCTCATAGTAGTTTTGAACACTTTCATATACATAACTGGGGAGGGAATGGTTTTTCTCAGCTTTATTGAGGTATAATTGTAAAATATTTAAAGTGTAGAACCTGATGATTTGATATATATATGTATATGTATTGTGAAAGGATTCCCCAGTTGAGTTAGTTAGCACAGATGTTCTTAATTTTAATACAGACTAACATCACCTTTTTCCTTTTTTGGTTAATGTTTTTTTTTTTTTTTTGGTCCTCTCTAAGAAATCTTTGCTACAAGATATCCTTTTAAGTGGATTTTAAATGTAATGGAAAAGGAGGCTTATCATTGATAGGAAGTAGCAGAAAAATAGTATCATGTGGAATGTTCTTTTTCCAATCAGAGGAGCTCAGAAAATCATTATTTGATATTTATAGAATATAAAGTGAAACTGCAAAGTGTGCTCTCTACAGAAGGTACTGACCACTTGACTCTTATTATAGTGCATACTCCCAGTGTTAACTGTGCCAGGCAGCTTGTAGAACCAAGCTGCTTAACTTTTAACTCAGCTGAGGCAGAGAGCTTTTAGACCTCAAATATGTTCAAAGTCCACATTTCATTTATTTTCACATTGTGAGAGAATTCAGTTACTACTTGGTTAGATACAGGCTTCTTCTTTTATTGATTAAAAATATATACATATTAGATGAATAAGTTCACATGATTTTCCTTGACAGTGGCTATTATCCTCATGTTATGTAGGATGCAATAGGCACATTAAACATGACCCTCTTTACACCAGCATGAAAAACCATAGCTAAGAAACTAATCTTTAATACTCTAAAAACATATATTCTTGGGACTTTCCTGATGGTCAGTGGTTAAAACTCCACGCTTCCAATGAAGGGAGCCTAGGTTCAACACCTGATCACAGCACTAGGTCCTGCATGCTGCAGCCAAGAGCCCACAGCCCACAGCTAAAGATCCTGCATGCTGTATGAAGATTCCATGTGCTGCAACTAAGCCAAATTAAATACATACATACATACATACATATGTATATTTTTCTTATTGTGAAGATAATGGGAAATTTTTTAAAGATGAACTAAAATATCACTTATAAATCCATCTCTACATCCCCAGCCCGCAGTACAATAATAGCCCTTGTCTTTTGTCTTCCACTCCAGATCATAGTATCTAGGTCCTCTTGCTCTTTCCCACTTGTGGTTTACGGTCCACTGCTATACACACAGTTTTCTAAGTCACTAGATGGTGGAAGACTCAGGAGGTTTTTTCCCTACAGCTTTATCAGCACTGATGAAATACTGGCAGGGAGAAGAGATGGAAACCTCAGCTGTTCCTATTTTGTAGCTCTAAGGAAAGAAAGTTTAGGGAAAGAGGAGGTAATTCACATTTAGAAAATTAGAGGATAAAGGAAAGTCTATTTTCTTAGATGAACAAGGGTTGCTAGTCATAAATGGTTTCTGCAGGTTCTCATGTTTGTGAAGAGCCTCCACGCCATCTCTTCATGTAGAGTCTTTAAAAAGAGATGAAATTTGCCTACAGTGATACAGAAGTTTCCAAATGAATTTTCAACAGTGATGGTTCTGACAAGCATCAGACAAAAGCAACTAAGATAGTAGAGGCAGCAGACAGAAATAGCCATGGCAAATGAGATAGGCAGTGATCCAATAATTTCTTGCTGTTGATTTCAGTCCTTTACTCATAAAGAAAATGAAAGGTTTGTTAGAGAGTGCATTTTTGTCTCCTTCATCATCACTGGTGATGGAACTGTGACTGGGATTAGAAATCTAACTTCTGTGTTTAAAACTAAAGCATTGTGTGTTTAGGAATCTATCCAAGGTAAGTAATGAATATTATGTATAAGATTTAGCTACATGAATGAATAAATTTCAACCCTTGCTTCATACCACTTACAAAAATTAACTCACAATAGATCAGAGACCTAAATGTAAGAGCTAAAACTGTAAAACTCTTAGAAGGAAATATAGGTATAAATCCCATGACCTTGGGTTTGGCAACAGTTTCTTAAATATGATACCAAAAGCACAAGCAACAAAAGAATTGCTTTTGATAGTCCAATTGCTTTTGAAGTCCAATAAATAAATTGGACTTCATAAAAATTAAAAAATTTCATGCACTAAAGATACTATCAAGAAAGTGAAAAGACAAAATGGAATGGGAGAAAATATTCACAAGTAACATCAGGTAATGGCATAGTATCCAGAATATATAAAGAACCCTTAAAACCAACAATAAAAAGACAAAGAACCTAATTAAAAAGTGGGCAAAAGATTTGAACAGACCTTCTTAAAAGATGATATACAAACAATCAGTAAACATGTGAAAAATGTTCAAATTCAATAGTCATTAGGGAAATGTAAATCAAAACCACAATGAACTACCATGCATACATACTAAGATAGTGATACTAATAATTTTTAAAAAGGAAAACAGCAAATATTGGTGAGGATATGGAAGAATTCGAATCTATACACACTGCTGGAGGAGTGTAAATGGCATAGCCACTGTGGAAAATAGATTGTTTTTGTTGTTAAATCTCTAAGTTGTGTCCACCTCTTTGTGACCTCATGAACTGAAGCATACCAGGTTTCACTGTCCTTCACTATCTTCCGGAGTTTGCTCAAACTCATGTCCATCAAGTAGGTGATGCCATCCAACCATCTCATCCTCTGTAGCCCCCTTCTCTACCATCAATCTTTACCAGCATCAGTCTTTTCCAATGGGTCGGCTCTTCTCATCAGGTGGCCAAAGTATTGGAGCTTTAACTTCAGGATCAGTCCTTCCAATGAATATTTAGGGTTGATTTCCTTTAGGATTGACTGGTTTGATCTCCTTGCAGTCCAAGGGACTCTAAAGAGTCTTCTCCAGCACCACAATTCGAAAACATCAATTCTTTGGTGCTCAGCTTTCTTTATGGTCCAACTCTCACATCCATACAAAACTATTGGAAAAACCGTAGCTTTGACTAGATGGACATTTGTCAGCAAAGTGATATCTCTGGTTTTAAATATGCTGTCTAGGTTTGTCATAGCTTTCCTTCCAAAGGAGCAAGCGTCTTTTAATTTCATGGCTGCAGTCACTGACTGCAGTGATTTTGGAGCCCAAGAAAATAAAATCTGCCACTATTTCCACTCTTCCCCATCTATTTGCAATGAAGTGATGGGACTGGATGCCACGATCTTCATTATTTGAATGTTGAGTGTTAAGCCAGATTTTCACTCTTCTCTTTCACCCTTATCAAGAGGTTCTTTAGTTCCTCTTTGCTTTCTGCCATTAGAGTGGTATCATCTGCATATCTGAGGTTGTTGATATTTCTCCCAGCAATCTTGATTCCAGCTTGTGATTCATCCAGCCTGGCATTTCGCATGATGTACTGTACATAGAAGTTAAATAAGCAGTGACAATATACAGCCTTGACGTACTCCTTTCCCAGTTTTGAAGCAGTCCATTTTTTCATGTCTGGTTCTGCTGCTTCTTGACCTGCATACAAGTTCCTCCGGAAACAGTAAGGTGGTCTGGTATTCCCATCTCTTGAAGAATTTTCCACAGTTTGTTGTGATCCACACAGTCAAAGGCTTTAGTGTAGTCAATGAAGCAGACTGGAGATCAGTGGAGAAAGAATGAAGAGATGGAGCCAAAGCAAAAACAACATCCAGTTGTGGATATGACTGGTGATGGAAGCAAGGTCCAGTGCTGTAAAGAGTAATATTGCATAGGAACCTAGAATGTTAGGTCCATGAATCAAGGCAAATTGGAAGTGGTCAAACAGGTGATGGCAAGAGTGAATGTCGACATTTTAGGAATCAGCGAACTAAAATGGGCTGGAATGGGTGAATTTAACTCAGATGACCATCATATCTACTACTCGGGCAAGAATCCCTTAGAAGAAATGGAATACCCATCATAGTCAAAAAAGAGTCCAAAATACAGTACTTGGATGTGATCTCAAAAAGAACAGAATGATCCCTGTTCGTTTCCAAGGCAAACCATTCAATATCACAGTAATTCAAGTCTATGCCCCGACCAGTAATGCTGAAGAAGCTGAAGTTGAACCTTTCTGTGAAGACCTACAAGACCTTTTAGAGCTAACACCCAAAAAAGATGTCCTTTTCATGATAGGGGACTGGAATGCAAAAGTAGGAAGTCAAGAAACACCTGGAGTAACAGGCAAATTTGGCCTTGGAGTACAGAATGAAGCAGGGCAGAGGCTGATAGAGTTTTGCCAAGAGAATGCACTGGTCATAGCAAACACCCTCTTCCAACAACACAAGAGAAGACTCTGCACATGGACATCACGAGATGGTTGACACCGAAATCAGATTGATTATATTCTTTGCAGCCAAAGATGGAGAAGCTCTATACCATCAGCAAAAACAAGACTGGGAGCTGACTGTGGCTCAGATCATGAACTCCTTATTGCAAAATTCAGACTTAAATTGAAGAAAGTAAGGAAAACCACTAGACCATTCAGGTATGACCTAAATCAAATCCCTTATGATTATACAGTGGAAATGGGAAATAGATTTAAGGGACTAGATCTGATAGAGTGCCTGATGAACTATGGATGGAGGTTCGTGACATTGTACAGGAGACAAGGATCAAGACCATTCCCAAGAAAAAGAAATGCAAAAAAGCTAAATGGCTGGGAGGAGGCCTTACAAATAGCTGTGGAAAGAAGAGAAGTGAAAAACAAAGGAGAAAATGAAAGATATACTCATTTGAATGCAGAGTTCCAAAGAATAGCAAGGAGAGATAAGAAAGCCTTCCTCAATGATCAATGCAAAGAAATAGAGGCAAACACTAGAATGGGAAAGACTAGAGATCTCTTCAAGAAAATTAGAGATACCAAGGGAACATTTCATGCAAAGATGGGCTCAATAAAGGACAGAAATGATATACACCTAACAGAAGCAGAAGATATTAAGAAGAGGTGGCAAGAATACACAGAAGAACTGTACAAAAATATCTTCATGACCCAGATGATCATGATGGTGTGATCACTCACCTAGAGCCAGACAGCCTGGAGTGTGAAGTCAAGTGGGCCTTAGGAAGCATCACTACGAACAAAGCTAGTGGAGGTGATGGAATTCCAGTTGAGCTATTTCAAATCCTAAAAGATGATGCTGTGAAAGTGCTGCACTCAATATGCCAGCAAATTTGAAAAACTCAGCAGTGGCTACAGGGCTGGAAAAGATCAGTTTTCATTAAATCCCAAAGAAAGGCAATGCCAAAGAATGCTCAAACTAGTGCACAATTGCACTCACCTCACACGCTAGTAAAGTAAAGCTCAAAATTCTCCAAGCCAGGCTTCAATGATACGTGAACCGTGAACTTCCAGATGTTCAAGCTGGTTTTCGAAAAGGCAGAGGAACCAGAGATCAAATTGCCAATATCCGCTGGATCATCAAAAAAGCAACAGAGTTCCAGAAAAACATCTATTTCTGCTTTATTGACTATGCCAAAGCCTTTGACTGTGTGGATCACGACAAACTGTGGAAAATTCTTCAAGACATGGCAATATCAGACCACCTGACCTGCCTCTTGAGAAATCTGTATGCAGGTCAAGAAACAACAGTTAGAACCAGACATGGAAAAACAAACTGGTTCCAAATTGGAAAAGGAGTATGTCAAGGCTGTATATTGTCACTCTACTTATTTAACTTATATGCAGAGTACATCACGAGAAACACTGGGCTGGATGAAGCACAAGCTGGAATCAAGATTGCCGGGAGAAATATCAATAACCTCAGATATGCAGATGACACCACCCTTATGGCAGAAAGCAAAGAAGAACTAAAGAGCCTCTTGATGAAAGTGAAAGAAGAGAGCGAAAAAGTTGGCTTAAAGCTCAACATTCAGAAAATGAAGATCGTGGCTTCCGGTCCCATCACTTCATGGCAAATAGATGGGGAAACAGTGGAAACAGTGGCGGACTTTATTTTTGGGGGCTCCAAAATCACTGCAGATGGTGACTTCAGCCATGAAATTAAAAGCTGCTTACTTCTTTGGAGGAAAGTTATGACCAACCTAGACAGAATATTAAAAAGCAGAGACATTACTTTGCCAACAAAGGTCTGTCTAGTCAAAGCTATCGTTTTTCCAGTGGTCATGTATGGATGTGAGAGTTGGACTGTAAAGAAAGCTGAGTGCTGAAGAATTGATGCTTTTGAACTGTGGTGTTGGAGAAGACTCTTGAGAGTCCCTTGGACTGCAAGGAGATCCAACCAGTCCATCCTAAAGGGGATCAGTCCTGAGTGTTCATTGGAAGGACTGATGTTGAAGCTCAATATCCAGTACTTTGGCCACCTCATGTGAAGAGTTGACTCATTGGAAAAGACCCTAATGCTGGGAAGAATTGGGAGCAGGAGGAGAAGGGGACAATAGAGGATGAGATGGCTGGATGGCATCACCGACTCAATGGACATGAAGTTGGGTAAACTCCGGGAGTTGGTGATGGACAGGGAGGCTTGGTATGCTGCAGTCTATGGGGTCGCAAAGAGTCAGACACCACTGAGAGACTGAACTGAACTGAATTGAGCATAAAATAGATTTTTTTGGACTTCCCTTCCTTTTTCTATGATCCAACAGATGTTGGCGTTTCCTCAAAAAAGTGAAATAAAGAGTTACCACCTAATTCAGCAATTCCACTTCTAGGTATAAACCCAAGAGAACTGGAAACATACACCCACACAAAAACTTGTACAGTAATATTCATAGCATCACTATTCATACCATGTCAACATGTAGAAAAAACCTGAATGTCCATTATCTGATGAATGGATAAATAAAATGTGGTGTATTCATGTGATTCAATATTATTCAGTCATAAAAAAGAATGAGTACTGATACCTGCTATAACATGGATGAATCTTGAAAACATTTTGCTAAGTGAAAGAAGTCAGACAGAAAAGGTCACATACAGTGTAATACCATTTATATAAAATGTCAAGGATAGGTAAATACGTAGAAACAGAAAATGGACTGGTAATTGTCGTGGGGTTTGGGGTGGCAGTTGGGAGTGATTGCTAATAGTATGGAGTTTCTTTTTGGGGTGATAGAAATGTTTAGAATTAGATACTTGTACAACCTTGTGACTATACTAAAAACTTCTGAATTGTACACTTTAAAATTGTACACAAGTTTTGTTTTGTGAATTTTATCTCAAACAATTACAAAAAGCTTTGACTACAAGGGTATTCACTAAATTGTGATCTTTCACATAAAAATAAAAGGAAGGAAAAAATAAAAGAAAGATGCTAAATATTCAACTATGGGGTGTTCTTTGAATTGGACTAGAGCCATATGTACAAATTTGTAGAAATTTATTAATGTGAAAAGGTATTCATGATATTGAGTAAAGAAAAAAGTTACAGAATAATATTTAAGGAATGATTCTATATTTTGAAAAAATAATGAAAACAAAACCAAAATACACTAGGGAATGAGAGACTAGAAGGGTACACACACAGTTTTCTTCTTTTTGCCTCCTAGTGTTCTTGAATTTTTCCACAAATCCCTTCGCTCCCATAATAGATTATGGTGAAATAATTGGCTAAGATGGAGTTCAGGAATTCTGAAGGCTGGGGCCACCTTGACTCTCTGACTTGCCCAAAGCTGTGCTTTGCTCACAGTCAGAAAAACATGACAATTGAAGGGGAAGGAATAAGGTCCCTAGATAATAAAGAAACAGTTTTAGAAAATGTCATTAGGCAAATGATACCTATAACTGCTAGACTGCCTGCTGCTTGACAATTTCCTCTTACCCTTCACACTCTCCTAGTGAAGGAGGTAAAAAGACCAGTGTGTTGGCAATAAAATCCTTACGGCAGCACTGGGGAGTGCCACCATAATTATGGGGCTCTGAGCACTTTCCTGCAATTCCAGCTTTCAGATGTTTGAAACTATGTTGTAAATTCTTTATCCACATTGAAACTTAGCACATTTAACTACTAGCTGCCCAGAGATTTAATTGTTAGAATCAACAATGCCTTTTAACTGGAGAGAAAAGAAAAATAAGCTAAATATTTCTGGAACTTGGAAGGTATTCTCCCACATCATTTTATTTTTTAAAATGAAAACTTTTATATGACAGTCTGTTTGTATACTTAGGAGGTTTAAACACAATATGAACATCTTAATATTTAAAAAAGCATTTTAAGATGCATTGTTGAAAGTTGAATGTTTCTAAAAACTCCAATGAATTACAAAATAATGTTTACTTATCGATCAAAAGAAAAATAGAGGAACATTTACCAGCTGTTTACTAGCTGTGCAACTTTGGGAAACTTACATAACCTCTGAACTTTGTTTTTCTTTCTGAAAAATGGGGATGACTATAAAATCCCTATAGTCCCATATAGTCCTATGACTACAAAAACCTCTTTGTGAGAGCCTTAATGTACAGCACTCAGATCTCGCTTCAAGAAAGGACTTGCTCTTGAGTTCTAAGGAATGTTAGCACCTTCAGGATCAACCTCAAATTCTGGAGTGAGATCACGATGTTCTGGAGTAGTCCCTAGCCAGTGGCTGAGCTCAGTGGGGTACAGTGTAATCATTTCAGCCCAAGATGAGACTCCTCTAAAGGGAAGCATTGCTCCAGAGTTCCTGATGGCCAAGACTTTGTCAGACTGCTGTGTGGTCAGAGGCTGGCCCGGCCCAGCCTGCTTACTCTTTAACACGTCAGATCTGCAGTGTAGTCTGAAGACTCCCTGCCAATCTTGTTTTTCCTTCCTTTTATCAATATCTTTCCTAACTCTATCTGCTTCTTAGAAAACCCAGCTGACATGTTTGAATTTGTTGTAAGACTTAAGTGTGATAGTACATGATAAATCCTAGTCGATGCCTGGCACACAGTAAGCCCTCAATAAATGTTTGACATTACTAGCATTATGTAATTGATTTTAAAATTAGTTTGTCTTTTTGATCACCACTATTTTCTCATTTATTCTTGATTCAGTTTCCACCAGCCTTTTCTATTGGCATATAAATACAAGATTGCATATGTACTGATTTTTTTAAATAAAAGTTTTATCGTTTGATGTCCTATGAAGAGAAAAACTGAAACAAATATTGACCAGTATTGGGCAAAAAACTTAAAGAAATTAAAGAGAAGAAAATAAGATGTGCATGAAGTGAAGATAACAGATTTTGAAGACAAATTTTTATCTAATATTTAAACAATGTTACATGTCATATTCTTTGACCACTCACCTGCTCCTCCCTTGTCTCATAAGAATTCTTTGTCAGAATTTAAAAGCTCTGTTTATAAGAAAATTCTTTTTTAAAAATTTATATTGGGTTATAATTGATTAACAATGTTGTGTTAGTTTCAAGTGTACAGCAAAGTGATTCAGTTACATATATACATGTATCTAGTCTTTCTCAAATTTTTTCCTAGTTTAGGTTACTACAGAGTATTGAGAAAAGTTCCCTGTGCTATACAGGATACATTTAACAGGAGGCTTCCTGTGTGCTGTTTTCAGTCTTGCATGAATTCTATGTTCCTTAACAGCACCTGAATACAGGTGCCAGAGAGCTGGCAAGCCGGCTTTCAGGGATAATAGAAATTCATGTATCTCATTAGTATGGAAATTCCATATGGTGAACAGCAGCCATTTACAAGTCTCCTCCTTTCTGATATGTAAAGTAACTTTTACAACCCCGTCTCTAGAGAATAATTCTAGCCTCCGGCTTTCTAGATGACTTGTTAGATCTTTGATCCCTATCTCTGCTAAAGAGGGCTTTCTGGTAAGAGGGTATATATATGCCCACAATATGTTGAATAAATGCCTTTGTTCCACCAGAGCACTGGTCCCCGTGTCTTTCCTCATTTTCTCTCTCCCTCTCTCTCCCTCGCTCTCGCTCTCACTCTCTCCCTCTCGCTCTCTCCTTCTCTCCGTTTCAGGCTGCATCCACGGAGCACAGGTGTCCACCATGTCTACTTACTTGCCTGGGCTTTCAAGACCTCTTCGAGAGGGTGCCCTGAGCCTACGTAGATGGTGCTAGCTCTTTGTCCTAGAGTTATATTGGCATACTGTGTAAACCAGGGAATAGCAGCCTCTTTTCTTCCCTCTTTTACTTTCTTATCAGTCGACTCTGTACCCCCAAGTTCCGGACCATTAAAGGACCACAACAGTTACCTGTTTTAAATATAGTAGTATGTACATGTCAATCCCAAATTTCCAATCTATCCCTCCCCACTACCCTTCTCCCATAGTAACTATAAGTTCATTCTCTAAGTCTGTGAGTCTGTTTCTGTTTGGTAACTTCATTTGTATCATTTTTTTAGATTCCGCATTGAGTAATATCATATGATATTTATCTTTCTCTGTCTGACTTACTTAGAATGATAATCTCCAGGTTCATTCATGGTGCTGCAAAAAGCACTGTTTCATTCTTTTTAATGGCTGAGTAAAATTCCTTTGTATGTACATACTATATCTTCTTTATCCATTCATCTGTCTATGGACATTTAGGTTGCTTCCCTGTCTTGGCTATTGTAAACAGCACTTCAATGAACATTGGGATGCATGTATTTTTTTGGACCATGTGTTTCTTCAGATATATGCCCAGGACTGGGATTGCTAGATCATATGGTTGTTCTAGTTTTGGTTTTTGATTTTTGTTGCCACTGTTTTTTCATAGTGTACCAATTTATATTCCTATGAACAGTATAGGAGGGTGCCTTTTTCTCCTCATCCTCTCCAGCATTTACTGTTTGTAGATCTTTTGGTGATAGCCATTCTGACCAGTGTGAGGTGATACCTCATTGTAGCTTTGATTTGCATTTCTCTAATAATTAGTGATGTTGAGCATCTTTGCTTGTGTCTACTGGCCATCACTGTGTCTTCTTTGGAGAAATGCCTACTTAGATATTCTCCCTAAGTCATCTGCCTTTTGTTTTTGTTTTTTGATATTGAGTTGTATAAGCTGTTTGTATATTTTGGAAATTAATCCCCTGTTGGTTACATTGTTTGCAAATATTTTCTCCCATACTTTGGATTGTCTTTTTGTTTTGATGATGGTTCCTTTTGCTTGCATAAGCTTTTAAATTTAATTAGGTTCCACTTATTTACTTTACTTTTATTTCTTTTGCCTTGGGAGACTGATCTAAGAAAATATTGCTACAGTTTATGTCTGAGAATATTTTGGCTATATTATCTATCTTCTAGGAGTTTTATGGTGTCATGTCTTATATTTCAGCCATTATGAGTTTGTTGCTCTATATGGTGTGAGAGTGTTCCTATATCATTGATTTACATGTAGCTGTCCAGTTTTTTCAATGCCACTTACTAGACTGTGTTATCTCCATTGTATATTCTTGCCTCCTTTGTTGTAAATTGCCTGTAGGTGTGCGGGTTTATTTCTGGGCTCTCTATTCTGTTCCATTGATCTATATGTCTCTTTTTGTGCCAATACCATGCTATTTTGATTATTTTAGCTTTGCAGCATAGTTAGAAGTCAGGAAGGGTTATGCCTCCAGCTTTGTTCTTTTACCTCATGATTGTTTTGGAAATTCTGGGTCTTTTATGGTTTTATATAAATTTGAGGATAATTTGTTCTGGTGGTGGTGGTGGTTTAGTCACTCAGTTGTGTCCGACTCTTGAGACCCCATGGACTGTAGCCCACCAGGCTCCTCTGTCCATGGGATTCTCCAGGCAAGAATACTGGAGTGGGTTGCCATTTCCTTCAGGGGATCTTCCCAACCCAGGGATCAAGCTTAGGTCTCTGGCATTTGCAGGCAGATTCTTTACCAACTGAGCTACGAGCGAATTTTGTGAAAAATGTCACAGGTACTTTGACAGTCAGTTCAGTTCAGTCACTCAGTCTTGTCTGACTCTTTGCGACCCCATGAACCACAGCACGCCAGGCCTCCCTGTCCATCACCAACTCCCAACTCCCGGAGTTTACCCAAACTCACGTCCATCGAGTCAGTGATGCCATCCAGCCATCTCATCTTCTGTTGTCCCCTTCTCCTTCTGCCACCAATCCTTCCCAGCATCAGGGTCTTTTCCAATGAGTCAGTTCTTTGCATCAGGTGGCCAAAGTATTGGAGTTTCAGCTTCAACATCAGTCCTTCCAATGAATAACCAGGACTGATCTCCTTTAGGATGGACTGGTTGGATCTTCTTGTAGTCCAAGGGACTCTCAAGAGTCTTCTCCAACACCACAGCTCAAAAGCATCAATTCTTCAGCTCTCAGCTTTCTTTATGGTCCAACTCTCACATCCATACATAACCACTGGAAAAACCATAGCCTTGACTAGACGGACCTTTGTTGGCAAGACAATGTCTCTGCTTTTTAATATGCTATCTAGGTTGGTCATAACTTTCCTTCCAAGGAGTAAGCAGCTTTTAATTTCATGGCTGCAGTCACCATCTGCAGTGATTTTGGAGCCCCCCAAAATAAAGTCTGACACTGTTCCACTGTTTCCCTATCTATTTCCCATGAAGTGATGGTACTTTGACAAGGATCTATTAAATTAATCTTAAAACTTAGATTAAATTTGTAGATTGCTTTTGGTAGTATGATCATTTTAATGGTCTTAATTCTTCCAATTGAAGGAGCATGGTATATCTTTCCATTTCTTTGTGTGTGTACTTAGTTGATAAGTTGTGTCTGCCTCTTTGTGAACCTATAACAAAGTTCATAAAGAAAGACAGGAAGGGCACTACATAATAATGAGGACCAATACAAGGGGATATTACATTTATATTCATTAACATATATTCACCAAATATAGGAGTACCTAAGCATATAACACAAATACTAACAGACATAAAGAGAAAAGTTGACAGGAACATAATAATAGTAGGAGACTTTGACACCCCACTAACAGCAATGGACAAATCTTTCAGACAGAAAATCAATAAGGCAACAAAGATTCTAAATGACACAATAGACTTGTTGGACTTAATTGATATCTGTAGGATGCTACATCCAAAGAAACTCAGAATACACATTCTTTTGAAGCGCATGTGGACCATTCTCTAGGTTAAACCACATTCTAAGTCACAAATAAGTCTCAACAAATATAAGAGGATAGAAATTATTTCAACCATATTTTCTGACCACAACGGTATAAAACTAGAAATTAACCATAGGAAGAAAAATGGTAAACTAACAAACAGAGGGAGACTGGACAACATGCTACCAGAAGAACAGTGGGTCAGTGATGAAATCAAAGAAGAAATAAGAAAATGCCTTGAAAAAATAGATTAAAAAAATAAAGAAAATACCTCAAGACAAACAACAAAATGAAAACACAGCCTTACAACATCTGTGGGGTGCAGCAAAAGCAGTTCTAAGAAAGAAGTTAATAGTGATACAGATCTTCCTCAAGAAAAAAGAAAAACTCAGAAAAATAATCTAATCTACCACCTGAAATAATTAAAAAAAGAAGAAAAAACAAAGCCCAAAGTCAGCAGAAGGGAGGAAATCATAAAGATCAGAGAGGAAATAAATAAAATAGAGATAAAAAACAATAGAAAAGAGCAAGAAAACCAACAGCTGGTTTTTGAAAGGAAAAACAAAATTGAGAAACCTCAAGCTAGACTCACCAAGAAGAAGAGAGAGAGGACCCAAATAAAAAAAATAAGAAGTGAAAGAGGAGAATTACAACTTATACAACTGAAATACAAAAAAAAAAAAAAGGAGAATACTACAAACAGTTGTTATTGTTGTTCAGTTGCTCAGTTGTGTCCAACTCTTTGTGACCCCCATGGACTGCAGCACATCAGGTCTCCCTGTCCTTCACCACCTCCCAGAGATTGCCCAAGTTCATGTCCATTGAATCAGTGATGCCATCTGACCATCTCATCCTCTGCTGCCCTCTTCTCCTTTTGCCTTCAGTCTTTCCCAGCATCAGGGTCTTTTCCAATTAGTCTGCTCTTCACACCAGGTGGCCAAAGTATTGGTGCTTCAGCTTCAGTATCAGTCCTTCCAATGAGTATTCAGGGTTGATTTCCCATAGGATTGACTGGTTTGATCTCCTTGCAGTCCAAGAGATTCTCAACAGTCTTCTCCAGCACCACAATTCGAAACATCAGTTCTTCAGCATTCAGCCTTCTTTATGGTCCAGTTCTCATGTCTGTACCTGACTACTGGAAAAACCATAGCTCTGACTATATGAAAATTTGTCGGCAAAGTGATGTCTTTGCTTTTCAATACATTGTCTAGGTTTGTCATAGTCTCTCTTCCAAGAAGCAAGAGCCTTCTAATTTCATGGCTGCAGTCATCATCCATAGTGATTTTGGAGCCCTTCTTGGGCTCCAAATTTATTTTCTTATTTATTTTCAAATTTATTTATTTATTTTCTTAATAAAATCTGTCGCTGCTGTCACTTTTTCCGCTTCTATTTGCCATGAAGTGATGGGACCAGATGCCCTGATCTTAGTTTTCTTAATATTGAGTTTTAAGCCAGCTTTTTCACTCTCCTCCTTCACCCTCAGCAAGAGGCTCTTTAGTTCCTCTTCACTTTCTGCCATTAGAGTGGTATCATCTGCGTATCTGAGGTTGTTGGTATTTCTCCTGGCAATCTTGATTCCAGCTTATAACTCATCCAGCACTTTTCATAATGTACTCTGCCTGGAGAATTCCCATGGACAGAGGATCCTGGTGGGCTACAGTCCATGGGGTTGCAAAGAGTTGGACATGACTGAGTGACTAAGCATAGCACAGCACTCTGCATATGTTAATAAACAGGATGACAATATACTGCCTTGCCATACTCCGTTCCCAATTTTGAACCAGTCCGTTGTTCCATGTCCAGTTCTAACTGTTGCTTCTTGACCCACACACAGGTTTCTCAGGAGACAGGTAAGATGGGCTGGTATTCCCTTCTCTTGAAGAATTTTCCACAGTTTGTTGTGATTCACACAAAGGCTTTCGCATAATCAATGAAACAGAAGTAGATGTTTTTCTCAAATTCCCTTGCTTTCTCTATGATCCAATGAATGTTGTTGATCTCTGCTTCCTCTGCCTTTTCTAAATCTTGCTTGTACATCTGGAAGATTTCAATTTAAGTACTCCTGAAGCCTAGCTTAAAGGATATTGAGCATAACCTTATTAGCATGGGAAGTGAGCACAATTGTCCGATAGTCTGAACATTCTTTAGCACTGCCCTTCTTTGGAATTGGGATGAAAACTGACCTATTCCAGTCCTGTGGCCACTGCTGAATTTTCCAAATTTGCTGACATATTGAGTGCAGCACTTTAACAGCATCATATTTTAGGATTTGAAATAGCTCAGCTGGAATTCCATCACTTCTACTAAGTTGGTAATGCTTCCTAAAGCCCACTTGACTTCACACTCCAGGATGTCTGGCTTTAGGTGAGTGACCACACCATCGTGGTTATCTGGGTCATCAAGACCTTTTTTGTACAGTTCTTCTATGTATTCTTGCTACCTCTTCTTAATCAGTTATATGCCAACAAATTGGACAAACTATAAGAAATGGACGAGTTTCTGGAAATATACATCCTGCCAAAATTAAATCAAGAAGAAAGAGATAATTTGAACAAACCAATCAGTAGAAGTGAAATAGAATCCATCATTTAAAAAAATCTCTGCAAACTAAAGTCCAGGACCAGATGGCTTCACTGGGGAATTCTACCAAACATACAAAGAACTTATCCTTCTCAAACCATACTAAAATATTGAAGGGGAGGAAACACTTACAAATTCATTCTATGAAACCACCATCACCATGATACCAAAACCAGAAAAAGACACTAACCAAAAAAAAAGAAAAAAGAAAATTACAGGGCAATATATTTGAAGTATTTTAAAAAAACTATTTTCTGTGTCATGATTCCCAACATTATCCAGATTGGAAGCACCTGCTGGATACTGATGTATGAAGTTGGCTATCAGATATTTTAGAAACCTTTTGTGTTTTTAGGTAAATCTAACAGAAAATGAGAAAGGCAAAGTCCACTGTTTGATTGCCATGAATGTAGGCATTAAAATCTGTTCCTTTTTATGGTGGATCACACTTTATGAGTAAGATCCATCAGAGAACATGGTTAGGTAGGTTTTTGCCCTGAACATCTTTGGTACTTAGTTGGATGAAATTTTGTCAAAAATATCTTTCCAGAAATATAACCTTAGAGACTATCAGGTATAGTTTTGGCTTCTTGAGTCTTGTGACTAATATCAAACATTTCTGGCATTTTCCCATCAGGTCAGTCTAAACAGTGTCATCTGTTTTATTCTTGCCCCTTTTTTGCTTGAATGCTTTTCTGCAAGATGCTAGTTCTTCCTTGCCATGATTGTTACTGATCAGAAAAGCGAAGTCAGTTTATTTCTTAGTCAAAGAGCAGTGGGAGAGTAAAAGTTTACATGAGTCTACAGAAAAGGCACAGCATTCTAAGCTTCTTAAAGACAGTAATTGTTGTATATCTAATTTTTTTTCTACAATTCTTACCCTCATTGATATGCATGTTATAGTTTCTGAAAATAAATTCAGGGATTATGTTAAAATATATGTGCATGTGTAAATTGTGGAGTGAGACATAGTAGTTTACAGATTTTTATGTGGTTATTATAAGATTAACTGAAATATACGCACACACAAAACATGAATTTGATTATTTTAAACACAGTACACTCCTAGCTCTTTCAATATTATCTGGTTTATAACTGTTAGGAAATCTTCAGCTGTGTTAATCAAAGTCATTTAGAATGTTGCTGAAATGCACAGTTTGCTTTGCAGAGAGATGAGCCTCTATTCTCTGGGGGAACTAGAGAAGCTGGTCAAAGACAGAACAATAGGAACTGATGGCCTCTCAATAAACTCTGTTATAAGAAATGCATTCCCCATCCCTTGCAACATTCAAGCCGGAATTAATTGACCACTTCTTAGAATCCTGAAGAGGTGATTTGTATATGAGAGTAGGACAGAAGGAGAAGACTGCTAAGATTTTTTCTATATGAGAAAAAACTGTCTTTGAGAATTAGATTTATAAAATTAGCAATGTTTAATGCTTCATCAAAGACATTCTTAAATGGAACTTTTTTTTGTGTGTGTGAGTACCTGTCAGTGAAGAGAACAATAGTTGTTAGTACAGTTTAGTGTCACTGCCTTGACTTGGGCTACGGTTCCAGCTGATTTCCCCACCATTGCTTTTTCCACCATAGTACAAATGTCAACAGAGACATTTTCTCGTAAATGTCATACTTTCATTATGAACACAGAATCATTTTAAAATCCAGTCTGACAACCATTCCTTTTTAGTCTCTTTACATTTACTATAAGTACTATATATTTGGATTTAGATCTATCATTTTACCCTTTACTTTCTTATTTTATTCCATGTATGCTATCCTTCTTATTCCCTCACTTCCTACGCTTTCTTCTGGAGTAATTATTTTTTACTATTCCATTACTGTCCCTACTCGCCCTGTTAGGTTGTTACTTGCTTGCATTAGCTTGTCAGTTATTCTTTACTATTCTTTTTTGTTTAAAGAATCCACCTACCAAGATCCCTGGATTGGGAAGGCTCCTTGGAGATGCAAATAGCAACCCACTCCAGTATTCTTGCCTGGAAAAATAACATGGACAGAGGAAAATGGCAGGCTACAGTCCGTGCGGTCGCAAAAGAACGAGACATGACTAAGCGGCTGAACAACAACAACTGTTTTAGTGGTTACTCAAGAGATTAAACATGAATCCTTGATCAATCAAACTTTGAATATAAGTAAGTACTTTTGCTACTTCCCAGACAATATGAGAACTTTGACCATTTTTACGCCATTTACTTCCTTCAGCCTTTAAACAATCTTTTTTTGAAAAAATTTTTACACCTTCAAAAAGTTTCAGTAATAGTATAATAAACTTCTATGTATACAAATAAATATATTCTTATAGATTCACCAGTTGTGGATGTCTGTCTCTTTCCGTCTTAGTTCTGCTCATAAGGCCTTTCTATTGATTAGATGAGGCCCACCCAGATTATCAAGGATCTCCAGTATTTAAAGTCAACTAATTATAAATGTTACTTATCTAAAAAATACTTTCACTTAAATCAGTGTTTAATTGAATAAATGGGTACAATGGCTTAGCCAATTTACACATAAAATGAACCATCACAAAACACATCAAGTTTCTTTCTTGTTCCAAGTCAGAGGATATAATAGCCATTTACACTTACTATTTGTACATTCATGTCTTCATTCATTCATTTATTCAAGAACTATTTCTTGAGCACCAGCTATGTTCCAAACACTGTGATAGATACACGGATACATTTTCTAAGATCCAGACAACTGACAACAATTATAAATAACTGTTACAATACAACCTGATTTTTGTTAAGCTAGGACCCTATGGTGTATTTTTAAGGCTATTGTCTTATTAATTTTCCTAAGGACATAGACAAGAATATATTCATTTTCATGACTTTCATACTCCTTGCATAACACTTCCTATCAAAAAACAGCATTTTAATTAAATCAATAGTTTTACCAGAAAGGTTGAACTCAATGGGTATTAAAATGGAGGGGAAATCTCAGCTCTATTTAGCAGCTTATTTCCAAAAGCTATAATAGAGGATCAGCCCCAGTGCATAACTGCTTTTCAAACTTCTGCTTGCACCTCGTTTGTTTATGTCCCACGTTACAAAGCAAGTCACAAGACCAGTCCAGGTTCAGGTTGTGGGGAAATAGACTCTATAGCTTGATGGACATTGCTGCAAAGAATTCGTGGCCATTTCCCCCCTCCATGTACTCCCATGGTTTGAAGGTAAGGTGAAGCACATGACAGCTTTTTTTGCAGGGGGTCACAATAGTGTAGCCCAACTGGACATATTCTGGGGTACGTGGTACCTTCCCTACCATACTATCATACCTGGTCACTTTTAAAGTTGAAGTATAAATGAAATGATTTACAATGTTATATTAGTTTCAGGTGTACAACCTAGTGAATTTTATATGTCACAAAATGATCACCACAACATGTCTAGCTACCATGTATCACCACACAAAGTTATTACATTATTGACCATATTCACTGTGCTATACATTATATCTCTGAGGCTCATTTATTTTTTAATTGGAAGTCTGTATCTCTTAATCTCTTTCACTTATTTGCCCACCTCAACCCTCCTCCCCTCTGGCAACCATCTGTTTGTTCCCTATATCTACAAATCTGTTTCTGTTTATTATGTTTGCTAATTTTAAAAAGTTCCGCATATAAATGAAATTATATGATATTTGTCTTTGTCTGAATTATTTAACTTAGCATAATACCCCCTAGGTCCATCCATGTTGTGGCAAGTGGCAAGATTTTATTCATATTTTATGGTTGAGTAATAGTCCATATGTAATGGAATAATACACCTGCAATGCAGGAGAAGAGATGGCAACCCACTCCAACACTCTTGCCTTGAAAATCCCATGGATGGAGGAACCTGATAGGTTACAGTCCATGGAGTCACAAAGAGTTGGACACGATTGTGCGACTTCACTTTCACTTTCAATGCAGGAGACACAGGTTCGATCCCTGGGTCAGGAAGATACCCTGGAGAAGGAAATGGCCTACTCCAGTATTCTTGCCTGGAGAATCCCATGGACAGAGGAGTCTGGCAGGCTAGAGTCCATGGGGTCACAAGAGTCAGACATAACTTAGTGACTAAACCCAAATATTCCATTGTGTATATACCACAATTTCTTTGTCTATTAATCTATTGATGGAGATTGAGTTTGCATCCATGTCTTGGCTATTATGATTAATGCTGCTATGAACATAGGAGTGCATATATTTTTTCAAATTAATATTTTGAAAAAAACATTGTTTTTGTTTTCTTCAGAAAAATACTGATAAGTGGAATTGCTGGATCATATGACATCACCGACACAATGGACATGAATTTGAGCAAGCTCTGGGAGTTAGTGATGGACAGAGAAGCATGACGTGCTGCAGACCACGGGGTCGCAAAGAGTCAGACATGACTGAGCGACTGAACTGAACCGATGGCAGTTCTGGGCTTCCCTGCTGGCTTAGGCTGTAAAGAATCTGCCTGCAGCATGGGAGACCTGGGTTCTATCCCTGAGTCAGGAAGATCCCCTGGAGAAGGAAATGGCTAAACACTCCAGTATTCTTGCCTGGAAAACCCCAGGGACGGAGGAGCCTGGAGGGCTACAGTCTATGGAGTCACATGGTTAGACACGGCTGAGCAAGTAACACTTTCACTTTCACTTCATGGCAGTTCTGTTTTTATTTTTTTGAGAAAACTTTATGATGTTTTCATTGTGGCTGGACCAATTTATATTCCTACCAACAGTGCATGAGGGTTCCCCCCTTTCCACATCCTCACCAACATTTATTATTCCTTGTCTTTTTGATAATAGCCATTCTGACAGGTGTGGGGTGATATCCCACAGCTGTTTTGATTAGCATTTCCCTGATAATTAGTGACGTTGTATACCTTTTCATGTACCTGTTAGTCATCTGTATGTCTTCCTTAGAAAAATGTCAGTTCGGACCCTCTGCCCATTTTTTAGTCAGATTGTTTGGTTTTTTTGCTATTAAACTGAGTTCTTTATATTTTGATTATTAATTCCTTATCATTTGCAAATATCATCTCTCCCCCCACAAACAGATTTTTAAAAATTTTCTTGATCGTTTCCTTCACTGTGCAAAAGTTTGATGTAATCAATCCTATTTTAAAATTTTTGCTTTTGTTTCCCTTACCTGAGAAGACATATTTACCTAGTCACTTTTTAACATAAAGGGTAAAAGCTGGTGATTATGTAGTTAAATAAGACAAACTAGACAGTTTAAGCATAAAAACAAAAATCTCCTTTGAAACCCAAATTATTGGTTTTTCCATTACATCAACCAGGCGCCTTGTCAGCTGTTTCCTTTGTTTTGAAGACATTAGATCTGCAATCTAAATCATTGCCTCTTTCCTTTATTCCTATGCACATAACCATTCTTTTAACCCTTGGAAAAATGCCAAAATTTCCTTTTTTCCCTGGATTATGCACTTTCTAAATGATGCTTGGTCATTTAAATTCAAAATAAAACATTTTACTTACCTGGAAATACCTTTTAATTTTTTTTTTTTTTTTTAATAATAAGTAGAGTGGAAGATATGTAATAGGTGCTATGGTAGTTGTTTTCCTCTCATGGGAAAATTATTTAGTTTTTGCAATAACATGCTATGCTTTAAAATTAGGCAAGAAATAATGAAAGTATACCCTTCAACAAAGTTCCAGTGAGGACAACTCAGTAGCTAAGATACTTAGTGAGGCAAATTCAACCATAAGCTGTCTAATTCAACTGAGCACAAAAGCTCAGAATCTTACAGTGTGAACCTATTGACCTGGAAGTATGTGTGTACCTTTAAAGGTTGAGCAGATTACTTGCTTCCCATCAGCAGGTTTAAGCTTGGTATTTTCATGGTTGTGTAATAAAGCTTTAAAAACAACACAGTTAAAATGATAACCACTAATTGGAAAAGGAAAAGATTAAAATTCAAACATATTTCAGTTCTCTTAAACAAATTCTGCCTAGGGTGTGCACATATACAATTGGTTGCTTTCCTCAGTGAATGTACAATCACACACCCTAGAAGAATTTGGCTGTGTTCAGTTCCAATTAACAAACAGCCTTTTTTTTCAAACATCTCAAGAGTGATATAAATAGCTGGGAAGGGTGTTAATTGCAGAAGTACAATGGTTTATCAAATGAATAGCTATGTGAATGAGCTCTGTAAACTCTACAAAACACTCTAAAACTTTGTTGTCATTCTTTTTATACTTGTGTACATAATATAAGAACACAGTCTAACATTTCGCCTTCCACAAATTAGCTTTGCACTGTGTTGGAGTGAAAATGAAATAACTTTGGTAACGCTCTTCCTACATGAATGAATTTTTAAATTTTGCTTTCTTGTCACTAGAATCTAGACACAGTTCCCAACAGTCTGCGTAGTTTCTTAAAAGGATTATTTCCGATGATCTGCATAATATGTACCCATTTTAGAAAAATTTGACAATGGAGGAAAGTATGAAAAATAAAGTGAACAATCATTCACAATTTCATAATCTAGAGGTGCCCTCTGTGCTCAGTCACTCAGTTGTGTTCAACAGTTAGCAACCCTTTGGAATGTAGCCTGCCAGGCTCCTCTGTCCACGGAGTTTCCCAGGCAAGAATACTGGAGTGAGTTGCCATTTCCTCCTCTAAGGGATCTTCTCCAACCCAGGAACTGAACTTGGGTCTCCTGTGACTCTTGCTTTGCAGGTGAATTCTTTACCACTGAGCCACTGGGGAGGCAGTAGTCATTAATATTTTAGCATTTTCTTCTCATTTTTTTCTATACATATAATATACACAGAAATATGAAAATTATATATATTTACTGTAATATATGGGGCTTCCCCAGTAGCTCAGCAGTAAATAATCTGCCTGCAATGCAGGAGCCGCAGGAGACATGGGTTCAATCCCTGGGTGGGGAAGATCCCCTGGAGGAGGGCATGGCAACCCACTCCAGTAATATTTCCTGGAGAATCCCATGGACAGAGGAGCCTGTCAGGCTACAGTCCATAGGGTCACAAAGAGTCAAACACGACTGAAGCAACTTAGCATGCACACACACACTATAATGCTATGAGATTACATGTGAGGCAATATAGTATAGTGGTTAACATTGTCAGAATATTAGGTTTGCATTCTGGATCCTCTACTTTCTAGTTGGTCAATCTGGGCAATTTATTTTCACTGTAACTCACTGTGTGTGTTAATTACTCAGTTGTGTCCGACTTTTTGCGACTCTATGGACTAGAGCCCACCAGGCTTTTCTGTCCATGGAATTCTCCAGGCAAGAATACTGGAGCAGTGTGCCATTTCCTCCTTCAGGGTATCTTCCCTACCCAGGGATCGATCCCTGTTCTCCTACACTGCAGCCAGATTCTTTACCATCTGAGCCACCAGGGAAGCCGTTTCCTTAGATGTAATATGGAATAATATTAGTAACCTATTTTGTAGGGGTATTTTGAGGATTAAGTGAATCTATATGCTCAAAGCACTTAGAACAGTGTCTAGTACATTATAAATGCTCATTTTTTTTTTTTTTTTGTGACGCCACATGGCTTGTGGGATCTTAGTTCTCAGACCAGGGATCAAAACCCAGGCCCATAGCAGTGAAAGTGCCAAATCCTAATCACTGGACCACTAGGGATTTCCCTAAGTGCTGAATACTATAAACCATTTTTATCATATAACACCAGGGCATAAGCACGTTCCAAAATAATTTTAACATTTAAAGATCGTGCTTGTGTGCTGTTGCTGCAGTCATGTTCAATTGTTTGCGACCCTATGGACTGTGGCCCACCAGGCTCCTCTGTTCATGGTTATTCTCCAGGCAAAAATACTAGAGTGGGTTGCTATGCCCTCCTCCAGAGGATCTTTCGGACCCAAGGATTGAACCCGTGTCTCATGTCTCCTGCATTGGCACGCAGGCTCTTTACCACTAGCACCACCTGGGAAGCCCATTTAATGAACATATGATTGAATATATTCCACTGGATAGATATGCCATAGTATACTTACCCAGTTTCACTGTTGAATTTTGTTTCCAAATTGTTATGATTATACATATCATTTCAATGAATATATTAATACATACAATTTTGTTGCATTTCAGATGATTAGATTAAACCAGATTCCTACAAGTAGACTCTGCTGACCAGCCCCCATTATGGCCCCCAGTGATCCTCCTCTTCTGGTATTCTGGCCCTTGTCTAAGACCTCCCCATTCCCAACCTCACACTAAATATATAGAGCTTTTTGGTTTAACCAGCAAAATATTGCAAATGTGATGAAGTGTGACTTCTGAGGTTAGGTCACAAAAATCATCATGGGTTCTTCCCCATCTCTCTCTGATCACTCTCTCTGGCAAAGGACCGTCGACATACTGTAAAGACACTTCAGCATCTCCATGAAGAAGAGCATTATGAAGAAGTCCGTATGTTGAGGAACCAAGGCCTCATGCCAACTGCTATGTGAATGTGTTGTCCTGGAAGCAGATCATGCAGCCCCAGATGACTAAAGCTGTGGCCATCAGCTTGAAAAACCTTGACCCAGAACCATCTAGCCCAAGCTGTTCCCAGATTCCTGACCTGCAGAAACTATGTGAGATGATGAATGTATTGTCTATAGTGAATACAGACAACATTATTCAATTATAACCATCAAACTTGCTAAAAGGCTAGAACCTAATTATTCCAAGCACTAAAAAAAATGATAATTATGTCATGGGATGGACATGTTTAGTGCTTCAATAGCAGTCACAGTACAATATGTAAATGCATGAAATTAATATGTTGTACACCTTAAATTTCCCAGGTGGTGCTAGTGGTAAAGAACACCCCTGCCAATGCAGGAGCTGTAAGAGATGTGGGTTCGATACCTGGATGGGGAAGATCCCTGGGCAGAGGGCATGGCAACCCACTCCAGTAGCTTGCTGAAGAATCCCATGGACAGAGGAGCCTGGAGAGTTACCGTCCATGGGGTCGCACAGAGTTGGACATGACTGAAGTGACTTAGCACGCACACACATGTGTCTTAAATTTACACAATATTGTATGTCAAATACATTTCAATAAAGAAAAGTTACTGTCCTATAAGCTATTAAATTTGGGGGTACTTTGTTATGTAGCAGTAGATTAGTAATATATAGACAAATTGGATTAAAAGATAGCATGTTTGATAGTGTTAAATGGCTTTCCAGAAATGTTATATTGATCAACTCCCATCAGAAGTATGTGAGAGTAATTACATAATGATACCTTCATCACCACTGAATATTCAACTCTGTAATCACTGAGTAATCAATCTTTTTTAATTTCATAGAAAAAGCAGGTATTTTTCCACTGAAAAATTTTGCTTTCATTTAGTCTCTAGTGAGGTTAATATTTTTTCTTACAGTCTTCTTTTTAAGACAAATTTTTTTGAGCAGTTTTGGGTTGAAAGCAAAACGAGAAAAAGGTACAGAGATTTCTCATATATCCTCTGCTCCCACACACTCATAACTTACACCATTATCAACAAATCTCACCAGAGTGGTACAGTTTTTACAATTGATAAACATACATTGATACTTCATAACCACCCAAAGTTCATAGCTCACTTAGTTGAAGCATGCGGGATCTTCATTGAGTCATGCAGGAGCTTTTGTTGCATCGCCTGGACCCCCTCTTGTAGTGGGAGGGCTCAGTAGTTGTGGCATGTGGGCTTAGTGGCTTGGCACGTGGGATCTTTGTTCCCTGACCAGGGGTTGAACTTGCATCCCCTGCATTGCGAGGTGGATTCTTAGCCACCGGACCACCAGGGAAATCCCTCATGTTTCTTTTCTATTTGTATTTCCTCTTCTTGGAAACCTCTTTATATGTAATTTGATCAATTTCCTATTGAGGTCTTAAGTGTTTTTCTTACAATTTGTATGAATTCTATAAAGGATATTAACCAGTTTATGCTTGTCACATTTTCAACTGGTTATTCTTTTTATGGTTTTATGTTTAATGATATGTAGATGTTTTAAATTTTTATACAGTCATTGGACTGTGATATTTTCTTTAGTTTTTAAGCCTGGAAAGTCCTATTCTATTCAAAGAGAAGACAAACATTTACGTTACATTTTAAAAAAATCTGCAATTCCCGACTTTTTTTGGCACCAGGGACCAGTTTCATGGAAGGCAATTTTTCCACGGACCAGTAGGAGGGGGATGGTTTCCGGATAATTCAAGCGTATTACACTTATTGTGCACTTTATTTCTACTACTATTACATCAGCTCCATCTCAGATCATCAGGAATTAGATCCTAGAGGTTGGGGACCCCTGCCCCACATCGCTCCTGCCCCCACTATGTGCAACAGCCTTCCCTATGTTATAGTTTTTGATTTTGTTTTGTATTTGGGTCTTTGGCTCATTTGGAATTTATAGTGTTTTTTTTTTGTATCACTAAATAGCTAATTTTAAAACAATTTATGAAATAAATAGAACAGTTTTCCTCTTTTCTATCAATCAATGATTATGATAAATTAAGTTTTTTAAAGATCTTGTGCCTGTTTCTGTGTTCTCTATTTCACTGAAAAGCTCTTCCTGTGTCACTATCACTCTGTTTTAATTAATGTGGTCTATAATGTTTTAATAACCAGAAGGACTAGTTAGTAGAATGACCTTAGAAGCATGACCTCATGGTCTAGCAAAGCCACAGAACTTTCCAGAATGCAATCAGATACCGTTCAAAACTGTTTAAAAGTTGGGTGACATTTCACAGAACAATATGAAAGGAGGCAAAATTTCATCAAGGTCAGAAGTCCGTGGAGCTGGGCAGAAAAAACATTTTAACTTTCTAAGAACCAAAGAAATAAAAAGTCTAATCAGAAGTTTTAGCAGTCTGGTGAGAGTTGTAGACGTCCAGGAGTCAGCAAAGAAAGAGGGCAGATGGATTCACACACAGGAATGTGAATGAATTCCGCTGTGCAAACTAAGTTTGGCCAATAAATTCATTTTCATATTTTTGTGTATGTTTGTCAAACTCTGGAAAGTTCGAAATAATTCAACTGCAAAACTAACTGAGGCTGAAAAAATACTGATCTTGGAAAGCTTCTTGAGACATTCAGCTTTGATAACTGAATATTTTCTTCAGTTTTCTATTATTTTGAAAATAGTTTGATGTTATATTTGTTTTCTTCTTCGATTCAACATTGTTTTACTTAAAAAATGAAGCCCTGGGTAAGCAAACCACAGTTCTTTCTCTCTTCATTTACATTTTCAAAAGTGGAGCAACTCTTTTTTGTTCTCTTCTTCCCTGAAAATAATTTTTCAAAATTATGCCATAGAAGAATTTTAGGAAAACTAATAGAAATCATTGATTTTGAGACATTCATTTCACTTACTTGATGCTTCTCCCACTTGACTCACATTAAACCAACTGGTTTTGAGAATAAAAGTTCTAAGCCATTATGGCTGAATGAAATGTGTAAAGTGAAAGCCTCAGGTAAACGGATATTTTTTGGCATCAGCTAATTTGTGCTACAGCTAATATCTTGGATCCATGGTTCAAAGCAGAAATGTAACTGAAACAGCTGTTTAATTTACCTAGAGCACAAAGTAAGCAGCTTATCTGATGGCAGGAGAAAGGTACAGGTGAAGGTCATAGAATCTATGAGAAGGAGGCGGCCAGGTGATCGTTGTTGTCCGAGAGAAAAGAGGCATCACCCCATTTGTTGAGCCCTTCAGTCTCCACAGCGGTAGTGCCTGGGGGTGAACGTCACTTACTGCTGCCAGGGATTCACCGTAGCCAGTTAGTGCGGTGACCTGTGCACGCCTCTCACCATCTATATGAACTCTGGGCCCCCTTAGATGGAGGCACAGCCTAGAGCATTAATATGTGCTCTGCTTCCTTTCCTGTACGGCTGCACCATGGCATGTGGACTCTTTTAAGCTGTGCCTTGGGATCATACGGGATCTTTAGTTGTTTTAGGGATCTAGTTCCCTGTCCAGGGATGGAACCCAGGCACCCTTCACTGGGAGCATGGAGTCTTAGCCACCGGACCGCTAAGGGAAGGGAAGTCCCTTCGCTTTAGAATTTTAAGGTCTGATCTTCTATTTTCAATTGAAATTATCTGAGCTTTAAAAACACACCCATATCGACCAGAAAGATTTAGATACACAACAAAGTATGCGTGTGTGCTAAGCCACGTCTGACTGACTCTTTGCGACCCTGTGGACTGTAGCCCACCAGGCTTCTCAGTCCATGGGATTCTCCAGGCAAGAATACTGGAGTGGGTTGCCATGCCCTCCGCCCAGGGATCTTCCCCACTCAGGGATCGAACTCACGTCTCTTAAGGCTCCTGCATTGGCAGGGGTGTTCTTTACCGCTAGCACCACCTGGGAAGCCCTTCACAATTAAGTATTGTTGTTGTTCAGTCGCCAAGTTGTGTCCGACTCTGTGATTCCATGAACTGCAGCACATCAGGCTTCCCTGTCCTTCACTGTCTTCCGGAATTTGCTCAAACTTATGTCAGTTGAGGCGGAAAAGGCAATGGCATCCCACCCCAGTACTCTTGCCTGGAAAATCCCATGGACGGAGGAGCCTGGTAGGCTGCAATCCATAGGGTCCCTAAGAGTCGGATACGACTGAGCGACTTCACTTTCACTTTTCCCTTTCATGCACTGGAGAAGGAAATGGCAACCCACTCCAGTATTCTTGCCTGGAGAATCCCAGGGACGGCGGAACCTGGTGGGCTGCCGTCTATAGGGTCGCACAGAGTCGGACACGACTGACGTGACTTAGCAGCAGCAGCAGCATGTCAATTGAGGCAGTGATGCTATCTAATCATCTCATCCTCTGCTGCCCTCTTCTCCTCTTGATCATATTGGACACCTACCAATCTAGGGGACTCATTTTCTGGTGTCATATCTTTTTACCTTTTCATACTGTTAATGGGGTTCTGGAGACAAGAATACTGCAGTGGTTTGCCATTCCCTTCTCCAGTTAAGTACACATCTGAAATATTTAAATTCAGAAATTGAAGCCGTGTAAAAGTATTTATTTGTAACTAGCTCCCCCTAGTGATAATTATTTTAAATAGCATAATTCATTTAGGAATTTCTCTTGAACTGGTAAACTTTTTTGAGAGTGGTTTCAAATTTTTAAATTTTATTCTCTATTGAATCCCAGATTGTAAACTAATAGATTTTTGTTATTACAGGGTCTACTTTAGAAATTTATGATGGAAAATAATCCAAAGACACACATAATTAATTATCCATGTCTCAACACCATAATTGCAACTTTTCAGGTAAACAATAAAATTGACTTTCAAAGATAAAAATCTTAGTAAAGTGTAATACTGACTACCCTGGAGATAAAAAGTGAGTGTGGGACACAGCAGAAAGATGGTGATAAGATTGTTACAGAATTCGGACTAAAAATAATAACCTTGTTAACAGTTCCAAATTGCTTATATTAATACTTGTTTTTTCATTTGGTCTTTTGGGTATCCAGTAAGGTAGGTATCATTCCTCTGTTTTGCAGATCAGAAAACAGTTTCAGCAAGTGAAGTGCTGTGCCCAAGTTTGCAAAGTAATGTGGATGCTGTGCATGCGCTCAGATTCCCAGACTCCCCTTCAGGGCAGGGGTACTTCTTATTTCTCCAGTTGCTGGGAGAGTTTTGGCTAATGTCTCCCAGCTAGAACCTTTTCTCAACCAAAGAAAGACACTTTGCCCAAGGTTATGCTCTCTTCCCGGGGACAGTGCACATCTAATGACTGGGACAAAGACTTGTTCACTTTGCCTCAATTTGGGATATCACAGAAGGGCCATCCCAGCTTCAGAACTCCCCATGGGATCTTCTGTGACCTCAGTTGCAGCCACATTGCAGTTCGACTTTTCTTCTCTGCCCGGTCTTTCTTCCCTCACCACTTACAGGTGCTACTTCTCACCACTTACAGGTGCTACTTCTGCCAGGGTTCTCCATTCACCTCTGCTCGAAAACCTCGGTTTCTCAGTCTGTTTCCTGGGAAACCCAACCAATGACAGTTGGTTCTGGATGTGCCCCTAAAGTGGGATTTTGTTGCTGGCCCTGGCTGGCTGTGATAAAGACCCCATCGCTGTTAGTGAGAGGCACATTAACAGCCCCAGGCAGGCAGTTCCAGTGCTATTGCTAAAATTTTACAAGTGGTAAACAGAAATGGATACTGATGGGAAGCAATCCACTGGCAGGTACAATATCTCAGGGGTTTGAGAGTCTCGGGGGAAATTAAGTAAATATAAGAATTTTGAAAATTAGCTGACTTGTTCGGAAGTAGATGGCCACGGATGTTTTAGAGAGAGGTAATGAAAGACTGAGGGTGATTATTCACCAGTACATGGTGCAATGTGAAGCCAGAGTGCTTCCTTTCTGTATATAAATGGATTCCCATCTCCTGCAGCCTGGGAGGAGTAAAATGAAGACTTCTACATTTTAAGAGTAGCAGAATTCCAGAGAATGTTAAATTCTCAGCTCGAGCTGGTCTGCTGTTTCTAGGCTAGGGCCCTGATTTGGAAGGAGTGAGAGCCTGAGGCTTTGGGTGGGGACATCTGGGTTGTACACTAAAAACTCCATGATTCCTCTGGACCCTCTGGACCTGCAGAAATGATTCACTCCTCCCTACTTAAGGCTAGTGCCTCTTATTTATTTGCAGATGATGCAAGCTCTAAACAGGAGCTCTAGAGGAGTGGGATGGGGAGGGAGATGGGAGGGAGGTTCAAAAGGGAGGGGATATATGTATACCTATGGCTGATTCATGTTGAGGTTTGACAGAAAACAACAAAATTCTGTAAAGCAATTATCCTTCAATTAAAAAATTAATTAATTAAAAAAAAATAACCTCATGCCCTGCTCAGGATGTATCTCTGCCTCTTCCTGTGGCCATCAGACCCATAAATAGGGTGAAGTTAATCATAACTCCGCCAGAGAAGTGCTGGGCCTGCTAAGGGAGAAAGGGACTGTCCCCTGAAGTGAAGTGTCTACAGGAGCTGGTCAGCATGTACTCTCAGAAACTGGGAGTTGTATGTGTGGGGCTGGATTCTGAGGGTACTGAATCAAGGGGCACAGAATATAATATTGGAAAAGGGAGTTTGTTTTGTGTGTGTTCTCTCATGGTACAGGACTTACACCTTGGCAAGGACGCCAGGAGATGGCGCTAACACATTGCAAGTTTGACTCAGACACTTGGTGGGGGAACAAGTATGTATTAGCTTACATGAAGTAAGGTGTTAGAGCTGGAAGCACTGCTATGGAAAATAGTGAAAGAAGAAATCAAAATGTCCAGAGATGTGGGTGAGCCTGACTGAAAACACCACATAGGCCTGAAACCTCACCAGCCACTACTTTCTGCGGGAACCCAGAGGACACTCCGTTTACCTTAGAAATAAAGCAGGTCCTTGGGGAGAAGCTCTGGGCTGCTGGTAGGAGATGCTGTTAAAGAATGGGCTCACTGATTGTAATGGGGACAATGCGGAGCTGAAATAAGGGAGGCCAGGTGGCAAGCCTAACTGCTGTAAGCCAGTTGGAGGCAGCTGAGAGCCCATTGGCTGTAAAAAACAGAAAGACAGGCGGTCAGCAAGGACAGCCCCCCTGATTCTCCACCCAGGACTCATAACACTTAAGTGAGTAAAGTTCAGAACTCCACTTTTTGTTTTAAATGTTAGGCTTCAATTCTTGTTTTTTGTTATTGTTAGTTGTTTTGTTTTGTTTTTTCAAATGCTTCTCTTTACCAGAGGCCTTTGTCAACTAGATCCAAGAGCAATTCAGCCGCAGCGCTGCTGGCTTCTATTGCAGGGCAGCATCTCAGGCTTACAAGCCCAAGCTGGAGGGGAAATCCTGACTCTAACTTTTTACATTTTCTTTTTACATGTTACATTGTCTTTCTGGCGGCTCAAGCTAAACACTTATGAGCCATCCTCAGTGCCTCTGATTTCTTCATCCAATTGTTCAGTAAATTTTTCAGTTCAGCCTCCAAAGTGCATTCCTGTCCATCCAACTTTTTCACATAATCAGTGCTTTCACACTGTAGTCTAAAGTTTTGTGTCTATTATTAGCTTATATTTATCGAGTGCTTGAGTATTGTATTAATTATCTGTTGCAGTATAACAAATTACTCCCAAACATAGGGCCTAAAACACTATTTTCTTGCAACATCTATGGGCCAGGAATCTGGAGTAGCTTAGCTGGATTTTCTGGCTCTGGGACCCACACAGTTACAGGTGTCTCAGGACTCATTTGGGAAGAATCAAGGATCTTCTTCCCTGGGCCCTGGTGGTTGCTGGAAGAGTTCATTTTCTTGCAAGTTGTTGGACTGAGCCTTTATTTCCTCACAAACTCCTAGCTAGAGGCCTCCTTCAGTTCCTTGCTGCCTGGGCCTCTCCACAGAGCATCTCACAAGATGAGATCTGACTTCATCAGTGAGAGTGTCATAAGAGGGAGTGCTAGCAAGACAGAAGTCAATCTTTTGTAACTTAATCACAGAAGTGATGGTTCATCATTGTGGTCATATTCTGTTTGGTTCTAGAAGCAAGTCATTAGGTCCAACCCACTCAACGGGAAGGAATTACCACAAGGGTTGAATACCAAGAGTTGGGGACCATTGGCAATGATGTCAGAAGCTGACTACCACAGGAATGTAGGTACTCTTCTAAATGCTTTACACATCTTAATTCATTTAGTCCTCATAAGTAGACCTTAAGATAAATATGCTATTACTGTGTTCATTTCACAGGAAGTGCCAAGCAGTCAAGTAACTTTTCCAGGGTCAGATAGCTGAAGTCAGTAGGATACAGAAATTTGAACCTAGGCTGTCCGGCTTTAGCATGTGCATTCTTTTTTTCATGCCGCTTTTTAAAAAGTTGAGATATAATTAACATGTAAAATTATATGTGTATATTGTGGAATGATCACCACTGTAAGTCTAGTTAATATCCATCACCATACATAGTTGCCCCTGGAGAAAGAAATGGCAACCCACTCCATTATCCTTGCCTGGAAAATTCCATGGACAGAGGAGCCTGGCAGACTATAGTCCGTGGAGTCGCAAACAGTTGGACACGACTGAGCAACTAACACACACATACACAGTTGCAAGTTTTTTTCTTACGGAGAACTTTGAAGATCTCAATCAGTAACTTCCAAATATACAATACAGTATCGTTAGCTGTAGTTATCATGCTGTACATTACATCCCCAAGACTTTATAGAATTTTGTAACTTTTGATCACGTTTGCCCATTTGACACCCCCTGCCCTCACTCAGCTCTGGCAAAAGAAACCTGTTTTCTTTATTTTTATTTTTAGATTTCACATATAAATTAGATTTATTTTTCTCTGACTTATTTCACTTAGCATAATGTCCTCAAGGTCACATGTTGTCACAAATGGCAAGATTTCCTTCTTTGTTATTGCTGAATAATATTCCACCTTGTGTATATATGTATATACATGTATATGTATATGTATCCACACACACACACACACACACACACACACAGCACACCAATATCAGTATTCAAGTGACAGGTGGCATCTGGGCTTCTTGGAAGAGGATTGGTCTGGCAAAAGATATTTAGAAGATGAAATTGACTAATTTGAGAATAAGAATCACAACTGATTCCCAGTTTGTTTCTGTATAGTACCCAGACTCCTATAGTGCCAAGGAGTTAAGGAAAAATAGATTTAAGGCTTTTCTTCTGTATTTTTCCCTTCCTTTCTCCGCCCCCCCTTCCTTCCTTCTTTCCTTCCACAAATACTCATTGTCAACTATGTGCTGGGGAAAATACTAGATCCTGCGGAATGTATTTTTTTAGCTCTCCAGATACAAAAGATATATTATTTTGAGCAGTTTATGACCAACCTGTAGTCTTCCCTGAATCATCTAGTTAACTGTCACGTATTTCAACTTAAATGGTCTTCCTATTAAATATACCAATATTAAGTGTTGTGACAGTACTAGAAAATAAGCAATTTGTAAAGCATATGCACAAATTCTAACCAGGCTAACTATTCTGGCTTTCTCTATTAATTTTAGCAATTCCTTAATTTAACATATGATGATGAAAATAATTTTACAATATTTCCAATTAAGTTAATTTTCACAATGCTTTTGTGTTCTTTGTCATAACACGTAGAATGATAAAATTCTATTTTGCATATTACTAATGAATATGGGGCATGTTTTTCCATCTGGGTCATTAATAGCTCGCTTTTATCTAATTTCAGAAATGAGTTCAGTACTCAGTCTACAGATTATACAGTAACCAATTTCTCCCAATGAACCACAATTCTGTTAAGCTCCCAACCCACTTTTTTCTACACTTGTGCCAATCTATAACAAGCCAAATCCTGATGTTCTACTTCAGCTAAGTTGGTTGGACAAAATTTAGAAGTCATTAGCAAGAAATCTGACCCAGAACCAATACAGGCCCTCACACACATGAAGAAAAGATAAAAATAACAAGGTCCTATTGTATAGCAAAGGGAACTATATTCAATATTCTGTGATAAAACCAAAATGGAAAAGACTATAAAAAGATAATATATACATATAACTGAATCTTTTTGCTGTACAGAGAAATTAACACAACATCATAAATCAAATGTACTTCAGTAGAACTAAAAAAAAGTGGGTTAAAAAAAAGAAAAGATGAAATTGCACAATTCATATTAACCAATCCATATTAGATTGGGTAGATCTAATCCACATTGGTTAGATCCACATTAACCATTCCCTAGTTTATGATTTGAGAAGATCATTGAAGTGGCAGCCCTGCTTCTTATTTATAAGTGACTTTAAAACAATGGGAACAGTGACTGTTCTATTTTCAGCTTCTGCTGTGTATTTAGATGATTACCAAGAAAAGTATGTTGTAAACAGCAGCCTATAGAAAATATCAGGAAAAAAAGCCATGTTGCTTGGGAAAATCTAACCTACTGAATTTTGAATAGTGTATGGGTTACCAATTTAGTGCTAAGGTATTCTGATAAAAGACAACTATTTCTAAGGGATCTATCTGAAAGAGTCTCACAATAGCTCCATTTGGGCATTTGAAAAGTCATGTTGTTGCCATGGAAATATTCTGATGATTTACAGGGCTGTGTCAGAGCACTTTTATTTGTCTATTAGAATTGTGAGAACTTCCTTTACAAAAGTGCTCAATTTTATGTGCCTAAGAAGTCAATTCCCAGTCAGAGAATAGCTTACTCTATTTTGGAGAAGGGAATGGCAACCCACTCCGGTATTCTTGCCCTAGAGAATCCCACGGACAGAGGAGCCTGGCGGGCTACAGTCCATGGGGTCGCAAAGAGTCGGACATGACTGAGTGACTAACACACAAGAAGCCAGTACAGATATTCTCCAAAGATACCGTCATCATGACTCAAATGAAATTAGCATACGACAGGATTTGTATTTAACTGCTGGAGGTGCTCTCTGGGTTAAAATCAGTCTATCAGGCAGGCATGCACGCTCAGTCTCTTCAGTCGTGTCTGACTCATCGTGACCCTGCGGACTGTAGCCGGTCAGGCTTCTCTATCCATGGAATTCTCCAGGCAAGAATACTGGAGTGGGTTGCCATTTCCTCCTCCATCTGGCAAGGCTTTAAAAAACCCTGACTGAGAGCCTAGCATACTTCTAGGTACCCTGGGGTTGTGGAACACCACATGTGCTGCACACCAAGACATACATGGTGCCAAACCTTAAGAGTCTCATTGGTAGGTTCTGGCACCAGCCTCCTGGGAATCTGCTTTTTATTTTTAACCTCCCAGGTGATTCTAATGATTTATCGGAACTGGGAACTGTTCCTGCAGAGATTGTCAAAGTCTGGTCCCTGGACCTATATCATCAGCATCACCTGGGAACTTGTTAGGAGTACAAATTCTCAACCCCATTCAGATTTATTATAAATCATAGACTCTGGAGATAACAATCTGTGTTTTTTTCCAAGAGAATTTGTTTATTTATTTTTAGATTTGGCTTTGCTGGGTCTTCGTTGCGGGGTGGCTGTCTTGCCACTCACACCCTTCACTGAACCCAGGTAGACAAGGCACGACCAGGGAGGCTGGAAGAAGACTTGAGGAGCCATGGGGACCGCAGACATGTTTCTTCTCTCTGGGCAGCAGCAGTTATAGCTACGGAGAAAAAAGCATTAGCTAAGTCCACCACTTAGTGATAAGTGCCCAGTGCTGTAGTTAACTGGTCTGTCAAGTCATGGATTGAAGGCACAGCAGCATGCCTAGGTGGCACTGTAGTTCCCTGTAGTCCACAGTCGTCCACCAAGAGCCATCAGGCTTCCAGAGAGGCCACACAAGGAGCTGAATGGGCTCTGTGCAGGATGTACCGTGTCCACTTTTGCCAGGTTAGCAATGGTGGCGCCTAATTCCCCGTGGCCACCTGGTACACGATATTGTCTCATCGTCACTACCCTCTGGGGTGTCTGCAACACCTGTGGGGGATGCTTTGCATATCCCCTCACAACTGCCTTCACAACACGCAGTTGGAGATGGAATTCCCCCACAGAGGTCTGCAACACAAGACCTTTTATCCCCAAAATATATTCCAGAATTGGGGACATGTACACAGTGTACACGGCATAGAAATCCGTCCAATTTCCAGTGGTAAGGACACAGCCTTTACTTCAGTGCTTTGGCCATCGTAGCCATCCATATATGCACTGTGGCCAGGAAACTGTTCTAGTTTGCCATGTACCAGGCTGCATTCAGCACCAGTGTCAACCAGGGCCATTACTCACTATACATTGATCGGTGACCAGTGAATTGCAAGTTCCACGTGGTGCCTGTGGTCCCTGCTTGGGCTCTCTGGATGGGCATCTGGGCCTGAGCCCTATTTAAAGTGGAACAGGGCGTCAGCAGAGACATCCCCAGTTGGCATTAAGTCCTCTAGTTGAACAGCCCGTACTTCATGCCATGGGGACTGTTTACATTTGGTAAACTGCTGCTCCGGACTAAATTGTTTCCACAGCTCTAAGAATACAGCATTAGGTTGCTTATCAGTTTTATTTCTGTCAAGTCCCGCTGTTAGCGAATCAGCCCACATTTGTAACCATGTCACCCGGATGGGGTCTTATGTTTATTCTCTCCGGGCAGCAGCGGCCGGGAGCCTTCAAAGACTACCGCTACACTAAAACAGACAAAAGTGGTCCATGGCCAAGTGGGCACGCAGGCACAGTGCTACCAAGGTCAGCAATACCTTTGTTTATAGAACATAAGGTATGAGGCTGTGAGAGAGCAGGGCAGGAGAGCCTGACTGACGCCATGCTGTCAGTTAATTTCTTCATAACGGTTTTTCTCTAGCGATGGTGAGCTGGGGCTGCTCTCCGGTTGTGGTGCACAAGCTTCTCATTGCAGTGGCTTGGGAGCAGAGCACAGGCTCTAGGGTGCAAGGACTCAGTAGTTTGGGCTCACAGGTTCTAGAGCCTGGGCTTGGTAGTTGTGGCACACAGGCTTAGTTGCCCCGACACACCTGGGATCTTCCTGGACCAGGGATGGAAATTGCCCTTGCATTGCAAGGTGGATTCTTAACCACTGGACCACAAGGGAAGCCCCAACAATCTGTGTTTTAACAAGCCCACAGAGTGACAAATTCAGAGGATCTTGGCCTTTTCTCCAGACTGAGATAGATGCTGAAGTTCTTGCTTTCTTTGCTGCAGAGCTAAGGAACTAGGACGGACTTTCTCTCCCTAGTAGATAGCCAGTCACTCTCTCCTTCTCTTCACTCTGAGAGTGTCTGAAGAAGTGTGGAGTGAAATATGCTTCCTCATCCCACTTCCTTGCTGCTCGGTAAGATGATATGTAGAGAGAGGCCCTTTTGTTTTCAGGGAAAATGGAAAGACGATTACAAACAATAACCAACATAGGGAAGTGGCAGAAGTCCTAAGTTAAAAAAAAAAGCCTTCTGTCCGGGCCCAGGGCCTTCTATCTTCTGTTTTGACTCCTGAATATGGAGCTCACATCCTCCCTATTTCTCACTTCATCTTCAGCAAAGCCATATGAATCTTCACAGTAACTCAAGGCCAAAAAATAAATAAAACCATGCAATAGATATCCTCGTTCAGCATAAAAGTTTTCTTTTTACTTTTAATGAAAATCACTCCAAGATGAATTTTGTTCTGTATATTTTGGATTTTTCTTGATTATCTAGTGTTATTATAATGAACATTAATTGTATATCCTACAACAATCAATGATATCATGGATTATTGAAGACTGAAGACGCATTTGCATAATAAATAATCTCAGATGTCTAGGATTTTTTTCTTGTATTCTAATTTTTGTCTTTCCTCTCACTCTCAAGCTATCAGAAAGCGTGTCCAAGTATCTTTTTCAGTATTCTTCACCTTGCTCCTAATTTTTTGCTTTTGATGTGTGGGGGCTGGGAAATCAGAAAACAATTTTGTTGCATCTATGTTTTAAAAAAGGGTATGACAAATAGGGAAATTTTATTTTTCACTGATAATACTCAGTGTTAGTGAGATTGTATTAAAGCTAATATATCCTGATATTGTCCATAAAAATGTGACATAATCCTTTGGGAAAACAGTATGGCACTATATGCCAAGATCCTTAAACTATTCATACTCTTTAATAAAACATTTTAGGGGTTTCCCTGGTGGTTCAGTGGTTAAGAATCCGCCTGCCAATGCAGGGGACATGGATTCAATCCCTGGTCCTGGAACCAAGATTCCACATGCTGTGGAGCAACTAAACCTGTGTACCACAACTGCTAAAGCCTGCGTGTCTTAGAGCCCGTGCTCTGCAACGAGAGAAGTCACTACAACGAGAAGCCTGCATACCATACCTAGAGAGTAGCCCCTGCTCACCGCATCTAGAGAAAGCCTGCAAGCAGCAACAAAGACTCAGTGAAGCCAAAAAATAAATAACATTTTACTTCTAGAACTAATATAAGAAAATAATTTCTCATAAAAATATTTATCCACAATGAGGTTTCTTGTTTTATCATTTAAATAGGAAAAAGCTGGAAATGATTGGAATATTTAACAGTAAAAGAATTTTTAGGTAAATTCTTCTTTTTAATTCTTTGATTAATGTTTCCTAAACTGATAGGTAAAAAGATTTCTGAAATAAGTTCAGCATATGTGCATATAACATTAAATGAAAGAGACAATCCTCTTATGTTTTGCAGAGCTTAGAAATAATATAATAATAATGGCTAATTACTTCATATATGTTAACTCATTTAAACCTCATAAAAAAACCCTGTTAAGTAAATAGTATTATAAACTTCATTTAATAGATGAAGAAATTGTTATTAAGAGTGTAAGTAACTGGAGAATAATTGCCAGAGCTGGTATTCAGACCCAAGCAAGGTGGGTAAAAAAGCTCATGCTTCTAGCCACTAGGGCTTTAAATAGGGACATCTCAGTTTATGCTTGCTGAACTAGAACAATTATCCGTGGTGTCCCATTTCATCCTCAGAAGTCCTAATTGAGAGGATAAGTCATATGGTTGCACTAGCTATAGGTGTACACAGCTATCTCAACAATTCTCAGAGGATCAGAAACTGTGAGGGTTTTTTGACACTGAATACATATGGAATAAAATAGGAGAGGGACCCAGAACATGACTAATGCAAGGGTGTATATGATCAGAGAGGATCAGTGACTAAGTGGGCCTCATGCCTGGAGGCTGTCAAAGCCAGGAGGGGGCCCAGGGGAAACTAGTGTGGGGGGTAGTGGGTTCCTATGGCAGGAAGAGTGACTTCAGTTATAATAGATTGCAAAAATGGTCACCATTCACCTCCCATCAAGGAGTGGTATCTATTTCCTCCCCAATACCCTCGAATCTGGGCCAGCTTCATGACTTTCTTTGACCAAAAGAATGTGATGAAAGTGACACTGCGTGAGTTCTGAGCTCTGCTACCATGTGAACAAGCCTGAGTTAGCCTGGTGAAAGATGAGAGATCACATGGAGAAGAACCAAGTTGCCTCAGCCAAGAGCCAGACACCTGTCAGATACGCAAGTGAGGCCACTTAGGACCAGTAAGACTCCAGCAGACCAGCCAGCTGACTGCACATCCAGCAGCTGACTACAAATTCATGAACAGGACCATGGAATGACTGCCTGCTGAGCCCAAATTGCTGACCCACCAGAATTGTGAGCTGAATAACTCAGTGTTATTTTAAGCCACTGAGATTTGGAGTGGTTTGGGATACTGCAAAAGCTAACTAACTTTTCAGGAAATCCTTGCAAATATCTCCAGCTTCCACTCTTCAAAGGTCTAGGCAGTGTTTCCTTGGGCAGGAGAAGTGCTTGGGGCAGGAGTGTGATCTGTGGGTCTAAAGTTACTCAGGAAAAAATATGAAGATCACTGAGTCTGTAAAAATCAGCCATAAGATAATATACAATGAGCCGTGTTTGGTCACTTCTTTCAGTAAATAAATAAATAAATAATATATGTTGCAAAATGTGATAAGAGCAGATGAAGTTTTGCCAAATTTCTAAGAGAAATTTCTTTATCCAGAAATTGTTCTTTTTGTTTTTTAATGCATTGTTGAAGAAGAAGAACTGATCAGAAGTGCTCCTCCATGTAATTCAAATGCTAGAATTACAACTGAATGTTACCACAGCCCATATAACTTTTGCCCCAAGAGAGGTTATAAAGAAAGAACACATTCCCTCTTTGAAGCGGACTCTTGTTCATGCTACAAGTTTGGCTGTAAACTGCAGACAAACCTCTGTTTCATTGCCAAGATAAATAAATGAGATCAGAACTGCTTATAAGTTTGCAAAAAGTAATTCACCTCTCAAGCAGAGGTAATGTCTAGCATTGTTTTATGTATTTATTTTTTTGTTGAGGTATATTTCACCTATCACAGAATTAACCATTATAAATTGTACAAGTCAGTGGCTTTTAGTATATTTACCATGTTGTGTAACTATCATTTCTCTCTAGTTTCAATACTTTTTTTTCACCCCTCCAAAACACCCATACCATTAAGTGATCACTGTGTCCTCCTCTAATCCCCTGAGAACCACTAATATACTTTTTAGATCTTTGTGTATTTGCCTATTCTGGATATATCATATTAAAAGAATCATTCAGTATGTGACCTTTGTGTCTAGTTTCTTTCTTAGCATAATGTTTTCAAGGTTCATCCAAGTTGTAGAAAGCCTTCAGCTCAGTTCAGTTCAGTTCAGTTCAGTTGCTCAGTTGTGTCCGACTCTTTGCGACCCCATGGACTGCAGCACACCAGGCCTCCCTGTCTATCGCCAGCTCCCGGAGTTTACTCAAACTCATGTCCATTAAGTCAGTGATGCCATCCAGCCATCTCATCCTCTGTCATCCCCTTCTCCTCCTGCCTTCAATCTTTCACAGCATCAGGGTCTTTTCCAATGAGTCAGTTCTTCAGATCAGGTGGCCAAAGTATTGGAGTTTCAGCTTCAGCATCAGTCCTTCCAATGAACACCCAGGACTGATTTCCTTTAGGATGGACTGGTTGGGTCTCCTTGCAGTCCAAGGGACTCTCAAGAGTCTTCTCCAACACCACAGTTCAAAAGCATCAATTCTTCGGCGCTCAGTTTTCTTTATAGTCCAACTCTCACATCCATACATGATGACTGGAAAAACCATATCCTTGACTAGACGGACCTTTGTTGGCAAAGTATTGTCTCTGCTTTTAAATATGCTATCTAGGTTGGTCATAACTTTCCTTCCAAGGAGTAAGCGTCTTTTAATTTCATGGCTACAATCACCATCTGCAGTGATTTTGGAGTCCAAAAAAATAAAGTCTGACAGTGTTTCCCCATCTATTTCCCATGAAGTGATGGGACCAGATGCCATGATTTTAGTTTTCTGAATGTTGAGTTTTAAGCCAAGTTTTCCACTCTCCTCTTTCACTTTCATCAAGAGGCTCTTCAGTTTTTCTTTGCTTTCTGCCATGAGGGTGGTGTCATCTGCATATCTGAGGTTACTGATATTTCTTCTGGCAATCTTGATTCCAGCTTTTACTTCATCCAATTCAGCATTTCTCATGATGTACTCTGCATATAAGTTAATGAGCCATTAACTCATATAAGTTAATGAGCCACTGCTGGGGATAAAATGTTGACCCAGATGTCATTTTTACCTTCCAGGAGTTCAGTATGGTGGGACAGACAAACAGGGAAAAGGGGGAATTTTTGTGCAGTGGGCTGAGATAAAAGCAGCGTCAAGTCAGGGTGTTTTGGGACCTTTCTTTTTTTCTTTCAAAAAAATTTTACTTTATTGAAGTATAGTTGATTTACAATGTAGTGTTAATTTCTTTTGCACAGCAAAGTGATTTATATATATATATAATATACATACACATATACATACATATTATAGGGGCTTTCCTGGTGAGTCAGTGGTAAAAAATCCACCTGCCATTGCAAGAGATGCAGGTTTGATCCCCAGGTCAGGAAGATCCCTTGAAGAAGGAAATGGCAACCCACTCCAGTATTCTCACCTAGGAAATCCCATGGACAGAGGAGCCTGGTGGGCTACAGTCCATGGGGTTGCAAAGAGTCTGACACAACTTAGTGACTGAACCACAATCACCACCACCACAACAAAAATATATGTGTATAATTTTTTCACATTTTTTATTATGATTTATCAAAGGATAATAAATATTATTATCTCTGTACTATACAGTAGGATGTCATTTATCCATTCCATATGTAATAGTTTGCATCTGCCAGTCCCAAACTCCCAATCCTTCTGTCCCCACACCCCTCCCTTTTGGCAACCACAAATCATTTCTCCAAGTCTTCAAGGCTGTTTCTGTCTCACAGACAAGTTCACTTGAGTCATATTTTAGATTCTACATGAAAGTGATATCATATGTATTTGTCTTTCTCTTTCTGACTTACTTCACTTAGTATGATAATCACTAGGTCCATCTATGTTGTTGCAAATAGCACTATTTTATTCTTTTTTATGTCTGAGTAATATTTTATATATATATATATATATATATATATATATATATCTGTTGTTCAGTCGCTAAGTTGTGTCTGACTCTTTGTGACCTCATGAACTGTAGCACACGAGGCTCTTCTGTCCTCCACTACTTCCAAGATTTTGCTCAGATTCATGTTCATTGAGTCGGTGATGCTATCTAACCAACTTTTCCTCTGCTGCCCTTCCTCCTTTTGCCTTCAATTTTTCCCAGAATCAGAGTCTTTTCCACTGAGTTGGCTCTTTGCCTCAGGTGGCCAAAGTATTGGAACTTCAGTTTTAGCAACAGCCCCTGTAATGAATATTCAGGGTTGATTTCCTTTTATACCACATCTTCTTTATCAATTCATCAGTTGATGACATTTAAGTTGTTTCTGTCTTTGTTATTGTAAATAGTGCTGCTATGAACATTGTGGTGTGTGTATCTTTTTGAATTATAATTTTGTCTAGATATTTGCCCAGGAGTAAGATTGCAGGATCATATGGAAATTTTATTTTTAACTTTTTTGAGTAACCTTCCTACTGTTTTCCATGGTGGCTGCACAAATTTACATTTCTACCAAAGAGCCAAGCGCTTCTCAGAAGGTGCTCCTGACACCTTAGACGTCAATGAAGGAAGTTTGGGGAGGAAGTGTAGGTTAATTTGGGGAAAATGGGATCCCCTCTTCCTCTGTCCTTCGACAGGCTTTCAGACATGGAAGGCTTCAAATCAGCAGTTTCTAGTACTACCAAGACTTCCAACACCTGTTAACTGGAAGTAGAGCAAACAACCAGGTGCCAAGCTCCATCCCTGGAGAAGGGCTATCCCTGCGCCAGGGCCACGGGGAGTGAGCCAGGAGCCTAGAGTGAAGGCACAGGTCTGTCAGGGTCTGGGGGCACAGAGGCCCAGAGGGCCCAGGGCTCTCGTTGCCTTCCCAGGGAAGGGCCACCACCCCAGAGCTGGGACCTGTGGCTCCAACAAATGTGGAGCAGGAATGGATATCAGGCAAAAGGCATCTGAAGGGCTGTGGTGGCAGAAACTACAGTAGGAGGGACTTCTCCCCACTTTCCGCAGCATCGGAGCCTGGTGCAGGGGCTCTGGGAATTCAATTCCTGTGCTGGTCATTGCTTCCTTTCTGTTCCCCTAAGCCTGCTGTTGGAAGAAACTTCTGCTTCATCTTGTCAGGGATCTCAGAAGCCAGTGAATTCTGACGGCTAGAAGAGTTCCAAGGCTGTATATTGTCACCTTGCTTATTTAACTTATATGCAGAGTGAAAGTGTGAAAAGTTTAGTTGTTCAGTTGTGTCTGATTCTTTCTGACCTCATGGACTGTAGCCCACCAGGTTTCTCTGTTCATGGAATTCTCCAGGCATGAATACTGGAATGGTTGCCTTTCCATTCTCCAAGGGATCTTCCCGACCCAGGGATTGAACCCAGGTCTCCAGCATTGCAGGAAGATTCTTTACCATCTGAGTCACCAGAGAAGCCCAGAATACATCTTGTGAAATTCGGGGCTGGATGAAGCGTAAACTGGAATCAAGATTGATGGAAGAAATATCAATAACCTCAGACATGCAGATGATACCACTCTAATGACAGAAAGCAAAGAGGAACTAAAAAGCCTCTTGATGATGATGAAAGAGGAGAGTGAAAAAGTTGGCTTAAAACTCAACAGCCAAAAAACTAAGATCATGGCATTTGGTTCCATCACTTCATGGCAAATAGATGGGAAAAAATGGAAACAGTGACAAAGTTTATTTTCTTGGGCTCCAAAATCACTGCAGTGACTGCAACCTTGAAATTAAAAGACGCTTGCTCCATGGAAGAAAAGCTATGACAAACCTAGACAGCATATTCAAAAGCAGAGACATCACTTTGATGACAAAGGTCCATATAGTCAAAGCTGTGGTTTTTCCAGTAATCATGTATGGATGTGAGAGTTGGACCATAAAGAAGGCTGAGAGCCAAAGAATTGATGCTTTTGAACTGTGGTGTTGGGGAAGACTCTTGAGAGTTCTTTGGACAGCAAGGAGATCAAACCAGCCAATCCTAAAGGAAATCAATCCTGAATATTCATTAGAAGGACTGATGCTGAAGTTGAAGCTCCAATACTTTGGCCACCAAATGTGAAGAGCCGACTCATTGAAAAACACCTTGATGCTGGGAAAGATTGAGGGCAGGAGGAGGACGACAGAGCATGAGATGATTGGATGTCATCACCAACAATGGACATGAGTTTGAGCAAATTCCAGGACATAGTGAAGGACAGGGAAGTCTGACTTGCTGCAATCCATGGGGTCGCAAAGAGTCAGACATGACTGAGCAACTGAACAACAAGTAGAAGAGTTCAGTTCCAAAGTTCACATGTCCTCCCAGTGGCAAGTGTTATTTGGAGAACCTTCAGCCCTATAATAATAAGTTCTATATGGAGTATTTTTGTATATCTGTTAAAATCAATTTTGTTACTGTAAAGATGATCTCTGTTGAGGGAAGATTCTCCCTAGGCTGAAGAGACATTTGAAAATATAGAGTAGTAAAACAATGCAAAACAAAACAAATAAACCCCATTTATTAGCTGGTAGTACCCATTGTTCAGGCTACACACAGTAAACTTCACTGAATCAAAGGTTGCAGGAAACACTTGCTTCTGGATGCAGATACTTGTATCCCTTACATCTCTGGTACCCTTAAATTTGCCTTGATGAAGTAATGTTGAATGGATTTTGTACACGCTTTAGCCTTGCCGCAGGGCTCACTAGAGCAAACAGCTCGTACATGGGTGCTCAGTGGCTCAGTCATGTCTGACTCTTTGCAACCTTATGGATTGCAGCCTGCCAGGCCTTTCTGGCCATGGAATTTTCCAGGCCAGAATAATGGAGCATGTTACCATTTCCTTTTCCAGGGGATCTTCCCAACCCAGAGACTGAACGGTGTCTCCTGTGTCTCCTGCATTGCAGGCAGATTCTTTACCATTGAGCCACTGGGGAAGCCCTGCAGATAGCTCAGGTCTTTTTATTTCAGACACAGTTGCCCTCGGCACATTCCCTTATCTGTCCTCAGGGTACCTCCCATGTGCCAGGCATGGTGATACTTGCGGAGATCTGCCGAAGGAAAAGACTACCATTCACCATCTAAACAAAAAACCAAATGTAATACTTACTGAAGCACAGTCTCTTCCAGCAAAGCAAGGAGCTGATTTTATACAGGATTTGGGAAGTGGAGTTGAGGGATTGGTGGACTTTCAGGGGCAGGAGTGGGTTGATACTAGCTGTGAAAACCTGCTTGCTTAGATAATGGTGTGGACTGGCTGGCTTTCAAAAGCACAGGGCTGTTACTGGCTAACTTTCAAAAGTGTGTTCATTTAGGCAAGTTGCCATTGATTCGTTAATGCAGTTTAGAACTGGTTCTGGTGGTTGCTTATTGCCACAGCTACAGAACATTTAATCTTTTCCTAGGAGTGTGGGAAATCTTTTTATTTTCAGGTCACTGCCTTTAAGAAAAATCATAATCTATGTAGAGGATAGTTATGCAGGCTATACATAGAGGAGGGACTTCCAGGTGGTGTAAAGAATCCGTCTGCCAGTGCAAGAGACACAAGAGACATGGGTTCTATCCCTGGGTCAGGAAGATCCCCTGGAGGAGGGCATGGCAACCCACTCCAGTATCCTTGCCTGGGGAATCCCAAGGACAGAGGGGCCTGGCGGGCCATAGTACATGGGGTTGCAAAGAGCCGCTCAAAGATGAGGGACTGAGAACACACGCACATACACAGAAGAAGCTTAACAGAGAGGCTCAAAGAACAGTATTTTTGTTCAGCCCAGAGAATTGGATACGTTGCGTTTACTTCTGTTCCTTCCTGAAGCTCCAGCCAGATGGTACTTAAGGGATTAAAACAGGCATAAACCTGTAAGAAAGAGACCACTAGGGGAGACAGCAGTAGGAGGTAGAAAAGCAGTTGAAAGATGTCAGTCCAGTTTTGGAAGCCAAAAGGCAGATGGGCAAGACCAGCTGATCTGGCAGACCAGGGAAATCTGAACCATATTGCCTGCAGGAGAGAAGCCAAGATGCAAAACCTTGCTTTAGAAGCCTGGAACATCTTGGGAGGTGTGGTGCCAGTTATCTCTGAAGACAGGAGTGAGGGGTGGAGCTGAAGACAGAAAAACTGAAATTCTGTAAAGGAAACAGTTAGGCTCTTATATCTCTTTTTACACCCCAGGCAGCCAAATAACTTGCCCCAACAGAAAATGAAAGGGCATTGAATTAGGAACTCCAAGTTCAGGCATAGAGGAAGAGCAGGGAGCTCTGTGGAAAGCAAGGGGATTAAATGAAAATCAATATCTTGTGAAGTAAGATTCTAAAGCCTCTTTATCAACTTGGTTCCCAGAATTGACACTCACCAAAGTAAGAAACTAGTGGGAGAGTTTCCCCTGGGGAAAGTGACAACTCCAGGGGAAAAGACCTAGAGATCCTAACACATTTGGGAGGCTGTGTCCCCTAGCAGATGGCTTGGTTCCTGCCCATCATTCTGCAATAAAGTCGACAAATCATTACTTCCTATTTCCCCATTCAGGTCTTCTTATTGGGTTTTAGTGCCTCACACTTAACCATAAATGAATCAGTAAGAATTGCCAAATGTTTGAGGAAAGTCTTCTGCATGAAAAAGTCTAGAGGTAAAAGCAAACAGAAAAGAATTTTGAGAAAATAGAAGAATCAAAAAAAAAAAAAAAACCCAAAAGTCCTGAGACCTACAAATCATATTATTTTTATCACTTGCTATTTTACCATATTATAATAGAACAGTTATCAGTTTGTTTTTCAGTTTTACCATACAAATAAGCTTTTCTGAATAGTTGATACTTTTAAATATGTTGGCTAAAAAAAGTTAGTCTATATAAACAACATGGAAAATCAAGTTATTAATTCAAAAGTACTTTTAAAACTAAACAGTAGGTATTTGCCTGGAGGACCAGTGGGTAAGACTTCGCCTTCCAATGCAGGGGGTGAGGATTCGATTCCCTGTTCAGAGAGCTAAGATCTCACATGTTTTGCAGCCAAAAAACATAAAACAGAAGCAATATTATAACAAATTCAATAAAGATGTTTTGAAAACAGTCCACATCAAAAAATCTCTTTTAAAACAACTAAATGGCAGTAATTATTTCTAAGAAAAAGAGGGCAATGGGAAATTCAGAAGCCTATTGTCAGTTGCTTTTTTTTTTTTAAAGAATAAAAAACATTTAAATATAATTCAGATTAGCATGCCTAGTTCATTTCAGCTTTCTCACTGCCAAACTTGGGGAAGGGACAGCTTTCTGGTTTCTCTGCCTTCTCTTGGTCTGTGACAGTTAAGGTTTAAAATGTCTGCTATTATCAAACTTTAAACTCTGGATAATCCATGTCTCTCTTCATCGTGACAGATTTGGCATTCTTTCACCTGGTTGTGAGCACAAAGTCCTTGATTTCCTTAGTTTTATTGGGCAAACAGGAGAGTGTTCAGGCCAACCAATCCCAGAGTGGGAGGAAGCAAGAAAAACGGGGAAAAGCTACTGTAGCTATTTTGATGTTTCAACTCCAAGAGCAAGGTTGGGGGTTGAAATACATTCATTTTTCAAGAACTTTGTACTCAGCACCTAGTGCCATGTGTGGCACTATACTAGGTGTCGGTATTTATTTTTTTCATAATTACATTTTAAGAAATATGAAATGATTGACTGAAAAACTTTTAAAAAAGTAAGATCATAAATTAAAGGTGAGGAAATGTCTCTGAAAATAGAACAAAAAGACAACGTGATGAAAATTAGGAAAGCAAATAGAAGAAAATTAGAAAATCAGCCCAAGAGACAGAACATCTGAATGATAAGCATGCTGCGGAGAGAGAAAAAGCAAAGTAGAGAGGAGGCAGTTATTGGAGAAAAATTTAAAAAATTTCTCAGAATTGAGTGTCTGATTGATAGGGTCCACTGAGTACACTAGGCCACTTCACTTAGAAATTTCAGGACCCTGGGATAAAAAGAGAATCAGAAAAGCTTTCAGGTTTAAAACAATATCACCTGTAAAGGATTCAAAATCATCATGGCACTGGCTACTCAACAGCAGCACTGAAAACTGCAAGACAGTAGAACATTGTCTTCAATATTTGGAAAGAAAAAACATCATCAGCTTGGAATTAAAAAGTAGGCACTCCATTACTGCCCTACAAATAGACTCATCAGGTCCATCATTCTAGATTCTATATATACGCATTGAGATATTTGTTTTTCTGTTTGTGACTTACTTTACTCTGTATAACCGGCTCTAGGTTCATCCACCTCATTAGGACTGACTCAAATTTATTCTTTTTATGGCTGAGTAATATTCCATTGCATATATGTACCACAACTTCTTTATCCATTCATCTGTTGATGGACATCTAGGTTGCTTCCATGCCCTAGCTGTTGTAAATAGTATTACAATGAATATTGGGGTATATGAGTCTCTTTCAATTATGGTTTTCTCAGAATATATGCCCAGCAGTGGGATTGTTGGGTAATATGGTAGTCCTATTCCTAATTTTTAAAGGAATCTCCATACTGTTCTCCATAGCAGCTCAAGGAGCTCAAGTCGGGGGCTCTGTGACAACCTAGAGGGGTGGGAGGTGGGAGGAAGGTTCAAGAGGGAGGGGACATTTGTATACCTATGGCTGATTAACGTAGTGTGGTGAAAACAACACAATATTGTAAACCAATTATCCTCCAATTAAAAACTCAAAAAAAAGTAGGCACTCTATCAATCACATGTGAAGACAGAGTAAGTTTTAATATCTAGTAGTTGAGTTACAGGAAACTAACTGAAGAAAATGGATAAGATCCAGAAAATAGGAAATCCATAACAAAAAAAGAGGCAAAAGGACTTCCCAGGTGACTGTGAAGATAAAACTCTGATATCAGCACCTGAGAGCCTGCAGCCCAGATTGAAGCAGCTTAGAAAGCTTTCAGAGAGGTGTCTTCAGGAAAACGAACTCTGAAGTACCCGAGGTGTTGGCATGTACTGAGATAGAGGCAACTGGATGAAAAGTTCAGGAATGGTATCGTTCAGTTCAGTTCAGTTCAGTCGCTCAGTCATGTCCAACTCTTTGTGACCCCATGAACTGCAGCACACCAGGCCTCCCTGTCCATCACCAACTCCCGGAGTCCACCCAAACCCATGTGCATTGAGTCGGTGATGCCATCCAACCATCTCATCCTCTGTCATCCCTTTCTCCTCCTGCCCTCAATCTTTCCCAGCATCAGGGTCTTTTCCAATGAGTCAGGATGGTATAGTGATTGAAAATTAAATGAGGCCACCAGAGAAAGAGTAAAACATACATTTCTTTTGTTTTCCTAGTTTTCTAGGCAAACACAAACATTAGGCAGTTTTAAATTCCAGAGCAAGCACACACATGTACAAGTGTGTATATAGTGCACTACATGTTAATTTGTCTACGGCAACTGTGCCCGGCACACAGGAAGTGCTTAGTAAGTTGTAGTTACGTATACTATGTTGAGTGGTATAAGAGAGAAATGTATAAAGTTTCAATATTTTTTTAAAAAATATTTATTTATTTGGCTGTGCTGGGTCTTTCTTGTGGCATGTGGAATCCTTAGTTGTGGCATGCAAACTCTTAGTTGTGGCATATGGAATCTAGCTTCCTGACCAGGGATCGAACCTGGGCCCCTGCATTGCAAGTGCTGAGTCTTAGCCCCTGGATCACCAGGGAATTTCCTAAAGTTGCACTATTGAAAATAGAACTTAACCCTGTCAGGAGGAGATAGGAATGCTTTTCTAGTAGTAGAAAGCCCAGTTGGCTGAATAGAATTTGACAGATGACAAGCGAGAAGGACATTCCAGGTGGAGAAAAGTTATAAGCTGGAACACAGAGGTTTGGAAATTCATCGTGTGTTAAGCAAAGAAAATGTGTGCCAAAGATTTATATCCTGCAGAGTTGACTTTCAACCCTAAAGGCTATAGGCAAACCTTTATGCACACTTAAAAACTCAGAGAATATTTTTCCACAAACTCTTCCTTAGGAATATATACTAGAAAATTAGCCTGAGATAATCAAAGACTAAAGAGACCTTGCTTGATGTTAAAGACTACAGCATTGAACAGTAATAGCTGTACATCACACAAAGACAGGTAATCAGACATTATATACTTTCTAAGAAAAGGGCACAGACTTGTGAAGTGACTGTGTCATGACAATTGAACCGGAGTCTAATCATAAAGGAAACCTAAGAAGTGGAGACTATTTGAGAGAAAATTTGGAAGCACTTAGATGCTTGATTCCATAAGGAGGATGAGGCAATGGTGAGAGTCTTCTAGTGTTGGTCAGGAGGGAGGAGGGACCAAGGAGGGAGCCTTCTAGTATTGTTCACCTTCTAGTATTTAATCCAACACTCATTATTAGGCTAGTGATACTTTCTGACATCTCCTATGATCTCTGAACCACATGATTTTGTTTGGCTTTAGCAGGTGCAGAAGACTGAATTAATAATACTGCTCAATTCTACTACATTATCTAGATTCCATCAGTAGTCTGAGCAAGGTGCTTCTCTTGTTTCATTTATGCCCTCTTACCCTCATTCCCATTGTATCTCCTTCCCCTCCATATGAAAGAATTCTGATCTATTTAACTTTAACGTGGTTCTATCTTTTTGTATTGTTCTTACAAAATGTGTATTTTTATTTATAAAAATGTGCATCTTATACATCCAAGTCTTGGGTGCTATGCTTTCAGTCCAACCGTATTTCAGTGTGTATATCTGATCTGTTGCTTCTAATTGCTGCACAGTGCTCCACATGTGCGTCTACCACATTTTACTAATCAGCCCTCCCTGTGATGGACATCCAGATTACCCCCCACTCACTGTGCCACAAATACAGTTACAATGAACAACTTTGCACATGCCCTTTTATGGACCTGAGATCATTTATATTGCCCAGTCCTCATTCAGTGATAACAAGTGTTTATGGAATGTTGCTGGGCACTGTTTTTAGGTTCCATGCATACAAAATAGATAAGATCTTCAGTCTTGAATAGCTCCAGTATTCCTGCCTGGAGAATCCCATGGACTGAGAAGTCTGGTGGGCTACAGTCCACGGGGTCGCAAAGAGTCAGACATAACTGAGCCTCTAACACAACAACAAGGTAAGGAAACTAAATAAATTTTTACTGGTAGTAAAAAGCTTAATGCAGAAAACTAAAACTGTTTAATGTGCTAATGTCAGGGTTGCTACTTAGGTAGATAAGAATGAACACTACAGTTGAGACCTGAATGGCAAGATAAAGTCGACTAAGTGAAGAGTTGGGTTAAGAACCTCCTAGACAGAGAGCATGGCAAGTGTAAGGGCCCTTAGAGGGAATAACCTTGACATATGGGGATAGCAGCAAAAAGGCTCAGTGTAGGTAGATTACAGAGGATGAGGAGGAGTGTGGTGGAAGACAAGAATTACGTATTTTTGCATTAACAATACTACTGCAGATTTATCAGCTTAAAATGACACAGTTTCTGTGAATCAGAAATCCAGGCACAGATTTTCTGGGTCTTCTGCAAAGCTGCAGTCCAGGTGTCATGATGAGGGCTGGGTTCTCAGCTGAGGCTCATCTGAGGATTGACTTCCAAGCTCATGAAGTTGTTGACAGAACTCAGTTCCTTCTAGGCTGTTGGACAAAGGGCCTTCATTTCTTGCTGGCTGTCAGCTGGACACTGCCCTCAGTTCCTTGTCATGTGGGCTTTTCCTACATGGCTGCTTGCTTCCTCAAAGCTAGCAAGGGAGAGAGAGTCTCCTTGTAAGATGGGTTACAATCTTATGAAATGTTATTGGTGAAGTATCACTCCATCACCTTTGCGGCATTCTATTGAGTAAAAACATGTCCAGGCCCCATCTATTCAACAGGAGAAGATTACACAAGGTGTGAATACCAGAGGAAGGGGTCATGGGGGCCACCTCAGACTCTGCCAGCCACAACAAAGTAAGAGAGGTTTGGTGGGGGGAGGTTAATATCACGAGGGTTGTTATAAGTATGGATATTTTTTTCTAAGTGGGGTAGAAAACCATTAGGAGCTTTGAACAGGGGATTGCATCAAATTTAAATTCTTACATATTCCTCTGCTTCGGTATCTCAGATAAATTGTAGTGGGGCCAGCAGAGAAACAAGAAAGCCAGAGGAAGTGGTTGCTAAACTCTAGATAGGAAATTAGTGGTCTGGCTTAGGTGATAGAACATATAGAAAGAAGTGGGTAGATTGAGATATACATTGGAGGCAGAGTTAACAGTACTTGCTGATAATTTATTATATGACTATTCACAGATAAGTAAGTTTGCCCGTTTGTCATTGAAAGAGCCAGAATTAGGCCTGTGCCTGCACAGTTCTTAGTTCTTAGTTCTGCTATGCCATTGTAGATGTCATGATGCATACAGTACATAGTTTCTCTATAACTCCCATTTCCTATCCTCTCTCTCTCACCTTCAAATATTGCTTTTGACAAACAAACCAACAAAGCACAGTTTGCTATGAAGAAGAAGTGGTCTTCCTGCATCTCTAGAAGGTATTTTTGAAATTGGTAACGTTAATATTGCAAGTGGTAGATAGGAATAGCAAAAGCAATGGTCTCAGAGGGTAGAATATTCCTACCCCAGTATTGCAATTTGTTTTTGTTGTTCAGTAGCTCAGTAGCGTCCGATTCTGTGACCCTGTGGACTGCAGCATGCCAGGCTTCCCTGTCCTTATCTCTTGGAGTTTGCTCAAACACATGTCCATTGAATTGATGATGTCATCCAACCATCTCATCTTCTGTCATCCTCTTCTCCTCCTTCCTTCAATCTTTCCCAGCAGTAGGGTCTTTCCCAATGAGTCGGCTCTTTGCTCAGGTGGTCAAAGTTTTGGAGCTTCAGTTTTAGGATCAGTCATCTCCTTTAAAGCTTTGATTAAAGATGCATGGTTTCAAAGAAGTTAATTTCCAAGAGACTGAAAAAATATCAGCGTTGCGATGAGTCTGAAACAGATATAGGGACATTCAGACCAAATAACAAGAGGCAGCTCCATTATTTGGAGGGGGATGTAGAGCTTTCTCAATCCAATTTTGCCTGATTTTAATTCCAGACAAAAAGAATCAAAAGAAAATACTTTCAGTTGGGCAGCTGGGAGGGAACACTGGAAAGGGAAGTAGAGAAGTGACATAGAAAAAGAGAGGAAAGTAATGAAAGTTACACCATTAAACTAGTTATCATGTGGAAAAACTCTGAGAGATAATGCAACATATCAGTCTCAGGATTGTCCTATCCAAGGGAAGAAGGACCTGAAAAGTCATGGGTGAAAACTGCCCCTTGTGTGTGCATAGGGGATGTGACTGAAAAATATAGCCTGCCATATTAGTAACAAAATTTGCAGCCATCAAGCCATCACATTACAGCCATTCCAAGCCTTGAGGGAACTTAGGATAGAAACAGGATGTCCACATCTCTGCAAATGACCCAATTTCGTTCCTTTTTATAGCTGAGTAATATTCCATTGTATATACATACCACATCTTCTTTATCTATTCCTCTGCTGATGGACATTTAAGTTTCTTTCATGTCTTGGTTATCGTAAACAGTGCTGCAATGAACATTGGGGGTACATGTATCTTTTGGAATTATGGTTTTCTCCAGATATATGCCCAGAAGTGGGATTGCTAGGTCATATGGTAGTTTTATTTTTAATCTTTTAAGGAACCTCCATAGTGTTCTTCATAGTGGTTGTACCAATTTACACTCACACCAACAATGCAAGAGGGTTCTCTTTCTCCACAACCTCTCTAGCATTTATTGTTCACAGATTTTTTTAAAGATGGCCATTCTGACAGGTGTGAGGTGATACCTCATTATAGATTTGATTTGCATTTATCTAATAATTAGTGATGCTGAGCATTTTTCATGTGCTTTTTGGCCATCTCTATGTCTTTGTAGAGACATGGATGGACCTAGAGACTGTCATACAAAGTGAAGTAAATCAGAAAGAGAAAAACAGATATCATATATTAACACAAATATGTGGAACCTGGAAATGGTATAGATGATCTTATTTGCAAAACAGAAATAGAGACACAGAGACATAGAGAAAAGCACTAAATTCCTTAACTTGAGAGATCTGGTTTTCTTTAATTAACAATAATTTTTGATGTTCCAACTACCTGGTCTTTCTTACAAAAACTCATGTATCTTGTGTGTGCTTGTTCAGTTGTGTCTGACTTTTCACAATCCTATGGATTGTAGACCGCCAGACTCCTCTGTCCATGGAATTTTCCAGGCAAGAATACTGGAGTGGGTTGCCGTTTTCTCCTCCAGGGGATCTTCCTGACCCAGGGATTGAACCTGTGTCTCCTGTGTCTCTTGCATTGCAGGGATATTCTTTACCGCTGAGCCATGGGATCCTGGCTTCTCCCTTATTTCTTTGGAGCAGTATCTCAGAGTGATCTGAGATGCTGTGTCCCAGGCTTGAAGTCCTCAGTTTTGTCTGATGAATAAAAACTCTCTGGGAAAGATTGAGGGCAGGAGAAGAAGGGGGCAAAAGAGGATTAGATGGGTGGATGGTATCACTGACTCAATGGAGATGAATTTGAACAAACTCTGGGAGATAATGAAGGACAGGGAAGCCTGGGATGCTGCAGTCCATGGGATCACAAAGCGTCCAACACGACTGAGCTACTGAACAACGAACAAGAGTTAATTAACAGTGTTAGTTTCAGTAGCACAACAAAGTTTCAGTTATACATACACATGAATCTATTCTTTTTCAAATTCTTTTCCCAATTAGGTTGTTACATAATATTGAGCAGAGTTCCCCGTGCTGTACACTAGGTCCTTATTGGTTATCTGTTTTAAATACAGCAGTGTGTACCTGTCAACCTCAAACTCCCTAACTATTCTTCCCTCCTACTTTTCCTCCCTGGTAACCATAAGTTCAGAACATTTTATCTTGATGGCAGATGCTGTTGTTCAGTTGCCAAGTACTGTCTGACTCTTTCCCACCCCATGGACTGCAACATGTCAGGTTTCCCTGTTCTTCACCATTTCTCGAGTTTGCCCAAGTTCATGTCCTTTGAATTGGTGATGCCATCCAAATCATCTCATCTCATCTTCTGTTACCTCTTTTCCTTCAATCTTTCCCATCATCAGGGTCCTTTCTGATGAGTGAATCCCAAACTCCTTACCTATCCCTCTTACTACTCTTCTTTCCTGGCAACCATAAGTTCAGAATATCTTATTTTGAAGACAGTTGCTGCTGCTGCTGCTAAGTCGCTTCAGTCGTGTCCGACTCTGTGTGACCCCATAGACGGCAGCCCACCAGGCTCCGTCGTCCCTGGGATTCTCCAGGCAAGAATACTGGAGTGGGTTGCCATTTCCTTCTCCAGTGCATGAAAGGGAAAAGTGAAAGTGAAGTCACTCAGTCATGTCCGACTCTTAGCGACCCCATGGACTGTAGCCCACCAGGCTCCTCCGTCCATGGGATTTTCCAGGCAAGAGTACTGGAGTGGGGTGCCATTGCCTTCTCCATTGAAGACAGTAGGGAGATACTAAAAAAAAAATTTTTTTTAATCTTTCATTGATGATAAAGTGATATAATGAGCAGATATGTTAAGACAGACTGGCAGTCAGGAGGCATGCAGGTTTTAGGACAGTTTATGACTGGGTATAGTAGGAACAAAAGTTTAGTTTCCAGGGTAAGACTACAGACAATAAGTGAATATTATTTTGCCATTAACCTCCCTTAGGCAATGTACTTGAGTAGACAGAGAACTCAGTCTGAGGTAAAAAAGTAGTTGGATATCTGTTCTGGGTTTTCTGAGATTCTATATGTCTATCCTATATTCATTAACTACAGTCAAAGTGTTTACCTCTTTCCTGAAAGTCGGCTTGTCTGGAATTTACTTTCTTATTTAACTTGCATGTACCAAGCCAACATCTCCCCTGCCCTAAATCTTCCATGGCAGAGACCACCCCTGTAACCAAAAGCCCACTTAAATTAGTCAAAATAGCCAATCTTAAACTGTGTGCTCTGCTCTACCTTGCCTTTTCTGCAGAAATCTCAGTTAAGGCTCCTGTTTCTGCCTCCTTACCAAAACGTGGTGCTTCCCACATGTTGGGCCTCATGGAAAACGTAACACAATTATTTTTTTCAATGCATTGACCTCTCCATGTTATCATTTAGTCACCTCTGTAGATTGAAACCCCAAGGGTATAAATGAAACAGTGTTCATTTTGGATAGTAAACATTCAGTTCAGTTCAGTCACTCAGTTGTGTCCAACTCTTTGCGACTCCATTGACTGCAGCATGCCAGGCTTCCCTGTCCATCACCAACTCCTGGAGCTTGCTCAAATTCACGTCCATTGAGTTGGTGATGCCCACCCAACCATCTCATCCTCTATCATCCCCTTCTCCTCCTGCCTTTGATCTTTCCCAGCATCAGGGTCTTTTCCAATGAGTCAGTTCTTTGCATCAGGTGACCAAAGTACTGGAGTTTCAGTTATAAGCAATAAACATTACTTGGGGGAAATTTTCATGTGTAGGAGAATGTAGACTATCTTAGATTGCCTTCTAGTCCAGTCTGTTCCAAGTAAATCTGAGGATCTATGATAAATTGAGGAAATAAATGAAGTAAGAAAATGGAGAGAACAAGATTGCTTTGTTTGTGGCCCAGTAACAGAATTAGATGCAGGCGGGAGAAGGTTCCTCAGATAAGGAAGAATAAAAGACATAGGAATGACTGAATTACACTGCCAGCCGCCAAAACAGCTTCATATGCAATAAAATGTAAGTTTATGTCCTCCAGAGAAATCTACATGGCTAGGGGAGTTCTTTGTCTTCTAAATGTCCAGTGGTTTCTGTCACTAGAGTATATAAATTTCCACTTAATGACAAACTAAATCTAGAACCCTTAAAACACAAAACAAAATAGAACACCTTTATTAGGCTATAACTCATATGCCATATGTATTAGTTTCCCGTATGTATAACTCATATGCCATATGTATTAGCTTCATTAGCATGGCATATAACTCATATGCCATATGTATTAGTATTAGTGGTATATGTATTATACCACAAACTAGGTGGCTTAGGACAACATTTATTCTCTCATGATTCTGAAGACTACAAGTCTAAAATCAAAATCAAGGTGTCAGCAAGGCCAGTGAGTGAGTGCCTGCTCCTTCATGTCCAACTCTGTGATCCCATGGACTAAAGACCTCCAGGCTCCTCAGTGCATGGAATCTTCCAGGCAATAATACTGGAGAAGGTTGCCATTTCCTCCTCCAGGAGATCTTCCCAACCCAGGGATCGAACCTGCGTCTCCTGCATTGCAGTTGGATTCTTGACCACTGATCTACCTGGGAAAGCCTCTCAGCAAACCCCCGGTCCCTCCAAAAGCTCTGAGGAAAAATCCTTTGTCTCCTAGTTTCTGGTGGTTGTCAGCAATCCTTGCTGTTCTTTGATTTGTAGCTCTGTGGTTTCAGTCAATGCCTGTTCTCACATGGCATTCTTTCTTTTTTCAGATATATATATATACATATATACACATAATTTTCAGATGATTTTCCATTATAGATTATTATAAGATATTGAATATACCCCCCTGTGTTATACAGTAAATCATTTTGCTTATCTATTTTATGTGTAGTAGTTTGTATCTATTAATCCCGTACTACTAATTTATCCCTCCCCGACTCTCTTCCCCTTTGGTAACCCCAAGTTTATTTCCTATGACTGTTAGTCTGTTTCTGCTTTGCAATTTAGTTCATTTGTATTATTTTTTAAGATTCCACATATAGTGGATAAGCATATAAGTGACAGCATATGATATTTGTCTTTCTTTGTCTTACTTCACTAACTATAATATTCTCTAGGTCTATGGCAACATTTCATTCTTTTTTATGGCTGAGCAATATTTCTTAACCCAGTCTTCTTAAGTCAGTCATCTGTTAATGGGCCAATCATTTGCTGATGGGCACTTGGATTGTTCCCATGTCTTTGCTGTTGTTGTTCAGTTGCTAAGTCATGTCTGACTCTGTGACCCCATGGACACATCAGGCTTCCCTGTCCTTCATTATCTCCCAGAATTTGCTCAGACTCATCTCCATTGAGTCAGTTATGCCATCCAACCATCTCATCCTCTGTTATCCCCTTCTCCTCCTGCCTTCAATCTTTCCCAGCATCAGGGTCTTTTCTAATGAGTCTGCTCTTTGCATCGGGTGGCCAAAGTATTGGAGCTTCAGCTTCAGCACCAGTCCTTCCAATGAATATTCAGGGTTGATTTCCTTTAGAATTGACTGGTTTGATCTCCCTGCAGTCCAAGGGACTCTCGAGAGTCTTCTCCAAAAAGGGGACCCTCCTACACTGCTGGTGAGAATGTAAATTGATACAGCCAAGAAGGTAGTATCAGCCATGAAAGTCAGTATGGAGATTCCTTAAAAAACTAGGAATAAAACTACCATATGACCTAGAAATACCAGTTCTAGGCACATACCCTGAAGAAACCAAAGCTGAAAAAGACACGTGTACTCCAGTGTTCACTGCAGCACCGTTTACAAAAGCCAAGACACAGAAGCAACCTAGATGTCCATCGACAGATAAATGGATAAAGAAGCTGTTGTACATATATACAATGGAATACTATTCTGCCATAAAAAGGAATGTATTTTAGTCAGTTCTAATGAGGTGGATGAAACTAGAGCCTATTATACCAAGGGAAGTAAGTCAGAAAGAGAAAAACAAATATCTTATATTAACACATATATATGGAATCTAGAAGGGTGATACTGATGAATCTGTTCACAGAGCAGCAATGGAGATGCAGACATAGAGAAGAGACTTATAGACAAGCGTGGGGGAGAAGAGCGAGAGGGTGAGATAAATGCAGAGAGCCGCATGGATGCACATACACTAACATATGTAACTAGATAGCCAATGGGAATTTGCTGTATGACTCAGGGAACTCAAACTGGGGCTCTGTAATGACCTAGAGGGGTGGGAATGGGCGGGAGGTGGGAGGGAGATTCAAGAGGGAGGGGACATATGTACACCTATGGTTAATTCATGTTGATGTATGACAGAAATCAAACCAATATTGTAAACTAATCATCAATCAATTAAAAATAAATAAATATTTTTAAAAAAGAGTTCTCCAGCACCATAGTTTGAAAGCATCTGTTCTTTGGTGCTCAGCCTTCTTTATGGTCCAACACTCACATCCATACATGACTACTAGAAAAACCATAGCTTTGATTATACACATATGGACCTTTGATGGCAAAGTGACGTTTCTGCTTTTTAATACCCTGTCTAGGTTTTCATAGTTTTCCTTCCAAGGAACAAGCATCTTTTAATTTCATGGCTGCAGTCACTGTCCACAATGATTTTGGAGTCCAGGTGTAGGGAATATGCTATGCACAAGCCTGTACTATAATTAACAGGGCTTCTTTGAAAAATAAGAGTGACTTTCTCATCACCCCCAGGCGAAGGGCTGGGAGCAGTAAAAAGTACATTGTGGAAAGACATCTTGAAAACAAGATGTTGAAGTACTGATGCGACTGATGGAAAACCATTAGTGACTGCTCCCGTAACCAGAGCCTTGAGGGAGTTGCTGAGAAAGGACATCACTAGCTGAAGGGCTAAACAAAGTCATGAAAGGCCTGAAGGTTTGACACTGAGGACTGCTGCATTGTCTATCTTTACCCCTGATCTGAGATTGTAAAAAACAGATATCTCTAGAGCACGAACAAGGAAGTAGAAGTTAACAATAAAAGACATGCAAGGATTAGGATCTGGGCTTTTGCCTGCAAATGGCATTAGCCCCCTGATCACCACCTTATTTCTGAGTCTTCTTTATCTTTATTCTTCTGCGGCTCTGCTCCTTCAGGTTGGTTTGTTGTTGGGCTGGTCCCGACACCAGGAAAATAAAATCTTTCACTGCTTCCACTTTTCCCCTTTCTATTTGCCATTAAGTGGTGGGACCAGATGCCATGATCTTAGTTTTTTGGATGTTAAGTTTTAAACCAGCCTTTTCATTCTCCTCTTTCGCCCTCGTCAAGTGGCTCTTTAGTTCCTCTTCACTTTCTGCCATTAGAATGGTATCATTTGCATATCTGAGGCTATTGATATTTCTCCCAGTAATCTTGATTCCAGCTTATGATTCATGCAGCCCAGCATTTCGCATGATGTACTCCATATCATGGATACAGTAAATGATAATGTTATGAATTCTGGGGTACATGTATCATTCTAAATTAGGATTTTCAGCTTTTCTGGATATATGCCCAGGAGTTGGATTGCTGGATCATATGGTAACTCTATTTTTCATTTTTTAAGAAACCTCCATACTGTTTTCCATAGTGGTTGTACCAATTTACATTCCCATCAACAGCATAGGGGGGTTTCCTTTTCTCTACATCCTCTCAAGCATTTGTTATTTGTTGACTTTTTGATGATAGCCATCTGACCAGCATGAGGTAATCATTCATTGTGGTTTTGATTTGCATTTCTTTAATCTTTGGAGATGTTGAGCATCTTTTCATGTGCCTATTGACCACCTGTATGTTTTCTTTGGAGAAACTTCTATTTAAGTCTTCTGCCCATTTTTTAATTGGGTTGTGTGTGTTTTGATATTGGTTTGTATGAGCTGTCTGTATATTTTGGGTATTAACTCTTTTGGGTGCATCTTTTGCAAATATTTTCTCCTTGTCCTTAGGTTGTCTTTTTGTTGTGTTGATGGTTTCTTTTGCTATGCAAAAGTTTTATTTATATTAAAATTTTTTCTTAAGTATAGTTAATTTACAATGTTCTGTTGATTTCTGCTATATAGCAAAGTGATTCAGTTATATACATGTGTGTGTATATATATATATATATATACATACATATATATATCAACATTCTTTCCATATTCTTTTCCATTATGTTTTATCACAGGATATTGAATATAGTTCCCTGTGCTATAGTGTAGGTCCTGATTGTTTTCCATCCTATATATATAAGAATTTGAATCTACTAATCCTAGATTCCAATTCATTCCTCCCACATCTCCCCTCCACCTTGGCAACCACAAGTTTGTTCTCTATATCTGAGAGTCTATTTCTGTTTAGTAGATGTGTTAATTTGTGTCATATTTTAGATTCCACATATAAGTGATACCATATGGTATTTGTCTTTCTCTTTCTGACTTACTTCACTTAACATGATAATCTCTAGGTTCATTCATATTGCTGCAAAAGGTATTATTTCATTCTTTTTTATATCTGAGTAATATTCCATGTGTGTGTGTGTGTGCATGTGCATACGTTCAGTCATGTGTGACTCCATGGACTGTAGCCTGCCAGGCTCCTCTGTCCATGGAAATTTCCAGGCGAGAATACTGGAGTGGGTTGCCATTTGCTATTTTAATATTCCATTATATATATATACTCACATTTTCTTGATCCATTTATCTGTCCATGACATTTCAGTTGTTTCCATGTCTCAGCTATTGTAAATGCTGCTGCTATGAACATACAGGTACACGTATCTTTTCCATTTAAGAGTTTTGTCTGGGAGTGGGATTGCTGTATCACATAGAAACTCTGTTTTTAGTTTTTTAAGGAACTTCCATACTATTTTCCATAGTGGCTTTGTTGTTGTTGCTTAGTCATTAAGTGGTGTCTGACTCTTTGCAACCCCATGGACTCTAGCATGCTAGGCTTCCCTGTCCTTCACTATCTCCTGGAGTTTGCTCAGATTCATGTCCATTGAGTTGGTGATGCTATTTAACCATCTCATTCTCTGCCACCCTCTTCTCCTTTTGCCTTCGATCTTTCCCAGCATCAGGGTCTTTTCCAATCAGTTGGCTCTTTGCATTAATGGTGGCCAAAGTATTGGAGCTTCAGCTTCAGCATCAGTCCTTCCAATGAATATTCAGGGTTGATTTCCTTTAGGATTGACTGATTTGATCTCCTTGCTGTCCAGGGGACTATGTATACATGTGTACTAAGTCTCTTCAGTCATGTCCAACTCTGTGACGTTATGGACTGTAGCCCATCAGGCTCCTCTGTCCATGGGATTCTCCAGGTAAGAATACTGGTGTGGGTTGCCATGCCCTTCCTCAGGGGATCTTCCTGACCCAGGGATCAAACCAGGATCTCTTACATCTCCTGCATTGGCAGGTGGATTCTTTACCACTAGGCCACCTGTGAAGTACCCAAGGGACTATATATATATATATATATATATATATATATATATATATATATATATATATAGTGGCTAAATCAATTTACATTCCCACCAACAGGTAGGAGGGTTCCCTTTTCTCCACACCTCCTTCGGCATCCATTATTTGTAGAAAAATATTTTAAGTTTGATTAGATCCCATTTATATATTTTTACTTTTATTTCTCTTGCCTGGGAGACAGATCGAAGAAAATATTGCTACAATTTATGTCTGAGAAAGTTTTGACTGTTCTCTCTTCTGAGAGTTTTGTGGTGTCAAGTCTTATATTTAGGTCTTTAAATCATTTTGAGTTGTATATGGTGTGAGAGAGTGTTCTTATATCATTGATTTACATGTAGCTGTCCAGCTTTCCCAATATCATTTGCTACAGAATTTTTCATAGTATATTCTTGTCCCCTTTGTTTTAGATTAATTGGGTGTAGGTGTGTAGGTTTACTCTTCTCAGGGCTCTCTGTTCTCTTTCATTGATCTATACATCTATCTTTGTGCCAAAACCACACTGTTTTAATTACAGTGGCTTTTCAGTATAGTTTGAAGTCTGGGAGAGTTATCCCTCCTGCTTTGGTCTTTTTCCTGAGGATTGTTTGACAGTTTTGGGTCTTTTGTGCTTCTAGTTCTGTGGAAAATGTCGTGAGTATTTTCATAAAGATTGCATTAAATCTGTATACTGCTCTGTGTAGTATGACCACATAATGATATTCATTCTTCCAATCGAAGAGCCTGGTATATCTTTCCATTTCTTTGAATCATCTTCAATTTCCTTTATCAATGTTTTATAATTTGCAGTGTATTACCTCCTTGGTTAAGTTTATTCCTAAGTATTTTTGTGTGTGATTTTAGATAGTGTTTTTTGTTTGTTTGCTTGTTTCCTTTTCTGATATTTCATTGTTAGTGTAAAGAAATGCAACAGATTTCTATATATTAACCTTGTATCCTGCTACATTTCTGGATGCATTTATTAGTTCTAGTAGTTTTTGTATGAAGGCTTTAGGGTTCTCTACATAGAGCATTTTGTCATCTGCAAATAGGGACAGTTTTACCTATTCCCTTTCCATTTGGATACCACTTATTTCTTTTTCTTGTTTGATTGTTGTGGCTAGGGCCTCCAATACTATGTGGAATAGAAGTGGTGAGAGTGGGTATCCTTGCCATGTTCCTGAATATAATGAGAAGACTTCAGCTTTTCACCATTGAGTAGTGTATTGGCTGTGGGTTTGTTATAAAAGACTTTTACTATGTTCTCTCTATATCCCCTTTGGTGAAGAGTTGTTTTTATTATTAATGGATGTTGAATTATATCAAATGATTTTTTTTTGCATCTATTGAGACAATTGTGTGGTTTTCATATTTCTTTTCATCACTGTGGTGTATCACATTGATTGATTTGCTTATGCTGAACTAGCTTTGTGACCCTGGAATGAGTCCAACTTGACTATGGTGTATGATCCTTTTAAGGGGCTGCACAGGATGGTGGAGTAGAAGGACATGTGGTCATCTCCTGCAAGAACTCCAAAAGTACAACTTGCTGCTGAACAACCATTGACAGGAGAATGTTGGATCTTAGCATAAAAGGACACTCCACGTCCAAGGGCAAAGGAGAAGCCACAGAAAGATGGTAGGAAGGGCGAAATTGCATTTAGAATCAAACCCCACACCCACTAGAGATGCTTAGAGGGCTCAAATAAAACTTTGTGTGCACCAGGACCCAGAGACCATACAGACTGAGCCAGACCATCCTTTAAGTGTTTGAGTGTCTACTGCAGAGATACAGGTCAGCAGTGGCCTGCCACAGGGGAAGGGACTCTGGGTGCAGAAGATCTGGGTCACACAGCAGGTGGCATAAGCCCTCTTGGAGGAGGTTGCCATTAACCCCACTATAGAGCCACCTAACAGATGACCCACAAACTGCAGAACAGTTATACCAAATAAGTTCTTGCACTGCTAAGAAAGTTCTAGGACCCACAACAGATTTCCCAACCTAGGTATCTGACAAAGAGACTGAGAACCCCCAGGGAATTGACTTTGGAGGCCAGGGGGATTTGATTACAGAACTTACACAGGACTGGCAAAACAGACTCTTGGAGGGCACAAGCAAAATCTTGTGCACACCAGGAGAAAGGAGCAGTGACCACACAAGAGACTGACCCAGACTTGCCTGTGAGTGTCTGAGAGATACGACACTGAAAGATGAACTCCCCAGGTTGGTAGATGCCCAATATGTTACTGGAGAAGAGTGGAGAAATAACTCCAGAAACAATGAAGAGACAGAGCCAAAACAAAAACAACGCCTAGTTGTTGATGTGACTGGTGATGGAAGTATGGTCTGATGCTGTAAAGAACAGTATTGCATAGGAACCTGGAACGTTAGGTCCATGAATCAAGGTAAATTGGAAGTGGTCAAACGGGAGATGGCAAGAGTGAACATTGACATTTTAGGAATAAGTGAACTATAATGGACTGGAATGGGAAAATTTAACTCAGATGACCATTATATCTACTACTGTGGGCAAGAATCCCTTGGAAGGAATGGAGTAGCCCTCATAGTCAACAAAAGAGTCCAAAATGCAGTACTTGGGTGCAATCTCTAAAATGACAAAATGACTTCTGTCTGTTTCCAAGGCAAACCATTCAGTATTACTGTAATCCAAGTCTATGCCCCAACCAGTAATGCTGAAGAAGCTGAAGTTGAATGGTTCTATGAAGACCTACAAGATCTTCTAGAACTAACACCCAAAAAAGATGTCCTTTTCATCATAGGGGACTGGAATGCAAAAGTAGGAAGTCAAGAGATACCTGGAGTACCAGGTAAATTTGGCCTTGGAGTTACAAAATGAAGCAGGTAAAAGGCCAACAGAATTTTGCCAAGAGAATGCACTGATCATAGCAAACACCCTCTTTCAACGATATAAGAGAAGACTACACATTGACATCACCTGATGGTCAATAGCGAAATCAGACTGATTATATTCTTTGCAGCCAAAGATGGAGAAGCTCTATACAGTCAGCAAAAACAAGACCTGGAGCTGACTGTGGCTCAGATCATGAACTCCTTATTGCCAAATTCAGACTTAAATTGAAGAAAGTAGGGAAAACCACTAGACCACTCAGGTATGACCTAAATCATATCCCTTATGATTATACAGTGGAAGTGACAAATAGATTCAAGGGATTAGATCAGACAGACACAGTGTCTGAAGAACTATGGATGGAGATTCATGACATTGCACAGGAGGCAGTGATCACGATCATCCCCAAGAAAAAGAAATGCAAAAAGGCAAAATTGTTTTCTGAGGAGGCCTTACAAATAGTTGAGAAAAGAAGAGAAGAGAAAGGCAAAGGAGGAAAGGAAAGATATATTCATTTGAATGAAGAGTTCCAAAGAAGAGCAAAGAGAGGTAAGAAAGCCTTTCTAGTTGAACAATGCAAAAAAAAAAAAAAAAAAAAAGGAAAACAATAGAATGGGAAAGACTAGAGATCTCTTCAAGAAAATTAGATATACCAAGGGAACATTTCATGTAAAGATGGGCACACTAAAGGAGAGAAACAATATGGACCTAGCAGAAGCAGAAGATATTAAGAAGAGGTGGCGAGAATACACAGAAGAACGATATTAAAAAGCTCTTAATGACCCAGATAACCATGATGATATGATCACTCACCTAGAGCCAGACATCCTGGGGTGCAAAGCATCGCTATGAACTAAGCTAGTGGAGGTGATGGAATTCTGGCTCATCTATTTCAAATCCTAAAGAATGATTCTGTTCAAGTGCTGCACTCAATATGTCAGCAAATTTGGAAAACTCAGCAGTAGCCACAGGACTGGAAAAGATTAGTTTTCATTCCAATTCCAAAGAAAGGCAATGCCAAAGAATGTTCAAACTACTGCACAATTGCACTCATCTCACATGCTATAAGATAATGCTCAAAATTCTTCAAGCTGGCTTCAACAGCATGTGACTCGAGAACCTCCTGATCTGAAAGCTGGATTTAGAAAAGGCAGGGGAACCAGAGATCAAATTGTCAACATCTGTTGGATCATAGAAAAAGCTACTGAATTCCAGAGAAGCATCTACTTCTGCTTCGTTGACTACACTAAAGCCTTTGACTGTGTGGATCACAACAAACTGCGGAAAATTCTAAAAGAGATGGGAATATCAGACCACTTACCTGCCTCCTGAGGAATCTGTATGCAGATCAAGAAGCAACAGTTAGAACCAGACATGGAACAACAGACTGGTCCAAAATTTGGAAAGCAGTATGTCAGGCTGTATATTGTCACCATACTTATTTAACTTCTATGCAGAGTACATCATGCAAAACACTGAGCTGGATGAAGCACAAGCTAGAATCAAGATTCCCAGGAGAAATACCAATAACCTCAGATATGCAGATGATGCCACTCTTATGACAGAAAGTGAAGAGAAGCTAAAGAGCCTCTTGATGAAGGTGAAAGAGGAATGTGAAAAAATTGGCTTAAACTCAACATTCAGTTGCGCTTCCCAGGTGGCACAGTGGTAAAGAATCTGTCTGCCAATGCAGGAGACAGAGCAGATGTAGGTTCAATCCATGGGTCAGGTAGATCCCCTGAAAGAGGAAATGGCAACCTATTCCAGTATTCTTGTCTGGAAAATTCCATGGACAGAGGAGCCTGGTGGGGTATTGTCTAGGGGGGTCACAAAGAGTCAGACATGATTGAGTGACTGAGGATGCAACATTCAAAACATTAAGATCATGGCATTCGGTCCCATCACTTCATGGCAAAATAAATGGGGAAACAATGGAAGCAGCGCAGTGACAGACTTGTTTTCTCGGGCTCCAAAATCACTGCAGATGGTGACCCCAGCCATGAAATGAAAAGACGCTTGCTCCTTGGAAGAAAAGCTATGACAACCCTAGGCAGTGTATTGAAAATCAGAGACATTACTTTGATTGGAAGTATTTCCTTTGCTTTTTCATTTTACATGAATTTCTCTACTGTGGTCTTAAAGCAGTGTTTTAATGTGGTAGCATCCCTGTCTAGACTTCTGTGAGTGCACCATTTTTGGTGAAAGTTCTCCTTTATTCTGCATACCAGCCATGTCTTTCTTCCGAGTGTGCCAGTTGCTATCCCCTTGACAGGGGATATGATTTGTACTGCGGTGTCCAGAGCCTCTGCTGGATGTGTGGGCAGAGCTTCCTCTGCTCTGCTGCTGTCACTGCCCTGGTGGGGATGGGGTCTTCTCCCAATTGTTGGACTATAAGCCCTGAGGGTTGGGTTCTATCAGGCATTGTTGCCCTTGAGTGCATGCCCTGCCTCAAAGGAGGTGACTGCTGAAGCAAGTGAGGCCTCCGTGGTCATAGCAAACCTATGTGTTCCCCATGCAAGTGTCTGCAGTTCTGCCCCAAAGCAGCTGAAGGTTGCATCCTTTCTCTGTTGTGTTTTTCCCAGACCTAGTTCAAGGCTGTGGTGTGGCATTTGCTGGGGTGAGGACCAGCAAATTTTATATCTTTTATACCTGATTCTTTTCTTGTAGCATAATGTTTTCAAGACTCATCCATACTTTTGCATGTATCAGCACTTCATTCCTTTTTATGCTTCAATAATATTCCTTTGTATAGGCATACCGCAACTTATTTATCTATTCATCAGTGGAGGAACATTTGGGTTGTTTCTACTTTGTGGTTATGTGAATAATGCTGTTGTCAAAATATGTGTTCAATTTTTTGTGTGGAGATATCTTTTATTTCTCCTGAGTATATACATATGAGTATATACTTGGAAAACATATACTTGGAATCGTTGGCTCATATGGAAATTGTATGTTTAACTGTTTGGGGAACTGCCAAATGGTTTTCTGAAGAGGGTACACCATTTCAGATTTCCACCAGCAGTGCACAAGGAATTCCAACCAATTTCTCCACATCTTCATCAACATTTCTTATTATCTGTTGTTTTGGTTATAACCATTCTAGTAGGTGTGAAGTGGTATCTTACTGTATTTTGATTTGCATTTCCTTGATGACTAATGATGTTGGGTAGCTTTTCATGTACTTATTGGCTATTTTTATGTTTTTATTGCAGAAATGCCAAATCAGGTTCTTTACCCATTTTTAGATTAAGAAAATACTTAGTTATATACTTCTTTGTATATTCTCATATAAAAATGTATAACATTGATGTATATAGTAAAATATACATTGATGGTATAAGTACCTTATCAAGTATGTGATTTGAAAATTTTTTCTCCAGTTCTGTAAACTTTTTTATTTTTTTGATGGTGCCCTTTAAAGAACAGAAGTTTTCAGTTTTGATGAAGTTCAATTTAATTTTTTTCCTTTTTTTGCTCTCCATGTGCTCTCCATGTCTTGTATAAAACATACAACTCTTTTAGATGTATTGCTTATTAAAAATGAGTAAATTTATGTGAAAAATTCTGAGGTAATATGATGATGGATAAAAAGTAGTTTTTCAAGTGACAAAATAATTTGTACTATTTTAGGCTTTCTTTTAGGGTAACTTTTTCATGTTTCATTTAGGATTCTTGCCCTTTTATGGGGGGAAGAATTATACGAATTATCATTTATTCAAATATTTACTATGACATATTATTTTTATGGTTCCCATTTGGGAACATTTTAACATTTAACATTTCTGTTAAATTATGAGGTATCTAAATGATACTGTGTCATTTATTGTTTTTCTAACTACTTATTTGTTCACAGGAAAGTAAAAAGAATATAATTGACATCATACAAAGTTATAGAACTCAAACCTAACTCAAAATTAAAATTTAAGATTTATTTATTAGTTAATACTTATGTTATTTAATTATTATTTAATAATCATTATTATTTCATTTGGCCGTGGTGGGTCTTTGTTGTTTCATGGGGGCTTTCTCTAGTTGTGGTGAGTGGGGACTACTTTCTCGTTGTGGTGCGTGGGCTTCTCATTGTGGTGGCTTCTCTTGTCGCAGAGCATGGGTTCTAGGTATGTGGGCTTCAGTAGTTGTGGCTCATGAGTTCTAGAGAGCGGGCTCAGTCGTTGTGGTGCATGGGCTCAGTTGCTCCACGGCATGTGGGATCTTCCTGGACCAGCAATCAAACCAGTGTCCCTTGCATTGTAAGGTAGATTCTTAACCACTGGACCACCAAGGAAGTTGAAAATTTGTTTTAATAAAAAGATGTGTAACATGTTTTAAGTAAAAATGTTTTACTTACTTAAAACATGTTTTAAGTAAAAATGATAGAACTGCCAAATATGTTTAGTATATTTCCATTTTTGTAAAAAGATTATATAGCTATTTGCTTGGAAATAAAGTTTAGATGGATGTAAGAAGAAAATTAATAGTCATAGTTTTCATGTTTTGGGGAAACTTTTTTGGTCTACTTTGCTCTCTAAAATAAACATATGCTATAAAAACAAAGAGGAAAATATTGTCTAGCCTTTTCCATGCATATTTAAAATTAAATGTTTTACAAAATCACAACTGTATTCTATAATGTCTTGTGTATGTGCTCAGTTGCTCAGTTGTGTCCGACTCTCTGAACCCCATGGACTGTAGACTGCCAGGCTCCTCTGTCCATGGAATTTCCCAAGCAAGAATACTGGAGTGGGTTGCCATTTCCTCCTGCAGTGGATCTTCCCCACCCAGGGATCAAACCAGAGTCTCTTGCATCTCCTGCATTGGCAGGCGGATTCTTTATCATTGTGCCACCTGGGAATGCCAGATGTCCTATATCATGTTATTACCCTGCTTTTGTTTACTTTGTATAATATCATGCCATTGAATATTTGTACTGCTTGAATTATAGTTCATGGGTCAGAGTCTCTTTATTTAGCTATTTCCCTAGTTTGAATGCCTCGGTTTTTGTTCACAATTTTTCATCACTTAAAAAAAGCTGTGATTAGCATTTTGATAGATAAATTATTGTCTGCATGTCTGATTATTTCCATAGGGGAGATTTCTAAAGTAAGGGGCTACTGGGTCAAAAGATATGACTATTTTAGGATGTCTTGTTCAATCAATTCCTTTGATGATATATTGATATGTGAAAGTACAATACTTTAAAACAAATTTATTATGCTATCTGTTCCATGAGAATCTTTCTTAGCCATGTATTTATTTATTTTCTCGTTCTCTTTGTGGCAACACTCTAGAAAGCCTTGTAGAACCACAGAGAGGCAGATTTCTATCACCCATAACAAAAAATCTGGGATAATTTCTTCTATCTCCACTTATATGCTAGGAGCTTCAACATCCTTTGGTGAATTAATCTTTCCAGTTTCAACAATATGAAGCTACATAAATTTTAAGAGATTACAGCATAACCTCAGATGGCTCAGTGATAAATCTGCTGGCCAATGTAGGAGACATAGAAGATGCAGGTTGGATTCCTGGGTTGGGAAGATCCCCTGGAGGAGGAAATGGCAACCCACTCCAGTATTCTTGCCTGGAGAGTCTCATGGACAAAAGAGCCCCATGGGCTACGGTGCATGGGGTTGCAAAGAGTTGGACACGCCTGAGTGACTGAGCATGCACGCATAGCATAACCATTCCTGCAGGAACCATGTATTTACCAGACAATGCATATTTAAAATCTTCACATTTTCAAGGGATGTAAAGTTTGACCAATTTTCACAGAAATCAAATGATCCATTATAAGTCTTTAGTATTTTTGTTAATCTATTTTGAGTTGATTGTTTTTGCTACTTATTCCTGCAGCTTTTATTGAATTCCCACCCAGATCCATGAGGTCAGTGGCTATATCTCTCACTCACCAATATATCCCTATTACCCAACACATATTGGAAAATAAATACTTGGTTTAGCTAACATAACAATATGTATTTGTTGAATGGATGTGTTCTTCCCTCACTGATTTGAAACAATTTAAAAAATCATGTTTGAAACACAGTCATTCATTGCTGATCTTGGAGGTGGCTTTCCAAAAATACTCCTCACTGTTTGCAAGGCAAATAAAGGTATAGAAAATAGGGAGTGGGGAGGGGAAAACAAAGAAAATTGCTAACAAATAAAAATTGAGGGGGCATGTACTTTCAAAATAAACCAGACTCACTGGCATTAAAGATCTTTTCTAGCAGAAAAGCTTTTTTCTCAATCACCTTTTCCATTTTTTTTCAGAAAATATCACAACATTACCTATTAGGTACAATCTCCTACAAATGTTATGCTGTGTTTATACAGACTGTACCTTAGCAGACTTGAAATTTAATTATTTTTGCTTTTGCATTCTTGATTCATTTTCTGAATCATGTTTGGAAATAAACCGGTATAGATTTATTCAGAATTATTACATTTAGTGGAATATTAGGATCCATGGCCAGATCTATATGACCCAAAGGATAGTTTATTCTCGGTCAATTAGAAGACAAACATTTAATGATTAGTATGTCAGAAATACTGTTCATTCTTAGATTTACTATTAGTTCAGGCTACCACAGGCATAAACCTGAGCTGTAACTTTGTTTCTACTCAATGATACAAAAGTGTGTCCTTCACAAGTTTTTACCTTTGTTCATTGTTTTTTGCTTTCTTAAGGATGAAGGCGTAGTCTTCCTCCCCTGACGTTCAACAGCTGCGCTCTATCTGTGGTTATAAACAATGAAACAAATGGACAACCTATTATTTGTCCGACCCTCAAGGTCGCATGTGGGATTCAGAGATTCAAAGCTAAAATGCAACATAGACGGAAAAGAATGCCACAACAAGCGGCAAAATCCTGTATCAAGAAATGTTAAACATCATGATAATTTTTGTGTTGTGTTTCCTCAACATTTTTTAAGTTGGAGTTTTGTTTCCTTGATTATACTTCTGATTTTTCACTGTTCTTCTCTTGCTAGTCTAAATGATTTTTATCCGAGTCCCAGGTACAAGACCTAAAACATTTCTTTTTGGTGTTAATAGCTAGACACGTGGTAGGTATATCTGGGTTTTTTTTTTTTTTTTCTTTCTTTCTTTTCCTCTTTTGGTATGAGAAACACCATCCCTTCCTTCTGAAACAGTGATGTATTTCCAGCCTTTTCTCTTAATTTGATGCAACCGTACCAAGATTTTTATTAGCTTTTTCTCTGAGTGCCAACGAATTAATGTTTCAAAGTAACAAATGACACAGGCTAAATAAACTAAATCTTATTACTGAAGGTTGCGGAGTCACCCAGTTCGTTTTTATGGCAATGCTGGTTTGGAGTATTCTGCTCCGATGAGTCCTTTCGGCGGAAACGGTGATTTCTCTCCATCGGACTGTGAAGGATGGAGTCTGGAAGTGAGGGGCAGAGGCACGCCTGCACTTCAAGAATGCCCACCTAAACCACCAAAGGCTCAAGTTCGGTTCAACCGGCAATTCCACAAAGGGCTCTTTGTGCTTTTCGAGTGATCCTAATCACCTGTTCAAGGTCACGCCAAGAGTTACTGGCAGCAATCAGCAAGGTCGAGTAGAGCTGCGGAGTTCGCGGCCGGCCGGCTCTCGCCAACTCAGCGGGCCCACCTGGTGGCCCGCAATCTGCGCAATCACGGGGAGATCGCGCCCTCTCGCGACGACTTTTCGCCGCAGCTGGGCCTGGCGCAAGCACCCCCCGCCACTGGCGGAGGCCGGCGGCGGCGGGGACCGGCACCGGAAGGAGGAGGTGCGCGCACGTAGGGGCGGGGCGCACCTATATAGGCCCCCCACGGCGTCGAGGGCGGGCCTGGGCAAGAGCGGCTGAGTCGGCGGTGCGCCTGGTGCCGCAGACGCCGCCTGCGGGGACAGGGAGGGGAGAGGGAGGAGGCGGGAGGAGGAGACACGAGTGCGGGGTGGCGCCGGTCCACCTCCGCAGCTCTCCTGGCTCCCGCCGGCTTTCGAAGGCGGGCCCGGGCTGCGGCAGCGGCGGCGGCGGCAGCGGCCTCGGCGGCCTGCGGAGGTGAAGCCAGGCTGCGGCTGCCTGAGTCGGCGCGGCGGGGGCAAGTGGCCGGCCGGCGAGGGTGGGCCGGGTTGGGCGACCGCTGCCTGGAGTGCAGGACGGCTCGGCATCCTTGGGGCGCGGCCCTGGAGGGCAGGTGGCCCGTGCGTCTCACCGCAGATCGGCCTTCTAGAGGCACCTGCAAAAGTGGCCCCGGCCCGCTGCTTCGGCGTCTGGACGACTGTGGGAGGGCGGGGGTCGCTGCCCTCGGGGGGCCGAGGGCCCGCCTCGTAGAAGCGCCTCTGGCGCGGGCCTTGCGGGGGCCTGGGGCCTGTTTTGTCCTTGCTCTGGGGATGCTTCTCAAGGGGAGTGGGGAGAATAGCATCGATTCGCGGGGCTGGAGGGGGAGCGAGGGCCACGGTCGGGGCGATGTAAGGCTCGCCAGGATGCGCCCTTAAACCAGTTGACTTGTGAATGGTTATGGGTTAGTTTAAACAAAATTGGACACCAACTCGAAGAGGTCGCAGCTTGAGAGTACCTCGCTCCAGTGTCCAGTAGTGACGAGCTTGCCTTGTAGGCCCCAGAGCAATCAAAGGGAAGTTAGCATTCTTGTTCAGTAAGTTTCTCCACACTTAGTGAAAGAGAGCTCTGAAAGAATTGTGTGTGTTTGGGATTTTCTTTTAAATGTGGTTGTTAGTGATTGGGGTTGGGGCTGGTGGTGAGAGATAATGTGAAGAGTTTCGAATGGCTGGCTGCCTTGTCCGGATGGGGAAGGCTTATTTTTTTGTGTGTGTCATCACTTGACCATAGAAATTATTCAGAATGTGGGTCGCCCTCAGCTCTGAAGCCACTGTTTAATTAGCAGTTCTTCCTCCCTATATGGGAAATTGAATTTCTGGAAACATCCCCCATATTGTAGACTTTGGCTACGCAAAGGCGCCAGTGCTTGGCACGAACTGCCTTCAAGGTATTGAAATGAAAGTACAGAATTTAAAACATCATTAAGTTTTGAGCTCACTTCTGTGGAAGAGAATTTTGGGGGGCGTGGGTCTAGACTTTTAAGGGAATGTAAAGACTCTAGTCGTAATTTAGTTTTATTCCTAACTTTTTTTTTTTTCCTTCCCTCCTTCAGCCTCATCTGTTTCAATGGTGCAACTCTCTTCATCTCCTTTTGGTTACCAGTCACCTTCAGGCCATTCAGAGGAGGGAAAACAGAGGACAATGAAGTCAGCCAAGCCCCAAGTGAACCACAGTCAGCATGGGGAAAGCCAGCGGGCGATGAGCCCCTTGCAGTCTGCTCTCAGCTCGGCTGCCTCTCCTTCCCAAGCATATGAGACATATATTGATAATGGACTCATATGCCTTAAACACAAAATCAGAAACATCGAGAAAAAGAAGGTAACTTTTTTTCCTCACCCAGCCCTGTATATACACCATGTTAAATTAGAGTTAAGGAACTTGCATTTTTACTTTCTATCAGGGCTCATAGGTATTCTTCCTAAAGATTTCTTTCCTGAAGATTTAAGTAACCTTGAGATTTAGCTGGCTGAAAATGTACAAGTAGGCTAAATACTGACTGTGTTAAGCACTTTATATTTGATTTGCCAGAATAACTGAATAAAAATATTCATAGTAAAATTATGCATGCTACTGTTGAAATATTTGAAGAAGTAGCTACTTTAGGTCAGATCAATTCCTTGCATGTAGTATTAATATTTCTTCTCGTAAATGAATAGTATTCTTTTTTTTTTTAGCTTGTTTTCCTGTGACTTTCTGCAGCAGTTGATATTGCAGTATAACTGCTGCAGTCATTGGAAGCTTTAACGATGGCAGAGCCAGAAGATGTTTTAGCACTAATTTTTGTGTTGCTAGGTGATCATTTCAGATTGGTTGTTGAAAGCATTGTAGAGAGCCTTGTAAAGATACGCAAGTTGTAACCAGCTTGATGTGACAGTAAATGCTGATGTAAAGATCCAGATCATTCCTCAATTCCTGAGTCATGTAGCCTGTGAAATGGTACTGCACATAGCTTTGTTGTGTCATGATTCTCTTTTGCTTGTGATAGTAGGTGAGTTACTATACGGACCGAGGAACTTTTGAATGTTTCTAAGCCGAGACCTAGTTAAACCTAGGAAAAAGTTGCTTTTGATGGAGGAGGGTGAAGAGATTTTCAAGAGTCTGGTTGACCCTGTTCCTTTTCGTTCCCGTTTCCCGGTCTCCCCCCACCCCCACACACTCTAGGAAGATAGTGAAGAAGGGCCAGTTACTGGTAGCTTCTCTGTACCCTTAGTTCTTACCAGTTGTCTTTTGAATGCATGCAGTTGATCATGAGCATGATAAGGTGAGTGTGCCTGGGTCAGCACAAATCCCCTGCCACTGTGGGAAGTTAGAGTCAAAGCAGAATCTGTTCTAAGTGGGATAGACTCATTAATGTCTTACCCCAGGTGGAGGAACTACATATATATGTGTAATATATGTATAATTATACTCTTCAGCTGAACTATAGTACCTCTTTAATTTTGAATACCAGTCTCGTCAGTACTCATTTGTTTCAAGCTTCTGAGAAAGTATTTTAAAGCTATAAAGCCAACATAGAAGGTGCCTAAAATTGCTTTTGGAATACCATAAAGGGTCATGTCATTATTTGGACAATAAATACAATTTATTTGTCATTTATTTCCTTAAATATCAGATTTTTTAAAGTGAAAAATGGCGTCAAGTTGAGGCTACTATAATTCTAGAAAAAAAAATATTACATTTCTGTACTTCCATTAGGAAGTTTCATTGGACAAATGCCCACATAATTCAACAGGTAATCATTTAAGCAGGACTTCTCAGACTCACAAACACTATTGCCATTTTGTGCTGGATAGTTCTTTGTTGTTGGGAGGGTGTCCTTTGCACTGTAGGATGCACTGTAGCATTCTATAGTGGCCTGGCCTCTACCCACAGGATGCCAATGGCACCCACTTCCTCCCTCCATCCCCCGAGTTGTGATAGCCAGAGATACCTCCAGACATTGTCATGTGTCCTGGGGGGACAAAATTGCCCCTGATTGAGCACCACTGGGTTAGGGCCATATGATTTATTTAAATCCCGATGTGTCATGTAATCTAGTTACAGAGGCCATTAAGAGAAAAAGGGTTTATTACCACTCAACTTTTGTAATTCCAGACTAGTGTTGATTGTCTGTAATATTTTTTTTTTCTTGACTGGAATTCATCTACAATTGCCTCTTACCTTGTACTAAAATGTTATTCTTATAGATTGGTAGTTTACTGCAAGAACTTTGTTTTCATGAGAAACAGTCTGGTATTTAGTTTGTTTCAGAATTTTGTATCAGATTGTGGTAGATACAGGTTTCTCTTTTGTAGCTCAAACTGGAAGATTACAAAGATCGCCTGAAAAATGGAGAGCATCTTAATCCAGACCAGTTGGTAAGTGGTTTATGATCTTTTGGTCAGACTTATTTTCTTAATAAAACTCCAGATGAATTTGGGGGTGACCAAAGATTTGATAGGCTAACAAGGAAGAGTGAGAGTCCACTGGGTTTTTCCAAAGACTTTGTCTTCACCTATCAGGTCTTATATCTTTGACTGTACTTTTGCACTAGTAGATAGTATATGGATGGGGTGTGTGTTGTCAAGTAAGAGTGAAAATGTAGATAATCACAAAGAGTTAACATATGGATTTAATTAAACTTTCTCTAGAGTGGACTAAAGGAGAAGAGCAGGGAATCACCTAGCTTTCTACTATTTACTCACATATTCTAAACCTGACATCTGTCTGCTCTAAAATGGAAAAGAGTAACTACTATAGCTTGCCTTAGTTTTCTCTAGTTGCTTCTCCTTAATTCCTTTGATGGTATCTCCCTGCTTTTCTATGCTGTATTGCTGTGTTACTTCTTAGGAGGCATGTTTATCTGATAGATATCGGGCCTTTAAATATTTACTGTTTATGACAGTTAAAAATACTCTTTATGTTGCCCATGGTATACCTAGTAGTTGCAAGTTTTATTTAATGGGATGAAGGAGAGTTTTTACAATATGGGAAATTTTAAAAACGCTTTATTGATGTTTGCCTTTTTGCTCTGATCACACTTCCTGGCTAAGACAGCACAAAATTAAAGGTTATTTCATCTAGCATGTGGATCTATTGTCTTTTATATTACTTAAAGTTTTTGGTTGTGAATCGCGGGTACTGGTATGCAAGGACTTTTTTCTTGCCGTATTGGCTCTTCTTCACTGACCTAGAATTTTTGTGATGTAGTGAATTACTGTTTTGCTGAGACACAGATTTGAATTGTCTGAGTTCTGAGAATGATGTGCTCAGATGGCTGGTGAAAGGACTTAGCTGGACATTCAGCATTTCAACACGGTTTTGTATTTAAGTAGTCACCGGGTGTTCACTAACTTTTAAAGTGACGAAACCTCTGTCTAAACACCCTTGGAGAAAGTGTTCTGTTACATGTTTTTGTCTTTGGGGAAACATAGGGGATGGGGATGGGGAAGCTGGTGATTCTTATGGTAGCTCTCTAAGAAATGTTGAGGAGCTCCAGCCAGGTAAACTTTAATCGCACTAGTCTGAAATACACAAGCTACTATATGTTGCTTTTATAGTATTAACTTTGATTGCTTGAGTAATACTGGACAAACTCCAAATTTATATTGTCAATAGAGCAGTTCTCTGAACTCTATAGATTCCTATGTCCAGTTGCCTTTTACTTCATTTTGCTCTGCAAAACCTGTTCTTTAACCTTCACTATATCAGTTAACAGCCTGATTTACTAGAAGGATGGTATCATGCAAAACCTTGGAGAATTTCTCAGTTTTCTGCTCATGCCTCGTATCTAGCCCATCAGCAAGTGTGTGGTCAATTCCTCCTTCAAAATAAATTCAGAAACAGACCATTTCTCATAAATTCTGCCTCTGCCTTCCTGTTCCACACCGCGTCACCTTTCATCTGCATCGCTGTAACAGCTTCCCTACAGGTTTTCTGTTTCTGCCCTCCCTCCAAGTCTGTTCTTAACACAGTAGCCTCGGTGTGTGTGCGCCTGCGTGTTCACTCAGTCACGTCTGACTCTTTGCGACCCCGTGGATTCTAGCCAGCCAGGCTCCTCTGTCCATGGGGTGCTCCAGGCAAAAAAACTGGAGCAGGTTGACATTTCCTTCTCCAGGGGATCTTCCTGACCCAGGGATCGAACCCATATCTCCTTCCTGCGTTGGCAGGCAGGTTTTTTTACCACTGAGCCACATGGGAAACCCCAGTAGCTTCTGTAGTTCTGTTCAAAAACAAGCCAGATGTCAGTCCTCTGCTCAGAAGTCCCCCCGCCATTGGTTCCCATCACGGTGCAGTGTCCTACGATGTATAGTAAAGTGTTAGTCACTCATTCGTGTACAACCCTGTGTGACCGCATGGGCTGTAGCCCGCCAGGCTCCTCAGTCCATGGGATTCTCCAGGCAAGAATACTGGAGTGGGTAGCCATTCCCTTCTCCAGGGGATCTTCCCAACCCAGGGATTGAACCCGGGTCTCCTGTATTGCAGGCGGATTCTTTACCATCTGAGCCACCAGTGAACCCCAGAATGGCCTATAAGGCCCTACAAACAAATTATGTTCCCCACTTCTTTTACAGTTTTATTGCATTTCCTACACTTCTCTCTTGCTGGCTTCATCCCAGCAACACAGGCCTTCTTCTGGTCCTCACATATCGCAGCCACACAGCTACTTCAGGGTTTTGCTGTGCTCTTCTTAGCTGCCTGGGCGCTTTTTCCCCAGATGTCTAAATGGCTCCATTCCCAACCTCCTTTAGCTTTTTCTTTGAAGGTCATCTCAGTAAGGCCTGTGTTGACAACACTCCTTTGCTCCTTTCCTTGCTTTAATTTTCTTAATAAAAGTGCTTCTCTGACAAACTGTAAAGTTTTATCTCTTCTTCCCTTGCAGTGTAAGTTCCGTTAGAGATTTTGCCCGCTTACTACTGTTTTCCTAGTACTAGAATGGTTTATTGCATATGGTAGGTATTTAAGTATTACATGCAGATTTACTAAATATAAAATGATTGAATATTAGGTTTTTAGATGTGATTAAGTATATAGTTAGTGGTACTTTTGAGAAATAACATCTCGTACAAGGAATATATACTTCAAGCAGAAATTTAGAAAATGCAGATAAGTCAGAAGAGAAAAAAAAATCTATAATCTGACCCCTCAGACCTGTTGTCAGTAGTATAGTACTTAATTAAAAAGCCCTTAAGTTTAGTTTTTTAAAATTGGAAGTAATTCACATAGTTTAGAAATTAGGAAATGTTAAAAAAGATGTTTTTTCTTTCACCCTGTCTTTCCTCTGTTCAGTTCTCATCTTATAAAATAATGATTCTGATAGATTGCTTTGTATCTGTCCAAAGTTTCTTTAAGCCTATATACAGCTTAGCTTAATATAGGTACTTTCGGAGTCTTTTTTTTTTTTTTTTTTTGCAGTTTTAGATTCACAGTAAATTTGAGCAGAAAGTGGAGAGAGTTCCTTGACCCCACACGTGCACAGCCTTTTCCATTATCAGCGTTCCTTACCAGAGTGGTACATTTGTTACAATTGAACCTACATTGACACAGCATCATCACTCAAAGCCCATAGCTTACATTAGGGTTCAACCCTTGGTATTGTACATTCTGTGGGTTTTGACAAATATATAATGGCATGTATACTGTCATGGTAACATACAAAATAGTTTCACTGCTTTAAAAATCCTCTGTGCTCTACCTATTCATCCTTTTTTTTTTTTTTTTAATATGGTGTCTGTGTTTCCACAATACTTTTAAATTATTTAAAAGCATTCATTTAAGTTGCACATTTCTGTGATGTAGGTCCTATTGTCTTTATAAGTGCTTGAAAACTGAGATGAGAACAGTTAATGGAAAAATTGCTGGTAAATGAAAAGCGAGAGAAATGAAAATTTAGTGTTATAAAAAACGAGTTGTTTGTAGAACAGGAAGGTACCTCTGTGTTGAAATCTTCTGAGAAGTTAACCAAAATGAGAGCTATACAAGATCCACAGGTTTAAAGGATGGGATTGACATCACTGACATTAGCCAGGACGGTTCTGGTGGAATGGTGGAAACAATCCAGGTTTATAAGCGCTGAAGAGGAAATGGAGACTGTGTAGACATTTGGAAATTTGTCTGAGACTTGAAGGAAGTGGTTGTCAGAAAGGCACTTTTTATTTTTCTTGTTTAGGTTGGGGGAGACTTGAACTTCAGTGCTGGTTTCAGCATCAACAGAGAGGGAGAGGCTCAAGACATTAAAGAGAGAATCATAGAGTAAGGTCTCCTGGGAATGCAGAATTGAATAGGATCCAGGGCACAGAAGGCTATCTCCTTTGCTGTATAAAAAAAGGAGAGAAAGGGTGGATCCACATCTAATAATGGGAAGTTGAGTTAATATTATTTGGGAGCAGATATGAAGGGGTATTGGAGAAGGAAATGGCAGCCCACTCCAGTATTCTTGCTTGGAAAACTGCCTGGCGGCGGGCTACAGTTCACAGGATCACAGAGTTGGACATGACTGCGTGTGCGCGCACACACACACACACACACACACACACACACAAAGGGATATTCCTTTCTAGTTTCACATCCCTTTGAGGACTACTGTTTACTATGGTTATGTTACCTGTGCATTCTTGGTTCTAATATTTGAACTGCCTGTTTTATTAAGAAATATGTAGTCCAAACAAAATATTGCATGTAAGTTACAGCGCCTAATAAAGCAAGTGTCAGTACCCACTACTCAGCTCAAATAGTTTATTACGAACACTATCAAAGCACCTTCCCTGAGCTCCCTCCTGTAACCTGACCTTGGACTTCCCCTGTTCATTCCCTTCCTTATGTTTGAAGAGAACTTACTATACTTAAATCTGTTAGGGTTACTTTTTTTGAAACTTAAAATAAATGTTATACTGTATATTCTGCAGCTTATCTTTTTTCATTCTTTACATTTAAGATTTTAATATTGAGGCAAGTAGCTATATTTCATTTGCTTTTCTGTACTGGATAGTAGTCTATAAAAGATGGATGTTTGAGTTGTTTGCTCTTGTTTTTTGGTATTCTACTTTGATTTGTCTTACACGTATTAGTAAGATACAGGTGTAAGATTTCTTCAGGGTGTATACTTAACATTGGGCTGTAGGGTACACCCATAGTTAACTTCACAGTAAAAATGCCAAGTTAGTTTCCTAAATTATCGTACCAATTTATGTTTAAACATGACAGTTAAAACTATGTTATGTTGTAGTACACAGGAGTTCTATTGCTCTATACCTTTACAAAGACTTAATAGTGTCAGATTATTTTAAAAAGAGCTTTCTTGAGGTATCATAAATATAACATTAACTCCTTGTAACTGCACAATTCAATAATTTATAGTAAATTTGTAGAGTTATGCAACTATTATGACAATCGAGTTTTATTTACTTTAAAAAATATTTATTATTTATTTTGGCTCCACCGAGTCTTAGGTGCGGCATACATGAGGGATCTGGATCGAACCTGGCCCCTGCAGTGGGAGCATGGGGTTTTACTACTGGACAACAGAGAAGTCCTAGCAGCGAGTTGTAGAACATTGCCATAACCCTTCCAAGTTCTCTTTTGTGCTGTCATTTGCTTTCTGTCTCTATAAATTTGTCTTTTCTGGATATTGCATTGAAAACAAAGTCTTGTGTCTGTCTTCTTTGACTTACCATTATGTTTTTGAGGTTCATGCATGTTATAGCATGTATCAGTAATTCATTTCTTTTTGTTGCTAGCCAGAATTCCTTTGTATGGTTATAACACATTTTGCTCACCCATTTACCAGTTGCTGGATATTTGGATTGTTTTTATTTGGGGCTATAATAAATAATGTGCTGTATAAATTTGCCTACAAGTCTTTAGGTGGGTATATGCTTTCATTTCTTTTGGGTAGATATTCAAAAGTGGAATATTACACTATTTTAACTGTAGAGGCTTTGTAATATGTCTTTATCTGATTAGACGAGTTCCCCATCTTGTTCTGTTTCATATTGGCCCTTGGTAGATTTGAAGTAAAGTCCATAGAAACCTGCCCCTTCTCTAATTATTTACTTTCTTCATCTGTGAAATTGCAAAGAACAATTTGCCTCTTTAAATTTACAGGGAATTCCTTAGTGGTCCAGTGTTTGTGACTCTGCTTTCACTGCCAAGGGCCCAGGTTCAGTCCCTGGTCAGGGAACTGAGATCTGGCAAGCCACATGGCATGCCCTCCAAATTTGCAATATTTCTCTTATAATACTTAATTTGTTGTTTTAGGTAATTATTTACAAGTTTTTCCTACCATAGTGTAAATTTCTTGAGGTTGCTTCATCTGTGAGTCTCACTGTGCTACTTGTGTAGTATATTTGTGTAGTGAATGATTGTTGACAGAGGAACCCTGTTGGTTCAGTGCTCTTGAAACCCTCAGGCCTCTTTGACCGTAGACTTTTATGGGAGTCAACTTCATTATTATTATTATGGTTCAGATTTCTAGCATAAAAAATTGAATTTTTGAATTTAACTTTATGTAACTTCTACTAAATACTTTCTCCTTACGTTTTTGAGTATGTATAGTAAATGTGTGCTTAGTCGTGTCTGACTCTTTGCAACTTCATGGGCTGAAGCCTGCCTGGCTTCTCTGTCCATGGAACTTTCCAGGCAAGAATACTGGAGTGGGTTGCCATTTCCTTCTCCAGGGAATCTTCCTGACCCAGGGATCAAACCTGCATCTCTTGTGTCTCCTGCATTGGCAGGTGTATTCTTTACCACTGTGCCACCTGGGAAGTCCATGTGTAGTAAATGGCTAGTTCCTAAAGTGTTAAATCTCTTCTGCTGTTATCAAGGAGCACTTATTTTGACATATTTGTACTTGGAAATTCACAGAATTAATGTTTTCTTATCTGGTTTGGTAGGAAGCAGTTGAGAAATATGAAGAAGTGCTACATAACTTAGAATTTGCCAAGGAGCTTCAGAAAACCTTTTCTGGACTGAGCCAAGATGTGAGTATTTTTTTTTTTTTCGCTTTTCTTAAAACCAGATTAACTACTGATCTTGAAGAAAATGTTAGTGTCTGATAATGGTGCTTGGTTATTGTTCATCTAATTCCTGCTGATTTTTTATCCTGGGAGATGGGGTGGAGGATAGCTACTGAAGAACTCAATACAAATGTTATCTGAATATGAGACATTGTGAATAAAGTATTCATTATCAAATGTTTATTATTTCACTATGGAATTATAGAAATCACTGAGAAGTGGAATGAAAACTGTTTGACAGATTCGTTTGTTGTGGGCTTGAAAATCTATATAATATTGGCTTGTGTGTTTAGCATTATTTGACATATTATGAAACAGAATTGGTAGATCCTTCTTGAGAGCATGACAGTTATTACTAGGAAAATTTATGGTTCATAATTTAGATAGAGTTAAGTGTGGTCTCACTGATATAGTTTGAATTACTCTATATTGGCAATTCAAGTTTTTTTCTCCTATAAATTTAACCAGTAATTAATATGAAGTCTTAAGCTTTCATTAATGAGGTATTCTTCATTGTTTTAGAGTCTTAGTTTTAGAAAGATGGACCTTTAGAGATCCTGTTCTAACAATTGAGGAAATGTTTTGGTGAATTCATTCTGGGGTAGGGAGCATGTCTCATAGGCTTTTCTACTTTTTGGATACTTTCTTGTACAGTGAATTAAAATTCTCTTCTCCATTCCTCTGGGACCAAAAACAAACAAAAAAGCAAAATATCATTCTGAAGTTGAAGACATCTACCATCTTAATCCTTGTATTATATAATTCTGAGTTGCTGTCTTCTGGATGTCTGACTTTTAAAAGGTAGTGTGAAATCTAAAATAGCCTAGTATAGAGATACTTCTTTCTGTTTTCTGAATACTTCTGTTAATGCAAGTCTAAGATGATATTAGACTTCATGGCATCTGATATCATGATATTAGATATTCATGGCATCCAGTCCCATCACTTCATGGCAAATAGATGGGGAAACAATGGAAACAGAGACTATTTTTGGGGGCTCCAAAATCACTGCTGATGGTGACTGTAGCCATAAAATTAAAAGACTCTTGCTCCTTGGAAGAAATGCTATGACCAATCTAGACAGCATATTAAAAAGCAGAGACATTACTTTGCCCACAAAGGTCTGTCTAGCCAAAGCTATGGTTTTTCCAGTAGTCATGTATGGTTGTGAGAGTTGGACCATAAAGAAAACTGAGCGCCGAAGAACTGATGCTTTTGAACTGTGGTGTTGGAGAAGACTCTTGAGAGTCCCTTGGACTGCAAGGAGATCCAACCAGTCCATCCTAAAGGAAATCAGTCCTGACTGTTCATTGGAAGGACTGATGCTGAAGCTGAAACTCCAATATTTTGGCCACCTGATGTGAAGAACTGACTCATTGGAAAAGACCTTGATGCTGGGGAAGATTGAAGGCAGGAAGAGAAGGGGATGACAGAGGATGAGATGGTTGGATGGCATCACTGACTCGATGGACATGAGTTTGAGTAAGCTATGGGAGTTGATGAAGGACAGGGAAGCCTGGTGTGCTGCAGTCCATGGGGTCACAAAGAGTTGGACATGACTGAAGATGATATTAGCTTTGTTATCCATAGCACAGTTTAACTCATGTTTACTTTTTCATTACTTAATTTTATACTTTCTGTTGGTTCCACAGCTGTTAAGTATTTCTAGGCTATTATTATCTTTATTTTTTTGGCTATACCATGTGGCATGTGGGATCTTATGGCAGTGGGATGAAACTCATGCCCCCTGCATTGGAAGGGTGGAGTCTTAACCACTTGGCTGCCAAGGAAGTTCCTCTAGACTATTCTATTATTTTAAAAACGTTTTATTCCTCTAGGCTATTTTCAATACAGTGTTTTTAAGTTGTTTTTTTTTTTTCTGATATATGTGATTGATTTATCCCTCTCCCAATATGTTGAGTTTATTTAGTTTTGGTCCATGTGCTACAAGAACGATCTTTATGTTTACCTTCTGGTTGGAGGTTTGATGTATATTTCTGTAATACTTAGTTTCTGTTAACTCTTTTCTCACAGTTAACCCTATCAAATTTTAATTTTCTACCCAGGTGTTTTTTTCAATGTATGATGTTCTTTTTAGATTTAAATCTTTTTTTAAACATCATCCATCTGTCAGGCACTATGGAGTTTCACTATTTTTATAATGAAGTACCTTTCTGCCTATTGGGGGATTTTTTTTTTTTTTTTTTTGACCGAAGTCTTTCTTTTGTTAGACCTCTTCTATGAGATAGCCTGTTTGCAGTTTGTGTAACGTTTTTTTCTTTCTCTTCAAATTAGAGTTGGGAGCCTTCCTATTCAGTCCACATCTCTTTGTTTTCTTGATATGAGCTTTGTCCTTGGGTGGGGATTTATCATTCAGAGTCATGGTTAAGAAAATAAATTTTATGGTTTGGTACTATTGGTTGATAATAATTTACTTCATTTCTTTTTAACCAGTCCTCAGCTGAAAGAAGATAAGTAACCTGACTTACTAGTTTCCACATAAATAAAGAGAAATAGGCTGCTGTCAGTGGTTTGCATGATATCTGATTATGACCTGGTTGTTCAGCTACTAAGTCATTCTGCCTCTTTGTGACCCCATGGACTACAGCATGTCAGGCTCCCCTGTCCTTCATTATCTCCCAGAGTTTGTTCAAACTCATGTCCATTGAGTCGGTGATGCCATCCAACCATCTTATTCTCTGTCATCCCTTTCTCTTGTCCTCAGTCTTTCCCAGCACCAGGGTCTTTTCCAATGAATCAGCTCTTCACATCAGATGGCCAAAGTATTGGAACTTCAGCTTCATCATCAGTCATTCCAATGAGTATTCAGGGTTGATTTTCTTTAAGATTGACGGGTTGGATCTTGCTGTCCAAGGGAATCTCAAGAGTCTTCTCCAGCACCACAGTTTGAAAGCGTCAATTCTTTGATGCTAAGCCTTCTTTATGGTCCAACTGTCACATCTGTACATGGTGGTAGTTTGCTCGCTAAATTGTGTCTGACTCTTGCGACCTCATGGACTATAGCCTCCCAGGCTCCTCTGTCCATGGGGATTCTCCAGGCAAGAGTACTGAAGTGGGTTGCCATTTCCTTCTCCCACATCTGTACATGACTATTGGAAAAACCATACCTTTGACTATACGGACCTTTGTCGGCAAAGTTCTATCTCTGCTTTTTAATACACTGTCTAGATTTGTCACAGCTTTTCTTCTTAAGAGATCTGGAAGACAACATATTTCTTACTTGATTTAAATGATAAATATTTGAGGTCCTGTCACATGTCAGAATCTATGCTGGGTCTTAGTGATATACTGGTGAACAACCGAGATAGAGTCCCTGTCATCATGGAGCTGAAGCCTAAGGGGGATGGAGTTCAAGAGAAAGATAAACATTTAATGCAGTAGATACTTTGATAGGGGAGGTTCAGTGTGACCTGAGCGATAAGAACACCTAATCCAACCCTGGGAGGTGGCTAAAGAGAGATCTGAGGTAGTCATATGATACAGTCCCAAGTGTCCTCAGCACCTTTTCGTTTTCTTATACCATCATGAGTTTGTGTCCAAGGGCATCCCACTGTCTTGGAGAGCTAGAATTACCACCTCTTTTGCCTTTCCCCCTCTCAAGCAGAAACTGAGTTTGGTAAGTGCTATTGAGGTCTGTATTGAGGTCTCGGAAAAAGCTTTGCTGAGCCTTTGCCATCCTGGAGAAAATTCCCTTGTTCACATAACCCCCAACCAGTCTGTTTCTCACTCTCAACATTTTATCTTCACTCATTGTCTCTTACCCCTGGTAGTGCAAGTCATAGTTGCGTTCATACCCTGTAGAAAGGAGTTAATAATGCCATAATGAATCTTTTTCCTGAGGTTTTTTTTTTTTTTACCACCATCTTAGTTGATTAGGATTTATGAACATCTTTTTTGTAGAGTTTTGAATATTGATGCTGAATCAAAGTACTTTAATTCATCTATGGGAAAAATTGAAAAGATTTTTTTTCTGTTCTCTTAATTTTCATACCTTGGAGAATATCCAGTATGATGGAAGCATTACAGACAGGAAAACAATTATGAGGAGAAAAGACCTTTTAGGTTTCTCAGAGGAAATAGATGGTACTTTTTATTATTGGTGTTTTATAAATGAGCAGTCACTTTTGGGACCCACATATTATGTCAGACTTTAAAGTATTCTAGTTGTGAGCTTTCGAGTAGACTCTAAGCTACTCAATCTATACATACACACATATTCATTTGAGGGAAAACTTCCATTCTGCTAATTTTCCATATGTATTTTGTCAACTAAATATTGGAAGATACAGCTCTATCCAGACTGACAACATTTGAAAATATCTCTCAATTTTGCTAAAAAAATCCCTATGTGCTGTGGCTGTTTTTCTGGCATTTGTAAGACATTTTACTTCTGTTTGGTTTTCAGTTCTTCATGTTTTAGCCAGTCATTTTTGGTTGGTTGAAAATTAGCCACTTTAGTTTAAATATACTTCCCATGGAAAATGAGATTAAAAAAACAACCCCCAAATTAAACTGAAGCATTTTCTTAAAATACTTAGCCTAAAAAGGCTTGGTATACATGATGTGGAAAAGTAAAACCTTGGGATTATATAGACATTAATGATAGATATTTTGCTTCTCATTGTGATAATAGAGGTACTGGATTCAGCCTGGAGTTGGGAGTCGTATATTTGGACCTCCTCAGCTCTATTGCACTGAGACAAACCAGCTTAGTACCTGGTGACTTTGTCAGTTTCACAGTCAGTGTTATTATATATTAGAGATTTATCACCCAATCTCAACTCTTTGGGATTAGACTTTTGTAGACTAATGGAGGGCTTCCCAGGTAGCACAGTGGTAAAGAATCCACCTGCCAATGCAGGAGACGCAAGAGATGCGGGTTCAATCCCTGGGTCAGGAAGATTTGCTGGAGTAGGAAATGGCAACCCACTCTAGTCTTCTTGCTGGGAAAATCCCATGGACTGAGGAGCCTGGTGGGCTACAGTCCATGGGTTGCAACGGGTTGGACATGACTGAAGTGACTGAGCAGTACAGACTATAGATTGCTAATATGGATTGTGGAGAGTTGCTTGCTTTAATTAACATTTGTTTTAACAGCTACTTAAAGCGCAGAAGAAAGCCCAGAGAAGGGAGCACATGCTAAAACTTGAGGCTGAGAAGAAAAAGCTTCGCACTATACTTCAAGTTCAGTATGTATTACAGAACTTGATGCAGGAACATGTACAGAAAGACTTCAAAGGGGGCTTGAATGGTGCAGTGTATTTGCCTTTAAAAGAACTTGACTACCTCATTAAATTTTCAAAACTGACCTGTCCTGAAAGAAATGAAAGTCTGAGGTAAGTTAATAAAAATGTTTTCCTAAAACAAGACACATGACACTTTAGCTTTTCAGTGTATATATCCAGCGTTGGAAACATTGGCTGTCCAGGCTCTCTCTCACAAGGTTGATAGCCTGTCTAGTAGGAAAGTGAATTTGAATGGTATCATTATCCTGCTTCTTTACTGTAACACTGATCTTTAAAATGTCTGATTGTTTAGCCTTATACCGGTATTAACCATAATACTAATTATGTATATTCTGAAACTTTTTTTTGTAATTATGTCAGACTGTTGTATGACCTGAAAGTCTTTGCCTCTTTACTACTGTACCTAAGTGGAGGTAAATGAAATTTAACTTGATCAGTATCACTCAGCTGTCAAAGTTAGAATTATTTAGTGTTCTTCTTTTGCTGTGAATAAATACTGAGGAATAAATTTGATAATTTAAAATAAAAACCCAGCAAATTGAGGCATCTTAATTTTTTTCTTCTACAGCTATCCATTTGCTGTTTTTGCTTAAATGGAATATGGAGTAAACCAGCTAATGAGCAGAGCTCTGTGCTTTTGATTTGTTAGATACAGGTTGTTTCAATGTTGTGTTTGTTAGCCACGCAAAAGCAGAGTTAGTTTCAACTGTTATTAGAAATTACCCTATCAGTTCAGGAAGAAACCTTGTAAAACTCTTTAATTACCTATATATAGCCATATATTTATTTATTTACTCATTCCTACCTGATAATCTACTCCACCATCACCATCTATTTGGTTGCTTCCTTCTCATGCTTCACTTTGGTAGATCCAGGGAATAAAGCTTACTTTAATATTTGAAATGTAAGGGAAACCTAATTGGAAAAATGAGCCGCTCTCTTTAAAGTCTGATGTGGCTCTTAAGCTCTTAATATTTCCATCCCACTGTTCTTTTGTCTAGGATGTATACTTGGTAATGAATGATACCATATTGATTGCTTTAAACTCTTTTTGAGTCTATTCCTTAATAACTGTATTTGGTAAAATCTTTATTTTAGTTGTTTTAAGGAAAAATGCTTGTATATGAAGTCCATAAATGAGCATTTAGTCATCTTTTATAAAATTTCAATTTTTTATTTCCAGAGTAAAAAAACACAAAATGAACATTGACTGTCTTGTTGATGGATTATACTGTATAAACTGTTCTGCTCCATGTGTCTCTAAAACCACTTTTCTGCTGCTGCTTTTCCTTGTCAGTGTTGAAGACCAGATGGAGCAGTCATCCTTGTACTTTTGGGACCTTTTGGAAGGTAGTGAGAAAGCAGTGGTAGGAACGACATGTGAGTTTTCTCTACTCTGGACTTATGCAGTAAATACTGAACTTTATGTCTAGGAGTTTAGTATGATATCAAGGGCCAAAACTGTGTCAGTCCATCAGAACTTAAATGTCTGACAATACTGGATTCATCGGCAGAATGATAGCTTTGTTTTGTTCTGTTAGAAGCAGCTCGTGTTTAATTGTACTCACTAAAGTGGGACCTATGGTGAGTTTTGAGGTGGCAATTCACTATGTTTTGGGAACAGAGCTATAGACTAGCACTTGACCATTTTGGGGTTCAGTTCTCTGTTCTGTGTGGTAGTACCCATTCTGTTTGGGAAACTTAAATCCACACATTGTTAATATCAAGGCTTATTTACCAGACCTGCTTAAGAAAATAGGAATGGTTTGGCTCCATAGTCTGTTGAAACATTGTTGTCTACCGATCTGTAATGATCTGGAGAGAAAGAGTCCTTTTGGCTTTGTAAGTAGGCTTTGACCAGATGACCAAGTACAAATGTCTGGACATGAAGTACATAATTTTGTGTACTAGTGTAGGATAACGAAAACTCACTGGAAGCTGGTAAACGTTTTTGTTACTTCCTTTTAAAAAATATTTGAGTATGAATAACTATCTCAGTTTCTTAAGTCCTTTCAAATTTAAATCACCGATATTTATTGCTTGGTTAGAATTCAAAATGATACAAATACTTTGGAAACTAGTTTGTCAGTTTTTTTATAAAATTGTGTACACTTACTATATCACCAAGCAGTTTACACTTCTAGTACCCAAGAGAATTGAAAACATACCTTCATTTAAGTACTTATACATGAATGTTCATACCAGCTTATTCAGAACAGTCCCAAACTGAACCCAGTCCAGATGTACATCAACTGATAATTAATAAACAAAATGTGATATATCCATACAGTGAAATCTATTCAGCAGTAAAAAAGGAATGAATTATTGATACTGTAGCAGCATGTGTGAATCTCAAAATAAATTATGCTGAATGAAAGAAGCCAGACAAAAAATGAGTGCAAAATGTATGATTCCATTTATATGAAATTCTAGAAAAGACATAACGTGAATGGTTGCTAGGGAGTAGGGGGAAGAGATTGTTTACAAAAGGGAAATAAGGGAACTTTTGAGTTGATTAAAATAGTCTATATTGTGGTTATGGTGGAAGTAACATGAGTATTACACATCTGCTAAAACTGTACACTTAAAATGTGAATTTTGTTTCTTGTAAATTTTACCTCAAAGTTGATTTTAAAAGAAAGGTAATCTGTGTCATAGTGTTCTTCTGAAAGGAATAGTAGACCCAAATCAAGTTTGTGAACTCTGCTTTATTTGGGAATTATGTTTTTAGTGGCTATCGAAAGTGAAATAGACTTTAGATCTGTTTATGATCTTTAACGTCATTTTAAGGTTTTTCTTGATTATCAAATGGTGATGTGGTAGGAGTGAAGTACAGCATAACTCAAGAGTAAAATCTTAATCATGGAATTTTGTAGTTTAAACATTCTTTAGAGATTGTCCAAGATAGGTTTTTCTAAAGATTATGTTTGAGGAACTGTGTTGTTTTGCTTCTCCGAAGCTGTAGTTACTTGGGGAAGGTAGAGTAATTGCTTATTGTGATGTCTTGGGGTTGGATGGGAAAATTCTATTTTCTCCTAGCTCAGGGAATAAATATGTGCTTTTTATGACATACTAGAGTCTTCAATTGGAATCTCTGAGTTTTAGTCATTTTCCAAATGATGGAAATGGAGGTCCGGAGAAACTTAAATGACTTGCTAAAGCTTTGGGATTCTGACTTTTAAAATTTATATTCATTCAGTATGAGGTAATGATGGACTGCATATTTCCTTTTTATAGTATGACCAGTTCTTTAAGTATCCCCAATGTAGAATGTTATAGTGACATACAACTAGGATAAAATTATATTAAGATTTCTATTTCAAATAATTTTCCATGAACTGTTCAGCTATGTGATAACTAACTCTTAATCACTTTTTGTTAGACAAACATATGAAAGATCTACTCTCTAAATTGCTGAACTCAGGCTATTTTGAAAGTATCCCAGTTCCAAAAAATGCTAAGGAAAAAGAGGTATCATTGGAGGAAGAAATGCTAATAAAATCGGAGAAGAAAAAACAATTATTGAAGACTGAATCTGTTAAAGAGTCAGGTTTGTTGTGATCTCTGAAATTCTTTATAGTGGTTGCATTTTTAACAGTTAACCAAATGAGTCAAATCATTGTAAAATGATTGCTTTGTTTTAATTTTATTTTCTACATGCATAGAAATCTTTACTAGTTCCAGGATAAGCCTAGATTTAGGAAGCATCTCTAGGCTTTACTACCATGATTGGCAGAGTGAATCTCAGTAGAAACTTTAGGTTATACTTTGTTACAAGAGAGTATACTATTAAAATGAGGCATTTATGGAATTTGAATTAATCTCTTTGTGAAACTATTAGGATCATTCCTTTTAAAACTGTTTAAATGTAAGTTATAGTAGAGTTCAATACTCTACTGTAGGCCAAGAATATAAGTAATCTAAGGTTAACATACTGATCAAAGAAAAAAATGTCAAAATCAGTTAAAGAAATATGTTTTTCAAAATTCTGCTTTTCTTGGAGAAGAAATACTTTAAGTAAGTAACTTGTTTACTAATGATTGTTGAGGCTGGAAAGAAATATTACTTCTAAGGAGGTAGTCCAAGCAGCTTTCTGGTAGCCACTAGCAAGATTCAAGTGTTGCTCACATATACCCCATGACACCGGAGCTATAACTCCATCTTGAAAGAAGCTGGTGTTTGTGGGTAAGGGGAGGTAGTCCTATTTTCAGTCAGAAATCAGTTTGTAACTGCAGCTTGAATTCAAAAAACTGTCTTGCGTAAGGAGAGCTACTAGCTTCAACTAGCCTCAGACCACGTGCTTTTGACCAACACCCAATAGTGAGAATTACTTCTTCCATAAATATACTTAATTGCACCATCCTTTTTCTATTACTCTTCTGAAATTTGTTTCTTAAATGAAGTATAGTATAATCAGTCTAAAAACTTAGGGTTTACCTGGTATTTATGTAATATTTCTTTTATTTTCTCAGAGTCTCTTATGGAACTGGCACAACCAGAGATACAACCACAAGAGGTAAGGTACTAAAAGGCAATTTTCAGTCAACTTTGGGTTTTGAGACTTTCGGATAGTGTTATGGTTAGAAACTGAGGCTCTGAATCTAGACTGCTTAAGCTTGAATCCTGGCCTTGCAGCTTATTAGCTTATTAGTGACTTTGGGTGAGATACCTAGCTCAGCTGTGTCTGTTATTCTCCTGCATAAAATGGGGATAATGATAATGCCTGCCTTACATAGTTATTGTGAGGTTTGAAGGAGTTCACTTAAATTCTAAGTTACTTATACTTGGACCTGGCATGCAAGTTACAAGTGTTAGCTGTTGCTGTTTTTGGCTCCTGTACTAGAATTTAAAGATGAGTAGGATTTTGCTCTTGCCAGAATTTACGCATATTGGTAACAGAAGAGGGTATTTGTTCTCTTTCTGAAGTGACATTTTAATTCATGGAGGCTGAAAGGAGTGGAAGAAGCAGAATCACAATATGATTGATACATGATGGGAATAAAGAAAAGGCTGGTAATTCAGGGAACATAAGGCTTCAGTATAAAGAGAATAACTTTGTGTAGTTGAACTATCCTCTGCCTTAACATTTAAGGGAGTCAGGTGGTCCCAAAGGTGACAGAGGCAGAATAACCTTGGTAAAAGAGCCTGAATCAAGGAAATGTGGCATCATGATGTGCCCTGCTTACCAGTCTTTGGTGAGTCAAATGTAGATCACTACTTTTGAAGTTTGCCTTTCTGTTAATTGAGGGGAAAGGAATGGACCAAAAAGGAGGAGACTCTCTTCAAGCAGGTTAAGGACAGACATTTCCTATTAGCACAGTGGCTCAGACCAGTGGACATAGGAGTTTAGTACTGCCCCCAAGGTCTACAGACTGACTTGAGCACATTTTCCCTCTGGTTTAGTTTCTTAACAGACGCTACATGACAGAAGTAGAGTATTCAAGTAAACAAGATGAAGAGCAATCTTGGGAAGCAGATTATGCTAGAAAACCAAATCTCCCCAAATGTTGGGATATGCTTACTGAACCAGATGGGCAGGAGAAGAAACAGGAAACCTTCAAGTCCTGGGAGTCTTCTGTAAAGCACCAGGAGGTATCAAAGCCTGCGGTTTCCTTAGAACAGAGGAAACAAGAGATTTCAAAACTCAGGTCCACTCTGCAGGAAGAGCAGAAGAAGCAGGACGTCTCCAAAACTAAACCAACTCCTGGCCAGTGGAAGCAGGAAGCTTCCAAATCCAAAGCAGGATACATTCAAGAGGAACAGAAGAAGCAGGAAACACTGAAGCCTTGGCCAGTTCAGCCACAGAGAGAACAGGAGCCAAAGAAGCAAACGCCAAAGTCTTGGACACCGTCTGTGCAGAGTGACCAGGACATCACCAAGTCATGGACCTCTCCCACATGTGAAGAACAGGATTCAAGACATCCAGAGACTCCAAAATCCTGGGAAAACAATGTTGAGAGTCAGAAACACCCTGTAACACCACAATCACAGATTTCTCCAAAGTCCTGGGGAGTAGCTGCAGCAAGCCTCATACCAAATGACCAGCTCCTTCCCAGGAAGTTTAATACAGAACCCAAAGATGTGAGTTGATTTGTATCCATCTGTTCCTGTCATTGTAGGCATAAATAGAGATTTGCAATAGTGATAATTTAAAATTTCTCTTTAGAAAAAAAATCAGTAAAACCCATGTTAATATATAAAGTATTTCACTTAACCCTTTAATGCATAGTTTGTTTTTCCTAGAAAATTGGAAGCAGACTTAGTCTGTCTTTTGTGCCTAACCTGAAGTGAAATTTCTACAATTAGAAAATATTGTTTTAATGCTCAAGTTTTAATGACATGATATGACATCAAAATAATGATAGTTCAGAGAAGACAATAATGTGAAGTGAGATATGTAAATGCATATCAAAAAGTGGGAGACCTTTTTCTGATGCAAGTTAAATTTTTCTGTATTCTCTTCCTTCTCTTTCACTGACTTATAGTCATTCAATTAGCCTGTCCTCTTTGAATAAGGAACAAATGGACAGGAGAAGAAACAGGGATCTTTCGTGTCCTGTTTCTGAAGAAGTAGTGGTTGGGGAGGGAGCTGGATTAGTTGTCTGTTTCTGTTTCAAAATAAGAATTTTCTGCAGATGAAAAGTATAGGTGTTTACCATTCTATAATTAGGTTTTGGAGTATGAGATTTAGTTCAAATATGAGGCCTCATTCTGTTAATAATAAATAACCCATGCCAGTAATATAAGGCTTATAATGAGTAATTCTTAGATACAGTGCTAGTTAGTATTGTCTTTTATTAAAAGTTATTTACCACTATTTCAATGCAAACTTGTTGAAGACTTGTTATCACCTTGTTTGCTAAGAAGGGTGAACTCACTACCCTCCCAGTGTTCTCCATGTCCATCTCATAGTGTTCCTGAACTTCCATGCCAGTTTAGCCAGAAGTGAAAGTGTTAGTCGCTCAGTCATGTCCAGCTCCTTGCGACCCCATCGACTAGCCCGCTAGGCTCCTCTGTCCATGGGGTTTCCCAAGGCAAGAATGCTGGAGTGGATTGCAATTTTCTTCTCCAGGGGATCTTCCTAAACCAGTGATCGAACCCAGATGTATTGAGGACCCTATATCTTTGGTTCTTTAATAGTTTGAAGAACATTTTTCTATGTTTCACAGGGAACTGTACTCAATATTTTTTAATAACCTATAAGGGAAAAGACTCTGAAAAAGAATGCAAACACATACATATATATAAAACTGAATCACTGTGATGTACATCTGAAACTAACATGATATTGTGTATCATAAATCAACTATACTTCAGTTAAAAAGTAAGGGGGCAGAAAACATTTTGTTTAGGGAATTCAGATCATTGCATTTTATAAATTACGCCTGCCTCAATTCTACCTTTTGGGAAGAGAATTTTAGAGTTATTTGTCTCCTTTTTTTTTCCTTTCTTCCTCTTTAAGTGGTAATGTAATTTTAGCTTCATCCTGACCCTGCAGAAGATTGATAGCCTTCCCAGATATCATATGATAGTAATTTTAATATGATAGCTGTCAATATTTTGGGAAATTTATATTTATAAACCAAATTTAATACTTCAATAAAGTTGCTCAAAAAACACAGTTAAAAATTCCAGTAGGTATAAGAGTGCTGAGCCTTGGCCAAACGAAATATTGATACCATGCTGTTTGTTGAATAGTATTTAAAATCGAGTGTTTAATTGTAAAGGTCAGAACTCATTTATTGTGCCTTATGGCACAGACCATCATCATATTGCAGTTACAGGGTCTCTCAGTGACTGCGAGGATGTGTGTCTGTATAAACACAGTATTTGCCTCTATCTGTATTGCAATCTCCACTGTCTTTAATATGACTGAAGTACAGTCAAGGGCAAAAAAGAGTTCAAAACCATAAGACTAGATACATGAAATAAATCACCAAAGTTCATACTTTTCTCCTAAAAGAGCCTTTCATATATTTCCTTAGGGTCTATTAACTATTATTTTATGATGCTGTTGACATAGCTTAGCTGAGAGACTTCTTAGTGAATTAGAAGGTGGAGAGGAGGAGGTGGTAGGAATCGGTTTGCTGATGCCTGTAAGAAATAACCATAAACATGAGGTCTGTTTCAGCAGTCTTAAGAAATTTAGCTGGAAGGCGGACTAAATTCTAAACATCAGTAGCCCCCCCCCAAAGTATACTTACTTTATAACAAAATATAACAATGTATTTCCTAAACTCTAGGATATATGTGTATACATTTTTATACCTTAATGTTTCTGAAATCAAATGTGTATTAAAAATGGGATATATATTTTATATGATAGTAACTTTTTTCCTTGGAAAAAGTCATTGAGGTATTTTATATTGTAGGCAGTGGCATCTTGTGGAGGATGTAAGGTAACCGATGTCCACAATGAAAGAACTTTTTATCAAGGAAGTTCTGCTGTTATCGGCCTTCCTTTTAAAAAGATGATGTTTAGCAACAGTTCCCATTAAAGTTGTACTGAAGAGGGAAACATTTAAAGTTTGTTTAAATTACTTAGAAGAGGCATTTATGTGGAAATTCTTTACCTGAGATAAACCTATAAATGAACACTGCTATGTGTTTTGATTACATTAAGATGCAGTGATAAGCTAAGTTTCCTGAATCAAGCTGTTGAATTTGAACTTCACTCTTACACATTATGGGTTTATCTTGTAGGTGCCTAAGCCTATGCATCAGCCTGTAGGTTCTTCCTCTACCCTTCCAAAGGATCCAGTATTGAGGAAAGAAAAACTGCAGGATCTGATGACCCAGATTCAAGGAACTTGTAACTTTATGCAAGTATGAGTCATTATTAAGTGAATCTTAAATGCTAGTTATGGGGCTACTAGCTTCTGGTCTGAAGCATTAAATGAAGTTGCTAAGAGCACAGATTCTGGTGTTCAGAATGAGTGCAAATCTCGGCTCTGCAGCTTGCTCACTCTGAGAGTTTAGGCAAGTTACTTAACTTTCTGCCTCAGTTTCTTTTTTGAAAAAAAATGAGGATAATAGTTCCTGTTCCTGTTTGTTGTGAGTAATGAAATGAATTAAACACATAAGAAGCTTAAAGTGCTCAAACGATAATTGCTGCTGTAGCTTCTCAGTAGTTTCTGCTCAGTCTATGAGAACCTATACCATGCTTGCTATTTGGTAGATGCCATTGTGTGTAAATAATCATGACATTCATTGTCCTCAAAGAGTTTATATTTCATTTGTATAAGATTGTAAACTTGAGTTAAGTCAGTAGTTAAATGTTAAATTGTGTCATACAAACTCGTGCAGAATTTCAAAATATTGTGATATTATTGAGATAGGAAGTAGGCAAATAGAGATTTTTGTGTGTTAATAGTAAAAAGATCTTGCTTTGGAGTTAGACCTGCATTTAAATCCACTTCTACCAATTACCAGTTACAGTACCAATTACCAATGACAAACTCCCAACCTTCTACTTTTTTATTAAGTGAGGGAACTGCTTACTTCTTCAGATTATTTGGTGATAAATAAAGGACCTAAAATGATCACTACAAGTGTGTAAGTTAAGTACTCAAAACGTTGGAAATATTTCCAGGATAACCAAGATAGGCACATGGGAGAAGAGAATGGCTTCTTGTCATGAAAGTATCTAAAAGCATGAGTTAGTTTAGTGGTTGAGATAAAATAATTAGACCTTCTCATTGGTTATAATAAAAATGAGAGCTCAGACTATTCTAGGATTAATGTTTATGTTTAAACCTTCAAGTGAGGAGTTTTCCTAACTTGGCCTTAGAATTACTATTAGATCTTTAATACTTGATAGTCTTAAGGTTTGACAGTTACTTTAGATTCACTTTTAATTTCTTCTCCTGAAAGACTTAAGTTATTAACATCTCAAGATAGTTATTAGATAAATTCCTATAGCTAATAAGCAGAGGTTTATGACAACATCATAAATAATTTAATGGTAATAGGTTTATCAATAAACGGTGATCTTTGTTTCCACTCATTATTTAAAATCTTATCTTTAGGAATCTATTCTGGATTTTGACAAACCTTCAAGTGCAATTCCATCGTCACAGCCGCCTTCAGCTACTCCAGGTAGCCCAGTAGGTATGTCCTCATTCTTAAGACTTGTTATACCTACAGCTGTTTGTTCCAATTGTTTCTTTTATAAATAATTTTACTCTTGACTTGCTTGACTCCTTTCAACTCTGTACATCTAGTGTTGAGGCTTTTGTATCCTGTGAATGAAATTATATCAGTAGTATTTAGTGCACTGATTAACACTGCTTAACACTGATTAACACAGGACTGGAAAAAGTCAGTTTCATTCCAATCCCAAAGAAAGGCAATGCCAAAGGATGCTCAAACTACTGCATAATTGCACTCATCTCACACACTAGTAAAGTAATGCTCAAAATTCTCCAAGCCAGGTTTCAACAGTACGTGAACTGTGAACTTCCAGATGTTCAAGCTGGATTTAGAAAAGGCAGAGGAACCAGAGATCAAATTGCAAACATCTGTTGGATCATTGAAAAAAGCAAGAGAGTTCCAGAAAAACATCTATTTCTGCCTTGTTGATTACGCCAAAGCCTTTGATTGTGTGGATCACCACAAACTGTGGAAAATTCTCAGAAATGGGAATACCAGACCACCTGACCTGCCTCTTGAGAAATCTGTATGCAGGTCAGGAAGCAACAGTTAGAACTGGACATGGAACAACAGACTGGTTCCAAATAGGGAAAGGACTATGTCAAGGCTGTATATTGTCACCCTGCTTATTTAACTTCTATGCAGAGAACATCATGAGTAACACTGGGCTGGATGAAGCACAAGCTGGAATCAAGATTGCTGGGAGAAATATCAATAACCTCAGATATGCAGATGACACCACCCTTATGGCAGAAAGCGGAGAAGAACTAAAGAGCCTTTTGATGAAGGTGAAAGAGGAGAGTGAAAAAGTTGGCTTAAAGCTCAACATTCAGAAAACTAAAATCATGGCATCTGGTCCCATCACTTCATGGCAAATAGATAGGGAAACAATGGAAACAGTGACATACTTTTAATTTTGGGGGCTCCAAAATCGCAGATAGTGACTGCAGCCATGAAATTAAAAGACACTTACTCCTTGGAAGAAAAGTTATGACCAAGCTAGACAGCATATTAAAAAGTAGAGACATTACTTTGCCAACCAAGGACTGTCTAGTCAAGGCAATGGTTTTTCCAGTAGTCATGTATGGATGTGAGGGTTGGACTATAAAGAAAACTGAGTGCCAAAAAATTGATGCTTTGAACTGTGGTGTTGGAGAAGACTCTTAAGAGTCCCTTGGACTGCAAGGAGATCCAACCAGTCCATCCTAAAGGAAATCAGTCCTAAATATTCATTGGAAGGACTGATGTTGAAGCTGAAACTCCGATACTTTGGCCACCTGATGTGAAGAACTGACTCATTGGAAAAGACCCTTTTGCTGGGAAAGATTGAAGGTGGGAGGAGAAGGGGACAACATAGGATGAGATGGTTGGATGGCATCACCGACTCACTAGACATAAGTTTGAGTAAACTCCGGGAATTGTTGATGAACCAGGAGGCCTGGCATACTGCAGTCCATGGGGTTGCAAAGAGTTGGACACAACTGAGTGACTGAACTGAATTGACTGAACTGATTAACACTGCACTAACACTGGTTAATCTGAATCTGGTCTGACACTTCACACTTCAGGCTTTGTTCTGCATTAGTTTATCTCAGGAGTGGAATGACATAATCAAAGCCATAGTTCAGCCGTAGTAAGCAGTATACACCAACCGGAAGACTGGTGCAGTAATTCCTGGGTCAGGTAAGGAGAAGGAAGGGAGAGTAATTAATAAAAGTGATAGACATTAACAAGAATAAACCAAACTGAAACTATGTAGTTAAAAAGTATATTTAATTTACATGATCAAAGAGAAAAAAAAAATGAAGAGACAGATGACCCCTGCAAGGATTTATTTTGAAACTTGCAACTTGAAATGTATCAGCTAATTACTATTCATGATGGCTCAGATTTTATCTTCCAGATTACAGTTCCTGGTTTTTAAAAAGTCACAGTTCTTTTCCTTTGGAAGCCTTGAAATGCTGCTTTTGTCCATTTAACCATAAAACATTATTAAATAACATAGATGGAACTAGGATCCTTTTTCTCTATAATCCTCTCTGACTTTTTAAAGCTCTGATAGAAAGGACTTGAGACCCAGTTGTTCTAGATACTGCTTGGTTTTATAAAATATAAGCTTTAGTTTCCCTCCAATTGGTATGCATAAACTTTTCTTTTCCCTCAGTAGTTTACTGTTGATTTCACTCTCTACAGCATCTACAGAACAGAATCTATCCAATCAAAGTGATTTTCTTCAAGAGCCATTACAGGTAACTTCTCCAGACTCATCTTTCATTTACTCTTTCAGGAGAAACTCTTGCTTTGGTATGAATGGTCAGACTCACTGATTCTAATATACCTAACTAAATTATTGAAAATGTTCTAAGGATATCTAGCTTTTTAGATCAAGTAAAACTGGTCCTCAAAAAATTGCCTAAAAAACATGGGCAAGTCATCTGTTATAACAGAGAAGGAAATTTTAGTAAGGAAAAGAGCAAGCCTGAAGAATTCAGAGGTACTTTGGGAATCTTACTTTGCTGTTTAAGCTATCTAAGTCACTCAGATAGCTGGTCCCCATCTCCTTCCCAAGAAGTATATTGGCATAGTAAAGAGTCTAAAGAAAGAAACTAATTTTTCTTAATTCATGATTAGTCCCTCACCCCACTCCCTGCTTTAGCTAAAGAATTCCACGTTATCTGTTCTAGCTATTAGATCCTGTATGAGGCTTTCAGTCAACAAGTTTAAGATTTTTTTTTTGATAAACCAGTAGTCTAGTCTAATTGTTCTCAAAGGCATGCCTCTGGGGTGGCTGCATCAGAATCATTTGGTCACTTTAATAAAAATACATACAGCTGACCCTTGAACAATATGGGTTTGACCTGCTGAGGTCCTCTTATATGTGTTTTTTTCTCCCACTAAATCCATACAGTACTACATATCCGAGGTTGGTTTAATCTGAAGGTGCGGGACCACGGGTGTGGAGGGTCGACTGTAGGGTCTGAGCATCTCCGAATTTTGGTAGCACAGCGAGTCCTGGAACCAGTCCCTGTGGATACTGAGAGAGGACTATATTGTTATTTACCACCTTAGACCTGTAAGGTTGGCATTTCCAGGGGTGTTGTCTATTCATCTATGTTTTTAGTCTGCTTCCTGGGTGAATCTGCACGTTGATTTTTTGGAACCACTGGCCACCATCATCATGCTTACTCAGAAATACTTAAAACGAACTCTAGCTGGTCTACTTAAAGAGCAATAACTTGGAAGCAAAAACTGTCATAACTTCTCAATAAATACTAATGTAAAGAATGCTTCTTATCTTTTTTGTTAACCTCTTAACTAAAATTCAAAGTCTCTTAAAGCTTAACTATCAAGCGCGCCAAATTGCTTTAACTTAGTATCTGTGAATTTTTTGGCAGTTGACTTAGTTGTGTTCCCACAATAGCCAATAGCATTTATTTTGGGTTGTTGTCTCGTTGTTTCAAAGAGGAGGCCAGAAGAAAGGCCTAGGTTTAAAAACACTCCTGTTTTACAATAGTTTGGTCAGATCTAACTTATACCTATTTAAATGTATAAAATGCTCTAAAGGATTTCAAAATTTTTTTCATAAGACCTTTTCCATGAGACTTCTTAAACCTGGTCCCCGTCTCCTTCCCAAGAAGCAGCATATCATGATGAACTCTTGGAGAAGATGACTGAAACATAACTGCTCTGTTAGCATTGGGTAACCCATTTATTACTTGGGCTTCTGAGGACTGAATTGAAGCATTTAGGTAAAAGGAGTGGATTCACTGACACGTCAGACCTTGTGATTGCTAGAATTTTATGGATTTCGGTTATATTCCACTACCTGTTATGCCATAGAATTCCTTCCTAGCTGCTTTCATAGTTTTTTTTATCAGTTACAGTTGTCAGACTTAGTTCCTAAGTGCCTTCTCCCAATTTTTACTTTATACATATTAGCTTTAATTTTTGTTAGGATATTGGTGCCATTGTGATTTATGTTGAGCTTATCCTTTCTATTTATACTTCTTCCTACTCCTTTAAGGCACTGAGAGCACTTAGCGTAAAAGATAGTTGTCATGATTCTGGCAGACCCGTGCTAAAAGCGTTAATGTACCCTGGGCTCATCGCCCAGGGAGCTTGCTGTTGAGTGCCTGATGGAAAATCTGGCCCCAGATTTCCAGGGCCAAGAATCTTGATAAATGAGGATGGGATTAGATGTGTAGCTTTGGTGACTAGGCCTGGAAAGGCAGTGTAGCTGGCTGCTTGGATTTCAATCTCAGCTCTACCCCTTAATTTTAGAGTGATCTTGGGTAAATTATTTAACTTTCTTTGCTTCTGCCTGATTATGAATAAAATGGGAATAGTTGTACCTATTGCACAGGGTTATTGTTGGAGTAAATATATTAATATCTGTTTAAGTGTTAAGCATAGCAATTGGCACTGCTGAGTGTTCAGTGAGAGTAATGTGTTAGGAAGGCCAGGGCCCACGAAATATAAAGTGAACAAATTGTGCCTTTTACAATGTTTTATATTTTCCTGTGTCTAGGCTGCTTCTTCTCCAGTTACTTGTAGCTCAAATGCTTGCTTGGTTACTACTGATCAGGCTTCTTCGGGATCTGAAACAGAGTTTATGACCTCAGAGACTCCTGAGGTAATAAGAGACCAATTGTCTTAATTTCATTTCTGACTTAAAGAATAGCAGAACCAGCTTAACGTGTGAATTACAGGCATGATCAGCTTAATGACTGAACATTTATACTTTACTAATGTTTGCTTTCTATTGATGTTGTAGTCCTGGAGCTTACACAGGTAACTTTAACTTTATTGTGACTTTACCATATTAATAGACTTAATAGTGTATTAAATAGACTGAAAAGGCAAGTGTATTGCCTTTTCAGATACAATAAATTATATCCGAAATGCTAATGTCAGATGAAAATTTCTAGGTAGGGGTAGGATTAGCGATTAGTTCAAGTTTCTCATTATATTTATATTGAAGGACTCCTTAGGAGAAAAATCTTTAATACATATAACTGAAGACTCGGTAACTTTATAGTGTTAATATTAGCACTGACTCATCAGAATGAGTTCCATTCTCTTTTTGGCTAATTTTGTCAAAGCATTTTGACAGTATTATGTTTGTGCTTTTGATAGTTTTTACTATGTTTGAGCAAATCCTTGAGATAGATATAGCACAATAGGTATATTTTTTTATTAATTTAGCAACTCAGGTTTTATTATTATTTCTTGGTTCACTATTATATAAGAATATGTATTCATTATATAAGAAAATAGTTTTTATGATGTTGATTTGGTCTAAATTTAAATTAAGTGTTTGCCACCTAGTGAGTCACACCTGTTTGCTTCATTACCTCATTTTGGGTAATGAAATGGGATTGTTTTTTTTCCTATCTTTTAAGTATTTGGCTTTATGATCTGTTGTATCAAGGAGTTGCAAATTCCCTTAGTTAAGAGTTATTTACATTAGCTCAGGTTTGGTTTTCTTTTTAAAGGCAGCTGACTAAGGAACCCACTAGTAAGACTTTGAAATACAAAAAAGTTAACACTGACTAAGCAACTCACCCAGAGTTTTTCTTAAGCCTAATTCTTCTGTATAAGTTTGGAATAATATTAGGTTCTGAACTAGAAAATATCATTACAGGGTTCGAAAGGGACTAGGTCCTCATAAAAAGTTCAACCCCTTGTCTCTTAGACTGATTAATAGTAAGATTCTCACTTGGTCAGCAAGCTGTGCAAAGCAAACACTAATGTGCATGCTCAGCAATTGTGATTTGAAATTGTAAGCAGAAGCTGTTCTTTTGCATTCCTGTGTCCAAATGTCATCCTATAGGACTTGCTGACTTATGCCATCCTGGGGTTTAGTGTAAGTTAACTGCTTATTGTATGGCAGGTGATTGGCTGATACTGCATTTCTCCTCCCTAGGCACCAGTTTCCCCAAGCAAGCAACCGTCTTCACTAGCTTCTCCAAATCCTCCCATGTCAAAGGGCTCTGAACAGGGCTTCCAGTCACCTCCAGCAAGTAGTAGTTCAGTAACCATTAACACAGCACCCTTTCAAGCCATGCAGACAGTGAGTATAAAACATGAATGATGATTGCAGTTCATTATTCCATTTAAAAAGCTACTGTTTCTTTAATATTGGGTACTATGTGAAAAAATTTGCCTTTTCTATTACTCTTATTTGGACTGATAGAATTTGCGTTTGTTCAATGGAAATATTGTTTGTGGAGGGAAGAGTGTTAAATCCAAAGCCTCAATAATTTTGAATGGATATTTTGTCAGGGCATTTACCCCTCTGAAAATTAGTGATAGGCAAAGCTGAGGAGACCCATATTAAAGAAATGAGATGTAAGTGAGAAACATAATTTTCTATCAATAGCTTAATAATACTAACAGTTACTAATATCACAGTTCTGGTATTCCACAGCATCAATACCCTGAAATATAGGACACATACTTGTGTGTTCTATTAACTGTTGAAACTTTCATTTGATTTCATCTTCATCTCACGCTGGGTTTTGGAGAATTGTTCAAGATTTGTATGGTATTTTGAATTACGTATTTGTCTATAAGTTGTAGTTTAAAACTTTTAAGATTATGTTACAACTGTTTGTATATTTATTCTCTAAACCTAGAATAAGTATAAAACTTTTCTTTAGAAGAACGCAAAGCCTTAGCCAATAAGTACTCCTCCTGATGGTGCTTAATGTCCCACTCCACGTCCTTTTGAGTGACAGTGGTGAGATGGGGCCAGTGGAATGGTAGTGCGAAGCAGACACAAAGCAGGGAGATGGCTGGTGAATTCAGACACATAAATTCACTAATCTTATTACTCCCTGCTGCTTGGCCACCTAGAAAAAGCTCAGTGTCGTTGCTTTCCTTCTATGCTTGTCAATCCATCCTACACAGTATTGTTTTTTTAGTAAAAAAAACCAAAAACACCAAGCTACATTGGTTTTACTAAGTTTTTCTTATTCCTAATTAAAAGCAAATTTTGTTCCATTATTAAATGAAATTCAATGTCCTTTACCTGACACTCAGTAACTTTTGAAACCTGGTATAACTTGCCAGACTAGTCCCCTGGACTTGCCCTGTACATTCTTATCACAAATACCTCTTGCTCACGCCGGTCTGTCTTCTCTACCTGTTTGGTTCCTATTCAGTACAAATTGGTTCTTCTTTGTTCATTTACTCATTTATTCAACAAACAGGTAGTTACAAAGCCAGGCACTGTTCAGCAATGCCTGGGTTGTAACAGTGGAGAATAGACAGGTCTTTGTGCTTAAAAAGCTTATACTTTATGGAGGTGGGAGGGCTAGAGAGAAAAATACTCATATATATTATATCATATGTGTTTTGAGGAAAAATGGAGCAGGATAAGGGGACTCGAGAGTAACAAAAGTGCTTTATTATACTCAGTGACCAGAGTCTGGTCAAATCATTGTCCTGCCACGTGGTAGAAATTCAGTAAATGGCAGATTTTTTCATTCATCCTCAGTTTCTGAAAAAGTACCCTCTTCCCCTATGAAGTTTTCATTCTCAATAAGCATTATTATGATAATGTAATATCAGGAGAGTTAGTTTTTGTGCTTGATTTAACTTCTGTCAGAAATCAAATAGGAATTTTTTTTTTACTGTGGTAAAATGTGCATAAAGTTTACTGTTTTAACCATTTTTAAATGTATAATTCAGTGTCATTAAGTACATCCACAGTGTTGTACAGCCATCACCACTGTCTTTTTCCAGTACTTTTTCATTGTCCCCTTCCTCCTCCTCGCCCCTGGTAACTTCTATTCTACTTTGTCTCTGTGAGTTTGCCTATTCTTAGGTACCTCATATAAGTGGACTCATGATATTTGTCCTATTTGTACCTGGCTTATTTCAGTTAGCATAGTATTTTCAAGGTTCATCCATTCCTGTTGTAGCATGGATCAAAATTTCATTCTTTTTTATGGTGAAATAACATTCCATTGTATACATATATCACATTCTGTTTACCCCATTCATCTGCTGATGGACACTTGGTTAACTTTTATGAATAATACTGTGCACATAGGAGTACACATATCGCTTTGAATCTCTGCTTTCAGTTCTTTGGGTGTATGCCTAGAAGTGGAATTGCTGGACCATACGTTGATTCTACATTTAGCTTTTTGAAGAACCACCATACTGTTTTCTACAGTCGGCTGTACCACTTTACGTTCCCATCGGCATTGCATGAGGGTTGTAGTTTTACCCCACCCTGAGTTATACTTAGATTTTCTGTTTTTTGTTTTGTTTGTGTTTAAGCAATAGTTGTCCTAATGGGTATGAAGTGGTATCTCATTGTGGTTTTGATTTATTTTTTTATCTAATGGCTAATGATGTTGGGCGTCTTTTCATGTGCTTATTGGCCATTTATTGTCTTTGAAGAAATGTCTGTTCAAGTCCTTCGCCCATCAGACAGAAGTTTTTGAATGTTGGAGAGTTTTGCCGAATGTCATCCTTCATTATTTGCTATGAAACTTTGCAAATGACTCAGTGTACTCTGTCTTTTAAGGTATTTAATGTTAATGCACCTCTGCCTCCACGGAAAGAACAAGAAATAAAAGAATCCCCTTATTCACCTGGCTACAATCAAAGTTTTACTACAGCAAGTACACAAACACCACCCCAGTGCCAACTGCCAGCTATACACGTAGAACAAACTGTCCTTTCCCAAGAGACTGGTAAGATCTTTGTGTATATTTTGAAGACTTAGATGAGAGCTAATTAAATGGAAAGCAAGTCTGTAGTGACATTTGAGCTGTTCTTTCCTGACTAGTAAGCATTGTCTTTTCTCCTGTTCAAGTGTTGAGAAATGCTTAATGCCTTTTCCTCTCTTTAGTTAAGTTCACCTGTTACTTTTAACTTTTGTAGAGGTAGAACTTAGATGGTTGATTTAACCTTGGAGTAGGCTTCAATTTTTAAATCTGATTGCTTTGATTACCATCAGCAGTGGTAGAGGTGCATAAGGCAGTATCCAGCTGCTTTTATGAAGGTTTTGAAATCATCGTTAACTCTTTGTTAGCACAGACAGATGGCTATCTGACCATTGCTCTTTTCTTCTCTCTTGAAATAGAGCATTGATTAATGTGAAGATATATATTTAACTTATTATGCTTATTCCACTCTTTGCTTGGAGATGGGAGGCCCTTTTGGTCTTTCATGCTGTTACAATAGGTACATGAAAGAGCAGGCGACTTTGTAGTCATTTCCCAATCATAAGAAGCATTTTTTTAATTGTTGATATTTCAGGCCCCTGTTGGGTTTTCTAAAACTTAAGCTTGAGCAAACGAATTGAGCATTCTGAGTACTTGGTTAATTGCAAGAGGTGGTGAATGTAAATCCCTGGACCTAGACACAGATGACCTCCTTCTGTTCTCACCTGTGCTGTGAAAACATAGGACAGGTGGTGTACATAAAGGATATTGTTTGTCATATGCCTTTTCAATTAAAGTGTTAATAAAAGTTCACTTTCTTTTTCTCTATGAGGTGAAATATTTAGCCTGTTTTTTTTTTCCTTTGTGGTAAAAATATACATAACATAAAATTCATCGTTTTAAACATTTTTAAGTATATAGGTTTTATGGCTTTAAACTTAATCTAAGTTGTTGTGTGGCCAACACCACCATTCATCTCTAGGAATTTTTCATCTTCTCTATTTGACATTAACTCCCCATTTCCTTTTCCTTCCAACCCCTGGCAGCCAGCATTCTAACTCTATGAATTTGCTCTAAATACTTATCTTATATAAATGGAATCATACAATATCTCTTCTTTGGTAACTGACCTATTCCATTTACCATAATGTCTTGAAGATCTATCCATGTTATATTGTAGAGTGTGTCAGAATTTTCTTTCTAAGGCTGAATAATATTTTATTACTTAAACATCTCTCTCTATATTCACATGCATATCTATGGCACCTCTTTTTTTAAAAAAGGGAGAAAGTTGTATTAAAGGTTTGCTCTACACTGACTTCTAAGTATAAAAAATACTAAATTTTTATTACCGTTTAACTCTTGGACTCTAAAACTGTTTCCTTAAGCAGCAAGTTTTCCTGATGGAACTATTCAAGTAAGCAATGGTAGCCTTGCCTTTTACCCAGCACAGACGAATGTATTTCCCAGACCCTCTCAACCATTTGTCAATAGCCGGGGATCTGTTAGAGGATGTACTCGTGGTGGGAGATTACTAACCAATTCGTATCGGTCCCCTGGTGGTTATAAAGGTATGCTCTGAATAAAATTTAATTATACTGAATTATTTTGTCTATATATTTACTTGACTCAAGCTGTTTTTACTTTACCTTGTTCCTTTTTGTTGTTTCTGTTTATAACGTAGTAGAGAATTCCCTATTTCTGCAAAATATAGTATTTCTAATATATCTTTTGTCTATAACAGAGGAACTTTTTGTATGAAAAACAGATTGATCCTGTGACTTACTGAACTAAAAGGTTGAACATTTTGTTTTTTCCAGGAATTAATTTTGGTTTTCATATTTGAATAATTTCTTTCTTTTGTTAATTGACCTGGCTGGCTCAAAACATGTTATAGTTAAGACAATACCCATTTCCTAGTTTTTTTGTCAGAGTATACCACAGATGATAACTTTGAGAGTATAATAGTAATACTCTTTTAAGTTATATGTGGTTCCAAGTATTCTAGTCACTGCATGATATTAGCAAAAGTATGCTAGACCAAGGCTTTAACCACCATCCTTTCTCAGCCCCATCTGTATCCCAGCCATCCATGGGATTTTCCAGGCAATAGTACTGGAGTGGGTTGCCATTGCCTTCTCCGTAGTAAAATTCTACAGTTGGCTTATTTGAAGTCTTGATATTTTTATAAATGTGTGTTTTATTGTGGAAATAATATTAAAGAGTTTGCTTAAAGAAGGCATAAATCTAGTGATGGCTTTATAAGATCAGTTTAACTTTTTAAATGGTATAGAACAGACTATTTAAAAGATTAGTGTAATTTTGCCCATAATTTTAATGTAAGTTGTTTATTTACTAGGTTTTGATACTTATAGAGGACCTCCTTCAATTTCCAATGGAAATTATAGCCAGGTACAGTTCCAAGCTAGAGAGTATCCTGGAACACCTTATTCCCAAAGGGTAAGAATAATTGTCATAATTGAACAATTGATGTGAAGTACAGTTGATGTGAAGCTAGTGATTAACCTATAGCAGAGTCATAATTTGTTTTGTAATGGCTGTTTTATTACTATGGAGAGTTGAATTGGGAGCTTTTCTAATAACCCAAGTAGGATACATGACAACTGCCTGTTATATGGAACTAGGAGGTCTTAAGTGTGTTAGTTGCTCAGTCGTGTCTGACTCTTTGTGACCCTGTGGACTGTATCCTGCCAGGCTTCTCCGTCCATGGGATTCTCCAGGCAAGATCTCCACTATCCAAGAGTGGATAGCCATTTCCCCCTCCAAGGGATCTTCCCGACTCAAGGATCAAACTTGGGCCTTCTCCACTGCAGGCAGATTGTTTACCGTGTGAGCCACCAGGGAAGGCCAGGAGGTGTTAAGGACTTGATTAAATTTGGATGAACTCATTTACTTCACCACTCTATAAGGGAAACTGGAGTTCATAAACAAGTAACTTGTATAAGGTCACTCAGCAAATAAATGGTAGAAATTATACACAAGTTTCTTAACTCCATAGCCCATAGGCTTTACTATATTGCCTTCAGTTTAACTTTTCTAGATGTCAAGTCTAAGAAAGTCCTTTTTATTAAAAGTTTAATTTTTTGGTTAATTCTTTCTTGGAATAGTTCAGATATTCTTTACTGTATGTGGTAAAAGATTGATAGGAAGATGTTAGACTTTCCACTTTAACAGTCCTTGGAAACTCCCTATCTCTGATCATATCTGGATATGAATTTATAGTACGTTAGCATTTTAAGTTTTGAAGCTTTACAAGCCTTCACTTATATATGTGGTATTTTACTGAGTTCTGTTGTTAATATACAAAGGATCTGTACTTGAAGCGCTTACAGTTACATGAGGTAAGGTAGATGTCTGTACAGAGGCAGTATTGAAGAACATACTTTGGAGAACACACCATGTCACCTGAATGACTTGGGTTTGACCCTGGATCTCACCACTCCCCTCGTTGTGTGACCTTTGACAAGTTATATAAACTTTTTGAGCTCTAGTTCCTTATCTTTTTTTTTTTTTTTAAGTCGCTAAGTTGTGTCCGACTCTTGGCGACCCCATGGACTGAAGCCTACGAGGCTTCTCTGTCCGTGGGATTTTCCAGGCAAGAGTACTGGAGTGGGTTGCCATTTCCTTCTCCATAGTTCCTTATCTTTTAAATGGAGACTCATCAGTTTGAGTTACTTATATCTGAAGTGTTGAGGATTACTCTGAGAGAGTCTGAGGATTAAATGAAGTGATAGATGATAGACATAAGTGCTTTGTATGAAAATGCCAGACATGTATCAAGGATTTAGATACTAACTATTATTACTTGATTGTCAATACTGTGTGTGAAGAGAATATGTTGACTAAAACAAACTTCAATAATAGCACATCTGTTCTCAGTACCCATATTCTAGTATTTTTTGGTGCTGTTTTCAGTTTCTTATTGAGGAAACGTATCAGTGATAGTAGTGTTCTTGGGAAGAGGATGAGGAGTTTGGGGTAGGAATATTAATTATTATTTTTATTGTGTATTTTCTTGTCCTATTGAAACTTTTTATTACATGTTAATAAGAAATCTAATAACACCATTAATTATTCTTTTCATGACTTGTGCGGGGGCTTTTACCATACTTGGGAGTCAGTTTGAAATGTTGTCTTTTGGACATTTTTTTGTAAGGATTCCAGGAAATAATATGTTCATATGTTATAATTCTTACTAATTTCCCTGTCAAAACAAAACCCTTAACACACGTTATTAGTTGTCATCACACTTCGGTTTATAAATAGAGAGACTGAATTAGTCAGTATTTTTGATTTATTATGTCCTTTTGTATTGAGTTGAGGCACAGAGGACCAGGCCATATTTCTGAATTTCCCTCATAACCTAGCATTGTGTCTTTTATGTAGTATTATCTAAATGCTTTCTTGTTTTTGCAATTATTAACATATCTAACCTGTCAGGTTAATTAACAGATGAAGATAAATGTTACTGTTACGCTTGTTTTGTTTTTCTTGGTGTCATCTGAGCCCCTTAGGTTGATTGTTGAAGAAGGCCAGATCAAAGGCTCAGAGGACTTAGTCTTACAGATTTATTTGCTAGTAATAACTATTTTGCATTTTTTTGTGCTGAGGTAAATATTATGTGTTCATTTTAGGATAATTTCCAGCAGTGTTACAAGCGAGGAGGGACAACTGGTGGTCCTCGGGCAAATTCAAGAGGTAAGGATAATTAACTGAGGAATTTATTTACCCAAAATGTACCTCTAGATCTTTCTTTATCCTCTGTCAAGTTCTCCCCAAAGTATGTTGTTTTCAACATTTATCTTTTGAGGTTTTTGGTTTGCTTAAATGTGGTACTGAAGACCCAAGGGAGATATATTGGACTACTAGAAAGACTGTGGAGATCATTTGTCACTTTTAAGTGTATGTGGGTGTTGTGTATGTTTTAAATTTGCTTGACACCAGAGCATAATTTAACCTTAGGTGCATATTCACTATACCGACTTGGTATAGTTTTGGGTGATGTTTCAGGATGGTGGTTGTGGAATAATGGGGACTCCTAGATACTCTAGTGCCCCTTAGTACATTGATAGATAGGAATAAACAACGATTAAGACACCATGACTTGAACAAAAGCAGGATACTTTAAATACTTCTTAAAATCTGAGGTACAATTAAAAGATTCAGTGTAACTGAGAAAATCAAGAATGAAGATTAACTCTGTCACAAGAAAGGGGAAGCTTTTTCTTGTAAGAAAGTAACCGCTATTCACATTATCTTTGCCTTCTATCTGAGCAGTGTTTTTGTACAATACTGAAAACATTAAAATTTTATGATGATTACATTAACTTAGAAATAAAGAATAAGCATTTACTATGGAACTTAGTACCATAACAAAATGTTTGAATGTCTAATTCCGAAAGTTGCTTCTTTTATGTAATCTCAGTTTTCTTGACTCTTTCTCTGTTAGATACTTGGGAGATTTCTCACTGAGGAATTACTAACTCAGAAATATGGGCGAAAGATAAAGAATAGAGTGTTCATTCACATCTGGGTTTTACACTTTGCCAGCTGTAACTAGTGTTAAATTACCCACCTTTGGGGGCCTCATTTTCTTAATATTAAAAAATGAAGCTACTGGACAAAATCATCTAGGTCTTTTCTGGCTTTAGAATAGTGGTATAAAAACCTATTGTCAGAGAAATCTAGAAAAGTATACTGTAGCTCTACTTTATTGCTTTTTAAAAAACTTACTTTAAAATGCATTTTTATCTGTGTTTCAGTAGCCGACTAATGTTAAATATTGTGTTCAAAGCTAACTGCTTCATTATGAGAAACTCACTGTTGCTAATAAAACAGCAGGGTGGAGTGATTCTTCTCAGGTGAGCAGCCCAGAAAGAGACAACGAAACCTTTAACAGTGGTGACTCTGGACAAGGAGACTCCCGTAGCATGACCCCTGTGGATGTGCCAGTGACAAACCCAGCAGCCACCATACTGCCAGTACACGTGTACCCCCTGCCTCAGCAGATGCGCGTTGCCTTCTCAGCAGCCAGAACCTCTAATCTTGCCCCTGGGACTTTAGACCAACCTATTGTGTTTGATCTTCTTCTGAACAACTTGGGAGAAACTTTTGATCTTCAGCTTGGTAGATTTAATTGCCCAGTGAATGGCACTTATGTTTTCATTTTTCATATGCTAAAGCTGGCAGTGAATGTGCCACTGTATGTCAACCTCATGAAGAATGAAGAGGTCTTGGTATCTGCCTATGCCAATGATGGTGCTCCAGACCACGAAACTGCTAGCAATCACGCAATTCTTCAGCTCTTCCAGGGAGACCAGATATGGTTACGTTTGCACAGAGGAGCAATTTATGGAAGTAGCTGGAAATATTCTACATTTTCAGGCTATCTGCTTTACCAAGATTGAAAGTCAGTACAGAATCGACAATGAAAGGATATGGTGTTCTAATTAGTGGGAATAAGGAAAAGTAGTTCTTGCCCTCATGACTGATTGGTTAAGGAAAATGTTTTCATTCCTAGAAGGAGGAGGAGGTCCTTATTTTTTGTTTTCCTCCTCATGGTGAAAAATTTCAAGCTGAATGACAATTAGCACTAATCTGGCACTTTATAAATTGTGATGTAGCCTCGCTAGTCAAGCTGTGAATGTATATTGTTTGCACTTAATCCTTAACTGTATTAATGTTCAGCTTACTAAACTAACTGCCTCACGTTCAGGCAAATTATAATGCCTTGTTGTGCCTCAATAAAAAAGTTACCTGCATCTTCAGTGTTCTTATTTGATTAAACATTTAGTTAAGAGGTAAGATGTTTAGTTTTTAATGTTCATCACTGATAACTCCTGGATGGGAATCTTCATGGGTTCATATTGTTTATTTTAAAATAAGCCTTATATATGAGAGCTCCTTTGAGTTACTTTTCTGTTATTATACATATCATTCATCAAAATATTTCATTTGTTTTCCACTGCCCAAATCACATATTCTCCTTGAAGCTATTTTGTAGTAGAGTGTTATCCTTTATTTAGCTATCTTCAAGTTCCTACCATATGAGTACAAAATAGAGGAGATACATAGATAATACTACTGGTTCACTGTCAATAAGGCTTATGCTTTTTAGTGGATTCTTAATTTGAGTAGGTAAAATATTTAGTCATCAGAAAGCACACATAGGTCTGTGGTCGGGCAGTGCTGTGTTGGAGTGCTGATTTTGCCACTTAGTAACTGATCTTGGGTAGGTTATACGTCTTAAGATTTTTTAAAAGACCAAGATGTAAAATGGGCATGATAGATCAGCTTCATAGGGCAGTTGTGAAGTTCAACTAAACAGTTTAATGCATCTAGTTTAAATGCATCTAAAAGACTTAACATGGTAACTGACACTTAAGTATTTAATAAACGTTAGATGCTGTAATTGTGTTTTTCTCATTCTGAAAACTTTAGGGTTCTGTGTGTGTATATACTGTCTTACATGCAGTATAGCCAGAGTTTGGTGTCCAGAGTTTGGTGTCCATCTGGACATACATGATCACAGGTCTTGATTTGTTTGTAAATGCTTCTCACAAATAGGAACTTGATAATGTTTTTCAATGACTTTAAAGAATAGTTTTTTAAATAAACATTTTGATTGCAAATGCTATAGTTTATTAAGGGTCAGAGAAAGAGCATTCTTACTCTACAACCAAGCAAGTCACTTGCTGAGGTAGAAAATTCTTGTTCTGATCCTCCACTCACTCTGTTGTTAAATAATCTCAGGAAGACGGTGTAAGAGCATTAAATCATTATGGTTAATATTTTTGAGCTAGGTGTGGGTTTAGCAATTAAATCCTATGTGGTGTTAAATGTTAGTATACTGCTCTCAAAATAGAGGATGTAATGTGATTCAGTATTGAACAGAACTTTTCAACACATGATGTACTTTGTGAGTTAGAGATATCAGTATTCCAGTTAGTTCATGGCTTTTATGTCTAGAACACAAACTGAAAAGTGTACAGGAAAGCCGCAAGGAAAGCCCAAGAATATTGGAGTGGGTAGCCTATTCCTTCTCCAGTGGATCTTTGCAACCCAGGAATCAAACTGGGGTCTTCTGCATTGCAGGTGGATTCTTTACCAATTGAGCTATGAGGGAAGCCCCTGTATAGGAAAGCAGAAATATGATTAAATGATTGAGTGGAAAACTTGATGTTTAATAACAGTTGTTGATCAAGTTCAGTGAGGCCTTTCTCAGTCCTTTTTAGCCACTATTTTCTGCTGCATTAGGGTCTTCAGTTTAGTCTTTTATGCTGCACCCAATCAATGTTTATTTAAAATATTGTGAATAACTTTGTATTTTTTAAGGTAAGTGTCCAACAAGAAGAGATTCATTACCTAGGATATCCCCTCATGAAACTCATGTTTTAGGAGAGTATTTTAAATGAAATAGTATTTTTCTAAGTGTAAAGATAATGAACTAGAAAATTAACAATTCTTAGACTTAAGGAATGAATGGACAAGATCTTTCATTCTGAAGCACTATAACTTTTGAAGATACAATTCTTCTGGAATCTTTTAGTAAAAGTCCAGATGTCTTTACAGAAAGATGTACATAAGCAGATTTTAGATACCTTTGCAAGAGATGGTGGGGATCCATAGATACGCAAAAGCACATTTACGGACCTTGTATAAGGAACTTATATTTTACTGAGAGGATCTTGTGTGTATGACTGAGGTGGAAAGGCATTCCATAAAGTTACATTATATCTCAATATATAGATTGTTACTTGTCCTACTGGAGATAGAGATAGGGGAGGTTTTTCTATTTTCTATAGATTTTCTATAAATTTGCCTCGAGTTTTTTTTTTTCACTTTAAATCTTTTAGTCTTTTGTTAAATGAATTTTCCCTTAAGAATTGTGAGCAACTGACTCCTGTCTCCTCTAAAGTTATTTAGGGAGTAAGTGCAGGTATTTAAAGCAGAAAATATTTTTGAGAGGTTTGCTCACTTGCCTCCCATACCAAGTATCTTGTCAACCATTCCATTTTTAAATTGAAACTTTCTAAACTTCACCCTGGAGGCTCAGTGGTAAAGAATCCGCCTGCAATGCAGGAAATGTGGGTTCAATCCCTGCGTGGGGAGATCCCCTCGAGAGGGGAATGGCTACCCACTCCAGTGTTCTTGCCTGGAGAATTCCATGGACAGAGAAGCCTGGCGGGCTACAGTCTAGGGGGTAGCAAAGAGCGACATGACAATGAGCATGCTTGTGCACATACACAAACTCTGTGATAGCTACAATTTTACAGGGCTTTGACATCACATATTGTGTTTTTATACTTTAATCTTCCCTGTTTGCAAAGTTTTATTTCCTATTGACTGATGTTCTGTTGTGATCTTTGTGATGATACTTTATGTATTTTATAAGGTGAAATAATTTTTGGCCTGTAGACTCAAGGTTTTTTCACATGAATTCCACTCTGCTCCCATGACGAACACTTTATTTTGATGAAAGATTTTTGAGTTGTCTCTCTAGGTCCTCCACTTGCTAATGTATCTCAGGGGTATTTTTAATTGCCACTTCAATGATTAGGCCAATACCTTTAATCCTCACTTTTCAGCTTTTGGCAAGTGTTGACAAACTGATAGGGACAGCTCACTTGCTACCACAGCAAGACGCTGAATGCCAGATGATAAAATAGTTACCCATTTTCAATATCAGGAAGCCTTAGGCTCACTAATTGTAAGTTTTGTAAGCATTATTATTTTATTCATTTTATTTCAAGGGCCTTATGCTTTGAAATAAGTGATTAATTTAGTCTTTCAAATGGCTGGCTTATCTGATTTGTACCTGACTCAGGGGGTACAAAGATGAATGTTCAGACACATCAGTAACAGTTTTATCCATTTCATCTGCTGAGAGCAAATCTCTGAGTTATTTCTCTGATTTCTATCACACTTCTGTTTTTCCTGATCTGTATCTGGAAATCTTACTATTTCAAAGTTAAACCTCACTGAACCAGTTATTTAATCTTCTCATCTTTTCTCTTGTTTCTAAGTTTCACTTCCTGGAAGATTTCCTTGATTTTGTCTTCTGACATTTTTACAGAGTTTTAAATTTCCGGTATGTTAAGATTTTAAGTATAGTTCTGTTACCTTGAACATTCCTTACATGTGTAGTCCATTCATTTTAAGATTGCATTATTGTCTAATTCTAAGGATAGTTTTTCTCTTTAAGTTTTCTTCCCTTTGTAGTCTATTTCCTACACTTTCTGTTTGTCCTAATGTCTTATCTGTGGTGTTGTATTTGATAAGAATCTTGTGATTATTGGTTGAGTATTCATATTTAAGAAGTGGCACCTAAAAGTGATTGGAAGCTTTGAATGCAGAGGTGGGTCTTCTTGACTTTTGAGTTCATAGTAGCATGATTTTTGTGGAGAGGACACCAGTGTGGAAGTAGGGAGGAGCTGTCTAACACTGAAGCTGTAAAAGATGGATAAATTTGACACATAGAATATATTCCCCTTAAAGTTCTGTTAGGGAAAATTATGTCAAAAGACAGATGACCGCCTGCAGGGGGAGAAAATCAAGAAAAAGATGGCAAACAGAATTGAAAAGTCAGTTCATACGTACTTTAAAAAAACCAGCGAGCATATGTAAAGTTTTAAAGTGCATCTTTTGGCAAGCATGTGGGAAAACAGGCACTCATACTGTAGATGATAATAAAATTAGTACTTTTGGAAAGATAAAGTATATGCTTTCTGACCCAGAAATTCCACTACTAGTAATTTACAAATAGCTTTGGGATTACGCTAAGATACATGCATAGAGATATTTGTACAGCATTAATTATAACAGCAAAAACTGGAGAAACAACCTAGATGCCCATCAGTAGGAACTGGTTAAGTCAGAAAAGATTATCCTGCAGTGTGTGCAATGTCATTTGTGTAAAAATTTCTGAAAGCAAGTATATGTGGTTAGTTGAATTTTTTTTTCCCTAGTAGTATGTACCAAATGTGATAGTGTTGGCTTCAAGGAAAAGAGGTTGGTTAGTAGGTATTTTTCATTCTGCATATTACTATAGAACTTTAAATGTACATGTCACTTTGTTGTTAAAAACTTTAAAGATAAAATGTTAGATTGTTATGGTACTTACCCTACCTTGTTTTTGCTTGGATAGAGCTTGAGGGTCTGCTTTAATTGTCGTTAAGCCTGGGATAACACATGGAAGAGTTTTACTATAAAAACCTTTCACCTTTCACTAATATTTGTACTTCCCTTCATGATTTAGAGTACTCTCATTTGTGTAATCCTATTTGATCTTCACAGTGGTCCTGGTGAGGCAGATACTTTTTTAGGAGATAAGAAAATTGGGACACTTGGAGATTGACTCTCTAAGGCCACTAGCAGAAGCGCCCCAGCCAGGCTTTGAGTCCAAGTACAGCGGCGGCCCTTCCTATTGTTCTTGTTGCTCTTCTTTAGTTCTCAGGTGAGGTTTCCTCCACCGTATTTTCCATTGCTTTTTTTTTTTTCTTTTCTTTTTGCACACAGTTGTTTTAGAGGCACTACTCAGCTTTTATGAGGGCAGACTAAACACTGTGAACTGGATAAACGGGACCTGGTTGAGGCTGTCATAAGTTATCATTTTTCATAGGTCCTGAATTTGAGCAGGGTGACTCCTTTTCCAATGTGAAATGTGGAAAGTCTGAGGAAATGAAGAAACAGAAGATTTTGAGGAAAAAACCTGATTTGGAAGTACAAATTTCATCTTCAGCCTTAGTTAATACCACTCTTTTTAGCTTCTATGCCTCCCACCACCACTATCATTTTAGTTTCTTGGAGAGGGAAATTTCTGGCTTCTGATCCAAAACTTCCTAACCCTCTATTACTTTAGCTTATAAATACTGATTTATTATCAGTATTACCAGTATCAGGTTGGATGGCATCATTGACTCAATGGACATGTCCAAACTCCAGGGGGTGGTGAAGGACAGGGAATTCTGGCGTGTTGTGGTCCACGGAGTTGCAAAGAGTCAGACACAGCTAAGTGACTAAACAACAACAATAGATTTTTTTGTTTTAAAAAATTTTGTTTTAAAAAAATTCTTCTTTAACTGAGAGGTCTGTCAGATTCTTTTAAAAAACTCTACTCAGGGCTTTTGGTTACATGTGACAGTTCAAAGGAGAGTACCATGCCACTGACTTTATTATACTAACAATACCGAAGATCTTACATTTATGAGACATATGTATGTACTTTTGCCTGTATTTCAGGTGCTATGATGTAGAGTTCAGCCAATAGAGACTCTTTTGAAGTAGAGGTATTTAGTCAAAAAATTTATCATACTCAGAGATCATTTGAATGATTTAAGATGATTTAAGAGATCATGTAACTTACAGATAGAGATTTTTGTGCATTGGGTTTTAACTCCCATTTTTGCCTTTACCATATGGACGAGATTCAATCCTGCTAACATAGACTTGCTGCTAACATAGCAGATGAGCTGCTGCCAACAGATGGGGAGGACAGCTGTGTGATATTCCATTTAGATAACTGAAATGTTAAATCTTAAAAAAAGGCCACAGTGGTAGTGCTTGGAGTAAAAATTGCTTTCCATAACTTTAGCTGTAATCATGCCAGTTATCCTCTATAGCTGTATTTCTAGGATAATGTCATCTACTTCTATGGTGTCAACTAACTTACATACACAGATGACTCACGATTCTCTTTACTCCTTCCTGTAACTAACCCACCCGCCATAACTTCCTCTTTCTCACCCAGCTATTCTGTGAGAGCCAGATGTCAATTTCCAGATGTCACTGGAAATCTCAACCAGTATAACCCGTAAGCACCTCTAGTTCAACATGTCCAAAGACAAATTCATCTTTCCTCCAAAATATAGTACTCTTCCCATTTTCCCCAAGGTCCTCAAATCTTGATGCTCTATAATCATTTTTGACTTCCTTTTTGTTACTTTGCGGATCTAATCAGTCACAAATTTCTGTTGCTTCTGTGAAATGTCTCGTATCTGTCCTATCTTCTTTATTCTTACTGTGTATATCCTGTTTCAGATGCCTTCTCTCTCTCACGTTCACTCATTTATTCATTCAACCAATATTTACTAATTGCTTACTATGTGTCAGGCATAGTATGGGACTATGTCTCATTTATCAAAGGTTGAATAAGGTCTCTCCTCTCCTTAATAGAATACAATGATAATAATTAATACCGAGCATTAACATAGAGGTATTACTTACCTCATTCAGTCTTCACAGTAGCTTTTGGAAACAGATGAGCAAATAGGCACAGAAAGGTAAGGCATATGCAAACTACAACGAGACAATACAGCTCACTCAAATTCTATCTTAAGGTGAATGTGTTAATTTATACAGACATACTCTCATATCGTACATAGTAGTAACAAAGAGGGAACTCATAAACTAACGAGCCATTTATAGGTTAAAGATATAGTTTAGGGAAAGCTACTTTAAAACACTTGTAAAGAAATAGGTGCTTATGGGGTTTTTGTTTGTTTGTTTTATTTGTGTGGTCTCAGAATTTGACAGCATTATTTTTTAGTAACTTGTCTTCACTGAGTCTTTTCACAGCATATACAGTTTTCATGGGAACATCATCCCTTTCTTTAATTATATATTTTGTAACTTAAAATTATTTTGAGATAATTGTAGGTTCTCATGTAGTTGTAAGAAATAATACAGATGGATCCTGTGCACACTTTATTCAGTTTCCTTCAATGGTAACATCTTGCAAAACTGTGATACAATATCACAAATAGGATAAAGAGGTTGATGCAGTTAAGACACAGATTATTTCCACAATAACCCCTCATACTGCCCCTCATTATTTGCACAACAACCCTTCATATTGCCCTTCTATATTAACATACACTTCCCTCTTGTAGCCATCCCCACTTGAATCCCTCAGAAGCCTCCATCTGTTCTTAATTATTTATGAATGTTTGTGTGTACCAGGACCCAGGAGAAAAGAGCAGTGACCCCACAAAGGACTGACCCAGACTTGCCTGTGAGTGTCCAGGAGTCTCGTGTGGAGTCAAGGGTCGGCAGTGCCCTGCTGCAGAGTTGGAGTAGGTCCCATGCCTGCATGGGACCTTTCAAAGAGGTCACTGTTGTCTTCATTACCTCCACCATAGTCTGGTCTTGGGTCAAACAATCGGGAGGGAACACAGCCCTGCCCATCAAAGAAAATTGGATTAAAGATATTACTGAGCATGCCCCCCCCCCATCAGAACAAAACCCAGTTTCCCCCACAGACAGTCTCTCTTCCATAAGGCCCTTATCCTTATGAGGGCAGACAGAATGAAAACCACAATCACAGAAAACTAATCAAACTGATCACAGCCTTGTCTTAATGAAACTAGGAGCCATGCCATGTAGGGCCACCCAAGACAGATGGGTCATGGTGGAGACATCTGACAAAATGTGGTCCATTGGAAAACGGAATGGCAAACCACTTCAGTATTCTTGCCTTTAGAACCTCATGAACAGTATGAAAAGGCAAAAAGATATGAAACTGAAAGATGAACTCCCTAGGTCAGTAAGTGCCCAATATGCTACTAGAGAAGAGTGGAGAAATAACTCCAGAAACAATGAAGAGAGACAGAGCCAAAGCAAAAACAATGCCAGGTGTTGATGTGACTGGTGATGGAAGTAAAGTCCGATGCTGTAAAGAACAACATTGCATAGGAATCTGGAATGTTAGGTCCATGAATCAAGGTAAATGGAAGTGGTCAAACAGGAGATGGGAAGAGTGAACATTGACATTTTAGCAATCAGTGAACTAAAATGAACTGGAATGGGTGAATTTAACTCAGATGACCATTATATCTACTACTGTGGGCAAGAATCCCTTGGAAGAAATGGAGTAGACCTCATAATCAACAAAAGAGTCTGAAATGCAGTTCTTGGGTGCAATCTCAAAAACTACAGAATGATCTCTGTTCGTTTCCAAGGCAAACCATTCAATATCACAGTAATCCAAGTCTATGCCCCAACCAGTAATGCTGAAGAAGCTGAAGTTGAACGGTTCTATGAAGACCTACAGGACCATCTAGAACTAACACCCAAAAAATATGTCCTTTTCATCATAGGGGACTGGAATGCAAAAGTAGGAAGTCAAGAGATACCTAGAGTAACAGGCAAATTTGGCCTTGGAGTTACAAAATGAGCAGGTCAAAGGCTAACAGACTTTTGCCAAGAGAATGCACTTGTCATAGCAAACACCCTCTTCCAACAACACAAGAGAAGACTCTACACATGGACATCACCTGATGGTCAATGCTGAAATCAGACTGATTATATTCTTTGCAGCCAAAGATGGAGAAGCTCTATATAGTCAGCAAAAACAAGACCGGGAGCTGACTGTGGCTCGGATCATGAACTCCTTATTGCAAAATTCAGCCTTAAATTGAACAAAGTAGGAAAAACCACTAGACCACTCAGGTATGACCTAAATCTATCCCTTATGATTATACAGTGGAAGTGGCAAATAAATTCAAGGGATTAGATCTGATAGACAGTGTCTGAAGAACTATGGACTGGGGTTCATGACATATACAGGAGGCAGCAATCAAGACCATCCCCAAGAAAAAGAAATTCAAAAAGGCAAAATGGTTGTCTGAGGAGGCCTTACAAATAGTTGAGAAAAGAAGAGAAGCTAAAGGCAAAGGAGAAAAGAAAGATATACCCATTTGAATGCAGAGTCCCAAAGAACAGCAAGGAGAGATAAAAAAGCCTTCCTCAGTGATCAGTGCAAAGAAATAGAGGAAAACAATAGAATAGGAAAGAATAAATATCTCTTAAAGAAAATTAGAGATACCAAAGGAGCATTTCATGCAAAGATGGGCACAATGAAGAACAGAAATGGTATGGACCTAACAGAAACAGAAGATATTAAGAAGAGGTGGCAAGAATACACAGAAGAACTGTACAAAAAAGATCTTCATGATCCAGATCACCACAATGGTGTGATTACCCATTTAGAGCCAGACATACTGGAATGTGATGTCAAGTGGGCCTTAGGAAGCATTACTATGAACAAAGCTAGTGGAGGTGATGGAAGTCCAGTTGAGCTGTTTGAAATCCTAAAAGATGATGCTGTGAAAGTGCTGCAGTCAATGTGTCAACAAATTTGGAAAACTGAGCAGTGGCCTCAGGACTGGAAAAGGTCAGCTTTCATTCCAATCCCAAAGAAAGGCAGTGCCAAAGAATGTTCAAACTACAGCACAATTGTACTCATCTCATATGCTAGCAAAGTAATGCTCAAAATTCTCCAAGCCAGGCTTTAACAGTACTTTACCTGTGAACTTCCAGATGGTCAAGCTGGATTTAGAAAAGACAGAGGAACCAGAGTCAAATTGTCAGCATCTGTTGGATAGTCGAAAAAGCAGGAGAGTTCCAGAAAAACATCTGCTTTATTGACTACACCAAAGCTTTTGACTGTGTGGATCATGACAAACTGTGGAAAATTCTTCAAGAGATGGGAATACCAGACCACCTTTCCTACCTCCTGAGAAATCTGTATGTAGGTCAAGAAGCAATAGTTAGAACTGGACATGGAACAACAGACTAGTTGTTCTAGTCTGTTCCAAATAGGGAAAGGAGTATGTCAAGGCTGTGTATTGTCACCCTGCTTATTTAACTTCTATGCAGAATACATCATGCGAAATGCCAGGCTGGATGAAGAACAAGCCGGAATTAAGATTGCTGGGAGAAATATCAATAACCTGAGATATGCAGAGGACACCATCCTCATGGCAGAAAGGGAAGAAGAACTGGAGAGCCTCTTGATGATAGTGAAAGAGGAGAGTGAAAAAGTTGGCTTAAAACTCAGCATTCAGAAAACTAAGATCATGGCATCTGGTTCCATCACTTCATGGCAAATAATGGAAACAATGGAAACAGTGAGAGACTTTTTATTTTCTTGGGTTCCAAAATCACTGCTGATGGTGACTGCAGCCATGAAATTAAAAGATGCTTGCTCCTTGGAAGAAAAGCTGTGACCAACCTAGACAGCATATTAAAAAGCAGAGACATTATTTTGCCGACCAAAGTCCATCTAGTCAAAGCTATGGTTTTTCCAGTCATCATATATGGATGTGAGAGTTGGAGTATAAAGAAAGCTGAGCATCAAAGAATTGATGCTTTTGAACTGTAGTGTTGGAGAAGACTCTTGAGAATCCCGTGGATTGCAAAGAGATCCAACCAGTTCATCCTAAAGAAAATCAGTCCTGAATATTCATTGGAAGGACTGATGCTAAAGCTGAAACTCCACTACTTGGGCCACCTGATGTGAAGAACTGACTGTTTTGAAAAGACCCTGAAGCTGGGAAAAATTGAAGGTGGGAGGAGAAGGGGATGACAGAGGATGAGATGATTGGATGCATCACCAACTTGATGGACATGAGTTTGAGCAAGCTCTGGGAGTTGGTGATGGACAGCAAAGCCTGGCATGCTGTAGTCCGTGGGGTCACAAGGAGTTGGGCAGTACTGAGGGACTAAATTGAACTGAACTGATATTTAAAAAATATATAAATATCAAATAGTATGTAACCTTTTGGGATTGGCTTTTTTTTCACTTGGCATAATTCTCATCTGGGATTTGAGTATGTTGTTGCCCTGTGTTGTTCCTTTCTACTGCTCAGTAGTATTCCATGGTATAAATGTGCCAGATTGTTTAACCGCTGTTTTCCAGAGAGGCTGTACCATTTTAAACTCCAGCCAACAATATATGAGTGATCGAGTTTCTCTGTATCCTCACTAGCATTTAATTGTGTTATACAAAGATACCATATATATATATGTGTGTGTGTGTGTGTATATATATATATATATATATATATACATACAGTACAGTGTCGGATACCAGTGAGAGGTTTTAAGATGAGAACTAAAACTGTCTCTTGCATATATCAAGTGCACATACCTTAGATAGCAACTAAAGGATTAGTGTTCATTTTTTGTTGGTAGTTTTAGTGGGAGAAATGAAGGCAGAAGCCTAGGAATAACTGAAGTAAGGAAGCAGAGACAAGGAATGAATACCATTCTTTGGAAAAGGATGAACAATAGAGAGTATTACTGCAAAAAGACTATTTTTAACCAGGGGAAATATTTTTAGGCGGAGGTTGAATCAGTGGAGAGAAAGAGGTTGAAAATAGAGGAAAAACGTTTCACAAATTGTCAACCAAAAGTGTAATAATACTCAACATTCATTTTAATGTAAAATACATGGAATAGAGATTTGTGGAGCAAGGTCCCAGGGGAATGGGAGAAGATTAGGTTCAGATTGGAGGCAGGGAGGTGTAAAGCAGGGTAAAGTGAAAGTGAAGTTGCTCAGTCATGTCCGACTCTTTGCAACCCCATGGACTGTACCCTGCCAGGCTCCTCCGTCCATGGCATTTTCCAGGGAAGAATACTGGAATGGGTTGCCATTTCCTTCTCCAGGGGAACTTCCCCACCCAGGGACTGAGCCCAGGTCTCCTGCACTGCAGGCAGACTCTTAACCTTTGAGCTACCAGGGAAGCCTGGTAAACAGGCTTAAAGCAGGGTAAACAGATTAATTTGTGTTTCAGTGATTGAGCCTGGTGGTTTTGTTCATCTTTGCAGGGCTCTGTGGAAAGAGAGGGAATTTGAGAAGAGTCTTGAGGGTTGGAACAGTTGCTGAGGTGATGGCTGAGCAAAGGAAAGGAACAGGATTTTGGGGCCTAAGGAAAGAACACACATTTGTAATGGTATCAGTTTTCACATTGGGTCAAGGGTAGACGAGAAAGGATTGAAAAGTGATTGAGTTGGAAAATAGGTATAAAGTTATTAAGGGAGACAGGCCGAAGACAAAGTCCTAAACTGAAAAGAAGATATTGGAGTTAAGATTCCAGAGGTTAAGGAGTGTTAGATTCATGAGGTCCAAGAAAGTAGGATAAGGAAATAATGTGAAGATGAAAGGCACTATGTTTCATAAAACCTTGAGTGGTAAGGAGTTTGTAGTTTGTATTTTATCTTGATATTGATGAGAAATCATCAAGGAAGGAACATGACAGTATTAATCTGTAAGATACACTACTCCATGGAAATACAGAGAATGGGCAAAACTGGAAGCAACCAGAGACATATTAGGCACTTTTGCACCCAGCTGAAGGACGTGATCCCATTTACAGCCCCTGTAGAGGGGAGGCTGCTAAGTTTTCTACCACAAAATTTCTGCCTTCTTGATTGAACCCAGTTAACTGAACCATTTTGTTTCAATTATCTGCTCTGGGAAAGATCACACCTCTTCAGATGTATTTTGCCCACAATCATCTTTACAAGTGTAATTAAACTTTTTCTGAGTAACCTCAGGAACAACTAGCTCCTTAATATTTTTATGCCATTGAAATTTTGGGGCCAGATATGGCCACAGTGGGTGGAGACAGCATGACGTTTCTTGCCTTTCACTACTTTTCTGAGAAGATTTGGAAATTTTTCAGAAACTTTAGGCATATAGTTTCTCTGATCTGGAACAGTTACTTTATATTTTTTTGTTTATATCTGTCTCTTCTATCACACTGTAGGTTCCTTTATAGTAACCTGCATTGAATTAATTTTGGTACCTAAATATCTTGGTACTCTGGCTCAAAAATACATGTTTAAAAAACATTCAGGATATGAGTGAGTAACTGAAGGAACGAATGATGGCTCCCACAGAGACAGCCTTGCGCTAGTGGTGAAGAATCCGCCTGCCAATGTAGGAGACATAGGAGAAGAGGGTTCAATCCCTGGGTAGGGAAGACTCCCTTGGAGGAGGGCGTGGCAACCCACGCCAGTATTCTTGCCTGGAGAATCCCAATGGACAGAGGAGCCTTGTGGGTACAGAGTCGGACACGACTGAAGCGACTTAGCACGCACGCAGATGATCTCAGTTGTAATACCCAAAGAATTTTCAGACTAATAAAAAGTGCCAGTCCATCCATATATGCTTAATTTGGAAGCAACTGTAAAGAGACACCTTGCGACCTCGGTTCCCCCGAAGGGAAATGGCAGGAAGTTCTTTTCCGTAGGGCAGCGCGACGACCGCCTGCTGGAGCTAGTGAGTCCGGTTTCCCTGCTGGGAAGAAGCCGAGATCACTTTCCGTACAGCAGCATGGTGGCCGCTAGAGGGGGCGGCCATAGCAGCATGCCCGGGGGAAGAGGCCGCCGTAAAGGAGGCACCGTTTCCTCTTCTTACTTCTCCCGCCTCCCACCAGCTGTCGTAAAAGGGTGAATGGAGAGCGAGTTGTGGGGGGTAGAAAGGGAGGACAAGGGGCGCGGAGTCAGAGTGGCGCAGCAAGTGGCTGCAGGTGGCGACGGTGGCGGGGGGTGAGGAGTGAGGTAGTTCAGGGGTCGCGGAGGAAGAGGCTGAGAGGGTCAAAAGAAAAACTAAAGCGGCAGCCTGGCCTACTGGTCCGGGGGCCGCGGAGCCCCCGTCTGGGGAGATGGACCTCAACCGGATCATCCAGGCGCTGAAGGGCACCATCGACCCGAAGCTGCGGATTGCGGCCGAGAATGAACTCAACCAGGTGAGGAGCGGGCCCCCCGCCGCCTCGCAGGGCTCTCCCTCTTCGGCGCCCCTGATCTCCACCCCCACCCGGGCCCCGACCCGGGACCCCGGACCCCGGACCCCGGACCTCAGCGCGTCTCTCGGCCGGTTCCGCCCTCGCCCCCGGGTCTGGTGGTGCCGTACTCCCTGGATCTTTTCTCAACGGCTCACGCACCTGTTGGCCACCTTTGCATCTTTCCCTGTCGTTTTCCTTCCCGGTGCAGTTTGTTCAGCTCGCCTGGTCCGCAGAAAGAAGCTTTAGCAAGCTTTGCTAGTGTTTTCGGAATGTGATTTCTTTTCCTTAAGTACGCCGAGTTGGTGGGAAAATTCACTTAAAATTCAAATCTGAGTTCTTTTTTTCTGCAGACCCAGACCTTTTTAGGTGTTGCTGTGGGAAACCCTGTCCATTCGCCTGCTTCTGTGGGGTTGGCACAGCTTTAGACACTGAGCGGCATAGTTTGTTGGAGCGCTGGGGAAATGCTGGCGGAAGAGTGCTTTGGGAAGAATAGGCAGTTTTAATGGTGGTGGTGCTTTGCGAAAGCCACGCCGAATAGTAAAAGTTTGTAGAGGTTTTTTAAAAAACGGTAAAATGTGTGAGACTTTCTTTCATCCCCTTTCCTTTATTCTTACTAACTAGCTTTGACCTTGTTCCAGCGATATCACCGACATTGCTAAATTTAATGATCCCAAACTCTAGGTTGTATTTTCCTCCTCACCTGTAAGAATAAATCATAAACTTATCACTACAAAGTACGAATTAAGGTCTACCCCCAGGATAGAGTGACAGGTTTGAGGTTGCAGTAATTCTTAAAATGTAAAGGAATATACCTGAATTAGTGGTTCTCAAAGTGCTGCCCAGAATGAGCAACGTCAACATCATTTGGGAACTTGTTGGAAATGCAAATTATGGGGCTTCACTCTAGACTTAAGGAATTAGAACCTCTGGGGATGGGCCCCAGTTGTGTTTTAATTAACTAGCTAGGTGATTCTGTGCTTCCTAAAGTGTGAGAATGACTGTCCTAAGTGTGTCGTAGGTTTTCCCGGGATGGAATTGACTTTGAAGTGCAGATATCTCTTGTGAATCTTTGAAAGGGATTGTTTTAATGGGAAATCTGGGTGGAGTTAAGTGTGAATCCAGGATGAGAGAGTGAAAATAACTGACTCTGGAGAGAAGGTTGAGTCCAGCTGACGCCCAAACGGAGTGTATTGGTGCTTCAAAGAGAAAAGGACTCTCTCTCAGAACAGGGGAAAGTTAAGGTCAGAACCTGTCCCAGGCTTTGCAGTGTAAAAGTACTATGTGTTGCTTAGTTGGAAGAGTAGTAATCCAGGCGTTGGTTAGGAGGAACAAAGCAAAAGCTGAACTTGCATTCTGCTAGTATGAACAGGGGAGTTGGCCTGTTTATGACCCCCTTCTCTTCACAATGTGGCCAGATGTTATTTTGATAGTGTGGACAGGGATCATATCTTTTCTTGTTGAACTGCTCTGCCTCCGTTGGCCTATGCTTGTGTTGTTTCTGAGTCATCAGTATCTAAGTGCAGCTGACTTTATAGAAGTGGAAAGGGAAGGTGGAAAACCTGCAGAGCTGCAAGGGATATTTAGGACTCCATACCCTTTTCTTCGTGGTGTGTGCATGCTTAGTTGCTCAGTCCTGTCGGACTCTTTGCCACCCTATGGACTGTAACCTTCCAGGCTCCTCTGTCCATGGGATTCTCCAGGCAACAATACTGGAGTGGGTTGCTATGCCCTCCTCCAGGGGATCTTCCCAGGGATCAAAACAGTGTCTCTTAGGTCTCCTGCATTGGCAGGTCTGTCCTTCACCACTAGCGCCGGCTGGGAAGCCCCTTTGTTTGTGACATTTCAATCCAAATCCATACCAACCTAACTCTGCCCTGCCCCATATCCACCCAACTCACTACAGACCACAACTACCTCTGCAGCTTATTAAAAGCAGCTTATTGCTGTGTCACTCATATAGCATTTATATTTAGTATAATATAATGTTTTGGATTGTAATATGCTCTAAGTATTCTTTTGAATTGTAAGTAGAAGACCAAAGTATAATGTCACATTGCCTTTTAATAAATATGGTTTTAATGTTGGGTTTTGTATGCTTTATCCTTTACCACCACTGTAACATCCTTCTTTGTTGGATAAACCAGTGGGTAACCTACCACAAGTGATTAGGGTCCAGCTCATTTCTTTTAGTGACTGAACAACAAGAGTAAAATTTTGAATTATCTTATAATTGTTCTCCCTTTCATCCTCTATGAACTGCAGAATCTTAAATTTTTGTATATGAAGTAAATTATTTATCTATAATTGAAACCACTAAGTTGTGTCTAACTCTTTGTGACCCCAAGGACTGCAGCATGCCAGGCTTCCCTGTCCTTCACTGTCTCCCAGAGTTGCTCAAATTCATGTCCATTGAGTCGGTAATGCCATCTGACCATCTCATTCTCTGCCACCCTCTTCTCCTTTTACCTTCAGTCTTTTCCAGTGAGTCAACTCTTCCCATGAGGTGGCCAAAGTATTGGAGCTTCAGCTTCAGTCATTCAAATGAATATGAAAAGAATCAATATTTTAAAGATGCCAATTTTCTCCATTTTTTTCTTGAACATTTATCTCAATGAATGTTATTATAAATAATAGGAAAGGTGATAAATTAAAAAAAAAGGAGTGGTGTGCATAAACCTAGTGGTGCGCTGAAAGGGATGCCACCATAGATCCAGGCTCTAGGGAGGAGGTAAGCAGAACAGACTCTTTGTGACATTGTCTGGCTTAGCTTCACTGGGAATTTATGAGTCTTTTCTGGGAATGTCAGCAGACAAGGCCAAGTGTAAGCTCTGAGAATGTGGCAGGCCTGTAATGTGGTCCAGGTACTAGATATCTGGAGGGAATATGATCAGAAGGAATAGGCTGCTTGCTCTCTCTCTCTTTTTTTTGCATCTATAGTCACCATGGCCAAACTCAGGAGTAGGTCAGAGTAAAACACGTCTGTGGGGAGAAATGGCCCAGGCAGTAGGCACTTCATCAGCTCAGGCTCACTTGGGCACTGCTAAGTTTAAAAGATGCTCTGGCAGCAGAGGGCAGCTGGTGACAAGAGCTCTCAACCCTGTCTCTTGAGATACATACACGGTTACAATCTGGACTGGCTTATGCACAGCCATTGTTCATTTTCTCTGTTGGATTTCCCATTTTCTGTAGTCCATTTTTTTCTTTTTCATTAAAAGTACTAACAAAATTGAAGTACAAATAAGCTGGAAAGAAACACTTGTATAAGTCACTCGCCTGGAAAACTGCATTGACAAGAGGAGCCTGGCAGGCTACAGTCCATGGGGTTGCAAAGAATCAGACATGACTTAGCGACTGAGCACAATGTATGAGTCAAATAAAAATTTGAAATTTTAAATTCATAAAATAGCTCCTAGAATTTATTAAGAATAAAATAAATATTCCTTTTACAGAAGAGTGAGGGGAATAAAGAATTTGTGGAAGAAAACAAATAGCCAACCAACAGGAAAAAAATTCAAGCTAGAATAAGTGTAATTTAAAATATGAATAAGGATGAAAAGTTTTGAAGGAATGAAAATGCTAATCTCTATATTAGATAGATGGGCACACATACAATCCACTGTGGGAAGCATAAATTGCTACACCCTTTCTGGAGAACATTTTGACAATATATATCTAAAAAAACATGAAAGTGTTCTTAATCTTTTATTCATCGATTTATTCTAAGTAAATTTTTTTTGTATTTTAGTAATTTTCATTTTGCTTTGGAAAGTTTCTTTTCCTTTAAAACTTTTTCTTTTGTTTGGACAGGAATGTATTCAGGAACAGGTGCTGACAGTTATTCACTTGTATTGCCCTATTTTTAATAAAATATTTCTTTGTAATTTCAGTCTTACAAGATTATCAATTTTGCCCCCAGTTTACTTCGGATTATAGTGTCTGAGCAGGTGGAATTCCCAGTGCGCCAGGCAGGTGAGTTGGTTTTTTTAGTCCTTTATAAGATTATTTATGGGTAAAACTAGAACTAGAGTTTTATGTCATTTCTAAAATCTGCTTTCTTTGAAAACATAGGAACCATACATGAGGTATTTCTCATGGCTTAAAAACTGACTCTCTTTTTCCCTTGAAATTTAGAGGTCCATACGGAGCTCTTAAATCTGCCATAGCTTTTTCTGTCCTCTTTTCCCTTCTAGCTATTAATACAGTTCCTTTTCTCTATAACTTTGGCATTTTTCCTCTTAGCTTATTCAGTTTTAATAGCTTTATCTCCCTAATTTTTAATGATTCCTGGTGGCTTTGTCTTTAGACCCATAGATTAACACCATGAATTTGTGTATATGAATTTGGCTCCATTCCATGTGTCAGATCATGGAGGGGGAAGGTTTGCACAGGTGTTCCTAACTGCATGATGGGAAGCAGAACTTTTGTTATAAACATGAACCTTGCTTTTGGGTCTGTGGATCTTAGGGTAGTTCCTTGGTGTTTTTTTTTATTATTTTTCTTCCTTTTTTAAATGAACTGGTCATTAGAAACTAGAAGGTTAAAAATGGAGCATGAAGAATCCTGGAAAGAAAATAATTTCAAGTGAAGGGGATAAAATGAGGGTAGCTAATTTGTAAGTATATGATTGAAGAGACTTTTTAAAAATTATTTGACATACACTCATAGATAAATTTGGCAATATAGAAAAATACACAGAAAAAAGTAAAAATATTACCCTACATTCATTACTCAGAAATGACCATCATTAACATTAGGTGACCGTTACTCTGTGCAGATAAAAGGATAGATGAACAGTTTTATAGAAATGGAATTATATTCTACATGCTGATAAAAGTATTTAGTTTTACTTGAACATAACGATAAAGTAGGGAATCATTAAATTTTGGAAAGATATGTATGATTTCCTAAAGGATCCCTTTGTGGTTAAATTATCTTATGAAAAAGATAAGTTTCTTATGAAAAAACTATGGAAGAACATTCATGGTGGAATTATTTTTACTTTAATAAGGTTTATGAGACTTCAATGTAAGTTTTTTGAAATCACAATTCTCAGTTTAATGTTTGTTTTATAAAATGGGGCTGTTTTGAAACCACATTTTGCTAAATGGAACTTACTTTAATAACCTAAGTGTTTATAGGGCCATTGTGAATTTGCTATAAAGCTTTGCAATAGAAATAGTATTTTTAAGGATCTTAAAGCAGTTTATTAAATTAATAAGTCTTATTTATATGACATACAAATATTTCAAAAAAGCAATTTATATTATTAGATTGCTCTTAAACCTACCCCATGAGATAGCTACTATCAACTTTGGTGCATGGTTCTCTAATTCTTTTTCTGTAGGATATGCTGGTTTTAAAAAGTAATAAAAATCTGTTTGTACTACACATGCTATTTTGTAATTTCCTTTTTTTTCATTTAACCATATACCCTTGGGAGATCATTCCATGTCATTGCACAGACATATACTTCATTCTTTGTAACAGTTATTTAGTATTTCTTTTTTTTAAAAAGAGAAGGTATATTTTTGAGATTTCCATACTCCCATTCCTCTATATATTCTTTTTTAAAAAAAATTTGTTTTTGTTTGGAGGATAATTGCTTTACAATGTTGTGTTGGTTTCTGCTGTTCAATAACATGAGTCAACTGTAAGTATGCATATATACTCTTGAACCTCCCTTCCACCCCTTCCCCATCCCACCCTTCTACGTTGTCATAGAGCACTGGGCTGAGCTTCCTGTGTTATACAGCAACTTCCCACTAGCTATCTGTTTTATACATGGTAATGTATATATTTCAGTGCTACTCTCTCAGTTTGTCCCATCCTCTCCTTCTGTATTTCTTTGAATTAGAACTGCCATAGTGTATTTAAGCAATCTGATACTGGTGGGCATGTCCCTTATTGCCCCTTTTTGTTGTTTTTGTTAGAGGCAATGCTAAAATGAACATCCTTGAACACATATCTCTGGATACTAGTGGTGATATTTTCATAGCATAAACCAAATGGAAATGCTAGGTTAATGATATTAACAATATTAACATTTACAATTTTGAATCTTATCACCAAGTTGCATTTGCTTACTTTTTCTATCAACAGTACATTAGAATGCTGGGTTTCCCATATCCTCACCAGTTCTATACAACTTTGAATCTTAATAACTTAGATAATTAAGTTTTGGTATAAAATGTAATTAGCATTTAAAAGCAATTTTTATTTATAATTTATGTAGATTTTAAATGTTAGCCACAGGACAGAGTTTCTCTTGGTTGTTGATCATGTCCTAATTTATTAGGACAACTTTTTACTTTACAGCATCCATTTTATTATACAGTCTGTGTATATACTGTGTAGAAGTCTACATTATAACTATCCTAAATTTAAGTGCCATTTATAAATTTTCTTTTCTATTTAACCTATTATTAGAATACAAAGATACCCTAAGAATCATGGTGACACTCACACAATTTATCATTTTAGCATGACATTTAAAACAGAATGTTATGATCTTTGATTTTAAAAAATCAGCCTGTTTATATAAAGCTTAAAAGTTATGCTATAATATTAAGTGGAAAGACATGGTTCTGTGAAATATTCAGTTCTTGATTTTTTTTGCTTGTGGGCAATTAATATTCTTGCTATTATCAAGAAAGCTTGTTAGTGAGTGTCCTTTATTACTTTACTGGTAAGAAATAGGAAATGAATGTAATATTTTGATATTGGCAAGCTGAACAAGATAAATTTGGATGTTTGCTCCACTGCTTTCCTTTTGATTGGTAAGCTTAGTAGCATTATCAAGGTGTTAACCTCAGTGTTTCAGAATACAGAACCTAGAAATTAACAGGAAGTTGCCTCTGATTAGTCCAGAAGCACTTCAAGATGCTCTTTTGTTAAAACTCATGTGTCTTATTTGTAGGAAACTTTATGGCTCTTACTCAGAATCTATTTAATCTTGTTTTAGATATAATTTACACACTCATTACCTTATTTCTTAGCCTTTAACAGATTAAAGTAATAACAAGAGAGAGAAGGGGAGAAGGGCTACCAAATTACTGTGAAAAATAGAAAAACTTAAAAACATCAACTCAAAAAGCATAGCATTCTGCTTCATTAAGTTTAATTGCATCCTTTCCACTTTGATGTTATAGAACCCAGTTGATCTGTGTGGTGGTGGCTCTGGGTCCAGAAGATAGAGCGTACGTGATGATTCATTGTGTTTCAAAAGGGGAGAAATGCGTGTATGTTTTCAAGTTAATTTCAAACTTAAGATACTTGAAGTTATAAGTAGATTTTGCAGAAAAACAAATTTTAGTACTTAATTTCTTTATGAATGAATTAAGATATTTGTATTTAGTTAGCTCTGGCATATGGTTAGATAGACATTTGAAGTAAATGATTAAAGGGATATTTTTAGATTATTGGTAGAGTTTCAGTTATTTTTGGTATTTTCCCTTCATTATCTTTAGTAATCCATGATTATGAGCATAATTAATATTCTATTTTCAAATTATTACATTAAGTTCAGTTTTATTTTAACTAACTGCATGTTTCTTGCAACCTATACAATTTGTCAGTGTCTTTTATATAGGCCATCTCTTATGGTGTCCCAGAATAAAAATATTTTTAGTTATAAAATTAATAGCATTTAATGAATAACTTATGAATAGGTCCATGATTTTACCATGTCTGTATCTTTGCTGTCTGAAAGTAGCTTTTTATTTTCAAGATTAGTTCTGTAGGGATTAAAATGGCATTGTGATTTTTTTTTGTGCAAAGATTAATCTCATGAAATCAGTCTGAACTGCTGACAGGTTGGACCGTATTCTTAGATCATTTATTCATTTTTTCCAACAGTTAGTGTATTTTTATTGCCGATGATGGTTACATAATAAAATAAGTATACTGGGGTAAACGATGGTACTTAGTGCAGAGCCTGTGTGGTCTGACTTAAAAAAAGACAAAAACCCAAACTCTCACACACAGACACATTTCTCTCTCTCTCTCCCCTGCCTCCCTCCCTTTCCTTTTCCCTGCCTTCCCACTCCCCCCGCTCCCCTCCCTTTCTCCCTTTCCCTCTCTCTTTCACTGTCTCAAATAATTTTTGTTTTTATCCTAAAAAATGAAAGTCTTAGGTGAAATTGTCTTTTTCAGACCTCTGTTGAATCAAAACTAATGAAAGAGGAGCTTATAGGATATCAGGTTCATAATTTCATTGGATTTCTGTTGCATTACAGCCAATGTAGAACATGTTTTGGTTTAATCTTTGTGGTATAATGCTTTTCTGGCCAGTTTAGCTTATGTTAAAATTGAGATGAAGGGAGGAGTGGGGAAGAAGGGAGAGGAGAAACTTAAGGGAAGACAGTTATAATGCTTTGCAGGTCATCTCTCTTTATTCTTATATTTTGTGTGTAGGTAAGAATATGACATTATAAAAACATATGTATTCCCAGTGCTCAGCTGGGTTGGTGAGAAAGCTTTGCATTCCCTGTCAGAACTCTGTAGCTGTATATTAGCTGCTTTCAGAAGTCTTTTGTTAAATGTTGAAGATGATTAAAAAGAATAGGAACCAAATCATTGATGATTGTACTTTGATAGAAATAAACAGATAAGAGATTTCCTGAGATTTTCCAAAAATATTTGAAAGCTAATGTTCTTTTCTCTATTGTTATGTTTGCAAGTGGCACATATTTCCGAAGGGTTAGATAATAATTTCCAATACTATAAAAAGCATACAAATTTCAAAATGGTAGTGTGGGATAATAATAGCCAGTGAAAGAAAGAAAAGGCAATCTATGTGAAGGACTGTAGAATTTCACCTGTTGTCAGTTCAGTATTGGGCATTATGAACAGTATGACTCTCATGATCTGAAAATTTTTTAGTAGAGTTGCATTTAGACCATTTTGTATTTAGTATATAGGTACATACTTGAGTTCCTTGGTCATTTTTCTGTCATGTAAACTCTGGAGCTTTATTTAATGAGATGTTTTCTGCTTAGATTTACTTTACTAGCTAAAGAGAAACTTTAAATTCTTATTCATTTTCCCTTCTCCGCTTGGCTATTTATAAGATTTTCCATTTTTGCTGGGTGTCATATTTAGCATTGAAGGGATTAGCCTTTCATGCTCTGCAAGGCTAGATGAAAGCCATCTTTTCGATACTGCTACATTAGCTTTTTTTTTTTTTCCCCTCTAACTTAGCTGCCATTTACTTGAAGAACATGGTGACACAGTATTGGCCGGACCGAGAACCTCCGCCAGGAGAAGCAATATTTCCATTCAACATTCATGAAAACGATCGCCAGCAAATACGTGATAATATTGTGGAAGGAATAATTCGGTCTCCAGATTTAGTGAGGTACATTATACTATATCTGTGTGCTTTGTGGGAAGCACAGACTATGTGGATGGGGGAGATTAGATTTAATCATCAGCCTCAAATTTGTTTTTTAAAAGAGATACAAAGTAATGAAGATGGTCGCTCAAAGAATACAGTTTTAATTATTTGTTTTTGCATTTGTAATTCTTTGCTTACATATATTTTTATATATATATATATATAGGTTTTTTTTTTGGCTGCACCATGTGGCATGTGGGATCTTAGTTCACCAACCATGTCCCCTGCAGTGGAAAAGGAGGAATCTTAACCACTGGGCCACCAGAAAGTCCCTGCCTCAAAATATTTTGGAAAGGATTTAGTTGGTTTAAGTAGCCACAAAAAGAGTTAAGGCAAACATGTAACTAAAACTGTTGCGTAGATCTCTGTATGTAAACAACCTATGTTCTCAGTTAGAGCACTTGACTTTTCACTATTTGCTTTTCTTTTCCCTGATACAGGGAAATTGACTTCTGGGGGTTTTAATTTACCACTTTTGGAATACTCTACCTATCTTTTTATTCATTTTTGTGAGCTGAGCATCTGTTCCTTTGAAGAAGATAGGATGGAGAAAGTATAAACTAGAAGTATCTCTGGTTTTTCAAATTTAGATTAGCTGCTGTAGAGTCCAGTAGACTTTCTGTGGTGATGGAAATCTTCTGTATCCATACTGTCTGATCCTTAGTCATGTGCCATAGAAGCCAGTGGAGTCCTTGAAATATGGCTAGTGTAACTGAGGAACTGAATTTCTAATTTAATTATATAACTGGTAGCTGCCCCTATTGGATAGCACAACTATAGAGTCAAAAAAATTATGCAGTCTTAAAATAGGAAAAACAAATTCTTTTCAACATGAGAGAGTGATTAGGTTTCTTTAGAAAAGGCAGGAGGGAAATAGATGAATCTGAGGTAGGGAAATGAAATTAACTTCAAGAGATTAGATATAACTGTATCCCTGAGTGTGACAAGCATCAAACCCCTCTTTGTGCAGTTGTTTCATTAAGAGGAGAAAGGAGGTGTACTGATGAAAGAAAATAGTCTTTATTCTTGTTGGTTGCCCACATGCCCGTCTGGCACTGGCTTCCCTGTGGTACCATCATGTGTCCATTTCTTGGCAAAATCTTTACATTCTTAAATCTCTCTGAATCTTGCAAGCAATGCTTCTACACAGTAACATAGGAAAGGATGGCTGTTCATAGACATCCTTTGCTTGGCTTGGAATGAGAAAGGATTAAGAAGGTCAACCTGAAGATGAAATTTAAAAAAATGAAAAGTTTCATTTTTATTGAATACAGATATGATCTATTGGTTGTTTAGGAACAGCTGCTGGTGGCATAGGATGTTATCTGTATCTTTATTATGAGACAGTTCTTTGTGGCTTTGCTTCTTTTATGTCCTGAAGGCTTAACTGTAACCACTCTTAAATAAATATTCTCAAAGTTTATTTAAAAGTACTGCAAAGGATCTTTTGCAGATAGATTTGGAGACACAAGGAAAAGGCATTATTTTGTTTGTTTCATTTCAGTGAATTCAAGTTATTGGCTGTTGAACTGAATACGTATCTTTTTCTTGGCATGGTGGAATCCTAATTTAGCTTGATTCACTTTCTGACCATTTGCAAGTGACCATGTAAGGACACACTGAGAGTTTGTAGGAGAGAAATTTTTTTCCCTCACTTTCTTTTCAGTTGTGACTGGGATCCAATTGAGGAAATGATTACTGATCTAAGCGTTATGAGATCACATCTTTTATCACTTAACTTCGTGGTTTTATTGAAGATATATGTATATATTTTTCTGTTTTATGTCTTGCCTGTTGCTTTTTTTTCTATGTTTCTTTGCAGATAGCTCTTAACATTCCCCTTCAGGAACTTCCAGCTAGTACTTGGTACTTTGTATAAAATTTAGGATCTAAGTAAGCTTTGATAGGTGCAAAATACTGCATAGCTGGAACTGCTGATGACTGATTCCAGACTTTGGCTCACGGAGATGCTTCCCACTGTTATGTAGGCTTCCATTTTACTTACTGTGACCATTTTTAGGTTAAGTTTGTCCAGTTGAAATAATAAAATACTTTTTTGTTTTGTTTCCCTGTAGGATATGATAACCAAAATACAAAATATGACAAAGTGGGAAATTTTATAAAGAGCTGGGGTTGATTCATTGTCTTTTTTTTTTTTTTGGAGAATTTTTTATGAATTTATTAAATTTTTTTTTTTTTTGCAAAGCTTATCTTTAGGATAAGACCACTTGAAAGGTTTTATACATTTTAGGGAATCACTCATTCTGTTTATTTTCAGTAAGTTTGAGTTGAGTTACTGAGGAGGTGTTTTTTAATAGGACCACTCTTTTTCTTCTCACCCTAGATAAATAACTATATATTGTAGATAAATAGGAATCAAAGTGCTTTTGTGTACAGTACTAGAGGTCTTTGAAGCCTGATATTTATAACTACTTAGATTGTGGACTTTTTTCCCCCTACCTTATAGAGTCCAGTTAACAATGTGTCTCCGTGCCATCATTAAATACGATTTCCCTGGTCACTGGCCAGCAGTAGTCGACAAGATAGACTATTACTTGCAATCACAGAGCAGTGGAAGCTGGCTTGGCAGTTTGTTATGTCTGTATCAACTGGTGAAGACATATGAGTAAGTTGATTTCTATTGGCTGAAGATACCAGCCTTGTGTTACTTAGAAAGAATTACATTGCATAGAGGGGTCTGCTGTGGGTGTTGTGCAGAATCAGGTTAGTTTGGGAAATGTTGGATTAAAAACAAATATGGTAATTTACTACAGTTGTTCAAAGAATCTTTAATCTGCTAATGTGTTAATCTTTCAGGCAGTGCTTCTCAAACTTATTTGTTAGTTTCAGAGGACCATTTATTTAACAGCTTTCCTTGGAAATTTTGATGGAGAGGTACCTTAACATTTGTCTTCAAGTGAGCACATTATTAAGTAAACCAAACATTTACCTTGGATGCAAGGTAGAAAATGTTCAAGTTTCTTTGCTAGTGAGTTTCGTTTCTATAAGAATTGCTTGGAAGGTGTGGGACTAGTGTCATGTTTAATAGCATTGCTTTCTAGTTTCGAATTGCTGCTCCTGCATACAAAGTTCTGTAGTCCTCCTTTTAAAATGATTTTTAGAGGATATTTTAGATTTATACCTATTAAAGTGATCTAACAGCACACAAATTTGTAAACTATTTTAACTTCTCAATATACAGTATAGACAAAGAACTGTTTTTTCCACCATATTATTTGTTATATAGTAGGAATATCTATTTAAGCTGGCATATCAGCCTGTATTTTGTGGCAAGAATTGTGGTATGATGAAAATTAATCTAAGTACTAGCAAAATTGATTTAGGAAAGTTGCAAAGCTGTTTTTGATTTTTTTGAATTAGTCCAACTCTTTCTAAACAGATTTTAGGTACTCTGCCTGAAACAGGGATGTGCTTTTTCAGAGTTTCTCTCAGATTTATTCTAACAATCCAAAGTGAAATGTAGTACAGTGTTTGGAATGTTATTGTTTTAATTTTATATAGTTTAGAAATACTTGTTTTCATTCATTGTTTATAGCTCTTTTGTGGGGGTAGAAATTATTGTTCTCTGGTTTTGTCTTTGCTCATGTAGATATAAGAAAGCAGAGGAAAGAGAACCTCTTATAGCAGCAATGCAGATATTTCTGCCTCGTATTCAGCAACAAATCATGCAGCTCCTTCCTGATTCCTCACATTATTCTGTATTAATACAGAAACAGATTCTGAAAATCTTTTATGCACTTGTGCAGGTAAGTTTCTATAGCAGAAGACAAATTTGATGCCATGTATTTCTGCCTTACACATCGAAAGTGCTCAGTAAGTGTCAGTTATTGTTTATTGTTAAAAATTACATATTATATATTCTTACATGTATTTCTTAAAAAAAAAAAATCCTTATGAGAGAACAGACTTAGAGAGGTCATCTTAATTGTCCAAGGTTATCTGAGTGGCAGGGCTGAGATTCAGTGGCCTTATGTCTTTCACCCCAGTGTCTGAAGTCTGAGTATGGAAGAAACAAGGTAGTTAACTGTCCTAAAACCTGATGATTTGACTAGTCTGTCCATAGCATTCTGCCTATAGATTAGTTATGATTATTGGAGAAGAGAAAGGAAAAGAAGAGAGTTCTTTTTTTATTGAGAAATCATATTGATGGTAGTTTGTTTGCATTTGACCCAATTTAAAGCTAACAAATGAAACTGAGTGACTCATTTACCTTCATTTAAAAATTTCCTTTTTCTTATTTGAAAGCTATAATGAACATTAATATGGAATGTTTTAAATATAAAAATATTTAAAATTTAATCCTCGAAAGGCTTGGGTAAGATATTTAGATCTGGACGGAGAAAGAATAATTGCTGTCAGTTTAAACTATTTGAGTGATGAATTGATTAAAGCTTTATTTCATGCTTTCTTGTTAACTTAGTCATGGCAAGAGTGTAGTTTCATCAAGCTAGAGAGTCAGGATAGTTTGGTTTTGTTCTTGGCTTCTATCTGACTGAAGTACTTCTTTATTGTTCTAGAATATTTCACTTTAATAAGGATTTATATTTTTAGGCTCACCTTTTAAACTTTTAATAGAGACAGTCCAGGGAGGATTTTTGTGTTTTTTTCAGCTTTGCCTTTTCTGGGGAAGTGGGAAGGGGAAAGGAGGCACCTCTGAGAAAAAAGAAGAAGCTAGAATACTAAGAAAACATATTCCTTCACCTTTTTTCCCTTTTTTAAAAAGTAATAAAGTAGGAAGATGTATGATGCTTTTGTTTTTGTTTTTCTGTTCAGAAATCTATCTCAGGAGAATCACTTTGGGGCAAACATTTTTTATTCAGTGAGATGTCTTGCCATTAGACATAGTAATATCCCATTTATTCAGAGCCAGACTTCCCTTTCCCACTGGGAGAAGCATAGCCAGGAACTGTAAGTAAGACAGAGGATGATGAAATAGTTTTCTTAAAGTCTCTACTTTTACTTGGTTTGCTAGAAGAGAGCAAAAATCTAATTTTTTTTTTTTTCTTAACATGTATGTGCTAAAAACCTAAAAAATCCAGGAAAAAAAACATTTCAGTAATTTATTACGTGCTGCTGCTAAGTCGCTTCAGTCGTGTCCGACTCTGTGCGACCCCATAGACGGCAGCCCACCAGGCTCCCCCGTCCCTGGGGTTCTCCGGGCAAGAATATTGGAGTGGGTTGCCATTTCCTTCTCCAATGCATGAAAGGGAAAAGTGAAAGTGAAGTCGCTCAGTCGTGTTCGACTCAGCGACCCCATGGACCGTAGCCTACCAGGCTCCTCCATCCATGGTATTTTCCAGGCAAGAGTACTGGAGTGGGGTGCCGTTGCCTTCTCTGTATTATGTGCTAATATAGTAATATTCTTCAGTGAGGAATCCTGGAAACAAAAATTTAGAAGGCTTTTAAAGTGTCATAGTTCCAGTGTTTATGTAAGTAAAGAGTGATTGTCTATAGGGAAAAGGCAGAAAAATTTACGTTAGAAAAAGTATGATATAATGAAATTGATTTTGTCTAAGCACTTATTAAATTTTTATTGTGTACAGGGCTCTTGAATCTTTCATACATATTTCAGAACTCATTTGTCCAGAAGTGAACTCATTATTATCTTCCCCCCAACCCTGAGCCTGCTCCTCCTCTTTGCACCATCTTAAAACCAACTGACTGCCCACTGCATTTAGAATAAAGTGTTAATTTCTTCATATGACCTATAAAACCTTTCATCTTTCGCCTCATCTTATACTATATTTAGCTTTAGCTTTGTTCTTTACACTCCAGCCATATGGAAATTCTTTTAGCTTCATGAGCAGGTCATGTCCTCTTGTCACTGCTGAGCCTTTAAGGCACGTGTAACCTGGAGCACCCTCCTTCCCCTTTCTGCCCTGGTCCATTTGTGCTCCTTCGCCATGTCTCGGCTTGCATATCACTTCTTCCACAGAAGTTGTCTCTTCTATTAGCAGACTGCGTTACGTGGTCCTCATGGGTGCTCTTATCAACATTGTAATGCTTTTATCTGTTCTGTTTATCACACCATATTGTAATTTCTTGTTTAAATGTTTCCCCCCCTCAATTAGAATATAAGCTTTACTTACTATTATATCCTTAGCATGTAGCAGATTTTGGAATTCATGGATGCAGAGGTGCTAAGCCTCATCTCCTGTAGCTCAAGGTGTAGTAGGGAGGGGAGTTGTACACTCTAATATAGTGGAGTAGACTGGGATCTCATGCCACAGTGTAGACAAAATTAATTGAAAAAAGTGTTTCTTGAAGGAAGGATTTTCATTAAAGTCATTAAAATGAGTTTGCATCACAAAAAAGATAATTATGGGAGGAGAAATGAAGGAAACATCCCTATTTACAGCTGCATCAAAAATAATAAAATGCCTTGGAATAAACTTACCCAAGGATGTAAAAGACCTATATTCTGAAAGCTATAAACATTGATGAAGGAGTTTGAAAACAGTACAAAGAAATGGAAAGATATTTTGTGTTCTTGGATTGGAATAATTAATATTGTTAAAATGTCCATACTACCCAAAGCAATCTATAGATTTACTGAAATCTCTATCAAAATATTGATGACATTTTTCACAGAAGTAGAACAGATAATTTACCAAAGACCCTGAATTGCCAAAGCAACCTTGAGAAAAAAGAACAAATTTGGAGATATCATGCTCCCTGACTTCAGACTATACTACAAATACACAATAATCAAAACAGTATCATACTGGCACAAAAACAAGCTTATAGATCAATGGAACAGAACAGAGAACTCAGAAGTAAACCCATGCACATATAGTGAATTAATCCACGACAAAGGAAGCAAGAATATACAGTGGAGAAAAGACAGTCCCTTTAGTAAGTGGTGCTGGGAAAACTGGACAGTCATATGTAAATGAATGAGGACATTGCCTCATATATATACAAAAATAAAGTCAAAACATATTAAAGACCTAAATGTAAGACCTGGAAACCATAAAACTCCTAGAAGAGAAAACAGGTAGCACATTTTGACATAAATCATAGCAATATTTTTTTGGATTTGTTTCCTAAGACAAGGAAATAAAAACAAAAACAAATGGGACCTAATTAAGCTTAAAAGCTTTTGCATAGCAGAGGAAACCATTGACAAAACAAAAAGACAGCCTACTAAATGGGAGAAGATATTTGCAAATGATATTAGCAATAAGGGGTTAATATCCAAAATATATAAACAGCTTATATAGCTCAATAACAACAACAAAAACCCCAACTAAAAAATGGGCAGAAGACTTGAATAGACATTTATCCAGAGAAGACATATAGATAGCCAACAAGCACTTGAAAAGATGCTCAACTTTGCTTATCACCCAGAGAAATGTAAATCAAAGCCATAATGAGATACCACCTCATACCCGGTCAGAATACTTATCATGAAAAAATCTTCAAGTAACAAATGTTGACAAGGATGTGGAGAAAGGGGAATCTTCATACACTGTTGGTGGGAATGTGAATTGGTACAGCTATTATGAAAAACTATATGGCGTTTCCTCAAAAAACTGAAAATAGGACTACCATATGGTCAGCAATTTTACTGCTATGTATATATCTGGAAAAAGTGAAAACACTAATTCAAAAGATATGTACACCCCAGTGTTCATAACAGTATTATTCACAATAGCCATATTATGGAAGCAACTTAAGTGTCCATCAATAGATGAATGAATGAAGATGTTGTATGTTTATGCACATGCATATACATACAATGGAATATTACTCAGCCATAAAAAGAATGAATTTCTGCCATTTGCAACAATGTGGATGGACCTAGAGTGTTTTACACTTAGCGAAATGTCAGGCAAAGAAAGACAAATACTGTTACCACTTATATATGGAATCTAAAAAATAAACAAATGTATGTAACAAAACAGAAATGGATACATAGAATAAACTAGTGATTAACAGGAGAGGGAAGTGGGGAGGGTCAAGATGCATATGGAATTAAGAGATACTAACTACTATGTATAAAATAAATGAGTAACAAGGATCTATTGTACAGCACATGGAAATATAGCCATTATTTTGTAATAACTTTAAAATGGAATATAGTCTATAAAAATTGTGGTCACTTGTATTCCTGAAACTAATATAATATTTTAAATGAACTACATTTCAAAAATAAAAAGATAATTATATGAGGTAATGGAAGTATTGACTATCGTTGTTGTAAAAGTAATTTAACAATACATATGTATATCAAATGATCATGTTGTGTACCTTAAACTTACATAGTGTTATATATCGATTCTATCTCAGTAAAGCTGGAAATATGAAAAGTTTGACATCCAAAGGGGTAAATGGTAAAAAATCACTTATCTAGAGTCTCATGCTGAATAAATGACCTCTTTCTATATTATTTTTATTATTTTTTACTTAAAAATGTACCAGGGACTTCGTTGGGGGTCCAGTTGTTAACACCCCACGCTCCCAATGCAGGGGGCATGGATTTGATCCCTAGTTGGGGAAGTAAAATCCTGGGTGATGCACAGCATGGCTGAAGAAAAAGGAGGAGCTCATAGAAATAATTTATGGCATGTATATTTTCTAGATTTTAAAAATTTAACTTACACACATATGTTTATAGAGCTGTTCTAAGTTAAATTTTAGGTTGAATCATCTGAAATTACTATTTTCATGGTCAAGTGTTAGCCGTTCCATGTATTTCAACCTTTCTATATAGATAAGTTGCTGATTTTTTAGAGGGGAGGAATTATTGTCTGATATTGTTATGCTTTGTTTTCAGTATGCATTGCCTCTTCAACTGGTGAATAACCAAACCATGACAACGTGGATGGAGATCTTCCGAACTATTATTGACAGGACTGTTCCTCCTGTAAGAAAGGGGTTCTGTTTCTAAGAAGAATTGGGAAAAGTTGGATTTGGGTTATTTGTGGTAGACTAATTATTATCCCAACCTGCTATTTGGGGAAAAAAAAAATTACTGTAATAAAATAATTTATGATACATACTCAGCTATAGAAAATTCAGATAAACAAAATTAATAAAATAACTGTTTAATCCAACTAAAATAGATAGCCATTTTTAAAACTTGATAATCATTCCTCTTTTTTTCTCTGCATTCATATACAACATATTTTTTCCTACAGAAAATACTATAAAATCTTTATAGGAAGAAGTGATTAAAAAGGGTATACTGACAAAATCTTATTAAAAAGTGATTAAAAAGGTATACAGAAAAAGAAGCATTAATGAAATCTGTCAGGAGGAGCAATTATACTTGATTAAATTTGTAAAAATGGCATATATAGAGAGTTGTGTGCATGTGTGTGTGCTCATTCATGTCTGACTCTTGCGACCCCATGGACTATAGTCCACCAGGCTTCTCTGTCCATGGGATTTCCCAGGCAAGAATACTGGAGTGGGTACTGTTTTAATATTTAATTTTCACTTAAAATTTCTTAGAAATATTTTGTACGATTTTGAATTTTTTTGTATGGTACATTTTTGCTTAATGCTTCATTTGTTAGATATTTAGCTTGTTATAGGTTTAACTACAAGGATGTAGTTAGATTTCTGGGCACATACATGATTATTTTGTTTGGATAACCTCCTTGCTGTGTTAAGGCTTTGACAGATCTTTAGCTAGTTAGTAAATTAATTAATTGAAGTTGAGTTGATTCACAATGTTATATTAGTTTCAGGTGTTTGGCATAGTGATTCAGTATTTTTATAGATTATACTCTATTAAAAGTTAGTAGAAAGTATGGTTATAATTTTCTGCTTTGACAGATCTTGAAAACAGCTTTCCAGAAACAGTGTATTGGCTTATACTTTAATAAGCAGTGACTGATACCGTTTTGTTAAATTCTAAGTTTGCCAGTTTGATAGGTGAAAGATGGTGTCTCATTTTTATATGCAATAAATGTGATACTATATTTTACCTATCAAATTAACTCAATACAAATTAATCAGATTAATTAAACAAATTAATCAGATTAAATTAAAATATATTAAAATTATATAGAATTATATTAAATATATATTATTAAACATATTAAAATATAAAATTATAAAATATTTAAAATTTTGAGTTTGTCTCCAGATGTTGTCTCCAGATGTCTCAATATTCCTTCATCTATATCTTGGGACAAATTATGTTGAGGTTTAGTTTAGGCACATTAATGCACAGAAATTAATGAACAGTTCAGTGAATTTTGACAGACTGACACTTGTGTTACTGTCTCCCAGATCAAGATATAGAACTTTTCTGGTATTCCAGAGAGTTTCCTTTAGGGGTGTGATGTTGTGTATTTTGTTTTCTACTTATTTGGGCCTTTTAAAGATAGGAGATAAATGTAAACAATAGCACTAGTTAGTTGAAGTTTTGCTTGTTTAATTCCTACCTAGCAATCTGTAAAGTAAAAACTTGCATTTGTATGGCAATCTGAATTCACATTTAATATTGCTTAATTTATATCAACATGTATTCTGCCTTTGTTAGTCACACAAACCCTTTCATTGTAGAAATTTTATCTGGGTGTTTTGTCCTCCTAGGAGACTCTGCAGATTGATGAGGATGATAGACCAGAACTAGTCTGGTGGAAATGTAAGAAGTGGGCACTACACATTGTAGCTCGTCTCTTTGAACGGTAATTCTGGTTATTAGATTTACCATCTGTGGTTAGTATCTCAGTATTGGCTATAATAAAATTGAATAGGTCCCCTTGATGCTGTATGGTATTTGATTATTTTTATTTAGAGGGCAAAAAGTTATCCCGTGCTTGTTTTAAAGCAGGCTTCACTGTGATCATTGGCTTTGAGATCATAATGAGGTGAACGGTCATCTCTGGGTCTTTCTAGTCTCTGTAAAAAAGGATGGAGAGGTGATATTTCTGTCTGAAATTTTAAGTATGGCCTGGAGTCTAAGTGATGCTTGTCATAGTTTCATTTCGGGGCTTGTGAATAAAAGAGAAAGTGTTAGTTTTCTGCCCCAATAGAATGTATCTATTAAAAAGTATTCAAACTAATGAGCATGCTTTGTTTACAAAATTCTCAATATTTAAACATTTTCTCTTTGTGTTTTAAGATATGGAAGCCCAGGAAATGTCACAAAAGAATACTTTGAATTTTCTGAATTCTTTTTGAAAACTTATGCAGTGGGAATTCAGCAGGTAATAAACTTAACATTTTTGAAATAAAAGGATGGTTACTACTGAAAGTAGTTAAAGTCGCTTCTATCATTTAAAAGTAGATTATAAAATGTTAATTAATACATTACCTATTTTTAAGGATGAAATGGTAGCTCTGGGAATCTAATGGAATGCAGTCAGTTTTAGAAACAAATGTACCAGGGTAGCTACTGCAAGAATTCCCCTCCCAAACAAACAAACAAACAAAAAGTATTCCCCTCCTTGACACTGGACTCAACCCTTTCAAGTATGTTGATTGATACTTGTACAGCAGTCACCAGTATTAGATCATGTTCTTCAGTTAACTTTCTGACCTCATATCAGTTTCTTACCCTCTATTTCCTGAAGCCTGCACATCTTTGTTTTAAGTTTTTATAACAGAAGATTTAGGTAATAGGAATTGATCTATTTCAAGAGGAGTTGAACTCAGAAGTTGACTTTCAGCTGAGAGCTTACACATTTTTGTGGAAGTTTGTGAACTTTTCTATACAGTGAAAATTAGGAACTCTTAAAATAATCTAAGTTGATGTTAATGTTTACAAACTACAAAGGATAGATGGACATGAAGACTGGATTATCTGTATTGCCATTTGAATTATGAAATTTTTGTTTCTATTTCAACACATGAAATTTAATAATGATTGAGCATTGGCTATATCAGGGCTGTATTAAGGAAGCAAAGATTAATCAGACATAGTAAAAGGCTTTAATGATAAAGAGTTTCTAGATTTTTATCAATCTCTGCATATTACTCTTCTTTATTGTCAGTAATAGAAAGTTAAATACTTAAAACCTGACATCTTAGATGGAGTAATTCCTTTTATGGATTATCATTTCTAAATGTTACCTTGCAGTGTTTCAGGAAAGCAATGGCTATAATTTTCTCACAAATTATTTTATTGGCCCATTAAGTTCAGTTCAGTACCTCAGTTGTGTCTGACTGTTTGTGATTGCATGGTCTGGAGCATGCCAGGCCTCCCTGTCTATCACTAACTCCTGGAGCTTGTTCAAACTTCATGTCCATTAGGTCAGTGATGCCATCCAACCATCTCATCGTCTATCATCCCCTTCTCCTCCCACCTTCAATCTTTCTCAGCATCAGGATCTTTTCCATTGAGTCACTTCTTCACATTAGGTGGCCAAAGTATTGGAGTTTCAGCATCAGTCCTCCCAATGAATATTCAGGCCTGATTTCCTCTAGGATTGACTGGTTTGATCTCCTTGGTGTCCAAGGGAGTCTCTAGAGTCTTCTCTGAGAACACAGTTTAAAAGCATCAGTTCTTTAGTTTTCAGATTTCTTTGTGGTCCAACTCTCACATACTTACATGACTACTGGAAAACCATAGCTTTGACTAGATGGGACCTTTGTTGGCAAAGCAAGGTCTCTGCTTTTCAATATGCTGTCTAGGTTTGTCATAGCTTTTCTTCCAAGGAATGTGCATGTGTGCTAAGCTGCTTCAGTCATGTCTGACTCTTTGTGACCCTATGGGCCATAATTCACCAGGCTCTTCTGTCCAAGGGATTCTCCAGGCAAGAAAACTGGAGTGAGTTGCCATGCCCTGCTTCAGGCGATCTTCCCAATCCAGGGATTGAACCTGCATCTTTTATGTCTCCTGCATTGGCAACAGGTTCTTTACCACTTGAGCCACCTGGGAAGTCCTTCCAAGGAGCAAGTGTCTTTTAATTTCATGGCTGCAGTCACCATCTGCAGTGATTTTGGAGCCCAAGAAAATACAGTCTGTCACTGTTTCCGTTGTTTCCCCATCTGTTTCATGAAGTGATGGGACTGGATATCATGATCTTAGTTTATTGAATTTTGAGTTTTAAGCCAGGTTTTTCACTCCTCCTTCACCCTCCTCAAGAGGCTCTTTAGTTCCTCTTTGCTTTCTGCCTTAAGGCCCATTAGACAGTTTGTATTTCAAATCCTAAAAGATGATGCTGTTAAAGTGCCGCACTCAATATGTCAGCAAATTTGGAAAACACAGCAGTGGGCACAGGACTGGAACAGGTCAGTTTTCATTCCAGTCCCAAAGAAAGGCAGTGCCAAAGAGTGTTCAAACTACTGGACAACTGCACTCATTTTGCATGCTAGCAAAGTAATGCTCAAAATTCTCCAAATGAGGCTTCAGCAGTACGTGAACTGAGAACTTCCAGGTGTTCAAACTGGATATAGAAAAGACAGAGGAACCAGAGATCAAATCACCAACATCCGTTGGATCATCTTAAAAGCAAGAGAGTTCCAGAAAAACATCCTTCTGCTTTATTGACTATGCCAAAGTCTTTGACTGTGTGGATCACAACAAACTGGAAAACTCGTCAAGAGATGGGAATACCAGACCACCTTACCTGCCCCCTGAGAAACCTGTATGCAGGCAAAGAAGCAACAGTTAGAACCGGACATGGAACAATGGACTGGTGGTTCCCAATTGGGAAAGGTGTACGTCAAGGCTGTATGTTGTCAACCGCTTATTTAACTTATACGTAGAGTACATCATATGAAATGCCAGGCAGGATGAAGCACAAGCTGGAAACAAGATTGCTGGGAGAAATATCAATAACCTCAGATACACAGATGACACCACCCTTATGGCAGAAAGTTAAGAAGAACTAAAGAGCCTCTTGATGAAAGTGAAGGAGGAGAATGAAAAAGCTGGCTTAAAACTCAAAGGTCAGAAATGAAGATCATGGCATCTGGTCCCATCACTTCATGGCAAATACAGTGGGGAAAAATGGAAACAGCACCCGACTTTATTTTCTTGGGGTCCAAAATCACTGCAGATGGTGCCTGCAGCCATGAAATTAAAAGACACTTGCTCCTTGGAAGAAAAGCTATGATGAACTTAGCATATCAAAAAGCAGAGACATTACTTTGCCAACAACGGTCCATCTAACCAAAGCTATGGTTTTTCCAGAAGTCATGTAAAGATGTGAGAATTGGACTATAAAGAAAGCTGAGCGCTGAAGAATTGATGCTTTTGAACTATGGTGTTAGAGAAGACTCTTGAGAGTCCCTTGGACTGCAGGGAGATCAAACCAGTCCATCCTAAAGGAAATCAGCCCTGAATATTCATTGGGAGGACTGATGCTGAAGCTGAAACCCCAATACTTTGGCCACCTGATGTGAAGAACTGACTTCTTGGAAAAGACCCTGGTGCTGGGAAAGATTGAAGGTGGGAGGAGAAGGGGATGACAGAGGATCAGATGGTTGGATGGCATCACCAACTCGATGGACATGAGTTTAAGCAAGCTCCGGGAGTTGGTGATGGACAGAGAAGCCTGGCGTGCTGCAGTCCATGGGGTCGCAAGGAGTTGGACACGACTGGGTGACTGAACTGAACTGAAATATATACTTCATTTTGGATACCAGGATAATCAGGGAGCTGCTCAGCTCTCTCTCTGCTCTTTCCACTGCTATTAAAGCCCCAGTAAGCATCCTAAAATTGATGCCTTCTTATAGTGTGTTCAGTAGAGGTTTTCCAGTGTCACATAAACATGTGTAAATACACACACATTTAAATTTCATGCTGTTGCATCCAAGCCATGGAAGCCCTTCACAAAATGGCGCTCATGACTGAACAACTAAACTGAACGTCATCTATGCCATAAACTGAACCTTGGTTATTTAAGGTATATATTCCTGATATTTTTTAAAGTTTTTTTTTTTTTTTTTTTTAAATCAAAAGCTGTTCCTTTCGTTACTGTTGTGTCTCATCTGCTACCACCTGCACTTCGCGTTAACACAGCGGCATTAGGAAGAACTGTGTTCAGTAGCGTCCCTTTTTAGCCTGAATTCCAGAAAGAGTTTCTTGGTGACAGGACTTCTGACAAATTTTATAAACCTGAATTTTATGTGACTTGAACTGAATTCATGTTCTGAATTTATAAATTTTGTACATGTTTTAAAAGAACACTTTTAATTTATGCAGCAGTTCAGAGATAAGCGTGCTGTAGTGAAGGACTCTGGAGATCAGGAACCGGAATACTTGGGCTGTGTGGTAGTGCAGCCTCCGTCATGGGTCATCGCAGTGGCTTTGGGCATGGTTCCTTCCTTAGAAACAGTCTTTTTAAAAAAAAAAAAATTTAAAAACTTCTCAGTTTTGTGTTATTTCTACAAAGACTTTCCATGGTCTGAGATTATAAAATAAAAATTTTCCACACTCTTTTTTAGTTATTCTATGGTTTCATTTTTTTTGTTGCTGTTGAAATATTTTTGCCATCTGGAATTTATTTTGGTGTGAAGTTTAGTTAGGGAGCTACATTAATTTTTTAGGATCTACCTAGTCAACTGTCCCAGTACTATTTTTTTTGAATGACCTTGTTTCTCTTCCAGTTAAAGTGCACCTTTATCAAATATCAAAAATCTGTTTATGGTGTCTCTCACTATATGGATATAGTGTTTTCAGTGTTCAATTAGTCAAGTCTGTTATTTGACAGTAGTTTTAATTTATTTGAAGAGCTAGTATGTGGAATAGAATATAGACTTATTTTGAATACTTCCACAGGTTAGAAGTAGGGTAAATGGTAGAAAATCACAGTGAGATACCTTTCAGTTCAGCATAACAAGGACCTATCTAAGCTCATGTTCTTTCTCACAAAATATTTATTTCCCTAAAAATTTGTTAGTTTTTTTTTTTTAATCTCTGTAACCTCTAGCTTGATTTTATGTCATGCCTAAAATGCACCTCCTGTTAACTTTAAAATTGTTTTCCTATGTTTTCTCTTCCTATTTTCCTGTAGGTACTACTAAAAATTTTAGACCAGTATAGGCAGAAAGAGTATGTAGCTCCCCGTGTTCTTCAACAAGCTTTCAACTATCTCAACCAAGGAATTGTTCATTCTGTGACCTGGAAGCAGATGAAGCCGCACATACAGGTTAGTGTCAGCAAGCAGGTCTCCGAAATTATCCTGTGGTTAAAAATTTTCTAGACAAGGTCAGTGTTAACTAATCCGATATTTTATATTTAACATACTCTTGTTTTCATTAATAATTTCAGAAGAATGTCTTATGTTTCATATAAAGAGTTTAGAAGTTTAACTATTTGAGAAGAATGAGGCCTTCAAGTTAAAGGAGTTGATCTTGATTGGAATCCCATTTAGCCTCTGTTTTTCCTCTGATATGTCAGATAGTATTTTTCTACCCTTCTTACCTGCAAGTTGCTAGGATCAAATGAGGTATTTTGTATACTAGCATTTTGAAAACAGTCGCCAGGGCTGTAGTTAAGGTAGTGTTCTTTTGCAGGAAATGCAGCCTGATACATGACCATTTTCTTTTGCAGGTATGAGCAAACAAAGTTTTTTTTCTTCTTTTTTTTAAAAATTATTATTTATTATTTATTCATTTATTTTTTTTTTACTTTACAATATTGTATTGGTTTTGCCATACATTGACATGAATCCGCCATGGGTGTAATGTGTTCCCCATCCAGAACCCCCCTCCCACCTCCCTACCCATCCCATCCCTCTGGGTCTTCCCAGTGCACCAGCCCCGAGCACCCTGTATCATGCATCAAACCTGGACTGGCGATTCGTTTCACATATGATAATTTATATGCTTCAGTGCCATTCTCCTGCATCATCCCACCCTTGGCCTCTTCCATAGAGTCCAAAAGACAGTTCTATATATCTGTATCTCTTTTGCTGTCTTGCATACAGAGTTATCGTTACCATCTTTCTAAATTCCATATACATGCATTAGTATGCTGTATTGGTGTTTTTCTTTCTTGGCTTACTTCACGCTGTGTAATAGGTTCCAGTTTCATCCACCTTATTAGAACCGATTCGAATGTATTCTTTTTAATGGCTGAGTAATATTCCATTGTGTATATGTACCACAGCTTTCTTACCCATTCGTCTTTTTATTTCTCTTTTTAGGTTGTTAAATTCAACAGCAAAAGTTAAAGTTTTCTGTTTGTATAAATTTTACTTAAAGGTAGAATTCAGCATTGTTATTAAGGAACAAATCAATGAAAACTTATGGACCATTCATAAATAAAGTAATATTTACATACAGATAACTGGATAATTTGAAGATGTTAGGAACTAAATTTTTTCCTCTCAAAGTATGCACTCTTTAATTCTGTAATCTCTAAGATGGTAGCTGAAACGTAAAGCAAATTCTTTTACTTTATCTTTGGTGTCTAGGGTAGATTTTGTTTAGTGTTATTACAGATCTTAAAGATATTATAACTTTTGCATAGTATTCTGTGGACATGTTAATGATTGTTAGATGTGATTTTTTTCTCCCCACTGAAACTTGCATTTGTAGGGTAGGAAATTAAGTTTTTGAAAATAGAAAAAGAGAAATAAATTTTAATGTTGAAACATTGACATTTAGGATAAAAATGGAAATGTAAAAATGTTCACACTAAGTAATATAATAGTAAATATAACCGTGGTTTGGTATTTATTTCTCTTCCTTAAAGAATCAAGGTATGTTTAAGTATGCTTAACATTGATAGTAAAACTTTATTATTCCTGCTCTTGCTTCAAAGAATAATATTTACATTCCTATCTTTCTTTATACCTTTAATCAACTATTGTTTAAAAACAATCTTATGCTTAACTTTTTACTGCTCCTCCACCCCCAGCCCTCAAGGCTTTTGCTTTCCTGCTTTCACCTTATCCAGTACAAGCTTAACAGAAACATTAATATGACAGTTTGGAAAACTAACTGCCTAAAGCCTTTCATTATTGGTATTCCCCAAATGTGAATACTCTATATCTGTTTATTGGTTCGTTTTTTCTCTTAGAATATCTCTGAAGATGTGATTTTTTCTGTGATGTGCTACAAAGACGAGGATGAAGAACTGTGGCAGGAAGATCCGTATGAGTATATAAGGATGAAATTTGGTAATTGAGATGATTTTATTCCTCATCAGCTCCTGGTCATATGAAGTAGTATAACTAAATTTATACTTTTAAGTAGATTTATTTGTGGAATTCCCGGAGTTCTGCTTTGCATGGATAAACTCCAAAACTCGTGAAAGTTTGATGTTCTGTTGAGCCAGTGGTCTTGAGATGAGAAGCTACTTTATTCATCTAACCCTCTCAAGGATGCTGAAGCAGTACCATCTGTATACAGCTCTTTCTATTGTGATGCTGATCTGCAAAGTCCATTCCTTTCTGTGCCTTTTGGGCTACACACTTGGGTTTGTTCTTGGTCTGGGAGATCCTTTGCATTTCTGCATATTTTAGGAATGCCCCAATATAGTTTGTGTTCTTATCCTAGGGACTGAATATTCCTCAGGGGAATGAAATTACTTATGTTGACACCAGTGTGTGGCCCTTTTCTGTGTGGGTCCTTTTAGCCTTGCATCTTCCTGGAAGCTGCTGAACTCTGTAGGTTGCCCGAATTCATTCCCCTTTATTCCCAATATGAATTAATCACTTCATGGGTACTCAGGCAGTTACTATAGGAAGATGTTATTTGTGTACCTCTGTTTCTCCCACAGTGAAGAAGCTATCTGAGGGCAGGGACTGTCTTCAGTTCAGTCCAGTTCAGCTGCTCAGTCGTGTCCTACTCTTTGCGACCCCATGGACTGCAGCACGCCAGGCTTCCCTGTCCATCACCAACTCCGGAGCTTGCTCAAACTCATGTCCGTTGAGTTGGTGATACCATCCAACCATCTCATCCTCTGTCATCCCCTTCTCCTTCTGCTTTCAATCTTTCCTAGGATCACGGTCTTTTCCAGAGAGTCAGTTCTTTGCATCAGGTGGCCAAACTATTGCGGTTTCAGCTTCAGCATCAGTCCTTCCAGTGAATACTCAGGACTGATTTCCTCTAGGATTGACTGGTTTGATCTCCTTGCAGTCCAAGGGACTCTCAAGAGTCTTCTCCAACACCACAGTTCAACAGCATCAATTCTTCAGTGCTCAGCTTTCTTATGGTCCAACTCGCACATCCTTACATGACTACTGGAAAAACCATGGCTTTAACTGTATGGACCATTGTTGGCAAAGTAATGTCTGGTTTTTGATATGCTATCTAGGTTTGTCATAACCTTTCTTCCAAGGAGCAAGCGTCTTTTAATTTCATGGCTGCAGGCACCATCTGCAGTGATTTTGGAGCCCAAGAAAACAAAGTCTCGTGCTGTTTGCATTGTTTCCCCCTCTATTTGCCATGAAGTGATGGGCTTTGATGCCATGATCTTCATTTTCTGGAAGTTGAGTTTTAAGCCAGCTTTTTCACTCTCCTCCTTCATTTTCATCAAGAGGCTCTTTAGTCCTTCCCTTTCTGCCATAAGGGTGGTGTCATCTGCATATCTGAGGTTATTGATATTTCTACCTGCAATCTTGATTCCAGCTTGTGCTTCTTCCAGCCTGGCATTTCACATGATGTATTCTGAATAGAAGTTAAATAAGCAGGTTGACAATATATAGTCTTGATGTACTCCTTTCCCTATTTGGAACCAGTCTGTTGCTCCATGTCTGGTTCTAAATGTTGCTTCTGCCTGCATACATATTTCTCAAGAGGCAGGTAAGGTGGTCTGGTATTCCCATCTCTTGAAGAATTTTCCACAGTTTGTTGTGATCTACACAGGTAAAGGTTTTGGCGTAATCAATAAAGCAGAAGTAGATGTTTTTCTGGAATTCTCTTGCTTTTTCGATGATCCAGTGGATGTTGGCAATTTGATATCTGCTTCCTGTGCCTTTTCTAAATCCAGCTTGACCATCTGAAAGTTCTCAGTTCATGTACTGCTGAAGCCTCACTTGGAGAATTTTGAGCATTACTTTGCTAGCATGTGAATGAGTGCAATTGTGCAGTAGTTTGAACATTCTTTGACACTGCCTTTCTTTGAGATTGAAATGAAAATTGACCTTTTCTAGTCCTGTGGTCCCTGCTGAGTTTTCCAGATTTGCTGACATATTGAGTGCAGTACTTTCACAGCATCATCTTTTAGCATTTGAAATAGCTCAACTGGAATTCCGTCACCTCCACTAGTTTTGTAGTGATGATTCCTAAGGCCCATTTGACTTCATATTCCAGGATGTCTGGCTCTAGGTGAGGGACCACACCATCATGGTGATCTGGGTCATGAAGATCTTTTTTTGTATAGTTTTTCTGTGTTTCTTGCCACCTCTTCTTAATTACCTTCTGCTTCTATTAGGGCCATACCATTTCTGTCCTTTATTGTGCCTGTCTTTGCATGAAATGTTCCCTTGGTACCTCTAATTTTCTTGAAGAGATCTCTAGTCTTTCCCATTCTATTGTTTTCCTCTGTTTCTTTGCATTGATCGCTGAGGAAGGCTTTCTTACCTCTCCTTGCTATTCTTTGGAACTCTGCATTCAAATGGGTATATCTTTCCTTTTCTCTTTTGCCTTTAGCTTTCTTCTTTTCACAGCTATTTGTAAGGCCTCCTCAGACAACCATTTTGCCTTTTGCATTTCTTTTTCTTGAGGATGTTCTTGATCACTGCCTCCTGTACAATGTCACAAACCTCTGTCCATAGTTCTTCAGGCACTCTGTCTATCAGATCTAATCCCTTGAATCTATTTGTCACTTCCACTGTATAATCGTAAGGATTTGATTTAGGTCATACTTGAATGGTCTAGTAGTTTTCCATATTTTCTCCAATTTAAGTTGGAATTTGGCAATAAGGAGTTCATGATATGAATCATAGTCAGCTCCTGGTCTTGTTTTTTCTGACTGTATAGAGCTTCTCCATCTTTGGTTGCAAAGAATCAGCCAATCTAATTTCAGTATTGACCATCTGGTGGTCTGTCTTATTTGCTTTATTTTGCATTCTCCATCCCTTCTACAGCCCTACACTACTTTGCAAATTCTTGGTACTAGTCTGCATTCAGTGAAATGTTGAAATAAGTAATAGTAAGACTAGCATTACCTAAGGCATGCTGAAGGGGCTGTGACCACAGTGTTTTCCTTTTCTTAGGACATGTGTTTCTGGTTACCTGAGTTAAGCCTACTAGTATAGATGCCGGATTATTGGTCCATGTTGTTTTCACAGTACTTTATGTTTAGTATTATTTGATTCAGTAAGTGAGGAAGTGCCTCTTTCCCTTGGAGACAAAGTACAGGAAAAGCAATAGTATGAGAAAAGTAAATACAAAGGTATTTACCACTGGTTTATCCTTTCATTCTATCATTTCCTTTTGAAAATCATGATACATATTGCAGGATTTATTAATTCCCCTTCCTAATGCTTTAATGGGCTTCCCAGGTGGCACTAGTGGTAAAGAACCTACCTGCTAATGCAGGAGACTTAAGAGATGTGGGTTCGATCCCTGTGCTGGTTGATCCTCTGAAGGAGGGCACGGCAGCCCACTCTGGTATTCTTGCCTGGTGAATCCCTTGGACAGAGGAGCCTGGTGGGCTACAGTCCATAGGATTGCACAGTTGGACACGACTGAAGTGACTTGGCACATGCACAGTGCTTTAAATAGCACAGAATTATTTGCCAATCATTCTTCTGTCTTCTTTAAGGCGTTCTTTTTAGTGTTTGGCTTTTCTATACCTGTGAATTTTTATAAGTGCAGTGTATTTGTTTAGCTTTTAGAAAACTACTATTATTTTACTTATTCTTCATATTAAATTAGAAAATACCTCAGGTTTTGGAAAATATAATAGTTAAGAGCTCTGTGTGTTACATGTTATTGATTAAAAGAGAATATGGATAACTCAAGACTGGGTTAAGTGTCTGTTTTTCCTTAATAGTTTCCTTCTGTGGACCGGAACGCAGTGGCTATTGTGTGTATTTTACTTTTAGAAAGCTATTGGGGAAAACAATTACTAGTCTCCTTTTTATATTTTTGTCATGTGCAGTTATTTATATGAACAAAATACTCCTAAGTATAATGACTGATATTAATAATGGTGTTTTTAGATTTGGTAAAAACTGAAGGAGAGGGACTTATCTGCCGGTCCAGTGGCTAAGACTCCATGCTCCCAATGCAGGGGGCCTGGGTTTGATCCCTGGTCAGAAAACTAGATCCTACATGCCATAATTAGAAGATCCCACATGCCCCAACAAAGATCAAAAATCCCACGTGCCACAGCTGAGACCCAGCACAGCCAAAGAAATAAATATTTTTAAAAAAACAGACTGAAGGAGCTCAGGCCTTGATGTTAAGACAGTCTGGATGTGAATACTGGCCTGGTCGCTTACTGTATAATTGTGGACAGATTACTTAACCTCTCTGAGATGCAGTGTTTTCAGCTGTACTGTCTTGTGTGCATTTGTGTGTAATCAGTTTGTTTCTTTCTCTTACTGTGTAAGCAACATGAGAACCTTTTTTTGATATTTGTATCCCCAGAGCTTAGAACAGTGCCTGTTACGCAGTAAGCAGTAAATAAATTTTTATTGTTTTCTGATAGAGGTAAAGCATTTTTCCTATCCTCAGTGGAACTGTATTGTTTGTTTTAATATGATTATTTAAAAGGACAACCTATAGAGTTTGATAAATATTGTTGTGTATGAGAGCAGTCATGATATGTTCTTAGCTTATAACCAGTGTTGTATATGGACTGTTTTATTTCTTGGTTTTGGAATAGTGGTCAATCATCTTTAAACTCTATAATAAGTAGTTGTATTTTTGCTAACATGGTTTAAACTTTTAAAATCTTAGATATTTTCGAAGATTATGCTTCTCCTACCACAGCAGCCCAGACTCTCTTATATACTGCTGCAAAGAAAAGAAAAGAGGTATGTAGTTATTCTTTCTAACTATAAAACTGAAAGGTGACCTGTGTTGATAAGACAGTCTATTGAATGCCCCTTGTAATTTAAAAATTATGTTAGTACTTATAATCTGTAACTTTAAAAAATTTTTGTGACCTCGTAAGGGAAAAGGAATATTTTTTCTTAATTGTAGTTGCTTGATAGAACACAATAAAATGTCTTTATTTTTGAAAATTTGTACATCATTTTAATATGATAGTAAAGCAGTAGAAAAGTAGAAAAGCAGTAAAGCTCATGTAGACTAAAGTGGATTCTTCTATTTCTTTAGGTGTTGCCAAAAATGATGGCATTCTGTTATCAAATCCTAACAGACCCGAACTTTGATCCTAGGAAGAAAGATGGAGCCCTGCATGTGATTGGTTCCCTAGCTGATATTTTACTGAAGGTTAAGCTATTCAAATTTAATTTACTTAATAATACTGTGAAGCATAGGCAAATGAGATAATATGAAAATTATGGATAATTTAAAACTGCTGACTCTGCATAATTGAGTTGACTGTAAATATTTTTCTGTCATTTTTTGTTTCTTTAATTTAAAATGACTTTTTATTCACTTTTTCAGTATGAAACTTGCTATATAAAAAAGATGATACAAAATAACTTTAGTGTTGTTTCTAGAAAGATCAGTCGATATCAAGTTTCTATCTAAAGAATGTTTCTCTCTTGTTTTAAAACATGCAATATGTAGGTCAATAATTTTATAAAATTTAAATAGAAGTATATTAAGTGTAAATCATAAGAAACTTGCTTTATTAGGAAGTGATTTTTACATATGAAAAAGACATTGATAAGGTAAACTCAATTTCTATTTCCTAACAGAAGAGTTTATTCAAGGACCAAATGGAGTTATTGTTGCAGAATCATGTATTTCCATTACTATTGTCTAACCTGGGATACCTTCGAGCCAGAGTAGGTTTATCCATATTTCATTATTGTGTCTCGAAATCTTCATTTGTAAGTTAATTATTGAACTAAATACTTTTTGGACAAATTGATCTTTTACCACACTGAGACAAAATGAAGTCAGTGAGAATGTTTTTTATAGTCATAAAAGCTGAATCAAGAGCAAATTAGTAAATAACGGGATGTATAGATTTTAACTCCAGCTGCCCCCCCTTGCCTCACTTGCTGCATATGCAGAACATGCTGTGAGAGGGGTGATGCTGCAGCAGTGGTACCATGTAAGTTCATAAGCTGATTAGTTTTTAGTATCCAGAACAGCCTGAAAATTATATTTTGGCTAAACCCTCGATTATGATTTCCAGTATAATAGTTAGATACACTTTAATACCGAGGAGAAAATAATAATCCATGTAAATTTATTTGTATTCTAAGTATATATTATTTATAGAAGCAATATATTTTATGGAGAAATAAAAATAGAACTTTTAACAGCCTAGTGCTTATTTTTGTAACTATATCAACACAACAAAATGTCTTGCTAAAACCAATATATGTTAACAATGCCTTGTACACACCAAAGCATTTTATAAATAGAAGACAGGGACTTCCATGATGGTCCAGTGGTTAAGACTGTGCTCCCAATGCAGGGGGCCTGGATTCAATCCCTGATCAGGGAACTAAGACCTGGAGCAATCAAATAAATAAATAAATAAATAAATAAAAATGTTTAAAAAGAGATAATAGTCACTAGAGAAATATTTGTGTGAATGTAGGTTAGAAATGTAGAGGGCGCACAAGTATTTTTATAAGTAGGCTACTATTTTTACAGACTATTAATTGTATGTCTTTTGCAAGTCGTTAGTCATTCAAAATAATTACTGTCAATTGTATTTTATGCAATAGAGAGTTAAAAGAAATATGATTTAGTGGTCTAATAGTTTAAAGTTTGGTAATTTATACAAAGTTGAATTTTTTTTTTATCTTCTGTGACTGAAAAAGTCAAGTTTCTTAAGCTGATTAGTGTAAGGGAAAATAATATTTTATTCATTTGCTATGAAGACCAGTAAATGGATGTCAGCACTGGCTTGTAGTGCTTTTGCATATAAATAATAAGTTGTGAGTCATAATATTTATTAAAGCATTGACAGGATTTTTTTTTCAGAGACACTTAAGTTTGGCTCTGTTTTATCTTTCTTATGAGTAATGATATTGCATAAAGGTAACTTAGAAGTAATAAAATTGCGTTTCTTATAAGAAGTATGGAATCCTGAAGTTAGCAACTGAGACTAATGTTTCCCTCCAAAAAACAAATAAATAAATAAATAGTACATGGTAGGATTAATGATGTTTTACTTAGTGAGAAGTTTTTATATTCATTATTACATAAAACTATAATCATAATAGTTTCCTACTAACTTTTTCCTTATAACATAGTCCTGTTGGGTACTTCATGCATTCAGTTCTTTGAAATTTCATAATGAGCTCAACCTGAGAAATGCAGTTGATCTAGCAAAGAAGAGCCTGATTGAGGATAAGGAGATGCCTGTCAAGGTTGAAGCTGCCCTTGCTCTTCAGTCATTAATTTCTAACCAGACACAAGGTAAAGCCAAAATTATTATTAAATTAAAGAAATTTAAAATTTAGAATAAAAATACATTTTTTAGAGGGTATTTTTAATTAAATAATTATTTTGATGTGGTCTTCTGAAATAGTTTTGTTTACTTCCTTCCCTAACAGAGATAAGTCCGTAAGTCTTTAAAAGTTCAGAGTTTGGGTTTTTGAGCTTTTGCCCCCTCAGAATTTTATAGTTTATTCTTGCCACTTTTAGGAATGTCTGTTAACTGTGGTTTCCATAAAAATTTGAGATTAGGAAACAAGTTGATGATTGTTAAACATTAGGGTAGATGGGAAATCGAGAGACCTAGGAGTCTAGTTTTGACTGAGCTCCAGCCTTGCCGTCTAGACCTGGGCAAGACATGTGATCCGTCAAGGCTTAGATTGCCATATACTTAAATTTAGGGGGATTGGACTAGATGGCTTCAAGATTCCTTTCAGCTCTAGGATTCTGTGATTCTGCCAGTTCTGAAAGTGGCAAGTTGCATTTCTCGTGAGTGATAACACATATCTCATTTGTTTGTTTAGAAGAGTGCTCTGTTCATAATTCAGATAAACCTTTGAAAGTAAATTCTGCATTATGAAGAACATTAGCCTTTACCCCTATTCAACACTGTTCCAATGGAAGGCAATATTAGATAAACACACGTGGGGAGAAGGGTGGTTGGAGATGGGATGAAAGAGGGAATGAGCATCATCAATGTTGGGCATAGTCTTTATGTAAAAGATTTTTACATTTGCATCATGCTGTCATATTCATGTTTGATAAGTTGTGCTGATGACAGAGGACATGTGTGATGCAAATTTCTCAAGGGAGCTATTGGCATTTGGGGCAGGAGAGTTCTTTACTGTGCAGGACTGATTGTCCATATGTTACTCATGGGAAAATAGATACATTGGTGAACATTATTTTGGTACAACTTGATAACTTACTTACCATCAGGCAAATGTGTATCTGGAACCTATTACCCTATGTTATTTACCTTGTGACCAAGTAACTTTCCTTCACCACCTGTGAATGGCTAATATTTTTTACTGAGTTTGTTTTTTATTGCATTAGCCAAGGAATATATGAAGCCACACGTAAGGCCTATTATGCAGGAGCTGTTGCACATTGTTAGAGAGACAGAAAATGATGACGTTACTAATGTTATCCAGAAGATGATATGTGAATACAGCCAAGAGGTAGCCTCAATTGCTGTGGATATGACTCAGCATTTGGTAAGACTGGGCACAGTTTTATGTTAGTTTGGTATAAAGGCTTTGAATAATCTAAGTAAATTAAACTCCAAAATTTGAAGTTTAGTTTGTGTGTAACTGAAATGCTAATGTAAAAATATTTGCTCTAATAATTCTAACAGTTAATAATTTCTATATATACTAGATTTTGGATTTATTTATTTAATGGCAACCAGAAGTTAATTATTTGCAATTTGATTATAATAGCTAATATATATTCCACTTTAGTGACTAGATAAGGACAAAATGGCTATATTTAAAACATGACAGTTTCTATCGTCAATATTCACTTGGCAAACTGCATATCTTAAAGTTTAAGCAGTGGTGGCATTTGGAGATGTGACACTGTCCTTTTGCTCACTTCTCATAGAGAAGCGTGAATGTAGCAGTACTAATTGTTGAATGTGTATGCTCTTTTTGTAGGCTGAGATATTTGGCAAAGTTCTTCAAAGTGATGAATATGAAGAAGTTGAAGACAAGACTGTAATGGCTATGGGAATTTTACATACCATTGATACTATCTTGACAGTTGTAGAAGATCACAAAGAGGTAGGATTTCCTTGTGTTTTATGATGTCATTATAGTAACTGAAATTTATATTATCATTGGTCATGAATTTTAAAGTCTTGACCTTTAAATTGCTGTTTATGTTGCTGGATTTTAAAAATTACCCTCAAATCTTAAAGAAAAGTATTAAAATGATTGAAGGGAAATGTTGCATGTGGTTTTAAAGTATATAGTGTATCTCTTTTGCTAAACTTAGTTCAGTTCATCACATCTGCTATGTGCCAGGGTAGGCTTGGGGGAAAACCAAATGTAATCAGACATAAGCCCCACTGTTTGGAATCCAGAGTCTGGTCTTCTTGGTAGAGAGAGACTGCCATTCAGTTACCGAGGCAAATTTTAAATAATAGAACAAAATACTGATGTAACAAATACCCGAGAATGGCAGGGAAGAAGAGCTCAAAACATCATCTTTCCTAGGCTGAATTCCAGAACAACACTGGATTAAGAATTTGCGCAGATGTTTGTCAAGCACTCTCATATCCATTCAGTTCAGTTCAGTTCAGTTCAGTCGCTCAGTAGTGTCCAACTCTTTGCGACCCCATGGACTGCGGCATGCCAGGCTTCGCTGTCCATCACCAACTCTCAGAGCTTGCTCAAACTCATGTCCATCGCGTCAGTGATGCCATCCAACCGTCTCATCCTCTGTCTTCCCCTTATCCATTAGCTGGTAGAATGTTACCATGTCCCCCGCCGTAGAGCAGGAAATGGGAGTGCCCTTTCGCAGAAGTAGAGCACGAGGTTCGCGTAGTGTCGCATGTTCACGGAGTTGGGAATTTGTAGATTTAGAGTTTCAGTTAATTGATACACCCTGATAATATATCAATTAATGCCTACCTAAAACCTGCTGCTCTCCTCCCCAAGTATTATATATTATACAGCCTTTACTTAGATTTGTGTTCATTACTTCTGCCAGCACAGTTGACTTGTTTGGCAATGATGGCAGCTCTCGTTTTATACAGTGGGACTTAGGAAGCAGGTGCTGGTTCTTTAAATAGCATTGTTAAACCCTGTGGCTGTTGACTTATCCTGTGTTTATTGCATACTAATGGATGCTTACCAGGTTCTTAAAAATGGTTCAGTTTTCTTCCCCTGGGCAGGCCTTTCTTTGCCTAAAAGACTTGTTGTGAATTTTTGTTTCCATATTCATTATTGTATTGCTGTGTCCTTGTTGAAAGTATATGGGCCTCTCTGTAATGGTGAGATTTCCAAGTTAAATTGCATGTATACTTAAGGATTTTTCTTTCCCCTTATATGTAGAACTTGTATTTTAAATTTGAAGAGAACTTAGAAATCGTCTTGTCAAGTTTTCCCAAGTATGTTTGTCTGGAGGATGGGCAGTAGTAGGATAAACATCAGGATTAGTTTGGAAAAAATAAACAAAAACCTACCATTTTATCTTTCTGTTTTAATTTTTTAATTCTTGATACTACTTTTATTTTGAATTTCAAACAAAGTTAAAGGAGCATGTGACCTTATTGTGATTATCGAAGGAGGAATGGGTTAAAGTTGAGATACACTAATCAAATCTAGCTTCCCTAACCTACAGATGAAAAATCTTAAAGCCTTTAGCTAGATGGCTTTGCCAAGGTCATAAGTAACTAGAGGCAAAACAAGGACTGGAATCTTGGTCTCCTGACTGCCAGTCTTATGATTTTGAACTTTGACTTACTAAAAGCAAACTTTGAAAGCAAGATTTCCTTAAAACGAATATTTACATGTGTACAAATACTTAATGTATGAAAAGTAAAATTAGAAATTGAAAAAGATGGCTAGTATTTTTATGGCTTAAGTCTTCACATTGAAGTCCTAGATATATTAGGAATTAATTTTGGTATAAAATATGAGATAAGGAATTAATTTAACTTGTAATTTTATTATGATTTTAACCCACATTTCCATCATTAGCCCACTTTTCAAAATTTCCTGGTTATTCTTTCATGTTTAATTTTTCACATGGAGTTTAGAATTAACTTCTTAATTTCTCTTCTCAAAAAGGTCCTATTGGAAAAAAAATCCTATTGGTATTTTTATTGGGATAATATTAAATGTATAGATTAAATTAAGGGTTATGATGAATTTTAAACTAAATGTTTAAAATTTGTCTTTAGGTTACTCAGCAGTTAGAGAATATCTGTCTACGGATCATTGATCTTGTTTTACAGAAACATGTAATTGGTAAGTTTAAAGATAAAATAAAAAGGTAAATTGAGACTGTTTTTAAATTTGATGAAAAATGCATTTTAGCCCTTCAAATTCAACAAGATGGACAGGTTTGAGAAAGAGAAGCTTGCCTTCTGTTCAATTTTTAGATATACTTTCTAATATTGGATTTCTAGATTTTCATTTAGAGGTAAGCTTAACATACCCAATTAAGAATTTTTGTTTTGCATGATACAAGGTGCTTGGGGCTGGTGCACCGGGATGACCCGGAGGGATGGGATGGGGAGGGAGGTGGGAGGGGGTTTCTGGAAGGGGAACACATGTACACCCATGGCAGATTCATGTCAATGTATAGCAAAACCAATACAATTGTAAAGTTAAAAAATAGATAAATAAACTATTAAAAAAAAGAATTTTTATTGTTAGAGTTTTTAAAGAACAGAGATTTTAAATTTTTTTTAGAAAGGAAGAACTAAGATGAGGCTCAGGTGAGGTTACTTTAGGATTGAAAAATGTGAGATGATAGGCATATATTCTATCAGAAGTGTGAATTAATTGTTATTATGTTATGGTACCTGACTTCTGCGTAGAGTCAGTAGTTAATGCTGGATGTTATAGATTGATTGGGATTTGTAGAAGAGGCAACTTTTTATAGTATCCAAGCATTTTGAAGATACCAGCCACAAGTCTTGTGGGTAGGAGAGAAATGTAGCCTGTATAGTGTAAGAGATAGAAAGATGGAACAAAAGCAGGTTACCACATTACAGCAGCCATCTCCAAACTTTTATCATTCACACCATTAATAAAAAATTGAGCATGTACTTCTAATGTATGTGACTAATACTTGAATATTTATTTATATGCAATATACATATTGTTACATATACATATTGTTACTGTGCTGCATTTACATACATAAAGAGAAATGTAAAACCTGAGATTAAATATAAATGAATATGTTTGTCTCTACTAAGTGTTCTAATACATTCTTCTCCCATTTTAGAGGATTATCCTCTACTTTGCCAAAGTAGTCCTTACTTTTTGAAATCATCACTATAAAGCAGTAGTTCTCAAATTTTGATGTGAATAAGAATCACTGAGGATCTAGTTAAAATGGAGCTTCCTAGACCATAACTTCACCTGGACCATAACTCAGAAAGAATATATTCACTTATGTCCTTATTTGTGAAGAGATTGCAACTGAAAATTCTCCATTAAAAAATTTCTTTTAAGGACTTCAAACGTGAATATTGTATTGACTTACAATATTGTATTAATTTCAGGTTTACAACACAGTAATTGGATATTTTTATAGAATATGCTATATCCAGAGTTATAAAATACTGACTATATCCCCTGTTCTGTGCATTACATGCTTGTAACTATTTCAGGTCAAGGGGATTAAGAGGTACAAATCACTAGGTGTAAAATAAATAAGTCACAAGTATGTAATCTCCATTGAAATTTAAGTAGTCTTGAGGAAAAAACTGTGAAGTAAAGCAAAGTGAAGTGGTTTATACCAACTTTCTGTAATCTGCCTATACCAGATTTGTAATTTGGGCAATTACAATATCAGGATGTTAAGAAAAGGGGCCTATTTCTTAAGTGTAGTGGGCAGAGGAGAAAAGTTTCAATTGCCTGTCTCCTCTAATCTCATCTCTAGTCCCAAGGTGATCTCTTTTGTGTTTTTAGCTGTGATGCATGAACTGTTAATGGCCCTTTTTTAGGAACCAGTATTTAGTCATGTAAGATTTCAGGTTAAACAAAAAAACCTAATTCTGGAAGATGTTGTGGGCTGTTAATGCAGGACCCCACCATAGCAGTCTGACCATGTTTATGTCCATGGTCCAGTCTTTTTCCACTGTCCCACTTTTGCCTCCTTCTTTTGCCTGTTTTTATTGCTAATTTACTCATGAACTTCATGTGTTATTGAAAGCCAGGCTTAGCCATCACTGGTTTAACTGCTCTATCTTATGCATTAAGTCAAAGTTAGTACAACCGTCCTACCGTAATAGTCTGTTGTCTTGGCTGAGACTAAATGAAAACATTTCTGGTTAATTTAAACATAAATGGAATTAGTGGAAGGATATTGGTAGCTCACCAAAGCAGTGGGAAGGCTGGAGTTGGCCAGAGTCAGCCAGGATTCTGCCATAAAAATGATCTGCTTAGAAGGCCAGTGCTGCCTTGCTCAACACTGGGTCCTACACTGCTACCCACCATAGTCCAGACTCCCAATATAGACCGTGATCCTCCTAATTCTTCCCCACTCCCCACAAAAAAAACGGGAACAGCTTTGGGCCTTTTAGTTTCTCCCTCAGATTCATAGTCCTGGTTTTGAGCGTCTTGAGTGACCTGGTAAAGTACACAGGCTGTAGCCATCAAGAGCGTGAAACGAAATACTGGGCCTCTTTTCTTTTAGGCTTCACGTTAGGAAGAGGCATTTGCTTTCCTGAACAGAACTTTCAGGAATTTTTTATTCAGGCCAAATGGCCATTCAGGCCATTTCAAGTGATTGTCTTTCATAAATTATTTCCCAATATGTATGATTTCCATCTTATTTTTCTTTTGGTAAGGCAAATATCTGTATTGCTAGCTTTTAAATATATTAAATTTTGAATAATGTTACAGAAAAAAATTTTATTCAAGCTTCCAGGGTGAATATTGGTTCCCTTGAATAAGAAGAAGGAAAAAAAAAAATCCCAAAACTTTGAAGTTAGACTTTTTTGTTCAGTGACATGGTAGGAAATTTTTGAAATTTTTGTGTTGAGGTTTGTGTTTTCTGATTGTATGTTTAGATATAATTTCCTTCTGAATGAGGGTAAGAATAATAAGTATATGTACAAATGCAAGAATATTCCCTTTGGACTCTTTTAATAGTAAGTATAATTATCTTGAAGTAAGTTGAAAAATATTGTACTAATTTTACAAGCTTTGTAAATTGGCAAAATATATTATATATGTAGTTTTTAAAAAATACATGTGACAGATGGATATTTTCACCTAGGTGAACTAAGTTCTCTGAAGAACATTAATTGTAAATTTAAAATCCTGTGCATGAGACACATACAATAATGTGTTCCTTCTTGTATCCATTTCTAATATAGTTATATACATAAACTTTATTTTCTATATTACAAAACACAAAAAATTTAACTTTTCAGTATTACAAGTAAGTTTAGTAAAAACAAATCTTTGCCTTATCTTATTGAGTAGGGGGCAGATCTTAGTGAGCAATGGAAGATGGCAAATATTAATAGAGGTAGCAAGAGATGAGAGCTGAGAAACAGATGCTCGAAAGTATGTTAGATATAAGATATGTGTGAATATATAGCCTAAATCCTCTTCTCTGTGGTCTCTGTGTTTAATTTTTGCTATTTCCTAGGATTCTAACTAGAGATTTTCTTCTTTCTAGAATTCTATGAAGAAATTCTTTCACTGGCTTACAGTTTAACTTGCCATGGTATTTCTCCTCAAATGTGGCAGCTTCTAGGTATATTATATGAGGTTTTTCAGCAGGATTGTTTTGAATATTTTACAGGTATGACTTTGATCATGTAACATTTTTGCTGTTCTGTGTCTAGATAGGTATTATTTCCTTTGACACTTGACATAAAGACATATGATTCCAGTACTAATCAGAAAACAATTGTTCTTCCTTTCCTGTTGAGTGATGCTGTTGTAGACCTGGTTTTCAGCCCTAGGAATAGAGGTCGTAGTAGGAAGGCTATATTTTCTACTGAATCTTAAATTACTTTGCAGTCGGAGTATATATCCATATATTAACTAATATTTTCTGAGTGTCAGCTATATTCCAAGCATTGTTCTAAGCTCAGCAGTACATCCGAGAACAAAATAGACAGCCCTTGCCCTTTTGACACTTCCATTCTACTATGGGGTGGGAGAGGCTAGGAAACACACAGACAAATAAGCAAATAGAGTATGTCAGATGGTAATGAGTGCTATGGGGAAAAAGAAGAAAATCCATAACAATCACTACAGTAAATGATGAGGATTTTAATCTTTCTGATCCACATTTCCCTCATCAATAAATAGAGCAGGTGTACCAGTTTAGTTTCTAGCGTTTTGTGGTTGCAAGGGAAGATAGTAATGTGTGGGTGCTATAGAAATGTGCTTTCAGTGGTAATAATTTGTTTCTACTTCTGTTACTCAAGTCTCATTGAGAGTTTGAATTTTTTTCCAGACATGATGCCTCTTCTGCATAATTATGTGACAATAGATACAAATACTTTACTATCAAATCCAAAGCATTTAGAAATACTTTTTACAATGTGTAGAAAGGTAAGCATGTCCTAATCATTTGTCATAGTGATTCTTACTAATGTTTACTGACTAGTGTTGTATTTTACTTCAGGTACTCTCTCAATTTATTTCTTATACATTTAGTTGTATATTGCTCTTATGAACGTATATTTGTCATTTTGTGTTTTCAAATGGAGTTTGGAATTATATTCTGAAAATTTCATATTGTGTGTTATTCTTAATGTTTGCTACTTCTATAGCTGTGTACTTTACAATGCTTAGGTAAATAAATTTCCATGTATTTTTTCTTTCAAAAATATAGACTTACTACTTGATTAAAGACAAGTGCTATGAAAATGTCACAGTTTGTCAATTAGTGATTTTTCTTTTAATTGCATGTATATGTTGGAAAACACTAGGTATAGGTAATTTGAACATAAACAAGACAAAAAAAATTGGAATAGTTGGAAAGATAGCATCATTTAACTCAATACAGGATAGTTTGTAAGCCACATAATGACTACTGTTGTATTTATGCACAAGCATGATTGTCTACTATGTTATCTTTGTCACAAATGCCCCCTCTTGGTTATATCTAGGAGTGATTCATGACTAATGCTTTCCTCCTCTTTTAGGTGAATATGTGTATATTCATAAATATAAAACTATATTACATAGAGATGGCAGATTTTAGAAAGCTCAAATAGCCAGAAACCTAAGTTTGGCTTTGGAGTTGGGAGTAAGATAGCTAGTGTACAGCCTGTTTTCCTTCCTAGAAGAGATGTGTATCAGGCTCTGTTAAGAGTGCTAAACTCATAATCAGTTTATTTAATTTAGGTCTCAGTTCAGTTTTAAAGAGCCTGGGGGATTTGGGGAGGTCACTAAGTTTCATCACATATAAACTGCAGGAGTAAAATGACGATTTTTGAAGACTCATATAGCTCTGTAGGAACCCAGCTTGTTAGGTCATAATCACCTGGCTGTCCTCAGGTTTTTCCCATTATAGAGATAGCTGCTAGTGTGGGCAGTGACTGAAGCCGTGAAATTAAAAGATGCTTGCTCCTTGGAAGAAAAGCTATGACAAACCTAGACAGTGTATGTAAAAGCAGAGACATCATTTTGTTGACAGATGTCTGTCAAGTCAAAGCTATGGTTTTTCCAGTAGTCATGTATGGATGTGAGAGTTGGACTGTAAAGAAGGCTGAGTGCTGAAGAATTGATGTTCTTGAATTGTGATGCTGGAAAAGATTCTTGAGAGTCCCTTGGACAGCAAGGAAATCAAACCAGTCCATCCTAAAGGAAATTAACCCTGAATATTCATTGGAAGGATTGATACTGAAGCTGGCCACCTGATGTGAAGACCCTGATGCTGGGAAAGATTGAGGGTAGGAGAAGAAGGGGACACAGATGATGAGATGGTTGGATGGCATCACAGACTCAATTGACATGAATTTGGGCAAACTCTGGAAGATAGTGAAGGATGAAGAAGCCTGGAGTGCTGTAGTCCATGGGGTCACCAAGAATTGGACACGACTGGGCGACTAAACGACAAATCCAGTTCCAGAGCCCATTTTTAAACTACTGCACTATATTTTGCTTCCCTTCCTTTTGTGGAAGGAAGAGAAACAAAACCTCAAACAAGCAAACAAAGAAACCAAGTAAATGCAATTTGGGATAAAGGGACTGATTTTTTTTTTCTCTCTGTACCATATAATCCTATGACATAAATATATTATTATATTCCTTTTTACATATGGGAACAGTAAGGGACAGAGGTGAAATAGCTTTTCTAAAAACACAGCTCATAAATGGCAGAGCTAGGATTTAGACCTAGGCATTCTGGTCCCAGAGTCCATTCATACTTAGAATCTAGATCTAGAAACACTGCCCTAGAGGAGGAATTTTGTTTATGTAAATAGGGTTGATTCTTGGTTTTGCTAGCTACCTGTTTACAGTTCAGCTCCCTGACCCATCTGTTTTCCAGCTTCCACAATTTTATAGCTGTCTCCTTTTCCTTTTTTCTGTCTTTGTGGATGTATGCCTCTAAAATATCTTTATCTTCATTTTAATGGCCTTTGGGAAGGGATAAAATTGAATGGGGATGTTCATATCTGTCATCTTTATCTGGAAAGATTTTAAATTCAGCTTTCTTAAATCATATTTGTCTAGGAAATTATTCATTCCTAACATTTTTAAAAATTTTGCTTTGCTTTTTAAAATAATTTTGAAAAAAATACATTTGATGGAAGTTGTCAAATTATTAAAGTCTTTAAAAAATGAATCTAGTTTTGATTTCTCTTTGTTACCTCTTTTTGTCTGTTATTGCTAATTTCTGTCTTACCTTTATTCTTTGAGTTAAGTCTGTTCTTTTTCTTATGTCTTGTGTTTGAACTTATTAATTTTTTCATATTACTTAATTTCTAATATAAGTATGCCTGTACTCTATAAATCTCTCTTCTGTGAACCTTATTATAAGGCTATCATATTCTTTGTATGAACATGTGCTTTCTATAATGTTCATACAGTGAAAATACAGAATTGACGTTAGGGGAACAGTCTGGTAAGCTTTGTTATATTCATCTTTTGTAATACTGTTTAGTCCTAAATGGTTTAATATCTTTGGAAAGTACTTAAAGTTATAAAATCCATGTGAGGAAATTAAATGGTATGTAATATTATATTTATGGTTTCATTATGAAAAACTGGGTGGATATAGACAGGAATTCAAAAAGAACAGAAAAATACAAAAAAATACAGGGTTTGTTTCATTGTTGAAGAAGGTTTTTTTTTTTTAATTTCATTGTATCATTTTATTGTTTTTGGTGCCTTCCTTAAAGGGAAGCTTTATTTGTCTAGACAGGTAACAGCCTACTTTTTAATCCAGAGTTAAATAAAATGAATTATTATTCCTATAAGGAATTAGAGTAGGTAAAAAAGATAGATGGACTTTTGAACTTCCTTTTTTTTGGTTGGCAAGGTAAACTCATGATGCAAACACCATGATTCTAATGGCTGTTTTTTACGTGATATTTACTTTATGTAAACTTGATTAAAGTTTTACCGTGCTGTTCACTGCTGAGTGAAATTGTAATTACTGTAGGTACTATGTGGAGATGCAGGAGAAGATGCAGAATGTCATGCAGCCAAACTTCTTGAAGTCATCATTCTTCAGTGCAAAGGAAGAGGAATTGATCAGGTAATATATATGTAGAAAGCATCCTACTTGATGTTTAAAATTTAAAATTTACATGCCTGCTTGACATTTTGTTTATATTATGATGAAAAATTATAAAGAGAGCCTATAGTTTGTATTTACTGGTACAAATCTTATAACAAAAATACCCATGCAATTTGGAAATTGTTCCTTGCATTCTAGATGCACAGAAAAATATGCAATAACTTAAGAGACTAACAAGTAAATCATGAAGGAGATAAATGTACAAATCCTGCTCAGTTTGATTCCTAGAGATTTGCTTTTTTCCTTTGTTTTTGTGTATGCTATTGAAATATTCCCAGATATCTTTTTCAATCAGAAATGAAGGTGCAAAAAGGAAAAAAATTTTTCTCTATTGATATAAAAATATTGTATATTTTTAACAAGATTAATTCAGTTTTTGATACAACTGTGGTATGATATTCAGTTACTGAGAAGAGTGTTCAAGTATAAGTGTAGAGTTTTTTTTTCAATTCTGTAGTATTTACTCCATGTATTTTTGTATAACAGCTTTATTGAGATATAATTCATATACTATCCAGTTAGTCATTTAGAGTTTATGCTTCACTGGTTTTTAATATAGTCACCAAATTGTGCAACTGTTTTCAGTCAGTTTTTAGAATATTTCATCACCACCCCTGAGAAAACTCTGTGCCCTTTAGTAGTTATTTCTCATTTCACCTAAATAACCCTAAACCCTAGGCAACCATTATTCTACTTTCTTTCTCTACAGATTTTCCTGTGTTAGACATTTTATATAAATGAAATCATATGTGGTTCTTTGTGAATGGCTTCTGTTACTTAGCACATAATATTTTAAAAGATACTTTCATGTTATAGCAGATATCAGTACTGTATTTCTTTTAATTGATAAATATTTCATCATATGATTATATCACAGTTATTTTAGCTATTCATCAATCGATGGACATTTTCCTTATTTCCGCATTTTGGCTATTGCAAACAATGTTGACATGAACATTTGTATGCAGATTTTTGTGTGGACATGTCTTCATTTCTCTTGGTATATATATCTATATATGTATATATATAGGAGTGGTAATTCTGTGTTTAACCATTTGAGGAACTGCCAAACTTTCCCAAAGCAGCTGCACCATTTCCTGTTCCTACCAGTAGTGAATGAGAGTTCTGATTTCTCCATATCCTCACTAATACTTTGTTGGTCTTTTTGTTATAGCCATCCTAGTAGCAATATTTCATGGTTTTGATTTGCATTTTCCCAGATGGCTTGTGATAATGAGCATCTTTTCATGTGACTGTTTGTATTTTTTTTTTGAAGAATGTTTATTCGGATTTTTTGGCCTATTTTTGATTGGTTTATTTATTTTTGAGTTGTAAGGATTCTTTGTATATATTCTAAACTCGAGTTCCTTATCAGATATATACTTTGTAAAAATTTCCTCCCAATTTTTGTGTTATCACTTTCTTGATGATGTCCTTTGAAGCACAGGAAAGTTAATTTTGATGATGTCTGATTTATTTTTTCTTTTGTTGTTGTGGTTGTCATCATATTTAAGAAATCATTGCTAAATTCAAGTTTACAAAAAATTTCCATTTTCTTCTAAGAGATTTATGGTCTTAGCTCTAACATTTAAGTCTTTAATTCATTTTGAGTTAATTTTTGTAGATGGTGTGAGGAAAAGGTATAAAGTCATCATTTTGCACGTAGATGTCAAGGTGTCTAGGAGCAGTATTTGTTGAAAAACTGTTCTTTCCCCGTTGAAATGTCTTGGCACATTTGTCAGATATATACACTATAAATGTGAGGATGTATTTGTGGACTTTCATCCAGTTCTGATGAATTTTTTTGTCCTTAATCCAGGATTGCACTATTACTGTAACTTTGTAATAAGTTTTTGAAATTAGGAAGTTTAAGTCCTCCAGTTTTCCTGTGTAAGATTCTTTTAGCTAATCTGGACCCTTGAATTTCCATATGAATTTTAGGACTGACTTGTCAATTTAAGGAAAGAAGACAGCTGAAATTGTGATAAGCATTGTGCTAAATCTTTAGATCACTTTGGGAAGTATTGTCACTCTGAGAATATTTCAATCCCTGAACATAGGATGTTTTTCCTTTTCCTTTTATTTAGGATATCTTTAATTTTTTTCAAAAATGTTTTGTAGTTTTCAAGTACATTTCTTTTGTTAAAATCTTTCTTAAATATTTTATCCTTTCTAATGCTGTTGTAAATGGTATTGTTTTCTTAATTTTATTTTGAAGTTGTTTATTGCCTGTGTTTAGAAATACATTTTTTGGTATATTTATCTTGTTTCTTGCAACCTTGACAAAGGTGTTTATTAGTTTTAATAGAGTTTCAGAGAATTTCTTTGGATTTTCTGTATACAAGGTCATCTCATCTGCAGATAGAGTTTTGCCTTTCAAACCTGGGTTCTTTTCATTTTACTTTTCTTGCCTAGTTGCCTTGGCTAGAACCTTCAGTGCAATGGTGAATAGGTATGATGACACCTTGTCTTGTTCTTAATCTTAGGTAGGGAAGCATTCCTTTCACCATTAAGTCTAGTGTTACCTGTGGGTTTTTCATAGCTGTCTTTTATCAGATTGAGTGTGTTCCTGTTTGCTGCTAAGTCGCTTCAGTCGTGTCCGACTCTGTGCGACCCCATAGACGGCAGCCCACCAGGCTCCGCCGTCCCTGGGATTCTCCAGGCAAGAATACTGGAGTGGGTTGCCATTTCCTTCTCCAGTGCATGAAAGGGAAAAGTGAAAGTGAAGTCGCTCAGCCGTGTCCGACTCTTAGCGACCCCATGGACTGCAGCCTACCAGGCTCCTCCATCCATGGGATTTTCCAGGCAAGAGTACTGGAGTGGGGTGCCATTGCCTTCTCCGGTGTTCCTGTTTACTCCTGGTTTATTGAGTGTTTCAATCATGAAGGAGTGTCAGATGCTTTTTTGCCTCTCTTGAGATGATCATATGGTTTTTGTCCTTTTAATATTGTATTTGTTGATTTTCAAATGTTAAATCAACGTTGAACTCCTGGTGTAAATCCTACTTGATCATGGAATATGATGCTTTTTATATATTTCTAGATTCAGTTAGATGGTATTTTTTATGAGTATTTTTGCGTCCATATTTATAGAAGATACTGATTTGTAATTTTTTTTCTTGTGGGGAACCCTTTTGCACAGTTGGTAGAAATGTAAATTGGTACAGCCACTATGGAGAGTATGGAAACTTCTTAAAAAACTGGGAATAAAACTGCCATATGACCAGCATCCCACTACTAGACATACCCTGTGAAAACCACAATTCTAAAAGATGTGTGTACCCCAGTGTTCATAGCAGCACTGTTTACAGTAGCCAGGACATCAAAGCAACCTAGATGTCCATCAACAGATGAATGGATAAAGAAGTTGTGGTACATGTATATGATGGACTATTTCTCAGCCCTAAAAAGGAACAAATTTGAGGCAGTTCTAGTGTGGTGGATGAACCTAGAGCCTGTTATACAGAGTGAAGTAAGTCAGGAAGAGAAAAACAAATATTGAATATTAATGGATATATATGGCAGATAGAAAGATGTACTGATGAGACTGTTTGCAGGGCAGCAGTAGAGACACAGACATAGAGAACAGACTTGTGGACACAGTGGGGGAAGTACAGGGTGGGATGAATTGAGAGAGTAGTACTGAAACATATATATTACCATATGTAAAATAGATAGTAAATGGGAAGTTGCTGTGTAACACAGGGAGCTCAACCTGGTACTCTGTGACAATCTAGAGGGATTGGATAGGTGGGAGATGGGAGGGAGGTTCAGAAGGGAGGGAACAATGTATACCCATGGCTGATTCATGTTGATGTATGGCAGAAACCAACACAACATTCTAAAGTGGTTATCCTCCACTTAAAAATAATAATAAAAAGTCTATACACAGTGTCAGTGTAGTTATACCAGCATTGTCACAAATATGTGATTACATTGTCTTAAACGTGTGTTTAAGAGTTTTTAGTAGCTCTTTTTGTCTCAAGGATATATTCATATGCTAGGAATATTTATAGCCAAACATGTCAAGTCACAAATTTTAAAGTAATTTAAAATAATCCCTGTTTGAGTATTCATTTTATTTTAACTCCTAGGGATTGCTTAAAATTTTTATGAATAAATAAAACATATGCATAGTCTAAAGTCTGATTTATAAAAAACAAGGTATATTCAGAAAAATCTAGCTTCCATCCCTGTCCATTCTACCATTACTCTCTTTCCCCATTTCTATCTCCCCCTACCCCCAGTTTTTAGTTCATACTTTCATTTAAAAAAATAAGCAAATAGTTATATTCATTATCTCCTCATCTTCTTAAATAGTAGTGTTGTTGTTCTCTCGCTAAGTCGTGTCCAACTCTTTGTGACCCCATGGACTGCAGCATGCCAGTCTTCCCTGTTCTTCAGTTATCTCCTGGGATTTGCTCAAGCTCATGTCCATTGAGTTGGTGATGCTATCCAATAGTCTCATCCTCTGTCTCCCTCTTCTCCTTCTGCCCTCAATCTTTCCCAGCATTGAGGTCTTTTCCAGTGAGTCTGCTCATTGCATCAAGTAGCTAAAGTATTGGAGCTTCAACTTGAGTATCAGTCCTTCCAGTGAATATTCAGGACTGATTTCCTTTAGGATTGACTGGTTTGATCTCCTTGCTGTCCAAGGGACTCTCAAGAGTCTTCTGCAGCTCCACAGTTTGAAAGCACAATTCTTCAGCACTCAGCATTTATGGACCAACTCTCACGTCTGTACATGACTACTAGAAAAATATAGCTTTGACTATATGGGTCTTTGTTGGCAAAGTGATGTCTCTAGTTTTTAATACACTGTCTAGGTTTGTCATAGGTTTTTTCCCAAGAAGGAAATGTCTTAATTTCGTGGCTCCAGTCACTGTCCGCAGTGATTTTATAACCCAAGAAAATAAAATCTGTCACTGTTTCCACTTTTTCCCCATCTGTTTGCCAGGAAGTGATGGGACTGCATGCCATGATCTTCGTTTTTTGAATGTTGAGTTTTAAGCCAGCTCTTTTATTCACCTCTTTCACCCTGATCAAGAGGCTCTTTAGTTCTTCTTCACTTTATGCCATTAGAGTGGTATCATCTGCATAGCTGAGGTTGTTGATATTTATCCTGGCAATCTTGATTCTAGCTTAGGAGTCTTTCCGCCCAGCATTTTGCATGATGTAACCCAGACAGCATATTAAAAAGCAGAGGTATCACTTTGCTGACAAAGGTCCGTATAGTCAAAGCTATGGTTTTTCCAGTAGTCATGTACAGATGTGAGAGTTGGCCCATAAAGAAAATTGAGTGCTAAAAAACTGATGCTTTTGAATTGTAGTGTTGGAGAAGACTCTTGAGAGTCCCTTGCACAATCAAATCAGTCAGTCCTAAAGGAAATCAACCGTGAATATTCATTGGAAGGTCTGATGCTTAAGCTAAAGCTACAATACTTTTGCCACCTGATGCAAAGAGCTGACTCATTGGAAAAGATCCTGATACTGGGAAACATTGAGAGCAGGAATAAAAGAGGGTGACAGAATGAGATGGTTGGATGGCATCATCAACTCCATGGACATGAGTACGAGCAAACTCTGGGTGATAGTGAAGGACAGGGAGGCCTAGGGTGTTGCAGTCCATGCAATTGCAGAGTCAGACACACCTTAGTGGCTGAACAACAGCAAACCATGTTGTATGTTATATCCCTGTGGCTTTTTTAGGAATTTTTTTTCCTCAAGAGAAATTTTGATCACATCATGCTTATTCTAAGTCTCATTTTTTTTTTTTTTTTTGCACTTGATTCTTGAGCAATGCAGGAGTTAGAGGTGCTCACCCTCTGTGCCTTTAGAAATCTGTGTATAACTTCTAGTTGGCCCTCTGTATATATGGTTTCTCCCTATCTGGATTCAATTAACCATGGATAGTGTAGAACTGTAGTATTAATTGTTGAAAAAAAATCTGCATTTAAATGGATCCATATAGTTCAAACCCATTTTGTTCAAGGGTCAAGTGTATTTCCAATTTGATTTATCAAAGAAAAACTCCATCCTAGTCATTTTAACTTAAACATAGAAGTGACTGAGTCTACATTTGGATTATTGCAGTTTTTGATTGTGTACAGTTGTAGGACGATCTTCATCTAAGCGTAATCTTCAGTTGAAAGGAGACATTTTGGTACTGCTCTAGGACCTTTTTTGGCGATTTAATCTCTCTGAGTTTAATAATTCTGAAAATGATTTAAACTAGCCAGTTCTACTGTCTTTAAGAGTATCTTATTTAATGATTACACTTTACCAACATTCAGCTTTCTGTAAAAGTTATTTGATTTCTCTTCTTTTTTTTTTTTTTCCTCTAGTGCATTCCACTCTTCGTTCAACTTGTTTTGGAGAGATTAACCCGAGGGGTCAAAACTAGTGAGCTTCGTACTATGTGTCTTCAGGTTGCAATTGCTGCCTTGTACTACAACCCTGATTTGCTGCTACATACTTTAGAACGAATTCAGTTGCCTCACAACCCTGGACCTGTAACTGTACAATTTATAAATCAGTGGATGAACGATACAGATTGTTTTCTTGGGTCTGTGTCTTTTTGATTTTACACTGCATTTCTGTTCTTGGAAAGTTGACTTGTATTATGCATGTATATATAATAGCATATTGAAAGATAGTTTTTATATCTAAAAATCTTTTAGTGTATTGTTAACATAATATTAAATTTTTAGGGAATTAAGAATGTGTTTCAGGAGTATAATCTAGTGGAAAAGAGTGCAGGCTCTGAAAATTAGGTTTATTACCCTTCCTCACTTGTTTTTGACTTATGCATATCATTATATGTCTTGGCAACAAGAATTAAGTGTCTACTTGGGTTCCATGACTTTAAGTGTCTGTGGTAACAACATTCTAAATGGAGTCATGTTTCTAAGGAAAGTACTAGTCTGGTAAAAATACGAAAACCTCAAGGAAGCCTGTTCTCAAATGTGAAATCAGAGGATTGTTAGCTATAGTCCAGGTCCTATCCTGGTAGGAGAGTTGGGCTTTGTGTGAACCACTCGCCTAGCTTTCCAACATAGGAAAATTGAGATCCTAAGTCATAGTTATATACCCACCTCAGGTGACCCGATACATATAAGTGACCCTGTCCTGTTAGAATTTGAGACTGCTGATTAATTTAGAAATAACTAGTGTTCTTTTTACATCTTGTAAGATATCATTTAGAAAAATTTACTGAGGGGAAAAGAATTCCAACAGGAGTAGTTAGAATATTACCAAGTGGTAGGGAGATGGTGGAGGCCTGAATTAGGATGGTGGAAAAGGAATAGGGAAACATACTTAAAAGCTGCTATGTGTATTCTAATTTTTCTGCATATAGGAGACTAGAATTTGTCCTGGATTTAGATTTCTTACTAATACTTTGAAAGGAAGAGCATACTTTAGAAAGAAATTGTACTTAGTTATATCTGACAAAGGTTTACAGAGTAGAGATTTAGTCATTCACAGCTATACAGTTGTTGTTGCTTAGTCGCTTAGTCATGTCCAACTCTTTTGCAACCCCGTGGACTGTAGCCTGCCAGGCTCCTCTGTCCCTGGGATTTCCCAGACAAGAATATTGAAGTGGGTTGCCATTTCCTCCAACGGATCTTCCCGACCCAGGGATTGAACCCACTTCTCCTGCATTGGCAGGCAGATTCTGTCCCACTGAGCTACCAAGGAAGCCCAGTTATACAGTTAGTAGCATCTATAAGCAATTTTCCAAAAATAGAAGGTGTCTCAGCAATTATATAGATTGGGCATGTGTGGATTGTGCTCCCTTGGATTCTCCAGAGCCCCACTCAGTAATCATCTTTTGTACTGTAATCCATTTGACCCTTGGTGTACACTACTAGTTAGAGGCTACATTAATGAGAAAGTCATCAGGTCAAGCACAGTACCTATTATATTATACTACTTTGGCATTAGTAACTTGAATCAAGCAATGGAAATAATGAAGAATAACAGAAGCTATATTTGTTAGGTTTGCTGTATATTGAGGAGCGCATGGTGTATATTGGGGCTTTCTTGGTGGCTTAGACAGTAAAGAATCTGCCTGCAATGTGGGAGACTGGCATTTGATCCCTGGGTCAAGAAGATCCCCTGGAGAAGGGAATGGCTACCTACTCCAGTATTCTTGCCTGGAGAATCCCATGAACAGAGTAGCCTGGTGGCGTACAGTCCATGGGGTCTCAAAGATTTGGACGTGTTTGAGTGACTAATGCTTTTCACTTTTTTGTTGTATATTTTATTTTGAATCACTGCCAGTAAATTTTTTTGTTCATGCCTGTGTGAATGTTACACTAATACAGTAACCTTTTCATTCTTAATATTTTTAGTTTTAAACAATTTAGAAGCATTCATGTAAAAATCTTTGTAATGTATTTTGTGTATTTGCTAAATCGCTTCAGTTATGTCTAACTCTGTGCGACCCTATGGACTGTAGCCTGCTAGGCTCCTCTGTTCATTGGATTCTCCAGGCAAGAATACTGGAAGGGGTTTCCATCCCCTCCTCCAGGTGATCTTCTGAACCCGGGGACTGAACTCGGGTATCTTATGTCTCCTGCATTGGTAGGTGAGTTCTTTACCACTAGCTCCACCATTGGTCAAACTTTTTTTCCTTCAGAATTAAGTTTTCCTTATCTTATTTTATAGCACAGGACATTTAATAGATTTACTTGCAGCTATTAAGTTCAGCAGGGCTTTCCAGGTGGTGCAGTGGTAAAGAATCCACCTGCCAATGCAGGAGGCATAAGAGACCTGGGTTCCATCCTGGGGTTGGGAAGATCCTCTGAAGCAGGAATGGCAATCCACTCCAGTATTCCTGTCTGGAACGTTCCATGGGCGGAGGAGCCTGGCAGGCTACAGTCCATGGGATCTGAAAGAATAGGGCATGACTGAGTCACTGAGCATGCCCACATTAAGTTCAGCTTATTAGATGTTGAGATTTTTGGACTAGCTTTTGGCACCTGGGGGGTTAGTATACAGTATAGTATACCTTGTAGACCAGTGAAATGAGTCAAAGTCTAAGGGACTTCTCTTTTTGCACTGGATAGGAATTTTATGCTGTCATATACAGGTATTCTTGCTTTAATAAAACTTGTTTTGTCAAGGCCCAGTTGCAGCATTTGTACTAATCATAAATTGATATTACAGCAAGATTCATCATGTCAATTGCAGGCTCCCATAGGTCTTTGATGATGATAATTGGTTTGCAAAACTTGATTTACATAGGAATTCTTATAGTACAAAATGGTTTTACCTCTGTGTAGCTCCAGTGAATGAACCTTAGAGCACAACTTGGATGTTCCTTTTTGTAATTTATTCAGAAATTTTTCTTATTTCTCATGTGTGCACTTTTTTCCCTTTTATGATTTGTAGGCATCATGATCGGAAGATGTGTATAATAGGACTCAGTATCCTTTTGGAATTGCAAAATCGACCTCCTGCAGTAGATGCTGTGGTGGGACAGATTGTGCCCTCAATTCTTTTCCTTTTCCTTGGACTAAAGCAGGTCTGTGCTACCAGACAACTGGTAAACCGAGAAGATCACTCAAAAGCAGATAAAGCCAATATAGAAGAAAATGGTAAAGTGTTTTAATTGCAGTGAATGCTAAAACTGATGTTTTGAGTATGTGTTTTCTTTGAGTTTTAGTCTATTTAGAAACATTAAATAGATTTACATGTCTTGGCCTGCTACATGTTTAACAAATATTTTGAGTTTGATTGACTGAATTATAGTAGTCCCTTCTTACCACAATTTTGGTTTTATGATTTCAGTTGTTTAAAAATGTTAAATGGAAAATTCCAGAAACAAACAGTTCATAACTTTATTTATCTATTTCCCATTGAAGTATCGGAGAAGGCAATGGCACCCCACTCCAGTACTCTTGCCTGGAAAATCCCATGGACGGAGGAGCCTGGTAGGCTACAGTCCATGGGGTCTCTAAGGGTCGGACACGACTGAGTGACTTCACTTTCACTTTTCCCTTTCATGCTCTGGAGAAGGAAGTGGCAACCCACTCCAGTGTTCTTGTCTAGAGAATCCTAGGAACAGCAGAGCCTGGTGAGCTGCCGTCTGTGGGGTCGCACAGAGTCGGACACGACTGAAGCGACTTAGCAGCAGCAGCAGCATTGAAGTATAGTTGATCTACAATATTATATTAGTTTCAGATGTATAGCATACATAATGATTCACTGTTTTTATAGATTACACTGTTTAAAGTTATTATATTCCCTGTGCTATTCAATATATCCTTGTAGCTTATTTTTTTAAAACTTAATAGTTTGTACCTCTTAATCTCCTGCTCGTGGCCCTCCACTTCCCCCTTCCCAATGGTAACTACTTGTTATTTTTCTGTATCTGTGAGTCTGTTTTATATTCATTTGTTTCTTTCATTTTCTATATTCCACGTTTAAATGTAACATATAGAACTTGTCTTTCTCTGTCAGACTTACTTCATTAAGCATAATATCCTTTAGGTCTATCCCATTTTGTTGCAAATGGCAAAATGTCATTCTTTGTTTATAGCTGAGTACTAATCCACTGTATATCTCACCACATCTTCATTATCCATTCATTTGTTGACAGACATTTGGGTTGCTTCCTTATATTGGCTATTGTAAATAATGCTGCTGTGAACATTGAGGGTGTGTGTATCTTTTTGAGTTATTTTTTTATATATGTATATATACTCAGGAGTGAAATTACTGGATCATAGTTTTAGTGTTTTGAGAAACTTTTCATACAGTTTTCCATAATGGTTGTACCAATTTACATTCCCACCAACAGTATGCAAGGGCTCCCTTTTCTTTATATCCTTGGCAACATTTGTTATTTGTTGATAGTCATTCTTACTGAGAGAGGTGAGATAATATCTCATTGTGATTTTGAATTGCATTTCTCTAATGATTAGCCATGTTGAATATCTTTTATGCCTATTCAGGTCTTCTGCTCATTTTTCAATTGAGTCAGTTGGCTTTTTGGCATTGAGTTGTATGAGCTATTTATATATTTTGAGTATTAACCCCATCATATTATATCATCTCTTGCACTTATTGGTTGTCTTTTCATTTTATCAATGATTTTCTTTGATGCCCCCAAACTTTTAAGTTTAATTAGGTTCCATTTGTTTTTGTTTTTGTGTCCTTTGCTTTAGGAGACAGAACCCCCAAAATATTTCTGCAATTTATATCAAAGAGTGTTCTATTTTTCTGATAATAGTTTTATGGTTTCTGGTTATACATTTAGATCTTTAATCCATTTTGAGTTTATTTTTATCTATGATGTGAGAAAATGTTCTAATCTCATTCTTTTACATGTAGCTGTCCAGTTTTCCCAATACTGCTTATTATTGAAGAAACTGATATTTTCCATTGTGTATTCTTGCTTCCTTTGTGGTAGGTGAATCAGCTCCAAATGTAGAGGTTTATTTCTGGGCTTTTAATTCTTTCCCATTGATCTATGTGTCTGTTTTTGTGCCATTACCATACTGTTTTGATTACTGTGGCACCCCACTCCAGTATTCTTGCCTGGAGAATCCTGTGGACGGAGGAGCCTGGTGGGCTGCTGTCCATGGGGTCGCACAGAGTCGGACACAACTGAAGCGACTTAGCATGCATGCATAGCATAGGATAGTCTGAAATTAAAGCACATGATACCTGCAACCCTGTTCTTTTTCACCAAGATTGCTTTGACAGTTCAGGGATTTTTGTGGTTCCATATAAATTTTAGGACGATTTGTTCTAATTGTATGGAGGGTGTCATGGGTATTTTGATAGGCATTAAATCTATAGATTGCTTTGGTAGTATGGATAGTTTAACAATATTAATTCTTCCAATCCATAAACACAGGATATGTTTCCATTTTTTGGTATTTTCTTCCATTCCTTCTTCAGTGTTTTACAGTTTGTAGAGTATAGGTCTTTTCACTTCCTCAGTTAAGTTCATTCATAAGTATTTAATTTTCTTTGATACGATTTTAAATAGATTTGTTTTGTTGATTTCTCTTTCTGTAACTTTACTGAGTTCATTTATTAGTTCTAAAAGCTTTTTGGGGGGTACTTTATGGTCTTCCATATATAGTATTATGGCATATGAAAATAGTGACAATTTTACTTTCCTTCCAATTTAGATTCCTTTATTTCTTATTTCTTTTTCTTGTCTGATTGCCATGGCTCACCTCCCAATAGTATGTTAAATAGAAGTGGCAAGAGTGGGGATCCTTACCTTGTTCCTGAATTTAGAGGAAACTTTCAGCTTTCCGGAGAAGGTGATGGCACCCCACTCCAGTACTCTTACCTGGAAAATCCCATGGACGGAGGAGCCTGGTAGACTGCAGTCCATGGGGTCGTAAAGAGTTGGACATGACTGAGCAAATTCACTTTCACTTTTCACTTTCATGCATTGGAGAAGGAAATGGCAACCCACTCCAGTGTTCTTGCCTGGAGAATCCCAGGGACGGGGGAGCCTGGTGGGCTGCTGTCTATGGGGTCACACAGAGTCGGACATGACTGAAGCGACTTAGCCGCTTTCAGGTTTCACTGTAGCATATGATGTTAGCTGTGTGTTGGCCATAAACAGCCTTTATTATGTTGAGATATGTTCTCTCTATACCTACTTTGATGAGAATTTTTGTCATGAATGGATGTTGAATTTTGTCAAGTGCTTTTTGGTAGGTATTATGATCATCGTGTGATTTTATCCTTTTTTTATGTGGTGTGTCACATTGATTGGTGGATATTGAGTCATCTTTGCATTCCTGGGATAAATCCCACTGGATTGTAGTGTATGATCCTTTTTATAAGTTGTTGAATTTGGTTTGCTAATAGTTCTGTTGAGGATTTTTGCATTGATGTTCATCAGAAATATTAGCCTATAGTACTCTTTCTCTTTTTTTTGGTAGTGTCTTTGCTTTTGGTGGCCCCGTGGAATGAGTTTGGGAGTATTCTTCCCTCTTTGGCTTTTTGGAATAGTTTGAGGATAGGTATTAGCTTTTCTTTATACATTTGGAGTTGTTTTCATGTTAAGCCATCCAGTCATGGACTTCTGTTTGCTGGGAGTTTTTTGATTATGAATTCAATTTACTAGTAGTGATCTCTTTATTCAGATTGTCTATTTCTTCCTTATTCAATTTTGGAAGGTTGTATATTTCTAGAAATGTTTCCATTCCTTCTTGGTTGTTCAGTTTGTTGGCTTATAACTATTTATAGCATTCATTTATGATTTTTTTGGTATCTCTGTGATATCAGTTGCAATTTCTTTTATTTCTTGTTTTATTTATTTGAGTCCTCTCTTTTTTTATCCCCCCCTTAATGAGCCTGGCTAAAGGCTTATACATTTTGCTTATTTTTCAAAAAACAGTTCTTAGTCTTTTCTACTATTTTTTTTTTTGGTCTATTTTATTTATTTCTCCTCTAAACTTTATTATTTCTTTCTCTCTTTTGACTTTGGGCTTTGTTTATTCTTTTTTTTATTCTTTCAGATGGTAGGTTAGGCTGTTTATGTGATATTTTTCTTGTTTCTTGAGGTAAACTGAATTTTGCAGTGTTTGTAAATTTTGGAAAGCTGTGTTTTTGTTTTCATTTGTCTCAAGGTATTTTCTGATTTCTTTTATGATTTTTTCATTCATCCATTGGTGTTTTAGTAGCATGTTATTTAGTCTCCATGTGTTTATGTTTTCCATTTTTCTACCTGTGATTGATTTCTAGTTTCATAGTGTTGTGGTCTAAAAAAATGCTTAATATAATTTCTATCCCTTTACATTTGGTGAGACTTATTTTGTGGCCTATCATGTGTTCTGTCCGGAGAACGTTCCATGTGCATTTGGAAAAAAATGTGTATTCTGCCATTTTGGGATGTAATGTCCTGTAGATATCTGTTAAGTTCAACTGGTCTAATGTTCACTTAGACACATTAGAAAAACTACCAAACTACATTTCAGTCTGTGTGTGTCTTTTACCCTGAAATTAGTTTCTTCAAGCAATCAGAATTCTCTTTTCCCAGTATGTTGTACTCTTTCTAATTTCTTACTTTGGTCTCTCTTGGCTTATAATTATTATGACTTGAGGGAAGATTTGTTAGTAATATCCCAGACTTTCTCATTGAATTTCCTACTAAAGTGTATGACAATTAACCAACAAGGGTATCTCTTGTTGTCTTATTATTATCCTTTATATATAGTGTTTTTTTTCGTGTATGTGGTAAAAACTATGGTTTCTTGCCTTATCCCTAAAATTATTTTGCAGCTTAATCCAAGTGCTTCAGTATGGTATGTTTTATAGAACTAGATTAGATTAATAATGCCTGGTTTGAGTTTACTCCAGGTTTTTCCTCTTAGATTGATTTTGCTCCACATTTACTATCTTCCAGTTATTTACAGTACTGGTCTAACTGTCTGGAACAGACTGGCCCTGAAAATAGAAACTCAGTCTCTGGAGATACACAGTTCAGCTGTCAACTTTTTAACCCATGTGTAGCTAATTATTTTTCCTTAATATTTCTAAAGTTTTCTGTTTCTGTTAGCAGAAATGACCTCTTCATTTGAGCATTTCCAAGCAATTGGTAATTATTAATATCTTAGGTAATTGTTAAGAAACTCACATTCTCAGTGGGAGGTCATTGTTTAAAACACATGCACTGAGTACAGAATCATTTTATGTCTATTTTTTTGCAAAAAGGTTAATTTGGGAATCTGTGGCTAAATAGTATTTTTATATTAATGGATATGAAGCAGCCATAGTAAAACATAGTAATAACAGTTCATCTAGATCACAGATTTAGAGAGAGTTAGAAATTATTTTAAATGAGGAGGATAAAGTCATTTTCAATTTAGCAAGCTATAGTGAAAGTAAGTTTATTTTTATAATTTTACATAAAATTATTTGGTAGTTTTTCCATTTCTAGAATGTCACTTTATAATTTTTGTTTTCATTTGGATTTATCTTTTGTCCTTATGTGATTTGATTCCTTTTGAATAAATAATGGATTCACAGAAGAGATTTCAAGTGATGAAGAGGAGACTAATGTAACTGCTCAAGCAATGCAGTCAAATAATGGAAGAGGTGAAGATGAGGAGGAAGATGATGATGACTGGGATGAAGAAGTGTTGGAAGAAACTGCTCTTGAGGGATTCAGTACTCCACTGGACCTTGACAATAGTGTGGATGAATATCAATTTTTTACACAAGCTTTGCTGAGTATGTTGTTACTCCCTGAATCATCAGATATGTTTTTCATTTCCATCTTTTAGAAGTTGTTTCGGGGTCTACCCCAAATTGGTTTAGGATTCCCTGTAAAAATTGTATTTATTTTTAATTATAGAAATCCCCAAACATACATAAAATGAGCAGATAGCATAATGTCAGGGTAAGACTGCAGAATATCCTCACAAAAGTAATTTAAGGCAAGAGTATCTGTATATATTGTTCATCCTCTAGGTATAAACAAAGATTTTTTTACAGAATGAAGTATCTCACATATTTTGCTTAAAAATTGTGGCCATAAACTTACAAGCAATTCACAATCCCCATGTGAAGGAATGGAGTCCATAAGAGTAAATTTTTAACTCTATAAGCAATATACCAATTTTGTACAGCAAAGGACACTAGAAATACAGTTAAAGTACTCATAAAAGATTGGAAGAAAATACTGTCATGTAAGATCCACAGATTACAGAAACCTTCTATAAATGAATAAGACCAATAACCTAGTATAAGAATGAGATATATAAATGGAAAACTTGTAGAATTAAAAATAAGTAATAAACCAATGAGAATATTTGGAAAATTATTATAAACAAGTTATAATGAAAAGAAATCCCACTATATGGGTTGCTTGCTAGTTACATTGTATTTCTATGGCAGTATCATAATTTAGCTTATTTCCACTGATGGACAATACAGGATATTTCCAGTTTTTTGTTTCTTTGCTGTTATAAAGAATATTAAATTGAACATCCTTGTTCAATTTGAACACCAACCCTAAAATATTGTTGTTAATACTAACAAGGTAGTGGTAGCCTAATATGCTGGCGTTATGTAGTATGCCAATATATTGTTTATTACAAATATCATTAATGAATAACCTCTATGTTTTATTGAAATTTAGCAGGAACAAGAGGTAGAGAGTCCAGGGAATATTCCAAAACATGAGGAAGATAAAGAGCATAGATGTGGAAATTGGAATGCAGAGGGTGTGCTCTAAGGCAGTTGCTACTGGACCTGGGTGTCCACCATAAGCAACAAAGAAGCTCTTTGGTCTTGGGTGGGATCTCAGGATATATATTTTGAAAATGCTCCTCAAGACATAGGCAACCAGCTTTCGCTCAGTCAGCCTATAGGGACCACTGCTTAAGTCTCTGTGAAATGGTAAAATTGTACCAAATTGTACCAGCCTTGGATTCTGGACTGAGGTTGTCTTTATCCCATTGCCCATTAGAGTGTTGTTGAATGTTTTCATATAAAGAGGTGATCTTGGGGATGTGGTAGTTTCTTTCAGGGATATTATCTATTGATAATGTCCAAAAAGAACTGAAGTGGGCTAGACTTGGGAACCGAGTGTTAGGAAATTGCTTTATTAAGTAAGTAGGGCCCTTGAGAGAAAGGATGGCATTTGATGAAAAAAGCATATAGATGAAAACCATCAAGAAAGCAGCACAGAATTGGATGTGGAGAGGGCATGATAGTGGTTGACTAGGAGACTGATAGAACTAGTGATGGAAATGGGGAGATCCAAGGAGAGTTTGAGAGGTAAAATGTTAAATTTGGTTATAGTTGTGCTGAGTTTCAGGTGACCTATCCAATGTAAAAGTCCAGGAAGTTTAGGGAACAGTTTTGCCTAAAGGTACAAATTCAAGTTTTTGGTGTAGATGCAGGTAGCGTGTGGCATGTGCCGGCAACATGAGAATTCCTGAGGAAAACAATAACGAGTAAAGTGTTCCCCATGATCTGGATTTTAGGGAGCTTTCATAGTTAGTGAAACCTCAAGAAGAAGAGGAGATGGCAAAGGAGGCAGAGAACTAGGCAAAGGAGAGATTTTTGATGTTCCAACCCTTCTGCAAGGGGCTTCCCTTGTGGCTCAGCTGGTAAAGAATCCACCTGCAATGTGAAGACCTGGGTTCTATCCCTGGGTTGGGAAGATCCCCTGGAGAAGGGAAAGGCTACCCACGCCAGTATTCTGGCCTGGAGAATTCTATGGACTATATATAGTCCATGGGTTCTCAAAGAGTCAGGCATGACTGGGCGACTTTCACTTCACTTCGACCTTCATTTGTAGCCCCACATAGTTTGAGTACTAAAGTGAGTACTCAGGAGTCATCCTTTGTTGGAATAAGTTTTATCACCTATTGTCTGTTATCATTTCATTGTAATTTGGTTATATCATTAGTTATTATCTGAAATAATAATTGTCACTGGACTCCCTTATCATTCCTTCTCCCTTGAAACACCCCCACATTACAACAGCTGTGCAGAATCGGGATGCTGCGTGGTATCAACTGCTGATGGCACCGCTCAGTGAGGATCAGAGGAGAGCGCTGCAGGAGGTGTACACGTTGGCTGAGCACCGGAGGACAGTGGCAGGTCAGCTAGCATGATTTTCTGATCAGAGCACGTGTGTCGGTAGTCAGCCTTTATATTTACCAGCCTGGTGGCACCTAAATACTGTTCTAAAATTTGTTTTTAGAGGCCAACCTTTCAAGATAATAAGAAATTATTATTATTTTATGATCTTTTTAATCAGGTACGATAGCTTTGCAAAACACCATGTGTTAACATCTGTCTTTAGTAGTGTTCTTATTCACACCCTTATCCTATTTTGGAGCCAAAGGTAAGACATAAAGGTTGGGATGAATCTTGCTGAAGGAGAGTTAACCAGCTGGGTCACCCACCTAACCATCTAAACAATGAATCAAAGGCATTTTATGAGTTCTTGCAAGGACCTTATATTTCTAAAAATGAAATACTCTCATTTCTTTTTGTTGGGCTTTATGTAGAAGTTGGTGATTCTTGTTGACTTTCAGTTTTTGAGCTGGAGAAATTATTTTATGCAGACATTATTATGGTCACTTTTGGAAAATTAATGGAAGATTTTGTAGTTACAGAAGTATTTTAGTGGAAGACATTACAGAATAGGAATCTAGAGTTTAGAACCTAGATTCTTCTGCATGGACTTTAGACTTCAGTCCTGCCCAGATTCTGTATCACCCCTCCTGATGGGAGAAGTGAGTGTGCCCTTTTAGGAGTAGACACTATGGCTTTGAGCCTTGTTTTTATCTTGCTCAGTTTTAGCAAACAGTTTTTCCAAAATAGAGATTATAATTGCAGTCATTCCTCAGTATCTTCAGAGGGGATTGGTTCCTGGGCTGCCCTCAAATACCAAAATCCTAGGGTGCTCAAGTTCCTCGTTAAAATGGTGTGGTGCAGGGGGCCCGCTGTATCCCTGGGTTTCGTATCTGTGGGTTACACATCCCCAGACGCCTGGACGATGGTACTTACTGACATGGGTTTGTTAAAAGCTAGTGTTCAGTTGGGCAGAATAATTAATACCACGATTCACATTCCTTCACAGTGCTAACTCTAAAGAATCTGGCTCCTTTGAGGATATTTCCAACTTTGTCACCTTAGATACTCTTCTCTTTTCCCTGCTTTCTCTTGCAAATTCTAGAGGCAAAGAAGAAGATTGAACAACAGGGAGGCTTCACCTTTGAAAACAAAGGAGTCCTCTCTGCATTTAATTTTGGGACTATGCCCACCAACAACTGAAGGAAGGAACATCAACTGACCAAACGTCGTCGTTACATTGAACGTCAGCCGGAAGGAGAGAGTCAGCAGAGCTGGGGAGGGGCTGCTCCTGGCGCCACCTGCTGTGCCAGTTACTGGTTGGCATCCAGCAGCACCTTTCTCTGCCCCCGTGTCCCCTTTGATCTTTCTCACCCTGAAATATATATTTTAAGCAGCTACTGTAATGTATGAAATTAAAGAAAAACAAAATCATAGGACTGAAAAGGACAAAGCATTTGCTCCAAAGGATGAATGACCAAGGTGGATTTAGAGGATTGGATGGAATTGCACGTCTCAGGTTTTGCCATGCAGAATCAATGGATTTATGCGAATAACAGTGCCTTCTGTTGTACATGAATTATCTGGAAAAAATTTTTTTGGAGTGTGTTGCAATTTTTTTTTAAAGCATAAAACATATTTCTAGATAAATGTAAACCTTGGCTATATGTTGATTTATTCTGTATTTTACTATGTGAATTTCCTGTTAGACAGTTAGCTACAAGTCACTCTGGTTTCAAAATCATCACTGCTCCCCTTGATCCCCCTGCTGCTGGGGGCCTTCTTCAGGGGTTGTACAATATGCACTGGCTCTGGTTTTTCATAATGTGTTTTTTCCTAAAGATGAGACTTTCCTAAGAAGTGTCTTATTCTCTCTTCTGTCATATTTTTCAGCCCTGAAAGGGGTAGTATTTCTTTTGAATCAATCTATATGAGTATCGATTTCATTCATAACCTGGTAAGTTCAGGACTCAAAAATTTCTTGGCAGCAAGTGGCAGGGACTCCTTAGTCACTGGAATTAACAATAAGTCCCAAGTATTTTCTGAATCATGTACTTAATTATGCAGTTAATTGATAATGATGCTAAAGCACATTGAACTTCTAAGAGAAAGGTGCTGCATAAGCATGCTGTCTTTCTGGATGGGGGCTTGCATTGTCAATAACTTATCATTCCAGCTGTGTTGGACCTGGGTCCAAAACATTTTGTAACAGTATTTTTTATCTAGGAAGAAAACCCAAGTAAATCTAACTTCTTGCTTTCTCACACATCTGACTTTTCTCCTATCTAATCTGTTTTTATTTTAGCTCAGTTTGACTTCTTATATTTTTCAGGGGTTGGGATATTGGTCAGCTGCACTCTTACATTGTAATGATGCAAGATAGCCCATGAGAAATATTACAGATAGAGGTTACAGCTGTTTTTCTGAACTGATTCAGTGCCAGAACGTGGATCATAGTGTTTTCATTCTGTAAAGTGAAAGTGGATTTTCAGAACTTAATATATTTCTGGATATGATGCAGTTGTCCTTTTTTATGAAATGTTTGCAGCTTATATTTTCCATCAGTGACTGGAGGAATTTCCTCCAGGTGCTTTCTAGATTACCATCCCTTGTTAATAAGAACTCTTTTTAGGATTTTAGGTTATTTAAGTAGATTTTACAGAAGTAGTCCAAGAAGCCATGAGTTTCAGTTAAATGATTCTCTGCTTTCCTCTGCCCCACTCTTCCCAAGGCACTGATACTGAGTGTGCCAACTGGGAATTAGAAGAGAAAGATGGCATTGGGGGAAATTGTTAACATCTTAAGCTTTGAAACTTTTCTTATTCTCCTTGTGTTCCAAATGGTTTAATTTTAACATAATATGCCTTCACACTGGATTGTCAAAGGCATGTGATTTTATTTTTGTGATGTATTGTCTCCTGCAGTATTAAAGGGAAAGAAGTGTTAATGTGTATCATCCTATCTTGTTTTTGAAGCCAGGGTAGTTGTACAGTTTTGTTACCAGCAGTGCTAACCTGAATGTGATCTGATAACCTTGGAAATGCAGGAACTCATATGAATGTAAAATAAAATGCGGGCTGATTCCCAGGATCCTGAACTCCTCTGTGTGAAATATTTTCTGAAACACCCATCAGGATGTTTTCCTGACTCCTGGGGACCTGAAGCAAGGTGGGCGTAGGTTGGGAAGGATAACAAGAGCTCATCAGAAACAGCTAAAGAATGGGGAATGTTTGGGGACAAGAGCCCATCTTATAAACCAAGGTGTCCAAATGAGAACTGCAGATGCTCTGAAAAAGCAAGATCATTCAACCACATCAGGACCCTGAAGAAAAGGAAAAGATGCCTGTGGTGGGGCCATTTTCTGATTTGTATGTGCATGCTCAGTCATGTCCGACTCTTTGCAACCCCATGGACTGTCGCCCAGGATCCTCTTTCTATGGGATTTTTCAGGCAAGAATACTGGAGTGAGTTGCCATTTCCTCCTCTAGGGAATCTTTCTGACCCAGGGATCAAACCCAAGTTTCTTGCGTCTCCTGCATTGGCAGGTGGATACACTGTGGCACCTGGGAAGCCCCAGTTTTTTGATGGGTGGCCATCAAATTAGGAGCAGTCGAAACTGAGTGGAATGTTAAGTGCTGGCCTTTTGATTCTCAAATATTTACCTAGCATGACAGTAAACTTCTTCTCCCTACCTCTGATTTATGTTAAGACTGCACTGAACCAGTACATTGTTAATCAGTGAAAATTACAAAGAAAGAAAACAAATTAGGTTATTTGTTTAATATAGTGAATTACAGTCCAGTTTTCTGTTCAACAATGGAGATTGAAAATTGCAATACCTTTATGGAGGAAATCAAAGGAAACTTCTCCATGTGATCAGAGGCCACCAGTTTTGTGTGTGTGTGCGTGCGTGCTCACGTTTCATCTGTAAAAGAATCAGTTCAGATAAGCCTTAAATGGAAATCCATCCTGCTCCTGTTTCACTCTCTCCACTGAGCTCAGTGTACAAGTGGATTGGAAACATCTCGGGCAGTCCATTAGTGAGTAAGACCACAAAGTCAGTGAATGAAGGGTTGGGCTGTATTTTTAAGCAGAAGCATAAACACCAGTGCAACTAGGGCTGATTCTGTAGCCAGGAGAGAGGTTGTGTATGCAACAGCGGGTTGAGTGGCAGGAGAGTCTGGGGCAGACAGCAGTGCTGGCAGAGAGAAGAGAGGGCTGTATTGTGAGAAGGTCTGCAAGACTCGTCCATCAGGGGGGAAGGTGAGTGAATGCACATGCTCCCTGCAGAGCACCTGAGAGGAAGTTCACCTTGGAGATCATCCAGTTTGAAAAAAAGATTCAACCAGTATGTGGATGCCTCTCAAGAGCTAAGAATCAGAGGCTCCACAAAGGGTCTGGAATATACCTGGAGCTAAGAGCATCTCAGGCAGGAGTGACCTTAGAGAACGTGCATGCTTAGTTGCTCAGTTGTGTCCAACTCTTTGTGATCCCATGGACTGTAGCCCACCAAGCTCTCTGTCCATGGAATTTTGCAGGCGAGAATATTGGAGTGGGTTGCCACTTCCTACTCCCCGGATCTTCCTGACCTGGGGTTCTAACCTGTGTCTCTTGGGCCTCCTGTATTGGCAGGCGGGTTCTTTACCAGCTGAGCCACTGGAGAAGGCCATCATTGGTACCAAGTCCCCCCAAAGAAAACTAATAGCTAGACTGGAGAATTCAGGGGGACTTGAAACATCCCACCTAAAATTGAATTATTTCCTTGCCTGGCTGCAGTGCAACAAATATTTATTTGTCATATCTCTCAGCTTGTTGGATCATAGTTCCTTGACCAGAGATTGAACCCAGGCCATGTCAGTGAAAGCACCATGTCCTAACCACTGGACCAACAGTGAATTCTCAAGCAATTATTAAAGAAGGTTAATAATTTGATCTCCCCTTTAACCTAGTACTATTTAAGTGTTCACTCAATATTTATTCGGTGAAGTTGGGGAAAATTTTTTATTAATAGATATTGTATACAAATATTTTCAAAATAAGAGACTTCTATACATTTATTACACACAGTTTTCCAAGCCAGATAACCCAATATTGGTCATTCCCAATAACCAAAACTACAAATTCAATTTCTCAATTTTCAGCTTCCTGCAGCTGCTGATATAAGACAACCCTCAGCTAGGTGGTACCAAGATTAGGGGCATTTTCCACATAAAACAATGTTCGACATCAGTAGATACCAGCAGGAAGTGTTTAGCTTTTCTACTTTGGTGGGAACAAGAAAACTGGTTTTCGTTTCACTAGTTGGTAAATGAGGAGTTGTATTTGGAAACCATCATCAGCTGGCACCCTGTTTCCCGGGCGTCCCAGTGAGGTCAGCCCTCCCGAGCCACACCCTCTGGCCAGCCCCTTCATGGGGCTGTGGTTGGGCACTTTCACCAGAGATTCTCTGAGGTAGTGACAAGTTAAATAAGCAGATTGTTTACTCTCTCAACATGCCAGCATCTGACAGGGCTTCATCCTTTCCTTCTAATCAGGTTTTGATGAATATGGTACAGCCCAGACTGTGGATCTAGAGAGCTGTGTGACTCCAGATGGAGTCTGCTTGCTGTGGTAGCCAGCTTCCACTATGGCCCACAACAAGCTTTGATGTCTCTTGGGTTGCTCCCTCTCAGATTGTTCCACAGTTAAGCTGTGAGAGCTATAGCATGTAGAAATTATAGTGTGTCACTTCCAAGACTAGGTTATAAAAATCTGTGACTTACATCTTGGGTGTGTTTTCTCTGTCCCTCTCTCCATGTGCTGTGGTGGGAGCCATGTCATGAGTGGCCCTATGGTGAGGACCCTATGGTGAGGAGCTGAATGAAGCCTGCCAGGAGACACAGGCATGAATTAGGAAGTAGATCCTTCAAGCTTGTCAAGTCTTCAGCGATCACAGGCCTGGCTGACAGCTTGACTGTAATAACCTCATGGAGGGACCCTAAATCATAAGCATCCAACCAAGCCACTCCTAGATTCCTGATTCTCAGACACTGAGACAATAAATGAATGTTGATTTTAGCTGTTAAGTTTGGTGACATTTTGTTATGCTGCTATAAAGAACTAATACACTGTTTACAAAAACTCTCCTATACTTTCTACTATGGATAAATAATACACCCTGGATTGCCAGGAAATAGAATGCTTACATCTGATATGAAGCAGCACTAGGTATTTTCCAAGATTTCTCCCCACCCCAAGATTCTACAATAATTTGAAACTGAAGACTGACTATAATAACTGAATTTTCCTAAAATAATCTAGATTTCCTACTTTCAAACTGAACTGTATCTAAAAACAGATATGACAAAACCTGCAGGTTAGGTTCAGTTTACATCTTGTTTATGGATGTTAGGCATTTGTTCTCAGGTATTATCATTTATTTTAATTTTTAGTCAGCTTCATTGTTTAACATGTGAAACTTTCTATAAATAAAAAGGCATGGTGCAGTTCATAGGCTATGTTTTTATTGTCATGAAGTATCATTTGAAACCATGACCAAATTAGTTTTTTTTGTATTCAGACATTATCTTGAGTTACACTGACCCCATGGGTCAGCTGTACAAATTCATGCAGTCCAGGCAGTTTGTCAGTAGATCACTTTAACATGCATGATGATCTTGCATTGCTGTAAAGCTATTTCTCAGTCTTGTTCAAAAAGATTCACAAGTTTAGTTGTGTGTCTCTGCCCTTGGGCTCTATTTTTACTGTGTCCTGTTTATATTCAACTTGGAAATCTGATTTTCAGAGACATCTGTGTTTAGAATTGACTGTGGGGCTTAAACACTAGAACAGAATTGCTCTTGTAATATGATAACACAGGCATTTGCCTCCCTAGGTCTTTTGTTGAGCTGTCGCTTGCTGATGGTTATTTGGCGACATTGTTATTTTATTCTGCCTTGTGGAGGACCACTAAATTAGGGTAGTGGATTATGCTGTCAATCAAGTTTGACAGACCCTCTATGAGAATTTGTAATGGATTGAAAGCAACATGGTCCAGTTGTTCTAACTGTAATTAGCAATGTACCTTAATAACTGAAGTATTGAGTGCTATAAAGTGCATTTCGTTATGGTGGATCTAGCTTCCCACTGCATGCTTCTATAAGATTGTATGTGTGGTACTCAAGGCAGTTTTTAACCTGTGACACTTTTAAAACAAAGTTTAAACATACTGTTTAAAAGCATTTGGTTATATGTACATACATATATATATATATAGTGTGTGTGTGTGTGTACGTATGTGAATGTCATTGGAGTGACATTTATGGCAAAACAGTGTATTGAGGAAAAGTTTTTCCTCTGCTCTCTTAGGTTCAGTAACTGTGGTCTTGAGAATTAACCTAAGAAAAGAAAACAGAAAAAGTACAGTTTTTTATTCATATTCATGTGCATAAGATTTCACAGAAGGAAAACTCAAAGAAGTGGTTAGAAATTTAGAATAACTTCTAAAAGTCAACAAACAAGAATATGGGAGTGAGCTGGACCATATGGCCAGCTTCTGCTTTGCCCACGCACACTGGACAAGCAAGTGACAGGCCATCAAACCATCCACCTTCAGCCTGGGGCCACCTTCATTCTCTATCACCAATATCAGGCAGAGAAAGGGTGACTTTTCTTGTTCCCAGAATTCTAAAAGCTATTTTTGCCCACACAAATTTCTTTCTTTTTCTTTCTTTTTTTAGTCATGCCAAGTGGCTTGCAGAATCTCAGCTCCCTGACCAGGGATTAAACCCAGGTCACGGCAGTGAGAGTCTGGAGTCCCAACCACTAGGCCACCAGGGAACCACCCCCACACACCCCCGCCACCCTACACACAAATTTCTTGATACTCTGTAAAACACTCTAGAATTCTTGATGCTTGGTACAGATTTTCTTGCCTTTAGAAAAAACACATATGGGCCAACATTCTGTTTAATGGTCATTGACTCTACTTTTGGCAAAATTTTATGCCTCATCTTTCTCATTTATTTTCCCCTCTGGCTTCTAATTTTTCTTTAGATTCTTTTTCATTTCACTGTACTCTTATCTGAAAATTTAGTTTGTATTAGGAAACCTGGGAAGTCTATATGCCAAGTTCATTAAATACCTACTAGGGTTTTAGAGATGGAATGATTTTTCAGTTTGGTTCACATTGATTTTTTTTTTTTGCCATACCTCATGGTATGGGATCTCAGTTCCCCTACCGAGGGATTGAACCTGAGCCCCAGCAGTGAACCCAGGCCCCTCCCTCTTGGACCTCCCCCCTCTCCATCCCATCCATCTAAGTCATCACAGAGCACCGAGCTGAGCTCCCTGTGCTATACAGCAGGTTCTCACTAGCTATTTATTTTACACAGGGTAGTGTAGTATATTTATGTCAAACCTAATTTCCTAATTCATCCTACCCTCCCTTTCCCCACCCTGTTTCCACACGTCCATGTTCTACATCTTCATTTCTATTCCTGCCCTGCAAATAGGTTCATCTGTACCACTTTTCTAGATTCCACATATATGCATTAACATACAATATTTGTTTTTCTTTTTCTGACTTCACTCTGTATGATAGATTCTAGGTTCATCCACATTGCTACAAATGATCCAATTTCACTTCTTTTTTTATGGCTGAGTAATAGTCTATTATATATATGTACCGCATCTTCTTTACCCATTCAAGTAGATATACTTCTTTAAGAAGAAAAAACAAGATGAAAATTTGAAAGTAGTTGCCTGAGAAATTGCTGACTAGTTCTTGGGGTGGAAGTGGCCATTACTGTGATTTTTGATAAGGTTTTTATGTTCCTAAACCTCTATCATCTCTTGTTAAGAATATAACCGCCCCTCCCCCCAACCTTATGCTAAGCTATGTAGAGAGAAAGGAATTTGGAAGGGCAAAGTGAGCCTTATACCTGAGGTGGGTGGGGGGGAGTTAAAAGTTGCAAGAACTCTAGGTAATTGGTATGTTACAGAATGGCAGCTTGGAGATTGCGATGAGGGACCTTGACCGTTTCCTCTGCCCCTAGTTCTAAAATGCACTTAGGGAAAACTCTGTATAGATCCTTTCCTCACCAAGCTCCTCTATTTATTTGTTTCTCTTGATAATTAGTCATATGGTTCTTATCTTTGCATGCTGAGGAATTCTTATTTAACACTAGAAACTTAAAAAAAAAGAGAGAGGCTTGGGACTTCCCTGGCAGTCCAGTGGTTAAGACTCCACAGAGGGCACGGGTTTCATTCCTGATCAGGGAACTAAGATCCTGCAAGGCCAAAAATAAAAGAGGCTCCACATGATGATGTCTTTCCATGGAGAAAGTTCAAAAATTTCCCCAAGAAAACAAAATTGTAAGAAGGGGAAACATTTTAATACTATCAGCGACTGGGCTGTTTTGAGGTTAGATTGCAGTTCTGGTAAGATTCAGTCTACTCCTTGTGCCTTGTACCTAGGGCTTGCCCTTCAGGATTTCAGTTAAGAGGTTGGTAGGTCTGGGTCTCCTTAGCTCCGAGAACTATGGGAATTTCTGCCTTGCTTTTCAGTGGTTTTCAGAAACGCTCTTTAATCTCCCATTATGCATGTCTTTGGAATTAGCTAAATGCTTTGGTGGTGGAGACCAGGTCTCAGATCCCCAGCTTTGGCATTTCAGTCCTGAATGCCCACACAAAGCTCTGTGAGTTTCTTTTGTCTTCCCAGAAGAGACCTGTCTGGACTGAGCTCAGATCCTCAGTCTCCAGCCCATGCCCAGAATTGGCAGATACCTCCTGGAAAAGTCAACTGCCAATTCTCAACAACTTTAGAGAAGTTTCTGTCTGTTAGTCTCTGGAATTTTAGTCCCTCTAGTACTGTTTGCGTTTGTATCTCTCTGTTACCTTAGAAAATTTAAAAGGTTTAAAAAGTTTATCTGGATTTTGTAGTTCTCAGTAGGAGCATTTTCCTGCCATGAATTCCGTCATATCCAGAAGCAGAAATATACCTTTCATTTTTTGTCAGTTTGATCTGATGTGGACTGAGAGAAATGAAATAGCCTTCCACTACTGCTTCCATTTGTTTCTCTTTGTGCTTGAAATAGTTTCTGTTGCTACATTGTTTAGTACAGAGGTATTCATAGCTGTTACATCTTCATTTTGGTTTGCATGCTTTGACACTGTGAAGTGCCTTTATTATTGCTTTTTGGCCTGATTTCTACCTTCTCTAATATTTTATTACACTAGCCACTTTCTTTTTGTTTTGCTTTTTCTGGTATTTTTTGTTGTTGTTCATCTTTTTTAACTTTTCTGAATAATTTTGTTTTCAGTGTTACTCTGTATTATAGCCTAGGAATTGGGTTTGTGACCTAGATCTGTGAATCAATCTGAAAATCAATCTTTTTCTTTTATAAGGGAAATTAAACCTACACATATTGGTATGATTAATTTTAGATCTATGATATGTGTAACATTTTAAAAGTCTCTTCTATGCAGCCTTTCTTTCTTTCTGATAGTGGCTACATAGTTATATCTTTATTTAATACTTTTCTTTTCTTTTTTTCTGAATAATATGTAGAATTTTCCTCACATAAGCAGCATTAAAGTTGCTTGTATTCTCTTCTTCCCCTTCATCCCACAGTTCTGGTAAATAATGTTATCTTTCTTAGTGTTGACTTTTGTACTGTCAAATATGTTTTACTTCTAAAACTTGATTTTTCAATTTTAAATATCTCTTGGTTTCTTGGTATTATGGATGAAGCAATCAATGAGTTTATTCTTTTTTCTGCTTTCCCTCTTTCCATTAAAAAAAATTGTTTTTAAGTTGTCAGGTCATATACCACCTATATTATATTCTGTCACACTATTTTCCCCCCTTTTAAATTTTATATGTGTTGGTAGATATATTTACTGCCACTGAGAAGTCTTTTAACTGAGGCTTCCTCAGTCATCCCTTGGCTGATTACAATTTTTCCTTTAGTAGTTTCCTTGAGAAGAACACACATGAACGTTATTCCCTGAATTCTGAAATGTTCAAGGCAATTTGATAGTATTAACCATTGGAAGGAATGTGACTAAAAGCTCTGCTTCTGGCAAGAGTATAAATTGGTACAACCACTGGAAAGTAGGTTTGCAACAACTTATCAAATTAAACATTCACTACTCTATGACTCAGAAATTTCATGTCTACTCAGGGACAACTCATGCACAGATTTTCAGAAGTCACATAGAGGGCTGTTCATAACAAAATTCTTTATAACAGTAAAAATTGAATGACCACCAAAAAGCAAATGATAAGTAAATCAAGGTATATTTCTCAAATTTTATACATGAGTCAAAATGAATAATCTATAGTCACATTCAACAGTATAGACAAAATCTTAGCAATGTGCTATATTTTACTAATTCTCATCCTTGTCATTTTAACACTTGTAAAATTGTGATATATATTACAATTAATGGTATGTCATTGTTTAATTAGAGGATGTTATTTTTTCTTATTATATAAAATAACACTGTATCTTACATTTCATGGGGACTGTATTCAAGGACATGTGGTAATAATATGTGACATAATGAAGTGTCAGAAGATTACATTCAATATGGTGCCCTTTGTGTAAGGTTGAAACAACTAAGCAATTTTATTTATGAACATGTATATATGACAATACTATATGCATCCAAGGGGATAATTAAAAAAAAGTCAGGAATGTGATTCCTTCTGGTGCAGGAAGTCAAATTGATGAGACATGAAAGGTAGATGCAAGTTACTGTTTGACTTCTCATGTTGGTTTCATGGATATTTAGATTATTATTTAACATTGCTTATTTTAATAATCAATAATTAACATGAATTATAATAAATAAATATATGCATAATACATAAATGAGGATATGTATGGACTAAGAATGAAAATATGCTCTGAGCCAAGAATTCTGACTAGTTTTATACACCCTGAAGTTGAAACTTTATATTAGAAGTAAAATTTGGCTGGTTCATGCTGACCTTGAGTTTAAGTATTAAAACTACCTTCTGACATTGAAAGTTATTTTTGAGTAATCTGACATCTACCATCATCCTCATTTTTTTCTTTTTCATAAATGATGTCATCTTTTTGCTTGGATTTCCAAATGATTTTCTGACTCTTTAAAGATAGTGGGTTTACTAAGATATGTCTGTTTTGTTGGAGGTGGATCAAGTTTTCCTAATATACAATGTGCTTTTTCAATAGGTAGGCTTCAGTTCAGCTCAGTTGCTCAGTCGTGTCCGACTCTTTGCGACCCCATGAGCCGCAGCATGCCAGGCCTCCCTGTCTATCACCAACTCCCCAAGTCCACCCAAACTCATGTCCATTGAGTTGGTGATGCCATCCAGCCATCTCATCCTCTGTCGTCCCCTTTTCCTCCTGCCCTCAATCTTTCCCAGAATCAGGGTCTTTTCCAATGAGTCAGCTCTTTGCATCAGGTGGCCAAATTATTGGAGTTTCAGCTTTAACATCAGTCCTTCCAATGAACACCCAGGACTGATCTCCTTTACGATGGACTGGTTGGACCTCCTTGCAGTCCAAGGGACTCTCAAGAGTCTTCTCCAACACCACAGTTCAAAAGCATCAATTCTTCTGTGCTCAGCTTTCTTTATAGTGCAACTCTCACATTCATACATGATTACTGGAAAAACCATAGCCTTGACTAGATGGACCTTTGCTGACAAAGTAATGTTTCTGCTTTTTAATATTCTGTCTAGGTTGGTCATAACTTTCCTTCCAAGGAGGAAGTGTCTGTTGGTCCATGTCCAGTTCTAACTGTTGCTTCCTGGCCTGCATACAGGTTTCTCAAGAGGCAGGTCAGGTGGTCTGGTATTCCCATCTCTTTAAGAATTTTCCACAGTTTATTGTGATCCATGCAGTCAAAGGCTTTGGCATAGTCAATAAAGCAGAAATAGATGTTTTTCTGGAACTCTCTTGCTTTTTTAATGATCCAGTGGATGTTGGCAATTTGATCTCTGGTTCCTCTGCCTTTTCTAAAGCCAGCTTGAACATCTGGAAGTTATAGGTAGGCTTAGATCATGTATTTCAGAAATACTTTCTATAGTTACATTTTCAAATATGCATTCTATTCTACCATTTTGACTTTCTTCTTTTGGACTCTGTATGTCTAACATACACTTTGCTTATCTTCTGTATCTATGATTTTATTTCTAATCCTGTTGATATTTTTCTCTATTTTGGCTTAATTTTGCTTGCTTTTCTCAGTTCTTTCCTGCCTATCTCTTATTGTGCTTTTCATAATATCTATTATATATATACAATATATATATTGTATATATACAATATAATATAATATCTATTTTATATATATATACACATTTTGCTTCAACATACCTCTCTTTCCTTCCTCCTCTCTTGTGTTATTATTAATCATGTATAATGGACTATTATAATGAAGTGTAAGGGAAGTGAAAGTCGCTCAGTTGTGTCTGACTCTTTGCAACCCCTTGGACTATACAGTCCATGGAATTCTCCAGCCCACAATACTGGAGTGGGTAACATTTCCCTTCTCCAGGGGTTCATTCCAACCCAGCTATTGAACCCAGGTCACCCGCAATGGAGGCAGATTCTTTACCAGCTGAGCCACGTGGGAGGCTCATTATCATAGTGATTATATCTTTATTAGTTAGAAGTACATCAGTATAGCTATATCATTATTATTTTATACAGTTGTCTTTTAAATCAAGTAAGAGAAGAAATAAGTAAAAAATACGTTTATATTATGTTATACATTTACCTATGTGTGGTAGGCAGAATAATGACTCCCCAAAGATGTTCATGTCTTAATACTCAAAACCTGTGATTATGTTAGGTTATATAACAAAGAAAAATTAAGGTACTAGATAGAATTAAGACTGCTCAGCTGCTGACTTTAAGAGAGGGGAGACTATTCTGCATTAGTGCAGTGGATACAATATAATCACAGTGTTTTTAAAAGTGGAAAAGGAAAGCAGAAGAGAAAATCAGAGTGATATGAGAAGGACCCAACCCACCATTTCTGTCTCTTAAGATGTAGGAAGAGAACCACAAGTCAAGGAATGCAGACAGCTTATAGAAGCTGAATGAGAGAACTTAGTGGATTTTCCCCTAGAACTACCAGGAAAGAATGTAGACCAGCTGATACCTTGATTTTAGCCCAGTGAGATCTGTTTTGGACTTCTAAACTTATAAGATAGTCTTTTTGCATCATTTTAGGCTACTAGGTTTTTGGTAATCTGTTAACTAAAGCCATAAGAAACTAACTTACCATGTTCTCTGCTTTTTCATGTGAATTTATTTATTTATTTATTTATTTATTTTTCAGCCAGGGGAACTTTTAGAATTTATTGTAAGGGCAATCTGCAAGCAACAGTTTCTCTGTCTTTTAAAAATCTGGGTATGTCTTTATTTCACCTTCATTTTTGGATAGTTTTGCTAGACATGTACTTTTTAGTTGACTTTTTTTTTCTCTTAACATTTTGAATATATCATCCCACTTTCTTCCGGCCTCCATTGTTGTGATGAAGCTGTTTATCTTACTGAGGGTCCTTTATGGTGAATCACTTTTCTCTTGCTATGTGGAAAAACTTCTTTTTGTCCCTTGACAGTTTGAATATGATGTGTCTAGGTATGAATCTGTTTGAATTTATCCTACTTAGGGTTTGTTGAGCTTCTTGGCTGTGTGGATTAATGTTTTTCATCAAGTGTGGGAAGTTTTTAGTCATTACTGTGTGTGTGCTAAGTTGCTTCAGTTGTGTCTGACTGTTTGTGACCCCATGAACTGTAGCCTGCCAGGCTCTTCTGTCCATGGGATTCTCCAGGCATGAATACTGGAGTGGGTTGCCATGTCCTCATTCAGGGGATCTTTCTGACTCAGGGATCGGATGCGTGTCTCTTATATCGCCTGCATTGGCAGGTGGGTTCTTTACCACTAGGATCACTTGGGAAACCTCAGTCATTACTATTTAAAATCTTTTTCTGTGTCCCCACTACACTGCCTTTTTCTCTTTAAAAATGGCATTTCTGTGTATGCCCCTCTGAACTTCACCTGGTTCAGTATGGTATCTTCAGCCTTCTTTTGCACTCCCTTGGTTTCTTCACCCAATGCTGTACCTACCTTTGAAGGTGATCCCTTCAATTTGGCTTATGCTTTTGATATTTGCTACTCCAGATACCCACAGGCATCTTCCATATTTTTCTCTCTCTCTTCCCCAGCACGTGGAATCTATTCAAAGTCAGTCCTGTCTACAACAGGTCTCATTCAGGGTGAGGTCCTCACCTTCTGGGGGAATATTTTGCTGGTGATTTCTGAGGTCAGTTACTGCTGCATCCCTCTGTGCACTCCTTTGCTCTCTCATTTCTGCATTCTGCTCAGCTGTTTTTAAAAACACTTCTATTTCAGTTTAGACTTCGTGGGATTTTTGTTTTCCCCAGTTGCATGAAAACTGAGTTTGTGGCTTTAAAAACTCTGGTTTTTTTTTTTTTTTTCTCCTGTGGTTTTTCAAGTGAAGTCATGGGAAGATTCATTAAATGAACATATAGCTATACCAAATATCCCCCATACATGTTCAAAAAAAATTCTAGTGTATTTAAAAAATCTATTTACAATGTTCAGAAGAAAGACAAAACAAAAACAAAGTTAGCTCAGAGTTTCAGTCAGATGCTGTGTCTGTCGTTTTGTTCACATCAGTGTACAACATTCAAGCGGGTTGGAGTGTGATGTTACAAGAGATTGGTCACATGTGTAAGGTGAATTTTGAGCAGATTAAGGAAAACCCCTTAACAGGATCTACATCAAATATGAAACTATTATCATTTCTTGGTGAATTCTTCAGTTAATCTTAGAGAAATAAGTCAAAGATGCAAAGAAAGAGAAAAGGCAATGGAATTCTGCAAACAGAATAGAAGATGCAACTGGACATGATGTTTTGGGCTAATGAGTAGGACAGAAAAAAAAGTGATTTCTTTCTCTGATTAGACAAGCAAGCACACAGAAGTGAACAGATGGGTTTTTGATGTAAAACATAGTTTCATGTCGGAGCCAGCCGACGAGTCAACGTAGGCACGGACGCGGGATTCTTCGGCGCAGAAAGAGACAAACACAGAGACACAGAGAGACACAGACACAGCGGGGCGTTGAGAGGATCACTGCAACCTGTAATGCCTAGTGATGCCTGTTTATTTTTACACACAGGATTTTATACCCTTATACCATCATCAAAAATCACCTAAGTAACATGCATCAGAAATCACCTTAGTAACATAAATCCATCAATCAAGATCCCATGATTATCTTATGATTTTGTATCTCAAAACTCAGGTAACACCTAGGCAACACAAAGCTATCAATTAAGATCTCATGACTCCGTATCTCAGGACTCAGGTCGTATCTCTGGACTCAGGTCATAAAAGCCATCTGTCCTGCGTCAGATGCGCTCTAGAAGGCTGCAAGAAGTTTCCCTAATAAACAACAAGAGGTGGCGGGACAGAGAACTATGTCTGGACTTGACCCTTGAGTTAACAAAGGCAGCCCCAGCTCTCAGAGCAGAGCCTGCTTGCCAGGTTGCCCTGGAATTAACCCTTGAGTTAACAAGGCAGTTCTTCAAGGCACGTCCTGCTCGCAGGTTGCCCCCCGCAGTTTCAGGGACTTTCCTGTGGCTCAGTGGTGAAAAATCCACGGGCCAATGCAAGAGATACAGGTTCCATCCCTGCTCCTGGAAGATCCCACATGCTGTGGAGCAACTAAGCCTGTGCACCACAACTATTGAGCCTGTGCTCTGGAGCCCACACGCTGCAACTACTAAAGACCACATGCCCTAGATCCCATGCTCCATGAAAGAGGCCACCACAATGAGAAACCCAAGCTCTGCAGCTAGGGAGTAGCTCCCACTCGCTGCAATTAGGGAAAAGCCCACACAGCAACGAAGGCCCAGCACAGCCAAAAATAAATAGATAACTACAATTATTAAAAAATCATGTGTCAGAGCCTGGTGATATTTCCAGAAAACTTTCATTTTAAATTTGTGAACCAAGAGCAAGTTGTTTCAATTGATACACTTCAGTTAAAGTGGTATCATGTAGTTTTTAAAAGTCTTGCTATGTATGTTATGCTGTGTATTTAGCTACTACTCATTTTAACAGGGACTTCCCAGGTGGTACTAGTGGTAAAGAACCTACCTGCCAATGCAGGAGATATAAGAGACTCAGGTTCAATCCCTGGGTCTGTAAGATCCTGTGGAGAAGGAAACAGCAACCCACTCCAGTATTCTTGCTTGGAGAATCCCATGGACAGAGGAGCCTGGTGGGCTACAGTCCATAGGGTCACAAAGAGTCAGACATGACTGAAGCGACTAAGCATGCATGCACATTTTAACAGAAAAGCCATCAATGACTGGATTGTCAACCTCATCATATGTCTGTTATCTTTTCCAAACTCATTGCATTTCTAGTGTTGTATGCATCACCATCCAGCAGAAGACAAGGTCAGCTCTGCAAGTCTTGTGCTTTGAAGAAAGAACCAGCCAGCCTCTTTAGCAACAAAAATGTCAGGAAGTCCTTAAGAGCTTGATATCAGATATACCAATAGAAGCTAGAGGAGATCTGTTTGTGGAAGGGGATCCTCTCCATAATCTCCAAATCCCAGCATAGATGGCTGCTTACTAATTTTTGACCACTGAGGCTAGACATAATAACTCCTGACGAATTCACCCAGACAAGATGGGAAGGCCTACCATGGAATGCTGGGATGGGATACAAGAGAGTGGCAGCAAAGGCTGTTGCTGTAATGTGATCTTGCCAGATGGACTGTTTCATCCTAGGTTAAAAGGTCAGTGCTATGATCTCATTCGTTTTTTTGCAAACATTGTAATGATTGACTTTATTATAGGGATTAAGATCTATGATTAGAGTGATGTAATGTCAACAATCCTTTTTAAATCCTATATTGATTCAACAACTGCTTTGTATATGCTTTGGTTTAGTTAAATATGATGGAATAGTTTGTAGACCTCTGAATTCCAACAACAACAATGGACATACTTACAGTGCAGCTGTGGAACTGATAATCTTTCTTTATGACAGTGTTATAGAATGGAGTTATATTGTTACTCTAAATACAACAGGCATGTCTCTTCATTTGTCTACTATATTAAAATATATTTATATTTAAAAATCATGTATTATTTTTATCTTGAAAACACTTAAACTTTGAATCACAGACCAGATGGTTTCATATTTTTTTTAGAAAACTTTATATAATGAATAATACGAGCCACTGATAATTTGTATCAGTATTAAAAAATGATTATTTTGGGCACTTTTATAATCCCTTATGATAAGTGATGCCTGCATATGAATGCTGCTCTTGAAATGGGTTCAGGTCATTTAAAAAATAATAGCATGGGTGTTTCTCCTCACTTACTGGCTAAATTCTGGATCAACACACTCTGAGTGGCAAAGCTAAGAGAATGTAGTGGAGAAATAGTGAGTGGGTAAGAAATAGGGGGAATTGAGATAGATGCTCTGAAGTCCTGTGATACCTGAAAGGATTTTAGGACAAAAATGTAAGAGCACATGAGTTTGCTAAGTTTATAGTATGCCACACCCTCCTCCCATCCCCAACACAAAACACAAGCCTCTATATTTATTACTTCAGGAAACAGCACAATAGCAGGGTTACCTGTATCATCTGCCTTGAAGTCACAGTCTGTCTGCCTCATCCCCCTCCCACAACTACAGTCCTCTTCTGATAAAAATGAGGGAGGCCAGATGCCTTTGTGGAGTTTTGGGGAAAAACCATGTTCTACAGAGAAACTCCATAGGGAATGGTGACAAACTGATCAATTTGATCCTTTATAGTAAATATGGATTCCATGAGACATGCAGAAATGGAAATTGTATCCCAATGTTTGCTGAGACATGGGCTGGCGCTCCATGGGGCCTGCCCTCTACCCAAGTCTTTGGGATCAAGAGGGACTTGATCCCAAAGAGGAAGAGGATTACTTGTGAAAATTAACATGCTCCTGAATCTCTGTGAGAGACCCTTGTCACTGAAGGTCACCAGACTTGTCTCTTGTAACCCTGAAAACCACTCTGTACACCAGCAACTAGATATCTGCTTTAGGCTCTCTGTCTGTATTCCATGTTTCTTCCCAGACCAGAGAGAGCAAGAAGTTGCAGAAAGAACAAAGAGGACACACTTTGGAGTCCCTGGGTTCAGATTCTTGCCCTTGAGCTCAATATCAGCCACCATCAGATCATTTAGTTCAGATAATTCAACTGCAGTCCGTCCAGATTACCCCACAGAGTTCTTACCAGGGTTCAATAAAATCAGGGCATATCAAACATTAATGTATCAAATGAAGATTTTTGAAAGTTATAAATGATTGTAAATTTCATTTCTTAGCTCATCAAATGTCTTCAATATTGCCTTTTATATATTTTGCCTCCTCTGAGCTGCACAATAACATGAGGGATCACCAGAAGGTGCTTAATAAATGCTTGTTACATGTATGACCACCCTAAAATCACAACCCTTGTAATTCGTTCAGGACTGGAGACATGTTTAGAGAACAGAACAAAGAGAAATTCAAGTCACTAACAAATCAAATGCAGAACTCTAAGGCAGCTCTTACTAAAATCCCTTTCCCTCCTGTTCTCTAGCAGCCTGCAAATCTCAAGCCTGTCAGTGTTACCCCTCTCCCACAGAAAACCCTCTCACTCACCCTCCCTGGCCCACCTGTTACTCTCTCTGGTGGTGGTTTAGTTGGTAAGTCATGTCTGGCTCTTGTGCAACCCCATGGACTGTAGCCCATCAGGCTCCTCTGTCCATGTGATTTTCCAGGCAAGAATATGGCAGTGGCTTGCCATTCCCTTCTCCAGGGGATCTTCTTGAACCAGGGATTGAACCCATGTCTCCTGCTTGGCAGGCAGATTCTTTATCACCGATCCACCAAGAAAACCTTGTATTCTCTCTAACCCACTACAAACCCATTTCTCCCAGCATTGCACTGGGCCCTCCACACCTCCACATGTGAGATTCCCTAGGGATGGAGGCTCCTTTTTACTCTCATTCTTGTTTTCACTAGACTAAGCTTTTTATCCTCAACTCTTTTTCCTGATTCTGCCTTCAAGAGACTGAATATTCTTAACCCTGTACAAAGAAGGGGGAAGGAACTAAGCAGTGGATGGAATCAGAACCCAATTTATTTGGCAGAAAGAAGAGTTGGAAACATTCACCATTTTTATCTGACTTTGAAACAGAGCAGGACCCTATGGTCCTTCCCCACATGTCCTCTGCCTGCCTTTTGTCTGTGAAAAACTTTGGCCAAATAATCAGTTTAATCAGAGAGATGAGAAACGCTGAAACAAAAGAAAATAGAAAAGGGGGACCAAATAATAATAATGTAGTCATTAAGCATAGTGAAGGACCACTAGTTCCTTCTCAAGGACTATAGATAATATTCTGAGCCATATCCTGTGAGCTGTCCTATAGCTACAGAAAGCCCAGGTGGAAAATTAATTACATGATCACCAGACTGTACCCAAGACATTAACTATCACAATTCCGAGAACTGACCTCAAAGAAATGGGAACAAGTTGACCCTGAAACTGAAGATTGTTGTTGTTCGGTTGTGAAGTCATGCTTGACTCTTTGTGACCCCATGGACTACAGCACACCATGCTTCCCTGTCCTTCACTGTCTCCCAGAGTTTGTGCAAACTCATATCCATTGAGTGAGTGATGCCATCCAATCATTTCATCCTCTGTGGCCCTCCTCTCCTCCAGCTCTAAATCTTTCCCAGCATCATGGTCTTTTCCAGTGAGTCAGTTCTTCAGATGGTGGCCAAAGAATTGGAGCTTCAGCTTCAGCATCAGTCTTTCCAATGAATATTCAGGGTTGATTTCCTTTAGGATTGATTGATTTGATTTCCTTGCAACTATGGAACTCTCAACAGTCTTCTCCAGCACCATAATTCAAAAGCATCAATTCTTTGGTGCTCAGCCTTGTTTATGGTCCAACTCTCACATTCGTACATGACTACTGGAAAAACCATAGCTTTGACTATACAGACTTTTGTCAGCAAAATGGTGTCTATGCTTTTTAATACACTGTCTAGGTTTGTCATAGTTTTCCTTTTAAGGACCAAGCATCTTTTAATTTCATGGCTGCATTCACATCCACAGAAATTGCGGAGCCTAAGAAAATAAAATTTGTCACTGTTTCCACTTTTCCCCCAGTTATTTGCCATGAAATGATGGGACTGAATGCCATGATTTAGTTTTTTGAATGTTGAATTTTGAGCCAGCATTTTCACTATCCTCTTTCACTCTCCTCAGAAGTCTCTTTAGTTACTTTTAGCTTTCTGCCATGACAGTGATATCATCTGCATATCTGAGGTTGTTGATATTTCTCCCAGCAATCTTAATTCCAGCTTGTGATTCAGCTAGCCTGGCATTTCACATGGTGTACTCTGTGTATAAGTTAAATAATCAGGATTACAATATACAGCCTGATGTAGTCCTGTCCCAATTTTCGTTGTTCCTTAAGCTATTCTAACTGTTGTTGCTTCTTGACTTGCATACAGGTTTCTCAGGAGGAAGGTAAGATGGTCTGGTATTCCCGTCTCTTGAAGAATTTTCCACAGTTTGTTTTGATCCACACAGTCAAAGGCTTTAGCATAGTCTATGAAGCAGAAATAGATGTTTTTCCGGAATTCCCTTGCTTTTTCTAAGATCTAGTGGTTGTTGGCAATTTGATCTCTGGTTTCTCTGCCTTTTCTAAAGACAGTTTGTTCACCTGAGGTCCTCAGTTCGCATACTGCTAAAGCCTAGTTTGAAAGATTTTGAGCATTATCCTGCTAGCATGTGAAATGAATGCAATTGTACCATATTTTGAACATTCTTTCGCATTTCCTTTCTTTGGAATTAGAATGAAAACTAACCTTTTCCAGTCCTGTGGTTACTGCTGAGTTTTCCAAATTTGCTGACATATTGAGTACAGCACTTTAACAGCATCATCTTTTAGGATGTTAAATAGCTTAACTGGAATTCCATCACTTCTACCAGCTTTGTTCATAGTAATGCTACTTCCTAAGGCCCACTTGACTTCACCCTCCAGGATGTCTGGCTCTAGTTGAATGGCCACACTGCCGTCATTATCTGGATCATTAAGATCTTTTTTTACATGATTTTTTGTGTATTCTTGCCACCTCTTCTTAATATCTTCTGCTTCTGTTAGGTCCATACCATTTCTGTCCTTTATTGTGCCCATCTTTGCATGAAATATTCCCTTAGTATCTTCAATTTTCTTGAATAGATCTCTAGTCTTTCCCATTCTATTATTTTCCTCTGTTTCTTTGCATGAAGAAGGCTTTCTTATCTCTCTTTGTTATTCTCTGGAACTTTGCCTTTATTTGGCTATATCTTGCCCTCTGTCCTTTGCCTTTCACTTCTGTTCTCAGCTATTTGTAAGGCCTCCTCAGACAACCACTTTTCCTTCTTGAATTTCTTTTTCTTGGGAATGGTTTTGGTCACTACCTCCTATACCGTGTTATGAACCTCTGTCCATAGTTCTTCAGGCACTCTGTTTACTGGATCTAATCACTTGTATCTATTCTTCACCTCCACTGTATAATCATAAGTGATTTGATTTAGGTCATATCTGAATGACCTGGTGGTTTTCCCTACTTTCTTCAATTTAAGTCTGAATTTGGCAAAAATGAACTGATAATCTGAGCCACAATCAGCTCCAGTTCTTGTTTTTGCTGACTGTGTAGAGCTTCTCCATCTTTGGCTACAAAGAATACAATCAATCTGATTTTGGTATTGACCATCTGGTGATGTCCATGTGTAACGTTGTCTTTTGTGTTGTTGGAAGAGGGTGTTTGCTATGACCAGTGTGTTCTCTTGGCAAAACTCTGTTAGCCTTTGCCTTGCTTCATTTTGTACTCTAAGGCCAAACTTGTCTGTTACTTGAGGTATCTCTTGACTTCCTACTTTTGCATTCCAGTCCCCTATGATGAAAAAGATATCTTTTTTAGGTGTTATTTCTGGAAGGTCTTGTAGGTCTTCATAGAACCATTCAACTTCAGCTTCTTTGACATTAGTGTTTGGGGTATAGGCTTGAATTACTGTGATATTTAATGGTTTTCCCTGGAAACAAACCAAGATCATTCTGTTGTTTTTGAGATTGCATCCAAGTACTGCATTTCAGACTCTTTTGCTGAATATGAGGGCTATTCCATTTCTTCTAAGGGATTCTTGCCCGTAGTAGTAGATATAATGGTCATCTAATTAAATTCACCCATTCCCATCCATTTTAGTTCATTGATTCTTAAAATGTCGATGTTCTCTTGCCATCTTCTGCTTGATCACTTTCAATTTACCTTGACTTATGGATCTAGCATTCCAGATTGCTGTGCAATATTGTTTTTCACAGCGTTGGACTTTACTCTCACCATCAGACACAACCACAACTGGGTGTTGTTCCTGCTTTGGCCCAGCCTCTTCACTCTTTCTTGAGCAAGTTCTCCACTCTTCCCCAGTAGCTTATTGGACACCTAGTGACCTGGGGCGCTCATCTTTCAGTGTCATTTCTTTTTGCCTTTTCATACTGTTCATGGGGTTCTCAAGGCAAGAATATTGGAGTGGTTTTCCATCCCCTACTTCAATGGACTACATTTTGTCAGAACCCTCCACCATGACCCATTCATCTTGGGTGTCCCTGCATGACATGGCTCATAGTTTTATTGAGTTACACAACGCTGTGATCCATGTGATTATTTTACTTAGCTTTCTGTGATTGTGGTTTTCATTCTGGAGGCTGTGTAATTCTGGAGGCTGTGGGATTGTTTCTTCTGCCTGCCCTCTGATGGATGAGGATGAGAAGCCTGTGCAAGCTTCCTGGTGGAAGGGACTGGCTTTGGGGAAAACTGAATCTTGCTCTGGTGGGCAGGGCTATGCTCAGTAAATCCTTAACCCAATTGTCTGCTAATAGGTGGGGCTGTGCTCTCTCCCTGCTAGTTGTTTGACCTGTGGTCCCCTAATCCTGGAGTCTGCAGTCTCTATGGTAGGGCTAATGGTGACCGCCAAGAGGACTTATGCCAACACGTGCCTCCCAGGACTGCTGCTGCTAGTGCCCCTGTCCCCATGGCAGGCCGCTGCCAACCCACACCTCAGCAGGAGACCCTCAAACACTCACGGGGAGGTCTGGCTCAGTGTCCTCTGGGGTCGCTGCTCCTTTCCCCTGGGTCCTGGTGCATGCAAGGTTTGTCTGTGCCCCCCAATAGTCTCTGTTTCCTCCAGTCCTATGGAAATTCTGTAATCAAATTCCACTGACCTTCAAAATAAGATTCCCTGGGGATTCCCAGCCCCTTTTCTGGATCTCCAGGTTTGGGAATCTGATGTGGGTTCTAGAGACTTTGCAACTGTGGGAGAACTTCCTTGGTATAATTGTTCTCCAGTTTGGGTCACCCACCTGGCAGGTATAGAATTTGATTTTAATGTGATTGCGTGCCACTTGCCATCTCATTGCAGCTTCTCCTTTGTCCCTGGACATGGGTTATCTTTTTTAGTAGGTTTCAATATCCTCCTGTCGATGGTTGTTCAACAACCAGTTGCAATTTGGTGTTCTTGCAGGAGAAGATGAACGCACATCCTTTTACTCTGCCGTCTCATCTCCCACTTCTCTCTTCCTGTCTCACTCAGGAGGATTAACTGTACCTAAAACAATCAAGGTGACACTGATCAGACCACCAATGACCAATTTGAAGATGACTGTCCCAGCTGACTGTGCTGTTTCTGCATGTAGCTCCCTCCTTCTATCCAACCAGTTCTTGCCCCACCGATTGCCAGTTGGTGGAGTTGGCCTATGTACAGATGTCCGCCCCACCCCCAGTTGCCGGCATCTGAAATGAAGCAAACTTCCCTGTCCACCAATCTGGCCTGTTTATTGGCTTTTGGGCGGGGAGCAGTCAGACTCTACTCCTTTCAGTAACAATTTCATAGAATGATTCGATGGAGAATAACAGGCTCAGCAAATATCTATTACATTCCTGTTAGGAAACTTGGCTCCAGGAATGAGCTGAAAAGACAAAGCTACACTATTCAACTGTTGAAGACTGGTGGGGAGAGTGGGGGAGCATCTTTCCAGAAATGTTTGTGAATGCTTGAGAAAGTGAAAAGTTCTGTAGTAAAAAAAAATATTCAACTAGTTTCTTAAATATAGTTCAGTGAACTTTTGGCAAGTGTATATTCATCTAACCATCATCCATTAACCCCAGAAGTTCCACCGTGTTCCTTTTCAGCCAGTTCTCTTTCACTGCTCCCAGCTCTTGTCAGCTGCTGGTTGATTTTCTCTATCTATGGTATCTTTTTTGGAACAATGTGTAAATAGAAGTAAAGGGTATGTAGTCTTTTCTTATGTATATTAATAATTCATTATTTTTATTGCTGAGTAGTGCTCCATTATACATACATATCAAGTTTGTTTATCCATTTTCCAGTTAGTGGGCATTTAAAGTATTTCCAAATTTGGCTACCATTGAATAAAGCTGTTATGAACATTCATGTGGAGGTCTCCATGTGAACATAGATTTTTGTTTCTCTTGTGTAAATACCTAGGATTTGGTTGATATGTTACATGGTAGGTTATGATTACTCTTAAAAAAAGCTGCCCTGCTAATTTCCAGAGTGACTGCATGAGGGTTAGTTGCTCCACATTCTTGCTGCCACTTGGTATTGTCAGTTGTTTTGATTGTGGTCATTTATGTATCTTTCTTGATGGTGTATCTGTCCAGATCTTTAGCCCATTTCTAATTGGGTTGTATGAGTTGTATCATGAGTTGTATTTTTCCTATTAAGTCTTATTATTGAGTAAAATTTCTTTATGTATTCTAGATACAAGTACTTTATTGAATGTATATTTTCAAAATATTTTCCACCCGGTCTATGGCTTATTTGTTTTTCTACTTTCTTAATAGTGTTTTTTAAAGAGCAGAAGTATGTAATTTTGATGACATCCAACTTATCAGTTTTATTCTTTTATAGTTTGTGAAATATCTTTGCCTAACTAATGCAAGGTCACTGTTACTGTTTGAAACATGTACCCACTCTGGCCCAAACTAGTATGTTGAAGTCTTAACCCTGACTACCTTGGAATGTAACCATATATGGAGACAGAATCTCTGTAAAGGTAATCAAGTTAAAATGAGTTTATTAGGATGAGTCATAACAGATTTACTTCCCTGGTGGCTCAGATGGTAAAGCATCTGCCTACAATATGAGAGGCCTGGGTTCAATCCCTGGGTTGGGAAGATCTCCTGGAGAAGGAAATGGCAACCCACTCCAGTATTCTTGCCTGGAAAATCCCATGGACAGAGGAACCTGGTAGGCTACAGTCCATGGGGTCGCAAAGAGTCAGACACAACTTCACTTTCACTTTCATAACAGATTATTCCTATAAGGAAAAGAAATTTGGAGACACACACCCACACACATACACAGAGAGAATGTGATGTATCTATAGACCAAAGCATACCCCAAATGTTAGCACAGCACTAGAAGAAGAGAAAGGCATTGAACAGATTCTTCCTCACAGCTCTCAGAAGGAACTAGCCTTTCCAACACCTTGACCTTGGGCTGTCACTCTCCAGAGTTGTGATATAATGTATTTCTATTGTTTCAGCTATTCAATTTGTGGTATTTTGTTATAGCAGTCCTAGCAAATGAATATAGTCACTAAGAGTTTCTCCTACTTTTTAACTAGAGGTCCTGTAACATTTTTGTAAGATTAATACAGCAGAGATATGAAAATTTCCTGAGATCAAAATGATTTCAGAATGAATTTAAAGAGCTGGATGATGCTTGTAGCAATAAAATTTTTATAGGAATAAAGAAATTTTGCCTTGGTTTTGGAAAGCAGAGAGAAGTGGATTTTGTCTTTGTGAAAACTAATTTCACTGTAGCCTTAAAAGTTGGGCACTGTCTCACTATAATTTAATGAACTGGAAATACAATTTTGGGGGGACCAAAACCTGCAGTTTGCCGAGCCATCATTCTTTCATTCCATTCTGAGAAAATTCACTGCTTATTCATAGGTAGTGTCCAAATATAAGGTTTTGGAATTAAGGAGCAAAGTGCTGAATGGAGTGTTTAGTAGCTAAGATAGGCAATGAGCTTGTGTTAGATTTTTCACAGAGGCCACTCACTGAATGGGGTTTTAAATCTCAGCAGTGTTTGGTTTCTTGATCTAACTTCTTACAAACATAGGGAATTCAAGAAATTCAACTAGCAATTATGGATCGCTCACTGTATACTCAGCATTGTCAAAATAAGCAGAAGCCCAAAATTTGAAGACCTAGTGCTTCAGATGCCAACAAAGGTCCATCTAGTCAAAGCTATAGTTTTTCCAGTGGTCATGTATGGATGTGGGAGTTGGACGGTGAAGAAAGCTGAGCGCTGAAGAATTGATGCTTTTGAACTGTGGTGTTGGAGAAGACTCTTGAGAGTCCCTTGGACTGCAAGGAGATCCAACCAGTCCATCCTAAAGGAGATCAGTCCTGGGTGTTCATTGGAAGGAATGATGTTGAAGCTGAAACTCCAATACTTTGGCCACCTGATGCAAAGAGCTGACTCATTGGAAAAGACCCTGATTCTGGGAAAGATTGAGGGCAGGAGGAGAAGGGGACGACAGAGGATGGATGGTTGGATGTCATCACCGACTCGATGGACATGGGTTTGGGTAAACTCTGGGAGTTGGTGATGGACAGGGAGGCGTGGCATGCTGCACTTCATGGGGTCGCAAAGAGTCGGACACGACTGAGCAACTGAACCGAACTGATGTGCTTCAGAAATCTGCAGTACACTGGATTTCAGCCATTGTGTTTATTAAGGACATCACTCCTGCATCTTCTTGGCTTTCTATGGTAGTCTTGGGAGATCAGTGCTCATGCTGGGATCTCAGTAAAGGTTTAGAAGCATGCTGGATGGCAGAAGATGCCAATTTATTATTCAAAGAAGTGCTGCATGGTTCAAAAAATACATGATGATGATAAGGATGATGATATCTCATTTCTGTGAGTTGAATGGAAGGAAGTATTGTAATTATGTTTTACTAATGAGGAAACAGAATTAGAGTCTATAATGACATATTCAGAAATACCAGCAATATTTATCCAAAGCTTTCAATTAAAGTTTTTTTACTATGTTATTTTGGTCAGAAGTATCTTCTTTACTATTACAGAATCTTTGTTCATCCGGATATATGGAAGACTATTGATCTGCAAATTTCCAATCCCTCTCTTCCCCCAACTCTGTGGGTGCTGAGCTTTCCTTTGCATCCTGCTGGGCTTGACTCTGGACTCAGTCACCTGAATTGCTTTAGGCAATGGGATGTCAATGGAGGTGAGCAAAGGCTTGAAATGTGCTTGCATACATGGTTTTTGTCTCTAGAGCTCCTGACTTTCACCATGAGAAGAACATGATGTGGACACTACTCGTGTCAGAAGGATGAAAGATATGGAGCAGACCTGGATGCAGCCTGCAGCTGGGAGTCAGGCCCAGGTTAGCCAGGCCACATCAGCCGAGTTGCCAGAAGTGTGAGGGAGCAGCATGCTTCTGCAAGCCACTGAAGAGTCCAGGTTATTTGTCAAGTATCTTTGTTTAGGTAGTACTACATTAATATGTACCTTTGTAAAATGCAAAACAGTTATAGATAACACAATGTAGCCCTCAGGCTAATGTGCTATATGTGTTTTGTTGTGCTTGGTTGCTCATTAGTGTCTGACTCTTTATGACCCCATGGACTGTAGCCCACCAGACTCCTCTGTCCATGGAGTTTTCCAGGCAAGAATACTGGAGTTGGTTGCCATTTCCTACTCCAAGGGATCTTCCCAACCCAGGGATTGAACTCGTATCTCTTATGTCTTCTGCACTGGCAGGTGAATTCTTTACCACTACATAGACTGGAAATAATGAGAATGGAAGCTGAATGGTCTGAAGAACTGGCACAAGACTAGAAATCAGAAAACCTGGGTGCAGTGTTTTTTCTATGTTTAATGATAATAGCTTAGCTTATGAAATGCTGATCACATGCCAGGCATTTTTTCTAGCGGTTTTATTAACTCATTTAATTCTCACAACAACCCTATGAGGCACATTTATTGATATCCTACCTTAGAAATGAGGAAACTGAGGCACAGAGAAATTAAGAAATCAACTGAAGTCTCACAGTAAGTGGCTGGACTGAGATTGGCACCTGGACAGGCAGTGTAATGGATGCTGTCATGCACCACCCAGATGCCTGGTCACAAATGAGGTGCTCATTTTCCCAGCTGCTGGGAGAGCAGGCTCCTGATGCCTCTCAGCTGAGTCCCTCTCTGGAAGTTGGCCAAAGGAAGCTGCCTCTCTCAAATTACATTCTTTCTTGGGGATAGTACATCCATTGTCTGGTCAATATGTGGCCAAAACCCTGGTCAAAATGTCTTTGTCCACATTAAGGATGACTTGAACTCCCTTCCAACTCAGGAGCTCTCAGCAAGATCAGACTAGTCCTTTCATCAACTCTGCCCAATCCTGCTTCCCTCATTTCCTAAAAGGTGTTTTTGACAATGTTCCCTAACAAGCCTACATACAAATACCCACCTCAGTCTAATTCAAGGAACCCAGCCTGAGAGAGCTGCATTCCTGAGTCTGAGTTTCTTGCTACTACACAGTATTGCAAGCCACCACTTGGAGTTTCATTATAAAGGAGGGACGATAATACCCACCTTATTGAGAGGGTTGAAAGTGGTAGTATTTTCACTTTGGAGAGGTGGTATTTATTTTCACTCTGGACAAAGTGGAGATCCAGCTTCTGTCCCCCATTCATTTTCTCACTCCTTGAAACTCTTACCACTAAGGTTATCAATGGCTTTTAATGACAAAACCCCATTGATATTGCTTACACTGGACTCTACTGCATTTGATTTTATCATCACTTGTGAACTTGGTCTTTTGATGATTGTTTTTCACAAGATTCCAACTCTTCTCTTATTCAACTACCGCCTGCATATTCGTGACTCCCTACTCCAACTTTCCCAAGCTTTGGAATAATTGTTAAACGAGCAGTTGATCATGCATTGCTACTTGTCTTCCAGGTTCTTCAAACTCAGCATTTCCAAAGTGAAATCACCATTTTCTCCAGCAAACTTGTTCCTCCTTCTGTATTTTGTATTCATCAGTGACGTCATCCTTCCAGGCCACCACTCAAACAGAAGGGTGTTTTTCTTGAATATTTCCTCCTCCTCACCCCCACACTAAATAAGTCTGACTAATTTTCTCTTTATCCCCAAACTCCTCCACTATGTCCCTCACTCCAGTCCTTCTGTCATTGGCCTCTCTGAGGCTTCATCAGCTCTGGTTTGAGCAATGGCAATAACTTCCTAAGTGGTCTTCTTGCTTCCAGTCTTTCTTTTTCAAATTCATCATCCAAACCACAGTACATGTAATCTACCTAAAAGGAGAATATGATCATGCCGTTCTTGTGCTTAAAACTCTTCAGTAGCCCCCATTTTCTATAAGATGATGCCAAACTTCTTACAATAAAAAAATTTTCATGATCGGAATCAGTGCAGTATAGTGCAGTGGCTAAGATGTGGGTTTAGAACCAGACAGTAGAATGAAATCCTGGCTTCTTTGCTTATGAGTGGTGTGGCTTTGGGCAATACACGTAAGCTCACTAAGAGAGTGGGGATATAATAAAAGCATCTACCTGAGGCAGTTACTCACTAAATTTTCCACTCACTACCTGATGTTTTCCAGCCTTTTATGAAGTTAGTTTGGGACCGTGTGATATTCAAGTGGGAGTGGGACTGACGTAAGGTCTGTGACTTGCCTCCTTTTTTCCTCTTTTCCTGCTGTGATGGTTTTGGAGGCCACATGTTCCTGGAGGCCCTGGACCATGTGCTCCCTGTGGACACATGGCATTTCCTTGTGGCACCTCCACCGCTAGAACAGTGCCCCGTACATATCAGGTGGTCAACAAATGTTTGCTGAATAAATCAGCACCCACTAGGAAGCTTGGAAAATGGAGTATCTTTCTCTTAAAAATATGCAGAATAGATTTAAACCCTTGTACTATATTAATCTGCTGGGGCTGCCATAACAAAATACCACAGACTGGATGGCTTAAACAACAACAATTAATTTTCTCTGTTTTGTAGGCTAGAAAGCTAAGACCAAGGTGTTAGCAGGTTTTATTCTGAGGCCGCTCTCCCTGGCTGGCAGATGGCCGTCTTCTTGCTGTGTGCTCACGTGGTCTTTCTACAGTATATGCAAGTGTCTGGTATCACGCTGTGTCTAAATCTATTCTTTCTATGAGGATACCAGTCATATTGGATTAGGGCCCAATTGAACTGAATTACCTCTTTAAAGTATTTATGGTTACAATCTGAGGTTCTAAGGATTAGGACTTCAACACAGGAATTATTAGGACCCAATACAGTCCATAACAACCCTCATCTGGGGACTACCCTGTTCAGTTCAACAGACCAGGGGATCTTCTCCTCTTAGAAGAAAAAAAATCTTGTAGTGAGAATGATCAAGATAGAAGAAAGTAACACTTGTTGTTGATATGACATGACAGCGGCCCACATCTACCGTCTACTCACTATGTACAAGGTCTTATGCTAAATTCTGAAAGTGCATTGTCTCTTTCAATCTCAAAATTGAGGTACAGGAAAGTAGAAGAAATTGTTCTAGGACATACAGCTAATAAGTGGTAGAGCTAGGATTTTAGGATTTGAGTCCATTTATATTGCCCTACTCTCCATCACAAGTGCCCTGGGAGAGAGCATATGCTTTTTTTTTTTTTTTTAATAAAACTGGTGATAGAATAGCAAACATTTATACACTGTTCTCTGCATGATAGTATTCTCTTAAGTACTTCATGAAAGCTAACTTATTTATAACCTCACAATCAGGCCATAAGTTCGGTGCTGTGTTATCACTGTCCCATGGCCAGGAGTCCCAGCAAGGAGGAGGCACAGGAGGATTTGAACCTAGAAAAGTCCACCTGCCACACTAAACCAACGCTTGAGATGCAGGTTCAGTAACTTGGCCAAGGGCATGCCTCTTAGAAGGAACACAACTGGGCCTTGAACCTTGGTATCTCTGCAGAACCTGCACTCCCTTCATCACTCCAAAATGTGTCTATCTGCACACTGGGTTTTTTTCCACATCGTTCATGATGTGAAGAGCTCTGCTGACTCTGATTTCAAGGAAAGGGCTTTAATGCTGAAGAAACTAAGTTGGAGGAATTGCTCCTTGCAATGTTGTTGGAGTAAACTCTCATTTTCCTCAGCCTAACTAGCTGCATGTTTAAAATTTCAAAACATAATCATCTTTAACAAATCTGATGGGTTAGATCAGGAAGGGATGGGAGGCTTCAGCAGGCTGGCAGTTGTGCGCAGACTGTTTGACTTCTTTATATTTATAAAAGTCGTGTCTGTCACAAGGCTTCTGGGAACACTTGACAATGTAAAATACAAACTAGAAAAATATGTTGACATAATCGTCTGCCTTAAGGAATTTTTCCATAATCACAGCCTTAACATAAAAAGTCCCACTTGGTGTCCCTCCCTAGGCAGAAGTTGGAGTGGACAGATGAGACTTTCCTTATGCTTAGAAGTTAGCCTGAAATTCTCTGTCCACACAAGTTCATTTCAGGTTGGAGCTCCCAATAGGCAGCATGTCCAGCCTTCCTTCTCCTTCTGCTTTTCCCCAACCAGGAGCCTGATCCACTGCCCACTCCCCTTCCCCACCTGCAGACATCGGTGGCTTGGCTGTGCTGTCCCCTCTTGGAGTCTTCAATGGTCCTCTTGCCCAAGTCTAAGGCCATAAGACCTTGTCAAGATCTGGATCCAGCCAAGTCCTTGGCTTCTTGTCATTCCCTGTGGCCTCCACAGTGCCCCCACATTTGCGTCTGTGCTGTCTTGACCTCCGGTTACTTCCTGCTGCTATCTGGGTACATGGATTGTGTTTTGAGTAGGCCAGTTTGAGAGGACTTGATGAGCACAGGTGACCTGTTTTGCTTTACAAGCCTGTGGTGTTTCATCTGCAAGTTCAGGGTCCTTTTATAGAGTCCTTGTTGTTACTGGTGTTCATTTCCTGACTTCTATCTCAAAATTCCAAAAAAAGGGCAGAATCTGGAGATAAAAGCAAGAATGTGTCCAGAGCAGGCGTCCATAAAAGGAGACTGCATCTCTTCTTCTACTTAAAAAATTTTTTTCCATGTTGCCTGACTTGTCAAAAAAAAAGATTCAGTTCAGTCGCTCGGTCATGTCTGACTCTTTGTGACCCAATAGACTGCAGCACACCAGGCTTCCTTGTCCTTCACCAACTCCTGGAGTTTACTCAAACTCATGTCCAAAGAGTTGGTGATGCCATTCAGCCATCTCATCCTCTGTTGTCCCCTTCTCCTCCTGCCTTCAATCTTTCCCAGCATCAGGGTCTTTTCCATTGAGTCAGTTCATTGCATCAGGTGGCCAAACTATTGGAGTTTCAGCTTCAGCATCAGTCCTTCCAATGAATATTCAGGACTAATTTCCTTTAGGATGAACTGGTTGGATCTCCCTGCAGCCCAAGGGGCTATCAAGAGTCTTCTCCAACATCATAGTTCCAAAGCATCATTCTTCAGCGCTCAGCTTTCTTTATAATCCAACTCACACATCCATACATGATGACTGGAAAAACCATAGCTTTGACTAGATGAACCTTTGTTGGCAAAGTAACGTCTCTGCTTTTTAATATGCTGTCTAGGTTGGTGATAGCTTTTCTTCCAAGGAGCAAGCATCTTTTAATCTCATGGTTGCAGTCACCATCTGCAGTGATTTTGGAGCCCCCCAAAATAAAATGTCTCACAGTTTCCATTGTTTCTGCATCTATTAGTCATGAAGTGATGGGACCAGATACCATGATCTTAGCTTTCTGAACACTGAGTTTTAAGCCAACTTTTTCATTCTACTCTATCACTTTCATCAAGAGGCTCTTTAGTTCTTCTTCCCTTTCTGCCATAAGGATGGTGCTATCTGCATATCTGAGGTTATTGATATTGCTCCCGGCAATCTTGATTCCAGCTGTGCTTCATCCAGCCTGGCATTTCTCGTGATGTACTCTGCATAGAAGTTAAATAAGCAGGGTGACAATATACAGCCTTGACATACTCCTTTCCCCATTTGGAACCATGTTGTTCCATGTCCAGTTCTAACTCTTGCTTCTTGACCTGCATACTGATTTCTCAGGAGGCAGGTTAGGTGGTCTGGTATTCTCATCTCTTTAAGAATTTTCCATAGTTTTTGTGATCCACACAGTCAAAGGCTTTGGCATAGTCAATAAAGCAGAAGTAGATGTTTTTCTGAAGCTCTCTTGCTTTTTTGATGACCCAACAGATGTTGGCAATTTGATCTCTGGTTCCTGTGCCTTTTCTAAATCCAGCTTGAATATCTGGAAGTTCACAGTTCAGGTACTGCTGAAGCCTGGCTTGGAGAATTTTGAGCATTACTTTGCTACCATGTGAGATGAGTGCAATTGTGCAGTAGTTTGAGCATTCTTTGGCATTGCCTTTCTTTGGGATTGGAATAAAAGCAGACCTTTTCCAGTCCTGTTGCCACTGCTGAGTTTTCCAGTTTGCTGGTGTATTGAGTGAAACACGTTAACAGCATTGTCTTGTAGGATTTGAAATAACTCAACTGGAATTCTATCACCTCCACTAGCTTTGTTCACAGTGATGCTTCCTAAGGCCCACTTGACTTTGTATTCCAGGATGTCTGGCTCTAGGTGAGTGATCATACCATTGTGGTTATCTGGGTGGTGAAGATCTTTTTTGTACAGTTCTTCTGTGTAATCTTGCCACCTCTTCTTAATAATTGCTGCTTGTTAGGTCCACACCATTTCTGTCCTTTATTGTGCTCATCTTTGCATGAAATGTTACTTTGGTATCTCTAATTTTCTTGAAGAGATCTCTAGTCTTTCCCATTCTAGTGTTTTCTTCTATTTCTTTGCACTGATCACTGAAGAAGGCTTTCTTATCTCTCCTTGCTATTCTTTGGAACTCTGCATTCAAATGGGTATATCTTTTCTTTTCGCCTTTGCTTTTGCATCTTTTCTTTTCTCAGCTATTTGTGAGGCCTCCTCAGACAACCTTTTGACCTTTTTGCATTTCTTTCTCTTGGGGATGGTCTTGATCCCTGCCTCCTGTACAATGTCATGAACCTTGGACCATAGTTCTTCAGGCACTCTGTCTATCAGATCTAATCCATTAAATCTATTTGTCACTTCACTGTATAATCTTAAGGGATTTGATTTAGGTCATACCTGAATGGTCTAGTGGTTTTCCTTACTTTCTTCAATTTAAGTCTGAGTTTGGCAATAAGGAGTTCATGATCTGAGCCACAGTCAGCTCCTGGTCTTTTTTTTTTTGCTGACTGTATAGAGCTTCTCTATCTTTGGCTGCAAAGAATATAATCAATCTGATTTCGGTATTGACCTACGTGGTGATGTCCATGTGTCGAGTCTTCTCTTGTGTTCTTGGAAGAGGATATTTGCTATGACCAGTGGGTTCTCTTGGCAAAACTGGTAGCCTTTGACCTGCTTCATTTTGTACTGTAAGGCCAAATTTGCCTGTTACTCCAGGTATCTCTTGACTTCCTACTTTTGTATTCCAGTCCCCTAAAATGAAAAGGACATCTTTTTGGGGTGTTAGCTCTAGAAGGTCTTGTAGGTCTTTATAGAACCGTTCAATTTCAGCTTCTTCAGCATTACTGGTTGGGGCAGAGACTTGGATTACTGTGATATTGAATGGTTTGTCTTGGAAACGATCAGAGATCATTGTGTTGTTTTTTGGGATTGCATCCAAGTACCTCATTTCAGACTCTTGTTGACTATGATAGCTACTCCGTTTCTTCTAAGGGATTCCTGCCCACAGTAGTAGATATAATGGTCATCTGAGTTAAATTCACCCATTCCAGTCCATTTTAGTTCACTGGTTCCTAAAATGTTGGTGTTCACCCTTGCCATCTCCCGTTTGACCACTTCCAATTTTCCTTGACTCATGGAACATTCCATGGTTCCTATGCAGTATTGCTCTTTACAGCATCGGACTTTACTTCCGTCCCCAGTCACATCCACAACTGGGTTTTGGTTTTGCTTTGGCTCTGTCACTTCATTCTTTCTGGAGTTATTTCTCCACTGATCTCCAGTAGCATATTGGGCACCTACCAACCTAGGAAGTTCCTCTCTCAATGTCCTATCTTTTTGCCTTTTCATACTTTCCATGGGGTTCTCAAGGCAAGAATACTGACGTGGTTTGCCATTCCCTTCTCCAGTTGACCACGTTTTTTCAGAACTCTCCACCATGACCCATCTATCTTGGGTGGCCCTACATGGCACGGCTCACAGTTTCATTGAGTTAGACAGGGCTGTGGTCCATGTGATCAGATTGGTTAGTTTTCTGTGATTGTGGTTTTCATTCTGTCTGCCGTCTGATGGAGAATGGAAGCTTCCTGATGGTAGAGACTGACTGAGGGGAAAACTGGGTCTTGTTCTGATGGGCGGGGCCATGTTCAGTAAATCTTTAATCCAATTCTCTGTTGATGGGTGGGGCTGTGTTCCCTCCCTGTTGTTTGACCTGAGGCCAAACTATGGTGGAGGTAATGAAGATAATTGTGACCTCCTTCAAAAGGTCTCATGCAAGCATTGCTCCCCTCAGTGCCCCCACCCCTGCAGCAGGCCACCGCCTACCCATGCCTCCACCAGAGACTCCTGGACACTCACAGGCCGGTCTGGGTCAGTCTCTTGTGCAGTCATTGGTCCTTTCTCCTAGGTCCTGGTGTGCACAAGATTTGTTTGAGACCTCCAAGCCTCTCTGGCATGTTATGGGGTTTGATTCTAAATGCAATTTCGCCGCTCCTACCATCTTGCTGGGGCTTCTCCTTTGCCCTTGAACGTGGGGTATCTTTTTTTGGTGGGATCCAACATTCTCCTGTTGATGGTTGTTCAGCAGCGAGTTATAATTTTGGAGTTCTCGCAGGAGAAGATGAGCGCACGTTCTCATAAAAGACTGCAGTGAGACAAATTGTTGGAGAGAAACTTAGAACAAATTTTTTAAGTAAGTGTTTTTATTGTGGTAAAATATACATGACATAAAGCTTACCATTTTGACAATTTTTATGTATACAATTTTATGACAATAGCTACATTCACAATGTTGTGCAACCATCCACACCATCTACCTCCAAAACCTTTCATCTTCTTGAAACTCACCTCAAACTTCAACTCCCCATCCTCACTACTTCCCCACTAAGCCCTAGTGACCCATATTCTTCTCTGTCTCTATGAATTTGCTTCTTCTGGGTACCTCAGAAAAAAAATCATACAATATTTGTGTTTTGGTATCTGACATTTCGCTTAACATGTTTTCAAGGTTCTTCCATGTTGCAGCATGTTTCAGAGTTCATTCCATTTTAAGGCTGAGTAATATTCCACTATATGTAGACACCATATTTTCTTTATCCATACATTGATAGATGAGAATTTAGGGTGTTTCCAAATCTTGGCTAGTGAATCATGCTGCAATGAATACAGATATGCAGAGTGCAGATATCTCTGTAGATACTGTCTTTAATCCTTTTGAGTGTATTCCTGAGAGTAGAGTTGCTTTGAGTGTATTCCTGGAAAGTCTACGTTTAATTTTTTGAGGAATTGTCATGACTTCTATTTACCTCTTTACTCTGTGCTTTTCTTCATCTTCACCATATTCACAGGCCCCTAGCTCTGTATTTCTGCCTTTTTAGATGCCTCAAGAGGGAGAACAGAATTAGTTTTGAAAGCACTTTCTGGACAGGGCATGTGAGACGGGCCTCTGGTCAGCCAGTCTTTAGATGGAGCCTTTGGTCAAGGACTGTATTTTGGATGAGTTGTGTCCATATTATTGGTGTCATGTGATAAAACCAACTCTGAGCAGTAGACTGTGGATATTGTAAACATTCCTCAAAATTAGGTCATATGTAGGCATTCCAGGAAACACCAATTCACAAGGAAAACCCCAGAGGGAATTATAGACCAGTGAGGATTTATTCAACCTGGGATGTAACTTACTGCCTTTCTATAGTGCTGTGGTCTATCCTTTATCTTTAAGTCCACCTCTTCACTACTTGGTAAAGTTTGGTGTCATTTGGAAACCTCAAAGACTTCATTACACAAATGAAAGAATTTGTGAATCCTGAAGATTCATAAGTTAAAATGTAGAGTTCAGTATACTATGGACTGCTTCAATCTTGATTTAAAAATGACTTCTCTTCATGGAGTGGGTTGCCATTTCCTTCTCCAGGGGATCTTCCTGACCCAGGGATGGAACCCATGTCTCTTGTGTCTCCTGCATTGGTAGGTACACTCACCACCTGGGAAAATTTTTGAAAGTTAAGAAAGTGCTTCAAAGAGGAGTAGCAATGAATGGTTTCACATACTGCTATTAACTCTTGTTATTGATACTTTGTGGGCTGAGAATGGACACTGAATTTAGCAACAAGGAGCTATCAGTGAACTTAACAAGAAATCAGTGTCAGGGACTTGGGGATGGGTGGGTAGAAACTATGATTAGAGCAGGTCTGAGAGAGAATGGGAGATGAGGCATTGGAGACAATGAGTTTAGAAAATCTTGTTAGGGGTTTTGGTGAAAAGAAGTAGAGAAGGAAAAGTATGGTCTAAAGAAAGTTTTGTTTTAAATTTAAGATGGAAGAAATAGCAGCATGTTAGTGTGGTGATGGGGCAGCCTAGAAGAGAAGTGACAGCATTGTTACCAGATAAAACTTGGGCTCACCCATCTGTGTGCATAGAGCCAAACTACTGACACCAGTTTGCAGTGAAGGAAAGTGAAGTGTTTACTGCAGGGCACCAAGCAAGGAATCCAGGGCAACTAGTGCTTAAAAGAACTGAACCCCCTGAAGACTTTCAGGAAAAGTCTTTAAAGACAGGTTGAGGAAGGAGGGTTGTGAGGTATGTGATCAGCTCATGGATATTCTTCTGATCAGGTGGTGGTGAGGTAATTGGGAGTCAACATCATCAACCTGGTTCCAACCAGTCTGGGGTCAACATGCTTGTGGGCAGTGTACAGTTAACTTCTTCCACTGGTGGGCGTTTCAGTATCTGTAAAACAGCTCAAAGGGCATGGCTCAGAATTTTATCTATAGCCCTTAAGGAGGAACCAAAGGTCCTTGACTTTGTTTAATGGCTAAACAGTCATTATTTTGTCTTGCTTGATTGTTTTCCTTTCTGCATTTTCTTACTTTTCTGATTAAATTTATTCTTTGACTAGAGTTTTTCTACAGACAAAAGGCAGGTGGAAGACATGGGGAGGGGGTCTTGTTCTAGGAAGGTCCCACAGGGTCCTGCCTGGTTACAGTGCTGCTGTCAGGGGTGTTGCTGGAGTGATCTCCTGGAGGGGCAGGAATGAGTGGTCTCTTGCTCCGCAGGCTTCTTATGGAGAGACTCTAATGAGTCTCTGTCCATACAGCATTGCCCACAACACTTGTTTCTCCATAAATGATAGTTGAATTTACTGGAGTTGAACACATTTTCAAAAAGACTGGTGAACAGCAGTATAATGTTTCAGGGCCTGAAACCCAATTCAGTTGATGTTCTCAGCTCTAAATCTGATGCAGGCCTCATACCTGATAAATACTCAGATTAGCACTTTCCCCCTTAATTAAAAAACCTTCCATTTAAATACCACCTATGAAGAAGTGGCAAATTTCAACCAAATAAGAAAAAAAAAAAGAACAATGGGCCAGCAACTGCAGCTTCTAATCTGTCAAATTGCAGTGGGAAAACACACACCAAACTAGTAATGATTTTTGTTTTAGTTCAATCAGATTTATTTCCCTCAAAATGAAATTCCTATCTCTCTGCAGACTATCTATTTTTACCAATAAAAACTTTGTTACCAGCATTATCCTGTTCCCTAAAGACAATTTGAAACCACTGTGATCTGTATCTATGCTTCCTACATGCCCTGCTGTAGCAATCGTATGAAAGCCCCGCAGTATAGTTCACTTCCTCAACCATCTACAAGGATTTCGGGAGTGATGGCCATGCGCAAGGTATTGGGCAAGCTCTCTGGATACCAAATCCTCCAGGATGGGGTGATGTAACTTACTTTCATATCATCCCTGGAGCCAGATTTCCAGTAGGAATGTGAATACTGACTTGACTATTCTCCATCTAGTCATTCTATGGTATGGGTCAAAAGTGACAAATATGTCAGTGAGTGTTCCCAGGTGAAGGAGAATTGCCAGATATACAATAAACAAATGAAAAGCAGATACCTTGTTATATTTGAATTTCAGATAAAGAATGACCATTTTTTCAGTATATGAATGTCCTAAATACTACATGTCTCTTGAGACTCCAATGAGCCTTCTCTTGCTAGCATTCCTCTGTTGGCTTACCCCTGGAAGACTTGACCACTTCAAAATATCTCACTCCTTCAAGAATAAGTGCTCTGCTTTCGTAGCATCCAAGCTCCTGTATTTTTGGACATTAAAGGCTGAGAGATGGAATTAGATCTCCAGATTGCAAGTATAGAAAAATATATGAGTAGAAGCTTATGTGAAACCAAGCAGAAATGGATAAAACATTGTTGCTTCCCTCTGCTTTCCTGTCCTAGTTTCTCTGTATATTTTCTGCCACAGAAGTCAAGTCTCTCAGCACCAGAGTTATCAACATATGTCCTCAAATGTGCCGCTGTGAATTCAGAGTTAGAGGGAAGTTTTGTTGGCTGTGTCCTTGCTGGTGTGCAAACAAGGCCTCCATCCCTGTTTTCCCTTCCGGAGGCCCTGGCACTGTCCCACAAGACAGATTCTGCCTGTGCAACTGCTGTCTAGGTGGGGAGCCCATTCCTGGTGCTTCCTCTTCCACCCTCTGTCCGGATTCCTCTGGTCTCCTCTGTTTAATTCTCAACAGCTCAACTGAGCTGGAGGGAGCTGGGCTCCCAGATGTGGGAGTAGCTGACTGAGATGACAAGCCCAAGTGAAAGGAACAAACCTAAAACATTTGCTCTGTTAGTATAAGCAGGAAGCTAAGCCAGGGAAAGCGCCCACTCTTCCTTGTTCTATTTTCTTCGTGGAAAGGTGTGCTGGTGGAGGGGCAGGTAGATCCCTAGACCTTCCTGCTGAGGTAGCCCCAATGAAAATCTACTGCCATGTAATGAGAGGGGGCAGTTGGGGAGAAGGGAAAGAGTTGGGAGTGGACAGGGTGAGAAAAATGAACAAAAGATGATAAATATTCACTTTTGTTAAATAAATTGCAAACCTTCTTTGCAGCAAGATTCATCAAGGGTAGATTTCGTCTTGAAAAAAAAAAGGATGGGGGTAGAAAAAGCAAGATTATTTACCAGTAAAATGCCAGCAAGGTAAAAAAGAGATAGATACAGGAAAATAATATTTTAAAGTAACTCTTTAGTCTTGACATTAGAGTAAAACTATGGTAAAAATCAGCCAGTAGGCTTCTATTGAGTTCACATGAATTACTTTGTAACTGCTGTGTAATACTTCCTGATCCATGTGATTCTAGTCGTGATCAGTAGAGTCATGGTGCTTCATTAATACATTAAAAAAAAGGTTCATCCATGTTGAATCATGTGTCAGAATTCCCTTCCCTTTTAAGGCTGAATAGTATTCACTGCATATACCTCATTTTTGCTTATCCACTATCCATTAATGGATACTTGGGTTGCTTCTACCTTTTAGGTATTATAAGTAATGCTATTATGAACATGGTTATTTACAAATATCTCCTTAAGACTCTGCTTTTAATTTTTTTGGTATATACCCTGTGGAGGCCGGCTCGACAAGCAGGGTTTCTGAAAGCACGATATGGCTGGAGAATGAGAAACAAGACACAAGAATTCAGTGGAAAGTGAGGATCGGGGACCAGCACGACTCCAAGGTGAAGGTGCCGAAACTGAATCCAAGCCAGCTTTATTATACTTTCAGCCGTGAATGAAAGAATATGTGGGGAGTTAAGTTATAACTCATGTGGCCTTCAGGGCCAAAGAGCAAAATGATCATTAACCACTGAGTAATTAAGAAACAGTAATCAATAACAAATCAGTAACTAAGACTAATATTCTTATCTATAGATTTTCCACCAGATACGTAAAACTCATGTGACTCTGAGACGCCAGTTGAGAAACCGTCTGGGGTTGGTTTTCCGACTCCAGGATCATATCTTGTTTTCATGACTATGAACTGTTCCCTCTGGACTTGTTCCAAGAGTCTCATGCCTTATAGCATCCAGTTTATCAATAATTATAAATTTCTTTTGCAGCCCTTGCCAGGGCCTGCTTTTCTTTTACTCTTCCTGTCTCCTACAATACCCAAAATGTGGAATTGCTTGATTATACAGTAATTTTATTTTCAATTTTTTTAGGAACTGCCATACTGTTTTCCATAGCAGCTACACCATTTCACATTCCCACCAATATGCATGAAATTTCCAATTTCACCACGCCCTCACCAACAGTTGTTATTCTTTCTCTCTCTCTCTCTCTTTTTTTGGATAGTAGCCATCTTAATGAGTCTGAGGTTGTATGATACCTCCTTGTAGTTTTAATTTACATTTCCCTAGTAATCAGTGATGTTGAGTGTATTTTTATGTGCTTATTGGCCATTTGAATATCTTTGGAAAAATGTCTAAATCTTATATTCATTTTTGAATTGGGCTGTTTGTTTCTCTTGTTGTTGGCTTTTAAGAGTTCTCTATATATTCTAGACATAAAACCCCTTACCAGACATTTGATTTGCAAGCTTTTCTCTCACCCAGAGTCATTTTTTTATTTTGTTGATAGGTGTCTTTTAATGCATGAAAGTTTTTAATTTTCATGAAGTCTAACAAGCCTTTTTTTGTTCTTGCTGTTACCTGTGACTTTGGTGTCATATACAAGAAATCATTGTCTAATTCTTTGTCACAAAGACTTTTCCCTAGAAGAACTTTTCATAGAATCCTGAAATAATTACCTAACCCTGCTCAAGACCCAATTCAGGAACATCATTTACTATATCACTAATCTCATCACTCAGCCTATGCTTAAATGTCTTTGTGAGGAGACAGCAATACTTTTAAAGGAAGATAGGATCACTAGTGAAAGAAAATCTAAAAGGACTGAAAGACTATTTTAAGCTGAAATTTTAATGCTTCTGCTATATACAGCTGACTCATTGGAAAAGACCCTGATGCTGGGAAAGACTGAAGGCAGGAGGAGAAGGGGACGACAGAGGATGAGATGGTTGGATGTCATCACTGGTTCAATGGACATGAGTTTGAGCAAGCTCTGGGAGTTGGTGATGGACAGGGAAGCCTGGCCTGCTGCAGTCCAGGGGGTCACAAAGAGTCGAATACCACTGAGTGACTGTACTGAACTGATCTACTTCTCAGTTTTAATTTGATACTCAGTCTATCTAGAACTGAGCAACTGAACTGAACTATCTAGAACTGCACAAAATAAATTTCTCCTGACAGAGCAAACATAGTTAAGTGTTTGAAGAGCATTATTCCACCCTTTCCAAGATTTTTTGTTTTTTAGTCAGAAACACAAGTATTCCACTGAATATTATATATGTTAGGAATTTAAAATATTGTTTGTTTTGCAGCAAAGGAATACTCACCATGACTTTTCAGTTTCACTACAGTAATCATCATAGACATATAATTCAAAAAATAAAGTCAAGTTAGTAATGTTGCCCTCAATTATGAACACTTTCTTGTACATGGTAAAACTAATGCATATATTTCAATATTTACAACATTGTGTTCTGCATCCTGTAGGTGTTCAGTATCTATAGCATTGAAATAAAACTTACAGTTTGGTCATTGGTAAGACATTTATAAACAGAAAAGAAATATTATATAAATGCCAAAATTTTGTCCAAATTTCATTAAGTTAGTTTCATTGAAAGAAGAAAATTATGCAAGAGAAATGTTAAAATAAACTTGTAGAGGCTTCTGGGAGGGAAACAAAGAGAAAGCTGAAAATGATAACACTGGGATATTGTGAGAGCCTGAATAATCAAAAACTAAAGAGCTATTATGAAAACAAATTTAAACTATCATGTCAATTAACCAAAAGTTTCATTTGACAAACATGCCAATGATGTTGGATTTTACTCTTCAGGCTTAAAGATTGGATTATTGATATTAATTCATAAACATAATTCTTTCACTTGATTAAATGTTTCTATCTTGAGAGCTTTGTCAAGAAATTTTTATTCTTTTAGTCAAGTTTCTTTTGTGAACAAAATCTCAGATATGACTTTAGGATCTTTTAATTCTAGCTAAAGAGCCTCATATATAGCGTTAAGTGCCTACAGAGATTGGAAACTGAGACAGAATGGGAGCGGATTAAAGTAGAACCTGCTAAAAACCTTCTTTTTCTTATGTATTAGCTGGCATGGTATGTCAAACAGTACAGAGGGGTGAAATCAAATCACATTTTTTATTCTTTGTGACTTTCTTACTGAAAAATAATATAGTCCTGATAAAATAATCTCCTCACACTCCAGGTTTTCCATCTACAAATTGGTGACAATAAAATGTCCCTGAATCACTTTACAAGGGAGGTCATGTGATACAGTTGAAAGAAAACAAGATTTGAGGCCAGATGTTTTGCTCTGAGCATGAGTCTATCTAGACCACTCCAACAGCCTTCTCTTTGGGGCCTGGTGCCCACTTTGCCCCCAGCACCCTCTGCCCCTCCCCCTCCAACCAGTTATCCCTTTGAAGCACAAATCTGATCATTAAAACCCCAAAGATTCTCAACGTACAAGGAACAAAGCCCTTTCCCTGGTTCCAAACTCTGTGGGGTTGAGTCTCCACCAATTCAGTGGCTGCATCTTACATGTGTCCTGCTCCCTCATGTCCATCCTTCAGAGAAGACATTCACTGTTTTTTTTTTTTATTTCATTTGTTTTTGACTTCTCTGGGACGCAGGGGCTGTTCATTGCTGTGTGTGGGCTTTCTCTAGTTGCGGCAAGCAGGGTCTGCTCTTTAGCTGTGGTTTGCAGGCTTCTCGTTGTGGTGGCTTCTCTTGTTGTGGGGCACAGGCTCTCGAGAGCAGTAGTTGTGGTGCATGGCCTTAGTTGCTCTGCGGCATGTGAAATCTTAGTTCTTGGACCAGAGATGGAACCTGTGTCCCCTGCAATGGTTGGTGGATTCTTAACTACTGGACCATCAGGGAAGTCCAAAGGCCGTTCACTGTGAACACAGGGCCTTTGTATGTTCTATTTTGTTACCTTCTTTTCTCTGAAACTTCATCACCCAGTCCTCACTTCCACATCACTCCACAGGAAAATCTGACTTCCCAGGCCACTCAGGTCCACTGATTATACGCTCTGTAGGGACTCTGCAGCTCTTTATGATGTCAGAGAGCACGGCTATAATCCTACATTGGTTTTGTGATTACGTGTTTAATACCTATCTCCTCCTCTGAACTGTGAGCTCTATGAGGGTAAAGGCAGTGTCTTTTTTCTTGTCACTGATCAATTCCTGGTGTTCACAGAGGGTCTAGTACATAACATTCAAAAATATTTATTGAGTTTATTCATGAATTTATGGTTGTGTGACTTTTAAAACAGGGCTTCCCTGGTGGAAATAGAGAGAAATAATAACAGCTTCTGCAGAAGGTGGTTTACTTGCTTTGAAGGTTTTGTTATCAAGATTAAATGCGTCCTCATGGGAATGACAAGCCACATGGTACACAAATGCTAGTCTGTATTTATTATAGAGATCACTGAGGATGAGATGAGATGATTCCACAGAAAATCTTTAGCTCAGAGGTGAGCTAAAAAATCATACGATTTCAAAGGGAAATCTAAGATGGATAGTAATCTGTGAAAAGCTTCCACAAGAGAGTAATATGCCCGCTGACAATATTTGAGACTGCTCAGCCTTTCCAATGTGAAAATTTATGAATTATTTATGTCACTTCTTTTTCTATCTTTGAGTCCAAATAGAACTTTAAAGAGTGGCTTTCCTGTCATGCTGCTCCTGCTTGCTGTGGGTGACAGACAACAGGCGACGGCACTCAAGGCAGCCAGTCTCCTCTGACACAGTGTGATTGTTGTCTTTTCAGCTTCTTTTATCTGATTCACCACAGCCAAAATCTGAGCCTGCAAAACCACATTGGCCTTGGCTTGAAAGACATTTGGTTATTAGCTTATCAAATAAGGCATCCCTGAATAGCAGCACTGGAAAAATACCTTTCTTGAAACTATAATATACATATTATATATATTAAATACATATATATAAAACAAGGGGTTCCCAGGTGGCTCAAGTGGTAAAGAATCTGCCTGCCAATGAAGGGGCAGGAGATGTAAGTTTGATCCCTGGGTTGGCAAGATCCCCTGGAGAAAGAAATGCAACCCATTCCAGTATTCTTGCCTGGAGAATCCCATGGACAGAGAAACTTAGTGGGCTACAGTCCATGGGGTTGCAAAGAGTCAGACACAATTGAGCATGTACCTAAGCATATATATGTATAAAGCATTGTATTTGTTCTCCTGACAAAAAATTTGAGTATCTATTGAGCAACACATAGGGCTGTGTGTACCACAGTTTATAGTTGTGTACCTTTAAGTGTGTGTGACTAGCAAGGATGGCCAAAACAAAAACAAAAAACCTACAGAAGTGTCTTGAGCCTTTAAATGAAAAGTTGACTATGTCAAATCATGACCCAGAACCACAGTGCCAAATAATTTTTTATATTTTTCACACAGCAGTGTGTTTGTAAGAAAAGTTCATTAATGCTTTTGAACTGTGGTGTTGGAGAAGACTCTTGAGAGTCCCTTGGACTGCAAGGAGATCCAGCCCGTCCATCCTAAAGGAAATCAGTCCTGAATACTTATTGGAAGGACTGATGCTGAAGCTGAAACTCCAATACTTTGGCCACCTGATGCAAAGAACTGATTCCTTGGAAAAGACCCTCATGCAAAGAAAGAGTGAAGGCAGGAAAAGAAGGGGATGACAGAGGATGAGATAGTTGGGTAGCATCACTGACTAGATGGGCATGAGTTTGAGTAAGCTCCGGGAGTTGGTGAAGGACAGGAAAGCCTGGCGAACTGCAGTGCTGAGGTTGCAAAGAGTCGGACACTACTGAGCGACTGAACAGAACTGAACTGAAGAATATCTAGCAATTTTATATGCAAGAATAAAAGCAGATTTCTGGTAAGGTCAGTTTTAAACTAATTCATAATATAATTTATGTTCTAGAAAACAGAAAAGCTTCAGATATACTAGAAAATAAAAACTTCTTTGAACTTGTCCTGTTGAAAAAATAATTAATGCTGAATTTTACTTCAGGCAGCCATTCTATTAGTTAATGAGAATGAAATAATGTTCTTGCATTAAATTCAGTATCTTTCTTTTCATTATTTATTAGTATTCATTTTATGCCAACAATTTATGGAGCTCTGAACAGACCATAAAAAATAGAATTCTTACCCAATTATATTTTACATTAAATAAGATGCAGTTAGTGTATTTTATAGCACCTGCCATATAAGAGCACACTATCAATTATCATATTACTTCTATCAGTTCAGTACAGTTCAGTCGCTCATTTGTGTCCGACTCTTTGTGTCCCCATGAGCTGCAGCATGCCAGGCCTCCCTGTCCAACATCAACTCCCGGAGCCCACCCCAACTCATGTCCATTGAGTCGGTGATGCCATCCAACAATCTCATCCTCTGTCGTCCCCTTCTCCTCCTGCCCTCAATCTTACACAGCATCAGGGTCTTTTCCAATGAGTCAGCTCTTTGCATTGGGTAGCCAAAGAATTGGAGTTTCAGCTTCAACATCAGACCTTCCAAAGAACACCCAGAACTGATCTCCTTTAGGATGGACTGGTTGGATCTCATTGAAGTCCAAGGGACTCTCAAGAGTCTTCTCCAATACCACATTTCAAAAGCATCAATTCTTGGGCACTCAGCTTTCTTTATAGTCCAACTCTCACATCCATACATGACCACTGGAAAAACCATAGCCTTGATGAAACGGACCTTTGTTTGCAAAGTAATGTCTCTGCTTTTTAGCATGCTGTCTATATTGGTCATAACTTTTCTTCCAAGGATTAAGCATCTTTTAATTTCAAGGCTGCAGTCACCATCTGCAGTGATTTTGGAGCCCCCCCTCAAAGTAAAGTCTGCCACTGTTTCCACTGTTTCTCCATCTATTTGCCATGAAGTCATGGGACCGGATGCCATGATCTTTGTTTTCTGAATGTTGAGCTTTAAGTCAACTTTTTCACTCTCCTCTTTCACTTTCCTCAAGAAGAGGAAATAATAATTAGTTAATAATAATTTAGTTCTTCTTCCCTTTCTGCCATAAGGGTGGTGTCATCTGCATATCTGAGGTTATTGATATTTCTCCAAGCAATCTTGATTGCAGCTTGTGCTTCATCCAGCCCAGCATTTCTCATGATGTACTCTGCATAGAAGTTAAATAAGCAGAGTGACGATATACAGCCTTGACATATTTCTTTTCCTATTTGGAACCAGTCTGTTGTTCCATGTTCAGTTCTAACTGTTGCTCCCTGACCTGCATACAGATTTCTCAAGAGGCAGGTAAGGTGGTCTGGTATTCCCATCTCTTGAAGAATTTTCCACAGTTTGCTGTGATCCACACAGTCAAAGTCTTTGGTATAGTCAATAAAGCAGAAATAGATGTTTTTCTGGAACTCTCTTGCTTTTTCGATGATCCAGCAGATGTTGGCAATTTGATCTCTGGTTCCTCTGTCTTTTCTAAATACAGCTTGAACATCTGGAAGTTCACGGTTCACCTACTGCTGAACCCTGGCTTGTATAATTTTGAGCATTACTTTACTAGCGTGTGAGATGAGTGCAATTGTGCGGTAGTTTGAGCACTCTTTGGCATTGCCTTTCTTAGGAATCGGAATGAAAACTGATGTTTTCCAGTCCTGGTGTTGAGTGTTCCAAATTTGCTGGCATACTGAGAGCTGTACTTTCACAGCATCATCTTTTAGGATTTGAAATAGCTCAACTGGACTTCCATCACCTCCACTAGCTTTGTTCACAGTGGTCCTTCCTAAGGCCCACTTGACTTCACACTCCAGGATGTCTGGCTCTAGGTGAGTGATCACACCATCATGATTATCTGGGTCGTGAAGATCTTTTTTGTACAGTTCTTCTGTGTATTCTTGCCACCTATTCTTAGTATCTTCTGCTTCTGTTAGGTCCATACCATTTCTGTCCTTTATTGAGCCCATCTTTGCATGAAGTGTTCCTTTGGTAGCTCTAATTTTCTTGAAGAGATCTCTTGTCTTTCCCATTCTATTGTTTTCCTCTATTTCTTTGCACTGATTACTTAGGAAGGCTTTATCTCTCCTTGCTGTTCTTTGGAACCCTGCATTCAAATGGGTATATCTTTCCTTTCCTCCTTTGCTTTTGGCTTCTCTTCTTTTCTCAGCTATTTGTAAGGCCTCCTCAGACAACCGTTTTCCTTTTTTCATTTCTTTTTCTTGGGGGGTGATCTTGCTCCCTCTCTCCTGTACAATGTCATGAACCTCCGTCCATAGTTCATCAGGCACTCTGTCTATCAGATCTAGTTTCTTAAATCTATTTCTTACTTCCACTGTATAAACGTTAGAGGTTTGATTTAGGTCATACCTGAATGGTCTAGTGGTTTTCCCTACTTTCTTCAATTTAAGTCTGAATTTGGCAATAAGGAGTTCACGATCTGATCCACAGTCAGCTCCCAGTCTTGTTTTTGCTGACTGTATAGAGCTTCTCCATCTTTGGCTGCAAAGAATATAACCAATCTGATTATATGTCTGTTAGCTGTTAGTGAGCTTCTAATCAGATAAAAGAAACACCTCAAGGCTGAGGGAGTTTCACCAGGCCCCTTTCCCACAATATGCATTTTTGAGATAGGAAGGTACAAGGTGTGTCATCCCTGGCCATAAAACAATTGACATGAATACTGGTTTGTTGAGCAGTTATCAGCCCAAGATTTGAGAAAAGAAAAAGAGTTAGTTTTAGACAGTACCATTTTGAAGTAAGGTAACTTCCAAAGCAAATAGGTCGTTTCATTAGCACAGCTTAAGAAAAACATTCCCATAAGAAAAATGCATTGGTTAGCTCAATGCAGAACCAGGTGTTGTCAACACAGAATTAGAAGAAGCTTCCTTTAATTTTGTGTAGAGAAGGAAAAAAATGCCTGCCACTTGCTGTTTATTTCCTCCTGCTACTTGGGGACCTCTGGCCTTCCTACCTGTTACTCTCTCACCATCATCTCACTCCAGTCAGAATGATTATCATCAAAAAATCTACAAATAATAAATGCTGGAGAGGATGTGGAGAGAAGGGAACCCTCTTGCATTGTTGGTGGGAACATAAATTGATACAGCCACTATGGAGAGCAGTATGGAGATTCTTTAAAAAGCTAGGAATAAAACTACCATATAACACAGCAATCCCACTACTGAGCACATACGATAATTCAAAGGACACATGTTAAAAAAAAAAAACAACAGACACATGTAAACCAATGTTCATTGCAGCACTATTTACAATAGTCAGGAGATGAGCAACCGAGGTGGCCATCAACAGATGGAAGGATAAAGAAGTTGTAGTGCATATATACAATGCAATGTTACTCAGTTATAAAAAGGAATGATTTTGAGTCAATTGAACTGAGGTGGATGAATCTAGAGCCTGTTATACAGAGTGAGGTAAGTCAGAAAGAAAAAACAAATTTTGTATGTTAACACATATACACGGAATCTAGAAAAATGTTACTGATGAACCTATTTTCAGGGCAGAAATAGAGACACAGAGGTAGAGAATGGACTTGTGGGCACAGTGAGGGAAGGAGAGGTTGGGACAAATTGAAAGAGTAGCATTGAAATATATACATTACCATGTGTAAAACAGATAGCTAGTGGGAAGTTACTATATAACACAGGGAACTCAGCTTGGTACTTTGTGACAACCTAGAGGGGTGAGGTGGAGGGTTTGGGAGGGAGGCTCAAGAGGGAGGGGATATATGTATACTTATGGTGGATTCACATTGTTGTATGGCAGAAACCAACACAACATAGTAAACAATTATCCTCCAACTAAAAAAAAAATAATCCACATGCCAAAGACATTTTGGGGTGGCAAGTTTTGCTCCCCCACTGTGAGTTTATTGGGACTCTCTCCCCAAAGGCTGCCATATTTTTTCTTAAACCCTATAAAATGCATTGGAGAAGGAAATGGCAATTCTTGCCTGGAGAATCCTGTGGACAGAGGAGCCTGGTGGGCTGCTGTCCATGGGGTTGCACAGAGTCAGACACGACTGAAGCGACTTAGCATAGCATAAAATGCAAGTCCATTACATGCTTTGTGTCATGAAGATTTACCTGGCCTTGCAAATACACAACTGAAATCTTGGAGAGGACCTAGTCCATGTGTCCTAAAGCAGCCCTCAGAGTAACATGCTCAGAGAATGAGGCCAACAAACTGCAGTTTAGTGCACAAGATACCTGGATCTCTGAAAGATTTGGACCTCAGTGAGTGCATTTTTAAGATTATTGGTGTTCAGTCACCAAGTCATGTCTGACTCCTTGCAGCCCCATGGATTGCAGCATGCCAGGCTCTCCTGTCCTTCAGTATTTCCAGGAGTTTGCTCAATTTCATATTCTTTGAATCAGTGATGCAACCTAACCATCTCATCCTTTGTAGCCCCCTTCTTCTTTTGCCTTCACTCTTTCCCAGCATCAGGGTCTTTTCGAATGAGTTAGCTCTTCACAACAGGTGGACAAAGTATTGGGACTTTAGCCTCAGCATCAGTCCTTCCAAAGAATATTCAGAGTTGATTTCCCTTAGGATTGACTGATTTGATCTCCTTGCTGTCCAAGGGATTCTCAAGAGTATTTTCCAGCACACAATTCAAAATATCAGTTCCTCAGTGCTCAGCCTACTTTATGGTCCAACTCTCACACCCGTACATGGCTACTGGAAAAAACACAGCTTTAACTATATGTACTTTTGTTGGCAAAGTGATGTCTCTGCTTTTTAATACACTGTCTAGATTTTCCACAGCTTTCCTTCCAAGGAGCAAGCATCTTTTAATTTCATGGCTGAAGTCATCATCCCCAGTGATTTTGGAGCCCAAGAAAATAAATTCTGTCACTACTTCCACTTTTCCCTTTTCTATTTGCCATGAAGTGATGGGACCAGATGCCATGGTCTTTGTTTTTTGAATGTTGAGTTTTAAGCCAGTTTTTTTCACTTTCCTCTTTCACTTTCATCAAGAGGCTCTTTAGTTTCTCTTTGTTTTCTTCTATTAGAATGGTATCATCTGCATATCAGAGGTTGTTGATATTTCTCCCAGCAACCTTGATTCCAGCTTCTGATTCAGACAGCCCAGCACTTCCCGTGATGTACTCTGCATATAAGTTAAATAAGCAGGGTGATAATATACAGTCTTGTCATACTCATATCCCAATTTTGAACTGGTCCATTGTTCCATGTCTGGTTCTGTTGCTTCTTGATCTGCATACAGATTTCTCAGGAGACAGGTAAGTTGGTCTGATATTCCCATCTCTTAAGAATTTTCCACAGTTTGTAGTGATCCACACAGTCAAAGGCTTTAGCATAGTTAATGAAGCAGAAATAGATGTTTTTTGCAATTCCCTTGCTCTCTCTACGATCCAACAGATGTTGGCAATTTGATCTCTGGTTCCTCTGCCTTTTCTAAATTCAGCTTGTACGTCTGGAAGTTCTTGATTCACATACTGCTGAAGCCTACCTTGAACGATTTTGAGCATAATCTTACTCGCATGTGAAATGAATGCAATTGAATGGTAATTTGAACATTCTTTGGCATTGACCTTTTTTGGATTGGAATGAAAACTGACCCTTTTCAGTCATGTGGCCACTGCTGAGTTTTCCAAATTTGCTGACATATTGAGTGCCACACTTTAACAGCATCATATTTTAGGATTTGAAATAGCTCAGTTGGACTTCCATCACCTCTGCTAGTTCTGTTTGTAGTAATGCTTCCTAAGGCTCACTTGACTTCACACTCTAGGATGTCTGACTCTAGGTGAGTGAACATGCCATCATGGTTATCCAGGTCATTAAGATCTTTTTCATAGTTCTTTCATGTATTCTTGTCACCTTTTCTTAATCTCTTCTGCTTCTGTTAGGTCCTTACTGTTTTCTGTCCTTTATCATGCCCATCCTTGCATGAAATATTCCCTTGATAACTCCAATTTTCTTGGAAGAGGAGTGAATTATGAGTTTAGGATTAACAGATAAATGCTTCTATATATAAAATAGATGAACAACAGGACCTATTTAAAACACAGGAAACTATGTTCAATATCTTATAATAACCTATAATGGAAAATAATCTGAGAAAGAATATGTGTATACACACACAGACACACACAGACACACACACACACACACACACATATTGCTGTTGCTTAGTCACTCAGTTGTGTCCTACTGTTTGCAATCCCATGGACTGTATTGTAACCTGCCAGCCTCCTCTGTCCATGGGATTTCCCAGGCAAGAATACTGGAGTGGGTTGCCTATCCTTCTCCAGGAGATTTTCCAGACCAAAGGATCTAACCCATGTCTCCTGCATTGGCAGGTGGGTTCTTTACCACTGAGCCACCAGGGAAGCACCATACATATCCGAATCATTTTGCTGTATACCTAAAACTAACACAGCATGGTACATTAACTATACGTCAATAAATAAAAAAAAAAAATAAGATAGGAAGGGGCTCAATATATTCCCCTGCAGAGACTACCCTTAAAGATATGTGAGGTTTTTCTTTTTAACCCAGTGGCTCCCTAGCGCAGATGGGCACCTGCCTTTGAAACAGTAGCAGCTCCACTAGGCGTTTTAAAGCTCAGCAGTGCCTAAAGCTACTTTTTCAGAGTTTCAAATTTTCAAATTCCCTTTTAACTGCCGCACAATTTATCTGGGAGGTGTTGTGTGTGTAAGGGGCTCCTGCCCATTTGTTACTGGGACATTTCTGCAGCTTGAGGCAGGTGGCATGTGAACTAATTGTACTCACAACAACCAGCCTGTGCTTCCCTGCTCTGGGCAGGACCCACATCCCTTCTGACCCACCACTCAATCTCACCCTCACGGCCTGGATTGGTGCCTCCTCCCCTGGGGACTGTTTCCTGGTGGCCCCCTACAGGTCTCAGGCACCGCTATGGGCTCTGGGTATGATCACTATGTAGTTCGTATAACAGGTATTGATGTTCTGTCTGCTGAAGATAGAATCATGCTCCACACTGCCTAGGCGAGTGAGTGCACGCCACTCAACAGAGTAAGCTTAATTTGGCCCACAAAGTGAATGAACATTTTAACATGAGTTGCAAAGACTGAGAAATTTTACATAAAATTCCAGGCTTTTGATTTCTTTTGAAAAAGTGGAAGATCTAACATCTCAAAACTCCCATCCCTTTAATAGACACACTCAGAGAAGCTGACTCTCCACTGAATGAGGCATATGCCCTTCGTTTGACTTAAAGCTCCTGCCTGCAGGCATTATATTGTGTGAGTCCTTGCTCAGACAGCTTTACATCAAACAAACAGCAAAGCAAACTCATCTTCTTGTTTCCCAAGGTGCCAAGTTCACTTTCAGTATCTATCCCATGGTGTAGGGCTTTTGAGCAGGCTGAATAAATGTCAGTCAGCACTAAATCTCTTTCCCTTTTTATTCAATTCATCTGTGTAGACCCTCACACATCAGAGTACATGTTTCCTGCTGCTAATTTGTTTATGGTCACAGTCCCGCTGGGATCAACAGCAGCCTATTAACTTTCACAGTCATTTTTAAACACAGCCTCAGGGTTTCTCTCTGCTCATTAATTCACTTTTGTGAGAAAGTTTTGAGTGCATTAAAGTGAAGTATTTTAAATAATCCTGATTTAACCAAGGCATGGCTATATCACACACACAGCTAACCTGTGGCAGGACAAGGTCAGGTGCCGGCGACAGACCAGAGCCACTAAACCAGGGCTCCATGTGTGTCCTGGGCCCACTCAAGAGCACCACCAACATGACTTTCACTTCCACCACACACTGCAATGCAGGTCAGGGTGGAGCCAGGTTCCTAGAAAGATTTACATTAGTTTTTCTTCAAAGAAAACTATGCTCTTTGGGGGTGAGGTGCAGCTTCTCACACTGGGCCATGCCCCACCCATATACACTGGTTTTAAACATAAGAACACTTAATATATAAGCTTTTCAATTTCAAACTATTTATTTTTCACAACTAAGATCATGTCATCATATTTTGTACCTCTATGTGATAGCTGAATTAATTGAATTAACTAAAACTACTGAGGTTCAACCACGATGAAACGATTTATGACTTCATAGCACAGATTTGAAGGGCAGATAAAAGCAGGTGACCCAGCATAAAGCCCAAAGCAATAGTTTCATTAAGATGATCTGAGTATGGACATTTTTCATAACTTTATGCCAACTCGCTACTATTGAGTATTCAACCAGAAAGATGAAAAGGGAGTGTAGAGTGATAATTAAATTAACAATTTTGTAGCATAACACCTTTATCTTGTGAATAAAATGTGTTAGGAATTCTCCTCAAGTGCTATGATGATTATGTTACCTCATCTTACTACACCTGGTACACTAACTCTAGCAACACATGATCATATAAGATGTGCTTTAAAAATTCTGTGGAAACCTTGGATTTCAAGAGCATCATTAGGTCAAACTCTGTTTCCTGAAAAGCTACATTAAAATCAATTCCTTCACATTATAACTTGCATATATAACAGTGAACAACAATTTCCAACGGCAATTACAGGCTTTAATTTTCTTTATTCTCAATTTTTTGCTGATTAAAATAGGCAAAGCATCATATTTTCACCTAAAATGTTTTGCTTCTTTTCTGGATTTCTGAGCTGGATTTCAATTTTGAAGTTCTGAAAGGTAACAAGGGATCCCAAATAATCATTTGCAATAAGAGGAAATAATCTCTTTAGCTTCAAAATTCTGGCTCAACAAAGTGTTTTCAGTAGCCTGTTTGCTTTCTCTTTCTCTCATGATCCTAAATTTCAGGGAGTGATGAGAGCTTTACACATAAACTATGAAGGGGAGTCACTGTAGAAGGGAAACACCTCATGTGCATCTTAGAGTCTATTTTTGTACTCTCTGGGAAGGCAGTGCATTACTTTTAGTAGTCTAAGTTGTCCAATTTTTAAGCATTTTAAAGTAATTTTTAAGTAGTCAATTTCAAGCCGTTCATCTCCCATTTAATTCATCAAGTTAGTTTCTGAATCAAGCCTGGTCATTTGTATTCTCTCGGCATTCTGAGTTGAGGAGGAAAAGAAAGGATTCCCAGGATATCTTGAATTAAAAACACACGTGACCTCAACAACAGCGTTGACAGGCTGACCCTCTGCTGTTCGCCAGAGTCACCGACCTGTCACCACCTCACACAAGTTAGCCTTGTGAGTAGCAAGTCAAGGGGCAGCATTCTGCTGTGGCTCCTCTCCAGGGATGAGAAACCATCGTGGTGGCACAAAGGTGAAAGCGATCCATGGGGAGGGAGCTGAACACGGGACACACGCCCTTCTTATGTTGTAGTCACCCACTCTGGCATGCTTTTTATCTTGAGGAAAAAAAAAAAGAAAAGTAAATCTTCTGAAGAAGGTGAAGGACTCTTGAAAATTATTTTCTTTCTTGGCATAACTGACACAGTTGGAAAACTTCCCTTATGATTCGAGTAGCAAGAGCTTGGAGGAGAAATGAGCATTTACTCGATGGATGGTGTATAATAACATAAACCTACAGCAGAGCACAGAAACCACTGGGTGTGAGATTCCAAGCTAACACCCCTGGAAACTTGCCACGTGTCACCCCTGGAAACTTAACACATATGCCCACATCACTGCCACGTGGCTGAACCACCTTCTGGAGATCCTTCCACTCTAGACCCGATGTTAGCAGAGTGAGTCCTGAGTCATCAGCCCCACAGCCAACTGACTTTCTAAGTTACTACACCAGTAGGAAGTTGAGGACCAGGGAGTTTAGGTTTATGCTAATTTTTTTTTTTTAACAAACATGCCATTCAAGTCATACTAATTAAAACAATATAGCAGGAGTTACATCTTCTTTTATGCTCTCTACAAAATAGTCCTCCCACTCATCTGTCACCAACGTGGACATTTTATGAGAAACACTTTTCAGTATTTGCTTACTAGTTCATCTTTTACATACAGTTGAAATGAATAATTTAGACTGGCATTCTCCCCACCCACCTACCCAGCAAATGTGTTTTTCCTTATCTGAGGTTTTCTCAGAACCCAGCAGAATGTGATCAACATGATACAGTGACAATTTAAGCAAGAAAGAAATATCACTTTAAAGAGGAAATGCTGAGAATTGTAAAAAAGTAAACAAAAAGTGTGGGATGAGCGAGGACCCACAGACACAGAGGTATACCCCTGTCAGGAGACCATGGAAATGGAATGGGTGGGATGGGCAGAATAAAAAGAAAAATAAACCATGTGGCAGGTAATTGCAGCTTCCTATTTTTCCAGACCCACACTCATCTCAGACATGTATGCTTTCATTTTCTATACTTCCAGGAACACTGATCCTCTTTCTGTTCCTGGAATCCTTAAGGCCAAATACAGTTTATTTTGACTTGCCCACTCAGAGAGCAGCAGGATTGTCTGAAAATGCCCAAGGGATTGTACTTGTAGAATAAGAGAAATTGACACTGGATACTTTAGTCTAGGTCTGTACTGCTGACTTAGATTTTATTGGTCCAGCTTTCACTTTATTCTTGTGCTGGGTGAAGCCATACAACAAAACTCACGAAAGGAAAATAGTTGATTGGATGTACTATTAAATTAATTAGCTTAGTTTTTTAAAAAAATAGTTCACAAACTTGAGGCAAGTAATTTATAGGAGTTTAGAATCAGAAAAAAATGTTGATTTCTTTTTGTTTTACTGCTGGTGACTATTACCTGGGGTAGAAATAGGCAGCTCGTAATGTTTGTGGGCTTGTAAGTGATTAAAAGTTTGTCTGTGAAGCAGAGTGACTGTGTTTTCAGCGTTGATGGAGGATCAGAGAAGAATCTGTCAGTCGGGGACCACCCCCTTTCTAAATTCAAAACTTTATCTTTGTTTCTTAGTTTTGAAAATTTCTTAGTTGCTTTTTGAAGCAGTGGTGCTTTCTATTTGGGAGTTGTAGTCTTTAACTTCTAAAGCAATGTACTTTCATTAGCCTATTTTATGGCCTCCCTTTTTCTTCCCTTCCTGCACCCCACGAACCTCATTACTTGTTATTATATGACCTTGAGCAAACTGTTTAATTCTGTGCACCTCATCGATAAAATAAATTAAAATATTCCTTTAAAGTTCATTTCCAAAATTATTCTCCATTTTTATTCACTCCCCTGGAGAATTTCTGTTTAATTTTATTATCTATATATGAAAAAGTCCTAAATCGATATTCCCAGCCTCAGTTTTTCTCACTCTCAACTATCTGTATGCTTTTACAATATATACATCTCATTAGAATTCAAGACTTAAGTGTTGAACTCTGTTTATTGAAATGAAATTTCCTCTTTAAGAAAATTAATAGCATGTCTTAAGAGTCATGAAATATATTCATGTATATATATATATATATATAAAACCCAGAAATTCTACTTCTAGGAATCCATAATAAGAAATAGTTCAAGATACATTTTTGGAAAATAGGTTCATTATTCCTCCTTCTCCAAATTGCAAGGAATCTGAATAAACAATAAAAAGGGATTAAGTGAGTTATGATACATCAACCTGATAAGTACTAAAAATCTATTAGAAAGGCTTACTTCCTTTTAGCCACAATGAAATGTGAGTAATATAATGTAATATAATGTAACGCATGTGAACTGAACCCCTTACAAGTTCTGGCAGGAAATATACCAAAATGATAACAGTGTGTTCAGATGGCAGATCAATTATGAATCTTTATTTTGTTTTTCCTTTTTCCAAGTTGCAATTATGTTTTTTACCCCTCTTGTTGTTGGAAAAAAAATCAATGTTAGAAACTGATCTTATTTCTTTTTTTCCTAAAGTCTTCTCCACGGCTTCCCAACGGCTACCAGTGTGTCTTCTCAAGTCCTCTAGGTGCTCAGCTCTGGAGTTTTGAATTTTGTAATTCTCTCCTTTTACCTCTCATATCTCAAATTATACCCAAGGGCCATAGAATCTTCTTCAAAAACAGATTTTGTTCATTACCACCTTCTGCCCAAATCCAAACTCTCAGCCATTGTAGCCAGCATGTATTTAACAGCCCTTCATGGGATCTCAAAGAGTTGGACATGCCTAAATTTGTGTGTGTGTGTGCACGCACGTGTGCACACACACACATACACTACCTTATGTAGTTCCTCTCCTCACAAACCTACTTTGTTGCTCCCTATTATTTACAATATCAAATTTGGACTCCCATTTTGATCTTATTACCTTTTCCCATATAATCTCTGTTCAACTTCTTAACTTTGGTTTTACAAATACCCCTATTTCAAATTCTCTACTTTGGCCAGAAAGCTCTCTGAGTTCCACTTTCATATTTTGTATCCATCAATCTTTTTACTTCTTGCCTCAAAATTCACTCCCAAGTGTGTGTTATACATCCTGTCCACATTCGGGGATACGTTATTCTATGTATCCTCAGTCCTTACTAACATGGGCTTTCTAAGTATCTGAGTGTGATAAAATATTTGAAATGTGGTATACAAATATTAGATATTATATTGTTGCAGTATGGCATAATCCTTAAAGTATTATAGTTAATGGCTAATATTTTTTTCTAATTTAAAAAATTGAAAAATTGGACCTAGAAATAACAGACAGGTTACTATAATATCAGTCACAGAAAAATGCCAGGAAGGTTTATGACAGCCATGGTTTTGTTGTCACTGAGGACAAGATATGGCAGTCAGTAGAAGCAATAAGAACAAGGCAGTCTAGAATTATTTTGATAATTTGAATTCATTAGCCTCGATCAGAGGAATGCTTTCAGCACAGTATTTGACAAAGTCTCTTTGACAGCCTTATGGACAAGACTAAGAAATGTGAGCTGGAGGATAATTACTTGAGTAAATTCATAGCCAGTTGAAAAGCTACTCCAAGATCTTGATTAAGATAGAGATCAACTCGGAAAGATCAACTAAGCTATCTGACTCTGATCTCTTCAGCATTTTTTATCAATGACTTAATGAATAATCAGAAAATATTCACAGCAAATTTGCCCAATTAAAATAGCTAGATAATATTGTTTATACAATGAATGTCAGAAAAAAAAAGAAGAGAGAAAAAGAAAGTCCTCCAAAGTCTAAAATTTCAGACTAATGTCAGGAAGATGAAATAAAGTACAGATAAATATGAATCCTTCAATTCTTCAGGTTTAAGAAATTGGCTAAACAATTGCCAGATGGGTGAGACTTTACTTGACAAAAGTTCATGTGAAAACAAATTCCCGGAGGTTTCAGTTGATGTTATCCCCAATGTGAATCAAAGTCATATGGAGGCAAAACAAACAAACAAACAAGCCACTTTGAGGTAGGAAAATAATATAGCATCCAGAACAATGGAAGAAAATATTTTATTTTACCCTGAATTTACTACATCTGAAAAAATAGTTTAATTTGGGGTGCCTTATTTTAAAAGAGGAAGCAGGCAATTCAGAGGTAATAGAGATAGCAGAAAGAGAAATGTAAGGAAATTAGGGTAAATGAAGAAGAGGTAAATGGGGTGTTTAGCTTACAAGAGATCACACAAGAAATGCCATGACAACTCTGCTCAGATACATAAATGATTCTCAGGACTCCCTGGTAATCCAATGGCTAAGTCTCTGTGCTCCCAATGCAGGGGGCCCAGGTTCAATCCCTGGTCAGGGAACTAGATCCCACATGCTACGTCTAAGAGTTCATATGCCACAACTAAAGATCCCGTGTGCTGCAAGGAAGATTGAAGATCCCACCTGCAACAACTAGAACCTGTCATAGCCAAATCAACAAATTAAAATAAAAACCAAAAACTGACTCTCAGGTGAAATAGAAAGTAAGGTCTCATGGAAGGACCAACATTTGAAAATAAAGCTTTAATGTACTGCTGGGGCCTGAGAAGCTGGGATGCTGAATGGAGTGATTCACCATGAAATGAATTTCCTTGCTGCCAAAGAATGGGTCAAATTAATTTTTTGTTTAATAGCTTCCCGGTGCCTGGCATAAGCATCTAGAGCATTCTACAGAAGTCAACACATGATGGTGAAACAATGAAAGTTGGAGACAGGGAGGGCTGTTCTGTGTCTTTGATATGAAAATAAATAGCCTGTGGAGGTGAAATCAAAACTTTTCAATCTTTCAACTATATTCACCAATGTCTTAGCATTTTAGAATCATATTTAAGGTATCAAAGACTGGCAAAGCATGTGTGACCTTTCAATTCAGGAAAAGATTAGTTTTATTAATACACTACTTTTCTTTAAAATTGCTCACAATATCAACTATGTGAAATGGAAAACCTCATCAATTTACTTTTCTGGTTTATTTAGATGAAACTTACCTTATTATTGATTGGTACTTGCTATTGCTTAAACATAAATAAGATAAAAATGCATTTTCATCCATTTTAAAGTTTCACTACCAATAAAAATTGTCAAGAGGAAAAATGAATGTAGAAACACAGCAAAACTAGATCAAAATCAATTTCAAAATCACTAACCATCTCAGTAGTTTTCAAATGGTAACTTTTCATGAACTTGTGTACTACTAAGTTGCTGCAGTCATGTCTGAGTCTTTGCGACCCAATGGACTATATAGCTTGTCAGGTTCCTCTGTCCATAAGATTTTCCTGGCAAGAATATTGGAGTGAGTTACCATTTCCTCCTCCAGGGGATCTTGCCAACCCAGGGATCTAACCCATGTCTCTAATGTCTCCTGTGTTGGCAGGCGGGTTCTTTACCACTAGTGCCACCTTGGAGCTTATTAATTTTAAATCACTAAACATTTTCAAGGCTAACATTCAGCCCTATCCTCCATAAAACAAATACAATTAGAACTTCAGGGAATTATTAAGAGAGTAGGCTTTTTTCCAAAAATTAACATTAACTTTGTTATTTGTAGAGAAATTATAATACTAATTATACCTAAGAACAACAGAGATTTAAGTTATTAAAATATTGATTGGAGGTTAGTTGATGTTGTTGTTCAATTGCTAAGTTGTGCCCAACTCTTTGTGACTCCATGGACTGCAGCACTCCAGGCTTCCCTGTCCTTCACTGTCTCCTGGAGTTTGCTCAAATTCATGTCCACTGAATCGGTGATGCTATCTAACCATCTCATCCTCTGCTGCCCTCTTCTCCTTTTGCCATCAATCTTTCCCAGTATCAAAGTCTTTTCCAATGAATTGGCTCTTTGCATCAGGTGGCCAAAGTATTGGAGATTCAGCTTTAGCAACAGTCCTTCCAATGGATATTTAGAGTTGATCTCCTTTAGGATTTACTGGTTTGATCTCCCTGCAGTCCAAGGGACTCTCAAGAGTCTTCTCCAGCACTACAATTTGAGAGCATTAATTCTTTGGTGCTCAGCCTTCTTTATGGAACAACTCTCACATCCATATATGACTACTGTAAAAACCATAGCTTTGACTATCAGGACCCTTGTCAGCAAAGTGATGTCTGTGTTTTTTTTTTTTTAATATGCTGTCTAGGTTTGTCATAGCTTTCTTCCAAGGATCAAGCACCTTTTAATTTCACGGCTGCAATCACCATCCCTAGTGATTTTGGAGCTGAAGAAAATAAAATCTCACTGTTTCCACTCTTTCTCCTTCTATCTGCCATGAAGTGATGGAACTGGATGCCATGATGTTAGTTTTTTGAATGTTGAGTTTTAAGCCAGCTTTTTCTGTCTCGTCTTTCACCCTCATCAAGAGACTTTAGTTCCTCTTTACTTTCTTCCATCAGAGTGGTATCATCTACATATCTGAGGTTGTTCATATTTCTCCTGAGTAATCTTGATTCCAGCTTGTGGTTCACCCAGCTGGCATTTTGCATGATGTACTCTGCATAGAATTTAAATAAGCAGGGTAAAATATACAGCCTTGTCATACTCATTTCCTAATTTTGAATCATTCTGTTATTCCATGTCCAGTTCTAACTGTTGCTTCTGATCTGCATACAGGTTTCTCAGGAGACAGATGTTGTGGTCTGGTATTCCCATCTCTTTAAGAATTTTGCACAATTTGTTGTGATCCATACAGTCAAAGGCTTTAGCGTAGTCGATGAAGCAGAAGTAAATGTTTTTCTGGAATTCCCTTGCTTTCTCTATGATCCAGCAGATGGCAATTTGTTGGCAATTTTATCTCTGGTTCCTGCCTTTTCTAAATCCAGCTTGTACATTTGCAAGTTCTCAGTTCATGTACTGTTGAAGCCTAACTTGAAAGATTTTGAGTGTAACCTTGCTAGCATGTGAAATGAGCACAATTGTATGGAAGTTTGAACATTCTCTGGCACTTCCCTTCTTTGGGACTGGAATGAAAACTGACCTTTCCCAGTTGATGTTGGTGATACTTAAAAATATGCAACTAAAATGTTAGCATAATGCTCATTTTTCGGATTTTGAAACAGACCCAGAAGAGGACAGAGCCCAAGCTTGCACTGCTGGATGCTGGAGGGTGAGATTTGGAACCAGGGTCTGCCCAATTCACAGTCAACTGCTGTTTTATAACACACCATAGGGAACTGAAAAACAAAGTGAATTATCAAGATATGGTATTGAACACCTGATTTATACAATGTGCTGCATTAAGCCCTGGCAGGACTGGATATAAGAAGAAAACCTAGCCCTTTTCTTAAAGAAACAGTTTCTTAGCTGGGAGACAAGCCTGAATGCATAACAATCCAAACAAGGCAGAATCCAGTATCATATGTGAAACAGAACGCCAGTCCAGGTTCGATGCATGAGACAAATGCTCAGGGCTGGTGCAATGGGATGACCCAGAGGGATGGGATGGGGAGGGAGGTTCAGGATGGGGAACACATGTAAACTTATGGCTGATTCATGTCAATGTATGGCAAAAACCACTACAATATTGTAAAGTAATTAGCCTCCAACTAAAATAAATAAATTAACAACAACAACAAAAAAAAACAAGAGAGAAAAAGAAAAAAAAAAATAACAGAATCCAGTAAGCAACTCTGTGAAGGTGCAAAGCAGAGAGGTGCCTCTGTGTAGCTTGCTAGTGATCTGTCAGGAGAAGGAATGTTGGAACATGTACAGGAATCCTGGATAATGTAGTCTTCATATTCTTTATTGCTTAAGACAACTTGTGTGAGAATGAAGCAGGAGACGTTTCAGCTCACAGAACTTGTGAGTACGTATAGGGGGCCTGTACTTGACTGCAAATTAGCAGGAGTTCACATGACAACCAGCCTGGTGAGGCAGGGGAGGGTCAACATCTGACAATTGGAGGCAGGACCAGCTAGGCTAAGAGATATGCATGACTAGAGACCATATTTTCCTGAGAAAACCTGTTTTTACTTCAATATACAAATGGATGGTGAGGACTGACAATATATACCATATGACATGGCCAAAATTATTTTAACTCTTTATTTAAGCATGCGTTACATCACTCATCACAGTCATGGAAAAACTCATTAAAATGTCTTTTTGCTAGAGCTACCATATAATGCAGCAACCCTGCTTCTGGATATACATCCAAAAGAAATGAAATCAGAATCTTGAAGAGATACCTGTATTCCCATGTTTATTGCAGCATTTTCATAATAACCAAAATATGGAAACAACCTAAGTGTCCACCAATAGATGGATAGATTAAAAAATGTGACACAATAGGTATAATATGTATTTATATTATATATATGTAATATATGCACAGGTGGCTCAGCAGGTAAAGAATCCGCCTGCCAATACAGGACCCACGGGAGATGTGGGTTTGATTCCTGGGTTGGAAGAACCCCTGGAGAAGGAAATGGCCACCCACTCCAGTATTCTTGCCTGGAAAATTCCATGGATGGAGGAAACTCGCAAGCTATAGCACATGGGGTCGCAAAGAGTCAGACATGACTGAGCAACTGAGCATGCGTGCAATATATGCACATACACACGTGCAAACAATGGGATATTATTCAGCCATGAGAAAGGTTAGTCTGCTGTTTGTGACCACATGGGTGGATCTTGAGGGCATTACACGAAGTGAAATAAACCAGAGAAAGACAGATACTCTGTGACATCACTTATATATAGAATCTGAATAAGTCATGTATCAAAGGCAGGTGATTTTATGTGCAATTTATGTTGAAGAATGTGGAAGATCAGCTCTTCTAATACCATCTTTTTATTGTAACAAGCTGCCTCTGTCTCCCACTGTTGGCTCAGAGGAGCCTGGCAGTTACCCAAGGCCTCAAAGTTACTGCTCTCTCAGTGAAGACGCTCTCCTACTGGTGCCACAGGGAGCCATCAACTGGGCTGTACTGCCTTTCCAGGCATTGGTTGCTCTGCTGTTACCTGAGCTGACCAAGTGCCACCTGTGTTCCTGCTTGCTGCCAGGACTTCCTGGGCACATGGGGCGGGTGAGGAGCAGAGCCCTCAGAACAACACAAATAACCTGTGTTTACCATCCACTTAGTAAGCAGCTACTGAGCACAGGCTGTGTATAGAGCATTCCCCTGTATGTTTACAGTAAGATATCCACCAATTCTCACAAGGATCCTGTGAGGTGAGTATTATCACCCTGTTACTTTGATGATGCCCTCTTCCCATGAGACAATTTGGATACAAAGAAGTTAAGTGATTCTTCTGGGGTCATATAACCAGTCTTCTGACTCCAGGTTCAGTGCCTTCCATCACCCCATATCTGCTTACTCTGCCTGGCATTCAGGAACCCCCTCTTCTTCTATGACTTTGTTACATCAGTGTGGCCCATAGACCCCATCTTAGCGTTATAAGGGATCAGACTTGATGGGACCTTCCCTGGACAGATCCCTCCCCCATATCTTGTGCTTAGATCCTCTCTGAAGTATTTACATAATAGTTTCTCATGCACATTTCCTGAGTTGTTTTACAGATGCTAAAACCACCACCAAATGGGAGAAATCAACTACTTGATAACCCTGAGCACATGGGCCCCAGACTGACTGGTGCCTAGGAATAAGTGAATCCCTGTTTCACCACCCTATTACCTCACCATCAACCGATCAGAGAATCATTCATGAGCTGATTGCATACTCCGGGATGCCCCTCTCTCACCCTGCCTTTAAAAATGCTTTGGTGAAACCCTTCAGGGAGTTTGGATTTGGGTTAGCACAAGTTACCTGTCTTCCTTGCTCGGCTCTGCAATACACCCTTTTCTATTCCAGACTCCAGCGTTTCAGCTTGTTTAGCTTTACTGTGTGTCAGGCATATAAATCTGTGTTTGGTAAAAGCAACACCTAGGAGCTTGATAGAACGGCTGAGTCTTGGGCCTCTCCCAGACTTGCTGACTCAGACCTTGCCTTTTATTTACTTATTTATTTATTTTTGTTGTTGCTGTTGCTGGTTTTTATTTTAATTAGAGGATAATTGCTTTACAATGTTTTGTCAGTCTCTGCCATACAACAGGAGAAGGCAATGGCACCCCACTCCAGTACTCTTGCCTGGAAAATCCCATGGACGGAGGAGCCTGGTAGGCTATAGTCCGTGGGGTCGCTAAGAGTCGGACATGACTGAGCGACTTCACTTTAACTTTTCCCTTTCATGCACTGGAGAAGGAAATGGCAACTTACTCCAGTATTCTTGCCTGGAGAATCCTAGGTACGGCGGAGCCTGGTGGGCTGCCATCTATAGGGTCGCACAGAGTCGGACACGACTGAAGCGACGTAGCAGCAGCAGCAGCAGCCATACAACAACATGAATCAGCTATGGGTTTACATATGTCCCCTCCTCCTTGAACCTCCTTCCTACCCCCTACCTTATCCCATTCCTCTAGGTTGTCACAGAGCACCGGATTGAGCTCCCTGTGTCACACTGAAAATTCCCAGTGGCTATCCATTTTACATATGGTAATGTGTATGTTTCAATGCTGCTCTTTGAATTTGTCCCACCCTTTTCTTCCCCCACTGTGTCCACAAGTCTGTTCTCTATTGTTGCATCTCTATTGCTGCCCTGCAAATAGGTTCATCAGTACCATTTTTCTAGATTCCATATATATGACTTAACATACGATATTTGTCTTTCTCTTTCTGACTTACATCACTCTGTATAACAGGCTCTAGGTTCATCCACCTCACTACAACTGACTCAAATTCATTCCTTTTTATGGCTGAGTAGTACTCCATTGTATAAATGTATCACAACTTCTTTATCCATTCAAATGGCTGTTGTAAATATTGCTGCAATGAACATTGCAGTACATGTGCTTTTTCAATTATGGTTTTCTCAGGGTATATGCCCAGTAGTGGGGTTGCTGCAGACCTTGTATTTTAACAAGACCCCAAATAGTCTGTCTGCACACTGAGATCTCAGCAGAACTGCTGCAGGAATCATAAAATCAGCTGGGAGCAGCTCCTGCTATAGAAACCTTTGGCTCCAGTCTCTGCAGGATTAAATTCTGTAGAGGAAAACTAATTTTGACTCCATTAGCTTTACTTCTTTAGTGCCAGAGCAGCTTATTAGGAGGCAATTTCACCTGGAAGGTAGTTTCCTACCACAGACATGAAAAAAAATATTTCCCACACAAAACTTATATTTAACGATTATGTTTTGCAAATGTTTATTGTTGTCTGTTATTTGCCAGGCACTGAGTGAGGTGAAGGGCTTATTGATTTCCCATGGGACATAGCTGTTCACAATACTTCTGGCTTACTATGATTCAAGCAGTTCCTGCTTTTAAAGTTGCATGTTTATAGAAAAATGCATCTGCACTTCTCTTAATGCTTTCTTGTTGAGTCATTCATTAGGTCAAATGACATATTTTTTCAGACAACAAACATCTTTCACTGATGAAGTCTATTGTATTTAAGTATAAAGGACAGAAATGGTAGGGACCTAACAGAAGCAAAGATGTTAAGAACAGGTGGCAAGAATACACAGAAGAACTATACAAAAAAGATCTTCATGACCCAGATAATCATGATGGTGTGATCACTCACCTAGAGCCAGATATCCTGGAATGTGAAGTCAAGTGGGCCTTAGAAAGCGTCACTATGAACAAAGCTAGTGGAGGTGATGGAATTCCAGTTGAATTATTTCAAATCTTGAAAGATGATGCTGTGAAAGTGCTGCACTCAATATGCCAGCAAATATGGAAAACTCAGCAGTGGCCACAGGACTGGAAAAGGTCAGTTTTCATTCCAATCCCAAAGAAAGGCAATGCCAAAGAATGCTCAAATTACTGCTCAATTGAACTCTTCTCACACGCTAGTAAAGTAATGCTTAAAATTCTCCAAGCCAGGCTTCAGCAATACGTGAACCGTGAAATTCCAAATGTTCAAGCTGGATTTAGAAAAGGCAGAGGAACCAGAGATCAAATTGCCAACATCTGATGGATCATCAAAAAAGCAAGAGAGTTCCAGAAAAACATTTAATTCTGCTTTATTTATGCATTTATGCCAAAGCCTTTGACTATGTGGATCACAACAAACTGTGGAAATTTATTCAAGAGATGGGAATACCAGGCCACCTGATCTGCCTCCTGAGAAATCTGTATGCATGTCAAGAAGCAACAGTAAGAACTGGGCATGGAACAACAGACTGGTTCCAAATGGGGAAAGGAGTACATCAAGGTTGTATATTGTCACCCTGCTTATTTAACTTATATGCAGAGTGCATCATGAGAAACGCTGGGCTGGGGGAGCACAAGCTGGAATCAAGATTACCGGGAGAAATATCAATAACCTCAGATATGCAGATGACACCACCCTTATGGCAGAAAGTGAAGAAGAACTAAAGAGCCTCTTGATGAAAGTGAAAGAGGAGAGTGAAAAAGTTAGCTTAAAAGTCAACATTCAGAAAGCTAAGATCATGGCATCTGGCCCCATCACTTCATGGCAAATAGATGGGGAAACAATGGAAACAGTGGCTGACTTTATTTTTCTGGGCTCCAAAATCACTGCAGATGGTGATTGCAGCCATGAGATTAAAAGACGCTTACTCCTTGGAAGGAAAGTTATGACCAACCTAGATAGCATATTAAAAAAAAGAGACATTACTTTGCCAACAAAGGTCCATCTAGTCAAGGCTATGGTTTTTTCAGTGGTCATGTATGGATGTGAGAGTTGGACTATAAAGAAAGCTGAGCACTGAAGAATTGGTGCTTTTGAACTGTGGTGTTGGAGAAGACTCTTGAGAGTCCCTTGGACTGCAAGGAGATCCAACCAGTCAGTCCTAAAGGAGATCAGTCCTGGGTGTTCATTGGAAGGACTGATGTTGAAGCTGAAACTCCAATACTTTGGCCACCTGATGCGAAGAGCTGACTCATTGGAAAAGACCCTGATTCTGGGAAAGATTGGGGGCAGGAGGAGATGGGGATGACAGAGCATGAGATGGCTGGATGGCATCACCGACTCAATGGACATGGGTTTGGGTGGACTCAGGGAGTTGGTGATGGACAGGGAGGCCTCGCGTGGTGCGGTTCATGGGGTCGCAATGAGTCAGACACGACTGAGTGACTGAATTGAACTGATACGATGAAGTCCATTATATTTATAGATATTTGTGTTCCCATAAATATTATATCCTGAAGCAATCCTTAATGGAAACATATTTTTTAAAGGAAGACTTGTAAAAAATCATGGTCATCTTGCTACTCTTTCGTGGTTAGCATAACTCTCTCTCTGAGGTTTCATAACTCAACAATGTTAACTTGGAAATCCTCCCAGGAAACCAATGCTGAAGATTAAGTCTCTCAGGACATGTTATTTTCTCCATAATCTATTCAAAATTTGCAGAGAAATTTTTTTTTCAATATTTTTCATTTTGATTTCAAACAGAGCTTCTTAAGACAATAGCAAGTCTCATAGTGACTGGAACTTAAGAGAGTTGGAGATTTTAAATACTTAGGGCCTTCCATCAACATCAAAATTATAGGCTGGGAACTATGCTCCTTTATGGGAAACTAGTTCTAAAAATAGTTCTGAAAATCCCTAGAGGTGATGACCTACTCCCGGGAAAAATAACTTGCTGAGTAATTTACTTTTATATGGGAATATTAAAAGATGAAAAGACTTTAGGCAAAGGACTTCTTATCTCCACACTTGAGGATAATTCTGTTTTGCTTGAGAGTCTTTGGGGAATAATTAGTTTTCAAGGATTAAGACTTACTATACCTTGAAGAATGTTTTGAAATGTTTTCAGTTCAATTCAGTCGTTCATTTATGTCTGACTCTTTGCAACCCATGGACTGCAGCTCGCCAGGCTTCCCCACCCATCACCAACTCCCAGAGCTTGCTCAAAATCATTTCTATTGAGTTGGTGATGCCATCCAACCATCTCATCCTCTGTCATCCCCTTCTCCTGCCTTCAAACTTTCCCAGAATCAGGGTCTTTTCCAATGAATCAGTTCTTCACATCAGGTGGCCAATGTATTGGAGTTTTAGTTTCAGCATCAGTCCTTCCAATGAATATTCAGGACTGATTTCCTTTAGGATGGACTGGTTGGATCTCCTTGCAGTCCAAGGGACTCTTAAGAGTCTTCTCCAACACCACAGTTCAAAAGCATCAATTCTTCAGCGCTCAGCTTTTTTATAGTCCAACTCTAACATCCATACATGACTACTGGAAAAACAACAGCTTTGACTAGATGGAACTTTCTGGGCAAAATAATGTCTCTGCTTCTTAATATGCTATCTAGGTTGGTCATAGCTTTTCTTCCAAGGAGTAAGCATCTTTTAATTTCATGGCTGCAGTCACTATCTGCAGTGATTTTGAAGCCCAAGAAAATAAAGTCTGTCACTGTTTCCATTGTTTCTGCATCTATTTGCCATTAAGTGATGGGACTGGCTGCAATGATCTTCATCTTTTGAATGCTGAGTTTTAAGCCAGATTTTATACTCTCCTCTTTCACTTTCATCAAGAGGCTCTTCAGTTCCTCTTCACTTTCTGCCATAAGGGTGGTGTCATCTGCCTATCTGAGATTATTGATATTTCTCCTGGCAATCTTGATTCCAGCTTGTGCTTCATCCAGCCCAGCATTTAGCATGATGTACTCTGCATATAAGTTAAATAAACAAGGTGACAATATACAGCTTTGATGCACTTCTTTCCCCATTTGGAACCAGTCTGTTGTTCCATGCCCAGTTCTAACTGTTGCTTCTTGACATGCTTTCAGATTTCTCAGGAGGTAAGTAAGATGGTCTGGTATTCCCGTCTCTTAAATAATTTCCTGCAGTTTGTTGTGATCCACTCAGTCAAAGCCTTTGGCATAATCAATAAAGCAGAAGTAGATGTTTTTTTTCTGGAATTCTCTTGCTTTTTTTGATGATCCAATGGATGTTGGCAACTTGATATCTGGTTCCTCTGCCTTTTCTAAATCCAGCTTGAACATCTGGAAGTTCATTGTTCACATACTGTTGAAGCCTGACTTGGAGAATTTTGAGAATTACTTTGCTAACACGTGAGATGAGTGTAATTGTGCGGTAGTTTGAACTACCGCAATTCTTTGGCATTGCCTTTCTTAGGGACTGGAGTGAAAACTGACCTTTTCCAGTCCTGTGGCCACTGCTGAGTTTTCCAAATTTGCTGGCATATTGTGTGCGGCACTTTCACAGCATCATCTTTTAGGATTTGTAATAGCTCAACTGGAATTCCATAACCTCCACTAGCTTTGTTCACAGTGATGCTTCCTAAGGCCCACTTAACTTTCCATTCCAGGATGTCTGGCTCTAGGTGAGTGATCACACCATTTTGGTGATCTGGGTCACGAAGATCTTTTCTGTATATTTCTTCTGTGTATTCTTGCCACCTCTTCTTAATATCTTCTGCTTCTGTTAAGTCTATACCATTTGTGTCCTTTCCTGTGCCCATCTTTGTACAAAATGATCCCTTGGTATCTCTAATTTTCTTGAAGAGATGTCTAGTCTTTCCCATTCTATTGTTTTTCTCTATTTCTTTGCATTGATCGCTGAGGAAGGCTTTCTTATCTCTCCTTGCTACTCTTTGAAACTCTGTATTCAAATGGGTATATCTTTCCTTTTCTCCTTTGCCTTTCACTTCTCTTCTTTTCTCAGCTATTTGTAAAGCTTCCTCAGACAACCATTTGCCTTTTTGCATTTCTACTTTTGGCAGATGGTCTTGATCCCTGTCTCTTGTACAATGTCATGAACCTCTGTCCATAGTTCTTCAGGCACTCTGTCTATCAAATCTAATTCCTTGAATCTATTTGTCACTTCCACTGTATAATCATAAGGGATTTGATTTAGGTCATACCTGAATGGTCTAGTGGTTTTCCCTATTTTCTTCAATTTAAGTCTGAATTTGGCAATAAGGAGTTCATGATCTGAGCCACAGTCAGCTCCCGGTCTTGTTTTTGCTGACTGTATAGAGCTTCTCCATCTTTGGCTGCAAAGAATATAATCAATCTGATTTTTGTATTGACCATCTGATGATGTCCATGTGTCGAGTCTTCTCTTGTGTTCTTGGAAGAGGTTATTTGCTATGACCAGTGGGTTCTCTTGGCAGAAAAAGAGACCTACAAGATAGCTGAGTAGAAAGGCATGCACTCATAATCTCCTGGGAGAACTCCAAAATTACAACTTGCTGCTGAATAACCATCGATAGGAGAATGTGGAATCCCACCAACAAAGATACCCCACCTCTAAGGGCAAAGGAGAAGCCCCAGCAAGATGTTAGAAGGGGCAAAATTTCATTTAGGATCAAACCCCATACCCATCAGAGATGCTCAGAGGGCTCAAACAATACCTTGCGTGCACCAGGACCCAGAGACCACACAGAGACTGAACCAGACCTGTGTTTGAGTCTCCTATGGAGGTACCGGTCAGCAGTGACCTGCCACAGGGGCAGGAGCCCTGGGTGCAGCAGACCTGTGACGTAAGCCCTCTTGGGGGAGGTCGTCATTAACCTCACCATAGAGCTGCTGAGCAGATGACCCACAAACTGCAGAAAAAGTATACCAAGGAAATTATTGTCCTGTTTTAAGAAAGTTGTAGGATGCACAACAGATTTCCCAACCTGGGGATCTGGCATAGGGACTGAGAACCCACAGGGAGTTTGACTTTGGAGGCCAGTAGGATTTGATTACAGAACTTGCACAAGACTAGGGAAACAGACTCTTGGAGGGTACAAACAAAACCTTCCGTGCACCAGGACCCAGTAGAAAGGAGCAGTGACCCCACAAGAGATGACTCAGACTTGCCTGTGAGTATCCAAGAGTCTCTGGTGGAGGCGTGGGTCAGCGGTGGCTTGCTGCAGGATCAGGGGCACTGGGTGCAGCAGTGTGTGCGTGGGATCTTTTGAAGGAGGTTGCCATTACCTTCGTTACCTCCACCATAGTTTGGTCTCAGGTCAAATAACAGGGAGGGAACCCAGCCCTGCCCATAAACAGAAAACTGGATTAAAGAGTTACTGAGCAGGGTCCCGCCCATCAGAACAAGACCCAGTTTCCTCCACAGTCAGGCTCTCCCATCAGGAAGCTTCCATAAGCCTCTTATCCTTATTCATCAGAGGGCAGACAGAATGAAAACCACTATCAGAGAAAACTAATCAAACTGATTACATGGACCATCTGACAAAGATGTGGTCCACTGGAGAAGGGAATGGCAAACCACTTCAGTATTCTTGCCTTGAGAACCCCATGAACAGTATGAAAAGGCAAAAATACATGACACTGAAAGATGAACTCCCCAGGCCAGTAGGCCAGTAGGTGCCCAATATGCTACTGGAGATCAGTGGAGAAATAACTACAGAAAGAATGTAGAGATGGAGCCAAAGCATAAACAACGCTCAGTTGTGGATGTGACTGGTGATGGAAGTAAAGAACAATATTGCATAGGAACCTGGAATGTTAGATCCATGAATCAAGGTAAATTAGAAGTGGTCGAACAGGAGATGGCAAGAGTGAACATCATTTTAGGAATCAGTGAACTAAAATAGACTAGAATGGGTGAATTTAATTCAGATGACCACAGTCTACTACTGTGGGCAAGAATCCCTTAGAAGAAATGGAGTAGTCCTCATAGTCAACAAAAGAGTCCAAAATGCAGTACTTGGGTGCAATCTCAAAAATGACAGAATGATCTCTGTTTGTTTCCAGGCACATCTTTCAGTATCACAGTAAACCAAATCTATGCCCCAACCAGTAATGCTGAAGAAGCTGAAATAGAACGGTTCTATGAAGACCTACAAGACCTTCTAGAACTAACACCCTAAAAAGATGTCCTTTTCATTATAGGGGACTGGAATGCAAAAGTAGGAAGTCAAGAGATACTTGGAGTAACAGGCCAATTTGGCCTTGGAGTACAAAATGAAGCAGGCTAACAGAGTTTTGCCAAGAGAACACACTGGTAACAGCATATTGTCACCCTGATAATTTAGCTTACATACAGAGCACATCATACGAAATGCCAGGCTGGATGAAGCACAAGCTGGAATCAAGATTGCCTGAGATATATCAATAACCTCAGATAAGCAGATGACAACAGCCTTATTACGGAAAGCTAATAAGAAGTGTAGAGCATCTTGATGAAAGTGAAAGAGGAGAGTGAAAAAGCTGGCTTAAAACTCAGCATTCAGAAAATGAATTTCATGGGATCTGATCCCATCACTTCATGGCAAATAGATGCGTAAACAGTGGAAACAGTGACAGACCATTTTCTTGGGCTCCAAAATCACTGCAGATGGTGACTGCAGCCATGAAATTAAAAATCCTTACTCCTTGGAAGAAAAGCTATGTCCAGCCTAGACAGCATAATAAAAAGCAGAGACATTACTTTGTCAACAAAGGTCTGTCTAGTCAAAGCTATGGTTTTTCCAGTCATCATGTATGGGTGTGAGAGTTGGACCATAAAGAAAGCTGAACGCAGAAGAATTGATGCTTTTGAACTGTGGTGTTGGAGAAGACTCTTGAGAGTTCTTTGGACTGCAAGAAGATCAAACCAGTCCATCATAAAGAAAATCAGTCCTGAATATTCATTGGAAGGACTGATGCTGAAGTTGAAGCTCCAGTACTTTGGCCACCTGATGCGAAGAACTGACTCTTTGGAAAAGGCCTTGATTCTGGGAAAGATTGAAAGCAGGAGGAGAAGGAGATGGCAGATGATGAGGTGGTTGGATGGCATCACTGACTCTATAGACATGAGTTTGATCAAAGCTCCAGGAGTTGGTGATGGACAGGGAAGCCTGGCATACTGCGGTTCACAGGTTGCAGAGTCAGACAGGACTGAGCGACTGAACTGAACTAAACTCATTAAGCATCACCAAGGACCTTTAGGTACCTTTCAAGGGCTATGACAATATTCTGAGCCGTATCCTCTGAGCTCTCTTATAGATAATGAAACCCCATGTAGAGTAGTTAACTACATGATGACCAGACTGTAGTCACGACATAAGCTGCCACAATTTCTAGAAGTGGACTCAAAGATTTGGCTACAAACTGACCCTGAAGTTGGAACTGAAGATTAACCATACCTCAAACAATCAAGATGATGCTGGTCAGACCACTGATGACCAATTTCAAGATGACTGTCAGAGCTGACTGATCTGTCTCTGCATGAAGCCCCCCCTCTCTGTGTATAAAAAGTCTTGCCCCCTGATTTTTGGGGGGTGGAGTCAGCCTTTGGATAGGTGTCCACCCTCCCCTCACTCTGGTTGTTGGCATCCAAAACAAAGCAAACATTCTTCTTCATCAGCCTGGCCTCTCCATTGACTTTTGAGTGATGAGCAACCAGATCCCACTTTCTGTAACAAGAGCAACATTTACTAGAAATTAGATCCCATTGACAGGATACAGATAAAGATTTTCACAGTTTCTTTTGGCAATTAAAGACTTGCTTGTTTGTCACCTCAGGAAAAGTTTTCAACTTTCCCTGTCTGAGGTTTCATGATTTTTGCATTTAAACTGAAAGTTGATACTTTGAAAAAGCATTGATATTTGGGGAGAATTTAAGAAACACCAGTTACAGAAGTAAGTGGAGTTAGCAAACCACTTGGTGGCAGTAAACTCCTTGTTAATCACAGTATGAACCTGAGCTGCTGTACAGGCTTCCTAACTCCATTCCTTTGTGGGAGGCCTTTTTTTCTCTATAATTATTTTTGATCCCCAAACAATGTCTCTGTCAAATGAAAAAGGTGTTGTTTCTTCTTGTTTTTTTTCCCCCCTAACAGACTGAACTATACGTAAAGATTATACGTTGTGAAGAATTTTTACAATTTAATTCTCAAAACTCAATACTTTTAGAAGAAGTCACAACATATAATCTTTACATATAATTCAGTCTGTTAAGGGAAAAAATAACAACAAGAAGAAATCACACCTTTTTCATTTGACAGAGACATTGTTTGGGGATCAAAAATAATTATAAATTATATTTATCATTGCAGCAATAGTGAGAAGCAGCTTGGGTAATCCATCCTGCAATGCGGTTAGAAAAACTTTGGTTGCCTTGGGGCATTTCACTCTCCCTTGCTGAAGATGGAGGAATAGAGTGACCGACCTTCCTCCACTTACAATGGGCTTTACATCTTGATAAACCCACTGTAAGTTGAAAATATCCTAAATCGAAGTGCAAATACACCTAACCTACTGAATATTGTAGCTTAGCCTCGCCTACCTTAAACACAGAATACTTTTGTTAGCCTACAGTTGGACAAAATTGTCTAACACAGTCTCTTTTATTATAAAATGTTGACTATCTCATAACTTATTGAGTACTCTATGAAAGTGAAAAACAGAATGGTTGTATGGGTGCAGAGGGGTTGTAAGTATAGGATAGCTTACCCTCATGATCCTGTGGCTGGCTGGAAGCTGACTGCCACTGCCCAGCACCATGAGAGAGTATCAACCTCCCAAGCTAGTGTACATCACTAGCTTGGGAAAGATCATATTTTAAAGTACAGTTTTTACCGAATGTGTTTTACTTTTGCATGATCACAAAGTTGAAAAATTGTAAGTTGTGCCATCATAAGTCAGGGACTCTCTGTATCTAAAAGTTCTGACTCTGTAGGTAAGAAGAGCAGAATCAGAACTGACTCACGTAAGAGACCTCACACAGGGTCAGACAGACATAGGGACTTAGTAATGTTAGTCCCAAGCCTTTCCTTATTTGTTCCTTTGAAGTATCTAGTATTCACTAGCTCTTTGAGGCATTTGCTTCTGAACCCCAGCTGGCAGTTGCTTGCTACCTTATGATCTTGTTACTGCGCATGGGGAGCCAGTTCTCTGTTAAGAGTGACCTGACATGGTCGAGGTGGGATGTTAGTTCCAAGTCTAAATTATTTCAAATATATGCAAATATTTACACTAAACTATCTACGACTGGAAAGAAAGCATTAAAAATAATGTTCATCAGCAGAAAGCACATCAAATTATACTTAAGTGTCAAAGGCCAAAATTGAGAATAAGGTAAGAATGTCTATTCTTATCACTTCAACTCAACATTGTCCTGGAGGTCCATGTCAGTAAAATAAGGCAGGAAAAAAAAATAAGGGTACACAGGTTGGACAAGAAAAAGTAAACAGTGTTTTTTCACAAATGACATGATTATATAAGTAGAAAATTCCAAGCACTCTACCAAAAATAATAAAACTTATTAATACTAGAAATTTTATTTAGGAAACTTGCTAGGTAAAAAGTTAATGTACAGAGGTTGTCTTCTTATATATTAGCAATACAAAATTAGAAAATGTTTAAAAGATGTCATTAACAGTATCATCACAAAAGCATAAAACTCCTTAGGAGAAATTCTAACCACAATATAACATCTCTATGTTGAAACCACAAAACATCAGTGACACAAATTTTAGAAGTGCTAAATAAACAGATACGCCAAATTCATGAGTTGGAAAACATATTGTTAAAATGTCATTATCTCCCAATTGATCGATAGATTCAATGAAATCCCAATCAGAATCTCGGGAGACTTTTTATAGCAACTGACAAATTGACTCTAAAACATATTTGGAAATGAAAAGTACACAAGAAGACCAAGACAATTCTGAAAGACTTTTAATTACTTGATTTTGAGGCTTAATATAAAACTACATCAATCAAGACAGTATGTTATTGGCATAAATACAAACATTTAGATCAATGAACATAATAGAGTCCAGAAATACACTCACACAAATATGATCAACTTATGACAAACACGAAAAAGTAATTCAATGGAGTAAGGATAATCTTCTCAACAAATCGATGTTGAAACAATTAGATATCAATTTGCAAAAGAGAAGACTCTACACGTGGACATCACCAGATGGTCAACACCAAAATCAGATTGATTATATTCTTTGCAGCCAAAGATGGAGAAGCTCTATACAGTCAGCAAAAACAAGACCGGGAGCAGACTGTGGCTCAGATCATGAACTGCTTATTGCCAAATTCAGACTTAAATAGAAGAAAGTAGGGAAAGCCACTAGACCATTCAGGTATGACCTAAATCAAATCCCTTATGATTATACAGTGGAAGTGACAAATAGATTTAAGGGACTAGATCTGATAGACAGAGTGCCTGATGAACTATGGACAGAGGTTCGTGATATTGTACAGGAGACAGGGATCAAGACCATTCCCGAGAAAAAGAAATGCAAAAAAGCAAAATGGCTGTCTGAGGAGGCCTTACAAATACCTGGAAAAAGAAGAGAAGCGAAAAGCAAAGGAGAAAAGGAAAGATATTCCCATCTGAATGCAAAGTTCCAAAGAATAGCAAGGAGAGATAAGAAAGCCTTCCTCAGCGATCAATGCAAAGAAATAGAAGAAAACAACAGAATGGGAAAGACTAGAGATCTCTTCAAGAAAATTAGAGATACCAAGGGAATATTTCATGCAAAGATGGGCTCAATAAAGGACAGAAATGGTATGGACCTAACAGAAGCAGAAGATATTAAGAAGAGGTGGCAAGAAAACACAGAAGAACTGTACAAAAAAAGATCTTCAAGACCCAGATAATCACAATGGTGTGATTACTCACCAAGAGCCAGACATCCTGGGATGTGAAGTCAAGTGGGCCTTAAAAAGCATCACTACGAACAAAGCTAGTGGAGGTGATGGAATTCCAGTTGAGCTATTTCAAATCCTGAAAGATGATGCTGTGAAAGTGCTGCACTCAATATGCCAGCAGATATGGAAAACTCAGCAGTGGCCACAGGACTGGAAAAGGTCAGTTTTCATTCCAATCCCAAAGAGAGGCAATGCCAAAGAATGCTTGAACTACTGCACAATTGCACTCATCTCACACGCTAGTAAAGTAATGCTCAAAATTCTCCAAGCCAGGCTTCAGCAATACGTGAACTGTGAACTTTCAGATGTTCAAGCTGGTTTTAGAAAAGGCAGAGGAACCAGAGATCAAATTGCCAGCATCTGCTGGATCATCGAAAAAGCAAGAGAGTTCCAGAAAAACATCTATTTCTGCTTTATTGACTAGAGGCAGAATTTAATTACAAAAGGGCAGCACAAAGGGAGAAAACATTTGCAAATCATATGTTTGATTATGTGTTGTACCCAGAACACGTAAGGAACACTTTAAATGCAACAATAAAAAGGCAAACCAGTTAAAAGAGGGTGAAGGATATGAACAGACACATCACCAAAGAAGAAATATGGATGGCCAATAAGCACATGAAAAGATGACCAACATCACTACTTGCTAGGGAATTGCCAATTGCAACCACAAACCTCTCACCACACTGAATGGCTATAATAAGAAAGATGGTCAACAAAGAAGTGTTGAAGAGAATAAGGACAGATTGCAACTCTCACACAGTAACTGGGAAAAATGTAAAATGGTGCAGTCACTGTGGAAGAGTTTAGTAACTTCTCAAAAAGTTAAATATAAAGTTACCATATGACCCAGTGATTCCATTCCTAGGTATTTACCCAGAAGAAATGAAAATGTGTCCTCTTTCACAGGGCATAAAAGTTTAATTTTGATGAAATCTAGTTTGTCTTTCCTCTTTTTTTGTTTCTGCTTTTTATTTTTAAAATATTATTAAACTTTTTATTTCAGATTGGAGAACAGTTGATTAACAGTGTTGTGTTATTTTAGGTATAGAACAAAGTGATTCAGTTATCCATTGTTTTTAAAATTCTTTTCGCATTTAGTTTGTTACATAACATTGAGCAGAGTTCCCTATGCTATACAGTAGGTCCTTATTGGCTATCCATTTAAAATAGAGCAGTGTATGCATATCAGCCCCAAATTCCCTAACTATGCCTTCCCTGCACTGTTCCATCCTGGTATTTAATTTGATATGATAAGTTTGTTCTCTAAGCCTGTGAGTCTGTTACTATTTTGTAAGTAAGTTCATTTGTATCATTTTTTAAAAAAAAATTCCATGTATAAGTGATATCACATGATATTTGTCTTTCTCTGATTTGGTTCAGTATAATTACCTCTAGGTCCATCCATGTTACTGCAAATGGCATTATTTCATTTTTTTTTAAAATGGGTGAGTAATATTCCATTATATATATTACCACATCTTCTTTACCAATTCACCGTTATTTTGATTTGCAGGGTCACATGGTAATGCTATTTTTAGTTTTTTAAGGAACCTCCATACTGTTTTCCATAGCAACTGTACCAGTTTACATTTCCACCAACAGTGTAAGAGGGTTGCCTTCTTTCTACACCCTCTCCAGCATTTATAGTTTGTGGATTTTTTGATGATGGCCATTCTAACTGATAAGAAGTGATACTTCATTGTATTAATAGTTTTGATTTTCATTTCTCTGATAATTAATGATGTTGAGCATATTTTCACCTTCTTCCTGGCCATCTGTATGTCTTCTTTGGAAAAATGTCTATTAAGGTCGTCTGTCCATTTTTTGATTGGGTTGTTTGCTTTGATGATATTAAGCCACATGAACTGTTTGTGAATTTTGGAAGCTAATCCCTAGTCTATAACATTGTTTGCAAATATCTTCTCCCACTCTTTGGGTTGTCTTTTCATTTTGTTTAAGGTTGCCTTTGCTGCACAAAAGTTTTTGAGTTTAACTAGGTCCCTTTTGTTTATTTTTGTTTTTATTTTCATTACCCTTAGAGACTAATGGGAAAAAGTATTGCTGGACTTGGGTGACTGTTTTCTTACCCATGTTAGGGAAGTTTACAGCTATATCTCTTCAAAAAATTTCCCAGATCCTGTCTCTTGTCTCCTTCTGAGATCCTTATGATGATAATGTTGGTGTATTTAATGTTGTCCCAGAGTTCCCTTAGATGGTTTCCATTTCTTTTTATAGTTTTTTCTTTATTCTATTCTACAGCAGTTATTTCCACCATCGTGTCTTCCAGGCCCCTTATCCATTCTTCTGTCTCAGTTATTCTGCTATTGATTCCTTCTAGTGTATTCTTCTTTTCAGTTATTGAATCATTCTTCTCTGTTTCTTTTCTATTTTTTTCTTTTAAAATCTAACATGTTGTTTTCCTTTTCCCTGGTGATAGATGAAACATCCATCTAAATGGATGTTCACAAACATGGATCTAAACGTCCAGTTCACATCATAACACCGCAGAGAAGAAGCCCTCCACTTTCCCTGCCCCCATTTAACCCTCAGGTCCACATTTGGGAACCAGTCTCTTGAACATGGCCAGCCTGTTCTCCCCCTAGCACAGTCAGGTAAGAAGCCTGTTTTAAATCTTGCTTTTGAGGTGAGTGTATTACAATGGCACTAGCTACTTGCTAGAATCATTTTGCACACACACACACACACACACACACACACAAGCTTTGGTCCCTTTTTCCTAGGAGTTTTCCTGAGAAAGGAAAATTGTACAAATAATCATTTTGAAGAGCTGCATGTAAATGGGAAAGTTGAAGCTATTTCAAGTGTATAAGGGGATGGTAACGATAACCCTATATGCGAGACAGAGTAAGAGACACAGATGCATAGAACAGTCTTATGGACTCTGAGGGAGAAGGTGAGGGTGGGACGTTCTGGGAGAATAGCTTTGAAACATGTATATTATCATATGTGAAACAGAACACCATTCCATGTTCGATGCATGAGACAAATGCTCAGGGCTGGGGCAATGGGATGACCCAGAGGGATGGGATCGGGAGGGAGGTGGGAGGGGGGTCCAGGAAGGGGAACACATGTAAACCCATGGCTGATTCATGTCAATGTATGGCAAAAACTACTACAATATTGTAAAGTAATTAGCCCGCAACTAAAATAAATAAATTTATTTAAAAATAAATTAAAAAAATAAATAAAAGGAAGAGTCAATTCCTAATTGATCATTTTCTCAGTTTTAAATTTTGTATATTAGTACCTTTTAAATCAGGGCACACCTTGATTTCTAGGACATTAAAAAACTATTTTAAAAAACAATATTCACATGCTGGGATGCAGTGAATTTTATTAGTATAGATTTATTGTGTGGAAACCCATTTGGAAAGTCAGTAGAAATTAATCTAGGTTTTGAGGACAAGGAAGTCCTTTTCAAACTTTCTCATCCCTTGGCATTTATGTGAGCACAATTCCTTGAGGGGAGTTCAGGGTGGGGAAGGTTTATCAAGTCTCAGGGAAGAGCCTGCAACTGAGCCTTCCAGGGGCTTAGAAGGGCAGAGATGACCTTGAATGGTATGGGCCATTGATACCGAAAATATTTCAGCTGAGGAACTCATTCTTCAAAGGAACCACACACAAAAGCCTAATATTGATAGATAAACAAACAAAAGCCATGCTACGGTGCCTGAAGCAAAGTAGGGAGCCTGGACTCCTACTGATAGAAGTCAGTTTTGAGCATGCAGTTAATTGTGTGTCACTGATTGAAAGATGAGACTGTCTGGGTCCTCTACTGGCCAGCTATGTGGCTTGGATTAGCTGTGCTACCTCTGTGAGCTGCAGGATCCTAACCTGTGAAATGAAGGTTTCCAGTATCCTGAAGGGCTTAAGACTCTAACATGGGTACTGTGCTTGGCAGAGGGTCTGTACAGGGTAAGGCTCAATAAACCATTGCTCCTTCCCCAGTAACCAGCCAGCTCCCCACGTGGCCTGAAATTTCCCTCTAAAAGATCACAGATAGCAAAATTGGGGGAACTGTCTCCAAAAGAAAACTGTTAAAATAGAAACGTGTCTGAATAGGAAAGGGACCCATAATTTCTTCTCTGTGCTTTTTTTCATTGACACTTGGGTTTAGAGTTGAGAATCTCAGACACATATAATTCCAAACACAGATTCTTAGACTTAGAACAGTCTGTAAGAGCACCTAGTCAACATCTAGTCAACAACTTCATTTACAAATATGAAAACAGAGTGTTCTAGAGGTCATTGATCATCCAAAATTGTACTGGTAGGACATGGATGACTTTGTTGAGCCTGTTTCCTTTCTGAGAAATGGGAATGATGCCTTCTTATTTTGGCTCATGAGAGAAGAGCCTTGTAAATTGACTTTCAGATGTCAATTTCTGTTGCTGTCTTCACTTGGAGGAGGGGAGTAGCAGAAAAGTGAGGGACAGAGGGCTCTGTGAATTGGCACAGACAGGTGGTACCAGGGGGAGGCAACAGGTTGGGGAGATTGAGCCCTGTTTGAGAGTGATGAAAATAGGATGTTGGTAGGACCTGCCCAGGATGGCTGCCAAAAAAGGGAGGAAGCCATCACAAAAGGAGGGAGTCTTATAGGCAGGCAGCTCCCCTAAGGGCAAGTGTGATTCAGAGGGAACTCATTAGAGTGTTGTACTTCGTTATACTTTTTTCTCATTGCTGTTAATCTAAAATTATTCGTTTGTCTCTTTCCGGCCTACATTGAACATTTTTAGATTGGAAAGTCTTTTGATAACATCAAAAGTCTTAGATACAAAAACTCAGTCTGTAAGGCAGGGTAAAAACGATCCCTGACTGGTTTAAGATAGGAAGTTGAAGAATTAAAGGAAGTTGAGGTAGTACCCTAAAGTAAGACAATATGTGCAAGAGGGGATTTCTAATGAATACACCCCACTCTTTGATTCTTTTAATTGAATCATTCCTTCCTCAACCCACATTCTGATTCATGAGTTAATTGAATCATTCCTTCCTCAACCCACATTCTGATTCATGAGATGTTTCAAGTCATTACTCAGGATAGAAGCTTAATAGGTCTGAATTTTCAATGCATTCGGGAAAGTTTCTGAGACTACAGAGCTGGGGAAACAGTTTCCCTGATAGGGGATACCACTGACAGTTCTGATCACTTACAAAGTAGTCTAGTCTCTGTCAGAACTATTTATGCAATAGAAGAACGCAATGACCTTCCAGTTTCTCCAGGAGAATGAAAACAAAAGCAGGAGATTCCTCACAGTTTTCCTCTCACCTACTGTGTTTTCAGGGCAAAACTGTCTCCTGGCCTCAACAGTGTCTGTTGCAGCCATGACAGCAAAAGAAACAATGGTGAAAAAAAATTCCTTTGCAAATCATATTTCATGTGGTGAATTTCTTAACAACATGCTATGTTCAGTAGAAATCACAATTTGAATGGACAGATTTTGGTGAGGTTAAGAGGGGTTGTAGGAACACTCACAAAAACCACTTCAACAATTACAAATGTTTAATTCCCAAATCTTGAGAGACTACATAAGCATTTTAGTCAGCATTTTACAAATAACAGTTTTATATAAAAAACTGAGTGTAAGTAAATAAAAAGGCAAATGAAAGAACATTCTAAATGAACTGAAAGGATTCTCACTTTTCAAAATACCCATCAATGAATTTCTTTGTGTCTACTTAATAAGTTTTTATATTTATATTTATTTGTTTTCTCCTGACAACAAACATGAGGTTTCTGGATCAGAGGCAGAGTGATTACCTACGGAACATCTTAGTGTTGATTTCTCCTGCCCCAGTCTTCCCTTTGGGGCAGTGATGAGAGCAGATGTCATCTGCATGTACAGAGAAGTCCATAATGTAGGAGAGGAAATCATGAAACTCTGGGTTTATATAGGAACTGTTATGCAAGTACTCACTACTCTCTAGAGAGAAGGAGAGAAACTGTATATTTCACTGTAAACAAATCCTATGTTGGAAGAAAAAAGCAGATGGTCCCTCGATGTTACAGCTCTTTGGAATATAAATGCATGGCTCAGAGTTTTATTATCCTTTGAAATATAAGTAAATTGCTGCAGGGGGAGAGAAACCTATAAATCTCTCAGGGATAATTAATTCACCATTTCTAACTTCCAAGGCATGGTTACTGGTCAGTCATTCTTTAGCACTGTTTGCCGGTAATTTTTTTGTTCAAGAAACTCTGGTTGTGCAGAATATGAAAATATTAGCTATTTGTCAGCACCATAAAACATACTTAGAAGGAATTGTATTTTCTACTCATTGACAACTGATCATTTTGTCTGGAGGGCTGTACAGCATAAGAGAGTAGTAGAAGATAGTGATGAAAAGTAACTCAATTATGGAGAGTCATAAGTGTTAACAAGTTTGGATAATATATGTGCAGGCAATGGATAAGCCATGAATATCTCTGACCCTGTAAATTCAGAGGATGAGTGGGAAAAGCGTGGTGTCAGCTTCAGAGAAACAAAATAATGAATGACCACATTATCCAAGAATGAGAGGCTTTTGAAAATGTGGGGATCAGAGTCAGAAGGAATAAGAAGATGAGAGGATGGGAAGAAAAGGGAATAGTAAGAGGTTTAGGACAACAGTGTCAAATTCTTCATTTTGGAGAAACCAAGATGACTGAGGCCTGAGAGAAGCCCTTAAGAGTCCACTTTAGATGAACTCAGTATTCCTAATAAAAGCTTTGAGTGATGTTGTCTGCTATTGGGTACGTATGGAACACAGTGGGAGGGGAGGGAGGCATGATTAGGAAAGAAGAATGTATTTAGGAGAAAATCCACACAAGAGAAATTGTTTTTTGCCCAATGTTTTCTTTAGAGTTTTGCAAGTGTCCCATTCAGTTCAAATTTGTCGTTTTCTCCTTCAAACTTTGGAAGGCCTAGAGAAATCAGGAAGCAGGCAGTGGGGCTACTCAGGGTTGGGTCCAGCCAGGCAGTTACAAAGACAATAAGGACTTGAAAAAGTCTAGGCTAAACCCTGTTACTTTTTAATTTCATTATTTATCTATGTTTATTTGTATATTTTATGTCACACATATTTTGAATTAATTATTCTTACTACTCAGATAGCAGAGTGAGTTAGAGATGGATTTAGGGATTGTGAAGGTGGTAAGAAGTAGAGAGGCCAGAAGCCCTAACACAGTAGAATGTCGTGGTTACAATAGTTTTTGAGCATCTTACTCATCTCTCAATTTTAGTTTCCTGATATTTTTATACCTGTAATATGTATTCTAGTTCTACCTTGCAGGGATGCTCAAATTTAGTCTAAACTCATCGCTTCTAAAGAGTGAACACTGGTTCCTAGAATGGCTATTAAGTTCCAGGTTTAAAGAGTTTTTTAAAGGTAAAATCATGGCTGTTATACAAATAGAAGCTAAACACGTGCTAAAATTTTTAACTCACTGATTAATGAGAGGACCAGTACAATGCTGTAACTAGCTCAAAGAAGAATTCAGAGGAAAACTGACAGGAATTTACAAATAGAAGCAAGACTGGTCAGTATCCAGAGGGCAATAATTAATTGCATTCTGTTAGAGACAATTTATATTTCTATAGAGTAGAATCATTCACAAAAAACCCAATCATGTTGGTTCTCTGCAAGGTTTTCCCATTTTATCTTGATACATATTGCAAAAAGGATTATGTTTATGGGCAAAAAAAGTTAGCTGCCCAGAGAGAAGTAAACTATATCTTAAATAGTAAATGGAGCACTTAAAAGTCAAATTGAAAATGCCCTCTCTTTCTGCCTTTGCCTCTGCTATAATTCAGAAGCAAAGATGTCTTAAGGAAAGTGTATTAAAATTCAGTTATCTAAATTTGGATGATCCCTGCTGTTTTCTGGGTCATCTTTCTTTGTCACTCAGGGATGCTGGCTCAGAAAATGTAAGCCAACTTTATTGTCTCCATGAGAAAGATGTATTTAGGAAGATGTTTTCCCTAAAGAAGCAAACATGCATAATTATAAAATTAAATATAAATGGAACCAAGCAGAACCCTGTGCCCTCTCCCATCCACCCAAGTACAAAGGCCCCTGTGTGTGTCCTGCCTCTTGTTTGTAGAAAAGCTGATGTCTCCCAGGCCTCCCTGAATCACAAAAGACCAGACGCAAGCAGTTGATGATTAGGACAATACAGTCACAGAATCTTTCAGTGTCTGATGCATAATTCTCATTCATTTTACAGATACAATAACTGCCACCAGAGGAAAAAAACGTGATGAGCAAACTACAGCCATGACATAAGCTGATCCATCTTGAGCAACACTGAATCCAGGGCTAGTACAATTCCAAGAACTGGCCTTAAGTGAATGCGATTCACTATTGCTCATAATAATCTATATCTTTGTAGGCATCCAAATAATTATAGCTTGTTCTCCCCATATATATAAGCAAGCAGGCAACTAAAATTGTTAGCAAATAGAGGCTATACAGACCCATGTTAATACCTTCCACTCTGAGAATATGGTGCTGTATGTCAGTGTGAAGAATTTACAGAAGGTGGACCTTCACCCATAAACCGCTAGACATGGAATAATGTTTTTACAAAGTGGGGGTTTGTAAGCACTTTTGGCAGGGAAGGGCCCCTTTTACCTTGTCACTTTAGCAAAGCTGTATTGAAACTAATCTTAAGACAGGCACCCCCATGCTCTACTCATCTCTAGCCCTAGCACATCTTTCATACAATACCTTGCCTAAGCTGTTGGTTCTTTCCTCAATCAAAGAAGTAAAAATGAAGAATAAGTAATTAACAACCCGATCTCTTCCCTAGCTCTCCCTTCAGTAATCCCATGAACAAACTATGTGAACAAGACAACATTCAAAGAAAGATCACAAGGAGTCGAAGAAAGATCACAAGGAGTCGATAAGTCTGCACTCAGTGAGAGATGGTGGAGTCTGGTCCCTGATCTCCATAATTAATTGAGATTACTTCCCCCTTTCCCTTTAAAAACTTTCATGACTGGGCAGAATCTTCAGAATTGGTTTCAGGGACATAAGTCTGCCTTCTTCCCAGATTGCCAGCTTCTCTGTTTAAAGCAACTTTCCTTTGTATCAATACTTGCCTGTTTGAGTATTAATTTTTGAGTGGCAAGCAGCTGGACCTGAGTTCATCAATGTGCATTTCTGTGTTGGAGAGGTATTTGAGCACCATGGAGTATGGATAAAAGGGTGGACAAGGAATCAGAGGTCATTGGTTCAAGCCTGAATCTTCTATTTTTACAATCAAGAAAAAGCAAAAACCCCACTAATTTTGGAAACCTCAGTTTCCTTATATTTAAATATAATGATTAAATAATACCAATATCAAAACATTTTTGAAAAGATGAAATTAAATTGTGAATATAAACATATTCTATACAGTATAAAGTATTCTAATGTTAGCTATTGCCACAATTTTACTCTCCTGGATTGAGTTATCTACAGATAATGTAAATCTGTGTGTGGAGCAGACGGTAAAGCAGGTTGGCAACCCCTGTTTTGAAATGAATTTTCTACATGATCCTGAACAAGCCATTGAAACTTCAGAGCTTCATTGCCTCACCATCTCTTTTTATTTCACAAACTAATTTTGAGGTTCTAAAGAGCCTCTTGATGAAAGTGAAAGAGGACAGTGAAAAAGTTGGCTTAAAACTCAACATTCAGAAAACTAAGATCATGGCATCTGGTCCCATCACTTCATGGTAAATAGATGGGGAAACAGTGGAAACAGTGGCTGACTTTATTTTGAGGGGCTCTAAAATCATTGCAGATGGTGACTGCAGCCATGAAATTAAAAAGACACTTACTCCTTGGAAGGAAAGTTATGACCAACCTAGACAGCATATGGAAAAGCAGAGACATTACTTTGCCAACAAAGGTCTGTCTAGTCAAGGCTATGGTTTTTCCAGTAGTCATGTATGGATGTGAGAGTTGAACTGTGAAGAAAGCTGAGTGCTGAAGAATTGATGCTTTTGAACTGTGATGTTGGAGAAGACTCTTGAGAGTCCCTTGGACTGCAAGGAGATCCAACCAGTCCATCCTAAAGGAGATCAGTCCTGGGTGTTCATTGGAAGGACTGATGTTGAAGCTGAAACTCCAATACTTTGGCCACCTGATGCGAAGAGTTGACTCATTGGAAAAGACCCTGATGATGGGAAAGATGGAGGGCAGGAGGAGAAGGGGACGACAGAGGATGAGATGTTTGGATGGCATCACCGACTCAATGGACATGGGTTTGGGTGGACTCTGGGAGTTGGTAATGGACAGGGAGGCCTGGTGTGCCGCGGTTCATGGGGTTGCAAAGAGTCGGACATGACTGAATGACTGAACTGAACTGAATGAAATAATGACTGCTGGAAAAACCATAGCTTTGACTATACAGACCTTTGTCAGCAAAGTGATGTCTCTGCTTTTTGAGAGTCACTTTTACAGCAAGAAGATTAAACCAGTCAATCCTACAGGAAATCAACCCTGAATATCCATTGGAAGGACTGATGCTGAAGCTGAAGCTCCAATATTTGGCCACCTGATGCAAAGAGCTAACTCATTGGAAAAAACCCTGAGGCTAGGAAAGATTGAAGGCAGGAGGAGAAGGGGTGACAGAGGATGAGATAGTTGTATGGCATCAACAACTCAGTGGACATTAGTTTGAGCAGACTCAAGGAGATAGTGAAGGACTAGTGTGCAGCAGTCCATGGGGTCACAAAGAGTCAAACACGACTTAGCCACTGAACAGCAACAAATGAAATAATGACTGTTACTCAGAAAACTACAAAATACCACACAAATGTAAGCCACTGGCCCTAGTTTGGTAAAACATCAGGAGTTGAGGAAATTAGACATTTTCCTTTATTAATTATCTATAAATAAACTTTACTGTAAAAAATAACCATTTCCATCATCAAAAGAATCAACTTCCCCCTCACTAAAGATTATATGTGAATTTAAAAGGAAAGTTCATAGTATCATTCTCTTGCCTGATGCTGCTGCTGCTAAGTCGCTTCAGTCGTGTCTGACTCTGTGAGACGCCACAGGTGGCAACCCACCAGGCTCCCCCGTCCCTGGGATTCTCTAGGCTAGAACACTGGAGTGGGCTGCCATTTCCTTCTCCAATGTAGGAAAGTGAAAAGTGAAAGTGAAGTCGCTCAGTTGTGTCTGACTCTTCACGACCCCATGGACTGCACCCACCAGGCTCCTCCATCCACGGGATTTTCCAGGCAAGAATACTGGAGACTCTTTTGTCTAGGACTTTGTAAAATGAAATTTAACAGATCTCTGCTATTCTGTTCATTTGGAGCCACATTTGACACAATGTTATAACCATTAATGGAAGGAGTATTCCATTACAATGAAATGGCAATTGTAGCTAGTTCATTAAACATGGTTTCTTTAGGAAGAATTGTCCAAACTGCCCCATCTCTCAACACACACAAAACCACACACATCCACGTGAGTCTTGAAATAAGACTCATATGTGGACAGCATTCAAAAAACGATTATCAAAACCGTATCATACTATGTGGTCCACAAAGAAATTAAAAGGAATTTTCCTGTTTGTTTTTTTTTGTTGTTGTTGTTGTTATTTGGTTTCTAAGCAGAACATAAACAGTATAAGGTTGTCTGACCCATGGTCTGAATGCTCAATAAATATTTCTCTTTTTAAAACATTATTTTTTATTGGAGCATAGCCCCCAGGGCTTCCCTGGTGGCTCAGATGGTAAAGCGTCTGCCTGCAATGTGGGAGACCCAGGTTCGATCCCTGGGTCAGGAAAAGATCCCCTGGATAAGGAAATGGAAACACACTCCAGTACTCTTGCCTGGAAAATCCCATGAGCCTGATAGGTTACAGTCCGTGGGGTCATAGAGAGTTGGACACGACAGAGTGACTTCAATTTTTGTAGCCAGTTAACAGTATTTTGATAGTTTCAGGTGGACAGCAAAGGGACTCAGTTATACATATATATGTATCTATTCTCCCCCAAACTCCCCTCTCATCCAGGCTACCACATAACACAGAGTGCCCTGTGCTATACAGTATGATAGGATCTTGTTGGTCATCCACTTTAAATATAGCAGTGTGTACATGTCAATCTCAAACTCCCTAACTATCCCTTCCACCCATCCTTCCCCCTGGCTAATCATAATTTCATTCTCCAAGTCTATGAGTCTTTCTCTCTTTTGTAAATAAGTTTATTTGTATAATTTCTTTTTAGATTCTGCATATAAGGGATGTCATACAATATTTCTCCTTTTCTGTTTGACTTGTTTCACTGAGTATGACTATCACTAAGTCCATCCATGTTGGTGCAAATGGCATAACTTCAATCTTTTTAATGGCTGAGTAATATTCATTGTATGCATATGTATCACGTCTTCTTTATTCCTTCATCTGTCAATGGACATTTAAGTTGCTTCCATGTCTTTGCTGCAATGAACACTGAACAATGGACAGTTTTGCAAAGATGTACATTGAGGTACATGTGCCTTTTCAGTTATGGCTTTCTCAGGGTATATGCCCAGGAGAGGGATTGCAGAGTCATATGGTAACTCTTTTAGTTTTTAAAGAACTCCCATACTGTTCTCCATAGTGGTTGTACCAGTTTACATTCCCATGAACCATGTAGGAGGATTCCCTTCTCTCCACACCCTCTCCAGCATTTATTGTTTGTGGATTTTTTAATGATAGCCATTCTAGCTAGTAGTGAGGTGATAACTCTTGTCATTTTGATTTGCATTTCTCTAATAATAAGCAATGTTGAACATCTTATCATGTGCCTCTTGGCTATCCATATGTCTCCTTTGGAGAAATGTCTATCTAGGTCTTCTGCCCATTTTTTGATTGGGTTCTTTGTTTTGATGATATTAAGCTTCAGGGGTTATTTTTAAATTTTGGAGACTAATCCCTTGGCCACATCATTTGCAGTTATTTTCTCCCAGTCTGTGGGTTGTCTACATTTTGTTTACTGATTCCTTTGCTATGCATAAGCTTTTGAGTTTAATTAGGGTCCCATTTGTTTATTTATTTTATATTTTCATTATTTAAGGAGATGGATTATAAAAGATATTGCTGTGATTTATGTCAGAGAGTGCTCTGCATATGTTTTCCTCTAGGAGTTTTATAGTGTCTGGTTTCACATGTAGGTCTTCAATCCATTTTGAGCTTGTTTTGATGTGTGGTGTTAAAGAATATCTAACATTATTTTTTTAAACATGTAGCTGTCCAGTTTTCCCAGCACCATCTAAGGAAGAGACTGTGTTTCCAATATTGTGTAGTCTTGCTTTCTTCATTGTAGATTAATTGACCATGGGTGTCTGGGTTTATTTCTGGATTTTCTATTCTGTTCCATTGATCTATATTTCTATTTTTGTGCCAGTACCATACTGTTTTGAAGGTGATAGCTTTGTAGTACAGTTTGAAGTCAGGGAGCCTGATTCCTCCAGCTCCTTTTTTCTTTCTCAAGATTGCTTTGTAAATTCAATGCCTTTTATGTCTCCATACAAATTTTAAGATTTTTTTGTCTTCAGTTCAGTTCTGTTCAGTCGCTCAGTCATGTCCGACTCTTTGCAACCCCATGAATCGCAGCACACCAGGCCTCCCTGTCCATCACCAACTCCCGGAGTCCACCCAAACCCATGTCCATTGAGTCGATGATGCCATCCAATCATCTCATCCTCTGTCGTCCCCTTCTCCTCCTGCCCTCAATCTTTCCCAGCATCAGGGTCTTTTCCAATGAGTCAGCTCTTTGCATCAGGTAGCCAAAGTGTTGGAGTTTCAACTTCAACATCAGTCCTTCCAATGAACACCCAGGACTGATCTCCTTTAGGATGGACTGGTTGGATCTCCTTGCTGTCCAAGGGACTCTCAAGAGTCTTCTCCAACACCACAGTTCAAAAGCATCAATTCTTCGGTGCTCAGCTTTCTTTATAGTCCAACTCTCACATCCATACATGACCACTGGGAAAACCATAGCCTTGACTAGACGGACCTTTGTTGGCAAAGTAATGTCTCTGCTTTTTAATATGCTGTCTAGGTTGATCAAAACTTTCCTTCCAAGGAGTAAGCGTCTTTTAATTTCATGGCTGCAATCACCATCTGGAGTTTTTTGTCTTAGGTCTGTGAGAAATGCCATTGATAATTTGACAGGGATTGCATTAAATCCGTCTATGGGGTCGCACAGAGTCGGACACGACTGAAGCGACTTAGCAGCAGCAGCAGCAGCAGCATTAAATCTGTAGATTGCCTTGGATAGTACAGTCTTTTTGACAATATTGATTCTCCCAATCCAAAAACATGGTATAACTTTCCATCTGTGTCTTCTTCAGTTTCTTTCATCACCATATCAGTATCTTATAGTTTTCAGAGTACACATTTTTGTCTCCTTAGGAAGGTTTATTCCAAGGTAATTTATTCTCTTTGATGTGATGGTAAATGGAATAGATTCTTGCATTTCTCTTAATGATCTTTCATTGTTAGTGTATAGTAATGCAACAGATTTCTGTATGAATTTTGTAACCTGCAACTTCACCAAATTCATTCATGGGCTCTAGTAGTTTTCTAGTGACATCTTTAGGATCTTATATGTATAATATCATGTCATCTGCAAACAGTGACAGTTTAACTTCTTCTTTTCCAATTTGGATTTCTTTCATTTCTTTTTCTTCTCTGATTATTGCAACTAGGACTTCCAAACCTATGTTGAATAAAAGTGGTGAGAGTGGACATCTTTGTTTTGTTCCTGATCTTAGAGGAAATTCTTTCAGTTTTTCACCACTGAGCATGGTGTTAGCTATAGGTTTGTTGCATATGACTTCTATGTTGAGGTATATTCCTTCTATGCCCATTTTCTGGAGAGTTTTTCTTAATCATAAGTGGGTGCTGAATTTTGTTAAAAGTTTTTTCTACATCTATTGTCATGATCATATGGTTTTTATTTTTCAATTTGTTATGTGTTGTATCACACTGATTGATTTGCAGATATTGAAAAATACTTGCATCCCTGGGATAAATTCCACTTGATCATGGTGTATTTAATGTATTGTTGGATTTGAATTGCTAGTATTTTGTTGAGGGTTTTTGCATCTATGTTCATCAGTGATATTGGCCTGTAATTTTCTTCTTTTGTGGTATCTTTGTCTGATTTTGGTATCAGGGTAATGGTGGTCTTATAGAGTAAGTTTGGAAGTGTTCCTTCCTCTGAAATTTTTGGGGAATAGTTTCAGAAGCATAGCTGTTAGCTTTTCTCTAAATGTTTGATAAAATTTGCCTGTGAAGCCATCAGGTTCTGGACTTTTGTTTGTTGGGAGTTTTTAAGTCACAGTTTAAATTTCAGTGTTTGTGATTGGTTGGTGCATATTTTCTATTTATTCCTGATTTAGTCTCGGGAGACTGCATCTTTCTAAAAATTTGTCCATTTCTTCCAGGTTGTCCGTTTTATTGACATATAGTTGCTTGTAGTAGTCAGTTGCTTGTATTTGATCCTTTATATTTCCTTGATGTCTGTTTTAACTTCTCCTTTTTAATTTCTAATTTTATTGATTTGAGTCCTCTCTATTGTTTTCCTGATGAATTTGGCTAAAGGTTTATCAATTTTGTTTATTGTTTCAAAGGACCAGCTTTTAGCTTCACTGATATTTGCTATTGTTTTTTTGTCTCTATTTCATTTATTTCCTCTCTGATCGTTATATGATTTCTTGTACTAACTTTAGGTTTTGTTTGTTTTATTTTCTCTAGTTGTTTTAGGTATAATCTTAGCTTGTTTATTAGAGAATTTTCTTGTTTCCTGAGGTAAGATTGTACTGCTATTACTGCTTTTGCTGTATCCCATCTGCCTCTAGTATTTTTTGACTTTTCTCTTTGATTTCTTCAGTGATCCATTGCTTGTTTAGTAGCATATTGTTTAGCCTTCACATGTTTGTGCTTTTTATGGTTTCTTCCTGTAGTTTATTGCTAACCTCATAGCAGTTGTGATCAGAAATGATGTTTGATATGATTTCAATTTTCTTTAATTTATCAAGGCTCAGCTTGTGGCCCATCATGTGGTCAATCCTGGAGAATGTTTCATGTGCACTATTACTGTGTTACTATACATTTCTCCCTTTATGGTTGTTAGTATTTGAGGTGCTCCTATGTTGGGTGCATATATATTTGCCATTGTTATATCTTCTTGAATTGATCCCTTGATCACTATGTAGTGTCCTTTCTCTCTTACAACAGTCTTTGTTTTAACGTCTATTTTGTCTGATATGAGTATTGCTACCCAGCTTTCTTTTGATTTCCATTTGTGTGGAATACCTCCTTCCATCCTCTCACTTTCAGTCTTTATGAATCCCTAGGTCTGATGTGAGACTCTTGTAGACAGCATATATATGGGTCTTATTTTTGTGTCCACCCAGCTAGTTTATATCTTTTGGTTAGTGGCCTTAATCCATTTACATTTAAGATAATTTTTGATATGTTTGTTCCTATTATGGTTTTCTTAATTGTTTTGGGTTTGTTTTTGTAGGTCTTTTCCTTCTCTTATGTTTCCTGCCTAGAAAAATCCCTTTAGCATTTGTTGTAAAACTGGTTTTGGTGGTGCTGAATTTTCTTAACTTCCCTGTCTGTAAAGTTTTTTTATTTCTCCATCAAATCTGAATGAGAGCCTAGCTGGTTATAGTATTCCTGTTTGTAAGTTCTCTTTCTTCACTTTAAATATATCACATCACTCCCTTATGGCTTGCAGGGTTTCTGCTGTGAAATCAGCTGATAACCTTATGGGAGCTCCCTTGTATGATATTTGTTGTTTTTCCCCTGTTGCTTTTAATATTTTATCTTTGTCTTTAATATTTGTCAATTTGATTACTATGTGTATCAGCATATTCCTCCTTGAGTTTGTTCTACTTGCGACTGTCTGTTTGAAGCCACTCTTAATCATAAATGATAAAATCTATCACCTTTCACTATGTTAAGATTATTCTATAATCAAACTAATGCTTCTATTAACATAGGGCTGACTATAAATATATGTACACAAACAGGGACACAGATTTGTAGGAGGGGAAAAATCTCTATGTGAATATGCTCCAAAAAAGTGAATTAAAAGGTGGGAGAAAAAGATGCATTCCGCTTAAGCACTGAGGTAGTTAAATCTTTCTGTTATGGTGAAGAGCATATGTTACACAAACTATTCTAAAGGAGATGGTAAAGGAGCAGATAATAGGCATATGTGGAGACCTTGACAAGGCCTTTTTGAATGACAGAATGGAGGCAATCATGTCAATCAGTCAATATGTCAATATGTCTGCTAGTTGGGCAACCACTATGTATCCTTAGGCAAATTAGAAACTCTAGTATAGTTATTAACTGAGTTTGAACATAAACATTTATACATAAGGTATACTATATAAAGGATATGCCTTATACATTAGGCAGACCTAATTTACTACCATATTCAAAATAGTTTATTAAAATTTGAGTTTTAAAAGGAAAAGCTTTAAATAACTTTTAAAGAAAAATTTAATATTAATTTTATTTTTTCATCCTTGTGGATAAAATGAAATGTTACCATAGTAAGTTGTGGGGTGATCAAACTTCTGATGAGCTATTTTGATTTATTTAAACAAGGAACCATGGCAGATAATTTTAGATATACAAAAAAGGACAGGTATATACCTTCACTTTCAGAAGGTAAAACCACTTCAGTATGTATGTTAACTGCTAACATACTAACATACATAAGTAGAAATAAACTTATCCTTACTTTCTATTTTTTCTTCTTATTTTTTAAATCAATTAATTCATTTATTTGACTGTGCCAGGTCTTAGTTGTGGAATGTGGAATCTAGTTCCCTGACCAGGGACCAAACCCTGGCCCCCTGCATTGGGAGCATGTTCTCTTAGCCACTGGACCACCAGGGAAGTCCCAATCCATACTTTCTCTTATTCCAAACATTTTTAGACTGGATTTGCCATTTATATTATTTTCAATATGACTTTTAAGTTTAGAAGTGCAACTCCTATTCTGACCACCACTTTCTGCAAATCACTTCCATGGCCATTGCCACATTGTAGGAATACAAGATGCAGAACTTGTCACCCAGTCTTCAATGACCTTGATTGTTTTACCAACCCTTAAGAGAGAAGTAAGTGAAAAACAAACACTATTGATTAGGTCTAGGAGTTATTCATAAGGGCAACACATCAGTATCAATTGCAGGCAAATCTCACTTCATTTTCTATATTAAGTAAACATTGTTGTCATGAATTGTAGTCATGGTACTTTGGTTACACTTTAAAACAACTTTTCTTTTCCTAGACTAGTTTTTTTCCCAAAAATGTAACCATGGAATGCTTTTTCATGGGAAAATTTTACCGCCCCTCACCAAAAAAAAAATCTCCTGGAAAATTCTAAATTCCATATTCCATTTTTAAACATTCATAAGATGAGTTAGTGACTCTCATAACAAAGGAACCTACTTATCTTTGCTTAGCTCAGCAATTCCTGTTTGACCACTGAACTCTCCCCCTGCTCATATTGTGTGAGTAGCTACGAATATCCCTCAGAACTTCTATTTCCAGGAAGACACTCTGATAAATACTTACCTTGACTGACAAATATATTAGTCAGTTGTGTCTGACTCTTTGTGACCTCATGAACCAGAGATCGACCTGGGTCTCCTGCATTGCAGGCAGATTCTTTACCAATTGAGCCACCAGGGAAGCTGGGAGAGAATAAATTTAGATAAATGTTACATCCTTCCAAAGCTTGAAAATTCTGATAAGCTCTTGGAAGAGGCCACTACACCACAACTAAATGAGTTGAGGGGAAAGGACTTCTGGGAATCACAAGGCTGCTTGATCAGTGGTAGACTACATTTAAGGAGATTCTTGAGGTTTAAGGGAACCCAATTGTGCTGTGGATGTAGCTGAAGAGCCCCCTGATAGTACATGTTTGCCTCTTCTATGTTTTTGGTCAGTATTTCAAAGTCGTTCAGCACAATTTCATGGTGCGGATACAGCCTGAAATAATGTAAATGCTAAGCCTTGATTGTCAAACTCTTCTAAGTTTGGCACAGTTTGCTTGTTTTTAAATCCAAGTATTCCATGACCAAAACAAAACAATGAAAACAAAATGAAACAAAACAATGAAATTTTCCTTTACTTTCTCGTCAGAAATGGTATGACTGTGCCAATCTTTCTGATCAGTTTCTTTTTTGTAAAAAAAATAAAAGTAATTTAAAGTTGTTCATTAATTTTGCTTCTTGAAATACACAAATCTGGGAGGAGAGAATAGATTTGACACATAGTAGTGAATCTAAGGGACTTCCCTATAGCTCAGATGGTGAAGAATATTCCTGTAATGTAGGAGGCCCGGGTTCAACCCCTGGGTCAGGACGATCCTGTGCAGAAGGAAATGGCAACCCACTCCAGTATTCTTGCCTGGAGAATTCCATGCACAGAGGAGCTTGGAAGGCTACAGTCCATGGGGTCACAGAGTCAGACACGGCTAAGTGACTAACACACACAGTGAATCTAACTCTTAAGTAACACAATTTAGAAATAGCATGCAAAGCTAGCGTGGTTAAATAAACCCCAAGTTTTTATGGCTTGTAGAGTTACTTTCAAGTTGTTTTCGTGGAAAATTCTCATGAAATGTTGAGTTTCTGACCTGGAGGGATTGCTGACAGCCTGCTCCATAGCGCCCTCTTTTTACACAAGATGGTGAGAATTCTTTGATTTGTATATGAGGGATTTGCGTAAATGTGTTTAGATAAAGTTATCAGCAAAGCTAGAATTCTGAAGAAGGAAAGTTACATATAATACATGCACATAAAAGTACATCATATCACTAAAATGGTTCTTCTTTAGGATTCATCAGTTGTTTAATTTCCCCCTTCTTCACCATGAGATCCTATCTGGTCTGATGTAGAAAATCCTAGCCAGATACATATAAAATTTTAATTAATGCACGTTATGTTAAAAAAAAAAAAGAAAAAGGCCAGCATTCCTAAAGTTCAAATGCAAATGCAAAATAGGTCTGGATGTATATTAACAAAGAATATTTGTGCTAATGTAGGAAGTGAGGGAATCTGCTTACTTCCTAAATGATAAGCCAAATGATCACAAGTACATACTTCAGATATTTCTGCTACATTTAGAGTAGACATATTTGACAATTTAATAAGTTCTTTTCATCTCTGTCATCCATAGAACTGTGAAGCTGGCTTTAATGTAGAAAAACAGAACACGTCCAAGGAATAAAAATAATCTGCGCTTGTCAAATCCTCTGACAACTAAATGGTACACTTGCCCTTTGTTCTGTACTATCTGAGAAGATCAATTTAATTTTGGAGCAGGAGGAGTTCCTATTGAAAGGCCAAGGAAGCCACTTTGCAGTAGCTTATAAAGGTCCACACAATATCTTGGGAAACTTTTTGAAGAGACATGTTGTTCGAGGCAGCTGGACAGAGAAACCACGCAGAACTGGCCCTGTCCTGAGGCTCCTTGGTGCCCCTTTAATGGGCAGACAGTTCGGGAGGCCTCCCCTACCACGAAGCACAGTGGGAGCAGTAATAGGGCCGTGCAACTTTCATGGCGTTTCTGAACGGAGCCAGAGGCTATTGTACCCATGATAGGAGGCAAAAAATACTGTTGTGCTGAAAAAAAAAAAACGACTTGTGTTCTAAGCCTATGAAAAATCCTTAGCTTAGGCAGAAGAACTTCTTTGTTACTCCCTGGAAACTTTTACAAAGAGCATATCTCAGCCAGGATTTATTGATTTAAGTAAAGCGCTGTGACTTCTGATAGATTGTGGGTGTGTCCAGTGAACATGGTGAGGGCAATTCCCATGCCCATTGTTTCCAAGATGACAAGCAGCAGTATAAGGCATGTCTGGGATATTTCCCCCCTTTTATCACAGAAGAGGCAATTTCATAACTTTACCTTTTTCTTATTCTTCTGGCTTGTGGGCCCTGGAAAGAAACATGTGAGGTGAAGTCACTGTAACTAGAGGGAGGGTCAGGCTGAAATCAAGAAGAGCTTCCATGAGGGGCTCACATGTTTGTGAGATGACCTTCCGCTGGGTCACACGGCTGCCCTCACCAGCTGCTCTCACTTCACCTTCTGGGACTTCATCCTCACGGTTCCAACTATTCTTTAAATAGTCATGCTCACTGACTGCAGAACTGTTGTTTTTTTTTTTTCCCACTTCTTGATCCATAACAGGAAATAAATTCACCCCTGAGCTGTCAAAACCAGAAACAAACATCAACAAGGAAGAAAGGAAAAAAAAAAATTAGCTGTGAGCAAAGAAGAGATCTTGTTTTAATAAATAGCTCCAAACTACAGTTCACTTGTTGGCGTTTACTGTAATTTACTGATTCTATTAATATTACCAAGCTTCAGTCTTCCACCTAGATAATGACATTTTTTTAAATTTCTCTAATGACAAAGGCCTGCAGGAATATCCTTTCTCTGTCTAGGGACCTGATTGGTGAAAATTTCTGTGGCTTCACCCAACCATGGGAAAGAACTACATTATTAATGAAATAAAGCTGAATTTTATTAAAAATACTCTTCAACAACCAAGTGGAAAATACGTTTGATTTTTTACAAATTTAGTTTTATAAGACACATTGTTTTCTCCTGTATATCAAAGACTCATGCAAAGATAAGGCCTACTTTGTGTCTTTCTCTTTAATTAAATATATGTTTAAATTATATTGGAGCTTGAAATCTTTGGAAAAATCAAGTGGGGTTTATTTCTACTGGAGAGATGTATAGTTTAAGAGATGTCCATGTTTCCACATCAGTTACCAGAATAAACTTGACTCTTCTACAGGTGTATTATACAGAAGTTTCTGTTCATAGTTATTCCTTACTTCAGTGAAAGAAATTGAGTTGCATTGGTATAAAAGGAAAACAAAAACAAATACTTCACTGATTTGGAAAAGCCTGATGTTTCTCAGTTTTGGGGTGAACAGCTGCTGCATTTAGTTGGTCTCACCATTTAAAAAAATTATTTCTTCCTATAAGATGAATTACAATTTTTTTTATGAGATTGTATGTAGTATGCTCAAGTAATAAACTTATTGTTTCATTTAAAAACACAAATATAAGTATAGAGACAAATAGTCTGATGAGCTACACAGAGAAAAGAAAGAAGCTTTTTTTGCTTGCATTATATTCCTTTTTAAAAAATTTTGGTTGCACTGGGTTATTGCCATGGTGTGTGGGCCTCTCCAGCTGCAGTGCACAGATGTCTGAGCATAGGTTCCAGAGCTCACAGGCTCAGTAGTTGCAGTGTCCAGGCCCTTCAGCCAAGGCATGCAGGCTCAGCTGCCTCACTGCTTGTGGGATTCCAGTTCTCTGACCTGGCATTGAACCCACATTCCCCACACTGGAAGGTGGACTCTCAACCACTGAACCACCAGGGAAATCCCTATATTCCTTTTTCAAATTGAGGTACAGTTGATCTTGGAGAAGGAAATTGCAACCCACTCCAGTATTCTTGCCTGGAGAATCCCAGGCAAGATTCTCCATGGACAGAGGAGCTTGGAGATCTACTGTTCACAGGGTTGCAAAGAGTCAGATATGACTAATGTGACTTCACACACACACAAATAGTTGATCTACAATATTGTGTTAGTTACAGTTGTACAACAAAGTGATTCAATATTTTTATAGATTATACTTCATTTAAAGTTATTATAAAATATTGGTTGTATTCCTTATGTTGTTCAATATGTTCTTATAGCTTATACATAGTTGTTTGTACTCAACAGTGAAAAGCTGAAAGTCTTTCCTCTATATTCAAGAACAAGACAAGGATGCCCACTCTCACTCCTTCTATTTAACATAAGTTTGGAAGTCCTGTCCACACCAACCAGACAAGAAAAGGAAATAAAAAGTATCCTAAATGGAAAAGAAGTGGTAAAATTGTCACTATTTGCAGATGACATGGTACTCTATATCAGTTCAGTTCAGTTCAGTTCAGTTGCTCAGTCATGTCCAACTCTTTGTGACCCCATGAATCGCAGCACACCAGGCCTCCTTGTCCATCACCAACTCCCTGAGTCCACCCATACCCATGTCCATCGAGTCAGTGATGCCATCCAGTGATCTCATCCTCTGTCATCCCCTTCTCCTCCTGCCCCCAATCCTTACCAGCATTAGGGTCTTTTCCAGTGAATCAACTCTTTGCATGAGGTGGCCAAAGTATTGGAGTTTCAGCTTCAACATCAGTCCTTCCAATGAACACCCAGGACTGATCTCCGTTAGGATGGACTTGTTGGATCTTCTTGCAGTCCAAGGGACTCTCAAGAGTCCTCTCCATATATATAGAGCCCCAAAACTATTAGAAATGATACATGAATTAAGCAAGAGTGGAGGATCTGAGGTTAATATACATAAATCTGTTACATTTCTGTACACTAACAATATGAAAAAAAATCCTTTTTAAAGTCACATTAAAAAAGACCTAGGAATAAAGCAAGGAGGTGAAAGACCTATATTTTGAAAATGATGAAACATTAATTAAGAAAATTGAAGATAATTCAAACAAATGGAAAGATAGCCTATACTTGGGGATTCTAAGAATTAATATAATTAAAATGGTCATACTGCCCAAAGCAATCTACAGATTTAATGCAATCTCTGTCAAAATACTCATGACATTTATCACAGACCTAGGACAAATAATCCTAAACTTTATATGGAATCATGAAAGACTCAGAATTAGTAAAACAATTCTGAGGAAAAAGAACAAAGTTGGAAGCATAACCTCTCCAGACTTCAGACTATACTAGAAAGTTACAGTAATCACAGTAGGATGGTATTGGCACTAAAACAGATACCTAGATCAATGTAACAAAGAAGCCCAGAAATAAACCCATGTACCTTTGGTAAATTAATTTATGACAAAAGAGGCAAGAATATAAAATGGAGAAAAGACAATCTGTTCAACAAGTGGTGCTGGGAAAGCTGAACAGGCACGTGTAAATCAGTGACATTAGAGCATTCCATCACACTATACAGAAAAATAAATTCAAATTAGTTTAAAGACCTAAATGTAAGGCATAAAACATACAATTATAGAAGACAACATAGATAGAATGCTCTTTGACATAAATTGTAGCAATATTTTCTTGGGAAAAAAGTCTTCTTGAATGAAAATAATAGTGCTTTGATTTTAAAATATAGCTATACATGTGACTCAGTTCAGTTCAGTCCAGTTGCTCAGTCGTGTCCGACTCTTTGCAACCCCATGGACTGCAGCAGGCCAGGCCTCCCTGTCCTTCACCAACTCCCGGAATTTACCAAACTCATGTTCATTGAGTTGGTGATGCCATCCAACCATCTCATCCTCTGTTGTCCCCTTCTCCTGTCTTCAATCTTTCCCAGCAGCAGACTCTTCTCAAAAGAGTCAGCTCTTCACATCAGGTGGCCAAAGTATTGGAGGTTCAGCTTCAACATCAGTCCTTCCAATGAACATTCAGGACCGATCTCCTTTAGGATGGACTGGTTTGATCTCCTTGGAGTCCAAGGGACTCTCAAGGATATTCTCCAACACCACAAATCAAAAGCATCAATTCTTCGGCACTCAGCTTTCTTTATAGTCCAACTCTCACATCCATACATGACTACTGGAAAAACCATAGCCTTGACTAGCTGGACCTTTGTTAGCAAAGTAACATCTCTGCTTTTTAATATGCTGTCTAGGTTGGTCATAACTTTCCTTCCAAGGAGTAAGTGTCTTTTAATCTCATGACTGCAGTCACCATCTGCAGTGATTTTGGAGCCCCCCAAAATAAAGTCTGCCACTGTTTCTGCTGTTTCCCCATCTATTTGCCACAAAGTGATGGGACCAGATGCCATGATCTTAGTTTTCTGAATGTTGAGCTTTAAGCCAACTTTTTCACTCTCCTCTCACTTTCATCAAGAGGCTTTTTAGTTCCTCTTCACTTTCTGCCATAAGGGTGGTGTCATCTGCATATCTGAGGTTATTGATATTTCTCCCAGCAATCTTTATTCCAGCTTCATCCAGCCCAGCGTTTCTCACGATGTACTCCGCATCTAAGTTAAATAAGCAGGGTAACAATATACAACCTTGACGTACTCCTTTTCCTATTTGGAACCAGTCTGTTGTTCCATGTCCAGTTCTAACTGTTGCTTCCTGACCCGCATACAGATTTCTCAGTAGGCAGGTCAGGTGGTGTGGTATTTCCATCTCTTGAAGAATTTCCCACAGCTTGTTGTGATCCACACAGTCAAAGGCTTTGGCATAGTCAATAAGCAGAAGTAGATGTTTTTCTGGAACTCTCTTGCTTTTTTGATGATCCAACGGATGTTGGCAATTTGATCTCCGGTTCCTCTGCCTTTTCTAAAACCAGTTTGAACATCTGGAATTTCATGGTTCACATACTGTTGAAGCCTGGCTTGGAGAATTTTCAGTATTACTTTACTAATCTGTGAGATGAGTGCAATTGTGCGATGGTTTGACCATTCTTTGGCATTGTCTTTCTTAGAGATTGGAATGAAAACAGACCCTTTCCAGCCCTGTGGCCACTGCTGAATTTTCCAAATTTGCTGGCTTATTTAGTGCAGCATTTTCACAGCATGATCTTTTAGGATTTGAAGTAGCTCAACTGGGATTTCATCACCTCCACTAGCTTTGTTCATAGTGATGCTTTCTAGATAAGTGTGACTACTAGGTGGCTAAAATAACTCTATTATTTTAAGTAAAATAATGCTTCTTAGATTTAATGATCAAGACTGCTAGACTTTAAAACATTCAGGACTGTAAATGTAAACACCAATATAGTAGTAACTTGATTCCAGCAGAGGAAATTCCTCCGTGTGTTAAAATTAGGTAACAAAAGTTGCTGGAGTTATAATTCCTTCCAGCAGCACCTGCCAGTTGGCATCTGAGGCCATCTATAGTTATGAGAGTTTTTTAAAAGTTCACTAAAAATAAGCTGTGTAAAAAGGTGGTGTTTCTCCTGTTCAGTAGAGTCTAGTTTTTACAATGTTCTAAGTGAACATGTTTTATTGAACATACTTTACATAAGAAAAACAATAAAATAATTCTATTGGATGCCCTTAGAGTATCACTAAAAAAGTCAGTTGATTTGTACCTGCAGTTAGCTTTGGTTATACTTCATTGCAGCCCTAATGAAATAACATTTCCTTACTAGTCATAGTTTATCTTTTAAAATATTTTTTCTTATTTAAAACTATACATATAAGCCTTATGAATCAGTGAACTAAAGTGGACTGGATGGGCAAATTTAATTCAGATGACCATTATATCTATTACTGTGGGCAATAATCCCTTAGAGGAATGGAGTAGTCCACATAGTCAACAAAAGAGTCTGAAATGCAGTACGTGGGTGCAAACTCAAAAACGAGAGAATGATCTCTGTTCATTTCCAAGGCAAACCATTCAATATCACAGTAATCCAAGTCTATGACTCAACCAGTAATGCTGAGAAGTTGAGGTTGAATGGTTCTATGAAGATCTATAAGACCTTCTAAAACTAACACCAAAAAAAGAAGTCCTTTTCATTGTAGGGGACTGGAATGTGAAAGTAGGAAGTCAAGAGATACCTGGAGTAAAAGGCAAATTGGACCTTGGAGTACAAAGCGAAGCAGGGCAAAGGCTACCAGAGTTTTGCTAAGAGAATGCACTGGTCATGGCAAACACCCTCTTCCAACAACAGAAGAGAAAACTCTACACATGGACATCACCAGATAGTCAAAACCAAAATCAGATTGATTATATTCTTTGTAGCCAAGATGGGGAAGCTCTGTACAGTCAGCGAAAACAACGCTGGGAGCTGACTGTGACTCATATCATGAACTCCTTATTGCAAAATTCAGACTTAAATTGAAGAAAGTAGGGAAAACCACTAGACCATTCAGGTATGACCTAAATCAAATCCCTTATGATTATACAGTGGAAGTGACAAATAGCTTCAAGGAATTAGATCTGACAGAGTGCCTGAAGAACTATGGATGGAGGTTCATGACATTGTATAGAAGGCAGTGATCAAGACCATCCCCATGAAAAAGAAATGCAAAAAGGCAAAATGGTTGTCCAATGAGGCCTTAAAAACAGTTGAAAAAAGAAAAGACATGAAAGGCAAAGGAGAAAAGGAAAGATATATCCATTTGAATGCAGAGTTCCAAAGAATAGCCGGGAGAGATAAGAAAGCCTTCCTCAGTGATCAATGCAAAGAAATAGGGGGAAACAATAGGATGGGAAAGACTAGAGCTCTCTTCAATAAAATTAGATACCATGGGAACATTTCATGCAAAGATGGGCACAAGAAAGGACAAAAATGGTATGGACCTAACAGAAGCAGAAGGTTTTAAGAAGAGGTGGCAAGAATACACAGAAGAACTACACAAAAAAGATCTTCATGACCCAGATCACCACAATGGTGTGATCACTCACCTAGAGCCAGACATCCTGGAATGCAAAGTCAAATGGGCTTTAGGAAGGATCACTGTGAACAAAGCTAGTGGAGGTGATGGAATCCCAGTTGAGGTCTTTCAAATCCTAAAAGATGATGCTGTGAAGTGTCACACTCAATATGCCAGCAAATTTGGAAAACTCAGCAGTGACCTCAGGACTGGAAAAGATCAGTTGTAATTTCAATCCCAAAGAAAGGCAATGCCAAAGAATCTTCAAATTACCACACAGTTGCACTCATCTCACACGCTAGTAAAGTAATGCTTAAAATTCTCCAAGTCAGGCTTCAACAGTAGTGAACTGTGAACTTCCAGATGTTCAAGCTGGACTGAGAAAAGGCAGAGGAACCAGATCATGGCATCTAGTTCCATCACTTCATGGCAAATAAATGGAGAAAAAGTGGAAACAGTGTTTGATTTTATTTTTCTGGACTCCAAAATCACTGAGGATAGTGACTGCAGCCATGAAATTAAAAGACATTTGCTCCTTGGAAGGAAAGCTATGAGAAACCTAGACAGCATATTAAAAGTGGAGACATTACTTTGCTGCCAAACTTCATATAGTGAAAGCTATGATTTTTTCCAGTATTCTTGTAGCAATGTGAGAGTTGGACCATCTAGAAAGCTGAGAGCCAAAGAATTGATGTTTTCAGATTGTGGTGCTGGAGAAAACTCTAGAGAGTCCCTTGGACAGTGAGAAGATCAATCCCATCAATCCTAAAAGAAATCAACCCTGAATATTCCTTGGATGGACTGATGCTGAAGCTGAAGCTCCAATACTTGGTCACCTCATGTGAAGAATTGACTCACTGGGAAAGACTTGGATGCTAGGAAAGATTGAGGGCAAGAGGAGAAGAAGGCAACAGAGGGTGAGATGTTTGGATGGCATCACTGACTCAATGGACATGGGTTTGAGTACACTCTTGGAGATGGTGAAGGACAGGGAAGCCTGGCATGCTGCAGTCCGTGGGGTCTCAAAGAGTGGGACACGACTTAGCGACTGAACAATAAGAAACAATTATGATAACAAGTCTCTATGCGTTAAATGAATTTTAATAAAAATAAGGTCAGACCTTTCCTCTGCCATGTGCTAACCAATTACAAAGTGAGTACAGAATCATTAAAAACATAGTACTTTTTTAAAGTTATATTCTGATAGAAAACAACTCGATCAAGGAACTTCAACTCTGTTCTGCAGTTTTCTTTCCTTTCAGAGGTTCTGCTTAAAACCTTGATAATAGGGCCGTCAGGAGTATAGAAGGCCATTGTAAGGTCCCCTGGGTACCTAGGTGAACTTGAGTCCTCCAGAGGGCAGGGTAGTACATCTCCTGCTTGATTGAAACATTAAAGGAGAAAATGAATTTTAGTTAATTTACTGTTTATTTTGTGCTGGAGTTGTAGTTGTGAAGAAGAAAATGGATGTCTGGTAAGCGATGATCTCAACCCTCTTATCAGGACTAAATCCTGCATGTGACTGATATCCAAACACCTGGGGCATTACAGGAGTGGAAGGGTAGAAAGGACATCTAGGTGAATAAATATTTAATGGAACATGGGCTGATATTCTAGTGACTTTGGAGAGGGTGAGTCTAATTCACTGGGCAGTAGCATTCCCAAATGTGAGGCTCTTGATGACCCGCTAAAAATGACCAATAATTTCATACAGTGAGTCTGAACAATAGTAGAAGATATATATATATATACACATATATTTACTATTTTTATCTGTAGGCGAAATATTTCACCTATAATAGAAACTCTTTTAAACTTTAAAAAGTTTAAAGTTTCCACTTTAAAAAGTCACTAGGAGGACTTCCTTGGCAGTCCAGTGTTTAAGAGTCTGCACTTTGAATGCAGGGGATGCAGGTTTGAGCCCTGTTTGGGGAAATAAGATGTCAAACACCGTATGGGGTGGTGGAAAAGTCACCAGATTAACAGACATTCTCTGCTCCTTTTGTGAGATGCACTGAGTCATGACCTAACGAACACTTGAGCGAGTGCTCTGCTCTTTATCATACCTGTGCACTCCTGTTTCCCCTGACTGATTTGGTTGTTTGCTGAGTCACTTAATGATTATTCCCAGTTTATTCAGTTGCACTTTCCATTGTAATTGTGCAGTTTAGTAAAATATTCTATAAGTGGCTAAAATGATTTGAGTGTGAAAGAGCTGTATTTTTGTGACAACCAAATGTATGCTTTGGAAAATCTAAAAAAAGTGAAATTGCTGAAGAATAGAAGACCTTGATTCAACAAAGCATGGATGAGACAACGGTGAAAGACTGGAGGGGGGTAAAATCCTGAAAATGGTGGATTCTTTAGTAAACATACTTACAAGTATTAGATTTTTGTTCCACTTTAAAGATATCAAAACTGATGCTACCATAGGTGACACATTTTGGATCTGCTTTATGTGAGAATAATGATTAGTTTTCTAATCTATAGGCTTTTATTAAAAGACCTTGATCTGACTTTAAAATATGGATGAATGTATATTTTTTTGTTTTAGGTTAAAATAAAACGTTTGAGGTTAAATATTATTTTCTTTATGATTCTTGGCTTTAAACTAAGTTTTTAAATTAATCAATCAACTATTGGCCAATTAGAAGTCCGCTGAAAACCATCCTTTGCACATCCTCCTGTCTAAACCAGAGAGGGTCATGGTGCTCCTTTTGGATTTATCTAATGAGGTATTTCATTGGACCACATAGTGGTTGTACAGGAACAGCTGAGACTGGGTGATCTCGATTCTACTCCCAACATGGGAACTGGAATGGTAGGAACCTTCTCCAGGGCAACTCAGTGTTCTGAAAGCTTTGGAGACATATGGCAGATTCACCAGTGGTTTTCTAACTCTCCACTATACATAATCCCAAACTTTACAGAACCCAGAATAAGCACAAACATGAGAGCTGCCCTTCAGCAAACAAAAGCTAACATTCGTGTTTTCTGGAGTGAAGGGAAATGTTTTGACTTTCCCCCCCGATGATTCAGGTTTTAAACAGACACTGTAACTTTAAACACAGCATTTTTCCAGGAGAAAATTTCCCATACTATACAAGTATATTTAAATTGGTCATGACCAGAGGGAAGAGGCAGAGGTAATTCTGCAATATTGTAAAAATAAAATAAAAATTTTAAAGAAGTGGAATAGTCATGTTGTATATCATTATGCTTATTAAGGCAGTTTGAGAAATATAAGCCAGCCAAAAAGTGATTGACTGGTAATGAATACAATTTGAATGACTAACTTCACTATTGCTTTTGGAATCTACACAGTCGTTACAACTGGAACCATGATTGTTAGAGCTGACTTCAGATACTTTAAACCTGCATTTCCCTATCATTCTTTTTCTTGCTGTGTGCAGATACTGAAAAAATTAGATATACTTAAGAAGAGGAGATTAATAAGCACTTGGAAGGGAAAGGAGTTCCTCCCTTAATAACTTTTATGTAAAAGTAGCACTAACAAAATAAAAGTAATATTCGATCATCTACAATAAGTAATCACCAAAATAATGAACAACCTGGTAGTTTTTCCTTTTTTTCCTAGTGCTGATAAAGAGAGAGAACTTATTTCAAAGGACATCAACATTCATTCAGTATTCACAACAGGTACCTCCAGACAGTAAGGAAGATAGCTTCTAACCAGCCAGATTCTTGAGCCTGGTCTGAGAGGATAAAATATTTCATCAATCACTGTGGGGTATATTTGTAGCTTTAATTATTTTGTTTTTCGTCTCTCAAGAGAAATGTTTCTCACAAAAGTGCAAAAAAGTTAATAGAACAGCACTCATTTTTATTGTTTCACTGGAAATAAATTCGAAGTGTCCAACCAACTACTTACTGTAATCCTTTAAAATCAACCACCAGTGAATAGCACTCACTTTATATCCTTATCCCAAATGACTCAACGTCTGCTTGGGTTTTCTGTTTGAGCCTGACAGAAAATAAATTTTAAGAATAAGAAAGTATTTACTAAAACATTATTTTTTACCCTATATTTTTTCAAGTAAACTTAGTGCTCATTCCCCACCCCCCACAATAATACTATGCAAAGTTGTTAAATTTTAATTCATTGTTCAAGCCTTGAAGTCTAGATATTTTCTGATTGCTAAAGTACAGCATTTTAAGGGTACAAATGTCAACATAACCCAATCAAAGATAATAATAAGTGAACCTAAGTCATTGTGGAGCAGAGTTTGAACCCCAAAATTAATACCTTTTTTTTAAGAGGCAGTAAAGAGTAGTGTTGAGGAATGTTGTCAATTTCCTTCACATTTTGAAATGGTTTTCCCAGGAGAGGAGATGAAGATACTGGAGCAGGGGGACACTGAAATCCCTCCCCCGACAAACACATCAAAACTACATCTACATGTGGAGCAATTCTCACTGAAAACAAGCTGCAGACTGGCAGAAAGACTCTTGCACAACCAAAGCTGTAAAGAGAGATCTATACAGAGTTGGTAGGAAGGGAGGAGAAGTGATCAGGTTGAGACCCGCCAGTAGAGGAGGCAGATTACATGGGCTTAGAGATCCTTCCTGGGGAATGAGAGGTTCATACTGGGCACCCCAGTCCTGGGTTCTGACTCTGGGAAGATGAATCCTCTTAGGTAGCTTATACCAGTGGGACTAACAGGAGGGCTGAAGAAACCGACTTCACTTGTGAAGCGTGCACACACATACTCCTGGGAACTGCATGGAGGAAGCAGGTTGAAACTGCCAGAGCCTCTGGCCAGTTACCCTTGACAGTCCCAGTGCATAGCCCAGCCCTCACTCCTGCTGCTATCACAGCCTGCTCTGGCTATTTGTGCTCCAACCCTTCAGTAGGGTGTTGCTGAGGGAAGTACTGCTGCTAGTGGTGATGGAGCTTGTTTGGACCTGGTGCTGCATCTGAAGGAAGTGAGGGGCAGCCACTGCTTGGCAGTCTTGGAGCTGGAAGTGAGGAGCTGTCTTGAGTTCTGAACTCTGTCTTGAGTTCCTTGTGCCAGGACTACCCAGCACCCGCTCAGGTGGGAGGGGTAGAGCACACACTTGGAGGAAGTAAAGCCAGCTTCGGCTCAGCCCTCAGGGCTTCTGCCCCAGCACCTTGGGACCCACCCATACCTCTGATAGATGGTGATGGCCACTGAGCTCAGGAGGAGCCCTGTTTCACACCTGGCTCTGGCCCCTGAATCTCTAGCTACATCTCCCACCAGGGCGACAGGGGAATCCCCAGCTACCCCAGGGGAATATGTGACCCTATTCATTTCAGATCTAGTTCCCTCAACAAAGCCATAGGGATATGCAGACTGCATAGGGATGCTCACACACAAAGACACCCCTTCAAGATCAGGATAGGTAACTGTTTCACATTTCACAGAGACAGAAAAAATTAAACAAACTGAAAAGACAGAGGAATATGTTTCAAATGAAAGAACAAGAACTGCCCTCTCCCCCACCCCAGGAAGAACACCTAAAGAAGCACAGAGATAATAATTTACCAGATAAAGAATTCAGAGGATTAGTAATAAGAATGCTAATTGAACTTGGGCAAAGAATAGAGGAACACAGAATTTTAACAAGGAACTAGAAGATATTTTTTAAAAAAAGACTAGTGAAGAGCTGAAGAATGCAATAACTGAAATGAAAAACAAACTAGCAGGAATTAATAGTGAACCAGGTGATACGTAAGAATGCACATGTGATCTGGACAATGAAATAATGGAAATCACCCAATCAAAACAGCAAAAAGAAAAACAAATAAAAATGAAGCTAAGGAACCTCTAGGACATCAAGGGTACTAACATTTGCATTATAGGAGTTCCAGGAAGAAAAGAAAGAGAAACAGGTCGGAAATGCATTTGATGAAATTATGGCTGAAAACTTACTGATTCTGAAGAAGGAAACAGTTTTCCAGGTACAGGAAGTACAGATTTCCAAAGAAGATGAACACAGAAAACAATAAAATTCTGTAAAACAATTATCCTTCAATTAAAAAATAAATAAAATTTAAAAAAAAGAAAATGAACACAAAGAGATCCACACCAAGATGTATCATAATTAAAATGATGAAAGTTAAGGATAAAGGGAGAATTCTAAAGGCAGCAGAAGAAAAACAGTTATGTATGAGGGAACCCACATAAAGCTGAACAGTTTTTTTCTGCAGAAACTTTGCAGGCCAGTAGAGAGTGTAATGATATGTTTAAAGTGATGAAAGGGAAAACCCCACAACCTAGGATAGTCTACTCAGTAAGGTTACCATTCAGAATGGGAGCAGAGATAGAGAACTTTCCAGACAAGCAAAAGCTAAAAGAGTTCATCAAACTAAACTGACCCAACAAGAAATATTAAAGGGTCTTCTCTAAGTAGAAACGAAAAGGCTACAACAAGAAGTAAGAATTTATAGGAAATGAAAAATCCCACTAATATAGGCAAATATATAGTAAATGTTGTGGATCAACCACTTAAATAAGCTAGTATGAAGATCAAAAAGCAAAAATTGTAAAGTCAGTCATAATTACAATGAACAGTTAAGGCATAAACATGAAGGTATAAAATATGACATCAAAACCACAAAATGTGGGAGAGAGGAGTAAAAAAAAAGTAGATCTTGTGGAATGTGTTTAAACTTAAAAGACTGTAAGTTTGTATTTTTTTTCTTTCTAATGGTTAGGACCTTCAAGATTTGTGAATTCTATGGAATACTTCATGAATTTTTGGATATTTATAAGCATCTATAAACATGTTTACATGGCAAATAATGAAGAAGGCAGGTGTGCACATCTGAACAAACATGTTACCTGCATATGAATAAAATACCCTTAGTGTGTAATTATAACGGTTTGTATATGCCAGAGACACACCTGGAACCTGGGCACAGCTGGGTCATCTCACCTGAGGAGATGTCTCCTTGAGCATAGCAGGGGCCATCAGGCAACCTAAGGGCACATTGCACAATCAGGGAATCTTGCAGCTCTCAATGATCAGACCAGTCTGGCTTTCCTAACTTAGGGTGTGGTGGGCAGAAGATGAGGAGACCCTGGGGCTGCTCTCCTGCAAAGCTAGATGCTGCAGAGGACAATGACAGGCACTCATTCTGCCAGGGAAGCCAGTATTAGGCAGGCCCTTTCCTCCTTTCTTCCTAGGCTTCCCTGATAGCTCAGTTGGTAAAGAATCTGCCTGCAATGCAGGAGACCTCAGTTTGATTCCTGGGTAGGGAAGATCCCCTGGAGAAGGGAAAGGCTACCTACTCTTTTATTGGATAGGGTACCCACTCTAGTATTCCCTTGTGGCTCAGCTGGTAAAGAATCTGCCTGCAATGCGGGAGACCTGGGTTTGATCCCTGGGTTGGAAAGATCCTCTGGAGAAGGGAAAGGCTACCCACTCTGGTATTCTGCCCTGGAGAAGTCCATGGACTACAGTCCATGGGGTCCAAAAGGGTCAGACATGACTGACTTTCTATTTCTTCCTTTCATTTTTATCCACCTACAGGGGGCAGGCTTTTTCATCACGGAAATTTGATGAAACAGCCCAAGTTGATCTTTGTGAGCATGATAAAGAACCAAAGGAAGAAAAGATTAGTGATTTTCATAAAAGGAGAATAATCTGTAACCACAACCTCCTCTACAAAGCATGAGATGAGGTACACTGTGTGGTGTCCCTTTATTCTCTGCTTCTTCCTTTTATTCTTTCCCACCAGCCTCACTTCTTTCAATGTGGGAAGCTATGCAGATGGTTTTTGTACAAGACTTTCTCCCATCCCTTCCCAGTCTGTAAAGTCACTTTTTCTCCATTTCTCTGCACAGTGCTCTTAGGTGCCTGTTGGAAGAAAGACACACTCCAGACCTAGGGGTGTGCATGGGAACTTGGAAAGCTCCTGACACCAGGTTGTGGTGAAGGCAAGTGCAGTATTTATAGCAGATGCCAAACAAGAAATTCCAGTGGATACTGCTCAGAAGATCGAATTCCCTGTGTTGTTGTTATTCAGTCGCTAAGCCATCTCTGACTCTTTGCGAACCCTTTGGACTGCAGTGTGCCAAGCTTCCCTGTCTTTCACTATCTCCTGGAGTTTGCTCAAACTCATATCCATTGAGTCAGTGATGCCATCCAACCATCTCATTCTCTGTTGTTCCCTTCTCCTCTTGCCCTCAATCTTTCCCAGCATCAGGATCTTTTCCAATGAATCTCATCAAGTGGGCAAAGTATTGGAGCTCCAGCTTCAGCATCAGTCCTTCCACTGAATATTCAGGGTTGATTTCCTTTAATATTGACTGGTTTGATCTCCTTACTGTCCAAGAGACTCTCAAGAGTCTTCTCCAGCATCATAGTTTGAAAGCATCAATTTTTTGGTGCTCAGCTTTCTTTATGGTCCAACTCTCACATCCATACATGACTACTGGAAAAAAACACAGTTTTGACTAGACAGACCTTTGTTGGCACCTGCAATAAATGCTGAGCTTTTCTTCACCACAATCCAGTGCCTGTAGATCGACTTTACTGTATTCAGGTGAGCAGACCCAAATACAGTTCGATAACTGAATGTTTTAAACAGAGAAATGAGACCAACAGTTTAACATTTTAGGATGATTTCTTTGGTAGTTGTTTAGTAGAGAGGAGACGGAAGGCTCAGAGCCAGAACCATAGCAATGGGTGCACAGAGAAGTGGAAGGATTCAGGAAATATTCAGGAAGCAGAAATGACAAGATTTGATAATAGATGATTCCTTAGAGAAAAACTCTGTATGCTCAGTCAGCTCTCTCCTTCCCCTCCATATCTTCCTCCCTTCTTTTCTTCCTTTCTCATTTTTAAAAATACAACTTCTAGGGGCCTAGAAGAGCATTACTGTATCTCTCAAAGTCCCTGATATTCACCTAAGAACTATTTTTCAGAAGGATTACTCTCAACTAATTGGTATTCTTATTTATTCCTACCTTTTGTGGCATTGATAGAATATTGTTCTTTGCTTTGGTTTTCATGTATGAAAGACACAATAGAAAAATGAACACTATTGTTTTTAAGTCCATATTTGTTAATACTAAGGCATACAATACTTTAAGAAGAAAATAAGGTTTTCATCTTCTTAACTTCTTTTTTCACCTCATTCCATTTGGAAACTTGAATTGTTAGTTTACATTCTAGTCTTCAAGCAAAACACAGCAGTTAATGCTGCACTTTTTGAATTCTGAAAATGAGTTTGGTGACTTTTTTTTCTCTAAATGATCATAGTAATATTTATGATTTGTTATTTCTTATTAAACTTATGTTTGGAATTTAAAGTTAGCAATATAGTGAATTTAAAATAAAAATGGCTAGGACTAGGTTTTTCATTTAAAATTTCATTTAAATTTTTAGACTTTACAACGGAATAAGAATAGCAGCTAGCATTCATGAATAGCTGCTATGTGCCAGATGTTCCAAGAGCTTTACATATATTAATTCCTTTAATCATTATAACCTTATTACCCCAAATTATGCACGGGAAACTAATGAACAGTGAGGTTGAGTAACTTGCCCAAGGTCACACAGCTAATAGGTGGCAAAGTTAGGATTTCAAACAAAGTACTTTGGTTCAGTCCCTGCTTCCTCACTTAACTAAGGTTATAGCCATGGCGAGGGAGGGGGGAATTAAAAAGATGGGCTGAGATCTCTTTGGGGTAAGATTACCTGGACCTCTTGTTGATTATGTTGGAGATGAGTGATCAAGTAGGAAGCTGGAAAGGGCCTGAGGAAGAAATGACTGATGATGGCCTAGTTTCTGGACAACTGTAATTTCTCCAAGATAACGTTTCACTTAAAATTTGTAGTGGATTTAATGATAGCCTCCCAAAAGATATGTCTACCCAGAAACTGTGAATATGACCTTATTTGGGAAAAAGAGTCTTGGTAGATGTAATTAAGTTATCTTGAAGTGAGATCATCCAGGATTATCCAAGTGTGTGTGTACTCACTCCTGTCTTACTCTTTGTGACTCCATAGAGCCTGCCAGGCTCCTCTATCCATGGAATTTTCCAGCCAAGAATATTGGAGAGGGTTGCCATTTCTTACTCTAGGGGACCTTTGTGACCCAGGGGTCAAACCTGTGTCTTATGTCTCCTGCATTGGCAGGTGGATTCTTTACCACTGTGCCACCTGGGAAGCCCATTATCCAAGTGAGTCCTAATTCAATGAGAAGTGTCCTTATAAGAAAAAGAGGAGACACAGAGGAGAAGGCTATATGAAGGTGAAGGTCAGTTTGGAGTTACGTAGTTTCAAACCGTGGACAGAGGATCCTGGCGGGCTATGGTCCATAGGGCTGCAAAGAGTCGGAGGTGACTGAAGTGACTTAGCATAGCACAGCACAGCTACAGAGCAAGGAACTCCAGTGATTGTCAGCAGCCACCAGAAGATAGTAGAAAAGTGTGAAATGAATGGCCCTTCAGAGTTTCCAGAAAGAAGCAAACACGCTCCGGCTTGATTTCAGATTTCTGGCCTCCAGAATTGTGACAGAAAAAAATTTCTGTTGTTTTCTATCCAGAAAAATCCTACCTATCTATATGTAAAAAGTGATTGCTAAGATGTAGGTATCAAAGACAGCATAGGCTAGAAAACTATCTTCTTCTTAATGTGTTTAAGCATGTCTGTTACTGCACTGATATAGATGGCTTCTTATTGGAATTTATCCTTATTCAGTTAGTATAGTTACTCTGATTTATGTTTCAAATGAGGAATATACAAATGGTTCTGTGGAAGTATGAAAAGAGCAGAGTACTTGTCAGGGTCAGCAAGAGGAAGTGATAATATTTATAAGGGCCAAGTAGAGATGAGTGGAGGGTTTCCCTGATAGCTCAATTGGTAAAGGATTCACCTGCAATGCAGGAAACCCAGTTTCAATCCCTGGGTGGAGAAGATCCCATGGAAGAGGTCATGGCAACCCATTCCAGTATTTTTGCCTGGAGAATCCCCATGGACAGAGGAGCCTGGTGGGCTACAGTCCATGAGGTTGCAAAGAGTTGGACATGACTGAGTAAACCAGAACCACCAGAGATGGATGGAATTACTCAACCCCCGGAAAGCACTTTTTTTCTTTTGGATTCTACTGTAAGCTCCTTCTGTAACATTTTCCCTTACTATATTCCTGTCTTCCATTATACAATGAACAAAAAGAAAATAAAATGAGATAAATTAAAAACATTCCACAAGTCTGCAAATTCCAAGATTGCTTCTCTCTCCAGAGTTGGACTTCTGTGTTTGCTTTCTTTTTGCCCTAGGTTAGTAGCTCTAAGGGTTTTAATTGAAATATGCAGTTATTGATATTTTTTTTTCCACAAGGAAACATAAAAATCATAAATTATTTTGGTAAATACAAAATTGTTATAATAATTACAGCAAGTTAAGATTATAGTTAAAGCCTTCCTTTTAACTTAGATTCTTCATTCCAATTTCTAACTCACAACACTGTAGAACCATAAGAGTGATAGAAAAGCAAATTCTGTCAGTTGTATTTCAAGTTTTAAAAATATTAGACTATTCTTTTAATGTTGCTAGTAACTACAGCCATTGTCAAAACTAAGAGTCAGGTCAAAGGAGGGCCCAGAATTTAGAGAAAAACAAATTATCTCTTTCAACCTCTGTACTTACAAGAGATAGTTCTTACAGAATTGTTATACATTGTGTTGTGCTTGTGATCAGTCTTGTCTGACTCTTTGCGACCCCATGCACTGCCAGGCTCCCCTGTCCATGGAATTCCCCAGGCAAGAATACTGGAGTGGGTTCCCATTTCCTTCTCCAGGGGATCTTCCCAACTCAGAGATCGAACCCGCATCTCCTGCAATTCCTGCATTGGCAGGCGAAATCTTTACCATTGTGCCATCTGAGAAGCTCTTCAAGATCTGGGCTAAACACATTCCATGGATTCACTTGTTTAATTCTGTCAATGTCCCTGTCAGGTGGGTGGTATTATTATCATCTCCATTTTAAAGATGAAGAATTTGAAGCACAGAGTAATAAAGTTTTCTTTTTTTCCCCAAGTCACAAAACTAGGAAGTAGCTGAGTAGGAATTTGAACAAAGCTTCAAGCTCTTAGACATTCAGTCAATCAGTTCAGTCGCTCAGTCATGTCCAACTCTTTGCGACCCCATGGACTGCAGCACACCAGGCTTCCTTGTCCATCACCCACACCCAGAGCTTGCTCAAACTCATGCCCATCAAGTCGGTGATGCCATCCAACCATCTCATCCTCTGTTGTCCCCTGCTTCTCCTGCCTTCAATCTTTCCCAGCATAAGGGTCTTTCCCAACGATTCAGTTCTTCACATGAGGTGACCAAAGTATTGGAGTTTCAGCTTCAGCATCAGTCCTTCCAATGAATACTCAGGACTGATTTCCTTTAAGATTAACTGGTTTGATATCCTTGCTGTCCAAGGGACTATTAAGAGTCTTCTCCAACACCACAGTTCAAAACCATCAATTCTTCAGTGCTTTGCTTTCTTTATAGTCCAACTCTCACATCCATACATGACTACTAGAAAAACCACAGCTTTGACTAGATGTCTTAGAGATTACATTTAACTATCACTTGTACATGAACAGAATCAGTTCTGAGGCCCCAAGCCAATTTGCTATGTGAAACCAAGAAGCACCATGGGAGAACCAACAGATGAGGATTTTGCTCTCCCAGAGTTTATATTCTCTGCAGTAGGTCTGCTTCTTTCCCTGCTTCAGGAATTTAAAGAACAGCAAACTGGAACTTATTTCCTGCAGGAGGATAGGATGATTTAGATGAGGGGTTGGGGAACTTTCTATTAAGGACCAGAGAGTAGAAGTGTATGACTCTGCAGGTCGTATGATCTCTGTCAGTCAACTCAGCCATTACAGCGTGAATGCAGCTACAGAGAAAACAACCATGTTGGGGGTGGGGTGGGCGAGGACTGGATTTGACCCACAGATGGTAGTTTGCCAACTTCTGGTATGAAGTGCTGTTTTTTTTGTCCTTGAACTATAGTGAGATAAACTATCTCAGAGTACATCAATTTTATCCTATGAACAAATAACCAGACCTCCTATGTGGCAGGAATGTGGCTCCAGTCTTAGTTTTCCTTCCTGATCGAGGCCATGGGTTCTTAACCTGTGGTCCATGGGCACTCATAAGCAAGTTTCAGAAAGTCTACAAACTGGATATGAGAAAAGATATTTTCTTTTATGTATTTCTTGGTATTTTGAAGATTTTGGAGGAAACATTGATGAGTTTGAGTTAAATTGTTTTAATTCAGACAAGAATAATGTGGCATGGACTGTAACTACACCCAGATGAAGATATGCAGTCATCATCCTCAGGTATGGACATCATATGGTTTCTTATTAGTAGGAATTAAAGAAAACTCCTTATAGCAGTATTATGAACTTTTCTCTTCGGCTTACACTGGGTCTAGTTTAGGCTGGGAATATCAAAGCAAGAATTGATGAATTCTTTGGCTTTTAAGTCAGATGTGTGCTCAAATCTTGGCTCCCTTCTTGGTAGCTGGGTCAGTTTGTGCAGCCTACTCACTCTTGCTGACCCTCAGATGTCTCAGTCTAAAGTGGAATTGCAAAGACTGAATTAAAATATGTCAATCATTGAGCACAGCATCCCAATAAATGAAAGCCCTCATCAGCCATATTGTGAAACATGGTGCTGGATATTTATGCTTCTCATGTGTAAGGTTCTTGCCAGTGGAGACTGTGGGGAGAACTGTAATCCTGAAATACCCTGGACACTGGGACTCTTTAAGAGTAAAGAAACTCTTTTAAGAATGGCTGGAACTTGATCAGAATTTGAATTTTCTCTAAGACAAAGGCTTATACTAAGGTATTTTGTAAGACTGCTTCTTGTATTGCCAGCCAAAACCATCCCCTATAATTAGACAGGCCTTGGTGAAGCCATATGCCCTAGGAATGGTCCAGTGGGTTTATAGTTTGGAACTGAGGGCAGGACCTCTGTCAAAACATTATCTTCACCCAAACTGTTGACATTTCTCCTAATTTGCTGAAGCAGATTTTTTCGAGATTGGCAGTTAGGCCTTTGATAAGCAAGTGAATGAAATCACTGCAGATTTCCTCGATTTACCATGGGGTTACATCCCAATAAGGCCATTATTAGTTGAAAATATCATAAGTTGAAAATGCATTTAAGACTCTTAACCCATCGAACATCATAGCCTACATTACATGCGCTCATTTTATTAGGTTGTAATTAGCAAACTTATCTGACTCAGCCTATTTTATAACAAAGTGTTGAATCTCTTATGTAGTACTGTACTGGAAGTGAAGAACAGAACGGTTGTCTGGGTACGGAGCAGTTGTGGGTGTACTGGTTATGTACCTCTGTGATCAAGTGACTGAGTGGGAGCCATGGCTGACCTTCTGTACAGTTAGCTCTTGGGTTTAACCCATTATGGCCAATTAGGGACTTATTTTTTGAAACTTGATGTAGGTCTGAAAGAGAAGCATCTTTGGAGGCCTGACTTTATGCTCTGACTGCACCATTCCTGTGCAGACATGTGTTCAGGGGTCAGTACCACCTGCTGCAACCCCTCCAAGGCAGGGCCAGTCTTGCTGTCTCTGTACCTCACTCCTTAGTTCATAGTAATGATACTAACAGCTGGCACGTTTTGTCTTATTTTGTCCTCATACCCAATTTACAGATGAGGAAATGGAAGCCAGAATGATTAGGTATATAATTCTGACATAACTCCAACATGTCTCTGACACTATCAAGCAATACTCTGACACCAGCTGAATGTCCTATTAGGCCCCACAGGTAAGGGTTCAGCCCTACGATAATGCCGCATCACCCACTTCAGATGCAAATCACAAGTCCAGGTTGTTATCCATGCTTCTGAACTACTGTACATTGGAGGTTCCCACTACCTGCTCCTTGAGTTTTATTTATTTGTTAGGATGTCTCACAGAACTTCGGTAAAAATATTACTTATGAAATTACCAGTTTAAAAGTGTATGACTCAGGAATAGCCAGATGGAAGAGATGCCTAGGGCAGGGTATGGAGAAAGAGTATGGGGTTCCCATGTCTCTTGCAGGGGTGCATTCTCCTTGAACCCCCATGTGTTCACTAAACTGGAGGCTCTCTGAACCCTACCCTTTTGTTTTTTAATGGAGGCTTCATTTCACAGGCATGATTGATTAAATCACTGACCATTGGTGATTGATCTCAATCTCTAGCCTCTTTTCCCACTCAGGAGTTGGTGGGGAGTGGGTGGAAGTGAAAGTTGCCACTCTTCTCTCACACCATTGTTTCCCCTGGCAACCAGCACCACTCGTCCCCCACTTCTTAGGTTACTGTCACCGCACTGACATAACAAAAGACAGCTTTATCCCTCTCAATACTTTAGAAGCTTTGTTCCTGGACCAGGGATGAAGACTAAATATATATATTTCTTCTTATAAATAACAATATCATAGTTAACTTGCCTAAAGTCATGTACATAGTAAATGGTAAACACAGGAGAAGGACTGAAGAGATGTGGTTTTATGCAGATTCTACATAAACCAAAGCACTGTGCTGACTCATAGCAGTGACTGCTAAACTCATCCCAACATTATTCAGCATAGACAAATTTATAAAGACATCTGTACTAGAGGAAATAAGTATAAACTTAGTCTTAGGTTCTTAGATACTATTTTGTATAAGGAATAAAAAAAGATGATGTCATGGTTTCTAAAATAGTGATAACTTTTCTTTGCATAGAACAAAATTCTTTCAGATGCACTCCACTGGTCTCTAAGATTGGAAAGTGTTTTTCATCACACAGGTGTAATGGCTGTGTTTTTTAAAAAAATTATTTATTATTAATGGAGAATAATTGCTTTACAATATTGTGTTGGTTTCTGCCATACATCAACATGAATCAGCTATGATATGTCCCCACCCTCTTGAACCTCCATCCTATTTCCCACCCTACTTCACCGTATGTTTGTGTTTTAATAGTTGAATCTTTTCTCACTATTAGTTCAGTTCAGTTGCTCAGTTGTGTCCGACTCTTTGCGACCCCATGAACCGCAGTACGCCAGGCCTCCCTGTCCGTCACCAACTCCCAGAGTCTACCTAAACCCATGTCCATTGAGTTGGTGATGCCATCCAACCATCACATCCTCTGTCATCCCCTTCTCCTCCTGCCCTTAATCTTTCCCAGGATCAGGGTCTTTTCAAATGAGTCAGCTCTTCGCATCAGGTGGCCAAAGCATTGGAATTTCAGCTTCAACATCAGTCCTTCCAATGAACACCCAGGACTGATCTCTTTAGGATGGACTGGTTGAATCTCCTTGCAGTCCAAGGGACTCTCAAGAGTCTTCTCCAATACCACAGTTCAAAAGCATCAATTCTTCTGCGCTCAGCTTTCTTTATAGTCCAACTCTCACATCCATATATGACTACTGGGAAAACCATAGCCTTGACCAGACTGACCTTTGTTGACAAAGTAATGTCTCTGCTTCTTAATATTCTATCTAGGTTGGTCATAACTTTCCTTCCAAGGAGTAAGAGTCTTCTAATTTCATGGCTGCAATCACCATCTGCAGTGATTTTGGAGCCCCCCAAAATAAAGTCAGCCACTGTTTCCACTGTTTCCCCATCTATTTGCCATGAAGTGATGAGACTGGATACACTCTCTCAAAAGAAGAGCATCATTTCAGTTGCGAACTGAAGGAGGTTTCTTTCAATTTCTGGCGTCTGCTGTTTTATCAAATAGAACTTGGGTCTTCTTACCAACCAAAAAGCAAAGCAAAATTACTGACACTGGGCTGTGGTGAAGGGGAGTACAGCATTTATTGTGGGGTCCAGCAAGAAGTAGGGGGAGTTCATGCTCGAAAGACCTGAACTGCTTCATGATTTCCAGGGGAGGGTTTCTAAAGGCAACATTTAGGGTGACGGTTACAAGTTAGGATTCCTGACTTTCTTCTGATTGGTTGGTGGTGAGGTAACAGGGTTGTGTTTCAAGAATCTCAATTATCAACCTTCTGGTTCCAACCATTTTATCTACTACTGTGGATAAGAATCCCTTAGAAGAAATGGAGTAGCCCTCATAGTCAACAAAAGAGTCCAAATGCAGTACTTGGATGCAATCTCAAAAATGACAGAAGGATCTCTGTTCATTTCCAAGGCAAAATCATTCAATATCATAGCAATCCAAGTCTATGCCCTGACCAATAATGCTGAAGAAGCTGAAGTTGAACAGTTCTATGAAGACGTACAAGACTTTCTAGAACTAACACCCCCAAAAGATATCCTTTTCATTACAGGGGACTGGAATGCAAAAGTAGGAAGTCAAGAAATACCTGGAGTAACAGGCAAATTTGGTGTTGGAGTACAAAATGAAGTAGGTCAAAGGCTACCAGAGTTTTGCCAAGAGAATGCACTGGTCATAGAAAACACCCTCTTCCAATAACACAAGAGAAAACTCTACACATGAACGTCACCAGATGGTGAATACCGAAATCAGATCGATTATATTTTTTGCAGCCGAAGATGGAGAACTCTATACAGTCAGCAAAAACAAGACTGGGAGCTGTCTGTGGCTCAGATCACGAACTCCTTATTGCAAACTTCAGACTTAAATTGAAGAAAGTAGGGAAAACCACTAGACCATTCAGGTATGACCTGAATCAAATCCCTTATGATTATACAGAGGAAATGACAAATAGATTCAAGAGATTAGATCTGGTAGATAGAGTGCCTGAAGAACTATGGATGGAGGTTCATGACATTGTATAGGAGGCAGTGATCAACACCATCCCCAAGAAAATGAAATGCAAAAAGGCAAAATGGTTGTCTGAAGAAGCCTGACAAATAGCTGAGAAAAGAAGAGAAGCAAAAGGCAAAGGAGAAAAGGAAAGATATACCCATTTGAATGCAGAGTTTCAAAGAATAACAAGGAGAGATAAGGAAGCCTTCCTCAGTGATCAATGTAAAGAAATAGAGCAAAACAATAGAATGGGAAAGACTAGAGATCTGTTCAAGAAAATTAGAGATACCAAGGGAACATTTCATGCAAAGATGGGTACAAGAAAGGCCAGAAATGGTGTGGACCTAACAGAAGCAGAAGGTATTAAGAACAGGTGGCAAGAATACACAGAAGAACTGTACAAAAAAGATCTTCATGACACAAATAACCACAATGGTGTGATCACTCACCTAGAGCCAGATATTCTGGAATGCAAAGTCAGGTGAGCCTTAGGAAGGATCACTATTAACAAAGCTAGTGGAGGTGATGGAATCCCAGTTGAGCTCTTTCAAATCCCAAAGCATGATGCTGTGAAGGTGCTGCACTCAATACGCCCAAAAATTTGGAAAACTCAGCAGTGGCCACAGGACTGGAAAAGGTCAGTTTTCACTACAATTCCAAATAAAGGCAATGCCAAAGAATTCTCACACTACCGCACAATTGCACTCATCTCACACACTAGCAAAGTAATGCTCAAAATTCTCCAACAGTATGTGAGGCTTCAACAGTATGTGAACGGTGAACTTCCAGATGTTCAAGCTGGTTTTAGAAAACCAGCACAGGTACCAGAGATCAAATTGTCAATATCCATTGGATCATCGAAAAAGCAAGAGAATTCCAGAAAAACATCTACTTCTGCTTTATTGACTACGCCAAAGTCTCTGACTGTGTGGATCACACAAACTGTGGAAAATTCTTCAAGAGATGGAAATACCAGACCACCTGACCTGCCTCTTGAGAAATCTCTATGCAGGTCAGGAAGCAATAGTTGGAACTGGACATGGAACAACAGACTGGGGAAAGGAGTACATCAAGGCTGTATCTTGTCACCTTGCTTATTTAACTTACATGCAGAGTATATCATGTGAATTGTTGTGCTGGATGCAGCACAATCTGGAATCAAGACTGCTGAGAAAAATATCAGTAACCTCAGATATGCATATGATACCACCCTTATGTCAGAAAGAGAAGAAGAACTAAAGAGCCTCTTGATGAAAGTGAAAGAGGAAACTAAAAAAGTTGGCTTAAAACTCAACATTTAGAAAACTAAGATCATGGCATCTGGTCCTATCACTTCATGGCAAATAGATCAGGAAACAATGGAAACAGTGACAGACTTTATTTTTCTGGGCTCCAAAATCACTGCAGATGGTGACTGCAGCCATGAAATTAAAAGACGCTTGCTCCTTGGAAGAAAAGCTATGACCGACCGAGACAGCATGTTAAAAAGCAGAAACATTACTTTGCCGACAAATGTCTGTCTAGTCAAAGCTATGGTTTTTCCAGTAGTCATGTACAGATGTGAGAGTTGGACTATAAAGAAAGCTGAGCACCAAAGAACTGATGCTTTGGAACTGTGATGTTGGAGAAGACTCTTGAGAGTCCCTTGGACTGTAAGGAGATCCAACCAGTCCATTCTAAAGGAAATCAGTTCTGAATATTCATTGGAAGGACTGATGGTGAAACTCCAATGCTTTGGCCACCTGATGCGAAGAACTGACTCATTGGAAAAGACCCTGATGCTGGGAAAGATTGAAGGCAGGGGGAGAAGGGACGACAGAGGATGAGATGGCTGGGTGGCATCACTGACTCGATGGACATGAGTTTGGGTAAGCCTGGGAGTTGGTGATGGACAGGGAAGCCTGGTGTGCTGCAGTCCATGGGGTCGCAGAATCGGACAGGACTGAACGACTGAACTGAACTGAACTGAGTTCCAACCAGTGTGGGGTCTGTGTGCTTGTGGTCAGTGTGTAGTCACCATCCTCCACCTGGGTTGTGTTGGTGGGTATAGTGAGTGTCTTAGTTCCTGAAGAACAACTGAAAGATATCTGTCAGATTGTTATGTATATTCCTTGCGGAGGAACTTGGATTGTGTTCTATTGCTGAACTATTGTCATTATTTTTCTTGTTTATTTGTTTTTTCTTTGTTTCTACATTTCCTCCTTTCCTAATTAATAACTGCCTGTGCCTGCTCTTTGGAACTTAGGGAAGGTCTAAGAGGCTAAAGCCTTTTCTTATGAACAAGAAACAGGGGGTCATGGAGGGGCTTTGGTACCTGGACGGGCTCCACAGGATCCTGCTTGGTTTTAATCCTTCGTTTTCTTTGATATTCCTTAATCTTGAGGAGAAAAGTTATGGGACAAGAAAGAGAATAAAATTTTGGATAAAGAAGTTAATCATAAACTCAGCAATGGAATTCAGTTTTAAGGGCACTTGGTTTCAATGTGAGGGTTTGAACCCCATCTCGTTATCCTTGAAATAAGCTGCTGTCTTTTAAAAAATCCATTTCCTAAGGTCACTTAGATTAAGACAGAGTTGCTGTTCAGGCAAAGGTTTAACAAAGGGAGGAACTCTATTGAAGTTCTTTATAAAAGTTCTGGAAATGTGAAAAGAATATTTTAAGATCAAAAAGAAGACTTAAAAAAAGACATTACAGTAGTGAATGCTGATGTCTGTTTTTACAGAAAGACTTGGCCCCAGGTGGTTAGAGAGAACAGGTCCAAGATGATCTGTGATAATGAAACCAGAGAGGACCTGTGGGGCTCCTGGGCACAAAAATCCTTCCAAGAGTTCCAAAGGGTAGGTTCAAACAGTTGCTAATCACAGAAGGGAGGGGATGCAGAGACAGGGAGGAGCAGCCAAGAAACAATAGTGTAGTCTTGGGGCAGGGTCTTGGTTCCACCTTAAGTGATATATATTTCAAGATTTAAAAACTACTTAGATTCAGTTTTATGAAAAATTTATTATACTATCTTCCTTTAATTTCCATGTGGCCACAAGTCAGTAAAAACTGTCATGGCCCAACAGTCCACAATATTCCTTCAACTCTATTTGGAAGTCATTGAGGGACACCAACCTTCTCATTTATTATATCAGAAAGTAGTCATGTGGCAAATTTCAATGCTTTTCCAAGGTTACCAGCTACTTCAGTGTTATTTTTACTACCTTTGCCAAATTAAGTTTCTGATAGCACAAAAACCTTACCTGGTGATGACAACATTGGCTGGCAACTATTAGATTCAGGCTCAATTAACCATCTCTCTTCTCCAGTGACTCTGAAGCACCAGAGATTCATATGCACAGAGAACACAACAGAATGGATCTCACATATTGTATGTAACATTCCTCAAGAAATAAATATGGAACTTCATTTTTATTGAGATTTTTATTTGATTAAAAATTTTCATCTTATATTAATAAATAGGATTTGAAATTTTTACTCATAAAAGAAAATAACAGAAGGTCGTTCTGAATTCCTCATTCTCAAGCATTCACAAGTTCATAAAGAACATCTTTTTTTAAGTTTATAGTCAGTTTAAGTTTTTCCTTTCTTTCCCTGACTATCCAATTCCTCTGTATTCTTAGTTAGGGGTTTCCCAGGTGACTCAGTGGTAAAGAACCCAGCTGCCAATGTAGGAAACGTGAGTTTGGTCCCTGGGTCAGGAAGATACCCTGGAGAAGGAAATGGCAACTTGCTCCAGTATTCTTGCCTGGGAAATCCCATGGACAGAGGAGCCTGGAGGGCCACAGTCCATGGGGTCACAACAATACAACAACACTCTCAGTTATCCTAATAATTTCTATCCCAAACATTTCTACCATTGCTAATTCTGTCTACTTTCCCCCCATTCCAATTCATTCATGATTTATATTAGTTTAGGATTTCTTCTTTAGTACTAAAGTAAAAAAAAATATCTTATTCTGGTATGTGAATAATAAGAATCTATTACTTATTTTGACATCTCTCATTAACCATTTCAAATTCTTCACTTGTAAAAAATTCTAGTCATTTGAAATTTGACTGGAACACGGAAAAAAAGCCATGAAATTATATGCATCCTTCTGGATAAAAATAAGAGGACAAAAATTTTGTAATAGATCAATTTAAATGTTTGCCTAATCAAAAAGAACACCCATAAACTGGCACTTGTCATTAAAATAAAAGATTACTCCCATATAGTTTCCTGATGAAATTCTGACTCGAAAACTATACAGTGCCAAGGAACCATTCCCATTCTTCATCCACATTTCTGAGTGTAACTGAGAGGAAGGTAATATTGTGACACTTTTGAGGTTAGGATGGAGAGAAAACAGACAGCACATACAGAATATCTATAATTATTGACATTTTTATTCTTATGAAATCAAGAATACTATCAAATAACTTTTATTGAAAAATAATAAGCTGCTTCTCAAATTGTGCTAGAGACTTATAAAGCACATAATGAGCTGACTGTTTCTACAGTCAATTGAAAACAATATTTTGAGACATCTCAATTAAGCTGCTAAGATCTTGGTTCTTAAGGGCTTGACAATTTTGCAATCCATTTCTAATTAAAATGTTTGATTTTATTCATTCTATTACTAGCTCAAAATCATACAAAGTAATGATTTCTTCATAATATTTTGGTTACTGATAATTGATTTTCAGAAAATGGTTATTCTTATACATCATTTCTAAAATGATATAATTTCAGAGTCTGTTTAGGCAATTCCAGGGATCATTTAGTCAAATGAGAAAACTTGGCTTAAAGAAGCTTCATGTCTTGCTCCCGGACATGGGACTGAAAACTGCCAGAACAAAGACTCTGTTCCTTGATTCAGGGTCATTTCCAGGTATTCAAAAGGAAATGTGGTCTTGGAATGCTGACACTTAAGAGAAGAGAAAAGAGAAGAGAGGAGAGGAGAGGAGAAGAGAAGAGAAAAGAAGAGAAGAGACAAGCTTTATTACAGTTTAAATATTCAGAGCTAAGTGGTATTATGTAATCTCACATGTTTGAATGTCTTTATAATTTTTAAATCAATATTTTAAAGGATAGATTTCTTGAGATTATTCCCTTTATAATTTTATTTTAATTATTTAAAAATTTCATTTATTTATATATATTAAAATAAAATTGTATATATTCAAGGTGTACAACATGATACTTAATATATATACATACATAGTGAAATGGATTTTACAGTAAAACTAATTAACATATCTCCTTTACATAATTATCATTTTTGTGTGATAAGTTTCCCTGAAATCTACTGTCAGTTTGTTTTCCATTTTTAAATTAAATAAAAAAGAAAGAGGGAAAGAAAGAAGATAAGAAGTTAATTATAATCATTCTACTTAACATAGTTAATAATTTTATGCAGATCAACAATATTTCTAGGAAGTTACTACTATAATTATGCTTAATAAACACAGACACTTGGGCAAAGAAGTCGTTGTAAATGATTGCTACTAAAATCCCAAACAAATTCCAGTCAATATTTCATGTGGAGCTGTCGAACTTTCATCTGGAAGTAAGCACTGTAAGCTAGAGTGAACATGTGCAAACTTGATATCATCCAGCTTCTTCTGTGGCTGTTTTTTAAGCTGAAATAAACACCTTAGCTCCACAAGGATGTGATTGTCATTATATATGGAAAGAACAGTCTCTCTGGAGCCATCAGTGTTGATGACAGAGGACAGGCCTTGTAAAGATGAGATCAGGACCAATTTACATTCCCATAATAGTGTAGGAGGATTTCCTTTTCTTCCACATCTTCTCCAGCATTTATTGTTTATAGACTTTTGGATGATGGCCATTCTGACCAGTGTGAGGTGATTCCTCATTGCAGTTTTGATTTGCATTTCTCTAATAATAATAGCAATGATGAGCATCTTATTGTCTTCTTTGCAAAAACATCTATTTAAACTTCTACTCATTTTTGATTGGGTTGCTTGATTTTGAGCTTTGTTTATTTTTGTTTTTATTTTCAAAATAAATAAGGTGACTCAAAAAAGATCTTGCTGCAATTTATGTCAAAAAGTATTCTGCCTTTGTTATCCTCTAGGAGTTTCATAGTATCCAGTCTTACATTTAGGTACAAAGGTTCCTTTAGAAACTAAAAAAAAAAGTTAGCATATAATCCAGCAATTCAACTCCTGGATATATACCCAGAGAAAACTACACTTTGAAAAGATACATGCACGCAATGGTCATAAAAGCACTGATTACAACAGCCAAGACACGGAAGCACCCCAAGTGTCCATTGACAGATGAAAGGATAATAATACTGCAGTAATACTGAGCCACAGAAAAGAATGAAATGATGTCATCTGCAGCAACATGGATGGACCTAGAGATTACCATATTAAGTGGAGTAAGTCAGACAAAGACAAATATATTACTTATATGTGGAATTTTAAAAGTGATACAAATGAATTTATTTACAAAAGAGAAATAGACTCACAGACAAAGAAAACAAATTTATGGTTATCAAAGTGGAAAGGGGGGATAAATTAGGAGGGGATAAATTTGGGATTAAAATATATACACCACAATAGATAACCAACAAAGATCTACTGTATAGTACAGGGAACTATACTCAATATCTTGTAGTAACCTCTAATGGGAAAGAATCTAAAGAAGAGTAAGTATGTATATATGTACAAGTATATATCTTAATCATTTTGCTGTATACCTGGAACTAACACAACATTGTAAATCAACTATATTTCAATAAAATAAATAAAATTAATTAACAAAGAGGAATCCAGGAGCAGGAATTACCTAGGCATGTATAGAACTCTCTTAGCCACCATGAAACCCACCCCGAGAGGAGGTTGCAGGCTGGGATGAACTGGAAAATCGGGAACAACAAGCCCACCAAAACTTCCCTGTGCTCCAGTCTCTGAAACTCGAAACGTTATTGTTTTAGTTGCTAAGTCCTGTTCGACTCTTCTGTGATCCCATGGGCTGTAGCCCACCAGGCTCTCCTGTCTATGGGGTTTCCCAGGCAAGAATACTGGAGCAGGTTGCCATTTCCTTTTCCGGGGGATCTTCCTGACCCAGGGACTGAACCCGTGTCTCCTGTGTCTCCTGCACTGGCAGGCAGATTCTTTGCCACTGACCCAACTGGGAAGCCTAAACACACAACAGTGGAGGACAAATTAATCTGGTTTTAATTCCACTGCAGTCAATACTTAACCATCTCTTTAATTTCAAGTTCTTATTGAAGGAATGAATAAATTAGACCAATGTAAATCTTTTGATCAGTGTGCTGAATTCATCAGAGAAAGCCCTCAGGCTAAAACCTCTGGCTTGTGGAGCTATTTGCATGTGCCTCAGACACACATTTGCCTCCCAGAAACATCTGCTATTTGTATAAAATGATCAGTGACCATTACTTCTCCTTCTGGGCTGACCCTACAATAGTCCTGCTTCTTGGTCTGGTTCCTTTTAGAGTCCCCGTGCCCCCAGGCAACTCATTCCAGGGAGCAAAGCAGTTGGGTAGGATCAAGCTCACTAAGACATCATGAATTATTGTCCTCTCAGAAATAGAATGAATTTAAACAGCAACAGCAGCAGCATAAACAAAAGCCCACCAGGAGAAACAAAGCTCAGCATGAAGGAAATTAAACACTAATGGTGAAATCTGGTGTTAGTGAGGGAGCCCATTGGAGCCCGGTTCTTAGTACCTCTTCAATTTAACCAGTAAGCAAATATTTGTTCCATGACAATTGTTTTTGGAATAAAAACTTTACAATAATTTATTAAATTGAGGAAGAACTTTCTCTGATACTGTACATATTAATTTGTTAGGGTTTTCCTATCATTTTTAGGTAAGAGAAAAATGTCTGTTTATTATTAGTAATGTGTTGCGATGGACAATAAAAAATAGTTTGTATTTCCATGTGTATATATAATACATTGCAGTCAAAGGAAAGCCTATGGAAAATAGACTTTAATATATTGAATGGTCTTGTTTTCTATTTTAAAAACTGTTTAACAATAAAACCATATAGAACTTTCTGTTTCCATTGAAAATATTTCCCAAGAACATTTAAAATAGTTAATTGCAATTAATAATTACAGAAGAATGAAAAAAGTAAAAAAGCACTTAATAGAAACTATTAATACTTTAAGAACACAAGAGGAAAGATTTTAAACATTTTGGGGTATTTATTACCTGAATCTTCTTTAAAAATTTTGTTTTTGACTATAGAGTAATCAAATTTCTAAAAGGAATTGCATTTGAACAATTGTGCTTTGGATAGTTTCCTTTAAACAACGGTTTTGTAAGTAATTACGCTCTTTTTTACCTAAAGGAACTATACCTTTTAGATTTAAAATAAAAAGGAAAAAGAAAAAAAGCTAATATTAGCAAGCTTTTATCTCAGATACAATAAGATGTTATATTTCTATTCTTGTTGTTCAGTCGCTCAGTCCTGTCTGACTATTTGCAACCCCATGGACTGTGGCACACCAGGCATCCCTGTACTTCACCATCTCCTGGAGTTTGCTCAGACTCATGTCCATCAAGTAGCTGATGCCATCCAACCATTTTGTCCTCTGTTGTCCCTTTCTTCTCCTGCCTCAATCTTTCCCAGCATCAGGGTCTTTTTTAATGAAACGGATCTACCCATTGGGTGGCCAAAGTATTGAGCTTCAGCTTCAACCATCAGTCCTTCCAATAAATATTCAGGATTGACTTCCTTTAGGATTGACTGGTTTGATCTCCTTGCAGTCCAAGGGACTCTCAAGAGTCTTCTCCAATACCACAGTTCAGAAACATCAATTCTTTGGCACTCAGCTTTCCGTATGGTCCAACTCTCACGTCCGTACATGACTACTGGAAAAACCATGGTTTTGACTATATGGGCCTTGTTTGGCAAAGTAATGACTCTACTTTTTAATGTGCTGTCTAGGTTTGTCATAGCTTTTCTTCCAAGGAGCAAACATCTTTTAATTTCATGGCTGCAGTCACCATCTGCAGTGATTTTGGAACCTAAGAAAATAAAGTCTGTCACTGTTTCCATTGTTTCCTCATCTATTTGCCATGAAGTGATGGTACCGGATGATATGATCTTAGTTTTTTGAATATTGAGTTTTAATCCAGCTTTTTCAGTCTCCTCTTTCACCTTCATCAAGAGGCTCTTTAGTTCTTCTTTCTTTCTGCTGTAAGGGTGGTGTTATCTGCATATCTGAGGTTATTGGTATTTCTCCCAGATATCTTGATTCCAGCTTGTGCTTCATCCAGCCCAGCATTCCACATGATGTGTTCTGCATATAAGTTAAATAAGCAGGGTGACAATATACAGTTGTGACATACTCTTTTCCTAATTTTAAACCAGTCAATTTTTTCATGTCTGGTTCCAACTGTTGCTTCTTGACTTGCATACAGGTTTGGCAGGAGGCAGGTAGGGTGGTCTGATATTCCCATGTCTTGAAGAATTTTCCACAGTTTGTTGTGATCCACACAGTCAAAGGCTTTGGTGTAGTCAAGCAAGCAATGTTTTTCTGGAATTCTCTTGCTTTATCTATGATCCAACACATGTAGTTATGTCCATGGATCCTCTGTGTGTGGGAATACATTTCTATGCCCCTTCAAAATTGAAAAAAAAAGTGAAAAAAGAGCAAGTGAGTTTATTTAAAACCTCTGAGCTGTCTTTAAAATTTATAGTTTGAGCTTACAAACTACATCTAAACTCAAGAATTTTAATTACTTCATAAAAAAAAACAACAACAAACACCCTTATAAGAACTTAGAAGAATCCTGTAGTTCAGTTCAGTTCAGTTCAGTCCCTCAGTCACGTCTGACCCTTTGTGACCCCATGGACTGCAGTATGCCAGGCTTCCCTGTCCGTTATCAACTCTGGGAGCTTGCTCAAACTCATGTCCATCGAGTCAGTGAGGCCATCCAACCATCTCATCCTCTGTCGCCCCCTTCTCCTCCCACCTTCAATCTTTCCCAGCGTCAGGGTCTTTTCCAGTGAGTCAGTTCTTCGCATCAGGTGGCCAAAATATTGGAGTTTCAGCTTCAACATCAGTCCTTCCAATGAATATTCAGGACTGATTTCCTCTAGGTTTGACTGTTTGATTTCCTTGGAGTCCAAGAATCCTGTAACATAAAGGAAATATTTCCCGAAAAAGTTGAAAATAAATCCTAGAGAATGAGCGTCTTGTGGAGTGTTCCTCATACAACGCTCAGCTTATTAGTGATGTTCTCTTTTTATATGTGCACTTTTACTTTTCAGAGAGGGTTGACATTTTTGGACTCTTTTTCAAAAACGGAAATAGTTTCACAAAAGTATTATTGTGTCTTCCCAGAGAGATTTTTAAGAGACTGTAACATTCCCTATTAATTAATCCTAAGACAACAAGGGCAGGGATCGACAGAATTCTGACCAGCTCACTATCCATGTCCCTGGATCATATTTTACCCAGTGAGCTGCCTCCCCGCCTCATCGTGGTTATTGGTGAACAGCCCTCACTGCGGCTCTGAAAGAGTCATGGCCTCATAGCCCCGGTGTCACACCTTGCTTCCTGACAAAGGCCTTCCTCACTGTGGTGGCACATGTTTACACCCTTATGCCTCCGGGAGCCAGTAGGTGGGTAGGAGGCATGTGTCCCAGGCTCGCAGAGGCCCTGTTGGTTGTCTCACTGCTCGGTTCTGGAGCCCCTGCAGCAGGTGATCAGAGTTCTGCTGCTGCTGCTGCTGGAATTGCAGAGTTGGGACTGCTGCCTCCAGGCACCGCCCTTATTCCCTTCCCGACTCTCATCCCAGTTGTAATTACATATTTTTCTGTGTGTTAACTTTTACTAATGTCTCCACCAGACTCTAAGCTCTATGAGGACAGGAGCTGGTGAACTGTGTTCAGTGGTGTGTGGTTTCTGCTCAACTCCGTGCCTGGCACTTAGTGAGTTTTTAGAAACATTTGTTGAGTAAATCAATAAATGAATAAGTGTTCCAGGTGAAACAGAAAACTGGGTGTGAGAAAGGGAGAGTCTGGAGAGGGTTTCCTGATGGAGGGGACAATCTGGGGTTGAAAACTAAGTGAGTGAGTGCTCACAAGGCAGAAAAAATTGAGGAGGGGCTCAAAGTGAGGGTCTTTCCAGGCAGAAGGTAAAATGTGACAAGTGAGGCTTAAGGCTCAGAGCTCTGCCCAGCAGGGCTGGTTCCAAAGGTTCCTCCAGCTTGGACAGGTAATGTTATGTTACTGTGTGATTTGAGGTCATTGGGAGGAGGGGCAGTAAGAAAGAGGGGGTTCCAGAGCAGGTGGTTTGACAGGAGAGGAGGGGAGGCACCCCTCCCTGTTTTTACTGGGTGTACTGATCTGAAAAGGCAGGAAGCAGGCCTGTGTTTCTCTTTATTTTAAAAACATCCTCATTCCTCCCCTGTAAACAGGTTCATCAGTGCTATTATTCTAGACTCCATTTGATGTTGTTCAGTTACCCAGGCGTGTCTGACTCTTTGTGACCTCATGGACAGCAGCATGTCGGGCCTCCCTGTCCCTCACCACCTCCCAAAGTTTACCGAAGTTCACATCCATTGCATCGGTGATGCCAACCAGCCATCTCCTCTGACGCCTTCTTCTCCTTCTGTCCCCAATCTTTCCTAACATCAGGAACTTTTCCAATGAGTTGACTGTTCCCATCAGATGGCCAAAATACTGGAGTTTTAGCTTCCGTATCAGTCCTTCCAAAGAGTATTCAGGGTTGATTTTCCTTAAGATTGACTGATTTGATCTTGTTCTCCAAGCGACTCTCAGGAGTCTTCTCCAGCACCACAGTTCAAAGGCATCAATTCTTTGGCACTCCGCCTTTTTTACAGTGTAGCTCTCACAATCATACATGACCACAGGGAAGATCATATCCTTGACTATACGGACCTTTGTCAGCAGTGTGATGTCTTTGCTTTTCAACACACTGTCTAGGTTTGTCATAGCTTTCCTGCCAAGAAGCAAACTTCTGATTTCATGGCTGTAGTCATCATCTGCAGTGATTTAAGAGCCTAGGAAGAGGAAATCTGTCACTACTTCCACCTTTTCCCCCTATATTTACCATGAAGTAATGGGGCTGGATGCATGATTTTAGTTTCTTTTTAATATTTAGTTTTTAAAAATTTTTTAATTTATTTTTTTATTGAAAGATAGGTGCTTTACAGAATTTTGCTATTTTCTGTCAAACCTCAACATGAACCAGCCATAGGTATACATATAACCCTTCCCTTTTGAACCCCCTCGATTAATATTTAGTTTTAAGCCCACTCTTTCACTCTCCTTCTTCACCCTCATCAAGAGGCTCTTTAGTTCCTCTTCACTTTCTGCCATTAGACTGGTGTCATCCACACAAATGAGGTTGTTGATGTTTCTCCCGCCTGTCTTGATTTCAGCTTGTAACTCATCCAGCCTGGCATTTCTCATGATGTGCTCAGCATATAAATTAAACAAACAGGGTGATAACAGACAGCCCTGCCATACTCCTTTCTCAATCTTGAATGAATCTGTTGTTCCATGCAGTTCTAACTGTTGCTTCTTGACCAGCATTCAGGTTTCTCAGGAGACAGGTAAGATGGTCTGGTATTCCCATCTTTTTAAGAGCTTTCAACAGTTCATTATGATCCACACAGTCAAAGGCTTTGGTATAGTCAATGAAACAGTGGGAAGGAATTCCCTTGCTTTCTCTGTGATCCAGTGAATGATGGCAATTTGAACTCTGGTCCTTCTTCCTTTTCTCAACTCAGACTGGACATCTGAAAGTTCTCGGTTTGCATAATGCTGAAGCCTAGCATGGAAGATTTTAAGCATGACCTTACTACTATGGGAGATGAGTGCAATGGTCTGGTGGTTAGCACATTCTTTAGTACTATCTTTCTTGGGAATTGAGATGAGGATTGACATTTACCATATCTGTGGCCACTGCTGGGTCCTCCAGATTTGCTGACATATTGAATGTAACACTTTGATGGAATCATCCTTTAGGGTTTTGAATAGCTTTGTTAACAGCAGTGTTTCCTAAGGCCCACTTGACTTCACTCTCTAGAATGTCTGGCTCTGGGTGACTGACAACACCATTGTAGTAATCTGGTTCATTTTGATTTTTTTGTACAGTTCTTCCATGTGTTCTTTCCATCTCTTCTTAATCTCTTCAGTGTCTACTAGATCTCTACCGTTTCTGTCCTTTATTGTGCCCATCTTTGGGCAAAGTGTTCGCTTGATATCTCCAATGTTCCTGAAGAGATCTCTAGTCTTTCCCCTTCTGTTGTTTTCTTCCAGTTTTATACACTCTTCATTGAAGAAGGTTTTCTTGTCTCTCCATGCTGTTCTTTGGAAATCTGCATTTAGTTGGATATACCTTTCCCTTTCTCGCTTGCTTTTTGCTTCTCTTCTTTCTCTAGCTATTTATAAGTCCTCCTCAGATAACCACTTTTCCTTCTTGCTTTTCTTTTTCTTTGTGATGGCTTTGTTCACTGCCTCCTGTACAACATTACAGACCACTGTCCACAGTTTTTCAGGCACACTGTTTTCTTGATCTAATCCCTTGAATCTATTCATCACCTACACTGCATACTCATAGGGGATTTAAGCCACACCTGGCTGGCCTAATGGTTTTCCTCACTTAAGTTTAAGCCTGAATTTTGCTATGAGAAGCTGATGATCTGAGTCACAGTCAGCTCCAGGTCTTGTTTTTGCTGACTGTATACAGCTTCTCCATCTTTGGCTACAAAGAATGTAATCAATTTGATATTGGTGTTGACCGTCTGATTATGTCCATGAGTAAAGTTGTCTCTTGTGTTATTTTAAAATGACCAGTGCATTCTCTTGGCAGAATTCAGCTAGCTTTTGCCCATTTCTCCCCCCAAGGCCAAACTTGCCTGTTATTCCAGGTATCTCTTGATTTCCTACTTTTCACTCCAATTCCCAATGATGAATAGAATATACTTTTTTGTTGTTGTTAGTTCTAAGAGGTCTTCTAGGTCTTCATAGAATGGATCAACTTCAGCTTCTTCAGCATCAGTGGTAGGGGCATAGACTTGATGATGAATGGCTTGCCTTGGAAATGAACTGAGATCATTCTGTCATTTTTGAGGTTGGTATATATGTTCCAAGTACTGCATTTCGGACTCTTCTGTTGACCATGATGGCTACTCCATTTCTTCTAAGGGATTCTTGCCCACAGTAGTAGATATAATGGTCATCTGAGTTAAATTCACCCATTCCAGTCCATCTTAGTTCGCTGATCCCTAGAATGTCGACGTTCACTCTTGCCATCTCCTGTTTGACCACTTCCAGTTTGCCTTGATTCATGGACCTAACATTCCAGGTTCCTATGCAATATTGCTCTTTACAGCATCGGACTTTGCGTCTATCACCAATCACATCCACAGTTGGGTATCGTTTTTGCTTTGGCTCCATCCCATCATTCTTTCTGGAGTTATTTCTTCACTGATCTCCATTAGCATATTGGGCACCTACTGACCTGGGGAGTTCATCTTTCAGTGTCCTATCCTTTTGCCTTTTCATACTGTTCATGGGGTTCTCAAGGCAAGAATACTGAAGTGGTTTGCCATGCCCTTCTCCAGTGGACCACAATCTGTCAGACCTCTCCATCCCATCATTCTTTCTGGAGTTATTTCTCCACTGATCTCCATTAGCATATTGGGCACCTACTGACCTGGGGAGTTCATCTTTCAGTGTCCTATCCTTTTGCCTTTTCATACTGTTCATGGGGTTCTCAAGGCAAGAATACTGAAGTGGTTTGCCATGCCCTTCTCCAGTGGACCACAATCTGTCAGACCTCTCCACCATGACCCATCCGTCTTGGGTGGCCCCACACGGCATGGCTTAGTTTCATTGAGATAGACAAGGCTGTGGTCCGTGTGATCAGATTAGCTAGTTTTCTGTTGTTTTAGTTTTAGTGTGTCTGCCCTCTGATGCCCTCTCGTAACACTTACCGTCATTACGTCATTACCGTCATTACGACAGAATGATCTCTGTTCGCTTCCAAGGCAAACCATTCAATATCACGGTAATCCAAGTCTATGCCCCGACCAGTAATGCCGAAGAAGCTGAAGTTGAACGATTCTATGAAGACCTACAAGACCTTCTAGAACTAACACCCAAAAAAGATGTCCTTTTCATTATAGGGGACTGGAATGCAAAAGTAGGAAGTCAAGAAACACCTGGCGTAACAGGCAGGTTTGGCCTTGGAGTACAGAATGAAGCAGGGCAAAGGCTAATAGAGTTTTGCCACGAGAACGCACTGGTAATAGCAAACACCCTATTCCAACAACACAAGAGAAGACTCTACACGTGGACATCACCAGATGGTCAACACCGAAATCAGATTGATTGTATTCTTTGCAGCCAAAGATGGAGAAGCTCTATACAGTCAGCAAAAACAAGACTGGGAGCAGACTGTGGCTCAGATCATGAACTGCTTATTGCCAAATTCAGACTTAAATTGAAGAAAGTAGGGAAAACCACTAGACCATTCAGGTATGACCTAGATCAAATCCCTTATGAGTATACAGTGGAAGTGAAAAATAGATTTAAGGGACTGGACCTGATAGACAGAATGCCTGATGAACTATGGACAGAGGTTCATGACATTGTACAGGAGACAGGGATCAAGAAAATCCCCATGGAAAAGAAATGCAAAAAGCAAAATGGCTGTCTGAGGAGGCCTTACAGATAGCTGGGAAGAGAAGAGAAGAGAAAAGCAAAGGAGAAAAGGAAAGATATTCTCATCTGAATGCAGAGTTCCAAAGAATAGCAAGGAGAGATAAGAAAGCCTTCCTCAGCGATCAGTGCAAACAAATAGAGGAAAACAACAGATTGGGAAAGACTAGAGACCTCTTCAAGAAAATTAGAGATACCAAGGGAACATTTCACGCAAAGATAGGCTCGATAAAGGACAGAAATGGTATGGACCTAACAGAAGCAGAAGATATTAAGAAGAGGTGGCAAGAATACACAGAAGAACTGTACAAAAAAGATCTTCACGACACAGATAATCACGATGGTGTGATCACTCACCTAGAGCCAGACATCTTGGAATGTGAAGTCAAGTGGGCCTTAGAAAGCATCACTACGAACAAAGCTAGTGGAGGTGATGGAATTCCAGTTGAGCTATTTCAAATCCTGAAAGATGATGCTGTGAAAGTGCTGCACTCTATATGCCAGCAAATTTGGAAAACTCAGCAGTGGCCACAGGACTGGAAGAGGTCAGTCTTCGTTCCAATCCCAAAGAAAGGCAATGCCAAAGAATGCTCAAACTACCGCACAATTGCACTCATCTCACATGCTAGTAAAGTAATGCTCAAAATTCTCCAAGCCAGGCTTCAGCAATACGTGAACCGTGAACTTCGAGATGTTCAAGCTGGTTTTAGAAAAGGCAGAGGAACCAGAGATCAAATTGCCAATATCCGCTGGATCATCGAAAAAGCAAGAGAGTTCCAGAAAAACATCTATTTCTGCTTTATTGACATTGCCAAAGCCTTTGACTGTGTGGATCACAATAAACTGTGGAAAATTCTGAAAGAGATGGGAATACCAGACCATCTAACCCGTCTCTTGAGAAACCTGTATGCAGGTCAGGAAGCAACAGTCAGAACTGGACATGGAACAACAGACTGGTTCCAAATAGGAAAAGGAGTACGTCAAGGCTGTATATTGTCACCCTGCTTATTTAACTTATATGCAGAGTACATCATGAGAAACGCTGGGCTGGAAGAAACACAAGCTGGAATCAAGATTGCCGGGAGAAATATCAATAACCTCAGATATGCGGATGACACCACCCTTATGGCAGAAAGTGAAGAAGAACTAAAGAGCCTCTTGATGAAGGTGAAGGAGGAGAGTGAAAAAGTTGGCTTAAAGCTCAACGTTCAGAAAACTAAGATCATGGCATCTGGTCCCATCACTTCATGGGAAATAGTTGGGGAAACAGTGGAAACAGTGTCAGACTTTACTTTTTTGGGCTCCAGAGTCACTGCTGATGGTGACTGCAGCCATGAAATTAAAAGACGCTTACTACTTGGAAGGAAGGTTATGGCCAACCTAGATAGCATGTTTAAAAGCAGAGACATTACTTTGCCAACAAAAGTCCGTCTAGTCAAGACTATGGTTTTTCCAGTGGTCATGTATGGATGTGAGAGTTGGACGGTGAAGAAGGCTGAGCGCCGCAGAATTGATGCTTTTGAACTGCGGTGTTGGAGAAGACTCTTGAGAGTTTCTTGGACTGCAAGGAGATCCAATCAATCCATCCTAAAAGAGATCAATCCTGGGTGTTCATTGGAAGGTCTGATGTTGAAGCTGAAGCTCCAATACTTTGGCCACCTCATGCGAAGGGTTGACTCATTGGAGAAGACCCTAATGCTGGGTAGGATTGGGGGCGGGAGGAGAAGGGGACGACAGAGGATGAGATGGTTGGATGGCATCACTGACTCGATGAACATGGGTTTGGGTAGAATCCGGGAGTTGGTGATGGACAGAGAGGCCTGGCGTGCTGCAATTCATGGGGTCGCAGAGAGTCGGACATGACTGAGCGACTGAACTGAACTGATACATGTTCCATATATATGGGTTAATATTTGGTATTAGTTTTTTCTTTCTGACTTACTTCAGTCTGTGTAACAGACCCTAGGCTCATCTACCACGTGGGAACTGACTCAAATTTGTTCCTTTTATGACTGAGTAATGTTCCATTGTTTAAATGTACCACATCTTCTTTATCCATTCATCTGTCGATGGACTTCTAGGTTGCTTCCATGTCCTGGCTATTGTAAATATTGCTACAAAATAGAATGGACTTGTGGACCCAGTAGGAGAAGGAGAGGGTAGGACAAGCTGAGAAAATAGTGGTGCCATATATATACTATCATGTGTAAAATAGATAGCTAGTGGGAAGCTGCTATATAAAGCTAGGCTAGGGAGCCTAGCCTGGTGCTCTATGATGACAGAGAGTGGTGGGATGGGATTGGGGAAGGAAGGTCAACAGAGAGGGGATATATATATATATATATATATATATATATATATATATATATATATATATATATATATATATAATTATAGCTGATTTGCATTGTTGTACAGCAGAAACCAACACAATATTGTAAAGCAATTACCTTCCAACTAAAAAATAAAATAAAAAACAAAAATAAAAAACATTTCACTTAAGCTCAGGGCAATCTATCTAATTTCCATGATGATAATTTTTAAAACAATAATATTCACAAATGATTCTTAACCTAAACTTTAATTGTCCATGCTACTATTTGTCCTCCTTCCTTTCCAACCCACTTAGTTAGATTTAAAATATATCAGAAGGTATTTCTTTAAAACATGAGTGACAATGCCAAGCAGAAAATAGGAAGTTAGGAAAATTTTTTTTCATTAGGACATAGCTAAATTTCCTAGGACAAGAAAAGTTAGGAGGACAGCCCATCTGTGGATCTGGGGAATCACAGATATGACAAAAATTTGCTAAACAATGTATAGCTTATTTCAGCCTAATAGGTTCAGATGAAACTCAGAAAGGCTATGGAGTAGAAGCAGGGATTTGGGGATATTTTCCAAAGGAAGTGGTTTAATTTACCAGGAGACTAATTTAATTTTTAGGAAAAGAGTTAAAAAAAAAACTGGCTTATTCTAATTAACAAGGAAAGGGAATAGAGATTAGAATTAAAATACCTAATAATATAGCTACTAATAGCATATATTATTTTACCCATAAGCAACTGCATGACTTCAAGAAAATTGCTTTTTTTGTGTGCTTTAACTGGATGATCAGTTAAAAAAAAAGGTGTTGATATATGATGCAGCCTGTCTTACAATATACTTGTGAAAACAGAGGTGGAATATCAAAGCATTCCCCATGGCAGCTATTACCAGCTTGAGTCTTCTTTTCTGTCTTGGGAAGATACAGAAAACCCTCCTTCTGAGGTGCAAAGAGGTAAATACCTTCTAACACCTGAGAAGAGTCTCCATGGTGACTTAATGTAGGCCAAGTCACTCAGCTTCCACACAGCCACACATCTGCCAAGCCACTAATGGAAGAATGGCAGTTTTATTCATTGCTAGAAAAGATAGCTGAAGTGTAACCTGGGAGCTCCTGGCTGTCGCTTCTTCTTTTACTCTGAGCTCAGCTTCCTCACTGGGCATAGGTGAGGAAACAAAGATACACATACAGATACAAGTGGACACAGACATATACACAGACCCAGGCAGCAATGTGGGGCAAGAATATCTAACGGGCAGTTTATGGTGAACTGAAAGTCCCTCAGTTGTGTCCAGTTCATTGCAATCCCATGAACTATAACCCGCCAGGCTTCTCTGTCCATGGAATTCTCCAGGCAAGAATACTGGAGCAGGTTGCCATTCCCATCTCCAGAGGATCTTCCCGACCCTGGAATTGAACTTGGGTCTCCCGCATTGCAGACAGATTCTTTACCATATGAGCCATCAGGGAAGCAATAAAAGTTAAAAGCTGATTCTGAAAGTGCAATCACTTCTGCCTTTTCTCTTAATAATTTTGTATTTGACTGTGTCTCTCATTGAGGTTTGAACTGCCATAGTATTATGCCACAGAAGGGACAGGACAGATGTCCTATGACTTGAGCACAGGCCATATCTGTTTCTCAAATGTAGACATGGTTGACCAGATGACCCATTTAGTTTTTTCTTTCCTCTAAAAATAGCAGAAGAACGTTGAATTGGAGGAGAAAATGGTTGTTACAGGACATCAAACAGCATGGCTGCCAGCCCATGCACAACTTGGCTCAAGTTGGCAATTCATTTGAAAAATTTCGTAAACTCTGAAATGCTATCATAAAATTTAAATGAAGAACTGAAATAGCTGGGAGACAAAAGTAGATTTACATACTTCAGTCTTCTCCCAGCCAATTCAAAACTTGCTTTTCCAACGCTGAACTTTCTTCCCCAAGAGGCATCAATGAAAGACAATTGAAGGTAGATTAAAATCAGTGTGTTTATAAAATTACAAGACATAATATCTCATTCTTCTATCACTGATTATTGATTGCCACCTAGAAGATGGTGCCTTTGCTCTGTAATGTGAAATCAATAAGGAAAAGAAACCTAATATAATCTATAGAATTTCACTCACTTGGCAAAGATTCAATTATTTTAGAGTTACGTATCCTAATGAGAGTCAAATGTTCATGATATTTTATCAAACAAATATGGTGAGAAATTTCTGGCTTACTTCATGGCATATAAAAGTAACAATAAATTCAGTAAGTTTCTATTTTAATAACTAAAAAGAAGTAAAAGATTTAATTGTATCACAGCTTTGTAGGAGCTTCTATTAACAGGTTTGATTCCTGCCATCATGCCAGATTTATGCGAGGCAAAATATATTCTATCATCAAAATATGTTGAATCTCCTTGGACAGAACCCAGTTTCCTGTTTCTCAGACATATGGCTATAAAGTATGATGGATTATTTTGCTTTTTAAGAGGGGTTTAAAAAGCTACTTTCACAGATAACTCACTTAAAAGAATAGTTCACTTTCTATATAATTAAATATACATTAAAAAAGCTGACCTCCATCATTTAAAATATCTTCATTACTCGTTTAAATAAATATCATTTAAAATAAAAGATATCAAAAATATCTTTAAAATATTTAAAATAAAAATTTAAATATCCCATTTAAAATATCTTCATGATCCAGATAGCCACAATGATGTGATTACTCGCCTAGAGCCAGACATCCTGGATTACGAAGTCCAGTGAGCCTTAGGAAGCATCACTATGAACAAAGCGAGTGGAGGTGATAGAATTCCAGTTGAGCTATTTTGAATCCTGAAAGATGATGCTGTGAAAGTGCTGCACTCAATATGCCAGCAAATTTGGAAAACTCAGCAGTGGCCACAAGACTGGAAAATGTCAGTTTTCATTCCAATTTCAAAGAAAGGCCATGCCCAAGAATGTTCAAACTACTGCTCAATCGCATTCATCTCACAAGCTAGCAAAGTAGTGCTCAAAATTCTCCAACAGTATGTGAGGCTTCAATAGTACGTGAACTATGAACTTCCAGATGTTCAAGTGGATTTAGAAAAGGAAGAGGAACCAAAGATCAAATTGCCAACACCCGTTGGATTATCAAAAAAGCAAGAGAGTTACAGAAAAAATCTATTTCTGCTTTATTGACTATGCCAAAGACTTTGACTGTGTGGATCACAACAAACTGTGGAAAATTCTGAAAGGGATGGGAATACCAGACCACCTGACCTGCCTCCTGAGAAATCTGTATCCAGATCAAGAAGCAACAGTTAGAACTGGACATGGAACAACAGACTGGTTCCAAATGGGGAAAGGAGTACATCAAGGGATGGTCACCCATCCCTTGAAGAATTTTCCAGTTTGTTGTGATCCACATAGTCAAAGCTTTTAGCGTGGTCAATGAAGCAGAAGTAGATATTTTTCTGGAACTCTTTTGCTTTTTCAATGATCAACAGATGTTGGCAATTTGATAACTGGTTCCTCTGCCTTTTCTAAATCCAGTTTGAACATCTTGAAGTTCACAGTTCATGTACTGATGTAACCTAGCTTGGAGAATTTTGAGCATTCCTTTGCTGGTCTGTGAGATGAGTGCAATTGTGTGGTAGCTTGAACATCCTTTGGCATTGCTTTTCCCAGGGAATTGGAATGATACTGACCATTTCCAGTCCTGTGGCCACTGCTGAGTTTTCCAAATTTGCTGGCATATTGAGTACAGCATTTTCACAGCATCATATTTTAGGATTTGAAATAGCTCAGCTAGGATTCCATCACCTCCACTCTGTTTGTAGTGATGCTTCCTAAGACCCTTGACTTCACATTCCAAGATGTCTGGCTCTAGGTGGGTGATCACACCGTCATGGTGATCTGGGTCATGAAGATCTTTTATGTATAGTTCTTCTATGTATTCTTACCACCTCTTCTTAATATCTTCTGCTTCTGTTAGGTCCATACTATTTCTGTACCTTCTTGTGCTCATCTTTCCATGAAAAGTTCCCATGGTATCTCTAATTTTCTTAAGGAGATCTCTAGTCTTTCCCATTCATTCTATTGTTGACCCATATTTATTTGCATTGATCACTGAGGAAGGCCTTCTTATCTCTCCTTGCTATTCTTTGGAAGTCTGCATTTAGATGGATATCTCTTTCATGATCTGAGCCACAGTCAGCTCCCGATCTTATTTTTGCTGACTGTATAGAGCTTCTCCATCTTTGGCTGCAAAGAATATAAACAATCTAATTTCAGTATTGACCATCTGGTGATGTCCATGTGTAGAGTCTTCTCTTGCGTTCTTGGAAGAGGGTGTTTGCTATGACCAGTATATTCTCTTGACAAAACTCTGTTAGCCTTTGTCCTACTTCACTTTGTACTCCAAGGCCAAACTTGCTTGTTACTCCAGGTATCTCTTGACTTCCTACTTTTGGATTCTAGTCCCCTATAATGACAAGGACACCTTTTTTGGGTGTTAGTTCTAGAAGGTCTTGTAGGTCTCCATAGAACTATTCCATTTCAGCAATACTGGTTGGGGCATAGACTTAGATATTGAATGGTTTGCCTTGGAAATGAACAGAGATCATTCTGTCGTTTTTGAGATTGCACCCAAGAACTGGATTTCTGACTGTTTTGTTGACTATGATGGTTACTCTATTTCTTCTAAGGGATTCTTGCCCACAGTAGTAGATATAACGGTCATCTGAACTAAATTGGCCTATTCCAGTCCAATTTAGTTTACTGATTCCTAAAATGTTGAAATAGGAAAAAGAGTACATCAAGGTTGTATATTGTCACCTGCTTATTTAACTTATATGCAGAGTACATCATGAGAAACGCTGGGCTGGATGAAGCACAAGCTGGAATCAAGATTGCCGAGAGAAATATCAATAACCTCAGATATGCAGAAGACACCACCCTTATGGCAGAAAGTGAAGAGGAACTAAAGAACCTCTTGATGAAAGTGAGAGAGGAGAGTGAAAAAGTTGGCTTAAAGCTCAACATTCAGAAAACTAAGATCATGGCATCTGGTTCCATCACTTCATGGCAAATAGATGGGGAAACAGTGGCTGACTTTATTTTTTGGGGCTCCAAAATCACTGCAGATGGTGACTGCAGCCATGAAATTAAAAGATGCTTACTTCTTGGAAGGAAAGTTATGACCAACCTAGACAGCATATTAAAAAGCAGAGACATTACTTTGCCAACAGAGGTCCGTCTAGTTAAGGCTATGGTTTTTCCAGTGGTCATGTATGGATGTGAGAGTTGGACTATAAAGAAAGCTGAGAACAGAAGAATTGGTGCTTTTGCACTGTGGTGTTGGAGAAGACTTGAGAGTCCCTTGGACTGCAAGGAGATCCAACCAGTCCATCCTAAAGGAGATCAGTTGTGGGTGTTCATTGGAAGGTCTGATGTTGAAGCTGAAACTCCAATACTTCGGCCACCTCATGTGAAGAGTTGACTCATTTGAAAAGACCCTGATGCTGGGAAAGATTGAGGGCAGGAGGAGAAGGGGACGACAGAGGATGAGATGGTTGGATGGCATCACCGACTCAATGGACATGAGTCTGGGTAGGATCCAGGATTTGGTGTTGGACAGGGAAGCCTGGCGTGCTGCAGCTCATGGGGTCACAAAGAGTCGGACACAACTGAGCAACTGAGAATGCATGCACAACATCTTGGATATTGTGAATAGTACTGCTGTGAACATAAAGTGCTTTATGGTTTTGAATTAAAGTTTTGTCTGGATATATGCATAGGTGTTGGACTGTAGGATCATATAGTAATTCTATTTTTAATTTTTTGAGGAATTTTCATACTGTTTTCCACAGTGATTGCTCCAACTTACATTCCCACCAAGAGTAGAGGAGGATTCTCTTTCCTCCATACCCTCTCCAGTATTTGTTATTTGCACACATTTTAATGATAGCCTTTCTGACCAGTGACAGGTGATACCTCACTGGAGTTTAGATCTGCCTTTCTCTTAATAATTAGCGATGTTGAGCATCTTTTCATGTGCCTGTTGATTGTATTATTATTGCTTTTAAATATCATGTGTATTCTACTAGAGTTCTTTCTTTTCCACTTAATAACAAGCACAAAACATAGTAAACCATTGAACAAAGAAAATTTAGAATGATAAACCAAAGAATGTATGATAAAATTTAAAATATCATTTCTTATTATAAAACAACAACCTGAAGTCCCTGAGAAAACTCATTTGTAAATCTGCCAAGTTCTTAAGGTGGAAATTTCTCATTTCAAATTATAAGATCACCATGCAATAAAGGTATTGCTGAAATAATATGAGTGAATAATGTTATGTATAAAACAATGAACTCAGATAAATGCCATGGTACTGTAAAAAGCATTCTTTATTCCCAGCTCATAATTAATTGAATGCTATGGAGGCAAGTTGCACTAGTAGAAAGGCTTTTGTTGTTCCTATAAAGATGTTCATTTGATCTGTTACACAACTGTTGATTATGTCTGTGAAGAATTTATCTTCTTTGCATAGCATTTCAAAGTCATCAGAAGTACACAGAAAATGACTTCCAGAATCAAGGGTGGTTGTGGTAGAAACAATATATATGGTCTCACTCACTTCTAAAGAGCAGTTTTAAGTCTACAGCAAAATTGAGTAGCAGGTACAGAGATGTTCCATCTAGTCCCTGCTTCAACACATGCATGGTCTGCCCCACTAGCAACATCCTCCACCAGAGTGTCACATTTGTTACAGTTGATGAACATACATTGACACATCATTACCACTCAGAGCCCCATTTAAAAAAACAACATTCAAACTCACACTGTTATTCTTTTTCCTCTAAATACTAATGTATCCTCAGTGCATGTCTGTATATGAATGTGCCAGTGATACCCAAGGAAGAGCATCTGAATCAGAGTATAGTTTGCCCAGGGAGAGAGACAATTCCATTCTGACACCTCAACTTCTAACAAGTCCCAGGAAACATTCATAAGCATATGTACCTAGACAAAGTGTACCTTAGCTTGACGAGTTACCACATGACTAAGCCTACCAAAAGGAAGAGAAAAGCCATAGACAGTGTTTTGTTCATCTAGAAAAGGCAGAGGAACCAGAGATCAAATTGTCAACATCTGCCGGATCATCGAAAAAGCAAGAGAGTACCAGAAAAACATCTATTTCTGCTTTATTGACTATGCCAAAGCCTTCGACTGTGTGGATCACAATAAACTGTGGAAAATTCTGAAAGAGATGGGAATATCAGACCACGTGACCTGTCTCTTGAGAAACCTGTATGCAGGTCATGAAGCAACAGTTAGAACTGGACATGGACCAACAGACTGGTTCAAAATAGGAAAAGGAGTATGTCAAGGCTACATATTGTCACCCTGCTTATTTAACTTATATGCAGAGTACATCATGAGAAACGCTGGGCTGGAAGAAGAACAAGCTGGAATCAAGATTGCCGGAAGAAATATCAATAACTTCAGGTATGCAGATGACACCACCCTTATGGCAGAAAGTGAAGAGGAACTAAAAAGCCTCTTGATAAAAGTGAAAGAGGAGAGTGAAAAAGTTGGCTTAAAGCTCAACATTCAGAAAACTAAGATCATGGCATCTGGTCCCATCACTTCATGGCAAATAGATGGGGAAACAGTGGAAACAGTGGCTGACTTTATTTTTTGGGGCTCCAAAATCACTGCAGATGGTGATTGCAGCCATGAAATTAAAAGACGCTTACTCCTTGGAAGGAAAGTTATGACCAACCTAGACAGCATATTAAAAAGCAGAGACATTCCTTTGCCAACAAAGGTCCATCTAGTCAAGGCTATGGTTTTTCCAGTAGTCGTGTATGAATGTGAGAGTTGGACTCTAAAGAAACCTGAGCACAGAAGAATTGATACTTTTGAACTGTGGTGTTGGAGAAGACTCTTGAGAGTCCCTTAGACAGCAAGGAGATCCAACCAGTCCATCCTAAAGGAGATCAGTCCTGGGTGTTCATTGGAAGGACTGATGTTGAAGCTGAACCTCCAATACTTTGGCCACCTGATGTGAAGAACTGACTTATTGGAAAAGACCCTGATGCTGGGAAGGATTGGGGGCAGGAGGAGAAGGAGATGACAGAGGATGAGATGGCTGGATGGCATCACCGACTCTATGGACATGAGTTTGGGTAAACTATGGGACTTGGTGATGGACAGGGAGGCCTGGTGTGCTGCGATTCATGGGGGTCACAGAGAGTCGTACACGACTGAGTGACTGAACTGAACTGAACTGAACTGAACACGGGCTTAAGAGAAGAGTGCAGTCTCAGGGGATACAACCAATGCCACAAGCCTGGAAGAGCTAGCTGCCAGTACTTCAGGGGACTAGGTTAGGAGTGAGTAGAGTGTAGGAGGTAGTTCTGGAGGGAAGAAGAAATCTGTCTCATAAAAGCACCCAGATTTCTGGTGTAAATGATTCACTTGTCTATTGTAAGTGAATCCATAAACTGCTTTTTAAGGATCAGCAAGTTCTCTCTTTGTCAGTGCTCAGCTTTTGTTATTATATTTATAGCAGTTGAAGGCAAATTATGCAGAGTGCAGAGTTTAATCAATTTTTGCCTTTATTTCGGCCAATACATTTATCTTGTTTCAACAACATACAGAGGGAAACAATTTTTCAGATTATAGTGAAAGAAAAGAACAGAAGCTCATTTGCAAGCTTCTCTCTGCAGTTTTCTTCACCACTCTTTCATTATGGTGTCTAATTTAGTTGAATAGAATATCAGCGTCAAACTATTACTTTCTTTATTCAATCCAAGAGCTCAAGTAATGTGTCTGCTCAGAGAAAGGAGACCTGCTCAATGTCCAGCTCTGCATACAACCTCCAATTATGCACACACCATTGAAACACAAGTGTGTAAAAAAAGGAGAAAATGGCAGTTCAGCTCTGCAGAATTTGGTGGATAGAATAGACTTGGAAAGTATCGAAAAATATTGATACACTTATCAGCTGAGAAAAACAGAGATCAAGAAGTTTTAATAATTGATCCAAAGTCACACAGGAAACCAGGATCAGGTTGCAACTGTGCCAAACCCAGGTTTTCTGACCATAAAGCCATGGTTTTTTCCTTCCCTCTGTGTTACCTTTTTCTTTGCCTCTTGTATTAGGTGGAAATATCTATTCTCCATCTCACTAGCTTTCAAAAGAACAAAACAAATCAGTGGTTTGACAACATACAGATTTATCAGAATAGAAATGAGATATATTGGCATGTGCTTTAATTGTAAGACATTATATTCTCTTAGTTGTTAACTGTGATCACACCTGCATTTTTCTTCTGAAATGAGGACTCTGCTCTTTGAAGTGTTTGCCTGTCTTCTAGAGCAGGGAACCCCCAACCTCCTGGATCTTATGCTTGATGATCTGAGATGGAACTGATGCAAAAACAACAGAAACAAAATGCACAATAAATGTAATGCACTTGAATCACTGGGAAACCATTCCCCACTCCCCGGTCTGTAGAATAGTTATTTCCATGAAAAGTCCTTGGTAACAAAAAATTGGGGAATGTTGTTCTAGAGCTATAAATGATGTGTTTTGATGAAGTATAATTGGGTAGAAAAACCTTCATTAGGGAAAAATATGCAGTATTTCATTGACTTTACTGAAAGCCAAAATTACAACTTATTAAGCCAGGTCAAGAAGCAAGAGTTAAAACTGGACAACGGACTGGTTCCAATTGGGAAAGGAGTATGTCAAAGCTGTATGTTGTCACCCTGCTTATTTAACTTATATGCAGAATATATCGTGGGAAATGCTGGTCTGGATGAAGCACAAGCTGGAATCAAGATTGCTGGAGGAAATATCAATAACCTCAGATATGCAGAAGAGGAATTAAAGAGCCTCTTGATGAGGGGAGTGAAAAAGCTGGCTTAACACTCAACATTCAAAAACAAAGATCGTGCTTCTGGTCCTATCACTTCATAGCAAATAGATGGGAAAACAATGGAAACAGTAACAGACTTTATTTTCTGGGGATCCAAAATCACTTCGGATGGTGACTGCAGTTCTGAAATTAACGATGCTTTCTCCTTGGAAGAAAATATATGACCAACATATTTTCAATATGCTAGACAGCATATTGAAAAGCAGAAACATTACTTTGCTGAAAAGTGTCCATCTAGTCAAAGCTATGGTTTTTCTAATAATCATGTATGGATGTGAGAATTAGACCATAGAGAAAGCTGAGCCCTGAAGAACTGATGCCTTGAACTGTGGTGTTGAATACTCTTGAGAGTCTCTTGGACTGCAAGGAGATCAAATCAGTCAAACCTAAAGGAAATTAAAGAGTCAGACATGACTGAGCAACTGAACACCAACAACCAAGTCAAAAACCTTTTTTCAATCAAACATATTTATACATTATAATTTTATTTTAGTTTATAATTGCCTTAACAGACATAATGAAAAATTATTGAAGAAAGTCAAATGAAAAGTACAAAAAAATAAAAATCTGTGATACAGAAGTAACTCTCAACTATTTGATACTCTATTGATCAATAACTTGAAGATATTTGCTATTTGTTCAGTATGAATTATGTGTGCCGCCTTTAAGTTCAGTTCAGTTGCTCAGTTGTGTCTGACTCTTTGCGACCCCATGGACTGCAGCACGCCAGGCTTTCCTGTCCTTCACCAACTCCCAGAACTTTATCAAACTCATGTCCACTGAGTCGGTGATGCCATCCAACCATCTCATCCTCTGTCATCCCCTTCTCCTCCTACATTCAATCTTTCCCAGCATCAGGGTCTTTTCTAATGAGTCAGATGCTTTCTGGAACTCTCTTGCTTTTTCGATGATCCAGTGGATGTTGGCCTTTTGATCTCTGGTTCCTCTGCCTTTTCTAAATCCAGCTTGAGCATCTGGAAGCTCATCGTTCATGTACTGTTGAAGCCTGGCTTGGAGAATTTTGAGCATTCCTTTGCTAGTGTGTGAGATGAGTACAATCATGTGGTACTTTGACCATTCTCTGGCATTGCTTTTCTTTGGGATTGGAATGAAAACTGACCTTTTCCAGTCCTGTGGCCACTGCTGAGTTTTCCAAATTTGCTGGCATATTGAGTGCAGACATTTAACAGCATCTTCTTTAAGGATTTGAATTCAACTAGAATGGAATTCTATCACCTCCACTAGCTTTGTTCCTAGTGATGCTTCCTAAGGCCCAATTGAGTTCGCATTCTAGGATGTCTGGCTCTAGGTGAGTGATCAGTATTAGTCCCTGCAATGAATATTCAGGTTTGATTTCCTTCAGGATTGACTGGTTTGATCTTCTTGCTGTCCAAGGGACTCTTGAGGTCTTCTCCAGCACCACAGTTCAAAGGCATCAATTTTTTGGTGCTCAGCCTTCTTTATGGTCCAACTCTCAAATCTATACATGACTACTGGAAAGACCATCACTTCGACTATACAGACCTTGGTCAGCAAATTGAAGTCTCTGCTTTTTAATATGCTGTCTAGGTTTGTCATAGCTTTTCTTCCAAGGAGCAAGCATCTTTTAATTTCATGGCTGCAGTCATCGTCTGCAGTGATTTTGGAGCCCAAGAAAATAAAATCTGTCACTGTTTCCACTTTCCCCCATCTATTTATCTTGAAGTGATGAGACCAGATGCATGATCTGAGATTTTTGAATGTTGAGTTTCAAGCCAGCTTTTTTACTCTCTTCTTTCACCCTCACCATGAGGCTCTTGAGTTCCTCTTCACTTTCTGCCATTAGGGTGGTATTATCTGCATACCTGAGGCTGTTGATATTCCTCGCGGTAATCTTGATTCTAGTTTGTGATTCAACCAGCCCAGCCTTAGGATTCTCATGGTGTAGGTATAAATTTTCCGAAATTCTCGTTTTCCCTTGAAAACGAGAGTAAAATTTTTACCTTCCCCAACAATCACCCTCAGATATTTTTCTTCTAGTTGTGGCTCACTTCATTCATTTTCAAGAAAATATCTCTCAGATACCCAAATCTGAAAAGACAGAGTTTGTGAAACTAAATATTCCCTGATAAATGCAGCCAGTCAGCTTGTAATCCCGGTGATTTACACAAGTGCTTTTCTTTAAGACAACCATGTTTCTTTGGAATGCAGCAGAAGCGCTTCATGTGTACATCTCATTTTATCACACAAAATGTTAAGAAGTTTACGCAAGGCATGAACATGTGATAAAATCAATAATTTCTCTGCTTTATCAGGGACTGCAAGTAGCTGGCAGTGAAGAAATACAGTGACTACTAGGCAGTTTTGTGCCATTGCCTTGATTTGAGCTAAGGTACAACCATTACCTTTGCACAATTAGTGTAAATGCAATATAGTGGTAAAGGCAAATATATAACATTTGTGGGTTCACTGAGAGCGTGATGGAGACCTCTAGGGTCTGATGGACTGCAATTTGTTAAGCACTGCTGTTTTTTAGAAAAGAAAGACCTTATCATGCACTATTGAATTTCACAAAGGGAAGTGAAGATTGCAAGCACTGGTTCTCAATCAATATTAAGCAAAATGATCCAGGGTTATCATCTAGGAACTCCACCAACTGCTATCCATAAGTTAAAATTAAAAATTTACTTTCTTAGCATATGATTTATTTGGAAGAAGCTTTTAGTGCTAAGTTCTGAAAGAAGCCAAGAAACATCTTATTGTAACGAGCAACATTTTAGTGTTGAGCTCAGCACCGAAGTAGTTTTCAGTGAAATTCAGATGAACACATTAATTTGTCTTTTACTGTATACTGAGGGTCTGGCTCAGCAAAAATAGCAACGTTCTCCACTAATGGTTAGGAAATACTAATAATGATTTAAGAATAAGGCCAAAAAAACCTTGTTTGAGCTCTTAATTTTTTTGTAATCTTTGTATTTGTATGAAGTAACTACACAGGAAATTGAGAATCCAACTTGAGTAAATCAATTAACCTAAAGAATATGAAAGTGAGGAGAGCTGTGTAGGACAAAACCCTGATCCCCAGTGGCATTCACCCCAGGAATACAGACCATAATTAAGGAAATTAGCAACAGCAAAATAAATGAATTTTTTTTTAAGTTTTCCCATTTCTGTCTGTCCTATCACACAAGGCCATTGGGCTGCCCTTCTCAGTTGGCCTCAGGTGAGTATTTCCTTTATTCACCTCCCTATGCAGGGCCTTAACCTGTACTGTGTATGCCTGCAGTCCAGTGACATCTAGGGGTATTAAGTGTTAGCAGAAACAATTTTCATCTCAATATACTTACAAAATATGTATTTTTTAAAAGATGTAAAAACTTTGGGTGCTTATGGAACAGAAAATCAAAAAGGGCATGAAGAAATTGGGAGTATTAATATATTCAGATGATATGATCATTGGTTTAAACAGACATGAAGCTGTTTTAATAGTAAATGGCTTTATAATAATTATGGTAGCTGATTTAGTACCAAACACTTCTTGGAAGGTACTGCTCCCTTAGGTCCCAGCACCATGGCTTTCCTGACACGCTGATTCATTCTGCAGTGGTCTTACTGTGTCATCATCAGTGGAAGACCCAAGTGCTCCTAACACCAGAGAGGAGGAATTCCACATCAGAAAATTCATGTGAGAAAAAATGGAAGAAATTGTGATGAAAAGTAGAGGAACTGTTATGATAATTTTAAAAGGAAATAACCTTTAAAATAAAATATTAGATTACATCTGCTTTCATGAAGTGTGGCTTGAGTTAAGAAATGTATGTAAATGACTGGCCAACTTCTTCTTTGATATCTATCTATTCATTAAGCTTAAATTTTCATGAAGATATTTAAAATGATGGGGTGTGGAGGTTTTAAAACATTTCCATAAATTCTTTGACACACCTTCCATTGAAAGATAGAGTCTCTGTCTCCTTCCCTGGAACCTCAGCTGAGCCTGTGGTAGTTTCAGCTACTGTAGCACAGCTGATGTGATGCTAAGTGGCTTCTGAGGCTGCAGCTTTCACTTTGTTCACTGGGAACACTTGCTGGTGGAATCCTGAGGCACTGAGGGAGGAGTGGCCTAACCTTAAATGCAATGCCAGGGAGATCATGTTGGCATTAAGATTGGCAGTTCAGTTGAGCCTGTACTTTGGCATCCTGGCCACAGTGCTGTTCATTGGGTGAAAAAGTCACCTTGGAAGTGGGTCCTCCAGCCCCAGACTTTTGGGCTTCCTGTAGCCATAGAAGTCATACCAGTTGAGGCTTTGAGAGACAATGGAGCAGAGAGGAGCCATCCCCACTGTGCCCTTTCTGAGCTCCTAACCCACAGAACCCATGTGGGCTGTTGCTTTATATCACTGAGTTCTGGGATGGCTCGTAACTTAGCAATAGGTGGCTGAAATGGGGGCGTGGGTACCTATTAGACAAATGTGAAGCCACACACTTCACTTGGAATGAATGGATCCACCTTACATGGTTCATTTGGTCACTTCATCAAAGGCAGAAGCTGAATGACGTGAGAACAGCCTGAATCAATCAACAAGAAAGCTATACAAAAAGCTCAAGGAGTTTCAGAATTGATTTGTTGGTAATGATGAGTTGATCTATTCATGTCACCTTGTATATGTAACACAAAGCTTTGAAATACATCTTAGGATATCAAGCAAGACTGGGAAAATTCTTAGCTTGTGAGATGAGAGTGCAGTGCAAGGTCTGTGAAAGTGAAACATTAAAATGACACCTCAACAACACTTCAACCACTCTAACAGTGAAGGTCATAATATTTATATGTCTCCTTAAATTCCCTGAATTTTAAATACCCCATGATTTTAATTTAGTGTCCAATATGAAACTGTCCTCTACTCCCAATCCTGTCTTAATTTCTTGATTTACTTGCCTATGTAAAGGCAATAACAAGAAAGACCTTTAAGATCTACTTAGTGCAAATCTAAGCCTTGCCTCATCCACAAAAGGTAGAAAACTGAGCAAAAGCACCATAATCATTAGTGAAGTTCCATGAGGATAGGTTTCCTTTTATGGTCTGCTAACACCCTCACCCTGCTCCTGGGCTTCCCTGGTAGCTCAGCTGGTAAAGAATCCACCTGCAATGCGGGAGATCCCAGTTTGAGTCGTGGGTTGGGTAGATCCCCTGGAGCAGGGATAGGCCACTTACTCCAGTAGTCTTGGGCTTTCCTGGTGGCTCAAACAGTATAGAATCTGCCTGCAATGTGGGAGATGTGCGTTAGATCCCTGGGTTGGGAAGATCCCCTGGAGGAGGGCATGGCAACCCACTCCGGTATTCTTGCCTGGAGAATCCCCATGGACAGAGGAGCCTGGCAGGTTACAGTGCATGAGGTTGATAAAAGTTGGACACGACTGAACGACTAAGCACAGCAACTCCCCTCCCAGCACTTAGAATAGTGCTTAGCATACAGTGGGTGTTAATTATGTATTAAATAAACGGATAAATGATTAAGCATGACAGACCCTGCAGGCTGGGCTCCTGCAGAAAAGAGAAGAAAGGAAATGTTGATGAATTCCCTGAGTCAGAAACTATCTTTGGTGTGTATTCCAGTTACTATCAAAGAAAGTGAAATAAATCAAGTGACTATCAATCTATCAATCTACATATATATATATATATATATAACATGATATATAATGTATTATGCATGCTCAGTAGCTCAGTCATGTCTGACTCTTTGCAACTCCATGGACTGTAGACCCCCAGGCTCCTCTGTCCATAGGATTTTCCAGGAAAAATACTGGTTTGGGTTGCCATTTTCTCCTCAAGGGGATCTTCCTGACCCAGGGATTAAACCCACACTTCCTGGGTCTCCTGCATTGGCAGGCAGATTCTTTATCAATGAACCACCTGACAAGCCCAATAATATAGTATATGTAACATATATAGACGTAATATATGCTATACATACTAGATAGATAAGAGTTCATGTAGAATTCACCAAGTTTTCCAACATGAAATAGAAAAGCTGTGGGCATGAATTTAGTATTTTGAGCAGAATTGGGAGTGTATAATGTGGAGTAATTCAATGAAAAGGCAAAATCAACTTAAATTTTATATGATTTTAGGACAGAGCTGTATATCCTCAGTCCCATGTTTTCATAATGTATTAAGTTTTCTACTTTAAGACTAAGTGACATATATATCTAAATGCAACTAAAGAAATGATATTTAGTAGGAAAGGATTTTTTCTTATGTTTGGTCATTTAAGATTTTTGGCAGATTTGTTTCAGTCTTGTGCCAGTACTCCCAGTACAAATTCATATGAGGTTGTCACAAACAGCTCTTAAAGTTAAACAACAACTATTCTCACCTAATCTTATTCCCAGCTTGTAAAATGTAGATGCACCATTATTTACAAACAGAGCACACTCAGGAGTAGTAATCATTCTGTTGCTGCTACTGCTGTGGTGAAGATGATAGCTACCCCTGTGCTGAGTAGTTATTGCTTGTTTTATCACATTTAGTCCTTACATTGACTCTGTAGGGAAGGTATTATTATAATTACAGTTACCATCGCCTTTTTTTTTTGAGAACACGAAATAAAAAAGTTTAAATAACTTCCCCCAAACCAAATATATGGTGGAGCCAAGAACAAAACTCCAATCCTTTAGGCAGTAGAGTTAGGGTTCTTAAGTCCTAGCCTATATCACTTCTCAGAAGTTTTATTAAGCTTATCTAACCCATATCCTATTCCAAAAGTACAAGCATCATTCCTCCAAATAATTTCAATACTAAGTACATTTCTATATTAAAAGATGATAGCTTCTTTTTCGTGAAAGGGAAATTTTGTCCCCCTCACTCACACATGTCAACTTGGTAAACATCTGTCTGGCCCACTTGAGCAGGGCTATGGGCCTGCCCAGTCAGGCTTGCTGTCCAAGTTAATGGGAGACCATGTAACAGTGGGAAAATCCTGACTCCCTGGGCTCCGCTCTTGCCAGGGACTCAAACTCTACTCTCCTGTGGCAGAGCAAATGGAAAAAGCACGGCCTCTGGTGTCAGACAGGCTTATTTCTAATTCTGACTTTATCACTTACTAATAACATTGTGAATGTGGACATTGTTATTTGATCTCTCAGATCTTCAGTTTTCTTCAGGTAAAATGGCAGTCATGTAACCTGCCTCAAAGTAGAGTTGCCAGATTTAACATGCAAAAATATAAGACCTGATTAAATTTGAATTTTGGATAAACATTGACTATTTTAAAAATATAGGTATGTCCCAAATATTGCATGGGTCATACTGATACTAAAATTATTGCACAAGACATAATAAATTTGTTTTGTTATCTGAAATTAAAATTTAACAGGGTGTCCTGTATTTTGTCTGGCAACTCTCCTCTAAAGGGCTATTGTGATGGTTGAATGAGATAACAGATGTAAAGTGCTAGCCCACTTCCTGGAACATAGCAGATGAATAATACTGTTAGCTTCCTCTCCCTGTGGAAAAAACTTAAGCATCAATTGTTCCTTCATGAACCAGCTTCTTTAGTATTTTCTCTAGAGTTATCTTTCTTGCAAACATCCAACTGTTCACTGAAAGAAAAACACCCAACCTAAAAGTTGCAAGTTGGGTTTTTATTCAGGGATGTTACTGAGAATTATAACTTGGGAGACAGCTTCTTAGTCAGCTTTGAGGAACTGCTCTGAAGAAGTAAGAGAGAAGCCAACATATATAAGAATTTTTTTTCCTCCACTGGTAAAAATATACATGTAGTTGAACATCAAAAGATAACTGCTAATCAGAAAGAGCAAACATCTTAAGTTAATGATTTCAGTGCTTTGCTTCGTATGGGAGAAGGCAAGAATCAGGTCATTTGAAAATTTTCCTTAGGTATGCATCTTAACTATCTAGGGGAGAGTATATCCAAAGCACAGAATGCTTCTTGTTTTTATCCATCCTGATGTCCTGATGTTCCTTTTGGTGTCCTGTCACTTGGTGAATGCAGTGGTTAATGACTTGGCCCTTTTAGAACGCTAAATGGTAGGCAACATTCTTTTCTTTATACAAGTTTCTCTTAACCATTAAGTGTAACTTTAAAAAAATTAAAATCTACTCTATCTGCCAGTTAGCATGGTACTTCTCCCCATTCCTTAATTGCCAAATTTACTCTTTTGTTGAAGATAGTAAATAAGTATTGGGCAGTCCCAATACTTAGTTCCCTCACACTCTATCATTTATTCATTTCAAAAGTAATTGAAAAGCACTTACATTTGCCAGGCACCGTGCCAGGCCCTGGGGTACAACTGTGAGCAAAAACTGACGAGGTGCCTCCTTGCTCTCATGGAGCTCATCATCTCCTTAAAATCTCACTTCTGTCCCTCATCTTGGTGAAATTCCCACACTGACAGCCACTAATGGTCTCCTAAGTCCTCATTCCTCTCCTCCATCGTCCTTCTAAACAAATTAATGAATCTTTTTCTCTATACCTCAGGGATCTCACACTTTCTTTGACTACATCCTCCTGCCTCCTCTAAACCCTGCCCTTCACAAAGTCTCCCCTCTAGTCTATTTCAGTAAAGAGCTTCCCCATCCACCCATTTCCTTAAGCTAGCAACTCAGAAATCCTTTTCTTCTTCTTCTTTTTTTTTTTCAATTCCATTAGCAGGTCCTGTTGACTCTATATCCAAAATATACTTCAAGCTGCCCATGTCTCTTCATTGTTATTGTTGCCACCTTGGCTTCCATGCCTTTCAACTCTCCCTTGACAGTGTAGCGGCCTCTTAAGTTGGTTCCCTGGTTCACACAGCAAACAGATTGAACTTTTCAGAAGAGCAAATCAGATCATGTCACTTCCATAACCATAAGAAACAATACAAAATAAAAGAAACTTAAAGTGTTAAAGTACAAACGGTATACACAGAATTTTCACATTTATTAAAGGTTTTATTTGTCTAGCAACTTGAGATGTTTTAGAGGTAGCCTGTGCTGATAGATCAGTGTGCACATGCTCAGTCGTGTTCAGCTCCTTGTGACCCCACAGATTGTAGTCCGCCAGGCTCCTCTGTCCATGCGATTTTCCAGGCAAGAATACTGGAGTGGATTGCCATTTTCTATTTCATGGGAGCTTCCCTACCCAGGGATCAACTAGCGTTTCTGGCTCCTCCTGCATTGGCAGGCAGATTCTTTACCACTAGTGCCACCTGGGAAGCCTGCCTATGCTGATAAGCTAAAATTCACAGTTGGGTTATGTTAAGAAAAAAGAAATGGCTGTAAAGGCTTCAGAAAATCTCATGTTCTAAATGCATTTTACTACTTCTTCAAAACATTTTTGGGAGACAGACATGTGCTATAATAATTCCTGTCACACACCAAGAGCAGGGAGAGTCAGTAGGGAAAGGTAGAGCTCTCTTTCCCTAAAAAACCAAGAGCACCTGCTCTCTGATGCTCAGAGCTCTTCCACCAGGGATGCAGCTAAATGTTTCTTCTTGATGTTTCACAGACCTCAATTTCTGCTGTAGCAGGAAGGGGGCTAGAGGCAAGAGCTTTACCAGGTTGAGAGAGTGATGGGATAGCTAGTTGAAGCCAGGGTCTCTGCAATGATGAAAAGCAGGTGTTTATTGGGAGTGAGAGAGCATGGGGTGTTGTTGGGGGGGGAGTCTGCTACATGAAGAAAGTCCCGCTCATAAAATCAGTTGAACAAAGACTTCTCTGTTGGCTCAGACAGTAAAGAATCTGCCTGCATTGCAGGAGATGTGGGTTCCATCCCTGGGTTGGGAAGATCCTCTGTAGAAGGGAATGGCTGCCCACTCCAGTATTCTTGCCTGGAGAATCACATGGACAGAGGAGCCTGGCAGACTACAGTCCATGGGGTTGCAAAGAGCTGGACACAACTGAGCGACTAACACTTTCACATTTCCTAACTTTGAAGTTAGTGATAACTAAGCAATAACCAACTTATCCTCATCACATGGCTCCACCATCTAACAAGCAATTACAGTCTGCTGCTTGGGGAAGAACAAGATATGCAAACAAACCATCCTTTATGCAGGCTTACAAGCAGGGCTTGTTGACATCTATGAGCAGAACAGGAACACTGGGAGGCAATCCAGGCTTCAATCTAAATACAAAGTAGGGGCAGTCCTTCATTGGCTGCATTTGAAGACTGTAGTGAACTTAATGTAACTGTAGTAACAACACCATAGCAATAACATCCAGCTTACCTACTAACAACCACTAAAGCCTGACAGAGAAATCAGTGTGCCCATTTCCAGGTTATAAGCAATATATGCTATACAGTGAAAATTATGACACAACAAAAAGGAAAAAAAGGTACCTTATCAAGTGATGAAACAGTTAAGAGAATCAGATTCAGATTCAAATATGACTTAGCTGTTGGAATTATCAAATCAGAACTTTTAAAATAACTATGATTAATTTGTTAAAGGCTTTAGTGGAAAAGGTGGGGAACACGCATTCACAAATGGAAAATTTTGGCAGAGTGATGAAAAGAAGAAAAAGAATCAAATAGAAATTCTAGAAAGTGAAATAGGTATAGACAAAAGAAAGGATTAGTGAACTTGAAGATAGCTCAATATAAATTATCCAAAATTGATCACAGAGAAAAAGGAGTGGGAAAAAAAGGAACATATCTGAGAGAAGTAGAACAATAGCAAATGATCTAAACACATGTGTCCCTGGATTCCAGAACAAGAGATAGAAAATAGGACTGAAGAGATAACTTTCAAAGTTAATAAAAGACAATAAACCACAGATGCAAGAAGCTCAGAGAGCCCAAGCAGTATAAAAACCAGGCAAAATCCACCTAGGCTCATCATAGTCAAACTGCTGAAACCAAAAAACAAAGTGAAAATCTTGGTGATAACAAGGATAAAGAAACTTTTTCTACAGAAGCACAAAGATAGGAAAAAAAAGAAATTTCTTTTCAGAAATTAGGCAGGTAGAACACAACGGAGTCACATCTTTAAAGAACTGAAAAAAAGAGTTGGTTAAGTCAGAATTCTGTATTCAGTGAAAATACCTTTCAAATATGAGGGTGAAAAAAAAATAAGCATAAGATTTTTTTTTGTCCAGAAAAACAAAGGCTGAGAGGATTGCTAGCAGACCTGCACAACAAGAAAAGTTAAAGACGTTCTTCAGGCTGAAGAAATCTGATACAAGATAGAATTTTTAATCTACACAAAGAAATAAATAGAAAATATGGGTAAACATTAAAAATATTTTTCTTATTTTTACCCTTTAAAAATTTAATAATCTGAAGAAAAAATACTTAAAAGGCATGTATGCCTTATAAAATATATTGAAGTGAAATGAGTGAGAATAGTGGTATGAAGGACAAGAGGAAGAAATGAATGAATATGACAGTAAGATTCTTCCTCAATGTAAGAAGTATCATACTATTATTTGAAAGTGAACTGTGGGAAATCAATGATGTGTAATATAGATCCTAGAACAACCAAATATTAGAATGACTAAGATGGTGGAGTAAGAAGACTCTGAGCTCACCTCCTCGTATGGGTACTGTAAAGGTATAATCATCTACAGAGCAATCTTTAATGAGAATGATCTGAGGACTCACAGAACAAAAATTTTCCATGATAAAGATATAAAGGAGGAACCACAACAAGATGGGGAGAGAGGTAGAGAGGCAATACAGTCAAGACTCATGTAACTGGGTAGGTTACCTACAAACAGGAAGATAATCACAACTGCAGAGGTTCTTCCCAAGGAGTGAGGAGTTCTAGACAACATCAGGCTCCCCACCAGGGAGTCTTGCACTGGGAAAAGGAGCTCCCAGAACATCTGGCTTCGAAGGCCAGTGAACCTTGTGTGCAGGAGATCCAGAGGGGTGTAGAAAACAGAGGCTCCACTCCTAAATGTCATGAGCAAATTCTCACACTGTCTGAGACCCTGTGCACAAGAAATAATTTGAAAGGATCTTGGGTCAGACTCACATATTGATCTTAGAGGGACTCAGAAAGAGGCAGGAGGTCTCTGGGATTCCTCTGGGGTACATAGGTGCTATTTGGGGGAACTCCTTGTGTCATGAGGACTCTGGTGCTGGCAAGTACCATTTTGGAGTCGTCTGTCTAGAATATTAGTTGTTGTTCGGTCACTAAGTCATGTTTGACTCTTTGTGACCCCATGGACTGCAGCATTCCAGGCTCCTCTATCCTCTACTGTCTCCTGGAGTTTGCTCAAATTCATGTCCATTGAGTCAGTGATGCCATCCAATCATCTCTTCCTCTGATGTCCCCATCTCTTTTTGACTTCAGTCTTTCCTAGCATCAGGGTCTTTTCCAGTGAGTCAGCTCTTCGAATCAGGTGGCCAAAGTATTGGAGCTTCAGCTTCAGCAACAGTTCTTCCACTGAATATTCAGGGTTGATTTCCCTTAGGATTGACTGGTTTGATCTTGCAGTCCAGGCCCAAAAGACCAGACTGGTCAGCACCAGTCCTGGGAGCCCTCCAGGTCAAGCAGTTCAATCACATGGGGACTTAGTTCCCACACCAGTAGACAGGCAGCAGCCCTGGAGTCACCTAGGCCCAAAGTAGCGCACCCCAGAACCTGGCACTGCCCACAAGCAGTTCGCAGCCTCCAATAAGGCAGGGCCTGATGGTCAGTTGAGCTGGGGACCTGCCCTGCATACCAGTGTGCTCTCAGCATTTGTCCTCACCACAAAAGAATGGCCTAAACAGCTCACATAGTGGACACCCCTAGATCATGTAGCTCTGATGAACAGAGGGGAGCATGATGTCTCCTACAAAAAACCACTTCTCCAAGATCAGAAAATGTAACCAACCTACAAAATACATAAAAATAAACACAGAGAATTAGGCAAAATGAGGTGATAGAAAAATATGTTCTAAATGAAAGAACAAGACAATATCTTAGAAGTGGAACTGAACAAAGTGGAGATAAACAATTTATCCAGTAAGACAAATGTGCAATTTCCCAATTCAGGAAGAATTTCTCCCAAATCAGGAAGAAATAGAAAAGCTGATCAGACTAGTTACTAGCAGTGAAATTTTATATATTATATATATATATATATAAAGGAATACTCCCAACCAAAAAAGTACAGGACCAGATAGCCTCATAGGAGAATTCTACCAAAATTTAAAGATTAATCAGTGCTTATTCTTCTCAAATTATTCCAAAAAAACTGGAGAAAGGAAAGCTTCCAAATCCATTGTATGAGGCCAGTATCATCCTGATATTTAAACCACAGAAAGATACAACAAAAAAAGAAACAGATGGGCCTGTATCACTGAAAAACACAGATGCAAAAATTCTCTGCCACATGTTAGCAAACTCAGTTCAACAATACATGAAGAGAGTCACAGACCATGATCAAGTGGTATTTGTCTCAGAGATGCAAAGAGGGTTCAGTGTCCACAAATGGGTCAATATGATAGAGAACAAATTTGTACACAGCAGGAGAAGGAGAGGGTGGGATGAACTGAGAGAGTAGCACTGACATATATACATTACCATGTGTAAAATAAATAGCTAGTGGGAAGCTGCTGTATAACACAGGGAGCCTAGCCTGGCAGCCTGGTGCTCTGTGAAGACCTAGAGGGGTAGGATAAGGTGTGGGAGGGAGGCTCAAAAAGGATGGGATATATATATATATATATATGTATTGATATATATACATACTTATTGGTAACTCACATTGTTGTACAGCAGAAACCAAAACAATATCGTAAAGCAATTATCGTCCAATCAAAATTTTTAGAAAATTCATACACATAAAAATATGGTACAATACATTAACAAATTGAAGAATTAAAATAATATAATCATCTTGATAGATGCAGAAAAAGCTTTTAAATAAATTCAACATTTATTTATGATAAAAACTCTACAAAGTGGTTATGGAGGAATACACATAAACATAATAAAGAACATATATGACAAACCTACAGCCAATATCATAGTCAATGATGAAAAGCTGAAGTGTTTCCTCTAAGATCAGGAACAAGACCAGGATGCCCACTCTTGTCACTTTACTTAACACAATATTGGATACCCTAGACACAGAAATTAGAGAAGAAAGAAGAATAAAAAGCATCAAAATTGGTTAGGAAGAAGGAAAACTGTCATTGTTTGTAGATGACATGATATTATATATATAATATAAAGACACTACCAAAAAAGAGAAGTAATAATTGAATTCAGTAATAACTGAATTCAGTAAACTTTCAGGATGCAGAATTAACATACAGAAATCTGTTGAATTTCTGTACACAAACAATAAACTATTAGAAAGAGAATAAAGAAAACAACCTCATTTACAATAACATCAAAATAAATAAAATACTTTACAATAAATATAACCAGGGAGGTAAAAGACTTGTACTTGAAAACTGTAAGACATTGATGAAAGAAATTTAAGATGACACAAACAAATGGAAAGTTATATCATGATCATGCATTGGGAGAACGAATATTGTTAAAAGTACCATGATCCCCAAGGCAATCCAAAGATTCAGTGCTATCCCTCTCAAGATACCAATGGCATTTACCACAGAAGTCAGTTCAGCTTCAGTTCAGTCCCTCAGTCGTGTCCGACTCTTGCAACCCCACGGACTGCAGCATGCCAGGCCTCTCTGTCCATCACCAACTCCTGGAGTTTACTCAAACTCACATCCATTGAGTCAGTGATGCCATCCAACCATCTAATCCTCTGTAGTTCCCTTCTCCTCCCACCTTCAATCTTTCCCAACATCAAGGTCTTTTCCAATGAGTGAGTTCTTCACATCAGGTGGCCAAAGTAGTGGAGTTTCAGCTTCAGCATCAGTCCTTCCAGTGAATATTCAGGACTGATTTCCTTTAGGGTGGACAGGTTGGATCTCCTTGCTGTCCATGTTTATGAGAACCCCATGAGCAGTACCACAGAACTAGAACAAGTAATTCTAAAATTCTCATGGAATCATGAAAGAAACCAATAGCCAAATAATCTTGAAAAAGAAGAATAAAGCTGGAGTACTATGTTTCCTAATTTCAAATTCTACTACAAAGATACAGTAATCAAAACAATGTGGTACTGGCACAAAACAAACACTAGATTTATGGAACAGAAGAGAGAGCACAGAAATGAACCCGCACTTATATGAGCAACCTACAATATAGGAAGCAAGAGTATACAATGTGGAAAAGACAGTCTCTTCAGGCAATGTAGTTGGGAAGATGGGACAACTACATGGAAAAGAATCAAACTCAACTACTTTCTCACACCATACAAAAACATAAACTCAAAGCTTATTAAATACTTAGATGTAAGACTTGGAAACATAAGAATCCTACAAGCAAATGTAGGCAGTATGATACTTGACATTGGTCATAGCAATATTTTTTTGGATGTTCCTTTGACAAGGGAACAAAATAAAAAGATAAACAAATTGGAATAAATCAAGCCAAAAAATTTTTGCACAGTGAAGGAAACTATCAACAAAGCCAAAACACTGCCTACTTAGTGGGAGATGATATTTTTCAAATGATATATCTGAGAAGAGATGAATACACAAAATACACAAAATAAACCTCATACAACTAAACTTCAAAAAGCAAACAAACCAATTAAAAAATAGACAGAAGGCCTGAATAGTTATTTCGCCAAAGAAGACATACTGATGAACAATAGGCACATGAAAAGATGTTCAGTATCACTAAACATCAGAGAAGTGCCAATCAAAACTATACTGAAATAACACCTCACATCTATCAGAATGTCTATTATCAAAAAAACTACAAATAAGTATAGGCGAGGATGTAGAGAAAAGTGAACCCACAAACACTGTTCCCAGGTGGAGCTAGTGATAAAGAACCTGTCTGCCATTACAGATTAGATGCAAGAGACATGGGTTCAAACACTGGGTCTGGAAGATCCCCTGGAGGAGGGCACAGCAACCCATTCCAGTATTCTTGCCTGGAGAATCCCATGGGCAGAGGAGTCTGGCAGGCTACAGTTCATGGGGTCAAAAAGATTTGGACATGACTGAAGTGACTTAGCATACACACACACACACACACACAAACTGTTAGTGGGAGTGTATATTGGTGTCACTGTGGAAAACAGTGTGGAGGTTCTCAAAAAATTAATAGAACTATAGAATACAGCCATTCTACTTCCGAGTATTTTTCTGAAGAAAACAGGAACACTAATTTGAAGTATATGCTCCCCTATACTCATTGCAGCATTATTTTCAATAGCCAAGATATATGCAATGGAATATTACTCAGCCACAAAAAGGAATGGGATCTTGCCATTTAGTAGAGCATGGATTGAACTAGGGTGTATTTTGTTAGTGAAATAAGTCTGACAGAGAAAGACAAGTATAGTGTTATTTCACTTATATGCAGAAACAAAACAAGTGAACAAATATAACAAAACAGAAAAAGAATCATAGATACAAAGAATAAATAGGTAATTGTCAGAGGGGAGGTTTGAGTGAAATAGGTGAGAGAGAATAAGAGGTATAAACTTTTGGTTACCAAATAAATGAATCACAGTGATGAAATATATAGCATGTGGAATATAGTAAATGATGACATAATACCTTTGTATAGCAGCAGGTGGTAACTAGACTTTTATTGTGGTGATCATTCTGTAATGAATAGAAATATCACATTGCTATGTTGTACACCGTGAACTAACATCATTAGCTAATTAGTTCAGTTGCTCAGTCGTGTCCAACTATTTGTGACCCCATGGACTGATGCATGCCAGGCTACCCTGTCCATCAACCAACTTTGAGCTTACTCAAATTCACATCCATTGAATCAGTGATGCCATCCAACCATCTCATCCTCTGTTTTCTCCTTCTCCTCCTGCCTCCAATCTTTCCCAGCATCAAGGTCTTTTCAAATGAGTCAGTTCATTGCATCAGGTGGCCAAACTAGCATCATGTTGTAGGCCATCTATACGTTAAAAAAAACCAACCAACCAATTGACCAAACAAACTCATAGAAAAAGAGATTAGATTTATGGTTACCACAGTTGTCCCTGGTGGCTCAGATGGTAAAGCGTCTGCCTACAATGTGGGAGACCCGGGTTCGATGCCTGGGTCAGGAAGATCCCCTGGAGAAGGAAATGGCAACCTACTCCAGTACTCTTGCCTGGAAAATCCCATGGACGGAGGAGCCTGGTAGGCTACAGTCCATGGTGTCACAAAGAGTTGGACACGTCTGAGCGACTTCACTATGCTATACTATACCACAGGCAAAGAGTGGAGGGAGGGGGAATTTGATGAAGGTAGTCAAAAGGTATAGACCTCCCCAGTTATGAGACAGATAAATGCCAGGGATGTAATCAGTTCAGTTCAGTTGCTCAGTCGTGTCTGACTCTTTGTGAGTCCATGGGCTGCAGCACGCCAGGACTCCCTGTCCATCACCAGCTCCCAGAGTTTACTCAAACTCATGTCCATTGAGTCGGTGATGCCATCCAACCATTTCATCCTCTGTCTTCCCCTTCTCCTTCTGCCTTCAATCTTTCTCAGCATCAGGGTCTTTTCCAATGAGTCAGTTCTTCACATCAGGTGGCCAAAGTATTGGAGTTTCAGCATCAGCATCAGTCCTTCCAATGAATATTCAGGACTGATTTCCTTTAGGATGGACTGGTTGGGTCTCCTTGCTGTCCAAGGGACTCTCAAGAGTCTTCTCCAACACCACATTTCAAAAGCATCAATTCTTCAGTGCTCAGCCTTCTTTATAGTCCAACTCTCACATCCATACATGACTACTGGAAAAGCCATAGCTTTGACTAGATGGACGTTTGTTGGCAAAGTAATGTCTCTGTTTTTTAATATGCTGTCTAGGTTGGTCATAGCTTTTCTTCCAAGGAGCAAGCGTCTTTTAATTTCATGGGATGTAGTATATAGTGTTTAACATAATTAAGAGTGCTGCATGTTATTTATGAAAGTTAAGAGAGTGACAACTGTTATCACATGGAAATTTTTTTTTCTTTTTTTAATCTATATGAGATGATGAATGTTTTCCAAACTTCTTGTGGTAATCATTTCATGATGCAGTAAATCAAATAACTATATCTCAATAAAATTCGAACGGCCCCTACCCCCAGAATAACCAAACAAATGTGTAACTAATAAACAAATTGGAAAAACAAAACAGAATCATAAAAAAAAATACAATAAATCCAAAGGAGTCCAGAAAAGGAGGGGATAAAGAGAAAAAGAATGAATGGGACAAATAGAAAACTACTAACATGGTGGTAGATTTAAATGCAGACATATTTATAATTACATTAATGGTCTGAACAATTCAATGTCAGATTTGGTGACAAAAGCAAGACCCAAAATACATGTGTGTGTGCTATGTCACTTCAGTCATGTCTGACTCTTTGTGACCCCAAGGACTGTAGCCCACCAGGCTCCTTTGTCCTTGGAATTTTCCAAGCAAGAATACTGGAGTGGGTTGCCATGCCCTCCTCCAGGGAATCTTCCTGACCCACGGATCAAACCCACATCTCTAATATCTCCTGCACTGGCAGGTGGGTTCTTTACCACTTGTGCCAGCTCAGACTTGCACAATAAAGGAAATTCACTTTAAATATAAAGAATTACATAAATTAAGAGGAAAAGCATGGAAAAATTTCCATGCAAATACTAATGAAAAGATACTGTAGTAGTTGTATTAGTATTAGACTGATTGGACACATGAATGAGAAATATTACTGTTGGTAAAAGGGGAAATTCCATAACAATGAAATGTTAATTCACAAGAGGATATAGTAATTCTAAATATGTGTGCTTCTAATTATAGAGTTCAGATACACAGATAATAAAAGACAATAGAATAATTCTGTTGGTTGGTTTGGTTTATTCCAGCTACCAAATGCTGCAACAAAACTACTGCTCCTTTATCATCCACCACTGTCTCCTACCTACTTCATCAAGTTTAGTGACAGTTGTCTTTATGTAGTCATCATCAGGTATACAATTAAAGACCAGAATATTTCTACTTCCCTTGAGCATATGTCCTAGCACATTTTTTAAGAGGGAAAATTAATATGAGAACGAATGAAGCAAAGTGAAAGAAAGTAGAAGTGTCACAAGCAGAAGTTGGGAAAAAACCCTTTAAAAAAATCTGAAGACAGATTGTGTACAATGTGTCTGAAGCACATTGTGCTCTGAGTTAAGAACATTCACCTGTTAATTAGGCTTAAGCTGTTTATCTGGAGACTTTAAAGTGAATCATATCTGTTAATCAAATATGATTCCGCAATCATCATTGGCTGCATTTTCCATGTTGACTCATTATTTAATTTCACACCTTGTTCTTTCTGTAATTTCAGTTTTGACAGGTAGCAACTCAATGAAGTCAGGAGCTACTCATCTGAATCAAGTCAATAAGGAAAGGTGTTCAAACTGCAGGAAAGGGATGAACAATTTCTATCTGAAGAGAAGATTTTTATTTATTAACAATACCTAATTTAATCATAACTTTTTTTCCTGTCACCTGCAAACTTCCTTCATTAACTCAAGGTCCTCTTAAAATTGATATGAGGTTTTTAATGATGATCAGAAATATAATTGGCCTCTCTAGCATTATATATGTGAAATAAAACTTTAACATTCTACTTTAATGCATTAAATAATACAGTAACTCCCATATATATGAGTAAATTGTGTTCTGAGATTGAATTTGTAAGTCCGATTTGTTCATAAGCCCAACAAAGCTAGCCTAGGTGTCCTACCAACACTATCAGCAATCTAGTACTGTGCTGCAATAGGTTTATAATACTTTTCACACAAATAATACATTAAAGTAAACACAAAAAATAAAGAAAACATTTTCAAGTTACAGTACCTTGATAAGTATAGTAGTACATTCAGGGGCTGGCATTGAGTGAACAGGAAAGAAGAGTTACTGAGTGGAAGAGAGAGAGGAGGTAGGAGATGGTAGAGCTGAAGGATCACTAGCAATAGGAGATGGAGGGCAAGCTGCAGTTTCACTCATGCCGGACGTTGAGGGAACACACATTTGCATCTTTGAAAGTTCGAAACTTGAAGGTTTGTAGGGGACTTACTTTATGAGGATAACTTATATACTGTTTTCTACTTTGGAGAAAAATAGTGAAATGTGGGGTATGAAAACAAAACATTAAAACAACACTTAGACCTACAGATGGCCAACAGGCACATGAAAAAATGTTTAGCATTGCTAATCATTAGAGAAATGCAAATCAGAACCACAATAAACTATCACTTCACATCGGTCAGAATGACTATCATCAAAAAGAACACAAACAATAAATGTTGGTGAGGATGTGGAGAAAAGGGAAGCCTTGCACCCTATTAGTGGAAATCTAAATTGGTACAACCACTGCAGAGAACAGCATGGGGATTTCTCAAAAACTAAAAATAGAACTATTATATGACCCAGAAATTCCACTCTTGTATATATAACTGAAAAAACATAAAACACTAATTAAAAAAGATACATGCTCCCCAATGTTCACAGCAGCATTTTTTTTTTTTTTACAGTTTCCGAGATATGGAAACAACCATCAACATATGAATGGTGAAACAAATAAAAAGAAAAAGTAGTATACACACACACCCAATGGAATACTACTTGGTCATAAAAAAGAAATTTTGCCACTTGCAGCAAGATGGATAGACTTGGAGGGCATAATGCTAAGTGAAATAAGCCAGACAGAGAAAGAAATATACTGTATGATATCACTTATATGTGGAATCTAAAAAGTACAAAAACTAATGAATATAACAAAAAAGAAACAGACTCATAGAACAAACTAGTGGTTACCAGTGAGAAGGGGAAGAGGAACAATGTAAGGGTGGGGAACTTGGAGGTAGACAATATTGAGAGAGTTAATTTTTAGGTAGGTTGATAAGGAGTCAGGGGCCTCAAGGAGGAAGGGTCTTGAGCCCTTGAGGAGGAGAAAATGGTCCTATTAGTCTAGATTCCATTTGTTATTGTTCAATTTCCCAGTTGTGGCTGATTCTTTGTGACCCCATGGACTGTAGCATGCCAGACCTCCCTGTCCCTCACCATCTCCCAAAGTTTGCCCAGGTTCATGTCCACTGCACCAGTGATGCCATCTAGCCAGCCATCTCATCCTCTGATGCCCTCTTCTCCTTCTGCCCTTAATCTTCCCCAGCATCAGGGACTTTTCCAATGAGTCAGCTATTTGCATCAGATGATCAAAATACTGGAGCCTCAGCTTCAGCATCAGTCCTTCCAATGAGTATTCAGGGAAGTGTGATAACACACTAAAACATGTTAAAATATGTGAAATCATCTCAGGTTTCAGTATAATGAAGGTCTTGTACTTTGGAATGTCATCTTTCCCTTATATTCCTGTCCTTGGTACATGCAGAGGTGCATGTCCTAAGGATCATTATATTGCTGACCTTGACTAGCAGGATGCAGGCCTCATTTTTTTTTTTTTTTCCCCGCTTAATGGCCTGGGGCATATCTTGTGCTTTTATTGCATGGTTTCATCTTAAACTGGTCTGGTTTGTGTCACAAGGTTCTGACTACTTTCCTGTAATTATCATACTCTATCCCTATCAGTTGGTCTTTAAAGAATTAAATTGGCAGGAGAGAGATAAACAGAAGTTCAAACAAAAGTTTAAAAACATGTATGCCTCTGAGAGTCTTGGGAGAACAGAGTAACTTGCCAAAATAGCCAAAGCCCTCACCTTAAATACCATCTTCAACCGAAGAGAAAAGAGAATGCTGGGGGTAGTGGTTTGGAAATTCTAATGGGAAGAAGCAAAGTCACAAGGAGATAGAAAAGCAAATATTTGGTAAATAAAGTTTGCTGGGTCATTCAGAGACAAAGAGGCACAGAATGGGACTCTGACCTCCAGGTCCTGATGAGTTTCCCCCAACACAACTAGCCTCTGTTCTTTGCAGATATCTCTGGAGATAACTCTATTCTGTTAGCAGAATACTATTCTATTCTGTTATCTATATTCTTTTAGGCAGCTAAGGGAGAGACAACAAGAAAAACTTCCTGAATCTTCGGATTCTTAAAAATAATCAGTCTAAATTAATCCTCATGTCAAAGAGACACATTTTTGGGTGGCACATTTTGCATCCCTATATAACCTTTATTCGAAGTTTGAAAATAAATCAAACAATGCCATTTGTTCATTACTGTTATAACCTTATAAATTAGTAGTAATAAAATATGGATAGTAACAATAAACAGCAAATTCAGTATCATAGTTATTTCTAGTGAGAGAGAAGACTGATGTAGGAAGTGGGACAAGAGATTTAAAATGTTTCTGTAAGTTTAATAAAGATGAGGCATATATATTACAGTGTCAAGACTTAATAGAGCTTGTGTTGGGAACACAAATATTCATTGTTTTTCTTTGTATTTTATGTTAGGAATTACATAATTCTTTAAAAGAAATAAAAATGCACTTTCATAAAAATGTCCTTCCAAAAGAAGATGTCTAGTAAAGAAATCCCTTTTCACAGTTGCAGCCTAAATTTAATTTAGGAATAAATTCCACTGGTCGAAGTGCCTCCAAAAATTGTCTTTGCTTCTGTATTATTTTCCTGTAGCCTGAGCCATAAAACTGAAGGCCTCAGAAAATGTCTGGTGACCAGGCAGTTTGTCTAGAGTTAGCAGATAAATTTTGGGAATGTGGACCTTAAGATAGGATGAAAATAGGGTGTGTATGTGCTTCATCGTAAGAAGAAGGTCTATTGCTTATATTAGATTCTCAAAGTATCTGCTGTGTAACAAACCACCCCATATCTAGGACAGTAAAATACCAAACATTTTCTTAGGCCGCCATGCTGAGCAGGAATTCAGACAGGACATGGGGTGATTAGCTTGTGTGTGTACCAGGAGGACTAGAACTTTGGCTGGAGTGGCCTGAATAGCTGTACATACTATATATGCCTGGGCCCTTGGCTCCGGCAGTCTACTTGTTTCTTGGACTCTTCTCCTGGTTGAATCTGGTGGGCCTGGAATGACTAAAAATTTCTTCACGCTTTCCTGGTGGTTGTGCTCTAATGGCCTTAACAGTTAAGGCAGGCTGGGTAGCTCGCTCTTTCAACACAGCATTTCCACACAGGTAGCTTGAACTTTTCACAGTACGGTAGTCTCACAGTGGTGGAATTTCTCACCTGGTGGTTGGCTTCTCTCAGAAAGAGCTTCCCAAGAGACAGAAAATGGAAGTTGCCAGTCACTTAACATCTGGATATGGAAAGGAACACAGTAAACCGCTCCTGTCAAAGGTGCTCTGTTGGTCAGAGTAGTCAGAGAGTCTATCCAGATGCAGTGGGAGGACCTTGACAAGCATAACTGTTTCAGGTACAAATGTGAGCCCAGGCCTTGCCAGCAGATGTGCCAGGAGGTCTCCTGACCCTTGTCCTGTGTTCCTTCCATGGGAGGAGGAGGCAATGTTGCACAAAGGTTTGTGACATGGTCTCCAGAGTCACACAAACTTAGGTCCAAACCCTGACTACATCCCCCATTAGCTGTTTCACTTTGGATCCATTATTCTTTGAACCTGTTTCCTCCTCTGTGAAATGAAAGTAGTACCTAGTCCTTATCTTGTGGGGTTGCTGGGAAGGTGGGCTTCTCTTGTGGCTCAGCTGGTAAAGAATCTGCCTACAATGCAGGAGACCTGGGTTTGATCCCTGGGTTGCGAAGATCCCCTGGAGAAGGGAAAGGCTACCTACTTCAGTATTCTGGCCCGGAGAACCATAGACTGTATAGTTCATGGGGTTGCAAAGAGTCAGACACGACTGAGAGACTTTCACTTTCACTTTTGGAAAGGTTGGATGGTAGATGGTCAGCACTCAAGAAACACTACTCTTGTTGGCCAGGCTCCCTGTTACATGCTTTCGTGGCATTCTGAACTTCCCCTTTATAGCACTTGTCACAATTGTAATCAGTTTTACTGTACATACTATGTGGTATCTGCATTATCCAGCCAACTAGAAGTTCTTTGAGGTCAGGAATCATCTGTCTTGTATTTGGCTTGACTCCTAATGCCCAGCAGAGCAGGAAACACACAGGGTACATGTTGAATGCAAATGAATGCTTCCGTATAGGCAGAGTTGCTGGGTGTCACTTTCACCTTTCATATGGTTTGAGAAGTACAAAAATTGAAATTATGCTTTGTGGGCCTTTAAGCTACATATCAGCAGTATTATTCTTTCCATAGGACTTCTGCTAATTTATTATGAAGAAGGTCAAGAAGGATTATTCAGAGAAAAAGAAACAATTATTCCCATGGAGAAAGGCCTGACTCCACAGTGACAGGTGAAAGAAGAGAAAGGGGTGCTGGTAATAGTGGGCTGGAGAGTCCCGAGACCAGAGGAGACAAGACTTCAGTGGGGACATTAAAATAGCTCTGGATGGGACTGAATAATGAGAGAGCGGACACAGCTGCAGTCAGCTGTCGTATCCTTCTGCTATCAGTGAGTCAAAGCTGAAAGAAGTTAGGACACAGAGACAAGGTGGATACAAGAAAAAAAATGAGAAGCGAGGGTCACCCTCTAAAAAGTTAGCCAGGCAGTACAATTACTCCTATCAGTTGAAAGGAAAGAGAGGAGAGGCATCCTCATATAAGCCGAGGGGAGGCCCTCTGGCTCACTGCTCTCAGGCACTGTTGAAGCTTTGCCGTCAGATGTATGCCAGGCACGAGCCTGGGTCAATGTGATAACTGGCTCCTGCCTGTGCTTCACCCTCTGGGATTAACAGAGCGTTAAACATTCTCCAAGGATCACACGCCCAGGCAGGAAGGTGATCAGAATGTAATAATGACTCATCCCTGTTTCCAGGCCCTCAATAGCACTGTTATCTTCACGTCAAGGAGAATAAAGACATAGGAGCTTCAAACAAACAAACAAACCAAAAATCCAACAGTTTTTTTTTTTTTCCCCAGATAAAATTCTTCATCTGACAAGTCAGGAAAACAAAGCAATTGCAAAAATGAAAAAGTTTAAAAGAGTTAAGGCTTTAATTACTACCATTAAAAATTTCCAAATCTGCATGTCAAATGGCTGCTATTTATGGGTTTAATAGATGAAGAAAACTGCAGTATATGCTTAAACTTGGCATGTACCTCCGCCATTCTTTTCATTAATTACCTACAGGTAAAAATTCATATGTTTAATTTTTTAATGAAAATACGCTACTAAATAAAGTTCTTATTTGAATATAACATGCGACTCCAAAGTATCACCTGTTTTTCTTGTGTGTTTTGTGAAATTCTAACAGGCATAATGATCCTGGGCTTTTATGTTAACAATAATGTGCCTGGTTGTCTTCTAGTCACACCAGGAGAAGCTGCCCAGGGCTCAACCCGGGGAAGGAGGAGGAAGGTTGAAGAAAGTTGTAAAAAAAATATAGGTCAGATAGTGCAGCTGGAGAAGCCTCAAGGGTTTGGGGGTGGGGAAAAATAGCTTAAGCCAAAGGATGTGTGGTTTCTCATTGTAAAAAGTGTGTCTCTGTGATTGTGGCAGGTGACAAACACAAGAACATTCCCCCTGTGCTCACTTATTTAAAGCCAAATCAGACAGGTTACAGGACAGATCTTTGAAAGACATGTTTACACTTAATCTTCATGCTGAATTGTCAAAAAAGCAGGCAGTGGATCACTGTCCACCTTCGGCAACAATCATCACCAGACTAGGAAATCCTGGGTCAACATCCTTGCCCTCCCATGAACCCAGCTCGTTGACTCCCCTTAGCTGAGCCGGCCTGGGATTTCTCTTTCTTGTCATCTCTTTGCATAATTGACAAATAAAAATTGTATACAATCAAGGTGCAGTTAACTGATGTTTTGATAAACATGTATGTTGTGATTATTACAATCAAGCTAGTGAACATATGTTTTGACAACATTTTATTATAAATAGTTGCAATGATTACTATAAATATTAGTGGTTTTCTACTATCATTTCTTTTATAAGTCTTGTGAGAAGTTGTTATTCAAGGACACAACTCTGAAATGAAAATTTCTTATCTGATCTTTATCAAATGTTTGGATCTATTTAATTGAAGACTATAAAGAAATTCATGATAAGCTATAAAAAAACTTTGGCAAATACTTATTTGTATGAACCGAGAGTTTTCTCAATCATGGTTAATCAAAGCAAAAGCTGAAATAAACTAGGTACAAATAATACATTTGTGGCTAACAGGTAATTTTTAACTCCAAAATTTTTGTTCACCAAAAAAACTTCATAATTCTTTATATGAATTTTATAAAAAGTAAATGTTGAAACTTGGATTTATAAAATAAATTTATGCTAGCAAAATACATATTTTTATTATGATGGGGTCCCTTAGGAGATCACATTTGAAAAAAGTTCTGTTCCTATTTATATTTTCAATGAGAATTTGAAAAACAGTATTTTAAGAAAATTTCTGTGTAGTCTTCCTGCCTGATATCAAAACAGCCAAGTAACTTATGGTTTCTCTTACTTTGAGATCGAAAACCAAGCACAGTCCAAACAGCATGATGCCCTTCCCTTTCACCTGCATCTTGCAGGTCCCCAGAAACAAGCTGAGCCAGGGAGAAGAGTGGTGTAAACCATGGACAGAAAACATTCCCCAACACAATACTGGCCCATACTCCTGAAAAATGACAGATTCTTTTACTCCAAGAAGAAATGTGGGTTGCTAAGAAATAACAAGTTGTAAATACAAGGTCTATTAAGCAATTTAACTTTATTCTAATCTCATCATTAGGTAGATGAGCAATGATTTAGCTTCAAGAATGTACGGCATAAATTTTTTAAAATTTCCAGATTGAAATCGTTGGATACCCTGAAGTAGGGCATGAATAAGTTGAGATGCATGTTTATAAATAAGCCCTACACAATCATTTAAAAATGATGTAGATATATAATTTTAGTGACACAGGAAAGTGAAAGTGAAAGTCTCTCAGTCGTGTCTGACTCTTTGCGACCCTATGAACTATTCCATTCCAGTCCATGGAATTCTCCAGGCCAGAATACTGGAATGGGTAGCCGTTCCCTTCTCCAGGGGATCTTCCCAACCCAGGGATTGAACCCAGGTCTCCCGCATCGCAGGAGGATTCTTTACCAGCTGAGCCACCACAGTAAGATGTTCACAATAAGTTTTTAAGTGGATAAGTTGCTTTCCAAATATTAATGATATTCACACCATGCTCTCATGGGCTCTGGTAACAGGCTCTGTGTAACAGTACACAGTCGTGTACTCTAAAAAGCAAACTAAGCAATTTGTGCCTCAATTCTACCATGTGTAAAATAGATTGAATAATAGAAACTACCGTATAAGGTCATTGGGGTTTAACTAACTATGCATCTAATATGATAAGAACATATTAAATGTTCAATAAGTATCACTATAATCATTCTAGTAAGAATGTGTACATACATAGTGTATGGTGCTCAGTTGCTTCAGTTGTATCCAACTCTTTTTGACCCCATGAACTGTATGTAGCCCACCAGGCTCCTCTGTCCAAGGGATTTCCCAAGTAAGAATGTTGGAGTGGGTTGCCATTTCCTTCTTCAGGGGGTCTTCCTGATACAGGGATTGAACCTGAGACTTCTTCATTGCAGGCAGATTCTTTACCAATTGAGCCACCAGGGAAACCCATTCAGTAAAGACACATAATAAAATACTAACAACAGTTCTCTATGGTTTTGAGACCATAATTGGCGATGGTTTATCTGTATTTTCTAATTTTTTTCAATGAACATTTACTAGTTCGGTAAAATTTTTACTTCTAAGTGTAGTTTTGAAGAGACATTTCTAAACTTTCCTTTTACTTTTAAAATAGAACTGTTTTCATGTCAAGAAATGGGACTGTTCCCTTCAGAAGGGGAGCATTCATCTCCTCCTTTTGTTTTGAAATGAAGGCCATTAGTTCTATAGTTGAGTCATCTTACCCTTGTTCCTTTACCTGCTACAGTTCCATACATCCCTAAAATTATAGTTGTAATATTTGATAAATATGCATTTTCTAGGGAAACATTGCATAATTTCAATGAGAAAGTTACAGATCAGCTCATTTAGAAATGCCTTCACTTCTAAAATGATACATAATAGTACAAAAAATAGACATTTTCAGTCACACAACTTGTTATAGTACACAGACCTCATCAACCCTGGTCTCATGGTGCATTTATAATACAATAACTACCCACTGGGAAAGTCTGAAGGAACATAGTCAAACTAAAGAGTGTAGTCAAGCCTCTTTGGTAATCTGGGACTGTAGCATTATGTTGATTGAAGATTTCCACAGCACCACCTTCATATAATTAGAAACTGGTTTAGAACAGTGTTCTCAAACAGAGACACTGGATCATTCATGGAGCATGTTGTACGGATGTGGGTCAATTAGCTAAGCTAAAGATTAAGTTTCAGGAAGTAGAATCAGACATTTCTCCAGGAAGCACACCAGCATCATTTGCTCAAATGTCCTGTCCCTGATCCTCAGGGCAAGCTCTCTAATCTTTGCCCTGCAGAAGAACTGTATATCTGTCTTGGACAGATGCTCATAGTCATATACATTTAACAATGGCTTTACATAGGAAGGGGTTGAGGAAGGATGGTGCACGATTTTAATGTTTGCTTTAAACTTCTTTCTATTGGAGAGTCAATTTAACTCATCAAAATTTATTCACTCAGTTTTTCAAAAGTAGCTTTTGAGCAAACACTCAGTACAGTCACCTTACTGGGTTCTGAGGTATTAGGGTGTTTCAAATAATGAAAAGAGAAGAAAGGCATAAATTACTAATCATAATGCCATGCTAAAATTAAGGCACATTTATAAAGAACTACGTAATGCAAGAGCGAAATAATTCTGTCAAGGATTATTTGGAGGTGGGATATGGTTCAGGAAGTGCTTCAAAGATGAAGTCACACTTTGAGCTAATTCTTAAAGGGTGAGCCAGAGTTCACCAAAGGAAAGAGCTCAGGTGACAGAAAAGAGCAGGAATGGAGAATCTATGATTGATTAATAGCAGATAATAGTTTTCTGGGAAATATATTGGCAAGTATCCTTATAAGATAAACCTGCTCACTTTGATGTTAAAAAGGCAGGATAGTTTAATGAGCATGGGTGTTGGTGCTAGTATGCATGCATGCTAAGTCGCTTCAGTTGTGTTCAACTGTGCGACCCTATGGACTGCAGCCTGTCAGGCTCCTCTGTCCATGGGATTCTCCAGGCAAGAATATTGGAGTGGGTTGCCATACCCTCCTCCAGGGGGATCTTCCCAACAGGATCTTCCCAACACAGGGATCGAAACTGTGTCTCTTACATCTACCTGCATTGGCAAGCAGGCTCTTTATCATTAGTGCCACTTGGGAAGCCCTCATGCTTGTATAAAGAAATACTAATGGGACACTAAGAAATACACAAAGTGCTTGGTCAACTCACAGTCAGAGGAAAACACATGCAAACGAGTGACACATATTTCTGCCTGGTTATTCAAATCAAGGTTTGGATCCACACACCATCACCTGCCAGTTGTCTGCTCACAGACAAGTTTATCTTAAACTTTTTAACCTCAGCTTGTCATCTTAAAATGAGTAGAACACCTCCCATCTCCTACCTCACATAATTTGTATTTGTATTTAAAGAGAGAACACACACAAAGTATACACTCTATAAAGTTTGATGGCTCTCTCTCTCCTCCTTTCCACTTTCAAGGAAGAAGGCAGAGCCATAACTATTTCACCTGTTTTACTGTGTTTGGAAAAATCATTTTATTAATTTAAATTTCACCTGGATATTGTTTTAAAATATCTTTATTAGTAATAATCATAAATTTAAATAAAAATGAATTAAATCATATACATACATATAGATTTACATCAAGTCACATATAAAAAGAAATTCTCTACTGACCTACACCCCAAAAAACCTTGAAGACAGAAAAATATTTTCATTGAGAGCAGAGAGCTGAAAGCTATAACCACAGAGCTCCTGGTAGAACCACAGTCCATTGATTTGTGAATCTGAGAACAGTTAGGAAATTAGGAAGACAGAGAAGGGAAGTGTGATATCACCATGGTGTAAGACCCAGCTCTGACCCTTAGGCTGAAGGCAATGATTATGAGAAGAGCAGCTGTAAGGTCCAATCTGTTCCATCTACATACAAGCACTTAGCTCAGCATCACCTGTAAGGCCTCCTAAAGGTTAAACAGAGAACCAGGCTCATCAGTGATGAATGAGGTCCTGGGATGAAGCATGTGGCTGGGCTTGGATGAACACTCTCACTGCACGTGTGGATATGTAAAGGGAACGCTGGACGTGCAAGGGCTCCTGGGGTAGCAAGTTGGAATGAAGAAATCATAAACTGGGCAAGCATGGCTCAGGCATCAATGATGCCCTGAGGAACTGCTTCTCACCCTGTGGTCCAGCCAGACACTACTAGGAAGCCTCACTATCAGCAGAATATGCCAGACTCATGAACCCTGCTGTGAAGGATGTAGCACTGGAACTTTCCTAGAGGTCCAGTGCTTAAGACACTGAGCTTCCAGTGCAAGGAGCATGGGTTTGATCCCTGGTTGGGGAACTAAGAGCCTACATGCTGTGCAGTGTGGCTGAAAATAAAGATAAATATATCTTCTTAAAGAATGTAGCATCCCCCAGAGTAGAGGCTTGGAGAATAAAGTCAGAGATGCGAATGCTGACGCCAGACCTAAAGCCAATTACCATGAAGGAGAAGGAGCTATACATGTGGCCTCTTCAGCCACACCTGACATTCAGATATGAGCAATAACCATTCATTTAACACTTACCCTGTGCTCCAGTTTGTGCTGGGAACTGGGGGACATTAGGGCTTTAAAAAATAAGGTGCTTGTCATCAACGAATGTAAGCTGATATCTGACTCACATCAGCAGATGTCACCATCTTCAAATTAGTGTTTCATTCCCGTCAACAAACTTTCTTGAGCTTCCTCCTACTTTTCCAGTGCTGTGCCAGTGGGAGGGGCACAACTGACTTCAAGGAGTTCGCCTGCTAGTGGGGAGGCAAAGAAAAGTATTAAGTACGGTATCAGGACAATGCTGCTGCTGCTAAGTCACTTCAGTTGTGTCCGACTCTGTGCAACCCCATAGACAGCTCACCAGGCTCCCCCTTCCCTGGGGTTCTCCAGGCAAGAACACTGGAGTGGGTTGCCATTTCCTTCTCCAGTGCATGAAAGGGAAAAGTGAAAGTGAAGTTGCTCAGTCGTGTCCGACTCTTCGCGACCCCATGGACTGCAGCCTACCAGGCTCCTCCGTCCATGGGATTTTCCAGGCAAGAGTACTGGAGTGGGGTGCCACTGCCTTCTCCGATCAGGACACTGCACGTGCCATCAAGAGAAAAACTAATTGCCACAGGAGGACAGAAGATTGGGAGGAACTTGGACTGGAGAATCTGGGAAAGCTTCATGGAAAAGTTGGCCTATGAACTGAGACTTAAGAAAGCAGAAGTGAAGGAAACATGCATTTGAGGGCAGAAGGGAAAAAAGATGCATTCCAGACAGAGGAAACAACAAGAGCTAAGGAACAGGGATCTAAGGCAATACAGGGAGTTTCCAGGAGGGGAGGCACAAAGCGACAAGACACAGAGTGAATGAAAATGGGAGGAGGGCGATGGGAGGCAAAGGTAGAAAAGAAATTGAGACTAGAATACGAAAATCCTTGAATGCCACACTAGAACAGGTGGACCTTATAATGAAGAAATACTAATAAGATACTGAGAAGATTGTAAAAGGCTTGGTCAACTCAGTCAGAGGAAAATACTTGCAAATAAGTAACATGTATTTCTGCTTCAAACTGGAGGCTGCCATTGCCAGGGAGGTGGACTGAGCTGGGCAAATTTCAGATGCCATCAGCACTTTCAGGAAACTCCTCCATGTATCACCAGGATTGACATCAGGGCAGGGATGGGGTCCCTGCTGCACCGAGCAGTCTATGCCGGCATGAAATATGGGCATGAATATTTGTGGGAAGAATGAGCAAATGAATAAGCTCTTTCCTGCTACCCAAGTTGGAATCAAATTCTCTCCCTGCTGAAGTTCTTTTTTATGTCACAAGAAACTGCTACTTCTTGTAGTTATTTTTGTGTTCTTTTTCTTTCCTATGAGACTATAAACAACTCCTGGGCAGGGACCAGTCTGTGGATGCCTTGTACCCGGTGGGCACTTACTGAATAGTCGTTGAGTGTCTAATTAGTATGGCAGATGAATACTCTGGTGAAGTCACATGAATAAAAAGAGATTTTTAAAAATTTCCCATCTTTACTTTTATTAGTTATGATCTATTTTTTTTGTTTCCAACTCAACAAAAGGGGAATTATTCTCATTACCCCTTTATTTCTGCATGATCTTCAATTTTTTATTAAATTTTATTTATTTTAATTCTATCTTGCTAGCAAAGGAAAAATTCCAGGTAAGTGCACAACTCAACATTCAAAAAGCTAAGATCATGGCATCTGGTCCTATCACTTCATGGCAAATAGAACAGGAAACAATGGAAACAGTGACAGACTTTATTTTTCTGGACTCCAAAATCACTGCAGATGGTGACTGCAGCCATGAAATTAAAAGTTGCTTGCTCCTTGGAAGAAAAGCTATGACCAACCGAGACAGCATGTTAAAAAGCAGAAACATTACTTTGCCGACAAATGTCCGTCTAGTCAAAGCTATGGTTTTTCCAATAGTCATGTACAGATATGAGAGTTGGACCATAAAGAAGGCTGAGCACCAAAGAATTGATGTTTTTGAACTGTGGTGCTGGAGAAGACTCTCAAGAGTCCCTTGGACTGCAAGGAGATTAAACCAGTCAATCCTAAAGGAAATCAACCCTGAATATTCATTGGAAAGACTGATACTGAAGCTGAAGCTCCAATACCTTGGCCACCTGATGAGAAGAGTTGACTCATCGGAAAAGACCTGGATGCTGGGAAAGCTTGAAGGCAGGAGGAGAAGGGGACGACAGAGGATGAGATGGTTGGATGGCATCACTGACTCAATAGACATGAGTTTGAGCAAACTCCGTGAGATAGTGAAGGACAGGGAAGCCTGGCGTTCTGCAGTCCATGGGGTCACAAAGAGTTGGACATGACTGAGCGACTGAACAACAACATTCTCACAAAGGATAGCATGTCATCAGCTTACTACCTTCCTAAATAACTCTTTATTGACCAAGGGGTTTTTTCAGAAACTAATGCCTGTGGTTGGCAATTTGTTATGTAACTGGGTATTGAAATACTCCGGTTAATAATTCATTTTTAAAATATAATTTATCCTTATGTTCTGTGCAAAGTGCATCTCTTTTCCTTTTTTTCTCTTCCTCGTTATAACATGAACTGAGGTATACTTTTTCAAATGAGCCTCTTGGGTTTAATTTTCCAGTGTAATTTTTCTCACTAAACAATTTTCTGGACTTCCTCTGAGACCTCTCGCATCTTCTCTAACACCCTTCCCTAAATGAGTATCTGCTCCCCATCTCCGTGGCCCCTTTCATCTTATTCCCATGGATTTTTTTCATTTAGTACTAAAGTCTGATGAAAAAAAATTAAGGTTATTTTATTAATAGGGTTTTCCTTTTTCCTTGGAAATTGACCTAAACTCCACAAGCTTGCGATCCTGCTGCTCAGTGTGATGTGCAGTTTCACGCACCCTGTCTCTGCAGGTATTGAATTCAGATGGTTACCTGCTCTGCTCATTTGTTCTTTCTTCTAATAACTGACTCCAAGCTACTCTAAACATGGATTTTCAACTAAAACAATCTCTTGTCAGAAATATAATGTTGACACTTAAAGCAAGGTGACATGCTGCCAATGACACCCTATCAGAAATTCTAGTTTACAGCAGAAGCATTTTACCTTTTTGCCTGAGAAGTTTTCTTTTTTTTTTTAAAGAAACTATGCATTCTCTCTCAGCTTTTAGGTTAATTTTTAAATTTTCATGATAATTTTAAATAGAAAGGATTTCAGTTTATGGTATATCAGACATTTAAAAATAAACCTTTAATGTCACTGTGTTAAATGTATCCAGTGGACTCTAAATGCCATAGTGATATGAAACTCCATCATCTTCCATTTGCACAAACATGAACAAGCTCTTTGTTAACAGCTGGGATATTTTATATCCTTCCTTTTCTCTTAAAAGAAATGTTTCTGTTCTATTTCTCTCACAGCATTTTAGCTTGCTCTAATATATATATTTATCCTGGAATATCTCTTATTAATTGCTTCAACTCTCAACATCATAAATACGTATGTAAATTAAAAATTCTATTTTCTATAGCTGTAAGGCTCTAATTGTTAAAAATTTATAATTTGGATCAAGTTGTCATTACTGTTGTTGTTGATACAGATTTGATCATTCCACACACACATATGTGTACACACACATAATACATTTTTATAATACAATTTTATTACGTGTAAAAATGCACTTTGGGGGATGATTCTCTTGTACCTGTGGGTGAATGTTACTTAGTGCTTGAACAAAACAGTGGGCACAACCAACAGTATTCCTAAATTTTTCTTTACCAGCTGCTCATGTGTATGAAAATAGAGGAACTTGTGTTCCAGCAATTACTTCGTTCTTTTGAACTCCTATCAGAATACCAAAATTCCCACAGTGATTTATCATCAGAAGCAGTTTTTTAATGTGGTAGCAGCTGACAATTCAACTCCTTTGTAGGAAGCAAATTACTGGAACCCATCTGACATAAAGTGATTTGTAACTCTGTCATGAGAGTCTTTCATTTGCCCAGTTTCTGGAAAGTACCCCATAAGGTTTTATCTTTATTAAAGGAGTTTTTACTGATGTCTGTTACTTCTTCACCTGGAGTCACCTTGATCAATCCAACAAATTTAGAATGGATTGTAAAATGGAAACACCTCTGCCAAATTAATACTTTATAAATATGAAATATTTTAAATAAGTACTGTTAATATATTTATTATTTTTTGTATATTATACAAGTATTATGATTTAAATATTTTCATCAAAATTTGAAGATTGAACTCATTCAATTTGTGAAAGACATCTACCAGCTTAACTGAAAAAGGCAGTCTCCATTATCAAACCAACTGCAAACTAATGTGCTTTCTGTCACAAAGTCCTGTTTTGTGTTTTTAATTTGAATAAACCAATGATACACATTCCTATGGGAACTGTCTCCCTTCTGAATTTAAAACATCCCAACACAGGCCCAAATACCCTATTTCTAATGTCATTTTTATCCTTTTGAGAAAGAGACTGGTAGAAAGAAATGAGGTTTACTTTTGTTTTATGGGGTCTTGTTTAAAGAAGGGGTTTTTTTTGACCCCAATACTTGAAATTATCCTTTTGCTTGTCTCAGGTTTTTATACCAGAGTCAAAGATAAGGGATTACTCATTGATTGAGTAAGGATGCTGATACATATACATAAAGAAGAAAGGTTACTGTCAGCAGGGAAGAGGGATAAGAGAATCATCATGGTGCATGGCCACAGGCACATTCTCAGGCAGGTCAGTTTTAGGAGAGTGTGTGGATGGAAGTTAAGGCTGTGGAAACTGATTTTCTAAAAGTGTCAGGCCCATGTGCCCCTGGGGAAGTGTTTGTCCTCCCTAAGATGTTTGAGACCCATTCTAGCTTCCTGAGAGTGGGCTGCCTATGGTGTTGTGATGGATACAAGGGAGCTGGATAGTTCCAACTTAGTACATCATCAAAAGAGAGTTGCAGGACCAGAATATTTTTACCTTATAAATCAATAACTTTTTGTCCCCACAGAATAACTTGACTTCTTATAAAATAATTTAGAAAACAATGTCTAGGTCACATAGTCTGTCATTTTAACTTGAAGAATGGGATACTAACTTTCTCATGGTCCTCTCAGAACATTCAGAATCCTGCATCATAAATACTATGAATGAAAAGGCAGCACAAGGACAAAGTAAAATATAAATTTAGGACAAGAATAATGAGTCAGAATTATCATAGCCACCTCAAATCATGTTTGATGCTTAAAAAACCCCAGGGATATCAATTTTCTGCAACAAAAGACTGTGGGTCTTATTCAAATTTCTAATGATAGGGATGTTTAATAATTTTAAAAATCCTGGTCATCTTGGATGTTCAATAAAGGCAGTTGTGATCACAAAAGAGTTTCCAAGCAAATACATGGCATATTATTTATGAAGATAAAGAAAATTTTAGTGGGTTTTTAAAAAATTCCTGACCACCAGCTATTACTTCAAGTAGAGAAAAACATCAAATTAGCTTGTACTTATTTTTTAGTCCATCATTTCATTGAGTTCCTCAGTGGGAATAGAGTACACAGTGAAAAGCAATACATAAGAAAAGCAAGTCCATGATTCTTGAAGACAGATTTGTCACAGGTACATATGAGCTCAAGAGCCATAAGGCAGTGTAAAATCATATTTACTGCTTAGAGATAGACGGTTCATGCCTGTCAAAATAGGTCTTGCCAAGGGTTGGAGATCAAGATGGCAGAGTAGGGGGATGCTAAGCTCACCTTCAACCACAAACCCATCAAAAATGCACCTACATGTGGAACAATTCTCACTGAAAAGAAATTGATGACTGGCAGAGAGATTCTTCTGCAATCAAGGCTAACAAAAAAGATCCAGTGTACAGTAGGGAGGAGAAGTGATAAGGTGGGGTTCCACACCCCTAGGAGGGGACTCAGAAGAGGAGGGGGTTACATGGGCTCAGAGACCGTCCCTGGGAAGTGGGGTTTGAGCCATATATAGAGTACTGCAGTATGGGGTGTGAAACTGAGAAGAAGCCCATTAGCTGGTGTGAAAACCAGTAGGATTTATAGGAGGGCTGTAAGAAACTGAGACTTTGCTTCTGAAGATCATACATGCACTTGCTTACTCCCAGGAAACTACCAGCCAGTTTTTCACAACTGTTCCACACAGGCCAGCCCACTCTAGTCCCTGAGCTGCTGCTGCTGCTGCTAAGTCGCTTCAGTCATGTCCGACTCTTAGCGACCCCATGGACTGTAGCCTACCAGGCTCCTCCGTCCATGGGATTTTCCAAGCAAGAGTACTGGAGTGGGGTGCCAATGCCTTCTCCGAGTCCCTGAGCAGCTCCCCACTAAGAAGAAGGCTGCCATTGCCAAGGAGTGTGAACACTTGAGGAGGAAAGGGCAGCCTTGGACTTAGCACTGTACCTGAACTGGGTCAGGGTAGACACTACTGGCACTCAGGAAAGTGAACAAAAGTGTTAGTCACTCAGTTGTATCCAACTCTTTGAGACTCTATGTGCTGTAGCCTGCCAGGCTCCTCTGTCCATGAGATTTTCCAGGCAAGAATACTGGAGTGGATTGCCACTTCCTTCTCTAGGGAATTTTCTCAACCCACGGATTGAACCCAGGTTTCCTACATTGTAGGCAGTGTCTTTACCATCTGAGTCACCAGGGAAGCCTTGGAAGCAGCAAACCCAGAGTGGTCTGGAACCCTGTTTGACCTGGCAGAACCAGTATACATTCCAGCCCACATTGAACCCCCATTCTGGCCCTTCTTGCTCCAGCACTGCTCCCCTCTGGGGTGACAATGTCATTGCCAGGAGTGGGAAGAGTATGTACATAGAAGAAATAGACCCAGCTCAGACCAGATCTCAGGATTTCTGCTCCAGAACCTTGGGAACCAACCTTGTCCTGATAGGGTAGTGTGATGGGCCTGAAGGTAGGAGAAGCCCCAGTTCACACCTGGCTCTGGCTCTAACCTCTCCATCTCCAGCCCCTCTTCTCACCAAGGTGATAGCTGCTAGTACACCTGGGGCAAGATGGGACCTTTGCTCATATCAGATCCAGCCAACTTGCCCACCAAAGGCACTGGGCACATGAAGACTGCATAGGAACTCTGCTACAGAAGGACACTCCTTCAAGACTGGGACAGGAAACTGTTTCACCTAATTTCACAGAGACAGAGAAAGTAAAAATTAGAAATATGTTTCAAATGAAAGAACAAGTAAAAAAAAAATGCTGCAAAAACACCTAATGAAACAGATAAATAATTTACCAGATAAAGAGTTCAAAGCATTAGTAGTAAGAATAGTAATTGAACTTAGGAAAAGAATAAATAAACACAATGAGAATTTAATAAGGAGCTAGAGAATATAAAAAGTATCAGCCAGAGCTGAAGAATACAATAACTGCAATAAAAAACACACTAGAAGGAGTTAACAGCAGAATAGGTGATACAGAACACGTGTGATTGAAAAGATAGAATAATGGAAATCACCTAATTAGAATAGCAAAAAGAAAAACAAAAAATGAGGACAGTTTAAGGGACATTTGGGATATCTAGTATTCTAACATTTGCATTATAGGGGCCCCAGATGGAAAAGAGACACAGAAAAGAGTAAAAAATGTATTTGATGAAACTATAGCTGAAAAATTCACAAAGTTGAAGGAAGAAGCAGATTTCTAGGTACAGGAAGAACAAAGAATCCCAAATAAGATAAACCCAAGGAGACCCACATGAAGACATGTCATAATTAAAATGGCAAAATTAAAGATAAGGAAAGAATTCTATGGACAGCATGAGTAAAACAAAGAGTCACATACAAGGTAACCCCCAAAGGGTATCAGATGATTTTTCTGCAGGAGATTTGCAGGCCAGAAGAGAGTAGTATGATGTATTTCAAGTGCTGAAAGCGTAAAAAACCTATGACCTAGAATATCTTACCCCTCAAGATTATCATTCAGAATTCAAGGACAGAAAAAGAGCTTCTCAGACAGGTAAAAACTAAAATAATTTATCACCACTAAACCAATCTTAAAAGAAGTAGTAAAGGATCTTCTTTAATTGAAAAAGAATAGGATACAACAAGAAATAAGAATTTATAGGAAAGGAAAAAATCCCACTAGTAATGGCAAACATTTAGTAAGTGTTAAATGTACTTTTTTAGTAAGTAAAAATCAGTTATAACTGCAATAAACAGTTAAGGACTAAATATGGAGATGAAAAATAATGACATCAAAAACAACCAGAAAAAAAGTAACAAAAGGCAAGAAGTGCATACCTATCTGTAATCACTTTAAATGTCAATTGGCTAAATTCTTTAATCAAAAGACATTGGGTGACTGATTGGATTACAAAACAAGACCCACGGGATCTGTTACAAGCTAGAGGGGTGGCATGGGGAGGAAGGTTGGAAGGGACATAGGTATACCTATGGCTGATTCATGTTGATATTTGGCAGAAACCAACACAATACTATAAAGCAAATGTCCTTCAATTAAAAATAAATTAGAAAACAAAAGAAATAAGACCCATCAATGGATATATATGATGTTTATAAGGGATTCACTTCAGAGATAAAGACACACATAGATAGAAAGTGAGGGGGTGGAAAAAGATATTTCATGCAAATGGAGATGACAAAAAATGTGGAGGTAGCAATACTCATATCAGACAAAGTAGATTTTAAAACAAATCTATAACAAAAGACAAAGAAGGGCATTACATAATGATAAAGGGATCAATTTGAGAAGGGGCTATAAGGTTGGTTAGCATAAATGTATATACTTAACATAGAAGCACCTATATATATTGAAATATTTAACAGACTAAAGGGAGAAATTGACAATAATACAACTCATTGTAAGGGACTTTAACACCCCACTTACATTATTGGACAAATCATCCAGACCAAAAATAAAATCAATCAATAAGGAAACAGTGGCCTTAGTAAAGTCACATATTAGACCAGTTGGACTTAACAGATGCCTATAACATTCCATCCAAAACAGAAGAATACACATTCTTTTCAAGTGCACATGGAACCTTCTCCAGGATAGATCACATCACCATAAAACAAGTCACAAGAAATTTCAGAGGATAGAAATTATATCAAGCATTTGTTCTGACCATAATGATATTAAACTAGAAATTAATTACAGGAAGAAAAATGGACAAAACACGAACACATGGATATTAAAGAACACACTACTGAAAAATCCAGTGGGTAAAAGAAGAGATAAAAGAGGAAATCTGAAAATATCTTGAGACAAATGAAAATAAAAACACAACTTTTCCAAGTCCATGAGACACAGTCAAGGGAGTTATAAAACAGAAGTTTATACTGATACAGGCCTACCTCAAGAAATAAGAAAAATCTCAAACAAACAACCTAATCTACCATATAAAGGAAGTAGAAAATGAAAAACAAACATAGCCGAAAATCAGAAGGAAGAAAATAATAAAGATCAGAGCAAAAATAAAATAGAAACAAATGAACAAACAAAAACAATAGAAAAGATCAATGAAACCAAGAGCTGGTTTTTTTTGAAAAGTTAAATGAATCTGATAAGCTATGGGGCATCAAAAAACTATAGGTTCATCAAGAAAAAAAAGAGAGAGAGAGGACCCAAATAAACAAAATAAGAAATAAAAGAGGAAAAATTACAACTAATATCAAAGTCATACAAAAACTTATAAAAGAATACTATGAACAGTTATATTTCAACAAATAGGACAACCTAGAGGAAATGGATAAATTTCTAGAAACACACAATCTTCCAAGACCAAATCAGGAATAAATGGGTAATCTGAACAAAGCCATCATTAGTAATGAAATTGAATCAGTAATCAAAAAACTCCCAGGAAACAAAACTCAAGGACTGGACAGCTTTGCTGGAGAATTCTACCAAACATAAAGAAAAGTAATACTTATCCTTCTCAAATATTCCAAAAAATCAAAGAGGAGGAAATGCTCCCAACTTTATTCCATGAGGCCATCATTACCCTGATATCAAAACCAAAGATACTAGAAAAAAAGTTAAAATTATAGATCACTATCTCTGATGTATATAGATGCAAAAGTCATCAACAAAATATTAGTAAACAGAATTCAGTGATATATAAAATTGATCATATACCATGATTAAGTAGAATTAATTTCAGTGTTGCAAGGATGGTTTAATATTCACAAGTCAATCAATATGATAGTCTACATTAACAAAAGGAAGGATTAAAACCACATGGTCATTTCAATAGACTCAGAAAAAACATTTGACAAATTTCAAATTTATGATAAAAAAAGCTCTCATCAAAGTTGTTATAGAGAGAATATATCTCAATACAATAAAGACCATTGACAACAAACCCACAGTTAGCATCATACTCAAGTCCTAATCTTAGTAATCAGACAAGAAAAAGTAATAAAAAGCATCCAAATTGGAAGAGAAGAAATAAAACTGTGGCTATTTGCTGATGACATGATACTACATACAGAAAGCCATATTAGATATAGCTAATAAAGATATATTAGAACTAATAAAAAGTTCAGTAAATTTTCAGGATACAAGATTAATATAGAGAAATCTGTAGCTTTTCTGTACATTAATAACAAACTATCAGAGAGAGGAGGCAAGAAAAAATTATTGCTTTAAATTTCATCAAAAAGAATAAAATGTTTAGGAGTAAATGAAGGTGAAAGACCTATATTCTGAAAGCCATAAGATACTACTGAAGGAAACTAAAAATGATAGAAAGAAAACTACCATATGACCCAGCAGTTCCACTCCTGGGTATATATATCCAAAGGGCAGTAGACTTGACCAATGGGAAGGTACAACTAAATCTTCCACATTCCCTGTCAGGAGGTTGTGGTGGGTTGCCTTAAAGAATCAGAGACACCCTGGAGAGAAGGACATGACAAAGTCCCATCCTCAGTGAAAAACATTCAGGCTCATTTCCCTCAGGGTGGCCAAACTGACACTGTTTTATACTTCTTCAGGCTAAGTCTTCCTCACCAATTAAGCCATTCACTTAAAATCAGGTGTTGATAAGAAGAAGCAGGTACTTTCAAAGGGTTGAGTTTTCTGTAAAAGGCTCAGCATAGAGATGAAAGATAGACAAAAGAGCAAATTTGGAGGGACAGAGGTCTTTATCATATTTTCCGCTATATACTCAGTGCTTAGCACAATGCTTAGCTCACAGTACATACTCAATAATATCAGAAAGCATACATGGATGGTGGAGAAGGGAATGGCTACCCACTCCAGTATTCTTGCCTGGAGAATTCCATGGACAGAAGATCCTGGCAGGCTACTGTCTGTGAGGTCACAAAGAGTTGGACATGACTGAGTGACTAACAGTTTCATACATGAATGTAAAAATGAATGAGTGCGTGAGTGCTAAGTTGCTTCAGTCATGTCTGACTCTGCGACCCTACGGACTGTAGCCCACCAGGATTCTCTGTCCATAAAATTTTCCAGGCAAGAATACTGGAGTGAGTTGCTCATACTCTCATCCAGGGAATCTTCCTGATCCAGGGATCAAACACATGTCTTTTATGCCTCCTGCACTGACAGGTGGGTTCTTTTCCACTAGCGCCACCTGGGAAGCCCAGAAGAATGCCTGAATGAATGTATGAAATACTGAAGGAGTATATTTGTTTGAGTAGCTCTCAATGGAGAAGTTTCTTCTTTAGCGCTATTAAGATCATTATCTATTCAGATGTGGCAAATAGGCTGCTCAAGGGGCAGGTCTAGTCCGTGAACTTATTTTGATTAGCTGGAAAAGGTGGCAAGAACTTTGTACCTGTTTTTACAAAAAAAAAAAAAAAAAGAATACACAGAAGAACTGTACAAAAAAGATTTTCACGACCCAGATAATCACAATGGCATGATCACTAACCTAGAGCCAGACATCCTGGAATGCGAGGTCAAGTGGGCCTTAGGAAGCATCACTACGAACAAAGCTAGTGGAGGTGATGGAATTCCAGTTGAGCTATTTCAAAGCCGAGAAGATGATGCTGTGAAAGTGCTGCACTCAATATGCCAGCAAATTTGGAAAACTCAGCAGTGGCCACAGGACTGGAAAAGGTCAGTTTTCATTCTAATCCCAAAGAAAGGCAATGCCAAGGAATGCTCAAACTACCAGACAATTGCACTCATCTCCCACGCTAGCCAAGTAATGCTCAAAATTCTCCAAGCCAAGCTTCAAGAGTATGTGAACCGTGAACTCCCAGATGTTCAAGCTGGATTTAGAAAAGGCAGAGGAATCAGAGATCAAATTGCCAACATCCATTGGATTATTGAAAAAGCAAGAGAGTTCCAGAAAAACATCTATTTCTGCTTTATTGACTATGCCAAAGCCTTTGACTGTGTGGATCACAACAAATTGTGGAAAATTCTTAAACAGATGGGAATACCAGACCACCTGACCTGTCTCTTAAGAAACCTGTATGCAGGTCAGGAAACAACAGTCAGAACTGGCATGGGACAACAGACTGGTTCCAAATCAGGAAAGGAGTACGTCAAGGCTGTATATTGTCACCCTGCTTATTTAACTTATATGTAAAGTACATCATGAGAAACGCTGGGCTGGATTAAGCAAAAGCTGGAATCAAGATTGCCAGGAGAAATATCAGTAACCTCAGACATGCAGATGACACCACTCTTATGGCAGAAAGCAAAGAAGAACTAAAGAGCATCTTGATGAAAGTAAAAGAGGAGAGTGAAAAAGTAGGCTTAAAGCTCAACGTTCAGAAAACTAAGATCATGGCATCTGGTCCCAACACTTCATGGAAAATAGATGGGGAAACAGTGGAAACAGTGGCTGACTTTATTTTGGGGGGCTTCAAAATCACTGCAGATGGTGACTGCAGCCATGAAATTAAAAGATCCTTACTCCTTGGAAGAAAAGTTATGACCAATTTAGATGGCATATTAAAAAGCAGAGACATTACTTTGCCAACAAAGTTCTGTCTAGTCAAGGCTATGGTTTCTCCAGTAGTCATGTATGGATGTGAGAGTTGGACTATAAAGAAAGCTGAGCGCTGAAGAATTGATGCTTTTGAGCTGTGGTGTTGGAGAAGACTCCTGAGAGTGCCTTGGGCAGCAAGGAGATCCAACCAGTCCATCCTAAAGGAAATCAGTCCTGAATATTCATTGGAAGGACTGATGCTAAAGCTGAAACTCCAATACTTTGGCCGCCTGATTCAAAGAACTGACTCATTGGAAAAGAACCTGATGCTGGGAAAAACTGAAGGTGAGAGGAGAAGGGGATGACAGAGGATGAGATGGTTGAATGGCATCACCGACTCAGTGCACATGAGTTTTGAGTAAACTCTGGGAGTTGGTGATGGACAGGGAGGCCTGGCGTGCTGCAGTCCGTGGGGTTGCAAAGAGTCGGACACGACTGAGTGAACTGAACTGAACTGAACTGAAAATGTTTAATAAGCCAACATCTAGAAGTCATATTTTAAATTAAAAAATCTTATTTCTGGTCTCTCTTGAAATAGCATAACTGGTAACCCTGAGCCAGACTGCACAGATTATTTAGGCACTCATTCCGATAAGGCAGGTGTCCATAGTTTGCCCTAGTCCCAACTAGAAGCTGTCATTTATATTATACATGCATTATTGTTCTCAGGGGAGTCCCTGGTGCCTCAGACAGTAAAGAATCTGCCCACTGTGCTGGAGACCCAGGTTTGATCCCTCGGTCGGGAGGATCCCCTGGAGAAAGGAATGACTGTCCATTCCAGTATTCATGCCTGGAAAATCCCATGGACAGAGGACCCTGGTGGGCTACAGTCCATGGGGTCTCAAAGAGTTGGACATGACTGAGTGACTAACACTTCACACTTCAGTTCATTGTTCTTACAGGAAGGAGAAGAGTGGAATAATGTTGCGGACTATATTATTATTAAACATGAAAAACCGAAATGACCAAAATGGCTGCTCGTCTCAATGATGGAAAATGTCTCAAGATGAAAAATAGAAGTTAGTATATACTTCCTTTGAAAGAGGAAAGTATTTTCATGTGCTGGGTAGCTCAAATGGTCAAGAATCTGCCTGCAATGCGGGAGACCTGGGTTCCACCCCTGGGTTGGGAAGATCCCGTGGAGAAGGGCATGGCAACCCACTCCAGTATTCTTGCCTGGAGAATCCCATGGACAGAGGAGCCTGGCAGACTACAGTCCACAGGGTCTCAAAAAGTCAGACACTTACTAACACTTTCACTTCTTTATGTAAACTGCCCTGAATTGAAAGAATACATCCAACAGTCAGCTTGATTATATACCAGATTGACCCTTTGGGTATTTATATTCAATATATTGGTATACAGGAAGCAATTTCATTTCAGTCAAAGAAAGAACTGATGTTTAAAACCAGGGATAGGTGTTTGTAGTGCCCAAAATGTCCATGTAAAAGCCTGATGACAGTCCACCTGAAATACTATCTAAAGAGGGAAGTATCTCAAGTTCCACATCACCTTGAACAGATCTCCATTAAAGTATGTAACCATACTTTTTAAAACTCCTTAACTGTCTCTTTTAATAGATCATGGGCAGATTTTTCATAGTTTATCTTGTCATCGTTGTATCCTCCACACTTAGCACAGAGTAGGCTCTAAATGAAAGTTTATTGAATGGATGAATAACTACTGTATTGAGCTGGAAGCTGGAAAAGACTGTTTCTCAGTTCTTTGAGTCTCCAACTCTCTTTGGCTTAGTGTTCATTTCTGACTAAAAAATAGGCCAGGTAGTAGGAAAACAATTTTTTTTTCCTTGAAATAATTTTGATAGCAACCTCTTACAAACTAAGAGCCTTCTAGACAGTGGCAAATATGAATGCAAATATCCTCTGCTCCACATAAGATTCTGCTTGCCTCCTTGGAAAACAACCCAAGAAGGAGGGGCACAGTGAGCTCACAGATGCCAGAGGGTGAGGGTGCTGGTTTCTGAGAAAGCTCTTGGGCACATGGGCTGAAAATTCATGGGAATTGTGTATGAAGAGAAAGGGAAAAACAGACATGTGTTATCTTCTTCACACTCTCAGAAGTCTGGTGCTTGAGATACAGTACATCTTTCTCTTTCAGTCTTCTTTGAAAAATAGCTCAGGTTTAAAAAACAAGAAGACTATGCCCTGGAAGAGAGACCTGTGCCAGGGAATACAAAAGCAACTGCTCTCCTGGGGATGAGTGAAGATCAAGATGCTTCTTATAGATCCCTTTGGGAGCTTCCCTGGTGGCTCAGATGGTAAAGAATCTGCCTTCAATGCAGAAGACCTGGGGTTTGATCCCTGGGTCAGAAAGATCCTCTGGAGAAAGAAATGGCTACTCACTCCAGTATTCTTGCCTGGAGAATTCCATGGAGTGGGGAGCCTGAAGGGGTATAGTCCATTAGGTCACAAAGAGTCGGACACGATGGAGTGACTAACATGTGCAATGAAGACTAAGAATATTCTCCCCAGAGAAATGCACATGTACTCACATGAACAACGTTTTGCCTGTATTTTCAAGGAATTCAAAGATTACCCCCCTTTGGGCACAAGTTAAGAAGCTCTGTTTGAAACACTCTGAATGTCTCTTCATTTGAATGTTCTAAATCATCCTGATGTTCCTACAGCCCCTAAATTTTGACTCTAGGTCTTGGAAGGCCCTGCCTTGGTCTGCCCTCTTCATTCTTTTCCTTCCCACCTCCCCTCTTCACAAAGGCTCCCAAAAAACTTTCTCCTTGTGTAAAGAGAGTTTTCAACATAGCATCAGTTCAACATTCCCTGGGGAGATAACCAGAGTAAATGACATGCTTCAGCAACTCACTTCTATTTATTTAAAATCACTTGGAGACCATTTCCAAGGGGCCTGTACACTGTAAACACTGCAGATAGTTACCCTCCTAAAACAGGAACTGTGCATGTAAATACATGGTTCCCTGGGCTAATGGTAAATCCACATTAACACACAGGAAGAATATGATGTGTTCATGTTTCCCTGGGGAATTTCTAAGGCTCCCAATTAGCAGGAAAGTCTTGTTTCCATTGAAGGGAAAAGGATATAAATAGACTGAGTTGCATTTCAATTCCTTCTTGTGGATGACTTCATAATATGCCCAGGCTGAGGGAGAGAAAACAGCTCAGGACAGGAATCAGGAATGTCCAAACAGGATGCCAGGCAGATGTGTCCTGGGAAACTTGATACAAGAGATCAGGAAAGAGGCGCTAGAGTGAACATTCTCGAGTGAGGGTCAAACTGTCACTGTTATCCCAATGCTATGTTTTCCAATGTTAACTTATATATTTGTTCATTTCAAGAAACTCACTCTGTATGCTCTTTTTTTTCAGTGTTTTTCTACAATATTTATTCTCTCCATGGTCTGGAGTAGTAGGCCAACATGTTCTTATAAGTATTTATTCTTTGCCTTCCACCACTAGCATGTAAGCTTCCTTTGGACAGTCTTCATTTGTGATAATGCAGATAACAATTCAAGCTCTTAAAGTGCTTTGGTTCATCATTATAAATATGATTATTCTGTTAAATAGTATGAGTTGAAAAATATGGACATAATGGTTGAAAGAAGAATCCTCCTTAGGAACATGACACCAAAAAACCCCACTCCCCCTCCCCAAAAAAAGACACTCAAAATATTTAAAATATGAGTTACCATTTAAAGAATGCCAACTTGGAAAGTTCTTTGAGGTCTAGTCTCTTAAGCCTTGAACTGAAGTCCTCTTGCAGGCAGGCAATCTCAACCTAGTGTTTTGAAAAGCAACAAAAATTCTCATACAAGTTTTTCGTTATTTCAAATGAAGAGCTGCTTTTCAAAATCAAGTCTCTCCTAGCCATTAACTGCTGAAATAAAAAGACATAAATTCCATGATCAAATTGTCAGAAAACAAATCAGGGTTTTCCAGTCATAGGTGCCTGCACATATTTCATGCGCGCACCCAGGACCTTAAACCGTTCATTCTGTTCTGTTTACAAACAAAAAGAAAATGTGAAATGTGAATTCACTTTTAATGAAAAGGGAGTGTAAGCCATTTCCCCTGGCTGTTCTGTCCTATGAGGCCGACAGGATTTCAATTTTAACTGTACTCAGAGAGGCCTCCTGGTATGGTGAAGAGCCCAGAGTGAGAAGCCAGACTGCAGGAGAGGGTGATCCTGGCTCTGATGCTCCTTAGTGGTATCAGCTGGACAAGTTACTGACCGTCTTTGAACTTCACTTTCCTTTATCTGTGTATCACTAATAATACCTAATTCTTGGGGTTCCGTGATAATTTTTGAGGAATAAAATGGTTGAATATTTAAAACAGTAAACACTGCTACACAAATAAGTGTTAGCTATTACCATAACCTGAAGTGATCTATGTGAAGCAAAAGGCAATGGAGAAAAGGAAAGATATATCCATCTGAATGCAGAGTTCCAAAGAATAGCAAGGAGAGATAAGAAAGCCTTCTTAACTGAACAACGTGAAGAAACAGAGGAAAACAATAGAATGGGAAAGTCTAGAGATCTCTTCAAGAAAATTAGAGATACCAAGGGAACATTTCATGCAAAGATGGGCACAATGAAAGAAAGAAATGGTATGGACTTAACAGAGGTAGAAGATATTAAGAAGAGGTGACAAGAATACACAGAAGAACTACACAAAAAAGATCTTCACAACCCAGATGGCCACGATGGTGTGATCACTCACCTAGAGCCAGACATCCTACAGTATGAAGTCAGATGGGCCTTAGGAAGCATCACTATGAACAAAGTGAGTGGAGGTGATGAAATTCCAGTTGAGCTCTTTCAAATCCTAAAAGATGATGCTGTGAAAGTGCTGCACTCAATATGCCAGCAAATTTGGAAAACTCAGCAGTGGTCACAGGACTGGAAAAGTTCAGTTTTCATTGCTATCCCAAAGAAAGGCAATGACAAAAGATGCTCCAACTACTGCACAATTGCACTCATCTCACTTGCTAGCAAAGTAATGCTCAAAATTCTCCAATCTAGGCTTCAATAGTATGTGAACCAAGAACTTCCAGATGTTCAAGCTAGATTTAGAAAAGGCAGAGGAACCAGAGATCAAATTACCAACACCTGTTGGATCATAGAAAAAGCAAGAGAGTTCCAGGAAAACATCTACTTCTGCTTCATTGACCACGCTAAAACCTTTGACTGTGTGGCTCACAACAAACTGTGGAAAATTCTTCAAGATTTGGGAATATCAGACCACCTTACCTGCCTCCTGAGAAGCCTGTATGCAGGTCAACAAGCAACAGTTAGAACTAGACATGGAACAAAGGACAGGTTCAAAATTGGGAAAGGAGTACATCAAGGTTGTATATCGTCACCCTGCTTATTTAGCTTATATGCAGAGTACATCATGCGAAACGGCCGGCTGGATGAAGCACAAGCTGGAATCAAGAGAAATATCAGTAACCTCAGATATGCAGATGACATCACTCTTACAGAAGAAAGGGAAGAAGAACTAAAGAGCCTCTTGATGAACGTGAAAGAGGAGAGTTAAAAAGTTGGCTTAAAATTCAACATTCAAGAACCAAGATTATGGCATTGGGTCTCACCACTTCATGGCAAATACATAGGGAAACAATGGAAACAGTGACAGACTTATTTTGGGGGGCTCCAAAATCATTGCAGATGGTTACTGCAGCCATGAAATTAAAACATGTTTGCTCCTTGCCAGAAAAGCTATGACCAACCTAGACAGCATATTAAAAAGCAGAGACATTATTTTGCCAAGAAAAGTCCTTATAGTCAAAGCTATGGTTTTTCCAGTAGTCATGTACGGATGTGAGAGTTGGACCATGAAGAAGGCTGAGCACAGAAGAATTGATGCTTTTGAACCATGGTGTTGGAGAAGACTCTTGAGAGTCCCTTGGACAGAAAAGAGATCAAAACAGTCAATCCCAAAGGAAATCAATCCTGAATATTCATTAGAAGGACTGATGCTGAAGCTCCAATATTTTGGCCACCTGATGTGAAGAACTGACTCATTGGAAAAGACCCTGATGCTGGGCAAGATTGAAGGCAGGAGGAGAAGGGGATGGCAGAGAACGAATGGTTGTATTGTGTCACCAACTCAATGGACGTGAGTTTGAGCAAGCTCTGGGAGATGGTGAAGGACAGGGAAGCCTGAGGTGCTGCAGTTCATGGGACTGCCAAGAGTCAGACATGACTGAGCAACTGAACAACAACCATTACCATAACAAGTGGTTTCTGAGTTTTGAGTATCTCCTACTGTGCTCGTTGTGAAGCAGGTCCCCTGAGGTATCCTCTATAAATTTTCACTTAATGGAGCTGGAGGGGGCCCAGGGATCTAAAAGTTTTAGGGCAGGATGCAGAGAGCTAGCTGCCATGCTTTCCAGCTGTGCCGGAGTCCTGGTCCAGCTGGTCCAGGGGTTCCCTCAGGATGGACGGCGTCGGCAAAGGGAAGAGAAGACACAGCGAGTCTAGGCAGGTGTGAAGCAGCGTCTGAGCTTTATTTTTCAAAGGGAGTTTTTATATCTCAAGTTGTACATAGAGGAAAATGTAAAATGTAGAGTCATGCCTAATCAGCTCAACGGGTCAGCAGTTTTTGACCCCTATCGAAACCAGGATACTTTTTGTATATCTTAATTACAAAAGTCTCATGTTGTTTACATCATCTTCTGGCCTGGAGGCCAGCTAACATCTTATGACTCTTTATTGATAAGAGTTGATCAGCCAGAACACCTTTTCTAAAAGTATTTTTGTGTCAGGCACAGAAGGTACCAGCTAGATTAACAACTGTCTTATTATTTTTATATTAGTGCTAAACATTTATTTATGTAAGTCTCTAACTATTATACTTTTATTATACAGGTTCAACATGTTAGGAGCAAAAACATAAGTAAATATAGATCGAATAGCAGTTTTTCAGAATAACATTTCTTATGTTTTTCTAATAGGCTTTCTTCCTCTCGAAGGGTTCTGTACCCATTGGGACTTTTTATGCATTCAGGCTCTCGATGCTGTTTATTTTTAAGGAGCAGTCATGCACATTAGCTCTAAAGGCACAGGCACATTTATCAAACAAACTAACATGCTAACAAGAGGAGTTTAGATTAAAATACTCTCTTTTATGGATAATCTTATAGAGTGCTGCCGGTCGGGGGGCATGTCGATTAGAGTTTTAAATTGACCTGGTTAGGAATGGATCAGGGAAGGCCTTCTGCCTAAGTCACAGAAATCAGGGAGCAGTCTATTATAGCAAGCATCAGAAAGATAGATATCATCTTTAAGGTGAGCACCGAGGCAGCTTATCGAGATCCCTGAGGCCTGAGTTGCCTTGCTCAGGTCTTCTCCTCACCCATATTTACTGTCTCCATAAATCATTGTCGTCCTTCAGAGTTTCCTCTTAAGTGTCCTTGTGATGACATTGTAACTCACGTTTGTCTCTGGGCTGTTTATCTCATTCCTCAGTTTATTTCTTATCTCTTTAAATCCTGTTATCCCCTAGCAACTTAAGCTCATCATCTCCTAAAAAGGCTTTTAGCTATTAGTATCTCTAAAATTCCTAGTTTCTATAAGCTATAGTAAAATATGCCAACACTACAACATACCTTAAACTTTTAGCTGCTAACTATTCTTAATTATTCCTAACCCCTAAACTCAGCAAACTTCTTTTGCCATAAACATTCCCCTTACAGGCAGGTTTCAGATAACAATGTTTCCCATGGTCTCAAGCTGCAGCCTATGTGCTCATCCTGGAGCATTCTTTGTAAAGATCCTTGAACAAATGTCAATAGTTAACTTTATGGATTATAACATTCTTTCCAGCCAACTCAACCGGAGGAAGGAAAGGACAAGTCAGAATCACAAGACCTAACTCCTTCATCCCGGGACCGTGCCTGCGGGATGAGGAGAGGGGGTTGGGGCCATGCCTCCATTTTGTCAGTAATGCCTATCGCGGCTCCTGACACAGCTGAACCCAGCTCTCTGGTAACTGAAAATCCTCTTGCAATTTAAGCTAAAATCCAGGGAAGAAAAAATTGAAATATACGCCTTCATCACTTGTTTCTGGTGTCTCAAACGATGGGTTCTATAATACTTTCTCAGTGAGTTTTCACAGCCCAATACTAAACACACAGCCCCTTCTTCTTTCTCTAAAGTTACTGGTCTTTCTTCTTTCCCACCTCTTGTCATCATCTTAGTTCAAATCTTGTAAGTGGTTTCCAGAGTCTTCTTAGATCACTCAACCAATAAATAACAACATCTGGTTTTTCATGTTTTCCTCTCAACTAAGTCCCTCTGGCTCTTCATCATTCTGGTTGCTCTCCTGTATTCCCTCTAGTACCAGGAACAAATCAGCAAATCATCACTACTTCACATCTCTGAAGTACCAAAGGAAGTGATTCACAGGAACAAATGCGCCAGTGCAAATATTATTGGAGGTTATAGCAAGGTTCATCGTTGTAGTTCAAGTTTAAAGCATGGCATCTTCACAGAGCTTTAAAGGGAAGGGGAGAGAGGGAGCATGAGAAAAGGGGGAGGGGGAGTGGTCAAGAGGAATCCAAACTCATGACCAAGTTCAGGAGTAGTTATGATCACTATTGTCACCTTAGTATTCACATGAACAACTGCACCAAAGAAAGGATGTGAAAATCAAGGACAAAGAAAATCACTAATCCAATGTAGAGGGTGGCAAGTCCCAGAAGAAGCCCTCATAAGAGGAAATCAACAAATATTTTAAAATTAGATTATATCAGTGCCAAATATCTTCTTTATAATTGGCTGCTGAGCAGTTAGCTTTAGTAATAATCTGTTGTCATATAAAGATGTGTGTTTGCTAGAGTGCTGAGGGTGGGTGGTGGTGGAGAGGTGCGTTAATTCCCATGGGACAGAGTATTCACAGGTCCTTTTATTCCATTTAATCCCACCTAAGACAGTATTCCATGGCCACACCCCTCCTTTTTTTTGTTTTGTTTTACTTGAAATAAACGTGAACACTCCTTAGAGAAGGCTATAATGGAAAACAGTTCACTAATAGAAGACTTGGAGAGAACCCTTCTGATTGTGGATTGACCTCGGCAGGTATGCATTTGACCTTACTGTCAAATCCATATGATTAGGTATGATGACTCTAGGTATGATGACTCTTAGGTATGATGACTCTAAGAAATTACTACCCTGGTAACAGTAGTTCTACCCCCCGCCCCGGCCCCTTCCACATACCCCTCTGGAGAGGCTGTACTGGGGCTGGTCGGCTTAGTCACTGTGGGGCCCAAGATGGGGGTGTGGAGGTGAGTCTGCTCTCAATTCTATCCAGAGAGAGCCATCTCCTAGAGCGAAGGTACTTGGGGAAAACCTCCCAACTCCCAAAACCTTTCTTCCCGAACCGCCCCAGGAGCTCAAAGAAGCGCGGTACCAGGACCACGGAGCAGAGTGGTGTGGACAGTCTGGAGAGGAGGGAGGTGTGGAGGGGAAGGGGCAGCAAGATAGAGAAACTCTCCTCTAGCTAGACTCGCAACTTCTGTCACCATCACGTTTGAAGGTGAGGACGCAGAGCGGCCGGTAGGACTTGTGGCTGTTGTTCTCGGCCATGCTCTTGCCCCAGAAGTCGCTGGAGAAGATGCCCCAGGGTAACGGGGCTCCGGGCCGCGCGTCGGGGTTGTTGACGATCGCCCACACGTCGTCATGCTCGAACTCGCCTCTCAGGGAGCGGCCGTAGCACAGGCAGCTCGCCCCGGCCAGCAGCGCCGCGGCTCCGACCGGCGCGAGTCCGCAGTCCCGCCGCCGCCTCAGGCAGAGCTGGTCACCACCATTGCGCCGCCGCCGCTGCTGTCCTGGTCATTCCCCGGCGTCTGGCATCCTCCCCGGCCGGGGCCCGGACAGTGCGCGGGAATGGCCGGCCCAGCTGCAGATAAACAGCAGTCCCCCCGCCTCCCCGGGCCATCGCCACCTCCTCCGCCCCACTGCGCTCGTCCCGATCGCGCGCCTTCACCCTGCAATCCCGGGACCGGCGCCGCTTTCCCCCCAAGCCCCGCACCCTCCGCCCGCGCCCCGCTGGTCTGGCGCCCCGCCCCCCGGCGCCGCGGTAAGAGGCGGCGAGAGTCCGCGTGCAGGTGCAGCGGTCGCCGCGCAGGGCTGCCGGGAACGGCGGGGAGGGGGCCCCGGGATCCTGTACGCTGTGCTCGAGATGCTCTCTGCCCTCATCCTTTCCCCATTAAGGGTCTGCTGTGGGGACCTCACCTGCGGGCACCTCCAGGCCCCGGGTCAGGACAAGCTTAGCAGGTGCGCAGCCGGAACCCCGCCCGCGCTCCGGGAGAGGGAAGTGGCCGCTGCCGCCCCGGACGTCCCCGGCTTTTCAGCACCCGGGACAACAGCAGCGGCCCCCGGGCCAAGCTCTCCCTCCGGCTCCGCGCTCCTGTCCAGTCTCCGCCTGCGCCGTCTGCTTCTCCGGCTTTCTCTCCCCACCGCCCCGCGTCCCGCGGTTGCAGCCTCGGAGCGCGGGTGGAAACTGCAGGGAAATGGAGCTTCGAAGCGTCCTTCTGAAAACCGATAGAGGGTCTCCCTGAGGTGGGCTTCCTGCCCGCCCTGCCCCAGTTCGTTCACCGGCTGTTTTCCTTTACCGCCCATTGCTCTGCTCGCCTTTAAAGTCTCAGGTTCGATTTTTGGTTTGGGTTTGGGGCCTGTGGATTACTAAAATATTTCTCCTAATTTTATTTTTAAAGTCTCGAGATGATGCGGGAGAGGCAGAGCAAATTCATCTTCTCTTCCAAGTGGATCACTTGGTTTTGAATATTATTTTCTGCTCTTTGCATCTGTTTGAACTCTTCCTGCCCGCATTATGCAAAGAACTGCTCAATTTCTCTCGCTAAACTTACCTGAGTGAAAGATTATTTTGTATTTTAAACATTATATATATATATAAACAAATTAGATATCCCAGAGTGCTTATTACTCCATCTATCTTGAAGTTTGAAGATTTGTTAACTCTTCCAAATTTGAAATGTAACATTGGTAGATGTTAGTTACCTGGAATTTGACATCCAAATAGAAAACTGTAAAATGCCTTATTCACCACCGATTTGTTTGTTTTCCATCCAAATTTATTGCAAATAAAGCATTCGAGGCAAATTGTTTGAGTAGTTGAACACTCACTAAATGGAGTGACACATTCACCTGGAATAAAAATATTCCGACAGGCAGCATTTTATCCATTTTTGGTGACTTAAAAATTGGTGAATGAGATTGAAAATTTGGAGCTGAACACTTCCAATTTTCATTAAATGATTTCACACTCTGGTAGCTTTCAGTTCAGTTCAGTTCAGGTGTTCAGTCCTGTCCCACTCTTTTCCAACCCCATGGACTGCAGAATGCCAGGATTCCCTGTCCATCACAATTGAGTCAGTGAAGCGATCCAACCATCTCATCCTCTGTCATCCCCTTCTCCTCCTGCCTTCAGTCTTTCCCAGCATCAGGGTCTTTTCAAATGAGTCAGTTCTTCACATCAGGTGGCCAAAGTATTGGAGCTGCAGCTTCAGCATCAGTCCTTCCAATGAATATTCAAGGGTGATTTCCTTTAGGATGGACTGGTTTGATCTCCTTGCACTCCAAGGGACTCTCAAGGGCCTTCCCCAACACCATGGTTCAAAAACATCAATTCTTCGGTTCTCAGCTTTCTTTATAGTCCAACTCTCACATCCATACATGACTACTGGAAAAATCATAGCTTTGACTAGATGGACCTTTGTTGGCAAAGTAATGTCTCTGCTTTTTAATATGCTGTCTAGGTTGGCCATAGCTTTTTTTCCCAAGGAGTAAGTGTCTTTTAATTTCATGGCTGCAGTCACCATCTGCAGTGATTTTGGAGCATCCAAAATAAAGTCTCTCACTGTTTCCATTGTTTCTCCATCTTTTTGCCATGAAGTGATGGGACTGGATGCCATGATCTTAGTTTTCTGAATGTTGAATTTTAAGCCAGCTTTTTCACTCTCCTCTTTTACTTTCATCAAAATGCTCTTTAGTTCTTCTTCACTTTCTGCCATAAGGGTGGTTTCATCTGCATATCTGAGGTTGTTGATATTTCTCCCGGCAATCTTGATTTCAGCTTGTGCCTCATCCAGCCCGGCATTTCGAATGATGTACTCTGCATATAAGTTAAATAAGCAGGGTGACAATATACAGCCTTGACGTACTCCTTTTCCTATTTGGAACCAGTCTGTTTTTCCATGTCTGGTTCTAACTGTTGCTTCTTGACCCACATACAGATTTCTCAGCAGGCAGCTAAGGTGGTCTGGAAATTTTTCCATCTCTTGAAGAATTTTCCACAGTTTGATGTGATCCACACAGTCAAAGGTTTTGGTGTAGTCAATAAAGCAGAAGCAGATGTTTTTCTGGAGCTCTCTTGTTTTTGCAATGATCCAACAGATGTTGGCAATTTGATCTCTGGTTCCTCTGGCTTTTCTAAATCCAGCTTGAATATCTGAAAGTTCACAGTTCATGTACTGTTGAAGCCTGGCTTGGAGAATTTTGAGCGTTATTTTGCTGGCATGTGAGATGAGTGCAACTGTGCGATAGTTTGAACATTGTTTGGTATTGCCTTTCTTTGGGATTGGAATGAAAACTGACCTTTTCCAGTCCTGTGGCCATTGCTGAGTTTTTCAAATTTGCTGGCATACTGAGTGCAGCACTTTCACAGCATCATATTTTAGGATTTGAAAGAGCTCACCTGGAATTCCATCGCCTCCACTGGCTTTGTTCGTAGTGATGCTTCCTAAGGCCCACTTGACCTTGCATTCCAGGATGTCTGGCTCTAGGTGAGTGATCACACCATCGTGATTAATAGAAAAAAATACTTTTTTCTTTTTTTCTGAGTGGAAATAAAACATGCAAACTTCTTTAGGTATGTCGACAATTTGTTGAAATCTTCCCAAAAACTGTGTGAACGTACACTTAAAAATCAAATGCAAGTCACCCTTGTTAACAATATATGAAGCGGTAATGACACATTAACGTAGACAATTTATTTTTAAAAAACAACTAGTATTTAGTTTACAATTACAACAGCTGGAGTTATCCAAATGCTTGTGTGAAATTCTTGTTTCTGATTTTTTTTCTGGCATAAGCTCACTGTGGCTGCATTGGAATAATTAAGAGGTTCACTGTGCCTGCTGTGGACAGGGAATCATACAGGAAGCAAACATCTAGGCACATAATTACAGAATTAGGATAAAATTTGTGTTTATGGGAATAAAAGCAGCAAAAATGACAACATAATTACTAAGTGAAGAGAAAGTCGCTCATTCGTGTCCAACTCTTTGCAACAGTCCTCTAGGCCAGAATATTGGAGTGGGTAGCCTTTCCCTCCTCCAGGGGATCTTCCCAGCCCAGGGATCGAACCCAGGTCTCCCACCTTTCAGACAGATTCTTTACCAGCTGAGCCATAAGGGAAGTCTAATTACCAAGTAGCCTTTCCCAATTTTTTCCTGTTAAGTTCCTCAAGGAAATCCAAGATATTGAATTACTTGCCAAGAAGTAGTTCAATTTCTAAATGGCAAGCCAGGGCATTTTATAGCTGCTGATGTACAATGTATACCAGACACAGTTTAGGTGAAGTTTAGGCATCTTGTTACCTTGTGACTGTGGATTTTATTCAGGGAAATAATAGTTCATTACCCATTAAATGTTAAAAATTCTCAACATATTCCAAACTTAGAGCTTTTATCTTCCAGCTAAATTATTGACATTGTTTTCTAGACAACTCATGCTATTCAGATGCATGGAGAAAAACTAAAAAGTGCTTAAATAAGATAGCTTTAAAGGGGGAAATATCTGATGACCCATTCCTGCAATAAAGATTATAATAATTCTGGGTTTTATAGTGTCCATTTTCCAGAGAGAAAACAATGGTTCATTTCCTTTGAAAATTCCCCATGGCTTTGGCTCCATTCTCCCCTTGGAGCACACACACAGACACACATACACACGCAGACACAAACACGCTCACATGTACTTATTTTAAAAGTTGCCTTCACAACAGTGTTTCACATCATTTTTAGCCAGAGGAAGCTGCAAGAAGGAAATGTCCAAGATTTGGTGTTTACACGGACCATGTTATTAACATTTCCAATTTGTTGAGTGATTTTCGTGTTTCCCAGAAGCCCTTATCCTGTAAAAGCTGACGGATGGGCTGACAGAACCTTCCAGGCTGTGTTGGTATAATATGAGCCAAGTGCCTGGAAACAATAAAATAGCAATTTTCTGAGAGATTTACCTGCAGGAAAAGCCAGGAACATAAAGGCTGTTTTTAGTTTCCTGCCTTAAGCCTCTTCTCTCAGTTTGGGAGGACTGGATCCTGTCAGGTTAATTGAGGGTGCCATTAAATGTAATCTCAGCAGCAGCAATTGTGAGGGCTCCAAGGGAAAGACACTGGAGCAGGAATCAGAGAACTGGGCTGTGGTCTGACTAGAGTGGAGGCTTCATATCATGAGCAACAGAAACAAAAGCTGCAGGGGTTTTGAAATGTTAAATCTTTTCTCTTGAAAGTTGGAAGGGTCATCCAGTCATGATTTGACAAGCAATGGTTCTGGCTTCAGGCTTCTCAGGTGGCGCTGGTGGTAAAGAACCTGCCTCCCAGTGCAGGAGATATAAGAGACACAATTTTGATCCCTGGGTCGGGAAGATCCCCTGGAAGAGGGCATGGCGACCCACTCCAATATTCTTGCCTGGAACATCCCATGGACAGAGGAGCCTGGTAGGCTACAGTCCATAGGGTCGCAAAGAGTCATATATGTCTGAAATGACTTAGCACGCATGCACACACGGGTCTGGTTCCAGTAGCAAATACAAACCAAGAGAAGGGTCCTCTCAAGTTAAGTTCATCACAGCTGGGCCAGATTTTTTGAAATTCATTTTGGACATCCTCCACACCACTGCATTCTCAAAGCTGGATCTCTTTATGTCACAAAACAAGAAGGAATATTCATCCTGGACTCGTGCCATAAAGAGGGATTAAGATTAAGGAGGTCTGGACTAAAGTGGTGTGAGGGCTATCAGAAGGATCTTGACTAGGAGGACATGGAATTTGCCTCTCTTCACAAGAACATCAAGAATACACCTATAAATGGAACAATTCTCAAAAAGCACCAGCTAAACACTAGTGGAAGACCTTGGACACCTAAAAGGATAAGAAATATCCTCACCTGACCAGTTAGAATGAAAAAAAAGGAAAAAGAAAGAAAAGAGGAAATGGAAGGAGACCAGCACTGCTGGTGGGGAACTGAAGGTGAGGAGAGGTTCCCACACACAGAAAAGCCCATTCATGGTGAGGAAGTCAGCTGGGGCAGAAAGGAACCTTTGAGGGATCAGAGGAAAATGAAGCAACCTGTCTGTGGAAAGCAGGACAAAGTAAGAACTGCGCACATGGTCTACATCACTGCCCTGTGTACCACATCCTGAGTTATGTGTCTCCTGATGCAGAAGGGAGCTGGGTGCTGGAAGGTGGGGTTTGGAGTGTGGACCCAGGGAAGGGACAGCTGCTGGTTGTGAAGAGAAAGCCTGAGGGACAGGAGTAAGAAGCTCCACAACTGGGAAAGTTTTCAGAAGAAACCTGGAGCACTATAGATCAAGGCACCACTGTTGAGTAGTGTGCAAGCCATGGGGTCACCATTGCAGCTCCCTTCTCCACCTGCTGGCCCCTTGCCTCCATGGGTACTTGGAGGGCACCCCATTTGAGGAGGTTCACCCACCCTTCAAGCCAAGGCCTCCTCAACCCATGCAAGCTCCAGAGTCCTGAGCACTGCCACCATCGAAGCTGCCTCTGGAATCAGCCCTGGGCACCCCAGCCTGAGACAGGAAGCTGCCAGTGCTGGTGGGGGCCGAGTGCTAAAGCATGCAGTTAGGAGAGAGGATCTGGGGAGAGGACTGCTCTTGGCTATACAGAAACAACCTGGGGGGATGGGAGTGAGGGTCTCCATGGCCAGGAATGCTCTTAGAGGAAGCATGGTCTACCTAGGAATCAAGGCATCACTGTTGAATGTGCAAGGGACCATTACAACCCCTTGCCCATTGGACAGCTCCTGCCTCTGTGGGTACTTGGAAGGACTCCCACCAGAGCGAGCAAGTCCCAGTCTGTTGTATCTTCCTGCCAGTTTCTGCCACCTCAGGGTCTTTGCACACACCCTAGTTGTGGCTGCCTTATTCTTCCCCAGCCTGAGAGCCAATCAGCCTGAGAGCCAATCAGCCTGAGAGCCCCAATCAGCCGCTGCTTTTGTCCCCTCTCACCTGGGTGGGGAACAGACACCTGAGTGTGACCCACACCTAGAGGTAGGGCCCAAACCAAAGCTGAGTCTCAGGGGCTGTGTGACAAAGGAAGAGGAACAGAAATCTCTTTGTGCAGCCACACAAGCTGTTTTGTAAATCCTGGATCTGTGGAGTATCTGAATGGACAGTAAGTATTCCCACAACTGAGATCAGTCTAATTTTGGCAGCTGTGGACTTTGGGGGCAAGTACACAACAGGAGATGGACAAGGTCAGAGTCTGAGCTGCCCCACAGTGCCCTTGGTGGGTCCAGAGACCTACCTAGAAATATTGGAGGGCCTCCTAGAGAAGTGGAGGTTGGTTGTGGCTCACTGGGGGGACAAGGACACTGACAGCAGAGACTTCAGGAAAATATCATTATTACTATTCTTTGTTTTGTTGTAGTTCTATATTTTTTTACCTACTTTTTTCTTCTTAAAAAAATTTAACTTAAAAATTTTTTTCTATGATTACTTTTTTGTTGTTTTGTCTTCATTTTGTATTGTACTGTTTTTATTGTTCTTGCATGTTTATTTAATGTTTGGGTTTTTTTTTTTTTCAGTTTGTGTTATGTTTTTGTTCTGTTTTTTGTGTTTGTTAGTTTAGTTTTGGGGCTCTTTTGCATGTAATGTTGTCCTCTTGTATCTTTTCTCTGTTTGGTTGGTTTTGCTTTTATCATTTTTTCTTGGTTTTTTTTTTTAACCTGTTTGTTTTCTTCTCTTCTTTTCTTGTTTTTACTGGCTGCACCACATGGCTTGCAGGGTCTTGGTTTCCTGGAGTTGGGCCTGAACCTCTGGGGTAAGAACACCAAGTCCAAGATGGTAGATGACAGAGAATTCCCAGCTCCAAGGAATATGAATTGGTGTGAGCTTGTCTGGAGATCTCCATCTCAAACCAAGACCTGGCTTAACCAAACTGCCTCTAGGCTCCAGTGCTCAACACCCCATACCAAACAACCAGCGAGACAAGGAACACAGCCCCACCTAATAGCAGATAGGCTACCTAAAGTCGTACTAAGCTCACAGACACCCCAAAGCTTACCACCTGACGCAGCCCTGCTCATCAGAGAATCAAGACTCAATTCCATCCACCAGAGCACAGGCACCAGTCCCTCCCATCAGGAAACCTACACAAGGCCTCGGACCAACCTCACCCACCAGGGGGCAGACACTAGAAGAAAGAGGAACTAGGATCCCGCCACCTGCAGAAAGGAGATCACAAACACAGTAAAAGAGACAAAATGAGAAAACAGAGAAATATGTTACCGATTAAAGGAGCAAGGTAAAAATCCAAAAGATCAAATAAATGAAGAGGAAATAGATAATTTACCTGACAAAGAATTCAGAATGATAGTAAAGATGATCCAAGATCTCAGAAATAGAATGGAAGCATGGATTGAGAAGATACAAGAAAAGTTTAACAGGGACCTAGAAGAACTAAAAAACAAACAGTAATGAACAATACAATAACTGAAATGAAAAATACATTAGAAGGAACAGTAGAATAACAGGGAGAAGAATGGATAAGTGAGTTGGAATATAGAATAGTGGAAATAACTGCTGCAGAGAAGAATAAAGAAAAAGAATGAAAAGAAATGAGAACAGTCTCAGAGACCTCTGGGACAACATTTATTGTTGTTGTTCGGTCATTAAGTCATGTTTAACTCTTTTAGATGTCATGAACAGCAGCACACCAGGTTTCCTTGTCCTTCACAATCTCTGGGAGTTTGGTCAAACTCATGTCCATTGAGTTAGCGATAATCATCCCCTGTCTCCCCCTTCTCCTGGCTGCAAGCTTTCCAAGCATCAGGGTCTTTTCCAATGAGTCAGCTCTTCACATCAGAGTCAGCTCTTCACATCAGGTGGCCAAGTATTAGAGCTTCAGCTTTAGCATCAGACCTTCCAATGAAAACTGACCTTTTCCAGTCCTAATCATGATGGATGCAAGACGAAAGGCCCTTCTTCATTTCTCTGGATTGAATATATCCCTCAACCTTCTTGTAGATTAAGATATTAAATATCCTCAATGAAAATGCATGCAAAATTTAACTTGATTTGGAAAAATTTAGGAATGCAATGATTCTTGCCCCATGTATTGAGGAGAGAGCTTACATATATTAATGAGGATCCATAGGTTTTATTTTCCACTTACCCAGTCCACAGCATACACTGTTGTTCTCAACTACTGAGCAGTGGTCTCTGCACAAGCTCAGCAGAGTGACCGTTAATAAGGGAACTGGTGGAGCAAGGTCAGCACAAAGCTACAGGGCAAGTATGAGTCCAAATGCAAATTTATTCAGAAAAATTAGGGTATGCTTACCAGCCAATGGATGTAATGCGTAGTAGCAAACAGCAGAGACTTTGTGATCTACTTCCTACAAATGCTGGAATGCAAAGTAGTTTGAGTCTTGGTTGGTCTAACTTTACCTCAGAAAACTCATAATCAGCTGTAGGCCAGAGATCAGGATGCAATTCCCAGGTCTACCCAGGAATGCTTCTAACCTTCAATCCGGGATCTGGGTCACACCTCGGCCCTTGGCCTAGATATTGGCCCCAAAGCAGCAAAGTGTCGGACATCATCAACTTCTTATGCAGAGCAGTAAGGGGAAGCTTACATGGGGCCATCTTTCCAGCCAGAGCTAGAAGGCATAGAACAGGCTGGACAGGTAGCAGCAGAGTGGACTTCAGAGGCTATGGCTTGGTGTCAGAACTGTGGCCAGCTGTGCCACAGTGCATGAACACTGGCTGGCTGTCATGAGGTCTTTCCAAATTGTGATCATGCTGGCTGGACCTCCCACCTCCTGTCTAACCTTCCTGGCATCACCTCCAGGCTTCTACTGGTAGTGTTGCTTTCCCAACTGATTGTTCCCATTAAATGAGTTTCACATGGTGATTTTCTGTGTTACAGATGAGCAGGCATTTCCCTAAGTTGCATCTCATTTTATCAACATCACTAATTTCTCTGCTTTCTTACATCCAGTCAATCATTTCACTTCAACTGTGCATTTTATTAATGAGCCATTGATTCCCTCTTCCAGATGATTAGTGAAGATATCAGCCTCTGACTGGACCTGGTACCAGGTCCCTGGGGCTCAGTTCTGGCTTCCTGGAGAGCTCCCTGAGGAGACATTATTCACTCCCCTTCTAGCTCCTTCATATCCCAAGCTACTTTAACATGCTTCTTAACTCACTTTCAAGCACTTTTTGGGATGTTCACATAAATGTTTACCCAGGAAGCTCCTGTTCGTGGAATGAATGAACAAATGGTCACAGGACACACAACACACATAGCCATGACATTCCAGCTTCACTAAGCATACAGAATAAGCTCATCTATTCACTCAATTTTGTCTAAAGAGCAGAAGAAGGATTTGACTATATTCCTTTGACTGTGATTGCCTCAGCTGTTTCCGTCCTTCCAGCACTTAAACACATATGCTGATGTGCCTGTTATACTTGACAGAAACTTCTGATTTCAGTATACCTTCCTGGCTAACTCTCAGGGTATTTCTTGAATAATCACAGGTTATTGGTTGGCAGTGAAACTAACTCAGGTGGCTAATGGGTAACTTTGGACAAGCCAAAGTTTTCATGGCTAGAAGAGCTGAAATTATTTTCTGGGCTTTATTTGTCTCCTTTCATCTACACTCAGTATAAATATGGCTTTAAATTTGTGGCTTAAATAAAAGGAAATAACATATTAGATGAAGTTGATTTTCTTTTCTTTGTATTTATAGGTTGTTAGGTACAGAAGATATGCAAGTTCCAGGTAAGCCTCATTACCAACTCTTTCACCTTTGACCACTGGAAACACCTTGCATCCTTCTATTAAAATACTTTGAAAAACTTGATATAATGAAAGCTGAATATAAAATTGTAATTGTGCTATCATTTTAACATCTAAAAATATACATTTGGATACAGCTGAAAGAAAAAAGAAAGCACAAACTTTATTTTCTGAGGTTGCATAACTCTGGGTAAATTATTCTTTACTTTAGAATAATTTCCTTATTATAAAAAGAGTTATTTATGCAGTACACTTTTACATATTCCAGATTAGGATATGTTCTTCCAAAACTGTTAAAATTATGGATGCTTAAAACTATAATTTTGGCAAAAGAATTTTCCCCAAATCTTTCAGTTTGGAGACCAAAGTGAATATGGACTTCACATTAGTTAAGAATTGTGGCATTTCCTGAGCAGAAGCATTAAACATCTCCTGGGCAACAGGTTTTCCAATGCTATAGCTTTGCCACTTAATGCTAAGTACCATGTGATAAACAGACCATTCCAGAATGTTAAACATCTCTTCCACGATGACCTTGTGTGCATGTTCCAGCTACAAAGATGCTCATACAAAGTAAATTATTAAATTATACTAAATAGCATAGCATAATGAAGTATAGTATTCATATAGTTATATGGCCAATATATTTTGGTATAGTATATTCTTGTACATTATATCTTTGTGTGGTGTATTACACTATAGTATAATAAAGTATACTATAGCACATATTTATATTTTATATTATACTTAATTATATATTATTAATTATATATAATATACTAATATTATATATATAGTATATATATACTATAGCACAATTGGGCTTCCCTTGTAGCTCAGTCGGTAAAGAATTTGCCTGCAATGCAGGAGACCTGGGTTCAATTCGTGGGTTGGGAAGATCCCCTGGAGAAGGAAATGGCAACCCACTCCAGTATTCTTGCCTGGAGAATCCCACGGACAGAGGAGCCTGGCAGGTCACACTGCATGGGGTCACAAGAGTCGGACACGACTTAGAAACTAAACAACGATGACTATAGCACAGGGTAGTATAGTACAATACAGAGTGGTCTGGTGTAGAGTGTAATAGTCTAAAATAGTATGGTAGAGTACAATACAGTACAGAGCTGCATAGTATCTATATAGCCTAATAGTTAGAACAATGACTTTAGAATCATTGACTTTAGACCTAGTTTCAAATTGTGATCCTTCCACATACTAAATGTACAGTCTTAAGCATTTTACTTAGTGTCTCTGAGCCCCAGTTTCTGCATCTGAAGAATGAGGATTAAAAATACTTAGCATGCATTGTGAGGATGAAGTTGTTGTGAGGACTATGAAGGTCGTATTTGTAAGGAGGAAGCACTAACAATTCATAAGCCCTCAATCACCACTCTCATTTTATGTATCTCACTGATGGTGAGATGAGTGATGAAAGTGCTTGCTTTAAGGAAATTGCCTTGCTGAAAGCATTCTAAAAGAACTGGCTAGGACATTTTAGACTCAGGAGTGATTGGGTAGTTGCATATCTACTTCTTAACTCTAGCATCCTAAGTGAATGTCCCAATCACTTACTATATTTTGCAAAGATAGGAGGTGACCCTGGAATAATATGGAGCAGTTGAATATTGGCACTGGTGATGACAACAGGAGAGAAAGGCTTTCAGAAATATTCATAGATGACAAACAGCTGCAGTGCTCTCTATATTAGAAAAGCAGTGCCAACTCCATAAACCAGTGCATATATTTTATTTTGCACTTCTCTCTTTCAAAACATTCAGAAGGAAATGATCCAGATGTACTCAAAGATTTGCTCTCCAAAACAGTGGAAGTAGAGAATGTGGAGAACCAAAATCAAAGTGAAAGTCCAGTGGAAAACACTGTGGAAATCAATCAAATGGTCAAGACATTAAAGTGAACAAAAATAAATTTGACTCAATTTTCTTTCTGACTTGACTACTAATAACAGCCTTGCCTCTGACTGGCTTTGACATGTTTCAGATTTAGACGTGCTTGGCCAAGATATTTGTACCCTTATACCGAAGAATGTCCATGCCTGCACCAGAAAGGAAACCACCCTTAAGAGAACACTCAGGGCTCAAGAACATGCAGACGATGAGAGTGAGACCCTTTGCTGCAGTGCTGCAAGGCTTGTACCTGGACAAACCTCTCCAAGCCACAAAATACAAAGATACTAGATGAGACTAAAAATAACTGCAGGAATGCTCAGTTGGGGAAAATTATGGACAAAAGATACAAAGAGACAAAAAAGACTAATTGTCCTTATTAGGGTCTTCCCTAGTAATTCAGATGGTAAGAAATCTGCCTGCAATGCAGCAGACCTGGGTTCCATCCCTGGGTCGGGAATATCCCCTGGAGAAGAGAATGGCAACCCACTCCAGCAGCATTGTTACCTGGAAAATTCCATGGACAGAGGAGCCTAGCGGGCTACAGTCCATGGGGTCGCAAAGAGTCGGACATAGCTGAGCGACTAACACACACTCTTCTGAACAGCCAAAAGGAGCAAAAACAGGGTGACCGGAGCAAAAGCAGGGTACTGTGCATGCTCCCTGCACATAACACCACCAGAGGGCTGGACAAAACACCTAAGCTACTCCTCTTGCCCGGCCCCTAGACACACCCCTACCACCATCCCACGTAAGAAACCAGCTCGCTGGTGTAGAGCAGGCTAGGGAGCCTGTTGCTCATCACAACCTCAGAAGGGGCTCCAATAAAGCCTTACTTGAATTTTTTGCCTGGCTTCTGTGTGCGTGCATGCTAAGTCGCTTCAGTCGTGTCTGACTTTTTGTGACCCTAAGGAGTGGCTCAGACGGTAAAGCGTCTGCGTACAATGTAGGAGACAGGGGTTCAATCCCTGGGCTGGACTGGAGAAGGAAATGGCAACCCACTCCAATATTCTTGCCTGGAAAATCTCATGGACGGAGAAGCCTGGTAGACTACAGTCCATGGGATCGCAAAGAGTCGGACACGACTTCACTTTCACTTTCACTTTCAAGGAGTATAGTCCGCCAGGCTCCTCTGTTCATGGGGTTCTCCAGGCAAGAATACTGGAGTGGGATGCCATGCCCTCCTCCAGGGGATCTTCCCAACCCAGGGATCCAACCTGAGTCTCTTATGTCTCCTGCACTGGTGGCAGGTTCTTTACCACTTAGCGCCGCCTGGGAAATGCCACTTGTCTGGCCTCTAGTCGTTTTCTAATGATGGGGGAAGGCTAAGAACTCTGGTTGGCATCAAATGTGAAAGAAAAACATAGGTGTTATAAATTTAGGGTCAGTTTGATGTTTGAAAATGAGATACAGTGAAAATCACATTGAAGAGGGGATTGAAAAACTGAATTCAACACCTAATTTGACATTTCAAGGGGTTGTGACCTTGGGAAAGTTTCTGAATTGCTGTTTCCACACCTCTGTTACAGAGAAACTATCATGGCCTTTTCCTATCATCCAGAGAAGCTGTGGTTATCAAATAAAACCACGTATGTGAGACTCCTTTGAAAAATGAAAATATTGGCCTGATTTTTCTTATCAGAAAGAGGAGGAGAGAGGCAGGGAGGAAAAGTGGGAAGAGTAAGTAGGGGCTTTGGAATGGAACCCACCTGTGTTTCATAGTGACTCACTCATAAGAGAGTCCCTCCTCTTAGCAAATTTGTGACTACAGGTGAGTCATTTAGCCTTTCCGGGATTCAGTTTCCTCATATGTAACAATGGATATAATATGTACTATATCTCATAGCTGTTTTAAGGATTAAGAGGAAAAAAAAGTATATAAGCTCAAAGATGTTTTGGTTTGCAGGTTTCAAGCTATGCCTCTTGCCCCTGAAGGTGTCAGGCCTATTTCTTAGTCATCAAAGTGCTTAAATTTCGAGAGTCTGAGTGACCAGCTCAAGTATATGCCAGCAGATATAGAATTCCTGATGGAAATCTCTTGATCAGATTATTTAACAACAAAAACACTTTAAGAACCCAAGACCTTGGAAAAAATACCTGTTTTGATTCAAGTTATGATGACTATCACTCACATGAAGACAGTGAAGTACATCTTACAATTTAGGAAAATGGAATATTTTAGAGGCTTTTTCCTCTTAAGTTGAATGTTTTTCCTGCCACTGAATTTCAACTAAGCATCAATTGCACTCTTCTTTTTCTGCAGATCAGTGTTCCAGTGTTAGGGGAAAAAAGGAAGAGGTTAGTGAGATTCACATAGTTTTAGATTTCCTAAGCAAACAGATATTTTTAAGAGCACACTGAAGGGTTTGTGCCTCATCTGGTGACCTGAGTCATGACCCTTCTGGTGTCAAATTAGAACATTTTCCTGCATACCCCACTGAGGACTCAGCATTCTGGACTGCTGTCAACAGGGGCAGGAAAGGGATGGAGGAAAGGATGCAGCCCATCAAGCCTAGGTATCCACTCCTATAACCTGTAATATAACTATCAGGTTCTCCAGAAATATAGCCTTTTTTCTCTAGGTGAAAAATTGAAGAAATGTTTCTCTTTATTCACTTCTATTTCAATTTAATTCTCATGTATTAGAGGCTAAATGAAACAATAGGCAAAAATTCTTCACCTTATATTCTAAATTTAGAAAGTATTCTCCCTTGTTATAATCAATCCATTGTTACATGAAGGCTATGCATAGGCGGAGGACTTGAATCTTGTTTTCCTTCACTTTTGTGTCTCCAGAACCTGCCCTTCAGCCTGTGTTTAATAAATATTTGCTAGAAACACAGACATATCTTTCTGCTCAAAACCCACTGCCGTGGATTGTACCGTTGTTGTTCAGTTGCTCAGTCGTGTCTGACTTTTTTGCAACCCCAAGGACCATAGCCCACCAGGCTCCTCTGTCCATGGGATTTCTCAGGCAAGAACACTGGAGTGGGTTGCCATTTTCTTTTCCAGGGGATCTTCCTGACCCAAGGATCGAACCCACATCTCCTGCATTGACAGGCAGATTCTTGACTGCTGAGCCACCAGTGAAGCCTCACATCCCCTTCAAAACTGATATGTTGAAGCCCTTATTTTCCAATGTGATTGTATTTGGAGATAAGGCTTTTAGGAGATAATTAAGTTTAAATCGGGTCATAACAATGAAATCCTAATCCAATAGGACTAATGGCTTCATCTGAAGAAGGAGAGAGTTCTCTGCCCTGGTGTACTGGGCTACGGCCATATAGGACCTCAGTGAGAAGGTGGCTGTCTGTAAGCCCTGAAGAGACCCCTCACCAGAATCAGACCACGGTGGTACCTTGATTTTGAATTTCCAGCCCCCAGAATTGTGAGAAAAGTTTCTGTTGTTTAAACCACTCAGTCTATGGTATTTTGTTATGACAAGCCAGGCAGACTAAAATAGTCACCAAAAGTAATGATTGAAAATTTTGTCTCAAAGAAAAACTACCTTTTGAATCATGTACATATATGCATATATACAGGTGGTGCTAGTGAAAAGAACCATCCGCCAATGCAGGAGACAATCCTTGGGTTGGGAAGATCCCCTGGAGGAGGGCATGGCAACCCACTCCAGTATTCTTACCTAGAGAATCCCCATGGATAGAGGAGCCTGATAAGCTGCAGTCCATGGCATTGTAAAGAGTTGGACATGACTGAAGTGATTTAGCGTGCAGCACACATGCACATGTATACACTTATATCCACCCCATTTTTACATATGAAAATATGGATTAAGAAACCTAGATTTATTAAATATATCAAATGTGACTCTATAATGAAATGATGGCAAATACCACACACGCCTGATGAGAGTAAAACTAGTAAAACCCTTGTCAGTAAATTTGAAATACAATTAGAACCAAACAGTTGAGTGGACACTAAATCAGCAAAGTAAGTCATCTGCCTCCTACTGATAATATTTTTCTTTTTGTCCTCCAGTTTGCACAGGGAACCTCTGGAGCTGGCTTAGAATGGAGCACTTGATGGGTTATTGGCATATCACAGTTTCAGCAAAGCCAAACTTCCATGTAACGTATCTTTTCTAATCTCTCTTAGTGATGGATTTCAATGGAAACTTTACTTATGTAAATAGAAAGACATCATGTCTCATTATTATCGCATTGAGCTAAGGACAATTTCCCTCTTGCAATACTTTCTCGTTGGAACTAAAATGCTCTTATGATATTTAATTGATGGTTGCATCTGGACTTGAGGTGGTAGGAGACAGGAAGACAGTGCTGTTTGGAAAGCAGCACACTTCCCCAGCATTTGCGGTGCTGTGACCTACATCACTCTTGCCAAGCACATTGGAATGGACATGCTGGAACATCTGTGGTTGTGTGATGTTAAAGAAACATTTGCTGCAGGCTTTGGCTTGACAAGCTTTGAAATATTTCCTGGCTTTTCAGAGGTACTACTGTATTTTCCATCTTTTAGAATGTGCCAAAACGGAAAGAAAACATGGAAAGTTGCCTCTGCTTACAGGATTCTAATTACCACACATTTCTGTGTTCTACACATGCAAGTCAGGACCTGGGCTCAGTCAGGAGAGCAATTACCAGTAAGCTGTTACCTTGCTCGGAGAAGACAATGGCACCCCACTCCAGTATTCTTGCCTGGAGAATCCCAGGGACGGCGGAGCCTGGTGGGCTGCCGTCTATGGGGTCGCACAGAGTCGGACACGACTGAAGCAACTTAGCAGTAGCAGTTACCTTGCTGATTGATCATATGTGGTGTCTAGGCATTCAGACCACAGAGCCCAGGTAGCACAGGTTGTGGCTAAGAATGAGACCTCACAGTCAGGTTGACTTAGTTGCCATAATTCATCTGTAATTACTAAAAAGATACAATTCAGGAAAAACAGCAAACTGAAACACGTACATACATATACACACACATGCACACACATGAAACTTTCCACAGTAATTAAACATTTAAAAGAAAAATGGTACAGATGAACCTATTTCCAAGGCAGGAATAGAGATGCAGATGTCGAGAACCAATATGTGGACACAGAGGGGAAAGGCGAGAGCAGGATTGAGAGAGTAGCATTGACATATACGCTTTGCTATTGTTCAGTCACTAAATTGTGTCTGACTCTTCTGTGACCCCATGGACTGACTGTAACCTGCTAGGTTCCTCTGTCTGTGGGGTTTCCCAGGCAAGTATACTGGAGTGAGTTGCCATTTCCTTTTCCAGGGGATCTTCCTGACCCATGATTGAACCCATTCCTCCTGCATTACAGGCAGATTCTTTACCGCTGAGCCACCTGGGAAGCCCTTATATACACTACCACGTGTAAAATAGATAGCTAATGGGAACCTGCTATAAAGCCCAGGAAGCTCAGCTCGGTGCTCTGTGATGACCTAGGTGGGTGGGATAGGGTATGGGAGGGAGGTCCAAGAGAGAGGGGATACATGTATACATATAGCTAATTCAATTCATTGTACAGCAAAACTAACACAACATTGTAAAGCAAATATATTCCAATAAAAATAAATTAAAAAAACAGATACAAGTTAGTATTTCCTCTGTACTTCTTTAAAAAATTGATTGTATCTTTCTAATTCTTTTAGTACCATAGAGAGTGTCTTTTGTGAATATAATTTCCAACTTTTTGTTGTATAAATTTATAGATAATAAAATGTACCTCTTTAAGTTCAATAAGTTTTGACAAAAGTATACCCCTATGTAAATTCCACTCCAGTGCAGATGTAGAATATTTGCATCATCCCCAAATCTTCCCTCATATTGTTTACATTCTACTCTACTCTTTTTGCCCCGTGTAACTACTAATCAGCTTTCTGTCACTGTAGATTAATTTTATCTCATTCAGAAATTCCAACAGAGTGTCATATTATCTGTGTCTATCTTCTTATACTCTGCATAGTATTTTTAAGATTCATCCAAACAGTTATGTTTGTTAGTGGCTGGTTCCATTTTGTTGTTGAAAACAATCTCTGTCTTCTAATTATGAAAATCTCCTTTCCCATCTAACATTGATGCATTTACTCATTTATGTTATGAAAAACACAAAATTATTTCATAATTATCTTTTAGCCTATTAACCTTATTTTCATCTTTTTCTTATCAATACTATTTTCTAGCTGAAAGATGGAAATGTACAATAAGTTAGGCCTTATAAAATGTTCTTAAAGGTCCACTGAGGCTGCCAAAGTTAGATCAATGGGATGCCATGGCCATTGAGCTTGGCTTTGATGATTTTCTAGAAATGTGATCACTCCAGTATTCCTAAACTGGGGTACTATGAGGTGGCTTTTTTTTTTTTTGGCTCCAATTGCTTTATAGAATTGTTATCTTATTAACATTTTTGGCACCAAGCATGTCAACTGCTATACTAAAAGTAAAGATCTGTGTAGCTTAGCACTCTATACCTTACCTCATTTAATCTTTGTAATAGCCCTGCAAAGCATGTCTCATAGAGCACTCAATGTCTCTCAGGTCTCATGGAGCTTACAGTCTAAAGGAGAAAGCTGACTTTAATGAGAGTATGATCCTTGTTATGCTAAGATTGGAAGCTATAAGAACATATGTCAGGGGGGGCCTAATCTAATTGAAGGGATAGCTAAGACCTTGCTGAAGAAATGAACTTTCAGCAGGAACTTGGAGGAGAAGTAGGGTTAGCCAAGCCAGAAAGGAGGCTAAGAGTATTCGAAGGACAGCATGTGTGCAGGATTGGGGCTAAGAAAGGTCCAGCTGGCAGGTAGATTAAATTAATAAAAGATTTTGTATGTTTGGAATCCAGAGTTGGAGGCAGAGGGGGGCCAGCTGAGCCATGCTGCACCTGAGCTGGGATTGGAGCCACTGTGGAAGCAGTTTTGGGATAGTAAGACTGGGTTGTGAATGTGGCTTACTACGGAATGGCAGTAATGTTCTATAGTCACCTATGTATGAAGACTCAGAGAACTGAATTCCAGTGGGTTGGCAAGAGGGTTCAGAGGAGAGAAAAAATCCAGTGGTTTATCAGGTGAATGTCAGAATACTGCTACTGCTGCTGCTAAGTCACTTCAGTCGTGTCCGACCCTGTGCGACCCCATAGACGGCAGCCCACCAGGCTCCCCCGTCCCTGGGATTCTCCAGGCAAGAATACTGGAGTGGGTTGCTATTTCCTTCTCCCGTGCATGAAAGGGAAAAGTGAAAGTGAAGTCGCTCAGTCGTGTCCGACTCTTAGCGACCCTATGGACTGTAGCCTACCAGGCTCCTCCGTCCATGGGATTATCCAGGCAAGAGTACTAGAGTGGGGTGCCATTGCCTTCTCCGGAATGTCAGAATAACATGATGTCAATTTATTACAACATTCACTTTATAAATTACTTAATTATTAAAATTAGTTAATATTATTTCCTCCTAGGAAAATAATTGTTGGTGTTTGAAGTGGTTTTTCTGACGTAGGATTCAGAGCACGTACGTAGAGTGAGGACTGGTTTCTATCATTGTTCTGTTTTTAGGTAAAAAAGTTTAATTTACAATGCTGTTAATATAATACTTATCACTGATAATATTTTATTTTTAAAAGTTAACAGTTACCACATAGACCATTTCTGTGTGCAAAAATCCAAGAAAAGTATTAAAAAACAGTCAATGATAAATATCTGTATATTTTAAGGGCAGCATTCACATTGAAAATTGCATCTCTGTTTTGCATTTATAATAAGTGAGTAAATCTAGTATTGCACATTCTCAAGGCAATTGTGGGGAGACCAAGATAAGTTTGGTCGTTAATCATATTGGGAAACTAGACACAGGAGGAAAGAAATTGAAATGAAAGTCACTGAACCAAAATAACACATATTAGAAAATGTATCGATTGCCTGGTCCAGTATGAGATTCAAGTTAATGTTTGTGATTCTGAACTCTGTCCTGACTTAGAACAGAGAGCAATGAAAAAGAAAACATTACCAATTTCTTCTTGGAGAGAAAAGGTTAAGGCTTAAGGGAATATGTTTTATATGTTGCAATTATCCTAAAATTAAAATGAAGTTAACATTCACATTGGTATTGCCCTAATATATGGGGGGTTAAAATATAGGTGAAGTCTGAGATTTGGGTCTTTGACTTGATTTCAACAAAATGTTTATCCCAAGGTTTATCACATATCCCAAGAATATGTGTTAATATAAAAGTAAAATGTTGGATGTGACCTGACATTAGTGGAAAAAACAAACAGTAGAGAAATGGATTATTTAAAGATGTTCATCTCTAGTGGGCTATCATTTTGATACAAAACTTTTCTTTAATATTTGTTTTTGTTGGTAAAATGGATTTCCAGGTACAAATTTGGGTTGTTAGAAACATCGTAATTGTAGAAAAGCTGAAAAACATTGGGGTTATGTTGTTAGGACTACGGTTCCATTGAAATTCAAGATATTTAAGGTGCTAAAGGACTAATCCCAAAAGATTTTATTTCCTTTTTGCTTTCATTTTTTGATGTTTCCTAAAGCCCTCATTAACCTTTTCCTTCCCCCCTTTCCTTGCCATAGTTTCTCAAGGAGTGTTTCCTGGTCTCCACCTACCTCAGGCTACACAGGTACCACCTTGGGGGCCCCATTAGACCCAGCCTGGTAGCAGCCACAGCACCTTGGCCAGTCTCTTGTCTCCTCTTCCTTTGTTAGTGTGTTCTATGCCCATAGGTAGAACATTTCTGCAAACAGTTTTCATGGTGCCAGCTCTGGGTGGAGAATCTACAGAGGTTCCTTTTGTTTTTACTACATGAATCTAAATCCTTTGACCTGCCTTTGAAATGACCACTGCATTCTTTCTTCTTTTCACCAACAGTCAGCTCTTATTTCCTAACATGAATGAACTGTAAGTTTCATGGATTCATTCAGCAAATATAACTGAGGAAAAGGCAACATCAGATCACTCAGGATGGGGGTGGGTGTGCCAAGACAAGCTGGCTGTAGTCAGCTGGGGCCTGTGCGGGGGTCCTCATAGGAGACGGTGACAGCATGAGGCAGGCTCTTGGCAGGGGACAAGGCATGAAATGAACTGCTTTGCAACTGACTTGGGGGGTTTATATCCCCCAGACTTATCAGAAGCAGTCTTTTTCCTTTCAAATCCCACTTTAATGGCCATTTCTTCCAATTGTGTGACCCACCACTTTAGCTGTGTGATCTTGGAAATTAAAAAAAATTTTTTTTCCTGTTTCAAAAAGGAATATAATAATAATGCCCCAAATAGTTGTTTAAAGCTGAAATGGTTCAACACTTGTAAAGATTTGAGCTCAATGTCTGTCGCACAGTAAGAACTCAATGGAAGTTATTTACTAGTACTGCTTTTACGTCTTTCTTGATAAGCTATAGCATTTGGTTTATTTTCATAGGAAAGATCCATTTAATCTTAGATTGTAGAGATCTTAGAAACTGTCCCATCATAGTCTCACACATTTAGAAATGGCACAGGGGTGGCTGGGAGAGGTGACAGCTCCTCACTGCTAGTTCCAGAACCAGAGCCTGTGTTCCCCAACTCCAAAATCAGTGTCTTTTTGCTCTGGACCATAGACCTTTTTCTGTAGATCAGTATGTGTTTAATCTCAGGTATAATTAAGCCTCTTGAGGTGTGGCCTCTATTTTGCCGATTGGTCCATTGCCCTGCCAGAAGCTTTGCATCAAAATGTCTGTTGTAATACAGAAAAAATCTTTCACTTTATATTACAAATTAGATTAAATGGATTTATGGGCTAAATCATTTTCAGTTCCTATTCACCACATAATAGGAGAAATTCAAACAACCTAAATGAGTAAGACTTTATTCAATAATCATCTTACCAGGAGTACTTTCTCAATTATTGGACCTAATACTCCCTAATGATCTAATAGTTGAACTACTCTCTGGGAGGAAGTGGGGCCTTTCCAGGGCTGTTGCAATATGGTAAGGATACCTGAGTTTACTCAGGTGAGCTCCTGCAAATTTGCTTTTCCAGTTCACTGGGCTCTGCAGGAGAGTCCTGTTCACTGTCTCCTGAGTCCTTACAACCCCTTAGGAAATCTGGGACTGTGGTTAAAAAACACACACGCCAGTTTTTCATTGCATAAGAGAGGAAGCCTATGCAGTTTCTCGTATAGAGTGTGGCTGTTCAAGTTTTTTCTCTAAGTTAGTGGTTCTTTGCTTTTGTGATCATATTAAATTAAGCATTCATCATAAGAGGACTAATTGGGATCAGTAGAATGTTTATTCTCCCAAATGAAAAACACAGGGATTTATTTTTATTTTTTTTAATTTATTTATTTTAATTGGAGTCTAATTACTTTTCAAAATTGTAGTGTTTTTTGCCATACATTGACATGAATCAGCCATGGGTGTACATGTGTTCCCCATCCTGAACCCCCCTCCCACCTCCCTTCCCATCCCATCCTTAAGGTCATCCCAGTGCATCAGCCCTGAGCACTCTGTCTCATGCATTAAACCTGGACTGGTGATCTGTTTCACATATGATAATATACATGTTTCAATGCTCTTATCTCAAATCATCCCACCTTCGCCTTCTCCCACAGAGTCCAAAAGACTGTTCTATACATTTGTGTTTCTTTTACTGTCTTGCATATAGGGTCATCGTTACCATCTTTGTAAACTCCATATATATATGTTAGTATACTGTATTGGTGTTTTTCTTTCTGGCTTACTTCACTCTGTATAATAGGCTCCAGTTTCATCCACCTCATTAGAACTGATTCGAATGTATTCTTTTTAATAGCTGAGTAATATTCCATTGTGTGTATGTACCACAGCTTCCTTATCCATTCATCTACTGATGGACATCTAGGTTGCTTCCATGTCCTGGCTATTATAAACAGTGCTGCGATGAACACTGGGGTACACGTGTCTCTTTCAATTCTGGTTTCCTCGGTGTGTATGCCCAGCAGTGGGATTGCTGGGTCATATGGCAGTTCTATTTCCAGTTTTTTAAGGAATCTCCACACTGTTCTCCGTAGTGGCTGTACCAGTTTGCATTTCCACCAACAGTGTAAGAGGGTTCCCTTTTCTCCACATCCTCTCCAGCATTTATTTCTTGTAGACTTTTGGATAGCAGCCATTCTGACTGGCGTGAAATGGTACCTCATTGTGGTTTTGATTTGCATTTCTCTAATAATGAGTGATGTTGAGAATCTTTTCATGTGTTTGTTAGCCATCTGTATGTCTTCTTTGGAGAAATGTCTGTTTAGGTCTTTTTTCTCACTTTTTGATTGGGTTGTTTTTCTAGTATTGAGTTGTACGTGCTGCTTGTATATTTTGAAAACTAATCCTTTGTCAGTTGTTTCATTTGCTATTATTTTCTCCCATTCTGAGGGTTGTCTTTTCACCTTGCTTATAGCTTCCTTTGCTGTGCAAAAGCTTTTAAATTTAATCAGTTCCCACTTGTTTACTTTTGGTTTTATTTCCATTACTCTAGGAGGTGGGTCATAGAGGATCTTGCTTTGATTTATGTCATCGAGTGTTCTGCCTATGTTTTCCTCTAAGAGTTTTATAGTTTCTGGTCTTACATTTAGGTCTTTAATTCATTTTGAGTTTATCTTTGTGTATGATGTTAGGAAGTGTTCTAATTTCATTCTTTTACATGTAGCTCTCCAGTTTTCCCAGCATCACTCATTGAAAAGGCTGTCTTTACCCCAGTGTATATTCTTGCCTCCTTTGTCAAAAATAAGGTACCCATAGGTGCATGGGTTTATTTCTGGGCTTTCTATCTTGTTCCATTGGTCTATATTTCTGTTTTTGTGCCAGTACCATAATGTCTAGATGACTGTAGCTTTGTAGTATAATCTGAAGTCAGGAAGGTTGATTCTTCCAGCTCCATTCTTCTTTCTCAAGATTGGTTTGGTTATTCAGGGTCTTTTGTGTTTCCATATGAAGTGTGAAATGTTTTGTTTTAGTTCATTGAAAAATAGTATTGGTAATTTGAGAAGGATCACATTAAATCTATAGATTGTGTTTGGTAGTATAGTCATTTTCACAATATTTATTCTTCCTACCCAGGAGCATGGAATATCTCTCCATCTGTTTATGTCATCTTTGATTTCTTTCATTAGTGTCTTATAATTTTTGGTGTACAGTTCTTTTGTCTCCTTAGGTAAGTTTATTCCTAGATATTTAATTCTTTTTGTTGCAATGGTGAATGTGATTGATTCCTTAATTTCTCTTTCTGATTTTTCTTTGTTAGTGTATATAAATGCAAGTGATTTCTGTGTATTGATTTTGTATCTTGCAACTTTGCTAAATTCACTGATTGACTCTAGTAATTTTCTGATACTATCTTTAGGGTTTTCTATGTACAGTATCATGTCATCTGCAAACAGTGAGAGCTTCACTTCTTTTCTGATGGCTTCCTTTTATTTCTTTTTCTTCTCTGATTGCTGTAGCTAGGACTTCCAAAATTATGTTGAATAATAGTGGTGAAAGTGGAGAGCCTTGTCTTGTTCCTGATCTTAGGGATAATGCTTTCAGTTTTTCACCATTGAGAATAATGTTTGCTGTAGGCTTATCATATATGGCCTTTACTATGTTGAGGTAGGTTCCTTCTATGCCCATTTTTGGAAGAGTTTTAGTCATAAATGGGTGCTGAATTTTGTCAAAGACTTTTTCTGCATCTATTGAGATTATCTTATGGTTTTTAATCTTTCAATTTGTTAATATGGTGTATCACATTGATTGATTTATGTATATTGAAGAATCCTTGCATCCTTGGAATAAACCCAACTTATCATGGCATATGAGCTTTTGATGTGTTACTGAATTCTGTTTACTAAAATTTTGTTGAAGATTTTTGCATCTATGTTCATCAGTGATTTTGGCCTGTAGTTTTCTTTTTTTTGTGTTGTCCTTGTCTGGTTTTTGTATCAGGGTGATGGTGGCCTCATAGAAGTGTTCCTTCCTCTGCAATTTTTTGAAAGAGTTTTGGAAGGATAGGCATTCGCTTTTCTCTAAATGTTTGATAGAATTCTTCTGTGAAGCCATCTGGTTCTGGGCTTTTGTTTTTTGGGAGCTTTTTTGATCACAGCTTCAATTTCAGTGCTTGTAATTGGGTTGTTCATAATTTCTATTTCTTCCTGGCTCAGTCTTGGAAGACTGAACTTTTCTAAGACTCTGTCCATTTCTTCCAGGTTATCTAGTTTATTGCCACGAGCACGTGTGTTTTAATTTCATGGCTGCAGTCAGCATCTGCAGTGATTTTAGAGACCAAGAAAATAAAGTCTGTGACTGTTATTAAACTCTTGTTTTATTTTTCTTATTAACTTGTCTCATATTAATTTAATTCTTAGACCAGCCAGAAGAAGTCAGCAGGATAGAGGAAAATTTCTTCATCCCCAATAACAAATAAGACATATAAAACTTTTCCTGTGCATTCATATCTTTTAAATACAAAATTGGAAGTGAGACATGGAATATTTCTTGCCGTATCAGCAAACAAGGATGTCACAGTCACCAGCGATTCTAGCCACCATGAGCCCTGAGGGAACTTAGGAAGGAAAGAATACCTGCCATCTAGCAGCCGTCAGACTGCAGCCATTCCCTGAGGAACTTAGGATGTGAAATCAGGATCCTGGCCCCTAATAGCTGAGGTGTATTTCAAACTAATGATTTCAGGGAGCACAGATTCTTGTATCTTCCCATACATAGAAAAGTGCCAAATTCCTAAACTTGGGTTATCCGGATTTCTTTAATTAACAATAATCTTTTGATGTTCAGACTACTTGTCCTTTGTTGCAAAACTTCTATATAACCGGCTCCTCCCCTCATCTCCTTGGAGCAGATCTCTCAGGGTCACTTGAGATGCTGTCTCTTGGGCTTGAAGTCCTAAAAACCCCCAACAGATATAACATAACTCTCAACTTTAGGTTGTGAATATTTTTTCAGTTGACAGAATCCACTGTACTCTTATAATCTTTTTTTAAAACTAGATATATAATAAAGATATATCTCCGTGTCATTATAGTTTCAAATTATTATTTTAATCGCCTAATAGTGTATGGTATGATGCTACCAAAGTTATTTGAATATTTCTGTATGGTTAGACTTTTAGCTTTTTATTTTTCAACTTTTGCTCCTATAATTAATGTGGTGAGGAGCATTCCTGTACATATACATCTTTGTGTAATTTCCTAGCTATTTCTTCATATCAGAATTTTGAAAGTGAAATTATAGAAGCATTATGTACTTTTTAAAGCTTTTGGTACATATTGCTGTATTCTTCTCCATACTGGACATGCACCAATGGTATGAAATTGTCTGTTTCCTCTCACTGTGATTGTAAAACACAGAATGCTGCTCACTATCTGAGGGTTCTGTAAGAATTAAGGACTTCTCTGGTGGTCTAGTGGTTAAGAATCCACCTTCCAATGTAGAGAACAGGGGTTCAATCCCTGGCTGGGGAAGTAAGATCCCACATGCCACAGGACAACTAAGCTCAACTAGAGAACCCCACGTGCCACAACTACTGAGCCCATATACTCTAGAACCCATGCTCCACCAAAAGAGAAGCCCACTGGCTGTAACTAGTGAAAACCCATGTGCTACAACAAAGACCCAGCACAGCCAGAGAAATTAAAAAAAATAATGATAACTAAGTCATCAGTAACTGCAATTATTGACCACCGGTGCACTCTGAGAGGACTTCAAGATGAACACAGGATGAAGCACTCTATGCTTTGGGAAAAAGGGCCCCTAAATAGACACAGACCTCAGGAAAAATTATAGTGAATCCAGGTTCTTGTATCTTGCACATACAGGACAAATGCTAAAATTATTAACTGAGATACCTCTTCCTTATGACTAGCAGTAACATTTTACCAAAATGTATGCTTGACTGCAAGAGCTTCCTAGGGGGCTCAGTAGTAAAGAATGTGTCTGCCAATGCAGGAGATACAGGAGACTTGAGTTCAATCCCTGGGTTGGGAAAATCCCCTGGAGGAGGAATGGTTACCCACTCTAGTATTCTTGCCTGGAAAATCCCAAGGACAGAGGAGTCTTGTGGGTTACAGTCCATGGGATTGCAAAGAGCTGAACACGACTTAATGAATAAGCACAACTGAGCATGCATGCATGATTGAGCGCACATATTCCATAACCAGATCATATATATATACTAGCTTTTCCCCTACCTCAGCAGAGCAGTCCCCTCAGAGCTACTGAGGGGCTTTTCCCCAGATTATAGTCCTTAGTAAGACCCTGACTAAAACTTAACTCACAACTCTTATGTTGTGTGAACTTAGGTCAACATTAAGGTTCCACGGTGGTTCAGACGGTAAAGAATCCAACTGCAACGTGGGAGACTTGGGTTTAGTCCCTGGGTTGGGAAGATACCCTGGAGGAGGGCATGGCAACCCACTCCAATATTATTGCCTGGAGGATCCCCATGGACAGAGGACCCTGGCTGGCTACAGTCGATGGGGTCACAAAGAGCTGGACATGACTGAGTGACTAAGCATGGCAAGTCAACATGACCATAAATGTGAACAAATTTTAAACCACCTGCCTTGTCGTTCTGAAAACCTCAGCCTGTTGAAGATGGAAATTGTGTAAAGGTAGCCACAGGGGCCTGGGCTCCACGTGGTGTGAGACTGTTCTCTGAGGCCTGAGACCTTGTCCTGCCCCTTGCTTAGGTTTGTTTTCCCAATGGTTTAAAATTTCCAGCAGTGCTCTCTCTATTTCACTATTTAGTGGGATGCTTTACCTGTGTCTTAACTGGACTTCCTAGTCGTCCACTGTTCTTTCCTTATTTCCTCTGGGTGAGGTGTTTGAAGTGAGTTATCTCCCATCAAGCTGGGTCAACACACAGTTGGGTCAAATCTCACTGCAGATCGCTGGCATGAGGTCCAGCCAACATTTAATTGTGCTAGGATGGGAATTGTGCTAGGGAATGGAAATGGAATGGACAACAAGATGTCTTCTATCTCTATTAGACATATCTGTCAAATATAATCTTGGATGTTCCAAACTTCGTGGATTATAAATTATGTAGCTATCAGGTATTTAGTGTAAGTATACCCCATATGTAAAGTCTAGACTTTCATATTCTCAAATTATTTGGCAAAGAGGAAGTATTTATATAAAAGAAACAAGTCAAGGTAATGAGAATAAAGACATGGGACTATTGCTTTGTAAAGTGGTTTGGAGTGTAGATAATATAAGCAGCTACAGTGTGATTGTATGTGTTCTCCCCATCCTCTACCTACCCTCTACCATCTGCATGTAAATTTCCTCATTGGGGATATTATATCCTATTTAAAAAATCTAAGACAACCTTTAGAAGTCTCTGTTCTACATTTCTATCTCATGAAATTTCTTTTTTTTTAAAGAAAGTGAAAATATATTTCTCTCCTTTTTCTCTTTTCCTATCAGTTCAGTTCAGTTCAGTCACTCAGTCATATCCAACTCTTTGTGACCCCATGGACTGCAGTACTCCAGGCCTCCCTGTCCATTGCCAACTCCCAGAGTTTACTCAAACTCATGTCCATTGAGTCGGAGATGCCATCCAACCTTCTAATCCTCTGTCATCCTCTTCTCCTGCCTTCAATCTTTTCCAGCATCAGGGTCTTTTCAAATGAGTCACTTCTTTGCATCAGGTGGCCAAAGTATTGGAGTTTCAGCTTCAGCATCAGTCCTTCCAATGAACACCCAGGGCTGATCTCCTTTAGGATGGACTGGTTGGATCTCCTTGCAGTCCAAGGGACTCTCAAGAGTCTTCTCCAACACCACAGTTCTTTTTCTATAGTTTATTTTTAATATTAAAATTCAGTTACTCAAGTCAGTGGGGATTTATATTAGCAGACTTTACTAAAAATTCCAAATAGCTATGGTTTTGCTATTCTTTGAAATCTCAGCTGCAGTTACTGATAAGTCTTTTGATGCCCCAAGGACTCCCTTGTGGTGTGGTAATTAGATGATACTTGCAGATGCATAATCTGGAAGGTTGGTTCCTAGTGGCACCCCAGGTGAGAAGATACACTCATGCCTGGTTTGTCCTAATTGCAGGTGTGATCATAGGAGGAAAGCTCAGTGATTTCTGCCTCATCTCTGATTACTATGACTCTGATGCAAAGTGCTACAGGAGTTGTCTTTGAATAATCAGCAGTCTAGGTAGAACCAACAGTGTGAGCTCAGAAGTGGAAGGGCTTGGATTGCATTTTGTGTGGAGTGAGGGGAGGAACTGGGTCAGCAGCAGCTGTCACTTGCTACTTATGTGAAACCTAAGTTTCTTGACACAGTATTGTACTGCATTTGTAGTTATTCCCCACAATTTTGTTTAGGGCAAGAAGTAAAATTTACTCAAATATACAGAATAACGATGTTGGAAGCAATTTTTAACTTATTAATTGAATGGCTTATCTTTATAAATAACAGATTTCCTCTGCTTTCCTTATGGTATTTACTGATATTATTTGAATGCAAGAATCACATATTCTGTTTTTAGCTAATGTATTTTCATGCATACATATCATTTTACACTGCCTAGTGACTTGTGTTGATAGTCACTGGCTGTTGATAAAACTGGCTGCAAGAATTGTGGACTTGCTTTTGTTATGGTGTTGCTTATTGCTGTGTACTTTATTCACAATGGAGTGGTAAGTGTATTGGAAATGGACCAAAAAAGGCAAAAGCTAAATTGATCTTTTTCCTCTCAAAATCAAATGTTCCACTTGAATTGAAATATGTGATGAACAGAGAAAACAAAGCTCCACCAAAGTAGTTTCTTTATCATTATAAATCACTGGCTGGATCTGCTTGACAGTTTCCCTTTATTAGAGCACACGGTTTCCTTTATAGTAACTCCAAGATCAGCTGCTTTTTTAATTAACCACTATTATTATTGTAAGTAAGAATAAGGGCTATAGTTTTTAATTGCAGAAATGTCAAGATCCTAGTGTTCTAAGCAGCACCTAGGAGTTGAGTTTCCCATCATGCTGAGTTATTATTCCTCTTCTAAATTTATGGATTTCTCTCACCCTTCTTTAATATTTACAGTATCATAATGCAGAACTAAGATGCTCTACAATCACCAAGTAAATTTAGCATTTCCTCAAATTACCAAGACAGAATTCTGTGACCTATATGTTATATCTGAAGCTACTGAAAATCCAGCACAGTTGTATTGTGAGAAAAAACAGTTATTTATCTAAAAATTATAGATGTTCTGATTCCATGACCTTTCTATGATCATGCACCAAGATGGAGTTATGAGATCACTTTTTCCTTCTCACAGTACCCAGAGCCAGCAGGTGTATATGCATTGCTGTGGACACACAAAGACTTTTAAGGGGAGACATGGGACTTAGATGTAAATAAACATATTTTAGTGCTTCAATGTCCATTTTCCTAAAATTACTTGAGCATTGACCTGTAATCATGACAATAAATTTGTTCTCCTTTCTACCCTCCCTTCCACAATTATCTTTCTCTCAGCTTACAAATATAAGGTATACTTCTTACCCTCAGTGGTATTGTATCACAGGTGTAAAACTGCGGAGGCACCAGACAAGCCTCAAAACACAATTTGAAATTCTGGTGTCAGCAAACCCTCCTTCCATTAAGGCACGAACAATTCAGGAAAGAGCTTTCTGTCTTTCCTGCTATATTTCTATTTCTGTGAAGGATAAAGCATTAGAAACAGGTGCTTCGACTCATGTCAGTTTTCACATGAATGGAATTCAGAAGGGTTCTGATCATTATAGAAATTATTAGCAGTATATTTACTTGAATTTTAAAAAATGAAGTAACCATTTTTTTCAGCAGAAAGAAGTTTTATTTGGCCAACTGATTTGGTAACCAAAAATGACTTTGTCAGCTAAGTTGTATGGTGGGTATTTTCCATAATTTGAATAAATGAATCTGTAATTCCAAGACTTTAAATAAGTTATATTCAAAGCACATGTTTGGGAGGTAGTTTTCCATACATAGCTCATGTTCCAGCAGAGTCTGAGCCTTCTGAGCAAAGGACATGTTTGACTGACAAATAGCCTTGGAAGCTAGAGATACACATCAGGTGGGATTTAAAGACATACTGCCACTTTCTGAGTATGTGAGTTCAATAAGGTGCTTTTAAGTAAAAGATTAAAAGATGTAAGCAACAATATTTTGTTTAGTCTTGGAAAGCTCTATTTATGCTCCTCCCAGTAGTTGAAAAGGTGAAGGACTCTAAGAAAAGAGCAGGAAGTCAGTTTGCAATTATGCAGAATTCTAATTATTTGCTTTCAACAAAATTGGATGTGAATCTATTGAATTGTCAGATGACACTTTAATAAATATGTGTTCAACATAAATCATTACATAAATTTTGGCATATAACATGAAATAAGTTTAAAGAATTGAGTCATTGCTATAACACAACTTCTCTTTCCACTTTCACTAGTTCATGTGAACCATTTAAAAAGTCAAAAATTAGAGGTCAAGTCTATGCTGCATGTTCTCTCCTTCTGGCAACCAGTAGTAGTGATCTCAGATATAAGGATTAACAACCAAAACAAACTAAACCTCCAACATTCAGAATAGCCATGTCCATTTTATTGAGAGATGCATATTTTATATTTATACTTCTGAATAATAGATTAGAATATATTTATTATATTGATTATGTATTAATAACTTAATGACAACCGAATCTAAAGTAATTTTTAACATTTTATAAAGCCTTATGGTCAAAAGGAAAATTTTAAATTTATGTGCATATTTTGGTGCAGAAAAATAGGACAATCAACAAAAGAATTTAAAGAATAAAAATATGTTTACAGTAAGATAAAATGCTGAGAGGGAAATGGAATAGAAATAGGAGTTTAAGGAGAAGAATGAAATACAATTAGCTTGTCCACACTGTTTAAATAGAATATCATCAGCTTTAATAGTTATTACATTTAGATACCATGGGTTACATACAAAGCAGTGATATCACTTATTTTATAATGCCTGCACTTAGAATAAGCTGGAAACAACATCCTTTCAGCTAATTAAAATCATGAAGAAATTTAGACATCAGTTTAAAAAGGTGAAATTTAATACATAATTTAAAAGTTATATTAGGAAATAAATGAGCAAAAAGAGACAAAAGACAACTATCCAAAGTTCTTAACAACATCCCCATGACATTCTCTAGAGTCAGCGTCTTCCTTTTTTTAAAAGTATTAGTAGTATTGTACTTCTAGCAAGTGATTTGTTTTTGGCCCAGTTGAAAATCTGTGCTAATAGTAGTAGGGGACAATTATTGAAAAAAAACCACAAATGAATAGGGCAGGTGACTCTCCTGGCTCAAAGTTTGCAGAGAGGGAGTGCCTTAAACCATAGGGAAGCTGGGGCAATATAATCACAAGCTGATAGAATTTAGATTGGAGACTATGAAAGTCAAATGTCCTATTAGTTAAATGACTTTTCAAAAGGTTTCAGCACACTTTAGCACTAATTGAAAAGAATCCATGGAAACAAGATAGAAGAGCAAAGTAATTGGAGACTGGAAATTATTTTTAGGGAAATATGTTAGAGAAGGTGATTTACATTTACAAGAAGATGGGAGCGGTGTAGGAAAGAGGTGAGAAAATTTGTCTCAAGAATCAGGTTACAGTAGGAGATGAAAAACCAAAGACCCATTGAAGTAGACCCCAGTTCAGGTTTCTAAGAAGCAGAGCATGAAATAGGGAAAAAGAACCGTCTTGTAGTTGACAGAGATGGAAAAGTATTCATGTACACACACATTAAAAGATCATAGAGAGAAAGAGAGTAATGGGAGCTATCACTTCACTGCTAAGTATTGAACAAAAAGCAAAGACCCTGAATGATACCAGGCATGATGGCAAATTTATCAATCTATCTACTTCCAGTTTTATTGAGATACAAGTGACATATAACTTAGTTTGAGGTGTACAACATAATGATTTGATATGTACTGTAAAATGATTATCACAATCAGTTTAACATCACTTCATATAGTTACACATTTTATTTCTCTGTGAAGAGAATTTTTAAGATCTACTTTCTTAGCAGTGATCAAATATAAAGGCAGTATTGTTAACTATAGTCGCCATGCTGTAAACTAGATCCCTGGAACTTATTCATTTTATAAGTGGAAGTTTGTACTTTTGCCTCCTTTCGCCCATTTCACCCATTCCCTGTCCCTTACTTCTGGCAACCGCCAGTCTGTTTTCTGTATTTATGAGTTCAGTTTTTTAGATTCTACATGTCAGTGAGAACACACAGTATTTGTCTTCCTCTGTCAGACTTATTTCTCTTAGCATAATGTCCTCAAGATCCATTCATGTTGTAGCAAATAACAGTATTTCTTTTCTCGTGGCTAAATAATATTCCATCATATTATCTGTCTAGCTATATCCATTTATGCACTGATGGACACTTGGTTTGTTTCTATGCCTTGGCTATTGTAAATAATGCTGCAGTGAACACGGGGGTGAGATACTTTTTCAACACAGTGATTTTGTTTCTCTCGCATATATTTCCAGAAATGGAACAGCAGATTTAAATAGTTTTCTTTTTGGCCTAGATAATGTAATTAGACTATTTTATCTTCCATATTATCTACCCAGTCAACAAATGATGAGTTTGCTTATCACTCTGCTTCCCAGGTGGGGCAGTGGTAAAGAATCTGCCTGCAATGCTGGAGACATAAGAAACATGGGTTCAATTCCTGGGTTGGGAAGATCCCTTGGAGAAGCAAATGTGCTACCCACTCCAGTCTTCTTGCCTAGAGAATTTCATGGACAGAGGAGCCTGGCAGGCTGCAGCTGATGGGGTCACAGAGAGTCGGACACAACTGAATGACTGCGTGCACAGCCTGCTAGATGTCAGGGGGCTTGTGAATAGACACAGCCTGGTCCCCGCCCATAAATTCCTCAGAATCTCAGAGAAAAAGCACACAAATGGCTGTAGGAATAAGCAGTAAATTGTGATGCAAGAGGAACAACTTTCAACTTGGGCAGACAGGAAAAACTTCATTTACTGCCTCTCTTTGCAAATATTCACCCAGCAGCATGGAGAGGAGCTAGGACATAGCAGTGATTGTGATGGACCCAGCCCCCACCCTGCTGGTAGTGCGGATGTGTGAAGGCCATGTGAATTTCTCCCTGGTGGCGGTAGCTTGCAGCTGGAGGCAGAAATACTCTTTTCCCCATTCTCATGCATTTTTCTAGTTTTTTGAATTGTTCTTTCTGTCCCTCCAAGCATCCCACAATCTAGCACTCCTTTATGATGCAACGAATTCCACCTGTCTGAACATGACATTCAAGACTTTATGGTGTGGCCCCAGATGCCTTTCCAACTTTGCCTCCAGTTACCCTCTCTCACTCCTTCCATTCACTTCATCCTCTTATCACTTGATGCTTCACCTTCCAGAAACATCTGTGTTGCTTTAAAGCCCTGTTCCCTTGTTTCTCTGGCTTACTCTGCCTGGAATGCAATCTTTTTCTTTCAGGCCTCATTTGCATGTTTCCTTGACTTCAGCTTTTTGAAATCCTCTTCATCTTTCCTTTGCGTCTCAGTGCACAGCCATGTCTTCCACAAAGATGCCTCAGATCTTCCAGTCAGAAATATTCCCTTTCTTCTGTGTCTTCCCATGGCACTTAGTTCCCTTTACGATGTGTGCAGTTTCCAGATGTCTTGACTTCACATAAGATCTTAAACTCCTTGTACAGTACCTGACAAATAGGAGCTACTTCAAAAAAAACTTGTTCACTGAATAAAACACCCAACGGTTGAGTCTGAAGGAGTTCACTAATTGAATCAATGTGTGCCTCATGTAAACATATAGTGGTTGATTTTCAGAAATCTGTTCTCACTATCCCAGAATTTCCAGAAAAACATGGGACACAAGGTAAATATTCAATACATGCTATTAATAGTAATTGTATCTGAATGTCAGGTGTGGCTGAAGAGTCCAGATGAACAGCTTCTTCTCTGTGTGTTCACTCGTGTTGTGATTGGTTTTCAATCTGGCATCAGTGTGAGTAGCTCTGATGCTATTTTCCTCTCTGAGTTTCTGCTCTAAGGATGCTACATTCTTTACAGCAGGGTTCATTGGGCTGGCACATGCTGCTGCTGGTGAGGCTTCTCAGCATTGCCTAACTGGACAGTGGGATGAGGAAGAGTGTTTCAGGGCATCATGAAAGCCTGAGTCATGCTTGCCCAATCCATGATTGCCTCATTCCAACTTGCTATCCCAAGAGCACTTGCAGATCCAAGTGTTCTCCATGTCTTGCGTATCCATATGTGCAGCGAGAGTGTTCATTCACGCTCAAGAACCTAGCTTCAGTCCAGCAGCTCATCATGGATGAGGCTGGTTCTCTATTTAATGCTGGGCTCTGCTAAGCTGCTTCAGTCATGTCTGATTCTGTGTGACCCTATGGACTGTAGCGCACTAGGTTCCTCTGTCCATGGAGTTCACCAGGCAAGAATACTGGAGTGGGTTACCATTTCCTTCTCCAGGGGATCTTCCAGACCCAGGTATCAAACCCTGTCTCGTAAGTCTCCTGCATTGGCAGGTGGATTCTTTACCACTAGCGCCACCTGGAAAGTCCTATTAAATGGAGGTGATATCAAAATAAGCGCTCAGGGAGTCTGTGTGTAGAAGGAACATTTTGACCTTCACAGCTGCCCTGTTTAAAATCATTACTTTCAGCCTGTGGGTCAGATCTGAGTCTTAAACTGTGGTGACACTACACACCCCTTGCCCACTTTCCTGATTTCCTAGTTCCTCTCAGGTTCATGCATCAGTGGACTGTGTATGTTCTAACAGCAGCAATATGGTAATGGTTTTCAATTCTCTGCTCCCAGTGAAAATATTCAGCTATATTCTGGGTTTTCCTGGTTGTTCAATTATCTACTATTGCTTTACAGACTATCTTAAACATAGTGGCTTAAAATTATTTTATTATTATTCTGTGTCTATGATACTGTGGGTCAGGAACTCAGGGCACAGGGAGAAGTATTCATCTCTGTCTCAGGTTTCTTGGGGCTTCATCTGTGTTACTTTAAATAGCTGAAGATTCAACAACCAGAGGCAGTGGAGCACAGTTAGATTTTTTGCATGGAGGCCCACGGCTCTGGGAGTTAGTTTTATTTCTTTTTTTTTTTTTTTTTAGTTTTCTGAATGTTGAGTTTTGTTTGTTTTTTTTAGTTAGTTTATTTTGGGAGTTAGTTTTCTAAGACATGGGAAGTAGAGGTTGCCAATCTCTTAAGAGCATGGAAATTGTCACTACTTTCATCAGAGGAGGAGTGGCCAAGATGCTAGAGCAGGAAGCTTTTGAGCTTACCTCCACTCATGGGTACACCAAAGTTAAAACTATTCACAGAGCAACTGTTGATGAAAAAGGACAGGGAACTAGTATAAAAGCTCTAAAACTAAAAATATAAATAAAGAACCATATCAAGATGGCTAGAGGGATAGATGGTTACACCTATATCCTGAGATGGGCAACCCACAAACAGGAGGAAAACAGAATGTCAGAGGTTCTCCCCAAAGAGCAAGGGTCACATCAGTCTCCCCAGTCTGGGGGCTTTTGTACCACGAAGATAAGCTGCTAGAGCACCTGACTTTGAAGGCCAGTGGGGCTTACTTTCAGGAGCGCAAGAGGGCTGTAGGAGATAGACTCCACTCTTAAAGAGCATACACAAAATCTTACACACTTCATGACACATGGTAGAAGCAGTAATTGAAAGGATCCTGGGCCAAACCCACTTGCTAATCTTGGAGAGCCACCTGGAGAAGTAAGAGGCAAGTGGGGCCCACCCTGGGGACATGCACACTTTTGGCAGCAATTTTGGGGAGCTCATTCTACCATGAGGACATTGGTGTTTGCAATTGCTATTTGGAATCCTCCCTCTAGCTTATTAGCAGCTGGATCTGATCTGCCCATCAATGTGTTGCCACCAATATGGGGAGGCCTCGAGTCAAGAAACTAGGAGGATGGGGACACAGTCCTAGCAAGCCTGCTTCCTGAAGACCTCCTGAGCCCCCAGCTACTCCAGGACCAGCCCTGTCTATCAGAGGATTTAGGATGCAGCCCCATACACCAGTGTGCTGGCACCAGCACTGGGACCCCCAGGGCCCTGCTGCCACAGACCATGGGACCCAGTTCTACCCATCAGTGTACCAGAACTAGGCCTGGGACCTACCTTACCCAACCAGCCCCTAGTACCCCCTGGGCCCTGGCCCTGCCTACTGGCAAGCTGATACCACCACTAGCAAAGTGACACGAGACACTTTGAATCCCTCAACCAGCTGCCCTGGAATCCAGCCTCAATCACAGTGGGATGAAACTAGCTTTGGGAAACTCCAGACCCCACCATCAGCTAGTCAGGATACAGCACTGTCCATCAATAGGTAAGAACTAGATCCAGGTCCCCCAGCTCCACAATCAACCACCAGGGGTCTAGCTCCATACACTGGTAAGCCAACACTAGCCCCAGCACCACCTGGGGCTCTACAGTAAGCAGCCTCATGACCTGGCCTCACTCTCCAGCAGTGGGCAACTTCTGCACAAGGCAGGACCTTGCAATCAACCAGAGCAAGGGTCAGCCACACTTAGCAGACAACACACAGTAGTCAGCCCACCACAACAGAAGGACCCATGCAATCCACAGAGAGGGCACCCCTAGAACATAGAGCTCTGGGGTCCTGAGGGGAGTGCACTGCTAAAATATATGGGAGAGATCCCCAACCCCCAGGCTACAGACTGCTGACCTGTTGGGAAGTGGGCCTCACAGCAGGAAGGAGTGGTGAGTGGGCAAGTGAAGCTTCATCTGTATTTTCAGCTGTATTTACTGCCTGAGCTCCGCATCCTGTCAGATCAGCAGTGGTATTAGAGTCTCATAGGAGCAGGAACTCTACTATGAACTAGAGATATAGGTTGCTTGGTCCCTTTGAGAATCTAATGCCTGATGATCCAAGGTGGAGCTGAGGAGGTGATGCTAGCACTGGGTGGGGGCTGCAAATACAGATTATCGTTAGCAGAGGTTTGACTGCACCAAGGCTGTAGTAAATCAATTGCTTACAGACTCATATCAAAACCTTATCAGTGAGTGGCAAGTTCCAATTAAGCTGCATCTGGTGGCAGGCTTTAAGTCAGAATCTGACACTTATTTCAGTCTGCTCGGGGCCTGCCCATTGTTTTATTTACCACTTCCATCCATACCTCTTTCCCACATTGTGCAGTTGTCTCAGTCACAGTTTTGGTAAGCCTACAAGCTAACCCCAGCCAAAATGAGTGAAAAACAAACATCACAGTAGGGCTTCTTTGAAAGGGAAGAAAGATCCAATGATGAGAGAGATCAGAAAACTCTAAGACTGCCAAAAAAAGAAAGCTTCATTTAAAAGAAAATACCAAGAATCCTACTTAAATTATGGGTTCATTGCAACAGGTGACTCACTTTCTCCAAATCTGCTTTGTGTAATATGTGGATCCAAGGAAGTCACGAAAACGTCACAACTGCTTTGCCACATGGAGACCAAGCACTTTGCATTAAAACACAAGATTTTGGAGTTTTTCAAAAGAAAAATCATGAACACAAGGAACAGAAGCAGTTATTGAAGGGCACCGCTTCATCAAATGTGTCTGCACTGACAGCATCATTCTTAGTGGCTAACTGCATTGCTAAAGCTAAAAAGCCCTTTACTATTGGTGAAGAGCTGATCCTGCCTGCTACTAAGGACAATTGTCATGAACTTTTAGGAGATATTTCAAAAGGTGGCACATGTTCCTCTTTCAGCTAGCACCATAATTAGACAAACTGATGAAATAACAGAGAATTTTGAGGCATAATTGTTAGAGAGGATTCATCAGTCATCGTGGTACACAATCCAGGTCGATGAGTCTGCCGTTGTTAACAATTAGGCAATGATGTGTGTTTTTGTGCGATATATTTTTCAGGAGGATGTGCATAACTTCTGTTGCCAACCAATGCCACAGTTACAGAACTATTCAAGTCTTTGAATGATTACATATCATAAAAACTGAGTTGATCATTTCATGTCAGTACATGCATGGACAGAGTGGCTGCCATGACTGGATGGCTTTCTGGTTTCACTACTCAGATCAGAAAGGTCAATTCTAAATGTGAGTCTATGCACTGTGTCATCCATAGAGAAATGCTAGCTAGCCATGCTAGCTAGTCACCTGAACTTAACAACGTTTGGCAGGATGTGGTTAAAATTATCAACCATATTAAAGTACATGCCCTTAACTCATGTCTGTTCATGCAGCTCTGTGAGGAGATAGACGCAGAATACACATGTCTTCTCTTATACACAGAAGTGAGATGGCTTTCTAAAGATCGATCACTGGCCAGAGTTTTTGAGTTACAATATCCACTCCAGAGATTTCTTTTATAGATACAGTCACCACTGGCAGCACATTTGTGTGACACAGAATGGGTTGCAAAACTTGCTTATTTGTGTGACATATTCAACCAGCTCGAAGAACTCAATATGTAACTTCAGGGAAGAATTACAACTACATTCAAGTCAGCAGATAAAGTGGCTGCATTCAAAGCCAAACTAGAATTATGAGGGTGACAAGTGAATATTGGGATTTTGATATTTTTCAAACATTTTGAAAGAGACTGAGCTAGGGACTTTTTCTTCCAGCTGGTGCATCATCACCTATCTCAGCTTTCAAAAGGGTTTGAGCATTACTTCCCAACCACAAAAGACCCCCAAACTGGGAAGGATTCCACGACCCATTTGTGAATAAGCCAGGTGAATTTGTCTGTGCTAGAAGAGGATTATCTGTTTGAGATCTCAAATGATGGTGGCCTTAAAAGTATGTTTGAGATAACTTCAAATCTCCATACATTCTGGATTAAAGTCAAGGTGGAATATCCTGAGATTGTCACAAAAGCACTGAAAAGCCTGCTTCCATTTCCAACATCTTATCTTTGTGAAGCAGAATTTTTGGTTGCAGTGACAGCCACCAAAAGGAAATTATGGAGTATACTGGACATAAGCAACACATTCCAAGTGTCACTGTCTCCCATAATTCCCAGATGGGGCCATCTAGTTTTAGGAAAACAAGCACTGATTTCACATTATGGTGAGTTTTATAATTATTATATTACATATCACAATGTAATAATAATAGAAATAAAGTGCACAATAAATATAAGGTGCTTGAATCATCATGAAATCATCCGCCATCCTTCTTACCCTCATCCATGGAAAAATTGTCTTCCACAAAACCGGTAGTTGGTGCCAAAATGGTTGGGGACCACTGAGCTATAAAGTATCTCCTACAAAATTCCATTTCTCCAACGTTGGAAAAGGTAACATACTTGCTAAATACATAGAAATAAAAACAGTAAATTAGGCAAAATGAAGTGACAGATGCACATGTTCTAAATGAAGGAACAAGGTAAAACCCCAGAAGAACTAAGTGAAGTGGAGTTAAGCAATCTATCTAATAAGGAGTTCAGGGTAATGATCTTAAAGATTAAAAAAGAACTTGGTAACGATAACCCTATATGGGAGACAGAATAAGAGACACAGATGCATAGAACAGTCTTATGGACTCTGAGGGAGAAGGTGAGGGTGGGACGTTCTGGGAGAATAGCATTGAAACATGTATATTATCATATGTGAAACAGAACACCATTCCAGGTTCGATGCATGAGACAAGGGCTCAGGGCCGGGGCAATGGGATGACCCAGAGGGATGGGATGGGGAGGGAGGTGGCAGGGGGGTCCAGGAAGGGGAACACATGTAAACCCATGGCTGATTCATGTCAATGTATGGCAAAAACTACTACAATATTGTAAAGTAATTAGCCCCCAACTAAAATAAATAAGTTTATTTAAAAAAAAAAAAGAACTTGGGAGAAGATTGGATGAGCAGAGTGAGAAGTTAGCTGAGATTGTGGCAGAGGCAGAGGCAGGAGCAGGGTAGTGACCAGCACCTCGACTTTCCAGCACAATGGAGTGGGAGGCTGCAGAGCACTGCCCACCCGCCTCAGGGCAGCTGGGCTTCCTGGGCCCGGACAATAACACTGAGGAGCTGGAGGTGAGGTAAGGGGGGCCAGACCATAGCCTGTGGCTGCCATGTGGGTAGCAGAATAGCTTCAGGGCAGCCAGCAGCAGCCGTGAGGCTGGGGAGCCCTCAGCTCATAGGCCTCCTCCGACCTCGACTCCAGCCTTCCCTGGAACACTTTCCCAGCAGCTCCAACAGGACCTTTTCCCTGCCCCCTCAGCAGGGTAACCAACACTCAGGGGCTGGTGAAGGTTTATATGCTCAGTGAGGACCAGTGGTGGGACAATGGCTGCCAGGCATGTCATCCAGCTACGTGGAGTCGTTGAAGGGCACGTCCCTCTTAGTCAGGGCTGGACAAAATGTGGTCCACTGGAGAAGGGAATGGCAAACCACTTCAGTATTCTTGCCTTGAGAACCCCATGAACAGTATGAAAAGACAAAAAGATATGACACCGGAAGATGAGTCCCTCAGGTTGGTAGGTGTCCAATATGCTACTAGAGAAGAGCAGAAAAACAGCTCCAGAAAGAATAAAGAGGCTGGGCTAAAGCAGAAATTTCACTCAGTTGTGGATGTGTCTGGTGGTGAAAGCAAAGTTCAGTGCTAAAGAACAATATTGCATAGGAACCTGGAATGTTAGGTCCCTGAATCAAGGTAAATTGGACATGGTCAAGAAGGAGATGGCAAGAGTAAACATTGACATCTTAGGAACATTGACATCATTCTAGAACATCGATATCATCTCAGTGAACTAAAATGGATGGGAATGGGTGAATTTAATCAGATGACCATTATATCTACTACTGTGGGCAAGAATCCCTTAGAAGAAATGGAATAGCCCTCATAGTCAACAAAAGAGTCCAAAATAAAGTATTTGGGTGGCAATCGCAAAAATGACAGAATGATTTTGGTTCGTTTCTAAGGCAAGGCAAACCATTCAACATCACATTAATTCAAGTCTGTGTGCCAATAACTAATGCTGAAGAAGATGAATTTTAACAGTTCTATGAAGACCTACAAAACCTTTTAGAACTAACACCAAAAAAAAAGATGTCCTTCTCATCAAAGGGGACTGGAATGTAATAGTAGAAAGTCAAGAGGTACCTGGAGCAACAGGCAAGTTTGGCCTTGGAGTACAAAAATGACACAGGGCAAAGGCTAACAGAGTTTTCCAAGAGAATGCACTGGTCATAGCAAACATCCACTTCCAACAACACATACCGAAATCAGATTGATTATATTCTTTGCAGTAGATGGAGAAGCTATATACAGTCAGCAAAAACAAGACCTGGAAGTGACTGTGGCTCAGATCATCAGCTCCTTATTGCAAAATTCAGGCTTAAATGGAAGAAAGTACGGAAAATCACTAAGCCATGCAGGTATGACCTAAATCAAATCTCTTATGATTATACAGTGAAGTTAACAAATAGATTCAAGGGATTAAATCTGGTAGATAGAGTGCTGGAAAAACTATGGATGGAGGTTTGTAACATTATATAGGAGGTGGTGACCATAATCATCCCTAAGAGAAAGAAATGGAAGAAGGCAAAGTGGTTGTCTGAGGAGGGCTTTAAAAAGCTGAGAAAAGAAGAGACGCAAAAGGCAAAGGAGAAAGGTGCATACCCATCTGAATGCAGAGTTCCAAAGAACAGCAAGGAGAGACAAGAAAGTCTTCTTAAGTGAACGATGCAAAGAAATAGAGGAAAATAATAGAATGGGAAAAACTAGAGATCTCTTCAAGAAAATTGGAGATACCAAGGGAACATTTCATGCAAGGATGGTCATGATAAAGACAGAAGCAGTTAAGATCTAACAGAAGCAGAAGATATTAAGAAGAGGTGACATGAATACAGAGAAGTACTGTACAAAAAGGTCTTAATGACCTGGATAACCATGATAGTGTGGTCACTCACCTAGAGCGAGACATCTTGGAGCATGAAGTCAAGTGGGCCTTACAACAAAGAAAGCTAGTAGAGGTAATAGAATTGCAGCTGAGCTATTTCAAGTCATAAAAGATAATGCTGTTAAAGTACTGCCCTGAATAGGGCAGCAAATTTGGAAACCTCAGCACTGGCCACAGGACTGGAAAGTTCGGTTTTCATTCCAATCCCAAAGAAAGGCAATGCCAAGGAATGTTCAAACTACCACACAATTGCACTCAGTTGACATGCTAGCAAGATTATGCCCCAAATCTTCCAAACTAGGCTTCAGCAGTACATGACCCAAGAACTTTCAGATGTACAAGCTGGCTTTAGAAAAGGCAGAGGAACCAGAGATCAAATTGCCAACATCTGCTGGATCATAGAAAAAGCAAAGGAATTCCAAAATAAAAAAATCTGCTTCATTGATTACACTAAAGCCTTTGACTGTGTGGATCACAGCAAACTGTGGCCAATTATTCAAGTGATGAGACTACCAGACCACCTTTCCTGTCTCCTGAGAAGCCTGTACTCAGTACAACAAGCACCAGTTAGAATGGACGTGGAACAATGAACTGGTTCAAAATTGGGAAAGGAGTATGCCAAGGCTGTATATTGTCACCCTTCTTATTTAACTTACATGCAGAGTACATCATGCAAAATGTTGTGCTGGATGAAGCACAAGCTGAAATCAAGATTACAGGGAGAAATATCAATAATGTCAGAAATGCAGATGACACCACCCTTATGGAAGAAAGCGAAGAGAAACTAAACACCTTCTTGATGAAGGTGAAACAGGAGAGTGAAAAAGCTCACTTAAAACTCAATACTCAAAAAACTAAGATCATGGCATCTGGTCCCATCACTTCATACCAAATAGATGGGGAATAAATGGAAACTGACAGATTTTATTTTCTTGGGCTCCAAAATCACTGTGGAAGGTGACTGCAGCCATGAAATTAAAAGATGGCTTTCTCCTTGGAAAAAAAGCTGTGACAAACATAGACAGCATATTAAAAAGCAGAGACATCACTTTGCTGACAAAGGTCCATATAGTCAAAACTATGGCTTTTCCAGTAGTCATTTTTGGATGTGAGAGTTGGACCATAAAAAAGGTGGAGCACAGAAGAACTGATGCTTTCAAAATGTGCTGGAGAAGACTCTTGAGAGTCCCTTGTACAGCAAAGCAATCAAACCAGTCAGTCCTAAAGGAAATCAACCTTGAATATTCATTAGAAGGACTGATGCTGAAGTGGAAGCTCTAATACTTTAGTCACCTGATGCAAAGAGCCAGCTCATTGGAAAAGAACCTGATGCTGGGGAAGATTGAAGGCAGGAGGAGAAGGGGGCAACAGAGGATGAGATGACTGAATGGCATTACTGACTCAGTAGACATGAGTTTGAGCAAACTGTGGAAGATAGTGATGGACAGGGAAGCTCAGTGTATAGCAGTTCATGGGGTTGCAAAGGGTTGGACATGTTTGAGCAACTGAACAACAACAACAGCAAAGAGTTAGGAAATATAAAGAAGAACCTGAGATGAAGAACACAATATCTGAAATGGAAAATACACTAGAAGGAATAAAATGTAGATTAGATGATACAGAAGAAGGTATCAGAACACTAAAATACAGAGTAGTGAAAATCACAGAAGCTAAACAACAAAAAGGAATTAGATACAAGTGACTTTTTGTTAACTAAATTAATATTTTAGGTCACATTCTTAAACTGTGTTCTGTAGAAACTTTAGATTCTTAAATGTGCTTCAGATATTCTATATGTTTTTTTCTTCTTTTCAAAACTAGTTAATGAAGTACCTACCAAGAATTCCAGCTTGCTCTTAGTGCTTAATGCAATCACTAGTCACTGGGTTTCCAGGATTTTAGAGAAGTTTTTGTCTGTTTAGACAGGTTTGGGCTTCCCAGGTGGCTCAGATGGTAAAGAATCTGCCTGCAGTGCTGTAGACCTGGATTTGATTCCTGGCTCGGGATGTTACCCTTGAGAATGGAATGGCAACCCACTCCAGTATTCTTACCTGGAGAATTCTATGGACAGAGGAGCCTGGCAGCCTATGGGATCACACAGAGTCAGACATGACTGAACAACTAACACTTTCATTTTCACACTTTGGCTGTTAGGGGATGAAGTTTCAACTGTTCATTGTCAGTGAAAAGTTCTTATGTGCACCTTTTCAGTGATTCAGGCTCTGTGTTCAGGACTCATCTTCCCACTGGCTCTCATTCTCCACTGTTGGCTGCTGCTGCTGCTGCTGCTGCTAAGTCGCTTCAGTCGTGTCCGACTCTGTGCGACCCCATAGAGGGCAGCCCACCAGGCTCCGCCGTCCCTGGGATTCTCCAGGCAAGAACACTGGAGTGGGTTGCCATTTCCTTCTCCAAAGCATGAAAGTGAAAAGTGAAAGTGAAGTCACTCAGTCATGTCTGACTCTTCGCGACCTCATGGACTGCAGCCTACCAGGCTCCTCCATCCATGGGATTATTTCCAGGTAAGAGTACTGGAGTGGGGGTGCCATTGCCTTCTCCCCACTATTGGCTGCTACCCTGTAATATGCAGAGTTTGTCATTAGAGATGGATTTGGCTTGTTTTTGATGCAGGGAATGGAAACATATTAATCAGGGAATGTTCTGGGGTTTTTTAATATCAAGTGGCCCAGCAGATGTGTAGACTGTGTTTGAGTCTCTATTCTCAGCTCAGTGATGAGCTGCTTTAGTTTAGAGAAAGTGTCTGTGACCTTAAAGTCTGGCACAAAACAAATGACAGTTACATCAAATGTGAAGAGTGGCATGATGTCATTATCATGGGTGATTAATCAAACCACTGAATATTTTCAGAGTAGATAGCTCATCCAAGGGGCTTCCCTGGTGGCTCAGATGGTAAAGAGCTCATCCAAAAGGTTCTTGTCTCATCATCTCTTTGGGGCAACCACAATAGATTTAGGCAGCTGGACCCATTTGCAAACCAGTAGGCTACCTTTTTAGATTACCAGCACACAGTGATGAGATGCTAGCCTATTTGGCACCCCATTTCCTGCCCATAAGTTAATTAATAGAGCAAAGCTGGACTGTTTACTCACTCCTAGGGAGAGAACAGGTGGTGAGAACTCCTGCTTCATTGAGCGGACACTGATGGCAATGAACAAACTGATTGAGGCCAATGTTTTGTTTTGGTTAATACTTTGTCTTGTTTACTTTTAAAATCTGTGAAGGCAGATTAAAGATTTTTGCCCTACTCCCTAGCAATTTATAAAAAACATGATACAAATCCATAAACTAAAAAGAAATGATGGAACTAGGTAGCTTAAAATTTGTTTTCAACATTTATTTATTTATTTGGCTGCATGGGGTCTTAGTTGCACTGTGTGGAATCTAGTTCCCTGACCAGGTATTGAACCTGGGCCCCCTGAATAGGGAGCACCAAATTTTAGCCACTGGACCACCAAGGAAGTCCCAAGGTAGCTTTTAAATTTGTGAAGGAGAAATAAGATTCATATTATACTCAAAATCCTTTTTGCCTTTTTCAGTGTAGCAAATGAACCCTAGAGCTAGAACATAATAGCTTTCAAGTTTTTGTGTTGTTGCTCAGTTGCTAAGTTGTGTCTGACTCTGCAATCCCATGGATTGCAGCACACCAGGCTTCCCTGTTCTCCACCATCTCCCGGAACTTGCTCAAATTCACATGCACTGAGTCGGTGATGCTATCTAACCATCTCAGCCTCTGCCGCCCACTTCTTTTGTCTTCAATCTTCAATCTTTTGCCAGCATCAGGGTTTTTTTCAGTGAATCGGCTCTTCACATCAGGTGGTGTGTTTTCAAAAATTGGATCACACTAGAAAAATATAGAGAATGGAAGAATTGGGGTCATGATTATCTTCATAATAACAACATGCTGTAATCACAGGATTCTAATTGTATAACTTTCGATGGCTTCAAAAGTGCTTCCACATAGATCATGCCATTTGTCTTTTACCCCTGTGAAATGAACAAGGTGGGTATTTCTCCCACTTTAGAGTTGAAAACACTAAGGCTAGATGCTTGCTGTCAGTTGATATCTGGGGCACAGACTCTGGAATAAAATGTAGTTTCATGATATTTATTAAGGAGTGTCACTGAGATTAGTATCTGTGGAGGAGGGGGAGGAAGCAGAACTGGGTAAAAGGAATCATTAATGTATGAAGCAGACCTAATGACAGTCTTGGTGAGAGCTCTTTGGCTAGAATGGCTCTTCAGAGTTGTTCTGAGTTGGGTTGAGATGGCCAGGCTTGTATACCCTTGCATCAATCAGTCATTGGATGTGGGCCACTTTGGGAAAGGATGTGACCTTGAACAAGACAGCGTTCTGCTTCTAGGGCAGTCCCTGAGTAGTGTGACAGCAAATGGCTGTCTGCTGACAGCATTCTCAGGATCAGGTAGGTTCTTCATTGGAGGGAGGTTTCAAGGGGTGGGGAGAGTCCATTTCCTGGTGGCTCAGACAGTAAAGAATCTGCCTGCAATGCAGAGACCTAGTTTCAATCCTTGGGTTGGGAAGATCCCCTGGAGGAGGGCATGGCAACCCACTCCAGTATTCTTGCCTGAAGAATTCCTCATACTATGTGAACCCAGCTTTGCCTATTCATTCTGGGACAGCTCTTCCAGGATTCCAGTGGACCTCTTCCTGGGAGAAACTTGGAAGAGAAAGATGAGTGGGATGAAGTTATAGCCTCACTGGTGGAGATGGTCTCAGGGTTTCAACTGCTAATCATGTCTCTTCCTTAGCACCCAGTCTAGATCTCTCTTACATTCAGCTAGTACCTCTGCCCATCTTAGTGGCTTCCCTGGTGACAGGACCCAGATGGTTATCACTCAGAAGTCTAGCTCTAATCATGCTCTTCTAAGCCCTGGATTGCTACATTTATCCAAATATAATAAAATTGGGTAAGGAACTTTTAAAAGGTACCCTTGTGGATCACCTGGACACAACACATATGCTTCTCTATGCAAACAGCAACTCTCTCTTCTTGATGACTAGGAGCAATCACTCCTGCTTAAAATGGTTATTCTTCTTGCCTGCTGATTCCTTGGCACAAGATGCCTAAAGTGTCCAGGCAGCAGTTATAGCTTATAATTCAATGTGATTCTTTGTATATTCTTTAGCCGAAGGGATATCTATTTAAGTACTAGGACCTGTGTTTAAGAATAACAATTGTAGGAGAGAAGCACAAATTTCTCTAGTGAGTCACTGGGAGTGATGGCAAGTGGGGTCAGTCCAGATTCCAGCTCTTGGTGCCTGAATTTGTATTTTTCCTTTGGAGAAAACAATACATACGAATCTTTGATTCAATATGTGTACTGCATCGTGGAAGATGGAGCCCCATTCTTATGAAAGTATTGCTCAGCTATCCCTTTAATCAGCCATTCCAAAGCTATATCAAAATGGCAGCTTCAGGTTCCTGTGGTATGTGATATGACCAATGGATCCCATAGTCATGGGTCCGCTTTAATATCTCCTTTATTGTAAAGCATATACCCTGGTCTGATACAAAGATACCTACGATCCTGTATAGGTAAATCACATACAAGTCCTTAGATAGTGATACTGGCTGACGCCCTGTGGGAAGAAAAGCTCAGAATTTCTTACCCGTATGAGACAGAAGGGTTCAGTGTTATCAACTTGCCACTTGGTATTGGTCTCTGTTGCTGTCAGGGGGAATTTTTGTGTTTGCTAGTGACACTAGCCAGATTGGCCTTGGTTGGACTATTGGGCCCATGCTGTTGACCCCAACATAGCCTCCATCCCTGCTGCCAAGGTCGTTTCTTGTCCATGCTCATCATGTCAGCACTAGGGTAGCTAATTATAGAGGTTCATTGACGTCAACTCTTTATTAACTTTGTGTGTGTGTGCGCGCTTCATTGTTAAGTGTTCTCTGGTGATCATCTACTATGCAATGGATGATATTTTATACTTCTGTATGTCCATCCACATGTCCCTATCCAAGACATCCTTGTCCCTTATTTTCCAATTTTTCTTCTTCCAGTCTCCTGACCATACAAGTCAAGCCATTTTCCACTATCCATAATTCCATGCATATTTTAATCTTGGGCTAGTTCTCTTCAGCATTTTTCTCTGCTATTTTTCAAGAGTGCCTCTGAATGGGGCTGTAGTAAAGTTGCTGTCTATGGGGCTGGGGGCAGTTTCAGGGGCTTCTGTTTGGCATTCTCCATTATGACAATGTTTACTACATTGGCCAAGGACTTAGTGTGGGTGTTATACCACCTACCAAGTACATTTATTCTAATTGCACACTCAAGGATTTGGGAGATGATCACAAGGTGGGTCTGTAGATTCTGAAGACTCACTGTGGACAGAATTCATTTGTTCCCTGTTTACTCTCACTCTAAGGGAGAGGCTATAATGATGCTTCAGGGCTCCAGGTATCAGTATCAATTCAGCACTGGGTCCAATAGTCCTCAGAAATGTTTGGCCCTTTTCTCAGTGTATATCTATGCAAGTAAACGGTCATAGGTTCCTTTGGGTAAGGACCAGAGCAATAGTTTTTGTGTTCACTTAGCTGTGTGCTAGAAGGTGCTGGAGAATTCCCTCCTTCTTGGAAACTTGCCCTCTTCTTCAGTCAACGGGTTCCATGTATAAAAACTCACTCATGTCTGGAAACCCTGCAAGTGATTCTGACTTTAAATTGGAGATGTATTCTTCAGGTTCCTGATGATGCATGCTTGATTTATTTTGATGGTACAACCCAACTGGGTTTCCCTGTTGGTTCAGCAGTAAAAAAATCTTCCTGCAATTCAGGAGATGCAGCAAGAGCTGTGAGCTCGACCCCTGGGTCAGGAAGATCCCTTGGAGAAGGAAATGGCAACCCTGTCCAGAATTCTTGCCTGGGAAATCCCATGGACAGAGGAGCCTGGTGGGCTATGGTCCAAGGGGTTGCAAAAGAATCGGACATGACTTAGTGATTAAATGACAACAACAACCTGAGTAATATCCTTGTTGACTGTCCTTCTTTTTGGTCCATAGAACACTGGCTTCTATTAACCCTCCCAATAATTCTCTGTTGTTCAGGTCCCTCTGGCTCTCAACTTGCTGCTTATTATGAAAATGGCTCTCACCTGGCTTTTGAAAGATACTCTGCTGAGTGGCATCTACTGCTTTGAGATCCTACCTTCCATGTTGTAATCAGCAAGCCTCCCTGTGTAACGGCCTCTCCTTCTGGCCCAAAGAGGAGGGGCATTGATGACCCCCTTACTAGTTTGTTTCTTCTGGCCTTCACAAATGGTATTGGAGAAGGGAATGGCAATCCACTCTAGTATACTGGATAGCTCTTGCCATAGCTTTGGAGTATCATCCCACTTCTGACAGGGATGCATATTAGCTTCCAGTTGAAAGAGGACTGCATCATTTTAAGGAAGGATAGGAGTGTCAGTAGTTGGTAGAGAGAAGTGGATCATTTTTGTCATTTTCTAATGTGTTCTGGGGACTCTGGTCTGTGGAGTCAAGATATTTAGTGGTCATCAACCCACATATTTCATCCATTTGGACTCCCATTCTTTCTCAACCAAGAACCTGACCCTGACATAGCAGACCCCTCTTAGTTGGGAGAGTAACAAATTTTTAGAGTTCAGCTACTCAGACAAACCTGGTTCTGGTCCTCAGCTTCCTCTGCCTTCTCTGCAGTGGGGGAAAGCTTCTTTGTAGGCTGCTAAGGAGTTTCTTGGGCTTCCCAGGTGGTGCTAGTGGTAAAGAACCCGCCTGCCAATGCAGGAGACATAAGAGACATGGGTTCAATTCCTGGGTCAGGAAGATCCCCTGGAGGAGGGCATGGCAACCCACTCCAGTATCCTTGCCTGGAGAATCCCATGGACAGAGGATCCTGGCAGGTTATAGTCCATAGTCACACAGAGTTGGACACAACTGAAGCTACTTAGCATGCATGCATGCACTCAGGAAGGTTCTCACACATAACATTTAACGAGCCAGTAATCTCTCAGCTACTCATTACCTACCTCCCTGCCCCTGCTACCTCCTCTATATCTAGTAGAGCAATAGCCAGGTAATTACATGATCTTGTAGCTGCCCCTTCCCTTTTATATCTGACATCAGCCAATGCAGTCCCTTCTACCATTATACCATCCCAACTGACCACTGCTGGAAGATTAAAAAATGGAACTGCTGCCCTATGCCAGGTGCTATCTGGGCTTCACCTACCATGGGAGAGAGGGTCCTTATTGCTACCTGGACAGGGTGTGATCCATGATCCAGCTCCAAAACCCCATTTTAGCACCTGTTTTTCTCCTGGGTCATCCATGATAGTAAGTGTTATAGACTGGCTCCTAGAGAGATGATTCTGAAATGAAATTTTGCTTGCAGATGTTTATGAAAAAGTGTCCTTAAGATCAATATATTTATATTCCCTCATTGATTAGTCATTGGTTATTGGCTGCTCTGGGAAGGACTGTGACTTGGGCGAGGCACCCCTGCCACTGAAGCCATCTCTAAACAGTTCATCAGCGGTCCCAGCAGCTGGAATAACAAGTCTTTTTTTGCAGGGGGATGTGGGTATGTGTTGGGGAGACCACCACGATAACACTACCAGTGTGTGTTCTGAAGAGTTCTGTATCCGCTTTCTGAGCTTTCTGAGGGCACAACAAACTCTTCTGAAACTGCCAGTTCCTAAGTAAAGTTAATGAGCCTAGGCTGTAAATGTTGCTAATAGTTGACTGGCACAAGACACAAGCAGAGAGAAAGAGAGAGATTGAGGGTGGAAAGAGAAAAGAAGAGGTACCCCTGTTGGCAGGAGCAGCACTCAGAGACCCCATGGGATGGACAATGATGGCTGCCCAGCACTACCCAGACTGGCTGCTGCTGCTGGCTCCCAGGAGGTAGATGCTTCCCTGAAATCTGTCTCTGTGACAACTTGGCATGAAGATCAGGTATAATCAAGACTTTCAAAGGTCCATCTAGTAGCCTGCATGATTAGCTTCTGATCACATAGGGAGAGCTACTGTGTTTGTCAGATGTTACGGTCACATTGATGTAATTTATAGTTTAAGATCACCAAAGAAAGTTGCTGCACACACATCCTTTGCTTCCAGCTCTTCATGCTATATGTCTGATTTCCACCCTTCTCCAGAGCCTGCAGTATATTGTCTTTAAGGCTTTCCAAGAGCCTCTTATTGTCTTCCCAGTGTGGAGCCCCAGACAGGTGCTTCAGCTGTGATTCATGCATCCAAATGGGTGCTGTCCAGCAAGGGGTGCTACTGATTCTGAAGCCTATTTACTTCCTCTAGTGATGTTGCTGGAAAAAACTGCCGCAAACAGTTCTGGGAATTTCATATTGCAATTCTGCAGAGGGTCAAGTTGAAGCATGTAGGCACACTGTTAAAGTCAGTGTCATACATGACTTTATTGCCATACATCATATTCAAATTAAAACACAACTTTATTCATTAGCCCATTTAACTAAAAAATTAAAAAACAAAGGGTAAAGCATCAGCATTTTAACATGTGGTATGTTGATAAAGAAATATCTTGACTAAGAATATTAGAAGTTGAAGCACATACTGAGAATTTCTTTCCTTATTAAATCCATAACTAGCAACCATTTGACATACAGACTCTTAAGTCAGTAATTATAAGGCAAAATCACTTTTGATCTTTTTTCTTATCATGGCTGATTCATTCTCCTACCTTGTCAGCTGAAGAATTTTACCTTAAAAACTTTCTTCTTCCTTTTTTTTTCTTTTCAACATTTTCTCACTTCTTTATTCTCCTTGACGGGAAGATGACAGCAGCTCTATTCAACGGGAACAAGCTGGGATATGCCATTAAATTTTAATCACTTTCCTGCCTGTGAAGCTGATAATTGGAGATCATTTAATAGAACCTGCTACTCTGTTGGCTCTCTGGAAATCCCAGCTGTTTGTAAAAGGCAAAGAGCCTAGTTATCATTTTAACCCAAGCTCATCTCGAGCATGGATTTTATGCCAAATACCCTAGTATCCAAATGCCATGAGTCTGAGGACCTTCCTTCCTTCACATTAAGCTTTCTTTCCTTTTAATCAGGAGAACAATTTAATGAAATGTCATGTAGCAATTGGCAGGTCACTCTCCTTATCAGAGACCGAGCCACTGACTAATCTCCCTTGCTTTCCCCTTTCTTCTCAAATGCACTTAAAAGCTGCCTCCTAAATTTCTTCTGCTTTGTTTCAGACAGCAAATGGATGCAACAACAGACTGCAAACAGTCTCACCTTGTCCACTTCAGATCTGTTTTAATTTTATCTGTGAATTAGTGTCTCCTGTGGTCTTGTGACTCTCCAGTCAACTGTTACCTACATTCCTTACTCTTTTTCAACCCATCTCTGCAGAACCAAACTCCTTTTTTCAAAGAGGGATAATTCTTCCTTCTGTTCTATGAACCATCCTTAAACCTTCATCATAACAAACTACCAAGATTGCGGAAGGAATTACACTGCTGATATGTAGGTTAAGAGCCTCGTAGCTCAGAGTTTCCAAGTCTATACTTTAAAAGAAAGCCTTAGCCCTCATATTCAGCATCTCTGCATTGGTGAAGGTACCCATTCACTCCTTTTTCCTTTCTTCATCCATTCATTCAATACATTTATTTTGTGCATAGCCCTCCACTAGCATTAAGGGTATAACTGAGAACGAAACAGGTATGGTTCTTGTCTTTAAAGAGCTTTTGATCTGTTGGGGAGATAGACATTATGTGAGTAACTGTATGAACTCTTGATTACATTGTGATAATTGCAGAATGAGAGCTATAACAGGACACTTGACTGATAGGAGTTAATATTTCTTGAGTCCTGACCCTGTGCCAGTCAATATGCCATGCTATTACAGGCATGAAACCACTGAATGCTCCCAATCAGGCTGTTATCCTCCTTATACAAAGAGACAAGAAAATAACCTCCCTAGTCACACAGTCTGAATGTAGCCGTTTCTCCTCACAGCTACATCGTGTGAGAATTCCTTTTGTGCTACTTGCCTACCAATACTTTGGGATATCATATTTTTAATTTTTGACCATCTGATGGGCATGAAGCTATATTCCAGTGTAGTTTAAGAAAGAAAAATGTGATTGTAGTAAACTGTGGATCAGCAGTGAACAATATTTCCATAGTCAGAGAAATTTGAAAACTGATTTAACTGAGTATTCTGAGAGAGTAGTCTTCGGAGGGCACAGGCGAAGGGAAGTGTGTGTGTGTGTGTGTGTGTGTGTGTGTGTGTGTGCCTGTGTGGGGCTAGGTGTTGGTGAGGATGATGTGAGGAGGCCAAATCACAGTTTCTGTAGGAAAAAGTCAATATGATAATGCTTAAAATTGAGAAATCGGGTACTGGTAGTACAATTGTGTTATTTTAAGATGTGAAGGTAAATAGTATAAAAAAATAAAGGGATGAGAGTATGTAAATACAAAAATATAAAAAAGGGTTGACAGTATGTAAAAATGTTGCTTTTAGGAAGTGGGATTTGGGAAAAGGTTGGGTTGGCCAAGGGACTGCTGTTTCTTGTTGCAAGCCTTGTTGTTTGACTTCGTTTTCCCTCAATTTCAAATGTTTTTGAAATCAGGGGCGCTAGGGTCATCCATGGGAGCATGGTGGCATGGAAGCCTCTGGCCCCTTCTTGTGGTCAGCACATGCTCTCTGGAAAACTGGAAACAGCAGCGGTCCTCTCACAGAGGATTTAGAGAAGCTGTCTCCCATTGGTACCAGAAGCCCAGGGCTCTGGGTTCCCAGTGTGTCTGAAAGCCGTGTGGTCCATGATGAGGTACCTGCTGGGCTCCTCATCTCTGTGAATTTCAATATTCAGTGGCACTTTGTACAGTTCTGGTGACTTGAGGAGTGAAGCACTGAGTCAGTTGTAGCTTGCCCCCGCCGCCCTTCTCCCTTCTTTTCCTAGATTAGATTAGAGAAAAAAAGAGTAGTGGAAAGGGAGAAAAAGAAGATAGCAGAAACCCAGCTCTTTGCCCTTACTTAGAAACAGGGGCAGGTGAGATGTGGGTCTGTGAAGCCTCCCAATTAGGAGGAGAAAGTATTGCTGCCTTCCTGGTGGAAGAGCCCTGAGCACGAGTGAACAGGTGCTCCTAGTTCTCTGGGGGAGGTGGGCTCTACCTTCCCCACTGTCTCTCCCTGCTTCTTGCGTTAGAAAGAAATTTTTTGGGTTGGCCAAAAAGTGAATGAATGAACTTTTTTGGCCAACCCAATATTACAGCACAAATTTGGGAAGAAGCCTGGAGGACTCTGCCTTTAAGACATGTTTAGGAGGGGGCAGGGAGATGCTTTTAGAGCACAGGATTTTCCAAAGCCTTTGTAGTTTTGGTGTTGTCTCTTCTGAGCCAGCTATGAAGACTGAGATTTATCAGCATGGATGCTCACTAAATGAAGCTGTTTCTAATGGACAAGAATTCTAGTAAATATGAAAGTTCAATTTATAGTGTTAGTACTTTACCACTTCAGCTTACATCTTCTGTGAAGTCCCAGGAAAACCTCCTCTTTTCAGGGTCTTTGATCATAGTCATTCCCTCTTTTGCCCATTTCTATCATTTATTTTCCCATCTCATTGGTCATTCATTCAACAAATATTTATTAAGCATCTGCCATGTGCCCGGCATGTTTCAGGCACCAGGGATGTCTTGGTGAATAAGGAGGACAAGGTCATTGACCCTGTGTAGCTTCCCTTCCTGTAGAGGAGAACAGATACTAAATGATCTACAGTGAAGAACTGATGTCAGTGCTATGAAGAGGAAGTGAAACAGGATGTGTTTGAGAGCGAAACGGGATGTGATGGAGAGTGAGGGGTCAGCCACCTGGAGCAGGTGGAGTCTGAGCTGAGATTGAATGGGGGGGAGGACCAACCCTGCAAGGACCTGTCAGAGTCTCTCAAGCTTAAGGGTAATGAGCAAGGGGGGAGTGAGGGAGTGAGCCCAGGGGGTGGCAGGCCCGGGTGATATAGGGCTGTTTTGCTATAGAAGCAAGTTTGGATTTTATTCTGAGTGGAATGAGGAGACTGGAGTTTATATTTTTTAAAGCGTTTAAAATTGTGCGTGCGTCATTACTGAATCAGCTTTAAAGATGGCTTTGACTGCCATGTGACAAATTGGTGGGGATCGGGGTGGGCTATGTACTGGAATGAAGCAGGGGATCAAGTAGGAAACAGTTATATGGTTTAATGAGAAGAAAGTGGGTGTGTATAGATGAGGGGTCTGTTTTGGTTAGAGTCAACAGGACCTGCTAGCGGGCCGGATGGGGAGAGGGAAAAACCAAGAATTCCTGGGTTTCTAGCTCAAACAGAATAGCTGGGTGGATGGAGAAGCTCTTTATTGAGATGGAAGGATTGGAGGAGGAATTTGGAGGGGTAGGTGTTAGAGGAGGAGGGAGAATGTAGTCACAGGGAGATGTGAGATCCCTGAATAAGAGAAAAAAGGGATTTGTTCATTTGTTCAGAATGGTGATGGAGGAGAGGAATGAGGAGTTAGGAGAGCATTGGTGACTGTCAGTGTGGGGATCTCAGCAGAAAGAGAGACAGAAGTCAGACCACAAGGAGATGGTGAGGCCATGAGATCAGGGCAGGACAAGCTCAGACTTTGCTCACAGTTGTACCCTAGTGACTGGCACAGTGCCTGGAAAATGTAGATGCCAAATATTCAAAGTAAATAAACAAATGAATGGGTGGTAATGTGGTGTGGGAACTGAGTGTAGAATACTTTCAGTAAGTGTCGCAATGAAGACATGAGGAGAAGGATGCTACAGCTGGACCAATGGCAGGTTTTATATTTATTTTTGTTTAAAAGACAGGAGATTCCTATAGTCATAGCAAAGAAACCCTCAGGGGGAGGACTGATCAAAGAGGTCCTAGAGGAGGGGGTGATGAGGATGAGCAGCAGATAGGGGAAAAGGAAGAAGGGACAAACAGGGAGGAGATAGGGATGGGAACAAGCATGTGATATACAGTCTCCCAAGGGCCAGGGGTGTATTTTCTCACGTAATCATTACAATGGCTGCTTGGGATAGTGTTATATTCTCCACTTTCATGTGAAGTGACTAAGGGTTTGAGAGCTCAAATCACTCCCTAAAGTTCCAGGATGAGCCAACAGTAGCTTGGGTTTGTGCCCAGAACCTGCACTATTACCATTAGGCCGTGTATAGGCCATTTGGACTCTAAAGAGCCCCAGCGAGGAGCTGGCATAGGTGAGGAATCAGGTGGTAGACTTTCACTGCCATTTTCATGTTTAATCCCAAACATCAGTAATTCTGCAGAGTGAGCCAAATGGACTGCAATACATAACACTGTTGAAACATGAGGTTTATAGGTTGTCATGTTTGTGAGCAAAGAAGGAAACTGCCCTCTTTTGAAAGGAAAGCTGTCAAAATTTGGGGTATTTTGCAAAGGATTAAAGTAATTTTTAGAATCTTTATTTGTTCTTTTGTATCAGGTGGTGGATTAGCTGAGGTTAATAGTCTGAAGAAGTGATATGTCCAGGACTTAACAGTTCTGAGCTGGCAGGAAGAGGGCCTTGGTTTAAATCATGATTCCAGTGCTTCCTAGGCAATTTGTTTCATCTCTCTGAGATTCAGTTTCCTCACATGTAAAATGGCGAGAGAAATATGACCTCTCTCAGGAAGGGTTGTGAGGACTAAATGTGACATTGTGCTTCTAAACTCCTAACCCAGGCACTGTGCAATGAGACTACAGCATTATTTTTGTTTTATTTCCATTCCTATTGTTTTAAGCATGTCTTCGTCACCTTGGGCTGCTGTAATAGAATGTCATAGACTGGGTGTCCTAAATGACAGGAATGCATTTCTCATAATTCTGGAGGCTGAGAGGTCCAGGATCAAGGTGCTGATTAATTCAACTCCCTGGTGAGATGTCTATTCCTATCTTACAGAGGGTCACCTTCTTACTGTGTCTTCACAGGGCAGAAAGAGGGAAGGCAAGCTTTCTGGTGTTTCTTTTTATAAGGGCACTAATCCCGTCATGAGGACCTCAAGCTCATGATCTAATCTGTTAATAAATCTGTCTACATCTCAAATACCATCACACTGAGTGTTAGACCTTCAACATATACATTTTGGGGAAACACAATTCAGTTCTTAGCAAAGCATGAATACACTGAGAAATAGTGGCTCTGAGATTCTGATATTACACAGTTTGGGAATGAAGTGATGGATTTGTATGAGGTTTGTTTGTTCCTGTTCTTGTTTAGTTCATTAGTGAGAGCTCTTTCCAAGCAAAACCTCAGAGTGAAATTATGCTATATTCATTATTCTGAGGCTGACACAAATCTGGCTAAATACTTTATCTGATAAATAAGATATGGGTTACAGATGTCACCAAGCATGGGCAAAATCCTTTCCTTCTCATTTCATTTATTTAGTTGCCTAATTTTATTTTCTTTGCTGTGATTGGCTTAAAAGCAGAATTTATTGTGTTAGAAATCCTGGACTGTGAGTCTGCATGGCTCCAGATCAGAAGAAATTCATTTACTGTTGTCTTTCTCCTGAACTGCTGTTTGTGAATTGAGAAATGCCTTGTACTTAAATACTCTTTCCCCATCATACCAATATGTCAAATTGATGCACACAACTTTTAACATTAGTAGGCTCAGGGATATGTATATGAAGTCTTATCTGTATTTTCCTTATTCCTGATACATATGTGAGTCCATGTTTCATATTTCAATGACAGTCACCACAATATGCATTGAGACAGTTGTTGTTTTAAGGAATTCGTATGTATTTGTTTTCATCTCTGCAGAAACCTCTGCTGCAGGTCTCTCATATTCTTACATTAATATAACAATATGTATTGAATGTCTGTTACATATCAGGCATCCTTCCAGCTGTTGGGGGAATATCAGAGTCAATGAAATACAATCCTGTCCTCATAGAACTTAGCTGGTTGATGACCATGATTTTTGCTTAAAATTGGCTCATTTTCTAACTTTTGTAGATGAAACATTGGTTAAACTCCTACTCAGTGAGTCTTAAAATCTTTATTTTAACTACACATTTTAATTACATATTTTAATTGCACAAAAGCATGTAAATCAGGTTACTGAGACAGGTTTGGATTTGGAGAACAGTTACACATTTGGTATTAAAGTGAAATTGTAAAGCTATAAAATTAGTATATATAGGGAGACATATAAATATTTCAACTGGCACTGTTGGAAGGAGGAACTATCTTGGTCCATTCAAGCTACTATAACAGAATACCATGGACTTGGTGGCTTATAAAGAGTAAAAATTTATTTCTCAGAATTCTGGAGTCTGAAAGTCCAAGATCAAGGTGTCAGCAGATTTGGTGTCTGGTAAAGGCCCACTCCCTGGTTAATTTTTGCTGTGTCCTCACATGGTGGAAGGAGGAAATTCTTCAGCCTCTTGTAAGGGCACTAATCCCATTCATAAGTGATACACTCTTATGACCTAATTACCTACTAAGTGTCCTGCCTCCAAATACTCTCACATTGGAGGTCTAGGCATCAACATATGCATTTTGGTGGGACACAAATATTCAGTCCTTTGCATTAGTGAAACTCTTGTGTCCTTTTACTACTTCATTCTCATAAACCTCATGCTTTTTTTTCTTTTTCCCTGAAGTGAAAACACTGTATAAATTTTCTTCATATTATTTAATTTCCTTTACAGGAATGTTAAGGTTTCATTCCATACCTGTGATGCTATGAGAGACCAAATGCATTTCAGATAATTATTAACAGCATTATGCTGGTGTGAGAGAAATTTGATGAGCTAGGGCAGTGAGATTTGTAAGAGACAGAAAGAATAATCTGTAACTAAATCATATGTAGTTAATAAATAATAACATTTTCTTCTGATGGAAATTGTTGTTTACCTGTTATTCCTCCTTCCTACATTTTAAATACCTTTCCTTGTTGACTAAATTCAGATGAGTAGTTCTTGACTTTATTCAGCTGCTACCTGTCAAAAATGAAATAATGGAATGAACAAAGTGTGAAGTTAAATACTGAGACTTCACAGAATATACAGCCACTGGTTAAAGTGATGTTGTGAAACCATGCTTGCTTAATATGCTAATCTCTTCACTTTGAAGTGTCTTGATCAAAGCTTAAGCCTAATTAATAAGTGAATATGCTTAATTCAGAGCATAGGTAATGACATGACGGGGGATCTAACTTCATATTTTTTGAAGTCTTTTTCCCCTTTCAACTTCTCTGTGTCATTACTAGTTTCTTTCTGTTTCCTTTTGTTCATTTGCATGTGAAATTTCTTCATTTAAAGATGTCTTAGGACATATATTGCTGTAAAGGTTTTTATTTTATTGGGAGATAGAAATATTTAAGTCTTTTGTTGTGGAACTTATGATGCCACATCCAGACAATTATCACTGAAGCTGACGAAGCAGGAAGGTGGTGGTTGTGGGCACTGAGGGAGAATTAATTTCAATGCAGCCTTTGTTCCTGATACAAACCAAACTCACTAACAAAACTGTTATGGTATATCATTTATACTATTGTATATTTGAACTGTACAATTATGTGCATACACATTTAAGATTGTTATGTCTTCTTGATGAATTAACCGTTTCATCGTTATGGAATGCCCCTTCTCATTAATAGTAATATTGCTTATTCAGAAATTCAGTTGTTTTTTAGTCACTAAGTCATGTCCAACTCTTTTGCGACCCCATTGACTGTGCCTGCTAGGGTCCTCTGTCCTTGGGATTTCCCGGACAAGAATACTGGAGTGGGTTGCCATTTTCTTCTCCAGGGGATCTTCCAGACACAGGGATCCAACCTGTGTCTCCTTCAGTGGCATTGGCAGGCAGTTTCCTTTGTTTTTTTTTCAGTGTTCACTGCTGCCACACTTTATTTGTGAAACCCTGGGCACAGACCAGACACCACACAAGCACATGAGAAAGCGCAGGGTGCCACAGGGTTCTCCAGCCCAGCCCAACCCCTACCTCGCCCCCGCCCCAGGTCCTCAGGCATGAGCAGGCCCTGACCCTATCCCCACAGCTGGAGAACAGGTTTGGGCCTGCTCAGATGCCCCCTCCAGCGTGGCTCCAAGGCCACTCCCAGACATCTTAGCAGCCAGAGGAGGTCCCAAAGGGTGCAGAACCAGCACTGTCCAGGCAAGTCCAGCCCCCAGACCCTAGTGTCTGTCCCCTGGCTTCGCTTCCTGTCCACACAGTGTGGGTGCCAGTCTTGCCCTCTGCAACCTACCCTGTGGCCCCAGGTAAAGCAGTCCGGACCCCTCAGGCTGAGGGATCACACAGCAGGGATGGATGGTAGCGGCAGGGGTAGCCAAAGGAACAAGGCCTGGTGACAGGAAGCAAAGCAGCCATCGAGTGAGCAGCCCCAGGCAGGGCAGGACACACGTGGCTGCAACACAGGCAGGGGAAAGCACTCAGAAAGCAACTCCTCAGGCCTGGTATGGCCTTGCAGGGCAAGGAAGGAAAGGTGGGCGGGGACAGCCACCAGGGCCTGGCACCTGTGCACAGAGAGCAGAACGTCCTCAGATGGCAGTGAGTTTAATGGCAGAGCAGCCTGCAGCGCTTGCACGTGGGAGTCGGCTGCGCTCCAGCGGGACCAGGGCCAGTCCAGCAAGGAAACATAAAAACTCAAACCCTGACAAGAAGCACACGCCTGTGTGTATGCCACACTGACACACACACTCAAGAGACACGGCACATATGACAATGACCCTCCCTGCTGCCGGCCAGAGTCCTTCACTGAGTCCCTTCCCAAGTCACTAGTCCAGGCGAGGGATGGGGAGAGGCCAGCTTGGCATCTAGACCTTGTACAGCGTCTGCAGTAGATTGTGGTGGGCAAAGGAGCAGGATTCCAGGGTGCTGCTAGGCTTGCTTGTGAATGCTAGCAGCAGGGGGCAATGGCCTTGGGGAAGTAGTCCTGCTGCACCACGTGGTTCAGCACCATCAGGGAGCAGTACAGGTTGGCAATGGCCTTGATCTTGTCTTCACTCTTGAGCAGACCCTGTCAGGTTCTTTGCCAGGTTGTTTTACTGTCAGCCACCAGGGAAGCCCTAGAAATCCAAATAATGTGATAGTAATATAGCTTTCTTTTGGTTAGTATTTGCATGACATAGTTTTCCCATCATTTAAATCTATATATCTATGTCTTTATATTTTAAGTAATTTTCCTTTAAAAAGTGTATAATTGAATCTAGCTTTCTTCATCCTCTCCAACAGTCTGCCTTTAACTGAAGTGTTTACACTGTTAACTTAATTATTGATGCATTTGTATTTAAATTTTTCCTTTTTAAAATCAAATTTTAGTTCTTTTCTATGTGTCCCATTTGTTCTTGTTTCCTTTGTCTTTCTTTTATCCCCTTCTTTTGAGTATTTTTTATGAGTCTATTTTATCTCCCCTACTAGTTTATTAGTTATACATCTTTGAAGTTAGTTTGGCTGTTCTGTTGTTTTCAATACAAAGTTTTAACTTATGACTATAGCCTGCCAGGCTCCTCTGTCCATGGAATTCTCCAGGTAAGAATACTGGAATGGGTAGCCTCCAGAGGATCTTCCTGACCCGGGGATTGAATCTGGGTCTCCCACAACGCAGGCATATTCTTTACCATCTGAGCCACCAGGGAAGCCCCTAACTTAAGACAATAAATTTCCAATAATACTACAGTACTTCCTATATTGTGCAAGAATCTTACCATATTATTTATTAATTTCCTCCATCCTATCCTGCATGCTACTCTTCTCATATATTTTTCTTCAACATATTCTATGAAACATGTGCCTGACAAGTATTTTCGCTTCAGATGATTGCCTTTTAAAGAGATTAAAATCAAGAAAAATGTCTGTCATAGTTACCCACATTTTTTCCTTTTTCGCATGTTCTTTGTTTCTTTTTGTCTATCTTGTATCAGATTTCTTCTGCCTGAGGAGCTTCCTCTAAACATTTCTTGTTCTACAGGTTCGCTGACAATGAATTCTCCTCAGCTTTTGTTTCTCTGGAAAAATCTACCTTTCAGCCTCTTTTTTAAAAGGTATTTTCACTGGACACAGAATTTGGAGTTGATTTATTTATTTATTTATTTTCAGTTCTTTGAAGAAGTGACTGAATTGTCTCCTGCTTGCTTTATTTCTGACAGTGAAGCTGTTCTGCTTCCTATCTTTGTGCCTCCAGAAAATGTTTTTTTCTCTGGTTACTATGAAAAATTTCCCTTTATCTTTGGGTTTCAGCAGTTTGCCTGTGAGGAGCCTAGGTGGGGTTTTTCTTGGTACTTGTACTGCTAGGGGTCTCTGAATTTCTTGGATCTGTGGTTGCTTGTCTTTCAGTAATTTTGAAAATTACATCTTCAATAATCTTTCTGTCCACTTCTCTTTTATCCTTCTGGTACTCCAAGTACATGTGTATTGCCTCATATCTTTTTTCGATAATCTGTTCTCTTTGTTTCACTATATTTTTAAAGCTATTTTTATTTATGTAGTTTTGGCTGTGCTGGTCTTTTTTGCTGCCTGAGATTTTGTCTAGTTGTAGTGAGCAGGGGCTATTCTTTGTTGTGGTTCACAGGCTTCTCATTGTGGCATCTTTTCTTATTGTGGAACACATTCTTTAGGGTGAATGGTCTTCAGTAGTTGCAGCATGTGGCCTCAGGAGTTGTGGTTCCTTGGCTCTAGAGCACAGGCTCAATAATTGTGGCTTATTTGCTCCACAGCCTGTGGGATCTTCCCAGATCAGGGATCTAACCTGTTTCTCCTGCATTGGCAGGCGGATTCTTTACCATTGAGTCACCAGGGAAACCCTCTCACTATTTTTCCCCCAAAATTTCTCCAATGGTGGGCTGCTGCCATTTTGTGCTGCGCATGTGGTTTTCATTGCATGTGTGCTAAGTCACTTCAGTCATATCTGACTCTTTGTGACCTTATGGACTGTAGCCCTCCAGGCTCCTCTGTCCATGGGATTCTCTAGGCAAGAATACTGAAATGGGCTGCCATGCCCTCCTCCAGGGAATCTTCCATACCCAGGGATGGAACCCACATTTCTTAATCTAGCTCCATCTGGGAAGCCCATGGCTTCATTATTGTAGGGCCTTTTTTCAGGGTTCCTGGTTTGCTCTCAGCTCTCAGTAGGCCTAGGAGACTTGAACTACAAGTGGGTATTTTCCCATGGCCTTGTTCTTCCCCAGGAGCAGACTGCTATTGGTGGTTATTGGTGGAGGCTTATGATGAAGGCAGGTAGAGTTTCTTGGTTCTGTTGATGTAGCCTGTTCTTAGAAGGCCTTGTTCACCTGCAATGTTGGTGTGGAACTGTCTTAGTGTTTCAGGGATTTGTCCTCACTACAACCTCCCCCACCTTCCCCTGCCACATAGCCATAGTCTGTCCTATACCAGTGACATGGTCTGGTAGGGAGCCCTTGGGTCGGGGCACATGTCCTGGCCTCTCTCAGTCATAGCTGGCCTCTGCTTTAGGGGCCTGGGCTCAGTTGCAGGGCCTGGACTCAAAGAGCTGTCTCATCCCCCATCAGCTGCAGATCACTTTGCTGCTATCCCTCCTTCCCCAGCAACATACATTCATCCAAGAGCAGGTGCAAGAGGGTTTCCTACCTCATTCCCCATGTCTTCAAGGTTTTGCTTCCTACAAAATGGGGTTTAGTGCTCGTGTTCCAGTGAAGGGGCCTATGCCAGGTACCATCCCTGTCCCAACTTGCAAGCACTCAATAGAGGCCCCCAGATAAAAACTGATGAATGAACACAGCCCCCCCCCCCCCCTTAAGTCTGAGGCTCCCAGGGACATAACCTGACAGGTTAATCCATACTCAGCATTTCAGAATTTGTTAAAATTTCACTTTTTTTCCTTACTTTATGGAGATGATTTCTTTTTCCCACCCCATGCTAAAGGTGACACAGTTTGTGGGTCTCAGTTTCCTGCAGAGGAATTTGTCATCCATTGCATTTCAACAAATCCTGGTAGCTTTAAAGTAATTTGTTATTTAAAAAATGCTCATAATATATCTTAGTATTTGAATTTAATAATTTCATGCTGCTATGACCTTTTCCAGTCTTTATCCAATTGCATAAAAATGTTACTATGTTGTTCACAAAATATTTTTTTATTTTTTAGGCACAATAAACTCTCTATAGATTTTGTTAACACCAAGTACCCTGAAGTAGCATTCTTAGGGCATGTTAAGGCATTGGAGAAGTAGTTGGGCATACTGATGCCCAGGCAAATGTCTTTTAGTGGGGAAGAAATTATTTAACTAGGAACATGATCAGATAGCTTTATTTTAGCATATGAGAAACAGAGAAGAGGGGAGCCATTGGAGAATTTATAGAAGAAACTATATTAGACTAGTATTGCTAGCTTTCTAAATTAGCAGCCACTTTCCATTGGGGATTATCATTAGGGAAGAAGGTTTTATTCTAAGGACTCCTACCTCTATTATTTTTTTGGATTGGTTGATTTAACCCAAGCTGGACTCTCAAATTCCTTTATGGTGATATACAGAGAATAAAATATATGCACATATAGTTATACCTTCTGAGTCCCTAGAATATGTAGTAAAACAAAAATTATGTTGATGTATTCATTTAAAAGTTTATTGGCAGCTGTGTTGGTACTTGAACTGAACTCAGTACTAAAATGGTTTATTTCAATAAAATGTTTCTTGGCTTCATTCAGAAATTAGCACTAAGAGCTCCTTCAAATAAATCATTTGCTAAAGAGACAAAATTTCTTTAATTTACTGGTAGCAAAATTTCTTTACTCTATGGGGTAGTTCTAGCTACTGCTGCCTTGGTTCATTTTGTTTAATGTTAATTGGGCACTGGTGCTTGGCCATTTTTGATCACCCATATGAATTTCAGTCAATGGAAGATAAATTATTTTCTTTCTCAGTTAAAACTAATCAATTTAGGTATCTACCTTCAGATAAATGGCCAGGAGCATATGTTGAAAGAGAAGATAACACAATCTAGGCATTTCTGACTGACAAGCAATTCAGTCACTGTCATAACATCTTCTTTGTTGAATACTCCATGTCTCAAGCTTTTCCATCAAAAAGTCACCATATGGAATTCTCTATCTTTAGTTAAAAGCTGTGATTTCAAGATAACCAAATATCTCTCCAGCCTTTTGTAAAACACACATTAGCATTTCTCTTTTTCCCTCCCTGTCTTCCTTTATTCTTCCCTCCTTTTTCTAATGTAACCTGCCAAAAGATTGTGGTTATAATAAAAGCAATCTCATCATAGTTCTGTTGCACAAACTCAGAAGATATAGTAATAGTTCCTTCATGAGGACATAATTCTAGACTATGTAGCAAATCCTTAAGATCCCAAATTATTTGGTAAAAGCTCCAATTTTTTTTCCCCTGAAAATCATAGGTCACATGTTTGGACCACTGAATAATCTATATTTTGCAGAATGCTCGTGACAGAATACGAGAAATGCATGCTAGAAACATTTTTTAATGAAGAATTGAGACGGCCAACATTTTCAGCCAAACATTAGGACTGTACATACAAAAATAATTGAGAATGAATATTTTAGAATTCAGTAACAAGTATCATAATTCATGATCATGATTATAAACCAATAACTGTGATGGTGACCACCATAGTTATACTTGACTGGGTACTTAGTAATGGGTAGGAACTATGCTAATTGTTTTGCATATATATTTAAATTTTACTATTGGCTCAGTGGTAAAAGAATCCACCTGCCAATGCTGGAGATACAGGAGACCTGGGTTCCAACCTTGGGTTGGGAAGAGTCCCTTGAGGAGAAAATAGCAACCCATTCTAGTATTCTTCCCTGGAAAATTCCATGAACAGAGGAGCCTGGCAGGCTATAGTCCATGGGGTTATGAAGAGTCAGACATGACTGAGTACACATATGGCCATTACAAAAGCATATGAAATTTTCAGTACACAGAGTGGTGAAGAGCGTGGATTCATGCCAAAAGCCTGGGCTCCTGTTCTGCCCCACTATTTGTCAGGTTTATGAACTTGGGCAAGTTTATCTTTTTAAAATAGTATTTTAGTTTAGTATCAAAATTAATGCAAAAATTATGATACACAAATATGTGTAATTATGATACACAAAATATGAACATTTAGAAGGAGGATAGAATCTAACCCTGCATTTGCACAACTTGCCTCCCCCTAATCCCAGCCCTGATCCTTATTGCTCTCAAACTTCTGGGCACACTCCATCAGCAGACTTTTACCATTTTCTTTTGCCCCAAAATATCTGCAAATCATGGCCCCTCATCTGCTTTGACTTTTGCTCAAATATCACCTTCATAATGAGCCTTCCCTGACCCTTTATTTAAAATTGTATTGCCCATTACCAGCACTCCCTGTAGTCATGTACAGATGTGAGAGTTGGACCATAAAGAAAGCTGAGCACCAAAGAATAGATACTTTCAAACTGTGATGTTGGAGAAGACTCTTGACAGTCCCATGGACAGCAAGAAGATCAAACCAGTCAATCCTAAAGGAAATTAACCCTGAACGTTCACTGGAAGGACTGATGCTGGACCTGAAACTCCAATACTTTGACCCCCTGATGCAAAGAGCCTACTCATTAGAAAAGACCCTGATGCTGGGGAAGATTGAAGGCAGGAAGAGAAGGGGACAAGAGAGGATGAGATGATTGGATGGCATCACTGACTCAGTGGACATGAGTTTGAGCAAACTCCAGTAGATGGTGAAGGACAGGGAAGCATGTAGCATGTAGACCTCCATGGGGTCGCAAAGAATTGGACATGACTGGGCAAGTGAACAACGAACGACAAAAAAGGATGAGAAGAGTTATTTTAACGAAGTCAGTTTCTATTGATTTCTCTCAGCCTTGATTCCCTGTCTCTGGTGATATGACTGTTCCTTTCCTCCTGGTACATGGAAGGCATCTTTCACATGAGTTTCATCTCTAGTTCTCAGGAAGAAAAGAGGAGGTCAGAGTGCTGGGCAAATTTCTTAAACTCTGTGTCAGGTTCCTCATGTGTGCAGAGCAAGAATACTAGTACCTACCTCATTTGTTGTGAGGAATAAGTGAGATAATACATGAAAAGGCTTAAAACAATCCAATGCATAGAGACAATTAATCAGTGGTAGAGCTCAGATTTTCCCATGTTTATTTTATGCCAAATCAATGATGAATTATTATTCAGAACTATGTTCTTTCTACAGTGTTCCCGCATTCTCTGTTGGGTACATTAGGGAAAATGGGATCATCTTGATTTGACCTATTAAGTTAAATTTTCTCTTTTTTAGGAGAGGGCAATGGCATCCCACTCCAGTACTCTTGCCTGGAACATCCCATGGATGGAGGAGCCTGGTAGGCTGCAGTCCATGGGGTCGCACAGAGTCGGCCACGACTGAGCGACTTCGCTTTCACTTTTCCCTTTCATGCACTGGAGAAGGAAATGGCAACCCACTCCAGTATCCTTGCCTGGAGAATCCTAGGGACGGCGGAGCCTGGTGGGCTGCCCTCTATGGGGTCGCACAGAGTCGGCCACGACTGAAGCGACTTAGCAGCAGCAGCCGCAGCTCGTTTTTATGAGCTTATAGCATTTGAAAGGGAACAAAAACATAGTATAAAGAAATAAAAAATAAAAGTATTCTGGGATAATGTTGTAAAGTTCATCAGTGTTTGGGTTGCTCAAAGAATGCCTGGGTTAACAGGCATTCCTAAACAAAGGGTGTATTTATTTAACTAACTAATGCCTCATTACATTAATAAAGTATTAAAAAGAACTCTTTGTGTTTATTCGTTATTTTTCTGTAACTAACAATAATCAAGAAAAATATCCTTTAGAGTCTCTGCTGAATAAAAAGCCATTAGTTAAAGAAACAAATCATTGAGTTGAAGTATAAGAAATAAACAGAGATATAGCTCCCAATTCCTAGATGAATCAACTTTATTTTTATATAGGAAGCTATGTTTCTTGTATGTAAACTTTATAAACATGAATAGTTTGCATTATACAAATCATGGTCATCATTTATATATAAGCTAGAAAATGTATATTATTTTTGAAATTATTTTAAGCAGCAGTCCTTATGAGGAGACTGACACTAAAGACTTGTCTTTAAAGATTTACTCTCCAAAAGAATTGCCGAAGTATTTAAAGGAAACATAAAGCTGAATTTCTAGAGTATGGAGGCAACTAATCTATCACAATTTGAGAAAGAAAGAAAACAAATTCAAATAACCATCCAGAATTGGGTGAGTGAGAAGATAATGTTGAGGTTAAGGTCTGGCATTTCTCTGCACCCAGTGAATAGTCAATGCATTTTAGTTACTGATTGATAGAGCTTTACATAAGTGTGAGTTAAGTCTTTCTCAAAAGATTTTTCTTTTATACTTTGCATTCAGCTTTAAGTAATGTTTTGTGATTGTGAAAAGAATCATGATATACACTTCAAATATGAGACATATATATTATTGGTTAAAATGATTACTTATTTAAATTGATAACTGTAATTTTGACTTTTATGCAAAGAAAATGAGAAGCTGCCTTTCATGTCTCCAATGATTATTCATTAAATCACCTAATTTACAGCTGAGATGGAGAGTCCCCTGGTCTTTCTTTAATCCTTTCAATAAGGTGTTAACATGGTTAAAGACTAAGAGAATAGGATGTCTTAAAACCTGAGCTCTTATCATTGGCCCTCATTGCTTTTCTTGAAAAATCTGCAGGATTTTGTTCTTCTGAAAGCTCACATCACACCACAGGTGTTTTCCTGGTCGTCCTTGAGTCAAAGGTATAATGAACTCTGTTGTGATTCTGACTTGCTTTATGACCTTGGGCAATTTTCTCACCTCTCTGGGCCTCTATTTTCTCATCTTTAAAATAGTGGTAATTGGAGGAAGTTAAAGATTTTGAGTATCTACTATGGTCCTTCTATATCCAAAATCTTATAAAACTGTACTATCATGTTGCTTCTTTTAAAAATTGCTATTCTTGCAATGTTGGGTGCAAAACTGGAGGTTCTACTGTGTATTGATGGCTGAGAGGGAATCTTTGCTCTGCTGTGCTTAGTCGCTCAGTCATGTCCAACACTTTGCAACCCCATGGACTGTAGCCCACCAGGCTCCTTTGTCCATGGGGATTCTCCAGGCAAGAATACTGGAGTGGGTTGCCATGCCCTCCTCTAGGGGATCTTCCCAACCCAGGGATCGAACCTAGGTCTCTCGTATTTCATGCTGATTCTTTACCATCTGAGCCACTAGGGAAGCCCATGAATACTGGAGTGGGTAGCCTACCCATTCTCCAGGGGATCTTCCTGACCCAGGAATTGAACCAGGGTATCCTGCATTGCAAGCAGATTCTTTACCGGCTGAGCTACCAGGGAAGCTGCAGGGTATCTTTGTTCTGTTCTAATAAATTAAGGCAGTCATTGGTTCATTTAGTTAGTATATGCACATTCATCACTTATTATATGTGTCTTAGGAATCATTTGCTTGTTAGAAACAAAAACACTTTTGTTTCGTAAAAACGGAAGTTTTATTGAAAGAATACATGAGAATCTCACTGAACCCAAAGTTACATATATGACTGTGGTTTCTGGACACTAGCAATGGTAAGTGAAACTGATTTATTTTTCACCTTGTCAGGGATTTAGTGGCTCAGAGGGTAAAGTGTCTGCCTGCAACGTGGGAGATTTGGGTTCGATCCCTGGGTCGGGAAGATCCCCTGGACAAGGAAACGACAACCCACTCCAGTATTCTTGCCTGGAAAATCCCATGGACAGAGAAGTCTGGTAGGCTACAGTCCATGGGGTGGCAAAGAGTCGGACACGACTAAGCAACTTCATTTTCACTTTTTGCTTTTTGTCCATGTTGTCTTCCTTTCCCCACTCTCTCTTCAAAGACTGTTTGCATGATCTCTCCATTTGTCTTGAGAAGAGATGAACTAGAATTATATTGTCCTGATTCCAGATTCTCATTAAAGAGAGTGGTTGACCCAGCATAGGTTAGATGTCTGTCTACACTCTAGTGGGAGAGTCATGTAAATATAAAGCGTGATGATAGATAAACACACAAGGGGCCATTAGAAAACTGTATGGAGCATCTGATCCATGCGGAAGTTGGAGTGGCTTAGTGAGCTGCAGAAACGTTGGAAAGTCTCAGCACAAGTAGCATGAGAGGTGTGAACTGAAAATGGGTGTGTGTGACAGCTCAGGACTTGTGTGGTGAGCAGGATGAAGTGGGGGATGGAGGCAGGATCTCTGTCAGGGAAGAAGATGAGGGAGATGCCAAGGGGACTCCTGTCTGAGGCAACAAGTGCAGCGGCGTGGACGTTTTTGAGCTAGATTCCTATGTGGCAAAAGTGATGAAGTCAGAAGGATTTGAATGTGAGGTTAAAAATAGTCAAGTTGCTTTATATTAACTGCTGCTTTTTTTTTTTTTTTTTGGTGAGCAGTGTAATTTATTTATTTATTTATTTTTTATGTTGTTTACTTTTTTTTAAAATAAATTTATTTATTTTAGTTGGGGGCTAATTACTTTACAACACTGCAGTAGTTTTTGCCATACATTGACATGAATCAGCCATGGTTTTACATGTGTTCCCCTTCCTGGACCCCCCTCCCACCTGCTGCTTTTTAATAAACTGACAGTGATAATTAATTGCTGAGAATGCCAAAGCCATGGTTCTGAGATTTTTGCCATAGCTGGATCCTGCATATCTGTGAAAACTCAACATTGATGAGCTCTTAAAATGTTCATTTTCCTCTGAAGAATATAAAAACTAATGGGAACTTTCTTATGATTTTATGCTTTTTATTTGATTTCTAGCTTCTAATTAATTTTGCCATTTCTGAACACTTAGAGTTGGATATACTTGGGTAAAATGAGAGCTATCTACCTGCCAGAGACATTTGAGATCTTGATTAGAAGAGAAGAAATACATTCTCACAAAACTGATAATTGGAAGTAAAATGAATACTTTGGTAGTAATGTCTTGTTTACTTATTGTTACAAACAGACATTCATAGCCTCATTTTCAGAGTTTGTTTTATCCAGTTTTGATAATGTTATTATAATAATGAAATGGCAGCTAGTTTATGTTGATAAAGGTACATCTGAATTCCCTTGCAGAGTGGGGGAAAAAGAATAGAGAATGTATTTCATCTGTGGTCTGCCAGTGAAAATTAAAATCCAGGCTATTTATTAAATGTACTTCCATCTGGATTATTCTTGTGTACCTGATGGATATATAAAGCCCAATTAATTACGTGACTTGGCTTGGAATTTAACTCATGCTTGCTGCATCCAGGCAGCTGGTAAACTTTGTGCTTGAACAGATGATTGCTTATTTACTTGGCAAAGAAAATAGACACATGTAAGATATATTTTACTGGCCTGATTGTTAGGAAGCCACTTTAATGTTGATCATCTTCTTAAGTGATGTAGCAGGTGTATATCCCCATCAGATTATGGTTATAAATAGTCAAGAATTCACTTTGATCAAGATTATATACAAGGCCTTTAGTATCAAATCTCTTTAAATTAGGGCTTGGATAGTAAGAAACAGTTTAGTTTTCACATAAGGAAAGATTGCTTCATGACTTGAAAGGATGTTCTGGTGTACTTCTTTCTGAAAAGTGGTTCTGGCATTTCCTTTCTTGTTTATCTTTAATAATGATGGAGTAGCATAGCTTGGGCTTCTCAAATGACTTAGTGGTAAAGAATCCTCTTGCCAATGAAGGAGATGTGGGTTTGACCCCTTGGTCAGGAAGATCCCTTGGAGAAGGAAATGGTAACCCACTCCAGGATTCTTGCCTGGGAAATTCCATGGACAGAGGCGCCTGGTGGGGCTGCAGTTCATGGGGTTACAAAAGAGTCAGACACAACTTAACAACTAAACAATAACAGCATAGCTTAGTGATTAGGTACATAGGTAGCCTCTAGGGACAGAAGTTCTGGGGCCAAGTCTCACCTTTATTACTGAGAAGTGGTATGAACATAAGTTATTTTCTTACTCCAAAAATGGAATAATGGCCTCATGAAGTAGTTGTAAGATTTAGGGGATTTGTTCAGTTGTTAAGTCATGTCTGATCAAACTTGAATCTCCTGTATCTTCTGCATTGGCAGGTAGGTTCTTTATTACTGAGCTACTTGGGAAGATTCCACCCTGAGGGCTGCTCCAGGTTCTGGAGGTTGCCCATTCCCATCCCCGGTATCTTCTTAGACAGTTAGAAACATTTGGTAGAGAGCACTTTTGTCTGATCTATTTTTCTCCTCATTCTGTGGGCCCTGAGTGGCGTTAGCCCACATTTTGCCTTGCTGGGCACTGATCATTTGACCTCCTCTTACCCATGTTATCATCATGCTGACAATAAGTGGGATTCTACCGTCCAGGGCCTTTGAGTTCAGCATTTTTCAAAAGGACCTTACTCACCTTTAAGTAAAATATGAACTATCACACTCCATCTCTAAGAAGCCCATACATTTTTGAAGGACTGTAAAGTGACAGCCTGTTCACTGATAGAATGAAAACCCGGGCCCTGATTATTATATCTGGTGGGGTTTTTGTAGAATTGTTCTGTTCCTCAGTAAAACAACATTGTGTGTAACATTTCTGGGGGATAGATTCTTTTATTTTGACAAGGTCATAATTATTTTTATGGGCTTTTGGCTGAAACTTTTCAAAGGTAATGCATGTCTGGGCAGGTATTCACAGCGGACATGCTAAAGCAGTGCTTCACTGTAATTGGTCATGGTCATGCGCTAGGGAATGTTTAATTTCTTGGGAAAAAAGTGAGGCAGGCTCACTTTACCTAATATAAATAAGAGGAAAAGGCAAATATGATCTAGTATGCCTATTTATTTATTTACTTTAAATAATTTAAAAAATGTATTTATTTTTGGGTGTCCTGAATCTTCATTGTTGTTTGGGCTTTTCTCTAGTTATGGAGACTGGGGGCTACTCTCTATTTGCAACGTGTGGGCTTTCCATTGTCAGAGCTTCTTTTGCTGTGGAGCACAGTCTCTAGGGTGTGGACTTCAGTAGTCGCAGCACATGGGATCAGTATTTGTGGCTCCTGGGCTCTTGAGCACAAGCTCAACGGGCTAGCTGTTCTGTGGCAAGTGGGATCTTCCCAGATCAGGGACTGAACCCGTGTCTCCTGCATTAGCAGGTGGATTCTTTACCACTGAGCCACAAGGGAAGCCCCTGCCTCCTATTTAGAATGAAGTTTAGTTGATTCACCATATTAATTTCAGGTGTACAGCATTATGATTCAGTATTTTTACAGACTGTTCTCCATTAAAAGTTATTGAAGATAAATAATTCCCTGTACTGTATAATATATCCTGGTTGCTCATCATTTTATATACAATATTTTGTATCTCTTAATCCCATACCCCTAACTTGCTCCCATCTTCCCTCTCCCCAACAAAGTAATGGTTAGTTTGTTTTCTATATCTGTGTGTCTGTTTCTGTTTTGCTATAGACATTCACTTGTGTTATTTTTTAGATAATACATATAAGTGATATCATACAGTATTTGTCTTTCTCTCTCTGACTTATTTCACTCCACATAATATCCTCTAGTTCCATCCACATTGTTGCAGAGGACAGAATTTTATTCTTGTTTTGGCTGAATAATATTCCATTGCCTATATACCACACCTTCTTTATCCATCTGTCGATGGACACGTGGGTTGCTTCTATATCTTGGCTATTGTTGATAGTGCTGCTCTGAACACTGAGGTGTATGTATCTTTTCAAATGGTGTTTGCATTTTTCTAGATGTATACCCAAGAATGGAATTTCTGGGTTGTGTGGTAGGTCTATTTTTAATTTCTAGGGAATCCTCTATATCATTTCCCATACTGGCTGCACTAATTCATATTCCCACTAACAGAGTACAAGGGTTCCCTTTTCTAAGCATCCTCACAAGCATTTATTATTTGTTGACATTTTGATGCTAGTCATTCTGACTGATGTGAGGTGAGTTATCCTTTTGATTTTGACTTGCATTTCCCTGGTGGTTAATGATGTTGAGAATCTTTTCACATGCCTGTTGGCCATCTATATATCTTCTTTGGAAAAATGTTTATTCAGGTCTTCTGCCTGTTTCTTTTCTTTTTTTTTTTTGATTAGGTTGTTTTTTTTTATTATTTTTTTGATATTGTGTTGCATGAGCTGTTTGTATATGTTGAATATTAACCCCATATCCATCATATCATTTGCAAATGTTTTCTCCAGTTCCTTCGGTGGTCTTTTCATTTTGTTGGTGGTTTTCTTTCAGTTTAATTAGATCCCATTTGTTTATTTTTCTTTCTTTTGCCTTAGGAGACAGATTCAAAAAAATATTGCCATGATTTATGTCAAAGTGTGCTCCGCCTGTGTTCTCTTTTAGGAGATTGAGTTTCTGGTCTTACATTAAGCTCTCTAATTAATTTTGAGTTTATTTTTGTATATGGTGTTAGAGAATGTTCTAATTTTATTCTTTTACATGTGATTGTCCAGTTTTCCCAGCACAACTTATTGAAGAGACTTTTTTCTACTGTATTTTTTTGCCTCCTTTGTCATAGATTAATTGGCTGTAGGTGTGTGGGTTTATTTCTGAGCTCATTATTCTGTTCCACTGGTCTACATGCCTGTCCTTAATTATCAATAAATGGCTCAAAGTATGAACTTATTTTCCAGGTTACAGTGAAATGATAAGAGTCTCGGAATCCATAAACTGCCTCCTAAAGCTCTAGCCCCTCTCAATGTCTTCATGCAGGAATAACATACAAGAAACTGACAGATTTTATTTTGTCAGGGTCCAAAAGGTATGATCATCAGAGGGCCTTCATGCTTCTCTGGGCCACCATACCACCGGGAACTGCAAGTGAGAAGAGTTGCCCTGTGGCCCAGGCCCTTTGGTTCGAATAGAACGAGAGGACCAATTTGTGTCCCGCTTCTCATTCTCTTTTCTTCCTCTGCTATGAGAAGACCATAACTCCCAGCTTATGTATCAATGCTCATATTCTCACCCTATTCTAGATACCCCCTTCCTTTTCAGTTCAGTTCAGTCGCTCAGTCATGTCCGACTCTTTGCGACCCCATGAATTGCAGCACGCCAGGCCTCTCTGTCCATCACCAACTCCCAGAGTCTACCCAAACCCATGTCCATCGAGTCGGTGATGCCATCCAACCATCTCATCTTCTGTCGTCCCCTTCTCCTCCTGCCCCCAATCCTACCCAGCATTAGGGTCTTTTCCAATGAGTCAACCCTTCTCATGAGGTGCCCAAAGTATTGGAGTTTCAGCTTCAACATCAGACCTTCCAATGAACACCCAGGATTGATCTCTTTTAGGATGGATTGATTGGATCTCCTTGCAGTCCAAGGGACTAAGAGTCTTCTCCAACATCACAGTTCAAAAGCATCAATTCTTCGGTGCTCAGCTTTCTTCACCGTCCAACTCTCACATCGATACATGACCACTGGAAAAACCATAGCCTTGACTAGACGGACTTTTGTTGGCAAAGTAATGTCTCTGCTATTAAATATGTTATCTAGGTTGGCCATAACCTTCCTTCCAAGGAGTAAGCGTCTTTTAATTTCATGCCTGCAGTCACCATCAGCAGTAATTTTGGAGCCCAAAAAAGTAAAGTCTGACACTGTTTCCACTGTTTCCCCATCTATTTCCCATGAAGTGATGGGACCAGATGCCATGATCTTAGTTTTCTGAATGTTGAGCTTTAAGCCAACTTTTTCACTCTCCTCTTTCACCTTCATCAAGGGGCTCTTTAGTTCTTCTTCACTTTCTGCCATAAGGGTTGTGTCATCAGCATATCTGAGGTTATTGATATTTCTCCCAGCAATCTTGATTCCAGCTTGTGTTTCTTCCAGCCCAGCGTTTCTCATGATGTGCTCTGCATAGAAGCTAAATAAGCAGGGTGACAATATACAGCCTCGACGTACTCCTTTTCCTATTTGGAACCAGTCTGTTGTTCCATGTCCAGTTCTAACTGTTGCTTCCTGACCTGCATACAGGTTTCTCAAGAGACAGGTCAGATGGTCTGGTATTCCCATCTCTTTTAGAATTTTCCACAGTTTATTGTGACCCACACAGTCAAAGGCTTTGGCATAGTCAATAAAGCAGAAATAGATGTTTTTCTGGAACTCTCTTGCTTTTTCGATGATCCAGCGGATATTGGCAATTTGATCTCTGATTCCTCTGCCTTTTCTAAAACCAGCTTGAACATCTGGAAGTTCACGGTTCATGTATTGCTGAAGCCTGGCATGGAGAATTTTGAGCATTACTTTACTAGCTTGTGAGATGAGTGCAATTGTGCGGTAGTTTGAGCATTCTTTGGCATTGCCTTTCTTTGGGATTGGAACGAAGACTGACATCTTCCAGTCCTGTGGCCACTGCTGAGTTTTCCAGATTTGCTGGCATATCGAGTGCAGCACTTTCACAGCATCACCTTTGAGGATTTGAAATAGCTCAACTGGAATTCCATCACCTCCACTAGCTTTGTTCGTAGTGATGCTTTCTAAGGCTCACTTGACTTCACATTCCAGGATGTCTGGCTCTAGCTGAGTGATCACACCTTCGTGATTATCTGGGTCATGAAGATCTTTTTTGTACAGTTCTTCTGTGTATTCTTGCCACCTCTTCTTAATATCTTCTGCTTCTGTTAGGTCCATACCATTTCTGTCCTTTATCGAGCCCATCTTTGCATGAAATGTTCCTTTGGTATCTCTAATTTTCTTGAAGAGATCTCTAGTCTTTCCAAATCTGTTGTTTTCCTCTATTTCTTTGCACTGATTGCTGAGGAAGGCTTTCTTATCTCTCCTTGCTATTCTTTGGAACTCTGCATTCAGATGGGAATATCTTTCCTTTTCTCCTTTGCTTTTCGCTTCTCTTCTCTTCCAAGCTATCTGTAAGGTCTCCTCAGACAGCCAGTTTGCTTTTTTGCATTTCTTTTCCATGGGGATTTTCTTGATCCCTGTCTCCTGTACAATGTCACGAACCTCTGTCCATAGTTCATCAGGCACTCTGTCTATCAGGTCTAGACCCTTAAATCTATTTGTCACTTCCACGGTATACTCATAAGGGATTTGATCTAGGTCATACCTGAATGGTCTAGTGGTTTTCCCTACTTTCTTCAATTTAAGTCTGAATTTGGCAATAAGGAGTTCATGATCTGAGCCACAGTCTGCTCCCGGTCTTGTTTTTGCTGACTGTATAGAGCTTCTCCATCTTTGACTGCAAAGAATATAATCAATCTGATTTCGGTGTTGACCATCTGGTGATGTCCACGTGTAGAGTCTTCTCTTGTGTTGTTGGAATAGGGTGTTTGCTATTACCAGTGCGTTCTCGTGGCAAAACTCTATTAGCCTTTGCCCTGCTTCATTCTGTACTCCAAGGCCAAACTTGCCTGTTACGCCAGGTGTTTCTTGACTTCCTATTTTTGCATTCCAGTCCCCTATAATGAAAAGGACATCCTTTTTGGGTGTTAGTTCTAAAAGGTCTTGTAGCTCTTCATAGAATCATTCAACTTCAGCTTCTTCGGCGTTACTGGTTGGGGCATAGACTTAAATTACCGTGATATTGAATGGTTTGCCTTGGAAACGAACAGAGATCATTCTATCATTTTTGAGATTGCATCCAAGTACTGCATTTCGGACTCTTTTGTTGACCGTGATGGCTACTCCATTTCTTCTAAGGGATTCTTGCCCACAGTAGTAGATATAATGGTCATCTGAGTTAAATTCACCCATTCCAGTCCATCTTAGTTCGCTGATTCCTAGAATGTCGACGTTCACTCTTGCCATCTCCTGTTTGACCACTTCCAGTTTGCCTTGATTCATGGACCTAACATTCCAGGTTCCTATGCAATATTGCTCTTTACAGCATCGGACTTTGCGTCTGTCACCAGTCACATCCACAGTTGGGTATCGTTTTTGCTTTGGCTCCATCCCATCATTCTTTCTGGAGTTATTTCTCCACTAGTATATTGGGCACCTACTGACCTGGGGAGTTCATCTTTCAGTGTCCTATATTTTTGCCTTTTCATACTGTTCATGGGGTTCTCAAGGCAAGAATACTGAAGTGGTTTGCCATGCCCTTCTCCAGTGGACCACAATCTGTCAGACCTCTCCACCATGACCCATCCGTCTTGGGTGGCCCCACACGGCATGGCTTAGTTTCATTGAGATAGACAAGGCTGTGGTCCGTGTGATCAGATTAGCTAGTTTTCCCTGTCGGCCGCCACCTCCGGCCCCCAGGCTCCGGCCAGCCTAGGCCCTGTAGGCTGCCGCTCCCGGCCCCCGGCCCCCGGCCCCCGGCCCGGCCTTGGCCCTCTCGGCCGCCGCCCCCGGCCCCCAGGTCCCGGCCAGGCCTAGCCCCTGTCGGCCGCCGCCCCCAGCCCCTGGCCGCCGCCCCCGGCCCCCGGCCTGGCCTAGCCCCTGTCGGCCGCCGCCCTGGCCGCCGCCCCAGCCCCCGGCCCGGCCTGGCCTGGCCGCTCTCGTCTGCCCACTCTCTTAGTTGCCATCCCAAACACCTCCATTGTGCACCGTACAGCTGTCTTTAGCTAGCTTCTCCATTCCACATTCTCTTCAACTACTTTGACCAAGTGAAACCTAAATTTCCTCTGATGACACTGCAGTCCTCTTGAGTAAAGGCCATAATTTTTTTCTCTCCAGTAATATGCTGTGGTTGGTAGAAATGAACTGCACATCGTATGCTGGCATCTCATCACCTCTGCTCCATCTTCCTTCAAAAAGAGAAGCACCCCACAATAATTCTTTTTGTTGCAGTCATTGGTTGCTCACACATGTAGTTATTGTGGCAGGCTGGTTAAAAATGTATGCTCTGGAGGACAATATTGTCTGAGTTTGAATTCCAGTGCTCCTACTTGTAAGAGTTCTGGTATGCAGCTTAATTTCTGTGCTTCAGCTTCCTTGTTGGGAAAATGAAGTTTCTTATGAGAAGCATGATAATAAATGAAAAGTTCTTAAAACGATGTTTGAAACATAGTATATGATTGATAAATGTGAGATATTATTTTTAAAAGTAATTTTCACTTCCATCTGCTTATCTTCATCAAGGACTATAGTGTATCTAAAATCTGAATTTTAAGCAAAGTACCTTCTTCCCTTCCAGCTTACTTCCTCTGATGCTTCCTCTCTAGCATTTCTTCCTTTCCACCAGGATCACCAAGTTTCACATTCTACTGCATTTAACTTCCAGTCAGTATCCACATCGTTTCTACCTTTCTTGGTCATGTTAGAGCCTATGGGCCATCTTCAGAGTTCTTGTCATTTAACATTAACTCCCTTCTTCCTCTTTCCTTTCTTCATATTCATCTGGCAAAACCACAACTTTACTTAACCCATTTTCCTACCTATTCTGCTAGATCCAAAAAACTAAATATTCAAAGAAAAAAACCACATAACTTGCAGATTAATGAATATAAATCTCAAATGACAACCCAATGCTACCCATCAGTCTTACTGAACTTTCAGTCCATTCATGTTTACATACTCCAAAATGATTGTTTCACATCTTCTCTCCCTTTCAACCTATAAGTCTTCCCTCTGCTACATCCTTTTTTTTTCTGATTCTTTCCCCTTGGTCTTCTTTGCTTACTACCTATTAATATTGTACTAGTTCTGCTTGATAAATCATCTTAAAACTTAACGGCTTAAAATGATAATTCCTGATTATCTTTCTCAGTTTTTGTGGGTCAGGAATTTGGGAGTGACTTGGGGTATGATGTAGTTGCAATCAGTTGTCAGCAGGGTCTGCAGTCATCTGAAGGCTTAACTTGGACTGACTCACTCATATGGCTCCTCTATGGTGCTACTTGAGTATCCTCACAACATGGTAACTGACTTTCCTTTGAGTAAGCAAAGAGAGCTGTGTAGATACTGCAATGCTTTATATGGCTAAACCTTGAAAGTCTTGCACCGTTACTTCTACAGTGTTCTATTGGTCACACACACTAACCCTGATTCATTGTTGGTGGAGCGTGGGAATCACTGCCCAAGGGCATGGATACCAGGAGATGAGCCATCTTAGAGGCTGTTACCACCACCAGTCAGCTTGATGGCTAAATAATGACATTCCCTGTATCTCTGCACAGACATTTCTTTTTTTCTGTATCTATACTCTCTCCTCTAGAGCTCTTATCTAGTCTTATGGTTTTATATATCATATATAAGCTGTTGACACTCAAGTTTATCTCCACTCCTAAACACTGCTGCTGCTGCTGCTAGGTTGCTTCAGTCGTGTCTGATTCTGTGCGACCCCATAGACAGCAGCCCACCAGGCTCCCCCGTCCCTGGGATTCTCCAGGCAAGAACACTGGAGTGGGTTGCCATTTCCTTCTCCGATGCATGAAAGTGAAAATTGAAAGTGAAGTCGCTCAGTTGTGTCTGACTCTTCGCGACCGCATGGACTGCAGACTACCAGGCTCCTCCTTCCATGGGATTTTCCAGGCAAGAGTACTGGAGTGGGGTGCCATCGCCTTCTCCCTCCTAAACACTAGAGCTGTACATTCAAATTCTCACTTGGCATTTTCAGTTAGATGTCTAATAGGTGTTTAAAACTTCCTTCTCAAATATCTCCTGAGCTTCCTCATCTCATGGAATGGCATCAGCATCTGTCCAGTCACTCAAGTCAGAAATCTGAATTTTCCCTTTCCCTGATGTAATTCTTAACAATACCTTCCAACCATACCTAAATTTGTCTACTTTGCTTCATCTCTGTTGACACTCTCCTAATCCAAGTCATCTTCATCTCCATCTAATCTAGATCAAGAGCTCCTGAGTGGTCTTTCTACTTCTGTAACCCATTATTCACTCACCAGAGAGGTCTTTTAAAAAGAGTATTATTATATTATGTCTTTGTTGTCATTGTTCAGTCACTAAGCTGTGTCTGACTCTTTGTGACACCGTGGATTATAGCTCCTCTGTCCATGGGATTTCCCAGACCAAGAATACTGGAGTGGGTAGCTATGCCCTCCTCCAGGGGATTTTCCTAACTCAGGGTTTGAACCTGGGTTTCTCTAGCATTGGCAGTCAGGTTCTTTACCGCTAGAACCACCTGGGAAGCCCTTAATGTGTTTCAACACCTCTCTTGGCTTCCCATTTCACTTAGAATGACATCCCGCTTCCTCACCTCACCTAAAAGACTTTCAACGCATGGCATCTGCACACCTCTCTGACCCTGTTTCCTATCACATCTACCCTTGTTTACAACATTCCATTCACCCTTGGTTACCTTCTGATCTTGAAACATGCCAACACATCCCCAAACATGGCCTTTTGTGCTGGTTTTCACTCTAAAATGCTTTTGCCCTGGATCTTGGTGGTGTCATTCTTTTCTTGTCATTCAGGTCTTAGCTTACATGTCCAGCCTCCTCAGAGAGGCCAGTCTTTCTCATACAGTCTAAGGCAGCTCCAGGTCATTCTCAAACACATTTTATTTTCTGCATAACACTTAATGACATGGGCAATTTCTTGCTCCTTTGTCTGCTGTTTGTACCCTTCAGTAGAACGTAAGCTCCATAAATGCAGAGGCCTCAAGTCCCTTGTTCATTACTGTATTCCCAGCACCTGGAGTAGTGCCTGGCTTATGTTAAAGACCCAAAATATGAGTAGTTGAATGAAATAATGAACAGCTGTTAACTGGTCACTCACTAAGGTACCCTCCTTTGAATCATTTAAATTGAATTATCCCTGGAAATTTCCAGGAAATCATCCATGGAAATAATAATAGTAATAATATATATATAGGAACTATATATATATATATATATCATGTATATATATACATATATGTATGCATATATATGTACATATGTATATATTAGAGTTCTATGTATATATATATCATGTATATATATATTTTATGTATATATATAGGAGCTATTTAATTGGAAGACAAGTCTTTGCCATGTTCTGGTCCAGAGAAAACAATTCAAAGAGGCATCTTCTTTTCTTCTGTAAGACAAATATTGTCTTCTTAGTACATAATATCTCTCTTTCCTTTTTTCCATAATATCTTCTCTTTCCTTTTATGCATTCTATTGTAAGAATTTAATTTTCTTTATTGTTTTTGGTATTTAGGTAAATGTACCTACATTTTAAGAATGTTATAATTTCTGTAATAGATAATTATGCCTTTGGGGTACTAAGGCTTAAGGCGTCGTGTGTTAACAAAAATGTGTGTTCATTTATGCTGTTTGCTATGGCATTTTTGGGCTTCCCTAGTGGCTCAGCAGTAAAAAAAGCCATCTGCAATGCAAGAGATGTGGGTTCAATTCTTGGGTCAGGAAGATCCCCTGGAGAAGGGAATGCTAACCCACTCCAGTACTTGCCCGGAGAATCCCATGGACAGAGGAGCCTGGTGGGCTACAGTCCACGGGCTCGCAAGGAGTCGGACAAAGTGAAGTGACTGAGCATGAGCATGATGGTATTTTCTTCTGCAGAGTTTTTTTCTGCAGTTCTGGTTCTCAACTTTGTATTGTCCAATTTATTGTTATACCTGGATCTATACTGTGGAGAAACTGTTTAAATGTTTTCCTGGCAAACCACCATAGCCTGTTCTTTTGTTTGTTTCTTTTGTTTACTTGTTTTTGTTATCTTCAGAAGCATCTTTCCTCTGTGTTGCAAGTCACTGTGCTTTTACTTTACAATGACCCTGAGAGTCAGATCCTTTATGACACTACCCCCACCTTAACTCCCCCTTAACTCAGAATCTCCTTCCTTTCTAAATTGTGGTTCATTTCCCTCTACTTTATCATTTCAGCCCATGGGCATTGCTTTATTTTTAAATTATGTTATGTTGATTAGAGATGTCCTATGATATTTTTTCCCTTTTAGACTTTTTTTTCCCTTTTTTCTTCTCTTATCACCTGAGGCAATACATGCTGCATAGCTGACACTCAGTCTGGGTGGGTGGGTACCTTCTCCTCTTCATGCTGGCCTGAGACCCACCCGAGTGAGCAGGACACTGAAATTATGTATTGGTTAACTTGCCTCCATTCCATTGCATTTTATGTCAGGATGTTTTATGAAACATAGTCAATTCTGTGAGTTTAATTATACAAATATTTATTCATGTTTGTTCAACACCTGCTAATCAGATACAATTCTGAATTCAATAACAAATACCGCATGGATTTTAGACTTTTCCGGAATAATTAATGATACAAGCTGTAACAGTTATTAGAGTTCTATCAGAGATACAAAACTATATCTATACTTACATTTATATCTATATCTATAGTTGATCCTCGTTATTTCTGGATACCATATTTGTGAATTCACCTACTTGCTAAAATTTTTTGCAACCCCCAAGTCAATATTTGCAATGCTTTTGTGATCATTTTTGGACGTGCACAGAGTGACAAAAAATTTGAATTGCTTGTCACGTATGTTCCCAACTGAGGTTAGAGGTTAGATGCCCTGACTTCTTGCTTAAATTCTCATACTGTGAACAAAAGTTTTTTTGGGGGGGAGGGAAACACAGTCTAAAGTCTAATGTATCATATTTTTCATATTTTTAATTGGTTTTTTGGTGAGTTCACTGTTTAAAGTGGCCTTTAAGTGCAGTGCTGAAGTGCTGTACAGTACTCTTAGGCACAGGAAGACTGTGATCTGCCTTATGGAGAACAATCTGTGTTCTGGACAAGCTTCCCTTGGCCATGAGTCATAGTGGTATTGGCTTGACCTCTTCCAGTTTGCCTTGATTCATGTACCTAACATTCCAGGTTCCTATGCAATATTTCTTTTTACAGCATCGGACCTTGCTTCTATCACCAGTCACATCCACAATGGGATGTTGTTTTTGCTTTGGTTCCATCCCTTCATTCTTTCTGGAGTTATTTCTCCACTGATCTGCAGTAGCATATTGGGCACCTACTGACCTGGGGAGTTCATCATTAAGTGTCTTATCTTTTTGCCTTTTCATACTGTTCATGGGGTTCTCAAGGCAAGAATACTGAAGTGGTTTGCCATTCCCTTCTCCAGTGGACCACATTCTGTCAGACCTCTCCACCATGACCTGTCCATCTTGGGTGGCCCCACACGGCATGGCTTAGTTTCACTGAGTTAGACAAGGCTGTGGTCCATGTGATCAGATTGGCTACTTTTCTGTGACTGTGGTTTCAGTCTGTCTGCCCTTTGATGCCCTCTCTCAGCACCTACCGTTTTATGTGGATTTCTCTTACCTTGGACGTGGGGTATCTCTTCATGGCTGTTTCAGCAAAGCACAGCCACTGCTCCTGACCTTGGACATGGGATAGCTCCTCTCGGCCTCTCCTGTGCCGCCCAGCCACCACTTTTTGCAAGGACAGTGGCAAGCAAACCTATATAATGAAAATGGCTTTCAAATTCCCTGGCTTTAAATCACCCAAAGACCAAGAAATTAATTATTTGCAATAAATATATATTAAATAACGTGTCTTTAAACAGAAACACACAAGAAAACAAGATTATGTATTGATTGGTTGGCAAAAATAGAGTGACCAGAGGCTCACAGGAGTCTATGTATCTCCCCATAGGAGCAATGGTTCCATATTCACTAGTTGTTAAGTGTTCTTGGCAACTTTGTAGAAGATAACTACTGTAAATAACAAGAATTGGCTCCTCATCAAGGAATATGATTGGTTTATGTGATTGTGGGATCTTTCTAGGGAAGTCCAAAATCTATAGGACCTAGGCTAGCCAACCAGAAACTCCTGAGCAGGTGCCTGCAAAGCAGCCCAGAGGCAAAACTCCATTCAAGGAAACCTGTTTTGCTTTTATAGCCATTTGACTGATCTGATGAGGCTGTCCCAGTTTATTGAGGCTAATCTTTACCAAAAGACAAATGACTGTAGATGTTAAGCACAACAACAAAACTTTCACAGCAATACTAGAGTAGTGTTTACTTCTATAACTGGGTACCACAGCCTAGTCAAGCTGACACATGAAACTATCCATCACACTAATATAATCATCTTTTTTTGAAAAAATAATTGGAGTATATTTGTTTTACACTCTTGTGTTAGTTTCTGCTGTACAGCAAAGTCAATCAGTTACGTGTATAGTATATCCCCTCTCTTTTGGATTTCCTTGCCATTTCGGTTACCACACAGCATTGAGTAGAGTTCCCTGTGCTATAGAGTAGACTCTTGTTAGTTATTTATTTTATACATCTCTCTCTAGCTCTAGCTCAGTTCCTCACTGGTGTCTGATTCTTTGTAACCCCATGGACTGCAGCCTGCCAGGCTCCACTGTCCTTGGGATTTTCCAGGCAAGAATACTGGAGTGGGTTGCCACTTCCTTCTCTAGGGGATCCTTCTGACCCAGGGATTGAACCTATGTCTCCTGCATTGGCAGGCAGATTCTTTACAACTGCACCATATGGGAAGCCCATTTTATACACAGTAGTATATATATGTCAGTCCCAATCTTCCAATTCATTCTGTGCCCCTTTCCCCACCTTAGTGTCCATATGCTTGTTCTCTATGCCTGTGTCTCTATTTCTGCTTTGCAGATAGGTTCATCTGTACCATTTTTCTAAATTCCACATATATGAGTTAATAGCCAATATTCATTTTTCTCTTTTGACTTACTTTACTATGTATGACAGTCTCTAGGTCCATCCGTGTCTCTGCAAATGGCACAAAATTTGGTTCCTTTTAATAGCTGAGCCATTGAGTGTTTTCTCTGTTCAGGCACTGTTCTCAATACCTCTATGCTTATTTAACCCTCACAGCAATCTTTTGCAGTTGGTACTATTATATCTGCATGTGATGGATGAACAAATGGAGACATAAGTAAGCAGAAGTGACCTGTTCAGGTTCATGCAGCATGTGTGATGAAGATGAAAATCAGCTCTAACTCTAGCCCTAAAACCTGCCTCCTGGATCCCTCCTCTGAATCAATTCATTCACTCTCTGATGTAAAGAGAAAGCTAGCTAAGGAAGGAAATAACTTCACAAGTGGACGATATTTTTACATTAAAGAACAGTACCACCTTGGCTGATATCAAGGGATATACTCAATTTGGAGGGGTCTAGGCTTCTGCGTGGGTATTGCTCTCCTTCTGTCATGACCTTTACCCTTTGTCCACCTAACTCAGGCTCAGCCTGGTTCTGTGTTTGATGAGACCACAATTGTGACTTGATGGGTTATTTTAGCTATTATCACTTTTTTAACTAGCCTGGGAGAGGCCAATGCCTGTTACAGAAGTCAAATACTGTTGAGAAACAAAGTTCACATAACGAGATTCAATGAATTACGTTCTGGAAATGTTTACACAGAATTGAAATAACCTCAGAGGTCCCAGGTTATCTCCATAATCACAGTATGGCTTAACACAGTTGTTAACTAAACCGTTAACTGCCTTGAGGTAGAAGGATCTGTGATTGCTGGAAATACACCTTAGAAATGTTTCAGTTGTAAAAAGCAAAACGAGCAAAAGTAGAACTGCAAATTACCAAGTGCTGAAATTGAAGTAAAAATAAAGTTAAATACAATTGAATGTCACAAAAAACTGATAATGACATTCCAACACAAATCATGGGAAATATGGCACACTCCAAGAGACTGATTTTTCAGCTATTTCCATAATGTGATTCAAAATAGTTTTTTCTGTTTAGTTTGTAGAACTCTTGAAATAATCCATGATTTTCTGGATTAAGGAAGCAGGTCACCCATCTACTTACTAACATAGTCCCAAGAAAGTACCTTGAAACTATGAGCGAAACTTAAGATGCATAGATGTCCTAGGTAGAGGTGAAGGTATATTCAAATGCTGTGTCTCACACCACTACATGCAAGATCAGATCAGGCCAGCTAAGGCACATGGCTCCATCAGATAGAAGCCAACTCACATGAGTGTTTGAGAAGAAATACATCATCTGTAGCATCACCCTTTCTCTCTCCCAAAGTACAAAGAGCATGTGGAGGAGTGCAAAGACAGAATGGCAACACGTATCAGAAAGGAGTGAATCATGATTTAAGCAAGTTTTCAACTGCTCCGTGAGGTGAGAGATGTTTCAACATATATTTTAAGATGCATCTTATACTTAAGAGAATGAAGGAGAGTGGTTGATCATCATGCTATAAAAAAGGTAAAAAGAACTGAACCTTATTCTTAGAAGTAAGTTATATTTATTTTCCCCAGTAAAGTGCTGATGTAGGTCTTCCGAGAAATGTAGCTGTACAGTTTCAGGTACATTAATGTTATGTGGAAACTGACATTTTGAAAAAAAGAGTAGGCCTTGTGTTGTCAAGGATTTCCTAGGTGGCACTAGTGGTAAAGAACCTACCTGCCAATGCAGGTAGACCTTAGAGACTTGGGTTTGATCACTGGGTTGGAAAGATCCCCTGGAGGAGGGCATGGCAACCTACTTCAGTATTCCTGCCTGGAGAATCCCATAGACAGGGGAGCCTGGTGGGCTACAGTCTGTAGGGTCTGAGTCTGCACAACTGAAGCAACTTAGCACTCATGCACTCAAGCACTGTGTTGTCAAAACAAAGAAATGGGAAGCTTCTCAAGATGAATAATAGAGCAAGCAAAACAACATTGAGACAGGTGAGGGAAAGCAGGTGTTGAGTACAGAAAAATGCTGACAAAGAGACCGAGGGGAAGCCCAGTGGGGAATGAAGGCTTGAACAGAGAAGCCGGTCGTGAGAAGTTCAGGCCCCTGAGGAGGCAGAGGCAGTCTGGTTGCAAGTTTTGTCAGGTCGAAGATAGGAGAGGGAGAAGGCTGGCTGTTTAGAAGATGGTCATTTTGACCAAAATGTGTTCTCTGGAAGGAAATGAGAGGGGATAGGTGAAGACCTGAGACCTCAGCTGACTCTTGCGGCCTCTTTAGACACTGGCCATGACAGTCAGTGTCTGACTTAAGAATGGAACAGAAGGTAATAAGTAACAACTTTCAACTTCCTGGAGAACACAAAGGATTTCCCTTTGATTATGGCTTTTCTGTGAACCTAAGGCATCCTCATGGTGAGTCAGTGTGGTCAGGGAGGCCCTGAACCTCAGAGTCTGACACTGGCCCACGAGATTGTTCTTGGGGTCCTGAGGAGGTGGGAAGGAAAGGGCGAAGTGGTGTCTCTGGGGTCAGATTGCCTGAATCAGATGCAGTTTTTTGCCAATCCCAAGCTCTGTGACCTGCTAATTTACTTCACCTTTCTAATCTCAGTTTCCTCATATGTAAAATGGGACTAAAGACACCATCTCCCTCATAGAACTGTTAGGATGATTAAATAGACAATGCCCAGGACTAGGCATGAAGTGGAGCTCAGAAAATAATTGCTAGTATTGTCACATTTATAACGAGCATGCTATATGCCTGGTTTTCTTGGTCACTTGCTTTTGCTATAGTTATCTGATTTTAGCCTCATGCTAACATATACATGTTGCTTTTATTATTCACATTTTTTCACTTGTAAAAAATTGAGCTCAGAGAAAATAACTTGTTAAGGAAAACACATGCAATCACTATGTGACTCTCCGTCTTTCCTGATCCAGGTCTATGTTAACTGTCCTGTGACGCTTAGCATTTGTAAGAGCAGATGTGGAGAATTAGTGGGAACCAACAGCTAAGTACGGAGGCATGGTTCTGGTTACAGTAAAATGATTCATCATGTCTGCTACTCTACACCAAGACCCTTCTATTGGTGACACAACCAGACCCAGACCATTCAGTGTGGCTGGTTGGGAACTCATATACTTTTTTGATCCCTTGATGTGTGTTACACACCAAAAAAGGAGATTTCCCGTTTAATATTAATAGGAATTCTTGGAAGTAGCCACCATTACCACCTCTGTTTTGCAGATGAGGAAATGGAACTGGTAGGTGGCCGAAGCAGTTGGAAAGGACATCTGTCTGGTTTCAGAGCCCATGACTCAGCAACTCAGCACTATCTGTACTGTCTCCCTCTGCTGCTGTAGGCTGATTGGCCTTATGCCGCAGAGCTCCCCCTGCTCTTTTGAAATAGTTTGCTCCTCAAATGTCTCTCCTCACTGGCATGAAATATACCTTGTGCTTACTGGTCGCTATGGTTTCCCGGTGTCATCACTCACCTCCACATCTTCTCCCCCATAGTTTCTTTTGGCATAAAGCAATTCTTTAGATACTTTATTTTCAAATACTCTGCCTTGTTCAGTTGAATAACTTATCTGAACTTATCTGAAAACCCACAGCACTTATTATTGATTTACTTATTCAACAATTATCATTTGCTGGTTTGTATTCTTAATTAGCCTTTATGTATCGGTGCCTTCAAGTCCTTGAAGTTCATGGCTTCTTGAAAAAAAAAAAAACCACGAGAAATTCTTGAGAGTTGGACCATAAAGAAAGCTGAGCACTGAAGAATTGATGCTTTTGAACTGTGGTGTTGGAGAAGACTCTTGTGAGTCCCTTTGACTGCAAGGAGATCAAACTAGTCAATCTTACAGGAAATCAATCCTGAATGTTCACTGGAGGGACTGATGCTGAAGCTCCAATACTTTGGCCACCTGCTGCAAAGAACTGACTCATTAGAAAAGACCCCGATTCTGGGAAAGATTGAAGGCAGGAGGAGAAGGGGACAACAGAGGATGAGATGGTTGGATGGCATCACCAATTCAATGGACATGAGTTTGAGCAGGCTCCGGGACATGGTGAAGGACAGGGAAGCCTAGTGTGCTGCAGTCCTTGGGGTTGCAAAGAGTCAGACACGACTGAGTGACCAAACAATAATAGCAAGAAATTCTCGCTTTACATATCGTCTCACTTAATGACTATCAACTGATTCATTCTTTTCAGAAAAACAATATATTTATCAAGAGAGATAATTTTATTTTTATGTATTTATTTATTTATTTGGCCTCCATGTTTATTAAAGAAAACTGTAAAAATCTGTTTAAAAAATGGCAATGGGGTTACACATGAAATGAAATACAAAGTTCACTTCATAAAAACACTAAAAACACGATTGTGTCCTTCCACAACCCAACAACGCACATGGTGTCAGAAACACCCACATGGTTCAAATTGTAGATTTTAGTCATTTGACAATTACTTCCTGCACACTTTTTACATGCACTGTGGTAGGTGCTGGAGATGCATTAATAAGTAAAAGAAAATTCAGGCTTTCACAGAGCTTCTGGTCCCCTGGAGGACAGACAGACACCAGATGTAACAAATACAAATATGTCAGGTTGTCAAAGGGGTGAGGTGGCGGGGGCACAGAGCAGGTAGGAAAAGTTTCTGTACACTCTCCAAATTCTTAGGAGCAATCTGAGACTGCTTTGAAGGTCACAGTCTGGGGAAAACATACAAACTCTAAATATATATACATACATATTTTAAATGTATTTATTTCTTTGGCTGGGCTGAGACTTAGTCGTGGTATTTGGGGTTTAGTTCCCTTACTAGGGATCACACCAGGGCCCCCTGCATTGGGAGCTCAGCGTCTTAGCTACTGGATCACGAGGGAAGTCCCTAAATATATATATATATATATATATACACACACACACACATATATATATATACCTATATATATATACATATTTTAAATTTGAAACAAATTTATCTTTACACATACTGTAAGTGAAGACAAATGACAGCAAACTGCTGTGGGGAACATTTTGCAAATATATGTGTATTAAGAATATTGATATCAGCATTATTGATTATAATAACAGGACATTTGGAAAACATAGCCCTTAAGAAAGATTAGGTAAGTAAATTCTGGTATATCCACATAATGAAATGCTATCAATTTGTGTTTTAGTTTACTTATATATTGTATTTCTTATTTATTTTTTAATTGGTGGAAAATTTCTTAACAGTTTTGTGTTGGTTTCTGCCATACAACAATGTAGGAATTAACACACCAGTTTGGAAAACTCATCAACCATGTGCCCAAATGCAGCAACAAATGTGACAGGAAAAACGGATACATATTTAGATTTTAAGTAGCATTTCATTTCTCTTATGTGTTACTTTAATTGCCTTAATACTAACCAAAATGTTTGTATATTGTGATATTATTTAATCATCTGACTTCACATTAATGAGAGAAAGATGATTTAGAAATAAAGCTGGTACTCAATTCAGTTCAATCATTCAGCTGTGTACAACTCTTTGCAACTGCATGGACTGCAGCATGCCAGGCTTTCTTGTTCATCACCAGCTTCCAGAGCTTGCTAAAATTCATGTCCATTAGGTCGGTGATCCCATCAATCATCTCATCCTCTGTTGTCCCCTTCTCCTCCTGCCTTCAATCTTTCCCAGCATCAGGGTCTTTTCTAATGAGTCACTTCTTTGCATCAGGTGACCAAAGTAATGGAGTTTCAGCTTCAGCATCAGTCTTTTCAATGAATATTCTGATAATCCTTTAGGATTCTGATAATCCTTTAGGATTGACTGGTTTGATCTCCTTGCAGCCCAAGGGACTCTCTCAAGTCTTCTCCAACACCACAGTTCAAAAGCATCAATTCTTCAATTCTCAGCTTTCTTTATGGTCCAACTTGCACATCCATACATGACTAGTGGAAAAACCATAGCTTTGACTATATGGACTCTGATGGCAAAGGAATGTCTCTGGTTTTCAATATGCTGTCTAGGTTGGTCACAGCTTTTCTTCCAAGGAGCAAGCATCTTTTAATTTCATGGCTGTAGTCACCATTCAAAGTGATTTTGGAGCCCAAGAAAATAAAGTCTGTCATCACTCTTTCCATTGTTTCCCATCAATTTGCCATGAAATGATGGGACCAGATGTCATGATCTTCGTTTTTTGAATGTTGAGTTTTAAGTCAGCTTTTTCACTCTCCTCTTTCACTTTCATCAAGAGGCTCTTTAGTTCCTTTTTGTTTTATGCCAAAAGGGTGGTGTCATCTGCATATCTGAGGTTATTGATATTTTTCCAGGATGTCTTGATTCCAGATTGCGTTTCAACCAGTCGAGCATTTTGCATCATACTCTGTATATAAGTTAAATAAGGAAGGTGACAATATACAGCCTTGAGGTACACTTTTCCCAATTTTGAACCAGTCGATTGTTTCATATCCTGTTCTAAATGTTGCTTGTTGACCTGCACACAGATTTCTCAGGAGACAGGTAAGGTGGTCTGGTATTCCCATCTCTTGAAGAATTATCCACAAATTGTTGTGATCCACACAGTCAAAGGAATTAGTGTAGTCAATGAAGCAGAAGTTTATGCTTTTCTGGAATTCTTTTTTTTTTTCTATGATCCAACAGTTGTTGGCAATTTGATCTCTGGTTCCTCTGCCTTTTCTAAATCTAGCTTGAACATCTAAAGTTCTCCATTCACATACTGTAGAAGCCTTGCTTGGAGAATTTTGAGCATTACTTTGCTAGCATGTGAGATGAGTGCAATTGTGTGGTAGTTTCAATGTTCTTTGGCATTGCCTTTCTTTGGGATCAGAATAAAAGCTGACCTTTTCCAGTCCTGTGGCCACTGCTGAGTTTTCCAAATTTTCTGGCATAAGGAGTGCAGCACTTCCACAGCATCATCTTTTGAGATTTGAACTAGCTCAGCTGAAATTCCATCACCTCCACTAGCTTTGTTTGTAGTGATGCTTCCTAAAGCCCACTTCACTTTTCATTCCAAGATGTCCAGCTCTAGGTGTGTGATCACACCATCGTGGTTATCTGCGTCATTAAGATCTTTTTTTGTATGGTTCTTCTGTGTATTCTTTCCACCTCTTCTTAATATCTTCTGCTTCTGTTAGGTCCATACCGTTTCTGTCCTTTATTGCGCCCATCTTTGCATGAAATGTTCCCCTGGTATCTCTAATTTTCTTAAAGAGATCTCTAGTCTTTCCCATTCTATTGTTTTCCTCTATTTCTTTAACTGATCACTTCAGAAGACTTTCTTATCTCTCCTAGCTATTTTTTGGAACTCTGTATTCAGATGGATGTATCTTTCCTTTTCTTCTTTGCCTTTAACTTCTTTTCTTAGCTATTTGTAAGGTCTCCTCAGACAACCATTTTGCCTTTTTGCATTTCTTTTTCTTGGGGATGGTCTTGATCATCATCTCTTATACAATGTTACCAACCTTCATCCACAGTTCTTCAGGCACTCTATCAGATCTAATTCCTTGTGCTTATTTGTGACTTCCACTGTATAGTTGTAAGGGATTTGATTTAGGTCATACCTTAATGATCTAGTGGTTTCCCCTACTTTCTTCAATTTAAGTCTGAATTTGGCAATAAGGAGTTCATGATCTGAGCCACAGTCAGCTCCTGGTCTTGTTTTTGCTGACTCTTTAGAGCTTCTCCATCTTTGGCTGCAAAGAATACAATCATTCTAATTTTGGTGTTGACCATCTGGTGATGTCCATGTGTAGAGTTGTCTCTTGTGTCATTGGAAAAGGATGTTTGCTATGACCAGTGTGTTCTCCTGGCAATACTCTGTTAGCCTTTGCCCTGCTTCATTTTGTACTCTAAGGCCAAACTTGTCTGTTATTCCAAATATCTTTTGACTTCCCACTTTTGCATTCTAGTTCTCTATAATGAAAACGACATCTTTTTTGGGTGTTAGTTCTAGATGGTCTTGTAGGTCTTCATAGAACCATTCAACTTCAACTTCTTCAGCATTAGTGGTTGGGGCACAGATTTGGATTACTGTGATATTGAATGGTTTGCCTTGGAAACAAACAGAGATCATTCTGTATTTTTGAGATTGCACCCAATTACTGCATTTCAGACTCTTTTGTTGAGTATGAGGGCTACTCCATTTCTTCTAAGTGATTCTTGCTGACAGTAGTAGATTTAATGATCATCTGAATTAAATTCACCCATTCTGGTCCATTGTAGTTCACTTATGTTAACGCTTGCCATGTCCTGTTGAACCAGTTCTAATTTACCTGGATTCATGGCCCTAACATTCCAGGGTCCTATGCAATACTGTTCTTTACATCTTTGAACTTTACTTCCATCACCAGTCACAACCACAACTGGGCATTGTTTTTGCTTTGGATCAACCTCTTCATTCTTTCTGGAGCTATTTCTCCACTCTTCTCCAGTAGCACATTGGGCTCCTAATGACCTGGAGAGTTCTTCCTTCAGTATCATATCTTTTTGCCTGTTTATGATGTTCTTAAGGCAAGAATACTGAAATGGTTTGCCATTCCCTTCTCCAGTGGACCACGTTTGGTCAGAACTCTCCACCATGACCTGTCCATCTTGGGTGGCCCTACACACCATGGCTCATAGTTACACTGAGTTAGACAAGGATGTGATCCAAGGGATCAGTTTGATTAGTTTTCTGTAATTGTGGTTTCCATTCTGTCTGCCCTCTGATAGATAAGGATAAGAGGCCTGTGGAAGCTTCCTCATGGGAGGGACTGGCTGTAGGGGAATCTGGGTCTTGCTCTGATGGGTGGATTCATGCTCAGTAAATCTTTAGTCCAGTTTTCTGTTAATGGGTGGGCTGTGTTCCCTGCCTGTAGTTTGGCCTGAGGCCAAAAACTACGGCAGGGGTAATGGCAGTAAGGGCATCCTCCTTCAAAAGGGCTTATGCCAGGGCTATTGTATTTAGTGCCCCTGACACCACAGCAGGCCACTGTTGACCCATGCCTCTGCCGGAGACTCCTGGACACTCACAGGCAAATCCGGCTCAGTTTCCTGCGGGGTCCCTGCTCCTTTCTCCTGGGTCCTGGCATGCACAAGGTTTTGTTTCTGCCCTCCAAGCGTCTGTTTCCCCAGTCCTGTGGAAGTTTTGTATCAGATCCCATTGGCCTTCCAAGTCAAATTCCCTGGGGGTTCTCAGGCCCTTTGCTGGATCCCCAGGTTGGGAAATCTGTTTTGGACTTAGAACTTGCACAACAGTGTGAGAACTTCTTTGGTATAATTGTTCTCCTGTTTATCCGTCATCTGCTCTGTGGCTCTATGGTGGGGCTCACATGCCATGCCTCCAGGTCTGCTTCAGCCAGAGGCCCTGTCTCCGCGGCAGGCCACTACTGACCCATGCCTCTGCAGGAGACACTCAACCACTCAAAGGCAGGTCTGGCTCAGTCTCTTGTGGGGTCCCTGGGACCTGGTGTGCACAAAGTTTTGTTTGAACCCTCTGAGCATCTCTGGCAGGTATGGGGTTTGATTTTAAATGTGATTTTGCCTCTTCTACCACATTGTTGAGGCTTCTTCTTTGCCCTGGTACTCAATAGATTTAGACATTTTTATGTATCTTCTTGCATTATTCGGTGCACAAGAAACAAGTAATTTCTGTAGTCATGTAGGTTGAAACAGTTATCTAGTTCTAAACTCTGTCTTTTATGAAGTTAATATTTATTTTCTGATATTTTATCATCACATTGTTTTGTGTTGTGCATGTGTGGCTTTTAAACATAAGTGTGTTTTAAGCATTTATCTTCTTTGCTAGACATTAGGGTACTATTCAATCAATTGCTGTACTTGTTGAATTAAATCTTTTAGTGGAAACTATAGTTCACTGGTAGAATATTATGAAAATCAGAGTCTCATGGTTCTTCTCACACTTTCATCCAAAGCTTCTTTAAGAATATGTGGAATCTGTTTCTATTTCATATTCTAACAGATGATATCTGCAAGAAAATCTGTGATCTCTTAATATCTCATGTCTTTTCTCTTTTGAATATCTTCCCATGTTGCCTTCAGATATTTTTAGAGGACAAAATGTAGAGATTCTGTGGCATTGTTACATCACCTTGAAAAACACAGGGAGTTAAAAATATCATTCTCAAAGAGACTTTTCCCCACTTTTTGTATCAATATAATGTAGTATTTCTCAGTGCAGTTCCTGTTTTATTTATACCTCAATTCTGTACAAAGTTGACTATTTAAATGCGAGAGCATCTGAATCCTTATCATTCTGTTTACCAGCTCTTTTAAATGTGTGCAATTTATTTTGATTCAGAACAGCTGGAGAACAATCAGGTGAAACCTCTGTTGGCATCGAGAAATAATTACATCATCCTCACGCTAATCCCTACCATCCTCTGTTGCAGATGGCAATGCTGTCACCCTCCAGTGATCTTTCTCAGAAATGGCTCTAAATGTGGAATCTCTGCTTGCTTGTAGCAATCTGACTTATTTCAAAGGGTAAGTGGAAGAGAGGACATGATAGCATCTCCTTGTCTTTAGGTTTGTGTATTATTTTGTTGAAATTGTAGACAGATGTGTAACACAGCTTTGTAAGGCACTCAAGCCCAGAATTGTAAGTGGTCTAAGTTACTAATAATATACTCAGTGTAATCCATCAGCCTCCTATGTGAAGAAATGTGGCTGCTTTCTATGAAATGCATTTTGAAAAAGCCACCTTGAAATTTTGTGTGTGGTAGTTCTTGAGAAGATGGTGGGTTATGTTACATACAATCACGGATCTGATAGGCAAGCTACTAGGACATTTTTGTGCTCACTTCAAAATCTCATTTGCCCAGATGAAATATTTTGTGTTTCAATGAATCAAGTCAATGAATCAAAAAACTTTGATTCATTACATAAGAATAAGTGGGTTTATATGGAAATAATTATACTTTTTTGTTTCAGCTTATATTACCCTTCACCATCCCTCTGTCAGCTCCCCTCCCACTCCCCCATCACTGATTCCAGGAATATTTCTCTTGTGTGGCTTATTCCACACGCTTCCCTGAGTCATTTCAGGAGAATCTGCCACACATAATCATACACCTCTTTCCCACCTACCTGGAAAAGTCTCTTCATGTTGAAAAAATGGGAAAGTTTTAATATGAAAAGTAAATATGTTCATCCATGCAAATGAGTGCCAGGCACTCGGCTAGGTCCAGAATATATATCTGTGAAGTTGGGGTCTTATTCTCAGTGGTGGAATCATCTTTGGCACAGAAATAGACACAAAACCAGATAGAGGCACAGTGTGGGGACCACAGTCATGACAGGAAAGAAGGCACACTTGAGTTAGGATAATTGGAAGAGGGTTTGTTCACAGGACTGAAAAAGGTCAGTTTTCTTCCCAATGCCAAAGAAAGACAATGCCAAAGAATGTTCAAACTACCACACAATTGCACTCATCTCAAACGCTAGCAAAGTAATGCTCAAAATTCTCTAAGCCAGGCTTCAATAGTATGTGAACCGTTAACTTCCAGATGTTCAAGCTGGATTTAGAAAAGGCAATGGAACCAGAGATCAAATTGCCAACATCCGTTGGGTCATCAGAAAAGAAAGAGATTTCCAGAAAAAACATCTACTTCTGCTTTATTAACTACGCCAAAGGCTATGACTGTGTGGATAACAACAAACTGTGGAAAAGTCTTAAAGAGATGGGAATACTAGACCACCTCATCTGCCTCCTGAGAAATCTGTATGCAGGTCAAGAAGCAACAGTTGGAACAGGGCGTGGAAAAATAGAATAATTCCAAATCGGGAAAAGAGTACATCAAGGCCGTATATTGTCACCCTACTTATTTAACTTCTGTGCAGAGTACATCATGAGAAATACCGGCCTGGATGAAGCAAAATCTGGAATCAAGATTGCCGGGAGAAATATCAATAACCTCAGATATGCAGATGACACAACCCTTATGGCAGAAAACAAAGAAGAATTAAAGAGCCTCTTGATGAAAGTGAAAGAGGAGAGTGGAAAAGTTGGCTTAAAGCTCAGCATTTAGAAAACTAAGATCATGACATCTGGTCCTACCACTTTATGGCAAATAGATGGGGAAACAATGGAAACACTGAGAGATTTTATTTTTGGGGGCTCCAAAATCACTGCAGATGGTGACTGCAGCCATGAAATTAAAAGACACTTGCTCCTTGGAAGAAAAGCTATGACCAACCTAGATAGCATATTAAAAAGCAGAGACATTACTTGCCAACCAAGATCTGTCTAGTCAAAGCTATGGTTTTTCCAGTAGTCATGTACAGATGTGAGAGTTGGACTATAAAGAAAGCTGAGCGCCAAAGAATTGATGCTTTTGAACTGTGGTGTTGGAGGAGACTCTTGAGAGAGTCCCTTGGGCTGCAAGGAGATCCAACCAGTCAATCCTTGAAGAAATAAGTCCTGAAAATTCATTGGAAGGACTGATGCTGAAACTAAAACTCCAATACTTTAGCCACCTGATGCGAAGAACTGACTCATTGGAAAAGATGCTGATGCTGGGAAAGATTGAAGGCAGAAGGAGAAGCGGACGACAGAGGATGAGATGTTTGGATGGCATTTCCAACTTGACGGACATGGTTTGAGCAAGCTCTGGGAGTTCGTGAAGGACAGGGAAGCCTGCAGTCCATGGGGTCACAAAAAGTCGGACATGACTGAGTGACTGAACTGAACTGAACAGAACTTGTTCACAAATGCAGGTATGGACCCCATAGACGTGGTATCCCAGGTTAGTGAGGGCAGATTTACTGTTATCACCCCCAGGTCTAAAGGGAAGAGGGGTAACACTTACTCGAAGCCTGAGGATAGAATACTGTAGAAAACCTGAGACTCGCAAAGAGTGACACACCCATCCTGAGGCAGCCTTGCAGGACTCTTCCCTGACCTCCCTTCCTCCCACCTCCTGGCAGGGCTTCCTGTGAAATCAAACTGGAAGGCAGAGGCTACGGGGATCGGTGTAGCCCACACAGGGCAGGTTTCTGAATAGAACGGAGAGGAGCAGGGTGCAGACGTGGTCCCGGGGACCATGGGAGAACTGAAGCACATACAGATAAAACCTCCTGTCAGTAGGAGCTCTTGAGCATAGAGGAGGAAGAACAAATAACAGTGGGCTTCTGGCTCCATATGCGTTTAAGGAGGGTGCACTCAGTGTGCAATTGGAGCACTGAGGAAAGACATCCAACCCTGGGTGTGGAGGGAGGGTTCACAGGCACACTCCTGGGTTTTGAGGGATGAGGGGTTTTCTTGTTGAAAAAACTAGCCACTGCCAGCTAGTCACTGGCCTGGCACTCACTGTCAGGCCTGGGTGTCCTGCTGCACATAATTTCATAGAACAGTAACATCTGAAAATGATGACAGATCTGAGCTCAGATGAATCAAGTTAAAAACAAGTGTCCTGTGAAATCACATCTGAGCAGAGACAAAAGCTGGAACATTGTCTAAAGTGCAAAGATGAACAAATATTCCTCCATACTAGATAATATGGGTGAGTGCTCCTTCCTTACAAATTACAGATTTAGTTTTGCTTCAGTTCTTTCCCATTGTTGATAAGGTAGACAACAGCAAGTCTTGAGTAATACTCTTCCTCGCTACCTGTATTCACCTAATACTAACCCCAATCCTATGACAGGTTCCTTCTAAATCCTCTTCCTAAGCCATTCCAGAGTTCCATGGTGTCATTCCCCTTTCTGCAATGAGCAATAGGCTCAGCTGTCAATAAGCACAGTGTATTCCTTGTAGTTTTAAGCTGGAAAGTATCTATAACAGTTAAAACTGAGAAAGAACATTTTAAGTATGTAAAAAAATGCATAAAATGGAGAGAATCTGATAAACTTAAAAAAAAAATCATAAGTAGTTCACAATGACTGGAGCTATCTTAGTCTGTGAGAGGCTATAAACATGTCCCTATGTCTGTAATCAAATCTAAATTTCACTGTTTTCCGGTTTGTGTAATTTGGTGAGGAAGAAGAATAACATGCATAAAAATTGGAGAAAGATCTTACAGTTTGACATAACACCAAAATTATCTGTGAAGTGAAGTGAAAGTCACTCAGTTGTGTCCAACTCTTTGTGACCCCATGGACTATACAGTCCATGGAATTCTCCAGGCCAGAATACTGGAGTGGGTAGCCTTTCCCTTCTCCAGGGGATCTTCCCAACCCACGGATTGAACCCAGGTTTCCTGCATTGCAGGAAGATTCTTTACCAACTGAGCCACAAGAGAAGCCCAAGAATACTGGAGTGGGTGGCCTATCACTTCTCCAGTAGATCTTCCCAACCCAGGAGTAGAACTGGGGTCTCCTGCATTACATACAGGTGGATTCTTTACCAACTGAGCTGTGAGGGAAGCCTTACCTGTGTGCACTTATTAAATATTTACTTACCTGTGTGCACATATTAAAATAGCTTTATTCCCCTTAGATTTTCTGAGTGCAAAATTGCAACAGATTCATAGAGAAGTGCTTCATATGTTTTGCGGAGTCAGGTGGAAATATGGCTTGTTTGTGGGTATCTTCAGCATGTTCGGTTGACCTACACTGGGTAACCAGGACTCAGGGACACTTTTGGGGGAGGAATAGTGGGGGAAAAAAAATAAATAGCATCTCCTGGTCTCTAAGGAGTTGGTATTTTAATGAAACTTTCAGTTAGAAGTGGAAAGATGATTTTGCAAAGCCTGAAGCTCAGAATTTTAAGTGATACATGTTACTAATGAGACATTTGGCTTAATCCATCTGCCTCCTAAGAAATGTGGCTGTTTTTGTTTTTCTCATTGTGGCAAGGAGAGACTGGATTAGGAAGCAGGGATAAGACACTAAGCTACCCTTTTATACGGAGCCTGGGAGTTCTCGATTCTTTGAAGACACGAAGGAGTCACTGTATCAAGTCTTGCAAAATCTGTATCTTTAAGCAGGGAATGCCTGATAGCTCAGTTGGTAAAGAATCTGCCTGCAATGAAGGAGACTCCAGTTCAATTCCTAGGTCGGGAAGATCTGCTGGAGAAGGGAAAGGCTACCCACTCCAGTATCCTGGACTGGAGAATTCCATGCGCTGTATAGTCCATGGGGTCGCAAAGAGTTGGACGTGACTGAGTGACTTTCACTTTCATATATATGCAGAAGTTGGTAGTTGATAACTTTCAGATATTTTCTTGTCAAATCATCATAAATAAAACTAATATTAAAAAAATAATTGCTGAAATTTTTATAGAATTTATTTTATGCCAGGCATCATACTTGGCACTTTCCATACATTCATTAGTTTACTCCCAACAAGAACCTTGTGAAGTAAGTATTGAGAGGATTTTGCATAACGAATTGAGAGACAGAGTTTTAAGCAGTTCACCCAGGATCACACAGCTAGTAACAGTTTGCCGGTAAAGTCCGAGCTTTGCTAGACTGCAGGAGTTAAGCAGTGTGGTGTGGAGCAGTGCTTTCTTTCCAAACCTTAATATATGTGGGAATCTTTGGGGGCTCTTTGAGATAACTCCTGGTTCAACAGATCCTGCCACAGGGCCTGAGAACCTACATTTCTACCAACTGTTGTTAATCTGCTTCTGGCAGCGAGGGATCAAGGACCTGCAGTTAGACATGGAGTCCATGTCCTAAGGGTAAGATTCTCAACCAGTGATCTCTCTGCTCTTCCTTTTTCTGATGTGTCACATGAGCAGGTTGGGTGATATTTAGGCCCAGCCAAGCTTGTGAATCCTGCGCCCTCTGATTTCAGCTTGGAAGCTCCTTCGAGCTGTCCTGGTGTGGTCTCCTGGTCATGACAGCCTAGGAGGCCCTGGAGGGGAGCTGGCGTGGCAGCCTCCTCCCCAGGGGCTGAGTTCAGGTGACAGTGCTTGAGCTTTTGGCCACACAGGGGCTGCTCCATTCTCAGCTGTTCCTTCCAGAACCAAGCCTCCCCCAGCATCTGGCGCTGCCTCCTTTTGCCACATGGATTCTCATTCCTGTCACAGCTGATTAGGAGCTGGATCTAAAAACACAGCCTGATACTCAAGGTGCCACACTGTGTCATTTTTGTTGTGCCTTGTAAATGGAGCCCCAAATTGTAATATTCCCGTGAAGAAAACTCCAGCATCTGAATAAAGCTCCTTCTTCTTTTAGAAGGTTTTCTACTATCAGACTGATGGAGAATACTTAATTCAGTGTGGCCAGTCAATGCTGTGCTTAAACCCCATAATTTTCAAACTCCTTTTGCTTTTGTAATAGCTGTGAGAACCTGTGAATAGAAAGCGATAAACCTTGTTATAACTTAAGCTTCAAAGAAGATTTCATTGTTATGGTTTCCTAAATCTCACAGTTTTGTACATGTGGTTTAGGGTTCCATCTCCCTGTAATCTTCGTTCCTATATTCACTATGCAAATCACAACTCTGTGTTTCAGATGATCAGTCAGGGTACACTGTAGTGGGCCTTTCTGCTTTTTCTTTCTTTTGCTTTGATCATGCAGTGCTGTAGCACAGGCTCAATAAATTATGCAGAGACTTTCTCCAGATGCAGAGCTTCTGTGACATTATGCATTATGGTTTCCTTGCTGCATTTTGACATTTTGTGGAATTTAATTGCATTCAAGGATGCTCCTAGCCTTACCAGACCAGAGCAGCAGTATTATCCCCCTGCTGTGCTCAGCAGTGCCTTTTGGAATGTTGAGGAGTAGGGTGTTTGCTGTCCAGTTATCAGGTTCATGTAATTCATTGTCTCAACTACATCCAGGTTAGTTACAAGCCATGAAGATGTTCGGACTGGGCAATCTTTTAAGCACATGTTTAACTTCAAAGTACAGAAACAAGTTTTTCCATCTTTAGAATGATTTCTATACTAGAAGTATTGAATGATCTGGAGTCTGAATTTTTCCTAATCTGTGGTTAAGGATACTTTTCTTATGTGCCACTGGTATGCAATGATTATTCCAGCCATGATTTAGGATTAGTATGTATAATACTTAACCAGAGATGAGATGTTTAGAATAAAAGGCACAGAGTTTCAGAAATTATTGTAAATCTTGTGATGACTATGGTAAGGTAAGGATGATTGTTCCAAAAACTCTTGAAGAGAAACACAGGTGGTCTGTATTTCTTTATGTATGTCTGTCTTGGCTAAATACTTCATTCCCACTTGTACTGAATCCAGAATTTTTTTTCTTTTCCAGAAGAAAGCTATAAAAATCTGTGAAGCGCTTCTTTGGGACTTTCTTAATATTGGAAAAATGGTGGAATCCTTGCTACTGATAGAGTAAGTACTGTGTTTAAATGTCCCCCATGAAAGCAAGCAGCTTTCGTGTTAATTGCTTTTCAGTTCAGTTCAGTCGCTCAGTCGTGTCCGACTCTTTGCGACCCCATGAATCGCAGCATGCCAGGCCTCCCTGTCCATCACCAACTCCCAGAGTTTACCTAAACCCATGTCCATCGAGTGGTGATGCCATCCAACCATCTCATCCTCTGTCGTCCCCTTCTCCTCCTGCCCCCAATCCTTCCCAGCATTAGGGTCTTTTCCAATGAGTCAACTTTTCGCATCAGGTGGCCAAAGTATTGGAGTTTCAGCTTCAACATCAGTCCTTCCAATGAACACCCAGGACTGATCTCCTTTAGGATAGACTGGTTGGGTCTCCTTGCAGTCCAAGGGACTCTCAAGAGTCTTCTCCAACACCACAGTTCAAAAGCATCAATTCTGCGGCGCTCAGCTTTCTTCACCATCCAACTCTCACATCCATACATGACCACTGGAAAAACCATAGCCTTGACTAGACGGACTTTTGTTGGCAAAGTAACGTCTCTGCTTTTAAATATGCTATCTAGGTTAGCCACAACCTTCCTTCCAAGGAGTAAGCGTCTTTTAATTTCATGGCTGCAATCACCATCAGCAGTGATTTTGGAGCCCCCCCAAATAAAGTCTGACACTGTTTCCACTGTTTCCCCATCTATTTCCCATGAAGTGATGGGACCAGATGCCATGATCTAGTTTTCTGAACGTTGAGCTTTAAACCAACTTTTTCACTCTCCTCTTTCATTTTCATCAAGAGGCTCTTTAGTTCTTCTTCACTTTCTGCCATAAGGGTGGTGTCATCTGCATATCTGAAGTTATAGATATTTCTCCCGGCAATCTTGATTCCAGCTTGTGCTTCTTCCAGCCCAGCATTTCTCATGATGTACTCTGAATAGAAGTTAAGTAAGCAGGGTGACAATATACAGCCTTGACGTACTCCTTTTCCTATTTGGAACCAGTCTGTTGTTCCATGTCCAGTTCTAACTGTTGCTTCCTGACCTGCATACAGGTTTCTCAAGAGACAGATCAGATGGTCTGGTATTCCCATCTCTTTCAGAATTTTCCACAGTTTATTGTGATCCACACAGTCAAAGGCTTTGGCATAGTCAATAAAGCAGAAATAAATGTTTTTCTGGAACTCTCCTGCTTTTTTGATGATCCAGCGGATATTGGCAATTTGATCTCTGGTTCCTCTGCCTTTTCTAAAACCAGCTTGAACATCTGGAAGTTCACGGTTCACGTATTGCTGAAGCCTGGCTTGGAGAATTTTGAGCTTTACTTTACTAGCGTGTGAGATGAGTGCAATTGTGCTGTAGTTTGAGCATTCTTTGGCATTGCCTTTCTGTTGCATTGGAATGAAAACTGACCTTTTCCAGTCCTGTGGCCACTGCTGAGTCCTCCAGATTTGCTGGCATATCGAGTGCAGCACTTTCACAGCATCATCTTTCAGGATTTGAAATAGCTCAACTGGAATTCCATCACCTTCACTAGCTTTGTTTGTAGTGATGCTTTCTAAGGCCCACTTGACTTCACATTCCAGAATGTCTGGCTCTAGGTGAGTGATCACACCATCGTGATTATCTGGGTTGTGAAGATCTTTTCTGTACAGTTCTTCTGTGTATTCTTGCCATCTCTTCTTAATATCTTCTGCTTCTGTTAGGTCTATACGATTTCTGTCCTTTATCAAGCCTATCTTTGCATGAAAATTTCCCTTGGTATCTCTAATTTTCTTGAAGAGATCTCTAGTCTTTTCCAATCTGTTGTTGTCCTCTATTTCTTTGCATTGATTGCTGAGGAAGGCTTTCTTATCTCTCCTTGCTATTCTTTGGAACTCTGCATTCAGATGGAAATATCTTTCCTTTTCTCCTTTGCTTTTTGCTTCTCTTCTTTTCTCAGCTATTTGTAAGGCCTCCTCAGACAGCCATTTTGCTTTTTTGCATTTCTTTTCCATGGGGGTGGTCTTGATCCCTGTCTCTTGTACAATGTCACGAACCTCTGTCCATAGTTCATCAGGCACTCTGTCTATCAGATCTAGTCCCTTAAATCTATTTGTCACTTCCACTGTATAATCATAAGGGATTTGATTTAGGTCATACCTGAATGGTCTAGTGGTTTTCCCTAGTTTCTTCAATTTAAGTCTGAATTTGGCAATAAGGAATTCATGATCTGAGCCACAGTCAGCTCCTGGTCTTGTTTTTGCTGACTCTTTAGAGCTTCTCCATCTTTGGCTGCAAAGAATATAATCAATCTGATATCGGTGTTGGATTATAGTAAAAACATTAAAAATATCTATTTAAACTGGCAGAAGTTAGGGCAGAAATTTAAACAACCTCACAAGACAGGCTGCTTCTCCGCTCCTATATTCTACCCACCCTTCGCCTTGCAGCTCAGGAATTCAGGCAGTAGCTCTCTCAGACTTGTGGGGTTGGGTGGTGCTCCTGAGACTCTACTGTGTTTTCTGGAGCCGTGTTAGAGGAATCAGAGCACAGTATATTGTCTTCCTTTTCCTTTTGGACCAATAATTGGTTACTCAGTTGGACGATGGAATCCTGGCTCTGTATATGAAAGCTTATGAAAAAAATGTAAGAGGTCATTGTGGGATTTGTCTCTCTCTGCCAGATGGCCTGTTATTTGGATTCAGATTCCCTTTTCTGAAATGTCACTTTCACGTTTGCATGCGTGTGTGCTCAGTCGTTCAGTCGTGTCTGACTCTTTGTGATCCCACGGACTGCAGTCTGCCAAGCTGCTCTGTCCATGGAATTCTCCAGGCAGGAATACTGGAGCGGTTTGTCATTTCCTCCTGCAGGGGGTCTTCCTGACCCAGGGATTGAACTTGTGTCTCTTGCATTGGCAGCAGACTCTTATCCACTGAGCTACCCAGGAAACCCTAGTTTTATGATTATGTACCTGCATTTTGAATTTGAGTATTTGGTTTATAAAACTGGGACTCATACATTATTCCCTCCCCACCACATCAATTCCAGTGTAGTTCTGGTGACTTTGAAATATTATACATGGAAAATGGAATATACTTCCACATAATGTGAAACAGGTGTATCATGTGTCCTAATTTTTAACTTTACAATATTTTTGTTAAATATTAAATGTATAACAAAATTGTAATAAAACATTTGATATATTTTAGAGTTTCAAATGAATTCAGTGAATATATCTGTATTGTGTGCCCCTCCAGAATTTTATGTTTATTTTTCCTTTATGGCTTAACTATGTGTTTGTATCCTTAAAAATATTTTTTAGCTTTTCATATTCTTGAAATTTATGTAAATCAAATCATCATTTTTAAGTGTTATTTTTGAAATTGCTTGAGAAATATCAATAACCTCATATATGCAGATGACACCACCCTTATGGCAGAAAGCAAAGAAGAACTAAAGAGCCTCTTGATGAAAGTGAAAGAGGAGAGTGAAAAAGTTGGCTTAAAGCTCAACATTTAGAAAACTAAGATCATGGCAACTCCTCACTCCATGGCAGGTAGATGGGCAAACAGTGGAAACAGTGGCTGACTTTATTTTTCTGGGCTCCAAAATCACTGCTGATGGTGATTGCAGCCATGAAATTAAAAGACGCTTATTCCTTGGAAGGAAAGTTATGACAGCATATTAAAAAGCATATTAAAAAGTAGATAACCTAGACAGCATATTAAAAAGTAGAGAAATTACTTTGCCAACAAAGGTCCGTCTAGTCAAGGCTGTGGTTTTTCCAGTGGTCATATATGGATGTGAGAGTTGGACTATAAAGAAAGCTGAGTGCCAAAGAATTGATGCTTTTGAACTGTGGTGTTGGAGAAGACTCTTGAGAGTCCCTTGGACTGTAAGGAGATCCAACCAGTCCATCCTAAAGGAGATCAGTCCTGGGTGTTCATTGGAAGGACTGATGTTGAAGCTGTACTGATGCAAAGAGCTGACTCGTTTGAAAAGACCCTGATGCTGGGAAAGACTGAGGGCAGGAAGAGAAGGGGACGACAGAGGATGAGATGGTTGGATGGCATCATCGACTCGATGGACATGGGTTTGGTAGAGTTGGTGATTGACAGGGAGGCCTGGTGTGCTGCGGTTCATGGGGTCGCAAAGAGTTGGACATGACTGAGCGACTGAACTGAACTGAACTTTTTTCACTTACCTTTATGTTCTTGAAATTCATCTACATTTTTGCTTTTAGCTGTAATTGATTCCTTTCAATGGATGTTGAATACTTCATTATAGGATTATACTATAATGTATTCATAATATTATTGATAAACTTTGGCTTTCCATTGTTTTGTTTTCTATCACAAACAGTCCTGGTATGAACAATTTTTACATGCTCATTGATGTAAATGTATAAGACTTTCTTTAGTTAATATTCGTAGAATTGACAATCCTGAAACTTCAGGCATAGACGCCATGGATGTGTGAAAAAATTAAGGTCATTAGCTAAATTTCAGCCTTATCTCTGAATATATGCAATCCAGTTGATTCATATCTTTGCCAATACTTGATCCTATCAGCTTTAAAATCCTGACCAATCTGGTGGGTGTGAAATGGTATGTCACTGTGGATTTTAACTTGTTTTTCTGTGAATATTAATGAGATTCAGCATATTTTGATAGCGCACTTCAGCCACTGGGGTTTCTTTTTTTTTTGTAAAGGTCTTGTTTTAAGTCTTTGCCCATTTTTATACGCTGAACTGTGTCACTCCAAAACTCACATGCTGAAGCCCTAACCCCTAGTACTTCAGTGTGTGACCATATTTGGAAATACAACCTTCAAAGAGGTAGTTAATAGGACCTTGCTAGGGTGAGCCCTAATTCAATTCAACTCGTGCCTCAATGAGAGGAAATCTGGACACAGATAGATTCAGAGTGAAGGTAATGTGAAGAATAAGAAGATGGCTGTCTGCTAGCCTAAGAGAGAGGCCTGAGAAGGAACCAACACTGACAATGCCTTGATTTGAACTTCTAAGACCCAGACTGTAAGAGGATGCATTTCTATTGTTTAAACAATCCAGCCTGTGGTTCTTTGTTATGACAACAGGAAGATGAAGACTGTTATTAATTTTAACAACTTCCTCTATGGTTTATACTTATTGTGTCTTATTTAAGAAATCTTTCTCCATTTTGAATACATGAAGATCCTCTTATATTCTATTTCTAAAAGTTTTTAGCTTTGCTTTTTCATAGCTGTTTTTTTAAATTAATTTATTTTTTATTGAAGGATAATTGCTTTACAGAATTTTGCTGTTTTCTGTCAAACCTCAACATGAATCAGCCATAGGTATACATACATCCCCTCCCTTTTGAACCTCCCTCCCATCTCCCTCCCCACCCCAGCCCTCTAGGTTGATACAGAGCCCCTGTTTGAGTTTCCTGAGCCATACAGCAAATTCCCATTGGCTATTTATTTTACTCATTAAAGACCCTGTAACTGACATTTTTAGTACACACAGAGGAACCTTGGAGTACAGTTCCTCTTCCAGTATGTCAAAAATCACTGATCATCATGTGACTTAGAAAAAAGTTCAGCCTTTCCTCACTGAAGTTTCCATGTATCTGTGATTCTCTTTTTACTTTCCCTGTGCTAATACCACATGGTTTTTAATATTATAGCCTTATAATAATTATGGATTTGGTACAATAACAAATATTTGTTTCTGTTTTTTTCCTATGGGTTCTTAGCTATTCTTAGACATTAAATATTCCAAATTTATAAAGTTTTGATTAAAATCATGTTGAATTTATAGGCCATTTAAGGAGGCTTGATTTCATTAAGATATTCAGTCTTTCTACAACTGCAAAGCTAATGTAGGCTGTAACTTGTAGTGTCCCAAGTGACAATAGTCAGTAGCTCTTGAACCAAGCATTCAGATCTTAAACGACAGTTCCATTTTGGTGAATCAACAAGCTAATTGATTGCCTGGAAATGAATCCCAATCATGAGCCCTGGCTGTTGACAAGGTATTTCAGGATCCCCTTCCTCCTGTTGCCTTTCAAAACATTCTGTATTTTTGGACTCATGCAGTCAGAGTCATTGTGATGTCAGGAATCTAGGCAGTGCAGGATAGGTATCTTTTTCACAATGAAGCTTTTTACTTTTATTTTAGAATAAGTTACCTTTTCCACTGAGCTTTCATTCATCTTGAATTTATAATTTGTTTTCTTTAAATACACTACACATATTTGTTTCCTTAGTTCTTCAATTTGGGCATCATGGAGCATAGACAGACACCAGGGCAGCTTGGTTACCTTTTCACAGTGTGGTAGGTCATAAACATTCTAAAATCTACCAACTTTTCATCTTATCTATTAATTCACATATGAAAGTCTAATCAAACGCCTAAAAATTATAGCGGAGCAAAAGATCTGTTCACAAATTGTGTCACTGGTTTTTAAGCTTGGGATTCATATCAACACTGTTAACCCTTAACAATGATAGCAAGCATCTACCAATTGCTTGTTGTGTGCTTGGGCTGTTTTGCATTTGATGTGAACTACCTCATTGATCTTTGCAGCCACCATATTAGGTAAAATTTGTCATTAGTCTGTCTTCCTGATCTGGAAATGGGGGTGAGAGGAGTTAAACACTGTACCCAAGGCCACATAATAAGTGGCAGAGACTTAATTTGAACTTTACAGGCAATGTTCTTAACCTCTACACTTGTTTTCTTGCAAGATAGTCATCTGAGGAAAAAAAGTACTACTGAGAGTTAAATTGCATCTTTTAACACTGAAATCACCATTTTTTCCTAATCAGCCTCCATATACTCTCAAAATAGAAAGCGATGAAACAATGAGTAAAAACCCAGATTTCTTTCTTAATTCCACATTATCCATTTTTTAATTCACATTGTGAATTAAAACTTATCCTTTTTTCCTTACCAGCATTGTTTTTATTTTTGTTTTGCTGATTCCCATTACCTATCTCTTGTTTTCCTTACCTTGATTTACTAATGTGTATTCAAAGAACAGTAGGTAATTTCATTAGAAATGTAACACCTGAGTTAATAAGAAACATGTCTTTGTAATAGATAGAAGATATTTTCCATCATTTTATATTTTAAAATTATTTATTCTTTTGGAATAGGTAATACATGCATGTGACGTTTAGAAGGCAAATTCTCATTATCCGAAAAAGTAACAAGTGAAGAATGAGTCCCTGTTTGGCCCTTTGTCCTCCAACTACCATTTTTCTCCACAGAGAGAACCACTTAGACCATGTTTGGGCATACACTGAGATGTACAAAGCAGAAATTCACCACCTTATAAAATACATTTATCTCTTTTAGAAGCTTTAAAGTTGTTGCCCTGTATTTGTTTTGATACTTTACATATCTCCTGCATAGTAACTAGTACAATAATGAGATTTAACTCATCACCAGTGATCTGCAGCTTTTGTAGAGTATTTAATCTTGGTAAGTGCCTGTTGTTACCTTACCATAAATCTCTTGAAAGCTGAGGAGGCAACTTGCCTAACTGAAGTGCAGTTATTGGTCTGTTAGATTGTAATAAAACACATATTTTAGAAAGAATTGTAAACCCCCAACATCATAAATTTTTGAAAATTCCAGAATAATTGCTAAATGACTGTTACTTGCTACTTTCTAATTATAAGTGGGTATTATATCATACGTATAGGAACAGTCTTGTACCTAATAAAAAACATCAAAACTAAAGAATGCAATTGGTAGCCTAATTATAACCCTTAGAAAAATTTAAGAGTATTTAGTTCCTATTTTGTGTGTGGGCAAATTTAAGTAAGATGTAATAGGATACAGAACACAATTATTTTTACTAAAACTGTGTCATTCTAGGAAAAATCAGCAGGCATGATTCCATTCAGACCTGGTATATTTCAAATGATTATGGGACAGTTCTCTAGGCCCAGGACTTTGATCATGAAGCTTTTCTTTTATCTAGGGCTGGGAGTTTAAACCTTTAAACTTTTGGTTTGTGTACCTACTAAATTTTTACAAACTGCACATACCCTCACAATTTTTAAATTGTATCTTAAATTTTTAATCATGTTAAGAGTTAAAGTATGTCATTTCCCATATACTTTCAATATTGATGATTTACAACAAAGCTGTTTTTATCTCTCTTTTTAATATACCTAATAGAATATAAATACTGGAGTTATTTGTTATCCATTAGCATCCATTTTAAAAACACACACCTAAGAGGACTTTCCAGGCATGGAAAAGTAAATAGTTTGGAGAAATGCCTCCACAACAAGAAAGTATAAAACTACACATAATTAAAATAAAAAACAACCACTTCCAGGCACATGCAAATTCAGTGGAACCAGACAGAAAATTGAGAAGCATTTACTACTGAAATAATTCTAGAGCTTCAGGTAACAACATCAGGATATCTGCAACCTTCTTGCCTGGGGCCCATCCCAGTCATCCTTACGAGCTGAAGTTTTGTCAGTTTACCAGAGTAAAGATGGATGCAAAATAAACAAACAAACAGCTTCACTGCTAGAAGGAGCAAACAATTTGAAGTAGAGTGGAAATTCACTACTTTGTCAACTAAAACTTACAGACTCAGTGGAAACTTTGATGGCCCAAAGTCCTGTTCAAGTGAACTATGGATCATCCAGAGAATTAATAGTGAGAATCTGAAAATGAGAGTGTCATAGAAGGGCTGACACAACCTCTACACTTGTGCCCAGTTAACTAAAACACTACATGAAAGCAAACAGTAAAAGACAAGGCAGATCTAAGAACTGGCTGTAATTTTGAATGTGCTCCCCAAACCTCACAAAGATTGACTCACGGAAATGGAAGGTGTAGTTAGCTCAAGGTAGTTAGGCAATATCTGCCCAAGTCATTAGGTAACCTCTAAGGTATGCAGATCCAGAAGCAACTCCTAGGAAACAAAACCAAAAAATAAAGACAGAATTAAAAATTAAGCAGAAACATCAGTGGCTACATACTGCAGCGGAAACAGATTCCAAAGTCCAAGCAAGTTACAACAAATAACAACAATAAAACCTTCAAAAAAAATAAAATAAGAGTTCGTGATTTCTACAGTATTTCATCAGAAATAACCAGTTTTCAACTGAGATCTCGTGAAACTTAATTTAGGAAAAAAAAGGAAATAACACTAAGAATGCCCAAATATTGGATTTATCAGACAAACACTATGAAGTGGTCCTTATAATTCTAAGAATTAAAGGAAACTATATTCTGAGAATTAAAATATGACAATAACTCCACAAATATGGAATATCATTAAAGAAATAGAACCTAAAAAGGGAACCAAAAAATATTCTACTGTTGAAAACAAGTTAAATACTCCCTAGATTGTCTCAGTAGCAGATTTCAGATGACAGAAAAAAAGAATCATTGAACTTGAAGGTAGATGAATAGGAATCGCTCAATCCAAAGATCATGAGAAACAAAGATTGAAGAAAGTGAATGGAGCCTCAGGGATTGATACAAAACTATCCTGTCTGTCAGTATATGCTTCATGAGAATTCCAGAAGGAGAGGAGAGAGAGAAAGAGACAAAAGAAAAACTAGAACTTAATGATTGAGGGATTCCAAGTTTGAAGAAAGATATTAATCTGCAGATGCAATGAATGCCAGGTTTAAAAAAATAGAAAGCAATCCACACAAAGATATATATTGTGAAACTACTGAAAGCCTGCCTGATTTTAATTAACTGTACTAATAAGAGACACAGATGCATAGAACAATTTTATGGACTCTGAGGGAGAAGGTAAGGGTGGGACGTTCTGGGAGAATAGCATTGAAACATGTATATTATCATATGTGAAACAGAACACCATTCCATGTTCAGTGCATGAGACAAGGGCTCAGGGCCGGGGCAATGGGATGACCCAGAGGGATGGGATGGGGAGGGAGGTGGGTGGGGGGTCCAGGAAGGGGAACACATGTAAACCCATGGCTGATTCATGTCAATGTATGGCAAAAACTATTACAATATTATAAAGTAATTAGCCCCCAACTAAAATAAATAAATTTATTAAAAATAAAAAAAAATAAAAAATAAAATTAACTGTATAACACCATAGTAATCAAGATCATGTATTATTGATATAAGGACAGATGTATGAGGACAGATGTCTAGATCAAGAAAGAGCTTCCAAGGTGGCACAGTGCTAAAGAATCTGCCTGCCAATGCAGGACATACAGGAGACCCAGGTTTGATCCTTTGGTTGGGAAAGTCACCTGGAAATGACAACCCACTCCAGGAAATGACAACCCACTCCAGGAATTTTCTTGCCTGGAAAATTCCATGGACAGAGGAGCCTGGCAGGCTATAGTCCATGGGGTTGTGAAGAGTCAGACAAGACTGAGCGACTGGTCACACACACATGTGGATCAAGAGACAGTAGTATAATGAGGGCAGAAAAAAAAAAAAAAGACTTGTTTACAGTGAATTGACCCCTTCATGGATCATAGTCTTGGGGTGAAGGGGCTTGCATAACTCAATGAAGCACTGAGCCATCTGTGCCATACAGGGCCATGCAAGATGGACAGGTTATGGTGGAGAGTTATGGCAAAACATAGTCCACTGGAAGAGGGAATGGCAAACCCGTCCAGTATTTTTGCTTCAAGAACCCCATAAAGAGTATTAAAAGGGGGAAAAAAAAGGAAAAATAAGAAAATGAAAGGTGAAAAGAAGCTCTGAGATGGAATGTGTCCAATATGCTACTGGGGAAGAGTGGAAAAATAGCTCCAGAAAGAAAGAAGAGGCTGGTCCAAAGCAGAAGTGAGGCTCATTTGTGGATGTGTCTGGTGGTAAAAGTAAAGTTTGATTCTGTAAAGAACAATATTGATAGGAATCTGGAATGTTTAGTCAAAGAATCAAGGTAAATGGACATGATCGGCAAGAGATGGCAAGAGTGAACATCAACATTTTAGTAATCAGTGAACTAAAATGGGTATGAATGGGAGAATTTAATTCAGATGACCATTATATCTATTACTGTGGGCAAGAATCCCTTAGAAGAAATGAAGTAGCCTGCATAGGTAACAAAAGAATCTGAAATGCAGTACTTGGGTGCAATCTACAATACAACAGAATGACCTTGGTTCTAAGACAAACCATTCAACATTGCAGTAATCCAAGGATATGAGTCAACCACTAATGAACAAGAAGCTGAAGTTGAGTGGTTCTATGAAGACCTACAAGACCTTCTAGAACTGACGCCAAAAGAGAAGTCCTTTTCATCCTAGAGGATTTCATCCTAGAGGACTGTAATGCAAAAATAGGAAGTCAACAGATACCTGGCATAAAAGGCAAGTTTGTTCTTGGGGCACAAAATGAAGTAGGGCAAAGGCTAGCAGATTTTTGTGAGAGAATACACTGGTCATAGCAAACACCCTCTTTCAATAACACGGGATGACTCTCCACATGGACATCACCAGATGGTGAGTATTGAAATCAGGTTGATTATGTTCTTTGCAGGCAAAGATGGAGAAGCTCTATGCAGTCAGCAAAAACAAGACCTGGAGCTGACTGTGACTCAGATCACGAGTTCCTTATCGTAAAATTCAGGCTTAAATTGAAGAAAGTAGGGAAAATCACTAGGCCATTCAGGTATGACCTAAATAAAATCCCTTATAATTATACAGTGGAGGTGACAAACAGATTCAGGGGATTAGATCCGGTACAGAGTGCCTGAAAAACTATGGACAGAGGTTTGTAACATTGTACAGGAGGCAGTGGCCAAAACAATGCCAAAGAAAAAGAAATGTAAGAAGGCAAAGTGGTTGTCAGAGGAGGTTTTAAAAATAGCTGAGGAAAGAAGAGAAGCAGGTAAGGGAGAAAGGGAAAGATACACCCAAATGAATGCAGAGTTCCAGAGAATAACAAGAAAAGAAGAAAGCTTTCTTAAGTGAACAATGCAAAGAAATAGAGGAAAACAACAGAATGGGGAAGACTAGAGATCTCTTCAAGGAAATTGGAGATACCAAGGGAACATTTTATGCAAAGATGGGCGCAATAAAGGACAGAAATGGTATGGACCTAACAGAAGCAGAAGATATTAAGAAGAGGTGGCAAGAACACACAGAAAAACTGTACAAAAAAGGTCTTAATGACCCGGACAACCATGATGGTGTGGTTACTCACCTAGTGCAGACATCTGGAGTGTGAAGTCAAGGGGGCCTTAGGAAGCATTACTATGAACAAAGCTATAGGAGGTGATAGAATCCAGCTGAGTTATTCAAAAATCCTAAAAGATGATAATGTGAAAGTGCTGCACTCAATATGTCAGCAAATCTGGAAAACTCAGCAGTGGCCAGAGGAGTGGAAAAGATCAGTTTTCATTCCAATCCCAAAGAAGGACAATGCAAAAAAAATGTTCAAACTATCAAACAATTGTGCTCATTTCACATGCTTTCAAGGTAATTCTCAAAATCCTTCAAGCTAGGCTTTAGTAGTACATGAACTGAGAACTCCCAGATGTGCAAGCTGGATTTAGAAAAGACAAGGAACCAGAGATCAAATTACTGACATTCATTGGATCATAGAAAAAGCAACGAAATTCCAGAAAAACTTCTGCTTCATTGACTACACTAAAGCCTTTTGCTGTGTGGATCACAACAAACTGTAGAAAACTGTTAGAGATGGGAGTATCAGACCACCTTACTTGTCTTCTGAGAAACCTGTAATGCAGGTCAAGAAACACGAGTTAGAACTGGAGATGGAACAATGGACTGGTTCAAAATTGGGAAAGGAGTACATCAAATCTGTTTATTGACACTCTACTTTTTTAATATTTATGTAGAGTACATCATGCAATATGCCAGGCTGGATGAATCACAAGATGGAATCAAGATTGCTGGGAGAAATATCAACACCTCAGATATGAGATGATACCACTCTAATGGTAGAAAGTGAAGAGAAACTGAAGAGCTTCTTGAAGAAGGTGAAAGAGGAGAGTGAAAAAACTGACTTAAAACTCAACGTTCAAAAAACTAAGATCTGGTCCCATCACTTCATGGCAAATTGAAAGGGAAAAAGTAGAAACAGTGACAGATTTTATTTTCTTGGGCTCCAAAATCACTGTGGACAGTGATTGCAGTCATGAAATTAAAAGATGCTTACTCCTTGGAAGGAAAGCTATGACAAACCTAGACAGCATATTAAAAAGAAGAGACATAACTTTGCCAGCAAATGTCCCTATAGTCAAAGTTTTTCCAGTAGTCACACACAGATATGAGAGTTGGGCCATATAGATGGCTGAGCACCAAAGAAATGATGCTTTCAAACTGTGGAGCTTCAAAAGACTCTTGAGAGTTCCTTGGACATCAAGGAAACCAAACCAGTCAATACTAAAGGCAATCAACCCTGAATATTCATTGAAAGGACTGATGCTGAAGCTGAAGCTCCAATATTTTGTCCATCTGATGTGAAGTGCTGACTTATTAGAAAAGACCCTTATACTGGGAAAGACTGAGTGGAAGAGGAGAAGAGGGTGACAGAGGATGAGATAGTTGGATGGCATCATTGATTCAATGGACATGAGTTTGAACACACTCTGGAGGATGGTGAAGGACAGGAAAGCCTAACCTGTTGCAGTTCATGGAGTCGCAAAAAGTCAGACGTGACTTAGTGACTGAACAACAAAATTAGAGTCTTTCAACACCAAATGTTGGCAAGAATATGGAGAAACTCTCCTGCATTACTAGTAGGAATTAAAAAATGCTACAAACTCTTTGGAAAACAGGCACACACAGTTTTTTTTTAAAAGATATTAATAAATACACTTTTCCCATTCTACCTAGCAATTACACTCCTAGGTATTCATCAAAGAGAAATGGTAACATATGTCCACAATAAACTTTCATGTTAGTGTACCTAGAGGCTTCATTCATCATTACCAGTCAAAACTGGAAACAAACTAGTTATCCATCCATCATTTGGTGAACGAGTACACAAAATATGGAATATCTACACCATGAAGTACTACCCAAAAACAAAAAGGAATGAACTACTGAATGCAACAATCTGGGTGAAATTCAGACATCACGCTAAGTGAAAAAAAACAGCTGTGAAATACACATAATAGATAAGTCAAATTTATTGAGATCATAGGAGAATGGAAAGTTATACAGGTAGAAAGCATGTCAGTGCTTGCCAGTGACTGGGGGTGGAATTGAGGATTGGTTTCAAACTGTGCATGGGAATTTTGGGGAGATGATGGAAATATTTTAAAACTGGCTTGTGAAAATCATTGCAGAATTTTTATAAACCTAATAAAAAATCCTCATACTGTCCATTTAAATTATTGTATTCAATAGAGCTTTAAAAAAACAAATTGAATGAATCAGTGCCTTTGTGATAAGAAAGTATAAAAGTATAATAAAACATTAATGTAGAGTGTATGTTGTGGGTTTATGAATATTCCGTATAAAATTCTTGTTTTTCATTTAATAGTATTTTATTTTTAAAATATTTAATTGGGGGAAAATTGCTTTACAATATTGTGTTGGTTTCTGCCATACAACAATATAAATCAGTCATAGTTATACATATATATATATATAACCTATATATATATATAACCTATATATATAAAACCTATATATATATATAAAACCTATATATATATATAAAACCTATATATATATATAAAACCTATATATATATCCCCTCCCTCTTGGGATTCTCTCCCCTGACCCCATCCCATCCCTCTACATCATCACAGTGTGCTAGGCTGGGCTCTCTGTGTTATATAGCAACTTCCCACTAGCTAGCTGGACTTCTCAGGTAGCTCAGAGGTAAAGAATTGCCTGCCAATGCAGAAACTGCAGGAGACACTGGTTTGATCCCTGGGTGGGGAAGATCCCCTGGAGGAGGAAATGACAATCTGCTCCAGTATCCTTGCTGGGATAATCCCACAGGCAGATGAGCCTGCTGGGCTACAGACCATGGGGTTGCAAAGAGTTGGACACGACTGAAGCGACTTAGCAGCAGCAGCAGCAGCAGTGTGTATATATATATATCAATACTGCTTTATCCATTATTCCCACACCTTCTTATCCTGTTGTGTCCACAAGTCTGTTCTCTACATCTGTGTCTCCATTGCTTCCCTGAAAATAGGATCATTAGTAACATTTTCTAGATTCCATTTGCATGTGTTAATAAACGATATTTGTTTTTCTGTTTCTGACTTAATTCATTCTGCATAAGAGGCTCTAGGTTCATCTACCTCACTACAATTGACTCACATTCATTTCTTTTTATGGCTGAGTAATATTCCATTGTATAAATATACCACATCTTTATCCATTCGTTTGTCTATGGATTTCTAGGTTGCTTCCATGTCCTGGCTATTGTAAATGTTGCTTCAGTGAATATTGGGGTGCATGTGGTCAAATTGTGGTTTATTTAGCGTATATGTCCAGTACTGGGATTGCTGGATCATATTATAGATTTATTCATTGTTTTTAAAGGAATCTCCATACTGTTCTCCACAAAACTGTATCCAGTTTACAGTCCCACCAGCAGAGCAAAAGGGTTCCTTTTTCTCCACATTCTCTCCAGCATTTACTGTTTGTAGATTTTTTGATGATGGTCATTCTGATCAGTCCAAGGTGATAGCTCATTGTAATTTGATTTGCATTTCTCTAATAATAAATGATGTTGAGCATCTTTTTATGTGTTTATTAGCCCATGTCTATGTCTGTTTTGATTGTTTTTCTGATATTGAGCTGTATGAGTTACTTATATATTTTGGAGATTATTCCTTCATCAGTTGCTGCATTTGCAATTATTTTCTCCCATCCTGAGGGCTATCTTTTCATCTTGTTTATAGTTCCCTTTGTTATATAAAATATTGTAAGTTGTGTTAGGTCTTCTTTGTTTATTTTCATTTTTATTTCCATTACTCTAAGAGATGGGTCATAGAGTATCTTACTGCAATCTTTCAGAGAGTGTACTGCCTATGCTGTCTTTTAAGAACTTTATAGTTTCTGGCCTTACATTTAAGTCTTTAACCCATTTTGAATGTATTTTTGTGCATAGTGTTAGGAAGTGTTCTAGTTTTATTGTTTTATAGGTAGTTGTCCAGTTTTCCCAGCACCACTTATTGAAGAGACTGTCTTTTCTCCATTGTGTAGTCTTGTTCCTTTGTTAAAGATGAGGTGCCCGTATGTTTGTGGGTTTATCTCTGGGCTTTCTATCTTGTTCCATTGGTCTATATTTCTGATTTTGTGCCAATACCATACTGTCTCAATGACTATAGCTTTGTACTTTGTAGGATAGTTTTAAGTCAGGGAAGTTGATTCCTCCAGTTCCGTTTTTCTTTCTCAAGATTGCTTTGGCTATTTGAGGTCTTTTGTGATTCCATACAATTTTTTTGTTCTAGTTCTGTGAAAAATGCCATTGGTAATTTGACAGGGATTTCACTAAATCTGTAGATTGCTTTGGGTAATATAGTCATTTTGACAATTTTGATTCTTCCAATCCAAGAATACGGTATGTCTCTCTCCATCTGTTTCTATCATCTTTGATTCATTTACTGAGTGAAGTAAGTCAGACAGAGGAGAAGAAATATCCTATGACATACCTTATATATGGAATCTAAAAAGAAAAAATACAAATGAACTTACTTACGAAACAGAAAGAGACTCACAGACTTAGTGAATGAACTTATGGTTGTTGGGGGGAAGGATGTGGGGAAGGTATAGTTAGGGAGTTTGGGATGGACATGTACACACTGCTATATTTAAAATGGATAACCAACAAGGACCTTCTGTATAGCACATGGAACTCTGCTAAATGTTATGTGGGGCAGCCTGGATAGGAGCAGAGTTTGGGGGTAAATGGATACATGTATATGTACGGCTGAGTCCCTTTTCTGTTCACCAGAAACTATCACAACATTGTTAATTGGCTATACCACAATACAAAATTTAAAAGTTTTTTAAAAATCAAATGGCTTTCATTGACTACTCTATCATATTTATTAAAAATTTGTATATACATTTTCAAATTTTAAATTATGACTGTAAATTTCTAAATATGGAAAAATGTTTGTGGATTTGATTATTAATACAAGTAACCTAAATATACTTATTATAAATGCACTGAGACAACACAATGTATGGTTAAGAACACACACTCTGGAGTCAGACTGCCTAGCTTCAAAAGCTAGCTCTGCCCAGATATGTAGCCTTGGAAAAGTTTCTCAACCTGTCTATGTTTGTATTGCCTCAACTGTAAAATGCAGTAAAAATAATATTAAGCTTGGAGATCTTAACAGAGCCCAATGAGATAAAAATATGTAACACTTAACGTCCATGGTAAGCACTATATATATATATATTATTTTCATGTTGATACTTTTACACAGAAAATAAATTTTATTGAAAATGCATGATAAATATCAGTTATTTCTCAGCCTCATTGTTATCCCTATTTTGCATTGAAGTATTACAGAGAGAAACTTTTCTCATAAATCAGTAAATGGTTTTTTTAATTTCCTAAATGTATAATAAGATAATCCAAGTTACATGCCAAAAAAATCACTTCCCATTTTTGATCAAGTATTTTAAAATGGTCCTTCACTAGATGACCTGGTTCAATTATATTGAAAGCAAGGATTTGGAAACCATCGGCCTTACAAAGTGTTTCTTCTCCATGTTGCCAGTCATTTTTCTTTGTAACCACAACAGAAATTCTCTTTGTGATGCCTCATCAGTTTTTACCCTCCAGGGCAGTGGACTTTTGTGATATTCTCGAAGAGGGGAAGTATTGCCTTCCCTCTAGAAGGTGGTAGGAACAGCTATTGGGAAAGAGAAACAACATAATACACGGGCTGCTCACTATCTCAGGCAAACCTAAGGAAATAATACATGTAGAAAGTCTTTATATGTGGCCTGAGGACAAGGACTTCAGTTTAAGGACTCACTCTACAGGGCCTCTTTCCTGTCTCATGTTGAATTAGGAACATATCATGCTCAGCATCTGCAAAGTCGAGTTTTCTGTTCTTGTTCCCATTGGTTGTGGACACTGAGAGTGGCCTGTGAGCCAATAGTAGGGAAATGAAGTTAGGAAGAAAAGAATTGCTATTGTGGCTGAGAACATATTGTGGTTTAAATTTTGTCTTTAGGGATTAACCTATTTGGATGTTTTTTGCATAGAAAATAGTTTCTTACACAAAACAATACTCTTTTTTTTATGTGCATGTTCTTTTTATGTGCATATTCTTTTACGTGCATAAGTCATGTCTGACTCTTTTGTGATCCCATGGGCTGTAGCTGTCCAGGCTCCGCTGTGCAAGGGATTTCCCGGGCAAGAATACTGGAGTGGGTTGCCATTTCCTTTTCTAGAAGATCTTCCTGACCCAGGGATGAAAGCCCCACCTCCTGTATTGGCAGACAGATTCTTTATATCTGAGCCACCAGAGAAGCCCCTGTAATACTATTATCACCCTAAAAGAAAGATTCTGATTTTTCTATTAAAGTTATATTTATACAATTTATTTATTTTGTTTTTGATGATCTTAAATTTTAAAAAAATTTGGAAAATTTTGATTTATAGAAAAGTCACTACGACAGTACAGTGTTCCCATATACCTTTCACAAGCTTTCCTCTAATGTTTCCTCCCAGGTTTTATTGAGATATAAGTGACAAATTATAATTATATATATTTTACCAAACCAAACTTGGGTCTGCTTACCTGCACACAATAAAACCAATTTACTGGCAGTGGGTTGTGAAGGAAAGTGTACAGTTTATTACAAGTGCCAAACAAGGAGTCTGTGTGACAAATGCTGAAAAGACCCTAACTCACCAATGGACTTCAGGGAAGAGCTTTAAAGGCAAGGTGAAAGAGGGGAGGTGCAGGCGCGTGATCAGCCCACACACAATTCCCTGGTTGATAGTGAGGTAATAGGGTGGTGTCACAGGGACAATCACCAATCTTCAGGCTCCAATCTGTCTTGGGACTACATGTGCATGATCATCATGCAGTTAATTTCTTTCATCTAGTATGGGTTTGGGGATCTATAAAATAAGTGAAGAGTGTGTATCAGACGCTATTATCTATGCCCTTCTGGGAGGAACTAAAGATTCTGTGACTCTACCATAGGGTTGATCTGTTGTTTAAATTGTCACCAGTTCTTCTGGCCCAAGTACTATCTTTTGTTACTACATGTTCACATTCTTCCAATCATTAACTCTTGAGCCAGGTTTTTGTGACTCGGGAAGTCTGAGAGACTAAAGCTTGGGGAAGGTCCTGTCCTGGGAAAGCCCCATAAGGTCCTGCTTGGTTGCATATATTTAAGGACAACATGATGATTTGATGTACATATATACATTGAAATGATTACCACAATCAAACTAATTAAGAAAACCATTACCTCACATAGTTACCAGTTTTCTTTTTTGTGGTAAAAACACTTAAGGTCTATTATCTTAGCAAATTTCAGATATACAACACAGTACTCCTAACTGTAGCTGTCATACTGCACATTAGATCCCCAGAATTTAGTCATTTTATAACTGGAAGTTTGTACCTTTTGTCCGATATCTCTCCATCCTCCAGCCCCATTCTACTCTTTGTTTGTATCAGCTCATCTGTTTTAAAATCCACATGTAAGAGAGATCATACAATACTTGTCTTTCTACACTGTTGATTCTCTTAGTGTGTTTTCTGTTTATTGTAAATGATCTGAAAATGCCATTCATTTTTAGGATTCTCTTCCATTTTTTTCCCCAGGGCTGGCTGCAGTACATTTAAGAGTGGTGGGGCCTTATGAAAAGAGTATCTTGAGATGAGCCAGCAGATATAGGGCAGCTTTGTAAAGTTTTTGGGAGGGCTTTGCCAAGAGCATGCAGAAGCTCAACAGTTTTTCTTTCATGCTCTGCCTCTCAACCCCATATCCCTGAGTATTTCCTATGTACACTCCTCTGATTTCATTAACTTCACTCATTATAGCCATGTTAGAAATATATTATCATTTTTAGTTTATAACTTGGGTTAAAAAAAACTAGGGGGCTTCCCAGGTGGCACAGTAGTAAAGAATCTGACTGCAGTGTAGGAGACTTGGGTTCAACCCCTGGATCAAGAAGATCTCCTGGAGAAGGAAGTGGCAACCCACTCCAGTATTCTTGCCTGGAAAATCCCATGGCTAGAGGAGCCTGGAGGGCTATAGTCCACTGTGTCACAAAGAGTTGGACACGACTTAGCAACTAAATAACAAAAAACTGACCCAACCCTAGCTCAATGTGTTTAATTTTTTAGCATTAGAATTTATAGAACAATGAGGAACATTTCATTAGGTTACAGGGAATAGAAAACAACATTTGGACTAAAACCCAGAAATCTATTTACTTTGAATACTTTTTTATTCCACCCACACCCCACAATCATCACATAAAACTTCTTGTGTAAATACTTCCTCTTCTTACCTTGTAAAACAGGTAACTTTCATAGTACCTATTGTGAAAATGGTCTGCTAAGGGTTCAGGGTTTGCCAAGGCCATTTGAGGTCCAGGTTAATGACAGACACTGGGCATCAGCATCATTTGGTGTCTCAGTCATGGGGTTCCTGAGACATCCCTGATTCAGGAGTGCGGTTCTGATGGCTGCAGAGAAAGATCAGCCTGCAGACTAATTGGCATGCAGCGGGAGCAGGAGCAGCCAAGTGACTTACAAGGCATCCGCTGTGTACTAACAGGCCTACAGATTCTCGGTAGACCCTGGCCAGGGGGTGCGGGCTGAGTTTGGAGTAGCTCAGTCTGGAAGCCAGCTAGCTGTGTGGCAGCTGCTTGATTCAGGAATATTGTTCAGTATAATCAACAGGAACAGAAGTCAGCTATAAACTCTACTTGCTTCTCTGAAGAGGGACAAAGTGTGCTAGGCACAGCAGACCAGTGAGGGGCCCAACTTGTTTAGTGCAAAGTTGCCAAAAAAGCCTTTAAGCTGATCCTATCGTAATGTTGGTCCCTTCCTTAGCAAATCAGCCATTTCAGACTTACTCAAGATAACTTGCCTCATTATGGGTGTGCCTGTCTTTTTGTGCATAATTTTCTTCACTTATGTTTTCATAAGATGGTGAGACATTTGATAGCATTTTTAACTTTTCATTGTGATTTATGTTCATTTATGTATATTATAAACCTCATACATTTATGTATATTGTAAATCTTACATGTCAACATCAATAAACATAGAGCTGTTTAAGTTTTTTTTTTTTTAATGGAGTGTTAGTTGCTCAGTTGTGTCCGACTCTTTGGGACCTTATGGACTGTAGCTTACCAGGCTGTCCATGAAATTCTCCAGGCAAGAATACTGGAGTGGGTAGCCATTCCTTTCTTTAGGGGTTTTTCCTGATCCAGTGATTGAACCTGGGTCTCCTGCAGATTCTCCCAGGCAGATTCTTTACCATCTGAGCCTCCAGGGAAGCGCCAAGAATACTGGAGTGGGTAGTCATTTTTGTGGCTCAGACGAGTTCAACTATTAGGGTTCTCTGGTTTCTTTTCCATGTTTTGCTTCTTTCTTTTGCACATCTGTGAAATTTCCTTTCCTCAACCTTTGTTTCTGATATCATATTTTAAAGGTGTTTTAAAAGATATAGTTTTATATGGAAACATCTTATTCTCTTCTTACTCAGCTCTCTCTAATGTGGAAATATTTTTTCTTTCTTTTTTCTCTTTTCTACTCTCTTTCTTGCATTTTTGAAATGTTTCAAGTATCCTTCTAAGTATTTTATGTGGATTATTTTTTTATTTAATATTTACTGAGCTCTACGTGAGGCTATTATTATTGCTATTGTCATTATTATTATTTTTCCCATTTTGCAGAAGAGGATAATATGCTCTGAAATGTTAAATGCATAGACCAGTTCAAAAAGGATTCAGATTTATTTGTATGCAGCAGTTTGGGTCCAAAACCTATATCTTTATAACCACTTTATAAAATGGGTTCCCTACATTTTGAAACTTTTCTCTAAATTTGAAACTTATGTTTTTCATTATGTGGTGTAAAAAGAAACAAAAACTATGATTTCATCTCTCTCATTTTGTGTTTCTACACTTGTTCAGTATCCTTTCATGCTGATTTTTCTCCTACTAGAGAGAACTAGTCTGGAAGCATGTACACTTGGCAGACACAGTACTTTCTTTTATTCCCATGTTTACAAAAGAAATAAATAAATCACTTTACTCAAAAGAAAACTAAGATAACATTTTGTTTTGACTTGTTCCTACTTAAGGTACGGATTTGATTTGTAAATGTTCCAAACATCTTGAATCTGTCTTTTTAACTGATTTTTCTCCTTTTTGGCATCTCCCCTCTCCAAACAAAGTTTAAGAGAATATATTCTAGATTTGTCTTTAGACCTTTGTGGATATTTTTTTCAAAGTTCTGGGAAGGACCTGCTATTCTGGGTATGCTGTAGCTCTGACTGGAAAACCATCATCTACCCTGACTGTATATATGTCATATATCTAAAAGTATTGTGAGAAAAATGATTTTTAACTCATCATGGCATTCTTGGGCTTTAGCAGGGGTCTCACTGCAATTGTCTGCAAACATTTGTTTATCTTAGAATCCTAAAGGGTCCCTCAAAAGCTAATAGTACAGATTTGGATGATGTCTAAAGTTCAGTTCAGTTCAGTCGTTTAGTCGTGTCCGACTTTTTGCGACCCCATGAATCGCAGCACACCAGGCCTCCTTGTCCATCACCAACTCCCGGAGTTTACCTAAACCCATGTCCATCGAGTCAGTGATGCCATCCAACCATCTCATCCTCTGTCGTCCCCTTCTCCTCCTGCCCTCAATCCTTCCCAGCATTAGGGTCTTTTCCAATGAGTCAACTCTTCGCATGAGGTGGCCAAAATATTGGAGTTTCAGCTTCAACATCAGTCCTTCCAAAGAACACCCAGGACTGATCTCCTTTAGGATGGACTGGTTGGATCTCCTTGCAGTCCAAGGGACTCTCAAGAGTCTTCTCCAACACCACAGTTCAAAAGCATCAATTCTGCGGCACTCAGCTTTCTTCACCGTCCAACTCTCACATCCATACATGACCACTGGAAAAACCATAGCCTTGACTAGGTGGACCTTTGTTGGCAAAGAAATGTCTGCTTTTCAGTATGCTATCTAGGTTGGTCAAAACCTTCCTTCCAAGGAGTAAGCGTCTTTTAATTTCATGCCTGCAATCACCATCAGCAGTGATTTTGGAGCCCAGAAAAATAAAGTCTGACACTGTTTCCATTGTTTCCCCATCTATTTCCCATGAGGTGATGGGACCAGATGCCATGATCTTAGTTTTCTGAACGTTGAGCTTTAAGCCAACTTTTTCACTCTCCTCTTTCACTTTCATCAAGAGGCTCTTTAGTTCTTCTTCACTTTCTGCCATAAGGGTGGTGTCATCCGCATATCTGAGGTTATTGATATTTCTCCCGGCAATCGTGATTCAAGCTTGTGTTTTTTCCAGCCCAGCGTTTCTCATGATGTACTCTGCATAGAAGTTAAATAAGCAGGGTGACAATATACAGCCTTGACGTACTCCTTTCCTATTTGGAACCAGTCTGTTTCTCCATGTCCAGTTCTGATTGTTGCTTCCTGACCTGCATACAGGTTTCTCAAGAGACAGGTCAGGTGGTCTGGTATTCCCATCTCTTTCAGAATTTTCCACAATTTGTTGTGATCCACACAGTCAAAGGCTTTGGCATAGTCAATAAGGCAGAAATAAATGTTTTTCTGGAACTCTCTTGCTTTTTCAATGATCTAGTGGATATTGGCAATTTGATCTCTGGTTCCTCTGCCTTTTCTAAAACCAGCTTGAACATCTGGAAGTTCACGGTTCACGTATTGCTGAAGCCTGGCTTGGAGAATTTTGAGCATTTCTTTACTAGCTTGTGAGATGAGTGCAATTGTGCACTAGTTTGAGCATTCTTTGACATTGCCTTTCTTTGGGATTGGAATGAAAACTGACCTTTTCCAGTCCCGTGGCCACTGCTGAGTTTTCCAAATTTGCTGACAAATTGAGTGCAGCACTTTCACAGCATCATCTTTGAGGATTTGAAATAGCTCAACTGGAATTCCATCACCTCCACTAGCTTTGTTCGTAGTGATGCTTCCTTAGGCCCAGTGGACTTCACATTCCAGGATGTCTGGCTCTAGGTGAGTGATCACACCATCATGATTATCTGGGTCATGAAGATCTTTTTTGTACAGTTCTTCTGTGTATTCTTGCCACCTCTTCTTAATATCTTCTGCTTCTGTTCGGTCCCTACATATTCCATCCTTTATCGAGCCCATCTTTGCATGAAATATTCCCTTGTTGTCTCTAATTTTCTTGAAGAGATCTCTAGTCTTTCCCATTCTATTGTTTTCCTCTATTTCTTTGCACCGATCGCTAAGGATGGCTTTCTTATCTCTCCTTGCTCTTCTTTGGAACTCTGCATACAAATGGGTATATCTTTCCTTTTCTCCTTTACTTTTTGCTTCTCTTCTTTTCACAGCTATTTGTAAGGCCTCCTCAGACAGCCATTTTGCTTTTTTGCATTTATTTTTCTTGAGGATGGTCTTGATTCCTGTCTCCTGTACAATGTCACGAATCTCTGCCCATAGTTCATCGGGCACTCTGTCTATCAGATCTAGTCCCTTAAATCTATTTCTCACTTCCACTGCCCCTACTCCTCACACACACATATTCACTTCATGAGACCCAACATGGCCCCCAGGTGTGTTTTAGTCTTCTCAAGGACAGAAATACTGACATCCTCTTGCATAACTCCTAATCACCCTTCCCACATAAAAGTCCACTTTTCTGCTAGCAGTTTTTTATTTTCTCTCATCATTGCACTTCCCTCCACATCACGTTTCATAAATAAAGCCTGATCTATAGCCTTCATTTCCCTTGCGTGTATGCTCAGTTGCGTCAGTTGTGTCTGACTCTTTGCGACCCTATGGACTGTAGCCCATCAGGCCCCTCAGTTCATGGGATTCTCCAGGCAAGAATACTGGGGTGGGTTGTTATTTTCTTCTCCAGGGAATCTTGCTGACCCAGAAATCAAAACCATGTTTCCTGCCTTGCAGACAGAGTTTTTACTGACCTAGCCACCAGGGAGAAGGAAATGGCAACCCACTCCAGTACTCTTGCCTGGAAAATCCCATGGATGGAGGAGCCTGGTAGGCTACAGTCCCTGGGGTCCCAAAGAGTTGGACACGACTGAGTGACTTCATTTCACTTTTCACTTTCATGTATTGGAGAAGGAAATGGCAACCCACTTCAGTATTCTTGCCTGGAGAATCCCAGGGATGGCGGAGCCTGGTGGGCTGCCATCTATGGGGTCGCACAGAGTCGGACACGACTGAAGCGACTTAGCAGCAGCAGCAGCAGCAGCAGCAGCCACCAGGGAAGCCCTCATTTCCCTTACTTTTCTTCTTACTTTTTGGTCACAATTGTAAAAACAAAACAAGAATTATAGCAAAAAACTCCATCAACTTAAAAAAAGGAGGTGGTGCTTTGCAGAGTGAGAAACCACAGCACAGAAACTCAAGTTTACCAAAAATGCCATTGGAGAGTGTCATCAATAGTGTCAACAATATAATCCTGGGCACTGGGAATCTGATTCTAGTCATTAATTTTGCACAGAAATAATCATTTCTATGGATAATCGTCCCTAAGTGGTTGATAATTCCTGGACTCAGTGTTCCAGATGAAAGCATCTGTGCTAAACCCTAGTAAAGTACTTCCAGAATCACTTCTTCACATCCCCACATTTCAGTAAAGAAGCGAAAATGTAGCTCAGAGTAATTACTTCAGACTAAGCCCTGATGCTAATGGCACTACCTAATTAGCATTGTGGCTCAGTGAGGAGCCAGAGTGTATTTTTAATGGCTTTAGAATGGTGATAAAATTAAAGTGGAATTGTGCAGAAGGAATATGTAATCCTGTTACACTAAAGTCTCAACATAAAGGGAATAGTGAGGAGGGTTGTATAGAGCTGCATTACTTTTGCTCTTGTCTCTGTCTTTAATATTCCCAGTTTCTTGAGCTCTTGCCCTTTGGGAAATGCACACCTCCTCCCTCTGAATCCCTTCTTTCCTGCAGGTGTCAGATCAGTTTCAGTCTCTCCATGAAGCTCTTTCTGACTACTAGATGCATCTTTCTTTGAAAGCTGGTGGTGGTGTTATTTGGGCACCAAAAACTCAGTTGTTTCAAGCCACAGTTCTATCTCCTTCTGTGGCAGTGCCTCATATAAGACAGCTTCAAAAATTGATCTCAGGGACTTTTTTGGTGGCCAAGACTCCACTTTTTTAATGCAGGAGAGCTGAGTGTGATCACTGGTCAGGCAACTAGATACCAACAACATGCTATAACTGAGAGTTCACATGCCACAATTAAAGATTCTACATGCCACAACCAAGACTTGATGCAGCCAAGTAAGTAAATACATAAAAATAAATCTTAAAAAGAGACAAGAAAATTGATTTCATTTCTAGAAAGCATATGAGGAGGATATGTATAAAATAGCAGAATTCAGTTTTGTTCAATTTTTTTTGAGAAATTATTGTAAATAGAGCGCAATAATTAATTAAATTAAATTAAAACAATTAATCTGAAATTCTTGCTCTTATTCAAAAACTTATTGAACTAACAGATATGCCGATAAATCAAACTTCCCAGAATTCCTTCCAGAAGAATGAAATTATCTTAATAAACATCATATGGACTCTTTCTAATGAGAGTACCATCAATGAACAATGAATAAAGGCCTCAAAGATACGAAATTACTCATTCATTCATTCATCCACCCACCTATTTAGAAGCATTAAGTGTTCATGCCAGGTGTTAGGACACAGAAATAAAAATGTCATGGGTAGAATACTTGACCTCATAAAGATACTGCCTCTGTAAATGCAGGAAGACAGAAATGCTGTTAGAATCAAATCATGAAGGATGCTGTAAGCCATGGGGAGGTATTTGAATTTTATTATGAATTCTATGGGGAAGTGTTGAAGATGTTAAACAAGGAAGTAATGAGAATGATTGATGTTCTTGAAAGATCCTTCTGGGAGTGAAGACATGACCAAACAATTTTCAATATGGGAGGATTAGAAAGAGACCATCAGATATTTAAGATGTTTTCTCCTAACAGAATTAAAAATAGGGATCTGGACCACCGGTTGGGAAGCTGAAAATATTTCTTGATGAATACTCAACCAGTTTAAAAGCTTTTTGGTCATGAATTAAAACAATTATGGACTTCTTGGCTTTTGAAAATAATTTAAGTTTGAAAACAAAATTTGGGGTAGAGTTATATGAATTTTTATTAAACTTATGTGCAAAAAGAAGCTATATTTATCTGATTTGTTGACTTAAACATGGAGACTTTCAGAATAAATCAGCATTCAAAGGGAATTAAAAACATTTTGAAAGTGAAATGAAAGTGTTAGTCATGTCTGACTCTGTGACATCATGGAACTGTAGCTCTCTGGGTTCCTCTGTCCATGGAATTCTCCAGGCAGGAATACTGGAATTAGTTGCCCTTCCCTTCTCCAAGGGATTTTCCTAATCCAAAGATCGAACCCCAGTCTCCCGTATTGCAGGTGGATTCTTTACCAACCACCACAGAAGCCTTTATGGTTTAATAAAACCTTTTTGTTCTTTCATGTAGGTTCTTATTAAGAACAAAGCACACTAAAATTTCATTTGTTTCCTTCACCTTTACTGTGTTCTCTGCCAAAATTTGAAGTACTATTTTCATGTAGAAGAATTTATACAAAACAATTTATAAAATCCAATGAAAGTAATAAAATCTTGTCTAGACATATAAAAGAAAGAACTTTACATAAGCAAAAATTCTTTGGTTGACACACCAGAGAAATTACAGGTCTTGCTTTGCACAGCTGTTACCTGCCCTATTGTAAATTTGGTTAAAATAAAATAATTGCTTATTCCATATCTAATTCTTTCATATCCTCTGACTCCTACCTTGGAACAAAAAGGACATTCCTAAGTTGAGCATCTTGTGGGGTCCATAAAGCTTGTGCTTGTGCACATAGCTTGTCCTCTCCAGTCTTCATGGTAGATTTATAGCCCTAAGTATCAAAGCGTCAAAATTCCATTGCCTATTCGTCCTAATAAGGCAGCAGGAGTTTCCTGAAGGGAATGCTGACAAGCCTAATTGTTCACAACTGGAGGGTGAAGGGTTCATTCTATCAGTGAGATTTTAACCCTCTCTTTACTCATTTCTTCTTGACTTTACAGATAAGAGTTGGATTCATAACAGACGTATTCAGATTTTCAAGACAATGAAAGACTGTGGCAAGGCTGAGATATTTATTTGGATTTGGTGATACAGTGATGGGTAATGTCAGAGGTCTGTGCAAGAGTGTCAGTGTCTGAGACAAGAGTCAGTGCTCAAGTGTGACTGTTTTGGAGGGTCAACCAAATGGGATAATGGATCAGCTACAGAAGAAAGCTCTCTTCCTGGTTTTCCTAAGAATTCTGAACAAAATATAAGAATGAAGAGACAGCTTATATATAAATGTCTTCAGAAAAATATGTATCATGCAAGTAGAGGACTTGGGAGACCAAATTTCTTAGAAATACTGGAGAAGTCTTTACAAACTACACTTGCTGTCATCCACAAATACTTTTTGATATCTGTTGTGAGAGCATGCTGTGGTGGACACTGACGATGCAAAGAGAGTCTTTTGATAGAAATCTAGGGAGGCAGGCTGTGTTCATGTAAAGGTAGGAGACATATCAAGGTAGAGCCTGTGACAAGTGCTACAAGTCTAGAGGAAAAAGGGGGATCTGTAGTAGACTCAAAGGAAATCACTGAGAATGATATGTATAGTACAAGGAAGGTCAGGAAAGCAAAGAATGGGAATTTCAGGAAGGAGAAGATGACCAGCACTGTTGATTATTCCAGAAAGTTAATGAGACTGAAGATTAAAAATGAGTAAGAAAATTGTGACAGGAATATGTGGTTTTGGTTGAATGGCGATGATGAATGAGAAGAAGTAAATATGGTTTGACTTGGGACAAATTTGAGATTATAGTCATCATGTGTAAAAAAGTATTAGCAAATTGAATTCAATCATACATATAAAGATAATACACCATCATGATCTAATGGGGTTTATCTCAACAAGACAAAATGGTGGTAAATACACATACCCATACACAAGGACACACATGTGTGTAAATAATTGGTTTATCTATTAATGACTATATTAACATAGTAAGAAAAAAATTTAAAAGTACTCACATGATCATCTGAATAGATGTAGAAATACATTTGACAAAAATCTATTATACATCCATTCAAGATTTAATGAAACAACTCCCAGAAAATAAAAAATCAAAAGGAACTTTCCTGATTAAATGCACCTATAAAAACTACACAACTTATATCTTAGTGGAAAGTCTGAACAAAATTGGGAAAAAGATAAGAATGACTACTCTCATCATTTGTATTCAGCATTGTACTGGAGGTCCTAGCAAGTGTAAAACAACAAAGAAAAAATAAAATGCATACAAATTGGAAAAGAAGTAAAACTGGATTTACTCTCAGACAATGTGATCATGAAATTAGACAGTGTAAAAACATCTATATATAAAAAAGCTGTTACAACTAGTAAGTGAATTTAGGAAGGTGACAGGATAGAACATAAGTGAAGTATTTCTATATATTAGCAATGAGCAACTACAAAATGAAATTAAAATAATATCATTTACAATAGCCCCAAATATGACATACTTAGGAATAATTTTTATCAAAATATATGCCAAAGCTACACACTGAAATTTACAAAACATTCCTGAGAGAAATCAGTGAAGAAAAAATAAATGTAGACATATACCATGTTCATGACTCAAAACATCAAATGTGGTTAAAATGTCAATTCACTTCAAATTGACCTGAAGATTCAATGTCATTATAATTAAAATCCCACCAGACTTGTTGACAAAAAATTTTTTTTTTTTCGAAATTTACAATGCAAATTTTGAAAATTCAAAGGACTTCAAATGGTTAGAGTAATTTTAATGAGAAGAAAATATTGGAGAACTTATATGTGATTTCAAAACTTACTGATTTGGCCTGTGACATATGGACCAACACAGCAGGGTAGAGATCTGAAGCAGATCCACACATGATTTGTCAGTTGGAATACCAAAGTGTATTACGGGGAGAGGATTATTATGTCAGTACATAGTGCTAGGAAATGGATATCCTTATAGGGAGAAAACTTCAACCTCAGTTATTCCCTTTTGCCATGCCTGCGTGTGTGTGAAGTCGCTTCAGTGGTGTATGACTCTTTGTGACCCTATGGACTGTAGCCTGCCAGTCTCCTCTGTCCATGGGATTCTCCAGGCAAGAATACTGGAGTGGGTTGCCATGCCCTCTTCCAGAGGATCTTCCCGACCCAGGCATTCTTTACCTCTGAGCCACTGGGGAAGCCCTCTCTCACCTTATAACATATTCAGATATTAATTCTAAATGGATGATAGACATAAATGTAAAAGGAAAATCTATAAAACTTTTGAAAGAGACCAAAAATGGTGTTTTTGTGACATTGAAGTAGGCAAAGATTTCTTAGATAAGAGAGTTAAAGCGCTAAACATAAAAGAAAAAGAAACTGATAAATTATCTTTCATCAAAATGTAAAGCATTATAAAGAAAATAAAGATGAAAAGGCAAGCCTTAGACTGGAGGAAAGGAGAAGGCAATGGCACCCCACTCCAGTACTCTTGCCTGGAAAATCCCATGGATGGAGAAGCCTGGTAGGCTGCAGTCCATGGGGTCGCTAAGAGTCGGACACGACTGAAGCGACTTAGTAGCAGTAGCAGCAGACTGGAGGAAAATACCATAGAGTAGATATGTAGGACTTGTATTCGAAATAGATGAAGACAGTCTACAGCATGATAGTAAGAAGCCACACAACCAACTTGAGAAAATGGGCATAAGATTTGAACAGACATTTCAGAAAACTAGACCTAAAAATGAACAATAAACATATAAATGATGTTTGACATCATGATTCATCAAGAAAATACAAATTAAAACACAAGAGCATGATTTGCCTGCTAGAATGGTCAAAATTAAAGACTCACAATATTAAGTGTGAGAAGGTGAGGCAACTGGACCTCTCAGACATTCTTAGTAAAGTGTAAACTAGTACAAATATTTAAAAAATAATTGGTAGTTTTCAATGAAGTTCAATATACACTTAGAATAAGACATGTCCACAAAAAGACACATAAATGAATATTTATGAAAGGTTTATTCATAATATCCAAAATGGAGACAATCCAAAATGTCCATCAACAAGTGAGTTTATGAACGAATTGTGGTATATCCATGCAATAGAATGCTGCTGCTGCTGCTAAGTCGCTTCAGTCGTGTCCTACTCTGTGCGACCCCATAGACAGCAGCCCACCAGGCTCCCCCGTCCCTGGGATTCTCCAGGCAAGAACACTGGAGTGGGTTGCCAATTCCTTCTCCAATGCATGAAAGTGAAAAGGGAAAGTGAAGTCGCTCAGTCGTGTCCGACCCTTAGCGACCCCATGGACTGCAGCCTACCAGGCTCCTCCATCCATGGGATTTTCCAGGCAAGGGTACTGGGGTGGGGTACCATTGCCTTCTCTGGCAATAGAATGCTACTTATCAATAAAAATCTATGAAATGCTGATACATACGTTGATATGAATTCATCCTAAAAATATAATGCTGAGTGAAAGAAGCCAGACCGAAAATGCTATTTGCATTAAGCTGTTCCTCATGCAGGGGAAGATAGGAATGAATTCAAAGGGACACTTCTAAGGGAGATGGAGAAGTATATATCTGACCAAAAGTATCTAAATGTATGCATAAAACTTGTGCATTTTATTTCATGTAAATTATACCCAATAAAGTTGATTCATAAGTAAAAACATGGTATATACAAATGGTATGGCTTGATTTTGTTTTTTAAAGTAGGATTAATGTTTAGGTACCAAGCACAGTGTCCAATATAGCAAGATATGTAATTAAAACTAATGGTAGAATCCTCTTGTTGTTCAGTTGTTCACTAGCTAAGTCGTGTCCAGCTCTTTGTGACCCTTTGAAATGCAGCACACCAGGCTTCCCTAAATTCTTTTAGTCCATGATGTATATTATATTTGAGTTCAGTTCTTAAATATGAACCTCCACTGTAAATTACTAAGCAGCTTTTTGGTTCACTAAGTGAACTCTTAAAATCATTAGATTCTACATAATAATTCATTCCAAATAGTCTTAGAAGTTATGAAACTCTTGTTTCTTCCATTTCTTCTTGTTATTTTTTTTAAGATTAAAATGTAAAGTATGGTGTATTGGCTGACTTCAGTATGCTGAATTTGTCTGATAGCAATAAAGTATGGATAAGTATTGGACTTCCCTGGTGGCTCAGGAGGTAAAGCGTCTGCCTACAATGCGAGAGACCCGGGTTCGATCCCTGGGTTGGGAAGATCCCTGGAGAAGGAAATGGCAACCCACTCCAGTACTCTTGCCTGGAAAATCCCATGGATGGAGGAGCCTGGTCGGCTATAGTTCATGGGGTACCAAAGAGTTGGACACGACTGAGCAACTTCACTTTCACCATTCATGGATGAGAAAATTCTAGTTCTCCTATTTGCAGAATGAATGAGCTGAAACCAGTTAGTATTTAAACTTTTCACCAGAGAAACACTTGCTTTTGATACATTTTTTATAGTCAGTGGGTGAATTGCAGATCCAAAAGACATGTTCAAGATAAAATGAAGGAAGTGCTGTTGGTTTTTTATTTGTACTTTTGGTTAGTCTTTATTGCTTGTGTTGTACCTGCTTATTGGAAGATGGCAATTTAGTTTCACTAGTAACCTTTTAGAAGCTACAACTTTATGGTAGAAATTTTTCAGAGGAAATTTGATTTGGCCATGGGCTCAGGTTTAGGCCAAAAAGTGTATCTTTTTAAATATGACTATTTTAAATATGATTATGATATTATTAAGATTTTTGAAAGACAGGATATGAATGAAATTTTTCTTTCATAAACTCAGGTGAATGAATTAAATGTTTACTGCTTAAAGCCCTGGGTTGGAATGGAAACACAGATAAGACACTCATTGCTCCTACATAGCTAGAAAAATTAAATGAACTTCTTTATTTGGACATTAATTTACACAAGGTTTGGTGATTGGACGTACAGCAACAGTGTGATAGCATATCAGTGAGAAAATGAAATTGGCTGTAAACAAAATGGAAACTTCCCCAATGGCTCAGTGGTAAAGAATCAGCCTGCGGTGCAGGAGACGCAGGTTCGATCCCTGGGTCAGGAGGATCTCCTGGAAGAGGAAATGGCAACCCACTCCATTCTTGCCTGGAGAATCCCATGGACAGAGGAGCCTGGTGGGCAACAGTCCCTGGGGTCTCAAAGAGTCGGACACAATTTAAGAGACTTAACACACCCACACAAACAAGTCTCTGTGAAGTCGTTAGTAATATGAAGCTGTCTAGTTCCTAAGTGTTAAATAATAGTGAGGTCAGGACACCCATATATGCTTTAGAATGAAGTGTGGGCACAGAACCCATGATTGTTGGGTGGAGGACACCTTTTGTACATTTAGTATAAGGGCTTCCCTTCTCCAGGATAGATGCAGGTTCTGCCTCATTTGTCCCCTCAGCAAGGCACCCTTGTACAACTGCAATGTGATGGTCTGACCTCAATATAAATGCTGAATTAACAAGGAGAATGTTGAAAGTCAAATAAAGTTTTATCTTTTGGAACAAAAGTGTGTTTCATTGTGCTTTTCCTTCCAGTAAAGAGGAAATTAATAGACTTTCTGAGAGCTTAGAATGAGAGGAAGCAGTAGAGATCACTGTGGAAACAGGCCCAGAAGGTCCAGGAGCTTACCCAGAGCACTGAAATTAAAAAGTTTGCATAAAAAAAGAGTCCTGATTAAAGTATTTTAAGAATCAGAACACCGCCATCATTAGGAATCCCAGTCAGAGAGTAGCTTGGACCAGTATGAAGTTATTATTTTAGGGCTAGAAAGAGACAGATCACTGCCATGGATAAGGGCTTAGGCTCCTGGGGTCAACTGGGCCAGAGTGACATTTCAGGTCTTCTTTTCAATTGCTGTGTGACTTTGGGCTGTGTGACATCTGTTTTCCAGCAGAGAATGGGATAATAGCTCCTGCGTGCTTAGAGGGAAGATCCTTTGGGGCCATCACTAATCACTACTGTTATTTGCAGTCTGAATCATACAGAAAACCAGAGATTATATCTGAATTAAAAACTCAAAAAACTACTTTTGATAAAGACACAAAGGTTTGGGGGATAAATTTGGGTTCTGTTTTGTTTATTTTTATCTGCTTTTGTATTTTAGTGTGTGCCCTTTAACTTTGTGGCCATGTAATGGCTATTCACTCCCACACCCAGACCGCCTGGAGGCCCAGGGTGGGGGTTGGGGCTCTGCAAACAGGATCCCTCATTCTCAGGATGCAGCACAGTATGGACCACTACAGCTGGACAAACTGGGGTATTTTCTACTGATTCCTGATTTTTGTATTGGAAATATACTTTGGTTGATTTGATCAGAAATGTGAAAAGCAAATATGCAAACATACTGCATAATAAAATAGACCAGAATTTCTGATTTTTAACAGCTTTCCAGTGTAAACTTCCTTTCCACCAAATATAGACTTATGGGTCTATGGAGGAATTAGGTTTCAAAAACTGTATAACCTAAAGAAATGCATGGTTTATGTGTATATAAGCCATGATTAAGCTGTATACATTATTTTTGCATTACTGATAGACATGGTAGCCAAAGTTTTACATCCTGACATGAATAATGTTTGTATGTATGTCTTGAATACTCAGTGCTGGGCTCAATGTGGTTCTTGTTTGTACTTCAGAATGTTATTTATGGCATTCCTCTAAGGAGCTAGCTTCCCGCGTGAATGAAAATTCAAAATAAAAGAAAAAATCAAATTGAATATACATTAGGACGTGAAGCCTTGTGAAAAAATCTACAGGCTGTTTTTAACATGACACAGGTCTCTGTCCTCAAGGTAAAAATAATCTGAGGTTCAAGTGAGGACCTACAGAGCACTTTGTCTGGTAGCTCTGTCCTCTATGTGCTCTCTGATCTCTGGCCACGGTTAACTGCTGGGACGCCCAGTTCAAGTCCAGCTCAGGAGACCTTTCTCACTCTCCGCTGTGGCCTGGATGCATTCTCCAGGCCAGTAAGTTGGGATGATTGCTTCCATCTCTCAGAAGTCACTGACTTTCATTGCCTAATGTTTTAGGTGGTTTTTTTTTTTTTTTTTGAGGAAAAATTAACTTTAAATGTGCTGGCGAGATTGTGTAGAGAAGGACTTATTCCTCACTTTCTAGCTCCATCTGCAACAATTATCAAATCATCATACCTAAAATATAAACCTTAAAGCTACATTGAGAGCAAGATGGGAAATGTGACCTGTTCTTCGGATGAGTTTTGTTTGGGCTAAAAAAAGATTTATTTCTTCTTGTATCAGCATTATTTATACCCTTTAATTTGTACTGTGTTTTATAGGGGCTGCCTCTGCTGAAGGACTTTGACCCCAGCTATGAGGTGATCTATTTGAGGACAAGCTGTGGTCTGTGGGAAGCTGAGACTGCAAAACGTCTTCCATGGCCCCTGCGTGAACTCAGCTCAAGAAACAGATGGGCTTTAATTTTTTTTTAACTCTTCAGTTTTAAATTATTTTAGCCAGAAAAAAATTGGGAAAAAAAATCATACCAACTAAGAAACTAGCACTGATATAATGTTATTAACTAATCTACAGGTCTTATCAAAACTTGGCACTGTTTCCGCTAATGTCCTCCCTCTGATCCAAGGTCCAACCTATGCTTGTGTGCTCAGTCACTTCAATCATGTCCGACTCTTTGTGACCCTGTGGACTATAGCCCCCATAAGGCTGCTCTGTCCATGGGATTCTCCAGGCAAGAATACTGGAGTGGGTTGCCGTGTCCTCCTCCAGGGGATCTTCCTGACCCAGGGATTGAATCTGCCTCTCTTATGTCTCCTGCATTGGCAGGTGGGTTCTTTACCACTAGCGCACATAAAAATGCATCCATCCTACGTGCACATTTCAATGAACAAATTTATATACTATGTGACCACTACCAAAATTAGTAAGTAGAGCATTTCCACCAATCCCCAAAGTGTTCCTTATACTTATTTCTTATACTTCCACCACCCTGCAAAGTCTATTGTGTTCCTTCCTGGCTAGTCTCCACCCACTTGCAGCCCTGGTAACTACTGGCCTGCTCTTTGTCACTACAATTGATTTGTCAAGTATTTCAAATAGGTGGGGTCATATAGCACATACGCCTCAGCATTTGCCTTTTTATGTTCAATATAGTTACTACTTCTTGGAAGGACTGATGCTATAGCTGAAGCTCTACTATTTGGTCATTTGATGCAAACAGCCAACACATTGGAAAAGTCCCTGGTACTGGGAAAGATTGAGGGCAGAAGGAGAAGAGAGCATCAGAGGATGAGATGGCTGGATGGCATCAGTGATGCAATTTACATGAACTTGGGCAAACTTCGGGAAATGGTGAAGGACAGGGAGGCCTGGTGTGCTCAAGTCCATGGGGTCACAAAGAGTCAGACACAAAAGGGCGACTGAACAACAACACAGTTACTTGGAGATTCATCCATGTTGTGGGATCAGTAGTTCTTTTCTTTTATCGCCAAGTTTGGAAATACCCTATAATTTATCTATTTGCTTGCCTGCTGATGAATGTTTGGTTTGTTCCTGGGTTTAAGATATCCAGAGGTGGAGTCATAGGGGAAGTGAACCCTTCCCTGCCCTTCTGCTTATTCTTCTAGGTAAAATTTTTGGCTAACAAACATAAGTAGAGAGAACAGTAATAGACTGGACATCAGAACACCATTAGATACCTCTGGTTCATGTCCCTCTCTTTAAGGTTGCATTGAGATGAATTTGCTTTGAGTTTAGGGCTTCTTCTTCCCCTGCTTTAAATCTGAGATGTGGGGACTGGGGGGGCGGGGGGAATGTACATCCAGCCCCAGACTAAATTATTCACACAATTGCAAGCGCAAAATTAAGACAAAGAGAAAGAGAATGTGGTTTCAGGAAACTAGACCCACACAGGTTCTGCTCTCTGTTCTGCTAATTACTGAACAAGTGACCCTGGGCAAGTGAATTCATGGCTCTGTGTCTCAATTTTATTTTCTCTAAAATGAGGATTATAATAGCACCTGCTTCCTCAGATTTTTGTGAGGTTTAAGAAAATTATACAGTGACTGGCCCAGGTGTGCATTCAGTAATTTTTAGCTATTGTTTTCTAAATACTCAATGTGTATATCTCTTTCAGGCTTCCCTGGATGTTCCTGTGGTCAGAAATTCATTGACATGTTTTTTATCTTTTGTATTACCTCTAGGTCCACCACAAGGCTGGGCAGATAGTAGCATTTATAGAATATTCATGTTTGAATTGCTCATCATTTTCACAGTGATGAAGTGATAACTGTTCCTTTGTTTCTCAGCTTGAGCAGTGATATCCTGTTATCCTGAGTTATCATTCTTTCTAAAATATTATCATTGATCTATGTTTCTCAGAATAGTATTTGAAGTTCAAGTATCCTCCTGAGAAGGTTGAAGAAAGAGAAATTTGTTGTTGGTAATTGAGAGGTAGCAAAGTATCAGCAGTCAAGGGCACAAGTTCTGGTTTAACATGGCCCAGGTTTAAATATGACTTTGAGTTCAGTTCAGTTCAGTTGCTCAGTCATGTCTGACTCTTTGAGACCTCATGGACTGCAGCACGCCAGGCTTCCCTGTCCATCACCAACTCCCGGAGTTTACTCAAACTCATGTCCACTGAGTCGGTGATGCCATCCAACCACCTTGTCCTCTGTTGTCCCCTGCCCCTCCCGCCCTCAATCTTTCCCAGCATCAGGGTCTTTTCCAATGAGTCAGTTCTTCGCATCAGGTGGCCAAAGTATTGGAGTTTCAGCTTCAGCATCAGTCCTCCCAATAAATATTCAGAACTGATTTCCTTTAGGATGGACTGGTAGAATCTCCTTGCAGTCCAAGGGACTCTCAAGAATCTACTCCAACACCACAGTTCAAAACCATCAATTCTTCAGCACTCAGCTTTCTTTATAGTCCAACTCTCACATCCATACATGACTACTGGAAAAACCATAGCTTTGACTAGACATGGCCTTTGATTAGACAGGCCTTTGTTGGCAAAGTAAGCTTTTTAGGATGCTGTCTAGGTTGGTCAGAACTTTTCTTCCAAGGAGCAGGTGTCTTTTAATTTCATGGCTGCAGTCACCATCTGCAGTGTTTTTGGAGCCCCCCAAAATAAAGTCTCTCGCTGTTTCCACTGTTTCCCCATATATTTGCCGTGAAGTGATGGGACCAGATGCCATGATCTCAGTTTTCTGAATGTTGAATTTTAAGCCAGCTTTTTCACTCTCCTCTTTTACTTTCATCAAGAGGCTTTTAGTTCTTCTTCACTTTCTACCATAAGGGTCGTACTTACTCATTTACTAGCTGACAGACATTGAGCAAGTTACCACTCAGAACCTTACTGTCACCTCTGTAAACTAAAGGTAGTAATACTGTCCATGCCATTGATTTATACTGAGGATTGACATATGAATTCAAGTAAAGTACTTAGAAAACTCCTTTGTACAATGTAATCATTTGATAAATGTTATTACAACATTTGATAAATATTATTATAATAATTATTATTATAAGGTGGTATATACCCAGATTTACAACAAAGTCCCAATGTCAAATAATCTGTTTCATTAGCTTAATTGCACTGTATCCTAGCTAAGGATTCAGAAACTATCATTACAATGGTTTTAGCTGTTTTTAATCTTCTTAGCACTGTTTCCTTACACACCTGCGTGAGAATGTGCTGCAAGTAACAATGATTTTATTTACATGGATTCCTTGAGTCCGTGCTGTGTAACAAGTTTAAACAGATGGAGATCAAAGAAAAAACTTGCTCTATTCCGAATCTTTATGGTCATATAGCTAAGAGAAATATGAACAGAAGACTCAAATTCTTGTTCACTGTTCACTGCCTCTGGCCATTTTAGCTCTGTGAGCCTCACCTGTGATATGGGAACAATGCTTGCTGTCCTGCCAACATCACAAAGATGCTTCAAGGATAAAATAAGATGGATAGAAAAGCCCTACATAAGCTATGAAATGATATACAGGTACATAATGGGTCTATTTATGTATGTTTAAATATTCTATCAAATTAAATGTTACAATAATAGAGAATTTTTATACATAACAGATTACTAACCAATTAGAAGAACATTATTTTGAGAAAATACTTAGAACCTAAATCATATTAATATATACATATTATATACTTTTCTCATTTCATTCTTTTCCACAATTAAGGGAGAATTGTGCATGCTCAGTCACTTCAGAAGTGCTTGACTCTTTGCGACCCCATGGTCTGTAGACTGCCAGGCTCCTCTGTCTGTGTAATTCTCCAGGCAAGAATACTGGAGTGGGTTGCCATTTCCTATTCCAGGATCTCCCCAACCCAGGGATCAAAACTACATCTCCCACATTGGTAGGTGGATTCTTTACCACTGAGACAAATGGGAAGCCCAAGGGAGTCTTTGCTTCCTACCGTTACAACATTCTCAATATTTCTAAATGTGCCCTTGATGTTCCCCCAAAGCGCTGCTGTCTGCTTTATTTCTGGCTCTCATCACTGATGTCTCTGGTCCTTGGGCCTTGCTTTCCCATACCTTGTCCTATAGCGTGGTGATTCTTTCTGCCATGGACCCAGAGTGGCAGTGCACCAATGATGTATGCTGCAGATGCTATATTGCTTGAAATCTGACTGTGTCATTTATGTGCTTAAAGCCCTTTCCTGGCTCCTACCTGCCTTCAGAATAAAGGGCAGACTCCTCAATAGGCCTCAAAGGTCCAGTTTCTCCTAACCTTTCTCTTTTTCTTGCCCTGGCCTCACTTCTCACATTTAGCCAGTGGCTGATACTCCCACTATATTTGATCTCCTTGAGTTATTTCCTTGTTCCCTGCTTTCTTTCAAGCCTAAGCTTTTTTATATGCTCTTCTCTCTAAGTCACCTGCAGTCATCTCATGAATTCTTCATCATCCTTCTTGTGCTAGCTGCAGCCTGGGCTGCAGATTTGAGTCTTTGGGGCTGATTGGCTGGTTCATCACAGAAATTACAATGCAGCCAACTGGCCTAGAGTGTGTCTTCTCCTCTGTGTGTACTCTCTGTGTTTAGCTGTTTTCACTTAGGGGTTCTGCATCAGCCTCTTCTTCGGATTCTGTTTTACCTTTCAGTATCCAATATGTGGGGCTTCCCAAGTGGTAAGAATCCGCCTGCCAGTGTAAGCAATGCAGGAGATATAGGCTCAATCCCTGGGTCAGAAAGATCCCCTGGAGGAGGAAATGGTAGCTCACTCCTGTATTGTTGCCTGGGAAATCCCATGTGCATAGGGTTGCAAAGAATTGAACGTGACTGAGAGACTGGGCACACATGCACACACATCCAATAAGCATATTTATATTTTAAAATAGTTTGTAGAAGGCCATTCAGGGCTGCCTAAGTTCATTCTTTTTGTGACAAACATTTATTCTGTACTAGCTATGTGCCAGGGATGATTCTCATTTAAGGAGGCGTCAAAGATACATGAATGATACTGCTGATTTGCGTCAACATGAATGGGCCTGGAGGGCATTATACTAAGTGAAAGTCAGACAGAGAAAGACAAATATTGTATGATATCATTTATATGTGGAATTTGAAAAATAAAACAAATTATGAATATAACAAAAAAGAAATAGACTCAGATATACAGAGCAAGTTAGTGGTCACTATTGGGGAGAGGAAAGGAGGGAGGGTCAATATAGACGTAGGGAATTAAGAGGTACAAACCAATAAGCATGAAATAATGGATAAAGATATGTTGTGCAATGACAATATTTCATAACTATAACCTTTTAAAAATTGTGAATCATCATACTGTAGACCTGTAACATATATAACACTGTAAATCCACCATACTTTTTTTAGGAAAACAAATCAATAATAATCATTGTACTACAGACACTCAGAAATGCCAGAGAATAAAAACATGCTAGATAAGCAAAACTTTATTTTATTTGCAGAGGGTATAGATTAGTTGATGGCTTTGTGTCCTACCTTTATCACTTTCCAGAGTGCTGGATAAGAGTCTCTTATCTCTGTAACTCAAAACTATGAACCTCATGACTCTGTTATGACTCTGTGAAGCACATTTGCTTCACACAGGGACCAATAAATATTAAACACAGTAAATATCAGATTTTGTTATTAAATTGAGACTTCTCTGACAGAAGCGGTCAGCAGCACCAAACTGATTAAATCTATCAACTAAATTTTTTGGCCATGCCATGAGACCAGGGATGGAACCTAAGCTCCCTGCTGTAGAAGCTCGTAGTCCTAACCACTGGCCTCCCAGGAATTCTCCAAAGCTATTAATTTATAGAGAATAGATAGTATTATTCTGGCATCTCTGACTAAATTGATCATATAGTATATTGAGGAAAAAAGCTGAAATAAACATAAAGAACCTGAACCCCAGTTGACCTTTGACACTTTGACAATAAATGATGAAAGTTTCATGCAATTCATTTCATTTTTCTTACCTGTAAAACTACAAGAGCTCATACGGTCCCTTCTAATTATACTAGACTTTTGTCATTTCTTGAATGATTTTCAAACTGGTTTAGAGAACTGAAATTATATTCCACTTGATTCTCACATCTCCTATTTCTATATTTCCTAGTAAGATAAAGGGAAATATTTTCTTGTACATAATCCTTTCTTTGTAAGTAACTTGCTAGGATAAGAGTTTCACAGTTCAGGAAGAAACATTATTGTAGCTGTGGAATAGTATATTGAAGGTTAATTTGAGCTTTGGTGCAGTGGAGACATTTATGAGTGCATTCTTTGACTGGATGAACAGCTTCTTTCCTTCAGAATCTGCCTTTGAATATCAAAGAAGACATCAAAGGTCTTTCTGCCTCTCTGAAAGATGCTACTGGTTATTAAGGTTTACATGAAGCACTTCATTTGTTCAAGGGAGTGCGTTCCAGGGAGAACCCAAAGACACAAATTCTCTTTGTTGTTTTTGTTAAACTGTAATCTTTCCCAATGTGAGCTGTGTCTTTGCTACTTTGGTCAGCTGAGAAATCTTTTTTCTTGCTTTTGAGAAGGAAATCATATTTTTGAACTTTTATTCTAAAAACTTAGAATTCAAATTCTTTCTTAAAGCTCTGAGTCTCTTATCCTTTATTGTGTAAATGAACAAAGAAAATCATCTTACTATGATTCATATTTTAAAAGAAATTTTATATAAAGCTATATTGCAATTAATGGGTGCAATATAGTTACAATTCTTTGCAATGTGATTATTTTGGTTACTATGGGCACTATTTAGGCAAAAAGTTATCAAGTGTTTATATATTCTGTGAAGTGCTTGAGACTCTAATAGGATATTTTCATTTCAAACACCAGAATTAAGATGAGGAAATGATATTTTCCAAGTGGTTCTTCTCCTTGATCCTGTGTCCATATACCAAACTTAATTAGCTCTAGATGGTAAGAAAACATAAAGGGAGAGCAAGAGAGGGAGAGAGAGAGAGAGAGTTAGCAGGAGTGGTGAGAGAAAATTTTAATTGGAAGAGCAATAAAGGTCAAGTAAATTCATTTCAGTTCAGTTCAGTTCAGTCGCTCAGTCGTGTTCAACTCTTTGTGACCCCATGAATCGCAGCACACCAGGCCTCCCTGTCCATCACCAACTTCCGGAGTCTACCCAAACCCACGTCCGTTGAGTCAGTGATGCCATCCAGCCATCTCATCCTCTGTCGTCCCCTTCTCCTCCCGCCCCCAATCCTACCCAGCATTAGGGTCTTTTCCAATGAGTCAACCCTTCGCATGAGGTGGCCAAAGTATTGGAGTTTCAGCTTCAACATCAGTCCTTCCAATGAACACCCAGGATTGATCTCCTTTAGGATGGATTGATTGGATCTCCTTGCAGTCCAAGGGACTCTCAAGAGTCTTCTCCAACACCACAGTTCAAAAGCATCAATTCTGCGGCTCTCAGCTTTCTTCACCGTCCAACTCTCACATCCATACATGACCACTGGAAAAACCATAGCCTTGACTAGACGGACATTTGTTGGCAAAGTAATGTCTCTGCTTTTAAATATGCTATCTAGGTTGGCCATAACCTTCCTTCCAAGGAGTAAGCGTCTTTTAATTTCATGCCTGCAATCACCATCAGCAGTGATTTTGGAGCCCCCAAAAAATAAAGTCTGACACTGTTTCCATTGTTTCCCCATCTATTTCCCATGAGGTGATGGGACCAGGTGCCATGATCTTAGTTTTCTGAACGTTGAGCTTTAAGCCAACTTTTTCACTCTCCTCTTTCACTTTCATCAAGAGGCTCTTTAGTTCTTCTTCACTTTCTGCCATAAGGGTGGTGTCATCTGCGTATCTGAGGTTATTGTTATTTCTCCTGGCAATCTTGATTCCAGCTTGTGTTTCTTCCAGCCCAGCGTTTCTCATGATGTACTGTGCATATAAGTTAGGTAAGCAGGGTGACAATATACAGCCTTGACGTACTCCTTTTCCTATTTGGAACCAGTCTGTTGTTCCACGTCCAGTTCTAACTGTTGCTTCCTGACCTGCATACAGGTTTCTCAAGAGACAGATCAGATGGTCTGGTATTCCCATCTCTTTCAGAATTTTCCACAGTTTATTGTGATCCACACAGTCAAAGGCTTTGGCATAGTCAATAAAGCAGAAATAGATGTTTTTCTGGAACTCTCTTGCTTTTTCGATGATCCAGCGGATATTGGCAATTTGATCTCTGGTTCCTCTGCCTTTTCTAAAACTAGCTTGAACATCTGGAAGTTCATGGTTCACATATTGCTGAAGCCTGGCTTGAAGAATTTTGAGCATTACTTTACCAGCATGTTTCAGCTTGGTAAATATTCATTGGTTGTCTTATTATATTTAAGGTATATAGCTGTCATTTGGTAGTGCAAATGAATAAGAAAGAAAACTCCTTGATTATCCAGGTACTCATAAACTTCTGAGAGAGATGGATAGACGCATTTTTTACTACTACCAGGCTGATTATGCTAAGAGCTGTTATATAGACACCGAGGATGTCTGTACACAAAAGTTAAGGAGAGAAGCTCCTAACGAGAGACCTGGCCAAGCCAAACTCTGCACTATATATTTTGTGTAAACTTGGCAAAGATATTGACTATTCTAAAGACCCAGTTTCCTCATCTATAAATGGAGATAATAATGTTGACCTCTAAGGGTCAGTGTGAGGATCACAGGCATAAAAGGATTATATAATTTTACACACAGAAGATTATATGCATAAGTAGTTATATGCAGTGGCACAATGTCAGACATTTAGTAAGAGTTCACAAAATGGTAACCATGTGGTAAAACTCCAGAGAAGGAAGAGATCAAGTCCTACTGGGGTTTTCCAGACACCTTCTCAGAGAAGGTGATGTCAACTACAAACTGGCATTTGCCAAGAGCATTTGCCAGTGACTGAACAACAAGGACATTTGCCATCTGCCTCTGCAGAGATTGAACCCTGTGCCACTGCAGCTGCCAACTTTCAACACCACCTGAGGGGAATTCAGGGTGGAGAGTGAGGCATTTTTCTGTGTTCCAGGGAAACTGGTGAAACAGGTCTTTAGATAGTTAGATATTTTCAGGAACTGATTTCATGATCCCAATCCTTGCATCTCTTCATATCTAGAAAAATCACTGAATCCCTTCATGGTTACATCAGCTCCTCACGACTAGCAGAAAACCTTTTGTAAAGTAAGCACTTGATTACATTGAACTCCCCTTCACCAAAATCTTATATATTGCCCTTTCCCCACTGCCTCTTTGGATCAGTGTCTCGGAGCTACGTGAGACGCTGTCTCCTGAGCCGCAGCCCTCATTTTGCCCCAAATAAAACTTAACTTGCAACTCTCAAGTTGTGCATCATTTTAGTCAACAGCAAGATTTTATTTTGGTCTTAAATATTGAGCAGGTCTCAGGAGCTACGGAAGGGAAAGGAATTCAGGGCACAGGAAGCTGTGTATTCAGAGGTTGCAAAATATACAAAGAAGAACCTATACAGCATTGGTAGAGGAGATTTGGGTGTGTCTGCCTTGGGAGATCATTTGAATATGTAGCTCGTGGTTAGGTTTTGGAGGCTTTGAATGACAATAAATTTAGACCTTAGTGAGAGTTACATATTTGGGATGAGTTTCATAGTTTTCAAAGAGCCTTCTCAAACATTAAAAAAAACTTTATAGTCTATGAGGTAGGTCAGGCAAATAGTACATAATCCCATTTTATGCCTAAAGAAATTTAGCTTTGGAGAGGTTAAACATCCTGTTCTAGACCACAGAATCAGTACATGGTAGATCTAGAACTGGGTCTCAAATCATTTGACCTAGATAAATGTTTTGCCCAAGATGCTACCTGTGATTGCTGTGAGGACTACTGCAGGTATTAAGGGGAGAGATAACAGGGGCCTGAAATAAGGAGCTTCCATGGAAAGTAGAAAAGGAAGCACAGACTGAAAAGCCTTTGTGAAGGTAGAATCAACAAGTTGGAAGGACTGGTTAACTATGGAGGGTAAACTAAGAGGAAGCAGTTTAGGGCTCTGAGGTTTGGAATCTGATTAACTGAGAAGGTGAATGCTAATACTCAGGGGGTTTGAAGTGCTTTTATTGTTGGAATGTTGGCTGTCTTTGCAGCAGCAAATCTTGGAGCAGTTGGCAGAAATTGAAAAGTAACTAATGGCATTTGAATAGTGTCTTACGTTTACACATCACAATCAGGTTCTTTATCTCATGATTTATTTAAGTAGCTGAAAACACCTGATATAATGATTAAATATTGTTTCTAGTTCTTTGTTCTTGTCATCTATAAAATGGATATTATAATGATTTGCCCCCTGGAATTATATTGTATGAGAAATATATTTGAATTACAACAGTGTCTGGCACATAGAAATTGTTTTCCACCATTGTTTTGATTTTGTTGTTGCTAAGTTCCAGTTCTGCAGATCATATATAATGGACTGATGAGGAAAATCCCACAGGCCAATTTTTATAGGGATGAGGGGCAGAGTGAAGAGATTAAGTAACTAAATTCCTGGAGTGTTCTCTGTATTGATTTATGAATTTCAGTCTCCAACTAGAGGAGGGAAGCCAGATCATTTTTGGCTTATTTTCTGTTTTGTTATGGGTTAGAAAACAGAAATAGAAACCTTGAAATAGAGGTCGTTTATTTAACCATTGATCACTCTACTCCTTCATTTCTATCAGAAGCTAACTTTTAATGGAGAAATTATTTGATCCCCTTAGATTCACTTCTTGAGGGAATGAAATTTTTCATGGAAGAAGAATTGTCAAACAAGGGAGAGCCTCATACATAAAATTCCTCAAAATAATACCCCCCAACATACTTTCTAAAAAGTAGAATACAAGAAATTTACTTCAATATCACATTTTAAAAGAAATCCCCAAACCTGGAGTTTGTTGTTTTAGGAAAAGAAGGAACCACTTCTGATTTCATCCATTATGTTAAAATTAACAGAAGTTGAGAATATGAGCCTTCAGGGGCTCTTACCTATTCAGCTCTGCCCTTTTGAGCACCTTCTCCCACACTGTCATTCTCTCCCTTCCTGCTGTTTATTTTAACTCCTAACGAAATTTCTGGAATATCCAGAGTTTAGTCTTTGTGGTGTTGAGCTGAAAACAACATCCATAAGGGACTCTGGGCTGAGAGAGAGAGTATGCTTAGGAGAATTTTAGCAATTTAGGATCACAGATCCTGTTTAGACTGAAAATCAGTTAGACTTTTATGTCAGAAAAATGTATGAGTGTACATATATGCAAAATGTTACTAATCACTTCAAGGGCTGTGGACTCCCTCAACCCCTTCTTGGCACAGGAACTGTGCCTGTTTTGTGAGTGCTGAGAGTATCTCAGGGCTTGCCAAGCTCACGGTTAGGAGCTAACAGAGAAGTGCTAAGTCATTTCAGTCATATCCAACTCTTTGCGACCCCATGGACTGTAGCCCATCAGGCTCCTCTGTCCATGGAATTCTCCAGGCAAGAATACTGGAGTGGGTTGCTTATTTCCTTCTCCAGGGGATCTTCCTGACCCAGGGATCGAACCTGTGTCTCTTACGTCTCCTGCATTGGCAGGCAGGTTCTTTACCACTAGCGCCACCTGGGTACAGAGAAGGGAAGAAGATAAAAAGTAAATATGGTGCTTGTGGGTGAATCCAGTCCAGATCTTGCTGAAAGAGACTCAGTTTGCTGTATTCCAGATTCTTCCCATTTTCTCCACTCCCTAAACACCTGGACAGTTTTCTAAGTACATACCACTTCTGTCAGAATTGTTGCTTTAGTAACAGAGGACCTGATGTTAGGAGAGACAGGGAGAAAAATGGGGAACAAAGACATGATCTGAGTTGGTCATTTGCTCTCTGTGCCAGTTAGGCACATTTAACTATTAGAAAATGTATGAGGCCATTGATATTTTCCAAATATCAAAACAAGTTTCTTTTGGAGTTGTTAATTCATTAGGCCTTACAGGAGGATTTTCCCAGAGGATCTCATTCAAGTTCAAAGTTTTGAGGGAGGCAGAGAAATATCCTCTGAGGAAAAATATTATTGAAAAAACAGTAACAGTGTAGGGGAAAAGCAAAAGTTGGTGGACTGTAAGGGTGAGGGAAATGGCTGCAAGATTTTAGGATTAGATGCAATTCTTTTTGTCTCCTCTCTACTCTTTCAGTTCAGTTGAGTTGCTCAGTCATTTCTGATTCTTTGTGACCCCATGGACTGCAGCACGCCAGGCTTCCCTGTCCTTCACCACCTCTTGGAGTTTGCATAAACTCATGTCCATTGAGTCAATGAAGCCATCCAATCATCTCATTTTCTGTTGCCCCCTTCTCCTCCTGCCCTCAGTCTTTCCCAGCACCAGGGTCTTTTCCAGTGAGCTGTCTCTTCACATCAGGTGGCCATTTACCTTTTAATATGTAGTTAATATGCATGCAGTTTGCACATGGAAATTACCTCTGGATATAACCAAAGAATCTATGCAAAATTTGATATTGAATAGAAAGTAAGCAATCACATAATCTAAAGCTGTGAGGCTTGCAGCCTCCTGCCTCTCCCCTTTACTTGTCTTTAGTCAGTTGGCAAGCCAATATATGGACATGAACTGAGCCAGTGCACTACTGCAGACTTGGGAGCCCTACCCTCTGTTTGCCCATTCTGGAAGATCATATTCTGGTAACCAAGGAGGAGAATTCTCTGCATATCATCAAAGGATTTATGGAAAAGTTGACATTGAAAAGAAAGTAAATTGTCACATAATTTAAAGTTGTATCCTGAAGATCACAGAGAAAATGACACATGATGTAAAGCAGGTGGCCACTGAGCCCACCTTTGATGCTTATTAACTTTGTGACTTTGTAGAAATCACATAACCTCACCTGACCACGGCATTTCTTCCTTTTTTTAGTATAAGATAGTGATCCCCCCAACGGAAAAGGCACTGGCGACCCACTCCAGTACTCTTGCCTGGAAAATCCCATGGATGGAGGAGCCTGGTAGGCTGCAGTCCATGGGATCGCTAAGAGTCAGACACGACTGAGCGACTTCACTTTCACTTTTCACTTTCATGCATTGGAGAAGGAAATGGCAACCCACTCCAGTGTTCTTGCCTGGAGAATCCCAGGGATGGGGGAGCCTGGTGGGCTGCTGTCTATGGGGTCGCACAGAGTTGGACACGACCGATGCCACTTAGCAGCAGCAGTGATCCCCAATCTTTTTGTCACCAGAGACTGCTTTTGTGGAAGACCATTTTTCCATGGACCCGGGACGGGGGGTGGTTTTGGGATGATTCAAGGACATTACATTTATTGTGCAATTTATTTCTATTTAATATTACATCAACTCCACCTTAGATATCAGGTAGTAGATCCCAGAGGTTAGAATCCCTGGTATAGCAAATAGATTATTTGGGAGATATTCAATAATATAACTCATTTATCCTTCTGAACAGAATTATCCAGTAGATGTCATTTCACAGTTGAGAAAAATAGGGAGGTATGAAGAGGTTATGAAACTTGCTCAGGTCTCCTAGACAGGGCTGGGGGTCTGAAACTCAGGCAGTCTGGCTCCAGAGGCCATGCTCTTACCTTTGGTCTTTGTTGGTTTGAAAATTGAGACAAAGGGTAAGGGGCAAGTGAAGAAAGATATGGATCACTCTAGATTGGAAGGTATTGAGTTTAATAAGCAAGGGAATTCAGGTACAAGATTTGTCTTAGGTGGCTGCAAGATGAATAGATCTCTGTTTCTACCTTCCAGAAACTTAAAAAAAAAAATAGAGAGACCTGAACTGGGTTCAGTTCACGTGGCCTCAATGACACTTTACTCTCTCAGGACTGTATCCTTGGAACATCTCCCACTGTGGGAACCATGAGCTGAGTGTCTATTCTAAGCATGGGGGTGGGGGGAGTGGGGAGGAGAAGAGCTTCTGATTGCCCAGGTCTAGTTCATGGGTCAACCATCAGTTACATCTTCCAGTGATCTCCTGCAATAGTCTTTTTCATTAACTGCAATTAATGCAGACCGAATGAAACAGTTTTCAAGACCAAGGTATATTTCTTTTGAAAGAAGAACATTACATATGTGGTAGACTCTTAGCATTGTTTGGGGGAAATTTTTTCTTTCCTGTTTAAGGTATATGGCTAAAAGCAGCATGTATGCTAAGTCGCTTCTGTCATGTCTGACTCTTTGCGACCCTATGGACTGTAGCCCACCAGGCTCCTCTGTCCATCGGATTCTCCAGGCAAAAATACTGGAATGGGTTGCCATATCCTCCTCCTTCTAGGGGATCTTCCCGACCCAGGAATTGAACCCCTGCCTCTTACATCTCCTGCATTGGCAGGTGAGTTACTTACCATTAGTGCCACCTGGGAAGCCCAAAAGCAGCATGAAACCATTTTTTTAAAAAACTGTTTTGGTCATAAGCTATGTAAGTACATATATACTTTTGGACTGATAGAAACTGTTTTTAATTTAATTGACTCAGAGACATGACCCAGAGTATTTAATAAACTCTACATTGGAGTTCAATAACATGATCTAGTAACATGATCTAATAGCAAAGGATATTTCCACATCCATTTCAAGTTGTTAAATCAATAAATAGTCCTACAGACCCAGTCACTCTCTTCTGCTGTTAGAGTATCTTAATCGGCCAGTTAAGAAGACCAGATTTGTGAGATGCTGCTCTTTATCATGAACTTCCTATTAAAAGTTATACATAAAAGTGTCCTTCTGGTTATATGTAATCTCAGCCAATAACATAATTAATTATTTACCCAACATTAAAATATATTTGTGAGATAAGAGGATTATCCTAAAAGTGGAATAAAATGAAGATTATTTTTCAAAAGAAGCAGAAACATGCATCTAGAGAATATTCTTGCAGATAGGATTAAGATGCCACTGCCTGCATGAAAAATCTTTATTGTGCTTGCATGTTTGTGATGTGGGAATTGTGTGTGTTATGATGATGAAAACTGTCAAATTTCAATCCATCTGTTCATTGAATAGTTTATGTCTCAAAAGCCCCTTTTCTACTTGATTTTCATTCATGTTTTTGTTTCCATTATCATATATTTTTCATACTGTTTTCAGTGAAGTCATGTTCTTTGAAGATACTTTTCCTACCAGTTTTGTAGTTGGTGTTGCCTCTAAAATGTCTTTAAGAATTTAAATTTAGTCTGAAAATTTGCCGATTACCTTGATCCACCCTAAAAGAGGGCTTTGCATAAGTGTGAAATTGAGATGATGTTAAATTTATGCATACCCACCGTTACACTGATGAGATAATTGGACTGATGCCACATATTTATTCCAAATTTTGGATTTGGGCCACTTATTCAAATAGGTCTATGATATTCATTTTAAAATAATAGCTATGACTACTTCAAAATATAATTTTTTACTTTTATTCCACCAAACACTGCCCAGTGACTTCAACACTGGCGGTGTAATTGGTCCTGACTGAAATGAGAAGAATGCCCAGATTTACTATGAACAGAATTCATCCTGGCATCACCGTTACCTCAGTCTCTGTAGTTCTCTTGCCCAAGGTGGCCACAGGTCCCCTGTAGTCAATGAGGTTAAAAATGAAAAGAAAAATCTTTCCTTGACATCTGTTGAAATAAAGCTTTGCTAATGTTTTGTCTCAGGACATTCAAGATTTGGAGTTCTTCCAACTGTTTTCATGCAAAAACAAAAACAATCAATATTATGAATCACATTAAAATTACTTTCAGAGGCTGTGTGAGCAGAATGGTTGAGAGCTTTGTTTTTGAGTTTTAAAGACTAGCCCCTGCAATTTACTAGCTCTGTGTCCCTGGACACATCACCTAACTTCTCTACGCCTTGATCTGTTTGTAAGAGGGTGGTACAAATAATGATACTTAGCTTCTAGAGTGCTATGAGGATAAAACAAAATGTGAAGCATTCAGTGCGCTGACCACGGGGCGGAGTGCTCAGCAGCTGTTCCCTTTACTCAACTCTGCCTTTGCTCCATCACCTCATTACTGATTCTCTTTTGGCACAGCTACTTCCACTTTTCTTACTCAGTTCATCATTGGGATAGAAATGCTCACCATAAGAAGTGTTTGTAAAGTGTCTTGAAATGTCCACTGGGTGATTATTTACTCACCACTTTTTTTGTTCTCTGCCATGATTGTGCTCAGGCTATTGTATTTCTGCCTGTAGGTAATGTAAGGGTCCATTCTACTCTTTCCAGAGAATCTAGTCTTCCTGACTTACATTTTTGCAAAGTCAGTAGAAATCACATTTTTGGAAATTTACCTTGGTATTCATTAGATAGTTTTTAATAATCCTCCCATGTTATCTTATGGTTTTGTACTTTGAGGAAAGAACAATCACATCCTATTCAAGGTGAGGAAACGTTAGAGTGGCAAATAAAAATGAATAGTTATTTTGTAAGATACATTTGGTTATGTCACCATTCGTCTGCAAGAGTTATAGATATATTAGGACAAGGGGAAATGTCTGATTCAATGACAAGGCTTTCATAGAAATTGATGGCATTATTGATTTGTTTAAAGGGCTCTTTAAACATTCAAATGTATAGTATACCTAGCATATGGTATTTATGTGGGAAGCTGTATAAATAATGCAAAATTAGTTTATTTTGTAGTACTTTTTGTTTCTTTACCTTTAACCTCATTTTCAGGTTAATCTTCTAAAAAGAGAAACTTAAAGAGTTTTTGCTGTGGAGTAGATTATTAATTGCCAACATGCTATCAATGATGATTGTCACAAAAACTATGAAACATATGTTTAGACTCTTTCTTTCACGTTCTTTTGAAACTTCTAAAATCAGTTTTGAAGAGCATATGGAGAGCTAGAGGCAGTTATTTGAAGTGAGACTAAAGCATAGTTGAAATTCATTTGAGAAAGTGAAATATTAATGAATATCAACATCTTAATTTCTGTACCAGTGAAACTGTTTATAAAAGCATGGTGTCTAATATAAATAACATGATGTCATGTTTAATAAAACACCACACTTCAGATTCTTTCCCTTTTATCTTACAACCAGTTTCTTCTGATGTTTGTTTTAGCTGCTTTTGTCATTCAAATTTATCATTTAACAAAAGCCCCCTGGCAGTGTTATGCCAGCCTTCTACCCTTCCTCTCTTTGATAGGCCAGTTTCTATCACATATTATTTGGTAGACGCTGAGAGTAACAAGTGGTATAGGTAATGGAGAGTTGGATGATAATGAGATAAAAATGAAAAGTGTCCAGTACTGTGACTGGTCTAGATTAAATGTTTCATATATGAGACTTCTATTGTTTCTTCTTATAAATACACATATAGTATTTTTTGTCTCCAAAGCCTTGATAAATCTTATGAAACACACACACACAGCAAAGAAATTTGCCTCCTTTGGTTTCCCAAATTTACCAATGTGCAACCTGAATTCAACAGCATATTGAAAGGTTTATATACCATGATCAAGAGGGATTTATCCCTGGGATGCAGGATGCTTCAGTAGTAAGAATGATACACTCATTGGTAAATCTGGTTCAATGACTTGCTCTTGGTCACTCAACCTGGCCTGGTTATGAACTTATATATTCTGGCTATAAAGCTTGATATCTTTCTACTATAACATCCTAATTTTAAATTAATGCTAGGACTCACTACTGAGCAGAAAAGATTCTCTCTTAGTCCAGTAAAGATAATGTTTTCCTAGTAGGGTCATTCTAATGCACGGACATCATGCTGAGCTAGTAACTAATCACGTGGCTTATAAGTAAAACAGTGTGAAGATCAACAGCATAAGGCTTACCTAAAAAGAGCATGATTGAGAAATAATTTATGTTACCAAAAAGTTTGGATGCCTTTTGGAACTTACTTCTTAATTTTGATCAGTTGGCCTGTCAAATCACGCAGAGGCCCACTACTAATTAGGGATCACCATTCAAGATATGCTAGTGACAAGAATACTTTCATCATTCACATTTCTATTTTATCTCCAGAGGCCAATTGTAGGCTGTCAGCACTTCTGTTTGATCAATAGCTTTTCTGGCCTGGAGTGAATAGACTGTGCTGATCAATTGAATGATGTGCCATTGAATGGCAAATGTGTCTACTTTCAAGTTGTGTAGGAATCTGTAATTAAAAGTTAGAGGATAAAGGAGTCATTGCATTTTGATTGGAAGGAAAGTGAAAGGCAGCCTCTGCATTTATCACCCTATGAGGAGTGAGGTATAGTCTCTGAACAACTTACCCCACCCTATAGAAACCTCTAAGTTTCAGATCACCATAATGGTTGTCCAGGCTAGAACACCTGGCAATGATTTTATCAACTCTCTTTCACCTCTCACAGTCAAGTAGTCACCAGGGCTGTGGTTCTGATCATTCAGTTTCTCCAGAATTTGACCACTCATCTCCAACTCTCTGGCATCATCTTGGTTAAGGCCCTCATCCAGTCAACCAGTCTTCCCTGGGTTACTGCAAATAGACTCCTACCTTGTCTCCCTGCCCCCAGTTTTGCACCTCTTCAGATCCATTCTCCACACTGCTAGCACTTGATCCTCCTAATTATCTTAAAATAGTGAGTGGTTTCTTGTAACCTTTAGAGTGGAGACTAATACTCCTGTGCAGGGTATATGATTTTGATTTGGCCCTTGCTGATTTTTTGGCCTTACCTCTTGACCTCTCTCCTTTAATGTTAGGCATTATCCATCCTAAATTACTTGCAGTTCCCCAAATATACCAAATTTCATTTGGCTCAAAGCTTTTTCACCGGCTTCGTCCTTTTTCTGGAACGCCCTTTTCTTTATCCTTAGCTCATACTGCTTCTTTAGGTATTGTTTCTAAGACTTCTTGCCAGAACTTTCTTATCCACAGTGTTTGATACATCTGATGCTCCAACAATGTTTACTTCTATCTTATTATACTTATTGTTTCATTGTTTCTTAATGGCTGTGACTCTCTTCTGCTTTGATGTGAGGTCTTCTAGGGCTGGGACCATGCCTTCCTTTTTATCTCCAATAGATATTGTAGTGTTGAACCCACAATAGACCTGTTTTGGATCTGACCCACAAAACACAGTAAGTGTTTTTTCCCCAGCTTTATTAAGCTATAATATACAAATAAATGGCACCCCACTCCACTACTCTTGCCTGGACAATCCCATGGACAGAGGAGCCTGGTAGGCTACAGTCTAAGAGTCAGACACGATTGAGCGACTTCAATTCCACTTTTCCCTTTCATGCACTGGAGAAGGCAATGGCAACCCACTCCAGTGTTCTTGCCTGGAGAATCCCAGGGATGGGGGAGCCTGGTGAGCTGCCGTCTATGGGGTCGCACAGAGTTGGACACGACTGAAGTGACTTAGCAGCAGCAGCAGCATACAAATAAAATTATATATATTTAAAGCATACAATGTGATGATACATATACATTCTTATACATTGTTAAATAGTCACAACAGTCAACATAATTAACATAGCCATTACCATCACCGCACATAGTTAACTTTTGTGGGGGGAGTGCAAACACTTAAGCTCTACTTTCTTAGAAAATTTCAAGTATACAATACAATATTATTAACTATATTCAGGGCTTCCCATGTGACACTAGTGGTAAAGAACCTGCCTGCCAGTACAGGAGACATGAGATGCAGGTTCAATCCCTGAGTTGGGAAGATCCCCTAGAGGAGGGCATTGCAGCCCACTCCAGTATTCTTGCCTGGAGAATCCCATGGATGGGGGAGCCTGCGTGGACTACAGTTATAGGGTCACAAAGAGTCGGACATGACTGAAGTGACTTAACACAGCACAGCACAACTACATTCACCATGCTGTACATTAGATTCCCAGAACTTATTCATCTTATAACTGAAAGATTTTACACTTTGACCAATGTCTCCCCATCTTACCCACTGTCCAGCCCCTGGTAGCCCCCATTCTACTCTATTTTTATGAATTTGACTATTTTTAAAGATTTTACATGTAGGTTAGATCATACAAATTTTCTTTCTCTTTCTGGCTTATTTTTTTTAGCAAAGTGTCCTTCAGGTTCATCTGCATCATTGCACAGGGCATGATTTTCTTTTCTTTATGGCTGAATAATATTCCACTGTGTATATATCTTTATCTATACATCTTCTTTATCCATTCATCCACTGACAGCCACTTAGGTTGTTTTCATGTCTCGGCTCTTGTGGTTGATGCTGTAATGAACATGAAAGTGCAGATAGTTCTTTGAGAGAATGATTTCCTTTCCTTCAACTATAAAACCAGAAGTAGAATTGCAGGGTGATATTAGTTCTGGATTTGCCATGTGACCTTTATCTGAGGCACATTCCTTCCATATCTAATTTTTTGAGACTTTTTACCATGAAAGGATACTGAAATTAATGGTCATCTGATTGTTATCCTTCATTCTCTTAATGCAGTGTATCACTCTTATTAATCTGTGTATGTTGAATCATCCTTGCATCCCCGGCATAAATCCCACTTGATCATGACGTATGGTCCTTTTGGTGTGCTGTTGAATTGTTTACTTTGTTGAAGATTTTTTCTGCTATGTTCATCAGTGATATTGGTCTGTAGTTTTCTTTTCCTGTAATATTCTTATTTGGGTTTGGTATCAGGATAATGTAGGCCTTGTAAAATGAATTTGGGGATGTTCTCTCCTCTTCACAGTTTTGGGAACAGTTTGAGAAAGATTGGTACTAATTCTTCTTTAAGTATTTTGTAGAATTCACCATGAAGCAGCCATTCAGCCCTGGGTTTTTCTTAGTTAGAAGATTTTTGATTACTGATTTAATCTCCTTACTCTATTGATCTGCCAAGATTTTCTGTTTCTTCATTATATAGTCCTGATTGGTTTTATGGTTTTAGGAATTTATTTGTTTCCTCTAGATTAATTTGTTAGATATTTCCACTTTTAAAAGTTTTTAGCCACCACTGCCCCGGGTGATTTGTTGGTTGATAATTTTTTTCTGTAAGTCCTTTGACTTCCACACGCTGCCTGGCTTTTCCCTCTTGCCCTCAATCCCCTCCTCTGTGCTGTGCCTTCCCAAATTCCCGCTAGTTTCTTAGGCAGACAGTTATTTTATATATTATCTTTTCGTCTAGCTCCAGACCATATAGGGTTTCCCAGGCTAAATTGTCTTCAAAATCAGCTCTGTCTATGTGTTATTCAGGTTAGGATATACTGATGTATCAAGCAACTCCCAAATCTCAAAAAATAACACACAATGATTTCGCTCTTGTTCACAAGAGATCCACTTTGGGTCATCACGACTACTCTGTTCTAAGCAATGACCTGGGATTTCATGCTGTGATGTCCTACAGCCTTGCCTCTGAAATAGGTGGTTTATTGGTTATAGGAAGGTAAATATTTCCTTCTATTTAGGCAGTATTGCAGGAGGGGAAGGCAAGAGGGTCTCACACCAGCTCACCTTTAAAAATGTTTTACAATAGTAAATTTCAATTATGTACAATAGTAATCAATCCAGGGCCAATTTTGCTTCACTTGTATCCCCACTCACCCTTCCTACTCTCACTGGACTATTTTTAAACTTGTCCCAGACAGTTCTTCTGTATCTACCTTTAAAAGACATGGAGGAACTTTCCTCGTGGTCCAGTTGTTAAGAATCCACCTGTCAATGCAGAGGACATGGTGTTCTATCCCTTGTTCTGGAAGGTCCCACATGCCACAAGGCAACTGAGCTTGTGCACCACAACTACGGAGACACATTCTAGAGACCAAGACCCGTAACTACTGAAGTCCCTGCACCCTAGAGCCCATGCTCTATGACAAGAGAAGACACAGTGATGGGAAGCCCATTGTGCCACAGCTGGAGAGTAGTCCTCACTCACTGCAACTACAGAAAGCCAGCGAGCAGCAATGAAGACCCAGCATAGCCAAAAATAATTAATTAACTAAAAATAAAAGATACGGATTCTTTCTAAAAGCATCATCTGAATATCATTATCACACCTAAAAGATGACATAATCTCCTAATATCATCAAGTATTCAGTTAGCCCCACCAGTTATTAGGTATTTTATCTAGGAAGTGGCACAGAACATTTCTGCTCACATCTATTGGCCAAAACTAGTCACGTGGCTCCAACTAAATGCAAGGATGCTGGGAAATGCAGTCTTTTTGTGTACCCAGGAAAAGCATTATGAAGCAGGACTTGGGGAATGCAACCTAACATTAGACAAATTTCTGAGCTAACTTTGCCTCTTTTCAAGCATGTTTTACTTCCCTTATACTTAGATATCAAGAAAGGTTCTCAAGCATGTGGAGTGATGCTGGGGCACAGGCTGTCTCAGAAATTTGACACAGACACACATTGTTTATTTAACCTATAGGCATTCCATTCTGATTCCTGCCCATGAGTTTCACCCATTCATAAAGGACCAATTCATATATTCACCTCTTTCAGAGAAAGGTTTTCCTGACATAAAACTCGTAGCGAACTTTCACTTCCCAATTGTTGAAACACACTAGTTATTTGCACAACTTGTGAATCACTTCAATCAGATTGTTTTCTTTTTGAAGTACATCCAGGATCTGATTCCTGAGCATCAGGGTGTTCTGGCTGGTGATTTTGCAGCGTTAGCCCTCTCTGGGAGGGCAGGTCTAGGCACAGGTGATATGATAAGAGGTCTGGGGCAAGCATATGCTCTGAGGGAATGCAAGTCTTAAGTCAAGAGAACATAACCTCCCATTCACAGAAATGTATCAGTAGGTTAAGTGGGAGGGTGTGCTAATGACAAAACTATTGCCCAGTTTTTCTTATATTCCTAGAAGTAGCAGTAGCACTATGGGCACCCAAAACTTAGAATGCTTATTGGCTTTGGCTAATTGAGATGATTTAGCTGATCTGCCTCTGACTAAATCCTCTGTCTTATGCACTGAAGGAATGATGATGCCTATGATACACTTAGCGCCAAGACAGGGGTGAGATTTGTTGAGGTATTTTCTGAAGGAGTGTCACCTACCTGCTGTTTCATGCTGCATCGGAATTTCAATAATAATTTAAAATGTAATGTCCTATTCCTTGTCCTGTTTTCGGTCTTAAAATAGCTTCTACAGAAGTTTGTATACTTGTAGGTGTGTTTGAGAGTTCCTAAGCTTATACAATGGAAAGGGAAACATGACTTTCTAATTAATTTAAACTTAATTTCATACAAAACAAGGTATGAATTCCCTAGGGAGTTGGTGGTCCCTTCTGGCTGACCCAGTCTGTCTTGATTTCTGCTTTTGTCAGGCTGTTTCTCTGAGACTCACCAGATAGGTTCTACAGATTTCTCCCATCTTGAAAGTTTGAAGAAGTGAGGCTGCTTTTGTCTAATAGCGTGGTTAAATTAATCTGAGATTTCTCTAAATCTTGCTTGTAGTTCTTCATTGATTAGCTATTAAGTCATTTTTTCTTAATTAAAATGTTTAGCTCTCACATGTCCAAAGTCCTGTATCTTTCCTACCCCAGAAGGAATTTCTATAGGAGCAAGTGCTAGATAAGAAATTTTCACCAACAACAAAGGAAGTGAGTGGAGGCAAAGCAATACAGCAAGACTGAGGGACAGAAAGCCCAGATGCTTATCTGCAGACTCTTGAGAGTGCAAGGAGGTGAAAGCCAGCTGTTGAGAGTGAGTATAGAGTCAGTAACCCTGAGGTAAAAAATTTGGAAAAGGGCCTATAAAAATGACCAAAAGTGGAAGATAAGGTTGAGAGCTGGGCGATTGTCAAGAACAAACTCTGGGGTTCTTGGTTTAACTTTATGAGCTGGAAAGAACTTGTTAAGTGGGTGGGCCAGCAGGTGAAAAAGCCAGTGGAGCAGACACAGTATGCTCTTCATTGCCATGTCTCCCTCTGGTTTGGATGTTCTATAATTTGCCAGCTCATGCTTTGCTCAATTTACTCTGAGTGGGAACTTTGGGTTTCATTGCTACTATTGTGATGAATAACTCAGAATTATAGTTCCATTTGAAAATGTTTCCTTCATGACCCAGCGACATGGTACAATGCCTCTTCCTGAGCCTGATCATCCAAAATCATGCTGTGGTCAGAGCCACACAGGCTCTCTGATTCACTTTCTAACCAACCACAGTTTAGAGGGTGGTTTCCAAAGTTGATTGGGCCTCAAGGACACTAGGGTGCTAACTCTGGGTGCTGTGCCTAGAGATTCTGACAATATACTCAATGGACTTGAGTTTGGGAACTGACATCATAGATTCACTGTGTAATGTGTCCTGTTTGAGTAGTATCAGGTAATTGCTGTGATTATTAATCTTTAGAAACTGGACACTTAGGACTTGACTGTGGAAATCTGAGATATGGATGGACCTTAGAGCATCCATCGTCTCAGGGTGCTGTGATGACCTAGATGGGTGGGATGCGAGGGGAGGTCTACAAGGGAGGGGATATATGTATACATATGGTTGATTCACCTTCTTTTGTAGCAGAGACTAGCAGAGCATTGTAAAGCAACTATACCCCAATTAAAAAAATAAAGAGCCTCAGTTAACTACGAATCTTCAAAGGATTACAGCCTGCAGTGGTTGATGCAGCTGGAACTTTTCCAAGCAGACTAAATGTTGTCCAAGTAGTAGTCAATCTCTCCCTCCTAGTACTTGAAGGAAACGAGTAATGCAGTGTATGTTTGATAAAGATGTTCTGCTTTTATAGTACTGAAAGTCTTGGCTTCCATAATGGGTAAAATTGGACCCATAGGGAAAGAACAGAAAGACCTTCTCTCAGCATCATGCTATTTTCATGAGGTGTGGTATAGGAGAGAAAACTATATATATATATATATATATATGTATTTAAGTGGACAGATCTGTTTCTGCTGTAGAAAAATGGAAGAAAAGACATGTGCTACTCTTTAGGAAAAGAACAGAATAAGAAGTGACCAAAAAGGCTATTTAAGACAGAATCCAACATTTTTCTTTCCTAAAAACTTTCTCCTGAATTTTAAGTTTCTATTGATAACATTACAGAGACTCAAACCCTCAGATTTCATTAGTTACTGCTTTATTAACTTTACTTTAAAGGGAACTACCACCACAGAACAATTCTGTCCCCTACATGTTTATGCAAGACCTTCCAAAATCATTTTTGCATTTTTAAATTGTTGGGAAAAAATTCTGAGATGAGTGATATTTCATGACATGTGAAATTGACTACATGAAATCCAGATGTTAGCATCTATAAAAGCAGTTTTATTGGAGTGAAATCAAGCTCATTCATTTACATGTTATCTTAGACTGCCTTTACGATGGCAGAACTGAATAACTACACAGGGGCCAGGTGGCTCATAAGCCAGGAACCCTTACTCTCTAGCCCTTTACAGGAAAAGTTTGTCTTAGTAGATTGTAAGCTCCTTGAATCCAGGAACTATGAAATCCTAAGAAGCCTCTAACAGAATGTTGAGCACAGAAAATTCTCAATAAATGTTTGAAGAACTACACTTCAAAAGTATAAAATGAGCTGCTTTTTCCTTGCAGCAACTAATCCAGGGACTTTACCCAAGGGGATTTCAGTATATATTTCTTTTAATTTAAATTTAATTATTCTTTTGCTTAAATCAGTGGTCCTCAAACTTTACCTTGCATCAAAACTACTTGGAGGACTTAAAAAAACACAGATTCTGGGGCCCTGCCCTGAAGGTCTGATTCAGTAGGTCTGGGGCAGCACCCGAGAATTTTCATTCCTAAAATGTTCCCAGGTGATTCCATTGCTGCTAGTCCAGGCACCATACTTTGAGAACCATTGATTTCATTAATACTTCCCAAACCAGGATGAAAACCAGCATCATCTAAGGAAGTATATTAAAAATATACATTTCTAGGCTTCCCTGCCAGAAATTCTGATTCTGCACATCTAGGATTGGGGCTGGTAATCTGTTTATTTAACAAAGCATTCAAATGTTTTTGAGATTTCCGGAAGGGTCACTTTTTTGGAATCCAGAGGTGCGACAACATCCTCTGAGGTGTGATTCCTGCTTAATATACAAATACTTAGTGTTTTATTCACAGAATAATAGTTTCATGGGTTTAGAAGAGATCATATAGTTTGCTAGTTTGGTTTTCAAAACTCAAGTGACAAAATGATTGGGTGAAGTATTAATTAAAAAAAAATCTCAGTTAGAGTTGAGATTAGAGGAGATAGTATGAAGTAGAGTGAATAGGAGGGCTGAGCAACCTATGTTGTCTCTGGTGATGGTGTCCGAGAGGGAGCTGTTATGGGTGACAAAATGTGCCTTCTAGCAGCTGGAAAGTACTGATTCAGTCTAACAATTGGCTTTTTACTTTTCAGAGAAAAAGGACATAATCCTACATTCTAATATTTTCAGTGAATTTTCAGTTGCTGAGAAACCAACGGAAGTTAAGGGAACAATCCTTTTCTTCAAAAATTGGAACATAATGACAAAAATAGTTTTTATAATGACAAAAGTACCAGGCTCAAGTGAACACTCTGTAGAGCTTTTAATTTACAATTTTATTTCTGGCTGTGTGATGCTCTAACACAAATTTTTAGCAGGGTAAATGTCTATTGACTGTGCTGTTTGAAAAGATTATACACTCATTGTAAGCTCATGTCAGCCCTGATTTAGCCACATGGAAGGTCAAGCTCACCTGGGCTGCACTGCTGGACAGCCTGGGGCTCAGGCAGGTGCTTCTGCAGAAGCAGTATTTGACAAAATATATTCCCTGTCCATTCTCCACATTAATAAAGAAGTGGGAATGAGAGACCAAGTGAGGTAGCACAGAACTGGATTTGGAACCAGCCAACCCAGGGGGACTCTGTTGTGCACTTGGAGTGACCTCAAGAAAGTCACACAACCTCTTGAGCTGTCTCTTCCACCATAAGATTGAAGGGGTTTGTTGGCATCACACGATTCTTAAATGAAGGTGCTTCATAGACCAGACAGCCTTGTCCCTGCTTATGGCATTGTTGATGTGCTCTAAATGTGTCATTATGAGATATGTAAGATTCTTGTCTGGAAGTCTTAGAAACATGTGTCTGGTGCAGACTATACAATCTGTACATGTTTCCTGAGTGAAACTGAGAAAATAAAAGGAGAGAAAGAAAACATATTGGTTTAAAACAAACTTAATAAGAGCTTTATAGGGCAGAGCTAGAATATAGGTAAGAAATGAACCAAGTGGATATTTCAAAGAAGGGTTCATTTACTTTTTTCAGGCCTGTGACTTAGAATTCATGGTTAGCAGTGTCAGACATAGAACTTTACCTTTTAAAAATCCCTATGACTCTGTCTCTGTTACTAAGATAACTGTATTAATGTCATGTTAGGAAAGTCAATCTTAATGGTGTTTCAGGTCCACTTTAGATTTACCCAGGGTAAGAAGAATTCTCATTTAGACTATGTTTTTGTTCAGTGAGAATTAAAAAAGAGTCTGGCATTACTTTATTTATATGTTGATATTTCTGTAGCCTGTAAAGGGAAGTGCATCCTCACCCATTGCTCACAAGTTAATGTCACTGAGCACTAAAGGGCTGTACGAAAGAAGTAGGTCTTCAATGTGTGCCCTCTGCCAGGGGCCTGAACAACTTGAAGGATAGCAGGTGCTTTTGTAGAAATATCGAGATTTACAAGGTGGCCTCAGCAAGAACAAAAAGTATAAGTAAAGTATTTCTGTATTTGTAGGTATTGCTTCAATATAGGTTAATTTATCAAAACATTAAGTCCATATTTAGTTATTCAAAGATCTGGGAGCTGGAGAGATAACTATACTCAAGACATAGTTCCTGCCCCCTGAACTTCTGTTTAGTGGGGAGACAGACATGAACTATGGATAGAGGTTCCTGACATTGTAGAGGAGACAGGAATCAAGACCATCCTCAAGAAAAAGAAATGCAAAAAAGCAAAATGGCTGTCTGAGGAGGGCTTACAAATAGCTGTGAAAAGAAGGGAAGCAAAAAGCAAAAGAGAAAAGGAAAGATATACCCATTTGAATGCAGAGTTCCAAAGAATAACAAGGAGAGATAAGAAAGCCTTCCTTAGCAATCAATGCAAAGAAATAGAGGAAAACAATAGAATGGGAAAGACTAGAGATCTCTTCAAGAAAATTAGAGATACCAAGGGAACATTTCATGCAAAGATGGGCTCAATAAAGGACAGAAACGGTATGGACCTAACAGAAGCAGAAGATATTAAGAAGAGGTGGTAAGAATACACAGAAGAACTGTACCAAAAAGATCTTCATGACCCAGATAATCACGATGGTGTGATCACTCACCTAGAGCCAGACATCCTGGAATGTGAAGTCAAGTGGGCCTTAGGAAGCATCACTACGAACAAAGCTAGTGGAGGTGATGGAATTCCAGTTGAGCTATTTCAAATCCTGAAAGATGACTCTGTGAAAGTGCTGCACTCAATATGCCAGCAAATTTGGAAAACTCAGCAGTGGCCACAGGACTGGAACAGGTCAGTTTTCATTCCAATGCAACAGAAAGGCAATGCCAAAGAATGCTCAAACTACCGCACAATTGCACTCATCTCACATGCTAGTAAAGTAACACTTAAAATTCTCCAAGCCAGGCTTCAGCAATACACGAACTGTGAACTTCCAGATGTTCAAGCTGGTTTTAGGAAAGTTAGAGGAACCAGACATCAAATTGCAAACATCCACTGGATCATCGAAAAAGCAAGAGAGTTCCAGAAAAACATCTATTTCTGCTTTATTGACTATGCCAAAGCCCTTGACTGTGTGGATCACAATAAACTGTGGAAAATTCTGAAAGAGATAGGCATACCAGACCACCTGACCTGCCTCTTGAGAAACCTGTATGCAGGTCAGGAAGCGACAGTTAGAACCGGACATGGAACAACAGACTGGTTCCAAATAGGAAAAGGAGTACGTCAAGGCTGTATATTGTCACCCTGCTTACTTAACTTATATGCACAGTACACCATGAGAAACGCTGGGCTGGAAGAAACACAAGTTGGAATCAAGATTGCCGGGAGAAATATCAATAACCTCAGATATGCAGATGACACCACCCTTATGGCAGAAAGTGAAGAAGAACGAAAGAGCCTCTTGATGAAAGTGAGAGAGGAGAGTGAAAAAGTTGGCTTAAAGCTCAACATTCAGAAAACTAAGATCATCGCATCTGGTCCCATCACTTCATGGCAAATAGATGGGGAAACAGTGAAAACGGTGGCTGGCTTTATTTTTCTGGGCTCCAAAATCACTGAAGATGGTGATCGCAGCTATGAAATTAAAAGACACTTACTCCTTGGAAGGAAGGAAGGTTATGACCAACCTAGACAGCATATTAAAAAGCAGGGACATTACTTTGTCAACAAGAGTCTGTCTAGTCAAGGCTATGGTTTTTCCAGTAGTCGTGTATGGATGTGAGCTTTGGACTATAAAGAAAGCTGAGTGCCGAAGAATTGATGCTTTTGAACTGTGTCGTTGGAGAAGACTCTTGAGAGTCCCTTGGACTGCAAGAAGATCCAACCAGTCCATCCTAAAGGAGATCAGCCCTGGGTGTTCATTGGAAGGACTGATGTTGAAGCTGAAACTCCAATACTTTGGCCACCTGATGCGAAGAGCTGACTCATTGGAAAAGATCCTGATGCTGGGAAGGATTGAGGGCAGGAGGAAAAGGGAATGACAGAGGATGAGATGGTTGAATGGCATCACTAACTCGATGGACATGGGTTTAGATGAACTCTGGGAGTTGGTGATGGACAGGGTGGCCTGATGTGCTGCGGTTCATGGGGTTGCAAAGAGTCGGACATGACTGAGCGACTGAACTGAACTGATGGGGCTGTGTGTATGCCTTGAGCCTGTAGAAACTCACACTGAGGACACCAGCATGGCTAAGGAGGGGGTTGTGACAAGGGGAAGGGAAGGTTGGTCAGAGGAAGTGTGCTGGAACTTGAAAGATCAGGAGGAGGTGATGCTTAGCAACCTGTGAGATATGTTTCCAGATGAATTGAGCTAATGAGTGCTGCTCTTAAGAATGTGAAACCTAGGAATGAGCTGTGAAGACAGTAGTGACAGGTGTGCAAAGACAAGAGGAGAAGAGGAGAAACCAGTAGAAGTCCAGAGGACCCTCCTCCAGCCTCAGTTATGAAAAGCCCATGAGCAGAGGGAGGAAGTAAAGCCAGAGGGATGCAGGTGGCATGAAGGAGGGAGAGTGCTTCCTAGTCTTTGTAGGGACTGCCCGGTCTGATTCCCAAGACAACTGGAGTTACTATTATTCCCAGTCTTTTGCTTCTGTGAGATTCCTCAATTCTCAAAGCAACCTTAGCTGTACTTGAACTAGCTTGAATAGGCCTTTGTCCTTCATGAGCCAGAATATCTTGAACTGAGTGGGAGGCCAGTCAGAATGTCTTATCATGTCTCTTTCTGAACAGTCTTGCTTTCCCTACTCCGAGAGGCAGAAGCAATATGCTCCTGTTGAGTCAAAACCTTGGAACCCTGCCCATCCCCCACTCACCCCCCACTCCAGGAGAGCTACACCTCGTGTCTGGACCTGCTCCTCCTCTCCATGGGTTCCAGAGACTCTTCTGTGCCCTACTGGGGGTTAGGTCACTAAGGAGCACCTTCCTCTATCTTATCAATTGACTGGGAATCACCTGGCCTGTGACCCTGTGGTTTGTCTCAATCAATCCAACGTTAGCTCTATACCACTTTCCTTAAATGAGCCTCCTTTGTTGCACATTCATAAGCTGTTCCCAGAGCTTTCAAAGTGCCATGGTCTGTGCCCTTCATCTTGATGCCTGATTTCAAGTTGCTGGAATCTGCCATGACTCTACTTCAACTTTTATCTATGATTGTTACCCCCTCTCAAGGTGACATTGCTGCTGCAACATTGCCATGTGACCCTTACAAAGTCACTAGGAGACAATCTGAGCACCACTGTTTTCCCAGTTTAACCTCTCCATGTCAGTTGATTGAGCTTATTATAATATATAAAACTCTCAGATATATAAAATTTCAACAGAAAAAATTATATATTATAATATATTAAAACTCTCAAATCTATAAAGCACCACATTTGTTTTTATTTTTTTCTTCCAAAATAAGAATGGAGCACCAGGGTAATTATAGTTGGTCACTGCATGATGTGAGATAGTGTCAGTGAGTGGGGAATGGATAGATGATGGGTAAATGTGAGGCCAGCCAGCAAAGAGACACAGGCTGGGACATTCCCAGTGAGAACAGGATGGAAATAAAATCTCATGGTTTGCAAGAGGGGGAACTTGTGCCCAATCGAAATTGTGATTTGATTATTCATATCTGACAGATTTAAAAGCCTGGAGGTGACAGAGATTTAGTCAGTAACAGAACCCACATCTTCTGGCTCTTGAAGCTACTCAAACTTCTGAGAAAATCAAGAAAACAACTTCTCCTCTAACTCCACACACACCAACCACTGGGCTAGACATGTAAGAATTAGGCAGGACCTGGGGTGCATCTAGTCTGATACACTGTACTGTCTGCAGCAAATGTTCTCACTGCAACATCCTTTAGCAGTAAGCTTCTTGCCATAATTCCATAATTCTTGTAATTCCAAGATCAGGTTACTAATGAGAGAATCTTTTCTCTCCCACCATGCTCTATTCTATAAACTTGAATTTCCTTCCCATAGGCTCTATTTTGGCAATACACTACCCATTTCCAATCACCTACACCAGAAACAGCTATCTCTGATAAACACTTTTACTTTTCTGTATGTTAATAACAGAATCCTGGTTTGATTTGTTTTGTTCTGTTTCTTTGGTGTAGTTTTTCTCCTCTTCCCTTTTCCTCTGATATCGTTCTCTATCCCTATCAAGAACTTATTTTGTGCTGTGTTGATAAATTTCACACCAGATCGATTTCTCTATCTCAATGATTTTGTCAGAGCTCTCCTGTCCTTTTCAAAATCTTCTCCAGAGAAAGGTGCAAAAATGAGTTTTATTGTGCCATCTGGATTTTAAGGCTCTTTGTAGCTTTTATAAATGGCAACCTCTCCTATTGAATTTCACATGTGTATAGTTTACAGTTTGACAATATTTTTACTATTCTCAGAAAAATATCACATTTGTTCATTATAGGAAGCCTTTTTTATTCAGTGGTTCCTGCTAGGGCTGGCTGTGTCCCACCCTTCCCACTAAATTGTCTAGAAAATGGACAGATCTTCTCATATTCTCCCTTTTTTTCACTGATTTCTCATTTCTTCATTGACACCTGATGTTGGTGATATCCAACCATTTAGTTATCCAGTGAGAGTATGTGTGTGTTTGAGATTATTATCACCGGAGGGTAAGCATGAGCATAAAGGGCGCAGATTCGGAGTTGTGCTTCCATTGAGGAGAGAAGTGCTGAGTAACTTTCTTTAGTCCTGGAGAAGATAGTTGACAAGGAAATGGGAAGGGAGAGATGTAAATAAGTAGAGGGCAAGTGATACCCGCATAGAGTTATTGTAGCTGGTGTAAGGCCTGGAAGCCTTTGATGCATCAGTGCTTAACTCAGGAGGGTTGAGGGCAAAATCAGAGGACTGTCTCGGCAGGTAGGTCAGATCACCAACACGTGATAAGTAGAACACAAAGGTGGGGCGGATTGATGGGCCACATGCTTGTCTTAAAGGTGTTAGATATTGAGACTGATGTCTTTCCCCAAGAAAGCAAGTTCTGTGAAAAAGATCAACCTTACGTGTCTTTATGGAAGCAAGGAGTTTTTAAGTGAAAGAATCAGAGGGATCTTTTGGCTTTGAGCAGTAACATTCTGATGCAGGACAAATCATTGATGTTTTTGTTTTTTCATTTTTTAACATACTTATCACAGGCATATTCCTATGCTGAGGAAGTATTTTGGGCTCCTATAATTTCTTCCCTGAAAAGAGTTTCTCAAAGGCAAAAGAACAGAGCTCTGATTACATTTTTTATGTTAATGCATTATGGAATTTTTAAAATTTTCTTGATTAAAATGACAATTTGAATTCAAAGGGCCACACAATATTAATTAAGGGCCAATTGATGGATGACAATTGCCCCATAGTCTCATCTTCCCTTTCCCATTCACGTGTTCTTGTGAATTCCTTTACTCCTTGATTAACCAATGGAAATACATGACTAAATTGTTTAAGCTTAATTCATGGCTTATTTTTGCTGTATATTCTATTTTGTTGGAAGATATTTTAATGGTTTTTCTTCCATTAGCAGAATTTATGGTAGAAACTTGCTTTTGCTTTGAAAAAGAGACCTGGCAGAGCAGACATTTTAAGCTGATCACTTAGTTTCTGAAATTTTAGAGGAAATAAACAAGACGATTAGTTTGACATGTAATTCATAGTCAATGAGTTAAAAAAAAATACTTGAGTTGCTGATTACAGCTAGCTCAAGCAGATCTTCTAAAATGTAATTCACTTTTGGAGAGATTCCAAATGGATTCTTTCTGCTTAAATTTGCAAAATTTCCCAATGCTGTGTCAATATTTCAAACAGCACTGAAAAAAAGTTCGTAAGCAGAATTGATCTGACTTCAACTGCTGTGAATGTAGGTGGTGTATTGAATTTTCTGAGCACAATATTCACAGATTGAAAAGAGACCTGAGTTTAGATAGATAGTTCTGATTCTCCCTAGTGCACTGGCAGCTCTATTGCCCCTCTTCCATAACGCTTTTATTTTTCTTTTTCCCTTTTGAAATTTTTATTATGGATGATTTCAAACATATACAAAAGGAAAGACAACACAATAGTAAACCTCCAAGCAATCAGTGTTCAGCTTCAAGAACCATCAGCTCGATGGTTTTCTTGTTTCATCTGTACTCCGACCAGTTAATATTTTCTCCTTTCGCCTATAGTCAATTATTCTGGAGCAAATTCTAGACATTCAAGTCATTTCATATTTAAATATTTTAGCATGATCTCTAAATTATGATTCCTTTAATATTACTACCATATCTTTAAAAATTCAGAGTAATTTCCTTCAGGAAATATCCAACTCGAATTCTCTGTTTTGTCTCATATAGTTTTTAATAGTGTATTTATTCAGATCAGGATCTAAACAAGGGCTCACATATTGTATTTGGTCAGTATGTCACTTAAATTCTTTTCAGTATAGGTTTTCCTTTCTTCTTTTTTTCCTTACAATACATTTTTTTTGGGGGGGCGGGCGGGGGAAACTGGTCATTTATTCCTGTAGATATTCTCACAATATAGATGTTTTTATTTAACATTTGCTTTGTCTCTTGTATTCCTTTAATAATCTGATCATTGCATGATCTGCCCTTGCCTGATTCTTCAGTCTCATCTTACACAGAACTGGCTGTTCTCCACCCCCATCAGCATTTGCTCACCTGTACTTAGAATGGTCTTTGATTGCTTGGCTGAATCTCTTTTATTTGTTTATTCGTTTGGCTGCGTTGGGTCTTAGTTGCATCATGAGGAATCTTTCGTTGTAGCGCATGGATTCTATAGTTGTTTCTTGTGGACTCAGTAGGTATGGCACATGGGCTTAGCTGCTCCATGGCATGTGAGATCTTAGTTCCCTAAACAGGGATCAAACCAAGGTCCCCTGCAATGCAAGGCAGATTCTTAACCACTGGATCATCAGAGAAGTTCCTGAAATATCTCTTTCTTATTGTTTAGTTGCTAAGTCATGTCCAACTCTTTGCAACCCCATGGGCTGCAGCCTGCCAGGCTCCTCTGTCTATGAGATTTCCCAGGCAAGAATACTGGAGTGGGTTGCCATTTCCTTCTCCAGGACTTTACCTTATTAAATTATATTTAATAGGAAGGACTTAATCATGAGTTGTGCTTCAATTATTTTTATTTTACTCCTATCTCCAGGCCTTCTACTTGTGGTCACTGTGGTTACTTTTTATTCCTAGTATCCTGTGATACTACTCACAGGTGGTTAGTATTCTGGCAGAGACCATAACTGACATGTGGAATTCAGTCACTTCTTCAGGTCTTTATGGCCTTGGGGCCTATGTTGCTTAGCTGTCTTCACAGAGTTTCTCAACATGCATATAATTCGCCATGTTTAAAAGGAGATGCTTATGCTTGTTTATTAGTCTGCTCAAGTTGCCATGATGGAATGACACAGACTGGGAGGCTTAAACAACAGAAGTTTATTTTCTCATAGCTCTGGAGGCTGGAAGTCCAAGATCAAGGTGCTGGGAGGGTTGGTTTCTGCTGCAACTTCTCTTCTTCACTTGCAAACGACTGCTTTCTGTTTTTCCTGTGGGCATGCAGAGAAGTCTCTGGTGTTTCTTTGCTTTTTTATGAGAACATCAGTTCTATTGGATTAGGGCCCTACCATCATGACCTGAATTAATTACCTCCATAAAGACCCATCTTCAAATAAATTCATACTGTGGGTTAGGGCTTCAACACGTGAGTGGCCACAATTCAGTCCGTAACTATCCAAATAACACATTCCCCAGGAGTCTGGGTCTAAACTGAAGCTACTCTGCTAACTACAAACCATTTCATTTCCTTTCAATTCTTAGCAATAGGTGACTCACATTTTATTTTATTTCAATTTTTAATTCAGCTTAATAATATACTTCCATGGCTATTCCTTTTAATAATTAAATTGTCCCAAAGCAGCCTGTTCAAGGAGGTTTCCATTCTTTTTGACACAGCTCTTTCCACCACTACTTCCTTATTTTTTGCTTTCTGACACAAGATGTTCCAGGCTCAACTTCTGCTTTTCTCAGTCCCAGCCCTAGAGTCAACCACTTATCCAAGGCACCCTGATTCATTTTAGTGAAGAATGATATTTAAAAACCAAGATCTGAGCACTAGATGGGCTCACCATTACTGAGATGGCATTTAGTTAGTGAACCTCTGTTCACTGACAACTCTTTTTTGAATCATGGAGTCGTAATGTTACAACCAGTCCAATCCATTACTGTTCGATTATGTTCTTTCTTTACATATTCATATCTCTCCTTCACTGAGAATCCTGATTTCCAACATCAACATACTCATTCATTTGCTCAAACTGCATCACACAGTACAGTTCCAGAATTACACCAATGTCACTACTAACAAGAACACTAAGTTTAAATTTTCTCTGTATTTTTTTTTTTTGTCCTTAGAATATATCCTATTCACAATACGCAAAGTACTATGTTCTAAAGTCTGTGAATTAATTCTTTCCTCCTTGTGGTCAACAATTTGACATAAAATTAGGTTAACTTGTTTCTGCTTGTATTCAATTTTAGGGTTTACTTTTCTTCATTCTTTTAGATTTTACATTTTGACTATGTTGAACATTTTTTACAGTTTAAAAATCAAACCATATAAAGAGATATATCAGAAAAGTCTCACTCCCATTGCTACCCCCTACAACCCCAAATCCTACTTGCCCATCACTGTTAACCATTTAATTAATTTCTATCTTATCCTTATTTCTTCAAACATACATACACACACGGTTTGCAACTTACTCTTTCAGGATATCCTAGAACTTTATACCAGTTCATGAAGATATTTCTTATTCTTTCTTAGAGCTGCATAGTAATTCATTGTGAGAGTATAGTAGCCAGTCTCCTACAGATGAGCATTTAAGTTGTATTAAATATTTTGCCATTACAAATTACACAGCTGTAAAAAAATTTTGTATTTATTTTGCATTTGTGGGATTACATCTTTCGGGTAAAGTTTCTAGAAGCAGGCTTGCTGGACCAAATGGTAAATGCACGTGTGCTCTAGATATTGCAACATTCCTCTTCACAGAGATTGAACTATTTTCACTCCTGACAACAGTGTGTAACAGTGCCTGTTTTCTCACAACTTTATCATCAGAGTGGCTTGTCAAAGTTATCTTTCCTCAGTCTGACAAGAGAGAGAAATGGTATCTCAGGAAGCTTTAGTTTCTATTTTTCTTATTATAAGTCAGTCTGATGATCCTCTCATATAGCAAAGAATAACCATATAACATTTTTGTGAACTGTCTATGCATGTCTTTTGCCTTTTTTCTAGACAATTTTTGATATTTTACTTTGATTTCCAAGAGTTCTTTCTTTACTAGCCACATTAAAACTTATCTATGGTATGTGATACTTTCTTCAGTTTGTCCTTTCCATGAATATTTTTAAGATGCAAAGCTTAAAATTTTGAAGATATTTAATGACATCAAATTGATCACCACTTTATTGCTCCTGTGGTTTGACTCTTAGTTAAAAAGTCTACTTAAGAAGGAATGTACCCTTGTTTTATTCTAGAGGTTATATAAATTCATGTTTCTTACACTTGGATCTCTAATCCATCTTGAGTTGATTCAAAGAAAACTTTTTATACTGAAGGCAAGTATAACCTTTATTTTCAAAGCCATGGTATTCTAGTCTTACCAGTAAATATCAAAATTATACCAACCATATCAGTCAGCACTTCCAGTTAGGTACATTCCTCAGTAGGAAGCAGCCCACCAGCTCCTCTCCCAGTTCCACCCAGGAGGCTTCTGTCCAGACAGAGCACAGGGATTTAGGAGGGCTGGTTAGGTACAATTTTGATAACCTCCTTTTTAAGCTATCAGCTATTTCAGGTATAGTATCAACTATTTCAGGTCAAGAATTTATTTACTACTTAAATAGCTAGCCATTACAGATAAGCATTAGGGAATTCTTTGGGGTGTAGCAATGCTCTGTTTGTTGTGGTGGTGGTTTTTACACATGGATAAAAACTCATCTAACTATACATGTGAAAAGGGGTAAATTTAGCTGTATGTCAATTACCCCTCAATAGATAGGACTTTAGGAAATTGTGTCTATAAAGTGTCTTTGTGGTAGAGGAAATGGGGAGAGGATGATAACATATTTCTTAAAACACTAGAGCTATGTCAAAACAAATAGTTACCAAAAAAAAAAAAAGCCACAAAAGTAAAGAAAAGGAGAAGAGAAAGGAGAAAGAGTGTCTCTCTGGGTATTTGATGAGAGGCTCTGTCGTTTACTACCTCTAGTGCTGCTCTATCCCCGTGCACCTTTCACCAGGCAGTCACCTGCCTGCATCCAAAAGTTTTCTGCAGCAAACTTGTGATACTGATGCAGAAGAAAATGGACCTGCTGAACTGGCTGGTGGCCTACTGGTCACATCCCACTCACATGGCTTCGGCAGGTAGAAAGGGTACAGCGATCATGTCGCTGAACCCTGTCAGATAGGTCTATAACCCCAGAAATATGCACAGGTACCAGGGAGGAGCGTCTTCTATGGTGTAAACCATGTCCAGTCTCTGGGAGTCTAGACTGCCAGTGCTATCCAAGGACTCTCGGCGAGAGAGCTCTTTTCTGTGATGCCGTTTTCCATGGGGCATTTGCCATGAGCTTCGTGTCTTCATTTTCTTGTTCACCGTTGAACGTGGCACCCCGGTTGATCACCAATGGTAGAGTAAAGAAAGAGGGGCACTTTGCTCCATCTTTGTATTTCCCTTCAGTCGAACTTACAGCCCCTGTGGATTTGGAATAGTGTTCTTACTAATACTCATCACGAAGAGAAAAGGAATAGCTTGGCCTTTGGACTGAAATGGCTGGAAGTTGTCTTGCTCAAGAGAGGATCCCAGGATCAGAGTCCAGTGCCTGGAGCCTCCGATTCTCAGGCAGAGATGAGCCCTACTGGAGGCAGCTTGGGAGGCTCCAGTCCTGCCACTGCTCCACAGCACCTGCCACCACCTCTAGGTGACTCATTTTAAAAGACGCGATCGGGGTTAAAAGGTCACGTTAACTATAGCCTTATTTCATCTGTTTCTACCAACCCTAGGAAAATTGGATCAAAAATTTTAAATTAATACATATGAATTATATTTTTCTGTGATTAATTTTTAAACAGTTTATTTAATATAATGATTAGATTAGTTTTAAGTACTAAAAGGGCTTCCCAGGTGGCACTAGTGGTAAAGAACTCGCCTGCCCAAGCAGGAGATCTAAGAGGGTGGGTTCCATCCTTGGGTGGGGACGATCCCCTGGAGAAGTGTATGGCCACCCACTCCAGCATTCTTGCCTGGAGAATATCATGGACCGAGGAGCCTGGCAGGCTACCTTCCATGGGATCCTGAAGAGTGGGACAGGATGGAACCACCATCACTTTTCTTCAGTAATAGCAGGGATAAATTTAGAACCAAATTTGAATACAAAACATAATATGTATTTCTGAGACTTTTTGAAAGGTACTTAAAATATACTTACTTAAAAGGAACACTGACATCAGTACCTCTGTAATCAATTTATAAATGGGCCTTATAAAGACAATGTAAAAAAGCTCTAACAAACTCTGACATACTAGTTTTTTGACCCAAAGTTCAACTTTTACCTGCTCAATAATGCACACGCTGACCACCTTATTCACGCTTCTCATCAATTCCCCATCTTCTTTTCATTGCTTTATTTCTTCCACAACAGATCATCTTTTGAGATACTGAATATCAGATGTGTCGAGATTTAACTTGCTTATTTTGTTTTTCTGCCTACTTCAACTAGAATGTAAACTCCATGAGGTCAGAGTTTGTGTCTGTTTTGTTTACTGGTATATCTCGAGCCTCCAGAATAAGGCTTATCACATGATGGGCACTTGATATATATTGGCTAAATACATTAATGAATTAATAGCATGTCAAATTATTCTGTCCAATAATTGTCCATTATTGACACACAGATCTTATCTTTTAATGTAAGCTAAATAGAAGCATGGCATCAGAATCAACTGGAGAACTTGTTACAGCACAAATTATTGAGCTCTACTCTCAAATTTTGGATTCCATAAATCTGGCATGAGGCCCGAGAATTCACATTTCCATTAGTTCCTCCATCATGCTGATGCTGGAGATAGAAGGAACACTTCAAAAAACACTGCTTTACAGAAACCAAAACTCAATAGCATCATGAAATGTTGGGGATGGATATGAATTACTAGCATCTGGCCTTAGCTTCAGGCTTAGTACATCTGCTATATTGTGATTAACCTGCAGGAGCAAATGTGGTGGGGCATAGGATTGGTATGGCAGTAAGTAGTTTCCTTGACTCTCTCCCAACAAATTAAGGAGCATGCTGAGTCCCCACAGACTGTTGTTTTGTTCAAGTGTGTTTTGAGCTTTTGTGATGGCAATAGACTCTCATAAAGCAAGCCCTGGCCTTCCCCAGAGTGTCTTGGTTAACATGATGAATGAGTGGGAATTTTCCCATTGGAAGGCTGTTATGGCTTTTCTTTTGGTGAAATCTTCTTAAAAGATTCTCTAATGCAACATGAAAAAAAAAATAGCATTCCAGTTACTGAGACAGTAAGCCCTTCTACAGTGGCTTTCATCCTGATAATCTTTACAAACATCAACTAATGCCTCAGGCAATCCTTGGAGGCAAGTTATGCTCTCTACATTTTGTTCTTTTAGAGATTGGAGACAGAGGTTTGGCTTTCAGCTCATATTTTTGTGGCCTGGCCTCGCTCCTTTTTGGTCTGTTTATTCACTGGAAGAGAGATGAGAATTAGGCCTTAAAAACCAGATTCTCTGCTGCTTAGTAACCTCCTGAGGCAGGTTATTTCCTGCCTCAGTTGTTATTTCCAACAGTCCTGTTTTTCATGTGCAATGATTAATTACTAAGGCAATGATCTTACAGACTATGACATTGTTTATTATTCAGTAGGGGTGAACTTACAAGAAAACAGAAGTCTTGGTTTTATGGACATTCTTCTGTGTTAAATAGAACAATGAAAGAGATATATGCAAAATTGTCAGCAGAATATGCACAACGCTGTTGACCTAGAAGTGTTTTCAGTAACATTGACACATATTCAGTAAGTACCAGGTTAAATTTATCTTTTAATTTCTAAATATGTTCTTAAATTTTGATAAGGTGGGAAGTCCATTACTAGAAAGAATACTTTTATTGGGTAAGAAAGCACATACACTGAGTCTAGAGGATCAGACAGAGTATTTCTTTGATTCTCAATCACACTAAAGCCACCATTACCAATAAAGAGAAGGCAACCCCTCTTTCTAGTCGTTCTTCTTTTATCTTCCTTCATGTAATATTTTTTGAGTGCCTAGTATAGGCTAGGTCCAGTTGCTAGGATTAAAGCAGTGAAAAAAACAAAGTTCTGGCTTCAAGGATTTAGATTATAGTAAAGGAAAATCATTAAACAACACTGTGTATGTATATCAGAATGAAGAGTGATAAATGCTGTGTAGACATCAAGAAGGAACTTGCAAATAAGATGACACTTGGCACATGAAGGAAGTGTGGGCATGAGCTGAGGAATCTTTGAGGGAAGCACATTCCAGCAGAGGGAAATTAGGTGCCAGTGCCCTGAGGGAGAAGCAGGGCTGACATGTTCAGGAGCAACAGGGTGGCAATGGGCTGCAGGAGAGTGAGTCGGGGTGAAGAGGCACTAGATGAAGTGAGAGAGGTGCAAAGTATACCGAGATACAGATCAAGCCTCCCATTCTTTTTAAATTTCCTATGAATTAGATGGAGTGTTAGCATGGGTAGGAGATCCAACGAGTAGATGTTGGAATTTTACAAGATACTGTCCAGAATTGGGTGGAAGAACTAAGCTATGTTAGTTTTTCTCTAGAATAACTGCAGATTGAACATAAGTATTATTTCAAATTTGTGTTATTTTTCATAAAGTCAGAAATTTAAGACCTCAAGCTTAATTTATTTATCAAAAAGCTCAGGTTACATCTCTAAGGATTATGCCCCGTAAAGTGAAGTGAAGTGAAGTTGCTCGCTCAGTTGTGTCTGACTCTTTGTGACCCCATGGACTGTAGCCTGCCAGGCTCCTCTGTCCATGGGATTTTCCAGGCAAGAATAATGGAGTGGGTTGCCATTTCCTTCTCCAGGGGGTTTTCCTGACCCAGGGATCGAACTGGGGTCTCCTGCACTGCAGGCAGACTCTTTACCATCTGAGCCACCAGGGAAGCCCATGCCCCTTAAAGGGAATCACAATGAGAATTTGTATAAAGAATTTGACCCATTCTGCCCCTTTCCATCATATCCTCCTACTATTCCCATTTTGCATGCACTAAGATTGAATTTGAACTTATATTAGCACATGTTCCAAAACAATAATTTAAGAATTTAGTTTTGGATTGAATCCTTTGTTAGCAATACATTTTTAAATAGACTAATTTGTTGCTGACCATTATGATTAGAATAATCACCCCATTGGAATGTATGTACAGTAGAGATAAAGGGAATTAAAACTATGAAGGCTGATTATTCCACTTCCTTTCACGAATAGTTAATGTCATACCCCAAGAGGACCATAGTCTGAAAATACACTACAGTTTCTTTTATGACTTGTACAGATTGAAGTTGGACTAAATACGTTGGTTTGTAATAAATAGTGACATAAATCAGGAAAATAGCCAGTTTTGATTGGCAGCCAATTATTATTGGCAGAATTAATGTCCTTAAATCTATTTCTTATAGTTCTCTGTTTCCTATGTCTTCTAATGTGGTTTCTCTGCATAATATGAAGAAATGTTGTTGAATTTTATTAATGAGTATTTTATTTTGTATTGGTTTTTCATTGCATTGTCACAGGGTGTCTTGAGGTTGTTTTCATTATGCATTTACATTATTATTTATATAATATATATAATTTATATTATATTATTTTTATTACTTTATTATTTTCATTATGCATTTACATTCATGTGGTGTACTTCTAACTGAAGAACTCTGAGTAGGGTTACATGGACAACAGAAGACCTAACTTGCCTAAAACAATGATATGTCCTTTGATATAATGATATCCTTTCAGCCTCTGTCACTGCAACCCTAGCTCCAATCACTATCATTGCCTGAGACAGTTTTGTGAAATGGTTGACCTTTTACATTTTCACAGCAATGTATAGGAGTTCTAGTTTCCTAACTGATATTTGCTTTTATCTGCCATTTTCATTTAGCCAGTTTAGCTTGTATGAATTGCTATTTCATTGTGCTTTTAATTTCCATTATAATTAATGCTGTTGAGCAGGTTGATCATCACATTTAATTGCAACTCATTCATGCCCATCCCGGAGAAGGCAATGGCATCCCACTCCAGTACTCTTGCCTGGAAAATCCTATGGACGGCGGAGCCTGGTGAGCTGCCGTCTATGGGGTCGCACAGAGTCGGACACGACTGAAGCGACTTAGCAGCAGCAGCAGCATGCCCATCCTACCTTCCAGATATTCTTTATCTACTTAATTTCTATTTTTGTTCATAGCACTTATCACCTTCTAATATGATACATAATTTACATATTATATGATATATATTATATATTCTTTTCTTTTTTGGCTTGACTTTTTTTTATTTTTGTATTGAAATATAGTTAATATATGATATCATGTTAATTTCAGGCATACAGCTCAGTGATTCATTTATACATACATATATGAAAGTGATCCCTGGGTCAGGAAGATCCCCTGGAGGAGGAAATAGCAACCCACTCCAGTATTCTTACCTGGAAAATCCCATGGACAGAGGAGCCTGGCAGGCTACAGTTCATGGAGTCACAAGAGTTGGACACAGCTTATCAAGAGTCAGACACAACTTAAACCACTACCACCATACGAAAGAGAAGTGTTAGTCGTTCAGTCATGTCCAACTCTTTGCGACCCCATAGACTGTAGCCCACCAGGCTTCACATCCATGGAGTTTTCAGGAAAGAATACTGGAGTGGGTAGTCATTTTCTTCTCCAGGGGATCTTCCTTACCCAGGGATCGAACCCAGGTTTCTCACATTGCAGGTAGATTATTTACCATCTGAGTTACAAGGGAAGGCATATCTATATCTATATCTATATCTAATCTATATATATATCAGTGATATATATATTCCAGATTCTTTTCCTTATATATTATTACAAAATTTTGAGTTGTATTTTTTACTTGTTGTCTATTACCTTGACAGTCTCCCTTCCCAACTAGAATGTTAACTTTTCCTATTTTGCTCACAAATGCAGCCCAGAGAATCTAGAATATAACTTGGCTTTTATTTGGTATTGGATGTATACTGGCTGGAAAAATGAATGATCAATAGCCTTGCATTACTTGGAACACCATTGCTGAGAAGGGCACATTTTCAGGAGATTGTTTCCCTTCATCATCCATCTGTTTCTTGTGCTTTCTGTGTCTCAACAAGCCGAGGCCAGGTATCGGAATTGTGTGACTGGTTGCGGTTAGCAGCTATATATATTGCTGTATGTACTAAACCATACAGGGATCCTCACTTGATGGAAATGAAAAATTACTGTAAAAATGGCAAAGTAGTCAAATAAAGCAGAACAGTTTTTTCAGGGCACTGTCTTTGTAGAAAAAGAAAATGGTAAAGTACAAGACAAAATCTTAGATTTTTTGCTGACAGTAGTGAATAAAGTTAGAATAAGACTTAATAGCTGTCTTGAGGAACTTGGCTTTCCTTACTTACATTCCATTCACTCTACTGTGGATATGATCTAAACATACAACACCTGTCCCAAGAAATTGCCATGGTCTCTTTGTTCTCTATTAAGTCCACATTCCTTAGCAAAGTTTTCAAGGTCCTTCACAACCTGAGCTCAGCCACCCTTCCAGTTTCAGTTCTTGCTTCCCTAATCTGTCCACCCTTACAACAGCATACGGAGCAAGGTTACAGACTGTGGGCTCTCCCTTTGACAGACTTCTCACTTCAAGTCTATTTGTCTTTTCTCTTGCTCTATTGGTATAAAATTTGTCCCCTCCCTATATATTTAGACATGAGCACACACGCGCACACACACACAGACACACACAGACACACACACACATACCCCTATCTCTTTCTGTATTTAGAAAAATCCTTCTCATTCTGTGAAGCCTGATTGAAAGGTAACTTCTAAGGGCAATATTAGACTTAGGCAGAATGTATTTCTTCCCATTCTATACTATTATGATACTTAATGCAATCCTATTTGGATTTTAACTTTTATAATTTTGTCCATCAAATATGAAGTCCTAAACCAAGGGTTGGGTTATGTTCATCTTTTTGCCCAACAAGTCCCCCACTTTTTACATACAATAATTTTTAATTGAATATTTGATGAAAGAAAATAAAACTAAATAAAAATAATGATTCTTCTTCCCTTGTATTTCAAGGATATTGAACAGGTTTTTTAAAAAATTAACTACAATGATAATCAATACATTTTGACATATAGCTATTTGCATCATAGGTACATTTATACAAATTCAACTACATAATCAATTTTTTTGGTTTTTTGCTTTTTAAAATTTATTTATTTTTTAATTCAAGGATAATTGCTTTACAGAATTTTGTTGTTTTCTGTCAAACCTCAACATGAGTCAGCCATAGGTATACATATATCCCCTCCTTCTTGAACCTCCCACCCATCTCCCTCCCCATCCACCCCACCCCCCAGGTTGATACAAAGCTCCTGTTTTGAATTTCCTGAGACACACAGCAAATTCCTGTTGGCTATCTATTTTACATACGGTAATGTAAGTTTCCATGTTACTCACTCCATACATCTCACCCTCTCCCTGTGTCCATAAGTCTGTTCTCGATGTCTGTTTCCTCATTGCTGCTCTGCAAATAAATTCTTTGGTACCATCTTTCTAGATTCAATATATGTGTGTTAGTATGCAATATCTACCTTTCTCTTTCTGACTTACCTCACTCTGTATAATAGGCTCTAGGTTCATCCACCTCATTAGAACTGACTCAAATGTGTTCCTTTTTAACATTCCATTGTGAGTAACATTCAATTGTGTATATGTACCACATCTTCTTTATCCATTCATCTGTCGATGGACATCTAGGTTGCTTCCATGTTCTAGTTTTCGTAAATAGTGCTGTAGTGAACATTGGGGTACGTGTGTCTTTTTCAATTTTGGTTTCCTCAGGGTGTATGCCTAGGAGTGGGATTGCTGGGTGATATGGTGGCTTTATTCCTAGTTTTTTTTTTAAGGAATCTCCATACTGCTTCCATAGTAGCTGTATCAGTTCACATTCATGCCAACAACACAAGAGTGTTCCCTTTTCTCCACACCCTCTCTATCATTTATTGTTTGTAGACTTTTTGATGATGGCCATTCTGACCAGTGTGATGAGACTCATTGCAGTTTTGATTTGGATTTCTCTAATAATGAGTGATATTGAGCATCTTTTCATGTGTTTGTTAGTCATCTGTATGTCTTCTTTGGACAAATGTCTCTTGAGGTCTTTTTCCCTCTTTTTGATTGGGTTGTTTGTTTTTCTAGTATTGAGTTGTATGAGCTGCTTGTATATTTTGGAAATTAATCCTTTGTCAGTTGTTTCATTTACTGTTATTTTCTCCTATCCTGAGGGTTGTCTTTTCACTTTGGTTATAGTTTCCTTTGCTGTGCAAAAGCTTTTAAATTTAATCAGGTCCCACTTGTTTACTTTTGTTTTTATTTCCATTACTCTAGGATGTGGGTCGTAGAAGATCTTGCTTTGATTTATGTCGTCGAGTGTTCTGCCTATGTTTTCCTCTAAGAGTTTTTATAGTTTCTGGTCTTACATTTAAGCCTTTAATCCATTTTGAATTTATCTTTGTGTATGGTGTTAAGACGGAGAAGGAAATGGCACCCCACTCCAGTACTCTTGCCTGGAAAATCCTATGGAGAGAGGAGCCTGGTAGGCTGCAGTCCATGGGGTCGCTAAGGGTCGGACACGACTGAATGACTTCACTTTCACTTTTCACTTTCATGCATGGGAGAAGGAAATGGCAACCCACTCCAGTGTTCTTGCCTGGAGAATCCCAGGGACGGTGGAGCCTGGTGGACTGCCGTCTATGGGGTCACACAGAGTCGGACACTACTGAAGTGACTTAGCAGCATGGTGTTAAGAAGTGTTCTAATTTCATTCTTTTACATGTAGCTGTCCAGTTCTCCCAGCACCACTTATTGAAGAGGCTGTCTTTGCCCCATTGTGTATTCTTGCCTCCTTTGTCAAAAATAAGGTACCCATAGGTGCATGGGTTTATTTCTGAGTTTCCCATCTTATTCCATTGGTCTATATTTCTGTTTTTGTGCCAGTACCATACTGTGTTGATGACTGTGGGTTTGTAGTATAATCTGAAGTCAGGAAGGTTAATTCCTCCAGCCCCATTCTTCTTTCTCAAGACTGCTTTGGCTATTCAGGGTCTTTTGTGTTTCCATATGAATTTTGAAATGTTTTGTTCTAGTTCTGTGAAAAATGCCATTGGTAATTTGATAGGGGTCTCATTGAATCTGTAGATTGCATTTGGCAGTATAGTCATTTTCACATTGTTGATTCTTCCTATCCAGGAACATGAGCTATTTCTCCATCTCTTTATGTCATCTTTGATTTCTTTCATCAGTGTCTTATAATTTTATGTGTACAGTTCTTTTGTCTCCTTAGGTAAGTTTATTCCTAGATATTTTATTCTTTTTGTTGCAATGGTGAATGGGATTGATTCCTTAATTTCTCTTCTGATTTTTCATTGTTAGTATATAGGAATGCAAGTGATTTCTGTGTATTGATTTTGTTTCCTGAGACTTTTTGGAATTCACTGATTAGCTCTAGTAAGTTTCTGATAGTATCTTCAGAGTTTTCTATGTATAGTATCATCTTATCTGCAAACAGTGAGAGCTTTGCTTCTTCTTTTCCCATCTGGACTCCTTTTATTTCCCTTTCTTCTCTGATTGCTATAGCTAGGACTTCCAAAACTATGTTGAATAATAGCGGTGAAAGTGGATACCTTTGTCTTGTTCCTGACCTTAGGGATAATGCTTTCAGTTTTTCACCATTGAGAATAATGTTTGCTGTGGTCTTATCATATGTGGCCTTTAATATGTTGAGGTATGTTCCTTCTATGTTAATTTTTTGTAGAGTTTTAATCATAACCTAGACAGCATATTAAAAAGCAGAGACATTACTTTGTCAACAAAGGTCCATCTAGTCAAGGCTATGGTTTTTCCAGTAGTCATGTATGGATGTGAGAGTTGGACTATAAAGAAAGCTGAGTGCCGAAGAATTGATGCTTTTGAACTGTGGTGTTGGAGAAGACTCTTGAGAGTCCCTTGGACTACAAAGAGATCCAACCAGTCCATCCTAAAGGAGATCAGTCCTGGGTGTTCATTGGAAGGGCTGATGTTGAAGCTGAAACTCCAATACTTTGGCCACCTGATGCGAAGAGCTGACTCATTGGAAAAGACCCTGATGCTGGGAAAGATTGGGGGCAGGAGGAGAAGGGGAAGACAGAGGATGAGATGGCTGGATGGCATCACTGACTCAATGGACATGGGTTTGGGTGAACTCTGGGGGCTTGTGATGGACAGGGAGGCCTGGCATGCTGTGGTTCATGGGATCGCAAAGAGTCGGACACAACTGAGCAACTGAACTGAACTGAATCATAAACGGGTGCTGAATTTTGTCAAAGGCTTTTTCTGCATCTACCGAGATTATCATATGGCTTTTATCCTTCAATTTGTTATTACGGTGTATCACATTGATTGATTTGTGTATACCGAAGAATCCTTGCATCCCTGGAATAAACCCAACTTGATCATAGTGTATGAGTTTTTTAATGTGTTGTTGAATTCTGTTTTCTTAAATTTTGTTGAGGATTTTTTCAACTATGTTCATCAGTGATATTGGTCTGTAGTTTTCTTTTTTGTGTTGGCTTTGTCTGGTTTTGGTATCAGGGTGATGATGGCCTCGTAGAATGATCAAGTACACTAGATCAATTTTTTAAAAATCAGAAGCAAAAATAAATAGAGAAGGAGAAAAAGAGAGAAAACAGCAACTTCAATAGTGTGGGGTTGATCTCTCACTACTGCCCACATTATGCACTGTCCCAGGGGAGAGCAGAATATGAGAGATATGGCTTTGTTCTCTTAACCAGTTTCAGTTTCAGTTCCTGCGATGCTTCATGGTGTGAGCCTCTGCTGTGGTGAACAGGATTCTATTGTTTAAAGATGTACAATTTTCATGCTATGTGGCCTCTGAGAAGAAGCCAACTACTTTACTTGGTACAGTCATCTAAACCCAGATCTGGATAGTGACCCATCTCTTTGAGGCATCTTTAGAGATGGCTTGTCCCGATCCACCATCAAGAATTTTGAACAGGATTTAGGAGTCATTTTGACTTTATATGGGCTTCCCTGATGGTTCAGGTGGTAAAGAATCTGCCTGCAATGCAGGAGACTCAGGTTTGATCCCTGGGTTGGGAAGATCCCCTGGAGAAGGGAATGTTTACTCACTCCAGTATTCTTGTCTGAAAATTCCATGGACAAATGAGCCTGGCAGGCTACAGTCCATGTGGTCACAAAGAGTCAGACATGACTGAGTGTCTAACACTTTCATTTTTTTGACTTTATATAATTTTGCTTCATTTCCTGACTTTTGAACTCAACTCCCACACAAGATATTCAACTTCACAGTAATCTGTAAGCACCATGGTACAAAGAACAGGTCATATTTTGATAGGGTAACTAAAATGGTTTTTATAACTTAAAAATATAATGGAAAAAGTAGGTGATTTCAAGTAGAGATACAGAAATTATTAATAAATAAAAATTATGGAGAATGTATATCTAAGAAAGATTTAATCATTGTACTTGTTCCTTCTGTTTTGGCAAAGAAGGTTAGATGGTTGTCCCAACAAAGGTCTCTAAATGGATTATGATTTCTTACACAGAAAGTGGTGATCCGCTGTTTTTCTTCACTAAATACACAGCAGCAGGAAACGTTTAAAATGTAGCATGAAGGATTTATCTCAGATGCAGAACAGTTTTTTGTTTGCTAGACACTGAGACAACTTCTTGAGAGATGTTATAGAATCTCCTACTGTGGAAACTTCTTTGTAACCTCATTCTGCCTGGAATAGTTTATGTCAACATTTTTCAAAGTATGTTTTAGTATTTTATGGACTGTTAAGGGAAATTACTCAAAATAAAGGTTCTGTTATCAAATACATTTCAGAAACACTAGGTTTAATATAGTTAAACAAACTTCTTTACTTTGGGCTTCATAGGCTTTTATTCTGCTTTATGTTTCATGAGTATCTAATGGAAAGTAAGGGTATGTGTAGTAAAATGCATTTATGAAATTTATTTGATAATACAACCAAAGTAAGAGGCTTTTACAAAAAGGATTGTTATTCTGTGTTACTTTTTTGGAGATATATTGATGTATATTTGAAGTGGTAAATTAAGTGAACTTTTGTAAAATGTTAAAAAAAATTTCTCATCTGCCGCATTCCTCCTCTTAAAAAAAGCAAATATCTCCACAAAAATATCCTTCATTTTAAGATTGGAATAAAGGTGATGTACAATATTATCTTAGCATCAGGTGTACTACATACTGATTTGACACTTGCATGCTTAATGATATAATCACAAGTCCAATAACCATCGATCCCCATGCAAAGCTATTGCAATATTATTGACCATATAACTGATGTTTTATATTACATCCCCATGACTTATTAATTATATAACTGGAAGTTTGTAATCTTAATCCCTTATACCTATTTCAGCCAACCTCTAATCCCTTGCTTCAGGCAACCACCTCTTTGCTCTCTGTATCTATGATCTATTTTCATTTTGTATTGTTTGCTAACTTTTTATTCCAATTTAAGTGCAGTATTTGTCTTTCTCTGTCTGATTTATTTCACATAGCATAATATTCTCTAGATCCATACATGTTGCCACAAATGGCAAGATTTTATTTTTCTTTATGACTGAGTAATATTCCATTGTATGTGCATATACAAACAACATCTTATTTATTCATTCATCTATTGATGAACATTAAGTTGCTTGCATATATTGGCAATTGCACATAATGCTGCAATTGGTGGACACAACTGCAGTGTGTCCAGCAAAAGACTCACTAATCTTTTCAAATTAGTGTTTTTCATTTTCTTTCTGTAAGTACCCATAAGTACAATTGCTGGATCACATACCAATTCTATTTTTAATTTAAAAGATGAGCCTCTATACTGTTTCCAGTAGTGGCTGCACCAATTTATAATCCCATCAACAATGCAAAAGGGTTCGGTTTTCTCCATATCCTCACCAACACTTTTTATTTGACGTCATTTTCATGACAGTCATTTTGACAGGTGTGAGGTGAAATCTCCGTGTGGTTTTAATTTGCATTTTTCTTATGATTAGTGATTTTGAGTATCTACTTATGTGTCTGTTGACCATCTGTATTCCTCATTTGGAAAAATACATATTCAGGTCCACTGCTCATTTTTTAATTTCATGTTTTTGATGTTGATTTGTATGAGTTTTTATATAATTTAAATATTAATCCCTTTTTGGATATACTATTTGCAAATATCTTTTCCCAGTCAATAGGCTGCTTTTTCATTTTGTTGATAGCTTCCTTTATTGTGCAAATGCTTTTTAGTTTGATGTACTTTCACTTGTTTATTTTTGTTTTTGTTTCTCTTGCCTGAGAAGATATCCAGAAAAATATTACAAAGACCAATGTCAAAGAGCATACTGCCTATGTTTCCTTCTAGGCATTCTATGGTTTCAGGTCTTACATTTAAGTCTTTCATCCATTTTGAGTTTATTTTTCTATATGGTATGAGAAAGTACTTCAGCTTGATTCTTTTGCATGTAACAATCCATTTTCCAATACAAGTCCATTGCTCATATAAGCATGGGTTCATTTTTGTACTCTCTCTTCTCTCCTGCTGATCTATAAGTCTGTTTTTATGCAAGTAACCTTTTGTTTAGGACTTCCCTATAGCTCAAATGGTAAAGAATCTGCCTGCGATGCAGGAGACCAGGGTTCAATCCCTGGGTTGGGAATATCCTCTGGAGAAGGGAATGGCAATCCACTCCATTATTCTTGCCTGGAGAATTCCATGGACAGAGAAGCCTGGCAGGCTACTGTTCGTGGGATCACAGAGTCGGACATGACTGAGCGACTAACACACACATGACATCTTGTTTTGATTCCTGCAGCTTTGTTGTTGTTGTTCAGTTACTAAGTTGTGTCCAGCATTTTGTGAGCCCATGAACTGCAACACATCAGGCTTCCCTGTCCTTCACTATCTCCCGGAGTTTGCTCAGACTCATGTCCATTGAGTTGGTGATGCTATCTAACCATCTCATTCTCTGCTGCCCTCTTTTCCTCCTGCCCTCGATCTTTCCCAGCATCAGGGTCTTCTCCAATGAGTTGGCTCTCTGCATCAGGTGGCCAAAGTATTGGAGTTTCAGCTTCAGCATCAGTCCTTCCAGTGAATATTCAGGATTGATTTCCTTTGGGATTGACTGCTTTGATCTCCTTCCAGTCCAAGGGATTCTCAAGAGTCTTCTCCAATACCACAGTTCGAAAGCATCAATTCTTCAGGTGTTCAATCTTCTTTATTGTCCAATTCTCACATCTATATATGACTACTGGAAAAACCATAGCTTTGACTAGATGGACCTTTGTCAGCAGTGATGTCTCTGCTTTTTAATATGCTGTCTAGGTTGGTCATAGCTTTTCTTCCAAGGAGCAAGTGTCTTGTAACTCCATGGCTGCTGTCACCAACCGCAGTAATTTTGGAGCCCAAGAAAAAAAGTCTGCCACTATTTCCACTTTTTCCCTATCTATTTGCCATTAAGTGATAGGACTAGATGCCATGACCTTAGTGTTTTGAATGTTGAGTTTTAAGCCAACTGTTTCACTCTCCTCTTTTGCCCTCATCAAGAGGTTCTTTAGTTCCTCTGCTTTCTGCCATTAGGGTGGTATTATCTGCATATCTAAGGTATTGATATTTCTCCCAGCAATCTTGATTCCTGCTTGTGATTCATCCACCTCAGCATTTTGCATGATATACTCTGCAAGTAAGTTAAATAAGGAGGGTGACAATATACAGCCTTGACATACTCCTTTCCCAATTTGGAACCAGTCTGTTGTTCCATGTCCTGTTCTAATGGTTGCTTCTTGACCTGTATATAGGTTTCTCAGGAAGCAGATAAGATGGTCTGGTATTCACATCTCTTCAACAATTTTCAACAGATTCTTGTGAGCCACACTGTCAAAGGCTTTTACAAAGTCAGTGAAGCAGAAGTAGAGTATCGTTTGAGATTAAGAAGCATGATATCTCCAGCTTTGTTCTTTCTCAAGATTGTTTTGAGCTATTTGGGGTCTTTTGTATTCCCTTACAAATTTTAGAATTATTTAGAATAATTCTAAAATTTGTCTAAAAAATGTCATTGGTATTGCATTGAATCTGTAGATTGCCTTCTGTAGTATGGTCATTTTAGTGATATTAATTATTTCAATCAATGAGTATGGTATATCTTTCCGTTTGCTTATTTCATTTTCAAATTCTTTTATCCATGTCTCATAGTTCTCTGACTACAAGCTTTTTAGCTAATTGTTTAGATTTACTCATAAGGATATTACTCTTTTTGATGCAATCATAAATGGGGTTGTTTTCTTAATTTCTCTTTCTGATAATTTGTTGTTAGTATATAGAAATGAGACAGACTTCTGTATACTAATTCTGTATCTTGAAACTTTACTGAATTTATTTATTAGTTCTAACAGGTGTCAGCTTTAGGATTATACACACACACATACGTGTGTGTATATATATGTTAAATCACTTCAGTCCTGTCTGACTTTTTTGCAACCCTATACAGCAGCCCGCCAGGCTCCTCTGTCCATGGGATTCTCCCTCCAGGCAAGAATACTGGAGTGGATTGCCATGCCCTCCTCCAGGGGATCTTCCTCACCCAGCAATCGAATCCTTGTATCTTACGTCTCCTGCATTGGCAGGCAGGTTCTTTACATATATATGTGTGTGTGTGTGTGTATGTGTGTGTGATCTAAACAGTGATTGTTTTATTTCTTCCTTTCTGATTTGCATTCCTTCTACTTCTTTATCTTGTCTGGTTCCTATGACTAGGACTTCCAGTACTATGTGGCATAAAAGTGGTGAAAGTAGGCATATTTGTTTTGTTCTTAAGTTTAGAAGACATGCCTTGGAACATTAGTCCATTTATATTTATAGTAATTATTGGTGGGTATGTACTTGCTGCTTTTCTTGTTAATTATTTTCTAGTTGCTTTTGTTTGTTGTTGTTGTTCCTTTCTTCTTTTGCTCTCTTTCCTTTTGATTTGATGACTGATTTTAGTGCTACATTTGGAGTCCTTTCTTTTTTTCATGTGTTTATCTATTACAGATTTTTGGTTTATGGTTAGCAATCATGTATACCAATCTATGTATAGATATAATTATTTTAAGTTGTTGATCTCTTAAGTTTGAATGCATTCTTACAGCCCTTCTTTTTTTACCCCCCTCACCTTTATGTTTTTGACATAATATTTTAATTCCTTTTGTGTGTCCCTTAACTACCTAATGTGTATATAGATTATTTTACTACTTTTGTCTTTTAATCTTCTAGCTAGCTTTATCAGTGTTTGATCTACCAACTGCATTATATATTTGCCTTTGCAATTAGATATATACTAATTCTATATCTTGAAACTTTACTGAATTTATTTATTAGTTCTAACTGGTGGCAGCTTTAGGATTATACACACACATATATGTGTGTGTATATATATGTATACATATATAAAGTCGCTTTAACTTCTTGTAAAGCCAGTTTAGTGATGCTGAACTCTTTAAGCATTTGCTTATCTGTAAAACTCTTTATCTTTTTTTTTTTTTTTTTCCCAAATCTGAATGATAGCCTTGCTGGCTAGATTTGTTTAGATTATTCTAGATTATAGGCTTTCTTTTTTTCATCATTTTGAATATATCATATCACTCCCTTCTGACCTGGCCAAAAATTCAGCTGATAGACTTGCAGGAGTACCTTTGTGTGTAATTTGTTACTTTTCCCTTGCTGCTTTTAATATTTTCTCTTTATCTTAGTTTTTGCTATCTTAATTATAACGTGTGTTGGTGTGGATCTCTCTGGATTCATCTTGTTTGAATTCACTGTACATTCTGGACCTGAATGTTTCTTCTTTCCCAACTTAAGAAAGTTTTCAGGTACTATGCTTTCAAATATGTTCTCTGCTACTTTCTCTCTGTCTTCTCCTTTTGGGACCCCTATAATGCAAATATTAGTATACTTGATGTTGTCTCAGAGGTTTCTTAAACTATCTTCATTTTTTTTTGCTTTTTCCTGTTCAGCTTGTGTGATTTCCACTACTTTGTCCTCTAGTTTGCTGACCTATTCCTGTATATCATCTAATCTACTGCTGATTCCATCTAGTATATTTATAAATTTCTGTTATTATACTCTTCAGTTCTGTTTGATTCTTCTTTATACTCCAGTTCTTTGTTAAAATTCTCACTGTATTCATCCATTCTTCTCCTGAGTTCACTGACTCTTTATAAGCATAGTCTTGCACTATTTATTGGGTAGATTGTTTATATCTCAGTTGGTAAAGAATCTGCCTGCAATGCAGGAGACCCTGGTTCGATTCCTGGGTCGAGAAGATCTGCTGGAGAAGGGATAGGCTACCCACTCCAGTATTCTTGGGCTTCCCTTGTGGTTCAGCTGGTAAAGAACCAGTCTTCAATGTGGGAGACCTGGGTTTGATCTCTGTGTTGGGAAGATCCCCTGGAGAAGGGAACAGCTGCCCACTCTAGTATTCTGGCCTGGAGAATTTCATGGGCTGTATAGTGCATGTGGTCACAAAGAGTCAGACATGACTGAGTGACTTTCACTTCACTTCACTTGTTTATATTCAGTTTTATTTATTTATTTTTCTGAGATTTTTGTCTTATTCCTTTGTTCAGAATATATTCCTCTATTACCTTATTTTGCCCAATTCTCTTTCTTTTTTCTATGTATGATGTAAGTGCATTACATTTCCTGATTTGAAGGAGTGGTCTTATATAGGGGGCAACCTATGGGGCCCAGCATCAGACCCCACTCTGGGCTGCATAGGTCCTTCTTTTGTGGCAGGGCCAACTCCTGCAGGTGTACTGATAGGCAGTGATGACTCCCAGCCTAGCTGGCTGCCAGACACTGATTTGTGTGGCTGTTGCTGGGTTCCAGTGTGATTGAATGTGTGGTCCAGAGTTCCTGGGACTTGTGTTGACTTGCTAATGAGCAGGTAATCTCCTAGCACTAATAGGCTAGAAGGAGGATTACAAAATGGTACTAACCAGCATCAGGGTTTTTATGATAGAATTACTTCTCTGTCTTCTCATTTTGCCTAAATCTCTGTGTTTATTTGTATGTTTTAGGTAGGTCATTACATTTCCTGATATTGGAGAAGTAGCTTTGCGGAGAAGGCACTGGCGACCCACTCTGGTACTCTTGCCTGGAAAATCCCATGGACAAGGGAGCCTGGTAGGCTGCAGTCCATGGGGTCGCTAAGAGTCAGACACGACTGAGCAACTTCACTTTCACTTTTCACTTTCATGCATTGGAGAAGGAAATGGCAACCCACTCCAGTGTTCTTGCCTGGAGAATCCCAGGGACGGCGGAGCCTGGTGGGCTGCCATCTATGGGGTCACACAGAGTCGGACACGACTGACGCGACTTAGCAGCAGCAGCAGCCTTGTGTAACAGATGTTCTGTAGGCCCCAGCAGAATATGCCCCACTGGTCACCAGAGCTTTATGATCAAGGAGTGACTTTTATGTGGGCCCTTCTTTTGGGGCCCAGGTCAGCAAGGCCAACAACTGAACAACTCTGAGTGAGGCTGGTTCCCAGCCTGGTTGGCTGCCTGGCCTTGCCTCCTACAGAGGTTGCCAACTGCTGGTGGCTGGGGCCAGATCTCAGCCCTACTGGCTATGGTGCCAGGAGGTCCAGGTGCTGTTGCTGGCCTACTGGTGCACAGGATTAGGGCCTTGAAAGTCCCAGAATGGGTGCTGGCCCTCTGGTGGGTGGGACTAGGTCCCCATGCGATTGGCTGCTGAGCCTTTGAAGGTCACAGGGCTAGTGCCAACCAGCTGTTAATATTGTTAATCATGAGGAATGATTCCAAAATGGCACTCACCAACATCAGTGTCCTCATGTTAGAACAAGCCCCCCAAATAGCGCCGACAGTGTCTGTTCCCATTGAGAATCGCTCTGGCCTCCTTCCTCTCTGAGAGTTTTCTCCAAGATCAGTAAATGGACCATATGCAGACTCCTGAAAATTACTGCCTCTGAGCTGGGGTCTCAGAGTGTAGAAGATTTTGTCTGTGTCCTTTAAGAGTGAAATCTCTATTTCCCACAGCTTTCTGAGTCTCCCATTTGCAAGCCCTGTTGACTTTCAAATTCAGAGATGCTAGGGACTTGTTTACCTGGAAGGACTCCTGAGCTGGGGAGTCCAGTGCAGGACTTAGATGCCTCACTCCTTGGGGAGAGTTAGTACCGACTCCTTGGGGAGAGCTGGTTAGTACCATTTTGTAATCCTTCTAGCCTGTTAGTGCCAGGAGATTACCTGCTTATTAGCAAGTCAACACAAGTCCCAGGAACTCCGGATCACACACCTAGCCATACTGGAAACCAGCAACAATCACACAAGTCAGCGTCTGGCAGCCAGCTTACTGTGATTATATCCACTCCATACTTTGGGTTATAGATCTTGACTCTACTGAGTCTCTGCCCCTCCTATCCATCTTGTTGTGGTTCTTTTTTACATCCTTTGTTATGGGAAATGATTTCTGCCAATCTTCAGGTTGCTCATTGATAATTGCTCGGTAAATAGTTGTAATTTGGTGTGCTTTTGGGAGAGTGTGAGTCAGGGTCTTATTTCTCTGCCATTTTTGAAAGTGAATCAAAATATTCTTTTTTAATAAATCATCTAAATATCTATTCCTTTGGAATGATTTCTTTTATAATGTTAAATATTTTCCAGTGAGCCATAATGAAGTAACATCAAATAGTTTTCAGAATTAGAAGTTGATTCATGGAATCTTAATTCATATTTTGGCTTCTGAACATATTATTTTTGTTTTCAGTGGAGGCAGAGGCTATAATTAAAATTTGCATATTTTTTCTAATGATGAATGCAACTCTGAAGTCTCCTAATGAAATGAGACATAAGTACAAGATCATTCATAAGATGGCATAATTTTGACAGAATTTCACCTAGAAATCCTACTCATCACTATATTAAGTGACAGTGTCCCCAAGGAAAGTGAAAGCATCATAACTCTACATACTTATAGTTACCTTAGCCATATATTTATAAATACCTTAATAAGTTCTCAAGTTTTTGAGTGCATCTTTCAGAAGCTATATATAAGTAACAGAAATATCTTCTGGGAAGAAGTTATCTCTGCATCTACCTGTGTGTCAATTTGAAATGAGGCAGAAACATTAAATAGAAGGGAGGGAAAAGACCCATAGAACAAGGTGATGTATTATTTCGGTGGTAATTTACTTTAACATTGTGTTGAATATGTATGAGATTAAGTGAATTTTAATGTTCACTCTAGAGACTGTATATATATGTATATATATATATATATATGAAAATGTTAGTTGTTCAGTCATGTCCAACTCTTTGCAACCCCATGGATCGTAGTCTACCAGACTCCTCTGTCCATGGGATTCCCAAGGTAAGAATACTGGAGTGGGTAGTCATTTCCTTCTCGGGGGATCTTCCTGACCTAGGAATCGACCCTGGGTCACTCATATTATAAGCAGATTCTTTACCATCTGAGCCACTAGGGAAGCCATATATATATATATATATATATATATATATATATATATATATATGTATGTATAAGAAAGATTTATACATACATATATATGTATATATATGAGAAAGATTTATACATTTATATATATATGTGTGCATGTATATATATGAGAAAGATTTAAGTAATTGGCTTATGTGATCATGGAGACCAGATAGTTTGAAATCTCATGTAAAATAAACAAGAAGAATTTCTATGTTGCAGTCTTGAAGCAGAGTTACTTCCTTTGGAAATTTCAGCCTTTACTCTTAAGGCCTTCAACAGATTGGATGAGGCCCACCCACATTATGGAGGGTAATTGCCTTCACTTACAGTCTACTTATTATAAATGTTAATCACATCTAAAAAATTAACTTCACAGCAATATCAAGACTCACGTTTAACCAAACACTGGACATCATAACTTAGCCAAGTTGCTGTATGGACACCATAGCAATACAGTGTTATATATCAATTATATCTCAACAAAAAAGAGTTAGTATTTCAGTAGAATTTTATTTAATACTTGCTTCATGATTACATCCCATCTAGCTTTTTTCTCTGGGGGCTCTTATAAAAACTATGGTTGTTTTTAGATGGCCAAATTGGTCTATCTTATTTGACAACAGGAGGACTTCAGAATGCAATATCAAAAGGCAACACATTGGGTTTGCCTCTCCATTCCAGTCAACTGTAGTCCTTTTTTTATGTAAGTGACTTTGGTCATTGAATACTATTCTTTGTCTTCTTACAGATTTAGTTTCCTCACTATAAATATGTCTTCCCATAGGAATGATTGAATGCCAAGAGTTGTAGGAAAAACAGTTTCACTCTTTTCATTCCCTGACACTCTTAAAATTCCCAGAAGAACTTATCAGGGAAGAAATAACTCTTAGTTAATAATTAATGTTTTGGGCTTTCATTCTTATCTTTAATGTCATTTTAAGCATTATATGAGTCATACAACCTCCTTTTGATTGGATTTAAGAATATATTCTCCATACCATGGAAATAAGTGTAATGATGTCTGAATTCATAAAAATACAGATATTTAAACAATTTTAAGGCATAGGACTTTTACTATATTTTATTAGCTCTTTGGAATTTCTCTTTTAATCTGTGGAAGGTAGGCCTTTTCAATTAAACGTAGAGAAAGGGAGCTATTCAATTAAGTAAGTTTTCTTTCAAAGTAGTGTTTTAACCAGTCTTTTAAGAAGCTAAATAATCCATCATGCTTTATCACCATAAACTTGGAAGTCAGGAAGTGGATATTGTCCAAAGAGACACACTATATTTTGATTGAGAAGATATTTTACTTTTGAATGAATACATTGATTGATAACAGGAATCAACTACACTATTAATAATAGTTCCTCTCAAATCTCCGCTATACAAATAAATCTCTTACATATTTTTTAGGGGCTAAGATAGATGCTTACTAAATTTATCTCTCCTTTAATATATTGTGGCCTTGAAGTAAGCCAAGAATTCACTGCAAGTTTGTTTGATAAAGTGTGGAGAATTCTTATCCGCCCTCAGGAAATGTTGCTATAAACAATTTAGATCTTGGATCTTCATTTGAAGTGAATGGAACTATGGAGGTTTTGCCACTTTCCTTTATTTATTTTAGATTTTAGAACAAAATTACCCCTTTCTATGTATCAAAATTTAGTGACAGATGAAAGAGAAGTCATTCCTTGAGTAAGGTTGACTCGGAAGATTTTCTTGACAAATTTTTTCCTAAAGCAATGCTAAGCATTGGTAGAGCTACTTGTCCAGGTATATGCCTTTTCATAGAAATAAAACTACTAACACTCACATCTGATTTACATAAATATGTGTTGTCTCTCTTCTCAATTTCTCTACCTCTGTTTTCTTTACATCATCAGAGCTAACTTCACTAATAACTCCATATTCAAGTTTAAGTGTTCTGGACCTAGGAGTCCACGCCCAGGTCTTAATTGAGCCATACTCATCTCCAGCCAGGACCAAGGTATGGTGAATGAGGTGCAAGGTTGGGCTTCTGGGAAGCCGTTGAATTGTTGCACACCCTCCTCTTCCCTCTCAGCTCTCGACGGGCTCAGAGCACAGGAATGGGGCTTTGTTTAGGCTTTCTCTCCTTAGTCCTCCTGGGTTACCATGTATAGTGCCCTGCTTGGAGCTTATGCCATGGCTTTTCCCTAAGTCTGGTGGGCCTGATGGGGGTCCTGCTTGACTACCAGTTCACCCCAGTTGGCTTTGATACTGCGTGTAGACATCTCTCTCTTCAGGGACTGCTTGGATTTTCCAGTCCTGCCCACCAGAATGACTACCCAGCACTGGATACTCGGAAAGTAATATGAAAAACCTAGCCATCCTCACCCAGTGAAAGTTGGTAGCTGAGTGGATTTTCTCTCCCCACATCAGCCTGGTTTCATCTCCTCCCCCAGTGGCTTTCTGTTGCCTTAGGAACCATACTGCTTATGATGATTAATTTTAATTGCTAACTTGGAGGGAGTTTGGGGATGAGACTAACATTTCAGTTGATGATCTCTGAGTAAAGCAGATTGTCCTTCATAATGTGGGTGGATCTCATCCAATCCATTAAAGGCCTGAGTAGACCAAAAAGACAAGCCTCCCTAAGCAAGAAGGATTCTCCATCCCCTTCTTCTTCTTTTTTTTTTTTTTTCATCCCCTTCTTCTTCTGCCTTGAATCTTTCCCAGGATCAAGGTATTTTCCAATGAATCAGTTCTTCACTTCAGGTGGCCAAAGTATTGGAGTTTCAGCTGCTACATAGTCCTTCCAATGAATATTCAGGACTGATTTGCTTTAGGATTGACTGGTTGGATCTCTTTGCAGTCCAAGGGACTCTCAAGAGTTTTCTCCAACACCACAGTTCAAAAGCATCAATTCTTTGGCTCTCAGCATTCTTTATGGTCCATCTCTCACATCCATACATGACTAATGGAAAAACCACAGCTTTGCACAGATGTACCTTTGTTGGCAAAGTAATGTCTTTGCTTTTTAATATGCTATCTAGGTTGGTCATAGCTTTTCTTCCAAGGAACAAGTGTCTTTGAATTTCATGGCTGCAGTCACCATCTGCAGTGATTTTGGAGTCCCAAAAAGTAAAGTCTGTCACTGTTTCTATTGTTTCCCCATTTATTTGCCATGGGAAGTGTGGGACCATATGCCATGATCTTAGTTTTCTGAATGTTGAGTTTTAAGCCAAGTTTTTCACTCTCCTCTTTCACTTTCATCAAGAGGCACTTTAGTTCTTCTTTGCTTAGTTGGAGGCAATCTCAAAAATGACAGAATGATATCTTTGTTTCCAAGGCAAACCATTCAATATCACAGTAATCTAAGTCTATGCCCCGAACACTAATGCTGAAGAAGCTGAAGTTGAACAGTTCTATGAAGACCTACAAGACCTACAAGACCTTCTAGAACTAACACCCAAAAAAGACGTCCTTTTCATTACAGGGGACTGGAATACAAAAGTAAGAAATCAAGAGATACCTGGAGTAACAGGCATATTTGGCCTTGGAGTACAAAATGAAGCAGGGCAAAGGCTAACAGAGTTTTATCAAGAGAACGCACTGGTCATAGAAAACACCCTCTTCCAACAACACAAGAGAAAACTCTACACATGGACACCACCAGATGGTCAATACCTAAATCAGATTGCTTATATTCTTTGCAACCAAAGATGGAGAAACTCTATGCAGTCAGCAGGAAGAAGACTGGGAGCTGACTGTGGCTCAGATCATGAACTGCTTATTGTCAAATTCAGAGTTAAATTAAAGAAAGTAGGGAAAATCACCAGACCATTCAGGTATGAACTAAATCAAATCCCTTACAATTATACAGTAGAAGTGAGAAATAGAATTAAAGGATAGACAGAGTGCCTGAAGAACTATGGACGGAGGTTCGTGACATTGTACAAGAGGCAGTGATCAAGACCATCTCCAAGAACAAGGAATGTAAAAATGCAAAATGATTGTCAGAGGAAGCCTTACAAATAGCTGTAAAAGAAGAGAAGCTAAAGGCAAAAGAGAAAAGGAAAGATACACCCATTTGAATGCAGAGTTCTAAAGAATAGCAATGAGAGATAAGAAAGACTTCCTCAGCGATCAATGCAAAGAAATAGAGGAAAACAATAGAATGGGCAAGACCAGAGATCTCTTCAAGAAAATTAGAGATGCCAAGGGAATATTTCATGGAAAGATGGGCACAATAAAGGACAGAAATGGTATCAACCTAACAGAAGCAGAAGATATTAAGAAGAGGTGGCAAGAACACACAGAAGAACCATACAAAAAAAATCTTCATGACCCAGATAATCACGATGGTGTGATCACTCACCGATAGCCAGACATCCTGGAAAGTGAAGTCAAGTGGGCCTTAGGAAACATCACTATGAACAAAGCTAGAGGAGGTGATGGAATTCCAGTTGAGCTATTTCTGATCTTAAAAGATGATGCTATTAAAGTGCTGCACTCAATATGCCAGCAAATTTGGAAAACTCAGCAGTGGCCACAGGACTGGAAAAGGTCAGTTTTCATTCCAATCCCAAAGAAAGGCAATGCCAAAGAATGCTCAATCTATGGCATAATTGCACTCATCTCACACCCTAGCAAAGTAATGTTCAAAATTCTCCAAGCCAGGCTTCAACAGTATGTGAACTGTGAACTTCCAGATGTTCTAGCTGGATTTAGAAAAGGCAGAGGAACCAGAGATCAAATTGCCAACATCCACTGGATCATTGAAAAAGCAAGAGAGTTCCAGAGAAACATCAGCATCAGTCTTCCAATGAATATTCAGGACTTATTTTCTTTAGAATGGACTGCTTTGATCTCCTTGCAGTCCAAGGGACTCTCAAGAGTTTTCTCCAACACCGCAGTTCAAAAGCATCAGTTCTTCAGCTCTCAGCTTTCTTTATAGTCCAGCTCTCACATCCATACCTGAGTACTGGGAAAACCATAGCTTTGACTAGATGGACCTTTGTTGGCAAAGCAATGTCTCTGCTTTTAACATGCTGCCAAGGTTGGTCATAACTTTTCTTCCAAGAAGCAAGCATCTTTGAATTTCATGGCTGCACTCACCATTTGCAGTGATTTGGAGCCCAAGAAAATATAGTCTGTCCCTGTTTCCATTGTTTCCCCATCTATTTGCCATGAAGTGATGGGACTGGATGCCATGAACTTAGTTTCTTGAATGTTGAGTTTTAAGCCAGCTTTTTCACTTTCATCTTTCGGTTTCATCAAGAGGCTCTTTAGTTCTCTTCAATTTTTGCCATAAGGGTGGTGTCATCTGAATATCTGAGGTTATTGATTTCTCCTGGCAATCTTGATTCTAGCTTGTGCTTCATCCAGCCCAGCGTTTCTCATGATGTACTCTGCATATAAGTTAAATAAGCAGAGTGACAATATATAGCCTTGACATACTCCTTTCCCAATTTGGAACCAGTCTGTTGTTCCATGTCCAGTTCTAACTGTTGCTTCTTAACCTGCATACAGATTTCTCAGGAGGCAGGTAAGATGATCTGGTATTCCCATCATTTGAAGAATTTTCACAGTTTATTGTGATCTACACAGTCAGAGGCTTTGGTGTAATCAGTAAAGCAGAAGCATGTATTTTTCTGGAATTCTGTTGCTTTTTCTAATCAGCTATACCTCAATACAAATTAAAAATTTTAAATATTTTTTAAATAAATAAAATAACATCCTCCATCACCCTGAAAATTCTTACCTTAATTGATATTTCTTCATAGTGTTTACAACTACCTGACATTTTACTATGTATGTGTTAGTTTCTTTGTTGTCTAGCTCTTCAGTAGTATGTGAGTCTATGAACTTTATTCATTGCTGCTCCCCTGCTGGCAGGATAGGGCCTTGCACAGACTAAGTGGTTGGAAATTATTTAAGTGAATGAATAAATGTTCTGTATAATAATAGAGGAATTCACACAAGGCTTATGAGTTTATGTACTACTTAATTTGAACAAAGTCAGAATTCTGTTACAAATATTTTATTACTTCAGTGAAAAATATAATTTCTTATAGCAAATACAAGCTTGAGAGGTCATGATAAGATTACATTACTGAGTAGTTATAAAAAATTTTTGGAGTATAGAATTTTGTATTAAAGAGAAGCACTGTGGTTGTGATGACAAGGAATAGAATATGTATTAACTTAGAGTGTAAGGAGAACTTTGACCCACCTGGCTGATTTCCAACTGTGTGGTTTGTTCATGGGCCCTCTGTGGTCCCTGGAATGTGAATGTTCTCCAGCCTTCTCTGGCTTTTTTTTTTTACTGAAAAATGCAATTTTAACAAAGCATTTGAATGTGTAAGTTGAAATAAACTGGGGGCAAGGAGAAGCATTTGAATGCTCAAGTTGAAAGGCGTGGGAGGGGATATATATATATACATACACATACACACACACACATATAGTTGATTCACTTTCTTATACATCATAAATTAATGCAATATTTTAAAGCAATTATACTCCAATAAAATAAATGTTTAAATGAGAGAAGGATGTTAGTATGTAATTTTTCACTCCTAATTTTGGCTAGTGCATAACATAGGTCTCTATTATTCCAGTGCTAGAATAAGCAGGTGATCCATGTGAAATAATGGAGTTGCATCTTTCCAGATATAATTTTGTCTACATTCAGTTGGCAAAGTGAAGCAGTGGATTCCCCATGTTAGAGACCCAGAGAGTGGACATAGTCCTAAAACATCACTGCAGTCTTACCTGGCAGCCTCTGATCACTGCATCTCTTCTGCTGGCTGTCAAGCAGTGGAAACGCTAGAATTTCTTCTCGTATTTGGGAGTAGCTTCGGGGCCCAATGCTAGATGGGCTGTGGGAAGAGTACAGGCTTTGGAGTCAGCCAAACATCTGATTGAAACTTGGCCTTGCCTCTCATTGTTTAGGTGAACTTGCCTCTTGCCTAAGTTATTAAATCTCTTTGAGCCGTAATCTCTTCATCTTTATTATAGAAATAACTGTACTTACTTGGTAAGATTACTATGAGGATTCATCTGGCATATGGTAAACACTTGAGAGATGATAATTTTTCTCTTCTCCGATCATTTGCAGTTTATTAGATGTCTTGAGTTTTTCTTTGTTTTTCCTGTGACAAGTCTACCTCTCACAGCACATATAGAATAGATAATGTGAAAGGGATCTTATAGGTCATCAAGGCCAACCATTTCTTTTCATCCATCACCTTTTTTCCATTCTTCTCTTAAGACACACACACACAAACACAAGTTTTCTGCTTCCTTTCCAACAACTGGTCATAACCATAGATGATAGAAAAAGTTCGTGTTGTCAGATACCCCCCAGATGTCCCTAAAGCCCTATAATGGTTTCTTTCCAATTGGAATAAGATTTATTTATGTTTGTAATTCCCTGAAACCCTCTTCCTTCTAGTAATTGCTTGCTTCACACCATAACTGGAGTTCAATATAAGCCCCTGTGTTTTTCCCATCTTGCTGCTTCCAAAGAAGTGATTTTTTTAAAGGGGTTTTGACTTGTTTTTCTTTGAATATTTGAAAGCATATAAGCAGAATGTATCCCATATTTCCAAAGAGAGCTTGTTCATTTATGTTTATAGTAGAAAATTTTGTTCATAAAGTTGTTCCTTCATGTTTATAGTAAAAACAAAATCTTAGAGCTGCAGTATTCCACCCCGCTTAACCCAGAAAAGTAAATTTTTGTTCCTGGAAGATTAAAGAGTTCTGCTTTTAATTGAGGTGTATTTTACACACAATAAAATGCATTGATCATAATTTTTATGAGATAAGAATTTTTAACTCATAGCCTAGTTTTTGACAGATTTAAGACTACCAATTAAAAACAAAACAACACCAAAAGCACAATGTAAACCATCTATGTCAAAACTCTAAAACCAAAAATGTAAAATAGTAAATGAATACTCAGAATTTTCCTCTGTGTTCTGCTCCTTGGACATTACTGCTGGAGGTTGGGCCTCTTGCAAAAGAAGCTGACCTTCGAAAAGTTCAAATAGTTGTAAATTATAAAATCTGTAGATTGTAAAGGCTTGTTGTAATCCTGATTAGCTTCAGCATTGGTAGTATTGACACGTATAAAGAGTTTCTTGGATTCAAAATTCTGTGCTGTTTTAAATTAACCTGACCCTCTGATTTACTCCATTAAAACCTCCCTGTCTCATTTTCTGTGTTCAAGACAGGAAAGGAATTGGACTGTGGAAAATTTTTAACAGGGACACAGCAGTTCCTGAGTTTTTCTGTTTTCAGACCTTTCACAGTCTTCTCATTTGCTGGCTTGACATTTGTTATTAAAATTATTTGTGAGGGACCCAAAGCTCTAAGATATATATCAGTTTTGAATGGTAATAATAATACTTACCTCCATCACAGTGCTTATGTGGATGAACTGAGCATTCTTTTTTGTACCTGGCATGAATTTGGATTGCCATGCTCAAGATTCACACATGAATGCATTTAACTACTGAATTCCTATCTGATGACCCATTTTTTTTCAAATTTCTAAAAAATTTTTATACTCTTTGCTTTATTGAATCCTTTTAACAGTCCCAAGAATTAAAAATAGTTCAACACCCCCACCCATGTAACTGGGATCAGAATACATTTCTCAGGAATGTCAAAGAAGGACTGTGCAATCAGATGTGGTATACAGATTTCAGTTGAAAAAGACTTAAGATTTTCTAATTTAAAATTATTTTTATAATGAAAACAGTAAATGTCTCTGAAATATGTTGATTATTCCAAGCATGAAAATTAGAAAACAAATAGTAACAAAGAGTAATGAATATAATTTAAAATTTTCAAGCAGCGGACATTTTATCCTGATGAAAAACTCTCCTAGAAGCATCAAACCTCTCAGACTGTCTGAGACATTCCTGTGTGCTCAAGGCCTACGAACTTGCCACCTCAGCTTCAGGTCCCATCTACTGTGGTATTTGTGGGTTATCAGTGATAGATTAGCTTTATGGGAAGATCTGTGAAGTCACACATGTGCCTGAAAATAATCCCAGTGATAAACATGAAGCATTGATTGTGAATTTTTCCTAACACATCACATTTTTTATTGAGTACCTATTTTGTGTGTGCCTGGACCTGAGATAACAGATTTGAATACATTGGGCATATCCCTAAGGAAGTCAAGTGTAATGGGAAAAACAGCCACACAGATAAAAAACAGGGGGTTAAGGGCAATGATAGAAGTCTGTAGAGGATGGAGGAAGTATCCAGGAGATGGACATCAAATCTTGACCATGGGTAGGGAGGTGTGTGCAGTGTAGTCAGTGAAAGTTTCTTGGGGGAAGAGAAACTGAATCTCAAAGGATGACTGGGAGACCAGAAATGCCCATGATTTATTTACTCCAAATTGCCAACTGTCTTACAAAGCATAAAAACATAAACACAGTAATAGAAAATACCTGTAAATTTAGACCTGTGTCTACCATGTTTCACTCTGGATTATAACAGAAAGCATGAGGAAAGACACAGTATGTTTATTCCCAGAGGAAACACAGTAATAGAAAATACCTGTAAATTTAGACCTGTGTCTACCATGTTTCACTCTGGATTATAACAGAAAGCATGAGGAAAGATAAATAAACAGTATGTTTATTCCCAGAGGACAGGTAGAAAGGAGAGGAAGACCCGAACAGGGATGCTGGGACCCCTAACTGCAGATTTGGCTGTTTCCTGGTTTGTCTCACACCTGTTGGGCACGCCTTTCCTGGACGGCTGAGTCTAATACTTGTCAGTGGGAAAGATTATGAGTTTTCTGAATCTGTGAAATGCTCTGATGTGAAGGCAGCAGGGAGTCTAAGTAAGCAGAGACACAGCCCTGCCAGTTGCCAGCTTGGCAAGTGTCTTAATCCGGGGCTGAAGTAGGGAGTTTGACTATCATCAGCTTCCCGGAAGATTGATAAATTAGATGCAGACAGCTAGAGCCTAGGACTGCCAAACTCATCTTTAGGATTGAAATATAGCTGCTATATGTGGAACTGTGGGAAGCACCCCCATGACCCAAATGCATGAGGGTCCCGTTTAGAGTTAAAGCGTGTTATATTAGAAATGATAATAATCAACAGGCTGCAGGGCAGGGCATCTGCACTGGGTGGGCAGGAGGCCTCCTCCTCTCATGTACACTCACCCCCACGCTGCCCACCACAGCAGCACCTGGAGAGAAGGTATCGTGTGAGTACATGTGTATTTGTGTGTGTCTATCTTTGTGTAGGTGTATACAGTGTGTGTGTGTATATATAGAGGATATTGTGTGTATATGGGGTGTGTGTGTATATATGGGGAGTGTGTTTGTATTTGTGTGCATCTGTCTGTGTACACGTGTGTGTGTGTGTGTGTGTGTGTGTCTTGTCCATGTGTGTGTGTGTGCATCTGTGTATATATGTTTATGTACGTGTGTGGGGACTGGGCATGTATCTGTGTATTTGTCTTCATATACAAGAGTGTGGGTGTGTATGACTCTGTCTCTGTCTTGTTTGTGGGTATGTGTGGAGGACTGTGTGAGTACCTGCATGTGCGTGTGTGTCTTTGTGCACATCTGTGCACCTATGTGTATGAGTGTGAATCTGTCTGACTGCCTCTGTGTGTGTATTTCCCCCACCTTGCCCCATGCTCCAGAAGCTGAGCATGCAGCCCCAGACTGGGTTTCCTCTGTGATCATTTACAGCACAAGCAAGGCCACTGCTGTTCTGTTTGCTGCTTAGCCAGATGCACGGCTGCACCAATGGCAGCTGAGCTGCTTTCTGTGCTGACATTCCATCACTCCAGAGACTCTAACAGGAGTGCTGAGAAAATGTATTTATCTCCTTACAGCTTAGAATGACCCACCACAGCCAGAAAATGAAATTCAAGCTGAGTAATACCTGCTGCAGGGAATCTTAATATCTCACCAGTTGTTTTCACAGGTTTGTTAGGAGGTAGACTAGGTCTGTAATTACGGTATTTTTTTAACATGTACTATGTGATAGAAAGTATAGAAAGTCTAAAGCCACATAGGTAATCAAAGGCAGAAATACTGTGTGTCATTGGTGTCAGTGGCATTAGCTGTCTTCATTCTCATGTTTCTCCCATTCCTTGTAATTGGAATATGTACCTTTCTTTTGGTCTCTTTTCCTAGAAACAAATGCACTATGTTTATTTTGGAAAATGTCACAAATGCCTCATTTATGGTCCTTTGCATTGTGTTTGAGTTTCATTGCAATTTATTTGGTTAAAATAAGCTATAATTTTTTAGACAATTTTGTCAAATAAGCTACAGAAAAGTTCAGCCAATGTTTGATTCCCCAGTTTCAAAACTGGGCTCCTTTCCCAGTCTTTCTTGTCCTTAGTAATTCAGACTTATCTCAGTGACATATTTTTGCTTAATTTTCCAACTTTCTACTTGGCAGATGCATGTGCAATTTAAAGAAATATCATCTTAAATATTTTAAATCCAACTTGAGGAGGGAGGTGGGCAAATAGTGTTATGAACAATAGAATTTGAAGTTAAAGAAGCATTGGTGAATATTATTGTTTTCAAAATTAACCACATGGAGTGTGGGTATTTTGTCATGGTCTTGAATATTTTAAAAATAAAGAAAAGCATAGATCTGTTCCTCCCCAGTCAGGAAGGTGCCCTGTGAAGTGTAGACATGGTGTCCTGTAGCTCACAGTCATGCTGTACAATCTCCACTTCCTTCACCCCGTCTCAGGGTAACACCTGAGGGTAACCCCTTATAGCTCAGATAAGGTGAACTCTCAGAGCTGGAGAATCTTTGCAATCACTTAGCCTCACTGAGCCCTGAGCCTCATCAGGCACCTGAAACAGGAAGAGCCAGGAGTTGATTCCCAGTCTGCTGATCCCTGACCCGGACATTTTCCTCCACTGCTCGTGGGACTCTTCTGTAGCTTATGAATGACTCTAAGGAGAGGGCTGACAGCACCACAGGGCATGCAAGACACTCCCTTTCAGTTGCCCGCCCACATGTCTAGTCTGATTTCCTGCCATTCCTCCCTTGTCACAGTACACTCAAGGAATACAGAATAGCTTCTAAAAACACTATTGCATTCTAAGTCTCCTCGTGTTTGTACTTTCTGGAGCTTCTGCGTTAAATGTTCCTGGTGGAATTTGAAAAGTGCCAAGAGAACTCTCCAGCTTAAACACTGGGCACCTGAAACAGCCATTAATTAATTCTCTTTATACTTAACTTTTATTTTTTTATTATTATTTTATTTATTTATTTATTTTTATTTTAATTGGAGGCTAATTACTTTACAATATTGTGGAGGGTTTTGTCATACATTCACATGAATCAGCCATGGGTGTACATGTGTTCCCCATCCTGACCCTCCCTCCCACCTCCCTCCCCCCTGCCTCCCTCCCCATCCCATCCCTCAGGGTCATCCCAATGCACCAGCCCTGAGCACCCTGTCTCATGCATTGAACCTGGACTGGCGATTTGTTTCACATATGATAGTATATTTTGCTTCTCTTTGTCCTCCCCACCCCCCACCCTCACACTCGCAGCCCCATAACTCATCTTGTTGCTGAGAAGATGACAACTTAAATTTTTGCTTGTACCTTCATATGATTGGCTTTTCCGACTGCTTTGTTGCTGAGGAGGACTAGTGCCTGGTGACTGGGGTGCTCAAAGGGGCAGAAAGCAAAGAACAGGGGCTGTGGAAGGCCATCTCTCTGATTAGGGTTTTGTGCAGACCCAGCCCTGACTCTGCCATAGAAGTATATGTTTCTGCCATATTTCTGCCATAGAAATATCATATGTCTCTGATTGCATCAGAGGTACAGCGTGTGAATGTTGTGGTGTGCCGAGTTCTCACAGTGTGGACTTTTCTCTGTTAAATTCAGCACACTCATCTAATCTATTCATTCCTTCAGTGAAGATTTTAAAATGAGAGAGATGGTTAAAAGCCAGTAGAAGAGAATTCAATGAAAGCGTAACATGGATGGACCCAGAGAGTGTCATATTGAGAGATGTCAGACAGAGAAGGAGAAATATCATATGACATCCCTTATACCTGGAATCTAAAATGAAATGATACAAATGAACTTACTTATAAAACAGAAAGAGACTCACAGACTTAGAAAACAAACTCATGGTTGCCGGAGGGGGAAGTGATAGTTAAGGACTCTGGGAAGGTCACGTACACGTTGCTATATTTAAAATGGATAGCCAACAAAAACCTATTGTATAGCAAATGGAACTCTGCTCAATGTTATATATGCCAGCCTAGATGGGACGGGGGTTTAGGGGAGAATGCACACATGAGTGTGTGTGGCCAAGTCCCTTCGCTGTTCACCTGACACTATCACAGCATTGTTAATCGGCTATACCCCAATACAAAATGTTTTCGGTGTTAAAAAAATAAAAATTAAATTTTAAAAAAAGAATTCAATGGAAATTCATTTGTATTTCATGATTGTGTCTTTCAAAAACTAGATGCTCTGGTTATCTATTGCTGAGTAACAGACCACAAAAGCAGTGGCTCACAAAGACATTTACTTTGCTCAGAAATCTGTGAGGTGGGCAGTTCCATGGGACAAGCTCGTCTCTGCTTCTCTAGGTGTTAGCCAGGCAGCTGGAGGGCTGGACTTGAATCACCCAACGGCTCCTTCCTCATGTGTCAGCAGCTGATATCGACCATCAGATGAGAGCTCAGCTGGAGCTGTCGGCTGTGTCACATACGGGTGGCCCCTTTCTGTGGCCTGTGCTTCCTCACACATTGTGGCTGGATTCCAAGGTGAGCATCCTGAGGCAGGGAGTCAGGCAGAAGCGTGTCTCTTTTATGATCTAGCCTGAGAAATTATACAGACTCATTTCTGCCACATTCCATGCACCCTGGCTGCTACAAAGCCCTGCTCAAATTCAAGACGAAACATGTGGGGCCAGAAATATTGCCATGGTCGTTTTTAGAAATTACAATCTGCTACCCTGAAGCATAAAGAAATTTTAATTGACTTGTTATTCCTGGTTTTCTTGTTCTTTCCAGCCAAACTCTTTTTCAGGGTGGGTTTTGTGGTGGCCCAGAATGTTTTTTACATGCCTAAGTGATTACTATATTTGGTTTCTTTTTTAATGAGACCTGCCCTCCATCACCAACATCTAGTTGTCCAGAGAGAAAAACCTTTGTGCATGGAACAATTACACCCATGTGGACCTAAGGTTTTTACTACAGTAGCTTTAAGAATAACCTCACAAACTTTTATACAAGATTAAATTCAGGCCCATCCACTTTAGTTTTTAATGTTTTGTACAATTAAAAGATTTCCAGGAAATTTGAAATATTGATTTGAGTACATATAGGTTCTTAGCAGCAACAGCTTAGCACAAAGTCTTTGACCAAACATCTATGTTTTCTGAAATGTAATTAAAGTAGTTGTCTAGAAATGTGTTGATTTGCATAAAATCATTAATTGTTTTTGATTTAGGAGCTTAGTTTTAATGAAACTTCTCTTCTTTAAAAATTAAAGATAAGGAAATCTCATAAGACTTTAAACCTTACAGGATTTAAAGTCTTTAACAGTATAGTGAAAAATGACAAAACTTAAAAAAAATTATTTTATTTATTTTAATTGGAGAATAATTACTTTACAATATTGTAATGGTTTTTTGCCATACATTGACATGAATCAGCCACAGATGTACATATGTCCCCCCATCCTGAACCCCACCTCCCACCTCCCTCCCCACCCTGTCCCCCTGGGTTGTCCCAGAGCACTGGCTTTGGGTGCCCTGCTTCACGCATCAAACTTGCACTGGTCACCTATTTTACACATGGTAATACACATATTTCAGTTCTATTCTCTCAAATCATCATCCCATCACATCCACCTGTCTTCTCCCACAGAGTCCAAAAGTCTGTTCTTTAAATCTTTGTCTCCTTTGCTGCCCTGCATGTAGGATCATCATTGCCATCATTCTAAATTCCATACATATGTGTTAATATACAGTATTTGTCTTTCTCTTTCTGACTGACTTTACTCTGAATAATAGGCTCCAGTTTCATCCACCTCATTTGAACTGCCTCAAATGAGTTCCTCTTTATAGCTGAGTAATATCCCATTGTATATGTGTATCACAACTTTCTTATCCATTCATCTGCTGATGGACATCTAGGTTGCTTCTGCTGCTGCTGCTAAGTCACGTCAGTATGTCCTAGCTATTATAAACAGTGTTGCGATGAACATTGGGGTACATGTGTCTCTTTCAATTCTGGGTTCCTTGGGGTGTATGCCCAGCAGTGGGATTGCTGGGTCATATGGCAGTTCTATTTCCAGTTTTTTAAGGAATCTCCACACTGTTCTCCATAGTGGCTGTACTAATTTGCATTCCCACCAACAGTGCAAGAGGGTTCCCTTTTCTTTACACCTTTTCCAGCATTTATTGTTTGTAGACTTTTTGATGACAGCCATTCTGACCCATGTGAGATGATACCTCATTGTAGTTTTGATTTGCGTTTCTCTAATAATGAGTGATGTTGAGCATCTTTTCTTGTGTTTATTTGCCATCTGTATGTCTTACGTCATCTTTGGAGAAATGTCTCTTTAGTTCTTTTGCCCATTTTTTATTGCGTTGTTTGTTTTTCTGGTATTGAGCCACATGAGCTGCTTGTATGTTTTGGAGGTTAATTCTTTGCTAGTTGTTTCATTTGCTATTATTTTATCCCATTCTGAAGGCTGTCTTTTTACCTCACTTATAGTTTCCTTCATTGTGCAAAAGTTTTAAAGTTTAATTAGGTGCCATTTGTTTATTTTTGTCTTTGTTTCCATTACTCTGGGAGGTGGGTCATAGAAGATCTTGCTGTGATTTATGCCAAAGAGTGTTCTGCCTATGTTTTCCCCTAGGAGTCTTATAGTTTCTGGTCTTACATTTAGATCTTTAATCCATTTTGAGTTTATTTTTGTGTATGGTATTAGAAAGTGTTCTAGTTTTATTCTTTTACACATGGTTGACCAGTTTTACCAGCATCACTTGTTGAAGAGAATGTCTTTTCTCCATTGTATATTTTTCCTCCTTTGTCAAAGATAAGCTGTCCATAGGTGCATGGATTTATCTCTGGACTTTTTATTTTGTTCCATTGATTTATATGTCTGTCTTTGTGCCAGTATCATACTGTCTTAATGACTATAGCTTTGTAACATAGTGTGAAGTCAGGCAGGTTGATTCCTCCAGTTCCATTCTTCTTTCTCAAGATTGCTTTAGCTATTCAAGGTTTTTTGTGTTTCCATACAAACTGTGAAATTATTTGTTTTAGTTCTGTGAAAAATACTTTTGGTAGCTTGATAGGGATTGTGTTGAATCTATAGATTGCTTTGGGTAGTATACGCATTTTCATTATATTGATTCTTCCAATCCACGAGCATGGTATATTTCTCCAACTATTTGTGTCATCTTTGATTTCTTTCATCAGTGAGAAACAATAAAATTTAGAGAAATATTTTAGTTTTTTAAATTTGATTAAGTGATCAAAACTTGATACCTCCTAGTATCTTGCCATCAAAATCCAAGTGGTCTAGTTTTGTCTAACAAAGATTTGAAACTGAACAATCTCAGCTTTCTCATATAGAGTTTCCAGAACCATGAAAATGGTTTGTGATCTGGGAGAAAAGTAGGCAGAAAAAAAGAGTAGAGATTATGGGTGCCCTTTTTAAACAAGCAGGAGACTTTGTGGCTTGTATTATTCTTTCTGAAACTTTTGATCTCTTATTCTTTCCCTAAGAATAAAATATATTTATGCTCCTTTTCTGTATTTTATGAAACTCATGTTAGAATGGGTCAAATGTTTAAAATTTCTTAGGATTAATGAAACAGAAATAGCTGATGGGAGCTCTCAAAATAAAGTCATAGAATGTGATCAGCCATTTATTCACATGACAAATTAAGGGTGATTTATTCACTTCATGGCCCAAGAGCAAATTCCTAAACTACTTTAGGAAAACATGAATGAGAAGAATGTGGAAAAATAGACTGGAAGGAGAAAAGCTGAATTCATATCTCAAGATAGAACTGCTCAAAAATAACATAGAATATGGTAGTGGAAATTGAATAATGTTTTAGGCAAAGAGAGGAAAAATTAAAAATAGCCCTAAACTTACAAAAAGATGCTGTCTGATTGCTCAGTCCCCTAGCTTGCATGCACATAAGATGTGAAAAAATTTGAAAAGAGTGGCCTCTGTTATTTTCAGCTTTGAGTACCATGTTACTCAATTTAAAAAGAAAATTTTTATCAAATAAGAATCTCTACTAAAATGATTCTACAGTATTTATTTCTTGTAATTGAAAAATCAGGGATGTTGCTATTAAAGTCACACTACTTTTGATATCTAATATGTGAGATCCCATCTAATGAGATATCTATGGATATGAACTTCTGATTCTCAAAGTTTCAGTGATTCTAGAGAAGAGAGTTGATTAATTCAGATTAAATATTATAGTTCATTTAACATGATGAGAAATTTTACCTAGCAATGTTGTAAAAAGAACATTGAACTTTTGAAATTGTTATGTTCCAACATGCCATTGACTGGTTATCAACCTTTGGTAAGTCAGTCATTTTCTCATCTGTAAAACAAGAGCCTTGGGCTTACTCAGAGATTCCCAAATGCTGGTTAGGCACATGAAAGAGTTTTCATGAGCATGAGACCAAATGAGACAAAAAAAGAAGAAAAAGTGGGACAGATGGTTATTAGACTTGTCGTGGTAATCATTTCATAATGTATGCAAATATCAAATCACTATGCAGTACACCTAAAACTAACATAATATTGTATGTCACCTATATTTCCATTTTTAAATTGGTAGTGACAATTTTTGCCTGGAATTTCTGGCCAAAGTAGGGTACTGATTGTCTCATAGTGTGCTGTCTTGCCAGGTTGCCCCTTCCTGATCCTTTGGCTGGAGAGGGTAGATTTTGGTGGACATTTTGTGTCTGTACTGTTAGCATTTCTGAGTTGCTGGTTTCTCCATTTCTAAAGTGGGACACAAAAGGCAAGGAAAGAGCCCAGGAAATTATCACCAGCCATTCCCTGGGTCTTGAAGTCCCTAGACAGTCTGCCTTCTTCTTACCATCTTCCAGAGTCTTACTTGTTTTATTTATAAAGCTTAGGAATTTTAGTTGTACTTAACCAGCAGAATAGGGAAAAGCGTGTGTATTCCATTTTCCCAGAAGTGGAAGTCAGTTGTTTACATTTGATATGAAATTAGTTAAAAGACCCATCCTTCTCCTTGCACTGTTTATTTACTTGCTCAGTCACTCCAGCGCTGACTGAGAGCAGCCCCTCAGCGCCTGTCAGTATAGGAAGTCTCTGTGCTGGGAGGAACACCCCCAGGAATGGGAGAGACAGTGCTCTGGCCTCTTTCTGCCTAAGCGTCTTGATGTCTCCGGCTCTGTTGCCAGCTGCCATAGTGACTCGGCCAGGCTTCCCCAGACTCAGCTGAAACTAATAGGATTAGAGTAGGGCAAGGAAAGTAAATATTAAATATTTACTTATAGTACACAGCTAAGCTTGTGAATAATGCATGAAAGAATTTTTCAGGGGGAAAAGGTTCTAAGGGTTTTTTTTTCTTTGTAACATGCCATTTAAAAAAATTCCTGTTAGAAAATAATCTCCAACTTACCAAAACATTGCAAAAATGAGAATAATAGAAGGAAACTCATATTTCTTATCCAGATTCACCTCTAACTAATACTTAACACTGTATTCTATTTTCTTTATTATTTGCCTTCTCTCACTTTCTACACACACACATACACACACACACACTAATTTAACATGCCACCTGTGCTCCAATTTTGTCAATTGATCCAATAATGTCCTTTATAGCATTGTTCCCTCTGGTACAGGGTCCAGGATAACATTAAGTATTGCACATATTTGTAGAGTCTCTTTAGTGTCCTTTAATCTGGGAAATGTTCCTGTGATTTATTTTTTAAACAATAAGATGGTAAAACTGTATCAGTCTCATGTTATTAATGTTATTTATAGGTACTCTCAGCAGATTGTGAACTTATTAACATGCATAAAGGTAGGATCTCAGTAATCTGTGGAAGAAAGAGGATCTTTTAGCAGCAGGTAATTAACTCAAAAAATGAAGCCACAGCAAAATCATGAAAACCATAATATCCCTGACCCAAAATTAGAAAGTTGTTCATGTAAGTTAGAATGGAAATCATTGTTCTTTTATTGCTTAAAAGCTTCTGGAGATAATTAATGAAAGTGTCTTTGTATGATTTATACAGAAGCTAAATGTTCACAAACTTCTAAGATGACAGATTTAAAACTTAGCTAGAAAATTTGTTTTATTCTAACTTGAACTGTCAAATGTTGCTAATTTGCTTCTCGTGATAAATCCCTTTTTTGATATGTACCATAAATGTATAAGCCAGAGAAGCATAGTATTCTTATTTATTCTAAGTGCTGAATTCTGAACAGCCTGTTGACACAATCATGTTCAACATTAGAGGCACCATTAGCCTGCAAAGGAATGATCACCTTCACGTGCCAGAGACAAGCTTCATTCCCTGAGACTGCAGTGGTGTTTCGTGAAATGCTTTGACAATGCATCTTACATCCATATTCTTAATATGCATCAAAACCAAACATTTGCAACCAGAGTTTATTTATGGTTCTCTTGTGTCAGTGGCTTTCATGGGCTCTATTGTGCTTTGGTCAAAGATCTCTGGCCAGAGCCCAGAGTTTTCCTCGCAATCAGAACCAGCTGAAGACTGGTTTCATCTCCCGAGGGGCCAGAAAAGCACACTGTTTCTTATTCACTTGAATTTCCATTTTCAAGAAGAGCCTCTGCTCCTACAGATGGAGAGAGTACTTCTGTCAATACCTTGGGCTTATGAGGTCTGGATTAAATCAGACATTGAAATATCTTTCCTATTGGAGAAGCATCTTAATCTTTGTTATTTGTGCTTGGGTTTTAAGCCATGTGACTCCCATAAAGATATTTTCAAAAACTGAGTAGCACTTATTTTATTTTAATTACAGTTTCTTTAAACCATATCTCCCATATCTCATCTCAGTGGTTTTGAAAAAGTTATCTCAGTTTTACTCTCTACATACATCTCTAGGTTATGTATTGTGTTGGAGCAGGCTCTGGAGGTGAGACTGCCATGATTTCATCCTACTCTTAGTGGGCATCTAATACTGCTTCATTGACGACCCTAAAGCTTTGACTGTGTGGATCACAACATACTGTGGAAAATTCTGAAAGAGATGGGAATACCAGACCACCTTATCTGCCTCCTGCGAAAACTGTGTGCAGGTCAAGAAGCAACAGTTAGAAAAACGGACATAGAACAACAGACTGGTTCAAAATTGGGAAAGGAGTACGTCAAAGCTGTATAATGTCACCCTGCTTATTTACCTGATATGCAGAGTACATCATGAGAAATGCTGGGCTGGATGAAACACAAATGTAATCAAGATTGCCAGAATAAATATCAATAACCTCAGATACGCAGATGACACCACCCTTATGGCAGAAAGTGCAGAAGAACTAAAGAGCCTCTTGATGAAGGTGAAAAAAAAAAGCTGGCTTAAAACTCAACATTCAAAAAACTAAGATCATGGCATCTGGTCCCATCACTTCATGACAAATACATGTGGAAACAATGGAAAAAGTGACAGACTTGATTTTCTTGAGCTCCAAAATTACTGCAGATGGTGACTGCAGCCATGAAATTACAAGATGCTTGCTTCTTGGAAGAAAAGCTATGACAAACCTAGACAGCATATTAAAAAGCAGAGACATTATTTTGCCATCAAAGGGCCATATAGTCAAAGCTATGTTTTTTCCAGTGGTCATGTATAGATGTGAGAGTTGGACCATAAAGAAGGCTGAGTGCCAAAGAATTGATGCTTTTGAACTTTGGTGTTGGAGAAGACTCTTGAGAGTCCCTTGGACTGCAAGGAGATCAAACCTGTCAATCCTAAAGGGAATCATCCCTGAATATTTATCGGAAGGACTGATGCTGAAGCTGAAACTCCAATACTTTGGCCACCTGATGCGAAGAGCTGACTCATTAGAAAAGACCCTGATGCTGGGAAAGATTGAAGGCAGGAGGAGAAGGGGATGACAGAGGATGAGATGGCTGGATGGCATCACCGATTCGATGGACATGAGTTTGAACAAGCTCCAGGAGATGGTGAAGGTCAGGAAAGTTTGGCATGCTGCAGTCCATGAGGTTGCAAACAGTCAGACACAACTGAGAAACTGAACAACAACAACAATTACTGAGAAAATTATAGACCCCTCTAAGTTTCCTCATCTGCAAGCAGATAATAGTTACAACTTCACTGGAGGTTAGGAGTAGTTAAAATTTTAAATTAGAAGTGAAGTGAAGTGAAAGTACCTCAGTTGTGTCTGACTCTTTGTGACCCCATGGACTATACAGTCCATGGAATTCTCCAGGCCAGAATACTGGAGTGAGTAGCCTTTCCCTTCTCCAGGGGATCTTCCCAACCCAGGGATCAAACCCAGGTCTCCCGCATTGCAGGCAGATTCTTTACCAGCTGAGTCACAAGGGAAGCTCAGGATGCATTTAAAGCCATTGTACCTCAAACCCAGGCATGATGTCCCCATCCTGGGCCTTAGACTTCAGAGACTCCACTCTGGCCTTCCCGTAGCTGAGCTTTCTTACAATGTGAGGAATCTGGGAAGAGTGGAGAGGAGACAAGGAAGTGATCTCTCCCTGCCAGTCTCCAGGTCATACTACCCCTTCTGGAACTCCATATCCCTGCCCAAATGTCCAACACCTCCTTGCAGGGCCTTGCTGCCTTCTCTTCTGCATTCATTCTCCTGCAGGCTCACCCCTGCTTTTGGCAGCACAGCCCCTCCTGAGAGGAGCCAAAACATGGCAGTTAGTAAGCTTGTGGGGGATGGTGGATGGAGGAAGTTTGGCCTTATGATGTGGGTGTTCAAGTGTCATAAAGTGAGTGGGAGGAGAAAGGGGTGAGATGGAGGCTGCCTTTTCCTGGGCCCTGTGTTCCATAAAATGTCAGGGAGTTTGAGCCTTATAGCCCCCTAGGTTGTTATGCACGTTATGTTATGTCCTCCTATTTGACAAATAGGAGAACAGTCTTATTTTAAGTGTTTAGTTTGATTAATAGTTTTTTTTTTTAAATACACAAACACACAGTGTATGTCTGCTATTTGTACTCTCACCCTGCACCCTACAAATGTGGGGCATGAATGAATGCTGAGGCAGTGATTGACTCTCAGTGAAAACTCAGTAAAAACCAGCCACCACCATCAGCATCAGCACTGTCATCTTCTACCACGTGTGGCATATAGTTATTTTTCTGAGATGGGTGGAAACCAGCTCCTTCCCTCATCCTTGCATTATCAGATGTCCATTCGATTTCTTCCAAGAGGCAGTAAATGACTGCCGAGACTCCAAGGACGGAGGGAAGGCAGTGGGAAGCAGTGTCATAGTGACTGGAGTGAGCAGATCACCTAGGATGGCTCACCCAGCCCTTTGCTCTGGGTTCTGTTCAGTCACTATGGTCCTGTAGGTCTCTACTCAGCGTGGTTCTCATATTTCAACACCCATTTCCTTAGACTATGCCTTAACCAAGGTCATTCAGTAAACAGTTACACTGACATTCAATATTGCAGCTTCCTCTTAACTTCTGCTTAATTTTTTCTTTCATCTTTAAATGGTGGTGCTTTTAAAAGAAACTTAAAGGTGGTTCTGTCCCGGGGCAGGCTGCTGCCTGAACAAAAGTACCCCCACAGTGTAACAGCAGCATTGCCTTGGGGACTGGATCTTTTTCAGACAGCAGTTTATTTAAAGGATTAAGTGTTGGGGCTCAAGTCCTCCACAGAAGATACCAGTAACCCCAAAATATCTCATTGATATCTCAAAGTTGCATCTAGGATGACTTTGTACTAGAAGCAATCTTACAGAATACCCTGGCATAATCCTTTGTGTTGGAGAACATACAAAATTTCAGATCCCAGCCATTTTCAAATGACTCTTGCACAAAAGAAATCCTACTGTCTGATGCATTTTCAGGAGAAACAGATATAAAGTCTGTCTCCTCAGCCTTGTGAGTGATGTGCCTCCAATGGTAAGAACCACCAGGATGGGAACACAGCACTTACGGATTATCAAGCTGGATAATGCTAATGACAGAGACCATTTACAGGGGTGCTGCCTGCGTGCCAGCCTTGTGATCAATGATGTACACAAAGCATTTAATCAATGAAGGCAATTAATGGTCCAAATTAACAAAGCTAGTAAAACAAGACACTAAGATTTGAACCCACATCTGAATTAAAAGCTAAAAGATGTTAAGCCACACCCCTTTTTGCTTGGGAGAAGGGCATTTTCCAACCAAATCTATGCCCGATATAAATAAAAGATTTTATCTTCCTTTCTGGCTGCTCTCTTTACTACCTCAGTCTGCTGTGTACCAGCTGTGTGTCCTCAAGACAAATAACTCCACCTCTCTGTGTTCAGTTTTCAATCAGTAATTTGGAAATGATAGTACATAGTTCATAGGGTCAAAAGATTAAAAATAGATAATATATTAAAAGAACTTGGCATGTTGCATAGTATATATAAGGTGATACTGTCTCTAGCCTCAGAACTATACTCTTATTAAATCAACTACTTACTCAAAGTCATTTTAAAGTTTACCTCATTTGCTAGGAAAATTATCCAATACTTATAAATGGGCAAATAAAGTTTGCTGACTGTCCTTTCAGTGGAGTGCTGGTATCTTGTCCAGTGGACCCTGCAGGGATCATTTGACTCTAGAGCTGTGGACAACTTTGACCATTTGGATTGCTTAGACCATTTCACAATATTGCATGGATAGAAGGTGTGGAAAACTCAACATCTTTGTAATCTAAACATCTTTGTCATCAAAAATGCCAAAAGATTTTTTCTTATGACTTCTTCCCTATGGAAAACATACCCTCAAAATATTTTATTTCTCTGCCCTATACGGTACTAACCACTTTTACCTCTATTAGCAAATATATTTCATCCCTGATTTATGTGTGTATGTGTTTTTGTATGTGTGTTCATGGAATTCTCCTTTGAGATAGTTTTAACTTCTACTAGTACCTTCATTAATTATTGAGTTAAATAAAATATTTGAAATGTGCAAAGCTCCCAAACAACAGAATTCAGCCAAATGAGTGCCTCTGATCAAAAGATTTTAAAATTTTTCGATTTTAAATATTTTTAAATCTCACCATTTTCTAAAACCCATGAAAGGGCCCCAAGATTGGCTTAAGGCAAACTGAGAACTGATAAACTTACTGTTAGTACAGTAAATCCCAAACATGAACTTTCAAGTTGCAAACTTTCTGAGATGCAAAAGTGCATTCATTCCATCATTGTCAAGCGTGAATGAAACTGTAGCTTGCCCTCCATCTCCTATTGCTGATGATCCTTCAGCTCTACCATCTCTCACCTCCTCTCTCTCCTCCAGTCAGTAACCCTTCTTACCTCTTCACTCAGTGCCAGATCTCATACTGTACTATTGTACATTTCAAGGTACTGAACTGTAAGATTAAAAATGTTTTCTTTATCGTTTGTGTTTGTCTTTTGGGGCTTCCCTCATAGCTCAGTTGGTAAAGAATCTACCTGCAATGCAGAAGATCTCAGTTTGATTCCTGGGTCAGGAAGATCCCCTGGAGAAGGGATAGGCTACCCACTCCAGCATACTTGGGCTTCCCTTGTGGCTCAACTGGTAGAGAATCCGCCTGCAATGCGGGAGACCTGGGTTCGTTTGTCTTGTATGTGTTATTTGTGTGAAAAGGTATTATTATAAACCTATTATAGTACAGTACCATAGCCGATTGTGTTAGTTGGGTACTGAGGCTAACTTTGTTAGACTTACAGACATATTGAAGTTATGAACATGCTCTCGGAACAGATCTTGTTTATATATATGGAACTTACAGTATTTTTTCCTTTCTTTCTGTACTCTACTCCTTCCTGCCAACTAAAAATTGGCACTTGCCAACTGCCTCTACAAAACTTAAGTCACACACTATTGTAGCTGCTGACCTGCAACACCCGCTGAAAGGAGTTCAGGGTGGAGATCAGGAATGAGGCACTCTGTGCTCTGGAAAACACTGGCAGAACAGGCCTTTAGATAGTTTGATATTTTCAGCAGAAGATTTTATGAACCTAATTCTTACATCTGCTCATTTAGAAAAGCACTAAAATCATTAATGGTGACATGGCTCCTCATGACTAGCAGCAAGGTCCTGCCAAAATTTGTGCTTGACTGCATGTACCCCCTTCACCAAAATCATATATAATACCGACTGCTCCCCTTACCTCTTCCAAGCAGTGTCTCAGAGATATCTGAAATGTTTTCTTCCCCAGGGTTATAGTCCTCATTTTGCCCCAAATAAAATTTAACTCACAATCCTCAGGTTTTTCTTTTTTCTTTTTTTCCAGTGGACATTCTCATGCTGCCCTTCCTCTCACGGGAGATGTTCGGTATTCTCTGGGACTGAAGAACACCCCATTCACTGCAGTGACCCAGCCCCAATCCCAAACCCACCAGGCGTCCCTCCTGGATCCTCACTTTATAGTAATTTGTGTCCTGAATCTTCCCTCATCAACAGCCTCACCTATCCCACAGAGTAAGACCTACCAGTTCTGATCTTCAGTTCCTTAGATCCTTCATACCTGAGAAGTAATAAGAAAGAACTCTCCATTCATTGAGCTCCTACTAAGTGCCAGGCACTCTCCTAGGTGCTAGAGACAGAAGAGTAAGGAATATAAGAGTTCATAGCCCCAGGAAGCTTCCTGCCTATGGAAGGGTTTAACAAACCAGAGATTTGGATAGTCTGTAGGGACTCTGAGTGTGGTGGAGACAGGAAGGTGTGGCAGCAAAGGGACCAGCTTCATGGAGGTGACATTGGGACCTGAAGACAATGGGATATGTGGGGCATCCTAGGAAGTACAGATTCTAGGGCTTGGTCCCCAGGAAAAGGCCAATGGGGTCCTTGAAGCTGAAGCACCTCCAAATGACCTGCAGACATCTCCTGTGTTGTCTTCAAGAGATCAGATTTAACACATAAGTAAGAACTTAACACATTAATAGGCTTCCCCAATGGCTCAAGTGGTAAAGAATCTGCCTGCAATGTAAAAGACTCAGAAGACGCAGCTTCAATCCCTGGGTTGGGAAGATCCCCTGGAGAAAGAAATAGTAACCCACTCCAATATTCTTGCCTGGAGAATCTCATGGGTGGAGAGGCCTGGTGGGCTACAGTCCATAGGGTCGCAAAGAGTCAGACAAGATTCAACATGCACACATCAACACATAAATGGCTTAAGGACTTAATGTATATTTTATCATTTAATCCTCACAACAACTTCTGATGTAAAAACTATTTTTCTTCACCCGTCTTACAAATCAGTATCTCTAAGATTGAGGCACAGAGAAGTCAACTTACTCATTCAAGGTCTCACAGCTAGTAAGTGATGAAACCCATGGTCAAATTCCAGCCATCTGGCTCCAGGACTGTGTACCCAGACACTGTGCTACCAGATGGGTGGATGTATCTAATACAATATCTCAAATATACTGAGCTTTCAGTTAATTAGATCTGAACAATTCAAGCACAAACCTAGCATTTCTGTACAGCCCAAAGACCTCAGCAGCTCATTACCAGGACTACCTGTGCTAGTCAATGAAAATATATCTTAATAAAAATATATATTATTAACAAAATACCATGCTGTCACACCTGGACTAAAATAAATTCACAATAAACCTTCACATAATAAAATACAAAATAGAAAAAAAAGAGAGAGAGAGCAATTAGAGTCCCTCAACAGATGGCCTCAGTCTGGAGGAGCAGAGAGAAAAAACCTGTAGACTCGTATTTTTTGACCTCATGTCTCAGTGTCCTTCCTGATGAAATATTCCACAAGAAATGAGATGAAAATGGAACACTTGGTTCTGTGTGACCTGAGAAAAGCCTGGAGGAGGGGGTTCCTTCATTTGGGGAGAACTTTAGATCCCTCTTCTGCTAGGAGGAATCTCTGGTGGTATTTAGGTGACTGTACTTCCTGTGCTTGATTAGAGAGCCTTTTACTCTTGCTACTAGGTAAGGCAGCTTCCCAAGTGGCATAGTGGTAAAGAATCCACCTGCTAATGCAGGAGACACAAGAGAAGTGGGTTCGATCCCAGGGTCAGGAAGATCCTCTGGAGTAGGAAATGGCTACCCACAACAGTATTCTTGCCTGGGAAATTCTATGGGCAGAGGAGTCTGACAGATTGTAGTCCATGGGGTCTCAAAAGAGTCAGACACCAACAAGCACACACACACGTTGTAGATAAGGCTTTGAAGTAAAAATGAAGTTCAGATCCTAATCTCTCATTTTCTGGTTGGTGATCTCACTGAGTAAGTCATTAAACCACTCTGAGACAAACCTCCCTTTCCTTACCTGCAACTCAAGGGGTGATCATACCCACCTTTATGAAGGTGCTTGGCACAGTGCCTAGCACATGGGAAATCATAATATGCCACCTTTCAGGTAAAACCTTATCAACAGTCTACAACAACACAATCTGTGTTGTGGTTTGCAAAGTTATGTCCAAACATCCATACAGAGCCATTTTTACATTTGCTTGTTTGGAAATATGGGGTGGTAAGTTCAAAATCTCTATGTCTATATGGATGGCAGATTCGAATGTACTGAGTAATTTAGTGATACTGAGAACTTCATCTACTACACCATTCAGGTGTTTTATATCCCCTTCAAAAGTAGTCACGTCCATGCCCTTTTCCTGTGTATCTCAGCCCAGTGCCCTCGTGGTCCATGGCAGAGAGGAGCCCGTTCAGAGCCCTGACTGTCTGACACCCGTGTCCCAGGTCATTTCACTAGTGATGTAAAGGGATTGCAATGGGACTGCTGCGGGACTTGTGCAGTTTCTCTTTTTCTTCCAGTTTTATTGAGATAATTGACATATAGTAGTATATAAGTTTAAGAGGCACAATATAATGATTTAACATGTACATCATGAAATGATGACTGCAGTAAGTTAGTGAACATCATCTCATATGGATATAAAATTAAAGAAATATAAAATGTTTTTCTTGTGAGGAGAAACTCTAATAATTTTCATACATAACATACAGCAGTTTTAATTATATTTATCATGCTAAACATATTGCATAACATCCCCAGTACTTATTTATCTTAAAACTGGGAATTTGTACCTTTTGACTGCTTTCGTCTAGTTCCCTCTCACCTTATCCCTTCCCTTTGACAAACCTAGTCTCTTCCTATATGTTTGTTTTTTTGTTTGCTTTTGAAATATAATTGACTTACAACACTATAATAGTTCCTGTTAGTTCCTGTTATACAACATAGTGATTCCATATTTCTACACATTTCAAAATGATCACCATGAAAATCTATTTACCATCTGTCACCATACAAAGACATTACATAATTATTGACTTTAATCCCCACGCCATGTATTTTACATACCCGTGACTTGTTTATTTTGCAACTAGAATGTTGCTCTGCTTAATCTCCCTCACCTATTTCTCTCCTTCCCCTCTACTCCCTCCTCACTGTCAATCACCAGTTTGCTCTCTGCATCAATGACTCTGTTTCTATTTGGTTAATTTATTTATTCTGTTTTTTAGATCCAACATATAAGCGAAATAATTCAGTATTTGTCTGATTTATTTTACCTAACATAATATCCTAAAGATCCATTCAGGTTATTGCAAATTGTAAAGTTTCATTCTTTTCTGTGGCTGGGTATGTTCCATTATACATATTCTATATGTTTTTCACATCTTCTTTATCTGTAAATCTATTGATGGGCCATTAGGTTACTCCTGGACTTCCCTGGTAGCTCAGCGGTAAAGAATCCACCTGCAATGTAGAAGACATGGATTTGATCCCTGGGTCAGGAAGATCCCCTGGAGAAGGAAATGGCAACCTGCTCCAGTATTCTTGCCTGGAAATTTCATGGAGAGAGGAGCCTGGTGGGCTACAGTCTACGGGGCCACAAAAGAGTTGGACACGACTTAGTGACCAAACAACAACAACAATTTTTTTCCATATCTGGCTATTGTAAATAATATGACAGTGAACATAAGGATCCATGTATATTTTTTCGTTTTATTGAAGTATAGTTGATTTATGATGTTGTGCTGCTGTACAGCAAAGTGACTCAGTGATACATACACACACACACATATATGCATTCTTTTTCATATTCTTTTCCATTATGGTTTATTATAGGCTAGTAACTGTAATTCCCTGTGCTATACAGTCAGATCTTGTGGTTTTATGTATCTTTTTGAATTAGTGTTTTCATTTTCTTTCGATAAATACCACAAATGGAATTGCTGCAACTAACACACACACACACACACACACATAGTATTACTATTCTTAGTTTTTTGAGGAATCTCCATGTTGTTTTCCATAGTGGCTACACCAGTTTACATTCCCACCAAATGTGCACAATCTTCCCTTTTCCCCACATCCTTATCAACACTTGTTATTTTTTGACTTTTTGAAAATAGCCATTCTGACAGTTGTGAGGTGATTTTAATTTGCATTTCCATGATGATTAGTTATGTTATTTTATGTGCATGTTGGTCATCTGTATGCCTTCTTTAGAAAAATGTTTATTTAGGTCCTTGGCCCATTCTTAATTGGGTTATTTGTTTATTTGATCAGGTTGCATGAGTTCTTTGAATTTTGTGGATATTAACCTCATATTAGATAAATTATTTACAAATATATCTAAAGGTGCAGCTGAATTCAGGTGAAACCCCTGACTGAGTGAGCAAGGAAGACAGGAGGAGGAGTTGAGGGTGTTCACAGGTGAAGTCCAAAATCTCAATACAGGGTAAAAGAAGTTTTCTGAGAGCAAGAAAATGAGGTAATTAAGGCCCCATGAGAAAAGCAATACATATTTAGATAGTTGAATTGGAGAATTCAAAAGATAGCTAATGGAAAGTGCAGAAATAGCTGACCAGCATGAGTGTACGTGTGATAAGTTGCTTCAGTCATGTCCAACTCCTTGCAACCCTATATACCATAGCCCAACAGGCTCCTCTGCCCATGGGATTCTCCAAGCAAGAATACTTGGGAGTGGGTTGCCATGCCCTCCTCCAGGAGATCTTCCTGACCCAGGGATCGAATCCACATCTCTTACATCTCCTGCATTGGGGGGTGGGTTCTTTACCATTAGTGTCACCTGGGGAGCCCAGCTGACTAGCATTGATGTCTAAAATGAAATGTGAAACTATGGGGTTATTGAGTGTCATGCTCTTCAAGTATATAGTTTCCACCAATACTGTTTGACCACTGAGGAGAAAGCAGAAAGTTGGGCTGATTTAGAGTTGGGGACTGATCAGGCTTGTGCTGCAGAAAATCAGGCTGAGTTTTCTGCTTATGCCACAGTGTGTGATTTCAGTGTTTACATAGCCATCCCAAATGAAGCTATCTAGCTGTATTAGCATGAAGTGTGTGATTGTATGGCAAAGGAAAAAACTCAAACTGATTAAGATAATAGGAGGAATTTTTTTAGGTAACATGATTCAAGGCTTGCAACATATCTCACCGGATTGTTATGGGGATTAAATAAATTAGTCCTATAAATTATATCAAACATCTTCTGGCTTCCTTGGTGGTTCAGCTGGTAAAGAATCTGCCTGCAATGTGGGAGACCTGAGTTTGATCCCTGGGTTGCGAAGATCCCCTGGAGAAGGGAATGGCTACCCATTCCAGTATTCTGGCCTGGAGAATTCCATGGATTGTATAGTCCATGGGATCACAAAGAGTCAGATATGACTGAGTGATTTTCACTCAACCTTGTCTTCGTCACCCAGCACATAATAGCTGCTCAATAAAGAATCTGTTTCATTAAAATTTTCATTCTGAAACCATATCTTTGCATCTCTCCTTTCTGTTGACCATGTTGCTAGCCTTTTCCTTGTTCATATCTAGTAGGAAGATATGCCTTCTAGTTTCTCTCCCAGGATGGAAAACTATCTAAATGTCTCACAATTCATTGGTCTGATTTGGGTCTATACTAACCTCTTCAGCAAAGGGAATGTCCTTTGCTTATTAACACAGTCTGCCTTTACTGGGATAATCACTGTGATTGAAGAAACGGATTTTCAACCTAGGTAGAAAAAGAAGAGTTTACCCTGAGTTTGAGAGGGGGTCCATTTTCTAATCCAGATTACACGATCTTTAAATTTTTTTTTATTAATTTATTTTAATTGGAGGCTCATTACTTTACAATATTGTGGTGATTTTTGCCATATATTGACTTGAATCAGCCATGGGTGTACATGTGTTCTCCATCCTGAACCCCCCTCCCACTTCCCTCCTCTTCCCATCCCTCTGGGTCGTCCCAGTGAACTGGCTTTTAGTGCCCTGTTTCATGCATCGAACTTGGACTGTGATCTATTTCAGATATGGTAATATACATGTTTCAATGCTAGTCTCTCAAATCATCGCACCCTCAGCTTCTCCCACAGAGTCCAAAAGTCTGTTCTTTACATCTGTGTCTCTTTTGCTGTCTTGCACATAGGGTCTTTCTAAATTCCATATATATGCAGTAATATATTGTATTGGTGTTTTTCTTTCTGACTTATTTCACTCTGTATAATAGGCTCCAGTTTCATCCACCTCATTAGACTGACTCAAATGTGTTCTTTCCAATAGCTGAGTAATATTCGATTGTGTATACATACCAAAATTTTCTTATCCATTTGTCTGCCAATGGACATCTAGGTTGCTTCTACGTCTTAGCTATTGTAAAAGTGCTGCAATGAACATTGGGGTACACGTATCTCTTTCAATTCTGGTTTGCTTGGTGTGTATGCCCAGCAGTGGGATTGCTGGGTCATATGGCAGTTCTATTTCCAGTTTTTTAAGGAATCTCCACACTGTTCTCCATAGTGGCTATACTAGTTTGCATTCCCACCAACAGTGCAAGAGGGTTCCCTTTTCTCCACGCCCTCTCCAGCATTTATTGTTTGCAGACTTTTTTGATGTCGGCCATTTTGACCAGGGTGAGATGGTACCTCATTGTGGTTTTGACTTGCATTTCTCTGATAATGAGTGATGTTTAGCATATTTTCAGGTGTTTGTTAGCCATCTGTATGTCTTCTTTGGAAAAATGTCTGTTTAGTTCTTTGGCACCATTTTTTGATTGGGTCGTTTATTTTTTTGGTATTGAGCTGCATGAGCTGCTTGTATATTTTGGAGATTAATTCTTTGCCAGTTGTTTCATTTGCCATTATTTTCTCCCATTCTGAAGGCTGTCTTTTCACCTCACTTATAGTTTCCTTCATTGTGAAAAAGCTTTTCAGTTTAACTAGGTCCCATTTGTTTATTTTTGCTTTTATTTCCATTGCTCTGGCAGGTGGGTCACAGAGGATCTTGCTGTGATTTATGTCAGTGAGTGTTCTATGTTTTCCTCTAGGAGTTTTATAGTTTCTGGTATTACATTTAGATCTTTAATCCATTTTGAGTTTATTTTTGTGTATGGTGTTAGAAAGTGTTCTAGTATCATTCTTTTACAGGTGATTGGCCAGTTTTCCCAGCACCACTTGTTAAAGAGATTTTCTTTCCTCCATTGTATATTCCTGCCTCCTTAGTCAAAGATAAGGTGTCCATAAGTGTGTGGACTCATCTTTGGGTTTTCAACTTTGTTCCATTGATCTATAGTTCTGTCTTTGTGCCAGTACCATACTGTCTTGATGACTGTAGCTTTGTAGTATAGTCTGAAGTCAGGCAGGTTGATTCCTCCAGTTTCATTCTTCTTTCTCAAGATTGCTTTAGCTGTTTGAGGTTTTTTGTGTTTCTATACAAATTGTGAAATTATTTGTTCTAGTTCTGTGAAAAATACTATTGGCAGCTTGATAGAGATTGTGTTGAATCTATAGATTGCTTTGGATAGTACACTCATCTTCACTATATTGATTATTCCAACCCATGAACATGATATATTTCTCCATCTATTTGTGTCATCTTTGATTTCTTTCTACATGTTTATTATATCTTAGGGGGCAATGGGATTTTTGCTAGAGAGACAAACATGAAATTTACTGTGATCCCTGAAATATTTTTTTAAAAAAGTACAGTTAGCTTAATTAGGATTGAACAGTAAACATTCTCCTAGGCCTCCAAGGAATCATTTTATTGTTGCAAGATAGAGACAGGATTTTTCTAAACATACACCTGGTCTTGCTGCATAATTACTGTCAAGAAAACTTGTGTTAGTTTCCTGTGGCTGCCATAACAAATAATCCCAAATTTGGTGGCTTAGATTCATGTCCTCACAGTTCTTTTCTAGAAATTCAAAATCAGTATTACTGGGCTGAATGAAAGTATCAGCAGGGTTACACTCTCTCTGGAGTCTCAAAGGAAAAATCTCCTTCTTGCCTCTTTCAACTTCTGGTGACTGCAGGCATTCCTTGGCTAGTGACTGTATCATTTCAATATTCAAGGTCTGCATCTTCAAATTTCTCTCTACTCTGTACTCACATCACCTTCTCCTCTGTGTTACATCAAATCTCCCTCTTATAAGACTACCTGGGTTGCATTTAACCACTTCTCTTGCCCCACCCTACCCCAGTTATTCAAGATAGTCTTCCTTGCCTCAAGACCCTTAACTTAATTACATCTGCAAAGATTTTGCCACATGAAATAATATTTACAAGGATGGGGGATGGGGACCTGATAAATTTGTGGGCCATTATTCAGCTTATTACAACTACATTTAGCTCATTTACTTTAAAATAAGTGTGGCAGAAATCCTTATACAACTAGTAACCCAGTATAGCAGGACAACTTTAGAAGGGCATTTCCTGGTTACTATATTTCCTTAATTGTAAGACAACATCAGCTGAAAATAGCTTCTGAGAGGAAAAAATAGTAACTACATTAAATGTTTGCATTCATCTTGATTTTAGAAACATTATAGTGTGGGGAAATTGTGTGTTTAGAATCGAGGCTTTGTAGTAATTTATCTTGGTAATATCACCAGGAAGTTACATTGTTTAAAACTAAATGTTTCATGGGTAATTTATTGAGATTTTTCCAAAGAATTATCAAAGGTGAGTGGTAATATTTCCTTGAAAATATCCCAGAGTAAAATCATCATGGCTATAAGTGAAGCATAGAAACCACTCCTTTGTTGGGAATATCAGAACTATTGCTAGAAGTAAATTCAGACTTTTCCTTGAGCTACTTCTGCTCTCATCTCTTTTTATATATTTCCCTTTTCTTAATGATTCTGTCAGTCACCTTGATTTTTTTTTCACCAAATAATGTGAGGCTATAGGTGAATGAAGGAAACAAGAAAGGAACAAACTGTTGACTGAACGTAAAATGTTGATCTCTGAGGAATCATTTATCACCAAGTGGTGTTACTTCAGCTTCCTGAATTTCTCCTGAATCCTTCTCCCAATACTCCCTGTGGGAGGAGGATAATCATCACCCAAAGATGCTGACATCCTGATCCCCAGTATTTGAATGTATCATGTTTCATGGCAAGGGGAGATTAAGGCTAAAGATGGCGTTAAGGTTGCTTATCAGCTGGCCTTAAAAATAGATTCATCTGAATTTTCCAGACTTCCTCAATGGCTCAAGTGGTAAAGAATCCTCCTGCAATGCAAAAGACCCAGTGGACGCGGGTTCCATCCTTGGGTTGGGAAGATCCCCTGTATGAGGAAATGGCAACCCACTCCAGTATTCTTTGCCTGGAAAATCTCATGGACAGAGGAGCCTGGTGAGCTATAGTCCAAGGGGTCACAAAGAGTCAGACACAACTGAGCATGCACTCACACTTCACTCGCTCACTATCCAGGCAAGCCGTGTAATCACAAGAGCCCATAAATGGGAAGAGGGAGAGAGAAGATTCAGAACCAGAGAGATGACATTGTGGGAAAGAGTTGACCGGCCACTGCTGGCCTTGAAGGTGGAGGAAGGGGACTATGGCACAAAGAATGTGTCAGCCTCTAGATGCTAGTTAAGGCAAGGAAACAGATTCTTCTCTCAAGTCCCCAGAAAAGAACACAGCCCTGCTGATGGCTTGATTATAGCCTAGGAGACACATTTTGAACTCCAGGTCTCCAGAAATGTAAGATCATACATTCATGTGGTTTTAAGCCACTAAAGTTGTGGTAATTCTTTACAGCAGCACTTCTGTAGTTCTGGACATTCTCTCTCTTTCCTGTTACAGAAACAAACCCTGATGTAACTTCCAATCTTGCCTCCTTCTGATTCATTTCCACTCTGCACTCAGAGCTGTCTTTCTAAAATGTTTACAGTTGGTCTCACTCATCTATGCATCACCTTCCACTGACTCTCCATTGCTCTTAAAATAAAGTCCAAGGTCTCAAATATGACCACAAGTCTCCTCCAGAACCGTTGCACTTCCAGATTGTCCTCTAGAGCCAGCCAGCCTGAATTCCTCAGTCTCTCAAACCCCCAACACTCTCTTCTCCCTGGATTCCCTGTCTAGAGGATGCTCCTCCCTCCCTAGGTGCCCCTCCTTCTCCAGAGGCCAATTTCTACCTAAAGTTTCAGCTCAGTTGTCCCTGCCTCCTGAAAGGCTTCCTCAGTCCTCACACCTAGTTAGATGTCCCTCTCTTTGCTCCCACAAGGCCCTGGTTACCCTTCCTGTAAGTCCTTGAGGGCAGGAACCAGGCTGTCTCCAGCACCTAGCACAGTGCTTGGCACATAGCAGGCTCTGAAAAAATATTGTGGCTCAGTTGGTAAAGAATCCGCCCACAATGCGGGAGACCTGGGTTCGATCCCTGGGTTGGGAAGAGCCCCTGGAGAAGAGAAAGGCTACCCACTCCAGTATTCTGGCCTGGAAAATTCCATGGACTGTATAGTTTCTGGGATCACAAAGAGTCAGACACAACTGAGTGACTTTCACTTTCACTTTTATACCTATTACTCAGATCCCACAAATGCTTGAAATTAATTTGACCAAGCCATTTCAACTTTGAAATTTACCCCTTTTAATGGCTTTGTGATGGCTCACAGATATTTTTTTTTTACCTTTTTCCCTCCTTTCTCCATAAGTTAAACTGTACTCTCCCCACTGTTGTCCAGACAAGGCACATGATAATTACATCAGCTAAGCCCAACTCTATCCCCTATAATAATTTTGTATTTGAGTAGCTTTACAAATTCCCTGCACAGTCTCTGCTCTAAAATATATTTTCTCTCCAAGCATGATCCTCTATGACTTATGCAAATAGAAGTGAAAACATGGAGAGGAAGAGAGTGAAATTTGAAACTTCATATATGCTAATTGAATTGATCCTAATGTTGAAGGAACTAGAATGAAGGTCAAGAAAGCAGAGAATGAAGACAAACTGCTTACTTTTGGTTTGCAGATTTTATGCTATTTTCATGTTGTAGAAACCATTTAATCCTTTTTTTCATTGTGCTCACATCCATCAACTGAGGCTATTCTTCAAATCTCCATGATTAAAAAGCTATCCTTTTTAAATGGATAGATAATGCCTGCTCACCTAGCAGGATGAGTACTTGTCATTGACCTCTGCAGGGTCTAGCTCTGCAGCACTGCAGACCCAGTGTCATCACGTTTTCTGCTCACCATACTCTAAGTTAGGAAAGCCAGGCTGGCCAGATAATTTTGAGTTCCATGCTGGTTGTGTGATGTGCCCTTCGGTCTGTAACGGGGCCCCGTTCTACTCCTGGAGATGCTCAGGAGATCCTTGGATGAGGCAACAGAACACTAAATAGGTTCCAAGGGTGTTTCTAGCACATATAAACCCTTGTGTTTACATGCTAGCAGCATTTTGTTTGCACGCAGTCAGGATGTTTGTTCAGATGGGCACTCTTGCTTTCACAGTTTTGAGTATCGGCATATTTAATAATTCAGATAGTTCACTCCTTTGGGAAGTCTTGCCTTAGCTAGAGATAATGACTCATTTCAGATATAAGTACACAAAGCCATGAATTTAAAAAAGAGGTAAAATGAAAAATTCTTAATTTTGCTCTGTTTTCATTATTTTCAGCTCAGAAGTCATTTCTGCCTTACAATGCCCAGGTACACCACTTATATGATAATTTCCTAAAAGTTCAAGGTTGAAAGAGCAAAGAAATCTTCCACTATCCTCTAATAAGTACATGTTAAAGATGAATGCTTTTCAGACTTTGTTTATTTCATTTGCTTCCTATCAGTATAGGGGATGGTTTTTGTTTGTTTCTCTTGACAGGGAACTTGCCCTTGGAGTTGGTATAGTTCTGGGGCTCCAAGTCTATTACTCAAGTTTCAAATCTGTTATTAAATACAGTCGTATTTGATAACTTTAAATTGTATTTTAGTTCTTTATATTTACTTACAAACATTTCTGTAGTTATAGCTTAAGAAATGAAGAAATAATAGTTTAATATATGAAAGTAAACAGAAAGTGGTTGTCAAAATATTTTGGTGAGTTCTCCTGACATTTTTTTCCAAAAATCTCACTAACACAAATATGATGTAGTCTAGACTTCTACAATTTGATAAGGATTTCTGTAGAGACATTTGAAAACAGTTGAAATATTTTATCTTGCTAGTTATATTAGGTCAAAAATAAAATGAGACAGCATTTTGTTGCCATATTGGTAATGTGAAACTTAAAAAAAAAAATTATTTTACCTTTATAAAAATAAATAGTTCTTATACCCCTCTTATATTCTTCATTGAGAGTCAAGACACCAAGCCAGCTCTGACTTGACTGGGGAAACAAAGACTTAAAAACTATGTTAATCCACGGCTGATGTAGTGCTCGTGAGCACGATGCTCACATCACGACATTGACTTTTTACAATAATCATCTCAAAAAGATTTCAGATTAGAAATGTATTTACCCTTAAACATGTTAGACACTTGATAAACAACTTAGTCTTTGAATCTTGCATATGTGAGCAAGACAAGGCAAGATAAATCCTCTTCTGTACTTAATAATATGTAATAAATCATCTGTATTTAATACATGTTTATATGGTAAACACTAGAGCAGTCTTTAAAATTGAAAAACAAAGAGCTACTAAGCCAAAAGAGGAAATGAAGTAGAATTCAAAAGAGTTTCAATTATTTCAAAAGAAAGCAGGACAAGGGAGTGGAATGGGAAGAACAAAGAACAGAAGGGGTAAATAGAAAGTACAGCAAGATAACAAGTTTAAACCTAAAAAAATGATAATATCACTAAAGGAAAACAGTCTAAACACTTACATTAAACAGTAGATATTGTAAGATTGGGCTTTTGTTAAATCAAGGCCAACTATATGATATATATTAAAAACTTACTTTGACTATAAAGATACAGATCAGTTAAAAGAAAAAGAATGGAAGGAGATGTACTGTACATATACAATCAGAATAAAACTGGACTGACTTTATTAAAATCAGACAAGAGTTTAGAACAAGGAATGTTACTAGCAATAAAGAAGGAAACTTCAGAAATGATAACTGGATCAATTCAGAAGACACAAAAATTCTGTATAACTTTGCACCTAATAAGGAAATTTAAAGAAGAAATTAGACAATTCATAAATTTAGCTGGAGACTTCAGCTCTCTTCTAACAATCACTATTTGATAGATTACATAGACAAAAAAATAAGCTCTTGATAGGAAAAACTTGAACAACACAAGCAATTTTACTTAATAGACATTTATATCAATAGTACACTTTCCTCAGCAATAGCAGAAAACAGATTTTTTTCAAATGCACATAGAAATTCCCTAATAAGGTACATATTCTGAGCCATAAGATGATTCTCAAGAAATTTAAGATACTTAAAATTATATACAGTATGTTCTTTGACCACATCAGAATCATATTAGATACCAATAGCATCCAGTAGTCATGTATGGATGTGAGAGTTGGACCATAAAGAAGGCTGAGCACTGAAGAATTGAGGCTTTTGAATTGCTGTGTTGGAGAGGACACTTGAGAGTCCCTTGGACTGCAAAGAGATCAAACCAGTCCATCCTAAAGGAAATCAACCATGAATATTCACTGGAAGGACTGATGTTGAAGCTGAAGCCCCAGTGCTTTGGCCAGCTGATGCCAAGAGCCAGTTCATTGGAAAAGACCCTGATGCTGGGAAAGACTGAAGGCAGGAGGAGAAGAGGGGTGGCAGAGGACGAGATGGCTGGATGGCACCACTGACTCAATAAACATGAGTTTGAGCAAGCTCCAGGAGATGGTGAGGGGCAGGGAAGCCTGGAGTGCTGCAGCCCAGGGGGTCACAACAACAATAAAAAGAAAGATATATAAAATTACCCAAATATTTCAAAATTAAATGATTCACTTCTAAATGATCTATTTGTCAATTTTTAAATATTTCAAAACAAATGATTAAGAAACATAAAAGCATATCATGATTTAACATTTAAAATGTTAACTACTTATGTTAGAAAAGAAAAAAGTCTAAAATTAATTATCTGAAGTTCCACCTTAATGAACTGTAAAACACTAAACCTAGGAAAGGTAGAAAAAGATAAAGAAAAATGAAAAGAAATATAAATGAACTAAAAAAAAAAGGTGATGAAGTGTCAGAGAAACCAAAAGCAGTTCTTTAAAAAGATCATTAAAATTCATACACATCTAGCCAGACTGATGAAGGAAAAATGTGAGGAAACACAAATTAGCAAGATTAAAAGAGGGGGCATCCCTCTAGATTTTACAATGTTGAAAGGCTATTAAGGGAATATTATGAACAATTTCATGACAAAAAAATTTACAAATTATATGACATGAGCAAATTTCTTGAAAGACATAAACTATCAATATTCTTTCAAAATTTAATGGATAATTTAAATGGCTCTATATCTCTTACAAAAGTTGAATTCATTGCTTAAGATCTTCCCATAAAAATCTCCAGGCCCAGATAACTTTACTGATGAATTCTATTAAACAAATAAAAAGATACAATCCTACTTCTTCACAAGGTCTTTCAGAAAAATAGAAGACAACAGAATTCCTAACTTATTTTATAAGGCCAACATTTCTCTGATAACAAAAGTAGATCTAGACTGTTCAAGAAAATGAGACTACAGTAAATATCCCTTGTGAATATGGAGGCTTTATATTAATTAAAAAAAAACAAATTAAATCCAATAACACAGAAAAAGACTAATGCACTTTGAGCAAGTGGGGTTTATCACAAGTGTGCAAAGTTGGTTTACCATGTATAAATAAATCATAGTTCAACACATTGAGATAGAAATATCATATAGTCATCTCAATATGTACAGAAAAGGCATTTCACAAAATTCAACACTTATTTGTGAAAAAATTCTCAACAAACAAGGAATAGAAGATAATTTTCTCAACTTGATGAAGAATATATCTTTTAATAAAAACACTTGAGTGACAGACTACATATTTTCTTGATAAGGTTAGAAGGTTAGGATGTATGCTCTTTCTAGTGTTACTCAACATTCTACTGGAGTTGGTAGCCAGTGCAACAAGGCAAGAAAAAGAAAGGGCATGCATATTTATTATAAAGACAGAAAAGGTGATTGTCTGTGTACAAAATCCTAAGAACTAAAAAGTAAGTTTAGCAAAATACTGGGACACAAGATCAGTATACAAAAATCAATATTACTATATATTAGCAACCAATACTTGGAAATTGCAAATAAGAAATAATATTTATAATAGTGCCAAAAATAAATAATTAGGTTATTTTTAACAAAATATATGCAAAACTTGTACACTGAAAACTCTAAGACATTGCTGAGAAAAAATTAAAGTAAATCTAAAGAAATGGAACAATATAACATATTCACTGAAGAAGAGTCAATTTCATTAAGATGTCATAAAATCTCAAATAGATTTATGAATTTAATGCAGTCACAATAAAAATCTCATCAGGGCTTTCTGGAGAAATTTACAAGGTGAATGTAAAACCTGTATAGAAATGCAAAGAAACTGGAATAAACAAAATCATTTTGAAAAGCAAGAAAAAAAATTGGAAGAATTACACTACCCAGTTTAAAGGCATCTAATGAAGTCACATTAACTAATACAGTGTGGTATTGATTTAATCATGGATATATAGATTGATGAAACAGAACAGAGTATCCAGAGATAGAGCTAAACGTATAGAGTCAATGGATTTTTATAAATCACTCCAGGGTAACTGAGTGGTGGAAAAGTTTGTATTTTTGATAAATGGTACTGATAAATTGGATATTTGTGTGAAAACAATGAATATTAACCTTTATTTCATACCATATATAAAAATTAACCAAAGAAGAGATATCAATGGCCAATAAGCACATGAATAATTCTCAACATCTTTAGTTGTTGTGTGCATGCATGCTCAGTTGCTTCAGTAGTGTCTGACTCCTTGCAACCCTATGGACTGTAGCCCATCAGACTCCTCTGTCCATGGGATTCTCCAGGCAAGAAATAATGGAGTGGGTTGCCAGGCCTTCCTCCAGGGGATCTTCCTGTCCCAGGGATTGAACCCACATCTCTTGCATCTCCTGCACTGAGAATCTGGTTCTTTACCGCTAGCGCCACCTAGGAAGCCCCTTTAGTTGTTGCTGTTGCTGCTAGGTAAATTCAAATTGGGCTTCCCTGGCCAGTAGTAAAAAATTAGCCTGTCAATGCAGGAGATGTGGGTTCAATCCCTGGATCAGAAAGATCCCCTGGAGGAGGAAATGGCAACCCACTCCAGTATTCTTGCCTGGGAAATCCCATAGACAGAGAAGCCTGGCGGGCTGCAGTCCACAGGGTCACAAAAGGTTAGGACACAACTTAGTGACTAAATGGAAACAACAAATTCAAATTAAACCCTAGTGATATAGCACTATGCACTCACCAGAACGGCCAAAACTTTGGGGAAAAAATTCTAACAAATATATTTCTGATGAGAATGTAAGTGGCCTGCATCACTTTGGAGGTCACTTTGACAGCTTTTTAATTCAGTCAAACACATATTTACCCAGTTTTTGCACCCAGAATCCCACTCTTAAGTATTTACTGAAGAGAATGAAACACACCTCCACACAGAAATTTTACAGAAATGTTGATAATAGCTTTGAACATAATGGTCCTAAACTTGAAACAACCTAAATGTCCATCCACTAGTGAATAAATAAACTATGGTATAACCATATAATGGACTATTACTTACTAATGAAAATAACCTTGTACTGCTGCATGCAACAATATGGATGAATCTCAGACTATGATGTCAAGTGAAAGAAGGCAGACACAAAAGATCATACACTCTCTGATTCCATTTATGTGAAACTCTAGAAAATGCAAAGCTACAGCAATAAAAGGCAGGTCAATTGTTGCCTGGTGCCATGAATGAATAAAAGAGATTGGCTGCAAAAAGGCACAAAGGGATTTAACAGGGGTGATGGAAATGTTTTGTCTCAATTGTGCCATGATTACATGAATGTATCAAGAGTTATCCTTTCCACCATATTCCACATGAGATGTTGTTAAGTCAGCCTGGCAAATAATTTAAAACAACATCGATTAAAACTTTTCTCAAAGATTACAAGAAATATAAATTACAAAGAGATAATCAGACCAAAGTTTGATGTTTTATTGAGGAATAAAATATATGCTCAAGATTGAACAGACATTCATATGCCTTCACTGGGAGACAGTTTATCAAAATTTACAGTGATTAACTCAGTTTGAGATAATTTTTGGCTTTTATTTTCTTTTTAAGATTTTCTTATCTTCCACGCATTCTATAATGAATGTCATTACGTTAGCTATTGGAAAATGTCATTTTGAAGTGAAAGGACATATATTAGGTGATGTTGATTTTAACAATTAATATTTAGCAATTTTAGGTGGTATTCTAGAGTGAGGAAAAAATCCTAAATTTATATAAAAACTGTAGGGTGGAAGGAAATGTTTTAGCAATTTCCTTTTATTCTACAAGTTTATTTTTCTGTTAAACTAAAACAGAAAAATAAGGCAGCCCTTAAAACAAGACTAAGAATAAGAATATAAAATGAAAGAAAATCACTGGCAGTTAATTTTACAGGATTATTGAAGCTGGGTAGGTATTTTCAGCTTCTCTCTGCTGAAATTATAAAAATAAATCATGTTTTATCAACTGTGCTTCTGGAGGAAACATGTCTCTTGAGAAATGAAAAAAAATAAAGCTATAAAAATACTGCATAGTGATTTTTGAAATATTTTATCTTCTCATACCAGGCTGAAAATACTTTCTGCTTTGAAAATATTAGCATTTTGGTATAAAGCCCCCTGTTGCATATATTCAAATGATGTTGGTCATTTTTGAAATAAATCGTCATTTTTTAATATGCACTGGAGAGAAAGGAGAAAATGCAGATGGTTCATCATTTTAATGATTATTTACACAAATGATTAGAAGATTGTTTTTACTTTGATATTGCTGGGATTTGTAGCAGTTCCTGAAGGAGAGATTCCTCCTCTCCCATTTGTCCCATTCCAACTCTAATTGCAGTTTTCTAGTGTTTTCCATATTAGTACACAGCAGGGAGGAGAATAATTGGAGAATACAGGGATAATGTGATAATATGGAAATCACTTCTAACAATGGTCCTTTGCTGCTGCCGTGAGCACACTGGTTCCAAAAACAACAGCTATATTTGTCATCAGGGTTGTATTTCTTTACCAGTCTGTTTTGTCTGACTTATATTTTTCAAATTAGCACAATATTAAATTGGCATTCATAGATTACATGACTATTCTGCTTCTTCATCTTTTTTGTTCTAAAATAATGTAGAACTACCACTGCCCCCTCTCTTTTTAGCATAGCACATTTTATTTCTGCAGTTGAAGCAAAATCACTCTTGGGAAATGCTGCTGCTAAGGTTATGGATTTAATTTTAAGCCTAAATCAAAGAAAAATGTCTGAACCCTTTTCTCAAAACATCAACAAACATGAGTGCTAACTTTCTTCATTAGTGAGGCAGCTTTCTTATTTTTACTGTAGCTGGTGCATTAAACCTTGTGATTATGTATTTCTGGACATCAGAGAAGCACCAGACCATCTGCCATCAGCTTCCAAAAGTTGTGACAGTTACTTATTATTGTCTAACAAACCAGCCCCCAAAATCAGTGGCCTAAAAGAACAACAAATCATTTATTTGCTCAAACTTCTGCAAACAGGCTGGGCTCAGCCAGGCAGCCTGTTTCTGCTCCATGTGGTATCAGCTGGGCAAATTCATGTGTTTGCAGTCCACTGGTGTTGTGGCTGGGTCCATCCAAGATGGACTAGCACATGTTTGGCATTTCATCTGTGATGAGTGGAACAAATGGGTGCTAGTTTGGCCACTGTTTCTTCAAACTGGTCTTTTATCTTCCAGACTCTCTCTTTACATGGTTTGCAGTCCATGAGGAGGTTGGCTTGGCCTTTCTAGTACAGCATCTCATGACAGCAAGAGAACAAAAGATTTGAGGCTTCTTCAGGCTAAGGCTGAGTTATGCAGCATCACTTTTGCCATATTCTGGCAGTCCAGGAAATTAACATTTGAAGATAGTTACACCGAGAGTATGAAATCAAAGAGGACTGACTCAATTGGAGCCATTTTGTAACAATAAACTCCAGTTATCCTGAGGAATGTTTCTATCATTTCATTACAGTGGATGGAAATAATGTTTTACATATTTTCTCTTTCAGTGACCATCTGAAACCAACTCACTCTTCCAACATAGAGCAGTCCTCCAATAAAACCACAAAAGAAATTCAATGAGCCTGCCTGAATAAGGTACAGCAGGAACTCTCTAAGTGAATGATACTTGGCCCATAGTCAACTGCTTAATTTTAAAAGTCAGTTAAAAATATGGAATCATAAAACAAATTGTACATAATCTTACACATTTTGTTTTAACTTCAAATGAGCAAATATGCATTCATCCATCAATATTTTAATGTCAAATCAAGGGCTTTTTATAAGAGTCTATTGCTTAGAATACACTTCATCTTTCTTGTATTAATATACACCACTAATAATGATAACTAGTGATTATCAATCTTGATAGCTTTGAAGTGGATTGAAAACTTAAACATAGTTGCATATCAATCTGTTTAGAGAATCTGAGGTTTTCACATTTTCTTCCAGGCTCTTACAGTTGTCTCTCCCATACCTTATTCAATAGCAATTATTGATAAACTTCATCATCATGATATTATCTTTCCATATCACTTAGGTAGTTTTTGTAAAAATAGCAATAGTCCTTTTTGTATGTATATTTCATCAACTTATGGATAATTTAACTTATTAAATTTTGATCGAAAAGTACAACCAGGATAAATTCAGGAATAAATTCAGCTGACTCTGAGCAGTCATGCAATTTAATACATTGGGAGCAGAAGTGCACAAATTACTAGAGAATGCTTATTACATTAGCACTGAGACCTTCCAAATACCAGGCAATAAAGAATTTTATTTTATACTCTTAGATGCAGGGTTTTTGATGACCAGTCCACATTAATACATCAATAAGTAAGGCATGCAAGGAGTTTGAATAATAGTAAAATTTAGAGTTGGTACTAATTTACCTATGATAGATACATTTCACCTATAGCAGAAACTCTTTTAAACAATCTCTCCTTCATCATGTCACCAGGTGAACAGACATTCCTTGCATGACTCAATTATTGATTTATTAATGTGGGCTGGTCATCAAAAACCCTGCATCTAAGAGTGTAGAATAAAATTCTTTACTGCCTGGTGTTTGGAAGATCTCAGTGCTGTCACCAGAAAATTATCCATGTTTCCTTGAATGTTTGTTCACCTAGACACACTTTCTCCAATCCCATTCCCAAAGGCCTTGCTGCACCCAATGGTCTGAGGCTGGGTGATACTTCCCAGTTGTTTGGTTATCAGCTATGTGGAGGATTCCTACCTGAGGAAAGGGCTGTGATCCTCAATTAAACCTGAAGGCCATTTTCTTTTGCCAAAATATCGATTTCAGGATAAAAATGTGTAAGTCAAACAAGATTTCTTTCTTCCTTGCTGTTTTGGACATAGCAACAAGTTGTGTCACGTCTTGAAGGAAACACAGTTGTACTTACACAGTCATCAGACTGTGGAAATGACTGATAACTTTCAGTAGAAACTACAAACTAAAAGAAAATGTGTTTGAAGAGTCTGAAGTCCTTGATATATTATTAGTAAACTAAAGGAAGGAATGTTCTTCTGCACTAAAAGAATTCTGCTTCAATTTTTAATTTGCTGACAGCTGAAAGGACTCCAAGAGTTTTGATTAGAGTTCACTGAATACATAGAGACTTGTCCTGAGAATGGTGTCTCCCAATATCTTATTGGGTCATTACTCTGTGTGTGCTTGGTCATGTCGGACTCTTTGCGACCCCATGGACTTCTGCCCACCAGGCTCCTCTGTCCATGGAATTTCCAGCCAAGAGTACTGGAGTGGATTGCCACTTCCTCCTCCAGGAGATTTTCCAGACCCAGAGATTGAACCAGCATCTCCTGTGTCTCTTGCATTGGCATGAAGATCCTTTACTACTGAGCCACCTGGAAAGCGATTATGTCATCCCTGCTGTATGGAAATTTCACTAGACTAAAAAATATACATTGAGTAAACAAAGGAACATATGAATGGATGTTGAAGAACCAGAATGATTTGTGTTGTAATGAAATCCTTAAAACTCAACATTCAGAAAACTAAGATCATGGTATCCAGTCCCATCACTTCATGGCAAATAGATGGAGAAACAGTGGAAACAGTAACAGACTTTACTTTTGGGGGCTCCAAAATCACTGCAGATGGTGACTGCAGCCATGAAATTAAAAGATGCTTGCTCCTTGGAAGGAAAGTTATGACCAACCTTGCCAGCATATTGAAAAGCAGAGACATTGCCAACAAAGGTCTGTCTTTAGTCAAAGCTAATTGCCAACATCCGCTGGATCATCGAAAAAGCAAGAGTTCCAGAAAAACATCTATTTCTGCTTTATTGACTATGCCAAAGCCTTTGACTGTGTGGATCACAATAAACTGTGGAAAATTCTGAAAGAGATGGGAATACCAGACCATCTGACCTGTCTCTTGAGAAACCTGTATGCAGGTCAGGAAGCAACAGTTAGAGCTGGGCATGGAACAAGTGCCTGGTTCCAAATAGGAAAAGGAGTACGTCAAGGCTGTATATTGTCACCCTGCTTATTTAACTTCTATGCAGAGTACATCATGAGAAACGCTGAGCTGGAAGAAGCACAAGCTGGAATCAAGATTGCCGGGAGAAATATCAATAACCTCAGATATGCAGATGATGCCACCCTTATGACAGAAAGTGAAGAAGAACTAAAGAGTCTCTTGATGAAAGTGAGAGAGGAGAGTGAAAAAGTTGGCTTAAAGCTCAACGTTCAGAAAATTAAGATCATGGCATCTGGTCCCATCACTTCATGGGAAATAGATGGGGAAACAGTGGAAACAGTGTCAGACTTTATTTTGGGGGGGCTCCAAAATCACTGCAGATGGTGATTGCAGCCATGAAACTAAAAGACGCTTACTCCTTGGAAGGAAGGTTATGAACAACCTAAATAGCATATTTAAAAGCAGAGACATTACTTTGCCAACAAATGTCCGTCTAGTCAAGGCTATGGTTTTTCCAGTGGTCATGTATGGATGTGAGAGTTGGACAGTGAAGAAAGCTGAGCACCGAAGAATTGATGCTTTTGAACTGTGGTGTTGGAGAAGACTCTTGAGAGTCCCTTGGACTGCAAGGAGATCCAACCAGTCCATCCTAAAGGAGATCAGTCCTGGGTGTTCATTGGAAGGACTGATGCTGAAGCTGAAACTCCAATACTTTGGCCACCTGATGCAAAAATCCGACTCATTGGAAAAGACCTTGATGCTGGGAAAGATTGAAGGTGAGATGAGAAGGGGATGACAGAGAATGAGATGGTTGGATGGCATCACTGACTCAATGGACATGAGTTTAACTAAGCTCTGAGAGTTGGTCATAGACAGGGAGGCCTGGTATGCTGAAGTCCATGGGGTCGCAAAGAGTCAGACATGTCTGAGCGACTGAACTGAACTGAACTGAAATCCACAAAAAATATTTAGTCTCATGTATAAATTACCCTACTGTTCAATGATATCTTGTGATATCATTTATAAGATTAAAAATAAAATAAAAATTAGAATTTATTGAATATTTTTTTAAAAACCCACTTCTTTACATTGCTTATTTGAAAGAACATTTAAAATAGCTCTCTCATGGCTATAAGTGACCTTGGATACCAACTGCTGCGTATTTCTGGAAGAATTAAAATACCGAGGCCATTTGTTACTGGGGTTCAACAAGTAGAGAGAGGTTTCTCTGCTGTAGTGATGTTACTATTCTGGACTTTGTTATAGAGCCCCCAAATATCCTTTTGATAACACAGAAACTTGAAATTATTTGTCTCTTCTTGCTAATAAAATTATATTCTCCCTATATATACTGTATATTAATTAAGGCTAACAAAGTAATGAGTGGATGTTTACTAAATCATAGAAAATAAATTGAATATTATTGAATTTCTAAAATATCTCAACATTTTAATTCATAATGATCATACTTATCATTTAAATTTCAAAGTCAAAGCATGATTTTTTTATTCAAAAGGGTTTTTTTCACAATGAAGAAGAATATGAAAAAGGATATAAATGTATATGTATAACTGAATCACTTTGCTGTACATCAGAAGTGAACACAACATTGTAAATCAGCTATACTTCAACAAAATTAAAAAACAAAAAGAGCTTTGTTTTTGGCTTCATACCTCTCTTTCCCTTCAAAAATAGCTTAATTGATATTCTATTATATGAGTGGATATGGCAGTTTGGGCAGCATATTCTTTAGACTGTTAAAATGGAGTTAGTGGTGGTAACTATGTCAGAGTTATTGTGAGAATTAAAAGAGTTAATTCATGGGTAGCCTTGGGAAGAGTCACCAGCACCAGTAAACTTAGCGCAAGTGTTAGTTATTACTATTTCCAGAATTCAATTACATCTCTGCCAGCCCCTGCTCCCCACCCCTCCTCCTGGAGCCGCCATGATCTCAACCTGAATCACAATTTAAATTCTGTTGGTCTTCCTGCCTCCACTTGTATCTCCACCCCATCATTTCTAACCAGGACAACCTTGGGAATTTATGGGTGCTTCGTTCCATTCATTTCTCTGCTCAGAGCTTGGCACCAGCCCCACCTCACCCAAAGAAAAAATCAACTCCATCACAAGTTTCACACATTCACACAGCCCAGCCCATTTTTCCGTCCCAGTGGCCCACTGCTCCCACTTCTGCCTTTAGCTTCAGCCACATTATGCTCCACAGGCCCTGCCTATGTTTTGACTTTTGCACTCACTGTTCCTGCTGCCCAGAGTGCTCTTCCCTCAAAACTGCATGGCTCACCTCTCTACTTCCTTGGTTCATCTGTCGCCTTCTCCATGAGGCCTTCCTCTACCACCCTACATAAAACCTCAAATCCCAACCCTCAGCACTTCTTTCCCCTCTTCACTGATCCGTTATCCTCTATAGCTCTCATGCCTGGTGGCTCAGACTGTAAAGAATCTGCCTGCAATGCAGGAGACTCAGGTCGATTCCTGGGTAGAGAAGATCCCCTGAAGAAGGGAATGGCTACTCATTCCAGTATTCTTGTTGGGAGAATTCCATGGACAGAGGAACCCAGTGGGCTGCAGTTTGTGGGGTCCCAAAGAGTCAGACATGACTGAGAGACTAACACTTTCTTTCTTCACTTCATAGCTCTCATCATCTTCTTGTGTTTTATTAATTATTTGATACTTTTGTTTATATCCCAGCACATAAGACAGTGTCAGTCCAACAAACATTATTTGTTGTTGAATGAATGTTGCACATATACGCACACATAACTAATACTGTTTAGATTTCATAACAAGTGAATTGTCTGAAATAAAAACTATGTAACTGGTACACTCAAAGAATCAAAGTTATCATGGGAGGAAATCCTCAGCTTCCTCATGGAAAATCCATAAAAATGCCAGCTTTCATTGCTCTCCTCCCCTCCTCCCATCTGTGCTTGGGATCCAAGGTCTGGGTTCTCAGAGGTCTCGGCAGTTCTACTTCCCCCTTTAAAATGTAATGTTCCTTCTCATTAGTATTTAAACACTCTCTCAAGTTTTTCTAAGAATAGCAAGGAGAGATAAGAAAGCCTTATTAAGTGAAAAATGCAAAGAAGTAAAGGAAAACAATAGAAGTAGAAAGACTAGAGATCTCTTCAAGAAAATTAGAGATACCAAGGGAACATTTCATGCAAAGATAGGAACAATAAAGGATAGAAACGGCATGGACCGAATAGAAGCAAGAGATATTAAGAAAAGGTGGCAGAAATACATAGACAAACTGTACAAAAAAGGTTTTAATGACCCAGATAAACATGATGGTGTGATCACTCACCTAGAGCCAGACATCTGGAGTGTGAAGTCAAGTGGGCCTTAGGAAGAATTACTATGAAAAAAGCTAGTGGAAGTGATGAAATTCCAGCTGAGCTATTTCAAATCCTAAAAGATGATGTTGTTAAAATGCTGCACTCAATATGTCAGCAAATTTGGAAAACTCAGCAGTGGCCACAGGACTGGAAAATGTCAGATTTCATTTCAATCTCAAATAAGGGCAATGCCAAAGAATGTTCAAACTATCACACAACTGTGTTCATTTTGCATGCTAACAAGATCATGCTCAAAATCCTTCAAACAAGGCTTCAATAGTATGTGAACCTGTTGAGAACTTCCAGATGTACAAGCTGAATTTATAAAAGGCTGAGGAACCAGAAGTCAAATTTCCAACATCTGCTGGATCATAGAAAAAGAAATGGAATTCCAGAAAAATATCTACCACTGCTTCATTGACTACACTAAAGTCTTTAACTGTGTGGATCACAACAAACTGTGGAAGATTCTGAAAGAGATGGGAATACCAGACCATCTTACCTGCCTCCTGAGAAATCTGTATGCAGATCAAGAAGTAACGGTTAGAACAAGACATGGGACAACTGACAAGATATGAACAACTGGTTCAAAATTGGGAAAGGGGTGTGTCAAGCTGTATATTGTCACCCTGCTTATTTAACTTATATGCAGAGCACGTCATGTGAAATGCCAGGCTAGAGGAAGCTCAAACTAGAATCAAGATTGCTGAGAGAAATATCAATAAACTCAGATATGTAGTTGATACCACCCAAATGGGAGAAAGTAAAGAGGAAGTAAACAGCCGCTTGATGAAGGTGAAAGAGGAGAGCGAAAAAGCTGGCTTAAAACTCAACAATAAAACTAAGATCACGGCATCCAATACCATCACTTCATGGCAATAGACGAGGAAAAAAATGGAAAAAGTGACAAACTTTATTTTCTTGGGCTCCAAAATCACTGCAGATGGTGACTGAAGCCACGAAACTAAAAGACTCCTGCTCCTTGGAAAAAAAGCTATGACAAACCTAGATAGCATATTAAAAAGCAGAGACATCAGTTTGCTGACAAAAGTCTGTATAGTCAAAGCTATGATTTTTCCAGTGGTCATGTAAGGTTGTGAGAGTTGGACCATAAAGAAGGCTGGGCACCGAAGAATTGATACTTTCGAATTGTGGTGCTGGAGAAGACTCTTGAGAGACCCTTGGACTGCAAGGAGATCAAACCAGTCAATCCTAAAGGGAACCAACCCTGAATATTTTTTGGGAGTACTGATGCTGAAGCTGAAGCTCCAATAGTTTGGCCATCTGATGCTAAGAGCTGATTTCATTGAAAAAGACCTGAATGCTTGGAAAGACCTAGGGTAGGAGGGGAAGGGGTTGAAAGAGGATGAGATGGTTGGATGGCATCATCAGCTCAATGGACGTGAGTTCGAGCAAATTCTGGGAGATAGTGAAGGACAGAAGCCTGGCGTGCTACAGTCCTTGAGGTGGCAAAGAGTCAGACCCGACTGAGCAACTGAACAACAAGTTTCTTTCATCTTTAAATGAATAAGTAAACACACATCTCTGCACCTCTTTATCTCCTCCTCCTACTCTTCCACCTCATCTCTCTCTTTTTCTGTGTCACATGTACTTTCTGTGGCAGTCTACTCTTCCCTGGGAGAGTTGCAGTGTCCTCTTCCTCTGTCTCTCTCGCTGCTCAGTCACTGCAGTCTCACTCTTATTCCTAGCCCACCACTGAAACAACCCTCCAAGACCCCAGCTACCCCTGGAGGCTGAATCTAGCTGACACATCCTCGGCATCAGCCTTCTGACCATTCAGCACCCTTTGACATCATTGACTCTCTCTCCTCCTTCAAATTCCCTCCTCTCTTGACTTAAGATACATCACAATCTCTCCAATCATTCTTTTTATTTTTTTAATCATAAATTATTACCAGATATTGAATATAGTTTCCTGTGCTATATGATTGGACCTTGTTGTTTATCTATTATGTATATATACACACACACATATATATATATTTGCATCTGCTAATCCCAAACTCCTAATTTATCCCTTCCCCCACTTTCCCTTTTTGTAACTGCAAATTTGTGTTCTATGTTTGTGAGTCTGTTTCCGTTTTATAAATAAGTTCATTTGGACATATGTTAGATTTCACAAGTGATTTCATATGATATTTGTCTTTCCCTGTCTGACTTACATCACCGAGTATGATCATTTCTAGGTCCATCCATGTTGCTGCAAATGGCATTATTTCATTCTTTTTTTGGTTGAATAATATTCCATTGTATAGATACACTAAATCTTCTTTACCCATTCATCTGTGAATGGATACTTCAGTTGCTTCCTTGTCTTGGCTATTGTAAATAGTGTGGCTATGGAATTGAACTTCATGAATCTTTCTGAATTAGAATTTTTGCCAGATATATGCCCAGGAGTGGGATTGCTGGATCATATGGCAACTTTGTTTTTAGCTTTTTAAGGACCCTCCATGCTGTTTTCCATAGTGACTACACCAATGTACATTCCCATCAACACTGTAGGAGTGCTCCCTTTACTCCACACCCTCTCCAGCATTTGTTATCTGTAAACATTTTAAAGATGACCATTCTGACTAGTGTAAGGTAATACAATATTTCACTATAACTTTGATTTGCATTTCTCTAATAATTAGTGTATGCATGGATACTACTACAGTAGTCATGTATGAATGTGAGAGTCAGACCATAAAGAAAGCTGAGAGCCAAAGAATTGATGCTTTTGAACTGTGGTGTTGGAGAAGACTCTTGAGAGTCCCTTGGACTGCAAGGAGATCCAACCAGTCCATCCTAAAGGAGATCAGTCCTGAATATTCACTGGAAGGACTGATGCTGAAGCTGAAGCTCCAATACTTTGGCTACATGATGTGAAGAGCTGACTCATTGGAAAAGACCCTGATGCTGGGTAAGACTGAGGGCTGGAGGGGAAGGGGATGACTGAGGATGAGATTATTGGAAGGCATCACTGACTCGATGGACATGAGTTTGAGTATGCTCCAGAAGTTGGTGATGGACAAGAAAGCCTAGCATGCTGCAGTTCATGGGGTCACGAAGAGTCAGACATGACTGTGAGTGACTGAACTGAACTGAATAATTCGTGGTATTGTGTATCTTTTTATGTGCATCTGTATGGCCTCTTTTCTCCAATCACTGTTAACCCTCTTTCTCAGGTGCTTCATCAATCATCTTCTCTCACTCTAAAATCCTTCTCCTCAAGCTTTTTCTTTCCTTAGGAGATCTCTTTAGTCTCAATCGTTTCGGTTAACAATTTACATGGTGAACAACCCTCAATCTCTATTTTCACCCCATATCTTTCCACAAATGTCAGAGCCATGTATCCTTTTAGAACTTGCCCTCTGTACTTCAATCTAGAATATCTAAAACTAAGCTCATTGTCTTCTCTCCAAGGCCTCTTTTTTGTCCTTTGTTCTCCTCGCACCTTCCCTGTGCCTCATAGGAGTGAAACATTTCCAGCTGCCTGAGTTTTGCTTGGGTGTTGCTCTCTCTGGAGAACCCTCCTTCCTCCTCCTTTTCCTCCTTCTTTTACTTCCTGCTCCCATCCCAGCTCTAACTCCTGCCTCTCCTGGTCCAGCATCATCTCTTCTGCAAAGACCTTGGCGAGTGCCTGGTCCTCCTGTGTGCTCCTCTCTGTTTCAGCACTTATCACACTATATAGAAATAAACCAGTTTTCTCGTTTTTCTTCGACTGTGGGCACTTCTTGAGGGCAAGGGCTGCACTCATTTTCCTTGTATCCTCTGCACTTAGCAGAGGGTCTGATACCTCATAGACGCTTAATAACTGTTTGTTGAAAGAAAGACTGAACGAGCATGAATGTATAAGGGCTACAAGCCCCTTAGGATAGAGGACAACTTGGTGATATTAGACAGAATTTCTCAATGGAAGTTCTGTTGGCATTTTGGGTAAAAAAAATCCTCTTTATTTGGTAGGACCATTCAAGTCTCTCCTCTGCTCAGAGCCTGGCCCTTCTCCTAAGCATTGCAAGATGGTTAGCACTGCAGGCCACTGCCTACTCTATGCTAGTCACGTCCCCAGTCAACGGAAAACCAGAAATGCCCCCACACATTTCTAGATGCTTCTTTTGGAGATGTTTTGCCTTAGGCTCAGAATCTCTAAGCTAAGATTGTACACTAGGTGGTAACACTTGGGGAATCAAAAAGAATTGGCTCCCTCATTGAAGCTATCAGATTGTATAGATCTCAACTACTCTACTAGAAATCAGAAGGCTAATGCTTAAAGAAAAAAAATGTAAGTCTTCCCCGAGAAATAGATGAAAGCATTATACTAACACAGAATCTATTAGCACATATTAATTTTATGAGGCCTGGACTCAGAAAGAGCATATGTGATTTGCTTTGTCTCACCCCTGAGTCTATCCACCAACCGGAGAGCTAGTCATGCTATGATGTGTTAGAAAAGGGATTCCATGAGCACCTTGATCTGTCATACAGGCACCTTACAGAACTTTGGATGGTATTATAACCGTAGATGGATACATTTATATTGAGGTGGCCTGGAATTCCACTTGATGTTGGCATTTCAGAGAGGCTTCAAGAAAAATTGCTCAGGTGTCTATAAGATGATCTGCTCTGGCTGATGAAGAATGACAAACTTTAGAGTGAGCTCTCTACACACGCTTTCTTGTTATCTTGAAATAGAGAGAGAGAGAGTCACTCATCCTTCACACACAAAAAGCCCTTAGTAAAAGAGAAAGTCATCAGCAGTGAAGAAAATGGTTTGGGGAAAACGAATAAAGCCTGGGAAAGAAGCAGAGCCATGTGCATCAGCCTGGTACCCACTCTTCAGGGCTGTGGAGCCAGCTGAGTATCAGTGCCCAGAAGTCCTGCAGCCAAGGGTCCTCCCTGCAGGGGGCAGGTTCACAATGGACACAACTACAGTTAATGCACATACTACAAATGTGAAAGAGTGAGTGGTTTTACATAAATCATATCATTTGTTCACAAAGTGGCCCAATGGGATGTCATTGGCTCTATTTTTCAGAGAAGGAGTCTAAATTGCAGACTCAAGCCCAAATCATGCAACTATAAAGTGTTATAGTCAGAAAGGTCACTTAGGGCTTCAGAATTAAAACCCAATTTCCATTTTACCATTTCGCCAAAGCATTTCCCTTCATCCTATCACAAAAATGGAGGCTCATTATCCTCACCCCAAGTCACCAAGTAAAGGTTAAATTATGGTCACATTATCTGCTTAAAAGAGCAGAGAATTTGTGTAATTTAGAAAGAGTTTCATTCAATAAAATCCCTACTCGTTGGTACTTACAGGATTACTCCCTCTGCTCTCAGCCAATTCAATTATCTATCAAGACTCATTTCCTGAGGAAATAGTGTGGTCTTACTGTAAGTCGTCTTGGAAAATAAACAGGGTAGAGTCTTTCTAGGTAATTCCTAGAAGTCATCTGTACTTGTGTGAGGTCAGGCTACTTAGCAGACTCCTCATTTGAGAATATGTCACATTTTCCTAAGTCATCTTATAGTTCTTTTAGGTCTATCCATTATGGACCAAAAGTACAATTAGAGCAAAGAGTGACTTTTGAATCATTCATAGGAATTCCAAATTGTGTAAGATGCAAGCCAGTAGGGTTAGCTATGTTTATCAACAGACGTGATAATTCAAATGTAATGACAGGAATTTAAGTTCAGGTCAAAGTCAAAGATAAATGTTTCTCAAGGAAAAGGAAATATGCAGGTGCCTAATAAATGGCAGAGACTAACATGGATGAGAGAATGTCTTTTTGAGTTTTTTAGTCCTGCAAAAGTCAAATTTATGAACTTCCAGTCATATTTTTCTTTTGATTTATTTTTTAAAATGAAACAAAAAATAAATATCTTACGTTTGTTGTTGTTGTCCAGTCACTAAGTCATGCCTGACCCTTTGTGACCCCATGGACTGAAGCACGCCAGGTTTCTCTGTCCTTTACTATCTCCCAAAGCTTGTCAAACTCATGTCCATTGAATCAATAATGCCATCCAACCATCTAATCCTCTGTTGACCCTTTCTCCTACTGCCTTCAATCTTTCCCAGGATCAGGGTCTTTTCCAAGGAGTTGGCTTTTTGCATCAGGTGGCCAAAGTATTGGAGCTTCAGCTTCAGCATCAGTCCTTCCAGTAAATATTCAGGATTGATTTCCTTTAGGACCAACTAGCTTGATTTGCTTGATGTTCAAGGGACTCTCAACAGTCTTCTCCGGCGCTACAGTTTGAAAACATTGATTCTTTGGTGCTCAGCTTTGTTTATGGTCCAACTCTCACATCCATACATGACTACTGGAAAAACCATAGCTTCGATTATACAGACTTTTACTGGCAAAGTGATGTCTCTGCTTTTTAATACTGTCTAGTTTTGTTATAGGTATTTTTCCAAGGAGTAAACATCTTTTAATTTCATGGCTGCAGTGATTTTGGAGCCAAACAAAATAAAATCTGCCAGTTTCCACTGTTTTCCCCATCTGAGGTCGTTGATATTTCTCCCAGCAATTTTGACTTCAGCTTGTGAGTCATCCAGCCCAGCATTTCTCATGATGTACTCTGCATATAAGTTAAATTAGCAGGGTGACAATATATAGCCTTGGCATATTCTTTTTCCAATTTTGAACCAGCCTGTCGTTCCACGTCAGGTTTTAATTGTTGCTTCTTGTCCTGCATACAAGTTTCTCACATACAATTAATTTCGAACAAGTTAATGTGTAAGAATGGAAGTAAAACAAATGATAATGGATTGCACATTCAGAAATAGAATTGCAAAAAACTGCACACTTTGCAATAAGGAAATTACAAAAACAATAAAAAATTGGCTACCATCTTTGCACTTTGAACAAAGGATAAAAACGCCTAAAGGAAATCACTTAAATAAAACATTAAATTAAACTTTTAATTATATAAATTTTACCACTGAGTTATCTTTGTCTGTTATCTGAATTATATACAATTGTATTGCTTTCCAGACTTCAGCCTTTGGACCTTTGTTTGAAGTTAAGAATAGTAGAGTTGAATTGTGTTATATTTTAATTCTTACTTTCTATAATAGTTATGAAGTTAATTTTTATACACTTTCTGAATGTCACCTATTTTAAATGGCTTTTAAATAAGTGGCTTCCATAATGTCATACTTTTCAGAAATGTAATTTTCATTTTATGTAATAGGAAAGAAACTTTTTACTTAAAAACAATCTCAGTAGCCCAGTTTTCTGAAAATTAAGTTTATTTGACTTCTGTGTTTGAGAACTTGTCTTTAAAAGCTTTGGCCAATGAAACAAAATGAAGCAATTATCCCAATGGAAGTTCTAATTAGTAGCTACATGTTTCCTATTTCCTTAATGGGCTATTATCCTTGAAATTTTAACTGAATTGTTTTCTTTTTCTTTTTTTTTTTGAAATTTCTTAGATTGACAGGAGACATTGGCCTTCTTGAATTTTCTAAGAACATCAATTCTTAATAATATAGTTGAAATAATAATTATCTGGGATTCCTTGGTGGCTCAGATGATAAAGAATCTGCCTACAATGCCAGAGACCTGAGCTCAATCCCTGGGTCAGGAATATACCCTGGAGGAGGGCATGGCAACCTAGTCCAGTATTCTTACCTGGAGAATCCCATGGACAGAAGAGCCTGATGTGTTATAGTCCATGGGGTCACAAAGAGTTAGACATGACTGAGTGACTAACACTTTTCAGTAATTATTTATATGCTTTTTATTTTACTTTATCTTTTTAGGACTTCCCTGGTGGCTCAGATGATAAAGAATCTATCTGCAATGAGGGAGACCCAGGTTTGGTCCCTAGGTTGGAAAGATCCCCTGGAGGAGGACACAGCAACCCACTCCAGTATTCTTGCCTGGAGAATTCCATGGACAGAGGAGACTGGAGGGCTACAGTCCATAGGGTCACAAAGAGTTAGACACAACTGAGCTACTAACACTTTTCCAGACATTAAGCTCCCCACTGAAAGTAACAAACAGTAGGCCACTTGTAGTGCTTTCCAGACTTCAGCCTTTGGACTTTTGTTTGAAATTAAGAACAGTAGAGTGAAATATGTGTTTTATTCTAATTCACTCTTTCTGTAATACTTAGGAAGCTAAGTTTAATACTCTTTCTGAATGTCACCTATTTTAAATGGCTTTCCTAATGTCATACTTTTCAGAAATGTAATGTTCATTTTATATAATAGGAAGGAAACTTTCTACTTAAAAAAACTCAGTACCCCAGTTTTCTGAAAATTAAGTTTATTTGACTTCCGTGTTTGAGAACTTGTCCTTTAAAGCTGAATAGATTGGCCAATGAAACAAAATGAAGCAATTATCCCAATGGAAGTTCTAATTAGTAGCTACATGTTTACTGTTTCCTTAATGGGCTATTATCACTGAAACTGAATTTTTTTTTTTATTTTTTTGAAAATTTTTAGATTGATAGGAAACATTGGCCTCCTTGAATTTTCTTTTAAGAACATCAATTCTTAATAATATAATTGAATTAATATCTATTTATATGTTTTTCATTTTACTTTATCTTTTTAACTGCAGGATAATTGTTTTACAACGTTGTGTTAGTTTCTGCTGTACAACAATGTGAATGAGCTATAAGTTTACATATATCCTCTCTCTCTTGAGCTTACCTCCCACTGACCCCCATCCTACCCATCTGGGTTATCAAAGAATACCAAGTTGAGCTCCCTCTGCTGTACAGCAGCTTCCCCCATCTATTTCACTCATGGTAGTGTATATATGGGGGGGGGGGCGGTGCTTCCCAGTGTATATATATCAATAATCTATAGTTTACTTAATTTCTTCCATCGTGACTTCCTCAAGGGTAAAGCTGTTGTTCAGTCACTAAGTTGTATCCTACTCTTTGTGATCCCATGGTCTATAGCTCACCAGGCTCCTCTGTCCATGGGGTTCTCCAGGCAGGAATACTGAAGTGAGTTGCCATTTCTTTCTCCAGGGGATCTTCTGGAAACAGGGATTGAACTCATGTCTCCAGATTGGCAAGCAGATTTTTTTTTTTACCACTGAGCCACCAGGGACGCTCCAAGGGTAAAGTAGGGAAGGTAAAATTTTACCTTAAAAAATTGTGAAGATTATATAATCTAATGAATGAATAACGCTTCAGAAACTATAAAGTTGAGTACAAATAAAAGTATTGGCTCTGCTAAACTGGGTTATTTGGACCTATTATTTTGTTGTCGTTCTTGCCTTGAGTTTTTCCTTGGCACATGCTCCCTCCCAAAGACTGTGCTATTCACACATCACAAATTCAACAGTTAGGGTGGAAGGGAGTAGATGCGTGCTTGCCTAACAATGTAAATGCTATTTGATAGAAATTAAGACTCCCCTTAAATGATCAAATAGTTGCTGTAGTATTAGATATTTAAGTTTTCTAATGTTTTAATTAAAAGGCTTAAAACTCAGTGGATTAGAGATTATTTCCATGACAATTAATTTTTCCCTTTCCTCTTCAGCACATTAAACTGTATTTCTGTATTTATTCTTTTAAATGAAAATTAACTTTTTTCCATCTCAGACTACTTAAAACATCAAACACTGCACCATAGAATGAATTTGAAAAATTCAATTCACAGGAAAGAGTGAAAAAATAATAGCAAGAGAGTCCCCATAAACAATACAAATATTGAACAAAACTGTAATAAGGAAAATACAGTGACTGTTCACAGTGTCCTCAAAAGAGGGCCTGAAAATCACCAATTTGGTGCAGTTTGCTGAAGCTTTTGTTAAATTATATCAATAGGATTCTGCTTTGTGTGTGAGGGCAGCTTTCCTGGTGGCTCAGATGGTAAAGAATCTGCCTGCAATGCAGGAGGCTGAATTTGATCTCCAGATTGGGAAGATCCCCTGGAGAAGGGAATGGCTACTCACTCCAGCAAATTCCATAGACTGAGGAGCCTGGTGCGCTACAGTCCATGGGGTCACACTCAGACACAACTAAGCGACTAACATTTTTGCTTTCTTCAGGGAATGATTAACATCAAGAAGTTTTGTGTGACACACCTGTAGAAATCAAAGTCAAGAAGAGCTTCAATTTATTCAAAAAGACATCTTTTACATTAATCATCTTTCCAAAAGAAAATACCCTTACTTGATGCATCTTGGAGAACTCAAGTCTTATTCCAGCTCAAACACATGTGTAAAAGAGAAATGCAAAGTGTGTTTTGTTTCTGCCTGAGTCTGTGCTAAATAAATAAAATAAATATATGTGTGTGTATATGTTTTAAGAAAACATAATATAAAACCAAAATAAAATGGGATACTTTTCCTGACATGATAGTTAAGAATTCTTTTAATGAAACTGAGGTTGGTTTCACAACTAATACAATGCTTTCAAGTGAATAGATGAACCCCAAGGGAATTTTCACCTAATCAGATACCTGGTAAGAAGCCATTACTTCCAGACATTTACAGTTACCAGGAATGAAAAATATCTGCACTTTATCCACATGGAGGGCTATGCTTGCTAATAGAATCATTTTTTTGTGTATCCTCAGTTGTGTCTGACTCTTCGTGACCCCATGGAGTGAAGCCGGCCAGGCTCCTCTCCATGGGATTTCCCAGGCAAGAATACTAGAGTACATCGTCATTTCCTTCTCCAGGGCACCTTCCTGACCCAGAGACCGAACACACGTCTCCTGCATTGGCAGGCGGATTCTTTGCCATTAGTGTCACCTGGGATGCTTAGAGTCATAATGCTGCTATAAAAACTAAGAGGCCCACTCTGACAGTTTGAGGCTGTTTATCAGAACAAAGTCTCTCCTTCACTGCGGTCATCCTGAAGTCTGCACCCTGTAAATTTCATGATTCAGTAGTAGCAGACAGTGTCTTTGTGAAACTCATACTTGAAAGGCCTTCTCTGCTGTCAGAGTTTACATTTGTTTCTCTCCTAAGGAAAAGATCAGCCTTTAAGAAATTACCTCTGTGATGAGGGAGCAAAAAGTCCCAGGCATACTTTTATTACTGCTTGTCATCCAGTAAGCTGTCAGCATGGGAATACCCTCACCATGTTCACTGGACATTTCTTAAATCTGTCAGTGGTCAGAGAACTTAGTTTAGCTAGGAAGGTAGATTGATAGAGATAGATAGATAGATCGGAGAAACCTTTGAATGACAATCCTGGTTGTGCTGTGGATTCTAAGACATGGCGAGGTAATTCGTAGACACAAGCTGTCCAGGAAGGTTTCTAGGGCAAGGCTTGTGTGACTTAGCACCAGGGTATTTTGTGCTGCAGTGATAGCCTCTCAGAGAAAGCACCAGGGATTTATTGTCCCCTAGTTATTGCCCATAGTGTGGTTGGCTAAGAACTGTCTCTGCCAATTAAAGATGTCTGGAGAGAAGCAGCTGGGCCTTCTGAGGCTCAGGGTGGTTTCTTTGTCCAGCTGCCTCTCATACTTCTTTCAAAACAGCTTCCTAAGCTTTTGTGTGGGCCTTTTAAACTAATGCAACTTGTCTTCCTTGGCCTTTTAATAGAAACTGCTTCTGCTCCTTATTAAATTGATCTTCTTAGATGGGGCAGTGCAGGGGAGCAAGCTTGCCATTTAATTGTCCAGAGACTTGACAAGCCCTAATCCTGCTTTTATTACTTGGGCATTGTCCGTCTTGGCTCGTCTACATTAAAAGCCTGTTTCTCGTACTTTGAGTGAGACAAGTGGAGAGAACTCATTAAATGCTGAATATGTCTACTCTAAATGTAACAAAAACAGCTAAGTCACGTAAGACCGCTGATTTGACTTTTTTCAAAGTTTTGAGTTAAGGATGTAGGTAATTCTCTTGCTTCCTTAATTGGTACAATCTTTCTTTACTGATGTACATACAACCAGTCCTCATTTGTAATTGCTTCTGAACTTGGGGAATGTTGGCCTAGTTTTGGTTTTTTTTGGTTTTATTTTGTCGCCACATAATTGTGCATTGCTTAAACATTTTTAATAATGTTTTGCCAGAATTTCAATGCTAAAAAGTATATCATGCCAGGCAGAGCCTACTGGCAAAAGGAGGGGGAAATAAAACAAAATAGGAAATCAAGAGAAAGAACCATTTTGGCAGAAAGTTTCTCCACTTTGTTTTCTTCTTAATGTAGATCTTTTAGCCAAGGAATTTCTGCCATCTTGTGAAAACAGAGAGCACTGTATGAGCAAGTTGCCAGCAGCCCCCCAAAAGCCAGAAACTCAGGATCTGAAGCAAGGGGACTTTCTAATATATGGACTTGATAGTAATGTTAACACCAAGTGAACTAAAATTTATTTAATGTTGGTAGCTTTAGCCCAGTAGCTCCAAATCATGCATATAGGGAAGGAGCAAATTAGCCAAGATGGCATGGTCAGTCTCTCTCGCCCCACGGCCTCTGACTCTTGCCCCAAGTTTTGTAAATAATGATTACATATCAGCTGAGGTCACTTATAGCACTGTGCATACGCATCACGAGGTACTCGCTGGGCTATGGGCTACTTTTGTTTTGTAAGTATATATGAGAGTCACCGGGAAAAAGCCCTGAAGGGTTGTGTGCAGTTATGTTGTGTTATGTTATGTCCGCTGCTATGGCTGCTGTGCCAGCCTGGAGAGAATCAACACATCTGCAGTTCCTATGGCTCCTTGCATTTCCTTCCAGCCTCCTCCTAGCTCATGCCTTGCCTGCCACAGGTTCAGCAAATAGTGCACACAGCGAGATACAACTGGACAACTGGTGCTGTGAGCAGCATCAACAATACAATGCATTATTGAATGGTGATTTACCTTAACACTCTGTGTCAATGGTTTTCTTATTGAGGGGAAATTTACCAATGTTTTATTTTGATAATGGAATACCTCAGGATAAAAGAACCAGCAAACCGTGCCTGATTTAGAGCTTTTTATACAATCAAATGACCTAACGTGTTTACTTTCAGGGTATGTCTCCCTGAGGTGAGTGCCCTGGACAAGCATGGGCACCTTAGAGAGAGAGAGGTGCCATCAGAGGGCTCCCC